>NC_138962.1:1650000-11650000 GCF_055761805.1 Camellia sinensis | reverse complement strand
ATTTTCCGCAACTTCCATTTTTATTTATATTCGACTTCCATTTTTATTCAAGTTATTTTTCTATTCAGCTTCCTTTTTTATTTAATTTCTAAATAGATTGTTAAGGTATTGTGGTTTCTTGAATGAACTTCCATTTTTAATTTTCCGCAACTTCCATTTTTATTTTTATTCGACTTCCATTTTTATTCATGGTATTTTTCTATTCAACTTCCTTTTTTATTTAATTTCTAAATAGATCGTTAAGGTATAATGGTTTCTTGAATGAACTTCCATTTTTAAGTTTTTGCAACTTCCATTTTTATTTTTATTCGACTTCCATTTTATTCAAGTTATTTTTCTATTCGACTTCCTTTTTTATTTAATTTCCAAATAGATCGTTAAGGTATAGTGGTTTCTTGAATGAACTTCCATTTTTAATTTTCCGCAACTTCCATTTTTATTTTTATTCGACTTCCATTTTTATTCAAGTTATTTTTCTATTCAGCTTCCTTTTTTATTTAATTTTTAAATAGATCGTTAAGGTATAGTGGTTTCTTGAATGAACTTCCATTTTTAATTTTCCGCAACTTCCATTTTTATTTTTATTCGACTTCCATTTTTATTCAAGTTATTTTTCTATTCAACTTCCTTTTTTATTTAATTTCTAAATAGATCGTTAAGGTATAGTGGTTTCTTGAAAGAACTTCCATTTTTAATTTTCTGCAACTTCCATTTTTATTTTTATTGCACTTCCTTTTTCATTCTAGTTTCTTTTCTACTGAACTTCCTTTTTTATTTAATTTCAAAATAGAATTTAAGGTATAGTGGTTTATGGATTGAACTTCCATTTTTAATTTTATGCAACTATAATTTTTATTTTTATTCAACTTCCATTTTTATTCAATTTACTTTTCTGTTAAACTTCCTTTTTGTTTAATTTCCAAATAGATTGTTAAGGTATAGTGGTTTCTTGAATGAACTTCCAATTTTAATTTTCTGCAACTTCCATTTTTATTTCTATTCAACTTCTTTTTTTATTCAAGTTTTTTTCAATTCAACTTCTTTTTTTATTTAATTTCCAAATAGGTTTTTATGGTATAGTGGTTTCTGGATTGAACTTTCATTTTTAATTTTATGCAATTTTCACTTTTGTTTTTATTCGACTTCCATTTTTATTCAAATCATTTTTCTATTCAACTTCCTTTTTTATTTAATTTCCAAATAGATCGTTAAGGTATAGTGGTTTCTTGAATGAACTTCCATTTTTATTTCTATTCAACTTCTTTTTTTATTCAAGTTTCTTTTCTATTCGACTTCCTTTTTTATTTAATTTCCAAATAGATTTTTAAGGGATAGTGGTTTCTGCATTGAACTTCCATTTTGAATTTTATGCAACTTTCACTTTTATTTTTATTCAACTGCCATTTTTATTGAATTTACTTTTCTATTAAACTTCCTTTCTTATTTAATTTCCAAATATATCGTTAAGGTATAGTGGTTTCTAGATTGAACTTCCATTTTTAATTTTATTCAACTTCCATTTTTATTTTTATTCAACTTCCATTTTTATTCAATTTAATTTTCTATTCAACTTCTTTTTTTATTTAATTTCCAAATAGATCGTTAAGGTATAGTGGTTTCTTGAATGAACTTCCATTTTTAATTTTCTGCAACTTGCATTTTTATTTTTATTCGACTTCCATATTCATTCAAGTTATTTTTCTATTCAGCTTCCTTTTTTATTTAATTTCCAAATAGGTTAAGGTATAGTGGTTTCTTGAATGAACTTCCATTTTTAATTTTCTGCAACTTTCATTTTTCTTTTTATTTAACTTCCTTTTTCATTCTAGTTTCTTTTCTACTCAACTTCTTTTTTTATTTAATTTCCAAATAGATCGTTCAGGTATAGTGGTTTCTGGATTGAACTTCCATTTTTAATTTTATGCAACTTTCACTTTTATTTTTATTCAACTTCCATTTTTGTTCAATTTACTTTTCTATTAAACTTCCATTTTTATTTAATTTCCAAATAGATCGTTAACGTATAGTGGTTTCTTGAATGAACTTCCATTTATAATTTTCTGCAACTTCCATTTTTATTTTTACTCAACTTCCATTTTTATTCAAGTTATTTTTCTATTCAACTTCCTATTTTATTTAATTTCCAAATAGATCGTTAAGGTATAGTGGTTTCTTTAATGAACTTCCATTTTTTACTTTCTGCAACTTCCATTTTTATTATTATTTAACTTCCTTTTTTGTTCAGGTTTCTTTTCCACTCAACTTCCTTTTTTATTTAATTTCCAAATAGATCGTTATGGTATAATGGTTTTTGGATTGAACTTCCATTTTTATTTTTATTCAACTTCCATTTTTATTCAATTTACTTTTCTATTAAACTTACGTTTTTATTTAATTTCCGAATAGATGGCTCAGGTATAGTGGTTTCTTGAATGAACTTCCATTTTTAATTTTCTGCAACTTCCATTTTTATTTTTATTCGACTTCCATTTTTGTTCAAGTTATTTTTCTATACAACTTCCTTTTTTATTTAATTTCCAAACAGATCGTTAAGGTATAGTTGTTTCTTGAATGAACTTCCATTTTTAATTTTCGGCAACTTCATTTTTATTTCTATTCAACTCATTTTTTTATTCAAGTTTCTTTTCTCTTCAACTTCCTTTTTTATTTAATTTCCAAATAGATCGTTAAGGTATAGTGGTTTCTTGAAAGAACATCCATTGTTAATTTTCTGCAACTTCCATTTTTATTTTTATTTAACTTCCTTTTTCATTCTTGTTTCTTTTCTACTCAACTTCCATTTTTATTTAATTTCCAAATAGATTGTTAAGGTATAGTGGTTTATGGAATGAACTTCCATTTTCAATTTTATGCAACTATAATTTTTATTTTTATTCAACTTCAATTTTTATTCAATTTACTTTTCTATTAAGCTTCCTTTTTTATTTAATTTCCAAATAGATCGTTACGGTATTGTGGTTTCATGAATGAACTTCCAATTTTAATTTTCTGCAACTTCCATTCTTATTTGTATTCAACTTCTTTTTTTATTCTAGTTTTTTTCTATTCAACTTCTTTTTTTATTTAATTTCCAAAATAGATTTTTATGGTATAGTGGTTTCTGGATTGAACTTTCATTTTTAATTTTATGCAACTTTCACTTTTATTTTTGTTGAACTTCATTTTTATTGAATTTACTTTTCTATTAAACTTCCTTTTTTATTTAATTTCCAAATAAATCGTTAAGGTATAGTGGTTTCTTTAATGAACTTCCATTTTTAATTTTATGCAACTTCCATTTTTATTTTTATTCAACTTCTATTTTTATTCATGTTATTTTTCTATTCAACTTCCTTTTTTATTTAATTTCCAAATAGATCGTTAAGATATAGTGGTTTCTGGAATGAACTTCCATTTTTAATTTTCTGCAACTTCCATTTTTATTTTTATTCAACTTCTATTTTTATTCAATTTACTTTTCTATTCAACTTCTTTTTTTATTTAATTTTCAAATAGATCGTTAAGGTATAGTGGTTTCATGAATGAACTTCCATTTTTCATTTTCTGCAACTTCCATTTTTATTTTTATTCGACTTTCATTTTCATTGAAGTAATTTTTCTATTCAATTTCCTTTTTTATTTAATTTCCAAATAAATCGTTACGGTATAGCGGTTTCTTCAATGAACTTCCAATTTTAATTTTCTGCAACTTCCATTTTTATTTCTATTCAACTTCCTTTTTTATTTAATTTCCAAATAGGTCGTTAAGGTATAGTGGTTTCTTGAATGAACTTCCAATTTTAATTTTCTGCAACTTCCATTTTTATTTCTTTCCAACTTCGTTTTTTATTCAAGTTTTTTTTCTATTCAACTTCTTTTTTTTTTAAATTTCGAAATAGATTGTTATGGTATAGTGGTTTCTGGATTGAACTTTCATTTTTATTAAACTTCCATTTTTATTGAATTTACCTTTCTATTAAACTTGCTTTTTTATTTAATTTCCAAATAGATCGATAAGGTATAGTTGTTTCTTTAATGAACTTTTTTAATTTTATGCAACTTCCATTTTTAGTTTTATTCAACTTCCATTTTTATTCAAGTTATTTTTCTATTCAACTTCCTTTTTTATTTAATTTCCAAATAGGTCGTTAAGGTATAGTGCTTTCTTTAATGAACTTCCATTTTTAATTTTCTGCAACTTCCATTTTTATTTTTATTCAACTTCCATTTTTATTCAAGTTATTTTTCTATTCAACTTCCTTTTTTATTTAATTTTCAAATAGATCGTTATGGTATAGTTGTTTTTTGAAAGAACTTCCATTTTTAATTTTCTGCAACTTATATTTTTATTTTTATTTAACTTCCTTTTTCATTCTAGTTTCTTTACTTCTCAACTTCCTTTTTTATTTAATTTCCAAATAGATTGTTAAGGTATAGTGCTTTATGGATTGAACTTCCATTTTTAATTTTATGCAACTATAATTTTTATTTTTATTCAACTTCCATTTTTATTCAATTTACTATTCTATTAAACTTCCTTTTTTATTTAATTTCCAAATAGATCGTTAAGGTATAGTGGTTTCTTGAATGAACTTCCAATTTTAATTTTCTGCAACTTCCATTTTTATTTCTGTTCAACTTCTTTTTTATTCAAGTTTCTTTTCTATTCACCTTCTTTTTTTATTTAATTTCCAAATAGATTATTATGGTATAGTGGTTTCTGGATTGAACTTTCATTTTTAATTTTATGCAACTTTCACTTTTATTTTTGTTGAACTTCCATTTTATTGAATTTACTCTTCTATTAAACTTCTATTTTTATTTAATTTCCAAATAAATCGTTAAGGTATAGTTGTTTCTTTAATGAACTTCCATTTTTAATTTTATGCAACTTCCATTTTTTTTTATTCAACTTTCATTTTTATTGAAGTTATTTTTCTATTCAACTTCCTTTTTTATTTATTTTCCAAATAGATCGTTAAGGTATAGTGGTTTCTTTAATGAACTTCCATTTTTTATTTTCTGCAACTTCCATTTTTATTTTTATTTAACTTCCATTTTTGTTGAGTTTACTTTTCTATTCAACTTCCATTTTTATTCAAGTTTCTTTTCTACTCAACTTCTTTTTTTATTTAATTTCCAAATAAATCGTTAAGATATAGTGGTTTCGGGATTGAACTTCCATTTTTAATTTTCTGCGGCTTCCATTTTTATTTTTATTCAACTTCTTTTTTTATTCAATTTACTTTTCTATTCAACTACCTTTTTTATTTAATTTCCAAACAGATCGTTAAGGTATTGTTGTTTCTTGAATAAACTTCATTTTTAATTTTCTCCAACTTCCACTTTTATTTTTATTCGACTTTCATTTTCATTCAAGTCATTTTTCTATTCAACATCCTTTTTTATTTATTTTCCAAATAGATCTTTAAGGTGTAGAGGTTTCTTTAATGAACTTCCAATTTTAATTTTCCGCAACTTCCATTTTTATTTCTATTCAACATCTTTTTTTATTCAAGTTTCTTTTCTATTCAACTTCCTTTTTTATTTAATTTCCAAGTAGATTGTTAAGCTATAGCGGTTTCTAGATTGAACTTCCATTTTTAATTTCATGCAACTTTCACTTTTATTTTTATTCAACTTTGATTTTTATTCAATTTACTTTTCTATTAAACTTCCTTTTTTATTTAATTTCCAAATAGATCGTTAAGGTATAGTGGTTTCTTGAATGAACTTCCATTTTTAATTTTCTGCAACTTCCATTTTTATTTTTATTCGACTTCCATTTTTATTCTCTTCATTTTTCTATTCAACTTCCTTTTTTATTTAATTTCCAAATAGATCGTTAAGGTATAGTGGTTTCTTGAATGAACTTCCAATTTTAATTTTCTGCAACTTCCATTTTTATTTTTATTTGACTTCCATTTTTATTCAAGTCATTTTTCTATTCAACTTCCTTTTTTATTGAATTTCAAAATAGATCGTTAAGGTATAGTGGTTTCCCGAGTGAACTTCCATTTTTAATTTTATGCAACTTTCATTTTTATTTTTATTGAACTTCCATTTTTGTTGAGTTTACTTTTCTATTAAACTTCCTTTTTTATTTAATTTCCAAATAGATCGTTAAGGTATAGTGGTTTCTGGATTGAACTTCCATTTTTAATTTTATGCAACTTTCACTTTTATTTTTATTCAACTTTCATTTTTATTCAATTTACTTTTCTATTAAACTAACTTTTTTATTTATTTTCCAAATAGATCGTTAAGGTATAGTGGTTTCTTTAAGAACTTCCATTTTTAATTTTCTGCATTTTCCATTTTTGTTTTTATTCGACTTCCACTTTTATTCTCTTCATTTTTCTAATCAACTTCCTTTTTTATTTAATTTCCAAATAGATCGTTAAGGTATAGTGGTTTTTTGAATGAACTTCCAATTTTAATTTTCTGCAACTTCCGTTTTTATTTTTATTTGACTTCCGTTTTTATTCAAGTCATTTTTCTATTCAACTTCTTTTTTTCCTTAATTACCAAATAGATCGTTAAGGTATAGTGGTTTCTGGGGTCAACTTCCATTTTTAATATTATGCAACTTTTATTTTTATTTTTATTGAACTTCCATTTTTATTGAATTTACTTTTCTATTAAACTTGCTTTTTTATTTAATTTCCAAATAGATCGTTAAGGTATTGTGGTTTCTTTAATGAACTTGCATTTTTAATTTTCTGCAACTTCCATTTTTATTTTAATTGGACTTCAGTTTTTATTCAAGTCATTTTTCTATTCAACTTTCTTTTTTATTTAATTTCCAAATAGATCGTTTAGGTATAGTGGTTTCTTGATTGAACTTCCAATTTTAATTTTCTACAACTACCATTTTTATTTCTATTCAACTTCTATTTTTATTCAAGTTTATTTTCTATTCAACTTCCTTTTTTATTTATTTTCCAAATAGATTGTTAAGGTATAGTGGTTTCTGGATTGAACTTCCATTTTAATTTTATGCAACTTTCACTTTTATTTTTATTCAACTTCCATTTTTATTCAATTTACATTTCTATTAAACTACCTTTTTTATTTAATTTCCAAATAGATCGTTATGGTATAGTGGTTTCTTTAATGAACTTCCATTTTTAATTTTATGCAACTTCCATTTATAGTTTTATTCAACTTCCATTTTTACTCAAGTTATTTTTCTATTCAACTTCCTTTTTTATTTAATTTCCAAATAGATCGTTAAGGTATAGTGGTTTCTTGAATGAACTTCTATTTTTAATTTTCTGCAACTTCCATTTTTATTTTTATTCGACTTCCATTTTTATTCAAGTCATTTTTCTATTCAACTTTCTTTTTTATTTAATTTCCAAATAGATCGTTAAGGTATAGTGGTTTCTTGATTGAACTTCCAATTTTAATTTTCTGCAACTTCCATTTTTATTTCGATTCAACTTCTTTTTTTATTCAAGTTTATTTTCTATTCAACTCCTTTTTTATTTAAATTTCCAAATAGATTGTTAAGGTATAGTGGTTTCTGGATTGAACTTCTATTTTTAATTTTATGCAACTTTCACTCTTATTTTTATTCAACTTCCATTTTTATTCAATTTACTTTTCTATTAAACTTCCTTTTTTATTTAATTTCCAAATAGATCTTTAAGGTATAGTGGTTTCTTGAATGAACCTCCATTTTTAATTTTCTGCAACTTCCATTTTAATTTTTATTCGACTTCCATTTTTATTCTAGTCATTTTTCTATTCAACTTCCTTTTTTATTTAATTTCCAAATAGATCATTAAGGTATAGTGGTTTCTTGAATAAACTTCCATTTTTAATTTTCTGCAACTTCCATTTTTATTTTTTTTTGACTTCCATTTTTATTCTAGTCATTTTTCTATTCAACTTCCTTTTTTATTTCATTTCCAAATAGATCGTTATGGTATAGTGGTTTCTGGAGTGAACTTCCATTTTTAATTTTATGCAACTTTTATTTTTATTTTTATTCAACTTCTATTTTTATTCAATTTACTTTTCTATTGAACTTCCTTTTTTATTTAATTTCCAAATAGATCGTTAAGGTATAGCGGTTTCTAGAATGAACTTCCATTTTTAATTTTCTGGAACTTCCATTTTTATTTTTATTTAACTTCCTTTTTCATTCTCGTTCCTTTTCTACTCAACTTTATTTTTTATTTAATTTCCAAATAGATCGTTGAGGTATAGTGGATTCTTTAATGAACTTCCAATTTTAATTTTTTGCAACTTCCATTTTTATTTCTATTCAACTTCTTTTTTTATTCAAGTTTCTTTTCTATTCAACTTCCTTTTTTATTAAATTTCCAATAGATCGTTAAGGTATTGTGGTTTCTGGATTGAACTTTCATTTTTAATTTTATGCAACTTTCAATTTTATTTTTATTCAACTTCCATTTTTGTTCAATTTACTTTTCTATTAAACTTCCAGTTTTATTTAATTTCCAAATAGATCGTGAAGGTATAGTGGTTTCTTGAATGAACATCCATTTATAATATTCTGCAACCTCCATTTTTATTTTTATTCAACTTCCATTTTTATTCAAGTTATTTTTCTATTAAACTTTCTCTTTTATTTAATTTTCAACAAGATCGTTAAGGTATAGTGGTTTCTTGAATGAACTTCGATTTTTAATTTTCTGCAACTTCCATTTTTATTTTTATTTAACTTCCTTTTTTGTTTAGGTTTTTTTTCTACTCAACTCCCTTTTTTATTTGATTTCCAAATAGGTTGTTATGGTATAGAGTTTTCTGGATTGAACTTCCATTTTTATTTTTATTCAACTTCTATTTTTATTCAATTTACTTTTCTATTAAACTTACTTTTTTATTTAATTTCCAAATAGGTCGTTAAGGTATAGTGGTTTCTTGAATGAACTTCCACTTTTAATTTTCTGCAACTTCCATTTTTATTTTTATTCGTCTTCAATTTTTATTCAAGTTATTTTTCTATTCAACTTCCTTTTTTTATTTAATTTGCAAACAGAATGTTAATGTATAGTGGTTTGTTGAATGAACTTCCATTTTTAATTTTTTGCAACTTTCATTTTTATTTTCATTCATCTTCCATTTTTATTCAATATGCTTTTCTATTAAACTTTCCTTTTTTTTTTAATTTCCAAATAGATCGTTAAGGTATAGTGGTTTCTTGAATGAACTTCCATTTTTAATTTTCTGGAACTTCCATTTTTATTTATATTCAACTTCCATTTCTATTCAAGTAGTTTTTTTATTCAACTTCCTTTTTTATTAAATTTCCAAATAGATCGTTAAGGTATAGTGGTTTCTTGAATAAACTTCCATTTTTAATTTTCTGCAACTTCCATTTTTATTTATATTCGACTTCTATATTTATTCAACTGATTTTTCTATTCAACTTCCTTTTTTATTTAATTTCCAAATAGATGGTTAAGATATAGTGGTTTCTTGAATGAACTTCATTTTTAATTTTCTGCACCTTCCATTTTTATTTTTATTTGACTTCCATTTTTAGTCAAGTCGTTTTTCTATTCAACTTCCTTTTTTATTTAATTTCCAAATAGATCGTTAAGGTATAGGGGTTTCTTGAATGAACTTCCATTTTTAATTTTCTGCAACTTCCATTTTTATTTTTATTCGACTTCTATTTTTATTCAAGTCATTTTTCTAGTCAACTTCCATTTTTATTTAATTTCCAAATAGATCGTTATGGTATAGTGGTTTCTTGAATGAACTTCCATTTTTAATTTTATGCAACTTTCATTTTTTTTTATTTGACTTCCATTTTTATTCAATTTACTTTTCTATGAAACTTCCTTTTTTTTTTAATTTCGAAATAGATCGTTAAGGTATGGTGGTTTCTTGAATGAACTTCCATTTTTAATTTTCTGCAACTTCCATTTTTATCGTTATTTGACTTCTATTTTTATTCAATTTACTTTTCAATTCAACTTCCTTTTTTATTTAATTTCCAAATAGATCGTTAAGGTATAGAGGTTTCTTCATTGAATTTCTATTTTTAATTTTCTGCAACTTACATTTTTATTTTTAAGTAACTTCAATTTTTATTCAAGTTACTTTTCTTTTCAGCTTCCTTTTTTATTTAATTTCCAAATAGATCGTTAACGTATAGAGGTTTCTGGATTGAACTTTCATTTTTAATTTTATGCAACTTTCATTTTTATTTTTATTCGACTTCCATTTTTTTTAAATTTACTTTTCTATTAAACTTCATTTTTTATTTATTTTCCAAATAGATCGTTAATGTATAGTGGTTTCTCAAATGAACTTCCATTTTTAATTTTCTGCAACTTCCATTTTTTTTTCTTCGACTTCCATTTTTATTCAAGTTATTTTTCTATTCAACTTCTTTTTTTCTTTAATTTCCAAATAGATCGTTAAGGTATTGTGGTTTTTTGAATGAAGTTCCATTTTTAATTTTCTGCAACTTCCATTTTTATTTTTATTCGAATTCCATTTTTATTCAAGTCATTTTTCTATTCAACTTCCTTTTTTATTTAATTTCCAAATAGAGCGTTAAAGTATAGTGGTTTCTTTAATGAACTTCCAGTTTTAATTTTTTGCAACTTCCATTTTTATTTCTATTCAACTTCTTTTTTTATTCAAGTTTCTTTTCAATTCAACTTCCTTTTTTATTTAATTTCCAAATAGATCGCTAAGATATAGTGGTTTCTGGAATGAACTTCCATTTTTAATTTTCTGCAACTTCCATTTTTACTTTTATTCGGCTTCCATTTTTATTCAAGTCATTTTTCTATTCAACTTCCTTTTTTATTTAATTTCCAAATAGAGCGTTGAAGTATAGTGGTTTCTTTAATGAACTTCCAATTTTAATTTTCTGCAACTTCCATTTTTATTTCTATTCCACTTCTTTTTTTATTCAAGTTTCTTTTCAATTCAACTTCCTTTTTTATTTAATTTCCCAATAAATCGTTAAGGTATAGTGGTTTCTGGATTGAACTTCCATTTTTAATTTTATGCAACTTTCATTTTTATTTTTATTCAACTTCCATTTTTATTCAATTTGCTTTTCTATGAAACTTCCTTTTTTATTTAATTTCCAAATAGATCATTAAGGTATAGTGGTTTTTTTAATGAACTTCCATTTTTAATTTTCTGCAACTTCAATTTTTATTTTTATTCGACTTCCATTTCTATTCAAGTTGTTTTTCTATTCAACTTCCTTTTTTATTTAATTTCCAAATAGATCGTTAAGGTATAGTTGTTTCTTTAATGAACTTCCATTTTTAATCTTATGGAACTTCAATTTTTATTTTAATTCCGCTTCCATTTTTATTCAAGTTATTTTTCTATTCAACTTCCTTTTTTATTTAATTTCCAAATAGATCATTAAGGTATAGTGGTTTCTTTAATGAACTTCCATTTTTAATTTTCTGCAACTTCCATTTTTATTTTTATTTAACTTCCTGTTTTATTCAATTTTCTTTTCTACTCAACTTTCTTTTTTATTTAATTTCAAAATAGATCGTTAAGGTATAATGGTTTTTGGATTGAACTTTCATTGTTAATTTTATTCAACTTTCATTTTTATTTTTATTCAACTTCCATTTTTATTCAATTTGATGTTCTATTAAACATCCTTTTTTAATTAATTTCCAAATGGATCGTTTAGGTATAGTGGTTTCTTGAATGAATTTCTATTTTTAATTTTCTACAACTTCCATTTTTATTTTTCAGTAACTTCAATTTTTATTCAAATTACTTTTCTATTCAACTTCCTTTTTTATTTAATTTCCAAACAGATCGTTAACGTATAGTGGTTTCTGGATTGAACTTCCATTTTTAATTTTACGCAACTTTCATTTTTATTTTTATTCGATTTCCATTTTTATTAAATTTACTTTTCTATTAAACTTCATTTTTTAATTAATTTCCAAACAGATCGGTAAGGTATAGTGGTTTCTTGAATGAACTCCCATTTTTAATTTTTTGCAGCTTCGATTTTTATTTTTATTTGACTTCCATTTTTATTCAAGTCGTTTTTCTATTCAACTTCCTTTTTTATTTAATTTCCAAACAGATCGTTATAGTATAGTGGTCCGAGCGTCACTCACGGCTTCCCGCTCGAGCGTCCAATACCCCGCTCGAGCGGCCAACACTTCACAGGACATACTGGATGGGTGTATTCCCCGCTCGAGCGTCCAAACCCCCGCTCGAGCGAACAAGCCAAAATCTGGGCAACTAGACTTGGTTCCTAAGCTCAACCAACCTGCTCCAAATCTTCCCAACACAACCCAAGACTCAAAATAAGAAAATAATGAATGACAACAACAATTATACAATGACGGAATCTACGGAACCTAAGTCCGGATACAATAATCAAATGGGAAAAGACCGGGGTCGCTATATAAGGTATAGTGGTTTCTGGATTGGACTTCCATTTTTAATTTTCTGCAACTTTCATTTTTATTTTTATTCAACTTCCATTTTTATTCAATTTACTTTTCTATTAAACATCCTTTTTTTTTTAATTTCCAAATAGATCGTTAAGGTATAGTGGTTTTTTGAATGAACTTCCATTTTTAATTTTCTGAAACTTCCATTTTTATTTTTATTCGACGTCCATTTTTATTCAAGTTATTTTTCTATTCAACTTTCTTTTTTATTTAATTTTCAAATAGATCGTTAAGGTACAGTGGTTTCTTGAATGAACTTCCAATTTTAATTTTCTGCCACTTCCATTTTTATTCAAGTTACTTTTCAATTCAACTTCCTTTTTTTATTTAATTTTCAAACAGATCGTTAAGGTATAGTGATTTCTTGAATGAACTTCCAATTTCAATTTTCTGCGACTTCCATTTTTATTTCTATTCAACTTCTTTTTTTATTCAAGTTTCTTTTCTATTCAACTTCCTTTTTTATTTAATTTCTAAGTAGATCTTTAAGGTATAGTGGTTTTTGGATTGAACTTCCATTTTTAATTTTATGCAACTTTCACTTTTATTTTTATTGAACTTCCATTTTTATTAAATTTACTTTTCAACTAAGCTTCCTTTTTTAGTTAATTTCCAAATAGATCGTTAAGGGATATTGGTTTCCTGAATGAACTTTCATTTTTAATTTTCTGCAAATTTGATTTCTATTATAATTCAACTTTCATTTTTATTCAACATATTTTTCTATTCAACTTCCTTTTTTATTTAATTTCCAAATACATCGTTAAGGTACAGTGGTTTCTCGAATGAATTTCCATTTTTAATTTTCTGCAACTTCCATTTTTAATTTTCTGCAACTTCCATTTTTATTCAAGTTACTTTTCAATTCAACTTCATTTTTTATTTAATTTCTAAATAGATCGTTAAGGTATAGTGGTTTCTTGAATGAACTTCCAATTTTAATTTTCTGCAACTTCCATTTTTATTTCTATTCAACTTCTTTTTTTATTCAAGTTTCTTTTCTATTCAACTTCCTTTTTTACTTAATTTCTAAATAGATCGTTAAGGTATAGTGGTTTCTGGATTGAACTTTCATTTTTAATTTTATGCAACTTTCAGTTTTATTTTTATTGAACTTCTTTTTTTATTCAAGTTTCTTTTCTATTCAACTTCCTTTTTTATTTAATTTCCAAATAGATTGTTAAGGTATAGGGGTTTCTTGAATAAACTTTCATTTTTAATTTTCCGCAACTTCCATTTTTTTTTATTCAACTTCAATTTTTATTCAAGTTATTTTTCTATTCAACTTTTTTTTTATTTAATTTCCAAATAGATCGTTAAGGTACAGTGGTTTTTCGAATGAACTTCCATTTTTATTCAAGTTATTTTCCTATTCAACTTTTTTTTTTATTTAATTTCCAAATAGATCGTTGGGGTATAGTGGTTTCTTTAATGAACTTCCATTTTTAATTTTCTGCAACTTCCATTTTTATTTTTATTTAACTTCCTTTTTTATTCAAGTTTCTTTTCTACTCAACTTCTTTTTTTATTTAATTTCCAACTAGATCGTGAAGGTATAGTGGTTTCTGGATTGAACTTCCATTTCTAATTTTCTGCAACTTTCATTTTTATTTTTATTTTTATTCAACTTCCATTTTTATTCAATTTACTTTTCTATTAAAGTACCTTTTTAATTTAATTTCCAAATAGATCGTTCAGGTATAGTGGTTTTTTTGAATGAACTTCCATTTATAATTTTCTGCAACTTCCATTTTTATTTTTATACGACTTCCACTTTTATTCAAGTCATTTTTCTATTCAACTTCCTTTTTTATTTAATTTCCAAATAGATCATTAAGGTATAGCGGTTTCTGGAAAGATATAGCGATCCCGGGTTTACCCTTGTTGTGTAGTGATCCGGACATGTGTCCGTGGATGTTGGTAGTTGTTTATTATCTTGTTTACATCCTTTCTTACTTTGTATTTGAGATATAGGATGTGTTGGGCGGGTTTGTTACAGGTTGGTTGAGTTTAGAAACCAAAACTAGTTGCCCAGATTTTTGGCCTGTACGCTCGAGCGGAGGTGTTGGCGCTCGAGCGGAGATTACACCCATTCAGTATTTTTCTGTGCAGCGTTGTACGCTCGAGCGTGGTATTGGCCGCTCGAGCGGGGTTGTCTGAGTGCCGCTCGAGCGTAGGGTTGGGAGCTCGAGCGGAGGCCTGGTTCTGCAAAAGTGCTGGGCGAGTGCATTTTGCGCTCGAGCGGGAGGTTGGCCGCTCGAGCGAAAGTCTGTGAGTGGCCGCTCGAGCGGGGTGTTTTACGCTCGAGCGGAGACCTGGGTTTAAGTCCCGAAATTGTGACTTTTCAAATCACTTTTTCACTTTCTCTTCTCTCTCTTACTTTTCCAAAATCACCATTGTTGAGTCTCTCACTCTAGACTCTACCTTCTCTCTAGGTTTTGATCTAGTAGGAGTGATTTACTCACCTTTGGCCTTTACAAAAAAGTTGTTGATCGTCGAGGGCTTCATTTTAATCTGAAAAAGTTTGGATTTGGAGCAAGTTGATCTTGGAGTCTTCATCTCCTTTTTGGCTTAAACTTCGAGGTAGGGATAACCTACTCCTCTCTATGGGTTTTGTCTTTAAATTTTGGTATTTTGAGATGTTGGGCTTGGTTTGGTAATTTGTAAAAGTTTGGGGCTTTTGTGTAATTTTACAAAAGTTAGGGTTTTATTCATAATAAACCTAGATGCATGTTTGGCACAGAAAAATGGAATGATTGTTGAATCATTGATGAAAATGGGACCTAAGGGTCGAAATGGTAATTATGGAAAATGGCCTAATTACATTGTATAATTAATTGGGATAATTAATTGGTGAGAAATGAGGAAATGAAATGTTGATTGAATATCCATTTGTGCATTTATTTTCTGTTTTAGAAATAATTGCTTTGGGCTATCGGTGGAGGATAGTCGAGATTGTTGTAGACAATGCATGATGATTAGGTAAACGGAAACTAATCAATGGAATGTGTCATGGAACTTGACGGTTGATAGAATACATTAATTGTGTGTATTGTGTGATGGTATATAGAACCAATGTGTTTATATACGTTGTGTGTAGAGGAGGAGATAGGGGATGTACTCCGCGGTTTAGGGGAAGATAGGGGATGTACCTCTAAACCGGATAGGTATTGGGAGGAGATAGGGGATGAACTCCGTAGACACAGCTCATATGCTTGTCTAGAGAAGTGAAGATAGAGCTCATATGCTTATCTTTGTGAAGTGTGGATACAGCTTGTATGCTTATCTGTGGATATTGTTGATATACATATCTGTTGTAGCATGTGGATACAGCTTATATGCTTATCTGTGGATATTGTTGTTATACATATCTGTTGAGAATGTGGATATAGCTTTTATTCTTATCTGAATGTGAGATATAGTTTTTATACATATCCGTGGAAATGATGATAGAGCTGGCATGCTTATTTGTTGAAAAAGAGAAAATGAAAGGTAACTTAGACTCATAAGTCGTTGGCATAAATTTGTGATTTATGTGATTGTATCAGTGTTGACCATCTATCAATTGCTAATATTTTAGTCATTGTCCATGGTTGGTTTAGTGTATTTCTACTGGGCTGTGGCTCACCCTATATGGGAATATCATTTTCAGGTGCAGGAAGCATGCCACCTCCAAGGACATAGCTGGGAGACTAGTGGCGGACATACTTTTGTCGCTTAACTTTTGATGTATTACATGTAACTTCAAGCCCAGGGCTTAATGTGTAATAGAGTTAGAACTCTTTTGTTGTAACCAAGTGTTAACTTGGAAAGCTGTAAGCCTGTAGGGCATTTTGTTATGATGTTAACATGTAATACTTATGTAATTGAATTCTAATGAGTAAAGAAATGCGGTTAGTTTAATGTTATTATTTTGAGGGCGTTACAACTTGGTATCAGAGCGTACCGGGTTCGAATACTTTGGGTACGTGGGAAGTGATTAGTATCACAATGGGTTTGTCTCGCTTGATAGAGACTTAGATGTAGTATCATATGCTATGTGCTTAAATGCTAACATGCTTATGTGACTATGTGGGTATGGGATTTAATTTTTGGGATGTTGATTGGATCCTTGAGTTTCTGGGAGTCTTGTTGGAAAAGCACTTGATCAATGCTGTTTCTAACCGGAACTCTAGTAACGCCTCGGGACTATCATTATCCGGAAATGAAATTCGTAAGTGCTTATGTGTTTATGTGCTTATGTGGAGTGAATTACAGTTGTCCATGCATTAGGACGTGAGTGTTTAGTTTCGGCACACTTATGAATGTGCTAACGTTCTGTGTTGCCTTTATTAGGATGTCAGGACGAGGAAGAGGTGCTAGGCGTGGTAGACCTGCGAGGCAGGAGGTACCGTTACCGGGTGAGATTCCGGCAGTGCAAGAGGGAGTTGGGCAGGCCAATGTGGCCGAGCCAGTGGGTCAGCAGGCTATGGGTGCCTTGGCCAGAGAGATAGCAGGAGCTTTGGGTATTCTTAGAGCTGGGAATCAGGCCGCTGAGACAGGGCCTTCTTTCTTGAAGAGGGAGTTCTTCCGGTCTAATCCGGATGAGTTTATCGGGGATCCGAAGGAGCCACTAAAGGCTGATGAGTGGTTAGAACAGATGAGTAAGACGTTCGAGATGCTTGGCATTGAGGACGGAGCACTGAAAGTGACCTTGGCATCCTTCCAGCTGAAGGGAGATGCGGGTCAGTGGTGGAAGTACGAGAAAGCTCGTGTGGGCAGTACTTGGGAGGCGTTTATAAATGCTTTTCAGGAGAGGTTTTTGTCTGCAGTAGCTAGGGAGAAGCTGAGAGATCAGTTTAGCCGGCTTAATCAGCAGGGCTTGTCAGTGGCCGAGTTTGAGGCTACTTTTACCAGTCTGTCCAGGTTTGCACCGGAACTGGTGGCGTCTGAGGAACGCCGTTGCTATGAGTTTGAGCGGAAGTTGAGGCGGGGCCTCAAGTTGAGAGTTGGTGGGTCTTACATCCGAGAGTATAGACACCTAGTTGATGCTGCAGCTCATATGGAGCTTATGATGCAGGAGGAGGATGAGGGTCAGAGAGGCTCCAAGAGGAGCCAGGATAGTCAGAGTGATGGCAAGAGGCAGAGGGGTTATAACCCTCAGCACTCTCAGGGTGCAGTCTCTAGATCGACCTTTCCAGTGCCGAGTGGAGGCTCGGGGAGAGGCAGTCAGGGGGAATTCACTTGTTACAAGTGTGGCCAGCTGGGTCACAAGGTTTCTGTTTGCCAGCAGAAGGGTGGGGGTCAGAAAGCTGCTTCATCTTCAGCTAGACCGCAGAGTCAGAGTTTGGGTAGGGGGCAGCTCTTGACTTGTTATCAGTGTGGACAGCCTGGGCACATGAAGAGGTTTTGCCCACAGTTGAGTGCCACATCGGGAGCGTCTGGTTCTAGGCAGACGCAAGGTTTTCAGCCAGCTCAGTCTGTGCAGGCCTCGAGGGCCAATCCGGGAGTTTCGTCATCCCAGTCTGTGCAGCAGTCTTTTGCTCCGAGAGGTGAGCAGGTAGACCAGGGGCCTACGGGGCGCGTGTATGCTGTTACCGCGCAGGATTTAGTACCAGCTCCATCTGTAGTGAGAGGTACTTTTCTGTTTTGCAACTTGGTTGCTAATGTGTTGATAGACACGGGTGCATCTCATTCTTTTGTATCTGCTGCATTTGCATCGGTTTTGGAATTGGAGTTAGCACAATTAGCATCTCCTATTTGTGTGGTATCGCCTTTGGGCGGTGAGTTGATCCTGAAACAGGGTGTTAGAGGATGTGATATAGAGGTCGCCGACTATAGGCTTCCTTTTCCGTTTGTTGTCATGCCCATGAAGGGTTTTGATGTTATTTTGGGTATGGACTGGTTATCGTCATACCGGGCTGTTATTGATTGCTACCGCCAGAGGGTCACGTTATGTACCTTGAGCGGGGAGTGGTTCCATTTCTTGGGAGACCGGGTTGGTAGTGTTTTGCCACCGGGGTATGATTCGCGAGGGCGAAGTGAGCTTAGTAGTCTACTCGCTAGCTTTGAGAGTGGTGAGAGTGGTGAGACCCAGCATGTATTGCCGAGGGTGGTTTGTGAGTATTCGGATGTTTTTCCCGAAGATCTTGTTAGTTTGCCACCTCACCGAGAGATAGAGTTCTCTATTGATTTAGTGCCTGGTACGGCGCCGATTTCTATGGCACCTTACCGTTTTGCTCCAGCAGAGTTGGTTGAGTTGAAAGTTCAGCTTCAGGAGTTGTTAGATAAGGGTTTTGTTCGCCCTAGTGTTTCACCGTGGGGAGCACCGGCACTCTTTGTTAAAAAGAAAGATGGTGCCTTGAGATTGTGTATAGACTACCGGAAGTTGAATCGGGCTACGGTTAAAAATAAGTATCCTATGCCCCGTATAGATGATTTGTTTGACCAGTTGAAGGGTTCCCGTTGTTTCTCTAAGATAGACTTGAGATCGGGTTACCATCAGTTGAGGGTCAGGGAGGAAGATATTCCTAAGACGGCATTCCGTACGCGGTATGGCCATTACGAGTTTCTGGTGATGCCATTTGGGCTTACCAATGCACCGGCAGTCTTTATGGACTTGATGAACCGGATTTTCCGGGAGTTCTTAGACCGATTTGTGGTCGTCTTTGTGGACGACATTCTTATCTATTCGCCTTCTGAGGGGGAGCACGAGGAACACTTGAGAGTGGTGCTTGAGTTACTTAGAGCCCATAGGCTGTATGCCAAGTTTGGGAAGTGTGAGTTCTGGCTGAGGGAAGTCAAATTCTTAGGCCACGTGGTATCCGGGGAAGGGGTGTCTGTTGATACATCCAAGGTTGAGGCAGTGCAAGATTGGGCACAGCCTAAGAGTGTGTTTGAGATCCGCAGTTTTCTGGGATTAGCTGGGTATTACCGTCGGTTTGTGAAAGATTTCTCCAGGTTAGCGTCACCGTTGACTAGACTGACTCGGAAGGGAGTCAAGTTTGTGTGGAGTGAGACTTGTGAAAAGTCGTTCCAAGAGTTGAAAGTTAGATTGACCACCGCTCCGGTGTTGATTATTCCGGAGAGAGGGTTGGGTTATGCGGTTTATTGTGATGCCTCACGAGAGTGTTTGGGTTGTGTGTTGATGCAAGAGGGGAAAGTGGTAGCTTATAGCTCACGTCAGTTGAAAATACACGAGAAGAATTACCCCACACACGACCTAGAGTTAGCAGCAGTGATCTTTGCCTTGAAAATCTGGAGGCACTACCTTTATGGTGAGAAGTTCGAGGTGTTCTCGGACCACAAGAGTTTGAAGTATCTGTTTACGCAGAGAGACTTGAATTTGAGGCAGAGGAGATGGATGGAGTTCATCGAGGATTATGACTTTGAGTTGCACTATCATCCGGGAAAGGCCAATGTTGTGGCCGATGCCCTTAGTAGGAAGACCATTGGTGATGTAGCTTGTGTAGCCATCCGGGAATGGGAGATGTTGGGAGCACTTGGCGAGTTTGATTTGCTACTGGGCGAATCTGTTGAGGCAGCGGCCTTGTTTTCTGTTGTTGCACAACCTACACTTGTGATTAGAGTGTTAGAGGCACAGAGAGGTGACCTTGAGGTAGAATCTCTTCGAGAGAAGATCTCCAGTGGGAAAGTTGAGAAGGGCTTGACGGTGTATCCTGACCTGAGTGTAAGATACCGAGACCGTTTGTTTGTACCGGAGGCTTGCCGTGAGGAAGTACTCCGAGAGTTTCATTATTCGCGCCTTGCGATGCATCCGGGAGGTACTAAGATGTATCAGGATTTGGGTCGCCAGTTTTGGTGGCGGGGTATGAAGAGAGATGTGGCTGTTTTCGTATCGAAGTGCCTTACTTGCCAGCAAGTGAAGGCCGAGCATCAGAGGCCAGCGGGTTTGTTGCAACCCTTGCCTATTGCCGAGTGGAAGTGGGAGCATGTCACTATGGACTTCGTTGTAGGTCTTCCGAGGACTCAGCGGGGTAGTGATGCTATTTGGGTGGTTATAGACCGGTTGACTAAGTCGGCGCACTTTATTCCTATGCACGTGAGAGATTCGGTAGATCATCTTGCCGATTTGTATATTCGGGACGTAGTGAGATTGCACGGGGTCCCAGTGACGATCGTCTCAGATAGAGATCCTCGTTTTACTGCTAGGTTGTGGCAGAGTTTGCAGAGTGCCTTGGGCACTAAGTTGACCTTTAGTACGGCTTATCATCCTCAGACTGACGGGCAGTCCGAGCGTACTATTCAGATCCTCGAGGATATGCTTCGGGGTTGTGTCCTGGATTTCAGAGGGACGTGGGAGAGGCACTTGCCATTGGTAGAGTTTGCCTACAACAACAGTTTTCAGTCTAGCATCGGTATGGCACCGTTTGAGACCTTGTATGGCCGACCGTGTAGGTCTCCAGTTTGTTGGGCCGAGGTGGGTGATGCACCTTTGTTGGGTCCGGAGTTGGTTAGGGAGACGATGGAGAAAGTTGAGCTTATCCGTAGGAGGCTTGTTACAGCCCAGAGTCGGCAGAAATGTTATGCTGACCGTAGGAGGAAACCTTTGGCGTTTGAAGTAGGTGATCATGTCTTTTTGAAGATATCACCTAGACGAGGCTTGATGAGATTTGGGAAGAGTGGGAAGTTATCCCCTCGGTTTATTGGTCCTTTTGAGATCCTTGAGAGAATAGGTGAGGTTGCTTATCGGTTAGCCTTACCGCCGCAGTTGTCCGGAGTGCATGACGTGTTTCATGTGAGTATGCTTCGGAAGTATGAGCCAGATCCATCACATGTACTGGATTGGACTGATTTAGAGGTAGATGAGGATGCCTCGTATGAGGAGAGACCGGTTCGGGTCTTGGATAGGCGGGATCAGGTCCTGCGTGGCAAGACCATTCCTTTGGTGAAAGTCTTGTGGAAACATCACGGAGTGGAGGAAGCCACTTGGGAACGTGAGTTGGAAATCCGAGAGAAATATCCGGACATGTTTGTTGATATGTAATCTTGTATTTAAATTTTACATTTGTTGAACTTAAGAGCTTTTATATATGTCTTAAGTTGTGAAACATTGAAAATGTTTTGGTTATTGGGAGTATGTATGGAACTTGCCTCATATGGAAGTTGAATGTGACACTGTATGTGTTGAATGTATTGTTGGAATTGGAAAGATAATGCATAATGTAGATGCATGTTGAAAATACATATGTTGTTTACATATTGTGATATGTCTCTTGTTAAAGGGATGGAATGACCGGTAATGGGTCGAATTGTTGAATGTTAAAATGTAACATTGTCTAAAATGGAGGAAAACCTGTTTTTTTTTTAAAACTTGTGCTTAATTTCGGGGGCGAAATTCTTTAAGGGGGGAGGTTATAGCGATCCCGGGTATACCCTTGTTGTATAGTGATCCGGACATGTGTCCGTGGATGTTGGTAGTTGTTTATTATCTTGTTTACATCCTTTCTTACTTTGTATTTGAGATATAGGATGTGTTGGGCGGGTTTGTTACAGGTTGGTTGAGTTTAGAAACCAAAACTAGTTGCCCAGATTTTTGGCCTGTACGCTCGAGCGGAGGTGTTGGCGCTCGAGCGGAGATTACACCCATTCAGTATTTTCCTGTGCAGCGTTGTACGCTCGAGCGTGGTATTGGCCGCTCGAGCGGGGTTGTCTGAGTGCCGCTCGAGCGTAGGGTTGGGAGCTCGAGCGGAGGCCTGGTTCTGCAAAAGTGCTGGGCGAGTGCATTTTGCGCTCGAGCGGGAGGTTGGCCGCTCGAGCGAAAGTCTGTGAGTGGCCGCTCGAGCGGGGTGTTTTACGCTCGAGCGGAGACCTGGGTTTAAGTCCCGAAATTGTGACTTTTCAAATCACTTTTTCACTTTCTCTTCTCTCTCTTACTTTTCCAAAATCACCATTGTTGAGTCTCTCACTCTAGACTCTACCTTCTCTCTAGGTTTTGATCTAGTAGGAGTGATTTACTCACCTTTGGCCTTTACAAAAAAGTTGTTGATCGTCGAGGGCTTCATTTTAATCTGAAAAAGTTTGGATTTGGAGCAAGTTGATCTTGGAGTCTTCATCTCCTTTTTGGCTTAAACTTCGAGGTAGGGATAACCTACTCCTCTCTATGGGTTTTGTCTTTAAATTTTGGTATTTTGAGATGTTGGGCTTGGTTTGGTAATTTGTAAAAGTTTGGGGCTTTTGTGTAATTTTACAAAAGTTGAGGTTTTATTCATAATAAACCTAGATGCATGTTTGGCACAGAAAAATGGAATGATTGTTGAATCATTGATGAAAATGGGACCTAAGGGTCGAAATGGTAATTATGGAAAATGGCCTAATTACATTGTATAATTAATTGGGATAATTAATTGGTGAGAAATGAGGAAATGAAATGTTGATTGAATATCCATTTGTGCATTTATTTTCTGTTTTAGAAATAATTGCTTTGGGCTATCGGTGGAGGATAGTCGAGATTGTTGTAGACAATGCATGATGATTAGGTAAACGGAAACTAATCAATGGAATGTGTCATGGAACTTGACGGTTGATAGAATACATTAATTGTGTGTATTGTGTGATGGTATATAGAACCAATGTGTTTATATACGTTGTGTGTAGAGGAGGAGATAGGGGATGTACTCCGCGGTTTAGGGGAAGATAGGGGATGTACCTCTAAACCGGATAGGTATTGGGAGGAGATAGGGGATGAACTCCGTAGACACAGCTCATATGCTTGTCTAGAGAAGTGAAGATAGAGCTCATATGCTTATCTTTGTGAAGTGTGGATACAGCTTGTATGCTTATCTGTGGATATTGTTGATATACATATCTGTTGTAGCATGTGGATACAGCTTATATGCTTATCTGTGGATATTGTTGTTATACATATCTGTTGAGAATGTGGATATAGCTTTTATTCTTATCTGAATGTGAGATATAGTTTTTATACATATCCGTGGAAATGATGATAGAGCTGGCATGCTTATTTGTTGAAAAAGAGAAAATGAAAGGTAACTTAGACTCATAAGTCGTTGGCATAAATTTGTGATTTATGTGATTGTATCAGTGTTGACCATCTATCAATTGCTAATATTTTAGTCATTGTCCATGGTTGGTTTAGTGTATTTCTACTGGGCTGTGGCTCACCCTATATGGGAATATCATTTTCAGGTGCAGGAAGCATGCCACCTCCAAGGACATAGCTGGGAGACTAGTGGCGGACATACTTTTGTCGCTTAACTTTTGATGTATTACATGTAACTTCAAGCCCAGGGCTTAATGTGTAATAGAGTTAGAACTCTTTTGTTGTAACCAAGTGTTAACTTGGAAAGCTGTAAGCCTGTAGGGCATTTTGTTATGATGTTAACATGTAATACTTATGTAATGGAATTCTAATGAGTAAAGAAATGCGGTTAGTTTAATGTTATTATTTTGAGGGCGTTACAAAAGAACTTCCATTTTTAATTTTCAGCAACTTCCATTTTTATTTTTATTCAACTTCCATTTTTATTCAAATTATTTTTCTATTCAGCTTTCATTTTTAATTTTAGTCAACTTCCATTTTTATTCAATTTACTTTTCTATTAAACTTCCTTTTTTATTTAATTTTCAAATAGATCGTGAAGGTATTGTGGTTTCTTGGATGAACTTCCATTTTTAATTTTCTGCAAATTTCATTTCTATTTTTATTCAACTTTCATTTTTATTCAAGTTAATTTTCTATTCAACTTCCTTTTTTATTTAATTTCGAAATAGATCGTTAAGGTATAGTGGTTTCTTGAATGAATTTTCATTTTTAATTTTCTGCAACTTCCATTTTTATTCAAGTTACTTTTCAATTGAACTTCCTTTTTTATTTATTTTCCAAATAGATCGATAAGGTATAGTGGTTTCTTGAATGAACTTCCAATTTTAATTTTCTGCAACTTCTATTTTTATTTCTATTCAACTTCTTTTTTTATTCATGTTTTTTTTCTATTCAACTTCTTTTTTTATTTAATTTCTAAATAGATCGTTAAGGTATAGTGGTTTCTGGATTGAACTTCCATTTTTAATTTTATGCAACTTTCACTTTTATTTTTATTGAACTTCCACTTTTATTCAATTTACTTTTCTATTGAACTTCCTTTTTTTTTTTTAATTTCAAAATAGATCGTTAAGGTATAGTGGTTTCTTTAATGAACTTCCATTTTCAATTTTCTGCAACTTCTATTTTTATTTTTATTCGACTTCCATTTTTATTCAAGTTATTTTACTATTCCGCTTCCTTTTTTATTTAATTTTCAAATAGATCGTTAAGGTATAGTGGTTTTTTGAATGAACTTCCAATTTTAATTTTCTACAACTTCCTTTTTTATTGCAGTTACTTTTCAATTCATCTTCCTTTTTTATTTAATTTTCAAACAGATCGTTAAGGTATAGTGGTTTCTTGAATGAACTTTAAATTTTAATTTTCTACAACTTCCATTTTTATTTTTATTCAACTTTTTTTTTATTCAAGTTATTTTTCTATTCAACTTCCTTTTTTATTTAATATCTAAATAGATCGTTAAGGTATAGTGGTTTCTGGATTGAACTTCCATTTTTAATTTTATGCAACTTTCACTTTTATTTTTATTGAACTTCCATTTTTATTCAATTTACTTTTCTATTAAACTTCCTTTTTTATTTAATTTCCAAATAGACCGTTAAGGGATATTGGTTTCTTGAATGTACTTCCATTTTTAATTTTCTGCAAATTTCAATTACATTTTTATTCAACTTTGATTTTTATTCAAGTTATTTTTCTATTCAACTTCTTTTTTATTTAATTTCCAAACAGATCGTTAAGGTATAGTGGTTTCTTGAATGAATTTCCATTTTTAATTTTCTGCAACTTCCATTTTTATTCAAGTTACTTTTCAATTGAACTTCCTTTTTTATTTAATTTCCAAATAGATCGTTAAGGTTTAGTGGTTTCTTGAATGAACTTCCAATTTTAATTTTCTGCAACTTCCATTTTTATTTCTATTCAACTTCTTTTTTTTATTCAAGTTTCTTTTCTATTCAACTTCCTTTTTTATTTAATTTCTAAATAGATCGTTAAGGTATAGTGGTTTCTGGATTGAACTTCCATTTTTAATTTTCTGCAACTTTCATTTTTATTTTTATTTTTATTCAACTTCCATTTTTATTCAATTTACTTTTCAATTGAACTTCCTTTTTTATTTAATTTCCAAATAGATCGTTAAGGTATAGTGGTTTCTTGAATGAACTTCCAATTTTAATTTTCTGCAACTTCCATTTTTATTTCTATTCAACTTCTTTTTTTATTCAAGTTTCTTTTCTATTCAACTTCCTTTTTTATTTAATTTCTAAATAGATCGTTAAGGTATAGTGGTTTCTGGATTGAACTTCCATTTTTAATTTTCTACAACTTTCATTTTTATTTTTATTTTTATTCAACTTCCATTTTTATTCAATTTACTTCTCTATTGAACTTCCTTTTTTTTTAATTTCCAAATAGATTGTTAAGGTATAGTGATTTCTTGAATGGACTTCCATTTTTAATTTTTTGCAACTTCCATTTTTATTTTTTTTCGACTTCCATTTTTATTCAAGTTATTTTTCTATTCAACTTCTTTTTTATTTAATTTTCAAATAGATCGTTAAGGTATAGTGATTTCTTGAATGAACTTCCAATTTTAATTTTCTGCAACTTCCATTTTTATTCAAGTTACTTTTCAATTCAACTTCCTTTTTTATTTAATTTTCAAACAGATCGTTAAGGTATAGTGGTTTCTTGAATGAACTTCCAATTTTAATTTTCTGCAACTTCCTTCTTTATTTCTATTCAACTTCTTTTTTTATTCAAGTTTCTTTTCTATTCAACTTCCTTTTTTATTTAATTTCTAAATAGATCGTTAAGGTATAGTGGTTTCTGGATTGAACTTCCATTTTTAATTTTCTACAACTTTCATTTTTATTTTTATTCAACTTCCATTTTTATTCAATTTACTTTTCTATTGAACTTCCTTTTTTTAAATTTTCCAAATAGATCGTTAAGGTATAGTGGTTTCTTGAATGAACTTCCATTTTTAATTTTCCGCAACTTCCATTTTTATTTTTATTCGACTTCCATTTTTATTCAAGTTATTTTTCTATTCAACTTCCTTTTTTATTTAATTTTCAAATAGATCGTTACGGTATAGTGGTTTCTTTTATGAATTTCCAATTTTAATTTTCTGCAACGTCCATTTTTATTCAAGTTACTTTTCAATTCAACTTCCTTTTTTATTTAATTTTCAAACAGATCGTTAAGGTATAGTGGTTTTTGAATGAACTTCCAATTTTAATTTTCTGCAACTTCCTTCTTTATTTCTATTCAACTTCTTTTTTTATTCAAGTTTCTTTTCTATTCAACTTCCTTTTTTATTTAATTTCTAAATAGATCGTTAAGGTATAGTGGTTTCTGGATTGAACTTCCATTTTTAATTTTATGCAACTTTCACTTTTATTTTTATTGAACTTCCATTTTTATTCAATTTACTTTTCTATTAAACTTCCTTTTTTATTTAATTTCCAAATAGATCGTTAAGGGATATTTGTTTCTTGAATGAACTTCCATTTTTAATTTTCTGCAAATTTGATTTCTATTTTTATTCAACTTTCATTTTCATTCAAGTTATTTTTCTATTCAACTTCTTTTTTATTTAATTTCAAATAGATCGTTAAGGTATAGTGGTTTCTTGAATGAACTTCCGATTTTAATTTTCTGCAACTTCCATTTTTATTTCTATTCAACTTCTTTTTTTATTCAAGTTTCTTTTCTATTCAACTTTCTTTTTTATTTAATTTCTAAATAGATCGTTAAGGTATAGTTGTTTCTGGATTAAACTTCCATTTTTAATTTTATGCAACTTTCACTTTTAATTTTATTGAACTTCCATTTTTATTCAATTTACTTTTCTATTGAACTTTCTTTTTTTCTAATTTCCAAATAGATCGTTAAGGTATAGTGGTTTCTTTAATGAACTTCCGTTTTTAATTTTCTGCAACTTCTATTTTTATTTTTATTCGACTTCCATTTTTATTCAAGTTATTTTTCTATTCCGCTTCCTTTTTTATTTAATTTTCAAATAGGTCGTTAAGGTATAGTGGTTTCTTGAATGAACTTCCAATTTTAATTTTCTGCAACTTCCTTTTTTATTCCAGTTACTTTTCAATTCAACTTGCTTTTTTATTTCATTTTCAAACAGATCGTTAAGGTATAGTGGTTTCTTGAATAAACTTCCAATTTTAATTTTTTGCAACTTCCATTTTTATTTCTATTCAACTTCTTTTTTTATTCAAGTTTCTTTTCTATTCAACTTCCTTTTTTATTTAATATCTCAATAGATCGTTAAGGTATACTGGTTTCTGGATTGAACTTCCATTTTTAGTTTTATGCAACTTTCACTTTTATTTTTATTGAACTTCCATTTTTATTCAATGTACTTTTCTATTAAACTTCCTTTTTTATTTAATTTCCAAATAGATCATTAAGAGATATTGGTTTCTGGAATGAACTTCCATTTTTAATTTTCTGCAAATTTCATTTCTATTTTTCTTCAACTTTCATTTTTAGTCAAATTATTTTTCTATTCAACTTCTTTTTTATTTAATTTCCAAATAGATTGTTAAGGTATAGTGGTTTCTTGAATGAATTTCCATTTTTAATTTTCTGCAACTTCCAATTTTATTCAAGTTTATTGTCAATTGAACTTCCTTTTTTATTTAATTTCTAAATAGATCGTTAAGGTATAGTTGTTTCTCGAATGAACTTGCAATTTTAATTTTTTGCAACTTCCATCTTTATTTCTATTCAACTTCTTTTTTTATTCAAGTTTCTTTTCTATTCAACTTCCTTTTTTATTTAATTTCTAAATAGATCGTTAAGGTATAGTGGTTTCTGGATTGAACTTCCATTTTTAATTTTTCTACAACTTTCATTTTTATTTTTATTCAACTTCCATTTTTATTCAATTTACTTTTCTATTGAACTTCCTTTTTTTATATTTTCCAAATAGATCGTTAAGGTATAGTGGTTTCTTGAATGAACTTCCATTTTTAATTTTCCGCAACTTCCATTTTTATTTTTATTCGACTTCCATTTTTGTTCAAGTTATTTTTCTATTCAACTTCCTTTTTTATTTAATTTTCAAATAGATCGTTACGGTATAGTGGTTTCTTTTATGAATTTCCAATTTTAATTTTCTGCAACGTCCATTTTTATTCAAGTTACTTTTCAATTCAACTTCCTTTTTTATTTAATTTTCAAACAGATCGTTAAGGTATAGTGGTTTTTGAATGAACTTCCAATTTTAATTTTCTGCAACTTCCTTCTTTATTTCTATTCAACTTCTTTTTTTATTCAAGTTTCTTTTCTATTCAACTTCCTTTTTTATTTAATTTCTAAATAGATCGTTAAGGTATAGTGGTTTCTGGATTGAACTTCCATTTTTAATTTTATGCAACTTTCACTTTTATTTTTATTGAACTTCCATTTTTATTCAATTTACTTTTCTATTAAACTTCCTTTTTTATTTAATTTCCAAATAGATCGTTAAGGGATATTGGTTTCTTGAATGAACTTCCATTTTTAATTTTCTGCAAATTTGATTTCTATTTTTATTCAACTTTCATTTTCATTCAAGTTATTTTTCTATTCAACTTCTTTTTTATTTAATTTCAAATAGATCGTTAAGGTATAGTGGTTTCTTGAATGAACTTCCGATTTTAATTTTCTGCAACTTCCATTTTTATTTCTATTCAACTTCTTTTTTTATTCAAGTTTCTTTTCTATTCAACTTTCTTTTTTATTTAATTTCTAAATAGATCGTTAAGGTATAGTTGTTTCTGGATTAAACTTCCATTTTTAATTTTATGCAACTTTCACTTTTAATTTTATTGAACTTCCATTTTTATTCAATTTACTTTTCTATTGAACTTTCTTTTTTTCTAATTTCCAAATAGATCGTTAAGGTATAGTGGTTTCTTTAATGAACTTCCGTTTTAAATTTTCTGCAACTTCTATTTTTATTTTTATTCGACTTCCATTTTTATTCAAGTTATTTTTCTATTCCGCTTCCTTTTTTATTTAATTTTCAAATAGGTCGTTAAGGTATAGTGGTTTCTTGAATGAACTTCCAATTTTAATTTTCTGCAACTTCCTTTTTTATTCCAGTTACTTTTCAATTCAACTTGCTTTTTTATTTCATTTTCAAACAGATCGTTAAGGTATAGTGGTTTCTTGAATAAACTTCCAATTTTAATTTTTTGCAACTTCCATTTTTATTTCTATTCAACTTCTTTTTTTATTCAAGTTTCTTTTCTATTCAACTTCCTTTTTTATTTAATATCTCAATAGATCGTTAAGGTATACTGGTTTCTGGATTGAACTTCCATTTTTAGTTTTATGCAACTTTCACTTTTATTTTTATTGAACTTCCATTTTTATTC
Organism: Camellia sinensis; assembly: GCF_055761805.1. Classification (NCBI taxonomy): domain Eukaryota; kingdom Viridiplantae; phylum Streptophyta; class Magnoliopsida; order Ericales; family Theaceae; genus Camellia; species Camellia sinensis. Next base: position 11,620,100 of record NC_138962.1, on the reverse strand, counting down.
AATGTACTTTTCTATTAAACTTCCTTTTTTATTTAATTTCCAAATAGATCATTAAGAGATATTGGTTTCTGGAATGAACTTCCATTTTTAATTTTCTGCAAATTTCATTTCTATTTTTCTTCAACTTTCATTTTTAGTCAAATTATTTTTCTATTCAACTTCTTTTTTATTTAATTTCCAAATAGATTGTTAAGGTATAGTGGTTTCTTGAATGAATTTCCATTTTTAATTTTCTGCAACTTCCAATTTTATTCAAGTTTATTTTCAATTGAACTTCCTTTTTTATTTAATTTCTAAATAGATCGTTAAGGTATAGTTGTTTCTCGAATGAACTTGCAATTTTAATTTTTTGCAACTTCCATTTTAATTTCTATTCAACTTCTTTTTTTATTCAAGTTTCTTTTCTATTCAACTTCCTTTTTTATTTAATTTCTAAATAGATCGTTAAGGTATAGTGGTTTCTGGATTGAACTTCCATTTTTAATTTTCTACAACTTTCATTTTTATTTTTATTCAACTTCCATTTTTATTCAATTTACTTTTCTATTGAACTTCCTTTTTTTATATTTTCCAAATAGATCGTTAAGGTATAGTGGTTTCTTGAATGAACTTCCATTTTTAATTTTCCGCAACTTCCATTTTTATTTTTATTCGACTTCCATTTTTATTCAAGTTATTTTTCTATTCAACTTCCTTTTTTATTTAATTTTCAAATAGATCGTTACGGTATAGTGGTTTCTTGAATGAATTTCCAATTTTAATTTTCTGCAACGTCCATTTTTATTCAAGTTACTTTTCAATTCAAAATCCTTTTTTATTTAATTTTCAAACAGATCGTTAAGGTATAGTGCTTTCTTGAATGAACTTCCAATTTTAATTTTCTGCAACTTCCATTTTTATTTCCATTCAACTTCTTTTCTTTTCAAGTTTCTTTGCTATTCGACTTCCTTTTTTATTTAATTTCCAAATAGATTGTTAAGGTTGTCACGCCCCCAAACCGCCCCTAGTAGTTTGGTGCCGTGATGGCCAGTAACCCGAGGTTACCGAAGGCCGACTTACAAAATCACACACAATCAGAGTATAAAATATGGGGCTTACAAGTGCGGAAGCGATATATATACATATACAAAATCTAAATAGTCCGTAAGAGCCGTGCATAAGTCCAATGGAATGTCATACATCAAACATCTTTACAAGTCTTACAACTTAAATACAAGAATGAAATGAAATACAAAACACATCTTGACCAAAAGGCTTCTCAAGCCGACATATGCCAAACAAACAAATCCAAAACATGTCGGCTATGCGCCCAAAACACATCGGCAATCACGTCTAAGCCTCAATGCCTTCTTGTTCATCACCTACATATATATAGAGAGGGTGAGCTTGGATACTCAGTGAATGATATTAGAAATAAAGGTTTTGCATGATTGATATCCAAGATTTCTTTCAAAACAATACATAGCATACTTTACAATCAAGAGGGAAATCAAGTTCATTGCCGGCCTTCCAAGTTCTTTGGATGTTATTACATCTACTTAATACAAGAGGGTGATGACAATTCCAAGACAAGAGTGCAGTTGCATTATAGTCCCCTGCAACTAAGGACTTTCAAGACAAGAGTGCTGCGAAAGTTTAGAGTCCTCTAGCACTAAGGACTGTCAAGACAAGCTGTGCTGCGAAAGTTTAGAGTCCTCTAGCACTAAGGACTTTCAAGACAAGCTGTGCTGCGAAAGTTTAGAGTCCTCTAGCACTAAGGACTTTCAAGACAAGCTGTGCTGCGAAAGTTTAGAGTCCTCTAGCACTAAGGACTTTCAAGACAAGCTGTGCTGCGAAAGTTTAGAGTCCTCTAGCACTAAGGACTTTCAAGACAAGAGTGCAGTCGCATTATAGTCCCCTGCAGCTAAGGACTTTCAAGAAATGTCATCAAAACAAGATAGTGTTTAATATACAAATAGGGATAGTCATTCATGCTAAATCAAATACTTTTCAAGACAAGGCAAAACAAGATTTATCAAAACAAGTGTAACATAGCTTTATTAGAAATACCACTCACTTAGTTTCTTCACACGTCGGGGTCGAGACAAGCCCAAGTCCTACAAACACAGGGCAAAGCCTATTGAATGCACCTTCAACAAGTTTCGTATGTACTCAAATGTTTTCGGAAAACATGCTGGGCACCAACCAGGTCTAGGCCGAGGTTCCACACCTCCTTGCCGAGGTGTGTTCCCGAGGGCCACATGCAAGGAAAAGAGATCGGGAAACTCTGGGTTCCCCTCTGCTGATGAACATGAAGAACATGGGCGTGAAAACATGAAAAATACGAATGTTTGATCATAATCTGTCATCACAAATCTGAGGTTTTCGTGCTATGAGTTTGAAAACATGGACCTGGGTACCCATACTTGGAAATCATGCAAGAACAAACACAAAACGTGAATCTAGGCATAAAGCTTTCGGATCAAAACAAGACTTTCTTGAAGAACACATGAATGTCATTTTCTCTTTCTAAAATCGAGCTTCAAAACGATGCATGGCTTACAAATCATTTTCAATCATGCAATGCAATAACATAAACATAAAGAACATTACGAGTAGATCAAGAATCTAACCTTAGAATGCGGATCTAACGGTTGGATCTCTAGAAATCAAGCTTGAAGATCTACTTCCTCACTCTAAAACTCTTTCTTCCTCCTAGAGCTTCTCTCTCTACAAGACAAGGTTATGACACCAAATGATAGTTTTCTATACCCGGTTCTGGGGTTAACCCTCTGCTGAGACACGTGGCGGCGATTGGTTGGGTTCATTCTGAAAAGGTGGCTGACAGGCCAGACAAAGCATGGTGGAAGGGTGTTCAACAAGCAAAGCGGTATGGGCTCTCTGATAGGCTATGACATCGGCTAACAATGAGGCATACTTAACAAGCTACACGGAGTGGCACTCCGGCAAGGAGTGACATCGGCTAACAAAAGACTTCGGCAACTCAGATGACAATGACCTCGGCTAGGAGGGACAACACTTGACTAAGCTGTGCCACATCTTGGCCTAGGTGCGCCACACCTCGGCCTAGGTCATACCGCTCCAGGACGAGATCACTTGGGTGCAAGGTAACATCTCGGCTAATGTGGTCAAGGCAAGGACGGAGGTCAACAAGGGGTTTCAAGATACTAATACTAGACTAAGGATGACCTCGGCATTGGAATAACATCGGCTAGTATAACTCAAGCAAGGCGTAACCTAGGTTTCGCATTAAGGGAGGAACAAGACAAGCACACTACACTTAGACAAATCACAAGGCTTCAAATCAAGACATGGATCGCATTAGCTCAAACGAAACAACCACAACATACACATGCAAGCTAAACAAGTCATAATCATACCGATGCTCATGAACATGATGAGGACATAAAGTGTGGGTTCCTACAAAGGTATAGCGGTTTCTGGATTGAACTTTCATTTTTAATTTTTTACAACTTTCACTTTTATTTTTGTTGAACTTCCATTTTTATTCAATTTACTATTCTATTAAACCTCCTTTTTTATTTAATTTCCAAGTAGATCGTTAAGGTATAGTGGTTTCTTGAATGAACTTCCAAATTTAATTTTCTGCAACTTCCATTTTTACTTCTATTCGACTTCTTTTTTTATTCAGGTTTCTTTTTTATTCAACTTCCTTTTTTATTTAATTTCCAAACAAATCGTTAAGGTATAGTGGTTTCTTGAATGAACTTCCATTTTTAATTTTCTGCAACTTCCATTTTTATTTCTATTAAACTTCTTTTTTTATTCAAGTTTCTTTTCTATTCAACTTCCATATTTATTTAATTTCTAAATAGATCGTTAAGGTATAGTGGTTTCCGGATTGAACTTCCATTTTTAGTTTTCTGCAACTTGCATTTTTATTTTTATTCAACTTCCATTTTTATTCAATTTACTTTTCTATTAAACTTCCTTTTTTTTTCAATTTCCAAATTGATCGTTAAGGTATAGTGGTTTCTTGAATGAACTTCCATTTTTAATTTTCTGCAACTTCCATTTTTATTTTTATTCGACTTCCATTTTTAGTCAAGTTATTTTTCTATTCAACTTCCTTTTTTATTTAATTTTCAATTAGATCGTTAAGGTACAGTGGTTTCGTGAATGAACTTCCAATTTTAATTTTCTGCCACTTCCATTTTTATTCAAGTTACTTTTCAATTCAACTTCCTTTTTTTATTTAATTTTCAAACCGATCGTTAAGGTATAGTGGTTTCTTGAATGAACTTCCATTTTTAATTTTCTGCGACTTCCATTTTTATTTCTATTCAACTTCTTTTTTTATTCAAGTTTCTTTTCTATTCAACTTCCTTTTTTATTTAATTTCTAAGTAGATCGTAAAGGTATAGTGGTTTCTGGATTGAACTTCCATTTTTAATTTTATGCACCTTTCACTTTTATTTTTATTGAACTTCCATTTTTATTCAATTTACTTTTCTATTAAACTTCTTTTTTATTTAATTTCCAAATAGATTGTTAAGGGATATTGGTTTCTTCAATGAAGTTCCATTTTTAATTTTCTGCAAATTTCATTTCTATTTTTATTCAACCTATTTTTCTATTCAACTTCCTTTTTTATTTAATTTCCAAATAGATCGTTAAGGTATAGTGGTTTCTTGAACGAATTTCCATTTTTAATTTTCTACAACTTCCATTTTTATTCAAGTTACTTTTCAATTCAACTTCCTTTTTTATTTAATTTCTAAATAGATCGTTAAGGTATAGTGGTTTCTTGAATGAACTTCCAATTTTAATTTTCAGCAACTTCCATTTTTATTTCTATTCAACTTCTTTTTTTATTCAAGTTTCTTTTCTATTCAACTTCCTTTTTTATTTAATTTCTAAATAGATCGTTAAGGTATAGTGGTTTCTGGATTGAACTTTCATTTTTAATTTTATGCAACTTTCACTTTTATTTTTATTGAACTTCCATTTTTTTCAATTTACTTTTCTATTGAACTTCTTTTTTTTCTAATTTTCAAATAGATCGTTAAGGTATAGTGGTTTCTTGAATGAACTTCCAATTTTAATTTTCTGCAACTTCCATTTTTATTTCTATTCAACTTCTTTTTTTATTCAAGTTTCTTTTCTATTCAACTTCCTTTTTTATTTAATTTCTAAATAGATCGTTAAGGTATAGTGTTTCTGGATTGAACTTTCATTTTTAATTTTATGCAACTTTCACTTTTATTTTTATTGAACTTCCATTTTTTTCAATTTACTTTTCTATTAAACTTCTTTTTTTTCTAATTTCCAAATAGATCGTTAAGGTATAGTGGTTTCTTGAATAAACTTCCATTTTTTTTTATTCAACTTCAATTTTTATTCAAGTTATTTTTCTATTCAACTTCTTTTTTTATTTAATTTCCAAATAGATCGTTAAGGTACCGTGGTTTTTTTAATGAACTTCCATTTTTATTCAAGTTATTTTTCTATTCAACTTCTTTTTTATTTAATTTCCAAATAGATCGTTGAGGTATAGCGGTTTCTTGAATGAACTTCCATTTTTAATTTTCTGCAACTTCCATTTTTATTTTTATTTAACTTCCTTTTTTATTCAAGTTTCAAGTTTCTTTTCTACTCAACTTCTTTTTTTATTTAATTTCCAAATAGATCGTTATGGTATAGTGGTTTCTGGATTGAACTTCTATTTTTAATTTAATGCAACTTTAACTTTTATTTTTATTCAACTTCCATTTTTATTCAATTTACTTTTCTGTTAAAGTACCTTTTTTATTTAATTTCCAAATAGATCGTTAAGGTATAGTGGTTTCTTGAATGAACTTCCATTTTTAATTTTCTGCAACTTCCATTTTTATTTTTATTCGACTTCCACTTTTATTCAAGTCATTTTTGTATTCAACTTCCTTTTTTATTTAATTTGAAAATAGATCGTTAAGGTATAGTTGTTTCTGGAAAGAACTTCCATTTTTAATTTTCTGCAACATCCATTTTTATTTTTATTCAACTTTCATTTTTATTTAAGTTATTTTTCTATTCAACTTTCATTTTTAATTTTAGTCAACTTCCATTTTTATTCAATTTACTTTTCTATTAAACTTCCTTTTTTATTTGATTTTCAAATAGATCGTGAAGGTATTGTGGTTTCTTGAATGAACTTTCATTTTTAATTTTCTGGAACTTCCGTTTTTATTTTTATTCCACTTCCATTTTTATTCAAGTTATTTTTCTATTCAACTTCTTTAATTATTTAATTTCCTAATAGATCGTTAAAATATAGTGGTTTCTTGAATGAACTTCCATTTTTAATTTTCTGCGACTTCCATTTTTATTTTTATTCAAGTTATTTTTCTATTCAACTTTCATTTTTATTTTTATTCCACTTCCATTTTTATTCAATTTACTTTTCTATTAAACTTAATTTTTTATTTAATTTCAAAATAGATAGTCAAGGTATTGTGGTTTCTTCAATAAACTTCCATTTTTAATTTTCTGCAACTTCTGTTTTTATATTTATTCCACTTCCATTTTTATTCAAGTTATTTTTCTATTCAACGTCCTTTTTTATTTAATTTTCAAATAGTTCGTTAAGGTATAATAGTTTCTTGAATGAACTTCCAATTGTAATTTTCTGCAACTTCCATTTTTATTTCTATTCAACTTCCTTTTTTGTTTAATTTCCAAATAGATCGTTAAGGTATAGTGGTTTCTTGAATGAACTTCTAATTTTAATTTTCTGCAACTTTGTTTTTTATTTCTATTCAACTTCCTTTTTTATGTAAATTCCAAATAGGTCGTTAAGGTATAGTGGTTTCTTGAATTCTCTTCCAATTTAAATTTTATGCAACTTCCATTATTCTTTCTATTCAACTTCTTTTTTTATTCAAGTTTCTTTTCTATTCAACTTACTTTTTTATTTAATTTCTAAATAGATCGTCAAGGTATAGTGGTTTCTGGATTGAACTTACATTTTTAATTTTATGCAACTTTCATTTTTATTTTTATTCAACTTCCATTTTTATTCAATTTACTTTTCTATTAAACTTCCTTTCTTATTTAATTTCCAAATAGATCGTTAAGGTATAGTGGTTTCTTGAATGAACTTTCATTTTTAATTTTCTGCGACATCCATTTTTATTTTTATTCAACTTCCATTTTTATTCAAGTTATTTTTCTATTCGACTTTCTTTTTTATTTAATTTCCAAATAGATCGTTAAGGTAGAGTGGTTTCTTGAATGAACTTCCAATTTTAATTTTCGGCAACTTCCATTTTTATTTCTATTCAACTTCTTTTTTTATTCAAGTTTCTTTTCAATTCAACTTCCTGTTTTGTTTAATTTCCAAATAGATCGTTAGGGTATAGTGGTTTCTTTAATGAACTTCCATTTTTAATTTTCCGCAACTTCCATTTTTATTTTCATTCAACTTCCATTTTTATTCAATTAATTTTTCTGTTCAACTTCCTTTTTTATTTAATTTCCAAATAGATCGTTAAGTTATAATGGTTTCTAGAATGAACCTCCATTTTTAATTTTCTGCAACTTCCATTTTTATTTTTATTCAACTTCCTTTTTTATTCAAGTTTCTTTTCTGCTCAACTTCCTTTTTTATTTAATTTCCAAATAGATCATTAAGGTATTGTGGTTTCTGGATTGAACTTCCATTTTTAATTTTCTGCAACTTCCATTTTTATTTTTATTCAACTTCCTTTTTTATTTTATTTCCCAATTGATCGTTAAGGTATAGTGGTTTCTTGAATGAACTTCAAATTTTTATTTTCTGCAACTTCCGTTTTTTATTTTATTCAACTTCCATTTTTATTCAAGTTATTTTTCTGTTCAACTTCCTTTTTTATTTAATTTCCAAATTGCTCGTTAAGGTATAGTGGTTTCTTGAATGAACTTCCATTTTCAATTTTCTGCAACTTCCATTTTTATTTTTATTCAACTTCCTATTTTAATCAAGTTATTTTTCTATCCAACTTTCATTTTTATTTTTATTGCAATTCCTTTTTTATTTAATTTCCAAATAGATCGTTAAGGTATCGTGGTTTCTTGAATGAACTTCCATTTTTAATTTTCTGCAACTTCCGTTTTTATTTTTATTCAATTTCCTTTTTTATTTAATTTCCGAATAGATCGTTAAGGTATAGTGGTTTCTTGAATGAACTTCCAATTTTAATTTTCCGCAACTTCCATTTTTATTTCAATTCAACTTCTATTTTTATTCATGTTATTTTTCCATTCAACTTCCTTTTTTATTTAATTTCCAAATAGATCGTGAAGGTATAGTGGTTTCTTGAATGAACCTCAAATTTTAATTTTTTTGTAGCATCCATTTTTATTTCTATTCAACTTCATTTTTTATTCAAGTTTCTTTTCTATTCAACTTCCTGTTTTGTTTAATTCCGAAATAGATCGTTAAGGTATAGTGGTTTTAGGATTGAACTTCCATTTTTAATTTTGTGCAACTTTTATTTTTATTTTTACTCAACTTCCATTTTTAATCAATTTACATTTTTATTAAACTTCATTTTTTATTTAAATTCCAAATAGATCGTTAAGGTATAGTGGTTTCTTGAATGAACTTCCATTTTTAATTTTTCGCAACTTTCATTTTTATTTTTTTTCAACATCCATTTTTATTCAATTTACTTTTCTATTAAACTTCCTTTTTTATTTAACTTCCAACGAGATCGTTAACATGTAGGGGTTTCATGAATCAACTTCCATTTTTGTTTTTATTCAACTTCCATTTTTATTCAAGTTTCTTTTCCACTCAACTTCCTTTTTTATGTAATTTCCAAATAGATCGTTAAGGTATAGTGGTTTCTTGAATGAACTTCAAATTTTAATTTTCTGCAACTTCCATTTTTATTTGTATTCAACTTCTTTTTTTATTCAAGTTTCTTTTCTATTCAACTTCCTTTTTTATTTAATTTCCAAATAGGTCGTTATGGTATCGTGGTTTTTTAATGAACTTCCATTTCTAATTTTATGCCACTCCCATTTTTATTTTTATTCAACTTCCATATTTATTCAAGTTATTTTTCAATTCAACTTCCATTTTTATTTAATTTCCAAACAGATCGTTAAGGTATAGTGGTTTTTTGAATGAACTTCCATTTTTAATTTTCTGCAACTTCCATTCTTATTTTTATTTAACTTCCTTTTTTATTCAAGTTTCTTTTCTACTCAACTTCTTTTTTTATTTAATTTCTGAATAGATCGTTAAGGTATAGTGGTTTCTGGATTGAACTTCCATTTTCATTTTTATTTAACTTCTTTTTTTATTTAATGTCCAAATAGATCATTAAGGCATAGTGGTTTCTTTAATGAACTTCCATTTTTAATTTTATGCAACTTCCATTTTTATTTTTATTCAACATCCATTTTTATTCAATTTACTTTTCTATTAAACTTCCATTTTTATTTAATTTCCAAATAGATCGTTATGGTATCATAGTTTTTTGAATGAACTTCCATTTTAATTTTCTGCAACTTTCATTTTTATTTTTATTCAACTTCCGTTTTTATTCAATTTACTTTTCTATTAAACTTCCTTTTTTATTTTAACTTCCAAATAGATCGTTAAGGTGTAGGGGTTTCATGAATCAACTTCCATTTTTAATTTTCTGCAACTTCCATTTTTATTTTTATTTAACTTCCATTTTTATTCAAGTTTCTTTTCTACTGAACTTCCTTTTTTATTTAATTTGCAAATAGATCATTAAGGTATAGTGGTTTCTTGAATCAACTACCATTTTCAATTTTATGCATCTTCCATTTTTAACTGTTGTATCCGGACTTAGGTTCCGCGGAGTTGGTTGTCGTGCATATCTTGTTTACATCCTTTGCTCCTTGCATTCGAGTCTTGGGTTGTGTTGGGCGAGTTTGTTACAGGTTGGTTGGACTTAGAAACCAAGAGTAGTTGCCCAGATTTTGGCCTTCACGCTCGAGCGGGGATTTTGACGCTCGAGCGGGCCCTTCGTTGTCCTCTGTCCGCTCGAGCGGGGTTTTCGACGCTCGAGCGTAGTTTTCCATCTTCCAGTATCTCCTCTGCAGTGTTGTGCGTTCGAGCGGTAGTTTTGACGCTCGAGCGGGTTGTTGTTTATGACGCTCGAGCGGGGAGGGTTGACGCTCGAGCGGAGACCTGGTTCTGTAAAAGTTCTGGGAGTGTGTATCCGCCGCTCGAGCGGGATTGTTGACGCTCGAGCGGGAGTCTGTGAGTGACGCTCGAGCGGGGGTTTGGACGCTCGAGCGGGGCGACTTTTATATAAAGCCGAGATCCGACCTTTTTGTTCACTTTTCAACATCCTTTCTCTCTCCTACTTTTCCAAAAAGGTATTTTGAGAGCTCCTCTCACTAAAACCCTAACTTCTCTCTTAGGATTGATCTAGTAGGAGTTGTTTTCTCACCTTGGGCCTTTACAAAAGTTGTGTTGATCGTCGAGGGCTATCTTTTAATCTGAAAATTTCAGGATTTGGAGCATTTCTGTTTCTTCATCTTCTTCGTTGAGCCCCATCATTCGAGGTAGGGATAACCTACTCCATCTTATGAGCTTTGTCTTTGAATTTTAGCATTTTGATATGTTGGGGGTTGTTGGGTAATTTTGAGAAAGTTTGGGCCTTTGTGTAATTTTACAAAAGTTGGGGTTTTAAATATATAAACCTATATGCATGTTAGGCATAGAGAAATGAGATTAATGTTGGGACATTGATGGAAATGGAACCTTGGGGTCGTTTTGTGAATTATGGTAATTTGCCCTAATTGGTTTAATTAATTAATGCATATAATTAATTGAAGAAAACGAGGAATTGAATTGAGAATGTTGAAATTGGGAATGTATGAGATTAAGGAGTGTAGACGAATCTTTTATTGCTCATCTAGTTGAAATGTTGATATATTATCCATTTGTGCATTTATTTCCCTGCTTAGAAATAATTGCTTTGGGGCTACCGGTGGAGGGTAGTGTTGATTGTTGTAGACAATGCATGATGATTAGGCAAACTAAAACTAATCAATCGGATGTGTCATAGAGTATGACGGTTGATAGAATACAATAACGTTATGTATTGAGTGATTGTGTATATGACCAATGTGTTTATATGCATTATGTGTAGACGGTTGGTAGAATACATTAACTTTATGTATTGATCGATTGTGTATATGATTCTGTGTTTATCTGTTGTAGTAGTGATATAGTTCATATGCTTATCTATTGAAAAGTTTGTTTGACTGATATAGCACTAAAATGTATATCATCGTCGTTTGTGAAGTATGGAAGTAGTTTATGTGTTATTGATACAACACCAAAATGTGTATCCACCGTGAATTTTGAAAATGTTCTAGTTATGAACTATAATCTCATCAAAATGTTTTGGCCAGAGTACTGAGCCCTGTTTTCAAATCCAATGTTGAACGAGAAATGAAAAGTGAACTGTAACGTAGACTTGGTTGTCATGGAATTGAAATAAGATGTAAATGGAAGTGTAAGTGTCGACCATCTATCAGTTGCTAATCTTTTAATCATTGTTCATAGTTGGTTTAGTATATCTCTGCTGGGCTGTGGCTCACCCTTTATGGGAACATCATTTTCAGGTACAGGTAGCATGCCACCTCTGAGGACATAGCTTGGGAGGCTAAGGGCAAACATACTTTTGTTGCCTTATTTTCCTTTGATGTATTACATGTAAATTCAAGCCAAGGGCTTAATGTGTAACCGAGTCAATACTCTCTTTTGTAACCAAGTGTTAACTTGGAAAGCTGTAAGCCTGTAGGGCATTTACTTTGTTGTTAACGTGTAATACTTTTGTAATGAGGTACTCTGATTCTTTGAGGAAATGTGGATCTTTTGTATATAAATGTATGTTTGCATTGATGGGTTTAATCTTATTATTTTGAGGGCGTGACAGTTTTGGGATTGAACTTCCATTTTTAATTTTATGCAACTTTCACTTTTATTTTTATTGAACTTCCATTTTTATTCAATTTACTTTTCTATTAAACTTCCTTTTTTATTTAATTTCCAAATAGATTGTTAAGGTATAGTGGTTTCTTGAATGAACTTCTAATTTTAATTTTCTGCAACTTCCATTTTTATTTCTATTCGACTTCTTTTTTTATTCAAGTATCTTTTCTATTCAACTTCCTTTTTTATTTAATTTCCAAATAGATTGTTAAGGTCTAGTGGTTTCAGGATTGAACTTTCATTTTTAATTTTATGCAACTTTCACTTTTATTTTTATTGAACTTCCATTTTTATTCAATTAACTTTTCTATTAAACTTCCTTTTTTATTTAATTTCCAAATAGATCGTTAAGGTATAGTGGTTTCTTTAATGAATTTCCATTTTTAATTTTATGCAACTTCCATTTTTATTTTTACTCAACTTCCATTTTTATTCAAGTTATTTTTCTATTCAACTTCCATTTTTATTTAATTTCCAAATAGATCGTTAAGGTATAGTGGTTTCTTGAATGAACTTCCATTTTTAATTTTCTACAACTTCCATTCTTATTTTTATTTAACTTCCTTTTTTATTCAAGTTTGTTTTCTACTCAAGTTCCTTTTTATTTAATTTCAAAATAGATCGTTAAGGTATAGTGGTTTCTGGATTGAACTTTCATTTTAAATTTTCTGCAACTTCCATTTTTATTTTTATTAAACTTCCATTTTTATTCAAGTTTCTTTTCTACTAAACTTCCTTTTTTATTTAATTTCCAAATAGATCGTTAATGTATAGTGGTTTCTTGAATGAACTACCATTTTTAATTTTATGCATCTTCCATTTTTATTTTTATTCGACTTCTATTTTTATTCAAGTTATTTTTCTATTCAACTTCCATTTTTATTTAATTTCCAAATGGATCGTTAAGGTATAATGGTTACTTGAATGAACTTCCAATTTTAATTTTCTGCAACTTTAATTTTTATTTGTATTCAACATCTTTTTTTATTCAAGTTTCTTTTCTATTCAACTTCCTTTTTTATTTAATTTCCAAACAGATCGGTAAGGTATAGTTGTTTCTTGAATGAACTTCCATTTTTAATTTTCTGCAACTTCCATTTTTATTTCTATTCAACTTCTTTTTTTATTCAAGAGTCTTTTCTATTCAACTTTCTGTTTTGTTTAATTTCCAAATAGATCCTTATGGTATATTGGTTTCTGAATTGAACTTCCATTTTTATTTTTATGCATCTTTCACTTTTATTTTTATTGAACTTCCATTTTTATTCAATTTACTTTTCTATTAAACTTCCTTTTTTATTAAATTTCCAAATAGATCGTTAAGGTATAGTGGTTTCTTGAATGAACTTCTATTTTTAATTTTCTGCAACTTCCATTTTTATTTTTATTCAATTTCCATTTTTATTCAATTTACTTTTCTATTAAACTTTCTTTTTTATTTAATTTCCAAATAGATCGTAAAGGTATAGTGGTTTCTTGAATGAACTTCCATTTTTAATTTTCTGCAACTTCCATTTCTATTTTTATTTGACTTCCATTTTTATTCAAGTCATTTTTCTATTCAACTTCCTTTTTTATATAATTTCCAAATACATCGTTAAGGTATAGTGGTTTCTTGAGTGAATTTCCAATTTTAATTTTCTGCAACTTTCATTTTTATTTCTATTCAACTTCTTTTTTCTTCAAGTTTTTTTTCTATACAACTTTCTTTTTTATTTAATTTCCTAACAGATCGTTAAGGTATAGTGGTTTCTGGATTTAACTTCCATTTTTAATTTTAGGCAACTTTGATTTTTATTTTTATTCAACTTCCATTTTTATTCAATTTACTTTTCCCTTAAACTTCCTTTTTTATTTAATTTCCAAGTAGATCGTTAAGGTATAGTGGTTTCTTTACTGAACTTCCACTTTTAATTTTATACAACTTCCATTTTTATTTTTATTCAACTTCCATTTTTATTCAAGTTATTTTTCTATTCAACTTCCTTTTTTATTTAATTTCCAAATAGATCGTTAAGGTATAGTGGTTTCTTGAATGAACTTCAATTTTTAATTTTCTGCAACTTTCATTTTTATTTTTGTTTAACTTCCTTTTTCATTCAAGTATCTTTTCTACTCAACTTCCTTTTTTATTTAATTTCCAAATAGATCGTTAAGGTATAGTGGTTTCTAGAATGAACTTCCATTTTTAATTTTCGGCAACTTCCATTTTTATTTTTATTCAACTTCCGTTTCTATTCAATTTACTTTTCTAATAAACTTCCTTTTTTATTTTTATTCAACATCCATTTTTATTCAATATACTTATCTATTAAACTTCCTTTTTTATTTTATTTCCAAATAGATCGTTAAGGTATATTGTGGTTTCTTTAATGAACTTCCAATTTTAATTTTCTGCAACTTCCATTTTTATTTCTATTCAACTTATTTTTTTATTCAAGTTTCTTTTCTATTCGACTTCCTTTTTTATTTAATTTCCAAATGGATTGTTAAGGTATACTGGTTTCTGGATTGAACTTCCATTTCTAATTTTCTGCAACTTTCATTTTTATTTTTATTAAACTTCCTTTTTTATTTAATTTCCAAATAGATCGTTAAGGTATAGTGGTTTCTTTAATGAAATTCCATTTTTAAAATTCTGCAACTTTCATTTTTATTTTTATTCAACTTCCGTTTTTATTCAATTGACTTTTCTATTAAACTCCGTTTTTTATTTAACTTCCAAATAGATCGTTAAGGTGTAGGGGTTTCATGAATCAACTTCCAATTTTAATTTTCTGCAACTTCCATTTTTATTTTTATTTAATTTCCATTTTTATTCAAGTTTCTTTTCTACTCAACTTCCTTTTTTATTTAATTTCCAAATAGATCGTTAACGTATAGTGGTTTCTGGATTGAACTTCCATTGTTAATTTTCTGCAACTTCCATTTTTATTTTTATTCAACTTCCATTTTTATTCAATTTAATTTTCTGTTAAACTTCCTTTTCTATTTAATTTCCAGATAGATCGTTAAGGTATAGTGGTTTCTTGAATGAACTTCCATTTTTAGTTTTCTGCAACTTTCATTTTTATTTTTGTTTAACTTCGTTTTTCATTCAAGTTTCTTTTCTACTCAACTTCCTTTTTTATTTAATTTCCAAATAGATCGTTAAGGTATAGTGGTTTCTTGAATGAACTTCCATTTTTAATTTTCTGCAACTTTCATTTTTATTTTTATTCAACATCCATTTTTATTCAATTTACTTTTTTATTAAACTTACTTTTTAATTTAATTTCCAAATAGATCGTTATGGTATAGTGGTTTCTTTATTGAACTCCATTTTTAAAATTCTGCAACTTTCATTATTATTTTTATTCAACTTCCGTTTTTATTCAATTGACTTTTCTATTAAACTCCCTTTTTCATTTAACTTCCAAATAGATCGTTAAGGTGTAGGGGTTTCATGAATCAACTTCCATTTTTAATTTTCTGCAACTTCCATTTTTATTTTTATTTAACTTCCATTTTTATTCAAGTTTCTTTTCTACTCAACTTCCGTTTTTATTTAATTTCCAAATAGATCGTTAAGGTATAGTGGTTTCTTGAATGAACTACCATTTTTAATTTTATGCATCTTCCATTTTTATTTTTATTCGACTTCTATTTTTTTTCAAGTTTCTTTTCTATTCAACTTCGTTTTTTATTTAATTTCCAAATAGATCGTTAAGGTATAGTGGTTTCTTTAATGAACTTCCATTTTTAATTTTATGCAACTTCCATTTTTATTTTTATTCTACTTCCATTTTTATTCAAGTTATTTTTCTATTCAACTTCCTTTTTTATTTAATTTCCAAATAGATCGTTAAGGTATAGTGGTTTCTTGAATGAACTTCCATTTTTAATTTTCTGCAAATTTCATTTTTATTTTTATTTAACTTCCTTTTTTATTCAAGTTTCTTTTCTACTCAACTTCCTTTTTTGTTTAATTTCCAAATAGATCATTAAGGTATAGTGGTTTCTGGATTGAACTTCCATTTTTAATTTTCTGCAACTTCCATTTTTATTTTTATTCAACTTCCATTTTTATTAAATTTACATTTCTATTAATCTTCCTTTTTTATTTTATTTCTAAATAGATCGTTAAGGAATAGTGGTTTCTTAAATGAACTTCCAATTTTAATTTTCAGCAACTTCCGTTTTTATTTTTATTCCACTTCCATTTTTATTCATGTTATTTTTCTTTTTAACTTCCTTTTTTATTTAATTTCCAAATTGATCGTTAAGGTATAGTGGTTTCTTGAATTAACTTCCATTTTTAATTTCTGCAACTTCCATTTTCATTTTTATTCAATTTACTTTTCTATTAAACTTCCTTTTTTATTTAATTTCCAAATAGATCGTTAAGGTATAGTGGTTTTTTGAATGAACTTCGATTTTTAATTTTCTTCAACTTTCACTTTTATTTTTATTCGACTTCCATTTTTATTCAATTTACTTTTCTATTCAACTTCCTTTTTGATTTAATTGCCAAATAGATCGTTAAGGTATGGCGGTTTCTGGATTGAACTTCATTTTTTAACTTTATGCAACTTTCACTTTTATTTTTATTGAACTTCCATTTTTATTCAATTACCTTTTCTATTAAACTTCCTTTTTTATTTAATTTCCAATTCGATCGTTAAGGTATAGCGGTTTCTTGAATGAACTTCTATTTTTAATTTTATGCAACTGCCATTTTTGTTTTTATTCAACTTCCATTTTTATTGTAGTTATTTTTCTATTCAACTTCCTTTTTTATTTAATTTCCAAATAAATCGTTAAGGTATAGTGGTTTCTTGAATGAACTTCCATTTTTAATTTTCGGCAACTTCCATTTTCATTTTTATTCAACTTCCATTTTTATTCAATTTACTTTTCTAATAAAGTTCCTTTTTTATTTTTATTCAACTTCCATTTTTCTTCAATTTACTTATCTATTAAACTTCCTTTTTTATTTTATTTCCAAATAGATCGTTAAGGTATAGTGGATTCTTCAATGAACTTCCAATTTTAATTTTCTGCAACTTCCATTTTTATTTCTATTCAACTTCTTTTTTTATTCAAGTTTCTTTTCTAATCGACTTCCTTTTTTATTTAATTTCCAAATAGATTGTTAAGGTATAGTGGTTTTTGGATTGAACTTCCATTTCTAATTTTATGCAACTTTCATTTTTATTTTTATTTAACTTCCATTTTTATTCAATTTACTTTTTTATTAAACTTCCTTTTTTGCTTAATTTCCAAATAGATCGTTAAGGTATAGTGGTTTCTTGAATGAACTTTCATTTTTAATTTTCTGCAACTTTCATTTTTATTTTTATTCAATATCCATTTTTATTCAATTTACTTTTCTATTAAACTTACTTTTTAATTTAATTTCCAAATAGATCGTTATGGTATAGTGGTTTCTTTAATGAACTTCCATTTTTAAAATTCTGCAACTTTAATTTTTATTTTTATTCAACTTCCGTTTTTATTCAATTGACTTTTCTATTAAACTCCCTTTTTTGTTTAACTTCCAAATAGATCGTTATGGTGTAGGGGTTTCATGAATCAACTTTCATTTTTAATTTTCTGCAACTTCCGTATTTATTTTTTTTTAACTTCCATTTTCATTCAAGTTTCTTTTCTACTCAACTTCCTTTTTTATTTAATTTCCGAATTGATCGTTATGGTATAGTGGTTTCTTGAATGAACTTCCATTTTTAATTTTATGCATCTTCCATTTTTATTTTTATTCGACTTCTATTTTTATTCAAGTTATTTTTTTATTCAACTTCCATTTTTATTTAATTTCCAAATGGATCGTTAAGGTATAGTGGTTTCTTGAATGAACTTCCAATTTTAATTTTCTGCAACTTCCATCTTTATTTGTATTCAACTTCTTCTTTTTTTCAAGTTTCTTTTCTATTCAACTTCCTTTTTTATTTAATTTCCAAATAGATCGTTAAGGTATAGTGGTTTCTTTAATTGACTTCCATTTTTATTTTTATTCAACTTCCATTTTTATTCAAGTTATTTTTCTATTCAACTTCCTTTTTTATTTAATTTCTGTAACGCCCTCAAAAAAAAACCCATTATATATATCATTAACATGCAATATTTTAAGAAAACAATTCATTAATTCATTCATCAGAGTATTACTAAGTAAAAGCATTACATGTAACATCAAATTAAATGCCCTACGGGCTAACATCTTTCCAAGCCAACACTTGGACACAAAAGATGAGTTCTAACTCAAATACAAGTAAAGCCCTAGGCTTGAATATTTACATGTAATATCAAATAAGTAAAAACAACTAAACTAAACAGAGTCTTCAACTCCAATTCCTTCCAAGCTAAGTCCTTGGAGGTAGCTTATCTCCTGAACCTGAAAATGATGTTCCCATAAAGGGTGAGCCACAGCCCAGTAGAAATATACTAAACCAAATATAAGCATTGAATAAAGCAATAGCATTCAATAGTTGGTTAACCAAGATAATCAATTTTATCATTATACAGTCTCATGATACTAATGTCTATGACATGTTTCAATTCCCATTATTATCAATATGGCTCAGAACCTGGCCAAAATTACAACAGTGAACTATATATCATATTCACATTACTTCCAATATCAACAACACAAATGAGACTCAGGCTCATATAAAACACTTCATACTTCCCGTTTGATACACATTTTAGTGCTGTATCAATAACATGTAAAAACACTTCAATATAATAAGCACACATAATAGTGATGCTAATGGAGTCCATCCCTTATCTCCTCCCAAACAAAAATCCGGTTTAGAGGTCCATCCCCCATCTTCCCCTAAACCGTGGAGTACATCCCCTATCTCCCCCCAAACAATATGCATATGCAATGCTCAATCAATACATGTATTTTCTGTATTAATTCAATAGTCTAAATTTATGACTTAAACAAATTGATTAGTTTCAATTTTCCCCTAATCCACATGCAATGTCTACAATAAACACGACTATCCTCCACCGATAGCCCAAAACAGTTATTTCTAGACTGGAAATAAATATATATCAACAATTCAATAGGCGAGTGATTTAAATTATCCAACTACACCATTTAATCAATGAATTCCTCAATTTCATGAATTTAACCAAATTCCCCAATTTCCTTAAATTAGTTATACAAATTAATTTATTAATACAACTAGGGTTTTTCCCAAAATTACCAAAGTGTCTCCAACATATCAAAATACCAAAACTTAGAACAAAACTTATAAGATGGAGTAGGAAATCCCTACCTCAAAGAGAAGGACTCAAATGGAGGAGATGACGAAAGTCCAAAGTGCCCCAAATCCTCTCTTTTTCAGATTAAAAGAAAGCTCTCGCGAAGCTCTACCTTTTCTTCCAAAGGAACTAGGGTAGAAGACCACAAGGAATAGATCAAATCTTAGAGAGAAGGTGAGAGTAGAGAGAGAAACTCTCAAGTGGCGGTTTTTAAAGAGTTAGGGAAAAGAAGTAGGTCAAAAAGTGATCCAAAAAGTGAAATCACGGACTGATGTAGTCGATTCCCCGCTCGAGCGTGGAAAACCCCGCTCGAGCGTCAGACACAGACTCGCGCTCAAGCTTGAAAAGAGTCGCTCGAGCGTCGATCGCACACTTCCAGAAGTTTTGCAGGCGATGGTGTCTGCTCGAGCGTCAAACTCTCCGCTCAAGCAGAAGGACAAAACAAGATATCACGCTCGAGCGTAAAAACTACCGCTCGAGCGGATGAACTGCAGAGTAAAGTACTGGGAGATGGAAAAACACGCTCGAGCGTCAAAACTCCCGCTCGAGCGGATAAGCAACAACAAATAGCCCACTCGAGCGTTAAAACTTCCGCTCGAGCGTGAAGGCCAAAATCTGGGCATCACCTTTTGGTTTCAAAGTGCAACCAGCCTGTTTTAAACCTGCCCATCACAACCCAAGACTCAAATACAAAGAGTAAAGGCTAGAAGTGATAATGATACAAAAACAAGTCCACGGAACCAAGTCCAGAATACAGTATACAAAGGAAGGAAAAACTGGGATCGCTATAATTTCCAAATAGATCGTTAAGGTATAGTGGTTTCTTGAATGAACTTCCATTTTTAATTTTCTGCAACTTCCATTTTTATTTTTATTTAACGTCCTTTTTTATTCAAGTTTCTTTTCTACTGAACTTCCTTTTTTGTTTAATTTCCAAATAGATCATTAAGATATAGTGGTTTCTGGATTGAACTTCCATTTTTAATTTTCTGCAACTTCCATTTTAATTTTTATTCAACTTCCATTTTTATTAAATTTACATTTCTATTAAACTTCCTTTTTTATTTTATTTCCAAATAGATCGTTAAGGTATAGTGGTTTCTTAAATGAACTTCCAATTTTAATTTTCTGCCACTTCCGTTTTTATTTTCATTCCACTTCCATTTTTATTCATCTTATTTTTCTATTCAACTTCCTTTTTTATTTAATTTCCAAATTGATCGTTAAGGTATAGTGGTTTCTTGAATTAACTTCCATTTTTAATTTTCTGCAACTTCCATTTTTATTTTTGTTCAATTTCCATTTTTATTCAATTTACTTTTCTATTGAACTTCCTTTTTTATTTAATTTCCAAATAGATCGTTAAGGTATGGCGGTTTCTGGATTGAACTTAATTTTTTAATTTTATGCAACTTTCACTTTTATTTTTATTGAACTTCCATTTTTATTCAATTTACTTTTCTATTAAACTTCCTTTTTTATTTAATTTCCAAATCGATCGTTAAGGTGTAGTGGTTTCTTGAATGAACTTCCATTTTTAATTTTATGCAACTGCCATTTTTAATTTTATTGAACTTCCATTTTTATTGAAGTTATTTTTCTATTCAACTTCCTTTTTTATTTAATTTCCAAACAGATCGTTAAGGTATAGTGGTTTCTGGATTGAACTTCCATTTTTAATTTTCTGCAACTTCCATTTTTATTTTTATTCGACTTCCATTTTTATTCAATTTACTTTTCTCTTCAACTTCCTTTTTCATTTAATTTCCAAATAGATCGTTAAGGTATAGTGGTTTCTTCAATGAACTTCCAATTTTAATTTTCTGCAACTTCCATTTTTATTTCTATTCAACTTCTTTTTTTACTCAAGTTTCTTTTCTATTAAACTTACTTTTTTATTTAATTTCCAAATAGATCGTTAAGGTATAGTGGTTTCTTGAATGAACTTCCAATTTTAATTTTCTCCAACTTCCATTTTTATTTCTATTCAACTTCTTTTTTTATTCAAGTTTCTCCTCTATTCAACTTTCTTTTTTATTTAATTTCCAAATAGATTGTTAAGGTATAGTGGTTTCTGGATTGAACTTTCATTTTTAATTTTATGCAACTTTCACTTTAATTTTTATTGAACTTTCATTTTTATTCAATTTACTTTTCTATTAAACTTCCTTTTTTATTTAATTTCCAAATAGATCGTTAAGTTATAGTGGTTTCTTGAATGAACTCCCATTTTTAATTTTCTGCAACATCCATTTTTATTTTTATTCGAGTTCCATTTTTATTCAAGTCATTTTTCTATTCAACTTCCTTTTTTATTTAATTTCCAAATACATCGTTAAGGTGTAGTGGTTTCTTGAATGAATTTTCAATTTTAATTTTCTGCAACTTCCATTTTTATTTCTATTCAACTTCTTTTTTTCTTCAAGTTTTTTTTCTATACAACTTTCTTTTTTATTTAATTTCCTAATAGATCGTTAAGGTATAGTGGTTTCTGGATTTATCTTCCATTTTTAATTTTATGCAACTTTCATTTTTATTTTAATTCAACTTCCATTTTTATTCAATTTATTTTTCTATTAAACTTCCTTTTTTATTTAATTTCCAAGTAGATCGTTAAGATATAGTGGTTTCTTTAGTGAACTTCTATTTTTAATTTTATGCAACTTCCATTTTTATTTTTATTCAACTTCCATTTTTATTCAAGTTATTTTTCTATTCAACTTTCCATTTTATTTAATTTTGAAATAGATCGTTAAGGTATAGTGGTCTCTTGAATGAACTTCCATTTTTAATTTTCTGCAACTTCCATTTTTATTTTTATTTAAATTCCTTTTTCATTCAAGTTTCTTTTCTACTCAACTTCCTTTTTTATTTAATTTCCAAATAGATCGTTAATGTAATAACCCACATTCATGTCTTAGTCATGTTCATGTACATTTGCATGATTTTGTCTTGTTAAGCTTGCATTTGTAGACTTGGACTTGTTTTGCCTAGGTAAAGGTTCTTGTCTTGTCTTGATGCTATCATGTTTTCCCTAAGTGTTGTATGCATGCTTTGTTCCTTCCTTGCTATGTTAAGCCTAGGTCATGTTAAGCCTAGGTCATGTCAAGCCGAGGTCATGTTAAGCCTAGGTCATGCCAAGCCTAGGTCATGCCAAGCCTAGGTCATGCCAAGCCTAGGTCATGTTAAGCCTAGGTCATGTCAAGCCTAGGTCATGTTAAGCCTAGGTCATGCCAAGCCTAGGTCATGTTAAGCCTAGGTCATGCTAAGCCTAGGTCATGCCAAGCCTAGATCATGCCAAGCCTAGGTCATGTTAAGCCTAGGTCATGCTAAGCCTAGGTCATGCCAAGCCTAGGTCATGCCAAGCCTAGGTCATGCCAAGCCTAGGTCATGTTAAGCCTAGGTCATGCCAAGCCGAGGTCATGTTAAGCCTAGGTCACAAATTTGAACCTCTTACACCTTGGACCATCTTGGAACCCCTTTGGTTGACCTCCACCGTCACCTAGGCATTTTGGCCGAGATGTTATCACCTAGGCGTCCGAGATCCTTAATCCTTGCACCTAGTGACCTTGTTCTGGGACTGGAATGACCTAGACTGAGGTGTGGCACATCTAGGCCGAGGTGTGGCACAGCTTAGTCAAGTGTTGTCGTTCCTAGCCGAGGTCATTGTCACTCTAGTTGCCGAAGTCTTGTGGTTAGCCGATGTCACCCCTTGCCGGAGTGCCATTCCGAGTAGCTTGCTAGATACGCCTTGTCAGGGCCTTGTCTTGTCAATCTATCACCTTTTTGAAGAGAACCAACCAACCGTTGCCACGTGTCCGAGCTGAGAGTTAAGTCAGCCGGCAGAGAGAGAAGCCCCTCATTTGTTGTATCTTGTTTTGAAGAGTAGAGAGAGAAGCTCTAGAAGAGGGAGAAGAGTTCTTGAGAGAGAGTGGATTTCCAAGCTTGATTCTTTGAGATCGAACCTTTAGATCCGTGTTCTAAGGTTAGATTCTTGATCCGCTCTTGTTGTTCTATATGTTTATGATATTGCATTGCATGATTGAATATGATTTGTAAGCCATGCATTGCTTTGAAGTTCGGTTTTAGAAAGAGAAAATGGTTTTCATGTGTTCTTCAAGAAAAGTCATGTTTTGATCCGAAAGCTCATGCCAAGATCCATGTTTTTGTGTTTGTTTCCACATGATTTTCAAGTATGGGTACCCAGGTCCATGTTTTCGAACTCATGTCATGAAATCCCAGATCTTGTAATAACAAGTTATGATTTTAGCATTCATGTTCTTCATGTTCTTCATGCTCATGTTCTTCATGTTCTTCAAGGAGGAAACCCAGATTTCCAGGCTTCATTTCCCTAGGTGTGATCACCGAGACCACTCTTGCCTAGATCACACACCTTGGTCTACCTTGCATGATCACTTGCACGTTAGTTTATCTTGCATGCACACCTAGGCTAACCATTGCACACCTAGGCCGACCATGGTACACCCATGCCGGCACCTTGTAACACCTCGGCAGACAGCTGCATACTGAAGCCTAGGTAACCACACCTCGGCCAAGAGGTATGGGACCTCGGCCAAGACCTCCTGAGTTCACCCAGCTAGGTCTTTTTAGCCTAGATCATCTCTGTGCATCCATTCCAGGACCTGGTTGGTACCCAGCATGTTTTCCCTAGATGATTTCCAGCATGTTTTCCCTAGATGTTTTCAGCATGTTTTCCCTAGATGTTTTCAGCATGTTTTCCCTAGATGATTTCAGCATGTTTTCCCTAAATGATTTCAGCATGTTTTCCCTAGATGATTTCCAGCATGTTTTCCCTAGATGATTTCAGCATGTTTTCCCTAGATGATTTCAGCATGTTTTCCCTAGATGATTTCCAGCATGTTTTCCCTAGATGTTTTCAGCATGTTTTCCCTAGATGATTTCAGCATGTTTTCCCTAGATGTTTCCAGCATGTTTTCCCTAGATCATTTGCATTCATGTGAAGCTTGTTTTAAGAGTGCGTTCAATAGACTTTGCCACGTGTTTGTAGGACTTGGACCTTTGCCTTGATCCCGACGTCCCAAGAACTAAGTGAGTGGTATTTCTAATAAAGCTATGTTATAACGTTTTGTTAAAGCTTCGCTTTGCTTGTTTGGAAAAGTATTTGATCAAGCATGAATGATTATCCCTATTTTGTATATCAAGTATTACTTTGTTTTGATGACATTCTTGGAAAGTCCTCCCATGCTAGGGGACTCTAAGCCCATGTAGCACCATGTTTGAGAGATCTCTGTCATCGACGGTCTATGAACGGATGGCCCCACCGACGGTCTATGAACGGGTGGATTTGTCTAATCGATTCCGGGTCGATTATTCCCTTGTTTTGTCCGGAATGTCATCACAAGTATTATGTAGATGTTATTAACATCCCAAGCAAGATTTGAAAGACCAAGATTTGATTAATGAACTTGATTCATCCCATGCATTGTTTTGTACAAGTTATGACATATGTATTGTTTTGACAAGAACCTCGGGAATCATTCATTTACCCCTTTATTACTTATATCATTCACTGAGTATCCAAGTTCACCCTCCCTATGTATATATGTAGGTAACAAGTTAGAAGTCGGCTACGCCGAGATATGTGTTTTGTATGCATGTTATGTCGGCAGCGAGGACGTCGGCAATCTTGAAGCTTTTGTATTTGAACATGTCGGCTGAGAAGCCCTTTCGTTAAAATGTGATATGTATTTTGTACTTCATTTCTTTATGTATTCAAGTTGTAAAGCTATGTAAAGATGTATGCCATTTCATTTGACTTATGCACTGCTCTTATGGACCACTTGTATCTTGAATTATTGCTTCCGCATTTGTGAGCCCCCTATATAAATACTCTGATTGTGTGTGAATTTTGTAAGTTGGCCTTCGGTAATTACGGATTACTGGCCATCACGGCACCAAACTACTAGGGGCGGTTTGGGGTCGTGACAGAATGGTATCAGAGCACGCGTTCCTTATAGTACGTTATTCACACACTTTGAGTCCTAAAGAGCATAGGATGTCCCTTAGAAGAATGTTAATGTAACGCCCTCAAAATTAACCCATTATATATCATTGACATGCATCATTTAAAGAAGACATTTTATTAATTCATTCATCAGAGTACTACTAAATAATCGAATAAAATGCCCTACAGGCTTACATCTTTCCAAGCCAACACTTGGATACAAAAATACGAGTTCTAACTCAATACAAGAAAAGCCCTAGGCTTGAGTGTTTACATGTACTAACAAATAAAAGCAAACAACAGAGAAATAGTCTTCAGAAACCAAGTCCTTCCAAGCTAAGCCCTTGGAGGTAGCTTATCCCCTGAACCTGAAAATGATGTTCCCATAAAGGGTGAGCCACAGCCCAGTAGAAATATACTAAACCACATATAAGCAATGAATAAAGCAATAGCATTCAACAGATGGTTAACCAGGATAATCAATTACTTCATTTTACAGTCTCATGACACTATTGTCTAAGATACGTTTTACTTCCCAGTTTTATTAACATGGCTCAGAACCTGGCCAAACTTACAACAGTGAATTAAATATATCGTATTCACATCCTTCCAATATCAACAAACAAATGAGACTCAAGCTCAAATAAATCAAAACACTTCATACTTCCAGATTGATACACATTTTAGTGCTGTATCAATAAAACACTTCTATATAAATAAGCACACATAAAAGTGATGCTAATGGAGTCCATCCCCTATCTCCTCCCAAACAAAATCCGGTTTAGAGGTCCATCCCCTATCTTCCCCTAAACCGTGGAGTACATCCCCTATCTCCTCGCACACACAAAACAATGTATGCAAATGCAATGCTCAATCAATACACGTAATTTCTATCAATGCAATAGTCAAAATTTATGACTTAACCAATGTGATTAGTTTCAGTTAATCCTAATCCACATGCATTGTCTACAACAATCACGACTATCCTCCACCGATAGCCCAAAACAGTTATTTCTAAACTGAAAATAACTATGTCCACAATTCAATAATTCAACTAAGGTTTTTCCCAAAATTTACCAAAGTATTCCCAACATATTAAAATACCAAAACTTAGAACATAACCTATAAATTGGAGTAGGAAATCCCTACCTCAGAGAAAACAACCCAAATGGTGAAGACAGAGATGAGTGCCCAAAGACCAAAATGCTCCAAATTGCCAAATGTTCAGATTAAATGAAAGCTCTTGACTCCCTCTATCTTTTAATAAAGCAACTAGGGTTGAAACACTCTCTAAACAGATCAAACCTAAGAGAGAAGGTGAGTAGGGGGAGAGAGAGGTCGAACCTAGGGTTTGGAATCAAAAGAATATGAAAAAGACTGATCAAATCCCGCTGCTGTGTATTTAAACTGGACAGGCTCGCTCGAGCGAATACTTTGTCGCTCGAGCGACCAGACACAGAGAATCTACGCTCGAGCCAAGGAAGCCTTGCTCGAGCCAACAACCCAAAAGCTCGCTCGAGCGAAAGAAAGCTCGATCGAGCGAAGAACTCAAACCCTCAGGTCTGAAACCAGACTCACGCTCGAGCGAAGGAACTATTGCTCGAGCGAAGAACAAACTAACTCGCTCGAGCGAAGAAAAGCTCGCTCGAGCCAAGAATGCAAAGCTTCAGGTCCAACCCAGACGCAAACTCTCGCTCGAGCTACCAAACCCCGGCTCGAGCGAAGAACCAAAACAACATCTCGCTCGAGCGACAAACTCCTCGCTCGAGCGAATAACCAAAATTCAGGACAACAACACTAGGTTTCTAAACCCAACCAACCTGAACAAACCTGCCCAACACATCCTATAATTCCAAATGAGAAAATAAGGAACAACAACAACAACAATTATACAATGACAGAATCTACGGAACAGACCGGAATGTCATCACAAGTATTATGTAGATGTTATTAACATCCCAAGCAAGATTTGAAAGACCAAGATTTGATTAATGAACTTGATTCATCCCATGCTTTGTTTTGTACAAGTTATGACACATGTATTGTTTTGACAAGAACCTCGGGAATCATTCATTTACCCCTTTATTACTTATATCATTCACTGAGTATCCAAGCTCACCCTCCCTATGTATATATGTAGGTAACAAGTTAGAAGTCGGCTACGCCGAGATGTGTGTTTTGTATGCATGTTATGTCGGCAGCGAGGACGTCGGCAATCTTGAAGCTTTTGTATTTGAACATGTCGGCTGAGAAGCCCTTTCGTTAAAATGTGATATGTATTTTGTACTTCATTTCTTTATGTATTCAAGTTGTAAAGCTATGTAAAGATGTATGCCATTTCATTTGACTTATGCACTGCTCTTATGGACCACTTGTATCTTGAATTATTGCTTCCGCATTTGTGAGCCCCCTATATAAATACTCTGATTGTGTGTGAATTTTGTAAGTTGGCCTTCGGTAATTACGGATTACTGGCCATCACGGCACCAAACTACTAGGGGCAGTTTGGGGTCGTGACAGTTAAGGTATAGTGGTTTCTTGAATGAACTTCCATTTTTAATTTTCGGCAACTTCCATTTTTATTTTTATTCAACTTCCGTTTTTATTCAATTTACTTTTCTAATAAACTTTGTTTTTTATTTTTATTCAACTTCCATTATTATTCAATTTACTTATCTATTAAACTTCCTTTTTTAATTTATTTCCAAATAGATCGTTAAGGTATAGTGGTTTCTTGAAAGAACTTCTAATTTTAATTTTCTGCAACTTCCATTTTTATTTCTATTCAACTTCTTTTTTTATTCAAGTTTCTTTTCTATTCAACTTCCTTTTTTATTTAATTTCCAAAGAGATTGTTAAGGTATAGTGGTTTCTGGATTGAACATCCATTTTTAATTTTATGCAACTTTCACTTTTATTTTTATTGAACTTCCATTTTTATTCAATTTACTTTTCTATTAAACTTCCTTTTTTATTTAATTTCCTAATAGATCGTTAAGGTATAGTGGTTTCTTGAATGAACTTCCATTTTTAATTTTCTGCAACTTCCATTTTTATTTTTATTCGACTTCTTTTTTTATTCAAGTTTTTTTTCTATTCAACTTCCTTTTTTATTTAATTTCCAAATAGATTGTTAAGGTATAGTGGTTTCTGGATTGAACTTTCATTTTTAATTTTATGCAACTTTCACTTTTATTTTTATTGAACTTCCATTTTTATTCAATTTACTTTTCTATTAAACTTCCTTTTTTTTTAATTTCCAAATAGATCGTTAAGGTATATTGGTTTCTTTAATGAACTTTAATTTTTAATTTATGCAACTTCCATTTTTATTTTTATTCAACTTCTATTTTTGTTCAAGTTATTATTCTATTCAACTTCCTTTTTTATTTAATTTCCAAATAGATCGTTAAGGTATAGCGGTTTCTTGAATGATCCTCATTTTTAGTTTTCTGCAACTTTAATTTTTATTTTTAATTAACTTCCCTTTTTATTCAAGTTTCCTTTCTACTCAACTTCCTTTTTTATTTAATTTCCAAATAGATCGTTAAGGAATAGTGGTTTCTGGATTGAACTTCCATTTTTAATTTTCTGCAACTTCCATTTTAATTAAATTTACTTTTCTACTAAACTTCCTTTTTTATTTAATTTCCAAATAGATCGTTAAGGTATAGTTGTTTCTGGATTGAACTTTCATTTTTAATTTTATGCAACTTTCACTTTTATTTTTATTGAACTTCCATTTTTATTCAATTTACTTTTCTAGTAAACTTCCTTTTTTTTTTTTTAATTTCCAAATAGATCGTTAAGGTATAGTGGTTTCTTGAATGAACTTTCATTTTTAATTTTATGCAACTTTCATTTTTATTTTTATTCAACTTCCATTTTTATTCCAGTTATTAATCTATCCAACTTCCTTTTTTATTTAATTTCCAAATAGATCGTTAAGGTATAGCGGTTTCTTGAATGATCCTCCATTTTTAATTTTCTGCAACTTCAATTTTTATTTTTATTTAACTTCCTCTTTTATTCAAGTTTCTTTTCTACTCAACTTCCTTTTTCATTTAATTTCCAAATGGATCATTGAGGTATAGTGGTTTCTTGAATGAACTTCAATTTTTAATTTTCTGCAACTTCCGCTTTTATTTTTATTCGACTTCCATTTTTATTCAAGTCATTTTTCTATTCAACTTCCTTTTTTATTTAATTTCCAAATAGATCGTTAAGGTATAGGGGTTTCGTGAATGAACTTCCAATTTTAATTTTCTGCAACTTCCATTTTTATTTCTATTCAACTTCCTTTTTTCATTTAATTTCCAAATAGATTGTTAAGTTACTGTGGTTTCTGGATTGAACTTCCATTTTTAATTTTATGCAACTTTTACATTTATTTTTATTCAACTTCCATTTTTATTCAATTTACTTTTCTATTAAACTTCCTTTTTCGTTTAATTTCCAAATAGATCGATAAGGTATTGTTTTTCTTTAATGAATTTCCATTTTTAATTTTATGCAACTTCCATTTTTATTTTTATTCAAGTTATTTTTCTATTCAACTTCCTTTTTTATTTAATTTCCTAATAGATCGTTAAGGAATAGTGGTTTCTGGATTGAACTTCCATTTTTAATTTTCTGCAACTTCCATTTTTATTTTTATCAAACTTCCATTTTTATTAAATTTACTTTTCTACTAAACTTCCTTTTTTATTTAATTTCCAAATAGATCGTTAAGGTATAATGGTTTCTTGAATGAACTTCCAATTTTAATTTTCTGCAACTTCCATTTTTATTTGTATTCAACTTCTTTTTTCATTCAAGTTTCTTTTCTATTCAACTTCCTTTTTTATTTACTTTCCAAATAGATCATTAAGGTATAGTGGTTTCTTTAATGAACTTCCATTTTTAATTTTATGCAACTTCCATTTTTATTTTTATTCAACTTCCATTTTTATTCAAGTTATTTTTCTATTCAACTTCCTTTTTTATTTAGTTTCCAAATAGATCGTTAAGGTATAGTGGTTTTTTGAATGAACTTCCATTTTTAATTTTCTACAACTTCCATTTTTATTTTTATTTAACTTCCATTTTTGTTCAAGTTTCTTTTCTACTCAAGTTCCTTTTTTATTTAATTTCCAAATATATCGTTAAGGTATAGCGGTTTCTGGATTGAAATTCCCTTTTTAATTTTCTGCAACTTCCATTTTTATTTTTATTCAACTTCCATTTTTATTCAATTTACTTATCTATTAAACTTCCTTTTTTATTTTATTTCCAAATAGATCGTTAAGGTATAGTGGTTTCTTGAATAAACTTTCAATTTTAATTTTATGCAACTTCCATTTTTATTTCTATTCAAGTTCTTTTCTTATTCAAGTTTCTTTTCTATTCAACTTCCTTTTTTATTTAATTTCCAAATAGATTGTTAAGGTATAGTGGTTTCTGGATTGAACTTCCATTTTTAATTTTATGGCACTTTCAATTTTATTTTTATTGAGCTTCCATTTTTATTCAATTTACTTTTCTATTAAACTTCCTTTTTTATTTAATTTCGAAATAGATCGTTAAGGTATAGCGGTTTCTGGATTGAAATTCCATTTTTAATTTTCTACAACTTCCATTTTTATTTTTATTCAACTTCCATTTTTATTCAATTTACTTATCTATTAAACTTCCTTTTTTATTTTATTTCCAAATAGATCGTTAAGGTATAGTGGTTTCCTGAATAAACTTCTAATTTTAATCTTCTGCAACTTCCATTTTTATTTCTATTCAACTTCTTTTCTTATTCAAGTTTTTTTCTATTCGACTTCCTTTTTTATTTAATTTCCAAATAGATTGTTAAGGTATAGTGGTTTTTGGATTGAACTTCCATTTTTAATTTTATGCCACTTTCAATTTTATTTTTATTGAGCTTCCATTTTTATTCAATTTACTTTTCTATTAAACTTCCTTTTTTATTTAATTTCCAAATAGATCGTTAAGGTATAGCGGTTTCTAGATTGAAATTCCATTTTTTATTTTCTGCAACTTCCATTTTTATTTTTATTCAACTTCCATTTTTATTCAATTTACTTATCTATTAAACTTCCTTTTTTATTTTATTTGCAAATAGATCGTTAAGGTGTATTGTTTTTCGTATTGAACTTTCATTTTTCATTTTATGCAACTTTCACTTTTATTTTTATTGAACTTCCATTTTTATTCAATTTACTTTGCTATTAAACTTCATTTTTTATTTAATTTCCAAATAGATTGTTATGGTATAGTGGTTTCTTTAATGAACTTCCATTTTTAATTTTATGCAACTTTCATTTTTATTTTTATTCGACTTCCATTTTGATTCAACTTATTATTTTCTTCAACTTCCTTTTTTATTTAATTTCCACATAGATCATTAAGGTATAGCGGTTTCTTGAATGAACCTCCATTTTTAATTTTCTGCAACTTCATTTTTTATTTTTATTTAATTTCCTTTTTTATTCAAGTTTCTTTTCTACTCAACTTCCTTTCTAATTTAATTTGCAAATAGATCGTCAAGGTATAGTGGTTTCTTGAATGAACTTCCATTTTTATTTTTCTGCAACTTCCATTTTAATTTTTGTAACGTGCTCAAAATAATAACATTTAAACCCGTCAAATTAGACATGCATTGACATATTAAAATAACCACATTCTTTTATACATCAGAGTTTCATACAAAAGTATTACATGTTAACAACAAAAGCAAAATGCCTTACAGGCTTACAGCTTTCCAAGTTAACACTTGGTTACAACAAAAGAGTTCTAACTCGTTTACACATAAAGCCCTTGGCTTGAAATTACATGTAATACATCAAAAAGATAACGACAAAAGTATGTCCGCCTCTAGCCTCCCAAGCTATGTCCTTGGAGGTGGCATGCTACTTGTACCTGAAAATGATATTCCCATATAGGGTGAGCCACAGCCCAGTAGAAATACACTAAACCAACCATGAACAATGACTAAAAGATTAGCAATTGATAGATGGCCAACACTGATACATTCACATAAATCACATATTTATGTCATACGACTAATGAGTCCAAGTTACTTTTCATTTTCCCTTTTTCAACGGATAGGCATATAAGCACTAGCCACATTCTCAACAGATATGTATAACAACATTATCCACATTCACAGATAAGCAAATAAGCTATATCCAAATTCTACAACAGATATGTATATCAACAATATCCATAGATAAGCATATAAGCTATATCCACACTTCACAAAGATAAGCATATGAGCTCAATCTTCACTTTATTAGACAAGCATATGAGCTGTATCTACGGAGTTCATCCCCTATCTTCTCCCAACACTATCCGGTTTAGAGGTACATCCCCCATCTTCCCCTAAACCGCGGAGTACATCCCCTATCTCCTCCTCTACACATAACGTATACAAACACATTGGTTCTATATACAATCACTCAATACATACAATTAATGTATTCTATCAACCGTCACATTCCATGACACATTCCATCGATTAGTTTCCGTTTACCTAATCATCATGCATTGTCTACAACAATCACGACTATCCTCCACCGATAGCCCAAAGCAATTATTTCTAAACAGAAAATAGATGCACAAATGGATATTCAATCAACATTTCATTTCGGTGTGTGATAAACAATTCAACTACACCCTTTAACCCCATACATTCCCAATCTCGACAATTCCATTTCTTTTCCTCATTTCTCACAATTAATTATCCCAATTAATCAACCAATGTAATTAGGTCATTTTGCATAATTACCATTTCAACCCTTAGGTCCCATTTTCATCAATGATTCAACATTTATTCCATTTCTCTATGCCAAACATGCATCTAGGTTTATTATGAATAAAACCCCAACTTTTGTAAAAATAACACAAAAGCCCCAAACTTTCACCAAATTACCAAACCAACCCCAACATCTCAAAATACCAAAATTTAAAGACAAAATCCATAGAGAGGAGTAGGATATCCCTACCTCAAATTCGGAGCCCCAGAGGAGAAGATGATAAAACCCAACGTGCTCCAAATCCCGAAATTTTCAGATTAAAAAGTAGCCCTCGATGATCAACAACTTTTTTGTAAAGGCCAAAGATGAGCAAATCACTCCTACTAGATCAAAACCTAGAGAGAAGGTAGAGTTCTAGAGTGAGAGGCTCAACAATGGTGTTTTTGGAAAAGTAGGAGAGAGAAGAGAAAGTGAAAAAGTGACTTGAAAAGTCAAAACACGGAACTAAAACCCAGTCGGCCCGCTCGAGCGTAAAACACTCCGCTCGAGCGTAACTCACAGACTTCTGCTCGAGCGCCAACAATCCCGCTCGAGCGGCGAATACACACTCCCAGAACTTCTGCAGAACCAGGTCTCCGCTCGAGCTCCCAACTCCCCGCTCGAGCGGCACTCACGTAACCCCGCTCGAGCGGCCAATACCACGCTCGAGCGTCCAACACTGCACAGAAAATACTGGATGGGTGCAATCCCCGCTCGAGCGCCAACACCCCCGCTCGAGCGGACAGGTCAAAATCTGGGCAACTAGTTTTGGTTTCTAAACTCAACCAACCTGTAACAAATATAGCGATCCCGGGTTTACCCTTGTTGTACAGTGATCCGGACATGTGTCCGTGGATGTTGGTTGTTGTTTATTATCGTGTTTGCATCCTTTGTACTTTGTATATTGAGTTATGGGATGTGTTGGGCAGGTTTGTTACAGGTTGGTTGTGTTTGGGAGCCTAGTGTTGCTGCCCAGATTTTTGGTCCTTCGCTCGAGCGAGGAGTTTGTCGCTCGAGCGAGAGTAGTGTTGCGTCTGGTTCTGGACCTGAGAGCTGTCTTTCTTGGCTCGAGCGAGCTTCCTTCGCTCGAGCGGTCTGGGTTTTTCTTCGCTCGATCGAGAACTTCTTGGCTCGAGCGAGAGTTTTCTGTGTCTGGTCGCTCGAGCGACCAAGTCTTCGCTCGAGCGAGCGTGTTTTATATCAGCGGACAGCAGCGTCTTAAACATCACTTTTTCAGTCCCTTTCTTTGATTAAACCCTAAATTCGACACCCTCTCTCTCTAAACTTGCACTCTCTCTAAGATTTGATCTCCCTAGGGTGTGAATCTAGCCTAGGGCCTTTGTTAAAAAGATAGAGGGCGTTGAGAGCTTCGATTTAATCTGAAAAAGTTTGGATTTGGAGCAAGTTGATCTTGGAGTCTTCATCTCCTTTTGGGCTAAAACTTCGAGGTAGGGATATCCTACTCCTCTCTATGGGTTTTGTCTTTAAATTTTGGTATTTTGAGATGTTGGGCTTGGTTTGGTAATTTTGTGAAAGTTTGGGCTTTTGTGTAATTTTACAAAAGTTGGGGTTTTATTCATAATAAACCTAGATGCATGTTTGGCATGGAAAAATGGAATAGATGTTAATTCATTGATGGAAATGGGACCTAAGGGTTGAAATGGTAATTATGGAAAATGGCCTAATTACATTGTTTAATTAATTGGGATAATTAATTGGTGAGAAATGAGGAAATGAAATGTTGATTGAATATCCATTTGTGCATTTATTTTCTGTTTTAGAAATAACTGCTTTGGGCTATCGGTGGAGGATAGTCGAGATTGTTGTAGACAATGCATGATGATTAGGTAAACGGAAACTAATCAATGAAATGTGTCATGGAACTTGACGGTTGATAGAATACATTAATTGTATGTATTGGGTGATTGTATATAGAACCAATGTGTTTATATATGTTATGTGTAGAGGAGGAGATAGGGGATGTGCTCCGCGGTTTAGGGGAAGATAGGGGATGTACCTCTAAATCGGATAAGTATTGGGAGAAGATAGGGGATGAACTCCGTAGACACAGCTCATATGCTTGTCTAGAGAAGTGAAGATAGAGCTCATATGCTTATCTTTGTGAAGTGTGGATACAGCTTATATGCTTATCTGTGAATGTGGGATATTGTTGTTATACATATCTGTTGAGAATGTGGATGTAGCTTTTATGCTTATCTGAATGTGAGATATAGTTTTTATACATATCTGTGGAAATGATGATAGAGCTAGCATGCTTATCTGTTGAAAAAGAGAAAATGAAAGGTAACTTAGACTCATAAGTTGTAAGACATAAATATGTGATTTATGTGATTGTATCAGTGTTGACCATCTATCAATTGCTAATATTTTAGTCATTGTCCATGGTTGGTTTAGTGTATTTCTACTGGGCTGTGGCTCACCCTATATGGGAATATCATTTTCAGGTGCAGGAGGCATGCCACCTCCAAGGACATAGCTGGGAGGCTAGTGGCGGACATACTTTTGTCGCTTAACTTTTGATGTATTACATGTAACTTCAAGCCTAGGGCTTAATGTGTAAACGAGTTAGTACTCTTTTGTTGTAACCAAGTGTTAACTTGGAAAGCTGTAAGCCCGTAGGGCATTTTGTTATGATGTTAACATGTAATACTTATGTAATGGAACTCTAATGAATAAAAGAATGTGGTTAGTTTATATGTAAATGTATGTCTTATCTGATGGGTTTATTGTTGTTATTTTGAGGGCGTTACAACAAATCTGCCCAACACATCCTATAACTCAAATACAAAGTAAAGAGGATGCAAACAAGATGATAAACAACTACCAACATCCACGGACACATGTCCGGATCACTGTACAACAAGGGTGAACCCGGGATCGCTATAATTTTTATTGGACTTCCATTTTTATTCAAGTCATTTTTCTATTCAACTTCCTCTTTTATTTAATTTCCAAATAGATCGTTAAGGTATAGTTGTCTCGTGAATGAACTTCCAATTTTAATTTTCGGCAACTTCCATTTTTATTTCTGTTCAACTTCTTTTTTTATTCAAGTTTCTTTTCAATTCAACTTCCTTTTTTATTTAATTTCCAAACAGATTGTTAAGGTACAGTGGTTTCTGGATTGAACTTCCATTTTTAATTTTGTGCAACTTTCACTTTTATTTTTATTCAACTTCCATTTTAATTCAATTTACTTTTCTATTAAACTTCCTTTTTAATTTAATTTCCAAATAGATCGTTAAAGTATATTTGTTTCTTTAATGAACTTTCATTTTTAATTTTATGCAACTTCCATTTTTATTTTTATTCAACTTCCATTTTTATTTAATTTCCAAATAGATCGTTAAGGAATAGTGGTTTCTTGAATGAACTTCCATTTTTAATTTTCTGCAACTTCCATTTTTATTTTCATTTAACTTCCTTTTTTGTTCAGGTTTCTTTTCTACTCAACTTCCTTTTTTATTTAATTTCCAAATAGATCACCAAGGTATGGTGGTTTCTGTATTGAACTTCCATTTTTAATTTTTAGCAACTTCCATTTTTATTTTTATTCAACTTCCATTTTTATTAAATTTACTTTTCTACTAAACTTCCTTTTTTATTTAATTTCCGAAATAGATCATTAAGGTATAGTGGTTTCTTGAATGAACTTTCATTTTTAATTTTCTGCAAATTCCATTTTTATTTTTATTCAGCTTCCATTTTTATTCAAGTCATTTTTCTATTCCACTTCCTTTTTTATTTAATTTCCAAATAGATCATTAAGGTATAGTGGTTTCTTGAATGAACTTCCATTTTTAATTTTCTGCAACTTCCATTTTTATTTTTATTCAACTTTCATTTTTATTCAATTTACTTTTCTAATAAACTTCCTTTTTTATTTAATTTCCAAATAGATCGTTAAGGTATAGTGGTTTCTTGAATGAAGTTCCATTTTTAATTTTCTGCAACTTCCATTTTTATTTTTATTCAACTTCCATTTTTATTCAAGTTATTTTTCTATTCAACTTCTTTTTTTATTTAATTTTCAAATAGATCGTTAAGGTATAGTGGTTTCCCGAATGAACTTCCCATTTTAATTTTCTGCAACTTCCATTTTTATTTCTATTCAACTTCTTTTTTTTTTTTCAAGTTTCTTTTCTATTCAACTTCCTTTTTTATTTAATTTCCAAATAGATTGTTAAGGTATAGTGGTTTCTGGACTTAACTTCCATTTTTAATTTTATGCAGCTTTCACTTTTATTTTTATTCAAGTTATTTTTCTATTCAACTTCCTTTTTTATTTAATTTCCAAATAGATCGCTAAGGTATCGTGGTTTCTTGAATGAACTTCCAATTTTAATTTTCTGCATTTTCCGTTTTTATTTCTATTCAACTTCTTTTTTTATTCAAGTTTCTTTTCTATTCAACTTCCTTTTTTATTTCATTTCCAAATAGATCGTTAAGGTATAGTGGTTCCTAGATTGAACTTCCACTTTTAATTTTATGCAACTTTCACTTTTATTTCTATTTAACTTCCATTTTTATTCAATTTACTTTTCTATTAAAGTTCCTTTTTTATTTAATTTCCGAATATATCGTTAAGGTATAGTGGTTTCTTGAATGAACTTCCAATTTTAATTTTCTGCAACTTCCATTTTTATTTCTATTCAACTTCTTTTTTTATTCAAGTTTCTTTTCTATTCAAATTCATTTTTTATTTAATTTCCAAATAGATTGTTAAGGTATAGTAGTTTCTGGATTAAACTTTCATTTTTAATTTTATGCAACTTCCATTTTTATTCAATTTACTTATCTATTAAACTTCCTTTTTTATTTAATTTCCAAACAGATCGTTAAGGTATAGTGGTTTCTTGAATGAACTTCCATTTGTAATTTTCTACCACTTCCATTTTAATTTTTATTCGACTTGCATTTTTATTCAAGTCATTTTTCTATTCAACTTCTTTTTTTATTTAATTTCCAAATAGATCGTTAAGGTATAGTGGTTTCATTAAAGAACTTCCATTTTTAATTTTCTGCAACTTCCTTTTTGGTTTTTATTCGACTTCCATTTTTGTTCAATTCATTTTTCTATTCAACTTCCATTTTTATTAAATTTCCAAATACATCGTTAAGGTATAGTGGTTTGTTGAATGAATTTCCATTTTTAATTTTCTGCAACTTCTATTTTTATTTCTGTTCAACTTCTTTTTTTCTTCAAGTTTTTTTTCTATACAACTTTGTTTTTTATTAAATTTCCTAATAGATTGTTAAAGTATAGTGGTTTCTGGATTGAACTTCCATTTTTAATTTTCTGCAACCTCCATTTTTATTTTTATTCAACTTCTATTTTTATTCAATTAACTTTTCTATTAAACTTCATTTTTTATTTAATTTCCAAACAGATCGTTAAGGAATAGTGATTTCTTTAATGAACTTCTATTTTTAATTTTTTGCAACTTCCATTTTTATTTTTATTCAACATCCATTTTTATTCAAGTTATTTTTCTATTCAACTTCCTTTTTCATTTAATTTCCAAATAGATCGTTAAGGTATAGTGGTTTCTCAAATGAACTTCCATTTTTAATTTTCTGCAACTTCCATTTTTATTTTTATTTAACTTCCTTTTTATTCAAGTTTCTTTTCTACTCAACTTCCTTTTTTATTTAATTTCCAAATAGATCGTTAAGGTATAGTAGTTTCTGGATTGAACTTCCATTTTTAATTTTCTGCAACTTCCAATATTGTTTTTACTCAACTTCCATTTTTGTTCAATTTACTTTTCTATTAAACTTCCATTTTTATTTAATTTCCAAATAGATCGTTAAGGTATAGTGTTTTCTTGAATGAACTTCCATTTTTAATTTTTTACAACTTCCATTTTTATTTTTCTTTAACTTCCTTTCTCATTCAAGTTTCTTTTCTACTCAACTTCCTTTTTTATTTAATTTCCAAATAGATCGTTAAGGTATAGTGGTTTCTTGAATGAACTTCCATTTTTAATTTTCTGCAACTTCCATTTTTATTTTTATTCAACTTTCATTTTTATTCAATTTACTTTTCCAATAAACTTCCTTTTTTATTTAATTTCCAAATAGATCGTTAAGGTATAGTGGTTTCTAGATTGAACTTTCATTTTTAATTTTATACTACTTTCACTTTTATTTTTATTGAACTTCCATTTTTATTCAATTTACTTTTCTATTAGACTTCCTTTTTTATTTAATTTCCAAATTGATCGTTACGGTATGGTGGTTTATTTAATGAACTTCCATTTTTAATTTTATGCAATTTCCATTTTTATTTTTATTCAACTTCCTTTTTTATTGAATTTCCAAATAGATCGTTAAGGTATAGCGGTTTCTTGAATGAACTTCCATTTTTAATTTTCTACAACTTCCATTTTTATTTTTATTCAACTTCTATTTTTATTCAATTTACCTTTCTATTAAACTTCCTTTTTTATTTAATTTCCAAACAGATCGT
The DNA here is from genome assembly GCF_055761805.1 of Camellia sinensis. Classification (NCBI taxonomy): domain Eukaryota; kingdom Viridiplantae; phylum Streptophyta; class Magnoliopsida; order Ericales; family Theaceae; genus Camellia; species Camellia sinensis. The sequence goes on along the minus strand of NC_138962.1, from coordinate 11,580,600 downwards.
TAAGGTATAGTGGTTTCTTGAATGAAGTTCCATTTTTAATTTTCTGCAACTTCTATTTTTATTTTTATTCAACTTCCATTTTTATTCAAATTATTTTTCTATTCAGCTTCCATTTTTATTTAATTTTCAAATAGATCGTTAAGGGATAGTGGTTTCATGAATGAACTTCCAATTTTTTTTTTTACAACTTCCATTTTTATTTCTATTCAACTTCTTTTTTTTTTTTCAAGTTTCTTTTCAATTCAACTTCCTTTTTTATTTAATTTCCAAATAGATTGTTAAGGTATAGTGGTTTCTGGATTGAACTTTCATTTCTAATTTTAAGCAACTTTCACTTTTATTTTTATTAAACTTCCAATTTTATTCAATTTACATTTCTATTAGACTTCTTTTTTTATTTAATTTCCAAATAGATCGCTAAAGTATAGTGGTTTATTTAATGAACTACCATTTTTAATTTTATGCAACTTCCATTTTTATTTTTATTCAACTTCCATTTTTATTTAAGTTATTTTTCTATTCAACTTCCATTTTTATTTAATTTCTGTAACGCCCTCAAAATAATAACATTAAACCCATTAAATAAGACAAGCGTTGATATATAAACTAACCACATTCTTATATCCATCAGAGTCTATTACAAATGCATTACATGTTAACATCAAAACAAAATGCCCTACGGGCTTACAGCTTTCCAAGTTAACACTTGGTTACAACAAAGAGTACTAACTCGTTACATATTAAGCCCTTGGCTTGAAATTACATGTAATACATCAACAGTAAAACGACAAAACTATGTCCGCCACTAGCCTCCCAGCTATGTCCTTGGAGGTGGCATGCTTCCTGCACCTGAAAATGATGTTCCCATATAGGGTGAGCCACAGCCCAGTAGAAATACACTAAACCAACCATGGACAATGACTAAAACATTAGCAATTGATAGTTGGTCAACACTGATACAATCACATAAATTACATATTTATGTCAACGACTTACAAGTCCCAATTACTTTTCATTTTCCTTTTAACAACAGATAAGCATACTAGCTCTATCATCATTTCCACAGATATGTATAAAAACTATATCTCACATTCAGATAAGCATAAAAGCTATATCCACAATCTCAACAGATATGTATATCAACAATATCCACAGATAAGCATACAAGCTGTATCCACATTCTACAACAGATATGTATATCAACAATATCCACAGATAAGCATACAAGCTGTATCCACACTTCACTTCACAAAGATAAGCATATGAGCTCTATCTTCACTTCTCTAGACAAGCATATGAGCTCTGTCTACGGAGTACATCCCCTATCTCCTCCAAATACCTATCCGGTTTAGAGGTACATCCCCTATCTTCCCCTAAACCGCGGAGTACATCCCCTATCTCCTCCTCTACACACAACATATATAAACACATTGGTTCCATATACAATCACACAATACATACAATTAATGTAATCAATTAACCGTCAAATTCCATGACACATTTCATTGATTAGTTTCAGTTTGCCTAATCAACATACATTGTCTACAACAATCACGACTATCCTCCACCGATAGCCCAAAGCAGTTATTTCTAAAACAGAAAATAAATGCACAAATGGATATTCAATCAACATTTCATTTCCTCATTTCTCATCAATTAATTATCCCAATTAATTAAACAAGGTAATTAGGCCATTTTCCATAATTACCATTTCAACCCTTAGGTCCCATTTTCATCAATGATTCAACAATCATTCCATTTTCTTCATGCCAAACATGCATCTAGGTTTATTATGAATGAAACCCCAACCTTTGTAGAATTACACAAAAGCCCCAAACTTTCACAAAATTACCCAACCAAGCCCAACATCTCAAAATACCAAAATTTAAAGACAAAACCCATAGAGAGGAGTAGGTTATCCCTACCTCAAATTCGGAGCTCCAAGGGAGAAGACGACAAAACCCAACGTGCTCCAAAACCCGAGATTTTCAGATTAAAATGAAGCCCTCGACGATCAACAACTTTTTTGTAAAGGCCAAAGGTGAGCAAATCACTCCTACTAGATCAAAACCTAGAGAGAAGGTAGTATCTAGAGAGAAAGGCTCAACAATGGTGTTTTGGGAAAAGTAAGAGAGAGAAGAGAAAGTGAAAAAGTGATTTGAAAAGTCACAATTTCGGGATTTAAACCCAGTCTTCCGCTCGAGCTTAAAACACCCCGCTCGAGCGGCCACTCACAGACTTCCGCTCGAGCGGCCAACCTCCCGCTCGAGCGCAGAATGCACTCGCCCAGCACTTTTGCAGAACCAGGCCTCCGCTCGAGCTCCCAACCCTACGCTCGAGCTCACAACACTGCACAACAAGATACTGGATGGATGTAATCTACGCTCGAGCTCCAACACCTCCGCTCGAGCGTACAGGCCAAAAATCTGGGCAACTAGTTTTGGTTTCTAAACTCAACCAACCTGTAACAAACCCGCTCAACACATCCTATAACTCAAATACAAAGTAAGAAAGGATGTAAACAAGATAATAAACAACTACCAACATCCACGGACACATGTCCAGATCACTATACAACAAGGGTAAACCTGGGATCGCTATAACAATTGTTGATATACATATCTGTTGTAGAATGTGGATACAGCTTGTATGCTTATCTGTGGATATTGTTGATATACATATCTGTTGAGATTGTGGATATAGCTTTTATGCTTATCTGAATGTGAGATATAGTTTTTATACATATCTGTGGAAATGATGATAGAGCTAGTATGCTTATCTGTTGTTAAAAGGAAAATGAAAAGTAATTGGGACTTGTAAGTCGTTGACATAAATATGTAATTTATGTGATTGTATCAGTGTTGACCAACTATCAATTGCTAATGTTTTAGTCATTGTCCATGGTTGGTTTAGTGTATTTCTACTGGGCTGTGGCTCACCCTATATGGGAACATCATTTTCAGGTGCAGGAAGCATGCCACCTCCAAGGACATAGCTGGGAGGCTAGTGGCGGACATAGTTTTGTCGTTTTACTGTTGATGTATTACATGTAATTTCAAGCCAAGGGCTTAATATGTAACGAGTTAGTACTCTTTGTTGTAACCAAGTGTTAACTTGGAAAGCTGTAAGCCCGTAGGGCATTTTGTTTTGATGTTAACATGTAATGCATTTGTAATAGACTCTGATGGATATAAGAATGTGGTTAGTTTATATATCAACGCTTGTCTTATTTAATGGGTTTAATGTTATTATTTTGAGGGCGTTACAACTTGGTATCAGAGCGTACCGGGTTCGAATACTTTGGGTACGTGGGAAGTGATTAGTATCACAATGGGTTTGTCTCGCTTGATAGAGACTTAGATGTAGTATCATATGCTATGTGCTCAATTGATAACATGCTTATGTGACTATGTGGGTATGGGATTTAATTTCTGGGATGTTGATTGGATCCTTGAGTTTCTGGGAGTCTTGTTGGAAAAGCACTTGATCAACGCTGTTTCTAACCGGAACTCTAGTAACGCCTCGGGACTATCATTATCCGGAAATGAAGTTCGTAAGTGCTTATGTGTTTATGTGCTTATGTGGAGTGAATTACAGTTGTCCAGGCATTAGGACGTGAGTGCTTAGTTTTGGCACATTTATGAATGTGCTAACGTTCTGTGTTGCCTTTATTAGGATGTCAGGACGAGGAAGAGGTGCTAGGCGTGGTAGACCTGCGAGGCAGGAAGCGCCGTTACCGGGTGAGATTCCGGCAGTGCAGGAGGGAGTTGGTCAGGCCAATGTGGCCGAGCCAGTAGGTCAGCAGGCTATGGGTGCCTTGGCCAGAGAGATAGCAGGAGCTTTGGGTATTCTTAGAGCTGGGAATCAGGCAGCTGAGACAGGGCCTTCCTTCTTGAAGAGGGAGTTCTTTCGGTGTAATCCGGACGAGTTTATCGGGGATCCTAAAGAGCCGCTTAAGGCAGATGAATGGCTCGAACAGACAACGAAGACGTTTGAGATGCTTGGCATCGAGGATGGAGCACTGAAAGTGACCTTGGCATCCTTCCAATTGAAGGGAGATGCGGGTCAATGGTGGAAGTACGAGAAAGCTCGTGTTGGTGGTACTTGGGAGGCGTTTGTGAATGCTTTTCAGGAGAGGTTTTTGTCTGCAGTAGCAAGGGAAAAGCTGAGAGATCGGTTTAGCCGGCTTAATCAGCAGGGCTTGTCAGTGGCCGAGTTTGAGGCTACCTTTACCAGTCTGTCTAGGTTTGCACCTGAACTGGTGGCGTCTGAGGAACGCCGTTGCTATGAGTTTGAGCGGAAGTTGAGGCGGGGCCTCAAGTTGAGAGTTGGTGGGTCTTATATTCGAGAGTATAGACACCTAGTGGATGCTGCAGCTCATATGGAGCTTATGATGCAGGAGGAGGATGAGGGTCAGAGAGGCTCCAAGAGGAGCCAGGATAGTCAGAGTGATGGCAGGAGGCAGAGGGGTTCTAACCCTCAGCAGTCTCAGGGTGCAGTCTCTAGATCGACCTTTCCAGTGCCTAGTGTAGGCTCGGGGAGAGGCAGTCAGGGAGAATTCACTTGTTACAAGTGTGGCCAGCTGGGTCACAAGGTATCTGTTTGCCCGCAGAAGGGTGGGGGTCAGAAAGCTGCTTCTTCTTCAGCTAGACCACCGAGTCAGAGTTTGGGCAGGGGGCAGCTCTTGATTTGTTATCAGTGTGGACAACCTGGGCACATGAAGAGGTTTTGCCCACAGTTGAGTGCCACTTCGGGAGCGTCTGGTTCTAGGCAGACGCAGGGTTTTCAGCCAGCTCAGTCTGTGCAGGCCTCGAGGGCCAATCCGGGAGCTTCGTCATCCCAGTCTGTGCAGCAGTCTTTTGCTCCGAGAGGTGAGCAGGTAGACCAGGGGCCTACGGGGCGCGTGTATGCTGTTACCGCGCAGGATTTAGTACCAGCTCCATCAGTAGTGAGAGGTACTTTTCTGTTTTGCAACTCAGTTGCTAATGTGTTGATAGACACGGGTGCATCTCATTCTTTTGTATCTGCTGCATTTGCATCTGTTTTGGAATTGGAGTTAGCACAGTTAGCATCTCCTATTTGTGTGGTATCGCCTTTGGGTGGTGAGTTGATTCTGAAACAGGGTGTTAGGGGATGTGATATAGAGGTCGCCGATTATAGGCTTCCTTTTCCGTTTGTTGTCATGCCCATGAAGGGTTTTGATGTTATTTTGGGTATGGACTGGTTATCGTCATACCGGGCTGTTATTGATTGCTACCGCCAGAGGGTTACATTGTGTACCTTGAGCGGGGAGTGGTTCCATTTCTTGGGAGACCGGGTTGGTAGTGTTTTGCCACCGGGGTATGATTCGCGAGGGCGAAGTGAGCTTAGTAGTCTACTTGCTAGCTTTGAGAGTGGTGAGTGTAGTGAGACCCAGCATGTATTGCCGAGGGTGGTTTGTGAGTATTCGGATGTTTTTCCCGAAGATCTTGTTAGTTTGCCACCTCACCGGGAGATCGAGTTCTCTATTGATTTAGTGCCTGGTACGGCGCCGATTTCTATGGCACCTTACCGTTTTGCTCCAGCAGAGTTGGTTGAGTTGAAAGTTCAGCTCCAGGAATTGCTAAATAAGGGCTTTGTTCGCCCTAGTGTTTCACCGTGGGGAGCACCGGCCCTCTTTGTTAAAAAGAAAGATGGTGCCTTGAGATTGTGTATAGACTACCGGAAGTTGAATCGGGCTACGGTTAAGAATAAGTACCCTATGCCCCGTATAGATGATTTATTTGACCAGTTGAAGGGTTCCCGTTGTTTCTCTAAGATAGACTTGAGATCGGGTTACCATCAATTGAGGGTCAGGGAGGAAGATGTTCCTAAGACGGCATTCCGTACGCGGTATGGCCATTATGAGTTTTTGGTGATGCCATTCGGGCTTACCAATGCACCGGCAGTCTTTATGGACTTGATGAACCGGATTTTCCGGGAGTTCTTAGACCGATTTGTGGTTGTTTTCGTGGACGATATCCTTATCTATTCGTCATCTAAGGAGGAGCACGAGGAACACTTGAGAGTGGTGCTTGAGTTACTTAGAGCCCATAGGCTGTATGCCAAGTTCGGGAAATGTGAGTTTTGGCTGAGAGAAGTCAAATTCTTAGGCCACGTGGTATCCGGGAAAGGGGTGTCTGTTGATACATCCAAGGTTGAGGCAGTGCAAGATTGGGCACAGCCTAAGAGTGTGTTTGAGATCCGCAGTTTTCTGGGATTAGCTGGGTATTACCGTCGGTTTGTGAAAGATTTTTCTAGGTTAGCGTCACCGTTGACTAGACTGACTCGGGAGGGAGTCAAGTTTGAGTGGAGTGAGACTTGTGAAAAGTCGTTCCAAGAGCTGAAAGTTAGATTGACCACCGCACCGGTGTTGATTATTCCGGAGAGAGGGTTGGGTTACTCGGTTTATTGTGATGCCTCACGAGAGGGTTTGGGTTGTGTGTTGATGCAAGAGGGGAAAGTGGTAGCTTATGGCTCACGTCAGTTGAAAATACATGAGAAGAATTACCCCACACACGACCTAGAGTTAGCAGCTGTGATCTTTGCCTTGAAAATCTGGAGGCACTACCTTTATGGTGAGAGGTTCGAGGTATTCTCGGATCATAAGAGTTTGAAGTATCTGTTTACACAGAGAGACTTGAATCTGAGGCAGAGGAGATGGATGGAGTTCATCGAGGATTATGATTTTGAGTTGCATTATCATCCGGGAAAGGCCAATGTTGTGGCCGATGCCCTTAGTAGGAAAACCATTAGTGATGTAGCTTGTATAGCCATCCGGGAATGGGAGATGTTGGGAGCACTTGGCGAGTTTGATTTGCTACTGGGCGAATCTGTCGAGGCTGCGGCCTTGTTTTCTGTTGTTGCGCAGCCTACACTTGTGATTAGAGTGTTAGAGGCACAGAGAGGTGACCTTGAGGTAGAATCCCTCCGAGAGAAGATCTCCAGTGGGAAAGTTGAGAAGGGTTTGACGGTGTATCCCGACCTGAGTGTGAGATACCGAGACCGTTTGTTTGTACCGGAGGCTTGCCGTGAGGAAGTACTCCGAGAGTTTCACCATTCGCGCCTTGCGGTGTATCCGGGAGGTACTAAGATGTATCAGGATTTGGGTCGCCAATTTTGGTGGCGGGGTATGAAAAGAGATGTGGCTGTTTTCGTATCGAAGTGCCTTACTTGTCAGCAAGTGAAGGCCGAGCATCAGAGGCCAGCGGGTTTGTTGCAACCCTTGCCTATTGCCGAGTGGAAGTGGGAGCATGTCACTATGGACTTCGTTGTAGGTCTTCCGAGGACTCAGCGGGGTAGTGATGCTATTTGGGTGGTTGTAGACCGGTTGACTAAGTCGGCGCACTTTATTCCTATGCGCGTGAGAGATTCGGTAGATCATCTTGCCGACTTGTATATTCGGGACGTAGTGAGATTGCACGGGGTCCCAGTGACGATCGTCTCAGATAGAGATCCTCGTTTTACTGCCAGGTTGTGGCAGAGTTTGCAGAGTGCCTTGGGCACTAAGTTAACCTTTAGTACGGCCTATCATCCTCAGACTGACGGGCAGTCCGAGCGTACTATTCAGATCCTCGAGGATATGCTTCGGGGTTGTGTCCTGGACTTCAGTGGGACGTGGGAGAGGCACTTGCCATTGGTAGAGTTTGCCTACAACAACAGTTTTCAGTCTAGCATCGGTATGGCACCGTTTGAGGCTTTGTATGGCCGACCGTGTAGGTCTCCAGTTTGTTGGGCCGAGGTGGGTGATGCACCTTTGTTGGGTCCGGAGTTGGTTAGGGAGACGACGGAGAAAGTTGAGCTTATCCGTAGGAGGCTTGTTACAGCCCAGAGTCGGCAGAAATCTTATGCTGACCGTAGGAGGAGGCCTTTGGCGTTTGTGGTAGGTGATCATGTCTTTCTGAAGATATCACCTAGACGAGGCCTGATGAGATTTGGGAAGAGTGGGAAGTTATCCCCTCGGTTTATAGGTCCTTTTGAGATGCTTGAGAAGATAGGCGAGGTTGCTTATCGATTGGCCTTACCACCGCAGTTGTCCGGAGTGCATGACGTGTTTCATGTGAGTATGCTTCGGAAGTATGAGCCAGATCCATCACATGTGTTGGATTGGACTGATTTAGAGGTAGATGAGGATGCCTCGTATGAGGAGAGACCGGTACGGGTCTTGGATAGGCGGGATCAAGTCCTGCGTGGCAAGACCATTCCTTTGGTGAAAGTCTTGTGGAAACATCACGGAGTGGAGGAAGCCACTTGGGAACGTGAGTTGGAAGTCCGAGAGAAATATCCAGACTTGTTTGTTGTTATGTAATCTTATATTTAAATTTTACATTTTGTTGAACTTAAGAGCTTTTATATATGTCTTAAGTTGTGAAACATTGAGAATGTTTTGGTTTATTGGAAGTATGTTTTGAGAACTTGCCTCATATGGCAGTTGAATGTAACATTGTATATGTTGAATATATATTGTTGGAATTGGAAAGATAGTGCATAATGTTGATGCATGTTGAAAATACATATGTTGTTTACATATTGTGATATGTCTCTTGTTAAAGAGATGGGATGACCGGTAATGGGTCGAATTATTGAATGTTAAAAGGTAACATTGTTTAAAATGGAGGAAAACTTGTTTTTGAAAACTTGTGTTTAATTTCGGGGACGAAATTCTTTAAGGGGGGGAGGTTATAGCGATCCCAGGTTTACCCTTGTTGTATAGTGATCTGGACATGTGTCCGTGGATGTTGGTAGTTGTTTATTATCTTGTTTACATCCTTTCTTACTTTGTATTTGAGTTATAGGATGTGTTGAGCGGGTTTGTTACAGGTTGGTTGAGTTTAGAAACCAAAACTAGTTGCCCAGATTTTTGGCCTGTACGCTCGAGCGGAGGTGTTGGAGCTCGAGCGTAGATTACATCCATCCAGTATCTTGTTGTGCAGTGTTGTGAGCTCGAGCGTAGGGTTGGGAGCTCGAGCGGAGGCCTGGTTCTGCAAAAGTGCTGGGCGAGTGCATTCTGCGCTCGAGCGGGAGGTTGGCCGCTCGAGCGGAAGTCTGTGAGTGGCCGCTCGAGCGGGGTGTTTTAAGCTCGAGCGGAAGACTGGGTTTAAATCCCGAAATTGTGACTTTTCAAATCACTTTTTCACTTTCTCTTCTCTCTCTTACTTTTCCCAAAACACCATTGTTGAGCCTTTCTCTCTAGATACTACCTTCTCTCTAGGTTTTGATCTAGTAGGAGTGATTTGCTCACCTTTGGCCTTTACAAAAAAGTTGTTGATCGTCGAGGGCTTCATTTTAATCTGAAAATCTCGGGTTTTGGAGCACGTTGGGTTTTGTCGTCTTCTCCCTTGGAGCTCCGAATTTGAGGTAGGGATAACCTACTCCTCTCTATGGGTTTTGTCTTTAAATTTTGGTATTTTGAGATGTTGGGCTTGGTTGGGTAATTTTGTGAAAGTTTGGGGCTTTTGTGTAATTCTACAAAGGTTGGGGTTTCATTCATAATAAACCTAGATGCATGTTTGGCATGAAGAAAATGGAATGATTGTTGAATCATTGATGAAAATGGGACCTAAGGGTTGAAATGGTAATTATGGAAAATGGCCTAATTACCTTGTTTAATTAATTGGGATAATTAATTGATGAGAAATGAGGAAATGAAATGTTGATTGAATATCCATTTGTGCATTTATTTTCTGTTTTAGAAATAACTGCTTTGGGCTATCGGTGGAGGATAGTCGTGATTGTTGTAGACAATGTATGTTGATTAGGCAAACTGAAACTAATCAATGAAATGTGTCATGGAATTTGACGGTTAATTGATTACATTAATTGTATGTATTGTGTGATTGTATATGGAACCAATGTGTTTATATATGTTGTGTGTAGAGGAGGAGATAGGGGATGTACTCCGCGGTTTAGGGGAAGATAGGGGATGTACCTCTAAACCGGATAGGTATTTGGAGGAGATAGGGGATGTACTCCGTAGACAGAGCTCATATGCTTGTCTAGAGAAGTGAAGATAGAGCTCATATGCTTATCTTTGTGAAGTGAAGTGTGGATACAGCTTGTATGCTTATCTGTGGATATTGTTGATATACATATCTGTTGTAGAATGTGGATACAGCTTGTATGCTTATCTGTGGATATTGTTGATATACATATCTGTTGAGATTGTGGATATAGCTTTTATGCTTATCTGAATGTGAGATATAGTTTTTATACATATCTGTGGAAATGATGATAGAGCTAGTATGCTTATCTGTTGTTAAAAGGAAAATGAAAAGTAATTGGGACTTGTAAGTCGTTGACATAAATATGTAATTTATGTGATTGTATCAGTGTTGACCAACTATCAATTGCTAATGTTTTAGTCATTGTCCATGGTTGGTTTAGTGTATTTCTACTGGGCTGTGGCTCACCCTATATGGGAACATCATTTTCAGGTGCAGGAAGCATGCCACCTCCAAGGACATAGCTGGGAGGCTAGTGGCGGACATAGTTTTGTCGTTTTACTGTTGATGTATTACATGTAATTTCAAGCCAAGGGCTTAATATGTAACGAGTTAGTACTCTTTGTTGTAACCAAGTGTTAACTTGGAAAGCTGTAAGCCCGTAGGGCATTTTGTTTTGATGTTAACATGTAATGCATTTGTAATAGACTCTGATGGATATAAGAATGTGGTTAGTTTATATATCAACGCTTGTCTTATTTAATGGGTTTAATGTTATTATTTTGAGGGCGTTACAATTTCCAAATAGATCGTTAAGGTATAGTGGTTTCTTGAATGAACTTCCATTTTTAATTTTCTGCAGCTTCCATTTTTATTTTTATTTAACTTCCTTTTTTATTCAAGTTTCTTTTCTACTCAACTTCCTTTTTTATTTAATTTCCAAATAGATCGTTAAGGTATAGTAGTTTCTGGATTGAACTTCCATTTTTAATTTTCTGCAACTTCCAATATTGTTTTTACTCAACTTCCATTTTTGTTCAATTTACTTTTCTATTAAACTTCCATTTTTATTTAATTTCTAAGTAGATCGTTAAGGTATAGTGTTTTCTTGAATGAACTTCCATTTTTAATTTTCTACAACTTCCATTTTTATTTTTCTTTAACTTCCTTTCTCATTCAAGTTTCTTTTCTACTCAACTTCCTTTTTTATTTAATTTCCAAATAGATCGTTAAGGTATGGTGGTTTCTTGAATGAACTTCCATTTTTAATTTTCTGCAACTTCCATTTTTATTTTTATTCAACTTTCATTTTTATTCAATTTACTTTTCCAATAAACTTCCTTTTTTATTTAATTTCCAAATAGATCGTTAAGGTATAGTGGTTTCTGGATTGAACTTTCATTTTTAATTTTATACTACTTTCACTTTTATTTTTATTGAACTTCCATTTTTATTCAATTTACTTTTCTATTAGACTTCCTTTTTTACTTAATTTCCAAATAGATCGTTACGGTATTGTGGTTTATTTAATAAACTTCCATTTTTAATTTTATGCAACTTCCATCTTTATTTTTATTCAACTTCCATTTTTATTGAAGTTATTTTTCTATTCAACTTCCTTTTTTATTTCATTTCCAAATAGATCGTTATGGTATAGCGGTTTCTTGAATGAACTTCCATTTTTATTTTTATTCAACTTCTATTTTTATTCAATTAACTTTTCTATTAAACTTCATTTTTTATTTAATTTCCAAACAGATCGTTAAGGAATAGTGGTTTCTTTAATTAACTTCCATTTTTAATTTTTTGCAACTTCCATTTTAATTTTTATTCGACTTGCATTTTTATTCAAGTCATTTTTCTGTTCAACTTCCTTTTTTATTTAATTTCCAAATAGATCGTTAAGGTATAGTGGTTTCTTGAATGAACTTCCAATTTTAATTTTCTGCAACTTCCATTTTTATTTCTATTCAACTTCTTTTTTTATTCAAGTTTCTTTTCTATTCAACTTCTTTTTTTATTTAATTTCCAAATAGATGGTTAAGGTATAGTGGTTTCTGGATTAAACTTTCAGTTTTAATTTTATGCTACTTTCACTTTTATTTTTATTGAACTTCCATTTTTATTCAATTTACTTTTCTATTAGACTTCCTTTTTTATTTAATTTCCAAATTGATCGTTACGGTATGGTGGTTTATTTAATGAACTTCCATTTTTAATTTTATGCAATTTCCATTTTTATTTTTATTCAACTTCCTTTTTTATTGAATTTCCAAATAGATCGTTAAGGTATAGCGGTTTCTTGAATGAACTTCCATTTTTAATTTTCTACAACTTCCATTTTTATTTTTATTCAACTTCTATTTTTATTCAATTTACTTTTCTATTAAACTTCCTTTTTTATTTAATTTCCAAACAGATCGTTAAGGTATAGTGGTTTCTTGAATGAAGTTCCATTTTTAATTTTCTGCAACTTCTATTTTTATTTTTATTCAACTTCCATTTTTATTCAAATTATTTTTCTATTCAGCTTCCATTTTTATTTAATTTTCAAATAGATCGTTAAGGGATAGTGGTTTAATGAATGAACTTCCAATTTTTTTTTTTACAACTTCCATTTTTATTTCTATTCAACTTCTTTTTTTTTTTCAAGTTTCTTTTCAATTCAACTTCCTTTTTTATTTAATTTCCAAATAGATTGTTAAGGTATAGTGGTTTCTGGATTGAACTTTCATTTTTAATTTTAAGCAACTTTCACTTTTATTTTTATTAAACTTCCAATTTTATTCAATTTACATTTCTATTAGACTTCTTTTTTTATTTAATTTCCAAATAGATCGCTAAAGTATAGTGGTTTATTTAATGAACTACCATTTTTAATTTTATGCAACTTCCATTTTTATTTTTATTCAACTTCCATTTTTATTTAAGTTATTTTTCTATTCAACTTCCATTTTTATTTAATTTCCAAATAGATCGTTAAGGTATAGTGGTTTCTTGATTGAACTTCCATTTTTAATTTTCTGCAGCTTCCATTTTTATTTTTATTTAACTTCCTTTTTTATTCAAGTTTCTTTTCTACTCAACTTCCTTTTTTATTTAATATCCAAATTGATCGTTAAGGTATAGTGGCTTCTGGATTGAACTTCCATTTTTAATTTTCTGCAACTTCCACTTTTATTTTTATTCAACTTCTATTTTTATTCAATTTACTTTTCTATTAAACTTCCTTTTTTATTTAATTTCGAAACAGATCGTCAAGGTATAGTGGTTTCTTGAATGAACTTCTATTTTTAATTTTCTGCAACTTCCATTTTCATTTTTGTTCGACTTGCATTTTTCTTCAATTTACTTTGCTATTCAACTTCTTTTTTATTTAATTTCCAAATAGATCGTTAAGGTATAGTGGTTTCTGGATTGAACTTCCATTTTTAATTTTATGCAACTTTCATTTTTTTTTAATTCAACTTCCATTTTTATTCGATTTACTTTTCCATTGAACTTCATTTTTCATTTAATTTCCAAATAGATCGTTAAGTTATAGTGGTTACTTTAATGAACTTCCATTTTTTATTTTCTGCAACATCCATTTTTATTTTTGTTTAACATCCTTTTTCATTCTAGTTTCTTTTCTACTCAACTTCCTTTTTTATTTAATTTCCAAATAGATTGTTAAGGTATAGTAGTTTCTTGAATGAACTTCCATTTTTAATTTTCTGCAACTTCCATTTTTGTTTTTATTTAACTTCCTTTTTCATTCAAGTTTCTTTTCTACTCAACTTCCTTTTTTATTTAATTTCCAAATAGATCGTTAAGGTTTAGTGGTTTCGGGATTGAACTTCCATTTTTTATTTTATGCAACTTTCATTTTTATTTTTATTCAACTTCCATTTTTATTCAATTTACCTTTCTATTAAACTTCCTTTTTTATTTAATTTCCAAATAGATCATTAAGGTATAGTGCTTTCTTGAATGAAGTTCCATGTTTAACTTTTTGCAACATCCATTTTTATTTTTATTCGACTTCCATTTTTATCCAAGTTATATTTTTATTCAACTTCCTTTTTTATTTAATTTCCAAATAGATCGTTAAGGTATAGTGGTTTCTGGAATGAACTTCCAATTTTAATTTTCAGCAACTTCCATTTTTATTTCTATTCAACTTCTTTTTTTATTCAAGTTTCTTTTCTATTAAATTTCTTTTTCATTTAATTTCCAAACAGATCGTTAAGGTATAGTGTTTTCTTTAATGAACTTCCATTTTTAATTTTATGCAACTTCCATTTTTATTTTTATTCAACTTCCAATTTTATTCAAGTTATTTTTCTATTCAACTTCCTTTTTTATTTAATTTCCAAATAGGTCATTAAGGTATAGTGGTTTCTTGAACGAACTTCCATTTTTAATTTTCTGCAGCTTCCATTTTAATTTTTATTCGACTTCCATTCTTATTCAAGTCATTTTTCTATTCAACTTCCTCTTTTATTTAATTTCCAAATAGATCGTTAAAGTATAGTGGTTTCTTGAATGAACTTCCAATTTTAATTTTCCGCAACTTCCACTTTTATTTTTATTCGACTTCCATTTTTATTCAAGTCATTTTTCTATTCAACTTCCTTTTTTTATTTACTTTCCAAATAGATCGTTAAGGTATAGTGGTTTCTTAAATGAACTTCCAATTTTAATTTTCTGCAACTTCCATTCTTTTTTCTATTCAACTTCTTTTTTTATTCGATTTTCTTTTCTATTCAACTTCTTTTTTTATTTAATTTCCAAATAGATCGGTAAGGTATAGTGGTTTCTTGAATGAACTTTCATTTTTAATTTTCTGCAACTTCCATTTTTATTTTTATTTAACTTACTTTTTTTTCAGGATTCTTTTCTACTCAACTTCCTTTTTTATTTAATTTCCAAATAGGTCGTTAAGGTATAGTGGTTTCTGAATTGAACTTCCATTTTTATTGAATTTACTTTTCTATTAAACTTCCTTTTTTATTTAATTTCCAAATAGATCGTTATGGTATAGTGGTTTCTTTAATGAACATCGATTTTTAATTTTATGCAACTTCCATTTTTATTTTTATTCAACTTCCATTTTTATTCAAGTTATTTTTCTATTCAACTTCCTTTTTTATTTAATTTCCAAATAGATCGTTAAGGTATAGTGGTTTCTTAAATGAACTTCCATTTTTAATTTTCTGCAACTTCTGTTTTTATTTTTATTTAACTTCCTTTTTTTTTTAAATTTCCAAATAGATCGTTAAGGTATAGCGGTTTCTTGAATGAACTTCCATTTTTAATTTTCTGCAACTTTCATTTTTATTTTTATTCGACTTCCTTTTTTATTCAATTTACTTTTCTATTAAACTTCCTTTTTATTTAATTTCCAAATAGATCATTAAGGTATAGTGGTTTATGGATTGAACTTCCATTTTTAATTTTATGCAACTTTAATTTTTATTTTTATTCAACTTCCATTTTTATTCAATTTACGTTTCTATGAAACTTCCTTTTTTATTTAATTTCCAAATAGATCGTTAAGGTATAGTGGTATCTTGAATGAACTTCCATTTTTAATTTTCTGCAACTTCCCCTTTTATTTTTATTCGATTTCCATTTTTATTCAAGTCATTTTTCTGTTCAACTTCTTTTTTTATTTAATTTCCAAATAGATCGTTAAGGTATAGTGGTTTCTTGAATGAACTTCCAATTTTAATTTTCTGCAACTTCCATTTTTATTTCTATTCAACTTCTTTTTTTATTCAAGTTTCTTTTCTATTTGACTTCCCTTTTTATTTAATTTCCAAATAGAACGTTAAGGTATAGTGGTTTCTGGATTAAACTTCAATTTTTAATTTTATGCAACTTTCGCTTTTATTTTTATTCAACTTCCTTTTTTATTTAATTTCCAAATAGATCTTTAAGGTATAGTGGTTTTTGAATGAACTTCCAATTTTAATTTTCTGCAACTTTCATTTTTATTTCTATTCAACTTCGTTTTTTATTCAAGTTTCTTTTCTATTCAACTTCCTTTTTTATTTAATTTCCAAATAGATTGTTAAGGTATAGTGGTTTTTGGATTGAACTGCCATTTTTAATTTTATGCAACTTTCACTTTTATTTTTTTTTTGAACTTCCATTTTTATTCAATTTACTTTTCTATTAAACTTCCTTTTTTATTTAATTTCCAAATAGATCGTTAAGATATAGTGGTTTCTTGAATAAACTTCCATTTTTATTTTTATTCGACTTCCATTTTTATTCAATTTACTTTTCTATTCAACTTCCTTTTTTATTTAATTTCCAAATAGATCGTTAAGATATAGTGGTTTCTGGATTGAACTTCCATTGTTAATTTTGTGCAACTATCATTCTTATTTTTATTCAACTTCCATTTTTATTCGATTTACTTTTTATTAAACTACCTTTTTTATTTTATTTCCAAATAGATCGTTAAGGTATAGTGGTTTCTGGATTGAACTTCCATTGTTAATTTTATGCAACTATCATTCTTATTTTTATTCAACTTCCATTTTTATTCGATTTACTTTTTATTAAACTACCTTTTTTATTTTATTTCCAAATAGATCGTTAAGGTATAGTGGTTTCTTGAATGAACTTCCATTTTTAATTTTCTGAAACTTACATTTTTATTTTTATTCAACTTCCATTTTTATTCAAGTTATTTTTCTATTAAACTTCCTTTTTTATTTAATTTCCAAGTAGATCGTTAAGGTATAGTGGTTTCTTGAATGAACTTCCATTTTTCATTTTCTGCAACTTTAATTTTTATTTTTATTCAACTTCCATTTTTATTCAAGTTATTTTTCTATTAAACTTCCTTTTTTATTTAATTTCCAAGTAGATCATTAAGGTATAGTGGTTTTTTGAATGAACTTCAATTTTTAATTTTCTGCAACTTTCGTTTTTATTTTTATTTAACTTCTGTAGGAACCCACACTTTATGTCCTCATCATGTTCATGAGCATCGGTAAGATTATGACTTGTTTAGCTTGCATGTGTATGTTGTGATTTGTTTCGCTTGAGCTAATGTGATCCATGTCTTGATTTGAAGCCTTGTGATTTGTCTAAGTGTAGTGTGCTTGTCTTGTTTCTCCCTTAATGCGAAACCTAGGTTACGCCTTGCTTGAGTTATACTAGCCGATGTTATTCCAATGCCGAGGTCATCCTTAGTCTAGTATTAGTATCTTGAAACCCCTTGTTGACCTCAGTCCTTGCCTTGACCACATTAGCCGAGATGTTACCTTGCACCCAAGTGATCTCGTCCTGGAAGTGGTATTGTCACGACCCCAAACCGCCCCTAGTAGTTTGGTGCCGTGATGGCCAGTAATCCGTAATTACCGAAGGCCAACCTTTCAAAACTTAACACAATCAGAGTACGAATATAGGGGGCTCACAAATGCGGAAGCGATAAATCAATTACAAGCGGTCCATAAGAGCTGTGCGTAGATTAAAGCAGTGCCAAACATTCCAATTAACTTCACAATTTAAATACAACAAGGTACAAAAATACATGTTACATCTTGATCAAAAGGCTTCTCGAGCCGACATATACAAAATACAGCTAATACAAGTCAAGAAGCATGATTTTCAAGAATTCGCCGACATGCAAAACAGGGCATCGCCGACGTAAATACAAGGTAAGGCCGACAAATACACGAATCCAAAACAAGTATCCCAACGAACTAGGCGTCGCCGCCGTCCTGCTCATCACCTACATATATATAGAGGGGTGAGTACAAAACTCAGTGAATGGTACTACAAATAAAGGTTTGCATGAATATAGCCGGAGTCCTTCAAAACGAACACATCAAACTTAGCAAGGCAAGGGATGAACCGTATTCATCATCAAATATCATAACATCGGCGAAACAAGGGATGAACCGTATTCATCATCAAATATCATAACATCGGCGAAACAAGGGATGAACCGTATTCATCATCAAATATCATAACATCGGCGAAACAAGGGATGAACCGTATTCATCATCAAATATCATAACATCGGCGAGACAAGGGATGAACCGTATTCATCATCAAATATCATAACATCGGCGAGACAAGGGATGAACCGTATTCATCATCAAATATCATAACATCGGCGAAACAAGGGATGAACCGTATTCATCATCAAATATCATAACATCGGCGAAACAAGGGATGAACCGTATTCATCATCAAATATCATAACATCGGCGAAACAAGGGATGAACCGTATTCATCATCAAATATCATAACATCGGCGAGACAAGGGATGAACCGTATTCATCATCAAATATCGAAAGCTGTACGATCCGTAATCGCTTGGTCAAAAGTATTGCGAAAGTTTAGAGTCCTCCAATACAAGGGACTTGTGCACTTGGTACCGCGAAAGTTTAGAGTCCTCCAGTACAAGGGACTTGTGTTACTTAGGCCCGTAGCCCGATTTAACAAGGACCGTATCCTTTACACATAGTACTGCGAAAGTTTAGAGTCCTCCAGCACAAGGGACTTGTGTTACTTAGGCCCGTAGCCCGATTTAACAAGGACCGTATCCTTTCCAAAGATGGCATCAAAACAAGGAGTATACTTGACTCATCAAACAAGAGCTATTTATTCATGCTATCAAATACTTTTGTCAAAACAAGCAAGCAGGATTTATCAAAACGAGTATAACATAGCTTTATCAATAATACCACTCACCTAGTTCTTCAGGTGCAGACTCGAAACAAATATCAAGGACCTACAATCACATGGCAAGTCACATTCTCAAAGCAAGCTCTATATATACATGCAAATGATCTCGGCATTCTAGCCAGATCCAAGTCAAAGACAAGGCAAAGCAAGCTGGGAGTTAAATCACCGCTCCCGCTCATAAAACACACCGGGTACTGACCAGGACTAAGCCGAGGTCCCGTGAAACAAAGTCAGGAAAAACCTGGGTTTTCCTTTGAAGAATATGAAGAACATGATTATTCGAAGGATGGATGCAAGTTCACAACTTGTTATAAAAATCTGAGTTTTCATGCCAAGAGTGCAAAATAGGGACCTGGGTATCCATTCAAGAAGGTCATGCAAGAACAACCACAAAACATGATTTTCGTTCTAAACTCTTCGATCAAAATGGGACTTTGTTCAAGAACACATGAAAAACCATTTTCTCTTTCTAAACCAACTTCAAAACGATGCATGGCATGCAAAACAAAACCGATCATGCAATGCAGCTAGATATTCAGCAAGAGCAATCAAAGGAGATCAAGATTCTAACCTCAAAACTCGGATCTAACGGTTTAAGCCTCAAAGATCAAGTTTGGAAGACAACTCACACTCAAGAACTCTTCTTTCTCCTTTCTAGAGCTTCTCTCTCTAAAACAAAGATTTGAGACAAGAAATGATTTGTTTCAAGGTCTGTCGGCTGCCTTAACAAACAGCTCGGACACGTGGCATTACCGGGTTGGTTCAGCTCCAAAAAGGTGATTGATGGACAAGACAAGTCTCTGACAAAGCTTATGCAGCAAGCTCGGGTAAGACACATCGGCAACAAGATGACATCGGCTCAAAACAAGGATCCAGCAACGGGATGGAAAAACATCGGCTAGGGAGGACGACACTTGACTAAGCTGTGCCACACCTTGGCCGGGGTGCGCCACATCTCGGCCTAGGCCATACCTGCCTGCGGACAAGGTTCAAGTGCAAAACATCTCGGCAATGAATGCCCGAAGTGAAGATGGGGTTGAACAAGATCTCAAGATGGTTCTAAGTACAAAGGGTCAAAGGCGGACTAAGCTCAGGATGATCTCGGCTACACACACATACTAAGCAAGGAACAAAATCATGCAAGCAACTTAAGCAAATCAAGCCAAGATAAAACCTTTAAATTAACATAAGCGGCAAGGCCATGCAAGAATGTACGCAAATATGGCAAGAGCAAGGTGAGGGTTGTCACATCCTACCCTCCTTAAAGAAGTTTGGTCCCCAAACTTAGATTACCTTGTTCCCAGAACAACTCCGGATAACGGGCTCTCATGTCCTCTTCCTTTTCCCACGTGGCTTCTGTGCCATAATGCTCCTTCCATTCGACCTTTACCATCGGTATCGATCTGTTCCTCAATTGCTTCACTTGTCGGTCAATAATTCTCATTGGCCTTTCTTCGTAGCCCAGATTCTCATTAACTGCGATTTCGGAATGATCAATTACATGCAGTGGATCTCGGATGTACTTTCTCAACATCGAAACATGAAACACATTGTGGACTTGGCTCAAATCTGGCGGCAAAGCAAGTCTGTAGGCAACGGGGTTAATTCTCTCAAGAATTTCAAATGGTCCAATATACCGAGGTGCTAATTTACCTTTCTTCCCAAATCTGGAAACTCCTTTCATTGGTGAGACTTTCAGGAATACGTGATTCCCAACTTCAAACTCTATCTCATTCCTTCTCTGGTCGGCGTAGCTCTTTTGTCGGCTCTGGGCAGTTTTAATCCTCTGTTGGATAAGCTTAATCTTTTCTGTTGTCACTTGAATCAATTCGGGACCAAGCAGAGCTCTGTCTCCGACTTCGGTCCAACATATCGGCGACTTACATTTTCTCCCATACAAGGCCTCATATGGCGCCATGCCAATGCTAGCTTGGTAACTGTTATTGTAAGCGAATTCCACTAAAGGCAAATGTGTTCCCCAACTTTCTTGGAAATCCAATACACAAAGTCTCAGCATATCTTCGAGTGTCTGAATTGTCCTCTCTGTCTGCCCATCTGTCTGGGGATGAAAGGCTGTACTAAATCTCAGTTCGGCTCCGAAAGCTCTCTGAAGACTCTGCCAAAATCTAGAAACAAATTTAGGATCTCGGTCTGAAACAATTGATATCGGTACTCCATGAAGTCTGATAATCTCGTTCACATATAGCAAGGCAAGTTGATTGGCGTTGAAGGTAGTCTTAACGGGTAGAAAGTGTGCTGACTTAGTTAACCTATCCACAACAACCCAAATTGAATCCATACCCTTTGGTGTTCTCGGCAACCCAATCACAAAATCCATGGAGATGTGCTCCCATTTCCACTCAGGAATCGGCAAAGGTTGAAGAAGTCCTGCTGGTCTTTGATGTTCTGCTTTCACTTGCTGACAATGTAAACACTGGGACACGAATTCGGCTATTTCTCTCTTCATATTTGGCCACCAGAAGGTCTGCTTCACATCTTGATACATTTTGGTGTTCCCTGGATGGACAGCAAACTTGGAACCATGAGCTTCCTGCAAAATCTTTTTCTTCAGCTCTGGAATGTCGGCCACACATAACCTTCCTTCAAACTTGAGTACTTGGTTTTCGATGGTATACCCTGGTCTCGGCTTCGTGTCAATCTCCTCGGCAATTTTCTTGAGGAAGCTATCCTCCATCTGTCTTGTCTTTACTTCATTAACAATAGTCGGCTCTGCTGATATCACGGTTAAACACGCCAAATTTCCATCTGACTTTCTGCTCAAAG
Organism: Camellia sinensis; assembly: GCF_055761805.1. Lineage (NCBI taxonomy): Eukaryota > Viridiplantae > Streptophyta > Magnoliopsida > Ericales > Theaceae > Camellia > Camellia sinensis. The sequence continues at coordinate 11,559,160 of NC_138962.1, read as the reverse complement.
CGTCGGCTACACTGTTAGCTTTTCCGGGGTGATATTGAATCTGCATATCGTAGTCTTTCAACAACTCGAGCCACCGTCTCTGCCTCAAATTCAATTCCTTCTGAGTGAATAGATATTTTAAGCTCTTATGATCTGTGAAGACCTGACAAGTAGCTCCATACAAATAGTGACGCCAAATCTTTAAAGCAAATACTACGGCTGCTAATTCTAAGTCATGGGTAGGATAGTTTTTCTCATGAGGTTTCAACTGACGAGATGCATAAGCTATAACTTTACCCTTCTGCATTAATACACAACCCAAACCCTTATGCGATGCATCACTATAGACATGAAACTCTTCGTTACCTATTGGGAGTACGAGCACTGGCGCTGTAACTAACCTCGTCTTCAGTTCCTGGAAGGCTGACTCCCGATCTTTAGTCCATTCATACAGTGTTCCCTTCTGAGTCAGTTGCGTCAATGGAATTGCAATCCTGGAGAAATCTTTCACAAACTTTCTGTAATAACCTGCCAAACCCAGAAAACTACGAATCTCGGACACATTAGTCGGTCTCGGCCAATTCACTACGGCTTCGATTTTGCTAGGATCAACTGAGATACCCTCTTCACTAATCACATGACCTAAGAATCAGATAGTAGGAAGCCAAAACTCACACTTGTTAAACTTAGCATACAACCTCCGTTCTCTCAAAATCTGCAAGGCAAGTCTCAAGTGATTTTCGTGTTCAGTCTTACTCTTGGAATAGATCAAGATATCGTCAATGAAGACAACTACAAACTCATCTAAATACGGCTTGAAGACTCTGTTCATCAAATCCATAAATGCAGCAGGGGCATTAGTCACTCCAAAAGGCATTACTAAAAACTCGTAGTGGCCATATCTTGTTCGAAAGGCAGTCTTCTCGACATCTTCGGCTTTAACCTTAAGCTGATGGTAACCAGACCTAAGGTCGATCTTAGAAAAGACTCGCGCTCCTTGTAATTGGTCAAGCAGATCATCAATTCTAGGTAACGGGTACTTGTTCTTAATGGTGACCTTATTAAGTTCTCTATAGTCGATACACAAACGGAGTGTGCCATCCTTCTTTTTAACAAATAGAACAGGTGCTCCCCATGGTGAAGTGCTCGGCCTAATAAATCCCTTATCTAACAACTCTTGCAATTGCAGTTTCAATTCTCTAAGTTCAGCGGGGGCCATTCTATAAGGTGGTTTGGAGATCGGCTGCGTTCCCGATATAATATCGACCGTAAACTCTATTTCTCTATCGGTCAAGTGGCCAGGCAATTCGTCCGGAAAGACGTCGGGGAAATCACTAACAATCGGGATGTCGGCTAAGTTAACATTTCCATTCTGATCACTCAGTATACTACACAAGTAACCTCGACACCCTTTCTGAATCAACTTACAGGCCTTAATGGACGAAATCAAGTATGGTGGGGGCACTATCCCTTTTCCCTGGAAAATAACCTCGGCTAGGTTTGGGGGTCTCAAGGTGACACTTTTCGAAACACAATTAATAGATGCATTGTTCGTGGCTAACCAGTCCATTCCCAGTATAATATCAAAATGAGCTATGTCTAGAGGCATCAGATCTACTAACAGTTCAACATTTTCAATCACAATAATACATGCTCTGTAAATGGATGCAACAATCATGGATCTCCCAGATGGAGTAGACACAGACAACACATAATCAAGGGGCTCTAGTTCTTTATCAATTTTCTCGGCAAACTTAGTAGATATAAACGAATGAGTAGAACCCGAATCAATTAACACATAGGCATCTTGGGAACAAATTAGAAGTATACCTGACACTACTGTCTCAGCATTCTGAGTGTCTCCTGGTACCAATGCAAACACTCTGCCCTGTCTCATCTGCCCTCTCCCAGTGTTTTCCTTCTGAACGGAACCCGAGGTATTCTCTCCTTTCTTGTTGTTATCAGCCTTTGTTTTGGGGCAATCTCTCACATAATGGCCCATCTCGCCACATTCATAACAGGCTCCAGACGTTCGTCGGCAGATCCCGAAATGCTGTTTCCCACAATCCGAACACGTCGGTTTAACACTCCCTTCCTGTCTTAGGTTACTAGTACTGCCCGTGTTCGTTCTTTTCTTGGTGCCCAGCTGTCCTCGGCGACTGTCATAGTTCTGCCTCTTTCGCTGGTTTTCTCCCGAGCTCTGGTATCGGTTCAGATTAGCTTCGGCCTGAATGGCTTTGTCCAATACTTCAGCATATGTCGGCATGTCGAGCAAGTTGACCCGGTCTTGAATCGGTCCACGAAGCCCACACTCGAACTTCCTGGCCTTCATATATTCATCGTTGGTCATGTGAGGTACAAATCTTACCAATTCAGTGAAAGCGCGGTCATACTCCGCCACTGTTCTGTTGCCTTGCGTCAGAGTATGAAATTCGGTAGCCTTGCGGTTTCGAACACTTAGGGGAAAATGTTTCTTGTAGAACAACTCTAAGAATCGGGTCCAGGTCAAATCTGGATTGCTCCCTCTAACCATCATCCACCACCTACGGGCGTCATCATCTAACGTGAATGCTGCCAACGTCACCTTCTGAGCGTCGGTACTAGGGAAGATCTCAAACAGCTTTTCCATTTCTAAGACCCATGCTTCAGCCTTCATCGGTTCTATACCCCCAGAGAATCTCGGTGGTTTCATTTTCTTAAACTCCCTGATCAAAGCTATCGTACCATCCCCGTACAAGGCTGGTTGCGGGGGAACTTGCGGCACTAGAGGAGGTGGAGGCGGAACCACATTTCGGCCGTTGGTCTGCTCGGCCTGAGTCGATGTAGCACTAGCGAACTGCTGTCTGGTTTGCCTCAACTCGCGGGCCAGACCTTCAACTAACCTTTCCAATCTGTCCATTCTGTCTTCGGGCTGATCTCGGCCAAGCGGTGGTCTACCTCTCCTCATGGTACTATGAGTATGCAAGGTATGACTTTAAAACAATTAAGCAAATAACCACATAGGCAAATAGCAAATAAGCATATCAAGACAATGCACACTTCACTCAAACAACGAATACCATGATGCAACCCTAACGTCTTTCTAAGGGAAACCCTATGCTCTTCAGGACTCAAAGTGTGTGAATAGCGTATGCCGAGGAAATCGTGCTCTGATACCACTCTGTCACGACCCCAAACCGCCCCTAGTAGTTTGGTGCCGTGATGGCCAGTAATCCGTAATTACCGAAGGCCAACCTTTCAAAACTTAACACAATCAGAGTACGAATATAGGGGGCTCACAAATGCGGAAGCGATAAATCAATTACAAGCGGTCCATAAGAGCTGTGCGTAGATTAAAGCAGTGCCAAACATTCCAATTAACTTCACAATTTAAATACAACAAGGTACAAAAATACATGTTACATCTTGATCAAAAGGCTTCTCGAGCCGACATATACAAAATACAGCTAATACAAGTCAAGAAGCATGATTTTCAAGAATTCGCCGACATGCAAAACAGGGCATCGCCGACGTAAATACAAGGTAAGGCCGACAAATACACGAATCCAAAACAAGTATCCCAACGAACTAGGCGTCGCCGCCGTCCTGCTCATCACCTACATATATATAGAGGGGTGAGTACAAAACTCAGTGAATGGTACTACAAATAAAGGTTTGCATGAATATAGCCGGAGTCCTTCAAAACGAACACATCAAACTTAGCAAGGCAAGGGATGAACCGTATTCATCATCAAATATCATAACATCGGCGAAACAAGGGATGAACCGTATTCATCATCAAATATCGAAAGCTGTACGATCCGTAATCGCTTGGTCAAAAGTATTGCGAAAGTTTAGAGTCCTCCAATACAAGGGACTTGTGCACTTGGTACCGCGAAAGTTTAGAGTCCTCCAGTACAAGGGACTTGTGTTACTTAGGCCCGTAGCCCGATTTAACAAGGACCGTATCCTTTACACATAGTACTGCGAAAGTTTAGAGTCCTCCAGCACAAGGGACTTGTGTTACTTAGGCCCGTAGCCCGATTTAACAAGGACCGTATCCTTTCCAAAGATGGCATCAAAACAAGGAGTATACTTGACTCATCAAACAAGAGCTATTTATTCATGCTATCAAATACTTTTGTCAAAACAAGCAAGCAGGATTTATCAAAACGAGTATAACATAGCTTTATCAATAATACCACTCACCCAGTTCTTCAGGTGCAGACTCGAAACAAATATCAAGGACCTACAATCACATGGCAAGTCACATTCTCAAAGCAAGCTCTATATATACATGCAAATGATCTCGGCATTCTAGCCAGATCCAAGTCAAAGACAAGGCAAAGCAAGCTGGGAGTTAAATCACCGCTCCCGCTCATAAAACACACCGGGTACTGACCAGGACTAAGCCGAGGTCCCGTGAAACAAAGTCAGGAAAAACCTGGGTTTTCCTTTGAAGAATATGAAGAACATGATTATTCGAAGGATGGATGCAAGTTCACAACTTGTTATAAAAATCTGAGTTTTCATGCCAAGAGTGCAAAATAGGGACCTGGGTATCCATTCAAGAAGGTCATGCAAGAACAACCACAAAACATGATTTTCGTTCTAAACTCTTCGATCAAAATGGGACTTTGTTCAAGAACACATGAAAAACCATTTTCTCTTTCTAAACCAACTTCAAAACGATGCATGGCATGCAAAACAAAACCGATCATGCAATGCAGCTAGATATTCAGCAAGAGCAATCAAAGGAGATCAAGATTCTAACCTCAAAACTCGGATCTAACGGTTTAAGCCTCAAAGATCAAGTTTGGAAGACAACTCACACTCAAGAACTCTTCTTCCTCCTTTCTAGAGCTTCTCTCTCTAAAACAAAGATTTGAGACAAGAAATGATTTGTTTCAAGGTCTGTCGGCTGCCTTAACAAACAGCTCGGACACGTGGCATTACCGGGTTGGTTCAGCTCCAAAAAGGTGATTGATGGACAAGACAAGTCTCTGACAAAGCTTATGCAGCAAGCTCGGGTAAGACACATCGGCAACAAGATGACATCGGCTCAAAACAAGGATCCAGCAACGGGATGGAAAAACATCGGCTAGGGAGGACGACACTTGACTAAGCTGTGCCACACCTTGGCCGGGGTGCGCCACATCTCGGCCTAGGCCATACCTGCCTGCGGACAAGGTTCAAGTGCAAAACATCTCGGCAATGAATGCCCGAAGTGAAGATGGGGTTGAACAAGATCTCAAGATGGTTCTAAGTACAAAGGGTCAAAGGCGGACTAAGCTCAGGATGATCTCGGCTACACACACATACTAAGCAAGGAACAAAATCATGCAAGCAACTTAAGCAAATCAAGCCAAGATAAAACCTTTAAATTAACATAAGCGGCAAGGCCATGCAAGAATGTACGCAAATATGGCAAGAGCAAGGTGAGGGTTGTCACAGGTATGACCTAGGTCGAGGTGTGGCGCATCTAGGCCAAGATGTGGCACAGCTTAGTCAAGTGTTGTCCTTCCTAGCCGAGGTCATTGTCACCTTAGTTGCCGAAGTCTTATGATTAGCCGATGTCAACCCTTGCCGGAGTGCCATTCCGTGTAGCTTGTTAGATATGCCTTGTTGTTAGCCGATGTCATAGCCTGTCAGAGAGCCCATACCGCTTTGCTTGTTGAACACCCTTCCACCATGCTTTGTCTGGCCTGTCAGCCACCTTTTCAGGATGAACCCAACCAGTCGCCGCCACGTGTCTCAGCAGAGGGTTAACCCCAGAACCGGGTATAGAAAACTATCATTTGGTATCATAAACTTGCCTTGTAGAGAGAGAGAAGCTCTAGAAGAGGGAGAAGAGTTCTTGAGAGAGAAGTAGATCTTCAAGCTTGATTCCTAGAGATCGAACCGTTAGATCCGCGTTCTAAGGTTAGATTCTTGATCTGCTCATGATGTTCCTTATGTTTATGTTATTTCATTGCATGATTGAAAATGATTTGTAAGCCATGCATCGTTTTGAAGCTCGATTTTAGAAAGAGAAAATGACATTCATGTGTTCTTCAAGAAAAGTCTTGTTTGATCCGAAAGCTTGCATAAAGAATCATGATTTTGTGTTTGTTTCCGCAAGGATTTCAAGTACGGGTACCCAGGTCCATGTTTTCAAACTCATAGCACGAAAATCCCAGATTTGTGATGGCAGATTATGATCAAACATTCGTATTTTTCATGTTTTCACACTCATGTTCTTCATGTTTATCAGCAGAGGGAAACCCAGAGTTTCCCGACCTCTTTTCCTTGCATGTGGCCCTCGGGAACACACCTCGGCAAGGAGGTGTGGAACCTCGGCCTAGACCTGGTTGGTGCCCAGCATGTTTTCCGAAAACATTTGTGTACATGAGAGACTCGTTTGAAAGCGCATTCAATAGGCTTTGCCATGTGTTGTAGGACTTGGGCTTGTCTCGACCCCGACGTGTGAAGAAACGATGTGAGTGGTATTTCTAATAAAGCTATGTTACACTTGTTTTGATAAATCTTGTTTTGCCTTGTTTTGAAAAGTACTTGATCTAGCATGAATGACTATCCCTATTTTGTATATCAAATGCTATCTTGTTTTGATGACTCGTCTTGAAAGTCCTTAGTTGCAGGGGACTATAATGCAACTGCACTCTTGTCTTGACAGTCCTTAGTGCTAGAGGACTCTAAACTTTCGCAGCACAGCTTGTCTTGACAGTCCTTAGTGCTAGAGGACTCTAAACTTTCGCAGCACAGCTTGTCTTGACAGTCCTTAGTTGCAGGGGACTATAATGCAACTGCACTCTTGTTTTGGGAATGTCATCACCCTCTTGTATTAAGTAGATGTAATAACATCCAAAGAACTTGAAAGGCCGGCAATGAACTTGACTTTTTCTTGATTGTAAAGTATACTTTGTATCGTTTTGAAAGAAATCTTGGATATCAATCATGCAAACCTTTATTTCTAATATCATTCCCTGAGTATCCAAGCTCACCCTCTCTATATATATATGTAGGTGATGAACAAGAAGGCATTGAGGCCTAGACGTGATTGCCGATGTGTTTTGATTGCCGATGTGTTTTGGGCGTATAGCTGACATGTTTTGGATCTGCGTTTTGCATCGTCTTGAAGATTATGCTTCTCGGCTTATGTTCTTTGTTTGTTTTGGCATATGTCGGCTTGAGAAGCCTTTTAGTCAGGATGTGTTTTGTATCTCATTCTTGCTGTACCTAAATTGTAAGACTTGTAAAGATGTTTGATGTATGACGTTCCATTGGACTTATGCACGGCTCTCATGGACTATTTAGATTTTGTATATGTATATATATATATATTGCTTCCGCACTTGTAAGCCCCATATTTTATACTCTGATTGTGTGTGATTTTTGTAAGACGGCCTTCGGTAACCTCGGGTTACTGGCCATCACGGCACCAAACTACTAGGGGCGGTTTGGGGGCGTGACAGATTGGTATCAGAGCACAAGATCCTTGTAGTACGTTAATCACACACCTTGAGTCCTAGAGAGCCTAGGATTTCCCCTAGAATGATGTTAGGAATTGCATCATATTGCTTGCTACTTGACTATGTGTGCATCATTTTGGCCTAGACGCTCGTTACTTGCGTATATGTTATTTGTTTAGTTGTTTTAAAGTCTCATCTTACATTCCCCCTAGCATCATGAGGAGAGGTAGACCCCCGGTTGGCCGAGATCGATCGGAAGACAGGTTGGAGAGATTGGAAAGGTTAGTCGAAGGCTTGGTTCGTGAGCAGAGACAACCTAGGCCGCAGGATACTGGTACCACTTCTATGCATGCCGAACAGACGAATGGCCGATATGCAGCTCCGCCCCCTCCAGTGCCACAAGTGCCTATGCAGCAAGCTTTGTATGGGAACGACACGATAACTCTAATCAGAGAGTTCAAGAAGATGAAACCGCCGAGATTTCAGGGAGGCATAGAACCAATGAAAGCCGAGGCATGGGTTTTAGAGATGGAGAAGTTGTTTGAAGTTTTCCCCAGTACAGACGCCCAGAAGGTATCTCTGGCGGCATTCACATTAGACGACGATGCTCGTAGGTGGTGGATGATGGTCCGAGAAAGCAATCCGGGTTTGACTTGGGCAAAATTTTTGGAGTTGTTCTACAACAAGCATTTTCCCCTTAGCGTCCGAGACCGAAAGACCACGGAGTTTCAGAATCTGACACAGGGGAACAAGACAGTGGCAGAGTATGATCGTGCCTTTACTGAACTAGCGAGATATGCGCCTCATATGGTTGACGACGAGTACCGAAAGGCGAGGAAGTTCGAAAGTGGGTTGCGTGGACCGATACAAGATCGGGTCAATATGCTCAATATGCCGACGTACGCCGGAGTACTGGACAAGGCCATCCTGGCTGAAGCTAACTTGAACCGGTACCAGAGTTCAGGTGAGGGTCAGAGGAAGAGACAGAGTTATGACAATCGCCGAGTTCCGTTCAATGCCAAGAAGAAGATAAGCACAGACAGTTCCAGCAACTCAAATCAGGAAGGTAACGTTAAGCCGATGTGCGCGAGTTGTGGAAAGCTACATTTCGGGGTTTGTCGTTGGGCAACAGGAGCTTGTTATGAGTGCGGCGAGATAGGCCATCGCGTGAAGGACTGCCCGAAAGCAAGGACCGATGATGGGAAGAGGACTGGAAGCACCTCGGGCTCTGCGTAGAAGAATAACATCGGGGGAGTACAGGCGAGGCAGGGCAGAGTTTTCGCATTGGTGCCAGGAGACGCCCAGAATGCTGAAACAGTGGTGTCAGGTACCATTTCAATTTGTTCTCAAGATGCATACGTATTGATTGATTCGGGTTCTACGCATTCATTTGTGTCCACTATATTCGCCGAGAAGTTGGATAGAGAATTAGAACCCCTTGATTATGTATTATCTGTGTCTACTCCATCTGGGAGAAATATGATTGTTACATCCATTTATAGGGCGTGTATTGCTATGATTGAGAGTGTAGAATTGTTAGTTGATTTGATGCCATTAAACATGACTCACTTCGATGTTATATTGGGAATGGATTGGTTAGTGGCGAACCATGCATCCATTAATTGTGTTACTAAGAACGTCACATTGAAGACCCCAAGTCAAGCCGAGGTCATTTTCCAGGGTAAAGGAGTAGTACCCCCACCTTACTTAATCTCATCCATGAAGGCCTACAAGTTGATCCAAAAAGGATGTAAGGGTTATTTATGCAGTATACTAAGTGATCTGAATGGAAATGTTGAGTTAGCCGACATACCCGTTGTTGAGGAATTCCCCGACGTCTTTCCGGATGAGTTGCCTGGCCACCTCGTCGATAGAGAAATAGAGTTTACTGTGGACGTCCTGCCAGGAACGCAACCTATCTCCAAAACACCCTACAGAATGGCTCCAGCCGAACTTAGAGAACTGAAATCGCAATTACAGGAATTGTTGGATAAGGGATTTGTCAGGCCGAGCACTTCACCGTGGGGAGCACCAGTTCTATTTGTTAAGAAAAAGGACGGCACCCTTCGTCTTTGCATTGACTACAGAGAACTTAATAAGGTGACCATTAAGAACAAATACCCATTGCCAAGAATCGATGATTTGCTTGATCAACTACGAGGAGCACGAGTCTTTTCCAAGATTGACCTTAGGTCAGGCTACCACCAGTTGAAGGTTAAAGCCGAGGACATTGAGAAAACTGCTTTTCGGACAAGATATGGTCACTACGAATTTTTGGTAATGCCCTTCGGAGTAACCAATGCCCCAGCAGCATTCATGGACCTGATGAACAGAGTCTTTAAGCCGTACCTAGATGAGTTCGTCATTATTTTTATCGACGACATATTGATCTATTCCGGGAGTGCGAGCGAGCACGAGAATCATCTGAGACTTGCCCTACAGACCTTGAGAGATAAGAAGTTGTACGCCAAGTTAAGTAAATGCGAGTTTTGGCTTTCCAGCATTTCATTTCTAGGGCATGTGATCAATGAAGATGGTATATCAGTTGACCCCAGTAAGATTGAAGCCATTGTGAACTGGCCGACGCCGACCAACGTGTCCGAGGTTCGTAGTTTTCTGGGTTTGGCAGGTTATTACAGAAAGTTTGTGAAGGACTTCTCGAGGATCGCAGTGCCATTGACACAACTAACCAAGAAGGGAGCAGCTTATGAATGGACCAATGAAAGGGAATCAGCTTTCCAGGAACTGAAGACGAGGTTAGTCACAGCACCAGTTCTAGTACTACCATCAACTAATGAGGAATTTCAGATTTACAGTGATGCTTCACGTAAAGGTTTGGGTTGCGTGTTAATGCAAGAAGGTAAAGTCATAGCGTACGCGTCTCGTCAGTTGAAGCCCAATGAAAAGAATTATCCTACCCATGATTTGGAGCTAGCTGCCGTGGTTTTTGCCTTGAAGATATGGCGTCATTACCTGTACGGAACATCTTGCCAAGTTTTCACCGATCACAAGAGTCTAAAATACTTGTTCACCCAGAAAGAGTTAAATATGAGGCAGAGAAGATGGCTCGAGCTACTGAAGGATTATGACATGCAGATTCAGTACCACCCAGGTAAGGCAAATTCCGTAGCCGACGCATTGAGCAGGAAGTTAGTTGGAAGTTTGGCGTGCCTGACAGCGGTTTCGGTGGAACCAACCATTATTGAGGAAGTGAAGACCAGACAGAGGGAGGATAAATTCCTCAAGAAGGTAATTGATGAATTCGTCTCGAAGCCGAGGCCAGGTTACACAGTGGAGAATCAGGTGCTTAGGTTCGAAGAAAGATTGTGCGTGGCCGACGTACCAGAGTTAAAAAGGAAGATTTTACAGACGGCCCATAGTTCCAAGTTTGCCATCCATCCAGGGAGCACCAAGATGTATCAGGACGTAAAGCGGACCTTTTGGTGGCCAAACATGAAAAGAGAGATAGCCGAATTTGTATCTCAGTGTCTGTGTTGTCAGCGAGTGAAGGCAGAACACCAGAGACCAGCAGGACTTCTTCAACCCTTGTCAATTCCTGAGTGGAAATGGGAGCACATCTCCATGGATTTCGTAGTGGGATTGCCGAGGACACAAAGAGGTATGGATTCCATTTGGGCTATAGTCGACAGGTTTACTAAGTCAGCTCACTTTTTGCCGGTCAAGACTACATTCAATGCCAACCGACTTGCCGAATTGTACATGAATGAGATCGTTAGGCTTCATGGTGTGCCGATGTCCATTGTGTCAGACCGAGACCCGAAGTTCGTTTCTAGATTTTGGCAGAGTCTACAAGGAGCCTTGGGAACAGAATTGAGATTTAGCACAGCCTTTCACCCCCAGACCGACGGACAGACAGAAAGGACGATTCAGACACTCGAAGACATGCTCAGACTGTGCGTGTTGGACTTCCAGGGAAGTTGGGAATCGCATTTGCCATTAGTAGAATTCGCATACAACAACAGTTATCAAGCCAGCATAGGCATGGCGCCGTATGAAGCTTTGTATGGAAGGGAGTGTAGATCGCCGATATGTTGGACTGAAGTAGGAGACAAAGCCCTAATTGGCCCCGAGTTGGTTCATATGACAACTGAAAAGATCAAACTCATTCAGCAGAGGATTAAAACTGCACAGAGTCGACAGAAGTGTTATGCCGACCAAAGAAGGAGGGAGTTAGAATTTGAAATTGGGGATCATGTATTTTTGAAGGTCTCGCCGATGACAGGAGTTTCGAGATTTGGGAAGAAGGGTAAACTTGCACCCCGATATATTGGGCCGTTTGAAATTCTTGAGAAAGTTAACACCGTTGCTTACAGACTCGCTTTGCCGCCAGATTTGAGCCAAGTCCACAGTGTGTTCCATGTTTCAATGCTGAGAAAATATATCCGAGACCCACTGCATGTAATAGATTACTCCGGGGTTGTAGTTAATGAAGACTTGGGCTACGAAGAGAAGCCGATGAGAATTATCGACAGACAAGTGAGGCAGTTGAGAAACAAGTCGATATCAATGGTGAAAATCGAATGGGAGAAGCATTATGGCGAGGAGGCCACATGGGAAAAAGAAGAAGAGATGAAAATCCGTTACCCGGAGTTATTCGTAGGACAAGGTAACTTAAGTTTGGGGACCAAACTTCTTTAAGGAGGGTAGACTGTAGGAACCCACACTTTATGTCCTCATCATGTTCATGAGCATCGGTAAGATTATGACTTGTTTAGCTTGCATGTGTATGTTGTGATTTGTTTCGCTTGAGCTAATGCGATCCATGTCTTGATTTGAAGCCTTGTGATTTGTCTAAGTGTAGTGTGCTTGTCTTGTTTCTCCCTTAATGCGAAACCTAGGTTACGCCTTGCTTGAGTTATACTAGCCGATGTTATTCCAATGCCGAGGTCATCCTTAGTCTAGTATTAGTATCTTGAAACCCCTTGTTGACCTCAGTCCTTGCCTTGACCACATTAGCCGAGATGTTACCTTGCACCCAAGTGATCTCGTCCTGGAAGTGGTATGACCTAGGCCGAGGTGTGGCGCATCTAGGCCAAGATGTGGCACAGCTTAGTCAAGTGTTGTCCTTCCTAGCCGAGGTCATTGTCACCTTAGTTGCCGAAGTCTTATGATTAGCCGATGTCACCCCTTGCCGGAGTGCCATTCCGTGTAGCTTGTTAGATATGCCTTGTTGTTAGCCGATGTCATAGCCTGTCAGAGAGCCCATACCGCTTTGCTTGTTGAACACCCTTCCACCATGCTTTGTCTGGCCTGTCAGCCACCTTTTCAGGATGAACCCAACCAGTCGCCGCCACGTGTCTCAGCAGAGGGTTAACCCCAGAACCGGGTATAGAAAACTATCATTTGGTATCATAAACTTGCCTTGTAGAGAGAGAGAAGCTCTAGAAGAGGGAGAAGAGTTCTTGAGAGAGAAGTAGATCTTCAAGCTTGATTCCTAGAGATCGAACCGTTAGATCCGCGTTCTAAGGTTAGATTCTTGATCTGCTCATGATGTTCCTTATGTTTATGTTATTTCATTGCATGATTGAAAATGATTTGTAAGCCATGCATCGTTTTGAAGCTCGATTTTAGAAAGAGAAAATGACATTCATGTGTTCTTCAAGAAAAGTCTTGTTTGATCCGAAAGCTTGCATAAAGAATCATGATTTTGTGTTTGTTTCCGCAAGGATTTCAAGTACGGGTACCCAGGTCCATGTTTTCAAACTCATAACACGAAAATCCCAGATTTGTGATGGCAGATTATGATCAAACATTCGTATTTTTCATGTTTTCAGACTCATGTTCTTCATGTTTATCAGCAGAGGGAAACCTAGAGTTTCCCGACCTCTTTTCCTTGCATGTGGCCCTCGGGAACACACCTCGGCAAGGAGGTGTGGAACCTCGGCCTAGACCTGGTTGGTGCCCAGCATGTTTTCCGAAAACATTTGTGTACATGAGAGACTCGTTTGAAAGCGCATTCAATAGGCTTTGCCATGTGTTGTAGGACTTGGGCTTGTCTCGACCCCGACGTGTGAAGAAACGATGTGAGTGGTATTTCTAATAAAGCTATGTTACACTTGTTTTGATAAATCTTGTTTTGCCTTGTTTTGAAAAGTACTTGATCTAGCATGAATGACTATCCCTATTTTGTATATCAAATGCTATCTTGTTTTGATGACTCGTCTTGAAAGTCCTTAGTTGCAGGGGACTATAATGCAACTGCACTCTTGTCTTGACAGTCCTTAGTGCTAGAGGACTCTAAACTTTCGCAGCACAGCTTGTCTTGACAGTCCTTAGTGCTAGAGGACTCTAAACTTTCGCAGCACAGCTTGTCTTGACAGTCCTTAGTGCTAGAGGACTCTAAACTTTCGCAGCACAGCTTGTCTTGACAGTCCTTAGTGCTAGAGGACTCTAAACTTTCGCAGCACAGCTTGTCTTGAAGGTCCTTAGTTGCAGGGGACTATAATGCAACTGCACTCTTGTTTTGGGAATGTCATCACCCTCTTGTATTAAGTAGATGTAATAACATCCAAAGAACTTGAAAGGCCGGCAATGAACTTGACTTTTTCTTGATTGTAAAGTATACTTTGTACCGTTTTGAAAGAAATCTTGGATATCAATCATGCAAACCTTTATTTCTAATATCATTCCCTGAGTATCCAAGCTCACCCTCTCTATATATATATGTAGGTGATGAACAAGAAGGCATTGAGGCCTAGACGTGATTGCCGATGTGTTTTGATTGCCGATGTGTTTTGGGCGTATAGCCGACATGTTTTGGATCTGCGTTTTGCATCGTCTTGAAGATTATGCTTCTCGGCTTATGTTCTTTGTTTGTTTTGGCATATGTCGGCTTGAGAAGCCTTTTAGTCAGGATGTGTTTTGTATCTCATTCTTGCTGTACCTAAATTGTAAGACTTGTAAAGATGTTTGATGTATGACGTTCCATTGGACTTATGCACGGCTCTCATGGACTATTTAGATTTTGTATATGTATATATATATATTGCTTCCGCACTTGTAAGCCCCATATTTTATACTCTGATTGTGTGTGATTTTTGTAAGACGGCCTTCGGTAACCTCGGGTTACTGGCCATCACGGCACCAAACTACTAGGGGCGGTTTGGGGGCGTGACAACTTCCTTCTTCATTCTAGTTTCTTTTCTACTCAACTTCCTTTTTTATTTAATTTCCAAATAGATCGTTAAGGTATAGTGGTTTCTGGATTGAACTTCAATTTTTAATTTTATGCAACTTTCACTTTTATTTTTTTTCAACTTCCATTTTTATTCAATTTACTTTGCTATTAAACTTCCTTTTTTATTTAATTTCCAAATAGATCGTTAAGGTATAGTGGTTTCTTGAATGAACTTTCAATTTTAATTTTCTACAACTTCCATTTATATTTCCATTCAACTTTTTTTTTTATTCAAGTTTCTTTTCTATTCAACTTCTTTTTTTATTTAATTTTCAAATAGATTGTTATGATATAGTGGTTTCGGGATTGAACTTTCAGTTTCAATTTTATGCAAATAACACTTTTAATTTTATTGAACTTCCATTTTTATTGATTTTACTTTTTTATTAAACTTTCTTTTTTATTTAATATCCAAATAGATCGTTAAGGTACAGTGGTTTCTTTAATGAACTTCCATTTTTAATTTTATGCAACTTCCATTTTTATTTTTATTCAACTTCAATTTTTATTCAAGTTATTTTTCTATTCAACATCCTTTTTTATTTAATTTCCAAATAGATCGTTAAGGTATAGTGGTTTCTTGAATGATCTTCCATTTTTATTTTTATTTTACTTGCTTTTTTGTTCAAGTTTCGTTTCTACCCAACTTCCTTTTTTTATTTAATTTCCAAATAGGTCGTTAAGGTATAATAGTTTTTTGAATGAAC
Source organism: Camellia sinensis (assembly GCF_055761805.1). Lineage (NCBI taxonomy): Eukaryota > Viridiplantae > Streptophyta > Magnoliopsida > Ericales > Theaceae > Camellia > Camellia sinensis. Next base: position 11,543,828 of record NC_138962.1, on the reverse strand, counting down.
TTCCATTTTTAATTTTCTGCAACTTCCATTTTTATTTTTATTTAACTTCTTTTTTTATTCAAGTTTTTTTTCTACTCAACATCCTTTTTTTTTTTACTTTACAAATAGATCGTTAACGTATAGTGGTTTTTGGAATGAACTTCAATTTTTAATTTTCTGCAACTTCTATTTTTATTTTTAATCAACTTCTATTTTTATTCAATTTACTTTTCTATTAAACTTCCTTTTTTTATTTAATTTCCAAATAGATCGTTAAGGTATAGTGGTTTCTTGAATGAACTTCCATTTTTAATTTTCTGCAACTTCCATTTTGTTTTTATTCGACTTCCATTTTTATTCAAATCATTTTTCTATTCAACTTCCTTTTTTATTTAATTTCCAAATAGATCGTTAAGGTGTAGTGGTTTCTTGAATTAACTTCCATTTTTATTTCTATTCAACTTCTTTTTTTTTATTTAAGTTTCTTTTCTATTCAACTTCATTTTTTATTTAATTTCCAAATAGATTGTTAAGGTATAGTGGTTTCTGGACTGAACTTCCATTTTGAATTTTATGCAACTTTCAATTTTATTTTTATTCAACTACAGTTTTTATTCAATTTACTTATCTATTAAACTTCCTTTTTTATTTAATTTCCAAATAGATCGTTAAGGTATAGTGGTTTCTTGAATGAACTTCCAATTTTAATTTTCTGCAGCTTCCATTTTTATTTTCTATTCAACTTCTTTTTTTATTCAAGTTTCTTTTCTATTCAACTTCTTTTTTTATTTAATTTCCAAATAGATTTTTATGGTATAATGGTTTCTGGATTGAACTTTCATTTTTAATTTTATGCAACTTTCACTTTTATTTTTGTTGAACTTCCATTTTTATTGAATTTACTTTCCTATTAAACTTCCTTTTTTATTTAATTTCCAAATAGATTGTTAAGGTATAGTGGTTTCTTGAATGAACTTCCATTTTTAATTTTCTGCAACTTCCATTTTTGTTTTTATTTAACTTCCTTTTTCATTCAAGTTTCTTTTCTACTCAACTTCCTTTTTTGTTTAATTTCCAAATAGACCGTTAAGGTTTAGTGGTTTCGGGATTGAACTTCCATTTTTAATTTTATGCAATTTTCATTTTTATTTTTATTCAACTTCTATTTTTATTCAATTTACCTTTCTATTAAACTACCTTTTTTATTTAATTTCCAAATAGATCATTAAGGTATAGTGCTTTCCTAAATGAAGTTCCACGTTTAACTTTTTGCAACTTCCATTTTTATTTTTATTCGACTTCCATGTTTATCTAAGTTATTTTTTTATTCAACTTCCTTTTTTATTTAATTTCCAAATAGATCGTTAAGGTATTGTGGTTTCTTGAATGAACTTCCAAATTTAATTTTCAACAACTTCCATTTTTATTTCTATTCAACTTCTTTTTTTATTCAAGTTTCTTTTGTACTCAATTTCTTTTTCATTTAATTTCCAAACAGATCGTTAAGGTATAGTAATTTCTTTAATGAACTTCCATTTTTAATTTTATGCAACTTCCATTTTTATTTTTATTCAACTTCCAATTTTATTCAAGTTATTTTTCTATTCAACTTCCTTTTTTATTTAATTTCCAAATAGGTCATTAAGGTATAGTGGTTTCTTGAACGAACTTCCATTTTTAATTTTCTGCAACTTCCATTTTTATTTTTATTCGACTTCCATTCTTATTCAAGTCATTTTTCTATTCAACTTCCTCTTTTATTTAATTTCCAAATGGATCGCTAAAGTATACTGGTTTCTTGAATGAACTTCCAATTTTAATTTTCTGCAACTTCCACTTTTATTTTTATTCGACTTCCATTTTTATTCAAGTCATTTTTCTATTCAACTTCCTTTTTTTATTTACTTTCCAAATATATCGTTAAGGTATAGTGGTTTCTTAAATGAACTTCCAATTTTAATTTTCTGCAACATCCATTCTTATTTCTATTCAACTTCTTTTTTTATTCGATTTTCTTTTCTATTCAACTTCTTTTTTTATTTAATTTCCAAATAGATCGTTAAGGTATAGTGGTTTGTTGAATGAACTTTCATTTTTAATTTTCTGCAACTTCCATTTTTATTTTTATTTAACTTACTTTTTTTTCAGGATTCTTTTCTACTCAACTTTCTTTTTTATTTAATTTCCAAATAGGTCGTTAAGGTATAGTGGTTTCTGGATTGAACTTCCATTTTTATTGAATTTACTTTTCTATTAAACTTCCTTTTTTATTTAATTTCCAAATTGATCGTTATGGTATAGTGGTTTCTTTAATGAACATCGATTTTTAATTTTATGCAACTTCCATTTTTATTTTTATTCAACTTCCAGTTTTATTCAAGTTATTTTTCTATTCAACTTCTTTTTTATTAAATTTCCAAATAGATCGTTAAGGTATAGTGGTTTCTTGAATGAACTTCCAATTTTAATTTTATGCAACTTTCATTTTTATTTTTATTTAACTTCATTTTTTATTCAAGTTTCTTTTCTATTCAGCTTCCTTTTTTATTTAATTTCCAAACAGATCGTTAAGGTATAATGGTTTCTTTAATGAACTTCGATTTTTAATTTTATGCAACTTCCATTTTTATTTTTATTCAGCTTCCATTTTTATTCAATTTATTTTTCTATTCAACTTCATTTTTTATTTAATTTCCAAATAGATCGTTAAGGTATAGTGGTTTCTTGAATGAACTTCCAATTTTAATTTTCTGCAACTTCCATTTTTATTTCGATTCAACTTCTTTTTTTATTCAAGTTTCTTTTCTATTCGACTTCTTTTTTTAGTTAATTTCCAAATAGATTGTTGTGGAATAGTGGTTTCGGGATTGAACTTTCATTTTTAATGTTATGCAACTTTCACATTTATTTTTATTGAACTTCCATTTTTAATGAATTTACTTTTCTATTAAACTTCCTTTTTTATTTAATTTCCAAATAGATCGTTATGGTATAGTGGTTTCTTTAATAAACTTTCATTTTTAATTTTATGCAACTTCCATTTTTTATTTTTATTCAACTTCCATTTTTGTTCAAGTTATTTTTCTATTCAACTTCTTTTTTATTTAATTTACAAATAGATCGTTAAGGTATAGTGGTTTCTTGATTGAACTTCCATTTTTAATTTTCTGCAACTTCCATTTTTATTTTTATTTAACTTCATTTTTTATTCAAGTTTCTTTTCTACTCAACTTCCTTTTTTATTTAATTTCCAAATAGATCGTTAAGGTATAGTGGTTTTTGCATTGAACTTCCATTTTTAATTTTCTGCAACTTCCATTTTTATTTTTATTCAACTTCTATTTTTATTCAATTTACTTTTCTATTAAACTTCCTTTTTTTATTTAATTTCCAAACAGATCGTTAAGGCATACTGGTTTCTTGAATGAGCTTTCATTTTTTATTTTCTGCAACTTCCATTTTTATTTTTATTCGACTTCCATTTTTATTCAAGTCATTTTTCTATTCAACTTCCTTTTTTATTTAATTTCCAAACAGATCATTAAGGTATAGTGGTTTCTTGAATGAACTTCCAATTTTAATTTTCAGCAACTTCCTTTTTTATTTCTATTCAACTTCTTTTTTTATTCAAGTTTCTTTTCTATTCAACTTCCTTTTTTATTTAATTTCCAAATAGATTGTTAAGGTATAGTGGTTTCTGGATTGAACTTGCATTTTGAATTTTATGCAACTTTCACTTTTATTTTTTTTTAACTTCCATTTTTATTCAATTTACTTTTCTATTAAACATTCTTTTTTATTTAATTTCCAAATAGATCGTTAAGGTATAGTGGTTTCTTGAATGAACTTCCATTTTTAATTTTCTGCAACTTCCATTTTTATTCAAGTCATTTTTCTATTCAGCTTCCTTTTTTTTATTTAATTACCAAATAGATCGTTAAGGTATAGTAGTTTCTTGAATGGACTTCGAATTTTAATTTTCTGCAACTTTCATTTTTATTTCTATTCGACTTCTTTTTTTTATTGAAGTTTCTTTTCTATTCAACTTCCTTCTTTATTTAATTTCTAAATAGATCGTTAAGGTATAGTGGATTCTGGATTGAACTTCCATTTTTAATTTTATGCAACTTTCACTTTTATTTTTATTCAACTTCCATTTTTGTTCAATTTACTTTTCTATTAAACTCCCTTTTTTATTTAATTTCCAAATAGATCGTTAAGTTATAGTGTTTTCTTGAATGAACTTGCATTTTTAATTTTCTGCAACTTCCATTTTTATTTTTGTTTAACTTCCTTTCTCATTCAAGTTTCTTTTCTACTCAACTTCTTTTTTTATTTAATTCCCAAATAGATCGTTAAGGTATAGTGGTTTCTTGAATGAACTTCCATTTTTAATTTTCAGCAACTTCCATTTTTATTTTTATTTAACTTCCTTTTTTATTCAAGTTTCTTTTCTACTCAACTTCTTTTTTTATTTAATTTCCAAATAGATCGTTAAGGTATAGTGGTTTCTGGATTGAACTTCCATTTTTAATTTTCTGCAACTTCCATTATTATTTTTATTCAACTTCCATTTTTGTTCAATTTACTTTTCTATTAAACTTCCATTTTTATTTAATTTCCAAATAGATCGTTAAGGTATAGTGTTTTCTTGAATGAACTTCCATTTTTAATTTTCTGCAACTTCCATTTTTATTTTTGTTTAACTTCCTTTCTCATTCAAGTTTCTTTTCTACTCAACTTCCTTTTTTATTTAATTTCCAAATAGATCGTTAAGGTATAGTGGTTTCTTGAATGAACTTCCATTTTTAATTTTTTGCAACTTCCATTTTTATTTTTATTCAACTTTCATTTTTATTCAATTTACTTTTCTAATAAACTTCTTTTTTATTTAATTTCCAAATAGATCGTTAAGGTATAGTGGTTTCTAGATTGAACTTTCATTTTTAATTTTATGCTACTTTCACTTTTATTTTTATTGAACTTCCATTTTTATTCAATTTACTTTTCTATTAGACTTCCTTTTTTACATAATTTCCAAATAGATCGTTACGGTATAGTGGTTTATTTAATGAACTTCCATTTTTAATTTTATGCAACTTCCATCTTTATTTTTATTCAACTTCCATTTTTATTCAAGTTATTTTTCTATTCAACTTCCTTTTTTATTTCATTTCCAAATAGATCGTTATTGTATAGCGGTTTCTTGAATGAACTTCCATTTTTATTTTTATTCAACTTCTATTTTTGTTCAATTAACTTTTCTATTAAACTTCATTTTTTATTTAATTTCCAAACAGATCGTTAAGGAATAGTGGTTTCTTTAATGAACTTCCATTTTTAATTTTCTGCAACTTCCATTTTAATTTGTATTCGACTTGCATTTTTATTCAAGTCATTTTTCTGTTCAACTTCCTTTTTTATTTAATTTCCAAATAGATCGTTAAGGTATAGTGGTTTCTTGAATGAACCTCCATTTTTAATTTTCTGCAACTTCCATTTTTATTTTTATTCAACTTTCATTTTTATTCAATTTACTTTTCTAATAAACTTCCTTTTTTATTTAATTTGCAAATAGATCGTTAAGGTATAGTGGTTTCTAGATTGAACTTTCATTTTTAATTTTATGCTACTTTCACTTTTATTTTTATTGAACTTCCATTTTTATTCAATTTACTTTTCTATTAGACTTCCTTTTTTACTTAATTTCCAAATAGATCGTTACGGTATAGTGGTTTATTTAATGAACTTCCATTTTTAATTTTATGCAACTTCCATTTTTATTTTTATTCAACTTCCATTTTTATTCAAGTTATTTTTCTATTCAACTTCCTTTTTTATTGAATTTCGAAATAGATCGTTAAGGTATAGCGGTTTCTTGAATGAACTTCTATAGCGACCCCGGTCTTTTCCCATTTGATTATTGTATCCGGACTTAGGTTCCGTAGATTCCGTCATTGTATAATTGTTGTTGTCATTCATTATTTTCTTATTTTGAGTCTTGGGTTGTGTTGGGAAGATTTGGAGCACGTTGGTTGAGCTTAGGAACGAAGTCTAGTTGCCCAGATTTTGGCTTGTCCGCTCGAGCGGGGGTTTGGACGCTCGAGCGGGGAATACACCCATCCAGTATGTCCTGTGTAGTGTTGGCCGCTCGAGCGGGGTATTGGACGCTCGAGCGGGAAGTCGTGAGTGACGCTCGAGCAGGGACCTGTCTGCAAAAAACTTCTGGGAGTGTGCATTCGCCGCTCGAGCGGATGTTTGGCCGCTCGAGCGGGAGTCTGTGAGTGGCGCTCGAGCGAGGCGACTGGTATAAAAATCCGAGATCCGACTTTCTGGATCATTTTTCATCTCCTTTTTGTTTTTAAAACCCTAGAACCGTCTTCTCCCTCTCCCTACACACCTTCTCTCTTAGGTTTGATCTACTTAGAGTGTATTTCTACCCTAAGTCCTTTGTTAAAAAGATAGAGTGGGTCAAGGGCTTCCGTTTAATCTGAACAATCTTGGGTTTGGAGCACTTTGGTTTTCGTCATCTTCTCCATTCGAATTCTTCGCTTCAAGGTAGGGATTTCCTACTCCATCCTATAAGTTTTGTCCTAAGTTTTGCTATTTTGATATGTTGGGAGTACTTTGATAACTTTGGGAAAAACCCTAGTTGTATTAATAAATTAATTTGTATAATTAATTTAAGGAAATTGGTTAATTGCATGAAATTGAGGAATTCATTGATTAAATGGTGTAGTTGGATAATTAAAATCACTAGCCTATTGAATTGTTGATATATTTATTTACAGTCTAGAAATAACTGTTTTGGGCTATCGGTAGAGGATAGTCGTGTTTGTTGTAAACATTGCATGTGGATTAGGAATAACTGAAACTAATCACATTGGTTAAGTCATTAATGTTGACTATTGCATTAATACAGAAAATACGTGTATTGATTGAGCATTGCATTTGCATATATTGTTTTGTGTGGGAGGAGATAGGGGATGTACTCCACGGTTTAGGGGAAGATAGGGGATGGACCTCTAAACCGAATTTTGTTTGGGAGGAGATAGGGGATGGACTCCATTAGCATCACTTTTATGTGTGCTTATTTATATTGAAGTGTTTTATTTGATACAGCACTAAAATGTGTATCAAACTAGAAGTATGAAGTGTTTGATTTGAGCCTGAGTCTCATCTGTTTGTTGACATTGGAAGAATGTGAATATAATATATATAGTTCACTGTTGTAAGTTTGGCCAGGTTCTGAGCCATATTGATAAAGTTGGAAAGTAAAAAGTGTCTTAGACAATATTGTCATGAGACTGTAAAATGATGTAATTGATTATCTTGGTTAACCATCTATTGAATGCTAATGCTTTATTCAATGCTTATATTTGGTTTAGTATTTTTCTACTGGGCTATGGCTCACCCTTTATGGGAACATCATTTTCAGGTTCAGGTGATAAGCTACCTCCAAGGACTTAGCTTGGAAGGATTTAGCTTTTGGATTCTGAAGACCATCTTTAGTTATTTGTTTTTATTTGATTTATAATCAAGCCTAGGGCTTTATTTGTATTTGAGTTAGAACTCATAATTTGTGTCCAAGTGTTGGCTTGGAAAAATGAAAGCCCGTAGGGCATTTAATTTGGTATTACATGTAATGTTTTTATTTAATAATACTCTGATGAATGGGATAATGAATTGTTTTCTTTTAATATTGCATGTCAATGATGTATATATAATGGGTTTATTTTGAGGGCGTTACAACTTCCATTTTTAATTTTCTACAACTTCCATTTTTATTTTTATTCAACTTTTATTTTTATTCAATTTACTTTTCTATTAAACTTCCTTTTTTATTTAATTTCCAAACAGATCGTTAAGGTATAGTGGTTTCTTGAATGAAGTTCCATTTTTAATTTTCTGCAACTTCTATTTTTATTTTTATTCAACTTCCATTTTTATTCAAGTTATTTTTCTATTCAGCTTTCATTTTTATTTAATTTTCAAATAGATCGTTAAGGGATAGTGGTTTCTTGAATGAACTTCCAATTTTTTTTTTTACAACTTCCATTTTTATTCCTATTCAACTTCTTTTTTTTTCAAGTTTCTTTTCAATTCAACTTCCTTTTTTATTTAATTTCCAAATAGATTGTTAAGGTATAGTGGTTTCGGGATTGAACTTTCATTTTTAATTTTCTGGAACTTTCACTTTTATTTTTATTGAACTTCCAATTTTATTCAATTTACATTTCTATTAGACTTCCTTTTTTGTTTAATTTCCAAATTGATCGCTAAGGTATAGTGGTTTATTTAATGAACTACCATTTTTAATTTTATGCAACTTCCATTTTTATTTTTATTCAACTTCCATTTTTATTTAAGTTATTTTTCTATTCAACTTCCATTTTTATTTAATTTCCAAATAGATCGTTAAGGTATAATGGTTTCTTGAATGAACTTCCATTTTTAATTTTCTGCAGCTTCCATTTTTATTTTTATTTCACTTCCTTTTTTATTCAAGTTTCTTTTCTACTCAACTTCCTTTTTTATTTAATTTCCAAATTGGTCGTTAAGGTATAGTGGTTTCTGGATTGAACTTCCATTTTTAATTTTCTGCAACTTCCACTTTTATTTTTATTCAACTTCTATTTTTATTCAATTTACTTTTCTATTAAACTTCCTTTTTTATTTAATTTCGAAACAGATCGTCAAGGTATAGTGGTTTCTTGAATGAACTTCTATTTTTAATTTTCTACAACTTCCATTTTCATTTTTATTCGACTTGCATTTTTATTCAATTTACTTTGCTTTTCAACTTCTTTTTTATTTAATTTCCAAATAGATCGTTAAGGTATAGTGGTTTCTGGATTGAACTTCCATTTTTAATTTTATGCAACTTTCATTTTTTTTCAATTCAATTTCCATTTTTATTCGATTTACTTTTCCATTGAACTTCCTTTTTCATTTAATTTCCAAATAGATCGTTAAGTTATAGTGGTTACTTTAATGAACTTCCACTTTTAATTTTCTGCAACATCCATTTTTATTTGTGTTTAACATCCTTTTTCATTCTAGTTTCTTTTCTACTCAACTTCCTTTTTTATTTAATTTCCAAATAGATTGTTAAGGTATAGTAGTTTCTTGAATGAACTTCCATTTTTAATTTTCTGCAACTTCCATTTTTGTTTTTATTTAACTTCCTTTTTAATTCAAGTTTATTTTCTACTCAACTTCCTTTTTTATTTAATTTCCAAATAGATCGTTAAGGTTTAGTGGTTTCGGGATTGAACTTCCATTTTTAATTTTATGCAACTTTCATTTTTATTTTTATTCAACTTCCATTTTTATTCAATTTACCTTTCTATTAAACTTCCTTTTTTATTTAATTTCCAAATAGATCATTAAGGTATAGTGCTTTCTTGAATGAAGTTCCATGTTTAACTTTTTACAACTTCCATTTTTATTTTTATTCGACTTCCATTTTTATCCAAGTTATTTTTTTATTCAACTTCATTTTTTATTTAATTTCCAAATAGATCGTTAAGATATAGTGGTTTCTTGAATGAACTTCCAATTTTAATTTTCAGCAACTTCCATTTTTATTTCTATTCAACTTCTTTTTTTATTCAAGTTTCTTTTCTACTAAATTTCTTTTTCATTTAATTTCCAAACAGATCATTAAGGAATAGTGTTTTCTTTAATGAACTTTCATTTTTAATTTTATGCAACTTCCTTTTTTATTTTTATTCAACTTCCAATTTTATTCAAGTTATTTTTCTATTCAACTTCCTTTTTTATTTAATTTCCAAATAGGTCATTAAGGTATAGTGGTTTCTTGAACGAACTTCCATTTTTAATTTTCTGCAACTTCCATTTTTATTTTTATTCGACTTCCATTCTTATTCAAGTCATTTTTCTATTCAACTTTCTCTTTTATTTAATTTCCAAATAGATCGTTAAAGTATAGTGGTTTCTTGAATGAACTTCCAATTTTAATTTTCTACAACTTCCACTTTTATTTTTATTCGACTTCCATTTTTATTAATGTCATTTTTCTATTCAACTTCCTTTTTTTATTTACTTTCCAAATAGATCGTTAAGGTATAGTGGTTTCTTAAATGAACTTCCAATTTTAATTTTCTGCAACTTCCATTCTTATTTCTATTCAACTTCTTTTTTTATTCGATTTTCTTTTCTATTCAACTTCTTTTTTTGTTTAATTTCCACATAGATCGTTAAGGTATAGTGGTTTCTTGAATGAACTTTCATTTTTAATTTTCTGCAACTTCCATTTTTATTTTATTTAACTTACTTTTTTTTCCGGATTCTTTTCTACTCAACTTCCTTTTTTATTTAATTTCCAAATAGGTCGTTAAGGTATAGTGGTTTCTGGATTGAACTTCCATTTTTATTGAATTTACTTTTCTATTAAACTTTCTTTTTTATTTAATTTCCAAATAGATCATTATGGTATAGTGGTTTCTTTAATGAACATCGATTTTTAATTTTATGCAACTTCCATTTTTATTTTTATTCAACTTCCATTTTTATTCAAGTTATTTTTCTATTCAACTTCTTTTTTTATTTAATTTCCAAATAGATCGTTAAGGTATAGTGGTTTCTTAAATGAACTTCCATTTTTAATTTTCTGCAACTTCTGTTTTTATTTTTATTTAACTTCATTTTTCATTCAAGTTTCTTTTCAACTCAACTTCCTTTTTTTTTTAAATTTCCAAATAGATCGTTAAGGTATAGCGGTTTCTTGAATGAACTTCCATTTTTAATTTTCTGCAACTTTCATTTTTATTTTTATTCGACTTCCTTTTTTATTCAATTTACTTTTCTATTAAACTTCGTTTTTTATTTAATTTCCAAATAGATCGTTAAGGTATAGTGGTTTATGGATTGAACTTCCATTTTTAATTTTATGCAACTTTAATTTTTATTTTTATTCAACTTCAATTTTTATTCAATTTACGTTTCTATGAAACTTCCTTTTTTATTTAATTTCCAAATAGATCGTTAAGGTATAGTGGTATCTTTAATGAACTTCCATTTTTAATTTTCTGCAACTTCCCCTTTTATTTTTATTCGATTTCCATTTTTATTCAAGTCATTTTTCTGTTCAACTTCTTTTTTTATTTAATTTCCAAATAGATCGTTAAGTTATAGTGGTTTCTTGAATGAAATTCCAAGTTTAATTTTCAGCAACTTCCATTTTTATTTCTATTCAACTTCTTTTTTTATTCAAGTTTCTTTTCTATTCGACTTCCTTTTTTATTTAATTCCCAAATAGATCGTTAAGGTATAGTGGTTTCTGGATTAAACTTCAATTTTTAATTTTATGCAACTTTCACTTTTATTTTTTTTCAACTTCCTTTTTTATTCAATTTATTTTCTATTAAACTTCCTTTTATTTAATTTCCAAATAGATCGTTAATATATAGTGGTTTCTTGAATGAACTTCCATTTTTAATTTTCTGCAACTTCCATTTTTGTTTTTATTCGACTTCCATTTTTATTCAATTTACTTTTCTATTCAACTTCCTTTTTTATTTAATTTCCAAATAAATCGTTAAGATATAGTGGTTTCTGGATTGAACTTCCATTGTTAATTTTATGCAACTATCATTCTTATTTTTATTCAATTTTATAGCGATCCCGGGTTTGCCCTTGTTGTACAGTGATCCGGACATGTGTCCGTGGATGTTGGTTGTTGTTTATTATCGTGTTTGCATCCTTTGTACTTTGTATATTGAGTTATGGGATGTGTTAGGCAGGTTTGTTACAGGTTGGTTGTGTTTGGGAGCCTAGTGTTGCTGCCCAGATTTTTGGTCCTTCGCTCGAGCGAGGAGTTTGTCGCTCGAGCGAGAGTTGTGTTGCACCTGGTTCTGGACCTGAGAGCTGTCTTTCTTGGCTCGAGCGAGCTTCCTTCGCTCGAGCGGTCTGGATTTTTCTTCGCTCGATCGAGAACTTCTTGGCTCGAGCGAGAGTTTTCTGTGTCTGGTCGCTCGAGCGACCAAGCCTTCGCTCGAGCGAGCGTGTTTTATATCAGTGGACAGCAGCGTCTAAAACATCACTTTTTCACTTTCTTTTTGATCCAAAACCCTTAATCCGAGCCTCTCTCTCCCTAAACTTGCACTCTCTCTAAGGTTTGATCTCCCTAGGGTGTGAATCTAGCCTAGGGCCTTTATTAAAAAGATAGAGGGCGTTGAGAGCTTCGATTTAATCTGAAAAAGTTTGGATTTGGAGCAAGTTGATCTTGGAGTCTTCATCTCCTTTGTGGCTTAAACTTCGAGGTAGGGATATCCTACTCCTCTCTATGGGTTTTGTCTTTAAATTTTGGTATTTTGAGATGTTGGGTTTGGTTTGGTAATTTTGTGAAAGTTTGGGGCTTTTGTGTAATTTTACAAAAGTTGGGGTTTTATTCATAATAAACCTGAATGCATGTTTGGCATAGAGAAATTGAATGAATGTTAAATCATTGATGAAAATGGGACCTAAGGGTTGAAATGGTACTTATGGATAATGGCCTAATTACATTGTTTAATTAATTGGGATAATTAATTGGGAGAAATGAAGAAATGAAATGTTGATTAAATATCCATTGTGCATTTATTTTCTGTTTAGAAATAACTGCTTTGGGCAATCGGTGGAGGATAGTTGTGATTGTTGTAGACAATGCATGATGATTAGGCAAACTGAAACTAATCAATGAAATGTGTCATGGAACTTGACGGTTGATAGAATACATTAATTGTATGTATTGGGTGATTGTATATAGAACCAATGTGTTTATATACGTTATGTGTAGAGGAGGAGATAGGGGATGTACTCCGCGGTTTAGGGGAAGATAGGGGATGTACCTCTAAACCGGTTAGTGTTGGGAGAAGATAGGGGATGAACTCCGTAGATACAGCTCATATGCTTGTCTAAAGAAGTGAAGATAGAGCTTATATGCTTATCTTTGTGATGTGTGGATACAGCTTATATGCTTATCTGTGAATGTGGGATATTGTTGTTATACATATCTGTTGAGAATGTGGATATAGCTTTTATGCTTATCTGAATGTGAGATATAGTTTTTATACATATCTGTGGAAATGATGATAGAGCTAGCATGCTTATCTGTTGAAAAAGGGAAAATGAAAGGTAACTTAGGCTCATAAGTTGTATGACATAAATATATGATTTATGTGGATGTATCAGTGTTGACCATCTATCAATTGCTAATATTTTAGTCATTGTCCATGGTTGGTTTAGTGTATTTCTACTGGGCTGTGGCTCACCCTATATGGGAATATCATTTTCAGGTGCAGGAAGCATGCCACCTCCAAGGACATAGCTGAGAGGCTAGTGGCAGACATACTTTTGTCGCTTAACTTTTGATGTATTACATGTAACTTCAAGCCCAGGGCTTAATGTGTAATCGAGTTAGTACTCTTTTGTTGTAACCAAGTGTTAACTTGGAAAGCTGTAAGCCCGTAGGGCATTTTGTTATGATGTTAACATGTAATACTTATGTAATGGAACTCTAATGAATAAAAGAATGTGGTTAGTTTATATGTAAATGCAAGTCTTATTTGATGGGTTTAATGTTTTTTTTTGAGGGCATTACAACTTGGTATCAGAGCGTACCGGGTTCGAATACTTTGGGTACGTGGGAAGTGATTAGTATCACAATGGGTTTGTCTTGCTTGATAGAGACTTAGATGTAGTATCATATGCTATGTGCTTGATTGATAACATGCTTATGTGATTATGTGGGTATGGGATTTAATTTCTGGGATGTTGATTGGATCCTTGAGTTTCTGGGAGTCTTGTTGGAAAAGCACTTGATCAATGCTATTTCTAACCGGAACTCTAGTAACGTCTCGGGACTATCATTATCCGGAAGTGAAATTCGTAAGTGCTTATGTGTTTATGTGCTTATGTGGAGTGAATTACAGTTGTCCATGCATTAGGACGTGAGTGTTTAGTTTCGGCACATTTATGAATGTGCTAACATTCTGTGTTGTCTTTATTAGGATGTCAGGACGAGGAAGAGGTGCTAGGCGTGGTAGACCTGCGAGGCAGGAAGTACCGTCACCGGGTGAGATTCTGGCAGTGTAGGAGGGAGTTGGGAAGGCCACTGTGGCCGAGCCAGTGGGTCAGCAGGCTATGGGTGCCTTGGCCAGAGAGATAGCAGGAGCTTTGGGTATTCTTAGAGCTGGGAATCAGGCAGCTGAGTCAGGGCCTTCTTTCTTGAAGAGGGAGTTCTTCCGGTCTAATCCTGACGAGTTTATCGGGGATCCGAAGTAGCCACTAAAGGCTGATGAGTGGTTAGAACAGATGAGTAAGACGTTCGAGATGCTTGGCATTGAGGACGGAGCACTGAAAGTGACCTTGGCATCCTTCCAGCTGAAGGGAGATGCGGGTCAATGGTGGAAGTACGAGAAGGCTCGTGTTGGTGGTACTTGGGAGGCGTTTATAAATGCTTTTCAGGAGAGGTTTTTGTCTGCAGCAGCTAGGGAGAAGCTGAGGGATCAGTTTAGCCGGCTTAAACAGTAGGGCTTGTCAGTGGCCGAGTTTGAGGCTACCTTTACCAGTTTGCACCGGAACTGGTGGCGTCTGAGGAACGCCGTTGCTATGAGTTTGAGCGGAAGTTGAGGCGGGGCCTCAAGTTGAGAGTTGGTGGGTCTTACATCCGAGAGTATAGACACCTGGTTGATGCTGCTGCTCATATGGAGATTATGATGCAGGAGGAGGAGGAAGAATAGAGAGGCTCCAAGAGGAGCCAGGATAGTCAGAATGATGGCAGGAGATAGAAGGGTTATAACCCTCAGCAGTCTCAGGGTGCAGTCTCTAGATCGACCTTTCCAGTGCCGAGTGTAGGCTCGGGGAGAGGTAGTCAGGGGGAGTTCACTTGTTACAAGTGTGGCCAGCTGGGTCACAAGGTTTCAGTTTGCCCGCAGAAGGGTGGGGGTCAGAAAGCTGCTTCTTCTTCAGCTAGACCGCAGAGTCAGAGTTTGGGCAGGGGGCAGCCCTTGACTTGTTATCAGTGTGGACAACCTGGGCACATGAAGAGGTTTTGCCCACAGTTGAGTGTCACTTCGGGAGCGTCTGGTTCTAGGCAGACGCAGAGTTTTCAGCCAGCTCAGTCTGTGCAGGCCTCGAGGGCCAATCCGGGAGCTTCGTCATCCCAGACTGTGCAGCAGTCTTTTGCACCGAGAGGTGAGCAGGTAGACCAGGGGCCTACGGGGCGCGTGTATGCTGTTACCACGCAGGATTTAGTACCGGCTCCATCAGTAGTGAGAGGTACTTTTCTGTTTTGTAACTCAGTTGCTAGTGTGTTGATAGACACGGGTGCATCTCATTCTTTTGTATCTGCTACATTTGCATCTGTTTTGGAATTGGAGTTAGCACAGTTAGCATCTCCTATTTGTGTGGTATCGCCTTTGGGTGGTGAGTTGATCCTGAAACAGGGTGTTAGAGGATGTGATATAGAGGTTGCCGACTATAGGCTTCCTTTTCCGTTTGTTGTCATGCCCATGAAGGGTTTTGATGTTATTTTGGGTATGGACTGGCTATCGTCATACCAGGCTGTTATTGATTGCTACCGCCAGAGGGTCACGTTATGTACCTTGAGCGGGGAGTGGTTCCATTTCTTGGGAGACCGGGTTGGTAGTGTTTTGCCATCGGGGTATGATTCGTGAGGGCGAAGTGAGCTTAGTAGTCTACTTGCTAGCTTTGAGAGTGGTGAGAGTGGTGAGACCCAGCATGTATTGCCGAGGGTGGTTTGTGAGTATTCGGATGTTTTTCCCGAAGATCTTGTTAGTTTGCCACCTCATCGAGAGATAGAGTTCTCTATTGATTTAGTGCCCGGCACGGCGCCGATTTCTATGGCACCTTACCGTTTTGCTCCAGCAGAGTTGGTTGAGTTGAAAGTTCAGCTCCAGGAATTGCTAGATAAGGGCTTTGTTCGCCCTAGTGTTTCACCGTGGGGAGCACCGGCACTCTTTGTTAAAAAGAAAGATGGTGCCTTGAGATTGTGTATTGACTATCGGAAGTTGAATCGGGCTACAGTTAAGAATAAGTATCCTATGCCCCGTATAGATGATTTGTTTGACCAATTGAAGGGTTCCCGTTGTTTCTCTAAGATAGACTTGAGATCGGGTTACCATCAGTTGAGGGTCAGGGAGGAAGATATTCCTAAGACGGCATTCCGTACGCGGTATGGCCATTATGAGTTTCTGGTGATGCCATTTGGGCTTACCAATGCACCGGCAGTCTTTATGGACTTGATGAACCGGATTTTCCGGGAGTTCTTAGATCGATTTGTGGTCGTCTTCGTGGACGACATCCTTATCTATTCGTCTTCTGAGGAGGAGCACGAGGCACACTTGAGAGTGGTGCTTGAGTTACTTAGAGCCCATAGGCTGTATGCCAAGTTTGGGAAGTGTGAGTTCTGGCTGGGGGAAGTCAAATTCTTAGGCCACGTGGTATCCGGGGAAGGGGTGTCTGTTGATACATCCAAGGTTGAGGCAGTGCAAGATTGGGCACAGCCTAAGAGTGTGTTTGAGATCCGCAGTTTTCTGGGATTAGCTGGGTATTACCGTCGGTTTGTGAAAGATTTCTCCAGGTTAGCGTCACCGTTGACGAGACTGACTCGAAAGGGAGTCAAGTTTTTGTGGAGTGAGACTTGTGAAAAGTCGTTCCAAGAACTGAAAGTTAGATTGACCACCGCTCCGGTGTTAATTATTCCGGAGAGAGGGTTGGGTTATGCGGTTTATTGTGACGCCTCACGAGAGGGTTTGGGTTGTGTGTTGATGCAAGAAGGGAAAGTGGTAGCTTACGGCTCACGTCAGTTGAAAATACACGAGAAGAATTACCCCACACACGACCTAGAGTTAGCAGCAGTGATTTTTGCCTTGAAAATCTGGAGGCACTACCTTTATGGTGAGAGGTTCGAGGTATTCTCGGATCATAAGAGTTTGAAGTATCTGTTTACACCGAAAGACTTGAATTTGAGGCAGAGGAGATGGATAGAGTTCATCGAGGATTATGATTTTGAGTTGCACTATCATCCGGGAAAGGCCAATGTTGTGGCCGATGCCCTTAGTAGGAAAACCATTAGTGATGTAGCCTGTATAGCCATCCGGGAATGGGAGATGTTGGGAGCACTTGGCGAGTTTGATTTGCTATTGGGCGAATCTGTTGAGGCTGCGGCCTTGTTTTCTGTTGTTGCGCAGCCTACACTTGTGATTAGAGTGTTAGAGGCACAGAGAGGTGACCTTGAGGTAGAATCCCTCCGAGAGAAGATCTCCAGTGGGAAAGTTGAGAAGGGTTTGACGGTGTATCCCGACCTGAGTGTGAGATACCGAGACCGTTTGTTTGTACCGGAGTCTTGCGTAGAGGAAGTACTCCGAGAGTTTCATCATTCACGCCTTGCGGTGCATCCGGGGGGTACTAAGATGTATCAAGATTTGGGTCGCCAGTTTTGGCGGCGGGGTATGAAGAGAGATGTGGCTGTTTTCGTATCGAAGTGCCTTACTTGCCAGCAAGTGAAGGCCGAGCATCAGAGGCCAGCGGGTTTGTTGCAACCCTTGCCTATTGCCGAGTGGAAGTGGGAGCATGTCACTATGGACTTCGTTGTAGGTCTTCCGAGGACTCAGCGGGGTAGTGATGCTATTTGGGTGGTTGTAGACCGGTTGACTAAGTCGGCGCACTTTATTCCTATGCGCGTGAGAGATTCGGTAGATCATCTTGCCGACTTGTATATTCGGGACATAGTGAGATTGCACGGGGTCCCAGTGACAATCGTCTCAGATAGAGATCCTCGTTTTACTGCTAGGTTGTGGCAGAGTTTGCAGAGTGCCTTGGGTACTAAGTTGACTTTTAGTACGGCCTACCATCCTCAGACTGACGGGCAGTCCGAGCGTACTATCCAGATCCTTGAAGATATGCTTCGGGGTTGTGTCCTGGACTTCAGTGGGACGTGGGAGAGGCACTTGCCATTGGTAGAGTTTGCCTACAACAACAGTTTTCAGTCTAGCATCGGTATGGCACCGTTTGAGGCCTTGTATGGCCGACCGTGTAGGTCTCCAGTTTGTTGGGCTGAGGTGGGTGATGCACCTTTGTTGGGTCCGGAGTTGGTTAGGGAGACGACGGAGAAAGTTGAGCTTATCCGTAGGAGGCTTGTTACAGCCCAGAGTCGGCAGAAATCTTATGCTGACCGTAGGAGGAGGCCTTTGGCGTTTGAGGTAGGCGATCATGTCTTTCTGAAGATATCACCTAGGCGAGGTCTGATGAGGTTTGGGAAGAGTGGGAAGTTATCCCCTCGGTTTATTGGTCCTTTTGAGATCCTTGAGAGGATAGGTGAGGTTGCTTATCGATTAGCCTTACCATCGCAGTTGTCCGGAGTGCATGACGTGTTTCATGTGAGTATGCTTCGGAAGTATGAGCCAGACCCATCACATGTGTTGGATTGGACTGATTTAGAGGTAGATGAGGATGCCTCGTATGAGGAGAGACCGGTTCGGGTCTTGGATAGGCGGGATCAGGTCCTGCGTGGCAAGACCATTCCTTTGGTGAAAGTCTTGTGGAAACATCACGGAGTGGAGGAAGCCACTTGGGAACGTGAGTTGGAAGTCCGAGAGAAATATCCGGACTTGTTTGTTGATATGTGATCTTGTATTTAATTTTACATTTTGATTGAACTTAAGAGCTTTTATATATGTCTTAAGTTGTGAAACATTGAAAATGTTTTGATTATTGGAAGTATGTTTTGGAACTTGCCTCATATGGAAGTTGAATGTAACATTATATGTGTTAAGTATATTGTTGACATTGGAAAGTTAGTGCATAATGTTGGTGCATGTTAAAAGTACATATGTTATTTACATATTGTGAAATGTCTCTTGTTAAAGGGATGGGATGACCGGTAATGGGTCGAATTGTTGAATGTTAAAGTGTAACATTGTTTAAAATGGAGGAAAACTTGTTTTGAAAACTTGTGCTTAATTTCGGGGGCGAAATTCTTTAAGGGGGGGAGGTTATAGCGATCCCGGGTTTACCCTTGTTGTACAGTGATCCGGACATGTGTCCGTGGATGTTGGTTGTTGTTTATTATCGTGTTTGCATCCTTTGTACTTTGTATATTGAGTTATGGGATGTGTTAGGCAGGTTTGTTACAGGTTGGTTGTGTTTGGGAGCCTAGTGTTGCTGCCCAGATTTTTGGTCCTTCGCTCGAGCGAGGAGTTTGTCGCTCGGGCGAGAGTTGTGTTGCACCTGGTTCTGGACCTGAGAGCTGTCTTTCTTGGCTCGAGCGAGCTTCCTTCGCTCGAGCGGTCTGGATTTTTCTTCGCTCGATCGAGAACTTCTTGGCTCGAGCGAGAGTTTTCTGTGTCTGGTCGCTCGAGCGACCAAGCCTTCGCTCGAGCGAGCGTGTTTTATATCAGCGGACAGCAGCGTCTAAAACATCACTTTTTCACTTTCTTTTTGATCCAAAACCCTTAATCCGAGCCTCTCTCTCCCTAAACTTGCACTCTCTCTAAGGTTTGATCTCCCTAGGGTGTGAATCTAGCCTAGGGCCTTTATTAAAAAGATAGAGGGCGTTGAGAGCTTCGATTTAATCTGAAAAAGTTTGGATTTGAAGCAAGTTGATCTTGGAGTCTTCATCTCCTTTGTGGCTTAAACTTCGAGGTAGGGATATCCTACTCCTCTCTATGGGTTTTGTCTTTAAATTTTGGTATTTTGAGATGTTGGGTTTGGTTTGGTAATTTTGTGAAAGTTTGGGGCTTTTGTGTAATTTTACAAAAGTTGGGGTTTTATTCATAATAAACCTGAATGCATGTTTGGCATAGAGAAATTGAATGAATGTTAAATCATTGATGAAAATGGGACCTAAGGGTTGAAATGGTACTTATGGATAATGGCCTAATTACATTGTTTAATTAATTGGGATAATTAATTGGGAGAAATGAAGAAATGAAATGTTGATTAAATATCCATTGTGCATTTATTTTCTGTTTAGAAATAACTGCTTTGGGCTATCGGTGGAGGATAGTCGTGATTGTTGTAGACAATGCATGATGATTAGGCAAACTGAAACTAATCAATGAAATGTGTCATGGAACTTGACGGTTGATAGAATACATTAATTGTATGTATTGGGTGATTGTATATAGAACCAATGTGTTTATATACGTTATGTGTAGAGGAGGAGATAGGGGATGTACTCCGCGGTTTAGGGGAAGATAGGGGATGTACCTCTAAACCGGTTAGTGTTGGGAGAAGATAGGGGATGAACTCCGTAGATACAGCTCATATGCTTGTCTAAAGAAGTGAAGATAGAGCTTATATGCTTATCTTTGTGATGTGTGGATACAGCTTATATGCTTATCTGTGAATGTGGGATATTGTTGTTATACATATCTGTTGAGAATGTGGATATAGCTTTTATGCTTATCTGAATGTGAGATATAGTTTTTATACATATCTGTGGAAATGATGATAGAGCTAGCATGCTTATCTGTTGAAAAAGGGAAAATGAAAGGTAACTTAGGCTCATAAGTTGTATGACATAAATATATGATTTATGTGGATGTATCAGGGTTGACCATCTATCAATTGCTAATATTTTAGTCATTGTCCATGGTTGGTTTAGTGTATTTCTACTGGGCTGTGGCTCACCCTATATGGGAATATCATTTTCAGGTGCAGGAAGCATGCCACCTCCAAGGACATAGCTGAGAGGCTAGTGGCAGACATACTTTTGTCGCTTAACTTTTGATGTATTACATGTAACTTCAAGCCCAGGGCTTAATGTGTAATCGAGTTAGTACTCTTTTGTTGTAACCAAGTGTTAACTTGGAAAGCTGTAAGCCCGTAGGGCATTTTGTTATGATGTTAACATGTAATACTTATGTAATGGAACTCTAATGAATAAAAGAATGTGGTTAGTTTATATGTAAATGCAAGTCTTATTTGATGGGTTTAATGTTTTTTTTTGAGGGCGTTACAAATTTACTTTTTATTAAACTACCTTTTTTATTTTATTTCCAAATAGATCGTTAAGGTATAGTGGTTTCTTGAATGAACTTCCATTTTTAATTTTCTGAAACTTCCATTTTTATTTTTATTCAACTTCCATTTTTATTCAAGTTATTTTTCTATTAAACTTCCTTTTTTATTTAATTTCCAAGTAGATCGTTAAGGTATAGTGGTTTCTTGAATGAACTTCCATTTTTAATTTTCTGCAACTTTAATTTTTATTTTTCTTCAACTTCCATTTTTATTCAATTTACTTTTCAATGAAACTTCCTTTTTTATTTAATTTCCAAATAGATCGTTAAGGTATAGTGGTTTATGGATTAAACTTCCATTTTTAATTTTCTGCAACTTTAATTTTTATTTTTCTTCAACTTCTATTTTTATTCAATTTACTTTTCTATTGAACTTCCTTTTTCATTTAATTTCCAAATAGATCGTTAAGGTATAGTGGTTTCTAGATTGAACTTCCATTTTTAATTTTATGGAACTATCATTCTTATTTCTATTCAACTTCCTTTTTTATTTAACTTCCAAATAGATCGTTAAGGTATAGTGGTTTCTTGAATGAACTTCCATTTTTAATTTTCTGCAACTTCCATTTTTATTTTTATTCGACTTCCATTTTTATTCAAGTTATTTTTCTATTAAACTTCCTTTTTTATTTAATTTCCAAGTAGATCATTAAGGTATAGTGGTTTTTTGAATGAACTTCCATTTTTAATTTTCTGCAACTTTCATTTTTATTTTTATTTAACTTCCTTCTTCATTCTAGTCTGAACTTCAATTTTTAATTTTATGCAACTTTCACTTTTATTTTTTTTCAACTTCCATTTTTATTCAATTTACTTTGCTATTAAATTTCCTTTTTTATTTAATTTCCAAATAGATCGTTAAGGTATAGTGGTTTCTTGAATGAACTTTCAATTTTAATTTTCTACAACTTCCATTTATATTTCCATTCAACTTCTTTTTTTTATTCAAGTTTCTTTTCTATTCAACATCTTTTTTTATTTAATTTTCAAATAGATTGTTATCATATAGTGGTTTCGGGATTGAACTTTCATTTTCAATTTTATGCAAATTTCACTTTTAATTTTATTGAACTTCCATTTTTATTGACTTTACTTTTTTATAAAATTTTCTTTTTTATTTAATATCCAAATAGATCGTTAAGGTACAGTGGTTTCTTTAATGAACTTCCATTTTTAATTTTATGCAACTTCCATTTTTATTTTTATTCAACTTCAATTTTTATTTAAGTTATTTTTCTATTCAACATCCTTTTTTATTTAATTTCCAAATAGATCGTTAAGGTATAGTAGTTTCTTGCATGATCTTCCATTTTTATTTTTATTTTACTTGCTTTTTTGTTCAAGTTTCGTTTCTACCCAACTTCCTTTTTTTATTTAATTTCCAAATAGGTCGTTAAGGTATAATAGTTTCTTGAATGAACTTCCATTTTTAATTTTCTGCAATTTTCATTTTTATTTTTATTTAACTTCTTTTTTTATTTTTCTACTCAACATCCTTTTTTTTTTTACTTTACAAATAGATAGTTAACGTATAGTGGTTTTTGGATTGAACTTCAATTTTTAATTTTCTGCAACTTCAATTTTTATTTTTTAATCAAGTTCTATTTTTATTCAATTTACTTTTCTATTAAACTTCATTTTTTTATTTAATTTCCAAATAGATCGTTAAGGTATAGTGCTTTCTTGAATGAACTTCCATTTTTAATTTTCTGCAACTTCCATTTTGTTTTTATTTGACTTCCATTTTTATTCAAGTCATTTTTCTATTCAACTTCCTTTTTTATTTAATTTCCAAATAGATCCTTAAGGTATAGTGGTTTCTTGAATTAACTTCCATTTTTATTTCTATTCTACTTCTTTTTTTTATTTAAGTTTCTTTTCTAGTCAAGTTCCTTTTTTATTTAATTTCCAAATAGATTGTTAAGGTATAGTGGTTTCTGGATTGAAGTTCCATTTTGAATTTTATGCAACTTTCAATTTTATTTTTATTCAACTACTGTTTTTATTCAATTTAGTTTTCTATTAAACTTCCTTTTTTATTTAATTTCCAAATAGATCGTTAAGGTATAGTGGTTTCTTGAATGAACTTCCAATTTTAATTTTCTGCAACTTCCATTTTTATTTCTATTCAACTTCTTTTTTTATTCAAGTTTCTTTTCTATTCAACTTCTTTTTTTATTTAATTTCCAAATAGATTTTTATGGTATAGTGGTTTCTAGATTGAACTTTCATTTTTAATTTTATGCAACTTTCACTTTTATTTTTGTTGAACTTCCATTTTTATTGAATTTACTTTCCTATTAAACTTTCTTTTTTATTTAATTTCCAAATAGATTGTTAAGGTATAGTGGTTTCCTGAATGAACTTCCATTTTTAATTTTCTGCAACTTCCATTTTTGTTTTTATTTAACTTCCTTTTTCATTCAAGTTTCTTTTCTACTCAACTTTCTTTTTTATTTAATTTCCAAATAGACTGTTAAGGTTTAGTGGTTTCGGGATTGAACTTCCATTTTTAATTTTATGCAACTTTCATTTTTATTTTTATTCAACTTCCATTTTTATTCAATTTACCTTTCTATTAAACTTCCTTATTTATTTAATTTCCAAATAGATCATTAAGGTATAGTGCTTTCCTGAATGAAGTTCCATGTTTAACTTTTTGCAACTTCCATTTTTATTTTTATTCGACTTCCATTTTTATCCAAGTTATTTTTTTATTCAACTTCCTTTTTTATTTAATTTCCAAATAGATCGTTAAGGTATTGTGGTTTCTTGAATGAACTTCCAATTTTAATTTTCAGCAACTTCCATTTTTATTTCTATTCAACTTCTTTTTTTATTCAAGTTTCTTTTCTACTAAATTTCTTTTTCATTTAATTTCCAAACAGATCGTTAAGGTATAGTGTTTTCTTTAATGTACTTCCATTTTTAATTTTATGCAACTTCCATTTTTATTTTTATTCAACTTCTAATATTATTCAAGTTATTTTTCTATTCAACTTCCTTTTTTATTTAATTTCCAAATAGGTCATTAAGGTATAGTGGTTTCTTGAACGAATTTCCATTTTTAATTTTCTGCAACTTCCATTTTTATTTTTATTCGACTTCCATTCTTATTCAAGTCATTTTTCTATTCAACTTCCTCTTTTATTTAATTTCCAAATAGATCGTTAAAGTATACTGGTTTCTTGAATGAACTTCCAATTTTAATTTTCTGCAACTTCCAATTTTATTTTTATTCGACTTCCATTTTTATTCAAGTCATTTTTCTATTCAACTTCCTTTTTTTATTTACTTTCCAAATAGATCATTAAGGTATAGTGGTTTCTTAAATGAACTTCCAATTTTAATTTTCTGCAACTTCCATTCTTATTTCTATTCAACTTCTTTTTTTATTCGATTTTCTTTTCTATTCAACTTCTTTTTTTATTTAATTTCCAAATAGATCGTTAAGGTATAGTGGTTTCTTGAATGAACTTTCATTTTTAATTTTCTGCAACTTCCATTTTTATTTAACTTACTTTTTTTTCAGGATTCTTTTCTACTCAACTTCCTTTTTTATTTAATTTCCAAATAGGTCGTTAAGGTATAGTGGTTTCTGGATTGAACTTCCATTTTTATTGAATTTACTTTTCTATTAAACTTCCTTTTTTATTTAATTTCCAAATAGATCGTTATGGTATAGTGGTTTCTTTAATGAACATCGATTTTTAATTTTATGCAACTTCCATTTTTATTTTTATTCAACTTCCAGTTTTATTCAAGTTATTTTTCTATTCAACTTCCTTTTTATTAAATTTCCAAATAGATCGTTAAGGTATAGTGGTTTCTTGAATGAACTTCCAATTTTAATTTTCTGCAACTTTCATTTTTATTTTTATTTAACTTCATTTTTTATTCAAGTTTCTTTTCTATTCAGCTTCCTTTTTTATTTAATTTCCAAACAGATCGTTAAGGTATAGTGGTTTCTTTAATGAACTTCGATTTTTAATTTTATGCAACTTCCATTTTTATTTTTATTCAACTTCCATTCTTATTCAATTTATTTTTCTATTCAACTTCCTTTTTTATTTAATTTCCAAATAGATCGTTAAGGTATAGTGGTTTCTTGAATGAACTTCCAATTTTAATTTTCTGCAACTTCCATTTTTATTTCTATTCAACTTCTTTTTTTATTCAAGTTTCTTTTCTATTCAACTTCTTTTTTTTAGTTAATTTCCAAATAGATTGTTGTGGAATAGTGGTTTCGGGATTGAACTTTCATTTTTAATTTTATGCAACTTTCACATTTATTTTTATTGAACTTCCATTTTTAATGAATTTACTTTTCTATTAAACTTCCTTTTTTATTTAATTTCCAAACAGATCGTTAAGGTATAGTGGTTTCTTTAATAAACTTTCATTTTTAATTTTATGCAACTTCCATTTTTTATTTTTATTCAACTTCCATTTTTGTTCAAGTTATTTTTCTATTCAACTTCCATTTTTATTTAATTTACAAATAGATCGTTAAGGTATAGTGGTTTCTTTAATGAACATCAATTTTTAATTTTATGCAACTTCCTTTTTTATTTTTATTCAACTTCTGTTTTTATTCAATTTACTTTTCTATTAAACTTGCTTTTTTTATTTAATTTCCAAACAGATCGATAAGGCATACTGGTTTCTTGAATGAACTTTCATTTTTTATTTTCGGCAACTTCCATTTTTATTTTTATTCGACTTCCATTTTATTCAAGTCATTTTTCTATTCAATTTCCTTTTTATTTAATTTCCAAATAGATCGTTAAGGTATAGTGGTTTCTTGAATGAACTTCCAATTTTAATTTTCAGCAACTTCCATTTTTATTTCTATTCAACTTCTTTTTTTATTCAAGTTTCTTTTCTATTCAACTTCCTTTTTTATTTAATTTCCAAATAGATTGTTAAGGTATAGTGGTTTCTGGATTGAACTTGCATTTTGAATTTTATGCAACTTTCACTTTTTTTTTTTTTTTAACTTCCATTTTTATTGAATTTACTTTTCTATTAAACTTTCTTTTTTATTTAATTTCCAAATAGATCGTTAAGGTATAGTGGTTTCTGGAATGAACTTCCATTTTTAATTTTCTGCAACTTCCATTTTTATTCAAGTCATTTTTCTATTCAGCTTCCTTTTTTATTTAATTACCAAATAGATCGTTAAGGTATAGTAGTTTCTTGAATGGACTTCGAATTTTAATTTTCTGCAAATTTCATTTTTAATTCTGTTCAACTTTTTTTTTATTGAAGTTTCTTTTGTATTCAACTTCCTTCTTTATTTAATTTCTAAATAGATCGTTAAGGTATAGTGGTTTCTGGATTGAACTTCCATTTTTAATTTTATGCAACTTTCACTTTTATTTTTACTCAACTTCCATTTTTGTTCAATTTACTTTTCTATTAAACTCCCTTTCTTATTTAATTTCCAAATAGATCGTTCAGTTATAGTGGTTTATTGAATGAACTTCCATTTATAATTTTCTGCAACTTCCATTTTATTTTTATTCAACTTCCATTTTTATTCAAGTTATTTTTCTATTCAACTCCCTTTTTTATTTAATTTCCAAATAGATCGTTAAGGTATAGTGGTTTCTTAAATGAACTTCCATTTTTAATTTTCTGCAACTTCCATTTTTAATTTTATTCAACTTCCATTTTTATTCAATTTACTTTTCTATTCAACTTCCTTTTTTATTTAATTTCCAAACAGATCGTTAAGGTATAGTGGTTTCGGATTGAACTTCCATTTTTAATTTTATGCAACTTTCGATTTTATTTTTTTTCAACTTCCATTTTTATTCAATTTACATGTCTATTAAACTTCCTTTTTTATTTAATTTCCAAATAGATCGTTAAGGTATAGTGGTTTCTTCAATGAGCTTCCAATTTTAATTTTCTGCCACTTCAATTTTAATTCTATTCAACTTCTTTTTTTTACTCAACTTTCTTTTCTATTAAACTTACTTTTTTATTTAATTTCCAAATAGATCGTTAAGGTATAGTGGTTTCTTGAATGAACTTCCAATTTTAATTTTCTTCAACTTCATTTTTATTTGTATTCAATTTCTTTTTTTTATTCAAGTTTCTTTTCTATTCAACTTCCTTTTTTATTTAATTTCCAAATAGATTGTTAAGGTATAGTGGTTTCAGGACTGAACTTTCATTTTAAATTTTTTGCGACTTTCACTTTTATTTTTATTGAACTTCCATTTTTATTGAATTTACTTTTTTATTAAACTTCCTTTTTTATTTAATTTCCAAATAGATTGTTAAGGTATAGTGGTTTCTTTAATGAACTTCCATTTTCAATTTTATGCAACTTCCATTTTTATTTTTATTCAACTTCTATTTTTATTCAAGTTATTTTTCTATTCACCTTCCTTTTATATTTAATTTCAAAATAGATCGTTAAGATATAGTGGTTTCTTGAATGAACTTCCATTTTTATTTTTATTTAACTTCCTTTTTCATTCAAGGTTCTTTTCTACTCAACTTCCTTTTTTATTTAATTTCCAAATAGATCGTTAAGGTATAGTGGTTTTTGGATTGAACTTCCTTTTTAATTTTATGCAACTTTCATTTTTATTTTTATTCAACTTCCATTTTTATTCAAGTTATTTTTCTATTCACCTTCCTTTTATATTTAATTTCAAAATAGATCGTTAAGACATAGTGGTTTCTTGAATGAACTTCCATTTTTATTTTTATTTAACTTCCTTTTTCATTCAAGTTTCTTTTCTATTCAACTTCCTTTTTTATTTAATTTCCAAATAGATTGTTAAGGTATAGTGGTTTCGGGACTGAACTTTCATTTTTAATTTTTTGCGACTTTCACTTTTATTTTTATTGAACTTCCATTTTTGTTGAATTTACTTTTTTATTAAACTTCCTTTTTTATTGAATTGCCAAATAGATTGTTAAGGTATAGTGGTTTCTTTAATGAACTTCCATTTTCAATTTTATGAAACTTCCATTTTTATTTTTATTCAACTTCCATTTTTATTCAAGTTATTTTCCTATTCACCTTCCTTTTATATTTAATTTCAAAATAGATCGTTAAGATATAGTGGTTTCTTGAATGAATTTCCATTTTTATTTTTATTTAACTTCCTTTTTCATTCAAGGTTCTTTTCTACTCAACTTCCTTTTTTATTTAATTTCCAAATAGATCGTTAAGGTATAGTGGTTTTTGGATTGAACTTCTTTTTTAATTTTATGCAACTTTCATTTTTATTTTTATTCAACTTTCATTTTTATTCAATTTATTTTTCTTTTCAACTTCCGTTTTTATTTAATTTCCAAATAGATCGTTAAGGTATAGTGGTTTCTTGAATGAACTTCCATTTTAAATTTTCTGCAACTTTCATTTTTATTGTACTTCTGTAGGAACCCGCACTTTATGTCCTCATCATGTTCATGAGCATCGGTATGATTATGACTTGTTTAGCTTGCATGTGTATGTTGTGATTTGTTTCGCTTGAGCCAATGCGATCCATGTCTTGATTTGAAGCCTTGTGATTTGTCTAAGTGTAGTATGCTTGTCTTGTTCCTTCCTTAATGTGAAACTTAGGTCACGCCTTGCCTGAGTTATGCTAGCCGATGTTATTCCAAGCCGAGGTCATCCTTAGTCTAGTATTAGTATCTTGAAACCCCTTGTCGACCTCAGTCCTTGCCTTGACCACATTAGCCGAGATGTTACCTTGCACCAAGTGATCTCGTCCTGGAAGTGGTATGACCTAGGCCGAGGTGTGGCGCATCTAGGCCAAGATGTGGCACAGCTTAGTCAAGTGTTGTCCCTCCTAGCCGAGGTCATTGTCATCTTAGTTGCCGAAGTCTTTTTTTAGCCGATGTCACTCCTTGCCGGAGTGCCACTCCGTGTGGCTTGTTAAGTATGCCTTGTTGTTAGCCGATGTCATAGCCTGTTAGAGAGCCCATACCGCTTTGCTTGTTGAACACCCTTCCACCATGCTTTGTCTGGCCTGTCAGCCACCTTTTCAGGATGAACCCAACCAATCGCCGCCACGTGTCTCAGCAGAGGGTTAACCCCAGAACCGGGTATAGAAAACTATCATTTGGTGTCATAACCTTGTCTTGTAGAGAGAGAAGCTCTAGGAGGAAGAAAGAGTTTTAGAGTGAGGAAGTAGATCTTCAAGCTTGATTTCTAGAGATCCAACCGTTAGATCCGCGTTCTAAGGTTAGATTCTTGATCTACTCGTGATGTTCTTTATGTTTATGTTATTGCATTGCATGATTGAAAATGATTTGTAAGCCATGCATCGTTTTGAAGCTCGATTTTAGAAAGAGAAAATGACATTCATGTGTTCTTCAAGAAAGTCTTGTTTTGATCCGAAAGCTTTATGCCTAGATTCACGTTTTGTGTTTGTTCTTGCATGATTTCCAAGTATGGGTACCCAGGTCCATGTTTTCAAACTCATAGCACGAAAACCTCAGATTTGTGATGGCAGAGTACGATCAAACATTCGTATTTTTCATGTTTTCACACCCATGTTCTTCATGTTCATCAATAGAGGGAAACCCAGAGTTTCCCGACCTCTTTTCCTTGCATGTGGCCCTCGGGGACACACCTCGGCGAAGAGGTGTGGAACCTCGGCCTAGACCTGGTTGGTGCCAGCATGTTTTCCGAAAACATTTGTGTACATGAGAGACTTGTTTGAAAGCGCATTCAATAGGCTTTGCCCTGTGTTTGTAGGACTTGGGCTTGCCTCAACCCCGACGTGTGAAGAAACTATGTGAGTGGTATTTCTAATAAAGCTATGTAACACTTGTTTTGATAAATCTTGTTTTGCCTTGTCTTGAAAAGTATTTGATTTAGCATGAATGACTATCCCTACTTGTATATTAAACACTATCTTGTTTTGATGACATTTCTTGAAAGTCCTTAGTTGCAGGGGACTATAATGCAACTGCACTCTTGTCTTAAAAGTCCTTAGTTGCAGGGGACTATAATGCAACTGCACTCTTGTCTTGAAAGTCCTTAGTTGCAGGGGACTATAATGCAACTGCACTCTTGTCTTGAAAGTCCTTAGTTGCAGGGGACTATAATGCAACTGCACTCTTGTCTTGAAAGTCCTTAGTTGCAGGGGACTATAATGCAACTGCACTCTTGTCTTGAAAGTCCTTAGTTGCAGGGGACTATAATGCAACTGCACTCTTGTCTTGGAATTGTCATCACCCTCTTGTATTAAGTAGATGTAATAACATCCAAAGAACTTGAAAGGCCGGCAATGAACTTGATTTCCCTCTTGATTGTAAAGTATGCTATGTATTGTTTTGAAAGAAATCTTGGATATCAATCATGCAAAACCTTTATTTCTAATATCATTCACTGAGTATCCAAGCTCACCCTCTCTATATATATGTAGGTGATGAACAAGAAGGCATTGAGGCCTAGACGTGATTGCCGATGTGTTTTGGGTGCCTTGCCGACATGTTTTGGATTTGTGTTTTGCACCATCTTGAAGATCATGCTTCTCGGCTTATTTTTCATTTGCACTTGTATATGTCGGCTTGAGAAGCCTTTTGGTCAAGATGTGTTTTGTATTTCATTTCATTCTTGTATCTAAGTTGTTAGACTTGTAAAGATGTTTGATGTATGACATTCTACTGGACTTATGCACGGCTCTCATGGACTATTTAGATTTTGTATATGTATATATATTGCTTCCGCACTTGTAAGCCCCATATTTTATACTCTGATTGTGTGTGATTTTTGTAAGACGGCCTTCGGTAACCTCGGGTTACTGGCCATCACGGCACCAAACTACTAGGGGCGGTTTGGGGGCGTGACAGAATGGTATCAGAGCACGAGATCCCTATAGTACGTTATTCACACACCTTGAGTCCTGAAGAGCATAGGATTCCCCTTAGAATAATGTTAGGATTGCATCATAATTGCTTGCTACTTGACTACGTGTGCATCATCTCGGCATGAACATTTTGTTACATCAGCGTGATCATACTCTCTTGCATACATGTTCCTTTGTTCATTTTGTTTAAGTGTCACATCCTGCATACCCCAGCATCATGAGGAGAGGTAGACCTCCAGTTGGCCGAGATCGTTCCGAAGATAGGTTGGAGAGACTGGAAAGGTTAGTCGAAGGCTTAGTCCGCGAGCTGAGACAGCCGAGGCCACAGGATACTGGTACCACCTCTACCCAGGCCGAGCAGACCAATGGCCGATATGCAGCTCCGCCTCCACCTCCTCCAGTACCACAAGTGCCTCCGCAGCAAGCTTTGTATGGGAATGACACGATAACCCTGATCAGAGAGTTCAAGAAAATGAAACCGCCGAGATTTCAAGGAGGTATAGAACCAATGAAAGCCGAGGCATGGGTTTTAGAGATGGAGAAGTTGTTTGAAATTTTCCCCAGTACAGACGCTCAGAAGGTATCTCTGGCAGCGTTCACATTAGACGACGACGCCCGTAGGTGGTGGATGATGGTTCGAGAAAGTAATCCGGGTTTGACTTGGGCCAGATTCCTGGAGTTATTCTACAACAAACATTTTCCCCTCAGCGTCCGAGACCGAAAGACCACGGAGTTCCAGAATCTGACACAGGGGAACAAGACAGTGGCAGAGTATGATCGTGCCTTTACCGAATTGGCAAGGTATGCGCCTCACATGGTTGATGATGACTACCGGAAGGCGAGAAAGTTTGAAAGTGGGTTGCGTGGACCGATACAAGACAGGGTCAATATGCTCAATATGCCGACATACGCCGGAGTACTGGACAAGGCCATCCTGGCTGAAGCTAATTTAAACCGATACCAGAGTTCAGGTGAGGGTCAGAGGAAGAGACAGAATTATGATAATCGCCGAGTTCCGTTCAATGCCAAGAAGAAGATAAGCACAGACAGTTCCAGCAACTCAAATCAGGAAGGTAACGCCAAGCCGATGTGTGCGAGTTGTGGAAAGCTACATTTCGGGGTTTGTCGTTGGGCGACAGGAGCTTGCTATGAGTGCGGCGAGATGGGTCATCGTGTGAAGGACTGCCCGAAGGCAGGGACTGACAATGGAAGGGGGAATGGAAACACCTCGGGCCCTGCACAGAACAACAACGTCGGGAGAATACAGGCAAGGCAAGGCAGAGTTTTTGCATTAGTACCAGGAGACGTCCAGAATGCCGAGGCGGTAGTGTCAGGTACCCTCTCAATTTGTTCTCGAGATGCATACGTATTGATTGATTCGGGTTCTACGCATTCATTTGTGTCCACCATATTCGCCGAGAAGTTGGATAGAGAATTAGAACCCCTTGATTATGTATTATCTGTGTCTACTCCATCTGGGAGCAATATGATTGTTGCATCCATTTATAGGGCGTGTGTTGTCATGATCGAGAGTGTAGAGTTGTTAGTCGATTTGATGCCTTTGAGCATGACTCATTTCGATGTTATATTGGGAATGGATTGGTTAGTGGCAAATCATGCATCCATTAATTGTGTTACTAAGAGCGTCACATTGAAGACCCCAAGTCAAGCTGAGGTCATTTTCCAAGGTAAAGGTGTAGTACCCCCACCTTACTTAATCTCATCCATGAAGGCCTACAAGTTGATCCAAAAAGGGTGTAAGGGTTATTTATGCAGTATACTAAGTGATTTGAATGGAAATGTTGAGTTAGCCGACATACCCGTTGTTGAGGAATTCCCCGACGTCTTTCCGAATGAATTGCCTGGCCACCTTGTCGATAGGGAAATAGAGTTTACTGTGGACATCATGTCAGGAACACAACCCATCTCCAAAACACCCTACAGAATGGCCCCAACCGAACTTAGAGAGCTGAAATCGCAATTACAAGAATTGTTGGACAAAGGATTTGTTAGGCCGAGCACTTCGCCGTGGGGAGCACCCGTTCTATTTGTTAAGAAAAAGGATGGCACACTTCGTCTTTGCATTGACTACAGAGAACTTAATAAGGTGACCATCAAGAACAAGTACCCATTGCCTAGAATCGACGATTTGCTTGATTAACTACGAGGAGCACGAGTCTTTTCCAAGATTGACCTTAGGTCGGGCTACCACCAGTTGAAGGTTAAAGCCGAGGACATTGAGAAAACTGCTTTTCGGACAAGATATGGCCACTACGAATTCTTGGTAATGCCCTTCGGAGTAACCAATGCCCCAGCAGCATTCATGGACCTGATGAACAGAGTCTTTAAGCCGTACCTAGATGAGTTCGTCATTATTTTTATTGACGACATATTGATTTATTCCGGGAGTGCGAGCGAGCACGAGAATCATCTGAGACTTGCCCTACAGACCTTGAGAGATAAGAAGTTGTACGCCAAGTTAAGTAAATGCGAGTTTTGGCTTTCCAGCATTTCATTTCTAGGACATGTGATTAATGAAGGCGGTATATCAGTTGACCCCAGTAAGATTGAAGCCATTGTGGATTGGCCGACGCCGACCAACGTGTCCGAGGTTCGTAGTTTTCTGGGTTTGGCAGGTTATTACAGAAAGTTTGTGAAGGACTTCTCGAGGATTGCAGTGCCATTGACACAACTAACCAAGAAGGGAGCAGCTTATGAATGGACCAATGAAAGGGAATCAAATTTCCAGGAATTGAAGACGAGGTTAGTCACAGCACCAGTTCTAGTACTACCGTCAGCTAATGAGGAATTTCAGATTTACAGTGATGCTTCACATAAAGGTCTGGGTTGCGTGTTAATGCAAGAAGGTAAAGTCATAGCGTACGCGTCTCGTCAGTTGAAGCCCAATGAAAAGAATTATCCTACCCATGATTTGGAGCTAGCTGCCGTGGTTTTTGCCTTGAAGATATGGCGTCATTACCTGTATGGAACATCTTGCCAAGTTTTCACCGACCACAAGAGTCTGAAGTACTTGTTCACTCAGAAAGAGTTAAATATGAGGCAGAGAAGATGGCTCGAGCTACTGAAGGATTATGACATGCAGATTCAGTACCACCCAGGTAAGGCAAATTCCGTAGCCGACGCATTGAGCAGGAAGTTAGTTGGAAGTTTGGCGTGCCTGACAGCGGTTTCGGTGGAACCAACCATTATTGAGGAAGCGAAGACCAGACAGAGGGAGGATAAATTCCTCGAGAAGGTAATTGATGAATTCGTCACCAAGCCGAGGCCGGGATACACTATGGAGAATCAAGTGCTTAAGTTTGAAGGAAGATTGTGCGTGGCCGACGTACCAGAGTTAAAAAGGAAGATTTTGCAAGAGGCCCATAGTTCCAAATTTGCCATTCATCCAGGGAGCACCATGATGTATCGGGACGTAAAACGGACCTTTTGGTGGCCAAACATGAAAAGAGAGATAGCCGAGTTTGTATCTCAGTGTCTGTGTTGTCAGCGAGTGAAGGCAGAACACCAGAGACCAGCAGGACTTCTTCAACCCTTGTCAATTCCTGAGTGGAAATGGGAGCACATCTCCATGGATTTCGTAGTGGGTTTGCCGAGGACGCAAAGAGGTATGGATTCCATTTGGGTTATAGTTGACAGGTTTACTAAGTCAGCTCACTTCTTGCCTGTCAAGACTACATTCAATGCCGACCGACTTGCCGAATTGTACGTAAACGAGATCGTTAGGCTTCATGGTGTGCCAATGTCCATTGTGTCAGACCGAGACCCGAAGTTCATTTCTAGATTTTGGCAGAGTCTACAAGGAGCCTTGGGAACAGAGTTGAGATTTAGCACAGCCTTTCACCCCCAGACCGACGGACAGACGGAAAGAACGATTCAGACACTCGAAGACATGCTCAGACTGTGCGTGTTGGACTTCCAGGGAAGTTGGGAATCGCATTTGCCCTTAGTGGAGTTCGCGTACAACAACAGTTATCAAGCCAGCATAGGCATGGCGCCGTATGAAGCTTTGTATGGAAGGGAGTGTAGATCGCCGATATGTTGGACTGAAGTAGGAGACAAAGCTCTAATTGGCCCCGAGTTGGTTCAGATGACAACTGAAAAGATCAAACTCATTCAGCAGAGGATTAAAACTGCACAGAGTCGACAGAAGTGTTATGCCGACCAAAGAAGGAGAGAGTTAGAATTTGAAACTGGGGATCATGTATTTTTGAAGGTCTCGCCGATGACAGGAGTTTCGAGGTTTGGGAAGAAGGGTAAACTTGCACCCCGATATATTGGGCCGTTTGAAATTCTTGAGAAAGTTAACACCGTTGCTTACAGACTCGCTTTGCCGCCAGATTTGAGCCAAGTCCACAGTGTGTTCCATGTTTCGATGCTGAGAAAATATATCCGAGACCCACTGCATGTAATAGATTACTCCGGGGTTGTAGTTAATGAAGACTTGGGCTACGAAGAGAAGCCGATGAGAATTATCGACAGACAAGTGAGGCAGTTGAGAAACAAGTCGATATCAATGGTGAAAATCGAATGGGAGAAGCATTATGGCGAGGAGGCCACATGGGAAAAAGAAGAGGAGATGAAAATCCGTTACCCGGAGTTATTCGTAGGACAAGGTAACTTAAGTTTGGGGACCAAACTTCTTTAAGGAGGGTAGACTGTAGGAACCCGCACTTTATGTCCTCATCATGTTCATGAGCATCGGTATGATTATGACTTGTTTAGCTTGCATGTGTATGTTGTGATTTGTTTCGCTTGAGCCAATGCGATCCATGTCTTGATTTGAAGCCTTGTGATTTGTCTAAGTGTAGTATGCTTGTCTTGTTCCTTCCTTAATGTGAAACTTAGGTCACGCCTTGCCTGAGTTATGCTAGCCGATGTTATTCCAAGCCGAGGTCATCCTTAGTCTAGTATTAGTATCTTGAAACCCCTTGTCGACCTCAGTCCTTGCCTTGACCACATTAGCCGAGATGTTACCTTGCACCAAGTGATCTCGTCCTGGAAGTGGTATGACCTAGGCCGAGGTGTGGCGCATCTAGGCCAAGATGTGGCACAGCTTAGTCAAGTGTTGTCCCTCCTAGCCGAGGTCATTGTCATCTTAGTTGCCGAAGTCTTTTTTTAGCCGATGTCACTCCTTGCCGGAGTGCCACTCCGTGTGGCTTGTTAAGTATGCCTTGTTGTTAGCCGATGTCATAGCCTGTCAGAGAGCCCATACCGCTTTGCTTGTTGCACACCCTTCCACCATGCTTTGTCTGGCCTGTCAGCCACCTTTTCAGGATGAACCCAACCAATCGCCGCCACGTGTCTCAGCAGAGGGTTAACCCCAGAACCGGGTATAGAAAACTATCATTTGGTGTCATAACCTTGTCTTGTAGAGAGAGAAGCTCTAGGAGGAAGAAAGAGTTTTAGAGTGAGGAAGTAGATCTTCAAGCTTGATTTCTAGAGATCCAACCGTTAGATCCGCGTTCTAAGGTTAGATTCTTGATCTACTCGTGATGTTCTTTATGTTTATGTTATTGCATTGCATGATTGAAAATGATTTGTAAGCCATGCATCGTTTTGAAGCTCGATTTTAGAAAGAGAAAATGACATTCATGTGTTCTTCAAGAAAGTCTTGTTTTGATCCGAAAGCTTTATGCCTAGATTCACGTTTTGTGTTTGTTCTTGCATGATTTCCAAGTATGGGTACCCAGGTCCATGTTTTCAAACTCATAACACGAAAACCTCAGATTTGTGATGGCAGAGTACGATCAAACATTCGTATTTTTCATGTTTTCACACCCATGTTCTTCATGTTCATCAACAGAGGGAAACCCAGAGTTTCCCGACCTCTTTTCCTTGCATGTGGCCCTCGGGGACACACCTCGGCGAAGAGGTGTGGAACCTCGGCCTAGACCTGGTTGGTGCCAGCATGTTTTCCGAAAACATTTGTGTACATGAGAGACTTGTTTGAAAGCGCATTCAATAGGCTTTGCCTTGTGTTTGTAGGACTTGGGCTTGCCTCAACCCCGACGTGTGAAGAAACTATGTGAGTGGTATTTCTAATAAAGCTATGTAACACTTGTTTTGATAAATCTTGTTTTGCCTTGTCTTGAAAAGTATTTGATTTAGCATGAATGACTATCCCTACTTGTATATTAAACACTATCTTGTTTTGATGACATTTCTTGAAAGTCCTTAGTTGCAGGGGACTATAATGCAACTGCACTCTTGTCTTGAAAGTCCTTAGTTGCAGGGGACTATAATGCAACTGCACTCTTGTCTTGAAAGTCCTTAGTTGCAGGGGACTATAATGCAACTGCACTCTTGTCTTGAAAGTCCTTAGTTGCAGGGGACTATAATGCAACTGCACTCTTGTCTTGAAAGTCCTTAGTTGCAGGGGACTATAATGCAACTGCACTCTTGTCTTGGAATTGTCATCACCCTCTTGTATTAAGTAGATGTAATAACATCCAAAGAACTTGAAAGGCCGGCAATGAACTTGATTTCCCTCTTGATTGTAAAGTATGCTATGTATTGTTTTGAAAGAAATCTTGGATATCAATCATGCAAAACCTTTATTTCTAATATCATTCATTGAGTATCCAAGCTCACCCTCTCTATATATATGTAGGTGATGAACAAGAAGGCATTGAGGCCTAGACGTGATTGCCGATGTGTTTTGGGTGCCTTGCCGACATGTTTTGGATTTGTGTTTTGCACCATCTTGAAGATCATGCTTCTCGGCTTATTTTTCATTTGCACTTGTATATGTCGGCTTGAGAAGCCTTTTGGTCAAGATGTGTTTTGTATTTCATTTCATTCTTGTATCTCAGTTGTGAGACTTGTAAAGATGTTTGATGTATGACATTCTACTGGACTTATGCACGGCTCTCATGGACTATTTAGATTTTGTATATGTATATATATTGCTTCCGCACTTGTAAGCCCCATATTTTATACTCTGATTGTGTGTGATTTTTGTAAGACGGCCTTCGGTAACCTCGGGTTACTGGCCATCACGGCACCAAACTACTAGGGGCGGTTTGGGGGCGTGACAACTTCCTTTTTAATTCAAGTTTCTTTTCTATTCAACTTCCTTTTTTCTTTAATTTTCAAATAGATCGTTAAGGTATAGTGGTGTCTGCATTAAACTTCCATTTTTAATTTTATGCAACTTTCAATTTTATTTTTATTCAACTTCCATTTTTATTCAATTTACTTTTCTATTTAACTTCCTTTTTTATTTAATTTCCAAATAGATCGTTAAGGTATAGTGGTTTCTAGATTAAACTTTCATTTTTAATTTTATGCAATTTCCATTTTTATTCATGTTATTTTTCTATTCAACTTCCTTTTTTTATTTAATTTCCAAATAGATCGTTAAGGTATAGTGGTTTCCTGAATTAACTTCCATTTTTAATTTTCTGCAACTTCCATTTTTATTTTTACTCGACTTCCTTTTTTATTGAAGTTATTTTTCTATTCAACTTCCTTTTTTATTTAATTTCCAAATAGATCGTTAAGGTATAATGGTTTCTGGATTGAACTTCCATTTTTAATTTTATGCAACTTTCATTTTTATTTTTATTTAACTTCCATTTTTATTCAATTTACTTTTCTATTAAACTTCATTTTTTTATTTAATTTCCAAATAGATCGTTAAGATATAGTGGTTTCTTGAATGAACTTCCAATTTTAATTTTCTGCAACTTCCAGTTTTATTTCTATACAACTTCTTTTTTTATTCAAGTATCTTTTCTATTCAACTTCCGTTTTTATTTAATTTCCAAATAGATTGTTAAGGTATAGTGGTTTCTGGATTGAACTTCCATTTTTAATTTTATGCAACTTTCACTTTTTTTTTTATTCAACTACTGTTTTTATTCAATTTACTTTTCTATTAAACATCATTTTTTATTTAATTTCCGAATAGATCGTTAAGGTATAGTGGTTTATTTAATGAACTTCAATTTTTAATTTTATGCAACTTCCATTTTTATTTTTATTCAACATCCATTTTTATTGAAGTTATTTTTCTATTCAACTTCCTTTTTTATTTAATTTCCAAATAGATCGTTGAGGTATAGTGGTTTCTTGAATTAACTTCCATTTTTATTTCTATTCAACTTCTTTTTTTTATTTAAGTTTCTTTTCTATTCAACTTCCTTTTTTATTTAATTTCCAAATAGATTGTTAAGGTATAGTGGTTTCTGGATTGAACTTCCATTTTGAATTTTATGCAACTTTCAATTTTATATTTATTCAACTACTGTTTTTATTCAATTTACTTTTCTATTAAACATCCTTTTTTATTTAATTTCCAAATAGATCGTTAAGGTATAGTGGTTTCTTTAATGAACTTCAATTTTCAATTTTATGCAACTTCCATTTTTATTTTTATTCAACATCCATTTTTATTGAAGTTATTTTTCTATTCAACTTCCTTTTTTATTTAATTTCCAAATAGATCGTTGAGGTATAGTGGTTTCTCGAATAAACTTCCAATTTTAATTTTCTGCAACCTCCATTTTTATTTCTATTCAACTTCTTTTTTTATTCAAGTTTCTTTTCTATTAAACTTTTTTTTTTATTTAATTTCCAAATAGATTGTTATGGTATAGTGGTTTCGGGATTGAACTTCCATTTTTAATTGTATGCAACTTTCACTTTCATTTTTACTGAACTTCCATTTTTATTGAACTTACTTTTCTATTAAACTTCCTTTTTTATTTAATTTCCAAATAGATCGTTATGGTATAGTGGTTTTTTTAATGAACTTCCATTTTTAATTTTATGCAACTTCCATTTTTATTTTTATTCAACTTCCATTTTTATTAAAGTTATTTTCCTATTCAACTTCATTTTTTATTTAATTTCCAAATATATCGTTAAGATATAGTCGTTTCTTGAATGAACTTCCAATTTCAATTTTCTGCAACTTCCATTTTTATTTCTATTCAACTTCCTTTTTTATTTAATTTCCGAATAGATCGTTAAGGTGTAGTGGTTTCTTGAATGAACTTCCAATTTTAATTTTCTGGAACTTCCATTTTTATTTCTATTCACCTTCTTTTTTATTCAAGTTTCTTTTCTATTAGACTTCTTTTTTGATTTAATTTCAAAATAGATTGTTATGGTATAGTGGTTTCGGGATTGAACTTCCATTTTTGATTGTATGCAACTTTCACTTTTATTTTTATTGAACTTCCATTTTTTTTTGAATTTACTTTTCTATTAAACTTCCTTTTTTATTTAATTTCCAAATAGATCGTTAAGGTGTAGTGGTTTCTTTAATGAGCTTCGATTTTAATTTTTTGCAACTTCTATTTTTATTTTTATTTTGCAACTTCTATTTTTATTTTTATTCAATTTCCATTTTTATCCAAGTTATTTTTCTATTCAACTTTCTTTTTTACATAATTTCCAAATAGATCGTTAAGGTATAGTGATTTCTTGGTTGAACTTCCATTTTCTATTTTCTGAAACTTCCATTTTTATTTTTGTTTAACTTCCTTTTTTGTTCAGGTTTCTTTTCTACTCAACTTCCTTTTTTTATTTAATTTCCAAATAGATCGTTAAGGTATATGGGTTTCTTGAATGAACTTCGATTTTTAATTTTCTGGAACTTCCATTTTTATTTCTATTCGACTTCCATTTTTATTCAAGTCATTTTTCTATTCAACTTCCTTTTTTATTTAATTTCCAAATAGATCGTTAAGGTATAGTTGTTTCTTGAATGAACTTCCATTTTTAATTTTATGCAACTTCCATTTTTATTTTTATTCAACTTCCATTTTTATTCAAGTTATTTTTCTATGAAACTTCCTTTTTTATTTAATTGCCAAATAGATCGTTAAGGTATAGTGGTTTCTTGAATGAACTTCCAATTTTAATTTTCTGCAACTTCCATTTTTATTTCTATTCAACTTCTTTTTTCACTCAAGTTTCTTTTCTATTCAACTTCTTTTTTTATTTAATTTCCAAATAGATTGTTATGGTATAGTGGTTTCGGGATTGAACTTCCATTTTTAATTTTATGCAACTTTAACTTTTATTTTTATTGAACTTCCATTTTTATTGAATTTGCTTTTCTATTAAAGTTCATTTTTTATTTAATTTCCAAATAGAACGTTATGGCATAGTGGTTTCTTTAATGAACTTCCATTTTTAATTTTATGCAACATCCATTTTTATTTTTATTCAACTTCCATTTTTATTCAAGTTATTTTTCTATTCAACTTCCTTTTTTATTTAATTTCCAAATAGATCGTTAAGGTATAGTGGTTTCTTGAATGAACTTCCAATTTTAATTTTCTGCAACTTCCATTTTAATTTTTATTTGACTTCCGTTTTTATTCAAGTTATATTTCTATTCAACTTCTTTTTCTATTTAATTTCCGAATAGATCGTTATGGTGCAGTGGTTTCTTCAATGAACTTCCATTTTTAATTTTATGCAACATCCATTTTTATTTTTATTCAACTTCCGTTTTTATTCAAGTTATTTTTCTATTCAACTTCGTTTTTTATTTAATTTCCAAATAGATCGTTAAGGTATAGTGGTTTCTTGAATGAACTTCCATTTTTAATTTTCTGCAACTTTCATTCTTATTTTTAATTAACTTCCTTTTTTATTCAAGTTTCTTTTCTACTCAACTTCCTTTTTTATTTAATATCCAAATAGATCGTTGAGGTATAGTGGTTTCTGGATTGAACTTCCATTTTTAATTTTCTGCGACTTCCAATTTTATTTTTATTCAACTTCCATTTTTATTCAATTTACTTTTCTATTAAACTTCCATTTTTATTTAATTTCCAAATAGATCGTTAAGGTATAGTGGTTTCTTGAATGAACTTTCATTTTCAATTTTTTGCAACTTCTATTTTTATTTTTGTGTAACTTCCTTTTTCATTCAAGTTTCATTTCTACTCAACTTCCTTTTTTATTTGATTTCCAAATAGATCGTTAAGGTATAGTGGTTTCTTGAATGAACTTCCATTTTTAATTTTCTACAACTTCCCTTTTTATTTTTATTTAACTTCCTTTTTAATTTAATTTCCAAATAGATCGTTAAGGTATAGTGGTTTCTTGAATGAACTTCCATTTTTAATTTTCTGCAACTTCTATTTTTATTTTTATTTAGTTTACTTTTCTACTCAACTTCCTTTTTTATTTAATTTCCAAATAGATCGTTAAGGTATAGTGGTTTCATGAATGAACTTCCATTTTTAATTTTCTGCACCTTCCATTTTAATTTTTATTCGACTTCCATTTTTATTCAAGTTATATTTCTAATCAACTTCTTTTTTTATTTAATTTCCAAATATATCGTTAAGGTATAGTGGTTTCTTGAATGAACTTCCAATTTTAATTTTCTGCAACTTCCATTTTTATTTTTATTCGACTTCCTTTTTTATTCAATTTATTTTTCTATTCAACTTCTTTTTTTATTTAATTTCCAAATATATCGTTAAGGTATAGTAGTTTCTTGAATGAACTTCCATTTGTAATTTTCTGCAACTTCCATTTTTCTTTATATTCAACTTCCATTTTTATTAAATTTACTTTACTATTAAACTTCTTTTTTTTATTTAATTTCCAAATAGATCGTGAAGGTATAGCGGTTTCTGCATTGAACTTCCATTTTGAATTTAATGCTACTTTCATTTTTATTTTTATTCAACTTCCATTTTTATTCAATTTACTTTTCTATTAAACTTCATTTTTTATTTAATTTCCAAATAGATTGTTAAGTTATAGTGGTTTCTTGAATGAACTTCCATTTTTAATTTTCTGCAACTTCCATTTTCATTTTTATTCGACTTCCATTTTTATTCAAGTTATTTTTCTATTCAACTTCTTTTTTTATTTCATTTCCAAATATATCGTTAAGGTATAGTGTTTTCTTGAATGAACTTCCAACTTTAATTTTCTGCAACTTCCATTTTTATTTCTATTCGACTTCCTTTTTTATTTAATTTTCAAATCGATTGTTAAGGTGTAGTGGTTTCTGGATTGAACTTCCATTGTTAATTTTATGCAACATTCATTTTTATTTTTATTCAACTTCCATTTTTATTCAATTTACTTTTCTACTAAACTTCCTTTTTTATTTAATTTCCAAATAGATCGTTAAGGTATAATGGTTTTTTGAATGAACTTCCATTTTTAATTTTTTGGAACTTTTATTTTTATTTTTATTCAACTTCCATTTTTATTCAATTTACTTTTCTATTCAACTTCCTTTTTTATTTAATTTCCAAATAGATCGTCAAGGTATAGTGGTTTCTTGAATGAATTTCCATTTTTAATTTTCTGCAACTTTCATTTTTATTTTTGTGTAACTTCCATTTTTATTCTAGTTACTTTTTGAATCAACTTCCTTTTTTATTTAATTTCCAAATAGATTGTAAACGTATAGTTGTTTCTCGATTGAACTTCCATTTTTAATTTTACGGAACGTTCATTTTTATTTTTATTCCAATTCCATTTTTATTCAATTTACTTTTCTATTGAACTTCATTTTTTATTTAATTTCCAAATAGATCGTAAAGGGATAGTGGTTTCTTGAATGAACTTCCTTTTTTAATTTTCTGCAACTTCCATTTTTATTTTTATTCGACTTCCAATTTTATTCAAGTCATTTTCTAGTCAATTTCCTTTTTTATTTAATTTCCAAATAGATCGTTAAGGTATAGTGGTTTCGTGAATAAACTTCCAATTTTAATTTTCTGCAACTTCCATTTTTATTTCTATTCAACTTCTTTGTTTATTCAAGTTTCTTTTCTATTCAACTTCCTTTTTTATTTAATTTCCAAATAAATTGTTACGGTATAGTGGTTTCTGGATTGAACTTTCATTTTTAATTTTATGCAACTTTCACTTTTTTTTTATTCAACTCCCATTTTTATTGAATTTACTTTTCTATTAAACATCCTTTTTTATTTAATTTCCAAATAGATCATAATGGTATAGTGGTTTTTTTAATGAACTTCAATTTTTAATTTTATGCAACTTCCATTTTTATTTTTATTCAACTTCCATTTTTATTGAAGTTATTTCTCTATTCAACTTCCTTTTTTATTTAATTTCCAAATAGATCGTTAAGATATAGTCGTTTCTTGAATGAACTTCCAATTTCAATTTTCTGCTACTTCCATTTTTATTTCTATTCAACTTCCTTTTTTATTCAAGTTATTTTTCTATTCAACTTCCTTTTTTATTTAATTTCCGAATAGATCGTTAAGGTATAGTGGTTTCTTGAATGAACTTCCAATTTTAATTTTCTGGAACTTCCATTTTTATTTCTATTCAACTTCTTTTTTATTCAAGTTTCTTTTCTATTAGACTTCTTTTTTTATTTAATTTCCAAATAGATTGTTATGGTATTGTGGTTTCGGGATTGAACTTCCACTTTTGATTGTATGCAACTTTCATTTTTATTTTTATTGAACTTCCATTTTTATTGAATTTACTTTTCTATTAAACTTCCTTTTTTATTTAATTTCCAAATAGATCGTTAAGGTATAGTGGTTTCTTTAATGAACTTCCATTTTTATTTTTAATCAACTTCCATTTTTATTCAAGTTATTTTTCTATTCAACTTCCTTTTTTATTTAATTTTCAAATAGATCGTTAAGGTATAGTGATTTCTTGGTTGAACTTCCATTTTTATTTTTATTTAACTTCCTTTTTAGTTCAGGTTTCTTTTCTACTCAACTTCCTTTTTTTATTTAATTTCCAAATAGATCGTTAAGGTATAGTGGTTTCTTGAATGAACTTTCATTTTTAATTTTCTGCAACTTCCATTGTTATTTTTATTTAACTTCCTTTCTCATTCGAGTTTCTTTTCTACTCAACTTCCTTTTTTATTTAATTTCCAAATTGATCATTAAGGTATAGTGGTTTCTGGATTGAACCTCCATTGTTAATTTTCTGCAACTTTTATTTTTATTT
The DNA here is from genome assembly GCF_055761805.1 of Camellia sinensis. Lineage (NCBI taxonomy): Eukaryota > Viridiplantae > Streptophyta > Magnoliopsida > Ericales > Theaceae > Camellia > Camellia sinensis. Next base: position 11,498,992 of record NC_138962.1, on the reverse strand, counting down.
TTTTTCAACTTCCATTTTTATTCAATTTACTTTTCTATTCAACTTTCTTTTTTATTTAATTTCCAAATAGATCGTTAAGGTATATGTAATAACCCACATTCATGTCGTAGTCATGTTCATGTTCACTTGCATAACCTTGTCTTATTAAGTTTACATTCATGAATCTTATCTTGTTTTGCCTAAGTGTTATGTGCATGCTTTGTTCCTTCCTTGCCGTCTCATGCCTAAGTCATGATCAAGCCTAGGTTATTTCGAGCCGAGGTCATCCTAAGCCTAGAACCACCTTGGAACCACTTTGGTTGACCTCTACCTTCGTCCTGGCATATTGGCCGAGATGTCATTATCTAGGCCGAGGTGTGCATCACCAAGGCCGAGATGTGTATCATCTAGGCCGAGATGTTATCCTTGAACCCAAGTGATCTTACTCCTAGATTGGTACGACCTAGACTGAGGTGTGGCACATCTAGGCCAAGGTGTGGCACAGCTAGGTCAAGTGTTGTCCTTCCTAGCCGAGATCACTGTCACCCTACTTGCCGACGCCTTGTTCTTAGCCGATGTCATTGCCTCGCCAGAGAGCCCATACCGCTTTACTTGTTGAACACCCTTTCGCCATGCTTTTGTCTGGTCTGTCAGCCACCTTTTGAGGAAAAACCCAACCAGTCGCCGCCACGTGTCCCAGCAGAGGGTTAAGCCCAGAACCGAGTGAGAGAACCTATCATTTGGTATCATATCCTTGCCTTTTAGAGAGAGAAGCTCTAGGAGGAAGAAAAGTTTTAGAGTGAGAAGGTCAATCTTCAAGCTTGATTCCAAGAGATCGAACTGTTAGATTCGTGTATTGAGGACTTGGGCGTGTCTCGACCCCGACGTTTGAAGAACTATGTGAGTGGTATTTTTAGTAAAGTTATGTTATACGTTTTGATAAGCTTTGCTTGCTTTGTTTTTGAAAAGTATTTGATTTAGCATGAATGATTATCCTTATTTGTATATCAAGCACTATCTTGTTTTGGTGACATTTCTTGAAAGTCCTTAGTGCCAGGGGACTATAATGCAACTGCACTCTTGTCTTGAAAGTCCTTAGTGCCAGGGGACTATAATGCAACTGCACTCTTGCCTTGAAAGTCCTTAGTGCCAGGGGACTATAATGCAACTGCACCCTTGTCTTGGAATGTCATCGTCCCATGTATTATGTAGATGTTACTAACATTCAAGGAACTTGAAAGATCGGCAAACGAACTTGATTTCCCCCCTGATTGTAAAGTTATGCTATGTATTGCTTTGGAAGAGATCTTGAAAATCAATCATGCAAAACCTTTATTTCTAATATCATTCACTGAGTATCCAAGTTCATCCTCTCTATATATATGTAGGTGACGAGCAAGAGGGCAATGAGGCCTAGGTGTGTTGCCGATATGTTTTTGGGTGCATTGCCGACGTGTTTTGGATTCGCATTTTGTAACATCTTGAAGATCATGCTTCTTAGCTTATATTTCATGTGTATTTGTATATGTCAGCTTGAGAAGCCTTTTGGTCAAGATGTATTTTGTATCTCATTTCCTTATTGTATCTAAGTTGTAAGACCTTGTAAAGATGTATGTCATTTCATTGGACTTATGCACGACTCTCATGGACTACTTAGACTCAATATATATTGCTTCCGCACTTGTAAGCCCCATATTTTATACTCTGATTGTGTGCGTTTCTTGAAAGTTGGCCTTCGGTAATCACGAATTACTGGCCATCATGGCACCATTCTACTAGAGGCGGAATGGGGTCGTGGCAGATTGGTATCAGAGCACAAGTTCCTTATAGTACGTTAATCACACACCTTGAGTCCTAAAGAGCATAGGATTTCCCTTAGAATGATGTTAGGATTGCATCATATTGCTTGCTGTTTGACTATGTGTGCATCATTTCGGCATGGACATTTGTTACTTGTATACGTATTATCTGTTCAGTTGTTTTAAAGTCACATTTTACATCCTCCTAGCATCATGAGGAGAGGTAAACCTCCAGTTGGCCGAGATCATTCCGAAGATAGATTGGAAAGACTGGAAAGATTAGTCGAAGGCTTGGTTCGTGAGCTGAAACAACCTAGGCCACAGGATACTGGTGCTACTTCCACGCAGGCCGAGCAGACGAATGACCGATATACAGCTCCACCTCCTCCAGTGCCGCAGGTGCCTCCACAGCAAGCTTTGTATGGAAACGACACGATAACCCTGATCAGAGAGTTCAAGAAAATGAAACCGCCGAGATTCCAAGGGGGTATAGAACCAATGAAAGCCGAGGCATGGGTTTTAGAAATGGAGAAGTTGTTTGAAATCTTCCCCAGTACAGACGCCCATAAGGTATCTCTGGTAGCATTCACATTAGACGACGACCCTCGCAGGTGGTGGATGATGGTCCGAGAAAGTAATCCGGGTTTGACTTGGGCAGATTTTTGGAGTTGTTCTACAACAAACATTTCCCCCTTAGCGTCCGAGATCGAGACCACGGAGTTCCAGAATCTGATACAAGGGAACAAGATAGTGGCAGAATACGATCGTACCTTTACTGAATTGGCGAGGTATGCGCCTCACATGATTGATGACGAATACCGGAAGGCGAGAAAGTTCGAAAGTGGGTTGCGTGGACCGATACAAGATCAGGTCAACATGCTCAATATGCCGACGTATGCCGGAGTACTAGACAAGGCCATCCTGGCTGAAGCTAACTTGAACCGATACCAAGGTTCAGGTGAGAGTCAGAGGAAGAGACAGAATTATGATAATCGCCGAGAAGTTGAATAGGAAATTAGAACCCCTTGATTATGTATTATCTGTGTCTACTCCATCTGGGAGAAATATGATTGTTGCATCCATTTATAGGGCGTGTATTGTTGTGATTGAGGGTGCAGAGTTGTTAGTTGATTTGATGCCATTAAGCATGACTCACTTCGATGTCATATTGGGAATGGATTGGTTAGTAGCGAATCATACATCCATTAATTGTGCTACTAAGAGCGTCACATTGAAGACCCCAAGCCAAGCCGAGGTCATTTTCCAGGGTAAGGGAGTAGTACCCCCACCTTACTTAATCTCATCCATGAAAGCCTATAAGTTGATCCAAAAAGGGTGTCAGGGTTATTTGTGCAGTATACTAAGTGATTTGAATGGAAGTGTTGAGTTAGCCGACGTACCCATTGTTAAGGAATTCCCCGACGTCTTTTCGAATGAGTTGCCTGGCCACTTAGTCGATAGGGAAATAGAGTTTACTGTGGACATCATGTCGGGAACACAACCTATCTCCAAAACACCCTATAGGATGGCCCCAACCGTACTTAGAGAACTGAAATTGCAATTACAAGAATTGTTGGATAAAGGATTTATTAGGCCGAGCACTTCACCGTGGGGAGCACCCGTTCTATTTGTTAAGAAAAAGGATGGCACACTTCGCCTTTGCATTGACTACAGAGAACTTAATAAGGTGACCATTAAGAACAAGTACCCATTGCCTAGGATTGATGATTTGCTTGATCAACTACGAGGAGCACGAGTCTTTTCCAAGATCGACCTTGGGTCGGGCTACCATCAGTTGAAGGTTAAAGCCGAGGACATTGAGAAGACTGCTTTTCGAACAAGATATGGCCACTACGAATTTCTGGTAATGCCCTTCGGAGTAACCAATGCCCCAGCAGCATTCATGGACTTGATGAACAGAGTCTTTAAGCCGTACCTAGATGAGTTCGTAATTATTTTTATTGACGACATATTGATCTATTCCAAGAGTATGAGTGAGCACGAGAATCATCTAAGACTTGCCTTGCAAATCTTGAGAGATAAGAAGTTGTACGCCAAGTTGAGTAAATGCGAGTTTTGGCTTTTCAGCATTTCAACTTCCATTTTTATTTAATTTCCAAATAGATCGTTAAGGTATAGTGGTTTCTTTAATGAACATCAATTTTTAATTTTATGCAACTTCCATTTTTATTTTTATTCAACTTCCATTTTTATTGAAGTTATTTTTCTATTCAACTTCCTTTTTTATTTAATTTCCAAATAGATCGCTAAGGTATAGTGGTTTCTTTAATGAACTTCAATTTTTAATTTTATGCAACTTCCATTTTTATTTATATTCAACTTCCATTTTTATTCAAGTTATTTTTCTATTCAACTACCTTTTTTATTTAATTTCCAAATAGATCGTTAAGGTATAGTGGTTTCTTGAATGAACATCCAATTTTAATTTTCTGTAACTTCCATTTTTATTTCTATTCAACTTCTTTTTTATTCAAGTTTCTTTTCTATTCAACTTCTTTTTTTATTTAATTTCCAAATAGATTTTTATGGTATAGTGGTTTCGGGATTGAACTTTCATTTTTAATTGTATGCAACTTTCACTTTTATTTTTATTGAACTTCCATTTTTATTGAATTTACTTTTCTATTAAACTTCCTTTTTTATTTAATTTCCAAATAGATCGTTAAGGTATAGTGGTTTCTTTAATGAACTTCCATTTTTAATTTTATGCAACTTCCATTTTTATTTTTATTGTACTTCCATTTTTATTCAAATTATTTTCCTATTCAACTTCCTTTCTTATTTAATTTCCAAATAGATCGTTAAGGTATAGTGGTTTCTTGATTGAACTTCCATTTTTAATTTGCTGCAACTTCCATTTTAATTTTTATTCAACTTCTATTTTTATTCAAGTTATTTTTCTATTCAACTTCCTTTTTTATTTAATTTCCAAATAGATCGTTAAGGTATAGTGGTTTCTTTAATGAACTTCCATTTTTAATTTTATGCAACTTCCATTTTTATTTTTATTCAACTTCCATTTTTATTCAAGTTATTTTTCTATTTAACTTCCTTTTTTATTTAATTTCCAAATAGATCGTTAAGGTATAGTGGTTTCTTGATTGAACTTACTTTTTTAATTTTCTGCAACTTCCATTTTAATTTTTATTTAACTTCCATTTTTATTCAGGTTATTTTTCTATTCAACTTCCTTTTTTATTTAATTTCCAAATAGATCATTAAGGTATAGTGGTTTCTTGAATGAACTTTCATTTTTAATTTTCTGCAACTTCCATTTTTATTTTTATTCAATTTCCATTTTTATTCAATTTACTTTTCTATTAAACTTCCTTTTTTATTTAATTTCCAAATAGATCGTTAAGGTATAGTGGTTACTTTAATGAACTTCCATTTTTAATTTTTTGCAACTTCCAATTTTACTTTTGTTTCACTTCCTTTTTGATTCAAGTCTCTTTTCCACTCAACTTCCTTTTATATTTAATTTCCAAATAGATCGTTAAGGTATAGTGGTTTCTTGAATGAACTTCCATTTTTAATTTTACGCAACTTCCATTTTTATTTTTATTCGACTTTCATTTTTATTCAATTTACTTTTCTATTCAACTTCCGTTTTTATTTAATTTCCAAATAGATCGTTAAGGTATAGTGGTTTCTTGAATGAACTTCCATTTTAAATTTTCTGCAACTTTCATTTTTGTTGTACTTCCTTGTTAGTTCAGGTTTCTTTTCTACTCAACTTCCTTTTTTATTTAATTTCCAAATAGATCGTTAAGCTATAGTGGTTTCTGCATTGAACTTCCATTTTTAATTTTATGCAACTTTCATTTTTATTTTTATTCAACTTCCATTTTTATTCAATTTACTTTTCTATTCAACTTCCTTTTTTATTTAATTTCCAAATTGATCGTCAAGGTATAGTGGTTTCTTGAATGAACTTCAATTTTTAATTTTCTGCAACTTCCATTTTTATTTCTATTCAACTTCTTTTTTTATTCAAGTTTCTTTTCTATTCAACTTCCTTTTTTACTTACTTTCCAAATAGATCGTTAAGGTATAGTGGTTTCTGGACTGAACTTCCATTTTTAATTTTATGCAACTTTCACTTTTATTTTTTTTCAACTTCCATTTTAATTCAATTTAATTTTCTATTAAACTTCCTTTTTTATTTAATTTCCAAACAGATCGTTAAGGTATAGTGGTTTCTTGAATGAACTTCCATTTTTAATTTTCGGCAACTTTCATTTATATTTCTATTCAACTTCTTTTTTTATTCAAGTTTCTTTTCTATTCAACTTCCTTTTTTATTTAATTTCCAAATAGATCGTTACGGTATAGTGGTTTCTTGAATGAACTTCCAATTTTAATTTTCTGCAACTTTCACTTTTATTTCTATTCAACTTCTTTTTTTATTCAAGTTTCTTTTCTATTCAACATCCTTTTTCATTTAATTTCCAAACAGATCGTTAAGGTATAGTAGTTTCTGGATTGAACTTCCATTTTTAATTTTATGCAACTTTCACTTTTATTTTTTTTCACCTTCCATTTTTATTCAATTTACTTGTCTATTAAACTTCCTTTTTTACTTAATTTCCAAATAGATCGTTAAGGTATAGTGGTTTCTTGAATGACCTTTCAATTTTAATTTTCTGCAACTTCCATTTTTATTTCTATTCAACTACTTTTTTTATTCAAGTTTATTTTCTATTCAACTTCTTTTTTTTATTTAATTTCCAAATAGACCGTTAAGGTATAGTGGTTTCTGGATTGAACTTCCATTTTTAATTTTATGCAACTTTCACTTTAATTTTTGTTCAACTTCCATTTTTATTCGATTTACTTTTCTATTAAACTTGATTTTTTATTTAATTTCCAAATAGATCGCTAAGGTATAGTGGTTTCTTGAATGAACTTCCATTTTTAATTTTCAGCAACTTCCATTTTTATTTTTATTCGACTTCCATTTTTATTCAATTTACTTTTCTATTCAACTTCCTTTTTTATTTAATTTCCAAATAGATCGTTAAGGTATAGTGGTTTCTGGATTGAACTTCCATTTTTGATTTTATGCAACTTTCATTTTTATTTTTATTCAACTTCCATTTTTATTTAATTTACTTTTCTATTAAACTCCCTTTTTTATTTAATTTCCAAATAGATCGTTAAGGTATAGTGGTTTCTTGAATGAACTTCCATTTTTAATTTTCTGCAACTTCCATTTTTATTTCTATTCAACTTCCATTTTTATTCTTGTTATTTTTCTATTCCACTTCCTTTCCCATTTAATTTCCAAATAAATCGTTAAGGTGTCGTGGTTTCTTGAATGAACTTTCATTTTTAATTTTCCGCAACTTCCATCTTTATTTTTATTTAACTTCCTTTTTTTATTGAAGTTTCTTTTCTACTCAACTTCCTTTTTAATTTAATTTCCATATAGATCGTTAAGGTATAGTGGTTTCTGGATTGAACTTCCATTTTGAATTTTCTGCAACTTCCATTTTTATTTTTATTCAACTTTTATTTTTATTCAATTTACTTTTCTATTAAACTTCCTTTTTTTTTATTTAATTTCTGAACAGATCGTTAAGGTATAGCGGTTTCTTGAATGAACTTACATTTTTAATTTTCTGCAACTTCCATTTTTATTTTTATTCGGCTTCCATTTTTATTCAAGTCATTTTTCTATTCAACTTCCTTTTTTATTTAATTTCCAAATAGATCGTTATGGTATAGTGGTTTCTTGAATGAACTTCCAATTTTAATTTTCTACAACTTCCATTTTTATTTCTATTCAACTTCTTTATTTATTCACATTTCTTTTCTATTCAACTTCCTTTTTTATTTATTTTCCAAATAGATTGTTAAGGTATAGTGGTTTCTGGATTGAACTTCCATTTTTAATTTTATGCAACTTCCATTTTTTTTCACTTTACTTTTCTATTCAACTTCCTTTTTTTATTTAATTTCCAAATAGATCGTTAAGGTATAGTGGTTTCTTGAATGAACTTCCATTTTTAATTTTCTGCAACTTCCATTTTTATTTTTATTCGACTTCCATTTTTATTCAATTTACTTTTCTATTCAACTTCCTTTTTTATTTAATTTCCAAATAGATCCTTAAGGTATAGTGGTTTACGGATTGAACTTCCATTTTTAATTTTATGCAACTTTCATTTTTATTTTTATTTAACTTCCATTTTTATTCAATTTACTTTTCTATTAAACTTCCTTTTTTATTTAATTTCCAAATAGACCGTTAAGGTATAGTGGTTTCTTGAATGAACTTCCAATTTTAATTTTCTGTAACTTTCACTTTTATTTCTATTCAACTTCTTTTTTTATTCAAGTTTCTTTTCTACTCAACTTCCTTTTTTATTTAATTTCCAGATAGATCGTTAAGGTATAGTGGTTTCTGGATTGAACTTCCATTTTTAATTTTATGCGACTTTCACTTTTATTTTTTTTCAACTTCATTTTTGTTTAATTTACTTGTCTATTAAACTTCCTTTTTTATTTAATTTCCTAATAGATCGTTAATGTATAGTGGTTTCTTGAATGAACTTTCAATTTTAATTTTCTGCAACTTCCATTTTTATTTCTATTCAACTTCTGTTTTTATTCAAGTTTATTTACTATTCAACTTCTTTTTTTATTTAATTTCCAAATAGGCCGTTATGGTATAGTGGTTTCTGGATTGAACTTCCATTTTTAATTTTACGCAACTTTCACTTTAATTTTTATTCAACTTCCATTTTTATTCAATTTACTTTTCTATTAAACTTCATTTTTTATTTAATTTCCAAATAGATCGTTAAGGTATAGTGGTTTCTTGAATGAACTTCCATTTTTAATTTTCTGCAACTTCCATTTTTATTTTTATTCAACTTCCATTTTTATTCAATTTACTTTTCTATTCAACTTCCTTTTTTATTTAATTTCCAAATTGATCGTTAGGGTATATTTGTTTCTGGATTGAACATCCATTTTTAATTTTATGCAACTTTCATTTTTATTTTTATTCAACTTCCATTTTTATTTAATTTACTTTTCTATTAAACTTCCTTTTGTATTTAATTTCCAAATAGATCGTTAAGGTATAGTGGTTTCTTGAATGAACTTCCATTTTTAATTTTCTGCAACTTCCATTTTTATTTCTATTCAACTTCCATTTTTATTCATGTTATTTTTCTATTCAACTTCCTTTTTTATTTAATTTCCAAATAAATCGTTAAGGTATAGTGGTTTCTTGAATGAACTTCCATTTTTAATTTTCTGCGACTTCCATTTTTATTTTTATTTAACTTCCTTTTTTATTCAAGTTTTTTTTCTACTCAACTTCCTTTTTTATTTAAATTCCAAATAGATCGTTGAGGTATAGTGGTTTCTGGATTGAACTTCCATTTTTAATTTTCTACAACTTCCATTTTTATTTTTATTCAACTTTTATTTTTATTCAATTTACTTTTCTATTAAACTTCCTTTTTTTATTTAATTTCCAAACAGATCGTTAAGGTATAGCAGTTTCTTGAATGAACTTACATTTTTAATTTTCTGCAGCTTCCATTTTTATTTTTATTCGAGTTCCATTTTTATTCAAGTCATTTTTTATTCAACTTCCTTTTTTATTTAATTTCCAAATAGATCGTGATGGTATAGTGGTTTCTTGAATGAACTTTCAATTTTAATTTTCTGCAACTTCCATTTTTATTTCAATTCAACTTCTTTTTTTATTCCTATTTCTTTTCTATTCAACTTCCTTTTTTATTTAATTTCCAAATAGATCGTTAAGGTACAGTGGTTTCTGGACTGAACTTTCATTTTTAATTTTGTGCAACTTTCACTTTTATTTTTTTTCAACTTCCATTTTTATTCAATTTACTTTTCTATTAAACTTCATTTTTTATTTAATTTCCAAATGGATCGTTATGGTGTAGTGGTTTCTCGAATGAACTTCCAACTTTAATTTTCTGTAACTTCCATTTTTATTTCTATTCAACTTCTTTTCTTATTCAAGTTTCTTTTCTATTCAACTTCTTTTTTTATTTAATTTTTAAATAGATTGTTATGGTATAGTGGTTTCGGGATTGAACTTTCATTTTTAATTTTATGCAACTTTCACTTTTATTTTTATTGAACTTCCATTTTTACTAAATTTACTTTTCTATTAATATAGCGATCCCGGGTTTACCCTTGTTGTACAGTGATCCGAACATGTGTCCGTGGATGATAGTAGTTGATTATTACCTGGTGTACATCCTTTCTTACTTTGTATTTGAGTTATAGGATGTGTTGGGCAGGTTTGTTACAGGTTGGTTGAGATTAGAAACCAAAACTAGTTGCCCAGATTTTGACCTGTCCGCTCGAGCGGGGGTTTTGGCGCTCGAGTGGGAGTTTCACCCATCCAGTATTTCCTGTGCAGTGTTCGACGCTCGAGCGTGGGATTGGCCGCTTGAGCGGGATTGTGTGAGTGCCGCTCGAGCGGGGAGTTGGAAGCTCGAGCGGGAGACCTGTCTGCAAAAGTTCTGGGAGTGTGTATCCTCCGCTCGAGCGGGATAGTTGACGCTCGAGCGGAAGTCTGTGAGTGACGATCGAGCGGGGAGTTTGACGCTCGAGCGGGGCGACTTTTATATAAATTCGAGATCTGACTTTTGGATCACTTTTTCAAGATCTTTTCTCTCTCTTACTTTTCCAAAAAGCCATTTTCAGAGCTTCTCACTCTAAAACCGGCCCTTCTCTCTTAGATTTGATCTAGTAGGAGTTGTTTGCTCACTTTTGGTCTTTACGAAAGTTGTGTTGATCGTCGAGGGCTACATTTTAATCTGAAAATTTAAGAGTTTGAAGCATTTTGGTTTTGGTCTTCATCTCCATTGGAGCTCAAACTTTGAGGTAGGGATATCCTACTCCTCTCTATGAGTTTTGTCTTTAAATTTTAGTATTTTGAGATGTTGGGGTTGGTTTGGTAATTTCGTGAAAGTTTGGGGCCTTTGTGTAAATTTACAAAAGTTGGGGTTTTAGCTATATAAAGCCTAGATGCATGTTCGGCATGGAAAAAGTGAAATTAATGTTAAAACATTAATGAAAATGGAACCTAAGGGTTGTAATGTTAATTATGGAAAATGCCCTAATTACATTGATTGATTAATTTGTATAATTAATTGGGGATGAGGAATTGAATTGAGAATGTGGAAATTGGAAAGAGAAGGGGTTAAAGGGTGTAGTTGGATTATTTATCACTCACCTAGTTGAAATGTTGATTTAATATCCATTTGTGCATTTATTTTCTGTTTAGAAATAACTGCTTTGGACTATCGGTGGAGGATAGTCGTGATTGTTCTAGACAATGCATGATGATTAGGCAAACTAAAACTAATCGATTGAATGTGTCATAGAGTATGACGGTGGATTGAATACATTAATTTTATGTATTGATTGATTGTGTATAGAACCTTTGTGTTTATATGCATTGTGTATAGAGGAGGAGATGGGGGATGTACCTATAAACCGGATAGTGTTGGGAGGAGATGGGGGATGAACTACGTAGATACAGCTCATATGCTTGTCTAGAGAAGTGAAGATACAGCTCATAGGCTTATCTTTGAGAAGTGTAGATACAGCTCATATGCTTGTCTAGTGAAGTGTGGATATAGCTTATATGCTTATCTGTTGATGCATGATATGTTTATCTATTGATATGTTGATATAGCTAATACGCTTATCTACTAAATAAAGGTGGAGAATGAAAAGTAACATAGACTTGTATGTTATGAAACTGTGATGAGATATATGTGGATGTATCGGTATTGGCCATCTATCAATTGCTAATCCTTTAGTCATCGTTCATAGTTGGTTTAGTATATCTCTGCTGGGCTGTGGCTCACCCTATATGGGAATATCATTTTCAGGTACAGGTAGCATGCCACCTCCAAGGACGTAGCTTGGGAGGCTAGAGGCAGGCGGACTCTTGTCGTTTTATTTCTTTGATGTATTACATATATATTCAAGCCAAAGGCTTAATGTGTAAATGAGTTAGCACTCTTTTGTTGTAACCAAGTGTTAACTTGGAAAGCTGTAAGCCCGTAGGGCATTTGCTTTTGTTGTTAACATGTAATATTTTTGTAAGAAACTACTCTGATGAATAGAAGAATGTTTTTCTTTATTACCAATTTGTCACGCCCCACTTTTTATTACTCGGAGTCATTACCAAATTCTTTAACTTAATCCAATTTCAGAGATAACATGCGGAAATAAACTCATACATTCAATCCGTAGAAATGATTAACGATACTCTCATACGTATGCAAAGTAAACATTACATGAACTAACTTAATAAATTGCCCTTGGGCTTACATCATTAAAAGTACAAGAAGAAGGGTGTAACCCTTTACAACAATGGCATTCCGCCAACATAACTAAGGCCCCGTGGCCAACATATAAGAAGATCCAAATCTTGTAGCACACCCTGCTAAACACCTGAAAAAGATTCAACAACATGGGATGAACATATAGTCCAGTAGGGAACTCAACATGCTCCTTAACAATAACAACATTACAGATAGCTATGATCATGAACACCCATTCTCATACTAGAATAGTAATGTGACAGTTTATACAAAATATATATATAAATATATATATGAACTTTTCTTGAAAACAATCATTTAATTCACCGCTATAAGCGATTTATCCTCCATTTTTCCTTTCATTAACCCCCGTTCCCAATCTTTTATAACATTAACAACTACTTAGAAACATAGATTCACTAAGCCCATTACTCTTCCATTTGCCACACATACAACAAATGTGCCATTTCAAAACATATTTGGCATTTCAATGCAATTCCAATTATATCATAATTATCCATGCACACCTCTATAAAAAAGATAACAACTCGACTACATACATAAAATCAATCAATGAGTCAACTCGTCCCTCCAACACTGTAACAAATACAATCCACAATGTTTCCAGATACACTGAAACAATAACAAAACAACACTGCACTACTAACTATATGCGTAGTAAGCCAAAGATACACTTCTCACCACAATCTACCAGTTTACCAGGCGCTAGCTGGAAGGGTATGGTACCTTAGATTATCAGCGCGTCAGTTCTCCAGGCGCTAGCTGGAAGGGTATGATACCTTTGATTATAAGCGCTGAACACATAAGTGTGTGGAGTCCATCCCCTATCTTCTCACACACACTGGAGTACAACCCCTCTCTTCTCCCAAACCAGTATACAAATATAATGTAATTCAGCATTTCATTACATATAATGTTCAATCAACAATGGTGTATTACATACACAGCAATTCAACACAACCACGTCATCCTCCACCGATGACCAAGGATAAAACCTCTAGATGCAAATATTTAATACACCTATTAAAGACTCAATTACCATGAGACCACAAACCCGACAACAACATTAACATGGTAGTTCAAGATACAATTCCACACATGTGTGTGTTCAACACTCATGAAACAATAATCCAATTTTCATACGTATTTCAAAACACTTTTCCCATTTCACAAAATGAATTCCACTTCCTTTGTTTTCACAAAATCATTCCCATGGACAAAAGCCATAACTCATTTAAATTCACTACATTCTTTTCAAAGCCATTTCGAACTAATTATGCAAATTAAGTCATAAACAATAAATTAGGGTTTTTCCTTCCTCTTTCTCAACATTGACCAAAAAGGCCCAATTTACATCAACAAACAACAATAACCACAATTAAGACTCAAAATACCTAAGTATTTGCCCCAAAGATCAAAACTCCTCAATTAATTTATTAAATCAAATAAAAGAAATTAGGGTTTCCTCCCCTTTCAATAACCACATGCTAATTAACACTCCAAATAGCCCAAAACAACTCTCAATGATAACATAACCATTTCAAATACCCAACCCTAGGTTCCTTCCCATGATTTCAAACAAATCCAACATGGATATGATTTTTGTGCAATACAAAATTACCACATGTCTATCTATAGACGAAGTATTGAAGAGAAACAAGGAGAATCCCTACCTCAAATGGAGAACTCAAATAGAGAAGACGACCCGAAATCAAAGTGCTCCAAATCCCAAATTTATTGGGTCACAACGAAGCCCTCGACGATCAACACATTTCTTACAAAGGCCTAAGGTGAGGAAAGCACTCTAGCTAGATCAATCCTAAGAGAGAAGTTAGGTTTTAGAGTGAGGTGCCCTCCAATGGAAGTTTTGAAAAAATAAGAGAGAGAAAGGAAGTCAAAAAGTGATCAAAAAGTGATTTCACGGACTGATATAATAACAGGTCCGCTCGAGCGTACAACACTCCGCTCGAGCGTCAGACACAGGTTCACGCTCGAGCGTCCAAATTTCCGCTCGAGCGCCGGATGCACGCCCCCAGAATTTTCTGCAGACGACCAAAATGCTGAGAGAAGGAAATTCACGCTCGAGCGTCCAAACTGCCGCTCGAGCGGAAAGGCAGCAACAAAAGCCCGCTCGAGCGTCAAACCGCCACTCGAGCGGAGAGACCGAAACCTGGGCAAAAATTCTAAGTTTTAAAACACAACCAACTTATTCCCAACTTGCCCAACACAACCCAAAACTCTAACACAAAGAGTAAGGGATAGAAATGAGAATAAAACAACAACGAATCCACGGAACCGAGTCCGGATTACGGTTAAACAATAGCAGGGAATACTGGGATCGCTATAACCTCCCCCCCTTAAAGAATTTCGTCCCCGAAATTTAAAACACGCCAAAAGCACAAGGCCAACAGATCACACAGCAACCAACACCCGAGTATTAGAAAAGAAACTATTCTCCCTACAAACTTTCGATTCACTCCTACCAAGGAAGAGACTAACCAAGGGAACATGTTCCAAACGACAACACTGTAGACACAAATGCTACAACAAAAACCAAACCTTTTTCCGAAACAATTCACCAACAACCGACTAGCGCTTCAAGCCAAGTCACTACCCAACAACAAAACTTCAAATAAAAAGATAGACAAGGCAAATCTATTACATCAATATAAGAAAACATTTTCTTGCTCATGAAACATTTCAAAATAAACCTTGCCTTTTCAACGCAAAACTCAAAAGTTTTGTAAACATTTTTCACAAATACGGTGTTATCCAAAACACAAAACCATCCACAGTTTATCTGCCAAAAATCATTCATTTGGAATTCCTCAAAACCCTTGAATTAAATCAATTTCTCAACAACGCATTTAGATAACCCAAACACTAAGAAAATTTTGTTTTCCATTCTTTTCAAAATAACTCTATCAACAACCATCACGGAACATAACATTTCTATATTGATAGTTAATAGAAATAACAACAGCACTATCAACACATAAGGCATAAGAAATTCATGTTTTTTTGCAATTTCAACCTTCCTCCCTTTACTTAACCAATATAATAACATACACCTGGCTCAGAACCTGGCCAAACAATTAAATGAGATAATAACTCACATAAAATAGTTTTCACTTCACAATAGATAAGCATATGAGCTATATCAATCTTTCAACAGATACACATTTTGGTGCTGTATCGTCGGAGTCCATCCCCTATCTCCTCCCAAACAATATACATGCATAATGTATAATAATAATAAAAAAATCCAATCATTTACAATGATCATTCAATGCACAAATTTGCTGTATTATTATAACCGTCATATTCAATGACACAACCGGATGATTAGTTTCGGTTTTCCTCAATCAACACACAAAGTCTACAACGAATGAGACTAACTTCACGGTGACCAAGGTCAACCCAAAACCCTATACCAGTGAGCTGACTAATCAACTCAATAAACTCCACACTCAGTAATCCACCCACTGATGTGCCACTAACTCCACACACGGAGTTCCCCACACAAACCCCCAAATTTTGGAATCTCACTGGATCTCCTAAAATCAAACCACAACAACACTGTGTTTAAGGGAATTACTACCCCCCCCATGGCCACGTAGCAAGTCTACTCATCTCCTCGACTGAAAATCGACTTGGTAAACCTCAATTACAGCAACCCAATCACAAAAGACAATTTTGACCACGCTATCCTCATTACTCTAGATCTCAAGCTGTTCTTCCTCCAAAGAATACTGCCAGCATCCACTCACAAACCATACCCCACAATTGATAACCAATCACACCACAAACACTACCCCAATACAACCGATGGAGTCACCACGGGCTCACTAAGTAGCAAGGCCCAAAACACGAACCAACCAACAGGTACCAAGCAAGCAACAACATTAAGATCATTGACCCCACTAACAACTTCTCAATATAAAAGAGAGCTTAAAACCCATACATACTCCCCAATACCTGAGGATTAAACAAACAACAACAATATGCATACATAAGCGATACATAAACATGGTGCCTCAACATCCAACAGTACACCGGTCAACAACAAAGTGATTCATATAATATACCACCGGCTAACAATACAAAAGTCCCCCTCCAGGGTAATACCAAAGGACTAACTAATAAGTCGCCCCTCGCGAGGCTCCTGAAGCCTGGCCTGCCCGTTTCTGGTACCGAAAGCGCCCCCGACTGGACGGGTACGACTGAGTCTGACTAGGTTTTGAAACACTTGCAGAATTCACACGCAAAGGGCAAAAACGCCTACCATGGCCCCGCTGGCCACAAACGAAACAACCATCAGACCCCCTACTCTGAGACTGGCCTGAAACCTGCACCTCCCCGGACCGCTCAACAGAAGAGTCCGAAAACCCTGGCGAAGAAAAGGAACCAGCCCCCGACTGAGCATGTTTCTGCCTCCACCCCTTACTAAGCCTAGAGTATTTAGAAATCGAAGGACTTACCGCAATGGTCTCCTCCTTAATCCCATCATCACTCGCAACCATGGCCTCCACATGGGCCGCTGCCTCAACTAAATAATAATAATCTTTCCAAAAGGATCCAGCTACCTTCTCCCGAATATTGAAACACAACCGCCTTTCAAACTCAAAACAACGACGCTCCTCTGTTGCCACCAACTCTGGAGCAAACCTCGATAAGCTAGCAAATCGCATCTCAAACTGTGCCACAGGAGTATCATCCTGACGCAACTCCAAAAACTGATCCCTCAACCTTTCCTGAGCAGAAGGAGGGAAATACTTGGCCAAAAAGGCCTCGGTAAAAGCAACCCACGTGCTACCTACGGTATTCTTAGCATACTTCCACCAATAACTCGCATCACTCTTCAATTGAAAAGTCGCCAAAGAAACCCTCAACTCCTCATCTTCGACTCTGAGCATATCAAGAGTCTTGGTAATCTGTTCCAACCAACTTTCTGCCTCCAACGGTTTAGCCTCCCCCGCAAACTCTGGTGAGCCGGCGCGGAAAAACTCCTTAGTAAGCTTGAGAGCATGCCCACTGCCGCCCCCAGTGCGAGCTAGGGCGTCTTGTACTGCTCTCACAATCTCACGTGCGACATCCTCGCCGACAGCCGATGCTGCAACGGCAGGTACTAAAGGAACTGTTGTGCCTCTACCGACACTCCTACTACTCAACCGTCCTCTACTTCCTCGTGTAGACATCCTATAAAGCACAAAAGCAATAACCACGCTTAGTGTACAACACAATAGCCTTCTCCGAGGCACACTCCACTACTAAGTCACAAGATATACACCTCTATTGCATATAAACATCTAAACATATACACACATAATAGAATCAAGTCTACAAAGATAGCCACTCATCCCGGAACTCTCAAGGAATTCCCATCAGAAACCACGTTGATCAGGCGTGTTTCCAAAAGGACCTCAAAGCAAGTTCACCGGCTATGAATACTATCCGAGAGACTAAATCCCATGCTCACATAAATGCAACACATAAGTCCTAACTTTCATGATATCTATATGCAACGTCCTCACAATACGTAGTAAACCCACTGTGGTAAAAACCACTTCCCACGAGCCCAAAGTATTCAAACCCGGCTCGCTCTGATACCAAGTTGTCACGCCCCACTTTTTATTACTCGGAGTCATTACCAAATTCTTTAACTTAATCCAATTTCAGAGATAACATGCGGAAATAAACTCATACATTCAATCCGTAGAAATGATTAACGATACTCTCATACGTATGCAAAGTAAACATTACATGAACTAACTTAATAAATTGCCCTTGGGCTTACATCATTAAAAGTACAAGAAGAAGGGTGTAACCCTTTACAACAATGGCATTCCGCCAACATAACTAAGGCCCCGTGGCCAACATACAAGAAGATCCAAATCTTGTAGCACACCCTGCTAAACACCTGAAAAAGATTCAACAACATGGGATGAACATATAGTCCAGTAGGGAACTCAACATGCTTCTTAACAATAACAACATTACAGATAGCTATGATCATGAACACCCATTCTCATACTAGAATAATAATGTGACTGTTTATACAAAATATATATATAAATATATATATGAACTTTTCTTGAAAACAATCATTTAATTCACCGCTATAAGCGATTTATCCTCCATTTTTCCTTTCATTAACCCTCGTTCCCAATCTTTTATAACATTAACAACTACTTAGAAACATAGATTCACTAAGCCCATTACTCTTCCATTTGCCACACATACAACAAATGTGCCATTTCAAAACATATTTGGCATTTCAATGCAATTCCAATTATATCATAATTATCCATGCACACCTCTATAAAAAAGATAACAACTCGACTACATACATAAAATCAATCAATGAGTCAACTCGTCCCTCCAACACTGTAACAAATACAATCCACAATGTTTCCAGATACACTGAAACAATAACAAAACAACACTGCACTACTAACTATATGCGTAGTAAGCCAAAGATACACTTCTCACCACAATCTACCAGTTTACCAGGCGCTAGCTGGAAGGGTATGATACCTTTGATTATAAGCGCTGAACACATAAGTGTGTGGAGTCCATCCCCTATCTTCTCACACACACTGGAGTACAACCCCTCTCTTCTCCCAAACCAGTATACAAATATAATGTAATTCAGCATTTCATTACATATAATGTTCAATCAACAATGGTGTATTACATACACAGCAATTCAACACAACCACGTCATCCTCCACCGATGACCAAGGATAAAACCTCTAGATGCAAATATTTAATACACCTATTAAAGACTCAATTACCATGAGACCACAAACCCGACAACAACATTAACATGGTAGTTCAAGATACAATTCCACACATGTGTGTGTTCAACACTCATGAAACAATAATCCAATTTTCATACGTATTTCAAAACACTTTTCCCATTTCACAAAATGAATTCCACTTCCTTTGTTTTCACAAAATCATTCCCATGGACAAAAGCCATAACTCATTTAAATTCACTACATTCTTTTCAAAGCCATTTCGAACTAATTATGCAAATTAAGTCATAAACAATAAATTAGGGTTTTTCCTTCCTCTTTCTCAACATTGACCAAAAAGGCCCAATTTACATCAACAAACAACAATAACCACAATTAAGACTCAAAATACCTAAGTATTTGCCCCAAAGATCAAAACCCCTCAATTAATTTATTAAATCAAATAAAAGAAATTAGGGTTTCCTCCCCTTTTAATAACCACATGCTAATTAACACTCCAAATAGCCCAAAACAACTCTCAATGATAACATAACCATTTCAAATACCCAACCCTAGGTTCCTTCCCATGATTTCAAACAAATCCAACATGGATATGATTTTTATGCAATACAAAATTACCACATGTCTATCTATAGACGAAGTATTGAAGAGAAACAAGGAGAATCCCTACCTCAAATGGAGAACTCAAATAGAGAAGACGAACCGAAATCAAAGTGCTCCAAATCCCAAATTTCTTGGGTCACAACGAAGCCCTCGACGATCAACACATTTCTTACAAAGGCCCAAGGTGAGGAAAGCACTCTAGCTAGATCAATCCTAAGAGAGAAGTTAGGTTTTAGAGTGAGGTGCCCTCCAATGGAAGTTTTGAAAAAATAAGAGAGAGAAAGGAAGTCAAAAAGTGATCAAAAAGTGATTTCACGGACTGATATAATAACAGGTCCGCTCGAGCGTACAACACTCCGCTCGAGCGTCAGACACAGGTTCACGCTCGAGCATCCAAATTTCCGCTCGAGCGGAGAGACCAAAACCTGGGCAAAAATTCTAAGTTTTAAAACACAACCAACTTATTCCCAACTTGCCCAACACAACCCAAAACTCTAACACAAAGAGTAAGGGATAGAAATGAGAATAAAACAACAACGAATCCACGGAACCGAGTCCGGATTACGGTTAAACAATAGCAGGGAATACCGGGATCGCTATACAATTCATGTCTATATTGATGGGTTTAATGTTATTATTTTGAGGGCGTTACAACTTGGTATCAGAGCGTACCAGGTTCGAATACTTTGGGTACGTGGGAAGTGATTAGGATCACAATGGGTTTGTCTCGCTTGATAGAGACTTAGATGTAGTGTCATATGCTATGTGCTTAATTGATAACATGCTTATGTGACTATGTGGGTATGGAATGTAGTTTCTAGGATGTTGATTGGATCCTTGGGTTTCTGGGAGTCTTGTTGGAAAAGCACTTGATCAATGCTGTTTCTAACCGGAACTCTAGTAACGCCTCGGGACTGTCATTATCCGGAAATGAAATTCGTAAGTGCTTATGTGTTTATGTGCTTACGTGGAGTGAATTACTGTTGTCCATGCATTAGGACGTGAGTGTTTAGTTTTGGCACATTGTGAATGTGCTAATGTTCTGTATTACCTTTATTCGGATGTCAGGACGAGGAAGAGGTGCTAGGCTTGGTAGGCCTGCGAGGCAGGAAGTACCCTTACCAGATGATATTCCGGCAGTGCAGGAGGGAGTTGGCCAGGCCAATGTAGCCGAGCCAGCGGGTCAACAGGCTATGAGTGCCCTGGCACGAGAGATAGCAGGGGCTTTGGGTATTCTCAGAGCAGGAAATCAGGCAGCTGAGGCAGAGCCTTCTTTTTTGAAGAGGGAGTTCTTCCGGTCTAATCCGGATGAGTTTGTTGGGGATCCAAAGGAGCCACTGAAGGCTGACGAGTGGTTGGAACAAATGAGTAAGACGTTTGAGATGCTTGGCATCGAGGACGAGGCACTGAAAGTGACCTTGGCATCCTTCCAGCTGAAGGGAAATGCGGGTCAATGGTGGAATTACGAGAAGGCTCGTGTTGGTGGTACATGGGAGGCGTTTGTAAATGCTTTCCAGAATAGGTTCTTATCTGCAGTGGCTAGGGAGAAGCTGAGGGATCAGTTTAGCCGGCTTAATCAGCAGGGCATGTCTGTGGCAGAGTTTGAGGCCACTTTCACTAGTTTGTCCAGGTTTGCACCTGAGTTGGTGGCGTCCGAAGAACGTCGTTGCTATGAGTTTGAGCAGAAGTTGAGGCAGGGCCTCAAGTTGAGGGTTGGTGGGTCTTTCATCCGTGAGTATAGACATTTAGTGGATGCTGCAGCTCATATGGAGCTCTTGATGCAGGAGGAGGATGAGGGGCAGAGAGAATCCAAGAGGAGCCAAGATGGTCAGGGTGATGGCAGGAGACAGAAGGGTTCTAACCCTCAGCAGTCTCAGGGTAGGGTTGCTAGGTCGACCTTTCCAGTGCCGAGTGCAGGCTCCGGGAGAAGTGGTCAGGGGGATTTCACCTGTTACAAGTGTGGCCAGCTGGGTCACAAAGTTTCGGTTTGCCCGCAGAAGGGAGGGGGTCAGCGAGCTGCTTCTTCATCAGCTAGACCTTAGGGCCAGAGTCAGGGTAGAGGCCAGTCCTTGTCTTGCTATCAGTGTGGTCAATTCGGGCACCTGAAGAGGTTTTACCCACAGTTGAGTGCCACTTCGGGAGCGTCTGGTTCCAGGTAGACGCAGAGTTTTCAGCCAGCCCAGTCTGTGCAGGCCTCGAGGGCAAATTCGGGGGCTTCGTCGTCCCAGTCAGTACAGCAGTCGTATGCTCTTAGAGGTGAGCAGGGGGATCAGGGGCCCACAGGGTGCGTGTATGCTGTTACCGCGCAGGATTTAGTACCGGCTCCATCGGTAGTGAGAGGTACTTTTCTGTTTTGCAACTCGGTTGCTAGTGTGTTGATTGACACGGGTGCATCTCATTCTTTTGTATCTGCTGCATTTGCATCTGTTTTAGAATTGGAGTTGGCACAGTTAGCATCTCCTATTTGTGTGGTATCGCCTTTGGGTGGTGAGTTGATCTTGAAACAAGGTGTTAGAGGTTGTGATATAGAGGTCGCCGACCATAGGCTTCCTTTTCCGTTTGTTGTCATGCCCATGAAGGGCTTTGATGTTATTTTGGGTATGGACTGGCTATCGTCATACCGGGCTGTTATCGATTGCTACCGCCAGAGGGTCACGTTATGTACCTTGAGCGGGGAGTGGTTCCATTTCTTGGGAGACCGAGTTGGTAGTGTTTTGCCACCGGAGTATGATTCGCAAGGGCGAATACTTGCTAGCTTTGAGAGTGGTGAGAGTGGTGAGACCCAGCTTGTATTACCGAGGGTGGTTTGTGAGTATTCGGATGTCTTTCCCGAAGACCTTGTTAGTTTGCCACCTCATCGAGAGATAGAGTTCTCTATTGATTTAGTGTCTGGCACGGCGCCGATTTCTATGGCACCTTACTGTTTTGCTCCAGCAGAGTTGGTTGAGTTGAAAGTTCAGCTCCAGGAATTGCTAGATAAGGGTTTTGTTCGCCCTAGTGTTTCACTGTGGGGAGCACCGGCCCTCTTTGCTAAAAAGAAAGATTGTGCCTTGAGATTGTGTATAGACTACCGAAAGTTGAATCGGGCTACGGTCAAGAATAAGTACCCTATGCCCCGTATAGATGATTTGTTTGACCAATTGAAGGGTTCCCGTTGTTTCTCTAAGATAGACTTGAGATCGGGTTACCACCAGTTGAGGGTCAGGGAGGAGGATATTCCTAAGACGGCATTCCGTACGCGGTATGGCCATTATGAGTTTCTGGTGATGCCATCTGGGCTTACCAATGCACCGGCAGTCTTTATGGACTTGATGAACCGGATCTTCCGGGAATTCTTGGATCGATTTGTAGTCATTTTCGTGGACGACATCCTTATCTATTCGCCTTCTGAGGAGGAGCACGAGGAACACCTGAGAGTGGTGCTTGAGTTGCTTAGAGCCCATAGGCTGTATGCCAAGTTTGGGAAGTGTGAGTTCTGGCTAGGAGAGGTGAAATTCTTAGGCCACGTGGTATCCGGGGAAGGAGTGTCTGTTGATACATCCAAGGTAGAGGCAGTGCAAGATTGGGCACAGCCTAAGAGTGTGTTTGAGATCCGCAGTTTTCTGGGATTAGCTGGGTATTACCGTCGGTTTGTGAAAGATTTCTCCAGGCTAGCTTCGCCTTTGACTAGATTGATGCGGAAAGGGGTCAAGTTTGTGTGGAGTGAGACTTGTGAAAAGTCGTTCCAAGAGCTGAAGGTTAGATTGACCACCGCTCCGATTTGGATTATTCCGGAGAGAGGGTTGGGTTATGCGGTTTATTGTGATGCCTCGCGAGAGGGTTTGGGTTGTGTGTTGATGCAAGAAGGGAAAGTGGCAGCTTATGGCTCACGTCAGTTGAAAATTCATGAGAAGAATTACCCCACACACGACCTAGAGTTAGCAGCAGTGATCTTTGCCTTGAAGATTTGGAGGCACTACCTTTATGGTGAGAAGTCCGAGGTGTTCTCGGACCACAATAGTTTGAAGTATCTGTTTACACAGAGAGACTTGAATTTGAGGCAGAGGAGATGGATGGAGTTCATTGAGGACTACAACTTTGAGTTGCACTATCACCTGGGGAAGGCCAATGTTGTCGCCGATGCCCTTAGTAGGAAATCCATTAGTGATGTAGCCTTTATTGCCATCCGACAATGGGAGATGTTGGGAGCACTTGGCGAGTTTGATTTGCTACTGGGCGAATCTGTTGAGGCTACGGCCTTGTTTTCCATTGTCGCGCAGCCTACACTTGTGACTAGAGTGTTAGAGGCACAGAGAGGTGACCTTGAGGTAGAATCCCTCCAAGAGAAGATCTCGGGTGGGAAGGTTGAGAAGGGTTTGACGGTGTATCCCGACCTGAGTGTGAGATACCGAGACCGTTTGTTTGTGCCGGAGTCTTGCCGAGAGGAAGTACTCCGATAGTTTCACCATTCACGTCTTGCGGTGCATCCAGGAGGCACTAAGATGTACCGGGATTTGGGTCGCCAGTTTTGGTGGCGGGGTATGAAGAGAGATGTGGCTGTTTTCGTATCGAAGTGCCTTACTTGCCAGCAAGTGAAGGCCGAGCATCAGAGGCCAGCGGGTTTGTTGCAACCCTTGCCTATTGCCGAGTGGAAGTGGGAGCATGTCACTATGGACTTTGTTGTAGGTCTTCCGAGGACTCAGCGGAGTAGTGATGCTATTTGGGTGGTTGTAGACCGGTTGACTAAGTCGGCGCACTTCATTCCTATGCGCGTGAGAGATTCAGTAGATCATCTTGCCGACTTGTATATTCGTGACATAGTGAGATTGCACGGGGTCCCAGTGACGATCGTCTCAGATAGAGATCCTCGTTTTACTGCTAGGTTGTGGCAGAGTTTGCAGAGTGCCTTGGGTACTAAGTTGACCTTTAGTACGGCTTATCATCCTCAGACTAATGGGCAGTCCGAGCGTACTATTCAGGTCCTTGAGGATATGCTTCGGGGTTGTGTCCTTGACTTTAGTAGGACGTGGGAGAGGCACTTACCATTGGTGGAGTTTGCCTACAACAACAGCTTTCAGTCTAGTATCGGTATGGCACCGTTTGAGGCCCTGTATGGCCGGCCGTGTAGGTCTCCAATTTGTTGGGCCGAGGTGGGTGACGCACCTTTGTTGGGTCCGAAGTTGGTTAGGGAGACGACGGAGAAAGTTGAACTTATCCGTAGGAGGCTGGTTACAGCCCAGAGTCGTCAGAAATCTTATGCCGACCGTAGGAGGAGGCCTTTGGCGTTTGAGGTAGGTGATCATGTTTTCTTGAAAATATCATCTAGGCGAGGTTTGATGAGGTTCAGGAAGAGTGGGAAGTTATCCCCTCGGTTTATTGGGCCTTTTGAGATCCTTGAGAGGATTGGCGAGGTTGCTTATCGTTTGGCTTTGCCGCCGCAGTTGTCCGGAGTGCATGACGTCTTTCATGTTAGTATGCTTCAGAAGTACGAGCCGGATCCATCGCATGTATTAGATTGGACCGACTTAGAGGTAGATGAGGATGCCTCGTATGAGGAGAGACCAGTTCGGGTCTTGGATAGACGGGATAAAGTCCTGCGTGGCAAGACCATCCCTTTAATGAAGGTTTTGTGGAAACATCACGGAGTGGAGGAAGCCACTTGGGAATGTGAGTTGGAAGTCCGCGAGAAATATCCGGACTTGTTTACTGACGAGTCATCTTGTATTTAGGTTTTGTAATATTGTTGGACTTAAGAGCTTTATATATGTCTTAAGTTGTAAAACATTGGTACTGTTTTGGTTTAATGGAAGTATGTTGTAGAACTTACCTTGATATGGGAAGTTGATTATGATATTGCATATGTTGGCTATATTGTAGAATTGGAGTTGTATCATGTATATTGATAATGATATGAACTGTGAACCATACATGTTGAAAATGGTTGGAAATGGAAGGAAATTGCATGATAATAATGCACTTATAATATACATTGTGAAATACCTCTTGAAAAGGGATGGAATTGACCGGTAATGGGTCGAAATGTTTGAATATCATGTCGTAATATTGTTGGACATGGGGAAAACTTTTTTTTGAACTTGTGTTTAATTTCGGGGACGAAATTCTTTAAGGGGGGGAGGTTATAGCGATCCCGGGTTTACCCTTGTTGTACAGTGATCCGGACATGTGTCCGTGGATGATAGTAGTTGATTATTACCTGGTGTACATCCTTTCTTACTTTGTATTTGAGTTATAGGATGTGTTGGGCAGGTTTGTTACAGGTTGGTTGAGATTAGAAACCAAAACTAGTTGCCCACATTTTGACCTGTCCACTCGAGCGGGGGTTTTGGCGCTCGAATGGGAGTTTCACCCATCCAGTATTTCCTGTGCAGTGTTCGACGCTCGAGCGTGGGATTGGCCGCTCGAGCGGGGAGTTGGAAGCTCGAACGGGAGACCTGTCTGCAAAAGTTCTGGGAGTGTGTATCCTCCGCTCGAGCGGGATAGTTGACGCTCGAGCGGGAGTCTGTGAGTGAGGCTCGAGCGGGGAGTTTGACGCTCGAGCGGGGCGACTTTTATATAAATCCGAGATCTGACTTTTGGATCACTTTTTCAAGATCTTTTCTCTCTCTTACTTTTCCAAAAAGCCATTTTTAGAGCTTCTCACTCTAAAACCGGCCCTTCTCTCTTAGATTTGATCTAGTAGGAGTTGTTTGCTCACTTTTGGTCTTTACGAAAGTTGTGTTGATCGTCGAGGGCTATATTTTAATCTGAAAATTTAGGAGTTTGAAGCATTTTGGTTTTGGTCTTCATCTCCATTGGAGCTCAAACTTTGAGGTAGGGATATCCTACTCCTCTCTATGAGTTTTGTCTTTAAATTTTAGTATTTTGAGATGTTGGGGTTGGTTTGATAATTTCGTGAAAGTTTGGGGCCTTTGTGTAAATTTACAAAAGTTGGGGTTTTAGCTATATAAAGCCTAGATGCATGTTCGGCATGGAAAAAGTGAAATTAATGTTAAAACATTAATGAAAATGGAACCTAAGGGTTGTAATGTTAATTATGGAAAATGCCCTAATTACATTGATTGATTAATTTGTATAATTAATTGTTGGGAATGAGGAATTGAATTGAGAATGTGGAAATTGGAAAGGGAAGGGGTTAAAGGGTGTAGTTGGATTATTTATCACTCACCTAGTTGAAATGTTGATTTAATATCCATTTGTGCATTTATTTTCTGTTTAGAAATAACTGCCTTGGACTATCGATGGAGGATAGTCGTGATTGTTGTAGATAATGCATGATGATTAGGCAAACTAAAACTAATCGATTGAATGTGTCATAGAGTATGACTGTGGATTGAATACATTAATTTTATGTATAGAGGAGGAGATGGGGGATGTACTCTGCGGTTTAGGGGAAAATTGGGGATGTACCTCTAAACCGGATAGTGTTGGGAGGAGATGGGGGATGAACTCCGTAGATACAGCTCATATGCTTGTCTAGAGAAGTGAAGATACAGCTCATAGGCTTATCTTTGAGAAGTGTAGATACAGCTCATATGCTTGTCTAGTGAAGTGTGGATATAGCTTATATGCTTATCTGTTGATGCGTGATATGTTTATCTATGGATATGTTGATATAGCTAATATGCTTATCTACTAAATAAAGGTGGAGAATGAAAAGTAACATAGACTTGTATGTTATGAAACTGTGATGAGATATATGTGGATGTATCGGTATTGGCCATCTATCAATTGCTAATCTTTTAGTCATCGTTCATAGTTGGTTTAGTATATCTCTGCTGGCCTGTGGCTCACCCTATATGGGAATATCATTTTCAGGTACAGGTAGCATGCCACCTCCAAGGACGTAGCTTGGGAGGCTAGAGGCAGGCGGACTCTTGTCATTTTATTTCTTTGATGTATTACATGTATATTCAAGCCAAGGGCTTAATGTGTATGGATTGAACTTTCATTTTTAATTTTATGCAATTTTCATTTTTATTTTTATTTAACTTCCTTTTTTATTCAAGTTTCTTTTCTACTCAACTTCCTTTTTTATTTAATTTCCAAATAAATCGGTAAGGTATAGTTGTTTCTGGATTGAACTTCCATTTTTAATTTTCTGCAACTTCCATTGTTATTTTTATTCAATTTACTTTTCTATTAAACTTTCTTTTTTATTTAATTTCCAAACAGATCGTTAAGGTATAGTGGTTTCTTGAATGAACTTCCATTTTCAATTTTCTGCAACTTTCATTTTTATTTTTATTCGACTTCCATTTTATTCAAATCATTTTCTATTCAACTTCCTTTATTATTTAATTTCCAAATAGATCGTTAAGGTATAGTGGTTTCTTGAATGAACTTCCAATTTTAATTTTCTGCAACTTCCATTTTTATTTCTATTCAACTTCCATTTTTATTCATGTTATTTTTCTATTCAACTTCCTTTTTTATTTAATTTCCAAATAAATCGTTAAGGTATAGTGGTTTCTTGAATGAACTTCCATTTTTAATTTTCTGCAACTTCCATTTTTATTTTTATTGAACTTCCCTTTTATTCTAGTTTCTTTTCTACTCAACTTCCTTTTTTATTTAATTTCCAAATAGATCGTTAAGGTATATTGGGTTCTGGATTGAACTTCCATTTTTAATTTTCTGCAACTTCCATTTTTATTTTTATTCAACTTTTATTTTTATTCAATGTACTTTTCTATTAAACTTCCTTTTTTTATTTAATTTCCAAACAGATCGTTAAGGTATAGCGGTTTCCTGAATTAACTTACATTTTAAATTTTTTGCAACTTCCATTTTTATTTTTATTCGACTTCCATTTTTATTCAAGTCGTTTTTCTATTCAACTTCCTTTTTTATTTAATTTCCAAATAGATCGTTAAGGTATAGTGGTTTCTTGAATGAACTTCCAATTTTAATTTTCTGCAACTTCCATTTTTATTTCTATTCAACTTCTTTTTTTATTCAAGTTTCTTTTCCATTCAACTTCCTTTTTTACTTACTTTCCAAATAGATCGTTAAGGTATAGTAGTTTCTGGATTGAACTTCAATTTTTAATTTTATGCAACTTTCACTTTTATTTTTTTTCGACTTCCATTTTTATTCAATTTACTTTTCTATTAAACTTCCTTTTTTATTTAATTTCCAAATAGATCGTTATGGTATAGTGGTTTCTTGAATGAACTTCCATTTTTAATTTTCTGCAACTTCCATTTTTATTTTTATTCGACTTCCATTTTTAGTCAAGTAATTTTTCTATTCAACTTCCTTTTTTATTTAATTTTCAAATAGATCGTTAAGGTATAGTGGTTTCTTAAATGAACTTCCAATTTTAATTTTTTGTTACTTTCATTTTTTTTTTCTATTCAACTTCTTTTTTTATTTAATTTTCAAATAGATTGTTATGGTATAGTGGTTTGGGGATTGAACTTTCATTTTTAATTTTATGCAACTTTCACTTTTATTTAGTCAAGTTATTTTTCTATTCAACTTCCATTTTTATTGTATTTACTTTTCTATTAAACATCCTTTTTTATTTAATTTCCAAATAGATCGTTAAGGTATAGTGGTTTCTAGACTGAACTTTCATTTTTAATTTTATGTAACTTTCACTTTTATTTTTTTTCAACTTCCATTTTTATTCAATTTACTTTTCTAATAAACTTCCTTTTTTATTTAATTTCCAAATAGATCGTTAAGGTATAGTGGTTTCTTGAATGAACTTCCAATTTTAATTTTCTGCAACTTTCATTTTTATTTCTATTTAACTTCTTTTTTTTTATTGAAGTTTCTATTCTATTCAACTTCTTTTTTATTTAATTTCCAAATAGATTGTGATGGTATAGTGGTTTTTGGATTGAATTTCATTTTTAATTTTATGTAACTTTCACTTTTATTTTTTATTGAACCTCCATTTTTATTGCATTTACACTTCTATTAAACTTTCTTTTTTATTTAATTTCCAAATAGATCGTTAAGGTATAGTGGTTTCTTTAATGAACCTCCATTTTTAATTTTATGCAACTTTCATTTTTATTTTTATTCAACTTCCATTTTTATTCAAGTTATTTTTCTAATCAACTTCTTTTTTTTTATTTAATTTCCAAATAGATCGTTAAGGTATAGTGGTTTCCTGAATGAATTTCCATTTTTTATTTTCTGCAACTTCCATTTTTATTTTTATTCGATTTTCATTTTTATTCAAGTCATTTTTCTATTCAACTTTCTTTTTTATTTAATTTCCAAATAGATCGTTAAGGTATAGTGGTTTCTTGAATGAACTTCCATTTTTAATTTTCTGCAACTTCCATTTTTATTTCTATTCAACATCTTTTTTTATTCAAGTTTCTTTTCTATTCAACTTCCTTTTTTATTTAATTTCCAAATAGATTGTTAAGGTATAGTGGTTTCTGGATTGAACTTGCATTTTGAATTTTATGCCAATTTCACTTTTATTTTTTTTCAAATTCCATTTTTATTCAATTTACTTTTCTATTAAACTTCGTTTTTTATTTAATTTCCAAATAGATCGTTAAGGTATAATGGTTTCTTGAATGAACTTCCATTTTTAATTTTCTACAACTTCTATTTTTTTTTTTATTCGACTTCTGTTTTTATTCAATTTATTTTTCTTTTCAACTTCCGTTTTTATTTAATTTTCAAATAGATCGTTAAGGTATAGTGGTTTCTTGAATGAACTTCCATTTTAAATTTTCTGCTACTTTCATTTTTATTGTACTTCCTTTTTAATTCAAGTTTCTTGTAACGCCCTCAAAATTAACCCATTATATATCATTGACATGCATTATTTAAAGAAGACATTTTATTAATTCATTCATCAGAGTACTACTAAATAATCGAATAAAATGCCCAACAGGCTTACATCTTTCCAAGCCAACACTTGGATACAAAAATACGAGTTCTAACTCAATACAAGAAAAGCCCTAGGCTTGAGTGTTTACATGTACTAACAAATAAAAGCAAACAACAGAAAAATAGTCTTCAGAATCCAAGTCCTTCCAAGCTAAGTCCTTGGAGGTAGCTTATCCCCTGAACCTGAAAATGATGTTCCCATAAAGGGTGAGCCACAGCCCAGTAGAAATATACTAAACCACATATAAGCAATGAATAAAGCATTAGCATTCAACAGATGGTTAACCAGGATAATCAATTACTTCATTTTACAGTCTCATGACACTATTGTCTAAGATACGTTTTACTTCCCAGTTTTATTAACATGGCTCAGAACCTGGCCAAACTTACAACAGTGAATTAAATATATCGTATTCACATCCTTCCAATATCAACAAACAAATGAGACTCAAGCTCAAATAAATCAAAACACTTCATACTTCCAGATTGATACACATTTTAGTGCTGTATCAATAAAACACTTCTATATAAATAAGCACACATAAAAGTGATGCTAATGGAGTCCATCCCCTATCTCCTCCCAAACAAAATCCGGTTTAGAGGTCCATCCCCTATCTTCCCCTAAACCGTGGAGTACATCCCCTATCTCCTCCCACACACAAAACAATGTATGCAAATGCAATGCTCAATCAATACACGTAATTTCTATCAATGCAATAGTCAAAATTTATGACTTAACCAATGTGATTAGTTTCAGTTAATCCTAATCCACATGCATTGTCTACAACAATCACGACTATCCTCCACCGATAGCCCAAAACAGTTATTTCTAAACTGAAAATAACTATGTCCACAATTCAATAGACAAATGATTTCAAATTATCCAATTACGCCATTTAATCAATGAATTCCCCAATTCCATGAATTTAACCATCTTTTCCCAATTCCATGAATTACTTATACAAATCAATTCAATAATTCAACTAGGGTTTTTCCTAAAATTTACCAAAGTATTCCCAACATATTAAAATACCAAAACTTAGAACATAACCTATAAATTGGAGTAGGAAATCCCTACCTCAGAGAAAACAACCCAGATGGTGAAGACAGAGATGAGTGCCCAAAGACCAAAATGCTCCAAATTGCCAAATGTTCAGATTAAATGAAAGCTCTTGACTCCCTCTATCTTTTTAATAAAGCAACTAGGGTTGAAACACTCTCTAAACATATCAAACCTAAGAGAGAAGGTGAGTAAGGAGAGAGAGAGAGGTCGAACCTAGGGTTTGGAATCAAAAGAATATGAAAAAGACTGATCAAATCCCGCTGCTGTGTATTTAAACTGGACAGGCTCGCTCGAGCGAATACTTTGTCGCTCGAGCGATCAGACACAGAGAATCTACGCTCGAGCCAAGGAAGCCTTGCTCGAGCCAACAACCCAAAAGCTCGCTCGAGCGAAAGAAAGCTCGATCGAGCGAAGAACTCAAACCCTCAGGTCTGAAACCAGACTCACGCTCAAGCGAAGGAACTATTGCTCGAGCGAAGAACAAACTAACTCGCTCGAGCGAAGAAAAGCTCGCTCGAGCCAAGAATGCAAAGCTTCAGGTCCAACCCAGACGCAAACTCTCGCTCGAGCTACCAAACCCCGGCTCGAGCGAAGAACCAAAACAACATCTCGCTCGAGCGACAAACTCCTCGCTCGAGCGAATAACCAAAATTCTGGACAACAACACTTGGTTTCTAAACCCAACCAACCTGAACAAACCTGCCCAACACATCCTATAATTCCAAATGAGAAAATAAGGAACAACAACAACAACAATTATACAATGACAGAATCCACGGAACAGACCGGATACAATAATCAAATGGGAAAAGACCGGGGTCGCTATATTTCTTTTCTACTCAACTTCATTTTTTATTTAATTTTCAAATAGATCATTAAGGTATAGTGGTTTCCTGAATGAACTTCTATTTTTTATTTTCTGCAACTTCCATTTTTATTTTTATTCGATTTTCATTTTTATTCAAGTCATTTTTCTATTCAACTTTCTTTTTTATTTAATTTCCAAATAGATCGTTAAGGTATAGTGGTTTCTTGAATGAACTTCCATTTTTAATTTTCTGCAACTTCCATTTTTATTTTTGTTTGACTTCCATTTTTATTCAAGTCATTTTTCTATTCAACTTCCATTTTTATTTAATTTCCAAATAGATCACTAAGGTATAGTGCTTTCTGGATTGAACTTCCATTTTTAATTTTATGCAACTTTCATTTTTATTTTTAGTCCACTTCCATTTTTATTCAATTTACTTTTCTATTAAATTTCCTTTTTTACTTAATTTCCAAATAGATCGTTAAGGTATAGTGATTTCTTGAATGATCTTCCATTTTTAATTCTCTGCAACTTCCATTTTTATTTTTATTCGACTTCCATTTTTACTCAAGTTATTTTTCTATTCAACTTCCTTTTTTATTTAATTTCGAAATAGATCGTTAAGGTATAATGACTTCTTGAATGAACTTCCATTTTTAATTTTCTGCAATTTCCATTTAGTTTTTATTTAACTTCCTTTTTCATTCTAGTTTCTTTTCTACTCAACTTCCTTTTTTATATAATTTCCAAATAGACCGTTAAGGTATAGTGGTTTCTGGATTGAACATCCATTTTTAATTTTATGCAACTTTCACTTTTATTTTTATTCAACTTCCATTTTTATTCAATTTATTTTTCTATTAAACTTCATTTTTTATTTAATTTCCAAATAGATCGTTAAGGTATAGTGGTTTCTTGAATGAACTTCCATTTTTAATTTTCTGCAACTTCCTTTTTTATTTAATTTCCAAATTGATCGTTTAGGTATAGTGATTTTTGGATTGAACTTCCATTTTTAATATTATGCAACTTTCATTTTTATTTTTATTCAACTTCCATTTTTATTCAATTTACTTTTCTATTAAACTTCTTTTTTTTATTTAATTTCCAAATAGATCGTTAAGGTATAGTGGTTTCTTGAATGAACTTCCATTTTTAATTTTCTGCAACTTCCATTTTATTTTTATTCGACTTCTATTTTTATTCAATTTATTTTTCTTTTCAACTTCTGTTTTTATTTAATTTCCAAATAGATCATTAAGGTATAGTGGTTTCTTGAATGAACTTCCATTTTAAATTTTCTGCAACTTTCATTTTTATTGTAATTCCTTTTTAATTCAAGTTTCTTTTCTACTCAACTTCCTTTTTTATTTAATTTCCAAATAGATCAATAAGGTATAGTGGTTTCTGCATTGAACTTCCATTTTTAATTTTATGCAACTTTCAATTTTATTTTTATTCAACATCCATTTTTATTCAATTTACTTTTCTATTCAACTTCCATTTTTATTTAATTTCCAAATAGATCGTTATGGTATAGTGGTTTCTGGATTGATATTCCATTTTTAATTTTATGCAACTTTCATTTTTATGTTTATTCAACTTCCATTTTTATTTTTATTTGACTTCCATTTTTATTCAAGTTATTTTTCTCTTCAACTTCCTTTTTTATTTAATTTCCAAATAGATCGTTAAGGTATAGTGGTTTCTTGAATAAACTTCCAATTTTAATTTTCTGCAACTTCCATTTTTATTTCTATTCAACATCTTTTTTTATTCAAGTTTCTTTTCTATTCAACTTCCTTTTTTATTTAATTTCCAAATAGATTGTTAAGGTATAGTGGTTTCTGGATTGAACTTGCATTTTGAATTTTATGCCAATTTCACTTTTATTTTTTTTCAAATTCCATTTTTATTCAATTTACTTTTCTATTAAACTTCGTTTTTTATTTAATTTCCAAATAGATCGTTAAGGTATAATGGTTTCTTGAATGAACTTCCATTTTTAATTTTCTACAACTTCTATTTTTTTTTATTGGACTTCTGTTTTTATTCAATTTATTTTTCTTTTCAACTTCCGTTTTTATTTAATTTCCAAATAGATCGTTAAGGTATAGTGGTTTATTGAATGAACTTCCATTTTAAATTTTCTGCTACTTTCATTTTTATTGTACTTCCTTTTTAATTCAAGTTTCTTTTCTACTCAACTTCCTTTTTTATTTAATTTCCAAATAGATCGTTAAGGTATAGTGGTTTCTGCATTGAACTTCCATTTTTAATTTTATGCAACTTTCATTTTTATTTTTATTCAATTCACTTTTCTATTCAACTTCCATTTTTATTTAATTTCCAAATAGATCGTTATGGTATAGTGGTTTGTTGAATGAACTTCCATTTTTAATTTTCTGCATTTTCCATTTTTATTTTTATTCGACTTCCATTTTTATTCAATTTACTTTTCTATTCAACTTCCTTTATTATTTAATTTCCAAATAGATCGCTAAGGTATATTGGTTTCTGGATTGAACTTCCATTTTTAATTTTATGCAACTTTCATTTTTATTTTTATTCAACTTCCATTTTTATTCAATTTACTTTTCTATTAAACTTCCTTTTTTGTTTAATTTCCAAACAGATCGTTAAGTTATAGTGGTTTCTTGAATAAACTTCCATTTTTAATTTTCTGCAACTTCCAATTTTTTTTTTACTCGACTTCCATTTTTAATCAAGTTATTTTTCTATTCAACTTCCTTTTTTATTTAATTTCCAAATTGATCGTTAAGGTATAATGGTTTCTGGATTGAACTTCCATTTTTAATTTTATGCAACTTTAATTTTTATTTTTATTCAACTTCCATTTTTATTCAATTTACTTTTCTATTAAACTTCCTTTTTTATTTAATTTCCAAATAGAACGTTAAGATATAGTAGTTTCTTGAATGAACTTCCAATTTTAATTTTCTGCAACCTCCATTTTTATTTCTATTCAACTACTTTTTTTATTCAAGTTTCTTACCTATTCAACTTCCTTTTTTTTTTAATTTCCAAATAGATTGTTAAGGTATAGTGGTTTCTGGATTGAACTTCCATTTTTAATTTTATGCAACTGTAACGCCCTCGAAAATAAACCCATTAAATATATATAACATCAACATGCAATGTTTAAAAAGGAAACAGTTCATTATAATATTCATCAGAGTCTTACTAAACAAAAGCATTACATGTAACATCAAATTAAATGCCTTACAGGCTTACATCTTCCCAAGCCAACACTTGGACACAAAAGTATGAGTTCTAACTCAAATACAAATAAAGCCCTAGGCTTGTATGTTTACATGTACTAACTAACACTACTAAAAAGCAGGGCTTTTGAGTCGGCAGCTTGCCGTCGCAAATAGCGGATTTGCCGACGCAAAAACTTTTTGCGACGGCGTTTCGACGGCAACTCAAGGGACGAAAATGGTGGGGTCGCAAAAAGTTTTTGAGTCGGCAATCTGCCGACGCAAAAAGTTTTAATTTTTTGAGACGGTAGATTGCCGACTCAAAAAGTGGTTAAATGTTTTAAAAAATTTAACTCATAATTTTCTCACTGAGGCTCCCAAGGTTCGAACACACACCCATTTGGACAAGTTGACCCAAGGTCAACGCACTACACCCACTTCACCACCACACCTCTTTCAGATATTAAACGAGATATATATTATTTATAGTATATACACTAAATATTAATATAAAAGTATATGTATAAATAAATATATTTATTAAATATAATCAAGTAAATAAATATATATCTTGGTTATAATTTTTTTTTTTTTGCTACGGCATCAGTTGCCGACACAAAAAGGTCTAATTTTTTGCGTCGGCACAAATTTGCCGACGCAAAAGGTCTATGCCGACTCAAAAGGTCTAATTTTTTGCGTCGGCACAAATTTACCGACGCAAAAGGTCTATGCCGACTCAAAAGGTCTATCTTTTGCATCGGTAAATTCAACCGACTCAAATAATACTATCAAATATTAATTTTTTGTGTCGGCCAACGGTGCCGACACTAAAGGTTTGGTATTTGAGTCGGTAACTCTGTGCCGTCTCAAAAAGGCTACCTTTTGCGACGGTAAAATTTGCCGACTCAAAAAACCGACTCAAAAGACCCTTTCTTTAGTAGTGTAATGAAAGCAAATAACTAAAAATAATCTTCAAAATCCAAGTCCTTCCAAGCTATGTCCTTGGAGGTAGCTTATCACCTGAACCTGAAAATGATGTTCCCATAAAGGGTGAGCCACAGCCCAGTAGAAATATACTAAACCAAATATAAGCATTGAATAAAGCATTAGTATTTAATAGGTGGTTAACCAAGATAATCAATTACATCATTATACAGTCTCATGACACTAATGTCTAAAATACGTTTTACTTTCCAACATTATCAATATGGCTCAGAACCTGGCCAAACTTACAGCAGTGAACTATATATATATATCATATTCACATTCCTCCAATGTCAACAAACAATTGAGACTCAGGCTCAAATCAAAACACTTCATACTTCCAGTTTGATACACATTTTAGTGTTGTATCAATAAAACACTTCTATATAAATAAGCACACATAAAAGTGATGCTAATGGAGTCCATCCCCTATCTCCTCCCAAACAAAATCCGGTTTAGAGGTCCATCCCCTATCTTCCCCTAAACCGTGGAGTATATCCCCTATCTCCTCCCACACAAAACAATGTATGTAAACACATAACATATAACACACAATTAATACACATAATGTCTGTATTAATTCAGCAGTCAAAATGAACGACTCAACCAATGTGATTAGTTTCAGTTATCCCTAATCCACATGCAATGTCTACAATAATCACGACTATCCTCCACCGATAGCCCAAAACAGTTATTTCTTGATTTGGAAATAAATATAACAACAATTCAATAG
Source organism: Camellia sinensis (assembly GCF_055761805.1). NCBI lineage: Eukaryota > Viridiplantae > Streptophyta > Magnoliopsida > Ericales > Theaceae > Camellia > Camellia sinensis. The sequence continues at coordinate 11,461,796 of NC_138962.1, read as the reverse complement.
GCGAGTGATTTAAATTATCCAACTACACCGTTTAATCAATAAATTTCCCAATTTCATGAATTTAACCATCTTTTCCCAATTCCACGAATTAATTATACAAATTAATTTAATAATACAACTAGGGTTTTTCCCAAAACTTACCAAAGTATCCCCAACATATCAAAATACCAAAACTTAGAACAAAACCTATAAAATGGAGTAGGAAATCCTTACCTTGAAGCGAAGAACTCGAATGGAGAAGATGACGAAAACCAAAGTGCTCTAAACCCAAGATTGTTCAGATTAAACGGAAGCCCTCGACCCACTCTATCTTTTTAACAAAGGACTTAGGGTAGAAATACACTCTAAGTAGATCAAACCTAAGAGAGAAGGTGTGTAGGGAGAGGGAGAAGACGGTTCTAGGGTTTTAAAATCAAAAAGGAGATGAAAAATGACCCAGAAAGTCGGGTCTCGGATTTTTATACCAGTCGCCCCGCTCGAGCGTGGAAACCCCCGCTCGAGCGGCCAAACTCCCGCTCGAGCGGCGAATGCACACTCCCAGAAGTTTTTGCAGACAGGTCCCCGCTCGAGGGCCCAACTCCCCGCTCGAGCATAACTCACGACTTCCCGCTCGAGCGTCCAATCCCCCGCTCAAGCGGCCAACACTACACAGGACATACTGGATGGGTGTATTCCCCGCTCGAGCGTCCAAACCCCGGCTCGAGCGGACAAGCCAAAATCTGGGCAACTAGACTTGATTCCTAAGCTCAACCAACCTGCTCCAAATCTTCCCAACACAACCCAAGACTCAAAATAAGGATTAAAGGGCAAACAACATACTCTCAACAACCAGCTCCACGGAACCTAAGTCTGTATATAACAAGTAAAGAAAAGGGAAACCGGGATCGCTATAGCAACTTTCATTTTTATTTTTATTCAACTTCCATTTTTATTCAAGTTATTTTTCTATTCAACTTCTATAGCGATCCCGGTTGTCCCTTTGCTGTTCTGTTGTATTCCGGGCTCGGTTCCGTGAAGTTAGTAGTGGTATCTATCTTGTTGTCATCCTTTAATTCCACTTGATTGAGTTTTAGGATGTTTTGGGCAGGGTTGTTACAGGTTGGTTAGGCCTTGGTTTCAATTCCTTGTTGCCCATTTTTTAGGCGATCCGCTCGAGCGGGGACTGCACACCTCCAGTATTTCGTGTCTCTGCAAAACTTCTGCAGATGTGATTTTTACGCTCGAGCGGGTTCATTTACGCTCGAGCGGTAGCGCTCGAGCGGGTCTGGTGACGCTCGAGCGGGTAGTACTTTCTGGGTTTGAGTTCTGGAAGGTGGAAATCTACGCTCGAGCGGACTGGTTTTCGCGCTCGAGCGGAAGTGCTTTATTCTTGTGTCTTGGCGCTCGAGCGTGTCCAAATTTTTGTTCTTGGCGCTCGAGCGTCGTGTTCTCCACTCGAGCGGGTCATACGTATATGAGTTATCCGCTGGGTGATTTTAAATCACTTTTTGCTTTTCTTTCTCTCTCCTACTTTTTCTAAAAACCATTTTTGAGAGCCTCTCTCTCTAGAAACTCCCTTCTCTCTAGGGTTTGATCTAGTTAGAGTGTCCTCCTTCTCTTCGGCCTTTTTAAAAGTTGTGTTGATTGTCGAGGGCATCGTTTTGATCCGAGAATCTTGGTCTTTGGAGCACTTTGGTTTTGGTCTCTTCTCCATCCGAGCTCTAACTTCGAGGTAGGGATATCCTACTCCTCTTTATGAGCTTTGTCTTTAAATTTTAGTATTTTGAGATGTTGGGGTTGGTTTGATAATTTTGTGAAAGTTTGGGGCCTTTGTGTAATTTTACAAAAGTTGGGGGTTTTAATTATATAAAACCAAAATGCATGTTTGGCATGGAAAGGTGAAATTAATGTTGAAACATTAATGAAAATGGAACCTAAGGGTTGTAATGCTAATTATGAAAAATGCCCTAATTACATTGGTTAATTAATTTGCATAATTAATAATGAGAAATGAGGAATTGATTTGGAAAGGTATGGGATTAAAGGGTGTAGTTGAATTACTTACCGTTCACCAAGTTGGAATGTTGATTATATATCCATTGTTGCATTTATTTTCTGTATAGAAATAACTGCTTTGGGCTATCGGTGGAGGATAGTCTTGATTGTTGTAGATAATGCATGATGATTAGGCAGACTGAAACTAATCACTGGAATGTGTCATTGAGTATGACGGTTGAAAGAATACATTAAATTTATGTGTTGCGTGATGATGTGTATAATTATTGTTTATATGCATTGTGTTGTGTGGGAGGAGATAGGGGATGTACTCCACGGTTTAGGGGGAGATAGGGGATGGACCTCTAAACCGGATGTTGTTGGGAGGAGATAGGGGATGGACTCCATAGATAGAGCTCATATGCTTATCTAGTAATGTGTTGACAGAGCTCATATGCTTGTCATTGGAAGTGTGATAGTGCTCATATGCATATCTGTGGAAGTGATGATATAGCTTGTATGCTTATCTGTTGGTGTGTGATATAGCTAGTATGCTTATCTATTATGAAATGGGAAAGTGCTTAATATGAGTTACTGTCTCATATGAGTTGCTTGGCCAGGTTCTGAGCCATGGTTATAATTTGAGAATTTGAAAGGAATTGGAAAATGAATGGTAATATGGACTTATATGTCACGAAAATGTAAAGTGTGATAAGGGAAAGTATCAGTGTTGGCCATCTATCAACTGCTAATCTTTTAGTCATTGTTCATATTTGGTTTAGTATATTTCTACTGGGTTGTGGCTCACCCTATATGGGAATATCAATTTCAGGTACAGGTAGCATGCCACCTCCAAGGATGTAGCTTGAGAGGCTAGAGGCAGGCGGACTTTTGTTGTTTTATTTCTTTGATGTATTACATGTATATTCAAGCCAATGGCTTAATGTGTAAATGAGTTAGCACTCTTTTGTTGTAACCAAGTGTTAACTTGGAAAGCTGTAAGCCTCTAGGGCATTTGCTTTTGTTGTTAACATGTAATACTTTTGGTAATGGAACTCTGATGAATAGAAGAATGTGGAACTTTTATATATCAATGCATGTTTATATTGATGGGTTTAATGTTGTTATTTTGAGGGCGTTACAACTTCCTTTTTTATTTAATTTCCAAATAGATCATTAAGGTATAGTGGTTTCTTGAATGAACTTTCATTTTTTATTTTCTGCAACTTGCATTTTTATTTTTATTCGACTTCCATTTTTATTCAAATCATTTTTCTATTCAACTTCCTTTTTTATTTAATTTCCAACTAGATCGTTATGGTATAGTGGTTTCTTGAACGAACTTCCATTTTTAATTTTCTGCAACTTCCATTTTTATTTTTATTTGACTTCCATTTTTATTCAAGTCATTTTTCTATTCAACTTCCTTTTTTATTTAATTTCCAAATAGATCGTTAAAGTATAGTGGTTTCTGGATTGAACTTCCATTTTTAATTTTATGCAACTTTCATTTTTATTTTTATTCAACTTTCATTTTTATTCAATTTACATTTCTATTAAACTTCTTTTTTTATTTTATTTCAAAATAGATCGTTAAGGTATAGTGGTTTCTTGAATGAACTTCCATTTTTATTTTTATTTAACTTCCTTTTTTATTCAAGTTTCTTTTCTACACAACTTCCGTTTTTTTATTTAATTTCCAAATAGATCGTTAAGGTATAGTGGTTTCTGGATTGAACTTCCATTTTTAATTTTCTGCAACTTCCATATTTATTTTTATTCAACTTCTATTTTTATTCAATTTACTTTTCTATTAAACTTCTTTTTTTTATTTAATTTCCAAACAGATCGTTAAGGTATAGTGGTTTCTTGAATGAACTTCAATTTTTAATTTTCTGCAACTTCCATTTTTATTTTTATTCAACATCCATTTTTATTCAAGTCATTTTTCTATTCAACTTCCTTTTTAATTTTATTTCCAAATAGATCGTTAAGGTATAGTGGTTTCTTGAATGAACTTCCAATTTTAATTTTCTGCAACTTCCATTTTTATTTCTATTCAACTTCTTTTTTTATTCAAGTTTCTTTCCTATTCAACTTCCTTTTTTATTCAATTTCCAAATAGATTTTTAAGGTATAATGGTTTCTGGATTGAACTTCCATTTTGAATTTTATGCAACTTTCAATTTTATTTTTATTCAACTAACATTTTTATTCAATTTACTTTTCTATTAAACTTCCATTTGTATTTAATTTGCAAACAGATCGTTATGGTATAGTGGTTTCTTGATTAAACTTCCATTTTTAATTTTCTGCAACTTCCATTTTTATTTTTATACGACTTCCAATTTTATTCAATTTACTTTTCTATTCAACTTCCTTTTTTATTTAATTTCCAAATAGATCGTTAAGGTATAGTGGTTTTTGGGTTGAACTTCCATTTTTAATATTATGCAATTTTCATTTATATTTTTATTTAACTTCCATTTTTATTCAATTTACTTTTCTATTAAACTTCTTTTTTTATTTAATTTCCAAATAGATCGTTAAGGTATAGTGGTTTCTTGAATGAACTTCCATTTTCAATTTTCTGCAACTTCCATTTTTATTTTTATTCGACTTCTATTTTTATTCAAGTTATTTTTCAATTCAACTTCCTTTTTTATTTAATTTCCAAATAGATCGTTAAGGTATAGTCGTTTTTGGATTGAACTTCCATTTTTAATATTATGCAATTTTCATTTATATTTTTATTCAACTTCCATTTTTATTCAATTTACTTTTCTATTAAACTTCTTTTTCTATTTAATTTCCAAATAGATCGTTAAGGTATAGTGGTTTCTTGAATGAATTTCCATTTTTAATTTTCTGCAACTTCCATTTTTATTTTTATTCGACTTCTATTTTTATTCAAGTTGTTTTTCTATTCAACTTCCTTTTTTATTTAATTTCCAAATAGATCGTTAAGGTATAGTGGTTTCTTGAACAAACTTCCAATTTTAATTTTTTGCAACTTCCATTTTTATTTCTATTCAACATCTTTTTTTATTCAAGTTTATTTCCTATTCAACTTCCTTTTTTATTTAATTTCCAAATAGATTGTTAAGGTATAGTGGTTTCTGGATTGAACTTGCATTTTGAATTTTATGCAATTTTCACTTTTATTTTTATTCAACTTCCATTTTTATTAAATTTACTTTTCTATTAAACTTCGTTTTTTATTTAATTTCCAAATAGATTGTTAAGGTATAATGGTTTCTGGAATGAACTTCCATTTTTAATTTTTTGCAACTTCCATTTTTTTTTATTCGACTTCTAACTTTATTCAATTTATTTTTCTTTTCAACTTCCGTTTTTATTTAATTTCCAAATAGATCGTTAAGGTATAGTGGTTTCTTGAATGAACTTCCATTTTAAATTTTCTGCAACTTTCATTTTTATTGTACTTCCTTTTTAATTCAAGTTTCTTTTCTACTCCACTTCCTTTTTTATTTAATTTCCAAATAGATCGTTAAGGTACAGTTGTTTCTGCATTGAACTTCCATTTTTAATTTTATGCAACTTTCAATTTTATTTTTATTCAACTTCCATTTTTATTCAATTTACTTTTCTATTCAACTTCCTTTTTTATTTAATTTCCAAATAGATCGTTATGGTATACTGGTTTCTGGATTGAACTTCCATTTGTAATTTTATGCAACTTTCATTTTTATTTTTATTCAACTTCCATTTTTATTTTTATTCCACTTCCATTTTTATTCAAGTTATTTTTCTATTCAACTTCCTTTTTTATTTAATTTCCAAATAGATCGTTAAGGTATAGTGGTTTCTTGAATAAACTTCCAATTTTAATTTTCTGCAACTTCCATTTTTATTTCTATTCAACATCTTTTTTTATTCAAGTTTCTTTTCTATTCAACTTCCTTTTTTATTTAATTTTCAAATAGATTGTTAAGGTATATTGGTTTCTGGATTGAACTTTCATTTTGAATTTTATGCAACTTTCACTTTTATTTTTATTCAATTTCCATTTTTATTCAATTTACTTTCCTATTAAACTTCGTTTTTTATTTAATTTCCAAATAGATCGTTAAGGTATAATGGTTTCTTGAATGAACTTCCATTTTTAATTTTCTGCAACTTCCATTTTTATTTTTATTCGACTTCTATTTTTATTCAAGTTATTTTTCTATTCAACTTCCTTTTTTATTTAATTTCCAAATAGATCGTTAAGGTATAGTGGTTTCTTGAACAAACTTCTAATTTTAATTTTTTGCAACTTCCATTTTTATTTCTATTCAACATCTTTTTTTATTCAAGTTTCTTTCCTATTCAACTTCCTTTTTTATTTAATTTCCAAATAGATTGTTAAGGTATAGTGGTTTCTGGATTGAACTTGCATTTTGAATTTTATGCAATTTTCACTTTTACTTTTATTCAACTTCCATTTTTATTCAATTTACTTTTCTATTAAACTTCGTTTTTTATTTAATTTCCAAATAGATTGTTAAGGTATAATGATTTCTTGAATGAACTTCCATTTTTAATTTTTTGCAACTTCCATTTTTTTTTATTCGACTTCTATTTTTATCCAATTTATTTTTCTTTTCAACTTCCGTTTTTATTTAATTTCCAAATAGATCGTTAAGGTATAGTGGTTTCTTGAATGAACTTCCATTTTAAATTTTCTGCAACTTTCATTTTTATTGTACTTCCTTTTTAATTCAAGTTTCTTTTCTACTTAACTTCCTTTTTTATTTAATTTCCAAATAGATCGTTAATGTATAGTTGTTTCTGCATTGTACTTCCATTTTTAATTTTATGCAACTTTCAATTTTATTTTTATTCAACTTCCATTTTTATTCAATTTACTTTTCTATTCAACTTCCTTTTTTATTTAATTTCCAAATAGATCGTTATGGTATACTGGTTTCTGGATTGAACTTCCATTTTTAATTTTATGCAACTTTCATTTTTATTTTTATTCAACTTCCATTTTTATTTTTATTCCACTTCCATTTTTATTCAAGTTATTTTTCTATTCAACTTCCTTTTTTATTTAATTTCCAAATAGATCGTTAAGGTATAGTGGTTTCTTGAATAAACTTCCAATTTTAATTTTCTGCAACTTCCATTTTTATTTCTATTCAACATCTTTTTTTATTCAAGTTTCTTTTCTATGCAACTTCCTTTTTTATTTAATTTCCAAATAGATTGTTAAGGTATATTGGTTTCTGGATTGAACTTTCATTTTGAATTTTATGCAACTTTCACTTTTATTTTTATTCAATTTCCATTTTTATTCAATTTACTTTTCTATTAAACTTCGTTTTTTATTTAATTTCCAAATAGATCGTTAAGGTATAATGGTTTCTTGAATGAACTTCCATTTTTAATTTTCTGCAACTTCCATTTTTATTTTTATTCGACTTCTATTTTTATTCAAGTTATTTTTCTACTCAACTTCCTTTTTTATTTAATTTCCAAATAGATCGATAAGGTATAGTGATTTCTTGAACAAACTTCCAATTTTAATTTTTTGCAACATCCATTTTTATTTCTATTCAACATCTTTTTTTATTCAAGTTTCTTTCCTATTCAACTTCCTTTTTTATTTAATTTCCAAATAGATTGTTAAGGTATAGTGTTTTCTGGATTGAACTTGGATTTTGAATTTTATGCAATTTTCACTTTTATTTTTATTCAACTTCCATTTTTATTCAATTTACTTTTCTATTAAACTTCGTTTTTTATTTAATTTCCAAATATATTGTTAAGGTATAATGGTTTCTTGAATGAACTTCCATTTTTAATTTTTTGCAACTTCCATTTTTTTTTTATTCGACATCTATTTTTATTCAATTTATTTTTCTTTTCAACTTCCGTTTTTATTTAATTTCCAAATAGATCGTTAAGGTATAGTGGTTTCTTGAATGAACTTCCATTTTAAATTTTCTGCAACTTTCATTTTTATTGTACTTCCTTTTTAATTCAAGTTTCTTTTCTACTCAACTTCCTTTTTTATTTAATTTCCAAATAGATCGTTAAGGTATAGTTGTTTCTGCATTGAACTTCCATTTTTAATTTTATGCAACTTTCAATTTTATTTTTATTCAACTTCCATTTTTATTCAATTTACTTTTCTATTCAACTTCCTTTTTTATTTAATTTCCAAATAGATCGTTATGGTATACTGGTTTCTGGATTGAACTTCCATTTTTAATTTTATGCAACTTTCATTTTTATTTTTATTCAACTTCCATTTTTATTTTTATTCCACTTCCATTTTTATTCAAGTTATTTTTCTATTCAACTTCCTTTTTTATTTAATTTCCAAATAGATCGTTAAGGTATAGTGGTTTCTTGAATAAACTTCCAATTTTAATTTTCTGCAACTTCCATTTTTATTTCTATTCAACTTCCTTTTTTATTTAATTTCCAAATAGATTGTTAAGGTATATTGGTTTTTGGATTGAACTTTCATTTTGAATTTTATGCAACTTTCACTTTTATTTTTATTCAATTTCCATTTTTATTCAATTTACTTTTCTATTAAACTTCGTTTTTTATTTAATTTCCAAATAGATCGTCAAGGTATAATGGTTTCTTGAATGAACTTCCATTTTTAATTTTCTGCAACTTCCATTTTTATTTTTATTCGACTTCTATTTTTATTCAAGTTATTTTTCTACTCAACTTCCTTTTTTATTTAATTTCCAAATAGATCGTTAAGGTATAGTGCCTTCTTGAACAAACTTCCAATTTTAATTTTTTGCAACTTCCATTTTCATTTCTATTCAACGTCTTTTTTTATTCAAGTTTCTTTCCTATTCAACTTCCTTTTTTATTTAATTTCCAAATAGATTGTTAAGGTATAGTGGTTTCTGGATTGAACTTGCATTTTGAATTTTATGCAATTTTCACTTTTATTTTTATTCAACTTCCATTTTTATTCAATTTACTTTTCTATTAAACTTCGTTTTTTATTTAATTTCCAAATAGATTGTTAAGGTATAATGGTTTCTTGAATGAACTTCCATTTTTAATTTTTTGCAACTTCCATTTTTTTTTATTCGACTTCTATTTTTATTCAATTTATTTTTCTTTTCAACTTCCGTTTTTATTTAATTTCCAAATAGATCGTTAAGGTATAGCGGTTTCTTGAATGAACTTCCATTTTAAATTTTCTGCAACTTTCATTTTTATTGTACTTCCTTTTTAATTCAAGTTTCTTTTCTACTCAACTTCTTTTTTTATTTAATTTCCAAATAGATCGTTAAGGTATAGTTGTTTCTGCATTGAACTTCAATTTTTAATTTTATGCAACTTTCAATTTTATTTTTATTCAACTTCCATTTTTATTCAATTTACTTTTCTATTCAAGTTCCTTTTTTATTTAATTTCCAAATAGATCGTTATGGTATACTGGTTTCTGGATTGAACTTCCATTTTTAATTTTATGCAACTTTCATTTTTATTTTTATTCAACTTCCATTTTTTTTTTATTCCACTTCCATTTTTATTCAAGTTATTTTTCTATTCAACTTCCTTTTTTATTTAATTTCCAAATAGATCGTTAAGGTATAGTGGTTTCTTGAATAAACTTCCAATTTTAATTTTCTGCAACTTCCATTTTTATTTCTATTCAACATCTTTTTTTATTCAAGTTTCTTTTCTATTCAACTTCCTTTTTTATTTAATTTCCAAATAGATTGTTAAGGTATACTGGTTTCTGGATTGAACTTTCATTTTGAATTGTATGCAACTTTTACTTCTATTTTTATTCAATTTCCCTTTTTATTCAATTTACTTTTCTATTAAACTTCGTTTTTTATTTAATTTCCAAATAGATCGTTAAGGTATAATGGTTTCTTGAATGAACTTCCATTTTTAATTTTCTGCAACTTCCATTTTTTTTATTCGACTTCTATTTTTATTCAAATTATTTTTCTTTTCAACTTCCGTTTTTATTTAATTTCCAAATAGATCGTTAAGGTATAGCGGTTTCTTGAATGAACTTCCATTTTAAATTTTCTGCAACTTTCATTTTTATTGTACTTCCTTTTTAATTCAAGTTTCATTTCTACTCAACTTCTTTTTTTATTTAATTTCCAAATAGATCGTTAAGGTGTAGTGGTTTCTGCATTAAACTTCCATTTTAATTTTATGCAATTTTCATTTTTATTTTTATTCAACTTCCATTTTTATTCAATTTACTTTTCTATTCAACTTCCTTTTTTATTTAATTTCCAAATAGATCGTTATGGTATAGTGGTTTCTTGAACGAACTTCCATTTTTAATTTTCAGCAACTTCCTTTTTTGTTTTTATTCGACTTCCATTTTTATTCAATTTACTTTTCTATTCAACTTCATTTTTTATTTAATTTCCAAATAGATCGTTAAGGTATAGTGGTTTCTCGATTTAACTTCCATTTTTAATTTTATGCAACTTTTATTTTTATTTTTATACAACTTCCATTTTTATTCAATTTACTTTTCTATTAAACTTCCTTTTTTGTTTAATTTCCAAACAGATCGTTATGGTATAGTGGTTTCTTGAATGAACTTCCATTTTTAATTTTCTGCAAATTCCATTTTTATTTTTATTCGACTTCCATTTTTATTCAAGTCATTTTTCTATTCAACTTCCTTTTTTATTTAATTTCCAAAAAGATCGTTAAGGTATAGTGGTTTCTTGAATGAACTTCAATTTTTAATTTTCTGCAACTTCCATTTTTATTTTTATTTGACGTCCATTTTTATTCAAGTCATTTTTCTATTCAACTTCCTTTTTTATTTAATTTCCAAATAGATCGTTAAAGTATAGTGGTTTCATGGATTGAACTTCCATTTTTAATTTTATGCAACTTTCATTTTTATAATTATTCAATTTCCATTTTTATTCAATTTTCTTTTCTATTAAACTTCCTTTTTTATTTAATTTCCAAATAGATCGTTAAGGTATAGTGGTTTCTTGAATGAACTTCCATCTTTAATTTTCTGCAACTTCCATTTTTATTCAATTTACTATTCTATTCAACTTCCTTTTTTATTTAATTTCCAAATAGATCGTTAAGGTATAGTGGTTTCTGGATTGAACTTCCTTTTTAATTTTATGCAACTTTCATTTTTATTTTTATTCAACTTCGATTTTTATTCAATTTACTTTTCTATTAAACTCCCTTTTTTATTTAATTTCCAAATAGATCATTAAGGTATAGTGGTTTCTTGAATGAACTTCCATTTTTAATTTTCTGCAACTTTCACTTTTATTTTTATTCGACTTCCATTTTTATTCAAGTCATTTTTTTATTCAACTTCCTTTTTTACTTAATTTCCAAATTGATCGTTAAGGTATAGTGGTTTCTTGAATGAACTTCCAATTTTAATTTTCTGCAACATCCATTTTTATTTCTATTCAACTTCATTTTTTATTCAAGTTTCTTTTCTATCAAACTTCCTTTTTTTATTTAATTTCAAAATAGATCGTTACGGTATAGTGATTTCTTGCATGAACTTCCATTTTTAATTTTCTGCAACTTTCATTTTTATTTTTATTCGACTTCCATTTTTATTCAAGTCATTTTTCTATTCAACTTCCTTTTTAATTTTATTTCCAAATAGATCGTTAAGGTATAGGGGTTTCTTGAATGAACTTCCAATTTTTATTTCTATTCAACTTCTTTTTTTATTAAAGTTTGTTTTCTATTCAACTTCCTTTTTTATTTAATTTCCAAATAGATTGTTAAGGTATAGTGGTTTCTGGATTGAACTTCCATTTTGAATTTTATGCAACTTTCACTTTTATTTTTATTCAACTTCCATTTTTATTCAATTTACTTTTCTATTAAACTTCCTTTTTTATTTAATTTCCAAATAGATCGTTATGGTATAGTGGTTTCTTGAATAAACTTCCATTTTTAATTTTCTGCAACTTCCATTTTTATTTTTATACGACTTCCAATTTTATTCAATTTACTTTTCTATTCAACTTCCTTTTTTATTTAATTTCCAAATAGATCGTTAAGGTATAGTGGTTTTTGGAGTGAACTTCCATTTTTAATATTATGCAACTTTCATTTTTATTTTTATTCAACTTCCATTTTTATTCAATTTACTTTTCTATTAAACTTCTTTTTTTATTTAATTTCCAAATAGATCGTTAAGGTATAGTGGTTTCTTGAATGAACTTCCATTTTTAATTTTCTGCAACTCCCATTTTTATTTTTATTCGATTTCCATTTTTATTCAAGTTATTTTTCTATTCAACTTCCTTTTTTATTTAATTTCCAAATAGATCGTTAAGGTATAGAGGTTTCTTGAATAAACTTCCAATTTTAATTTCTGCAACTTCCATTTTTATTTCTATTCAACATCTTTTTTTATTCAAGTTTCTTTCCTATTCAATTTCCTTTTTTACTTAATTTTCAAATAGATTGTTAAGGTATCGTGGTTTCTGGATTGAAGTTGCATTTTGAATTTTATGCAACTTTCACTTTTATTTTTATTCAACTTCCATTTTTATTCAATTTACTTTTCTATTAAACTTCGTTTTTTATTTAATTTCCAAATAGATCGTTAAGGTATAATGGTTTCTTGAATGAACTTCCATATTTAATTTTCTACAACTTCCATTTTTTTTTATTCGACATCTATTTTTATTGAATTTATTTTTCTTTTCAACTTCCGTTTTTATTTAATTTCCAAATACATCGTTAAGGTATAGTGGTTTCTTGAATGAACTTCCATTTTAAATTTTCTGCAACTTTCATTTTTATTGTACTTCCTTTTTAATTCAAGTTTCTTTTCTACTCAACTTCCTTTTTTATTTAGTTTCCAAATAGATCGTTAAGGTATAGTGGTTTCTGGATTGAACTTCCATTTTTAATTTTATGCAACTTTCATTTTTATTTTTATTCAACTTCCATTTTTATTCAATTTACTTTTCTATTAAACTTCCTTTTTTGTTTATTTTCCAAACAGATCATTAAGGTATTGCGGTTTCTTGAATGAACTTCCATTTTTAATTTTCTGCAACTTTCATTTTTATTTTTACTCGACTTCCATTTTTATTCAAGTTATTTTTCTATTCAACTTCCTTTTTTATTTAATTTCCAAATAGATTGTTAAGGTATAGTAGTTTCTTGAATAAACTTCCAATTTTAATTTTCTGCCACTTCCATTTTTATTTCTATTCAACATCTTTTTTTATTCAAGTTTCTTTTCTATTCAACTTCCTTTTTTATTTAATTTCCAAATAGATTGTTAAGGTATAGTGGTTTCTGGATTGAACTTGCATTTTGAATTTTATGCCACTTTCACTTTTATTTTTATTCAACTTTCATTTTTATTCAATTTACATTTCTATTAAACTTCATTTTTTATTTAATTTCCAAATAGATCGTTAAGGTATAATGGTTTTGTCACGACCCCAAACCGCCCATAGTAGTTTGGTGCCGTGATGGCCAGTAATCCGTAATTACCGAAGGCCAACTTTCAAAAAGCTTAACACAATCAGAGTATAATAATCGGGGCTCACAAATGCGGAAGCAATAATCTAAAATACGAGTAGTCCATAAGAGCTGTGCGTAGATCAAATGCAATGCCAAACATTTCCAATTAACTTTACAACTTGAATACAACAAGGTAAAAGATGGGTTACATCTTGATCAAAAGGCTTCTCGAGCCGGCATATACAAAATACAATAAATATAAGTCAAGAAGCATGATTTTCATGATTCGCCGACATGAAATAGATGGCATTGCCGACGTAAATACAAAACAAAGCCGACATAATCGTGAGTCCAAATAAGCTTTCAAAAACAGTCTAGGCGTCGCCGACGTCCTGCTCATCACCTACATATATATAGAGAGGGTGAGCTTGGATACTCAGTGAATGGTACTAATAATAAAGGTTTTTGCATGAATATAGCCGGAGTCTTTCAGAACGAAAAATGCCAAAACCGTACAAATATAAGTCGAGATTCTTCAAGCAAAACACATCAACTCTATCGAAACAAGGGATGAACCGTATTCATCAATCAAATCTTACAAGTCTCAAGGATGCTTACTGGCATCGGCAAAACAAGGGACGAACCGTATTCATCAATCAAGTATCACAAGTCTCAAGGATGCTTACTGACATCGGCAAAGCAAGGGATGAACTGTATTCATCAATCAAGTATCACAAGTCTCAAGGATGCTTACTGACATCGGCAAAGCAAGGGATGAACCGTATTCATCAATCAAGTATCACAAGTCTCAAGGATGCTTACTGACATCGGCAAAGCAAGGGATGAACCGTATTCATCAATCAAATCTTACAAGTCTCAAGGATGCTTATTGACATTGGCAAAACACATCAAGCTCATCAAAACAAGGGTTGTACGATCCGTAATCGTTTAGTCAAAGGTACTGTGAAAGTTTATAGTCCTCCAGCACAAGGGACTTGTGTTACATAGGCCCGTAGCCCGATTTAACATAGTAATCTTTTCAAGAAAGGACCGTATCCTTTTACACTCAGTACTGCGAAAGTTTAGAGTCCTCCAGTACAAGGGACTGGTGTTACTTGGGCCCGTAGCCCGATTTAACATAGCAAAACTGGTGTTACTTAGGCCCGTAGCCCGATTTAACAAGGACCGTATCCTTTTATGCTTAGTGCTGCGAAAGTTTAGAGTCCTCCAGCACAAGGGACTTTTCAAAGATGACATCAAAACAAGGATTATACTTGATACATCAAAACAAGAGCTATTCATTCATGCTTAACAAAACACTTTCGTCAAAACAAAGCAAGCAAGATTTATCAAAACAAGTATAACATAGCTTTATCAATAATACCACTCACATAGTTTTCCTCGGATGCAGGCTCAAAGCAAAGATCAAAGTCCTACAATCACATAGCAAACCACATTCTCAAAACAAGCCTTATATGCATGCAAATGATCTCGGCATCCTCACTAGATCCAAGTCAAAACAAAGCAAAACATGATGGGAGTTTAAACATCGCTCCCGTCTCATGAGAACACACTGGGTACCAACCAGGTCTTTGCCGAGGTCCCACACTTCCTTGCCGAGGTGTGGTCCCGTTGGCCTCATTCGAAAGCAAAGTCGGGAAAACCTGGGTTTTCCTTGAAGAACATGCAGATCATGATGAACATGGTTATGCGAAAGATGAATGCAAGATCAAAACTCGTTACAAAAATCTGAGATTTCCTGCCAAGAGTTCAAAACATGGACCTGGGTACCCATACAAGAAGGTCATGCAAGAACAAACATAAAAACATGGTTTTCGTTCCAACTTTCGGATCAAAACGAGACTTTCTTCAAGAACACATGAAAACCATTTTCTCTTTTCAAAACCAACTTCAAATCGATGCATGACATGCAAAACAGATCCGATCATGCAATGCAGCTAGATGATCAACAACAACAATCAAAGTAGATCAAGATTCTAACCTCAGAACTCGAATCCACGGATCAAACCAGGAAGATCAAGCTTGGAAGACTTACTCTCACTCAAGAACTTCTCTTTTTCCTCTCAAGAGCTTCCCTCTCTAAAGGCAAAGATTTGAGACAAAAAAAAAATGATTTGTTTCTAGGTCTGCCGGCTGTCTTAACAATCAGCTCGGACACGTGGTGCTGCCAGGTTGGTTCAACTCAAAAAGGTGATTGATAGATAAGACAAGTCTCTGACAAAGCGTATTCAGCAAGCTGGGTAAGACACTTCGGCAAATAATGACATCGACTTAAATCAAGGATCCGACAACTGGGTAACAAAGACATCGGCTAGGGAGGACGACGCTTGACTAAGCTGTGCCACACCTTGGCCGGGGTGTGCCACATCTCGGCCTAGGCCATACCTGCCTGCGGACAAGGTTCACTAAGTGCAAAACATCTCGGCAATAATGCCCGAGGTGAAGATGGGGGTCGACCAAGGTCTCAAAATAGTTCTAAGTACAAGGGTTCAAAGGCGGACTAAGCTCAAGATGACCTCGGCCACACACACACCGAACAAGGAACAAAATCACGCAAGCAATACTTAAACAAAACAAGGCAAGGCAAAACATTTAAAACAACCTATCAAGGCAAGATCATGCATGAATGTATGCAAGTGTGACAAGAGTGAGGTGAGGGCTGTTACAGGTTTCTTGACTGAACTTCCATTTTTAATTTTCTGCAAATTCCATTTTTTTTATTTGACTTCTGTCTTTATTCAATTTATTTTTCTTTTCAACTTCCGTTTTTATTTAATTTTCAAATAGATCGTTAAGGTATAGTGGTTTCTTGAATGAACTTCCATTTTAAATTTTCTGCAACTTTCATTTTTATTGTACTTCCCTTTTAATTCAAGTTTCTTTTCTACTCAACTTCTTTTTTTATTTAATTTCCAAATAGATCGTTAAGGTGTAGTGGTTTCTGCATTGAACTTCCATTTTAATTTTATGCAACTTTCATTTTTATTTTTATTCAACTTCCATTTTTATTCAATTTACTTTTCTATTCAACTTCCTTTTTTATTTAATTTCCAAATAGATCGTTATGGTATAGTGGTTTCTTGAATGAACTTCCATTTTTAATTTTCTGCAACTTCCTTTTTTATTTTTATTCGACTTCCATTTTTATTCAATTTACTTTTCTATTCAACTTCCTTTTTTATTTAATTTCCAAATAGATCGTTAATGTATAGTGGTTTCTGGATTGAACTTCCATTTTTAATTTTATGCAACTTTTATTTTTATTTTTATTCAACTTCCATTTTTATTCAATTTACTTTTCTATTAAACTTCCTTTTTTGTTTAATTTCCAAACAGATCGTTAAGGTATAGTGGTTTCTTGAATGAACTTCCATTTTTAATTTTCTGCAAATTCTATTTTTATTTTTATTCGACTTCCTTTTTTATTTAATTTCCAAATAGATCATTAAGGTATAGTGGTTTCTTGAATGAACTTCCATTTTTAATTTTCTGCACCTTCCATTTTTATTTTTAATTGACTTCCATTTTTATTCAAGTCATTTTTCCATTCAACTTCCTTTTTTATTTAATTTCTAAATAGATCGTTAAAGTATAGTGGTTTCTAGATTGAACTTCCATTTTTAATTTTATGCAACTTTCATTTTTATAATTATTCAATTTCCATTTTTATTCAATTTACTTTTCTATTAAACTTCCTTTTTTATTTAATTTCCAAATAGATCGTTAAGGTATAGTGGTTTCATGAATGAACCTCCATCTTTAATTTTCTGCAACTTCCATTTTTATTTTTATTCGACTTCCATTTTTATTCAATTTACTATTCTATTCAACTTCCTTTTTTATTTAATTTCCAAATAGATCGTTAAGGTATAGTGGTTTCTGGATTGAACTTCCTTTTTAATTTTATGCAACTTTCATTTTTATTTTTATTCAACTTCCATTTTTATTCAATTTACTTTTCTATTAAACTCCCTTTTTTATTTAATTTCCAAATATATCATTAAGGTGTAGTGGTTTCTTGAATGAACTTCCATTTTTAATTTTCTGCAACTTTCACTTTTATTTTTATTAGACTTCCATTTTT
The DNA here is from genome assembly GCF_055761805.1 of Camellia sinensis. Lineage (NCBI taxonomy): Eukaryota > Viridiplantae > Streptophyta > Magnoliopsida > Ericales > Theaceae > Camellia > Camellia sinensis. The sequence continues at coordinate 11,444,263 of NC_138962.1, read as the reverse complement.
ATTCAAGTCATTTTTCAATTCAATTTCCTTTTTTATTTTATTTCCAAATAGATCGTTAAGGTATAGTCGTTTCTTGAATGAACTTCCAATTTTAATTTTCTGCAACTTCCATTTTTATTTCTATTCAACTTCTTTTTTTATTCAAGTTTCTTTTCTATTCAACTTCCTTTTTTATTTAATTTCCAAATAGATTGTTAAGGTATAGTGGTTTCTGGATTGAACTTCCATTTTGAATTTTATGCAACTTTCACTTTTATTTTTCTTCAACTTTCATTTTTATTCAATTTACTTTTCTATTAAACTTCTTTTTTATTAAATTTCTAAATAGATCGTTATGGTATAGTTGTTTCTTGAATAAACTTCCATTTTTAATTTTCCGCAACTTCCATTTTTATTTTTATTCGACTTCCATTTTTATTCAGTTTACTTTTCTATTCAACTTCCTTTTTTATTTAATTTCCAAATAGATCGTTAAGGTATAGTGGTTTCTGGATTGAACTTCCATTTTTAATTTTATGCAATTTTCATTTTTATTTTTATTCAACTTCCATTTTTATTCAATTTACTTTTCTATTAAACTTCTTTTTTTATTTAATTTCCAAATAGATCGTTAAGGTATAGTGGTTTCTTGAATGAACTTGCATTTTTAATTTTCTGCAACTTCCATTTTTATTTTTATTCGACTTCGATTTTTATTCAAGTTATTTTTCTATTCAACTTCCTTTTTTATTTAATTTCCAAATAGATCGTTAAGGTATAGTGGTTTCTGCATTGAACTTCCATTTTTAATTTTATGCAACTTTCATTTTTATATTTATTCAATTTCCATTTTTATTCAATTTACTTTTCCATTAAACTTCCTTTTTTATTTAATTTCAAAATAGATCGTTAAGGTATAGTGGTTTCTTGAATGAACTTCCATTTTTAATTTTCTGCAACTTCCATTTTTATTTTTATTCGACTTCCATTTTTATTCAATTTACTATTCCATTCAACTTCCTTTTTTATTTAATTTCCAAATAGATCGTTAAGGTATAGTGGTTTCTGGATTGAACTTCCTTTTTAATTTTATGTAACTTTCATTTTTATTTTTATTCAACTTCCATTTTTATTCAATTTACTTTTTTATTAAACTCCCTTTTCTATTTAATTTCGAAATAGACCGTTAAGTTATAGTTGTTTCTTGAATGAACTTCCATTTTTAATTTTCTGATATTTCCATTTTTATTTTTATTCGACTTCCATTTTTATTTTTATTCGACTTCAATTTTTATTCAAGTTATTTTTCTATTCAACTTCCTTTTTTATTTAATTTCCAAATAGATCGTTAATGTATAGTTGTTTATTGAATGAACTTCCATTTTTAATTTTCTGCAACTTCCATTTTTAACTTTCTGCAACTTTAATTTTTATTTTTATTCAACTTCCATTTTTATTGAATTTACTTTTCTACAAAACTTCCTTTTTTATTTAATTTGCAAATAGAACGTTAAGGTATAGTGGTTTCTTGAATGCACTTCTATTTTTAATTTTCTGCAACTTCCATTTTTATTCAAGTCATTTTTCTATTCAATTTCCTTTTTTATTTATTTACCAAATAGATCGTTAAGGTATAGTGGTTTCTTGAATAGACTTCGAATTTTAATTTTCTGCAACTTCCATTTTTATTTCTATTCAACTTCTTTTTTTATTTAAGTTTCTTTTCTATTCAACTTCATTTTTTATTTAATTTCTAAATAGATCGTTAAGGTATAGTGGTTTCTGGATTGAACTTCAATTTTTAATTTTATGCACTTTCACTTTTATTTTTATTCAACTTCCATTTTTATTCAATTTACTTTTCTATTAAACTCCCTTTTTTATTTAATTTCGAAATAGATCGTTAAGGTATAGTGGTTTCTTGAATGAACTTTCATTTATAATTTTCTGCAACTTCTATTTTTATGTTTATTCAACTTCCATTTTTATTCAAGTTATTTTTCTATTCAACTCCCTTTTTTATTTAATTTCCAAAGAGATCGTTAAGGTATAGTGGTTTCTGGATTGAACTTCCATTTTTATTTTTATTCAACTCCCATTTTTATTCACTTTACTTTTCTATCAAACTTCTTTTTTTATTTAATTTCCAAATAGATCGTTAAGGTATAGTGGTTTCTTGAATGTACTTTCATTTTTAATTTTCTGCCACTTTCATTTTTATTTTTATTCGACTTCAATTTTTATTCAAGTCGTTTTTCTAATCAACTTCCTTTTTTATTTAATTTCCAAATACATCGTTAAGGTATAGTGGTTTCTTGAATGAACTTCCAATTTTAATTTTCTGCAACTTCCATTTTCATTTCTATTCCCCTTCTTTTTTTCTTCAAGTTTTTTTTCTATTCAACTTCCTTTTTTATTTAATTTCCAAATAGATCGTTATGGTATAGTGGTTTCTGGATTGAACTTCCATTTTTAATTTTATGCAACTTCTATTTTTAATTTTATGCAACTTTCATTTTTATTTTTATTCAACTTCCATTTTTATTCACTTTACTTTTCTATTAAACTTCATTTTTTATTTAATTTCCAAATAGATCATTATGGTATAGTGGTTTCTTTAATGAACTTCCATTTTTAATTTTATGCAACATCCATTTTTATTTTTATTCAACTTCCATTTTTATTCAAGTTATTTTTCTATTCAACTTCCTTTTTTATTTAATTTCCAAATAGATCGTTAAGGTATAGTGGTTTCTTGAATAAACTTCCATTTTTAATTTTCTGCAACTTTCATTTTTATTTTTATTTAACTTCCATTTTTATTCAAGTTTCTTTTCTACTCAACTTCCTTTTTTATTTAATATCAAAATAGATCGTTGAGGTATAGTGGTTTCTGGATTGAACTTCCATTTTTAATTTTCTGCGACTTCCAATTTTATTTTTATTCAACTTCCATTTATATTCAATTTACTTTTCTGTTAAACTTCCTTTTTTATTTAATTTCCAAATAGATCGTTAAGGTATAGTGGTTTCTTGAATGAACTTCCATTTTCAATTTTCTGCTACTTCTATTTTTATTTTTATTTAACTTCCTTTTTCATTCAAGTTTCTTCTCTACTCAACTTCCTTTTTTATTTAATTTCCAAATAGATCGTTTAGGTATAGTCGTTTCTTGAATGAACTTCCATTTTTAATTTTCTGCAACTTCCCTTTTTATTTTTATTTAACTTCCTTTTTTATTTAATTTCCAAAGAGATCGTTAAGGTATAGTGGTTTCTTGAATGAACTTCCATTTTTAATTTTCTGCAACTTCCATTTTTATTTTTATTCAACTTCCATTTTTATTCAATTTACTTTTCTACTCAACTTCCTTTTTTATTTAATTTCCCAATAGATCGTTAAGGTATAGTGGTTTCTTGAATGAACTTCCGTTTTTAATTTTCTGAACTTCCATTTTTATTTTTATTCAACTTCCATTTTTATTCAATTTACTTTTCTACTCAACTTCCTTTTTTATTTAATTTCCAAATAGATCGTTAAGGTATAGTGGTTTCTTGAATGAACTTCCATTTTTAATTTTCTGCAACTTCCATTTTAATTTTTATTCGACTTCCATTTTTATTCAAGTTATATTCTATTCAACTTGTTTTTTATTTAATTTCCAAATATACCGTTAAGGTATAGTGGTTTCTTGAATGAACTTCCAATTTTAATTTTCTGCAACTTCCTTTTTTATTTTTATTCGACTTCCTTTTTTATTCGAGTTATTTTTCTATTCAACTTCTTTTTTTATTTAATTTCCAAATATATCGTTAAGGTATAGTGGTTTCTTGAATGAACTTCCATTTTTTAATTTTCTACAACTTCCATTTTTCTTTTTATTCAACTTCCATTTTTATTAAGTTTACTTTTCTATTAAACTTCTTTTTTTATTTAATTTCCAAATAGATCGTTAAGGTATAGTGATTTCTGCATTGAACTTCCATTTTTAATTTAATGCTACTTTCATTTTTATTTTTATTCAACTTCCCTTTTTATTCAATTTACTTTTCTATTAAACTTCCATATTTATTTAATTTCCAAATAGATTGTTAACTTATAGTGGTTTCTTGAATGAACTTCCATTTTTAATTTTCTGCAACTTCCATTTTTATTTTTATTCGACTTCCATTTTTATTCAAGTTATTTTTCTATTCAACTTCTTTTTTTATTTCATTTCCAAATATATCGTTAAGGTATAGTGTTTTCTTGAATGAACTTCCAATTTTAATTTTCTGCAACTTCCATTTTTATTTCTATTCAACTTCCTTTTTTATTTAATTTCCAAATAGATTGTTAAGGTGTAGTGGTTTTTGGATTGAACTTCCATTGTTAATTTTATGCAACATTCATTTTTATTTTTATTCAACTTCCATTTTTATTCAATTTACTTTTCTACTAAACTTCATTTTTTATTTAATTTCCAAATAGATCGTTAAGGTATAGTGGTTTTTTGAATGAACTTCCATTTTTAATTTTCTGGAACTTTTATTTTTCTTTTTATTCAACTTCCATTTTTATTCAATTTACTTTTCTATTCAACTTCCTTTTTTGTTTAATTTCCAAATAGATCGTCAAGGTATAGTGGTTTCTTGAATTAATTTCCATTTTTAATTTTCTGCAACTTCCATTTTTATTTTTAGGTAACTTCCATTTTTATTCTTGTTACTTTTCGAATCAACTTCCGTTTTTATTTAATTTCCAAATAGATTGTTAACGTATAGTGGTTTCTCGATTGAACTTCCATTTTTAATTTTACGGAACTTTTATTTTTATTTTTATTCCAATTCCATTTTTATTCAATTTACTTTTCTATTGAACTTCATTTTTTATTTAATTTCCAAATAGATCGTAAAGGGATAGTGGTTTCTTGAATGAACTTCCTTTTTTAATTTTCTGCAACTTCCATTTTTATTTTTATTCGACTTCCAATTTTATTCAAGTCATTTTTCTAGTCAATTTCCTTTTTTATTTAATTTCCAAATAGATCGTTAAGGTATAGTGGTTTCTTAAATAAACTTCCAATTTTAATTTTCTGCAACTTCCATTTTTATCTCTATTCAACTACTTTTTTTATTCAAGTTTCTTTTCTATTCAACTTCCTTTTTTATTTAATTTCCAAATAGATTGTTAAGGTATAGTGGTTTCTGTATTGAACTTCCATTTTTAATTTTATGCAACTTTCATTTTTTTTTTATTCAACTCCCATTTTTATTCAATTTACTTTTCTATTAAACATCCTTTTTTATTTAATTTCCAAATAGATCGTTAAGGTATAGGTGTTTCTTTAATGAACTTCCCTTTTTAATTTTATGCAAATTGAAAAGCAAATTGATAAAAAATGGAAGTTGATTAAAAATAAAAGTGAAAGTTGCAAAAAATTAAAAATGGAAGTTCAATCCAAAAACCACTGTACCTTAATGATCTATTTAGAAATTAAATAAAAAAGGAAGTTGAATAGAAAAATGACCTGAATAAAAATGGAAGTCAAATAAAAATAAAAATGGAAGTTGCAGAAAATTAAAAATGGAAGTTCATTCAAGAAACCACTATACCTCAACGATCTATTTGGAAATTAAAAAAAAAGGAAGTTGAATAGAAAAATGACTTGAATAAAAATGGAAGTCGAATAAAAATAAAAATGAAAGTTGCAGAAAATTAAAAATGGAAGTTCATTCAAGAAACCACTATACCTTAACAATCTATTTGGAAATTAAGTAAAAAAAGGAAATTTAATAGAAATTAAATAGAATAAAAATGGAAGTTGAATAAAAATAAAAATTAAAGTTGCATAAAATTAAAAATGGAAGTTCAATCCGTAAACCACTATACGTTAACGATCTATTTGGAAATTAAATAAAAAATGAAGTTGAGTAGAAAAGAAACTAGAATGAAAAAGGAAGTTAAATAAAAATGAAAATGGAAGTTGCATAAAATTAAAAATGGAAGTTCATTCAAGAAACCACTATACCTTAACGATCTATTTGGAAATTAAATGAAAAAAGGTAGTTCAATAGAAAAGTAAAATGAAAAAAAATGAAAGTTGAATAAAAATAAAAATTAAAGTTGCATAAAATTAGAAATGGAAGTTCAATCCTGTCACGCCCTCAAAATAAACCCATTAAATATATATAACATCAACGTGCAGTGTTAAAAAGGAAACAATTCATCAGTGTCTTACTAAATAAAAACATTACATGTAACATCAACTTAAATGCCCTACAGGCTTACATCTTTCCAAGCCAACACTTGGACACAAAAGCATGAGTTCTAACTCAAATACAAATAAAGCCCTAGGCTTGAGTGTTTACATGTACTAACAAACAAAAACAAATAACTGAAAATAGTCTTCAAAATCCAAGTCTTTCCAAGCTAAGTCCTTGGAGGTAGCTTATCACCTGAACCTGAAAATGATGTTCCCATAAAGGGTGAGCCACAGCCCAGTAGAAAAATACTAAACCAAATATAAGCATTGAATAAAGCCATAGCATTCAATAGATGGTTAACCAAAATAATCAATTACATCATTAACTGTCTCATGACACTAATGTCTAAGACACGTTTTACTTTCCAACATTATCAATATGGCTCAGAACCTGGCCAAACTTACAACAGTGAACTAAATATATCATATTCACATTCTCCCAATGTCAACAAACAAATGAGACTCAGGCTCAAATCAAAACACTTCATACTTCCAGTTTGATACACATTTTAGTGCTGTATCAATAAAACACTTCAATATAAATAAGCACACATAAAAGTGATGCTAATGGAGTCCATCCCCTATCTCCTCCCAAACAAAATCCGGTTTAGAGGTCCATCCCCTATCTTCCCCTAAACCGTGGAGTACATCCCCTATCTCCTCCCACACAAAATGCAAATGCAATGCTCAATCAATACACGTATTTTCTGTATTAATTCAATAGTCAAAATTAATGACTTAATCAATGTGATTAGTTTCAGTTATTCCTAATCCACATGCAATGTCTACAACAATCACGATTATCCTCCACTGATAGCCGAAAACAGTTATTTCTAGACTGGAAATAAATATATCAACAATTCATTAGGCGAGTGATTTAAATTATCCAACTACACCATTTAATCAATGAATTCCTCAATTTCATGGATTTAACCAAATTTCCCAATTTCCTTAAATTAATTATACAAATTAATTTATTAAAACACCTAGGGTTTTTCCCAAAATTACCAAAGTGCTCCCAACATATCAAAATACCAAATCTTAGAACAAAACTTATAAGATGGAGTAGGAAATCCCTACCTTGAAGAAATAGCCCAAAAAGAGAAGATGGAGATGAAGACCCAAACTCCAAAATGCTCCAAACCACCAACAATTCAGATTAAAACGAAGCCCTCGACTCACACACTCTTTTTAATGAAGGATCTAGAGTAGAAACACACCCTAAGTAGATCAAATCTAAGAGAGAAGGTGAGTAGGGTGAGAGAGAAGTCGGACCTTAGGGTTTGGAATCCAAAAAGAGGATGAAAAACTGATAAAAAACCCGTTGCTGTCTGATTAAACTGGACAGGCTCGCTCGAGCGAAGACTTGGCCGCTCGAGCGACCAGACACAAGAAATCCTCGCTCGAGCGAAGAGAATATCGCTCGAGCCAAGAATGCAATGCTTCAGGTCTACACTAGACGCAATCGCTCGCTCGAGCGAAGAAAATCTGGCTCGAGCCACCAGACACAAAATACAACCCTCGCTCGAGCGACCAAGTCCTCGCTCGAGCGACCAACCCAAAAACTGGACAGCAACACTTGGTTTCCGAACCCAACCAACCTGAAACAAACCTACCCAACACATCCTATAACTCCAAAAGAGAAAATAAAGAATGACAACAACAATTATACAATGACAGAATCAACGGAACCTAAGTCCGGATACAATAATCAAATGGGAAAAAGACCGGGGTCGCTATAAATCCATAAACCACTATACCTTAACGATCTATTTGGAAATGAAATAAAAAAGAAGTTTAGTAGAAAAGAAACTAGAATGAAAAAGGAAGTTAAATAAAAATAAAAATGGAAGTTGCAGAAAATTAAAAATGGAAGTTCATTCAAGAAACGACTATACCTTAACGATCTATTTGGATATTAAATAAAAAGGGATGTTTAATAGAAAATAAATTGAATAAAAATAAAAATGAAAGTTGCATAAAATTAAAAATAGAAGTTCAATCCAGAAACCAATATACCTTAACGACCTATTTGGAAATTAAATAAAAAAGGAAGTTGAATAGAAAAGTAAATTGAATAAAAATGGAAGTCGAATAATAATAAAAATGGAAGTTGCAGAAAATTGAAAATGAAAGTCCATTCAAGAAACCACTATACCCTAACGATCTATTTGGAAATTAAAAAAAAAAGGAAATTTAATAGAAAAGTAAATCGAATAAAAATGGAAGTTGAATAAAAATAAAAATCAAAGTTGCATAAAATTAAAAATGGAAGTTCAATCCAGAAACCACTATACCTTAACGACCTATTTGGAAATTAAATAAAAAAGGAAGTTGAATAGAAAAATGACTTGAATAAAAATGGAAGTCAAGTAAAAATAATAATGGAAGTTGAAGAAAATTAAAAATGTAAGTTCATTCAAGAAACCACTATACCTCAACGATCTATTTGGAAATTAAATAAAAAAGGAAGTTGAATAGAAAAATGACTTGAATAAAAGTGGAAGTAGCATAAAAATGAAAATGGAAGTTCATTCAAGAAACCACTATACCGTAACGATCCATTTGGAAATTAAATAAAAAAGGAAATTTAATAGAAATTAAATTGAATAAAAATGGAAGTTCAATAAAAATAAAAATTAAAGTTGCATAAAATTAAAAATGGAAGTTCAATCCATAAACCACTATACCTTAACGATCTATTTGGAAATTAAATAAAAAAGGAAGTTGAGTAGAAAGAAACCAGAATGAAAAAGGAAGTTAAATAAAAATTAAAATGGAAGTTGTATAAATTAAAAATGGAAGTTCATTGAAGAAACCACTATACCTTAACGATCTATTTGGAAATGAAATAAAAAAGGTAGTTTAATAGAAAAGTAAATTGAATAAAAATGGAAGTCGAATAAAAATAAAAATGAAAGTTGAATAAAATTAAAAATGGAAGTTTAATCCAGAAAGCACTATACCTTAACGATCTATTTAGAAATTAAATAAAAATGGAAGTTGAATAGAAAAATGACTTGAAAAAAAATGGAAGTCAAATAAAAATAAAAATGGAAGTTACAGAAAATTAAAAATGGAAGTTCATTCAAGAAACCACTATACCTTAACGATCTATTTGGAAATTAAATAAAAAAGGAAATTTAACAGAAAAGTAAATTGAATAAAAATGGAAGTTGAATAAAAATAAAAATGAAAGTTGCATAAAATTAAAAATGGAAGTTCAATCCAGAAACCACTATACCTTAACGATCTATTTGGAAATTAAATAAAAAAGGAAGTTGAATAGAAAAATGACTTGAATAAAAATGAAAGTCGAATAAAAATAAAAATCGAAGTTGCAAAAAAATAAAAATAGAAGTTCATTCAAGAAACCACTATACCTTAACGATCTATTTGGAAATTAAATAAAAAAGGTAGTTCAATAGAAAAGTAAAATGAAAAAAAATGAAAGTTGAATAAAAATAAAAATTAAAGTTGCATTAAATTAGAAATGGAAGTTCAATCCAGAAACCACTATACCTTAACGATCTATTTGGAAATTAAATAAAAAAATTAAGTTGAATAGAAAAATGACTTGAATAAAAATGGAAGTTGAATAAAAATAAATATGGAAGTCGCAGAAAATTAAAAATGGAAGTTCACTCAAGAAACCACTATACCTTAAAGATCGACTTGCAAATTAAATAAAAAAGGAAGTTGAATAGAAAAATAAGTCGAATAAAAATAGAAATCGAATAAAAATAAAAGTGGAAGTTGCACAAAATTAAAAATGGAAGTTCATTCAAGAAACCACTATACCTTAACGATCTATTTGGAAATTAAATAAAAAAAAGGAAGTTTAATAGAAAAGTAAATTGAATAATAATGGAAGTTGAATAAAAATAAAAATTAAAGTTGCATAAAATTAAAAATGGAAGTTCAATCCAGAAACCACTATACCTTAACGATCTATTTGGAAATTAAATAAAAAAATTAAGTTGAATAGAAAAATGACTTGAATAAAAATGGAAGTCGAATAAAAATAAATATGGAAGTTGCAGAAAATTAAAAATGGAAGTTCATTCAAGAAACCACTATACCTTAAAGATCGACTTGCAAATTAAATAAAAAAGGAAGTTGAAGAGAAAAATAAGTCGAATAAAAATAGAAATCGAATAAAAATAAAAGTGGAAGTTGCACAAAATTAAAAATGGAAGTTCATTCAAGAAACCACTATACCTTAACGATCTATTTGGAAATTAAATAAAAAAAGGAAGTTTAATAGAAAAGTAAATTGAATAATAATGGAAGTTGAATAAAAATAAAAATTAAAGTTGCATAAAATTAAAAATGGAAGTTCAATCCAGAAACCACTATACCTTAACGATCTATTTGGAAATTAAATAAAAAAATTAAGTTGAATAGAAAAATGACTTGAATAAAAATGGAAGTCGAATAAAAATAAATATGGAAGTTGCAGAAAATTAAAAATGGAAGTTCATTCAAGAAACCACTATACCTTAAAGATCGACTTGCAAATTAAATAAAAAAGGAAGTTGAAGAGAAAAATAAGTCGAATAAAAATAGAAATCGAATAAAAATAAAAGTGGAAGTTGCACAAAATTAAAAATGGAAGTTCATTCAAGAAACCACTATACCTTAACGATCTATTTGGAAATTAAATAAAAAAGGAAGTTTAATAGAAAAGTAAATTGAATAATAATGGAAGTTGAATAAAAATAAAAATTAAAGTTGCATAAAATTAAAAATGGAAGTTCAATCCAGAAACCACTATACCTTAACGATCTATTTGGAAATTAAATAAAAAAAGAAGTTGAATAGAAAAATGACTTGAATAAAAATGGAAGTCGAATAAAAATAAATATGGAAGTGGCAGAAAATTAAAAATGGATGTTCATTCAAGAAACCACTATACCTTAAAGATCGACTTACAAATTAAATAAAAAAGGAAGTTGAATAGAAAAATGAGTCGAATAAAAATAGAAATCGAATAAAAATAAAAGTGGAAGTTGCAGAAAATTAAATAAAAAAAGAAGTTGAATAGAAAAGAAACTTGAATAAAAAAAGAAGTTGAATAGAAAAAAAATGGAAGTTACAGAAAATTAAAATTGGATGTTCATTCAAGAAACCACTATACCTTAACGATCTACTTGGAAATTAAATAAAAAAGGAAGTTGAATAGAAAAATAACTTGACTAAAAACTGAAGTTGAATAGAAATAAAAATGGAAGTTGCAGAAAATTAAAATTGAAAGTTCATTCAAGAAACCACTATACCTTAACGATCTATTTGGAAATTAAATAAAAAAGGAAGTTGAATAGAAAAACGACTTGAATAAAAACGGAAGTCGAATAAAAATAAAAATGGAAGTTGCAAAAAATTAAAAATGTAAGTTAATTCAAGAAACCGCTATACCTTAACGATCTGTTTGGAAATTAAATAAAAAAAGGAAGCTTAATAGAAAATTAAATTGAATAAAAATAAAAGTTGAATAAAAATAAAAATGGAAGTTGCAGAAAATTAAAAATGGGAATTCAATCCAGAAACCAGTATACCTTAACGATCTATTTGGAAATTAAATAAAAAAGGAAGCTGAGTAGAAAAGAAATTTGAATAAAAAGGGAAGCTCAATAAAAATAAAAATGGAAGTTGCAGAAAATTAAAAATGGAAGGTCATTCAAGAAACCACTATACCTTAACGATTTATTTGGAAATTAAATAAAAAATGAAGTTGAATAGAAAAATAACATGAATAAAAATGGAAGTTGAATAGAAATAAAAATCGAAGTTGCAGAAAATTAAAAATGGAAGTTCGTTCAAGAAAACACTATACCTTAACGATCTATTTGGAAATTAGATAAAAAAGGAAGTTTAATAGAAAAGTAAATTAAATAAAAATGGAAGTTGAATAAAAATAAAAATGAAAGTTGCATAAAATTAAAAATGGAAGTTCAATTCAGAAACCACTATACCTTAACGATCTATTTGGAAATTAAATAAAAAAGGGAAGTTGAATAGAAAAGTAAATTGAATAAAAATGGAAGTCGAATAAAACTAAAAATGGAAGTTGCAGAAAATTAAAAATGGAAGTTCATTCAAGAAAACACTATACCTTAACGATCTATTTGGAAATTAGATAAAAAAGGAAGTTTAATAGAAAAGTAAATTAAATAAAAATGGAAGTTGAATAAAAATAAAAATGAAAGTTGCAGAAAATTAAAAATGGAAGTTCATTCAAGAAACCACTATACCTTAACGATGTATTTGGAAATTAAACAAAAAATGAAGTTTAATAGAAAAGTAAATTGAATAAAAATGGAAGTTGAAAAAAAATAAAAGTGAAAGTTGCATAAAATTAAAAATGAAAGTTCAATCCAGAAACCACTGTACCTTAACGGTCTAGTTGGAAATTATATAAAAAAGAAAGTTGAGGAGAAAAGAAACTAGAATGAAAAAGGAAATTAAATAAAAACTAAAATGGAAATTGCAGAAAATTAAAAATGGAAGTTCATTCAAGAAGTCACTATACCTTAACGATGAATTTCGAAATTAAATAAAAAAGGAAGTTGAATAGAAAAATAACTTGAGTAAAAATGGAAGTCGAATAAAAATAAAAATGGAAGTTGCAGAAAATTAAAAATGGAAGATCATTCAAGAAACCACTATACCTTAACGATCTATTTGGAAATTAAATAAAAAAGGAAGTTTAATAGAAAAGTAAATTGAATAAAAATTGAAGTGGACTAAAAATAAAAATGAAAGTTGCATAAAATTAAAAGTGGAAGTTCAATCTAGAAAGCACTATACCTTAGCGATCTATTTGGAAATTAAATAAAAATGAAAGTTGAATAGAAAAATGACTTGAATAAAAATGGAAGTCAAATAAAAATAAAAATAGAAGTTGCAGAAAATTAAAAATGGAAGTTCATTCAAGAAACCACTATACCTTAACGATCTATTTGGAAATTAAATAAAAAAGAAAGTTGAATAGAAAAATGACTTGACTTGAATAAAAATGGAAGCCGAATAAAAATAAAAATGGAAGTTGCAGAAAATAAAAAATGGAAGTTCATTCAGGAAACCGCTGTACCTTAACGATCTGTTAGGAAATTAAATGAAAAAAGAAGTTGATCAGAAAAATAACTTGATTAAAAATGGAAGTTGAATAAAAATAAAAATGAAAGTTGCATAAAATTAAAAATGGAGGTTCATTAAAGAAACCCCTATACCTTAACGATCTATTTGGAAATTAAATAAAAAAGAAAGTTTAATAGAAATGTAAATGCAATAAAAATGGAAGTTCAATAAAAATAAAAGTGAAAGTTATATAAAATTAAAAATGATATTCAATCCAGAAACCACTATACCATAACAATCTATTTGGAAATTAAATAAAAAAGAAGTTGAATAGAATAGAAACTTGAATAAAAAAAAAAGAAGTTGAATAGAAAAGTAAATAAAAATGGAAGTTTAATAGAAAAGTAAATTGAATAAAAATGGAAGTTGAAAAAAAATAAAAGTGAAAGTTGCATAAAATTAAAAATGGAAGTTCAGTCCAGAAACCACTATACTTTAACGATCTATTTGGAAATTAAATAAAAAAGGATGTTTAATAGAAAAGTAAAACAATAAAAATGGAAGCTCAATAAAAATAAAAGTGAAAGTTGCATAAAATTAAAAATGAAAGTTCAATCCCCAAACGACTATACCATAACAATCTATTTGAAAATTAAATAAAAAAAGAAGTTGAATAGAAAAAAAAATGGCAGTTACAGAAAATTAAAAATGGAAGTTCACTCAATAAACCACTATACCTTAACGATCAATTTGGAAATTAAATAAAAATGGATGTTGAATAGAAAAATAACTTGAGTAAAAATGGAAGTCGAATAAAAATAAAAATGGAAGTTGCAGAAAATTAAAAATGGAAGTTCATTCAAGAAACCCCTATACCTTAAGGATCTATTTGGAAATTAAATAAAAAGGAAGTTTAATAGAAAAGTAAATTGAATAAAAATGGAAGTTGAAAAAAAATAAAAGTGAAAGTTGCATAAAATTAAAAATGGAAGTTCAATCCAGAAACCACTATACCTTAACGATTTATTTGGAAAGTAAGTAAAAAAGGAAGTTGAATGGAAAAGAAACTTGAATAAAAAAAAAAGTTGAATAGAAATAAAAATGGAAGTTGCAGAAAATTAAAATTGAAAGTTCATTCAAGAAACAACTATACCTTAACGATCTATTTGGAAATTAAATAAAAAAGGAAGTTGAATAGAAAAAAGACTTGAATAAAAATGGAAGTCGAATAAAAATAAAAATGAAAGTTGCAAAAAATTTAAAATGTAAGTTAATTCAGGAAACCGCTATACCTTAACGTTCTGTTTGGAAATTAAATAAAAAAAGGAAGTTTACTAGAAAAGTACATTGAATAAAAATAAAAGTTGAATAAAAATAAAAATGGAAGTTGCAGAAAATTAAAAATGGAAGTTCAATCCAGAAACCCGTATACCTTAACGATCTATTTGGAAATTCAATAAAAAAGGAAGTTGAGTAGAAAAGAAACTGGAATAAAAAGGGAAGTTCAATAAAAATAAAAACGGAAATTGCAGAAAATTAAAAATGGAAATATATTCAAGAAACCACTATTCCTTAACGATTTATTTGGAAATTAAATAAAAAAGGAAGTTGAATAGAAAAATAACATGAATAAAAATGGAAGTTGAATAGAAATAAAAATGGAAGTTGCAGAAAATTAAAAATGGAAGTTCATTCAAGAAACCACCATACCTTAACGATCTAGTTGGAAATTAAATAAAAAATGAAGCTTAATAGAAAAGAAAATTGAATAAAAATGGAAGTTGAATAAAAATAAAAGTGAAAGTTGCATAAAATTAAAAATGGAAGTTCAATCCAGAAACCACTATGCCTTAACGGTCTATTTGGAAATTATATAAAAAAGGAAGTTCAGTAGAAAAGAAACTAGAATGAAAAAGGAAGTTAAATAAAAACAAAAATGGAAGTTGCAGAAAATTGAAAATGGAAGTTCATTCAAGAAGTCACTATACCTTAATGATCTATTTGGAAATTAAATAAAAAAAGGAAGTTGAATAGAAAAATAACTTGAGTAAAAATGGAAGTCGAATAAAAATAAAAATGGAAGTTGCAGAAAATTAAAAATGGAAGTTAATTCAAGAAACCACTATACCTTAACGATCTATTTGGAAATTAAATAAAAAAGGAAGTTTAATAGAAAAGTAAATTGAATAAAAATGGAAGTTGAAAAACAATAAAAGTGAAAGTTGCATAAAATTAAAAATGGAAGTTCAGTCCAGAAACCCCTATACCTTAATGATCTTTTTGGAAATTAAATAAAAAAGGAAGTTTAATAGAAAAGTAAATTCAATAAAAATGGATGCTCAATAAAAATAAAAGTGAAAGTTGCATAAAATTAAAAATGAAAGTTCAATTCCAAAACCACTACCCCATAACAATCTATTTGAAAATTAAACAAAAAAAGAAGTTGAATAGAAAAGAAACTTGAATAAAAAAAGAAGTTGAATAGAAAAAAAAAAAGGAAGTTACAGATAATTAAAAATGGAAGATCATTCAAGAAACCACTATACCTTAACGATCTATTTGGAAATTAAATAAAAAAGGAAGTTTAATAGAAAAGTAAATTAAATAAAAATGGAAGTTGAATTAAAATAAAATTGAAAGTTGCATAAAATTAAAAATGGAAGTTCAATCCAGAAACCACTATACCTTTACAATCTATTTGGAAATTAAATAAAAAAGAAAGTTTAATAGAAAAGTAAATTCAATAAGAATGGAAGTTCAATAAAAATAAAAGTAAAAGTTGCATAAAATTAAAAATGAAAATTCAATACAGAAACCACTATACCATAACAATCTATTTGGAAATTAAATAAAAAAAGAAGTTGAATAGAAAAGAACTTGAATAAAAAAAGAAGTTGAATAGAAGTAAAAATGGAAGTTGCAGAAAATTAAAATTGAAGTTCATTCAAGAAACCACTATACCTTAACGATCTATTTCGAAATTAAATAAAAAAGGAAGTTTAATAGAAAAGTAAATTGAATAAAAATGGAAGTTGAAAAAAAATAAAAGTGAAAGTTGCATAAAATTAAAAATGAAAGTTCAGTCCAGAAACCACTATACCTTAACGATCTATTTGGAAAATAAGTAAAAAAGGAAGTCCAATAGAAAAGAAACTTGAATAAAAAAAGAAGTTGAATAGAAATAAAAATGAAAGTTGCAGAAAATTAAAATTGAAAGTTCGTTCAAGAAACTACTATACCTTAACGATCTATTTGGAAATTAAATAAAAAAGGAAGTTGAATAGAAAAATGACTTGAATAAAAATGGAAGTCAAATAAAAATAAAAATGGAAGTTGCAGAAAATAAAAAATGGAAGTTCATTCAAGAAACCACTATACCTTAACGATCTATTTGGAAATTAAATAAAAAAGAAAGTTGAATAGAAAAATGACTTGAATAAAAATGGAAGTCGAATAAAAATAAAAATGGAAGTTGCAGAAAACAAAAAATGGAAGTTCATTCAAGAAACCACTATACCTTAACGATCTATTTGGAAATTAAATAAAAAAGGAATTTGAATAGAAAAATGACTTGAATAAAAATGGAACTCGAATAAAAATAAAAATGAAAGTTGCAGAAAATTAAAAATGGAAGTTCATTCAAGAAACCACTATACCTTAACGATCTGTTTGGAAATTAAATAAAAAAGGAAGTTTAAAAGAAAAGTAAATTCAAAAAAAATAACAATGGAAGTTGCAGAAAATTAAAAATGGAAGTTCAATCCAGAAACAACTATACCTTAACGATTTATTTGGAAATTAAATAAAAAAGGAAGTTGAATAGAAAATGACTTGAATAAAAATGGAAGTCGAATAAAAATAAAAATGAAAGTTTCACAAAATTAAAAATGGAAGTTCATTCAAGAAACCACTATACCTTAACGATCTGTTTGGAAATTAAATAAAAAAGGAAGTTTAATAGAAAAGTAAATTGAATAAAAATAACAATGGAAGTTGCAGAAAATTAAAAATGGAAGTTCAATCCAGAAACAACTATACCTTAACGATTTATTTGGAAATTAAATAAAAAAGGAAGTTGAGTAGAAAAGAAACTTGAATAAAAAAGGAAGTTCAATAAAAATAAAAGTGAAAGTTGCATAAAATTAAAAATGAAAGTTCAATCCCGAAACCACTATACCATAACAATCTCTTTAAAAATTAAATAAAAAAAGAAGTTGAATAGAAAAGAAACTTGAATAAAAAAAGAAGTTCAATAAAAATAAAAATAGAAGTTACAGAAAATTAAAATTGGATGTTCATTCGAGAAACCACTATACCTTAACGATCTATTTGGAAATTAAATAAAAAATGAAGTTTAATAGAAAAGTAAATTGAATAAAAATGGAAGTTGAAAAAAAAATAAAAGTGAAAGTTGCATAAAATTAAAAATGGAAGTTCAGTCCAGAAACCGCTGTACCTTAACGATCTATTTGGAAATTAAATAAAAAAGGAAGTTGAATAGAAAAGAAATAGGAATAAAAAAAGAAGTTGAATTCAAATAAAAATGGAAGTTGCAGAAAATTAAAATTGAAAGTTCATTTAAGAAACCACTATACCATAACGATCTATTTGGAAATTAAATAAAAAAGGAAGTTGAATAGAAAAATGACTTGAATAAAAATTGAAGTCGAATAAAAATAAAAATGGAAGTTGCAGAAAATGGAAAATGAAAAATGTAAGTTCATTCAAGAAACTGCTATACCTTAACGATCTGTTTGGAAATTAAATAAAAAAAGGAAGTTTAACAGAAAAGGAAATTGAATAAAAATAAAAATTGAATAAAAATAAAAATGAAAGTTGCAGAAAATTAAAAATGGAAGTTCAATCCAGTAACCACTATACCTTAACGATCTATTTGGAATTTAAATAAAAATGGAAGTTGAGTAGAAAAGAAACTTGAATAAAAAAGGAAGTTAAATAAAAATTAAAATGGAAGTCGCAGAAAATTAAAAATGGAAGTTCATTCAAGAAACCACTATACCTTAACGATTTATTTGGAAATTAAATAAAAAAGGAAGTTGAATAGAAAAATCACATGAATAAAAATGGAAGTTGAATAGAAATAAAAATGAAAGTTGCAGAAAATTAAAAAAGGAAGTTCATTCAAGAAACCACGATACCTTAACGATCTATTTGGAAATTAAATAGAAAAGGAAGTTTAATAGAAAAGTTAATTAAATAAAAATAGAAGTTGAATAAAAATAAAAATGAAAGTTGCATAAAATTAAAAATGGATGTTCAATCCAGAAACCACTATACCTTAACGATCTATTTGAAAATTAAATAAAAAAGGAAGTTGAATAAAAAAGTGCATTGAATAAAAATGGAAGTCGAATAAAAATAAAAATGGAAGTTGCAGAAAATTAAAAATGGAAGTTCATTCAAGAAACCACTATACCTTAACGATCTATTTGGAAATTAAATAAAAAATGAAGTTTAATAGAAAAGTAAGTTGAATAAAAATGGAAGTTGAATAAAAATTAAAGTGAAAGTTGCATAAAATTAAAAATGGAAGTTCAATCTAGAAACCACTATACCTTAACGGTCTATTTGGAAATTAAATAAAAAAAGAAGTTGAATAGTAAATAAACTTGAATAAAAACAGAAGTTGAATAGAAATAAAAATGGAAGTTGCAGAAAATTAAAATTGAAAGTTCATTCAAGAAATCACTATACATTAACGATCTATTTGGAAATTAAATAAAAAAGGAAATTTGATAGAGAAGTAAATTAAATAAAAATGAAGTTGAAAAAAAATAAAAGTGAAAGTTGCATAAAATTAAAAATGGAAGTTCAATCCAGAAACCACTATACCTTAACGATCTATTTGGAAATTAAATAAAGAAGAAGTGGAGCAGAAAAGAAACTTGAATAAAAAAAGAAGTTAAATAGAAATAAAAATGAAAGTTACAGAAAATTAAAATTGGAAGTTCATTCAGGAAACCACTATACCTTAACGATCTATTTGGAAATTAAATAAAAATGGAAGTTTAATAGAAAAGTAAATTGAATAAAAATGGAAGTTAAATAAAAATAAAAATGAAAGTTGCATGAAATTAAAAATGGAAGTTCAATCCGTAAACCACTATACCTTAACGATCTATTTGGAAATTAAATAAAAATGGAAGTTGAATAAAAAAGTACATTGAATAAAAATGGAAGTCGAATAAAAATAAAAATGGAAGTTGCAGAAAATTAAAAATGGAAGTTCATTCAAGAAACCGCTATACCTTAACGATCTATTTGGAAATTAAATAAAAAATGGAAGTTCAATAGAAAAGTAAATTGAATAAAAATGGAAGTTGAGTGAAAATAAAAGTGAAAGTTCCGTAAAATTAAATATAGCGACCCCGGTCTTTTTCCCATTTGATTATTGTATCCGGACTTAGGTTCCGTTGATTCTGTTATTGTATAATTGTTGTTGTCATTCTTTATTTTCTCTTTTGGAGTTATAGGATGTGTTGGGTAGGTTTGTTTCAGGTTGGTTGGGTTCGGAAACCAAGTGTTGCTGTCCAGTTTTTGGGTTGGTCGCTCGAGCGAGGACTTGGTCGCTCGAGCGAGGGTTGTATTTTGTGTCTGGTGGCTCGAGCCAGATTTTCTTCGCTCGAGCGAGCAATTGCGTCTAGTGTAGACCTGAAGCATTGCATTCTTGGCTCGAGCGATATTCTCTTCGCTCGAGCGAGGATTTCTTGTGTCTGGTCGCTCGAGCGACCAAGTCTTCGCTCGAGCGAGCCTGTCCAGTTTAATCAAACAGCAGCGGGTTTTTTATCAGTTTTTCATCCTCTTTTTGGATTCCAAACCCTAAGGTCCGACTTCTCTCTCACCCTACTCACCTTCTCTCTTAGATTTGATCTACTTGGGGTGTGTTTCTACTCTAGATCCTTCATTAAAAAGAGTGTGTGAGTCGAGGGCTTCGTTTTAATCTGAATTGTTGGTGGTTTGGAGCATTTTGGAGTTTGGGTCTTCATCTCCATCTTCTCTTTTTGGGCTATTTCTTCAAGGCAGGGATTTCCTACTCCATCTTATAAGTTTTGTTCTAAGATTTGGTATTTTGATATGTTGGGAGCACTTTGGTAATTTTGGGAAAAACCCTAGGTGTTTTAATAAATTAATTTGTATAATTAATTTAAGGAAATTGGGGAATTTGGTTAAATCCATGAAATTGAGGAATTCATTGATTAAATGGTGTAGTTGGATAATTTAAATCACTCACCTAATGAATTGTTGATATATTTATTTCCAGTCTAGAAATAACTGTTTTGGGCTATCGGTGGAGGATAATCGTGATTGTTGTAGACATTGCATGTGGATTAGGAATAACTGAAACTAATCACATTGATTAAGTCATTAATTTTGACTATTGAATTAATACAGAAAATACGTGTATTGATTGAGCATTGCATTTGCATTTTGTGTGGGAGGAGATAGGGGATGTACTCCACGGTTTAGGGGAAGATAGGGGATGGACCTCTAAACCGGATTTTGTTTGGGAGGAGATAGGGGATGGACTCCATTAGCATCACTTTTATGTGTGCTTATTTATATTGAAGTGTTTTATTGATACAGCACTAAAATGTGTATCAAACTGGAAGTATGAAGTGTTTTGATTTGAGCCTGAGTCTCATTTGTTTGTTGACATTGGGAGAATGTGAATATGATATATTTAGTTCACTGTTGTAAGTTTGGCCAGGTTCTGAGCCATATTGATAATGTTGGAAAGTAAAACGTGTCTTAGACATTAGTGTCATGAGACAGTTAATGATGTAATTGATTATCTTGGTTAACCATCTATTGAATGCTATGGCTTTATTCAATGCTTATATTTGGTTTAGTATTTTTCTACTGGGCTGTGGCTCACCCTTTATGGGAACATCATTTTCAGGTTTAGGTGATAAGCTACCTCCAAGGACTTAGCTTGGAAAGACTTGGATTTTGAAGACTATTTTCAGTTATTTGTTTTTGTTTGTTAGTACATGTAAACACTCAAGCCTAGGGCTTTATTTGTATTTGAGTTAGAACTCATACTTTTGTGTCAAGTGTTGGCTTGGAAAGATGTAAGCCTGTAGGGCATTTAAGTTGTTGTTACATGTAATGTTTTTATTTAGTAAGACACTGATGAATTGTTTCCGTTTTAACACTGCACGTTGATGTTATATATATTTAATGGGTTTATTTTGAGGGCGTGACAGGATTGAACTTCCATTTCTAATTTTATGTAACTTTAATTTTTATTTTTATTCAACTTTCATTTTTTTTCATTTTACTTTTCTATTGAACTACCTTTTTATATTTAATTTCCAAATAGATCGTTAAGGTATAGTGTTTTCTTGAATGAACTTCCATTTTTAATTTTATGCAACTTTCATTTTCATTTTTATTTAACTTCCTTTTTCATTCTAGTTTCTTTTCTACTCAACTTCATTTTTTATTTAATTTCCAAATAGATCGTTAACGTATAGTGGTTTATGGATTGAACTTCCATTTTTAATTTTATGCAACTTTAATTTTTATTTTTATTCAACTTCCATTTTTATTCTATTTATTTTCTATTAAATTTCTTTTTTTATTTAATTTCCAAATAGATTGTTAAGGTATAGTGGTTTCTTGAATGAACTTCCATTTTTAATTTTCTGCAACTTCCATTTTTATTTTTATTCGACTTCCATTTTTATTCAAGTCATTTTTCTATTCAACTTCTTTTTTTTTTAATTTCCAAATAGATCGTTGAGGTATAGTGGTTTCTTGAATGAACTTCCATTTTTAATTTTCTGCAACTTCCATTTTTATTTTTATTTGACTTCCATTTTTATTCATGTCATTTTTCTATTCAACTTCTTTTTTTATTTAATTTCTAAATAGATCGTTAAGATACAGTGGTTTCTGGATTGAACTTCCATTTTTAATTTTATGCAACTTTCACTTTTATTTTTAATCAACTTCCATTTTTTATCAATTTGCTTTTCTATTAAACTTCCATTTTTATTTAATTTCCAAATAGATCGTTGAGGTATAGTGGTTTTTTAAATGAACTTCCATTTATAATTTTCTGCAACTTCATTTTTATTTTTATTTAAATTCCATTTTTATTCAAGTTATTTTTCTATTCAACTTCCTCTTTAATTTAGTTTCCAAATAGATCGTTAAGGTATAGTGGTTTCTTGAATGAACTTCCATTTTTATTTTTATTTAACTTCCTTTTTTCTTCAGGTTTCTTTTCTACTCAAATTCCTTTTTTATTTGATTTCCAAATAGATCGTTATGGTATAGTGGTTTCTGGATTGAACTTCCATTTTTATTTTTATTCAACTTCCATTTTTGTTCAATTTACTTTTCTATTAAACTTACTTTTTTATTTAATTTCCAAATAGATCGATAAGGTATAGTGGTTTCTTGAATGAACTTCCATTTTTGATTTTCTGCAACTTCCATTTTTATTTTTATTTAACTTCCTTTTTTATTCTAGTTTCTTTTCTACTCAACTTCCTTTTTTATTTAATTTCCAAATAGATCGTTAAGGTTTAGTGGTTTCTGGATTGAACTACCATTTATAATTTTCTACAACTTCTATTTTTATTGAAGTTATTTTTCTATTCAACTTCCTCTTTTATTTAATTTCCAAATAGATCGTTAAGGTATAGTGGTTTCTTGAATGAACTTCCATTTTTAATTTTCTGCAACTTCCATTTTTATTTTTATTTAACTTCCTTTTTTATTCAAGTTTCTTTTCTACTCAACTTCCTTTTTTATTTAATTTCCAAATAGATCATTAAGGTATAGTGGTTTCTGGATTAAACTTCCATTTTTAATTTTCTGCAACTTTCATTTTTATTTTTATTCAACTTCTCTTTTTATTCAATTTAATTTTCTATTAAACCTCCTTTTTTATTTAATTTACAAAAAGATCGTTAAGGTATAGTAGTTTCTTGAATAAACTTCCATTTTTAATTTTCTGCAACTTCCATATTTATTTTTATTCGACTTCCATTTTTATTCAAGTCATTTTTCTTTTCAACTTCCTTTTTTATTTAATTTCCAAATAGATCGTTAAGGTATAGTGGTTTCTGGATTGAACTTCCATTTTTAATTTTATGCAACTTTCATTTTTATTTTTATTCAACTTCCATTTTTATTCAATTTACTTTTCGATTAAACTTCCTTTTTTATTTAATTTCCAAATAGATCGTTAAGGTATAGTGGTTTCTTGAATGAACTTCCATTTTTAATTTTCTGCAACATCCATTTTTATTTTTATTCAACTTCCATTTTTATTCAAGTCATTTTTCTATTCAACTTCCTTTTTATTTAATTTCCAAATAGATCGTAGAGGTATAGTGGTTTCTTGAATGAACTTCCGTTTTTAATTTTCTGCAACTTCCATTTTTATTTTTATTCGACTTCCATTTTTATTGAAGTCATTTTTCTATCCAACTTCCTATTTTATTTAATTTCTAAATAGATCGTTAAGGTATAGTGGTTTCTGGATTGAACTTCCATTTTAAATTTATGCAACTTTCACTTTTTATTTTTATTCAACTTCCATTTTTGTTCAATTTTCTTTTCTAATTGTAACAACCCTCACCTTATTCTTGTCACACTTGCATACATTCCTGCATGAACCTGCCTTATTATTTTGTTTTGAAGGTTTTGCCTTGTCTTGATCTGCTTAAAGTTGCATGCATGATTTTGTTCTTTGCTTAGTGTATGTGTGTGCGTAGCCGAGGTCATCTTGAGCTTAGTCCGCCTTTGAACCTTGTACTTAGAACTATTTTGAGATCTTGTTCAACCCCATCTTCACCTCGGGCATTCATTGCCGAGATGCTTCGCACTTAGTGAACCTTGTCCTTGGGCAGGTATGGCCTAGGCCGAGATGTGGCACACCCCGGCCAAGGTGTGGCACAGCTTAGTCAAGTGTCGTCCTCCCTAGCCGATGTTTTTCTATCCTGTTGCTGGATCCTTGATTTGAGCCGATGTCATCTTGTTGCCGATGTGTCTTACCCGAGCTTGCTGCATACGCTTTGTCAGAGACTTGTCTTGTCTATCAATCACCTTTTTGGAGCTGAACCAACCCGATAATGCCACGTGTCCGAGCTGATTGTTAAGGCAGCCGGCAGACCCTGAAACAAATCATTTTTTTTCTTGTCTCAAATCCTTGTTTTAGAGAGAGAAGCTCTAGAGAGGAGGAAGAAGAGTTCTTGAGTGAGAGTAGTCTTCCAAGCTTGATCTTCGTGGTTTGAACCGTTGGATCCGAGTTTTGAGGTTAGAATCTTGATCTCCTTTGGTTGTTCTTGCTGATCATCTAGCTGCATTGCATGATCGGATTTGTGTTGCATGTCATACATTGTTTTGAAGTTGGTTTTGGAAAGAGGAAATGGTCTTCCATATGTTTTTGAAGAAAGTCTCATTTTGATCGAAAAGTTGGAACGAAAACCATGTTTTGTGTTTGTTCTTGCATGACTTTCTTTAATGGGTACCCAGGTCCATATATTTTGAACTCTTGGCATGAAAACTTAGATTTTTGTAACAAGTTGTGAGCTTGCATCCATCTTTCAAATGATCATGTTCTTCATACTCTTCAAAGGAAAACCCAGGTTTTTCCTGACCTTGTTTAGCGGGACCTCGGCATAGTCCTGGACGGTACCCAGTGTGTTTTCGAGAAACGGGAGCAGTGATTAAGCTCCCAGCTTGTTTTGCTTTGTCTTTGACTTGGATCTGGCAAGAATGTCGAGATCATTTGCATGTATATAGAGCTTGCTTTGAGAATGTGACTTGCCATGTGATTGTACGTCCTTGATATTTTCTTTGAGTCTACGCCTGAAGAACTAGGTGAGTGGTATTTCTAATAAAACTATGTTACACTTGCTTTTGATAAATCTTGTTTTGTTTGTTTTAACGTGGTATTTGCTAAGCATGAATAAATGGCCTTGTTTGATTGTTATCCTCGGAAAGTCCCTTGTGCTGGAGGACTCTAAACTTTCGCAGTACTAAGTATAAAAGGATACGGTCCGTGTTAAATCGGGCTACGGGCCTAAGTAACACAAGTCCCTTGTGCTGGAGGACTCTAAACTTTTGCAGTACTATGTGTAAAAGGATACGGTCCTTGTTAAATCGGGCTATGGGCCTAAGTAACACAAGTCCCTTGTATTGGAGGACTCTAAACTTTCGCAATACTTTTGACCAAACGATTACGGATCGTACAGCCCTTGATACTTGAATGATGAATACGGTTCATCCCTTGCTTCGCCGATGTTATGATACTTGAATGATGAATACGGTTCATCCCTTGCTTCGCCGATGTTATGATACTTGAATGATGAATACGGTTCATCCCTTGTTTTGCCTATGTCAGTAAACATCTTTGGATACTTGTAATATTTGATTGATGAATACAGTTCATCCCTCGTCTTGCTAAAGTTTGATGTGTTTCGTTTTGAAGGACCTCGGCTATATTCATGCAAAACCTTTATTATTAGTACCATTCACTGAGTATTTGTACTCACCCCTCTATATATATGTAGGTGATGAGCAGGACGGCGGCGACGCCTAGATCGTTTTGGATGCTTGTTTTGGATTCGTACTTATGTCGGCTTTGCTTTTGTATTTACGTCGGCGGTGCCCTGCTTTGCATGTCGGCAAATCTTGAAAATCACGCTTCTTGACTTGTATTAGCTGTATTTTGTATACGTCGGCTCGAGAAGCCTTTTGATCAAGATGTAACATGTATTTTACCTTATTGTATTCAAGTTGTAAAGTTAATTGGAAATGTTTGGCATTGCTCTGACCTACGCACAGCTCTTATGGACCACTTGTATTTGATTTATTGCTTCCGCATTTGTGAGCCCCCTATATCCATACTCTGATTGTGTTAAGTTTTGAAAAGTTGGCCTTCGGTAATTACGGATTACTGGCCATCACGGCACCAAACTACTAGGGGCGGTTTGGGGTCGTGACAGAATGGTATCAGAGCACAAGTTCCTCGGTATACGCTATTCACACACTTTGAGTCCTGAAGAGCATAGGATTTCCCTTAGAAAGATGTTAGGGTTGCATCATGGTATTTGTTGTTTGAGTGAAGTGTGCATTGTCTTGATATACTTATTTGCTATTACCTATGTGGTTGTTTGTTTAATTGTTTTAAAGTCATACCTTGCATACTCATAGTATCATGAGGAGAGGTAGACCACCGCTTGGCCGAGATCAGCCTGAAGACAGAATGGACAGATTGGAAAGGTTAGTTGAAGGTTTGGCCCGCGAGTTGAGGCAAATCAGGCAGCAGTTCGCTAGTGCTACGTCGACTCAGGCCGAGCAGACCAACGGCCGAATTGTAGTTCCACCCCCGCCAGTGCCACAAGTTCCCCCGCAGCCTGCCTTATATGGGGATGGCACGATAGCCTTGATCAGGGAGTTCAAGAAAATGAGACCACCAAGGTTCTCTGGGGGAATAGAGCCGATGAAGGCTGATGCATGGGTTTTGGAGATGGAAAAGTTGTTCGAGATCTTCCCTAGCACCGACGCTCAGAAAGTGACGTTGGCAGCATTCACATTAGATGATGACGCCCGCAGGTGGTGGATGATGGTTAGAGGGAGCAATCCAGATTTGACCTGGACCCGATTCTTAGAGTTGTTCTACAAGAAACATTTTCCCCTAAGTGTTCGAAACCGCAAGGCTACCGAATTTCATACTCTGACGCAAGGCAACAGAATAGTGGCGGAATATGACCGCGCTTTTACTGAATTGGTAAGGTTTGTACCTCACATGACCAACGATGAATATATGAAGGCCAGGAAGTTCGAGTGTGGGCTTCGTGGACCGATTCAAGGCTGGGTCAACTTGCTCGATATGCCGACTTATGCCGAAGTATTGGACAAAGCCATTCAGGCCGAAGCTAATTTGAACCGATACCAGAGCTCGGGAGAAAACCAGCGAAAGAGGCAGAACTATGACAATCGCCGAGGACAGCTGGGCACCAAGAAGAGAACGAACATGGGCAGTACTAGTAACCTAAGGCAGGACGGGAGTGCTAAACCGATGTGTTCGGATTGTGGGAAACAACATTTCGGGATCTGTCGACGAACGTCTGGAGCCTGTTATGAATGTGGCGAGATGGGCCATTATATGAGGGATTGCCCCAAAACAAAGGCTGATAACAACAAGAAAGGAGAGAATACCTCGGGTTCCGTTCAGAAGGGAAATGCTGGGAAAGGACAGATGAGACAGGGCAGAGTGTTTGCATTGGTGCCAGGAGACACTCAGAATGCTGAGGCAGTGGTGTCAGGTATGTTACTAATTTGCTCCCAAGACGCCTATGTGTTGATTGACTTGGGTTCTACTCATTCGTTTATATCTACTAAGTTTACCGAGAAAATTAATAGAGAACTAGAGCCCCTTGATTATGTGTTGTCTGTATCTACTCCATCTGGGAGATCTATGTTTGTTGCATCCATTTACAGAGCATGTGTTGTTGTGATTGAGAATGTTGAATTGCTAGTAGATCTAATGCCTCTAGACCTAGCTCATTTTGATATTATACTGGGAATGGACTGGTTAGTTGCAAACGATGCATCTATTAATTGTGTTTCGAAAAGTGTCACACTGAGACCCCCAAACCTAGCCGAGATTATTTTCCAGGGTAAAGGGATAGTGCCCCCACCATACTTGATTTCGTCCATTAAGGCCGGTAAGTTAATTCAGAAGGGGTGCCGAGGTTACTTGTGTAGTATACTGAGTGATCAGAATGGAAATGTTAACTTAGTCGACATCCCGATTGTTAATGATTTCCCCGACGTCTTTCCGGACGAATTGCCTGGCCACTTGACCGATAGAGAAATAGAGTTTACTGTCGATATTATATCGGGAACGCAGCCGATCTCCAAACCACCTTATAGGATGGCCCCCGCTGAACTTAGAGAATTGAAACTGCAATTGCAAGAGTTGTTAGATAAGGGATTTATTAGGCCGAGCACTTCACCATGGGGAGCACCTGTTTTATTTGTTAAGAAGAAGGATGGCACACTCCGTCTTTGTATTGACTATAGAGAACTCAATAAAGTCATCATTAAGAACAAGTACCCGTTACCTAGAATTGACGATTTGCTTGATCAGTTACAAGGAGCACGAGTCTTTTCTAAGATCGACCTTCGGTCTGGTTACCATCAGCTTAAAGTTAAAGCCGAAGATGTTGAGAAGACTGCTTTTCGAACAAGATATGGCCACTACGAGTTTTTAGTAATGCCTTTTGGAGTGACCAATGCCCCTGCTACATTTATGGATTTAATGAATCGAATCTTCAAACCATATTTAGATGAATTTGTAGTTGTTTTCATTGATGATATATTGATCTATTCCAAGAGTGATATTGAACATGAAAACCATTTGAGACTTGCCTTACAGATTTTGAGAGAACGGAAATTGTATGCTAAGTTTAATAAGTGTGAGTTTTGGCTTTCTACCATTTCATTTTTGGGTCATGTGATTAATGAAGAGGGTATCTCAGTAGATCCTAGCAAAGTTGAAGCCGTAGTAAATTGGCCGAGGCCGACTAATGTGTCCGAGATTCGTAGTTTTCTGGGTTTGGCAGGTTATTACAGAAAGTTTGTGAAAGATTTCTCAAGGATTGCAATTCCATTAACGCAACTGACTAAGAAGGGAACACTGTATGAATGGACTAAAGATCGGGAGTCAGCCTTCCAGGAACTGAAGACGAAGTTAATTACAGCACCAGTACTTGTACTACCATCAGGTAACGAAGAGTTTCATGTCTATAGTGATGCATCGCATAAGGGTTTGGGTTGTGTATTAATGCAAAAGGGTAAGGTTATAGCTTATGCATCTCGTCAGTTGAAACCTCATGAGAAAAACTATCCTACCCATGACTTAGAATTGGCGGCCGTGGTATTTGCTTTAAAGATTTGGCGTCACTATTTGTATGGAGCTACTTGTCAGGTTTTTACAGATCATAAGAGCTTAAAGTATCTATTCACTCAGAAGGAATTAAATTTGAGACAAAGACGGTGGCTTGAGTTGTTGAAAGACTACGATATGCGGATTCAATATCACCCCGGGAAAGCCAACAGTGTAGCCGACGCTTTGAGCAGGAAGTCAGGTGGAAATTTGGCATGTTTAACCGTGATGTCAGCAGAGCCGACTATTGTTAATGAAGTAAAGACAAGACAGATGGAGGATAACTTCCTCAAGAAAATAGCCGAGGAGATTGACACAAGGCCGAGACCAGGGTATACCATCGAGAACCAAGTACTCAGGTTTGAAGGAAGGTTATGCGTGGCCGACATCCCAGAGCTGAAGAAAACGATTTTGCAGGAAGCTCATGGTTCTAAGTTTGCTGTCCATCCAGGGAACACAAAAATGTATCAAGATGTGAAGCAGACCTTCTGGTGGCCAAATATGAAGAGAGAAATAGCCGAATTCGTGTCCCAGTGTTTACATTGTCACCAAGTGAAAGCAGAACATCAAAGACCAGCAGGACTTCTTCAACCTTTGCCGATTCCCGAGTGGAAATGGGAGCACATCTCCATGGATTTTGTGATTGGTTTGCCGAAAACACCTAAGGGTATGGATTCAATTTGGGTTGTTGTGGATAGGTTAACTAAGTCAGCACACTTTCTACCCGTTAAGACTACCTTCAACGCCAATCAACTTGCCTTGCTATATGTGAACGAGATTGTCAGACTTCATGGAGTGCCGATGTCAATTGTTTCAGACCGAGACCCTAAATTTGTTTCTAGAATTTGGCAGAGCCTACAGAGGGCTTTTGGAGCCGAGCTGAGATTTAGTACAGCCTTTCATCCCCAGACAGATGGGCAGACTGAGAGGACAATTCAGACGCTTGAAGATATGCTTAGACTTTGTGTATTGGACTTCCAAGGAAGTTGGGGAACACATTTGCCCTTAGTGGAATCCGCTTACAATAACAGTTATCAAGCTAGCATTGGCATGGCGCCGTATGAAGCCTTGTATGGAAGAAAATGTAGGTCGCCGATATGTTGGACCGAAGTCGGAGATAGAACTCTGCTTGGTCCCGAATTGATTCAAGTGACAACGGAGAAGATTAAACTTATCCAACAGAGGATTAAAACTGCCCAGAGCCGACAAAAGAGCTACGCCGACCAGAGAAGGAATGAGATGGAGTTCGAAGTTGGGAATCATGTATTCCTGAAGGTCTCACCAATGAAAGGAGTTTCCAGATTTGGAAAGAAAGGTAAGTTAGCACCTCGCTATATTGGGCCATTTGAAATTCTTGAGAGAATTAATCCCATCGCCTACAGACTTGTTTTGCTGCCGGATTTGAGCCAAGTCCATAATGTGTTTCATGTTTCGATGTTGAGAAAATACATCCGAGATCCACTACATGTAATCGATCATTCCGAGATCACAGTTAATGAGGATTTGGGCTACGAGGAGAAGCCAATGAGGATTATTGACCGACAAATGAGGCAATTGAGGAACAGATCGATACCGATGGTAAAGGTCGAATGGAAGGAGCATTATGGCACAGGAGCCACGTGGGAAAAGGAAGAGGATATGAAAATCCGTTATCCGGAGTTGTTCTGGGAACAAGGTAATTCAAGTTTGGGGACCAAACTTCTTTAAGGGGGGTAGGATGTAACAACCCTCACCTTATTCTTGTCACACTTGCATACATTCCTGCATGAACCTGCCTTGTTATTTTGTTTTGAAGGTTTTGCCTTGTCTTGATCTGCTTAAAGTTGCTTGCATGATTTTGTTCTTTGCTTAGTGTATGTGTGTGCGTAGCCGAGGTCATCTTGAGCTTAGTCTGCCTTTGAACCTTGTACTTAGAACTATTTTGAGATCTTGTTCAACCCCATCTTCACCTCGGGCATTCATTGCCGAGATGCTTCGCACTTAGTGAACCTTGTCCTTGGGCAGGTATGGCCTAGGCCGAGATGTGGCACACCCCGGCCAAGGTGTGGCACAGCTTAGTCAAGTGTTGTCCTCCCTAGTTGATGTTTTTCTATCATGTTGCTGGATCCTTGATTTGAGCCGATGTCATCTTGTTGCCGATGTGTCTTACCCGAGCTTGCTGCATACGCTTTGTCAGAGACTTGTCTTGTCTATCAATCACCTTTTTGGAGCTGAACCAACCCGATAATGCCACGTGTCTGAGCTGATTGTTAAGGCAGCCGGCAGACCCTGAAACAAATCATTTTTTTTCTTGTCTCAAATCCTTGTTTTAGAGAGAGAAGCTCTAGAGAGGAGGAAGAAGAGTTCTTGAGTGAGAGTAGTCTTCCAAGCTTGATCTTCGTGGTTTGAACCGTTGGATCCAAGTTTTGAGGTTAGAATCTTGATCTCCTTTGGTTGTTCTTGCTGATCATCTAGCTGCATTGCATGATCGGATTTGTGTTGCATGTCATACATTGTTTTGAAGTTGGTTTTGGAAAGAGGAAATGGTCTTCCATATGTTTTTGAAGAAAGTCTCATTTTGATCGAAAAGTTGGAACGAAAACCATGTTTTGTGTTTGTTCTTGCATGACTTTCTTTAATGGGTACCCAGGTCCATATATTTTGAACTCTTGGCATGAAAACTCAGATTTTTGTAACAAGTTGTGAGCTTGCATCCATCTTTCAAATGATCATGTTCTTCATACTCTTCAAAGGAAAACCCAGGTTTTTCCTGACCTTGTTTAGCGGGACCTCGGCATAGTCCTGGACGGTACCCAGTGTGTTTTCGAGAAACGGGAGCAGTGATTAAGCTCCCAGCTTGTTTTGCTTTGTCTTTGACTTGGATCTGGCAAGAATGCCGAGATCATTTGCATGTATATAGAGCTTGCTTTGAGAATGTGACTTGCCATGTGATTGTAGGTCCTTGATATTTGCTTTGAGTCTATGCCTGAAGAACTAGGTGAGTTGTCACGCCCCCAAACCGCCCCTAGTAGTTTGGTGCCGTGATGGCCAGTAATCCGTGATTACCGAAGGCCGACTTCCAAAATTGCCACACAATCAGAGTATAAAATATGGGGCTTACAAGTGCGGAAGCAATATGTATACATATACAAAATCTAAATAGTCCATGAAAGCCGTGCATAAGTCCAATGGAATGTCATACATCAAACATCTTTACAAGTCTTACAATTTAGATACAGCAAGAATGAGATACAAAACACGTCCTGACCAAAAGGCTTCTCAAGCCGACATATGCCAAAAACAAACAAGGAAAACATAAGCCGAGAAGCATAATCTTCAAGACGATGCAAAACGCAAATCCAAAACATGTCGGCAAAGCACCCAAAACACATCGGCAATCACGTCTAGGCCTCAATGCCTTCTTGTTCATCACCTACATATATATAGAGAGGGTGAGCTTGGATACTCAGTGAATGATATTAGAAATAAAGGTTTGCATGATTGATATCCAAGATTTCTTTCAAAACAATACATAACATACTCTACAATCAAGAGGGAAATCAAGTTCATTGCCGGCCTTTCAAGTTCTTTAGATGTTATTACATCTACTTAATACAAGAAGGTGATGACATTCCCAAGACAAGAGTGCAGTTGTATTATAGACCCCTGCAACTAAGGACTTTCAAGACAAGCTGTGCTGCGAAAGTTTATAGTCCTCTAGCACTAAGGACTGTCAAGACAAGCTGTGCTGCGAAAGTTTAGAGTCCTCTAGCACTAAGGACTGTCAAGACAAGAGTGCAGTTGCATTATAGTCCCCTGCAACTAAGGACTTTCAAGACGAGTCATCAAAACAAGATAGCATTTGATATACAAAATAGGGATAGTCATTCATGCTAGATCAAGTACTTTTCAAAACAAGGCAAAACAAGATTTATCAAAACAAGTGTAACATAGCTTTATTAGAAATACCACTCACTTAATTCTTCAAACGTCGGGGTCAAGCAAGGTCCAGTCCTACAATCACATTGCAAAGCGTACTTGAACATATTTCCTCAAAACAAGTCTAACATGCATGCAAATGATTTTTTGGAAAACCTACTGGGCACCAACCAGGTCTAAGCCGAGGTGTGTTTCCGAGGGCCACATACAAGGAAAAGAGGTCGGGAAACTCTGGGTTCCCCTCTGCTGATGAACATGAAGAACATGGGTGTGAAAACATGAAAATTACGAATGTTTGACCATAATCTGTCATCACAAATCTGAGGTTTTCGTGCTATGAGTTTGAAAACATGGACTTGGGTACCCATACTTGGAAATCATGCAAGAACAAACACAAAACGTGAATCTAGGCATAAAGCTTTCGGATCAAATCAAGACTTTCTTGAAGAACACATGAATGTCATTTTCTCTTTCTAAAATCGAGCTTCAAAACGATGCATGGCTTACAGATCATTTTCAATCATGCAATGCGATAACATAAACATAAAGAACATTACGAGTAGATCAAGAATCTAACCTTAGAATGCGGATCTAACGGTTGGATCTCTAGAAATCAAGCTTGAAGATCTACTTCCTCACTCTAAAACTCTTTCTTCCTCCTAGAGCTTCTCTCTCTACAAGACAAGGTTATGACACCAATTGATAGTTTTATATACCCGGTTCTGGGGTTAATCCTCTGCTGAGACACGTGGCGGCGACTGGTTGGGTTCTACCTGAAAAGGTGACTGGCAGACCAGACAAGGCATGGTGGAAGGGTGTTCAACAAGCAAAGCGTCATGGGCTCTCTGACAGGCTATGACATCGGCTAACAACAAGGCATATCTAACAAGTCTGCACGGAATGACACTTCGGCAAGGGGTGACATCGGCTAACAATGACTTCGGCAACTACGGTGACAATGACCTCGGCTAGGAAGGACAACACTTGACTAAGCTGTGCCACATCTTGGCCCAGATGCGCCACACCTCGGCCTAGGTCATACCGCTCCAGGACGAGATCACTGGGGTGCAAGGTAACATCTCGGCTAACGTGGTCGAGGCAAGGACGGAGATCAACAAGGGGTTCCAAGATACTACTACTAGACTAAGGGTGACCTCGGCTTGGAATAACATCGGCTAGAGGCAAGGCGTGACCTAAGTTTTTACATCAAGGAAGGAAGAAGACAGGTACACTATACTTAGACAAATCACAAGGCTTCAAGTCAAGGCACAGATTTCACTTGCTAAAGCAAATCAAGTCACAACATACACATGCAAGCTTAACAAGTCATAATCATACAAATGCTCATGAACATGATTAAGATGAAAAATGTGGGTTCTTACAGTCTACCCTCCTTAAGGAAGTTTGGTCCCCAAACTTAAGTTACCTTGACCTATGAATAACTCCGGGTGACAGATTTTCATCTCCTCTTCCTTTTCCCATGTGGCCTCCCCGCCATAATGCTTCTCCCATTCGATTTTCACCATTGATATCGACTTGTTTCTCAACTGTCTCACTTGTCTGTCGATAATTCTCATCGGCTTCTCTTCGTAGCCCAAGTCTTCATTAACCACAACTCCGGAATAATCTATTACATGCAGTGGGTCTCGGATATATTTCCTCAACATCGAAACATGGAACACATTGTGGACTCGACTCAAATCTGGTGGCAAAGCAAGTCTGTAAGCAACGGTGTTGATCCTCTCAAGAATTTCAAATGGCCCAATATATCGAGGTGCAAGTTTACCCTTCTTCCCAAATCTCGAAACTCCTGTCATCGGCGAAACTTTCAAAAACACGTGATCCCCAATTTCAAATTCTAACTCCCTCCTTCTTTGGTCGGCATAACTCTTCTGTCGACTCTGTGCGGTTTAATCCTCTGCTGAATGAGTTTGATCTTCTCAGTTGTCATCTGAACCAACTCGGGGCCAATTAGAGCTTTGTCTCCTACTTCAGTCCAACATATCGGCGATCTGCACTCTCTTCCATACAGAGCTTCATACGGCGCCATGCCTATGCTGGCTTGATAACTGTTGTTGTACGCGAACTCTATCAATGGCAAATGCGATTCCCAACTCCCCTGAAAATCCAACACGCACAACCTGAGCATGTCTTCGAGTGTCTGAATCATTCTTTCTGTCTGCCCGTCGGTCTGGGGGTGAAAGGCTGTGCCAAATCTCAACTCTGTTCCCAAGGCTCCTTGTAGACTCTGCCAAAATCTAGAAATGAACTTCGGGTCTCGGTCTGACACAATGGACATCGGCACACCATGAAGCCTAACGATCTCGTTTACGTACAATTCGGCAAGTCGGTCGGCATTGAATGTAGTCTTGACAGGCAAAAAGTGAGCTGACTTAGTAAACCTGTCAACTATAACCCAAATGGAATCCATACCTCTTTGCGTCCTCGGCAAACCCACTACGAAATCCATGGAGATGTGCTCCCATTTCCACTCAGGAATTGACAAGGGTTGGAGAAGTCCTGCCGGTCTCTGGTGTTCTGCCTTCACTTGCTGACAACTCAGACACTGAAACACAAACTCAGCTATTTCTCTTTTCATGTTTGGCCACCAAAAGGTCCGCTTTACGTCCTGATACATCTTGGTGCTCCCTGGATGAATGGCAAACTTGGAGTTATGGGCCTCTTGCAAAATCTTCCTTTTCAACTCTGGTACGTCGGCTACACACAATCTTCCTTCGAACCTAAGCACCTGATTTTCCACTGTGTACCCTGGCCTCGGCTTGGAGACAAATTCATCGATTACCCTTTTTAGGAACTTATCTTCCACCTGCCTGGTCTTTACTTCCTCAACGATGGTCGGTTCCGCTGAGACTGTTGCCAGACACGCCAAACTTCCGACTAGCTTCCTGCTTAATGCGTCGGCTACGGAGTTTGCCTTACCTGGGTGATACTGAATCTGCATGTCGTAGTCCTTCAACAGCTCGAGCCATCTTCTCTGCCTCATATTTAACTCTTTCTGGGTGAACAAGTATTTCAGACTCTTGTGGTCGGTGAAAACTTGGCAAGATGTTCCGTACAGGTAATGACGCCAGATCTTCAAAGCAAAAACCACGGCAGCTAACTCCAGGTCATGGGTGGGATAATTCTTTTCATTAGGCTTCAACTGACGAGACGCGTACGCTATGACTTTACCTTTTTGCATTAAAACGCAACCCAAACCTTTGTGTGAAGCATCGCTGTAGATCTGAAATTCTTCATTAGCTGATGGTAGTACCAGAACCGGTGCTGTAACTAACCTCGTCTTCAGTTCCTGGAAAGCTGATTCTCTTTCATTGGTCCATTCATAAGCTGCTCCCTTCTTGGTTAGTTGTGTCAAAGGCACTGCAATCCTCGAGAAATCCTTCACAAACTTTCTGTAATAACCTGCCAAACCCAGGAAACTACGAACCTCGGACACGTTGGTCGGCGTCGGCCAATTCACAATGGCTTCAATCTTACTGGGGTCAACTGATATACCGTCTTCATTAATCACATGCCCTAGAAATGAAATGCTGGAAAGCCAGAACTCGCATTTACTTAACTTGGCGTACAACTTCTTATCTCTCAAGGTCTGCAGGGCAAGTCTCAGATGATTCTCGTGCTCGCTCGCACTCCCAGAATAGATCAATATGTCGTCGATAAAAATAATGACAAATTCATCTAGGTACGGCTTAAAGACTCTGTTCATCAGGTCCATGAATGCTGCTGGGGCATTGGTTACTCCGAAGGGCATTACCAAAAATTCGTAGTGACCATATCTTGTCCGAAAAGCAGTTTTCTCAATGTCCTCGGCTTTAACCTTCAACTGATGGTAACCCGACCTGAGGTCAATCTTGGAAAAGACTCGTGCTCCTCGTAGTTGATCGAGTAAGTCATCAATCCTTGGCAATGGATACTTGTTCTTAATGGTCACCTTATTAAGTTCCCTGTAGTCGATGCAAAGACGAAGTGTGCCATCCTTTTTCTTAACAAACAGAACGGGTGCTCCCCACGGTGAAGTACTCGGCTTGACGAATCCCTTATCCAACAATTCCTGTAACTGCGACTTCAGTTCTCTAAGTTCGGCTGGAGCCATTCTGTAGGGTGTTTTGGAGATAGGATGTGTTCCTGGCAAGACGTCCACAGTGAACTCTATTTCTCTATCGACAAGGTGGCCAGGCAACTCATTCGGAAAGACGTCGGGGAATTCCTCAACAACGGGTATGTCGGCTAACTCAACATTTCCATTCAGATCACTTAGTATACTGCATAAATAACCCTTACATCCTTTTTGGATCAACTTGTAGGCCTTCATGGATGAGATTAAGTAAGGTGGGGGTACTATTCCTTTACCTTGGAAAATGACCTCAACTTGACTTGGGGTCTTCAATGTGACGTTCTTAGTAATACAATTAATGGATGCATGATTCGCCACTAACCAATCCATTCCCAATATAACATCGAAGTGAGTCATGTTTAATGGCATCAAATCAACTAACAATTCTACACTCTCAATCATAGCAATACACGCCCTATAAATGGATGTAACAATCATATTTCTCCCAGATGGAGTAGACACAGATAATACATAATCAAGGGGTTCTAATTCCCTATCCAACTTCTCGGCGAATATAGTGGACACAAATGAATGCGTAGAACCCGAATCAATCAATACGTATGCATCTTGAGAACAAATTGAAATGGTACCTGACACCACTGTTTCAGCATTCTGGGCGTCTCCCGGCACTAATGCGAAAACTCTGCCCTGCCTCGCCTGTACTCCCCCGATGTTATTCTTCTGTGCAGAGCCCGAGGTGCTCCCAGTCCTCCTTCCATCATCGGTCCTTGCTTTCGGGCAGTCCTTCACGCGATGGCCTATCTCGCCACACTCGTAGCAAGCTCCTGTTGCCCAACGACAAACCCCGAAATGTAGCTTTCCACAACTCGCGCACATCGGCTTAACGTTACCTTCCTGATTTGAGTTGCTGGAACTGTCTGTGCTTATCTTCTTCTTGGCATTGAACGGAACTCGGCGATTGTCATAACTCTGTCTCTTCCTCTGACCCTCACCTGAACTCTGGTATCGGTTCAAGTTAGCTTCAGCCAGGATGGCCTTGTCCAGTACTCCGGCGTACGTCGGCATATTGAGCATATTGACCCGATCTTGTATCGGTCCACGCAACCCACTTTCGAACTTCCTCGCCTTTCGGTACTCGTCGTCAACCATATGAGGCGCATATCTCGCTAGTTCAGTAAAGGCTCGATCGTATTCCGCGACCGTCTTGTTCCCTTGGATCAGATTCTGAAACTCCGTGGTCTTTCGGTCCCGGACGCTGAGGGGGAAATGCTTGTTGTAGAATAACTCCAAAAATTTTGCCCACGTCAAACCCGGATTGCTTTCTCGAACCATCATCCACCACCTACGAGCATCGTCGTCTAATGTGAATGCTGCTAGAGATACCTTCTGGGCGTCTGTACTGGGAAAAACTTCAAACAACTTCTCCATTTCTAAAACCCATGCCTCGGCTTTCATCGGTTCTATACCTCCCTGAAATCTCGGCGGTTTCATCTTCTTGAACTCTCTGATTAGAGTTATCGTGTCGTTCCCATACAAAGCTTGCTGTGGAGGCACTTGTGGCACTGGAGGGGGTGGAGCTGCATATCGGCCATTCGTCTGTTCGGCATGCATGGAAGTGGTACCAGTATCCTGCGGCCTAGGTTGCCTCTGCTCCCGAACCAAGCCTTCGACTAACCTTTCCAATCTCTCCAACCTGTCTTCTGATCGATCTCGGCCGACCGGGGGTCTACCTCTCCTCATGATGCTAGGGGGAATGCAAGATGAGACTTTAAAACAACTAAACAGATAACACATATGCAAGTAACGAGCGTCTAGGCTAAAACGATGCACACATAGTCAAGTAGCAAGCAATATGATGCAATCTTAACATTCTTCTAAGGGAAATCCTAGGCTCTTTAGGACCCAAGGTGTGTGAATAACGTACTATAAGGATCTTGTGCTCTGATACCATTCTGTCACGCCCCCAAACCGCCCCTAGTAGTTTGGTGCCGTGATGGCCAGTAATCCGTGATTACCGAAGGCCGACTTCCAAAATTGCCACACAATCAAAGTATAAAATATGGGGCTTACAAGTGCGGAAGCAATATGTATACATATACAAAATCTAAATAGTCCATGAAAGCCGTGCATAAGTCCAATGGAATGTCATACATCAAACATCTTTACAAGTCTTACAATTTAGATACAGCAAGAATGAGATACAAAACACGTCCTGACCAAAAGGCTTCTCAAGCCGACATATGCCAAAAACAAACAAGGAAAACATAAGCCGAGAAGCATAATCTTCAAGACGATGCAAAACGCAAATCCAAAACATGTCGGCAAAGCACCCAAAACACATCGGCAATCACGTCTAGGCCTCAATGCCTTCTTGTTCATCACCTACATATATATAGAGAGGGTGAGCTTGGATACTCAGTGAATGATATTAGAAATAAAGGTTTGCATGATTGATATCCAAGATTTCTTTCAAAACAATACATAACATACTCTACAATCAAGAGGGAAATCAAGTTCATTGCCGGCCTTTCAAGTTCTTTAGATGTTATTACATCTACTTAATACAAGAAGGTGATGACATTCCCAAGACAAGAGTGCAGTTGTATTATAGACCCCTGCAACTAAGGACTTTCAAGACAAGCTGTGCTGCGAAAGTTTATAGTCCTCTAGCACTAAGGACTGTCAAGACAAGCTGTGCTGCGAAAGTTTAGAGTCCTCTAGCACTAAGGACTGTCAAGACAAGAGTGCAGTTGCATTATAGTCCCCTGCAACTAAGGACTTTCAAGACGAGTCATCAAAACAAGATAGCATTTGATATACAAAATAGGGATAGTCATTCATGCTAGATCAAGTACTTTTCAAAACAAGGCAAAACAAGATTTATCAAAACAAGTGTAACATAGCTTTATTAGAAATACCACTCACTTAATTCTTCAAACGTCGGGGTCAAGCAAGGTCCAGTCCTACAATCACATTGCAAAGCGTACTTGAACATATTTCCTCAAAACAAGTCTAACATGCATGCAAATGATTTTTTGGAAAACCTACTGGGCACCAACCAGGTCTAAGCCGAGGTGTGTTTCCGAGGGCCACATACAAGGAAAAGAGGTCGGGAAACTCTGGGTTCCCCTCTGCTGATGAACATGAAGAACATGGGTGTGAAAACATGAAAATTACGAATGTTTGACCATAATCTGTCATCACAAATCTGAGGTTTTCGTGCTATGAGTTTGAAAACATGGACTTGGGTACCCATACTTGGAAATCATGCAAGAACAAACACAAAACGTGAATCTAGGCATAAAGCTTTCGGATCAAATCAAGACTTTCTTGAAGAACACATGAATGTCATTTTCTCTTTCTAAAATCGAGCTTCAAAACGATGCATGGCTTACAGATCATTTTCAATCATGCAATGCGATAACATAAACATAAAGAACATTACGAGTAGATCAAGAATCTAACCTTAGAATGCGGATCTAACGGTTGGATCTCTAGAAATCAAGCTTGAAGATCTACTTCCTCACTCTAAAACTCTTTCTTCCTCCTAGAGCTTCTCTCTCTACAAGACAAGGTTATGACACCAATTGATAGTTTTATATACCCGGTTCTGGGGTTAATCCTCTGCTGAGACACGTGGCGGCGACTGGTTGGGTTCTACCTGAAAAGGTGACTGGCAGACCAGACAAGGCATGGTGGAAGGGTGTTCAACAAGCAAAGCGTCATGGGCTCTCTGACAGGCTATGACATCGGCTAACAACAAGGCATATCTAACAAGTCTGCACGGAATGACACTTCGGCAAGGGGTGACATCGGCTAACAATGACTTCGGCAACTACGGTGACAATGACCTCGGCTAGGAAGGACAACACTTGACTAAGCTGTGCCACATCTTGGCCCAGATGCGCCACACCTCGGCCTAGGTCATACCGCTCCAGGACGAGATCACTGGGGTGCAAGGTAACATCTCGGCTAACGTGGTCGAGGCAAGGACGGAGATCAACAAGGGGTTCCAAGATACTACTACTAGACTAAGGGTGACCTCGGCTTGGAATAACATCGGCTAGAGGCAAGGCGTGACCTAAGTTTTTACATCAAGGAAGGAAGAAGACAGGTACACTATACTTAGACAAATCACAAGGCTTCAAGTCAAGGCACAGATTTCACTTGCTAAAGCAAATCAAGTCACAACATACACATGCAAGCTTAACAAGTCATAATCATACAAATGCTCATGAACATGATTAAGATGAAAAATGTGGGTTCTTACAGTCTACCCTCCTTAAGGAAGTTTGGTCCCCAAACTTAAGTTACCTTGACCTATGAATAACTCCGGGTGACAGATTTTCATCTCCTCTTCCTTTTCCCATGTGGCCTCCCCGCCATAATGCTTCTCCCATTCGATTTTCACCATTGATATCGACTTGTTTCTCAACTGTCTCACTTGTCTGTCGATAATTCTCATCGGCTTCTCTTCGTAGCCCAAGTCTTCATTAACCACAACTCCGGAATAATCTATTACATGCAGTGGGTCTCGGATATATTTCCTCAACATCGAAACATGGAACACATTGTGGACTCGACTCAAATCTGGTGGCAAAGCAAGTCTGTAAGCAACGGTGTTGATCCTCTCAAGAATTTCAAATGGCCCAATATATCGAGGTGCAAGTTTACCCTTCTTCCCAAATCTCGAAACTCCTGTCATCGGCGAAACTTTCAAAAACACGTGATCCCCAATTTCAAATTCTAACTCCCTCCTTCTTTGGTCGGCATAACTCTTCTGTCGACTCTGTGCGGTTTAATCCTCTGCTGAATGAGTTTGATCTTCTCAGTTGTCATCTGAACCAACTCGGGGCCAATTAGAGCTTTGTCTCCTACTTCAGTCCAACATATCGGCGATCTGCACTCTCTTCCATACAGAGCTTCATACGGCGCCATGCCTATGCTGGCTTGATAACTGTTGTTGTACGCGAACTCTATCAATGGCAAATGCGATTCCCAACTCCCCTGAAAATCCAACACGCACAACCTGAGCATGTCTTCGAGTGTCTGAATCATTCTTTCTGTCTGCCCGTCGGTCTGGGGGTGAAAGGCTGTGCCAAATCTCAACTCTGTTCCCAAGGCTCCTTGTAGACTCTGCCAAAATCTAGAAATGAACTTCGGGTCTCGGTCTGACACAATGGACATCGGCACACCATGAAGCCTAACGATCTCGTTTACGTACAATTCGGCAAGTCGGTCGGCATTGAATGTAGTCTTGACAGGCAAAAAGTGAGCTGACTTAGTAAACCTGTCAACTATAACCCAAATGGAATCCATACCTCTTTGCGTCCTCGGCAAACCCACTACGAAATCCATGGAGATGTGCTCCCATTTCCACTCAGGAATTGACAAGGGTTGGAGAAGTCCTGCCGGTCTCTGGTGTTCTGCCTTCACTTGCTGACAACTCAGACACTGAAACACAAACTCAGCTATTTCTCTTTTCATGTTTGGCCACCAAAAGGTCCGCTTTACGTCCTGATACATCTTGGTGCTCCCTGGATGAATGGCAAACTTGGAGTTATGGGCCTCTTGCAAAATCTTCCTTTTCAACTCTGGTACGTCGGCTACACACAATCTTCCTTCGAACCTAAGCACCTGATTTTCCACTGTGTACCCTGGCCTCGGCTTGGAGACAAATTCATCGATTACCCTTTTTAGGAACTTATCTTCCACCTGCCTGGTCTTTACTTCCTCAACGATGGTCGGTTCCGCTGAGACTGTTGCCAGACACGCCAAACTTCCGACTAGCTTCCTGCTTAATGCGTCGGCTACGGAGTTTGCCTTACCTGGGTGATACTGAATCTGCATGTCGTAGTCCTTCAACAGCTCGAGCCATCTTCTCTGCCTCATATTTAACTCTTTCTGGGTGAACAAGTATTTCAGACTCTTGTGGTCGGTGAAAACTTGGCAAGATGTTCCGTACAGGTAATGACGCCAGATCTTCAAAGCAAAAACCACGGCAGCTAACTCCAGGTCATGGGTGGGATAATTCTTTTCATTAGGCTTCAACTGACGAGACGCGTACGCTATGACTTTACCTTTTTGCATTAAAACGCAACCCAAACCTTTGTGTGAAGCATCGCTGTAGATC
The DNA here is from genome assembly GCF_055761805.1 of Camellia sinensis. Classification (NCBI taxonomy): domain Eukaryota; kingdom Viridiplantae; phylum Streptophyta; class Magnoliopsida; order Ericales; family Theaceae; genus Camellia; species Camellia sinensis. The sequence continues at coordinate 11,400,876 of NC_138962.1, read as the reverse complement.
TGAAATTCTTCATTAGCTGATGGTAGTACCAGAACCGGTGCTGTAACTAACCTCGTCTTCAGTTCCTGGAAAGCTGATTCTCTTTCATTGGTCCATTCATAAGCTGCTCCCTTCTTGGTTAGTTGTGTCAAAGGCACTGCAATCCTCGAGAAATCCTTCACAAACTTTCTGTAATAACCTGCCAAACCCAGGAAACTACGAACCTCGGACACGTTGGTCGGCGTCGGCCAATTCACAATGGCTTCAATCTTACTGGGGTCAACTGATATACCGTCTTCATTAATCACATGCCCTAGAAATGAAATGCTGGAAAGCCAGAACTCGCATTTACTTAACTTGGCGTACAACTTCTTATCTCTCAAGGTCTGCAGGGCAAGTCTCAGATGATTCTCGTGCTCGCTCGCACTCCCAGAATAGATCAATATGTCGTCGATAAAAATAATGACAAATTCATCTAGGTACGGCTTAAAGACTCTGTTCATCAGGTCCATGAATGCTGCTGGGGCATTGGTTACTCCGAAGGGCATTACCAAAAATTCGTAGTGACCATATCTTGTCCGAAAAGCAGTTTTCTCAATGTCCTCGGCTTTAACCTTCAACTGATGGTAACCCGACCTGAGGTCAATCTTGGAAAAGACTCGTGCTCCTCGTAGTTGATCGAGTAAGTCATCAATCCTTGGCAATGGATACTTGTTCTTAATGGTCACCTTATTAAGTTCCCTGTAGTCGATGCAAAGACGAAGTGTGCCATCCTTTTTCTTAACAAACAGAACGGGTGCTCCCCACGGTGAAGTACTCGGCTTGACGAATCCCTTATCCAACAATTCCTGTAACTGCGACTTCAGTTCTCTAAGTTCGGCTGGAGCCATTCTGTAGGGTGTTTTGGAGATAGGATGTGTTCCTGGCAAGACGTCCACAGTGAACTCTATTTCTCTATCGACAAGGTGGCCAGGCAACTCATTCGGAAAGACGTCGGGGAATTCCTCAACAACGGGTATGTCGGCTAACTCAACATTTCCATTCAGATCACTTAGTATACTGCATAAATAACCCTTACATCCTTTTTGGATCAACTTGTAGGCCTTCATGGATGAGATTAAGTAAGGTGGGGGTACTATTCCTTTACCTTGGAAAATGACCTCAACTTGACTTGGGGTCTTCAATGTGACGTTCTTAGTAATACAATTAATGGATGCATGATTCGCCACTAACCAATCCATTCCCAATATAACATCGAAGTGAGTCATGTTTAATGGCATCAAATCAACTAACAATTCTACACTCTCAATCATAGCAATACACGCCCTATAAATGGATGTAACAATCATATTTCTCCCAGATGGAGTAGACACAGATAATACATAATCAAGGGGTTCTAATTCCCTATCCAACTTCTCGGCGAATATAGTGGACACAAATGAATGCGTAGAACCCGAATCAATCAATACGTATGCATCTTGAGAACAAATTGAAATGGTACCTGACACCACTGTTTCAGCATTCTGGGCGTCTCCCGGCACTAATGCGAAAACTCTGCCCTGCCTCGCCTGTACTCCCCCGATGTTATTCTTCTGTGCAGAGCCCGAGGTGCTCCCAGTCCTCCTTCCATCATCGGTCCTTGCTTTCGGGCAGTCCTTCACGCGATGGCCTATCTCGCCACACTCGTAGCAAGCTCCTGTTGCCCAACGACAAACCCCGAAATGTAGCTTTCCACAACTCGCGCACATCGGCTTAACGTTACCTTCCTGATTTGAGTTGCTGGAACTGTCTGTGCTTATCTTCTTCTTGGCATTGAACGGAACTCGGCGATTGTCATAACTCTGTCTCTTCCTCTGACCCTCACCTGAACTCTGGTATCGGTTCAAGTTAGCTTCAGCCAGGATGGCCTTGTCCAGTACTCCGGCGTACGTCGGCATATTGAGCATATTGACCCGATCTTGTATCGGTCCACGCAACCCACTTTCGAACTTCCTCGCCTTTCGGTACTCGTCGTCAACCATATGAGGCGCATATCTCGCTAGTTCAGTAAAGGCTCGATCGTATTCCGCGACCGTCTTGTTCCCTTGGATCAGATTCTGAAACTCCGTGGTCTTTCGGTCCCGGACGCTGAGGGGGAAATGCTTGTTGTAGAATAACTCCAAAAATTTTGCCCACGTCAAACCCGGATTGCTTTCTCGAACCATCATCCACCACCTACGAGCATCGTCGTCTAATGTGAATGCTGCTAGAGATACCTTCTGGGCGTCTGTACTGGGAAAAACTTCAAACAACTTCTCCATTTCTAAAACCCATGCCTCGGCTTTCATCGGTTCTATACCTCCCTGAAATCTCGGCGGTTTCATCTTCTTGAACTCTCTGATTAGAGTTATCGTGTCGTTCCCATACAAAGCTTGCTGTGGAGGCACTTGTGGCACTGGAGGGGGTGGAGCTGCATATCGGCCATTCGTCTGTTCGGCATGCATGGAAGTGGTACCAGTATCCTGCGGCCTAGGTTGCCTCTGCTCCCGAACCAAGCCTTCGACTAACCTTTCCAATCTCTCCAACCTGTCTTCTGATCGATCTCGGCCGACCGGGGGTCTACCTCTCCTCATGATGCTAGGGGGAATGCAAGATGAGACTTTAAAACAACTAAACAGATAACACATATGCAAGTAACGAGCGTCTAGGCTAAAACGATGCACACATAGTCAAGTAGCAAGCAATATGATGCAATCTTAACATTCTTCTAAGGGAAATCCTAGGCTCTTTAGGACCCAAGGTGTGTGAATAACGTACTATAAGGATCTTGTGCTCTGATACCATTCTGTCACGCCCCCAAACCGCCCCTAGTAGTTTGGTGCCGTGATGGCCAGTAATCCGTGATTACCGAAGGCCGACTTCCAAAATTGCCACACAATCAAAGTATAAAATATGGGGCTTACAAGTGCGGAAGCAATATGTATACATATACAAAATCTAAATAGTCCATGAAAGCCGTGCATAAGTCCAATGGAATGTCATACATCAAACATCTTTACAAGTCTTACAATTTAGATACAGCAAGAATGAGATACAAAACACGTCCTGACCAAAAGGCTTCTCAAGCCGACATATGCCAAAAACAAACAAGGAAAACATAAGCCGAGAAGCATAATCTTCAAGACGATGCAAAACGCAAATCCAAAACATGTCGGCAAAGCACCCAAAACACATCGGCAATCACGTCTAGGCCTCAATGCCTTCTTGTTCATCACCTACATATATATAGAGAGGGTGAGCTTGGATACTCAGTGAATGATATTAGAAATAAAGGTTTGCATGATTGATATCCAAGATTTCTTTCAAAACAATACATAACATACTCTACAATCAAGAGGGAAATCAAGTTCATTGCCGGCCTTTCAAGTTCTTTAGATGTTATTACATCTACTTAATACAAGAAGGTGATGACATTCCCAAGACAAGAGTGCAGTTGTATTATAGACCCCTGCAACTAAGGACTTTCAAGACAAGCTGTGCTGCGAAAGTTTATAGTCCTCTAGCACTAAGGACTGTCAAGACAAGCTGTGCTGCGAAAGTTTAGAGTCCTCTAGCACTAAGGACTGTCAAGACAAGAGTGCAGTTGCATTATAGTCCCCTGCAACTAAGGACTTTCAAGACGAGTCATCAAAACAAGATAGCATTTGATATACAAAATAGGGATAGTCATTCATGCTAGATCAAGTACTTTTCAAAACAAGGCAAAACAAGATTTATCAAAACAAGTGTAACATAGCTTTATTAGAAATACCACTCACTTAATTCTTCAAACGTCGGGGTCAAGCAAGGTCCAGTCCTACAATCACATTGCAAAGCGTACTTGAACATATTTCCTCAAAACAAGTCTAACATGCATGCAAATGATTTTTTGGAAAACCTACTGGGCACCAACCAGGTCTAAGCCGAGGTGTGTTTCCGAGGGCCACATACAAGGAAAAGAGGTCGGGAAACTCTGGGTTCCCCTCTGCTGATGAACATGAAGAACATGGGTGTGAAAACATGAAAATTACGAATGTTTGACCATAATCTGTCATCACAAATCTGAGGTTTTCGTGCTATGAGTTTGAAACATGGACTTGGGTACCCATACTTGGAAATCATGCAAGAACAAACACAAAACGTGAATCTAGGCATAAAGCTTTCGGATCAAATCAAGACTTTCTTGAAGAACACATGAATGTCATTTTCTCTTTCTAAAATCGAGCTTCAAAACGATGCATGGCTTACAGATCATTTTCAATCATGCAATGCGATAACATAAACATAAAGAACATTACGAGTAGATCAAGAATCTAACCTTAGAATGCGGATCTAACGGTTGGATCTCTAGAAATCAAGCTTGAAGATCTACTTCCTCACTCTAAAACTCTTTCTTCCTCCTAGAGCTTCTCTCTCTACAAGACAAGGTTATGACACCAATTGATAGTTTTATATACCCGGTTCTGGGGTTAATCCTCTGCTGAGACACGTGGCGGCGACTGGTTGGGTTCTACCTGAAAAGGTGACTGGCAGACCAGACAAGGCATGGTGGAAGGGTGTTCAACAAGCAAAGCGTCATGGGCTCTCTGACAGGCTATGACATCGGCTAACAACAAGGCATATCTAACAAGTCTGCACGGAATGACACTTCGGCAAGGGGTGACATCGGCTAATAATGACTTCGGCAACTACGGTGACAATGACCTCGGCTAGGAAGGACAACACTTGACTAAGCTGTGCCACATCTTGGCCCAGATGCGCCACACCTCGGCCTAGGTCATACCGCTCCAGGACGAGATCACTGGGGTGCAAGGTAACATCTCGGCTAACGTGGTCGAGGCAAGGACGGAGATCAATAAGGGGTTCCAAGATACTACTACTAGACTAAGGGTGACCTCGGCTTGGAATAACATCGGCTAGAGGCAAGGCGTGACCTAAGTTTTTACATCAAGGAAGGAAGAAGACAGGTACACTATACTTAGACAAATCACAAGGCTTCAAGTCAAGGCACAGATTTCACTTGCTAAAGCAAATCAAGTCACAACATACACATGCAAGCTTAACAAGTCATAATCATACAAATGCTCATGAACATGATTAAGATGAAAAATGTGGGTTCTTACATGAGTGGTATTTCTAATAAAGCTATGTTACACTTGCTTTTGATAAATCTTGTTTTGTTTGTTTTAACGTGGTATTTGCTAAGCATGAATAAATGGCCTTGTTTGATTGTTATCCTCGGAAAGTCCCTTGTGCTGGAGGACTCTAAACTTTCGCAGTACTAAGTATAAAAGGATACGGTCCTTGTTAAATCGGGCTACGGGCCTAAGTAACACAAGTCCCTTGTGCTGGAGGACTCTAAACTTTTGCAGTACTATGTGTAAAAGGATACGGTCCTTGTTAAATCGGGCTATGGGCCTAAGTAACACAAGTCCCTTGTATTGGAGGACTCTAAACTTTCGCAATACTTTTGACCAAACGATTACGGATCGTACAGCCCTTGATACTTGAATGATGAATACGGTTCATCCCTTGCTTCGCCGATGTTATGATACTTGAATGATGAATACAGTTCATCCCTTGCTTCGCCGATGTTATAATACTTGAATGATGAATACGGTTCATCCCTTGTTTTGCCTATGTCAGTAAACATCTTTGGATACTTGTAATATTTGATTGATGAATACGGTTCATCCCTCGTCTTGCTAAAGTTTGATGTGTTTCGTTTCGAAGGACCTCGGCTATATTCATGCAAAACCTTTATTATTAGTACCATTCACTGAGTATTTGTACTCACCCCTCTATATATATGTAGGTGATGAGCAGGACGGCGGCGACGCCTAGATCGTTTTGGATGCTTGTTTTGGATTCGTACTTATGTCGGCTTTGCTTTTGTATTTACGTCGGCGGTGCCCTGCTTTGCATGTCGGCAAATCTTGAAAATCATGCTTCTTGACTTGTATTAGTTGTATTTTGTATACGTCGGCTCGAGAAGCCTTTTGATCAAGATGTAACATGTATTTTACCTTATTGTATTCAAGTTGTAAAGTTAATTGGAAATGTTTGGCATTGCTCCGACCTACGCACAGCTCTTATGGACCACTTGTATTTGATTTATTGCTTCCGCATTTGTGAGCCCCCTATATCCATACTCTGATTGTGTTAAGTTTTGAAAAGTTAGCCTTCGGTAATTACGGATTACTGGCCATCACGGCACCAAACTACTAGGGGCGGTTTGGGGTCGTGACACTATTAAACTTCCATTTTTATTTAATTTCCAAATAGATCGTTAAGGTATAGTGGTTTATTGAATGAACTTCCATTTATATTTTTCTGCAACTTCCATTTTTATTCAAGTTATTTTTCTATTCAACTTCCTCTTTTATTTAATTTCCAAATAGATCGTTAAGGTATAGTGGTTTCTTGAATGAACTTCCATTTTTAATTTTATGCAACTTCCATTTTTATTTTTATTTAACTTCCTTCTTCATTCTAGTTTCTTTTCTACACAACTTCCTTTTTTATTTAATTTCCAAATAGATCGTTAAGGTATAGTGGTTTCTTGAATTAACTTCCATTTTTAATTTTCTGCAACTTCCATTTTTATTTTTATTCGACTTCCGTTTTTATTCAAGTCATTTTTCTATTCAACTTCCTTTTTTATTTAATTTCCAAATAGATCGTTGAGGTATAGTGGTTTCTTGAATGAACTTCCATTTTTAATTTTCTGCAACTTCCATTCTTATTTTTATTTGACTTCCATTTTTATTCAAGTCATTTTTCTATTCAACTTCCTTTTTTATTTAATTTCCAAATAGATCGCTAAGGTATAGTGGTTTCTGGATTGAACTTCCATTTTTAATTTTATGCAACTTTCACTTTTTGTTTTTATTCAACTTCCATTTTTGTTCAATTTACTTTTCTATTAAACTTCCATTTTTATTAAATTTCCAAATAGATCGTTGAGGTATAGTGGTTTCTTGAATGAAGTTCCATTTATAATTTTCTGCAATTTCCATTTTTATTTTTATTCAACTTCCATTTTTATTCAAGTTATTTTTCTATTCAACTTCCTCTTTTGTTTAATTTCCAAATAGATCGTTAAGGTATAGTGGTTTCTTTAATGAACTTCCATTTTTATTTTTGTGCAAATTTAATTTTTATTTTTATTCAACTTCTATTTTTATTCAATTTAATTTCTATTAAATTTCCTTTTTTATTTAATTTTTAAATAGATCGTTAATGTATAGTGGTTTCTTGAATGAACTTCCATTTTTAATTTTCTGCAACTTCCATTTTTATTTTCATTCGACTTCCATTTTTATTCAAGTCATTTTTCTATTCAACTTCCTTTTTTATTTAATTCCCAAATAGATCGTTGAGGTATAGTGGTTTCTTGAATGAACTTCCATTTTTAATTTTCGGCAACTTCCATTTTTATTTTTATTTGACTTCCATTTTTATTCAAGTCATTTTTCTATTCAACTTCCTTTTTTATTTAATTTCCAAATAGATCGCTAAGGTATAGTGGTTTCTGGATTGAACTTCCAATTTTAATTTTATGCAACTTTCATTTTTATTTTTATTCAACTTCCATTTTTATTCAATTTACTTTTCTATTAAACTTCCTTTTTTATTTCATTTCGAAATAGATCGTTAAGGTATAGTGGTTTCTTGAACGAACTTTAATTTTTAATTTTCTACAACTTCCATTTTTATTTTTATTCGACTTCCATTTTTATTCAATTTACTTTTCTATTAAACTTCCATTTTTATTTAATTTCCAAATAGATCGTTAAGGTATAGTGGTTTCTTGAATGAACATCCATTTTTATTTTTGTGCAACTTTAATTTTTATTTTTATTCAACTACTATTTTTATTCAATTTAATTTCTATTAAATTTTCTTTTTTATTTAATTTTTAAATAGATCGTTAATGTATAGTGGTTTCTTGAATAAACTTCCATTTTTAATTTTCTGCAACTTCCATTTTTATTTTCATTCGACTTCCATTTTTATTCAAGTCATTTTTCTATTCAACTTCCTTTTTTATTTAATTCCCAAATAGATCGTTGAGGTATAGTGGTTTCTTGAATGAACTTCCATTTTTAATTTTCGGCAACTTCCATTTTTATTTTTCTTTGACTTCCATTTTTATTCAAGTCATTTTTCTATTAAACTTCCTTTTTTTATTTAATTTCCAAATAGATCGTTAAGGTATAGTGGTTTCTGGATTGAACTTCCATTTTTAATTTTATGCAACTTTCATTTTTATTTTTATTCAACTTCCATTTTTATTCAATTTACTTTTCTATTAAACTTCCTTTTTTTATTTCATTTCGAAATAGATCGTTAAAGTATAGTGGTTTCTTGAACGAACTTTAATTTTTAATTTTCTACAATTTCCATTTTTATTTTTATTCGACTTCCATTTTTATTCAATTTACTTTTCTATTCAACTTCCCTTTTTATTTAATTTCCAAATAGGTCGTTAAGGTATAATGGTTTCTGGATTGAACTTCCATTTTTAATTTTATGCAACTTCCATTTTTATTTTTATTCAACTTATATTTTTTTTCAATTTACTTTTCTATTAAACTTCCTTTTTTATTTAATATCCAAATAGATCGTTAAGGTATAGTCATTTCTTGAATGAACTTCCATTTTTAATTTTCTGCAACTTCCATTTTTATTCAAGTCATTTTTGTATTCAACTTCCTTTTTTATTTAATTTCCAAATAGAACGTTAAGGTATAGTGGTTTCTGGATTGAACTTCCATTTTTAATTTTATGCAACTTTCATTTTTATTTTTATTCAACTTCCATTTTTATTCAATTTACTTTTCTATTCAACTTCCTTTTTTATTTAATTTCCAAATAGATCGTTAAGGTATAGTGGTTTCTTGAACGAACTTTCATTTTTAATTTTCTGCAACTTCCATTTTTCTTTTTATTCGACTTCCATTTTTATTCAATATACTTTTCTATTCATCTTCATTTTTTATTTAATTTCCAAATAGGTCGTTAAGGTATAATGGTTTCGGGATTCAACTTCCATTTTTAATTTTATGCAACTTTCATTTTCAGTTTTATTCAACTTACATTTTTTTTCAATTTACTTTTCTATTAAACTTCCTTTTTTATTTAATATCCAAATAGATCGTTAAGGTGTAGTCGTTTCTTGAATGAACCTCCATTTTTAATTTTCTGCAACATCCATTTTTATTTTTATTTAACTTCCTTTTTCATTGTAGTTTCTTTTCTACTCAACTTCCTTTTTTATTTAATTTCCAAATAGATCGTTAAGGTATAGTGGTTTATGGATTGAACTTCTATTTTTAATTTTATGCAACTTTAATTTTTATTTTTATTCAATTTCCATTTTTTTTCAATTTACTTTTCTATTGAACAACTTTTTTTATTTAATTTCCAAATCGATCATTAAGGTATCGTGGTTTCTTGAATGAACTTCCATTTTTAATTTTATGCAACTTCCATTTTTATTTTTATTTAACTTCCTTTTTCATTCTAGTTTCTTTTCTACACAACTTCCTTTTTTATTTAATTTCCAAGTAGATCGTTAAGGTATAGTGGTTTATGGATTGAACTTCCATTTTTAATTTTTATTTTTATTCAACTTCGATTTTTATTCTATTTAATTTCGATTAAATTTCCTTTTTCATTTAATTTCCAAATAGATCGTTAAGGTATAGTGGTTTCTTGAAAAAATTTCCATTTTTAATTTTCTGCAACTTCCATTTTTATTTTTATTCGACTTCCATTTTTATTCGAGTCATTTTTCTATTCAACTTCCTTTTTTATTTAATTTCTAAATAGATCGTTAAGGTATAGTGGTTTCTGGATTGAACTTCCATTTTAATTTTATGCAACTTTCACTTTTATTTTTATTTGACTTCCATTTTTGATCAATTTACTTTTCTATTCAACTTCCTTTTTTATTTAATTTCCAAATAGATCGTGGAGGTACAATGGTTTCTTGAATGAACTTCCATTTATAATTTTATGCAATTTCCATTTTTATTTTTATTCAACTTCCATTTTTATTCAAGTTATTTTTTTATTCAACTTCCTCTTTTATTTAATTTCCAAATAGATCGTTAAGGTATAGTGGTTTCTTGAATGAACTTCCATTTTTAATTTTATGCAACTTCCATTTTTATTTTTATTTAACTTCCTTCTTCATTCTAGTTTCTTTTCTACACAACTTCCTTTTTTATTTAATTTCCAAATAGATCGTTAAGGTATAGTGGTTTATGGATTGAACTTCCATTTTTAATTTTTATTTTTATTCAACTTCCATTTTTATTCAATTTATTTCGATTAAATTTCCTTTTTTATTTAATTTCCAAATAGATCGTTAAGGTATAGTGGTTTCTTTGAAGGAACTTCCATTTTTAATTTTCTGCAACTTCCATTTTTATTTAAGTCATTTTTCTATTCAACTTCCTTTTTTATTTAATTTGCAAATAGATCGTTGAGGTATAGTGGTTTCTTGAATAAACTTCCATTTTTAATTTTCTGCAACTTCCATTTTTTATTTTTATTTGACTTCCGTTTTAATTCAAGTCATTTTTCTATTCAACTTCCTTTTTTATTTAATTTCTAAATAGATCGTTAAGGTATAGTGGTTTCTGGATTGAACTTCCATTTTTAATTTTATGCAACTTTCACTTTTATTTTTATTCAACTTCCATTTTTGATCAATTTACTTTTCTATTAAACTTCCATTTTTATTTAATTTCCAAATAGATCGTGGAGGTATAGTGGTTTCTTGAATAAACTTCCATTTATAATTTTCTGCAACTTCCATTTTTATTTTTATTCAACTTCCATTTTTATTCAAGTTATTTTTCTATTCAACTTCCTCTTTTATTTAATTTCCAAATAGATCGTTAAGGTATAGTGGTTTCTGGATTGAACTTTCATTTTTATTTTTATTTAACTTCCTTTTTTGTTCAGGTTTCTTTTCTACTCAACTTCCTTTTTTATTTAATTTCCAAATTGATCGTTATGGTATAGTGGTTTCTGGATTGAATTTCCATTTTTATTTTTATTCAACTTCCGTTTTTATTCAATTTACTTTTCTATAAAACTTACTTTTTTATTTAATTTCAAATAGATCGTTAAGGTATAGTGGTTTCTTGAATGAACTTCCATTTTTGATTTTCTGCAACTTCCATTTTTATTTTTATGTAACTTCCTTTTTTATTCAAGTTTCTTTTCTACTCAACTTCCTTTTTTATTTAATTTCCAAATAGATCGTTAAGGTATAGTGGTTTCTGGATTGAACGACCATTTATAATTTTCTGCAACTTCCATTTTTATTTTTATTCAACTTCCGTTTTTATTCAGGTTATTTTTCAATTCAACTTCCTCTTTTATTTAATTTCCAAATAGATCGTTAAGGTATAGTGGTTTTTTGAATGAACTTCCATTTTTAATTTTCTGCAACTTCCATTTTTATTTTTATTTGACTTCCTTTTTTATTTAATTTCCTAATAGATCATTAAGGTATAGTGGTTTCTGGATTGAACTTCCATTTTCAATTTTCTGCAACTTCCATTTTTATTTTTACTCAACTTCTATTTTTTTCATTTTACTTTTCTATTAAACTTTCTTTTTTATTTAATTTACAAACAGCTCGTTAAGGTATAGTGGTTTCTTGAATGAACTTTCAGTTTTAATTTTCTGCAACTTCCATATTTGTTTTTATTCGACTTCCGTTTTTATTCACGTCATTTTTCTATTCAACTTCCTTTTTTATTTAATTTTCAAATAGATTGTTGAGGTATAGTGGTTTCTGGATTGAACTTCTATTTTTAATTTTATGCAACTTTCATTTTTATTTTTGTTCAACTTCCATTTTTATTCAATTTACTTTTCTATTAAACTACTTTTTTTTATTTAATTTCCAAATAGATCGTTAAGGTATAGTGGTTTCTTGAATTAACTTCCATTTTTAATTTTCTGCAACTTCCATTTTTATATTTATTCGACTTCCATTTTTATTCAAGTCATTTTTTTATTCAACTTCCTTTTTTATTTAATTTCCAAATAGATCGTTGAGGTATAGTGGTTTCTTGAATGAGCTTCCATTTTTAATTTTCTGCAACTTCCATTTTTATTTTTATTTGACTTCCATTTTTATTCAATTCATTTTTCTATTCAACTTCCTTTTTTATTTAATTTCTAAATAGATCGTCAAGGTATAGTGGTTTCTGGATTGAACTTCCATTTTTAATTTTATGCAACTTTCACTTTTATTTTTATTCAACTTCCATTTTTGTTCAATTTACTTTTCTATTAAACTTCCATTTTTATTTAATTTTCCAAATAGATCGTTGAGGTATAGTGGTTTCTTGAATGAACTTCCATTTATAATTTTCTGCAACTTCCATTTTTATTTTTATTCAACTTCCATTTTTATTCAAGTTATTTTTCTATTCAACTTCCTATTTTATTTAATTTCCAAATAGTCAGACCCATCGGCTTTAGGACATCCAAGAAAAGTCGGATATGTACCATTGGATCTCCAGACCCGTCGAAACGGTCGATATATGGCATTTTGAATCTGTCTGGGAGCCGGATGGAAGCCTCGGTGTGCCCATCCTCAATGCCAGGAATGGAGTTAAGGCCCTGTGCCCTTTTGAATTGCTTCTCAAGGTTTGCAATTTTCACTGTAGTCAGATTGAACTCATCAACATGAAAGGGTTGAGTTCTCTCATTAGGCTGCACCAGGGGTCTGAGCACCTGAGCTTGAGCCAACTCTTCTTGAGGATTCAGACACTGCAAATCTTCAACTGGCGGAATTGGGTCAAAGTTTGGCTGGGGTCCCAAAGCTGGATGTGAGGCAGATGCCCCAGATGGGCGCTGCATTTCAATACTGGTCTCAGCCTGCATGGCAGTTCCCTGATTTAGTGCTGCTGTCACGGCCGCAAATTCTTCCGAACCTTGTGCCATCACGGTTTGCTGAGTCCGAACAAAGGTGATGTGACTGGCGACTGACGGATTAGATGAACAGATGAACCCTGACCGGCTTTTCTTTACCTTGCCTCAGCGAAAGAACACTGGTTGCCCTTGAATTGAATTTCTGACCTAACAAAGTCTATCAGCACAAGTTCGATGAACCTCAGGGGATATCGGAGCCTTCTGAAGCTATGGTTCCCAGACTACCTTGCAAAAGAGAAAACAGACAGCATCTCAGCCTGATTCCACCTGAATAGATATGAGCCTATTTGAATGAGTGTGCTCTCTACTGAATTCTGCCCCAAAATTCTGCCCCAAATCTGAGTCTGATACCCACAGGTAAAGCTGACTCCCAAATACTGATAGTAATGCCCGCAAGCCTGATGCCCAAATTTGCAAACTGGTGCCCGCAGGCCTGATGCCCAAACTCATACACTGATACATGCATTCCTGTAGAGACGCACTCTAAAGCACATAACAGATAAGTGAGAGCCAAAAACACCCCTATGAAGGGGTAGGGTTTCCTTGTCCTATTTTGTCAGGAGCTAGGGTTTCACTACGCACGCAGCGATTTCAAACAACCTGTATCGGGTAAGCAACCTGTCCTAGTTTGGAATGGTCACTATGGATTCGAATATGCACTAGGTCGAATGGTCAAAAAGGGTGCCCCGGTAAAACCGGGGTTTGTGTTCCCATACTGGCAGAGCCCACAACCGGTCAGCCTTATGGTCATGCCTTGACAAGACAAGCCTCCGGCAAACCGTTCAGGAATAGCAGATGGCAAACACGGTGTCCTAGGCGCACCAATGCAAATGCAATGCAAAGAAACACACAAGTGTAGTCAAAAACAGATGTCATGAGTTCGAGTCAAGTTCTCTAAATCCCCAGCGGAGTCGCCAGAAACTGTAGACGTCCCCGAACGCCCCGGGAGGGTTAGCTCCCGTTCTGTTCATTTGGGGTCACTACAGCTCAGGACTCTCAAATTTGTCACGGTTCTAAGTTTGAACCAAAGAGTCCAAATCCGACAAATCGTTTTGAGAAAAACAGATTTTTGAAAGAAGTGCCAAACATGGACTGCTTTGCCAGATACAGAGTCGCCACCTAAATATTTTATTTTGGGAAATTTAGGAAACCCTGACTCGGTGCCAAAAGGCCACGTGTTCGTCATCACCAAAGTTGCCTCGGCTCGGGAACTTGGGTACGATTGGGGAAGGTCACTTCGTGAGCACCCCCGCTCGCCCGGTCATAGACCGGCCTCTACTAACCATGATATCAATTTTTGAAAACATTGTGAGTTCTTATTCCGGTTATTAGCCTAGGTTACTATGTGATGCGCACAGCATACAAGTATAGACCAGGTCGCCTGGATTGGAACAAAACATTTCATGTTTGTTTATTTGAAAGTGGTTTGATGGTGCTACCCGCAAGTAGGCTAAGACGTGGATTTGCCACCCTCAGGTGGGCTTAGAAAAATATGATTTTGCCACTATCTAGTGGGCTTAAAACTCACAGTCAATGATTTGTTCCAATTTAAACAACCCGACCTTCACCCACAGGCATTCAGGCAGTTATATCACATAAGCAATTAGCCTTATGGTAAGCATGCTATTCATGGCAGTCACTCACACGCATGCAAGGATGCTAAAGCATAAAGCTTACCGAGTACTCCAAGCCAAAATAGAAACTTCATTAGAAATCATGCATGATCCTAACTATACAGAAACGCCTAATGCAACACATGTAAAATGCAATTATAGCAGGCTCGGCTATTCTAAGATGGTATATGAAATGCTACAACTATCATGTATTCAATTTGGAATTGAAGGTACAATGCAGTTAGTATGATGCGCCGAGCCCGGTGCATGCAATACAGATGAATGATGCAAACATGCTGTCATACTGTATGCTAATTTAAACATGCCCTAATCTAACCATCAAAAGCGGATAAATAAAAGGGAGAAAGACGTGGGGTTGGAAGACATACAACACACACACGCACACTTATTACAGTTGTGCCCTCGCGCAGAGGGTCCGAATAAATAATACAGACCCGAATATTACAGTCCCGAATAAAAGAATATTACAGTCCAAAATATTACAGAATCCTAATTAATTAATGAATTAACTAAGAAAGCAAATAAAACTGGCGTGCAAGCCAGGGACTGCCTTACTTCTGATGGATGATGCATGTCCGGATTGTCTTGCGCGGAAATCCACCGGAATGCCCCAATTAGCCTCTGTTTACACCTATTCTTGAAATGCGTGCCAAGCCCCAAAAGGTTGCTGATTCCTGGTTTTGCTGCAACAGAGAGCAGGAAAGGGGCATAGCAATGTATTTGCACAGATATATGCATGTCTCGATCCTCGTGCCACCAATTACGCATATCGAGGCATGATGGCCGAGGAGTCGAAATGCACAACTCAATATAGGATGAATGCACATGAAACTACAGCTAAAACCTAACTCCATCATGGATAATCCGGAGTGTCGGTGACTGGGGAATTGAGACACATTCCGTCACTCGGAGTACGAAATGTACCTCGTTTCCCGTGCCCGGGCTAACTCCTATTCCGAACACGATGCAATATGCATGATATGCATGAAATGCAACTAAGATATAATCCTAACATACTCAATGTTATGGAAATGAAGTGCCTCGAAATGCGTGCACGCAGGCACGCAAACCGAGGCAATGACAGAATGCTATGAAAATGAGGTGGAAATGACAAATGGGCTTATACTAACATGAGTGAGCCTCAGCCACACTCACATAGGATGCCGGCGGGTAAAAATGGAGTGCCTCAAAATGCGTGCACACGGGCACGCAAACCGAGGCGACGACAAAATGTGATGAAATGATATGGAAATGACAAATGGGCTTATACCAACATGAGTGAGCCTCAGCCACACTCACATAGGATGCCGGCGGGTAAAAATGGAGTGCCTCGAAATGCGTGCACACGGGCACGCAAACCGAGGCGACGACAAAATGCGATGAAATGATATGGAAATGACAAATGGGCTTATACTAACATGAGTGAGCCTCAGCCACACTCACATAGGATACCGGCGGATAAAAATGAGGTGCCTCGAAATGCGTGCACACGGGCACGCAAACTGAGGCGATGACGGGATGCGATGCAATGACATAAAAACATGGTATGGACTTATACCAACATGAGTGAGCCTCAGCCACACTCACATGGGATGCCGGCGGATAAAAATGAGGTGCCTCGAAATGCGTGCACACGGGTACGCAAACCGAGGCGATGACGGAATACGATGCAATGACATAAAAACATGGTATGGACTTATACCAACATGAGTGAGCCTCAGCCACACTCACATGGGATGCCGTCGGATAAAAATGAGGTGCCTCGAAATGCATGCACACGGGCACGCAAACCGAGGCGATGACGGAATGCGATGCAATGACATAAAAACATGGTATGGACTTATACCAACATGAGTGAGCCTCAACCACACTCACATGGGATGCCGGCGCATAAAAATGAGGTGCCTCGAAATGCGTGCACACGGGCACGCAAACCGAGGCGATGACGGAATGCGATGCAATGACATAAAAACATGGTATGGACTTATACCAACATGAGTGAGCCTCAGCCACACTCACATGGGATGCCGTCGGATAAAAATGAAGTGCCTCGAAATGCGCGCACACGGGCACGCAAACCGAGGCGGTGGCAAAATGTGATGAAATGACATGAAATGGATGGCAATCATTCTAACAGAATTTCAGCAACAAAATATGGGGGAAAATAGTCCCTAAATGAAGCGAAATGATACCAAATGCAAGGAATTGTCCCGAAATGCAACATTAGGCACCCGAAATGGCCTATAGCTATGCCAAACATGCACAATATGGACATGCAATGCAAAGACAGAAGCTAGACAATCCCAAAAAAGGCACTTTCACAGTTATAAACATGGCCAAAAAGCAAGCATAGGTATGGCAAAAATGGCATGCAAGAATAGGGGCCAAAAGAGGGGTAATGAAGCAAGTGATATAAGAAAAACCCAAACTGAAAAATTTCCTTCTACAACACTGAAGAGGGACCAAAAATATGAATATTTACAGTTTATGGCAGCCTTAAAATGAGTATACAAACATGCTAAAAGTGTGATGCAAAATTAGGCTCAAAAGTGGCTACAACATGAAGTATACAAAATAATCACCAAACAGCCAAAGACCCTTAATAAAACATGTAGAATGGACCAAAATAAGCACTTCTTCAGAACTGTAAAATGGCCAAAAACAGAAGCATGGTAGGCTGCCATTGCATGCAAGAATGGGGAATAAAAGAGGGATATAACATGAAGTGACCTATGGAGGTCTCAAACCATGAAAGGACCTAAATGAAAAATGAATTATGGACCAAAATAAGGACTTTTTCAGAACTGTAAAATGGCCAAAAACAAAAGCATGGTAGGCTGCCATTGCATGCAAGAATGGGGAAGAAAAGAGGAGTATAAAGGTAGGTACAACATGGAAGTCCCAAATGGTGTTGAGCCCTTCTTCAATGTTGAAGAGGGGCTCAAAATAAGCCTAATATCAGTTTACAACATGCTCGAAAATAAATTTCTCATGGGCCAAAAATAGCATGCAAGATTGTGACATATAAGAGGATCAATGAAGCAAGTGTGTCATGGAGGGCTCAAACAGGGTTGAGCCCTTAATGAAAAGTGAAGATGAGCTCAAAAGAGGGCCCTTTTCAGTTAGGGCCGGAGCTTGAAACAAAAAGCAAGTGGGGCTTAGAAATAGATCAAGAAAAAGGGTCAAAAGGGTAAAAGTATTACTTACCCTTGAAGACTCAAACTTTTGTTGCTTCTTGGATGAATTTGCAGCTTCTTTGGCCTTTGAGAAACCTTCCTTGTTTCTGGAAATGAGGTGGTGTTGGTAGAGCTTGGTGGTGTGGAAGGAATGATGGTTAGGGACTTAGGGTTTTTCAAAGAATTGAGAAGGATGAA
This sequence comes from Camellia sinensis, assembly GCF_055761805.1. Classification (NCBI taxonomy): domain Eukaryota; kingdom Viridiplantae; phylum Streptophyta; class Magnoliopsida; order Ericales; family Theaceae; genus Camellia; species Camellia sinensis. Next base: position 11,382,902 of record NC_138962.1, on the reverse strand, counting down.
GATGGAGTTGTGTATGGAGGCTTGAAGGAGAGTTTTTCTAACCCCTCTAATGCATGTTGGCAGCTGGTTATATGGACCAAAAGGAGGGTGTAAAGGTGGGGCATAAAGGAGGCAAGCTTTCCCCACAAAATATCCCCCGGATACAGATATTATCTGGGGAAAAGGGCTACACAGCTGTAAAGTGCACACAGTGAGGAAGCAGGCCGGCCAGGTACTTTTGCTGCAGGTGGCCGGCCGGCCACCCCCCCTAGCCGGCCGGCCAAGTGAAAAATTGGCCTGAACAATTAGTGGCCGGCCATGACTTTTTTGGGTTCTCCAAGGTGTGTAGATCACAGGTATGTGGTTGAAAGTTGGCAACACTAACCCTAGGGTGTTCAACATTAGCCTCAGAGAGGAGGGGCAAAAATGGAAATAACAATTAGTGGCCGGCCATGACTTTTTTGGGTCCTCCAAGGTGTGTAGATCACAGGTATGTGGTTGAAAGTTGGCAACGCTAACCCTAGGGTGTTCAACATTAGCCTGGAAGTTGGAAAAACGGGCGCCGGGAGGCTCCGGAGGAGAGATAATTGGTTGCTGAAACAATTACTAGCCTTCCACCCTTCCATGACCTTCCTAGTGATGAAACAGAGGTACCTGCCAAAAATGAGCAAAAACTGATGCAAAACGAATGTTCGGGGGCCAAAACACGCAGTTCGGGATCCCGAAAATGGGCTGTTAAGCACCGAAAATGGCGTTCAGCCACGAAGTGGGTTTCCGGGACCCCAGTGTCCCTCAAAAGGGAGCAAATAGGAAGTATGCCAAAAATCGGAGCAAAAGGAGATGGTTAAGCGGTTCCGAACCGAGGCACACGGCCTGACGGCCCCGAAAACCGGAAACCGGACTCCGAAATGGGAAAAATGGCCTACGGCCACCAAATGTAGCCTACGGACATTGAGAGATGGTCTACGGGACCTCTCCCTTCCCTTAGGAAAAGAAACAGAGAAAACCGAGTCTGGTTCGCAAACCGAGACAAGGCACAGAAGAGGGTTCGGAAGTCCGGAGGTAGGGCTCACAGCCGTGACTCTGAAACTTCTGAACAAGCACATTACGCAATATCACCAAGTGCTCAACTGGTGACGTCTAAGTCTCAAGGTCGGTCAAAAATGGGGTGTCTACAGGTTTCTTGAATGAACTTCCATTTTTAATTTTCTGAACTTCCATTTTTAATTTTATTTAACTTCCTTTTTTATTCAAGTTTCTTTTCAACTCAACTTCCTTTTTTATTTAATTTCCAAATAGATCGTTAAGGTATAGTGATTTCTGTATTGAACTTTCATTTTTATTTTCATTCAACTTCCATTTTTATTCAATTTACTTTTCTATTAAATTTCCTTTTTTATTTAATTTCCAAATAGATCGTTAAGGTATAGTGGTTTCTTGAATGAACTTCCAATTTTAATTTTCTGCAACTTCCATTTTTATTTCTATTCAACTTCTTTTTTTATTCAAGTTTCTTTTCTATTAAACTTCCTTTTTTATTTAATTTCTAAATAGATCATTAAGGTATAGTGGTTTCTGGATTTAACTTCCATTTTTAATTTTATGCAACTTTAACTTTTATTTTTATTCAACTTCTATTTTTATTCAATTTACTTTTCTATTAAACTTCCTTTTTTATTTAATTTCCAAATAGATCGTTAAGGTATAGTGGTTTCTTGAATGAACTTTCATTTTTAATTTTCTGCAAATTTTATTTCTATTTTTATTCAACTTTCATTTTTATTCAAGTTATTTTTCTATTCAACTTCCTTTTTTATTTAATTTCTAAATAGATCGTTAAGGTATAGTGGTTTCTTCAATGAATTTCCATTTTGAATTTTCTGTAACTTCCATTTTTATTCAATTTACTTTTCAATTCAACTTCCTTTTTTATTTAATTTCCAAATAGATCGTTAAGGTATAGTGGTTTATTGAATGAACTTCCAATTTTAATTTTCTGCAACTTCCATTTTTATTTCTATTCAACTTCTTTTTTTATTCATGTTTCTTTTCTATTCAACTTCTTTTTTTATTTAATTTCTAAAAAGATCGTTAAGGTATAGTGGTTTCTGCATTGAACTTCCATTTTTAATTTTATGCAACTTTCACTTTTATTTTTATTCAACTTCCTTTTTTATTCAATTTAGTTTTCTATTAAACTTCGTTTTTTATTTAATTTCCAAATAGATCGTTAAGGTATAGTGGTTTCTTAAATGAACTTCCATTTTTAATTTTTTGCAACTTCCAGTTTTTTTTATTCAACTTCCATTTTTATTGAAGTTATCTTTCTATTCAACTTCTTTTTTTTTTTTAATTTCTAAATAGATCGTTAAGGTATAGTGGTTTCTTGAATGAACTTCTATTTTTAATTTTCTGCGGCTTCCATTTTTTTTATTCAACTTCCATTTTTATTCAAGTTATTTTTCTATTCAACTTCTTTTTTTATTTAATTTCTATAGCGGTCCCGGTTATCCCTTTACTGTTCTGTTATTTTCCGGACGCGGTTCTGTGAAGTTGGTAGTTGTACCTATTGTGTTGTCAACCTTTAAACTCTTTTGTTTGAGTTTTAGAATGTGTTGGGCTCGGTTATTTCAGGTTGGTAGAGCTTTAGCTCCCATTGTTGTTGCCCAGTTTTTGAATGGTCCGCTCAAGCAGGTTGTCTTGCGCTCGAGCGGGGTTTTCACAGTTTCAGTATTTCGTGCCTCTGCAAAACTTCTGCAGAAGTGTTTTCTACGCTCGAGCTGGTTTCTTGTGCTCGAGCGGTTCGCGCTCGAGCGGGCTTGGTAGCGCTCGAGCGGGTAGTACCTTTTTGGTGTAAGTTCTGGGAGGGGGAAATCTACGCTCGAGCGGACTGGTTTTCACGCTCGAGCGGATGTGCTTTATTCTTGTGTCTTGGCACTCGAGCGGGACTTCTTGCGCTCGAGCGGACCTAGTTTTTGTTCTTGACGCTCGAGCGTTGTGTTCTCTCGAGCGGGAGAGTCGTATATTAGTTGACAGCTAGGCTATTTTAAATCACTTTTTACATCCACACTCTCTCTCTCTTACTTTTCTAAAACCCTTTTTTTTTAGAGCTCCTCTCTCTAGAATCTCCCTTCTCTCTAGGGTTTGATCTAGCTAGGGCGTTCTCTTTACCTTTGGTCCTTTTAAAAGTTGGGTTGATCGTCGAGGGCTATCTTTTGATCTGAAAATCTTGGCGTTTAGAGCACTTTGGTTTTGGTCTCTTCTCCATCCGAGCTCTAGCTTCGAGGTAGGGATATCCTACTCTTCCTTATGGATTTTGTCTTTAAATTTTAGCATTTTGATGTGTTGGGTGTTGTTGGGTAGATTTGAGAAAGTTCAAGTCTTTTGTGTAATTTTACAAAGTTGGGGTTTTGTTTGAAATAGACCTATATGCAAGTTTGGCATAAAAGAAAATGAGTTGGATGATGGATCGTGGGTGAAAATGAAACCTTGGAGTTGTTTTGTTAATTGAGGTAATTTGCCCTAATTGTTTAACTAATTAACGTATATAATTAATTAAAGGAAATGAGGAATCAAAGTGGAAATGTTGAAATTGGGAATGTATGGGACTAAAGGGTGTAGTTAAATCATTTATTGCTCACCTAATTGGAATGTTGATATATTATTCATTTATGCATTTATTTCCTGTTTAGAAATAATTGCTTGGGGCTACCGGTGGAGGGTAGTGTTGATTGTTGTAGACAATGTATGATGATTAGGCAAACTAAAACTAATCAATCGGGTGTGTCATAGAGTATGACGGATGATAGAATACATTAACTTTATGTATTGATCGATTGTGTATATGACCAATGTGTTTATATGCATTATGTGTAGACAGTTGATAGAATACATTAACTTTATGTATTGGTTGATTGCGTATGTGATTCTGTGTTTATGTGCATTACTTGTGTATGGGAGGAGATGGGGGATGTACTCCACGGTTTAGGGGAAGATAGGGGATGTACCTCTAAACCGGTTAATGGTTAATGGTTAAGGGAAGATGGGGATGGACCCAGGGTTGCAGCTCATATGCTCTCCCATTGAAGTATTGATATAGCTCATATGCTTATCTATTGAAGTACTGATATAGCTCATATGCTTATCTGTTGAAAAGTTTGTTTGATTTGATATAGCACTAAAATGTATATCATCATCGTTTGCGAAGTATGGAAGTAGTTTATGTGTTATTGATACAACACCAAAATGTGTATCCACCGTGAATTTGGAAAGTGTCCTAGTGGTGACCTATAATCTCATCAAAATGTTTTGGCCAGAGTACTGAGCCTTGTTTTCAAACTCAAAGTTGAATAAGAAATGGAAAGTGAATTGTAACATAGACATGGCTGTCATGGAATTGTAATAAGATGTAAATAGAAGTGTAAGTATCGACCATCTATCAGTTGCTAATCTTTTAGGCATTGTTTATAGTTGGTTTAGTATATCTCTGTTGGGCTGTGGCTCACCCTATATGGGAACGTCATTTTCAGGTACAGGTAGCATGCCACCTCTAAGGACATAGCTTGGGAGGCTAGAGGCGGACACACTTTTGTTGTCTTATTTCTTTCGATATACTACATGTAAATTCAAGCTAAGGACTTAATATGTAATTGAGTTAGTACTCTCTTTTGTAACCAAGTGTTAACTTGGAAAGCTGTAAGTCCGTAGGGCATTTGCTTTTGTTGTTAACATGTAATACTTTTGTAATGAAGTACTCTGATGAATTGAAAGATGTGGATCTTTTGTATATAAATGTATGATCATTTTGATGGGTTTAATGTTATTATTTTGAGGGCGTTACAATTTCCAAATAGATCGTTAAGGTATAGTGGTTTCTTGAATGAACTTCCATTTTTAATTTTCTGCAACTTCCATTTTTATTTTTATTTAACTTCCCTTTTTATTCAAGTTTTTTTCTACTCAACTTCTTTTTTTATTTAATTTCCAAATAGATCGTTAAGGTATAGTGGTTTCTGGATTGAACTTCCATTTTTAAGTTTATGCACCTTAAACTTTTATTTTTATTCAACTTCCATTTTTATTCAATTTACTTTTCTATTAGACTACCTTTTTTTATTTAATTTCCAAATAGATCGTTAAGGTATAGTGGTTTCTTGAATGAACTTCCAATTTTAATTTTCTGCAACTTCCATTTTTATTTCTATTCAACTTCTTTTTTTATTCAAGTTTCTTTTCTATTCAACTTCTTTCTTATTTAATTTCCAGATAGATCGTTAAGGTATAGTGGTTTCTGGATTGAACTTCCATTTTCAATTTTATGCAACTTTCACTTTTATTTTTATTCAATTTACTTTTCTATTAAACTTCCTCTTTTATTTAATTTCCAAATAGATTGTTAAGGTATAGTGGTTTCTTGAATGAACTTCCATTTTTAATTTTCTACAACTTCTATTTTTTATTTTTATTTAACATCCTTTTTCATTCAAGTTTCTTTTCTACTCAACTTCCTTTTTTATTTAATTTCCAAATAGATCGTTAAGTTATAATGGTTTCTGGATTGAACTTCCATTTTTAATTTAATGCAACTTTCATTTTTAATTTCATTCAACTTCCATTTTTATTCAATTTACTTTTCTATTAAACTTCTTTTTTATTTAATTTCCAAATAGATCGTCAAGGTATAGTGGTTTCGTGAATGAACTTCCATTTTTAATTTTCTACAACTTCTATTTTTATTTTTATTTAACATCCTTTTTCATTCAAGTTTCTTTTCTACTCAACTTCCTTTTTTATTTAATTTCCAAATAGATCGTTAAGTTATAATGGTTTCGGAATTGAACTTCCATTTTTAATTTTATGCAACATTCATTTTTATTTTTATTCAACTTCTATTTTTATTCAATTTACTTTTTTATTAAACTTTCTTTTTTATTTAATTTCCAAATAGATCATTAAGGTATAGTGGTTTCTTGAATAAATTTTCATTTTTAATTTTCTGCAACTTTCATTTCTATTTTCATTCAAATTCCATTTTTATTCAATTTACTTTTCTATTAAACTTTCTTTTTTATTTAATTTCCAAATAGATCGTTAAGGTACAGTGGTTTCTTGAATGAATTTCAATTTTTAATTTTCTGCAACTTTCATTTTTATTTTTGATTAACTTCCATTTTTCTTCAAGTTACTTTTCTATTCAACTTCCTTTTTTATTTAATTTCTGAATAGATCGTTAACGTCTAGTGGTTTCTTGAAAGAACTTCCATTTTTAATTTTATGCAACTTCCATTTTTATTTTTATTCAACTTCCATTTTTCTTCAAGTTATTTTTCTATTCAACTTCTTTTTTTATTTAATTTCAAAATAGATCGTTAAGGTATAGTGGTTTCTTGAATGAACTTGTATTTTTAATTTTCTGCAACTTTCATTTCTATATTTATTCAACTTCCATTTTTATTCAATTTACTTTTCTATTAAACTTCATTTTTTATTTAATTTCCAAATAGATCGTTAAGGTATGGTTGTTTCTTGAATGAATTTTCATTTTTAATTTTCTGCAACTTCCATTTTTATTTTTAATTAACTTCCAATTTTCTTCAAGTCAATTTTCTATTCAACTTCCTTTTTTATTTAATTTCCAAACAGAACGTTAACGTTCAGTGGTTTCTCGAATGAACTTCCATTTTTAATTTTATGCAACTTCCATTTTTAATTTTCTGCAACTTTCTTTTTTATTCAAGTTTCTTTTCTACCCAACCTCCTTTTTTATTTAATTTCCAAATAGATCGTTAAGGTACAGTGCTTTCTGGATTGAACTTCTATTTTTAATTTTATGCAACTTTCATTTTTATTTTCATTCAACTTCCATTTTTATTCAATTTACTTTTCTATTAAACTTCCTTTTTTATTTAATTTCCAAATAGATCGTTAAGGTATGGTGGTTTCTTGAATGAATTTTCATTTTTAATTTTCTGCAACTTCCATTTTTATTTTTAATTAACTTCCATTTTTCTTCAAGTTAATTTTCAATTCAACTTCCTTTTTTATTTAATTTTCGAATAGATCGTTAACGTATAGTGGTTTCTTGAATGAACTTCCATTTTTAATTTTATGCAACTTTCATTTTTATTTTTATTCAACTTCCATTTTTCTTCAAGTTATTTTTCTATTCAACTTCTTTTTTTATTTAATTTCAAAATAGATCGTTAAGGTATAGTGGTTTCTTGAATGAACTTCCATTTTTAATTTTCTGCAACTTTCATTTCTATATTTATTCAACTTCCATTTTTATTCAATTTACTTTTCTATTAAACTTCATTTTTTATTTAATTTCCAAATAGATCGTTACTATAGCGATCCCGGGTTTACCCTTGTTGTACAATGATCCGGACATGTGTCCGTGAATGTTGGTAGTTGTTTATTTCCTAGTTTGCATCCTCTTTACTTTGTATTTTGAGTTATGGGATGTGTTGGGCAGGTTTGTTACAGGTTGGTTGCGTTTGGGAGCCTAGTGTTGCTGCCCAGATTTTTGGTCCTTCGCTCGAGCGAGGAGTTTGTCGCTCGAGCGAGGAGTAGTGTTGCCCCGGTTCTGGACCTGAGAGTTGTAGTTTCTGGCTCGAGCGAGCTTTTCGTGGCTCGAGCGGTCTGGGTTTTTCTTCGCTCGATCGAGAACTTCTTGGCTCGAGTGAGAGTTTTCTGTGTCTGGTCGCTCGAGCGACCAATCCTTCGCTCGAGCGAGCGTGTTTTATATCAGCGGACAGCAGCGTCTAAAACATCACTTTTTCAGTCCCTTTCTTTGATTAAACCCTAAATCCGACACCCTCTCTCTCTAAACTTGCACTCTCTCTAAGATTTGATCTCCCTAAGGTGTAAATCTAGCCTAGGGCCTTTGTTAAAAAGATAGAGGGCGTTGAGAGCTTCGATTTAATCTGAAAAAGTTTGGATTTGGAGCAAGTTGATCTTGGAGTCTTCATCTCCTTTTTGGCTAAAACTTCAAGGTAGGGATAACCTACTCCTCTCTATGGGTTTTGTCTTTAAATTTTGGTATTTTGAGATGTTGGGCTTAGTTTGGTAATTTGGGGAAGTTTGGGGCTTTTGTGTAAATTTTACAAAAGTTGGGATTTTATTCATAATAAACCTAGATGCATGTTTGGCATGGAAAAATGGAATGATTGTTGAATCATTGATGTAAATGGAACCTAAGGGTTGAAATGGTAATTATGGAAAATGGCCTAATTACATTGTATAATTAATTGGGATAATTAATTGGTGAGAAATGAGGAAATGAAATGTTGATTGAATATCCATTTGTGCATTTATTTTCTGTTTTAGAAATAACTGCTTTGGGCTATCGGTGGAGGATAGTCGAGATTGTTGTAGACAATGCATGATGATTAGGTAAACGGAAACTAATCAATGGAATGTGTCATGGAACTTAACGGTTGATAGAATACATTAATTGTGTGTATTGTGTGATTGTATATAGAACCAATGTGTTTATATACGTTATGTGTAGAGGAGGAGATAGGGGATGTACTCCGCGGTTTAGGGGAAGATAGGGGATGTACCTCTAAACCGGATAGGTATTTGGAGGAGATAGGGGATGTACTCCGTAGACAGAGCTCATATGCTTGTCTAGAGAAGTGAAGATAGAGCTCATATGCTTATCTTTGTGAAGTGTGGATACAGCTTGTATGCTTATCTGTGGATATTGTTGGTATACATATCTGTTGTAGAATGTGGATACAGCTTGTATGCTTATCTGTGGATATTGTTGATATACATATCTGTTGAGAATGTGGATATAGCTTTTGTGCTTATCTGAATGTGAGATATAGTTTTTATACATATCTGTGGAAATGATGATAGAGCTAGCATGCTTATCTGTTGAAAAAGGGAAAATGAAAAGTAATTGGGACTTGTAAGTCGTTGACATAAATATGTAATTTATGTGATTGTATCAGTGTTGACCAACTATCAATTGCTAATGTTTTAGTCATTGTCCATGGTTGGTTTAGCGTATTTCTACTGGGCTGTGGCTCACCCTATATGGGAACATCATTTTCAGGTACAGGAAGCATGCCACCTCCAAGGACATAGCTGGGAGGCTAGTGGCGGGCATAGTTTTGTTGTTTTACTGTTGATGTATTACATGTAATTTCAAGCCAAGGGCTTAATGTGTAAACGAGTTAGAACTCTTTGTTGTAACCAAGTGTTAACTTGGAAAGCTGTAAGCCCGTAGGGCATTTTGTTATGAGGTTAACATGTAATACTTATGTAACGGAATTCTAATGAATGAAAGGAATGTGGTTAGTTTATATGTAAATGTATGTCCTATTAGATGGGTTTATTGTTATTATTTTGAGGGCGTTACAACTTGGTATCAGAGCGTACCGGGTTCGAATACTTTGGGTACGTGGGAAGTGATTAAGATCACAATGGGTTTGTCTCGCTTGGTAGAGACTTAGATGTAGTACCATATGCTATGTGCTTATTTGATAACATGCTTATGTGACTATGTGGGTATGGGATTTAATTTCTAGGATGTTGATTGGATCCTTGAGTTTCTGGGAGTCTTGTTGGAAAAGCACTTGATCAATGCTGTTTCTAACCGGAACTCTAGTAACGCCTTGGGACTATCATTATCCGGAAATGAAATTCGTAAGTGCTTATGTGTTTATGTGCTTATGTGGAGTGAATTACAGTTGTCCATGCATTAGGACGTTAGTGTTTAGTTTCGGCACATTCGTGAATGTGCTAATGTTCTGTGTTGCCTTTATTAGGATGTCAGGACGAGGAAGAGGAGCTAGGCGTGGTAGACCTGCGAGGCAGGAAGCACCGTCACAGGGTGAGATTCCGGCAGTGCAGGAGGGAGTTGGGCAGGCCAATGTGGCCGAGCCAGTGGGTCAGCAGGCTATGGGTGCCTTGGCCAGAGAGATAGCAGGAGCTTTGGGTATTCTTAGAGCTGGGAATCAGGCAGCTGAGACAGGGCCTTCCTTCTTGAAGAGGGAGTTCTTTCGGTGTAATCCGGATGAGTTTATCGGGGATCCTAAAGAGCCGCTTAAGGCAGATGAATGGCTCGAACAGACAACGAAGACGTTTGAGATGCTTGGCATCGAGGATGGAGCACTGAAAGTGACCTTGGCATCCTTCCAATTGAAGGGAGATGCGGGTCAATGGTGGAAGTACGAGAAAACTCGTGTTGGTGGTACTTGGGAGGCGTTTGTGAATGCTTTTCAGGAGAGGTTTTTATCAGCAACGGCTAGGGAAAAGCTGAGGGATCAGTTTAGCCGGCTTAATCAGCAGGGCTTGTTAGTGGCCGAGTTTGAGGCTACTTTTACCAGTCTGTCTAGGTTTGCACCTGAACTGGTGGCGTCTGAGGAACGCCGTTGCTATGAGTTTGAGCGGAAGTTGAGGCGGGGCCTCAAGTTGAGAATTGGTGGGTCTTATATTCGAGAGTATAGACACCTGGTAGATGCTGCAGCTCATATGGAGCTTATGATGCAGGAGGAGGATGAGGGTCAGAGAGGCTCCAAGAGGAGCCAGGATAGTCAGAGTGATGGCAGGAGACAGAAGGGTTATAACCCTCAGCAGTCTCAGGGTGCAGTCTCTAGATCGACCTTTCCAGTGCCTAGTGTAGGCTCGGGGAGAGGCAGTCAGGGGGAATTCACTTGTTACAAGTGTGGCCAGCTGGGTCACAAGGTTTCTGTTTGCCCGCAGAAGGGTGGGGGTCAGAAAGCTGTTTCTTCTTCAGCTAGACCGCAGAGTCAGAGTTTGGGCAGGGGGCAGCTCTTGACTTGTTACCAGTGTGGACAACCTGGGCACATGAAGAGGTTTTGCCCACAGTTGAGTGCCACTTCGGGAGCGTCTGGTTCTAGGCAGACGCAGGGTTTTCAGCCAACTCAGTCTGTGCAGGCCTCGAGGGCCAATCCGGGAGCTTCGTCATCCCAGTCTGTGCAGCAGTCTTTTGCTCCGAGAGGTGAGCAGGTAGACCAGGGGCCTACGGGGCGTGTGTATGCTGTTACCGCGCAGGATTTAGTACCAGCTCCATCAGTAGTGAGAGGTACTTTTTTGTTTTGCAACTCGGTTGCTAATGTGTTGATAGACACGGGTGCATCTCATTCTTTTGTATCTGCTGCATTTGCATCTGTTTTGGAATTGGAGTTAGCACAGTTAGCATCTCCTATTTGTGTGGTATCGCCTTTGGGCGGTGAGTTGATTCTGAAACAGGGTGTTAGAGGATGTGATATTGAGGTCGCCGATTATAGGCTTCCTTTTCCATTTGTTATCATGCCCATGAAGGGTTTTGATGTTATTTTGGGTATGGACTGGTTATCGTCATACCGGGCTGTTATTGATTGCTACCGCCAGAGGGTTACGTTATGTACCTTGAGCGGGGAGTGGTTCCATTTCTTGGGAGACCGGGTTGGTAGTGTTTTGCCACCGGGGTATGACTCGCGAGGGCGAAGTGAGCTTAGTAGTCTACTTGCCAGCTTTGAGAGTAGTAAGTGTGATGAGACACTGATTGTGTTGCCGAGGGTGGTTTGTGAGTATTCGGATGTTTTTCCCGAAGATCTCGTTAGTTTGCCACCTCACCGAGAGATAGAGTTCTCTATTGATTTAGTGCCTGGTACGGCGCCGATTTCTATGGCACCTTACCGTTTTGCTCCAGCAGAGTTGGTTGAGTTGAAAGTTCAGCTCCAGGAATTGCTCGATAAGGGCTTTGTTCGCCCTAGTGTTTCACCGTGGGGAGCACCGGCACTCTTTGTTAAAAAGAAAGATGGTGCCTTGAGATTGTGTATAGACTACCGGAAGTTGAATCGGGCTACGGTTAAGAATAAGTACCCTATGCCCCGTATAGATGATTTATTTGACCAGTTGAAGGGTTCCCGTTGTTTCTCTAAGATAGACTTGAGATCGGGTTACCATCAGTTGAGGGTCAGGGAGGAAGATATTCCGAAGACGGCATTCCGTACGCGGTATGGCCATTATGAGTTTCTGGTGATGCCATTTGGGCTTACCAATGCACCGGCAGTCTTTATGGACTTGATGAACCGGATTTTCCGGGAGTTCTTAGACCGCTTTGTGGTTGTTTTTGTGGACGATATCCTTATCTATTCGTCTTCTGAGGAGGAGCACGAGGCACACTTGAGAGTGGTGCTTGAGTTACTTAGAGCCCATAGGCTGTATGCCAAGTTTGGGAAGTGTGAATTCTGGCTGAGGGAAGTCAAATTCTTAGGCCACGTGGTATCCGGGGAAGGGGTGTCTGTTGATACATCCAAGGTTGAGGCAGTGCAAGATTGGGCACAGCCTAAGAGTGTGTTTGAGATCCGCAGTTTTCTGGGATTGGCTGGGTATTACCGTCGGTTTGTGAAAGATTTCTCCAGGTTAGCGTCACCGTTGACTAGACTGACTCGGAAGGGAGTCAAGTTTGTGTGGAGTGAGACTTGTGAAAAGTCGTTCCAAGAGTTGAAAGTTAGATTGACCACCGCTCCGGTGTTGATTATTCCGGAGAGAGGGTTGGGTTATGCGGTTTATTGTGATGCCTCACGAGAGGGTTTGGGTTGTGTGTTGATGCAAGAGGGGAAAGTGGTAGCTTATGGCTCACGTCAGTTGAAAATACACGAGAAAAATTACCCTACACACGACCTAGAGTTAGCAGCTGTGATCTTTGCCTTGAAAATCTGGAGGCACTACCTTTATGGTGAGAGGTTCGAGGTATTCTCGGATCACAAGAGTTTGAAGTATCTGTTTACACAGAGAGACTTGAATCTGAGGCAGAGGAGATGGATGGAGTTCATCGAGGATTATGATTTTGAGTTGCATTATCATCCGGGAAAGGCCAATGTTGTGGCCGATGCCCTTAGTAGGAAATCCATTAGTGATGTAGCTTGTATAGCCATCCGGGAATGGGAGATGTTGGGAGCACTTGGCGAGTTTGATTTGCTACTGGGCGAATCTGTTGAGACTGCGGCCTTGTTTTCTGTTGTTGCGCAGCCTACACTTATGATTAGAGTGTTAGAGGCACAGAGAGGTGACCTTGAGGTAGAATCCCTCCGAGAGAAGATCTCCAGTGGGAAAGTTGAGAAGGGTTTGACGGTGTATCTCGACCTGAGTGTGAGATACCGAGACCGTTTGTTTGTACCGGAGTCTTGCCGAGAGGAAGTACTCCGAGAGTTTCACCATTCGCGCCTTGCGGTGCATCCGGGAGGTACTAAGATGTATCAGGATTTGGGTCGCCAGTTTTGGTGGCGGGGTATGAAGAAAGATGTGGCTGTCTTCGTATCGAAATGCCTTACTTGCCAGCAAGTGAAGGCCGAGCATCAGAGGCCAGCGGGTTTGTTGCAACCCTTGCCTATTGCCGAGTGGAAGTGGGAGCATGTCACTATGGACTTCGTTGTAGGTCTTCCGAGGACTCAACGGGGTAGTGATGCTATTTGGGTGGTTGTAGACCGGTTGACTAAGTCGGCGCACTTTATTCCTATGCGCGTGAGAGATTCGGTAGATCATCTTGCCGACTTGTATATTCGGGACGTAGTGAGATTGCACGGGGTCCCAGTGACGATCGTCTCAGATAGAGATCCTCGTTTTACTGCTAGGTTGTGGCAGAGTTTGCAGAGTGCCTTGGGCACTAAGTTGACCTTTAGTACGGCTTATCATCCTCAGACTGACGGGCAGTCTGAACGTACTATTCAGATCCTCGAGGATATGCTTCGGGGTTGTGTCCTGGACTTCAGTGGGACGTGGGAGAGGCACTTGCCATTGGTAGAGTTTGCCTACAACAACAGTTTTCAGTCTAGCATCGGTATGGCACCGTTTGAAGCCTTGTATGGCCGACCGTGTAGGTCTCCAGTTTGTTGGGCCGAGGTGGGTGATGCACCTTTGTTGGGTCCGGAGTTGGTTAGGGAGACGACGGAGAAAGTTGAGCTTATCCGTAGGAGGCTTGTTACAGCCCAGAGTCAACAAAAGAGTTATGCCGACCGTAGGAGGAGGCCTTTGGCGTTTGAGGTAGGTGATCATGTCTTTCTGAAAATATCACCTAGGCGAGGCCTGATGAGGTTTGGGAAGAGTGGGAAGTTATCCCCTCGGTTTATTGGTCCTTTTGAGATCCTTGAGAGGATAGGTGAGGTTGCTTATCGGTTAGCCTTACCGCCGCAGTTGTCCGGAGTGCATGACGTGTTTCATGTGAGTATGCTTCGGAAGTATGAGCCAGATCCATCACATGTGCTGGATTGGAGCGATTTAGAGGTAGATGAGGATGCCTCGTATGAGGAGAGACCGGTTCGGGTCTTGGATAGGCGGGATCAGGTCCTGCGTGGCAAGACCATTCCTTTGGTGAAAGTCTTGTGGAAACATCACGGAGTGGAGGAAGCCACTTGGGAACGTGAGTTGGAAGTCCGAGAGAAATATCCGGACTTGTTTGTTGATATGTAATCTTGTATTTAAATTTTACATTTTGTTGAACTTAAGAGCTTTTATATATGTCTTAAGTTGTGAAACATTGAAAATGTTTTGGTTATTGGAAGTATGTTTGGAACTTGCCTCATATGGAAGTTGAATGTAACATTATAGGTGTTAAGTATATTGTTGACATTGGAAAGTTAGTGCATAATGTTAGTGCATGTTAATAATACATATGTTTGTGTTATGTCTCTTGTTTAAGGGATGGGATGACCGGTAATGGGTCGAATTGTTGAATGTTAAATTGTAACATTGTTTAAAATGGAGGAAAACCTGTTTTTTTGAAAACTTGTGCTTAATTTCGGGGGCGAAATTCTTTAAGGGGGGGAGGTTATAGCGATCCCGGGTTTACCCTTGTTGTACAATGATCCGGACATGTGTCCGTGAATGTTGGTAGTTGTTTATTTCCTAGTTTGCATCCTCTTTACTTTGTATTTTGAGTTATGGGATGTGTTGGGCAGGTTTGTTACAGGTTGGTTGCGTTTGGGAGCCTAGTGTTGCTGCCCAGATTTTTGGTCCTTCGCTCGAGCGAGGAGTTTGTCGCTCGAGCGAGGAGTAGTGTTGCCCCGGTTCTGGACCTGAGAGTTGTAGTTTCTGGCTCGAGCGAGCTTTTCGTGGCTCGAGCGGTCTGGGTTTTTCTTCGCTCGATCGAGAACTTCTTGGCTCGAGCGAGAGTTTTCTGTGTCTGGTCGCTCGAGCGACCAATCCTTCGCTCGAGCGAGCGTGTTTTATATCAGCGGACAGCAGCGTCTAAAACATCACTTTTTCAGTCCCTTTCTTTGATTAAACCCTAAATCCGACACCCTCTCTCTCTAAACTTGCACTCTCTCTAAGATTTGATCTCCCTAAGGTGTAAATCTAGCCTAGGGCCTTTGTTAAAAAGATAGAGGGCGTTGAGAGCTTCGATTTAATCTGAAAAAGTTTGGATTTGGAGCAAGTTGATCTTGGAGTCTTCATCTCCTTTTTGGCTAAAACTTCAAGGTAGGGATAACCTACTCCTCTCTATGGGTTTTGTCTTTAAATTTTGGTATTTTGAGATGTTGGGCTTAGTTTGGTAATTTGGGGAAGTTTGGGGCTTTTGTGTAAATTTTACAAAAGTTGGGATTTTATTCATAATAAACCTAGATGCATGTTTGGCATGGAAAAATGGAATGATTGTTGAATCATTGATGTAAATGGAACCTAAGGGTTGAAATGGTAATTATGGAAAATGGCCTAATTACATTGTATAATTAATTGGGATAATTAATTGGTGAGAAATGAGGAAATGAAATGTTGATTGAATATCCATTTGTGCATTTATTTTCTGTTTTAGAAATAACTGCTTTGGGCTATCGGTGGAGGATAGTCGAGATTGTTGTAGACAATGCATGATGATTAGGTAAACGGAAACTAATCAATGGAATGTGTCATGGAACTTAACGGTTGATAGAATACATTAATTGTGTGTATTGTGTGATTGTATATAGAACCAATGTGTTTATATACGTTATGTGTAGAGGAGGAGATAGGGGATGTACTCCGCGGTTTAGGGGAAGATAGGGGATGTACCTCTAAACCGGATAGGTATTTGGAGGAGATAGGGGATGTACTCCGTAGACAGAGCTCATATGCTTGTCTAGAGAAGTGAAGATAGAGCTCATATGCTTATCTTTGTGAAGTGTGGATACAGCTTGTATGCTTATCTGTGGATATTGTTGGTATACATATCTGTTGTAGAATGTGGATACAGCTTGTATGCTTATCTGTGGATATTGTTGATATACATATCTGTTGAGAATGTGGATATAGCTTTTGTGCTTATCTGAATGTGAGATATAGTTTTTATACATATCTGTGGAAATGATGATAGAGCTAGCATGCTTATCTGTTGAAAAAGGGAAAATGAAAAGTAATTGGGACTTGTAAGTCGTTGACATAAATATGTAATTTATGTGATTGTATCAGTGTTGACCAACTATCAATTGCTAATGTTTTAGTCATTGTCCATGGTTGGTTTAGCGTATTTCTACTGGGCTGTGGCTCACCCTATATGGGAACATCATTTTCAGGTACAGGAAGCATGCCACCTCCAAGGACATAGCTGGGAGGCTAGTGGCGGGCATAGTTTTGTTGTTTTACTGTTGATGTATTACATGTAATTTCAAGCCAAGGGCTTAATGTGTAAACGAGTTAGAACTCTTTGTTGTAACCAAGTGTTAACTTGGAAAGCTGTAAGCCCGTAGGGCATTTTGTTATGAGGTTAACATGTAATACTTATGTAACGGAATTCTAATGAATGAAAGGAATGTGGTTAGTTTATATGTAAATGTATGTCCTATTAGATGGGTTTATTGTTATTATTTTGAGGGCGTTACAACTTGGTATCAGAGCGTACCGGGTTCGAATACTTTGGGTACGTGGGAAGTGATTAAGATCACAATGGGTTTGTCTCGCTTGGTAGAGACTTAGATGTAGTACCATATGCTATGTGCTTATTTGATAACATGCTTATGTGACTATGTGGGTATGGGATTTAATTTCTAGGATGTTGATTGGATCCTTGAGTTTCTGGGAGTCTTGTTGGAAAAGCACTTGATCAATGCTGTTTCTAACCGGAACTCTAGTAACGCCTTGGGACTATCATTATCCGGAAATGAAATTCGTAAGTGCTTATGTGTTTATGTGCTTATGTGGAGTGAATTACAGTTGTCCATGCATTAGGACGTTAGTGTTTAGTTTCGGCACATTCGTGAATGTGCTAATGTTCTGTGTTGCCTTTATTAGGATGTCAGGACGAGGAAGAGGAGCTAGGCGTGGTAGACCTGCGAGGCAGGAAGCACCGTCACAGGGTGAGATTCCGGCAGTGCAGGAGGGAGTTGGGCAGGCCAATGTGGCCGAGCCAGTGGGTCAGCAGGCTATGGGTGCCTTGGCCAGAGAGATAGCAGGAGCTTTGGGTATTCTTAGAGCTGGGAATCAGGCAGCTGAGACAGGGCCTTCCTTCTTGAAGAGGGAGTTCTTTCGGTGTAATCCGGATGAGTTTATCGGGGATCCTAAAGAGCCGCTTAAGGCAGATGAATGGCTCGAACAGACAACGAAGACGTTTGAGATGCTTGGCATCGAGGATGGAGCACTGAAAGTGACCTTGGCATCCTTCCAACTGAAGGGAGATGCGGGTCAATGGTGGAAGTACGAGAAAACTCGTGTTGGTGGTACTTGGGAGGCGTTTGTGAATGCTTTTCAGGAGAGGTTTTTATCAGCAGCGGCTAGGGAAAAGCTGAGGGATCAGTTTAGCCGGCTTAATCAGCAGGGCTTGTCAGTGGCCGAGTTTGAGGCTACTTTTACCAGTCTGTCTAGGTTTGCACCTGAACTGGTGGCGTCTGAGGAACGCCGTTGCTATGAGTTTGAGCGGAAGTTGAGGCGGGGCCTCAAGTTGAGAATTGGTGGGTCTTATATTCGAGAGTATAGACACCTGGTAGATGCTGCAGCTCATATGGAGCTTATGATGCAGGAGGAGGATGAGGGTCAGAGAGGCTCCAAGAGGAGCCAGGATAGTCAGAGTGATGGCAGGAGACAGAAGGGTTATAACCCTCAGCAGTCTCAGGGTGCAGTCTCTAGATCGACCTTTCCAGTGCCTAGTGTAGGCTCGGGGAGAGGCAGTCAGGGGGAATTCACTTGTTACAAGTGTGGCCAGCTGGGTCACAAGGTTTCTGTTTGCCCGCAGAAGGGTGGGGGTCAGAAAGCTGTTTCTTCTTCAGCTAGACCGCAGAGTCAGAGTTTGGGCAGGGGGCAGCTCTTGACTTGTTACCAGTGTGGACAACCTGGGCACATGAAGAGGTTTTGCCCACAGTTGAGTGCCACTTCGGGAGCGTCTGGTTCTAGGCAGACGCAGGGTTTTCAGCCAACTCAGTCTGTGCAGGCCTCGAGGGCCAATCCGGGAGCTTCGTCATCCCAGTCTGTGCAGCAGTCTTTTGCTCCGAGAGGTGAGCAGGTAGACCAGGGGCCTACGGGGCGTGTGTATGCTGTTACCGCGCAGGATTTAGTACCAGCTCCATCAGTAGTGAGAGGTACTTTTTTGTTTTGCAACTCGGTTGCTAATGTGTTGATAGACACGGGTGCATCTCATTCTTTTGTATCTGCTGCATTTGCATCTGTTTTGGAATTGGAGTTAGCACAGTTAGCATCTCCTATTTGTGTGGTATCGCCTTTGGGCGGTGAGTTGATTCTGAAACAGGGTGTTAGAGGATGTGATATTGAGGTCGCCGATTATAGGCTTCCTTTTCCATTTGTTATCATGCCCATGAAGGGTTTTGATGTTATTTTGGGTATGGACTGGTTATCGTCATACCGGGCTGTTATTGATTGCTACCGCCAGAGGGTTACGTTATGTACCTTGAGCGGGGAGTGGTTCCATTTCTTGGGAGACCGGGTTGGTAGTGTTTTGCCACCGGGGTATGACTCGCGAGGGCGAAGTGAGCTTAGTAGTCTACTTGCCAGCTTTGAGAGTAGTAAGTGTGATGAGACACTGATTGTGTTGCCGAGGGTGGTTTGTGAGTATTCGGATGTTTTTCCCGAAGATCTCGTTAGTTTGCCACCTCACCGAGAGATAGAGTTCTCTATTGATTTAGTGCCTGGTACGGCGCCGATTTCTATGGCACCTTACCGTTTTGCTCCAGCAGAGTTGGTTGAGTTGAAAGTTCAGCTCCAGGAATTGCTCGATAAGGGCTTTGTTCGCCCTAGTGTTTCACCGTGGGGAGCACCGGCACTCTTTGTTAAAAAGAAAGATGGTGCCTTGAGATTGTGTATAGACTACCGGAAGTTGAATCGGGCTACGGTTAAGAATAAGTACCCTATGCCCCGTATAGATGATTTATTTGACCAGTTGAAGGGTTCCCGTTGTTTCTCTAAGATAGACTTGAGATCGGGTTACCATCAGTTGAGGGTCAGGGAGGAAGATATTCCGAAGACGGCATTCCGTACGCGGTATGGCCATTATGAGTTTCTGGTGATGCCATTTGGGCTTACCAATGCACCGGCAGTCTTTATGGACTTGATGAACCGGATTTTCCGGGAGTTCTTAGACCGCTTTGTGGTTGTTTTTGTGGACGATATCCTTATCTATTCGTCTTCTGAGGAGGAGCACGAGGCACACTTGAGAGTGGTGCTTGAGTTACTTAGAGCCCATAGGCTGTATGCCAAGTTTGGGAAGTGTGAATTCTGGCTGAGGGAAGTCAAATTCTTAGGCCACGTGGTATCCGGGGAAGGGGTGTCTGTTGATACATCCAAGGTTGAGGCAGTGCAAGATTGGGCACAGCCTAAGAGTGTGTTTGAGATCCGCAGTTTTCTGGGATTGGCTGGGTATTACCGTCGGTTTGTGAAAGATTTCTCCAGGTTAGCGTCACCGTTGACTAGACTGACTCGGAAGGGAGTCAAGTTTGTGTGGAGTGAGACTTGTGAAAAGTCGTTCCAAGAGTTGAAAGTTAGATTGACCACCGCTCCGGTGTTGATTATTCCGGAGAGAGGGTTGGGTTATGCGGTTTATTGTGATGCCTCACGAGAGGGTTTGGGTTGTGTGTTGATGCAAGAGGGGAAAGTGGTAGCTTATGGCTCACGTCAGTTGAAAATACACGAGAAAAATTACCCTACACACGACCTAGAGTTAGCAGCTGTGATCTTTGCCTTGAAAATCTGGAGGCACTACCTTTATGGTGAGAGGTTCGAGGTATTCTCGGATCACAAGAGTTTGAAGTATCTGTTTACACAGAGAGACTTGAATCTGAGGCAGAGGAGATGGATGGAGTTCATCGAGGATTATGATTTTGAGTTGCATTATCATCCGGGAAAGGCCAATGTTGTGGCCGATGCCCTTAGTAGGAAATCCATTAGTGATGTAGCTTGTATAGCCATCCGGGAATGGGAGATGTTGGGAGCACTTGGCGAGTTTGATTTGCTACTGGGCGAATCTGTTGAGACTGCGGCCTTGTTTTCTGTTGTTGCGCAGCCTACACTTGTGATTAGAGTGTTAGAGGCACAGAGAGGTGACCTTGAGGTAGAATCCCTCCGAGAGAAGATCTCCAGTGGGAAAGTTGAGAAGGGTTTGACGGTGTATCTCGACCTGAGTGTGAGATACCGAGACCGTTTGTTTGTACCGGAGTCTTGCCGAGAGGAAGTACTCCGAGAGTTTCACCATTCGCGCCTTGCGGTGCATCCGGGAGGTACTAAGATGTATCAGGATTTGGGTCGCCAGTTTTGGTGGCGGGGTATGAAGAAAGATGTGGCTGTCTTCGTATCGAAATGCCTTACTTGCCAGCAAGTGAAGGCCGAGCATCAGAGGCCAGCGGGTTTGTTGCAACCCTTGCCTATTGCCGAGTGGAAGTGGGAGCATGTCACTATGGACTTCGTTGTAGGTCTTCCGAGGACTCAACGGGGTAGTGATGCTATTTGGGTGGTTGTAGACCGGTTGACTAAGTCGGCGCACTTTATTCCTATGCGCGTGAGAGATTCGGTAGATCATCTTGCCGACTTGTATATTCGGGACGTAGTGAGATTGCACGGGGTCCCAGTGACGATCGTCTCAGATAGAGATCCTCGTTTTACTGCTAGGTTGTGGCAGAGTTTGCAGAGTGCCTTGGGCACTAAGTTGACCTTTAGTACGGCTTATCATCCTCAGACTGACGGGCAGTCCGAACGTACTATTCAGATCCTCGAGGATATGCTTCGGGGTTGTGTCCTGGACTTCAGTGGGACGTGGGAGAGGCACTTGCCATTGGTAGAGTTTGCCTACAACAACAGTTTTCAGTCTAGCATCGGTATGGCACCGTTTGAAGCCTTGTATGGCCGACCGTGTAGGTCTCCAGTTTGTTGGGCCGAGGTGGGTGATGCACCTTTGTTGGGTCCGGAGTTGGTTAGGGAGACGACGGAGAAAGTTGAGCTTATCCGTAGGAGGCTTGTTACAGCCCAGAGTCAACAAAAGAGTTATGCCGACCGTAGGAGGAGGCCTTTGGCGTTTGAGGTAGGTGATCATGTCTTTCTGAAAATATCACCTAGGCGAGGCCTGATGAGGTTTGGGAAGAGTGGGAAGTTATCCCCTCGGTTTATTGGTCCTTTTGAGATCCTTGAGAGGATAGGTGAGGTTGCTTATCGGTTAGCCTTACCGCCGCAGTTGTCCGGAGTGCATGACGTGTTTCATGTGAGTATGCTTCGGAAGTATGAGCCAGATCCATCACATGTGCTGGATTGGAGCGATTTAGAGGTAGATGAGGATGCCTCGTATGAGGAGAGACCGGTTCGGGTCTTGGATAGGCGGGATCAGGTCCTGCGTGGCAAGACCATTCCTTTGGTGAAAGTCTTGTGGAAACATCACGGAGTGGAGGAAGCCACTTGGGAACGTGAGTTGGAAGTCCGAGAGAAATATCCGGACTTGTTTGTTGATATGTAATCTTGTATTTAAATTTTACATTTTGTTGAACTTAAGAGCTTTTATATATGTCTTAAGTTGTGAAACATTGAAAATGTTTTGGTTATTGGAAGTATGTTTGGAACTTGCCTCATATGGAAGTTGAATGTAACATTATAGGTGTTAAGTATATTGTTGACATTGGAAAGTTAGTGCATAATGTTAGTGCATGTTAATAATACATATGTTTGTGTTATGTCTCTTGTTTAAGGGATGGGATGACCGGTAATGGGTCGAATTGTTGAATGTTAAATTGTAACATTGTTTAAAATGGAGGAAAACCTGTTTTTTTGAAAACTTGTGCTTAATTTCGGGGGCGAAATTCTTTAAGGGGGGGAGGTTATAGCGATCCCGGGTTTACCCTTGTTGTACAATGATCCGGACATGTGTCCGTGAATGTTGGTAGTTGTTTATTTCCTAGTTTGCATCCTCTTTACTTTGTATTTTGAGTTATGGGATGTGTTGGGCAGGTTTGTTACAGGTTGGTTGCGTTTGGGAGCCTAGTGTTGCTGCCCAGATTTTTGGTCCTTCGCTCGAGCGAGGAGTTTGTCGCTCGAGCGAGGAGTAGTGTTGCCCCGGTTCTGGACCTGAGAGTTGTAGTTTCTGGCTCGAGCGAGCTTTTCGTGGCTCGAGCGGTCTGGGTTTTTCTTCGCTCGATCGAGAACTTCTTGGCTCGAGCGAGAGTTTTCTGTGTCTGGTCGCTCGAGCGACCAATCCTTCGCTCGAGCGAGCGTGTTTTATATCAGCGGACAGCAGCGTCTAAAACATCACTTTTTCAGTCCCTTTCTTTGATTAAACCCTAAATCCGACACCCTCTCTCTCTAAACTTGCACTCTCTCTAAGATTTGATCTCCCTAAGGTGTAAATCTAGCCTAGGGCCTTTGTTAAAAAGATAGAGGGCGTTGAGAGCTTCGATTTAATCTGAAAAAGTTTGGATTTGGAGCAAGTTGATCTTGGAGTCTTCATCTCCTTTTTGGCTAAAACTTCAAGGTAGGGATAACCTACTCCTCTCTATGGGTTTTGTCTTTAAATTTTGGTATTTTGAGATGTTGGGCTTAGTTTGGTAATTTGGGGAAGTTTGGGGCTTTTGTGTAAATTTTACAAAAGTTGGGATTTTATTCATAATAAACCTAGATGCATGTTTGGCATGGAAAAATGGAATGATTGTTGAATCATTGATGTAAATGGAACCTAAGGGTTGAAATGGTAATTATGGAAAATGGCCTAATTACATTGTATAATTAATTGGGATAATTAATTGGTGAGAAATGAGGAAATGAAATGTTGATTGAATATCCATTTGTGCATTTATTTTCTGTTTTAGAAATAACTGCTTTGGGCTATCGGTGGAGGATAGTCGAGATTGTTGTAGACAATGCATGATGATTAGGTAAACGGAAACTAATCAATGGAATGTGTCATGGAACTTAACGGTTGATAGAATACATTAATTGTGTGTATTGTGTGATTGTATATAGAACCAATGTGTTTATATACGTTATGTGTAGAGGAGGAGATAGGGGATGTACTCCGCGGTTTAGGGGAAGATAGGGGATGTACCTCTAAACCGGATAGGTATTTGGAGGAGATAGGGGATGTACTCCGTAGACAGAGCTCATATGCTTGTCTAGAGAAGTGAAGATAGAGCTCATATGCTTATCTTTGTGAAGTGTGGATACAGCTTGTATGCTTATCTGTGGATATTGTTGGTATACATATCTGTTGTAGAATGTGGATACAGCTTGTATGCTTATCTGTGGATATTGTTGATATACATATCTGTTGAGAATGTGGATATAGCTTTTGTGCTTATCTGAATGTGAGATATAGTTTTTATACATATCTGTGGAAATGATGATAGAGCTAGCATGCTTATCTGTTGAAAAAGGGAAAATGAAAAGTAATTGGGACTTGTAAGTCGTTGACATAAATATGTAATTTATGTGATTGTATCAGTGTTGACCAACTATCAATTGCTAATGTTTTAGTCATTGTCCATGGTTGGTTTAGCGTATTTCTACTGGGCTGTGGCTCACCCTATATGGGAACATCATTTTCAGGTACAGGAAGCATGCCACCTCCAAGGACATAGCTGGGAGGCTAGTGGCGGGCATAGTTTTGTTGTTTTACTGTTGATGTATTACATGTAATTTCAAGCCAAGGGCTTAATGTGTAAACGAGTTAGAACTCTTTGTTGTAACCAAGTGTTAACTTGGAAAGCTGTAAGCCCGTAGGGCATTTTGTTATGAGGTTAACATGTAATACTTATGTAACGGAATTCTAATGAATGAAAGGAATGTGGTTAGTTTATATGTAAATGTATGTCCTATTAGATGGGTTTATTGTTATTATTTTGAGGGCGTTACAGTTACGGTATGATTGTTTCATGAATGAATTTTCATTTTTAATTTTCTGCAACTTCCATTTTTATTTTTAATTAACTTCCAATTTTCTTGAAGTTACTTTTCTACTCAACTTCCTTTTTTATTTAATTTCCAAATAGATCGTTAACGTATAGTTGTTTCGGCAACGAACTTCCATTTTTAATTTTATGTAACTTCCATTTTTATTTTTATTCAACTTCCATTTTTATTCAATTTACTTTTCTATTAAACTTCGTTTTTTTATTCAATTTCCAAATAGGTCGTTATAGTATAGTGGTTTCTTTAATTCTCTTCCAATTTTAATTTTATGCAACTTCCATTTTTATTTCTATTCGACTTCTTTTTTTTATTCAAGTTTCTTTTCTATTCAACTTCCTTTTCTATTTAATTTCCAAATAGATCGTTAAAGTATGGTGGTTTCCGGATTGAACTTCCATTTTTATTTTTATTCCACTTCCATTTTTATTCAAATTATTTTTCTATTCAACTTCCTTTTTTATTTAATTTCCAAATAGATCGTTAAGGTATAGTGGTTTCTTGAATGAACTTCCAATTTTAATTTTCTACAACTTCCATTTTTATTTCTATTCAACTTCTTTTTTTATTGAAGTTTCTTTTCTATTCAACTTCCTTTTTTATTTAATTTCTAAATTGATCTTTAAATTATAGTGGTTTCTTGAATGAACTTCCATTTTTAATTTTCTGCAACTTCTATTTTTGTTTTTATTTCACTTCCTTTTTCATTCAAGTTTCTTTTCTACTTAACTTCTTTTTTTATTTAATTTCCTAATAGATCGTTATGGTATAGTGGTTTCTGGATTGAACTTCCATTTTTAATTTTATGCAACTTTCATTTTTATTTTTATTCAACTTCCATTTTTATTCAATTAACTTTTCTATTAAACTTCCTTTTTTATTTAATTTCCAAATAGATCGTGAAGGTATAGTGGTTTCTTGAATGAACTTCCATTTATATTTTTCTGCAACTTCCATTTTTATTTTTATTCGACTTCCATTTTTATTCAAGTTATTTTTCTATTCAACTTCCTTTTTTATTTAATTTTCAAATAGATCGTTAAGGTATAGTGGTTTCTTGAATGAACTTCCAATTTTAATTTTCTGCAACTTCCATTTTTATTCAAGTTATTTTTCAATTCAACTTCCTTTTTTATTTGACTTTCAAATAGATCGTTAAGGTATAGTGGTTTCTTGAATGAACTTCCAATTTTAATTTTCTGCAACTTCCATTTTTATCTCTATGCAACTTCTTTTTTTTATTCAAGTTTATTTTCTATTCAACTTCCTTTTTTATTTGATTTCCAAATAGATCGTTAAGGTATAGTGGTTTCTTGAATGAACTACCATATTTAATTTTCTGCAGCTTCCATTTTTATTTTTATTTAACTTCCTTTTTTATTCAAGTTTCTTTTCTACTCAACTTCCCTTTTTATTTAATTTCCAAATAGATCATTGTGGTATTGTGGTTTCTGGATTGAACTTCCATTTTTAATTTTCTACAACTTCCATTTTTATTTATATTCAACTTCAATTTTTATTTTTATTCAACTTCCTTTTTTATTTTTATTCAACTTCCTTTTTTATTTTATTTCCAATTAGATCGTTAAGGTATAGTGGTTTCTTGAATGAACTTCCAATTTTAATTTTCTGCAACTTCCGTTTTTATTTTTATTCCACTTCCATTTTTATTCAAGTTGTTTTTTTGTTCAACTTCCTTTTTTATTTAATTTCCAAATTGATCATTAAGGTATAGTGGTTTCTTGAATGAACTTCCATTTTCAATTTTCTGCAACTTCTATTTTTATTTTTATTCAACTTCCTTTTTTATTTACTTTCCAAATAGATCGTTAAGGTATAGTGGTTTCTTGAATGAACTTCCATTTTTAATTTTCTGCAACTTTCATTTTCATTTTTATTCCACTTCCATTTTTATTCAAATTATTTTTCTATTCAACTTCCTTTTTTGTTTAATTTCCAAATAGATCGTTAAGGTATAGTGGTTTCTTGAATGAACTTCCAATTTTAATTTTCTGCAACTTCCATTTGTATTCCTTTTCAACTTCCTTTTCTATTTAATTTCCAAATAGATCGTTAAGGTATAGTGCTTTCTTGAATGAACTTCCTATTTTAATTTTTTGCAGCTTCCATTATTATTTCTATTCAACTTCTTTTTTTATTAAAGTTTCTTTTCTATTCAACTTCCTTTTTTATTTTATTTCGAAATAGATTGTTAATGTCACGCCCCCAAACCGCCCCTAGTAGTTTGGTGCCGTGATGGCCAGTAATCCGTAATTACCGAAGGCCAACTTACAAGAATCACACACAATCAGAGTATAAAATATGGGGCTTACAAGTGCGGAAGCAATATATATACATATACAGAATCTAAATAGTCCATGAGAGCCGTGCTTAAGTCCAATGAAATGACATACATCTTTATGAAGTCTTATAACTTAAATACAATAAGGAAATGAGATACAAAACACATCCTGACCAAAAGGCTTCTCAAGCCGACATATACAAGTACAAATGAAAATAAGCCGAGAAGCATGATCTTCAAGATGGCACAAAAATGCTAATCCAAAACATGTCGGCAATGCACCCAAAAATACATCGGCATCACGTCTAGGCCTCAATGCCTTCTTGTTCATCACCTACATATATATAGAGAGGGTGAGCTTGGATACTCAGTGAATGATATTAGAAATAAAGGTTTTGCATGATTGATATCCAAGATTTCTTTCAAAACAATACATAGCATACTTTACAATCAAGAGGGAAATCAAGTTCATTGCCGGCCTTTCAAGTTCTTTGGATGTTATTACATCTACTTAATACAAGAGGGTGATGACAATCTCAAGACAAGAGTGCAGTTGCATTATAGTCCCCTGCAGCTAAGGACTTTCAAGACAAGAGTGCAGTTACATTATAGTCCCCTGCAGCTAAGGACTTTCAAGACAAGAGTGCAGTTGCATTATAGTCCCCTGCAGCTAAGGACTTTCAAGACAAGAGTGCAGTTGCATTATAGTCCCCTGCAGCTAAGGACTTTCAAGACAAGAGTGCAGTTGCATTATAGTCCCCTGCAACTAAGGACTTTCAAGAAGTGTCATCAAAACAAGATAGTGTTTAATATTCAAGTAGGGATAATCATTCATGCTAGATCAAGTACTTTTCAAAACGAAGCAAGACGAGATTTATGAAAGCAAGTGTAACATAGCTTTATTAAAAATACCACTCACATAGTTTCTTCACACGTCGGGGTCGAGACAAGCCCAAGTCCTACAAACACATGGCAAAGCCTATTGAATGCACCTTCAACAAGTTTCGTATGTACACAAATGTTTTCGGAAAACATGCTGGGCACCAACCAGGTCTAGGCCGAGGTTCCACACCTCCTCGCCGAGGTGTGTTCCCGAGGGCCACATGCAAGGAAAAGAGGTCGGGAAACTCTGGGTTCCCCTCTGCTGATGAACATGAAGAACATGAGTGTGAAAACATGAAAAATATGGATGTTCGATCACAATCTGTTATCACAAATCTGGGATTTCCATGTTACGAGTTTGAAAACATGGACCTGGGTACCCATAGTTGAAAATCATGCAAGAACAAACACAAAACACGAGTCTAGGCAAAAAGCTTTCGGATCAAAACATGACTTTTCTTGAAGAACACATGAATGTCATTTTCTCTTTCTAAAATCGAGCTTCAAAACGATGCATGGCTTACAAATCATATCCGATCATGCAATGCAATAACATGAAAATAGAGAACATCATGAGCAGATCAAGAATCTAACCTTAGAACACGGATCTAACGGTTCGATCTCTTGGAATCAAGCTTGAAGATCTACTTCCTTACTCTAAAACTCTTTCTTCCTCCTAGAGCTTCTCTCTCTACAAGGCAAGTTTATGATACCAAATAATAGTTTTCTATACTCGGTTCTGGGGTTAACCCTCTGCTGAGACACGTGGCGGCGACTGGTTGGGTTCATCCTGAAAAGGTGGCTGACAGACCAGACAAAGCATGGTGGAAAGGGTGTTCAACAAGCAAAGCGGTATGGGCTTTCTGACGAGGCAATGACATCGGCTAATAACGAGGCGTATCTAACACGCTATACGGAATGGCACTCCGGCAAGGGATGACATCGGCTAACAAAAGACTTCGGCAACTCAGGTGACAATGACCTCGGCTAGGAAGGACAACACTTGACTAAGCTGTGCCACATCTTGGCCTAGATGCGCCACACCTCGGCCTAGGTCATACCGCTCCAGGACGAGATCACTTGGGTGCAAGGTAACATCTCGGCTAATGTGGTCAAGGCAAGGACGGAGGTCAACAAGGGGTTCCAAGATACTACTACTAGACTAAGGATGACCTCGGCTCGGAATAACGTCGGCTAGTATAACTCAGGCAAGGCGTGACCTAAGTTTCACATCAAGGAAGGAGCAAGACAAGCATACTACACTTAGACCACACAAGGCTTCAAAATAAGGCATGGATCACATTAACTCAATCGAAACTACTCACAACACACACACACATGCAACTTAACAAGTCATAATCACACAGATGCTCATGAACATGATGAGAACATAAAATGTGGGTTCCTACAGTTAAGGTATCGTGGTTTCTGGATTAAACTTCCATTTCAAATTTTATGCAACTTTCATTTTTATTTTTATTCAACTTCCATTTTTATTCAATTTACTTTT
This sequence comes from Camellia sinensis, assembly GCF_055761805.1. Taxonomy (NCBI): domain Eukaryota; kingdom Viridiplantae; phylum Streptophyta; class Magnoliopsida; order Ericales; family Theaceae; genus Camellia; species Camellia sinensis. The sequence continues at coordinate 11,353,917 of NC_138962.1, read as the reverse complement.
TTATTAAACTTCCTTATTTATTTAATTTCCAAATAGATCGTTAAGGTATAGTGGTTTCTTGAATGAACTTCCAATTTTAATTTTCTGCAACTTCTGTTTTTATTTTTATTCCTCTTTCATTTTTATTCAAGTTATTTTTCTATTCAACTTCCTTTTTTATTTAATTTCCAAATTGATCGTTAAGGTATAGTGGTTTCTTGAATGAAATTCCATTTTTGATTTTCTGCAACTTCTGTTTTTATTTTTATTCAACTTCCTTTTTTATTTAATTTCCAAATAGATCGTTAAGGTATAGTGGTTTCTGGAATGAACTTCCAATTTTAATTTTCTGCAACTTTCATTTTTATTTTTATTCCACTTCCATTTTTATTCAAGTTATTTTTCTATTCAACTTCCTTTTTTTTTTTAATTTCCAAATAGATCGTTAAGGTATAGTGGTTTCTTGAATGAATTTCCATTTGTAATTTTCTACAACTTCCTTTTTTATTTAATTTCCAAATAGATCGTTAAGGTATAGTGATTTCTTGAATGAACTTACAATTTTAATTTTCTGCAACTTCTTTTTTTTATTTCTATTCAACTTCTTTTTTTATTCAAGTTTCTTTTCTATTCTACTTCCTTTTTAATTTAATTTCTAAATAGATCATTAAGGTATAGTGGTTTCTGGATTGAACTTCCATTTCTAATTTTATGCAACTTTCATTTTTATTTTTATTCAACTTCCATTTTTATTCAATTTACTTTTTTATTAAACTTCCTTGGTTATTTAATTTCCAAATAGATTGTTAAGGTATAGTGGTTTCTTGAATGAACTTCCATTTTTAATTTTCTGCAACTTTCATTTTTATTTTTATTCCACTTCCATTTTTATTCAAGTTATTTTTTTATTCAACTTCCTTTTTTATTTAATTTCCAAATAAATCGTTAAGGTATAGTGGTTTCTTGAATGAATTTCCATTTGTAATTTTCTGCAACTTCCATTTTTATTCAAGTTACTTTTCAATTCAACTTCCTTTTTTATTTAATTTCAAAATAGATCGTTATGGTATAGTGGTTTCTTGAATGAACTTCCAATTTTAATTTTCTGCAACTTCCTTTTTTATTTCTATTCAACTTCTTTTTTTATTCAAGTTTCTATTCTATTTATAGCGATCCCGGTTTCCCTTTTCTTTAATTGTTGTATCCGGACTTAGGTTCCGTGGAGTTAGTTGTTGTGTGTGTCTTGTTTACATCCTCTACTCCTTGTGTTCGAGTCTTGGGTCGTGTTGGGTAAGTTTGAAATAGGTTGGTTGAACTTGGAAACCAAGAGTAGTTGCCCAGATTTTGGCCTTCACGCTCGAGCGGGCCCTTTGTTGTTGTCTGTCCGCTCGAGCGGGGTTTTTGACGCTCGAGCGTAGTTTTCCATCTTCCAATATCTCCTCTGTAGTGTTGTGCGCTCAAGCGGGAGTTTTGACGCTCGAGCGGGATGTTGTGTGTGACGCTCGAGCGGGAGAGTTGACGCTCGAGCGGAGACCTAGTTCTGTATAAGTTCTGGGAGTGTGTATCTGCCGCTCGAGCGGGATTGTTGACGCTCGAGCGGGAGTCTGTGAGTGACGCTCGAGCGGGGAGTTTGACGCTCGAGCGGGGCGACTGGGTTAAAGCTCCGTGTTTTGACTTTTCAAATCACTTTTTCCACTTCTCTTCTCTCTCTTACTTTTCCAAAAAACACCATTGTTGAGCTTCTCACTCTAGAGCTCTACCTTCTCTCTAGGTATTGATCTAGTAGGAGTGTTTTTCTCACCTTGGGCCTTTGTAAGAAGTGTGTTGATCGTCGAGGGCTTCGTTGTGACCCAAGAAATTTGGGATTTGGAGCACTTTGATTTCGGGTCATCTTCTCTATTTGAGTTCTCCATTTGAGGTAGGGATTCTCCTTGTTCTTCTTCAATACTTCGTCTATAGATAGACATGTGGTAATTTTGTATTGCATAAAAATCATATCCATGTTGGATTTGTTTGAAATCATGAGAAGGAACCTAGGGTTGGGTGTTGGAAAATGGTTATGTTGTCATTGATGGATGTTCTGGGTTAATTGGAGTGTAAATTAGCATATTGTAGTTGATGGAAGAAAAAGCCCTAAATCATATTTTGATTGATAAATTAAAATGGAGGATAGTGAATCTATATTGTAAATCTCTATTGTTGATGTGAGTTGGGTGAAGGTGTTAATGCCTAAGGGGTTAACTTTGGCTTTGGAATGATTTGAAATGAATGTAGTGGACTAATGTGAGTTATGGCTTTATTATCAATGGAATTGGTTTTGTAAAATAAAAGGAATGTAATTGGTTTTGTAACAACAAAAGGGACGGAGTTGATTTTGTGAAAACAAAAAGGGGAATGGAACTTGTTTTGTGAAATGGGAAAAGTATTTTGAAATACGTATGAAAATTGGATTGTTGTTTCATGAGTGTTGAATACACACATGTGTGGAATTGTATCTTGAACTACCATGTTAATGTTGTTGTCGGGTTTGTGGTCTCATAGCATTTGAGTCTTTAATTGATGTACTAAATATTTGCATCTAGAGGTTTTGTCCTTGGTCATCGGTGGGGGATGACACGGTTGAGTTGAATGGTTGTGTATGCATTACACCATTGTTGATTAAACATCTTATGTGATGAAATGTTGAGATGCATTATATATGTATACTTGTTAGGGAGGAGAGAGGGGTTGTACTCCAGTGTGTGTGAGAAGATAGGGGATGGACTCCACACACCTATGTGTTCATATACTTTAACACATTGTTTGTATCTGGATGGTTTATGTATATATGTTGTACATGTTGGTTATGCCCTGTTGCATTTCGATTGGTGGTGTTATACCCTGCGCTGATAATCAGAGGTACCGTTACCTTCCAGCTAGCGCCTGGAGAACTGAATGCGCTGAGGATATAAGGTACCACACCCTTCCAGCTAGCGCCTGGTAAACTGGCATGTTGTTGTGAGAGGTGTATCTTTGGCTTACTATGCACATGGCTAGTAGAGCAAAGTTTGTTGTTGATATTTCAGTGTGTTTGGGAATATCATGGATTGTGTTGATTATGGTTTTGGAAGGCCGAGTTGCCTCATTGGTTTATCTTATACATGTCGGTGAGTTGTTATCTTCTTTCATAACAGTGCATGTATAGATTTGATTGTATCGGGAAGAAGCCAAAATGTCATCTTTGTCTTTTCGAAAGTGTGAAGGAAAACGGATTTTCTTTGAAGAAATTATAAATTTTGAGAAGGGATATCTGTGCATGTTTGGAGAATGGAAGAGAGTAGTGGGCTTAGTGAATTTAATTCCTAAGGTATTGTTAATGTTATGAAAGATTGGGAACGGGGATTAATGAAAAGGAAAAGAAAATTGAATCGCCTATGGCGTTGATTGAAATGGTTGTTTTCAAGAAAGGTTCATACTTATATATATTTTGTATAAACTGTCACATTACTATTCTAGTATGAGAATGAGTGTTCATGATCATAGCTATCTGTAAGTTGTTATTGTTGAGGATCATGTTGAGTTCCCTACTGGACTATATGTTCATCCCACATTGTTAAAAAAATTTTCAGGTATTAAGCAGGTTGAGCTGCAAGATTTGGATCTACTTATTTGTTGGCCACGGGGCCTTTCTTATGTGGGCGGAATGCCATTGTTGTAAAAGGGTTACACCCTTCTTCTTGTACCTTATGTGATGTAAGCCCAAGGGCAATTTATTAAGTATGTTCATGTAATATTTACTTTGCATACGAATGAGAGTATTCTTAATCACTTCTACAGATTGAATGTATGAGTTTATTTCCGCCTGTTATCCTTGGAATTGAATTAAGTTAGTGAATTTGGTAATGATTTCGAGTAATAAAAAGTGGGGCGTGATACTATTCAACTTCCTTTTTAATTTAATTTCAAAATAGATCACTAAGGTATAGTGGTTTCTGGATTGAACTTCCATTTTTAATTTTATGCAACTTTCACTTTTATTTTTATTCAACTTCCATTTTTATTCAATTTACTTTTCTATTAAACTTCCTATTTTATTTAATTTCCAAATAAATCGTTAAGGGATAGTGGTTTCTTGAATGAACTTTCGTATTTAATTTTCTGCAAATTTCATTTCTATTTTTATTCAACTTTCATTTTTATTCAAGTTATTTTTCTATTCAACTTCCTTTTCTATTTAATTGCCAAATAGATTGTTAAGGTATAGTGGTTTCTTGAATGAATTTTCATTTTTAATTTTCTGCAAATTCCATTTTTATTCAAGTTACTTTTCAATTCAACTTCCTTTTTTATTTAATTTTCAAATAGATCGTTAAGGTATAATGGTTTCTTGAATGAACTTCCAATTTTAATTTTCTGCAATTTCCATTTTTATTTCTATTCAACTTCTTTTTTTATTCAAGTTTCTTTTTTATTCAACTTCCTTTTTTATTTAATTTCTGAATAGATCGTTAAGGTATAGTAGTTTCTGGATTGAACTTCCATTTTTAATTTTATGCAACTTTCACTTTTATTTTTATTCAACTTCCATTTTTATTCAATTTACTTTTCTATTAAACATCATTTTTAATATAATTTCCAAATATATCGTTAAGGTATAGTGGTTTCTTGAGTGAACTTCCATTTTTAATTTTCTGCAGCTTCCATTTTTTTTTATTCAACTTCCATTTTTATTCAAGTTATTTTTCTATTCAACTTCTTTTTTTATTTAATTTCCAAATAGATCGTTAAGGTATAGTGGTTTCTTGAATGAACTTCCATTTTTAATTTTCTGCAACTTCCATTTTTTTTTATTCAACTTGCATTTTTATTCAAGTTATTTTTCTATTCAATTTCTTTTTTTATTTAATTTCCAAATAGATCGTTAAGGTATAGTGGTTTCTTGAATGAACTTCCATTTTTAATTTTCTGCAACTTCCATTTTTATTTTTATTTAACTTCCTTTTTTATTCAGGTTTCTTTTCTACTCAACTTCTTTTTTTATCTAATTTCCTAATAGATCGTTAAGGTATAGTGGTTTCCGGATTGAACTTCCATTTTTAATTTTATCCAACTTTAACTTTTATTTTTATTCAACTTCCATTTTTATTCAATTTACTTTTCTATTAAACTTCATTTTTATTTAATTTCCAAATAGATCGTTAAGGTGTAGTGGTTTCTTGAATGAACTTCCATTTTTATTCAAGTTATTTTTCTATTCAACTTTCATTTTTAATTTTATTCAACTTCCATTTTTATTCAATTTACTGTTCTATTAAACTTCCTTTTTTATTTAATTTCGAAATAGATCGTTAAGGTATTGTCGTTTCTTGAATTAACTTCCATTTTTAATTTTCTGGAACTTCCGTTTTTATTTTTATTCCACTTCCATTTTTATTCAAGTTATTTTTCTATTCAACTTCCTTTTTTATTTAATTTCCAAATAGATCGTTAAAGCATAGTGGTTTCTTGAATGAACTTCCATTTTTAATTTTCCGCGACTTCCATTTTTATTTTTATTCAACTTCCATTTTTATTTTTATTCCACTTCCATTTTTATTCAATTTACTTTTCTATTAAACTTCATTTTTTATTTAATTTCCAAATAGATCGTTAAGGTATTGTGGTTTCTTCAATAAACTTCCATTTTTAATTTTCTGCAACTTCCGTTTTTATTTTTATTCCACTTCCATTCTTATTCAAGTTAATTTTCTATTCAACTTCCTTTTTTATTTAATTTCCAAATAGATCGTTAAGGTATAGTGGTTTTGTAACGCCCTCAAAATAAACCCATTATATATACATCATTGACATGCAATATTAAAAGAAAACAATTCATTATCCCATTCATCAGAGTATTATTAAATAAAAACATTACATGTAATACCAAATTAAATGCCCTACGGGCTTACATTTTTCCAAGCCAACACTTGGACACAAATTATGAGTTCTAACTCAAATACAAATAAAGCCCTAGGCTTGATTATAAATCAAATAAAAACAATTAACTAAAGATGGTCTTCAGAATCCAAAAGCTAAATCCTTCCAAGCTAAGTCCTTGGAGGTAGCTTATCACCTGAACCTGAAAATGATGTTCCCATAAAGGGTGAGCCACAGGCCAGTAGAAAAATACTAAACCAAATATAAGCATTGAATAAAGCATTAGCATTCAATAGATGGTTAACCAAGATAATCAATTACATCATTTTACAGTCTCATGACAATATTGTCTAAGACACTTTTTACTTTCCAACTTTATCAATATGGCTCAGAACCTGGCCAAACTTACAACAGTGAACTATATATATTATATTCACATTCTTCCAATGTCAACAAACAGATGAGACTCAGGCTCAAATCAAACACTTCATACTTCCAGTTTGATACACATTTTAGTGCTGTATCAAATAAAACACTTCAATATAAATAAGCACACATAAAAGTGATGCTAATGGAGTCCATCCCCTATCTCCTCCCAAACAAAATCCGGTTTAGAGGTCCATCCCCTATCTTCCCCTAAACCGTGGAGTACATCCCCTATCTCCTCCCACACAAAACAATATATGCAAATGCAATGCTCAATCAATACACGTATTTTTTGTATTAATGCAATAGTCAACATTAATGACTTAACCAATGTGATTAGTTTTAGTTATTCCTAATCCACATGCAATGTTTACAACAAACACGACTATCCTCTACCGATAGCCCAAAACAGTTATTTCTAGACTGGAAATAAATATATCAACAATTCAATAGGCTAGTGATTTTAATTATCCAACTACACCATTTAATCAATGAATTCCTCAATTTCATGCAATTAACCAATTTCCCAAATTTCCTTAAATTAATTATACAAATTAATTTATTAATACAACTAGGGTTTTTCCCAAAATTATCAAAGTACTCCCAACATATCAAAATACCAAAACTTAGGACAAAACTTATAGGATGGAGTAGGAAATCCCTACCTTGAAGCGAAGAATTCGAATGGAGAAGATGACGAAAACCAAAGTGTTCCAAACCCAAGATTGTTCAGATTAAACGGAAGCCCTCGACCCACTCTATCTTTTTAACAAAGGACTTAGGGTAGAAATACACTCTAAGTAGATCAAACATAAGAGAGAAGGTGTGTAGGGAGAGGGAGAAGACGGTTCTAGGGTTTTAAAAACAAAAAGGAGATGAAAAATGATCCAGAAAGTCGGATCTCGGATTTTTATACTAGTCGCCCCGCTCGAGCGTGGAAACCCCCGCTCGAGCGCCACTCACAGACTCCCGCTCAAGCGGCCAAACATCCGCTCGAGCGGCGAATGCACACTCCCAGAAGTTTTTGCAGACAGGTCCCCGCTCGAGCGCCCAACTCCCCGCTCGAGCGTCACTCACGACTTCCCGCTCGAGCGTCCAATACCCCGCTCGAGCGGCCAACACTACACAGGACATACTGGATGGGTGTATTCCCCGCTCGAGCGGACAAGCCAAAATCTGGGCAACTAGACTTGGTTCCTAAGCTCAACCAACCTGCTCCAAATCTTCCCAACACAACCCAAGACTCAAAATAAGAAAATAATGAATGACAACAACAATTATACAATGACGGAATCTACGGAACCTAGGTCCGGATACAATAATCAAATGGGAAATGACCGGGGTCGCTATAACCTCCCCCCCTTAAAAGAATTTCGTCCCCGAAATTAAGCATAAGTTTGTAAATAAAAACATGTTTTTCTCAATTCTCAAAGATATTGTATAACAACAATAAACATCTTGACCCAATACTGGTCACTTCATCTCTTTATCAAGGGGTATCTCACAATATATATATAAAACAACATATATTTCAACCTGTATCATTATTATGGATTATTCCTTTTAATGTTAACAATTCCCATATCATATTCAATCGCATGATATAAACAACACATTCAACGATGTACTCAACAGATGCAATGTTACACTAAATTTCTACAATGAAGCAAGTTTCAAGATACACCCATTTATCAAAACATACTCACGTTTTACAACTTAAGACATATGTAAAGCTCTTAAGTTTAACAATATTACAGAATCTAAATACTAGATTACAAATCGACAAACATGTCCGGATATTTTTCGCGGACTTCCAACTCACGTTCCCAAGTGGCTTCTTCCACTCCGTGATGTTTCCACAAAACTTTGACCAAAGGGATGGTTTTGCCTCGCAAAACTTGATCCCGCCTATCCAACACCCGAACCGGTCTCTCCTCATATGAAACATCCTCATCAACCACTAAATCGGTCCAATCCAACACATGTGATGGATCCGGCTCATACTTCCGAAGCATACTCACATGAAACACGTCATGTACTCCGGACAACTGCGGTGGCAAAGCTAGACGATAGGCAGCCTCGCCAATCCTCTCCAAGATCTCAAAAGGACCAATGAACCGAGGGGACAACTTCCCGCTCTTCCCAAATCTCATCAAACCCCGTCTAGGTGATATCTTCAGAAAGACATGATCACCCGCCTCAAACACCAAAGATCTCCTCCTACGGTCGGCATAAGATTTCTGACGACTCTGTGCTGTAACAAGTCTCTTATGGATAAGCTCAACTTTCTCCGTCGTTTCCCTCACTAACTCCGGACCCAACAAAGGTGCATCACCCACCTCGGCCCAACAAACAGGAGATCTACACGGTCGGCCATACAAGGCCTCAAACGGTGCCATACCGATACTAGACTGGAAACTGTTGTTGTAGGCAAACTCCACCAACGGCAAGTGCCTCTCCCACGACCCACTAAAGTCTAGAACACAACCCCGCAGCATATCCTCAAGGATCTGAATAGTACGCTCGGACTGCCCGTCAGTCTGAGGATGATAAGCCGTGCTAAAGGTCAACTTAGTGCCTAAGGCACTCTGCAAACTCTGCCACAACCTGGCAGTAAAACGAGGATTTCTATCTGAGACGATCGTCACTGGAACCCTGTGTAACCTCACTATGTCCTGAATGTACAAGTCGGCAAGATGATCTACCGAATCTCTCACGCGCATAGGAATGAAGTGCGCCGACTTAGTCAACCGGTCTACAACCACCCAAATAGCATCACTACCCCGCTGAGTCCTCGGAGACCCACAACGAAGTCCATAGTGACATGTTCCCACTTCCACTCGGCAATAGGCAAGGGTTGCAACAAACCCGCTGGCCTCTGATGTTCGGCCTTCACTTGCTGACAAGTAAGGCACTTAGATACAAAAGCTGCCACATCTCTCTTCATACCCCGCCACCAGAATTGGCGACCCAAATCCCGATACATCTTAGTGCCTCCCGGATGCACCGCAAGGCGTGAATGATGGAACTCTTGGAGTACCTCTTCTCGACAAAACTCCGGCACAAACAGACGGTCTCGGTATCTCACACTGAGGTCGGGATACACCGTCAAACCCTTCTCAACCTTCCCACTAGAAATCTTCTCACGGAGGGATTCTACCTCAAGGTCACCCCCTGAGCCTCTAACACTCGAGTCACCAGTGTAGGCTGTACAACAATAGAAAACAAAGCCGCAGCCTTAACAGATTCGCCCAGAAGGAAATTAAACTCCCCAAGTGCACCCAACATCTCCCATTCTCGGATGGCTATACTAGCTATGTCACCAACAGGTTTCCTGCTAAGGGCATCGGCCACCACATTGGCCTTTCCCGGATGATAATGCAACTCAAAGTCATAATCCTCTATGAATTCCATCCACCTCCTCTGCCTCAAGTTCAAGTCTTTCTGTGTAAACAAATATTTCAGACTCTTATGATCCGAGAATACCTCGAATCTCTCACCATAAAGATAATGCCTCCAAATCTTCAAGGCAAATATCACAGCTGCTAACTCTAGATCATGCGTAGGGTAATTCTGCTCGTGAATTTTCAACTGACGTGAGCCATAGGCAATCACTTTCCCCTCCTGCATCAACACACAACCCAGACCCTCTCGTGAGGCATCACAATAGACTGCATAACCCACCCCTCTCTCTGGAATAATCAAGACTGGAGCGGTGGTCAGTCTAACTTTCAACTCCTGGAACGACTTTTCACAAGTCTCACTCCATACAAATTTGACTCCCTTCCGAGTCAATCTAGTCAAAGGCGAAGCTAACCTGGAGAAATCCTTCACAAACCGACGATAATACCCGGCTAATCCCAGAAAACTGCGGATCTCAAACACACTCTTAGGCTGTGCCCAATCCTGCACTGTCTCCGTCTTGGATGTATCAACAGACACTCCTTCCCCAGAAACTACATGGCCTAAGAACTTCACCTCTTCTAGCCAGAATTCACACTTCCCAAACTTAGCATAAAGCTTATGGGCTCTAAGTAACTCAAGCACCACTCTCAAGTGTTCCTTGTGCTTCTCCTCCGAAGGTGAATAGATAAGGATGTCGTCCACGAAGACGACTACAAAACGGTCTAGAAATTCCCGGAATATCCGGTTCATCAAATCCATAAACACTGCTGGAGCATTGGTGAGCCCAAATGGCATCACCAGAAATTCATAGTGGCCATACCGTGTACGGAATGCGTCTTCGGAATATCCTCCTCCTGGACTCTTAACTGATGATAACCCGATCTCAAGTCTATCTTCGAGAAACAACGGGAACCCTTCAACTGATCGAACAGATCATCTATACGAGGCATAGGGTACTTATTCTTAACCGTAGCCCGATTCAATTTTCGATAATCTATACAAAGTCTCAAAGCACCACCTTTCTTTTCAACAAAGAGAGCCGGTGCTCCCCACGGTGAAACACTAGGACGTATAAAGCCCTTATCTAGCAACTTCTGGAGCTGAATCTTCAACTCAATTAACTCGGCTGGGGCAAAACGATAAGGTGCCATAGAAATCGGCGCCGTGCCGGGCACTAGGTCAATAGAGAATTCAATCTCTCGATGCGGTGGCAAACCAACAAGATCCTCGGGAAAGACGTCCGAGTACTCACAAACCACCCTTGGCAACACAATCTGAGTCTCATCATCCTCACTAATCGAAAGGTTAGCAAGTAGATCACTAAGCTCACTTCGTCCTCGCGGAACATACCCCGGTGGCAACACATTACCAACCCGATCCCCCAGAAAATGAAAATACTCTCCGCTCACGGTACAACAAGTGACTCTCTGGCGGTAGCAATCAATAACTGCCCGGTATGACGATAACCAGTCCATACCCAAAATAACATCAAAACCCCTCATAGGCATAACTACAAAGGAAAATGGGATTCTATGGTAATCAACCTCTATATCACAACTCCTAACACCTTGTTTCAAAATCAATTCACCCCCAAGAGGTGACACTACACAAATAGGAGATGCTAACTGTGCTAACTCCAACTCCAAAACAGATGCAAATGCAGCAGACACAAAGGAATGGGATGCACCTGTATCAATCAAAACATTAGCAACCGAGTTGCAAAACAAGAAGGTACCTCCCACAACTGATGGTGCCGGCACAAGATCCTGCGCGGTAACAGCATACACGCGCCCAGACGACCTCTGATCAACCTGCTCACCCCTAGGAGCATAAGATTGTTGCACCGACTGGGACGATGAAGCCCCCTGATTGGCCCTCGAGGCCTGACCCGACTGAGCTGGCTGCTGACCCTGAATCGGCCTCAAACCAGATGCACCAGGTGTGCCACCCAACTGCGGGCAATACCTCTTCATATGCCCCGGCTGACCACACTGATAACACGAGAGTGGCTGGCCTCTACCCTGACTCTGGCTCTGAGATCGAGCCGAAGATGATGCTGCTCTCTGCACTCCTCCCCTTTGAGGACAAACTGGAGACTTGTGGCTCAGCTGGCCACACTTGAAACAGGTAATGTCTCACTGACTGCCTTTCCCCGAACTAGCACTCGGCACAGGAAAAGTCGATCTAGAAAAGCTACCCTGAGACTGTTGAGGATTAAAACCCTTCTGTCTCCTACCATCACCCTGACCATCCTGACTCCTCTTGGAGCCCTTCTGTCCTTCCTCCTCCTCTTGCATCATGATTTCCATGTGAGCTGCAGCATCAACCATACGCCCATAATCCCGAATCATAGTTCCCCCAACTCGCAGCTTGAGTCCACGCCTCAACTTTTTCTCAAACTCGATACAACGGCGTTCCTCAGACGCCACCAACTCAGGTGCAAACCTGGACAAACTAGTAAATGCAGCCTCAAACTCGGCCACTGAAGAACTCGACTGCTTAAGCTGGCAGAACTGGTCTCTTAGCTTCTCCCTAACTGCTGGAGATAAGAACCTCTCCTGGAAAGCATTTACAAAAGCCTCCCATGTACCTCCTATACGACCCTTAGTAAACTTCCACCACTGACCCGCATCCCCCTTCAACTGGAAAGATGCCAAGGTCACTTTCAACCCCTCGTCTTCGATGCCAAGCATCTCAAACGTCTTCGTTGTCTGTTCGAGCCATTCATCTGCCTTAAGCGGCTCTTTAGGATCGCCCACAAATTCATCCGGGTTAGACCGGAAGAACTCCCTCTTCAGAAAGGCAGGTCCTGCATCCGCAACAACAACCCGAGCTTGATTCTCAGCTCTGAGAATGCCTACTGACTCCCTAAATGCCCCTGCTATCTCTCGAGCTAAAGCGCCCATAGCCTGCTGGCCCACTGGCTCGGCCACATTGGCCTGGCCAATACCCTCCTGAACTGCCGGAATCTCCTCTGGCACAGGCACCTCCTGCCTACCCGGCCTACCACGCCTACCGCGTCCTCGTCCTCGTCCTCGTCCTGACATCCTAATAAAGGAAACAAAGACATTAGCACATTAATAAATGTGCCGAAACTAAACACTCGCATCCTAAAGCATTGGACAACAATAAGTCATTCCATGTAAGCACATAATCACATAAGCACCTACGAATTTCATTCCTGGATAATGATAGTCCCAATGCGTTGCTATAGTTCCGGTTGAAAGCAGCAGTGATCAAGTGCCTTTCCAACAAGACTACTAGGAACTCAAGGGTCCAATCAACATCCTAGAAACTACATTCCATACCCACATAATCACATAAACATGTTATCACATAAGCATATAACATTACACTAAGTCTCTATCAAACGAGACGAACCCAATGTGATACTAATCACTTCCCACGTACCCAAAGTATTCAAACCCGGTACGCTCTGATACCAAGTTGTAACGCCCTCAAAATAAACCCATTATATATACATCATTGACATGCAATATTAAAAGAAAACAATTCATTATCCCATTCATCAGAGTATTATTAAATAAAAACATTACATGTAATACCAAATTAAATGCCCTACGGGCTTACATTTTTCCAAGCCAACACTTGGACACAAATTATGAGTTCTAACTCAAATACAAATAAAGCCCTAGGCTTGATTATAAATCAAATAAAAACAATTAACTAAAGATGGTCTTCAGAATCCAAAAGCTAAATCCTTCCAAGCTAAGTCCTTGGAGGTAGCTTATCACCTGAACCTGAAAATGATGTTCCCATAAAGGGTGAGCCACAGGCCAGTAGAAAAATACTAAACCAAATATAAGCATTGAATAAAGCATTAGCATTCAATAGATGGTTAATCAAGATAATCAATTACATCATTTTACAGTCTCATGACAATATTGTCTAAGACACTTTTTACTTTCCAACTTTATCAATATGGCTCAGAACCTGGCCAAACTTACAACAGTGAACTATATATATTATATTCACATTCTTCCAATGTCAACAAACAGATGAGACTCAGGCTCAAATCAAACACTTCATACTTCCAGTTTGATACACATTTTAGTGCTGTATCAAATAAAACACTTCAATATAAATAAGCACACATAAAAGTGATGCTAATGGAGTCCATCCCCTATCTCCTCCCAAACAAAATCCGGTTTAGAGGTCCATCCCCTATCTTCCCCTAAACCGTGGAGTACATCCCCTATCTCCTCCCACACAAAACAATATATGCAAATGCAATGCTCAATCAATACACGTATTTTTTGTATTAATGCAATAGTCAACATTAATGACTTAACCAATGTGATTAGTTTTAGTTATTCCTAATCCACATGCAATGTTTACAACAAACACGACTATCCTCTACCGATAGCCCAAAACAGTTATTTCTAGACTGGAAATAAATATATCAACAATTCAATAGGCTAGTGATTTTAATTATCCAACTACACCATTTAATCAATGAATTCCTCAATTTCATGCAATTAACCAATTTCCCAAATTTCCTTAAATTAATTATACAAATTAATTTATTAATACAACTAGGGTTTTTCCCAAAATTATCAAAGTACTCCCAATATATCAAAATACCAAAACTTAGGACAAAACTTATAGGATGGAGTAGGAAATCCCTACCTTGAAGCGAAGAATTCGAATGGAGAAGATGACGAAAACCAAAGTGCTCCAAACCCAAGATTGTTCAGATTAAACGGAAGCCCTCGACCCACTCTATCTTTTTAACAAAGGACTTAGGGTAGAAATACACTCTAAGTAGATCAAACCTAAGAGAGAAGGTGTGTAGGGAGAGGGAGAAGACGGTTCTAGGGTTTTAAAAACAAAAAGGAGATGAAAAATGATCCAGAAAGTCGGATCTCGGATTTTTATACTAGTCGCCCCGCTCGAGCGTGGAAACCCCCGCTCGAGCGCCACTCACAGACTCCCGCTCGAGCGGCCAAACATCCGCTCGAGCGGCGAATGCACACTCCCAGAAGTTTTTGCAGACAGGTCCCCGCTCGAGCGCCCAACTCCCCGCTCGAGCGTCACTCACGACTTCCCGCTCGAGCGTCCAATACCCCGCTCGAGCGGCCAACACTACACAGGACATACTCGATGGGTGTATTCCCCGCTCGAGCGGACAAGCCAAAATCTGGGCAACTAGACTTGGTTCCTAAGCTCAACCAACCTGCTCCAAATCTTCCCAACACAACCCAAGACTCAAAATAAGAAAATAATGAATGACAACAACAATTATACAATGACGGAATCTACGGAACTTAAGTCCGGATACAATAATCAAATGGGAAAAGACTGGGGTCGCAATAACTTTCTTGAATGAACTTCCAATTTTAATTTTCTGCAACTTCATTTTTTTGTTTAATTTCCAAATAGATCGTTAAGGTATAGTGCTTTCTTGAATGAACTTCAAATTTTAATTTTCTGCAACTTTCATTTTTATTTCTATTCAACTTCCTTTTTTATTTAAATTCCAAATAGGTCGTTATGGTATAGTGGTTTCTTGAATTCTCTTCCAATTTTAATTTTATGCAACTTCCATTTTTATTTCTATTCAACTTCTTTTTTTATTCAAGTTTCTTTTCTATTCAACTTCCTTTTTTATTTAATTTCTAAATAGATCGTTAAGGTATAGTGGTTTCTGGATTGAACTTCCATTTTTAATTTTATAGAACTTTCACTTTTATTTTTATTCAACTTCCATTTTTATTCAATTTACTTTTCTATTAAACTTCCTTTCTTATTTAATTTCCAAATATATCGTTAAGGTATACTAGTTTCTTCAATGAACTTCCATTTTTAATTTTCTGCAACTTCCATTTTAATTTTTATTCAACTTCCATTTTTCTTCAAGTTATTTTTCTATTCAACTTCCTTTTTTATTTAATTTCCAAATAGATCGTTAAGGTATAGTGGTTTCTGGAATGAACTTCCAATTTTAATTTTCTGCCACTTCCATTTTTATTTCTATTCAACTTCTTTTTTTATTCAAGTTTCTTTTCTATTCAATTTCCTGTTTTGTTTAAATTCCAAATAGATCGTTAAGGTATAGTGGTTTCTGGATTGAACTTCCATTTTTAATTTTATGCAACTTTCATTTTTATTTTTATTCAACATCTATTTTTTTCAGTTTACTTTTCTCTTAAACTTCCTTTTTTATTTAATTTCCAAAAAGATCGTTAAGGTATAGTGGTTTCTTGAATGAACTTCCAATTTTAATTTTCTACAACTTCCATTTTTATTTCTATTCAACTTCTTTTTTTATTCAAGTTTCTTTTCTATTCAACTTCCTGTGTTGTTTAAATTTCAAATAGATCGTTAAGGTATATTGGTTTCTAGATTGAACTTCCATTTTTAATTTTATGCAACTTTCATTTTTATTTTTATTCAACTTCCATTTTTATTCAATTTTCTTTTCTATTGAACTTCCATTTTTATTTAATTTCCAAATAGATCGTTAAGGTATAGTGATTTCTGGATTGAACTTCCATTTTTAATTTTATGCAACTTTCATTTTTATTTTTATTAAACTTCCATTTTTATTCAATTTTCTTTTCTATTAAACTTCCATTTTTATTTAATTTTCAAATAGATCGTTAAGGTATAGTGGTTTCTTGAATGAACTTCCATTTTTTATTTTCTGCAACTTTCATTTTTATTTTTATTCAAAATCTATTTTTATTCAGTTTACTTTTCTCTTAAACTTCCTTTTTTATTTAATTTCCAAAAAGATCGTTAAGGTATAGTGGTTTCTTGAATGAACTTCCAATTTTAATTTTCTGCAACTTCCATTTTTATTTCTATTCAACTTCTTTTTTTATTCAAGTTTCTTTTCTATTCAACTTCCTGTTTTGTTTAAATTTCAAATAGATCGTTAAGGTATAGTTGTTTCTGGATTGAACTTCCATTTTTAATTTTATGCAACTTTCATTTTTATTTTTATTCAACTTCCATTTTTATTCAATTTTCTTTTCTATTGAACTTCCATTTTTATTTAATTTCCAAACAGATCGTTAAGGTATAGTGATTTTTGGATTGAACTTTCATTTTTAATTTTATGCAACTTTCATTTTTATTTTTATTCAACTTCTATTTTTATTCAATTTTCTTTTCTATTAAGCTTCCATTTTTATTTAATTTTCAAATAGATCGTTAAGGTATAGTGGTTTCTTGAATGAACTTCCATTTTTTATTTTCTGCAACTTTCATTTTTATTTTTATTCAACATCTATTTTTATTCAGTTTACTTTTCTCTTAAACTTCCTTTTTTATTTAATTTCCAAAAAGATCGTTAAGGTATAGTGGTTTCTTGAATGAACTTCCAATTTTAATTTTCTGCAACTTCCATTTTTATTTCTATTCAACTTCTTTTTTTATTCAAGTTTCTTTTGTAACGCCCTCAAAATAATAACATAAAACCCATCAATATAGACATGCATTGATTTACAAAAGATCCACATTCTTCCATTCATCAGAGTTTCATTACAAAAAGTATTACATGTTAACAATAAAAGCAAATGCCCTAGAGGCTTACAGTTTTCCAAGTTAACACTTGGTTACAACAAAAGAGTACTAACTCATTTACACATTAAGCCCTTGGCTTGAATATACATGTAATACATCAAAAATAAGACAACAAAAGTGTGTCCGCCTCTAGCCTCCCAAGCTACGTCCTTGGAGGTGGCATGCTACCTGTACCTGAAAATGATATTCCCATATAAGGTGAGCCACAGCCCAGTAGAAATACACTAAACCAAATATGAACAATGACTAAAAGATTAGCAATTGATAGACTGCCAACACAGATACTTTCCCTTATCACACTTTACGGTTTCATGACATACAAGTCCGTATTACCATTCATTTTCCAATTCCTTTCAAATTCTCAATTTATAACCATGGCTCAGAACCTGGCCAAACAACTCAGATGAGGCAGTAACTCATATCAAACACTTCCCATTTCATAATAGATAAGCATACTAGCTATATCACACAACAACAGATAAGCATACAAGCTATATCATCACTTCCACAGATATGCATATGAGCACTATCACACTTCCAATGACAAGCATATGAGCACTGTCAATACATCACTAGATAAGCATATGAGCTCTATCTACGGAGTCCATCCCCTCTCTCCTCCCAACACAATCCGGTTTAGAGGTCCATCCCCTATCTTCCCCTAAACCGTGGAGTACATCCCCTATCTCCTCCAACACAACACAATGCATATAAACAACAATTATACACATCATCACACAATACATAAATTTAATGTATTCTTTCAATCGTCAATCTCAATGACACATTCCAGTGATTAGTTTCAGTTTGCCTAATCATCACGCATTGTTTACAACAATCACGACTATCCTCCACCGATAGCCCAAAGCAGTTATTTCTATATACAAAATAAATGCAACAATGGATATATAATCAACATTCCAACTAGGTGAGCGATAAATAATCCAACTACACCCTTTAATCCCTTCCCTTTCCAATTTTCATATTCTCAATTCAATTCCTCATTTCCAACAATTAATTATACAAATTAATCAATCAATGTAATTAGGGCATTTTCCATAATTGACATTACAACCCTTAGGTTCCATTCTTATTAATGTTTTAACATTAATTTCACTTTTTCCATGCCAAACATGTGTCTAGACTTTATATAGCTAAAACCCCAACTTTTGTAAATTTACACAAAAGCCCCAAATTTTCACCAAATTACCAAACCAACCCCAACATCTCAAAATACTAAAATTTAAAGACAAAGCTCATAGAAAGGAGTAGGATATCCCTACCTCAAAGTTTGAGCTCCAATGGAGATGAAGACCAAAACCAAAATGCTTCAAATTCTGAAATTTTCAGATTAAAATGTAGCCCTCGACGATCAACACAACTTTCGTAAAGACCAAAAGTGAGCAAACAACTCCTACTAGATCAAATCTAAGAAAGAAAGGCCGGTTTTAGAGTGAGAAGCTCTGAAAATGGCTTTTTGAAAAAGTAAGAGAGAGAAAAGATCTTGAAAAAGTGATCCAAAAGTCGGATCTCGGATTTTTATAAAAGTCGCCCCACTCGAGCGTCAAACTCCCCGCTCGAGCGGCACTCACAGACTCCCACTCGAGCGGCCAATCCCCCGCTCGAGCTCCGGATGCACACTCCCAGCACTTTTGCAGACAGGTCTCCCGCTCGAGCGTCCAACTCCCCGCTCGAGCGACACTCACACAACCCCGCTCGAGCGGCCAATCCCATGCTCGAGCTTCCAACACTGCACATGAAATACTGGATGGGTGCAATTCCTGCTCGAGCGCCAAAACCCCCGCTCGAGCGGACAGGTCAAAATCTGGGCAACTAGTTTTGGTTTCTAAACTCAACCAACCTGTAACAAACCTGCCCAACACATCCTATAACTCAAATACAAAGTAAGAAAGGATGTACACCAGGTAATAATCAACTACTATCATCCACGGACACATGTCCGGATCTCTGTACAACAAGGGTAAACCCGGGATCGCTATAACCTCCCCCCCTTAAAGAATTTCGTCCCCGAAATTAAACACAAGTTTTCAAAAACAGGTTTTCTCCATTTTCAACAATATTATAACATAATATTAAACAACCCGACCCATTACCGGTCAATTCCTTCTCTTTTCAAGAGGCATTTCACAACACATATCACAAGTGCATTATCAACATGCAATTTTCTTCCATTTCCAACCATTTTCAACACATATGGTTCACAGTTCATATCATAATCAATATACATGATATAACTCCAATTCTACAATATAGCCAACATATGCAATATCATAATCAACTCCCATATCAGGGTAAGTTCTACAACATACTTTCATTAAACCAAAACATTACCAATGTTTTACAACTTAAGACATATTTAAAGCTCTTAAGTCCAACAATACTACAAAGTCTAAATACAAGATTACACATCAATAAACATGTCCGGATATTTCTCGCGGATCTCCAACTCACGTTCCCAAGTGGCTTCCTCCACTCCGTGATGTTTTCACAAAACCTTTACCAAAGGAATGATCTTGCCACGCAGGACTTGATTCCGCCTATCCAAGACCCGTACCGGTCTCTCCTCATACGAGGCATCCTCATCTACCTCTAAGTCGGTCCAATCTAATACATGCGATGGATCCGACTCATACTTCCGAAGCATACTCACATGAAACACATCATGAACTCCGGACAACTGCGGCGGCAGCGCTAAACGATAAACAACCTCGCCAATCCTCTCAAGGATTTCAAAAGGCCCAATAAACCGAGGGGATAACTTCCCACTCTTCCCAAACCTCATCAAACCTCGCCTAGGTGATATTTTCAAGAAAACATGATCACCTACCTCAAACGCCAAAGGCCTCCTCCTATGGTCGGCATAAGATTTCTGACGACTCTGGGCTGTAACAAGCCTCCTACGGATAAGTTCAACTTTCTCCGTCGTTTTTCTTACCAACTCCGGGCCCAACAAAGGTGCATCACCCACCTCGGCCCAACAAACTGGAGACCTACACGGCCGGCCATACAAGGCCTCAAACGGTGCCATACCGATACTAGATTGAAAGTTGTTGTTGTAGGCAAACTCCACCAATGGTAAGTGCCTCTCCCATGTCCCACTAAAGTCAAGGACACAACCCCGAAGCATATCCTCAAGGATCTGAATAGTACGCTCGGACTGCCCGTCAGTCTGAGGATGATAAGCCGTACTAAAGGTCAACTTAGTACCCAAGGCACTCTGCAAACTCTGCCACAACCTAGCAGTAAAACGAGGATCTCTATCTGAGACGATCGTCACTGGGACCCCGTGCAATCTCACTATGTCCCGAATATACAAGTCGACAAGATGATCTACCGAGTCTCTCACGCGCATAGGAATGAAGTGCGCTGACTTAGTCAACCGGTCTACAACCACCCAAATAGCATCACTACCCCGCTGAGTCCTCGAAAGACCTACAACGAAGTCCATAGTGACATGCTCCAACTTCCACTCGGCAATAGGCAAGGGTTGCAACAAACCCGCTGGCCTCTGATGCTCGGCCTTCACTTGCTGGCAAGTAAGGCACTTCGATACGAAAATAGCCACATCTCTCTTCATACCCCGCCACCAAAACTGGCGACCCAAATCCCGATACATCTTAGTACCTCCCGGATGCACCGCAAGACGTGAATGGTGAAACTCTCGGAGTACTTCCTCTCGGCAAGACTCCGGCACAAACAAACGGTCTCGGTATCTCACACTCAGGTCGGGATACACCATCAAACCCTTCTCAACCTTCCCACTGGAGATCTTCTCTCGGAGGGATTCTATCTCAAGGTCACCTCTCTATGCCTCTAACACTCGTGTCACAAGCGTAGGCTGCGCAACTACAGAAAACAAGGCCGCAGCCTCAACAGATTCGCCCAGATGCAAATCAAACTCGCCAAGTACACCCAACATCTCCCATTCTCGGATGGCTATACAAGCTACCTCACTAATGGATTTCCTACTAAGGGCATCGGCCACAACATTGGCCTTTCCCGGGTGATAATGCAACTCAAAGTCGTAGTCCTCAATGAACTCCATCCATCTCCTCTGCCTCAAATTCAAGTCTCTCTGTGTAAACAGATACTTCAAACTCTTGTGGTCCGAGAACACTTCGAACCTCTCACCATAAAGGTAGTGCCTCCAGATTTTCAAGGCAAAGATCACTGCTGCTAACTCTAGGTCGTGTGTAGGGTAATTCTTCTCATGAATTTTCAACTGACGTGAGCCATAAGCTACCACTTTCCCTTCTTGCATCAACACACAACCCAAACCCTCTCGCGAGGCATCACAATAAACCGCATAACCCAACCCTCTCTCCGGAATAACCAAAACTGGAGCAGTGGTCAATCTAACCTTCAGCTCTTGGAACGACTTTTCACAAGTCTCACTCCACACAAACTTGACCCCTTTCCGCGTCAATCTAGTCAACGGCGAGGCTAACTTAGAGAAATCCATCACAAACTGACGGTAGTACTCGGCTAATCCCAGAAAACTGCGAATCTCAAACACACTCTTAGGCTGTGCCCAATCTTGCACTGCCTCAGTCTTGGATGTATCAACAGACACCCCTTTCCCGGATACCACATGGCCTAAGAACTTAACTTCTTCTAGCCAGAACTCACACTTCCCAAACTTGGCGTACAGCCTATGGGCTCTAAGTAACTCTAGCACTACTCTCAAGTGTGCCTCGTGCTCCTCCTCTGAGGGTGAATAAATCAGGATGTCGTCCACGAAAACGACTACAAAACGGTCCAAGAATTCCCAGAAGATCCGGTTCATCAAGTCCATAAAGACTGCCGGTGCGTTGGTAAGCCCAAATGGCATCACCAGAAACTCATAGTGGCCATACCGCGTACGGAATGCCGTCTTCGGAATATCCTCCTCCCTGACCCTCAACTGGTGGTAACCCGATCTCAAGTCTATCTTAGAGAAACAACGGGAACCCCTCAACTGGTCAAACAAATCATCTATACGGGGCATACGGTACTTATTCTTGACCGTAGCCCGATTCAACTTCCGATAGTCTATACACAATCTCAAGGCACCATCTTTCTTTTTAGCAAAGAGGGCCGGTGCTCCCCACGGTGAAACACTAGGGCGAACGAAACCCTTATCTAGCAATTCCTGGAGCTGAATCTTCAACTCACTCAACTCGGCTGGGACAAAACGATAAGGTTCCATAGAAATCGGCGCCGTGCCGCGCACTAAATCAATAGAGAACTCTATCTCTCGGTGAGGTGGCAAACTAACAAGGTCCTCGGGAAAGACATCCGAATACTCCCAAACCACCCTCGACAATACAATCTGGGTTTCATTACACTCACCACTCTCAAAGCTAGCAAGTAGACCACTAAGCTCACCTCGCCCTCGCGGATCATACATCGGTGGCAACACACTACCAACCCGATCCCCCAAGAAATGGAAACACTCCCCGCTCAAGGTACAAACCGTGACCCTCTGGCGGTAGCAATCGATAACAGCCCGGTATGATGATAGCCAGTCCATACCCAAAATAACATCAAAGCCCTTCATGGGCATGACAACAAACGGAAAAGGAAGTCTATGGTCGGCGACCTCTATATCACAACCTCTAACACCTTGTTTCAAAATCAGTTCACCCCCAAGAGGTGACACTACACAAATAGGAGATGCTAACTGTGCTAACTCCAACTCCAAAACAGATGCAAATGCAGCAGATACAAAAGAATGAGATGCACCCGTGTCAATCAACACACTAGCAACCGAGTTGCAAAACAAAAAAGTACCTCTCACTACTGATGGAGCCGGTACTAAATCCTGCGCGGTAACAGCATACACGCGCCCTGTGGGCCCCTGATCCACCTGCTCACCCCTCGGAGCAAAAGACTGCTGCATAGACTGGGATGACGAAGCTCCCGGATTGGCCCTCGAGGCCTGCACAGACTGAGCTGGCTGATAACTCTACGTCTGCCTAGAACCAGACGCTCCAGATATGGCACCCAACTGTGGGCAATACCTCTTCAGGTGCCCAGGCTGACCACACTGATAGCACGACAAAGGCTGGCTCCTGCCCTGACTCTGGCCCTGAGGTCTAGCTGAAGAAGAAGCAGCTCGCTGACCCCCTCCCTTCTGCGGGCAAACTGAAGATTTGTGACCCAGCTGGCCACACGCAAAACAAGTCAGGCCTCCTTGACTACCTCTCCCCGAGCCCGCACTCGGCACCGAAAAGGTCGATTTAGCAACTCCTCCCTGAGACTGCTGAGGGTTAGAACCCCTCTGTCTCCTGCCATCACCCTGACCATCTTGGCTCCTCTTGGAGCCTCTCTGCCCCTCATCTTCCTCCTGCATCATGAGCTCCATATGAGCTGCAGCATCCACTAAGTGTTTATACTCTCGGATGTAAGACCCACCAACTCTCAACTTGAGGCCCCGCCTCAACTTCCACTCAAACTCATAGCAACGGCGTTCTTCGGACGCCACCAACTCAGGTGCAAACCTGGACAAACTAGTGAAAGTGGCCTCAAACTCTACCACAGACATACCCTGCTGATTAAGCCGGCTAAACTGATCCCTCAGCTTCTCCCTAGCCACTGCAGATAAGAACCTCTCTTGGAAAGCATTTACAAACGCCTCCCATGTACCACCAACAAGAGCCTTCTTGTACTTCCACCATTGACCCGCATCTCCCTTCAGCTGGAAGGATGCCAAGGTCACTTTCAGTGCCCCGTCCTCGATGCCAAGCATCTCGAACGTCTTACTCATCTGTTCCAACCACTCGTCAGCCTTCAGTGGCTCCTTTGGATCCCCAACAAACTCATCCGGATTAGGCCGGAAAAACTCCCTCTTCAAGAAAGAAGGCCCTGCCTCAGTTACCTGATTCCCTGCTCTGAGAATACCCAAAGCCCCTGCTATCTCTCGTGCCAAGGCACTCATAGCCTGCTGACCCACTGGCTCGGCCATATTGGCCTGACCAACTCCCTCCTGCACTGCTGGAATATCATCCGGTAAAGGTACTTCCTGCCTCGCAGGCCTACCACGCCTAGCACCTCTTCCTCGTCCGGACATCCTAATGAAGGTAATACAGAACGTTAGCACATTCACAAATGTGCCAAAACTAAACACTCACATCCTAATGCATGGACAACTATAATTCACTCCACGTAAGCACATAAACACATAGGCACTTACGAATTTCATTTCCGGATAATGATAGTCCCGAGGCGTTACTAGAGTTCCGGTTAGAAACAGCATTGATCAAGTGCTTTTCTAACAAGACTCCCAGAAACCCAAGGGTCCAATAAACATCCCAGAAACTACATTCCATACCCACATAGTCACATAAGTATGTTATCAATT
Source organism: Camellia sinensis (assembly GCF_055761805.1). Taxonomy (NCBI): domain Eukaryota; kingdom Viridiplantae; phylum Streptophyta; class Magnoliopsida; order Ericales; family Theaceae; genus Camellia; species Camellia sinensis. The sequence continues at coordinate 11,329,298 of NC_138962.1, read as the reverse complement.
AAGCACATAGCATATGACACTACATCTAAGTCTCTATCAAGCGAGACAAACCCATTGTGATCCTAATCACTTCCCACGTACCCAAAGTATTCGAACCCGGTACGCTCTGATACCAAGTTGTAACGCCCTCAAAATAATAACATAAAACCCATCAATATAGACATGCATTGATTTACAAAAGATCCACATTCTTCCATTCATCAGAGTTTCATTACAAAAAGTATTACATGTTAACAATAAAAGCAAATGCCCTAGAGGCTTACAGTTTTCCAAGTTAACACTTGGTTACAACAAAAGAGTACTAACTCATTTACACATTAAGCCCTTGGCTTTAATATACATGTAATACATCAAAAATAAGACAACAAAAGTGTGTCTGCCTCTAGCCTCCCAAGCTACGTCCTTGGAGGTGGCATGCTACCAGTACCTGAAAATGATATTCCCATATAGGGTGAGCCACAGCCTAGTAGAAATACACTAAACCAAATATGAACAATGACTAAAAGATTAGCAATTGATAGATGGCCAACACAGATACTTTCCCTTATCACACTTTACGGTTTCATGACATACAAGTCCGTATTACCATTCATTTTCCAATTCCTTTCAAATTCTCAATTTATAACCATGGCTCAGAACCTGGCCAAACAACTCAGATGAGACAGTAACTCATATCAAACACTTCCCATTTCATAATAGATAAGCATACTAGCTATATCACACAACAACAGATAAGCATACAAGCTATATCATCACTTCCACAGATATAAATATGAGCACTATCACACTTCCAATGACAAGCATATGAGCTCTGTCAATACATCACTAGATAAGCATATGAGCTCTATCTACGGAGTCCATCCCCTATCTCCTCCCAACAACATCCGGTTTAGAGGTCCATCCCCTATCTTTCCCTAAACCGTGGAGTACATCCTCTATCTCCTCCAACACAACACAATGCATATAAACAACAATTATACACATCATCACACAATACATAAATTTAATGTATTCTTTCAATTGTCAATCTCAATGACACATTCCAGTGATTAGTTTCAGTTTGCCTAATCATCATGCATTGTCTACAACAATCACGACTATCCTCCACCGATAGCCCAAAGCAGTTATTTCTATATAGAAAATAAATGCAACAATGGATATATAATCAACATTCCAACTAGGTGAGCGATAAATAATCCAACTACACCCTTTAATCCCTTCCCTTTCCAATTTTCATATTCTCAATTCAATTCCTCATTTCCAACAATTAATTATACAAATTAATCAATCAATGTAATTAGGGCATTTTCCATAATTAACATTACAACCCTTAGGTTCCATTCTTATTAATGTTTTAACATTAATTTCACTTTTTCCATGCCAAACATGTGTCTAGACTTTATATAGCTAAAACCCCAACTTTTGTAAATTTACACAAAAGCCCCAAATTTTCACCAAATTACCAAACCAACCCCAACATCTCAAAATACTGAAATTTAAAGACAAAGCTCATAGAAAGGAGTAGGATATCCCTACCTCAAAGTTTGAGCTCCAATGGAGATGAAGACCAAAACCAAAATGCTTCAAATTCCGAAATTTTCAGATTAAAATGTAGCCCTTGACGATCAACACAACTTTCTTAAAGACCAAAAGTGAGCAAACAACTCCTACTAGATCAAATCTAAGAGAGAAGGACCGGTTTTAGAGTGAGAAGCTCTGAAAATGGATTTTTGGAAAAGTAAGAGAGATAAAAGATCTTGAAAAAGTGATCCAAAAGTCGAGTCTCGGATTTTTATAAAAGTCGCCCCGCTCGAGCGTCAAACTCCCCGCTCGAGCGGCACTCACAGACTCCCGCTCGAGCGGCCAATCCCCCGCTCGAGCTCCGGATGCACACTCCCAGCACTTTTGCAGACAGGTCTCCCGCTCGAGCGTCCAACTCCCCGCTCGAGCGACACTCACACAACCCCGCTCGAGCGGCCAATCCCACGCTCGAGCTTCCAACACTGTACAGGAAATACTGGATGGGTGCAATTCCCGCTCGAGCGTTAAAACCCCCGCTCGAGCGGACAGGTCAAAATCTGGGCAACTAGTTTTGGTTTCTAAACTCAACCAACCTATAACAAACCTGCCCAACACATCCTATAACTCAAATACAAAGTAAGAAAGGATGTACACCAGGTAATAATCAACTACTATCATCCACAGACACATGTCCGGATCTCTGTACAACAAGGGTAAACCCGGGATCGCTAAGGTATAATGGTTTCTGGATTGAACTTCCATTTTTAATTTTATGCAACTTTCATTTTTATTTTTATTCAACTTCCATTTTTATTCAATTTTCTTTTCTATTGAACTTCCATTTTAATTTAATTTCCAAATAGATCGTTAAGGTATAGTGGTTTCTGGATTGAACTTCCATTTTTAATTTTATGCAACTTTCATTTTTATTTTTATTCAACTTCCATTTTTATTCAATTTTCTTTTCTATTAAACTTCCATTTTTATTTAATTTCCAAATAGATCGTTAAGGTATAGTGGTTTCTGTTAGATAATGTCTCAATGGGACCACATAATTAAATGTGGTGTTATCATTTATAAGAAGCCAACAATTTATGTGATTCAATTTAGTTAATGGACTTAAGGGTATATGTGTTATGGACCTAATGTGTAGATACTAGTTGTATAATTTCTATTTCTATGAGGGGCAGAAATAGAAATTAAAACATATTGGTTAAAGTTGGTTTTCATTCCTTTTGAACTTCCACAACCTTTCAGTTTTGAAAACCAATAAATAGAAATTAAAAACCAATAATGGTTAAAGTTGGTTTTCATTCCTTTTGAACTTCCACAACCTTTCAGTTTTGAAAACCAATAAATAGAAATTAAAAACCAATAATGGTTAAAGTTGGTTTTCATTCCTTTTGAACTTCCACAACCTTTCAGTTTTGAAAACCAATTACAACCTTTAAAAGGTTATGGTCCCTATTCCTTCCCAAGTGAAAATAAGAACACTGCCATTTTTTTTTTTTCTAAATCCTCTCAAGGAGAAACATAAGGCACCAAAGGGGAAAGGATTAGAAGGCAATAACATAATCAATAACAAAGAGTTCATTGATAATCACGCTTCCGTTTAACCGTTCATCAATGGATTCAGGTATGTCATTTTGTCTTGATTTCTTGATAATACACATGGTAAATGATTCAAAGTGTAAGGTTTATGTTCTGAAATTTATGTTGACATTTGGTATCCGAGCATGCATATCATGTGTCTTATCAGAATTGATATGCTTTATTCATTCTATTTAGTTTCCTGGAATCAGATTCTGAATTTTCTTATGGATGTAAATTCTGTTTTTTCCTGTTTTGTTCTGTGAAAATGACAATCTGTTTTCTGGAATTGTAAAATGATTCGGTGGTCAGTTTTTTTTTTTTTTTTTTTCTCTCAAATGGATGAACATCATGTATTTATATATAGATATATCTTGCGATTTGATCGGTTTAATTTTGAACATCATAAAAAAAAAACTATTTGTTTTTGGACCCGTCAATTCTATTTATATATGTATATATATAATTGGAATTGCTGCAGATTATATAACATATACGGGGTCACAAATTTAGAAATCTTTAAATTTAATGTAATTTCATACAACGTCTACAGAAATTTAATTTTCTAGCATTCTCAATATAAGTCAATTCAAACAAGATGTCACAAAAGTGATCTCTCTTGTCTAGATTGTTTTATATGGAATGTTTTGAAGTTCATGTCTGTGTATCTCATGCGGGTATTTATCGGTCCAAAGACATGATTAAGACTTGGCAGAATTACACACACATTTTGTGGTGATAAACATGTGCCAATTGTCAAGAAAACCTAATATGAATAATAAATCCATCAAAAGATAGATTTGTTATTTGACATAACTTATTGTCAATGTTTGATCATTACAACAAGAATACCACTTACAGTTAATATCACTACCCAAAGGCTTGGTATTAATGTTGTGCTAGGTATCTTGAGATGTTGTCATTAAATTAATTTATTTAGAGATTATCTGTTTGGTAACTTAATGTGAGCATAATTGTTTATTCCTTTTATTTTCGTTTCTATTCAGCTTTTATGTCGACTACTTCAATCTCTGCCAACATGAACAATGTCGACTACTTCAATGTTAAGGACTGGAAAGAGAACATATTGATTGTTCTCGGATGCATGGATATAGACTTGGCATTAAGGATGCCAAAACCGAATGCTCTCACTGCACAAAGTACTCCTGAGGAAACTGTGTACTTTGAAAAGTGGGATCGTTCTAACAGGCTAAGTCTTATGATCATGAAGCGTGGGATTCCAGAAGTTTTTCGGGGTGCAATAACAGAGGATGTTACCGTTGCCGATGAATTTCTTTCAGAAATTCAAAAGTGTTTTGCTAAAAACGATAAGGCTGAAACAAGCACGCTTTTAGCAAGCTTGATTTCAATAAAGTATAAAGGCAAGGGTAATGTTCGCGAGTACATCATGGAAATGTCTCATCTTGCTTCAAAACTTAAGGCACCAAAGCTCGACCTATCTGATGATTTGCTCGTGCATTTAGTTCTCATCTCTCTTCCTGCACAATTTAACCAATTTAAGGTCAGTTATAACTGCCAGAAGGAGAAATGGACTCTCAATGAGCTCATTTCATTTTGTGTGCAAGAGGAAGAGAGATTGAAGCAAGAAAGGACTGAAAGTGCTCATCTGGCGAGCACCTCCAAGCATACGGGCAAAAGAAAGCATAAGGGAAAGGAAGTTGCTATTCCTCAGGGTCCGGAACCAAAGAAACAGAAAGTGCAGGATGGTTATTTCTTTTGTGGCAAGCCCGGACACAGAAAAGAAGGATTGTGCCAAATACGTCGCCTGGCGTGTAAAGAAAGGTACATTTCATGTTTTGGTCTGTTCTGAAATAAATTTAGCTTCAGTACCAAGAAACACTTGGTGGGTAGATTCTGGTGCTACTACTCACATATGTGTTTCTATGCAGGGTTGCCTGAACTACCGAAAGCCAACTGATGCTGAAAGATACATCTTTGTGGGTGATGGCAAGTCAATAGAAGTGCAGGCAATAGCGCACTTTAGATTATTACTAAAAACTGGTTATTTTTTGGATTTATTAGACACTTTTGTTGTACCGTCCTTTAGACGGAATTTAATTTCTGTTTCTGTATTGGACAAATTGGGATATTATTGTTCTTTTGGAAATATGAAGTTTAGTATGTCTATTAATTCCAATGTTGTTGGTACTGGTTTACTTAATGTGTTTGATAATCTATATTTGCTCGAAACTATTGCATCTTATAATGCAACCTTGCACGTGGAATCATGAGGTACAAAGCGTAAATTAACTAAGGAAAATTCAGCCTCATTATGGCACAAACGCCTAGGTCACATCTCTAAATCTAGAGTTGAGCGCCTTGTGTCTGATGGAATTTTGGACTCTTTTGATTTTTCAGATTTTGATGTCTGTGCTGAGTGTATCAAGGGAAAACAGACCAAAATAAAGAAATATGGTGCCCATAGGACTACAGATGTCTTAGAATTAATTCATACGGACATTTGTGGCCCATTCCCTATGGCGTCTTGGAATGGTCAATAATATTTTATCACATTCATAGACGACTATTCCAGATATAGGTATCTATTTCTTATCCATGAGAAATCACAGTCTTTGGACGTATTCAAAAAATTTAAGGCCGAAGTTGAGTTACAACTCAACAAACGGATTAAAAGTGTCAGGTTTGACCATGGTGGTGAATACTATGGCAGATATGATGGATCAGGTGAACAACGTCCAAGACCATTTGCAAAATACCTGGAGGAATGTGGAATCGTACCACAATACACCATGCCAGGATCACCTAGCATGAATGGTGTATCTGAGAGATGAAACCGGACTCTTAAGGATATGGTAAGAAGTATGATCAGTCATTCTACTTTACCAGGATCCCTCTGGGGTGAGGCTCTAAAGACAGCAACTTATATCTTAAATCGGGTGCCAACTAAAGCAGTTGTAAAAACACCTTATGAGCTTTGGGTTGGGTGAAAGCCTAGTCTAAAACATTTGCATGTGTGGGGGTGTCCTGCTGAGGCGAGGCCTTATAAACCTCATGAACGAAAATTGGACTCTAAAACCATTAGCAGCTACTTTATTGGCTATGCCGAACGATCACGGGGTTACAAGTTTTATGATCCCACAAATAGGTCAATATTTGAGACGGGAATTGCAACATTTTTTGAGGATGTTGAGTTTGGGGGGAGAAATCCAGTTAGAGACATTGTCTTTGAGGAGGAAGCAGGAGTAATCCCACTTCCTACTACTACTTTTGACCAATCACAGGTTCCTATACCTGTCATTGCTCGAGAAGTAATTTCGGATCCTCAACCAGACAATGTTGTTCAAGATAATATAGTTCAAACCCCCATTCAAGATGAGGTAATTGTTCCTGAGGAACAAACTCTACAACCTCAACCTCAAGAATCTGTGCCATTAAGGCGATCCACCAGAGAAAGGAGATTTGCATTTTCAGATGATTATATTGTATATCTCCAAGAACATAAGGTAGAAAATGGAATGTCGAAAGATGATCCAATCAACTTTCGTCAAGCCATGGAAAGTTCAAACTCTCATAAGTGGATAGAAGCCATGAATGAAGAATATAAGTCTATGCAAGACAATAAAGTTTGGGAACTTGTCTCATTACCAGTTGGTGCGAAGCCCATAGGTTGTAAATGGATATTTAAAACCAAAAGGGATTCAAATGGTAATGTGGAGAGGTATAAGGCACGTCTTGTAGCCAAAGGCTTCACTCAAAAAGAAGGAATTGACTTTAAAGAAACTTTCTCTCCAGTTTCTTCGAAAGATTCTTTTAGGACAATTATGGCGCTTGTTGCATATTTTGATCTTGAGTTGCATCAGATGGATGTCAAAACAGCTTTTCTTAATGGTGACATTAAAGAAACAATTTATATGGTACAACCAGAAAACTTTGTGTCAGGAGACCCAAAGAATATGGTTTGCAAATTGACTAAATCCATCTATGGACTCAAACAAGCTTCTCGTCAGTGGTACTTCAAATTTCATCAAGTTCTCACTTCGTATGGTTTTGAAACTAATGTTGTTGATGAATGTGCGTATCACAAGTTCAGTGGGAGTAAACACATATTTTTGGTTTTATATGTTGACGACATATTGCTTGCCACAAACGATATAAACTTATTGCATGACACCAAGAGATTTCTATCTAAGAATTTTGAAATGAAAGATCTTGGTGATGCTTCCTTTGTATTAGGAATCGAAATACTCCAAGATCGTTCTCGGGGTATTCTGGGATTATCACAAAGGAGCTATATCGAAAAAGTACTCAATAGATTTGGCATGCAAAATTGTAAATCAGGTGAAACCCCGGTTGCTAAGGGAGACAAGTTTAGTCTCAGCCAATGCCCGAAGAACAGTCTTGAAATTCAAGAAATGCAGAAGATTCCTTATGCCTCGGCTGTAGGGAGTCTAATGTATGCTCAAGTATGTACGCGTCCGGATATTGCGTTTATAGTTGGCATGTTAGGCAGATATTTAAGTAATCCTGGCATGGATCATTGGAAAACAGTCAAGCGTGTTATGCGATATTTACAGAGAACAAAGGAATATATGCTCACATATAGGAGATCGGATAAGTTAGAGGTCATTGGATATTCCGACTCCGATTTTGCTGGATGCCAAGACAGTAGGAAATCCACGTCAGGCTATATTTATCTATTAGCTGGCGGAGCAATTTCTTGGAGGTCTGCAAAGCAGACGCTCATAGCTTCATCCACCATGGCCGCAGAATTTGTAGCATGTTATGAGGCATCAAAACAAGGGATATGGCTGCGGAATTTTGTCACTGTGTTGCGTATTTTAGAAGGCACTGCAAGACCACTTAAGTTATATTGTGACAATAAGTCTGCAGTTTTATATTCCAATAACAACAGGAGCTCGACAAAATCAAAGCATATTGATATCAAGTTCCTAGTTGTAAAAGAAAGAGTGCAGAGTGGACAGATTTCCATAGAGCACATTGGGACAAACTCCATGATAGCGGATCCACTTACGAAGGGACTACCACCCAAGGTCTTTCATGAGCACACTGCTCAGATGGGTGTTGTTCTATTTGAGAACATTCTGGTTTAGTGGGAGTTTGTATTTATATTACTGCTTTATGTCAGCCTTGAGTTTTATCTATGTAATTAGATTAATTTCTGCAGAAATGAAATATTCAGTTTATTACGCTCTGTTACGTATTGTGAAGTATTGATCTCAATAAAGTTAAGTAGGACCAGTTGGAAATAGGCATGTGTGGATCACATAACATGTAATTTCCATGCTACGCATCCATGATTGATCTATGTCATTTAGCTGTATTAGTATACGTGACCATTGGTGGGTCGAGTTACGATTGATGTAACAAAGACCACTTTGATCCTATATTAATATAGTTAATGGACAAGATTGTTTGGATACCCTCAAGTTATGATAACAAATTTCTGAGCTTACTAAAGTTAAGCACATTTTTCAAGATACATATGTGGTCCAGTGGGAGATTGTTAGATAATGTCTCAATGGGACCACATAATTAAATGTGGTGTTATCATTTATAAGAAGCCTACAATTTAAGTGATCCAATTTAGTTAATAGGCTTAAGGGTATATGTGTTATGGACCTAATGTGTAGATACTAGTTGTATAATTTCTATTTCTATGAGGGCAGAAAAAGAAATTAAAACATATTGGTTAAAGTTGGTTTTCATTCCTTTTGAACTTCCACAACCTTTCAGTTTTGAAAACCAATAAATAGAAATTAAAAACCAATAATGGTTAAAGTTGGTTTTCATTCCTTTTGAACTTCCACAACCTTTCAGTTTTGAAAACCAATTACAACCTTTAAAAGGTTATGGTCCCTATTCCTTCCCAAGTGAAAATAAGAACACTGCCATTTTTTTTTTCTAAATCCTCTCAAGGAGAAACATAAGGCACCAAAGGGGAAAGGATTAGAAGGCAATAACATAATCAATAACAAAGAGTTCATTGATAATCACGCTTCCGTTAAACCGTTCATCAATGGATTCAGGTATGTCATTTTGTCTTGATTTCTTGATAATACACATGGTAAATGATCCAAAGTGTAAGGTTTATGTTCTAAAATTTATGTTGACAGTTTCTTGAATGAACTTCCAATTTTAATTTTCTGCAACTTCCATTTTTATTTCTATGCAACTTCTTTTTTTATTCAAGTTTCTTTTCTATTCATCTTCCTTTTTTATTTAATTTCCAAGTTGATCGTTAAGGTATAGTGGTTTCTTGAATGAACTTCCATTTTTAATTTTCTGCAACTTCCATTTTTATTTTTATTCCACTTCCATTTTTATTCAAGTTATTTTTCTATTCAACTTCATTTTTTATTTAATTTCCAAATAGATCGTTAAGTTATAGTGGTTTCTTGAATGAATTTCCATTTTTAATTTTCTGCAAATTCCAGTTTTATTCAAGTTTATTTTCTATTCGACTTCCTTTTATATTTAATTGCTAAATAGATCGTTAAGGTATAGTGGTTTCTAGATTGAACTTCCATTTTTAATTTTATGCAACTTTCACTTTTATTTTCATTCAACTACCATTTTTATTCAATTTACTTTTCTATTAAACTTCATTTTTTATTTAATTTCCAAATAGATCGTTAAGATATAGTGGTTTCGGGATTGAACTTCCATTTTTAATTTTATGCAACTTTCATTTTTATTTTCTTTCAACTTCCATGTTTATTCAATTTACTTTTCTATTAAACTTCCTTTTTTATTTGATTTCCAAATAGATCGTTAAGGTATGGTGGTTTTTTGAATGCATTTCCATTTTTAATTTTCTGCAGCTTCCATTTTTATTTTTAATTAACTTCCATCTTTCTTCAAGTTACTTTTCTATTCAACTTCCTTTTTTATTTAATTTCCAAATAGATCGTTAACGTATAGTGGTTTCTGGAATGAACTCCCATTTTTAATTTTATACAACATTCATTTTTATTTTTATTCAACTTCCATTTTTGTTCAATTTACTTTTTTATTAAACTTCATTTTTTATTTAATTTCCAAATAGATCGTTAAGGTATAGTGGTTTCTGGATTGAACTTCCATTTTTAATTTTATGCAACTTTCATTTTTATTTTCATTCAACTTCCATTTTTATTCAATTTACTTTTCTATTAAACTTCCTTTTTTATTTAATTTCCAAATTGATCGTTAAGGTATGGTGGTTTCTTGAATGAATTTTCATTTTTAATTTTCTGCAACTTCCATTTTTATTTTTAATTAACTTCCATTTTTCTTCAAGTTAATTTTCTATTCAACTTCCTTTTTTATTTAATTTCCAAATAGATCGTTAAGGTATGGTGGTTTCTTGAATGAATTTTCATTTTTAATTTTCTGCAACTTCCATTTTTATTTTTAATTAACTTCCATTTTTCTTCAAGTTAATTTTCTATTCAACTTCCTTTTTTATTTAATTTCCAAATAGATCGTTAACGTATAGTGGTTTCTGGAATGAACTTCCATTTTTAATTTTATGCAACTTTCATTTTTATTTTTATTCAACTTCCATTTTTATTCAATTTACTTTTTTATTAAACTTCCTTTTTTATTTAATTTCCAAATAGATCGTTAAGGTATAGTTGTTTCTTGAATGAACTTCCATTTTTATTTTTCTGCAACTTTCATTTCTATTTTTATTCAACTTCAATTTTTATTCAATTTACTTTTCTATTAAACTTCCTTTTTTATTTAATTTCCAAACAGATCGTTAAGGTATGGTTGTTTCTTGAATGAATTTTCATTTTTAATTTTCTGCAACATCAATTTTTATTTTAAATTAACTTCCAATTTTCTTCAAGTTACTTTTCTACTCAACTTCCTTTTTTATTTAATTTCTAAATAGATCGTTAACGTATAGTGGTTTCTGCAATGAACTCTCATTTTTAATTTTATGTAACTTCCATTTTTATTTTTATTCAACTTCCATTTTTATTCAATTTACTTTTCTATTAAACTTCATTTTTTTATTTAATTTCCGAATAGGTCGTTATGGTATAGTGGTTTCTTGAATGAATTTCTATTTTTAATTTTCTGCAACTTCCATTTTTATTTCTACTCAACTTCTTTTTTTATTCAAGTTTCTTTTCTATTCAGCTTTCTTTTTTATTTAATTTCCAAATAGATCGTTAAGGTATAGTGGTTTCTGGATTGAACTTGCATTTTTATTTTTATTCCACTTCCATTTTTATTCAAGTTATTTTTCTATTCAACTTCCTTTTTTATTTAATTTCCAAATAGATCGTTAAGGTATAGTCGTTTCCTGAATAAACTTCCAATTTTAATTTTCTGCAACTTCCATTTTTATTTCTATTCAACTTCCTTTTTTATTTAATTTCCAAATAGGTCGATAAGGTATAGTGCTTTCTTGAATGCTCTTCCAATTTTAATTTTTTGCAACTTCCATTCTTTATTTTATTTAACTTCCTTTTTTATTTAAGTTTCTTTTCTACTCAACTTCCTTTTTTATTTAATTTCTAAATAGATCGTTAAGGTATAGTGGTTTCTGGATTGAACTTCCATTTTTAATTTTTTGCAACTTCCAGTTTTAATTTTATTGAACTTCCAGTTTTATTTCATTTCCAAATAGATCGTTAAGGTATAGTGGTTTCTTGAATGAACTTCCAATTTTAATTTTCCGCAAGTTCCATTTTTATTTGTATTCAACTTCTTTTTTTATTCAAGTTTCTTTTTTCTATTCGACTTCCTTTTTTATTTAATGTCCAAATAGATTGTTAAGGCATAGTGGTTTCTGGATTGAACTTCCATTTTTAATTTTATGCAACTTTCACTTTTATTTTTATTGAACTTCCATTTTTATTCAATTTACTTTTCTATTAAACTTCATTTTTTATTTAATTTTCAAATTGATCGTTAAGGTATAGTGGTTTCTTGAATGAACTTCCAATTTTAATTTTCTGCAACTTCCATTTTTATTTCTATTCAACTTCTTTTTTTATTCAAGTTTCTTTTCTATTCAACTTCCTTTTTTATTTAATTTCCAAATAGATTGTTAAGGTATAGCGGTTTCTGGATTGAACTTTCATTTTTAATTTTATTCAACTTTCACTTTTATTTTTATTGAACTTCTATTTTTATTCAATTTACTTTTCTATTAAACTTCCTTTTTTATTTAATTTCCAAATAGATCGTTCAAGTATAGTGGTTTCTTTAATGAACTTCCATTTTTAATTTTATGCAACTTCCACTTTTATTTTTATTCAACATCCATTTTTATTCAATTTACTTTTCTATTAAATTTCCTTTTTTATTTAATTTCCAAATAGATCGCTATGGTATCGTGGTTTCTTGAATGAACTTTCATTTTTAAGTTTCAGCCACTTTCATTTTTATTTTTATTCAACATCCGTTTTTATTCAATTTACTTTTCCACTAAACTTCCTTTTTTATTTAACTTCCAAATAGATCGTTAAGGTGTAGGGCTTTCATGAATCAACTTCCATTTTTAATTTTCTGCAACTTTCATTTTTATTTTTCTTCAACTTCCATTTTTATTCAGGTTTTTTTCTACTCAACTTCCATGTCTATTTAATTTCCAAATAGATCGTTCAGGTATAGTGGTTTCTTGAATGAACTTCCATTTTTAATTTTATGCATCTTCCATTTTTATTTTTATTTGACTTCTATTTTTATTCAAGTTATTTTTCTATTCAACTTCCATTTTTATTTAATTTCCAAATGGATCGTTAAGGTATCGTGGTTTCTTGAATGAAATTCCAATTTTAATTTTCTGCAACATCCATTTTTATTTGTATTCAACTTCTTTTTTTATTCAAGTTTCTTTTCTATTCCACTCCCTTTTTTATTTAATTTCCAAATAGATCGTTAAGGTATAGTGGTTTCTTCAATGAACATCCAATTTTAATTTTCTGCAACTTCCATTTTTATTTTTATTCAACTTTCATTTTTATTCAATTTACTTATTTATTAAACTTCCATTTTTATTTTATTTCCAAATAGATCGTTAAGGTATAGTGGTTTCTTGAATGAACTTTCAATTTTAATTTTCTGCAACTTTCATTTTTATTCAATTTACTTTTCCAAATAGATCGTTAAGGTATGGTGGTTTCTTGAATGAACTTCCAATTTTAATTTTTTGCAACTTCCATTTTTATTTCTATTCAACTTCTTTTTTTATTCAAGTTTCTTTTCTATTCGACTTCATTTTTTTTAATTTCCAAATAAATCGTTAAGGTATAGTTTTTTCTTTAATGAACTTCCATTTTTAATTTTATACAACTTCCATTTTTATTTTTACTTAACTTCCATTTTTATTCAAGTTATTTTTCTATTCAACTTCCTTTTTTATTTAATTTTCAAATAGATCGTTAAGGAATAGTGGTTTCTTGAATGAACTTCCATTTTTAATTTTCTGCAACTTCCATTTTTATTTTTATTTATATTTCCTTTTTTGTTCAGGTTTCTTTTCTACTCAACTTCATTTTTTATTTAATTTCCAAATAGATCGTTAAGGTATGGTGGTTTTTGGATTGAACTTCCATTTTTAATTTTCAGCCACTTCCATTTTTATTTTTATTCAACTTCCATTTTTATTTAAGTTATTTTTCTATTCAACTTCCTTTTTTATTTAATTTCAAAATAGATCGTTAAGGTATAGTGGTTTCTTGAATGAACTTCCACTTTAAATTTTTTGCAACTTTAATTTTTATTTTTATTTTACTTCCTTTTTAATTCAAGTTTCTTTTCTACTCAACTTCTTTTTTTATTTAATTTCCAAATAGAGCGTTAAGGTATAGTGGTTTCTGCATTGAACTTCCATTTTTAATTTTATGCAACTTTCATTTTTATTTTTATTCAACTTACATTTTTATTCAACTTACTTTTCCATTAAACTTCCTTTTTTATTTAATTTCCAAATAGATCGTTAAGGTATAGTGGTTTCTTAAATGAATTTCTATTTTTAATTTTCTGCAACATTCATTTTTATTTTTATTCGTCTTCCATTTTTATTCAAGTTATTTTTCTATTCAACTTCTTTTTTTTTTAATTTCCAAATAGATCGTTAAGATATAGTGGTTTCTTGAATGAACTTCCAATTTTAATTTTCTGCAACTTCTACTTTTATTTCTATTCAACTTCGTTTTTTATTCAAGTTTCTTTTCTATTCAACTTCCTTTTTTATTTAATTTCCAAATAGATTGTTAAGGTATAGTGGTTTCTGGATTGAACTTCCATTTTTAATTTTATGCCACTTTCACTTTTATTTTTATTTAACTTCTATTTTTATTCAATTTACTTTTCTGTTAAAGTTCCTTTTTTATTTAATTTCCAAATAGATCGTAAAGGTATAGTGGTTTCTTGAATGAACTTCCAATTTTAATTTTCTGTAACTTCCATTTTTATTTCTATTCAACTTCTTTTTTGATTCAAGTTTCTTTTCTATTCAATATCCTTTTTTATTTACTTTCCAAATGGATTGTTAAGGTATAGTGGTTTCTGGATTGAACTTTCTTTTTTAATTTTATGGAACTTTCGCTTTTATTTTTATTGAACTTCCATTTTTATTCAATTTACTTTTCTATTAAATTTCCTTTTTTATTTAATTTCAAAATAGATCATTAAGGTATAGTGGTTTCTTTAATGAACTTCCATTTTTAATTTTATGCAGCTTCCATTTTTATTTTTATTCTACTTCCTTTTTTATTCAATTTACTTTTCTATTAAACTTCCTTTTTTTAATTAATTTCCAAATAGATCGTTAAGGTATAGTGGTTTCTCGAATGAACTTCCATTTTTAATTTTCTGCAACTTCCATTTTTAATTTTATTTAACTTTCTTTTTTATTCAAGTTTCGTTTCTACTCAACTTCCTTTTTTATTTAATTTCCAAATAGATCGTTAAGGTATAGTGGTTTCTGGATTGAACTTCCATTTTTAATTTTTTGCAACTTTCATTTTTATTTTTCTTCTACTTCCATTTTTATTCAATTTACTTTTCTATTAAACTTCCTTTTTTATTTAATTTCCAAATAGATCGTTAAGGTATAGTGGTTTCTTGAATGAACTTCCATTTTTTATTTTCTGCAACATCCATTTTAGTTTTTATTCGACTTCCATTTTTATTCAAGTCATTTTTCTATTCAACTTCCATTTTTATTTAATTTCCAAATAGATCGTTAAGGTATAGTGGTTTTTTGAATGAACTTCCAATTTTAATTTACTGCAACCTCCATTTTTATTTCTATTCAACTTCTTTTTTTATTCAAGTTTCTTTCCTGTTCAACTTCCTTTTTTTTTTAGTTTCCAAATAGATTGTTAACGTATAGTGGTTTCTGGATTGAACTTCCATTTTTAATATTATGCAACTTTCATTTTTATTTTTATTCAATTTACTTTTCTATTAAACTTCCTTTTTTATTTAATTTCTAAATAGATCGTTAAGGTATAGTACTTTCTTGAATTAACTTCCATTTTTAATTTTCTGCAACTTCCATTTTTATTTTTATTCGACTTCCATTTTTATTCAATTTACTTTTCTATTCAACTTCCTTTTTTACTTAATTTCCAAATAGATCGTTAAGGTATAGTGGTTTCCGGATTGAACTTCCTTTTTTAATTTTATGCAATTTTCATTTTTATTTTTATTCAACTTCCATTTTTATTCAATTTACTTTTCTATTAAACTTATTTTTTATTTACTTTCCAAATAGATCGTTAAGGTATAGTGGTTTCTTGAATGAACTTCCTTTTTTAATTTTCTGCTACTTCCACTTTTATTTCTATTCAACTTTTTTTTTTTTATTCAGGTTTCTTTTCAATTTAACTTCCTTTTTTATTTAATTTCTAAATAGATCGTTAAGGTATAGTGGTTTCTGTATTGAACTTCCATTTTTAATTTTATGCAACTTTCACTTTTATTTTTATTCAACTTCCATTTTTATTCAATTTACTTTTCTATTAAACTTCCTTTTTTATTTAATTTCCAAATAGATCATTCAGGTATAGTGGTTTTTTGAATGAACTTTCATTTTTAATTTTCTGCAACTTCCATTTTTATTTTTATTCGACTTCCATTTTTATTGAAGTCATTTTTCTATTCAACTTCCTTTTTTATTTAATTTCCAAATAGATCGTTAAGGTATAGTGGTTTCTTGAATGAACTTCCATTTTTAATTTTCTGCAACTTTCATTTTTATTTCTATTCAACTTCTTTTTTTATTCAAGTTTCTTTTCTATTCAACTTCCTTTTTTATTTAATTTCTAAATAGATCGTTAAGGTATAGTGGTTTCTGGATTAAACTAACATTTTTTATTTTATGCAACTTTCACTTTTATTTTTATTCAACTTCCATTTTTACTCAATTTACTTTTCCACTAAACTTCCTTTTTTATTAAATTTCCAAATAGATCATTAAGGTATAGTGGTTTCTTGAATGAACTTTCATTTTTAATTTTCTGCAACTTCCATTTTAATTTTTATTTGACTTCCATTTTTATTCAAGTCATTTTTCTATTCTACATCCTTTTTTATTTAATTTCCAAATAGATCATTAAGGTATAGTGGTTTCTGGATTGAACTTCCATTTTTAATTTTATGCAACTTTCACTTTTATTTTTATTCAACTTCCATTTTTATTCAATTTACTTTTCCATTAAACTTCCTTTTTTATTTAATTTCAAAATAGATCGTTAAGGTATAGTCGTTTCTTTAAGGAACTTCCACTTTTAATTTTATGCGACTTCCATTTTTATTTTTATTCAACTTCCTTTTTCATTTAATTTCCAAATAGATCGTTAAGGTATAGTAGTTTGTTGAATGAACTTCCAATTTTAATTTTCGACAACTTCCATTTTTATTTCTATTCGACTTCTTTTTTTATTCAAGTTTCTTTTCTATTCAACTTCCTTTTTCATTTAATTTCCAAATAGATTGTTAAGGTATAGTGGTTTCTAGATTGAACTTTCATTTTTAATTTTATGCAACTTTCACTTTTATTTTTATTGAATTTCCATTTTTATTCAATTTACTTTTCGATTAAACTTCCTTTTTTATTTAATTTCCAAATAGATCGTTATGGTATAGTGGCTTCTTTAATGAATTTCCATTTTTAATTTTATGCAACTTTCAATTTTATTTTTACTCAACTTCCATTTTTATTCAAGTTATTTTTCTATTCAACTTCCATTTTTATTTAATTTCCAAATAGATCGTTAAGGTATAGTGGTTTCTTGAATGAACTTCCATTTTTAATTATCTGCAATTTCCATTCTTATTTTTATTTAACTTCCTTTTTTATTCATGTTTGTTTTCTACTCAACTTCCTTTTTTATTTAATTTCCAAATAGATTGTTAAGGTATAGTGGTTTCTGGATTGAACTTCCATTTTTAATTTTTTGCAACTTCCATTTTTATTTTTATTCAACTTCCATTTTTATTCAATTTACTTATCTATTAAACTTGCATTTTTATTTTATTTCCAAATAGATCGATAAGGTATAGTGGTATCTTGAATGAACTTCCAATATTAATTTTGTAGGAACCCACATTTTATGTTCTCATCATGTTCATGAGCATCTGTGTGATTATGACTTGTTTACCTTGCATATGTATGTTGTGGTTTGTTTCGCTTGAGTTAATGTGATCCATGCCTTGTTTTGAAGCCTTGTGATTTGTCTAAGTGTAGTATGCTTGCCTTGTTCCTTCCTTGATGTGAAACTTAGGTCACGCCTTGCCCGAGCTATACTAGCCGATGTTATTCCAAGCCGAGGTCATCCTTAATCCTGTAGTAGTATCTTGGAACCCCTTGTTGACCTCCGTCCTTGCCTTGACCAAATTAGCCGAGATGTTACCTTGCACCCAAGTGATCTCGTCCTGGAGTGGTATGACCTAGGCCGAGGTGTGGTGCATCTAGGCCAAGATGTGGCACAGCTTAGTCAAGTGTTGTCCTTCCTAGCCGAGGTCATTGTCACCTTAGTTGCCGAAGTCTTTTGTTAGCCGACGTCACCCCTTGCCGGAGTGCCACTCCGTGTAGCTTGTTAGATATGCCTTGTTGTTAGCCGATGTCATAGCCTGTCAGAGAGCCCATACCGCTTTGCTTGTTGAACACCCTTCCACCATGCTTTGTCTGGTCTGTCAGTCACCTTTTCAGGTAGAACCCAATCAGTCGCCGCCACGTGTCTCAGCAGAAGGTTAACCCCAGAACCGGGTATAGAAAACTATCATTTGGTGTCATAAACTTGCCTTGTAGAGAGAGAGAAGCTCTAGAAGAGGGAGAAGAGTTCTTGAGAGAGAAGTAGATCTTCAAGCTTGATTCCTAGAGATCGAACCGTTAGATCCGTGTTCTAAGGTTAGATTCTTGATCCGCTCATGATGTTCTTTATGTTTATGTTATTGCATTGCATGATTGAAAATGATTTGTAAGCCATGCATCGTTTTGAAGCTCGATTCTAGAAGGAGAAAATGGCATTCATGTGTTCTTCAAGAAAGTCTTGTTTTGATCCGAAAGCTTTTCGCCTAGACTCAAGTTTTGTGTTTGTTCTTGCATGACTTTCAACTACGGGTACCCAGGTCCATGTTTTCAAACTCATAGCATGAAAATCCCAGATTTGTGATGGCAGATTATGATCAAACATTCGTATTTTTCATGTTTTCACACTCATGTTCTTCATGTTTATCAGCAGAGGGAAACCCAGAGTTTCCCGACCTCTTTTCCTTGCATGTGGCCCTCGGGAACACACCTCGGCAAGGAGGTGTGGAACCTCGGCCTAGACCTGGTTGGTGCCCAGCATGTTTTCCGAAAACATTTGTGTACATGAGAGACTTGTTTGAAAGCGCATTCAATAGGCTTTGCCATGTGTTGTAGGACTTGGGCTTGTCTCGACCCCGACGTGTGAAGAAACGATGTGAGTGGTATTTTTAATAAAGCTATGTTACACTTGCTTTCATAAATCTCGTCTTGCCTTGTTTTAAAAAGTACTTGATCTAGCATGAATGACTATCCCTATTTTGTATATCAAATGCTATCTTGTTTTGATGACTCGTCTTGAAAGTCCTTAGTTGCAGGGGACTATAATGCAACTGCACTCTTGTCTTGACAGTCCTTAGTGCTAGAGGACTCTAAACTTTCGCAGCACAGCTTGTCTTAACAGTCCTTAGTGCTAGAGGACTCTAAACTTTCGCAGCACAGCTTGTCTTGACAGTCCTTAGTGCTAGAGGACTCTAAACTTTCGCAGCACAGCTTGTCTTGACAGTCCTTAGTGCTAGAGGACTATAAACTTTCGCAGCACAGCTTGTCTTGAAAGTCCTTAGTTGCAGGGGACTATAATGCAACTGCACTCTTGTCTTGGGAATGTCATCACCCTCTTGTATTAAGTAGATGTAATAACATCCAAAGAACTTGAAAGGCCGGCAATGAACTTGATTTCCCTCTTGATTGTAAAGTATGCTATGTATTGTTTTGAAAGAAATCTTGGATATCAATCATGCAAAACCTTTATTTCTAATATCATTCACTGAGTATCCAAGCTCACCCTCTCTATATATATGTAGGTGATGAACAAGAAGGCATTGAGGCCTAGACGTGATTGCCGATGTGTTTTGGGCGTATAGCCAACATGTTTTGGATTTGCGTTTTGCATCGTCTTGAAGATTATGCTTCTCGGCTTATGTTTCTTTGTTTGTTTTGGCATATGTCGGCTTGAGAAGCCTTTTGGTCAGGATGTGTTTGTATCTCATTCTTGCTGTATCTAAATTGTAAGACTTGTAAAGATGTTTGATGTATGACATTCCATTGGACTTATGCACGGCTCTCATGGACTATTTAGATTTTGTATATGTATATATATTGCTTCCGCACTTGTAAGCCCCATATTTTATACTCTGATTGTGTGTGATTTTTGTAAGACGGCCTTCGGTAACCTCGGGTTACTGGCCATCACGGCACCAAACTACTAGGGGCGGTTTGGGGGCGTGACAAATTTTCTGCAACTTCAATTTTTATTTCTATTCAACTTCTTTTTTTATTTTAGTTTCTTTTCTATTCGACTTCCTTTTTTTTTTAATTTCCAAATAAATCGTTAAGGTATATTTTTTTCTTTAATGAACTTCCATTTTTAATTTTATGCAACTTCCATTTTTATTTGTATTCAACTTCTTTTTTTATTCAAGTTTCTTTTCTATTCAACTTCCTTTTTTATTTAATTTCCAAACAGATCATTATGGTATAGTGGTTTCTTGAATGAACTTCCATTTTTAATTTTCTGCAACTTCCATTTTTATTTCTATTCAACTTCTTTTTTTATTCAAGTTTCTTTTCTATTCGACTTCATTTTTTTTTAATTTCCAAATAAATCGTTAAGGTATAGTTTTTTCTTTAATGAACTTCCATTTTTAATTTTATATAACTTCCATTTTTATTTTTATTCAACTTCCATTTTTATTCAAGTTATTTTTCTATTCAACTTCCTTTTTTATTTAATTTTCAAATAGATCGTTAAGGAATAGTGGTTTCTTAAATGAACTTCCATTTTTAATTTTCTGCAACTTCCATTTTTATTTTTATTTATATTTCCTTTTTGTTCCGGTTTCTTTTCTACTCAACTTCCTTTTTTTATTTATTTTCCAAATAGATCGTTAAGGTATGGTGGTTTTTGGATTGAACTTCCATTTTTAATTTTCTGCCACTTCCATTTTTATTTTTATTCAACTTCCATTTTTATTCAATTTACTTTTCTATTAAAGTTCCTTTTTTATTTAATTTCCAAATAGATCGTTAAGGTATAGTGGTTTCTTGAATGAACTTCCAATTTTAATTTTCTGTAACTTCCATTTTTATTTCTATTCAACTTCTTTTTTGATTCAAGTTTCTTTTCTATTCAATTTCCTTTTTTATTTACTTTCCAAATAGATTGTTAAGGTATAGTGGTTTCTGGATTGAACTTTCATTTTTAATTTTATGCAACTTTCACTTTTATTTTTATTGAACTTCCATTTTTATTCAATTTACTTTTCTATTAAATTTCCTTTTTTATTTAATTTCAAAATAGATCGTTAAGGTATAGTGGTTTCTTTAATGAACTTCCATTTTTAATTTTATGCAGCTTCCATTTTTATTTTTATTCTACTTCCATTTTTATTCAATTTACTTTTCTATTAAACTTTCTTTTTTTATTTAATTTCCAAATAGATCGTTAAGGTATAGTGGTTTCTCGAATGAACTTCCATTTTTAATTTTCTGCAACTTCCATTTTTAATTTTATTTAACTTTCTTTTTTATTCAAGTTTCATTTCTACTCAACTTCCTTTTTTATTTAATTTCCAAATAGATCGTTAAGGTATAGTGGTTTCTGGATTGAACTTCCATTTTTAATTTTTTGCAACTTTCATTTTTATTTTTATTCTACTTCCATTTTTATTCAATTTACTTTTCTATTAAACTTCCCTTTTTATTTAATTTCCAAATAGATCGTTAAGATATAGTGGTTTCTTGAATAAACTTCCATTTTTAATTTTCTGTAACTTCCATTTTTATTTTTTTTTAACTTCCTTTTTCATTCATGTTTCTTTTCTACTCAACTTATAGCGATCCCGGGTTTACCCTTGTTGTACAGTGATCGAGACATGTGTCCGTGGATGATAGTAGTTAGTTATTACCTGGTGTACATCTTTTCTTACTTCGTATTTGGGTTATAGGATGTGTTGGGCAGGTTTGTTACAGGTTGGTTGAGTTTAGAAACCTAAACTAGTTGCCCAGATTTTGACCTGTCCGCTCGAGCGGGGGTTTTGAGCTCGAGCGGGAGTTTCACCCATCCAGTATTTTCTTTGCAGTGTTGGACGCTCGAGCGTGGGATTGGCCGCTCGAGCGAGATTGTGTGAGTGCCGCTCGAGCGGGGAGTTGGAAGCTCGAGCGGAGACCTGGTTCTGTAAAAGTTCTGGGAGTGTGTATCCGCCGCTCGAGTGGGAGTCTGTGAGTGACGCTCGAGCGGGGAGACTGGGTTTAAGTTCCGAGTTTTGACTTTTCAAATCACTTTTTCACTTTCTCTTCTCTCTCCTACTTTCCCAAAAACAGCATTGTTGAGCCTCTCACTCTAGAACTCTACCTTCTCTCTAGGTTTTGATCTAGTAGGAGTGATTTGCTCATCTTTGGCCTTTACAAAAAAGTTGTTGATCGTCGAGGGCTACATTTTAATCTGAAAATTTCGGGATTTGGAGCACGTTGGGTTTTGTCATCTTCTCCCTTGGGGCTCCGGATTTGAGGTAGGGATATCCTACTCCTTTCTATGAGCTTTGTCTTTAAATTTTAGTATTTTGAGATGTTGGGGTTGGTTTGGTAATTTGGTGAAAGTTTGGGGCTTTTGTGAAAATTTACAAAGGTTGGGGTTTTAGCTAAATAAAGCCTAGATGCATGTTTGGCATGGAAAAAGTGAAATTAATGATAAAACATTAATGAAAATGGAACCTAAGGGTTGTAATGTTAATTATGGAAAATGCCCTAATTACATTGGTTAATTAAATTGTATAATTAATCGTTGGAAATGAGGAATTGATTTGAGAATGTGGAAATTGGAAAGGAAAGGGGTTGAAGGGTGTAGTTGGATTATTTATCACTCACCTAGTTGAAATGTTGATTATATGTAACGCCCTCAAAATAACAACAATAAACCCATCAGATAAGACATGCATTTACATATAAACTAACCACATTCTTTTATTCATTAGAGTTCCATTACATAAGTATTACATGTTAACATCAAAAACAAAATGCCCTACGGGCTTACAGCTTTCCAAGTTAACACTTGGTTACAACAAAAGAGTACTAACTCGTTTACACATTAAGCCCTTGGCTTGAAGTTACATGTAATACATCAAAAGTTAAGCGACAAAAGTATGCCCGCCTCTAGCCTCCCAGCTATATCCTTGGAGGTGGCATGCTACCTGCACCTGAAAATGATATTCCCATATAGGGTGAGCCACAGCCCAGTAGAAATACACTAAACCAACCATGAACAATGACTAAAATATTAGCAATTGATAGATGGCCAACACTGATACAATCACATAAATCACATATTTATGTCTTACAACTTATGAGTCTAAGTTACCTTTCATTTTCCCTTTTTCAACAGATAAGCATGCTAGCTCTATCATCATTTCCACAGATATGTATAAAAACTATATCTCACATTCAGATAAGCATAAAAGCTATATCCACATTTTACTAAGATAAGCATATAAGCTCTATCTTCACTTCTCTAGACAAGCATATGAGCTGTATCTACGGAGTTCATCCCCTATCTTCTCCCAACACTATCCGGTTTAGAGGTACATCCCCTATCTTCCCCTAAACCGCGGAGTACATCCCCTATCTCCTCCTCTACACATAACGTATATAAACACATTGGTTCTATATGCAATCACCCAATACATACAGTTAATGTATTCTATCAACCGTCAAGTTCCATGACACATTTCATTGATTAGTTTCAGTTTACCTAATCATCATGCATTGTCTACAACAATCACGACTATCCTCCACCGATAGCCCAAGCAGTTATTTCTAAACAGAAAATAAATGCACAATGGATATTCAATCAACATTTCATTTCTTCATTCTTCTCAATTAATTATCCCAATTAATTAAACAATGTAATTAGGTCAATTCCCATAATTAACATTCCAACCCTTAGGTCCCATTCTCATCAATGATTTAACATTTATTCCATTTCTCTATTCCAAACATGCATCTAGGTTTATTATGAACAAAACCCCAACTTTTGTAAAATTACACAAAAGCCCCAAACTTTCACAAAATTACCAAACCAAGCCCAACATCTCAAAATACCAAAATTTAAAGACAAAACCCATAGAGAGGAGTAGGATATCCCTACCTTGAAGTTTTAGCCCAAAAGGAGATGAAGACTCGAAGATCAACGTGCTCCAAATCCAAACTTTTTCAGATTAAATCGAAGCTCTCAACACCCTCTATCTTTTTAACAAAGGCCCTAGGCTAGATTCACACTCTAGGGAGATCAAATCTTAGAGAGAATATAAGTGTAGAGAGAGAGAGTCTCGGATTTAGGTTTTGCTCAAAGAAAGGAACTGAAAAAGTGATGTTTAAGACGCTACTGTCCGCTGATATAAAACACGCTCGCTCGAGCGAAGACTTGGTCGCTCGAGCGACCAGACACAGAAAACTCTCGCTCGAGCCAAGAAGTTCTCGATCGAGCGAAGAAAAACCCAGACCGCTCGAGCGAAGGAAGCTCGCTCGAGCCAAGAAAGGCAACTCTCAGGTCCAGAACCAGACGCAACACAACTCTCGCTCGAGCGACAAACTCCTCGCTCGAGCGAAGGACTAAAAATCTGGGCAGCAACACTAGGCTCCCAAACACAACCAAC
The DNA here is from genome assembly GCF_055761805.1 of Camellia sinensis. Taxonomy (NCBI): domain Eukaryota; kingdom Viridiplantae; phylum Streptophyta; class Magnoliopsida; order Ericales; family Theaceae; genus Camellia; species Camellia sinensis. The sequence goes on along the minus strand of NC_138962.1, from coordinate 11,304,776 downwards.
CTGTAACAAACCTGCCCAACACATCTTATAACTCAATATACAAAGTAAAGAGGATGCAAACTAGATAATAAACAACAACCAACATCCACAGACACATGTCCGGATCACTGTACAACAAGGGTAAACCCGGGATCGCTATAACCTCCCCCCCTTAAAGAATTTCGCCCCCGAAATTAAGCACAAGTTTTCAAAAACAAGATTTCCTTCATTTTAGACAATGTTACAATTTAACATTCAACAATTCGACCCATTACCGGTCATCCCATCCCTTTAACAAGAGACATATCACAATATGTAAAAAACATATGTATTTTCAACATGCATCAACATTATGCACTATCTTTCCAATTTCAACAATATATTCAACACATATAGTGTCACATTCAACTTCCATATGAGGCAAATCCCAAAACATACTTCCAATAACCAAAACATTTTCAATGTTTTACAACTTAAGACATATATAAAAGCTCTTAAGTTCAACAAAATGTAAAATTTAAATACAAGATCACATATCAACAAATAAGTCCGGATATTTCTCTCGGACTTCCAACTCACGTTCCCAAGTGGCTTCCTCCACTCCGTGATGTTTCCACAAGACTTTCACCAAAGGAATGGTCTTGCCACGCAGGACCTGATCCCGCCTATCCAAGACCCGTACCGGTCTCTCCTCATACGAGGCATCCTCATCTACCTCTAAATCAGTCCAATCCAGCACATGTGATGGATCTGGTTCATACTTCCGAAGCATACTCACATGAAACACGTCATGCACTCCGGACAACTGCGGTGGTAAGGCTAATCGATAAGCAACCTCACCAATCCTCTCAAGGATCTCAAAAGGACCAATATACCAAGGGGATAGCTTCCCACTCTTCCCAAATCTCATCAGACCCCGCCTAGGTGATATCTTCAGAAAGACATGATCACCTACCTCAAACGCCAAAGGCCTCCTCCTACGGTCGGCATAACTCTTTTGTCGACTCTGGGCTGTAACATTTAATTTCCAAATAGATCATTAAGGTATAGTGGATTCTGGAATGAACTTTCATTTTTAATTTTTTGCAACTTCCATTTTTATTTTTATTCGACTTCCATTTTTATTGAAGTCATTTTTCTATTCAACTTCCTTTTTTATTTAAATTCCAAATAGATCGTTAAGGTATAATGGTTTCTTGAATGATCTTCCATTTTTAATTTTCTGCAACTTCCATTTTTATTTCTATTCAACTTCATTTTTTATTCAAGTTTCTTTTCTATTCAACTTCCTTTTTTATTTAATTTGTAAATAGATCGTTAAGGTATAGTGGTTTCTGGATTGAACTTACATTTTTAATTTTATGCAACTTTCACTTTTATTTTTATTCAACTTCCATTTTTACTCAATTTACTTTTCCATGAAACTTCCTTTTTTATTTAATTTCCAAATAGATCATTAAGGTATAGTTGTTTCTTGAATGAACTTTCATTTTTACTTTTCTGCAACTTTCATTTTTATTTTTATTCGACTTCCATTTTTAGTCAAGTCATTTTTCTATTCAACTTCTTTTTTTTATTTAATTTCCAAATAGATCGTTAAGGTATAGTGGTTACTGGAATGAACTTCCATTTTTAATTTTCTGCCTCTTGAATTTTTATTTTTATTTGACTTCCATTTTTATTCAAGTCATTTTTCTATTCAACTTCCTTTTTTATTTAATTTCCAAATAGATCTTCAAGGTATAGTGGTTTCTGGATTGAACTTCCATTTTTAATTTTATGCAACTTTCACTTTTATTTTTATTCAATTTCCATTTTTATTCAATTTACTTTTCCATTAAACTTCCTTTTTTATTTAGTTTCCAAATAGATCGTTAAGGTATAGTCTTTTCTTTAATGAACTTCCACTTTTAATTTTATGCAACTTCCACTTTTATTTTTATTCAACTTCCAGTTTTATTCAAGTTATTTTTCTATTCAACTTTCTATTTCATTTAATTTCCAAATAGATCGTTAAGGTATAGTGGTTTGTTGAATGAACTTCCAATTTTAATTTTCGACAACTTCCATTTTTATTTCTGTTCGACATCTTTTTTTATTCAAGTTTCTTTTCTATTCAACTTCCTTTTTCATTTAATTTCCAAATAGATTGTTAAGGTATAGTGAGTTCTGGATTGAACTTTCATTTTTAATTTTATGCAGCTTTCACTTTTATTTTTATTGAACTTCCATTTTTATTCAATTTACGTTTCTATTAAACTTCCTTTTTTATTTAATTTCAAAATAGATCGTTAAGGTATAGTGGCTTCTTTAATGAATTTCCATTTTTAATTTAATGCAACTTTCATTTTTATTTTTACTCAACTTCCATTTTTATTCAAGTTATTTTTCTATTCAACTTCCATTTTTATTTAATTTCCAAATAGATCGTTAAGGTATAGTGGTTTTTTGAATGAACTTCCATTTTTAATTATCAGCAACTTCCATTCTTACTTTTATTTAACTTCCTTTTTTATTCAAGTTTGTTTTCTACTCAACTTCCTTTTTTATTTAATTTCCAAATAGATCGTTAAGGTATAGTGGTTTCTGGATTGAACTTTCATTTTTATTTTTATTCAACTTCCATTTTTATTCAATTTACTTATATATTAAACTTCCATTTTTATTTTATTTCCAAATAGATCGTTAAGGTATAGTGGTTTCTTGAATGAACTTCAAATACTAATTTTCAGCAACTTCAATTTTTATTTCTATTCTACTTCTTTTTTTATTCAAGTTTCTTTTCTATTTGACTTCCTTTTTTTTTAATTTCCAAATAAATCGTTAATGTATAGTTTTTTCTTTAATGAACTTCCATTTTTAATTTTATGCAACTTCCATTTTTATTTGTATTCAACTTCTTTTTTTATTCAGGTTTCTTTTCTATTCAACTTCCTTTTTTATTTAATTTCCAAATAGATCATTATGGTATAGTGGTTTCTTGAATGAACTTCCATTTTTAATTTTCAGCAACTTCCATTTTTATTTCTGTTCAACATCTTTTTTTATTCAAGTTTCTTTTCTATTCAACTTTCTGTTTTGTTTAATTTCCAAATAGATCGTTAAGGTATAGTGGTTTCTGGATTGAACTTCCATTTTTAATTTTATACAACTTTCACTTTTATTTTTATTGACCTTCCATTTCTATTCAATTTACTTTTCTATTAAACTTCATTTTTTATTTAATTTCCAAATAGATCGTTAAGGTATAGTGGTTTCTTGAATGAACTTCCAATTTTAATTTTCTGCAACTTCCATCTTTATTTCTATTCGAATTCTTTTTTTATTCAAGTTTCTTTTCTATTCAACTTCCTCTTTTATTTATTTTCCAAATAGATTGTTAAGGTATAGTGGTTTCTGGATTGAACTTTCATTTTTGATTTTATGCAACTTTCACTTTTATTTTTATTGAACTTCCATTTTTATTCAATTTACTTTTGTATTAAACTTCCTTTTTTATTTAATTTCCAAATAGATCGTTAAGGTACCGTGGTCTCTTTAACGAATTTCCATTTTTAATTTTATGCAACTTTCATTTTTATTTTTACTCAACTTCCATTTTTATTCCAGTTATTTTTCTATTCGACTTCAATTTTTATTTATTTTCCAAATAGATCGTTAAGGTATAGTGGTTTTTTGAATATACTTCCATTTTTAATTTTCTGCAAGTTCCATTCTTATTTTTATTTAACTTTCTTTTTTATTCAAGTTTGTTTTCTACTCAACTTCCTTTTTTATTTAATTTCCAAATAGATCGTTAAGGTATAGTGGTTTCTGGATTGAACTTCCATTTTTAATATTCTGCAACTTTCATTTTTATTTTTATTCAACTTCCATTTTTATTCAATTTACTTATCTATTAAACTTCCATTTTTATTTTATTTCGAAATAGATCGTTAAGGTATAGTGGTTTCTTAAATGAACTTCCAATTTTAATTTTCTGCAACTTCAATTTTTATTTGTATTGGACTTCTTTTTTTATTCAAGTTTTTTTCTATTCGACTTCCTTTTTTTTTTAATTTCCAAATAAATCGTTAAGGTAAAGTTTTTTCTTTAATAAACTTCCATTTTTAATTTTATGCAACTTCCATTTTTGTTTTTACTCAACTTCCATTTTTATTCCAGTTATTTTTCTATTCAAATTCAATTTTTATTTAATTTCCAAATAGATCGTTAAGGTATAGTGGTTTTTTGGATGACCTTCCATTTTTAATTTTCTGCAACTTCCATTCTTTATTTTATTTAACTTCCTTTTTTATTCAAGTTTCTTTTCTACTCAACTTCCTTTTTTTATTTAATTTCCAAATAGATCGTTAAGGTATAGCGGTTTCTGGATTGAACATTTATTTTTTAATTTTTTGCAACTTTCACTTTTATTTTTATTGAACTTCCATTTTTATTCAATTTACTTTTCTATTAAACTTCCTTTTTTATTTCATTTCCAAATAGATCGTTACGGTATCATGGTTTCTTGAATGAACTTCCATTTTTAAGTTTCTGCAACTTTCATTTTTCTTTTTATTCAACATCCGTTTTTATTCAATTTACTTTTCTATTAAACTTCCTTTTTTATTTAACTTCCAAATAGATCGTTAAGGTGTAGGGCTTTCATGAATCAACTTCCATTTTTAATTTTCTGTAACTTTCATTTTTATTTTTATTCAACTTCCATTTTTATTCAAGTTTCTTTTCTACTCAACTTCCTTTTTTATTTAATTTCTAAATAGATCGTTAAGGTATAGCGGTTTCTGAATTGAACTTCCAATTTTAATTTTCTGCAACTTCCATTTTTATTTTTATTCAACATTCATTTTTATTCAATTTACTTATCCATTAAACTTCCATTTTTATTTTATTTCCAAATAGATCGTTAAGGTATAGTGGTTTCTTGAATGAACTTCCAATTTTAATTTTCTACAACTTCCATTTTTATTCCAATTCAACTTCTTTTTTTATTCAAGTTTTTTTTTCTATTCGACTTCCTTTTTTTTTAATTTCCAAATAAATCGTTATGGTATAGTTTTTTCTTTAATGAACTTCCATTTTTAATTTTATGCAACTTCAATTTTTATTTTTATTCAACTTCCATTTTTATTCAAGTTATTTTTCTATTCAACTTCCTTTTTTATTTAATTTCCAAATAGATCGTTAAGGAATAGTGGTTTCTTGAATGAACTTCCATTTTTAATTTTCTGCAACTTCCATTTTCATTTTTTTTTAACTTCATTTTTTGTTCAGGTTTCTTTTCCACTCAACTTCCTTTTTTATTTAATTTCCAAATAGATCGTTAAGGTATAGTGGTTTTTGGATTGAACTTCCATTTTTAATTTTCTGCAACTTCCATTTTTATTTTTATTCAACTTCCATTTTTATTCAAGTTATTTTTCTATTCAACTTCCTTTTTAATTCAAGTTTCTTTTCTACTCAACTTCTTTTTTTATTTAATTTCCAAATAGACATTAAGGTATAGTGGTTTCTGTATTGAACTTCCATTTTTAATTTTATGCAACTTTCATTTTTATTTTTATTCAACTTACATTTTTATTCAACTTACTTTTCCATTAAACTTCCTTTTTTATTTAATTTCCAAATAGATCGTTAAGGTATGTGGTTTCTTGAATGAATTTCTATTTTTAATTTTCTGCAACTTCCATTTTTATTTTTATTCGTCTTCCATTTTAATTCAAGTTATTTTTCTGTTCAACTTCTTTTTTTATTTAATTTCCAAATAGATCGTTAAGATATAGTGGTTTCTTGAATGAACTTCCAATTTTAATTTTCTGCAACTTCCATTTTTATTTCTATTCAACTTCATTTTTTATTCAAGTTTCTTTTCTATTCAACTTCCTTTTTTATTTAATTTCCAAATAGATTGTTAAGGTATAGTGGTTTCTGGATTGAACTTCCATTTTTAATTTTATACAACTTTTACTTTTATTTTTATTTAACTTCCATTTTTATTCAATTTACTTTTCTATTAAAGTTCCTTTTCTATTTAATTTCCAAATAGATCGCTAAGGTATAGTGGTTTCTTGAATGAAATTCCAATTTTAATTTTTTGTAACTTCCACTTTTATTTCTATTCCTCTTCTTTTTTTATTCAAGTTTCTTTTCTATTCAACTTCCTTTTTTATTTACTTTCCAAATAGATTGTTAAGGTATAGTGGTTTCTGGATTGAACTTTCATTTTTAATTTTATGCAACTTTCACTTTTATTTTTATTGAACTTCCATTTTTATTCAATTTACTTTTCTATTAAATTTCCTTTTTTATTTAATTTCCAAATAGATCGCTAAGGTATAGTGGTGTAACGCCCTCAAAATAATAACATTAAACCCATCAAATAAGACATTCATTGACATATGAAATAGCCACAGTTCTTCTATTCATCAGAGTTTGATTACAAAAGTATTACATGTTAACAACAAAAGCAAAATGCCCTACGGGCTTACAGCTTTCCAAGTTAACACTTGGTTACAACAAAAGAGTGCTAACTCATTTACACCTTAAGCCCTTGGCTTGAATTTACATGTAATACATCAAAAATAAAATGACAAAAGGATTTCCGCCTCTAGCCTCCCAAGCTATGTCCTTGGAGGTGGCATGCTACCTGTACCTGAAAATGATATTCCCATATAGGGTGAGCCACAGCCCAGTAGAAATACACTAAACCAACCATGAACAATGACTAGAAGATTAGCAATTGATAGATGGCCAACACTGATACATTCACATAAATCTCATGTTTATGTCCTCTGACTTATGAGTCCAAGTTACTTTTCATTTTCCCCTTTTTCAACAGATAAGCATGTTAGCTCTATCATTATTTCAACAGATATGTATAAAAACTATATCCCACATTCACAGATAAGCATATAAGCTGTATCCACACTTCACAACAGATATGTATAACGACAATATCCCACATTCACAGATAAGCATATAAGTTGTATCCACACTTCACAAAGATAAGCATATGAGCTCTATCTTCACTTCTCTAGACAAGCATATGAGCTGTATCTACGGAGTTCATCCCCTATCTTCTCCCAACACTATCCGGTTTAGAGGTACATCCCCCATCTTCCCCTAAACCGCGGAGTACATCCCCCATCTCCTCCTCTACACATAACGTATACAAACACATTGGTTCTATATACAATCACTCAATACATATAGTAAATGTATTCTATCAATCGTCAAATTCCATGACACATTCCATTGATTAGTTTTCGTTTGCCTAATCATCATGCATTGTCTACAACAATCACGACTATCCTCTACCGATAGTCCAAAGCAGTTATTTCTATACATAAACTAAATGCACAATGGTTATTCAATCAACATTTCAATTTGGTGTGTGATAAACAATTCAACTACACCCTTTAACCCCATACATTCCCAATCTCAACAATTCCATTTCATTTCCTCATTTCTCACAATTAATTATCCCAATTAATCAAACAATGTAATTAGGTCATTTTTCCTAATTAACATTTCAACCCTTAGGTCCCATTTTCATCAATGATTCAACATTTATTCCATTTCTCTAAGCCAAACATGCATCTAGGTTTATTATGAATAAAACCCCAACTTTTGTAAAACAACACAAAAGCCCAAAACTTTCACCAAATTACCAAACCAACCCCAACATCTCAAAATACTAAAATTTAAAGACAAAATCCATAGAGAGGAGTAGGATATCCCTACCTCAAATTCGGAGCTCCAAGGGAGAAGATGACAAAACCCAACGTGCTCCAAATCCCGAAATGTTCAGATTAAAATGTAGCCCTCGAAGATCAACAACTTTTTTGTAAAGGCCAAAGATGAGCAAATCACTCCTACTAGATCAAAACCTAGAGAGAAGGTAGTATCTAGAGAGAGAGACTCAACAATGGTGTTTTTGGAAAAGTAAGAGAGAGAAGAGAAAGTGAAAAAAGTGATTTGAAAAGTCAAAACACGGAACTTAAACCCAGTCGATCCGCTCGAGCGTCAAAAACCCCGCTCGAGCGTCACTCACAGACTCCCGCTCGAGTGTCAACAATCCCGCTCGAGCGTCGGATACACACTCCCAGAACTTTTACAAAACCAGGTCTCCGCTCGAGCTTCCAACTCCCCGCTCGAGCGGCCAACTCCATGCTCGAGCGTCCAACCCTGCACAGAAAGTACTGGATGGGTGCAATTCCCGCTCGAGCGCCAAAACTCCCGCTCGAGCGGACAGGTCAAAATTTGGGCAACTAGTTTTGGTTTCTAAACTAAACCAACCTGTAACAAACCCGCCCAACACATCCCATAACTCAAATACGAAGTAAAAAGGACGCAACAAGATAATAAAGAACTACCAACATCCACGGACACATATCCGGATCACTGTACAACAAGGGTAAACCCGGGATCGCTATAACCTCCCCCCCTTAAAGAATTTCGTCCCCGAAATTAAGCACAAGTTTCAAAAACAGGTTTTTTCTCCATTTTAAACAATGTTACACTTTAACATTCAACAACAACCCCTCCCTTTAACAAGAGGCATTTCACAATATGTAAACAACATATTTACTTTCAACATGCATCAACATTACGCATTTCCTTTCCAATTTCAACAACATACTCAACATATATAATGTTACATTCAACTTCCATAGAGGCAAGTTCTAAAACATACTTCCAATAAACCAAAACATTTTCAATGCTTCACAACTTAAGACATATATAAAAGCTCTTAAGTTCAACAATAGTTCAAAATTTAAATACAAGATTACATATCAACAAACAAGTCCGGATACTTGTCGCGGACTTCCAACTCACGCTCCCAAGTGGCTTCTTCCACTCCGTGATGTTTCCACAAGACTTTCACCAAAGGAATGGTCTTGCCACACAGGACCTGATCCCGCCTATCCAAGACCCGAACCGGTCTCTCCTCATACGAGGCATCCTCATCTACCTCTAAATCTATAGCGATCCCGGGTTTACCCTTGTTATACCGTGATCCGGACATGTGTCCGTGGATGTTGGTAGTTGTTTATTATTTTGTTTACATCCTTTTACTTCGTATTTGAGTTATAGGATGTGTTGGGCGGATTTGTTTCAGGATGGTTGAGTTTAGAAACCAAAACTAGTTGCCCAGATTTTTGGCCTGTACGCTCGAGCGGAGGTGTTGGCGCTCGAGCGGAGATTACACCCATTCAGTATTTTCCTGTGCAGCGTTGTACGCTCGAGCGTGGTATTGGCCGCTCGAGCGGGGTTGTCTGAGTGCCGCTCGAGCGTAGGGTTGGGAGCTCGAGCGGAGGCCTGGTTCTGCAAAAGTGCTGGGCGAGTGCATTTTGCGCTCGAGCGGGAGGTTGGCCGCTCGAGCGGAAGTCTGTGAGTGGCCGCTCGAGCGGGGTGTTTTACGCTCGAGCGGAAGACTGGGTTTAAATTCCGAAATTGTGACTTTTCAAATCACTTTTTCACTTTCTCTTCTCTCTCTTACTTTTCCAAAATCACCATTGTTGAGCCTCTCACTCTAGACTCTACCTTCTCTCTAGGTTTTGATCTAGTAGGAGTGATTTACTCACCTTTGGCCTTTACAAAAAAGTTGTTGATCGTCGAGGGCTTCATTTTAATCTGAAAATCTCGGGTTTTGGAGCACGTTGGGTTTTGTCGTCTTCTCCTTTGGGACTCCGAATTTGAGGTAGGGATAACCTACTCCTCTCTATGGGTTTTGTCTTTAAATTTTGGTATTTTGAGATGTTGGGCTTGGTTTGGTAAATTTGTGAAAGTTTGGGACTTTTGTGTAATTTTACAAAAGTTGGGGTTTTATTCATAATAAACCTAGATGCATGTTTGGCATAGAAAAATGGAATGATTGTTGAATCATTGATGAAAATGGGACCTAAGGGTTGAAATGGTAATTATGGAAAATGGCCTAATTACATTGTTTAATTAATTGGGATAATTAATTGGTGAGAAATGAGGAAATGAAATGTTGATTGAATATCCATTTGTGCATTTATTTTCTATTTTAGAAATAACTGCTTTGGGCTATCGGTGGAGGATAGTCGAGATTGTTGTAGACAATGCATGATGATTAGGTAAACGGAAACTAATCAATGGAATGTGTCATGGAACTTGACGGTTGATAGAATACATTAATTGTGTGTATTGTGTGATTGTATATAGAACCAATGTGTTTATATATGTTATGTGTAGAGGAGGAGATAGGGGATGTACTCCGCGGTTTAGGGGAAGATAGGGGATGTACCTCTAAACCGGATAGGTATTGGGAGGAGATAGGGGATGAACTCCGTAGACACAGCTCATATGCTTGTCTAGAGAAGTGAAGATAGAGCTCATATGCTTATCTTTGTGAAGTGTGGATACAGCTTGTATGCTTATCTGTGGATATTGTTGATATACATATCTGTTGTAGAGTGTGGATACAGCTTATATGCTTATCTGAGGATATTGTTGTTATACATATCTGTTGAGAATGTGGATATAGTTTTTATACATATCTGTGGAAATGATGATAGAGCTAGTATGCTTATCTGTTGTTAAAGGGAAAATGAAAAGTAATTGGGACTTGTAAGTCGTTGACATAAATATGTTATTTATGTGATTGTATCAGTGTTGACCAACTATCAATTGCTAATGTTTTAGTCAATGTCCATGGTTGGTTTAGTGCATTTCTACTGGGCTGTGGCTCACCCTATATGGGAATATCATTTTCAGGTACAGGAAGCATGCCACCTCCAAGGACATAGTTTGGGAGGCTAGAGGCGGACATAGTGTAGTTGTTTTACTTTTGATGTATTACATGTAACTTCAAGCCAAGGGCTTAATGTGTAACGAGTTAGTACTCTTTGTTGTAACCAAGTGTTAACTTGGAAAGCTGTAAGCCCGTAGGGCATTTTGTTTTGATGTTAACATGTAATACTTATGTAATGGAACTCAATGAAATAAAGGAATGTGGTTAGTTTATATGTAAATGCATGTCTTATCTGATGGGTTTAATGTTATTATTTTGAGGGCGTTACAAAATCGGTCCAATCCAACACATGTGATGGATCTGGCTCATACTTCCGAAGCATACTCACATGAAACACGTCATGAACTCCGGACAACTGCGGCGGTAAGGCTAACCGATAAGCAACCTCGCCAATCCTCTCAAGGATCTCAAAAGGACCAATAAACCGAGGGGATAACTTCCCACTCTTTCCAAACCTCATCAGACCTCGTCTAGGTGATATCTTCAGAAAGACATGATCACCTACCTCAAACACCAAAGACCTCCTCCTACGGTCAGCATAACTCTTTTGGCGACTCTGGGCTGTAACAAGTCTCCTACGGATGAGTTCAACTTTCTCCGTCGTCTCCCTAACCAACTCCGGACCCAACAAAGGTGCATCACCCACCTCGGCCCAACACACTGGAGACCTACACGGTCGGCCATACAAGGCCTCAAACGGTGTCATACCGATGCTAGACTGAAAACTGTTGTTGTAGGCAAACTCCACTAATGGTAAGTGCCTCTCCCACTGAAGTCCAGGACACAACCCCGAAGCATGTCCTCGAGGATCTGAATAGTACGCTCGGACTGCCCGTCAGTCTGAGGATGATAAGCCGTACTAAAGGTCAACTTAGTGCCCAAGGCACTCTGCAAACTTTGCCACAACCTGGCGGTAAAACGAGGATCTCTATCCAAGACGATCGTCACTGGAACCCCGTGCAATCTCACTATGTCCCGAATATACAAGTCGGCAAGATGATCTACTGAATCTCTCACGCGCATAGGAATGAAGTGCACCGACTTAGTCAACCGGTCTACAACCACCCAAATAGCATCACTACCCCGCTGAGTCCTCGGAAGACCTACAACGAAGTCCATAGTGACATGCTCCCACTTCCACTCGGCAATAGGCAAGGGTTGTAACAAACCCGCTGGCCTCTGATGCTCGGCCTTCACTTGCTGGCAAGTAAGGCACTTCGATACGAAAATAGCCACATCTCTCTTCATACCCCGCCACCAGAACTGGCGACCCAAATCCCGATACATCTTAGTGCCTCCCGGATGCACCGCAAGGCGCGAATGGTGAAACTCTCGGAGTACTTCCTCTCGGCAAGACTCTGGCACAAACAAACGGTCTTGGTATCTCACACTCAGGTCGGGATACACCGTCAAACCCTTCTCAACCCTTCCACTGGAGATCTTCTCTCGGATGGATTCTACCTCAAGGTCACCTCTCTGTGCCTCTAACACTCTAGTCACAAGTGTAGGCTGCGCAACAATAGAAAACAAGGTCGCAGCCTCAACAGATTCGCCTAATAGCAAATCAAACTCGCTAAGTGCTCCCAACATCTCCCATTCCCGGATGGCTATACAAGCTACATCACTAATGGATTTCCTACTAAGGGCATCGGCCACAACATTGGCCTTTCCCGGATGATAATGCAACTCAAAATCATAATCCTCGATGAACTCTATCCACCTCCTCTGTCTCAAATTCAAGTCTCTCTGTGTAAACAGATACTTCAAACTCTTGTGGTCCGAGAACACCTCGAACCTCTCACCATAAAGGTAGTGCCTCCAGATTTTCAAGGCAAAGATCACTGCTGCTAACTCTAGGTCGTGTGTGGGGTAATTCTTCTCGTGTATTTTCAACTGACGTGAGCCATAAGCTATCACTTTCCCTTCTTGCATCAACACACAACCCAAACCCTCTCGTGAGGCATCACAATAAACCGCATAACCCAACCCTCTCTCCGGAATAATCAACACTGGAGCGGTGGTCAATCTAACTTTCAGCTCTTGGAACGACTTTTCACAAGTCTCACTCCACACAAACTTGACTCCCTTCCGAGTCAGTCTAGTCAACGGTGACGCTAACCTGGAAAAATCTTTCACAAACCGACGGTAATACCCAGCCAATCCCAGAAAACTGCGGATCTCAAACACACTCTTAGGTTGTGCCCAATCCTGCACAGCCTCTACCTTGGATGCATCAACAGACACCCCTTCCCCGGATACTACGTGGCCTAAGAATTTGACTTCCCTCAGCCAGAACTCACACTTCCCAAACTTGGCATACAGCCTATGGGTTCTAAGCAACTCAAACACCATTCTCAAGTGTTCCTCGTGCTCCTCCTCTGAAGACGAATAGATAAGGATGTCGTCCACGAAGACGACCACAAATCGGTCTAAGAACTCCCAGAAAATCCGGTTCATCAAGTCCATAAAGACTGCCGGTGCAGTGGTAAGCCCAAATGGCATTACCAGAAACTCATAATGGCCATACCGCGTACGGAATGCCGTCTTAGGAACATCCTCCTCCCTGACCCTCAACTGGTGGTAACCCGATCTCAAGTCTATCTTAGAGAAACAACGGGAACCCTTCAACTGGTCAAACAAATCATCTATACGGGGCATAGGGTACTTATTCTTAACCGTAGCCCGATTCAACTTCCGGTAGTCAATACACAATCTCAAGGCACCATCTTTCTTTTTAGCAAAGAGGGCCGGTGCTCCCCATGGTGAAACACTAGGGCGAACAAAACCCTTATCTAGCAATTCCTGGAGCTGAACTTTCAACTCAACCAACTCCGCTGGAGCAAAATGGTAAGGTGCCATAGAAATCGGCGCCGTGCCAGGCACTAAATCAATAGAGAACTCTATCTCTCGGTGAGGTGGCAAACTAACAAGATCTTCGGGAAAGACATCCGAATACTCATAAACCACTCTCGGCAATACAACATGGGTCTCATCACACTCACTACTCTCAAAGCTAGCAAGCAGACCACTAAGCTCGCTTCGCCCTCGCGAATCATACCCCGGTGGAAAAACACAACCAACCCGGTCTCCCAAGAAATGGAACCACTCCCCGCTCAAGGTACATAACGTGACCCTCTGGCGGTAGCAATCGATAACAGCCCGGTATGACGATAGCCAGTCCATACCCAAAATAACATCAAAACCCTTCATGGGCATGACAACAAACGGAAAAGGAAGCCTATAGTCGGCGACCTCTATATCACAATCTCTAACACCCTGTTTCAGGATCAACTCACCACCAAGAGGTGACACTACACAAATAGGAGATGCTAACTGTGCTAACTCCAATTCCAAAACAGATGCAAATACAGCAGATACAAAAGAATGAGATGCACCCGTGTCAATCAACACACTAGCAACCGAGTTGCAAAACAGAAAAGTACCTCTCACTACCGATGGAGCCGGTACTAAATCCTGCGCGGTAACAGCATACACGCGCCCCGTAGGCCCCTGGTCTACCTGCTCACCTCTAGGAGCATACGACTGCTGCACTGATTGGGATGACGAAGCCCCCGGATTGGCCCTCGAGGCCTGCACAGATTGAGCTGGCTGAAAACCCTGCGTCTGCCTGGAACCAGACGCTCCCGAAGTGGCACTCAACTGTGGGCAAAACCTCTTCAGGTGCCCAGGCTGTCCACACTGATAACAAGACAAGGGCTGCCCCCTGCCCAAACTCTGACTCTGCAGTCTAGCTGAAGAAGAAGCAGCTCTCTGACCCCCACCCTTCTGCGGGCAAACTGAAACCTTGTGACCCAGCTGGCCACACTTGTAACAAGCAAACTCCCCCTGATTGCCTCTCCCCGAGCCTGCACTCGGCACTGGAAAAGTCGATCTAGAAACTGCGCCCTGAGACTGCTGAGGGTTATAACCCCTCTGCCTTTTGCCATCACCCTGGCCATCTTGGCTCCTCTTGGAGCCCTTCTGTTCTTCCTCCTCTTCCTGCATCATAATTTCCATATGAGCAGCAGCATCTACCAGGTGCCTATACTCTCGGATGTAAGACCCACCAACCCTCAACTTGAGGCCCCGCCTCAACTTCCGCTCAAACTCATAGCAACGTCGTTCCTCAGACGTCACCAGTTCAGGTGCAAACCTGGACAGACTGGTAAAAGTAGCCTCAAACTCGGCCACTGACAAGCCCTGCTGTTTAAGCCGGCTAAACTGGTCCCTTAGCTTCTCCCTAGCTGCTGCAGACAAAAACTTCTCCTGAAAAGCATTCACAAACGCCTCCCAAGTACCACCAACACGAGCTTTCTCATACTTCCACCATTGACCCGCATCTCCCTTTAGTTGGAAGGATGCCAAGGTCACTTTCAGTGCTCCGTCCTCGATGCCAAGCATCTCGAACATCTTACTCATTTGCTCTAGCCACTCATCAGCCTTCAGTGGCTCCTTCAGATCCCCGATAAACTCATCCGGATTAGATTGGAAAAACTCCCTCTTCAAGAAAGAAGGCCCTGCCTCAGCTGCCTGATTCCCAGCTCTAAGAATACCCAAAGCTCCTGCTATCTCTCTGGCCAAGGCAACCATAGCCTGCTGACCCGTTGGCTCGGCCACATTGGCCTGGCCAACTCCCTCCTGCACTGCCGGAATCTCACCTGGTAACGGTACTTCCTGCCTCGCAGGTCTACCACGCCTAGCACCTCTTCCTCGTCCTGACATCCTAATAAAGGTAACACAGAACATTAGCACATTCATAAATGTGCCGAAACTAAACACTCACGTCCTAGCGCATGGACAACTGTAATTCACTCCACGTAAGCACATAAACACATAAGCACTAACGAATTTCATTTCCGGATAATGATAGTCCTGAGGCGTTACTAGAGTTCTGGTTAGAAACAGCATTGATCAAGTGCTTTTCCAACAAGACTCCCAGAAACCCAAGGATCCAATCAACATCCTAGAAACTAAATCCCATACCCACATAGTCACATAAGCATGTTATCAACTAAGCACATAGCATATGATACTACATCTAAGTCTCTATCAAGCGAGACAAACCCATTGTGATCCTAATCACTTCCCACGTACCCAAAGTATTCGAACCCGGTACGCTCTGATACCAAGTTGTAACGCCCTCAAAATAATAACATTAAACCCATCAAATAAGACATTCATTGACATATGAAATAGCCACAGTTCTTCTATTCATCAGAGTTTGATTACAAAAGTATCACATGTTAACAACAAAAGCAAAATGCCCTATGGGCTTACAGCTTTCCAAGTTAACACTTGGTTACAACAAAAGAGTGCTAACTCATTTACACCTTAAGCCCTTGGCTTGAATTTACATGTAATACATCAAAAATAAAATGACAAAAGGATTTCCGCCTCTAGCCTCCCAAGCTATGTCCTTGGAGGTGGCATGCTACCTGTACCTGAAAATGATATTCCCATATAGGGTGAGCCACAGCCCAGTAGAAATACACTAAACCAACCATGAACAATGACTAGAAGATTAGCAATTGATAGATGGCCAACACTGATACATTCACATAAATCTCATGTTTATGTCCTCCGACTTATGAGTCCAAGTTACTTTTCATTTTCCCCCTTTTTCAACAGATATGCATGTTAGCTCTATCATTATTTCAACAGATATGTATAAAAACTATATCCCACATTCACAGATAAGCATATAAGCTGTATCCACACTTCACAACAGATATGTATAACGACAATATCCCACATTCACAGATAAGCATATAAGCTGTATCCACACTTCACAAAGATAAGCATATGAGCTCTATCTTCACTTCTCTAGACAAGCATATGAGCTGTATCTGCGGAGTTCATCCCCTATCTTCTCCCAACACTATCCGGTTTAGAGGTACATCCCCCATCTCCTCCTCTACACATAACGTATACAAACACATTGGTTCTATATACAATCACTCAATACATATAGTAAATGTATTCTATCAATCGTCAACTTCCATGACACATTCCATTGATTAGTTTTCGTTTGCCTAATCATCATGCATTGTCTACAACAATCACGACTATCCTCCACCGATAGTCCAAAGCAGTTATTTCTATACATAAAATAAATGCACAATGGTTATTCAATCAACATTTCAATTTGGTGTGTGATAAACAATTCAACTACACCCTTTAACCCCATACATTCCCAATCTCAACAATTCCATTTCATTTCCTCATTTCTCACAATTAATTATCCCAATTAATCAAACAATGTAATTAGGTCATTTTCCCTAATTAACATTTCAACCCTTAGGTCCCATTTTCATCAATGATTCAACATTTATTCCATTTCTCTAAGCCAAACATGCATCTAGGTTTATTATGAATAAAACCCCAACTTTTGTAAAATAACACAAAAGCCCCAAACTTTCACCAACCCCAACATCTCAAAATACTAAAATTTAAAGACAAAATCCATAGAGAGGAGTAGGATATCCCTACCTCAAATTCGGAGCTCCAAGGGAGAAGATGACAAAACCCAACGTGCTCCAAATCCCGAAATGTTCAGATTAAAATGTAGCCCTCGAAGATCAACAACTTTTTTGTAAAGGCCAAAGATGAGCAAATCAATCCTACTAGATCAAAACCTAGAGAGAAGGTAGTATCTAGAGAGAGAGAGACTCAACAATGGTGTTTTTGGAAAAGTAGGAGAGAGAAGAGAAAGTGAAAAAAGTGATTTGAAAAGTTAAAACACGGAACTTAAACCCAGTCGATCCGCTCGAGCGTCAAAAACCCCGCTCGAGCGTCACTCACAGACTCCCGCTCGAGCGTCAACAATCCTGCTCGAGCGTCGGATACACACTCCCAGAACTTTTACAGAACCAGGTCTCCGCTCGAGCTTCCAACTCCCCGCTCGAGCAGCACTCACACAACCCCGCTCGAGCGGCCAACTCCACGCTCGAGCGTCCAACCCTGCACAGAAAGTACTGGATGGGTGCAATTCCCGCTCGAGCTCCAAAACTCCCGCTCGAGCGGACAGGTCAAAATTTGGGCAACTAGTTTTGGTTTCTAAACTAAACCAACCTGTAACAAACCCGCCCAACACATCCCATAACTCAAATACGAAGTAAAAAGGACGCAACAAGATAATAAACAACTACCAACATCCACGGACACATGTCCGGATCACTGTACAACAAGGGTAAACCCGGGATCGCTATAAGTGGTTTCTTTAACGAACTTCTATTTTTAATTTTATGCAACTTCCATTTTTATTTTTATTCAACTTCCATTTTTATTCAATTTACTTTTCTATTGAACTTCCTCTTTTATTTAATTTCCAAATAGATCATTAAGGTATAGGGGTTTCTTGAATGAGCTTCCATTTATAATTTTCTGCAACTTCTATTTTTATTTTTATTCAACTTCCATTTTTATTCAACTTATTTTTCAATTCAACTTCTTTTTTTATTTAATTTCCAAATAGATCGTTAAGGTATAGTGGTTTCTGGATTGAACTTACATTTTTAATATTTCGCAACTTTCATTTTTATTTTTATTCTACTTCCATTTTTATTCAATTTACTTTTCTATTAAACTTCCTTTTTTATTGAATTTCCAAATAGATCGTTAAGGTATAGTGGTTTCTTGAATAAACTTCCATTTTTAATTTTCTGTAACTTCCATTTTTATTTTTTTTTAAGTTCCTTTTTCATTCAAGTTTCTTTTCTACTCAACTTCCTTTTTTATTTAATTTCCAAATAGATCGTTAAGGTATAGTGGTTTCTTGAATGAACTTCCATTTTTAATTTTCTGCAACTTCCATTTTAGTTTTTATTCGACTTCCATTTTTATTCAAGTCATTTTTCTATTCAACTTCCATTTTTATTTAATTTCCAAACAGATCGTTAAGGTATAGTGGTTTCTTAAATGAACTTCCAATTTTAATTTACTGCAACCTCCATTTTTATTTCTATTCAACTTCTTTTTTTATTCAAGTTTCTTTCCTGTTCAACTTCCTTTTTTTTTTTAATTTCCAAATAGATTGTTAAGGTATAGTGATTTCGGGATTGAACTTCCATTTTTAATTTTATGCAACATTCATTTTTATTTTTATTCAATTTCCATTTTTATTCAATTTATTTTTCTATTAAACTTCCTTTTTTATTTAATTTCCAAATAGATCGTTAAGGTATAGTGGTTTCTTGAATGAACTTCCGTTTTTAATTTTCTGCAACTTCCATTTTTATTTTTATTCGACTTCCAATTTTATTCAATTTACTTTTCTATTCAACTTCCTTTTTTACTTAATTTCCAAATAGATCGTTAAGGTATAGTGGTTTCTGGATTGAACTTCCTTTTTTAATTTTATGCAACTTCTATTTTTATTTTTATTCAACTTCCATTTTTATTAAATTTACTTTTCTATTAAACTTATTTTTTATTTACTTTCCAAATTGATCGTTAAGGAATAGTGGTTTCTTGAATGAACTTCCATTTTTAATTTTCTGCTACTTCCATTTTTAGTTCTATTCAAGTTCTTTTTTTATTCAAGTTTCTTTTCTATTCAACTTCTTTTTTTATTTAATTTCTAAATAGATCGTTAAGGTATAGTGGTTTCTGGATTGAACTTCCATTTTTAATTTTCTGCTACTTCCATTTTTATTTCTATTCAAGTTCTTTTTTTATTCAAGTTTCTTTTCTATTCAACTTCTTTTTTTATTTAATTTCTAAATAGATCGTTAAGGTATAGTGGTTTCTGGATTGAACTTCCATTTCTAATTTTATGCAACTTTCAGGTTTATTTTTATCCAACTTCCATTTTTATTCAATTTACTTTTCTATTAAACTTCCTTTTTTATTTAATTTCCAAATAGATCATTAAGGTATAGTGGTTTCTTGAATAAACTTTCATTTTTAATTTTCTGCAACTTCCATTTTTATTTTTATTCGACTTCCATTTTTATTCAAGTCATTTTTCTATTCAACTTCCTTTTTTATTTAATTTCCAAATAGATCGTTAAGGTATAGTGGTATCTTGAATGAACTTCCATTTTTAATTTTCTGCAACTTCCATTTTTATTTCTATTCAACTTTTTTTTTTATTCAAGTTTCTTTTCTATTCAACTTCCTTTTTTATTTAATTTCTAAATAGATCGTTAAGGTATAGTGGTTTCTAGATTGAACTTACATTTTTAATTTTATGCAACTTTCACTTTTATTTTTATTCAACATCCATTTTTACTCAATTTACTTTTCCATTAAACTTCCTTTTTTATTTAATTTCCAAATAGATCGTTAAGGTATAGCGGTTTCTTGAATGAATGTCACGACCCCAAACCGCGCCTAGTAGTTTGGTGCCGTGATGGCCAGTAATCCGTAATTACCGAAGGCCAACTTTTCAAAAACTTAACACAATCAGAGTATGGATATAGGGGGCTCACAAATGCGGAAGCAATGAATCAAATACAAGTGGTCCATAAGAGCCGTGCATAGATCAAATGAAATGCCAAACATTCCAATTAACTTTATAACTTGAATACAACAAGGTAAAATACATGTTACATCTTGATCAAAAGGCTTCTCGAGCCGACATATACAAAATACAGCTAATACAAGTCAAGAAGCATGATTTTCAAGGTTTGCCGACATGCAAAGCAGGGCATCGCCGACGTAAATACAAAAGCAAAGCCGACATAAGTACGAATCCAAAACAAGCATCCAAAACGATCTAGGCGTCGCCGCCGTCCTGCTCATCACCTACATATATATAGAGGGGTGAGTACAAATACTCAGTGAATGGTACTAATAATAAAGGTTTTGCATGAATATAGCCGAGGTCCTTCAAAACGAAACACATCAAACTTTAGCAAGACGAGGGATGAACCGTATTCATCAATCAAATGTTACAAGTATCCAAAGATGTTTACTGCCATAGGCAAAACAAGGGATGAACCGTATTCATCATCCAGTATCATAACATCGGCGTGGCAAGGAATGAACCGTATTCATCAGTCAAGTATCATAACATCGGCGAAGCAAGGGATGAACCGTATTCATCATTCAAGTATCGTAACATCGGCAAAGCAAGGGATGAACCGTATTCATCATTCAAGTATCATAACATCGGCGAAGCAAGGGATGAACCGTATTCATCATTCAAGTGTCATAACATCGGCGAAGCAAGGGATGAACCGTATCCATCATTCAAGTATCGTAACATCGGCGAAGCAAGGGATGAACCGTATTCATCATTCAAGTGGTACTGCGAAAGTTTAGAGTCCTCCAGCACAAGGGACTTGTGTTACTTAGGCCCGTAGCCTTGTTTAACAAGGACCGTATCCTTTTATACTTAGTACTGCGAAAGTTTAGAGTCCTCCAGCACAAGGGACTTGTGTTACTTAGGCCCGTAGCCCGATTTAACAAATACCATATCCTTTTATACTTAGTACTGCGAAAGTTTAGAGTCCTCCAGCACAAGGGACTTGTGTTACTTAGGCCCGTAGCCCGATTTAACAAGGACCGTATCCTTTTATACTTAGTACTGCGAAAGTTTAGAGTCCTCCAGCACAAGGGACTTTCCGAGGATAACAATCAAAACAAGGCTATTTATTCATGCTTAGCAAATACCCACGTCAAAACAAACAAAACAAGATTTATCAAAAGCAAGTGTAACATAGCTTTATTAGAAATACCACTCACCTAGTTCTTCAGGTGTAGACTCAAAGCAAATATCAAGGACCTACAATCACATGGCAAGTCACATTCTCAAAGCAAGCTCTATATACATGCAAATGATCTCGGCATTCTTGCCAGATCCAAGTCAAAGACAAAGCAAAACAAGCTGGAAGCTTAATCACTGCTCCCGTTTCATGAAAACACACTGGGTACCGTCCAGGACTATGCCGAGGTCCCGCTAAACAAAGTCAGGAAAAACCTGGGTTTTCCTTTGAAGAATATGAAGAACATGATCATTTGAAAGATGGATGCAAGCTCACAACTTGTTACAAAAATCTGAGTTTTCATGCCAAGAGTTCAAAATATGGACCTGGGTACCCATTCAAGAAAGTCATGCAAGAACAAACACAAAAACATGGTTTTCGTTCAAACTTTCGGATCAAAACGAGACTTTCTTCAAGAACACATGAAAACCATTTTCTCTTTCCAAAACTAACTTCAAAACGATGCATGACATGCAAAAGAGATCCGATCATGCAATGCAGCTAGATAATCCATAACAACATTCAAAGTAGATCAAGAATCTTACCCCAAAGCTCGAATCTAACGGTTCAAGCCACGAAGATCAAGCTTGGAAGACTATTCTCACTCAAGAACCCTTCTTCCTCCTCTCTAGAGCTTCTCTCTCTAAAACAAAGATTTGAGACCAAAATGACTCGTTTCTAAGTCTGCCGGCTGTCTTAACAATCAGCTCGGACAGGTGGCGCTGCCGGGTTGGTTCAACTCGAAAAGGTGATTGATAGACTAGACAAGTCTCTGACAAAGCGTATGCAGCAAGCTCGGGTAAGACACATCGGCAATAAGATGACATCGGCTCAAATCAAGGATCCAGCAACAGGATAACAAAATATCGGCTAGGGAGGACGACACTTGACTAAGCTGTACCACACCTTGGCCGGGGTGTGCCACATCTCGGCCTAGGCCATACCTGCCTGCAGACAAGGTTCACTAAGTGCAAAACATCTCGGCAATGAATGCCCGAGGTGAAGATGGGGTTGAACAAGATCTCAAAACAAATCTAAGTACAAGGTTCAAAGGCGGACTAAGCTCAAGATGACCTCGGCTACGCACACACCGAACAAGGGACAAGATCACGCAAGTAATACTAACAAAACAAGGCAAACAAATCCTTCCAATTATTAAAACAAGGCAAGATCATGCAGGAATGTATGCAAGTAAGACAAGGGTAAGGTCAGGGTTGTTACATCCTACCCCCCTTAAGGAAGTTTGGTCCCCAAACTTAAATTACCTTGTTCCCAGAACAACTCCGAATAACGGATTCTCATATCCTCTTCCTTTTGCCACGTGGCTTCTGTGCCATAATGCTCCTTCCATTCGACCTTTACCATCGGTATCGATCTGTTCCTCAATTGCCTCACTTGTCGGTCAATAATCCTCATTGGCTTCTCCTCGTAGCCCAAATCCTCATTAACTGTGATCTCGAAACGATCAATTACATGTAGTGGATCTCGGATGTACTTCCTCAACATCGAAACATGAAACACATTGTGGACTTGGCTCAAATCTGGCGGCAAAGCAAGTCTGTAGGCAACGGAATTAATTCTCTCAAGAATTTCAAATGGCCCAATATAGCGAGGTGCTAACTTACCTTTCTTTCCAAATCTGGAAACTCCTTTCATTGGTGAGACCTTCAGGAATACATGATTCCCAACTTCGAATTCTAACTCATTCCTTCTCTGGTCGGCGTAGCTTTTTTGTCGGCTCTGGGCAGTTTTAATCCTCTGTTGGATAAGTTTAATCTTCTCTGTTGTCACTTGAATCAATTCGGGACCAAATAGAGCTCTGTCTCCAACTTCGGTCCAACATATCGGCGACCTACATTTTCTTCCATACAAGGCTTCATACGGCGCCATGCCAATGCTAGCTTGATAACTGTTATTGTAAGCGAATTCTACTACGGGCAAATGTGTTCCCCAACTTCCTAGGAAGTCCAAT
Organism: Camellia sinensis; assembly: GCF_055761805.1. Taxonomy (NCBI): domain Eukaryota; kingdom Viridiplantae; phylum Streptophyta; class Magnoliopsida; order Ericales; family Theaceae; genus Camellia; species Camellia sinensis. Next base: position 11,281,333 of record NC_138962.1, on the reverse strand, counting down.
ACACAAAGCCTAAGCATATCTTCAAGTGTCTGAATTGTCCTCTCTGTCTGCCCATCTGTCTGGGGGTGAAAAGCTGTACTAAATCTCAGCTCGGCTCCGAAAGCCCTTTGTAGACTCTGCCAAAATCTAGAAACAAATTTAGGATCTCGGTCTGAAACAATTGACATCGGCACTCCATGAAGTCTGACAATCTCGTTCACATATAGCAAGGCAAGTTGATTGGCGTTGAAGGTAGTCTTAACAGGTAGAAAGTGTGCTGACTTAGTTAACCTATCAACAACAACCCAAATTGAATCCATACCCTTTGGTGTTTTCGGCAAACCAATCACAAAATCCATGGAGATGTGCTCCCATTTCCACTCGGGAATCGACAAAGGTTGAAGAAGCCCTGCTGGTCTTTGATGTTCTGCTTTCACTTGTTGACAATGTAAACACTGGGATACGAATTCGGCTATTTCTCTCTTCATATTTGGCCACCAGAAGGTCTGCTTCACATCTTGATACATTTTGGTGTTCCCTGGATGGACGGAAAACTTAGAACTGTGAGCTTCCTGCAAAATTTTCCTCTTCAACTCTGGGATGTCGGCCACACATAACCTTCCTTCAAACTTGAGTACTTGGTTTTCGATGGTATACCCTGGTCTCGGCTTTGTGCCAATTTCCTCGGCTATTTTCTTGAGGAAGTTATCCTCCATCTGTCTTGTCTTTACCTCATCAACAATAGTCGGCTCCACTGTCATCATGGTCAAGCACGCCAAATTTCCATCTGACTTTCTGCTCAAAGCGTCGGCTACACTGTTGGCTTTTCCCGGGTGATATTGAATTTGCATATCATAGTCTTTCAACAATTCAAGCCATCGTCTTTGCCTCAAATTCAATTCCTTCTGAGTGAATAGATACTTTAAGCTCTTATGACCTGTAAAAGCCCGACAAGTAGCTCCATACAAATAGTGACGCCAAATCTTTAAAGCAAATACTACGGCCGCTAATTCTAAATCGTGGGTAGGATAGTTTTTCTCATGAGGTTCCAACTGACGAGATGCATAAGCTATAACCTTACCCTTTTGCATTAATACGCAACCCAAACCCTTATGCGATACATCACTATAGACATGAAACTCTTCGTTACCTGATGGTAGCACAAGTACTGGTGCTGTAACTAACCTCGTCTTCAGTTCCTGGAAGGCTGACTCCCGATCTTTAGTCCATTCATACAGTGTTCCCTTCTTAGTCAGTTGCGTCAATGGAATTGCAATCCTTGAGAAATCTTTCACAAACTTTCTGTAATAACCTGCCAAACCCAGAAAACTATGAATCTCGGACACATTAGTCGGCCTCGGCCAATTTACCACGGCTTCAACTTTGCTAGGATCTACTGAGATACCCTCTTCATTAATCACATGACCCAACAATGAGATGGTAGAAAGCCAAAACTCACACTTGTTAAACTTAGCATACAACTTCCGTTCTCTCAAAATTTGTAAGGCAAGTCTCAAATGGTTTTCATGTTCAACATCACTCTTGGAATAGATCAATATATCATCAATGAAAACAACTACAAACTCATCTAAATACGGTTTGAAGATTCGGTTCATTAAATCCATAAATGCAGCAGGGGCATTGGTTACTCCAAAAGGCATTACTAAAAACTCGTAGTGGCCATATCTTGTTCGAAAGGCAGTTTTCTCAACATCTTCGGCCTTAACTTTAAGCTGATGGTAACCAGACCTAAGGTCGATCTTGGAAAAGACTCGTGCTCCTTGTAACTGATCAAGCAAATCATCAATTCTAGGTAACGGGTACTTGTTCTTGATAGTGACCTTATTAAGTTCCCTATAATCAATACAAAGACGGAGTGAGCCATCCTTCTTCTTAACAAATAAAACAGGTGCCCCCCATGGTGAAGTGCTCGGCCTAATAAATCCCTTATCTAACAGTTCTTGTAGTTGCAGTTTCAATTCTCTAAGTTCAGCTGGTGCCATCCTATAAGGTGGTTTGGAGATCGGCTGCGTTCCCGATATAATGTCGACAGTAAACTCTATTTCTCTATCGGTCAAGTGGCCAGACAATTCGTCCGGAAAGACGTCGGGGAAATCACTAACAATCGGGATGTCGGCTAGGTTAACATTTCCATTCGGATCACTCAATACACTACACAGGTAGCCTCGGCACCCCTTCTGGATTAACTTACAGGCCTTAATGGACGAAATCAAGTAAGGTGGGGGCACTACCCCTTTACCCTGGAAAATAACCTCGGCTAGGTTTGGGGGTCTCAGTGTGACACTTTTCGAAACACAATTAATAGATGCATCGTTTGCAACTAACCAGTCCATTCCCAGTATAATATCAAAATGAGCTAGGTCTAGAGGCATTAGATCTACTAACAACTCAACATTCTTAATCACAATAACACAAGCCCTGTAAATGGATGCAACAAACATAGATCTCCCAGATGGAGTAGATACAGACAACACATAATCAAGGGGCTCTACTTCTCTATTAATTTTCTCGGCAAACTTAGTAGATATAAACGAATGAGTAGAACCCGAGTCAATCAACACATAGGCATCTTGGGAGCAAATTAGTAACATACCTGACACCACTGCCTCAACATTCTGAGTGTCTCCTGGTACTAACGCAAACACTCTGCCCTGTCTCATCTGTCCTTTCCCAGCATTTCCCTTCTGAGCGGAACCCGAGGTATTCTCTCCTTTCCTGTTGTTATCAGCCTTTGTTTTGGGGCAATCTCTCACATAATGGCCCATCTCACCACATTCATAACAGGCTCCAGACGTTCGTCGACAGATCCCGAAATGCTGTTTCCCACAATCCGAACACCTCGGTTTAGCACTCCCTTCCTGCCTTAGGTTACTAGTACTGCCCATGTTCATTCTCTTCTTGGTGCCCAACTGTCCTCGGCGATTGTCATAGTTCTGCCTCTTTCGCAGGTTTTCTCCCGAGCTCTGGTATCGGTTCAAATTAGCTTCGGCCTGAATGGCTTTGTCCAATACTTCGGCATAAGTCGGCATATCGAGCAAGTTGACCCGGTCTTGAATCGGTCCACGAAGCCCACACTCGAACTTCCTGGCCTTCATATATTCATCGTTGGTCATGTGAGGTACAAACCTCACCAATTCAGTGAAAGCGCGGTCATATTCCGCCACTGTTCTGTTGCCTTGCGTCAGAGTATGAAATTCGGTAGCTTTGCGGTTCCGAACACTTAGGGGAAAATGTTTCTTGTAGAACAACTCTAAGAATCGGGTCCAGGTCAAATCTGGATTGCTCCCTCTAACCATCATCCACCACCTGCGGGCGTCATCATCTAATGTGAATGCTGCCAACGTCACCTTCTGAGCGTCGGTGCTAGGGAAGATCTCGAACAACTTTTCCATTTCCAAAACCCATGCCTCAGCCTTCATCGGCTCTACACCCCCGGAGAATCTCGGTGGCCTCATTTTCTTGAACTCCCTGATCAAAGCTATCGTGCCATCCCCATATAAGGTTGGTTGCGGGGGAACCTGCGACACTAGAGGAGGTGGAGGTGGAACTACGTTTCGGCCGTTGGTCTGCTCGGCCTGAGTCGACGTAGCACTAGCGAACTGCTGTCTGGTTTGCCTCAACTCGCGGGCCAAACCTTCAACTAATCTTTCCAATCTGTCCATTCTGTCTTCGGGCTGATCCCGGCCAATTGGAGGTCTCCCTCTCCTCATGGTGCTATGAGCGTGCAAAGTATGACTTTTAAACAAATAAGCAAATAACCACGTAGGCAAGCAACAAATGGGTATATCAAGACAATGCACACTTCACTCAAACAACAAATACCATGATGCAACCCTAACATCTTTCTAAGGGAAATCCTATGCTCTTTAGGACTCAAAGTGTGTGAATAGCGTATACCGAGGAACTTGTGCTCTGATACCATTCTGTCACGACCCCAAACCGCCCCTAGTAGTTTGGTGCCGTGATGGCCAGTAATCCGTAATTACCGAAGGACAACTTTTCAAAAACTTAACACAATCAGAGTATGGATATAGGGGGCTCACAAATGCGGAAGCAATGAATCAAATACAAGTGGTCCATAAGAGCCGTGCATAGATCAAATGAAATTCCAAACATTCCAATTAACTTTACAACTTGAATACAACAAGGTAAAATACATGTTACATCTTGATCAAAAGGCTTCTCGAGCCGACATATACAAAATACAGCTAATACAAGTCAAGAAGCATGATTTTCAAGGTTTGCCGACATGCAAAGCAGGGCATCGCCGACGTAAATACAAAAGCAAAGCCGACATAAGTACGAATCCAAAACAAGCATCCAAAACGATCTAGGCGTCGCCGCCGTCCTGCTCATCACCTACATATATATAGAGGGGTGAGTACAAATACTCAGTGAATGGTACTAATAATAAAGGTTTTGCATGAATATAGCCGAGGTCCTTCAAAACGAAACACATCAAACTTTAGCAAGACGAGGGATGAACCGTATTCATCAATCAAATGTTACAAGTATCCAAAGATGTTTACTGCCATAGGCAAAACAAGGGATGAACCGTATTCATCATCCAGTATCATAACATCGGCGTGGCAAGGAATGAACCGTATTCATCAGTCAAGTATCATAACATCGGCGAAGCAAGGGATGAACCGTATTCATCATTCAAGTATCGTAACATCGGCGAAGCAAGGGATGAACCGTATTCATCATTCAAGTATCATAACATCGGCGAAGCAAGGGATAAACCGTATTCATCATTCAAGTGTCATAACATCGGCGAAGCAAGGGATGAACCGTATCCATCATTCAAGTATCGTAACATCGGCGAAGCAAGGGATGAACCGTATTCATCATTCAAGTGGTACTGCGAAAGTTTAGAGTCCTCCAGCACAAGGGACTTGTGTTACTTAGGCCCGTAGCCTGGTTTAACAAGGACCGTATCCTTTTATACTTAGTACTGCGAAAGTTTAGAGTCCTCCAGCACAAGGGACTTGTGTTACTTAGGCCCGTAGCCCGATTTAACAAGGACCGTATCCTTTTATACTTAGTACTGCGAAAGTTTAGAGTCCTCCAGCACAAGGGACTTGTGTTACTTAGGCCCGTAGCCCGATTTAACAAGGACCGTATCCTTTTATACTTAGTACTGCGAAAGTTTAGAGTCCTCCAGCACAAGGGACTTTCCGAGGATAACAATCAAAACAAGGCTATTTATTCATGCTTAGCAAATACCCACGTCAAAACAAACAAAACAAGATTTATCAAAAGCAAGTGTAACATAGCTTTATTAGAAATACCACTCACCTAGTTCTTCAGGTGTAGACTCAAAGCAAATATCAAGGACCTACAATCACATGGCAAGTCACATTCTCAAAGCAAGCTCTATATACATGCAAATGATCTCGGCATTCTTGCCAGATCCAAGTCAAAGACAAAGCAAAACAAGCTGGAAGCTTAATCACTGCTCCCGTTTCATGAAAACACACTGGGTACCGTCCAGGACTATGCCGAGGTCCCGCTAAACAAAGTCAGGAAAAACCTGGGTTTTCCTTTGAAGAATATGAAGAACATGATCATTTGAAAGATGGATGCAAGCTCACAACTTGTTACAAAAATCTGAGTTTTCATGCCAAGAGTTCAAAATATGGACCTGGGTACCCATTCAAGAAAGTCATGCAAGAACAAACACAAAAACATGGTTTTCGTTCCAACTTTCGGATCAAAACGAGACTTTCTTCAAGAACACATGAAAACCATTTTCTCTTTCCAAAACTAACTTCAAAACGATGCATGACATGCAAAAGAGATCCGATCATGCAATGCAGCTAGATAATCCATAACAACATTCAAAGTAGATCAAGAATCTTACCCTAAAGCTCGAATCTAACGGTTCAAGCCACGAAGATCAAGCTTGGAAGACTATTCTCACTCAAGAACCCTTCTTCCTCCTCTCTAGAGCTTCTCTCTCTAAAACAAAGATTTGAGACCAAAATGACTCGTTTCTAAGTCTGCCGGCTGTCTTAACAATCAGCTCGGACACGTGGCGCTGCCGGGTTGGTTCAACTCGAAAAGGTGATTGATAGACAAGACAAGTCTCTGACAAAGCGTATGCAGCAAGCTCGGGTAAGACACATCGGCAATAAGATGGCATCGGCTCAAATCAAGGATCCAGCAACAGGATAACGAAACATCGGCTAGGGAGGACGACACTTGACTAAGCTGTACCACACCTTGGCCGGGGTGTGCCACATCTCGGCCTAGGCCATACCTGCCTGCGGACAAGGTTCACTAAGTGCAAAACATCTCGGCAATGAATGCCCGAGGTGAAGATGGGGTTGAACAAGATCTCAAAACAAATCTAAGTACAAGGTTCAAAGGCGGACTAAGCTCAAGATGACCTCGGCTACGCACACACCAAACAAGGGACAAGATCACGCAAGTAATACTAACAAAACAAGGCAAACAAATCCTTCCAATTATTAAAACAAGGCAAGATCATGCAGGAATGTATGCAAGTAAGACAAGGGTAAGATCAGGGTTGTTACAATGAACTTTCATTTTTAATTTTCTGCAACTTCCATTTTTATTTTTATTCGACTTTCATTTTTATTCAAGTCATTTTTCTATTCAACTTCCGTTTTTATTTAATTTCCAAATAGATCGTTACGGTATAGCGGTTTTTTGAATGAACTTCCATTTTTAATTTTTTGCAACTTCCATTTTTATTTTTATTTGACTTCCATTTTTATTCAAGTCATTTTTCTATTCAACTTCCTTTTTTATTTAATTTCCAAATAGATCTTTAAGGTATCGTGGTTTCTGGATGGAACTTCCATTTTTAATTTTATGCAACTTTAACTTTTATTTTTATTCAACTTCCATTTTTATTCAATTTACTTTCCCATTAAACTTCCTTTTTTATTTAATTTCCAAATAGATCGTTAAGGTATAGTCGTTTCTTTAATGAACTTCCATTTTCAATTTTATGCAACTTCCATTTTTATTTTTATTCAACTTCCATTTTTATTCAAGTTATTTTTCTATTCAACTTCCTTTTTTCATTTAATTTCCAAATAGATCGTTAAGGTATAGTGGTTACTTGAATGAACTTCCATTTTTAATTTTCTGCAACTTCCTTTTTTATTTTTATTTTACTTCATTTTTCGTTAAAGTTTCTTTTCTACTCAACTTCCTTTTTTATTTAATTTCCAAATAGATCGTTAAGATATAGTGGTTTCTGAATTGAACCTCCATTTTTAATTTTACGCAACTTTCATTTTTATTTTTATTCAACTTCCATTTTTATTAAATTTACTTTTCTATTAAACTTCCTTTATTATTTAATTTCAAAATAGATCGCTAAGGTATACTGGTTCTGGATTGAACTACCACTTTTAATTTTATGCAACATTCATTTTTATTTTTATTCAACTTCCATTTTTATTCAATTTACTTTTCTATTAAACTTCCTTTTTTATTTAATTTTCAAATAGATCGTTAAGGTATAGTGGTTTCTTGAATGAACTTCCATTTTTAATTTTCTGCAACTTTCATTTTTATTTTTATTCGACTTCTAATTTTATTCAAGTTATTTTTCTATTCAACTTCCTTTTTTATTTAGTTTTCAAATAGATCGTTAAGGTATAGTGGTTTCTTGAATGAACTTCCAATTTTAATTTTCAACAACTTTCATTTTTATTTCTATTCAACTTCCTTTTTTATTTAATTTCCAAATAGATTCTTAAGGTATAGTGGTTTCTGGATTGAACTTCCATTTTTAATTTTATGCACCTTTCACTTTTATTTTTATTCAACTTCCATTTTTATTCAATTTACTTTTCTATTAAACATCCTTTTTTGTTTAATTTGCAAATAGATCGTTAAGGTATAGTGGTTTCTTGAATGAACTTCCATTTTTAATTTTCTGCAACTTCCATTTTTATTTTTATTCGACTTCCATTTTTATTCAATTTACTTTGCTATTAAACTTTCTTTTAAATTTAATTTCCAAATAGATGGATAGGTATATTGGTTTCTGGATTGAACTTCCAATTTTAATTTTATGCAGCCTTCATTTTTATTTTTATTCAACTTCCATTTTTATTGAATTTGCTTTTCAATTAGACTTCTTTTTTTATTTAATTTCCAAATAAATCTCTAAGGTATAGTGGTTTCTGGATTGAACTTCCATTTTTAATTTTATGCAACTTTCATTTTTAATTTTATTCAACTTCCGTTTTTATTCAATTTACTTTTCTATTAAACTTCCTTTTTTATTTAATTTCCAAATAGATCGTTAAGGTATTGTGGTTTCTTGAATGAACTTCCATTTTTAATTTTCTGCAACTTCCATTTTTATTTTTATTCGACTTCCATTTTTATTCAAGTTATTTTTCTATTCAACTTTCTTTTTTATTTAATTTCCAAATAGATCGTTAAGGTATAGTGGTTTCTTGAATGAACTTCCATTTTTAATTTTCTGCAACTTCCATTTTTATTTTTATTTAACTTCCTTTTTTGTTCAGGTTTCTTTTCTACTAAACTTCCTTTTTTATTTAATTTCCAAATAGATCGTTAAGGTATAGTGGTTTCTGGATTGAACTTCCATTTTTATTTTTATTCAACTTCCATTTTTATTCAATTTACTTTTCTATTAAACTTCCTTTTTTATTTAATTTCCAAATAGATCGTTAAGGTAAAATGGTTTTTTCAATGAACTTCCATTTTTAGTTTCCGGCAACTTCCATTTTTATTTTTATTCGACTTCCATTTTTATTCAAGTTATTTTTCTATTCAACTTCCTTTGTTTTTTTTAATTTTCAAATAGATCGTTAAGGTATAGTGGTTTCTTGAATGAACTTACAATTTTAATTTTCTGCAACTTTCATTTTTATTTCTATTTAACTTCTTTTTTTATTCAAGTTTCTTTTCTATTCAACTTCCTTTTTTATTTAATTTCCAAATAGATTGTTAAGGTATCGTGGTTTCTGGATTGAATTTTCATTTTTAATTTTATGCACCTTTCACTTTTATTTTTATTCAACTTCCATTTTTATTCAATTTACTTTTCCATTAAACTTCATTTTTTATTTAATTTCCAAATAGATCGTTAAGGTATAGTGGTTTTTTTAATGTACTTCCATTTTTAATTTTATGCAACTTCCATTTTTAATTTTATTCAACTTCAATTTTTAGTCAAGTTCTTTTTCTATTAAACTTATTTTTTCATTTAATTTCCAAATAGATCGTTAAGGTATAGTGGTTACTTGAATGAACTTCCATTTTTAATTTTCTGTAACTTCCATTTTTATTTTTATGTTACTTCCTTTTTCATTCAAGTTTCTTTTCTACTCAACTTCCTTTTTAATTTAATTTCCAAATAGATCGTTAAGGTATATTGGTTTCTGGATTGAACTTCCATTTTTAATTTTATGCAACCTTCATTTTTATTTTTATTCAACTTCCATTTTTATTAAATTTAATTTTTTATTAAACTTCCTTTTTTATTTAATTTCCAAATAGATCGATAAGGAATAGTGGTTTCTGGATTGAACTTCAATTTTTAATTTTTTGCAACTTTCATTTTTATTTTTATTCAACTTCCATTTTTATTCAATTTACTTTCCTATTAAACTTACTTTTTTGTTTTATTTCCAAATATATCGTTAAGGTATGGTTGTTTTTTGAATGAACTTCTAATTTTAATTTCTGCAACTTCCATTTTTATTTCTATTTAACTTCTTTTTTTATTCAAGTTTCTTTTCTATTCAACTTCCTTTTCTATTTAATTTCCAAATAGATTGTTAAGGTATCGTGATTTCTGGATTGAACTTTCATTTTTAATTTTATGCACCTTTCACTTTTTTTTTTTATTCAACTTCCATTTTTATTCAATTTACTTTTCCATTAAACTTCCTTTTTTATTTAATTTCCAAATAGATCGTTAAGGTATAGTGGTTTCCTTAATGAACTTCCATTTTTAATTTTCTGCTACTTCCATTTTTATTTCTATTCAACTTCTTTTTTTATTCAAGTTTCTTTTCTATTTATCTTCCTTTTTTATTTAATTTCTAAATAGATCGTTAATGTATAGTGGTTTCTGGATTGAACTTCCATTTTTAATTTTATGCAACTTTCACTTTTATTTTTATTCAACTTCCATTTTTATTCAATTTACTTTTCTATTAAACTTCCTTTTTTATTTAATTTTCAAATAGATCATTAAGGTATAGTGGTTTCTTGAATGAACTTTCATTTTTAATTTTCTGCAACTTCCATTTTAATTTTTATTCGACTTCCATTTTTATTGAAGTCATTTTTCTATTCAACTTCCTTTTTTATTTAATTTCCAAATAGATCGTTAAGGTATAGTGGTTTCTTGAATGAACTTCCATTTTTAATTTTCTGCAACTTACATTTTTATTTCTACTCAACTTCTTTTTTTGTTCAAGTTTCTTTTCTATTCAACTTCCTTTTTTATTTAATTTCTAATTAGATCGTTAAGGTATAGTGGTTTCATGATTGAACTTCTATTTTTAATTTTATGCAACTTTCACTTTTATTTTTATTCAACTTCCATTTTTACTCAATTTACTTTTCCATTAAACTTCCTTTTTTTATTTAATTTCCAAATAGATCACTAAGGTATAGTGGTTTCTTGAATGAACTCTCATTTTTAATTTTCTGCAACTTCTATTTTTATTTTTATTCGACTTCCATTTTTAGTCAAGTCATTTTTTTATTCAACTTCCTCTTTTTGTTAATTTCCAAATAGATCGTTAAGGTATTGTGGTTTCTTAAGTGAACTTCCATTTTTAATTTTCTGCAACTTCCATTTTTATTTTTATTTGACTTCCATTTTTATTCAAGTCATTTTTCTATTCAGCTTCCTTTTTTATTTAATTTCCAAATAGATCGTCAAGGTATAGTGGTTTCTGGATTAAACTTCCATTTTTATTCAATTTACTTTTCCATTAAACTTCCTTTTTTATTTAATTTCCAAATAGATCGTTAAGGTATAGTCGTTTCTTTAAGGAACTTCCACTTTTAATTTTATGCAACTTCCATTTTTATTTTTATTCAACTTCCATTTTTATTCAAGTTATTTTTCTATTCAACTTCCTTTTTCATTTAATTTCCAAATAGATCGTTAAGGTATAGTGGTTTGTTGAATGAACTTCCAATTTTAATTTTCGGCAACTTCCATTTTTATTTCTATTCGACTTCTTTTTTTATTCAAGTTTCTTTTCTATTCAGCTTTCTTTTTCATTTAATTTCCAAATACATTGTTAAGGTGTAGTGGTTTTTGGATTGAACTTTCATTTTTAATTTTATGCAACTTTCACTTTTATGTTTATTGAACTTACATTTTTATTCAATTTACTTTTCTATTAAACTTCCTTTTTTATTTTATTTCCAAATAGATTGTTATGGTATAGTGGCTTCTTTAATGAATTTTCAATTTTAATTTTATGCAACTTTCATTTTTATTTTTACTCAACTTCCATTTTTATTCAAGTTATTTTTCTATTCAACTTCCATTTTTATTTAATTTCCAAATAGATCGTTAAGGTATAGGTGTTTCTTGAATGAATTTCCATTTTTAATTATCAGCAACTTCCATTCTTATTTTTATTTAACTTCCTCTTTTATTCAAGTTTGTTTTCTACTCAACTTCTTTTTTTATTTAATTTCCAAATAGATCGTTAAGGTATAGTGGTTTCTGGATTGAACTTCCAATTTTACTTTTCTGCAACTTCCATTTTTATTTTTATTCGACTTCCATTTTTATTCAATTTACTTATCTATTAAACTTCCTTTTTTATTTTATTTCCAAATAGATCGTTAAGGTATAGTGGTTTCTTGAATGAACTTCCAATATTAATTTTCTGCAACTTCAATTTTTATTTCTGTTCAACTTCTTTTTTTCTTCAAGTTTCTTTTCTATTCGATATCCTTTTTTTTTTAATTTCCAAATAAATCGTTAAGGTATAGTTTTTTCTTTAATGAACTTCCATTTTTAATTTTATGCAACTTCCATTTTTATTTGTATTCAACTTCTTTTTTTATTCAAGTTTCTTTGCTATTCAACTTCCTTTTTTATTTAATTTTCAAACAGATCATTATGGTATAGTGGTTTCTTGAATGAACTTCCATTTTTAATTTTCTGCAACTTCCATTTTTATTTCTATTCAACTTCTTTTTTTATTCAAGTTTCTTGTAGGGACCCACATTTTATGTTCTCATCATGTTCATGAGCATCTGTATGATTATGACTTGTTAAGTTTGCATGTGTATGTTGTGATTTGTTTCGCTCGAGCTAATGTGATCCATGCCTTGTTTTGAAGCCTTGTGATTTGTCTAAGTGTAGTATGCTCGTCTTGTTCCTTCCTTGATGTGAAACTTAGGTCACGCCTTGCCTGAGTTATGCTAGCCGATGTTATTGCAAGCCTAGGTTACGTTACGCCTAGATCATTCCAAGCCGAGGTCATCCTCAGTCTAGAAGTATCTTGGAACCCCTTGTTGACCTCCGTCCTCGCCTTGACACGTTAGCCGAGATGTTACCTTGCACCCAAGCGATCTCGTCCTGGAGTGGTGCGACCTAGGCCGAGGTGTGGCGCATCTAGGCCAAGATGTGGCACAGCTTAGTCAAGTGTTGTCCTTCCTAGCCGAGGTCATTGTCACCTTAGTTGCCGAAGTCCTTTGTTAGCCGATGTCACCCCTTGCCGGAGTACCATTCCGTGTAGCTTGTTAGATACACCTTGTTGTTAGCCGATGTCATTGCCCTGTCAGAGAGCCCATACCGCTTTACTTGTTGAACACCCTTCCACCATGCTTTGTCTGGTCTGTCAGCCACCTTTTCAGGAAGAACCCAACCAGTCGCCGCCACGTGTCTCAGCAGAGGGTTAACCCCAGAACCGGGTAAAGAAAACTATCATTTAGTATCATAACCTTGCCTTGTAGAGAGAGAAACTCTAGGAGGAAGAAGGAGTTTTAGAGTGAGGAAGTAGATCTTCAAGCTTGATTCCTAGAGATCGAACCGTTAGATCCGTGTTCTAAGGTTAGATTCTTGATCTGCTCATGATGTTCTCTATGTTCATGTTATTGCATTGCATGATCGGATATGATTTGTAAGCCATGCATCGTTTTGAAGTTCAATTTTTAGAAAGAGAAAATGATATTCATGTGTTCTTCAAGAAAGTCTTGTTTTGATCCGAAAGCTTGCATAAAGAATCATGTTTTTGTGTTTATTTCCGCAAGAATTCCAAGTACGGGTACCCAGGTCCATGTTTTCAAACTCATAGCACGAAAATCCCAGATTTGTGATGACAGATTATGATTGAGCATTCATATTTTTCATGTTTTCACACTCATGTTCTTCATGTTCATCAGCTGTGGGAAACCCAGAGTTTCCCGACCTCTTTTCCTTGCATGTGGCCCTCGGGAACACACCTCGGCGAGGAGGTGTGGAACCTCGGCCTGGACCTGGTTGGTGCCCAGCATGTTTTCCGAAACCATTTGTGTACATACGAAACTTGTTGAAGGTGCATTCAATAGGCTTTGCCATGTGTTTGTAGGATTTGGGCTTGTCTCGACCCCGACGTTTGAAGAAACTATGTGAGTGGTACTTTTAATAAAGTTATGTTACACTTGCTTTCATAAATCTCGTCTTGCCTTGTTTTGAAAAGTACTTGATCTAGCATGAATGACTATCCCTACTTGTATATTAAACACTATCTTGTTTTGATGACATTTCTTGAAAGTCCTTAGCTGCAGGGGACTATAATGCAACTGCACTCTTGTCTTGAAAGTCCTTAGCTGCAGGGGACTATAATGCAACTGCACTCTTGTCTTGAAAGTCCTTAGTTGCAGGGGACTATAATGCAACTGCACTCTTGTCTTGAAAGTCCTTAGTTGCAGGGGACTATAATGCAACTGCACTCTTGTCTTGAAAGTCCTTAGTTGCAGGGGACTATAATGCAACTGCACTCTTGTCTTGAAAGTCCTTAGCTGCAGGGGACTATAATGCAACTGCACTCTTGTCTTGGAATTGTCATCACCCTCTTGTATTAAGTAGATGTAATAACATCCAAAGAACCTGAAAGGCCGGCAATGAACTTGATTTCCCCTTGATTGTAAAGTATGCTATGTATTGTTTTGAAAGAAATCTTGGATATCAATCATGCAAAACCTTTATTTCTAATATTATTCACTGAGTATCCAAGCTCACCCTCTCTATATATATGTAGGTGATGAACAAGAAGGCATTGAGGCCTAGACGTGATGCCGATGTGTTTTTGGGTGCATTGCCGACATGTTTTGGATTAGCATTTTTGTACCATCTTGAAGATCATGCTTCTTGGCTTATTTTTCATTTGTACTTGTATATGTCGGCTTGAGAAGCCTTTTGGTCAAGATGTGTTTTGTATCTCATTTCCTTATTGTATTTAAGTTGTAAGACTTCATAAAGATGTATGTCATTTCATTGGACTTAAGCACGGCTCTCATGGACTACTTAGATTCTGTATATGTATATATATTACTTCCGCACTTGTAAGCCCCATATTTTATACTCTGATTGTGTGTGATTTTGTAAGTCGACCTTCGGTAATCTCGGATTACTGGCCATCACGGCACCAAACTACTAGGGGCGGTTTGGGGGCGTGACAGAATGGTATCAGAGCACGAGATCCTTATAGTACGTTGATCACTCACCTTGAGTCCTAAAGAGCATAGGATTTTCCTTAGAATGATGTTAGGATTGCATCATATTACTTGCTACTTGACTACGTGTGCATCATTTCGGCATAGACATTTGTTACTTGTACACGTATTATCTGTTCAGTTATTTTTAAAATCTCATCTTGCATTCTCCTAGCATCATGAGGAGAGGTAGACCTCCAGTTGGCCGGGATCGTTCAGAAGATAGATTGGAGAGATTGGAAAGGTTAGTCGAGGGCTTGGTTCGTGAGCAGAGACAACCTAGGCCACAGGACACTGGTACGACTTCCACGCAGGGTGAGCAGACGAATGGCCGTTATACAGCTCCACCCCCTCCAGTGCCACAAGTGCCTCTACAGCAGGCTTTGTATGGGAACGACACGATAACCCTAATCAGAGAGTTCAAGAAAATGAAACCGCCGAGATTTCAAGGAGGTATAGAACCGATGAAAGCCGAGGCATGGGTTTTAGAGATGAAGAAGTTGTTTGAGATCTTCCCCAGTACAGACGCCTAGAAGGTATCTCTGGCAGCATTCACATTAGACGACGATGCTCGTAGGTGGTGGATGATGGTCCGAGAAAGTAATCCGGGTTTGACTTGGGCAAAATTTTTGGAGTTGTTCTACAACAAGCATTTCCCCCTCAGCGTCCGAGACAGAAAAACCACGGAGTTTCAGAATCTAATGCAAGGGAACAAGACAGTCGCAGAATACGATCGTGCCTTTACTGAACTGGCGAGATATGTGCCTCATATGGTTGACGATGAATACCGAAAGGCGAGAAAGTTCGAAAGTGGGTTACGTGGACCGATACAAGACCGGGTCAATATGCTCAATATGCCGACATACGCTGGAGTACTGGACAAGGCCATCCTGGCTGAAGCTAATTTAAACCGATACCAGAGTTCAAGTGAGGGTCAGAGGAAGAGACAGAATTATGATAATCGCCGAGTTCCGTTCAATGCCAAGAAGAGAATGAGCACAGACAGTTCCAGCAACCCAAATCAGGAAGGTAACGCCAAGCCGATGTGCGCGAGTTGTGGAAAGCTACATTTCGGGGTTTGTCGTTGGGCAACAGGAGCTTGCTATGAGTGCGGCGAGATAGGTCATCGTGTGAAGGACTGCCCGAAGGCAGGGACTGACAATGGAAAGAGGAATGGAAGCACCTCGGGCTCTGCACAGAACAACAACGTCGGGAGAATACAGGCAAGGCAAGGCAGAGTTTTTGCATTGGTACCAGGAGACGCCCAGAATGCCGAGGTGGTAGTGTCAGGTACCCTCTCAATTTGTTCTCGAGATGCATACGTATTGATTGATTCGGGTTCTACGCATTCATTTGTGTCCACTATATTCGCCGAGAAGTTGAATAGAGAATTAGAACCCCTTGATTACGTATTATCTGTGTCTACTCCATCTGGGAGAAATATGATTGTTACATCCATTTATAGGGCGTGTATTGTTATGATTGAGAGTGTAGAGTTGTTAGTTGATTTGATGCCATTAAGCATGACCCATTTCGATGTCATATTGGGAATGGATTGGTTAGTAGCGAACCATGCATCCATTAATTGTGTTACTAAGAGCGTCACATTGAAGACCCCAAGTCAAGCTGAGGTCATTTTCCAAGGTAAAGGAGTAGTACCCCCACCTTACTTAATCTCATCCATGAAGGCCTACAAGTTGATCCAAAAAGGATGTCAGGGTTATTTATGCAGTATACTAAGCGATTTGAATGGAAGTGTTGAGTTAGCCGACATACCCGTTGTTGAGGAATTCCCCGATGTCTTTCCGAATGAGTTGCCTGGCCGCCTTGTCGATAGGGAAATAGAGTTTACCGTGGACATCCTGTCAGGAACACAACCCATCTCCAAAACACCCTACAGAATGGCCCCAGCCGAACTTAGAGAACTGAAATCGCAATTACAAGAATTGTTGGACAAAGGATTTGTTAGGCCGAGCACTTCACCGTGGGGATCACCCGTTCTATTTGTTAAGAAAAAGGATGGCACACTTCGTCTTTGCATTGACTACAGAGAACTTAATAAGGTGACCATCAAGAACAAGTACCCATTGCCTAGAATCGACGATTTGCTTGATCAACTACGAGGAGCACGAGTCTTTTCTAAGATTGACCTTAGGTCAGGCTACCACCAGTTGAAGGTTAAAGCCGAGGACATCGAGAAAACTGCTTTTCGGACAAGATATGGACACTACGAATTTTTGGTAATGCCCTTCGGAGTAACCAATGCCCCAGCAGCATTCATGGACTTGATGAACAGAGTCTTTAAGCCGTACCTAGATGAGTTTATCATTATTTTTATCGACGACATATTGATCTATTCCGGGAGTACGAGCGAGCACGAGAATCATCTGAGACTTGCCCTGCAGACCTTGAGAGATAAAAAGTTGTACGCCAAGTTGAGTAAATGCGAGTTTTGGCTTTCCAGCATTTCATTCCTAGGGCATGTGATTAATGAAGACGGTATATCAGTTGACCCCAGTAAGATTGAAGCCATTGTGAATTGGCCGACGCCGACCAACGTGTCCGAGGTTCGTAGTTTTCTGGGTTTGGCAGGTTATTACAGAAAGTTTGTGAAGGATTTCTCGAGGATTGCAGTGCCATTGACACAACTAACCAAGAAGGGAGCAGCTTACGAATGGACCAATGAAAGAGAATCAGCTTTCCAGGAGCTGAAGACGAGGTTAGTTACAGCACCAGTTCTGGTACTACCATCGGCTAATGAGGAATTTCAGATTTACAGTGATGCTTCACATAAAGGTTTGGGTTGCGTGTTAATGCAAGAAGGTAAAGTCATAGCGTACGCGTCTCGTCAGTTGAAGCCCAATGAAAAGAATTATCCTACCCATGATCTGGAACTAGCTGCCGTGGTTTTTGCTTTGAAGATATGGCGTCATTACTTGTATGGAACATCTTGCCAAGTTTTCACCGACCACAAGAGTCTGAAGTACTTGTTCACTCAGAAAGAGTTAAATATGAGGCAGAGAAGATGGCTCGAGCTACTGAAGGATTATGACATGCAGATTCAGTACCACCCAGGTAAGGCAAATTCTGTAGCCGACGTATTGAGCAGGAAGTTAGTTGGAAGTTTGGCGTGCCTGACAGCGGTTTCGGTGGAACCGACCATTATTGAGGAAGTGAAGACCAGACAGAGGGAGGATAAATTCCCCAAGAAGGTAATTGATGAATTCGTCACCAAGCCGAGGCCGGGATACACTATGGAGAATCAAGTGCTTAAGTTTGAAGGAAGATTGTGCGTGGCCGACGTATCAGAGTTAAAAAGGAAGATTTTGCAAGAGGCCCATAGTTCCAAGTTTGCCATTCATCCAGGGAGCACCAAGATGTATCAGGACGTAAAGCGGACCTTTTGGTGGCCAAACATGAAAAGAGAGATAGCCGAGTTTGTATTTCAGTGTCTGTGTTGTCAGCAAGTGAAGGCAGAACACCAGAGACTGGCAGGACTTCTTCAACCCTTGTCGATTCCTGAGTGGAAATGGGAGCACATCTCCATGGATTTTGTAGTGGGTTTGCCGAGGACGCAAAGAGGTATGGATTCCATTTGGGTTATAGTCGACAGGTTTACTAAGTCAGCTCACTTTTTGCCTGTCAAGACTACATTCAATGCCGACCGACTTGCCGAATTGTACATGAATGAGATCGTTAGGCTTCATGGTGTGCCGATGTCCATTGTGTCAGACCGAGATCCGAAGTTCGTTTCTAGATTTTGGCAGAGTCTACAAGGAGCCTTGGGAACGGAGTTGAGATTTAGCACAGCCTTTCACCCCCAGACCGACGGGCAGACAGAAAGAACGATTCAGACACTCGAAGACATGCTCAGACTATGCGTGTTGGATTTCCAGGGAAGTTGGGAATCGCATTTGCCATTAGTAGAGTTCGCGTACAACAACAGTTATCAAGCCAGCATAGGCATGGCGCCGTATGAAGCTTTGTATGGAAGGGAGTGCAGATCGCCGATATGTTGGACTGAAGTAGGAGACAAAGCTCTAATTGGCCCCGAGTTGGTTCAGATGACAACTGAAAAGATCAAACTCATTCAGCAGAGGATTAAAACTGCACAGAGTCGACAGAAGTGTTATGCCGACCAAAGAAGGAGGGAGTTAGAATTTGAAATTGGGGATCATGTATTTTTGAAGGTCTCGCTGATGACAGGAGTTTCGAGATTTGGGAAGAAGGGTAAACTCGCACCCCGATATATTGGGCCGTTTGAAATTCTTGAGAAAGTTAACACCGTTGCTTACAGACTCGCTTTGCCGCCAGATTTGAGCCAAGTCCACAGCGTGTTCCATGTTTCAATGCTGAGAAAATATATCTAAGACCCACTGCATGTAATAGATTACTCCGGAGTTGTAGTTAATGAAGACTTGGGCTACGAAGAGAAGCCGATAAGAATTATCGACAGACAAGTGAGACAGTTGAGAAACAAGTCGATATCAATGGTGAAAATCGAATGGGAGAAGCATTATGGTGAGGAGGCCACATGGGAAAAGGAAGAGGAGATGAAAATCCGTTACCCGGAGTTATTCGTAGGACAAGGTAACTTAAGTTTGGGGACCAAACTTCTTTAAGGAGGGTAGACTGTAGGGACCCACATTTTATGTTCTCATCATGTTCATGAGCGTCTGTATGATTATGACTTGTTAAGTTTGCATGTGTATGTTGTGATTTGTTTCGCTCGAGCTAATGTGATCCATGCCTTGTTTTGAAGCCTTGTGATTTGTCTAAGTGTAGTATGCTCGTCTTGTTCCTTCCTTGATGTGAAACTTAGGTCACGCCTTGCCTGAGTTATGCTAGCCGATGTTATTCCAAGCCTAGGTTACGTTACGCCTAGATCATTCCAAGCCGAGGTCATCCTCAGTCTAGAAGTATCTTGGAACCCCTTGTTGACCTCCGTCCTCGCCTTGACACGTTAGCCGAGATGTTACCTTGCACCCAAGCGATCTCGTCCTGGAGTGGTGCGACCTAGGCCGAGGTGTGGCGCATCTAGGCCAAGATGTGGCACAGCGTAGTCAAGTGTTATCCTTCCTAGCCGAGGTCATTGTCACCTTAGTTGCCGAAGTCCTTTGTTAGCCGATGTCACCCCTTGCCGGAGTACCATTCCGTGTAGCTTGTTAGGTACGCCTTGTTGTTAGCCGATGTCATTGCCCTGTCAGAGAGCCCATACCGCTTTACTTGTTGAACACCCTTCCACCATGCTTTGTCTGGTCTGTCAGCCACCTTTTCAGGAAGAACCCAACCAGTCGCCGCCACGTGTCTCAGCAGAGGGTTAACCCCAGAACCGGGTAAAGAAAACTATCATTTAGTATCATAACCTTGCCTTGTAGAGAGAGAAACTCTAGGAGGAAGAAGGAGTTTTAGAGTGAGGAAGTAGATCTTCAAGCTTGATTCCTAGAGATCGAACCGTTCGATCCGTGTTCTAAGGTTAGATTCTTGATCTGCTCATGATGTTCTCTATGTTCATGTTATTGTATTGCATGATCGGATATGATTTGTAAGCCATGCATCGTTTTGAAGTTCGATTTTTAGAAAGAGAAAATGATATTCATGTGTTCTTCAAGAAAGTCTTGTTTTGATCCGAAAGCTTGCATAAAGAATCATGTTTTTGTGTTTATTTCCGCAAGAATTCCAAGTACGGGTACCCAGGTCCATGTTTTCAAACTCATAGCACGAAAATCCCAGATTTGTGATGACAGATTATGATTGAGCATTCATATTTTCCATGTTTTCACACTCATGTTCTTCATGTTCATCAGCTGAGGGAAACCCAGAGTTTCCCAACCTCTTTTCCTTGCATGTGGCCCTCGGGAACACATCTCGGTGAGGAGGTGTGGAACCTCGGCCTGGACCTGGTTGGTGCCCAGCATGTTTTCCGAAACCATTTGTGTACATACGAAACTTGTTGAAGGTGCATTCAATAGGCTTTGCCATGTGTTTGTAGGATTTGGGCTTGTCTCGACCCCGACGTTTGAAGAAACTATGTGAGTGGTATTTTTAATAAAGTTATGTTACACTTGCTTTCATAAATCTCGTCTTGCCTTGTTTTGAAAAGTACTTGATCTAGCATGAATGACTATCCCTACTTGTATATTAAACACTATCTTGTTTTGATGACATTTCTTGAAAGTCCTTAGCTGCAGGGGACTATAATGCAACTGCACTCTTGTCTTGAAAGTCCTTAGTTGCAGGGGACTATAATGCAACTGCACTCTTGTCTTGAAAGTCCTTAGTTGCAGGGGACTATAATGCAACTGCACTCTTGTCTTGAAAGTCCTTAGCTGCAGGGGACTATAATGCAACTGCACTCTTGTCTTGGAATTGTCATCACCCTCTTGTATTAAGTAGATGTAATAACATCCAAAGAACCTGAAAGGCCGGCAATGAACTTGATTTCCCCTTGATTGTAAAGTATGCTATGTATTGTTTTGAAAGAAATCTTGGATATCAATCATGCAAAACCTTTATTTCTAATATCATTCACTGAGTATCCAAGCTCACCCTCTCTATATATATGTAGGTGATGAACAAGAAGGCATTGAGGCCTAGACGTGATGCCGATGTGTTTTTGGGTGCATTGCCGACATGTTTTGGATTAGCATTTTTGTACCATCTTGAAGATCATGCTTCTTGGCTTATTTTTCATTTGTACTTGTATATGTCGGCTTGAGAAGCTTTTTGGTCAAGATGTGTTTTGTATCTCATTTCCTTATTGTATTTAAGTTGTAAGACTTCATAAAGATGTATGTCATTTCATTGGACTTAAGCACGACTCTCATGGACTACTTAGATTCTGTATATGTATATATATTACTTCCGCACTTGTAAGCCCTATATTTTATACTCTGATTGTGTGTGATTTTGTAAGTCGGCCTTCGGTAATCTCGGATTACTGGCCATCACGGCACCAAACTACTAGGGGCGGTTTGGGGGCGTGACATTTCTTTTCTATTCAACTTTCTGTTTTGTTTAATTTCCAAATAGATCGTTATGGTATAGTGGTTTCTGGATTGAACTTCCATTTTTAATTTTATACAACTTTAACTTTTATTTTTATTGAACTTCCATTTTTATTCAATTTAATTTTCTATTAAACTTCCTTTTTTATTTAATTTCCAAATAGATCGTTAAGGTATAGTGGTTTCCTGAATGAACTTCCAATTTTAATTTTCTGCAACTTTCATTTTTATTTCTATTCGACTTCTTTTTTTATTCAAGTTTCTTTTCTATTCAACTTCCTTTTTTATTTAATTTTAAAATAGATTGTTAAGGTATAGTGATTTCTGGATTGAACTTTCATTTTTAATTTTATGCAACTTTCACTTTTATTTTTATTGAACTTCCATTTTTATTCAATTTAGTTTTCTATTAAACTTCCTTTTTTATTTAATTTCCAAATAGATCGTTAAGCTATAGTGGTTTCTTTAATGAATTTCCATTTTTAATTTTATGCAACTTCCATTTTTATTTTTACTCAACTTCCATTTTTATTCAAGTTAATTTTCTATTCAACTTCAATTTTTATTTAATTTCCAAATAGATCGTTAAGGTATAGTGGTTTCTTGAATGAACTTCCATTTTTAATTTTCTGCAACTTCCATTCTTATTTTTATTTAACTTCCTCTTTTATTCAAGTTTGTTTTCTACTCAACTTCCTTTTTTATTTAATTTCAAAATAGATCGTTAAGGTATAGTGGTTTCTGGATTGAACTTCCATTTTTAATTTTCAGCAACTTTCATTTTTATTTTTATTCAACTTCCATTTTTATTCAATTTACTTATTTGTTAAACTTCCATTTTTATTTTATTTCGAAATAGATCGTTAAGGTATAGTGGTTTCTTGAATGAACTTTCAATTTTAATTTTCTGCAACTTCAATTTTTATTTATATTCAACTTCTTTTTTTATTCAAGTTTCTTTTCTATTAGACTTCCTTTTTTTTTAATTTCCAAATAAGTCGTTAAGGTAAAGTTTTTTCTTTAATGAACTTCCATTTTTAAATTTATGCAACTTCAATTTTTATTTTTTTCAACTTCCATTTTTATTCAGGTTATTTTTCTATTCAACTTCCTATTTTATTTAATTTCCAAATAGATCGTTAAGGAATAGTGGTTTCTTGAATGAACTTCCATTTTTAATTTTCTGCAACTTCCATTTTTATTTTTATTTAACTTCCTTTTTTTTCAGGTTTCTTTTATTCTCAACTTCCTTTTTTATTTAATTTCCAAATATATCATTAAGGTATAGTGGTTTTTGGATTGAACTTCCATTTTTAATTTTCGGCAACTTCCATTTTATTTTTATTCAACTTCCATTTTTATTCAATTTACTTTTGTACTAAATATCCTGTTTTATTTAATTTCCAAATAAATCGTTAAGGTATTGAGGTTTCTTGAATGAACTTCCATTTTTAATTTTCTGCAACTTCCATTTTTATTTTTATTCGACTTCCATTTTTATTCAAGTCATTTTTCTATTCAACTTCTTTTTTTATTTAATTTCCAAATAGATCATTAAGGTATAGTGGTTTCTTGAATTATAGCGATCCCGGGTTTACCCTTATTGTACAGTGATCCGGACATGTGTTCGTGGATGTTGATAGTTGATCATTATCTTGTTTACATGCTTTCTTACTTTGTATTTGAGTTATAGGATGTGTTGGGCAGGTTGTTACAGGTTGGTTAGGCCTTGGTTTCAATTCCTGGTTGTTCAGTTTTTAGGCGTTCCGCTCGAGCGGGTCTTATTGCGCTCGAGCGGGTATTGCACACCTCCAGTATTTCGGGTTCCTGCAAAACTTCTGCAGATGTGATTTCTGCGCTCGAGCGGGTTTGTTTACGCTCGAGCGGTGGCGCTCGAGCGGGTCGTTTGGCGCTCAAGCGGGTAGTACTTTCTGGGTGTAAGTTCTGGGAGGTGGAAATCTGCGCTCGAGCGGACTGGTTTTCGCGCTCGAGCGGAAGTGCTTTATTCTTGTGTCTTGGCGCTCGAGCGGGCCTTATTGCGCTCGAGCGTGTCCAGAGTTTTGTTCTTGGCGCTCGAGCGTCGTGTTCTCCGCTCGAGCGGATCATACGTATATGAGTTATCCGCTTGGTGATTTTAAATCACTTTTTACATTTCTTTCTCTCTTCTACTTTTTCTAAAAGCCATTTTGAGAGCTCCTCTCTCTAAAATCTTGCCTACTCTCTAGATTTTGATCTAGCTAGAGTGAGTTCCTCACCTTCGGCCTTTGTAAAGGTTGTGTTGATCGTCGAGGGCGTCGTTTTCATCCGAGAATCTTGGTCTTTGGAGCATTTTGATTTTGGTCTTCATCTCCATTGGAGCTCAAACTTTGAGGTAGGGATATCCTACTCCTCTCTATGGATTTTGTCTTTAAATTTTAGTATTTTGAGATGTTGGGGTTGGTTTGGTAATTTTGTGAAAGTTTGGGGCTTTTGTGTTATTTTACAAAAGTTGGGGTTTTATTTATAATAAACCTAGATGCATGTCTGGCATAGAGTAATGGAATAAATGTTTAATCATTGATGAGAATGGGACCCTAAGGGTTGTAATGTTAATTATGGAAAATGACCTAATTACATTGTTTGATTAATTGGGATAATTAATTGTGAGAAATGAGGAAAAGAAATGGAATTGTCGAGATCGAGAATGTATGGGGTTAAAGGGTGTAGTTGAATTTATTATCACTCACCGAAATGAAATGTTGATTGAATATCCATTTGTGCATTTATTTTCTGTTTAGAAATAACTGCTTTGGGCTATCGGTGGAGGATAGTCGTGATTGTTGTAGACAATGCATGATGATTAGGCAAACGAAAACTAATCAATGGAATGTGTCATGGAATTTGACGTTTGATATAATACATTAACTGTATGTATTGAATGATGGAATATAGAACCTATGTGTTTGTATACGTTATGTGTAGAGGAGGAGATGGGGGATGTACTCCGCGGTTTAGGGGAACATGGGGGATGTACCTCTAAACCGGATAGACTTGGGAGGAGATGGGGGATGAACTCCATAGATATAGCTCATATGCTTGTCTAGAGAAGTGAAGATAGAGCTAATATGCTTATCTTTGAGAAGTGTAGATACAGCTCATATGCTTGTCTTGAGAAGTGAAGATAGGGCCAATATGCTTATCTTTGTGAAATGTGGATGTAGCTCATATGCTTATCTGTGAATGTGGGATATAGTTGTTATACATATCTGTTGAGTCGATGATAGAGCTAATATGCTTATCTGTTGAAAAAGGGAAAATGAAAAGTAACTTGGACTCATAAGTCGTATGACATAGAATGTGATTTATGTGGATGTATCAGTGTTGGCCATCTATCAATTGCTAATCTTTTAGTCATTGTTCATGGTTGGTTTAGTATATTTCTACTGGGCTGTGGCTCACCCTATATGGGAATATCATTTTCAGGTGCAGGTAGCATGCCACCTCCAAGGACATAGCTTGGGAGGCCAGATGCGAGCAGATTTTTGCTGTTTAGTTTCTTTTGATGTATTACATGTTTATTCAAGCCAAGGGCTTAATGTGTAGATGAGTTAGTACTCTTTTGCTGTAACCAAGTGTTAACTTGGAAAGCTGTAAGCCCTTAGGGCACTTTGCATTTGTTGTTAACATGTAATACTTTTGTAATGAAACTCTGATTAATAGAAGAATATGGATATTTCGCATGTTAATGAATGTCTTAATTGTTGGTTTAATGTTATTATTTTGAGGGCACTACATGAATGAAATTCCATTTTTAATTTTCTGCAACTTCCATTTCTATTTTTATTAAACTTCCATTTTTATTCAAGTTATTTTTCTCTTCAACTTCCTTTCTTATTTAATTTCCAAATAGATCATTAAGGTATAGTGGTTTCTTGAATGAACTTCAATTTTTAATTTTCTGCAACTTCCATTTTTATTTTTATTTAACTTCCTTTTTTGTTCAGGTTTCTTTTCTACACAACTTCCTTTTTTAATTAATTTCCAAATGGATCGTTAAGGTATAGTGGTTTCTTGAATGAACTTCCATTTTTAATTTTCTGCAACTTCCGTTTTTAATTTTATTCCACTTCCATTTTTATTCAAGTTATTTTTCTATTCAACTTCCTTTTTTGTTTAATTTCTAAATAGATCGTTAAGGTATAGTGGTTTCTTTAATGA
The DNA here is from genome assembly GCF_055761805.1 of Camellia sinensis. Lineage (NCBI taxonomy): Eukaryota > Viridiplantae > Streptophyta > Magnoliopsida > Ericales > Theaceae > Camellia > Camellia sinensis. The sequence continues at coordinate 11,255,429 of NC_138962.1, read as the reverse complement.
ACTTCCATTTTTAATTTTATGCAACTTCCATTTTTATTTTTATTCAACTTCCATTTTTATTCAAGTTATTTTTCTATTCAATTGCCATTTTTATTTAATTTCCGAATAGATCGTTAAGGTATAGTGGTTTCTTGGATGACCTTCCATTTTTAATTTTCTGCAACTTCCATTCTTTATTTTATTTAACTTCCTTTTTTATTCAAATTTCTTTTCTACTCAACTTCCTTTTTTATTTAATTTCCAAATAGATCGTTAAGGTCTAGTGGTTTCTGGATTGAACTTCCATTTTTAATTTTTTGCAACTTCCATTTTTAATTTTATTGAACTTCCATTTTTATTTTATTTCCAAATAGGTCGTTAAGGTATAGTGGTTTCTGGATTGAACTTTCATTTTAATTTTATGCAACTTTCACTTTTATTTTTATTGAACTTCCATTTTTATTCAATTTACTTTTCTATTAAATTTCCTTTTTTTATTTGATTTCCAAATAGATCGTTAAGGTATAGTGGTTTCTATAATGAACTTCCATTTTTAATTTTATGCAGCTTCCAGTTTTATTTTTATTCAACTTCCATTTTTATTCAATTTACTTTTCTATTGAACTTCCTCTTTTATTTAATTTCCAAATAGATCGTTAAGGTATAGTGGTTTCTTGAATGAGCTTCCATTTATAATTTTCTGCAACTTCTATTTTTATTTTTATTCGACTTCCATTTTTATTCAAGTTATTTTTCTATTCAACTTCTTTTTTTATTTAATTTCCAAATAGATTGTTAAGGTATAGTGGTTTCTGGATTGAACTTCCATTTTTAATTTTTTGCAACTTTCATTTTTATTTTTATTCTACTTCCATTTTTATTCAATTTACTTTTCTATTAAACTTCCTTTTTTATTTAATTTCCAAATAGATCGTTAAGGTATAGTGGTTTCTTGAATAAACTTCCATTTTTAATTTTCTGTAACTTCCATTTTTATTTTTTTTAACTTCCTTTTTCACTCAAGTTTCTTTTCTACTCAACTTCCTTTTTTATTTAATTTCCAAATAGATCGTTAAGGTATAGTGGTTTCTTGAATGAACTTCCATTTTTAATTTTCTGCAACTTCCATTTTAGTTTTTATTCGACTTCCATTTTTATTCAAGTCATTTTTCTATTCAACTTCTATTTTTATTTAATTTCCAAATAGATCGTTAAGGTATAGTGGTTTCTTGAATTAACTTCCAATTTTAATTTACTGCAACCTCCATTTTTATTTCTATTCAACTTCTTTTTTTATTCAAGTTTCTTTCCTGTTCAACTTCCTTTTTTTTTTTTTAATTTCCAAATAGATTGTTAAGGAATAGTAGTTTCTGGATTGAACTTCCACTTTTAATTTTATGCAACTTCCATTTTTATTTCTATTCAATTTCCATTTTTATTCAAGTTATTTTTCTATTCAACTTCCTTTTTTATTTAATTTCCAAATAGATCGTTAAGGTATAGTGGTTTGTTGAATAAACTTCCAATTTTAATTTTTGGCAACTTCCATTTTTATTTCTATTCGACTTCTTTTTTTATTCAAGTTTCTTTTCTATTCAACTTCCTTTCTCATTTAATTTCCAAATAGGTCGTTAAGGTATAGCGGTTTCTTGAATGAACTTCCATTTTTAATTTTCTGCAACTTCCATTTTAATTTTTATTCGACTTCTTTTTTTATTCAAGTTTCTTTTCTATTCAACTTCCTTTTTCATTTAATTTCCAAATAGATCGTTAAGGTATAGTGGTTTCTTGAATGAACTTCCATTTTTAATTTTCTGCAACTTCCATTTTTATTTTTATTCGACTTCTTTTTTTATTCAAGTTTCTTTTCTATTCAACTTCCTTTTTCATTTAATTTCCAAATAGATCGTTAAGGAATAGTGGTTTCTTGAATGAATTTCCACTTTTAATTTTCTGCAACTTCCACTTTTATTTTTATTCGACTTCTTTTTTTATTCAAGTTTCTTTTCTATTCAACTTCCTTTTTCATTTAATTTCCAAATAGATCGTTAAGGTATAGTGGTTTCTTGAATGAACTTCCATTTTTAATTTTCTGCAACTTCCATTTTTATTTTTATTCGACTTCCATTTTTATTCAATTTACTTTTCTATTCAACTTCATTTTTTACTTAATTTCCAAATAGATCGTTAAGGTATAGTGGTTTCTGGATTGAACTTCCTTTTTTAATTTTATGCAACTTTCATTTTTATTTTTATTCAACTTCCATTTTTATTAAATTTACTTTTCTATTAAACTTATTTTTTATTTACTTTCCAAATAGATCGTTAAGGTATAGTGGTTTCTTGAATGAACTTCCATTTTTAGTTTTCTGCTACTTCCATTTTTATTTCTATTCTACTTCTTTTTTTATTCAAGTTTCTTTTTTATTTAACTTCCTTTTTTATTTAATTTCTAAATAGATCGTTAAGGTATAGTGGTTTCTGCATTGAACTTCCATTTTTAATTTTATGCAACTTTCACTTTTATTTTTATTCAACTTCCATTTTTATTCAATTTACTTTTCTATTAAACTTCCTTTTTTTTTTTAATTTCCAAATAGATCGTTAAGGTACAGTGGTTTCTTGAATGTACTTCCAATTTTAATTTTCTGTAACTTCCATTTTTATTTCTATTCAACATCTTTTTTGATTCAAGTTTCTTTTCTATTCAATTTCCTTTTTTATATACTTTCCAAATAGATTGTTAAGGTATAGTGGTTTCTGGATTGAACTTTCATTTTTAATTTTATGCAACTTTCACTTTTATTTTTATTGAACTTCCATTTTTATTCAATTTACTTTTCTATTAAATTTCCTTTTTTTATTTGATTTCCAAATAGATCGTTAAGGTATAGTGGTTTCTTTAATGAACTTCCATTTTTATTTTTATTCAACTTCCATTTTTATTCAATTTGCTTTTCTATTGAACTTCCTCTTTTATTTAATTTCCAAATAGATCGTTAAGGTATAGTGGTTTTTTGAATGAGCTTCCATTTATAATTTTCTGCAACTTCTATTTTTATTTTTATTCGACTTCCATATTTGTTCAATTTACTTTTCTATTAAACTTCCTTTTTTATTTAATTTCCAAATAGATCGTTAAGGTATAGTGGTTTCTTGAATAAACTTCTATTTTTAATTTTTTGTAACTTCCATTTTTATTTTTTTTTTAACTTCCTTTTTCATTCAAGTTTCTTTTCTACTCAACTTCCTTTTTTATTTAATTTCCAAATAGATCGTTAAGGTATAGTGGTTTCTTGAATAAACTTCCATTTTTAATTTTCTGCAACTTCCATTTTAGTTTTTATTCGACTTCCATTTTTATTCAAGTCATTTTTCTATTCAACTTCCATTTTTATTTAATTTCCAAATAGATCGTTAAGGTATAGTGGTTTCTTGAATGAACTTCCAATTTTAATTTACTGCAACCTCCATTTTTATTTCTATTCAACTTCTTTTTTTATTCAAGTTTCTTTCCTGTTCAACCTCCTTTTTTTTTTAATTTCCAAATAGATTGTTAAGGTATAGTGGTTTCTGGATTGAACTTCCACTTTTAATTTTATGCAACTTCCATTTTTATTTTTATTCAGCTTCCGTTTTTATTCAAGTTATTTTTCTATTTAATTTCCAAATAGATCGTTAAGGTATGGTAGTTTGTTGAATAAACTTCCAATTTTAATTTTTTGCAACTTCCATTTTTATTTCTATTCGACTTCTTTTTTTATTCAAGTTTATTTTCTTTTCAACTTCCTTTTTCATTTAATTTCCAAATAGATCGTTAAGGTATAGTGGTTTCTCGAATGAACTTCCATTTTTAATTTTCTGCAACTTCCATTTTTATTTTTATTCCACTTCCATTTTTATTCAATTTACTTTTCTGTTCAACTTCCTTTTTTACTTAATTTCCAAATAGATCATTAAGGTATAGTGGTTTCTTGAATGAACTTTCATTTTTAATTTTCTGCAACTTCCATTTTTATTTTTATTCGACTTCGATTTTTATTGAAGTCATTTTTCTATTCAACTTCCTTTTTTATTTAATTTCCAAATAGATCGTTAAGGTATAGTGGTTTCTTGAATGAACTTCCATTTTTAATTTTCTGCAACTTCCATTTTTATTTCTATTCAACTTCTTTCTTTATTCAAGTTTTTTTTCTATTCAACTTTCTTTTTTATTTAATTTCCAAATAGATCGTTAAGGTATAGTGGTTTCTGGAATGAACTTCCATTTTCAATTTTCTGCAACTTCCATTTTTATTTTTATTTGACTTCCATTTTTATTCAAGTCATTTTTCTATTCAACTTCCTTTTTTATTTAATTTCCAAGTAGATCGTCAAGGTATAGTGGTTTCTAGATTGAACTTCCATTTTTAATTTTATGCAACTTGCACTTTTATTTTTATTCAACTTTCATTTTTATTCAATTTGCTTTTCCATTAAACTTCCTTTTTTATTTAATTTCCAAATAGATCGTTAAGGTATAGTCATTTCTTTAATGAACTTCCACTTTTAATTTTATGCAACTTCCATTTTTATTTTTATTCAACTTTCATTTTTATTCAAGTTATTTTTCTATTCAACTTCTTTTTTCATTTAATTTCCAAATAGATCGTTAAGGTATAGTGGTTTGTTGAATGAACTTCCAATTTTAATTTTCGGCAACTTCCATTTTTATTTCTATTCGACTTCTTTTTTTATTCAAGTTTCTTTTCTATTCAACTTCCTTTTTCATTTACTTTCCAAATAGATCGTTAAGGTATAATGGTTTCTTGAATGAACTTCCATTTTTAATTTTCTGCAACTTCCATTTTTATTTTTATTCGACTTCCATTTTTATTCAGTTTACTTTTCTATTCAGCTTCCTTTTTTACTTAATTTCCAAATAGATCGTTAAGGTATAGTGGTTTCTGGATTGAACTTCCTTTTTAAATTTTATGCAACTTTCATTTTTATTTTTATTCAACTTCCCTTTTTATTCAATTTACTTTTCTATTAAACTTATTTTTTATTTACTTTCCAAATAGATCGTTAAGGCATAGTGGTTTTTTGAATGAACTTCCATTTTTAACTTTCTGCTACTTCCATTTTTATTTTTATTCAACTTCTTTTTTTTTTCAAATTTCTTTTCTATTCGACTTCCTTTTTTATTTAATTTCTAAATAGATCGTTAAGGTATGGTAGGTTGTTGAATAAACTTCCAATTTTATTTTTTTGCAACTTCCATTTTTATTTCTATTCGACTTCTTTTTTTATTCAAGTTTATTTTCTATTCAACTTCCTTTTTCATTTAATTTCCAAATAGATCGTTAAGGTATAGTGGTTTCTTGAATGAACTTCCATTTTTAATTTTCTGCAACTTCCATTTTTATTTTTATTCGACTTCCATTTTTATTCAATTTACTTTTCTATTCAAATTCCTTTTTTACTTAATTTCCAAATAGATCATTAAGGTATAGTGGTTTCTTGAATGAACTTTCATTTTTAATTTTCTGCAACTTCCATTTTTATTTTTATTCGACTTCGATTTTTATTGAAGTCATTTTTCTATTCAACTTCCTTTTTTATTTAATTTCCAAATAGATCGTTAAGGTATAGTGGTTTCTTGAATGAACTTCCATTTTTAATTTTCTGCAACTTCCATTTTTTATTTCTGTCACGCCCCACCTTTTATTACTCGGAGTCATTACCAAATTCTTTAACTTAATTCAATTTCAGAGATAACATGCGGAAATAAACTCATACATTCAATCCGTAGAAGTGATTAACAATACTCTCATTCGTATGCAAAGTAAATATTACATGAACTAACTTAATAAATTTCCCTTGGGCTTACATCCTTAAAAGTACAAGAAGAAGGGTGTAACCCTTTACAACAATGGCATTCCGCCAACATAACTGAGGCCCCGTGGCCAACAAATAAGAAAATCCAAATCTTGTAGCACACCCTGCTAAACACCTGAAAAAGATTCAACAACGTGGGATGAACATATAGTCCAGTAGGGAACTCAACATGCTCCTTAACAATAACAACATCACAGATAGCTATGATCATGAACACCCATTCTCATACTAGAATAATAATGTGACAGTTTATACAAAATATATATATGAATATACATATGAACTTTTCTTGAAAACAATCATTTAATTCACCGCTATAAGCAATTTATCCTTCCTTTTTCCTTTCATTAACCCCCGTTCCCAATCTTTTATAACATAAACAACTATTTAGAAAAATAGATTCACTAAGCCCATTACTCTTCCATTTGCCACACATACAACAGATGTGCCTTTTCAAAACATAATTGGCATTTCAATGCAATTCCCATTATATCATAATTATCCATACACACCTCTATAAAAAAGATAACAACTCAACTACATACATAAAATCAATCAATGAGTCAACTCGTCCCTCCAACACTGTAACAAATACAATCCACAATGTTTCCAGATACACTGAAACAATAACAAAACAACAATGCACTACTAGCTATATGCGTAGTAAGCCAAAGATACACTTCTCACAACAATCTACCAGTTTACCAGGCGCTAGCTGGAAGGGTATGGTACCTTAGATTATCAGCGCATCAGTTCTCCAGGCGCTAGCTGGAAGGGTATGATACCTCTGATTATAAGCGCTGAACACATAAGTGTGTGGAGTTCATCACCTATCTTCTCACACACACTGGAGTACAACCCCTCTCTTCTCCTCAACCAGTATACAAATATAATGTAGTTCAGCATTTCATTACATATGATGTTCAATCAACAATGGTGTAATACATACACAACAATTCAACACAACCTTATCATCCTCCACCGATGACCAAAATATCCAGATGCATGCATATTATACATCTATTAACAGACCCAACTAACATGAGAGTACAAAACTCAGCAACAACATGAACATGGTAGTTAAAGCTATACCCCACACAAGTGTGTTCAACACTCAAGATACAACATTACAATTCTCTTATACTTGTTTCAAAATACCTTTTCCATTTCACAAAATGAATTCCACTTCCTTTGTTTTCACAAAAATCATTCCTATGGACAAAAGCCATACTTCATTTAAATTCACTACATTCTTTTCAAAGCCATTTCAAAATAATTATGCACATTAAGTCATAAACAATAAATTAGGGTCTTTCCTTCATCTTTCTCAATATTGACCAAAAAGGCCTAATTAACATCAACAAACAACAATAACCACAATTAAGACTCAAAATACCTAAGTATTTTCCCAAAGATCTAAACCCCTCAATTAATCTATTAAATCGAATAAGAAAATTTAGGGTTTCCTCTCCTTTCAACAACCACATGCTAATTAACACCCCAATTAGCCCAAATCATAACTAATGATAATAAACCCAAATTCAATAACCAACCCAAGGTTCAGTCCCATGATTTTCACAAATCCAACATGATACAATTTTTATGCAATACAAAAACTACCACATGTCTATCTATAGATGAAGTATTGAAAAGAAACAAGGAGAATCCCTACCTCGAACAAAGAACACAAATGGAGAAGATGACCCAAAATCCAAGTGCTCCAAATCCACTATTTTTCAGATTAGAATGAAGCCCAAGCCGCCCTCTATCTTATTAACAAAGGACCTAGGATGGATTCACACTAGAAGTAGATGAAAACCTAGAAAGAAGATGAGTTTAGAGAGAGAGAAGTCGTACCTAGGGTTTGGAAACTAGAAGAGGATGAAAAGACTGATCAAAACCCGCTGCTGCCTATTTAAACTGGACAGGCTCGCTCGAGCGAAGACTTGGTCGCTCGAGCGACCAGACACAGGAAAGCCTCGCTCGAGCGAAGAAAAGCTCGCTCGAGCCAAAAACTCGATGCTTCAGGTCTGCAACCCAGAAGCTCGCTCGATCGAAGAAACTCTCGCTCGAGCGAAGAAACACTGCTCACAGGTCTATACTAGACGCAAACACTCGCTCGAGCGAAGAAACCCTGGCTCGAGCCACCAGACACAAAACTCAACCCTCGCTCGAGCGACCAAACTCTCGCTCGAGCGACCAATCCAAATTCTGGACAGTAACCCCTGGTTTCAAAACCCAACCAAAACAAAACAAACCTGCCCAACACATCCGATAACTCAAAAGAGAAAATAAAGGATGACAACCACAATTATACATTGAGAGAACCCAAGGAACCTAAGCCCGGATACAACAACCAAAAGGAAAAAGACCAGGGTCGCTATAATTTCTATTCAACTTCTTTTTTTATTCAAGTTTTTTTCTATTCAACTTTCTTTTTTATTTAATTTCCAAATAGATCGTTAAGGTATGGTGGTTTCTGGAATGAACTTCCATTTTCAATTTTCTGCAACTTCCATTTTTATTTTTATTTGACTTCCATTTTTATTCAAGTCATTTTTCTATTCAACTTCCTTTTTTATTTAATTTCCAAATAGATCGTCAAGGTATAGTGGTTTCTAGATTGAACTTCCATTTTTAATTTTATGCAACTTTCACTTTTATTTTTATTCAACTTCCATTTTTATTCGATTTACTTTTCCATTAAACTTCCTTTTTTATTTAATTTCCAAATAGATCGTTAAGGTATAGTCGTTTCTTTAATGAACTTCCACTTTTAATTTTATGCAACTTCCATTTTTATTTTTATTCAACTTTCATTTTTATTCAAGTTATTTTTCTATTCAACTTCTTTTTTCATTTAATTTCCAAATAGATCGTGAAGGTATAGTGGTTTGTTGAATGAACTTCCAATTTTAATTTTCGGCAACTTCCATTTTTATTTCTATTCGACTTCTTTTTTTATTCAAGTTTCTTTTCTATTCAACTTCCTTTTTCATTTACTTTCCAAATAGATCGTTAAGGTATAGTGGTTTCTTGAATGAACTTCCATTTTTAATTTTCTGCAACTTCCATTTTTATTTTTATTCGACTTCCATTTTTATTCAATTTACTTTTCTATTCAGCTTCCTTTTTTACTTAATTTCCAAATAGATCGTTAAGGTATAGTGGTTTCTGGATTGAACTTCCTTTTTAAATTTTATGCAACTTTCATTTTTATTTTTATTCAACTTCCCTTTTTATTAAATTTACTTTTCTATTAAACTTATTTTTTATTTACTTTCCAAATAGATCGTTAAGGCATAGTGGTTTTTTGAATGAACTTCCATTTTTAACTTTCTGCTACTTCCATTTTTATTTTTATTCAACTTCTTTTTTTTTTTGAAATTTCTTTTCTATTCAACTTCCTTTTTTATTTAATTTCTAAATAGATCGTTAAGGTATTGTAGTTTGTTGAATAAACTTCCAATTTTATTTTTTTGCAACTTCCATTTTTATTTATATTCGACTTCTTTTTTTATTCAAGTTTATTTTCTATTCAACTTCCTTTTTCATTTAATTTCCAAATAGATCGTTAAGGTATAGTGGTTTCTTGAATGAACTTCCATTTTTAATTTTCTGCAACTTCCATTTTTATTTTTCTTCGACTTCCATTTTTATTCAATTTACTTTTCTATTCAAATTCCTTTTTTACTTAATTTCCAAATAGATCATTAAGGTATAGTGGTTTCTTGAATGAACTTTCATTTTTAATTTTCTGCAACTTCCATTTTTATTTTTATTCGACTTCGATTTTTATTGAACTCATTTTTCTATTCAACTTCCTTTTTTATTGAATTTCCAAATAGATCGTTAAGGTATAGTGGTTTCTTGAATGAACTTCCATTTTTAATTTTCTGCAACTTCCATTTTTTATTTCTATTCAACTTCTTTTTTTATTCAAGTTTTTTTCTATTCAACTTTCTTTTTTATTTAATTTCCAAATAGATCGTTAAGGTATGGTGGTTTCTGGAATGAACTTCCATTTTCAATTTTCTGCAACTTCCATTTTTATTTTTATTTGACTTCCATTTTTATTCAAGTCATTTTTCTATTCAACTTCCTTTTTTATTTAATTTCCAAATAGATCGTCAAGGTATAGTGGTTTCTAGATTGAACTTCCATTTTTAATTTTATGCAACTTTCACTTTTATTTTTATTCAACTTCCATTTTTATTCAATTTACTTTTCCATTAAACTTCCTTTTTTATTTAATTTCCAAATAGATCGTTAAGGTATAGTCGTTTCTTTAATGAACTTCCACTTTTAATTTTATGCAACTTCCATTTTTATTTTTATTCAACTTTCATTTTTATTCAAGTTATTTTTCTATTCAACTTCTTTTTTCATTTAATTTCCAAATGGATCGTGAAGGTATAGTGGTTTGTTGAATGAACTTCCAATTTTAATTTTCGGCAACTTCCATTTTTATTTCTATTCGACTTCTTTTTTTATTCAAGTTTATAGCGATCCCGGGTTTACCCTTGTTGTATAGTGATCCGGACATGTGTCCGTGGATGTTGGTGGTTGTTTATTATCTTGTTTACATCCTTTCTTACTTTGTATTTGAGTTATAGGATGTGTTGGGCGGGTTGGTTACAGGTTGGTTGAGTTTAGAAACCAAAACTAGTTGCCCAGATTTTTGGCCTGTCCGCTCGAGCGGAGGTGTTGGCGCTCGAGCGTAGATTACGTCCATCCAGTATCTGTTGTAGAGTGTGGATACAGCTTGTATGCTTATCTGTGGATATTGTTGATATACATATCTGTTGTAGAGTGTGGATACAGCTTGTATGCTTATCTGTGGATATTGTTGATATACATATCTGTTGTAGAGTGTGGATACAGCTTGTATGCTTATCTGTGGATATTGTTGATATACATATCTGTTGAGAATGTGGATATAGCTTCTATGCTTATCTGAATGTGAGATATAGTTTTTATACATATCTGTGGAAATGATGATAGAGCTAGCATGCTTATCTGTTAAAAAAGGGAAAATGAAAAGTAATTGGGACTTGTAAGTCGTTGACATAAATATGTAATTTATGTGATTGAATCAGTGTTGACCAACTATCAATTGCTAATGTTTTAGTCATTGTCCATGGTTGGTTTAGTGTATTTCTACTGGGCTGTGGCTCACCCTATATGGGAATATCATTTTCAGGTGCAGGAAGCATGCCACCTCCAAGGACATAGCTGGGAGGCTAGTGGCGGGCATAGTTTTGTTGTTGTACTTTTGATGTATTACATGTAATTTCAAGCCAAGGGCTTAATGTGTAAACGAGTTAGAACTCTTTGTTGTAACCAAGTGTTAACTTGGAAAGCTGTAAGCCCGTAGGGCATTTTGTTATGAGGTTAACATGTAATACTTATGTAACGGAATTCTAATGAATGAAAGGAATGTGGTTAGTTTAAATGTAAATGCATGTCTTATCTGGTGGGTTTATTGTTATTATTTTGAGGGCGTTACAACTTGGTATCAGAGCGTACCGGGTTCGAATACTTTGGGTACGTGGGAAGTGATTAGGATCACAATGGGTTTGTCTCGCTTGATAGAGACTTAGATGTAGTATCATATGCTATGTGCTTAAGTGATAACATGCTTATGTGACTATGTGGGTATGGGATTTAATTTCTAGTATGTTGATTGGATCCTTGAGTTTCTGGGAGTCTTGTTGGAAAAGCACTTGATCAATGCTATTTCTAACCGGAACTCTAGTAACGCCTCGGACTGTCATTATCCGGAAATGAAATTCGTAAGTGCTTATGTGTTTATGTGCTTATGTGGAGTGAAATACACTTGTCCATGCATTAGGACGTGAGTGTTTAGTTTCGGCACACCTATGAATGTGCTAACGTTCTGTGTTACCTTTATTAGGATGTCAGGACGAGGAAGAGGTGCTAGGCGTGGTAGACCTGCGAGGCAGGAAGTACCGTTACAGGGTGAGATTCCGGCAGTGCAGGAGGGAGTTGGGCAGGCCAATGTGGCCGAGCCAGTAGGTCAGCAGGCTATGGGTGCCTTGGCCAGAGAGATAGCAGGAGCTTTGGGTACTCTTAGAGCTGGGAATCAGGCAGCTGAGACAGGGCCTTCCTTCTTGAAGAGGGAGTTCTTTCGGTGTAATCCGGACGAGTTTATCGGGGATCCTAAAGAGCCGCTTAAGGCAGATGAATGGCTCGAACAGACAACGAAGACGTTTGAGATGCTTGGCATCGAGGACGGAGCACTGAAAGTGACCTTGGCATCTTTTCAACTGAAGGGAGATGCGGGTCAATGGTGGAAATACGAGAAAGCTCGTGTTGGTGGTACTTGGGAGGCGTTTGTGAATGCTTTTCAGGAGAGGTTTTTATCAGCAGCAGCTAGGGAGAAGCTGAGAGATCAGTTCAGCCGGCTTAATCAGCAGGGCTTGTCAGTGGCCGAGTTTGAGGCTACTTTTACCAGTCTGTCTAGGTTTGCACCTGAACTGGTGGCGTCTGAGGAACGCCGTTGCTATGAGTTTGAGCGGAAGTTGAGGCGGGGCCTCAAGTTGAGAATTGGTGGGTCTTATATTCGAGAGTATAGACACTTAGTGGATGCTGCAGCTCATATGGAGCTTATGATGCAGGAGGAGGATGAGGGTCAGAGAGGCTCCAAGAGGAGCCAGGATAGTCAGGGTGATGGCAGGAGACAGAAGGGTTATAACCCTCAGCAGTCGCAGGGTGGTGTTGCTAGATCGACCTTCCCAGTGCCGAGTGCAGGCTCCGGGAGAGGTGGTCAGGGGGATTTCACCTGTTACAAGTGTGGCCAGTTGGGTCACAAGGTATCTGTTTGCCCGCAGAAGGGTGGGGGTCAGAAAGCTGCTTCTTCTTCAGCTAGACCGCCGAGTCAGAGTTTGGGCAGGGGGCAGCTCTTGATTTGTTATCAGTGTGGACAACCTGGGCACATGAAGAGGTTTTGCCCACAGTTGAGTGCCACTTCGGGAGCGTCTGGTTCTAGGCAGACGCAGGGTTTTCAGCCAGCTCAGTCTGTGCAGGCCTCGAGGGCCAATCCGGGAGCTTCGTCATCCCAGTCTGTGCAGCAGTCTTTTGCTTCGAGAGGTGAGCAGGTAGACCAGGGGCCTACGGGGCGCGTGTATGCTGTTACCGCGCAGGATTTAGTACCGGCTCCATCAGTAGTGAGAGGTACTTTTCTGTTTTGCAACTCAGTTGCTAATGTGTTGATAGACACGGGTGCATCTCATTCTTTTATATCTGCTGCATTTGCATCTGTTTTGGAATTGGAGTTAGCACAGTTAGCATCTCCTATTTGTGTGGTATCGCCTTTGGGCGGTGAGTTGATTCTGAAACAGGGTGTTAGAGGATGTGATATTGAGGTCGCCGATTATAGGCTTCCTTTTCCATTTGTTATCATGCCCATGAAGGGTTTTGATGTTATTTTGGGTATGGACTGGTTATCGTCATACCGGGCTGTTATTGATTGCTACCGCCAGAGGGTTACATTGTGTACCTTGAGCGGGGAGTGGTTCCATTTCTTGGGAGACCGGGTTGGTAGTGTTTTGCCACCGGGGTATGATTCGCGAGGGCGAAGTGAGCTTAGTAGTCTACTTGCTAGCTTTGAGAGTGGTGAGAGTGGTGAGACCCAGCAGGTATTGCCGAGGGTGGTTTGTGAGTATTCGGATGTCTTTCCCGAAGATCTTGTTAGTTTGCCACCTCACCGAGAGATAGAGTTCTCTATTGATTTAGTGCCTGGTACGGCGCCGATTTCTATGGCACCTTACCGTTTTGCTCCAGCAGAGTTGGTTGAGTTGAAAGTTCAGCTCCAGGAATTGCTCGATAAGGGCTTTGTTCGCCCTAGTGTTTCACCGTGGGGAGCACCGGCCCTCTTTGTTAAAAAGAAAGATGGTGCCTTGAGATTGTGTATAGACTACCGGAAGTTGAATCGGGCCACGGTTAAGAATAAGTATCCTATGCCCCGTATAGATGATTTGTTTGACCAGTTGAAAGGTTCCCGTTGTTTCTCTAAGATAGACTTGAGATCGGGTTACCATCAGTTGAGGGTCAGGGAGGAAGATATTCCTAAGACGGCATTCCGTACGCGGTATGGCCATTATGAGTTTCTGGTGATGCCATTCGGACTTACCAATGCACCGGCAGTCTTTATGGACTTGATGAACCGGATTTTCCGGGAGTTCTTAGACCGATTTGTGGTTGTTTTCGTGGACGATATCCTTATCTATTCGTCTTCTGAGGAAGAGCACGAGGCACACTTGAGAGTGGTGCTTGAGTTACTTAGAGCCCATAGGCTGTATGCCAAGTTTGGGAAGTGTGAATTCTGGCTGAGGGAAGTCAAATTCTTAGGCCACGTGGTATCCGGGGAAGGGGTGTCTGTTGATACATCCAAGGTTGAGGCAGTGCAAGATTGGGCACAGCCTAAGAGTGTGTTTGAGATCCGCAGTTTTCTGGGATTAGCTGGGTATTACCGTCGGTTTGTGAAAGATTTCTCCAGGTTAGCGTCACCGTTGACTAGACTGACTCGGAAGGGAGTCAAGTTTGTGTGGAGTGAGACTTGTGAAAAGTCGTTCCAAGAGTTGAAAGTTAGATTGACCACCGCTCCGGTATTGATTATTCCGGAGAGAGGGTTGGGTTATGCGGTTTATTGTGATGCCTCACGAGAGGGTTTGGGTTGTGTGTTGATGCAAGAGGGGAAAGTGGTAGCTTATGGCTCACGTCAGTTGAAAATACACGAGAAAAATTACCCTACACACGACCTAGAGTTAGCAGCTGTGATCTTTGCCTTGAAAATCTGGAGGCACTACCTTTATGGTGAGAGGTTCGAGGTATTCTCGGATCACAAGAGTTTGAAGTATCTGTTTACACAGAGAGACTTGAATCTGAGGCAGAGGAGATGGATGGAGTTCATCGAGGATTATGATTTTGAGTTGCATTATCATCCGGGAAAGGCCAATGTTGTGGCCGATGCCCTTAGTAGAAAGACCATTAGTGATGTTGCTAGTATAGCCATCCGGGAATGGGAGATGTTGGGAACACTTGGCGAGTTTGATTTGCTACTGGGCGAATCTGTTGAGACTGCGGCCTTGTTTTCTGTTGTTGCGCAGCCTACACTTATGATTAGAGTGTTAGAGGCACAGAGAGGTGACCTTGAGGTAGAATCCCTCCGAGAGAAGATCTCTAGTGGGAAAGTTGAGAAGGGTTTGGCGGTGTATCCCGACCTGAGTGTGAGATACCGAGACCGTTTGTTTGTACCGGAGTCTTGCCGAGAGGAAGTACTCCGAGAGTTTCACCATTCGCGCCTTGCGGTGCATCCGGGAGGTACTAAGATGTATCAGGATTTGGGTCGCCAGTTTTGGTGGCGGGGTATGAAGAGAGATGTGGCTGTTTTCGTATCGAAGTGCCTTACTTGCCAGCAAGTGAAGGCCGAGCATCAGAGGCCAGCGGGTTTGTTGCAACCCTTGCCTATTGCCGAGTGGAAGTGGGAACATGTCACTATGGACTTCGTTGTAGGTCTTCCGAGGACTCAGCGGGGTAGTGATGCTATTTGGGTGGTTGTAGACCGGTTGACTAAGTCGGCGCACTTTATTCCTATGCGCGTGAGAGATTCGGTAGATCATCTTGCCGACTTGTATATTCGGGACGTAGTGAGATTGCACGGGGTCCCAGTGACGATCGTCTCAGATAGAGATCCTCGTTTTACTGCTAGGTTGTGGCAGAGTTTGCAAAGTGCCTTGGGCACTAAGTTGACCTTTAGTACGGCTTATCATCCTCAGACTGACGGGCAGTCCGAGCGTACTATTCAGATCCTCGAGGATATGCTTCGGGGTTGTGTCCTGGATTTCAGTGGGACGTGGGAGAGGCACTTGCCATTGGTAGAGTTTTCCTACAACAACAGTTTTCAGTCTAGCATCGGTATGGCACCGTTTGAGGCCTTGTATGGCCGACCGTGTAGATCTCCAGTTTGTTGGGCCGAGGTGGGTGATGCACCTTTGTTGGGTCCGGAGTTGGTTAGGGAGACGACGGAGAAAGTTGAGATTATCCGTAGGAGGCTTGTTACAGCCCAGAGTCGACAAAAGAGTTATGCCGACCGTAGGAGGAGGCCTTTGGCGTTTGAGGTAGGTGATCATGTCTTTCTGAAAATATCACCTAGACGAGGCCTGATGAGGTTTGGGAAGAGTGGGAAATTATCCCCTCGGTTTATAGGTCCTTTTGAGATCCTTGAGAGGATAGGTGAGGTTGCTTATCGGTTAGCCTTACCGCCGCAGTTGTCCGGGGTGCATGACGTGTTTCATGTGAGTATGCTTCGGAAGTATGAGCCAGATCCATCACATGTGCTGGATTGGACCGATTTAGAGGTAGATGAGGATGCCTCGTATGAGGAGAGACCGGTTCGGGTCTTGGATAGGCGGGATCAAGTCCTGCGTGGCAAGACCATTCCTTTGGTGAAAGTCTTGTGGAAACATCACGGAGTGGAGGAAGCCACTTGGGAACGTGAGTTGGAAGTCCGTGAGAAATATCCGGACTTGTTTGTTGATGTGTGATCTTGTATTTAAATTTTCCGTTTTGTTGAACTTAAGGGCTTTTATATATGTCTTAAGTTGTGAAACATTGAAAATGTTTGGTTTATTGAAAGTATGTTTTGGAACTTGCCTCATATGGAAGTTGAATGTAACATTATATCTGTTGAATATATTGTTGAAATTGGAAGGATAGTGCATAATGTTAATGCATGTTGAAAGTACATATGTTGTTTACATATTGTGGAATGTCTCTTGTTAAAAGGGATGGGATGACCGGTAATGGGTCGAATTGTTGACTGTTCAAGTGTAACACTGTTTAAAATGGGGGAAAGCTTGTTTTGCAATTTGTGCTTAATTTCGGGGGCGAAATTCTTTAAGGGGGGGAGGTTATAGCGATCCCGGGTTTACCCTTGTTGTATAGTGATCCGGACATGTGTCCGTGGATGTTGGTGGTTGTTTATTATCTTGTTTACATCCTTTCTTACTTTGTATTTGAGTTATAGGATGTGTTGGGCGGGTTGGTTACAGGTTGGTTGAGTTTAGAAACCAAAACTAGTTGCCCAGATTTTTGGCCTGTCCGCTCGAGCGGAGGTGTTGGCGCTCGAGCGTAGATTACGTCCATCCAGTATCTGTTGTAGAGTGTGGATACAGCTTGTATGCTTATCTGTGGATATTGTTGATATACATATCTGTTGTAGAGTGTGGATACAGCTTGTATGCTTATCTGTGGATATTGTTGATATACATATCTGTTGTAGAGTGTGGATACAGCTTGTATGCTTATCTGTGGATATTGTTGATATACATATCTGTTGAGAATGTGGATATAGCTTCTATGCTTATCTGAATGTGAGATATAGTTTTTATACATATCTGTGGAAATGATGATAGAGCTAGCATGCTTATCTGTTAAAAAAGGGAAAATGAAAAGTAATTGGGACTTGTAAGTCGTTGACATAAATATGTAATTTATGTGATTGAATCAGTGTTGACCAACTATCAATTGCTAATGTTTTAGTCATTGTCCATGGTTGGTTTAGTGTATTTCTACTGGGCTGTGGCTCACCCTATATGGGAATATCATTTTCAGGTGCAGGAAGCATGCCACCTCCAAGGACATAGCTGGGAGGCTAGTGGCGGGCATAGTTTTGTTGTTGTACTTTTGATGTATTACATGTAATTTCAAGCCAAGGGCTTAATGTGTAAACGAGTTAGAACTCTTTGTTGTAACCAAGTGTTAACTTGGAAAGCTGTAAGCCCGTAGGGCATTTTGTTATGAGGTTAACATGTAATACTTATGTAACGGAATTCTAATGAATGAAAGGAATGTGGTTAGTTTAAATGTAAATGCATGTCTTATCTGGTGGGTTTATTGTTATTATTTTGAGGGCGTTACAAAGTTTCTTTTCTATTCAACTTCCTTTTTCATTTACTTTCCAAATAGATCGTTAAGGTATAGTGGTTTCTTGAATGAACTTCCATTTTTAATTTTCTGCAACTTCCATTTTTATTTTTATTCGACTTCCATTTTTATTCAATTTACTTTTCTATTCAGCTTCCTTTTTTACTTAATTTCCAAATAGATCGTTAAGGTATAGTGGTTTCTGGATTGAACTTCCTTTTTAAATTTTATGCAACTTTCATTTTTATTTTTATTCAACTTCCCTTTTTATTCAATTTACTTTTCTATTAAACTTATTTTTTATTTACTTTTCAAATAGATCGTTAAGGCATAGTGGTTTTTTGAATGAACTTCCATTTTTAACTTTCTGCTACTTCCATTTTTATTTTTATTGAACTTCTTTTTTTTTTTGAAATTTCTTTTCTATTCAACTTCCTTTTTTATTTAATTTCTAAATAGATCATTAAGGTATAGTGGTTTTTGGATTGAAATTACAATTTTAATTTTATGCAACTTTCACTTTTATTTTTATTCAACTTCCATTTTTACTCAATTTACTTTTCCATTAAACTTCCTTTTTTATTTAATTTCCAAATAAATCATTAAGGTATAGTGGTTTCTTGAATGAACTTTCATTTTTAATTTTCTGCAGCTTCGATTTTTATTTTTATTCGACTTCCATTTTTAGTCAAGTCATTTTTCTATTCAACTTCCTTTTTTATTTAATTTCCAAATAGATCGTTAAGGTATAGTGGTTTCTTGAATGAACTTCCATTGTTAATTTTCTACAACTTCCATTTTTATTTTTATTTCACTTCCATTTTTATTCAAGTCATTTTTCTATTCAACTTCCTTTTTATTTAATTTCCAAATAAATCATCAAGGTATAGTGGTTTCTGGATTGAACTTCCATTTTTAATTTTATGCAACTTTCACTTTTATTTTTATTCAACTTCCATTTTTATTCAAGTTTTTTTTCTATTCAACTTCCTTTTTCATTTAATTTCCAAATAGATCGTTAAGGTATAGTGGTTTGTTGAATGAACTTCCAATTTTAATTTTCGGCAACTTCCATTTTTATTTCTATTCGACTTCTTTTTTTATTCAAGTTTCTTTTCTATTCAACATCTTTTTTCATTTAATTTCCATATAGATTGTTAAGGTATAGTGGTTTCTGGATTGAACTTTCATTTTTAATTTTGTGCAACTTTCACTTTTATTTTTATTGAACTTCCATTTTTATTCAATTTACTTTTCTATGAAACTTCCTTTTTTATTTAATTTCCAAATAGATCGTTAAGGTATTATAGCGATCCCGGGTTTACCCCTGTTGTACAGTGATCCGGACATGTGTCCGTGGATGTTGGTAGTTGTTTGTTATCTAGTTTGCATCCTCTTTACTTTGTTTATTGAGTTATAGGATGTGTTGGGCAGGTTTGTTACAGGTTGGTTGTGTTTGGGAGCCTAGTGTTGCTGCCCAGATTTTTGGACCTTCGCTCGAGCGAGGAGTTTGTCGCTCGAGCGAGAGTTGAGTTCGTGTCTGGTGGGTCGAGCCAGAGTGGCTTCGCTCGAGCGAGCGATGGCGTCTGGTTCTGGACCTGAGAGTTGTATTTCTTGGCTCGAGAGAGCTTTTCTTGGCTCGAGCGGTCTGGGTTTGTTCTTCGCTCGAGCGAGAGGTATGTCGCTCGAGCGTGCTTCTGGTTGCAGACCTGAAGGTTTGAGTTTTTGGCTCGAGCGAGTACTTCTTGGCTCGAGCGAGAGTTTTCTGTGTCTGGTTGCTCGAGCGACCAAGTCTTAGCTCGAGCGAGCGTGTTTTATATCAGCGGGCAGTAGCGTTTTTGAACATCACTTTTTCACTTCTTTTTTTGATCAAACCCTAGATCCGAGACTCTCTCTCTCTAAACTTACACTCTCTCTAAGAATTGATCTCCCTAGAGTGTGAATCTAGCCTAGGGCCTTTGTTAAAAAGATAGAGGGCGATGAGAGCTTTGTTTTAATCTGAAAAGGTTTGGATTTGGAGCACGTTGATCTTCGAGTCTTCATCTCCTTTTTGGCTCAAACTTCGAGGTAGGGATATCCTACTCCTCTCTATGGATTTTGTCTTTAAATTTTAGTATTTTGAGATGTTGGGGTTGCTTTGGTAATTTGGTAAAGGTTTGGGGCTTTTGTGCAATTTTACAAAAGTTGGGGTTTTATTCATAATAAACCTAGATGCATGTTTGGCATAGAGAAATGGAATAAATGTTGAATCATTGATGAAAATGGGACCTAAGGGTTGAAATGGTAATTATGGATAACGACCTAATTACATTGTTTGATTAATTGGGATAATTAATTGTGAGAAATGAGGAAATGAAATGTTGATTGAATATCCATTGTGCATTTATTTTCTGTTTAGAAATAACTGCTTTGGGCTATCGGTGGAGGATAGTCGTGATTGTTGTAGACAATGCATGATGATTAGGCAAACGGAAACTAATCAATGGAATGTGTCATGGAATTTAACGGTTGATAGAATACATTAACTGTATGTATTGAGTGATTGTATATAGAACCAATGTGTTTGTATACGTTATGTGTAGAGGAGGAGATGGGGGATGTACTCCGCGGTTTAGGGGAAGATAGGGGATGTACCTCTAAACCGGCTAGTGTTGGGAGAAGATAGGGGATGAACTCCGTAGATACAGCTCATATGCTTGTCTAGAGAAGTGTGGATATAGCTTTTATGCTTATCTGTGAATGTGGGATATTGTTGTTATACATATCTGTTGGGAATGTGGACATAGCTCATATGCTTATCTGTGAATGTGGGATATAGTTTCTATACATATCTGTTGAAATAACGATAGAGCTAACATGCTTATCTGTTGAAAAAGGGAAAATGAAAAGTAACTTGGACTTATGAGTCGGTTGACATAAATATGTGATTTATGTGAATGTATCTGTGTTGGCCATCTATCAATTGCTAATCTTTTAGTCATTGTTCATGGTTGGTTTAGTGTATTTCTACTGGGCTGTGGCTCACCCAATATGGGAATATCATTTTCAGGTGCAGGTAGCATGCCACCTCCAAGGACATAGCTTGGGAGGCCAGAGGCGGACATACTTTTGTCGTTTTACTTTTTGATGTATTACATGTAAATTCAGGCCAAGGGCTTAATGTGTATGAGTTAGTACTCTTTTGTTGTAACCAAGTGTTAACTTGGAAAGCTGTAAGCCCATAGGGCATTTGCTTTTGTTGTTAACATGTAATACTTATGTAATGGAATTCTGAAGAATGGAAGAATGTGGAACTTTTACATATCAATGCTTGTCTTATTTGTTGGGTTTAATGTTATTATTTTGAGGACGTTACAGGTATAGTGGCTTCTTTAATGAATTTCCACTTTTAATTTAATGCAACTTTCATTTTTATTTTTACTCAACTTCCATTTTTATTCAAGTTATTTTTCTATTCAACTTCCATTTTTATTTAATTTCCAAATAGATCGTTAAGGTATGGTGGTTTCTTGAATGAACTTTCATTTTTAATTATCAGCAACTTCCATTCTTATTTTTATTTAACTTCCTTTTTTATTCAAGTTTGTTTTCTACTCAACTTCCTTTTTTATTTAATTTCCAAATAGATAGTTAAGGTATAGTGGCTTCTGGATTGAACTTCCATTTTTAATTTTCTGCAACTTCCATTTTTATTTTTATTTACTTATCAATTAAACTTCCATTTTTATTTTATTTCCAAATAGATCGTTAAGGTATAGTGGTTTCTTGAATGAACTTCCAATATTAATTTTCTGCAACTTTAATTTTTATTTCAATTCAACTTCTTTTTTTATTCAAGTTTCTTTTCTACGCGACTTCCTTTTTTTTTAATTTCCAAATAAATCGTTAAGGTATAGTTTTTTCTTTAATGAACTTCCATTTTTAATTTTATGCAACTTCCATTTTTATTTGTATTCAACTTCTTTTTTTATTCAAGTTTCTTTGCTATTCAACTTCCTTTTTTATTTTATTTCCAAACAGATCATTATGGTATAGTGGTTTCTTGAATGAACTTCCATTTTTAATTTTCTGCAACTTCCATTTTTATTTCTATTCAACTTCTTTTTTTATTTAAGTTTCTTTTCTATTCAACTTTCTGTTTTGTTTAATTTCCAAATAGATCGTTAAGGTATAGTGGTTTCTGGATTGAACTTCCATTTTTAATTTTATACAACTTTCACTTTTATTTTTATTGAACTTCCATTTCTATTCAATTTACTTTTCTATTAAACTTCCTTTTTTATTTAATTTCCAAATAGATCGTTAAGGTATAGTGGTTTCTTGAATGAACTTCCAATTTTAATTTTCTGCAACTTCCTTTTTTATTTCTATTCGACTTCTTTTTTTATTCAAGTTTCTTTTCTGTTCAAATTCCTTTTTTATTTAATTTCCAAATAGATTGTTAAGGTATAGTGGTTTCTGGATTGAACTTTCATTTTTAATTTTATGCAACTTTCACTTTTATTTTTATTGAACTTCCATTTTTATTCAATTTACTTTTCCATTAAACTTCCTTTTTATTTAATTTCCAAATAGATCGTTAAGGTACAGTGGTTTCTTTAACGAATTTCCATTTTTAATTTTATGCAACTTCCATTTTTATTTTCACTCAACTTCCATTTTATTCCAGTTATTTTTCTATTCAGCTTCAATTTTTATTAAATTTCCAAGTAGATCGTTAAGGTATAGTGGTTTCTTGAATGAACTTCCATTTTTAATTTTCTGCAACTTCCATTCTTATTTTTATTTAACTTCCTTTTTTATTCAAGTTTGTTTTCTACTCAACTTCCTTTTTTATTTAATTTCTAAATAGATCGTTAAGGTATAGTGGTTTCTAGATTGAACTTCCATTTTTAATTTTCTGCAACTTTCATTTTTTTTTTATTCAACTTCCATTTTTATTCAATTTACTTATCTATTAAACGACCATTTCTAGTTTATTTCGAAACAGATCGTTAAGGTATAGTGGTTTCTTGAAAGAACTTCCAATTTTAATTTTCTGCAACTTCAATTTTTATTTGTATTCAACTTCTTTTTTTTATTCAAGTTTCTTTTCTATTCAACATCTTTTTTCATTTAATTTCCAAATAGATTGTTAAGGTATAGTGGTTTCTGGATTGAACTTTCATTTTTAATTTTGTGCAACTTTCACTTTTATTTTTATTGAACTTCCATTTTTATTCAATTTACTTTTCTATGAAACTTCCTTTTTTATTTAATTTCCAAATAGATCGTTAAGGTATTATAGCGATCCCGGGTTTACCCCTGTTGTACAGTGATCCGGACATGTGTCCGTGGATGTTGGTAGTTGTTTATTATCTAGTTTGCATCCTCTTTACTTTGTTTATTAAGTTATAGGATGTGTTGGGCAGGTTTGTTACAGGTTGGTTGTGTTTGGGAGCCTAGTGTTGCTGCCCAGATTTTTGGACCTTCGCTCGAGCGAGGAGTTTGTCGCTCGAGCGAGAGTTGAGTTCGTGTCTGGTGGGTCGAGCCAGAGTGGCTTCGCTCGAGCGAGCGATGGCGTCTGGTTCTGGACCTGAGAGTTGTATTTCTTGGCTCGAGAGAGCTTTTCTTGGCTCGAGCGGTCTGGGTTTGTTCTTCGCTCGAGCGAGAGGTATGTCGCTCGAGCGTGCTTCTGGTTGCAGACCTGAAGGTTTGAGTTTTTGGCTCGAGCGAGTACTTCTTGGCTCGAGCGAGAGTTTTCTGTGTCTGGTTGCTCGAGCGACCAAGTCTTAGCTCGAGCGAGCGTGTTTTATATCAGCGGGCAGTAGCGTTTTTGAACATCACTTTTTCACTTCTTTTTTTGATCAAACCCTAGATCCGAGACTCTCTCTCTCTAAACTTACACTCTCTCTAAGAATTGATCTCCCTAGAGTGTGAATCTAGCCTAGGGCCTTTGTTAAAAAGATAGAGGGCGATGAGAGCTTTGTTTTAATCTGAAAAAGTTTGGATTTGGAGCACGTTGATCTTCGAGTCTTCATCTCCTTTTTGGCTCAAACTTCGAGGTAGGGATATCCTACTCCTCTCTATGGATTTTGTCTTTAAATTTTAGTATTTTGAGATGTTGGGGTTGCTTTGGTAATTTGGTAAAGGTTTGGGGCTTTTGTGCAATTTTACAAAAGTTGGGGTTTTATTCATAATAAACCTAGATGCATGTTTGGCATAGAGAAATGGAATAAATGTTGAATCATTGATGAAAATGGGACCTAAGGGTTGAAATGGTAATTATGGATAACGACCTAATTACATTGTTTGATTAATTGGGATAATTAATTGTGAGAAATGAGGAAATGAAATGTTGATTGAATATCCATTGTGCATTTATTTTCTGTTTAGAAATAACTGCTTTGGGCTATCGGTGGAGGATAGTCGTGATTGTTGTAGACAATGCATGATGATTAGGCAAACGGAAACTAATCAATGGAATGTGTCATGGAATTTAACGGTTGATAGAATACATTAACTGTATGTATTGAGTGATTGTATATAGAACCAATGTGTTTGTATACGTTATGTGTAGAGGAGGAGATGGGGGATGTACTCCGCGGTTTAGGGGAAGATAGGGGATGTACCTCTAAACCGGCTAGTGTTGGGAGAAGATAGGGGATGAACTCCGTAGATACAGCTCATATGCTTGTCTAGAGAAGTGTGGATATAGCTTTTATGCTTATCTGTGAATGTGGGATATTGTTGTTATACATATCTGTTGGGAATGTGGATATAGCTCATATGCTTATCTGTGAATGTGGGATATAGTTTCTATACATATCTGTTGAAATAACGATAGAGCTAACATGCTTATCTGTTGAAAAAGGGAAAATGAAAAGTAACTTGGACTTATGAGTCGGTTGACATAAATATGTGATTTATGTGAATGTATCTGTGTTGGCCATCTATCAATTGCTAATCTTTTAGTCATTGTTCATGGTTGGTTTAGTGTATTTCTACTGGGCTGTGGCTCACCCTATATGGGAATATCATTTTCAGGTGCAGGTAGCATGCCACCTCCAAGGACATAGCATGGGAGGCTAGAGGCGGACATACTTTTGTCGTTTTACTTTTTGATGTATTACATGTAAATTCAGGCCAAGGTTTTAATGTGTATGAGTTAGTACTCTTTTGTTGTAACCAAGTGTTAACTTGGAAAGCTGTAAGCCCATAGGGCATTTGCTTTTGTTGTTAACATGTAATACTTATGTAATGGAATTCTGAAGAATGGAAGAATGTGGAACTTTTACATATCAATGCTTGTCTTATTTGTTGGGTTTAATGTTATTATTTTGAGGACGTTACAGGTATAGTGGCTTCTTTAATGAATTTCCACTTTTAATTTAATGCAACTTTCATTTTTATTTTTACTCAACTTCCATTTTTATTCAAGTTATTTTTCTATTCAACTTCCATTTTTATTTAATTTCCAAATAGATCGTTAAGGTATGGTGGTTTCTTGAATGAACTTTCATTTTTAATTATCAGCAACTTCCATTCTTATTTTTATTTAACTTCCTTTTTTATTCAAGTTTGTTTTCTACTCAACTTCCTTTTTTATTTAATTTCCAAATAGATAGTTAAGGTATAGTGGTTTCTGGATTGAACTTCTATTTTTAATTTTCTGCAACTTCCATTTTTATTTTTATTTACTTATCAATTAAACTTCCATTTTTATTTTATTTCCAAATAAATCGTTAAGGTATAGTGGTTTCTTGAATGAACTTCCAATATTAATTTTCTGCAACTTTAATTTTTATTTCAATTCAACTTCTTTTTTTATTCAAGTTTCTTTTCTATGCGACTTCCTTTTTTTTTTTAATTTCCAAATAAATCGTTAAGGTATAGTTTTTTCTTTAATGAACTTCCATTTTTAATTTTATGCAACTTCCATTTTTATTTGTATTCAACTTCTTTTTTTATTCAAGTTTCTTTGTTATTCAACTTCCTTTTTTATTTTATTTCCAAACAGATCATTATGGTATAGTGGTTTCTTGAATGAACTTCCATTTTTAATTTTCTGCAACTTCCATTTTTATTTCTATTCAACTTCTTTTTTTATTTAAGTTTCTTTTCTATTCAACTTTCTGTTTTGTTTAATTTCCAAATAGATCGTTAAGGTATAGTGGTTTCTGGATTGAACTTCCATTTTTAATTTTATACAACTTTCACTTTTATTTTTATTGAACTTCCATTTCTATTCAATTTACTTTTCTATTAAACTTCCTTTTTTATTTAATTTCCAAATAGATCGTTAAGGTATAGTGGTTTCTTGAATGAACTTCCAATTTTAATTTTCTGCAACTTCCTTTTTTATTTCTATTCGACTTCTTTTTTTATTCAAGTTTCTTTTCTATTCAACTTCCTTTTTTATTTAATTTCCAAATAGATTGTTAAGGTATAGTGGTTTCTGGATTGAACTTTCATTTTTAATTTTATGCAACTTTCACTTTTATTTTTATTGAACTTCCATTTTTATTCAATTTACTTTTCCATTAAACTTCCTTTTTATTTAATTTCCAAATAGATCGTTCAGGTACAGTGGTTTCTTTAAGGAATTTCCATTTTTAATTTTATGCAACTTCCATTTTATTCCAGTTATTTTTCTATTCAGCTTCAATTTTTATGAAATTTCCAAGTAGATCGTTAAGGTATAGTGGTTTCTTGAATGAACTTCCATTTTTAATTTTCTGCAACTTCCATTCTTATTTTTATTTAACTTCCTTTTTTATTCAAGTTTGTTTTCTACTCAACTTCCTTTTTTATTTAATTTCTAAATAGATCGTTAAGGTATAGTGGTTTCTGGATTGAACTTCCATTTTTAATTTTCTGCAACTTTCATTTTTTTTTTATTCAACTTCCATTTTTATTCAATTTACTTATCTATTAAACGACCATTTCTAGTTTATTTCGAAACAGATCGTTAAGGTATAGTGGTTTCTTGAAAGAACTTCCAATTTTAATTTTCTGCAACTTCAATTTTTATTTGTATTCAACTTCTTTTTTAATTCAAGTTTCTTTTCTATTCGACTTCCTTTTTTTTAATTTCCAGATAAATCGTTAAGGTAAAGTTTTTTCTTTAATGAACTTCCATTTCTAATTTTATGCAACTTCCATTTTTATTTTTACTCAACTTCCATTATTATTCCAGTTATTTTTCTATTCAACTTCAATTTTTATTTAATTTCCAAATAGATCGTTAAGGTATAGTGGTTTCTTGGATGACTTTCCATTTTTAATTTTCTGCAACTTCCATTCTTTATTTTATTTAACTTCCTTTTTTATTCAAGTTTGTTTTCTACTCAACTTCCTTTTTTATTTAATTTCCAAATAGATCGTTAAGGTATAGTGGTTTCTGGATTGAACTTCCATTTTTAAGTTTCTGTAACTTTCATTTTTATTTTTATTCAACTTCCATTTTTATTCAATTTACTTACCTATTAAACTACCATTTTTAGTTTATTTCGAAACAGATCGTTAAGGTATAGTGGTTTTTTGAATGAACTTCCAATTTTAATTTTCTGCAACTTCAATTTTTATTTGTATTCAACTTCTTTTTTTATTCAAGTTTCTTTTCTATTCGACTTCCTTTTTTTTTAATTTCCAAATAAATCGTTAAGGTAAAGTTTTTTCTTTAATGAACTTCCATTTTTAATTTTATGCAACTTCCATTTTTATTTTTACTCAACTTCCATTTTTATTCCAGTTATTTTTATATTCAACTTCAATTTTTATTTAATTTCCAAATAGATCGTTAAGGTATAGTGGTTTCTTGGATGACCTTCCATTTTTAATTTTCTGCAACTTCCATTCTTTATTTTATTTAACTTCCTTTTTTATTCAAGTTTCTTTTCTACTCAACTTCCTTTTTTATTTATTTTCCAAATAGATCGTTAAGGTATAGTGGTTTCTGGATTGAACTTCCATTTTTAATATTTTGCAACTTCCATTTTCAATTTTATTGAACTTCCATTTTTATTTTATTTCCAAATAGATCGTTAAGGTATAGTGGTTTCTTGAATGAACTTCCAACTTTAATTTTCTGCAACTTCCATTTTTATTTGTATTCAACTTCTTTTTTTATTCAAGTTTCTTTTCTATTCGACTTCCTTTTTTATTTAATTTCCAAAAATATTGTTAAGGCATAGTGGTTTCTGGATTGAACTTCCATTTTTAATTTTATGCAACTTTCACTTTTATTTTTATCGAACTTTCATTTTTATTCAATTCACTTTTCGATTAAACATCATTTTTTATTTAATTTCTAAATAGATCGTTAAGGTATAGTGGTTTCTTGAATGAATTTCCAATTTTAATTTTCTGCAACTTTCATTTTTATTTCTATTCAATTTCTTTTTTTATTCAAGTTTCTTTTCTATTCAACTTCCGTTTTTATTTAATTTCCAAATAGATTGTTAAGGTATAGCGGTTTCTGCATTGAACATTTAGTTTTTAATTTTTTGCAACTTTCACTTTTATTTTTATTGAACTTCCATTTTTATTCAATTTACTTTTTTATTCAACTTCCTTTTTTATTTAATTTCCAAATAGATCGTTACGATATCGTGGTTTTTGAATGAACTTCCATTTTTAAGTTTCTGCAACTTTCGTTTTTATTTTTATTCAACATCCGTTTTTATTCAATTTACTTTTCTATTAAACTTCCTTTTTTATTTAACTTCCAAATAGATCGTTAAGGTGTAGGGCTTTCATGAATCAACTTCCATTTTTAATTTTCTGCAACTTTTATTTTTATTTTTATTCAACTTCCATTTTTATTCAAGTTTCTTTTCTACTCACTTCCTTTTTTATTTAATTTCCAAATAGATCGTTAAGGTATAGTGGTTTCTTGAATGAACTTCCATTTTTAATTTTATGCATCTTCCATTCTTCTTTTTATTCGACTTCTATTTTTATTCAAGTTATTTTTCTATTCAACTTCCATTTTTATTTAATTTCCAAATGGATCGTTAAGGTATCGTGGTTTCTAGAATGAACTTCCAATTTTAATTATCTGCAACTTCCATTTTTATTTGTATTCAACTTCTTTTTTTATTCAAGTTTCTTTTCTATTCAACTTCCTTTTTTTATTTAATTTCCAAATAAATCGTTAAGGTATAGTGGTTTCTTGAATGAACTTCCATTTTTAATTTTCTGCAACTTCCATTTTTATTTCTATTCAACTTCTTTTTTATTCAAGTTTCTTTTCTATTCAACTTTCTGTTTTATTTAATTTCCAAATAGATCGTTAAGGTATAGTGGTTTCTGGATTGAACTTCCATTTTAATTTGATGCAACTTTCACTTTTATTTTTATTGAACTTCCATTTTTATTCAATTTACATTTCTATTAAACTTCCTTTTTTATTTAATTTCCAAATAGATCGTTAAGGTATAGTGGTTTCTTGATTGAACTTCCAATTTTAATTTTCTGCAACTTCCATTTTTATTTCTATTCGACTTCTTTTTTTATTCAAGTTTCTTTTCTATTCAACTTCCTTTTTAATTTAATTTCCAAATAGATTGTTAAGGTATAGTGGTTTCTGGATTGAACTTTCATTTTTAATTTTATCCAACTTTCACTTTTATTTTTATTGAACTTCCACTTTTATTCAATTTACTTTTCTATTAAACTACCTTTTTTATTTAATTTCCAAATAGATCGTTAAGGTGTAGTGGTTTCTTTAATGAATTTCCATTTTTAATTTTATGCAACTTTCACTTTAATTTTTATTGAAATTCCATTTTTATTCAATTTACTTTTCTATTAAACTTCCTTTTTTATTTAATTTCCAAATAGATCGTTAAGGTATAGTGGTTTCTTTAATGAATTTCCGTTTTTAATTTTATGCAACTTCCATTTTTATTTTTACTCACCTTCCATTTTTATTCCAGTTATTTTTCTATTCCACTTAAATTTTTATTTTATTTCCAAATAGATCGTTAAGGTATAGTGGTTTCTTGAATGAACTTCCATTTTTAATTTTCTGTAACTTCCATTTTTATTTTTATTCAACTTTCATTTTTATTCAATTTACTTATCTATTAAACTTCCATTTTTATTTTATTTCCAAATAGATCGTTAAGGTATAGTGGTTTCTTGAATGAACTTTCAATTTTAATTTTCTGCAACTTCCATTTTTATTTCTATTCAACCTCTTTTTTTATTCCAGTTTCTTTTCTATTCGACTTCTTTTTTTTTTTTAATTTCCAAATAAATCGTTATGGTATAGTTTTTTCTTTAATGAACTTCCAGTTTTAATTATATGCAACTTCCATTTTTATTTTTATTCAACTTCCATTTTTATTCAAGTTATTTCTCTATTCAACTTCCTTTTTTATTTAATTTCCAAATAGAACGTTAAGGAATAGTGGTTTCTTGAATGAACTTCCATTTTTAGTTTTCTGCAACTTCCATTATCATTTTTATTTAACTTCATTTTTTGTTCAGGTTTCTTTTCTACTAAACTTCCTTTTTTATTTAATTTCCAAATAGATCGTTAAGGTATAGTGGTTTTTCAATTGAACTTCCATTTTTAATTTTCTGCAACTTCCATTTTTATTTTTATTCAACTTCCATTTTTATTCAAGTTATTTTTCTATTCAACTTTCTTTTTAATTCAAGTTTCTTTTCTACTCAACTTCTTTTTTTATTTAACTTCCAAATAGATCATTAAGGTATAGTGGTTTCTGCCTTGAACTTCCATTTTTAATTTTATGCAACTTTCATTTTTATTTTTATTCAACTTACTTTTCCATTAAACTTCCTTTTTTATTTAATTTCCAAATAGATCGTTAAGGTATAATGGTTTCTTGAATGAATTTCTATTTTTAATTTTCTGCAACTTCCATTTTTATTTTTATTCGTCTTCCATTTTTATTCAAGTTACTTTTATATTCAACTTCCTTTTTTATTTAATTTCCAAATAGATCGTTAAGATATAGTGGTTTCTTGAATGAACTTCCAATTTTAATTTTCTGCAACTTCCATTTTTATTTCTATTCAACTTCGTTTTTTATTCAAGTTTAGTTTCTATTAAACTTCTTTTTTTATTTAATTTCCAAATAGATTGTTAAGGTATAGTGGTTTCTGGATTGAACTTCCATTTTTAATTTTATGCAACTTTCACTTTTATTTTTATTTAACTTTCATTTTTATTCAATTTACTTTTCTATTAAAGTTCCTTTTTTATTTAATTTCCAAATAGATCGTTAAGGTATAGTGGTTTCCTGAATGAACGTCCAATTTTAATTTTCTGCAACTTCCATTTTTATTTCTATTCGACTTCTTTTTTTATTCAAGTTTCTTTTCTATTCAACTTCCTTTTTTATTTAATTTCCAAATAGATTGTGAAGGTATAGTGGTTTCTGGATGGAACTTTCATTTTAAATTTTATGCAACTTTCACTTTTATTTTTATTGAACTTCCATTTTTATTCAATTTACTTTTCTATTAAACTTCCTTTTTTATTTAATTTCCAAATAGATCGTTAAGGTATAGTGGTTTCTGGGAGCGGGGTCACTGCTGTGCAGTGTTCCCTGCTGTGCAGTTTCAGTCTTTGAATTTTTTTTTTATCCAAACCCAAAAAAAAAGAAAAGAAAATAACTCATAAAATGCGGCCATTTTATTGACACAGCAGGAACAGCAGTGAGGGATCACAGCAGTGACCCCTCATCCGTGGTTTCTTTAATGAATTTCCATTTTTAATTTTATGCAACTTCCATTTTTATTTTTACTCAACTTCCATTTTTATTCAAGTTATTTTTCTATTAAACTTCAATTTTTATTTAATTTCCATATAGATCGTTAAGGTATAGTGGTTTCTTGAATGAACTTCCATTTTTAATTTTCGGCAACTTCCATTTTTTTTTTTATTCAACTTTCATTTTTATTCAATTTACTTATCTATTAAACTTCCATTTTTATTTTATTTCCAAATAGATCGTTAAGGTATAGTGGTTTCTTAACTGAACTTCCAATTTTAATTTTCTGCAACTTTCATTTTTATTTCTATTCAACCTCTTTTTTTATTCCAGTTTCTTTTCTATTCGACTTCCTTTTTTTTTTAATTTCCAAATAAATCGTTATGGTATAGTTTTTTCTTTAATGAACTTCTATTTTTAATTTTATGCAACTTCCATTTTTATTTTTATTCAACTTCCATTTTTATTCAAGTTATTTTTCTATTCAACTTCCTTTTTTATTTAATTTCCAAATAGATCGTTAAGGAATAGTGGTTTACTGAATGAACTTCCATTTTTATTTTTATTTAACTTCATTTTTTGTTCAGGTTTCTTTTCTACTCAACTTCCTTTTTTATTTAATTTCCAAATAGATCGTTAAGGTATAGTGGTTTTTCGATTGAACTTCCATTTTTAATTTTCTGCAACTTCCATTTTTATTCAAGTTATTTTTCTATTCAACTTTCTTTTTAATTCAAGTCTCTTTTCTACTCAACTTCTTTTTTTATTTAATTTCCAAATAGATCATTAAGGTATAGTGGTTTCTGCCTTGAACTTCCATTTTTAATTTTATGCAACTTTCATTTTTATTTTTATTCAACTTACTTTTCCATTAAACTTCCTTTTTTATTTAATTTCCAAATAGATCGTTAAGGTATAGTGGTTCCTTGAATGAATTTCTATTTTTAATTTTCTGCAACTTACATTTTTGTTTTTATTCGTCTTCCATTTTTCTTCAAGTTATTTTTCTATTCAACTTCCTTTTTTATTTAATTTCCAAATAGATCGTTAAGATATAGTGGTTTCTTGAATGAACTTCCAATTTTAATTTTCTGCAAATTCCATTTTTATTTCTATTCAACTTCGTTTTTTACTCAAGTTTCTTTTCTATTCAACTTCTTTTTTTATTTAATTTCCAAATAGATTGTTAAGGTATAGTGGTTTCTAGATTGAACTTCCATTTTTAATTTTATGCAACTTTCACTTTTATTTTTATTTAACTTTCATTTTTATTCAATTTACTTTTCTATTAAAGTTCCTCTTTTATTTAATTTCCAAACAGATCGTTAAGGTATAGTCGTTTCTTGAATGAACTTCCATTGTTAATTTTCTGAAACTTCCATTTTTATTTTTATTCAACTTTCATTTTTATTCAATTTACTTATCTATTAAACTTCCATTTTTATTTTATTTCCAAATAGATCGTTAAGGTATAGTGGTTTCTTGAATGAACTTCCAATTTTAATTTTCTGCAACTTCCATTTTTATTTCTATTCAACCTCTTTTTTTATTCCAGTTTCTTTTCTATTCGACTTCTTTTTTTTTTTAATTTCCAAATAAATCGTTATGGTATAGTTTTTTCTTTAATGAACTTCTATTTTTAATTTTATGCAACTTCCATTTTTATTTTTATTCAACTTCCAATTTTATTCAAGTTATTTTTCTATTCAACTTCCTTTTTTATTTAATTTCCAAAGAGATCGTTAAGGAATAGTGGTTTCTTGAATGAACTTCCATTTTTATTTTTATTTAACTTCATTTTTTGTTCAGGTTTCTTTTCTACTCAACTTCCTTTTTTATTTAATTTCCAAATAGATCGTTAAGGTATAGTGGTTTTTCGATTGAACTACCATTTTTAATTTTCTGCAACTTCCATTTTTATTTTTATTCAATTTCCATTTTTATTCAAGTTATTTTTCTATTCAACTTTCTTTTTAATTCGAGTTTCTTTTCTACTCAACTTCTTTTTTTATTTAATTTCCAAATAGATCATTAAGGTATAGTGGTTTCTGCCTTGAACTTCCATTTTTAATTTTATGCAACTTTCATTTTTATTTTTATTCAGTTTAAATTTTTATTCAACTTACTTTTCCATTAAACTTCCTTTTTTATTTAATTTCCAAATAGATCGTTAAGGTATAGTGGTTTCTTGAATGAATTTCTATTTTTAATTTTCTGCAACTTCCATTTTTGTTTTTATTCGTCTCCCATTTTTCATCAAGTTATTTTTCTATTCAACTTCCTTTTTTATTTAATTTCCAAATAGATCGTTAAGATATAGTGGTTTCTTGAATGAACTTCCAATTTTAATTTTCTGCAAATTCCATTTTTATTTCTATTCAACTTCATTTTTTATTCAAGTTTCTTTTCTATTCAACTTCTTTTTTTATTTAATTTCCAAATAGATTGTTAAGGTATAGAGGTTTCTGGATTGAACTTCCATTTTTAATTTTATGCAACTTTCACTTTTATTTTTATTTAACTTTCATTTTTATTCAATTTACTTTTCTATTAAAGTTCCTCTTTTATTTAATTTCCAAATAGATCGTTAAGGTATAGTCGTTTCTCGAATGAACTTCCATTTTTAATTTTCTGAAACTTCCATTTTTATTTTTATTCAACTTTTATTTTTATTCAATTTACTTATCTATTAAACTTCCAATTTTATTTTATTTCCAAATAGATCGTTAAGGTATAGTGGTTTCTTGAATGAACTTCCAATTTTAATTTTCTGCAACTTCCATTTTTATTTCTATTCAACCTCTTTTTTTATTCCAGTTTCTTTTCTATTCGACTTCTTTTTTTTTTTAATTTCCAAATAAATCGTTATGGTATAGTTTTTTGTTTAATGAACTTCTATTTTTAATTTTATGCAACTTCCATTTTTATTTTTATTCAACTTCCATTTTTATTCAAGTTATTTTTCTATTCAACTTCCTTTTTTATTTAATTTCCAAATAGATCGTTAAGGAATAGTGGTTTCTTGATTGAACATCCATTTTTATTTTTATTTAACTTCATTTTTTGTTCAGGTTTCTTTTCTACTCAACTTCCTTTTTTATTTAATTTCCAAATAGATCGTTAAGGTATAGTGGTTTTTCGATTGAACTTCCATTTTTAATTTTCTGCAACTTCCATTTTTATTTTTATTCAACTTCCATTTTTATTCAAGTTATTTTTCTATTCAACTTTCTTTTTAATTCAAGTTTCTTTTCTACTGAACTTCTTTTTTTATTTAATTTCCAAATAGATCATTAAGGTATAGTGGTTTCTGCCTTGAACTTCCAATTTTAATTTTATGCAACTTTCATTTTTATTTTTATTTAACTTACTTTTCCATTAAACTTCCTTTTTTATTTAATTTCCAAATAGATCGTTAGGGTATAGTGGTTTCTTGAATGAACTTCCATTTTTAATTTTCTGCAACTTCCATTTTTATTTTTATTCGACTTCCATTTTTATTCAAGTTATTTTTCTATTCAACTTCCTTTTTTTTTTTTTAATTTTCAAATAGATCGCTTAGGTGTAGTGGTTTCTTGAATGAACTTCCAATTTTAATTTTCTGCAACTTCCATTTTTATTTCTATTCAACTTCTTTTTTTATTCAAGTTTCTTTTCTATTCAACTTCCTTTTTTATTTAATTTCCAAATATATTGTTAAGGTATCGTGGTTTCTGGATTGAACTTCCGTTTTCAATTTCATGCAACTTTCACTTTTATTTTTATTCAACTTCCATTTTTATTCAATTTACTTTTCTATTAAACTTCCTTTTTTATTTAATTTCCAAATTGATCGTTAAGGTATAGTGGATTCTGGATTGAACTTCCATTTTTAATTTTATGCAACCTTCATTTTTATTTTTATAGCGATCCCGGTTGTCCCTTAACTATTCTGTTGTGTTTCGGACTCGGTTCCGTGAAGTTGGTAGTGGTATCTATCTTGTTGTGTCCTTTAATTCCACATGATTGAGTTTTAGGATGTTTCGAGCAAGGTTGTTACAGGTTGGTTATGCCTTGGTTTCAATTCCTTGCTGTTCGGTTTTTAGGCGGTCCGCTCGAGCGGGTATTGCACACCTCCAGTATTTCGGGTTCTTGCAAAACTTCTGCAGATGGGATTTCTGCGCTCGAGCGGGTTTGTTTACGCTCGAGCGGTGGCGCTCGAGCGGGTTTGTCGGCGCTCGAGCGGGTAGTGCTTTCTGTGTGTAAGTTCTGGGAGGTGGAAATCTGCGCTCGAGCGGACTGGTTTTCACGCTCGAGCGGAAGTGCTTTATTCTTGTGTCTTGGCGCTCGAGCGGGCCTAATTGCGCTCGAGCGTCGTGTTCTCCGCTCGAGCGGGTCATACGTATATGAGTTATCCGCTGGGTGATTTCAAATCACTTTTTGCTTTTCTTTCTCTCTCCTACTTTTTCTAAAAACCATTTTTGAGAGCCTCTCTCTCTAGATACTCCCTTCTCTCTAGGGTTTGATCTAGTTAGAGTGTCCTCCTTCTCTTCGGCCTTTGTAAAAGTTGTGTTGATCGTCGAGGGCGTCGTTTTGATCTGAAAATCTCGGTCTTTGGAGCACGTTGGTTTTGGGTCTCTTCTCCATCCGAGCTCTAACTTCGAGGTAGGGATATTCTACTCCTCTTTATGAGCTTTGTCTTTAAATTTTAGTATTTTGAGATGTTGGGGTTGGTTTGGTAATTTTGTGAAAGTTTGGCGGCTTTTGTGTAAATTTACAAGAGTTGGGGGTTTTAGCTATATAAAACCTAGATGCATGTTTGGCATGGAAAATGTGAAATTAATGTTAAGACATTAATGAAAATGGAACCTAAGGGTTGTAATGTAAATTATGGAAAATGCCCTAATTACATTGGTTAATTAATTTGCATAATTAATTATGAGAAATGAGGAATTGATTTGGGAAGGCATGGGATTAAAGGGTGTAGTTGGATTATTCATCACTCACCTAGTTGGAATGTTGATTATATGTCCATTGTTGCATTTATTTTCTGTATAGAAATAACTGCTTTGGGCTATCGGTGGAGGATAGTCTTGATTGTTGTAGACAATGCATGATGATTAGGCAAACTGAAACTAATCACTGGAATGTGTCATTGAGATTGACGATTGAAAGAATACATTAAATTTATGTATTGTGTGATGATGTGTATAATTGTTGTTTATATGCATTGTGTTGTGTTGGAGGAGATAGGGGATGTACTCCACGGTTTAGGGGAAGATAGGGGATGGACCTCTAAACCGGATGTGTTGGGAGGAGATAGGGGATGGACTCCATAGATAGAGCTCATATGCTTATCTATTAATGTGTTGACAGAGCTCATATGCTTGTCATTGGAAGTGTGATAGTGCTCATATGCATATCTGTGGAAGTGATGATATAACTTGTATGC
Organism: Camellia sinensis; assembly: GCF_055761805.1. Classification (NCBI taxonomy): domain Eukaryota; kingdom Viridiplantae; phylum Streptophyta; class Magnoliopsida; order Ericales; family Theaceae; genus Camellia; species Camellia sinensis. The sequence goes on along the minus strand of NC_138962.1, from coordinate 11,218,460 downwards.
TTATCTGTTGTTGTGTGATATAGCTAGTATGCTTATCTATTATGAAATGGGAAGTGTTTGATATGAGTTACTGTCTCATATGAGTTGTTTGGCCAGGTTCTGAGCCATGGTTGTAAATTGAGAATTGAAAGGAATTGGAAAATGGACCGTAATATGGACTTGTATGTCATGAAACTGTAAAGTGTGATAAGGGAAAGTTTCTGTGTTGGCCATCTATCAATTGCTAATCTTTTAGTCATTGTTCATATTTGGTTTAGTATGTTTCTACTGGGCTGTGGCTCACCCTATATGGGAATATCATTTTCAGGTACAGGTAGCATGCCACCTCCAAGGACGTAGCTTGGAAGGCTAGAGGCGGACACACTTTTGTTGTCTTATTTTTTTTTTTTTTTTTTTGATGTATTACATGTAAATTCAAGCCAAGGGCTTAATGTGTAAATGAGTTAGTACTCTTTTGTTGTAACCAAGTGTTAACTTGGAAAGCTGTAAGCCTTTAGGGCATTTGCTTTTGTCGTTAACATGTAATACTTTTTGTAATGAAACTCTGATGAATGGAAGAATGTGGAACTTTTATATATCAATGCATGTTTATATTGATGGGTTTAATGTTGTTATTTTGAGGGCGTTACAATTTTTATTCAACTTCCATTTTTATCAAATTTACTTTTCTATTAAACGACCTTTTTTATTTAATTTCCAAATAGATCGCTAAGGTATAGTGGTTTCTGGATTGAACTTCCATTTTTAATTTTATGCACCTTTTGCTTTTATTTTATTCAACTACCATTTTTATTCAATTTACTTTTCTATTAAACTTCCTTTTTTATTTAATTTCCGAATAGATCGTTAAGGTATAGTGGTTTCTTGAATGAACTTCCTTTTTTTAATTTTCTGCAACTTTCATTTTTATTTTTATTCGACTTCTATTTTTATTCAATTTAGTTTGCTATTCAACTTTCTTTTTTATTTAATTTCCAAATAGATCGTTAAGGTATAGTGGTTTCTGGATTGAACTTCCATTTTTAATTTTACGCAACTTTCATTTTAATTTTTCTTCAACTTCCATTTTTATTCAATTTACTTTTCTATTAAACTTCTTCTTTATTTAATTTCCAAATAGATCGTTAAGGTATAGTGGTTTCTTGAATGAACTTTCATTTTTAATTTTCTGCAACTTCCATTTTTATTTTTATTTAACTTCCTTTTTTGTTCAGGTTTCTTTTCTACTCAACTTCCTTTTTTATTTAATTTCCAAATAGATCGTTAAGGTATAGTGGTTTCTGGATTGAACTTCCATTTTTATTTTTATTCATCATCCATTTTTATTTCTATTCAACTTCTTTTTTTATTCAAGTTTCTTTTCTATTCAACTTCCTTTTTTATTTAATTTCCAAATATATTGTTAAGGTATCGTGGTTTCTGGATTGAATTTCCATTTTTAATTTTATTTAACCTTCATTTTTATTTTTATTCAACTTTCATTTTTATTAAATTTACTTTTCTATTAAACTTCATTTTTTATTTAATTTCCAAATAGATCGCTAAGGTATAGTGGTTTCTGGATTGAACTTCCATTTTTAATTTTACGCAACTTTCATTTTTATTTTTATTTAACTTCAATTTTTATTCAATTTACTTTTCTATTAAACTTCCTTTTTTATTTAATTTGCAAATAGATCGTTAAGGTATAGTGGATTCTTGAATGAACTTCCATTTTAAATTTTCAACAACTTCCATTTTAAATTTTCTACAACTTCCATTTTTATTTTTTTTCGACTTCTATTTTTATTCGAGTTATTTTTCTATTCAACTTCCTTTTTTATTTAATTTCCGAATAGATCGTTAAGGTATAGTGGTTTCTTGAATGAACTTCCAATTTTAATTTTCTGCAACTTCCATTTTTATTTCTATTCAACTTCTTTTTTTATTCAAGTTTCTTTTCTATTCAACTTCCTTTTTTATTTAATTTCAAAATAGATTGTTAAGGTATAGTGTTTTCTGGATTGAACTTCCATTTTTAATTTTATGCACCTTTCGTATTAATTTTTATTCAACTACCATTTTTATTCAATTTACTTTTCTATTAAACTTCCTTTTTTATTTAATTTCCGAATAGATCGTTAAGGTATAGTGGTTTCTTGAATGAACTTCCTTTTTTTAATTTTCTGCAACTTCCATTTTTATTTTTATTCGACTTCCATTTTTATTCAATTTAGTTTGCTATTCAACTTTCTTTTTTATTTAATTTCCAAATAGAACGTTAAGGTATAGTGTTTTCTGGATTGAACTTCCATTTTTAATTTTATGCAACTTTCATTTTTATTTTTATTCAACTTCCATTTTTATTAAATTTACTTTTCTATTAAACTTCTTTTTTATTTAATTTCCAAATAGATCGCTAAGGTATAGTGGTTTCTTGAATGAACTTCCATTTTTAATTTTCTGCAACTTCCATTTTTATTTTTATTTTTATTTCACTACCTTTTTTGTTCAGGTTTCTTTTCTACTCAACTTTCTTTTTTATTTAATTTCCAAATAGATCGTTAAGGTATAGTGGTTTCTGGATTGAACTTCCATTTTTAATTTTATGCAACCTTTATTTTTATTTTTATTCAACTTCCATTCTTATTCAATTTACTTTTCTGTTAAACTTCCTTTTTTATTTAATTTTTTAATAGATCGCTAAGGTACAGTGGTTTCTGTATTGAGCTTCCATTTTTAATTTTATACAACTTTCATTTTTATTTGTATTCAACTTCCATTTTTATTCAATATATTTTTCTATTCAACTTCCGTTTTTATTTAATTTCCAAATTGATCGTTAAGATATAGTGGTTTCTTGAATAACTTCCATTTTTAATTTTCTCCAACTTCCATTTTATTTTTATTTAACTTCCTTTTTTGTTCGGGTTTCTTTTCTTCTCAACTTCCATTTTTATTTAATTTCCAAATAGATCGTTAAGGTATAGTGGTTTCTGGATTGAATTTCCATTTTTAATTTTATTTAACCTTCATTTTTATTTTTATTCAACTTCCATTTTTATTAAATTTACTTTTCTATTAAACTTAATTTTTTATTTAATTTCCAAATAGATCGCTAAGGTATAGTGGTTTCTAGATTGAACTTCCATTTTTAATTTTATGCAACTTTCATTTTTATTTTTATTCAACTTCCATTTGTATTCAATTTATTTTTCTTTTAAACTTCCTTTTTTATTTAATTTCCAAATAGATCGTTAAGGTATAGTGGATTCTTGAATGAACTTCCATTTTAAATTTTCTACAACTTCCATTTTTATTTTTATTCGACTTCTATTTTTATTCAAGTTATTTTTCTATTCAACTTCCTTTTTTTATTTATTTTCCGAATAGATCGTTAAGGTACAGTGGTTTCTTGAATGAACTTCCAATTTTAATTTTCTGCAACTTCCATTTTTATTTCTATTCAACTTCTTTTTTCTATTAAAGCTTCTTTTCTATTTTATTTCATTTTTTATTTAATTTCCAAATAGATTGTTAAGGTATAGTGTTTTCTGGATTGAACTTCCATTTTTAATTTTATGCACCTTGCACATTTATTTTTATTCAACTACCATTTTTATTCAATTTACTTTTCTATTAAACTTCCTTTTTTATTTAATTTCCGAATAGATCGTTAAGGTATAGTGGTTTCTTGAATGAACTTCCTTTTTTTAACTTTCTGCAACTTCCATTTTTATTTTTATTCGACTTCCATTTTTATTCAATTTAGTTTGCTATTCAACATTCTTTTTTATTTAATTTCCAAATAGAACGTTAAGGTATAGTGGTTTCTGGATTGAACTTCCATTTTTAATTTAATGCAACTTTCACTTTTATTTTTATTCAACTTCCATTTTTATTCAATTTACTATTCTATTAAACTTCTTTTTTATTTAATTTCCAAATAGATCGTTAAGTTATAGTGGTTTCTTGAATGAACTTCCATTTTTAATTTTCTGCAACTTCCATTTTTATTTTTATTTTTATTTAACTTTCTTTTTTGTTCAGGTTTCTTTTCTACTCAACTTCCTTTTTTATTTAATTTCCAAATAGATCGTTAAGGTATAGTGGATTCTTGAATGAACTTCCATTTTAAATTTTCTACAACTTCCATTTTTATTTTTATTCGACTTCTATTTTTATTCAAGTTATTTTTCTATTCAACTTCCTTTTTTTATTTATTTTCCGAATAGATCGTTAAGGTACAGTGGTTTCTTGAATGAACTTCCAATTTTAATTTTCTGCAACTTCCATTTTTATTTCTATTCAACTTCTTTTTTCTATTAAAGCTTCTTTTCTATTTTATTTCATTTTTTATTTAATTTCCAAATAGATTGTTAAGGTATAGTGTTTTCTGGATTGAACTTCCATTTTTAATTTTATGCACCTTGCACATTTATTTTTATTCAACTACCATTTTTATTCAATTTACTTTTCTATTAAACTTCCTTTTTTATTTAATTTCCGAATAGATCGTTAAGGTATAGTGGTTTCTTGAATGAACTTCCTTTTTTTAACTTTCTGCAACTTCCATTTTTATTTTTATTCGACTTCCATTTTTATTCAATTTAGTTTGCTATTCAACATTCTTTTTTATTTAATTTCCAAATAGAACGTTAAGGTATAGTGGTTTCTGGATTGAACTTCCATTTTTAATTTTATGCAACTTTCACTTTTATTTTTATTCAACTTCCATTTTATTCAATTTACTATTCTATTAAACTTCTTTTTTATTTAATTTCCAAATAGATCGTTAAGTTATAGAGGTTTCTTGAATGAACTTCCATTTTTAATTTTCTGCAACTTCCATTTTTATTTTTATTTTTATTTAACTTTCTTTTTTGTTCAGGTTTCTTTTCTACTCAACTTCCTTTTTTATTTAATTTCCAAATAGATCGTTATGGTATAGTGGTTTTTGGATTGAACTTCCATTTTTAATTTTATGCAACATTCATTTTTATTTTTATTCAACTTCCATTCTTATTAAATTTACTTTTCTGTTAAACTTCCTTTTTTATTTAATTTCTTAACAGATCACTAAGGTACAGTGGTTTCTGTATTGAGCTTCCATTTTTAATTTTATGCAACTTTCATTTTTATTTTTATTCAACTTCCATTTTTATTCAATATACTTTTCTATTAAACTTCCTTTTTAATTTAATTTCCAAATAGATCGTTAAGGTGTAGTGTTTTCTTGAATGAACTTCCATTTTTAATTTTTTGCAACTTTCATTTTTATTTTTATTCAACTTCTATTTTTATTCAAGTTATTTTTCTATTCAACTTCCGTTTTTATTTAATTTCCAAATAGATCGTTAAGGTATTGTGGTTTTTTGAATAACTTCCATTTGTAATTTTCTCCAACTTCCATTTTTGTTTTTATTTAACTTCCTTTTTTGTTCGGGTTTCTTTTCTTCTCAACTTCCTTTTTTATTTAATTTCCAAATAGATCGTTAAGGTATAGTGGTTTCTGGATTAAACTTCCATTTTTATTTTTATTCAACTTCTATTTTTATTCAATTTACTTTTCTATTAAACTTCCTTTTTTATTTAATTTCCAAATAGATCGTTAAGGTATAGTGGTTTCTGAATTAAACTTCCATTTTTATTTTTATTCAACTTCCATTTTTATTCAATTTACTTTTCTATTAAACTTCCTTTTTTATTTAATTTCCAAATAGATCGTTAAGGTATAGTGGTTTCTTGAACGAACTTCCATTTTTAATTTTCTGCAACTTCCATTTTTATTTTTATTCGACTTCCATTTTTATTCAAGTTATTTTTCTATTCAACTTCCTTTTTTTTTTTTAATTTTCAAATAGATCGCTAAGATATAGTGGTTTCTTGAATGAACTTCCAATTTTAATTTTCAGCAACTTCCATTTTTATTTCTTTTCAACTTCTTTTTATATTCAAGTTTCTTTTCTATTCAACTTCCTTTTTTATTTAATTTCCAAATATATTGTTAAGGTATCGTGGTTTCTGGATTGAAATTCCATTTTCAATTTCATGCAACTTTCACTTTTATTTTTAATCAACTTCCATTTTTATTCAATTTACTTTTCTATTAAACTTCCTTTTTTTTTTTAATTTCCAAATAGATCGTTAAGGTATAGTGGATTCAAGATTGAACTTCCAATTTTAATTTTATGCAACCTTCATTTTTATTTTTATTGAGCTTCCATTTTTATTAAATTTACTTTTCTATTAAACGACCTTTTTTATTTAATTTCCAAATAGATCGCTAAGGTATAGCGGTTTCTGGATTGAACTTCCATTTTTAATTTTATGCACCTTTCACTTTTATTTTCTTCAACTACCATTTTTATTCAATTTATTTTTCTATTAAACTTCCTTTTTTATTTAATTTCCGAATAGATCGTCAAGGTATAATGGTTTCTTGAATGAACTTCCTTTTTTTATTTTTATTCGACTTCCATTTTTATTCAATTTAGTTTGCTAATCAACTTTCTTTTTTATTTAATTTCCAAATAGATCGTTAAGGTATAGTGGTTTCTGGATTGAACTTCCATTTTTAATTTTATGCAACTTTCATTTTTATTTTTATTCAACTTCCATTTTTATTCAATTTACTTATCTATTAAACTTCTTTTTTATTTAATTTCCAAATAGATCGTTAAGGTATAGTGGTTTCTTGAATGAACTCCATTTTTAATTTTCTGCAACTTCCATTTTTATTTTTATTTAACTTTCTTTTTTGTTCAGGTTTCTTTTCTACTCAACTTCCTTTTTTATTTAACTTCCAAATAGATCGTTAAGGTATAGTGGTTTCTGGATTGAACTTACATTTTTAATTTTATGCAACCTTCATTTTTATTTTTATTCAACTTCCATTCTTATTAAATTTACTTTTCTATTAAACTTCCTTTTTTCTATAATTTCTTAATAGATCACGAAGGTATAGTGGTTTCTGTATTGAACTTCCATTTTTAATTTGATGCAACTTTCATTTTTATTTTTATTCAACTTCCTTTTTTATTCCATTTACTTTTCTATTAAACTTCCTTTTTTATTTAATTTGCAAATAGATCGTTAAGGTATAGTGGTTTCTTGAATGAACTTCCATTTTTAATTTTCTGCAACTTCCATTTTTATTTTTGTTTGACTTCTATTTTTATTCAAGTTATTTTTCAATTCAACTTCCGTTTTTATTTAATTTCCAAATAGATCGTTAAGGTATAGTGGTGTCTTGAATAACTTCCATTTTTAATTTTCTGCAACTTCCATTTTTATTTTTATTTAACTTCCTTTTTTGTTCAGGTTTCTTTTCTTCTCAACTTCCTTTTTTATTTAATTTCCAAATAGATCGTTAAGATATAGTGGTTTCTGGATTGAACTTCCATTTTTATTTTTATTCAACTTCCATTTTTATTAAATTTACTTTTCTATTAAACGACCTTTTTTATTTAATTTCCAAATAGATCGCTAAGGTATAGTGGTTTATGGATTGAACTTCCATTTTTAATTTTATGCACCTTTCACTTTTATTTTATTCAACTACTATTTTTATTCAATTTACTTTTCTATTAAACTTCCTTTTTTATTTAATTTCCGAATAGATCGTTAAGGTATAGTGGTTTCTTGAATGAACTTCCTTTTTTAAAATTTCTGCAACTTCCATTTTTATTTTTATTCGACTTCCATTTTTATTCAAGTTATTTTTCTATTCAACTTCCTTTTTTTTTTTTTTAATTTTCAAATAGATCGCTAAGATATAGTGGTTTCTTGAATGAACTTCCATTTTTAATTTTCTGCAACTTCCATTTTTATTTTTATTCGACTTCTATTTTTATTCAAGTTATTTTTCTATTCAACTTCCGTTTTTATTTAATTTCCAAATATATCGTTAAGGTATAGTGGTTTCTTGAATAATTTCCATTTTTAATTTTCTGCAACTTCCATTTTTATTTTTATTTAACTTCCTTTTTTGTTCAGGTTTCTTTTCTTCTCAACTTCCTTTTTTATTTAATTTCAAAATAGATCGTTAAGGTATAGTGGTTTTTGGATTGAACTTTCATTTTTATTTTTATTCAACTTCCTTTTTTATTTAATTTCCAAATAGATCGTTAAGGTATAGTGGTTTCTTAAATGAACTTCCATCTTTAATTTTCTACAACTTTCATTTTTATTTTTATTCGACTTCCATTTTTATGCAAGTTATTTTTCTATTCAACTTCCTTTTTTTTTTTAATTTTCAAATAGATCACTAAGGTATAGTGGTTTCTTGAATGAACTTCCTATTTTACTTTTCTGCAACTTCCATTTTAATTTCTATTCAACTTCTTTTTTTATTCAAGTTTCTTTTCCATTCAACTTCCTTTTTTATTTAGTTTCCAAATATATTGCCATGGTATCGTGGTTTCTGGATTGAACTTCCATTTTCAATTTCATGCAACTTTCACTATTATTTTTATTCAACTTCCAATTTTATTCGATTCACTTTTCTATTGAACTTCCGTTTTTATTTAATTTCCAAATTGATCGTTAAGGTAGAGTGGATTCAGGATTGAACTTACATTTTTAATTTTATGCAACCCTCATTTTTATTTTTATTCAACTTCCATTTTTATTAAATTTACTTTTCTATTAAACGACCTTTTTTATTTAATTTCCAAATAGATCGCAAAGGTATAGTGGTTTACGGATTGAACTTCCATTTTTAATTTTATGCACCTTTCACTTTTATTTTATTCAACTACCATTTTTATTCAATTTACTTTTCTATTAAATTTCCTTTTTTATTTAATTTCCGAATAGATCGTTAAGGTATAGTGGTTTCTTAAATGAACTTCCTTTTTTAAAATTTCTGCAACTTCCATTTTTATTTTTATTCAACTACCATTTTTATTCAATTTCGTTTGCTATTCAAGTTTCTTTTTTATTTAATTTCCAAATAGATAGCTAAGGTATAGTGGTTTCTTGAATGAACTTCCATTTTTAATTTTCTGCAACTTCCATTTTTATTTTTATTCGACTTCTATTTTTATTCAAGTTATTTTTCTATTCAACTTCCGTTTTTATTTAATTTCCAAATAGATCGTTAAGGTATAGTGGTTTCTTGAATAATTTCCATTTTTAATTTTCTGCAACTTCCATTTTTATTTTTATTTAACTTCCTTTTTTGTTCAGGTTTCTTTTCTTCTCAACTTCCTTTTTTATTTAATTTCCAAATAGATCGTTAAGGTATAGTGGTTTCTGGATTGAACTTCCATTTTTATTTTTATTTAACTTCCATTTTTATTCAATTTACTTTTCTATTAAACTTCCTTTTTTATTTAATTTCCAAATAGATCGTTAAGGTATAGTGGTTTCTTAAATGAACTTCCATCTTTAATTTTCTGCAACTTCCATTTTTATTTTTATTCGACTTCCATTTTTATTCAAGTTATTTTTCTATTCAACTTCCTTTTTTTTTTAATTTTCAAATAGATCGCTAAGGTATAGTGGTTTCTTGAATGAACTTCCAATTTTAATTTTCTGCAACTTCCATTTTAATTTCTATCCAACTTTTTTTTTATTCAAGTTTCTTTTCTATTCAACTTCCTTTTTTATTTAATTTCCAAATATATTGTTAAGGTATCGTGGTTTCTGGATTGAACTTCCATTTTCAATTTCATGCAACTTTCACTTTTAATTTTATTCAACTTCCAATTTTATTCGATTTACTTTTCTACTAAACTTCCTTTTTTATTAAATTTCCAAATAGATCGTTAAGGTGTAGTGGATTCAAGATTGAACTTCCATTTTTAATTTTATGCAACCTTCGATTTTTATTTTTATTCAACTTCCATTTTTATTTAATTTCCAAATAGATCGCTAAAGTATAGTGGTTTACGGATTGAACTTCCATTTTTAATTTTATGCACCTTTCACTTTTATTTTATTCAACTACCATTTTTATTCAATTTACTTTTCTATTAAACTTCCTTTTTATTTAATTTCCGAATAGATCGTTAAGGTATAGTGGTTTCTTGAATGGACTTCCTTTTTTTAATTTTCTGCAACTTCCATTTTTATTTTTATTCGACTTCCATTTTTATTCAATTTAGTTTGCTATTCAAGTTTCTTTTTTATTTAATTTCCAAATAGATCGTTGAGGTATAGTGGTTTCTGGATTGAACATTCATTTTTAATTTTATGCAACTTTCATTTTTATTTTTATTCGACTTCCATTTTTATTCAATTTACTTTTCTATTAAACTTCTTTTTTATTTAATTTCCAAATTGATCGTTAAGGTATAGTGGTTTCTTGAATGAACTCCATTTTTAATTTTCTGCAACTTCCATTTTTATTTTTATTTAACTTCCTTTTTTGTTCAGTTTCTTTTCTACTCAACTTCCTTTTTTATTTAATTTCCAAATAGATCGTTATGGTATAGTGGTTTCTGGATTGAACTTCCTTTTTTAATTTTATGCAACCTTCATTTTTATTTTTATTCAACTACCATTCTAATTAAATTTACTTTTCTATTAAACTTCTTTTTTATTTAATTTCTTAATAGATCGCTAAGGTATAGTGGTTTCTGTATTGAACTTCCATTTTTAAGTTCATGCAACTTTCATTTTTATTTTTATTCAACTTCCATTTTTATTCAATTTACTTTTCTATTAAACTTCCTTTTTTATTTAATTTCCAAATAGATCGTTAAGGTATAGTGGTTTCTTTAATGAACTTCCATTTTTAATTTTCTGCAACTTCCATTTTTATTTTTATTCGACTTCTATTTTTATTCAAGTTATTTTTCTATTCAACTTCCGTTTTTATTTAATTTCCAAATAAATCGTTAAGGTATAGTGGTTTCTTGAATAACTTCCATTTTTAATTTTCTGCAACTTCTATTTTTATTTTTATTTAACTTCCTTTTTGGTTCAGGTTTCTTTTCTTCTCAACTTCCTTTTTTATTTAATTTCCAAATAGATCATTAAGTTATAGTGGTTTCAGGATTGAACTTCCATTTTTATTTTTATTCAACTTCCATTTTCATTCAATTTACTTTTCTATTAAACTTCCTTTTTTATTTAATTTCCAAATAGATCGTTAAGGTATAGTGGTTTCTTAAATGAACTTCCATCTTTAATTTTTTGCAACTTCGATTTTTTTTTTATTCGACTTCCATTTTTATTCAAGTTAATTTTCTATTCAACTTCCTTCTTTTTTTTTTAAATTTTCAAATAGATCGCTAAGGTATAGTGGTTTCTTGAATGAACTTCCAATTTTAATTTTCTGCAACTTCCTTTTTAATTTCTATTCAACTTCGCTTTTTATTTAAGTTTCTTTTCTATTCAACTTCCTTTTTTATTTAATTTCCAAATATATTGTTAAGGTATCGTGGTTTCTGGATTGAACTTCCATTTTCAATTTCGTGCAACTTTCACTTTTATTTTTATTCAACTTCCATTTTTATTCAATTTACTTTTCTATTAAACTTCCTTTTTTATTTAATTTCCAAATAGATCGTTAAGGTATAGTGGATTCTGGATTGAACTTCCATTTTTAATTTTATGCAACCTTCATTTTTATTTTTATTCAACTTCCATTTTTATTAAATTTACTTTTCTATTAAACTACCTTTTTTATTTAATTTCCAAATAGATCGCTAAGGTATAGTGGTTTCTGGATTGAACTTCCACTTTTAATTTTATGCAACTTTCATTTTCATTTTTATTCAACTTCCATTTTTATTCAATTTACTTTTCTATTAAACTTCCTTTTTTATTTAATTTGCAAATAGATCGTTAAGGTATAGTGGTTTCTTGAATGAACTTCCATTTTTAATTTTCTGCAACTTCCATTTTTATTTTTATTCAACTTCCATTTTTATTGGAGTTATTTTTCTATTCAACTTCCTTTTTCATTTAATTTCCAAACAGATCGTTAAGGTATAGTGGTTACTTGAATGAACTTCCATTTTTAATTTTCTGCAACTTCCATTTTTATCTTTATTTTACTTCCTTTTTTATTCAAGTTTCTTTTCTACTCAACTTCCTTTTTTATTTAATTTCCAAATAGATCGTTAAGGTATAGTGGTTTCTGGATTGAACTTTCATTTTTAATTTTATGCAACCTTCATTTTTATTTTTATTCAACTTCCATTCTTGTTAAATTTACTTTTCTATTAAACTTCCTTTTTTATTTAATTTCTTAATAGATCGCTAAGGTATAATGGTTTTTGTGTTGAACTTCCATTTTTAATTTTACGCAACTTTCATTTTTATTTTTATTCAACTTCCATTTTGATTCAATTTACTTTTCTATTAAACTTCCTTTTTTATTTAATTTCCAAATTGATCGTTAAGGTATAGTGGTTTCCTGAATTAACTTCCATTTTTAATTTTCTGCAACTTCCATTTTTATTTTTATTCGACTTCAATTTTAATTCAAGTTATTTTTCTATTCAACATCCGTTTTTATTCAATTTCCAAATAGATCGTTATGGTATAGTGGTTTCTTGAATAACTTCCATTTTAATTTTCTGCAACTTCCATTTTTATTTTTATTTAACTTCCTTTTTTGTTCAGGTTTTTTTTCTTCTCAACTTCCTTTTTTATTTAATTTCCAAATAGATCGTTAAGGTATAGTGGTTTCTGGATTGAACTTCCATTTTTATTTTTATTCAACTTCCATTTTTATTCAATTTACTTTTCTATTAAACTTCCATTTTTATTTAATTTCCAAATAGATCGTTAAGGTATAGTGGTTTCTTAAATGAACTTCCATCTTTAATTTTCTGCTACTTCCATTTTTATTTTTATTTAACTTCCTTTTTTGTTCAGGTTTCTTTTCTACTCAACTTCCTTTTTTATTTAATTTCCAAATAGACCGTTAGGGTATAGTGGTTTCTGGACTGAACTTCCATTTTTATTTTTATTCAATTTACTTTTCTATTAAACTTTTCCTTTTTTATTTAATTTCCAAATTTTTCATTAAGATATAGTGTTTTCTTGAATGAACTTCCATTTTTAGTTTTCTGCAACTTCCATTTTTATTTTTATTTGACTTCCATTTTTATTCAAGTTATTTTTCTATTGAACTTCCTCTTTTTTTTTTTTTTAATTTTCAAATAGATCGTTAAGGTATAGTGGTTTCTTGAATGAACTTCCAATTTTAATTTTCTGCAACTTCCATTTTTATTTCTATTTAACTTCTTTTTTTATTCAAGTTTCTTTTCTATTCAACTTCGATTTTTATTTAATTTCCAAATAGATTGTTAAGGTATCGTGGTTTCTGGATTGAACTTTCCTTTTTAATTTTATGCACCTTTCACTTTTATTTTTATTCAACTTCCATTTTTATTCAATTTACTTTTCCATTAAACTTCCTTTTTTATTTAATTTCCAAATAGATCGTTAAGGTATAGTGGTTTCTTTAATGAACTTCTATTTTTAATTTTATGCAACTTCCATTTTTAGTCAAGTTATTTTTCTATGCAACTTCCTTTTTCATTTAATTTCCAAATAGATCGTTAACGTATAGTGGTTACTTGAATGAACTTCCATTTTTAATTTTCAGCAACTTCCATGTAACGCCCCGACCCTTTACACGTCATCGATATTGTCCGCTTTGGGTCACGCCCGCACAGATTTGTTCTTCCCAGTGGGTCACCCATCCTAGAACTACTCCAGCCTAAGCACCCTTAACTGGGGAGTTCTAATAGGGATTTCACCACTTGAGAAAAGGCCTCGATGCTATATAAGGGTCCAAGCTTTTTACTTTGTAAGGCCCCGGTGTCCCACATCCGGAATGGAGAGGGAGTTCCTGGGCTATAAAAGTAAAAAGCTTGGACCCTTATATAGCATCGAGGCCTTTTCTTAAGTGGTGAAATCCCTATTAGAACTCCCCAGTTAAGCGTGCTTAGGCTGGAGTAGTTCCAGGATGGGTGACCCACTGGGAAGAACAAATCCGTGCGGGCGTGACCCAAAGCGGACAATATCGATGACGTGTAAAGGGTCGGGGCGTTACATTCCATTTTTATTTTTATTTTACTTCCTTTTTTATTCAAGTTTTTTTTTCTATTCAACTTCCATTTTTATTTAATTTCCAACTAGATTGTTAAGTTATCGTGGTTCTGGATTGAACTTTCCTTTTTAATTTTATGCACCATTCACTTTTATTTTTGTTCAACTTCCATTTTTATTCAATTTACTTTTCCATTAAACTTCCTTTTTTATTTAATTTCCAAATAGATCGTTAAGGTATAGTGGTTTCTTTAATGAACTTCCATTTTTAATTATATGCAACTTCCATTTTTATTCAATTTATTTTTCTATTCAACTTCCTTTTTCATTTAATTTCCAAATAGATCGTTAACGTATAGTGGTTACTTGAATGAACTTCCATTTTTAATTTTCAGCAACTTCCATTTTTATTTTTATTTTACTTCCTTTTTCATTCAAGTTTCTTTTCTAATCAACTTCCTTTTTTATTTAATTTCCAAATAGATCATTAAGGGATAGTGGTTTCTGGATTGAACTTCCATTTTTAATTTTATGCAACCTTCATTTTTATTTTTATTCAACTTCAATTTTTATTAAATTTACTTTTCTATTATACTTCCTTTTTTATTTAATTTCCAAATAGATCGCTAAGGAATAGTGGTTTCTGGATTGAACTTCCATTTGGCCTTTTATTCAACTTACATTTTTATTCAATTAACTTTTCTATTATACTTCCTTTTTTGTTTAATCTCCAAATAGATCGTTGAGGTATAGTGGTTTCTTGAATGAAGTTCCATTTTTAATTTTCTGCAACTTCCATTTTTATTTTTATTCGACTTCCATTTTTATTCAAGTTATTTTTCTATTCAACTTCTTTTTTTATTTAATTTCCAAATAGATCGTTAAGGTATAGTGGTTTCTTGAATGAACTTCCATTTTTAATTTTCTGCAACTTTCATTTTTATTTTTATTTAACTTCCTTTTTTGTTCAGGTTTCTTTTCTACTCAACTTCCTTTTTTTATTTAATTTCCAAATAGATCGTTAATGTATGGTGGTTTCTGGATTGAACTTCCATTTTTATTCAATTTACTTTTCTATTAAACTTCCTTTTTTATTTAATTTCCAAATAGATCGTTAAGGTATAGTGGTTTCTTCAAATGAACTTCCATTTTTAAATTTATGCAACTTCCATTTTTATTTTTATTCAACTTCCATTTTTATTCAAGTTATTTTTCTATTTAGCTTCCTTTTTCATTTAATTTCCAAATAGATCGTTAAGGTATAGTGGCTACTTGAATGAACTTCCATTTTTAATTTTCTGCAACTTTCATTTTTATTTTTATTTTACTTCCTTTTTCATTAAAGTTTCTTTTCTACTCAACTTCCTTTTTTATTTAATTTCCAAATATATCGTTAAGGTATAGTGGTTTCTTCAAATGAACTTCCATTTTTATTATTATTCGACTTCCATTTTTATTCAAGTCATTTTTCTATTCAACTTCCTTTTCTATTTCATTTCGAAATAGATCGTTAAGGTATAGTTGTTTCTTGAATGAACTTCCATTTTCTATTTTTTGCAACTTTCATTTTTATTTCTATTTGACATCCATTTTTATTCATGTCATTTTTCCATTCAACTTCCTTTTTTATTTAATTTCCAAATAGATCGTTAAGGTATAGTGGTTTCTGGATTGAACTTCCATTTTTAATTTTATGCAACTTTATTTTTTATTTTTATTCAATTCCCATTTTTATTCAATTTACTTTTCCATTAAACTTCTTTTTTTATTTAATTTCCAAATAGATCGTTAAGGTATAGCGGTTTCTTGAATGAAGTTCCAGTTTTAATTTTCTGCAACTTCCATTTTTATTTTTATTTGACTTCCATTTTTATTCAATTTACTTTTCTATTCAACTTCCTTTTTTACTTATTTCCAAATAGATAGTTAAGGTATAGTGGTTTCTGGATTGAACTTCTTTTTATAATTTTATGCAACTTTCATTTTTATTTTTTTTCAACTTCCATTTTTATTCAATTTACTTTTCTATTCAACTTATTTTTTATTTACTTTCCAAATAGATCGTTAAGGTATAGTGGTTTCTTGAATGAACTTCCATTTTTAATTTTCTGCAACTTCCATTTTTATTTCAATTCAACTACTTTTTTTATTCAAGTTTGTTTTCTATTCAACTTCCTTTTTTATTTAATTTCTAAATAGATCGTTAAGGTATAGTGGTTTCTGGATTGAACTTTCATTTTTAATTTTATGCAACTTTCACTTTTATTTTTATTCAACTTCCATTTTTATTCAATTTATTTTTATATTAAACTTCATTTTTTATTTAATTTCCAAAACATATCGTTAAGGTATAGCGGTTTTCTTGAATGAACTTCCATTTTTAATTTTCTGCAACTTCCATTTTTATTTTTATTTGACGTCCATTTTTATTCCAGTCATTTTTCTATTCAACTTCTTTTGTCATTTAATTTCCAAATAGATCGTTAAGGTATAGTGGTTTCTGGATTGAACTTCCATTTTTAATTTTATGCAACTTTCACTTTTATTTTTATTCAACTTCCATTTTTATTTTATTTACTTTTCCACTAAACTTCCTTTTTTATTTAGTTTCCAAATAGATCGTTAAGGTATAGTCGTTTCTTTAATGAACTTCCATTTTAAATTTATGCAACTTCCATTTTTATTTTTATTCAAGTTATTTTTCTATTCAACTTCCTTTTTCATTTAATTTCCAAACAGATCGTTAAGGTATAGTGCTTACTTGAATGAACTTCCATTTTTAATTTTCTGCAACTTCCATTTTTATTTTTATTTTACTTCCTTTTTCATTCAAGTTTCTTTTCTACTCAACTTCCTTTTTTATTTAATTTCCAAATAGATCGTTAAGGTATAGTGGTTTCTGGATTGAACTTCCATTTTTAATTTTATGCAACTTTCATTTTTATTTTTATTTAACTTCCATTTTTATTAAATTTACTTTTCTACTAAACTTCCTTTTTTATTTAATTTCCAAATAGATCGTTAAGGTATAGTGGTTTCAGGATTGTACTTCCATTTTTAATTTTATGCAACTTTCATTTTTATTTTTATTCTGATTCCATTTTTATTCAATTTACTTTGCTATTCAACTTTCTTTTTTATTTAATTTCCAAATAGATCGTTAAGATATAGTTGTTTTTGGATTGAACTTCCATTTTTAATTTTATGCAACTTTCATTTTTATTTTTATTCAACTTCCATTTTTATTCAATTTACTTTTCTATTAAAATTCGTTTTTCATTTAATTTCCAAATAGATCGTTAAGGTATAGTCGTTTCTTTAATGAAGTTCCATTTTTAATTTTCTGCAACTTCCGTTTTTATTTTTATTTGACTTCCAGTTTTATTCAAGTTATTTTTCAATTCAACTTCCTTTTTTATTTAAATTCCAAATAGATCGTTAACGTATAGTGGTTTTTTGAATGAACTTCCATTTTTAATTTTCTACAACTTCTATTTTTATTTTTATTTGAATTCCTTTTTCATTCTAGTTTCTTTTCTACTCAACTTCCTTTTTTATTTAATTTCCAAATAGATCATTAAGGTATAGTGGTTTCTGGATTGAACTTCCATTTTTAATTTTATGCAACATTCTTTTTTATTTTTATTCAACTTCCATTTTTATTCAATTTACTTTTTTATTAAACTTCCTTTTTTATTTAATTTCCAAATAGATCGTTAGGGTATAGTGGTTTCTTGAATGAACTTCCATTTTTAATTTTCTGCAACTTCCATTTTTATTCAAGTTATTTTTCTATTCAACTTCCGTTTTTATTTAACTTCCAAATAGATCGTTAGGGTATAGTGGTTTCTTGAATGAACTTCCGTTTTTAATTTTCTGCAACTTCCATTTTTATTTTTATTCGACTTCTATTTTTATTCAAGTTATTTTTCTATTCAACTTCCGTTTTTATTTAATTTCCAAATAGATCGTTAAGGTATAGTGGTTTCTTGAATGAACTTCCATTTTTAATTTTCTGCAACTTCTATTTTTTTTTTATTTAACTTCCTTTTTTGTTCAGGTTTCTTTTCTGCTCAACTTCCTTTTTTATTTAATTTCCAAATAGATCGTTAAGGTATTGTAACGCCCTCAAAATAACAATATGAAACACATTGATAGAGACATGCATTGATATATATAAAACTCCCACATTCTTCCATTTATCAGAGTTTCATTACAAAAAGTATTACATGTTAACGATAAAAGCAAGTGCCCTAAAGGCTTACAGCTTTCCAAGTTAACACTTGGTTACAACAAAAGAGTACTAACTCAATTACACATTAAGCCCTTGGCTTGAATTTACATGTAATACATCAAAAATAAGACAACGAAAGTGTGTCCGCCTCTAGCCTCCCAAGCTACGTCTTTGGAGGTGGCATGCTACCTGTACCTGAAAATGATATTCCCATATAGGGTGAGCCACAGCCCAGTAGAAATACACTAAACCAACCATGAACAATGACTAAAAGATTAGCAATTGATAGATGGCCAACACTGATACATCCACATAAATCACATTTTATGTCATACGACTTATGAGTCCAAGTTACTTTTCATTTTCCCTTTTTCAACAGATAAGCATATTAGCTCTATCATCATCTCAACAGATATGTATAAAAACTATATCCCACATTCACAGATAAGCATATAAGCTATATCCACATTCTCAACAGATATGTATAACAACTATATCCCACATTCACAGATAAGCATATAAGTTGTATCTACACTTCACAAAGATAAGCATATGAGCTCTATCTTCACTTCTCTAGACAAGCATATGAGCTGTATCTACGGAGTTCATCCCCTATCTTCTCCCAACACTATCCGGTTTAGAGGTACATCCCCCATCTTCCCCTAAACCGCGGAGTACATCCCCCATCTCCTTCTCTATACATAACGTATACAAACACATTGGTTCTATATACAATCACTCAATACATACAGTTAATCTATTCTATCAACCGTCAAATTCCATGACACATTCCATTGATTAGTTTTCGTTTGCCTAATCATCATGCATTGTCTACAACAAATCACGACTATCCTCCACCGATAGCCCAAAGCAGTTATTTCTAAACATAAAATAAATGCACAAATGGATATTCAATCAACATTTCAATTCGGTGAGTGATAAATAATTCAACTACACCCTTTAACCCCATGCCTTCCCAATCTCAACAATTCCGTTTCATTTCCTCATTTCTCACAATTAATTATCCCATTTAATCAAACAATGTAATTAGGTCATTTTCCATAATTAACATTACAACCCTTAAGGTCCCATTTTCATCAATGATTCAACATTTATTCCTTTTCTCTATGCCAAACATGCATCTACGTTTATTATAAATAAAACCCCAACTTTTGTAAAATAACACAAAAGCCCCAAACTTTCACAAAATTGCCAAACCAACCCCAACATCTCAAAATACTAAAATTTAAAGACAAAATCCATAGAGAGGAGTAGGATATCTCTACCTCAAATCTGGAGCCCCAAGAGAGAAGATGACAAAACCCAACGTGCTCCAGATCCCGAAATTTTCAGATTAAAATGTAGCCCTCGACGATCAACAACTTTTTTGTAAAGGCCAAAGATGAGCAAATCACTCCTACTAGATCAAAACCTAGAGAGAAGGTAGAGTTCTAGAGTGAGAGGCTCAACAATGGTGTTTTTGAGAAAGTAGGAGAGAGAAGAGAAAGTGAAAAAGTGATTTGAAAAGTCAAAACTCGGAACTTAAACCCAGTCGCCCCGCTCGAGCGTCACTCACAGACTCCCGCTCGAGCGTCAACAATCCCGCTCGAGCGGCGGATACACACTCCCAGAACTTTTACAGAACCAGATCTCCGCTCGAGCTTCCAACTCCCCGCTCGAGCGGCACTCACACAACCCCGCTCGAGCGGCCAATCCCACGCTCGAGCGTCCAACACTGCACAGGAAATACTGGATGGGTGAAACTCCCGCTCGAGCGCCAAAACCCCCGCTCGAGCAGACAAGTCAAAATCTAGGCAACTAGTTTTGGTTTCTAAACTCAACCAACCTGTAACAAACCTGCCAAACACATCCTATAACCAAAATACAAAGTAAGAAAGGATGTACACCAGGTAATAACCAACTACTATCATCCACGGACACATGTCCGGATCACTGTACAACAAAGGTAAACCCGGGATCGCTATAGGTATAGTGGTTTCTGGATTGAACTTCCATTTTTATTTTTATTCAACTTCCATTTTTATTCAATTTACTTTTCTATTAAACTTCCTTTTTTATTTAATTTCCGAATAGATCGTTAAGGTATAGTGGTTTCTTCAATGAACTTCCATTTTTAATTTTCTACAACTTCCATTTTTATTCAATTTACTTTGCTATTCAACTTTCTTTTTTATTTAATTTCCAAATAGATCGTTAAGATATAATGGTTTCTTGATTGAACTTCCATTTTTAATTTTATGCAACTTTCTTTTTTATTTTTATTCAACTTCCATTTTTATTCAATTTACTTTTCTATCAAACTTCTTTTTTCATTTAATTTCCAAATAGATCGTTAACGTATAGTCGTTTCTTTAATGAACTCCCGTTGTTAATTTTCTGCAACTTCCGTTTTTATTTTTATTCGACTTCCAGTTTTATTCAATTTAATTTTCAATTCAACTTCCTTTTTTATTTAATTTCCAAATAGATCGTTAACGTATAGTGGTTTCTTAAATGAACTTCCATTTTTAATTTTTTGGAACTTCCATTTTTATTTTTATTTGACTTCCTTTTTCATTCTAGTTTCTTTTCTACTCAACTTCCTTTTTTATTTAATTTCCAAATAGATCGTTAAGGTATAGTGGTTTCTGGATTGAACTACGATTTTTAATTTTATGCAACTTTCTTTTTTATTTTTATTCAACTTCCATTTTTATTCAATTTACATTTCTATTAAACTTCTTTTTTTATTTAATTTCCAAATAGATCGTTAAGGTATAGTGGTTTCTTGAATGAACTTCCAATTTTAATTTTCTGCAACTTCCATTTTTTTTTCTATTCAACTTCTTTTTTTATTTCAGTTTCTTTTCTAT
Organism: Camellia sinensis; assembly: GCF_055761805.1. Lineage (NCBI taxonomy): Eukaryota > Viridiplantae > Streptophyta > Magnoliopsida > Ericales > Theaceae > Camellia > Camellia sinensis. The sequence continues at coordinate 11,197,355 of NC_138962.1, read as the reverse complement.
TCGACTTCCTTTTTTATTTAATTTCTAAATAGATCGTTAAGGTAATGTGGTTTCTGGATTGACCTTCCATTTTTACTTTCATGCAACTTTCACTTTTATTTTTATTCAACTTCCATTTTTATACAATTTACTTTTCTATTAAACTTCCTTTTTTATTTAATTTCCAAATAGATCGTTAAGGTATAGTGGTTTCTTGAATGAACTTCCATTTTTAATTTTCTGCAACTTCCATTTTTATTTTTGTTCGACTTCTATTTTTATTCAAGTTATTTTTCTATCCAACTTCCTTTTTTATTTAATTTCCAAATTGATCGTTAAGGTATAGTCGTTTCTTGAATGAACTTCCAATTTTATTTTTCTGCAACTTCCATTTTTATTTCTATTCAACTTCTTTTTTTATTCGAGTTTCTTTTCTATGCAACTTCCTTTTTTATTTAATTTCCAAATAGATTGTTAAGGTATAGTGGTTTCTCGATTGAACTTCCATTTTTAATTTTATGCACCTTTCACTTTTATTTTTATTCAACTTCCCTTTTTATTCAATTTACTTTTCTATTAAACTTCCTTTTTTATTCAATTTCCGAATAGATCGTTAAGGTATAGTGGTTTCTTGAATGAAATTCCATTTTTAATTTTCTGTAACTTCCATTTTTATTTTTATTCGACTTCCATTTTTATTCAATTTACTTTGCTATTCAACTTTCTTTTTTATTTAATTTCCAAATAGATCGTTAAGGTATAGTGGTTTCTGGATTGAACTTCCATTTTTAATTTTATGCAACTTTCATCTTTATTTTTATTCAACTTCCATTTCTGTTCAATTTACTTTTCTATTAAACTTCGTTTTTCATTTAATTTCCAAATAGATCGTTAAGGTATAGTCGTTTCTTTAATGAACTTCCATTTTTAATTTTCTGCAACTTCCGTTTTTATTTTTATTTGACTTCCAGTTTTATTCAAGTTATTTTTCAATTCGACTTCCTTTTTTATTCAATTTCCAAATAGATCGTTAATGTATAGTGGTTTCTTGAATGAACTTCCATTTTTAATTTTCTGGAACTTCCATTTTTACTTTTATTTGGCTTCCTTTTTCATTCTAATTTCTTTTCTACTCAACTTCTTTTTTTATTTAATTTCCAAATTGATCGTTAAGGTATAGTGGTTTCTGGATTGAACTTCCATTTTTAATTTTATGCAACATTCTTTTTTATTTTTATTCAACTTCCATTTTTATTCAATTTACTTTTCTATTAAACTTCCTTTTTTATTTAATTTCCAAATAGATCGTTAGGGTATAGTGGTTTCTTGAATGAACTTCCATTTTTATTTTTATTCGACTTATCTTTTTATTCAAGTTATTTTTCTATTCAACTTCCGTTTTTATTTAATTTCCAAATAGATCGTTAAGGTATAGTGGTTTCTTGAATGAACTTCCATTTTTAATTTTCTGCAACTTCCATTTTTATTTTTATTTAACTTCCTTTTTTGTTCAGGTTTCTTTTCTGTTCAACTTCCTTTATTATTTAATTTCCAAATAGATCGTTAAGGTATAGTGGTTTCTGGATTGAACTTCCATTTTTATTTTTATTCAACTTCCGTTTTTTTTCAATTTACTTTTCTATTAAACTTCCTTTTTTATTTAATTTCCAAATAGATCGTTAAGGTATAGTGGTTTCTTGAATGAACTTCCATTTTTAATTTTCTGCAACTTCCATTTTTATTTTTATACGACTTCTATTTTTATTCAAGTTATTTTTCTATTCAACTTCCTTTTTGTTTTTTAATTTTCAAATAGATCGCTAAGGTATAGTGGTTTCTTGAATGAACTTCCAATTTTAATTTTCTGCAACTTCCATTTTTATTTATATTCAACTTCTTTTTTTATTCAAGTTTCTTTTCTGTTCAACTTCCTTTTTTATTTAATTTCCAAATATATTGTTAAGGTATCGTGGTTTCTGGATATAACTTCCATTTTTAATTTCATGCAACTTTTACTTTTATTTTTATTCGACTTCCATTTTTATTCAATTTATTTTTCTATGAAACTTCCTTTTTCATTTAATTTCCAAATAGATCGTTAAGGTATAGTCGTTTCTTTAATGAACTTCCATTTTTAATTTTCTGCAACTTCCGTTTTTATTTTTATTCGACTTCCAGTTTCATTCAATTTATTTTTCAATTCAACTTCCTTTTTTATTTAATTTCCAAATAGATCGTTAGGGTATAGTGGTTTCTTGAATGAACTTCCATTTTTAATTTTCTGCAACTTCCATTTTTATTCAAGTTATTTTTCTATTCAACTTCCGTTTTTATTTAATTTCCAAATAGATCGTTAGGGTATAGTGGTTTCTTGAATGAACTTCCGTTTTTAATTTTCTGCAACTTCCATTTTTATTTTTATTTTTCTTCTATTTTTATTCAAGTTATTTTTCTATTCAACTTCCGTTTTTATTTAATTTCCAAATAGATCGTTAAGGTATAGTGGTTTCTTGAATGAACTTCCATTTTTAATTTTCTGCAACTTCCATTTTTATTTTTATACGACTTCCATTTTTATTCAAGTTATTTTTCTATTCAACTTCCTTTTTGTTTTTTAATTTTCAAATAGATCGCTAAGGTATAGTGGTTTCTTGAATGAACTTCCAATTTTAATTTTCTGCAACTTCCATTTTTATTTATATTCAACTTCTTTTTTTATTCAAGTTTCTTTTCTGTTCAACTTCCTTTTTTATTTAATTTCCAAATACATTGTTAAGGTATCGTGGTTTCTGGATATAACTTCCATTTTTAATTTCATGCAACTTTCACTTTTATTTTTATTCGACTTCCATTTTTATTCAATTTATTTTTCTATGAAACTTCCTTTTTCATTTAATTTCCAAATAGATCGTTAAGGTATAGTCGTTTCTTTAATGAACTTCCATTTTTAATTTTCTGCAACTTCCGTTTTTATTTTTATTCGACTTCCAGTTTCATTCAATTTATTTTTCAATTCAACTTCCTTTTTTATTTAATTTCCCATAAATCGTTAACGTATAGTGGTTTCTTGAATGAACTTCCATTTTTAATTTTCTGCAACTTCCATTTTTATTTTTATTTGACTTCCTTTGTCATTCTAGTTTCTTTTCTACTCAACTTCCTTTTTTATTTAATTTCCAAATAGATCGTTAAGGTATAGTGGTTTTTGGATTGAACTTCCATTTTTAATTTTATGCAACTTTCCTTTTTATTTTTATTCAACTTCCATTTTTATTCAATTTTCTTTTCTATTAAACTTCCTTTTTTATTTAATTTCCAAATAGATCGTTAGGGTATAGTGGTTTCTTGAATGAACTTCCATTTTTAATTTTCTGCAACATCCATTTTTATTTTTATTCGACTTCTATTTTTATTCAAGTTATTTTTCTATTCAACTTCCGATTTTATTTAATTTTCAAATAGATCGTTAAGGTATAGTGGTTTCTTTAATGAACTTCCATTTTTAATTTTCTGCAACTTCCATTTTTATTTTTATTTAACTTCCTTTTTTTTTTTTTAATTTCCAAATAGATCGTTAAGGTATAGTGGTTTCTGGATTGAACTTCCATTTTTATTTTTATTCAACTTCCATTTTTATTCAATTTACTTTTCTATTAAACTTCCTTTTTTATTTAATTTGCAAATAGATCGTTAAGGTATAGTGGTTTCTTGTATGAACTTCCATTTTTAATTTACTGCAACTTCCATTTTTATTTTTATTCGACTTCCATTTTTATTCAAGTTATTTTTCTATTCAACTTCCTTTTTTTTTTTTTAATTTTCAAATAGATCGCTAAGGTATTGTGGTTTCTTTAATGAATTTCCAATTTTAATTTTCTGCAACTTCCATTTTTATTTCTATTCAACTTCTTTTTTTATTCAATTTTCTTTTCTATTCAACTTCCTTTTTTATTTAATTTTCAAATATATTGTTAAGGTATCGTGGTTTCTGGATTGAACTTCCATTTTTAATTTCATGCAACTTTCACTTTTATTTTTATTCAACTTCCATTTTTATTCAATTTACTTTTCTATTAAACTTCCTTTTGTAGACACCCCATTTTTGACCGTCCTCAAGACTTGGACATCACCGTTTGAACACTCGGTGATCATCCATGTTTGTGTTCGTTTGGAGTTCCGGGAGGTCTCGGCTACGCGCCTTGTCTCAGGATCTCCGAACTCGACTGTTTAGTGTCTGGTTTTACACGAAACACTTGCATCTTGCCTTTGAGAGGCAGGGTAGGGCTTGTAGACCATCCCCACCCACCACCGGCAGTGGCTAGAGGCCACCGGCTGGTTTTTGCTGCCACCGGCAATGTATATTGCCGGCCGGCACATTTTGTTGTCGGTCAGCACTTTTTAGTGCCGGTCGGCACTATTTTTGGCCAAGATGGCATTTTTGGCCGGCCGACTACTGTGCAGTTGCTTTTTGAGATATTTTTAGGTAGCTGTATTGCAGTGACTTTCCCTCCATACACGTGTATGGAGGGATGGCCCTCTAGTTTGGCTTAACTTGTAAGTTTTACAAGTTTGGTTGCCTATATAGAGAGAGGCTCTCTCTTGGCCAAGGGGGGGAGAGACTTAAGATATTTTGAGAGCTTAGACAGCCATTGTTAGGGTTTGAGTTCTAGGGTTAGGGTTAGATACACATTCTATCTCTCTTTCCCTCTCTTTTGTGCTCTTGTGTGTGTTTTAGTCCATACTATTGCACACAAGCACCTAGTGTTCCACCTTCCTCTTGGAACTGAGGTTCTAAGGGACTGATTTTGAGGTTTTGGTGTTGGATTCAAGCTAAGGAAGGCCATTGGAGCATCTTTGTTGAAGAAGTCTTCAAGGGTAAGAAACTTACACCTTTATTCCCCATTTTTGCATTGATTTTCTACCTATCTTAGAGCTGTTTTTGTGCTTATTGTATAACATAAAAAAGTTCTGTTTTTAGACCCTCTTGGTTGTTTGTTAAGAGTGTTTTTTGGTTTGGAGGTGTTTGACCCCTCTTAAGCCTTAAAAGGCCTCATTTTGTGCCCTTTTGTGCTAGCTCCGGGATTTTTGGTGTTGGGGTCTCTTCACCACTGAAATCTTGAGGGATTTCAGTGGAGAAGATGATGCCTTGAAGTCCCAAGAAGGAGAGGGCCACCCCCTCTCCTTGTTGTCCTTGAAAAGGGCATGTTTTGGTCTCTTGAGAGAGCATTATGTTTGAGGGGGTATTGACCATGACTTGGCTGCTTTTTATGCTTAATATGTCATGTTATGCCTCTGTTTTTACTTGGTTTTGGTACTCCATGCATGCTTAGCATAGTTGCCATGTAATGCCTTGTTATGCCTTAACATGTCTTAGGTTGTTAGCCTTTGTTGGAGCATGTTTTAGGCTTAGTCTTGTGAAGATTTTGTGCATGTTTTGCCATGTTCTAGGTCTGTCCTAGGTTGTTTGGGTCGAATTTGGCATGCATCATATAGCTCCTTTGTATTTGGGCTTGTTGGCCTTGAGCATATGAATGTATAGCATGGCATCTTTGCATTGTTTTGGTGATTTGGGGCCACCCTACGTGCTATTTCAGTCCCATTTTCATGCCTATATGTTTACCTTGGATGCATCTTTAATGCCTCATAAGCTTGTGTAGCAATGCTCCATGTTTTGGTGTTTATGCATGCCTTTGTTCTTGAGTCATTTGGATGCCATCTAAGTGGTCCTTAGGCCTTGTATTAATGTCCCAAAACTCTGGTTTTGGTGAATGAGTTCATGCCATGTTTGGTCTTGCTAAGTGTAGTTCAATACTCTATCGGTTTGCTTTGAGCATTTGGGCCATTTGTTGCATGCTCGACTTGATTTATTGCTTGGTTTGGCACCATGTTTTAGCATGATTTCAATGCTTATGTTGCATGCTATGTGCCCATGATTACCCCCTTTCAAATGTGTTTGAGAGTTGTTCAATTTGTGCTTAAGTGTTGGCCTTCAATTAGGTGCATGTGTGCATGAATTTGGTCCCTCATATTATAGCATTTTGGCTACTGTTTTAGGCCTATTTAGAGTTGCCTAATTCATGTTTAAGTCCATCTTTCCATCTATTTGCATTGCCGTATGTATGCTTGTATGCTTGCATAAACTTGTTGCCATGCCATGTTGCACCTTAGCTTGCATGCCTAGGTTGCATTGCATCTTGCATGCATGCCTTGTTCCTTGACTTAGTGATAGGAATTGGGCCTTGTTTGTTTGAGTGGTTTGCATTTCATTTGACATGAAAGTTGCATACTTGGTTCTTTGGGCCATCATGCATGGAAATGCGTGATTGGTGGTCCGAGAATCGAGGCACATGCCCCTTTGAGTCATTACCATGATAAGGGACATGATTGTTACATACATGCCTTGAATTGTGCTGCCATGCTTTGCCTTGCCCTCTGTTGCTGTCATTTGCAGATTCTGCAGGAACATTCTGCCGACCGGCAGTGTAATGTGCCGGCCGGCAATCATTTATCTGCCGATGGCTTCATTTTGTGCCGGTGGCCACATACCACTGCCGGTGGTGATTTCATTCAGCCGATGGCACTCCCTAGCACCCAAGGATGTAGTCCTGAGGTTTTGGCAACCTCCAGAGAAGTGAAGGAAGGAAAACAGAGGCAGCCTATGCATGACGGCGCGTTTCCCGAGGTGGTTTACTGTTTTCCTAGATTAGTTAATTTGTTAATTAATTAATTAATCTGTAATATTATTTAATTAGCTTGCGTAGTTAATTAATTTGTAATATTTATTTGGTCCCTCCGCGTGAGGATAATTCTGTAATAAGTGTGGGTGCGTGTGTGCATGTCTTCCAACCCCCACTTCTTTCTCCCCTTTTATTTACCTGCTTATGATGGTAGATTAGGGCACGTTTAATTTAGCATACCTTATGCTATGCATGCGTGCATTCATGCATTTGTACTGCATGCATTAGGCTCGGTACATCACGCTAACTGCATTTGTATTTCAATTCAAAAATTGAATATGTGATAGTTGATCGCATTTCATATGCCATGCTTAGGTTAGTCGAGCCTACTTTGATTGCATCCTGTATGTGTTGCATTAGGCAAACTAACATGAACCAGGACACGCATGTTTGCTAACTAGTTTATTGTTTTGGCACGGAGTACGATGTAAGTATTCCCGCTTTAGCATATCGCATGAGTGTGAATGTTGCCATGATAGCATGCTTAACATGTGGCTAGATGCTTATGTGTTATAAACTGCTTGAATGCCTGTGGGTGGAGGTTGGATTGTTTGAGTTGGAAAAACTCATTGAAATCCGTGTTTTAAGCCTACTTGCGAGTAGCGAATTCCAAAGCGTTTTGCAAAACAAACGGATATGCAATGCTTATTTCCAAATTAGGCAATCTAGTCTATACTTGTTTGTTGCGCGCATAACATAGTAATTCTAGGCTAATAATTGGAATAAGAACACATAAAGTTTTCAAAATTAGATATCACGGTTAGTAGAGGCCGGTCTTCGGACCGGGCGAAAGGGGGTGCTCATAGCTGACCTTCCCCGATCATACCCAAGCTCCCGAGCCGAGACAACTCCGGTGATGACGGACATGTGGCCTTCGGCACCGAGTCAGGGTTTCCTAAATTCTCCCATAAAAAAATATTTAGGTGGCGACTCTGTATCTGGCAAAGCAGTCCATGTTTGGCACTACTTTTTCAAAAATCTGTTTCTCAAAAACAATTTGCCAGATTTGGACTCTTTGGTTCAGATTAAGAACCGTGACACAAATCGAGAGTTCGAGCTGTAGCATGAGGCCCCTCCGCGGGCTTGTTACAGTTTCTAGCGACTCTGCTGGGGACTTTAGAGAGCTTGACTCGAACTCGTGATATCCCGTTTTGATTTCGTTTATGTGTTTCTTTGCATTGCATGTGCATTGGTGCGCCTAGGAACACAGTGTTTGCCATCTGCCATTCCTGAACGGTTTGCCGGAGGCTTGTCTTGTCAAGGCATGACCATAAGGTTGACCGGCTATGGGCTCTGACAGTATGGGAATACAAATCCCGGTTTTACCGGGGCACCCTTTTCGACCACTCGACCTAGTGCATATTCGGAATCCATAGTGACCATTCCAAAACTAGGACAGGTTGCTTACCCGATGTTAGGTTGTTTGAAACCGCTGTGTACGTAGTGAAACCCTAGCTCCTGACAAAATAGGACAGGGAAACCCTACCCCAACATAGGGGTGTTTTGGCTCTTTACTTGCTATGTGCTTTTAGAGTGTATCTCTATAGAAAAGTACATACCAGTTCGCAGGTACGAATATCGGGCCCGAGGGCACCAGAATCAGTATTATTGAGAATCAGTTGCCGCGAAATCAGTTATATCTGCGGGTATCAGTCCAGTTTTGGGAACAGTGATCAGTAATGGAATACAGTTGTTCGGCTACACCTGTGTTTGATCAGTTTGGGCTGAAATGCTGTCTGTTTTTCCTTTCAGTTCAGAGAGTCGGAGAGTTGATACAGAATAGCCCGTGTTCCCCCTTGCTGAGGCAGGATTTATGGCGGCACAAAATTCAGAGGAAATTGTGGTTATGACGGCAGCATTGGAGCAGGGGATCGCTCCACAGAGTGAGGCCAACATCAATATTTCACATCCACCCAGGGCGCCTGTTGTGCACCCAGTCTGGGCTCCCCAGTTATACCAGGCTCGTGAGCCCACCACCTTTGAATTGATGGGAATGATAGGTGACCTCCAGAGGTCCATGGCCGATCTAGCCTATGGAATGTCGGCTTCACCACCAGCGGCGCCGTATGCCGGGAATTTCATACCACAGGAGCCCCCGCTACTGGGGCGGATTGTGATAGAGCTCAGCCAGCCAGAGGTGGCTTCCGGCTACAGCCACGATATGCCAGCACCAACCCAGACCCTTGATCAGGTTGACACCAGAGGAAAGGACAAGGCAAAGGTAGATGCCGACCCTATTGAGCAACTGCTGTGGGCAGTCGAGGCTCTGAAAGTCAGAGGGATGAACAAGCAACAAACGTCTGCGATCGTGACCAAAGCTGTGGATGATGCTTTCCCCACCCCAATCAAAGGCAGTCCAAGCCAGGCAAAAAATCGGGACGGGCCCCGTCATGCCCAGACAATTCCTGTCATTCCCAACCCTGTACCGGGAAGAGATCAGAAGGCCAAGGCAGTGCTAGCCGACCCTTTCGCTAGCGCAGCTAGCAAAAGCCCTCAAACTTCAAAATATCTTCCTCAGGGACGCAGAGCCTTTCACGACCTCTACATGCCTTTGTCTAGGGCATTACTGATATTGGCAAAAAATGGACACCTTAAACCTTTGGAGCCTCGGCCGCTCCCGAAGAATCTCCCTGCCACGCATGATGCTACCTTGTACTGCGCGTACCACCATCAGTCCGGTCACAGTACCGATGGTTGTTTCTGCCTTCGTCATGAAGTACAGGATTTGATTGATAACAAAGTTATCCTCCCACACGCCTCAGCCAAGTCCGTTACCACCCAGTTGGTGGATTTTGAAGGCTCAGATGCTGCGAGTATGTAGTCAGAAAGTAAAACCGCCCGCGGGCGACATTCAGTTTCTTTTGGGCATAGCGTCTGGCACGCGTTTTTGAGCGTCGGTGAAACCGAGTTTTTGTAAATTCTGGCTCGGGTGTCGGGTCAGTCTTTTGTTTTGAGTCTGCCTCTTTACTTTGAGTCGGTCTTTTTTATTTTCGGGTCTATCTTGTGATACCAAGTCAGTCCCGTTGTATAGGATGTCAAGTGATTCCGGGGTTGTTTCCTCGAACACCATCTTGTATTTAACCTTTTTGCTTTTTGAGTCTGTCTCTGCTGTGGAGCCAGTTACATCCGAGAAACCTGAATGAAACAGCTGCGGCCATCATGTTTCCGTGCTTATTATTTGTTTTGGGCTAGTTGTGCTAGGGGTTTTGAATGGAACGACCCTGCATTCCACCTGCTCTTTTGTGCCTTGAGAATTATTGCATTGACCTAAGTTCTTCAAAACTTTTTTGAAACATTGTGATAAAAACGAAGGGGAAAGAATTCCTCGGGTTTTGCAAATCTTTGATCATTTTGAGAGGAAGAGAAGCATGCTAAGCCTTTTAATGAAGAAAATCATGCTTGTCAGCGTGAGTACTGGGAAGGATCCTGGCTTGATCCAGATTGGTTCCACACTGTCTTCGGTACGAGCGATTTGTCGCTTTCTTAAAAACTTTCAAAAACAAATGTTTTACGCAGTCCTGTGAAGACTTGTGTGGAACCGCTCTTGAAATTGTGCAGCCTAGGATCGCTCTCAGCCTCGAGAGTCAGCCCGTCCGTTTTGAAACCTTGAACCCGTTCAGAAAGTTCAACGGTCAAACGCCATGCAAGGCCCGTGTGGCCAGTTCTGAAGCAGCCCTCGAGCAAGAGGCACCGAAGTCAAATCAGAAGAAGTAGATCCCGCCGGAAGAAGCTCGTGCAGCAACCGGGAAGGATTCTTCTGCAAATCATTGCAACAACCGTTCTCCTAGACACAGAGAGGCTTCAACTTCAGAAACCATTTGACATGGACTTGCTACACTTTTACCCTTTGAGAGGCTCGCTGGGTCGAAAACCCGGAAGGGCGACCCAGGCAAAAGTTAGAGCAAGAGAAAAATGCAAAAAATACAAAAATAGCAAAAAAAGAAAAGCAAAAAAAAAAAAGAAAAGAAAAGCAAGAAAGAAAGAAAAAAGAAAAAAAAGAAAATGAAAAGAAGCTCGCAAGGTCGAAAACCCGCATCGGGCACCTTGGCAAAAGTTAGGGCCTGAAAAGTGAAGGTTAAAATACCCGAGTGTACCTTAACCGGAACTACGTAAGGCTTGATTCCCATGTTTGGGATACGTAGGCAACTTCATCTTGAAGTCCAGCCCCCAACGCTGTAATAGCGTCTCAGTCCATGCAATGGTTTTGATTTCATCCAAAAGTCCAGTCGCCAACACCTTCCAAGGTGACTGTGTCCATATATTTGTTGTGACTGTCTTTGCCATCTCTGTGTCCAAGAGTTCGGCCACCACCAATGAAGACTGTCTGCGGATTGCTGCGGCACCATCCAAACAAGGGGCAACTTTCTGTTGCCGTGCGGTGTTCTTCAAACTAGGGGCAATTTTCCATTGTCTCTGATCCGAGGTTGCGCATCTCAAAAGAGTAAGTTTCATGCTCGTTGAGCATCAGCTGTTTGCAAAAATAGTTTTTGAAAATTTTTACTGAGGTGGACTATTTTCTCGAAAACTATTTCATTTTCCAAAACTGGACCATTTTCTTGGACCCAAAAAGGAAAATTTTCAGTGCTTACAGCCTGACTTGCATGGTTTTCAAACCAAGAATCGGACAAGTACGTTAATCCGACTCTCATTTTGATCAAAACCGTTTCAGTAGAAAATGAAAAAAATGGTCAAAATGATGAACTAGGGGCACAGTTGAGTCAGGTGTCCTGTCTTTTCCCCCCGTCGTCGACATACTTGCCAGGAGGGCACTTCTATCCACCAGAAGAAATAGCTGCGAGCTAACGGCATTGGGCATGAACCCGCGACTTCCTATTCATTTATTAACCACCCTGGGGAGGGACGAAAAATGAGAGAATAAAGAATAGAGAGGTGTAAGTTGAGAGAAAAGTAAGAAAAAGGGTTTTGAGAGAAAAACCGAGCCTGAGTGCCAGAGTGATGTGAGAATCACAAATCAGAAAGGGTGGGAAACAATACCTAGAGAAACTGGCTCCTCAGGATCTGAGGTCCCCCGTCGTCGTTAACACGTCTGTGTGTCGTGTCTTTTGTTTTATTTACCTCAACCTTTGTTTTAGGTCTCTTCTGAGCGTGTCTCGTTGTGTTTTAGGTTGTGTACCCTTTTGTTTGAGTCCTCCCCGCTGTGTTCAGTTGTAGGCTCGATACCCCGGTTTGAAAAACCCTTCATCTAATTTCTAAAAGCGCTTATGCTCAGAATGTTGTGCCATTCTCTATATTCGATTGTGTTTCAACCCTAGCCGGTTTCACCTTTGTAGGCCGTCTTGTTAGATTGGGCTGTTTTGTTCAGAATTTGCCGTGTGCAGGATAAATCGAAGGCCGGGTTATGGGCTGTGTGTAGATTAATCCCCAACAGAGTAAGGGCTGTGTGTCCAGAATCAGGCAGTGGGTTGCTTGGGTTATTTTGCTGTTGGCTGTTTAGTTATCTGATTATTACAGTGCAAATGTTCAATTTTCAGACAACCAATCAATTCCATTTACATTGAGGTGTAACATGATGAGATGCGATGCAAAGTATGAAAAGTAGAGATATGTAAATGTAACACTTTTTAAAGCCAAAAAAATCTGTTCATTTCATAATCTTTGAAGTACAAAGTGTCGAGGAAAGCAAAAATATGCCTGCGGCAGTACAAGGTAATCTAACTACCTACAAAGAGGAAAGTACAAGAAAAAAAAAAAGAAAAATAACAAAATCCGCAACTGTGTCGAGCACCCCAAGGGTCGTCAGTCTGTCCTGGTCCTCTTCCTGGACGAGGGTCCAGGAGCATCATCAGCATCGCCGTCAGAGTCCGAGCTAGTACCTCCTCCGGTCTCCTCCTCTGATGACTCGGACTCCGCCTCCGCCTCCGCCTCTGACTCCTCGTCATCATCATCATCGTCCGGGACTGGAGCTCGCGAGCTGCTCCCGACATGAGTACGCCCTCCCCTGGTACGGGGAAATATCCGGCCCTCCTCGTCTCTCCCTTGAGCCGAGACAGAAGGTCCAGCCGGAGCGCCGCCTGCCATGGGGATCTGGAAAGGGGGCTGAAAAAGTACATAAAAGGGAAATGTATCAGTATGAGAATGCCGTGAGCGGTTTATCAGTGCAGAATGCAGTGTATGAGTACAGTGTGTGTATGCCGTGAGCAGTTTATCAGTACAGAATGCAGTATATGAGTACAGTGGATGAATGCCGTAAGCAGTCTATCAGTGTAGAGTACAGTGCAGAATCCAGTGTATGCAGTGTATCAGATACTGTAAGATCAGTGTATCGGGTGTTGTGCCGTGCATTAGATTATGTGAAGCAGTGTATGATTGGTTTCGGGCCAGTGTCAGAAGAACGTACCGGGATGCTGTAGAGGGCCAGGAGGTCAAATGTCCGCTGAAGCATCCCCATCATCGAGGCATTCATCGCCAACGACTGACGGGTGTACTCAGAAGAAGCCTGCAAAAGTATCAGATGCATTAATATTCTGTGGAATATCGAATAAACTGAAATGAAATGACTGTAACAAAATACAGTAATACATACCGGTGGTAAGTCGGGGACGTCGATGAACTCGGGACCAGCCGGTGGAGGGACGAAGGGGATCTGATAGGTCGACCCACCCTGCCCCTGGAAAGTCAGTACAACGGGCAGGGCAGGCCAGCCAGCTCCCCGTCCTCCCTGCACTCCGCCCCTGCCACGGACTCGGGCCCTCCTCGCAGCTCCCGCTCCGACTCCCACTCCTACTCCAGCCGCTGGCGCCACCGGCCTGGACCCCTCTGCTCGACGGCCGCTCAGAGGTCGCATCAGGAATGTCTGCACATACGCCCGGTAGTCGCCGGTGCCTCTGAAGCCAGCCTCCTCCCAGCCGATGGTGTAGTCGTCCATCTGCTCAGTCGTGAGCCCCTCGGTCTCCCTCATCTCCGCAGGAGGGTGAGCCGGGACTATCTGCTCAGGTAATCCTCGGGTCTGGCGTAGGAAACGCTCCCCCAGGTACCAAGCCCGACAGACCGGGCCCTCAAGCAAGATCCGGAAACGCGAGGTCTCCTCCGCACCAGCAAACCGATCCCGCATCGCCGCCGGCAAGGGAGCCCACGGCCGCCATGTGATCTGAAAGTGCCAGACAGTTTGTTATCTACTGTTTTTGAAATATACAGTGGAAAAGCGAAGCTTAAATGAACTGTAAGTAAAACATACCTCGGAAGGGGTAATGGTATCGAAGTATCGGCGGAAGAAGCCGAATGTCTCCCGTGGTCGCCGGGTGCATCTCCCGTCGAAGCGACTCGAAAACGGGACGGCCAGAGGAGTCTCCGCAACTGGCACAGGAGCGAGCCTAGGGAAGTAGGCGTAAACCCACAACTGCAAGATAAATACCAGTGCATTTATCAGACAAAGCAGAATGCAGAATAAAGTAGAAATGGTAGAGCCGTGTGTTGTGCAGTGTATTGTGTACAGTGTACAGTGTGAGCAGTGTGCAGCCAGTGTAAAGCAGAATGTATGTGTGTGCCGTGTGTACAGTATACAGCGAATATGAAGCAAACTACAGTGTGTGCAGTGTACAGAATACAGAAAATATAGAGCAGAAATGTAAAAGTGGAGAAGAAATGTACCTCCCAAGCCCGCCAGTAGCCTCCGAGTAGCTGGCAGCTGCCGCGAGAAGCCGAGCTCATATATCCATAGAGGGTGGCCAGAGCCGCGCCACCCCAGTCGTAATGCAGGATGTCCCGGACGTCCACCAGTGCGCTGAGAAGGCAGAGAGGCACGGTGTTCGCCCGGTCGGCGAAGATGGTAGTCCCGAACAGGAAAATGAGGAAGCCACGAGCATACCTCTCCACGTCCTCCCGGGTCATCTGCACCTCCTCCTCCAACACGGGCTAGACTGGGAACTGGACCTCGAACCAGGAGTATCTGACGAAACCTGGGCGAGCAAGAGGTGGGGCCTCCCCTAGCAAGTGGACCTGAGCGGCGGTCCACTCATCCATGTCGATGTCGAATGGGTTCGGATCACCCCCCACCCCGATGCCGGTGAGCATCGAGAAGTCGTAAGGGATCATCGTCATGTCCCCCGCTGCTGAAAAGTGAAAAGAATCTGTGGTGTCCCACCACCTCTCCGCCAGAGCGGCGAGAAGAGGTCTGCATGTGGAGAGCCTGGAGAGTCCTCGGCAGAAGGCGCCGAAGCCCGCTCGGTCCACGATGCGCCGGACTGCATCAGGGAGCTCATCATACCACTCCCGAGCGCCAGTATTCCCATACCCGCGGATGGTATGGGAATCCTCCTGTAAACAGAAAATAACAAATTGCAAGACAACGTTCAAAATGCAGTTTGGGGAAGCATAGAGATGTGGCATGCGTGCAAGTTTAACAGGTTTAAACAAATACCGGGAGCCGGTGTGCTTACAGTGAAACTACAGTGTGTGATGCGTCAACATGTTTGGGGGGTTCAGAACAGATATAGCATGTGTGCAAATTTAATAGATTCAGACAAATGCTGGGTACCAGTGTTGTTTGCAGTGAAATGCAGTGCGCGCTGTGTGTTTGGGTGATTCGGGATTAAGTGCAGTGTGTGTGCATGTGCCAGTCTCAAACAGATATCAGTTGTATGTATGATTACAGTCAACTAGGGTGTATAACGTGCCAGACTAAAGCAGTTAAAAAAATACAACTAGCTATGACTGTTTTTGTATTCTACATTGCGGAAAGTAAAACAGAAGAAAGAAAGTTACCTCGGAAGCGCCGTAGGAAAGGTGGGAGGTAGGCTCGCACAGCAATAGCTCGGGCGCCACGTGCCTCTCGAAGCTCCAGAACTGACGCAGGCCGTCGGGGGGCAGAATGTGGATCTCTGGCCGGTAGGTCGCCGGGTCGAACGGGCGCTCGCTCAAGGGTAGGAGCTCGGCCCCGGGATCCATCTCGTGGTCCGAGGGAGTCCCGCCGCGTGGAATGTCGTCCGCCATATCAGGAATGGTGAGAAAATGGCCGGAGGAAGGAAAACCGGGCCGGAATGCGAAGAGTCAACCGAAAAGTCAACTCCCGAGAGGGTCGGAAATGGCCGGGAAGGCCGGAATATGAAAAGGCACGGAAATGAAGAGGAAAACGAGGGGAACAAACCCCGAAAAGGCAGGAACGCCAAACGAGGCACCGAAACGAAAATGTGATCGGTTGAAAATGTCCGAAACGCGAAGAAAATCGCGAATCCGGCTACGAAACGGGCGTAGAACGCGAAGAAACGGGCGAAAAATGAGAAAGAAATGCTCTAGAGAGAGAGGACAAGAGATTTTGGCGGTGGAGAAGTGAGGGTTAGGGTTTAGAAACCCTATTTTATAATGCCCAGGGTGAAAAGTCGAAACTGCCGCGAATCAGCAACTGTTTGCCGGTCGGCAATGTTTTGTGCCGGCCGGCACTTTTTTGTGCCGATGGAATTTTTCTTCAGCCGGTGGCCTCCCCTTCCGGCCGGTGGTGTTCTCACAGCCTTGTTTAGGCCATATGAGGAGTTTTTGGTCTTCATAGCTCAAGAAAGTGCAAGAAAGTGCATCCCCGACGCTCAACCGGCCTCCGTTTTGACTTCTTACCGCGGCTTCCGTGCGTGGCACTCCAATTCATACAAGGTGTATCCTTTTCGTATCCTTTTGGCTTTTACAAGATCCAGAAGTTGCCCCATGTGTATCTCATATCAATCACAATGTTTTGTGCATTGCATTCCGTTGCGCGGATCTGCGCATCTCATTCCATCATCTGCATTGTCATGCATGTTAATTTCTTCTTTACTTGCGTAGACCGCATGTTAATTCCTTACTTGCGTAGACCGCATGTTTATTCTTTACTTGCGTAGACCGCATGATAATTCTTTACTTGCGTAGACCGCATGTTAATTCTTTACTTGCGTAGACCGCATGTTAATTCTTTACTTGCGTAGACCGCATGATAATTCTTTACTTGCGTAGACCGCATGGTAATTCTTTACTTGCGTAGACCGCATGTTCATTCTTTACTTGCGTAGACTGCATGTTCAATCTTTACTTGCGTAGACCGCATGATAATTCTTTACTTGCGTAGACCGCATGGTAATTCTTTACTTGCGTAGACCGCATGTTCATTCTTTACTTGCGTAGACCGCATGTTAATTTCTTCTTTACTTGCGTAGACCGCATGTTAATTCTTTACTTGCGTAGACCGCATGTTAATTTCTTCTTTACTTGCGTAGACCGCATGTTAATTCTTTACTTGCGTAGACTGCATGATAATTCTTTACTTGCGTAGACCGCATGGTAATTCTTTACTTGCGTAGACCGCATGTTCATTCTTTACTTGCGTAGACCGCATGGTAATTCTTTACTTGCGTAGACCGCATGTTAATTCTTTCCTTGCGTAAACCGCATGTTAATTTCTTATTACTTGCGTAGACCACATATTTATTGTTCAATTTCTTTACCTGCGTAGACCGCATGTATTGCTTGTGTAGACCGCATAATTGTTCAATTCCTTATTACTTGCGTAGACCGCATATTTATTGTTCAATTTCTTTACCTGCGTAGACCGCATGTATTGCTTGCGTAGACCGCATAATTGTTCAATTCCTTATTACTTGCGTAGACCGCATGTTTGGATTGCGTAGACCGCATGATTATTTAATTTCATTACTTGCGTAAACCGCATGTTTTGATTGCGTAGACCGCATGATTATTCATTACTTGCGTAGACCGCATGTTTTGGTTGCGTAGACCGCATTATTTTATTTCATTACCTACGTAGACCGCATGTATTGCTTGCGTAGACCGCATAATTGTTTGATTTTATTCTTTGCGTAGACCGCATTATTTAATTTCATTACCTGCGTAGACCGCATGTTTTGATTGCGTAGACCGCACTATTTAATTTCATTACTTGCGTAGACCGCATGTTTTGATTGCGTAGACCGCATGATTATTCATTACCTGCGTAGACCGCATGTTTTGATTGCGTAGACCGCATTATTTTATTTCATTACCTGCGTAGACCGCATGTTTTGATTGCGTAGACCGCATTATCGTTTATTTCATTACTTGCGTAGATCGCATGTTTTGATTGCGTAGACCGCATTATTTTATTTCATTACTTGCGTAGACCGCATGTTTTGATTGCGTAGACCGCATTATCGTTTATTTCATTACTTGCGTAGACCGCATGTTTTGGTTGCGTAGACCGCATCATTATCGTTTATTTCATTACTTGCGTAGACCGCATGTTTTGATTGCGTAGACCGCATGATTATTCATTACCTGCGTAGACCGCATGTTTTGATTGCGTAGACCGCATGTTAATTACATTATCTGCATAGACCACATGTTTGTAATCTATTTTGTTACTTGCGTAGACCGCATGCTTATGTTCAATTTTGTTGCCTGCGTAGACCGCATGCTTCATTTATATGTCTGTATTTTCGCAAGCATTGTTATGCTTCCCACTTGCTTTGCGCTGTCACGCATTTCGAGTACACTATTCTTGCATTGTCATGCATATTGCTAACAATATTGTACCTGTTAAGTTTGTTTTCTTTGCAGGCACGATATTGTATGTACGGTTCATTTGAGGCTGGTGCAACCAGACGAACCGAACAGGTATTGTATTCTCCGAGTGAGAAGTATTGAGAATCACATAATTCTCTTACATGTTTTCTGCATTGTAGTGTAGTTTGGTGTATGCTAGCTTAAAATTGTTGCATGTATGCTTCATTACAGCTGTCTTTGCATGATCATAAGTTATGCTCGGCTTCGTGCATTGTCTTGCATTTTGCGCCTGCCTCCGGGCGCATACCTTGTTTGTCATGCACGTTTGTCTAAGTCTTCGGCCTTGTCAAAAATGGGTCGTCTCTGGGCTTTGACATTCACTCCCGTCATTGTTATGACTTTCGAGTTCTGTCAAAGAGGGGCAACTGTAGACACCCCATTTTTGACCGTCCTCAAGACTTGGACGTCACCGTTTGAACACTCGATGATCATCCTTGTTTGTGTTCGTTTGGAGTTCCCGGAGGTCTCAGCTACGCGCCTTGTCTCAGGATCTCCGAACTCGACTGTTTAGTGTCTGGTTTTACACCAAACACTTGCACCTTGCCTTTGAGAGGCAGGGTAGGGCTTGTAGACCATCCCCACCCACCACCAGCAGTGGCTAGAGGCCACCGGCTGGTTTTTGCTGCCACCGGCAATGTATATTGCCGGCCGGCACATTTTGTTGCCAGTCAGCACTTTTTAGTGCTGGTCGGCACTATTTTTGGCCAAGATGGCATTTTTGGCCGGCCGACTACTGTGCAGTTGCTTTTTGAGATATTTTTAGGCAGCTGTATTGCAGTGACTTTCCCTCCATACACGTGTATGGAGGGATGGCCCTCTAGTTTGGCTTAACTTGTAAGTTTTACAAGTTTGGTTGCCTATATAGAGATAGGCTCTCTCTTGGCCAAGGGGGGGGAGAGACTTAAGATATTTTGAGAGCTTAGACATCCATTGTTAGGGTTTGAGTTCTAGGGTTAGGGTTAGATACACATTCTATCTCTCTTTCCCTCTCTTTTGTGCTCTTGTGTGTGTTTTAGTCCATACTATTGCACACAAGCACCTAGTGTTCCACCTTCCTCTTGGAACTGAGGTTCTAAGGGACTGATTTTGAGGTTTTGGTGTTGGATTCAAGCTAAGGAAGGCCATTGGAGCATCTTTGTTGAAGAAGTCTTCAAGGGTAAGAAACTTACACCTTTATTCCCCATTTTTGCATTGATTTTCTACCTATCTTAGAGCTGTTTTTGTGCTTATTGTATAACATAAAAAAGTTCTGTTTTTAGACCCTCTTGGTTGTTTGTTAAGAGTGTTTTTTGGTTTGGAGGTGTTTGACCCCTCTTAAGCCTTAAAAGGCCTTATTTTGTGCTAGCTTCGGGATTTTTGGTGTTGGGGTCTCTTCACCACTGGAATCTTGAGGGATTTCAGTGGCGAAGATGATGCCTTGAAGTCCCAAGAAGGAGAGGGCCACCCCCTCTCCTTGTTGTCCTTGAAAAGGGCATGTTTTGGTCTCTTGAGAGAGCATTATGTTTGAGGGGGTATTGACCATGACTTGGCTACTTTTTATGCTTAATATGTCATGTTATGCCTCTGTTTTTACTTGGTTTTGGTACTCCATGCATGCTTAGCATAGTTGCCATGTAATGCCTTGTTATGCCTTAACATGTCTTAGGTTGTTAGCCTTTGTTGGAGCATGTTTTAGGCTTAGTCTTGTGAAGATTTTGTGCATGTTTTGCCATGTTCTAGGTCTGTCCTAGGTTGTTTGGGTAGAATTTGGCATGCATCATATAGCTCCTTTGTATTTGGGCTTGTTGGCCTTGAGCATATGAATGTATAGCATGGCATCTTTGCATTGTTTTGGTGATTTGGGGCCACCCTACATGCTATTTCAGTCCCATTTTCATGCCTATATGTTTACCTTGGATGCATCTTTAATGCCTCATAAGCTTGTGTAGCAATGCTCCATGTTTTGGTGTTTATGCATGCCTTTGTTCTTGAGTCATTTGGATGCCATCTAAGTGGTCCTTAGGCCTTGTATTAATGTCCCAAAAATCTGGTTTTGGTCAATGAGTTCATGCCATGTTTGGTCTTGCTAAGTGTAGTTCAATACTCTATCGGTTTGCTTTGAGCATTTGGGCCATTTGTTGCATGCTCGGCTTGATTTATTGCTTGGTTTGGCACCATGTTTTAGCATGATTTCAATGCTTATGTTGCATGCTATGTGCCCATGATTACCCCCTTTCAAATGTGTTTGAGAGTTGTTCAATTTGTGCTTAAGTGTTGGCCTTCAATTAGGTGCATGTGTGCATGAATTTGGTCCCTCATATTATAGCATTTTGGCTACTATTTTAGACCTATTTAGAGTTGCCTAATTCATGTTTAAGTCCATCTTTCCATCTATTTGCATTGCCGTATGTATGCTTGTATGCTTGCATAAACTTGTTGCCATGCCATGTTGCACCTTAGCTTGCATGCCTAGGTTGCATTGCATCTTGCATGCATGCCTTGTTCCTTGACTTAGTGATAGGAATTAGGCCTTGTTTGTTTGAGTGGTTTGCATTTCATTTGACATGAAAGTTGCATACTTGGTTCTTTGGGCCATCATGCATGGAAATGCGTGATTGGTGGTCCGAGAATCGAGGCACATGCCCCTTTGAGTCATTACCATGATAAGGGACATGATTGTTGCATACATGCCTTGAATTGTGCTGCCATGCTTTGCCTTGCCCTCTGTTGCTGTCATTTGCAGATTCTGCAGGAACATTCTGCCGACCGGCAGTGTAATGTGCCGGCCGGCAATCATTTATCTGCCGATGGCTTCATTTTGTGCCGGTGGCCACATACCACTGCCGGTGGTGATTTCATTCAGCCGGTGGCACTCCCTAGCACCCAAGGATGTAGTCTTGAGGTTTTGGCAGCCTCCAGAGAAGTGAAGGAAGGAAAACAGAGGCAGCCTATGCATGACAGTGCGTTTCCCGAGGCGGTTTACTGTTTTCCTAGATTAGTTAATTTGTTAATTAATTAATTAATCTGTAATATTATTTAATTAGCTTGCGTAGTTAATTAATTTGTAATATTTATTTGGTCCCTCCGCGTGAGGGTAATTCTGTAATAAGTGTGGGTGCGTGTGTGCATGTCTTCCAACCCCCACTTCTTTCTCCCCTTTTATTTACCTGCTTATGATGGTAGATTAGGGCACGTTTAATTTAGCATACCTTATGCTATGCATGCGTGCATTCATGCATTTGTACTGCATGCATTAGGCTCGGTACATCACGCTAACTGCATTTGTATTTCAATTCAAAAATTGAATATGTGATAGTTGATCGCATTTCATATGCCATGCTTAGGTTAGCCGAGCCTACTTTGATTGCATCCTGTATGTGTTGCATTAGGCAAACTAACATGAACCAGGACACGCATGTTTGCTAACTAGTTTATTGTTTTGGCACGGAGTACGATGTAAGTATTCCCGCTTTAGCATATCGCATGAGTGTGAATGTTGCCATGATAGCATGCTTAACATGTGGCTAGATGCTTATGTGTTATAAACTGCTTGAATGCCTCTGGGTGGAGGTTGGATTGTTTGAGTTGGAAAAACTCATTGAAATCCGTGTTTTAAGCCTACTTGCGAGTAGCCAATTCCAAAGCGTTTTGCAAAACAAACGGATATGCAATGCTTATTTCCAAATTAGGCAATCTAGTCTATACTTGTTTGTTGCGCGCATAACATAGTAATTCTAGGCTAATAATTGGAATAAGAACACATAAAGTTTTCAAAATTGGATATCACGGTTAGTAGAGGCCGGTCTTCGGACCGGGCGAAAGGGGGTGCTCATAGCTGACCTTCCCCGATCGTACCCAAGCTCCCGAGCCGAGATTTTTATTCAATTTACTTTTCCATTAAACTTCTTTTTTTATTTAATTTCCAAATAGGTCGTTAAGGTATAGTGGTTTCTTTAATGAACTTCCATTTTTAATTTTATGCAACTTCCATTTTTATTTTTATTCAACTTCCATTTTTATTCAAGTTATTTTTCTATTCAACTTCCTTTTTCATTTAATTTCCAAATAGATCGTTAAGGTATAGTGGTAGCTTGAATGAACTTCCATTTTTAATTTTCTGCAACTTCCATTTTTATTTTTATTTTACTTCCTTTTTCATTCAAGTTTTTTTCTACTCAACTTCCTTTTTTATTTAATTTCCAAATAGATAGTTAAGGTATAGTGGTTTCTGGATTGAACTTCCATTTTTAATTTTATGCACCCTTCATTTTTATTTTTATTCAACGTCCATTTTTATTAAATTTACTTTTCTGTTAAACTTCCTTTTTTATTTAATTTCCAAATAGATCGCTAAGGTACAATGGTTTCTGGATTGAACTTCCATTTTTTATTTTATTCAATTTTCATTTTTATTTTTATTCAACTTCTATTTTTATTCAATTTACTTTTCTATTAAACTTCCATTTTTATTTAATTTCCAAATAGATCGTTAAGGTATAGTGGTTTCTTGAATGAACTTCTATTTTTAATTTTCTGCAAGTTCCATTTTTATTTGTATTCGACTTCCATTTTTTAATCAACTTCCTT
Source organism: Camellia sinensis (assembly GCF_055761805.1). Taxonomy (NCBI): domain Eukaryota; kingdom Viridiplantae; phylum Streptophyta; class Magnoliopsida; order Ericales; family Theaceae; genus Camellia; species Camellia sinensis. Next base: position 11,174,535 of record NC_138962.1, on the reverse strand, counting down.
TTCTATTCAACTTCCTTTTTTATTTAATTTCCAAATAGATCGTTAAGGTATAGTGGTTTTGGGATTGAACTTCCATTTTTATTTTTATTCAACTTCCATTTTTATTCAATTTACTTTTCTATTAAACTTTCTTTTTTATTTAATTTCCAAATAGATCGTTAAGGTATAGTGGTTTCTTGAATGAACTTCCATTTTTAATTTTCTGAAACTTCCATTTTTATTCAAGTTATTTTTCTATTCAACTTCCTTTTTGTTTTTTAATTTTCAAATAGATCGCTAAGGTATAGTGGTTTTTTGAATGAACTTCCAATTTTAATTTTCTGCAAACTTCCATTTTTATTTTTATTTAACTTCTTTTTTTGTTCAAGTTTCTTTTCTACTCAACTTCTTTTTTTTATTTAATTTCCAAATAGATCGTTAAGGTATTGTGGTTTCTGGATTGAACTTCCATTTTTATTTTTATTCAACTTCCATTTTTATTCAATTTACTTTTCTATTAAACTTCCTTTTTTATTTAATTTCCAAATAGATCGTTAAGGTATAGTGGTTTCTTGAATGAACATCCATTTTTAATTTTCTGCCACTTCCATTTTTATTTCTATTCAACTTCTTTTTTTATTTCTGTTTCTTTTCTATTCAACTTCCTTTTTTATTTAATTTCTAAATAGATCGTTAAGGTAATGTGGTTTCTGGGTTGAACTTCCATTTTTAATTTTATGCAACTTTAATTTTTATTTTTATTCAACTTCCATTTTTATTCAATTTACTTTTCTATTAAACTTCCTTTTTTATTTAATTTCCAAATAGATCGTTAAGGTATAGCGGTTTCTTGAATGAACTTCCATTTTTGATTTTCTGCAACTTCCATTTTGATTTTTATTCAACTTCCATTTTTATTCAGGTTATTTTTCTATTCAAGTTCCTTTTTTATTCAATTTCCAAATAGATCGTTAAGGTATAGTGGTTTCTTGAATGAACTTCCATTTTTAATTTTCTGCAACTTCCATTTTTATTTTTATTTAACTTCCTTTTTTGTTCAGGTTTCTTTGCTACTCAACTTCTTTTTTTATTTAATTTCCAAATAGATCGTTATGGTATAGTGGTTTCTGGATTGAACTTCCGTTTTGATTTTTATTCAACATCCATTTTTATTCAATTTACTTTTATGTTAAACTTCCTTTTTATTTAATTTCCAAATAGATCATTAAGATATGGTGGTTTCTTGAATGAACTTCCATTTTTATTTTTATTCTACTTCCATTTTTATTCAAGTTATTTTTCTATTCAACTTCCTTTTTTTTTCTTAATTTCAAAATAGATCGTTAAGGTATAGTGGTTTCTTGAATGAACTTCCAATTTTAATTTTCTGCAACTTCCATTTTTATTTCTATTCAACTTCTTTTTTTATTCAAGTTTCTTTTCTATTCAACTTCCTTTTTTATTTAATTTCCAAATAGATTTTTAAGGTATCGTGGTTTCTGGATTGAACTTTCATTTTTAATATTATGCAACTTTCACTTTTATATTTATTCAACTTCTATTTTTATTCAATTTACTTTTCCATTAAACTTCTTTTTTTTTTTATTTCCAAATAGGTCGTTAAGGTATAGTGGTTTCTTCAATGAACTTCCATTTTTAATTTTATGCAACTTCCATTTTTATTTTTATTCAACTTCCATTTTTATTCAAGTTATTTTTCTATTCAACTTCCTTTTTCGTTTAATTTCCAAATAGATCGTTAAGGTATAGTGGTAACTTGAATGAACTTCCATTTTTAATTTTCTGCCACTTCCATTTTTATTTTACTTCCTTTTTCATTCAAGTTTTTTTCTACTCAACTTCCTTTTTTATTTAATTTCCAAATAAATCGTTAAGGTATAGTGGTTTCTGGATTGAACTTCAATTTTTAATTTATGCAACCTTCATTTTTATTTTTATTCAACTTCCATTTTTATTAAATTTACTTCTCTATTAAACATCCTTTTTTATTTTATTTCCAAATAGATCGCTAAGGTATAGTGGTTTCTTGAATGAACATCCATTTTTAATTTTCTGCAACTTCCATTTTTATTTCTATTCAACTTCTTTTTTATTTTGGTTTCTTTTCTATTCAACTTCATTTTTTATTTAATTTCTAAATAGATCGTTAAGGTATAGTGGTTTCTGGATTGAACTTCCACTTTTAATTTCATGCAACTTTCACTTTTATTTTTATTCAACTTCCATTTTTATTCAATTTATTTTTCTATTAAACTTCCTTTTTTATTTAATTTCCAAATTGATCGTTAAGGTATAGTGGTTTCTTGAATGAACTTCCATTTTTGATTTTCTGCAACTTCCATTTTGATTTTTATTCAACTTCCATTTTTATTCAGGTTATTTTTCTTTTCAACTTCCTTTTTTATTTAATTTCCAAATAGATCGTTAAGGTATAGTGGTTTCTTGAATGAACTTCCATTTTAAATTTTTTGCAACTTCCATTTTTATTTTTATTTAACTTCCTTTTTTGTTCAGGTTTCTTTGTTACTCAACTTCCTTTTTTATTTAATTTCCAAATAGATCGTTATGGTATAGCGGTTTCTGGATTGAACTTCCATTTGTATTTTTATTCAACTTCCATTTTTATTCAATTTACTTTTCAGTTAAACTTCCTGTTTTATTTAATTTCCAAATAGATCGTTAAGGTATAGTGGTTTCTTGAATGAACTTCAATTTTTAGTTTTTTGTAACTTCCATTTTTATTTTTATTCGACTTCCATTTTTATTCAAGTTATTTTTCTATTCAACTTTCATTTTTATTTCTATTCAACTTCTTTTTTTATTCAAGTTTCTTTTCTATTCAACTTCCTTTTTATTTAATTTCCAAATAGATTGTTAACGTATCGTGGTTTCTGGATTGAACTTTCATTTTTAATATTATGCACCTCTCACTTTTATTTTTATTCAACTTCCATTTTTATTCAATTTACTTTTCCATTAAACTTCTTTTTTTATTTAATTTCCAAATAGGTCGTTAAGGTATAGTGGTTTCTTCAATGAACTTCCATTTTCAATTTTATGCAACTTCCATTTTATTTTTATTCAACTTCCTTTTTTATTCAAGTTATTTTTGTATTCAACTTCCTTTTTCATTTAATTTCCAAATATATCGTTAAGGTATAGAGGTAACTTGAATGAACTTCCATTTTTAATTTTTTGCAACTTCCATTTTTATTTTTATTTTCCTTCCTTTTTCATTCAAGTTTTTTTCTACTCAACTTCCTTTTTTATTTAATTTCCAAATAAATCGTTAAGGTATAGTGTTTTCTGGATTGAACTTCCATTTTTAATTTTATGCAACTTTCATTTTTATTTTTATTGAACTTCCATTTTTATTCAATATACTTTTCTATTAAACTTCCGTTTTTATTTAATTTCCAAATAGATCGTTAAGGTATAGTGGTTTCTTGAATGAACTTCCATTTTTAATTTTCTGAAACTTCCATTTTTATTTTTATTCGACTTCTATTTTTATTCAAGTTATTTTTCTGTTTAACATCCTTTTTTATTTAATTTCCAAATAGACCGTTAAGGTATAGTGGTTTCTTGAATAAACTTCCAATTTTAATTTTCTGCAACTTCCATTTTTATTTCTATTCAACTTCTTTTTTTATTCAAGTTCCTTTTCTATTCAACTTTCTTTTTTATTTAATTTCCAAATAGATTGTTAAGGTATAGTGGTTTCTGGATTGAACTTCCATTTTTAATTTTATGCAACTTTCATTTTTATTTTTTTTTCAACTTACATTTTTATTCAATTTACTTTTCTATTAAACTTCCTTTTTCATTAAATTTCCAAATAGATTGTTAAGGTATAGTGGTTTCTTGAATGAACTTCCATTTTTAATGTTTTGCAACTTCCATTTTTATTTTTATTCGACTTCCATTTTTATTCAAGTTATTTTTCTATTCAACTTCCTTTTTTTTTTAATTTTCAAATAGATCGTTAAGGTATAGTGGTTTCTTGAATGAACTTCCAATTTTAATTTTCTGCAACTTCCATTTTTATTACTGTTCAACTTCTATTTTTATTCAAGTTTCTTTTCTATTCAACTTCCTTTTTTATTTAATTTCCAAATAGATTGTTAAGGTATCGTCGTTTCTGGATTGAACTTTCATTTTTAATTTTATGCACCTTTCACTTTTATTTTTATTCGACTTCCATTTTTATTCAATTTACTTTTCCATTAAACTTCTTTTTTTATTTAATTTCCAAATAGGTCGTTAAGGTATAGTGGTTTTTTTTAATGAACTTCCATTTTTAATTTTATGCAACTTCCATTTTTATTTTTATTCAACTTCCATTTTTATTCAAGTTATTTTTCTATTCAACTTCATTTTTCATTTAATTTCCAAATAGATCGTTAAGGTATAGTGGTAACTTGAATGAACTTCCATTTTTAATTTTCTGCAACTTCCGTTTTTATTTTTATTTTACTTCCTTTTTCATTCAAGTTTTTTTCTACTCAACTTCCTTTTTTATTTAATTTCCAAATAAATCGTTAAGGTATAGTGGTTTCCGGATTGAACTTCCATTATTAATTTTATGCAACCTTCATTTTTATTTTTATTCAACTTCCGTTATTATTAAATTTACTTTTCTATTAAACTCCCTTTTTTATTTAATTTCCAAATAGATCGCTAAGGTATAGTGGTTTCTGGATTGAACTTCCAGTTTTAATTTTAGGCAACTTTCATTTTTATTTTTATTAAACTTCCTTTTTTACTTAATTTCCAAATAGATCGTTAAGGTATAGTGGTTTCTTGAATGAACTTCCAATTTTAATTTTTTGCAACTTCCATTTTTATTTCTGTTCAACTTCTTTTTTATTAAATTTTCAAATAAATTGTTATGTTATAGTGGTTTCGGGATTGAACTATAATTTTTAATTTTATGCAACTTTCACTTTTAAATTTATTGAACTTCCATTTTTATTGACTTTACTTTTTTATTAAACTTCCTTTTTTATTTAATTTCCTAATTGATCGTTAAGGCATAGTGGTTTCTTTAATGAACTTTCATTTTTATTTTTATTCAACTTCCATTTTTATTCAAGTTATTTTTCTATTCAACTTCCTTTTTTATTTAATTTCCAAATAGATCGTTAAGGTATAGTGGCTTCTTGAATGAATTTCAATTTTTATTTTTATTTAACTTCCTTTTTTATTCAAGTTTCTTTTCTACTCAACTTTCTTTTTTTATTTAATTTCCAAATAAATCGTTAAGGTATAGTGGTTTCTTGAATGAACTTCCGTTTTTAATTTTCTGCAACTTCCATTTTTATTTTTATTTAACTTCTTTTTTTATTCAAGTTTCTTTTCTACTCAACTTCCTCTTCTATATAATTTCCAAATAGATCGTTAAGGTATAGTGGTTTTTTGAATGAACTTCCATTTTTAATTTTCTGCAACTTTCATTTTTATTTTTATTCGACTTCCATTTTTATTCAAGTCATTCTTCTATTCAACATCCTTTTTTATTTAATTTCCAAATAGATCGTTAAGGTATAGTGGTTTCTTCAATGCACTTCCAATTTTAATTTTCTGCAACTTCCATTTTTATTTCTTTTCAAGTTCTTTTCTTATTCAAGTTTCTTTTCTATTCAACTTCCTTTTTTATTTAATTTCCAAATAGATCGTTAAGGTATAGTGGTTTCTTGAATGAATTTCAATTTTTATTTTTATTTAACTTCCTTTTTTATTCAAGTTTCTTTTCTACTCAACTTTCTTTTTTTATTTAATTTCCAAATAAATCGTTAAGGTATAGTGGTTTCTTGAATGAACTTCCGTTTTTAATTTTCTGCAACTTCCATTTTTATTTTTATTTAACTTCTTTTTTTTATTCAAGTTTCTTTTCTACTCAACTTCCTCTTTTATATAATTTCCAAATAGATCGTTAAGGTATAGTGGTTTCTTGAATGAACTTCCATTTTTAATTTTCTGCAACTTTCATTTTTATTTTTATTCGACTTCCATTTTTATTCAAGTCATTTTTCTATTCAACATCCTTTTTTATTTAATTTCCAAATAGATCGTTAAGGTATAGTGGTTTCCTCAATGCACTTCCAATTTTAATTTTCTGCAACTTCCATTTTTATTTCTTTTCAACTTCTTTTCTTATTCAAGTTTCTTTTCTATTCAACTTCCTTTTTATTTAATTTCCAAATAGATTGTAAAGGCATAGTGGTTTCTGGATTGAACTTCCATTTTGAATTTTATGCAACTTTCACTTTTAGTTTTATTCAACTTCCACTTTTATTGAATTTACTTTTCTATTAAACTTCCTTTTTTTTTTTAATTTCCAAATAGATCGTTAAGGTATTGTGGTTTCTTGACTGAACTTCCATTTTTAATTTTCTGCAACTTTCAAATTGAACATCCATTTTTATTGACTTTACTTTTTTATTAAACTTCCTTTTTTATTTAATTTCCAAATAGATCGTTAAGGTATGGTGGTTTCTTTAATGAACTTCCATTTTTAATTTTATGCAACTTCCATTTTTATTTTTATGCAACTTCCATTTTTATTTTCATTTAACTTCCTTTTTCATTCTAGTTTCTTTTCTACTCAACTTCCTTTTTTATTTAATTTCCAAATAGATCGTTAAGGTATAGTGGTTTATGGATTGAACTTCCATTTTTAATTTTATGTAACTTTAATTTTTATTTTTATTCAACTTCCATTTTTGTTCAATTTAGTTTTCTATTAAACTTCCATTTTTTTTTAATTTCCAAATAGATCATTAAGGTATTGTCGTTTCTTGACTGAACTTCCATTTTTAATTTTCTGCAACTTCCACTTTTATTTTTATTCGACTTCCATTTTTATTCATGTCATTTTTCTATTCAACTTCCTTTTTTATTTAATTTCCAAATAGATCGTTAAAGTATAGTGGTTTCTTGATTGAACTTCCATTTTTAATTTTATGCAACTATCATTTTAATTTTTATTCAACTTCAATTTTTATGCAATTTACTTTTCTATTAAACTTCCTTTTTTACTTAATTTCCAAATAGATCGTTAAGGTGTAGTGGTTTCTTGAATGAACTTCCAATTTTAGTTTTCTCCAACTTCCATTTTTATTTCTATTCAACTTCTTTTTTTTTTAATTTTCGAATAAATTGTTATGTTATAGTGGTTTCGGGATTGAACTTTAATTTTTAATTTTATGTAACTTTCACATTTAAATTTATTGAACTTCCATTTTTATTGACTTTACTTTTTTTATTAAACTTCCTTTTTTTATTTAATTTCCAAATAGATCGTTAAGGTATAGTGGTTTCTTTAATGAACTTCCATTTTTAATTTTATGCAACTTCCATTTTTATTTTTATTCAACTTCCATTTTTATTCAAGTTATTTTTCTATTCAACTTCCTTTTTTATTTAATTTCCAAATAGATCGTTAAGGTATAGTGGTTTCTTGAATGAACTTCAATTTTTATTTTTATTTAACTTCCTTTTTTATTCAAGTTTCTTTTCTACTCAACTTCCTCTTTTTATTTAATTTCCAAATAAATCGTTAAGGTATAGTGGTTTCTTGAATGAACTTCCATTTTTATTTTTATTTAACTTCTTTTTTTATTCATGTTTCTTTTCTACTCAACTTCCTTTTTTATTTAATTTGCAAATAGATCGTTAAGGTATAGTGGTTTCTTGAATGAACTTCCATTTTTAATTTTTTGCAACTTTCATTTTTATTTTTATTCGACTTCCATTTTTATTCAAGTCATTTTTCTATTCAACATCCTTTTTTATTTAATTTGCAAATAGATCATTAAGGTATAGTGGTTTCTTCAATGAACTTCCAATTTTAATTTTCTGCAACTTCCATTTTTATTTCTTTTCTACTTCTTTTTTTATTCAAGTTTCTTTTCTATTCAACTTCCTTTTTTATTTAATTTCCAAATAGATTGTAAAGGTATAGTGGTATCTGGATTGAACTTCGATTTCGAATTTTCTGCAACTTTCACATTTATTTTTATTCAACTTCCATTTTTATTGAATTTACTTTTCTATTAAACTTCTTTTTTTTTTAATTTCCAAATAGATCGTTAAGGTATTGTGGTTTCTTGACTGAACTTCCATTTTTAATTTTCTGCAACTTTCAAATTGAACATCCATTTTTATTGACTTTACTTTTTTATTAAACTTCCTTTTTTATTTAATTTCCAAATAGATTGTTAAGCTATGGTGGTTTATTTAATGAACTTCCATTTTTTATTTTATGCAACTTCCATTTTTATTTTTATGCAACTTCCATTTTTATTTTCATTTAACTTCCTTTTTCATTCTAGTTTCTTTTCTACTCAACTTCCTTTTTTATTTAATTTCCAAATAGATCGTCAAGGTATAGTGGTTTATTGAATGAACTTCCATTTTTAATTTTTTGCAACTTCCATTTTTATTTTTATTTAACTTCCTTTTTTCTTCTAGTTTCTTTTCTACTCAACTTCCTTTTTTATTTAATTTCCAAATAGATTGTTAAGGTGTAGTGGTTTATGGATTGAACTTCCATTTTTAATTTTCTGCAACTTCCATTTTTATTTTTATTTAACTTCTTTTTTTATTCAAGTTTCTTTTCTACTCAACTTCCTTTTTTTGTTTAATTTCCAAACACATCGTTAAGTTATAGTGTTTTCTTGAATGAACTTCCATTTTAATTTTCTGCAACTTCCATTTTTATTTTTTTCAACTTCCACTTTTATTCAATTTACTTTTCTATTAAACTTCCTTTTTTATTTAATTTTCAAATAGATCGTTATGGTATAGTGGTTTCTGGAATGAACTTCAATTTTTAATTTTCTGTAACTTCCATTTTTATTTTCATTTAACTTCCTTTTTCATTCTAGTTTCTTTTCTACTCAACTTCATTTTTTATTTAATTTCTAAATAGATCGTTATGGTATAGTGGTTTATAGATTTAACTTCCATTTTTAATTTTATGCAACTTTAATTTTTATTTTTATTCAACTTCCATTTTTATTCAATTTACTTTTCTATTAAACTTCCTTTTTTATTTAATTTCCAAATAGATCGTTAAGGTATAGTGGTTTCTTGAATGAACTTACATTTTTAATTTTTTGCAACTTCCATTTTTATTTTTATTTAACTTCCTTTTTCATTTTAGTTTCTTTTCTACTCAACTTCCTTTTTTATTTAATTTCCAAATAGATCGTTAAGGTATAGTGGTTTATGGATAGAACTTCTATTTTTAATTTTATCCAACTTTAATTTTTATTTTTATTCAACTTCCATTTTTATTGAATTTACATTTCTATTAAACTTCCTTTTTTATTTAATTTCCAAACAGATCATTAAGGTATACTGGTTTCTTGAATGAATTTCCATTTCCAATTTTCTGCAACTTCAATTTTTATTTTTATTCGACTTCCATTTTTTTTCAAGTCATTTTTCTATTCAACTTCCGTTTTTATTTAATTTCCAAATAGATCGTTAACGTATAGTGGTTTCTTGAATGAACTTCCAATTTTTATTTGCTGCCACTTCCATTTTTATTTTATTCAACTTCTTTTTTTATTCAAGTTTCTTTTCTATTCAACTTCCTTTTTTATTTAATTTCTAAATGGATCGTTAAGGTATAGCGGTTTCTGGATTGAACTTCCATTTTTAATTTTATGTAATTTTCACTTTTATATTTATTCAACTTCCATTTTTATTCAATTTACTTTTCTATTAAACTTCCTTTTTTATTTAATTTCCAAATAGATCGTTAAAGTATAGTGGTTTCTTGAATGAACTTCCATTTTTAATTTTCTGCAACTTCCATTTTTGTTTTTATTCGACTTCCATTTTTATTCAATTTACTTTTCTATTCAAATTCCGTTTTCATTTAATTTCCAAATCGATCGTTAAGGTATAGTGGTTTCTGGATTGAAATTCCATTTTCAATTTTATGAAACTATCATTTTTATTTTTATGCAACTTCCATTTTTATTCAATTAACTTTTCTATTAAACTTCCTTTTTTTATTTAATTTCCAAACAGATCGTTCAGGTATAGTTGTTTCTTGAATGAACTTCCATTTTTAATTTTCTGCACCTTCTATTTTTATTTCTATTCGATTTCTTTTTTTATTCAAGTTTCTTTTCTATTCAACTTCCTTTTTTATTTAATTTCCAAACAGATCGTTAAGGTATAGTGGTTTCAGGATTGATCTTCAATTTCTAATTTTATGCAACTTTCACTTTTATTTTTTTTCAACTTCCATTTTTATTCAATTTACTTCTCTATTAAACTTCTTTTTTATTTAATTTCCAAATAGATCTTTAAGGTATAGTGGTTTCTTGAATGAACTTTCAATTTTAATTTTCTGCAACTTCCATTTTTATTTCTATTCAACTTCTTTTTTTATTCAAGTTTCTTTTCTATTCAACTTCTTTTTTTTATTTAATTTTCAAATAGATTGTTATGGTATACTGGTTTCGGAATTGAACTTTCATTTTTAATTTTATGCAACTTTCACTTTTAATTTTATTGAACTTCCATTTTTATTGACTTTACTTTTTTTTTTAACTTCCTTTTTTATTTAATTTCCTAATAGATCGTTAAGGTATAGTGGTTTCTTTAATGAACTTCCATTTTAAATTTTATGCAACTTTCATTTTTATTTATATTTAACTTCCATTTTTATTCAAGTTATTTTTCTATTCAACTTCTTTTTTTATTTAATTTCCAAATAGATTGTTAAGGTATAGTGGTTTCTTGAATGAACTTCCACTTTTATTTTTATTTAACTTCTTTTTTTATTCAAGTTTCTTTTCTACTCAACTTCCTTTTTTATTTAATTTCCAAATAGATCGTTAAGGTATAGTGGTTTTCGGATAGAACTTCCATTTTTATTTTTATTCAACTTCAATTTTTATTCAATTTACTTTTCAATTAAACTTCCTTTTTTTATTTAATTTCCAAACAGATCGTTAAGGTGTAGTGATTTCTTGAATGAACTTCCATTTTTAATTTTCTGCAACTTCCATTTTTATTTTTATTTGACTTCCATTTTTATTCAAGTAATTTTTCTATTCGACTTACTTTTTTATTTAATTTCCAAATAGATCGTTAAGGTATAGTGGTTTCTTCAACGAACTTCAAATTTTAATTTTCTGCAACTTCCATTTTTATTTCTTTTATACTTCTTTTTTTATTCCAGTTTCTTTTCAATTCAACTTCCTTTTTTATTTAATTTGCAAATATATTGTTAAGGTATAGTGGTTTCTGGATTGAACTTCCACTTTCAATTTTATGCAACTTTCACTTTTATTTTTATTCAACTTCCATTTTTGTTCAATTTACTTTTCTATTAAACTTCCATTTTTATTTAATTTCCAAACAGATCGTTACCGTATAGTGGATTCTTGAATTACTTCCAATTTTAATTTTCTGCCACTTCCATTTTTATTTCTATTCAACTTCTTTTTTTTATTCAAGTTTCTTTTCTATTCAACTTCCTTTTTTATTTAATTTCTAAATAGATCGTTAAGGTATAGTGGTTTCTGGATTGAACTTCCATTTTTAATTTTATGCAACTTTCATTTTTATTTTTATTCAACTTCCATTTTTGTTCAATTTACTTTTCTATTAAACTTCCATTTTTATTTAATTTCCAAACAGATCGTTAAGGTATAGTGGTTTCTTGAATGAACTTCCATTTATAATTTTCTGCAACTTCAATTTTTATTTTTATTCAACTTCCATTTTTATTCAACTTCCTATTTTATTTAATTTAAAAATAGATCGTTAAGGTATAGTGGTTTCTTGAATGAACTTTCATTTTTAATTTTCTGCAACTTCCATTTTTATTTTTATTTAACTTCCTTTTTCATTCTAGTTTCTTTTCTACTAGACTTCCTTTTTTATTTATTTTCCAAATAGATCGTTAAGGTATAGTGCTTTATGGATTGAACTTCCATTTTTAATTTTATGCAACTTCCATTTTTATTTTTATTCAACTTCCATTTTTATTCAATTTAGTTTTCTATTAAACTTCCTTTTTTATTTAACTTCCAAATAGACTGTTAAGGTATAGTGGTTTCTTGAATGAACTTCTATTTTTAATTTTCTGCAACTTCCACCTTTATTTTTATTCAACTTCCTTTTTTATTTCATTTCCAAATATATCGTTAAGGTATAGTGGTTTCTTGAATGAACTTCAAATTTTAATTTTCTGCAACTTCCATTTTTATTTCTATTCAACTTCTTTTTTTATTCAAGTTTCTTTTCTATTCAACTTCCTTTTTTATTTAATTTCCGAATAGATCGTTAAGGTATAGTGGTTTCTGGATTGCACTTCCGTTTTTAAATTTATGCAACTTTAATTTTTATTTTTTTTCAACTTCCATTTTTATTCAATTTACTTTTCTATTAAACTTCCTTTTTTATTTAATTTCCAAGTAGATCGTTAAGGTATAGTGGTTTCTCGAATGAACTTCCATTTTTAATTTTCTGCAACCTCCATTTTTATTTTTATTTAACTTCCTTTTTCGTTCTAGTTTCTTTTCTACTGAACTTCTTTTTTAATTTAATTTCCAAATAGATCGTTAAGGTATAGTGTTTTATTGAATGAACTTCCATTTTTAATTTTCTGCAACTTCCATTTTTATCTTTATTTAACTTCTTTATTTATTCAAGTTTCTTTTCTACTCAACTTCCTTTTTTTATTTAATTTCCAAACAGATCGTTAAGTTATACTAGTTTCTTGAATGAACTTCCTTTTTTAATTTTCTGCAACTTCCATTTTTATTTTTGTTCAGCTTCCACTTTTATTCAATTTACTTTTCTATTAAACTTCCTTTTTTATTTCATTTTCAAATAGATCGTTAAGGTATAGTGGTTTCTTGAATGAACTTCCATTTTTAATTTTCTGCAACTTCCATTTTCATTTTCATTTAACTTCCTTTTTCATTCTAGTTTCTTTTCTACTCAAATTTATTTTTTATTTAATTTCCAAATAGATCGTTAAGGTATAGCGGTTTATGGATTGAACTTCCATTTTTAATTTTATGCAACTTTAATTTTTTTTTTATTCAAATTCCATTTTTATTAAATTTACTTTTCTATTAAACTTCCTTTTTTTTATTTAATTTCCAAATCGATCGTTAAGGTATAGTGGTTTCTTGAATGAACTTACATTTTTAATTTTCTGCAACTTCCATTTTTATTTTTATTTTACTTCCTTTTTCATTCTTGTTTCTTTTCTACTCAACTTCCTTTTTTATTTAATTTCCAAATAGATCGTTAAGGTATAGTGGTTTCTGGATAGAACTTCTATTTTTAATTTTATCCAACTTTAATTTTTATTTTTATTCAACTTCCATTTTTATTCAATTTACATTTCTATTAAACTTCGTTTTTATTTAATTTCCAAACAGATCATTAAGGCATAGTGGTTTCTTGAATGAACTTCCATTTTTAATTTTCTGCAACTTCCATTTTTATTTTTATTCGACTTCCATTTTATTCAAGTCATTTTTATATTCAACTTCCCTTTTTGTTTAATTTCCAAATAGATCGTTAACGTATAGTGGATTCTTGAATGAACTTCCAATTTTAATTTTCTGCCACTTCCATTTTTATTTCTATTCAACTTCATTTTTTATTCAAGTTTCTTTTCTATTCAACCTCCTTTTTTATTTAATTTCTAAATAGATCGTTAAGGTATAGTGGTTTCTGGATTAAACTTCCATTTTTAATTTTATGCAACATTCACTTTTATTTTTATTCAACTTCCATTTTTGTTCAATTTACTTTTCTATTAAACTTCCATTTTTATTTAATTTCCAAGCAGATCGTTAAGGTATAGTGGTTTCTTGAATGAACTTCCATTTATAATTTTCTACAACTTCAATTTTTATTTTTATTCAACTTCCATTTTTATTCAACTTCCTATTTTATTTAATTTACAAATAGATCGTTAAGGTATAGTGGTTTCTTGAATGAACTTTCATTTTTAATTTTCTGCAACTTCCATTTTTATTTTTCTTTAACTTCCATTTTCATTCTAGTTTCTTTTCTACTCAACTTCCTTTTTTATTTAATTTCCAAATAGATCGTTAAGGTATAGTGGTTTATGGATTGAACTTCCATTTTTTAATTTTATGCAACTTTAATTTTTATTTGTATTCAACTTCCATTTTTATTCAATTTACTTTTCTATTAAACTTCCTTTTTTATTTAATTCCAAATAGATCGTTAAGGTATAGTGGTTTCTTGAATGAACTTCCATTTTTAATTTTCTGCAACTTCCACCTTTATTTTTATTTAACTTCCTTTTTTATTCAAGTCATTTTTTTATTCAACTTCCTTTTTTATTTCATTTCCAAATAGATCGTTAAGGTATAGTGGTTTCTTGAATGAACTTCAAATTTTAATTTTCTGCAACTTCCATTTTTATTTCTATTCAACTTCTTTTTTTATTCAAGTTTTTTTCTATTCAACTTCCTTTTTTATTTAATTTCCAAACAGATCGTTAAGGTATAGTGGTTTCTGGATTGAACTTCCGTTTTTAATTTTATGCAACTTTCACATTTATTTTTTTTCAGCTTCCATTTTTATTCAATTTACTTTTTTATTAAACTTCCTTTTTTATTTAATTTCCAAATAGATAGTAAAGGTATAGTGGTTTCTCGAATGAACTTCCATTTTTAATTTTCTGCAACATCCATTTTTATTTTTATTTAACTTCCTTTTTCATTCTAGTTTCTTTTCTACTCAACTTCTTTTTTTATTTAATTTCTGAATAGATCGTTAAAGTATAGTGGTTTATTGAATGAACTTCCATTTTTAATTTTCTACAACTTTCATTTTTATTTTTATTTAACGTCTTTTTTTATTCAAGTTTCTTTTCTACTCAACTTTCTTTTTTTATTTAATTTCCAAACAGATCGTTAAGTTATACTGGTTTCTTGAATGAACTTCCATTTTTAATTTTCTGCAACTTCCATTTTTATTTTTTTTCAACTTCCACTTTTATTCAATTTACTTTTCTATTAAACTTCCTTTTTTATTTCATTTTCAAATAGATTGTTAAGGTATAGTGGTTTCTTGAATGAACTTCCATTTTTAATTTTCTGCAACTTCCATTTTTATTTTCATCTAAATTCCCTTTTCATTATAGTTTCTTTTCTACTCAACTTCATTTTTTTTTTAATTTCCAAATAGATCGTTAAGGTATAGTGGTTTATGGATTGAACTACCATTTTTAATTTTATGCAACTTTAATTTTTATTTTTATTCAACTTCCATTTTTATTCAATTTACTTTTCTATTAAACTTCTTTTTTTATTTAATTTCCAAATAGATCGTTAAGATATAGTGGTTTCTTGAATGAACTTCGTTTTTAATTTTCTGCAGCTTCCATTTTTATTTTTATTTAACTTCCTTTTTCATTCTAGTTTCTTTTCTACTCAACTTCCTTTTTTATTTAATTTCCATATAGATCGTTAAGGTATAGTCGTTTATAGATAGAACTTCCATTTTTTATTTTATCCAACTTTAATTTTTATTTTTATTCAACTTCCATTTTTATTCAATTTACATTTCTATTAAACTTCCTTCTTTGTTTAATTTCCAAACAGATCATTAAGGTATAGTGGTTTCTTGAATGAACTTCCATTTTTAATTTTCTGCAACTTCCATTTTTATTTTTATTCGACTTCCATTTTTATTCAAGTCATTTTTGTATTCAACTTCCTTTTTTATTTAATTTCCAAATAGATCGTTAACGTATAGTGGATTCTTGAATGAACTTCCAATTTTAATTTTCTGCCACTTCCATTTTTATTTCTATTCAACTTCTTTTTTTATTCAAGTTTCTTTTCTATTCAACTTCCTTTTTTATTTAATTTCTAAATAGATCGTTAAGGTGTAGTGGTTTCTGGATTGAACTTCCATTTTTAATTTTATGCAACTTTCACTTTTATTTTTATTTAACTTCCATTTTTGTTCAATTTACTTTTCTATTAAACTTCCATTTTTATTTAATTTCGAACCAGATCGTTAAGGTATAGTGGTTTCTTGAATGAATTTCCATTTATAATTTTCTGCAACTTCAATTTTTATTTTCATTCAACTTCCTATTTTATTTAATTTACAAATAGATCGTTAAGGTATAGTGGTTTCTTGAATGAACTTTCATTTTTAATTTTCTGCAACTTCCATTTTTATTTTTAATTAACTTTCTTTTTCATTCAAGTTTTTTTTCTACTCAACTTTCTTTTTTATTTAATTTCCAAATAGATCGTTAAGGTATAGTGGTTTATGGATTGAACTTCCATTTTTAATTTTATGCAACTTTAATTTTTATTTTTATTCAACTTCCATTTTTATTCAATTTACTTTTCTATTAAACTTCCTTTTTTATTTAATTTCCAAATAGATCGTTAAGGTATAGTGGTTTCTTGAATGAACTTCCATTTTTAATTTTCTGCAACTTTCACCTTTATTTTTATTCAACTTCCATTTTTATTCAAGTCATTTTTTTATCACACTTCCTTTTTTATTTCATTTTCAAATAGATCGTTAAGGTATAGTGGTTTCTTGAATGAACTTCAAATTTTAATTTTCTGCAACTTCCATTTTTATTTCTATTCAACTTCTTTTTTTATTCAAGTTTCTTTTCTATTCAACTTCCGTTTTTGTTCAATTTACTTTTCTATTGACTTCCTTTTTTATTTAATTTCCAAATAGATCGTTAAGGTGTAGTGGTTTTTCGAATGAACTTCCATTTATAATTTTCTGCAACATCCATTTTTATTTTTATTTGACTTCCTTTTTCATTCTAGTTTCTTTTCTACTCAACTTCTTTTTTTATTTAATTTCCAAATAGATCGTTAAGGTATTGTGATTTACTGAATGAACTTCCATTTTTAATTTTCTGCAACTTCCATTTTTATTTTTTACAACTTTCATTTTTATTCAATTTACTTTTCTATTAAACTTCTTTTTTTATTTAATTTCCAAACAGATCGTTAAGTTATACTGGTTTCTTGAATGAGCTTCCATTTTTAATTTTCTGCAACTTCCATTTTTATTTTTTTTGAACTTCCACTTTTATTCAATTTACTTTTCTATTAAACTTCCTTTTTTATTTCATTTTCAAATAGATCGTTAAGGTATAGTGGTTTCTTGAATGAACTTCCATTTTTAATTTTCTGCAACTTCCATTTTTATTTTCATTTAAATTCCTTTTTCATTCTAGTTTCTTTCCTACTCAACTTCATTTTTTATTTAATTTCCAAATAGATCGTTAAGGTATAGTGGTTTATGAATTGAACTTCCATTTTTAATTTTATGCAACTTTAATTTTTATTTTTATTCAACTTCCATTTTTATTCAATTTACTTTTCTATTAAACTTCCTTTTTTATTTAATTTTCAAATAGATCGTTAAGGTATAGTGGTTTCTCGAATGAACTTACATTTTTAATTTTCTGCAACTTCCATTTTTATTTTTATTTAACTTCCTTTTTTATTTAATTTCCAAATAGATCGTTAAGGTATAGTGGTTTATGGATAGAACTTCCATTTTTAATTTTATCCAACTTTAATTTTTTTTTTATTCAACTTCCAATTTTATTCAATTTACATTTCTATTAAACTTCCTTTTTTGTTTAATTTCCAAACAGATCATTAAGGTATAGTGGTTTCTTGAATGAACTTCCATTTTTAATTTTCTGCAACTTCCACCTTTATTTTTATTCAACTTCCATTTTTATTCAAGTCATTTTTTTATTCAACTTCCTTTTTTATTTCATTTCCAAATTGATCGTTAAGGTATAGTGGTTTCTTGAATGAACTTCAAATTTTAATTTTCTGCAACTTCCATTTTTATTTCTATTCAACTTCTTTTTTTATTCAAGTTTCTTTTCTATTCAACTTCCTTTTTTATTTAATTTCCAAATAGATCATTAAGGTATAGTGGTTTCTGGATTGGACTTTCGTTTTTAATTTTATGCAACTTTCACTTTTATTTTTTTTCAGCTTCCATTTTTATTCAATTTACTTTTCTATTAAACTTCTTTTTTTATTTAATTTCCAAATAGATCGTTAAGGTATAGTGGTTTTTCGAATGAACTTCCATTTTTAATGTAACGCCCTCAAAATAGTAACATTAAACCCATCACTATAAGCATACATTTATATATAAAAGATCCACATTTCCTCAATTTATCAGAGTACTTCATTACACAAGTATTACACGTTAACAATAAAAGCAAATGCCCTATGGGCTTACAGATTTCCAAGTTAACACTTGGTTACAAAGAGAGTTTTGACTCGGTTACACATTAAGCCCTTGGCTTGATTTTACATGTAATACATCAAAAAAAAAATAAGGCAATAAAAGTATGTCTGCCCCTAGCCTTCTAAGCTACGTCCTCAGAGGTGGCATGCGACCTGTACCTGAAAATGATGTTCCGATATAGGGTGAGCCACAGCCCAGCAGAGATATACTAAACCAACCATAAATAATGCCTAAAAGATTAGCAACTGATAGATGGTCGATACTTACACTTCCATTTACATCTTATTACAACTCCATGACAATCAAGTCTAAATTACAATTCACTTTCCATTTCTTATTCAACATTGAGTTTGAAAACAAGGCTCAGTACTCTGGCCAAAACCTTTGATGTGATTATAATTCACCACTAGAACACTTTCGAAAAATTTAAGGTGGATACACATTTTGGTGTTGTATCAAAAACACATAAACCACTTCCATGCTTCACAAACGATGATGATATACATTTTAGTGCTATATCAAATCAAAAAAACTTCCCAATAGACAAGCATATGAGCTATATCACTACTACCATAGATAAGCATATGAGCTATATCAATACTTCAACAGATAAGCATATGAGCTATATCAACACTTCAATAGACAAGCATATGAGCTATATCACTACTACCACAGATAAGCATATGAGCTATATCAATACTTCAACAGATAAGCATATGAGCTATATCAACACTTCAATAGACAAGCATATGAGCTGTGTCATCATTCCAATGGGAGAGCATATGAGCTGCAACCCTGGGTCCATCCCCCATCTTCCCTTAACTATTAACCGGTTTAGAGGTACATCCCCCATCTTCCCCTAAACCGTGGAGTACATCCCCCATCTCTTCCCATACACAAGCAATGCATATAAACACAGAATCATAGACGCAATCAATACCCGATCAATCAATACATAAAGTTAATGTATTCTATCAACTGTCATACTCTATGACACATCCAATTGATTAGTTCTAGTTTGCCTAATCATCATGCATTGTCTACAACAATCAACACTACCCTCCACCGGTAGTCCCAATCCATTATTTCTAAACAGAAAATAAATGCACAAATGGATAGTATATCAATATTTCAACAAGGTGAGCAATAAATGACTCAACCACACCCTTTAGTCCCATACATTCCCAATTTCAACATTCTCAGTTCAATTCCTTATTTTCTCTAATTAATTATATACATTAATTAATTCAACCACTTAGGGCAAATAGCCATAATTCACAAAACAACCCTAAGGTTCCATTTCCATCAATGTCCCAACATTAATCTCATTTCTCTATGCCTAACATGCATATAGGTTTATATATTTAAAACCCCAACTTTTGTAAAATTACACAAAGGCCCAAACTTTCACGAAATTACCAAACCAACCCAACATCTCAAAATACTAAAATTTAAAGACAAAACTAATAGAGAGGAGTAGGATATCCCTACCTCAAATTCGGAGCTCAAGGAAAGAAGATGACGAAACCCAACGTGCTCCAAAACTCAAAATTTTCAGATTAGAAGATAGCCCTCGACGATCAACACAACTTTTGTAAAGGCCCAAGGTGAGAAAACAACCCCTACTAGATCAATCCTAAGAGAGAAGTTAGGGTTTTAGTGAGAGGAGCTCTCAAATAGCCTTTTTGAAAAGTAAGAGAGAGAAAGGATGTTGAAAAAGTGAACAAAAAGTCGGATCTCAGCTTTATATAAAAGTCGCCACGCTCGAGCGTCGAACTCCCCGCTCGAGCGTCACTCACAGATCCCCGCTCGAGCGCCCAATTCCCCGCTCGAGCGGCGGATGCACGCTCCCAGAACTTTTACAGACCTGATGCCCGCTCGAGCGCCAAACTCCCCGCTCGAGCGTCAGACACAAACTCCCGCTCGAGCGGCCAATCCCCTCTCGAGCGTCTACCACTGTAGACGAAATACTGGACGGGTGATTTCCCCACTCGAGCGCCAACACCCCCGCTCGAGCGGACAAGCACCAACAGAGTCCCGCTCGAGCGTCAAAAGCGCCGCTCAAACGGAGAGACCAAAAACTGGGCAAAGATTTTACGTTTTAAAACACAACCAACTTATTCCCAACTTGCCCAACACAACCCAAAACTCGAACACAAAGAGAAAGGGATAGAAAGAGGATAAGACAACAGCATCCTCACGAAACCGAATCCGGATCACAGTTAAGCACGAAAGGGAAAATCGGGATCGCTATAACCTCCCCCCCTTAAAGAATTTCGTCCCCGAAATTAAGGGTACGCCAAAACACAAGGCCAATAGATCACAGAGCATTCAATAACCGAGCCCCAAGGAAGGAAATTACCTTCACACAAACCTCCGACTCACTCTTACCAAGGAAGAGACTAACCGAGGGAACACATTCTAACGACAACACCTTAGGTACGCAAGCCTCAACAAACCAAACCTCCCCCAAAACAATTCACCAACAATCGACTAGTGCCTCAAGCTAAGTCACTACTCAACAACGCGACCAAAGCAAATCCTTCGAGTAGATAATAAGAAAACATTTTCTTGTTCAAGAGGCATTTCTCAAAGATGTTTAAATTTTCAATGCTAACGTTCCAGAATAAATCTTGCATTTTCCATACGAAAACTCAAAAGCTTTGTAAACATTTTTCACAAGTAAGGTGTTACCCAAAACGCAGAGTCATCTACAGTTTATTTGCCCCCAAAAAAAAATTTTTTATCTGGAATTCTTTAAAATCCTTGAATTGAATCAACCTTCAACAACGCATTTAGATGGTCCCAAACACTATGAAGATTTTGTTTTCCATTTCTTTCCAAATAACACTATCAACAACCATCACTCGTATGGTGATGCCACGACCAACACGGAATACAACATTTCTATAATGATAGTTAATAGAAATAACAATAGTACTATCAACACATAAAGTATAAGAAATTCGTGGTTTTGCAATTTTATCCCGCCTCCCTTAAAAAGGTCATA
Organism: Camellia sinensis; assembly: GCF_055761805.1. Lineage (NCBI taxonomy): Eukaryota > Viridiplantae > Streptophyta > Magnoliopsida > Ericales > Theaceae > Camellia > Camellia sinensis. The sequence goes on along the minus strand of NC_138962.1, from coordinate 11,153,228 downwards.
AATACGGCTCAGGACCTGGCCAACAACCAAATGAGATCACATCTCATCCCCACAATACCCCCCTTTAACACACAAATGATACACATTATAGTGTTGTATCAATATCAAACCAAACATCATACATACCTAATGTATAAAAAGCCAATCATTTACAATGATCAATCAATACATATATAAGATGTATTATTCCAACCGTCAGATTCAATGACAAATGTTCGATTAGTTTCAGTTTTCCCTAATCAACATACAAAGTTTACAACAAACGAGACTAAACTCAAGGTGACCAATGCCAACCCAAAACCCGTTACCGACAAGCTGACTAATCAACCCAATAAACTCTACACTCAGTAATCCACACACTGATGTGCCTCTCTAGCAACTAACCCCAACCACAGAGTTCTCTACACAAACCACAAATTTTGGAATCTCTCCGGATCTCCTAAAATTGAACCGCATCAACAATGCGTCTAAGGGAATCAACATCCCCCGCCATGACTATCTAGCAAGCCTGCTCACTTCCCTGACCGAACACCGATGTGGTCAGCCTCAATCACAACAACCCAAACACGAAGGACCACTTTGACCAATGCAATACTCATTACTTTACAACATGAACTGGTCTTCCTTCAAAGAATGCTGCCGGCATCCACTCACAACCCAAACCCAACAATTGATAACCAATCACAATACGAACACTGCCCCTATACAACCGATGGGGTCACCACGGACTCACTGACTAGCAAGACCCAAAACACGAACCAACATATAGGTACCATTTCCACTAACTTGAGATACAAATCTCACATTCCCTCGAACATTTTCACATAGTCTTGCCAACACCGCGCAACTCTCGAAATCATCACATCTAACACACTCAACCGTACTAGGCCAAACCTCCTTATTTTGCAAGCCCTCTTACTCCCACACCGAATCCCCCAATAACTCATAGGGTCCACTCGTTACTCTACATCTTACTTGTCACTCATCTCGAGAGTACCATCAAAAGGCCCGGCCTCCGTGCTAAACCACTAGTCAAAACTACCGCTAGGGAACCATCATGAACCAAACCCTGACACCATTACAAGTCGCCGACAAGGCTCTCAAAGATTCACTCTTCTAACTTTCCAGAGGAGTAAAAGTCCTCGCCTCCCTCGTCATTAACCCGCATCTTCATCCACAAACACCATACCACTGTGACTCCATCCACGGGTCACACTCTAGCCACGAGCTATACGCCCAATTAACCCTTCTGATAACATCCTCTCAAGTTCACCCGACAGTAGATCAAAATCTATACCACGCACGAAATTTGAAATGAGTAATACTCATGAAATTCCACACACTCGGCAAGTAAAACAGCTCTCGCTCCAATATTGCCTTGGCTAGGACACGCACCCCTCGGTGGTTCTTCCAAATTTTGAAAACATGGCTCCTCAGCCCTCACCTTTCCCAAGTCAGGTCACACACATAATACCAAAAAATTTTTTTATGGTTTTACAGCAACTTTATACATTAATAAAACTTTAGAGCTACAACAGGCTCCAATTCACCCATTCCAGGGAAATTAACAAACAAAGCATATATGTATATATATATGGATAAACAAACAGTTTAGATGTTTCAACACTCCCAAAACACATGGGTTACATAACGGAACCCAATGATCACAAAACAATAATCCATTGATTACGAAACGGATTAGTCAAAACAAAACCATCCCATCAGTATTACTACCACTATCATCCCTTGCTGGACCGCCGAAGTTGGTCATTCTCTGACCCAAGATTTTCTATGAGCTTATAAGCCATGAACAAGGACTACTGATGTGCCCTAGCTGGCCACACTTGCAACAACTGCGAGTTTCCCCCAACTGGGGCTTGGGAACTCGACTCTACCGAGGCCCTCGAAATCTGTCCTGTTTGATCCCCAAAACGATACTGTTCCTGACTAGTCGAATGATACCGAGCCTGGCTAGGTTTCAAAACACCTAAAGAAGCCCTCGGCTGAGTACAGAAACGTCGAATATGACCTGGCTGATTACACACCCAACAAGTAGGTGGTGCCTGAGCACCAGACTGGTTCAAAATCTGAGCTGATGAAGACCTCAACGGCTGCCTCCCCACTGAGCATTTGATCGGCCCAAAGCCCGACTGGTTAAATGATCCTGGTGGTACAACTATTGGTTGAACTACTAACCCTGCCCCCTTCCTTTGTGGGCAAACCGAAACCTTGTGGCCCAGCAGACCACACCTGAAACAAATAACACCCCTCTGTTTACTTTCTCCCGAACCCAAATCCGACACTAGAAGGGTAGTTCTAGTCTGACCTCCCTGTTGCGGGTTTAAACCCTTCTGCCTCTTAAAAGGCCTACCTACACCCTGAGTCACGGGAGTTGCCGAGATGGCTCCCTCCCCACCCTGCCCCATGGCTAGCACCGCAATCTCTACATGGGCAGCTGCCTCAACAAGCACATTATATCTTTTATGCCAAGACCCCGCTATCCTCACACGGATGTCGTCACGCAGCTTACTCTCAAAATCGAAACAGCGCAAGTCCTCCGTCTCCACCAATTCTGGAGCAAACCTGGACAGGTTAGCAAACCACCTTTCAAACTGCACCAAAGGTGTAGTACCTTGGCGTAACTCCACAAACTGTTTCCGCAACTCTTCCCGAGCGGAAGGAGGGAAATCGCAACTTCCTCGCCTAGGCATCCTAATAAAAGTAACAGAGACTCATTAGCACACTCATACATGTGCCGAAGCCAAACACCCACGTCCTAACACATGGACACTGTAATTCACTCCACGTCAGCACATAAACACATAAGCACTTACGAATTTCATTTCTGGATAATGATAGTCCCGAGGCGTTACTAGAGCTCCGGTTAGAAACAGCATTGATCAAGTGCCTTTCCAACAAGACTCACAGAAACCCAAGGATCCAATCAACATCCTAGAAATTAAATCCCATACCCACATAGTCACATAAACATGTTATCAATTAAGCACATAGTATATGACACTACATCTAAGTCTCTATCAAGCGAGACAAACCCATTGTGATTCTAATCACTTCCCACGTACCCAAAGTATTCGAACCCGGTACGCTCTGATACCAAGTTGTAACGCCCTCAAAATAGTAACATTAAACCCATCAATATAAGCATACATTTATATATAAAAGATCCACATTTCCTCAATTTATCAGAGTACTTCATTACACAAGTATTACACGTTAACAATAAAAGCAAATGCCCTACGGGCTTACAGATTTCCAAGTTAACACTTGGTTACAAAGAGAGTTTTGACTCGGTTACACATTAAGCCCTTGGCTTGATTTTACATGTAATACATCAAAGGAAAATAAGGCAATAAAAGTATGTCTGCCCCTAGCCTTCTAAGCTACGTCCTCAGAGGTGGCATGCGACCTGTACCTAAAAATGATGTTCCCATATAGGATGAGCCACAGCCCAGCAGAGATATACTAAACCAACCATAAATAATGCCTAAAAGATTAGCAACTGATAGATGGTCGATACTTACACTTCCATTTACATCTTATTACAACTCCATGACAATCAAGTCTAAATTACAATTCACTTTCCATTTCTTATTCAACATTGAGTTTGAAAACAAGGCTCAGTACCCTGGCCAAAACCTTTGATGTGATTATAATTCACCACTAGAACACTTTGAAAAATTTAAGGTGGATACACATTTTGGCGTTGTATCAAACACACATAAACCACTTCCATGCTTCACAAACGATGATGATATACATTTTAGTGCTATATCAAATTAAACAAACTTCCCAATAGACAAGCATATGAGCTATATCACTACTACCACAGATAAGCATATGAGCTATATCAATACTTCAACAGATAAGCATATGAGCTATATCAACACTTCAATAGACAAGCATATGAGCTATATCACTACTACCACAAATAAGCATATGAGCTATATCAATACTTCAACAGATAAGCATATGAGCTATATCAATACTTTAACAGATAAGCATATGAGCTATATCAATACTTCAAAAGACAAGCATATGAGCTGTGTCATCATTCCAATGGGAGAGCATATGAGCTGCAACCCTGGGTCCATCCCCCATCTTCCCTTAACTATTAACCGGTTTAGAGGTACATCCCCCATCTTCCCCTAAACCGTGGAGTACATCTCCCATCTCCTCTCATACACAAGCAATGCATATAAACACAGAATCATACACGCAATCAATCTATACATAAAGTTAATGTATTCTATCAACCATCTACACATAATGCATATAAACATATTGATCATATACCCGATCAATCAATACATAAAGTTAATGTATTCTATCAACTGTCATACTCTATGACACATCCAATTGATTAGTTCTAGTTTGCCTAATCATCATGCATTGTCTACAACAATCAACACTACCCTCCACCGGTAGTCCCAAGCCATTATTTCTAAACAGGAAATAAATGCACAAATGGATAGTATATCAATATTTCAACTAGGTGAGCAATAAATGACTCAACCACACCCTTTAGTCCCATACATTCCCAATTTCAACATTCTCAGTTCAATTCCTTATTTTCTCTAATTAATTATATACATTAATTAATTCAACCACTTAGGGCAAATAGCCATAATTCACAAAACAACCCTAAGGTTCCATTTCCATCAATGTCCCAACATTAATCTCATTTCTCTATGCCTAACATGCATATAGGTTTATATATTTAAAACCCCAACTTTTGTAAAATTACACAAAGGCCCAAACTTTCACGAAATTACCAAACCAACCCAACATCTCAAAATACTAAAATTTAAAGACAAAACTCATAGAGAGGAGTAGGATATCCCTACCTCAAATTCGGAGCTCAAGGAAAGAAGATGACGAAACCCAACGTGCTCCAAAACTCGAAATTTTCAGATTAGAAGATAGCCCTCGACGATCAACACAACTTTTGTAAAGGCCCAAGGTGAGAAAACAACCCCTACTAGATCAATCCTAAGAGAGAAGTTAGGGTTTTAGTGAGAGGAGCTCTCAAATAGCCTTTTTGAAAAGTAAAAGAGAGAAAGGATGTTGAAAAAGTGAACAAAAAGTCGGATCTCGGCTTTATATAAAAGTCGCCACGCTCGAGCGTCGAACTCCCCGCTCAAGCGTCACTCACAGATCCCCGCTCGAGCGCCCAATTCCCCGCTCGAGCGGCGGATGCACGCTCCCAGAACTTTTACAGACCTGATGCCCGCTCGAGCGCCAAACTCCCCGCTCGAGCGTCAGACACAAACTCCCGCTCGAGCGGCCAATCCCCCGCTCGAGCGTCTACCACTGTAGACGAAATACTGGACGGGTGATTTCCCCGCTCGAGCGCCAACACCCCCGCTCGAGCGGACAAGCACCAACAGAGTCCCGCTCGAGCGTCAAAAGCGCCGCTCGAGCGGGGAGACCAAAAACTGGGCAAAGATTTTACGTTTTAAAACACAACCAACTTATTCCCAACTTGCCCAACACAACCCAAAACTCGAACACAAAGAGAAAGGGATAGAAAGAGGATAAGACAACAGCATCCTCACAAAACCGAATCCGGATCACAGCTAAGCACTAAAGGGAAAACCGGGATCGTTAAGGTATAGTGGTTTCTTGAATGTACTTCAATTTTTATTTTTATTTAACTTCCTTTTTTATTCAAGTTTCTTTTCTACTCAACTTTCTTTTTTTATTTAATTTCCAAATAAATCGTTAAGGTATAATGGTTTCTTGAATGAACTTCCATTTTTAATTTTCTGCAACTTCCATTTTTATTTTTATTTAACTTCTTTTTTTATTCAAGTTTCTTTTCTACTCAACTTCCTTTTTTATTTAATTTCCAAATAGATCGTTAAGGTATAGTTGTTTTTGGATTGAACTTCCATTTTTAATTTTCTGCAACTTCCATTTTTATTTTTATTCAACTTCTATTTTTATTCAATTTACTTTCTATTAAACTTCCTTTTTTTATTCAATTTCCAAACAGATCGTTAAGGTATAATGGTTTCTTGAATGAACTTCCATTTTTAATTTTCTGCAACTTCCATTTTTATTTTTATTTAACTTCTTTTTTTATTCAAGTTTCTTTTCTACTCAACTTCCTTTTTTATTTAATTTCCAAATAGATCGTTAAGGTATAGTTGTTTTTGGATTGAACTTCCATTTTTAATTTTCTGCAACTTCCATTTTTATTTTTATTCAACTTCTATTTTTATTCAATTTACTTTCTATTAAACTTCCTTTTTTTATTCAATTTCCAAACAGATCGTTAAGGTATAGTGGTTTCCTGAATGAACTTCCATTTTTAATTTTCTGCAACTTCCATTTTTATTTTTATTCGACTTCCATTTTTATTCAAGTCATTTTTCTATTCAACTTCTTTTTTTATTTAATTTTCAAATAGATCGTTAACGTATAGTGGTTTCTTGAATGAACTTCCAATTTTAATTTTCTGCCACTTCCATTTTTATTTCTATTCAACTTCTTTTTTTATTCAAGTTTCTTTTCTATTCAACTTCCTTTTTTATTTAATTTCTAAATAGATCGTTAAGGTATAGTGGTTTCTGGATTGAACTTTCATTTTTAATTTTATGCAACTTTCACTTTTATTTTTATTCAACTTCCATTTTTGTTCAATTTACTTTTCTATTAAACTTCCATTTTTATTTAATTTCCAAATAGATCGTTAAGGTATAGTGGCTTCTTGAATGAACTTCCATTTATAATTTTCTGCAACTTCCATTTTTATTTTTATTCGACTTCCATTTTTATTCAAGTCATTTTTCTATTCGACATCCATTTTTATTTAATTTCTAAATAGATCGTTAAGGTATAGTGGTTTTTCAATGAACTTCCAATTTTAATTTTCTGCAACTTCCATTTTTATTTCTTTTCAACTTCTTTTTTTTATTCAAGTTTCTTTTCTATTCAACTTCCTTTTTTTATTTAATTTCCTAATAGATTGTTAAGGTATAGTGGTTTCTGGATTGAACTTCCATTTTTAATTTTATGCAACTTTCACTTTTATTTTTATTCAACTTCCATTTTTTATTCAATTTACTTTTCTATTAAACTTCTTTTTTTATTTAATTTCCAAATAGATCGTTAAGGTATAGTGGTTTCTTGAATGAATTTCCGTTTTTAATTTTCTGCCACTTCCATTTTTATTTTTATTCAACTTCCTTTTTTATTCAATTTGCGTTTCGATTCAACTTCCTTTTTTATCTAATTTTCAAATACATCGTTAAGGTATAGTGGTTTCTAGATTGAACTTCCATTTTTAATTTTATGCAACTTTCATTTTTATTTTTATTCAACTTCCATTTTTATTCAATTTTCATATTGATCGTTAAGGTAAAGTGGTTTTTGAATGAACTTCCATTTTTAATTTTCTGCAACTTCCATTTTTATTTTTATTTAACTTCCTTTTTCATTCAAGTTTCTTTTCTACTGAACTTCCTTTTTTATTTAAATTCCAAATAGATCGTTAAGGTATAGTGGTTTCTTGAATGAACTTCCATTCTTAATTTTCTGCAACTTCCATTTTTATTTTTATTTAACTTCCTTTTTCATTCAAGTTTCTTTTCTACTCAACTTCCTTTTTTATTTAATTTCCAAATAGATCGTTAAGGTATAGTGGTTTCTTGAATAAACTACCATTTTTAATTTTCTGCAACTTCCATTTTTATTTTTATTTAACTTCCTTTTTCATTCTAGTTTCTTTTCTACTCAACTTCCTTTTTTATTTAATTTCCAAATAGATCGTTAAGGTATAGTGGTTTATTGAATGAATTTTCATTTTTAATTTTTTGCAACTTCCATTTTTATTTTTATTTAACTTCCTTTTTGATACTAGTTTCTTTTCTACTCAACTTCCTTTTTTATTTAATTTCCAAATAGATTGTTAAGGTATAGTGGTTTACGGATTGAACTTCTATTTTTAATTTTCTGCAACTTCCATTTTTATTTTTATTTAACTTCTTTTTTTATTCAAGTTTCTTTTCTACTCAACTTCCCTTTTTTGTTCAATTTCCAAACGGATCGTTAAGTTATAGTGATTTGTTAAATGAACTTCCATTTTTAATTTTCTGCAGCTTCCATTTTTATTTTTTTTCAACTCCACTTTTATTCAATTTACTTTTCTATTAAACTTCCTTTTTTATTTAATTTTCTAATAGATCGTTAAGGTACAGTGGTTTCTTGAATGAACTTCCATTTTTAATTTTCTGTAACTTCCATTTTAATTTTCATTTAACTTCCTTTTTCATTCTAGTTTCTTTTCTACTCAACTTCATTTTTTATTTAATTTCCAAATAGATTGTTAAGGTATAGTGGTTTATGGATTGAACTTCCATTTTTAATTTTATGCAACTTTAATTTTTATTTTTATTCAACTTCCATTTTTATTCAATTTACTTTTCTGTTAAACTTCCTTTTTTATTTAATTTCCAAATAGATCGTTAAGGTATAGTGGTTTTTTGAATGAACTTTCATTTTTAATTTTTTGCAACTTCCATTTTTATTTTTATTTAACTTCCTTTTTAATTTTAGTTTTTTTTTCTACTCAACATCCTTTTTTATTTAATTTCCAAATAGATCGCTAAGGTATAGTGGTTTATGGATAGAACTTCCATTTTTAATTTTATCCAACTTTAATTTTTATTTTTATTCAACTTCCATTTTTATTGAATTTACATTTCTATTAAACTTCCTTTTTTATTTATTCTTCAAACAGATCATTAAGGTATACTGGTTTCTTGAATGAACATCCATTTTTAATTTTCTGCAACTTCCATTTTCATTTTTATTCGACTTCCATTTTTACTCAAGTCATATTTCTATTCAACTTCCTTTTTTTATTTAATTTCCAAATAGATCGTTAACGTATAGTGGTTTCTTGAATGAACTTCCAATTTTAATTTTCTGCCACTTCCATTTTTATTTTATTCAACTTCTTTTTTTATTCAAGTTTCTTTTCTATTCAACTTCCTTTTTTATTTAATTTCTAAATAGATCGTTCAGGTATAGTGGTTTCTGGATTGAACTTCCATTTTTAATTTTATGCAACTTTCACTTTTATTTTTATTCAACTTCCATTTTTTTTCAATTTACTTTTCTTTTAAACTTCCATTTTTATTTAATTTCCAAATAGATCGTTAAGGTATAGTGGTTTCTTCAATGAACTTCCATTTATAATTTTCTGCAACTTCAATTTTTATTTTAATTAAACTTCCATTTTTATTTTAGTTATTTTTCTATTCAACTTCCTATTTTATTTAATTTACAAATAGATCGTTAAGGTATAGTGGTTTTCTTGAATGAACTTGCATTTTTAATTTTCTGCAACTTCCATTTTTATTTTTATTTAACTTCCGTTTTGATTCTAGTTTCTTTTCTCCTCAACTTCCTTTTTTATTTAATTTCCAAATAGATCGTTAAGGTATAGTGGTTTATGGATTGAACTTCCATTTTTAATTCTATGCACTTTAATTTTTATTTTTATTCAACTTCCATTTTTATTCAATTTACTTTTCTATTAAACTTCCTTTTTTATTTAATTTCCAAATAGATCCTTAAGGTATAGTTGTTTCTTGAATGAACTTCCATTTTTAATTTTCTGCAACTTCCATTTTTATTCTAATTCGACTACCATTTTTATTTAAGTCATTTTTCTATTCAACTTTTTTATTATTTAATTTCAAAATAGATAGTTAAGGTATAGTGGTTTTTTTAATGAACCTCCAATTTTAATTTTCTGCAACTTCCATTTTTATTTCTATTCAATTTCTTTTTTTATTCAAGTTTCTTTTCTACTCAACTTCCTTTTTTATTTAATTTCTAAATAGATCGTTAAGGTATAGTGGTTTCTACATTGAACTTCCATTTTTAATTTTATGCAACTTTCACTTTTATTTTTATTCAACTTCCATTTTTGTTCAATTTACTTTTCTATTAAACTTCCATTTTTATATAATTTCCAAATAGATCGTGAAGGTATAGTGGTTTCTTGAATAAACTTCCATTTATAATTTTCTGCAACCTCCATTTTTATTTTTATTCGACTTCCATTTTTATTCAAGTTATTTTTCTATTCAACTTCCTCTTTTATTTAATTTCCAAGTAGATCGTTAAGGTATAGTGGTTTCTTAATTGAACTTCCATTTTAAATTTTCTGCAACTTTCATTTTTATTTTTATTTAACTTCCTTTTTTGTTCAGTTTTCTTTTCCACTCAACTTCCTTTTTTATTTAATTTCCAAATAGATCGTTATGTTATAGTGGTTTCTGGATTGAACTTCAATTTTTATTTTTATTCAACTTCCATTTTTATTCAATATACTTTTCTATTAAACTTACTTTTTTAATTAAGTTCCGAATAGATTGTTAAGGTATAGTGGTTTCTTGAATGAACTTCCATTTTTAATTTTCTGCAACTTCCATTTTTATTTTTATTTGACTTCCATTTTTATTCAAGTTATTTTTTTTATTCAACTTCTGTTTTTTATTTAGTTTGCAAACAGATCGTTAAGGTACAGTGGTTTCTTGAATGAACTTCCATTTTTAATTTTCTGCAACTTCCATTTTTATTTTTATTCGACTTCCATTTTTATTCAAGTCATTTTTCTATTCGACATCCTTTTTTATTTAATTTCTAAATAGATCGTTAAGGTATAGTGGTTTCTTCAATGAACTTCCAATTTTAATTTTCTGCAACTTTCATTTTTATTACTTTTCAACTTCTTTTTTTATTCAAGTTTCTTTACTATTCAACTTCCTTTTTTATTTAATTTCCTAATAGATTGTTAAGGTATTGTGGTTTCTGGATTGAACTTCCATTTTTAATTTTATGCAACTTTCACTTTTATTTTTATTCAACTTCCATTTTTATTCAATTTACTTTTCTATTAAACTTCCTTTTTTATTTAATTTCCAAATAGATCGTTAAGGTATAGTGGTTTCTTGAATGAACTTCCGTTTTCAATTTTCTGCCACTTCCATTTTTATTTTTATTCGACTTCCATTTTTATTCAATTTACTTTTCGATTCAACTGCCTTTTTTATTTAATTTCCAAATAGATCGTTAAGGTATAGTGGTTTCCGGATTGAACTTCCATTTTCAATTTTATGCAACTATCGTTTTTATTTTTATTCAACTTCCATTTTTATTCAATTTACTTTTCTAATAAACTTCCTTTTTTATTTAATTTCCAAATAAATCGTTAAGGTATAGTGGTTTTTTGAATGAACTTCCATTTTTAAGTTTCTGCAACTTCCATTTTTATTTTTCTTCGACTTCCATTTTTATTCAAGTTATTTTTCTATTCAACTTCCTTTTTTATTTAATTTCCAAATAGATCGTTAAGGTATAGTGGTTTCCTCAATGAACTTCCATTTTTAATTTTCTGCAACTTCCATTTTTATTTTTATTTAACTTCCTTTTTCATTCTAGTTTCTTTTCAACTCAACTTCCTTTTTTATTTAATTTCCAAATAGATCGTTAAGGTATAGTGGTATATGGATTGAACTTCCATTTTTATTCAATTTACTTTTCTATGTAACTTCCTTTTTTATTTAATTTCCAAATAGATCGTTAAGGTATAGTGGTTTCTTGAATGAACTTTCATTTTTAATTTTCTGCAACTTCCATGTCACGACCCCAAACCGCCCCTAGTAGTTTGGTACCGTGATGGCCAGTAATCCGTAATTACCGAAGGCCAACTTTTCAAAACTTAACACAATCAGAGTATGGATATAGGGGCTCACAAATGCGGAAGCAATAAATCAAACACAAGTGGTCCGTAAGAGCTGTGCGTAGATCCAGGCAATGCCAAACATTCCAATTAACTTTACAACTTAAATACAACAAGGTAAAATAATACAGGTTACATCTTGATCAAAAGGCTTCTCGAGCCGACATATACAAAATACAGCAATTACAAGTCAAGAAGCATGATTTTCAAGATTTGCCGACATGCAAAACAGGGCATCGCCGACGTAAATACAAAAGTAAAGCCGACATAAGCACGAATCCAAACAAGCGACCAAAACGATCTAGGCGTCGCCGCCGTCCTGCTCATCACCTACATATATATAGAGGGGTGAGTACAAAACTCAGTGAATGGTACTAGAAATAAAGGTTTGCATGAATAAAGCCGGGGTCCTTCAAAACGGAACACATCAAACTTAGCAAAGCAAGGGATGAACCGTATTCATCAATCAAATATTACAAGTATCCAAAGTGTTTACTGACATAGGCAAAACAAGGGATGAACCGTATTCATCATACAAGTATCATAACATCGGCGAAGCAAGGGATGAACCGTATTCATCAGTCAAGTATCATAACATCGGCGAAGCAAGGGATGAACCGTATTCATCAGTCAAGTATCATAACATCGGCGAAGCAAGGGATGAACCGTATTCATCAGTCAAGTATCATAAGCTGTACGATCCGTAATCGTTTGGTCAAAAGTATTGCGAAAGTTTAAAGTCCTCCAATACAAGGGACTTGTGTTACTTAGGCCCGTAGCCCGATTTAACAGGGACCGTATCCTTTACACATAGTACTGCGAAAGTTTAGAGTCCTCCAGCACAAGGGACTTGTGTTACTTAGGCCCGTAGCCCGATTTAACAAGGACCGTATCCTTTTTACACATAGTACTGCGAAAGTTTAGAGTCCTCCAGCACAAGGGACTTGTGTTACTTAGGCCCGTAGCCCGATTTAACAAGGACCGTATCCTTTTTACACATAGTACTGCGAAAGTTTAGAGTCCTCCAGCACAAGGGACTTTCCGAGGATAACAATCAAACAAGGCCATTTATTCATGCTTAGCAAATACCACGTCAAAACAAACAAAACAAGATTTATCAAAAGCAAGTGTAACATAGCTTTATTAGAAATACCACTCACCTAGTTCTTCAGGTGTAGACTCAAAGCAAAGATCAAGGTCCTACAAATCACATGGCAAACCACATCCTCAAAACAAGCTCTATTTATACATGCAAATGATCTCGGCATTCTTGCCAGATCCAAGTCAAAGACAAAACAAAACAAGCTGGGAGCTTAAACACTGCTCCCGTTTCTCGAAAACACACTGGGTACCACTCAGGACTAAGCCGAGGTCCCGTTATACAAAGTCAGGAAAAATCTGGGTTTTCATGCCAAGAGTTCAAAATATATGGACCTGGGTACCCATTCAAGGAAGTCATGCAAGAACAAACACAAAAACATGGTTTTCGTTCCAAACTTTCGGATCAAAACGAGATTTTCATCAAGAACACATGGAAAACCATTTTCTCTTTCTAAAACCAACTTCAAAACGATGCATGACATGCAAAACAAATCCGATCATGCAATGCAGCTAGATATTCAGCAAGAACAACCAAAGGAGATCAAGATTCTAACCTCAAAACTCGAATCTAACGGTTCAAGCCTCAAGGATCAAGCTTGGAAGATTACTCTCACTCAAGAACTCTTCTTTCTCTTCTCTAGAGCTTCTCTCTCTAAGACCAAGATTTGAGACAAGGAATGATTTGTTTCAAGGTCTGCCGGCTGCCTTAACAAACAGCTCGGACACGTGGCATTATCGGGTTGGTTCAGCTCCAAAAAGGTGATTGATAGACAAGACAGCCTCTGACAAATCGTATGCAGCAAGCTCGGGTAAGACACATCGGCAAAGAGATGACATCGGCTCAAAACAAGAATCCGGCAACAGGATAACAAAACATCGGCTAGGGAGGACGACACTTGACTAAGCTGTGCCACACCTTGGCCGGGGTGTGCCACATCTCGGCCTAGGCCATACCTGTCTGCGGACAAGGTTCAAGTGTAAAACACCTCGGCAAAGAATGCCCGTGGTGAAGATGGGGTTGGACAAGATCTCAAAACAAGTCTAAGTACAAAGGTTCAAGGGCGGACTATGCTCAAGGCGATCTCGGCTACGCACACACACCAAGCAAGGATCAAAATCATGCAAGCAACTTAAGCGAACCAAGGCAAGATAAAACCTTTAAATTAACATAACTAGCAAGACCATGCAAGAATGTATGCAAGTATGGCAAGAGTAAGGTGAGGGTTGTTACATCCTACCCCCCTTAAAGAAGTTTGGTCCCCAAACTTGAATACCTTGTTCCCAGAACAACTCCGGATAACGGACCCTCATGTCCTCTTCCTTTTCCCACGTGGCCTCTGCGCCATAATGCTCCTTCCATTCGACCTTTACCATCGGTATCGATCTGTTCCTCAATTGTCTCACTTGTCGATCAACAATCCTCATTGGCTTCTCCTCGTAGCCTAAATCTTCATTAACTGTGATCTCGGAATGATCAATTACATGTAGCGGATCCCGGATGTACTTCCTCAACATCGAAACATGAAACACGTTATGGACTTGGCTCAAATCTGGCGGCAAAGCAAGTCTGTAGGCAACGGGGTTAATCCTCTCAAGAATTTCAAATGGCCCAATATAGCGAGGTGCTAACTTACCTTTCCTTCCAAATCTGGAAACTCCTTTTATTTAATTTTCAAATAGATTGTTATGGTATAGTGGTTTCGGGATTGAACTTTCATTTTTAATTTTATGCAACTTTCACTTTTAATTTTGTTGAACTTCCTTTTGTATTGACTTTACTTTTTTATTAAACTTCCATTTTTATTTAATTTCCAAATAGATCGTTAAGGTATAGTGGTTTCTTTAATGAACATCAATTTTTAATTTTATGCAACTTACATTCTTATTTCTATTCAACTTCCATTTTTATTCTTGTTATTTTTCTATTCAACTTCTTTTTTTATTTAATTTCCAAATAGATCGTTAAGGTATAGTGGTTTCTTGAATGAACTTCCATTTTTATTTTCATTTTATTTCGTTTTTTATTCAAGTTTCTTTTCTACTCAACTTCCTTTTTTTATTTAATTTCTAAATAGATCGTTAAGGTATAGTGGATTCTTGAATGAACTTCCATTTTGAATTTTCTGCAACTTCCATTTTTATTTTTATTTAACTTCTTTTTTTATTCAAGTTTCTTTTCTACTCAACTTCCTTTTTTATTTAATTTCCAAACGATCTGGTATAGTGGTTTCTTGAATGAACTTCCATTTTTAATTTTCTGCGACTTCCATTTTTATTTTTATTCGACTTCCATTTTTATTCAAGTCATTTTTTAATTCAACTTCCTTTTTTATTTAATTTCCAAATAGATCGTTAAGGTATAGTGGTTTCTTGAATGAACTTCCATTTTTAATTTTCTGCAACTTCCATTTTTATTTTTGTTCGACTTCCATTTTTATTCAAGTTTTTTTTCTATTCAACTTCCTTTTTTTATTTAATTTCCAAACAGATCGTTAAGGTATAGTGGTTTCTTGAATGAACTTCCATTTTTAATTTTCTCCAACTTCCATGTTTTATTTTTATTCGACTTCCATTTTTATTCAAGTCATTTTTCTTTGCAACTTCCTTTTTTATTTAATTTCCAAATAGATCGTTACGGTATAGTGGTTTCTTGACTGAACTTCCATTTTTAATTTTCTGCAACTTCCATTTTTATTTTTATTCGACTTCCATTTTTATTCAATTTATTTTTCTATTCAACTTCCTTTTTTATTTAATTTCCAAGTACATCGTTAAGGTATTGTGGTTTTTGGATTGAACTTCCATTTTTAATTTTATGCAACTATCATTTTTATTTTTATTCAACTTCCATTTTTATTCAATTTACTTTTCTAAAAAACTTCCTTTTTTATTTAATTTCCAAATACATCGTTAAGGTATAGTGGTTTCTTGAATGAACTTCCATTTTTGATTTTCTGCAACTTCCATTTTTATTTTTATTCGACTTCCATTTTTATTCAAGTTATTTTTCTATTCAACTTCATTTTTTATTTAATTTCCAAATAGATCATTAAGGTATAGTGGTTTCTTGAATAAACTTCCATTTTTAATTTTTCGCAACTACCATTTTTATTTTTATTTAACTTCCTTTTACATTCTAGTTTATTTTCTACTCAACTTCCTTTTTTATTTAATTTCCAAATAGATCGTTAAGGTATAGTGGTTTATGGATTGAACTTCCATTTTTTAATTTTATGCAACTTTAATTTTTATTTTTATTCAACTTCCATTTTTATTCAATTTACTTTTCTATTAAACTTCCTTTTTTATTTAATTCCAAATAGATCGTTAAGGTATAGTGGTTTCTTGAATGAACTTCCATTTTTAATTTTCTGCAACTTCCACCTTTATTTTTATTTAACTTCCTTTTTTATTCAAGTCATTTTTTTATTCAACTTCCTTTTTTATTTCATTTCCAAATAGATCGTTAAGGTATAGTGGTTTCTTGAATGAACTTCAAATTTTAATTTTCTGCAACTTCCATTTTTATTTCTATTCAACTTCTTTTTTTATTCAAGTTTCTTTTCTATTCAACTTTCTTTTTTATTTAATTTCCAAATAGATGGTTAAGGTATAGTGGTTTCTGGATTGAACATCAATTTTTAATTTTATGCAACTTTCACTTTTATTTTTTTAAACTTCCATTTTTATTCAATTTACTTTTCTATTAAACTTCATTTTTTATCTAATTTCGAAATAGATCGTTAAGGTATAGTAGTTTCTTGAATGAACTTTCAATTTTAATTTTCTGCAACTTCCATTTTTATTTCTATTCAACTTCTTTTTTTATTTAAATTTCAAATAGATTGTTATGGTATAGTGGTTTCGGGATTGAACTTTAATTTTTAATTTTATGCAACTTTCACTTTTAATTTTATTGAACTTCCATTTTTATTGAATTTACTTTTTTATTAAACTTCCTTTTTTATTTAATTTCCAAACCGATCGTTAAGGTATAGTGGTTTGTTGAATGAACTTCCATTTTTAATTTTATGCAACTTCCATTTTTATTTTTATTCAAGTTCCATTTTTATTCAAGTTATTTTTCTATTCAACTTTCTTTTTTATTTAATTTCAAAATAGATCGTTAAGGTAAACTGGTTTCTTGAATGAACTTCCATTTTTATTTTTTATTTAACTTCCTTTTTTATTCAAGTTTCTTTTCTACTCAACTTCCTTTTTTTATTTAATTTCCAAATAGATCATTAAGGTATAGTGGTTTCTTGAATGAACTTCCATTTTTAATTTTTTGCAACTTCCATTTTTATTTTTATTTAACTTTTTTTTTTATTCAAGTTTCTTTTCTACTCAACTTCCTTTTTTATTTAATTTCCAAATAGATCGTTAAGGTATAGTTGTTTTCGGATTGAACTTCAATTTTTAAATTTCTGCAACTTCCATTTTTATTTTTA
Organism: Camellia sinensis; assembly: GCF_055761805.1. Taxonomy (NCBI): domain Eukaryota; kingdom Viridiplantae; phylum Streptophyta; class Magnoliopsida; order Ericales; family Theaceae; genus Camellia; species Camellia sinensis. The sequence goes on along the minus strand of NC_138962.1, from coordinate 11,135,897 downwards.
TTCTACTTCTATTTTTATTCAATTTACTTTTCTATTAAACTTCCTTCTTTTATTTAATTTCCAAACAGATCATTAAGGTATAGTGGTTTCTTGAATGAACTTCCATTTTTAATTTTCTGCAACTTCCACTTTTATTTTTATTCGACTTCCATTTTTATTCAAGTCATTTTTCTATTCAAATTCCTTTTTTATTTAATTTCCAAATAGATCGTTAAGTTATAGTGGTTTGTTGAATGAACTTCCAATTTTAATTTTCTGCAACTTCCATTTTTATATCTATTCAACTTCTTTTTTTATTCAAGTTTCTTTTCTATTCAACTTTCTTTTTTATTTAATTTCCAAATAGATGGTTAAGGTATAGTGGTTTCTGGATTGAACATCAATTTTTAATTTTATGCAACTTTCACTTTTATTTTTTTAAACTTCCATTTTTATTCAATTTACTTTTCTATTAAACTTCATTTTTTATCTAATTTCGAAATAGATCGTTAAGGTATAGTAGTTTCTTGAATGAACTTTCAATTTTAATTTTCTGCAACTTCCATTTTTATTTCTATTCAACTTCTTTTTTTATTTAAATTTCAAATAGATTGTTATGGTATAGTGGTTTCGGGATTGAACTTTAATTTTTAATTTTATGCAACTTTCACTTTTAATTTTATTGAACTTCCATTTTTATTGAATTTACTTTTTTATTAAACTTCCTTTTTTATTTAATTTCCAAACCGATCCTTAAGGTATAGTGGTTTCTTGAATGAACTTCCATTTTTAATTTTATGCAACTTCCATTTTTATTTTTATTCAAGTTCCATTTTTATTCAAGTTATTTTTCTATTCAACTTTCTTTTTTATTTAATTTCAAAATAGATCGTTAAGGTAAACTGGTTTCTTGAATGAACTTCCATTTTTATTTTTTATTTAACTTCTTTTTTTATTCAAGTTTCTTTTCTACTCAACTTCCTTTTTTTATTTAATTTCCAAATAGATCATTAAGGTATAGTGGTTTCTTGAATGAACTTCCATTTTTAATTTTTTGCAACTTCCATTTTTATTTTTATTTAACTTTTTTTTTTATTCAAGTTTATTTTCTACTCAACTTCCTTTTTTATTTAATTTCCAAATAGATCGTTAAGGTATAGTGGTTTTCGGATTGAACTTCAATTTTTAAATTTCTGCAACTTCCATTTGTATTTTTATTCTACTTCTATTTTTATTCAGTTTACTTTTCTATTAAACTTCCTTTTTTTATTTAATTTCCAAACAGATCATTAAGGTATAGTGGTTTCTTGAATGAACTTCCATTTTTAATTTTCTGCAACTTCCATATTTATTTTTATTCGACTTTCATTTTTATTCAAGTCATTTTTCTATTCAACTTCATTTTTTATTTAATTTCCAAATAGATCGTTACGGTATAGTGGTTTCTTGAATGAACTTCCAACTTTAATTTTCTGCAACTTCCAATTTTATTTCTATTCAACTTCTTTTTTTATTCAAGTTTCTTTTCTATTCAACTTCATTTTTTATTTTTTTTCAACTTCCATTTTTATTCAATTTACTTTTCAATTAAACTTCCTTTTTTATTTAATTTTCAAGTAGATCGTTAAGGTATAGTGGTTTCTTGAATGAACTTCCCATTTTAATTTTCTGCAACTTTCATTTTTATTTCTATTCAACTTCTTTTTTTATTTCATTTCCAAATGGATTGTTATGGTATAGTGGTTTCGGGATTGAACTTTCATTTTTAATTTTATGCAACTTTCACTTTTATTTTTATTGAACTTTCATTTTTATTGAATTACTTTTCTATTAAACTTCCTTTTTAAATTAATTTCCAAATAGATCGTTAAGTTATAGTGGTTTCTTTAATGAACTTTAAATTTTAATTTTATGCAACTTCCATTTTTATTTTTATTCAACTTCCATTTTTATTCAAGTTATTTTTCTATTCAACTTCCTTTTTTATTTAATATCCAAATAGATCGTTAAGGTATAGTGGTTTCTGGAATGAACTTCCATTTTTAATTTTCTGCAACTTCCATTTTTATTTTTATTTAACTTCCATTTTTATTCAATTTATTTTTCTATTCAACTTCTTTTTTTTATTTATTTTCCAAATATTTCGTTAAGGTATAGTGGTTTCTTGAATGAATTTCCATTTTTATTTTTATTTAACTTCTTTTTTTATTCAAGTTTCTTTTCTACTCAACTTCTTTTTCTATTTAATTTCCAAATAGATCCTTATGGTATACTGGTTTCTGGATTGAACTTCCATTTTTAATTTTCTGTAGCTTCCATTTTTATTTTTATTCAACTTCTATTTTTATTTGATTTACTTTTCTATTAAACTTCCTTTTTTATTCAATTTCCAAACATCTCGTTAAGGTATAGTGGTTTCTTGAATGAACTTCCATTTTTAATTTTCTGCAACTTCCATTTTTATTTTTATTCGACTTCCATTTTTATTCAAGTCATTTTTCTATTCAACTTCCTTTTTTATTTAATTTCCAAATAGATCGTTAAGGTATAGTGGTTTCTTGAGTGAACTTCCAATTTTAATTTTCTGCAGCTTTCGTTTTTATTTCTATTCAACTTCTTTTTTTATTCAAGTTTTTTTTCTATTCAACTTCATTTTTTATTTAATTTCCAAATAGATTGTTAAGGTGTACTGGTTTCTGGATTGAACTTCCATTTTTAATTTTATGCAACTTTCACTTTTATTTTTATTCAACTTCCATTTTTATTCAATTTACTTTTCTATTAAACTTCCTTTTTTATTTAATTTCCAAATAGATCATTAAGGTATAGTGGCTTCTTGAATGAACTTTACTTCCAATTTTAAATTTCTGCAACTTCCATTTTTATTTCTATTCAACTTCATTTTTTATTCAAGTTTCTTTTCTATTCAACTTCTTTTTTTTTATTTAATTTCCAAATAGATTGTTATGGTATAGTGGTTTCTGGATTGAACTTTCATTTTTAATTTTATGCAACTTCCATTTTTATTTTTATTTAACTTCCTTTTTTATTCAAGTTTCTTTTCTACTCAACTTCCTTTTTTATTTACTTTCCAAATATGTAATACCCTCAAAATAGTACACAAAACCCAACACTCTAGACATGCAATGAGATAAGAGAAATCAACACATTTCCATTCATCAGAGTAGTTCTTACAACAATAGTACATGTTAACAACAAAAGTAAATGCCCTAAGGGCTTATAGCTTTCCAAGTCAACACTTGATTACAAAAAAGTACTAACTCTATACAAGGAAAGCCCAAGGCTTGGTACACGTGTTTAATACAAACAAAAGAATCAAAAAGAATCTTCAACTCTCATCTCCATCCAAGCTATGGCCTTGGAGGTGGCATGCTACCTGTACCTGAAAATGATGTCCCATATAGGGTGAGCCAACGCCCAGTAGAGATATGCTAAACACAGTATGAGCAATAACTAAGACTTTAGCAATTGATAAACGTTTAACTCACACCAATCAATTCACACTCCACTTTCATTACAAGACCACTGCATTCATGTCTCATTTCATTTTCCATTTCTTATCCAATTCACAATTCAACTACGGCTCAGAACCTAGCCAACAGCCTAGATGAGACAGTAACTCATGTCAAATATTTCCCATTTCCCATTAGATATGCATATGAGCAATACCAACAAATCAACAGATAAGCATATGAGCTACATCAACACCTCAATAGATAAGCATATGAGCTATATCAACACTTCAATAGATAAGCATATGAGCTGTATCAAATTTCGGTTTAGAGGTCCAGCCCTTTCTTCCAATAAACCGTTCGGTTTAGAGGTCCAACCCCTTTCTTCCAATAAACCGTTCACACAAAACAACATATATATATACACACATTGGTAGTATACATAACCAATCAATACATAAAGTTAATGTATTCATTCAACAGTCACACTCTATGACACGTCCATTCGATTAGTTTTAGTTTGCCTAATCCTCATGCATTGTCTACAACAATCGAAACTACACTCCACCGGTAGCCCAAGCAATTATTTCTAAACAGATAATAAAAGCTCCAACAGATAAAATTATCAACATTTTCACAAATGAGCGATGAATAAATCTAACTCCACTAGTCCATCTAATAATGAGCCAATTTCATTATATTCACTTCAATTTCACAAATCCATAACTTTCTCAAATTTAATTATATCAATTAATCAATACACAAATTAGGGCTTTCTCCCCCAACTCTCAATATTAACCATAGATTCAAATATCAACAACCAACACTCAAATCATCATTTTGAGACCCAGAATACATGTTTAAGAATCAAAATAACAAACCCTTGTTTATACCATTGTGAAACCCTAAGTCCCAAAATCAACCAACTTCAACACTTTATCAAAACTACCAATAATCTATGTCGAAGACCATAATAGTGAGTAGGAATCCCTACCTCAAATTCGGGGCTCAAGGGAAGAAGATGACGGAACTCAACGTGCTCCAAAACTTGAAATTTTCGGATCAAAGGAAAGCCCTCGACGATCAACCCAACTTTTGTAAAGACCAAAGGTGAGGAAAACACCCTAGCTAGATCAATACTTACAGAGAAGTTATGGTTTTAGAGAGAGGAGCTCTCAAATGGCTTTTTGGAAAAGTAAGAGAGAGAAACGGGTGTGAAAAAGTGATTCAAAAAGTGATTTCACGGACTGATATAATCGACTCCCCGCTCGAGCGTGGAAACCCCCGCTCGAGCGTCAGACACAGACTCACGCTCGAGCGCGGAAAGAGCCGCTTGGGCGTAGATTGCACACTTCCAGAAGTTTTGCAGACTAGGTCCCCACTCGAGCGTCAAACTCCCCGCTCGAGCGGACGAACAAAATCAAAGTTTCACGCTCGAGCGTCAAAACTCCCGCTCGAGCGCACGAAGACCTGCAGAGGAAGATACTGGGAGATGGGAATCCACGCTCGAGCGTCAAAATGCCAGCTCGAGCGGAGAAGCAACGACGAAGGGCCCGCTCGAGCGTCAAAATCCCCGCTCGAGCATGAAGGCCAAATTCTGGGTATCAACTCTTGGTTTCTAAGTTCAACCAAACTGTTTCAAACCTGCCCAACACAACCCAAGACTCAAATACAAAGAGTAAAGGCCTGCAATGAGAATAGGACAACAACAAATCTACGGAACCAAGTCCGGATTATAGTTAAACAACAATAGGGAAAACCGGGATCGCTATAACCTCCCCCCCTTAAAGAATTTCATCCCCGAAATTTGGGAAACTCCAAAACACAAGGCCAATGGATCACAGAGCACTCAATAACCGAGCCCCAAGGAAAGAAATTACTCTCACAACAAACCTTCGATTTATTCTTACTAAGGAAGAGACTAACCAAGGGAACACGTTCTAAACGACAACCCTATAGGCACGAAGGCCTTAACAAAACCAAACCTTCCCCGAAACAATTCACCAACCACCGACTAGCACCCCAAGCTAAGTCACTACTCAACATGCATAATTCCCAACAACACGACCGAAGTAAATCGTTTGCATAGATAAAAGAAGAATCAAAGATGTTTAAATTTTCCATGTTAGTATTCCGAAATAAATCTTGCACTTTCCATGGGAAATTTAAAAGTTTTGTAAACATTTTTCATAAGCACGGTGTTACTCAAAACACGTGACCACCTGCTATTTGTTTGCCAAGGACTCCCCATTGAAATTTCTCAACAATTTTACAATTCAATGTTCAACAACCTGACCCATTACTGGTCACTTTATCTCTATTCAAGAAGCAATTTACAACATTTGCTATAACACGTATTTCTTCAGATCTAAGAATTCCCAAAAATACATGGTTCACAAGTTCATATCATCGTCAATGTTCATGATATATTCTCTAGTTCTATAATACATTCAACGTATGCAATGTTTTTCAACTTAAGGCATATTCAATGCTCTTAAAGCCTAACAACACAACAAGACTATAACACATGCTCAAACATCCACAGATAGATCCGAATATCTCTCTCGGATCTAAAATTTACTCACCCAAGTGGTTTTCCCAACCCCGTTATGTTCCCATAACACCTCTATTAATGGAAGGGGTCCCATTCCCCAAGACCCGATAACCATGATAATAGTAAGCCACACGCAACCACTACAGTGTTCTGAGACCTCCACGGCGCCTCGACTACCGACAGTACTTTCATCCGTATTTAGTACTCACCACCCCCACGCAGGAAACATGAGAAACGTTTGTGCACGAAGTTTCTGGTCGACTTCCACAAAACAGGAACGCAAGACGAAGCAAGGGTAAGGAACCACATTACAGCACATTAATACCCCCAAAAATTTTCAAGGTCTTGTCCCAGACACACAACTGGCCACAGCCGAACTCAGAGATTTTCCTCCAATTATTTTCCGAAAGTAAGGATCGCAAACCCACATTTCGATTCAAGATCATTTTAGTTCACAAAGAGTGCTCAATTTCCCTCAAGCGAATTACAACATAATCACCCACAAAACCCGCCATACTCACGGTAATGACGCAATTCCCAAAAAAATATATTATCCCAATAGTGACTCCTAAACGTTAGAAGTTCCCAACAACGCAGCAACAAAAGGGATAACTTTATACACCTCACGCCTTACACCGCACAGACAAGACTGAATAAGTCGAAATGACTCTAACAGTGTGCCACACTTACTCCACACACTTTCACCCCCTTACTCGTATTACCACTATCCAAACTGAACGACGGACACTTATGCCAAAGTGACCTAGCTTTACCAAACCTCAAACCAAATTTCAAACTTCAAACCACACTCCCATCAGTAACCATATTAAAGCCTCACCAAGGCATTCACCTGGGATTCCTTAAGATTAATCTCCTTTTATGCATCATCTACTAACAGCATGTGAACCATACACTAACACGCATCGTATTATGCAAAACTTCCTCATCTAGGGATTTCACCCACCACCTCGATTGAATTTGTAGTAACAGAGTTTGCTTACCCTTTTTCCTCGCACAGAGCTAATTGACAGGGTTTGCCACACCACGACATTTACACTACTAAGTAACCGTTCGTACTAAACACAATCAAACCTAACATCTTCGTCCGACAATGACCCATAGGGTCCACCCTTTATTCCACATCCTATTTATCACTCATCCTGAGAGTACAACCAAGACACTAGGTTTACGTGCCCAACCACCCGCCATTACTATAACTGAACAACCGTCTTGCACCAAACCCCGACACCAAAACATGACGCCGACAAGGCTTTCAAAAACTCACCATCCTGACTATCCAGCAGAGTAAAGGTCCTCACCTTCCTTGCTATTAACCCACATCTCCATTCGCAGACACCATACCATTGTGACTCCATTCATGGGTCACACCCTAACCACGGGCTTTACACCCGATCAACCTTTACGATAGCATCTCCGACCTAACCGTTGTTAAGGTACAAACCTATCACATTTTATCCTAATAAAGGAGCTCGAAAACTTAGGAAACACCTATATACTATGACCCGAGATATAGCACCAGCTGCTTACAACACATCACTCCCCGATGCTAATAACCATACCCTCCTATAGGGGCCAACACTCCTTTAATCGAAACAACCAACCAATACATATGCCAATTCGGCAACATTACCTACCACGAAGGTACAAGTCTAATCCTAACAAGATTATGCACTATGCCCTCGTAAGACACCATGTTAAATACATGCTACACCTAGTATTAATCACACACTTCCCATCCCCTCGAGGAATTCCCGCGACAGTAGATCAACATCATTTTCACGCACATAAGATCGATTAGATAACACTAATGAAATTTTGAACACCCGGCAAGTATACTGTTCTCGCCCCCTAGTAATCCTGATTGGGATACGCATCTCTCCGTAATCCTTTCAAATTTGAAAACATGGCTCATCAGCCCTCATTTTTCCCCAAACTATACCACACGCATATGAATGCATTATTACCGAGAATTTTATGGTCTCACAACAACCCATTACGTCAATAAAACTTTTAGAGTCACTACATGCTCTAATCTGCCCATTTTAGGAAAATAGATGAGTACTGATACACATAGCTATATAAACATATATATATATATATAGAAACAAACAACCTTGATGTTCCAACATTTCCAAAACACATTGGTTACACAACAGAATCCAATGATTACAAAACGATAATTCACCGATTACAAAATGGATTAGTCAAAACAAAACCACCCTATCGGTATTACCACCACTACCGTCCCTCGCTGGACCGCAAAAATTGGTCATTTCCAACCCAAGATAACCTACGAGCTTACGAACCACGGACAAGAACTACTGGTGTGTCCCAGCCGGCCACACCTAGAACAACTGCGGATTTCCCCAACCGGGGCTTGGGAACTCGACTCTCCCGAGGCCCTCGAAATCTGGCCTGTTTGTTCTCCAAAACGGTATTGCCCCTGTCCAGTCAAATAAGGCTAGACCCGACTAGGTTGTAAAGCCCCCAAAGTAGCTCCTGGCTGAGTACAGAAACGGCTGAAATGACCTGGCTGATTACACATCCAACAAGTAGGCGGCTCACTAGCACGAGGCTGGTTCAAAGCCTGAGCTGATGGAGGGCCCAACAGCTGCTTCCCCACTGGGCATTCGATCGGCCCAAAATTTGGCTAGCTAAAAGATTCAGGCGGTGCAACTACTGGTCGGACTGCCAACCCTGCCCTCTCCCTCTGTGGGCAAACCGAATACTTGTGGCCCAATTGACCACATTTGAAACAACTAACAAACTCCCTATTTTGAGGCTGGTTTGATGCCTGAACCTCTCTGGACCTCTCAACAAAAGAGTCCGAAATCCCTGACGAAGAGAAGGACTTAACCTGGGACTGAGCATACTTTCGCCTCCACGTCTTACCAGGCCTAGAGTACCTATAAACCGCAGGAGTCTCTGCAATGGCTTCCTCCCTAGCCCGGCCAAAACCCATCACCATAGGTTCCTCTCTATTTTGTTCCATAGCTAGCACCGCTGCCTCAACATGAGTCGCAGCCCTAATAAGCACACTGTAACTCCTATGCCAAGACCCCGCGATCCTTTCCCAGATGCTATCACACAGCCTACTCTCAAACTCTGAACAACGTAATTCCTCCGTCTTCACCAATTTCGAGGCAAACCTTGACAGATTCGCAAACGATGCTTCAAATTGCACCAAAGGTGTGGTACCTTGGCGTAACTCCACAAACTGTTTCCGCAATTCTTCCTGTGTGGAAGGAGGGAAATCAAAACTCCCTCGTCTAGGCATCCTAGTAAAAGCAACAAAGATATTAGCACAACAACAAAGGTGCCAAAACTATTTCACTAGCGTCCTAACACGATGGACAGCTGTAATTCATTCCACGTAAGCACATAAAAACGTAAGCACTTACGAATTTCATTTCTGGATGATGATAGTCCCAAGGCGTTACTAGAGTTCCAGTTAGAAACAACATTGATCAAGTGCTCTTCCAACAAGACTCCTAGAAACCCAAGAATCCAATCAACATCCTAGAAATTAAATCCCATACCCAAGTAGTCACATAAGCATATTATCACATAATCACATAACACTACATCTAAGTCTCTAACCAAGCAAGGCAAACCCATTGTGATACTAATCACTTCCCACGTACCCAAAGTATTCGAACCCGGTACGCTCTGATACCAAGTTGTAACACCCTCAAAATAGTACACAAAACCCAACACTCTAGACAATATGAGCAATACCAACAAATCAACAGATAAGCATATGAGCTATATCAACAATTCAACAGATAAGCATATGAGCTACATCAACACTTCAATAGATAAGCATATGAGCTATATCAACACTTCAATAGATAAGCATATGAGCTGTATCAAATTCCGGTTTAGAGGTCCAGCCCCTTTCTTCCAATAAACCGTTCGGTTTAGAGGTCCAGCCCCTTTCTTCCAATAAACCGTTTGGTTTAGAGGTCCAACCCCTTTCTTCCAATAAACCGTTCACACAAAACAACATATATATATACACACATTGGTAGTATACATAATCAATCAATACATAAAGTTAATGTATTCATTCAACAGTCACACTCTATGACACGTCCATTCGATTAGTTTTAGTTTGCCTAATCCTCATGCATTGTCTACAACAATCAAAACTACCCTCCACCGGTAGCCCAAGCAATTATTTCTAAACAGATAATAAAAGCTCCAACAGATAAAATTATTAACATTTTCACAAATGAGCGATGAATAAATCTAACTCCACTAGTCCATCTAATAATGAGCCAATTTCATTATATTCACTTCAATTTCACAAATCCATAACTTTCTCAAATTTAATTATATCAATTAATCAATACACAAATTAGGGCTTTCTCCCCCAACTCTCAATATTAACCACAGATTCAAATATCAACAACCAACACTCAAATCATCATTTTGAGACCCAGAATACATGTTTAAGAATCAAAATAACAAACCCTTGTTTATACCATTATGAAACCCTAAGTCCCAAAATCAACCAACTTCAACACTTTATCAAAACTACCAATAATCTATGTCGAAGACCATAATAGTGAGTAGGAATCCCTACCTCAAATTCGGGGCTCAAGGGAAGAAGATGACGGAACTCAACGTGCTCCAAAACTTGAAATTTTCGGATCAAAGGAAAGCCCTCGACGATCAACCCAACTTTTGTAAAGACCAAAGGTGAGGAAAACACCATAGCTAGATCAATTCTTAGAGAGAAGTTATGGTTTTAGAGAGAGGAGCTCTCAAATGGCTTTTTGGAAAAGTAAGAGAGAGAAACGGGTGTGAAAAAGTGATTCAAAAAGTGATTTCACGGACTGATATAATCGACTCCCCGCTCGAGCGTGGAAACCCCCGCTCGAGCGTCAGACACAAACTCACGCTCGAGCGCGGAAAGAGCCGCTCGGGCGTAGATTGCACACTTCCAGAAGTTTTGCAGACTAGGTCCCCGCTCGAGCGTCAAACTCCCCGCTCGAGCGGACGAACAAAATCAAAGTTTCACGCTCGAGCGTCAAAACTCCCGCTCGAGCGCACGAAGACCTGCAGAGGAAGATACTGGGAGATGGGAATCCACGCTCGAGCGTCAAAACGCCAGCTCGAGCGGAGAAGCAACGACGAAGGGCCCGCTCGAGCGTCAAAATCCCCGCTCGAGCGTGAAGGCCAAATTCTGGGTATCAACTCTAGGTTTCTAAGTTCAACCAACCTGTTTCAAACCTGCCCAACACAACCCAAGACTCAAATACAAAGAGTAAAGGCCTGCAATGAGAATAGGACAACAACAAATCTACGGAACCAAGTCCGGATTATAGTTAAACAACAACAGGGAAAACCGGGATCGTTATAAAATAGATCGTTAAGGTACAGTGGTTTCTGGATTGAACTTCCATTTTTAATTTTCTACAACTTCCATTTTTATTTTTATTCAACTTCTATTTTAATTCAATTTACTTTTCTATTAAACTTCCTTTGTTATTTAATTTCCAAACAGATCGTTATGGTATAGTGGTTTCTTGAATGAACTTCCATTTTTAATTTTCTGCAACTTCCATTTTTATTGTTATTCGACTTCCATTTTAATTCAAGTCATTTTTCTATTCAACTTGCTTTTTTATTTAATTTCCAAATAGATCGTTAAGGTATAGTGATTTCTTGAATGAACTTCCAATTTTAATTTTCTTCAACTTCCATTTTTATTTCTATTCAACTTCTTTTTTTATTCAAGTTTCTTTTCTATTTAACTTCTTTTTTTATTTAATTTCCAAATAGATTGTTATGGTATAGTGGTTTCTGGATTGAACTTTCATTTTTAATTTTATGCAACTTTCACTTTTATTTTTATTGAACTTCCATTTTTATTGAATTTACTTTTCTATTAAACTTCCTTTTTTATTTAATTTCCAAATAGATCGTTAAGGTATATATAGCAATCCCGGTTGTCCCTTTACTATTCTGTTGTATTCCGGACTCGGTTCCGTGAAGTTGGTACTTGTATCTATCTTGTTGTCATCCTTTAATTCTGTTTGTTTGAGTTATAGGATGTGTTGGGCTTGTTTCGAACAGGTGGGTTGAACCTTGGTCAGAATCTTGTTGCTGAGTTTTTGGTCGTTCCGCTCGAGTGAGTCCTCTTGCGCTCGAGCGCGTATTGCCCACTCCCAGTTTTTCGTGTCCCTGCAAAACTTCTGCAGGTGTGATTTTTACGCTCGAGCGGGTTTCTTTACGCTCGAGTGGTGGCGCTCGAGCGGGTAGTACCTTTGGGTGTAAGTTCTGGGAGGGGGAAATCTACGCTCGAGCGGACTAGTTTTCGCGCTCGAGCGGACTGGTTTTCGCGCTCGAGCGGATGTGCTTTATTCTTGTGTTTTGGCGCTCGAGCGGGCCTTTTTGCGCTGGAGCGGACCTAGTTTTTGTTTTTGACGCTTGAGCGTTGTGTTTTCCGCTCGAGCGGGAATGTCGTATATCAGTTGGCAGCTGGGCATTTTAAATTCACTTTTTCTCATTCTTTCTCTCTCTTACTTTCTGAAAGAGCCATTTGAGAGCTCCTCTCTCTAAAACCATAACTTCTCTCTAAGTATTGATCTAGCTAGGGTGTTTTCCTCACCTTTGGCCTTTACAAAAGAGTTGTTGATCGTCGAGGGCTATCTTTTGATCCGAGAAACTCGTGGTTTGGGGCAATTTCGTTTTCACCATCTTTTTTGTTAGGTGTCATCTTTTGAGGTAGGGGTTCTTACTCACTCTTATGGTCTTTGACCTAGATTTTTAGTTATTTTGATAAAGTTTTGAACTTGGGAAATTTTGGGAGTTAGGGTTTCAAAATGTGTAAAAGGGTTTTGTGACTTTGGGCTCATAATATGTATTGTGGGTTTCAAGATAAAGATATTGTTGTTGGTTATGGATATATAGACCATTGGGTCAATATTGGGAAATGGGGTAGAAAACCCTAATTTGTATATAAATTAATTGGCATAATTAATTCGGGAAAAATTGTAAACTTATGGAATTGAGTTGGAAATAATGAAATCGGTTCATTATATGGTTGAATAGTGGAGTTAGATTTATTAATCGCTCACTTTTGAAAACATCGATATTTTATCTGTTGGAGCTTTTATTATCTGTTTAGAAATAATTGCTTGGGCTACCGGTGGAGGGTAGTTTTGATTGTTGTAGACAATGTATGATGATTAGGCAAACTAAAACTAATCAATTGGATATGTCATAGAGTATGACGGTTGATAGAATACATTAACGTTATGTATTGATTGATTACGTATATGACCTTTGTGTATATATGTTGTGTGTGTGGGAGGAGATAGGGGATGTACTCCACGGTTTAGGGAAAGATAGGGAATAGACCTCTAAACCGGATGTTGTTTGGGAGGAGATAGGGGATGGACTCCACTGATACAGCTCATATGCTTGTCAGATAATGTGTTGATACAGCTCATATGCTTGTCATTGGAAGTGTCGATATAGCTAATATGCATATCTGTTGAAAGGTGGATACAGCTTGTATGCTTATCTGTTGAGATGTTGATACAACTAATATGTTTATCTATTGTAAAATGGGAAGTGCTTAATATGAGCCATGGTCTCATATAAGTGGTTGGCCAGGTTCTGAGCCATTGATGTGAATTGTGAAATTGATAAGAAATGGAAACTAAAATGAAACATGAACATAGTGGTCATGAAATGGAAATGGATTATGAATTGGTTTATGAAAGTTGAACATTTATCAATTGCTAATGTCTTAGTCATTGCTCATACTGTGTTCAGTGTCTGTGTTGTCAGCAAGTGAAGGCAGAACACCAGAGACCGGCAGGACTTCTTCAACCCTTGTCAATTCCTGAGTGGAAATGGGAACACATCTCCATGGATTTCGTGGTAGGTTTGCCGAGGACGCAAAAAGGTATGAACTCAATTTGGGTTGTAGTTGATAGATTTACTAAGTCAGCACACTTTTTGCCTATCAAGACTACATTCAACGCCGACCGACTTGCTGAATTGTATATGAATGAGATTGTTAGGCTTCATGGCGTGCCGATGTCCATTGTGTCAGATCGAGATCCGAAGTTCGTTTCTAGATTTTGGCAGAGCCTACAAGGAGCCTTGGGAACCGAGTTGAGATTTAGCACAACCTTTCACCCCCAGACCGACGGGCAAACGGAAAGAACGATTCAGACACTCGAAGATATGCTCAGGCTGTGTGTATTGGATTTCCAGGGAAGTTGGGAATCGCATTTGCCATTAGTGGAGTTCACATACAACAACAGTTACCAAGCCAGCATTGGCATGACACCGTATGAAGCTTTGTATGGAAGGGAGTGCAGACCGTCGATATGTTGGACCGAGGTAGGAGACAAAGCTCTAATTGGCCCCGAGTTGGTTCAAATGACAACTGAAAAGATTAAACTCATTCAGCAGAGGATTAAAACCGCACAGAGTCGGCAGAAGAGTTATGCCGACCAGAGAAGGAGGGAGTTAGAATTTGAAATTGGGGATCATGTATTTTTGAAGGTCTCGCCGATGACAGGAGTTTCGAGATTTGGGAAGAAGGGTAAACTAGCACCTCGATATATTGGGCCATTTGAAATTCTTGAGAGAGTTAACACCGTTGGTTACAGACTTGCTCTGCCGCCAGATTTGAGCCAAGTCCACAGCGTGTTCCATGTTTCGATGTTGAGGAAATATATCTGAGACCCACTGCATGTAATAGATTATTCCGGGGTTGTAGTTAATGAAGGCCTAGACTACGAGGAGAAGCCGATGAGGATTATTGACAGACAAATGAGACAGTTGAGGAACAAGTCGATACCGATGGTAAAAATCGAATGGGAGGAGCATTATGGCAAGGAGGCCACGTGGGAAAAGGAAGAGGAAATGAAAATCCATTATCCGGAGTTATTCGTAGAGCAAGGTAACTTGAGTTTGGGGACCAAACTTCTTTAAGGAGGGTAAACTGTAATAACCCACATTCATGTCGTAGTCATGTTCATGTGCACTTGCATAACCTTGTCTTATTAAGTTTACATTCATGAATCTTATCTTGTTTTGCCTAAGTGTTATGTGCATGCTTTGTTCCTTCCTTGCCGTCTCAAGCCTAAGTCATGATCAAGCCTAGGTTATTTCGAGCTGAGGTCATCCTAAGCCTAGAACCACCTTGGAACCACTTTGGTTGACCTCTACCTTCGTCCTGGCATATTGGCCGAGATGTCATTATCTAGGCCGAGGTGTGCATCACCAAGGCCGAGATGTGTATCATCTAGGCCGAGATGTTATCCTTGAACCCAAGTGATCTTACTCCTAGATTGGTACGACCTAGACCGAGGTATGGCACATCTAGGCCAAGGTGTGGCACAGCTAGGTCAAGTGTTGTCCTTCCTAGCCGAGATCACCGTCACCCTACTTGCCAACGCCTTATTCTTAGCCGATGTCATTGCCTCACTAGAGAGCCCATACCGCTTTACTTGTTGAACACCCTTTCGCCATGCTTTTGTCTGGTCTGTCAGCCACCTTTTAAGGGAAAACCCAACCAGTCGCCGCCACGTGTCCTAGCAGAGGGTTAAGCCCAGAACCGAGTGAGAGAACCTATCATTTGGTATCATATCCTTGCCTTTTAGAGAGAGAAGCTCTAGGAGGAAGAAGAAGTTTTAGAGTGAGAAGGTCAATCTTCGAGCTTGATTCCAAGAGATCGAACCGTTAGATTCGTGTATTGAGAACTTGGACGTGTCTCGACCCCAACGTTTGAAGAACTATGTGAGTGGTATTTTTAGTAAAGTTATGTTATACGTTTTGATAAGCTTTGCTTGCTTTGTTTTTGAAAAGTATTTGATTTAGCATGAATGATTATCCTTATTTGTATATCAAGCACTATCTTGTTTTGATGACATTTCTTGAAAGTCCTTAGTGCCAGGGGACTATAATGCAACTGCACTCTTGTCTTGAAAGTCCTTAGTGCCAGGGGACTATAATGCAACTGCACTCTTGTCTTGAAAGTCCTTAGTGCCAGGGGACTATAATGCAACTGCATTCTTGCCTTGAAAGTCCTTAGTGCCAGGGGACTATAATGCAACTGCACCCTTGTCTTGGAATGTCATCGCCCCATGTATTATGTAGATGTTACTAACATCCAAGGAACTTGAAAGATCGGCAAACGAACTTGATTTCCCCCTTGATTGTAAAGTTATGCTATGTATTGCTTTGGAAGAGATCTTGAAAATCAATCATGCAAAACTTTTATTTCTAATATCATTCACTGAGTATCCAAGCTCACCCTCTCTATATATATGTAGGTGACGAGCAAGAGGGCAATGAGGCCTAGGTGTGTTGCTGATATGTTTTTGGGTGCATTGCCGACGTGTTTTGGATTCGCATTTTGTAACATCTTGAAGACCATGCTTCTTAGGTTATATTTCATGTGTATTTGTATATGTCGGCTTGAGAAGCCTTTTGGTCAAGATGTATTTTGTATCTCATTTCCTTATTGTATCTAAGTTGTAAGACCTTGTAAAGATGTATGTCATTTCATTGGACTTATGCACGGCTCTCATGGACTACTTAGATTCAATATATATTGCTTCCGCACTTGTAAGCCCCATATTTTATACTCTGATTGTGTGCGTTTCTTGAAAGTTGGCCTTCGGTAATCACGAATTACTGGCCATCATGGCACCATTCTACTAGGGACGGAATGGGGTCGTGGCAGTGATGGTAGGAGACAGAGGGGTTCTAACCCTCAGCAGTCTCAGGGTAGTGTGGCTAGATCGACCTTTCCAGTGCCGAGTGCGGGCTCTGGGAGAGGTAGTCAAGGAGGCTTGACTTGTTTTGTGTGTGGCCAGTTGGGTCACAAGTCTTCGGTTTGTCCGCAGAAGGGAGGGGGTCAGCGAGCTGCTTCTTCTTCAGCTAGACCTCAGGGCCAGAGTCAGGGCAGGGGCCAGTCTTTGTCTTGCTATCAGTGTGGTCAGCTTGGGCACCTGAAGAGGTATTGCCCGCAGTTGAGTGCCACTTCAGGAGCATCTGGTTCTAGGCAAACGCAGAGTTATCAGCCAGGTCAGTCTGTGCAGGCCTTGAGGGCCAATCCGGGAGCTTCGTCATCCCAATCAGTGCAGCAGTCCTATGCTCCTAGAGGTGAGCAGATGGATCAGGGGCCTACAGGGCGCGTGTATGCTGTTACCGCGCAGGACCTAGTACCGGCTCCATCGGTAGTGAGAGGTACCTTTCTATTTTGCAACTCGGTTGCTAGTGTATTGATTGATACGGGTGCATCTCATTCTTTTGTGTCTGCTGCATTTGCATCTGTTTTGGAATTGGAGTTGGCACAGTTAGCATCTCCTATATGTGTAGTATCGCCTATTGGTGGTGAGTTGATCTTAAAACAAGGCGTTAGAGGTTGTGATATAGAGGTCGCTGACCATAGGCTTCCTTTTCCTTTTGTTGTCATGCTTATGAAGGGTTTTGATGTTATTTTGGGTATGGACTGGCTATCGTCATACCGAGCTGTTATTGATTGCTACCGCCAGAGGGTCACAGTTTGTACCTTGAGCGGGGAGTGTTTCCATTTCTTGGGGGATCGGGTTGGTAGTGTGTTACCACCGATGTATGATCCGCGAGGGCGGAATGAGCTTAGTGGTCTACTTGCTAGCTTTATGAGTGGTGAGTGTGATGAGCCCCAGATTGTTTTGCCGAGGGTGGTTTGTGAGTATTCGGATGTTTTTCCCGAGGATCTCGTTAGTTTACCATCTCATCGAGAGATAGAGTTCTCTATTGATTTAGTGCCTATAGCGATCCCGGTTTCCCTTTTCATTACTTGTTATATACAGACTTAGGTTCCGTGGAGTTGGTTGTTGAGAGTATGTTGTTTGCACCCTTTAATCCTTATTTTGAGTCTTGGGTTGTGTTGGGAAGATTTGGAGCAGGTTGGTTGAGTTTAGGAATCAAGTCTAGTTGCCCAGATTTTGGCCTGTCCGCTCGAGCGGAGGTTTGGACGCTCGAGCGGGGAATACACCCATCCAGTATGTCCTGTGTAGTGTTGGCCGCTCGAGCGGGGGATTGGACGCTCGAGCGGGAAGTCGTGAGTTACGCTCGAGCGGGGAGTTGGGCGCTCGAGCGGGGACCTGTCTGCAAAAACTTCTGGGAGTGTGCATTCACCGCTCGAGCGGGAGTTTGGCCGCTCGAGCGGGAGTCTGTGAGTGGCGCTCGAGCGGGGGTTTCCATGCTCGAGCGGGGCGACTGGTATAAAAATCCGAGACCCGACTTTCTGGGTCATTTTTCATCTCCTTTTTTATTTTAAAACCCTAGAACCGTTTTCTCCCTCTCCCTACACACCTTCTCTCTTAGGTTTGATCTACTTGGAGTGTATTTCTACCCTAAGTCCTTTGTTAAAAAGATAGAGTGGGTCGAGGGCTTCCGTTTAATCTGAACAATCTTGGGTTTGGAGCACTTTGGTTTTCGTCATCTTCTCTATTCGAGTTCTTCGCTTCAAGGTAGGGATTTCCTACTCCATTTTATAGGTTTTGTTCTAAGTTTTGGTATTTTGATATGTTGGGGATACTTTGGTAAGTTTTGGGAAAAACCCTAGTTGTATTATTAAATTAATTTGTATAATTAATTCGTGGAATTGGGAAAAGATGGTTAAATTCATGAAATTGGGAAATTTATTGATTAAACGGTGTAGTTGGATAATTTAAATCACTCGCCTATTGAATTGTTGTTATATTTATTTCCAAATCTAGAAATAACTGTTTTGGGCTATCGGTGGAGGATAGTCGTGATTGTTGTAGACATTGCATATGGATTAGGGATAACTGAAACTAATCACATTGGTTGAGTTGTTCATTTTGACTGCTGAATTAATACAGACATTATGTGTATTAATTGTGTGTTATATGTTATGTGTTTACATACATTGTTTTGTGTGGGAGGAGATAGGGGACGTACTCCACGGTTTAGGGGAAGATAGGGGATGGACCTCTAAACCGGATTTTGTTTGGGAGGAGATAGGGGATGTACTCCACGGTTTAGGGGAAGATAGGGGATGGACCTCTAAACCGGATTTTGTTTGGGAGGAGATAGGGGATGGACTCCATTAGCATCACTTTTATGTGTGCTTATTTATATAGAAGTGTTTTATATGATACAGCACTACAATGTGTAACAATCTGGAAGTATGAAGTGTTTTGAGTTGAGCTTGAGTCTCATTTGTTTGTTGACATTGGAAGAATGTGAATATGATATATATATATATATATATATATAATTCACTATTGTAAGTTTGGCCAGGTTCTGAGCCATATTGATAATGTTGGAAAGTGAAACGTGTCGTTGACAATAGTGTCATGAGATTCGATAATGATGTAATTGATTATCTTGGTTAACCATCTATTGAATGCTATTGCTTTATTCAATGCTTATATTTGGTTTAGTATATTTCTACTGGGCTGTGGCTCACCCTATATGGGAACATCATTTTCAGGTTCAGGTGATAAGCTACCTCCAAGGACATAGCTTGGAAGGACTTGGATTTTGAAGATTATTTTTAGTTATTTGCTTTCATTAGTTAGTACATGTAAACATACAAGCCTAGGGCTTTATTTGTATTTGAGTTAGAACTCATACTTTTGTGTCCAAGTGTTGGCTTGGAAAGATGTAAGCCTGTAGGGCATTTAATTTGATGTTACATGTAATGCTTTTGTTTAGTAAGACTCTGATGAATATTATAATGAACTGTTTCCTTTTTAAACATTGCATGTTGATGTTATATATATTTAATGGGTTTATTTTCGAGGGCGTTACAACTTGGTATCAGAGCGTACCGGGTTTGAATACTTTGGGTACGTGGGAAGTGATTAGTATCACATTGGGTTCGTCTCGTTTGATAGAGACTTAGTGTAATGTTATATGCTTATGTGATAACATGTTTATGTGATTATGTGGGTATGGAATGTAGTTTCTAGGATGTTGATTGGACCCTTGAGTTTCTAGTAGTCTTGTTGGAAAGGCACTTGATCACTGCTGCTTCCAACCGGAACTATAGCAACGCATTGGGACTATCATTATCCAGAAATGAAATTCGTAGGTGCTTATGTGATTATGTGCTTATGTGGAATGAATTATTGTTGTCCAATGCTTTAGGACGCGAGTGTTTAGTTTCGGCACATTTATTAATGTGCTAACGTCTTTGTTTCCTTTATTAGGATGTCAGGACGAGGACGAGGACGCGGTAGGTGTGGTAGGCCGGGTAGGCAGGAGGTGCCTGTGCCAGAGGAGATTCCGGCAGTTCAGGAGGGTATTAGCCAGGCCAATGTGGCCGAGCCAGTAGGCCAGCAGGCTATGGGCGCTTTAGCTCGAGAGATAGCAGGGGCATTCAGGGAGTCAGTAGGCATTCTCAGAGCTGAGAATCAAGCTCGGGTTGTTGTTGCGGATGCAGGACCTGCCTTTCTGAAGAGGGAGTTCTTCCGGTCTAACCCGGATGAATTTGTGGGCGATCCTAAAGAGCCGCTTAAGGCAGATGAATGGCTCGAACAGACAACGAAGACGTTTGAGATGCTTGGCATCGAAAACGAGGGGTTGAAAGTGACCTTGGCATCTTTCCAGCTGAAGGGGGATGCGGGTCAGTGGTGGAAGTTCACTAAGGGTCGTATAGGAGGTACATGGGAGGCTTTTGTAAATGCTTTCCAGGAAAGGTTCTTATCCCCAGCAGTTAGGGAGAAGCTGAGAGACCAGTTCCGCCAGCTTAAGCAGTCGAGTTCTTCAGTGGCCGAGTTTGAGGCTGCATTTACTAGATTGTCCAGGTTTGCACCTGAGTTGGTGGCGTCTGAGGAACGCCGTTGTATTGAGTTTGAGAAGAAGTTGAGGCGTGGTCTCAAGCTGAGAGTTGGGGGAACTATGATTCGGGATTATGGGCGTATGGTTGATGTTGCAGCTCACATGGAAATCATGATGCAGGAGGAGGAGTGCAGAGAGCAGCAAGGGCTCCAAGAGGAGTCAGGATGGTCAGGGTGATGGTAGGAGACAGAAGGGTTTTAATCCTCAACAGTCTCAGAGTAGCTTTTCTAGATCGACTTTTCCTGTGCCGAGTGCTAGTTCGGGGAAAGGCAGTCAGGGAGACATTACCTGTTTCAAGTGTGGCCAGCTAGGCCACAAGTCTCCAGTTTGTCCTCAGAGGGGAGGAGTGCAGAGAGCAGCATCATCTTCGGCTCGATCTCAGAGCCAGAGTCAGGGTAGAGGCCAGCCACTCTCGTGTTATCAGTGTGGTCAGCCGGGGCATATGAAGAGGTATTGCCCGCAGTTGGGTGGCACACCTGGTGCATCTGGTTTGAGGCCGATTCAAGGTCAGCAGCCAGCTCAGTCGGGTCAGGCCTCGAGAGCCAATCAGGGGGGCTTCATCGTCCCAGTCGGTACAACAATCTTATGCTCCTAGGGGTGAGCAGGTTGATCAAAGGTCGTCTGGGCGCGTGTATGCTGTTACCGCGCAGGATCTTGTGCCGGCACCATCAGTTGTGAGAGGTACCTTCTTGTTTTGCAACTCGGTTGCTAATGTTTTGATTGATACGGGTGCATCCCATTCCTTTGTGTCTGCTGCATTTGCATCTGTTTTGGAGTTGGAGTTAGCACAGTTAGCATCTCCTATTTGTGTAGTGTCACCTCTTGGGGGTGAATTGATTTTGAAACAAGGTGTTAGGGGTTGTGATATAGAGGTTGATTATCATAGAATCCCATTTTCCTTTGTAGTTATGCCTATGAGGGGTTTCGATGTTATTTTGGGTATGGACTGGTTATCGTCATACCGGGCAGTTATTGATTGCTACTGCCAGAGGGTCACTTGTTGTACCGTGAGCGGAGAGTATTTTCATTTTCTGGGGGACCGGGTTGGTAATGTGTTGCCACCGGGGTATGTTCCGCGAGGACAGAGTGAGCTTAGTGGTCTACTTGCTAACCTTTCGATTAGTGAGGATGATGAGACTCAGATTGTGTTGCCAGGGGTGGTTTGTGAGTACTCGGACGTTTTTCCCGGGGATCTTGTTGGTTTACCACCACATCGGGAGATTGAGTTCTCTATTGAGCTAGTGCCCGGCACGGCGCCGATTTCTATGGCACCTTATCGTTTTGCCCCAGCCAAGTTAGTTGAGTTGAAGATCCAACTCCAGGAGTTGCTAGATAAGGGTTTTATACGTCCTAGTGTTTCGCCGTGGGGAGCACCGGCCCTCTTTGTTAAAAAGAAAGGTGGTGCTTTGAGACTTTGTATAGATTACCGGAAATTGAATCGGGCTACGGTTAAGAATAAGTACCCTATGCCTCGTATAGATGATCTGTTCGATTAGTTGAAGGGTTCCCGTTGTTTCTCGAAGATAGACTTGAGATCGGGTTACCATCTGTTGAGAGTCAGGGAGGAGGATATTCCGAAGACAGCATTCCGTATGCGGTATGGCCACTATGAGTTTCTGGTGATGCCATTTGGGCTCACCAATGCACCGGCAGTTTTTATGGATTTGATGAACCGGATATTCAGGGAATTTTTAGATCGTTTGGTTGTCGTATTCGTGGACGACATCCTTATCTATTCACCTTCTGAGGAGAAGCACAAGGAACACTTGAGAGTGGTGCTTGAGTTACTTAGAGCCCATAAGCTTTATGCTAAGTTTGGGAAGTGTGAGTTCTGGCTAGAAGAGGTTAAGTTCTTAGGCCATGTAGTTTCTGGGGAAGGAGTGTCTGTTGATACATCCAAGACTGAGGCGGTGCAGGATTGGGCACAGCCTAAGAGTGTGTTTGAGATCCGCAGTTTTCTGGGGTTAGCTGGGTATTATCGTCGGTTTGTGAAAGATTTCTCCAGATTAGCTTCACCTTTGACTAGATTGACTCGGAAGGGAGTCAAATTTGTATGGAGTGAGACTTGTGAAGAGTCGTTCCAAGAGTTGAAAGTTAGACTGACCACCGCTCCAGTATTGATTATTCTAGAGAGAGGGTTAGGTTATACAGTCTATTGTGACGCCTCACGAGAGGGTCTGGGTTGTGTGTTAATGCAAGAAGGGAAAGTAGCTGCCTATGGCTCACGTCAGTTGAAAATTCACGAGCAGAATTACCCTACGCATGATCTAGAGTTAGCAGCTGTGATATTTGCCTTGAAGATTTGGAGGCATTATCTTTATGGTGAGAGATTCGAGGTATTCTCGGATCATAAGAGTCTGAAATACTTGTTTACACAGAAAGACTTGAACTTGAGGCAGAGGAGGTGGATGGAGTTCATAGAGGATTATGACTTTGAGTTGCATTATCATCCGGGAAAGGCCAATGTGGTGGCCGATGCCCTTAGCAGGAAACCTATTGGTGACATAGCTAGTATAGCCATCCGAGAATGGGAGATGTTGGGTGCACTCGGGGAGTTTAATTTACTTCTGGGCAGATCCGTTGAGGCTGCGGCCTTGTTTTCTGTTGTTGTACAGCCTACACTCGTGACTCGAGTGTTAGAGGCTCAGAGGGGTGATCTTGAGGTAGAATCCCTCCGTGAGAAGATTTCCGGAGGGAAGGTTGAGAAAGGTTTGACGGTGTATCCCGACCTCAATGTGAGATACCGAGACCGTCTGTTTGTGCCAGAGTCTTGTCGAGAGGAGGTACTTCGAGTTTTTCATCATTCACGCCTTGCGGTGCATCCGGGAGGCACTAAGATGTATCGGGATTTGGGTCGCCAGTTCTGGTGGCGGGGTATGAAGAGAGATGTGGCAGCTTTTGTATCTAAGTGCCTTACTTGTCAGCAAGTGAAGGCCGAACATCAGAGGCCAGCGGGTTTGTTGCAACCCTTGCCTATTGCCGAGTGGAAGTGGGAACACGTCACTATGGACTTCGTCGTGGGTCTTCCGAGGACTCAGCGGGGTAGTGATGCTATTTGGGTGGTTGTAGACCGGTTGACTAAGTCGGCGCACTTCATTCCTATGCGCATGAGAGATTCAGTCGATCATCTTGCCGACTTGTACATTCGGGACATAGTGAGGTTACACGGGGTCCCAGTGACGATCGTCTCAGATAGAGACCCTCATTTTACTGCCAGGTTGTGGCAGAGTTTGCAGAATGCCTTAGGCACAAAGTTGACCTTTAGCACGGCTTACCATCCTCAGACCGACGGACAGTCCGAGCGTACTATTCAGATCCTTGAGGATATGCTGCGGGGTTGTGTTCTAGACTTTAGTGGGTCGTGGGAGAGGCACTTGCCATTGGTGGAGTTTGCCTACAACAACAGTTTCCAGTCTAGTATCGGTATGGCACCATTTGAGGCCTTGTATGGCCGACCGTGTAGATCTCCTGTTTGTTGGGCCGAGGTGGGTGATGCACCTCTGTTAGGTCCGGAGTTGGTGAGGGAAACGACGGAGAAAGTTGAGCTTATCCGTAAGAGGGTTGTTACAGCACAAAGTCGTCAGAAATCTTATGCAGACCGTAGGAGGAGACCGTTGGTGTTTGAGGTGGGTGATCATGTATTTCTGAAGATATCACGTAGGCGGGGATTGATGAGGTTTGGGAAGAGCGGGAAGTTGTCCCCTCGGTTCATTGGTCCTTTTGAGATCCTTGAGAGGATCGGCGAGGCTGCTTATCGTTTAGCTTTACCACCGCAGTTGTCCAGGGTACATGATGTGTTTCATGTGAGTATGCTTCGGAAGTATGAGCCGGATCCATCACATGTGTTGGATTGGACCGATTTAGTAGTTGACGAGGATGTCTCGTATGAAGAGAGACCGATTAGGGTCTTGGATAAGCGGGACCAAGTTTTGCGAGGCAAAACCATCCCTTTGGTAAAAGTTCTTTGGAAGCATCACGGAGTGGAGGAAGCCACTCGGGAACGTGAGCTGGAAGTCCACGAGAAATATCCGGATCTGTTTATAGATGCTTGAGCATATGTTGTTTATTTGTAATATTAGACCTTAAGTGTATTGAATATAACTTAGATTGTGAAACATGGTTTATGTTTTTGATTGATGGAAGCATTTTGAAACTTGCCTTATAATGGAAGTTTAATGGAATATTGTGTATATAGAAAATGTTGTTGAATTGAAAGGGAATGCATATTGATAATACAAATTGAAATATATGTAGTTTTATATATTGTGTGATGCCTTTTGATAAGAGATGGAATGACCGGTTTTGGGTCAGATTGTTTAAATATCGTAATGTCATATTGTTGGAAAGTAAGGAAAACCTATTTTGTTTGAAAACTTATGCTTAATTTCGGGGACGAAATTCTTTAAGGGAGGGAGGTTATAGCGATCCCGGTTTCCCTTTTCTTTACTTATTATATACAGACTTAGGTTCCGTGGAGCTGGTTGTTGAGAGTATGTTGTTTGCACCCTTTAATCCTTATTTTGAATCTTGGGTTGTGTTGGGAAGATTTGGAGCAGGTTGGTTGAGCTTAGGAATCAAGTCTAGTTGCCCAGATTTTGGCCTGTCCGCTCGAGCGGGGGTTTGGACGCTCGAGCGGGGAATACACCCATCCAGTATGTCCTGTGTAGTGTTGGCTGCTCGAGCGGGGGATTGGACGCTCGAGCGGGAAGTCGTGAGCTACGCTCGAGCGGGGAGTTGGGCGCTCGAGCGGGGACCTGTCTACAAAAACTTCTGGGAGTGTGCATTCGCCGCTCGAGCGGGAGTTTGGCCGCTCGAGCGGGAGTCTGTGAGTGGCGCTCGAGCGGGGGTTTCCACGCTCGAGCGGGGCGACTGGTATAAAAATCTGAGACCCGACTTTCTGGGTCATTTTTCATCTCCTTTTTTATTTTAAAACCCTAGAACCGTCTTCTCCCTCTCCCTACACACCTTCTCTCTTAGGTTTGATCTACTTGGAGTGTATTTCTACCCTAAGTCCTTTGTTAAAAAGATAGAGTGGGTCGAGGGCTTCCGTTTAATCTGAACAATCTTGGGTTTGGAGCACTTTGGTTTTCGTCATCTTCTCTATTCGAGTTCTTCGCTTCAAGGTAGGGATTTCCTACTCCATTTTATAGGTTTTGTTCTAAGTTTTGGTATTTTGATATGTTGGGGATACTTTGGTAAGTTTTGGGAAAAACCCTAGTTGTATTATTAAATTAATTTGTATAATTAATTCGTGGAATTGGGAAAAGATGGTTAAATTCATGAAATTGGGAAATTTATTGATTAAACGGTGTAGTTGGATAATTTAAATCACTCGCCTATTGAATTGTTGTTATATTTATTTCCAAATCTAGAAATAACTGTTTTGGGCTATCGGTGGAGTATAGTCGTGATTATTGTAGACATTGCATGTGGATTAGGGATAACTGAAACTAATCACATTGGTTGAGTCGTTCATTTTGACTGCTGAATTAATACAGACATTATGTGTATTAATTGTGTGTTATATGTTATGTGTTTACATACATTGTTTTGTGTGGGAGGAGATAGGGGACGTACTCCACGGTTTAGGGGAAGATAGGGGATGGACCTCTAAACCGGATTTTGTTTGGGAGGAGATAGGGGATGTACTCCACGGTTTAGGGGAAGATAGGGGATGGACCTCTAAACCGGATTTTGTTTGGGAGGAGATAGGGGATGGACTCCATTAGCATCACTTTTATGTGTGCTTATTTATATAGAAGTGTTTTATTTGATACAGCACTACAATGTGTAACAATCTGGAAGTATGAAGTGTTTTGAGTTGAGCTTGAGTCTCATTTGTTTGTTGACATTGGAAGAATGTGAATATGATATATATATATATATATATATATATATATATATATATATATATAATTCACTATTGTAAGTTTGGCCAGGTTCTGAGCCATATTGATAATGTTGGAAAGTGAAACGTGTCGTTGACAATAGTGTCATGAGATTCGATAATGATGTAATTGATTATCTTGGTTAACCATCTATTGAATGCTATTGCTTTATTCAATGCTTATATTTGGTTTAGTATATTTCTACTGGGCTGTGGCTCACCCTATATGGGAACATCATTTTCAGGTTCAGGTGATAAGCTACCTCCAAGGACATAGCTTGGAAGGACTTAGATTTTGAAGATTATTTTTAGTTATTTGCTTTCATTAGTTAGTACATGTAAACATACAAGCCTAGGGCTTTATTTGTATTTGAGTTAGAACTCATACTTTTGTGTCCAAGTGTTGGCTTGGAAAGATGTAAGCCTGTAGGGCATTTAATTTGATGTTACATGTAATGCTTTTGTTTAGTAAGACTCTGATGAATATTATAATGAACGGTTTCCTTTTTAAACATTGCATGTTGATGTTATATATATTTAATGGGTTTATTTTCGAGGGCGTTACAGTGCCCGGCACAACGCCGATTTCTATGGCACCTTATCGTTTTGCCCCAGCCGAGTTGAGTGAGTTGAAGATTCAGCTCCAGGAATTGCTAGATAAGGGTTTTGTTCGCCCTAGTGTTTCGCTGTAGGGAGCACCGGCCCTCTTTACTAAAAATAAAGATGGTGCCTTGAGATTGTGTATAGACTACCGGAAGTTGAATCGGGCTACGGTCAAGAATAAGTACCCTATGCCCCGTATAGATGATCTGTTCGACCAGTTGAAGGGTTCCCGTTGTTTCTCTAAGATAGACTTGAGATCGGGTTACCACTAGTTGAGGGTCAGGGAGGAGGATGTTCCTAAGACGGCATTCCGTACGCGGTATAGCCATTATGAGTTTCTGGTGATGCCATTCGGGCTTACCAATGCACCGGCAGTCTTTATGGACTTGATGAACCGGATCTTCCGGGAATTCTTGGATCGATTTGTAGTCGTTTTCGTGGACGACATTCTTATCTATTCGCCTTCTGGGGATGAGCACGAGGAACACTTGAGAGTGGTGCTTGAGTTGCTTAGAGCCCATAGGCTGTATGCCAAGTTTGGGAAGTGTGAGTTCTGGCTCGGAGAAGTGAAATTCTTAGGCCATGTGGTATCAGGGGAAGGGGTGTCTGTTGATACATCCAAAGTAGAGGTAGTGCAAGATTGGGCACAGCCTAAGAGTGTGTTCGAGATCCGCAGTTTTCTGGGATTAGCTGGGTATTACCGTCGGTTTGTGAAAGATTTCTCCAGGCTAGCTTCGCCGTTGACTAGATTGACGTGAAAAGGGGTCAAGTTTGTGTGGAATGAGACTTGCGAAAAGTCATTTCAAGAGTTGAAGGTTAGATTGACCCCCGCTCCGGTTTTGATTATTCCGAAGAGGGGGTTGGGTTATGCGGTCTATTGTGATGCCTCACGAGAGGGTTTGGGTTGTGTGTTGATGCAAGAGGGGAAAGTGGTAGCTTATGGCTCACGTCAGTCAAAAATTCACGAGAAAAATTACCCTACACACGACCTAGAGTTAGCAGCAGTGATCTTTGCCTTGAAGATTTGGAGTCACTACCTTTATGGTGAGAGGTTCGAGGTGTTCTCGGACCACAAGAGTTTAAAGTATCTGTTTACACCAAAAGACTTGAATTTGAGGCAGAGGAGATGGATGGAGTTCATTGAGGACTATGATTTTGAGTTGCACTATCACCCGGGAAAGGCCAACGTTGTGGCCGATGCCCTTAGTAGGAAATCCATTAGTGAAGTAGCTTGTATCGCCATCCGGGAATGGGAGATGTTGGGTGCGCTTGGCGAGTTTGACTTGCTTTTGGGTGAATCAGCTGAGGCTGAGGCCTTATTTTCTGTTGTTGCGCAGCCTACACTTGTGACCCGAGAGTTAGAGGCACAGAGAGGTGACCTTGAAGTAGAATCCCTCCGAGAGAAGATCTCAAATGGGAAGGTTGAGAAGGGTTTGACGGTGTATCCCGACTTAAGTGTGAGATACCGAGACCGTTTGTTTGTGCTGGAGTCTTGCCGAGAGGAAGTACTCCAAGAGCTCCACCATTCACGCCTTGCGGTGCATCCGGGAGGCACTAAGATGTATCGGGATTTGGGTCGCCAGTTTTGGTGGCGGGGTATGAAGAGAGATGTGGCTGTTTTCGTATCTAAGTGCCTTACTTGCCAGCAAGTGAAGGCCGAGCATCAGAGGCCAGCGGGTTTGTTGCAACCCTTGCCTATTGCCGAGTGGAAGTGGGAGCCTGTCACTATGGACTTCGTTGTAGGTCTTCTGAGGACTCAGCGGGGTAGTGATGCCATTTGGGTGGTTGTAGACCGGTTGACTAAGTCGGCGCACTTCATTCCTATGCGCATGAGAGATTCGGTAGATCATCTCACCGACTTGTACATTCGGGACATAGTGAGATTGCACGGGGTCCTAGTGACGATCGTCTCAGATAGAGACCCTCGTTTTACTGCTAGGTTGTGGCAGAGTTTGTAGAGTGCCTTGGGCACTAAGTTGACCTTTAGTACGGCCTATCATCCTCAGACTGACAGGCAGTCCAAGCGTACTATTCAGATCCTTGAGGATATGCTTTGAGGTTGTGTCCTTGACTTTAGTGGGACGTGGGAGAGGCACTTGCCCTTAGTGGAGTTTGCCTACAACAACAGTTTTCAATCTAGCATCGGTATGGCACCGTTTGAGGCCTTGTATGGCCGACCGTGTAAGTCTCCAGTGTGTTGGGCCGAGGTGGGTGATGCACCTTTGTTGGGTCCGGAGTTGGTTAGGGAGACGACGGAGAAAGTTGAGCTTATCCGTAGGAGGCTTGTTACAGCCCAGAGTCGCCAAAAGAGTTATGCCGACCGTAGGAGGAGACCTTTGGCGTTTGAGGTAGGTGATCATGTCTTCTTGAAAATATCAACTAGGCGAGGTTTGATGAGGTTCGGGAAGAGTGGGAAGTTATCCCCTCGATTTATTGGTCCCTTTGAGATCCTTGAGAGGATTGGTGAGGTTGCTTATCGTTTAGCCTTACCGCCGTAGTTGTCCGGAGTGCATGACGTGTTTCATGTGAGTATGCTTCGGAAGTATGAACCGGATCCATCCCACGTGTTGGATTGGACCACCTTGGAGGTAGATGAGGATGCCTCGTATGAGGAGAGGCTGGTTCGGGTCTTGGATAGGCGGGATCAAGTCCTGCGTGGCAAGACCATTCCTTTGGTGAAGGTTTTGTGGAAGCATCATGGAGTGGAGGAAGCCACTTGGGAACGTGAGTTGGAAGTCCGCGAGAAATATCCGGACTTGTTTGTTGATGTGTGACCGTGTAATGGAATTTTTGTAATATTGTTGAACGTTAAGAACATTGTATGTGTCTTACGTTGTAAAACATTGTGAATGTTTTGGTTAATGGAAGTTTGTTTTAACATTGTGTATGTTAAGTATATTGTGGAAATGCAAGCATGATGATAATGTTGCATGTGTTATGGAATTGTGAAAAATGAGTTGAAATTGCTAAATTTCAAAAGAATGCATGTTGATAATGCAGGTTGTTATGAATAATGTGTAATGCCTCTTGAAAAGAGATGGGATTGACCGGTAATGGGTCAGGTTGTTTAATAATTTGTTGTAATATTGTTGGGAATTGAGAAAATCTTGTTTTTGAAGAACTTGTATTTAATTTCGGGGACGAAATTCTTTAAGGGGGGGAAGTTATAGCGATCCCGGTTGTCCCTTTACTGTTCTGTTGTATTTCGGACTCGGTTCCGTGAAGTTGGTAGTTGTATCTATCTTGTTGTCGTCCTTTAATTTCGTTTGTTTGAGTTATAGGATGTGTTGGGCTTGTTTCGAACAGGTGGGTTGAACCTTGGTCAGAATCTTGTTGCCGAATTTTTGGTCGTTCCGCTCGAGCGGGTCCTCTTGCGCTCGAGCGGGTATTGCACACTCCCAGTTTTTCGTGTCCCTGCAAAACTTCTGCAGGTGTGATTTTTATGCTCGAGCGGGTTTCTTTACGCTCGAGCGGTGGCGCTCGAGCGGGTACTTTGGCGCTCGAGCGAGTAGTACCTTTGGGTGTAAGTTCTGGGAGGGGGAAATCTACGCTCGAGCGGACTAGTTTTCGCGCTCGAGCGGATGTGCTTTATTCTTGTGTCTTGGCGCTCGAGCGGGCCTTTTTGTGCTCGAGCGGACCTAGTTTTTGTTCTTGACGCTCGAGCATTGTGTTTTCCGCTCGAGCGGGAATGTCGTATATCAGTTCGTAGCTGGGCATTTTAAATTCACTTTTTCTCATTCTTTCTCTCTCTTACTTTCTGAAAGAGCCATTTGAGAGCTTCTCTCTCTAAAACCATAACTTCTGTCTAAGTATTGATCTAGCTAGGGTGTTTTCCTCACCTTTGGCCTTTACAAAAGAGTTGTTGATCGTGGAGGGCTATCTTTTGATCCAAGAAACTCGTGGTTTGGAGCAATTTCGTTTTCACCATCTTCTTCATTGGGTGTCATCTTTTGAGGTAGGGGTTCCTACTCACTCTTATGGTCTTTGACTTAGATTTTTAGTTGTTTTGATAGAGTGTTGAACTTGGGAAATTTTAGGACTTAGGGTTTCAAAATGTGTAAAAAGGTTTTGTGACTTTGGGCTCATAATATGTATTGTGGGTTTCAAAATAAAGATATTGTTGTTGGTTATGGATATATAGACCATTGGGTCAATATTGGGAAATGGGGTAGAAAACCCTAATTTGTATATAAATTAATTGGCATAATTAATTTGGGAAAAATTGTAAACTTATGGAATTGAGTTGGAAATAATGAAATCGGTTCATTATATGGTTGAATAGTGGAGTTAGATTTATTAATCGCTCACTTTTGAAAACATCGATATTTTATCTGTTGGAGCTTTTATTATCTGTTTAGAAATAATTGCTTGGGCTACCGGTGGAGGGTAGTTTTGATTGTTGTAGACAATGTATGATGATTAGGCAAACTAAAACTAATCAATTGGATATGTCATAGAGTATGACGGTTGATAGAATACATTAACGTTATGTATTGATTGATTACGTATATGACCTTTGTGTATATATGTTGTGTGTGTGGGAGGAGATAGGGGATGTACTCCACGGTTTAGGGAAAGATAGGGAATGGACCTCTAAACCGGATGTTGTTTGGGAGGAGATAGGGGATGGACTCCACTGATACAGCTCATATGCTTGTCAGATAATGTGTTGATACAGCTCATATGCTTGTCATTGGAAGTGTCGATATAGCTAATATGCATATCTGTTGAAAGGTGGATACAGCTTGTATGCTTATCTGTTGAGATGTTGATACAACTAATATGTTTATCTATTGTAAAATGGGAAGTGCTTAATATGAGCCATCGTCTCATATAAGTGGTTGGCCAGGTTCTGAGCCATTGATGTGAATTGTGAAATTGATAAGAAATGGAAACTGAAATGAAACATGAACATAGTGGTCATGAAATGGAAATGGATTATGAATTGGTTTATGAAAGTTGAACATTTATCAATTGCTAATGTCTTAGTCATTGCTCATACTGTGTTTAGCATATCTCTACTGGGCGTTGGCTCACCCTTTATGGGACATTATTTTCAGGTACAGGTAGTATGCCACCCCCAAGGACATAGCTTGGATGATGATGAGAGTTGAAGACTCTTTCTTTGTTTATTTTGATGTATTACATGTAAATTCAAGCCAAGGTCTTAATATGTATTGAGTTAGTACTCTTCTTTTTGTAACCAAGTGTTAACTTGGAAAGAAGTAATCCCATAGGGCATTTGCTTTTGTCGTTAACATGTAATACAGTTGTAAGAATTACTCTGATGAACAGAAACGGTTGATTTCTTTTGTATCAATGCATGTCTAAAATGTTGGTTATTATATATATTTTTTGAGGGCGTTACAGTATAGTGGTTTCTTTAATGAACTTTCATTTTTAATTTTATGCAACTTCTATTTTTATTTTTATTCAACTTCCATTTTTATTCAAGTTCTTTTTCTATTCAACTTCCTTTTTTTATTTAATTTCCAAATAGATCGTTAAGGTATAGTGGTTTCTTGAATGAACTTCCATTTTTCATTTTCTGCAACTTCCATTTTTATTTTTATTCAACTTCTTTTTTTATTCAAGTTTCTTTTCTACTCAACTTCTTTTTTTATTTAATTTCCAAATAGATCGTTAAGGTATAGTGGTTTCTGAATTGAACTTCCATTTTTAATTTTCTGCAACTTCTATTTTTATTTTTATTCAACTTCCATTTTTATTCAATTTACTTTTCTATTAAACTTCCTTTTTTCTATTTAATTTTTAAACAGATCGTTAAGGTATAGTGGTTTCTTGAATGAACTTCAATTTTTAATTTTCTGCAACTTCCACTTTTATTTTTATTCGACTTCCATTTTTATTCAAGTCATTTTTCTATTCGACTTCCTTTTTTATCATTAAGGTATAGTGTTTTCTTGAATAAACTTCCAATTTTAATTTTCTGCAACTTCCATTTTTATTTATACTCAACATCTTTTTTTATTCAAGTTTCTTTTCTATTCAACTTCCTTTTCTATTCAATTTCCAAATAGATCGTTAAGATATAGTGGTTTCTTGAATGAGCTTCCATTTTTAATTTTATGCAACTTTCACTTTTATTTTTTTTCAACTTCCATTTTTATTCAATTTACTTTTCTATTAAACTTCCTTTTTTATTTAATTTCAAAATAGATCGTTAAGTTATGGTGGTTTCTTGAATGAACTTCCAATTTTAATTTTCTGCAACTTCCATTTTTATTTCTATTCAACTTCTTTTTTTATTCAAGTTTCTTTTCTATTCAACTTCTTTTTTTATTTAATTTCCAAATAGATTGTTATGGTATAGTGGTTTCGGGATTGAACTTTCATTTTTAATTTTATGCAACTTTCACTTTTATTTTTATTGAACTTCCATTTTTATTGAATTTACTTTTCTATTAAACTTCCTTTTTTATTTAATTTCCAATTAGATCGTTAAGGTATAATGGTTTCTTTAATGAACTTTCATTTTTAATTTTATGCAACTTCCATTTTTATTTTTATTCAACTTCCATTTTTATTCAAGTTATTTTTCTATTCAACTTCCTTTTTTATTTAATTTCCAAATAGATCGTTAAGGTATAGTAGTTTCTGGAATGAACTTCCATTTTTAATTTTCTACAACTTCCATTTTTATTTTTATTTAACTTCTTTTTTTATTCAAGTTTCTTTTCTACTCAACTTCTTTTTTTATTTAATTTCCTAATAGATCGTTAAGGTATAGTGGTTTCTGGATTGAACTACCATTTTTAATTTTCTGCAGCTACCATTTTTATTTTTATTCAACTTCTATTTTTATTCAATTTACTTTTCTATTAAACTTCATTTTTTATTCAATTTCCAAACAGATCGTTAAGGTATAATGGTTTCTTGAATGAACTTCCATTTTTAATTTTCTGCAACTTCCATTTTTATTTTTATTCGACTTCCATTTTTATTTAAGTCATTTTTCTATTCAACTTCCTTTTTATTTAATTTCCAAATAGATCGTTAAGGTATAGTGGTTTCTTGAATGAACTTCCAATTTTAATTTTCTGCAACTTCCATTTTTATTTCTGTTCAACTTCTTTTTTTATTTAATTTCCAAATAGATTGTTATGGTATAGTGATTTCGGGATTGAACTTTCATTTTTAATTTTATGCAACCTTCACTTTTATTTTTATTGAACTTCTATTTTTATTGAATTTACTTTTCTATTAAACTTCATTTTTTATTTAATTTCCAAATAGATCGTTAAGGTATAGTGGTTTTTTTAATGAACTTTCATTTTTAATTTTATGCAACTTTCATTTTTATTTTTATTCAACTTCCATTTTTATTCAAGTTATTTTTCTATTCAACTTCCTTTTTTATTTAATTTCCAAATACATCGTTAAGGTATAGTGGCTTCTGGAATGAACTTCCATTTTTAATTTTCTGCAACTTCCATTTTTATTTTTATTTAACTTCCTCTTTTATTCAAGTTTCTTTTCTACTCAACTTCTTTTTTTATTTAATTTCCAAATAGATCGTTAAGATATACTGGTTTCTGGATTGAACTTCCATTTTTAATTTTCTGCAACTTCCATTTTTATTTTTATTCAACTTCTATTTTTATTCAATTTACTTTTCTATTAAACTTCCTTTTTTATTCAATTTCCAAATAGATCGTTAAGGTATAGTGGTTTCTTGAATGAACTTCCATTTTTATTTTTATTCGACTTCCATTTTTATTCAAGTCATTTTTCTATTTAACTTCCTTTTTTTATTTAATTTCCAAATAGATCGTTAAGGTATAGTGGTTCCTTGAATGAACTTCCAATTTTAATTTTCTGCAACTTCCATTTTTATTTATATTCAGCTTCTTTTTTATTCAAGTTTTTTTTCTATTCAACTTCCTTTTTTATTTAATTTCCAAATAGATTGTTAAGGTATAGTGGTTTCTGGATTGAACTTCCATTTTTAATTTTATGCTACTTTTACTTTTATTTTTATTCAACAACCATTTTTATTCAATTGACTCTTGTATTAAACTTCTTTTTTTATTTAATTTCCAAATAGATCGGTAAGGTATAGTGGTTTCTTGAATGAACTTAACTTCCAATTTTAAATTTCTGCAACTTCCATTTTTATTTCTATTCAACTTCTTTTTTTATTCAAATTTCTTTTCTATTCAACTTTTTTTTTTATTTAATTTCCAAATAGATTGTTATGGTATAGTGGTTTCTGGATTGAACTTTCATTTTTAATTTTATGCAACTTCCGTTTTTATTTTTATTTAACTTCCATTTTTATTCAAGTTTCTTTTCTACTCAACTTCCTTTTTTATTTAATTTCCAAATAGATCGTTAAGGTATAGTGTAACGCCCTCAAAAAAATAACATTAAATCAACGTTTTAGACATGCATTGATACAAAAGAATTCAACCATTTCTATTCATCAGAGTAATTCTTACAACTGTATTACATGTTAACAATGAAAGCAAATGCCCTATGGGCTTACAGCTTTCCAAGTTAACACTTGGTTACAAAAAAAAAAAGTACTAACTCAATACATATTAAGCCCTTGGCTTGAATTTACATGTAATACATCAAAATAAACAAAAGAAAGAGTCTTCAACTCTCATCATCATCCAAGCTATGTCCTTGGGGGTGGCATACTACCTGTACCTGAAAATAATGTCCCATAAAGGGTGAGCCAACGCCAAGTGGAGATATGCTAAACATAGTATGAGCAATGACTAAGACATTAGCAATTGATAAATGTTCAACTTTCATAAACCAATTCATAATCCATTTCCATTTCATGACCACTATGTTCACGTTTCATTTCAGTTTCCATCTCTTATCAATTTCACAATTTACATCAGTGGCTCAGAACCTGGCCAACCACTTATATGAGACGATGGCTCATATTAAGCACTTCCCATTTTACAATAGATAAACATATTAGTTGTATCAACATCTCAACAGATAAGCATACAAGATGTATCCACATTTCAACAGATATGCATATTAGCTATATCAATACTTCCAATAACAAGCATATGAGCTGTATCAACACTTCCAAAGATAAGCATACGAGCTGTATCAACACATTATCTGACAAGCATATGAGCTGTATCAGTGGAGTCCATCCCCTATCTCCTCCCAAACAACATTCGGTTTAGAGGTCCATCCCCTATCTTCCCCTAAACCATGGAGTACATCCCCTATCTCCTCCCACACACACAACATATATACACAAAGGTCATATACGCAATCAATCAATACATAACGTTAATGTATTCTATCAACCGTCATACTCTATGACATATCCAATTGATTAGTTTTAGTTTGCCTAATCATCATGCATTGTCTATAACAATCAAAACTACCCTCCACCGGTAGCCCAAGCAGTTATTTCTAAACAGATAATAAAAGCTCCAACAGATAAAATATCAATCTTTTCAACCATATAATGAGTCAATTTCATTATTTCCACCTCAATTCCATATAACTACAATTTTCCCAAATTAATTTCACCAATTAATTTTAAACAACAATTTAGGGCTTTTACCCCCAAATCCCAATATTAACTCAAAGGTCCCAATATCAACAACCAACAACTATATCATCACTTTGAAACCCAAAATACAT
Organism: Camellia sinensis; assembly: GCF_055761805.1. NCBI lineage: Eukaryota > Viridiplantae > Streptophyta > Magnoliopsida > Ericales > Theaceae > Camellia > Camellia sinensis. The sequence continues at coordinate 11,098,897 of NC_138962.1, read as the reverse complement.
GTTATGAGCCCAAAATCACAAAACCCTTTTTACACATTTTGAAACCGTAAGTCCCAAAATTTTCCAAGTTCAACACTCTATCAAAACAACTAAAAATCTAGGTCAAAGACCATAAGAGTGAGTAGGAATCCCTACCTCAAAAGATGACACCCAACGAAGAAGATGGTGAAAACGAACTTGCTCCAAACCACGAGTTTCTCGGATCAAAAGATAGCCCTCGACGATCAACAACTTTTTTGTAAAGGCCAGAGGTGAGGAAACAACTCTTGCTAGATCAATACCTAGAGAGAAGGCAAGGTTCTAGAGAGAGAAGCTCTCAAATGGCTTTTTAAAAAGTAAGAGAGAGAGAGAGAGAGAGAGAGAGAATGTAAAAAGTGAATTCAAAACGCCCAGCTGCCAATTGATATACGACTTTCCCGCTCGAGCGGAAAACACAACGCACGAGCGTCAAGAACAAAAACTAGGTCCGCTCGAGCGCAAAAAGGCCCGCTCCAGCACCAAGACACAAGAATAAAGCATATCCGCTCAAGCGCGAAAACCAGTCCGCTCGAGCGTAGATTTCCCCTCCCAGAACTTACACCGAAAAGGTACTACCCACTCGAGCGCCAGAGTACCCGCTCGAGCGCCACCGCTCGAGCGTAAAGAAACCGGCTCGGCGTAAAAATCACACCTGCAGAAGTTTTGCAGGGACACGAAAAACTAGGAGTGTGCAATATCCGCTCGAGCGCAACAAGACCCGCTCGAGCGGGACGACCAAAAACCCGGCAACAAGATTTCAGACCAAGTTTCAACCCACCTGTTCGAAACAAGCCCAACACATCCTATAACTCAAACAAACGGAATTTAAGGATGACAACAAGATAGATACAACTACCACTTCACGGAACTGAGTCCGGAACACAACAGAACTGTAAAGGGACAACCGGGATCGCTATATATAGTGGTTTCTGGATTGAACTTCCATTTTTAATTTTCTGTAACTTCCATTTTTATTTTTATTCAACTTCTATTTTAATTCAATTTACACTTCTACTAAACTTCCTTTTATATTTAATTTCCAAACAGATCGTTAAGGTATACTGGTTTCTTGAATGAACTTCCATTTTTAATTTTCTGCAACTTCCATTTTTATTTTTATTCGACTTCCATTTTTATTCAAGTCATTTTTATATTCAACTTCCGTTTTTATTTAATTTCCAAATAGATCGTTAAGATATAGTGGTTTCTTGATTGAACTTCCAATTTTAATTTTCTGCAACTTCTATTTTTATTTCTATTCAACTTCTTTTTTTATTCAAGTTTCTTTTCTATTCAACTTCTTTTTTTATTTAATTTCCAAATAGATTGTTATGGTATAGTGGTTTCTGGATTGAACTTTCATTTTTAATTTTATGCAACTTTCACTTTTATTTTTATTGAACTTCCATTTTTATTGAATTTACTTTTTTGTTAAACTTCCTTTTTTATTTAATTTCCAAATAGATCGTTAAGGTATAGTGGTTTCTTTAATGAACTTCCATTTTTAATTTTATGCAATTTCCATTTTTATTTTTATTCAACTTCCATTTTTATTCAAGTTATTTTTCTATTCACCTTTCTTTTTTATTTAATTTCCAAATAGATCGTTAAGGTATAGTGGTTTCTTGAATGAACTTCCATTTTTAATTTTCTGCAACTTCCATTTTTATTTTTATTTAACTTCATTTTTTATTCAAGTTTCTTTTCTACTCAACTTTCTTTTTTATTTAATTTCCAAGTAGATCGTTAAGGTATAGTGGTTTCTGGATTGAACTTCCATTTTTAATTTTCTTCAACTTCCATTTTTATTTTTATTCAACTTCCATTTTTATTCAATTTACTTTTCTATTAAACTTCATTTTTTTATTTAATTTCCAAACAGATCGTTAAGGTATAGCGGTTTCTTGAATGAACTTCAATTTTTAATTTTCTGCAACTTCCACTTTTATTTTTATTCGACTTCCATTTTTATTCAAGTCATTTTTCTATTCAACTTCTTTTTTATTTAATTTCCAAATCGGTCGTTAAGGTATAGTGGTTTCTTGAATGAACTTCCAATTTTAATTTTCTGCAACTTCCACTTTTATTTCTATTCAACTTCGTTTTTTATTCAAGTTTTTTTCTATTCAACTTCCTTTTTTATTTAATTTCCAACTAGATCGTTAAGGTATAGTGGTTTCTTGAATGAACTTCCATTTTTAATTTTATGCAACTTTCACAATTATTTTTTTTCAACTTCCATTTTTATTCAATTTACTTTTCTATTAAACTTCCTTTTTTATTTAATTTCCAAATAGGTCGATAAGGTATAGTGGTTTCTTGAATGAATTTCCAATTTTTAATTTTCTGCAACTTCCATTTTTATTTTTATTCGACTTCAATTTTTATTCAATTTACTTTTCTATTCAACTTCCTTTTTTATTTAATTTCCAAATAGATCGTTAAGGTATAGTGGTTTCTGGATTGAACTTCCATTTTTAATTTTATGCAACTTTCAATTTTATTTTTATTCAACTTCCATTTTTAATCATTTACTTTTCTATTAAACTTCCTTTTTTATTTAATTTCCAAATAGGCCGTTAAGGGATAGTGGTTTCTTGAATGAACTTCCATTTTTAATTTTCTGCAATTTCCATTTTTATTTTTATTTAACTTCCTTTTTCATTCTAGTTTCTTTTCTACTTAACTTCCTTTTTTCTTTAATTTCCAAATAAATCGTTAAGGTATAGTGGTTTCTGGATTGAACTTCCATTTTTAATTTTATGCAACTTTCATTTTTATTTTTATTCAACTTCCATTTTTAATCATTTACTTTTCTATTAAACTTCCTTTTTTATTTAATTTCCAAATAGGCCGTTAAGGGATAGTGGTTTCTTGAATGAACTTCCATTTTTAATTTTCTGCAATTTCCATTTTTATTTTTATTTAACTTCCTTTTTCATTCTAGTTTCTTTTCTACTTAACTTCCTTTTTTCTTTAATTTCCAAATAAATCGTTAAGGTATAGTGGTTTCTGGATTGAACTTCCATTTTTAATTTTATGCAACTTTCATTTTTATTTTTATTCAACTTCCATTTTTATTCAATTTTCTTTTCTATTAAACTTCCTTTTTTATTTAATTTCCAAATAGATCGTTAAGGTATAGTGGTTTCTTGAATGAACTTCCATTTTTAATTTTCTACAACTTCCATTTTTAATTTTATTCGACTTCCATTTTTATTCAAGTTATTTTTCTATTCAACTTCTTCTTTTATTTAATTTCCAAATAGATCGTTAAGGTATAGTGGTTTCTTGAATGAACTTCCATTTTTAATTTTCTGCAACTTCCATTTTTATTTTCAAATAACTTCCTTTTTCATTCTAGTTTCTTTTCTACTCAACTTCCCTTTTTATTTATTTTCCAAATAGATCGTTAAGGTATAGTGGTTTATGGATTGAATTTCCATTTTTAATTTTATGCAACTTTAATTTTTATTTTTATTCAACTTCCATTTTTATTCAATTTACTTTTCTATTAAACTTCCTTTTTTATTTAATTTCAAAATAGATCGTTAACGTATAGTGGTTTCTTGAATGAACTCCTATTTTTAATTTTCTGCAACTTCCACTTTTATTTTTATTCGACTTCCATTTTTATTCGAGCCATTTTTGTATTCGACTTCCTTTTTTCTTTAATTTCCAAATAGATCGTTAAGGTATAGTGGTTTCTTGAATAAACTTCCAATTTTAATTTTCTGCAACTTCCATTTTTATTTCTATTGAACTTCTTTTTTTATTCAATTAACTTTTCTATTAAAGTTCCTTTTTTATTCAATTTCCAAACAGATCGTTAAGGTATAGTGGTTCCTTGAATGAGCATCCATTTTTAATTTTCTGTAATTTTCATTTTTATTTTTATTCGACTTCCATTTTTATTCAAGTCATTTTTCTATTCAACTTCCTTTTTTATTTAATTTCCAAGCAGATCGTTAAGGTATAGTGGTTTGTTGAATGAACTTCCAATTTTAATTTTCTGCAACTTCCATTTTTATTTCTATTCAACTTCTTTTTTTATTCTAGTTTTTTTTCTATTCAACTTCCTTTTTTATTTAGTTTCCAAATAGAATGTTAAGGTATAGTCGTTTCTGGATTGAACTTCCATTTTTAATTTTATGCAACTTTCACTTTTATTTTTATTCAACTTACATTTTTATTCAATTTACATTTCTATTAAACTTTATTTTTTATTTAATTTCCAAACAGATCGTTAAGGTATAGTGGTTTCTTGAATGAACTTAACTTCCAATTTTAAATTTCTGCAACTTCCATTTTTATTTCTATTCAACTTCTTTTTTTATTCAAGTTTCTTTTCTATTCAACTTCTTTTTTTTATTTTAATTTCCAAATAGAATGTTATGGTATAGTGGCTTCTGGATTGAACTTTCATTTTTAATTTTATGCAATTTCCATTTTTATTTTTATTTAACTTCCTTTTTCATTCTAGTTTCTTTTCTACTCATCTTCCTTTTTTTTTTAATTTCTAAATAGATCGTTAAGGTATAATGGTTTATGGATTGAACTTCCATTTTTAATTTTATGCAACTTTAATTTTTATTTTTATTCAACTTCCAATTTACTGTTCAATTAAACTTCCCTTTTTATTTAATTTCCAAATAGATCGTTAAGGTATAGTGGTTTCTTGAATGAACTTCAATTTTTAATTTTCTGGAACTTCCACTTTTATTTTTATTCGACTTCCATTTTTATTCAAGTCATTTTTCTATTCAACTTCCTTTTTTATTTAATTTCCAAATAGATCGTTAAGGTATAGTGGTTTCTTGAATGAACTTCCAATTTTAATTTTCTGCAACTTCCATTTTTATTTCTACTCAACTTCTTTTTTTATTCAAGTTTCTTTTCTATTCAACTTCCTTTTTTATTTGATTTCCAAATAGATCGTTAAGGTATATAGTGGTTTCTTGAATGAACTTAACTTCCAATTTTAATTTTATGCAACTTTCACTTTAATTTTTTTCGACTTCCACTTTTATTCAAGTTATTTTTCTATTCAACTTCCTTTTTTATTTAATTTCCAAATAGATCGTTAAGGTATAGTGGTTTCTGGAATGAACTTCCATTTTTAATTTTCTGCAACTTCCATTTTTAATTTTATTTAACTTCCTATTTTATTCAAGTTTCTTTTCTACTCAACTTCCTTTTTCATTTAATTTCCAAATACATCGTTAAGGTATAGTGGTTTCTGGATTGAACTTCCATTTTTAATTTTCTGCAGCTTCCATTTTTATTTTTATTCAACTTCTATTTTTATTCAATTTACTTTTCTTTTAAACTTCCTTTTTTATTCCATTTCCAAACAGATCGTTAAGGTATAGTGGTTTCTTGAATGAACTTCCATTTTTAATTTTCTGGAACTTCCATTTTTATTTTTATTCGACTTCCAATTTTATTCAAGTCATTTTTTTATTCAACTTCCTTTTTTATTTAATTTCCAAATAGATCGTTAAGGTATAGTGGTTTCTTGAATGAACGTCCATTTTAAATTTTCTGCAACTTCCATTTTTATTTTTATTTAACTTCTTGTTTTATTCAAGTTTCTTTTCTATTCAACTTCCTTTTTTATTTAATTTCCAAATAGATCGTAAGATATAGTGGTTTCTGGATTGAACTTCCATTTTTAATTTTGTGCAACTTTAATTTTTATTTTTATTCAACTTCCATTTTTATTCAATTTACTTTTCTATTAAACTTCATTTTTTATTTAATTTCCAAATAGATCGTTAAGGTATAGTGGTTTCTTGAATGAACTTCAATTTTTAATTTTCTGCAACTTCCAGTTTTATTTTTATTCGACTTCCATTTTTATTCAAGTCATTTTTCTATTCAACTTCCTTTTTTACTTAATTTCCAAATAGATCGTTAAGGTATAGTGGTTTCTTGAATGAACTTCCATTTTTATTTTTATTTAACTTCCTTTTTTATTCAAGTTTCTTTTCTACTCAACTTTTTTTTTTTATTTAATTTCCAAATAGATCATTAAGGTATAGTGGTTTCTGGATTGAACTTCCATTTTTAATTTTATGCAAATTTAACTTTTCTTTTTATTCAACTTCCATTTTTATTCAATTTACTTTTCTATTAAACTTCCTTTTTTTATTTAATTTCCAAATATATCGTTAATGTATAGTGGTTTCTTGAATGAACTTCAATTTTTAATTTTCTGCAACTTCCACTTTTATTTTTATTCGACTTCCATTTTTATTCATGTCATTTTTCTATTCAACTTCCTTTTTTATTTAATTTCCAAATAGATCGTTAAGGTATAGTGGTTTCTTGAATGAACTTCCAATTTTAATTTTCTGCAACTTCCATTTTTATTTCTACTCAACTTCTTTTTTTATTCAAGTTTCTTTTCTATTCAACTACCTTTTTTATTTAATTTCCAAGTAGATCGTTAAGGTATTGTGGGGTTTTGAATGAACTTCCATTTTTAATTTTATGCAACTTTCCATTTTATTTTTTTTCGACTTCCATTTTTATTCAATTTACTTTTCTATTAAACTTCCTTTTTTATTTAATTTCCAAATAGATCGTTAAGGTATAGTGGTTTCTTGAATGAGCTTCCAATTTTAATATTCTGCAACTTCCATTTTTATTTCTATTCAACTTCATTTTTTATTAAAGTTTCTTTTCTATTCAACTTCTTTTTTTATTTAATTTCCAAATAGATTGTTATGGTATAGTGGTTTCGGGATAGAACTTTCATTTTTTATTTTATGCAACTTTCACTTTTATTTTTGTTGAACTTCCATTTTTATTGAATTTACTTTTCTATTCAACTTCCTTTTTTATTTAATTTCCAAATAGATCGTTAAGGTATAGTGGTTTCTATAATTAACTTTCATTTTTAATTTTATGCAACTTCCATTTTTATTTTTATTCAACTTTCATTTTTATTCAAGTTATTTTTCTATTCAACTTCCTTTTTTATTTAATTTCCAAATAGATCGTTAAGGTATAGTGGTTTCTGGAATGAACTTCCATTTTTAATTTTCTGCAACTTCCATTTTTATTTTTATTCAACTTCCTTTTTTATTCAAGTTTCTTTTCTACTCAACTTCCTTTTTTATTTAATTTCCAAATAGATCGTTAAGGTATAGTTGTTTCTGGATTGAACTTCCATTTTTAATTTTCTGCCGCTTGCGTTTTTATTTTTATTCAACTTCTATTTTTATTCAATTTACTTTTCGATTAAACTTCCTTTTTTATTCAATTTCCAAACTGATCGTTAAGGTATAGTGGTTTCTTGAATGAACATCTATTTTTAATTTCCTGCAACTTCCATTTTTATTTTTATTCGACTTCCATTTTTATTCAAGTCATTTTTCTGTTCAACTTCCTTTTTTATTTAATTTCCAAACAAATCGTTAATGTATAGTGGTTTCTTGAATGAACTTCCATTTTAAATTTTTTGTAACTTCCATTTTTAATTTTATTTAACTTCTTTTTTTATTCAAGTCATTTTTCTATTCAACTTCCTTTTTTATTTAATTTCCAAATAGATCGTTAAGGTATAGTGGTTTCGGGATTGAACTATCATTTTTAATTTTATGCAACTTTCACTTTTATTTTTGTTGAACTTCCATTTTTATTGAATTTGCTTTTCTATTATACTTCCTCTTTGATTTAGTTTCCAAATAGATCGTTAAGGTATAGTGGTTTCTTTAATTAACTTTCATTTTTAATTTTATGCAACTTCCAGTTTTATTTTTATTCAACTTCCATTTTTATTCAAGTTATTTTTCTATTCAACTTCCTTTTTTATTAGATTTCCAAATAGATCGTTAAGGTATACTGGTTTCTGGAATGAACTGCTATTTTTAATTTTCTCCAACTTCCATTTTTATCTTTATTTAACTTCCTTTTTTATTCAAGTTTCTTTTCTACTCAACTTCTTTTTTATTTAATTTCCAAATAGATCGTTAAGGTTTAGTGGTTTCTGGATTGAACTTCCATTTTTAATTTTTTGCAACTTCCATTTTTATTTCTGTTCAACTTCTTTTTTTTTTATTCAAGTTTCTTTTCAATTCAACTTCCTTTTTTATTTAATTTCCAAATAGATCGTTAAGGTAAAGTGATTTCTGGATTGAACTTCCATTTTTAATTTTATGCAACTTTCACTTTTATTTTTTTTTCAACTTCCATTTTTATTCAATTTACTTTTCTATTAAACTTCCTTTTTTATTTAATTTCTAAATAGATCGTTAAGGTATAGTGGTTTCTTGAATGAACTTCCAATTTTAATTTTCTGCAGCTTCCATTTTTATTTCTATTCAACTTCTTTTTTTTATTCAAGTTTATTTTCTATTCAACTTCTTTTTTTATTTAATTTCCGAATAGATTGTTATGGTATAGTGGTTTCAGGATTAAACTTTCATTTTTAATTTTATGCAACTTTCACTTTTATTTTTATTGAACATCCATTTTTATTGAATTTACTTTTTTATTAAATTTCCTTTTTTATTTAATTTCCAAATAGTTCGCTAAGGTATAGTGGTTTTTTTTAATGAACTTCCATTTTTATTTTTATTCAACTTCAATTTTTATTCAAGTTATTTTTCTATTCAACTTCCTTTTTTATTTAATTTCCAAATAGATCGTTAAGGTATAGTGGTTTCTTGAATGAACTTCCATTTTTATTTTGTAACGCCCTCAAAATAATAACAATAAACTCATCAGATAAGACATGAATTTACATTTAAACTAACCGCATTCCTTTCATTCATTAGAATTCCAAGACATAAGTATTACATGTTTAACCTCATAATAAAATGCCCTACGGGCTTACAGCTTTCCAAGTTAACACTTGGTTACAACAAAGAGTTCTAACTCGTTTACACATTAAGCCCTTGGCTTGAAATTACATGTAATACATCAAAGTAAAACGACAAAACTATGCCCGCCACTAGCCTCCCAGCTATGTCCTTGGAGGTGGCATGCTTCCTGTACCTGAAAATGATATTCCCATATAGGGTGAGCCACAGCCCAGTAGAAATACACTAAACCAACCATGGACAATGACTAAAACATTAGCAATTGATAGTTGGTCAACACTGATACAATCACATAAATTACATATTTATGTCAACGACTTACAAGTCCCAATTACCTTTCATTTTCCCTTTTTCAACAGATAACCATGCTAGCTCTATCATCATTTCCACAGATATGTATAAAAACTATATCTCACATTCAGATAAGCATAAAAGCTATATCCACATTCTCAACAGATATGTATATAAACAATATCCACAGATAAGCATACAAGCTGTATCCACACTCTACAACAGATATGTATATCAACAATATCCACAGATAAGCATACAAGCTGTATCCACACTTCACAAAGATAAGCATATGAGCTCTATCTTCACTTCTCTAGACAAGCATATGAGCTCTGTCTACGGAGTACATCCCCTATCTCCTCCAAATACCTATCCGGTTTAGAGGTACATCCCCTATCTTCCCCTAAACCGCGGAGTACATCCCCTATCTCCTCCTCTACACATAACGTATATAAACACATTGGTTCTATATACTACCACACAATACAAACAATTAATGTATTCTTGCAACTGTCAAGTTCCATAACACATTCCATTGATTAGTTCCAGTTTGCCTAATCAACATACATTGTCTACAACAATCTCGACTATCCTCCACCGATAGCCCCAAGCAGTTATTTCTAAAACAGAAAATAAATGCGCAAATGGATATTCAATCAACATTTCATTTCCTCATTTCTCACCAATTAATTATCCCAATTAATTAAACAATGTAATTAGGCCATTTTCCATAATTACCATTTCAACCCTTAGGTCCCATTTTCATCAATGATTCAACAATCATTCCATTTTCTTCATGCCAAACATGCATCTAGGTTTATTATGAATAAAACCCCAACCTTTGTAAAATTACACAAAAGCCCCAAACTTTCACAAAATTACCCAACCAAGCCCAACATCTCAAAATACCAAAATTTAAAGACAAAACCCATAGAGAGGAGTAGGTTATCCCTACCTCAAATTCGGAGTCCCAAAGGAGAAGACGACAAAACCCAACGTGCTCCAAAACCCGAGATTTTCAGATTAAAATGAAGCCCTCGACGATCAACAACTTTTTTGTAAAGGCCAAAGGTGAGTAAATCACTCCTACTAGATCAAAACCTAGAGAGAAGGTAGAGTCTAGAGTGAGAGGCTCAACAATGGTGTTTTGAGAAAAGTAAGAGAGAGAAGAGAAAGTGAAAAAGTGATTTGAAAAGTCACAATTTCGGGATTTAAACCCAGTCTTCCGCTCGAGCGTAAAACACCCCGCTCGAGCGGCCACTCACAGACTTCCGCTCGAGCGGTCAACCTCCCGCTCGAGCGCAGAATGCACTCGCTCAGCACTTTCGCAGAACCAGACCTCCGCTCGAGCTCCCAACCCTACGCTCGAGCTCACAACACTGCACAACAAGATACTGGATGGATGTAATCTGCGCTCGAGCGTCAAAACCTCCGCTCGAGCGTACAGGCCAAAAATCTGGGCAACTAGTTTTGGTTTCTAAACTCAACCAACCTGTAACAAACCCGCTCAACACATCCTATAACTCAAATACGAAGTAAAAGGATGTAAACACAATAATAAACAACTACCAACATCCACGGACACATGTCCGGATCACGGTATAACAAGGGTAAACCCGGGATCGCTATATATTTTTATTTAATTCCTTTTTTTTTTCAAGTTTCTTTTCTACTCAACTTTCTTTTTTTATTTAATTTCCATATAGATCGTTAAGGTATAGTGGTTTCTAGATTGAACTTCCGTTTTTAATTTTCTGCAACTTTCATATTTATTTTTATTCAGCTTCTATTTTTATTCAATTTACTTGTCTATTAAACTTCCTTTTTTTATTTAATTTCCAAACAGATCGTTAAGGTATAGTGGTTTCTTGAATGAACTTCCATTTTTAATTTTCTGCAACTTCCATTATTATTTTTATTTGACTTCCATTTTTATTCAAGTCATTTTTCTATTCAACTTCCTTTTTTATTTAATTTCCAAATAGATCGTTAATATAGCGATCCCGGTTGTCCCTTAACTACTCTGTTGTGTTCCGGACTCAGTTCTGTGAAGTTGGTAGTGGTATCTATCTTGTTGTGTCCTTTAATTCCACATGATTGAGTTTTAGGATGTTTCGAGCAGGGTTGTTACAGGTTGGTTAGGCCTTGGTTTCAATTCCTTACTGTTCGATTTTTAGGCGGTCCGCTCGAGCGGGTATTGCACACCTCTAGTATTTCGGGTTCCTGCAAAACTTCTGCAGATGGGATTTCTACGCTCGAGCGGTGCCGCTCGAGCGGGTTTGTCGGCGCTCGAGCGGGTAGTGCTTTCTGGGTGTAAGTTTTGGGAGGTGGAAATCTGCGCTCGAGCGGACTGGTTTTCACGCTCGAGCAGAAGTGCTTTATTCTTGTGTCTTGGCGCTCGAGCGGGCCTTATTGCGCTCGAGCGTGTCCAGAGTTTTGTTCTTGGCGCTCGAGCGGGTCATACGTATATGAGTTATCCGCTGGGTGATTTCAAATCACTTTTTGCTTTTCTTTCTCTCTCCTACTTTTTCTAAAAACCATTTTTGAGAGCCTCTCTCTCTAGATACTCCCTTCTCTCTAGGGTTTGATCTAGTTAGAGTGCCCTCCTTCTCTTCGGCCTTTGTAAAAGTTGTGTTGATCGTCGAGGGCGTCGTTTTGATCTGAAAATCTCGGTCTTTGGAGCACGTTGGTTTTGGGTCTCTTCTCTGTAACGCCCTCAAAATAATAACATTAAACCCATCAATAAAAACATGAATTGATAATAAAGATAAACATTCTCTTATTCATCAGAGTAATTTCTTACAAAAATATTACATGTTAACAACAAAAGCAAATGCCCTACGGGCTTACAGCTTTCCAAGTTAACACTTGGTTACAACAAAAAAGTGCTAACTCATTTACACATTAAGCCCTTGGCTTGAATATACATGTAATACATCAAAGAAAACAAAACGCCAAAAGTCCGCCTGCCTCTAGCCTCCCAAGCTACGTCCTTGGAGGTGGCATGCTACCTGCACCTGAAAATGATATTCCCATATAGGGTGAGCCACAGCCCAGTAGAAATACACTAAACCAACCATGAACAATGACTAAAAGATTAGCAATTGATAGATGGCCAACATTGATACATCCACATAAATCACATTTTATGTCATTCGACTTATGAGTCCAAGTTACTTTTCATTTTTTCTTTTTTTCAACAGATAGGCATATTAGCTCCATCATCATTTCAACAGATATGTATAAAAACTATATCCCACATTCACAGATAAGCATATAAGCTGCATCCACATTTCACAAAGATAAGCATACTGGCCCTATCTTCACTTCTCTAGACAAGCATATGAGCTGTATCTACACTTCTCAAAGATAAGCATTTAGCTCTATCTTCACTTCTCTAGACAAGCGTATGAGCTGTGTCTACGGAGTTCATCCCCTATCTTCTCCCAACATTATCCGGTTTAGAGGTACATCCCCCATCTTCCCCTAAACCGCGGAGTACATCCCTCATCTCCTCCTCTACACATAACGTATACAAACACATTGGTTCTATATACCATCATTCAATACATACTGTTAATGTATTCAATCAACCGTCAAATTTCATGACACATTCCATTGATTAGTTTTCGTTTGCCTAATCATCATGCATTTTCTACAACAATCACGACTATCCTCCACCGATAGCCCAAAGCAGTTATTTCTAAACAGAAAATAAATGCACAAATGGATATTCAATCAACATTTCATTTCGGTGAGTGATAATTAATTCAACTACACCCTTTAACCCCATACATTCCCGATCTCGACAATTCCATTTCTTTTTCTCATTTCTCACAATTAATTATCCCAATTAATCACACAATGTAATTAGGTCATTTTCCATAATTAACATTACAACCCTTAGGGCCCCATTTTCATCAATGATTTAACATTTATCCCATTTCTCCATGCCAAACATGCATTTAGGTTTATTATAAATAAAATCCCAACTCTTGTAAAATTACACAAAAGCCCCCAAACTTTCACAAAATTACCAACCCAATCCCCCAACATCTCAAAATACCAAAATTTAAAGACAAGATCCATAGAGAAGAGTAGGATATCCCTACCTCAAATCCGGAGCCCCAAAGGAGAAGGTGACAAAACCAAGCGTGCTCCAAATCCCGAAATTTTCAGATTAAAATGACGCCCTCGACGATCAACACAACTTTTACAAAGGCCGAAGAGAAGGAGGACACTCTAACTAGATCAAACCCTAGAGAGAAGGGAGTATCTAGAGAGAGAGGCTCTCAAAATGGCTTTTAGAAAAAGTAGGAGAGAGAAAGAAAAGCAAAAAGTGATTTAAAATCACCCAGCGGATAACTCATATACGTATGACCCGCTCGAGCGGAGAACACGACGCTCGAGTGCCAAGAACAAAACTCTGGACACGCTCGAGCGCAATAAGGCCCGCTCGAGCGCCAAGACACAAGAATAAAACACATCCGCTCGAGCGCGAAAACCAGTCCGCTCGAGTGCAGATTTCCACCTCCCAGAACTTACACCCAGAAAGTACTACCCGCTCGAGCGCCAAACGACCCGCTCGAGCGCCACCGCTCGAGCGTAAACAAACCCGCTCGAGCGCAGAAATCACATCTGCAGAAGTTTTGCAGGAACCCGAAATACTGGAGGTGTGCAATACCCGCTCGAGCGCAAGAAGACCCGCTCGAGCAGAACGCCTAAAAACTGAACAACCAGGAATTGAAACCAAGGCCTAACCAACCTGTAACGACCTTGCCTAACACATCCTATAACTCAAATACAAAGTAAAAAAGGATGTAAACAAGATAATGATCAACTATCAACATCCACGGACACATGTCCGGATCATTGTACAACAAGGGTAAACCCGGGATCGCTATATTCTCCATCCGAGCTCTAACTTCGAGGTAGGGATATCCTACTCCTCTTTATGAGCTTTGTCTTTAAATTTTAGTATTTTGAGATGTTGGGGTTGGTTTGGTAATTTTTTGAAGGTTTGGGGGCTTTTGTGTAAATTTACAAGAGTTGGGGGTTTTACCTATATAAAACCTAGATGCATGTTTGGCATAGATTGTTATGGTATAGTGGTTTCGGGATTAAACTTTCATTTTTAATTTTATGCAACTTTCACTTTTATTTTTATTGAACATCCTTTTTTATTGAATTTACTTTCTTATTAAACTTCCTTTTTTATTTAATTTCCAAATAGTTCCGCTAAGGTATAGTGGTTTTTTTAATGAACTTCCGTTTTTAATTTTATGCAACTTCCATTTTTATTTTTATTCAACTTCAATTTTTATTCAAGTTATTTTTCTATTCAACTTCCTTTTTTATTTAATTTCCAAATATAACGTTAAGGTATAGTGGTTTCTTGAATGAACTTCCATTTTTATTTTTGTTTAATTCCTTTTTTTTCAAGTTTCTTTTCTACTCAACTTTCTTTTTTTATTTAATTTCCATATAGAACGTTAAGGTATAGTGGTTTCTGGATTAAACTTCCATTTTTAATTTTCTGCAACTTCCATATTTATTTTTATTCAGCTTCTATTTTTATTCAATTTACTTATCTATTAAACTTCCTTTTTTTTATTTAATTTCCAAACAGATCGTTAAGGTATAGTGGTTTCTTAAATGAACTTCCATTCATAATTTCTGCAACTTCCATTATTATTTTTATTCGACTTCCATTTTTATTCAAGTCATTTTTCTATTCAACTTCCTTTTTTATTTAATTTCCAAATAGATCGTTAAGGTATAGTGGTTTCTTGAATGAACTTCCAATTTTAATTTTCTGCAACTTCTATTTTCATTTCTATTCAACTTCTTTTTTTATTCAAGTTTCTTTTCTGTTCAACTTCTTCTTTTATTTAATTTCCAAATAGATTGTTATGGTATAGTGGTTTTGGGATTGAACTTTCATTTTTAATTTTATGCAACTTTCACTTTTATTTTTATTGGACTTCCATTTTTATTGAATTTACTTTTTTATTAAACTTCCTTTTTTATTTAATTTCCAAATAGATCGTTAAGGTATAGTGGTTTCTTTAATGAACTTCCATTTTTAATTTTATGCAACTTCTATTTTTATTTTTAATCAACTTCCATTTTTATTCATGTTATTTTTCTATTCAACTTCCTTTTTTATTTAATTTTCAAATACATCGTTAAGGTATAGTGGTTTCTTGAATGAACTTCCAATTTTAATTTTCGGCAAACTTCCATTTTTATTTCTATTCAACTTCTATTTTTATTCAAGTTTCTTTTCTATTCAACTTCTTTTTTTTATTTAATTTCCAAATAGATTGTTATGGTATAGTGGTTTCGGGATTGAACTTTCATTTTTAATTTTATGCAACTTTCACTTTTATTTTTATTGAACTTCCATTTTTATTGAATTTACTTTTTTATTAAACTTCCTTTTTTATTTAATTTCCAAATAGATCGTTAAGGTATAGTGGTTTCCGGACTAAACTTCCACTTTTAATTTTATGAAACTTTCACTTTTATTTTTTTTCAACTTCCATTTTTATTCAAGTTATTTTTCTATTCAACTTCCTTTTTTATTTAATTTCCAAATAGATCGTTAAGGTATAGTGGTTTCTTGAATGAACTTCCATTTTTATTTTTATTTAACTTCCTTTTTTATTCAAGTTTCTTTTCAACTCAACTTCATTTTTTTATTTAATTTCCAAATAGATCGTTAAGGTATAGTAGTTTCTGGATTGAACTTTCATTTTTAATTTTCTGCAACTTCCATTTTTATTTTTATTCAACTTCTATTTTTATTCAATTTACTTTTCTATTAAACTTCTTTTTTTTATTTAATTTCCAAACAGGTCGTTAAGGTATAGTGGTTTCTTGAATGAACTTCCATTTTTAATTTTCTGCAACTTCCATTTTTATTTTTTTTCGACTTCCATTTTTATTCAAGTCATTTTTCAATTCAACTTCCTTTTTTATTTAATTTCCAAATAGATCGTTAAGGTATAGTGGTTTCTTGAATGAACTTCCAATTTTAATTTTCTGCAACTTCCATTTTTATTTCTATTCAACTTCTTTTTTTATTCAAGTTTCTTTTCTATTCAACTTCTTTTTTTATTTAATTTCCAAATAAATTGTTATGGTATAGTGGTTTCGGGATTGAACTTTCATTTTTAATTTTATGCAACTTTCACTTTTATTTTTATTGGACTTCCATTTTTATTGAATTTACTTTTTTATTAAACTTCCTTTTTTATTTAATTTCCAAATAGATCGTTAAGGTATAGTGGTTTCTTTAATGAACTTCCATTTTTAATTTTATGCAACTTCTATTTTTATTTTTATTCAACTTCCATTTTTATTCATGTTATTTTTCTATTCAACTTCCTTTTTTATTTAATTTTCAAATACATCGTTAAGGTATAGTGGTTTCTTCAATGAACTTCCAATTTTAATTTTCGGCAAACTTCCATTTTTATTTATATTCAACTTTTATTTTTATTGAAGTTTCTTTTCTATTCAACTTCTTTTTTTATTTAATTTCCAAAGAGATTGTTATGGTATAGTGGTTTCGGGATTGAACTTTCATTTTTAATTTTATGCAACTTTCACTTTTATTTTTATTGAACTTCCATTTTTATTGAATTTACTTTTTTATTAAACTTCCTTTTTTATTTAATTTCCAAATAGATCGTTAAGGTATAGTGCTTTCCGAACTGAACTTCTATTTTTAATTTTATGCAACTTTCACTTTTATTTTTTTTCAACTTCCATTTTTATTCAAGCTATTTTTCTATTCAACTTCCTTTTTTATTTAATTTCCAAATAGATCGTTAAGGTATAGTGGTTTCTTGAATGAACTTCCATTTTTATTTTTATTTAACTTCCTTTTTTATTCAAGTTTCTTTTCAACTCAACTTCATTTTTTTTATTTAATTTCCAAATAGATCGTTAAGGTATAGTAGTTTCTGGATTGAACTTTCATTTTTAATTTTCTGCAACTTCCATTTTTAATTTTATTCAACTTCTATTTTTATTCAATTTACTTTTCTATTAAACTTCCTTTTTTTATTTAATTTCCAACCAGATCGTTAAGGTATAGTGGTTTCTTGAATGAACTTTCATTTTTAATTTTCTGCAACTTCCATTTTTATTTTTTTTCGACTTCCATTTTTATTCAAGTCATTTTTCTATTCAACTTCCTTTTTTTATTTAATTTCCAAATAGATCGTTAAGGTATAGTGGTTTCTTGAATGAACTTCCAATTTTAATTTTCTGCAACTTCCATTTTTATTTCTATTCAACTTCTTTTTTTATTCAAGTTTCTTTTCTATTCAACTTCTTTTTTTGTTTAATTTCCAAATAGATTGTTATGGTATAGTGGTTTCTGGATTGAACTTTCACTTTTAATTTTATGCAACTTTCACTTTTATTTTTATTGAACTTCCATTTTTATTGAATTTACTTTTCTATTAAACTTCCTTTTTTTTTTAATTTCCAAATAGATCGTTAAGGTATAGTGGTTTTTGGATTGAACTTCCACTTTTAATTTTCTACAACTTCCATTTTTATTTTTATTCAACTTCTATTTTTATTCAATTTACTTTTTTATTTAATTTCCAAATAGATCGTTAAGGTATAGTGATTTCTTCAATGAACTTCCATTTTGAATTTTCTGCAACTTCCATTTTTATTTTTATTCAAGTTATTTTTCTATTCAACTTTCTTTTTTATTTAATTTCCAAATAGATCGTTAAGGTATAGTGGTTTCTTGAATAAACTTCGATTTTTAATTTTCTGCAACTTCCATTTTTATTTTTATTTAACTTCCTTTTTTATTCAAGTTTCTTTTTTACTCAACTTCCTTTTTTATTTAATTTCCAAATAGATCGTTAAGGTATAGTGGTTTCTGGTTTCGACTTCCATTTTTGATTTTCTGCAACTTCCATTTTTATTTCTATTCAACTTTTATTTTTATTCAATTTACTTTTCTATTAAACTTCCTTTTTTTATTTAATTTCCGAACAGATCGTTAAGGTATAGTGGTTTCTTCAATGAACTTCCATTTTTAATTTTCTGCAACTTCCATTTTTATTTTTATTCGACTTCCATTTTTATTCATGTCATTTTTCTATTGAACTTCCTTTTTTATTTAATTTCCAAATAGATCGTTAAGGTATAGTGCTTTCTGGATTGAACTACCATTTTTAATTTTCTGCAACTTCCATTTTTATTTTTATTCAACTTTTGTTTTTATTCAATTTACTTTTCTACTAAACTTCCTTTTTTCTTTAATTTCCAAACAGATCGTTAAGGTATTGTGGTTTCTTGAATGAACTTCCATTTTTAATTTTCTGGAACTTCCATTTTTATTTTTAATCGACTTCCATTTTTATTCAAGTCATTTTTCCATTTAACTTCCTTTTTTATTTAATTTCCAAATAGATCGTTAAGGTATAGTGGTTTCTTGAATGAACTTCCACTTTTAATTTCCTGCAACTTCCATTTTTATTTTTATTCGACTTCCATTTTTATTCAATTTACTTTTCTATTCCACTTCCTTTTTTATTTAATTTCCAAATAGATCGTTAAGGTATAGTGTTTTCTCGATTGAACTTCCATTTTTAATTTTATGCAACTTTCATTTTTATTTTTATTCAACTTCCATTTTTACTCAATTTACTTTTCTATTAAACTTCCTTTTTTATTTAATTTCCAAATATATCGTTAAGGTATAGTGGTTTCTTGAATGAACTTCCAATTTTAATTTTCTGCAACTTCCATTTTTATTTCTATTCAACTTCTTTTTTTATTCAAGTTTCTTTTCTATTCAACTTCTTTTTTTATTTAATTTCCAAATAGATTGTTATGGTATAGTGGTTTCTGGATTGAACTTTCATTTTTAATTTTATGCAACTTTCACTTTTATTTTTATTGAACTTCCATTTTTATTGAATTTACTTTTCTATTAAACTTCCTTTTTTATTTAATTTCCAAATAGATCGTTAAGGTATAGTGGTTTTTGGGTTGAACTTCCACTTTTAATTTTCTACAACTTCCATTTTTATTTTTATTCAACTTCCATTTTTATTCAATTTACTTTTTTATTTAATTTCCAAATAGATCGTTAAGGTATAGTGATTTCTTCAATGAACTTCCATTTTGAATTTTCTGCAACTTCCATTTTTATTTTTATTCAAGTTATTTTTCTATTCAACATTCTTTTTTATTTAATTTCCAAATAGATCGTTAAGGTATAGTGGTTTCTTGAATAAACTTCGATTTTTAATTTTCTGCAACTTCCATTTTTATTTTTATTTAACTTCCTTTTTTATTCAAGTTTCTTTTTTACTCAACTTCCTTTTTTATTTAATTTCCAAATAGATCGTTAAGGTATAGTGGTTTCTGGTTTCGACTTCCATTTTTGATTTTCTGCAACTTCAATTTTTATTTCTATTCAACTTTTATTTTTATTCAATTTACTTTTCTATTAAACTTCCTTTTTTATTTAATTTCTGAACAGATCGTTAAGGTATAGTGGTTTCTTCAATGAACTTCCATTTTTAATTTTCTGCAACTTCCATTTTTATTTTTATTCGACTTCCATTTTTATTCATGTCATTTTTCTATTGAACTTCCTTTTTTATTTAATTTCCAAATAGATCGTTAAGGTATAGTGCTTTCTGGATTGAACTACCATTTTTAATTTTCTGCAACTTCCATTTTTATTTTTATTCAACTTTTGTTTTTATTCAATTTACTTTTCTACTAAACTTCCTTTTTTCTTTAATTTCCAAACAGATCGTTAAGGTATTGTGGTTTCTTGAATGAACTTCCATTTTTAATTTTCTGGAACTTCCATTTTTATTTTTAATCGACTTCCATTTTTATTCAAGTCATTTTTCCATTTAACTTCCTTTTTTATTTAATTTCCAAATAGATCGTTAAGGTATAGTGGTTTCTTGAATGAACTTCCACTTTTAATTTCCTGCAACTTCCATTTTTATTTTTATTCGACTTCCATTTTTATTCAATTTACTTTTCTATTCCACTTCCTTTTTTATTTAATTTCCAAATAGATCGTTAAGGTATAGTGTTTTCTCGATTGAGCTTCCATTTTTAATTTTATGCAACTTTCATTTTTATTTTTATTCAACTTCCATTTTTACTCAATTTACTTTTCTATTAAACTTCCTTTTTTATTTAATTTCCAAATATATCGTTAAGGTATAGTGGTTTCTTGAAAGAACTTCCATTTTTAATTTTCTACAACTTCTATTTTTATTTTTATTCGATTTCGATTATTACTCAAGTTATTTTTCTATTCAACTTCATTTTTTATTTAATTTCCAAATAGATCATTAAGGTATAATAGTTTTTTGAATGAACTTCCTTTTTTAATTTTACGCAACTTCCATTTTTATTTTTATTTAAATTCCTTTTTCATTCTAGTTTCTTTTCTACTCAACTTCCTTTTTTATTTAATTTCCAAATAGACCGTTAAGGTAGAGTGGTTTATGGATTGAACTTCCATTTTTAATTTTATGCAACTTTAATTTTTAGTTTTATTCAATTTACTTTTCTATTAAGCTTCCTTTTTTACTTAATTTCCAAATAGATAGTTAAGGTATAGTGGTTTTTTGAATAAACTTCCACTTTTATTTTTATTCGACTTCCATTTTTATTCAAGTCATTTTTCTATTCAACTTCCTTTTTTATTTAATTTCCAAATAGATCGTTAAGGTATAGTGTAACAAGCCCGCGGAGGGACCCTCGCTACAGCTCGGACTCTCGATTTGTGTCACGGTTCTTAATCTGAACCAAAGAGTCCAAATCTGGCAAATCGTTTTGAGAAAAGCAGATTTTTCGAAAAGTAGTGCCAAACATGGACTGCTTTGCCAGATACAGAGTCGCCACCTAAATATTTTAAAATGGGGAAATTTAGGAAACCCTGACTCGGTGCCGAAGGCCACACGTCCGTCATCACCGGAGTTGTCTCGGCTCGGGAGCTTGGGTACGATCGGGGAAGGTCAGCTATGAGCACCCCCTTTCGCCCGGTCCGAAGACCGGCCTCTACTAACCGTGATATCCAATTTTGAAAACGTTTATGCATTCTTATTCCGGTTATTAGCCTAGAATTACTATGTTGTGCGCGCAGCAAACAAGTATAGACCAAATCACCCAAATTGGAACAAAACATTTCATGTTTGTTTTGAAAATGGTTTGCTACTCGCAAGTAGGCTAAAATGCAGATTTTGCCACCCTCAAGTGGGCTTAAAACTCGCAGTTTTAATGCATTATTCCAATTTAGGTAATTCAACCTCCATCCACAGGCATTCAAGCAATTTATCTCATGTAAACACTTAGCCGCATGGCAAGCATACTCTTATGGCAACATTCACACGCATGTTGGATGCTAAAGCATAACCACTTACATTGTACTCCGTGCCAAAACAATAAACTAGTTAGCAAATGTGCGTGCCCTAGTTCATGTTATTTTGCCTAATGCAACACATACAAGGTGCAATTCTAGTTAGGCTCGGTTAACCTAGATATGGCATACGATATGCAACCAACTAATTCATGTATTCAATTTTGGAATTTGAAAATACGAATGCGGTTAGCATGATGTACCGAGCCCGGTGCATGTTAACAGATGCATGAATGCACGCATGCATATCATAAGGTATGCTAATTTCAAAAAATGCCCTAATCTACCATCATAAGCTGGTAAATAAAAGGGAAGAAAGAAATGGGGATTGGAAGACATACACACACTCACCCACACTTATTACATGTCTCCCTCACTCAGAGGGTTCGAATTAATATTACAGCCCCAAAACAATAAATAAATAAAATTATTACAAAATTTCCTAAATAATTAAAAAAAGGAAGCAAAAGAATGAAGAGGGTGGCCACAGCCTCTGCCTCGGGGCGCGCAGATGATGCATGCTCGAATCCGTCCTGCCCGGAAAACCCGTACTATACTCTAGTCGCCTCTGTTTGTACTGCCTTGTCTTTCTGAAAATTTCCAAAGTACTGGAACAAGCTCTTTGCATCCTGCAGAGCACCACCGGCCAGACAGAATTGCCACCGGCACTCCAAGATTCCCGTCAGCACTTTATCAGATTCATCGGCACTTCAGATAGTGCCGGTCGGCACTAAATTCTGCTGGTCGGCAGAAACTTCCTGCAACAGACAATTTGACAGCGAACAGAGGACGGGCAATGCATAGTATGGAGTTTTTGGACACATGTAAGCATGGTCCTACTTCTTATCATATTTTGGACTCAAAGAAGCATGACTTTCAATCCTTGAACCGTCAATGGTACATGGTGGGTCAAAGGACCGAATTTGCCACTTGATATGAAAATGCATGCAACGAACAACATGAAAACCGGGGCCTTATCAAGTTGGAGTCAAAGGTCCCGATGACCGGGGATCAAGGCACATTACATCACTTGGAGTATGAATGGTCCTTGATTCCCACACTTAGTTTGACACCCCAAACCAAGTAAATGAAATGCATGTGATGCTCACAAGCCTCAAATGTGTCATGCCACCAAGATATAAAACACAACAAGCAATATGCAATTATCATGGCAAAATGTATGATACCAAGCGCACAAGATACAAACATGATGCAAACATGGAGCAAATTGACCATGGAATTGATATGCTACAAAGCTTAATGGAACAAATATGCAACAAACATGGAGCGAGCATGCAAGATGGCTTGAAGTGGCAAAGGGGGCAGGCCCTTACCCTTCTCAAAACAGTGGCCAAAAGTGCTTAAAATGATAGACAATCAACTCATGTTAACAAGCAAACTTATGGTCCCAAAGCTAAGGCATTAAAGGAGACAACTTACCCCCACCAACATGGCCATTCATGGCATGATTAAAACAAGTAAAAACAGAATTTATGCATGCAAGATATGACCCCAAAAACTCCTAATATGGCAACTAAAATAAGCCCCATGAAACAAATACACCAAGGCTCATTCTTAGGCATAAGAAGACACAACCTCAAGATATGGAAAAGACCATGCATGCACACATGTAGGCATGATTTTTGGACTAAAATGGCATGGCAAACAACCTCCACTCATCAAAGTAGACCAACCAAAGCACTTATGACTCATATACTTGAGGGCTCACAAGCCAAAATACATAGCAACCATAACAAATATGCCAAACATGACCAAGTTGATAACCAACAGATTTTTAAGCATGGAAAAACAATGCTAAATGCTTCATGGAACCAAGCCAACACACACAAAAATCATGGCCTAATCATGGGGTGTATTTCTAAGCAAGATGGAGCAATACAAAGCAAGTATTACAAGCATACAAGAGGGCCCAAATCCGACCAAAAACAGAGGTTATGTATGACCTAAGATGCCTAAAAAAGTACCGAAATGAAGCCAAGAAACAACAAGCACACATGCTATCCTTTTGAGCCCAAAAAGCAAGGAAACAAAACCATAAAGGGAGAGGGGTGTCCCTCCCCTATGCAAGACTTCAAACCAACTTTTTTTGACACTAAAAAAACACTGATTTTTGGTGATTAAAAGATCAAAATGCTGAAGTGAACAAAACCTTATCAAAATGGCACCAAAATAGGCTAAACAAGGCCTAAGAGGGTGAGTTTGCAATCTAACCACAAAGTGACCTTAATGAAAGTGTTAGAGCAGGAAAATATGAGCCTTTTTTATGTTATACACAAGAGCCAAAACAATAAACAAAATAGGTAGAAAACCAATGCAAGTTTGGGGAATAGAAGGGAAAATGCTCACCCTTGAAGAACCCTTGAAGAACAAATGGCCTAACCTCCTTCTTTGGATCGAAACCAGTCCAAAACTCAAGAAACAACTCCCCCAAGTCCCTCAATCTCGGACTAAGGTGTAATAGTGTGTGTAATGGTGCAAAAGTAAGGTAAAACACACCTTTTGGGCCAAGAAACACACACAAGAAGGGAGAGGGAGAGAGGTATAGAGACAATATGTATCTATATCTCTAAAGGCTGATTTTGCTTCTGTTTTTCTAACCTAGAACCAAGAGGCAAGCCTCTCTCTTATAAGGATCCCTCTTGCAAAGCTTATTCAACAAGCTTGGCTAGAGGGAAATCCCTCCATACACGTGTATGGAGGGGAAAGGAGTTGGTGCCAGCTATCACAGCTGGCACAAAATATCTCCATAAAGTGGAGGAACAGTGGTCGGCTGCCCAAAAAAGCTATTCCGGCAAAAAACAGTGCCGACCGGCAACATATTATGCCGATCGGCAATAAAGTGTGCCGAGCGGCAAACAAAATTGCCGATGGAAGAAAAAGACCAGCCGGTGGCCTCCAGCCACTGCCGGTGGTGTATGGGGATGTCTCACAAGGCATTCCCCCCCCCTAAGGCAAAACAAAAGTGTTTGGTGCAAAACCAGACACTAAACAGTCGAGTTCGGGGATCCTGAGGCAAGGCGCGCGAGCCGAGACCTCCGGGAACTCCAAACGAACACAATCATGGATGATCACCGAGTGTTCAAACGGTGACGTCCAAGTCTTGAGGACGGTCAAAAATGGGGTGTCTACAGTTGCCCCTCTTTGACAGAACTCGAAAGTCATAACAATGACGGGAGTGAATGTCAAAGCCCAGAGACGACCCATTTTTGACAAGGCCGAAGACTCAGACAAGCATACAAGACAAATAAGGTGTGCGCCCGGAGGCAGGGGCAAAATGCAAGACAATGCACAGAGCCGAGCATAACTTATGATCATGCAAAGAAAGCTGTAATGAAGCAAACATGCGACAGTTTTAAGCTAGCATACCAAACTACACTACAATGCAGAAAGGATGTAAGAGAATTATGCAATTCTCAATACGTCTCACTCGGGAGATACAATACCTGTCTGGTTCGTCTGGTTGCACCAGCCTCAAATGAACCGTACATACAATATCGTGCCTGCAAAGAAAACAAACTTAACAGGTACAATATGGTTAGCAAAATGCATAACAATGCAAGAATAGTGGTGTACTCGAAATGCGTGACAGCGCAAAGTAAGTAGAGAGCATGACAATGCATATTGAAATACAACTAGGCAAGCGGAGCAAGCGGTCTACGCAGGCGACGAAATTGATTATAAGCACGCGGTCTACGCAGGTAATGAAACTAAACAAGCGGTCTACGTAATTAACACATGCGGTCTACGCTGGTGACGGAGTTAAACATGCGGTCTACGCAAGTAATGGAATTAAACATGCGGTCTACGCAATCAAGACATGCGGTCTACGCAGGTAATGGAATTAAACATGCGGTCTACGCAATCTAAACATGCGGTCTACGCAGGTAATGGAATTAAACATGCGGTCTACGCAATCAAAACATGCGGTCTACGCAGGTAATGGAATTAAACATGCGGTCTACGCAATCAAAACATGCGGTCTACGCAGGTAATGGAATTAAACATGCGGTCTACGCAATCAAAACATGCGGTCTACGCAGGTAATGGAATTAAACATGCGGTCTACGCAATCAAAACATGCGGTCTACGCAGGTAATGGAATTAAACATGCGGTCTACGCAATCAAAACATGCGGTCTACGCAGGTAATGGAATTAAACATGCGGTCTACGCAAGTAAAGGAACGTACTATTACACAGCATAATCGAAACAATTTGCGGGGCTCACAAAGCATGAAAAGGATACGGGGTGGGACATTCTTCGCACGCATCGAGCGTTGCTTGCAGAAGTTGTGGCCTGAGGTCAACTCAAAGGTTCACGTTTCAAAGGTGTGATTTCCCGTATTGTGAGGGCGTCCAACAACGCGGTTGACCCGAACAAAGACACGGAAGGTGCGTTAACCGCAAAGGGGAGTTTCATCGGTATCAATTCTGATACTTGGCTACCCTGCCATTCTACGTTTTATTTCCCTTTTTACTAGTAGTTTAAGCACATTGCACTGTCTCAGGCAGGTTTATTTTCTTTCTCAAAATTCATACACTTTGCAAAACATGTGATGGGGAATGAAACTAAACGTTTTATTCAAAAGGTGTTGCATTTGTGGATCTTCTGTGCATCGCATCGCAGGGTTTCACACCGCAGTGTGAACGAAATTGAACTCATTTTGGAAATTTGTCATCGTAATAATCAGGTAGTGAACCGACTTACAACTCGATAAGCAAAACAAAGCTATGACACAAGCAAACAAGTGTGAATACAACTCGATAAACGAACCGAGAGCTACAAGAGAGCGAAATACAACTCGATAAGCAAATGTTCAAAACTCGATAAGCAGACGGGCGTGACTTCGCAAGAGTTTATCGCCGGGGGGGATTTGGAGGTGGTGAAGTTCCCCAATTCTTAGCATAAACAGCTCAGGAGACCAGGGAGGAAGCCCACCGGCACGGTGTAGGAACCACCGGCTGCAAGGAGTGGCTACCGGCCGTATGTCTGTTTTGTCGGCAAACTGAAATGGCCGGTCGGCATATTTTTCTGCCGGTCGGCGTATATGTTGGGCCGGTCGGCACTAAACGAGGGGAACCACCAGAATGTTGACACCTGTCCCCCCACTCAACCTTATCTCCTACAAAAGATCCCAGCTTCGTAGTTTTCCTCATTTTCACACTGATTTGCTCCAATGGAAGAGTTTCTTGCTCAAAATCTCACAGCTTGGATTGCTAGCTTGGATGGCTCGGAAAAGGTGAATTTCCGGGGTTTCGGCATAAATGCACTATTCACTCTGGGTCGTACCCCGTTGCATCTCCCGTTTCTTCACGCCGCGGCAAGATTTTGGAATCTGGTGACACATGTCTTTAGCTTCGCCGGGCAAGAGATGTGTCCTACCTTTGAAGATTTCCGAGCCTTAATGGAGTCTGAGCGCGACGAGGAGCTCCTACCCCAACTTAATTTTGGCCATGTCCAATCCTTAGGGCGCATGTGTGGACTCAGCATGCGCGGTGCTCGGTCTTTGACGGACGACGGGATGTTAGACATTCCGAGTTTGGCCAATCGATTTTCTGATGCTGGTAATCGCAGCAACCATCACTGGCAAGGCTTCCGGCGACATGCCCTCTGCTTGTGCATGCTGTCTCATTTCCTGTTCATTTCGGGCTCTGGAGGGGCTAGTGTCCGGCTGATTGAGGTTGCCCAAGGCTTGAGAGAGGGCAAGAGCTGTATCGCCATGGTTCTGGCCGAGACACTAATGGGCTTAGACGCCTTTTACCGTCATGAGACGACTAGGTTGGCAGGGAGTCCACTACTGCTACAGGTAATATTTCCCACCCAATCTCGCATTTCCGTATTGCTCACATCACTCGGCCCTCGAGCTCAGTCTTTTCTCACAAAACCCCATTCTCACTTTTCTCTCATCTTACATCTCTCTATTCTTTAATCTCTCATTTTTCAATCCCTCCCCAGGTGTGGTTGATGGATAAATTGCAGGTTGTGGACTCCTGCCCAGCATATTCAGCTCGCGGCTACTTCTTCCGGCATCGTCTGGTCAATGCCTTGGATGAGGAATGGTGGTTCGCTTGGATGTGCCACTTGTCCGCAGACCGTATTGCTTGGCGGTGCCCTTGGTTGAACCTTCCGGCAATGAGTTACAACATGCCTCGACAGACTGGAATTCAACTGGTTGGTCTCACTCATTGTGTATTCTATTTCCCATTTCGGATTCGACGCCAATTTGGCCATGATCAGACCTGCCCGCCAGAGGGGATAGAGTATCCTGCTGCATTTCCAGCCCGAGGCGCGCAGCTTGCCTGGCAGGCCGTTGCGTGGAGGATGAGAGAACTCCTGGCCCACGCTCCTACTTTCAGTTGCACTTTATCTGATGAGTGCATAGATTGGCTCAATGAAGAAGCACAGATCGGGCCCAGCTTGGCATCAGAGGCTTCGACCAGCTCTGGGAGGGGGCGCAGGGACACCTGACTTGACCATGCCCTAGATTTATTGCTTTATTAGTACTTTCAAGTTTTCTTTCCTGAATGTAATAAAAAAAGCAACTTCAATTGTCTGTAAGAGCAGGAGAGCTCTGTTTTGAAATCAATGAAATTGAAAGTTTTGGTACTAAGAATTTTCCACTTTGGTCCAAAAATGGTCAATGTTGTAAAAAGATTATTTGAACAAAGTCAGCTTATATTAAAACTTTTCAAAGGTATTTTTGATGTGGATCAGAACTGGACACGCCTGAGATCTGTCACTCGAGATGCACAACCCCAGATTCCTGCAACTGGAAAGTTGCCCCTAGTCTGAAGGGCGCCGCAACACTTCATAGCGACGGAAAGTTGCCCCTAGTCTGAGTGGCACTGCACCGGAGATTCCAACGAATGCTGATGGACAAAGATGGCTGAGATGATCAAATGGACAAAGTTGATCGGGGAAGTGTTATGGCTGAACTTCAGGATGAAGCTGCCTACGTATCCCAAACATGGGAATCAAGCCTTACGTAGTTCCGGCTTAGGTTCGCTCGAGTATTTTCGCTCTCCTTTTGCGCTCTAACTTTTGCCAAGGCCGCCCTTTGCGGGTTTTCAACCTTGCGAGCTCAGTTTTTATATTTTCTAATTTTTTTGTGCTCTAACTTTTGCCTAGGTCGCCCTTTCGGGTTTTCGGCCTAGCGAGCCTCTCAAGGGTAGTATTTCTTCAACTTGTCCATATTGATCGGTTGAGAGAATTCTAAGCCATCTAAGTCCATCAGAACCACAGCTCCGCCTGACCAGATAGTTTTGATGATGTAGGGACCAGTCCAATTGGGTCTGAACTTGCCCCTCGGGTCGTGGATGGGAGCTCGGTTGTCTTTGAGTACCAAATCCCATTCCTTTAGATTTCTGGACTTAACCTTCTTGTTAAAAGCCCGAGCAATCCTGCGCTGATAACTCTGAACGTGGTACAGTGCTTTCAGTCTTCTTTCATCAAAGAGCATTAGTTCCTCGAACCTGCTCTGCTGCCAATCTGCCTCAGCTATCTGACATTCGGCCAATACCCGTAAAGACGGAACTTTAATTTCAATAGGTAGAACGCCTCCATTCCATACACTAACGAATATGGAGTTGCTCCGGTGGAGGTTCTAATCGAAGTCCTGTAGCCCCACAGAGCGAATGGCAACTTATCTGGCCAACCTCGATAGGTCTCCACCATTTTTCGCAGTATATGCTTGATGTTCTTGTTGGCGGCCTCAACTGCTCCATTGGTTTGCGGCCGATACGTAGATGACTTATGAAAACCCACGTTATACTTTTCCAACAAGTCGATTACTTCCTTCTTAAAGTGGGATCCATTATCCGAGATGATCTCATTTGGCACCCCGTAGCGACAAATGATGTTGTTCCTGATGAACTTTGCGACGTGCGACGCCTTCAACACCGCGTATGATTGAGCCTCGACCCACTTTGTGAAATAATCTATCGCTACGAGGATATACTCATGTCCGTTCGACCCCTTCGGGGTAACAGCTCCGATTACATCGATCCCCCACACGGAAAACGGCCACGGGGAAGTCATGTTGTACAACTTGGATGGTGGGATATTCATACGGTTCGCATGGATCTGGCATTTGTGGCATCGCCGAACAAAGCCGATACAATCCTCTTCCATGGTCGACCAGTAGTAACCCTGCCTAAGGATCTTTCTGGCCAACATCACTCCATTCATGTGTGCACCGCACTCTTCTCCATGGATGGCCTCCATTAGGCGCTTCGACTCTTCAGCTTCTACATAGAGCTTATGCATTCCCAGATGACCTCTTTTGTACAGCTTACCTCCGCAGATGATGAACTGAATAGCCATTCTTCTAATGGCCCTTTTATCCTTGGTGCTTGCCCCTATCGGATACGTCTCCTTTTCCAAGAAGTTCCAAATATCGTAATACCAGGGGTTGTCGTCTTGGGCCTCATCTATGGCGGAAACTGACTCGTATGCTGGCGCAAACTTCTGATCAATGATGACTGGACGCATCCGGACTCCCGACGGGATGTCTATCATGGAAGATAGAGTTGCTAACGAATCTGCAAACCTGTTGTTCTCTCTTACGAGGTGGGTGAAATTTAGTTTCTCGAACCGAGGTATTAACAAATCCAAGGTTTGGTGGTAAATTATCATCCTTTCCTCCTTGACCTTCCAGTCTCCTTTTGCTTGAGACACAATAAGGTTCGAGTCCCCAATGACGTCCAGACGTCTTACCCCTAGCTCTAGGGCTGCTTCCAGACCAGCAATACATGCCTCATACTCTGCCTCATTGTTCGAGACTCTGAACTGGAGCTTGAATGCCAAAGGGATACGGGAATCGTCAGGCGCTATCAGCAACACCCCTATCCCATACCCATACTGGTTTGACGCTCCGTCAAAGTACATCGTCCAAGTTTCATCCTCGATATGCAGAATCGCTTCATCTGGGAATAGGTACTCAACCGCTTCATCCCCCTCAACCGGGTGGTCGGCAAGGAACTCCGCTACCGCTCTCCCTTTCACCGACTTGCGTGTTACATACTTCAAGTCAAATTCGGAAAGCAATAGCAACCAACGAGCTAGCCTACCTGTAAGTGCTGGTTTCTCGAAAAGATATTTGATGGGATCCAAACGTGAAACCAACATTACAGAGTGAGCTAACAGGTAGTGCCGCAGCTTCCGGGTAGCCCATACCAAGGCCAAACAAGCCTTCTCCAGTGGTGTATAGCGAGTCTCGTAATCCAGCATCTTCTTGCTCAGATAGTAGATAGCCCTTTCCACTTTGTCTTCTGACTCCTGTGCGAGCATGCAGCCCATGGTGGTCTCAGTTACCGAAAGATACAATATCAGCGGTCTCCCCGGTTCTGGCGGTGACAATACAGGCGGGTTCTGTAGATACTCTTTGATCTGCTCAAAAGCTGCTTGACATCGGTCGTCCCATTGGAATTTCTTTCCTTTCTTCAGGAGGCCAAAAAGTGGTTCACAAGTCAAGGTTAGTTTAGATATAAATCGCCTTATGAATTGCACTTTACCTAGAAAGCCTCGCACCTCCTTTTCAGTCCTTGGTGGTGGCATTTCTAAGATGGCCTTGATTTTGGAAGGGTCGACCTCGATGCCCCTTTGCGTTATCAGAAACCCTAGCATCTTTCCTGCTGTAACACCAAAAGTACACTTCTGGGGATTTAGCCGCAGCCGAAATTCTCTGATCCTTTGAAAAAACTTTTGTAAGGCGGTGTAGTGGCCCTCTCTTTCTTTGGACTTGACAATCATGTCGTCCACATACACCTCGACCTCTTTATGGATCATATCATGCAATATCGTAGTTGCTGCCCGCTGATAGGTAGCTCCCGCGTTTTTCAGCCCAAATGGCATCACTCGATAACAATATGTACCCCACGGGGTAGTGAATGCAGTCTTCTCCCGGTCCTCGGGCGCCATTACTATCTGATTATAGCCTGAGAAACCATCCATAACGAAAGCAAGGCATGTCCTGCCGTGAAATCTACCAGTTCATCGATGTGTGGCAAGGGAAAGTCGTCCTTCGGACTGGCCCTATTCAAGTCTCTGAAGTCTACACAGACCCGAATTCTGCCGTCTTTCTTCGGCACCGGAACAATGTTGGCTAACCAAGTCGGATACTCAGACACCAACAGGAAGCCTGCGTCAATCTGCTTGGTGACCTCTTCCTTGATCTTAATGGCCCAATCAGGGCGGATCCTCCTGAGCTTCTGTTTGACAGGTCGGGCCTCGGGATCAAGAGGGATCCGGTGCTGTACAATCTCAGGATCGATTCCAGGCATGTCTTCGTAGGACCACGCGAAAACATCTTTGAAATCTTTTAACAAAGCGACTAAGCGCTCGCGTTCCTCAGAAGACAACGTGGACCCGATCTGGACCAGCCGCGGGTCCTTCTCAGTACCAACATTCACAGTAGTGATTTCATCCGTTAAAGGTTTAACAAATCTTTCCTGCTCTTGATCAATTAACCGTTGCAAAACCGGAGGAATTTCTTCCTCGTCGTTTTCATCAAAATTTTGAAAATCCTGATTTAAGCAATAAATCAAAGGCACAGAAAAATACTCCGAAACCACATCCACGTCGTTCTCATTAAATACTTCCGAGCCGTCGGATTCTTCCGTTACAACAGACTCAAAAGAAAACGAAAAAGACGATCTAGACAGGACTGTGGTATCCGGGTTATCACCCCCGGGAATACCGGACTCAGACTCAGTTGAGCTGGAATCTGATTCCGACGTACAAGATTGGGTAGAATCAGATTCCGGCTCACTACCTGACCCGGTGCTGCTTGATAAAAAGCCTTCTTCATATTGCCAGATGAGAGAAGGTGCCATGGATGCATCCAAAATAGCTGATGGTAGGCCCGCAGCCGCTTCATTCCCAATCACACATACCGAGGAGCTATCCCCCAAGCACCTCTGTTCGATCGGAGGATCTGACAGCAGACACGCCAGCGCTGCCCCCATTTCATTTTCAGCGTCCTCGGACTGTACCTCCTTACTTTGTTCGGCCTCAGCCGATAGATCTGCCTGCCCTTCGGCGATGTCATCCTCAGGTAACTGTAAATCAAAGAAAATTTCAAATCCCGGTACGCGCTTCTTCTCCGCATTGAGCCACGGCTCCGGGAAGCCACAGAACGGAAAGTCCTCCCCCTCCCGGACGAAACGTCCGTTCAGGGTCCCCCGAATGGGTTGGTGCATCAAGTCAAAGGGCTTCCCCATCTGTTTCGCCCTGGCCCTTCTGGCCATTTCCTTTCCTTTCCTTATCCAATCCTCTTTGGTGGGTAGGTAGCCCAAACCAAAGGTATGGGGGTTATGTGGCACTTCGGTCGATGCTGCGGTACCTTTCCTACCGCTCTTGCCTAATCCCATCCCGGGGATGTGCTGGAGTTTGTTCATGAGATAAACTGCTTGGGCACTGACATACACCCCTTCGTTAGCTGCCATGATGTTCTGTACAACCCGAGCCTCGGCCAAGGTAAAACCTGATATGAACACATCTTCTATACCATGCTCAATTTCTAGAACAGGCGTAGACACCTCTGGTGGTGGATGAATTGATGAGTCTCCAGAAACAATGGCTACTCCCTTCCCATAGGGGTACTTCACCACTTGATGTAAGGTAGAGGAGACCGCTTTTACCTGATGCAGCCACGGTCGTCCCAAAAGCAAGTTGAACGTTGCAGGAACCTCCAAGACATGGAAATCTATCTCGTGCTGTCCTGGCCCAACCTTTGTTTGAATCTTAACTGTCCCCATTACCTCCCGGCTTGTGTTATCGTACGCCCGAATCACCTGGGCCGTTGGTATAAAATCCGCGACTTTCAAACCAATCGCATAAGCTGTCCTTGCCGGGCAGACATTGATAGCGGATCCCGTGTCGACAAGTACCACAGGTATCCATTTATCTCTGCACTTGACAGAGATGTAGAGCGGCTTGTTATGGTTTGCACCCTCGGGTGGCAGCTCTTTGTCAGAAAAACTCAATGCTGGGGAATTCCCTCCTGAAAAGACTAATCCCACCAGCTGCTCGGGCGTGGTGTCTATGGACAGCTTGGCCTTGTCCATGGCTGTAAGGACAGCTTGTCTATGTACTCGAGAAGCCATAAGCAGTCCCCAGATGGAGATGTCTGCTTGTATCTTTTTCAATTGTCTCAATACGGCCTCATCTTCGAGTTGCTTCTCCTTTTGTTTCTCTGCTTCATTATCTTTCCCAGACGCCTCTGGCTGATCTAGGTGTGGAGGCTTGAAATACCGTCCACTCCTAGTCATGTGATCGACTTCGCCGATATACCAGGTATCATCTGGTTGGTTACCTTTCCAATCCTCGTCCGTGTGGGCAAGACATAGATCGTCGTCTTCCCACCACATACCATCTGCGACTGACAAGCATCTGTCTGGTTCTGGCACAACTGTCCCGATACTCACAGTACCTTTTATCCCTATGTTCATAGCATCCTCCATTTCCGTACTTGCGGCGGTTTCGACCCCTACGTGGCCTTTTGCTTTTCTGATCCTTTCAGAATCCTCGAATCTTTCTTGTTCTGACTGTGTCAATGCAGTAGATTGCTCACTGATCTCTGTACTTAAAATGCTCCATTCCCGAGCGAAACTCTCGACACCGGCGCTCTCCGGCGATGTATTCTGCTTTTCGACACTCCCGGGTGTTGTTGACATTCCTGCCCCTGCCGGGCCTTGTTCTGACTGGAACTCCCTTATTACATCCGGCTGATCGTCTAACCACCCCGTGGCCTCTGCTGATTCTTCATTATCATACCAGTTGATGGCTGAGTCTTGGTCATCATGAAATTGGGACTTGACAACGTCCTTTTCCATGGCTGTCAAATCATCCATTCCCTGTCCTGAATTGTCCCCTCGGATTACACACAGCTCCCCCCCGACTGGAAATTCGACATTTGGTCTATTCTGGCCCGCCGATGAAATGTAGTCATTCGGACTGTAAGCATTCCCAACATCATTCTCAGGCTCCACGGACCCTGGTTCGACAACCCCTTTCCTGTTCTCGATGGTCACCACCACTGGCTTGGGTTGGGTTATGGAGATGTCCGTCATGCACAAATCGGTGCAATCGGGGAGGAAAACTTTAGGTTTAGGCAGGTGGGAGGGTGTGATGTAGATACTGGGATCGTAGGATGCGACCCCAGTGTAGATGAAGTTGACTCTTTTGGGTGGTGGAACTTGGTTATGTGCGGGGAGAGGATTTGTGGTAACATTAGGTTTCTCAGGGCGGAGAATCACCCCATTATCAATGAGATCTTGAATCTCATGACGTAAACGAAAGCATAGGTCAGTGTCATGACCATGCTGCTGGTGGAACGCACAATATTTGGCTGGGTTGTGGGTGGCAGGTAGTCTTTCAGGTAAGGGCCGTGGCTCTAGGGGCTTCAGATGCCCTTTTCTGATCAAAACCCCCAAAGCTTTGGACAGGGGCATATAAAGTGGAGCGAAGGTTCTGGTGTTTCTGGGAGGGTATTTGGCTGCTTGCGAGTTGCTTCCGGACGCGCCGGAGAATGGTGTGGCTGCTGTATTTCTCGGGGAAGGGTTAGTGGTGACCATACTTACTTCAGAGGTCCTGGCAGTCGTAGCGCCACTCGGGCCTGTATTAGTACTACGATTGAAATTTCTGCGGGGTTGATCCCGATCATTATCAATCCAACCTTGTCTCAAGGCGTCCTCGATCTGCACCCCCATTTCATGCAAATCAGCAAAGGTGGGAAAGGGGACTACAATCATCTTTTGCATTAGCTTCGGCTGAAGATTGCGCACAATCATCCGAATCTGGTCTTTGTCTATGGGTCTCAAGGTCATCATTGAAGCCTTAGCCCGCCATCTAGTTACAAACTCTGAGAAGCTTTCCTTGGGTTCTTGCCTCGTTGTCTCGAGATCCCGGGTCGTGATCTCGATTTGTGTGTTATACGAGTACTGCAGGATGAAGGCCTCAGCCATCTCGTCCTAGTTTCTCTTGACGTCGTCCCCCAACTTGGCATACCATGCGGACGCCACACC
The DNA here is from genome assembly GCF_055761805.1 of Camellia sinensis. Lineage (NCBI taxonomy): Eukaryota > Viridiplantae > Streptophyta > Magnoliopsida > Ericales > Theaceae > Camellia > Camellia sinensis. The sequence continues at coordinate 11,063,277 of NC_138962.1, read as the reverse complement.
TGACAAGGTCCGGCCGAATAAAGATAGTTTCTGCAATCTGGTGAGGCCCATTGGCCTTAGGACGTCTGAAAACAGTCGCAGGTGTACCATGGGATCCTCAGACCCGTCAAAACGATCAATTTGGGGCATCTTAAATCGATCTGGCAGCGTCACGGCTGTGTCGATGTACCCATCTCCAATGTCCGGAATGGACTTCGCACCTTGAGATTTCTTGAACAGCTTTTCAAGCTTGTGCATTTTTAACGTCATGGGGTCTACCTCAGACTCAAAGGGAGAATCCGATACATTAATGGGAGTGGGTGCCTTGGATTGTTGAGGCGGAATCGGGGGTGGAGCCGGCCCCGTTGGGATGTCTGTATCTTCTTGGACATTCCGGGCGTTTGGTGTTTCTTCGGGTATTGGAACCCTTAATGGAGGAGGGGTTTGCTGCGAAGGTGATGCCCCAGTTTGCTGTTGCAATCTCCCAATTAAATCCGCTTGCTCACTCATAACTGTAGCCTGTTGCCTGGCAAATTCTGCCTGTCGGGCAGCATCTTGCTGTATCATTTTCATGCTTTCCTGAAGTTGGCGCACCATCTCCTCTAAGCTAGCCATACTGTTCTGCTCTGGTTGAATTGCTGGTATGCGTTCCCTCTCAGTGGGTGAAACGGGATCCTGATCCCTACTGTACACAGGTGGGGTAGACGAAGCCCTTTGTACCGACTGCTGAACTGATATCCTCTGCCTAGTTGCTTTCCGTTTAGTAACCGGGGGTAGAGAATGGTACACTGGTTGTCCTTCTATCAGATCCTCAGATCGATGAAGCCGGCGACCTCTGATCCAGAGTGCTTGGGGAATGTCTACTGGGTTAGACGCAATGATGCTAAACTACCTAGCAAAAAGATAAATAAAGCAATAAATAAACCAACAACCGGACAGCACAACAGCATAAAATAAACAAATAATATACAGTTGGATTTTCAAAACACATAGTCGATAAGCCGAGCACACGGTTCCCCGATACCGATCACTATTCTCAAAATCTCTATTCCCAATACTGAACCCTGATACCTGCAGATAACCGATTCTCTTAAAACTGATACTGATGCCCTCAGGCCTGATGCCCAAACTTACAAACTGATGTGTTCACTTCCCTGCAGAAATACATTTTGAAAGCACATAGCAAGTAAAGAGAGCCAAAACACCCCTATGTTGGGGTAGGGTTTCCCTGTCCTATTTTGTCAGGAGCTAGGGTTTCACTATGCACGCAGCGGTTTCAAACAACTTGGCATCGGGTAAGCAACCTGTCCTAGCTTGGAATGGTCACTATGGTTCCGAATATGCACTAGGTCGAATGGTCAAAAAAGGGGTGCCCCGGTAAACCGGGGTTTGTGTTCCCATGCTGTCAGAGCCCATAGCCGGTCAGCCTTATGGACATGCCTTGACAAGACAAGCCTTCGGCAAACCGTTCAGGAATGGCAGATGGCAAACACTGTGTTCCTAGGCGCACCAATGCACATGCAATGCAAAGAAACACATAAGCGAAATCAAAACAGGACATCACGAGTTTGAGTCAAGCTCTCTAAAGTCCCCAGCAGAGTCGCCAGAAACTGTAACAACCCCGCGGAGGGACCCTCGCTACAGCTCGGACTCTCGATTTGTGTCACGGTTCTTAATCTGAACCAAAGAGTCCAAATCTGGCAAATCGTTTTGAGAAAAGCAGATTTTTCGAAAAGTAGTGCCAAACATGGACTGCTTTGCCAGATACAGAGTCGCCACCTAAATATTTTAAAATGGGGAAATTTAGGAAACCCTGACTCGGTGCCGAAGGCCACACGTCCGTCATCACCGGAGTTGTCTCGGCTCGGGAGCTTGGGTACGATCGGGGAAGGTCAGCTATGAGCACCCCCTTTCGCCCGGTCCGAAGACCGGCCTCTACTAACCGTGATATCCAATTTTGAAAACGTTTATGCATTCTTATTCCGGTTATTAGCCTAGAATTACTATGTTGTGCGCGCAGCAAACAAGTATAGACCAAATCACCCAAATTGGAACAAAACATTTCATGTTTGTTTTGAAAATGGTTTGCTACTCGCAAGTAGGCTAAAATGCAGATTTTGCCACCCTCAAGTGGGCTTTTAGAAAAGATGATTTTGCCACTATCTAGTGGGCTTAAAACTCGCAGTTTTAATGCATTATTCCAATTTAGGTAATTCAACCTCCATCCATAGGCATTCAAGCAATTTATCTCATGTAAACACTTAGCCGCATGGCAAGCATACTCTTATGGCAACATTCACACGCATGTTGGATGCTAAAGCATAACCACTTACATTGTACTCCGTGCCAAAACAATAAACTAGTTAGCAAATGTGCGTGCCCTAGTTCATGTTATTTTGCCTAATGCAACACATACAAGGTGCAATTCTAGTTAGGCTCGGTTAACCTAGATATGGCATACGATATGCAACCAACTAATTCATGTATTCAATTTTGGAATTTGAAAATACGAATGCGGTTAGCATGATGTACCGAGCCCGGTGCATGTTAACAGATGCATGAATGCACGCATGCATATCATAAGGTATGCTAATTTCAAAAAATGCCCTAATCTACCATCATAAGCTGGTAAATAAAAGGGAAGAAAGAAATGGGGATTGGAAGACATACACACACTCACCCACACTTATTACATGTCTCCCTCACTCAGAGGGTTCGAATTAATATTACAGTCCCAAAACAATAAATAAATAAAATTATTACAAAATTTCCTAAATAATTAAAAAAAGGAAGCAAAAGAATGAAGAGGGTCGCCACAGCCTCTGCCTCGGGGCGCGCAGATGATGCATGCTCGAATCCGTCCTGCCCGGAAAACCCGTACTATACTCTAGTCGCCTCTGTTTGTACTGCCTTGTCTTTCTGAAAATTTCCAAAGTACTGGAACAAGCTCTTTGCATCCTGCAGAGCACCACCGGCCAGACAGAATTGCCACCGGCACTCCAAGATTCCCGTCGGCACTTTATCAGATTCATCGGCACTTCAGATAGTGCCGGTCGGCACTAAATTCTGCCGGTCGGCAGAAACTTCCTGCAATAGACAATCTGACAGCGAACAGAGGACGGGCAATGCATAGTATGGAGTTTTTGGACACATGTAAGCATGGTCCTACTTCTTATCATATTTTGGACTCAAAGAAGCATGACTTTCAATCCTTGAACCGTCAATGGTACATGGTGGGTCAAAGGACCGAATTTGCCACTTGATATGAAAATGCATGCAACGAACAACATGAAAACCGGGGCCTTATCAAGTTGGAGTCAAAGGTCCCGATGACCGGGGATCAAGGCACATTACATCACTTGGAGTATGAATGGTCCTTGATTCCCACACTTAGTTTGACACCCCAAACCAAGTAAATGAAATGCATGTGATGCTCACAAGCCTCAAATGTGTCATGCCACCAAGATATAAAACACAACAAGCAATATGCAATTATCATGGCAAAATGTATGATACCAAGCGCACAAGATACAAACATGATGCAAACATGGAGCAAATTGACCATGGAATTGATATGCTACAAAGCTTAATGGAACAAATATGCAACAAACATGGAGCGAGCATGCAAGATGGCTTGAAGTGGCAAAGGGGGCAGGCCCTTACCCTTCTCAAAACAGTGGCCAAAAGTGCTTAAAATGATAGACAATCAACTCATGTTAACAAGCAAACTTATGGTCCCAAAGCTAAGGCATTAAAGGAGACAACTTACCCCCACCAACATGGCCATTCATGGCATGATTAAAACAAGTAAAAACAGAATTTATGCATGCAAGATATGACCCCAAAAACTCCTAATATGGCAACTAAAATAAGCCCCATGAAACAAATACACCAAGGCTCATTCTTAGGCATAGGAAGACACAACCTCAAGATATGGAAAAGACCATGCATGCACACATGTAGGCATGATTTTTGGACTAAAATGGCATGGCAAACAACCTCCACTCATCAAAGTAGACCAACCAAAGCACTTATGACTCATATACTTGAGGGCTCACAAGCCAAAATACATAGCAACCATAACAAATATGCCAAACATGACCAAGTTGATAACCAACAGATTTTTAAGCATGGAAAAACAATGCTAAATGCTTCATGGAACCAAGCCAACACACACAAAAATCATGGCCTAATCATGGGGTGTATTTCTAAGCAAGATGGAGCAATACAAAGCAAGTATTACAAGCATACAAGAGGGCCCAAATCCGACCAAAAACAGAGGTTATGTATGACCTAAGATGCCTAAAAAAGTACCGAAATGAAGCCAAGAAACAACAAGCACACATGCTATCCTTTTGAGCCCAAAAAGCAAGGAAACAAAACCATAAAGGGAGAGGGGTGTCCCTCCCCTATGCAAGACTTCAAACCAACTTTTTTTGACACTAAAAAAACACTGATTTTTGGTGATTAAAAGATCAAAATGCTGAAGTGAACAAAACCTTATCAAAATGGCACCAAAATAGGCTAAACAAGGCCTAAGAGGGTGAGTTTACAATCTAACCACAAAGTGACCTTAATGAAAGTGTTAGAGCAGGAAAATATGAGCCTTTTTTATGTTATACACAAGAGCCAAAACAATAAACAAAATAGGTAGAAAACCAATGCAAGTTTGGGGAATAGAAGGGAAAATGCTCACCCTTGAAGAACCCTTGAAGAACAAATGGCCTAACCTCCTTCTTTGGATCGAAACCAGTCCAAAACTCAAGAAACAACTCCCCCAAGTCCCTCAATCTCGGACTAAGGTGTAATAGTGTGTGTAATGGTGCAAAAGTAAGGTAAAACACACCTTTTGGACCAAGAAACACACACAAGAAGGGAGAGGGAGAGAGGTATAGAGACAATATGTATCTATATCTCTAAAGGCTGATTTTGCTTCTGTTTTTCTAACCTAGAACCAAGAGGCAAGCCTCTCTCTTATAAGGATCCCTCTTGCAAAGCTTATTCAACAAGCTTGGCTAGAGGGAAATCCCTCCATACACATGTATGGAGGGGAAAGGAGTTGGTGCCAGCTATCACAGCTGGCACAAAATATCTCCATAAAGTGGAGGAACAGTGGTCGGCTGCCCAAAAAAGCTATTCCGACAAAAAACAGTGCCGACCGGCAACATATTATGCCGATCGGCAATAAAGTGTGCCGACCGGCAAACAAAATTGCCGATGGAAGAAAAAGACCAGCCGGTGGCCTCCAGCCACTGTCGGTGGTGTATGGGGATGTCTCACAAGGCATTCCCCCCCCCCCTAAGGCAAAACAAAAGTGTTTGGTGCAAAACCAGACACTAAACAGTCGAGTTCGGGGATCCTGAGGCAAGGCGCGCGAGCCGAGACTTCCGGGAACTCCAAACGAACACAATCATGGATGATCACCGAGTGTTCAAACGGTGACGTCCAAGTCTTGAGGACGGTCAAAAATGGGGTGTCTACATATAGTGGTTTCTTGAATGAACTTCCAATTTTAATTTTCTGCAACTTCAATTTTTATTTCTATTCAACTTCTTTTTTTATTCAAGTTTCTTGTCTATTCAACTTCCATTTTTATTTAATTTCCAAATCGGTCGTTAAGGTATAGTGGTTTCCGGACTGAACTTCCATTTTTAATTTTATGCATCTTTCACTTTTATTTTTTTTTCGACTTCCATTTTTATTCAATTTACTATTCTATTAAACTTCCTTTTTTATTTAATTTCCAAATAGATCGTTAAGGTATAGTGGTTTTTTGAATGAACTTCCAATTTTAATTTTCTGCAACTTCCATTTTTATTTCTATTCAACTTCTTTCTTTTTTCAAGTTTCTTTTCTATTCAACTTCTTTTTTTATTTAATTTCGAAATAGATTGTTATGGTATAGTGGTTTCGGGATTGAACTTCCATTTTTAATTTTATGGAACTTTCATTTTTATTTTTATTCAACTTCTATTTTTATTCAAGTTACTTTTCTCTTAATTTCCATTTTTTAGTTAATTTCTAAATAGATCGTTAAGGTATAGTGGTTTTTTGAATGAACTAAAGTTCCAATTTTAATTTTCTGCAACTTCCATTTTTATTTCTATTCAACTTCTTTTTTTATTCAAGTTTCTTTTCTATTCAACTTCTTTTTTTATTTAATTTCCAAATAGATTGTTATGGTATATTGCATTCTGGATTGAACTTTCATTTTTAATTTTATGGAACTTCCATTTTTATTTTTATTTAACTTTCTTTTTTATTCAGGTTTCTTTTCTACTCAACTTCCTTTTTAATTTAATTTCCAAATAGATTGTTAAAGTATAGTGGTTTCTGGATTGAACTTCCATTTTTAATTTTCTGCAACTTCCATTTTTATTTTTATTCAACTTCTATTTTTATTCAATTTACTTTTCTATTAAACTTCCTTTTTTTATTTAATTTCCAAACAGATCGTTAAGGTATAGTGGTTTCTTGAATGAACTTCCAATTTTTATTTTTATTCGACATCTATTTTTATTCAAGTCATTTTTCTATTCAATTTCCTTTTTTATTTAATTTCCAAATAGATCGTTAAGGTATAGTGGTTTTTGAATGAACTTCCACTTTTAATTTTCTGCAACTTCCATTTTTATTTTTATTCGACTTCCATTTTTATTCAATTTACTTTTCTATTCAACTTCCTTTTTGATTTAATTTCCAAATTGATCGTTAAGGTATATTGGTTTCTCGATTGAACTTCCATTTTTAATTTTATGCAACTTTCATTTTTATTTTTATTTACCTTCCATTTTTATTCAGTTTACTTTTCTATTAAACTTCCTTTTTTATTTAATTTCCAAATAGATCGTTAAGGTATAGTGGTTTCTTGAATGAACTTCCAATTGTAATTTTCTGCAACTTCCATTTTTATTTATATTAAACTTCTTTTTTTTATTCAAGTTTCTTTTTTATTCAACTTCTTTTTTTTATTTAATTTCCAAATAGATTGTTATGGTATAGTGGTTTCGGGATTGAACTTCCATTTTTAATTTTATGCAACTTTCACCTTTTTTTTTTTCAACTTCTATTTTTATTTTTATTCAACTTCTATTTTTATTCAATTAACTTTTCTCTTAATTTCCATTTTTTTCTTAATTTCCAAATATATAGTTAAGGTATAGTGGTTTCTTGAATGAACTTAACTTCCAATTTTAATTTTCTGCAACTTCCATTTTTTTTTTCTATTCAACTTTTTTTATTCGAATTTCTTTTCTATTCAACTTCTTTTTTCATTTAATTTCAAATAGATTGTTATGGTATAGTGGTTTCTGGATTGAACTTTCATTTTTAATTTTTTGCAACTTCCATTTTTATTTTTATTTAACATCCTTTTTTATTCAAGTTTCTTTTCTACTTAATTTCCATTTTTTATTTAATTTCCAAATAGATCGTTAAGGTATAATGGTTTCTGGATTGAATTTCCATTTTTAATTTTCTACAACTTCCATTTTTATTTTTATTCAACTTCTATTTTTATTCAATTTACTTTTCTACTAAACTTCCTTTTTTATTTCATTTCCAAACAGATCGTTAAGGTATAGTGGTTTCATGAATGAACTTCCAATTTTAATTTTCTGCAACTTCCATTTTTATTTCTATTCAACTTCTTTTTTTGTTCAAGTTTCTTTTCTATTCAACTTCTTTTTTTATTTAATTTCCAAATAGATTGTTACGGTATAGTGGTTTCTGGATTGAATTTTCATTTTTAATTTTATGCAACTTCCACTTTTATTTTTATTTAACTTCCTTTTTTATTCAAGTTTTTTTTTCAACTCTACTTCCTTTTTAATTTAATTTCCAAATAGACCGTTAAGGTATAGTGGTTTCTGGATTGAACTTCCATTTTTAATTTTCTGCAACTTCCATTTTCATTTTTATTCTACTTCTATTTTTATTCAATTTACTTTTCTATTAAGCTTCCTTTTTTATTTAATTCCCAAACAGATCGTTAAGTTATAGTGGTTTCTTGATGGAAATTCAATTTTTAATTTCCTTGAACTTCCATTTTTAGTTTTATTCGACTTCCATTTTTATTCAAGTCATTTTTCTATTCAACTTCCCTTTTTATTTAACTTCCAAATAAATCGTTAAGGTATAGGGGTTTCTTGAATGAACTTCCACTTTTAATTTTCTGCAACTTCCATTTTTATTTTTATTCGACTTGCATTTTTATTCAATTAACTTTTCTATTAAACTTCCTTTTTTATTTAATTTCCAAGTAGATTGTTAAGGTATAGTGGTTTTTTGAATGAACTTCCATTTTTAATTTTCTGCAACTTCCATTTTTATTTTTATTCGACTTCCATTTTTATTCAAGTTATTTTTCGATTCAACTTCCTTTTTTATTTAATTTCCAAATAGATCGTTAAGGTATAGTGGTTTCTTGAATGAACTTCCAATTTTAATTTTCTGGAACTTCCATTTTTATTTCTATTCAGCTTCTTTTTTTATTCAAGTGTCTTTTCTATTCAACTTCCTTTTTTATTTAATTTCCAAATAGATTGTTAATGTAACGCCCTCAAAATAATAACATTAAACCCATCAAATAAGACATGCATTGAGATGCAAAAGTTCCACATTCTTCCATTTATCAGAGTTCTATTACATAAGTATTACATGTTAACAACAAAAGCAAAATGCCCTACGGGCTTACAGCTTTCCAAGTTAACACTTGGTTACAACAAAAGAGTACTAACTCATACACGTTAAGCCCTTGGCTTGAGTTTACATGTAATACATCAAAAGTAAATCAACAAAAGTGTGCCCGCCTCTAGCCTCCCAAGCTATGTCCTTGGAGGTGACATGCTACCTGTACCTGAAAATGATATTCCCATAAAGGGTGAGCCACAGCCCAGTAGAAATATACTAAACCAACTATGAACAATGACTAAAATATTAGCAATTGATAGATGGCCAACACTGATACATTCACATAAATCACATATTTATGTCATACGACTAATGAGTCCAAGTTACTTTTCATTTTCCCCTTTTCAACGGATAGGCATATAAGCACTAGCCACATTCTCAACAGATATGTATAACAACAATATACACATTCATAGATAAGCAAATAAGCTATATCCACATTCTACAACAGATATGTATATCAACAATATCCACAGATAAGCATATAAGCTATATCCACACTTCACAAAGATAAGCATATGAGCTCTATCTTCACTTTACTAGACAAGCATATAAGCTGTATCTATGGAGTTCATCCCCTATCTTCTCCCAACACTATCCGGTTTAGAGGTACATCCCCTATCTTCCCCTAAACCGCGGAGTACATCCCCCATCTCCTCCTCTACACATAACGTATACAAACACAATGGTTCTATATACAATCACTCAATACATACAGTTAATGTATTCTATCAACCGTCAGATTCCACGACACATTCCATTGATTAGTTTCCGTTTGCCTAATCATCATGCATTGTCTACAACAATCACGACTATCCTCCACCGATAGCCCCAAGCAATCATTTCTAAACAGAAAATAAATGCACAAATGGATATTCAATCAACATTTCAATTCGGTGTGTGATAAACAATTCAACTACACCCTTTAACCCCATACATTCCCAATCTCAACAATTTTATTTCATTTCCTCATTTCTCACAATTAATTATCTCAATTAATCAACAATGTAATTAGGTCATTTTCCATAATTAACATTACAACCCTTAGGTCCCATTTTCATCAATGATTCAACATTTATTCCATTTCTCTATGCCAAACATGCATCTAGGTTTATTATGAATAAAACCCCAACTTTTGTAAAATTGCACAAAAGCCCCAAACTTTCACAAAATTACCAAACCAACCCCAACATCTCAAAATACTAAAATTTAAAGACAAAATCCATAGAGAGGAGTAGGATATCCCTACCTCAAATTCGGAGCCTCAAAGGAGAAGATGACAAAACCCAACGTGCTCCAAAACTCGAAATTTTCAGATTAAAATATAGCCCTCGACGATCAACAACTTTTTTGTAAAGGCCAAAGGTGAGCAAATCACTCCTACTAGATCAAAACCTAGAGAGAAGGTAGAGTTCTAGAGTGAGAGGCTCAACAATGGTGTTTTTGGAAAAGTAGGAGAGAGAAAAGGAAGTGAAAAAGTGACTTGAAAAGTCAAAACATGGAACTAAAACCCAGTCGGCCCGCTCGAGCGTAAAACACTCCGCTCGAGCGTAACTCACAGACTCCCGCTCGAGGGCCAACAATCTCGCTCGAGCGGCGAATACACACTCCCAGAACTTCTGCAGAACCAGGTCTCCGCTCGAGCTCCCAACTCCCCGCTCGAGCGGCACTCACGTAACCCCGCTCGAGCGACCAATACCACGCTCGAGCGTCCAACACTGCACAGAAAATACTGGATGGGTGCAATCCCCGCTCGAGCGCCAACACCCCCGCTCGAGCGGACAGGTCAAAATCTGGGCAACTAGTTTTGGTTTCTGAACTCAACCAACTTGTAACAAACCTGCCCAACACATCTTATAACTCAAATACGAACTAAAAAGGATGCAAACAAGATAATAAACAACTACCCTCAACCACGGACACATGTCCGGATCACTGTACAACAAGGGTAAACCCGGGATCGCTATAACCTCCCCCCCTTAAAGAATTTCGTCCCCAAAATTCAGCACAAGTTTTCAAAAACAAGTTTTCCTCCATTTTAAACGATGTTACACTTTAACATTCAACAATTCGACCCATTTCCGGTCACCCCCTCCTTTTAACAAGAGGCATTTCACAATATGTAAACAACATATGTACTTTCAACATGCATCAACATTACGCATTATCTTTCCAATTTCAACATATATAATGTTACATTCAACTTCCATATGAGGCAAGTTCCCAAAACATACTTCCAATAAACCAAACATTTTCAATGTTTCACAACTTAAGACATATATATATCAAAGCTCTTAAGTTCAACAATTGTTCAAAATTTAAATACAAGATTATATATCAACAAACAAGTCTGGATATTTCTCTCGGACTTCCAACTCACGTTCCCAAGTGGCTTCCTCCGCTCCGTGATGTTTCCACAAGACTTTCACCAAAGGAATGGTCTTGCCACGCAAGACCTGATCCCGCCTATCCAAGACTCGAACCGGTCTCTCCTCATACGAGGCATCCTCATCTACCTCTAAATCGGTCCAATCCAACACATGTGATGGATCTGGCTCATACTTTCGAAGCATACTCACATGAAACACGTCATGCACTCTGGACAACTGCGGCGGTAAGGCTAACCGATAAGCAGCCTCGCCAATCCTTTCAAGGATCTCAAAAGGACCAATAAACCGAGGGGATAACTTCCCACTCTTCCCAAATCTCATCAAGCCTCGCCTAGGTGATATCTTCAGAAAGACATGGTCACCTACCTCAAACGCCAAAGGCCTCCTCCTACGGTCGGCATAACTCTTTTGTCGACTCTGGGCTGTAACAAGCCTCCTACGGATAAGCTCAACTTTCTCCGTCGTCTCCCTAACCAACTCCGGACCCAACAAAGGTGCATCTCCCACCTCGGCCCAACAAACTGGAGACTTACACGGTCGGCCATACAAGGCCTCAAACGGTGCCATACCGATACTAGACTGAAAACTGTTGTTGTAGGCAAACTCTACCAATGGCAAGTGCCTCTCCCACGTCCCACTGTAGTCCAGGACACAACCCCGAAGCATATCCTCGAGGATCTGAATAGTACGCTCGGACTGCCCGTCAGTCTGAGGATGATAGGCCGTACTAAAGGTCAACTTAGTGCCCAAGGCACTCTGCAAGCTCTGCCACAACCTAGCAGTAAAACGAGGATCTCTATCTGAGACGATCGTCACTGGGACCCCGTGCAATCTCACTACGTCCCGAATATACAAGTCGGCAACCGAATCTCTCACGCGCATAGGAATAAAGTGCGCCGACTTAGTCAACCGGTCTACAACCACCCAAATAGCATCACTACCCCGCTGAGTCCTCGGAAGACCTACAACGAAGTCCATAGTGACATGCTCCCACTTCCACTCGGCAATAGGCAAGGGTTACAACAAACCCGCTGGCCTCTGATTCTCGGCCTTCACTTGTTGGCAAGTAAGGCACTTCGATACGAAAACAGCCACATCTCTCTTCATACCCCGCCACCAAAACTGGCGATCCAAATCCTGATACATCTTAGTACCTCCCGGATGCACCGCAAGGCGCGAATGGTGAAACTCTCGGAGTACTTCCTCACGGCAAGACTCCGGTACAAACAAACGGTCTCGGTATCTCACACTCAGGTCGGGATACACCGTCAAACCCTTCTCAACTTTCCCACTGGAGATCTTCTCTCGGAGGGATTCTACCTCAAGGTCACCTCTATGTGCCTCTAACACTCTAATCACAAGTGTAGGCTGCGCAACGACAGAAAACAAGGCCGCAGCCTCAACAGATTCGCCCAGTAGCAAATCAAACTCGCCAAGTGCTCCCAACATCTCCCATTCCCAGATGGCTATACAAGCTACATCACTAATGGTCTTCCTACTAAGGGCATCGGCCACAACATTGGCCTTTCCCGGATGATAATGCAACCCAAAATCATAATCCTCGATGAACTCCATCCATCTCCTCTGCCTCAAATTCAAGTCTCTCTGTGTAAACAGATACTTCAAACTCTTGTGATCCGAGAATACCTCGAACCTCTCACCAAAAAGGTAATGCCTCCAGATTTTCAAGGCAAAGATCACAGCCGCTAACTCTAGGTCGTGTGTGGGGTAATTCTTCTCTTGTATTTTCAACTGACGTGAGCCATAAGCTACCACTTTCCCCTCTTGCATCAACACACAACCCAAACCCTCTCGTGAGGCATCACAATAAACCGCATAACCCAACCCTCTCTCCGGAATAATCAACACCGGAGCGGTGGTCAATCTAACTTTCAGCTCTTGGAACGACTTTTCACAAGTCTCACTCCACACAAACTTGACTCCCTTCCGAGTCAGTCTAGTCAACGGTGACGCTAGCCTGGAGAAATCTTTCACAAACCGACGGTAATACCCAGCCAATCCCAGAAAAACTGCAGATCTCAAACACACTCTTAGGCTGTGCCCAATCTTGCACTGCCTCAACCTTGGATGTATCAACAGACACCCCTTCCCCGGATACCACGTGGCCTAAGAATTTGACTTCCCTCAGCCAGAACTCACACTTCCCAAACTTGGCATACAGCCTATGGGCTCTAAGCAACTCAAGTACCACTCTCAAGTGTTCCTCGTGCTCCTCCTTAGAAGGCGAATAGATAAGGATGTCGTCCACGAAGACGACCACAAATCGGTCTAAGAACTCCCGGAAAATCCGGTTCATCAAGTCCATAAAGACTGTCGGTGCATTGGTAAGCCCAAATGGCATCACCAGAAACTCGTAATGGCCATACCGCGTACGGAATGCCGTCTTAGGAATATCCTCTTCCCTGACCCTCAACTGGTGGTAACCCGATCTCAAGTCTATCTTAGAGAAACAACGGGAACCCTTCAACTGGTCAAACAGGTCATCTATACGGGGCATAGGGTACTTATTCTTAACCGTAGCCCGATTCAACTTCCGGTAGTCAATACACAATCTCAAGGCACCATCTTTCTTTTTAACAAAGAGGGCCGGCGCTCCCCACGGTGAAACACTAGGGCGAACAAAACCCTTATCTAGCAATTCCTGGAGCTGAACTTTCAACTCAACCAACTCTGCTGGAGCAAAACGGTAAGGTGCCATAGAAATCGGCGTCGTGCCAGGCACTAAATCAATAGAGAACTCTATCTCTCGGTGAGGTGGCAAACTAACAAGATCTTCGGGAAAGACATCCGAATACTCACAAACCACCCTCGGCAACACAAGCTGGGTCTCACCACTCTCACCACTCTCAAAGCTAGCAAGTAGACTACTAAGCTCACTTCGCCCTCGCGAATCATACCCCGGTGGCAAAACACTACCAACCCGGTCTCCCAAGAAATGGAACCACTCCCCGCTCAAGGTACATAATGTGACCCTCTGGCGGTAGCAATCGATAACAGCCCGGTATGATGATAACCAGTCCATACCCAAAATAACATCAAAACCCTTCATGGGCATGACAACAAACGGAAAAGGAAGCCTATAGTCGGCGACCTCTATATCACATCCTCTAACACCCTGTTTCAGGATCAACTCACCACCCAAAGGCGATACCACACAAATAGGAGATGCTAACTGTGCTAACTCCAATCCCAAAACAGATGCAAATGCAGCAGATACAAAAGAATGAGATGCACCCGTGTCTATCAACACATTAGCAACCGAGTTGCAAAACAGAAAAGTACCTCTCACTACCGATGGAGTCGGTACTAAATCCTGCGCGGTAACAGCATACACGCGCCCCGTAGGCCCCTGGTCTACCTGCTCACCTCTCGGAGCAAAAGACTGCTGCACTGACTGGGATGACGAAGCTCCCGGATTGGCCCTCGAGGCCTGCACAGACTGAGCTGGCTGAAAACCCTGCGTCTGCCTAGAACCAGACGCTCCCGAAGTGGCACTCAACTGCGGGCAAAACCTCTTCAGGTGCCCAGGTTGTCCACACTGATAACAAGACAAGGGCTGCCCCCTGCCCAAACTCTGACTCTGCGGTCTAGCTGAAGAAGAAGCAGCTCTCTGACCTCCACCCTTCAGCGGGCAAACAGAAACCTTGTGACCCAACTGGCCACACTTGTAACAGGCAAACTCCCCCTGACTGCCTCTCCCCGAGCCTGCACTCGGCACTGGAAAGGTCGATCTAGCAACACCACCCTGCGACTGCTGAGGGTTAGAACCCCTCTGCCTCCTGCCATCACCCTGGCCATCTTGGCTCCTCTTGGAGCCTCTCTGCCCCTCATCCTCCTCCTGCATCATGAGCTCCATATGAGCTGCAGCGTCCACTAGGTGTCTATACTCTCGGATATAAGACCCACTAACTCTCAACTTGAGGCCCCGCCTCAACTTCTGCTCAAACTCATAGCAACGGCGTTCCTCAGACGCCACTAATTCAGGTGCAAACCTGGACAGACTGGTAAAAGTAGCCTCAAACTCGGCCACTGGCAAGCCCTGCTGATTAATCCGGCTAAACTGATCCCTCAGCTTCTCTCTAGCTGCTGCACACAAAAACCTCTCCTGAAAAGCATTTACAAACGCCTCCCAAGTACCACCAACACGAGCCTTCTCGTACTTCCACCATTGACCCGCATCTCCCTTCAGTTGGAAGGATGCCAAGGTCACTTTCAGTGCTCTGTCCTCGATGCCCAGCATCTCGAACGTCTTACTCATTTGCTCTAGCCACTCATCAGCCTTCAGTGGCTCCTTCGGATCCCCGATAAACTCATCCGGATTAGACCGGAAAAACTCCCTCTTCAAGAAGGAAGGCCCTGCCTCAGCTGCCTGATTCCCAGCTCCAAGAATACCCAAAGCTCCTGCTATCTCTCTGGCCAAGGCACCCATGGCCTACTGACCCACTGGCTCAGCCACATTGGCCTGGCCAACCCCCTCCTGCACTGCCAGAATCTCACCCGGTAACGGTGCTTCCTGCCTCGTAGGTCTACCACGCCTAGCACCTCTTCCTCGTCCTGACATCCTAATAAAGGTAACACAGAACATTAGCACATTCACAAATGTGCCGAAACTAAACACTCACGTCCTAATGCATGGACAATTGTAATTCACTCCACGTAAGCACATAAACACATAAGCACTTACGAATTTCATTTCCGGATTATGATAGTCCCGAGGCGTTACTAGAGTTCCGGTTAGAAACAGCATTGATCAAGTGCTTTTCCAACAAGACTCCCAGAAACCCAAGGATCCAATCAACATCCTAGAAACTAAATCCCATACCCACATAGTCACATAAGCATGATATCAATCAATCACATAGCATATGATACTACCTCTAAGTCTCTATCAAGCGAGACAAACCCATTGTGATCCTAATCACTTCCCACGTACCCAAAGTATTCGAACCCGGTACGCTCTGATACCAAGTTGTAACGCCCTCAAAATAATAACATTAAACCCATCAAATAAGACATACATTGAGATGCAAAAGTTCCACATTCTTCCATTTATCAGAGTTCTATTACATAAGTATTACATGTTAACAACAAAAGCAAAATGCCCTACGGGCTTACAGCTTTCCAAGTTAACACTTGGTTACAACAAAAGAGTACTAACTCATACACGTTAAGCCCTTGGCTTGAGTTTACATGTAATACATCAAAAGTAAATCAACAAAAGTGTGCCCGCCTTTAGCCTCCCAAGCTATGTCCTTGGAGGTGGCATGCTACCTGTACTTGAAAATGATATTTCCATAAAGGGTGAGCCACAGCCCAGTAGAAATATACTAAACCAACCATGAACAATGACTAAAATATTAGCAATTGATAGATGGCCAACACTGATACATTCACATAAATCACATATTTATGTCATACGACTAATGAGTCCAAGTTACTTTTCATTTTCCCCTTTTCAACGGATAGGCATATAAGCACTAGCCGCATTCTCAACAGATATGTATAACAACAATATCCACATTCACAGATAAGCAAATAAGCTATATCCACATTCTACAACAGATATGTATATCAACAATATCCACAGATAAGCATATAAGCTATATCCACACTTCACAAAGATAAGCATATGAGCTCTATCTTCACTTTACTAGACAAGCATATAAGCTGTATCTATGGAGTACATCCCCTATCTTCTCCTAACACTATCCGGTTTAGAGGTACATCCCCTATCTTCCCCTAAACCGCGGAGTACATCCCCCATCTCCTCCTCTACACATAACGTATACAAACACAATGGTTCTATATACAATCACTCAATACATACAGTTAATGTATTCTATCAACCGTCAGATTCCACAACACATTCCATTGATTAGTTTCCGTTTGCCAAATCATCATGCATTGCTACAACAATCACGACTATCCTCCACCGATAGCCCCAAGCAATCATTTCTAAACAGAAAATAAATGCACAAATGGATATTCAATCAACATTTCAATTCGGTGTGTGATAAACAATTCAACTACACCCTTTAACCCCATACATTCCCAATCTCAACAATTTTATTTCATTTCCTCATTTCTCACAATTAATTATCTCAATTAATCAACAATGTAATTAGGTCATTTTCCATAATTAACATTACAACCCTTAGGTTCCATTTTCATCAATGATTCAACATTTATTCCATTTCTCTATGCCAAACATGCATCTAGGTTTATTATGAATAAAACCCCAACTTTTGTAAAATTGCACAAAAGCCCCAAACTTTCACAAAATTACCAAACCAACCCCAACATCTCAAAATACTAAAATTTAAAGACAAAATCCATAGAGAGGAGTAGGATATCCCTACCTCAAATTCAGAGCCTCAAAGGAGAAGATGACAAAACCCAACGTGCTCCAAAACTCGAAATTTTCAGATTAAAATATAGCCCTCGACGATCAACAACTTTTTTGTAAAGGCCAAAGGTGAGCAAATCACTCCTACTAGATCAAAACCTAGAGAGAAGGTAGAGTTCTAGAGTGAGAGGCTCAACAATGGTGTTTTTGGAAAAGTAGGAGAGAGAAAAGGAAGTGAAAAAGGGACTTGAAAAGTCAAAACACGGAACTAAAACCCAGTCGGCTTGCTCGAGCGTAAAACATTCCGCTCGAGCGTAACTCACAGACTCCCGCTCGAGCGCCAACAATCTCGCTCGAGCGGCGAATACACACTCCCAGAACTTCTGCAGAACCAGGTCTCCGCTCGAGCTCCCAACTCCCCGCTCGAGCGGCACTCACGTAACCCCGCTCGAGCGGCCAATACCACGCTCGAGCGTCCAACACTGCACAGAAAATACTGGATGGGTGCAATCCCCACTCGAGCGCCAACACCCCCGCTCGAGCGGACAGGTCAAAATCTGGGCAACTAGTTTTGGTTTCTAAACTCAACCAACCTGTAACAAACCTGCCCAACACATCCTATAACTCAAATACGAAGTAAAAAGGATGCAAACAAGATAATAAACAACTACCCTCAACCACGGACACATGTCCGGATCACTGTGCAACAAGGGTAAACCCGGGATCGCTATAGTTAAGGTATAGTGGTTTCTGGATTGAACTTCCATTTTTAATTTTATGTAACTTTCACTTTTATTTTTATTCAACTTCCATTTTTATTTTTATTCAACTTCTATTTTTATTCAATTTACTTTTCTCTTCATTTCCATTTTTTAGTTAATTTCCAAATAGATCGTTAAGGCATAGTGGTTTCTTGAATGAACTTAACTTCCAATTTTAATTTTCTGCAACTTCCATTTTTATTTCTATTCAACTTCTTTTTTTATTCAAGTTTCTTTTCTATTCGACTTCTTTTTTTATTTAATTTCCAAATAGATTGTTATGGTATAGTGGTTTCTGGATTGAACTTTCATTTTTAACTTTATGCAACTTCCATTTTTAATTTTATTTAACTTCCTTTTTTATTCAAGTTTCTTTTCTACTCAACTTCCTTTTTAATTTAATTTCCAAATAGATCGTTAAGGTATAGTGGTTTCTAGATTGGACTTCCATTTTTAATTTTCTGCAACTTCCATTTTTATTTTTATTCAACTTCTATTTTTATTCAATTTACTTTTCTATTAAGCTTCCTTTTTTATTTAATTTCCAAACAGATCGTTAAGGTATAGTGGTTTCTTGAACGAACTTCCATTTTTAATTTTCTGGCACTTCCATTTTTATTTTTATTCGACTTCTGTTTTTATTCAAGTCATTTTTCTGTTCAACTTCCTTTTTTATTTAATTTCCAAATAGATCGTTAAGGTATAGTGTTTTCTTGAATGAACTACCACTTTTAATTTTCTGCAACTTCCATTTTTATTTTTATTCGACTTCCATTTTTATTCAATTTACTTTTCTATTCAACTTCCTTTTTTATTTAATTTCCAAATAGATCGTTAAGGTATATTGGTTTCTCGATTGAACTTCCAGTTTTAATTTTCTGCAACTTCCATTTTTATTTTTGTTCAACTTCCATTTTTATTCAATTTACTTTTCTATTAAACTTCCTTTTTTATTTAATTTCCAAATAGATCGTTAAGGTATAGTGGTTTCTTGAATGAACTTCCACTTTTAATTTTCTGCAACTTCCATTTTTATTTTTATTCGACTTCCATTTTTATTCAATTTACTTTTCTATTCAACTTCGTTTTTTATTTAATTTCCAAATTGATCGTTAAGGTATAGTGGTTTCTCGATTGAACTTCCATTTTTTATTTTATGCAACTTTCATTTTTATTTTTAATCAACTTCCATTTTTACTCAATTTACTTTTCCATTAAACTTCCTTTTTTATTTAATTTCCAAATAGATCGTTAAGGTGTAGTGGTTTCTTGAATGAATTTCCAATTTTAATTTTCTGCAACTTCCATTTTTATTTTTATTCGACTTCCATTATGACTCAAGTTATTTTTCTATTCAACTTCATTTTTTATTTAATTTCCAAATAGATCGTTAATGTATAGTGCTTTCTTGAACGAACTTCCATTTTTAATTTTCTGCAACTTCTATTTTTATTTTTATTTAACTTCCTTTTTCATTCTAGTTTCTTTTCTACTCAACTTCCTTTTTTATTTAATTTCCAAATAGACCGTTAAGGTATAGTGGTTTATGGATTGAACTTCCATTTTTAATTTTATGCAACTTTAACTTTTATTCAACTTCCATTTTCATTCAATTTACTTTTCTATTAAGCTTCCTTTTTTATTTAATTTCCAAATAGATCGTTAAGGTATAGTGGTTTTTTGAATAAACTTCCACTTTTATTTTTATTCAACTTCTATTTTTACTCAATTTACTTTTCCATTTAACTCCCTTTTTTATTTAATTTCAAAATAGTTCGTTAAGGTATAGTGGTTTCTTGAATGAACTTCCAATTTTAATTTTCTGTAAGTTCTATTTTTATTTCTATTCAACTTTTTTTTTATTCAAGTTTCTTTTCTATTCAACTTCCTTTTTTATTTAATATCCAAATAGATCGTTAAGGTATAGTGGTTTCGGGACAGAACTTCCATTTTTAATTTTATGCAACTTTCACTTTTATTTTTTTTCGACTTCCATTTTTATTCAATTTATTTTTCTATTAAACTTCCTTTTTTATTCAATTTCCAAATAGATCGTTAAGGTATAGTGGTTTCTTGAATGAACTTCCAATTTCAATTTTCTGCAACTTCCATTTTTATTTCTATTCAACTTCTTTTTTTATTCAAGTTTCTTTTCTATTCAACTTATTTTTTTCTTTAATTTCCTAGTAGATTGTTATGGTATAGTGGTTTCGGGATTGAACTTCCATTTTTCATTTTATGCAACTTTCACTTTTATTTTTATTCAACTTCCATTTTTATTTTTATTCAACTTCTATTTTTATTCAATTTACTTTTCCCTTAATTTCCATTTTTAGTTAATTTCCAAATAGATCGTTAAGGTATAGTGGTTTCTTGAATGAACTTAACTTCCAATTTTAATTTTCTGCAACTTTCAATTTTATTTCTATTCAACTTCTTTTTTTATTCAAGTTTTTTTTCTATTCAAGTTCTTTTTTTATTTAATTTCCAAATTGATTGTTATGGTGTAGTTGTTTCTGGATTAAACTTTGATTTTTAATTTTATGCAACTTCAGTTTTTATTTTTATTTAACTTCCTTTTTAATTTAATTTCCAAATAGATCGTTAAGGTATAGTGGTTTCTGGATTGAACTGCCATTTTTAATTTTCTGCAACTTCCATTTTTATTTTTATTCGGCTTCTATTTTTATTCAATTTACTTTTCTATTAAGCTTCCTTTTTTATTTAATTTCCAAACAGATCGTTAAGGTATAGTTGTTTCTTGAATGAACTTCCATTTTTAATTTTCTGGAACTTCCATTTTTATTTTTATTCGACTTCTATTTTTATTCAAGTCATTTTTCTATTCAACTTCCTTTTTTATTTAATTTCCAAATAGATCGTTAAGTAATAGTGGTTTCTTTAATGAACTTCCACTTTTAATTTTCTGCAACTTCCATTTTTATTTTTATTCGACTTCCATTTTTATTCAATTTACTTTTCTATTCAACTTCCTTTTTTATTTAATTTCCAAATAGATCGTTAAGGTATATCGGTTTCTCGATTGAACTTTCATTTTGAATGTTATGCAACTTTCATTTTTATTTTTATTCAATTTACTTTTTTATTAAACTTCATTTTTTATTTAATTTCCAAATAGATCGTTAAGGTATAGTGGTTTTTTGAATGAACTTCCATTTTTTATTTTCTACAACTTCCATTTTTATTTTTATTCGACTTCCATTTTTATTCAAGTTATTTTTCTATTCAACTTCCTTTTTTATTTAATTTCCTAATAGATCGTTAACGTATAGTGGTTTCTTGAATGAACTTCCACTTTTAATTTTCTGCAACTTCCATTTTTATTTTTATTCGACTTCCATTTTTATTCAATTTACTTTTCTATTCAACTTCCTTTTTTATTTAATTTCCAAATAGATCGTTAAGGTATATTGGTTTCTCGATTGAACTTCCATTTTTAATTTTATGCAACTTTCATTTTTATTTTTATTCAACTTCCATTTTTATTCAGTTTACTTTTTTATTAAACTTTCTTTTTTATTTAATTTCCAAATAGATCGTTAAGGTATAGTGGTTTCTTGAATGAACTTCAAATTTTAATTTTCTGCAACTTCCATTTTTATTTCTATTCAACTTCTTTTTTTATTCAAGTTTCTTTTCTATTCAACTTCTTTTTTTATTTAATTTCCAAATAGATTGTTATGGTATAGTGGTTTCGGGATTGAACTTCCATTTTTCATTTTCTGCAACTTTCACTTTTATTTTTATTCAACTTCCATTTTTATTTTTATTCAACTTCTATTTTTATTCAATTTACTTTTCTCTTAATTTCCATTTTTTAGTTAATTTCCAAATAGATCGTTAAGGTATAGTGGTTTCTTAAATGAACTTAACTTCCAATTGTAATTTTCTGCAACTTCCATTTTTATTTCTATTCAACTTCTTTTTTTATTCAAGTTTCTTTTCTATTCAACTTCTTTTTTTATTTAATTTCCAAATAGATTGTTATGGTATAGTGGTTTCTGGATTGAACTTTCATTTTTAATTTTATGCAACTTCCATTTTTATTTTTATTTAACTTCCTTTTTTATTCAAGTTTCTTTTCTACTCAACTTCCTTTTTAATTTAATTTCCAAATAGATCGTTAAGGTATAGTGGTTTCTGGATTGGACTTCCATTTTTAATTTTCTGCAACTTCCATTTTTATTTTTATTCAACTTCTATTTTTATTCAATTTACTTTTCTATTAAACTTCCTTTTTTATTTAATTTCCAAACAGATCATTAAGGTATAGTGGTTTCTTGAATGAACTTTCAATTTTAATTTTCTGCACCTTCCATTTTTATTTCTATTTAACTTCTTTTTTTATTCAAGTTTCTTTTCTATTCAACTTCTTTTTTTATTTAATTTCAAAATAGATTGTTATGGTATAGTTGTTTCTGGATTGAACTTTCATTTTTAATTTTATGCAACATCAGTTTTTATTTTTATTTAACTTCCTTTTTTATTCACGTTTCTTTTCTACTCGACTTCCTTTTTAATTTAATTTCCAAATAGATCGTTAAGGTATAGTGGTTTCTGGATTGAACTTCCATTTTTAATTTTCTGCAACTTCCATTTTTATTTTTTTTCAGCTTCTATTTTTATTTAATTCACTTTTCTATTAAGCTTCCTTTTTTATTTAATTTCCAAACAGATCGTTAAGGTATAGTTGTTTCTTGAATGAACTTCCATTTTTAATTTTCTGGAACTTCCATTTTTATTTTTATTCGACTTCTATTTTTATTCAAGTCATTTTTCTGTTGAACTTCCTTTTTTATTTAATTTCCAAATAGATCGTTAAGGTATAGTGGTTTCTTGAATGAACTTCCACTTTTAATTTTCTGCAACTTCCATTTTTATTTTTATTCGACTTCCATTTTTATTCAATTTACTTTTCTATTCAACTTCCTTTTTTATTTAATTTCCAAATAGATCGTTATGGTATATTGGTTTCTCGATTGAACTTCCATTTTTAATTTTATGCAACTTTCATTTTTATTTTTATTCAACTTCCATTTTTATTAAGTTTACTTTTCTATTAAACTTCCTTTTTTATTTAATTTCCAAATAGATCGTTAAGGTATAATGGTTTTGTAACGCCCTCAAAATAACAACATTAAACCCATCAATAGAGACATGCATTGATATATATAAAAGTCCCACATTCTTCCATTTATCAGAGTTTCATTACAAAAAGTATTACATGTTAACGACAAAAGCAAGTGCCCTAAAGGCTTACAGCTTTCCAAGTTAACACTTGGTTACAACAAAAGAGTACTAACTCAATTACATATTAAGCCCTTGGCTTGAATTTACATGTAGTACATCAAAATAGGACAACGAAGGTGTGTCCGTTTCTAGCCTCCCAAGCTACGTCCTTGGAGGTGGCATGCTACCTGTACCTGAAAATGATATTCCCATATAGGGTGAGCCACAGCCCAGTAGAAATACACTAAACCAACCATGAACAATGACTAAAAGATTAGCAATTGATAGATGGCCAACACTGATACATCCACATAAATCACATTTTATGTCATACGACTTATGAGTCCAAGTTACTTTTCATTTTCCCTTTTTCAACAGATAAGCATATTAGCTCTATCATCATCTCAGCAGATATGTATAAAAACTATATCCCACATTCACAGATAAGCATATAAGTTGTATCTACACTTCACAAAGATAAGCATATGAGCTCTATCTTCACTTCTCTAGACAAGCATATGAGCTGTATATACAGAGTTCATCCCCTATCTTCTCCCAACACTATCCGGTTTAGAGGTACATCCCCCATCTTCCCCTAAACCGCGGAGTACATCCCCCATCTCCTCCTCTACACATAACGTATACAAACACATTGGTTCTATATACAATCACTCAATACATACAGTTAATGTATTCTATCAACCGTCAAATTCCGTCAAATTCCATGACACATTCCATTGATTAGTTTTCGTTTGCCTAATCATCATGCATTGTCTACAACAATCACGACTATCCTCCACTGATAGCCCAAAGCAGTTATTTCTAAACAGAAAATAAATGCACAAATGGATATTCAATCAACATTTCAATTCGGTGAGTGATAAATAATTCAACTACACCCTTTAACTCCATGCCTTCCCAATCTCAACAATTCCGTTTCATTTCCTCATTTCTCACAATTAATTGTTCCAATTAATCAACAATGTAATTAGGTCACTTTCCATAATTAACATTACAACCCTTAAGGTCCCATTTTCACCAATGATTCAACATTTATTCCTTTTCTCTGTACCAAACATGCATCTAGGTTTATTATAAATAAAACCCCAACTTTTGTAAAATAACACAAAAGCCCCAAACTTTCACAAAATTACCAAACCAACCCCAACATCTCAAAATACTAAAATTTAAAGACAAAATCCATAGAGAGGAGTAGGATATCCCTACCTCAAATCCGGAGCCCCAAGGGAGAAGATGACAAAACCCAACGTGCTCCAAATCCCGAAATTTTCAGATTTAAAGGTAGCCCTCGACGATCAACAACTTTTTTGTAAAGGCCAAAGACGAGCAAATCACTCCTACTAGACCAAAACCTAGAGAGAAGGTAGAGTTCTAGAGTGAGAGGCTCAACAATGGTGTTTTTGGGAAAGTAGGAGAGAGAAGAGAAAGTGAAAAAGTGATTTGAAAAGTCAAAACTCGGAACTTAAACCCAGTCGCCCCGCTCGAGCGTCACTCACAGACTCCCGCTCGAGCGTAAACAATCCCGCTCGAGCGGCGAATACACACTCCCAGAACTTTTACAGAACCAGGTCTCCGCTCGAGCTTCCAACTCCCCGCTCGAGCGTCACTCACACAATCCCGCTCGAGCGGCCAATCCCACGCTCAAGCGTCCAACACTGCACAGGAAATACTGGATGGGTGAAACTCCCGCTCGAGCGCCAAAACCCCCGCTCGAGCGGACAGGTCAAAATCTGGGCAACTAGTTTTGGTTTCTAAACTCAACCAACCTGTAACAAACCTGCCCACACATCCTATAACTCAAATACGAAGTAAAAAGGATGTAAACAAGATAATAATCAACAACCAACATCCACGGACACATGTCCGGATCACTGTACAACAAGGGTAAACCCGGGATCGCTATAGGTTTCTTGAATGAACTTCCAATTTTAATTTTCTGCAACTTCCATTTTTATTCCTATTCAACTTCTTTTTTTATTCAAGTTTCTTTTCTATTCAACTTCTTTTTTTATTTAATTTCCAAATAGATTGTTATGGTATAGTGGTTTCTGGATTGAACTTCCATTTTTAATTTTATGCAACTTTCACTTTTATTTTTATTCAACTTTCATTTTTATTTTTATTTAACTTCTATTTTTATTCAATTTACTTTTCTCTTAATTTCCATTTTTTAGTTAATTTCCAAATAGATCGTTAAGGTATAGTGGTTTCTTGAATGAACTTAACTTCCAATTTTAATTTTCTGCAACTTCCATTTTTATTTCTATTCAACTTCTTTTTTTATTTAATTTCCAAATAGATTGTTATGATATAGTGGTTTCTGGATTGAACTTTCATTTTTAATTTTATGCAACTTCCATTTTTATTTTTATTTAACTTCCTTTTTTATTCAAGTTTCTTTTCTACTCAACTTCCTTTTTAATTTAATTTCCAAATAGACCGTTAAGGTATAGTTGTTTCTGGATTGAACTTCCATTTTTAATTTTCTGCAACTTCCATTTTTATTTTTATTCAACTTCTATTTTTATTCAATTTACTTTTCTATTAAGCTTCCTTTTTTATTTAATTTCCAAACAGATCGTTAAGGTATAGTGGTTTCTTGAATGAACTTCCAATTTTAATTCTCTGGAACTTCCATTTTTATTTTTATTCGACTTCTATTTTTATTCAAGTCATTTTTCTATTCAACTTCCTTTTTTATTTAATTTCCAAATAGATCGTTAAGGTATAGTGGTTTTTGAATGAACTTCCACTTTTAATTTTCTGCAACTTCCTTTTTTATTTTTATTCGACTTCCATTTTTATTCAATTTACTTTTCTATTCAACTTCCTTCTTTATTTAATTTCCAAATAGATCATTAAGGTATATTGGTTTCTCGATTGAACTTTCATTTTTA
Organism: Camellia sinensis; assembly: GCF_055761805.1. Taxonomy (NCBI): domain Eukaryota; kingdom Viridiplantae; phylum Streptophyta; class Magnoliopsida; order Ericales; family Theaceae; genus Camellia; species Camellia sinensis. The sequence continues at coordinate 11,036,921 of NC_138962.1, read as the reverse complement.
ATTTTATGCAACTTTCATTTTTATTTTTATTCACCTTCCATTTTTATTCAGTTTACTTTTCTATTAAACTTCCTTTTTTATTTAATTTCCAAATAGATCGTTAAGGTATAGTGGTTTCTTGAATGAACTTCAAATTTTAATTTTCTGCAACTTCCATTTTTATTTCTATTCAACTTCTTTTTTTATTCAAGTTTCTTTTCTATTCAACTTTTTTTTTATTTAATTTCCAAATAGATTGTTATGGTATAGTGGTTTCGGGATTGAACTTCCATTTTTAATTTTATGCAACTTTCACTTTTATTTTTATTCAACTTCCATTTTTATTTTTATTCAACTTCTATTTTTATTCAATTTATTTTTCTCTTAATTGCCATTTTTTAGTTAATTTCCAAATAGATAGTTAAGGTATAGTGGTTTCTTGAATGAACTTAAATTCCAATTTTAATTTTCTGCAACTTCCATTTTTATTTCTATTCAATTTCTTTTTTTATTCAAGTTTCTTTTCCATTCAACTTCTTTGTTCATTTAATTTCCAAATAGATTGTTATGGTATAGTGGTTTCTGGATTGAACTTTCATTTTTAATTTTATGCAACTTCCTTTTTTATTCAAGTTTCTTTTCTTCTTAATTTCCATTTTTTATTTAATTTCCAAATAGATCGTTAAGGTATAGTGGTTTCTGGATTGAACTTCTATTTTTAATTTTTTGCAACATCCATTTTTATTTTTATTCAACTTCTATTTTTATTCAATTTACTTTTCTATTACACTTCCTTTTGTATTTAATTTCCAAACAGATCGTTAAGGTATAGTGGTTTCATGAATGAACTTCCAATTTTAATTTTTTGCAACTTCCATTTTTATTTCTATTCAACTTCTTTTTTTTATTTAATTTCCAAATAGATTGTTATGGTATAGTGGTTTCTGGATTGAACTTTCATTTTTAATTTTATGCAACTTCCATTTTTATTTTTATTTAACTTCCTTTTTTATTCAAGTTTCTTTTCTACTCAACTTCCTTTTTAATTTAATTTCCAAATAGACCGTTAAGGTATAGTGGTTTCTGGATTGAACTTCCATTTTTAATGTTCTGCAACTTCCATTTTTATTTTTATTCAACTTCTATTTTTATTCAATTTACTTTTCTATTAAGCTTCCTTTTTTATTTAATTTCCAAACAGATCATTAAGGTATAGTGGTTTCTTGAATGAACTTCCATTTTTAATTTTCTGGAACTTCCATTTTTATTTTTATTCGACTTCCATTTTTATTCAAGTCATTTTTCTATTCAACTTCCTTTTTTATTTAATTTCCAAATATATCGTTAAGGTATAGTGGTTTCTTGAATGAACTTCCACTTTTAATTTTCTGCAACTTCCATTTTTATTTTTATTCGACTTCTATTTTTATTCAACTTACTTTTCTATTCAACTTCCATTTTTATTTAATTTCCAAATAGATCGTTAAGGTATATTGGTTTCTCGATTGAACTTCCATTTTTAATTTTTTGCAACTTCCATTTTTATTTTTATTTTTATTCAATTTCCATTTTTATTCGATTTACTTTTCTATTAAACTTCATTTTTTATTTAATTTCCAAATAGATCGTTAAGGCATAGTGGTTTCATGAATGAACTTCCACTTTTAATTTTCTGCAACTTCCATTTTTATTTTTATTCGACTTCCATTTGTATTCAACTTACTTTTCTATTCAACTTCGTTTTTTATTTAATTTCCAAATAGATCGTTAAGTTATAGTGGTTTCTCGATTGAACTTCCATTTTTAATTTTATGCAACTTTCATTTTTATTTTTATTCGACTTCCATTATTGCTCAAGTTATTTTTCTATTCAACTTCCTTTTTTATTTATTTTCCAAATAGATCGTTAAGGTATAGTGCTTTCTTGAATGAACTTCCATTTTTAATTTTCTGCAACTTCCATTTTTATTTTTATTCAACTTCCTTTTTCATTCTAGTTTCTTTTCTATTCAACTTCCTTTTTTATTTAATTTCCAAATAGACCGTTAAGGTGTAGTGGTTTATGGATTGAACTTCCATTTTTAATTTTATGCAACTTTAATTTTTATTTTTATTCAACTTCCATTTTTATTCAATTTACTTTTCTATTAAGCTTCCTTTTTTATTTAATTTCCACATAGATCGTTAAGGTATAGTGGTTTTTTGAATGAACTTCCACTTTTATTTTTATTCGACTTCCATTTTTATTCAAGTCATTTTTCTATTCAACTTCCTTTTTTATTTAATTTCCAAATAGATCGTTAAGGTATAGTGGTTTCTTGAATGAACTTCCAATTTTAATTTTCTGTAACTTCTTTTTTTATTCAAATTTCTTTTCTATTCTACTTCATTTTTTATTTAATTTCCAAATAGATCGTTAAGGTATAGTGGTTTCCGGACTGCACTTCCATTTTTAATTTTATGCAACTTTCACTTTTATTTTTTTTCGACTTCCGTTTTTATTCAATTTACTTTTCTATTAAACTTCGTTTTTTATTTAATTTCCGAATAGATCGTTAAGGTATAGTGGTTTCTTGAATGAACTTCCAATGTTAATTTTCTACAACTTCCATTTTTATTTCTGTTCAACTTCTTTTTTTATTCAAGTTTCTTTTCTATTCAACTTCTTTTTTTATTTAATTTCCAAATAGATTGTTATGGTATAGTGGTTTCGGGATTGAACTTCCATTTTTCATTTTATGCAACTTTCACTTTTATTTTTATTCAACTTCCATTTTTATTTTTATTCAACTTCTATTTTTATTCAATTTACTTTTCTCTTAATTTCCATTTTTTAGTTAATTTCCAAATAGATCGTTATGGTATAGTGGTTTCTTGAATGAACTTAACTTCCAATTTTAATTTTCTGCAACTTCCATTTTTATTTCTATTCCACTTCTTTTTTTATTCAAGTTTCTTTTCTATTCAACTCCTTTTTTTATTTAATTTCCAAATAGATTGTTATGTATAGTGGTTTCTGGATTGAAGTTTCATTTTTAATTTTATGCAACTTCCATTTTTATTTTTATTTAACTTCCTTTTTTATTCAAGTTTCTTTTCTACTCAACTTCCTTTTTAATTTAATTTCCAAATAGATTGTTGTGCCCCACTTTTTATTACTCGAAGTCTTTACCAAATTCATTAACTTAATTCGATTCCAAGGATAACATGCGGAAATAAACTCATACATTCAATCTGTGGAAGTGATTAACAATACTCTCATTCGTATGCAAAGTAAATATTACATGAACATACTTAATAAATTGCCCTTGGGCTTACATCACATAAGGTACAAGAAGAAGGGTGTAACCCTTTTACAACAATGGCATTCCGTCCACGTAAGAGAGGCCCCGTGGCCAACAAATCAGAAGACCCAATTCTTGCAGCACACTCTGCTCAACACCTGAAAAAGATTCAACAACGTGGGGTGAACATATAGTCCAGTGGGGAACTCAACATGGCCCTCAACAATAACAACATACAGATAGCTATGATCATGAATACCCATTCTCATACTAGAATAGTAATGTGACAATTTATACAAAATATATATGTATGGACTTTTCTTGAAAATAACCATTTCAATCAACGCCATAGGCGATTCATCTTTCTTTTTCTTTTCATTAATCCCCGTTCCTAATCTTTCATAACATTAACAATACCTTAGGAAATAATTTCACTAAGCCCACTACACTCTTCCATTTTCCAAATGTACACAGATATGCTTTTCAATATATATATTTCTTTAAAAAGTCCGTTCTCCTTCACACTTTCCAAAAGACAAATATGGCATTTTGGCTTTTTCCCGATACAATCAACTCTATACATGCATTGTTATAGAAAGGGATAACAACTCACTGACATGCATAAGATAAACCAATGAGGCAACTCGGCCCTCCAAAACCATAATCAACACAATCCATGATATTCCCGAACACACTGAAACATCAACAACAAACTTTGCTCTACTAGCTATGCGCATAGTAAGCCAAAGATACACCTCTCACAACAACATGCCAGTTTACCAGGCGCTAGCTGGAAGGGTGTGGTACCTTAGATTCTCAGCTCATTCAGTTCTCCAGGCGCTAGCTGGAAGGTCACAGTACCTCTGATTCTCAGCGCAAGGTACAACACCACCAATCGAAATGCAACAGGGCATAACCAACATGTACAACATATATACATAAACCATCCAGATACAAACAATGTGTAAAAGTATACGAACACATAGGTGTGTGGAGTCCATCCCCCATCTTCTCACACACACTGGAGTACAACCCCTCTCTCATCCCTAACAAGTATACATATATATAATGCATCTCAATATTTCATCACATAAGATGTTCAATCAATAATGGTGTAATGCATACACGACAATTCAACACAACCACGTCATCTTCCACCGATGACCAAGGACAAAACCTCTAGATGCAAATATTTAGTACATCTATTAAAAACTCAATTATTATGAGACCACAAACCCGACAACAATATTAACATGGTAGTTCAAGATACAATTCCACACATGTGTGTGTTCAACACTCATGAAACAACAATCCAATTTTCATACGTATTTCAAAATACCTTTCCTTTGTTTTTACAAAACCACTTCCATTGACAATAAAGTCATAACTCACATTAGTCCACTACATTCATTTCAAACCATTCCAAAGCCAAAGTTAATCCCTTAAGCATTAACACCTTCACCCAATCCACATCAACACTAGAGATTTACAATATAGATTCACTATCCTCCATTTTAATTTATCAATCAAAATATGATTTAGGGCCTTTTTCTTCCATCAACTACAACATGCTAATTTACACTCCAATTAGCCCAAAACATCCATCAATGACAACATAACCATTTTCCAACACCCAACCCTAGGTTCCTTCTCATGATTTCAAACAAATCCAACATGGATATGATTTTTATGCAATACAAAATTACCACATGTCTATCTATAGACGAAGTATTGAAAAAGAACAAGGAGAATCCCTACCTCAAATGTAGAACCCAAATAGAGAAGATGAACCGAAATCAAAGTGCTCCAACTCCCAAATTTCTTGGATCACAACGAAGCCCTCGACGATCAACACACTTCTTACAAAGGCCCAAGGTGAGGAAAACACTCTAGCTAGATCAATCCTAAGAGAGAAGTTCGGTTTTAGAGTGAGGTGCTCTCCAATGGAGGCTTTGAAAAAGTAAGAAAGAGAAAGGAAATCAAAAAGTGATCAAAAAGGTGATTTCACGGACTGATATAAAAACAGGTCCGCTCGAGCGTACAACACCCCGCTCGAGCGTCATACACAGGTTCACGCTCGAGCGTCCAAAGATCCGCTCGAGCGCCGGATGCACTCTCCCAGAATTTTCTGCAGACGTCCAAAATGCTGAGAGAAGGAAATTCACGCTCGAGCGTCCAAACTTCAGCTCAAGCGGAGAGGCAACAACAAAAGCCTGCTCGAGCGTCAAATCACCGCTCGAGCGGAGAGACCAAGGCCTGGGCAAAAAATTCTAAGTTTTAAAACACAGTCAACCAATTCCCAACTTGCCCAACACAACCCAAAACTCTAACACAAAGAGTAAGGGATAGAAATGAGGATAAGACAACAACGAATCTACGGAACCGAGTCCGGATTACAGTTAAACAATAACAGGGAATACCGGGATCGCTATATAGATCGTAAAGGTATAGTGGTTTCTGGATTGAACTTCCATTTTTAATTTTCTGCAACTTCCATTTTTATTTTTATTCAACTTCTATTTTTATTCAATTTACTTTTCTATTAAGCTTCCTTTTTTATTTAATTTCCAAACAGATCGTTAAGGTATAGTGGTTTCTTGAATAAACTTCAATTTTTAATTTTCTGGAACTTCCATTTTTCTTTTTATTCGACTTCTATTTTTATTGAAGTCATTTTTCTATTCAACTTCCTTTTTTATATACTTTCCAAATAGATCGTTAAGGTATAGTGGTTTCTTGAATGAACTTCCGCTTTTAATTTTCTGCAACTTCCATTTTTATTGTTATTCGGCTTCCATTTTTATTCAATTTACTTTTCTATTCAACTTCCTTTTTTATTTAATTTCCAAATAGATCGTTAAGGTATATTGGTTTCTCGATTGAACTTCCATTTTTAATTTTATGCAACTTTCATTTTTATTTTTATTCAACTTCCATTTTTATTCAGTTTACTTTTCTATTAAACTTCCTTTTTTATTTAATTTCCAAATAGATCGTTAAGGTATAGTGATTTCTTGAATGAACTTCCAATTTTAATTTTCTGCAACTTCCATTTTTATTTCTATTCAACTTCTTTTTTTATTCAAGTTTCTTTTCTATTCAACTTCTTTTTTTATTTAATTTCCAAATAGATTGTTATGGTATAGCGGTTTCGGGATTGAACTTCCACTTTTAATTTTAGGCAACTTTCACTTTTATTTTTATTCAACTTCCATTTTTATTTTTATTCAACTTCTATTTTTATTCAATTTACTTTTCTCTTAATTTCCATTTTTTAGTAAATTTCCAAATAGATCGTTAAAGTATAGTGATTTCTTGAATGAACTTAACTTCTAGTTTTAATTTTCTGCAACTTCCATTTTTATTTTTATTCGACTTCCATTTTTATTCAATTTACTTTTCTATTCAACTTCCTTTTTTATTTAATTTCCAAACAGATCGTTAAGGTATAGTGGTTTCTTGAATGAACTTCCATTTTTAATTTTCTGGAACTTCCACTTTTAGTTTTATTCGACTTCCATTTTTATTCAAGTCATTTTTCTATTCAACTTCCTTTTTAATTTAATTTCCAAATAAATCGTCAAGGTATAGTGGTTTCTTGAATGAACTTCCACTTTTAATTTTCTGCAACTTCCATTTTTATTTTTATTCGACTTCCATTTTTATTCAATTTACTTTTCTATTCAACATCCTTTTTTATTTAATTTCCAAATAGATCGTTAAGGTATAGTGGTTTCTCGATTGAACTTCAATTTTTAATTTTATGCAACTTTCATTTTTATTTTTATTCAACTTCTATTTTTATTCAATTCACTTTTCTATTAAACTTCCCTTTTTATTTAATATCCAAATAGATCGTTAAGGTATAGTGGTTTTTTGAATGAACTTCCATTTTTAATTTTCTGCAACTTCCATTTTTATTTTTATTCGACTTCCATTTTTATTCAAGTTATTTTTTCATTCAACTTCCTGTTTTATTTAATTTCCAAATAGATCGTTAAGGTATAGTGATTTCTTGAATGAAATTCCAATTTTAATTTTCTGCAACTTCCATTTTTATTTCTATTCAACATCTTTTTTTATTCAAGTTTCTTTTCTATTCAACTTCCTTTTTTATTTAATTTCCAAATAGATTGTTAAGGTATAGTGGTTTCTGGATTGAACTTCCATTTTTAATTTTATGCAACTTTCAATTTAATTTTTATTCAACTTCCATTTTTATTCAATTTACTTTTCTATTAAACTTCCTTTTTTATTTAATTTCGAAATAGATCGTTAAGGTATACTGGTTTCTTGAATGAACTTAACTTCCAATTTTAATTTTCTGCAACATCCATTTTTATTTCTATTGAACTTCTTTTTTTATTCAAGTTTCTTTTCTATTCAACTCCTTTTATTATTTAATTTCCAAATAGATTGTTATGGTATAGTGGTTTCTGGATTGAACTTTCATTTTTAATTTTATGCAAATTCCAATTTTATTTTTATTTAACTTCCTTTTTTATTCAAGTTTTTTTTCAATTCAACTTCCTTTTTCATTTAATTTCCAAATAGATCGTTAAGGTATAGTGGTTTCTTGAATGAACTTCCATTTTTAATTTTCTGCAACTTCCATTTTTATTTTTATTCAACTTCCATTTTTATTCAACTTATTTTTCTATTCAACTTCCTTTTTTATTTAATTTCCAAATACATTGTTAAGGTATAGTGGTTTCTTGAATGAACTCCTATTTTTATTTTTATTTAACTTCCTTTTTTATTCAAGTTTCTTTTCTACTCAACTTCCTTCTTTTATTTAATTTCCAAATAGATCGTTAAGGTATAGTGGTTTTTGGATTGAACTTCCATTTTTAATTTTCTGCAACTTCTATTTTTATTTTTATTCAGCTTCTATTTTTATTCAATTTGCTTTTCTATTAAACTTCCTTTCTTTATTTAATTTCCAAACAGATCGTTAAGGTATAGTGGTTTCCTGAATGAACTTCCATTTTTAATTTTCTGCAACTTCCATTTTTATTTTTATTCGACTTCCATTTTTATTCAAGTCATTTTTTTATTCGACTTCCTTTTTTATTTAATTTCCAAATAGATCGTTAACGTATAGTGGTTTCTTGAATGAACTTCAAATTTTAATTTTCTGCAACTTCCATTTTTATTTCTATTCAACTTCTTTTTTTACACAAGTTTCTTTTCTATTCAACTTCTTTTTTTATTTAATTTCCAAATAGATTGTTATGGTATAGCGGTTTCGGGATTGAACTTCCACTTTTAATTTTAGGCAACTTTCACTTTTATTTTTATTCAACTTCCATTTTTATTTTTATTCAACTTCTATTTTTATTCAATTTACTTTTCTCTTAATTTCCATTTGTTAGTAAATTTCCCAATAGATCGTTAAAGTATAGTGATTTCTTCAAAAAACTTAACTTCTAATTTTAATTTTCTGCAACTTCCATTTTTATTTTTATTCGACTTCCATTTTTATTCAATTTACTTTTCTATTCAACTTCCTTTTTTATTTAATTTCCAAACAGATCGTTAAGGTATAGTGGTTTCTTGAATGAACTTCCATTTTTAATTTTCTGCAATTTTCATTTTTATTTTTATTCGACTTCCATTTTTATTCAAGCCATTTTTCTATTCAACTTCCTTTTTTAATTAATTTCCCAATAGATCGTTAAGGTATAGTGGTTTCTTGAATGAATTTCTATTTTTAATTTTCTGCAACTTCCATTTTTATTTTTAAGTAACTTCCATTTTTATTCAAGTTACTTTTCTATACAACTTCCTTTTTTATTTAATTTCCAAATAGATCGTTACGGTATAGTGGTTTCTGGATTGAACTTCCATTTTTAATTTTCTGCTACTTCCACTTTTATTTTTATTCAACTTCCATTTTTATTCAATTTACTTTTCTATTAAAATTCCTTTTTTATTTAATTTCCAAACAGATCGTTAAGGTATAGTGGTTTCTGGAATGAACTTCCATTTTTAATTTTCTGCAACTTCCACTTTTATTTTTATTCGACTTTCATTTTTATTCAATTTACTTTTCTATTAAAATTCCTTTTTTATTTGATTTCCAAATAGATCGTTAAGGTATAGTGGCTTCTTGAATGAATTTCCATTTTTATTTTTTTGCAACAGCCATTTTTATTTTTATTTGACTTCCATTTTTATTCAATTTACTCTTCTATTCAACTTCCTTTTTTACTTAATTTCCAAATAGATTGTTAAGGTATAGTTGTTTCTTGAATGAACTTCCAATTTTAATTTTCTGCAACTTCCATTTTTATTTTTATCCAACTTCTTTTTTTATTCTAGTTTCTTTTCTATTCAACTTCCTTTTTTATTTAATTTCCAAATAGATCGTTAAGGTATAGTTTTTTTGTATTGAACTTCCATTTTTAATTTTCTGCAACCTTTATTTTTATTTTTATTCAACTTCCATTTTTATTCAATTTACATTTCGGTTAAAGATCCTTTTCTTTTTAATTTGTAAATAGATCGTTAAGGTATTGTGGTTTCTTGAATGAACTTCAATTTTTAATTTTCTACAACTTTCATTTTTATTTTTGTACAAATTCCATTTTTATTCTAGTTATTTTTCTATTCAACTTCCTTTTTTATTTAATTTCCAAATAGATCGTTAAGGTATAGTGGTTTCTTGAATGAACTTTCATTTTTAATTTTCTGCAACTTCCATTTTTATTTTTATTTAACTTCCTTTTTAATTCAAGTTTCTTTTCTACTCAACTTATTTTTTAATTTAATTTCCAAATAGATCGTTAAGGTATAATGGTTTCTGGGTCGAACTTCCATTGTTAATTTGATGCAACTTTATTTTTATTTTTATTTAACTTCCATTTTTATTCAATTTACTTTTCTATTAAGCTTCCTTTTTTATTTACTTTCCAAATATATCGTTAAGATATAGTGGTTTCTTGAATGAACTTCCATTTTTAATTTTCTGCAACTTTTATTTTTATTTTTATTCAACTTCCATTTTTATTCAATTTAATTTTCTATTCAACTTCCTTTTTTATTTAATTTCCAAACAGATCGTTAAGGTATAGTGGTTTCTTGAATGAACTTCCATTTTTAATTTTCTGCAATTTTCATTTTTATTTTTATTCGACTTCCATTTTTATTCAAGCCATTTTTCTATTCAACTTCCTTTTTTAATTAATTTCCCAATAGATCGTTAAGGTATAGTGGTTTCTTGAATGAATTTCTATTTTTAATTTTCTGCAACTTCCATTTTTATTTTTAAGTAACTTCCATTTTTATTCAAGTTACTTTTCTATACAACTTCCTTTTTTATTTAATTTCCAAATAGATCGTTACGGTATAGTGGTTTCTGGATTGAACTTCCATTTTTAATTTTCTGCTACTTCCACTTTTATTTTTATTCAACTTCCATTTTTATTCAATTTACTTTTCTATTAAAATTCCTTTTTTATTTAATTTCCAAACAGATCGTTAAGGTATAGTGGTTTCTGGAATGAACTTCCATTTTTAATTTTCTGCAACTTCCACTTTTATTTTTATTCGACTTTCATTTTTATTCAATTTACTTTTCTATTAAAATTCCTTTTTTATTTGATTTCCAAATAGATCGTTAAGGTATAGTGGCTTCTTGAATGAATTTCCATTTTTATTTTTTTGCAACAGCCATTTTTATTTTTATTTGACTTCCATTTTTATTCAATTTACTCTTCTATTCAACTTCCTTTTTTACTTAATTTCCAAATAGATTGTTAAGGTATAGTTGTTTCTTGAATGAACTTCCAATTTTAATTTTCTGCAACTTCCAATTTTATTTTTATTTAACTTCCTTTTTTATTCAAGTTTTTTTTCAATTCAACTTCCTTTTTCATTTAATTTCCAAATAGATCGTTAAGGTATAGTGGTTTCTTGAATGAACTTCCATTTTTAATTTTCTGCAACTTCCATTTTTATTTTTATTCAACTTCCATTTTTATTCAACTTATTTTTCTATTCAACTTCCTTTTTTATTTAATTTCCAAATACATTGTTAAGGTATAGTGGTTTCTTGAATGAACTCCTATTTTTATTTTTATTTAACTTCCTTTTTTATTCAAGTTTCTTTTCTACTCAACTTCCTTCTTTTATTTAATTTCCAAATAGATCGTTAAGGTATAGTGGTTTTTGGATTGAACTTCCATTTTTAATTTTCTGCAACTTCTATTTTTATTTTTATTCAGCTTCTATTTTTATTCAATTTGCTTTTCTATTAAACTTCCTTTCTTTATTTAATTTCCAAACAGATCGTTAAGGTATAGTGGTTTCCTGAATGAACTTCCATTTTTAATTTTCTGCAACTTCCATTTTTATTTTTATTCGACTTCCATTTTTATTCAAGTCATTTTTTTATTCGACTTCCTTTTTTATTTAATTTCCAAATAGATCGTTAACGTATAGTGGTTTCTTGAATGAACTTCAAATTTTAATTTTCTGCAACTTCCATTTTTATTTCTATTCAACTTCTTTTTTTACACAAGTTTCTTTTCTATTCAACTTCTTTTTTTATTTAATTTCCAAATAGATTGTTATGGTATAGCGGTTTCGGGATTGAACTTCCACTTTTAATTTTAGGCAACTTTCACTTTTATTTTTATTCAACTTCCATTTTTATTTTTATTCAACTTCTATTTTTATTCAATTTACTTTTCTCTTAATTTCCATTTGTTAGTAAATTTCCCAATAGATCGTTAAAGTATAGTGATTTCTTCAAAAAACTTAACTTCTAATTTTAATTTTCTTCAACTTCCATTTTTATTTTTATTCGACTTCCATTTTTATTCAATTTACTTTTCTATTCAACTTCCTTTTTTATTTAATTTCCAAACAGATCGTTAAGGTATAGTGGTTTCTTGAATGAACTTCCACTTTTAATTTTCTGCAACTTCCATTTTTATTTTTATTCGACTTCCATTTTTATTCAATTTACTTTTCTATTCAACATCCTTTTTTATTTAATTTCCAAATAGATCGTTAAGGTATAGTGGTTTCTCGATTGAACTTCCATTTTTAATTTTATGCAACTTTCATTTTTATTTTTATTCAACTTCCATTTTTATTCAATTCACTTTTCTATTAAACTTCCTTTTTTATTTAATTTCCAAATAGATCGTTAAGGTATAGTGGTTTTTTGAATGAACTTCCATTTTTTATTTTCTGCAACTTCCATTTTTATTTTTACTCGACTTCCATTTTTATTCAAGTTATTTTTTCATTCAACTTCCTTTTTTATTTAATTTCCAAATAGATCGTTAAGGTATAGTGATTTCTTGAATGAACTTCCAATTTTAATTTTCTGCAACTTCCATTTTTATTTCTATTCAACATCTTTTTTTATTCAAGTTTCTTTTCTATTCAACTTCCTTTTTTATTTAATTTCCAAATAGATTGTTAAGGTATAGTGGTTTCTGGATTGAACTTCCATTTTTAATTTTATGCAACTTTCACATTAATTTTTATTCAACTTCCATTTTTATTCAATTTACTTTTCTATCAAACTTCCTTTTTTATTTAATTTCCAAATAGATCGTTAAGGTATTCTGGTTTCTTGAATGAACTTAACTTCCAATTTTAATTTTCTGCAGCTTCCATTTTTATTTCTATTCAACTTCTTTTTTTATTCAAGTATCTTTTCTATTCAACTCCTTTTTTTTTATTTAATTTCCAAATAGATTGTTATGGTATAGTGGTTTCTGGATTGAACTTTCATTTTTAATTTTATGCAACTTCCAATTTTATTTTTATTTAACTTCCTTTTTTATTCAAGTTTTTTTTCTAGTCAACTTCCTTTTTCATTTAATTTCCAAATAGATCGTTAAGGTATAGTGGTTTCTTGAATGAACTTCCATTTTTAATTTTCTGCAACTTCCATTTTTATTTTTATTCAACTTCCATTTTTATTCAAGTTATTTTTCTATTCGACTTCCTTTTTTATTTAATTTCCAAATAGGTCGTTAAGGTATAGTGGTTTGTTGAATGAACTCCTATTTTTATTTTTATTTAACTTCCTTTTTTATTCAAGTTTCTTTTCTACTCAACTTCCTTCTTTTATTTAATTTCCAAATAGATCGTTAAGGTATAGTGGTTTCTGGATTGAACTTCTATTTTTAATTTTCTGCAACTTCTATTTTTATTTTTATTCAGCTTCTATTTTTATTCAATTTACTTTTCTATTAAACTTCCTTTTTTTATTTAATTTCCAAACAGATCGTTAAGGTATAGTGGTTTCTTGAATGAACTTCCATTTTTAATTTTCTGCAACTTCCATTTTTATTTTTATTCGACTTCCATTTTTATTCAAGTCATTTTTTTATTCGACTTCCTTTTTTATTTAATTTCCAAATAGATCGTTAAGGTATAGTGGTTTCTTGAATGAACTTCAAATTTTAATTTTCTGCAACTTCCATTTTTATTTCTATTCAACTTCTTTTTTTATTCAAGTTTCTTTTCTATTCAACTTCTTTTTTTATTTAATTTCCAAATAGATTGTTATGGTATAGCGGTTTCGGGATTGAACTTCCACTTTTAATTTTAGGCAACTTTCACTTTTATTTTTTTTCGACTTCCATTTTTATTTTTATTCAACTTCTATTTTTATTCAATTTACTTTTCTCTTAATTTCCATTTTTTAGTAAATTTCCAAATAGATCGTTAAAGTATAGTGATTTCTTGAATGAACTTAACTTCTAATTTTAATTTTCTGCAACTTCCATTTTTATTTTTATTCGACTTCCATTTTTATTCAATTTACTTTTCTATTCAACTTCCTTTTTTATTTAATTTCCAAACAGATCGTTAAGGTATAATGGTTTCTTGAATGAACTTCCATTTTTAATTTTCTGGAACTTCTACTTTTAGTTTTATTCGACTTCCATTTTTATTCAAGTCATTTTTCTACTCAACTTCCTTTTTTATTTAATTTCCAAATAAATCGTTAAGGTATAGTGGTTTCTTGAATGAACTTCCACTTTTAATTTTCTGCAACTTCCATTTTTATTTTTATTCGACTTCCATTTTTATTCAATTTACTTTTCTATTCAACATCCTTTTTTATTTAATTTCCAAATAGATCGTTAAGGTATAGTGGTTTCTCGATTGAACTTCCATTTTTAATTTTATGCAACTTTCATTTTTATTTTTATTCAACTTCCATTTTTATTCAATTCACTTTTCTATTAAACTTCCTTTTTTATTTAATTTCCAAATAGATCGTTAAGGTATAGTGGTTTTTTGAATGAACTTCCATTTTTAATTTTCTGCAACTTCCATTTTCATTTTTATTCGACTTCCATTTTTATTCAAGTTATTTTTTCATTCAACTTCCTTTTTTATTTAATTTCCAAATAGATCGTTAAGGTATAGTGATTTCTTGAATGAACTTCCAATTTTAATTTTCTGCAACATCCATTTTTATTTCTATTCAACATCTTTTTTTATTCAAGTTTCTTTTCTATTCAACTTCCTTTTTTATTTAATTTCCAAATAGATTGTTAAGGTATAGTGGTTTCTGGATTGAACTTCCATTTTTAATTTTATGCAACTTTCACTTTAATTTTTATTCAACTTCCATTTTTATTCAATTTACTTTTCTATCAAACTTCCTTTTTTATTTAATTTCCAAATAGATCGTTAAGGTATACTGGTTTCTTGAATGAACTTAACTTCCAATTTTAATTTTCTGCAGCTTCCATTATTATTTCTATTCAACTTCTTTTTTTATTCAAGTTTCTTTTCTATTCAACACCTTTTTTTATTTAATTTCCAAATAGATTGTTATGGTATATTTGTTTCTGGATTGAACTTTAATTTTTAATTTTATGCAACTTCCAATTTTATTTTTATTTAACTTCCTTTTTTATTCAAGTTTTTTTTCTAGTCAACTTCCTTTTTCATTTAATTTCCAAATAGATCGTAAAGGTATAGTGGTTTCTAGAATGAACTTCCATTTTTAATTTTCTGCAACTTTCATTTTTATTTTTATTCAACTTCCATTTTTATTCAAGTTATTTTTCTATTCAACTTCCTTTTTTATTTAATTTCCAAATAGATCGTTAAGGTATAGTGGTTTCTTGAATGAACTCCTATTTTTATTTTTATTTAACTTCCTTTTTTATTCAAGTTTCTTTTCTACTCAACTTCCTTCTTTTATTTAATTTCCAAATAGATCGTTAAGGTATTGTGGTTTCTGGATTGAACTTCCATTTTTAATTTTCTGCAACTTCTATTTTTATTTTTATTCAGCTTCTATTTTTATTCAATTTGCTTTTCTATTAAACTTCCTTTTTTTTATTTAATTTCCAAACAGATCGTTAAGGTATAGTGGTTTCTTGAATGAACTTCCATTTTTAATTTTTTACAACTTCCATTTTTATTTTTATTCGACTTCCATTTTTATTCAAGTCATTTTTTTAATCGACTTCCTTTTTTATTTAATTTCCAAATAGATCGTTAAGGTATAGTGGTTTTTTGAATGAACTTCCATTTTTAATTTTCTGCAACTTCCATTTTTATTCAAGTTATTTTTTCATTCAACTTCCTTTTTTATTTAATTTCCGAATAGATCGTTAAGGTATAATGGTTTCTTGAATGAACTTCAAATTTTAATTTTCTGCAACTTCCATTTTTATTTCTATTCAACTTCTTTTTTATTCAAGTTTCTTTTCAATTCAACTTCTTTTTTTATTTAATTTCCAAATAGAATGTTATGGTATAGTGGTTTCTGGATTGAACTTTCATTATTAATTTTATGCAACTTTCACTTTTATTTTTATTTAACTTCCATTTTTATTGAATTTACTTTTCCATTGAACTTCTTTTTTTATTTATTTTCCAAACAGATCATTAAGGTATAGTGGTTTCTTTAATGAACTTCCATTTTTAATTTTATGCAACTTCCATTTTTATTTTTATTCAACTTCCATTTTTATACAAGTTATTTTTCTATTCAATTTCCTTTTTTATTTAATTTCCAAATAGATCGTTAAGGTATAGTGGTTTCTTGAATGAACTTCCATTTTTTATTTTCTGCAACTTCAATTTTTATTTTTATTTAACTTCTTTTTTTGTTCAAGTTTCTTTTCTACTCAACTACCTTTTTTATTTAATTTCCAAATAGATCGTTAAGGTATAATGGTTTCTGGATTGAACTTCCATTTTTAATTTTCTGCAACTTCCATTTTTATTTTTATTCAACTTCCGTTTTCATTAAATTTACTTTTCTGTTAAACTTCCTGCTTTTATTTAATTTCCAAACAGATCGTTAAGGTATAGTGGTTTCTTGAATGCACTTCAATTTTTAATTTTCTGCAACTTCCACTTTTGTTTTTATTCGACTTCGATTTTTATTCAAGTCATTTTTCTATTCAACTTCCTTTTTTATTTAATTTCCAAATAGATCGTTAAGGTATATTGGTATCCTGAATGAACTTCGAATTTTAATTTTCTGCAACTTCCATTTTTATTTCTACTCAACTTATTTTTTCATTCAAGTTTCTTTTCTATTCAACTTCCTTTTTTATATAATTTCCAAATAGATCGTTAATGTATAGTGGTTTCTTGAATGAACTTCCATTTTTAATTTTATGCAACTTTCACTTTTATTTTTTTTCAACTTCCATTTTTATTCAATTTACTTTTCTATTAAACTTCCCTTTTTATTTAATTTCCAAATAGATCGTTAAGGTATAGTGGTTTCTTGAATGAACTTCCAATTTTAATTTTCTGCAACTTCCATTTTTGTTTCTATTCAACTTCTTTTTTTATTCAAGTTTCTTTTCTGTTCGAGTTTTTTTTTTTTTATTTAATTTCCAAATCGATTGTTATGGTATAGTGGTTTCGGGATTGAACTTTCATTTTTAATTTTATTCGACTTTCACTTTTATTTTTAATGAACTTCCATTTTTATTGAATTTACTTTTCTATTAAACATCCTTTTTTATTTCATTTCCAAATAGATCGTTAAGGTATAGTGGTTTCTTTAATGAACTTTCATTTTTAATTTTATGCAACTTCCATTTTTATTTCTATTCAACTTCCATTTTTTTTCAAGTTATTTTTCTATTCAACTACCTTTTTTTTTTTTAAATTTCCAACTAGATCGTTAAGGTATAGTGGTTTCTGGATTGAACTTCCATTTTTAATTTTCTTCAACTTCCATTTTTGTTTTTATTTAACTTCCTTTTTTATTCAAGTTTCTTTTCTACTCAACTTCCTTTTTTATTTAATTTCCAAATAGATCGTTAAGGTATAGTGTTTTCTGGAATGAATTTCCATTTTTAATTTTCTGCAGCTTCCATTTTTATTTTTATTCAACTTCTATTTTTATTCAATTTAATTTTCCATTAAACTTCCTTTTTTATTCAATTTCCAAATAGATCGTTATGGTATAGTGGTTTCTTGAATGAACTTCAATTTTTAATTTTCTGCAACTTCCACTTTTATTTTTATTCGACTTCCATTTTTATTCTAGTCATTTTTCTATTCAACTTCCTTTTTTACTTAATTTCCAAATAGATCGTTAAGGTATAGTGGTTTCTTGAATGAACTTCCATTTTTATTTTTATTTAACTTCCTTTTTTATTCAAGTTTCTTTTTTAATCAACTTCCTTTTTTTATTTAATTTCCAAATAGATCGTTAAGGTATAGTGGTTTCTGGATTGAACTTCCATTTTTAATTTTCTGCAACTTTCATTTTTATTTTTATTCAGTTTCTATTTTAATTCAATTTACTTTTCTATTAAACTTCCTTTTTTTATTTAATTTCCAAACAGATCGTTAAGGTACATTGGATTCTTGAATGAACTTCCATTTTTAATTTTCTGCAACTTCCATTTTTATTTTTATTCGACTTCCATTTTTTTCAAGTTAATTTTCTATTCAACTTCCTTTTTTATTTAATTTCCAAATAGATCGTTAAAGATAGTGGTTTCTTGAAAGAACTTCTAATTTTAATTTTCTGCAACTTCCATTTTAATTTTTATTCAACTTCTTTTTTTACTCAAGTTTCTTTTCTATTCAACTTCTTTTTTCATTTAATTTCCAAATAAATCGTTATGGTATAGTGGTTTCTGGATTGAACTTTCATTTTTAATTTTATGCAACTTTCACATTTATTTTTATTGAACTTCCATTTTTATTGAATTTACTTTTCTGTTAAACTTCCTTTTTTATTTAATTTCCAAATAGGTCGTTAAGGTATAGTTGTTTCTTTAATGAACTTCCATTTTTAATTTTATACAACTTTCATTTTTATTTTTATTGAACTACCATTTTTATTGAATTTACTTTTCTATGAAAATTCCTTTTTTATTTAATTTCCAAATAGATCGTTATGATACAGTGGTTTCTGGATTGAACTTTCATTTTTAATTTTATGCAACTTTCACTTTTATTTTTATTGAACTTCCATTTTTATTGAATTTACTTTTCTATTAAACTTCCTTTTTTATTTAATTTCCAAATTGATCGTTAAGGTATAGTGGTTGCTTTAATGAACTTCCATTTTTAATTTTATGCAACTTCCATTTTTAATTTTGTTGAACTTCCATATTTATACAAGTTATTTTTCTATTCAACTTCCTTTTTTATTTAATTTCCAAACAGATCGTTAAGGTATAAAGGTTTCCTGAATGAACTTCCATTTTTAATTTTCTGCAACTTCCATTTTTATTTTTATTTAACTTCTTTTTTTATTCAAGTTTCTTTTCTACTCAACTTCCTTTTTCATTTAATTTCCAAATTGATCGTTAACGTACAGTGGTTCCTGGATTGAACTTCAATTTTTAATTTTTTGCAACCTTAATTTTTATTCAATTTACTTTTCTAATCAACTTCCTTTTTTATTTAATTTCCAAATAGATCGTTAATGTATAGTGGTTTCTTGAATGAACTTCAATTTTTAATTTTCTGCAACTTCCACTTTTATTTTTATTCGACTTCCATTTTTATTCAAGTCATTTTTCTATTCAACTTCCTTTTTTATTTAATTTCAAATAGATCGTTAAGGTATAGTGGTTTCTTGAATGAACTTCCATTTTTAATTTTCTGCAACTTCCATTTTTATTTCTACTCAACTTCTTTTTTTATTCAAGTTTCTTTTCTCTTCAACTTTCTTTTTTATTTAATTTCCAAATAGATCGTTAAGGTATAGTGGTTTCTTGAATGAACTTTCATTTTTAATTTTATGCAACTTTCACTTTTATTTTTATTGAACTTCCATTTTTATTGAATTTACTTTTCTATTAAACTTCCTTTTTTATTCAATTTCCAAAACAGATCGTTAAGGTATAGTGGTTTCTTGAATGAACATCCATTTTTAATTTTCTGCAACTTCCATTTTTATTTTTATTCGACTTCCATTTTTTTCAAGTCATTTTTCTATTCAACTTCCTTTTTTATTTAATTTCCATACAGATCGTTAAGGTATAGTGGTTTCTTGAATGGACTTCCATTTTAAATTTTCTGCAACTTCCATTTTTATTTTTATTTAACATTTTTTTTTATTCAAGTTTCTTTTCTATTCAACTTCATTTTTTATTCAATTTCCAAATAGATCGTTAAGGTATAGTGGTTTCTGGATTGAACTTTCATTTTTAATTTTATGCAACTTTAATTTTTATTTTTATTCAACTTCCATTTTTATTTAATTTCCAAACAGATCGTTAAGGTATTGTGGTTTCTTGAATGAACTTCCATTTTTAATTTTCTGGAACTTCCATTTTTATTCAAGTCATTTTTCTATTCTACTTCCTTTTTTATTTAATTTCCAAATAGATCGTTAAGGTATAGCGGTTTCTTCAATTAACTTCCACTTGTAATTTTCTGCAACTTCCAGTTTTATTTTTATTCGACTTCCATTTTACTTCAATTTACTTTTCTATTCAACTTCCTTTTTTATTTGATTTCCAAATAGATCGTTAAGGTATAGTGGTTTCTCGATTGAACTTCCATTTTTAATTTTATGCAACTTTCATTTTTTTTTATTCAACTTCCATTTTTACTCAATGTACGTTTCTATTAAACTTCCTTTTTTCTTTTAATTCCCAAATAGATCGTTAAGGTATAGTGGTTTCTTGAATGAACTTCCATTTTTAATTTTCTGCAAATTCCATTTTTATTTTTATTCGACTACCATTTTTACTCAAGTTATTTTTCTATTCAACTTCCATTTTTATTTAATTTCCAAATAGATCGTTCAGGTATAGTGGTTTCTTGAATGGACATCCATTTTAAATTTTCTGCAACTTCCATTTTTATTTTTATTTAACTTCCTTTTTCATTCTAGTTTGTTTTCTACTCAACTTCCTTTTTTTTTTTAATTTCCAAATAGACCGTTAAGGTATAGTGGTTTATGGATTGAACTTCCATTTTTAATTTTTTGCAACTTTAATTTTTACTTTTATTCAACTTCCATTTTTACTCAATTTACTTTTCCATTAAGCTTCTTTTTTTTATTTAATTTCCAAATAAATCGTTAAGGTATAGTGGTTTTTTGAACGAACTTCCACTTCTATTTTTATTCGACTTCCATTTTTATTCAAGTCATTTTTCTATTCAAATTCCTTTTTTATTTAATTTCCAAATAGATCGTGAAGATATAGTGGTTTCTTGAATGAACTTCCAATTTTAATTTTCAGCAACTTCTATTTTTATTTCTATTCAACTTCTTTTTTTATTCAAGTTTCTTTTCTATTCAACTTTCTTTTTTATTTAATTTCCAAATAGATCGTTAAGGTATAGTGGTTTCCGGACTGAACTTCCATTTTTAATTTTATGCAACTTTCACTTTTATTTTTTTTCAACTTCTATTTTTATTCAATTAACTTTTCTATTAAACTTCTTTTTTTATTTAATTTCCAAATAGATCGTTAAGGTATAGTGGTTTCTTGAATGAACTTCCAATTTTAATTTTCTGCAACTTCCATTTTTATTTCTATTCAACTTCTTTTTTTATTCAAGTTTCTTTTCTATTCATCTTTTTTTTTTATTTAATTTCCAAATAGATTGTTATGGTATAGTGGTTTCGGCATTGAACTTCAATTTTTAATTTTATGCAACTTTCGCTTTTATTTTTATTCAACTTCCATTTTTTTTTTATTCAACTTCTATTTTTAATCAATTTACTTTTCTCTTAATTTCCATTTTTTAGTTAATTTCCAAATAGATCGTTAAGGTATAGTGGTTTCTTGAATGAACAAAACTTCCAATTTTAATTTTCTGCAACTTCCATTTTTATTTCTATTCAACTTCTATTTTTATTTAATTTCCAAATAGATTGTTATGGTATAGTGGTTTCTGGATTGAACTTTCATTTTTAATTTTATGCAACTTCCATTTTTATTTTTATTTAACTTCCTTTTTTATTCAAGTTTCTTTTCTACTCAACTTCCTTTTTAATTTAATTTCCAAATAGATCGTTAAGGTATAGTGGTTTCTGGATTGAACTTCCATTTTTAATTTTCTGCAACTTCCATTTTTATTTTTATTCAACTTCTATTTTTATTCAATTTATTTTTCTATTAAACTTCAATTTTTATTTAATTTCCAAACAAATCGTTAAGGTATAGTGGTTTATTTAATGAACTTAACTTCCAATTTTAATTTCCTGCAACTTCCATTTTTTTTTCTATTCAATTTTTTTTTTTATTCAAGTTTCTTTTCTATTCAACTTGTTTTTTTATTTAATTTCCAAATAGATTGTTATGGTATAGTTGTTTCTAGATTGAACTTTCATTTTTAATTTTATGCAACTTCCATTTTTATTTTTATTTAACTTCCTTTTTTATTCAAGTTTTTTTCTACTCGACTTCCTTTTTAATTTAATTTCCAAATAGATCGTTAAGGTATAGTGGTTTCTGTATTGAACTTCCATTTTTCATTTTCTGCAAGTTCCATTTTTATTTTTATTCAACTTCTATTTTTATTCAATTTACTTTTCTATAAAGCTTCCTTTTTTATTTAATTTCGAAACAGATCGTTAAGGTATAGTGGTTTCTTCAATGAACTTCCATTTTCAATTTTCTGGAACTCCCATTTTTATTTTTTTTCAACTTCTATTTTTATTAAAATCATTTTTCTATTCAACTTCTTTTTTTATTTAATTTCCAAATAAATCGTTAAGGTATAGTGGTTTCTTGAATGAACTTTCACTTTAATTTTCTGCAACTCCCATTTTTATTTTTATTCGACTTCCATTTTTATTTAATTTACTTTTCTATTCAACCTCCTTTTTTATTTAATTTCCAAATAGAACGTTAAGGTATATTGGTTTCTCGATTGAATTTCCATTTTTAATTTTATGCAACTTTCATTTTTATTTTTATTCAACTTCCATTTTTATTCAATTTACTTTTCTATTAAACTTCCTTTTTTATTTACTTTCCAAATAGATCGTTAAGGTATAGTGGTTTCTTGAATGAACTTCCAATTTTAATTTTCTGCAACTTCCATTTTTATTTCTATTCAACTTCTTTTTTTGTTCAAGTTTATTTTCTAGTTATCTTCTTTTTTTTATTTAATTTCCAAGTAGATTGTTATGGTATAGTGGTTTCTGGATTGAACTTTCATTTTTAATTTTATGTAACTTCCATTTTTACTTTTATTTAACTTCTTTTTTCATTCAAGTTTCTTTTCAACTCAACTTCCTTTTTAATTTAATTTCCAAATAAACCGTTAAGGTATAGTGGTTTCTGTATTGAACTTCCATTTTTAATTTTCTGCAACTTCCATTTTTATTTTTATTCAACTTCTATTTTTATTCAATTTACTTTTCTATTAAGCTTCCTTTTTTATTTAATTTCAAAATAGATCGTTAAGTTATAGTGGTTTCTTGAATGAACTTCCATTTTTAGTTTTATTCAACTTCCATTTTTATTCAAGTCATTTTTCTATTCAACTTCCTTTTTTATTTAATTTCCAAATAGATCGTTAAGGTATAGTGGTTTCTTGAATGAACTTTCATTTTTAATTTTCTGCAACTTCCATTTTTATTTTTATTCGACTTCCATTTTTACTCAAGTTATTTTTCCATTCAACTTCCTTTTTATTTAATTTCCAAATAGATCGTTAAGGTATAGTGGTTTCTTGAATGAACTTCCATTTTTAATTTTCTGCAACTTCCATTTTTATTTTTATTTAACTTCCTTTTTCATTCTAGTTTCTTTTCTACTCAACTTCTTTTTTTTATTTAATTTCCAAATAGACCGTTAAGGTATAGTGGTTTATGCATTTAACTTCCATTTTTAATTTTCTGCAACTTCCATTTTTATTTTTATTCAACTTCCATTTTTATTCAATTTACTTTTCTATTAGGCTTCCTTTTTATTTAATTTCCAAATAGATCGTTAAGGTATAGTGGATTTTTGAATGAACTTCCACTTTTATTTTTATTCGACTTCCATTTTTATTCAAGTCATTTTTCTATTCAACTTCCTTTTTTATTTAATTTCCAAATAGATCGTTAAGGTATAGTGGTTTCTTGAATGAACTTCCAATTTTAATTTTTTGCAACTTCTATTTTTATTTCTATTCAACTTCTTTTTTTATTCAAGTTTCTTTTCTATTCAACTTCCTTTTTTATTTAATTTCCAAATAGATCGTTAAGGTATAGTGGTTTCCGGACTAAATTTCCATTTTTAATTTTATGCAACTTTCACTTTTATTTTTTTTCGACTTCCAATTTTATTCAATTTACTTTTCTATTAAACTTCTTTTTTTTTTTAATTTCCAAATAGATCGTTAAGGTAGAGTGGTTTCTTGAATGAACTTCCAATTTTAATTTTCTGCAACTTCCATATTTATTTCTATTCAACTTCTTTTTTTATTCAAGTTTCTTTTCTATTCAACTTCTTTTTTTATTTAATTTCCAAATAGATTGTTATGGTATAGTTGTTTCTGGATTGAACTTTCATTTTTAATTTTATGCAACTTCCATTTTTATTTTTATTTAATATCACGCCCTCATAAAAATAACATTAAACCCATCAATATAGACATGAATTGGTAATAAAGATAAACATTCTTCTATTCATCAGAGTAGTTTCTTACAAAAGTATTACATGTTAACAACAAAAGCAAATGCCTTAAGGGCTTACAGCTTTCCAAGTTAACACTTGGTTACAAGAAAAGAGTGCTAACTCATTTACACATTAAGCCCTTGGCTTGAATATACATGTAATACATCAAAATAAAACGACAAAAGTGTGTCCGCCTCTAGCCTCCCAAGCTATGTCCTTGGAGGTGGCATGCTACCTGTACCTGAAAATGATATTCCCATATATGGTGAGCCACAGCCCAGTAGAAACATACTAAACCAAATATGAACAATGACTAAAAGATTAGCAGTTGATAAATGGTAAACACTGATACTTTCCCTTATCACACTTTGCATTTTCATGACATACAAGTCCATATTACAACTCATTTTCCAATTCCTTTCAATTCTCAAATTACAACCATGGCTCAGAACTTGGCCAAACAACCCGTATGAGATAGTAACTCATATCAAGCACTTCCCATTTCATATTAGATAAGCATACTAGCTATATCACACAACAACAGATAAGAATACAAGCTATATCATCACTTCCACAGATATGCATATGAGCACTATCACACTTCCAATGACAAGCATATGAGCTCTGTCAACACATTAATAGATAAGCATATGAGCTCTATCTATGGAGTTCATCCCCTATCTCCTCCCAACACATCCGGTTTAGAGGTCCATCCCCTATCTTCCCCTAAACCGTGGAGTACATCCCCTATCTCCTCCAATACAACACAATGCATATAAACAATTATTATACACATCATCACGCAACACATAAATTTAACGTGCTCTTTCAATCATCATACTCAATGACTCATTCCAGTGATTAGTTTCCGTTTGCCTAATCATCATGCATTGTCTACAACAATCACGACTATCCTCCACCGATAGCCCAAAGCAGTTATTTCTATACAGAAAATAAATGCAACAATGGATATATAATCAACATTTCAATTAGGTGAGCGATAATAATCTAACTACACCCTTTAACCCCATATATTTCCAATCTCAACATTTCCAATTCAATTCCTCATTTCTCACAATTAGTTTTACAAACTAATTAATCAATGTAATTAGGGCATTTCCATAATTAACATTACAACCCTTAGGTTCCATTTTCATTAATGTTTTATCATTAATTTCACCTTTTCCATGCCAAACATGCATCTAGGCTTTATTACGAATAAAACCCCAAACTTTCACCAACTTACCAAACCAACCCCAACATCTCAAAATACTAAAATTTAAAGACAAAGCTCATAGAAAAGAGTAGGATATCCCTACCTCAAATCTGGAGCCCCAAGGGAGAAGATGACAAAATCCAACGTGCTCCAAATCCCGAAATTTTTAGATCAAAAGGACACCCTCGACGATCAACACAACTTTTACAAAGGCCGAAGAGAAAGAGGACACTCTAACTAGATCAAACCCTAGAGAGAAGGGAGTATCTAGAGAGAGAGGCTCTCAAAAAGGGTTTTTAGAAAAAGTAGGAGAGAGAAAGAAAAGCAAAAAGTGATTTGAAATCACCCAGCGGATAACTCATATATGTATGACCCGCTCGAGCGGAGAACACGACGCTCGAGCGCCAAGAACAAAACTCTGGACACGCTCGAGCGCAATAAGGCCCGCTCGAGCGCCAAGACACAAGAATAAAGCACTTCCGCTCGAGCGCCAAAACCAGTCCGCTCGAGCGTAGATTTCCACCTCCCAGAACCTATACCCAGGAAGTACTATCCGCTCGAGCGCCAACAGACCCGCTCGAGCGCCACCGCTCGAGCGTAAGAAACCCGCTCGAGCGGAGAAATCACATCTGCAGAAGTTTCGTAGAAACCCGAATTACTGGAGGTGTGTAATCCCCGCTCGAGCTCAAGAAGACCCGCTCGAGCGGAACGCTTAAAAACTGAACAACAAGGAATTGAAACCAGGGCCTAACCAACCTGTAACAAAACTGCCCACACATCCTATAACTCAAATACGAAGTAAAAAGGATGTAAACAAGATAATAATCAACTACCAACATCCACGGACACATGTCCGGATCACTATACAACAAGGGTAAACCCGGGATCGCTATATTTAACTTCCTTTTTTATTCAAGTTTCTTTTCTACTCAACTTCCTTTTTAATTTAATTTCCAAATAGATCGTTAAGGTATAGTGGTTTCTGGATTGAACTTCCATTTTTAATTTTCTGCAACTTCCATTTTTATTTTTATTCAACTTCTATTTTTATTCAATTTACTTTTCTATTAAGCTTCGTTTTTTCTTTAATTTCCAAACAGATCGTTACGGTATAGTTGTTTCTTGAATGAACTTCCATTTTTTATTTTCTGGAACTTCCATTTTTATTTTTATTCGACTTCTATTTTCATTCAAGTCATTTTTCTATTCAACTACCTTTTTTATTTAATTTTCAAATAGATCGTTAAGGTATAGTGGTTTCTTGAATGAACTTTCACTTTTAATTTTCTGCCACTTCCATTTTTATTTTTATTCGACTTCCATTTTTATTCAATTTACTTTTCTATTCAACTTCCTTTTTTATTTAATTTCCTAATAGATCGTTAAGGTATAGTGGTTTCTTGAATGAACTTCCATTTTTAATTTTATGCAACTTTCCCATTTATTTTTTTTTGACTTCCATTTTTATTCAATTTACTTTTCTATTAAACTTCATTTTTTATTTAATTTCCAAACAAATCGTTAAGGTATAGTGGTTTCTTGAATGAACTTCCAATTTTAATTTTCGGCAACTTCCATTTTTATTTCTATTCAACTTCTTTTTTTATTCAAGTTTCTATTCTATTCAACTTCTTTTTTTATTTAATTTCCAAATAAATTGTTGTGGTATAGTGGTTTCGGGATTGAACTTTCATTTTTAATTTTATGCAACTTTCACTTTTATTTTTATTGAACTTCCATTTTTATTGAATTTACATTTCTATTAAATTTTCTTTTTTATTTAATTTCCAAATAGATCATTAAGGTATAGTGGTTTCTTTAATGAACTTTCATTTTTAATTTTATGCAACTTCCATTTTTATTTTTATTCAACTTCCATTTTTATTCAAGTTATTTTTTTATTCAACTTCCTTTTTTATTTAATTTCCAAATAGATCGTTAAGGTATAGTGGTTTCTGGATTGAACTTCCATTTTTAATTTTCTGCAGCTTCCATTTTTATTTTTATTCAACTTCTATTTTTTATCAATTTACTTTTCTATTAAACTTTCTTTTTTATTCAATTTCCAAACAGATCGTTAAGGTATAGTGGTTTCTTGAATTAACATCTATTTTTAATTTTCTGCAACTTCCATTTTTATTTTTATTCGACTTCCATTTTTATTCAAGTCATTTTTCTATTCAACTTCCTTTTTTGTTCAATTTCCAAACAGATCATTAAGTTATAGTGGTTTCTTAAATGAACTTCCATTTTAAATTTTCTGCAACTTCCATTTTTATTTTTATTTAACTTCTTTTTTTATTCAAGTTTCTTTTCAACTCAACTTCCTTTTTTATTTAATTTCCAAATAGATCGTTAAGATATAGTGGTTTCTGGATTGAACTTCCATTTTTAATTTTATGCAACTTTAATTTTTATTTTTATTCAACTTCCGTTTTTATTCAATTTACTTTTCTATTAAACTTCCTTTTTTATTTAATTTCCAAACAGATCGTTAAGGTATTGTGGTTTCTTGAATGAACTTCAATTTTTAATTTTCTGAAACATCCATTTTTATTTTTATTCGACTTCCATTTTTATTCAAGTCATTTTTCTATTCAACTTCCTTTTTTATTTAATTTCCAAATAGATCGTTAAGGTATAGTGGTTTCTTGAATGAACTTCCACTTTTAATTTTCTGCAACTTCCATTTTTATTTTTATTCAACATCCTTTTTTATTTAATTTCCAAATAGACCGTTAAGGTATAGTGGTTTATGGATTTAACTTCCATTTTTAATTTTATGCAACTTTAATTTTTATTTTTATTCGACTTCCATTTTTATTCAATTTACTTTTCTACTAAGCTTCCTTTTTATTTAATTTCCAAATAGATCGTTAAGGTATAGTGGTTTTTTGAATGAACTTCCACTTTTATTTTTATTCGACTTCCATTTTTATTCAAGTCATTTTTCTATTCAACTTCCTTTTTTATTTAATTTCCAAATAGATCGTTAAGGAATAGTGGTTTCATGAATGAACTTCCAATTTTAATTTTCTGCAACTTCTATTTTTATTTCTATACAACTTCTTTTTTTATTCAAGTTTCTTTTCTATTCAACTTCCTTTTTTATTTAATTTCCAAATAGATCATTATGGTATAGTGGTTTCCGGACTGAACTTCCATTTTTAATTTTATGCAACTTTCACTTTTATTTTTTTTCAACTTCCATTTTTATTCAATTTACTTTTCTATTAAACTTGCTTTTTTATTTAATTTCCAAATAGATCGTTAAGGTATAGTGGTTTCTTTAATGAACTTTCAATTTTAATTTTCTGCAACTTCCATTTTTATTTCTATTCAACTTCTTTTTTTATTCAAGTTTCTTTTCTATTCAACTTCTTTTTTATTTAATTTCCAAATAGATTGTTATGGTATAGTAGTTTCGGGATTGAACTTCCATTTTTTATTTTATGCAACTTTCACTCTTATTTTATTCAACTTCCATTTTTATTTTTATTCAACTTCTATTTTTATTCAATTTACTTTTCTCTTAATTTCCATTTTTTAGTTAATTTCCAAATAGATCTTAAAGGTATACTCGTTTCTTGAATGAACTTAACTTCCAATTTTCATTTTCTGCAACTTCCATTTTTATTTCTATTCAACTTCTTTTTTTATTCAAGTTTCTTTT
Organism: Camellia sinensis; assembly: GCF_055761805.1. Lineage (NCBI taxonomy): Eukaryota > Viridiplantae > Streptophyta > Magnoliopsida > Ericales > Theaceae > Camellia > Camellia sinensis. Next base: position 11,007,713 of record NC_138962.1, on the reverse strand, counting down.
CTATTCAACTTCTTTTTTTTATTTAATTTCCAAATATATTGTTATGGTATAGTGGTTTCTGAATTGAACTTTCATTTTTAATTTTATGCAACTTCTATTTTTATTTTTATTTAACTTCCTTTTTTATTCAAGTTTCTTTTCTACTCAACTTCCTTTTTAATTTAATTTCCAAAGAGATCGTTAAGGTATAGTGGTTTCTGGATTGTGCTTTGATTTTTAATTTTCTGCAACTTCCATTTTTATTTTTATTCAACATCTATTTTTATTCCATTTACTTTTCTATTAAACTACCTTTTTTATTTAATTTCCAAACAGATCGTTAGGGTGTAGTGGTTTCTTGAATGAACTTAACTTCCAATTTTAATTTTCTGCAACTTCCATTTTTATTTTTATTCAACTTCTTTTTTTATTCAAGTTTCTTTTCTATTCAACTTCTTTTTTTTATTTAATTTCCAATTAGATTGTTATCGTATAGTTGATTCTGGATTGAACTTTCATTTTTAATTTTATGTAACTTCCATTTTTATTTTTATTTAACTTCCTTTTTATTCAAGTTTCTTTTCTACTCAACTTCCTTTTTAATTTAATTTCCAAATAGATCGTTATGGTATAGTGGTTTCTGGATTGAACTTTCATTTTTAATTTTTTGCAACTTCCATTTTTATTTTTATTCAGCTTCTATTTTTATTCAATTTACTTTTCTATTAAGCTTCCTTTTTTATTTAATTTCCAAAGAGATCGTTAAGTTATAGTGGTTTCTTGAATGAAATGCCACTTTTAATTTTCTGCAACTTCCATTTTTATTTTTATTCGACTTCCATTTTTATTCAATTTACTTTTCTATTCAACTTCCTTTTTTATTTAATTTCCTAATAGATCGTTAAGGTATATTGGTTTCTTGATTGAACTTCCAATTTTAATTTTATGCAACTTTCATTTTTATTTTTATTCAACTTCCATTTTTATTCAATTTACTTTTCTATTAAACTTCCTTTTTCATTTAATTTCCAAATAGATAGTTAAGGTATAGTGGTTTCCGGACTGAACTTCCATTTTTAATTTTATGCAACTTTCCCTTTTATTTTTTTTCGACTTCCATTTTTATTCAATTTACTTTTCTATTAAACTTCCTCTTTTATTTAATTTCCAAACAGATCGTTAAGGTATAGTGGTTTCTTGAATGAACTTCCAATTTTAATTTTCTGCAACTTCCATTTTTATTTCTATTCAACTTCTTTTTTTATTCAAGTTTCTTTTCTATTCAACTTCTTTTTTTATTTAATTTCCAAATAGATTGTTATGGTATAGTGGTTTCGGGATTGAACTTTCATTTTTAATTTTATGCAACTTTCACTTTTATTTTTATTGAACTTACATTTTTATTGAATTTACATTTCTATTAAACTTCCTTTTTTATTTAATTTCCAAATAGATCGTTAAGGTATAGTGGTTTCTTTAATGAACTTTCATTTTTAATTTTATGCAACTTCCATTTTTATTTTTATTCAACTTCCATTTTTATTCAAGTTATTTTTCTATTCAACTTCCTTTTTTATTTAATTTCCAAATAGATCGTTAAGGTATAGTGGTTTCTGGAATGAACTTCCATTTTTAATTTTCTGCAACTTCCATTTTTATTTTTATTTAACTTCCTTTTTTATTCAAGTTTCTTTTCTACTCAACTTTCTTTTTTATTTAATTTCCCAATAGATCGTTAAGGTATAGTGGTTTCTGGATTGAACTTCCATTTTTAATTTTCTGCAGCTTCCATTTTTATTTTTATTCAACTTCTATTTTTTATCAATTTACTTTTCTATTAAACTTCCTTTTTTATTCAATTTCCAAATAGATCGTTAAGGTATAGTGGTTTCTTGAATGAACATCCATTTTTAATTTTTTGCAACTTCCATTTTTATTTTTATTCGACTTCCATTTTTATTCAAGTCATTTTTCTATTCAACTTCCTTTTTTGTTTAATTTCCAAACAGATCATTAAGTTATAGTGGTTTCTTGAATGAACTTCCATTTTAAATTATCTGCAACTTCCATTTTTATTTTTATTTAACTTCTTTTTTTATTCAAATTTCTTTTCTACTCAACTTCCTTTTTTATTTAATTTCCAAATAGATTGTTAAGATCGTTATGTCCTAAATACCTAACTGTTGTTTGAAATAATTGCATCTTAGGTGCGGAGATAACTAATCCATTTCTGATAATAACATTCTTAAATATATTAAGATGTTTAATATGCTGGTCAATTGATGAAGAAAATATTAATACATCATCAATATAAGATAAGGTAAATTCGGTATAAGGAGTAAAAATATCATTCATGATATGTTGAAATTCAGATGGAGCATTCTTCAATCCAAATGGCATGACATTCCATTCATAATGCCCAAAAGGTACTGTAAAAGCTGTTTTATAACGATCCTGTTCTGCAATCTGCACTTGCCAATATCCTGATTTTAAATCAAATTTAGAAAAGATGATTGCATCCTGGAGACGATCTAAGAGATCTTTTTTATTCGGAATTGGGTATCTGATCCATTGTAAAACTTCATTTAGCGGTTTATAATTGATAACAAGGCGTGGAACACCTCGTTCAATTTCGGCATTCTTATTAACATAAAAAGCGGTACAACTCCAAGGAGATTGACTTGGTCGGATAAGCTTCTTAGAAAGAAGAGTTTTGATTTCTGTTTTACATAGTTCCATATATTCCTTTTTCATTTGACTAGGACGAGCTCTAGTTGGAATATATTTTTCATTAAAAGTCGGTTCATATGGTAATGTTACTGTATGTTTTTTCCGTTCCCAAAAAGCATTTGGAACATCATTACAAACTTCTGTTTTAAATTCATTTTCAATTATTTTAATTTTCTATTGTAAAGAAGGTTGTTGTAACCTTTGTTCTGTTGTTAAAAATTGAACTTCTTTTTGTAAAAAATTTATCTGTTGTTCTTTGAAAGTTACTAGATCACAAATCTGGTCTAATTCCTTTGTATATGGTTCTGTTATAAATTCAAAAATAATTTCTCTTCCCTGTATCTGGGAATAAATACCTGTTTGATCAATTTTCTGGATAGGCATTAAAAGACAAAGGAAAGGAGTGCCTAGAATTATATTTTGAGCAAGATTTTTGACTAATACAAAAGATGTAGGTAGACATAAATCTTGATTACAAATATAAGCTTCTGGAATTTTATACCTGATTTGTAGTGAATTACCACTGGCACTGGTTAGACTTTGGGTTGTCTTTGCAAAATATCTAGTAGGAACTATGCCTTCTTGGATACAGTTCATGTCTGCACCACTATCTACTAAGGCAATAGCATCTTTAATCATAAAATCTGGTTTAATCATAAATGAGATTTTTATGTACCATTTCTGGAAAGTAACTTGATTGACGAGTAGTAAATACTGATCAGAAGATTCTAGTTGAGGCTGTTGTTCAGTTGCTCTAGCTTTAGTTCCTGTCTGGTTAAGCTGACTATGAAGATATTTGATATCTTTTATTGCAGCTGTACTGGCTGTTTGCAAATGTTTTACTTCTGTTTTTAAAGTATTAATTTCCATTTTTAAATCCTGTATTGTGGTAGGTTTTTCCACAGTTGTAGAATTTAAATCCTGGATTCTTTTAAATACATCTTGAAGATTGTAAGAATTAACTGGTATTAAGGGTGGTTCTTGTATTGCCTGTTGATGTTCATAACACATTTTTAAATATTTTATTTTGATTTCTGGATCTTGGATTTGGTCTGCTACAGCTAGCATATCCTTTTGTGTATCTGTTAAAACATTAATACTGCTGGGTTCTCCTAAGTATAAACCATTCATTTCAACTATTGATTTCCAATAATTGATTTCTGATAGTTGATTCTGGTTGGTTGAACAAGGACATGGGTTTTCATCTTGTTCATCTTCGCTATCGGAGGGTGAAGGTGAAAATAATTCATTAATTTCTGCTTCAGATGGAGATCGAGATTCATCTTCTGTTAATTCTTCTTCTTCAATTGTTTGGAGAAGTCTTCTAATATCTGGATCTAGATCTAATTCATTAATCTTAGATTTAACTTTAGATTTACATCGGTTAGCATAATGTCCTGTTTGGCCACACTTGTAGCACTTAATTTCTGATTTTGCCTTACCTTTTCCTTTTCCTTTTCCAGGATGGAAAGCTTTTTTGGAATAAAACTTCATGGAGGGTTTCTGTTGGCATGGATATGTTTTCTGTGATTTTCTTCGGATGGGTTGAGAAGATTTCTTTTGAGAAGTTCTTCGAATTTTGGCTGGATATTTAATACCTGGTTCATAAGCAAACTGGTCACAGAATTCTCCTAATTCTTTTCTTCCAGTTAGATTTTGTTGTTTCATCTGGTAGTGAAGTTTAAGGTCATTACACAGTGAAAGACCTTCATCGGTAATAATGGAACAAAGTTGTCCATAAGTGTACTGTTCATAAGGAATAGACATCCGGTCATGGCGGTCTCGAAATTTTTTCCTAACTCGTTCGGAAAATAAAGTAGGGAGGCCATAAATAAATTTAGCCTTCCAATGACTACTGTTAGCATCAGGGCGTTGGGTAACCTTGATGAGAAAGACATCCTTGTACCAGCGAAAATGAGTTAACGAAGGACATCGTAGATTCTGTAGAAGTTCGCGGCTACGATCCTGAGAACTAGTACTGGTACCAACAAAATGGAGGATGATAGTTTGGATGAGAGTGTAAACAGCATCCTCGCGTTGAACATGTTGGTTGGTTGTCGGATCAATTTCGATCTTAATGGAAGTAAAAATTGTCGGTATGTTGACTAGGAGTGAGAATATTATCCCACCAGCCTTTGAGTTGTCCGGTAAATCCATTGATAATGAATTTAACAATGGCATGGTCACTATTACTGTATTGGCGACACACAGTAGCATACATCATCATCTGATGTAGCTTCTTGTAAATGCCATATTCTGATTCACCATCGATATTCCATTCGTAAATGGTTTTACCATGGTAGGATCCTTGGTAATTGATGTAAGTCTCTTCGTAGAGGACATCAGGAGGTGTGGGCCTGGCGTAATAATTTCTGGTTGGTGGTAACATAGCTGGTCGAGCAGAATTGTATGAATAAAGTTTATTAACTGATGAAGGTTCTTGGAAATTTAATTGAATTTCATGAATCTGTGCTGGTGACAGATTATCGTCGGGTGAAGGGTCAGATCTAAGCATTTGAATAGAGCCACCAGAGGGCTCACTATGCCCTGTTTGAACATTTAATGTTTTCATTTTCTGTAAAAGTGTATCCATAAATTCAGTATTAGAAGCTTTTAATTTAAAGTTAGTTACTTCTAAAGGTGGTTTAATGGATACAGGGTGGATCATTGAAGGTCCACTAACAGGTGGAGTTAAGGTTCTGTCCTGAAATGTATTTACTGCTTCTTCAATTCGGGTTAGTTGTTTGCCCATTGTTTGGCAAAACAAATTGGTATAGTTATGCTGTCTGCAAACTAAACCTAAATCTGACAGTTTAATGTAGTATGATTTAGCAAATCTAGCTGATTGGGCATCTATATATGCTGTGGCAACTAAAGGTTGTCTGGTAACCTCACCATTAGGGGCTAATTCTAATGATTGAGGTGGTGGATGCAAGGCCTGAATAGCCTGTCCTTCTGTGGTAGTCCAGGTCTTATACTGATCTTCTAATACATTTAGTTGTGAATTAAATACTGTATTATACCATTCAACAAAGGGTATTAATTTCTGGTGTAGTTCAAGATGCTGATAATATTGAATTTTATTTTCTTGTAACTGTTGAGAAGTATAGTGTGCAAAATACCATGTTGTAAATTCCTGGTAAATAGGTTGCATAAATTCCTGGTTTAAATATTTACAATTTTCACTTCCTGGTGTAAAATCCATTAAATTTTAAAATTCATATCACTGGCCCTTGGGCTATCTGGTATTTGAGTCGTATAGACTCCATGTCGAATTTGGTTATTAGAAATTCTAATACCTTGTATTTCAGTATTCATCGGGTCTTCTTGAGGATCGCTAGATGGTCGACTAGGAGGTCTAGGGATCTCTTGGAGTACTGAATCTACTGATTGACGACTGGATTCTGGTAAATCTACTCTATATGAAGGAATAGATCTAAAGTTGTTATTGGAAAAGCTTCTTGGTGCTGTTCTAAAACTAGCATTAGAAGAATTACTTCTAATTAACGGAGGAGTTTTCTGGAATTGGAGATAAACATTACCTCCTTGTGTCTGGATCACATCATCTAGATTGTGCTGGATGTAACTGTTGAGAAGTATAGTGTGCAAAATACCATGTTCTAAATTCCTGGTAAATAGGTTGCATAAATTCCTGGTTTAAATACTTACGATTTTCACTTCCTGGTGTAAAATCCATTAAATTTCAAAATTCATACCACTGGCCGTTGGGCTATTTGGTATTTGAGTCGTATAGACTCCATGTCGAATTTGGTTATTAGAAATTCTAATACCTTGTATTTCAGTATTCATCGGGTCTTCTTGAGGATCGCTAGATGGTCGACTAGGAGGTCTAAGGATCTCTTGGAGTACTGAATCTACTGATTGACGACTGGATTCTGGTAAATCTACTCTATATGAAGGAATAGATCTAAAGCTGTTATTGGAAAAGCTTCTTGGTGCTGTTCTAAAACTAGCATTAGAAGAATTACTTCTAATTAACGGAGCAGTTTTCTGGAATTGGAGATAAACATTACCTCCTTGTGTCTGGATCACATCATCTAGATTGTGCTGGATGTAACTGTTGAGAAGTATAGTGTGCAAAATACCATGTTCTAAATTCCTGGTAAATAGGTTGCATAAATTCCTGGTTTAAATACTTACGATTTTCACTTCCTGGTGTAAAATCCATTAAATTTCAAAATTCATACCACTGGCCGTTGGGCTATTTGGTATTTGAGTCGTATAGACTCCATGTCGAATTTGGTTATTAGAAATTCTAATACCTTGTATTTCAGTATTCATCGGGTCTTCTTGAGGATCGCTAGATGGTCGACTAGGAGGTCTAGGGATCTCTTGGAGTACTGAATCTACTGATTGACGACTGGATTCTGGTAAATCTACTCTATATGAAGGAATAGATCTAAAGCTGTTATTGGAAAAGCTTCTTGGTGCTGTTCTAAAACTAGCATTAGAAGAATTACTTCTAATTAACGGAGCAGTTTTCTGGAATTGGAGATAAACATTACCTCCTTGTGTCTGGATTACATCATCTAGATTGTGCTAGATGATTGGTCTGGGTGGTACAGCATTTGGGATGTGCCACCATTCTGGAAAAGTAATGTCTTTCCAAGGAATTCAACTTCCTTTTTTATTTAATTTCCAAATAAATCGTTAAGGTATAGTGGTTTCTTGAATGAACTTCCACTTTTAATTTTCTGCAACTTCCATTTTTAATTTTATTCGACTTCCATTTTTATTCAATTTACTTTTCTAATCAACTTCCTCTTTTATTTAATTTCCAAATAGATCGTTAAGGTATAGTGGTTTCTCGATTGAATTTCCATTTTTAATTTTATGCAACTTTCATTTTTATTTTTATTCAACTTCCATTTTTATTTAATTTACTTTTCTATTAAACTTCATTTTTTATTTAATTTCCAAATAGATCGTTAAGGTATAGTGGTTTTTTGAATGAACTCCCATTTTTAATTTTCTGCAACTTCCATTTTTATTTTTATTCGACTTCCATTTTTATTCAAGTTATTATTCTATTCAACTTCCTTTTTTATTTAATTTCCAAATAGATCGTTAAGGTATAGTGGTTTCTTGAATGAACTTCCAATTTTAATTTTCTGCAACTTCTATTTTTATTTCTATTCAACTTCTTTTTTTATTCAAGTTTCTTTTCTATTCAACTTCCTTTTTTATTTAATTTCCAAATAGATTGTTAAGGTATAGTGGTTTCTGGATTGAACTTCCATTTTTAATTTCATGCAACTTTCACTTTTATTTTTATTCAACTTCCATTTTTATTCAATTTACTTTTCTATTAAACTTCCTTTATTATTTAATTTCCAAATAGATCGTTAAGGTATAGTGGTTTCTTGAATGAACTTAACTTTCAATTTTAATTTTCTTCAACTTCCAATTTTATTTCTATTCAACTTCTTTTTTTATTCAAGTTTCTTTTCTATTCAACTTGTTTTTTTATTTAATTTCCAAATAGATTGTTATGGTATAATGGTTTCTGGATTGAACTTTCATTTTTAATTTTACACAACTTCCATTTTAATTTTTATTTAACTTCCTTTTCTATTCAAGTTTCTTTTCTATTCAACTTCCTTTTCTATTTAATTTCCAAATAGATCGTTATGGTATAGTGGTTTCTGGATTGAACTTCCATTTTTAATTTTCTACAACTTCCACTTTTATTTTTATTCAACTTCTATTTTTATTCAATTTACTTTTCTATTAAACTTCCTTTTTTATTTAATTTCCAAATATATCGTTAAGGTATAGTGGTTTTTTGAATGAACTTCCATTTTTAATTTTCTGCAACTTCCATTTTTATTTTTATTCGACTTCCATTTTTATTCAAGTCATTTTTCTATTCAACTTCCTTTTTTATTTAATTTCCAAATAGATCGTTAAGGTATAGTGGTTTCTTGAACGAACTTCCATTTTTAATTTTCTGCAACTTCCATTTTTATTTTTATTCGACTTCCATTTTTTTTCAAATTATTTTTCTATTCAACTTTCTTTTTTATATAATTTCCGAATTGATCGTTAAGGTATAGTGGTTTCTTGAATAAACTTCCATTTTTAATTTTTTGCAACTTCCATTTTTATTTTTATTTAACTTCCTTTTTTATTCAAGTTTCTTTTCTACTCAACTTCCTTTTTTATTTAATTTCCAAATAGATCGTTATGGTACAGTGTTTTCTGGATTGAACTTCCATTTTTAATTTTCTGCAACTTCCATTTTTATTTTTATTCAATTTACTTTTCTATTAAACTTCATTTTTTATTTAATTTCCAAATAAATCGTTAAGGTATAGTGGTTTCTTGAATGAACTTCCATTTTTAATTTTCTGCAACTTCTATTTTTATTTTTATTCGACCTCCATTTTTATTCAATTTATTTTTCTATTCAACTTCTTTTTTTATTTAATTTCCAAATAGATCATTAAGGTATAGTGGTTTCTTGGATGAACTTCCATTTTTAATTTTTTGCAACTTTCATTTTTATTTTTATTGGACTTCCATTTTTACTCAAGTTATTTTTCTATTCAACTTCCTTTTTTGTTTAATTTCCAAACAGATCGTTAAGGTATAGTGGTTTTTTGAATGAACTTCCATTGTTAATTTTCTGCAACTTCCATTTTTATTTTTATTTAACATCCTTTTTCATTCTTGTTTCTTTTCTACTCAACTTCCTTTTTTATTTAATTTCCAAATAGACCGTAAAGGTATGGTGGTTTATGGATTGAACTTCCATTTTTTATTTTATGCAACTTTAATTTTTATTTTTATTCAACTTCCATTTTTATTCAATTTACTTTTCTATTAAACTACCTTTTTTATTTAATTTCCAAATAGATCGTTAAGGTAGTGGTTTTTTGAATGAACTTCCGTTTTTAATTTTCTGCAACTTCCACTTTTATTTTTATTCGACTTCTATTTTTATTCAAGTCATTTTTCTATTCAACTTCCTTTTTATTTAATTTCCAAATAGATCGTTAAGGTATAGTGCTTTCTTGAATTAACTTCCAATTTTCATTTTCTGCAACTTCTATTTTTATATCTATTCAACTTTTTTTATTCAAGTTTCTTTTCTATTTAACTTCCTTTTTTATTTAATTTCCAAATAGATCGTTAAGGTATAGTGGTTTCCGGACTGAACTTCCATTTTTAATTTTATGCAACTTTCACTTTTATTTTTTTCAACTTCCATTTTTATTCAAGTTACTTTTCAATTAAACTTCCTTTTTTATTTAATTTCCAACTAGATCGTCAAGGTATAGTGGTTTCTTGAATGAACTTAACTTCCAATTTTAATTTTCTGCAACATCCATTTTTATTTCTATTCAACTTCTTTTTTATTCAAGTTTCTTTTCTATTCAACTTCTTTTTTTTTTTAATTTCCAAATAGATTGTTATGGCATAGTGGTTTCGGCATTGAACTTTCATTTTTAATTTTACGCAACTTTCACTTTTATTTTTACTGAACATCCATTTTTATTGAATTTACTTTTCTATTAAACTTCCTTTTTTATTTAATTTCCAAATTGATCGTTAAGGTAAAGTGGTTTCTTGAATAAACTTCCATTTTTAATTTTTTGCAACTTCCGTTTTTATTTCTATTTAACTTCCTTTTTTATTCAAGTTTCTTTTCTACTCAACTTCCTTTTTTATTTAATTTCCAAATAGATCGTTATGGTATAGTGTTTTCTGGATTGAACTTCCATTTTTAATTTTCTGCAACTTCCATTTTTATTTTTATTCAACTTTTATTTTTATTCAATTTACTTTTCTATTAAACTTCATTTTTTATTTAATTTCCAAATAGATCGTCAAGGTATAGTGGTTTCTTGAATGAACTTCCATTTTTAATTTTCTGCAACTTCTATTTTTATTTTTATTCGACTTCCATTTTTATTCAATTTATTTCTCTATTCAACTTCTTTTTTTATTTAATTTCCAAATAGATCATTAAGGTATAGTGGTTTCTTGGATGAACTTCCATTTTTAGTTTTCTGCAACTTCCATTTTTATTTTTATTGGACTTCCATTTTTACTCAAGTTATTTTTCTATTCAACTTCCTTTTTTGTTTAATTTCCAAACAGATCGTTAAGGTATAGTGGTTTTTTGAATGAACTTCCATTTTTAATTTTCTGCAACTTCCATTTTTATTTTTGTTTAACTTCCTTTTTCATTCTTGTTTCTTTTCTACTCAACTTCCTTTTTTATTTAATTTCCAAATAGACCGTTAAGGTATGGTGGTTTATGGATTGAACTTCCATTTTTTATTTTATGCAACTTTAATTTTTATTTTTATTCAACTTCCATTTTTATTCAATTTACTTTTCTATTAAACTACCTTTTTTATTTAATTTCCAAATAGATCGTTAAGGTAGTGGTTTTTTTGAATGAACTTCCATTTTTAATTTTCTGCAACTTCCACTTTTATTTTTATTCGACTTCTATTTTTATTCAAGTCATTTTTCTATTCAACTTCCTTTTTATTTAATTTCCAAATAGATCGTTAAGGTATAGTGCTTTCTTGAATGAACTTCCAATTTTAATTTTCTGCAACTTCAATTTTTATATCTATTCAACTTTTTTTATTCAAGTTTCTTTTTTATTTAATTTCCAAATAGATCGTTAAGGTATAGTGGTTTCCGGACTGAACTTCCATTTTTAATTTTATGCAGCTTTCACTTTTATTTTTTTCAACTTCCATTTTTATTCAAGTTACTTTTCAATTAAACTTCCTTTTTTATTTAATTTCCAACTAGATCGTCAAGGTATAGTGGTTTTCTTGAATGAACTTAACTTCCAATTTTAATTTTCTGCAACTTCCATTTTTATTTCTATTCAACTTCTTTTTTTATTCAAGTTTCTTTTCTATTCAACTTCTTTGTTTTTTTAATTTCCAAATAGATTGTTATGGCATAGTGGTTTCGGGATTGAACTTTTATTTTTAATTTTACGCAACTTTCACTTTTATTTTTATTGAACATCCATTTTTATTGAATTTACTTTTCTATTAAACTTCTTTTTTTATTTAATTTCCAAATAGATCGTTAAGGTATAGTGATTTCTTTAATGAACTTTCATTTTTAATTTTATGCAACTTCCATTTTTATTTTTATTCAACTTCCATTTTTATTCAAGTTATTTTTCTATTCAACTTCCTTTTTTATTTAATTTCCAAATAGATCGTTAAGGTATAGTGGTTTCTGGAATGAACTTTCATTTTTAATTTTCTGCAACTTCCATTTTTATTTTTATTTAACTTCCTTTTTTATTCAAGTGTCTTTTCTACTCAACTTCCTTTTTTTATTTAATTTCCAAATAGATCGTTAAGGTATAGTTGTTTCTGGATTGAACTTCCATTTTTAATTTTATGCTGCTTCCATTTTTATTTTTATTCAACTTCTATTTTTATTCAATTTAGTTTTCTATTAAACTTCCTTTTTTATTCAATTTCCAAACAGATCGTTAAGGTATAGTGGTTTCTTGAATGAACATCCATTTTTAATTTTCTGCAACTTCCATTTTTATTCAAGTTATTTTTCTATTCAACTTCCTTTTTTTTTTAATTTCCAAATAGATCGTTAAGGTATAGTGGTTTCTGGAATGAACTTTCATTTTTAATTTTCTACAACTTCCATTTTTATTTTTATTTAACTTCCTTTTTTATTCAAGTGTCTTTTCTACTCAACTTCCTTTTTTTATTTAATTTCCAAATAGATCGTTAAGGTATAGTTGTTTCTGGATTGAACTTCCATTTTTAATTTTCTGCTGCTTCCATTTTTATTTTTATTCAACTTCTATTTTTATTCAATTTACTTTTCTATTAAACTTCCTTTTTTTATTCAATTTCCAAACAGATCGTTAAGGTATAGTGGTTTCTTGAATGAACATCCATTTTTAAAAAAGGTGTGCCTAGGATAATATTTGTAGCTAGATTTCTGACTAAAACAAATGAAGTTGGAAGACAAAGATCTTCGTTACAAATATAGGCTTCTGGAATTTTATACCTGATCTGTAGAGAATTTCCGCTTGCACTAGTAAGACTCTGGGTAGTCTTGGCAAAGTATCTGGTTGGAACTATACCTTCTTGGATACAGTTCATATCAGCTCCGCTATCAACTAGGGCTATAGCATCTTTGATGATAAAATCCGGTTTAATCATAAAAGAGATTTTAATATACTATTTCTGAAAAGTTACTTGATTAACAAGTAATAGGTAAGGAGTTGAAGCTTCTAGTTCTTCCTTGTTGAGATCAAGTTTTTGTTCAGTTTCTTTCTCTTTCTGTTTAGGAATTTGGGTATGAAGATACTTAATATCTTTGATTGCAGCTGCACTTGCAGTTTGTAAGTGTTTTACTTCTGTTTTAAGGATATTAATTTCCATTTTTAAATCCTGGAGAGTAGTTGGTTGTTCTACTACAGTTTTAGTCTGGATCCTGTTGATGACTGTTTGGAGATTGTAAGAATAATCGGGTATAGGAGGGGTTTCCGTTATTGTCTGTTGGTGTTCATAACACATTTTTAAATATTTTATTTTTATTTCTGGATCCTGGATTTGATCTGCTACAGCTAGCATATCTTTCTGTGTATCTGTTAAAACATTAATACTACTGGGTTCTCACCTAGATGTAAACCATTCATTTCTACAATGGATTTCCAGTAGTTTATTTCCGAGATTTGTTCCTGATTAGTGCTGCAAGGACACGATTCTTCTGGTTCGTCTTCATCGGAAGAGGTAGAATATAACTGGTTGATCTCATCTTCGTAAGGGATATCTTCTTCAGTAGAAATTTCTTCAGCATCTAGGGCTTGAATTAACTGGTCTTTAATGTCTGGATCAAGGTTTAATTCATTAACCTTAGATTTAGCTTTAGATCTACATCTATTAGCATAATGTCCTGTTTGGCCACATTTGTAGCATTTAACTTCAGATTTAGGTTTTCCCTTTTGTTTACTAGTAGATTTCTTTGGATAAAACTTCTTGGTAGGTTTCGGATGGCGAGTCTTGGAGTAAGACTTGTTCCTGGTAGATTTAGAAGATTTTCTATGGGATATCTTTCTGTTTTGATGAGGGTATTTAATACCTGGTTCATAGGCAAACTGTTCACAAAATTCACCTAATTCTTTTCGTCCGGTTAAATTCTGATGTTTCATCTGGTAATGGAGTTTGAGATCATTACACAGTGAAAGTCCTTCGTTGGTTATAACAGAACAGAGTTGTCCATAGGTATACTGGTCATAGGGAATAGACATCCGGTCATGGCGGTCCCGAAGTTTTTTCCTAACGCGTTCGGCAAAGAGAGTAGGAAGGCCATCAATAAATTTGGCTTTCCAATGAGTACTGTTAGCGTCGGGGCGTTGGGTGACCTTAAGAAGGAAAACATCCTTATACCAGCGGAAATGGGTTAAGGATGGACAACGCAAATTCTGGAGAAGCTCGCGACCACGGTCTTGAGTAGATGTACTGGTACCAATAAAATGATATATAATGGTCTGAATAAGGGTATAAACAGCATCAGACTGTTGAACCTGCTGATTGGTAGTTGGATCAAGCTCAAGCTTTATGGCGGTGAGAATTTCAGTTTGTTGGAGGGGAGTTATAATATTATCCCACCAACCTTTGAGAACACCGGTAAAGCCATTAATAATAAACTTAGCAATGGCCTGGTCATTATTGCTGTATTAGCGACAAACAGTAGCATACATCATCATTTGATGTAACTTTTTATAAATGCCAAATTCGGATTCACCATCAATATTCCATTCATAAATGGTTTTACCATGGTAACTATTCTGTTCATTCAGATAAGCTTCTTGATAGAGAATATCTGGTGGAGTAGGTATGGAATAATAATTTCTGGTATGGGGTAAAAATCCTGGTTTAGCTGAACTATAATAATTCAGCTTATTAACAGATGAAGGTTCTTGGAAATTCAATTGAATTTCCTGAATTTGTGCTGGTGATAAAGTATCCTGATCAGGGCTGGATTCAGCTTGGAGCATGTGGATAGATCCACTGCTGGATTGTCTTGGTGGTCTAGGAGGTTCTGGAGGTCGGACATTAAGATTCTGCATTTTCTGTAAAAGAGTGTCCATAAACTCAGTATTAGACGATTTTAACTTAAAGTTTGTGATGTCTAATGATGGTTTAATGGATACGGGATGGAGAGTGGAAACTCCTGTAACAGGTGGAGCTAAGGTTCTATCCTTAAAGGTAGAAACAGCGTCTTCAATTCTGGTTAATTGTTTACTCATTGTTTGACAGATTAGATTAGTATAATTATTTTGTTTAAAACTTGGCTCTGATACCATGAAAGGTGCTCACTAAAGGTCAAAGCTAGCACGTCTGTCAACGACTTATGGGCATCAAACGGTCAAACTCAATCACTGCAACACGACCTAAACCCTACGCGACTTGGGTGACGTCCCACTAACTCTAACTGTTAATTAACCTTACAAAAGCACAAACCCAAGAATTGATCTACACATAATAACAATATAAATAGAACAAATTAGGACATATATGACCTCATATTACCTTTACTGTTGGGGTGGCGGTGGCCTTCTGGCCGCCCACGCCACTAGCTGTTCGTTGATCAGCTCCTGGAGTTCCTGTAAGTACCTTTCACAATTTTCTAACCTTTCTGTGATGTACTGTTGAGTATAACGATCAGGTGGAAGGCTAAGATAATACTGTTTCTGATTAAGCCAGGATTGTTGTGTTGATAAATATAATTCGAGTAAGTCAACTGAGGACATATATATCTAAACACGAATAGTACTTTTTATTGAAGAAGTACAAATATTTTACAAGAGGGGGTTGGAGAGGGATTACAAGGGAGAGTACAAGAGGAAAAGAGAAAAATTCGAAAATTTCTAAGTGCCTCAACAAGGGTGAAGGCCATCCCTTAAATAGAACAAAAAGAAGATAAGAAATTATTACATGAAGACAGGTGGCAACCTTCTATTGTACCGACAGATTACACCTATCTTCTTATCTCCAACTTTGGCTGGATGGGGAACAGCTTTTCCCTGATACTGATGGAGCATCTGCTTTTCTGGAAAGTTGTTTGTCCTGTTGTGCCGACGCTCTAAAGCTCGGGCCCTTTTCCTTTATTACTTTTGTCCTGGGCCATCTTTTCCGCAATTACAGCTGTGAAGGAATCCCAAAAGTCACCAAGGGTGGGTTCCACTTCATCTTCGGATTGAGACTCTCCTGCTAACACGTGGTCAGTCGGATCTGTCTCTGGTTCAGATTGAGTATGACTGGTGCCTGACCTCATGGAGACGTCATCTTCTGGATTAACAGACTGAAGAAATTGTTCTTTCAGACAATCCATGCTTTTAAGAATTAATTCATGATCTGAAAGATTAGGAAATTTCTGTTTTAACTCCTTCTGCATCTGGACAAAAGGATTCGTAACTGTAGATGGGGCTGGTAAGGCTGGGTGCTTGACAGAGTCCCAGCAAGCCTTGGTGTGCTGTTGAATTTTTGGAATAAGATCCTTGAGATCCATTTTATCCCACCATTTGACAAAAAAGATTCGTTTCAAACGGGGAACTTTGTTCTGGTAATCATGGTGGAGGATTCTTCCGTAACCTGGTATATAAAATGTTAGCATCTGCAGATAGATTATGATAATAGTCTCTAACATAATTAAGACTACCTAAAAATCTTTGTAATTGAGTTTTCTCTTTAATTTCATCAGGAAATTTAGATGCAAACTCCATGCTTCTGTTAATAGGAATAATACTACCGTTAGAAATATTATGTCCTAAATATCGGATGGTGGTTTGAAAAAGTTGCATTTTTGGTGCAGAAAGAACCAAACCATTTCTAATAATAACATTCTTAAAAATATTAAGATGTTTAATATGCTGATCAATTGATGAGGAGAAAATCAAAACATCATCAATATAAGACAAAGTAAATTCTGTAAAAGGGTTGAAAATATCATTCATGATATGCTGAAATTTTGATAGGGCATTTTTCAAGCCAAAAGGCATGACATTCCATTCGTAATGCCCAAAGGGTACTGTAAAAGCTGTTTTATAGCGATCCTGTTCAGCAATTTCAATTTGCCAATAACCTGATTTGAGATCAAATTTAGAAAAGATGATAGCATCCTGGAGTCGATCTAAAAGATCTTTTTTATTTGGAATTGGATATCTAATCCATTTCAGATGATCATTTAACGGTTTGTAGTTAATTACAAGGCGGGGTATTCCTCGTTCTAACTCTGCATTTTTATTGACATAAAAAGCGGTACAACTCCACGGGGAGTGGCTAGGTCGGATGAGTTTCTTATCAAGAAGAATATTTTGTAATCCCAGTAAGAATATTTTGTCTGTTTGTGGCGGAGATCAAGATCCCGAGTGGTATGCGGATGACTACCCCAGGTAGAGATGGGCATGAGATTACGGATAACAATTTTACTGAATTGAATAGGACTGGTCGCTTTGTTGGCATCATGCAAGGTATGCTTGATCTCAGCAGTGCCAGTTTCAATAATGATATGTTCATAAATATACCTGTATTGATCAAAATGGGGTGGTGACTGTTGAGTGGTGAGATATCGGCGTTTAATCTCCCACGGGTCTGTCATCCACTGTTCATCTGACGGTTCAATCCAAAGGACCGTTTCCTCAGAAATACTGTTTGGAGTATACGGATCTTCAGGCCTAAGGAGAATATCCTTAGCCGTAGGATTACTGGTTTGTCCTCCTCCACGAGAGAGGGGTGGATATTCGGATGGATCATAGCGAGGGTTGGAACCCCGGCCACGACCACGACCTCTATGGCCCCGACTGGTCATTTGCGGATTTCTGCAAATATTCACGGGTCAAAAAGTCAGGCAAAGAATTAGTTTCGCCTTTAATATATTCAATATCAAAATCGAAATTAGATAAATAACTTTGCCAGCTTACGAATATCTGTTTAGAAACAAGATTTTTTACATCCTGTTTAAATATCTGTCTAGCAGCAGAGCAATCTACTCTGATGAGAAAATGCTGGTTTAAAAGATCATCCTGGAATTTATGAACACATTTTACAATAGCTAAACATTCCTGTTTAATGGTTGGATAATTTAAAGCAGCTTTATTCCAATAACCAGAATGGAAACGTAAAAGTTCTTCTGTCTGAGTTTTGGGATTAAACTGTTTTAAGATACCACCAAATCCTTCGTTGGAAGCATCTGTTTCAACAATTTTCTTCCATTCAGGATTAGGTAAATGAAGAAAAGGTAACTGTTGGACTTTAGCTTTAATTTTTTGGACTGCTAAAGTATGTTCTGGTGACTATGGACTTTACCGTTTTTATGTCTTCTAATGCCCAATCATTTTTCTATTCAACTTCATTTTTTATTTAATTTCCAAATAGATCGTTATGGTATAGTGGTTTCTTGAATGAACTTCCAATTTTAATTTTCTGCGACTTCCATTTTTATTTATATTCAACTTCTTTTTTTTATTTAAGTTTCTTTTCTATTCAACTTCCTTTTTTATTTAATTTCCAAATACATCATTAAGGTATAGTGGTTTCTTGGATTAACTTCCATTTTTAATTTTCTGCAACTTCCATTTTTATTTTTATTCGACTTCTATTTTTACTCAAGTTATTTTTCTATTCAACTTCCTTTTTTATTTAATTTCCAAACAGATCGTTAAGGTAGAGCGGTTTTTTTAATGAACTTCCATTTTTAATTTTCTGCAACTTCCATTTTTATTTTTATTTAACTTCCTTTTTCATTCTTGTTTCTTTTCTACTCAACTTCCTTTTTTATTTCATTTCCAAATAGACCGTTAAGGTATGGTGGTTTATGGATTGAACTTCCATTTTTTATTTTATGCAACTTTAATTTTTATTTTTATTCAACTTCCATTTTTATTCAATTTACTTTTCTATTAAACTACCTTTTTTATTTAATTTCCAAATAGATCATTAAGGTAGTGGTTTTTTTGAATGAACTTCCATTTTTAATTTTCTGCAACTTCCACTTTTATTTTTATTCGACTTCTATTTTTATTCAAGTCATTTTTCTATTCAACTTCCTTTTTATTTAATTTCCAAATAGATCGTTAAGGTATAATGCTTTCTTGAATGAACTTCCAATTTTCATTTTCTGCAACTTCTATTTTTATATCTATTCAACTTTTTTTATTCAAGTTTCTTTTCTATTTAACTTCCTTTTTTATTTAATTTCCAAATAGATCGTTAAGGTATAGTGGTTTCCGGACTGAACTTCCATTTTTAATTTTATGCAACTTTCACTTTTATTTTTTTCAACTTTCATTTTTATTCAAGTTACTTTTCAATTAAACTTCCTTTTTTATTTAATTTCCAACTAGATCGTCAAGGTATAGTGGTTTCTTGAATGACCTTAACTTCCAATTTTAATTTTCTGCAACTTCCATTTTTATTTCTATTCAACTTCTTTTTTTATTCAAGTTTCTTTTCTATTCAACTTCTTCTTTTTTTTTAATTTCCAAATAGATTGTTATGGCATAGTGGTTTCGGGATTGAACTTTCATTTTTAATTTTACGCAACTTTCACTTTTATTTTTATTGAACATCCATTTTTATTGAATTTACTTTTCTATTAAACTTCCTTTTTTATTTAATTTCCAAATAGATCGTTAAGGTATAGTGGTTTCTTTAATGAACTTCCATTTTATTTTTATTCAACTTCCATTTTTATTCAAGTTATTTTTCTATTCAACTTCCTTTTTTATTTAATTTCCAAATAGATCGTTAAGGTATAGTGGTTTCTGGAATGAACTTTCATTTTTAATTTTCTGCAACTTCCATTTTTATTTTTATTTAACTTCCTTTTTTATTCAAGTGTCTTTTCTACTCAACTTCCTTTTTTTATTTAATTTCCAAATAGATCGTTAAGGTATATTGGTTTCTGGATTGAAATTCCATTTTTAATTTTCTGCTGCTTCCATTTTTATTTTTATTCAACTTCTATTTTTATTCAATTTATTTTTCTATTAAACTTCCTTTTTTATTCAATTTCCAAACAGATCGTTAAGGTATAGTGGTTTCTTGAATGAACATCCATTTTTAATTTTCTGCAACTTCCATTTTTATTTTTATTCGACTTCCATTTTTATTAAAGTCATTTTTCTATTCAACTTCCTTTTTTATTTAATTTCCAAATAGATCGTTACAATTTTAATTTTCTGCAACTTCCATTTTTATTTCTATTCAACTTCTTTTTTTTATTTAAGTTTCTTTTCTATTCAACTTCCTTTTTTATTTAATTTCCAAATAGATCATTAAGGTATAGTGGTTTGTTGGATTAACTTCCATTTTTAATTTTCTGCAACTTCCATTTTTATTTTTATTCGACTTCCATTTTTACTCAAGTTATTTTTCTATTCAACTTCCTTTTTTATTTAATTTCCAAACAGATCGTTAATATAGCGATCCCGGGTTTACCCTTGTTGTACAGTGATCCGGACATGTGTCCGTGGATGTTGGTTGTTGTTTATTATCGTGTTTGCATCCTTTGTACTTTGTATATTGAGTTATGGGATGTGTTGGGCAGGTTTGTTACAGGTTGGTTGTGTTTGGGAGCCTAGTGTTGCTGCCCAGATTTTTGGTCCTTCGCTCGAGCGAGAGTCGTGTTGCGCCTGGTTCTGGACCTGAGAGCTGTCTTTCTTGGCTCGAGCGAGCTTCCTTCGCTCGAGCGGTCTGGATTTTTCTTCGCTCGATCGAGAACTTCTTGGCTCGAGCGAGAGTTTTCTGTGTCTGGTCGCTCGAGCGACCAAGCCTTCGCTCGAGCGAGCGTGTTTTATATCAGCGGACAGCAGCGTCTAAAACATCACTTTTTCACTTTCTTTTTGATCCAAAACCCTTAATCCGAGCCCCTCTCTCTCTAAACTTGCACTCTCTCTAAGGTTTGATCTCCCTAGGGTGTGAATCTAGCCTAGGGCCTTTGTTAAAAAGATAGAGGGTGTTGAGAGCTTCGATTTAATCTGAAAACGTTTGGATTTGGAGCAAGTTGATCTTGGAGTCTTCATCTCCTTTTGGGCTAAAACTTCGAGGTAGGGATATCCTACTCCTATCTATGGATTTTGTCTTTAAATTTTGGTATTTTGAGATGTTGGGCTTGGTTTGGTAATTTTGTGAAAGTTTGGGGCTTTTGTGTAATTTTACAAAAGTTGGGGTTTTATTCATAATAAACCTAGATGCATGTTTGGCATAGAAAAATGGAATGATTGTTGAATCATTGATGAAAATGGAACCTAAGGGTTGAAATAGTAATTATGGAAAATGGCCTAATTACATTGTTTAATTAATTGGGATAATTAATTGGTGAGAAATGAGGAAATGAAATGTTGATTGAATATCCATTTGTGCATTTATTTTCTGTTTTAGAAATAACTGCTTTGGGCTATCGGTGGAGGATAGTCGAGATTGTTGTAGACAATGCATGATGATTAGGTAAACGGAAACTAATCAATGGAATGTGTCATGGAACTTGACGGTTGATAGAATACATTAATTGTGTGTATTGTGTGATTGTATATAGAACCAATGTGTTTATATACGTTATGTGTAGAGGAGGAGATAGGGGATGTACTCCGCGGTTTAGGGGAAGATAGGGGATGTACCTCTAAACCGGATAGGTATTGGGAGGAGATAGGGGATGAACTCCGTAGACAGAGCTCATATGCTTGTCTTTGTGAAGTGTGGATACAGCTTGTATGCTTATCTGTGGATATTGTTGATATACATATCTGTTGAGAATGTGGATATAGCTTTTATGCTTATCTGAATGTGAGATATAGTTTTTATACATATCTGTGGAAATGATGATAGAGCTAGCATGCTTATCTGTTGAAAAAGGGAAAATGAAAAGTAATTGGGACTTGTAAGTCGTTGACATAAATACGTAATTTATGTGATTGTATCAGTGTTGACCAACTATCAATTGCTAATGTTTTAGTCATTGTCCATAGTTGGTTTAGTGTATTTCTACTGGGCTGTGGCTCACCCTATATGGGAATATCATTTTCAGGTACAGGAAGCATGCCACCTCCAAGGACATAGCTTGGGAGGCTAGAGGCGGACATAGCGTAGTTGTTTTACTTTTGATGTATTACATGTAACTTCAAGCCAAGGGCTTAATGTGTAAACGAGTTAGTACTCTTTTGTTGTAACCAAGTGTTAACTTGGAAAGCTGTAAGCCCGTAGGGCATTTTGTTTTGATGTTAACATGTAATACTTATGTAATGAAACTTAATGAAATAAAGAAATGTGGTTAGTTTATATGTAAATGCATGTCTTATCTGATGGGTTTAATGTTATTATTTTGAGGGTGTTACAGTTAAGGTAGAGTGGTTTTTTGAATGAACTTCCATTTTTAATTTTCTGCAACTTCCATTTTTATTTTTATTTAACTTCCTTTTTCATTCTTGTTTCTTTTCTACTCAACTTCCTTTTTTATTTAATTTCCAAATAGACCGTTAAGGTATGGCGGTTTATGAATTGAACTTCCATTTTTTATTTTATGCAACTTTAATTTATATTTTTATTCAACTTCCATTTTTATTCAATTTACTTTTCTATTAAACTACCTTTTTTTTATTTAATTTCCAAATAGATCGTTAAGGTAGTGGTTTTTTTGAATGAACTTCCATTTTTAATTTTCTGCAACTTCCACTTTTATTTTTATTCGACTTCTATTTTTATTCAAGTTATTTTTCTATTCAACTTCCTTTTTATTTAATTTCCAAATAGATCTTTAAGGTATAGTGTTTTCTTGAATGAACTTCCAATTTTCATTTTCTGCAACTTCTATTTTTATATCTATTCAACTTTTTTTATTCAAGTTTCTTTTCTATTTAACTTCCTTTTTTATTTAATTTCCAATTAGATCGTTAAGGTATAGTGGTTTCTGGACTGAACTTCCATTTTTAATTTTATGCAACTTTCACTTTTATTTTTTTCAACTTCCATTTTTATTCAAGTTACTTTTCAATTAAACTTCCTTTTTTATTTAATTTCCAACTAGATCGTCAAGGTATAGTGGTTTCTTGAATGAACTTAACTTCCAATTTAAATTTTCTGCAACCTCCATTTTTATTTCTATTCAACTTCTTTTTTTATTCAAGTTTCTTTTCTATTCAACTTCTTTTTTTTTTTTTAATTTTCAAATAGATTGTTATGGCATAGTGGTTTCGGGATTGAACTTTCATTTTTAATTTTACGCAACTTTCACTTTTATTTTTATTGAACATCCATTTTTATTGAATTTACTTTTCTATTAAACTTCCTTTTTTATTTAATTTCCAAATAGATCGTTAAGGTATAGTGGTTTCTTTAATGAACTTTCATTTTTAATTTTATGCAACTTCCATTTTTATTTTTATTGAACTTCTATTTTTATTCAAGTTATTTTTCTATTCAACTTCCTTTTTTATTTAATTTCCAAATAGATCGTTAAGGTATAGTGGTTTCTGGAATGAACTTCAATTTTTAATTTTCTGCAACTTCCATTTTTATTTTTATTTAACTTCCTTTTTTATTCAAATGTCTTTTCTACTCAACTTCCTTTTTTTATTTAATTTCCAAATAGATCGTTAAGGTAAAGTGGTTTTTGGATTGAAATTCCATTTTTAATTTTCTGCTGCTTCCATTTTTATTTTTATTCAATTTCTATTTTTATTCAATTTACTTTTCTATTAAACTTCCTTTTTTATTCAATTTCCAAACAGATCGTTAAGGTATAGTGGTTTCTTGAATGAACATCCATTTTTAATTTTCTGCAACTTCCATTTTTATTTTTATTCGACTTCCATTTTTGTTAAAGTCATTTTTCTATTCAACTTCCTTTGTTATTTAATTTCCAAATAGATCGTTATGGTATAGTGGTTTCTTGAATGAACTTCCAATTTTAATTTTCTGCAACTTCCATTTTTATTTCAATTCAACTTCTTTTTTTTATTTAAGTTTCTTTTCTATTCAACTTCCTTTTTTATTTAATTTCGAAATAGATCATTAAGGTATAGTGGTTTCTTGGATTAACTTCCATTTGTAATTTTCTGCAACTTCCACTTTTATTTTTATTCGACTTCCATTTTTAGTCAAGTTTCTTTTCTATTCAACTTCATTTTTTATTTAATTTCCAAACAGATCGTTAAGGTAGAGTTGTTTCTTGAATGAACTTCCATTTTTAATTTTCTGCAACTTCCATTTTTATTTTTATTTAACTTCCTTTTTCATTCTTGTTTCTTTTCTACTCAACTTCCTTTTTTATTTAATTTCCAAATAGACCGTTAAGGTATTGCGGTTTATGGATAGAACTTCTATTTTTTATTTTATGCAACTTTAATTTTTATTTTTATTCAACTTCCATTTTTATTCAATTTACTTTTCTATTAAACTACCTTTTTTATTTAATTTCCAAATAGATCGTTAAGGTAGTGGTTTTTTTGAATGAACTTCCATTTTTAATTTTCTGCAACTTCCACTTTTATTTTTATTCGACTTCTATTTTTATTCAAGTCATTTTTCTATTCAACTTCCTTTTTATTTAATTTCCAAATAGATCGTTAAGGTAGAGTGCTTTCTTGAATGAACTTCCAATTTTCATTTTCTGCAACTTCTATTTTTATTTCTATTCAACTTCTTTTTTTATTCAAGTTTCTTTTCTGTTCAACTTCCTTTTTTATTAAATTTCCAAATAGATCGTTAAGGTATAGTGGTTTCCGTACTGAACTTCCATTTTTAATTTTATGCAACATTCACTTTTATTTTTTTTCAACTTCCATTTTTATTCAAGTTACTTTTCAATTAAACTTACTTTTTTATTTAATTTCCAACTAGATCGTCAAGGTATAGTGGTTTCTTGAATGAACTTAACTTCCAATTTTAATTTTCTGCAACTTCCATTTTTAATTCTATTCAACTTCTTTTTTTTATTCAAGTTTCTTTTCTATTCAACTACTTTTTTTTTATTTCCAAATAGATTGTTACGGTATAGTGGTTTCGGGATTGAACTTCCATTTTTAATTTTCTGCAACTTCCATTTTTATTTTTATTCAACTTCTATTTTCATTCAATTTACTTTTCTCTTAATTTCCATTTTTTAGTTAATTTCCAAATAGATCGTTAAGGTATAGTGGTTTCTTGAATGAACTTAACTTCCAATTTTAATTTTCTGCAACTTCCATTTTTATTTCTATTCAACTTCTTTTTTTATTCAAGTTTCTTTTCTGTTCAACTTCTTTTTTTATTTAATTTCCAAATAGATTGTTATGGTATAGTGGTTTCTGGATTCCACTTTCATTTTTAACTTTATGCAACTTTCATTTTTATTTTTATTTAACTTCCTTTTTTATTCAAGTTTCTTTTCTACTCAACTTCCTTTTTAATTTAATTTCCAAATAGATCGTTAAGGTATTGTGGTTTCTGGATTGAACTTCCATTTTTAATTTTCTGCTGCTTCCATTTTTATTTTTATTCAACTTCTATTTTTACTCAATTTACTTTTCTATTAAACTTCCTTTTTTATTCAATTTCCAAACAGATCGTTAAGGTATAGTGGTTTCTTGAATGAACATCCATTTTTAATTTTCTGCAACTTCCATTTTTATTTTTATTCGACTTCCATTTTTATTAAAGTCATTTTTCTATTCAACTTCCTTTTTTATTTAATTTCCAAATAGATCGTTAAGGTATAGTTGTTTCTTGAATGAACTTCCACTATTAATTTTCTGCAAATTCCATTTTTATTTTTAGTCGACTTCCATTTTTATTCAATTTACTTTTCTATTCAACTTCCTTTTTTATTTAATTTCCAAATAGAACGTTAAGGTATAGTGGTTTCTGGATTGAACTTCCATTTTTAATTTTATGCAACTTTCATTTTTATTTTTATTCAACTTCCATTTTTATTCAATTTACTTTTCTCTTAAACTTCCTTTTTTATTTAATTTCCAAATATATCGTTAAGGTATAGTGGTTTCTTGAATGAACTTCCATTTTTAATTTTCTACAACTTCCATTTTTATTTTTATTCGACTTCCATTTTTATTCAATTTACTTTTCTATTCAACTTCCTTTTTTATTTAATTTCCAAGTAGATCGTTAAGGTATAGTGGTTTCTTGAATGAACTTAACTTCCAATTTTCATTTTCTGCAACTTACATTTTTATTTCTATTCAACTTCTTTTTCTTTTCAAGTTTCTTTTCTATTCAACGCCTTTTTTTACTTAATTTCCAAATAGATTGTTATCGATTGAACTTCCATTTTAATTTAATGCAACTTTCATTTTTATTTTTATTCAATTTCCATTTTTACTCAATTTACTTTTCTATTAAACTTCTTTTTTTATTTAATTTCCAAATAGATCGTTAAGGTATAGTGGTTTCTTGAATGAACTTCCATTTTTATTTTTCTGCAACTTCCATTTCTATTTTTATTCGACTTCCATTTTTATTGAAGTCATTTTTCTATTCAACTTCCTTTTTTATTTAATTTCCAAATAGATCGTTAAGGTATAGTGGTTACTTGAATGAACTTCAAATTTTAATTTTTTGCAACTTCCATTTTTATTTCTATTCAACTTCTTTTTCTATTCAAGTTTCTTTTCCATTCAACTTCTTTTTTTATTTAATTTCCAAATAGATCGTTAAGGTATAGTGGTTTCGGGATTGAACTTTCATTTTTAATTTTCTGCAACTTTCACTTTTATTTTTAATGAACTTCCATTTTTATTGAATTTACTTTTCTATTAAACTTCCTTTTTTATTTAATTTCCAAATAGATTGTTAAGGTATAGTGGTTTCTTTAATGAACTTCCATTTTTAATTTTCTGCAACTTCCATTTTTATTTTTATTCGACTTCCATTTTTATTCAAGCCATTTTTCGATTAGACTTCCTTTTTTATTTAATTTCCAAATAGATCGTTAAGGTATAGTGTTTTCTTGAATGAACTTCCATTTTTAAGTTTCTGCAACTTCCATTTTTATTTTTATTTAACTTCTTTTTTTATTCAAGTTTCTTTTCTACTCAACTTCCTTTTTTATTTAATTTCCAAATAGATCGTTAAGGTATAGTGGTTTCGGGATTGAACTTCCATTTTTAATTTTATGCAACTTTAATTTTAATTTTTATTCAACTTTCATTTTTATTCAATTTACTTTTCTATTAAACTTCCTTTTTATTTAATTTCCAAATAGATCGTTAAGGTATATAGTGGTTTCTTCAAATGAACTTTAATTTTTAATTTTCTGCAACTTCCACTTTTATTTTTATTCGACTTCCACTTTTATTCAAGTCATTTTTCTATTCAACTTCCTTTTTTATTTAATTTCGAAATAGATCGTTATGGTATAGTGGTTTCTTGAATGAATTTCTAATTTTAATTTTCTGCAACTTCCATTTTTATTTCTACTCAACTTCTTTTTTTATTCAAGTTTCTTTTCTATTCAACTACCTTTTTTATTTAATTTCCAAATAGATCGTTAAGATATAGTGGTTTCGTGAATGAACTTCCATTTTTAATTTTATGCAACTTTCAATTTTATTTTTTTTCGACATCCATTTTTATTCAATTTACTTTTCTATTAAACTTCCTTTTTTATCTAATTTCCAAATAGATCGTTAAGGTATAGTGGTTTCTTGAATGAACTTCCAATTTTAATTTTCTGCAACTTCCATTTTTATTTCTTTTCAACATCTATTTTTGTTCAAGTTTCTTTTCTATTCAACTTCTTTTTTTATTTAATTTCCAAATAGATTGTTATGGCGTAGTTGTTTCGGGATTGAACTTTCATTTTTAATTTTATGCAACTTTCACTTTTATTTTTATTGAACATCCATTTTTATTGAATTTACTTTTCTATTAAACTTCCTTTTTTATTTAATTTCCAAATAGATCGTTAAGGTATAGTGGTTTCTTTAATGGACTTTCATTTTTAATTTTATGCAACTTCCATTTTTATTCAAGTTATTTTTCTATTCAACTTCCTTTTTTATTTAATTTCCAAATAGATCGTTAAGGTATAGTGGTTTCTGGAATGAGCTGCCATTTTCAATTTTCTGCAACTTCCATTTTTAATTTTATTTAACTTCCTTTTTTATTCAAGTGTCTTTTCTACTCAACTTCCTTTTTCATTTAATTTCCAAATAGATCGTTAAGGTATAGTGGTTTCTGGATTGAATTTCCATTTTTAATTTTCTGCTGTTTCCATTTTTATTTTTAATCAACTTCTATTTTTATTCAATTTACTTTTCTATGAAACTTCCTTTTTTATTCAATTCCCAAACAGATCGTTAAGGTATAGTGGTTTTTTGAATGAACATCCATTTTTAATTTTCTGCAACTTCCATTTTTATTTTTATTCGACTTCCATTTTTATTAAAGTCATTTTTCTATTCAACTTCCTTTTTTATTTAATTTCTAAATAGATCATTATGGTATAGTGGTTTCTTGAATGAACTTCCAATTTTAATTTTCTGCAACTTCCATTTTTATTTCTATTCAACTTCTTTTTTTTAGTTAAGTTTCTTTTCTATTCAACTTCCTTTTTTATTTAATTTCCAAATAGATCATTAAGGTATAGTGGTTTCTGGATTGAACTTCCACTTTTAATTTTATGCAACTTTCAATTTTATTTTTTTTCAACTTCCATTTTTATTCAATTTACTTTTCTACTAAACTTCCTTTTTCTATTTAATTTCCAAACAGATGGTTAAGGTATAGTGGTTTTTTGAATGAACTTCCATTTTTATTTGATTTCCAAATAGATCGTTAAGGTATAGTGGTTTCTGGAATGAACTTCCATTTTTAATTTTCTGCAACATCCATTTTTATTTTTATTTAACTTCGTTTTTTATTCAAGTGTCTTTTCTACTCAATTTTCTTTTTTATTTAATTTCCAAATAGATCGTTAAGGTATAGTGGTTTCTGGATTGAACTTCTGTTTTTAATTTTCTGCAGCTTCAATTTTTATTTTTATTCAACTTCTATTTTTATTCAATTTACTTTTCTATTAAACTTCTTTTTTTATTCAATTTCCAAACAGATCGTTAAGGTATAGTGGTTTCTTGAATGAACATCCATTTTCAATTTTCTGCAACTTCCATTTTTATTTTTATTCGACTTCCATTTTCATTCAAGTCATTTTTCTATTCAACTTCCTTTTTTATTTAATTTCCAAATAGATAGTTAAAGTATAGTGATTTCTTGAATGAAATTCCAATTTTAATTTTCTGCAACTTCCATTTTTATTTCTATTCAACTTCTTTTTTTATTCAAGTTTCTTTTCTATTCAACTACCTTTTTTATTTAATTTCCAAGTAGATTGTTAAGGTATAGTGGTTTCTGGATTGAACTTCCATTTTTAATTTTATGCAAGTTTCACTTTTATTTTTATTCAACTTCTTTTTTTATTCAATTTACTTTTCTATTGAACTTCCCTTTTTATTTAATTTCCAAATAGATCGTTAAGTTATAGTGGTTTCTTGAATGAACTTCCATTTTTAATTTTCTGCAACATCCATTTTTATTTTCATTCGACTTCCATTTTTATTCAATTTACTTTTCTATTCAACTTCCTTTTTTATTTAATTTCCAAATAGATCGTTAAGGTATAGTGGTTTCTGGATTAAACTTCCATTTTTAATTTTATGCAACTTTCGTTTTTATTTTTATTCACCCTCCATTTTTATTCAACTTCCTTTTTTATTTAATTTCCAAATAGATCGTTAACGTATAGTGATTTCTTGAATGAACTTCCATTTTTAATTTTCTGTAACTTCCATTTTTATTTTTATTGAAGTTATTTTTCTATTCAACTTTCTTTTTTATTTAATTTCCAAATAGACCGTGAAGGTATAGTGGTTTCTTGAATAAACTTCCATTTTTAATTTTCTACAACTTCCATTTTTATTTTTATTTAACTTCCTTTTTTATTCAAGTTTCTTTTCTACACAACTTCCTTTTTTATTTAATTTCCAAATAGATCGTTAAGGTATAGTTGTTTCTGGATTGAACTTCCATTTTTAATTTTCTGCAACTTCCATTTTTATTTGTATTCATCTTTTATTTTTATTCAATTTACTTTTCTATTAAACTTCTTTTTTTTTTTATATAATTTCCAAACAGGTCGTTAAGGTATAGTGGTTTCTTCAATGAACTTCCATTTTTAATTTTCTGCAACTTCCATTTTTATTTTTATTCGATTTCCATTTTTATTCAAGTCATTTTTCTATTGAACTTCCTTTTTTATTTAATTTCCAAATATATCGTTAAGGTATAGTAGTTTTTGTATTGAACTTCCATTTTTAATTTTCTGCAACTTCCATTTTTATTTTTATTCAACTTTTATTTTTATTCAATTTACTTCTCTATTAGACTTCCTTTTTTATTTAATTTCCAAACAGATCGTTAAGGTATTGTGGTTTCTTGAATGAACTTCCATTTTTAATTTTCTGGAACTTCCATTTTTATTTTATTCGACTTCCATTTTTATTCAAGTCATTTTTCTATTCGACTTCCTTTTTTATTTAATTTTCAAGTAGATCGTTAAGGTATAGTGGTTTTTTGAATGAACTTCCACTTTTAATTTTCTGCAACTTCCATTTTTATTTTTATTCGACTTCCATTTTTATTCAATTTACTTTTCTATTCAACTTCCTTTTTTATTTAATTTCCAAATAGATCGTTAAGGTATAGTGTTTCTCGATTGAACTTCCATTTTTAATTTTATGCAACTTTCATTTTTATTTTTATTCAACTTCCATTTATACTCAATTTACTTTTCTATTAAACTTCCTTTTTTATTTAATTTCCAAATAAATCGTTAAGGTATAGTGGAAACTACAATGAACTTCCATTTTTAATTTTCTACAACTTCCATTTTTATTTTTATTCGACATCCATTTTTACTCAAGTTATTTTTCTATTCAACTTCCTTTTTTATTTAATTTCAAAATGGATCGTTAAGGTATAGTGGTTTCTTGAATGAACTTCCATTTTTAATTTTCTGCAACTTCCATTTTTATTTTTATTTAACTTCCTTTTTCATTCTACTTTCTTTTCTACTCAACTTCCTTTTTTATTCAATTTCCAAATAGACCGTTAAGGTATAGTGGTTTATGGATTGACCTTCCATTTTTAATTTTATGCAACTTTAATTTTTATTTTTATTCAACTTCCATTTTTATTTAATTTACTTTTCTATTAAGCTTCTTTTTTTATGTAATTTCCAAATAGATCGTTAAGGTATAGTGGTTTTTTGAATGAACTTCCACTTTTATTTTTATTCGACTTCCATTTTTATTCAAGTAATTTTTCTATTCAACTTCCTTTTTTATATAATTTCCAAATAGATCGTTAAGGTATAGTGGTTTCTTGAATGAACTTCCAATTTTAATTTTCTGCAACTTCTATTTTTATTTCTCATCAACTTCTTTTTTTATTCAAGTTTCTTTTCTATTCAACTTCCTTATTTATTTAATTTCCAAATAGATCGTTAAGGTATAGTGGTTTTTGGAATGAGCTTCCATTTTTAATTTTCTGCAACTTCCATTTTTATTTTTCTTTAACTTCCTTTTTTATTCAAGTGTCTTTTCTACTCAACTTTCCTTTTCATTTAATTTCCAAATAGATCGTTAAGGTATAGTGGTTTCTCGATTGAATTTCCATTTTTAATTTTCTGGTGCTTCCATTTTTATTTTTATTCAACTTCTATTTTTATTCAATTTACTTTTCTATTAAACTTCCTTTATCATTCAATTTCCAAACAGATCGTTAAGGTAAAGTGGTTGTTGGAATGAACATCCATTTTTAATTTTCTGTAACTTCCATTTCTATTTTTATTCGACTTCCATTTTTATTCAAGTTATTTTTCTATTCAATTTCCTTTTTTATTTAATTTCCAAATAGATCATTATGGTATAGTGGTTTTTGAATGAACTTCCAATTTTAATTTTCTGCAACTTCTATTTTTATTTCTATTCAACTTCTTTTTTTTATTTAAGTTTCTTTTCTATTCAACTTCCTTTTTTATTTAATTTCCAGATAGATCATTAAGGTATAGTGGCTTCTGGATTGAACTTCCATTTTTAATTTTATGCAACTTTCAATTTTATTTTTTTTCAACTTCCATTTTTATTCAATTTACTTTTCTATTAAACTTCCTTTTCTATTTAATTTCTAAATAGATCGTTAAGATATAGAGGTTTCTTGAATGAACTTCCAATTTTAATTTTCTGCAGTTTCTATTTTTAATTCTATTCAACTTCTTTTTTTTTTTTCAAGTTTCTTTTCAATTCAACTTCTTTTTTTATTTAATTTCAAAACAGATTGCTATGGTATAGTGGTTTCGGGTTTAAACTTTCATTTTTAAATTTATGCAACTTTCACTTTTATTTTTATTGAACAACCATTTTTATTGAATTTACTTTTTTTATTAAACTTCCATTTTTATTTATTTTCCAAATAGATCGTTAAGGTACAGTGGTTTTTTTTAATGAACTTCCATTTTTAATTTTTATGCAACTTTGATTTTTATTTTTATTTAATTTCAACTTTTATTCAAGTTATTTTTCTATTCAACTTCCTTTTTTATTTAATTTCCAAATAGATCGTTAAGGTATAGTGGTTTCTTGAAAGAACTTCCATTTTTAATTTTCTGGAACTTCCATTTTTATTTTTATTCGACTTCCATTTTTATTCAAGTCATTTTTCTATTCAACTTCATTTTTTATTTTTTTCCAAATAGATCGTTAAGGTATAGTGGTTTCTTGAATGAACTTCCATTTTTATTTTTATTTAATTCCTTTTTTATTCAAGTTTCTTTTCTACTCAACTTCTTTTTTTTATTTAATTTCCAAATAGATCGTTAAGGTATAGTGGTTTCTGGATTGAACTTCCATTTTTAATTTTCTGCAACTTCCATTTTTATTTTTATTCAGCTTCTATTTTTATTCAATTTACTTTTCTATTAAACTTCCTTTTTTTATTTAATTTCCAAACAGATTGTTAAGGTATAGTGGTTTCTTGAATGAACTTCCATTTTTAATTTTCTGCAACTTCCATTGTTAAATTTATTCGACTTCCATTTTTATTCAAGTCATTTTTCTATTCAACTTCCTTTTTTATTTAATTTCCAAATAGATCGTTAAGGTATAGTGGTTTTTGAATGAACTTCCAATTTTAATTTTCTGCAACTTCCATTTTTATTTCTATTCAACTTCTTTTTTTATTTAATTTCCAAATAGATTGTTATGGTATAGTGGTTTCGGAATTGAACTTTCATTTTTAAGTTTATGCAACTTTCACTATTATTTTTGTTGCACTTCCATTTTTACTGAATTTACTTTCTTATTAAACTTCCTTTTTTATTTAATTTCCAAATAGATCGTTAAGGTATAGTGGTTTCTTTAATGAACTTCCATTTTTAATTTTATGCAACTTCTATTTTTATTTTTTTCAACTTCCATTTTTATTCAAGTTATTTTTCTATTCAACTTCCTTTTTTATTTAATTTCCAAATAGATCGTTAAGGTATACTGGTTTCTTGAATGAACTTCCAATTTTATTTTTCTGCAACTTCCATTTTTATTTCTATTCAACTTCTTTTTTTATTCAAGTTTCTTTTCTATTCAACTTCTTTTTTTATTTAATTTCCAAATAGATTGTTAAGGTATAGTGGTTTCGGGATTGTACTTTCATTTTTAATTTTATGCTACATTCACTTTTATTTTAATTGAACTTCCATTTTTATTGAATTTACTTTTTTATTAAACTTCCTTTTTTATTTAATTTCCAAATAGATCGTTAAGGTATAATGGTTTTCGGACTGAACTTCCATTTTTAATTTTATGCAACTTTCACTTTTATTTTTTTTCAACTTCCTTTTTCATTCAAGTTATTTTTCTATTAAACATCCTTTTTTATTTAATTTCCAAATAGATCGTTATGGTATAGTGGTTTCTAGAATGAACTTCCATTTTTATTTTTATTTAACTTCCTTTTTTATTCAAGTTTCTTTTCTACTCAACTTCCTTTTTTATTTAATTTCCAAATAGATCGTTAAGGTATAGTGGTTTTTGGATTGAACTTCCAGTTTTAATTTTCTGCAACTTCCATTTTTATTTTTATTCAACTTCCATTTTTATTCAATTTAATTTTCTATTAAACTTCCTTTCTATATTTAATTTCCAAACAGATGGTTAAGGTATAGTGGTTTCTTGAATGAACTTCCATTTTTATTTCATTTTCAAATAGATCGTTAAGGTATAGTGGTTTCTGGAATAAACTTCCATTTTTAATTTTCTGCAACTTCCATTTTTATTTTTATTTAACTTCGTTTTTTATTCAAGTGTCTTTTCTACTGAACTTCCTTTTTTATTTAATTTCCAAATAGATCGTTAAGGTATAATGGTTTCTGGATTGAACTTCCGTTTTTAATTTTCTGCAGCTTCCATTTTTATTTTTATTCAACTTCTATTTTTATTCAATTTACTTTTCTATTAAACTTCCTTTTTTATTCAATTTCCAAACAGATCGTTAAGGTATATTGGTTTCTTGAATGAACATCCATTTTTAATTTTCTACAACTTCCATTTTTATTTTTATTCAACTTCCATTTTTATTCAAGTCATTTTTCTATTCAACTTCCTTTTTTATTTAATTTCCAAATAGATCGTTAAGGTATAGTGGTTTCTTGAATGAAATTCCAATTTTAATTTTCTACAACTTCCATTTTTATTTCTATTCAACTTCTTTTTTTATTCAAGTTTCTTTTCTATTCAACTTCCTTTTTTATTTAATTTCCAAGTAGATTGTTAAGGTATAGTGGTTTCTGGATTGAACTTCCATTTTTAATTTTATGCAAGTTTCACTTTTATTTTTATTCAACTTCTTTTTTTATTCAATTTACTTTTCTATTGAACTTCCTTTTTTATTTAATTTCCAAATAGATCGTTAAGTTATAGTGGTTTCTTGAATGAACTTCCATTTTTAATTTTCTGCAACATCCATTTTTATTTTCATTCGACTTCCATTTTTTTTCAATTTACTTTTCTATTCAACTTCCTTTTTTATTTAATTTCCAAATAGATCGTTAATGTATAGTGGTTTCTGGATTAAACTTCCATTTTTAATTTTATGCAACTTTCATTTTTATTTTTATTCAACCTCCATTTTTATTCAACTTCCTTTTTTATTTAATTTCCAAATAGATCGTTAACGTATAGTGATTTCTTGAATGAACTTCTATTTTTAATTTTCTGTAACTTTCATTTTTATTTTTATTGAAGTTATTTTTCTATTCAACTTTCTTTTTTATTTTATTTCCAAATAGACCGTGAAGGTATAGTGGTTTCTTGAATAAACTTCCATTTTTAATTTTCTGCAACTTCCATTTTAATTTTTATTTAACTTCCTTTTTTATTCAAGTTTCTTTTCTACTCAACATCCTTTTTTATTTAATTTCCAAATAGATCGTTAAGGTATAGTGGTTTCTGGATTGAACTTCCATATTTAAGTTTCTGTAACTTCCATTTTTATTTTTATTCATCCTTTATTTTTATTCAATTTACTTTTCTATTAAACTTCTTTTTTTTATATAATTTCCAAACAGATCGTTAAGGTATAGTGGTTTCTTCAATGAACTTCCATTTTTAATTTTCTGCAACTTCCATTTTTATTTTTATTCGATTTCCATTTTTATTCAAGTCATTTTTCTATTGAACTTCCTTTTTTATTTAATTTTCAAATAGATCGTTTAGGTATAGTAGT
Organism: Camellia sinensis; assembly: GCF_055761805.1. Taxonomy (NCBI): domain Eukaryota; kingdom Viridiplantae; phylum Streptophyta; class Magnoliopsida; order Ericales; family Theaceae; genus Camellia; species Camellia sinensis. Next base: position 10,972,191 of record NC_138962.1, on the reverse strand, counting down.
TTCTGTATTGAACTACCATTTTTAATTTTCTGCAATTTCCATTTTTATTTTTATTCAACTTCTATTTTTATTCAATTTCCTTCTCTATTAGACTTCCTTTTTTATTTAATTTCCAAACAGATCGTTAAGGTATTGTGGTTTCTTGAATGAACTTCCATTTTTAATTTTCTGGAACTTCCATTTTTATTTTATTCGACTTCCATTTTTATTCAAGTCATTTTTCTATTCAACTTCCTTTTTTATTTAATTTCCAAATAGATCGTTAAGGTATAGTGGTTTCTTGAATGAACTTCCACTTTTAATTTTCTGCAACTTCCATTTTTATTTTTATTCGACTTCCATTTTTATTCAATTTACTTTTCTATTTAGCTTCCTTTTTTATTTAATTTCCAAATAGATCGTTAAGGTATAGTGGTTTCTCGATTGAACTTCCATTTTTAATTTTCTGCAACTTCCATTTTTATTTTTATTCGACTTCCATTTTTACTCAAGTTATTTTTCTATTCAACTTCCTTTTTTATTTAATTTCCAAATGGATTGTTAAGGTATAGTGGTTTCTTGAATGAACTTCCATTTTTAATTTTTTGCAGCTTCCATTTTTATTTTTATTTAACTTCCTTTTTCATTCTAGTTTCTTTTCTACTCAACTTCCTTTTTTATGTAATTTCCAAATAGGCCGTTAAGGTATAGTGGTTTATGGTTGACCTTCCATTTTTAATTTTGTGCAACTTTAATTTTTATTTTTATTCAACTTCCAATTTTATTTAATTTACTTTTCTATTAAGCTTCTTTTTTTTATGTAATTTCCAAATAGATCGTTAAGGTATAGTGGTTTTTTGAATGAACTTTCACTTTTATTTTTATTCGACTTCCATTTTTATTCAAGTCATTTTTCTATTCAACTTCCTTTTTTATTTAATTTCCAAATAGATCGTTAAGGTATAGTGGTTTCTTGAATGAACTTCCAATTTTAATTTTCTGCAACTTCTATTTTTATTTCTCATCAACTTCTTTTTTTATTCAAGTTTCTTTTCTATTCAACTTCCTTTTTTATTTAATTTCCAAATAGATCGTTAAGGTATAGTGGTTTTCGGACTGAACTTCCATTTTCAATATAGCGATCCCAGTTATCCCTTTACTGTTCTGTTATTTTCCGGACGCGGTTCTGTGAAGTTGGTAGTTGTACCTATTGTGTTGTCAACCTTTAAACTCTTTTGTTTGAGTTTTAGAATGTGTTGGGCTCGGTTATTTCAGGTTGGTAGAGCTTTAGCTCCCATTGTTGTTGCCCAGTTTTTGAATGGTCCGCTCGAGCGGGTCGTCTTGCGCTCGAGCGGGGTTTTCACAGTTTCAGTATTTCGTGCCTCTGCAAAACTTCTGCAGAAGTGTTTTCTACGCTCGAGCTGGTTTCTTGTGCTCGAGCGGATCGCGCTCGAGCGGGCTTGTTAGCGCTCGAGCGGGTAGTACCTTTTTGGTGTAAGTTCTGGGAGGGGAAAATCTACGCTCGAGCGGACTGGTTTTCACGCTCGAGCGGATGTGCTTTATTCTTGTGTCTTGGCGCTCGAGCGGGACTTCTTGCGCTCGAGCGGACCTAGTTTTTGTTCTTGACGCTCGAGCGTTGTGTTCTCCGCTCGAGCGGGAGAGTCGTATATCAGTTGATAGCTAGGCTATTTTAAATCACTTTTTACATCCACACTCTCTCTCTTACTTTTCTAAAACCTTTTTTTTGAGAGCTCCTCTCTCTAGAATCTCCCTTCTCTCTAGGGTTTGATCTAGCTAGGGTGTTCTCCTCACCTTTGGTCCTTTTAAAAGTTGGGTTGATCGTCGAGGGCTATCTTTTGATCTGAAAATCTTGGTCTTTGGAGCACTTTGGTTTTGGTCACTTCTTCATCCGAGCTCTAGCTTCGAGGTAGGGATATCCTACTCTTCCTTATGGATTTAGCATTTTGATGTGTTAGGTGTTGTTGGGTAAATTTGAGAAAGTTCGAGTCTTTTGTGTAATTTTACAAAGTTGGGGTTTTGTTTGAAATAGACCTATATGCAAGTTTGGCATAAAAGAAAATCAGTTGGATGATGGATCGTGGGTGAAAATGAAACCTTGGAGTTGTTTTGTTAATTGAGGTAATTTGCCCTAATTGTTTAATTAATTAACGTATATAATTAATTAAAGGAAATGAGAAATCAAAGTGGAAATGTTGAAATTGAGGAATGTATGGGACTAAAGGGTGTAGTTAAATCATTTATTGCTCACCTAATTGGAATGTTGATATATTATTCATTTGTACATTTATTTCCTGTTTATAAATAATTGCTTGGGGCTACCGGTGGAGGGTAGTGTTGATTGTTGTAGACAATGTATGATGATTAGGCAAACTAAAACTAATCAATCGGGTGTGTCATAGAGTATGACGGATGATAGAATACATTAACTTTATGTATTGATCGATTGTGTATATGACCAATGTGTTTATATGCATTATGTGTAGACAGTTGATAGAATACATTAACTTTATGTATTGGTTGATTGCGTATGTGATTCTGTGTTTATGTGCATTACTTGTGTATGGGAGGAGATGGGGGATGTATTCCACGGTTTAGGGGAAGATGGGGGATGTACTCCACGGTTTAGGGGAAGATGGGGATGTACCTCTAAACCGGTTAATGGTTAATGGTTAAGGGAAGATGGGGGGATGGACCCAGGGTTGCAGCTCATATGCTCTCCCATTGAAGTATTGATACAGCTCATATGCTTATCTGTTGAAAAGTTTGTTTGATTTGATATAGCTCATATGTTTATCTGTTGAAAAGTTTGTTTGATTTGATATAGCACTAGAATGTATATCATCATCGTTTGCGAAGTATGGAAGTAGTTTATGTGTTATTGATACAACACCAAAATGTGTATCCACCATGAATTTGGAAAGTGTCCTAGTGGTGACCTATAATCTCATCAAAAATGTTTTGGCCAGAGCACTGAGCCTTGTTTTCAAACTCAAAGTTGAATAAGAAATGGAAAGTGAACTGTAACATAGACATGGCTGTCTTGGAATTGTAATAAGATGTAAATAGAAGTGTAAGTATCGACCATCTATCAGTTGCTAATCTTTTAGGCATTGTTTATAGTTGGTTTAGTATATCTCTGCTGGGCTGTGGCTCACCCTATATGGGAACGTCATTTTCAGGTACAAGTAGCATGCCACCTCTAAGGACATAGCTTGGGAGGCTAGAGGCGGACACACTTTTGTTGTCTTATTTCTTTTGATATACTACAAGTAAATTCAAGCTAAGGACTTAATATGTAATTGAGTTAGTACTCTCTTTTGTAACCAAGTGTTAACTTGGAAAGCTGTAAGCCCGTAGGGCATTTGCTTTTGTTGTTAACATGTAATACTTTTGTAATGAAGTACTCTGATGAATTGACAGATGTGGATCTTTTGTATATAAATGTATGATCATTTTGATGGGTTTAATGTTATTATTTTGAGGGCGTTACATTCAATTTTATGCAACTTTCACTTTTATTATTTTTCAACTTCTATTTTTATTCAATTTACTTTTCTATTAAACTTCCTTTTTTATTTAATTTCCAAATAGATCGTTAAGGTATAGTGGTTTCTTGAATGAACTTCCAATTTTAATTTTCTGCAACTTCCATTTTTATTTCTATTCAATTCTTTTTTTATTCAAGTTTCTTTTCTATTCAACTTCTTTTTTTATTTAATTTCCAAATAGATTGTTATGGTGTAGTGGTTTCGGGGTTGAACTTCCATTTTTAATTTTATGCAACTTTCACTTTTATTTTTATTCAACTTCCATTTTTATTTTGATTCAACTTCTATTTTTATTCAATTTACTTTTCTCTTAATTTCCATTTTTTAGTTAATTTCCAAATAGGTCGTTAAGGTATAGTGGTTTCTTGAATGAACTTAACTTCCAATTTTAATTTTCTGTAACTTCCATTTTTATTTCTATTCAACTTCTTTTTTTATTCAAGTTTCTTCTCTATTCAACTTCTTTTTTTATTTAATTTCCAAATAGATTGTTATGGTATAGTGGTTTCTGGATTGAACTTTCATTTTTAATTTTATGCAACTTCCATTTTTATTTTTATTTAACTTCCTTTTTTATTCAAGTTTCTTTTCTACTCAACTTCCTTTTTAATTTAATTTCCAAATAGATCTTTAAGGTATATTGGTTTCTGGATTGAACTTCCATTTTCAATTTTCTGCAACTTCCATTTTTATTTTTATTCAACTTCTATTTTTATTCAATTTACTTTTCCATTAAACTTCCTTTTTTATTTAATTTCCAAACAGATCGTTAAGGTATAGTGGTTTCTTGAATGAACTTCCAATTTTAATTTTCTGCAACTTCCATTTTTATTTCTATTCAACTTCTTTTTTTATTCAAATTTCTTTTCTATTCAACTTCTTTTTTTTATTTAATTTTCAAATAGATTGTTATGGTATAGTTGTTTCAGGATTGAACTTTCATTTTTCATTTTATGCAACTTCCATTTTTATTTTTATTTAACTTCCTTTTTTATTCAAATTTCTTTTCTACTCAACTTCCTTTTTAATTTAATTTCCAAATAGATCGTTAAGGTTTAGTGGTTTCTGGATTGAACATCCATTTTTAATTTTCTGAAACTTCAATTTTTATTTTTATTCAATTTCTATTTTTATTCAATTTACTTTCTATTAAGCTTCCTTTTTTATTTAATTTCCAAACAGATCGTTAAGGTATAGTGGTTTCTTGAATGAACTTCCATTTTTAATTTTCTGGAACTTCCATTTTTATTTTTATTCGACTTCTATTTTTATTCAAGTCATTTTTCGATTAAACTTCCTTTTTTTATTTAATTTCCAAATAAATAGTTAAGGTATAGTGGTTTCCTGAATGAACTTCCATTTTTAATTTTCTGCAACTTCTATTTTTATTTTTATTGGACTTCCATTTTTATTCAAGTTATGTTTCTATTCAACTTCTTCTTTTATTTAATTTCCAAATAGATCGTTAAGGTATAGTGGTTTCTTGAATGAACTTCCATTTTTAATTTTCTGCAACTTCCATTTTTATTTTTATTCGACTTCCATTTTTACTCAAGTTATTTTTCTACTAAACTTCCTCTTTTATTTAATTTCCAAATAGATCGTTAAGGTATAGTGGTTTCTTGAATGAACTTCCATTTTTAATTTTCTGCAACTTCCATTTTTATTTTTATTTAACTTCCTTTTTCATTCTAGTTTCTTTTCTACTCCACTTCCTTTTTTATTTAATTGCCAAATAGATCGTTAAGGTATAGTGGTTTATGGATTGAACTTCCATTTTTAATTTTATGCAACTTTAATTTTTATTTTTATTCACTTCCATTTTTATTCAATTTACTATTCTATTAAACTTCCTTTTTTGTTTAATTTCCAAATAGATCGTTAAGGTGTAGTGGTTTCTCGAATGAACTTCAATTTTTAATTTTCTGCAGCTTCTACTTTTATTTTTATTCGACTTCCATTTTTATTCAAGTCATTTTTCTATTCAACTTCATTTTTTATTTAATTTCCAAATAGATCGTTAAGGTATAGTGCTTTATTGAATGAACTTCCATTTTTAATTTTCTACAACTTACATTTTTATTTTTATTCGACTTCCATTTTTATTCAAGTCATTTTTCTATTCAACTTCCTTTTTTATTTAATTTCCAAATAGATCGTTAAGTTATACTGGTTTCTTGAATGATGTAGCAACCCTCACCTTACTCTTGTCATACTTGCATACATTCATGCATTGTCTTGTCTTGTTTTGATGTTTTGAAGGATTTGCCTTGCCCTGTTTTATTTAAGTATTGCTTGCGTGATTTTGTTCCCTGCTGGGTGTGTAGCCGAGGTTACCTTGAGCTTACTTCACCTTTGAACCTTTGTACTTAGAACTGTTTTAGAACCTTGGTCGACCCCCATCTTCACCTCGGGCTTGTTGCCGAGATGTCTTGCACTTAGTGATCCTTGTCCTTGGGCAGGTATGGCCTAGGCCGAGATGTGGCACACCCCGGCCAAGGTGTGGCACAGCTTAGTCAAGCGTCGTCCTCCCTAGCCGATGTTTTGTTATCCTATTGCCGAAGCTTTGACTTTAGCCGATATCGTTACTTGCCGATGTGTCTTGCCTTAGCTTGTTGCATACGCTTTGTTAGAGACTTGTCTTATCTATCAATCACCTTTTTGAGTTGAACCAACCCGGTAGCGCCACGTGTCCGAGCTGATTGTTAAGACAGCCGGCAGACCTAGAAACAAATCATTTTTGTCTCAAATCTTTGCCTTTAGAGAGAGAAGCTCTAGAGAAAGGAGGAGAAGTTCTTGAGTGAGAGCAAGTCTTCCAAGCTTGATCTTCGTGGTTTGATCCGTTGGATTCGAGTTTTGAGGTTAGAATCTTGATCTACTTGGTTGTTGTTGCTGATCATCTAGCTGCATTGCATGATCGAATCTGTTTTGCATGTCATGCATCGATTTGAAATTGGTTTTGGAAAGAGAAAATGGTTTTCCTGTGTTCTTGAAGAAAGTCTCGTTTTGATCCGAAAGTTTGGAACGAAAACCATGTTTTTGTGTTTGTTCTTGCATGACCTTCTTGTAGGGGTACCCAAGTCCATGTTTTGAACTCATGGCTTGAAATCTCAGGTTTTTGTAATGAGTTTTGATCTTGCATTCATCTTTCTCATGATCATGTTTATCATGATCTGCATGTTCTTCAAAGGGAAACCCAGGTTTTCCCAACTTTGCTTTTGAATGAGGCCAACGGGACCACACCTCGGCAAGGATGTGTGGGACCTCGGCAAAGACCTGGTCGGTACCCAGTGTGTGTTCTCATGAGACGGGAGCAGTGTTTAAACTCCCAGCATGTTTTGCTTTGTTATTGACTTGGATCTGGTGAGGATGCCGAGATCATCTGCATGCTTATGATGCTTGTTTTGAGAATGTGGTTTGCCATGTGATTTGTAGGACCTTGATCTTCGCTTTGAGCCTACACCCGAGGAAAACTATGTGAGTGGTATTATTGATAAAGCTATGTTATACTGTTTTGATAAATCTTGCTTTGCTTTGTTTTGACGAAAGTATTTGTTAAGCATGAATGGATAGCTCTGTTTTGATGTATCAAGTATAAGCTTTGTTTTGATGTTATTCTTGGAAAGTCCCTTGTGCTGGAGGACTCTAAACTTTCGCAGCACTAAGTATAAAAGGATACGGCCCTTTCTTGGAAAGACTATCGTGTTAAATCGGGCTACGGGCCTAAGTAACACAAGTTCTATTATGTTAAATCGGGCTACGGGCCTAAGTAACACAAGTCCCTTGTGCTGGAGGACTATAAACTTTCGCAGTACCTTTGGCTAATCGATTACGGATCGTGCAGTCTTTGTTTTGCCACTGACGGTTTACCGCGTGGACTTGCTTGAGACCTGTAAGATTTGATACATGAATACGGTTCATCCCTTCTTCGATAAAGCTTGACTTATGTTTCGCCGATGTCAGTGAGCATCCCTTGAGACTTGTAAGACTTTGATAGATTAATACGGTTCATCCCTTGTTTTGGTAAAGTTTTGATGTGTTTTGCTTTGGAAGGATCTCGGCATATATTCGTATGATTTTGGCATGTTTCGTTTGAAAGACTTCGGCTATATTCATGCAAAACCTTTATTTCTAGTACCATTCACTGAGTATCCAAGCTCACCCTCTCTATACATATGTAGGTGATGAGCAGGACGTCGGCGACGCCTAGACTGTTTTTGAAAGCTTGTTTTGGATCCATGATTATGTCGGCTTTGTTTTTGTATTCACGTCGGCGATGTCATTTATTTCATGTCGGCGAATCTTGAAAATCATGCTTCTTGGCTTGTATTCACTATATTTTGTATATGTCGGCTCGAGAAGCCTTTTGATCAAGATGTAATACGTATTTTACTTTGTTGCATTCAAGTTGTAAAGATATATGCCATTACATTGGATCTATGCACTGCTCTTATGGACCATGTGTATTTGATTTATTGCTTCTGCATTTGTGAGCCCCCTATATCCATACTCTGATTGTGTTAAACTTTGAAAGTTGGCCTTCGGTAATTACGGATTACTAGCCATCACGGCACCAAACTACTAGGGGCGGTTTGGGGTCGTGACAGAATGGTATCAGAGCACAAGTTCCTCGGTATACGTTATTCACACACTTGAGTCCTAAAGAGCATAGGATTTCCCTTAGAAGGATGTTAGGAATGCATCATGGTGTTTGCTATTTGAACAGGGTGTGCATTGTTTTGATATACCCAATTGTTGCTTGCCTATGTGGTTATTTGCTATTTGTTTTAAATTCACACTTTGCATGCTCATAGCATCATGACGAGAGGTAGACCTCCAATTGGCCGGGATCAGCCCGAAGACAGAATGGATAGATTGGAAAGATTGGTTGAAGGTTTGGCCCGCGAGTTGAGACAAACAAGACAGCAGTTCACCAGTGCCACGTCAACTCAGGCCGAGCAGACCAACGACCGAAATGTAGTTCCACCTCCACCTCCTCCAGTGCCGCAAGTTCCCCCGCAACCAGCCTTATATGGGATGGCACGATAGCTTTGATTAGGGAGTTCAAAAAAATGAAACCACCAAGATTCTCTGGGGGTATAGAACCAATGAAGGCTGAGGCATGGGTTTTGGAGATGGAAAAGTTGTTCGAGATCTTTCCTAGCACCGACGCTCAGAAAGTGACGTTGGCAGCATTTACATTAGATGATGACGCTCGCAGGTGGTGGATGATGATGAGAGAGAGCAATCCAGATCTGACCTGGACTCGATTCTTAGAGTTGTTCTACAACAAACATTTTCCCCAAAGTGTTAGAAACCGCAAGGCTACCGAATTTCATACGTTGACGCAAGGCAACCGAACAGTGGCGGAATACGACCACGCTTTTATGGAATTGGCAAGGTTTGTACCTCACCTGGCCAACGATGAATACATGAAGGCCCGGAAATTTGAGAGTGGGCTTCGCGGACCGATTCAAGACTGAGTTAATTTACACAATATGCTGACTTATGCCGAAGTGTTAGACAAGGCTATTCAGGCCGAAGCTAACCTGAATCGATACCAGAGCTCGGGGGAGAACCAGCGAAAGAGGCAGAATTATGAAAATCGCTGAGGACAGCTGGACACCAAAAAGAGAAAGAACATGGGCAGTGCTAGTCACCTAAGGCAGGAAGGTAACGCTAAGCCGACGTGTTCGGATTGTGGGAAGTAACATTTCAGGATTTGTCACTGGACGTCTGGAGCTTGTTATGAATGTGGCGAGGTGGGCCATTACGTGAAAGATTGCCCTAAGGCAAAGGCTGATAACAACAAGAAAGGTGAGAGTACCTCGGGTTCCGCTCAGAAGGGTAATGCTGGAAAAGGACAGATGAGACAAGGCAGAGTATTTGCGTTAGTACCAGGAGACACTCAGAATGCCGAGGCAGTGGTGTCAGGTATACTCCTAATTTGCTCCCAAGATGCCTATGTGTTGATTGATTCGGGTTCCACTCATTTGTTTATATCTACTAAGTTTGCCGAGAAAATTGATAGAGAACTAGAGCCCCTTGATTATGTATTATCTGTGTCTACTCCATCTGGGAGATCTATGATTATTGCATCCATTTATAGGGCATGTGTTGTTGTGATTGAGAATGTGGAACTGTTAGTAGATTTAATGCCTCTGGACATGACTTATTTTGATGTTATACTGGGAATGGATTGGTTAGTCGCAAATCATGCATCCATTAATTGTGTTTCGAAAAGTGTCACACTGAGACCTCCAAACCTAGCCGAGGTTATTTTTTAGGGTAAAGGGATAGTGCCCCCACCTTACTTGATTTCGTCCATTAAGGCCTATAAGTTAATTCAAAAAGGGTGTCGGGGCTACTTGTGTAGTATACTGAGTGATCAGAATGGAAATGTTAATCTAGCCGACATCCCAGTTGTTAATGAATTCCCCGACGTCTTTCCAGACGAATTGCCTGGCCACTTAACCGATAGAGAAATAGAGTTTACAGTTGACATCATGTCGGGAACACAGCCGATCTCCAAAACACCCTATAGGATGGCCCCAGCCGAACTTAGAGAATTGAAACTGCAATTACAAGAACTGTTAGATAAGGGATTCATTAGGCCGAGCACTTCACCATGGGGAGCACCTGTTTTATTTGTTAAGAAAAAGGATGGCACACTCCGTCTTTGCATCGATTACAGAGAACTTAATAAGGTCACTATCAAGAACAAGTACCCATTACCTAGGATTGATGATTTACTTGATGAACTACAAGGAGCACGAGTCTTTTCTAAGATTGACCTTAGGTCTGGTTACCACCAGCTCAAAGTTAAAGCCGAAGATGTTGAGAAGACTACTTTTCGGACAAGATATGGCCACTACGAGTTTTTAGTGATGCCTTTTGGAGTGACCAATGCCCCTGCTGCATTTATGGATTTAATGAACAGAGCCTTCAAGCCATACTTAGACGAGTTTGTAGTTGTCTTCATTGATGATATATTGATCTATTCCAAGAATAAAGCTGAGCATGAATATCATTTGAGACTTGCCTTACAGATTTTGAGAAAACGGAAATTGTATGCTAAGTTTAACAAGTGTGAGTTTTGGCTTCCTACCATCTCATTTTTGGGTCATGTGATTAACGAAGAGGGTATCTCGGTTGACCCTAACAAAATTGAGGCCGTAGTAAATTGGCCGAGGCCGACTAATGTATCTGAGATTCGTAGTTTTCTGGGTTTGGCCGGTTATTACAGGAAGTTTGTGAAGGATTTCTCAAGGATTGCAATTCCATTGACGCAATTGACCAAGAAGGGAGCACTGTATGAATGGACTAAAGATCAGGAGTCAGCTTTCCAGGAACTGAAGACGAGGTTAGTTACAGCACCAGTACTCGTACTTCCATCAAGTAATGAAGAATTTCATGTCTATAGTGATGCATCGCATAAGGGTTTGGGTTGTGTATTAATGCAAAAGGGTAAGGTTATAGCTTATGCATCTCGACAGTTGAAACCCCATGAGAAGAACTATCCTACCCATGACTTAGAATTAGCGGCCGTGGTATTTGCTTTGAAGATTTGGAGTCACTACTTGTATGGAGCTTCTTGTCAGGTTTTTACAGATTTGGCGTCACTACTTGTATAAGAGTTTAAAATACCTGTTCACTCAGAAGGAATTGAATTTGAGACAGAGAAGGTGGCTTGAGTTGTTAAAAGACTATGATATGCAAATTCAATATCACCCAGGTAAAACTAACAGTGTAGCCGACGCTCTGAGCAGAAAGTCAGATGGAAGTTTGGCGTGTTTGACCATGATAACAGTGGAGCCGACTATTGTTGATGAGGTAAAGACAAGACAGATGGAGGATAACTTCTTCAAGAAAATAGCCGAGGAGATTGTCACAAAGCCGAGATCAGGGTATACCATCAAAAATCAAGTGCTTAAGTTTGAAGGAAGATTATGCGTGGCCGACATCCCAGAGTTGAAAAGGAGAATTTTGCAGGAAGCTCATGGTTCCAAGTTTGCCGTTCATCCAGGGAACACCAAAATGTATCAGGATGTGAAACAGACGTTTTGGTGGCCAAATATGAAAAGAGAAATAGCCGAATTCGTGTCCCAGTGTTTGCATTGTCAACAAGTAAAAGCAGAACATCAAAGACCGGCAGGACTTCTTCAACCTTTGCCGATTCCTGAGTGGAAATGGGAGCACATCTCCATGGACTTTGTGATTGGTTTGCCGAAGACACTGAAAGGTATGGATTCGATTTGGGTTGTTGTTGATAGATTAACTAAGTCAGCACACTTTCTACCTGTTAAGACTACCTTCAACGCCGATCAACTTGCCTTGTTATATGTGAACGAGATTGTCAGACTTCATGGAGTGCCGATGTCAATTGTGTCAGACCGAGATCCTAAATTTGTTTCTAGATTTCGGCAGAGTTTACAGAGAGCTTTCGGAGCCGAGCTGAAATTTAGTACAGCTTTTCATCCCCAGACGGATGGGCAGACAGAGAGGACAATTCAGACACTTGAAGATATGCTTAGGCTTTGTGTATTGGACTTCCTAGGAAGTTAGGGAACACACTTGCCCTTAGTGGAATTCGCTTACAATAACAGTTATCAAGCTAGCATTGGCATGGCACCGTATGAAGCTTTGTACGGAAGGAAGTGTAGGTCGCCGATATGTTGGACCGAAGTTGGAGACAGAGCTCTGCTTGGTCCCGAATTGATTCAAGTGACAACAGAGAAGATTAAACTTATCCAACAGAGGATTAAAACTGCCCAGAGCCGACAAAAGAGCTACGCCGACCAGAGAAGGAATGAGTTAGAATTCGAAGTTGGGGATCATGTATTCCTGAAAGTTTCACCAATGAAAGGAGTTTCAAGATTTGGAAAGAAAGGTAAATTAGCACCCCGGTATATTGGACCGTTTGAAATTCTTGAGAGAATTAACCCCGTTGCCTACAGACTTGCTTTGCCGCCAGATTTAAGCCAAGTCCACAATGTGTTCCATGTTTCGATGTTGAGAAAGTACATCCGAGATCCACTGCATATAATTGATCATTCTGGGATTACGGTTAATGAGGATTTGGGTTACGAGGAGAGACCAGTGAGAATTATTGACAGGCAAGTGAGACAGTTGAGAAACAAATCGATACCAATGGTAAAGGTCGAATGGAAGGAGCATTATGGCACTGAAGCCACGTGGGAAAAGGAAGAGGATGTGAGAATCCGTTATCCAGAGTTGTTCATAGAGCAAGGTAATTTAAGTTTGGGGACCAAACTTCTTGAAGGGGGGTAGAATGTAGCAACTCTCACCTTACTCTTGTCATACTTGCATATATTCATGCATTGTCTTGTCTTGTTTTGATGTTTTGAAGGATTTGCCTTGCCCTGTTTTATTTAAGTATTGCTTGCGTGATTTTGTTCCCTGCTGGGTGTGTAGCCGAGGTTACCTTGAGCTTAGTTCACCTTTGAACATTTGTACTTAGAACTGTTTTAGAACCTTGGTCGACCCCCATCTTCACCTCGGGCTTGTTGCCGAGATGTCTTGCACTTAGTGATCCTTGTCCTTGGGCAGGTATGGCCTAGGCCGAGATGTGGCACACCCCGGCCAAGGTGTGGCACAGCTTAGTCAAGCGTCATCCTCCCTAGCCGATGTTTTGTTATCCTATTGCCGAAGCTTTGACTTTAGCCGATATCGTTACTTGCCGATGTGTCTTGCCTTAGCTTGTTGCATACGCTTTGTCAGAGACTTGTCTTATCTATCAATCACCTTTTTGAGTTGAACCAACCCGGTAGCGCCACGTGTCCGAGCTGATTGTTAAGACAGCCGGCAGACCTAGAAACAAATCATTTTTGTCCCAAATCTTTGCCGTTAGAGAGAGAAGCTCTAGAGAAAGGAGGAGAAGTTCTTGAGTGAGAGCAAGTCTTCCAAGCTTGATCTTCGTGGTTTGATCCGTTGGATTCGAGTTTTGAGGTTAGAATCTTGATCTACTTGGTTGTTGTCGCTGATCATCTAGCTGCATTGCATGATCGAATCTGTTTTGCATGTCATGCATCGATTTGAAGTTGGTTTTGGAAAGAGAAAATGGTTTTCCTGTGTTCTTGAAGAAAGTCTCGTTTTGATCCGAAAGTTTGGAACGAAAACCATGTTTTTGTGTTTGTTCTTGCATGACCTTCTTGTATGGGTACCCAGGTCCATGTTTTGAACTCATGGCATGAAATCTCAGGTTTTTGTAACGAGTTTTGATCTTGCATTCATCTTTCTCATGATCATGTTTATCATGATCTGCATGTTCTTCAAAGGGAAACCCAGGTTTTCCCGACTTTGCTTTTGAATGAGGCCAATGGGACCACACCTCGGCAAGGATGTGTGGGACCTCGGCAAAGACCTGGTCGGTACCCAGTGTGTGTTCTCATGAGACGGGAGCAGTGTTTAAACTCCCAGCATGTTTTGCTTTGTTATTGACTTGGATCTGGTGAGGATGCCGAGATTATCTATATGCTTATGATGCTTGTTTTGAGAATGTGGTTTGCCATGTGATTTGTAGGACCTTGATCTTCAGTTTGAGCCTACACCCGAGGAAAACTATGTGAGTGGTATTATTGATAAAGCTATGTTATACTGTTTTGATAAATCTTGCTTTGCTTTGTTTTGACGAAAGTATTTGTTAAGCATGAATGGATAGCTCTGTTTTGATGTATCAAGTATAAGCTTTGTTTTGATGTTATTCTTGGAAAGTCCCATGTGCTGGAGGACTCTAAACTTTCGCAGCACTAAGTATAAAAGGATACGGCCCTTTCTTGGAAAGACTATCGTGTTAAATCGGGCTACGGGCTTAAGTAACACAAGTTCTATTATGTTAAATCGGGCTACAGGCCTAAGTAACACAAGTTCTATTATGTTAAATCGGGCTACGGGCCTAAGTAACACAAGTCCCTTGTGCTGGAGGACTATAAACTTTCGCAGTACTTTTGGCTAATCGATTACGGATCGTGCAGTCTTTGTTTTGCCACTGACGGTTTACCGCGTGGACTTGCTTGAGACCTGTAAGATTTGATACATGAATACGGTTCATCCCTTCTTCGATAAAGCTTGACTTATGTTTCGCCGATGTCAGTGAGCATCCCTTGAGACTTGTAAGACTTTGATAGATTAATACGGTTCATCCCTTGTTTTGGTAAAGTTTTGATGTGTTTTGCTTTGGAAGGATCTCGGCATATATTCGTATGATTTTGGCATGTTTCGTTTGAAAGACTTCGGCTATATTCATGCAAAACCTTTATTTCTAGTACCATTCACTGAGTATCCAAGCTCACCCTCTCTATATATATGTAGGTGATGAGCAGGACGTCGGCGACGCCTAGACTGTTTTTGAAAGCTTGTTTTGGATCCATGATTATGTCGGCTTTGTTTTTGTATTCACGTCGGCGATGTCATTTATTTCATGTCGGCGAATCTTGAAAATCATGCTTCTTGGCTTGTATTCACTATATTTTGTATATGTCGTCTCGAGAAACCTTTTGATCAAGATGTAATACGTATTTTACTTTGTTGCATTCAAGTTGTAAAGATATATGCCATTACATTGGATCTATGCACTGCTCTTATGGACCACGTGTATTTGATTTATTGCTTCCGCATTTGTGAGCCCCCTATATCCATAC
Source organism: Camellia sinensis (assembly GCF_055761805.1). Lineage (NCBI taxonomy): Eukaryota > Viridiplantae > Streptophyta > Magnoliopsida > Ericales > Theaceae > Camellia > Camellia sinensis. Next base: position 10,956,983 of record NC_138962.1, on the reverse strand, counting down.
TCTGATTGTGTTAAACTTTGAAAGTTTGCCTTCGGTAATTACGGATTACTGGCCATCACGGCACCAAACTACTAGGGGCGGTTTGGGGTCGTGACAAATGAACTTCCATTTTTATTTCTATTCAAATTCTTTTTTTATTCAAGTTTCTTTTCTATTCAACTTCCTTTTTTATATAATTTCCAAACAGATCGTTAAGGTATACTGGTTTCTGGATTGAACTTTCATTTTTAATTTTATTCAACTTCCATTTTTATTTCTATTTAACTTCTTTTTTTATTCAAGTTTCTTTTCTATTCCACTTCCTTTTTTATTTAATTTCCAAATAAATTGTTAAGGTATAGTGGTTTCTAGATTGAACTTCCATTTTTAATTTTATGCAACTTCCATTTTTATTTTTATTCAATTTACTTTTCCATTAAACTTCCTTTTTTATTTAATTTCCAAATAGATCGTTAAGGTATAGTGGTTTCTTGAATGAACTTCCATTTTTAATTTCCTGCAACTGTAGACACCCCATTTTTGACCGACCTTGAGACTCAGATGTCACCAGTTGAGCACTCGGTGATATTGCATGTTGTGCTTGTTCAGAAGTCTCAGAGTCGCGGCTGCGAGCCCTGCCTCCGGACTTCCGAACCCTCTTCTGTGCCTTGCCTCGGTTTGCGAACCAGACTCGATTTTCTCTGTTTCTTTTCCTGAGGGAAGAGAGAGGTCCCGTAGACCATCTCTCAGTGACCGTGGGCTACATTTTGTGGCCGTAGGCCATTTTGCCCATTTCGGAGCCCGGTTCCCGGTTTTCGGAGCCGTCAGGCCGTGTGCCTCGGTTCGGGACCGCTTAACCATCTCTGTTTGCTCTAAATTTTGGCATGCATCTTATTTACTCCCTTTTGAGGGACACTGGGGCCTGGGAGACCCACTTCGTGGCCGAACGTCACTTTCGGTGCTTGGCAGCCCATTTTCGGGACCCCGAACTGCGTGTTTTGGCCCCCGAGGGTTCGTTTTGCATCGGTTTTCGTTCATTTTTGGCAGGTGCCTCTGTTTTATCACCAGGAAGGTCACTGGAGGGTGGGAGGCCAGCAATTATCTTGGCAACCAGTTATGTTCCATTTTCGCCCTCCGACACCCATTTTTCGCACTTCCGGGCCAATGTTGAACACCTTGGAGCCATTTTCTTCAAACCCAAACCACATATTTGTGATGTACACACATGGGAGGACCCTAAAAGTTCATGGCCGGCCACTAATCTTTCTTGACCCTTTTGAACCCCTTCTTCCGGGCCAATGTTGAACACCTTGGGGGCACTTTCTTCAACCCCAAACCACATATTTGTGATGTACACACATGGGAGGATCCTAATATCATATGGCCGGCCACTATTTCCTTTTGACCCTTTTGAACCCCTCCTAAAATTGGCTTGTTCTCTCTCCTGTTTTAGAATTTCCAAATTCGAACCACAGGGTTGTGAAGAGGAGACCTGGGAGGCCACCTTTTTGTGGTGGCCGGCCACTAATTATTCTTGACCTTTTTGACCCCTAGCCGGCCAGCTAGGGGTGGTGGCCGGCCGGCCACCTGCAGCAAAAGTTCATGGCCGGCCATGTTCCTCTCTCCTTACACTTTACAGCTGTGTAGCCTTTTCCCCTAGAAAATATCAATATCCGGGGGATATTTTGTGGGGGAAAGTTGGCCTCCTTTTCCCCCACCTTTACACCCCCTTTTTGATCCTTATAACCAGCTGGTGGCATCACATATAGGGGTTAGAAAATTTGTTCTTCAAGCCTCAAGATCCATATCTCCCTCCATCCTTCTCATTTTCCTAAAAAACCTTAAGTCCTACACCTTGTTTTCTTCATCACCACCAAGCTCTACCACCACCACTTCATTTCCAGCAACAAGGAGGGCTTCTCAAAGGCTAAAGGAGCTGCAAATCGGTCCAAGAAGCAACAAAAGACTTGTCTCCAAGGGTGAGTGACATTTCTCCTCTTTTGACCCTTTTTCTTGATCTATTTGTAAGCCCTATATGCTTATTGCTTCAAGCTCCGGCCATAACTGAAAGTGGCCTTCTTTTGAGCTCATTTTCATGTCTCATTAAGGGCTCAACCCTGTTTGAGCCCTCCATCTTGCACTTACTTCATTATCCCTCTAAAGTGTCATTTTCTTGCATGATATTTTTAGCTTGTGTGTGTTTTGTTTTGGAGCATGTTGTAAACTGATAATAGGCTTATTTTGAGCCCCTCTTCAACATTGAAGAAGGGCTCAACACTGTTTGAGACTTCCATGTTATACTTGCCTTTATACTCCTTTTTTGGTCCCATTTTTGCATGCTATGGCAGCCTACCATGCTTTCGTTTTTGGCCATTTTACAGTTCTGAAAATAGTCTTATTTTGGTCCATTATTCATGTTTCATTTAGGGCCTTTCATGGTTTGGGACCTCCATTTGCCACTTCATGTTATATCTCTCTTTTATTCCCCATTCTTGCATGTTTTGTTAGCCTATCATGCTTTTGTTTTTGGCCATTTTACAGGCCTATAGATGGCCTTATTTTGGCCTATACTTCATGTTTCATTAACATTTTTTTTCTGTTTGGTGATTATTTTGTATACTTCATGTTATAGCACCTTTTGAGCCTCAATCTTGTGCCTTTTTTTTAGCATGTTTGTATATTGATTTGAGGTTTTCCATATACTGTAAACATTCATATTTTTGGTCCCTCTTCAATGTTGTAGAAGGAAATTTTTCAGTTTGGATTTTGCTTATATCACTTGCTTCATTACCCCTCTCTTGGCCCCTTTTCTTGCATGCCATTTTTGCCCTACCTATGCTTACTGTTTGGCCATGTTTATAACTGTGAAAGTGCCTTTTTTGGGACTGCCTAGCTTCTTTCTTTGCATTACATGTCCATATCGTGCATGTTTGGCATAGCTATAGCCCATTTCGGGTGCCTAAATTCGCATTTCGGGACTATTCCATGCATTTGGTGTCATTTCGCCTCATTTCGGGACTGTTTTACCCCATATTTCATTGCTGAAATTCTATTAGAGTGATTGCTTCATGTGTTTCATGTCATTGCATCGCATTCTATCATCGCCTCGGTTTGCGTGCCCGTGTGCACGCATTTCGAGGCACTTCGTTTCCATTCATCGGCATCCTATATGAGTGTGGCTGAGGCTCACTCATGTTGGTATAAGCCCATATCATGTTTTCATGTCATTGCATCGCATTCTATCATCGCCTCGGTTTGCGTGCCCGTGTGCACGCATTTCGAGGCACTTCGTTTCCATCCATCGGCATCCTATATGAGTGTGGCTGAGGCTCACTCATGTTGGTATAAGCCCATATCATGTTTTCATGTCATTGCATCGCATTCTATCATCGCCTCGGTTTGCGTGCCCGTGTGCACGCATTTCGAGGCACTTCGTTTCCATCCATCGGCATCCTATATGAGTGTGGTTGAGGCTCACTCATGTTGGTATAAGTCCATATCATGTTTTCATGTCATTGCATCACATTCTATCATCGCCCCGATTTGCGTGCCCATGTGCACGCATTTCGAGGCACTTCATTTTCATCTACCGGCCTCTTATGTAAGTGTGGCTGAGGCTCACTCATGTTAGTATAAGCCCATATCATGTTTCCATGTCATTTGCATTGCGTATGCCATCGCCTCAGTTTGCGTGCCCGTGTGCACGCATTTCGAGGCATCTCATTTTCACAGCATTGTGCATACTAGGTTGTATCTTAGATCGCATTCTGTCATCTTCTCGGTTTGCGTGCCCGTGTGCACGCATTTCGAGGCATCTCATTTTTATAGCATTGTGTATGTTAGGATTGTATCTTAGTTGCATTCATGCATATCATGCATATTGCATCGTGTTCGGAATAGGAGTTAGCCCGGGCACGGGAAACGAGGTACATTTCGTACTCCGAGTGACGGAATGTGTCTCAATTCCCTAGTCGCCGACACTCCGGACCATCCATGATGGAGTTAGGTCTTGTTGTGTTTTCATGTGCATTCATCCTATATTGAATTGTGCATTTCGACCCCTCTGCCATCATGTCTCGGTATGCGTGATTGGTGGCACGAGGACCGAGGTATGCATATATTTGTGAAATACATTGCTATGCCCCTTTCCTGCTCTCTGTTGCAGCAAAATCAGGAATCAGCAATTTTTCGAGACTTGGCACGCATTTCAAGAATAACTGCTAAACAGAGGCTAGTTGGGGCATCCCGGTGGATTTTCGCGCAAGACAACCCGGACATGCATCATCCATCAGAAGCGAGGCAGTCCCTGGCTTGCATGCCAGTTTATTTATTAGTTAATTTGTTAATTAATTAGGAATTTATATATTATTTGGACTGTAATATTTGGGCTGTAATATTCTTTCATTCGGGACTGTATATTTATTCGGACCCTCTGCGCGAGGGCAATGCTGTAATAAGTGTGCGTGTGTGTGTTGTATGTCTTCCAACCCCACGTCTTTCTCCCTTTTATTTACCCGCTTATGATGGTTAGATTAGGGCATATTTCAATTAGCATACAGTATGACAGCATGTTTGCATCATTCATCTGTATTGCATGCACCGGGCTCGGCTCATCATACTAACTGCATTGTATTTTCAATTCCAAATTGAATATATGTTAGTTGTAGCATCTCATATGCCATGTTTAGAATAGCCGAGCCTGCTATAGTTGCATTTTTGCATGTGTTGCACTAGGCATTTCTGTATACTTAGGTTTCATGCATGATTTCTAATGAGTTTCTGTTTTGGCTTGGGAGTACCCGGTAAGCTTTATGCTTTAGCATCCTTGCATGCGTGTGAGTGACTGCCATGAATAGCATGCTTACCATGAGGCTATATGTTTATGTGATATAACTGCCTGAATGCCTGGGGGTGAAGGTTGGGTTACTTAAATTGGAATAAATCATCAAATGTTTCAAGCCTACCTGCGAGTAGCAAACCCTCTTTCAAAAACAAACATGAAATGTCTCGTTCCAATTCAGGCGACCCGGTCTATACTTGTATGCTGTGCGCATCACATAGTAACCTAGGCTAATAAACCGGTTCAAGGACACACAAAGTTTTCAAAAATTGATATCATGGTTAGTAGAGGCCGGTCTATGACCGGGCGAGCGGGGGTGCTCACGAAGTGACCTTCCCCAATCGTACCCAAGTTCCCGAGCCGAGGCAACTTTGGTGATGACGGACACGTGGCCTTTTGGCACCGAGTCAGGGTTTCCTAAATTTCCCAAAATAAAATATTTAGGTGGCGACTCTGTATCTGGCAAAGCAGTCCATGTTTGGCACTTCTTTCAAAAAATCTGTTTTCTCAAAAACGATTTGCCGGATTTGGACTCTTTGGTTCAGCTTTAGAACCGTGACTACAAAGTCGAGTCCGAGCTGTAGCGAGGCCCCCCCGCGGGCTTGTTACAGCAACTTCCATTTTTATTTTTATTCGACTTCCATTTTTATTCAATTTACTTTTCTATTCAACTTCCATTTCTATTTAATTTCCAAATAGATCGTTAAGGTATAATGGTTTATGGATTGAGCTTCCATTTTTAATTTTATGCAACTTTCATTTTTATTTTTATTCAACTTCCATTTTTATTCACTTTACTTTTCTATTAAACTTCATTTTTTATTTAATTTCCAAGTAGATCGTTAAGTTATAGTGGTTTCTTGAATGAACTTCCATTTTTATTTCTATTCAAATTCTTTTTTTATTCAAGTTTCTTTTCTATTCAACTTCCTTTTTTATTTAATTTCCAAATAGATCGTTAAGGTATAGTGGTTTATGGATTGAACTTCCAATTTTAATTTTCTGCAACTTCCATTTTTATTTCTATTTAACTTCTTTTTTTATTCAAGTTTCTTTTCTATTCAACTTCCTTTTTTATTTAATTTCCAAACAGATTGTTAAGGTATAGTGGTTTCGGGATTGAACTTCCATTTTTAATTTTATGCAACTTCCATTTTTATTTTTATTCAACTTCCATTTTTTTTCAATTTACTTTTCTATTAAATTTCCTTTTTTATTTAATTTCCAAATAGATCGTTAAGGTATAGTGGTTTCTTGAATGAACTTCCATTTTTAATTTCCTGCAACTTCCATTTTTATTTTTATTCGACTTCCATTTTTATTCAATTTACTTTTCTATTCAACTTCCATTTCTATTTAATTTCCAAATAGATCGTTAAGGTATAGTGGTTTATGGATTGAACTTCCATTTTTAATTTTATGCAACTTTCATTTTTATTTTTATTCAACTTCCATTTTTATTCACTTTACTTTTCTATTAAACTTCATTTTTTATTTAATTTCCAAATAGATCGTTAAGGTATAGTGGTTTCTCGAATGAACTTCCATTTTTAATTTTCTGCAACTTCCATTTTTATTCAAGCTATTTTTCTTTCAACTTCCTTTTTCATTTAATTTCCAAATAGATCGTTAAGGTATAGTGGTTTCTTGAATGAACTTCAATTTTTAATTTTCTGCAACTTCCATTTTTATTTTTATTTAACTTCCTTTTTCATTCTAGTTTCTTTTCTACTCAACTTCATTTTTTTATTTAATTTCCAAATAGACCGTTAAGGTATAGTGGTTTATGGATTGAAGTTCCATTTTTAATTTTATGCTGCGTTAATTTTTATTTTTATTCAACCTCCATTTTTATTCAATTTACTTTTCTATTAAACTTCATTTTTTATTTAATTTCCAAATAGATCGTTAAGGTATAGTGGTTTCTTGAATGAACTTCCATTTTTAATTTTCTACAACTTCCACTTTTATTTTTATTCGACTTCCATTTTTATTCAAGTCATTTTTCAATTCAACTACCTTTTTTATTTAATTTCCAAATAGATCGTTATGGTATAGTGGTTTCTTGAATGAACTTCCATTTTTAATTTTCTAAAACTTCCATTTTTATTTCTATTCGACTTCCATTTTTATTCAAGTCAATTTTCTATTCAACTTCCTTTTTTATTTAATTTCCAAATAGATCGTTAAGTTATAGTGGTTTCTTGAATGAACTTCCATTTTTAATTTTCTACAACTTCCATTTTTATTTCTATTCAAATTCTTTTTTTATTCAAGTTTCTTTTCTGTTCAACTTCCTTTTTTATTTAATTTCCAATAGATCGTTAAGGTATAGTGGTTTCTGGATTGAACTTTCATTTTTAATTTTATGCAACTTTCACTTTTATTTTTTTTCAACTTCCATTTTTATTCAATTTACTTTACTATTACACTTCCTTTTTTATTTAATTTCCAAATAGATCATTAAGGCATAGTGGTTTCTTGAATGAACTTCCAATTTTAATTTTCTGCAACTTCCATTTTTATTTCTATTCAACTTCTTTTTTTATTCAAGTTTCTTTTCTATTCAACTTCTTCTTTTATTTAATTTCCAAATAGATTGTTATGGTATAGTGGTTTCTTGATTGAACTTTCATTTTTAATTTTGTGCAACTTTCACTTTTATTTTTTTTCAACTTCCGTTTTTATTCAATTTACTTTTCTATTAAACTTCCTTTTTTATTTAATTTCCAAATAGATCGTTAAGGTATAGTGGTTTCTTGAATGAACTTCCATTTTTAATTTTCTGCAACTTCCATTTTTATTTTTATTCGACTTCCATTTTTATTCAAGTTATTTTGCTATTCAACTTCCTTTTTTATTTAATTTCCAAATAAATCGTTAAGGTATAGTTTTTTCTTGAATGAACTTTCAATTTTAATTTTCTGCAACTCCCATTTTTATTTCTATTCAACTTCTTTTTTTATTCTAGTTTATTTACTATTCAACTTCCATTTTTATTTATTTTCCAAATAGATTGTTAAGGTATAGTGGTTTATGAATTAAACTTCCGTTTTTAATTTCTATAACTTCCATTTTTATTTTTATTCAATTTACTTTTCTATTAAACTTCCTTTTTTTATTTAATTTCCAAACAGATCGTTATGGTATAGTGGTTTCTTGAATGAACTTTTGTTTTTAATTTTCTGCAACTTCCATTTTAATTTTTATTCGACTTCCATTTTTATTCAAGTCATTTTTCTATTGAACTTCCTTTTTTATTTAATTTCCAAACAGATCTTTAAGGTATAGTGGTTTCTTGAATGAACATCCAATTTTAATTTTCTGCAACTTCCATTTTTATTTCAATTCAACTTCTTTTTTTATTCAAGTTTCTTTTCTATTCAACTTCCTTTTTTATTTAATTTCCAAATAGATTGTTAAGGTATAGCGGTTTCTAGATTGAACTTCCATTTTTAATTTTATGCAACTTTCACTTTTATTTTTATTCAACTTCCTTTTTTATTTAATTTCCAAATAGATCGTTAAGGTATAGTGGTTTCTTGAATGAACTTCCATTTTTAATTTTCTGCAACTTCCATTTTTATTTTTATTCGACTTCCATTTTTATTCAATTTACTTTTCTATTCAACTTCCTTTTTTATTTAATTTCCAAATAGATCGTTAAGGTATTGTGGTTTATGGACTGAACTTCCATTTTTAATTTTATGCAACTTCCAATTTTATTTTTATTGAACTTCCATTTTTATTCACTTTACTTTTCTATTAAACTTCCTTTGTTGTTTAATTTCCAAATAGATCGTTAAGGTATAGTGGTTTCTTGAATGAACTTCCATTTTTAATTTTCTGCAACTTCCATTTTTGTTTTCATTCGACTTCCATTTTTATTCAAGTTATTTTTCTATTCAACTTCCTTTTTTATTTAATTTCCAAATATATCGTTAACGTACAGTAGTTTCTTGAATGAACTTCCATTTTTACTTTTCTGCAACTTCTATTTTTATTTCTATTCAACTTCTTTTTTTATTCAACTTTCTTTACTATTCAACTTCCTTTTTTATTCAATTTCCGAATAGATCGTTAAGGTATAGTGGTTTCTGGATTGAACTTCCATTTTTAATTTTCTGCAACTTCTTTTTTTATTTATATTCAACTTCCATTTTTATTCAATTTACTTTTCTATTCAACTTCCTTTTTTTATTTAATTTCCAAACAGATCGTTAAGGTATAGTGGTTTCTTGAATGAAATTCCAATTTTAATTTTCTACAACTTCCATTTTTATTTCTATTCTACTTCCTTTTTTATTCAAATTTCTTTTCTATTCAACTTTTTTTTTATTTAATTTCCAAACAGATTGTTATGGTATAGTGGTTTCTTGATTGAACTTTCATTTTTAATTTTATGCAACTTTCACTTTTATTTTTTTTCAACTTTCATTTTTATTCAATTTATTTTCTATTAAACTTCCTTTTTTATTTAATTTCCAAATAGATCATTAAGGTATAGTGGTTTCTTGAATGAACTTTCAGTTTTAATTTTTTGCAACTTCCATTTTCATTTCTATTCAACTTCTTTTTTTATTCAACTTTCTTTTCTATTCAACTTCTTTTTTTATTTAATTTCCAAATAGATTTTTTTGGTATAGTGGTTTCTGCATTGAACTTTCATTTTTAATTTTATGCAACTTTCACTTTTATTTTTTTTCAACTTCCATTTTTATTCAATTTATTATTCTATTAAACTTCCTTTTTTATTTAATTTCCAAATAAATCGTTAAGGTATAGTGGTTTTTTGAATGAACTTCCATTTTTAATTTTCTGCAACTTGCATTTTATTTTATATTCGGCTTTCATTTTTATTCAAGTTATTTTTCTATTCAACTTCCTTTTTTATTTAATTCCCAAATAAATCGTTAAGGTATAGTGGTTTCTTGAATGAACTTTAATTTTTAATTTTCTGCAACTTCCAATTTTATTTATATTCAACTTCTTTTTTTATTCTAGTTTCTTTACTATTCAACTTCCTTTTTTATTTAATTTCCAAATATATCGTTAAGGTATAGTGGTTTATGGATTGAACTTCCATTTTTAATTTTATGCAACTTTCATTTATATTTTTATTCAACTTCCATTTTTATTCACTTTACTTTTCTATTAAACTTCCTTTCTTATTTAATTTCCAAATAGATCGTTAAGGTATAGTGGTTTCTTGAATAAACTTCCATTTTTAATTTTCTGCAACTTCCATTTTTGTTTTTATTCGACTTCCATTTTTATTCAAGTTATTTTTCTTTTCAACTTCCTTTTTTATTTAATTTCCAAACAGATCGTTAAGGTATAGTGGTTTCTTGAATGAACTTCCAATTTTAATTTTCTGCAACTTCCATTTTTATTTCTATTCTACTTCTTTTTTTATTCAAGTTTCTTTTCTATTCAACTTCTTTTTTTATTTAATTTCCAAACAGATTGTTATGGTATAGTGGTTTCTTGATTGAACTTTCGTTTTTAATTTTATGCAACTTTCACTTTTATTTTTTTTAAACTTTCATTTTTATTTAATTTCCAAATAGATCGTTAAGGTATAGTGGTTTCTTGAATGAACTTTCAATTTTAATTTTCTGCAACTTCCATTTTCATTTCTATTCAACTTCTTTTTTATTCAAGTTTCTTTTCTCTTCAACTTCTTTTTTTATTTAATTTCCAAATAGATTGTTATGGTATAGTGGTTTCTGGATTGAAGTTTCATTTTTAATTTTATGCAACTTTCACTTTTATTTTTTTTCAACTTCCATTTTTATTCAATTTATTTTTATATTAAACTTCCTTTTTTATTTAATTTCCAAATAGATCGTTAAGGTATAGTGGTTTCTTGAATGAACTTCCATTTTTAATTTTCTGCAACTTGCATTTTATTTTTTATTCGGCTTCCATTTTTATTCAAGTTATTTTTCTATTCAACTTCCTTTTTTATTTAATTCCCAAATAGATCGTTAAGGTATAGTGGTTTCTTGAATGAACTTTAATTTTTAATTTTCTGCAACTTCCATTCATATGTCTATTCAACTTCTTTTTTTATTCTAGTTTCTTTACTATTCAACATCCTTTTTTATTTAATTTCCAAATAGATCGTTAAGGTATATTGGTTTCTGGATTGAACTTCCATTTTTAATTTTATGCAACTTTCATTTATATTTTTATTCAACTTCCATTTTTATTCACTTTACTTTTCTATTAAACTTCATTTCTTATTTAATTTCCAAATAGATCGTTAAGGTATAGTGGTTTATGAATTAAACTTCCGTTTTTAATTTCTATAACTTCCATTTTTATTTTTATTCAATTTACTTTTCTATTAAACTTCCTTTTTTTATTTAATTTCCAAACAGATCGTTATGGTATAGTGGTTTCTTGAATGAACTTTTGTTTTTAATTTTCTGCAACTTCCATTTTAATTTTTATTCGACTTCCATTTTTATTCAAGTCATTTTTCTATTGAACTTCCTTTTTTATTTAATTTCCAAACAGATCTTTAAGGTATAGTGGTTTCTTGAATGAACATCCAATTTTAATTTTCTGCAACTTCCATTTTTATTTCAATTCAACTTCTTTTTTTATTCAAGTTTCTTTTCTATTCAACTTCCTTTTTTATTTAATTTCCAAATAGATTGTTAAGGTATAGCGGTTTCTAGATTGAACTTCCATTTTTAATTTTATGCAACTTTCACTTTTATTTTTATTCAACTTCCTTTTTTATTTAATTTCCAAATAGATCGTTAAGGTATAGTGGTTTCTTGAATGAACTTCCATTTTTAATTTTCTGCAACTTCCATTTTTATTTTTATTCGACTTCCATTTTTATTCAATTTACTTTTCTATTCAACTTCCTTTTTTATTTAATTTCCAAATAGATCGTTAAGGTATTGTGGTTTATGGACTGAACTTCCATTTTTAATTTTATGCAACTTCCAATTTTATTTTTATTGAACTTCCATTTTTATTCACTTTACTTTTCTATTAAACTTCCATTGTTATTTAATTTCCAAATAGATCGTTAAGGTATAGTGGTTTCTTGAATGAACTTCCATTTTTAATTTTCTGCAACTTCCATTTTTGTTTTCATTCGACTTCCATTTTTATTCAAGTTATTTTTCTATTCAACTTCCTTTTTTATTTAATTTCCAAATATATCGTTAACGTATAGTAGTTTCTTGAATGAACTTCCATTTTTACTTTTCTGCAACTTCTATTTTTATTTCTATTCAACTTCTTTTTTTATTCAACTTTCTTTACTATTCAACTTCCTTTTTTATTCAATTTCCGAATAGATCGTTAAGGTATAGTGGTTTCTGGATTGAACTTCCATTTTTAATTTTCTGCAACTTCTTTTTTTATTTATATTCAACTTCTATTTTTATTCAATTTACTTTTCTATTCAACTTCCTTTTTTTATTTAATTTCCAAACAGATCGTTAAGGTATAGTGGTTTCTTGAATGAAATTCCAATTTTAATTTTCTACAACTTCCATTTTTATTTCTATTCTACTTCCTTTTTTATTCAAATTTCTTTTCTATTCAACTTTTTTTTTATTTAATTTCCAAACAGATTGTTATGGTATAGTGGTTTCTTGATTGAACTTTCATTTTTAATTTTATGCAACTTTCACTTTTATTTTTTTTCAACTTTCATTTTTATTCAATTTATTTTCTATTAAACTTCCTTTTTTATTTAATTTCCAAATAGATCATTAAGGTATAGTGGTTTCTTGAATGAACTTTCAGTTTTAATTTTTTGCAACTTCCATTTTCATTTCTATTCAACTTCTTTTTTTATTCAACTTTCTTTTCTATTCAACTTCTTTTTTTATTTAATTTCCAAATAGATTTTTATGGTATAGTGGTTTCTGGATTGAACTTTCATTTTTAATTTTATGCAACTTTCACTTTTATTTTTTTTCAACTTCCATTTTTATTCAATTTATTATTCTATTAAACTTCCTTTTTTATTTAATTTCCAAATAAATCGTTAAGGTATAGTGGTTTTTTGAATGAACTTCCATTTTTAATTTTCTGCAACTTGCATTTTATTTTATATTCGGCTTTCATTTTTATTCAAGTTATTTTTCTATTCAACTTCCTTTTTTATTTAATTCCCAAATAAATCGTTAAGGTATAGTGGTTTCTTGAATGAACTTTAATTTTTAATTTTCTGCAACTTCCAATTTTATTTATATTCAACTTCTTTTTTTATTCTAGTTTCTTTACTATTCAACTTCCTTTTTTATTTAATTTCCAAATATATTGTTAAGGTATAGTGGTTTATGGATTGAACTTCCATTTTTAATTTTATGCAACTTTCATTTATATTTTTATTCAACTTCCATTTTTATTCACTTTACTTTTCTATTAAACTTCCTTTCTTATTTAATTTTCAAATAGATCGTTAAGGTATAGTGGTTTCTTGAATAAACTTCCATTTTTAATTTTCTGCAACTTCCATTTTTGTTTTTATTCGACTTCCATTTTTATTCAAGTTATTTTTCTTTTCAACTTCCTTTTTTACTTAATTTCCAAACAGATCGTTAAGGTATAGTGGTTTCTTGAATGAACTTCCAATTTTAATTTTCTGCAACTTCCATTTTTATTTCTATTCTACTTCTTTTTTTCTTCAAGTTTCTTTTCTATTCAACTTCTTTTTTTATTTAATTTCCAAACAGATTGTTATGGTATAGTGGTTTCTTGATTGAACTTTCGTTTTTAATTTTATGCAACTTTCACTTTTATTTTTTTTCAACTTTCATTTTTATTCAATTTACTTTTCTATTAAACTTCCTTTTTTATTTAATTTCCAAATAGATCGTTAAGGTATAGTGGTTTCTTGAATGAACTTTCAATTTTAATTTTCTGCAACTTCCATTTTCATTTCTATTCAACTTCTTTTTTATTCAAGTTTCTTTTCTCTTCAACTTCTTTTTTTATTTAATTTCCAAATAGATTGTTATGGTATAGTGGTTTCTGGATTGAAGTTTCATTTTTAATTTTATGCAACTTTCACTTTTATTTTTTTTCAACTTCCATTTTTATTCAATTTATTTTTATATTAAACTTCCTTTTTTATTTAATTTCCAAATAGATCGTTAAGGTATAGTGGTTTCTTGAATGAACTTCCATTTTTAATTTTCTGCAACTTGCATTTTATTTTTTATTCGGCTTCCATTTTTATTCAAGTTATTTTTCTATTCAACTTCCTTTTTTATTTAATTCCCAAATAGATCGTTAAGGTATAGTGGTTTCTTGAATGAACTTTAATTTTTAATTTTCTGCAACTTCCATTTATATTTCTATTCAACTTCTTTTTTTATTCTAGTTTCTTTACTATTCAACATCCTTTTTTATTTAATTTCCAAATAGATCGTTAAGGTATATTGGTTTCTGGATTGAACTTCCATTTTTAATTTTATGCAACTTTCATTTATATTTTTATTCAACTTCCATTTTTATTCACTTTACTTTTCTATTAAACTTCATTTCTTATTTAATTTCCAAATAGATCGTTAAGGTATAGTGGTTTCTTGAATAAACTTCCATTTTTAATTTTCTGCAACTTCCATTTTTGTTTTTATTCGACTTCCATTTTTATTCAAGTTATTTTTCTTTTCAACTTCCTTTTTTATTTAATTTCCAAACAGATCGTTAAGGTATAGTGGTTTCTTGAATGAACTTCCAATTTTAATTTTCTGCAACTTCCATTTTTATTTCTATTCTACTTCTTTTTTTATTCAAGTTTCTTTTCTATTCAACTTCTTTTTTTATTTAATTTCCAAACAGATTGTTATGGTATAGTGGTTTCTTGATTGAACTTTCATTTTTAATTTTATGCAACTTTCACTTTTATTTTTTTTCAACTTTCATTTTTATTCAATTTACTTTTCTATTAAACTTCCTTTTTTATTTAATTTCCAAATAGATCGTTAAGGTATAGTGGTTTCTTGAATGAACTTTCAATTTTAATTTTCTGCAACTTCCATTTTCATTTCTATTCAACTTCTTTTTTATTCAAGTTTCTTTTCTCTTCAACTTCTTTTTTTATTTAATTTCCAAATAGATTGTTATGGTATAGTGGTTTCTGGATTGAAGTTTCATTTTTTATTTTATGCAACTTTCACTTTTATTTTTTTTCAACTTCCATTTTTATTCAATTTATTTTTATATTAAACTTCCTTTTTTATTTAATTTCCAAATAGATCGTTAAGGTATAGTGGTTTCTTGAATGAACTTCCATTTTTAATTTTCTGCAACTTGCATTTTATTTTTTATTCGGCTTCCATTTTTATTCAAGTTATTTTTCTATTCAACTTCCTTTTTTATTTAATTCCCAAATAGATCGTTAAGGTATAGTGGTTTCTTGAATGAACTTTAATTTTTAATTTTCTGCAACTTCCATTTATATTTCTATTCAACTTCTTTTTTTATTCTAGTTTCTTTACTATTCAACATCCTTTTTTATTTAATTTCCAAATAGATCGTTAAGGTATAGTGGTTTCTGGATTGAACTTCCATTTTTAATTTTCTGCAACTTTCATTTTTATTTTTATTGAACTTTTATTTTTTTTCAATTTACTTTTCTATTAAACTTCCTTTTTTTATTTAATTTCCAAACAGATCGTTAAGGTATAGTGGTTTCTTGAATGAACTTCCATTTTTAATTTTCTGCAACTTCTATTTTTTTTTATTCGACTTCCATTTTTATTCAAGTTATTTTTCTAATCAACTTCCTTTTTAGTTTAATTTCCAAATAGATCGTTAAGGTATAGTGGTTTCTTGAATGAACTTCCATTTTTAATTTTCTGCAACTTCCATTTTTATTTCTATTCAACTTCTTTTTTTATTCAAGTTTCTTTACTATTCAACTTCCTTTTTTATTTAATTTCCAAATAGATCGTTAAGGTATAGTGGTTTCTGGATTGAACTTCCATTTTTAATTTTCTGCAACTTCTTTTTTTATTTATATTCAACTTCCATTTTTATTCAATTTACTTTTCTATTCAACTTCCTTCTTTTATTTAATTTCCAAACAGATCGTTAAGGTATAGTGGTTTCTTGAATGAACCTCCAATTTTAATTTTCTGCAATTTCCATTTTTATTTCTATTCTACTTCTTTTTTTATTCAAGTTTCTTTTCTATTCAACTTCTTTTTTTATTTAATTTACAAACAGATTGTTTTGGTATAGTGGTTTCTTGATTGAACTTTCATTTTTAATTTTATGCAACTTTCACTTTTATTTTTTTTCAACTTTCATTTTTATTCAATTTACTTTTCTATTAAACTTTCTTTTTTATTTAATTTCCAAATAGATCATTAAGGTATAGTGGTTTCTTGAATGAACTTTCAATTTTAATTTTCTGCAACTTCCATTTTCATTTCTATTCAACTTCTTTTTTTATTTAATTTCCAAATAGATTGTTATGGTATAGTAGTTTCTGGATTGAACTTTCATTTTTAATTTTATGTAACTTTCACTTTTATTTTTTTTCAACTTCCATTTTTATTCAATTTATTTTTCTATTAAACTTCCTTTTTTATTTAATTTGTAAATATATCGTTAAGGTATAGTGGTTTCTTGAATGAACTTCCATTTTTAATTTTCTGCAACTTCCAGTTTATTTTTTATTCAGCTTCCATTTGTATTCAAGTTATTTTTCTATTCAACTTCCTTTTTTATTTAATTCCCAAATAGATCGTTATGGTATAGTGGTTTCTTGAATGAACTTTAATTTTTAATTTTCTGTAACTTCCATTTTTAGTTCTATTCAACTTCTTTTTTTATTCTAGTTGTTTACTATTCAACTTCCTTTTTTATTTAATTTCCAAATAGATCGTTAAGGTATAGTGGTTTCTGGATTGAACTTCTATTTTTAATTTTCTGCAACTTTCATTTTTATTTTTATTGAACTTTTATTTTTATTCAATTTACTTTTCTATTAAACTTCCTTTTTTTATTTAATTTCCAAACAGATCGTTAAGGTATTGTGGTGTCACGACCCTAAACCGCCCCTAGTAGTTTGGTGCCGTGATGGCCAGTAATCCGGGATTACCGAAGGCCAACTGACAAGATTCACACACAATCAGAGTACAATAATATGGGGCTAACAAGTATGGAAGCGATTTATACAAGCAGATTAGTCCATAAGAGCTGTGCATAAGTCAAATGAGATAGGAATCATCTGCAGATGGGTTACAACTCAATTACGAACAAAATAAAGTACAAATTACGTCTTTCATACTAACAAAGTGGCTTCACGAGCCGATATGAACAAAATACATGAAATACAACTAGAAGCAAAATCTTCAGAATTGCCGACATCCTCACTGCCGACATACAGGTATACAAAACACGTATCTTGATCAAAAGGCTTCTCAAGCCGACATATGCAACATGCAAGTATTACAAATCGAGAAGCATAATTTTCAAGACTGCCGACGTAATTACAGGTCAGGCTGACAAAATCAAAATCCAAAATAAGCTTCAGAATCACATTTAGGTGTCTCCGCCTTCTTGCTCATCACCTACATATATATAGAGAGGGTGAGCTTGGATACTCAGTGAATGGTATAAATAATAAAGGGGTTTGCATGAATATAGCCGAAATCCTTTCAAAATAATACAAGACAAACTCTATATATAACAAGGGATGGACCTCGTCCATCTAACAAATCTTCAAAGTTTCAAGGGATACTTACTAGCATCACATAGTACAAACAATAACATTTTGGCAAACATATCCACGCGGTAAACCGTCCGTGGCAAAGTAAGACAAAGCAAGATAGGCATCTCAAACGTGGGTGCTACAAAAGTTTAGAGTCCTCTAGCACAAGGGACTTTCAAGACAAGATGTGCTGCGAAAGTTTAGAGTCCTCCAGCACGAGGGACCTATGTTACAAAGGCCCGTAGCCCTTGAACACTAGAGTACAAATCAAGGGTGCTGCGAAAGTTTAGAGTCCTCCAGCACAAGGGACTTTCAAAACAAGAAGTGCTGCGAAAGTTTAGAGTCCTCCAGCACGAGGGACTTTCAAACGAGATGTGCTGCGAAAGTTTAGAGTCCTCCAGCACAAGGGACTTTCCGAGAAGGTCATTCAAACAAATATGATACGAGATACAAAACTAAGGACAATCATTCATGCTTAACAAATATCTTTCAAGACAAGCAAAGCAAGGTTCTTCAAAACATTGATAACATAACTTTATCAGAAATACCACTCACCTAGTTCTTCAAACGTCGGGGTCAAGGCAACTCCAAGTCCTACAACACATGGAAAAGTCTATTGAATGCACTACTCAAAACAAGTCTAGCTTACATGCAAATGACCTCGGCTGTAGGAACCCACATTTTATGTTCTCATCATGTTCATGAGCATCTGTGTGATTATGACTTGTTAAGTTTCATGTGTGTGTGTGTTGTGAGTAGTTTCGATTGAGTTAATGTGATCCATGCCTTGTTTTGAAGCCTTGTGTGGTCTAAGTGTAGTATGCTTGTCTTGCTCCTTCCTTGATGTGAAACTTAGGTCACGCCTTGCCTGAGTTATACTAGCCGACGTTATTCCGAGCCGAGGTCATCCTTAGTCTAGTAGTAGTATCTTGGAACCCCTTGTTGACCTCCGTCCTTGCCTTGACCACATTAGCCGAGATGTTACCTTACACCCAAGTGATCTCGTCCTGGAGCGGTATGACCTAGGCCGAGGTGTGGCGCATCTAGGCCAAGATGTGGCACAGCTTAGTCAAGTGTTGTCCTTCCTAGCCGAGGTCATTGTCACCTGAGTTGCCGAAGTCTTTTGTTAGCCGATGTCATCCCTTGCCGGAGTGCCATTCCGTATAGCGTGTTAGATACGCCTCGTTATTAGCCGATGTCATTGCCTCGTCAGAAAGCCCATACCGCTTTGCTTGTTGAACACCCTTTCCACCATGCTTTGTCTGGTCTGTCAGCCACCTTTTCAGGATGAACCCAACCAGTCGCCGCCACGTGTCTCAGCAGAGGGTTAACCCCAGAACCGAGTATAGAAAACTATTATTTGGTATCATAAACTTGCCTTGTAGAGAGAGAAGCTCTAGGAGGAAGAAAGAGTTTTAGAGTGAGGAAGTAGATCTTCAAGCTTGATTCCTAGAGATCGAACCGTTAGATCCGTGTTCTAAGGTTAGATTCTTGATCTGCTCATGATGTTCTCTATGTTCATGTTATTGCATTGCATGATTGGATATGATTTGTAAGCCATGCATCGTTTTGAAGCTCGATTTTAGAAAGAGAAAATGACATTCATGTGTTCTTCAAGAAAAGTCATGTTTTGATCCGAAAGCTTTTTGCCTAGACTCGTGTTTTGTGTTTGTTCTTGCATGATTTTCAACTATGGGTACCCAGGTCCATGTTTTCAAACTCGTAACATGGAAATCCCAGATTTGTGATAACAGATTGTGATCGAACATCCATATTTTTCATGTTTTCACACTCATGTTCTTCATGTTCATCAGCAGAGGGGAACCCAGAGTTTCCCGACCTCTTTTCCTTGCATGTGGCCCTCAGGAACACACCTCGGCGAGGAGGTGTGGAACCTCGGCCTAGACCTGGTTGGTGCCCAGCATGTTTTCCGAAAACATTTGTGTACATACGAAACTTGTTGAAGGTGCATTCAATAGGCTTTGCCATGTGTTTGTAGGACTTGGGCTTGTCTCGACCCCGACGTGTGAAGAAACTATGTGAGTGGTATTTTTAATAAAGCTATGTTACACTTGCTTTCATAAATCTCGTCTTGCCTTGTTTTGAAAAGTACTTGATCTAGCATGAATGATTATCCCTACTTGAATATTAAACACTATCTTGTTTTGATGACACTTCTTGAAAGTCCTTAGTTGCAGGGGACTATAATGCAACTGCACTCTTGTCTTGAAAGTCCTTAGTTGCAGGGGACTATAATGCAACTGCACTCTTGTCTTGAAAGTCCTTAGCTGCAGGGGACTATAATGCAACTGCACTCTTGTCTTGAAAGTCCTTAGCTGCAGGGGACTATAATGCAACTGCACTCTTGTCTTGAAAGTCCTTAGCTGCAGGGGACTATAATGTAACTGCACTCTTGTCTTGAAAGTCCTTAGCTGCAGGGGACTATAATGCAACTGCACTCTTGTCTTGAGATTGTCATCACCCTCTTGTATTAAGTAGATGTAATAACATCCAAAGAACTTGAAAGGCCGGCAATGAACTTGATTTCCCTCTTGATTGTAAAGTATGCTATGTATTGTTTTGAAAGAAATCTTGGATATCAATCATGCAAAACCTTTATTTCTAATATCATTCACTGAGTATCCAAGCTCACCCTCTCTATATATATGTAGGTGATGAACAAGAAGGCATTGAGGCCTAGACGTGATGCCGATGTATTTTTGGGTGCATTGCCGACATGTTTTGGATTAGCATTTTTGTGCCATCTTGAAGATCATGCTTCTCGGCTTATTTTCATTTGTACTTGTATATGTCGGCTTGAGAAGCCTTTTGGTCAGGATGTGTTTTGTATCTCATTTCCTTATTGTATTTAAGTTATAAGACTTCATAAAGATGTATGTCATTTCATTGGACTTAAGCACGGCTCTCATGGACTATTTAGATTCTGTATATGTATATATATTGCTTCCGTACTTGTAAGCCCCATATTTTATACTCTGATTGTGTGTGATTCTTGTAAGTTGGCCTTCGGTAATTACGGATTACTGGCCATCACGGCACCAAACTACTAGGGGCGGTTTGGGGGCGTGACATCGGCATTCTTCAAAACTAAGTCAATCAAATTGAAACACGGTTTCTTATCCTTGGAAAACACGCTGGACAACTACCAGGTCTAGGCCAAGGTCCCACACCTCCTTGCCGAGGTGTAGCCTCGATGGCCACATTCAAAAGCGAAGTCGGGAAAGATCTGGGTATCCCTCTTGATAAACATGAAGAACATGAGCATGAAGAACTTAAAGAACATGAACATAAGGAAGATGAATGCATAGATCGAAACTTGAAGGAACTTCCAATTTTAATTTTCTGCAACTTCTATTTTTGTTTCTATTCAACTTCTTTTTTTATTCAAGTTTCTTTTCTATTCAACTTCCTTTTTTATTTAATTTCCAAATAGATTGTTAAAGTATAGTGGTTTCTGGATTGAACTTTCATTTTGAATTTTATGCAACTTTCACTTTTATTTTTATTCGACTTCCATTTTTGTTCAATTTACTTTTCTATTAAACTTCCTTTTATATTTAATTTCTAAATAGATAGTTAAGGTATAGTGGTTTCTTGAATGAACTTCCATTTTTAATTTTCTGCAAGTTCCATTTTTATTTTTATTCGGCTTCCTTTTTTATTCAAATTATTTTTCTTTTCAACTTCCTTTTTTATTTAATTTCCAGATAGATCGTTCAGGTATAGTGGTATCTTGAATGAACTTCCATTTTTAATTTTCTGCAACTTCCATTTTTATTTTTATTTAACTTCCTTTTTCATTCTAGTTTCTTTTCTACTCAACTTCCATTTTTATTTAATTTCCAAATAGATCGATAAGGTATAGTGGTTTATGGATTGAACTTCCATTTTTAATTTTGTGCAACTTTAATTTTCATTTTTATTCAACTTCCATTTTCATTCAATTTACTTTTCTATTAAACTTTCTTTTTATTTAATTTCCAAATAGATCGTTAAGGTATAGTGGTTTCTTGAATGAACTTCCATTTTTAATTTTCTGCAACTTCCACTTTTATTTTTATTCGACTTCCATTTTTTTTCAAGTCATTTTTCTATTCAACTTCCTTTTTTATTTAATTTCCAAATAGATGGTTAAGGTATTGTGGTTTCTTGAATGAATTTCCAATTTTAATTTTCTGCAACTTGAATTTTTATTTCTATTCAACTTCTTTTTTTATTCATGTTTCTATTCTATTCAACTTCCTTTTTTATTTAATTTCCAAATAGATCGTTCAGGTATAGTGGTATCATGAATAAACTTCCATTTTTAATTTTCTGCAACTTCCATTTTTATTTTTATTTAACTTCCTTTTTCATTCTAGTTTCTTTTCTACTCAACTTCCATTTTTATTTAATTTCCAAATAGATCGATAAGGTATAGTGGTTTATGGATTGAACTTCCATTTTTTAATTTTCTGCAACTTCCATTTTTATTTTTATTCAACTTCCATTTTTATTCAATTTACTTTTCTATTAAACTTCCTTTTTTATTTCATTTCCAAATAGATTGTTAAGCTATAGTGGTTTCTTGAATGAACTTTCAATTTTAATTTTCTGCAACTTCCATTTTTATTTTTATTCGACTTCCATTTTTATTCAAGTTATTTTTCAATTCAACTTCCTTTTTTATTTAATTTCCAAATAGATCGTTAAGGTATAGTGGTTTTTTGAATGAACTTCCATTTTTAATTTTCTGCAACTTCCATTTTTATTTTTATTCGACTTCCATTTTTACTCAAGTTATTTTTCTATTCGACTTCGTTTTTTATTTAACTTCCAAATAGATCGTTAAGGTATGGTGGTTTCTTGAATGAACTTCCATTTTTAATTTTCTGCAACTTCCATTTTTATTTTTATTTAACATCCTTTTTCATTCTAGTTTCTTTTCCACTCAACTTCCTTTTTTATTTAATTTCCAAATAGACCGTTAAGTGTAGACACCCCATTTTTGACCGACCTTAAGACTCAGACGTCGCCAGTTGAGCACTTGGTGATATTGCATGTTGTGCTTGTTCAGAAGTCTCAGAGTCGCGGCTGCGAGCCCTGCCTCCGGACTTCCGAACCCTCTTCTGTGCCTTGCCTCGGTTTGCAAACCAGACTCGGTTTTCTTGGATTCTTTTCCTGAAGGAAGGGAGAGGTCCCGTAGACCATCTCTCAATGTTCGTAGGCTACATTTTGTGGCCGTAGGCCATTTTTCCCATTTCGGAGTTCGGTTTCCGGTTTTCGGAGCCGTCAGGCCGTGTGCCTCGGTTCGGGACCGCTTAACCATCTCCGTTTACTCTAAATTTTGGCATACATCTTATTTTCTCCCTTTCAAGGGACACTGGGGCCTGAGAAACCCACTTTGTGGCCGAACGCCACTTTCGGTGCTTGGCAGCCCATTTTCGGGACCCCGAACTGCGTGTTTTGGCCCCCGAGCATTCGTTTCGCATCGCTTTTCGTTCATTTTTGGCAGGTGCCTCTGTTTCATCACCAGGAAGGTCACTGGAGGGTGGGAGGCCAGTAATTGTTGCAGCAACCAGTTTTTACTTCTCCGACGCCCTCCGATGCCCGTTTTTCGCATTTCCGAGCCAATGTTGAACACCTTGGAGCTACTTTCTTCAACCCCAAACCACATATTTGTGATGTACACACATGGGAGGACCCTAAAAGTTCATGGCCGGCCAGAAAATCCAATTGACCCTTTTGAACTCCTCCTTCCGAGCCAATGTTGAACAACCTGGGCCCTTTTTCTTGAACTTTGAACCACATATTTGTGTTGTACACACATGGGAGGACCCTAAAAGTTGGTGGCCGGCCATTAATTCCATTTGAACCTTTTGAACCCCTCCTCAAATTGGCTTGTTCTCTCTCCTGTTTCAGAGTTTCCAAATTCGAACCACAGGGCTGTGAAGAGGAGACCTGGGAGGCCACCTTTTTGTGGTGGCCGGCCACTAAAGCTTGTTGACCCTTTTGACCCCTAGCCGGCCGGCTAGGGGGGGTGGCCGGCCGGCCACCTCAAGTCCCAAAAGGTGGCCGGCCATGTTCCTTGAAACTTGAACTTTACAGCTGTATAGCTTTATCCCCCAGAAAATATCTCAATCCGGGGGATATTTCTTGGGGGAAAAACCTTAGTCTTTTGGTCCCCCACCTTTCCTTCCATACTCCCTTTTTTTGATCCATATAACCAGCAGGCAACATCACATTTAGGGGTTGGAGAAAATCATCTTCAAGCCTTGATGCAAAATTCATCCTCCATCTCTCTCATTTCCTTGAAAACCTCTAAGTCCAACACCACCATTTCCTCTACACCACCACCCCCCACCCTTCCATCCTCCATTCCAGAAGTGTGAAGGTGTTCTCCAAGGCCTAAGGAGCCACAAACTCAAGCCAAGAGGCAACCAAAGTCAAGCCTTCAAAGGTAAGTCCACTTTCCCCCTTTTTGAGCTTATTTTTGCACCAATTTCTTAGCCAACATGCTTATTGATTTGAGCTCCGACCAAAACTGAAAAGGTCATTTTTTTGAGCTCATTTTCTTGTTTCATTAAGGGCTCAACCCTGTTTGAGCCCTCCATATTGCACTTGCTTCAATATCCCCTTGTATGTCAATTTTCTTGCATGCTTTGGCAACTCATTATGCTTCCATTTTTGGGCGTTTTACAGTTCAGTAAATAGGCTTATTTTGAGTCCCTATTCAACATTGAAGAAGGGCTCATCACTGTTTGAGGTATATTTTATACACTTCATGTTATATCCCTCTTTCGGTCCCCATTCTTGCATGCTTTGGCAGCCTATCATGCTTCGGTTTTTGGCCTTTTTACAGTTCTGAAAATAGTCTTATTTTGGCCCATTATACATGTTTTATTAAGGGTCTTTGGCTGTTTCAGGAATATTTTGCATACCTCATGTTATAGCCTCTTTTGAGCCTTTTTTTGCATTGCATTTCTAGCATATTTGTATATTGTTTTGGTCATTTTACAGTTCTGTAAATAGTCATACTTTTGGTCCCTCTTCAATGTTGTAGAAGGAAATATTTCAGTTTGAGCTGTGCATATACCACTTGCCTCTTTGGCCACCTTTTCGCCCTTTTTCTTGCATGGGAGTGCAGCCATACTCGTGTTTGTTTTCGGGGTTTTTACAGTTCTGGGAAACATCATATTTTGGGCCCCTCTTCAACTTTGTTGAAGGGCCCTAACCTGTTTGAGGACAGGAGATGTAAGTTGCTTCTTAATCTCATGTTTAGGGCCATTTCTTGCATGCTAGTTTTGCCCTGTCTTGGTTTGTTGTTTGGCCACGCTATAAACTGGAAAAGTGCATATTTAGGGGCCGCCTTGCTTCTGTCTTTACATTCCATGTACCAATTTTGCATGTTTGGTATGGCTATAGGCCATTTCGGGTGCCAAAATTCGTGTTTCGGGACTATTCCGTGCATCGGGTGTGTTTTCGCCTCATTTTGGGGCTGTTTTCCCCCACATTTCATTGCTGAAAATCCATTAACATGTTTTCATGCCATTTCATGTCATTTGCATTGCATATGCATTGCCTCGGTTTGCGTGCCCGTGTGCACGCATTTCGAGGCACTTCATTTTCATCTATTGGCCTCTTATGTGAGTGTGGCTGAGGCCCTCTCATGTTAGTATAAGTCCATGTTGCATTTTGCATGCCATTTCATGTCATTTGCATTGCATATGCCATCGCCTTGGTTTGCGTGCCCGTGTGCACGCATTTCGAGGCACTTCATTTTCATCCATCGGCCTCTTATGTGAGTGTGGCTGAGGCTCTCTCATGTTAATATAAGTCCATGTTACATTTTATATGCCATTTTAGTCATATTACATTGCGTATGCCATCGCCTCGGTTTGCGTGCCCGTGTGTACGCATTTCAAGGCACTTTATGTTCATCCATCGGCCTCTTATGTGAGTGTGGCTGAGGCTCTCTCATGTTAGTATAAGTCCATGTTGCATTCTATATGCCATTTCCATGCCATTGCATTGTGTATGTCATTGCCTCGGTTTGCGTGCCCGTGTGCACGCATTTCAAGGCACTTTATTTTCATCTAGCGGCCTCTTATGTGAGTGTAGCTGAGGCTCTCTCATGTTAGTGTAAGCCCATATCACATTTCCATGTCATTTACATTGCGTAAGTCATTTTCTCAGTTTGCGTATGCCATCGCCTCGGTTTACGTGCCCGTGTGCATGCATTTCAAGGCACTTTATGTTCATCCATCGGCCTCTTATGTGAGTGTGGCTGAGGCTCTCTCATGTTAGTATAAGTCCATGTTGCATTCTATATGCCATTTCCATGCCATTGCATTGCGTATGTCATTGCCTCGGTTTGCGTGCCCGTGTGCACGCATTTCAAGGCACTTTATTTTCATCCAGCGGCCTCTTATGTGAGTGTAGCTGAGGCTCTCTCATGTTAGTGTAAGCCCATATCACATTTCCATGTCATTTACATTGCGTATGTCATTTTCTCGGTTTGCGTGCCCGTGTACACGCATTTCGAGACATCTCATTTTCACAGCATAGTGCATACTAGGTTGTATCTTAGATCGCATTCTGTCATTTTCTCGATTTGCGTGCCCGTGTGCACGCATTTCGAGGCATGTCATTCCATAGCATTGTGTATGTCAGGATTGTATCTTAGTTGCATTTCATGCATGTCATGCATATTGCAGCGTGTTCGGAATAGGAGTTAGCCCGGGCACGGAAAATGAGGTGCATATCGTACTCCGAGTGACGGAATGTATCTCAATTCCCCAGTCACCGACACTCCGGATTATCCATGATGGAGTTAGGTTTTGTTGTGTTTGTATGTGCATTCATTCCATATTGAGTTGCACATTTCGACCCCTCTGCCATCATGCGTCGATATGCGTGATTGGTGGCACGAGGATCGAGGCATGCATATATCTGTGAAAATACATTGCTATGCCCCTTTCCTGCTCTCTGTTGCAGCAAAATGAAGAATCAACAACTTTTCGGAGCTCGGCACGCTTTCCAAGAATTACTGCAAACAGAGGCTAATTGGGGCATCCCAGTGGATTTCCGTGCAAGACAACCCGGACATGCATCATCCATCAGAAGCAAGGCAGTCCCTGGCTTGCATGCCAGTTTTATTTATTTTCTTAGTTGATTTGTTAACTAATTAGGAATTTGTATAATATTTGGATTGTAATATTCTTTTATTTGGGACTGTATATTTATTCGGACCCTCTGCGCGAGGGCACAACTGTAATAAGTGTGCGTGAGTGTGATGTATGTCTTCCAACCCCACACGTCTTTCTTCCCTTTTATTTACCAGCTTACGATGGTTAGATTAGGGCATGTTTCAATTAGCATACAGTATGATAGCATGTTTGCATTCATTCATCTGTTTTGCATGCACCGGGCTCGGCGTATCATACTAACTACATTGTATTTCAATTTCAAAGTTGAATACGTGTTAGCTGTAGCATTCCATATGCCATGTTTAGAATAGCCGAGCCTACTATAGTTGCATTTTGCATGTGTTGCATTAGGCATTTCTGTATACTTAGGATCATGCATGATTTCTAATGTAAATTCTATTTTGGCTTGGAGTACTCGGTAAGTTTTATGCTTTAGCATCCTTGCATGCGTGTGAGTGACCGCCATGAATAGCATGCTTACTATGAGGCTAATTGCTTATGTGATATAACTGCCTGAGTGCCTGTGGGTGAAGGTTGGGTTATTTGGATTGGAACAATTCATCAAATGTGTGTTTTAAGCCCACTAGATAGTGGCAAAATCATGTTTTCTAAGCCCACCTGAGGGTGGCAAATCCACGTCTTAGCCTACCTGCGGGTAGCACCATCAAACCATTTTCAAACAAACAAACATGAAATGTTTTGTTCCAATTCAGGCGATCCAGTCTATAGTTGTATGCTGTGCGCATCACATAGTAACCTAGGCTAATAACCGGAATAAGAACATACAATGTTTTCCAAAATAGATATCATGGTTAGTAGAGGCCGGTCTATGACCGGGTGAGCGGGGGTGCTCACGAAGTGACCTTCCCCAATCGTACCCAAGTTCCCGAGCCGAGGTAACTTTGGTGATGACGGACACGTGGCCTTTGGCACCGTGTCAGGGTTTCCTAAATTTCCCATTAAAAAACATTTAGGTGGCGACTCTGTATCTGGCAAAGCAGTCCATTTTGGCACTTCTTTCAAAAATCTGTTTTTCTCAAAACGATTTGCCGGATTTGGACTCTTTGGTTCAGACTTAGAACCGTGACAAATTAATCGAGTCCGAACTGTAGCGAGGCCCCCCCGCGGGCTTGTCTACAGTTTCTGGCGACTCTGCTGGGGATTTAGAGAACTTGACTCGAACTCATGATATCTATTTTTGACTACACTTGTGTGATTCTTTGCATTGCATTTGCATTGGTGCGCCTAGGACACCGTGTTTGCCATCTGCTATTCCTGAACGATTTGCCGGAGGCTTGTCTTGTCAAGGCATGACCATAAGGCTGACCGGTTGTGGGCTCTGCCAGTATGGGAACACAAACCCCGGTTTTACCGGGGCACCTTTTTTGACCATTCGACCTAGTGCATATTCGGATCCATAGTGACCATTCCAAACTAGGACAGGTTGCTTACCCGTTTATAGGTTGTTTGAAACCGCTACGTGCGTAGTGAAACCCTAGCTCCTGACAAAATAGGACAGGGAAACCTTACCCCAACATAGGGGTGTTTTGGCTCTCACTTATCTGTTATGTGCTTTAGAGTGCGTCTCTACAGGAATGCATGTATCAGTGTATGAGTTTGGGCATCAGGCCTGCGGGCATTATTATCAGTATTTGGGAGTCAGCTTTACCTGTGGATATCAGACTCAGGTTTGGGGCAGAATTTTGGGACAGAATTCAATAGAGGGCACACCCATTCAACTATGCTCGTATCTGTTCAGATGGAATCAGGCTGAGATGCTGTCTGTTTTCTCTTTTGCAAGGTAGTCTTGGAACCATAGCTTCAGAAGGCTCCGATATCCCCCGAGGTTCATCGAACTTGTGCTGATAGACTTTGTCAGGTCAGAGATCCAGTTCAAGGGCAATCAGTGTTCCTTCGCCAGAGGCAAGGTAAAAAGGGCTAGTCGGGCACAAATCACCGGTTCAGCAGTTACCAGATCAGTGGCCCTTATCCACCCCATCAGTGAACAGTCAGGCTGAGGTCTCAGTTCCTACTGCAGGGATAGATACCAATCAGTCAGATGGAACAGCAGAACACGTCAGGGATGGAGGCCATGATGCGCCAGATGCAAGAAAGTATGAAACTCCTGCAGCAGGATGCTGCCCGTCAGGAGGAATTTGCCAAACAGCAGGCTGCGATCATGGCTCAGCAGGCCGAGCTCATCATCAAGCTGCAACAGCAAAGCGACGCGTCCACCTCACAACAAGTTCCTCCCCCAACAGGAGCTCCAGCACCTGGGGAGACGCCAAATGTCCAGGATGATACAGACATTCCAGGCGGGCCGGCTCCGCCCCCAATTTTACCTCAACTATCCAAAACACCTACCAATCTACCGGACTCTCCCTCCGAGTTCGAGGTCGACCCCACAGCGTTGAAGTTGAGCAAGCTCGAAAAGCTGTTCAAGAAATCCCAGGGGGTAAAGTCCATCCCGGACATTGAGGACGGGTACGCCGACGCAGCTGTAACTCTGCCGGACAGGTTCAAGATGCCTCTCATCGACCGTTTGATGGGTCATGAGATCCCATGGTCCACCTGAGCTTATTTTCAGATGTTTTGCGCCCGATGGGCTTGACAAGATTACAGAAGCTCTCCCTTTTTGGCAGAACCCTGTCGGGTATTGCAGTCACCTGGTATGCCAAATTGGAGGATTCAGTGAAACAAAGCTGGGAGGAGATGGCCGAGGCCTTCGTCGCACAATATTCATACAATACCCAAATCGAGATTACGACCCGTGATCTTGAGACGATGAGGCAGGAGCCGAAGGAGAGCTTCTCAGAATTCGTGACCCGCTGGAGAGCCAAAGCCTCAATGATGACCATTAGGCCAACGGATAAGGATCAAATTCGGATGATTGTGCGCAATCTCCAGCCCAAGCTAATGTAGAAAATGATTGTGATCCCCTTCCCTACCCTTTCAGATTTGCATGAGATGGGAGTGCAGATCGAGGATGCTATGAAGCACGGCCTTTTTGACCAGGAGAAGGAGTAACCCAGGAGGGCGTTTACCCGTAGTTCGAATGCGACCACCAGTGGTGATGCAGCTGCAAGATCTTCTGAAGTGGGTACGGTCACCACCACCACATCAAAAAAGGCTACCCCTTTCACCAGTGCATTCGGGAGTAGCTCGCAAGCGGCCAAATATCCAACCCAAGCCGAGAAGGTTTTCACCCCACTTTATATGCCTTTGTCAAAGGCTCTAGGGGCTTTGATCAAGAAAGGGCATCTGAAGCCCCTGGAGCCGCAGCCATTACCAAAGAACCTCCCTCTCTCGCACAACCCAGCCGACTACTGTGCCTTCCATCAGCGAGCTGGCCATGACACTGACATGTGCTTTCGTCTCCGCCACGAAATACAAGATCTGATCGACAACGGGGTCATCCCCGCACCAGGTCCTGCGAAGTCTATCGGCACTTGATCAGTGAACTTGGGGGATAATGTGATGTGATCGAGGGATGAACCACCTGCAGGCGGCGCTCAGTTTACTCCAGATATGGCGTATGGCACGCACCGTTTTGAGCAATTGGCGAATGCTACATTCTGACTTGGGTATTGAGTCAGTCTTGTTGTTTTGTTTTGAGTCAGTCTCTTTTGTTTTGGGTCTGTCTTCTTGTATCGAGTCAGTCCTGTTGTATAGGAGTCAGGTGATTCCAGGGGGTGTTGCCTCGGGCATCACCATTTTGTTTTGTGTTTGTCTTTTCGTTTTGTTTTGAGTCTGTTTCTGTCAGGGAGCCAGTTGTGCCAACAGATTCTGAATGAAATAGCAGTGGTTTTTCACGCTCTTGTGTTTGCCTCGGCCGTGTGCCAATTGTGCCAGAAAGTTTGAATGAAACGGCGGTACTTTTCGCCTACTCTTCTGCACCCCAAAATCATTGCATTGACCTAAGTTTTTTAAAACTTTTTGAACACTGCGGTGAAAACGAAGAGGAAGTAATTCCTTGGGTTTTGCAAAAATTTGATCATTTGAGAGAAAGAGAGGCGTGCTAAGCCCTTAATGAATGAAATCATGCTTGTTAGCGTGAGTACTGAGAAGGACCCCGGCTTGATCCAGATTGGTTCTACACTATCTTCAGCGCGAGCGATATGTCGCTTTCTTAAAAATTTTCAAAAACAAAATGTTTTGCGCGGCCTTGCGAAGACCTGTGTGGAATCACTCCTGAGATTGTGCGGCCTAGGATCGCTCTCAGCCCCGAGACTTAACCCCTTTTCTTCCAAACCTCGAAACTTGAATTCAGAAGGTTCAACGGTCAACTATGATGTGAGGCTTGTGCGGCCGGATTTGAAGCAGCCCTCGAGCAAGAGGCACCAAAATCAGATCAAGAAGATCAGATCTCATCAGAAGAAGCTTACAAAACGAAACAGAAGCCATTCTCCTGGATTCAGATGACTTCAGGATCTCAAAACCATTTGACATGGACAAAGCTACACTTTTACCCTTGAGAGGCTCGCTGGGCCGAAAACCCGGAAGGGCGACCCAGGCAAAAGTTAGAGCAAGAGAAAAATACAAAAAAAGCATAAAGAAAAATGCAAAGAAAAGAACAAAAAAAGAGAAGAAAATAAAAAAAAAAGAGGGAAAAGAAATGAAAAGAATTGAAAAGAAAGAAGAACAAAGCTCGCAAGGTCGAAAACCCACAACGGGCGTCTTGGTAAAAGTTAGAGCCTAAAAAGGAGAGGTTAATACCCGAGTGTACCTTAACCCCGAACTACGTGAGGCCTGATTCCCATCTTTGGGATACGTAGGCAACTTCATTCTGAAGTCCAGCCGTAAAACAATTCGATTGTGTCCATGCGATGGTTCTGATCATCTTCGCTTTCTCTGTATCCGAGAGTTTGGTTGTGTTCGTCGCTCTGAGGACTGCCATTCAATACGCTGCGGTGCTATCCAAACAAGGGGCAACTTTCCGTTGCCATTCAATGCGCTGCGGTGCTATCCAAACAAGGGGCAACTTTCCGTTGCCATTCAATGCACTGCGATGCCGTTCAAACAAGGGGCAACTTTCCATTGCCATGCAGTGTCCTTCAGACAAGGGGCAATTTTCCATTGCTACGGATCCGAGGTTGTGCGTTTCAAGAGTAGGTTCCGTGCTTGTTAAGCATTGGCCGTTTGCAGAAATAGTTTTTGAGAATTTTTACTGAGGTTGACTAATTCTCTCGAAAATTATTCCAATTTTTTCAAAACTGGACCATTTCTTGGACCCAAAAAAGGGAAAATTTTCGGTGCTCATGGCCTGACTTGCATGATTTTAAATCAGAAAATTGAACAAGCATGGTAATCTAACTCTCATTTTGGTCAAATTTTTTTTAGGAGAAAACTTAAACAAAAAAATGGTCAAAATGATGAACTAGGGGCACAATTGAGTCAGGCTTCCTGTCTTTCCCATTGTCAATATACTTGCCAAGAAGGGCACTCTACCTGCCAGAATAGGGCACAACTGAAGTTAACAGCGAAATGGCTGAAAGCTCTCTCATCCTCCAAGCAACGAGGTATCAAGCAAAGTACGAAGCACGAACTGGAATGAGGCAAGATATTCCACTCCATCATCTGGACAGATCTTATCACGTCCAAACCCCCCAGCAAAGCATCATCAACTGATGTTAGCTGCAGATTTGCTACACACTCAGTTGTAGCGCAATCTTTCCGTGGGAGGAATTCACTAGCTGTGAGTGGAAAAAAGAGAATCTAGCAGAATGCTAGGGGCACGAGCCCACAATTTGCTGTTTATCCATCAACCACCCAGGGGAGGGATGAAAAAATGAGAGATTGAAGAATAGAGAGACGTGCGATGAGAGGAAAAGTGAGAAGAGGGCTTTTTCAGAAAAACAGAGCTTGAGGGCCGAGTGATGTGAGAACCACAAATGAAAGAGGGGTGGGAAACACTACCCGGTGAAACAGGCTCCCTGTGCACGTCTGAGTGTCGTGTCTTTTTGTTTTATCTCGATTCTTGTTTCGAGTCGTTTCGAGTGTTACTCGATGTGTCTAGGTTGCGTGCCTTTTATTTCCTTGTTGAGTCGTCTTGCTGTGTTCAGTCGTAGGCTCGATACCCGGTCAAGAACTCATTTATCAATTTCAAAATAAAATCGTTTTGTGCTCCGAGTGCCATGCCATTCTCCACATTTGTACAAAACAAAATTTGTTCTTTCATAAAATCTCAGGATTCAACCCAGGTCATGTGAGAACAGTAGAACTAGGACCTATCTGAAGCTATATATGGTTCCAGACTGCAAAGCAAAAGCAAAAGAGGAAAATGTTGGGTATCTGAGTTTGTTTTAACTTCAGTAAGTTCTGAGACTACATTCTGTGTGTACCTCTTCAAGTCTTGCCAAAGCTCCGAAGTATGAGTGTGCCTCTACCTCAAGCTCAAGATCAAGTCTGCTTCAAGCCAAAATGGCAATCGAAGTGCTCCCTCGGAAAACCAGCCCCTGCCAGATGCATCTTGGCTGTGTTTGCAATGAGTTCCTAGGAGACCAACTGCGACGGTGGAAACTAGAGTTCGGACGGCTATTGCCTAGAAAGCAAAGGTTTGGAATTTCCGAGACTAAAGTCTGGTTTAAATACCCAGGGGTCTATCCTCGGCTTGAAATCTGTATGGCAGCCCCATAGATTGAGATAGCATGTGAATGCGCCTCGATTCTGGATACTGAATCAACCTAGTCTGTCACCCCGTTGGAGAATAGGGAAAGTTGTGAACATGACCAGGAAGGAAAGGTAGTAACTGCGGTTTGGAAGTACAATCAAGAAAGTGCAAGAAGAACCCACTCTTTTCAGCTCAAAAAGTTTCTGCGGAATTTTCAACTCATGTCTTCGATGTGTAGCTCATCGTCAGTCGGCATGCACGAGGTGTATCCTTTTTCGAATATATCGTGACCCCTCCGAGAGGTAAATCGGAGGTTGCGTTTGGAAATTGGTCTACTTAAGGCTTGTATTCCCTTGTTCGGCATTTTGTGTCAAATATGCGTTGTCACGCACACTCCACTTATGCATCCTTCCACCCGCATTGTTATGCACTTCTCATGCTTGCATTGTGATGCACGTTCCAATTGCATTGTTATGCACCCACTTCACTAGCATTGTTATGCTCATTCGTTGCATTGTTATGCACATTTATCTAGCATTGTTATGCTCATTGCTTGCATTGTTATGCACATTTATCTAGCATTGTTATGCTCATTACTTGCACTTCACCCGCATCGTTATGCACCTTTTCACTTGCAATTGTCGTCTTTTCTCCCCTCGCATGCGATACGTTAGGGCATCTTTGGTTTCGAACATTCGGATGAGTTCCGGTGTTCATCCATCCCTTTTCTCTCTTGCATGTGATATGCTGAGAGGTTTTCTCTTGCGTGTGATACGCTGAGAAATTTCCCTTTTCTCTCTTGCATGTGATATGCTGAGAGGTTTTCTCTTGCGTGTGATACGCTGAGAAATTTTCCGTTTTCTCTCTTGCATGTGATATGCTGAGAGGTTTTCTTTTGCGTGTGATACGCTGAGAATTTTCCGTTTTCTCTCTTGCATGTGATATGCTGAGAGGTTTTCTTTTGCGTGTGATACGCTGAGAAATTTTCCGTTTTCTCTCTTGCATGTGATATGCTGAGAGGTTTTCTCTTGCGTGTGATACGCTGAGAAATCTCCCTTTTCTCTCTTGCATGTGATATGCTGAGAGGTTTTCTCTTGCGTGTGATACGCTGAGGAATCTGCCTTTCTTCTCTTGCGTATGATACGTTGAGAAGTTTACCTTTCCTCTTTTGCGTGTGATACGCTGAGAGGTTTACCTTCTTCCTCTCCTATGTGTGATACGTAGAGAGATGTTGTATGTAAGGCTCCGGGTAGTCTCAGTAGTCGCTTTTAGCCTTCTCCGCGTGAGACGCAGTGAGAATTGCATAATTTTCTTACATCCTTTCTGCATGAAATGTAGTTAGATTTGTATTCACTTGCTTAAAACTGTTGCATTACAGCTTTCTTTGCATGATCATAAGTTATGTTCGGCTTCTTGCATTGGTTTTGCATTTTGCCCCCTTTGCCTGCGGGCATGCCTGCGGGCACATATCTGTTTATCTTGTATGTTTGTCTAAGTCTTCGGCCTTGTCAAAAATGGGTCGTCTCTGGGCTTTGACATTCACTCCCGTCACTTGTGACTTCCGAGTTCTGTCAAAGAGGGGCAACTGTAGACACCCCATTTTTGACCGACCTTAAGACTCAGACGTCGCCAGTTGAGCACTTGGTGATATTGCATGTTGTGCTTGTTCAGAAGTCTCAGAGTCGCGGCTGCGAGCCCTGCCTCCGGACTTCCGAACCCTCTTCTGTGCCTTGCCTCGGTTTGCAAACCAGACTCGATTTTCTTGGATTCTTTTCCTGAAGGAAGGGAGAGGTCCCGTAGACCATCTCTCAATGTCCGTAGGCTACATTTTGTGGCCGTAGGCCATTTTTCCCATTTCGGAGTCCGGTTTCCGGTTTTCGGAGCCGTCAGGCCGTGTGCCTCGGTTCGGGACCGCTTAACCATCTCCGTTTACTCTAAATTTTGGCATACATCTTATTTTCTCCCTTTCAAGGGACACTGGGGCCTGAGAAACCCACTTCGTGGCCGAACGCCACTTTCGGTGCTTGGCAGCCCATTTTCGGGACCCCGAACTGCGTGTTTTGGCCCCCGAGCATTCGTTTCGCATCGCTTTTCGTTCATTTTTGGCAGGTGCCTCTGTTTCATCACCAGGAAGGTCACTGGAGGGTGGGAGGCCAGTAATTGTTGCAGCAACCAGTTTTTACTTCTCCGACGCCCTCCGATGCCCGTTTTTCGCATTTCCGAGCCAATGTTGAACACCTTGGAGCTACTTTCTTCAACCCCAAACCACATATTTGTGATGTACACACATGGGAGGACCCTAAAAGTTCATGGCCGGCCAGAAAATCCAATTGACCCTTTTGAACTCCTCCTTCCGAGCCAATGTTGAACAACCTGGGCCCTTTTTCTTGAACTTTGAACCACATATTTGTGTTGTACACACATGGGAGGACCCTAAAAGTTGGTGGCCGGCCATTAATTCCATTTGAACCTTTTGAACCCCTCCTCAAATTGGCTTGTTCTCTCTCCTGTTTCAGAGTTTCCAAATTCGAACCACAGGGCTGTGAAGAGGAGACCTGGGAGGCCACCTTTTTGTGGTGGCCGGCCACTAAAGCTTGTTGACCCTTTTGACCCCTAGCCGGCCGGCTAGGGGGGGTGGCCGGCCGGCCACCTCAAGTCCCAAAAGGTGGCCGGCCATGTTCCTTGAAACTTGAACTTTACAGCTGTATAGCTTTATCCCCCAGAAAATATCTCAATCCGGGGGATATTTCTTGGGGGAAAAACCTTGGTCTTTTGGTCCCCCACCTTTCCTTCCATACTCCCTTTTTTTGATCCATATAACCAGCAGGCAACATCACATTTAGGGGTTGGAGAAAATCATCTTCAAGCCTTGATGCAAAATTCATCCTCCATCTCTCTCATTTCCTTGAAAACCTCTAAGTCCAACACCACCATTTCCTCTACACCACCACCCCCCACCCTTCCATCCTCCATTCCAGAAGTGTGAAGGTGTTCTCCAAGGCCTAAGGAGCCACAAACTCAAGCCAAGAGGCAACCAAAGTCAAGCCTTCAAAGGTAAGTCCACTTTCCCCCTTTTTGAGCTTATTTTTGCACCAATTTCTTAGCCAACATGTTTATTGATTTGAGCTCCGACCAAAACTGAAAAGGTCATTTTTTTGAGCTCATTTTCTTGTTTCATTAAGGGCTCAACCCTGTTTGAGCCCTCCATATTGCACTTGCTTCAATATCCCCTTGTATGTCAATTTTCTTGCATGCTTTGGCAACCCATTATGCTTCCATTTTTGGGCGTTTTACAGTTCAGTAAATAGGCTTATTTTGAGTCCCTCTTCAACATTGAAGAAGGGCTCATCACTGTTTGAGGTATATTTTATACACTTCATGTTATATCCCTCTTTCGGTCCCCATTCTTGCATGCTTTGGCAGCCTATCATGCTTCGGTTTTTGGCCTTTTTACAGTTCTGAAAATAGTCTTATTTTGGCCCATTATACATGTTTTATTAAGGGTCTTTGGCTGTTTGAGGAATATTTTGCATACCTCATGTTATAGCCTCTTTTGAGCCTTTTTTTGCATTGCATTTCTAGCATATTTGTATATTGTTTTGGTCATTTTACAGTTCTGTAAATAGTCATATTTTTGGTCCCTCTTCAATGTTGTAGAAGGAAATATTTCAGTTTGAGCTGTGCATATACCACTTGCCACTTTGGCCACCTTTTGGCCCTTTTTCTTGCATGGGAGTGCAGCCATACTCGTGTCTGTTTTGGGGGTTTTTACAGTTCTGGGAAACATCATATTTTGGGCCCCTCTTCAACTTTGTTGAAGGGCCCTAACCTGTTTGAGGACAGGAGATGTAAGTTGCTTCTTAATCTCATGTTTAGGGCCATTTCTTGCATGCTAGTTTTGCCCTGTCTTGGTTTGCTGTTTGGCCACGCTATAAACAGGAAAAGTGCATATTTAGGGGCCGCCTTGCTTCTGTCTTTACATTCCATGTACCAATTTTGCATGTTTGGTATGGCTATAAGCCATTTCGGGTGCCAAAATTCGTGTTTCGGGACTATTCCGTGCATCGGGTGTGTTTTCGCCTCATTTTGGGGCTGTTTTCCCCCACATTTCATTGCTGAAAATCCATTAACATGTTTGCATGCCATTTCATGTCATTTGCATTGCATATGCATTGCCTCGGTTTGCGTGCCCGTGTGCACGCATTTCGAGGCACTTCATTTTCATCTATTGGCCTCTAATGTGAGTGTGGCTGAGGCCCTCTCATGTTAGTATAAGTCCATGTTGCATTTTGCATGCCATTTCATGTCATTTGCATTGCATATGCCATCGCCTTGGTTTGCGTGCCCGTGTGCACGCATTTCGAGGCACTTCATTTTCATCCATCGGCCTCTTATGTGAGTGTGGCTGAGGCTCTCTCATGTTAGTATAAGTCCATGTTACATTTTATATGCCATTTTAGTCATATTACATTGCGTATGCCATCGCCTCGGTTTGCGTGCCCGTGTGCACGCATTTCAAGGCACTTTATGTTCATCCATCGGCCTCTTATGTGAGTATGGCTGAGGCTCTCTCATGTTAGTATAAGTCCATGTTGCATTCTATATGCCATTTCCATGCCATTGCATTGCGTATGTCATTGCCTCGGTTTGCGTGCCCGTGTGCACGCATTTCAAGGCACTTTATTTTCATCCATCGGCCTCTTATGTGAGTGTATCTGAGGCTCTCTCATGTTAGTGTAAGCCCATATCACATTTCCATGTCATTTACATTGCGTATGTCATTTTCTCGGTTTGCGTGCCCGTGTACACGCATTTCGAGGCATCTCATTTTCACAGCATAGTGCATACTAGGTTGTATCTTAGATCGTATTCTGTCATTTTCTCGATTTGCGTGCCCGTGTGCACGCATTTCGAGGCATGTCATTCCATAGCATTGTGTATGTCAGGATTGTATCTTAGTTGCATTTCATGCATGTCATGCATATTGCAGCGTGTTCGGAATAGGAGTTAGCCCGGGCACGGGAAACGAGGTGCATTTCGTACTCCGAGTGACGGAATGTATCTCAATTCCCCAGTCACCGACACTCCGGATTATCCATGATGGAGTTTGGTTTTGTTGTGTTTGTATGTGCATTCATTCCATATTGAGTTGCACATTTCGACCCCTCTGCCATCATGCATCGATATGCGTGATTGGTGGCACGAGGATCGAGGCATGCATATATCTGTGAAAATACATTGCTATGCACCTTTCCTACTCTCTGTTGCAACAAAATGAAGA
Source organism: Camellia sinensis (assembly GCF_055761805.1). Classification (NCBI taxonomy): domain Eukaryota; kingdom Viridiplantae; phylum Streptophyta; class Magnoliopsida; order Ericales; family Theaceae; genus Camellia; species Camellia sinensis. The sequence goes on along the minus strand of NC_138962.1, from coordinate 10,918,358 downwards.
ATCAACAACTTTTCGGAGCTCGGCACGCTTTCCAAGAATTACTGCAAACAGAGGCTAATTGGGGCATCCCAGTGGATTTCCGCGCAAGACAACCCGGACATGCATCATCCATCAGAAGCAAGGTAGTCCCTGGCTTGCATGCCAGTTTTATTTATTTTCTTAGTTGATTTGTTAATTAATTAGGAATTTGTATAATATTTGGACTGTAATATTCTTTTATTTGGGACTGTATATTTATTCGGACCCTCTGCGCGAGGGCACAACTGTAATAAGTGTGCGTGAGTGTGATGTATGTCTTCCAACCCCACACGTCTTTCTTCCCTTTTATTTACCAGCTTACGATGGTTAGATTAGGGCATGTTTCAATTAGCATACAGTATGATAGCATGTTTGCATTCATTCATCTGTTTTGCATGCACCGGGCTCGGCGTATCATACTAACTACATTGTATTTCAATTTCAAAGTTGAATACGTGTTAGCTGTAGCATTCCATATGCCATGTTTAGAATAGCCGAGCCTACTATAGTTGCATTTTGCATGTGTTGCATTAGGCATTTCTGTATACTTAGGATCATGCATGATTTCTAATGTAAATTCTATTTTGGCTTGGAGTACTCGGTAAGTTTTATGCTTTAGCATCCTTGCATGCGTGTGAGTGACTGCCATGAATAGCATGCTTACTATGAGGCTAATTGCTTATGTGATATAACTACCTGAGTGCCTGTGGGTGAAGGTTGGGTTATTTGGATTGGAACAATTCATCAAATGTGTGTTTTAAGCCCACTAGATAGTGGCAAAATCATGTTTTCTAAGCCCACCTGAGGGTGGCAAATCCACGTCTTAGCCTACCTGCGGGTAGCACCATCAAACCATTTTCAAACAAACAAACATGAAATGTTTTGTTCCAATTCAGGCGATCCAGTCTATACTTGTATGCTGTGCGCATCACATAGTAACCTAGGCTAATAACCGGAATAAGAACATACAATGTTTTCCAAAATAGATATCATGGTTAGTAGAGGCCGGTCTATGACCGGGCGAGCGGGGGTGCTCACGAAGTGACCTTCCCCAATCGTACCCAAGTTCCCGAGCCGAGGCAACTTTGGTGATGACAGACACGTGGCCTTTGGCACCGAGTTAGGGTTTCCTAAATTTTCCATAAAAAAACATTTAGGTGGCGACTCTGTATCTGGCAAAGCAGTCCATGTTTGGCACTTCTTTCAAAAATCTGTTTTTCTCAAACCGATTTGCCGGATTTGGACTCTTTGGTTCAGACTTAGAACCGTGACAAATTAATCGAGTCCGAACTGTAGCGAGGCCCCCCAAAGTATTCCCAACATATCAAAATACCAAAACTTAGAACAAAACCTATAAAATGGAGTAGGAAATCCCTACCTTGAAGCGAAGAACTCGAATGGAGAAGATGACGAAAACCAAAGTGCTCCAAACCCAAGATTGTTCAGATTAAACGGAAGCCCTCGACCCACTCTATCTTTTTAACAAAGGACTTAGGGTAGAAATACACTCCAAGTAGATCAAACCTAAGAGAGAAGGTGTGTAGGGAGAGGGAGAAGACGGTTCTAGGGTTTTAAAATAAAAAAGGAGATGAAAAATGACCCAGAAAGTCGGATCTCGGATTTTTATACCAGTCGCCCCGCTCGAGCGTGGAAACCCCCGCTCGAGCGCCACTCACAGACTCCCGCACGAGCGGCCAAACTCCCGCTCGAGCGGCGAATGCACACTCCTAGAAGTTTTTGCAGACAGATCCCCGCTCGAGCGTCCAACTCCCCGCTCGAGCGTAACTCACGACTTCCCGCTCGAGCGTCCAATACCCCGCTCGAGCGGCCAACACTACACAGGACATACTGGATGGGTGTATTACCCGCTCGAGCGTCCAAACCCCCGCTCGAGCGTACAAGCCAAAATCTGGGCAACTAGACTTGATTCCTAAGCTCAACCAACCTGCTCCAAATCTTCCCAACACAACCCAAGACTCAAAATAAGGATTAAAGGGTGCAAACAACATACTCTCAACAACCAGCTCCACGGAACCTAAGTCTGTATATAACAAGTAAAGAAAAGGGAAACCAGGATCACTATAACCTCCCCCCCTTAAAGAATTTCGTCCCCGAAATTAAGCATAAGTTTTCAAACAAAACAGGTTTTCCTTAATTTCCAACAATATGACATTACGATATTTAAACAATCTGACCCAACACCGGTCATTCCATCTCTTATCAAAAGGCATCACGCAATATATAAAACTACATATATTTCAATTTGTATTATCAATATGCATTCCCTTTCAATTCAACAACATTTTCTACATACACAATATTCCATTAAACTTCCATTATAAGGCAAGTTTCAAAATGCTTCCATCAATCAAAAACATAAACCATGTTTCACAATCTAAGTTATATTCAATACACTTAAGGTCTAATATTACAAATAAACAACATATGCTCAAGCATCTATAAACAGTTCTGGATATTTCTCGCGGACTTCCAGCTCACGTTCCCAAGTGGCTTCCTCCACTCCGTGATGCTTCCAAAGAACTTTTACCAAAGGGATGGTTTTGCCTCGTAAAACTTGGTCCCGCTTATCCAAGACCCTAATCGGTCTCTCTTCATACGAGACATCCTCGTCAACTACTAAATCGGTCCAATCCAACACATGTGATGGGTCCGGCTCATACTTCCGAAGCATACTCACATGAAACACATCATGTACCCCGGACAACTGCGGTGGTAAAACTAAACGATAAGCAGCCTCGCCGATCCTCTCAAGGATCTCAAAAGGACCAATGAACCGAGGGGACAACTTCCCGCTCTTCCCAAACCTCATCAATCCCCGCCTAGGTGATATCTTCAGAAAGACATGATCACCCACCTCAAACACCAACGGTCTCCTCCTACGGTCTGCATAAGATTTCTGACGACTTTATGCTGTAACAAGCCTCTTACGGATAAGCTCAACTTTCTCCGTCGTTTCCCTCACCAACTCCGGACCTAACAGAGGTGCATCACCCACCTCGACCCAACAAACAGGAGATCTACACGGTCGGCCATACAAGGCCTCAAACGGTGCCATACCGATACTAGACTGGAAACTATTGTTGTAGGCAAACTCCACCAAAGGCAAGTGACTCTTCCACGACCCACTAAAGTCAAGAACACAACCCTGAAGCATATCTTCAAGGATCTGAATAGTACGCTCGGACTACCCGTCAGTCTGAGGATGATAAGCCGTGCTAAAGGTCAACTTTGTGCCTAAGGCATTCTGCAAACTCTGCCACAACCTGGCAGTAAAACGAGGGTCTCTATCTGAGACGATCGTCACTGGGACCCCGTGTAAGCTCACTATGTCCCGAATATATAAACCGGCAAGATGATCTACCGAATCTCTTACGCGCATAGGAATGAAGTGCGCCGACTTAGTCAACCGGTCTACAACCACCCAAATAGCATCACTACCCCGCTGAGTCCTCGGAAGACCCACAACGAAGTCCATAGTGACGTGTTCCCACTTCCACTCGGCAATAGGCAAGGGTTGCAACAAACCCGCTGGCCTCTGATGTTCGGCCTTCACTTGCTGACAAGTAAGGCACTTAGATACGAAAGCTGCCACATCTCTCTTTATACCCCGCCACCAGAACTGGCGACCCAAATCCCGATACATCTTAGTGCCTCCCGGATGCACCGCAAGGCGTGAATGATGAAACTCTCGGAGTACCTCCTCTCGACAAAACTCCGGCACAAACAGACGGTCTCGGTATCTCACACTCAGGTCGGGATACACCGTCAAACCCTTCTCAACCTTCCCGCCGGAAATCTTCTCACGGAGGGATTCTACCTCAAGATCACCCCTCTGAGCCTCTAACACTCGAGTCACGAGTGTAGGCTGTACAACAACAGAAAACAAGGTCGCAGCCTCAACGGATCCGCCCAGAAGTAAATTAAACTCCCCGAGTGCACCCAACATCTCCCATTCTCGGATGGCTATACTAGCTATGTCACCAACAGGTTTCCTGCTAAGGGCATCGGCCACCACATTGGCTTTTCCCGGATGATAATGCAACTCAAAGTCATAATCCTCTATGAACTCCATCCACCTCCTCTGCCTCAAGTTCAAGTCTTTCTGTGTAAACAAATATTTCAGACTCTTATGATCCGAGAATACCTCGAATCTCTCACCATAAAGATAATGCCTCCAAATCTTCAAGGCAAATATCACAGCTGCTAACTCTAGATCATGCGTAGGGTAATTCTGCTCGTGAATTTTCAACTGACGTGAGCCATAGGCAACTACTTTCCCTTCTTGCATTAACACACAACCCAGACCCTCTCGTGAGGCGTCACAATAGACTGTATAACCTAACCCTCTCTCTGGAATAATCAATACTGGAGCGGTGGTCAGTCTAACTTTCAACTCCTGGAACGACTTTTCACAAGTCTCACTCCATACAAATTTGACTCCCTTCTGAGTCAATCTAGTCAAAGGTGAAGCTAATTTGGAGAAATCTTTCACAAACCGGCGATAATACCCAGCTAACCCCAGAAAACTGCGGATCTCAAACACACTCTTAGGTTGCGCCCAATCTTGCACCGCCTCAGTCTTGGATGTATCAACAGACACTCCTTCCCCAGAAACTACATGGCCTAAGAACTTAACCTCTTCTAGCCAGAACTCACACTTCCCAAACTTAGCATAAAGCTTATGGGCTCTAAGTAACTCAAGCACCACTCTCAAGGGTTCCTTGTGCTTCTCCTCAGAATATGAATAGATAAGGATGTCGTCCAAGAATACGACAACAAAACGATCTAAAAATTCCCGGAATATCCGGTTCATCAAATCCATAAAAACTGCCGGTGCATTGGTGAGCCCAAATGGCATCACCAGAAACTCATAGTGGCCATACCGCGTACGGAATGCCGTCTTCGGAATATCCTCCTCCCTGACTCTCAACTGATGGTAACCCGATCTCAAGTCTATCTTCGAGAAACAACGGGAACCCTTCAACTGATCGAACAGATCATCTATACGAGGCATAGGGTACTTATTCTTAACTGTAGCCCGATTCAATTTCCGGTAATCTATACAAAGTCTCAAAGCACCACCTTTCTTTTTAACAAAGAGGGCCGGTGCTCCCCACGACGAAACACTAGGACGTATAAAATCCTTATCTAGCAACTCCTGGAGTTGGATCTTCAATTCAACTAACTCGGCTGGGGCAAAACGATAAGGTTCCATAGAAATCGGCGCCGTGCCGGGCACTAGGTCAATAGAGAACTCAATCTCCCGATGCGGTGGTAAACCAACAAGATCCCCGGGAAAAACGTCCGAGTACTCACAAACCACCCCTAGCAACACAATCTGAGTCTCATCATCCTCACTAATCGAAAGGTTAGCAAGTAGACCACTAAGCTAACTCCGTCCTCGCGGAACATACCCCGGTGGCAACACATTACCAACCCGGTCCCCCAGAAAATGAAAATACTCTCCGCTCACGGTACAACAAGTGACCTTCTGGCGGTAGCAATCAATAACTGCCCGGTATGACGATAACCAGTCCATACCCAAAATAACATCGAAACCCCTCATAGGCATAACTACAAAGGAAAATGGGATTCTATGATAATCAACCTCTATATCACAACCCCTAACACCTTGTTTCAAAATCAATTCACCCCCAAGAGGTGACACTACACAAATAGGAGATGCTAACTGTGCTAACTCCAACTCCAAAACAGATGCAAATGCAGCAGACACAAAGGAATGGGATGCACCCGTATCAATCAAAACATTAGCAACCGAGTTGCAAAACAAGAAGGTACCTTTCACAACTGATGGTGCCGGCATAAGATCCTGCGCGGTAACAGCATACACGCGCCCAGACGACCTTTGATCAACCTGCTCACCCCTAGGAGCATAAAATTGTTGCACCGACTGGGACGATGAAGCCCCCTGATTGGCTCTCGAGGCCTGACCCGACTGAGCTGGCTGCTGACCCTGAATCGGCCTCAAACCAGATGCACCAGGTGTGCCACCCAACTGCGGGCAATACCTCTTCATATGCCCCGGCTGACCACACTGATAACACGAGAGTGGCTGGCCTCTACCCTGACTCTGGCTCTGAGATCGAGCTGAAGATGATGCTGCTCTCTGCACTCCTCCCCTCTGAGGACAAACTGGAGACTTGTGGCCTAGCTGGCCACACTTGAAACAGGTAATGTCTCCCTGACTGCCTTTCCCCGAACTAGCACTTGGCACAGGAAAAGTCGATCTAGAAAAACTACTCTGAGACTGTTGAGGATTAAAACCCTTCTGTCTCCTACCATCACCCTGACCATCCTGACTCCTCTTGGAGCCCTTCTGTCATTCCTCCTCCTCCTGCATCATGATTTCCATGTGAGCTGCAGCATCAACCATACGCCCATAATCCCGAATCATAGTTCCCCCAACTCTCAGCTTGAGACCGCGCCTCAACTTTTTCTCAAACTCAATACAACGGCGTTCCTCAGACGCCACCAATTCAGGTGCAAACCTGGACAAGCTAGTAAATGCAGCCTCAAACTCGGCCACTGAAGAACTCGACTGCTTAAGCTGGCAGAACTGGTCTCTCAGCTTCTCCCTAACTGCTGGAGATAAAAACCTCTCCTGGAAAACATTTACAAAAGCCTCCCATGTACCTCTTATACGACCCTTAGTGAACTTCCACCACTGACCCGCATCCCCCTTCAGCTGGAAAGATGCCAAGGTCACTTTCAACCCCTCGTCTTCGATGCCAAGCATCTCAAACGTCTTCGTTGTCTGTTCGAGCCATTCATCTGCCTTAAGCGGCTCTTTAGGATCGCCCACAAATTCATCCGGGTTAGACCGGAAGAACTCCCTCTTCAGAAAGGCAGGTCCTGCATCCGCTACAACAACCCGAGCTTGATTCTCGGCTCTGAGAATGCTTACTGACTCCCTGAATGCCCCTGCTATCTCTCGAGCTAAAGCGCCCATAGCCTGCTGGCCTACTGGCTCGGCCACATTGGCCTGGCCAATACCCTCCTGAACTGCCGGAATCTCCTCTGGCACAGGCACCTCCTGCCTACCCGGCCTACCACGCCTACCGCGTCCTCGTCCTCGTCCTGACATCCTAATAAAGGAAACAAAGACATTAGCACATTAATAAATGTGCCGAAACTAAACACTCGCGTCCTAAAGCATTGGACAACAATAATTCATTCCACGTAAGCACATAATCACATAAGCACCTACGAATTTCATTCCTGGATAATGATAGTCCCAATGCGTTGCTATAGTTCCGGTTGGAAGCAGTAGTGATCAAGTGCCTTTCCAACAAGACTACTAGAAACTCAAGGGTCCAATCAACATCCTAGAAACTACATTCCATACCCACATAATCACATAAACATGTTATCACATAAGCATATAACATTACACTAAGTCTCTATCAAACGAGACGAACCCAATGTGATACTAATCACTTCCCACGTACCCAAAATATTCAAACCCGGTACGCTCTGATACCAAGTTGTAACACCCTCGAAAATAAACCCATTAAATATATATAACATCAACATGCAATGTTTAAAAAGGAAACAGTTCATTATAATATTCATCAGAGTCTTACTAAGCAAAAGCATTACATGTAACATCAAATTAAATGCCCTACAGGCTTACATCTTTCCAAGCCAACACTTGGACACAAAAGTATGAGTTCTAACTCAAATACAAATAAAGCCCTAGGCTTGTATGTTTACATGTATTAACTAATGAAAGCAAATAACTAAAAATAATCTTCAAAATCCAAGTCCTTCCAAGCTATGTCCTTGGAGGTAGCTTATCACCTGAACCTGAAAATGATGTTCCCATATAGGGTGAGCCACAGCCAAGTAGAAATATACTAAACCAAATATAAGCATTGAATAAAGCAATAGCATTCAATAGATGGTTAACCAAGATAATCAATTACATCATTATCGAATCTCATGACACTATTGTCAACGACACGTTTCACTTTCCAACATTATCAATATGGCTCAGAACCTGGCCAAACTTACAATAGTGAATTATATATATATATATATATATATATATATATATATATCATATTCACATTCTTCCAATGTCAACAAACAAATGAGACTCAAGCTGAACTCAAAACACTTCATACTTCCAGATTGATACACATTGTAGTGCTATATCAAAATAAAACACTTCTATATAAATAAGCACACATAAAAGTGATGCTAATGGAGTCCATCCCCTATCTCCTCCCAAACAAAATCTGGTTTAGAGGTCCATCCCCTATCTTCCCCTAAACCGTGGAGTACATCCCCTATCTCCTCCCACACAAAACAATGTATGTAAACACATAACATATAACACACAATTAATATACATAATGTCTGTATTAATTCAGCAGTCAAAATGAACGACTCAACCAATGTGATTAGTTTCAGTTATCCCTAATCCACATGCAATGTCTACAATAAATAGCCCAAAACAGTTATTTCTAGATTTGGAAATAAATATAACAACAATTCAATAGGCGAGTGATTTAAATTATCCAACTACACCGTTTAATCAATAAATTTCCCAATTTCATGAATTTAACCATCTTTTCCCAATTCCACGAATTAATTATACAAATTAATTTAATAATACAACTAGGGTTTTTCCCAAAACTTACCAAAGTATTCCCAACATATCAAAATACCAAAACTTAGAACAAAACCTATAAAATGGAGTAGGAAATCCCTACCTTGAAGCGAAGAACTCGAATGGAGAAGATGACGAAAACCAAAGTGCTCCAAACCCAAGATTGTTCAGATTAAACGGAAGCCCTCGACCCACTCTATCTTTTTAACAAAGGACTTAGGGTAGAAATACACTCCAAGTAGATCAAACCTAAGAGAGAAGGTGTGTAGGGAGAGGGAGAAGACGGTTCTAGGGTTTTAACATAAAAAAGGAGATGAAAAATTACCCAGAAAGTCGGATCTCGGATTTTTATACCAGTCGCCCCGCTCGAGCGTGGAAACCCCCGCTCGAGCGCCACTCACAGACTCCCGCTCGAGCGGCCAAACTCCCGCTCGAGCGGCGAATGCACACTCCCAGAAGTTTTTGCAGACAGATCCCCGCTCGAGCGCCCAACTCCCCGCTCGAGCGTAACTCACGGCTTCCCGCTCGAGCATCCAATACCCCGCTCGAGCGGCCAACACTACACAGGACATACTGGATGGGTGTATTACCCGCTCGAGCGTCCAAACCCCCGCTCGAGCGTACAAGCCAAAATCTGGGCAACTAGACTTGATTCCTAAGCTCAACCAACCTGCTCCAAATCTTCCCAACACAACCCAAGACTCAAAATAAGGATTAAAGGGTGCAAACAACATACTCTCAACAACCAGCTCCACGGAACCTAAGTCTGTATATAACAAGTAAAGAAAAGGGAAACCGGGATCGCTATAGTGGTTTCTTGAATGAACTTCCATTTTTAATTTTCTGCAACTTCCATTTTTATTTCCATTCAACTTTTTTTTTATTCATGTTTCTTTACTATTCAACTTCCTTTTTTTTTTTAATTTCCAAATAGATCGTTAAGGTATAGTGGTTTCTGGATTGAACTTCCATTTTCAATTTTATGCAACTTTAATTTTTATTTTTATTCAATTTCCTTTTTATTCAATTTACTTTTCTATTAAACTTCCTTTTTTATTTCATTTCCAAATAGAACGTTAAGGTATAGTGGTTTCTTTAATGAACTTCTATTTTTAATTTTCTGCAACTTCCATTTTTATTTTTATTTGACTTCCATTTTTACTCAAGTTATTTTTCTATTCAACTTCCTTTTTTATTTAATTTCCAAATAGAACGTTAAGGTATAGTGGTTTCTTGAATGAACTTCCATTTTTAATTTTCTGCAACTTCCATTTTTATTTTTATTTAACTTCCTTTTTCATTCTAGGTTCTTTTCTACTCAACTTCCTTTTTTATTTAATTTCCAAATAGATCATTAAGGTATAGTTGTTTCTGGATTGAACTTCCATTTTTAATTTTATGCAACTTTCATTTTTATTTATATTCAACTTCCATTTTTATTCAATTTACTTTTCTATTAAACTTCCTTTTCAATTTAATTTCCAAATAGATCGTTAAGGTATATTGGTTTTTGAATGAACTTCCATTTTTAATTTTCTGCAACTTCCATTTTTATTTCTATTCAACTTCTTTTTTTATTCATGTTTCTTTTCTATTCTACTACCTTTTTTGTTTCATTTCTGAACAGATCGTTAAGGTATAGTTGTTTCTGGATTGAACTTCCATTTTTAATTTTATGCAATTTTCGCTTTTATTTTTATTCAACTTCCATTTTTATTCAATTTACTTTTCTATTAAACTACCCTTTTTATTTAATTTCCAAATAGATCGTTAAGGTATAGTGGTTTCTTGAATGAACTTCCATTTTTAATTTTCTGGAACTTCCATTTTTATTTTTATTCAACTTCCATTTTTATTCAGGTCATTTTTCTATTCAACTTCCTTTTTTATTTAATTTCCAAATAGATCGTTAAGGTATAGTTGTTTCTTGAATGAACTTCCAATTTTAATTTTTTGCAACTTTCATTTTTATTTCTATTCAACTTCTTTTTTTAATCAAGTTTGTTTTCTATTCAACTACCTGTTTTATTTAATTTCTAAACAGATCGTTAAGGTATAGTGGTTTTTGGATTGAACTTCCATTTTTTATTTTATGCAACTTTCACTTTTATTTTTATTCAATTTACTTTTCTATTAAAATTCCTTTTTTATTTAATTTCCAAAGAGATCGTTAAGGTATAGTGGTTTTCTTAAATGAACTACCATTTTTAATTTTCTGCAACTACCATTTTTATTTTTATTCGACTTCCATTTTTATTCATGTCATTTTTCTATTCAATTTCATTTTTTATTTAATTTCCAAATAGATCGTTAAGGTATCGTGGTTTCTTGAATGAACTTCCAATTTTAATTTTCTGCAACTTCCATTTTTATTTCTATTCAACTTCTTTTTTTATTCAAGTTTCTTTTCTATTCAACTACCTTTTTTATTTAATTTCTAAATAGATCGTTAAGGTATAGTGGTTTCTGGATTGAACTTCCATTTTTAATTTTAGGCAGCTTTCACTTTTATTTTTATTCAACTTCCATTTTTATTCAATTTACTTTTCTATTAAACATCGTTTTTTATTTAATTTCCAAATAGATCGTTAAGGTATAGTGGTTTCTTGAAAGAACTTCCATTTTTGATTTTCTGCAACTTCTATTTTTATTTCTATTCAACTTCTTTCTTTCTTCAAGTTTTTTTTTTCTATTCAACTTCCTTTTTTATGTAATTTCCAAATATATTGTTATGGTATAGTGGTTTCTGGATTGAACTTCCATTTTTAATTTTATGCAACTTTCATTTTTATTTTTATTCAACTTCCATTTTTATTCAATTTACTTTTCTTTTAAACTTCCTTTTTTATTTAATTTCCAAATAGGTCGTTAAAGTATAGTGGTTTCTTTAATAAACTTCCATTTTTAATTTTATGCAACTTTCACTTTTATTTTTATTCAACTTCCACTTTTATTCAATTTACTTTTCTATTAAACTTCCTTTTTTTTATTTAATTTCCATATAGATCGTTAAGGTATAGTGGTTTCTTGAATGAACTTCCATTTTTAATTTTCTGCAACTTCCATTTTTATAGCGATCCCAGGTTTACCCTTGTTGTAAAGTGATCCGAACATGTGTCCGTGGATGATAGTAGTTGATTATTACCGTGTGTACATCCTTTCTTACTTTGTATTTGAGTTATAGGATGTGTTGGGCAGGTTTGTAACAGGTTGGTTGAGTTTAGAAACCAAAACTAGTTGCCCAGATTTTGACCTGTCCGCTCGAGCGGGGGTTTTGGCGCTCGAGCGGGAATTGCACCCATCCAGTATTTCCTGTGTAGTGTTGGAAGCTCGAGCGTGGGATTGGCCGCTCGAGCGGGGTTGTGTGAGTGTCGCTCAAGCGGGGAGTTGGACGCTCGAGCGGGAGACCTGTCTGCAAAAGTTGAGCGGGGGATTGGCCGCTCGAGCGGGAGTCTGTGAGTGCCGCTCGAGCGGGGAGTTTGATGCTCGAGCGGGGCGACTTTTATATAAATCCGAGATTCGACTTTTGGATCACTTTTTCAAGATCTTTTCTCTCTCTTACTTTTCCAAAAAGCCATTTTCAGAGCTTCTCACTCTAAAACCGGCCCTTCTCTCTTAGATTTGATCTAGTGGGAGTTGTTTGCTCACTTTTGGTCTTTACGAAAGTTGTGTTGATCGTCGAGGGCTACATTTTAATCTGAAAATTTCAAAATTTGGAGCATTTTGGTTTTGGTCTTCATCTCCATTGGAGCTCAAACTTTGAGGTAGGGATATCCTACTCCTTTCTATGAGCTTTGTCTTTAAATTTTAGTATTTTGAGATGTTGGGGTTGGTTTGGTAATTTCGTGAAAGTTTGGGGCTTTGTGTAAATTTACAAAAGTTGGGGTTTTAGCTATATAAAGCCTAGATGCATGTTCGGCATGGAAAAAGGTGAAATTAATGTTAAAACATTAATGAAAATGGAACCTAAGGGTTGTAATGTTAATTATGGAAAATGCCCTAATTACATTGATTGATTAATTTGTATAATTAATTGTTGGAAATGAGTAATTGAATTGAGAATATGGAAATTGGGAAGTTATGGGATAAAGGGGTGTAGTTGGATTATTTATCACTCACCTAATTGGAATGTTGATTATATATCCATTGTTGCATTTATTTTCTGTATAGAAATAACTACTTTGGGCTATCGGTGGAGGATAGTCGTGATTGTTGTAGACACTGCATGATGATTAGGCAAATTGAAACTAATCACTGGAATGTGTCATTGAGATTGACGATTGAAAGAATACATTAAATTTATGTATTGTGTGATGATGTGTATAATTGTTGTTTATATGCATTGTGTTGTGTTGGAGGAGATAGGGGATGTACTCCACGGTTTAGGGGAAGATAGGGGATGGACCTCTAAACCGGATGTGTTGGGAGGAGATAGGGGATGGACTCCGTAGATAGAGCTCATATGCTTATCTAGTGATGTATTGACAGAGCTCATATGCTTGTCATTAGAAGTGTGATAGTGCTCATATGCATATCTGTGGAAGTGATGATATAGCTTGTATGCTTATCTGTTGTTATGTGATATAGCTAGTATGCTTATCTATTATGAAATGGGAAGTGTTTGATATGAGCTACTGTCTCATATGAGTTGTTTGGCCAGGTTCTGAGCCATGGTTATAAATTGAGAATTTGAAAGGAATTGGAAAATGAATGGTAATATGGACTTGTATGTCATGAAATCGTAAAATGTGATAAGGGAAAGTATCTGTGTTGGCCATCTATCAATTGCTAATCTTTTAGTCATTGTTCATATTTGGTTTAGTGTATTTCTACTGGGCTGTGGCTCACCCTATATGGGAATATCATTTTCAGGTATAGGTAGCATGCCACCTCCAAGGACGTAGCTTGGGAGGCTAGAGGCGAACACATTTTTGTTGTCTTATTTTTGATGTATTACATGTATATTCAAGCCAAGGGCTTAATGTGTAAATGAGTTAGCACTCTTTTGTTGTAACCAAGTGTTAACTTGGAAAGCTATAAGCCTTTAGGGCATTTGCTTTTGTCGTTATCATGTAATACTTTTTGTAATGAAACTCTGATAAATGGAAGAATGTGGAACTTTTATATATCAAATGCATGTCTATATTGAAGGGTTTAATGTTGTTATTTTGAGGGCATTACAACTTGGTATCAGAGCGTACCGGGTTCGAATACTTTGGGTACGTGGGAAGTGATTAGTATCACAATGGGTTTGTCTCGCTTGATAGAGACTTAGATGTAGTGTCATATGCTATGTGCTAAATTGATAACATGCTTATGTGACTATTGTGGGTATGGAATGTAGTTTCTAGGATGTTGATTGGATCCTTGGGTTTCTGGGAGTCTTGATGGAAAAGCACTTGATCAATGTTGTTTCTAACCGGAACTCTAGTAACGCCTCGGGACTATCATTATCCGGAAATGAAATTCGTAAGTGCTTATGTGTTTATGTGCTTACGTGGAGTGAATTACTGTTGTCCATGCATTAGGACGTGAGTGTTTAGTTTTGGCACATTTGTGAATGTGCTAACGTTTTGTATTACCTTCATTAGGATGTTAGGACGAGGAAGAGGTGCTAGGCGTGGTAGACCTGCGAGGCAGGAAGTACCTTTACCGGATGATATTCCGGCAGTGCAGGAGGGAGTTGGCCAGGCCAATGTGGCCGAGCCAGCGGGTCAACAGGCTATGAGTGCCTTGGCACGAGAGATAGCAGGGGCTTTAGGTATTCTTAGAGCAGGGAATCAGGCAGCTGAGGCAGGGCCTTCTTTTTTGAAGAGGGAGTTCTTCCGGTCTAATCCGGATGAGTTTGTTGGAGATCCGAAGGAACCACTGAAGGCTGACGAGTGGTTAGAACAGATGAGTAAGACGTTCGAGATGCTTGGCATCGAGGACGGGGCACTGAAAGTGACCTTGGCATCCTTCCAGCTGAAGGGAGATGCGGGTCAATGGTGGAAGTACGAGAAGGCTCGTGTTGGTGGTACATGGGAGGCGTTTGTGAATGCCTTCCAGGAGAGGTTCTTGTCTGCAGTGGCTAGGGAGAAGCTGATGGATCAGTTTAGCCGGCTTAATCAGCAGGGTATGTCTGTGGCAGAGTTCAAGGCCACTTTTACTAGTTTGTCCAAGTTTGCACCTGAGTTGGTGGCGTCCGAAGAACGCCGTTGCTATGAGTTTGAGCGGAAGTTGAGGCGAGGCCTCAAGTTGAGGGTTGGTGGGTCTTACATCCGAGAGTATAGACATTTAGTGGGTGCTGCAGCTCATATGGAGCTCATGATGCAAGAGGAAGACGAGGAGAAACATAGAGGCTCCAAGCAGGGCCAGGAGGGTCAGGGTGATGGCAAGAGACAGAGGGGTTATAACTGTCACGACCCCAAACCGCCCCTAGTAGTTTGGTGCCGTGATGGCCAGTAATCCGTGATTACCGAAGGCCAACTTTCAAAAAACCTAACACAATCAGAGTATGGATATAGGGGGGCTCACAAATGCGGAAGCAATAAATCAAATACAAGTGGTCCACAAGAGCTGTGCATAGATCCAATGAAATGACATTCATCTTACAATTTGAATACAACAAAACAAAATACATATTACATCTTGATCAAAAGGCTTCTTGAGCCGACATATACAAAATACAGTTAATACAAGCCAAGAAGCATGATTTTCAAGAATTGCCGACATAAAGATAAATGACATTGCCGACGTAAATACAAAACAAAGCCGACATAATCATGAGTCCAAATAAGCTTTCAAAACAGTCTAGGCGTCGCCGACGTCCTGCTCATCACCTACATATATATAGAGAGGGTGAGCTTGGATACTCAGTGAATGGTACTAATAATAAAGGTTTTGCATGAATATAGCCGGGGTCTTTCAAAACCAAAACACATCAAAACTTTATCAAGACGAGGGATGAACTGCATTCATCAATCAAATATCACAACATCGGCGAAGCAAGGGATGAACCGTATTCATCAATCAAGTATTACAACATCGGCGAAGCAAGGGATGAACCGTATTCATCAATCAAGTATTACAACATCGGCAAAACACATCAAGCTCATCAAAACAAGAGCTGTACGATCCGTAATCGTTTAGTCAAAGGTACTGCGAAAGTTTATAGTCCTCCAGCACAAAGGACTTGTGTTACTTAGGCCCGTAGCCCGATTTAACATAGTAATCTTTTCAAGAAAGGACTGTATCCTTTTACACTTAGTACTGCGAAAGTTTAGAGTCCTCCAGTACAAGGGACTGGTGTTACTTGGGTCCGTAGCCCGATTTAACAAGGACCGTATCCTTTTATGCTTAGTGCTGCGAAAGTTTAGAGTCCTCCAGCACAAGGGACTTTCCAAGAGAGGACCATATCCTTTTATACTTAGTGCTGCGAAAGTTTAGAGTCCTCCAGCACAAGGGACTTTTCAAGGTTAACATCAAACGAAGCTTGTACTTGATACGTCAAGATAGAGCTATTCATTCATACTTAACAAATACTTTCGTCAAAACAAAGCAAAGCAAGATTTATCAAAACAAGTACAACATAGCTTTATCAATAATACCACTCACCTAGTTCTTCAGGTGTAGGCTCAAAACGAAGATCAAGGTCCTACAAATCACATGGCAAACCACATTCTCAAAACAAGCTTTATATGCATGCAAATGATCTCGGCATTCTCACCAAATCCAAGTCAATAACAAAGCAAAACATGCTGGGAGTTCAAACACTGCTCCTGTCTCATTAAACACACAGGGTACCAACCAGGTCTTTGCCGAGGTCCCACACATCCTTGCCGAGGTGTGGTTCCGCTGGCCTCATTCAAAAGCAAAGTCGGGAAAACCAGGGTTTCCCTTCGAAGCACATGAAGAACATGATGAACATGATCGAGAGGAAGATGAATGCAAGTTCAAAACTTGTTACAAAAATCTAAGGTTTCATACCAAGAGTTCAAAACATGGACTTGGGTACCCACACAAGAAAGTCATGCAAGAACAAACACAAAAACATGATTTTCGTTTCAAACTTTCGGCTCAAAATGAGACTTTCTTCAAGAACACATGAAGACCATTTTCCCTTTTCAAAACCAACTTCAAATCGATGCATGACATGCAAAACAAATTCAATCATGCAATGCAGCTAGATGATCAACAACAACAACCAAAGGAGATCAAGATTCTAACCTCAAAACTCGAATCCAACGGATCAAACCGCGAAGATCAAGCTTGGAAGACTTGCTCTCACTCAAGAACTTCTCTTCCTCCTCTCTAGAGCTTCTCTCTCTAAAAACAAAGATTTGAGACAAAATAATTTGTTTCTAGGTCTGCCGGCTGTCTTAACAATCAGCTCGGACACGTGGCGCTATCGGGTTGGTTCAGCTCAAAAAGGTGATTGATAGATAGGACAGGTCTCTGACAAAGCGTATGCAACAAGCTCGGTAAAACACATCGGCAATAAATGACATCGGCTCAACCAAGGATAAGGTCAACAGGATTACAAAAACATCGGCTAGGGAGGACGACGCTTGACTAAGCTGTGCCACACCTTGGCCGGGGTGTGCCACATCTCGGCCTAGGCCATACCTGCCCAAGGACAAGGTTCAGCAAGTGCAAAACATCTCGGCAACAAGCCCGAGGTGAAGATCGTATCGCCCAAGCGGTTCCAAGACATTTCAAAGTACAAAGGCTCAGGGTTGATCTAAACTCAGGATGACTTCGGCTACACGTCGAGCAAAGAACAAAATCATGCAAGCAATATGAACAAAACAAGGCAAACAAATCCTTCCAATTATCATGACAAGGCAAGATCATGCAGGAATGTATGCAAGTATGACAAGAGTAAGGTGAGGGTTGTTACATCCTACCCCCCTTAAAGAAGTTTGGTCCCCAAACTTAGATTACCTTGCTCTATGAACAACTCTGGATAACGGATTCTCACATCCCCTTCCTTTTCCCACGTGGCTTCTGTGCCATAATGTTCCTTCCATTCGACCTTTACCATCGGTATCGATTTGTTTCTCAACTGCCTCACTTGTCTGTCAATAATCCTCATCGGCTTCTCCTCGTAGCCCAAATCCTCATTAACCGAAATCCCGAAATGATCAATTATATGCAGCGGATCTCGGATGTACTTTCTCAACATCGAAACATGAAACACATTGTGGACTTGGCTCAAATCTGGCGGCAAAGCAAGTCTGTAGGCAACGGGGTTAATTCTCTCAAGAATTTCAAATGGCCCAATATAACGAGGTGCTAATTTACCTTTCTTTCCAAATCTGGATACTCCTTTCATTGGTGAAACTTTCAGGAATACATGATTCCCAACTTCGAGTTCTAACTCCTTCCTTCTCTGGTCGGCGTAGCTCTTTTGTCGGCTCTGGGCAGTTTTAATCCTCTGTCGGATAAGTTTAATCTTCTCTGTTGTCACTTGAATCAATTAGGGACCAAGCAGAGTTCTGTCTCCAACTTCGGTCCAACATATCGGTGACCTACATTTCCTTCCGTACAAGGCCTCATACGGCGCCATGCCAATGCTAGCTTGATAACTGTTGTTGTAAGCGAATTCCACTAACGGCAAATGCGTTCCCCAACTCCCTTGGAAGTCCATTTTTATTCAATTCACTTTTCTTTTACACTTCCTTTTTTATTTAATTTCCAAATAGATCGTTAAGGTATAGTGGTTTCTTGAATGAACTTCAATTTTTAATTTTCTGCAACTTCCATTTTTATTTTTATTCGACTTCCAATTTTATTCAAGTCATTTTTCTATTCAACTTCCTTTTCTATTTAATTTCCAAATACATCGTTAAGGTATAGTGGTTTCCTAAATGAACTTCCAATTTTAATTTTCTGCAACTTCCATTTTTATTTCTATACAACTTCTTTTTTTCTTCATGTTTTTTTTTTCTATTCAACTTCCATTTTTATTTAATTTCCAAATAGATCTTTAATGTATAGTGGTTTTTGGATTGAACTTCCATTTTAATTTTATGCAACTTTCATTTTTATTTTTATTCGACTTCCATTTTTATTCAATTTACTTTTCTATTAAACTTCCTTTTTTATTTAATTTCCAAATAGATCGTTAAGGTATAGTGGTTTCTTGATTGAACTTCCATTTTTAATTTTCTGCAACTTCCATTTTTATTTTTATTTTACATCCTTTTTCATTCAAGTTTCTTTTCTACTGAACTTCCTTTTTTATTTAATTTCCAAATAGATCGTTAAGGTATAGTGGTTTCTTGAATGAACTTCCATTTTTATTTTTATTCGACTTCTATTTTTATTCAATTAACTTTTCTATTAAACTTCATTTTTTATTTAATTTCCAAATAGATCGTTAAGGTATAGTGGTTTCTTGAATGAACTTCCATTTTTAATGTTCCACAACTTTCATTTTTATTTTTATTCGACTTCCATTTTTATTCAATATACTTTTCTATTAAACTTCCTTTTCTATTTAATTTCCAAATAGATAGTTAAGATATTATGGTTTCTTGAATGAACTTCCATTTTTAATTTTCTGCAACTTCCATTT
Source organism: Camellia sinensis (assembly GCF_055761805.1). Lineage (NCBI taxonomy): Eukaryota > Viridiplantae > Streptophyta > Magnoliopsida > Ericales > Theaceae > Camellia > Camellia sinensis. The sequence goes on along the minus strand of NC_138962.1, from coordinate 10,899,123 downwards.
TTATTTTTATTTAACTTCCTTTTTCATTCTAGTTTCTTTTCTACTCAACTTCCTTTTTTATTTAATTTCCAAATTGATCGTTAAGGTATAGTGGTTTCTGGATTGTACTTCCATTTTTAATTTTATGCAACTTTCACTTTTATTTTTATTCAACTTCCATTTTTATTCAATTTACTTTTCTATTAAACTTCCTTTTTTATTTAATTTCCAAATAGATCGTTAAGGTATATTGGTTTCTTGAATGAATTTCCATTTTTATTTATATTCGACTTCCATTTTTATTCAGGTCATTTTTCTATTCAACTTCCTTTTTTATTTAATTTCCAAATAGATCGTTAAGGTATAGTGCTTTCTTGAAAGAACTACCATTCTTAATTTTTTGCAACTTCCATTTTTATTTTTATTTGACTTCCTATTTTGTTCAGGTTTCTTTTCTACTCAACTTCGTTTTTTATTTAATTTCCAAATAGATCGTTAAGGTATAGTGGTTTCTGGATTGCACTTCCATTTTTAATTTTCTGCAACTTCCACTTTTATTTTTATTCAATTTACTTTTCTTTTACACTTCCATTTTTATTTAATTTCCAAATAGATCGTTAAGGTATAGTGGTTTCTTGAATGAACTTCCATTTTTAATTTTCTGCAACTTCCATTTTTATTTTTATTCGACTTCCAATTTTATTCAAGTCATTTTTCTATTCAACTTCCTTTTTTATTTAATTTCCAAATACATCGTTAAGGAATAGTGGTTTCTTAAATGAAATTCCAATTTTAATTTCTATACAACTTCTTCTTTTCTTCAAGTTTTTTTTCTATTCAACTTCCTTTTTTATTTAATTTCCAAATAGATCGTTAAGGTATAGCGGTTTCTGGATTGAACTTCCATTTTTAATTTTATGCAACTTTCATTTTTATTTTTATTCAACTTCCATTTTTATTCAATTTACTTTTCTATTAAACTTCCTTTTTTATTTAATTTCCAAATAGATCGTTAAGGTATAGTGGTTCCTTGAATGGACTTCCATTTTTAATTTTCTGCAACTTCCATTTTTATTTTTATTTCAGTTCTTTTTTCATTCAAGTTTCCCTTCTAGTCAACTTCCTTTTTTATTTAATTTCCAAATAAATCGTTAAGGTATAGTGGTTTCTTGAATGAACTTCCATTTTTAATTTTCTGCAACTTCCATTTTTATTCAATTTACTTTTCTATTAAAGTTCCTTTTTTATTTAATTTCCAAATAGATCGTTAAGGTATACTGGTTTCTTCACGACCCCAAACCGCCCCTAGTAGTTTGGTGCCGTGATGGCCAGTAATCCGTGATTACCGAAGGCCAACTTTCAAAAACTTAACGCAATCAGAGTATGGATATAGGCGGCTCACAAATGCAGAAGCAATAATCTAAAATACGAGTAGTCCATAAGAGCCGTGCGTAGATCAAATTCGATGCCAAACATTTCCAATTAACTTTACAACTTGAATACAACAAAGTAAAAGACATATTACATCTTGATCAAAAGGCTTCTTGAGCCGACGTATACAAAATACAGTTAATACAAGCCAAGAAACATGATTTTCAAGAATTACCGACATAAAGATAAATGGCATTGCCGACGTGAATACAAAAAAAACAAAGCCGACATAAGCACGAATCCAAAACAAGCTTTCAAGCAATCTAGGCGTCGCCAACGTCCTGCTCATCACCTACATATATATAGAGAGGGTGAGCTTGGATACTCAGTGAATGGTACTAGAAATAAAGGTTTGCTTGAATATAGCCGGGGTCTCTCAAAACAAAACACATCAAAACTTTATCGAACAAGGGATGAACCGTATTCATCGATCAAGTATCACAAGTCACAAGGGATGCTTACTGACATCGGCAAAACAAGGGATGAATCGTATTCATCGATCAAATATCTCAAGTCACAAGGGATGCTTACTGACATCGGCAAAACAAGGGATGAACCGTATTCATCGATCAAACTCATCAAAACAAGGGCTGTACGATCCGTAATCATTTAGTCAAGGGTACTGCGAAAGTTTAAAGTCCTCCAGCACAAGGGACTTGTGTTACTTAGGCCCGTAGCCCGATTTAACATAGCAAAACTGGTGTTACTTAGGCCCGTAGCCCGATTTAACGAGGACCGTATCCTTTTATACTTAGTACTGCGAAAGTTTAGAGTCCTCCAGCACAAGGGACTTTCCAAGAATTACATCAAAACAATGCTTATACTTGATACAACAAAACAGGACTATTCATTCATGCTTAACAAAACACTTTCGTCAAAACAAAGCAAGCAAGATTTATCAAAACAAGTATAACATAGCTTTATCAATAATACCACTCACCTAGTTCTTCAGGTGTAGGCTCAAAGCGAATATCAAGGACCTGACAATCACATGGCAAATCACATTCTCAAAACAAGCTTTATATGCATGCAAATGATCTCGGTATTTCCACAGGGTCCAAGTCAATAACAAAGCAAAACATGCTGGGAGTTTAAACATTGCCCCCGTCTCATGAAAACACACTGGGTACCAACCGGGTCTTTTGCCGAGGTCCCACACTTCCTTGCCGAGGTGTGGTCCCGTTGGCCTTACTTAAAAGCAAAGTCGGGAAACCTGGGTTTTCCCTTGAAGAACATGCAGATCATGATGAACATGGTTATGTGAAAGATGAATTCAAGATCAAAACTCGTTACAAAAATCTGAGATTTCCTGCCAAGAGTTCAAAACATGGACTTGGGTACCCATGCAAGAGGGTCATGCAAGAACAAACACAAAATCGTGGTTTTCGTTCCAAACTTTCGGATCAAAACGAGACTTTCTTCAAGAACACAGGAAAATCGTTTTCTCTTTTCAAAACCAACTTCAAATCGATGCATGACATGCAAAACGGATCCGATCATGCAATGCAGCTTGATAAACGATAATAACAATCAAAGTAGATCAAGATTCTAACCTCAAAACTCTAATCCAACGTATCAAACCACGAAGATCAAGCTTGGAAGACTTACTCTCTCTCAAGAACTTCTCTTCCTCCTCTCCAGAGCTTCTCTCTCTAAAAACAAAGATTGAGACCAAAAATGATTTGTTTCTAAGTCTGCCGGCTGTTTTAACAACTAGCTCGGACACGTGGCGCTACCGGGTTGGTTCAGCTTAAAAAGGTGATTGATTGATAAGACAAGTCTCTGACAACGCGTATGCAGCAAGCTCGATAAAACATATCGGCAATAAATGACATCGGCTCAAAATAAGGATCCGGCAACAGGAAAATAAAACATCGGCTAGGGAGGACGACGCTTGACTAAGCTGTGCCACACCTTGGCCGGGGTGTGCCACATCTCGGCCTAGGCCATACCTGCCTGCGGGCTAGGTTCACTAAGTGCAAAAATATCTCGGCAATAAATGCCCGAGGTGAAGGTGGGGGGGGGGGTCGACCAAGGTCTCAAAACAATTCTAAGTACAAAGGCTCAAAGGCGAACTAAGCTCCAGGTGACCTCGGCCACACACACACCAAACAAGGAGTAAAACTATGCAAGCAATACAATCAAAACAAGGCAAGCAAATCTTTCCAATTATCATAACAAGGCAAGATCATGCAGGAATGTATGCAAGCATGACAAGTGTAAGGTGAGGGTTGTTACATCCTACCCCCCTTAAAGAAGTTTGGTCCCCAAACTTAGATTACCTTGCTCCTGGAACAATCCTGGATAACGGATTCTCATATCCTCTTCCTTTTCCCACGTGGCTTCTGTGCCATAGTGTTCCTTCCATTCAACCTTTACCATCGGTATCGATTTGTTTCTTAACTGCCTCACTTGTCTGTCAATAATCCTCATTGGTTTCTCCTTGTAGCCCAAATCCTCATTAACCGTGATCTCGGAATGATCAATTACATGCAGGGGATCTCGGATGTACTTCCTCAACATCGAAACGTGAAACACATTGTGGACTTGACTCAAATTTGGCGGCAAAGCAAGTCTGTAGGCAACGGGGTTAATTCTCTCAAGAATTTCAAATGGTCCAATATAACGAGGTGCTAATTTACCTTTCTTTCCAAATCTGGACACTCCTTTCATTGGTGAAACTTTCAGGAATACATGATTCCCAACTTCGAATTCTAACTCATTCCTCCTCTGGTCGGCGTAGTTCTTTTGTCGGCTCTGGGCAGTTTTAATCCTCTGTTGGATAAGTTTAATCTTCTCTGTTGTCACTTGAATCAATTCGGGACCAAGCAGAGCTCTGTCTCCAACTTTGGTCCAACATATCGGCAACCTACATTTTCTTCCGTACAAGGCCTCATACGGCGCCATGCCAATGCTAGCTTGATAACTGTTATTGTAAGCGAATTCCACTAAGGGCAAATGTGTTCCCCAACTCCCTAGGAAGTCCAATACACAAAGTCTAAGCATATCTTCAAGTGTCTGAATTGTTCTCTCTGTCTGCCCATCTGTCTGGGGATGAAAATCTGTACTAAATCTCAGCTCGGCTCCAAAAGCCCTCTGTAAACTCTGCCAAAATCTAGAGACAAATTTAGGATCTCGGTCTAACACAATTGATATCGGCACTCCATGAAGTCTGACAATCTCGTTCACATATAACAAGGCAAGTTGATTGGCGTTGAAGGTAGTCTTGACAGGTAAAAAGTGTGCTGACTTAGTTAATCTATCAACAACAACCCAAATCGAATCCATACCTTTCGGTGTCTTCGGTAAACCAGTCACAAAATCCATGGAGATGTGCTCCCATTTCCACTCAGGAATCGGCAAAGGCTGAAGAAGTCCTGCTGGTCTTTGATGTTCTGCCTTCACTTCTTGACAATGTAAACACTGGGATACAAATTCGACTATCTCTCTTTTCATGTTTGGCCACCAGAAGGTCTGCTTCACATCTTGATACATTTTGGTGTTCCCTCAATGAACAGTAAACTTAGAACCGTGAGCTTCCTGCAAAATTTTCCTTTTCAACTCTGGGATGTCGGCCACGCATATCCTTCCCTCAAACTTGAGTACTTGCTTTTCGATAGTATACCCTGATCTCGGCCTTGTGACAATCTCCTCGGCTATTTTCTTGAAGAAGTCATCCTCCATCTGTCTTGTCTTTACCTCATCGATAATAGTCGGCTCCACTGTTATCGTGGTCAAACACGTCAAATTTCCACCTGACTTTCTGCTCAGGGCGTCGGCTACACTGTTAGCTTTACCCGGGTGATATTGAATTTGCATATCATAGTCCTTCAATAACTCAAGCCACCTTCTCTGCCTCAAATTCAATTCCTTCTGTGTGAATAGGTACTTCAAACTCTTATGATCTGTAAAAACCTGACAAGAAGCTCCATACAAATAGTGACGCCAAATCTTTAAAGCAAATACCATGGCCGCTAATTCTAAGTCATGGGTAGGATAGTTCTTCTCATGGGGTTTCAGCTGACGAGATGCATATGCTATAACCTTACCCTTTTGCATTAATACACAACCCAAACCTTTATGCGATGCATCACTATAGACATGAAATTCTTCATTACCCGATGGTAGTACAAGTACCGGTGCTGTAACTAACTTCGTCTTCAGTTCCTGGAAAGCTGACTTCCGATCTTTAGTCCATTCGTACAGTGTTCCCTTCTTGGTCAGTTGCGTCAATGGAATTGCAATCCTTGAGAAATCTTTCACAAACTTTCTGTAATAACCTGCCAAACCCAGAAAACTACGAATCTCGGATACATTAGTCGGCCTCGGCCAATTTACTACGGCTTCAACTTTGCTAGGATCCACTGAGATACCTTCTTCACTAATCACATGACCCAAAAATGAGATGGTAGAAAGCCAAAACTCACACTTGTTAAACTTAGCATACAATTTCCGTTCTCTCAAAATCTGTAAGGCAAGTCTCAAATGATTTTCATGTTCAGTTTTACTCTTGGAATAGATCAGTATATCATCGATGAAGACAACTACAAACTCATCTAAATACGACTTGAAGACTCTGTTCATTAAATCCATAAATGCAGCAGGGGCATTGGTCACTCCAAAAGGCATTACTAAAAACTCGTAGTGGCCATATCTTGTCCGAAAAGCAGTCTTCTCAACATCTTCGGCTTTAACTTTGAGCTGATGGTAACCAGACCTAAGGTCGATCTTAGAAAAGACTCGTGCTCCTTGTAATTGGTCAAGAAGATCATCGATCCTAGGCAATGGGTACTTGTTCTTGATGGTGACCTTATTAAGTTCTCTATAGTCGATGCAAAGGCGGAGTGTGCCATCCTTCTTCTTAACAAATAAAACAGGTGCTCCCCATGGTGAAGTGCTCGGCCTAATAAATCCCTTATCTAACAACTCTTGCAATTGCAGTTTCAATTCTCTAAGTTCAGCTGGGGCCATCCTATAAGGTGTTTTGGAGATCGGATGTGTTCCCGACACGATGTCAACGGTAAACTCTATTTCCCTATCGGTTAGGTGGCCAGGCAATTCGTCTGGAAAGACGTCGGGGAATTCGTTAACCACTGGGATGTCGGCTAGATTAACATTTCCATTCTGATCACTCAGTATACTACACAAGTACCCTCGGCACCCCTTCCGAATTAACTTATAGGCCTTAATGGACGAAATCAAGTAAGGTGGGGGCACTAGCCATTTCCCTTGGAAAATAACCTCGGCTAGGCCTAGGGGTCTCAATGTGACACTTTTCGAAACACAATTAATAGATGCATGATTTGCGACTAACCAATCCATTTCCAGTATAACATCAAAATGAACCATGTCCAAAGGCATTAAATCTGCTAACAGTTCAACATTCTCAATCACAACAACACATGCTCTGTAAATGGATGCAACAATCATAGATCTCCCAGATGGAGTAGATACAAACAACACATAATCAAGGGGCTCTAGTTCTCTATCAATTTTCTCGGCAAACTTAGTAGATATAAACGAATGAGTAGAACCTGAATCAATCAACACATAGGCATCTTGGGAGCAACTTAGTAACATACCTGACACCACTGTCTCAGCATTCTGAGTGTCTCCTGGTACTAACGCAAATACTCTGCCCTGTCTCACCTGTCCTTTCCCAGCATTTCCCTTCTGGGCGGAGTTCGAGGTATCTTCACCTTTCTTGTTGTTATCAGCCTTCGTCTTGGGGCAATCTCTCACATAATGGCCCATCTCGCCACATTCATAACAAGCTTCAGATGTCCGTCGACAGATCCCGAAATGCTGCTTCCCACAATCCGAACACATCGGTTTAGCACTCCCTTCCTGTCTTAGGTTACTAGTACTGCCCATGTTTGTTCTCTTCTTGGTGCTCAGTTGTCCTCGGCGATTGTCATAGCTCTGTCTCTTTCGGTGGTTCTCTCCCGAACTCTGGTATTGATTTAGGTTAGCTTCGGCCTGAATGGCTTTGTCCAATACTTCGGCATAAGTCGGCATATCGAGCAAATTAACCCGGTCTTGAATCGGTCCACGAAGCCCACACTCGAACTTCCTGGCCTTCATATATTCATCGTTGGCCATGTGAGGTACAAACCTCACCAATTTAGTAAAAGTGCGGTCGTAATCCGCCACTGTTCGGTTGCCTTGGGTCAAAGTGTGAAATTCGGTAGCCTTGCGGTTTCGAACACTTAGGGGAAAATGTTTCTTGTAGAACAGCTCTAAGAATCGAGTCCAGGTCAGATCTGGATTGCTCCCTCTAACCATCATCCACCACCTGCGAGCGTCATCATCTAATGTGAATGCTGCCAACGTCACTTTCTGAGCGTCGGTACTAGGGAAGATCTCGAACAACTTCTCCATTTCTAAAACCCATGCCTCAGCCTTCATCGGCTCTATACCCCCAGAGAATCTTGGTGGTCTCATTTTCTTGAACTCCCAAATCAAAGCTATCGTGCCATCCCCATATAAGGCTAGTTGCGGGGGAACTTGCGGCACTGGAGGAGGTGGAGGCGGAACTACATTTCGGCCGTTGGTTTGCTCGGCCTGAGTTGACGTGGCACTAGCGAACTGCTGTCTCGTTTGCCTCAACTCGCGGGCCAAACCTTCAACTAATCTTTCCAGTCTATCCATTCTATCTTCGGGCTGATCCCGGCCAATTGGAGGTCTACCTCTCCTCATGATGCTATGAGCATGCAAGGTATGACTTTAAAACAATTAAGTAAATAACCACGTAGGCAAGCAACAAATGGTATATCAAGACAATGCACACCTCGTTCAATCAGCAAGTAACACGATGCAATCCTAACATTCCTCTAAGGGACATCCTATGCTCTTTAGGACTCAAAGTGTGTGAATAACGTACTATAAGGAACTTGTGCTCTGATACCATTCTATCACGACCCCAAACCGCCCCTAGTAGTTTGGTGCCGTGATGGCCAGTAATCCGTGATTACCGAAGGCCAACTTTCAAAAACTTAACGCAATCAGAGTATGGATATAGGGGGCTCACAAATGCGGAAGCAATAATCTAAAATACGAGTAGTCCATAAGAGCCGTGCGTAGATCAAATTCGATGCCAAACATTTCCAATTAACTTTACAACTTGAATACAACAAAGTAAAAGACATATTACATCTTGATCAAAAGGCTTCTTGAGCCGACGTATACAAAATACAGTTAATACAAGCCAAGAAGCATGATTTTCAAGAATTGCCGACATAAAGATAAATGGCATTGCCGACGTGAATACAAAAAAAACAAAGCCGACATAAGCACGAATCCAAAACAAGCTTTCAAGCAATCTAGGCGTCGCCAACGTCCTGCTCATCACCTACATATATATAGAGAGGGTGAGCTTGGATACTCAGTGAATGGTACTAGAAATAAAGGTTTGCATGAATATAGCCGGGGTCTCTCAAAACAAAACACATCAAAACTTTATCGAACAAGGGATGAACCATATTCATCGATCAAGTATCACAAGTCACAAGGGATGCTTACTGACATCGGCAAAACAAGAGATGAACCGTATTCTTCGATCAAATATCTCAAGTCACAAGGGATGCTTACTGACATCGGCAAAACAAGGGATGAACCGTATTCATCGATCAAACTCATCAAAACAAGGGCTGTACGATCCGTAATCGTTCAGTCAAGGGTACTGCGAAAGTTTAAAGTCCTCCAGCACAAGGGACTTGTGTTACTTAGGCCCGTAGCCCGATTTAACATAGCAAAACTGGTGTTACTTAGGCCCGTAGCCCGATTTAACAAGGACCGTATCCTTTTATACTTAGTACTACGAAAGTTTAGAGTCCTCCAGCACAAGGGACTTTCCAAGAATTACATCAAAACAAGGCTTATACTTGATACAACAAAATAGGACTATTCATTCATGCTTAACAAAACACTTTCGTCAAAACAAAGCAAGCAAGATTTATCAAAACAAGTATAACATAGCTTTATCAATAATACCACTCACCTAGTTCTTCAGGTGTAGGCTCAAAGCGAATATCAAGGACCTGACAATCACATGGCAAATCACATTCTCAAAACAAGATTTATATGCATGCAAATGATCTCGGTATTTCCACCGGGTCCAAGTCAATAACAAAGCAAAACATGCTGGGAGTTTAAACATTGCCCCCGTCTCATGAAAACACACTGGGTACCAACCGGGTCTTTTGCTGAGGTGTGGTCCCGTTGGCCTTACTCAAAAGCAAAGTTGGGAAACCTGGGTTTTCCATTGAAGAACATGCAGATCATGATGAACATGGTTATGTGAAAGATGAATGCAAGATCAAAACTCGTTACAAAAATCTGAGATTTCCTGCCAAGAGTTCAAAACATGGACTTGGGTACCCATACAAGAGGGTCATGCAAGAACAAACACAAAATCGTGGTTTTCGTTCCAAACTTTCGGATCAAAACGAGACTTTCTTCAACAACACAGGAAAACCGTTTTCTCTTTTCAAAACCAACTTCAAATCGATGCATGACATGCAAAATGGATCCGATCATGCAATGCAGCTTGATAAACGATAATAACAATCAAAGTAGATCAAGATTCTAACCTCAAAACTCTAATCCAACGTATCAAACCACAAAGATCAAGCTTGGAAGACTTACTCTCTCTAAAGAACTTCTCTTCCTCCTCTCCAGAGCTTCTCTCTCTAAAAACAAAGATTGAGACCAAAAATGATTTGTTTCTAAGTCTGCCGGCTGTCTTAACAACTAGCTCGGACACGTGGCGCTACCGGGTTGGTTCAGCTCAAAAAGGTGATTGATTGATAAGACAAGTCTCTGACAACGCGTATGCAGCAAGCTCGGTAAAACATATCGTCAATAAATGACATCGGCTCAAAATAAGGATCCGGCAACAGGAAAATAAAACATCGGCTAGGGAGGACGACACTTGACTAAGCTGTGCCACACCTTGGCCGGGGTGCGCCACATCTCGGCCTAGGCCATACCTGCCTGCGGGCTAGGTTCACTGAGTGCAAAAATATCTCGGCAATAAATGCCCGAGGTGAAGGTGGGGGGGGGGGGGTCGACCAAGGTCTCAAAACAATTCTAAGTACAAAGGCTCAAAGGCGAACTAAGCTCCAGGTGACCTCGGCCACACACACACCGAACAAGGAGTAAAACTATGCAAGCAATACAATCAAAACAAGGCAAGCAAATCCTTCCAATTATCATAACAAGGCAAGATCATGTAGGAATGTATGCAAGCATGACAAGTGTAAGGTGAGGGTTGTTACAGGTTTCTGGATTGAACTTCCATTTTTAATTTTCTGCAATTTCCACTCTTATTTTTGTTCAACTTTCATTTTCTTCAATTTACTTTTCTTTTACACTTCCTATTTTATTTAATTTCCAAATAGATCGTTAAGGTATAGTGGTTTCTTGAATAAACTTCCACTTTTAATTTTCTGCAACTTCCATTTTTATTTTTATTCGATTTCCAATTTTATTCTAGTCATTTTTCTATTCAACTTCATTTTTTATTTAATTTCCAAATACATCGTTAAGGAATAGTGGTTTCTTAAATGAACTTCCAATTTTAATTTTCTGCAACTTCCATTTTTATTTCTATACAACTTCTTTTTTCTTCAAGTTTTTTTTCTATTCAACTTCCTTTTTTATTTAATTTCCAAATAGATCGTTAAGGTATAGCGGTTTCTAGATTGAACTTTCATTTTTAATTTTATGCAACTTTCATTTTTATTTTTATTCAACTTCCATTTCTATTCAATTTACTTTTCTATTAAACTTCCTTTTTTATTTAATTTCCAAATAGATCGTTAAGGTATAGTGGTTCCTTGAATGAACTTCCATTTTTATTTTTATTTAACTTCTTTTTTCATTCAAGTTTCTTTTCTACTCAACTTCCTTTTTTATTTAATTTCCAAATAGATCGTTAAGGTATAGTGGTTTCTTGAATGAACTTCCATTTTTAATTTTCTGCAACTTCCATTTTTATTTTTATTCGACTTCCATTTTTATTCAATTTACTTTTCTATTAAACTTCCTTTTTTATTTAATTTCCAAATAGATCGTTAAGGTATACTGGTTTTTTCAATGAACTTCCATTTTTAATTTTCTGCAACTTTCATTTTTATTTTTATTTCACTTCCAATTTTATTCAATTTAATTTTCTATTCAACTTCCTTTTTTATTTAATTTCAAAATAGATCGTTAAGGTATAGTGGTTTCTGGATTGAACTTCCATTTTTAATTTTATGCAACTTTCTTTCTTATTTTTATTCAACTTCCATTTTTATTCAATTTACTTTTCTATTAAACTTCCTTTTTTATTTAATTTCCAAATAGATCGTTAAGGTATAGTGGTTTCTTGAATGAACTTCCATTTTTAATTTTCTACAACTTCCATTTTTATTTTTATTTGACTTCCATTTTTATTCAATTTACTTTTCTATTAAACTTCCTTTTTCATTTAATTTCCAAATAGATCGTTAAGGTATAGTGGTTTCTAGATTGAACTTCCATTTTTAATTTTCTGCAACTTCTATATTTATTTTTATTTGACTTCCATTTTTATTCAATTTACTTTTCTATTCAACTTCCTTTTTTATTTAATTTCCAAATAGATCGTTAAGGTATAGTGGTTTCTGGATGGAACTTCCATTTTTTATTTTATGCAACTTTCATTTTTATTTTTATTCAACTTCCATTTTTTTGCATTTTTATTTTTATTCAACTTCCATTTTTATTCAATTTCTTTTCTATTAAACTTCCTTTTCTATTTAATTTCCAAATAGATCGTTAAAGTATAGTGGTTTCTTGAATGGACTTCCATTTTTAATTTTCTGCAGCTTCCATTTTTATTTTTATTCGACTTCCATTTTTATTCAATTTACTTTTCTATTCAACTTCCTTTTTTATTTAATTTCCAAATAGATCGTTAAGGTATAGTGGTTTCTGGATTGAACTTCCATTTTTAATTTTATGCAACCTTTATTTTTATTTTTATTCAGCTTCCATTTTTTTGCATTTTTATTTTTATTCAACTTCCATTTTTATTCAATTTGCTTTCTATTAAACTTCCTTTTCTATTTAATTTCCAAATAGATCGTCAAGGTATAGCGGTTTCTTGAATGGACTTCCATTTTTAATTTTCTGCAACTTCCGTTTTTATTTTTATTCGACTTCCATTTTTATTCAATTTACTTTTCTATTCAACTTCCTTTTTCATTTAATTTCCAAGTAGATCGTTAAGGTATAGTGGTTTCTGGATTGAACTTCCATTTTTAATTTTATGCAACTTTCATTTTTATTTTTATTCAACTTCCATTTTTTTGCATTTTTATTTTTATTCTCTTCCATTTTTATTCAATTTACTTTTCTATTAAACTTCATTTTCTATTTAATTTCCAAATAGATACTTAAGGTATAGTGGTTTCTTGAATGAACTTCCTTTTTTAGTTTTCTGCAACTTCCATTTTTATTTTTATTCGACTTCCATTTTTTTCAAGTTATTTTTCTATTCAACTTCCTTTTTTATTTAATTTCCAAATATATCGTTAAGCTATAGTGGTTTTTTGAATGAACTTCCACTTTTAATTTTCTACAACTTCCATTTTTATTTTTATTTAACTTCATTTTTCAATCAACTTTCTTTTCTACTCAACTTTCTTTTTTATTTAATTTCCAAATATATCGTTAAGGTATTGTAGTTTCTTGAATGAACTACCATTCTTAATTTTTTGCAACTTCCATTTTTATTTTTATTTAACTTCCTTTTTTGTTGAGGTTTCTTTTCTACTCAACTTCCTTTTTTATTTAATTTCCAAATAGATCGTTAAGGTATAGTGGTTTCTGGACTGAACTACCATTTTTAATTTTATACAACTTTCATTTTTATTTTTATTCAACTTCCATTTTTATTCAATTTACTTTTCTATTAAATTTCCTTTTCTATTTCATTTCCAAATATATCGTTAAAGTATAGTGGTTTCTTGAATGAACTTCCATTTTTAATTTTCTGCAACCTCTATTTTTATTTCTATTCAACTTCTTCTTTTATTTAAGTTTCTTTTCTATTGAACTTCCTTTTTTATTTAATTTCCAAATAGATCGTTAAGGTATAGTGGTTTCTGGATTGAACTTCCATTTTTAATTTTTTGGAACTTTCATTTTTATTTTTATTCAACTTCCATTTTTATTCAATTTACTTTTCTATTAAACTTCCTTTTCAATTTAATTTCCAAATAGATCGTTAAGGTATAGTGCTTTCTTGAATGAACTTCCATTTTTAATTTTCTGCAACTTCCATTTTTATTTTTATTTGACTTCCAATTTTATTCAAGTCATTTTTCTATTCAACTTCCTTTTTTATTTTATTTCCAAATACATCGTTAAGGTATAGTGGTTTCTTAAATGAACTTCCAATTTTAATTTTCTGCAACTTCCTTCTTTTTTTTTTTTTTTCTATACAACTTCTTTTTTTCTTCAAATTTTTTTTCTATTCAACTTCTTTTTTAATTTAATTTCCATATAGATCGTTAAGGTATAGTGGTTTCTGGATTGAACTTCCATTTTTAATTTTATGCAACTTTCATTTTTATTTTTATTCAACTTCCATTTTTATTCAATTTACTTCTCTATTAAACTTCCTTTTTTTATTTAATTTCCAAATAGATCGTTAAGGTATAGTGGTTTCTTGAATGAACTTCCGTTTTTAATTTTCTGCAACTTCCATTTTTATTTTTATTTGACTTCCATTTTTATTCAATTTACTTTTCTATTAAACTTCCTTTTTTATTTAATTTCCGAATAGATCGTTAAGGTATAGTGGTTTCTTGGATGAACTTCCATTTTTAATTTTCTGCAACTTCCTTTTTTATTTTTACTTGACTTCCATTTTTATTCAATTTACTTTTTTATTCAACTTCCTTTTTTATTTAATTTCCAAATAGATCGTTAAAGTATAGTGGTTTCTGGATTGAACTTCCATTTTTAATTTTATGCAACTTTTTTGTTTTTTTTTTATTCAACTTCCATTTTTATTCAATTTACTTTTCTATTAAACTTCCTTTTTTATTTAATTTCCAAATAGATCGTTAAGGTATAGTGGTTTCTTGAATGAACTTCCATTTTTAATTTTCTGCAACTTCCATTTTTAGTTTTATTCGACTTCCATTTTTATTCAATTTACTTTTCTATTAAACTTCCTTTTTTATTTAATTTCCGAATAGATCGTTAAGGTATAGTGGTTTCTTGAATGAACTTCCATTTTTAATTTTCTGCAACTTCCTTTTTTATTTTTACTTGACTTCCATTTTTATTCAATTTACTTTTCTATTCAACTTCCTTTTTTATTTAATTTCCAAATAGATCGTTAAGGTATAGTGGTTTCTGGATTGAACTTCCATTTTTAATTTTATGCAACTTTCTTTTTTATTTTTATTCAACTTCCATTTTTATTCAATTTACTTTTCTATTAAACTTCCTTTTTTATTAAATTTCCAAATAGATCGTTAACGTATAGTGGTTTATTGAATGAACTTCCATTTTTAATTTTCTGCAACTTCCATTTTTATTTTTATTCGACTTCCATTTTTATTCAATTTACTTCTGTATTAAACTTCCTTTTTTATTTAATTTCCAAATAGATCGTTAAGGTATAGTGGTTTCTTGATTGAACTTCCATTTTTAATTTTCTGCAACTTCTATTTTTATTTTTATTTGACTTCCATTTTTATTCAATTTACTTTTCTGTTCAACTTCCTTTTTTATTTAATTACCAAATAGATCGTTAAGGTGTAGTGGTTTCTGGATTGAACTTCCACTTTTTATTTTATGCAACTTTCATTTTTATTTTTATTCAACTTCCATTTTTTTGCATTTTTATTTTTATTCAACTTCCATTTTTTTTTCAATTTCTTTTCTATTAAACTTCCTTTTCTATTTAATTTCCAAATTGATTGTTAAGGTATAGTGATTTCTTGAATGGACTTCCATTTTTAATTTTCTGCAACTTCCATTTTTATTTTTATTCGACTTCCATTTTTATTCAATTTACTTTTCTATTCAACTTCCTTTTTTATTTAATTTCCAAATAGATCGTTAAGGTATAGTGGTTTCTGGATTTAGTTTGAAAGGATGTTGTGTTTCGATATTCGGGAAAAGGTAGCTGGATCCTTTTGGAAGGATTATTATAATTTAGTCGAGGCAGCGGCCCATGTGGAGGCCATGGTGATGAATGATGATGGGGTTAAGGAGGAGACCGTTTCAGTAAGTCCTACGGTTCCTAAGCGCTCTAGGCTCAGTAAGGGGTGGAGGCGGAAACATGCTCAGTCAGGGGCTGGTTCCTTTTCTTCGCCAGGAGTTTCGGACTCTTCTGTTGGGAGGTCCGGGGAGGTGCAGGTTTCAGACCAGTCTCAGAATAGGGGGTCTGGTGGTTGTTTTGTTTGTGGTCAGCTGGGCCATGGTAGACGTTTTTGTCCTTTGCGTGTTAATTCTTTGGGTGTTTCAAAACCCAACCAGACTCAGTTGTACCCGTCCTGTCAAGGACGCTATCGGTACCAGAAACGGTCAAGCCAGGCTTCGGGAGCCTCGCGAGGGGCTACTTATTAGTTAGTCCTTTGGTATTACCCTGGAGGGGGATTTTTGTGTTATTGACCGGTGATGTATTATATGAATCATTTTGTTGTTGACTGGTGTACTGTTGGATGCTGAGGCACCATGTTTATGTATCGCTTATGTACGCATAGTGTTGTTTGTTTAATCCTCAAGTATTGGGGAGTATGTATGGATTTTAAGCTCTCTTTTATATTGAGAGGTTGTTAATGGGGTCAATGATCCTAATGTTGTTGCTTGCTTGGTACTGTATGATGAGTTAGTTGTGTGACGGCCTGTGTGCCTTATTCACTTTAATGATTATTTGTTGAGAACGGGAATCCGTGGGAGAATGTGTTAGATGTGGTGGTTTTGAGAGTTGCAGGATGTTGGCAAGGTTATATGTGAATGTTTGTAGGAATGTGAGATTTGTATCTCAAGTTAGCGAGAATGGTACCTGTTCGTTGGTTCGTGTTTTGGGTCTTGCTACTTAGTGAGCCCGTGGTGACTCCATCGATTGTATAGGGGTGGTGTTTGTAGTGTGATTGGTTATCAATTGTGGGGGTATGGTTTGTGAGTGGCTGCTGGCAGCATTCTTCGGAGGAAGAACAGTTTGAGTTCTAGAGTAATGAGAATAACGCTGGTCAAAATTGTCCTTCGTGATTGGGTTGTTGTAATTGAGGTTTTCCAAGTCAGTTTTCGGTCAAGGAGATGAGCAGGCTTGCTACGTAGCCATGGAGGGGGGGAATAGTAATTCCCTTAGACACAGTGTTGGTGTGGTTTGATTTTAGGAGATCCAGTGAGATTCCAAAATTTGGGGGTTTGTGTGGGGAACTCTGCGTGTGGGGTTAGTGGCACATCAGTGTGTGGATTACTGAGTGTGGAGTTTATTGAGTTGATTAGTCAGCTTGCTGGTATCGGGTTTTGGGTTGACATCGGTCACCTTGAGGTTAGTCTCATTCGTTGTAGACTTGTATGTTGATTAGGTAAAACTGAAACTAATCGAACATGTTATGTCATTGAATTTGACGGTTGGAATAATACATCAAGTTTTGTATTGATTGATTGAACTTGTATATGATAATTGCTTATATACATTGTATTGTGTGGGAGGAGATGGGGGATGTACTCCACGGTTTATTGGAAAATGGGGGATGGACCTCTAAACCGAATTTGTTTGATTTGATATAGCACTAAAATGTATATCATTATCAATTGTGAAGTATAGAAGTGTTTCTATGTTATGTTGATACAGCACCAAAATGTGTATCATTTGTGTATTAAGGAGGTATTGTTGATGTGAGATGTGATCTCTTTTAAATTGTTGGCTAGGTTCTGAGCCATGTTTATGATTTTAAATTGATTAAGTGAAGGAAGGTGGAACGAAATTGCAAAATCATGAATTTCTTATGCCTTGTGTGTTGATAGCACAATTGTTATTTCTATTAACTATCATTATAGAAAGGTTGTGTTCCGTGTTGGTTGTGGCATCACTGTGTGAGTGATGGTTGTTGATGGTATTATTTTGGAAAGAATTGGAAAACAAAATTTTTCTGGTGGTTGGGCCACCTAAAGACGTTGTTGGGAAATTGATTTAATTCAAGGGTTTTGAGGAATTCCAAATGAATCTTTTTGGCAAATAAACTGTGGATGGTTATGTGTTTTAGATAACACCGTATTTGTGAAAAATCTTTACAAAACTTTTGAGTTTTGCGTTGAAAATGCAAAGTTTATTTTGAAATGTCTCACGAGCAAGAAAATATTTTCCTTATATTAATGTAATAGATTTGCCTTGATTATCCTTTTATTGGAAATTATGGTTGTTGAGTAGTGACTTAGCTTGAAGCGCTGGTCAGATGTTAGTAAACTGTTTCGGAAGGGTTGGTTTTGTTGTAGCTTTTGTGCCTACAGTGTTGTCGTTTGGAACGTGTCCCCTTGGTTAGTCTCTTCCTTGTTAAGAGTGAATCGAAGGTTTGTAGGGAGAATAGTTTCTTTCCTAGTACTTGGGTGTTGGTGTTGTGCTATCCGTTGCCCTTGTGTTTTGGCATATCCTTAATTTCGGGGATGAAATTCTGTAAGGGGGGGAGGTTATAGCAATCCCGGTATTCCCTGTTGTTGTTTAACTGTAATTCGGACTTGGTTCCGTAGATTTGTTGTTGTCTTATCCTCTTTTCTATCCCTTACTCTTTATCTTAGAGTTTTGGGTTTGTGTTGGACTTGTTGGGAATAAGTTGGTTATGTTTTAAAGCTTTGAAATTTTGCCCAGGCTTTGGTCTGTCCGCTCGAGCGGTGATTTGACGCTCAAGCGGGCTTTTGTTGTTGCCTCTCCGCTCGAGCGACAGTTTGGACGCTCGAGCGTGAATTTCCTTCTCTCAGCATTTTGGGCGTCTGCAGAAAATTCTGGGAGAGTGCATCCGGCGCTCGAGCGGATCTTTGGACGCTCGAGCGTGAACCTGTGTCTGACGCTCGAGCGGAGTGTTGTACGCTCGAGCAGACCTGTTTTTATATCAGTCCATGATTCAGCTTTTTGAATCACTTTTTGATTTCCTTTCTCTCTCTTACTTTTCCGAAAAAGCCATTGGAGAGCACCTCACTCTAAAACCTAACTTCTCTCTTAGGATTGATCTAGCTAGAGTGTTTTCCTCACCTTGGGCCTTTGTAAGAAGTGTGTTGATCGTCGAGGGCTTCGTTGTTATCCAAGAAATTTGGGATTTGGAGCACTTTGATTTCGGATCATCTTCTCTATTTGAGTTCTCCATTTGAGGTAGGGAATCTCCTTGTTCTTTTTCAATACTCCGTCTATAGATAGACATGTGGTAATTTTTGTATTGCATGAAAATTGTATCATGTTGGGTTTGTCTGAAAATCATGAAATAAACCTAGGATTGGTTGTGTGGAGAATGGTTTTGGCTTCATTGATTGTTGTCTTGGCTAATTAAAATCTAAATTAGCATGTTGTAGTTAAATGAAGAAAAGCCCTAAATTATATTTTGGTTGCGTAAATTAAAATGGGGGTTTGTTGACCATTGTGTGTAAATCTCTTTTGTCAAAATGAGTGTGGTAAGGGTGTTAATGCCTAAGGGATTAACTATGGCTTTGGAGTTGATTTTATGGAAAAAAGATTAGTGGAGTTGGTTTTGTGATAACAAAAAGGAAATGGAATCGTTTTTGTGAAAATGAGGGATGTGTTTCGAAATAAGTTGGAGAATTGGATTGTTGTATCTTGAGTATTGAACACACATGTAGAAGTTGTATCTTTAACTACCATGTTAATATTGTTGTTGGGTTTGTGATTCATGATAATTGAGTTTGTTAATAGATGTACGATATACATGCATCTAGAGGTTTTGTCCTTGGTCATCGGTGGAGGATGACGTGGTTGTGTTGAATTGTTGTGTATGCATTATACCATTATTGATTGAACATCATATGGGATGAAGTGTTGAGATACATTATATATGTATGCTTGCTCGGGAGGAGGTAGTTACGTGTTCGTATGCTTTAACACAATGCTGGTGTCTTGATCGTTTATGTATATGCATTATATATGTCGGTTATGCCTTGACGTGCCGTGATTGTTGGTGTTATACCCCGCGCTTAGAATCAGAGGTACCGTTACCTTCTAGCTAGCGCCTGGAGAACTGACCACGCTAACAATCAGAGGCACCATACCCTTCCAGCTAGCGCCTGGTAAACTGGCTTGTTGTTAATGTTGTTGAGTGGGGTGTATTGTTGGCTTACTATGCACATAGCTAGTAGAGCAAAGTGTGATTGTTGTTGTTTCGTTGTAACTGAAAATATCATGGATTTGATTGGTTACAGTTCGGAGGACCGAGTTACTCCATTGGTTGATTGTATACATGTTGGTGGGTTGTAAATTTATATATTTACAAAGATATGCATGTATAGTTATGATAGTAATGGAAACGAACCAAAATGTCATTTTTGTCTTTTGGAAAGTATGAAGGAGAACGAATGTTTTAAAAATAAACATGTTTGAAAAGGTACATCTGAGTATGTATAGGAAAAGGGAAGAGAGTATCGGGCTTAGTGAGATTACTTCCTAAGTATTTATTAATGTTATGAAAGATTGGGAACGGGGATTAATGAAAAGGAAAAGAAAATTGAATCGCCTATGGCGTTGATTGAAATGGTTGTTTTCAAGAAAAGTTCATACTTATGTATATTTTGTATAAACTGTCACATTACTATTCTAGTATGAGAATGAGTGTTCATGATCATAGCTATCTGTAAGTTGTTATTGTTGAGGATCATGTTGAATTCCCTACTGGACTATATGTTCATCCCACGTTGTTGAATCTTTTTTAGGTATTAAGCAGGTTGAGCTGCAAGATTTGGATCTACTTAGTTACTGGCCACGGGGCCTCAGTTATGTTGGCGGAATGCCATTGTTGTGAAAGGGTTACACCCTTCTTCTTGTACCTTAAGTGATGTAAGCCCAAGGGCATTTTATTATGTTCATGTAATATTTACTTTGCATACGAATGAGAGTATTGTTAATCACTTCTATGGATTGAATGTATGAGTTTATTTCCGCATGTTATCCTTGAAATTGAATTAAGTTAATGAATTTGGTAATGACTTCGAGTAATAAAAAGTGGGGCGCGACAAGTGGTTTCTTGAATGAACTTTCATTTTTAATTTTCTGCAACTTCCATTTTTATTTTTATATGACTTCCATTTTTATTCAATTTACTTTTCTATTCAACTTCCTTTTTCATTTAATTTCCAAATAGATCGTTAAGGTATAGTGGTTTCGGGATTGAACTTTCATTTTTAATTTTATGCAACTTTCTTTTTTATTTTTATTCAATTTACTTTTCTATTAAACTTCTTTTTTATTTAATTTCCAAATAAATCGTTAAGGTATAGTGGTTTCTTAAATGAACTTCCATTTTTAATTTTCTACAACTTCCATTTTTATTTTTTTCGACTTCCATTTTTATTCAATTTACTGTTCTATTAAACTTCTTTTTTATTTAATTTCTAAATAGATCGTTAAGCTATAGTGGTTTCTTGATTGAACTTCCATTTTTAATTTTCTGCAACTTCTATTTTTCTTTTTATTTGACTTCCATTTTTATTTAATTTACTTTTCTGTTCAACTTCCTTTTTTATTTAATTTCCAAATAGATCGTTAAGGTATAGTGGTTTCTGGATTGAACTTCCACTTTTTATTTTATGCAACTTTCATTTTTATTTTTATTCAACTTCCATTTTTTTGCATTTTTATTTTTATTCAACTTCCATTTTTATTCAATTTACTTTTCTATTAAACTTCCTTTTTCATTTAATTTACAAATAGATCGTTAAGGTATAGTGGTTTCTGGATTGAACTTCCATTTTTAATTTTATGCAACTTTCACTTTTATTTTTATTCAACCGCCATTTTTATTCAATTTACTTTTCTATTAAACTTCCTTTTTTATTTAATTTCCAAATAGATCGTTAAGATAGGGTTTGGTTATGGTGTGCAACTTACACCTTACACCTTATACCTTACACTTACACCTTACACTTACACTTTTTGTAAAAAATTAAACCTTACACTTACACTTTTTTTGAGGTTGCATACCATGTGCAACCCACTTACACCTTACACCTTACACTTACACCTTACACTTACACCTTATACTTATACTTACACCTTACACTTACACTTTTTGTGTAAGTGGCACATGGTGTGCACTTGCACACTTAAGAAAACTCCGTTAAGATATAGTGGTTTCTTGAATGAATTTCCATTTTTAATTTTCTGCAACTTCCATTTTTATTTTTATTCGACTTCTATTTTTATTCAGGTCATTTTTCTATTCAACTTCTTTTTTTATTTAATTTCCAAATAGATCGTTAAGGTATATTGGTTTCTTGAATGAACTTCCATTTTTAATTATCTTCAACTTCCATTGTTATGTTTATATGACTTCCATTTTTATTCAAGTAATTTTTCTTTTCAACTTCCTTTTTTATTTAATTTCCAAATAGATCGTTAAGGTATAGTGGTTTCTGGATTGAACTTCCATTTTTAATTTTATGCAACTTTCATTTTCATTTTTATTCAACTTCCATTTTTATTGAATTTACTTTTCTAATAAACTTCCTTTTTTATTTAATTTCCAAACAGATCGTGAAGGTACAGTGGTTTCTTGAATGAACCTCCAATTTTAATTTTCTGCAACTTCCATTTTTATTTCTATTCAACTTCTTTTTTTATTCTAGTTTCCTTTCTATTCAACTACCTTTTTTATTTAATTTCTAAATAGATCGTTAAGGTATAGTGGTTTCTCGATTGAACTTTCATTTTTAATTTTATGCAACTTTCACTTTTATTTTTATTCAACTTCCATTTTTATTCAATTTACTTTTCAACTAAACTTCCTTTTTTATTTAATTTCCAAATGGATCGTTAAGGTATAGTGGTTTCTTGAATGAATTTCCATTTTTAATTTTCTGCAACTTCCATATTTATATTTATTGGACTTTCATTTTTATTCAAGTCATTTTTCTATTCAACTTCCTTTTTTATTTAATTTCCAAACAGATCGTTCAGGTATAGTGGTTTCTTGATTGAACTACCACTCTTAATTTTCTGCAACTTCCATTTTTATTTTTATTTGACTTCCCTTGTTGTTCAGGTTTCTTTTCTAATAAACTTCCTTTTTTATTTAATTTCCAAATAGATCGATAAGGTATAGTGGTTTCTGGATTGAACTTCCATTTTTAATTTTCTGCAACTTCTACTTTTATTTTTATTCAACATCCATTTTTATTGAATTCAATTTTCTTTTACACTTCCTTTTTTATTTAATTTCCAAATAAATCGTTAAGATATAGTGGTTTTTTGAATGAACTTCAATTTTAAATTTTCTGCAACTTCCATTTTTATTTTTATTCGACTTCGAATTTTATTCAAGTCATTTTTCTATGCAACTTCCTTTTTTATTTAATTTCCAAATACGTCGTTAAGGTATAGTGGTTTCTTAAATGAACTTCCAATTTTAATTTTCTGCAACTTCCACTTTTATTTCTATACAACTTCTTTTTTTCTTCATGTTTTTTTTTCTATTCAACTTCCATTTTTATTTAATTTCCAAATAGATCTTTAAGGTATAGTGGTTTCTGGATTGAACTTTCATGTTTAATTTTATGCAACTTTAATTTTTATTTTTATTCAACTTCCATTTTTATTCAATTTACTTTTCTATTAAACTTCCTTTTTTATTTAATTTCCAAATAGATCGTTAAGGTATAGTGGTTTCTTGAATGAACTTCCATTTTTAATTTTCTGCAACTTCCATTTTTATTTTTATTCGACTTCCAATTTTATTCAAGTCATTTTTCTATTCAACTTCCTTTTTTATTTAATTTCCAAATACATCGTTAAGGTATAGTGGTTTCTTAAATGAACTTCCAATTTTAATTTTCTGCAACTTCCACTTTTATTTCTATACAACTTCTTTTTTTCTATTCAACTTCCATTTTTATTTAATTTCCAAATAGATCTTTAAGGTATAGTGGTTTCTGGATTGAACTTTCATGTTTAATTTTATGCAACTTTAATTTTTATTTTTATTCAACTTCCATTTTTATTCAATTTACTTTTCTATTAAACTTCCTTTTTTATTTAATTTCCAAATAGATCGTTAAGGTATAGTGGTTTCTTGAATGAACTTCCATTTTTAATTTTCTGCAACTTCCATTTTTATTTTTATTCGACTTCCAATTTTATTCAAGTCATTTTTCTATTCAACTTCCTTTTTTATTTAATTTCCAAATACATCGTTAATGTAACGCCCTCAAAATAATAACAATAAACCCATCAGATAAGACATGCATTTACATTTAAACTAACTGCATTCCTTTCATTCATTAGAATTCCAAGACATAAGTATTACATGTTAACCTCATAACAAAATGCCCTACGGGCTTACAGCTTTCCAAGTTAACACTTGGTTACAACAAAGAGTTCTAACTCGTTTACACATTAAGCCCTTGGCTTGAAATTACATGTAATACATCAAAAGTAAAACGACAAAACTATGCCCGCCACTAGCCTCCCAGCTATGTCCTTGGAGGTGGCATGCTTCCTGCACCTGAAAATGATATTCCCATATAGGGTGAGCCACAGCCCAGTAGAAATACACTAAACCAACCATGGACAATGACTAAAACATTAGCAATTGATAGTTGGTCAACACTGATACAATCACATAAATTACATATTTATGTCAACGACTTACAAGTCCCAATTACTTTTCATTTTTCCTTTTTCAACAGATAAGCATGCTAGCTCTATCATCATTTCCACAGATATGTATAAAAAAACTATATCTCACATTCAGATAAGCATAAAAGCTATATCCACATTCTCAACAGATATGTATATCAACAATATCCACAGATAAGCATACAAGCTGTATCCACACTCTACAACAGATATGTATATCAACAATATCCACAGATAAGCATACAAGCTGTATCCACACTCTACAACAGATATGTATATCAACAATATCCACAGATAAGCATACAAGCTGTATCCACACTTCACAAAGATAAGCATATGAGCTCTATCTTCACTTCTCTAGACAAGCATATGAGCTCTGTCTACGGAGTTCATCCCTTATCTCCTCCCAATACCTATCCGGTTTAAAGGTACATCCCCTATCTTCCCCTAAACCGCGGAGTACATCCCCTATCTCCTCCTCTACACATAACGTATATAAACACATTGGTTCTATATACAATCACACAATACATACAATTAATGTATTCTATCAACTGTCAAGTTCCATGACACATTCCATTGATTAGTTTCCGTTTACTTAATCATCATGCATTGTCTACAACAATCACGACTATCCTCCACCGATAGCCCAAAGCAGTTATTTCTAAAACAGAAAATAAATGCACAAATGGATGTTCAATCAACATTTCATTTCCTCATTTCTCACCAATTAATTATCCCAATTAATTAAACAATGTAATTAGGCCATTTTCCATAATTACCATTTTAACCCTTAGGTCCCATTTTCATCAATGATTCAACAATCATTCTATTTTTTTTCATGCCTAACATGCATCTAGGTTTATTATGAATAAAACCCCAACTTTTGTAAAATTACACAAAAGCCCCAAACTTTCACAAATTTACCAAACCAAGCCCAACATCTCAAAATACCAAAATTTAAAGACAAAACCCATAGAGAGGAGTAGGTTATCCCTACTTCAAATTCGGAGTCCCAAAGGAGAAGACGACAAAACCCAACGTGCTCCAAAACCCGAGATTTTCAGATTAAAATGAAGCCCTCGACGATCAACAACTTTTTTGTAAAGGCCAAAGGTGAGTAAATCACTCCTACTAGATCAAAACCTAGAGAGAAGGTAGAGTCTAGAGTGAGAGGCTCAACAATGGTGATTTTGGAAAAGTAAGAGAGAGAAGAGAAAGTGAAAAAGTGATTTGAAAAGTCACAATTTCGGGACTTTAACCCAGGTCTCCGCTCGAGCGTAAAACACCCCGCTCGAGCGGCCACTCACAGACTTCCGCTCGAGCGGCCAACCTCCTGCTCGAGCGCAGAATGCACTCGCCCAGCACTTTTGCAGAACCAGACCTCCGCTCGAGCTCCCAATCCCTACGCTCGAGCTCACAACACTGCACAACAAGATACTGGATGGATGTAATCTACGCTCGAGCGCCAACACCTCCGCTCGAGCGTACAGGCCAAAAATCTGGGCAACTAGTTTTGGTTTCTAAACTCAACCAACCTGTAACAAACCCGCTCAACACATCCTATAACTCAAATACAAAGTAAGAAAGGATGTAAACAAGATAATAAACAACTACCAACATCCACGGACACATGTCCGGATCACTATACAACAAGGGTAAACCCGGGATCGCTATAACCTCCCCCCCTTAAAGAATTTCGTCCCCGAAATTAAACACAAGTTTTCAAAAACAAGTTTTCCTCCATTTTAAACAATGTTACATTTTAACATTCAACAATTCGACCCATTACCGGTCATCCCATCCCTTTAACAAGAGACATATCACAATATGTAAACAACATATGTATTTTCAACATGCATCAACATTATGCACTATCCTTCCAATTTCAACAATATATTTAACACATATAATGTCACTTTCAACTTCCATATGAGGCAAGTTCCAAAACATACTTCCAATAACCAAAACATTTTCAATGTTTCACAACTTAAGACATATATCCAAGCTCTTAAGTTCAACAAAATGTAAAATTTAAATATAAGATTACATAACAACAAACAAGTCCGGATATTTCTCTCGGACTTCCAACTCACGTTCCCAAGTGGCTTCCTCCACTCCGTGATGTTTCCACAAGACTTTCACCAAAGGAATGGTCTTGCCACGCAGGACCTGATCCCGCCTATCCAAGACCCGAACCGGTCTCTCCTCATACGAGGCATCCTCATCTACCTCTAAATCAGTCCAATCCAACACATGTGATGGATCTGGCTCATACTTCCGAAGCATACTCACATGAAACACGTCATGCACTCCGGATAACAGCGGCGGTAAGGCTAACCGATAAGCAACCTCGCCTATCTTCTCAAGGATCTCAAAAGGACCAATAAACCGAGGGGATAACTTCCCACTCTTCCCAAACCTCATCAGACCTCGCCTAGGTGATATCTTCAGAAAGACATGATCACCTACCTCAAACGCCAAAGGCCTCCTCCTACGGTCGGCATAACTCTTTTGTCGACTCTGGGCTGTAACAAGCCTCCTACGGATAAGCTCAACTTTCTCCGTCGTCTCCCTAACCAACTCCGGACCCAACAAAGGTGCATCACCCACCTCGGCCCAACAAACTGGAGACCTACACGGTCGGCCATACAAGGCCTCAAACGGTGCCATACCGATGCTAGACTGGAAACTGTTGTTGTAGGCAAACTCTACCAATGGCAAGTGCCTCTCCCACGTCCCACTGAAGTCCAGGACACAACCCCGAAGCATATCCTCGAGGATCTGAATAGTACGCTCGGACTGCCCGTCAGTCTGAGGATGATAAGCCGTACTAAAGGTCAACTTAGTGCCCAAGGCACTCTGCAAACTCTGCCACAACCTAGCAGTAAAACGAGGATCTCTATCTGAGACGATCGTCACTGGGACCCCGTGCAATCTCACTACGTCCCGAATATACAAATCGGCAAGATGATCTACCGAATCTCTCACGCGCATAGGAATAAAGTGCGCCGACTTAGTCAACCGGTCTACAACCACCCAAATAGCATCACTACCCCGCTGAGTCCTCGGAAGACCTACAACGAAGTCCATAGTGACATGCTCCCACTTCCACTCGGCAATAGGCAAGGGTTGCAACAAACCCGCTGGCCTCTGATGCTCGGCCTTCACTTGCTGGCAAGTAAGGCACTTCGATACGAAAACAGCCACATCTCTCTTCATACCCCGCCACCAAAACTGGCGACCTAAATCCTGATACATCTTAGTACCTCCCGGATGCACCGCAAGGCGCGAATGATGAAACTCTCGGAGTACTTCCTCTCGGCAAGCCTCCGGTACAAACAAACGGTCTCGGTATCTCACACTCAGGTCGGGATACACCGTCAAACCCTTCTCAACTTTCCCACTGGAGATCTTCTCTCGGAGGGATTCTACCTCAAGGTCACCTCTCTGTGCCTCTAACACTCTAGTCACAAGTGTAGGCTGCACCACGACAGAAAACAAGGCCGCAGCCTCAACAGATTCGCCCAGTAGCAAATCAAACTCGCCAAGTGCTCCCAACATCACCCATTCCCGGATGGCTATACAAGCTACATCACTAATGGTTTTCCTACTAAGGGCATCGGCCACAACATTGGCCTTTCCCGGATGATAATGCAACTCAAAATCATAATCCTCGATGAACTCCATCCATCTCCTCTGCCTCAGATTCAAGTCTCTCTGTGTAAACAGATACTTCAAACTCTTGTGATCCGAGAATACCTCGAACCTCTCACCATAAAGGTAGTGCCTCCAGATTTTCAAGGCAAAGATCACAGCTGTTAACTCTAGGTCGTGTGTGGGGTAATTCTTCTCGTGTATTTTCAACTGACGTGAGCCATAAGCTACCACTTTCCCCTCTTGCATCAACACACAACCCAAACCCTCTCGTGAAGCATCACAATAAACCGCATAACCCAACCCTCTCTCCGGAATAATCAACACCGGAGCGGTGGTCAATCTAATTTTCAACTCTTGGAACGACTTTTCACAAGTCTCACTCCACACAAACTTGACTCCCTTTCGAGTCAGTCTAGTCAACGGTGACGCTAACCTGGAGAAATCTTTCACAAACCGACGGTAATACCCAGCTAATCCCAGAAAACTGCGGATCTCAAACACACTCTTAGGCTGTGCCCAATCTTGCACTGCCTCAACCTTGGATGTATCAACAGACACCCCTTTCCCGGATACCACGTGGCCTAAGAATTTGACTTCCCTCAGCCAGAACTCACACTTCCCAAACTTGGCATACAGCGTATGGGCTCTAAGTAACTCAAGCACCACTCTCAAGTGTGCCTCGTGCTCCTCCTCAGAAGACGAATAGATAAGGATATCGTCCACAAAAACGACCACAAATCGGTCTAAGAACTCCCGGAAAATCCGGTTCATCAAGTCCATAAAGACTGCCGGTGCATTGGTAAGTCCGAATGGCATCACCAAAAACTCATAATGGCCATACCGCGTACGGAATGCCGTCTTAGGAATATCTTCCTCCCTGACCCTCAACTGATGGTAACCCGATCTCAAGTCTATCTTAGAGAAACAACGGGAACCCTTCAACTGGTCAAACAAATCATCTATACGGGGCATAGGGTACTTATTTTTAACCGTAGCCCGATTCAACTTCCGGTAGTCTATACACAATCTCAAGGCACCATCTTTCTTTTTAACAAAGAGTGCCGGTGCTCCCCACGGTGAAACACTAGGGCGAACAAAGCCCTTATCTAGCAATTCCTGGAGCTGAACTTTCAACTCAACCAACTCTGCTGGAGCAAAACGGTAAGGTGCCATAGAAATCGGCGCCGTACCAGGCACTAAATCAATAGAGAACTCTATCTCTCGGTGAGGTGGCAAACTAACAAGATCTTCGGGAAAGACATCCGAATACTCACAAACCACCCTCGGTAACACAACCTGGGTCTCAACACTCTCACCACTCTCAGAGCTAGCAAGTAGACTACTAAGCTCACTTCGCCCTCGCGAATCATACCCCGGTGGCAAAACACTACCAACCCGGTCTCCCAAGAAATGGAACCACTCCCCGCTCAAGGTACATAACGTGACCCTCTGGCGGTAGCAATCAATAACAGCCCGGTATGACGATAGCCAGTCCATACCCAAAATAACATCAAAACCCTTCATGGGCATGACAACAAACGGAAAAGGAAGCCTATAATCGGCGACCTCAATATCACATCCTCTAACACCCTGTTTCAGAATCAACTCACCACCCAAAGGCGATACCACACAAATAGGAGATGCTAACTGTGCTAACTCCAATTCCAAAACAGATGCAAATGCAGCAGATACAAAAGAATGAGATGCACCCGTGTCTATCAACACATTAGCAACTGAGTTGCAAAACAGAAAAGTACCTCTCACTACTGATGGAGCCGGTACTAAGTCCTGCGCGGTAACAGCATAAACGCGCCCCGTAGGCCCCTGGTCTACCTGCTCACCTCTCGGAGCAAAAGACTGCTGCACAGACTGGGATGACGAAGCTCCCGGATTGGCCCTCGAGGCCTGCACAGACTGAGCTGGCTGAAAACCCTGCGTCTGTCTAGAACCAGACGCTCCCGAAGTGGCACTCAACTGTGGGCAAAACCTCTTCATGTGCCCAGGTTGTCCACACTGATAACAAGTCAAGAGCTGCCCCCTGCCCAAACTCTGACTCTGCGGTCTAGCTGAAGAAGAAGCAGCTTTCTGACCCCCACCCTTCTGCGGGCAAACAGATACCTTGTGACCCGGCTGGCCACACTTGTAACAGGTGAAATCCCCCTGACCACCTCTCCCGGAGCCTGCACTCGGCACTGGGAAGGTCGATCTAGCAACACCACCCTGCGACTGCTGAGGGTTAGAACCCCTCTGCCTCCTGCCATCACCCTGACTATCCTAGCTCCTCTTGGAGCCTCTCTGGCCCTCATCCTCCTCCTGCATCATAAGCTCCATATGGGCTGCAGCGTCCACTAGGTGTCTATACTCTCGAATATAAGACCCACCAATTCTCAACTTGAGGCCCCGCCTCAACTTCCGCTCAAACTCATAGCAACGGCGTTCCTCAGACGCCACCAGTTCAGGTGCAAACCTAGACAGACTGGTAAAAGTAGCCTCAAACTCGGGCACTGACAAGCCCTGCTGATTAAGCCGGCTAAACTGATCCCTCAGCTTTTCCCTAGCTGCTGCTGATAAAAACCTTTCCTGAAAAGCATTCACAAACGCCTCCCAAGTACCACCGACACGAGCTTTCTCGTACTTCCACCATTGACCCGCATCTCCCTTCAGTTGGAAGGATGCCAAGGTCACTTTCAGTGCTCCGTCCTCGATGCCAAGCATCTCAAACGTCTTCGTTGTCTGTTCGAGCCATTCATCTGCCTTAAGCGGCTCTTTAGGATCCCCGATAAATTCGTCCGGATTACACCGGAAGAACTCCCTCTTCAAGAAAGAAGGCCCTGCCTCAGCTGCCTGATTCCCAGCTCTAAGAATACCCAAGGCTCCTGCTATCTCTCTGGCCAAGGCACCCATAGCCTGCTGACCCACTGGCTCGGCCACATTGGCCTGCCCAACTCCCTCCTGCACTGCCGGAATCTCACCCTGTAACGGTACTTCCTGCCTCGCAGGTCTACCACGCCTAGCACCTCTTCCTCGTCCTGACATCCTAATAAAGGCAACACAGAACGTTAGCACATTCATAAATGTGCCGAAACTAAACACTCACGTCCTAATGCCTGGACAACTGTAATTCACTCCACATAAGCACATAAACACATAAGCACTTACGAATTTCATTTCCGGATAATAATAGTCCCGAGGCGTTACTAGAGTTCCGGTTAGAAACAGCATTGATCAAGTGCTTTTCCAACAAGACTCCCAGAAACTCAAGGATCCAATCAATATCCCAGAAATTAAATCCCATACTCACATAGTCACATAAACATGTTATCACTTAAGCACATAACATATGATACCACATTTAAGTCTCTATCAAGCGAGACAAACCCATTGTGATCCTAATCACTTCCCACGTACCCAAAGTATTCGAACCCGGTACGCTCTGATACCAAGTTGTAACACCCTCAAAATAATAACAATAAACCCATCAGATAAGACATGCATTTACATTTAAACTAACTGCATTCCTTTCATTCATTAGAATTCCAAGACATAAGTATTACATGTTAACCTCATAACAAAATGCCCTACGGGCTTACAGCTTTCCAAGTTAACACTTGGTTACAACAAAGAGTTCTAACTCGTTTACACATTAAGCCCTTGGCTTGAAATTACATGTAATACATCAAAAGTAAAACGACAAAACTATGCCCGCCACTAGCCTCCCAGCTATGTCCTTGGAGGTGGCATGCTTCCTGCACCTGAAAATGATATTCCCATATAGGGTGAGCCACAGCCCAGTAGAAATACACTAAACCAACCATGGACAATGACTAAAACATTAGCAATTGATAGTTGGTCAACACTGATACAATCACATAAATTACATATTTATGTCAACGACTTACAAGTCCCAATTACTTTTCATTTTTCCTTTTTCAACAGATAAGCATGCTAGCTCTATCATCATTTCCACAGATATGTATAAAAAAACTATATCTCACATTCAGATAAGCATAAAAGCTATATCCACATTCTCAACAGATATGTATATCAACAATATCCACAGATAAGCATACAAGCTGTATCCACACTCTACAACAGATATGTATATCAACAATATCCACAGATAAGCATACAAGCTGTATCCACACTCTACAACAGATATGTATATCAACAATATCCACAGATAAGCATACAAGCTGTATCCACACTTCACAAAGATAAGCATATGAGCTCTATCTTCACTTCTCTAGACAAGCATATGACCTCTGTCTACGGAGTTCATCCCCTATCTCCTCCCAATACCTATCCGGTTTAAAGGTACATCCCCTATCTTCCCCTAAACCGCGGAGTACATCCCCTATCTCCTCCTCTACACATAACGTATATAAACACATTGGTTCTATATACAATCACACAATACATACAATTAATGTATTCTATCAACTGTCAAGTTCCATGACACATTCCATTGATTAGTTTCCGTTTACTTAATCATCATGCATTGTCTACAACAATCACGACTATCCTCCACCGATAGCCCAAAGCAGTTATTTCTAAAACAGAAAATAAATGCACAAATGGATGTTCAATCAACATTTCATTTCCTCATTTCTCACCAATTAATTATCCCAATTAATTAAACAATGTAATTAGGCCATTTTCCATAATTACCATTTTAACCCTTAGGTCCCATTTTCATCAATGATTCAACAATCATTCTATTTTTTTTCATGCCTAACATGCATCTAGGTTTATTATGAATAAAACCCCAACTTTTGTAAAATTACACAAAAGCCCCAAACTTTCACAAATTTACCAAACCAAGCCCAACATCTCAAAATACCAAAATTTAAAGACAAAACCCATAAAGAGGAGTAGGTTATCCCTACTTCAAATTCGGAGTCCCAAAGGAGAAGACGACAAAACCCAACGTGCTCCAAAACCCGAGATTTTCAGATTAAAATGAAGCCCTCGACGATCAACAACTTTTTTGTAAAGGCCAAAGGTGAGTAAATCACTCCTACTAGATCAAAACCTAGAGAGAAGGTAGAGTCTAGAGTGAGAGGCTCAACAATGGTGATTTTGGAAAAGTAAGAGAGAGAAGAGAAAGTGAAAAAGTGATTTGAAAAGTCACAATTTCGGGACTTTAACCCAGGTCTCCGCTCGAGCGTAAAACACCCCGCTCGAGCGGCCACTCACAGACTTCCGCTCGAGCGGCCAACCTCCTGCTCGAGCGCAGAATGCACTCGCCCAGCACTTTTGCAGAACCAGACCTCCGCTCGAGCTCCCAATCCCTACGCTCGAGCTCACAACACTGCACAACAAGATACTGGATGGATGTAATCTACGCTCGAGCGCCAACACCTCCGCTCGAGCGTACAGGCCAAAAATCTGGGCAACTAGTTTTGGTTTCTAAACTCAACCAACCTGTAACAAACCCGCTCAACACATCCTATAACTCAAATACAAAGTAAGAAAGGATGTAAACAAGATAATAAACAACTACCAACATCCACGGACACATGTCCGGATCACTATACAACAAGGGTAAACCCGGATCGCTATAGTTAAGGAATAGTGGTTTCTTAAATGAACTTCCAATTTTAATTTTCTGCAACTTCCACTTTTATTTCTATACAACTTTTTTTCTTCAAGTTTTTTTTTCTATTCAACTTCCTTTTTTATTTAATTTCCAAGAACATCGTTAAGGTATAGCAGTTTATGGATTGAACTTCCATTTTTAATTTTATGCAACTTTCATTTTTATTTTTACTCAACTTCCATTTTTATTCAATTTACTTTTCTATTAAACTTCCATTTTTTTTTAATTTCCAAATAGATCGTTAAGGTATAGTGGTTCCTTGAATGAACTTCCAATTTTAATTTTGTGCAACTTGCATTTTTATTTTTATTTAACTTCTTTTTTCATTCAAGTTTGTTTTCTACTCAACTTCCTTTTTTATTTAATTTCCAAGTAGATCGTTAAGGTATAGTGGTTTCTTGAATGAACTTCCATTTTTAATTTTCTGCAACTTCCATTTTTATTTTTATTCGACTTCCAATTTTATTAAAGTCATTTTTCTATTGAACTTCCTTTTTTACTTAATTTCCAAATACATCGTTAAGGAATAGTGGTTTCTTAAATGAACTTCCAATTTTAATTTTCTGCAACTTCCACTTTTATTTCTATACAACTTCTTTTTTTCTTCTAGCTTTTTTTCTATTCAACTTCCTTTTTTATTTAATTTCCAAATAGATCGTTAAGGTATAGCAGTTTTTGGATTGAACTTCCATTTTTAATTTTATGCAACTTTCATTTTTATTTTTATTCAACTACCATTTTTATTCAATTTACTTATCTATTAAACTTCCTTTTTTATTTAATTTCCAAATAGATCGTTAAGGTATAGTGGTTCCTTGAATAAACTTCCAATTTTAATTTTCTGCAACTTCCATTTTTAATTTTATTGAACTTCTTTTTTCATTCAAGTTTCTTTTCTACTCAACTTCCTTTTTTATTTAATTTCCCAATAGATCGTTAAGGTATAGTGGTTTCTTGAATGAACTTCCATTTTTAATTTT
Organism: Camellia sinensis; assembly: GCF_055761805.1. Lineage (NCBI taxonomy): Eukaryota > Viridiplantae > Streptophyta > Magnoliopsida > Ericales > Theaceae > Camellia > Camellia sinensis. The sequence goes on along the minus strand of NC_138962.1, from coordinate 10,864,628 downwards.
CTGCAACTTCCATTTTTATTTTTATTCGACTTCCAATTTTATTCAAGTCATTTTTCTATTGAACTTCCTTTTTAATTTAATTTCCAAATACATCGTTAACGAATAGTGGTTTCTTAAATGAACTTCTAATTTTAATTTTCTGCAACTTCCACTTTTATTTCTATACAACTTCTTTTTTTCTTCAAGTTTTTTTTCTATTCAACTTCGTTTTTTATTTAATTTCCAAAAAGATCGTTAAGGTATAGCAGTTTATGGATTGAACTTCCATTTTTAATTTTATGCAACTTTCATTTTTATTTTTATTCAACTTCCATTTTTATTCAATTTACTTTTCTATTAAACTTCCTTTTTAATTTAATTTCCAAATAGATCGTTAAGGTATAGTGCTTCCTTGAATGAACTTCCAATTTTAATTTTCTGCATCTTCCATTTTTATTTTTATTTAACTTCTTTTTTGATTCAAGTTTCTTTTCTACTCAACTTCCTTTTTTATTTAATTTCCAAATAGATCGTTAAGGTATAGTGGTTTCTTGAATGAACTTCCATTTTTAATTTTCGGCAACTTCCATTTTTATTTTTATTCGACTTCCATTTTTATTCAATTTACTTTTCTATTAAACTTCCTTTTTTATTTAATTTCCAAATAGATCGTTAAGGTATACTGTTTCTTCAATGAACTTCCATTTCTAATTTTCTGCAACTTCCATTTTTATTTTTATTTGACTTCCAATTTTATTCAATTTACTTTTCTATTAAACTTCCTTTTTTATTTAATTTCCAAATAGATCGTTAAGGTATACTGTTTCTTCAATGAACTTCCATTTCTAATTTTCTGCAACTTCCATTTTTATTTTTATTTGACTTCCAATTTTATTCAATTTACTTTTCTATTCAACTTCCTTTTTTATTTAATTTCCAAATAGATCGTTAAGGTATAGTGGTTTCTGGATTGAACTTCCATTTTTAATTTTATACAACTTTCTTTTTTATTTTTATTCAACTTCCATTTTTTTTTCAATTTACTTTTCTATTAAACTTCCCTTTTCATTTGATTTCCAAATAGATCGTTACGGTATAGTGGTTTCTTGAATGAACTTCCATTTTTAATTTTCTACAACTTCCATTTTTATTTTTATTCGACTTCTATTTTTATTCAGTTTACTTTTCTATTAAACTACCTTTTTCATTTAAGTTCCATATAGATCATTAAGGTATAGTGGTTTCTTGATTGAACTTCCATTTTTAATTTTCTACAACTTCAATTTTTATTTTTATTTGACTTCCATTTTTATTCAATTTACTTTTCTATTCAACTTCCATTTTTATTTAATTTCCAAATAGATCGTTAAGGTATAGTGGTTTCTGGATGGAACTTCCATTTTTTATTTTATGCAACTTTCATTTTTATTCAACTTCCGTTTTTATTCAATTTCTTTTCTATTAAACTTCCTTTTGTATTTAATTTCCAAATAGATCGTTAAGGTATAGTGGTTTCTTGAATGGACTTCCATTTTTAATTTTCTGCAACTTCCATTTTTATTTTTATTTGACTTCCATTTTTATTCAATTTACTTTTCTATTCAACTTCCTTTTTTATTTAATTTCCAAATAGATCGTTAAGGTATAGTGGTTTCTGGATTGAACTTCCATTTTTAATTTTATGCAACTTTCATTTTTATTTTTATTCAACTTCCATTTTTTTGCATTTTTATTTTTATTCAACTTCCATTTTTATCCAATTTACTTCTCTATTAAACTTCCTTTTCTATTTAATTTCCAAATAGATCCTTAAGGTATAGTGGTTTCTTGAATGAACTTCCATTTTTAATTTTCTGCAACTTCCATTTTTATTTTTATTCGACTTCCATTTTTTTTCAAGTTATTTTTCTATTCAACTTCCTTTTTTATTTAATTTCCCAATATATCGTTAAGGTATAGTGGTTTTTTGAATGAACTTCCATTTTTAATTTTCTGCATCTCCCATTTTTATTTTATTTAACTTCATTTTTCAATCAAGTTTCTATTCGACTCAACTTCCTTTTTTATTTAATTTCCAAATTGATCGTTAAGGTATAGTGGTTTCTTGAATGAAGTACCATTTTTAATTTTATGCAAATTTCATTTTTGTTTTTATTCAACTTCCATTTTTATTCAATTTACTTTTCTATTAAACTTCCTTTTTAATTTAATTTCCAAATAGATCGTTAAGGTATAGTGGTTGCTTGAATGAACTTCCAATTTTAATTTTCTGCATCTTCCATTTTTATTTTTATTTAACTTCTTTTTTCATTCAAGTTTCTTTTCTACTCAACTTCCTTTTTTATTTAATTTCCAAATAGATCGTTAAGGTATAGTGGTTTCTTGAATGAACTTCCATTTTTAATTTTCGGCAACTTCCATTTTTATTTTTATTCGACTTCCATTTTTATTCATATTACTTTTCTATTAAACTTCCTTTTTTATTTAATTTCCAAATAGATCGTTAAGGTATACTGTTTCTTCAATGAACTTCCATTTCTAATTTTCTGCAACTTCCATTTTTATTTTTATTTGACTTCCAATTTTATTGAATTTACTTTTCTATTCAACTTCCTTTTTTATTTAATTTCCAAATAGATCGTTAAGGTATAGTGGTTTCTGGATTGAACTTCCATTTTTAATTTTATACAACTTTCTTTTTTATTTTTATTCAACTTCCATTTTTTTTTCAATTTACTTTTCTATTAAATTTCCCTTTTCATTTGATTTCCAAATAGATCGTTACGGTATAGTGGTTTCTTGAATGAACTTCCATTTTTAATTTTCTACAACTTCCATTTTTATTTTTATTCGACTTCTATTTTTATTCAGTTTACTTTTCTATTAAACTACCTTTTTCATTTAAGTTCCATATAGATCATTAAGGTATAGTGGTTTCTTGATTGAACTTCCATTTTTAATTTTCTACAACTTCAATTTTTATTTTTATTTGACTTCCATTTTTATTCAATTTACTTTTCTATTCAACTTCCATTTTTATTTAATTTCCAAATAGATCGTTAAGGTATAGTGGTTTCTGGATGGAACTTCCATTTTTTATTTGATGTAACTTTCATTTTTATTCAACTTCCGTTTTTATTCAATTTCTTTTCTATTAAACTTCCTTTTGTATTTAATTTCCAAATAGATCGTTAAGGTATAGTGGTTTCTTGAATGGACTTCCATTTTTAATTTTCTGCAACTTCCATTTTTATTTTTATTTGACTTCCATTTTTATTCAATTTACTTTTCTATTCAACTGCCTTTTTTATTTAATTTCCAAATAGATCGTTAAGGTATAGTGGTTTCTGGATTGAACTTCCATTTTTAATTTTATGCAACTTTCACTTTTATTTTTATTCAACTTCCATTTTTTTGCATTTTTATTTTTATTCAACTTCCATTTTTATTCAATTTACTTCTCTATTAAACTTCCTTTTCTATTTAATTTCCAAATAGATCCTTAAGGTATAGTGGTTTCTTGAATGAACTTCCATTTTTAATTTTCTGCAACTTCCATTTTTATTTTTATTCGACTTCCATTTTTTTTCAAGTTATTTTTCTATTCACCTTCCTTCTTTATTTAATTTCCCAATATATCGTTAAGGTATAGTGGTTTTTTGAATGAACTTCCATTTTTAATTTTCTGCATCTCCCATTTTTATTTTATTTAACTTCATTTTTCAATCAAGTTTCTATTCGACTCAACTTCCTTTTTTATTTAATTTCCAAATTGATCGTTAAGGTATAGTGGTTTCTTGAATGAAGTACCATTTTTAATTTTATGCAAATTTCATTTTTGTTTTTATTCAACTTCCATTTTTATTCAATTTACTTTTCTATTAAACTTCGTTTTCTATTTTATTTCCGAATAGATCGTTAAGGTATAGTGGTTTCTTGAATGAAATTCCATTTTTAATTTTCTGCAACTTCCATTTTTATTTCAATTCAACTTCTTCTTTCATTCAATTTACTTTTCTATTCAACTTCCTTTTTTATTTAATTTCCAAATAGATCGTTAAGGTATAGTGGTTTCTGGATGGAACTTCCATTTTTTATTTTATGCAACTTTCATTTTTATTCAACTTCCGTTTTTATTCAATTTCTTTTCTATTAAACTTCCTTTTGTATTTAATTTCCAAATAGATCGTTAAGGTATAGTGGTTTCTTGAATGGACTTCTATTTTTAATTTTCTGCAACTTCCATTTTTATTTTTATTTGACTTCCATTTTTATTCAATTTACTTTTCTATTCAACTTCCTTTTTTATTTAATTTCCAAATAGATCGTTAAGGTATAGTGGTTTCTGGATTGAACTTCCATTTTTAATTTTATGCAACTTTCATTTTTATATTTATTCAACTTCCATTTTTTTGCATTTTTATTTTTATTCAACTTCCATTTTTATTCAATTTACTTTTCTATTAAACTTCCTTTTCTATTTAATTTCCAAATAGATCCGTAAGGTATAGTGGTTTCTTGAATGAACTTCCATTTTTAATTTTCTGCAACTTCCATTTTTATTTTTATTCGACTTCCATTTTTTTTCAAGTTATTTTTCTATTCAACTTCCTTTTTTATTTAATTTCCCAATATATCGTTAAGGTATAGTGGTTTTTTGAATGAACTTCCATTTTTAATTTTCTGCAACTCCAATTTTTATTTTATTTAACTTCATTTTTCAATCAAGTTTCTATTCTACTCAACTTCCTTTTTTATTTAATTTCCAAATTGATCGTTAAGGTATAGTGGTTTCTTCAAATGAACTACCATTTTTAATTTTATGCAACTTTCATTTTTATTTTTATTCAACTTCCATTTTTATTCAATTTACTTTTCTATTAAACTTCGTTTTCTATTTTATTTCCGAATAGATCGTTAAGGTATAGTGGTTTCTTGAATGAACTTCCATTTTTAATTTTCTGCAACTTCCTTTTTTATTTCAATTCAACTTCTTCTTGTATTCAAGTTTCTTTCTATTCAACTTCCTTTTTTATTTAATTTCCAAATAGATCGTTAAGGTTAGTGGTTTCTGGATTGAACTTCCATTTTTAACTTTATGCAACTTTCATTTTTATTTTTATACAACTTCCATTTTTATTCAATTTACTTTTCTATTAAACTTCCTTTTCAATTTAATTTCCAAATAGATCGTTAAGGTATAGTGGTTTCTTGAATGAACTTCCATTTTTAATTTTCTGCAACTTCCATTTTTATTTTTATTCGACTTCCAATTTTATTCAAGTCATTTTTCTATGCAACTTCCCTTTTTATTTAATTTCCAATTACATCGTTAAGGAATAGTGGTTTCTTAAATGAACTTCCAATTTTAATTTTCTGTAACTTCCATTTTTATTTCTATAGAACTTCTTTTTTTCTTGAAGTTTTTTTTCTAGTCAACTTCCTTTTTTATTTAATTTCGAAATAGATCGTTAAGGTATAGCAGTTTCTGGATTGAACTTCCATTATTAATTTTATGCAACTTTCATTTTTATTTTTATTCAACTTCTATTTTTGTTCAATTTATTTTTCTATTAAACTTCCTTTTTTATTTAATTTCCAAATAGATCGTTAAGGTATAGTAGTTCTTTGAATGAACTTCCAATTCTAATTTCCAAACAGATCGTGAAGGTACAGTGGTTTCTTGAATGAACCTCCAATTTTAATTTTCTGCAACTTCCATTTTTATTTCTATTCAACTTCTTTTTTTTATTGAAGTTTCTTTTCTATTCAACTACCTTTTTTATTTAATTTCTAAACAGATCGTTAAGGTATAGTGGTTTCTGGATTGAACTTTCATTTTTAATTTTATGCAACTTTCACTTTTATTTTTATTCAACTTCCATTTTTATTCAATTTACTTTTCTACTAAACTTCCTTTTTTATTTAATTTCCAAATGGATCGTTAAGGTATAGTGGTTTCTTGAATGAATTTCCATTTTCAATTTTCTGCAACTTCCGTATTTATATTTATTGGACTTCCATTTTTATTCAAGTCGTTTTTCTATTCAACTTCCTTTTTTATTTAATTTCCAAACAGATCGTTAAGGTATAGTGGTTTCTTGAATGAACTACCACTCTTAATTTTCTGCAACTTCCATTTTTCTTTTCCACTAAACTTCCTTTTTTATTTAATTTCCAAATAGATCGATAAGGTATAGTGGTTTCTGGATTGAACTTCCATTTTTAATTTTCTGCAACTTCTACTTTTATTTTTATTCAACATCCATTTTTATTCAATTCAATTTTCTTTTACACTTCCTTGTTTATTTAATTTCCAAATAGATCGATAAGATATAGTGGTTTCTTGAATGAAATCAATTTTAAATTTTCTGCAACTTCCATTTTTATTTTTATTCGACTTTCAATTTTATTCAAGTCATTTTTATATGCAACTTCCTTTTTTATTTAATTTCCAAATACATCGTTAAGGTATAGTGGTTTCTTAAATGAACTTCCAATTTTAATTTTCTGCAACTTCCATTTTTATTTCTATACAACTTCTTTTTTTCTTCATGTTTTTTTTCTATTCAACTTCCATTTTTATTTAATTTCCAAATAGATTTTTAAGGTATAGTGATTTCTGGATTGAACTTTCATTTTTAATTTTATGCAACTTTAATTATTATTTTTATTCAACTTCCATTTTTATTCAATTTTCTTTTCTATTAAACTTCCTTTTTTATTTAATATCCAAATATATCGTTAAGGTATAGTGGTTTCTTGAATGAACTTCCATTTTTAATTTTCTGCAACTTCCATTTTCATTTTTATTTGACTTCCAATTTTATCAAAGTCATTTTTCTATTCAACTTCCTTTTTTTATTTAATTTCCAAATACATCGTTAAGGAATAGTGGTTTCTTAAATGAACTTCCAATTTTAATTTTCTGCAACTTCCACTTTTATTTCTATACAACTTCTTTTTTTCTTCAAGTTTTTTTTCTATTCAAGTTCCTTTTTTATTTAATTTCCAAATAGATCGTTAAGGTATAGCAGTTTATGGATTGAACTTCCATTTTTAATTTTATGCAACTTTCATTTTTATTTTTACTCAACTTCCATTTTTATTCAATTTACTTTTCTATTAAACTTCCATTTTTTTTAATTTCCAAATAGATCGTTAAGGTATAGTGGTTCCTTGAATGAACTTCCAATTTTAATTTTTTGCAACTTGCATTTTTATTTTTATTCAACTTCTTTTTTCATTCAAGTTTGTTTTCTACTCAACTTCCTTTTTTATTTAATTTCCAAGTAGATCGTTAAGGTATAGTGGTTTCTTGAATGAACTTCCATTTTTAATTTTCTGCAACTTCCATTTTATTTTTATTCGACTTCCAATTTTATTCAAGTCATTTTTCTATTCAACTTCCTTTTTTATTTAATTTCCAAATACATCGTTAAGGAATAGTGGTTTCTTAAATGAACTTCCAATTTTTATTTTCTGCAACTTCCACTTTTATTTCTATACAACTTCACTTTTTCTTCAAATTTTTTTTCTATTCAACTTCCTTTTTTAATTAATTTCCAAATAAATAGTTAAGGTATAGCAGTTTATGGATTGAACCTCTATTTTTAATTTTATGGAACTTTCATTTTTATTTTTATTCAACTTCCATTTTCATGCAATTTACTTTTCTATTAAACTTTCTTTTTTATTTAATTTCCAAATAGATCGTTAAGGTATAGTGGTTCCTTGAATGAACTTCCAATTTTAATTTTCTGCAACTTCCATTTTTATTTTTATTTAACTTCTTTTTTCATTCAAGTTTCTTTTCAACTCAACTTCCTTTTTTATTTAATTTCCAAATAGATCCTTAAGGTATAGTGGTTTCTTGAAGGAACTTCCATTTTTAATTTTCTGCAACTTTAATTTTTATTTTTATTCGACTTCCATTTTTGTTGAATTTACTTTTCTATTAAACTTCCTTTTATATTTAATTTCCAAATAGATCGTTAAGGTATAGTGGTTTCTTGAATGAACTTCCATTTCTAATTTTCTGCAACTTCCATTTTTATTTTTATTTGACTTCCAATTTTATTCAATTACTTTTCTATTCAACTTCCTTTTTTATTTAATTTCCAAATAGATCGTTAAGGTATAGTGGTTTCTGGATTGAACTTCCATTTTTAATTTTATGGAACTTTCTTTTTTATTTTTATTCAACTTCCATTTTTATTCAATTTACTTTTCTATTGAACTTCCTTTTTTATTTAATTTCCAAATAGATCGTTAAGGTATAGCAGTTTATGGATTGAACATCCATTTTTAATTTTATGCAACTTTCATTTTTATTTTTATTCAACTTCCATTTTTATTCAATTTACTTTTCTATTAAACTTCCATTTTTATTTAATTTCCAAATAGATCGTTAAGGTATAGTGGTTCCTTGAATGAACTTCCAATTTTAATTTTTTGCAACTTCCATTTTTATTTTTATTTAACTTCTTTTTTCATTCAAGTTTGTTTTCTACTCAACTTCCTTTTTTATTTAGTTTCCAAATAGATCGTTGAGGTATAGTGGTTTCTTGAATGAATTTCCATTTTTAATTTTCTGCAACTTCCATTTTATTTTTATTCGACTTCCAATTTTATTCAAGTCATTTTTCTATTCAACTTCCTTTTTTATTTAATTTCCAAATACATCGTTAAGGAATAGTGGTTTCTTAAATGAACTTCCAATTTTTATTTTCTGCAACTTCCACTTTTATTTCTATACAACTTCTTTTTTTCTTCAAGTTTTTTTTCTATTCAACTTCCTTTTTTATTTAATTTCCAAATAGATCGTTAAGGTATAGCAGTTTATGGATTGAAATTCCATTTTTAATTTTATGGAACTTTCATTTTTATTTTTATTCAACTTCCATTTTTATTCAATTTACTTTTCTATTAAACTTCCTTTTTTATTTAATTTCCAAATAGATCGTTAAGGTATAGTGGTTCCTTGAATGAACTTCCAATTTTAATTTTCTGCAACTTCCTTTTTTATTTTTATTTAACTTCTTTTTTCATTCAAGTTTCTTTTATACTCAACTTCCTTTTTTATTTAATTTCCAAATAGATCCTTAAGGTATAGTGGTTTCTTGAATGAACTTCCATTTTTAATTTTCTGCAACTTACATTTTTATTTCTATTCGACTTCCATTTTTATTCAATTTACTTTTCTATTAAACTTCCTTTTATATTTAATTTCCAAATAGATCGTTAAGGTATACTGGTTTCTTCAATGAACTTCCATTTCTAATTTTCTGCAACTTCCATTTTTATTTTTATTTGACTTCCAATTTTATTCAATTACTTTTCTATTCAACTTCCTTTTTTATTTAATTTCCAAAAAGATCGTTAAGGTATAGCAGTTTATGGATTGAACTTCCATTTTTAATTTTATGCAACTTTCATTTTTATTTTTATTCAACTTCCATTTTTATTCAATTTACTTTTCTATTAAACTTCCTTTTTTATTTAATTTCCAAATAGATCGTTAAGGTATAGTGGTTTCTTGAATGAACTTTCATTTTTAATTTTCTGCAACTTTCATTTTATTTTTATTCGACTTCCAATTTTATTCAAGTCATTTTTCAATTCGACTTCCTTTTTTATTTAATTTCCAAATACATCGTTAAGGAGTAGTGGTTTCTTAAATGAACATCCAATTTTAATTTTCTGCAATTTCCACTTTTATTTCTATACAACTTCTCTTTTTCTTCAAGTTTTTTTTCTATTCAACTTCCTTTTTTATTTAATTTCCAAATTGATCGTTAAGGTATAGCAGTTTATGGATTGAACTTTCATTTTTAATTTTATGGAACTTTCATTTTTATTTTTATTCAACTTTCATTTTTATTCAATTTACTTTTCTGTTAAACTTCCTTTTTTATTTATTTTACAAATAGATCGTTAAGGTATAGTGGTTTCTGGATTGAACTTCCATTTTTAATTTTATGCAACTTTCATTTTCATTTTTATTCAACTTCCATTTTTATTGAATTTGCTTTTCTATTACACTTCCTTTTTTATTTAATTTCCAAATAGATCGTGAAAGTACTGTGGTTTCTTGAATGAACCTCCAATTTTAATTTTCTGCAACTTCCATTTTTAATTCTATTCAACTTCTTTTTTTTATTCAAGTTTTTTTCTATTCAACTACCTTTTTTATTTAATTTCGAAACAGATCGTTAAGGTATAGTGGTTTCTGGATTGAACTTTCATTTTTAATTTTATGCAACTTCACTTTTATATTTAATCAACTTCCATTTTTATTCAATTTACTTTTCTACTAAACTTCCTTTTTTATTTAATTTCCAAATGGATCGTTAACGTATAGTGGTTTCTTGAATGAATTTTCATTTTTAATTTTCTGCAACTTCCGTATTTATATTTATTGGACTTCCATTTTTATTCAAGTCATTTTTCTATTCAACTTCCTTTTTTATTTAATTTCCAAACAGATCGTTAAGGTATAGTGGTTTCTTGAAAAAACGACCACTCTTAATTTTCTGCAACTTCCATTTTTATTTTTATTTGACTTCCCTTTTTGTTCAGGTTTCTTTTCCACTAAACTTCCTTTTTTATTTAATTTCCAAATAGATCGATAAGGTATAGTGGTTTCTGGATTGAACTTCCATTTTTAATTTTCTGCAACTTCCACTTTTATTTTTATTCAACATCCATTTTTATTCAATTCAATTTTCTTTTACACTTCCTTTTTAATTTAATTTCCAAATAGATCGTTAAGATATAGTGGTTTCTTGAATGAAATCAATTTTAAATTTTCTGCAACTTCCATTTTTATTTTTATTCGACTTCCAATTTTATTCAAGTCATTTTTCTATGCAACTTCCTTTTTTATTTAATTTCCAAATACATCGTTAAGGTATAGTGGTTTCTTAAATGAACTTCCAATTTTAATTTTCTGCAACTTCCATTTTTATTTCTATACAACTTCTTTTTTTCTTCATGTTTTTTTTTTATTCAACTTCCATTTTTATTTTATTTCCAAATAGATTTTTAAAGTATAGTGATTTCTGGATTGAACTTTCATTTTTAATTTTATGCAACTTTAATTTTTATTTTTATTCAACTTCCTTTTTTATTCAATTTACTTTTCTATTAAACTTCCTTTTTTATTTAATATCCAAATATATCGTTAAGGTATAGTGGTTTCTTGAATGAACTTCCATTTTTAATTTTCTGCAACTTCCATTTTTATTTTTATTTGATTTCCAATTTTATTTGACTTCCAATTTTATTAAAGTCATTTTTCTATTCAACTTCCTTTTTTATTTAATTTCCAAATACATCGTTAAGGAATAGTGTTTTCTTAAATGAACTTCCAATTTTAATTTTCTGCAACTTCCACTTTTATTTCTATACAACTTTTTTTCTTCAAGTTTTTTTTCTATTCAACTTCCTTTTTTATTTAATTTCCAAATAGATCGTTAAGGTATAGCAGTTTATGGATTGAACTTCCATTTTTAATTTTATGCAACTTTCATTTTTATTTTTATTCAACTTCCATTTTTATTCAATTTACTTTTCTATTAAACTTCCATTTTTATTTAATTTCCAAATAGATCGTTAAGGTATAGTGGTTCCTTGAATGAACTTCCAATTTTAATTTTTTGCAACTTGCATTTTTATTTTTATTTAACATCTTTTTTCATTCAAGTTTGTTTTCTACCCAACTTCCTTTTTTATTTAATTTCCAAATAGATCGTTAAGGTATAGTGTTTTCTTGAATGAACTTCCATTTTTAATTTTCTGTAACTTCCATTTTATTTTTATTCGACTTCCAATTTTATTCAAGTCATTTTTCTATTCAACTTCCTTTTTTATTTAATTTCCAAATACATCGTTAAGGAATAGTGGTTTCTTAAATGAACTTCCAATTTTAATTTTTTGCAACTTCCACTTTTATTTCTATACAACTTCTCTTTTTCTTCAAGTTTTTTTTCTATTCAACTTCCTTTTTTATTTAATTTCCAAATAAATCGTTAAGGTATAGCAGTTTATGGATTGAACCTCTATTTTTAATTTTATGGAACTTTCATTTTTATTTTTATTCAACTTCCATTTTTATTCAATTTACTTTTCTATTAAACTTCCTTTTTTATTTAATTTCCAAATAGATCGTTAAGGTATAGTGGTTCCTTGAATGAACTTCCAATTTTAATTTTCTGCAACTTCCATTTTTATTTTTATTTAACTTCTTTTTTCATTCAAGTTTCTTTTCTACTCAACTTCCTTTTTTATTTAATTTCCAAATAGATCCTTAAGGTATAGTGGTTTCTTGAATGAACTTCCATTTTTAATTTTCTGTAACTTACATTTTTATTTTTATTCGACTTCCATTTTTATTCAATTTACTTTTCTATTAAACTTCCTTTTATATTTAATTTCCAAATAGATCGTTAAGGTATACTGGTTTCTTCAATGAACTTCCATTTCTAATTTTCTGCAACTTCCATTTTTATTTTTATTTGACTTCCAATTTTATTCAATTACTTTTCTATTCAACTTCATTTTTTATTTAATTTCCAAATAGATCGTTAAGGTATAGTGGTTTCTGGATTGAACTTCCATTTTTAATTTTATGCAACTTTCTTTTTTATTTTTATTCAACTTCCATTTTTATTCAATTTACTTTTCTATTAAACTTCCCTTTTCATTTAATTTCCAAATAGATCGTTAAGGTATAGTGGTTTCTTGAACGAACTTCCATTTTTAATTTTCTGCAACTTCCATTTTATTTTTATTCGACTTCCTATTTTATTCAAATCATTTTTCTATTCGACTTCCTTTTTTATTTAATTTCCAAATACATCGTTAAGGAATAGTGGTTTCTTAAATGAACTTCCAATTTTAATTTTCTGCAATTTCCACTTTTATTTCTATACAACTTCTCTTTTTCTTCAAGTTTTTTTTCTATTCAACCTCCTTTTTTATTTAATTTCCAAATAGATCGTTAAGGTATAGCTGTTTATGGATTGAACTTTCATTTTTAATTTTATGGAACTTTCATTTTTATTTTTATTCGACTTTCATTTTTATTCAATTTACTTTTCTATTAAACTTCCTTTTTTATTTAATTTCCAAATAGATCGTTAAGGTATAGTGGTTTCTGTATTGAACTTCCATTTTTAATTTTATGCAACTTTCATTTTCATTTTTATTCAACTTCCAATTTTATTGAATTTTCTTTTCTATTAAACTTCCTTTTTTATTTAATTTCCAAATAGATCGTGAAGGTACAGTGGTTTCTTGAATGAACCTCCAATTTTAATTTTCTGCAACTTCCATTTTTATTTCTGTTCAACTTCTTTTTTTTATTCAAGTTTCTTTTCTATTCAACTACCTTTTTTATTTAATTTCGAAACAGATCGTTAAGGTATAGTGGTTTATGGATTGAACTTTCATTTTTAATTTTATGCAACTTTCACTTTTATTTTTATTCAACTTCCATTTTTATTCAATTTATTTTTCTACTAAACTTCCATTTTTATCCAATCTCTCCAACCTGTCTTCTGATCGATCTCGGCCAACCGGGGGTCTACCTCTCCTCATGATGCTAGGGGGAATGCAAGATGAGACTTTAAAACAACTAAACAGATAACACATATGCAAGTAACGAGCGTCTAGGCTAAAACGATGCACACATAGTCAAGTAGCAAGCAATATGATGCAATCTTAACATTCTTCTAAGGGAAATCTTAGGCTCTTTAGGACTCAAAGTGTGAATAACGTACTATAAGGATCTTGTGCTCTGATACCATTCTGTCACGCCCCCAAACCGCCCCTAGTAGTTTGGTGCCGTGATGGCCAGTAATCCGTGATTACCGAAGGCCGACTTCCAAAATTGCCACACAATCAGAGTATAAAATATGGGGCTTACAAGTGCGGAAGCAATATGTATACATATACAAAATCTAAATAGTCCATGAAAGCCGTGCATAAGTCCAATGGAATGTCATACATCAAACATCTTTACAAGTCTTACAATTTAGATACAGCAAGAATGAGATACAAAACACGTCCTGACCAAAAGGCTTCTCAAGCCGACATATGCCAAAAACAAACAAGGAAAACATAAGCCGAGAAGCATAATCTTCAAGACGATGCAAAACGCAAATCCAAAACATGTCGGCAAAGCACCCAAAACACATCGGCAATCACGTCTAGGCCTCAATGCCTTCTTGTTCATCACCTACATATATATAGAGAGGGTGAGCTTGGATACTCAGTGAATGATATTAGAAATAAAGGTTTGCATGATTGATATCCAAGATTTCTTTCAAAACAATACATAACATACTCTACAATCAAGAGGGAAATCAAGTTCATTGCCGGCCTTTCAAGTTCTTTAGATGTTATTACATCTACTTAATACAAGAAGGTGATGACATTCCCAAGACAAGAGTGCAGTTGTATTATAGTCCCCTGCAACTAAGGACTTTCAAGACAAGCTGTGCTGCGAAAGTTTATAGTCCTCTAGCACTAAGGACTGTCAAGACAAGCTGTGCTGCGAAAGTTTAGAGTCCTCTAGCACTAAGGACTGTCAAGACAAGAGTGCAGTTGCATTATAGTCCCCTGCAACTAAGGACTTTCAAGAAATGTCATCAAAACAAGATAGCCTTTGATATACAAAATAGGGATAGTCATTCATGCTTAATCAAATACTTTTCAAGACAAGGCAAAACAAGATTTATCAAAACAAGTGTAACATAGCTTTATTAGAAATACCACTCACTTAATTCTTCAACCGTCGGGGTCAAGCAAGGTCCAGTCCTACAATCACATTGCAAAGCGTACTTGAACATATTTCCTCAAAACAAGTCTAACATGCATGCAAATGATTTTTGGAAAACCTACTGGGCACCAACCAGGTCTAAGCCGAGGTGTGTTTCCGAGGGCCACATACAAGGAAAAGAGGTCGGGAAACTCTGGGTTCCCCTCTGCTGATGAACATGAAGAACATGGGTGTGAAAACATGAAAAATACGAATGTTTGATCATAATCTGTCATCACAAATCTGAGGTTTTCGTGCTATGAGTTTGAAAACATGGACCTGGGTACCCATACTTGGAAATCATGCAAGAACAAACACAAAACGTGAATCTAGGCATAAAGCTTTCGGATCAAATCAAGACTTTCTTGAAGAACACATGAATGTCATTTTCTCTTTCTAAAATCGAGCTTCAAAACGACGCATGGCTTACAGATCATTTTCAATCATGCAATGCAATAACATAAACATAAAGAACATTACGAGTAGATCAAGAATCTAACCTTAGAATGCGGATCTAACGGTTGGATCTCTAGAAATCAAGCTTGAAGATCTACTTCCTCACTCTAAAACTCTTTCTTCCTCCTAGAGCTTCTCTCTCTACAAGACAAGGTTATGACACCAAATGATAGTTTTATATACCCGGTTCTGGGGTTAATCCTCTGCTGAGACACGTGGCGGCGACTGGTTGGGTTCTACCTGAAAAGGTGACTGGCAGACCAGACAAGGCATGGTGGAAGGGTGTTCAACAAGCAAAGCGGCATGGGCTCTCTGACAGGCTATGACATCGGCTAACAACAAGGCATATCTAACAAGTCTGCACGGAATGACACTTCGGCAAGGGGTGACATCGGCTAACAAGGACTTCGGCAACTAAGGTGACAATGACCTCGGCTAGGAAGGACAACACTTGACTAAGCTGTGCCACATCTTGGCCTAGATGCGCCACACCTCGGCCTAGGTCATACCGCTCCAGGACGAGATCACTGGGGTGCAAGGTAACATCTCGGCTAACGTGGTCGAGGCAAGGACGGAGATCAACAAGGGGTTCCAAGATACTACTACTAGACTAAGGGTGACCTCGGCTTGGAATAACATCGGCTAGAGGCAAGGCGTGACCTAAGTTTTTACATCAAGGAAGGAACAAGACAGGTACACTATACTTAGACAAATCACAAGGCTTCAAGTCAAGGCACAGATTTCACTTGCTAAAGCAAATCAAGTCACAACATACACATGCAAGCTTAACAAGTCATAATCATACAAATGCTCATGAACATGATTAAGATGAAAAATGTGGGTTCTTACAGTCTACCCTCCTTAAGGAAGTTTGGTCCCCAAACTTAAGTTACCTTGACCTATGAATAACTCCGGGTGACAGATTTTCATCTCCTCTTCCTTTTCCCATGTGGCCTCCCCGCCATAATGCTTCTCCCATTCGATTTTCACCATTGATATCGACTTGTTTCTCAACTGTCTCACTTGTCTGTCGATAATTCTCATCGGCTTCTCTTCGTAGCCCAAGTCTTCATTAACCACAACTCCGGAATAATCTATTACATGCAGTGGGTCTCGGATATATTTCCTCAACATCGAAACATGGAACACATTGTGGACTCGACTCAAATCTGGTGGCAAAGCAAGTCTGTAAGCAACGGTGTTGATCCTCTCAAGAATTTCAAATGGCCCAATATATCGAGGTGCAAGTTTACCCTTCTTCCCAAATCTCGAAACTCCTGTCATCGGCGAAACTTTCAAAAACACGTGATCCCCAATTTCAAATTCTAACTCCCTCCTTCTTTGGTCGGCATAACTCTTCTGTCGACTCTGTGCGGTTTTAATCCTCTGCTGAATGAGTTTGATCTTCTCAGTTGTCATCTGAACCAACTCGGGGCCAATTAGAGCTTTGTCTCCTACTTCAGTCCAACATATCGGCGATCTGCATTCTCTTCCATACAGAGCTTCATACGGCGCCATGCCTATGCTGGCTTGATAACTGTTGTTGTACGCGAACTCTATCAATGGCAAATGCGATTCCCAACTCCCCTGAAAATCCAACACGCACAACCTGAGCATGTCTTCGAAAGTCTGAATCATTCTTTCTGTCTGCCCGTCGGTCTGGGGGTGAAAGGCTGTGCCAAATCTCAACTCTGTTCCCAAGGCTCCTTGTAGACTCTGCCAAAATCTAGAAATGAACTTCGGGTCTCGGTCTGACACAATGGACATCGGCACACCATGAAGCCTAACGATCTCGTTTACGTACAATTCGGCAAGTCGGTCGGCATTGAATGTAGTCTTGACAGGTAAAAAGTGAGCTGACTTAGTAAACCTGTCAACTATAACCCAAATGGAATCCATACCTCTTTGCGTCCTCGGCAAACCCACTACGAAATCCATGGAGATGTGCTCCCATTTCCACTCAGGAATTGACAAGGGTTGGAGAAGTCCTGCCGGTCTCTGGTGTTCTGCCTTCACTTGCTGACAACTCAGACACTGAAACACAAACTCAGCTATTTCTCTTTTCATGTTTGGCCACCAAAAGGTCCGCTTTACGTCCTGATACATCTTGGTGCTCCCTGGATGAATGGCAAACTTGGAGTTATGGGCCTCTTGCAAAATCTTCCTTTTCAACTCTGGTACGTCGGCTACACACAATCTTCCTTCGAACCTAAGCACCTGATTTTCCACCGTGTACCCTGGCCTCGGCTTGGAGACAAATTCATCGATTACCCTTTTTAGGAACTTATCTTCCACCTGCCTGGTCTTTACTTCCTCAACGATGGTCGGTTCCACTGAGACTGTTGCCAGACACGCCAAACTTCCGACTAGCTTCCTGCTTAATGCGTCGGCTACGGAGTTTGCCTTACCTGGGTGATACTGAATCTGCATGTCGTAGTCCTTCAACAGCTCGAGCCATCTTCTCTGCCTCATATTTAACTCTTTCTGGGTGAACAAGTATTTCAGACTCTTGTGGTCGGTGAAAACTTGACAAGATGTTCCGTACAGGTAATGACGCCAGATCTTCAAAGCAAAAACCACGGCAGCTAACTCCAGGTCATGGGTGGGATAATTCTTTTCATTAGGCTTCAACTGACGAGACGCGTACGCTATGACTTTACCTTTTTGCATTAAAACGCAACCCAAACCTTTGTGTGAAGCATCGCTGTAGATCTGAAATTCTTCATTAGCTGATGGTAGTACCAGAACCGGTGCTGTAACTAACCTCGTCTTCAGTTCCTGGAAAGCTGATTCTCTTTCATTGGTCCATTCATAAGCTGCTCCCTTCTTGGTTAGTTGTGTCAAAGGCACTGCAATCCTCGAGAAATCCTTCACAAACTTTCTGTAATAACCTGCCAAACCCAGGAAACTACGAACCTCGGACACGTTGGTCGGCGTCGGCCAATTCACAATGGCTTCAATCTTACTGGGGTCAACTGATATACCGTCTTCATTAATCACATGCCCTAGAAATGAAATGCTGGAAAGCCAGAACTCGCATTTACTTAACTTGGCGTACAACTTCTTATCTCTCAAGGTCTGCAGGGCAAGTCTCAGATGATTCTCGTGCTCGCTCGCACTCCCAGAATAGATCAATATGTCGTCGATAAAAATAATGACAAATTCATCTAGGTACGGCTTAAAGACTCTGTTCATCAGGTCCATGAATGCTGCTGGGGCATTGGTTACTCCAAAGGGCATTACCAAAAATTCGTAGTGACCATATCTTGTCCGAAAAGCAGTTTTCTCAATGTCCTCGGCTTTAACCTTCAACTGATGGTAACCCGACCTGAGGTCAATCTTGGAAAAGACTCGTGCTCCTCGTAGTTGATCGAGTAAGTCATCAATCCTTGGCAATGGATACTTGTTCTTAATGGTCACCTTATTAAGTTCCCTGTAGTCGATGCAAAGACGAAGTGTGCCATCCTTTTTCTTAACAAACAGAACGGGTGCTCCCCACGGTGAAGTACTCGGCTTGACGAATCCCTTATCCAACAATTCCTGTAACTGCGACTTCAGTTCTCTAAGTTCGGCTGGAGCCATTCTGTAGGGTGTTTTGGAGATAGGTTGTGTCCCTGGCAAGACGTCCACAGTGAACTCTATTTCTCTATCGACAAGGTGGCCAGGCAACTCATTCGGAAAGACGTCGGGGAATTCCTCAACAACGGGTATGTCGGCTATCTCAACATTTCCATTCAGATCACTTAGTATACTGCATAAATAACCCTTACATCCTTTTTGGATCAACTTGTAGGCCTTCATGGATGAGATTAAGTAAGGTGGGGGTACTATTCCTTTACCTTGGAAAATGACCTCAGCTTGACTTGGGGTCTTCAATGTGACGTTCTTAGTAATACAATTAATGGATGCATGATTCGCCACTAGCCAATCCATTCCCAATATAACATCGAAGTGAGTCATGTTTAATGGCATCAAATCAACTAACAATTCTACACTCTCAATCATAGCAATACACGCCCTATAAATGGATGTAACAATCATATTTCTCCCAGATGGAGTAGACACAGATAATACATAATCAAGGGGTTCTAATTCTCTATCCAACTTCTCGGCGAATATAGTGGACACAAATGAATGCGTAGAACCCGAATCAATCAATACGTATGCATCTTGAGAACAAATTGAAATGGTACCTGACACCACTGTTTCAGCATTCTGGGCGTCTCCCGGCACTAATGCGAAAACTCTACCCTGCCTCGCCTGTACTCCCCCGATGTTATTCTTCTGTGCAGAGCCCGAGGTGCTCCCAGTCCTCTTTCCATCATCGGTCCTTGCTTTCGGGCAGTCCTTCACGCGATGGCCTATCTCGCCACACTCGTAGCAAGCTCCTGTTGCCCAACGACAAACCCCGAAATGTAGCTTTCCACAACTCGCGCACATCGGCTTAACGTTACCTTCCTGATTTGAGTTGCTGGAACTGTCTGTGCTTATCTTCTTCTTGGCATTGAACGGAACTCGGCGATTGTCATAACTCTGTCTCTTCCTCTGACCCTCACCTGAACTCTGGTATCGGTTCAAGTTAGCTTCAGCCAGAATGGCCTTGTCCAGTACTCCGGCGTACGTCGGCATATTGAGCATATTGACCCGATCTTGTATCGGTCCACGCAACCCACTTTCGAACTTCCTCGCCTTTCGGTACTCGTCGTCAACCATATGAGGCGCATATCTCGCTAGTTCAGTAAAGGCTCGATCGTATTCCGCGACCGTCTTGTTCCCTTGGATCAGATTCTGAAACTCCGTGGTCTTTCGGTCCCGGACGCTGAGGGGGAAATGCTTGTTGTAGAATAACTCCAAAAATTTTGCCCACGTCAAACCCGGATTGCTTTCTCGAACCATCATCCACCACCTACGAGCATCGTCGTCTAATGTGAATGCTGCTAGAGATACCTTCTGGGCGTCTGTACTGGGAAAAACTTCAAACAACTTCTCCATTTCTAAAACCCATGCCTCGGCTTTCATCGGTTCTATACCTCCCTGAAATCTCGGCGGTTTCATCTTCTTGAACTCTCTGATTAGAGTTATCGTGTCGTTCCCATACAAAGCTTGCTGTGGAGGCACTTGTGGCACTGGAGGGGGTGGAGCTGCATATCGGCCATTCGTCTGTTCGGCATGCATGGAAGTGGTACCAGTATCCTGCGGCCTAGGTTGCCTCTGCTCCCGAACCAAGCCTTCGACTAACCTTTCCAATCTCTCCAACCTGTCTTCTGATCGATCTCGGCCAACCGGGGGTCTACCTCTCCTCATGATGCTAGGGGGAATGCAAGATGAGACTTTAAAACAACTAAACAGATAACACATATGCAAGTAACGAGCGTCTAGGCTAAAACGATGCACACATAGTCAAGTAGCAAGCAATATGATGCAATCTTAACATTCTTCTAAGGGAAATCTTAGGCTCTTTAGGACTCAAAGTGTGAATAACGTACTATAAGGATCTTGTGCTCTGATACCATTCTGTCACGCCCCCAAACCGCCCCTAGTAGTTTGGTGCCGTGATGGCCAGTAATCCGTGATTACCGAAGGCCGACTTCCAAAATTGCCACACAATCAAAGTATAAAATATGGGGCTTACAAGTGCGGAAGCAATATGTATACATATACAAAATCTAAATAGTCCATGAAAGCCGTGCATAAGTCCAATGGAATGTCATACATCAAACATCTTTACAAGTCTTACAATTTAGATACAGCAAGAATGAGATACAAAACACGTCCTGACCAAAAGGCTTCTCAAGCCGACATATGCCAAAAACAAACAAGGAAAACATAAGCCGAGAAGCATAATCTTCAAGACGATGCAAAACGCAAATCCAAAACATGTCGGCAAAGCACCCAAAACACATCGGCAATCACGTCTAGGCCTCAATGCCTTCTTGTTCATCACCTACATATATATAGAGAGGGTGAGCTTGGATACTCAGTGAATGATATTAGAAATAAAGGTTTGCATGATTGATATCCAAGATTTCTTTCAAAACAATACATAACATACTCTACAATCAAGAGGGAAATCAAGTTCATTGCCGGCCTTTCAAGTTCTTTAGATGTTATTACATCTACTTAATACAAGAAGATGATGACATTCCCAAGACAAGAGTGCAGTTGTATTATAGTCCCCTGCAACTAAGGACTTTCAAGACAAGCTGTGCTGCGAAAGTTTATAGTCCTCTAGCACTAAGGACTGTCAAGACAAGCTGTGCTGCGAAAGTTTAGAGTCCTCTAGCACTAAGGACTGTCAAGACAAGAGTGCAGTTGCATTATAGTCCCCTGCAACTAAGGACTTTCAAGAAATGTCATCAAAACAAGATAGCCTTTGATATACAAAATAGGGATAGTCATTCATGCTTAATCAAATACTTTTCAAGACAAGGCAAAACAAGATTTATCAAAACAAGTGTAACATAGCTTTATTAGAAATACCACTCACTTAATTCTTCAACCGTCGGGGTCAAGCAAGGTCCAGTCCTACAATCACATTGCAAAGCGTACTTGAACATATTTCCTCAAAACAAGTCTAACATGCATGCAAATGATTTTTGGAAAACCTACTGGGCACCAACCAGGTCTAAGCCGAGGTGTGTTTCCGAGGGCCACATACAAGGAAAAGAGGTCGGGAAACTCTGGGTTCCCCTCTGCTGATGAACATGAAGAACATGGGTGTGAAAACATGAAAAATACGAATGTTTGATCATAATCTGTCATCACAAATCTGAGGTTTTCGTGCTATGAGTTTGAAAACATGGACCTGGGTACCCATACTTGGAAATCATGCAAGAACAAACACAAAACGTGAATCTAGGCATAAAGCTTTCGGATCAAATCAAGACTTTCTTGAAGAACACATGAATGTCATTTTCTCTTTCTAAAATCGAGCTTCAAAACGACGCATGGCTTACAGATCATTTTCAATCATGCAATGCAATAACATAAACATAAAGAACATTACGAGTAGATCAAGAATCTAACCTTAGAATGCGGATCTAACGGTTGGATCTCTAGAAATCAAGCTTGAAGATCTACTTCCTCACTCTAAAACTCTTTCTTCCTCCTAGAGCTTCTCTCTCTACAAGACAAGGTTATGACACCAAATGATAGTTTTATATACCCGGTTCTGGGGTTAATCCTCTGCTGAGACACGTGGCGGCGACTGGTTGGGTTCTACCTGAAAAGGTGACTGGCAGACCAGACAAGGCATGGTGGAAGGGTGTTCAACAAGCAAAGCGGCATGGGCTCTCTGACAGGCTATGACATCGGCTAACAACAAGGCATATCTAACAAGTCTGCACGGAATGACACTTCGGCAAGGGGTGACATCGGCTAACAAGGACTTCGGCAACTAAGGTGACAATGACCTCGGCTAGGAAGGACAACACTTGACTAAGCTGTGCCACATCTTGGCCTAGATGCGCCACACCTCGGCCTAGGTCATACCGCTCCAGGACGAGATCACTGGGGTGCAAGGTAACATCTCGGCTAACGTGGTCGAGGCAAGGACGGAGATCAACAAGGGGTTCCAAGATACTACTACTAGACTAAGGGTGACCTCGGCTTGGAATAACATCGGCTAGAGGCAAGGCGTGACCTAAGTTTTTACATCAAGGAAGGAACAAGACAGGTACACTATACTTAGACAAATCACAAGGCTTCAAGTCAAGGCACAGATTTCACTTGCTAAAGCAAATCAAGTCACAACATACACATGCAAGCTTAACAAGTCATAATCATACAAATGCTCATGAACATGATTAAGATGAAAAATGTGGGTTCTTACATTGAACCTCTATTTTTAATTTTATGGAACTTTCATTTTTATTTTAATTCAACTTCCATTT
Organism: Camellia sinensis; assembly: GCF_055761805.1. Lineage (NCBI taxonomy): Eukaryota > Viridiplantae > Streptophyta > Magnoliopsida > Ericales > Theaceae > Camellia > Camellia sinensis. The sequence continues at coordinate 10,841,477 of NC_138962.1, read as the reverse complement.
TTATTCAATTTACTTTTCTATTAAACTTCCTTTTCTATTTAATTTCCAAATAGATCCGTAAGGTATAGTGGTTTCTTGAATGAACTTCCATTTTTAATTTTCTGCAACTTCCATTTTTATTTTTATTCGACTTCCATTTTTTTTCAAGTTATTTTTCTATTCAACTTCCTTTTTTATTTAATTTCCCAATATATCGTTAAGGTATAGTGGTTTTTTGAATATACTTCCATTTTTAATTTTCTGCAACTCCCATTTTTATTTTATTTAACTTCATTTTTCAATCAAGTTTCTATTCTACTCAACTTCCTTTTTTATTTAATTTCCAAATTGATCGTTAAGGTATAGTGGTTTCTTGAATGAACTACCATTTTTAATTTTATGCAACTTTCATTTTTATTTTTATTCAACTTCCATTTTTATTCAATTTACTTTTCTATTAAACTTCGTTTTCTATTTTATTTCCGAATAGATCGTTAAGGTATAGTGGTTTCTTGAATGAACTTCCATTTTTAATTTTCTGCAACTTCCTTTTTTATTTCAATTCAACTTCTTCTTGTATTCAAGTTTCTTTTCTATTCAACTTCCTTTTTTATTTAATTTCCAAATAGATCGTTAAGGTATAGTGGTTTCTGGATTGAACTTCCATTTTTAACTTTATGCAACTTTCATTTTTATTTTTATACAACTTCCATTTTTATTCAATTTACTTTTCTATTAAACTTCCTTTTCAATTTAATTTCCAAATAGATCGTTAAGGTATAGTGGTTTCTTGAATGAACTTCCATTTTTAATTTTCTGCAACTTCCATTTTTATTTTTATTCGACTTCCAATTTTATTCAAGTCATTTTTCTATGCAACTTCCCTTTTTATTTAATTTCCAATTACATCGTTAAGGAATAGTGGTTTCTTAAATAAACTTCCAATTTTAATTTTCTGTAACTTCCATTTTTATTTCTATAGAACTTCTTTTTTTCTTGAAGTTTTTTTTCTAGTCAACTTCCTTTTTTATTTAATTTCCAAATAGATCGTTAAGGTATAGCAGTTTCTGGATTGAACTTCCATTATTAATTTTATGCAACTTTCATTTTTATTTTTATTCAACTTCTATTTTTGTTCAATTTATTTTTCTATTAAACTTCCTTTTTTATTTAATTTCCAAATAGATCGTTAAGGTATAGTAGTTCTTTGAATGAACTTCCAATTCTAATTTCCAAACAGATCGTGAAGGTACAGTGGTTTCTTGAATGAACCTCCAATTTTAATTTTCTGCAACTTCCATTTTTATTTCTATTCAACTTCTTTTTTTTATTGAAGTTTCTTTTCTATTCAACTACCTTTTTTATTTAATTTCTAAACAGATCGTTAAGGTATAGTGGTTTCTGGATTGAACTTTCATTTTTAATTTTATGCAACTTTTACTTTTATTTTTATTCAACTTCCATTTTTATTCAATTTACTTTTCTACTAAACTTCCTTTTTTATTTAATTTCCAAATGGATCGTTAAGGTATAGTGGTTTCTTGAATGAATTTCCATTTTCAATTTTCTGCAACTTCCGTATTTATATTTATTGGACTTCCATTTTTACTCAAGTCGTTTTTCTATTCAACTTCCTTTTTTATTTAATTTCCAAACAGATCGTTAAGGTATAGTGGTTTCTTGAATGAACTACCACTCTTAATTTTCTGCAACTTCCATTTTTCTTTTCCACTAAACTTCCTTTTTTATTTAATTTCCAAATAGATCGATAAGGTGTAGTGGTTTCTGGATTGAACTTCCATTTTTAATTTTCTGCAACTTCTACTTTTATTTTTATTCAACATCCATTTTTATTCAATTCAATTTTCTTTTACACTTCCTTGTTTATTTAATTTCCAAATAGATCGTTAAGATATAGTGGTTTCTTGAATGAAATCAATTTTAAATTTTCTGCAACTTCCATTTTTATTTTTATTCGACTTTCAATTTTATTCAAGTCATTTTTATATGCAACTTCCTTTTTTATTTAATTTCCAAATACATCGTTAAGGTATAGTGGTTTCTTAAATGAACTTCCAATTTTAATTTTCTGCAACTTCCATTTTTATTTCTATTCAACTTCTTTTTTTCTTCATGTTTTTTTTCTATTCAACTTCCATTTTTATTTAATTTCCAAATAGATTTTTAAGGTATAGTGATTTCTGGATTGAACTTTCATTTTTAACTTTATGCAACTTTAATTATTATTTTTATTCAACTTCCATTTTTATTCAATTTTCTTTTCTATTAAACTTCCTTTTTTATTTAATATCCAAATATATCGTTAAGGTATAGTGGTTTCTTGAATGAACTTCCATTTTTAATTTTCTGCAACTTCCATTTTTATTTTTATTTGACTTCCAATTTTATCAAAGTCATTTTTCTATTCAACTTCCTTTTTTTATTTAATTTCCAAATACATCGTTAAGGAATAGTGGTTTCTTAAATGAACTTCCAATTTTAATTTTCTGCAACTTCCACTTTTATTTCTATACAACTTCTTTTTTTCTTCAAGTTTTTTTTCTATTCAAGTTCCTTTTTTATTTAATTTCCAAATAGATCGTTAAGGTATAACAGTTTATGGATTGAACTTCCATTTTTAATTTTATGCAACTTTCATTTTTATTTTTACTCAACTTCCATTTTTATTCAATTTACTTTTCTATTAAACTTCCATTTTTTTTAATTTCCAAATAGATCGTTAAGGTATAGTGGTTCCTTGAATGAACTTCCAATTTTAATTTTTTGCAACTTGCATTTTTATTTTTATTCAACTTCTTTTTTCATTCAAGTTTGTTTTCTACTCAACTTCATTTTTTATTTAATTTCCAAGTAGATCGTTAAGGTATAGTGGTTTCTTGAATGAACTTCCATTTTTAATTTTCTGCAACTTCCATTTTATTTTTATTCGACTTCCAATTTTATTCAAGTCATTTTTCTATTCAACTTCCTTTTTTATTTAATTTCCAAATACATCGTTAAGGAATAGTGGTTTCTTAAATGAACTTCCAATTTTTATTTTCTGCAACTTCCACTTTTATTTCTATACAACTTCACTTTTTCTTCAAATTTTTTTTCTATTCAACTTCCTTTTTTAATTAATTTCCAAATAAATCGTTAAGGTATAGCAGTTTATGGATTGAACCTCTATTTTTAATTTTATGGAACTTTCATTTTTATTTTTATTCAACTTCCATTTTCATGCAATTTACTTTTCTATTAAACTTCTTTTTTTATTTAATTTCCAAATAGATCGTTAAGGTATAGTGGTTCCTTGAATGAACTTCCAATTTTAATTTTCTGCAACTTCCATTTTTATTTTTATTTAACTTCTTTTTTCATTCAAGTTTCTTTTCTACTCAACTTCCTTTTTTATTTAATTTCCAAATAGATCCTTAAGGTATAGTGGTTTCTTGAATGAACTTCCATTTTTAATTTTCTGCAACTTTAATTTTTATTTTTATTCGACTTCCATTTTTGTTGAATTTACTTTTCTATTAAACTTCCTTTTATATTTAATTTCCAAATAGATCGTTAAGGTATAGTGGTTTCTTGAATGAACTTCCATTTCTAATTTTCTGCAACTTCCATTTTTATTTTTATTTGAGTTCCAATTTTATTCAATTACTTTTCTATTCAACTTCCTTTTTTATTTAATTTCCAAATAGATCGTTAAGGTATAGTGGTTTCTGGATTGAACTTCCATTTTTAATTTTATGGAACTTTCTTTTTTTTTTATTCAACTTCCATTTTTATTCAATTTACTTTTCTATTGAACTTCCTTTTTTATTTAATTTCCAAATAGATCGTTAAGGTATAGCAGTTCATGGATTGAACATCCATTTTTAATTTTATGCAACTTTCATTTTTATTTTTATTCAACTTCCATTTTTATTCAATTTACTTTTCTATTAAACTTCCATTTTAATTTAATTTCCAAATAGATCGTTAAGGTATAGTGGTTCCTTGAATGAACTTCCAATTTTAATTTTTTGCAACTTCCATTTTTATTTTTATTTAACTTCTTTTTTCATTCAAGTTTGTTTTCTACTCAACTTCCTTTTTTATTTAGTTTCCAAATAGATCGTTGAGGTATAGTGGTTTCTTGTATGAATTTCCATTTTTAATTTTCTGCAACTTCCATTTTATTTTTATTCGACTTCCAATTTTATTCAAGTCATTTTTCTATTCAACTTCCTTTTTTATTTAATTTTCAAATACATCGTTAAGGAATAGTGGTTTCTTAAATGAACTTCCAATTTTTATTTTCTGCAACTTCCACTTTTATTTCTATACAACTTCTCTTTTTCTTCAAGTTTTTTTTCTATTCAACTTCCTTTTTTATTTAATTTCCAAATAGATCGTTAAGGTATAGCAGTTTATGGATTGAAATTCCATTTTTAATTTTATGGAACTTTCATTTTTATTTTTATTCAACTTCCATTTTTATTCAATTTACTTTTCTATTAAACTTCCTTTTTTATTTAATTTCCAAATAGATCGTTAAGGTATAGTGGTTCCTTGAATGAACTTCCAATTTTAATTTTCTGCAACTTCCATTTTTATTTTTATTTAACTTCTTTTTTCGTTCAAGTTTCTTTTCTATTCAACTACCTTTTTTATTTAATTTCTAAACAGATCGTTAAGGTATTGTGGTTTCTGGATTGAACTTTCATTTTTAATTTTATGCAACTTTCACTTTTATTTTTATTCAACTTCCATTTTTATTCAATTTACTTTTCTGTTAAACTTCCTTTTTTATTAAATTTCCAAATAGATCGTTAAGGTATAGTGGTTCCTTGAATGAACTTCCAATTTTAATTTTCTGCAACTTCCATTTTTATTTTTATTGAACTTCTTTTTTCATTCAAGTTTCTTTTCTACTCTACTTCCTTTTTTATTTAATTTCCAAATATATCGTTAAGGTATAGTGGTTTCTTGAATGAACTTCCATTTTTAATTTTCTGTAACTTCAATTTTTCTTTTTATTCGACTTCCAATTTTATTCAAGTCATTTTTCTATTGAACTTCCTTTTTTATTTAATTTCCAAATACATTGTTAAGGAATAGTGCTTTCTTAAATGAACTTCAAATTTTAATTTTCTGCACATCCACTATTATTTCTATACAACTTCTTTTTTTCTTCAGGTTTTTTTTCTATTCAACTTCCTTTTTTATTTAATTTCCAAATAGATCGTTAAGGTAATGCAGTTTATGGATTGAACTTCCATTTTTAATTTTATGCAACTTTCATTTTTATTTTTATTCAACTTCCATTTTTATTCAATTTACTTTTCTATTACACTTCCTTTTTTATTTAATTTCCAAATAGATCGTTAAGGTATAGTGGTTCCTTGAATGAACTTCCAATTTTAATTTTCTGCAATTTCCATTTTTATTTTTATTTAACTTCTTTTTTCATTCAAGTTTCTTTTCTACTCAACTTCCTTTTTTATTTAATTTCCAAATAGGTCGTTAAGGTATAGTGGTTTCTTGCATGAACTTCCATTTTTATTTTTATTCGACTTCCATTTTTATTCAATTTACTTTTCTATTAAACTTCCTTTTTATTTAATTTCCAAATAGATCGTTAAGGTATACTGGTTTCTTCAATGAACTTGCATTTCTAATTTCTGCAACTTCCATTTTTATTTTTATTTGACTTCCAATTTTATTCAATTTACTTTTCTATTCAACTTCTATTTTTATTTAATTTCCAAATAGATCGTTAAGGTATAGTGGTTTCTGAATTGAACTTCCATTTTTAATTTTATGCAACTTTCTTTTTTATTTTTATTCAACTTCCATTTTTATTCAATTTACTTTTCTATTAAACTTCCTTTTTTATTTAATTTCCAAATAGATCGTTAAGGTATAGTGGTTTCTGGATTGAACTTCCATTTTTAATTTTATGCCACTTTCTTTTTTATTTTTATTCGATTTCCATTATTTTGCATTTTTGTTTTTATTCAACTTCCGTTTTTATTCAATTTACTTTTCTATTAAACTTCCTTTTCTATTTAATTTCCAAATAGATCCTTAAGGTATAGTGGTTTCTTGAATGAACTACCATTTTTAATTTTCTGCAACTTGCATTTTTATTTTTATTCGACTTCCATTTTTTTCACGTTATTTTTCTATTCAACTTCCTTTTTCATTTAATTTCCAAATATGTTGTTAAAGTATAGTGGTTTTTTGAATGAACTTCCATTTTTAATTTTCTGCAACACCCATTTTTATTTTTGTTTAACTTCATTTTTGAATCAAGTTTCTTTTCTACTCAACTTCCTTTTTTATTTATGTTCCAAATAGATCGTTAAGGTATAGTGGTTTCTTGAATGAACTACCATTCTTAATTTTTTGCAACTTCCATTTTTATTTTTATTTAACTTCCTTTTTTGTTCAGGTTTCTTTTCTATTCAACTTCCTTTTTTTATTTAATATCGAAATAGATCGTTAAGGTATAGTGGTTTTTGGACTGAACTACCATTTTTAATTTTATGCAACTTTCATTTTTATTTTTATTCAACTTCCATTTTTATTCAATTTAGTTTTCTATTAAACTTCCTTTTCTATTTCATTTCCAAATAGATCGTTAAGGTATAGTGGTTTCTTGAATGAACATCCATTTTTAATTTTCTGCAACTTCCATTTTTATTTCTATTCAACTTCTTCTTTTATTCAAGTTTCTTTTCTATTCAACTTCTTTTTTATTTTATTTCCAAATAGATCGTTAAGGTATAGTGGTTTCTGGATTGAACTTCCATTTTTAACTTTATGCAACTTTCATTTTTATTTTTATTCAACTTCCATTTTTATTCAATTTACTTTTCTATTAAACTTCCTTTTCAATTTAATTTCCAAAAGATCGTTAAGGTATAGCGATTTCTTTATGCACTTCAATTTTTAATTTTCTTCAACTTCCATTTTTATTTCTATACAACTTCTTTTTTTCTTCAAGTTTTTTTTCTATTCAACTTCCTTTTTTGTTTAATTTCCAAATAGATCGTTAAGGTATAGCCGTTTCTGGATTGAACTTCCATTTTTAATTTTATGCAACTTTCATTTTTATTTTTATTCAACTTCCATTTTTATTCAATTTAGTTTTCTATTAAACTTCCTTTTTTATTTAATTTCCAAATAGATCGTTAAGGTATAGCGGTTTCTTGAATGAACTTTCATTTTAATTTTCTGCAACTTCCATTTTTATTTTTATTCGACTTCCAATTTTATTCAGGTCATTTTTCTATGCAACTTCCTTTTTTACTTAATTTCCAAATACATCGTTAAGGAAAACTGGTTTCTTCAATGAACTTCCAATTTTAATTTTTTGCAACTTTCATTTTTATTTCTACACAACTTCTTTTTTTCTTCAAGTTTTTTTTCTATTCAACTTCCTTTTTCATTTAATTTCCAAATAGATCGTTAAGGTATAGCCGTTTCTGGATTGAACTTCCATTTTTAATTTTATGCAACTTTCATTTTTATTTTTATTTAATTTCCAAATAGATCGTTAAGGTATACTGGTTTTTTCAATGAACTTCCATTTTTAATTTTCTGCAACGTCCATTTTTATTTTTATTTGACATCCAATTTTATTCAATTTACTTTTCTATTCATCTTCCTTTTTTATTTAATTTCCAAATAGATCGTTAAGGTATAGTGGTTTCTGGATTGAATTTTCATTTTTAATTTTATGCAACTTCCTTTTTTATTTTTATTCAACTTCCATTTGTATTCATTTTACTTTTCTATTAAACTTCTATTTTTATTTAATTTCCAAATAGATCGTTAAGGTATAGTGGTTTCTTGAATGAACTTCCATTTTTTATTTTCTACAACTTCCATTTTTATTTTTATTCGACTTCCTTTTTTATTCAATTTACTTTTCTGTTAAACTTCCTTTTTCATTTAATTTCCAAACAGATCGTTAAGTTATAGTGGTTTCTTGATTGAACTTCCATTTCTAATTTTCTGCAACTTCTATTTTTATTTTTATTTGACTTCCAATTTTATTCAATTTACTTTTCTATTCAACTTCCTTTTTTATTTAATTTCCAAATAGATCGTTAAGGTAGAGTGGTTTCTGGATGGAATTCTATTTTTTATTTTATGCAACTTTCATTTTTATTTTTATTCAACTTCCATTTTTTTGCATTTTTATTTTTATTCAATTTCTTTTCTATTAAACTTCTTTTTCTGTTTAATTTCCAAATAGATCGTTAAGGTATAGTGGTTTCTCGAATGGACTTCCATTTTTAATTTTCTGCAACTTCCATTTTTATTTTTATTCGACCTTCATTTTTATTCAATTTACTTTTCTATTCAACTTCCTTTTTTATTTAATTTCCAAATAGATCGTTAAGGTATAGTGGTTTCTGGATTGAACTTCCATTTTTAATTTTATGCAACTTTCATTTTTATTTTTATTCAACTTCCATTTTCATTCAATTTACTTTTCTATTAAACTTCCTTTTCTGTTTAATTTCCAAATAGATCCTTAAGGTATAGTGGTTTCTTCAATGAACTTCCATTTTTAATTTTCTGCAACTTCCATTTTTATTTTTATTCGACTTCCATTTTTTTTCAAGTTATTTTTCTACTCAGTTTCTTTTTTATTTAATTTCCAAATATATCGTTAAGGTATAGTGGTTTTTTGAATGAACTTCCATTTTTAATTTTCTGCAACTCCCATTTTTATTTTTATTTAACTTCATTTTTCACTCAAGTTTCTTTTCTACTCAACTTCTTTTTTTATTTACTTTCCATGTAGATCGTTAAGGTATAGTGGTTTCTTGAATGAACTACCGTTCTTAATTTTTTGCAACTTCCATTTTTATTTTTATTCAACTTCCTTTTTTGTTCATGTTTCTTTTCTACTCAACTTCCTTTTTTATTTAATTTCCAAATTGATCGTTAAGGTATAGTGGTTTCTGGACTGAACTACCATTTTTAATTTTATGCAACTTTCATTTTTATTTTTATTCAACTTCCATTTTGATTCAATTTACTTTTCTATTAAACTTCCTTTTCTATTTCATTTCCAAATAAATCGTTAAGGTATAGTAGTTTCTTGAATGAACTTCCATTTTTAATTTTCTGCAACATCCATTTTTATTTCTATTCAACTTCTTCTTTTTTCAAGTTTCTTTTCTGTTCAACTTCCTTTTTTATTTAATTTCCGAATAGATCGTTAAGGTATAGTGGTTTCTGGATTGAACTTCCATTTTTAATTTTATGTAACTTTCATTTTTATTTTTATTCAACTTCCATTTTTATTCAATTTACTTTTCTATTAAACTTCCTTTTCAATTTAATTTCCAAATAGATCGTTAAGGTATAGTGTTTTCTTGAATGAACTTCCATTTTTAATTTTCTGCAACTTCCTTTTTTATTTTTATTCGACTTCCAATTTTATTCAAGTCATTTTTCTATGCAACTTCCTTTTTTATTTAATTTCCAAATACATCGTTAAGGAATAGTAGTTTCTTAAATGAACTTCCAATTTTAATTTTCTGCAACTTCCATTTTTATTTCAATACAACTCCTTGTTTTCTTCAAGTTTTTTTCGTATTCAAGTTCCTTTTTTATTTAATTTCCAAATAGATCGTTAAGGTATAGCAGTTTCTGGATTGAACTTCCATTTTTAATTTTGTGCAACTTTCATTTTTATTTTTATTCTACTTCCATTTTTATTCAATTTACTTTTCTATTAAACTTCCTTTTTTACTTAATTTCCAAATAGATCGTTAAGATATAGTGGTTCTTTGAATGAACTTCCAATTTTAATTTTCGGCAACTTCCATTTTTATTTTTATTTAACTTCTTTTTTCATTCAAGTTTCTTTTCTACTCAACTTCCTTTTTTATTTAATTTCCAAATAGATCGTTCAGGTATAGTGGTTTCTTGAATGAACTTCCATTTTTAATTTTCTGCAACTTCGATTTTTATTTTTATTCGAGTTCCATTTTTATTCAATTTACTTTTCTATTAAACTTCCTTTTTTATTAAATTTCCAAATAGATCGTTAAGGTATATTGGTTTCTTCAATGAACTTCCATTTTTAATTTTCTGCAATTTCCATTTTTATTTTTATTTGACTTCCAATTTTATTCAATTTACTTTTCTATTCAACTTCCTTTTTTTTTTTAATTTCCAAATAGAACGTTAAGGTATAGTGGTTTCTGGATGGAACTTTCATTTTTAATTTTATGCAACTTTCTTTTTTAATTTTTTTCCACTTCCATTTTTATTCAATTTACGTTTCTATTAAACTTCTGTTTTTATTTAATTTCCAAATAGATCGTTAACGTATAGTGGTTTCTTGAATGAACTTCCATTATTAATTTTTTGCAACTTCCATTTTTATTTTTATTCGACTTCCATTTTTATTCAATTTACTTTTCTATTAAACTTCCTTTTTCATTTAATTTCCAAATAGATCGTTAAGGTATAGTGGTTTCTTCATTGAACTTCCATTTTTAATTTTCTGCAGCTTCTACTTTTGTTTTTATTTGACTTCCATTTTTATTCAATTTACTTTTCTACTCAACTTCCTTTTTTATTTAATTTCCAAATAGATCGTTAAGGTACAGTGGTTTCGGGATGGAACTTCCATTTTTTATTTTATGCAACTTTCATTTTTATTTTTATTCAACTTCCATTTTTATTCAATTTCTTTTCTATTAAACTTCCTTTTCTATTTAATTTCCAAATAGATCGTTCAGGTATAGTGATTTCTTGAATGGACTTCCATTTTAAATTTTCTGCAACTTTCATTTTTATTTTTATTCGACTTCCATTTTTATTCAATTTACTTTTCTATTCAACTTTCTTTTTTATTTAATTTCCAAATAGATCGTTAAGGTATGGTGGTTTTTGGATTGAACTTCCATTTTTAATCTTATGCAACTTTCATTTTTATTTTTATTCAACTTCCATTTTTTTTCATTTTTATTTTTATTCAACTTCCATTTTTATTCAATTTACTTTTCTATTAAACTTCTTTTTCTATTTCATTTCCAAATAGATCGTTAAGGTATAGTGGTTTCTTGAATGAACTTCCATTTTTAATTTTCTGCAACTTCCATTTTTATTTCTGTTCAACTTCTTCTTTTATTCAAGTTTCTTTTCTATTCAACTTCCTTTTCTATTTAATTTCCAAATAGATCGTTAAGGTATCGTGGTTTCTAGATTGAACTTCGATTTTTAATTTTATGCAACTTTCATATTTATATTTATTCGACTTCCATTTTTATTCAATTTACTTTTCTATTAAAATTCCTTTTTTATTTAATTTCCAAATAGATCGTTAAGGTATAGTGGTTTTTGGATTGAACTTCCATTTTTAATTTTATGCAACTTTCATTTTTATTTTTATTAAACTTCCATTTTTATTCAATTTACTTTTCTATTAAACATCCATTTCTATTTAATTTCCAAATAGATCCTTAAGGTATAGTGGTTTTTTGAATTAACTTCCATTTTTAATTTTTTGCAGCTTCCATTTTTATTTTTATTCGACTTCCATTTTTTTTCAAGTTATTTTTCTATTCAACTTCCTTTTTTATTTAATTTCCCAAAATATCGTTAAGGTATAGTGGTTTTTTGAATTAAGATCCATTTTTAATTTTCTGCAACTCCCATTTTTATTTTTATTTAACTTCATTTTTCAATCAAGTTTCTTTTCTACTCAACTTCCTTTTTTATTTAATTTCCAAATAGATCGTTCAGGTATAGCGGTTTCTTGAATGAACTACCATTCTTAATTTTTTGCAACTTCCATTTTTATTTTTATTTAACATCCTTCTTTGTTCAGGTTTCTTTTCTACTCAACTTCCTTTTTTATTTAATTTCCAAATAGATTGTTAAGGTTTAGTGGTTTCTTGATTGAACTTCCATTTTTAATTTTATGCAACTTTCATTTTTATAATTATTTAACTTCCATTTTTATTCAATTTACTTTTCTATTAAACTTCCTTTTCTATTTCATTTCCAAATAGATCGTTAAGGTATAGAGGTTTCTTGAATTAACTTCCATTTTTAATTTTCGGAAACTTCCATTTTTATTTCTGTTCAACTTCTTCATTTATTCATGTTTCTTTTCTATTCAACTTCCTTTTTTATTTAATTTCCAAATAGATCGTTAAGGTATAGTGGTTTCTGGATTGAACTTCCATTTTTAATTTTATGCAACTTTCATTTTCATTTTTATTCAACTTCCATTTTTATTCAATTTACTTTTTTATTAAACTTCCTTTTCAATTTAATTTCCAAATAGATCGTTAAGGTATAGTGGTTTCTTGAAAGAACTTCCATTTTTAATTTTCTGCAATTCCATTTTTATTTTTATTCGACTTCCAATTTTATTCAAGTCGTTTTTCTATTCAACTTCCTTTTTTATTTAATTTCCAAATACATCGTTATGGTATAGTGGTTTTTAAATGAACTTCCAATTTTAATTTTCTGCAGCTTCCTTTTTTATTTCGATACAACTTCTTTTTTTCTTCCAATTTTTTTCTATTCAACTTTTTTTTTATTTAATTTCCAAATAGATCGTTAAGGTATAGTGGTTTCTGGATTGAACTTTCATTTTTAATTTTATTCAACTTTCATTTTTATTTTTACTCAACTTCCATTTTTATTCAATTTACTTTTCTATTAAACTTCCTTTTTTATTTAATTTCCAAATAGATCGTTAAGGTATAGCGGTTTTTTGAATGAACTTCCATTTTCAATTTTCTGCAACTTCCATTTTTATTTTTATTAGACTTCCATTTTTATTCAATTTACTTTTCTATTCAACTTCCATTTTTATTTAATTTCCAAATAGATTGTTAAGGTATAGTGGTTTCTGGATTAAACTTCCATTTTTAATTTTATGCAACTTTCTTTTTTATTTTTATTCAACTTCCATTTTTATTCAATTTACTTTTCTACTAAACTTCCTTTTTTATTTAATTTCCAAATAGATCGTTAAGGTATAGTGGTTTTTTGAATGAACTTCCATTTTTAATTTTCTGCAACTTCCATTTTTTTTTTACTTGACTTCCATTTTTATTCAATTTACTTTTCTATTCAACTTCCTTTTTTCTTTTAATTTCTAAATAGACCGTTAAGGTACAGTGGTTGCTGGATTGAACTTCCTTTTTTAATTTTATGCAACTTTCTTTTTTATTTTTATTCAACTTCCATTTTTATTCAATTTACTTTTATATTAAACTTCCTTTTTTATTTAATTTCCAAAGAAATCGTTAACGTATAGTGGTTTCTTGAATGAATTCCATTTTTAATTTTCTGCAACCTCCATTTTTATTTTTATTCGACTTCCATTTTTATTCAATTTACTTTTCTATTAAATTTTCTTTTTTATTTAATTTCCAAATAGATCGTTAAGGTATAGTGGTTTCTTGATTGAACTTCCATTTTTAATTTTCTGCAACTTCTATTTTTATTTTTATTTGACTTCCATTTTTATTCAATTTACTTTTCTATTCAACATCCTTTTTTATTTAATTTCCAAATAGATCGTTAAGGTATAGTGGTTTCTGGATTGAACTTCCACTTTTTATTTTATGCAACTTTCATTTTTATTTTTATTCAACTTCCATTTTCATGCATTTTTATTTTTATTCAACTTCCATTTTTATTCAATTTCTTTTTTGTTAAACTTCCTTTTCTATTTAATTTCCAATTAGATCATTAAGTTATAGTCGTTTCTTGAGTGGACTTACAATTTTAATTTTCTGCAACTTCCATTTTTATTTTTATTCGACTTCCATTTTTTTTCAATTTACTTTTCCATTCAACTTCCTTTTTTATTTAATTTCCAAATAGATCGTTAAGGTATAGTGGTTTCTGGATTGAACTTCCATTTTTAATTTTATGCAACTTTCATTTTTATTTTTATCCAACTTCCATTTTTATTCAATTTACTTTTCTATTAAACTTCGTTTTTATTTAATTTCCAAATAGATCGTTATGGTATAGTGGTTTCTTGAATGAACTTCCATTTTTAAATTTCTGCAACTTCTATTTTTATTTTTATTCGACTTCCATTTTTATTCAATTTACTTTACTATTAAACTTCCTTTTCTATTTAATTTCCAAATAGATCGTTAAGGTATAGTGGTTTCTTGAATGAATTTCCATTTTTAATTTTCTGCAACTTCCATTTTTATTTTTATTCAACTTCCATTTTTATTCAATTTACATTTCTATTAAACTTTCTTTTTTATTTAATTTCCAAATAGATCGTTAAGGTATACTGGTTTTTTGAATGAACTTCCATTTTTAATTTCCTGCAACTTCCATTTTTATTTTTATTCGACTTCCATTTTTATTCAATTTACTTTTCTATTAAACTTCCTTTTTTATATAATTTCCAAATCGATCGTTAAGGTATAGTGGTTTCTTAAATGAACTTCCATTTTTAATTTTCTGCAACTTCCATTTTTATTTTTATTTGACTTTCATTTTTATTCTATTTACTTTTCTATTCAACTTCCTTTTTTATTTAATTTCTAAATAGATCGTTAAGGTATAGTGGTTTCTGGATTCAACTTTCATTTTTAATTTTATGCAACTTTCTTTTTTATTTTTATTCAATTTCCATTTTTATTCAATTTACTTTTCTATTAAACTTCCTTTTTTATTTAATTTCCAAATAGATCGTTAAGGTATAGTGGTTTCTTGAATGAACTTCCATTTTTAGTTTTCTGCAACTTCCATTTTTTTTTATTCGACTTCCATTTTTATTAAATTTACTTTTCTATTAAACTTCATTTTTTATTTAATTTCCAAATAGATCGTTAAGGTATAGTGGTTTCTTGATTGAACTTCCATTTTTAATTTTCTGCAACTTCTATTTTTATTTTTATTTGACTTCCATTTTTATTCAATTTACTTTTATGTTCAACTTCCTTTTTCATTTAATTTCCAAATAGATCGTTAAGGTATAGTGGTTTCTGGATTGAACTTCGACTTTTTATTTTATGCAACTTTCATTTTTATTTTTATTCAACTTCCATTGTTTTGCATTTTTATTTTTATTCAACTTCCGTTTTTATTCAATTTACATTTCTATTGAACTTCCTTTTTTATTTAATTTCCAAATAGATCGTTAAGGTATAGTGGTTTCTTGAATGAACTTCCATTTTTAATTTTCTGCAACTTCCATTTTTATTTTTATTCGACTTCCATTTTTATTCAATTTACTTTTCTATTAAACTTCCTTTTTTATTTAATTTCCAAATAGATCGTTAAGGTATAGTGGTTTCTTAATTGAACTTCCATTTTTAATTTTCTGCAACTTCTGTTTTTATTTTTATTTGACTTCCATTTTCATTCGATTTAATTTTCTGTTCAACTTCCTTTTTTATTTAATTTCCAAATAGTTTGCTAAGGTATAGTGGTTTCTGAATTGAACTTCCACTTTTTATTTTATTCAACATTCATTTTTATTTTTATTCAACTTCCATTTTTTTGCATTTTTATTTTCATTCAACTTCCATTTTTATTCAATTTTGTTTCTATTAAACTTCCTTTTCTATTTAATTTTCAAATAGATCGTTATGGTATAGTGGTTTCTTGAAGGGACTTCCAATTTTAATTTTCTGGAACTTCCATTTTTATTTTTATTCGACTTCCATTTTTATTCAATTTACTTTTCTATTCAACTTCCTTTTTTATTTAATTTCCAAATAGATCGTTAAGGTATAGTGGTTTCTGGATTGAACTTCCATTTTTAATTTTATGCAACTTTTATTTTTATTTTTATTCAACTTTCATTTTTATTCAATTTACTTTTCTATTAAACTTCCTTTTCTATTTAATTTCCAAATAGATCGTTAAGGTATAGTAGTTCCTTGAATGAACTTCCATTTTTAATTTTCTGCAACTTACATTTTTATTTTTATTCGACTTCAAATTTTATTCAAGTCATTTTTCTATTCAACTTCCATTTTTATATTTAATTTCCAAATACATCGTTAAGGAATAGTGGTTTCTTAAATGAACTTCCAATTTTAATTTTCTGCAACTTCCATTTTTATTTCTATACAACTTCTTTTTTTCTTCAAGTTTTTTTTCTATTCAACTTCCTTTTTTATTTAATTTCCAAATAGATCGTTAAGGTATAGCCGTTTCTGGATTGAACTTCCATTTTTAATTTTATGCAACTTTCATTTTTATTTTTATTCAACTTCCATTTTTATTCAATTTACTTTTCTGTTAAACTTCCTTTTTTGCTTAATTTCCAAATAGATCGTTAAGGTATAGCGGTTTCTTAAATGAACTTCCATTTTTATTTTTATTTATCTTCCTTTTTTATTTAATTTCCAAATAGATTGTGGTGTTTGGATTGAACTTCCATTTTTAATTTTAAGCAACTTTCATTTTTATTTTTATTCAACTTCCATTTTTATTCAATTTACTTTTCT
The DNA here is from genome assembly GCF_055761805.1 of Camellia sinensis. Classification (NCBI taxonomy): domain Eukaryota; kingdom Viridiplantae; phylum Streptophyta; class Magnoliopsida; order Ericales; family Theaceae; genus Camellia; species Camellia sinensis. Next base: position 10,825,020 of record NC_138962.1, on the reverse strand, counting down.
ATTAAACTTCCATTTTTATTTAATTTCCAAATAGATCGTTAAGGTATAGTGGTTTCTTGAATGAATTTCCATTTTTAATTTTCTGCAACTTCAATTTTTATTTTTATTCGACTTCCTTTTTCATTCTAGTTTCTTTTGCACTCAACTTCCTTTTTTATTTAATTTCCAAATAGATCGTTAAGGTATACTGGTTTCTGGATTGAACTTCCATTTTTAATTTTATGCAACTTTCATTTTTATTTTTATTCAACTTCCATTTTTATTCAATTTACTTTTCTATTAAACTTCCTTTTTTATTTAATTTCCAAATAGATCGTTAAGGTATAGTGGTTTCTTGAATGAATTTCCATTTTTAATTTTCTGCAACTTCAATTTTTATTTTTATTCGACTTCCATTTTTATTCAGGTCATTTTTCTATTCAACTTCCTTTTTTATTTAATTTCGAAATTGATCGTGAAGGTATAGTGGTTTTTTGAATGAACTACCATTCTTAATTTTTTGCAACTTTCGTTTTTATTTTTATTTAACTTCGTTTTTTGTTCGGTTTCTTTTCTACTCAACTGCCTTTTTTATTTAATTTCCAAATAGATCGTTAAGGTATAGTGGTTTCTGGACTGAACTACCATTTTTAATTTTATGCAACTTTCATTTTTATTTTTATTCAACTTCCATTTTTATTCAATTTACTTTTCTATTAAACTTCCTTTTCTATTTCATTTCCAAATAGATCGTTAAGGTATAGTGGTTTCTTGAATGAACTTCCATTTTTAATTTTCTGCAACTTCCATTTTTATTTTTATTCGACTTCCAATTTCATTCAAGTCATTTTTCTATTCAACTTCCTTTTTTATTTAATTTCCAAATACATCATTAAGGTATAGTGGTTTCTTAAATGAACTTCCAATTTTAATTTTCTGACACTTCCTTTTTTATTTCTATAAAACTTCTTTTTTTCTTCAAGTTTTTTTTCTATTCAACTTCCTTTTTTATTTAATTTCCAAATAGATCGTTAAGGTATAGTGGTTTCTTGAATAAACTTCCATTTTTATTTTTATTTGACTTCCATTTTTATTCAATTTACTTTTCTATTCAACTTCCTTTTTTATTTAATTTCCAAATAGATCATTAAGGTATATTGGTTTCTGGATTGAACTTCCATTTTTAATTTTATGCAACTTTCTTTTTTATTTTTATTCAACTTCCATTTTTATTCAATTTACTTTTCTATTAAACTTCCTTTTTTATTTAATTTCCAAATAGATCGTTAAGTTGTAATGGTTTCTTGAATGAGCTTCCAATTTTAATTTTCTGCAACTTCCATTTTTATTTTTATTCGACTTCCATTTTTATTAAATTTACTTTTTTATTAAACTTCCTTTTTTTATTTAGTTTCCAAATAGAGCGTTAAGGTATAGTGGTTTCTTGGATGAACTTCCATTTTTAATTTTCTGCAACTTCCATTTTTATTTTTATTTGACTTCCATTTTTATTCAATTTACTTTTCTATTCAATTTCCTTTTTTATTTAATTTCCAAATAGATCGTTAAGGTATAGTTGTTTCAGGATTGACCTTCCATTTTTAATTTTATGCAACTTTCTTTTTTATTTTTATTCAACTTCCATTTTTATTCAATTTACTTTTCTATTAAACTTCCTTTTTTTATTTAATTTCCAAATAGATCGTTAACGTATAGTGGTTTCTTGAATGAACTTCCATTTTTAATTTTCTGCAACTTCCATTTTTATTCAATTTACTTTTCTATTAAACTTCCTTTTTCATTTAATTTCCAAATAGATCGTTAAGGTATAGTGGTTTCTTGATTGAACTTCCATTTTTTTATTTTATGCAACTTTCATTTTTATTTTTGTTCAATTTCTTTTCTATTAAACTTCCTTTTCTATTTAATTTCCAAGTAGATCGTTAAGGTATAATGGTTTCTTGAATGGACTTCCAATTTTAATTTTCTGCAACTTCCATTTTTATTGAATTTACTTATCTATTCAACTTCCTTTTTTATTTAATTTCCAAATAGATCGTTAAGGTATAGTGGTTTTTGGATTGATCTTCCATTTTTAATTTTATGCGGCTTTCATTTTTATTTTTATTCAACTTCCATTTTTATTCAATTTACTTTTCTATTAGACTTCCTTTACTATTTAATTTCCAAATAGATCGTCAAGGTATAGTGGTTTCTTGAATGAACTTCCATTTTTAATTTTCTGCAACTTCCATTTTTATTTTTATTTAACTTCATTTTTCAATCAAGTTTCTTTTCTACTCAACTTCCTTTTTTATTTAATTTCCAAATAGATCGTTACATCATAGTTGTTTCTTGAATGAACTTCCATTTTTAATTTTCTGCAACATCCATTTTTATTTTTATTTAACTTCCTTTTTCATTAAAGTTTCCTTTCTACTCAACTTCCTTTTTTATTTAATTTCCAAATACATCGTTAACGTATAGTGGTTTCTGGATTGAACTTCCATTTTTAATTTTATGCAATTTCCATTTTTATTTTTATTCAACTTTCATTTTTATTCAAGTTATTTTTCTATTCAACTTCCTTTTTTATTTAATTTCCAAATAGATCGTTAAGGTATAGTGGTTTCTTGAATGAATTCCATTTTTAATTTTCTGCAACTTCCATTTTTATTTTTATTTTACTTCCATTTTCATTCAAGTTTCTTTTGTACTCAATTTCCTTTTTTATTTAATTTCCAAATAGATCGTTAAGGTATAGTGGTTTCTGCATTGAACTTCCATTTTTAATTTTATGCAACTTTCATTTTTATTTTTATTCAACTTCCATTTTTATTCAATTTACTTTTCTATTAAACTTCCTTTTCTATTTAATTTCCAAATTGATCGTTAAGGTATAGTGGTTTTCTTGAATGAACTTCCATTTTTATTTTTATTTAACTTCCTTTTTCATTCTAGTTTCTTTTCTACTCAACTTCCTTTTTTATTTAATTTCCAAATAGATCGTTAAGGTATAGTGGTTTCTGGATTGAACTTCCATTTTTAATTTCATGCAACTTTCCTTTTTATTTTTATTCAACTTCAATTTTTATTCAATTTACTTTTCTATTGGACTTCCTTTTTTATTTAATTTTCAAATAGATCGTTAAGGTATAGGGGTTTCTTGAATGAATTTCCATTTTTAATTTTCTGTATAGCGACCCCGGTCCTTTCCCTTTAGATTATTGTATCCGGACTTAGGTTCCGTGGATCCTGTCATTATATATGGGTTGTTATTGTCCTTTAATCTCTTTGTATTTTGAGTTATAGGATGTGTTGGGCGGGTCTGTTACAGGTCGGTTGAGTTTAGATGCCAAATCTAGTTGCCCAGATTTTGACCTGTCCGCTCGAGCGGGTAGTTTGACGCTCGAGCGGGAATTCTTTTGTTGCTTGTCCGCTCGAGCGGGGGTTTTGATGCTCGAGCGGGATTTTCACCCATCCAGTATTTCTTGTGCAGTGTTGGACGCTCGAGCGTGGGGTTGGACGCTCGAGCGGAAGTGTGTGAGTGCCGCTCGAGCGGGGAGTTAGACGCTCGAGCGGGGACCTGGTTCTGCAAAAGTACTGGGAGTATTTATTCGACGCTCGAGCGGGAGTTTGGACGCTCGAGCGGGGAGTCGACTACATCAGTCCGAGATTTCACTTTTTGGATCACTTTTTGACCTACTTTTTCTTTCTTAACTTTCAAAAACTGCCCCTTGAGAGTCTCTCTCTCTCTCTCTCTCTCTCTAAACTTGTCTTCTCTCTAAGAATTGATCTACCTAGGGTGAGTATCTAACCTTGGTCCTTTATTAAAAAGCTAGAGTGGGTTGAGGGCTTCGTTTTAATCTGAGAAACTTGGGATTTGGAGCACGTTGGTCTTTGGTCTTCATCTCCGTCTTCTCCATTCGGGTTATTTTCTTCAAGGTAGGGATTTCCTACTCCATCCTATAAGTTTTGTTCTAAGTTTTGGTATTTTGATATGTTGGGAGTACTTTGGTAATTTTGGGAAAAACCCTAGTTGTATTAATAAATTAATTTGTATAATTAATTTAAGGAAATTGGGGAAATTGGTTAAATGCATGAAATTGAGGAATTCATTGATTAAATGGTGTAGTTGGATAATTAAAATCACTCGCCTATTGAATTGTTGATATATTTATTTCCAGTCTAGAAATAACTATTTTGGGCTATCGGTGGAGGATAGTCGTGTTTGTTGTAGACATTGCATGTGAATTAGGGAAAATTGAAACTAATCAATTTGTTTAAGTCATAAATTTAGACTATTGAATTAATACAGAAATTATATGTATTGATTGAGCATTGCATATGCATATTGTTTGGGAGGAGATAGGGGATGTACTCCACGGTTTAGGGGAAGATAGGGGATGGACCTCTAAACCGGATTATTGTTTGGGAGGAGATAGGGGATGGACTCCATTAGCATCACTATTATGTGTGCTTATTATATTGAAGTGTTTTTACATGTTATTGATACAACACTAAAATGTGTATCAAACGGGAAGTATGAAGTGTTTTGATATGAGCCTGAGTCTCATCTGTGTTGTTGATTTTGGAAGTAATGTGAATGTGATATATAGTTCACTGTTGTAAGTTTGGCCAGGTTCTGAGCCATATTGATAATAATGGGAATTTAAACATGGCATAAACATTAGTGTCATGAGACAGTATCAAGTTATAATTGATTATCTTGGTTAACCATCTATTGAATGCAATAGCTTTATCCAATGCTTATATTTGGTTTAGTATTTTTTCTACTGGGCTGTGGCTCACCCTTTATGGGAACATCATTTTCAGGTTCAGGTGATAAGCTACCTCCAAGGACTTAGCTTGGAAGGAATTGGAGTTGAAGACTCTGTTTAGTTTGGTTGTTATTTACTTATTTGATATTACGTGTAAACATTCAAGCCTAGGGCTTTACTTGTATTTGAGTTAGAACTCATATTTTGTGTCCAAGTGTTGGCTTGGAAAGATGTTAGCCCGTAGGGCATTTAATTTGATGTTACATGTAATGTTTTTATTCAGTAATACTCTGATGAATGAATTAATGAATTGTTTTCTTTAAATATTGCATGTTAATGATATATATAATGGGTTTATTTTGAGGGCGTTACAACTTGGGATCAGAGTGTACCGGGTTTGAATACTTTGGGTACGTGGGAAGTGATTAGTATCACAATGGGTTCGTCTCGTTTGATAGACACTTAGTGAAATGTTATATGCTTATATGATAACATGTTTATGTGATTATGTGGGTATGGAATGTAGTTCCTAGGATGTTGATTGGACCATTGAGTTTCTAGTAGCCTTGTTGGAAAGGCACTTGATCAATGCTGCTTCCAACCGGAACTATAGTAACGCTTCGGGACTATCATCATTCAGGAATGAAATTCGTAGGTGCTTATGTGATTATGTGCTTACGTGGAATGAGTTATTGTTGTCCAATGCATTAGGACGCGAGTGTTTAGTTTCGGCACATTTATTAATGTGCTAACGTCTTTGTTTCCTTTATTAGGATGTCAGGACGAGGACGAGGACGAGGACGAGGACGCGGTAGGCGTGGTAGGCCGGGTAGGCAGGAGGTGCCTGTGCCAGAGGAGATTCCGGCAGTACAGGAGGGAGTTGGCCAGGCTAATGTGGCCGAGCCAGTAGGACAGCAGGCTATGGGCGCTTTAGCCCGAGAGATAGCAGGGGCATTCAGGGAGTCAGTAGGCATTCTCAGAGCTGAGAATCAAGCTCAGGTAGTTTTTGCGGATGCTAGACCTGCCTTTCTGAAGAGGGAGTTCTTCCGGTCTAACCCGGATGAATTTGTGGGGGATCCTAAAGAGCCACTTAAGGCAGATGAATGGCTCAAATAGACAACGAAGACCTTTGAGATGCTTGGCATCGAAGACGAGGGGTTGAAAGTGACCTTGGCATCTTTCCAGCTGAAGGGGGATGCGGGTCAGTGGTGGAAGTTCACTAAGGGTCGGATAGGAGGTACATGGGAGGCTTTTGTGAATGCTTTCCAGGAGAGGTTCTTATCTCCAGCAGTTAGGGAGAAGCTGAAAGACCAGTTCTGCCAGATTAAGCAGTCGAGTTCTTCAGTGGCCGAGTTTGAGGCTGCATTTACTAGCTTGTCCAGGTTTGCACCTGAGTTGGTGGCGTCTGAGGAATGCCGTTGTATCGAGTTTGAGAAGAAGTTAAGGCGTGGCCTCAAACTGTGAGTTGAGGGAACTATGATTCGGGATTATGGGCGTATGGTCGATGCTGCAGCCCACATGGAAATCATGATGCAGGAGGAGGAGGAAGGACAGAAGGGCTCCAAGAGGAGTCAAGATGGTCAAAGTGATGGTAGGAGACAGAAGGGTTTTAATCCTCAGCAGTCTCAGGGTAGCTTTTCTAGATCGACTTTTCCCGTGCCGAGCGCTAGTTCGGGAAAAGGCAGTCAGGGAGACATTACCTGTTTCAAGTGTGGCCAGCTGGGCCACAAGTCTCCAGTTTGTCCTCAGAGGGGAGGAGTGCAGAGAGCAGCATCATCTTCGGCTCGATCTCAGAGCCAGAGTCAGGGTAGAGGCCAGCCACTCTCGTGTTATCAGTGTGGTCAGCCAGGGCATATGAAGAGGTATTGCCCGCAGTTAGGCGGCACACCTGGTGCATCTGGTTTGAGGCAGATTAAGGGTCAGCAGCCAGCTCAGTCGGGTCAGGCCTCGAGGGCCAATCAGGGGGCTTCATCGTCCCAGTCAGTGCAACAGTCTTATGCTCCTAGGGGTGAGCAGGTTGATCAGAGGTCGTCTGGGCACGTGTATGCTGTTACCGCGCAAGATCTTGTACCAGCTCCATCGGTCGTGAGAGGTACCTTCTTGTTTTGCAATTCGGTTGCTAGTGTTTTGATTGATACGGGTGCATCTCATTCCTTTGTGTCTGCTGCATTTGCATCTGTTTTGGAGTTGGAGCTAGCACAGTTAGCATCTCCTATTTGTGTAGTGTCACCTCTTGGGGGTGAATTGATCTTGAAACAAGGTGTTAGGGGTTGTGATATAGAGGTCGCCAATCATAGACTTCCGTTTCCTTTTGTAGTTATGCCCATGAAGGGCTTTGATGTTATTTTGGGTATCGACTGGTTATCGTCATACCGGGCAGTTATTGATTGCTACCGCCAGAGGGTCACTTGTTGTACCGTGAGCGGGGAGTGTTTTCATTTTCTGGGGGACCGGGTTGGTAGTGTTTTGCCACCGGGGTATGATCTACGAGGGCGGAGTGAGCTTAGTGGTCTACTTGCTAGCTTTGAGAGTGGTGAGTGTAGTGAGACCCAGACTGTGTTGCCAGGAGTGGTTTGTGAGTACTCGGACGTCTTTCCCGAGGACCTTGTTGGTTTGCCACCCCACAGAGAGATTGAGTTCTCTATTGACCTAGTGCCCGGCACGGCGCCGATTTCTATGGCACCTTATCGTTTTGCCCCAGCTGAGTTAGTTGAGTTGAAGATCCAACTCCAGGAGTTGCTAGATAAGGGCTTTATACGTCCTAGTGTTTCGCCATGGGGAGCACCGGCCCTCTTTGTTAAAAAGAAAGGTGGTGCTTTGAGACTTTGTATAGATTACCGAAAATTGAATCGGGCTACGGTTAAGATAAGTACCCTATGCCTCGTATAGATTATCTGTTCGATCAGTTGAAGGGATCCCGTTGTTTCTCGAAGATAGACTTGAGATCGGGTTATCATCAGTTGAGAGTCAGGGAGGAGGATATTCCGAAGACGGCATTCCGTACACGGTATGGCCACTATGAGTTTTTGGTGATGCCATTTGGGCTCACCAATGCACCGGCAGTATTTATGGATTTGATGAACCGGATATTTCGAGAATTTTTAGATCGTTTTGTTGTTGTCTTCGTGGACGACATCCTTATCTATTCACCTTCTGAGGAGAAGCACAAGGAACATTTGAGAGTGGTGCTTGAGTTACTTAGAGCCCATAAGCTTTATGCTAAGTTTGGGAAGTGTGAGTTCTGGCCAGAAGAGGTCAAGTTCTTAGGCCATGTAGTTTCTGGGGAAGGAGTGTCTGTTGATACATCCAAGACTGAGGCAGTGCAAGATTGGGCACAGCCTAAGAGTGTGTTTGAGATCCGGAATTTTCTGGGGTTAGCTGGGTATTATCGCCGGTTTGTGAAGGATTTCTCCAGGTTAGCTTCACCTTTGACTAGATTGACTCGGAAGGGAGTTAAGTTTGTATGGAGTGAGACTTGTGAAAAGTCGTTTCAGGAGTTGAAGCTTAGACTGACCACCGCTCCAGTCTTAATTATTCCGGAGAGAGGGTTGGGTTATGCAGTCTATTGTGACGCCTCACGAGAGGGTCTGGGTTGTGTGTTGATGCAAGAAGGGAAAGTAGTTGCCTATGGCTCACGTCAGTTGAAAATTCACGAGAAGAATTACCCTACGCATGATTTAGAGTTAGCAGCTGTGATATTTGCCTTGAAGATTTGGAGGCATTATCTTTATGGTGAGAGGTTCGAGGTATTCTCGGATCATAAGAGTCTGAAATATCTGTTTACACAGAAAGACTTGAACTTGAGGCAGAGGAGGTGGATGGAGTTTATTGAGGATTATGACTTCGAGTTGCATTATCATCCGGGAAAGGCCAATGTGGTGGCCGACGCCCTTAGCAGGAAACCTGTTGGTGACATAGCTAGTATAGCCATTCGGGAGTGGAAGATGTTGGGTGCACTTGGGGAGTTTGATTTACTGCTGGGCGAATCCGTTGAGGCTGCGGCCTTGTTTTCTGTTGTTGCGCAGCCTACACTTGTGACTCGAGTGTTAGAGGCTCAGAGGGGTGACCCTGAGGTAGAATCCCTCCGTGAGAAGATTTTCGGTGGGAAGGTTGAGAAGGGTTTGATGGTGTATCCCGACCTGAGTGTGAGATACCGAGACCGTCTGTTTGTGCCGGAGTCTTGTCGAGAGGAGGTACTCCGAGTGTTTCATCATTCACGCCTTGCGGTGCATCCGGGAGGCACTAAGATGTATCGGGATTTGGGTCGCCAGTTTTGGTGGCGGGGTATGAAGAGAGATGTGGCAGCTTTCGTGTCTAAGTGCCTTACTTGTCAACAAGTGAAGGCCGAACATCAGAGGCCAGCGGGTTTGTTGCAACCCTTGCCTATTGCCGAGTGGAAGTGGGAACATGTCACTACGGACTTCATTGTAGGTCTTCCGAGGACTCAGCGGGGTAGTGATGCTATTTGGGTGGTTGTAGACCGATTGACTAAGTCGGCGTACTTCATTCCTATGCGCGTTAGAGATTCAGTAGATCATCTTGCCGACTTGTATATTCGGGACATAGTGAGGTTGCACGGGGTTCCAGTGACAATCGTCTCCGATAGGGACCCTCGTTTTACTGCCAGATTGTGGCAGAGCTTGCAGAGTACCTTAGGCACTAAGTTGACCTTTAGCACAGCTTATCATCCTCAGACTGATGGGCAGTCCGAGCGTACTATTCAGATCCTTGAAGATATGCTTCGGGGTTGTGCTCTTGACTTTAGCGGGTCGTGGGAGAGGCACTTGCCATTAGTGGAGTTTGCCTACAACAACAGTTTCTAGTCTAGTATCGGTATGGCACCGTTTGAGGCCTTGTACGGCCGACCGTGTAGGTCTCTAGTTTGTTGGGCCGAGGTGGGTGATGCACCTTTGTTGGGTCCAGAGTTAGTGAGGGAAACGACGGAGAAAGTTGAGCTTATCCGTAAGAGGCTTGTTACAGCCCAGAGTCGTCAGAAATCTTATGCCGACCGTAGGAGGAGACCTTTGGTGTTTGAGGTGGGTGATCATGTCTTTCTGAAGATATCACCAAGACGGGGATTAATGAGGTTTGGGAAGAGTGGGAAGTTGTCCCCTTGGTTTATTGGTCCTTTTGAGATCCTCGAGAGGATTGACGAGGTTGCTTATCGTTTAGCTTTGCCGCCGCAGTTGTCTGAAGTTCATGATGTATTTCATGTGAGTATGCTTCGGAAATATGAGCCGGATCCATCGCATGTATTGGATTGGACCGACTTAGAGGTAGATGAGGATACCTCGTATGAGGAGAGGCCGGTTCGGGTCTTAGATAGGCGGGATCAAGTCTTGCGAGGCAAGACCATTCCTTTGGTAAAAGTTTTGTGGAAACATCATGGGGTGGAGGAAGCCACTTGGGAACGTGAGTTGGAAGTCCGCGAGAAATATCTGGACATGTTTATCGATTTGTAATCTTGTATTTAGATTTTGTAATATTGTTGAACCTTAGAGCTTTATATATATATCTTAAGCTGTAAAACGTTTAGAATGTTTTGGTTAATGGAAATATTTTGGAACTTGCCTCGAAATGGAAGTTTAATGGAACATTGCATATGTTGAATATATTGAAAATTGTTGAAATTGAAAGAAAATTGCATAGTGTTAATACAGGTGGAAATATATGTTATTTTACATATTGTGAAACGCCTCTTGATAAGAGATGAAATGGCTGGTGTTGGGTCAAGTTGTTTATTTTTTTTGGGTTATCATATTGTTGGAATTTGAGAAAAACTTGTTTTCGAAACCTTATGCTTAATTTTGGGGACGAAATTCTTTTAAGGAGGGGAGGTTATAGCGACCCCGGTCCTTTCCCTTTAGATTATTGTATCCGGACTTAGGTTCCGTGGATCCTGTCATTATATATGGGTTGTTATTGTCCTTTAATCTCTTTGTATTTTGAGTTATAGGATGTGTTAGGCGGGTCTGTTACAGGTCGGTTGAGTTTAGATGCCAAATCTAGTTGCCCAGATTTTGACCTGTCCGCTCGAGCGGGTAGTTTGACGCTCGAGCGGGAATTCTTTTGTTGCTTGTCCGCTCGAGCGGGGGTTTTGATGCTCGAGCGGGATTTTCACCCATCCAGTATTTCTTGTGCAGTGTTGGACGCTCGAGCGTGGGGTTGGATGCTCGAGCGGAAGTGTGTGAGTGCCGCTCGAGCGGGGAGTTAGACGCTCGAGCGGGGACCTGGTTCTGCAAAAGTACTGGGAGTATGTATTCGACGCTCGAGCGGGAGTTTGGACGCTCGAGCGGGGAGTCGACTACATCAGTCCGAGATTTCATTTTTTGGATCACTTTTTGATCTACTTTTTCTTTCTTAACTTTCAAAAATCGCCCCTTGAGAGTCTCTCTCTCTCTCTCTCTCTCTCTAAACTTGTCTTCTCTCTAAGAATTGATCTACCTAGGGTGAGTATCTAACCTTGGTCCTTTATTAAAAAGTTAGAGTGGGTTGAGGGCTTCGTTTTAATCTGAGAAACTTGGGATTTGGAGCACGTTGGTCTTTGGTCTTCATCTCTGTCTTCTCCATTCGGGTTATTTTCTTCAAGGTAGGGATTTCCTACTCCATCCTATAAGTTTTGTTCTAAGTTTTGGTATTTTGATATGTTGGGAGTACTTTGGTAATTTTGGGAAAAACCCTAGTTGTATTAATAAATTAATTTGTATAATTAATTTAAGGAAATTGGGGAAATTGGTTAAATGCATGAAATAGAGGAATTCATTAATTAAATGGTGTAGTTGGATAATTAAAGTCACTCGCCTATTGAATTGTTGATATATTTATTTCCAGTCTAGAAATAACTGTTTTGGGCTATCGGTGGAGGATAGTCGTGTTTGTTGTAGACATTGCATGTGAATTAGGGAAAATTGAAACTAATCAATTTGTTTAAGTCATAAATTTAGACTATTGAATTAATACAGAAATTATATGTATTGATTGAGCATTGCATATGCATATTGTTTGGGAGGAGATAGGGGATGTACTCCACGGTTTAGGGGAAGATAGGGGATGGACCTCTAAACCGGATTATTGTTTGGGAGGAGATAGGGGATGGACTCCATTAGCATCACTATTATGCGTGCTTATTATATTGAAGTGTTTTTACATGTTATTGATACAACACTAAAATGTGTATCAAACGGGAAGTATGAAGTGTTTTGATATGAGCCTGAGTCTCATCTGTGTTGTTGATATTGGAAGTAATGTGAATGTGATATATAGTTCACTGTTGTAAGTTTGGCCAGGTTCTGAGCCATATTGATAATAATGGGAATTTAAACATGGCATAAACATTAGTGTCATGAGACAGTATCAAGTTATAATTGATTATCTTGGTTAACCATCTATTGAATGCAATAGCTTTATCCAATGCTTATATTTGGTTTAGTATTTTTTCTACTGGGCCGTGGCTCACCCTTTATGGGAACATCATTTTCAGGTTCAGGTGATAAGCTACCTCCAAGGACTTAGCTTGGAAGGAATTGGAGTTGAAGACTCTGTTTAGTTTGGTTGTTATTTACTTATTTGATATTACGTGTAAACATTCAAGCCTAGGGCTTTACTTGCATTTGAGTTAGAACTCATATTTTGTGTCCAAGTGTTGGCTTGGAAAGATGTTAGCCCGTAGGGCATTTAATTTGAGGTTACATGTAATGTTTTTATTTAGTAATATTCTGATGAATGAATTAATGAATTGTTTTCTTTAAATATTGCATGTTAATGATATATATAATGGGTTTATTTTGAGGGCGTTACATTCTGCTACTTCCATTTTTATTTTTATTCGACTTCCATTTTTATTCAGGTCATTTTTCTATTCAACTACCTTTTTTATTTAATTTCCAAATAGATCGTTACGGTATAGTGGTTTCTTGAATGAACTACCATTCTTAATTTTTTGCAACTTTCATTTTTATTTTTATTTAACTTCCTTTTTTGTTCAGGTTTCTTTTCTACTCAACTTTCTTTTTTATTTAATTTCCAAATAGATCGTTAAGGTGTAGTGGTTTCTGGACTAAACTACGATTTTTAATTTTATGCAACTTTCATTTTTATTTTTATTCAACTTCCATTTTTATTCAATTTACTTTTCTATTAAACTTCCTTTTCTATTTCATTTCCAAAAAGATCGTTAAGGTATAGTGGTTTCTTGAATGAACTTCCATTTTTATTTCTATTCAACTTCTTCTTTTATTCAAGTTTCTTTTCGATTCAACTTCCTTTTTTATTTAATTTCCAAATAGATCGTTAAGGTATAGTGGTTTCGGGATTGAACTTCTATTTTTAATTTTCTGCGACTTTTATTTTTATTTTTATTCAACTTCCATTTTTATTAAATTTACTTTTCTATTAAACTTCCTTTTCTATTTAATTTCCAAATAGATCGTCAAGGTATAGTGGTTTCTTGAATGAACTTCCATTTTTATTTTTATTTAACTTCCTTTTTCCTTAAAGTTTCATTTCTACTCAACTTCCTTTTTTATTTAATTTCCAAATACATCGTTATGGCATAGTGGTTTCTTGAATGAACTTCCATTTTTAATTTTCTGCAATCTCCATTTTTATTTTTATTTAACTTCATTTTTCAATCAAGTTTCTTTTCTACTCAACTCCCTTTTTTATTTAATTTCCAAATAGATCGTTAACGTATAGTGGTTTCTGGATTGAACTTCCATTTTTAATTTTATGCAATTTCCATTTTTATTTTTATTCAACTTTCATTTTTATTCAAGTTATTTTTCTATTCAACTTCTTTTTTTATTTAATTTCCAAATAGATCGTTAAGGTATAGTGGTTTCTTGAATGAACTTCCATTTTTAATTTTTTCCAACTTCCATTTTTATTTTTATTTTACTTCCTTTTTCATTCAAGTTTCTTTTGTACTCAACTTCCTTTTTTATTTAATTTCCAAATAGATCGTTAAGGTATAGTGGTTTCTGCATTGAACTTCCATTCTTAATTTTATGCAACTTTCATTTTCATTTTTATTCAACTTTCATTTTTATTCAATTTATTTTTCTATTAAACATCCTTTTCTATTTCATTTCCAAATAGACCTTTAAGGTATAGTGGTTTCTTGAATGAACTTCCATTTTTAATTTTCTGCAACTTCCATTTTTATTTTTATTTAACTTTGTTTTTCATTCTAGTTTCTTTTCTACTCAACTTCCTTTTTTACTTAATTTCCAAATAGATCGTTAAGGTATTGTGGTTTCTAGATTAAACTTCCATTTTTAATTTTATGCAACTTTCATTTTTATTTTTTTTCAACTTTCATTTTTATACAATTTTCTTTTCTAATAAACTTCCTTTTCTATTTAATTTCCAAATAGATCGTCAAGGTATAGTGGTTTCTTGAATGAACTTCCATTTTTAATTTTCTGCAACTTCCATTTTTATTTTTATTTAACTTCCTTTTTCATTAAAGTTTCCTTTCTACTCAACTTCCTTTTTTATTTAATTTCCAAATAGATCGTTACGGCATAGTGGTTTCTTGAATGAACTTCCATTTTTAATTTTCTGCAACATCTATTTTTATTTTTATTTAACTTCATTTTTCAATCAAGTTTCTTTTCTACTCAACTTCCTTTTTTATTTAATTTCCAAATACATCGTTAACGTACAGTGGTTTCTGGATTGAACTTCCATTTTTAATTTTATGCAATTTCCATTTTTATTTTTATTCAACTTACATTTTTATTCAATTTATTTTTCTATTCAACTTCCTTTTTTATTTAATTTCCAAGTAGATCGTTAAGGTATAGTGGTTTCTTGAATGAATTCCATTTTTAATTTTCTGCAACTTCCATTTTTATTTTTATTTTACTTCCATTTTCATTCAAGTTTCTTTTGTACTCAACTTCCTTTTTTATTTAATTTCCAAATAGATCGTTAAGGTATAGTGGTTTCTGCATTGAACTTCCATTTTTAATTTTATGCAACTTTCATTTTTATTTTTATTCAACTTCCATTTTTATTCAATTTACTTTTCTATTAAACTTTCTTTTCTATTTCATTTCCAAATAGATCGTTAAGGTATAGTGGTTTCTTGAATGAACTTCCAGTTTTAATTTTTTGCAACTTTCTTTTTTATTTTTATTTAACTTCCTTTTTCATTCTAGTTTCCTTTCTACTCAACTTCCTTTTTTATTTAATTTCCAAATAGATCGTTAAGGTATAGTGGTTTCTGGATTGAAATTCGATTTTTAATTTTATGCCACTTTCATTTTTATTTTTATTCAACTTCCACTTTTATTCAATTTACTTTTCTATTAAACTTCCTTTTCTGTTTAATTTCCAAATTGATCGTTAAGGTATAGTGGTTTCTCGAATGAACTTCCATTTTTATTTTTATTTAACTTCCTTTTTCATTCTAGTTTCTTTTCTACTCAATTTCCTTTTTTATTTAATTTCCAAATAGATCGTTAAGGTATAGTGGTTTCTGGATTGAACTTCCATTTTTAATTTCATGCAACTTTCCTTTTTATTTTTATTCAACTTCCATTTTTATTCAATTTACTTTTCTATTGAACTTCCTTTTTTATTTAATTTTCAAATAGAACGTTAAGGTATAGTGGTTTCTTGAATGAATTTCCATTTTTAATTTTCTGCTACTTCCAATTTTATTTTTATTCGACTTCCATTTTTATTCAGGTCATTTTTCTGTTCAACTTCCTTTTTTATTTAATTTCCAAATAGATCGTTAAGGTATAGTGGTTTTTTCAATGAACTACCATTCTTAATTTTTTGCAACTTTCATTTTTATTTTTATTTAACTTCCTTTTTTGTTCAGGTTTCTTTTCTACTCAACTTTCTTTTTTATTTAATTTCCAAATAGATCGTTAAGGTGTAGTGGTTTCTGGACTGAACTACGATTTTTAATTTTTTGCAACTTTCATTTTTATTTTTATTCAACTTCCATTTTTATTCAATTTACTTTTCTATTAAACTTCCTTTTCTATTTCATTTCCAAAAAGATCGTTAAGGTATAGTGGTTTCTTGAATAAACTTCCATTTTTAATTTTCTGCAACTTCCATTTTTATTTCTATTCAACTTCTTCTTTTATTCAAGTTTCTTTTCTATTCAACTTCCTTTTTTATTTAATTTCCAAATAGATCGTTAAGGTATAGTGGTTTCTGGATTGAACTTCTATTTTTAATTTTCTGCGACTTTCATTTTTATTTTTATTCAACTTCCATTTTTATTGAATTTACTTTTCCATTAAACTTCATTTTCCATTTAATTTCCAAATAGATCGTCAATGTATAGTGGTTTCTTGAATGAACTTCCATTTTTAATTTTCTGCAACTTCCATTTTTATTTTTGTTTAACTTCCTTTTTCCTTAAAGTTTCATTTCTACTCAACTTCCTTTGTTATTTAATTTCCAAATACATCGTTATGGAATAGTGGTTTCTTGAATGAACTTCCATTTTTAATTTTCTACAACCTCCGTTTTTCTTTTTATTTAACTTCATTTTTCAATCAAGTTTCTTTTCTACTGAACTCCCTTTTTTATTTAATTTCCAAATAGATCGTTAACGTATAGTGGTTTCTGGATTGAACATCCATTTTTAATTTTATGCAATTTCCATTTTTATTTTTATTCAACTTTCATTTTTATTCAAGTTATTTTTCTATTCAACTTCCTTTTTTATTTAATTTCCAAATAGATCGTTAAGGTATAGTGGTTTCTTGAATGAATTCCATTTTTAATTTTCTGCAACTTCTATTTTTATTTTTATTTTACTTCCTTTTTCATTCAAGTTTCTTTTGTACTCAACTTCCTTTTTTATTCAATTTCCAAATAGATCGTTAAGGTATAGTGGTTTCTGCATTGAACTTCCATTTTTAATTTTATGCAACTTTTATTTTTATTTTTATTCAACTTTCATTTTTATTCAATTTATTTTTCTATTAAACATCCTTTTCTATTTCATTTCCAAATAGATCGTTAAGGTATAGTGGTTTCACGAATGAACTTCCATTTTTAATTTTCTGCAACTTCCATTTTTATTTTTATTTAACTTTGTTTTTCATTCTAGTTTCTTTTCTACTCAACTTCCTTTTTTATTTAATTCCCAAATAGATCGTTAAGGTATTGTGGTTTCTAGATTGAACTTTCATTTTTAATTTTATGCAACTTTCATTTTTATTTTTATTCAACTTCCATTTTTATACAATTTACTTTTCTAATAAACTTCCTTTTTCTATTTAATTTCCAAATAGATCGTTTAGGTATAGTGGTTTCTTGAATGAACTTCCATTTTTAATTTTCTGCAACTTCCATTTTTATTTTTATTTAACTTCCTTTTTCACTAAAGTTTCCTTTCTACTCAACTTCCTTTTTTATTGAATTTCCAAATAGATCGTTACGGCATAGTGGTTTCTTGAATGAACTTCCATTTTTAATTTTCTGCTACTTCCATTTTTATTTTTATTTAACTTCATTTTTCAATCAAGTTTCTTTTCTACTCAACGTCCTTTTTTATTTAATTTCCAAATAGATCGTTAACGTATAGTGGTTTCTGGATTGAACTTCCATTTTTAATTTTATGCAATTTCCATTTTTATTTATATTCAACTTTCATTTTTATTCCAGTTATTTTTCCATTCGACTTCCTTTTTCAATTTATTTCCAAATAGATCGTTAAGGTATAATGGTTTCTTGAATGAACTTCCATTTTTAATTTTCTGCAACAGCCATTTTTATTTTTATTTTACTTCCTTTTTCATTCAAGTTTCTTTTGTACTCAAGTTCCTTTTTTATTTAATTTCAAATAGATCGTTAAGGTATAGTGGTTTCTGCATTGAACTACCATTTTTAATTTTATGCAACTTTCATTTTTATTTTTATTCAACTTCCATTTTTATTCCATTTCCTTTTCTATTAAACTTCCTTTTCTATATACTTTCCAAATTGATCGTTAAGGTATAGTGGTTTCTTGAATGAACTTCCATTTTTATTTTTATTTAACTTCCTTTTTCATTCTAGTTTCTTTTCTACTCAACTTCCTTTTTTATTTAATTTCCAAATAGATCGTTAAGGTATAGTGGTTTATGGATTGAACTTCCATTTTTAATTTTATGCCACTTTCATTTTTATTTTTATTCAACTTCCATTTTTATTCAATCTACTTTTCTATTAAACTTCCTTTTTTATTTAATTTCCAAATAGATCGTTAAGGTGTAGTGGTTTCTAGAAAGAATTTCCATTTTTAATTTACTGCAACTTCCATTTTTATTTTTATTCGACTTCCATTTTTATTCAGGTCATTTTTTTATTCAACTTCCTTTTTTATTTAATTTCCAAATAGATCGTTATGGTGTAGTGGTTTTTGAATGAACTACCATTCTTAATTTTTTGCAACTTCCATTTTTATTTTTATTGAACTTCCTTTTTTGTTCAGGTTTCTTTTCTACTCAACTTCCTTTTTTATTTAATTTCCAAATAGGTCGTTAAGGTATAGTGGTTTCTGGACTGAACTACAATTTTTAATTTTATGCAACCTTCATTTTTATTTTTATTCAACTTCCATTTTTATTCAATTTACTTTTGTTTTACACTTCCTTTTTTATTTAATTTCCAAATATATCGTTAAGGTATAGTGGTTTCTTGAATGAGCTTCCATTTTTAATTTTCTGCAACTTCCATTTTTATTTTTATTCAACTTCCAATTTTATTCAAGTCATTTTTCTCTTCAACTTACTTTTTTATTTAATTTCCAAATACATCGTGAAGGTATAGTGGTTTCTTAAATGAACTTCCAATTTTAATTTTCTGCAACTTCCATTTTTATTTATATTCAACTTCTTTTTTTCTTCAAGTTTTTTTCTATTCAACTTCCTTTTTTATTTAATTTCCAAATAGATCGTTAAGGTATAGTGGTTTCTAGATCGAACATCCATTTTTAATTTTATGCAACTTTCAATTTTATTTTTATTCAACTTCCATTTTTATTCAATTTACTTTTGTTTTACACTTCCTTTTTTATTTAATTTCCAAATATATCGTTAAGGTATAGTGGTTTCTTGAATGAGCTTCCATTTTTAATTTTCTGCAACTTCCATTTTTATTTTTATTCAACTTCCAATTTTATTCAAGTCATTTTTCTCTTCAACTTACTTTTTTATTTAATTTCCAAATACATCGTGAAGGTATAGTGGTTTCTTAAATGAACTTCCAATTTTAATTTTCTGCAACTTCCATTTTTATTTATATTCAACTTCTTTTTTTCTTCAAGTTTTTTTCTATTCAACTTCCTTTTTTATTTAATTTCCAAATAGATCGTTAAGGTATAGTGGCTTCTAGATCGAACTTCCATTTTTAATTTTATGCAACTTTCAATTTTATTTTTATTCAACTTCCATTTTTATTCAATTTACTTTTCTATTAAACTTCCTTTTTTATTTATTTTCCAAGTAGATCGTTAACGTATTGTGGTTTCTTGAATGAACTTCCATTTTTATTTCTATTTAACTTGTAACGCCCTCGAAATAATAACATTAATCCCATCAAATAAGACATGCATTGATATGTAAAAGTTCCACATTCATCCATTTATCAGAATTCCATTACATAAGTATTACATGTTAACAACAAAAGCAAATGCCCTATGGGCTTACAGCTTTCCAAGTTAACACCTGGTTACAACAAAAGAGTACTAACTCGTTACACATTAAGCCCTTGGCTTGAATTTACATGTAATACATCAAAAAGTAAAACGACAAAAGTATGTCCGCCTCTAGCCTCCCAAGCTATGTCCTTGGAGGTGGCATGCTACCTGTACCTGAAAATGATATTCCCATATAGGGTGAGCCACAGCCCAGTAGAAATACACTAAACCAACCATGAACAATGACTAAAAGATTAGCAATTGATAGATGGCCAACACTGATACATTCACATAAATCACATATTTATGTCATACGACTTATGAGTCCAAGTTACCTTTCATTTTTTCCCTTTTTCAACAGATAGGCATATAAGCTCTACCCACATTCTCAACAGATATATATAACAACAATATCGACATTCACAGATAAGCATATAAGCTATATCCACACTTCACAAAGATAAGCATATGAGCTCTATCTTCACTTCTCTAGACAAGCATATGAGCTGTATCTACGGAGTTCATCCCCTATCTTCTCCCAACACTATCCGGTTTAGAGGTACATCCCCCATCTTCCCCTAAACCGCGGAGTACATCCCCCATCTCCTCCTCTACACATAACGTATACAAACACATTGGTTCTATATACACTCACTCAATACATACAGTTAATGTATTCTATCAACCATCAAGTTCCATGACACATTCCATTGATTAGTTTCTGTTTGCCTAATCATCATGCATTGTCTACAACAATCACGACTATCCTCTACCGATAGCCCAAAGCAATTATTTCTAAACAGAAAATAAATGCACAATGGATATTCAATTAACATTTCAATCCAGTGAGTGACAAATAATTCAACTACACCTTTTAACCCCATACATTCCCACTCTCAACAATTCCATTTCATTACCTCATTTCTCACCATTATTTATCCCAATTAATCAAACAATGTAATTAGGTCATTTTCCATAATTACCATTTCAACCCTTAGGTCCCATTTTCATCAATGATTTAACATTCATTCCATTTCTCTATGCCAAACATGCATCTAGGTTTATTATGAATAAAACCCCAACTTTTGTAAAATTACACAAAAGTCCCAAACTTTCACAAAATTACCAAACCAACCCCAACATCTCAAAATACTAAAATTTAAAGACAAAATCCATAGAGAGGAGTAAGATATCCCTACCTCAAATCCGGAGCCCCAAAGAAGAAGATGACAAAACCCAACGTGCTCCAAAACCCGAAATTTTCAGATTAAAAAGTAGCCCTCGATGATCAACAACTTTTTTGTAAAGGCCAAAGATGAGCAAATCACTCCTACTAGATCAAAACCTAGAGAGAAGGTAGAGTTCTAGAGTGAGAGGCTCAACAATGGTGTTTTTGGAAAAGTAAGAGAGAGAAGAGAAAGTGAAAAAGTGACTTGAAAAGTCAAAACACGGAACTAAAACCCAGTCGTCCCGCTCGAGCGTAAAACACTCCGCTCGAGCGTAACTCACAGACTCCCGCTCGAGCGCCAACAATCCCGCTCGAGCGGCGAATACACACTCCCAGAACTTCTGCAGAACCAGGTCTCCGCTCGAGCTCCCAAATCCCCGCTCGAGCGGCACTCACGTAACCCCGCTCGAGCGGCCAATACCACGCTCGAGCGTCCAACACTGCACGGAAAATACTGGATGGGTGCAATCCCCGCTCGAGTGCCAACACCCCCGCTCGAGCGGACAGGTCAAAATCTGGGCAACTAGTTTTGGTTTCTAAACTCAACCAACCTGTAACAAATCTGCCCAACACATCCTATAACTCAAATACAAATTAAAGAGGATGCAAACAAGATGATAAACAACTACCAACATCCACGGACACATGGCCGGGTCACTGTACAACAAGGGTAAACCCGGGATCGCTATAACCTCCCCCCCTTAAAGAATTTCGTCCCCGAAATTAAGCACAAGTTTTCAAAAAAAAAAACAAGTTTTCCTCCATTTAAACAATGTTACACTTTAATATTCAACAATCCGACCCATTACCGGTCACCCCCTACCTTTAACAAGAGGCAATTCACAATATGTAAACAACATATGTACTTTCAACATGCATTAACATTACGCATTATCCTTCCAATTTCAACAATACATTCAACACATATAGTGTCGCATTCAACTTCCATATGAGGCAAGTTCCAAAACATACTTCCAATAAACCAAAACATTTTCAATGTTTCACAACTTAAGACATATATAAAAGCTCTTAAGTTCAACAATAGTTCAAAAGTTAAATACAAGATTACATATCAACAAACAAGTCCGGATATTTCTCACGGACTTCCAACTCACGTTCCCAAGTGGCTTCCTCCACTCCGTGATGTTTCCACAAGACTTTCACCAAAGGAATGGTCTTGCCACGCAGGACCTGATCCCGCCTATCCAAGACCCGAACCGGTCTCTCCTCATACGAGGCATCCTCATCTACCTCTAAATCGGTCCAATCCAACACATGTGATGGATCTGGCTCATACTTCCGAAGCATACTCACATGAAACACGTCATGCACTCCGGACAACTGCGGCGGTAAAGCTAACCGATAAGCAACCTCGCCAATCCTCTCAAGGATCTCAAAAGGACCAATAAACCGAGGGGATAACTTCCCACTCTTCCCAAACCTCATCAAGCCTCGCTTAGGTGATATCTTCAGAAAGACATGATCACCTACCTCAAACGCCAAAGGCCTCCTCCTACGGTCGGCATAACTCTTTTGTCGACTCTGGGCTGTAACAAGCCTCCTACGGATAAGCTCAATTTTCTCCGTCGTCTCCCTAACCAACTCCGGACCCAACAAAGGTGCATCACCCACCTCGGCCCAACAAACTGGAGACCTACACGGTCGGCCATACAAGGCCTCAAACGGTGCCATACCGATGCTAGACTGAAAACTGTTGTTGTAGGCAAACTCTACCAATGGCAAGTGCCTCTCCCACGTCCCACTGAAATCTAGGACACAACCCCGAAGCATATCTTCGAGGATCTGAATAGTACGCTCGGACTGCCCGTCAGTCTGAGGATGATAGGCCGTACTAAAGGTCAACTTAGTGCCCAAGGCACTCTGCAAGCACTTCTGCAAGCACTGCCACAACCTAGCAGTAAAACGAGGGTCTCTATCTGAGACGATCGTCACTGGGACCCCGTGCAATCTCACTATGTCCCGAATATACAAGTCGGCTAGATGATCCACCGAATCTCTCACGCGCATAGGAATAAAGTGCGCCGACTTAGTCAACCGGTCTACAACCACCCAAATAGCATCACTACCCCGCTGAGTCCTCGGAAGACCCACAACGAAGTCCATAGTGACATGCTCCCACTTCCACTCGGCAATAGGCAAGGGTTGCAACAAACCCGCTGGCCTCTGATGCTCGGCCTTCACTTGCTGGCAAGTAAGGCACTTCGATACGAAAACAGCCACATCTCTCTTCATACCCCGCCACCAAAACTGGTGACCCAAATCCTGATACATCTTAGTACCTCCCGGATGCACCGCAAGGCGCGAATGATGAAATTCTCGGAGTACTTCCTCACGGCAAGACTCCGGTACAAACAAACGGTCTCGGTATCTCACACTCAGGTCGGGATACACCGTCAAACCCTTTTCAACTTTCCCACTGGAGATCTTCTCTCGGAGGGATTCTACCTCAAGGTCACCTCTCTGTGCCTCTAACACTCTAGTCACAAGTGTAGGCTGCGCAACAACAGAAAACAAGGCCGCAGCCTCAACAGATTCGCCCAGTAGCAAATCAAACTCGCCAAGTGCTCCCAACATCTCCCATTCTTGGGTGGCTATACAAGCTACATCACTAATGGACTTCCTACTAAGGGCATCGGCCACAACATTGGCCTTTCCCGGGTGATAATGCAACTCAAAGTCATAATCCTCGATGAACTCCATCCACCTCCTCTGCCTCAAATTCAAGTCTCTCTGTGTAAACAGATACTTCAAACTCTTGTGATCCGAGAATACCTCGAACCTCTCACCATAAAGGTAGTGCCTCTAAATTTTCAAGGCAAAGATCACAGCCGCTAACTCTAGGTCGTGTGTGGGGTAATTCTTCTCGTGTATTTTCAACTGACGTGAGCCATAAGCCACTACTTTCCCCTCTTGCATCAACACACAACCCAAACCCTCTCGTGAGGCATCACAATAAACCGCATAACCCAACTCTCTCTCCAGAATAATCAACACCGGAGCGGTGGTCAATCTAACTTTCAGCTCTTGAAACGACTTTTCACAAGTCTCACTCCACACAAACTTGACTCCCTTCCGAGTCAGTCTAGTCAACGGTGACGCTAACCTGGAGAAATCTTTCACAAACTGACGGTAATACCCAGCTAATCCCGGAAAACTGCGGATCTCAAACACACTCTTAGGCTGTGCCCAATCTTGCACTGCCTCAACCTTGGATGTATCAACAGACACCCCTTCCCCGGATACCACGTGGCCTAAGAATTTGACTTCCCTCAGCCAGAACTCACACTTCCCAAACTTGGCATACAGCCTATGGGCTCTAAGCAACTCAAGCACCACTCTCAATTGTTCCTCGTGCTCCTCCTCTGAAGGCGAATAGATAAGGATGTCGTCCACAAAAACGACTACAAACCGATCCAAGAATTCCCGGAAGATCCGGTTCATCAAGTCCATAAAGACTGCCGATGCATTGGTAAGCCCGAATGGCATCACCAGAAACTCGTAATGGCCATACCGCGTACGGAATGCCGTCTTAGGAACATCCTCCTCCCTGACCCTCAACTGGTGGTAACCCGATCTCAAGTCTATCTTAGAGAAACAACGGGAACTCTTCAACTGGTCAAACAGGTCATCTATACGGGGCATAGGATACTTATTCTTAACCGTAGCCCGATTCAACTTCCGGTAGTCAATACACAATCTCAAGGCACCATCTTTCTTTTTAACAAAGAGGGCCGGTGCTCCCCACGGCGAAACACTAGGGCGAACAAAGCCCTTATCTAGCAATTCCTGGAGCTGAGCTTTCAACTCAACCAACTCCGCTGGAGCAAAACGGTAAGGTGCCATAGAAATCGGCGCCGTGCCGGGCACTAAATCAATAGAGAATTTTATCTCTCGGTGAGGTGGCAAACTAACAAGATCTTCGGGAAAGACATCCGAATACTCACAAACCACCCTCGGCAACACAATCTGGGTCTCACCACTCTCACCACTCTCAAAGCCGGCAAGTAGACTACTAAGCTCACTTCGCCCTCGCGAATCATACCCCGGTGGCAAAACACAACCAACCCGGTCTCCCAAGAAATGGAACCACTCCCCGCTCAAGGTACATAACGTGACCCTCTGGCGGTAGCAATCGATAACAGCCCGGTATGACGATAGCCAGTCCATACCCAAAATAACATCAAAACCCTTCATGGGCATGACAACAAACGGAAAAGGAAGCCTATAGTCGGCGACCTCTATATCACATCCTCTAACACCCTGTTTCAGGATCAACTCACCGCCCAAAGGCGATATCACACAAATAGGAGATGCTAACTGTGCTAACTCCAATTCCAAAACAGATGCAAATGCAGCAGATACAAAAGAATGAGATGCACCCGTGTCTATCAATACATTAGCAACCGAGTTGCAAAACAGAAAAGTACCTCTCACTACCGATGGAGCCGGTACTAAATCCTGCGCGGTAACAGCATACACGCGCCCCGTAGGCCCTTGGTCTACCTGCTCACCTCTCGGAGCAAAAGACTGCTGCACAGTCTGGGATGACGAAGCTCCCGGATTGGCCCTCGAGGCCTGCACAGACTGAGCTGGCTGAAAACTCTGCCTCTGCTTGGAACCAGACGCTCCCGACGTGGCACTCAACTGCGGGCAAAACCTCTTCAGGTGCCCAGGCTGTCCACACTGATAACAAGACAAGGGCTGCCCCCTGCCCAAACTCTGACTCTGCGGTCTAGCTGAAGAAGAAACAGCTCTCTGACCCCCACCCCTCTGCGGGCAAACAGAAACCTTGTGACCCAGCTGGCCACACTTGTAACAAGCAAACTCCCCCTGATTGCCTCTTCCCGAGCCTGCACTCGGCACTGGAAAGGTCGATCTAGAAACTGCTCCCTGAGACTGCTGAGGGTTATAACCCCTCTGCCTCCTGCCATCACCCTGACCATCTTGGCTCCTCTTGGAGCCCCTCTGTTCTTCCTCCTCTTCCTGCATCATAATTTCCATATGAGCAGCAGCATCTACCAGGTGTCTATACTCTCGGATATAAGACCCACCAACTCTCAACTTGAGGCCCCGCCTCAACTTCCGCTCAAACTCATAGCAACGGCGTTCCTCAGACGCCACCAGTTCAGGTGCAAACCTGGACAGACTGGTAAAAGTAGCCTCAAACTCGGCCACTGACAAGCCCTGCTGTTTAAGCCGGCTGAACTGATCCCTCAGCTTCTCCCTAGCTGCTGCAGACAAAAACCTCTCCTGAAAAGCATTCACAAACGCCTCCCAAGTACCACCAACACGAGCCTTCTCATACTTCCACCATTGACCCGCATCTCCCTTCAGTTGGAAGGATGCCAAGGTCACTTTCAGTGCTCCGTCCTTGATGCCAAGCATCTCGAACGTCTTACTCATTTGCTCTAGCCACTCATCAGCCTTCAGTGGCTCCTTTGGATCCCCGATAAACTCATCCGGATTAGACCAGAAAAACTCCCTCTTCAAGAAAGAAGGCCCTGCCACAGCTGCCTGATTCCCAGCTCTAAGAATACCCAAAGCTCCTGCTATCTCTCTGGCCAAGGCACCCATGGCCTGCTGACCCACTGGCTCGGCCACATTGGCCTGGCCAACTCCCTCCTGCACTGCCGGAACCTCCTCCGGTAACGGTACTTCCTGCCTCGCAGGTCTACCACGCCTAGCACCTCTTCCTCGCCCTGACATCCTAATAAAGGTAAAACAGAACGTTAGCACATTCACAAATGTGCCAAAACTAAACACTCACGTCCTAATGCATGGACAACTGTAATTCACTCCACGTAAGCACATAAACACATAAGCACTTACGAATTTCATTTCCGGATAATGATAGTCCCGAGGCGTTACTAGAGTTCCGGTTACAAACAGCATTGATCAAGTGCTTTTCCAACAAGACTCCCAGAAACCCAAGGATCCAATCAACATCCTAGAAACTAAATCCCATACCCACATAGTCACATAAGCATGTTATCAATTAAGCATATAGCATATGATACTACATCTAAGTCTCTATCAAGCGAGACAAACCCATTGTGATCCTAATCACTTCCCACATACCCAAAGTATTCGAACCCGGTACGCTCTGATACCAAGTTGTAACGCCCTCGAAATAATAACATTAAACCCATCAAATAAGACATGCATTGATATGTAAAAGTTCCACATTCATCCATTTATCAGAATTCCATTACATAAGTATTACATGTTAACAACAAAAGCAAATGCCCTATGGGCTTACAGCTTTCCAAGTTAACACCTGGTTACAACAAAAGAGTACTAACTCGTTACACATTAAGCCCTTGGCTTGAATTTACATGTAATACATCAAAAAGTAAACGACAAAAGTATGTCCGCCTCTAGCCTCCCAAGCTATGTCCTTGGAGGTGGCATGCTACCTGTACCTGAAAATGATATTCCATATAGGGTGAGCCACAGCCTAGTAGAAATACACTAAACCAACCATGAACAATGACTAAAAGATTAGCAATTGATAGATGGCCAACACTGATACATTCACATAAATCACATATTTATGTCATACGACTTATGAGTCCAAGTTACCTTTCATGTTTTCCCTTTTTCAACAGATAGGCATATAAGCTCTACCCACATTCTCAACAGATATGTATAACAACAATATCCACATTCACAGATAAGCATATAAGCTATATCCACACTTCACAAAGATAAGCATATGAGCTCTATCTTCACTTCTCTAGACAAGCATATGAGCTGTATCTACGGAGTTCATCCCCTATCTTCTCCCAACACTATCCAGTTTAGAGGTACATCCCCCATCTTCCCCTAAACCGCGGAGTACATCCCCCATCTCCTCCTCTACACATAACGTATACAAACACATTGGTTCTATATACACTCACTCAATACATACAGTTAATGTATTCTATCAACCGTTAAGTTCCATGACACATTCCATTGATTAGTTTCCGTTTGCCTAATCATCATGGAATGTCTACAACAATCACAACTATCCTCCACCGATAGCCCAAAGCAATTATTTCTAAACAGAAAATAAATGCACAATGGATATTCAATTAACATTTCAATCCGGTGAGTGACAAATAATTCAACTACACCTTTTAACCCCATACATTCCCACTCTCAACAATTCCATTTCATTACCTCATTTCTCACCATTATTTATCCCAATTAATCAAACAATGTAATTAGGTCATTTTCCATAATTACCATTTCAACCCTTAGGTCCCATTTTCATCAATGATTTAACATTCATTCCATTTCTCTATGCCAAACATGCATCTAGGTTTATTATGAATAAAACCCCAACTTTTGTAAAATTACACAAAAGTCCCAAACTTTCACAAAATTACCAAACCAACCCCAACATCTCAAAATACTAAAATTTAAAGACAAAATCCATAGAGAGGAGTAAGATATCCCTACCTCAAATCCGGAGCCCCAAAGAAGAAGATGACAAAACCCAACGTGCTCCAAAACCTGAAATTTTCAGATTAAAAAGTAGCCCTCGATGATTAACAACTTTTTTGTAAAGGCCAAAGATGAGCAAATCACTCCTACTAGATCAAAACCTAGAGAGAAGGTAGAGTTCTAGAGTGAGAGGCTCAACAATGGTGTTTTTGGAAAAGTAGGAGAGAGAAGAGAAAGTGAAAAAGTGACTTGAAAAGTCAAAACACGGAACTAAAACCCAGTCGTCCCGCTCGAGCGTAAAACACTCCGCTCGAGCGTAACTCACAGACTCCCGCTCGAGCGCCAACAATCCCGCTCGAGCGGCGAATACACACTCCCAGAACTTCTGCAGAACCAGGTCTCCGCCCGAGCTCCCAAATCCCCGCTCGAGCGGCACTCACGTAACCCCGCTCGAGCGGCCAATACCACGCTCGAGCGTCCAACACTGCACGGAAAATACTGGATGGGTGCAATCCCCGCTCGAGCGCCAACACCCCCGCTCGAGCGGACAGGTCAAAATCTGGGCAACTAGTTTTGGTTTCTAAACTCAACCAACCTATAACAAATCTGCCCAACACATCCTATAACTCAAATACAAAGTAAAGAGGATGCAAACAAGATGATAAACAACTACCAACATCCACGGACACATGTCCGGGTCACTGTACAACAAGGGTAAACCCGGGATCGCTATATAACTACTTTTTTTATTCATGTTTCTTTTCTATTCGACTTCCTTTTTTATTTAATTTCCAAATAGATTGTTAAGGTATAGTGGTTTCTGGAATGAACTTCCATTTTTAATTTTCTGCAACTTCCATTTTTGTTTTTATTCAACTTCCATTTTTATTCAATTTACTTATCTATTAAACTTCCTTTTTTATTTTATTTCAAAATAGATCGTTAAAGTATAGTGGTTTCTTGAATGAACTTCCAATTTTAATTTTCTGCAACTTCTATTTTTATTTCTATTCAACTCCTTTTTTTAATCAAGTTTGTTTTCTATTCAACTACGTTTTTTATTTAATTTCTAAACAGATCGTTAAGGTATAGTGGTTTCTGGATTGAACTTCTATTTTTAATTTTGTGCAACTTTCACTTTTATTTTTATTCAACTTTCATTTTTATTCAATTTACTTTCTATTAAACATCCTTTTTTATTTAATTTCCAAATAGATCGTTAAGGTATAGTGGTTTCTTGAATGAACTTCCATTTTTAATTTTCTGCAACTTCAATTTTTATTTTTATTCGACTTCCATTTTTATTCAGGTCATTTTTCTATTCAACATCTTTTTTTTATTTAATTTCCAAATAGATTGTTAAGGTATAGTGGTTTCTTGAATGAACTTCCAATTTTAATTTTCTGCAACTTCCATTTTTATTTCTGTTCAACTTCTTTTTTATTCAAGTTTCTTTTCTATTCAACTACCTTTTTAATTTAATTTTTAAATAAATCGTTAAGGTATAGTGGTTTCTGGATTGAACTTCCATTTTCAAATTTAGGCAACTTTCACTTTTATTTTTATTCAACTTCCATTTTTATTCAATTTACTTTTCTATTAAACTTCATTTTCTATTTAATTTCCAAATAGATCGTTAAGGTATAGTGGTTTCTGCATTGAACTTCCATTTCTAATTTTATGCAACTTTCATTTTTTTTTTTATTCAACTTCCATTTTTATTCAATTTACTTTTCTATTAAACTTCATTTTCTATTTAATTTCCAAATAGATCGTTAAGGTATATTGCTTTCTTGAATGAACTTTCACTTTTAATTTTCTGCAACTTCCATTTTTATTTTTATTTAACTTCCTTTTTCATTCTAGTTTCTTTTCTACTCAACTTCCTTTTTTATTTAATTTTCAAATAGATCGTTAAGGTATAGTGGTTTCTGGATTGAACTTCGATTTTTAATTTTATGCAACTTTCATTTTTATTTTTATTCAACTTCCATTTTTATGCAATATACTTTTCTATTAAACTTCCTATTCTATTTAATTTCCAAATTGATCGTTAAGGTATAGTGGTTTCTTGAATGAACTTCCATTTTTAACTTTCTGCAACTTCCATTTTTTATTTTTATTTAACTTCCTTTTTCATTCTAGTTTCTTTTCCACTCAACTTCCTTTTTTATTTAATTTCCAAATAGATCGTTAAGGTATATTGGTTTCCGGATTGAACTTTCATTTTTAATTTTATGCAACTTTGATTTTTATTTTTATTCAACTTCCATTTTTATTCAATTTACTTTTCTATTAAACTTCCTTTTTTATTTAATTTCCAAATAGATCGTTAAGGTATAGTGGTTTCTTGAATTAATTTCCATTTTTAATTTTCTGCAACTTCAATTTTTATTTTTATTCGACTTTCATTTTTATTCAATTTACTTTTCTATTAAACAACCTTTTTAATTTAATTTCCAAATAGATCGTTATGGTATAGTGGTTCCTGCATTGAACTTCCATTTTTAATTTCAAGCAACTTTGATTTTTATTTTTATTCAACATCCATTTTTATTCAATTTACTTTTCTATTAAACAACCTTTTTATTTAATTTCCAAATTGATCATTATGGTATAGTGGTTTCTGGATTGAACTTCGATTTTTAATTTTATGCAACTTTCATTTTTATTTTTATTCAACTTCCATTTTTATGCAATTTACTTTTCCATTAAACTTCCTTTTCTATTTACTTTCCAAATTGATCGTTAAGGTATAGTGGTTTCTTGAATGAACCTCCATTTTTAACTTTCTGCAACTTTTATTTTTATTTTTATTTAACTTCCTTTTCATTCTAGTTTCTTTTCTACTCAACTTCCTTTTTTTTTTTAATTTCCAAATAGATCGTTAAGGTATAGTGGTTTCTGGATTGAACTTCCATTTTTAATTTTATGCAACTTTCATTTTTATTTTTATTCAACTTCAGTTTTTATTCAATTTACTTTTCTATTAAACTTCCTTTTTTATTTAATTTCCAAATAGATCGTTAAGGTATAGTGGTTTCTTGAATGAATTTCCATTTTTAATTTTCTGCAACTTCTATTTTTATTTTTATTCGACTTCCATTTTTACTCAAGTCATTTTTCTATTCAACCTCCTTTTTTGTTCAGGTTTCTTTTCTTCTTAACTTCCTTTTTTATTTAATTTCCAAATAGATCGTTAAGGTATTGTGGTTTCTGGACTGAACTACCATTTTTAATTTTATGCAACTTTCATTTTTATTTTTATTCAACTTCCATTTTTATTCAATTTACTTTTCTTTTACACTTCCTTTTTTATTTAATTACCAAATAGATCGTTAAGGTATAGCGGTTTCTTTAATGAGCTTCCATTTTTAATTTTCTGCAACTTTCGTTTTTATTTTTATTCAACTTCCATTTTTACTCAATTTACTTTTCTGTTAAACTTCCTTTTTTATTTAATTTCCCAATAGATCGTCAAGGTATAGCGGTTTCTTGAATGAACTTCCATTTTTAATTTTTTGCAACTTCTATTTTTATTTTTATTCGACTTCCATTTTTATTCAATTTACTTTTCTATTAAGCTTCTTTTTTTATTTAATTTCCCAATAGATCGTTAATGTATAGTGGTTTCTTGAATAAACTTCCATTTTTATTTTTACTTAACTTCCTTTTTCAATAAAGTTTCCTTTCTACTCAACTTCCTTTTTTATTTAATTTCCAAATAGATCGTTACGGTATAACGGTTTCTCTAATGAACTTCCATTTTAATTTTCTGCAACTTCCATTTTTATTTTTATTTGACTTCCATTTTTATTCAATTTTCTTTTCTATTAAACTTCCTTTTTTCTTTAATTTCCAAATAGATCGTTAAGGTATAGTGGTTTCTTGAATGAACTTCCATTTTTATTGCTATTCAACTTCTTTTTTTTTTCAAGTTTCTTTTCAATTCAACTACCTTTTTTATTTCATTTCTAAATAGATCGTTTAGGTATAGTGGTTTCTGGATTGAACTTCCATTTTTAATTTTATGCAACTTTCACTTTTATTTTTATTCAACTTCCATTTTTATTCAATTTACTTTTCTATTAAACTTCCTTTTTTATTTAATTTCCAAATAGATCGTTATGGTATAGTGGTTTCTTGAATGAACTTCCATTTTTAATTTTCTGCAACTTCGATTTTTATTTTTGTTCGAGTTCCATTTTTATTCAGGTCCTTTTTCGATTCAACTTCCTTTTTTATTTAATTTCCAAATAGATCGTTAAGGTATAGTGGTTTCTTGAATGAACTTCCAATTTTAATTTAATGCAACTTCCATTTTTATTTATATTCAACTTCTTTTTTTAATCAAGTTTTTTTTCTATTCAACTACCTTTTTTATTTAATTTCTAAACAGATCGTTAAGGTATAGTGGTTTCTGGATTAAAATTCCATTTTTAATTTTGTGCAACTTTCACTTTTATTTTTTTTCAACTTCCATTTTTATTCAATTTACTTTTCTGTTAAACTTCCTTTTTTTATTTAATTTCCAAATAGACCGTTAAGGTATAGTGGTTTCTTTAATGAACTTCCTTTTTAATTTTCTGCAACTTCCATTTTTATTTTTATTCAACTTCCATTTTTATTCAGGACATTTTTCTATTCAACTTCCTTTTTTATTTAATTTCCAAATAGATCGTCAAGGTATAGCGGTTTCTTGAATGAACTTCCAATTTTAATTTTCTGCAACTTCCATTTTTATTTCTATTCAACTTCTTTTTTTATTCAAGTTTCTATTCTATTAAACTACCTTTTTTATTTAATTTCTAAATAGATCGTTAAGGTATAGTGGTTTCTGGATTGAACTTCCATTTTTAAATTTAGGCAACTTTCACTTTTATTTTTATTCAACTTCCATTTTTATTCAATTTCTTTTCTATTAAACTTCCTTTTCTATTTAATTTCGAAATAGCTCGTTAAGGTATAGTGGTTTCTTGAATGAACTTCCAATTTTAATTTTCTGCAACTTCCATTTTTATTTTTATTCGACTTCCATTTTTATTCAATTTTCTTTTCTATTAAACTTCCTTTTTTCTTTAATTTCCAAATAGATCGTTAAGGTATAGTGGTTTCTTGAATGAACTTCCATTTTTATTGCTATTCAACTTCTTTTTTTTTTCAAGTTTCTTTTCAATTCAACTACCTTTTTTATTTCATTTCTAAATAGATCATTTAGGTATAGTGGTTTCTGGATTGAACTTCCATTTTTAATTTTATGCAACTTTCACTTTTATTTTTATTCAACTTCCATTTTTATTCAATTTACTTTTCTATTAAACTTCCTTTTTTATTTAATTTCCAAATAGATCGTTATGGTATAGTGGTTTCTTGAATGAACTTCCATTTTTAATTTTCTGCAACTTCGATTTTTATTTTTGTTCGAGTTCCATTTTTATTCAGGTCCTTTTTCGATTCAACTTCCTTTTTTATTTAATTTCCAAATAGATCGTTAAGGTATAGTGGTTTCTTGAATGAACTTCCAATTTTAATTTAATGCAACTTCCATTTTTATTTATATTCAACTTCTTTTTTTAATCAAGTTTTTTTTCTATTCAACTACCTTTTTTATTTAATTTCTAAACAGATCGTTAAGGTATAGTGGTTTCTGGATTAAAATTTCATTTTTAATTTTGTGCAACTTTCACTTTTATTTTTTTTCAACTTCCATTTTTATTCAATTTACTTTTCTGTTAAACTTCCTTTTTTTATTTAATTTCCAAATAGACCGTTAAGGTATAGTGGTTTCTTTAATGAACTTCCTTTTTAATTTTCTGCAACTTCCATTTTTATTTTTATTCGACTTCCATTTTTATTCAGGACATTTTTCTATTCAACTTCCTTTTTTATTTAATTTCCAAATAGATCGTTAAGGTATAGCGGTTTCTTGAATGAACTTCCAATTTTAATTTTCTGCAACTTCCATTTTTATTTCTATTCAACTTCTTTTTTTATTCAAGTTTCTATTCTATTCAACTACCTTTTTTATTTAATTTCTAAATAGATCGTTAAGGTATAATGGTTTCTGGATTGAACTTCCATTTTTAAATTTAGGCAACTTTCACTTTTATTTTTATTCAACTTCCATTTTTATTCAATTTCTTTTCTATTAAACTTCCTTTTCTATTTAATTTCCAAATAGCTCGTTAAGGTATAGTGGTTTCTTGAATGAACTTCCAATTTTAATTTTCTGCAACTTCCATTTTTATTTTTATTCGACTTCCATTTTTATTCAGTTTACCTTTCTATTCAACTTCCTTTTTTATTTAATTTCCAAATAGATCGTTAAGGTATAGTGGTTTCTGGATTGAACTTCCATTTTTAATTTTGTGCAACTTTCACTTTTATTTTTATTCAACTTCCATTTTTATTAAATTTACTTTTCTATTAAACTTCATTTTTTTATTTAATTTCCAAATAGACCGTTAAGGTATAGTGGTTTCTTTAATGAACTTCCTTTTTAATTTTCTGCAATTTCCATTTTTATTTTTATTCGACTTCCATTTTTATTCAGGACATTTTTCTATTCAACTTCCTTTTTTATTTAATTTCCAAATAGATCGTTAGGGTATAGCGGTTTCTTGAATGAACTTCCAATTTTAATTTTCTGCAACTTCCATTTTTATTTCTATTCAACTTCTTTTTTTATTCAAGTTTCTATTCTATTCAACTACCTTTTTCATTTAATTTCTAAATAGATCGTTAAGGTATAGTGGTTTCTGGATTGAACTTCCATTTTTAAATTTAGGCAACTTTCACTTTTATTTTTATTCAACTTCCATTTTTGTTCAATTTCTTTTCTATTAAACTTCCTTTTCTATTTAATTTCCAAATAGCTCGTTAAGGTATAGTGGTTTCTTGAATGAACTTCCAATTTTAATTTTCTGCAACTTCCATTTTTATTTTTATTCGACTTCCATTTTTATTCAGTTTACTTTTCTATTCAACTTCCTTTTTTATTTAATTTCCAAATAGATCGTTAAGTTATAGTGGTTTTTGGATTGAACTTCCATGTTTATTTTTATTTGACTTCCTTTTTTATTTAATTTCCAAATAGATCGTTAAGGTATAGTGGTTTCTTGAATGAACTTCCATTTTTAATTTTCTGCAACTTCCATTTTTATTTTTATTGACTTCCATTTTTATTCAATTTACTTTTCTATTCAACTTTCTTTTTTATTCAATTTCCAAATAGATCGTTAAGGTATAGTGGTTTCTTGAATGAACTTCCAATTTTAATTTTATGCAACTTCCATTTTTAATTCTATTCAACTTCTTTTTTTATTCAAGTTTCTTTTCTATTAAACTTCCTTTTTTATTTAATTTTTAAATAGATCGTTAAGGTATAGTGGTTTCTGGATTGAACTTCCATTTTTAAATTTGGCCAATTTTCATTTTTATTTTTATTCAACTTCCATTTTTATTCAATTTACTTTTCTATTAAACATCCTTTTTTATTTAATTTCAAACAGATCGTTAAGGTATAGTGGTTTCTTCAAAGAACTTCCATTTTTAATTTTCTGCAACTTCCATCTTTATTTCTATTCAACTTCTTTTTTTCTTCAAGTTTTTTTCTATTCAATTTCCTTTTTTATGTAATTTCTAAATAGATCGTTATGGTATAATGGTTTCTGGATTGAACTTCCATTTTTAAATTTAGCCAACTTTCACTTTTATTTTTATTCAACTTCCATTTTTATTCAATTTACTTTTCTATTAAACTTCCTTTTTTATTTAATTTCCAAATAGATCGTTATGGTATAGTGCTTTCTTGAATGAACTTCCATTTTTAATTTTCTGCAACTTCGATTTTTTTTTATTCGAGTTCCATTTTTATTTAGGTCATTTTTCTATTCAACTTCCTTTTTTATTTAATTTCCAAATAGATCGTTAAGGTATAGTGGTTTCTTGAATGAACTTCCAATTTTAATTTTCTGCAACTTCCATTTTTATTTCTATTCAACTTCTTTTTTTAATCAAGTTTGTTTTCTATTCAACCACCTTTTTTATTTAAAATCTCAACAGATCGTTAAGGTATAGTGGTTTCTAGATTGAACTTCCATTTTTAATTTTGTGCAACTTTCACTTTTATTTTTTTTCAACTTCCATTTTTATTCAATTTACTTTTCTATTAAACTTCCTTTTTTATTTAATTTTCAAATAGACCGTTAAGGTATAGTGGTTTCTTGACTGAACTTCCTTTTTAATTTTCTGCAACTTTCATTTTTATTTTTATTCGACTTCCATTTTTATTCAGGTCATTTTTCTATTCAACTTCCTTTTTTTATTTAATTTCCAAATAGATCGTTAAGGTATAGCGGTTTCTTGAATGAACTTCCAATTTTAATTTTCTGCAACTTCCATTTTTATTTCTATTCAACTACTTTTTTTATTCAAGTTTCTTTTCTCTTCAACTACCTTTTATATTTAATTTCTAAATTGATCGTTAAGGTATAGTGGTTTCTGGATTGATCTTCCGTTTTTAAATTTAGGCAACTTTCACTTTTATTTTTATTCAACTTCCATTTCTATTCAATTTCTTTTCCATTAAACTTCCTTTTCTATTTAATTTCCAAATAGATCGTTAAGGTATAGTGGTTTCTTGAATGAACTTCAAATTTTAATTTTCTGCAACTTCCATTTTTATTTCTATTCAACTTCTTCTTTTATTCAAGTTTCTTTTCAATTCAACTTCTTTTTTATTTAATTTCCAAATAGATCGTTAAGGTATAGTGGTTTCTGGATTGAACTTCCTTTTTTGATTTTCTGCAACTTCCATTTTTATTTTTATTTAACTTCTTTTTTCATTCAAGTTCTTTTCTATTAAACTTCCTTTTTTATTTAATTTCCAAATAGATCGTTAAGGTATAGTGGTTTCTGGATTGAACTTCCATTTTTAATTTTATGCAACTTTCATTTTTATTTTTATTCCACTTCCATTTTTATTCAATTTAATTTTCTATTAAACTTTCTTTTTTATTTAATTTCCTAATAGATTGTTAAGGTATAGTGGTTTCTGGACTGAACTACCATTTTTAATTTTATGCAACTTTCATTTTTATTTTTATTCAACATCCATTTTTATTCAATTTACTTTTCTATTAAACTTCATTTTCTATTTCGTTTCCAAATAGATCGTTAAGGTATAGTGGTTTCTTGAATGAACTTCCATTTTTATTTCTATTCAACTTCTTCTTTTATTCAAGTTTCTTTTCTATTCAACTTCCTTTTTTATTTAATTTCCAAATAGATCCTTAAGGTATAGTGGTTTCTGGATTGAACTTCCATTTTTAATTTTATGCAACTTTCGTTTTTATTTTTATTCAACTTCCAATTTTATTCAATTTACTTTTCTATTAAACTTCCTTTTCAATTTAATTTCCAAATAGATCGTTAAGGTACTGTGGTTTGTTGAATGAACTTCCACTTTTAATTTTCTGCAAATTCCATTTTTATTTTTATTCGACTTCCATTTTTATTCAATTTACTTTTCTATTAAACTTCTTTTTTTATTTAATTTCCAAATAGATCGTGAAGGTATAGTGGTTTCTTGATTGAACTTCCATTTTTAATTTTCTGCAACTTCTACTTTTATTTTTATTTGACTTCCATTTTTATTCAATTTACTTTTCTGTTCAACTTCCTTTTTTATTTAATTTCCAAGTAGATCGTTAAGGTATAGTGGTTTTTGGATTGAACTTCCACTTTTTATTTTATGCAACTTTCATTTTTATTTTTATTCAACTTCCATTTTTTTGCATTTTTATTTTTATTCAACTTCCATTTTTATTCGATTTCTTTTCTATTAAACTTCCTTTTCTATTTAATTTCCAAATAGGTCGTTAAGGTATAGTGGTTTCCTGAATGGACTTCCAATTTTAATTTTCTGCAACTTCCATTTTTATTTTTATTCGACTTCCATTTTTATTCAATTTACTTTTCGATTAAACTTCCTTTTTTATTTAATTTCCTAATAGATCGTTCAGGTATAGTAGTTTCTTGAATGAACTTCCGTTTTTGATTTTCTGCGACTTCCATTTTTATTTTTATTTAACTTCTTTTTTCATTCAAGTTCTTTTCTACTCAACTTCTTTTTTTATTTAATTTCCAAATAGATCGTTAAGGTATAGTCGTTTCTGAATTGAACATCCATTTTTAATTTCATGCAACTTTCATTTTTATTTTTATTCAACTTCCATTTTTATTCAATTTACTTTTCTATTGAACATCCTTTTTTATTTAATTTCCTAATAGATCGTCAAGGAATATTGGTTTCTGGACTGAACTACCATTTTTAATTTTATGCAACTTTCATTTTTATTTTTGTTCAACTTCCATTTTTATTCAATTAACTTTTCTATTAAACTTCCTTTTTTATTTAATTTTCAAATAGATCGTTAAGGTATATTGGTTTCTTGAATGAACTTCCATTTTTAATTTTCTACAACTTTCATTTTTATTTTTATTCGACTTCCATTTTTATTCAATTTACTTTTCAATTAAACTTCCTTTTTTATTTAATTTCCACATAGATCGTTAAGGTATAGTTGTTTCTGGTCTGAACTACCATTTTTAATTTTATGCAACTTTCATTTTTTTTTATTCACCTTCCATTTTTATTCAATTTACTTTTCTATTAAACTTCCTTTTTTATTTAATTTTCAAATAGATCGCTAAGGTATAGTGGTTTCTTGGGCACTAAGTTGACCTTTAGTACGGCTTATCATCCTCAGACTGACGGGCAGTCCGAGCGTACTATTCAGATCCTCGAGGATATGCTTCGGGGTTGTGTCCTGGACTTCAGTGGGACGTGGGAGAGGCACTTGCCATTGGTAGAGTTTGCCTACAACAACAGTTTCCAGTCTAGCATCGGTATGGCACCGTTTGAGGCCTTGTATGGCCGACCGTGTAGGTCTCCAGTTTGTTGGGCCGAGGTGGGTGATGCACCTTTGTTGGGTCCGGAGTTGGTTAGGGAGACGACGGAGAAAGTTGAGCTTATCCGTAGGAGGCTTGTTACAGCCCAGAGTCGACAAAAGAGTTATGCCGACCGTAGGAGGAGGCCTTTGGCGTTTGAGGTAGGTGATCATGTCTTTCTGAAGATATCACCTAGGCGAGGCCTGATGAGGTTTGGGAAGAGTGGGAAGTTATCCCCTCGGTTTATTGGTCCTTTTGAGATCCTTGAGAAGATAGGCGAGGCTGCTTATCGGTTAGCCTTACCGCCGCAGTTATCCGGAGTGCATGACGTGTTTCATGTGAGTATGCTTCGGAAGTATGAGCCAGATCCATCACATGTGTTGGATTGGACTGATTTAGAGGTAGATGAGGATGCCTCATATGAGGAGAGACCGGTTCGGGTCTTGGATAGACGGGATCAGGTCCTGTGTGGCAAGACCATTCCTTTGGTGAAAGTCTTGTGGAAACATCACGGAGTGGAGGAAGCCACTTGGGAACGTGAGTTGGAAGTCCGAGAGAAATATCCGGACTTGTTTGTTGTTATGTAATCTTATATTTAAATTTTACATTTTGTTGAACTTAAGAGCTTGGATATATGTCTTAAGTTGTGAAACATTGAAAATGTTTTGGTTAGTGGAAGTATGTTTTGGAACTTGCCTCATATGGAAGTTGAAAGTGACATTATATGTGTTAAATATATTGTTGAAATTGGAAGGATAGTGCATAATGTTGATGCATGTTGAAAATACATATGTTGTTTACATATTGTGATATGTCTCTTGTTAAAGGGATGGGATGACCGGTAATGGGTCGAATTGTTGAATGTTAAAATGTAACATTGTTTAAAATGGAGGAAAACTTGTTTTTGAAAACTTGTGTTTAATTTCGGGGACGAAATTCTTTATGGGGGGGAGGTTATAGCGATCCCGGGTTTACCCTTGTTGTATAGTGATCCGGACATGTGTCCGTGGATGTTGGTAGTTGTTTATTATCTTGTTTACATCCTTTCTTACTTTGTATTTGAGTTATAGGATGTGTTGAGCGGGTTTGTTACAGGTTGGTTGAGTTTAGAAACCAAAACTAGTTGCCCAGATTTTTGGCCTGTACGCTCGAGCGGAGGTGTTGGCGCTCGAGCGTAGATTACATCCATCCAATATCTTGTTGTGCAGTGTTGTGAGCTCGAGCGTAGGGATTGGGAGCTCGAGCGGAGGCCTGGTTCTGCAAAAGTGCTGGGCGAGTGCATTCTGCGCTCGAGCGGGAGGTTGGCCGCTCGAGCGGAAGTCTGTGAGTGGCCGCTCGAGCGGGGTGTTTTACGCTCGAGCGGAAGACTGGGTTTAAATCCCGAAATTGTGACTTTCCAAATCACTTTTTCACTTTCTCTTCTCTCTCTTACTTTTCCAAAATCACCATTGTTGAGCCTCTCACTCTAGACTCTACCTTCTCTCTAGGTTTTGATCTAGTAGGAGTGATTTACTCACCTTTGGCCTTTACAAAAAAGTTGTTGATCGTCGAGGGCTTCATTTTAATCTGAAAATCACGGGTTTTGGAGCACGTTGGGTTTTGTCGTCTTCTCCTTTGGGACTCCGAATTTGAGGTAGGGATAACCTACTCCTCTCTATGGGTTTTGTCTTTAAATTTTGGTATTTTGAGATGTTGGGCTTGGTTTGGTAAATTTGTGAAAGTTTGGGGCTTTTGTGTATTTTTACAAAAGTTGGGGTTTTATTCTTAATAAACCTAGATGCATGTTTGGCATAGAAAAATAGAATGATTGTTGAATCATTGATGAAAATGGGACCTAAGGGTTGAAATAGTAATTATGGAAAATGGCCTAATTACATTGTTTAATTAATTGGGATAATTAATTGGTGAGAAATGAGGAAATGAAATGTTGATTGAATATCCATTTGTGCATTTATTTTCTGTTTTAGAAATAACTGCTTTGGGCTATCGGTGGAGGATAGTCGAGATTGTTGTAGACAATGCATGATGATTAGGTAAACGAAAACTAATCAATGGAATGTGTCATGGAACTTGACGGTTGATAGAATACATTAATTGTGTGTATTGTGTGATTGTATATAGAACCAATGTGTTTATATACGTTATGTGTAGAGGAGGAGATAGGGGATGTACTCCGCGGTTTAGGGGAAGATAGGGGATGTACCTCTAAACCGGATAGGTATTGGGAGGAGATAGGGGATGAACTCCGTAGACAGAGCTCATATGCTTGTCTAGAGAAGTGAAGATAGAGCTCATATGCTTATCTTTGTGAAGTGTGGATACAGCTTGTATGCTTATCTGTGGATATTGTTGATATACATATCTGTTGTAGAGTGTGGATACAGCTTGTATGCTTATCTGTGGATATTGTTGATATACATATCTGTTGTAGAGTGTGGATACAGCTTGTATGCTTATCTGTGGATATTGTTGATATACATATCTGTTGAGAATGTGGATATAGCTTTTATGCTTATCTGAATGTGAGATATAGTTTTTTATACATATCTGTGGAAATGATGATAGAGCTAGCATGCTTATCTGTTGAAAAAGGGAAAATGAAAAGTAATTGGGACTTGTAAGTCGTTGACATAAATATGTAATTTATGTGATTGTATCAGTGTTGACCAACTATCAATTGCTAATGTTTTAGTCATTGTCCATGGTTGGTTTAGTGTATTTCTACTGGGCTGTGGCTCACCCTATATGGGAATATCATTTTCAGGTACAGGAAGCATGCCACCTCCAAGGACATAGCTTGGAAGGCTAGAGGCGGACATAGTGTAGTTGTTTTACTTTTGATGTATTACATGTAACTTCAAGCCAAGGGCTTAATGTGTAAACGAGTTAGTACTCTTTCGTTGAAACCAAGTGTTAACTTGGAAAGCTGTAAGCCCGTAGGGCATTTTGTTTTGATGTTAACATGTAATACTTATGTAATGAAACTCAATGAAATAAAGGAATGTGGTTAGT
This sequence comes from Camellia sinensis, assembly GCF_055761805.1. NCBI lineage: Eukaryota > Viridiplantae > Streptophyta > Magnoliopsida > Ericales > Theaceae > Camellia > Camellia sinensis. The sequence continues at coordinate 10,782,959 of NC_138962.1, read as the reverse complement.
TTATATGTAAATGCTTGTCTTATCTGATGGGTTTAATATTATTATTTTGAGGGCGTTACATCTGCAACTTCTATTTTTAGTTTTATTTAACTTCCATTTTTGTTCAGGTTTCTTTTCTACTCAACTTCCTTTTTTTATTTAATTTCCAAACAGATCGTTAAGGTATAGTGGTTTCTGGATTGAACTTCCATTTTTAATTTTCGGCAACTTCTGTTTTTATTTTTGTTCAACTTCCATTTTTATTCAATTTGCTTTTCTATTCAACTTCCTTTTTTATTCAATTTCCAAATAGATCGTTAAGGTATAGTGGTTTCTTGAATGAACTTCCAATTTTAATTTTCTGCAACTTCCATTTTTATTTCTATTCAACTTCTTTTTTTATTCAAGTTTCTTTTCTATTCAACTACCTTTTTTATTTAATTTCTAAACAGATCGTGATGGTATAGTGGTTTCAGGATTGAACTTCCATTTTTAATTTTATGCAACTTTCACTTTTAATTTTATTCATCTTCCATTTTTATTCAATTTACTTTTCTATTAAACTTCATTTTTTATTTAATTTCCAAATAGATCGTTAAGGTACAGTGGTTTCTTGATTGGACTTCCATTTTTAATTTTCTGCAACTTCTATTTTTATTTTTATTTGACTTCCATTTTTATTCAATTTACTTTTCTATTCAACTTCTTTTTTTATTTAATTTCCAAATAGATCGTTAAGGTATAGTGGTTTCTGGATTGAACTTCCACTTTTTATTTTATGCAACTTTCATTTTTATTTTTATTCAACTTCCATTTTTTTGAATTTTTATTTTTATTCAACTTCCATTTTTATTCAATTTCTTTTGTATTAAACTTCCTTTTCTATTTAATTTCGAAATAGATCGTTAAGGTATAGTGGTTTCCTGAATGGGCTTCCAAGTTTAATTTTCTGTAACTTCCATTTTTATTTTTATTCGACTTCCATTTTTATTCAATTCACTTTTCTATTCAACTTCCTTTTTTATTTAATTTCCAAATTGATCGTTAAGGTATTGTGGTTTCTTAAATGAACTTCCGTTTTGAATTTTATACAACTTTCATTTTTATTTTTATTCGACTTCCATTTTTATTCAATTTACTTTTCTGTTAAACTTCCTTTTCTATTTAATTTCCAAATAGATCGTTAAGGTATAGTGGTTTCCTGAATGAACTTCCAACTTTAATTTTCTGCAACTTCCATTTTTTATTTTTATTTAACTTCATTTTTCAATCAGGTTTCTTTTCTACTCAACTTCCTTTTTTATTTAATTTCCAAATAGATCGTTAAGGTATAGTCTTTTCTTGAATGAACTTCCATTTTTAATTTTCTGCAACTTCCATTTTTATTTTTATTTGACTTCCATTTTTATTCAATTTACTTTTCTATTCAACTTCCTTTTTTATTCAATTTCCAAATAGATCGTTAAGGTATAGTGGTTTCTTGAATGAACTTCCAATTTTAATTTTCTGCAACTTCCATTTTTAATTCAATTCAACTTCTTTTTTTATTCAAGTTTCTTTTCTATTCAACTGCCTTTTTTATTTAATTTTGAAATAGATCGTTAAGGTATAGTGGTTTTTGTATTGAACTTCCATTTTTAAATTTACCCAACTTTCATTTTTATTTTTATTCGACTTCCATTTTTATTCAATTTACATTTCTATTAAACATCCTTTTTTATTTAATTTCCAAACAGATCGTTAAGGTATAGTGGTTTGTTCAAAGAACTTCCATTTTTAATTTTCTGCAACTGCCATTTTTATTTTTATTTAACTTCATTTTTTCTTCAAGTTTCTTTTCTACTCAACTTCCTTTTTTATGTAATTTCCAAATAGATCGTTATGGTATAGTGGTTTCTGGATTGAACTTCCATTTTTAAATTTAGCCAACTTTCACTTTTATTTTTATTCAACTTCCATTTTGACTCAATTTACTTTTCTATTAAACTTCCTTTTTTATTTAATTTCCAAATAGATCGTTAAGATATAGTGGTTTCTTGAATGAACTTCCATTTTTAATTTTCTGCAACTTCCATTTTTATTTTTATTTAACTTCATTTTTCAATCAGGTTTCTTTTCTACTCAACTTCCTTTTTTATTTAATTTCAAATAGGTCGTTAACGTATTGTGGTTTCTGGATTGAACTTCCATTTTTAATTTTATGCAACTTTCATTTTTATTTTTATTCAACTTCCATTTTTACTCAATTTACTTTTATATTAAACTTCCTTTTTTATTTAATTTCCAAATAGATCGTTAAGGTATAGTGGTTTCTTGAATGAAATTCCATTTTAAATTTTCTGCAACTTCCATTTTTATTTTTATGCGACTTCCATTTTTATTCAAGTCATCTGTTTATTCAACTTTCTTTTTTATTTAATTTCCAAATAGATCGTTACGGTATAGTGGTTTCTTGAATGAACTTCCAATTTTAATTTTCTGCAACTTCCATTTTTATTTCTATTCAACTTCTTCTTTTATTCAAGTTTCTTTTCCATTAAACATCCTTTTTTATTTAATTTCCAAATAGATCGTTAAGGTATAGTGGTTTCTGGATTGAACTTTCATTTTTAATTTCATGCAACTTTCATTTTTATTTTTATTCAACTTCCATTTTTATTCAATTTAATTTCCAAATAGATCGTTAAGGTATAGTGGTTTCTTGAATGAACTTCCATTTTTATTTTTTTGCAACTTCGATTTTTATTTTTATTCGACTTCCAATTTTATTCAAGTCATTTTTCTATTCAACTTCATTTTTTATTTAATTTCCAAATAGATCGTTAAGGTATAGTGGTTTCTTAAATTAACTTCCAATTTTAATTTTCTTCAACTTCCATTTTTATTTCTATACAGCTTCTTTTTTTCTTCAAGTTTTTTTTCTATTCAACTTCCTTTTGTATTTAATTTCCAAATAGATCGTTAAGGTATAGTGGTTTCTGGATTGAACCACCATTCTTAATTTTTTGCAACTTCCATTTTTATTTTAATTTGACTTCCTTTTTTGTTCAGGTTTCTTTTCTACTCAACTTCCTTTTTTATTTAATTTCCAAATAGATCGTTAAGGTATAGTGGTTTCTGGATTGAACTTCCATTTTTAATTTTCTACAAGTTCTATTTTTATTTTTATTCAACTTCTATTTTAATTCAATTTACTTTTCTTTTACACTTCCTTTTTTATTTAATTTCCAAATAGATCGTTAAGGTATAGTGGTTTCTTGAATGAACTTCCAATTTTAATTTTCTGCAACTTCCATTTTTATTTCTATTCAACTTCTTCTTTTATTCAAGTTTCTTTTCAATTAAACATCCTTTTTTATTTAATTTCCAAATAGATCGTTAAGGTATAGTGGTTTCTGGATTGAACTTTCATTTTTAATTTCATGCAACTTTCATTTTTATTTTTATTCAACTTCCATTTTTATTCAATTTAATTTCCAAATAGATCGTTAAGGTATAGTGGTTTCTTGAATGAACTTCCATTTTTAATTTTTTGCAACTTCGATTTTTATTTTTATTCGACTTCCAATTTTATTCAAGTCATTTTTCTATTCAACTTCATTTTTTATTTAATTTCCAAATAGATCGTTAAGGTATAGTGGTTTCTTAAATTAACTTCCAATTTTAATTTTCTGCAACTTCCATTTTTATTTCTATACAGCTTCTTTTTTTCTTCAAGTTTTTTTTCTATTCAACTTCCTTTTGTATTTAATTTCCAAATAGATCGTTAAGGTATAGTGGTTTCTGGATTGAACCACCATTCTTAATTTTTTGCAACTTCCATTTTTATTTTAATTTGACTTCCTTTTTTGTTCAGGTTTCTTTTCTACTCAACTTCCTTTTTTATTTAATTTCCAAATAGATCGTTAAGGTATAGTGGTTTCTGGATTGAACTTCCATTTTTAATTTTCTACAAGTTCTATTTTTATTTTTATTCAACTTCTATTTTAATTCAATTTACTTTTCTTTTACACTTCCTTTTTTATTTAATTTCCAAATAGATCGTTAAGGTATAGTGGTTTCTTGAATGAACTTCCATTTTTAATTTTTTGCGACTTCCATTTTTATTTTTATTCGACTTCCATATTTATTCAGTCATTTTTCTATTTAACTTCCTTTTTTATTTAACTTCCAAATACATCGTTAAGGTATAGTGGTTCCTTAAATGAACTTCCATTTTTAATTTTCTGCAACTTCCATTTTTATTTTTATTTAACTTCATTTTTCAATCAAGTTTCTTTTCTATTCAACTTCCTTTTTTATTTAATTTCCAAATAGATCGTTAACGTATAGTGGTTTCTGGATTGAACTTCCATTTTTAATTTTATGTAACTTTCATTTTTATTTCTATTCAACTCCCATTTTTTTTGAATTTTTATTTTTATTCAACTTCCATTTTTATTCAATTTACTTTTCTATTAAACTTCCGTTTCTATTTAATTTCCAAATAGATCGTTAAGATATAGTGGTTTCTTGAATGAACTACCATTTTTAATTTTCTGCAACTTCCATTTTTATTTTTATTCGACTTCCATTTTTATTCAATTTACTTTTCAATTCAACTTCCTTTTTTATTTAATTTCCAAATAGATCGTTAAGGTATGGATAGAACTTCCATTTTTAATTTTATGCAACTTTCTTTTTTATTTTTATTCAACTTCCATTTTTATTCAATTTACATTTCTATTCAACTTCCATTTTTATTTAATTTCCAAATAGATCATTAACGTATAGTGGTTTCTAGATTGAACTTCCATTTTTAATTTTATGTAATTTTCATTTTTATTTTTATTCAACTTCCATTTTTACACAATTTACTTTTCTATTAAACTTCCTTTTTTATTTAATTTCCAAATAGATCGTTAAGGTATAGTGGTTTCTTAAATGAACTTCGATTTTTAATTTTCTGCAACTTCCATTTTTATTTTTATTCAACTTCCAATTTTATTCAAGTCATTTTTTTATTCAACTTCCTTTTTTATTTACTTTCCAAATACATCGTTAAGGTATAGTGGTTTCTTGAATGAAATTCCAATTTTAATTTTCTGCAACTTCCATTTATATTTCTATTCCACTTCTTCTTTTATTCACGTTTCTTTTTTATTCAACTTCTTTTTTTATTTAATTTCCAAATAGATCGTTAAGGTATAGTGGTTTCTGGATTGAACTTCCATTTTTAATTTTATGCAACTTTCATTTTTATTTATATTCAACTTCCATTTTTATTCAATTTACTTTTCTATTAAACTTCTTTTTCAATTTAATTTCTAAATAGATCGTTATGGTATATTGGTTTTTTAATGAACTTCCATTTTTAATTTTCTAAAACTTCCATTTTTATTTTTATTCGACTTCCATTTTTATTCAATCTACTTTTCTATTAAACATCCTTTTTTATTTAATTTCCAAATAGAACGTTAAGGTATAGTAGTTTCTTGAATGAAATTCCATTTTTAATTTTCTGCAACTTCTATTTTTAGTTTTATTTAACTTCCTTTTTTGTTCAGCTTTCTTCTCTACTCAACTTCGTTTTTTATTTAATTTCCAAATAGATCGTTAAGGTATAGTGGTTTCTGGATTGAACTTCCATTTTTAATTTTCTGCAACTTCTATTTTTATTTTTATTCAACTTCCATTTTTATTCAATTTACTTTTCTATTCAACTTCCTTTTTTATTCAATTTCCAAATAGATCGTTAAGGTATAATGGCTTCTTGAATGAACTTCCAATTTTAATTTTCTGTAACTTCCATTTTTATTTCTATTCAACTTCTTTTTTTATTCAAGTTTCTTTTCTATTCAACTACCTTTTTTATTTAATTTCTAAACAGATCGTGAAGGTATAGTGGTTTCAGGATTGAACTTCCATTTTTAATTTTATGCAACTTTCACTTTTATTTTTATTCATCTTCCATTTTTATTCAATTTACTTTTCTATTAAACTTCATTTTTTATTTAATTTCCAAATAGATCGTTATGGTTTAGTGGTTTCTGGAGTGGACTTCCATTTTTAATTTTCTGCAACTTCTATTTTTATTTTTATTTGACTTCCATTTTTATTCAATTTACTTTTCTATTCAACTTCTTTTTTTATTTAATTTCTGTTAGGTCCCTGTGTTGTCAAATCCGGAGACAAAATCTTGTGTTAATTCAAAACACTGTTTTTCTGTTTTTGTACTGTCCGCTCGAGCGGAGACTCTTGAGCTCGAGCGTAGATTAGCAGGTCACAGTAGTTTGACAGGGCAAGCACAGATTCTGGTGGGTGTGATTTGACGCTCGAGCGGAAACTCCTACGCTCGAGCGCATCTCTGTTTCTTCGTATGCAGTTTTTGTTCAGTCCGCTCGAGCGGGCTATGTTGAGCTCGAGCGGAGATCGCGATTCAGATTCCTATTTAAAGCTGCTAACGTTGTTTTGTTTGTTACGTTTTTCCTAGATCTGATCAAAACAAACTAGGGTTGTGTTTAAAGTCTTCTTGGGAGATTTTTGAGAGTTTTCCTTGATGTTTTTAAGAGAGTTCTGAAGTTATGCATTGAGATTCATACATCAAGGAGGTTACTTCTTAAGTTTCAAGTGAGTTCTCTTCGGTGGATTCCGAAGATCAAAGCGTAGGATCCAAAAGGCGTTTGAGTCTACGCAGTCGTTAATTCGACAAGTGAAGTTGTGGTGTGGAATCAACTTCAGAATCAATTCCGTGATGAAGGTGTGGTGAAAAGAGTTACAGAAGATTCAGAGACAAATTGACTAGTGTTGGGTGATTTGTATGATTTCTTTGTAATCTTTTTGTTCTTCAGTAGTGGATTGATAGTGGCGGTTCGCCCGTGGTTTTTGATTACAATTGAAGGCTCTTCAATTGTGGTTTTTTCCACGTAAAAAATCGTTTGTGTCAATTTATTGTTTATTCTCAAAAACAAACAAACTAAAATCACTCTCGTAAGTGTTTGATGATTTTAGGTTGAGTGTTTTGATTTATTGGGATTTGGAATAAGTTAATCTTGATCTAATCATAAATCACATAGGATTTTCAATTGGTATCAGAGCAGGTCACTCTTTGTTTTTTTTAAAAAAAACTATAGGAGTGTGATTTTGTGTGATTAGTATCATGGATTCTATTCGTGAAGGTAACTCCACTCATAGACCCCCATTACTTGACGGTACAAACTATTCTTATTGGAAAGCTCGTATGAGAGCATTTTTAAAATCCATCGATGAGAAAGTTTGGCACTCCGTAATCTTTGGGTGGAGTGAACCTACAATCACCGTTGATGGGATTGATATTCCTAAACCCCTTGATAAATGGGACACAATCGATTACCAGAATTCGAGTTGGAACAGCAAAGCACTAAACTCCCTCTTCTGCTCTGTCACACCTGAAGAATTCCGTCGAATTTGCACGTGTGAAATAGCAAAAGAGGCGTGGGATATTCTTGAAACGATTCACGAAGGTACCACCTCTGTTAAAAGGGCAAAACTTCAACGTCTCACGTCCGCCTTTGAAACCCTTTTTATGCGTGACGATGAGACGTTCGATGAATTTTATGCAAAACTCAGTGATATCGTGAATTCCTGTTTCACTCTCGGTGAAAAAATCCCGGAAGCAAAAGTTGTTGGAAAAATTTTGAGGTCCCTTCCCGAGAGGTTCCAACCAAAGGTGACAGCCATTGAGGAGGCTCAGAATGTTGATACCCTCAAGCTCGATCAATTGGTTGGAAATTTGCAGACTTATGAAGCCCACCAAATTTCTAAGAAAAAGCAAAAAGAAAATATGGCTTTCACGAGTGCTCATGAGACTGCAAAACCTCCGGAGACTGAATTTGATTTAGAGTCTGAGATGACGGCTATGCTTACAAAACAGTTTAAAATTTTTTTGAAAAAGAAGCCGAATTTCAGAGCCCCTACTTCAAAAGATAAGAGTAATGACAAACCCAAAACTGTTCCACCAAAATTTGCTCAAACTACTGAAAAAAAGATTGTAAGGGGACCAGGGGTCAAGTGTTATGAGTGTCAAGGGTTTGGCCACATTGCCCTTGAATGTCCTTCGAAAAAGAATCGAAAGAAAGTCTACACTGTAACTTGGGATGATGAAAGCGGGTCGGAGCAAGAACCCGAAGAACCTGAATCTGGAGAAGACGGGGATAGTGCTTTTATGGCTTTTTGGTCCACTTTCACTCAAACTCTTCCAAAGCCAGCGGAGTTAGCTCGTGGTCAGAACTTGCATCATGCTCCTACTTTTGATGGGAGTAACTACCTGTTTTGGAAAATCAGAATGAGGGCTTTTCTGAGAGCCTTTGATCCAGAAGGCTGGCAGGCCATTGAAGAAGATACAGAAAGTGTTGACAGTCCGAGCAATCTGAGAGCCCTTAGTACTATTCGTAGAGCAATTTCTGCTGAAGAACAGCAACGGGTTGTTCGTTGCACAAAGGCTAAAGAGGCATGGGAAATTTTGAGCCAATTCCATGAAAGAGGAAACTCACATTCATCACCATCCAGCGACTTTTCAGTTTTAGTTGCAAGATTGGAGGAGGCAAAGGAGAATGAAGAGCAAAAAGAGGATGATGAAACATCTGAGGATAATGAGGAGATCAATGGCGATGAACTACAACAAGCCTACGAAAAGCTGTACGAGGAATCCTTGAATTTGTCCAAACTGAACGACAAACTCTCTCTCAAACTCAAGACATGTGAGAGTGAGAATGTCAGGCTGAAAGGAGAACTTGTAGCAGCAAAGCAGAATATCGTCAAGATCTCGAGTGACAGGCAAGACTTATGTGGAAAATTACTATCCTCTGAAACTGAAAGGAATGAACTTCTGAAGGTGTATTCCACATATGAAGAAAAACTTGAAAGTCTTGAGCTGTCACAAGCCAGATTGGAAGAGATAATCTGTCAAAAGGATGAAGAGCTTCGGGTTGCTAGAGCCACTATTGCCATGTGGAACAAAGGTTCAAAATCTTTAGAAGACATCCTCGGGTCTCAACAAATGGGTTGCGACAAAAGCGGGTTAGGCTATGGTGCAACAGCACACAAGGGACAGGCCTCTACTTCACATGACAAGAAGACTCAAGCAAAGGGAAAATTGAAGGTAGACCAGGCTGATCTCTCTCTCCGTCTACCGAAAGCTGGTAAAATCAACAAACAGGAGGTAAAACCGGTTTTTATTTGTCATCACTGTGGTAGGTATGGCCACATTCGTCCTTACTGTTTTGAACTTTTTGGTAAGGTGTCTAAAAAGGGTAGAAATTCTAATACTTTTTGGGTTAGGAGACAACCTTACATGTCTAGGCTGAACACCAAGACTAAAAAGATTTGGATTAGAAAAGAGGATTTGACTTGTTTTGTTGCTCACACTGCTCTAAAAGCACGTGATTCACACATGTGGTATCTTGATAGTGGGTGTTCTCGACATATGTCAGGTAACAAATCCTACTTCACCTCCCTTGAAAAATATGAAGGAGGAATTGTTACCTTTGGAGATGGCGGCACTTCGAGAGTCATTGGTAAGGGCTCTATAAGTGTTGCTGGTCTTCCCAAGCTAGATAATGTTCTACTAGTTGATGGTCTTAAAGCTAATCTTTTAAGCATTAGTCAAATGTGTGATTCCCATCATGAAGTATTGTTTTCTAAAAATAAATGTGAAATTTTGGATAAAAAAGGAAATACTGTCTTACATGGGGTTCGCACATCTGATAACTGCTATGGGATTGTTACAACTAATGATCTCACTTGTCACTCTGCCATCATTAGTAACATTGACCTGTGGCATCAAAGATTAGGTCACATGAATTTCAATGACCTAACTAAGATAGCCAACAAAGAGCTTGTGAGGGGAATACCTAAACTAGGTAAGAATTTGAGCCATGTGTGTGGACCATGTCAGCTTGGCAAGCAAACCCGTGCTCCTCATAAAAAGGTGAACAGCTTTACAACCAAACGTCCTCTTGAACTAGTTCACATGGATTTAATGGGTCCTACTCGCACTGAAAGCCTCGGAGGTAAAAGGTACATTTTTTTAACTGTTGATGATTTTACTCGATTTTTGTGGGTAAATTTTTTAAGGGAGAAATCTGATACGTTTGATGCTTTCCAGGCCTTAGTCCCTAAAATCCAAAATGAACAGGGTGTTTCCATTGGGCGTATCATAAGAATCCGAACCGATCATGGTCGTGAATTTGAAAATAGTTCGTTTTCGGATTTTTGTGATATGCATGGAATCAAGCATGAATTTTCTGCCCCTATTACTCCACAACAAAATGGAGTTGTTGAGAGGAAGAACAGGGTTGTTCAAGAAATGGCTAGGGTCATGCTCCTTAGTAAGAAACTTCCTCCTAAGTTTTGGGCTGAAGCCTTAAATACTGTTGTGTATGTCATAAATCGCGTTTATTTAAGGCCCGGCACTTTACAAACTCCATATGAATTGTGGAAGGGTTTGAAACCTAATGTAAAATACTTCAAAACTTTTGGGAGTAAGTGTTACATTTTCAAAGATAGAGAGCCTTTGGGCAAATTTGACTCCCGAAGTGATGAAGGTATTTTTCAAGGGTATTCAACCACCAGTAGGGCATTTAGAGTCTATAACCTGCGAACTTCATCCTTAATGGAATCTATTAATGTGGTTATAGATGACACAGGTGCACCTACTCCAGCAACAAATGAGGATGATAATGATGAGTCGCCAATCTTGGATACGGAATCACAAAATCAAGGAAAAGGTGCGGACCTATCACAAGAAATGGTTACAGAACCATCTTCACAGGTAAGGTCAAGTCCAAAGAGTGCTCCAAGGGACATCACTCCTATTGCCCCTGTCACTGCGAGTCCTGAGCTTAAACCTTCAGCTAGGGTGAAACTAAATCATCCAGCTCAACAGGTGATTGGAAGTGTCTCGGATCGAATGAAAACCCGAAGACAGATTCGGGATGAGGTATCACATATGTGTTATGTTTCTTTAATTGAACCTAAAAATTTTAAAGAGGCCCTGCTAGATGATAGTTGGGTCAATGCTATGCATGAAGAATTAGGTCAATTTGAACGTAACAAGGTTTGGACTCTAGTTCCCAGACCTAGAGACATGAATGTGATAGGTACCAAGTGGATCTTTAAAAATAAATCTGATGAGAATGGTACGGTTGTTAGGAACAAAGCTAGGTTGGTTGCTCAAGGCTACACACAAGTAGAGGGTGTTGACTATGATGAGACGTTTGCCCCAGTTGCACGTCTCGAATCTATTCGTATTTTGCTTGGTGTTGCATGTTTTCTTGGCTTTAAATTGTTTCAAATGGATGTGAAAAGTGCCTTTTTGAATGGGTACTTGAGAGAAGAGGCATATGTTGAGCAACCAAAAGGGTTTGAGGACCCTAAATGTCCGAATCATGTCTACAAGTTAGACAAGGCTTTGTATGGGTTGAAACAAGCCCCTCGAGCTTGGTATGATAGACTTACTACATTTCTTCTTGACAATGATTTTCAAAGGGGTAGTGTGGATAAGACCTTGTTTGTGAAACATACTAAGTCTCATATTCTTGTTACTCAGATTTATGTTGATGATATTGTGTTTGGATCCATTGCTGAACATCTTGTGAAATATTTTTCGGATTGTATGACACATGAGTTTGAGATGAGCATGATGGGAGAGTTGTCTTATTTTTTGGGTCTTCAGATTAAACAGTCTCCGTCAGGTATATTTGTGTCTCAGTCTAAGTATGCGAAAAATCTTGTGTCTAAGTTTGGTCTTGAGTCTTCCAAGCATGCACGCACTCCAATGAGCACCAGTCTTCACCTCTCCAAAGACTCCTATGGTATTGATGTTGATCCTACCCTTTATAGGAGTATGATAGGGAGTCTTTTGTATCTCACAGCCAGTCGTCCTGATATTTCTTTCAGTGTCGGTGTTTGTGCTCGTTACCAAGCCAGTCCTAAAGAGTCTCACCTTCTTGCGGTAAAACGCATCATCAAGTATGTTAATGGGACTTTGGGGTATGGGGTTTGGTTCTCCACTGACACTACAGCCGAAATTACTGGTTTTTCTGATGCCGACTGGGCAGGGTGTGCTGATGATAGGAAAAGTACATCCGGGGGGTGTTTTTACCTTGGGAATAACCTGGTTTCTTGGCATAGTAAAAAGCAGAATGCCATCTCTCTTTCCACTGCTGAGGCTGAGTACATTGCTGCAGGGAGTTGTTGTGCTCAAATGTTGTGGATGAAGCAAATGCTTCATGATTATGGGATAGAACAGAACACTCTTACTCTTTTCTGTGATAATACAAGTGCCATAAACATTTCAAAAAATCCTGTCCAACACTCTCGCACCAAACACATTGACATTCGTCATCATTTTATTCGAGAGTTAGTGGAAGAGGGCCTTGTTGTTATTGAGCATATTCCCACTGAGCATCAAAAAGCTGATATTTTTACAAAACCCCTTGATCTTCTTCGGTTTGAGTTCCTTAGAAAGACCTTGGGTGTCATGCTCGATCACTAGAGTGTTACTTGTTTCTTGAGTAGGTGTAAATGTTTGTGCCTTATGAATGCTTGGATGTGATAATCTCATTATCATTGATATCTGTTTACTTGCATCCAATTTTTTTTACCCTTCTCATGATGCTTACAAGATCTCATTGTTCATTGGTCATAGCTCATTTTGAATGCCCATGCTCATTAACCTCATGATCTCATTCTGTACACATCCTTGAGATTAATTGTTGCAGGGGTTTCCGCACATGTGATCAAAGTTCTCTATGGACCTCTAACAGTGTTTCTTGTACTTTCACTGTGGAATTGACCGATACTAGTATATCATGGGTGATGTTGAGTCTCTTAACCATCTACCATCTGTTTTCACTTCCACGGTTTCTCCCTCAGTTCCTTGAAGTCCGGGCATTAGGAAAAGGCTACCTCAGAGGCACCAACCAGGCCATCCTTTATGATTTCATTCTTCTCTGGTTTGGTTTCCATACTCTTGAGAGTGAAAGCCACCATTGAGTGCACACAAAAAAAAAAAAAAAGAAAAAAAAAAAGGGACTCTTTGACTGAGGGGGAGCCTCCGCTTTTACTCAACAAATACCCCGTGATTCCTAGTGGTTTGACTTTTCACTTTATTGTTGAGTTACTCATGATGGAGGTCCAGCCATCCGATCACTACTAGGATTAACTCTAGCTAAGTGACCTCTCATGGATTGCACACACACACTTTATCATATGAGCTCTCATATTGGATTTTGAGTTGTACATTCTCATGTAGCTTATGATCGTTGATTATATTTTTTCTGCTATGCTCATGATTTCCAGTGTCGTTTTTTTTTAAAATAAAAAAGGTGCAAGTTCACACGATTCATGAATTGTGGATTAGTTCATCTTAGTATTCATTTGGCTCAGTCTGATCATCTATTTTTGTTTCAGGTCTCCCCTCTTGATTTTGAGTATTGGATTGTTTTTACACAACAAAAAAAAAAAAAAAAAAAAAAAAATGTTTTTTTTTGTTTTGTTTTGTTCCGCTCGAGTGGAATGTTTTACGCTCGAGCGTGTTTTTCACTCTTGCAGCAGTTTGTTCGTGTTTTGACAGTTCTGAGAGATGGTTTTTTGAGCTCGAGCGGCCTTTTGCACGCTCGAGCGGGAGTCTGCTTGCCGTATTGTACGCTCGAGCGGTCCTTAGTACGCTCGAGCGGACCTGTTTCATACTTAACTCCCTCTCTTGACTCTTCGAGGTATTTTTTTTTCTTCCTGGTTCATTCTCTCGATCTAGGGTTGGTCGTGTGGCTGCTTTGTGGTCGATTCTCCTCCCATTCATCATCCTTCCCACTGATTTGCTCTTTGGTAAGTTTTATCCTCTTTTATTTTCTCGTTTTTTTTTTTGTTCTATTTGGTTCGATTGGTTGTTGGGTTTGTAGCTTTGTGGGATGTTGTGTGTCGTGTCTGTGCTTCTCTCTCTCTCTCTTTTTTTTTTCTTTGTCTAACTGTCCGTTATTTTTATGTGTATTTTTCTCTGTTGTGTCTGTGGTATTCGGATTTATCTGTGGTATTCAGGATTTATCAGTGGTACTGTTGAGGTCGCTATGCTTGGGTATCACTTTGGGCTTGGATTTGTTGCTTTGATTTTCTCATGTTTCATACTTATCCTGTGCAATTTCTCTCATATTTTGTGTATTAGTTATGAGTTCTTCAATACCATGCTTTATGCCCTGTTTTTTGTTATGCCCTGTTTTTTATTTGAATCTTGCACTAATATTTTGTTTTGGTTTGTTTTGGTTTGGGTTGGGTTTTGGGTTTGCTGTTTTGTTGGGTGTCATAGTGTCTTCTTCGGTATGTCTGCTCCTGCTCCAAAACGCCGAAAGGCCACCGTTTCTCGTCCTACCTATAACCCTGAGAGGTTTCAGTCGGCCTCTCAATCCAAGTCATTCCATAAATCTTTTGTGACTCGAACAGTTCATTTAGAACGTAATGTTCAACCCGATACGTTTGAGTCCATCAAAATTCGTCCATTGTTCGACCCTCTAGGTGGTGACCATGTCTTATTATTTTCGGGGCGTCAGAATCTCGATTGGGTTCGAGAATTCTACTGTAACATGGAGGGTATTCGGGATTATGAGCCATCTTTCACCACTTGGGTTAGGTCCAAATCCATTTCTGTCACCCCTGCTTTGATTCGCCAACTTCTACAGATTGAGCAAGTTTTTCCTCAATACTATCCGTTTCCTGTACCTGATCGTCCTACTTGTGACTTTGATGAGGTGTCTTTGGAACTTTGTGGTGTTGCCCGTCATTGGCCTAAAGGCGGTTTGATTAAACAGTTTGAACTTCTTCCGGAGTTCAGACTGCTTAATTTGATTGTCTGCGCCAACATCATTGTCACCACACATTCTTCCGAGGTCAAACAAGACCAAGGATTCATTTTGTCTTGTATTGCCAATCACCGCTCTATTGATCTCGCCTCTCTTATTATCACCAAGATGATCAGTGCTCATGGCCATTCCAAGCTTGGCCTTCCTTACGGTTGCTTGATCAACCGACTTTTGTCTGACCTTGGGGCTCCTATCCTCGATGATGATGAGTTTGCCTCTCCCTCTCGCCCTTTCACGAAGAAAACTGTCTCACAGAGTCGGGCTCATGTTAAGGGGGAGTCCTCTCGGGCTGATCCTTCTGCAGGTACCACTGCTGGCCTTGCTGAGGAGGCTGAATATGATGCTGCTGCCGCTGGGGCTGATCCTACTCCGTCTGTTCCACCTAGCTCGTTTCCTGATCAGCTTCGGCATTTTGAGGAGGCTATGACTCGGAGGTTAGACTTTCTTGATGCTCGGTTTGACGCGTTTGATGGTCGTCTTGGTCAGCTGGAGCAGACTGCTACGCATACTACTTCGCAGCTGGATCACATCATTTCCTTACTGACGCTTCAGCCACCCCCTCCTCCGTCTGGTGCTTGATTTGTTGCTTTCTTCATTCCCGGTCAAAAAGGGGGAGAGTTTGGTTCCTGCTGCTGGATTGGACATGGTATAGTTTGGTTCTTGCTGGATTGGACATGGTATATTTTGTTGATGGTACATGGATATTGTTGGTATATTTTGGTACATGGATATTGTTGGTATATTTTGTTTTGTATGAATATTTTGATATTGTGTTTTGTTGGTTCTATTGAATGGATACATTTTGCTATATTCTTATATAGTTCCACAAGTTTTGGTTTTTCTGGTATGTTGCTCGTTTTTTCACAGGTGAATGGTGGATGATGAATTGGATTGATGGATTGATATATGGCAAGATTGGAAAGCTTGTTTATTCATAGAGTTGTTTTGAGTGTTTTAGTATTGGTTTTTGAATTTTGTCTAGTGCTTGTGTTTAAGGACTTTTGTTTAGAAAAGTTTTGTCCGGGAATTGACAAAGGGGGAGATTGTTAGGTCCCTGTGTTGTCAAATCCGGAGACAAAATCTTGTGTTAATTCAAAACACTGTTTTTCTGTTTTTGTACTGTCCGCTCGAGCGGAGACTCTTGAGCTCGAGCGTAGATTAGCAGGTCACAGTAGTTTGACAGGGCAAGCACAGATTCTGGTGGGTGTGATTTGACGCTCGAGCGGAAACTCCTACGCTCGAGCGCATCTCTGTTTCTTCGTATGCAGTTTTTGTTCAGTCCGCTCGAGCGGGCTATGTTGAGCTCGAGCGGAGATCGCGATTCAGATTCCTATTTAAAGCTGCTAACGTTGTTTTGTTTGTTACGTTTTTCCTAGATCTGATCAAAACAAACTAGGGTTGTGTTTAAAGTCTTCTTGCGAGATTTTTGAGAGTTTTCCTTGATGTTTTTAAGAGAGTTCTGAACTTATGCATTGAGATTCATACATCAAGGAGGTTACTTCTTAAGTTTCAAGTGAGTTCTCTTCGGTGGATTCCGAAGATCAAAGCGTAGGATCCAAAAGGCGTTTGAGTCTACGCAGTCGTTAATTCGACAAGTGAAGTTGTGGTGTGGAATCAACTTCAGAATCAATTCCGTGATGAAGGTGTGGTGAAAAGAGTTACAGAAGATTCAGAGACAAATTGACTAGTGTTGGGTGATTTGTATGATTTCTTTGTAATCTTTTTGTTCTTCAGTAGTGGATTGATAGTGGCGGTTCGCCCGTGGTTTTTGATTACAATTGAAGGCTCTTCAATTGTGGTTTTTTCCACGTAAAAAATCGTTTGTGTCAATTTATTGTTTATTCTCAAAAACAAACAAACTAAAATCACTCTCGTAAGTGTTTGATGATTTTAGGTTGAGTGTTTTGATTTATTGGGATTTGGAATAAGTTAATCTTGATCTAATCATAAATCACATAGGATTTTCAATTTCCAAATAGATCGTTAAGGTATAGTGGTTTCTGGATTGAACTTTCACTTTTACTTTATGCAACTTTTATTTTTATTTTTATTCAACTTCCATTTTTATTCAATTTCTTTTGTATTAAACTTCCTTTTCTATTTAATTTCCAAATAGATCGTTAAGGTATAGTGGTTTCTTGAATGGACTTCCAATTTTAAATTTCTGCAACTTCCATTTTTATTTTTATTCGACTTCCATTTTTATTCAATTCACTTTTCTATTCAACTTCCTTTTTTATTTAATTTCCAAATTGATCGTTAAGGTATTGTGGTTTCTGGATTGAACTTATATTTTTAATTTTATGCAACTTTCATTTTTATTTTTATTCGACTACCATTTTTATTCAATTTACTTTTCTGTTAAACTTCCTTTTCTATTTAATTCCCAAATAGATCGTTAAGGTGCAGTGGTTTCTTCAATGAACTTCCACTTTTATTTTTATTCGACTTCCATTTTTATTCAAGTTATTTTTCTATTCAACTTCCTTTTTTATTTAATTTCCAAATATATCGTTAAGGTATAGTGGTTTCTTGAATAAACTTCCATTTTTAATTTTCTGCAACTGCCACTTTTATTTTTATTTAACTTCATTTTTCAATCAAGTTTCTTTTCTACTCAACTTCCTTTTTTACTTAATTTCCAAATAGATCATTAACGTATAGTGGTTTCTGGATTGAACTTCCATTTTTAATTTTATGCAACTTTCTTTTTTATTTTTATTCAACTTCCAGTTTTACTCAATTTACTTTTCTATTAAACTTCCTTTTTTCTTTAATTTCCAAATAGATCGTTAAGGTATATTGGTTTCTTGAATGAACTTCCATTTTTAATTTTCTGCAACTTCTATCTTTTATTTTTATTCGACTTCCATTTTTATTCCAGTTATTTTTCTATTCAACTTCCTTTTTTATTTAATTTCCAAATATATCGTTAAGGTATAATGGTTTTTTGAATGAACTTCAATTTTTAATTTTCTGCAACTTCCATTTTTATTTTTATTTAACTTCATTTTTCAATCAAGTTTCTTTTCTACTCAACTTCCTTTTTTATTTAATTTCCAAATAGGTCGTTAACGTATTGTGGTTTCTGGATTGAACTTCCATTTTTAGTTTTATGCAACTTTTCTTTTTATTTTTATTCAACTTCCAATTTTACTCAATTTACTTTTCTATTAAACTTCCTTTTTTATTTAATTTCCAAATAGATCGTTAAGGTATAGTGGTTTCTTGAATGAACTTCCATTTTTAATTTTCTGCAACTTCCATTTTTATTTTTATTCGACTTCTATTTTTATTCAAGTCATTTTTTTATTCAACTTTCTTTTTTATTTAATTTGCAAATAGATCGTTAAGGTATAGTGGTTTCTTGAATGAACTTCCAATTTTAATTTTCTGCAACTTCCATTTTTATTTCTATTCAACTTCTTCTTTTATTCAAGTTTCTTTTCAATTAAACTTCATTTTTTATTTAATTTCCAAATAGATCGTTAAGGTATAGTGGTTTCTGGATTGAACTTCCATTTTTAATTTCATGCAACTTTCATTTTTATTTTTCTTCAACTTCCATTTTTATTCAATTTACTTTTCTATTAAACTTCCTTTTCAATTTAATTTCCAAATAGATCGTTAAGGTATAGTGGTTTCTTGAATGAACTTCCATTTTTAATTTTTTGCAACTTCCATTTTTATTTTTATTCGACTTCCAATTTTATTCAAGTCATTTTTCTATTTAACTTCCGTTTTTATTTAATTTCCAAATACATCGTTAAGTTATAGTGGTTTCTTAAATGAACTTCCATTTTTAATTTTCTGCAACTTCCATTTTTATTTCTATACAACTTCTATTTTTCTTCAATTTTTTTTTTCTATTCAACTTCCTTTTTTATTTAATTTCCAAATAGATCGTTAAGGTATAGTGGTTTCTGGATTGAACTACCATTCTTAATTTTTTTGCAACTTCCATTTTTATTTTTATTTGACTTCCTTTTTTGTTCAGGTTTCTTTTCTACTCAACTTCCTTTTTTATTTAATTTCCAAATAGATCGTTAAGGTATAGTGGTTTCTGCATTGAATTTCCATTTTTAATTTTCTGCAACTTCCATTTTTATTTTTATTCAACTTCTATTTTTATTCAATTTACTTTTCTTTTACACTTCCTTTTTTATTTAATTTCCTAATAGATCGTTAAGGTATAGTGGTTTCTTGAATGAACTTCCATTTTTATTTTTATTCGACTTCCAATTTTAATCAAGTCATTTTTCTATTCAACTTCCTTTTTTATTTAATTTCCAAATACATCGTTAAGGTATAGTGGTTCCTTAAATGAACTTCCATTTTTATTTTTATTTAACTTCATTTTTCAATCAAGTTTTTTTTCTATTCAACTTCCTTTTTTATTTAATTTCCAAATAGATCGTTAACGTATAGTGGTTTCTGGATTGAACTTCCATTTTCAATTTTATGTAAGTTTCATTTTTATTTTTATTCAACTTCCATTTTTACTCAATTTAACTTTCTATTAAACTTCCTTTTTTATTTAATTTCCAAATAGATCGTTAAGGTATAGTGGTTTTTTGAATGAACTTCCATTTTTAATTTTCTGCAACTTACATTTTTATTTTTATTCGACTTCCATTTTTATTCAAGTCATTTTTTTATTCAACTTTGTTTTTTATTTAATTTCAAAATAGATCGTTAAGGTATAGTGGTTTCTTGAATGAACTTCCAATTTTAATTTTCGGCAACTTCTATGTTTATTTCTATTCAACTTCTTCTTTTCTTCAAGTTTGTTTTCAATTAAACTTCCTTTTTTATTTCATTTCCAAATAGATCGTTAAGGTATAGTGGTTTCTGGATTGAACTTCGATTTTTAATTTCATGCAACTTTCATTTTTATTTTTCTTCAACTTCCATTTTTGTTCAATTTACTTTTCTATTAAACTTCTTTTTCAATTTAATTTCCAAATAGAACGTTAAGGTATAGTGGTTTCTTGAATGAACTTCCATTTTTCATTTTTTGCAACTTTTATTTTTATTTTTATTCGACTTCCAATTTTATTCAAGTCATTTTTCTATTCAACTTCCTTTTTAATTTAATTTCCAAATACATCGTTAAGTTATAGTGGTTTCTTAAATGAACTTCCAATTTTAATTTTCTGCAACTTCCATTTTTATTTCTATACAACTTCTATTTTTCTTCAATTTTTTTTCAATTCAACTTCCTTTTTTATTTAATTTCCAAATATGTCGTTAAGGTATAGTGGTTTCTGGATTGAACTACCATTCTTAATTTTTTGCAACTTCCATTTTTATTTTTATTTGACTTCCTTTTTTGTTCAGGTTTCTTTTCTACTCAACTTCCTTTTTTATTTAATTTCCAAATAGATTGTTAACGTATAGTGGTTTCTGGATTGAACTTCCATTTTTAATTTTCTGCAACTTCCAGTTTTATTTTTATTCAACTTCTATTTTTATTCAATTTACTTTTCTTTTACACTTCCTTTTTTATTTAATTTCCAAATAGATCGTTAAGGTATAGTGGTTTCTTGAATGAACTTCCAATTTTAATTTTCTGCGACTTCCATTTTTATTTTTATTCGACTTCCACATTTATTCAAGTCATTTTTCTATTCAACTTCCTTTTTTATTTAACTTCCTAATACATTGTTAAGGTATAGTGGTTCCTTAAATGAACTTTCATTTTTAATTTTCTGCAACTTCCATTTTTATTTTTATTTAACTTCATTTTTCAATCAAGTTTCTTTTCTATTCAACTTCCTTTTTTATTTAATTTCCAAATAGATCGTTAACGTATAATGGTTTCTGGATTGAACTTCCATTTTAAATTTTATGTGACTTTCATTTTTATTTTTATTCAACTTCCATTTTTACTCAATTTACCTTTCTATTAAACTTCCTTTTTTATTTAATTTCCAAATAGATCGTTAAGGTATAGTGGTTTCTTGAATGAACTTCCATTTTTAATTTTCTGCAACTTCCATTTTTATTTTTATTCAACTTCCATTTTTATTCAAGTCATTTTTTTATTCAACTTTCGTTTTTATTTAATTTCCAAATAGATCATTAAGGCATAATGGTTTCTTGAATGAACTTCCAATTTTAATTTTCTACAACTTCCATTTTTATTTCTATTCAACTTCTTCTTTTATTCAAGTTTCTTTTCAATTAAACTTCCTTTTTTATTTAATTTCCAAATAGATCATTAAGGTATAGTGGTTTCTGGATTGAACTTCGATTTTTAATTTCATGCAACTTTCATTTTTATTTTTCTTCAACTTCCATTTTTATTCAATTTACTATTCTATTAAACTTCCTTTTCAATTTAATTTCCAAGTAGATCGTTAAGGTATATTGGTTTTTGAATGAACTTCCATTTTTAATTTTCTGCAACTTCCATTTTTATTCAATTTACTTTTCTATTAAACTTCCTTTTTTATTGAATTTTCAAATAGATCGTTAAGGTGTAGTAGTTTCTTGAATGAACTTCCATTTTTAATTTTCTGCAACTTCTATTTTTAGTTTTATTTAACTTCCATTTTTATTCAATTTACTTTTCTACTAAACTTCCTTTTTTTATTTAATTTCCAAATAGATCGTTATGGTATAGTGGTTTCTTGAATGAACTTCCATTTTTAATTTTCTACAACTTCCATTTTTATTTTTATTTGACTTCCATTTTTATTCAATTTACTTTTCTATTCAACTTCCTTTTTTATTCAATTTCCAAATAGATCGTTAAGGTATAGTGGTTTTTTGAATGAACTTCCAATTTTAATTTTCTGCAACTTCCATTTTTATTTCTATCCAACTTCTTTTTTTATTCAAGTTTCTTTTCTATTCAACTACCTTTTTTATTTAATTTCTAAACAGATCGTTAAGGTATATTGGCTTCTGGATTGAACTTCCATTTTTAATTTTATGCAACTTTCTCTTTTATTTTTATTAATCTTCCATTTTTATTCAATTTATTTTTCTATTAAACTTCCTTTTTTATTTAATTTCCAAATAAATCGTTAAGGTATAGTGGTTTCTTGATTGGACTTCCATTTTTAATTTTCTGCAACTTCTATTTTTATTTTTATTTGACTTCCATTTTTATTCAATTTACTTTTCTATTCAACTTCCTTTTTTATTTAATTTGCAAATAGATCGTTAAGGTATATTGGTTTCTGGATTGAACTTCCATTTTTTATTTTATGCAACTTTCATTTTTATTTTTATTCAACTTCCATTTTTATTCAATTTCTTTTCTATTAAACTTCATTTTCTATTTAATTTCCAAATAGATCGTTAAGGTATAGTGGTTTCTTGAATGGACTTCAAATTTTAATTTTCTGCAACTCCCATTTTTATTTTTATTCGACTTCCATTTTTATTCAATTTACTTTTCTATTCAACTTCCTTTTTTATTTAATTTCCAAATTGATCGTTAAGGTATAGTGGTTTCCGGATTGAACTTCCATTTTTAATTTTATGCAACTTTCATTTTTATTTTTATTCGACTTCCATTTTTATTCAATTTACTTTTCTATTCAACTTCCTTTTTTATTTAATTTCCAAATTGATCGTTAAGGTATAGTGGTTTCTGGATTGAACTTCCATTTTTAATTTTATGCAACTTTCATTTTTATTTTTATTCGACTTCCATTTTTATTCAATTTACTTTTCTATTAAACTTCCTTTTCTATTTAATTTCCAAATAGATCGTTAAGGTATAGTGGTTTCTTGAATGAACTTCCATTTTTAATTTTCTGCAACTTCCATTTTTATTTTTATTCGACTTCCATTTTTATTCAAGTTATTTTTCTGTTCAACTTCCTTTTTTATTTAATTTCCAAATATATCGTTAAGGTATAATGGTTTTTTGAATGAACTTCCATTTTTAATTTTCTGTTTTGAACTTTTGGCATGAAATCTCAGATTTTTGTAACAAGTTATGATCTTGCATTCATCTTCCTCATGATCATGTTCATCATGTTCTTCATGTTCTTCAAAGGGAAACCCGGGTTTTCCCGACTTTGCTTTTGAATGAGGCCATCGAGACCACACCTCGGCAAGGAGGTGTAGGACCTCGGCAAAGACCTGGTTGGTACCCAGTGTGTTTTCATGAGGCGGAAGCAGTGTTTAAATTCCCAGCATGTTTTGCTTTGTTATTGACTTGGATCTGGTGAGAATGCCGGGATCATTTGCATGCTTATAAAGCTTGTTTTGAGAATGTGATTGCCATGTGATTGTAGGTCCTTGTTCTTTGCTTTGAGCCTGCACCCGAGGAGATCTATGTGAGTGGTATTTTTAATAAAGCTATGTTATACTGTTTTGATAAATCTTGCTTTGCTTTGTTTTGACGAAAGTATTTGTTAAGCATGAATGAATAGCTCTGTTTTGATGTATCAAGTATAAGCTTTGTTTTGATGTCATCCTTGAAAAGTCCCTTGTGCTGGAGGACTCTAAACTTTCGCAGCACTAAGTATAAAAGGATACGGTCCTTTCTTGGAAAGACTATCGTGTTAAAGCGGGCTACGGGCCTAAGTAACACAAGACTATCGTGTTAAAGCGGGCTACGGGCCTAAGTAATAGAAGGCCATCGTGTTAAAAGGAGCTACGGGCTTAAGTAACACAAGTCCCTTGTGCTGGAGGACTATAAACTTTCGCAGTACCTTTGACTAATCGATTACGGATTGTGCAGTCTTTGTTTTGCCACTAACGGTTTACCGCGTGGACTTGTTTGTTCAAAAAGCTTGATTTGTGTTTTGCCGATGCCAGTAAGCATCCCTTGAGACTTGTAAGACTTGATAGATGAATACGGTTCATCTCTTGTTTTGATAAAGTTTTGATGTGTTTTGTTCTGAAAGGATCTCGGCTAATATTCGTATGGTCTTGGCATGTTTTGTTTGGAAAAGACTTTGGCTATATTCATGCAAAACCTTTATTACTAGTACCATTCACTGAGTATCCAAGCTCACCCTCTCTATATATATGTAGGTGATGAGCAGGACAGCGGCGACGCCTAGATGTGTTTTGCAAAGCTTGTTTTGGATTCTTGTCATGTCGGCTTGACTTGTTTTATGTCGGAAAAATTTCTATTCACGTCGGCGATGTCATTTTTATGTCGGCAATTCTTGAAAATTATGCTTCTTGGCTTGTATTCACTGTATTTTGTATATGTCGGCTTGAGAAGCCTTTTGATCAAGATGTAATACGTATTTTACTTTGTTGTATTCAAGTTTGTAAAGTTATGTAAAGATGTATGCCATTCCATTTGACCTATGCACTGCTCTTATGGACCACTTGTATTTTGATTTATCGCTTCCGCATCTGTGAGCCCCATATACTATACTCTGATTGTGTTAAACTTTTGAAAGTTGGCCTTCGGTAATCTCGGATTACTGGCCATCACGGCACCAAACTACTAGGGGCGGTTTGGGGTCGTGACAGAATGGTATCAGAGCACAAGTTCCTCAGTATACGTTATTCACACACTTTGAGTCCTAAAGAGCATAGGATTTCCCTTAGAAAGATGTTAGGATTGCATCATGGTGCTTGCTATTTGAACGAGGTGTGCATTGTCTTGACATACCTATTTGTTACTTGCCTACGTGGTTATTTGCTTATTTGTTTTAAAGTCACACTTTGCATGCTCATATCATCATGAGGAGAGGTAGACCTCCAATTGGCCGGGATCAGCCCGAAGACAGATTGGACAGACTGGAAAGATTAGTTGAAGGTTTGGCCCGCGAGTTGAGGCAAACAAGACAGCAGTACGCTAGTGCCACGTTGACTCAGGCTGAGCAGACCAATGGCCGAAATGTAGTTCCGCCTCCACCTCCTCCGGTGCCGCAAGTTCCTCCGCAGCCAGCCTTATATGGGGATGGCACGATAGCTTTGATTAGGGAGTATAGAGCCAATAAAGGCTGAGGCGTGGGTTTTGGAAATGGAAAAGTTGTTCGAGATCTTTCCTAGCACCGACGCTCAGAAGGTGACATTGGCAGCATTCACGTTAGATGATGACGCTCGCAGATGGTGGATGATGGTTCGAGAAAGCAATCCAAATCTGACCTGGACTCGATTCTTAGAGTTGTTCTACAACAAACACTTTCCCCTAAGTGTTCGAAACCGCAAGGCTACCGAATTTCAGACTTTGACGCAAGGCAATCGAACCGTGGCGGAATACGACCGCGCTTTTACTGAATTGGCGAGATTTGCACCTCACATGGCCAACGATGAATACATGAAGGCCAGGAAGTTCGAGAGTGGGCTTCGCGGACCGATTCATGACCGGGTTAACTTGCACAATATGCCGACTTACGCCGAAGTGTTGGACAAAGCCATTCTGGCCGAAGCTAACCTGAATCGATACCAGAGCTCGGGGGAGAACCAGCGAAAGAGACAGAACTATGACAATCGCCGAGCACAGCTGGGCATAAAGAAGAAGACGAACATGGGCAGTGCTGGTAACCTAAGGCAGGAAGGTAATGCTAAACCGACGTGTTCGGATTGTGGGAAGCAACATTTCGAGGTCTGTCGTCGGACGTCTGGAGCTTGTTATGAATGCGGCGAAATGGGTCATTATGTGAAAGATTGCCCTAAGACAAGGCTGATAACAACAAGAAAGGTGAGAATATCTCGGGTTCCGACCAGAAGGGTAATGTTGGAAAAGGACAGATGAGACAGGGCAGAGTATTCATGCTAGTGCCAGGAGACACTCAGAATGTTGAGACAGTGGTGTCAGGTATACTCCTAATTTGCTCCCAAAATGCCTATGTGTTGATTGATTCGGGTTCTACGCATTCGTTTGTATCTGCTAAGTTTGCCGAGAAGATTAATAGAGAATTAGAACCCCTTGATTATGTATTATCGGTGTCTACTCCATCTGGGAGATCTATGATTGTTGTATCCATTTATAGAGCATGTGTTGTTGTGATTGAGAATGTTGAATTGTTAGTAGATTTAATGCCTTTGGACATAACTCATTTTGATGTAATAATGGGAATGGATTGGTTAGTCGCAAATCATGCATCTATTAATTGTGTTTCGAAAAGTGTCACACTGAGACCCCCAAACCTAGCCGAGGTTATTTTCTAGGGTAAAGGGATAGTGCCCCCACCTTACTTGATTTTGTCCATTAAGGCCTATAAGTTAATTCAGAAAGGGTGTCGAGGCTACTTGTGTAGTATACTGGGTGATCAGAATGAAAATGTTAACTTAGCCGACATCCCAATTGTTAATGAATTTCCCGACGTCTTCCCGAACGAATTGCCTGGCCACTTAGCCGATAGAGAGATAGAGTTTACTGTTGATATCATGCCGGGAACCCAGCCGATCTCCAAAACACCCTACAAGATGGCCCCAGCTGAACTTAGGGAATTGAAACTACAATTACAAGAATTGTTGGATAAGGGATTTATTAGGCCGAGCACTTCACCATGGGGAGCACCTGTTTTATTTGTTAAGAAAAAGGATGGCACACTCCGTCTTTGTATCGATTACAGAGAACTTAATAAGGTCACCATTAAGAACAAGTACCCATTACCTAGGATTGATGATTTGCTTGATCAATTGCAAGGAGCACGAGTCTTTTCTAAGATTGACCTTAGGTCTGGTTACCACCAGCTTAGAGTTAAAGCCAAAGATGTTGAGAAGACTGCTTTTCGGACCAGGTATGGCCACTACGAGTTTTTAGTAATGCCTTTTGGAGTGACCAATGCCCCTGCTACATTTATGGATTTAATGAATAGAGTCTTCAAGCCATATTTAGATGAGTTTGTAGTTGTCTTCATTGATGATATATTGATCTATTCCAAGAGTAAAGCTGAACATGAAAATCATTTGAGACTTGCCTTACAGATTTTGAGAGACCGGAAATTGTATGCTAAGTTTAACAAGTGTGAGTTTTGGCTTCCTACTATCTCATTCTTGGGTCATGTGATTAATGAAGAGGGTATCTCGGTTGATCCTAGCAAGATTGAAGCCGTAGTAAATTAGCCGAAGCTGACTAATGTGTTCGAGATTCGTAGTTTTCTGGGTTTGGCAGGTTATTACAGGAAGTTTGTGAAGGATTTCTCAAGGATTGCAATTCCATTGACGCAATTGACTAAGAAGGGAACACTGTATGAATGGACTAAAGATCGGGAGTCAGCTTTCCAGGAACTGAAGACGAGGTTAGTTACAGCACCAGTACTCGTACTTCCATCAGGTAATGAAGAGTTTCATATCTATAGTGATGCATCGCGTAAGGGTTTGGGTTGTGTATTGATGCAAAAGGGTAAAGTCATAGCATATGCATCTCGTCAGTTGAAGCCACATGAAAGGAACTATCACACCCATGATTTGGAGCTAGCAGCCGTCGTATTTGCTTTAAAGATTTGGCGTCACTACTTGTATGGAGCTTCTTGTCAGGTTTTTACGGATCATAAGAGTTTAAAGTACCTGTTCACTCAGAAAGAATTGAATTTGAGACAGAGAAGGTGGCTTGAGTTGTTGAAAAACTATGATATGCAAATTCAATATCACCCAGGTAAAGCTAACAGCGTGGCCGACGCTTTGAGCAGGAAGTCAGATGGAAATTTGGCGTGTTTGACCATGATAGCAGTGGAGCCGACTATTGTTGATGAGGTAAAGACAAGACAGATGGAGGATAAATTCTTCAAGAAAGTAGCTGAGGAAATTGTCACAAAGCCGAGATCAGGGTATACCATCGAAAATCAAGTGCTCAAGTTTGAAGGAAGGTTATGTGTGGCCGACATCCCAGAGTTGAAAAGGAAGATTTTGCAAGAAGCCCACAACTCCAAATTTGCCGTTCATCCAGGAAGCACCAAGATGTATCAAGATGTGAAGCTGTAACGCCCTCAAATAAAAAGCATTAAACCCATCAATAGAGACATACATTTATATACAAAAGATCCACATTCTTCAATTCATCAGAGTACTTCATTACAAAAGTATTACATGTTAACAACAAAAGCAAATACCCTACGGGCGTACAGCTTTCCAAGTTAACACTTGGTTACAAAAGAGAGTACTAACTCAATTACATATTAAGCCCTTGGCTTGAATTTACATGTAATACATCAAAGAAATAAGACAACAAAAGTGTGCCCGCCTCTAGCCTCCCAAGCTATGTCCTTGGAGGTGGCATGCTACCTGCACCTGAAAATGATGTTCCCATATAGGGTGAGCCACAGCCCAGCAGAGATATGCTAAACCAACTATGAACAATGACTAAAAGATTAGCAATTGATAGATGGCCAACACCGATACATCCACATATATCACATCACAGTTTCATAACATACAAGTCTATGTTACTTTCACTCTCCACCTTTATTTAATAGATAAGCATATTAGCTATATCAACACATCAACAGATAAACATATTACACACCATCAGATAAGCATAATAGCTGTATCCACACTTCACTAGACAAGCATATGAGCTGTATCTACACTTCTCAGAGATAAGCCTATGAGCTGTATCTTCACTTCTCTAGACAAGCATATGAGCTGTATCTACGGGGTTCATCCCTCATCTCCTCCCAACACTATCCGGTTTAGAGGTACATCCCCCATCTTCCCCTAAACCGCGGAGTACATCCCCCATCTCCTCCTCTACACAATGCATATAAACACAAAGGTTCTATACACAATCAATCAACACAAAAAATTAATGTATTCAATGCACCGTCATACTCTATGACACATTCAATCGATTAGTTTTAGTTTGCTTAATCATCATGCATTGTCTACAACAATCAAGACTATCCTCCACCGATATCCCAAAGCAGTTATTTCTAAACAGAAAATAAATGCACAAAATGGATATTAAATGAACATTTCAATTCGGTGAACGGTATGTGATCCAACTACACCCTTTAATCCCTTCCCTTTCCAATTTCCAACAATTAATTGTACAAATTAATCAATCAATGTAATTAGGGCATTTTCCATAATTAACATTTCAACCCTTTACGGTTTCATTTTCATCAATGTTTCAACATTTACTTCATTCATTCATGCCAAACATGCATTTAGGTTTTATATAATTAAAACCCTAACTTTTGTAAAATTACACAAAGGCCCAAACTCTCTCAAAATTACCCAACAACCCCCAACATATCGAAATGCCAAAATTTAAAGACAAAACTCATAGAGAGGAGTAGGATATCCCTACCTCAAAAGATGACTCCCAACCAAGAAGGTAAAGAAGATGAAAATGCTCCAACCCAAGAATTTCTCGGATCAAAAGATAGCCCTCGACGATCAACAACCTTTTTGTAAAGGCCAAAGGTGAGGAAATCAATCATACTAGATCAATACCTAGAGAGAAGTCAAGGTTTTAGAGAGAGGAGCTCTCAAAATGGGTTTTAGAAAAAGTAGGAGAGAGAAAGGAAAGTAAAAAGTGATTTAAAATCACCCAGCGGATAACTCATATACGCATGACCCGCTCGAGCGGAGAACACAACGCTCAAGCGCCAAGAACAAAAATCTGGACACGCTCAAGCGCAATAATGCCCGCTCGAGCGCCAAGACACAAGAATAAAGCACTTCCGCTCAAGCGCGAAAACCAGTCCGCTCGAGCGTAGATTTCCCCCTCCCAGAACTTATACCCAGAAAGTACTACCTGCTCGAGCGCCAGCAAACCCGCTCGAGCGCTACCGCTCAAGCGTAAACAAACCCGCTCAAGCGTAAAAATCACATCTGCAGAAGTTTTTGCAGGAACACGAAATACTGGTTTTGTGCAATCCCCGCTCGAGCGCAAGAAGACCCGCTCGAGCGGAACGCCTAAAAAACTGGACAACAAGGAATTGAAACCAAAGCCTAACCAACCTGTAACAACCCTGCCCAAAGCATCCTAAAACTCAATCAAGTGGAATTAAAGGACGACAGCAAGATAGATACTACTACCAACTTCACGGAACCAAGTCCGGAATATAACATGACAGTAAAGGGACAACCGGGATCGCTATAATCTCTCCCCCTTAAAGAATTTCGTCCCCGAAATTAAACACAAGTTTTTCAAAAACAGGTTTTCTCCACTCCCAACCATATTACAGCATAATATTAAACAACCCGACCATTTACCGGTCAATCCCATCTCTTTTCAAGAGGTATTTCACAACATATATTACAAGTGCATTATCATCATGCAATTTTCTTCCATTTCCAACCATTTCCAACATACATGGTTCACAGTTCACATCATAATCAATATATATGATACAACTCCAATTCTACAATATAGCCAACATATGCAATATCATAATCAACTCCCATATCAAGGTAAGTTCTACAACATACTTCCATTAAACCAAAACATTACCAATGTTTTACAACCTAAGACATATATAAAGCTCTTAAGTCCAACAACCTTGCAAAATTTAAATACAAGATTATACGTCAACAAACAAGTCCGGATAATTCTCGCGGACCTCCAGCTCACGTTCCCAAGTGGCTTCCTCCACTCCGTGATGTTTCCACAAAACCTTCACCAAAGGAATGGTCTTGCCACGCAGGACTTGATCCCGTCTATCCAAGACCCAAACTGGTCTCTCCTCATACGAGGCATCCTCGTCTACCTCTAAGTCGGTCCAATCCAACACGTGGGATGGATCCGACTCATACTTCCGAAACATACTAACATGAAAGACGTCATGCACTCCGGACAACTGCGGCGGCAAGGCCAAATGATAGGCAACCTCGCCAATCCTCTCAAGGATCTTGAAAGGACCAATAAACCGAGGGGACAACTTCCCACTCTTCCCGAACCTCATCAGACCTCGCCTAGGTGATATCTTCAAGAAGACATGATCACTTACCTCAAACGCCAAAGGCCTCCTCCTACGGTCGACATAACTCTTTTTGGCGACTCTGGGCTGTAACAAGCCTCCTACGGATAAGCTCAACTTTCTCCGTCGTCTCTCTAACCAACTCCGGACCCAACAAAGGTGCATCACCCACCTCGGCCCAACACACTGGAGACCTACACGGTCGGCCATACAAGGCCTCAAACGGTGCCATACCGATGCTAGACTGAAAGCTGTTGTTGTAGGGAAACTTTACCAATGGCAAGTGCCTCTCCCACGTCCCACTGAAGTCAAGGACACAACCTCGAAGCATATCCTCAAGGATCTGAATAGTACGCTCGGACTGCCCGTCAGTCAGAGGATGATAAGCCGTACTAAAGGTCAATTTAGTGCCCAAGGCACTCTGCAAACTCTGCCACAACCTAGCAGTAAAACGAGGATCTCTATTCGAGACGATCGTCACTAGGACCCCGTGCAATCTCATTATGTCCCGAATATACAAGTCGGCGAGATGATCTACCGAATCTCTCACGCGCATGGGAATGAAGTGCGCCGACTTAGTCAACCGGTCTACAACCACCCAAATAGCATCACTACCCCGCTGAGTCCTCAGAAGACCTACAACGAGGTCCATAGTGACATGCTCTCACTTCCACTCGGCAATAGGCAAGGGTTGCAACAAACCCGCTGGCCTCTGATGCTCGGCCTTCACTTGCTGGCAAATAAGGCATTTCGATACGAAAACAGCCACATCTCTCTTCATACCTCGCCACCAAAACTGGCGACCCAAATCCCGATACATCTTAGTGCCTCTCGGATGCACCGCAAGG
This sequence comes from Camellia sinensis, assembly GCF_055761805.1. Classification (NCBI taxonomy): domain Eukaryota; kingdom Viridiplantae; phylum Streptophyta; class Magnoliopsida; order Ericales; family Theaceae; genus Camellia; species Camellia sinensis. The sequence continues at coordinate 10,751,459 of NC_138962.1, read as the reverse complement.
CGTGAATGATGGAACTCTCGAAGTACTTCCCCTCGGCAAGACTCCGGCACAAACAAACGGTCTCAGTATCTCACACTCAGGTCGGGATACACCGTCAAACCCTTCTCAACTCTCCCATTTGAGATCTTCTCACGGAGGGATTCTACCTCAAGGTCACCTCTCTGTGCCTCTAACACTCGGGTCACAAGTGTAGGCTGCGCAACAACAGAAAACAAAGTCGTAGTCTCAACAGATTCGCCCAGAAGCAAATCAAACTCACCAAGCGCACCCAATATCTCCCATTCCCGGATGGCTATACAAGCAACATCACTAATGGATTTCCTACTAAGGGCATCGGCCCCAACATTGGCCTTTCCCGGATGATAGTGCAACTCAAAATCATAGTCCTCCATGAACTCCATCCATCTCCTCTGCCTCAAATTCAAGTCTCTCTGTGTAAATAGATATTTCAAACTCTTGTGGTCTGAGAACACCTCGAACCTCTCACCATAAAGGTAGTGCCTCCAAATCTTCAAAGCAAAGATCACTGCTGCTAACTCTAGGTCGTGTGTAGGGTAATTCTTCTCGTGAATTTTCAACTGACGTGAGCCAAAAGCTACCACTTTCCCCTCTTGCATCAACACACAACCCAAACCCTCTCGTGAGGCATCACAATAGACCGCGTAACCCGACCCTCTCTCCGGAATAATCAAAATCGGAGCGGTGGTCAATCTAACCTTCAATTCTTGGAACGACTTTTCACAAGTCTCACTCCATACAAACTTGACCCCTTTCCGCGTCAATCTAGTCAACGGCGAAGCTAGCCTGGAGAAATCCTTCACAAACCGACGGTAATACCCAGCTAATCCCAGAAAACTGCGGATCTCAAACACACTCTTAGGCTGTGCCCAATCTTGCACTGCCTCAACCTTGGATGCATCAACGGACACCCCTTCCCCGGATACCACGTGGCCTAAGAATTTGACTTCCCTTAGCCAGAACTCACACTTCCCAAACTTGGCATACAGCCTATGGGCTCTAAGCAACCCAAGCACCACCCTCAAGTGTTCCTCGTGCTCCTCCTCTGAAGGCGAATAAATAAGAATGTCGTCCACGAAAACGACTACAAATCGATCCAAAAATTCCCAGAAGATCCGGTTCATCAAGTCCATAAAGACTGCCGGTGCATTGGTGAGCCCGAATGGCATCACCAGAAACTCATAATGGCCATACCGCATACGGAATGCCGTCTTAGGAATATCCTCCTCCCTGACCCTCAACTGATGGTAACCCGATCTCAAGTCTACCTTAGAGAAACAACGGGAACCCTTCAACTGGTCAAACAGATCATCTATACGGGGCATAGGGTACTTATTATTGACCGTAGCCCGATTCAACTTCCGGTAGTCTATACACAATCTCAAGGCACCATCTTTCTTTTTAGCAAAGAGGGCCGGTGCTCCCCACGGTGAAACACTAGGGCGAACAAAGCCCTTATCTAGCAATTCCTGGAGCTGAACTTTCAACTCAACCAACTCTGCTGGAGCAAAACGGTAAGGTGCCATAGAAATCGGCGCCGTGCCGGGCACTAGATCAATAGAGAACTCTATCTCTCGGTGAGGTGGCAAGCTAACAAGGTCCTCGGGAAAGACATCCGAATACTCACAAACCACCCTCGGCAACACAAGCTGGGTCTCACTACACCCACCACTCTCAAAGCTAGCAAGTAGGCCACTAAACTCACTCTGCCCTCGCGAATCATACTCCGGTGGAAAAACACTACCAACCCGGTCTCCCAAGAAATGGAACCACTCCCCGCTCAAGGTACATAACGTGACCCTCTAGTGGTAGCAATCGATAACAGCCCGGTATGACGATAGCTAGTCCATACCCAAAATAACATCAAAACCGTTCATGGGCATGACAACAAAAGGAAAAGGAAGCCTATGGTCGGCGACCTCTATATCACAGCCCCTAACACCTTGTTTCAAGATCAACTCACCACCAATAGGTGATACCACACAAATAGGAGATGTTAACTGTGCCAACTCCAATTCCAAAATAGATGCAAATGCAGCAGATACAAAAGAATGAAATGCACCCGTGTTAATCAACACACTAGCAACCGAGTTGCAAAACAGAAAAGTACCTCTCACTACTGATGGAGCCGGTACTAAATCCTGCGCGGTAACAGCATACACGCGCCCTGTAGGCCCCTGATCCAGCTGCTCACCTCTAGGAGCAAAAGACTGCTGCACAGACTGGGATGATGAAGCTCCCGGATTGGCCCTCGAGGCCTGTACAGACTGAGCTGGTTGAAAGCTCTGCGTCTGCCTAGAACCAGACGCTCCCGAAGTGGCACTTAACTGAGGGCAAAACCTCTTCATGTGCCCGGGTTGACCACACTGATAGCAAGACAAGGACTGGCCTCTGCCCTGACTCTGGCCCTGAGGTCTAGCTGATGAAGAAGCAGCTCGCTGACCCCCTCCCTTCTGCGGGCAAACCGAAACCTTGTGACCCAGCTGGCCACACTTGTAATAGGTGAAATCCCCCTGACTATCTCTCCCAGAGCCTGCACTCGGCACTGGAAAGGTCGACCTAGCCAAACCACCCTGAGACTGCTGAGGATTAGGACCCCTCTGTCTCCTGCCGTCACCCTGACCATCTTGGCTCCTCTTGGAGCCTCTCTGCCCCTCATCCTCCTCCTGCATCAAGAGCTCCATATGAGCTGCAGCATCCACTAAATGTCTATACTCACGGATGAAAGACCCTCCAACCCTCAACTTGAGGCCCCGCCTCAACTTCCGCTCAAACTCATAGCAACGGCGTTCTTCGGACGCCACCAACTCAGGTGCAAACCTGGACAAACTAGTAAAAGTGGCCTCAAACTCTGCCACAGACATACCCTGCTGATTAAGCCGACTAAACTGATCCCTCAGCTTCTCTCTAGCCACTGCAGATAAGAACCTCTCCTGGAAAGCATTTACAAACGCCTCCCACGTACCACCAACACGAGCCTTCTCGTACTTCCACCATTGACCCGCATCTCCCTTCAGCTGGAAGGATGCCAAGGTCACTTTCAGTGGCCCGTCCTCGATGCCAAGGTTAGACCGGAAGAACTCCCTCTTCAAGAAAGAAGGCCCTGCCTCAGCTGCCTGATTCCCAGCTCTGAGAATACCCAAAGCTCATGCTATCTCTCGTGCCAAAGCATTCATAGCCTGCTGACCCGCTGGCTCGGCCACATTGGCCTGACCAACTCCCTCCTGCACTACCGGAACCTCCTCCGGTAAAGGCATCTCCTACCTACCACGCCTGCCACGCCTACCGCGTCCTCGTCCTGACATCCTAATAAAGGTAACCAAGACTATTAGCACATTCACAAATGTGCCGAAGCTATAACACCCGCGTCCTAATGCATGGACAACTGTAATTCATTCCACATAAGCACATAAACACATAAGCACTTACGAATTTCATCTCCGGATAATGATAGTCCCGAGGCGTTACTAGAGTTCCGGTTAGAAACAGCATTGATCAAGTACCTTTCCAACAAGACTCACAAAAACCCAAGGATCCGATCAACATCCTAGAAATTAAATCTCATACCCATATAAACACATAAGCATGTTATCAATTTAAACACAAAGCATATGACACTACATCTAAGTCTCTATCAAGCGAGACAAACCCATTGTGATACTAATCACTTTTCACGTATCCAAAGTATTCGAACCCGGTACGCTCTGATACCAAGTTGTAACGCCCTCAAATAAAAAGCATTAAACCCATCAATAGGGACATACATTTATATACAAAAGATCCACATTCTTCAATTCATCAGAGTACTTCATTACAAAAGTATTACATGTTAACAACAAAAGCAAATGCCCTACGGGCGTACAGCTTTCCAAGTTAACACTTGGTTACAAAAGAGAGTACTAACTCAATTACATATTAAGCCCTTGGCTTGAATTTACATGTAATACATCAAAGAAATAAGACAACAAAAGTGTGCCCGCCTCTAGCCTCCCAAGCTATGTCCTTGGAGGTGGCATGCTACCTGCACCTGAAAATGATGTTCCCATATAGGGTGAGCCACAGCCTAGCAGAGATATGCTAAACCAACTATGAACAATGACTAAAAGATTAGCAATTGTTAGATGGCCAACACCAATACATCCATATATATCACATCACAGTTTCATAACATACAAGTCTATGTTACTTTTCACTCTCCACCTTTATTTAATAGATAAGCATATTAGCTATATCAACACCTCAACAGATAAACATATTACACACCATCAGATAAGCATAATAGTTGTATCCACACTTCACTAGACAAGCATATGAGCTGTATCTACACTTCTCAGAGATAAGCCTATGAGCTGTATCTTCACTTCTCTAGACAAGCATATGAGCTATATCTACGGAGTTCATCCCCCATCTCCTCCCAACACTATCCGGTTTAGAGGTACATCCCCCATCTTCCCCTAAACAGCGGAGTACATCCCCCATCTCCTCCTCTACACAATGCATATAAACACAAAGGTTCTATACACAATCAATCAACACAAAAAATTAATGTATTCAATCCACCGTCACACTCTATGACACATTCAATCGATTAGTTTTAGTTTGCTTAATCATCATGCATTGTCTACAACAATCAAGACTATCCTCCACCGATAGCCCAAAGCAGTTATTTCTAAACAGAAAATAAATGCACAAAATGGATATTCAATCAACATTTCAATTCGGTGAGCGGTAAGTGATCCAACAACACCCTTCAATCCCTTCCCTTTCCAATTTCCAACAATTAATTGTACAAATTAATCAATTAATGTAATTAGGGCATTTTCCATAATTAACATTTCCATAATTAATTTTCTGCAACTTCCATTTTTATTTTTCTTTAACTTCCTTTTTCATTCTAGTTTCTTTTCTACTCAACTTCCTTTTTTATTTAATTTCCAAATAGATCGTTAAGGTATAGTGGTTCCTGGATTGAACTTCCATTTTTAATTTTATGCAACTTTCATTTTTATTTTTATTCAACTTCCATTTTAATTCAATTTGCTTTTCTATTAAACTTCCTTTTTATTTAATTTCAAAATAGATCGTTAATGTATAGTGTTTCTATAATGAACTTCCATTTTTAATTTTCTGCAACTTCCATTTTTATTTTTATTTAACTTCGTTTTTCATTTTAGTTTCTTTTCTACTCAACTTCCTTTTTTATTTAATTTCCAAATAGATCGTTAAGGTGTAGTGGTTTCTGGACTGAACTTCCATTTTTAATTTTATGCAACTTTCATTTTTATTTTTATTCAACTTCCATTTTTATTTAATTTACTTTTCTATTAAACTTCCTTTTTTATTTACTTTCCAAATAGATCGTTAAGGTATAGTGGTTTCTTGAATGAACTTCCATTTTTAATTTTCTGCAACTTTCATTTTTATTTTTATTCAACTTCCATTTTTATTCAAGTTATTTTTCTATTCAACTTCCCTTTTTATTTAATTTCCAAATACATCGTTAAGGTATAGTGGTTTCTTGAATGAACTTCCATTCTTAATTTTCTACAACTTCCATTTTTATTTTTATTTAATTTCCTTTTTTGTTCAGGTTTCTTTTCTGCTCAACTTCCTTTTTTATTTAATTTCCAAATAGATCGTTAAGGTATAGTGGTTTCTTGATTGAACTTCCACTTTTAATTTTCTGTAACTTCCACTTTTATTTTTATTCAACATCCATTTTTATTCAATTTACTTTTCTATTAAACTTCTTTTTTTTATTTAATTACTAAATAGATCGTTAACGTATAGTGGTTTCTTGAATTAACTTCCATTTTTTATTTTCTGCAACTTCATTTTTTATTTTTATTCGACTTCCAATTTTAATCAAGTCATTTCTCTCTTCAACTTCCTTTTTTATTTAATTTCCACATACATCGTTAAGGTATAGTGGTTTCATGAATGAACTACCAATTTTAATTTTCTGCAACTTCCATTTTTATTCCTATTCAACTTCTTTTTTTCTTCAAGTTTTTTTTCTGTTCAACTTCCTTTTTTATTTAATTTACAAATAGATCGTTAAGGTATAGTGGTTTCTGGATTGAACTTCCATTTTTAATTTTATGCAACTTTCATTTTTATTTTTATTCAACTTCGATGTTTATTCAATTTACTTTTCTATTAAACTTCCTTTTTTATTTAATTTCCAAATAGATCGTTAAGGTATAGTGGTTTCTTTAATGAACTTCCATTTTTAATTTTCTGCAACTTTCATTTTTATTTTTATTTAACTTCTTTTTTCATTCAAGTTTCTTTTCTACTCAACTCCCTTTTTTATTTAATTTCCAAATAGATCGTTAAGGTATAGTGGTTTCTGAATTGAACTTCCATTTTTAATTTTATGCAACTTTCATTTTTATTTTTATTCAACTTCTATTTTTATTCAATTTACTTTTCTATTAAACCTCCTTTTTTATTTAATTTTCAAACAGAACGTTAAGGTATTGTGGTTTCTTGAATGAACTTCAATTTTTAATTTTCTTCAACTTCCATTTTTATTTTTGTTCGACTTCCATTTTTATTCAAGTTATTTTTCTATTCAACTTCCTTTTTTATTTAATTTCCAAATAGATCGTTATGGTATAGTGCTTTCTTGAATGAACTTCCAATTTTAATTTTCTGCAACTTCCATTTTTATTTCTACTCAACTTCTTTTTTTGTTCTGTTTCTTTTCTATTCAACTTCCTTTTTTATTTAATTTTCAAATAAATTGTTAAGATATTTTGGTTTTTCTGGATTGAACTTCCATTTTTAATTTTATGTAACTTTCACTTTTATTTTTTATCAACTTCAATTTTTATTCAATTTACTTTTCAATTGAACTTCCTTTTTTATTTAATTTCCAAATAGATCGTTAAGGTATAGTGGTTTTTTAAATGAACTTCCATTTTTAATTTTATGCAACTTCCATTTTTATTTTTATTCAACTTCCATTTTTATTCAAATTATTTTTCTATTCAACTTCCTTTTTTATTTAATTTCCAAATAGATCGTTAAGGTATAGTGCTTTCTTGAATGAACTTCCATTTTTAATTTTCTGTAACTTCCATTTTTATTTTTATTTTACTTCCTTTTTCATTCAAGTTTCTTTTCTACTCAACTTCCTTTTTTATTTAATTTCCAAATAGATCGTTAAGGTATAGTGGTTTCTGGATTCAACTTCCATTTTTAATTTTCTGCAACTTCCACTTTTATTTTTATTCAACTTTTATTTTTATTCAATTTACTTTTCTATTAAACTTCATTTTTTTATTTAATTTCAAATAGATCGTTAAGGTATAGTGGTTTCTTGAATGAACTTCCATTTTTAATTTTCTGCAGCTTCGATTTTTATTTTTATTCGACTTCCAATTTTATTCAAGTCATTTTTCTATTCCACTTCCTTTTTTATTTAATTTCCAAATACATCGTTAAGGTATAGTGGTTTCTTAAATGAACTTCCAATTTTAATTTTCTGCAACTTCCATTTTTATTTCTATTCAACTTCTTTTTTTCTTCAAGTTTTTTTTCTATTCAACTTCCTTTTTTATTTAATTTCCAAATATATCGTTAAGGTATAGTGGTTTCTGGATTGAACTTCCATTTTTAATTTTTTGCAACTTTCATTTTTATTTTTATTCAACTTCCATTTTTATTCAATTTGCTTTTCTATTAAACTTCCTTTTTTAATTAATTTTCAAGTAGATCGTTAAGGTATAGTGGTTTTTGAATGAACTTCCATTTTTAATTTTCTACAACTTCCATTTTTATTTTTATTTAACTTCCTTTTTCATTCTAGTTCCTTTTCTACTGAACTTCCTTTTTTATTTAATTTCCAAGTTGATCGTTAAGGTATAGTGGTTTCTGGACTGAACTTCCATTTTTAATTTTCTGCAACTTTCATTTTTATTGTAATTCAACTTCCATTTTTATTTAATTTACTTTTCTATTAAACTTCCTTTTTTATTTAATTTCCAAATAGATCGTTAAGGTATAGTGGTTTTTGAATGAACTTCCATTTTTAATTTTCTGCAACTTTCTTTTTTATTTTTATTCAACTTCCATTTTTATTCAAGTTATTTTTCTATTCAACTTGCTTTTTTATTTAATTTCCAAATAGATCGTTAAGGTATAGTGGTTTCTTGAATGAACTTCCATTTTTAATTTTCTGCAACTTCCATTTTTATTTTTATTTTACTTCCTTTTTCATTCAACTTTCTTTTCTACTCAACTTCCTTTTTTGTTTAATTTCCAAATAGATCGTTAAGGTATAGTGGTTTCTGGATTGAACTTCCATTTTTAATTTTCTGCAACTTCCACTTTTATTTTTATTCAACTTCCATTTTAATTCAATTTACTTTTCTATTAAACTTCCTTTTTTATTTAATTTCAAAATAGATCTTTAAGGTATAGTGGTTTCTAGAATGAACTTCCATTTTTAATTTTCTGCAACTTCCATTTTTATTTTTATTTAACTTCCTTTTTCATTCTAGTTTCTTTTCTACTCAACTTCCTTTTTTATTTAATTTCCAAATAAATCGTTAAGGTATAGTGGTTTCTGGACTGAACTTCCATTTTTAATTTTATGCGACTTTCATTTTTTTTTTTATTCAACTTCCATTTTTGTTTAATTTACTTTTCTATTAAACTTCCTTTTTTGTTTAATTTCCAAATAGATCGTTAAGGTATAGTGGTTTCTTGAATGAACTTCCATTTTTAATTTTCTGCAACTTTCATTTTTATTTTTATTCAACTTCCATTTTTATTCAAGTTATTTTTCTGTTCAATTTCCTTTTTTATTTAATTTCCAAATACATCGTTAAGGTATAGTGATTTCTTGAATGAACTTCCATTCTTAATTTTCTGCAACTTCCATTTTTATTTTTATTTAATTTCCTTTTTTGTTCAAGTTTCTTTTCTACTCAACTTCTTTTTTTATTTAATTTCCAAATAGATCGTTAAGGTATAGTGGTTTCTTGATTGAACTTCCACTTTTAATTTTCTGCAACTTCCACTTTTATTTTTATTCAGCATCCATTTTTATTCAATTTACTTTTCTATTAAACTTCCTTTTTTATTTAATTTCCAAATAGATCGTTAACGTATAGTGGTTACTTGAATTAACTTCCATTTTTAATTTTCTGCAACTTTCTTTTTTATTTTTATTCGACTTCCAATTTTAATCAAGTCATTTTTCTATTCGACTTCCTTTTTTATTTAGTTTCCAAATACATCGTTAAGGTATTGTCACGACCCCAAACCGCCCCTAGTAGTTTGGTGCCGTGATGGCCAGTAATCCGAGATTACCGATGTCCAACCTTCAAAAGTTTAACACAATCAGAGTATAGTATATGGGGCTCACAGATGCGGAAGCTATAAATCAAAATACAAGTGGTCCATAAGAGCTGTGCATAGATCAAATGTAATGACATACATGACATAGTTTCTCATTCGGTTGATAATAAACGAAATACATATCAGAATCTTGATCAAAAGGCTTCTAGAGCCGACATGTACAAATACAATGATTACAAGCCAAAGAAGCATAATCTTCAAGATTCGCCGACATAAATACAAATTTTCCGACATAGAACAAGTCAAGCCGACATGACAAGAATCCAAAACAAGCTTCGCAAAAGACATCTAGGCGTCGCCGCCGTCTTGCTCATCACCTACATATATATAGAGAGGGTGAGCTTGGATACTCAATGAATGGTACTAGTAATAAAGGTTTTGCATGAATATAGCCGAAGTCTTTTCCAAACAAAACGTGCCAAGATCATACGAATATTAGCCGAGATCCTTTCAGAGCAAAACACATCAAAACTTTATCAAAACAAGAGATGAACCGTATTCATCTATCAAGTCTTACAAGTCTCAAGGGATGCTTACTGGCATCGGCAAAACACAAATTAAGCTTTCCGAACAAACAAATCCACACGGTAAACCGTCAGTGGCAAAACAAGGACTGCACGATCCGTAATCGATTAGTCGAAGGTACTGCGAAAGTTTAGAGTCCTCCAGCACAAGGGACTTTTCAAGAATGACATCGAAACAAGGTTTATACTTGATACATCAAAACAGAGCTATTCATTCATGCTTAACAAATACTTTCGTCAAAACAAAGCAAAGCAAGATTTATCAAAACAGTATAACATAGCTTTATTAAAAATACCACTCACATAGATCTCCTCGGGTGTAGGCTCAAAGCAAAGATCAGGGACCTACAATCACATGGCAGTCACATTCTCAAAACAAGCTTTATATGCATGCAAATGATCCCGGTATTCTCACCAGATCCAAGTCAATAACAAAGCAAAACATGCTGGGAGTTTAAACACTGCTTCTGTTCCATGAAAACACACTGGGTACCAACCAGGTCTTTGCCGAGGTCCTACACCTCTTTGCCGAGGTGTGGTCCCGACGGCATCATTCAAAAGCAAAGTCGAGAAAACCTGGGTTTCCCTTTGAAGAACATGAAGAACATGATGAACATGATGAACATGATCATGACGAAGATGAATGCAAGATCATAACTTATTACAAAAATCTGAGATTTCATGCCACGAGTTCAAAACATGGACTTGGGTACTCATACAAGAAGGTCATGCAAGAACAAACACAAAACATGGTTCTTGTTCCAAACTTTCGGATCAAAACGAGACTCTTCTTCAAGAACACATGAATACTATCTTTCTCTTCCGAAACCAACTTCAAATTGATGCATGACATGCAAAACAAATTTGATCATGCAATGCAGCTAGATGATCAATAACAACAACCAAAGTAGGTTAAGATTCTTACCCCAAAGCTCGAATCTAACGGCTCAACTCCAAAGGTCAACTCGAAAATCTACTCTCTCACTCTAAAACTCCTTCTCCCACTTCTAGAGCTTCTCTCTCTTCAAGAACAAAACTTGCAACAAAATGATACAAAAGAAATGATATGTTCACAGGCCTGCCGGCTGACTTAACCTTCAGCTCGGACACGTGGCGCTCCCGGGTTGGTTCAACTCAAAAGGTGACTGATTGATAAAAAAAGTCTATGACAAAGCATATGCAGCAAGCTAAGGCAAGACACATCGGCAAGTAATGACATCGGCTAAAGTCAAAGCTTCGGCAACAGGGTAACAAAGACATCGGCTAGGGAGGACGACACTTGACTAAGCTGTGCCACACCTCGGCCTAGATGTGCCACACCACGGTCTAGGTCATACCTGCCCAAGGACAAGGATCACTAAGTGCAAAACATCTCGGCAAACAAGCTCGGGGTGAAGATGAGGGTCGACCAAGGGGTTCCAAAACAGTTCTAAGTACAAAGGTTCAAAGGTGAACTAAGCTCAAGATGACCTCGGCTACACACCAAGCAAGGAACAAAATCGTGCAAGCAACACTTAAACAAAACAAGGCAAGGCAAAACTTGCAAAACAACATAACAAGACAAGATCATGCATGAATGTATGCAAGTATGACAAGAGTAAGGTGAGGGTTGCTACAGTCTACCCCCCTTAAAGAAGTTTGGTCCCCAAACTTAAATTACCTTGCTCTATAAACAACTCCGGATAACGGATTCTCACATCCTCTTCCTTTTCCCACGTGGCTTCTGTGCCATAATGCTCCTTCCATTCGACCTTTACCATTGGTATCGATTTGTTTCTCAACTGCCTCACTTGCCTGTCAATAATCCTCATTGGTTTCTCCTCGTAGCCCAAATCTACATTAACCGTAATCCCAGAATGATCAATTATATGTAGTGGATCTCGGATGTACTTCCTCAACATCGAAACATGAAACACATTGTGGACTTGGCTTAAATCTGGCGGCAAAGCAAGTCTGTAGGCAACGGGGTTAATTCTCTTAAGAATTTCAAACGGTCCAATATACCGGGGTGCTAATTTACCTTTCTTTCCGAATCTTGAAACTCCTGTCATCGGCGAGATCCTCAAAAATACATGATCCCCAACCTCGAATTCTAGCTCCCTTCTCCTTTGGTCGGCATAACTCTTCTGTCGACTCTGCGCGGTTCTAATCCTCTGCTGAATGAGCTTAATCTTTTCGGTCGTTCCTTGAACTAACTCGGGGCCAATTATAGTTGTATCTCCCACCTCGGTCCAACATATCGGTGACCTGCACTCCCTTCCATACAAAGCTTCGTATGGCACCATTTTAATGCTGGCTTGATAATTGTTGTTGTATGCGAATTCTACTAATGGCAGATGCGATTCCCAACTTCCCTTGAAATCCAATACACACATTCTGAGCATATCCTCAAGTGTCTGAATAGTTCTTTCCGTTTGCCCATCAGTCTGGGGGTGAAAAGCTGTGCTAAACCTCAACTCAGTCCCCAAGGCTCCTTGCAGGCTCTGCCAAAATCTAGAAATGAATTTTGAATCTCGGTCTGATACAATGGACACCGGCACACCGTGAAGTCTAATAATCTCATTCATATACAGTTCGGCAAGTCGGTCGGCATTGAACGTAGTTTTAACTGGCAAGAAGTGTGCTGACTTAGTTAATCTGTCAATGATAACCCAAATTGAATCCATACCTCTTTGCGTCCTCGGCAAACCCACCATAAAATCCATGGAGATATGTTCCCATTTCCATTCAGGAATTGGCAAGGGTTGTAGAAGTCCTGCTGGTCTCTGGTATTCTGCCTTCACTTGCTGACAACACAGACACTGGAATACGAACTCAGCTATCTCTCTTTTCATATTTGGCCACCAGAAGGTCCGCTTCACATCTTGATACATCTTGGTGCTTCCTGGATGAACGGCAAATTTGGAGTTGTGAGCTTCTTGCAAAATCTTCCTTTTCAACTCTAGGATGTCGGCCACGCATAACCTTCCTTCAAACTTGAGCACTTGATTTTCGAGGGTGTATCCTGATCTCAGCTTTGTGACAATCTTCTCAGCTATTTTCTTGAAGAATTTATCCTCCATCTGTATTGTCTTTACCTCATCAATAATAGTCGGCTCCACTGCTATCATGGTCAAACACGCCAAATTTCCATTTGTCTTCCTGCTCAAAGCGTCGGCCACGCTGTTAGCTTTACCTGGGTGATATTGAATTTGCATATCATAGTCTTTCAACAACTCAAGCCACCTTCTCTGTCTCAAATTCAATTCCTTCTGAGTGAACAAGTACTTTAAACTCTTATGATCTGTAAAAACCTGACAAGAAGCTCCATACAAATAGTGATGCCAAATCTTTAAAGCAAATACGATGGCTGCTAGCTCCAAATCATGGGTGGGATAGTTCCTTTCATGTGGCTTTAACTGACGAGATGCATATGCTATGACTTTACCCTTTTGCATCAATACACAACCCAAACCCTTACGCGATGCATCACTATAGATATGAAACTCTTCATTACCTGATGGAAGTACGAGTACTGGTGCTGTAACTAACCTTGTCTTCAGTTCCTGGAAAGCTGACTCCCGATCTTTAGTCCATTCATACAGTGTTCCCTTCTTAGTCAATTGCGTCAATGGAATTGCAATCCTTGAGAAATCCTTCACAAACTTCCTGTAATAACCTGCCAAACCCAGAAAACTACGAATCTCGGACACATTAGTCAGCCTCGGCCAATTTACTACGGCTTCAATTTTGCTAGGATCAACCGAGATACCCTCTTCATTAATCACATGACCCAAGAATGAGATAGTAGGAAGCCAAAACTCACACTTGTTAAACTTAGCATGCAATTTCCGGTCTCTCAAAATCTGTAAGGCAAGTCTCGAATGTTTTTCATGTTCAGCTTTACTCTTGGAATAGATCAATATATCATCAATGAAGACAACTACAAACTCATCTAAATATGGCTTGAAGACTCTGTTCATTAAATCCATAAATGCAGCAGGGGCATTGATCACCCCAAAAGGCATTACTAAAAACTCGTAGTGGCCATATCTTGTCCGAAAAGCAATCTTCTCAACATCTTCGGCTTTAACTTTAAGCTGGTGGTAACCAGACTTAAGGTCAATCTTAGAAAAGACTCGTGCTCCTTGTAATTGGTCAAACAAATCATCAATCCTAGGTAATGGGTACTTGTTCTTAATGGTGACCTTATTAAGTTCTCTGTAATCGATACAAAGGCGAAGTGTGCCATCATTTTTCTTAACAAATAAAACAGGTGCTCCCCATGGTGAAGTGCTCGGCCTAATAAATCCCTTATCCAACAATTCTTGTAATTGCAGTTTCAATTCCCTAAGTTCAGCTGGGGCCATCCTGTAGGGTGTTTTGGAGATCGGCTGGGATCCCGGCATGATATCAACGGTAAACTCTATCTCTCTATCGGCTAAGTGGCCAGGCAATTCGTTCGGGAAGACGTCGGGGAATTCATTAACAACTGGGATGTCAGCTAAATTAACATTTCCATTCTAATCACCCAGTATACTACACAAGTAACCTCGATACCCTTTTTGAATTAGCTTATAGGCCTTAATGGACGAAATCAAGTAAGGTGGGGGCACTATCCCTTTACCCTGGAAAATAATCTCGGCTAGGTTTGGGGGTCTCAGTGTGACACTTTTCGAAACACAATTAATAGATGCATGATTTGCGACTAACCAATCCATTCCCAGTATAACATCAAAATGAATTATGTCTAGAGGCATTAAATCTACTAACAATTCAACATTCTCAATCACAACAACACATGCTCCATAAACGGATACAACAATCATAGATCTCCCAGATGGAGTAGACACAGATAATACATAATCGAGGGGCTCTAGTTCTCTATTAATTTTCTCGGCAAAATTAGCAGATACAAACGAATGCGTAGAACCCGAGTCAATCAACAAATAGGCATCTTGGGAGCAAATTAGGAGTATACCTGACACCACTGTCTCAGCATTCTGAGTGTCCCCTGGTACTAGCACAAATACTCTGCCCTGTCTCATCTGTCCTTTTCCAACATTACCCTTCTGGACGGAACCCGAGATATTCTCACCTTTCTTGTTGTTATCAGCCTTTGTCTTAGGGCAATCTTTCACATAATGACCCATTTCGCCACATTCATAACAAGCTCCAGACATTCGACGACAGACCCCGAAATGTTGCTTCCCACAATTCGAACACGTCGGTTTAGCATTACCTTCCTGCCTTAGGTTACCAGCACTGCCCATGTTCGTCTTCTTCTTGGTGCCCAGCTGTGCTCGGCGATTGTCATAGTTCTGTCTCTTTCGCTGGTTCTCCCCCGAGCTCTGGTATCGATTCAGGTTAGCTTCGGCCAGAATGGCTTTGTCCAACACTTCGGCGTAAGTCGGCATGTTGTGCAAGTTAACCCGGTCTTAAATCGGTCCGCGAAGCCCACTCTCGAACTTCCTGGCCTTCATGTATTGATCGTTGGCCATGTGAGGTGCAAACCTTGCCAATTCAGTAAAAGCGCGGTCGTATTCCGCCACTGTTCGGTTGCCTTGTGTCAAAGTTTGAAATTCGGTAGCGTTGCGGTTTCGAACACTTAGGGGAAAGTGTTTGTTGTAGAACAACTCTAAGAATTGGGTCCAGGTCAGATCTAGATTGCTTTCTCGAACCATCATCCACCATCTGCGAGCGTCATCATCTAACGTGAATGCTGCCAACGTCACCTTCTGAACGTCGGTGCTAGGAAAGATCTCGAACAACTTTTCCATTTCCAAAACCCACACCTCAGCCTTCATTGGCTCTATACCCCCAGAGAATCTCGGTAGTTTCATTTTCTTGAACTCCCTGATCAAAGCTATCGTGCCATCCCCATATAAGGCTGGCTACGGAGGAACTTGCGGCACTGGTGGAGGTGGAGGCGGAACTACATTTCGGCCGTTGGTCTGCTCGGCCTGAGTCGACGTAGCACTAGCGTACTGCTGTCTTGTTTGCCTCAACTCACGGACCAAACCTTCAACTAATCTTTCCCGTCTGTCCAATCTGTCTTCAGGCTGATCCCGGCCAATTGGAGGTCTACCTCTCCTCATGATGCTATGAGCATGCAAGGTGTGACTTTAAAACAAATAAGCAAATAACCACGTAGGCAAGTAACAAATAAGTATGCCAAGACAATGCACACCTCGTTCAAATAGCAAGCATCATGATGCAATCCTAACATCTTTCTAAGGGAAATCCCATGCTCTTTAGGACTCAAAGTGTGTGAATAACGTATACTGAGGAACTTGAGCTCTGATACCATTCTGTCACGACCCCAAACCGCCCCTAGTAGTTTGGTGCCGTGATGGCTAGTAATCCGAGATTACCGAAGGCCAACCTTCAAAAGTTCAACACAATCAGAGTATAGTATATGGGGCTCACAGATGCGGAAGCGATAAATCAAAATACAAGTGGTCCATAAGAGTTGTGCATAGATCAAATGTAATGACATACATGACATAGTTTCTCATTCGGTTGATAATAAACGAAATACATATCAGAATCTTGATCAAAAGGCTTCTAGAGCCGACATGTACAAATACAATGATTACAAGCCAAAGAAGCATAATCTTCAAGATTCGCCGACGTAAATACAAATTTTCCGACATAGAACAAGTCAAGCCGACATGACAAGAATCCAAAACAAGCTTCGCAAAACACATATATAGAGATGGTGAGCTTGGATACTCAATGAATGGTACTAGTAATAAAGGTTTTGCATGAATATAGCCGAAGTCTTTTCCAAACAAAACGTGCCAAGATCATACGAATATTAGCCGAGATCCTTTCAGAGCAAAACACATCAAAACTTTATCAAAACAAGAGATGAACCGTATTCATCTATCAAGTCTTACAAGTCTCAAGGGATGCTTACTGGCATCGGCAAAACACAAATTAAGCTTTCCGAACAAACAAATCCACGCGGTAAACCGTTGTAGACACCCCATTTTTGACCGTCCTCAAGACTTGGACGTCACCGTTTGAACACTCGGTGATTATCCATGTTTGTGTTCGTTTGGAGTTCCCGGAGGTCTCGGCTCGCGCGCCATGCCTAAGGATCCCCGAATTCGACCGTTTAGTGTCTGGTTTTACACCAAACACTTGCATCTTGCCTTTGAGAGGCAAGGTGGGGCTTGTAGACCATCCCCACCCACCACCGGCAGTGGCTAGATGCCACCGGCTGGTTTTTGCTGCCACCGGCAATATAGTTTGCCGGCCGGCACTATTTGTTGCCGGTCAGCACTTTGTTGTGCCGGTCGGCACTCTTTTTGGCCAAGATGGCATTTTTGGCCGGCCGATTGCTGTTCATCTGCTTTTGCAGATATTTTTAGACAGCTGTATTGCTTTTGCTCCCCTCCATACACGTGTATGGAGGGATCTCCCTCTTGCAAAGCTTGTCTTGTAAGCTTTACAAGAGACATATAGAGAGGAGCTCTCTCTAAGGAAGGAGGAGACAAGGTTAGACTTAGGATATTTTGGAGAGCAAAACAGCCATTGTTGAGCTCTTGTTCTAGGGTTTGGGTGAGATACACATTCTATCTCTCTTTCCCTCTCATTTTGTTCACTAGGTGTTTTGTGTCTCACTATTGCACACAAACACCTAGTGTTTCACCTTCCTCTTGGAGCTGAGGTTCTAAAGGTCTGATTTTGAGGTTTTGGTGTTGGATTCAAGCCAAAGGAGGCCATTGGAGCACCATTGTTGAAGAGGACTACAAGGGTAAGAAACTTACACCTTTATTCCCCATTTTTGCATTGATTTTCCACCTGTCTTAGAGCTGTTTTTGTGCTTACTGTATAACATAAAAAGTTCTGTTTTTAGGCCCTCTTTATTGTTTATTAAGAGAGTTTTGTTGTTTGAGGGTTGTTGACCACCCTTAGGCCTCAAAAGGCCTCATTTTGAGCCATTTTGTGTTAGCTCCGGGATTTTGGTGTTGAGATCTCTTCACCACTGAAATCTTGAGGGATTTTAGTGGTGAAGATGATGCTTTGAAGTCCCAAGAAGGAGAGGGCCACCCCCTCTCCTTGTTGTCCTTGAAAAGGACACATTTTGGCCTCTTAAGGAAGCCTATGCTTGAGTGTGTGTTGAGCATGTTTGGTTTGTTTTTCATGCTTATATATCCATAATATAACATGATTTCAAGTTGGTTTTGGAACTCCATGCATGCTTAGCATAGTTGCCATGTAATGCCTTGTTTATGCCTTAATGTGCCTTAGGTTGTTAGCCTTTGTTGGAGCATGTTTTAGGCTTAGTCTTATGAAGATTTTGTGCATATCTTGCCATGTTTTAGCTCTGTCCATATTCATTTGGGTTGATCTTGGCATGCTTGATATAGCTCCTTTGTATTTAGGCTTGTTGGCCTTGAGCATGTGCATGTGTAGCATGCCATCTTTGCATTGTTTTGGTGATTTGGGATCATTCTACATGCCATTTCAGTCCCATTTCCATGCTTGTTTGATTGCCTCGCATGCATCTTGAATGCCTCATAAGCTTGTGTAGTAATGCTCCATGTTTTGGTGTTTATGCATGCCTTTGTTTTTGAGTCCCTTAGATGCCATCTAAGTAGTCCTTTAGCTTTGTTTTAACATGCTAAACCTCTGATTTTGGCCCTTCTTTTCATGCCATGTTTGGTCATGTTAAGTGTAGTTCAATGCCTCATTGATTTGCTTTGAACACTTAGGCCATTTGGTGCATGCTTGGCTTGATTTGTTGCTTGGTTTGGCACCATGTATTAGCATGATTTCAAGGCTTATAATGCATGCTAATTGTTCATGTTTGTCCCTTTCAAGTGTGCTTGAATGTTGCTTGATTTGTGCTTAAGTGTTGGTCCTTATGTGCATGTGTGTGTGTATGCCATTTAGCCCTCACTCTTTAGCACTTATGGCCACTGTTTTAGGTCTATTTTAGAGCTGCCTAATTCATGTATAAGTCCATCTTTCCATTTATTTGCATTGCCATATGTATGCTTGTATGCTTGCATAAGTGCTTTGCCATGCCATGTTGCATCCTTAGCGTGTATGCCTAGGTTGCATTGCATCTTGCATGCATTCCTTGTCCCTTGACTTGGGTGATAGGGATTGGGAGTTTCGTTTGATTGGTTTGCATACATTTGAAATCAAAGTTGCATACTTGGTTCTTTGGGCCATCATGCATGGAAATGCGTGATTGGTGGTCCGAGAACCGAGGCACATGTCCCTTTGAGTCATCACAATGATAAGGGACATGGTTGGTGCATACATGCCTTGAATTGTGTTGCCATGCTTTGTTTTGCCCTCTGTTGCTGTGAGTTGCAGGTTCTGCAGGAATACTCTGCCGACCGGCAGTGTAATGTGCCGACCGGCACCATTTTCTCTGCCGACAGATTCAATTTTGTGCCGATGGCCATACCACACTGCCGGTGGCAATTTCAATCAGCCGGTGGTGATCCTCTCTGTCCAAGGGATCAGTCCTGAGGCTTTGACAGCCTCCAGAGGAGGAAAGGAAGGAAAACAGAGGCAGCCCATGCATGGTGGCGCGCTTCCCGAGGCGTTTTCCTGCTTTAATTAATTTATTTAATTTGTTAATTAAATTAGTTAATTTGTAATATTAATTAGCTTGCGTAGTTAATTAATTTGTAAAATTTATTCGGTCTCTCCGAGTGAGGGTAAATCTGTAATAAGTGTGTGTGGGTGGTGTGTATGTCTTCCAACCCCACTTCTTTCTTCCCTTTTATTTACCTGCTTACGGTGGTAGATTAGGGCATGTTTAAATTTAGCATACCTTATGCTGTGCATGTGTGCATTCATGCATTTTGTATTACATGCATTAGGCTCGGTACATCACGCTAATTGCATTCGTACTTCCAATCAAAAATTGAATATGTGATAATTGTGCATTTTCACATAACATGTTTAGGATAGCCGAGCCTATTCTAGTAACATTTTGTATGCGATGCATTAGGCACTTCACATGGACTTGGATCATGCATGTTTGCTAACAAGTTCTCTGTTTTGGCACGGAGTACTATGTAAGTATTTCCGCTTTAGCATATCACATGAGTGTGAATATTGCCATGACAGCATGCTTAGCATGTGGCTAGATGCTTATGTGTTAAACTATTTCGAATGCCTGTGGGTGAATGTTGGATTGTTTGAGTTGGAAAAACTCGTTGAAATCCATATTTTAGCCTACTTGCGAGTAGCAAATTCCAAAGCATTTTCAAACCGAACGGATATGCAATGTTTATTTCCAAATTAGGCAATCTAGTCTATACTTGTTTGCTGTGCGCATAACATAGTAATTCTAGGCTAATAATTGGTTTAAGAACACGTAAAGTTTTAAAAAACGGATATCACGGTTAGTAGAGGCCGGTCTTCGGACCGGGCGAAAGGGGGTGCTCATAGCTGACCTTCCCCGATCGTACCCAAGCTCCCGAGCCGAGACAACTCCGGTGATGACGGACATGTGGCCTTCAGCACCGAGTCAGGGTTTCCTAAATTCTCCCACAAAAAATATTTAGGTGGCGACTCTGTATCTGGCAAAGCAGTCCATGTTTGGCACTTCTTTCAAAAATTTGTTTTCTCAAAACGATTTGCCAGATTTGGACTCTTTGGTTCAGATTAAGAACCGTGACACAAATCGAGTCCGAACTGTAGTGAGGCCCCCCCACGCGGGGATATTTAGGTGGCGACTCTGTATCTGGTAAAGCCCTTGGCTTGATTATATATCAAATAAAAACAAATAACTAAAGATGGTCTTCAGAATCCAAAAGTTAAATCCTTCCAAGCTAAGTCCTTGGAGGTAGCTTATCACCTGAACCTGAAAATGATGTTCCCATAAAGGGTGAGCCACAGCCCAGTAGAAAAATACTAAACCAAATATAAGGATTGAATAAAGCATTAGCATTCAATAGATGGTTAACCAAGATAATCAATTACATCATTTTACAGTCTCATGACAATATTGTCTAAGACACGTTTCACTTTCCAACTTTATCAATATGGCTCAGAACCTGGCCAAACTTACAACAGTGAACTATATATATTATATTCACATTCTTCCAATGTCAACAAACAGATGAGACTCAGGCTCAAATCAAACACTTCATACTTCCAGTTTGATACACATTTTAGTGCTGTATCAAATAAAACACTTCAATATAAATAAGCACACATAAAAGTGATGCTAATGGAGTCCATCCCCTATCTCCTCCCAAACAAAATCCGGTTTAGAGGTCCATCCCCTATCTTCCCCTAAACTGTGGAGTACATCCCCTATCTCCTTCCACACAAAACAACATATGCAAATGCAATGCTCAATCAATACACGTATTTTCTGTATTAATGCAATAGTCAAAATTAATGACTTAACCAATGTGATTAGTTTCAGTTATTCCTAATCCACATGCAATGTCTACAACAAACACGACTATCCTCCACCGATAGCCCAAAACAGTTATTTCTAGACTGGAAATAAATATATCAACAATTCAATAAGCGAGTGATTTTAATTATCCAACTACACCATTTAATCAATGAATTCCTCAATTTCATGCATTTAACCAATTTCCCCAATTTCCTTAAATTAATTATACAAATTAATTTATTAATACAACTAGGGTTTTTCCCAAAATTACCAAAGTACTCCCAACATATCAAAATACCAAAACTTAGGACAAAACTTATAGGATGGAGTAGGAAATCCCTACCTTGAAGCGAAGAAGTCGAATGGAGAAGATGACGAAAACCAAAGTGCTCCAAACCCAGGATTGTTCAGATCAAACGGAAGCCCTCGACCCACTCTATCTTTTTAACAAAGGACTTAGGGTAGAAATACACTCTAAGTAGATCAAACCTAAGAGAGAAGGTGTGTAGGGAGAGGGAGAAGACGGTTCTAGGGTTTTAAAATAAAAAAGAAGATGAAAAATCCTCCAGAAAGTCGGATCTCGGATTTTTATACCAGTCGCCCCGCTCGAGCGTGGAAACCCCCGCTCGAGCGCCACTCACAGACTTCCGCTCGAGCGGCCAAACTCCCGCTCGAGCGGCGAATGCACACTCCCAGAAGTTTTTGCAGACAGGTCCCCGCTCGAGCGCCCAAATCCCCGCTCGAGCGTCACTCACGACTTCCCGCTCGAGCGTCCAATCCCTCGCTCGAGCGGCCAACACTACACAGGACATACTGGATGGGTGTATTCCCCGCTCGAGCGTCCAAACCCCCGCTCGAGCGGACAAGCCAAAATCTGGGCAACTAGACATGGTTCCTAAGCTCAACCAACCTGCTCCAAATCTTCCCAACACAACCCAAGACTCAAAATAAGAAAATAATGAATGACAACAACAATAATACAATGACGGAATCTACGGAACCTAAGTCCGGATACAATAATCAAATGGGAAAAGACCGGGGTCGCTATAACCTCCCCCCCTTAAAAGAATTTCGTCCCCGAAATTAAGCATATGTATGTAAATAAAAACAAGTTTTTCTCAATTCTCAAAGATATTGTATAACAACAATAAACATCTTGACCCAATACTGGTCACTTCATCTCTTTATCAAGGGGTATCTCACAATATATATAAAACAACATATATTTCAACCTGTATCATTATTATGGATTATTCCTTTTAATGTTAACAATTCCCATATCATATTCAATCGCATGATATAAACAACACATTCAACGATGTACTCAACAGATGCAATGTTACACTAAACTTCTACAATGAAGCAAGTTTCAAGATACACCCATTTATCAAAACATACTCACGTTTTACAACTTAAGACATATGTAAAGCTCTTAAGTTTAACAATATTACAAAATCTAAATACAAGATTACAAATCGACAAACATGTCCGGGTATTTTTCGCGAACTTCCAACTCACGTTCCCAAGTGGCTTCTTCCACTCCGTGATGTTTCCACAAAACTTTCACCAAAGGGATGGTTTTGCCTCGCAAAACTTGATCCCGCCTATCCAATACCCGAACCGGTCTATCCTCATACGAAACATCCTCATCAACCACTAAATCGGACCAATCCAACACATGTGATGGATCCGGCTCATACTTCCGAAGCATACTCACATGAAACACATCATGTACCCCGGACAACTGCGGTGGTAAAGCTAAACGATAAGCAGCCTCGCCGATCCTCTCAAGGATCTCAAAAGGACCAATGAACCGAGGGAACAACTTCCCGCTCTTCCCAAACCTCATCAATCCCCGCCTAGGTGATATCTTCAAAAAGACATGATCACCCACCTCAAACACCAACGGTCTCCTCCTACGGTCTGCATAAGATTTCTGACGACTTTGTGCTGTAACAAGCCTCTTACGGATAAGCTCAACTTTCTCCGTCGTTTCCCTCACCAACTCCTGACCTAATAGAGGTGCATCACCCACCTCGGCCCAACAAACAGGAGATCTACACGGTCGGACATACAAGGCCTCAAATGGTGCCATATCGATACTAGACTGGAAACTGTTGTTGTAGGCAAACTCCACCAACGGCAAGTGCCTCTCCCACGACCCACTAAAGTCTAGAACACAACCCCGCAGCATATCCTCAAGGATCTGAATAGTACGCTCGGACTGCCCGTCAATCTGAGGATGATAAGCCGTGCTAAAGGTCAACTTAGTGCCTAAGGCATTCTGCAAACTCTGCCACAACCTGGCAGTAAAACGAGGATCTCTATCAGAGACAATCGTCACCGGAACCCCGTGCAACCTCACTATGTCCCGAATATATAAACCGGCAAGATGGTCTACCGAATCTCTCACGCGCATAGGAATGAAGTGCGCCGACCTAGTCAAACGGTCTACAACCACCCAAATAGCATCACTACCCCGCTGAGTTCTCGGAAGACCCACAACGAAGTCCATAGTGACGTGTTCCCACTTCCACTCGGCAATAGGCAAGGGTTGCAGCAAACCCGCTGGCCTCTGATGCTCGGCCTTCACTTGCTGACAAGTAAGGCACTTAGACATGAAAGCTGTCACATCTCTCTTCATACCCCGCCATCAAAACTGGCGACCCAAATCCTGATACATCTTAGTACCTCCCGGATGCACCGCAAGGCGTGAATGATGGAACTCTCGGAGTACCTCCTCTCGGCAAGACTCCGACACAAACGGACGGTCTCGGTATCTCACACTCAGGTTGGAATACACCGTCAAACCCTTCTCAACCTTCCCATTAGAGATCTTTTCTCGGAGGGATTCTACCTCAAGGTCACCCCTCTGAGCCTCTAACACTCGAGTCACGAGTGTAGGCTGTGCAACAACAGAAAACAAGGCCGCAGCCTCATCGGATTCGCCCAGAAGTAAATTAAACTCCCCATGTGCACCCAACATCTCCCATTCTCGGATGGTTATACTAGCTATGTCACCAACAGGTTTCCTGCTAAGGGCATCGGCCACCACATTGGCCTTTCCCGGATGATAATGCAACTCAAAGTCATAATCCTCTATGAACTCCATCCACCTCCTCTGCCTCAAGTTCAAGTCTTTCTGTGTAAACAAATATTTCAGACTCTTATGATCCGAGAATACCTCGAATCTCTCACCATAAAGATAATGCCTCCAAACCTTCAAGGCAAATATCACAGCTGCTAACTCTAGATCATGCGTAGGGTAATTCTGCTCGTGAATTTTCAACTGACGTGAGCCATAGGCAACTACTTTCCCTTCTTGCATTAACACACAACCCAAACCCTCTCGTGAGGCGTCACAATAGACTGTATAACCTAACCCTCTCTCTGGAATAATCAATACTGGAGCGGTGGTCAGTCTAACTTTCAACTCCTGGAACAACTTTTCACAAGTCTCACTCCATACAAATTTGACTCCCTTCCGAGTCAATCTAGTCAAAGGTGAAGCTAATCTGGAGAAATCTTTCACAAACCGACGATAATACCCAGCTAACCCCAGAAAACTGCGGATCTCAAACACACTCTTAGGCTGTGCCCAATCTTGCACCGCCTCAGTCTTGGATGTATCAACAGACACTCCTTCCCCAGAAACTACATGGCCTAAGAACTTAACCTCTTCTAGCCAGAACTCACACTTCCCAAACTTAGCATAAAGCTTATGGGCTCTAAGTAACTCAAGCACCACTCTCAAATGTTCCTTGTGCTTCTCCTCAGAAGGTGAATAGATAAGGATGTCGTCCACGAAGACAACTACAAAACGATCTAAAAATTCTTGAAATATCCGGTTCATCAAATCCATAAATACTGCCGGTGCATTGGTGAGCCCAAATGGCATTACCAAAAACTCATAGTGGCCATACCGCGTACGGAATGCCGTCTTCGGAATATCCTCCTCCCTGACTCTTAACTGATGATAACCCGATCTCAAATCTATCTTCGAGAAACAACGGGATCCCTTCAACTGATCGAATAGATCATCTATATGAGGCATAGGGTACTTATTCTTAACCGTAGCCCGATTCAATTTCCGGTAATCTATACAAAGTCTCAAAGCACCACCTTTCTTTTTAACAAAGAGGGCCGGTGCTCCCCATGGCGACACACTAGGACGTATATAGCCCTTGTCTAGTAACTCCTGGAGCTGAATCTTCAACTCAACTAACTCGGCTGGGGCAAAACGATAAGGTGCCATAGAAATCGGCGCCGTGCTGGGCACTAGGTCAATAGAGAATTCAATCTCTCGATGCGGTGGCAAACCAACAAGATCCTCGGGAAAGACGTCCGAGTACTCACAAACCACCCTTGGCAACACAATCTGAGTCTCATCATCCTCACTAATCGAAAGGTTAGCAAGTAGACTACTAAGCTCACTCCGTCCTCGCGAAACAAACCCCGGTGGCAACACACTACCAACCCGGTCCCCCAGAAAATGAAAACACTCTCCGCTCACGATACAACAAGTGACCCTCTGGCGGTAGCAATCAATAACTGCCCGGTATGACGATAACCAGTCCATACCCAAAATAACATCGAAACCCCTCATAGGCATAACTGCAAAGGAAAATGGGATTCTATGATAATCAACCTCTATATCACAACCCCTAACACCTTGTTTCAAGATCAATTCACCCCCAAGAGGTGACACTACACAAATAGGAGATGCTAACTGTGCTAACTCCAACTCCAAAACAGATGCAAATGCAGCAGACACAAAGGAATGAGATGCACCCGTATCAATCAAAACATTAGCAACCGAGTTGCAAAACAAGAAGGTACCTCTCACAACTGATGGTGCCGGCACAAGATCATGCGCGGTAACAGCATACACGCGCCCAGACGACCTTTGATCAACCTGCTCACCCCTAGGAGCATAAGATTGCTGTACCGACTGGGACGATGAAGCCCCCTGATTGGCTCTCGAGGCCTGACCCGACTGAGCTGGCTGCTGACCCTGAATCGGCCTTAAACCAGATGCACCAGGTGTGCCACCCAACTGCGGGCAATACCTCTTCATATGCCCTGGCTGACCACACTGATAACACGAGAGTGGCTGGCCTCTACCCTGACTCTGGCTCTGAGATCGAGCCAAAGATGATGTTGCTCTCTGCACTCCTCCCCTCTGAGGACAAACTGGAGACTTGTGGCCTAGCTGGCCACACTTGAAACAGATAATGTCTCCCTGGCTGCCTTTCCCCGAATTAGCACTCGGCACAGGAAAAGTCGATCTAGAAAAGCTACCCTGAGACTGTTGAGGATTAAAACCCTTCTGTCTCCTACCATCACTCTGACCATCCTGGCTCCTCTTGGAGCCCTTCTGTCCTTCCTCCTCCTCCTGCATCATGATTTCCATGTGAGCTGCAGCATCAACCATATGCCCATAATCCCGAATCATAGTTCCCCCAACTCTCAGCTTAAGGCCACGCCTCAACTTCTTCTCAAACTCAATACAACGGCGTGCCTCAGACGCCACCAACTCAGGTGCAAACCTGGACAAGCTAGTAAATGCAGCCTCAAACTCGGCCACTGAAGAACTCGCCTGCTTAAGCTGACAAAACTGGTCTCGCAGCTTCTCCCTGACTGCTAGAGATAAGAACTTCTCCTGGAAAGCATTCACAAAAGCCTCCCATGTACCTCCTATACGACCCTTAGTGAACTTCCACCACTGACCCGCATCCCCCTTCAACTGAAAAGATGCCAAGGTCACTTTCAACCCCTCGTCTTCGATGCCAAGCATCTCAAACGTCTTCGTTGTCTGTTCGAGCCATTCATCTGCCTTAAGCGGCTCTTTAGGATCACCCACAAATTCATCCGGATTAAGACCAGAAGAACTCCCTCTTCAGAAAGGAAGGTCCTGCATCTGCAGCAACATCCCGAGCTTGATTCTCAGCTCTGAGAATGCCTACTGACTCCCTGAATGCCCCTGCTATCTCTCGGGCTAGAGCGCCCATAGCCTGCTGGCCTACTGGCTCAGCCACATTGGCCTGGCCAATTCCTTCCTGAACTACCGGAATCTCCTCTGGCACAGGCACCTCCTGCCTACCCGGCCTACCACGCCTACCGCGTCCTCGTCCTCGTCCTGACATCCTAATAAAGGAAACAAAGACATTAGCACATTAATAAATGTGCCGAAGCTAAACACTCACGTCCTAATGCATTGGACAACAATAATTCATTCCACGTAAGCACATAATCACATAAGCACCTACGAATTTCATTCCTGGATGATGATAGTCCCAATGCGTTACTATAGTTCCGGTTGGAAGCAGCAGTGATCAAGTGCCTTTCCAACAAGACTACTAGAAACTCAAGGGTCCAATCAACATCCTAGAAACTACATTCCATACCCACATAATCACATAAACATGTTATCACGTCAGCATATAACATTACTTTAAGTCTCTATCAAACGAGACGAACCCAATGTGATACTAATCACTTCCCACGTACCCAAAATATTCAAACCCGGTACGCTCTGATACCAAGTTGTCACGCCCTCAAAATAAACCCATTATATATACATCATTGACATGCAATATTAAAAGAAAACAATTCATTATCCCATTCATCAGAGTATTATTAAATAAAAACATTACATGTAATACCAAATTAAATGCCCTACGGGCTTACATTTTTCCAAGCCAACACTTGGACACAAAATATGAGTTCTAACTCAAATACAAATAAAGCCCTTGGCTTGATTATATATCAAATAAAAACAAATAACTAAAGATGGTCTTCAGAATCCAAAAGTTAAATCCTTCCAAGCTAAGTCCTTGGAGGTAGCTTATCACCTGAACCTGAAAATGATGTTCCCATAAAGGGTGAGCCACAGCCCAGTAGAAAAATACTAAACCAAATATAAGCATTGAATAAAGCATTAGCATTCAATAGATGGTTAACCAAGATAATCAATTACATCATTTTACAGTCTCATGACAATATTGTCTAAGACACGTTTCACTTTCCAACTTTATCAATATGGCTCAGAACCTGGCCAAACTTACAACAGTGAACTATATATATTATATTCACATTCTTCCAATGTCAACAAACAGATGAGACTCAGGCTCAAATCAAACACTTCATACTTCCAGTTTGATACACATTTTAGTGCTGTATCAAATAAAACACTTCAATATAAATAAGCACACATAAAATGATGCTAATGGAGTCCATCCCCTATCTCCTCCAAAACAAAATCCGGTTTAGAGGTCCATCCCCTATCTTTCCCTAAACCGTGGAGTACATCCCCTATCTCCTCCCACACAAAACAACATATGCAAATGCAATGCTCAATCAATACACGTATTTTCTGTATTAATGCAATAGTCAAAATTAATGACTTAACCAATGTGATTAGTTTCAGTTATTCCTAATCCACATGCAATGTCTACAACAAACACGACTATCCTCCACCGATAGCCCAAAACAGTTATTTCTAGACTGGAAATAAATATATCAACAATTCAATAAGCGAGTGATTTTAATTATCCAACTACACCATTTAATCAATGAATTCCTCAATTTCATGCATTTAACCAATTTCCCCAATTTCCTTAAATTAATTATACAAATTAATTTATTAATACCACTAGGGTTTTTCCCAAAATTACCAAAGTACTCCCAACATATCAAAATACCAAAACTTAGGACAAAACTTATAGGATGGAGTAGGAAATCCCTACCTTGAAGCGAAGAAGTCGAATGGAGAAGATGACGAAAACCAAAGTGCTCCAAACCCAGGATTGTTCAGATCAAACGGAAGCCCTCGACCCACTCTATCTTTTTAACAAAGGACTTAGGGTAGAAATACACTCTAAGTAGATCAAACCTAAGAGAGAAGGTGTGTAGGGAGAGGGAGAAGACGGTTCTAGGGTTTTAAAATAAAAAAGAAGATGAAAAATCCTCCAGAAAGTCGGATCTCAGATTTTTATACCAGTCGCCCCGCTCGAGCGTGGAAACCCCCGCTCGAGTGCCACTCACAGACTTCCGCTCGAGCAGCCAAACTCCCGCTCGAGCGGCGAATGCACACTCCCAGAAGTTTTTACAGACAAGTCCCCGCTCGAGCGCCCAAATCCCCGCTCGAGCGTCACTCACGACTTCCCGCTCGAGCGTCCAATCCCCCGCTCGAGCGGCCAACACTACACAGGACATACTGGATGGGTGTATTCCCCGCTCGAGCGTCCAAACCCCCGCTCGAGCGGACAAGCCAAAATCTGGGCAACTAGACTTGATTCCTAAGCTCAACCATCCTGCTCCAAATCTTCCCAACACAACCCAAGACTCAAAATAAGAAAATAATGAATGACAACAACAATAATACAATGACGAAATCTACGGAACCTAAGTCCGGATACAATAATCAAATGGGAAAAGACCGGGGTCGCTATAATTTCCAAATAGACCGTTAAGGTATAGTGGTTTCTGGATTGAACTTCCATTTTTAATTTTATGCAACTTTCACATTTATTTTTATTCAACTTCCATTTTTATTCAATTTACTTTTCTATTAAACTTCTTTTTTTATTTAATTTCCAAATAGAACGTTAAGGTATTGTGGTTTCTTGAATGAACTTCCATTTTTAATTTTCTGGAACTTCCATTTTTATTTTTATAATAGCGATCCCGGTATTCCCTGTTGTTGTTTGACTGTAATCCGGACTCGGTTCCATAGATTCGTTGTTGTCTTATTCTCATTTCTATCCCTTACTCTTTGTTTTAGAGTTTTGGGTTGTGTTGGGCAAGTTGGGAATAAGTTGGTTGTGTTTTAAAGCTTTGAATTTTTGCCCAGGCTTTGGTCTCTCCGCTCGAGCGGTGATTTGACGCTCGAACGGGCTTTTGTTGTTGCCTCTCCGCTCGAGCGGCAGTTTGGACGCTCGAGTGTGAATTTCCTTCTCTCAGCATTTTGGACGTCTGCAGAAAGTTCTGGGAGAGTGCATCCGGCGCTCAAGCGGATCTTTGGGCGCTCGAGCGTGAACCTGTGTCTGACGCTCGAGCGGGGTGTTGTACGCTCGAGCGGACCTGTTTTTATATCAGTCCGTGATTCAGCTTTTTGAATCACTTTTTGATTTCCTTTCTCTCTTACTTTTCCGAAAAAGCCATTGGAGAGCACCTCACTCTAAAACCTAACTTCTCTCTTAGGATTAATCTAGCTAGAGTGTTTTCCTCACCTTGGGCCTTTGTAAGAAGTGTGTTGATCGTCGAGGGCTTCGTTGTGATCCAAGAAATTTGGGATTTTGAGCACTTTGATGTCGGATCATCTTCTCTATTTGAGTTCTCCATTTGAGGTAGGGATTCTCCTTGTTCTTTTTCAATACTCCGTCTATAGATAGACATGTGGTTATTTTTGTATTGCATGAAAATTGTATCATGTTGGATTTGTTTGAAAATCATGAAATAAACCTAGGGTTGGTTGTGTGGAGAATGGTTCTGGCTTCATTGATTGGTTTCTTAGCTAATTAAAATATAAATTAGCATGTTGTAGTTAAATGAAGAAAAGCCCTAAATTATATTTTGGTTGGGTAAATTAAAATGGGGGTTTGTTGACCATTGTGTGTAAATCTCTTTTGTCAAAATGAGTGTGGTAAGGGTGTTAATGCCTAAGGGATCAACCATGGCTTTGGAGTTGATTTTATGGAAACAAGATTAGTGGACTTGGTTTTGTGATAACAAAAAGGAAATGGAGTCGTTTTTGTGAAAATGAGGGAAGTGTTTTCGAAATAAGTTTGAGAATTTGATTGTTGTATCTTGAGTGTTGAACACACATGTAGAAGTTGTATCTTTAACTACCATGTTAATATTGTTGTTGGGTTTGTGATTCATGATATTTGAGTCTTTTAATAGATGTACTAACTATATGCATCTAGAGGTTTGTCCTTGGTCATCGGTGGAGGATGACACGGTTGTGTAGAATTGTCGGGTATGCATTTTACCATTGATTAATTGAACATCGTATGTGATGAAGTGCTAGATACATTATATATATGTATGTTTGCTCGGAAGGAGATAGTCATGTGTTCATATACTTTAACACATTACTAGTGTCTTAATAGTTTATGTATATGCATTATACATGTTGGTTATGCCTTGATGTGCTGTGATTGTTGGTGTTATACCCCGCGCTTAGAATCAGAGGTACCGTTACCTTCCAGCTAGCGCCTGGATAACTGACCGCGCTAATAATCGGAGGCACCATACCCTTCTAGCTAGCGCCTGGTAAACTGGCTTGTTGTTAATGTTGTTGAGTGGGGTGTATTGTTGGCTTACTATGCACATAGCTAGTAGAGCAAAGTGGGATTGTTGTTGTTTCGTTGTAACTGAAAATATCATGGATTTGATTGGTTACAGTTCGGAGGACCGAGTTACTCCATTGGTTGATTGTATACATGTTGGTGGATTGTAAATTTATATTTTTACAAAGATATGCATGTATAGTTATGATAGTAATGGAAACGAACCAAAATGTCATTTTTGTCTTTTGGAAAAGTGTGGAGGAGAACGAATGTTTTAAAGATAAACATGTTTGAAAAGGTACATCTGAGTATGTATAGGAAATGGAAGAGAGTATTGGGCTTAGTGAGATTACTTCCTAAGTATTGTTAATGTTATGAAAGATTTGGGAATGGGAGTTAATGAAAGGAAAAAAGGAAAGACAAACCAGTTGTAGCGTTGAATGAAATGGTTGTTTTCGAGAAAAGTTCATACATATATTTTATATAAACTGTCACATTACTATTCTAGTATGAGAATGAGTGTTCTTGATCATAGCTATCTGTAAGTTGTTATTGTTGAGGATCATGTTGAGATCCCTACTGGACTATATGTTCATCCCACATTGTTGAATCTTTTTCAGGTGTTTAGCAGGATGTGCTACAAGATTTGGATCTTCTTATTTGTTGGCCACGGGGCCTCTTTGTTGTAGGCGGAATGCCATATATGTAAAAGGGTTGTACCCTTCATTTGATTATTTAATGTTGTAAGCCTGAGGGCAACTTATTCAGAATTCTCATGTAGTATTTAATTAGCATTCGAAAGAGAGAGTTGTTGTTCACTCCTTTTAGTTGAACATTTGAGTTTATTTCCGCATGTTATCTCTAAAATTGAATTAAGTTAATGAACTTGGTAATGACTTCGAGTAATAAAAAGTGGGGCGTGACATTTATTTTACTTCCTTTTTCATTCAAGTTTCTTTTCTACTCAACTTCCTTTTTTATTTAATTTCCAAATAGATCGTTAAGGTATAGTGGTTTCTGCATTGAACTTCCATTTTAAATTTTATGCAACTTTAATTTTTATTTTTATTGAACTTCCATTTTTATTTAATTTACTTTTCTATTAAATGTCCTTTTTTATTTAATTTTTAAATAGATCGTTAAGGTATAGTGGTTTCTTGAATGAACTTCCATTTTTAATTTTCTGCAACTTCCATTTTTATTTTTATTTAACTTCCTTTTTCATTGTAGTTTCTTTTCTACTCAACTTCCTTTTTTATTTAATTTCCAAATAGATCGTTAAGGTATAGTGGTTCTTGGATTGAACTTCCATTTTTAATTTTATGCAACTTTCATTTTTATTTTTATACAACTTCCATTTTTATTCACTTTACTTTTCTATTAAACTTCCTTTTTTATTTAATTTCAAAATAGATCGTTAAGGTATAGTGGTTTCTAGAATGAACTTCCATTTTTAATTTTCTGCAACTTCCATTTTTATTTTTATTTAACTTCCTTTTTCATTCTAGTTTCTTTTCAACTCAACCTCCTTTTATATTTAATTTCCAAATAGATCGTTAAGGTATAGTGGTTTCTAGACTTAACTTCCATTTTTAATTTTATGCAACTTTCATTTTCATTTTTATTTTTATTCAACATCCATTTTTATTTAATTTACTTTTTTATTAAACTTCTTTTTTTATTTAATTTCCAAATAGATCGTTAAGATATAGTGGTTTCTTGAATGAACTTCCATTTTTAATTTTCTGCAACTTCCATTTTTATTTTTATTTAACTTCCTTTTTCATTCTAGTTTCTTTTCTACTCAACTTCCTTATTTATTTAATTTCCAAATAGCTCGTTAAGGTATAGTGGTTTCTGGACTAAACTTCCATTTTTAATTTTATGCAACTTTCATTTTTATTTTTGTTCAACTTCCATTTTTATTTAATTTACTTTTCTTTTAAACTTCCTTTTTTATTTAATTTCCAAATAGATCGTTAAGGTATAGTGGTTTCTTGAATAAACTTCCATTTTTAATTTTCTGCAACTTCCACTTTTATTTTTATTCAACATCCATTTTTATTCAAGTTACTTTTCCACTAAACTTCCTTTTTTATTTAATTTCCAAATAGATCGTTAAGGTATAGTGGTTTCTTGAATGAACTTCCATTTTTAATTTTTTGCAACTTCCATTTTTATTTTTATTCGACTTCCAATTTTATTCAAGTCATTTTTCTATTCAACTTCTTTTTTTATTTAATTTCCAAATACATCGTTAAGGTATAGTGGTTTCTTGAATGAACTTCCAATTTTAATTTTCTGCAACTTCCATTTTTATTTCTATTCAACTTCTTTTTTTCTTCAAGTTTTTTTTCGATTCAACTTCGTTTTTTATTTAATTTCCAAATAGATCGTTAAGGTATAGTGGTTTCTGGATTGAACTTCCATTTTTAATTTTATGCAACTTTCATTTTTATTTTTATTCAACTTCCGTTTTTATTCAATTTACTTTTCTATTAAACTTCTTTTTTTATTTAATTTCAAAATAGATCGTTAAGGTATAGTGGCTTCTTGAATGAACTTCCATTTTTAATTTTATGCTATTTCCACTTTTATTTTTATTCAACTTCCATTTTTGTTTTAGTTATTTTTCTATTCAAGTTCCTTTTTTTATTTAATTTCCAAATAGATCATTAAGGTATAGTGGTTTCTTGAATGAACTTCCATTTTTAATTTTCTGCAACTTCCATTTTTATTTTTATTTTACTTCCTTTTTCATTCAAGTTTCTTTCCTACTCAACTTCCTTTTTTATTTAATTTCCAAATACATCGTTAAGGTATAGTTGTTTCTTGAATGAACTTCCAATTTTAATTTTTTGCAACTTCCATTTTTATTTCTATTCAACTTCTTCTTTTCTTCAAGTTTTTTTTCAATTCAACTTCCTTTTTTATTTAATTACCAAATATATCGTTAAGGTATAGTGGTTTCTGGATTGAGTTTCCATTTTTAATTTTATGCAACTTTCATTTTTATTTTTATTCAACTTCCATTTTTATTCAATTTACTTTTCTATTAAACTTCCTTTTTTATTTAATTTTCAAACAGATCGTTAAGGTATAGTGGTTTCTTGAATGAACTTCCATTTTTAATTTTCTGCAACTTCCATTTTTATTTTTATTTTACTTCCTTTTTAATTCTAGTTCCTTTTCTACTCAACTTCCTTTTTTGTTTAATTTCCAAATAGATCGTTAAGGTATAATGGTTCCTGGATTGAAATTCCATTTTTAATTTTACGCAACTTTCATTTTTATTTTTATTCAACTTCCATTTTTATTCAATTTACCTTTCTATTAAACTTCCATTTTTATTTAATTTCCAAACAGATCGTTAAGGTATAGTGGTTTCTTGAATGAACTTCCATTCTTAATTTTCTGCAACTTCCATTTTTATTTTTATTTAACTTCCTTTTGCATTCTAGTTTCTTTTCTACTCAACTTCCTTTTTTATTTAATTTCCAAATAGATCGTTAAGGTATAGTGGTTTCTGGACTGAACTTCCATTTTTAATTTTATGCAACTTTCATTTTTATTTAGTTTACTTTTCTAGTAAACTTCCTTTTACATTTAATTTCCAAATAGATCGTTAAGGTATAATTGTTTCTTTAATGAACTTCCATTTTTAATTTTATGCTACTTCCATTTTTATTTTTATTCAACTTCCATTTTTATTCTAGTTATTTTTCTATTCAACTTCCTTTTTTATTTAATTTCCAAATAGATCATTAAGGTATAGTAGTTTCTTGAATGAACTTCCATTTTTAATTTTCTGCAACTTCCAATTTTAGTTTTCTTTTACTTCCTTTTTCATTCAAGTTTCTTTTCTACTCAACTTCCTTTTTTATTTAATTTCCAAATACATCGTTAAGGTATACCGGTTTCTTGAATGAACTTCCAATTTTAATTTTCTGCGACTTCCTTTTTTATTTCTATTCAACTTCTTTTTTTCTTCAAGTTTTTTTCTATTCAACTTTCTTTTTTATTTAATTTCTAAATATATCGTTAAGGTATAGTGGTTTCTGGATTAAGCTTCCATTTTTAATTTTGTGAAACTTTCATTTTTATTTTTATTCAACTTCCATTTTTATTCAATTTACTTTTCTATTAAACTTCTTTTTTTATTTAATTTTCAAATAGATCGTTAAGGTATAGTGGTTTCTTGAATGAACTTCCATTTTTAATTTTCTGCAACTTCCATTTTTATTTTTATTTTACTTCCTTTTTCATTCTAGTTCCTTTTCTACTCAACTTCGTTTTTTATTTAATTTCCAAATGGATCGTTAAGGTATAGTGGTTTCTAGACTTAACTTTCATTTTTAATTTTATGCAACTTTCACTTTTATTTTTATTCAACTTCCATTTTCATTTAATTTACTTTTCTATTAAACTTCCTTCTTTATTTAATTTCCAAATAGATCGTTAAGGTATAGTGGTTTCTTTAATGAATTTCCATTTTTAAATTTATGTTACTTCCATTTTTATTTTTGTTCAACTTCCATTTTTATTCTAGTTATTTTTCTATTCAACTTCCTTTTTTATTTAATTTCCAAATAGATCATTAAGGTATAGTGGTTTCATGAATGAACTTCCATTTTTAATTTTCTGTAACTTCCATTTTTAGTTTTATTTTACTTCCTTTTTCATTCAAGTTTCTTTTCTACTCAACTTCCTTTTTTATTTAATTTCCAAATACATCGTTAAGGTATAGCGGTTTCTTGAATGAACTTCCAATTTTAATTTTCTGCAACTTCCATTTTTATTTCTATTCAACTTCTTTTTTTCTTCAAGTTTTTTTTTCTTTTCAACTTTCTTTTTTATTTAATTTCCAAATATATCGTTAAGGTATAGTGGTTTCTGGATTAAGCTTCCATTTTTAATTTTATGAAACTTTCATTTTTATTTTTATTCAACTTCCATTTTTATTCAATTAATTTTCTATTAAACTTCCTTTTTTCTTTAATTTTCAAATAGATCGTTAAGGTATAGTGGTTTCCTGAATGAACTTCCATTTTTATTTTTATTTTACTTCCTTTTTCATTCTAGTTCCTTTTCTACTCAACTTCCTTGTATATTTAATTTCCAAATAGATCGTTAAGATATAGTGGTTTCTAGACTTAACTTCCATTTTTAATTTTATGCAACTTTCGTTTTCATTTTTATTCAACTTCCATTTTCATTTAATTTACTTTTCTATTAAACTTCCTTTTTTGTTTCATTTCCAAATAGATCCTTAAGGTATAGTGGTTTCTTGAATGAACTTCCATTTTTAATTTTCTGCAACTTCCATTTTTATTTTTATTTAACTTCCTTTTTCATTCTAGTTTCTTTTCTACTCAACTTCCTTTTTTATTTAATTTCCAAATAGATCGTTATGGTATAGTGGTTTCTTGAATGAACTTCCATTTTTAATTTTCTGCAACTTCCATTTTTAGTTTTATTCAACATCCATTTTTATTCAATTTACTTTTCCATTAAACTTCCTTTTTTATTTAATTTCCAAATAGATCGTTAAGGTATAGTGGTTTCTTGAATGAACTTCCATTTTTAATTTTCTGCAACTTCCATTTTTATTTTTATTCGACTTCCAATTTTATTCAAGTCATTTTTCTATTCAATTTTTTTTTTATTCAATTTCCAAATACATCGTTAAGGTATAGTGGTTTCTTGAATGAACTTCCAATTTTAATTTTCTGCAACTTCCATTTTTATTTCTATTCAACTTCTTTTTTTCTTCAAGTTTCTTTTCGATTCAACTTCCTTTTTTATTTAATTTCCAAATAGATCGTTAAGGTATAGTGGTTTCTA
This sequence comes from Camellia sinensis, assembly GCF_055761805.1. Lineage (NCBI taxonomy): Eukaryota > Viridiplantae > Streptophyta > Magnoliopsida > Ericales > Theaceae > Camellia > Camellia sinensis. The sequence continues at coordinate 10,714,038 of NC_138962.1, read as the reverse complement.
GAATGAACTTCCATTTTTAATTTTCTGCAACTTCCATATTTATTTTTATTTAAATTCCTTTTTCATTTTAGTTTCTTTTCTACTCAACTTCCTTTTATATTTAATTTCCAAATAGATCGTTAAGGTGTAGTGGTTTCTGGACTGAACTACCATTTTTAATTTTATGCAACTTTCATTTTTATTTTTATTCAACTTCCATTTTTATTTAATTTACTTTTCTATTAAACTTCATTTTTTATTTAATTTCCAAATGGATCGTTAAGGTATAGTGGTTTCTTGAATGAACTTCCATTTTTAATTTTCTGCAACTTCCATTTTTATTTTTATTTAACTTCCTTTTTCATTCTAGTTTCTTTTCTACTCAACATCATTTTTTATTTAATTTCCAAATAGATCGTCAACGTATAGTGGTTTCTGCACTGAACTTCCATTTTTATTTTTATTCAACTTCCAATTTTATTGAAGTCATTTTTCTTTTCAACTTCCTTTTTTATTTAATTTCCAAATACATCGTTAAGTTTTAGTGGTTTCTTGAATGAACTTCTAATTTTAATTTTCTGCAACTTCCATTTTTATTTCTATTCACTACTTTTTTTCTTCAAGTTTTCTTTCTATTCAAGTTCCTTGTTTATTTAATTTCCAAATAGACCGTTAAGGTATAATGGTTTCTGGATTGAACTTCCATTTTTAATTTTCTGCTACTTCCACTTTTATTTTTATTCAACTTCCGTTTTTATTCAATTTACTTTTCTATTATACTTCCTTTTTTATTTAATTTCCAAATAGATCGTTAAGGTATAATGGTTTCTGGAATGAACTTCCTTTTTTAATTTTCTGCGACTTCCATTTTTATTTTTATTCGACTTCCAATTTTATTCAAGTCATTTTTCTATTCAACTTCCTTTTTTATTTAACTTCCAAATACATCGTTAAGGTATAGTGGTTTCACGAATGAACTTCGAATTTTAATTTTCTTCAACTTCCATTTTTATTTTTATTCAACTACTTTTTTTCTTCAAGTTTTTTTTTCTATTCAACTTCCTTTTTATTTTAATTTCCAAATAGACCGTTAAGGTACAGTCTTTTCTGGATTGAACTTCCATTTTTAATTTTATGCAACTTTCACATTTATTTTTATTCAGCTTCCATTTTTATTCAATTTACTTTTCTATTAAACTTCCTTTTTTATTTAATTTCCAAATAGATCGTTAAGGTATTGTGGTTTCTTGAATGAACTTCCATTTTTAATTTTCTGCAATTTCCATTTTTATTTTTATTTTACTTTATTTTTCATTCAGGTTTCTTTTCCACTCAACTTCCTTTTCTATTTAATTTCCAAATAGATTTTAAGGTATAGTGGTTTCTGCATTGAAATTCCATTTTAAATTTTATGCAACTTTAATTTTTATTTTTATTTAACTTCCATTTTTATTCAATTTACTTTTCTATTAAACTTCCTTTTTTATTTAATTTCCAAATATATCGTTAAGGTGTAGTGGTTTCTTGAATGAACTTCCATTTTTAATTTTTTGCAACTTCCATTTTCATTTTTATTTAATTTCCTTTTTCATTCTAGTTCCTTTTCTACTCAACTTGCTTTTTAATTTAATTTCCACATAGATCGTTATGGTATAGTGGCTGCTGGATTGAACTTTCATTTTTAATTTTATGCAACTTTCATTTTTATTTTTATTCAACTTCCATTTTTATTCAATTTACTTTTCTATTAAATTTCCTTTTTTATTTAATTTCGAAATAGATCTTTAAGGTATAGTGGTTTCTTGAATGAACTTCCATTTTTAATTTTCTGCAACTTCCATTTTTATTTTTATTCGACTTCGTTTTTTATTCAAGTTTCTTTTCTATTCAACTTCCTTTTTTATTTAATTTCTAAATAGATCGTTAAGGTGTAGTGGTTTCTGGATTGAACTTCCATTTTTGATTTTATGCAACTTTCACTTTTATTTTTATTAAACTTCCATTTTTTTTCAATTTACTTTTCTATTAAACTTCCTTTTTTATTTAATTTCCAAATAGATCGTTAAGTTATAGTGGTTTCTTGAATGATCTTCCATTTTTAATTTTCTGCAACTTCCATTTTTATTTTTATTTAACTACCTTTTTCGTTTTAGTTTCTTTTGTACTCAACTTCCTTTTTTATTTAATTTCCAAATTGATCGTTAAGGTATAGTAGTTTCTGGATTGAACTTCCATTTTTATTCAATTTGCTTTTCTATTAAACTTCCTTTTTTATTTAATTTCCAAATAGATGGTTAAGGTATAGTGGTTTCTTGAATGAACTTCCAATTTTAATTTTCTGCAACTTCCATTTTTATTTCTATTCAACTTCTTTTTTTATCCAAGTTTCTTTTCCATTCAACTTCCTTTTTTATTTAATTTCCAAATAGATTGTTAAGGTATAGTGGTTTCTGGATTGAACTTCCATTTTTAATTTTATGCAACTTTCACTTTTATTTTTATTCAACTTCCATTTTTATTCAATTTACTTTTCTATTAAACTTTTTTTTTTATTTAATTTCCAAATAGATCATTAAGGTATAGTGGTTTCTTTAATGAACTTCGATTTTCAATTTTATGCAACTTCCATTTTTATTTTTATTTAACTTCGATTTTTATTCAAGTTATTTTTCTATTCAACTTCCTTTTTTGTTTAATTTCCAAATAGATCATGAAGATATAGAGGTTTCTTGAATGAACTTCCATTTTTAATTTTATAGCGATTCCGGTTGTCCCTTTACTGTTCTGTTGTATTCCGGACTCGGTTCCGCGAAATTGGTAGTGGTTCTATCTTGTTGTGTCCTTTAATTCCACATGATTGAGTTTTAGGATGTTTCGAGCAGGGTTGTTACAGGTTGGTTAGGCCCTGGTTTCAAATCCTCGTTGTTCAGTTGTTGGGCGTTCCGCTCGAGCGGGTCTTCTTGTGCTCGAGCGGGGATTACACACCTCCAGTATTTCGTGCCTCTGCAAAACTTCTGCAGATGTGATTTCTGCGCTCGAGCGGGTGTGTTTACGCTAGAGCGGTGGCGCTCGAGCGGGTTTGTTGGCGCTCGAGCGGGTAGTGCTTTCTGGGTGTAAGTTCTGGGAGGTGGAAATCTGCGCTCGAGCAGACTGGTTTTCACGCTCGAGTGGAAGTGCTTTATTCTTGTGTCTTGGCGCTCGAGCGGGCATTATTGCGCTTGAGCGTGTCCAGAGTTTTGTTCTTGGAGCTCGAGCGTCGTGTTCTCCGCTCGAGCGGGTCTTACGTATATGAGTTATCCGCTGGGTGATTTCAAATCACTTTTTGCTTTTCTTTCTCTCTCCTACTTTTTCTAAAAACCATTTTGAGAGCCTCTCTCTCTAGATACTCCCTTCTCTCTAGGGTTTGATCTAGTTAGAGTGTCCTCCTTCTCTTCGACCTTTGTAAAAGTTGTGTTGATCGTCGAGGGCGTCGTTTTGATCTGAAAATCTCGGTCTTTGGAGCACTTTGGTTTTGGTCTCCTCTCCATCCGAGCTCTAACTTCGAGGTAGGGATATCCTACTCCTCTTTATGAGCTTTGTCTTTAAATTTTAGTATTTTGAGATGTTGGTGTTGGTTTGGTAATTTTGTGAAAGTTTAGGGGCTTTTGTGTAAATTTGTAAGAGTTGGGGTTTTAGCTATATAAAACCTAGATGCATGTTTCGCATGAAAAATGTGAAATTAATGTTAAGACATTAATGAAAATGGAACCTAAGGGTTGTAATGTAAATTATGGAAAATGCCCTAATTACATTGGTTAATTAATTTGCATAATTAATTATGAGAAATGAGGAGTTGATTTGGGAAGGCATGGGATAAAAGGGTATAGTTGGATTATTTATCGCCCACCTAATTGAAATGTTGATTTAATATCCATTTTGTGCACTTATTTTCTGTTTAGAAATAACTGCTTTGGGCTATCGGTGGAGGATAGTCTTGATTGTTGTAGACAATGCATGATGATTAGGCAAACTAAAACTAATCGATTGAATGTGTCATAGAGTATGACGGTGGATTGAATACATTAATTTTATGTATTGATTGATTGTGTATAGAACCTTTGTGTTTATATGCATTGTGTGTAGAGGAGGAGATGGGGGATGTACTCCGCGGTTTAGGGGAAGATGGGGGATGTACCTCTAAACCGGATAGTGTTGGGAGGAGATGGGGGATGAACTCCGTAGATACAGCTCATATGCTTGTCTAGAGAAGTGAAGATACAGCTCATAGGGTTATCTTTGAGAAGTTTAGATACAGCTCATATGCTTGTCTAGTGAAGTGTGGATACAGCTAATATGCTTATCTGTTGATGTGTAATATGCTTATCTGTTGATGTGTTGATATAGCTAATACGCTTATCTATTAAATAAAGATGGAAAATGAGAAATGACATAAACTCGTATGTTATGAAATTGTGACGTGATATATGTGGATGTATCAGTGTTGGCCATCTATCAATTGCTAATCTTTTAGTCATTGTTCATAGTTGGTTTAGTATATCTCTGCTGGGCTGTGGCTCACCCTATATGGGAACATCATTTTCAGGTACAGGAAGCATGCCACCTCCAAGGACATAGCTTGGGAGGCTAGAGGCGGACACACTTTTGCTGTCTTATTTCTTTTGATGTATTACATGTAAATTCAAGCCAAGGGCTTAATATGTAATTAAGTTAGTACTCTCTTTTGTAACCAAGTGTTAACTTGGAAAGCTGTAAGCCCGTAGGGCATTTGCTTTTGTTGTTAACATGTAATACTTTTGTAATGAAGTACTCTAATTAATTGAAGAATGTGGATCTATTGTATATAAATGTATGTCTATATTGATGGGTTTAATGTTATTATTTTGAGGGCGTTACAACTTGGTATCAGAACGTACCGAGTTTGAATACTTTGGGTACGTGGGAAGTGATTAGGTTCACAATGGGTTTGTCTCGCTTGATAGAGACTTAGATGTAGTGTCATATGCTATGTGCTTAATTGATAACATGCTTATGTGACTATGTGGGTATGGGATTTAGTTTCTAGGATGTTGATTAGATCCTTGGGTTTCTGTGAGTCTTGTTGGAAAGGCACTTGATCAATGCTGTTTCTAACCGGAGCTCTAGTAACGCCTCAGAACTATCATTATCCGGAAATGAAATTCGTAAGTGCTTATGTGTTTATGTGCTTACGTGGAGTGAATTGCAGTTGTCCATGCATTAGGACGCGAGTGTTATAGCTTCGGCACATTTGTGAATGTGCTAATAGTCTTGGTTACCTTTATTAGGATGTCAGGACGAGGACGTGGTAGACGTGGCAGGCATGGTAGGCAGGAGGTACCTGTACCAGATGACATTCTGGCAGTGCAGGAGGGAGTTGGTCAGGCCAACATGGCCGAGCCAGCGGGTCGGCAGGCTATGGGCGCCTTGGCCCGAGAGATAGCGGGGGCTTTGGGTATTCTCAGAGCTGAGAATCAGGTTGCTGAGGCCGGGCCTTCTTTCTTGAAGAGGGAATTCTTCCGGTCTAACCCGGACGAGTTTGTTGGGTATCCGAAAGAGCCACTTAAGGCTGACGAGTGGTTGGAACAAATGGAGAAGACGTTTGAGATGCTTGGCATCGAGGACGGGACTTTAAAGGTGACCTTGGCATCCTTCCAACTGAAGGGAGATGCGGGTCAATGGTGGAAGTACGAGAAGGGCAGTGTTGGTGGTGCATGGGAGGCGTTCGTGAATGCTTTCCAGGAGAAATTTGTATCTTCAGCAGCAAGGGAGAAGCTGAGGGAACAGTTTTGCCAGCTTAAACAGTAGGGCTTGTCTGTGGCCGAGTTTGAGGCTACTTTTACCAGTCTGTCCAGGTTTGCACCTGAACTGGTGGCGTCCGAGGAATGCCGTTGCTTTGAGTTTGAGCGGAAGTTGAGACGGGGCCTCAAGTTGAGGGTTGGTGGATCTTTCATCCGAGAGTATAGACGCTTGGTGGATGCAGCAGCTTATATGGAGCTCATGATGCAGGAGGAGGATGAGGGGCAGAGAGGCTCCAAGAGGAGCCAAGATGGTCAGGGTGATGGTAGGAGACAGAGGGCTCCTAATCCTCAGCAGTCTCAAGGTGGTTTGGCTAGGTCGACCTTTCCAGTGCTGAGTGCAGGCTCCAGGAGAGGTAGTCAGGGGGATTTCACCTGTTACAAGTGTGGCCAGCTGGGTCACAAAGTTTCGGTTTACCCGCAGAAGGGAGGGGGTCAGCGAGCTGCTTCTTCATCAGCTAGACCTCAGGGCCAGAGTCAGGGCAGAGGCCAGTCCTTGTCTTGTTATCAGTGTGGGCAGCCTGGGCACCTGAAGAGGTTTTTCCCACAGCTGAGTGCCACTTCAGGAGCGTCTGGTTCTAGACAAACGCAGGGATTTCAGCCAGCTCAGTCTGTGCAGGCCTCGAGGGCCAATCCGGGGGCTTCGTCATCCCAGTCAGTGCAGCAGTCGTATGCTCCTAGAGGTGAGCAGGTAGATCAGGGGCCTACAGGGCGCGTGTATGCTATTACCGCGCAGGATTTAGTACCGGCTCCATTAGTAGTGAGAGGTACTTTTCTATTTTGCAACTCGGTTGCTGATGTGTTGATTGACACGGGTGCATCTCATTCTTTTGTATCTGCTGCATTTGCATCTGTTTTGGAATTGGAGTTGGCACAGTTAGCATCTCCTATTTGTGTGGTATCGCCTATTGGTGGTGAGTTGATCTTGAAACAAGGTGTTAGAGGTTGTGATATAGAGGTCGCCGACCATAGGCTTCCTTTTCAGTTTGTCGTTATGCCCATGAAGGGCTTTGATGTTATTTTGGGTATGGACTGGCTATCGTCATACCGGGCTGTTATCGATTGCTACCGCCAGAGGGTTACGTTATGTACCTTGAGCGGGAAGTGGTTCCATTTCTTGGGAGACCGGGTTAGTTGTGTTTTGCCACCGAGGTATGATTCGCGAGGGTGGAGTGAACTTAGTCGTCTACTTGCTAGCTTTGAGAGTGGCGAGTGTGGTGAGACCCAGCTTGTGTTGCCGAGGGTGGTTTGTGAGCATTCGGATGTTTTTCCCGAAGATCTCGTTAGTTTACCACCTCACCGAGAGATAGAGTTCTCTATTGATTTAGTGCCCGGCACGGCGCCGATATCTATGGCACCTTATCGTTTTGCCCCAGCGGAGTTGAGTGAGTTGAAGATTCAGCTCCAGGAATTGCTAGATAAGGGTTTCGTTCGCCCTAGTGTTTCACCGTGGGGAGCACCGGCCTTCTTTGCTAAAAAGAAAGATGGTGCCTTGAGATTGTGTATAGACTACCGGAAGTTGAATCGGGCTACGGTCAAGAATAAGTACCCTATGCCCCGTATAGATGATCTGTTTGACCAGTTGAAGGGTTCCCGTTGTTTCTCTAAGATAGACTTGAGATCGGGTTACCACCAGTTGAGGGTCAGAGAGGAGGATATTCCTAAGACGGCATTCCGTACACGGTATGGCCATTATGAGTTTCTGGTGATGCCATTCGGGCTTACCAATGCACCGGCAGTCTTTATGGACTTGATGAACCGGATCTTTTGGGAATTCTTGGATCGATTTGTAGTCGTTTTCGTGGACGACATTATTGTTTATTCGCCTTCAGAGGAGGAGCACGAGGCACACTTGAGAGTGGTGCTTGAGTTACTTAGAGCCCATAGGCTGTATGCCAAGTTTAGGAAGTGTGAGTTCTGGCTAGGAGAGGTGAAATTCTTAGGCCATGTGGTATCCAGGGAAGGGGTGTCTGTTGATACATCCAAGGTTGAAGCAGTGCAAGATTGGGCACAGCCTAAGAGTGTGTTCGAGATCCGCAGTTTTCTGGGGTTAGCTGGGTATTACCGTCGATTTGTGAAGGATTTTTCCAGGCTAGCTTCGCCATTGACTAGGTTGACGCGGAAAGGGGTCAAGTTTGTGTGGAGTGAGACTTGTGAAGAGTCGTTCCAAGAGTTGAAGGTTAGGTTGACCACCGCTCCGATTTTGATTATTTCGGAGAGGGGGTTGGGTTACGCGGTTTATTGTGATGCCTCACGAGAGGGTTTGGGTTGTGTGTTAATGCAAGAGGGGAAAGTGGTAGCTTATGGCTCACGTCAGTTGAAAATTCATGAGAAGAATTACCCTACACACGACCTAGAGTTAGCAGCAGTGATCTTTGCCTTGAAAATCTGGAGGCACTACCTTTATGGTGAGAGGTTCGAGGTGTTCTCGGACCACAAGAGTTTGAAGTATCTGTTTACACAGAGAGACTTAAATTTGAGGCAGAGGAGATGGATGGAGTTCATTGAGGACTATGATTTTGAGTTGCATTATCATCCGGGGAAGGCCAATGTTGTGGCCGATGCCCTTAGTAGGAAATCCATTAGTGATGTAGCTTGTATAGCCGTCCGGGAATGGGGAATATTGGGTGTACTTGGCGAGTTTGATTTGCATCTGGGCGAATCTATTGAGGCTGCGGCCTTGTTTTCTGTTGTTGCACAGCCCACACTTGTGACTAGAGTGTTAGAGGCACAGAGAGGTGACCTTGAGGTAGAGTCCTTCTGAGAGAAGATCTCCAGTGGAAAAGTTGAGAAGGGTTTGACGGTGTATCCCGACCTGAGTGTGAGATACCGAGACCGTTTGTTTGTACCGGAGTCTTGCCGAGAGGAAGTACTCCGAGAGTTTCACCATTCACGTCTTGCGGTGCATCCCGGAGGTACTAAGATGTATCGGGATTTGGGTCGCCAGTTTTGGTGGTGGGGTATGAAGAGAGATGTGGCCGTTTTCGTATCGAAGTGCCTTACTTGCCAGCAAGTGAAGGCCGAGCATCAGAGGCCAGCGGGTTTGTTGCAACCCTTGCCTATTGCCGAGTGGAAGTGGGAGCACGTCACTATGGACTTCGTTGTAGGTCTTCCGAGGACTCAGCAGGGTAGTGATGCCATTTGGGTGGTTGTAGACCGGTTGACTAAGTCGGCGCACTTTATTCCTATGCGCGTGAGAGATTCGGTAGATCATCTTGCCGACTTGTATATTCGGGACATAGTGAGATTGCACGGGGTCCTAGTGACGATTGTCTCGGATAGAGATCCTCGTTTTACTGCTAGGTTGTGGCAGAGTTTGCAGAGTGCCTTGGGCACTAAGTTGACCTTTAGTACGGCTTATCATCCGCAGACTGACGGGTAGTCCGAGCGTACTATTCAGATCCTTGAGGATATGCGTCGAGGGTGTGTCCTAGACTTTAGTGGGACGTGGGAGAGGCACTTTCCATTGGTGGAGTTTGCCTACAACAACAGCTTTCAGTCTAGTATCGGTATGGCACCGTTTGAGGCCTTGTATGGCCGACCGTGTAGGTCTCCAGTTTGTTGGGCCGAGGTGGGTGATGCACCTTTGTTGGGTCCAGAGTTGGTTAGGGAGACGACGGAGAAAGTTGAGCTTATCCGTAGGAGGCTTGTTACAGCCCAGAGTCGCCAAAAGAGTTATGCCGACCGTAGGAGGAGGCCTTTGGCGTTTGAGATAGGTGATCATGTCTTTCTGAGGATATCACCTAGGCGAGGTTTGATGAGGTTTGGGAAGAGTGGGAAGTTATCCCCTCGATTTATTGGTCCTTTTGAGATCCTTGAGAGGATTGGCGAGGTTGCTTATCGTTTAGCCTTGCCGGCGCAGTTGTCCGGAGTGCATGACGTGTTTCATGTGAGTATGCTTCGGAAGTATGAGCCGGATCCATCGCATGTATTAGATTGGACCGACTTGGAGGTAGATAAGGATGCCTCGTATGAGGAGAGACCGGTTCGGGTCTTGGATAGGCGGGATCAAGTCCTGCGTGGCAAGACCATCCCTTTGGTAAAGGTTTTGTGGAAACATCACGGAGTGGAGGAAGCCACTTGGGAACGTGAGTTGGAGGTCCGCGAGAAATATCCGGACTTGTTTGTTGATGAGTAATCTGATATTTAGATTATGTAATATTGTTGGACTTAAGAGCTTTAAATATGTCTTAAGTTGTAAAACATTGGTAATGTTTTGGTTTAATGAAAGTATGTTGTAGAACTTACCCTGATATGGGAGTTGATTATGATATTGCATATGTTGGCTATATTGTAGAACTGGAGTTGTATCATGTATATTGATTATGATATGAACTGTGAACCATGCATGTTGGAAGTGGTTGGAAATGGAAGAAAATTGCATATTGATAGTGCACTTGTAACAATTGTTGTGAAATACCTCTTGAAAAGAGATGGAATCGACCGGTAACGGGTCGGGTTGTTTAATATTATGTTGTAATATCATTGAGAATGGATGAAACCTGTTTTTGAAAAAAACTTGAGTTTAATTTCGGGGACGAAATTCTTTAAGGGGGGGAGGTTATAGCGATCCCGGTTGTCCCTTTACTGTTCTGTTGTATTCCGGCCTCGGTTCCGTGAAATTGGTAGTGGTATCTATCTTGTTGTGTCCTTTAATTCCACATGATTGAGTTTTAGGATGTTCCGAGCAGGGTTGTTACAGGTTGGTTAGGCCCTGGTTTCAAATCCTTGTTGTTCAGTTTTTGGGCGTTCTGCTCGAGCGGGTCTTCTTGCGCTCGAGCGAGGATTACACACCTCCAGTATTTCGTGCCTCTGCAAAACTTCTGCAGATGTGATTTCTGCGCTCGAGCGGGTGTGTTTACGCTCGAGCGGTGGCGCTCGAGCGGGTTTGTTGGCGCTCGAGCGGGTAGTGCTTTTTGGGTGTAAGTTCTGGGAGGTGGAAATCTGCGCTCGAGCAGACTGGTTTTCACGCTCGAGCGGAAGTGATTTATTCTTGTGTCTTGGCGCTCGAGCGGGCATTATTGCGCTCGAGCGTATCCAGAGTTTTGTTCTTGGCGCTCGAGCGTCGTGTTCTCCGCTCGAGCGGGTCTTACATATATGAGTTATCCGCTGGGTGATTTCAAATCACTTTTTGCTTTTCTTTCTCTCTCCTACTTTTTCTAAAAACCATTTTGAGAGCCTCTCTCTCTAGATACTCCCTTCTCTCTAGGGTTTGATCTAGTTAGAGTGTCCTTCATCTATTCGGCCTTTGTAAAAGTTGTGTTAATCGTCGAGGGCGTCGTTTTGATCTGAAAATCTCGGTCTTTGGAGCACTTTGGTTTTGGTCTCCTCTTCATCCGAGCTCTAACTTCAAGGTAGGGATATCCTACTCCTCTTTATGAGCTTTGTCTTTAAATTTTAGTATTTTGAGATGTTGGGGTTGGTTTGGTAATTTTGTGAAAGTTTAGGGGCTTTTGTGTAAATTTGTAAGAGTTGGGGTTTTAGCTATATAAAACCTAGATGCATGTTTGACAGGGAAAATGTGAAATTAATGTTAAGACATTAATGAAAATGGAACCTAAGGGTTGTAATGTAAATTATGGAAAATGCCCTAATTACATTGGTTAATTAATTTGCATAATTAATTATGAGAAATGAGGAGTTGATTTGGGAAGGCATGGGATAAAAGGGTATAGTTGGATTATTTATCGCCCACCTAATTGAAATGTTGATTTAATATCCATTTTTTGCACTTATTTTCTGTTTAGAAATAACTGCTTTGGGCTATCGGTGAAGGATAGTCTTGATTGTTGTAGACAATGCATGATGATTAGGCAAACTAAAACTAATCGATTGAATGTGTCATAGAGTATGACGGTGGATTGAATACATTAATTTTATGTATTGATTGATTGTGTATAGAACCTTTGTGTTTATATGCATTGTGTGTAGAGGAGGAGATGGGGGATGTACTCCGCGATTTAGGGGAAGATGGGGGATGTACCTCTAAACTGGATAGTGTTGGGAGGAGATAGGGGATGAACTCCGTAGATACAGCTCATATGCTTGTCTAGAGAAGTGAAGATACAGCTCATAGGGTTATCTTTGAGAAGTTTAGATACAGCTCATATGCTTGTCTAGTGAAGTGTGGATACAGCTAATATGCTTATCTGTTGATGTGTAATATGCTTATCTGTTGATGTGTTGATATAGCTAATATGCTTATCTATTAAATAAAGATGGAAAATGAGAAGTGACATAGACTCGTATGTTATGGAATTGTGACGTGATATATGTGGATGTATCAGTGTTGGCCATCTATCAATTGCTAATCTTTTAGTCATTGTTCATAGTTGGTTTAGTATATCTCTGCTGGGCTATGGCTCACCCTATATGGGAACATCATTTTCAGGTATAGGTAGCATGCCACCTCCAAGGACATAGCTTGGGAGGCTAGAGGCGGACACACTTTTGCTGTCTTATTTCTTTTGATGTATTACATGTAAATTCAAGCCAAGGGCTTAATATGTAATTGAGTTAGTACTCTCTTTTGTAACCAAGTGTTAACTTGGAAAGCTGTAAGCCCGTAGGGCATTTGCTTTTGTTGTTAACATGTAATACTTTTGTAATGAAGTACTCTGATTAATTGAAGAATGTGGATCTATTGTATATAAATGTATGTCTATATTGATGGGTTTAATGTTATTATTTTGATGGCGTTACAAATTTTCTGCAGCTTCCATTTTTATTTTTATTTTAGTTCCTTTTTCATTCAAGTTTCTTTTCTACTCAACTTCTTTTTTTATTTAATTTCCAAATAGATCGTTAAGGTATAGTGGTTTCTTGAATGAACTTCCATTTTTAGTTTTCTGCAACTTCCATTTTTATTTTTATTTAACTTCCTTTTTCATTCTATTTCCTTTTCTACTCAATTTCCTTTTTTATTTAATTTCCAAATAGATCGTTAAGGTATCGTGGTTCCTTTATTGAACTTCCATTTTTAATTTTATGCAACTTTCAATTTTATTTTTATTCAACTTCCATTTTTATTCAATTTACATTTCTATTAAACTTCCTTTTTTACTTAATTTCAAAATAGATCGTTAAGGTATAGTGATTTCTTGAATGAACTTCCATTTTTAATATTCTCCAACTTCCATTTTTATTTTTATTCGACTTCCTTTTTTATTCGAGTCATTTTTCTATTCAACTTTCTTTTCATTTAATGTCCAAATAGATCGTTAAGGTATAGTGGTTTCTTGAAAAAACTTCCAATTTTAATTTTCTGCAACTTCCATTTTTAGTTCTATTCAACTTTTTTTTTTTATTCAAATTTCTTTTCTATGCAACTTCCTTTTTTATTTAATTTCTAAATAGATCGTTAAGGTATAGTGGTTTCTGTATTGAACTTCCATTTTTAATTTTATGCCACTTTCACTTTTATTTTTATTCAACTTCCATTTTTTTTCAATTTACTTTTCTATTGAATTTCCTTTTTTATTTAATTTCCAAATAGATCGTTAAGGTATAGTGGTTTCTTGATTGAAATTCCATTTTTAATTTTCTGCAACTTCCATTTTTATTTTTATTTAACTTCCTTTTTCATTGTAGTTCATTTTCTACTCAACTTCCATTTTTATTTAATTTCCAAATAGATCGTTAAGGTATAGTGGTTCCTCGATTGAACTTCCATTTTTAATTTTACGCAACTTTCATTTTTATTTTTATTCAACTTCCATTATTATTCAATTTACTTTTCTATTAAACTTCCTTTTTTATTTAATTTCGAAATAGATCGTTAAGGTATAGTGGTTTCTTGAATGAACTTCCTGTTTTAATTTTCTGCAACTTCCATTTTTATTTTTATTTAACTTCCTTTTTCATTCTAGTTCTTTTTCTACTCAGCTTCCTTTTTTATTTAATTTCCAAATAGATCGTTAAGGTATAGTGGTTCCTAGATTGAACTTCCATTTTTAATTTTATGCAACTTTCATTTTTATTTTTATTTAACTTCCATTTTTATTCTATTTACTTTTCTATTAAACTTCCTTTTTTCTTTAATTTCAAAATAAATCGTTAAGGTATAGTGGTTTCTTGAATAAACTTCTATTTTTAATTTTCTTCAACTTCCATTTGTATTTTTATTCGACTTCCTTTTTTATTCAAGTCATTTTTCTATTCAACTTCCTTTTTTATATAATTTCCAAATAGATCGTTAAAGTATAGTGGTTTCTTGAATGAGCTTCCAATTTTAATTTTCTGCAACTTCCATTTTTATTTCTATTCAACTTCTTTTTTTATTCAAGTTTCTTTTCTATTTCACTGCCTTTTTTATTTAATTTCTAAATAGATCGTTAAGGTATAGTGGTTTCTGGATTGAACTTCCATTTTTAATCTTATGGCACTTTCACTTTTATTTTTATTCAACTTCCATTTTTATTCAATTTACTTTTCAATTAAACTTCCTTTTTTATTTAATTTCCAAATAGATCGTTAAGGTATAGTGGTTTCTGTATTGAACTGCCATTTTTAATTTTATGCAACTTTAATTTTTATTTTTATTTAACTTCCATTTTTATTCAATTTACTTTTCTATTAAACTTCCTTTTTTATTTAATTTCCAAATAGATCGTTAAGATATAGTGGTTTCTTGAATGAACTTCCATTTTTAATTTTCTGCAACTTCTATTTTTATTTTTATTTAACTTCCTTTTTCATTCAAGTTCCTTTTCTACTCAACATCCATTTTTATTTAATTTCCAAATAAATCGTTAAGGTATAGTGGTTCCTGGATTGAACTTCCATTTTTAATTTTATGCAACTTTCATTTTTATTTTTATTCAACTTCCATTTTTATTCAATTTACTTTTCTATTAAACTTCCTTTTTTATTTAATTTCAGAATATATCGTTAAGGTATAGTGGTTTCTTGAATGAACTTCCATTTTTAAATTTCTGCAACTTCCATTTTTATTTTTATTCGACTTCCTTTTTTATTCAATTTACTTTTCTATTAAACTTCCTTTTTTATTTAATTTCCAAATAGATCGTTAAGGTATAGTGGTTTCTTGATGGAATTTCCAGTTTTAATTTTCTGCAACTTCCATTTTTATTTTTATTTAACTTCCTTTTTCATTCTAGTTCCTTTTCTACTCAACTTCCATTTTTTTTAATTTCCAAATAGATCGTTCAGGTATAGTGGTTCCTGGATTGAACTTCCATTTTTAATTTTCTGCAACTTCCACTTTTATTTTTATTCGACTTCCTTTTTTATTCATGTCATTTTTCTATTCAACTTCCTTTTTCATTTAATTTCCAAATAGATCGTTAAGGTATAGTGGTTTCTTGATTGAACTTCCAATTTTAATTTTCTGCAACTTCCATTTTTATTTCTATTCAACTTCTTTTTTTATTCAAGTTTCTTTTCTATTCAACTTACTTTTTCATTTAATTTCCAAATAGATCGTTAAGGTATAGTGGTTTCTTGATTGAACTTCCAATTTTAATTTTCTGCAACTTCCATTTTTATTTCTATTCAACTTCTTTTTTTATTCAAGTTTCTTTTCTATTCAACTTACTTTTTTATTTAATTTCTAAATAGATCGTTAAGGTATAGTGGTTTCTGGATTGAACTTCCATTTTTAATTTTATGCCACTTTCACTTTTATTTTTATTCAACTTCCATTTTTATTCAATTTACTTTTCTATTAAACTTCCTTTTTTATTTAATTTCCAAATAGATCGTTAAGGTATAGAGGTTTCTTGAATGAACTTCCATTTTTAATTTTCTGCAACTTCCATTTTTATTTTTATTTAACTTCCTTTTTCATTCTAGTTCATTTTCTGCTCAACTTCCATTTTTATTTAATTTCCAAATAGATCGTTAAGGTATAGTGGTTCCTGGATTGAACTTCCATTTTTAATTTTATGTAACTTTCATTTTTATTTTTATTCAATTTACTTTTCTATTAAACTTCATTTTTTTATTTAATTTCAAAATAGATCGTTAAGGTATAGTGGTTTCTTAAATGAACTTCCATTTGTAAATTTTTACAACTTCCATTTTTATTTTTATTCGACTTCCTTATTTATTCAAGTCATTTTTCTATTCAACTTCCTTTTTTATTTAATTTCCAAATAGATCGTTAAGGTATAGTGGTTTCTTGAATGAACTTCCAATTTTAATTTTCTGCAACTTCCATTTTTATTTCTATTCAACTTCTTTTTTTATTCAAGTTTCTTTTCTATTTAACTTCCTTGTTTATTTAATTTCTAAATAGATCGTTAAGGTATAGTGGTTTTTGGATTGAACTTCCAATTTTAATTTTATGCCACTTTCTGTCACGCCCTGAAAAATATAACATTAAGACCATCAATATAAACATACATTTATATATAAAAGATCCATATTCTTCAATTCATCAGAGTGCTTCATTACAAAAGTATTACATGTTAACAACAAAAGTAAATGCCCTACGGGCTTACAGCTTTCCAAGTTAACACTTGGTTACAAAAAAGTACTAACTCGATTACACATTAAGCCCTTGGCTTGAATTTACATGTAATATTACAAAAGGAAATAAGACAACAAAAGTCTGTCCGCCTCCCAAACTATGTCCTTGGAGGTGGCATGCTACTTGTACCTGAAAATGATGTTCCCATAGAGGGTGAGCCACAGCCCAGTAGAGATATACTAAACCAACTATGAACAATGACTAAAAGATTAGCAATTGATAGATGACCAATACCGATATATCCACATATATCACATCACAGTTTCATAACATACAAGTCTATGTCACTTTTCATTCTCCACCTTTATTTGATAGATACGCATATTAGCTATATCAAAATGTCAACAGATAAGCACATTACACATCAACAGATAAGCATATTAGCTGTATCCACACTTCAGTAGACAAGCATATGAGCAGTATCTACACTTCTCAAAGATAAGCCTATGAGCTGTATCTTCACTTCTCTAGACAAGCATATGAGCTGTATCTACGGAGTTCGTCCCCCATCTCCTCCCAACACTATCCGGTTTAGTGGTTCATCCCCCATCTTTCCCTAAACCGCGGAGTGCATCCCCTATCTCCTCCTCTACACACAATGCATATAAACACAAAGGTTCTATACACAATCAATCAATACATAAAATTAATGTATTCTATCCACCGTCATACTCTATGACTCAATCAATCGATTAGTTTTAGTTTGCCTAATCATCATGCATTGTCTACAACAATCAAGACTATCCTCCACCGATAGCCCAAAATAGTTATTTCTAAACAAAAAATACATGCACAAAATGGATATTAAATCAACATTTCAATTTGGTGAGCGATAAATGATCCAACTACACCCTCTAATCCCCTCCTTTTCCAATTTTCCCAATCTCAATCCAATCCTTCATTTCCAACAATTAATTATACAAATTAATCAATCGATGTAATTAGGGCATTTTCCATAACTTACATTTCAACCCCCACGGTTTCATTTTCATCAATGTTTCAACATTAATTTCATTCCCTCATGCCAAACATGCATTTAGGTTTTACATAATTAAAAACCCCAACTTTTGTAAAATTACACAAAGGCCCAAACTCTCTCAAAATTACCCAACAACCCCCAACATATGAAAATGCTAAAATTTAAAGACAAAGCTCATAAAGAGGAGTAGGATATCCCTACCTCGAAGTTAGAGCTCGGATGGAGAAGAGACCAAAACCAAAATGTTCCAAAAGCCAAGATTTTCGGATCAAAACGACGCCCTCGACGATCAACACAACTTTAACAAAGGCTGAAGAGAAGGAGGACACTCTAACTAGATCAAACCCTAGAGAGAAGGGAGTTTCTAGAGAGAGAGGCTCTCAAAAATGGGTTTTAGAAAAAGTAGGAGAGAGAAAGAAAAGTAAAAAGTGATTTAAAATCACCCAGCGGATAACTCATATACGCATGACCCGCTCGAGCGTAGAATAGAGCGCTCGAGCGTAAAGCACAAACATCTGATCCCGCTCGAGCGCCAAGAAACAAAAGCAAGACACATCCGCTCGAGCGTGAAAACTAGTCCGCTCAAGCGCAGATTTTCATCTCCCATAACTTCACAGAAAAAGGACTACCTGCTCGAGCGCCAACAATCCCGCTCGAGCGCAAGAAACCCGCTCGAGCGTAGAAAACACACTTGCAGAAGTTTTGCAGGGTCACGAAATACTAGAAGTGTGTAAACCCCGCTCGAGCGCAAGAAGACCCGCTCGAGCGGACCGCCTAAAAACTAGGCAACAAGAAATTCAAACCAAGGCGTAACCAACCTGTAACAACCCTGCCCAAAACATCCTAAAACTCAACCAAGCGGAATTAAAGGACGACAACAAGATAGATACAACTACTACCTTCACGGAACCGAGTCCGGAATACAACAGAACAGAAAAAGGACAACCGGGATCGCTATAACCTCCCCCCCTTAAAGAAATTCGTCCCTGAAATTAAACACAAGTTTTTCAAAAACAGGTTTTCTCCATTCTCAACAATATTACAACAATATTAAACAACCCGACCCATTACCGGTCAATCCTATCTCTTTTCAAGAGGTATTTCACATTACACGTAACAACCTGCATTATCAACATGCATTCCCTTGAAATCTACCAATTTCAACTTGTTTTTCACAATTTCTTAACACATGCAACATTAATATTATGCTTGCATTTCCACAGTATACTCAGCATACGCAATGTTAAAACAAACTTCCATTAACCAAAACATTCACAATGTTTTACAACTTGGGACATATACAATGCTCTTAAAGTCCAACAATATTACAAAATTTCATTACAAAATTACACATCAATAAACATGTCCGGATACTTCTCGCGGACTTCCAACTCACGTTC
Source organism: Camellia sinensis (assembly GCF_055761805.1). Lineage (NCBI taxonomy): Eukaryota > Viridiplantae > Streptophyta > Magnoliopsida > Ericales > Theaceae > Camellia > Camellia sinensis. The sequence continues at coordinate 10,695,375 of NC_138962.1, read as the reverse complement.
CCAAGTGGCTTCCTCCACTCCGTGATGCTTCCACAAAGCCTTCACCAAAGGAATGGTCTTGCCACGCAGGACTTGATCCCGCCAATCCAAGACCCGAACCGGTCTCTCCTCATATGAGGCATCCTCATCTACCTCTAAGTCGGTCCAATCTAACACGTGGGATGGATCCGGCTCATACTTCCGAAGCATACTCACATGAAACACATCATGCACTCCGGACAACTGCGGTGGCAAAGCCAAACGATAAGCCACTTCCCCAATCCTCTCGAGGATCTCAAAGGGACCAATAAACCGAGGGGATAACTTCCCACTCTTCCCGAACCTCATCAGACCTCGCCTAGGTGATATTTTCAAGAAAACATGATCACCTACCCCAAACGCCAAAGGTCTCCTCCTACGGTCGGCATAACTCTTTTGGCGACTCTGGGCTGTAACAAGCCTCCTACGGATAAGCTCAACTTTCTCTGTCGTCTCCCTAACCAACTCCGGCCCCAACAAAGGTGCATCACCCACCTCGGCCCAACACACTGGAGACCTACACGGTCGGCCATACAAGGCCTCAAACGGTGCCATACCAATACTAGACTGAAAGCTGTTGTTGTAGGAAAACTCTGCCAATGGCAAATGCCTCTCCCACGTCCCACTGAAGTCCAGGACACAACCTCGAAGCATATCCTCAAGGATCTGAATAGTATGCTCGGACTGCCCATCAGTCTGAGGATGATAGGCCGTACTAAAGGCCAACTTAGTGCCCAAGGCACTCTGCAAACTCTGCCACAACCTAGCAGTAAAACGAGGATCTCTATCTGAGACGATCATCATTGGGACCCCGTGCAATCTCACTATGTCCCGAATATACAAGTCGGCAAGATGATCTACCGAATCCCTCACGCGCATAGGAATGAAGTGCGCCGACTTAGTCAACCGGTCTACAACCACCCAAATGGCATCACTACCTTGCTGAGTCCTCGGAAGACCTACGACGAAGTCCATGGTGACATGCTCCCACTTCTACTCGGCAATAGGCAAGGGTTGCAACAAACCCGCTGGCCTCTGATGCTCGGCCTTCACTTGCTGGCAAGTAAGCCACTTCGATACGAAAACAGCCACATCTCTCTTCATACCTTGCCACCAAAACTGGCGACCCAAATCCCGATACATCTTAGTGCCTCCCGGATGCACCGCAAGACGTGAATGATGGAACTCTCGGAGTACTTCCTCTCGGCAAGACTCCGGCACAAACAAACGGTCTCGGTATCTCACACTCTGGTCGGGATACACCGTCAAACCCTTCTCCACTTTCCCATTTGAGATCTTCTCTCGGAGGGATTCTACCTCAAAATCACCTCTCTGTGCCTCTAACACTCGAGTCACGAGTGTAGGCTGCGCAACAATAGAAAACAAGGACGCAGCCTCAGCTGATTCACCCAGAAGCAAGTCAAACTCGCCAAGCGCACCCAACATCTCCCATTCTCGGATGGCAATACAAGCTACATCACTAATGGATTTCCTACTAAGGGCATCGGCCACAACATTGGCCTTTCCCGGGTGATAGTGCAACTCAAAATCATAGTCCTCAATGAACTCCATCCATCTCCTCTGCCTCAAATTCAAGTCTCTCTGTGTAAACAGATACTTCAAACTCTTGTGGTCCAAGAACACCTCGAACCTCTCACCATAAAGGTAGTGCCTCCAAATTTTCAAGGCAAAGATCACTGCTGCTAACTCTAGGTTGTGTGTAGGGTAGTTCTTCTCGTGTATTTTCAACTGACGTGAGCCATAAGCTACTACGTTCCCCTCTTGCATCAACACACAACCCAAACCCTCTCGTGAGGCATCACAATAAACCGCATAACCCAACCCTCTTTCTGGAATAATCAAAACCGGAGCGGTGGTCAATCTAACCTTCAACTCTTGGAATGACTTTTCACAAGTCTCACCCCATACAAACTTGACCCCTTTCCGCGTCAATCTAGTCAACGGTGAAGCTAGCCTGGAGAAATCTTTCACAAACCGACGGTAATATCCAGCTAACCCCTGAAAATTGCGGATCTCAAACACACTCTTAGGCTGTGCCCAATCTTGCACTGCCTCTACCTTAGATGTGTCTACAGACACCCCTTTCCTGGAAACCACGTGGCCTAAGAATTTCACCTCTCCTAGCCAGAACTCACACTTCTCAAACTTGGCATACAGCCTATGGGCTCTAAGCAATTCAAGCACCACTCTCAAGTGTTCCTCGTGCTCCTCCTCTGAAGGCAAGTAAATCAGGATGTCGTCCACAAAAACGACTACAAAACGGTCTAAGAATTCCCGGAAGATCCGGTTCATCAAGTCCATAAAGACTGTCGATGCATTGGTAAGCCCAAATGGCATCACCAGAAACTCATAATGGCCATACCGCGTACGGAATGCCGTCTTAGGAATATCCTCCTCTCTGACCCTCAACTAGTGGTAAGCTGATCTCAAGTCTATCTTAGAGAAACAATGGGAACCCTTCAACTGGTCGAACAGATCATCTATACGGGGCATAGGGTACTTATTCTTGACCGTAGCCCGATTCAACTTCCGGTAGTCTATACACAATCTCAAGGCACCATCTTTCTTTTTAGCAAAGAGGGTCGGTGCTCCCCACGGTGAAACACTAGGGCGAACAAAACCTTTATCTAGCAATTCCTGGAGCTGAATCTTCAACTCACTCAACTCGGCTGGGGCAAAACGATGAGGTGCCATAGAAATCGGCGCTGTGCCGGGCACTAAATCAATAGAGAACTCTATCTCTCGTTGAGGTGGTAAACTAACGAGATCCACGGGAAAAACATCCGAATACTCACAAACCACCCTCGGCAATAGAATCTGGGTCTCACCACCCTCACCACTCTCAAAGCTAGCAAGTAGACCACTAAGCTCACTCCGCCCTCGCGAATCATACCCCGGTGGCAAACCACTACCAACCCGATCCCCCAAGAAATGGAACCATTCCCCGCTCAAGGTACATAATGTGACCCTCTGGCGGTAACAGTCAATAACAGCCTTGTATGACGATAGCCAATCCATACCCAAAATAACATCAAAACCCTTCATAGGCATGACAACAAAAGGAAAAGGAAGCCTATGGTCGGCGACCTCTATATCACAACCCCTAACACCTTGTTTCAAGATCAACTCACCACCAACAGGCGATACTACACATATAGGAGATGCCAATTGTGCTAACTCCAACTCCAACACAGATGCAAATGCAGCAGATACAAAGGAATGAGATGCACCCGTATTAATCAACACACTAGCAACCGAGTTGCAAAACAGAAAAGTACCTCTCACTACTGATGGAGCCGGTACTAGATCCTGCGCGGTAACAGCATACACGCGCCCTGTAGGCCCCTGATCCAGCTGCTCACCTCTAGGAGCAAAAGACTGCTGCACAGACTAGGATGACGAAGCTCCCGGGTTGGCCCTTGAGGCTTGCACAGACTGAGCTGGCTAAAAACTCTGCGTCTGCCTAGAACCAGACGCTCCCGAAGTGGCACTCAACTGTGGGCAAAATCTCTTCAGGTGCCCGGGCTGACCACACTGATAGCAAGACAAGGACTGGCCCCTGCCCTGACTCTGGCCCTGAGGTCTAGCTGAAGAAGAAGCAGCTCGCTGACCCCCTCCCTTCTGCGGGCAAACCGAAACCTTGTGACCCAGCTGGCCACACTTGTAACAGGCGAAATCCCCCTGATTACCTCTCCCGGAGCTTGCAATCGGCACTGGAAAGGTCGACCTAGCCAAACCACCCTGAGACTGCTGAGGGTTAGGACCCCTCTGTCTCCTGCCGTCACCCTGACCATCTTGGCTCCTCTTGGAGCCTCTCTGTCCCTCATCCTCCTCCTGCATCATGAGCTCCATATGAGCTGCAGCATCCACTAAATGTCTATACTCTCGGATGAAAGACCCACCAACCCTCAACTTGAGGCCCCGCCTCAACTTCCACTCAAACTCGTAGCAACGGCGTTCTTCGGACGCCACCAACTCAGGTGCAAACCTGGACAAACTAGTAAAAGTGGCCTCAAACTCTGCCACAGACATACCTTGCTGATTAAGCCGGCTAAACTGATCCCTCAGCTTCTCCCTAGCCACTGCAGATAAGAACCTCTCCTGGAAAGCATTTACAAACGCCTCCCATGTACCACCAATACGAGCCTTCTCGTACTTCCACCATTGACCTGCATCTCCCTTCAGCTGGAAGGATGCCAAGGTCACTTTCAGTGCCCCGTCCTCGATGCCAAGCATCTCGAACGTCTTACTCATTTGTTCCAACCACTCGTCAGCCTTCAGTGGCTCCTTTGGATCCCCAACAAACTCATCCGGGTTAGACCGGAAGAACTCCCTCTTCAAGAAGGAAGGCCCTGCCTCAGCTGCCTGATTCCCAGCTCTGAGAAAACCCAAAGCTCCTGCCATCTCTCGTGCCAAGGCACTCGTAGCCTACTGACCCGCTGGCTCGGCCACATTGGCCTGACCAACTCCCTCCTGCACTGCCGGAACCTCCTCCGGTAAAGGCATCTCCTGCCTACCACGCCTGCCATGCCTACCGCGTCCTCGTCCTGACATCCTAATAAAGGTAACCAAGACTATTAGCACATTCAAAAATGTGCCGAAGCTATAACACTCGCGTCCTAATGCATGGACAACTGTAATTCATTCCACGTAAGCACATAAACACATAAGCACTTACGAATTTCATTTCCGGATAGTGATAGTCCCGAGGCATTACTAGAGTTCTGGTTAGAAACAGCATTGATCAAGTGCCTTTCCAACAAGACTCACAGGAACCCAAGGATCCAATCAGCATCCTAGAAACTAAATCTCATACCCACATAGTCACAAAAGCATGTTATCAATTAAACACATAGCATATGATACTACATCTAAGTCTCTATCAAGCGAGACAAACCCATTGTGATCCTAATCACTTCCCACGTACCCAAAGTATTCGAACCTGGTACGCTCTGATACCAAGTTGTCACGCCCTCAAAAATATAACATTAAGCCCATCAATATAAACATACATTTATATACAAAAGATCCATATTCTTCAATTCATCAGAGTGCTTCATTACAAAAGTATTACATGTTAACAACAACAGTAAATGCCCTACGGGCAAGGTTTTAAAAAGCGGCCACAATCGTTACGTAACGCCATTACGTAACGGTTGTGGTAGTTACGGCCGCTTTTACAGTGTGATTGAGATTCACAGGTGTATCGGCCGTAGCGGCTGCTATAGCGGTCGTAATGGTGCCGTAACGGCCTGTTATGCACCGTTACGTAACGGTTTTAAATTGCTTCTTTCAAAAAAATACAAAAAAAATAAAAATAAAAATGGGGGAAGAGAGATAGAGAGAGAAGAGGGAAGATGGAGGAACAAGAGATAGAGAGAGAGAATAGGGAAGATGGAGGAACAAGAGATAGAGAGAGAGAATAGGAAAGATGAAGAACATGTTATTGATTTGTTGAAATTGTAAGACCTATGTTATTCTATTCAGCTGTTATCACTCAACCATTTTGTTTGTGTGTGTCTATCTATATATTGTTTAATAATAATAATAATAATAATAAGTGTGGTCATTATTTATTTGGCTTGATTAATATATATATATATATTTAGGCTTTTATTTATTCTCTTACATTTGTCATTGTTTATCTTATATATAATAGTTAGTGATTGATTTTTTGTATAATATAAAGTCATTAATTATTAAAATAAAATGTAAAAAACTCAATTTATAGTGATTTAAAAATATGAAATATATTGGATCAAACTTAAAAATTTATAAAAATTAATCAATATTTATTTTAAAACCCAATAAATATGATCATGGAAAAAAAATGTGCGTATCGGTAAGTTTTTTTCAAATTGTGCGAAAAATAAAAAAATTCACGGTTCCGGTTACCGCAACCGTTACGCTACGGCCTTTACACCCCGCAACCGCAACCGTGTCACCGCCACCGTTACGGCGACCGCAATCGCTTTTCAGAACCTTGCCTATGGGCTTACAGTTTTCCAAGTTAACACTTGGTTACAAAAAAGTCCTAACTCGATTAGACATTAAGCCCTTGGCTTGAATTTACATGTAATATTACAAAAGGAAATAAGACAACAAAAGTCTGTCCGCCTCTAGCCTCCCAAACTATGTCCTTGGAGGTGGCATGCTACCTGTACCTGAAAATGATGTTCCCATAGAGGGTGAGCCACAGCCCAGTAGAGATATACTAAACCAACTATGAACAATGACTAAAAGATTAGCAATTGATAAATGGCCAATACCGATACATCCACATATATCACATCACAGTTTCATAACATACAAGTCTATGTCACTTTTCATTCTCCACCTTTATTTGATAGATACGCATATTATCTATATCAACACGTCAACAGATAAGCATATTACACATCAACAGATAAGCATATTAGCTGTATCCACACTTCACTAGACAAGCATATGAGCTGTATCTACACTTCTCAAAGATAAGCCTATGAGCTGTATCTTCACTTCTCTAGACAAGCATATGAGTTGTATCTACGGAGTTCGTCCCCCATCTCCTCCCAACACTATCCGGTTTAGAGGTTCATCCCCCATCTTCCCCTAAATCGCGGAGTACATCCCCCATCTCCTCCTCTACACACAATGCATATAAACACAAAGGTTCTATACACAATCAATCAATACATAAAATTAATGTATTCTATCCACCGTCATACTCTATGACTCAATCAATCGATTAGTTTTAGTTTGCCTAATCATCATGCATTGTCTACAACAATCAAGACTATCCTCCACCGATAGCCCAAAATAGTTATTTCTAAGCAGAAAATACATGCACAAAATGGATGTTAAATCAACATTTCAATTTGGTGAGCGATAAATGATCCAACTACACCCTCTAATCCCCTCCTTTTCCAATTTCCCCAATCTCAATCCAATCCTTCATTTCCAACAATTAATTATACAAATTAATCAATCGATGTAATTAGGGCATTTTCCATAACTTACATTTCAACCCCTACGGTTTCATTTTCATCAATGTTTCAACATTAATTTCATTCCCTCATGCCAAACATGCATTTAGGTTTTACATAATTAAAAACCCCAACTTTTGTAAAATTACATAAAGGCCCAAACTCTCTCAAAATTACCCAACAACCCCCAACATATCAAAATGCTAAAATTTAAAGACAAAGCTCATAAAGAGGAGTAGGATATCCCTATCTCGAAGTTAGAGCTCGGATGGAGAAGAGACCAAAACCAAAATGTTCCAAAAGCCAAGATTTTCGGATCAAAACGACGCCCTCGACGATCAACACAACTTTAACAAAGGCTGAAGAGAAGGAGGACACTCTAACTAGATCAAACCCTAGAGAAAAGGGAGTTTCTAGAGAGAGAGGCTCTCAAAAATGGGTTTTAGAAAAAGTAGGAGAGAGAAAGAAAAGTAAAAAGTGATTTAAAATCACCCAGCGGATAACTCATATACGCATGACCCGCTCGAGCGTAGAATAGAGCGCTCGAGTGTAAAGCACAAACATCTGATCCCGCTCGAGCGCATAGATGACCGCTCGAGTGCCAAGAAACAAAAGCAAAACACATCCGCTCGAGCGTGAAAACCAGTCCGCTCGAGCGCAGATTTTCATCTCCCAGAACTTCACAGAAAAAGGACTACCCGCTCGAGCGCCAACAATCCCGCCCGAGCGCGACCCGCTCGAGCGCAAGAAACCCGCTCGAGCGTAGAAAACACACCTGCAGAAGTTTTGCAGGGTCACAAAATACTGGAAGTGTGTAAACCCCGCTCGAGCGCAAGAAGACCCGCTCGAGCGGATCGCCTAAAAACTAGGCAACAAGAAATTGAAACCAAGGCCTAACCAACCTGTAACAACCCTGCCCAAAACATCCTAAAACTCAACCAAGCGAAATTAAAGGACGACAACAAGATAGATACAACTACTACCTTCACGGAACCGAGTCCGGAATACAACAGAACAGAAAAGGGACAACCGGGATCGCTATAACCTCCCCCTCTTAAAGAATTTCGTCCCCGAAATTAAACACAAGTTTTTCAAAAACAGGTTTTCTCCATTCTCAACAATATTACAACAATATTAAACAACCCGACCCATTACCGGTCAATCCTATCTCTTTTCAAGAGGTATTTCACACTACACGTAACAACCTGCATTATCAACATGCATTCTCTTGAAATCTACCAATTTCAACCTGTTTTTCACAATTTCTTAACACATGCAACATTAATATTATGCTTGCATTTCCACAGTATACTCAACATACGCAATGTTAAAACAAACTTCCATTAACCAAAACATTCACAATGTTTTACAACTTGAGACATATACAATGCTCTTAAAGTCCAACAATATTACAAAATTTCATTACAAAATTACACATCAACAAACATGTCCGGATACTTCTCGCGGACTTCCAACTCACGTTCCCAAGTGGCTTCCTCCACTCCGTGATGCTTCCACAAAACCTTCACCAAAGGAATGGTCTTGCCACGCAGGACTTGATCCCGTCTATCCAAGACCCGAACCGGTCTCTCCTCATATGAGTCATCCTCATCTACCTCTAAGTCGGTCCAATCTAACACGTGGGATGGATCCGGCTCATACTTCTGAAGCATACTCACATGAAACACGTCATGCACTCCGGACAACTGCGGTGGCAAAGCCAAATGATAAGCCACTTCTCCAATCCTCTCGAGGATCTCAAAGGGACCAATAAACCGAGGGGATAACTTCCCACTCTTCCCGAACCTCATCAGACCTCGCCTAGGTGATATTTTCAAGAAAACATGATCACCTACCTCAAACGCCAAAGGTCTCCTCCTACGGTCGGCATAACTCTTTTGGCGACTCTGGGCTGTAACAAGCCTCCTACGGATAAGCTCAACTTTCTCCGTCGTCTCCCTAACCAACTGCGGCCCCAACAAAGGTGCATCACCCACCTCGGCCCAACACACTGGAGACCTACACGGTCGGCCATACAAGGCCTCAAACGGTGCCATACCGATACTAGATTGAAAGCTGTTGTTGTAGGCAAACTCTGCCAATGGCAAGTGCCTCTCCCACGTCCCACTGAAGTCCAGGACACAACCTCGAAGCATATCCTCAAGGATCTGAATAGTATGCTCGGACTGCCCATCAGTTTGAGGATGATAGGCCGTACTAAAGGTCAACTTAGTGCCCAAGGCACTCTGCAAACTCTGCCACAACCTAGCAGTAAAACGAGGATCTCTATCTGAGACGATCGTCATTGGGACCCCGTGCAATCTCACTATGTCCCGAATATACAAGTCGGCGAGATGATCTACCGAATCCCTCACGCGCATAGGAATGAAGTGCGCCGACTTAGTCAACCGGTCTACAACCACCCAAATGGCATCACTACCCCGCTGAGTCCTCGGAAGACCTACGACGAAGTCCATGGTGACATGCTCCCATTTCCACTCGGCAATAGGCAAGGGTTGCAACAAACCCGCTGGCCTCTGATGCTCGGCCTTCACTTGCTGGTAAGTAAGCCACTTCGATACGAAAACAGCCACATCTCTCTTCATACCTCGCCACCAAAACTGGCGACCCAAATCCCGATACATCTTAGTGCCTCCCGGATGCACCGCAAGGCGTGAATGATGGAACTCTCGGAGTACTTCCTCTCGGCAAGACTCCGGCACAAACAAACGGTCTCGGTATCTCATACTCTGGTCGGGATACACCGTCAAACCCTTCTCAACTTTCCCATTTGAGATCTTCTCTCGGAGGGATTCTACCTCAAAGTCACCTCTCTGTGCCTCTAACACTCGAGTCACGAGTGTAGGCTGCGCAACAACAGAAAACAAGGACGCAGCCTCAGCTGATTCACCCAGAAGCAAGTCAAACTCGTCAAGCGCACCCAACATCTCCCATTCCCGGATGGCAATACAAGCTACATCACTAATGGATTTCCTACTAAGGGCATCGGCCACAACATTGGCCTTTCCCGGGTGATAGTGCAACTCAAAATCATAGTCCTCAATGAACTCTATCCATCTCCTCTGCCTCAAATTCAAATCTCTCTGTGTAAACAGATACTTCAAACTCTTGTGGTCCGAGAACACCTCGAACCTTTCACCATAAAGGTAGTGCCTCCAAATTTTCAAGGCAAAGATCACTGCTGCTAACTCTAGGTCGTGTGTAGGGTAAATCTTCTCGTGTATTTTCAACTGACGTGAGCCATAAGCTACCACGTTCCCCTCTTGCATCAACACACAACCCAAACCCTCTCGTGAGGCATCACAATAAACAGCATAACCCAACCCTCTTTCCGGAATAATCAAAACCAGAGCGGTGGCCAATCTAACCTTCAACTCTTGGAACGACTTTTCACAAGTCTCACCCCATACAAACTTGACCCCTTTCCGCGTCAATCTAGTCAACGGCGAAGCTAGCCTGGAGAAATCTTTCACAAACTTCCATTTTTATTTTTATTTAACTTCATTTTTTATTGAAGTTTCTTTTCTACTCAACTTCCTTTTTTATTTAATTTCCAAATAGATCGTTAAGGTATAGTGGTTTCCGGATTGAACTTCCACTGTTAATTTTATGCAACTTTCATTTTTATTTTTATTCAACTTCCATTTTTATTCAATTTACTTTTCTTTTGAGCTTCCTTTTTTATTTCATTTCCAAATAAATCGTTAAGGTATAGTGTTTTCTTGAATGAACTTCCACTTTTAATTTTCTGCAACTTTTCTTTTTATTTTTATTCAACTTCCATTTTTATTCAATTTACTTTTCTATTCAACTTCCTTTTTTATTTAATTTCCAAATAGATCGTTCAGGTATAGTAATTTCTTGAATGAATTTCTATTTTTAATTTTCTGCAACATCCATTTTTATTTTCAAGTTACTTTTCTATTCAACTTCATTTTTTATTTAATTTTCAAACAGATCGTTAAGGTATAGTGGTTTCTGGATTGAACTTCCGTTGTTAATTTTATGCAACTTTCATTTTTATTTTTATTCGACTTCCATTTTTATTCAATTTACATTTCTATTAAGCTTCCTTTTTTATTTAATTTCCAAATAGATTGTTAAGGTATAGTGGTTTCTTGAATGAACTTCCATTTTTAGTTTTCTGCAACCTTAATTTTTATTTTTATTCAACTTCCATTTTTATTCAATTTACTTTTCTATTCATCTTCCTTTTTATTTAATTTCCTAATAGATCGTTCATGTATAATGGTTTCTTGAATGAATTTCTATTTTTAATTTTCTGCAACTTCCATTTTTATTTTTAAGTAACTTCCATTTTTATTCAAGTTATTTCTCTATTCAACTTCATTTTTTATTTAATTTCCAAATAGATCGTTAAGGTATAGTGGTTTCAGGATTGAACTTCCATTGTTAATTTTATGCAACTTTCATTTTTATTTTTATTCAACTTCCATTTTTATTCAATTTACTTTTCTATTAAGCTTCCTTTTTTATTTAGTTTCCAAATAGATTGTTAAGATATAGTGGTTTCTTGAATGAACTTCAATTTTTAATTTTATGCAACTTTTATTTTTATTTTTATTCAACTTCCATTTTTATTCAATTTACTTTTCTATTCAACTTCCTTTTTTATTTAATTTCCTAATAGATCGTTCAGGTATAGTGGTTTCTTGAATAAATTTCTATTTTTAATTTTCTGCAACTTCCATTTTTATTTTTAAGTAACTTCCATTTTTATTCAAGTTACTTCTCTATTCAACATCATTTTTTATTTAATTTCCAAATAGATCGTTAACGTATAGTGGTTTCTGGATTGAACTTCCATTGTTAATTTTATGTAGCTTTCATTTTTATTTTTATTCAACTTCCATTTTTATTCAGTTTACTTTTCTATTAATCTTCCCTTTTCATTTAATTTCGAAATAGATCGTTAAGGTATAATGGTTTCTTGAATGAACTTCCAATTTTAATTTTCTGCAACTTCCATTTTTATTTCTATTCAACTTCTTTTTTTATTCAAGCTTCTTTTCTATTCAACTTCCTTTTTTATTTAATTTCTAAATAGATCGTTAAGGTATAGTGGCTTCTGGATTGAACTTCCATTTTTAATTTTATGCAACTTTCACTTTTATTTTTTTTCAACTTCCATTTTTATTCAATTTACTTTTCTATTAAACTTCCTTTTTTATTTAATTTCCAAATAGGTCATTAAGGAATAGTGGTTTCTTGATTGAACTTCCATTTTTAATTTTCTGCAACTTCCATTTTTATTTCTATTTAACTTCCTTTTTCATTCTTGTTCCTCTTCTACTCAACTTCCTATTTTTATTTAATTTCCAAATAGATCGTTAACGTATAGTGGTTCCTGGATTGAACTTCAATTTTAAATTTTATGCAACATTCATTTTTATTTTTATTCAACTCCCATTTTTATTCATTTTACTTTTCTATTAAACTTCCTTTTTTATTTAATTTCGAAATAGATCGTTAACGTATAGTGGTTTCTTGAATGAACTTCCATTTTTATTTTTATTCGACTTCCTTTTTTATTCAAGTCATTTTTCTATTCAGCTTCCTTTTTTATTTAATTTTCAAATAGATCGTTAAGGCATAGTGGTTTCTTGAATGAACTTCAAATTTTAATTTTCCGCAATTTCCATTTTTATTTCTATTCAACTTCTTTTTTTATTCCAGTTTCTTTTCTATTCAACTTCCTTTTTTTTTTTAATTTCTAAATAGATAGTTAAGGTATAGTGGTTTCTTGAATGAACTTCCATTTTTAATTTTCTGCAACTTTCACTTTTATTTTTATTCAACTTCCATTTTTATTCAATTTACTTTTTTATTAAACTTCCTTTTTTATTTCATTTCCAAATAGATCGTTAAGGTATAGTGGTTTCTTGAATGAACTTCCATTTTTAATTTTCTGCAACTTCCATTTTTATTTTTATTCAACTTCCATTTTTATTCAACTTATTTTTCTATTCAACTTCCTTTTTTATTTAATTTCCAAATAGATCGTTAAGGTATAATGGTTTCTTGAATCAACTTCCATTTTTAATATTCTGCAACTTCCATTTTTATTTTTATTTAACTTCCATTTTTGTTTAGGCTTCTTTTCTACTAAACTTCATTTTTTATTTAATTTCCAAATAGATCGTTAAGGTATAGTGGTTTCTAGATTGAACTTCCATTTTTAATTTTTTGCAACTTCCATTTTTATTTTTATTCAACTTCCATTTTTATTCAATTTACTTTTCTATTAAACTTCCTTTTTTATTTAATTTCCAAATAGATCGTTAAAGTATAGTGGTTTCTTGAATAAACTTCCATTTTTAATTTTCAGCAACTTCCATTTTTATTTTTATTCGACTTCCATTTTTATTCAAGTCATTTTTCTATTCAACTTCCTTTTTTATTTAATTTCCAAATAAATCGTTAAGGTATAGTGGTTTCTCGAATGAACTTCCAATTTTAATTTTCGGCAACTTCGATTTTTATTTCTATTCAACTCCTTTTTTTCATCATGTTTTTTTTCTATTCAACTTCCTTTTTTATTTAATTTCCAAATAGATCGTTAAGGTACAGTTATTTCTGGATTGAACTTCTATTTTTAATTTTATGCAACTTTCATTTTTATTTTTATTCATCTTCCATTTTTATTCAATTTACATTTCTATTAAATTTCCTTTTTTATTTAATTTGCAAATAGATCGTTAAGGTATTGTGGTTTCTGGATTGAACTTTCATTTTTAATTTTATGCATCTTTCACTTTTATTTTTTTTCAACTTCCATTTTTATTCAATTTACTTTTCTATTAAATTTCCTTTTTTATTTAATTTCCAAATAGATCGTTAAGGTATAGTGGTTTCTTGAACGAACTTCCATTTTTAATTTTCAGCAACTTCCATTTTATTTTTATTTGACTTCCAATTTTATTCAAGTCATTTTTCTATTCAACTTCCTTTTTTATTTAATTTCCAAATAAATCGTTAAGGTATAGTGGTTTCTTGAATGAACTTCCAATTTTAATTTTCGGCAACTTCCATTTTTATCTCTATTCAACATCTTTTTTTCTTCATGTTTTTTTTTTCTATTCAACTTCCTTTTTTATTTAATTTCCAAATAGATCGTTAAGGCATAGTTATTTCTGTATTGAACTTCCATTTTTAATTTTATGCAACTTTCATTTTTATTTTTATTCATCTTCCATTTTTATTCAATTTACATTTCTATTAAACTTCCTTTTTTATTTAATTTGCAAAAAGATCGTTAAGGTATTGTGGTTTCTGGATTGAACTTCCATTTCTAATTTTATGCAACTTTCACTTTTATTTTTTTTCAACTTCCATTTTTATTCAATTTACTTTTCTATTAAATTTCCTTTTTTATTTAATTTCCAAATAGATCGCTAAGGTATAGTGGTTTCTTGAATGAACTTTCATTTTTAATTTTCTGCAACTTCCATTTTTATTTTTATTTAACTTCCTATTTTATTCAAGTTTCTTTTCTACTCAACTTCCTTTTTTATTTAATTTCCAAATAAATCGTTAAGGTATAGTGGTTTCTGGATTGAACTTCCATTGTCAATTTTATGCAACTTTCATTTTTATTTTTATTCAACTTCCATTTTTATTCAATTTACTTTTCTTTTAAGCTTCCTTTTTTATTTAATTTCCAAATAGATCATTAAGGTATAGTGGTTTCTTGAATGAACTTCCATTTTTAATTTTCTGCAACTTTTATTTTTATTTTTATTCAACTTCCATTTTTATTCAGTTTACTTTTCTATTCAACTTCCTTTTTTATTTAATTTCCAAATAGATCATTCAGGTATAGTGGTTTCTTGAATGAATTTCTATTTTTAATTTTCTGCAGCTTCCATTTTTATTTTTAAGTAACATCCACTTTTCTTCAAGTTACTTATCTATTCAACTTCATTTTTTATTCAATTTCCAAATAGATCGTTAAGGTATAGTGGTTTCTAGATTGAACTTCCATTTTTAATTTTATGCAACTTTAATTTTATTTTTATTCAACTTCCATTTTTATTCAATTTACTTTTCTTTTAAGCTTCCTTTTTTATTTAATTTCCAAATAGATCGTTAAGGTATAGTGGTTTCTTGAATGAACTTCCATTTTTAATTTTCTGCAACTTTTATTTTTCTTTTTATTCAACTTCCATTTTTATTCAATTTACTTTTCTATTAAACTTCCTTTTTTTATTTAATTTCCAAATAGATCGTTAAGGTATAGTGGTTTCATGAATGAACTTCCATTTTTAATTTTCTGTAACTTTTATTTTTATTTTTATTCAACTTCCATTTTTATTCAATTTACTTTTCTATTCAACTTCCGTTTTTATTTAATTTCCTAATAGATCGTTCAGGTATAGCGGTTTCTTGAATAAATTTCCATTTTTAATTTTCTACAACTTCCATTTTTATTTTTAAGTAACTTCCATTTTTATTCAAGTTACTTTTCTATTCAACTTCATTTTTTATTTAATTTCCAAATAGATCGTTAACGTATAGTGGTTTCTGGATTGAACTTCCATTTTTAATTTTATGCAAGTTTCATTTTTATTTTTATTCAACTTCCATTTTTATTCAATTTACTTTTCAATTAAACTTCCTTTTTTATTTAATTTCCAAATAGATCGTTAAGGTATAGTGGTTTCTTGAATGAACTTCCATTTTTAATTTTCTGCAATTTTCATTTTTATTTTTATTCGACTTCCATTTTTATTCAAGCCATTTTTCTATTCAACTTCCTTTTTTTATTAATTTCCAAATAGATCGTTAAGGTATAGTGGTTTCTTGAATGAACTTCCATTTTTAATTTTCTGCAATTTCTATAGCGATCCCGGGTTTACCCTTGTTGTACAGTGATCCAGACATGTGTCCGTGGATGATAGTAGTTCATTATTACCTGGTGTACATCCTTTCTTACTTTGTATTTGAGTTATAGGATGTGTTGGGCAGGTTTGTTACAGGTAGGTTGAGATTAGAAACCAAAACTAGTTGCCCAGATTTTGACCTGTCCGCTCGAGCGGGGGTTATGGCGCTCGAGTGGGAGTTTCACCCATCCAGTATTTCCTGTGCAGTGTTCGACGCTCGAGCGTGGGATTGGCCGCTCGAGCGGGATTGTGTGAGTGCCGCTCGAGCGGGAGACCTATCTGCAAAAGTTCTGGGAGTGTGTATCCTCCGCTCGAGCGGGATAGTTGACGCTCGAGCGGGAGTCTGTGAGTGACGATCGAGCGGGGAGTTTGATGCTCGAGCGGGGCGACTTTTATATAAATCCGAGATCTGACTTTTGGATCACTTTTTCAAGATCTTTTCTCTCTCTTACTTTTCCAAAAAGCCATTTTCAGAGCTTCTCACTCTAAAACCGGCCCTTCTCTCTTAGATTTGATCTAGTAGGAGTTGTTTGCTCACTTTTGGTCTTTACGAAAGTTGTGTTGATCGTCGAGGGCTACATTTTAATCTGAAAATTTTGGAGTTTGAAGCATTTTGGTTTTGGTCTTCATCTCCATTGGAGCTCAAACTTTGAGGTAGGGATATCCTACTCCTCTCTATGAGTTTTGTCTTTAAATTTTAGTATTTTGAGATGTTGGGGTTGGTTTGGTAATTTCGTGAAAGTTTGGGGCCTTTGTGTAAATTTACAAAAGTTGGGGTTTTAACTATATAAAGCCTAGATGCATGTTCGGCATGGAAAAAATGAAATTAATGTTAAAACATTAATGAAAATGGAACCTAAGGGTTGTAATGTTAATTATGGAAAATGCCCTAATTACATTGATTGATTAATTTGTATAATTAATTGTTGGGAATGAGGAATTGAATTGAGAATGTGGAAATTGGAAAGGGAAGGGGTTAAAGGTGTAGTTGGATTATTTATCACTCAGCTAGTTGAAATGTTGATTTAATATCCATTTGTGCATTTATTTTCTATTTAGAAATAACTGCTTTGGACTATCGGTGGAGGATAGTCGTGATTGTTGTAAACAATGCATGATGATTAGGCAAACTAAAACTAATCGATTGAAGGTGTCATAAAGTATGACGGTGGATTGAATACATTAATTTTATGTATTGATTGATTGTGTATAGAACCTTTGTGTTTATATGCATTGTGTATAGAGGAGGAGATGGGGGATGTACTCCGCGGTTTAGGGGAAGATGGGGGATGTACCTCTAAACCGGATAGTGTTGGGAGGAGATGGGGGATGAACTCCGTAGATAAAGCTCATATGCTTGTCTAGAGAAGTGAGGATACAACTCATAGGCTTATCTTTGAGAAGTGTAGATACAGCTCATATGCTTGTCTAGTGAAGTGTGGATATAGCTTATATGCTTATCTGTTGATGCGTGATATGTTTATCTATTGATATGTTGATATAGCTAATATGCTTATCTACTAAATAAAGGTGGAGAATGAAAAGTAACATAGACTTGTATGTTATGAAACTGTGATGAGAGATATGTGGATGTATCGGTATTGGCCATCTATCAATTGCTAATCTTTTAGTCATCGTTCATAGTTGGTTTAGTATATCTCTGCTGGGCTGTGGCTCACCCTATATGAGAATATCATTTTCAGGTACAGGTAGCATGCCACCTCCAAGGACGTAGCTTGGGAGGCTAGAGGCAGGCGGACTCTTGTCGTTTTATTTCTTTGATGTATTACATGTATATTCAAGCCAAGGGCTTAATGTGTAAATGAGTTAGCACTCTTTTGTTGTAACCAAGTGTTAACTTGGAAAGCTATAAGCCCGTAGGGCATTTGCTTTTGTTGTTAACATGTAATATTTTTGTAAGAAACTACTCTGATGAATAGAAGAATGTTTATCTTTATTACCAATTCATGTCTATATTGATGTGTTTAATGTTATTATTTTGAGGGCAGTACAATTTCCATTTTTATTCAAGTCATTTTTCTAATCAACTTCCTTTTTTATTTAATTTCCAAATAGATCGTTAAGGTATAGTGGTTTCTGGATTGAACTTCCATTTTTAATTTTCTACAACTATCACATTTATTTTTATTCAATTTCCATTTTTACTCAATTTACTTTTCTATTAAAATTCCTTTTTTATTTAATTTCCAAATAGATCGTTAACGTATAGTGGTTTCTTGAATGAATTCCATTTTTAATTTACAGCAACTTCCATTTTTATTTTTATTCGACTTCCATTTTTATTCAATTTACTTTTCTATTAAACTTCCTTTTTTATTTAATTTCCAAATAGATCGTTAAGGTATAGTGGTTTCTTGAATGAACTTCCATTTTTAATTTTCTGCAACTTTCATTTTCATTTTTATTTCACTTCCATTTTTATTCAATTTACTTTTCTATTCAACTTCCTTTTTTATTTAATTTCCAAATAGATCGTTAAGGTATAGTGGTTTTTGGATTGAACTTCCATTTTTAATTTTACGCAACTTTCACTTATATTTTTATTCAACTTCCATTTTTATTCAATTTACTTTTTTATTAAGCTTTCTTTTTTATTTAATTTCCAAATAGAACGTTAAGGTCTAGTGATTTCTTTAATGAACTTCCATTTTTAATTTTATGGAACTTCCATTTTTATTTTTATTCAGCTTCCATTTTTATTCAGTTATTTTTCTACTCAACTTCCTCTTTTATTTAATTTCCAAATAGATCGTTAAGGTATAATGGTTTCTTGAATGAACTTTCATTTTTAATTTTCTGCAACTTCCATTTTTGTTTTTATTTAACTTCATTTTTTATTCAAGTTTTTCTCTACTCAACTTCCTTTTGTATTTAATTTCCAAATAGATCGTTAAGGTATAGTGGTTTCTGGATTGAACTTCCATTGTTAATTATATGCAACTTTCATTTTTATTTTTATTCAACTTCCATTTTTATTCAATTTACTTTTCTATTAAACTTCCTTTTTTATTTAATTTCCAAATAGATCGTTAAGGTATAGTGGTTTCTTGAATGAACTTCTATTTTTAATTTTCTGCAACTTTTATTTTATTTTTACTTAAATTCCATTTTTATTCAATTTATTTTTCTGTTCGACTTCCTTTTTTATTTTATTTCCAAATAGATCGCTAAGGTATAGTAGTCTCTTGAATAAACTTCCAATTTTAATTTTATGCAACTTTCATTTTTATTTTTATTCAACGTCCATTTTTATTCAATTTACTTTTCTATTAAACTTTCTTTTTTATTTAATTTCCAAATAGATCATTAAGGTATAGTGGTTTCTGGATTGAACTTCCATTTTTAATTTTCTGCAACTTCCATTTTTATTTAATTTTCTGCAACATCCTTTTTTATTCAAGTCATTTTTCTATTCAACTTCCTTTTTTATTTAATTTCCAAATAGATCGTTAACGTATAATGGTTGCTGGATTGAACTTCCATTTTTAATTTTATGCAACTTTCATTTATATTTTTATTCAACTTCCATTTTTATTAAATTTACTTTTATATTAAACTTCATTTTTTATTTAATTTCCAAATAGATCGTTAAGGTATAGTGGTTTCTTGAATGAACTTCCATTTTCAATTTTCTGCAACTTCCATTTTTATTTTTATTCAACTTCTATTTTTATTCAAGTTATTTTTCTATTCAACTTCTTTTTTTATTTAATTTCCAAATAGGTTGTTAAGGTATAGTGGTTTCGGGAATGAACTTCCATTTTTAATTTTCAGCAACTTCCATTTTTATTTTTATTTAACTTACTTTTTTGTTTAGGCTTCTTTTCTACACAACTTTCTTTTTTTTTTTAATTTTCAAATAGATCCTTAAGGTATAGTGGTTTCTTGAATGAACTTTCATTTTTAATTTTCTGCAACTTCAATTTTTATTTTTATTTAACTTCCTTTTTAATTCAAGTTTCTTTTCTACTCAACTTCCTTTTTTTATTTAATTTCCAAATAGATCGTTAAGGTATAGTTGTTTCTGGATTGAACTTCCATTGTTAATTTTATGCAACTTTCATTTTTATTTTTATTCAACATCCATTTTTATTCAATTTACTTTTCAATTAAACTTCATTTTTTATTTAATTTCCAAATAGATCGTTAAGGTATAGTGGTTTTTTGAATGAACTTCCATTTTTAATTTTCTGCAACTTCCATTTTTATTTTTATTCGACTTCCATTTTTATTCAGGTCATTTTTCTATTCAACTTCATTTTTTATTTAATTTCCAAATAGATCGTTCAGGTATAGTGATTTCTTGAATTAATTTCTATTTTTTGTTTTCTGCAACTTCCATTTTTATTTTTATTCAACTTCCATTTTTATTCTAGTTATTTTTCTATTCAACTTCCTTTTTTATTTAATTTCCAAATAGATCGTTAGGGTATAGTAGTTTCTTTAATGAACTTCCATTTTTAATTTTCTGCAATTTTCATTTTTATTTTTATTCGACTTCCATTTTTATTCAAGTCATTTTTCTATTCAACTTCCTTTTTTATTTAATTTCCAAATAGATCGTTAACGTATAATGGTTTTTGGATTGAACTTCCATTTTTAATTTTATGCAACTTTCATTTATATTTTTATTCAACTTGCATTTTTTTTAAATTTACTTTTATATTAAACTTCATTTTTTATTTAATTTCCAAATAGATCGTTAAGGCATAGTGGTTTCTTGAATGAACTTCCATTTTCAATTTTCTGCAACTTCCATTTTTATTTTTATTCAACTTCCATTTTTATTCAAGTTATTTTCTATTCAACTTCCTTTTTTATTTAATTTCCAAATAGGTTGTTAAGGTATAGGGGTTTCGTGAATGAACTACCATTTTTAATTTTCTGCAACTTCCATTTTTATTTTTATTTAACTTCCTTTTTTGTTTAGGCTTCTTTTCTACTCAACTTCCTTTTTTTTTAATTTTCAAATAGATCCTTAAGGTATAGTGGTTTCTGGATTGAACTTCCATTTTTAATTTTATGCAACTTCCATTTTTATTTTTATTCAACTTCCATTTTTATTTAATTTACATTTCTATTAAACTTCCTTTTTTATTTAATTTGCAAATAGATCGTTAAGGTATAGTGGTTTCTTGAATGAACTTCAATTTTTAATTTTCTGCAACTTTCATTTTTACTATTTTTCAAATTCCATTTTTATTCTAGTTATTTTTCTATTCAACTTCCTTTTTTATTTAATTTCCAAATTGATCGTTAAGGTATAGTGGTTTCTTGAATGAACTTTCATTTTTAATTTTCTGCAACTTCCATTTTTATTTTTATTTAACTTCCTTTTTAATTCAAGTTTCTTTTCTACTCAACTTTCTTTTTTATTTAATTTCCAAATAGATCGTTAAGGTATAGTTGTTTCTGGATTGAACTTCCATTGTTAATTTTATGCAACTTTGATTTTTATTTTTATTCAACTTCCATTTTTGTTCAATTTACTTTTCAATTAAACTTCCTTTTTTATTTAATTTCCAAATAGATCGTTAAGGTATAATGGTTTCTTGAATGAACTTCCATTTTTATTTTTATTCGACTTCCATTTTTATTCAGGTCATTTTTCTGTTCAACTTCATTTTTTATTTAATTTCCAAATAGATCGTTCAGGTATAGTGATTTCTTGAATTAATTTCTATTTTTTATTTTCTGCAACTTCCATTTTTATTTTTATTCAACTTCCATTTTTATTCAAGTTACTTTTCAATTAAACTTCCTTTTTTATTTAATTTCCAAATAGATCGTTAAGGTATAGTGGTTTCTTGAATGAACTTCCATTTTTAATTTTCTGCAATTTTCATTTTTATTTTTATTCGACTTCCATTTTTATTCAAGTTATTTTTCTATTCAACTTCTTTTTTTATTTAATTTCCAAATAGATCGTTAACGTATAATGGTTTTTGGATTGAACTTCCATTTTTAATTTTATGGAACTTTCATTTATATTTTTATTCAACTTCCATTTTTATTAAATTTACTTTTATATTAAACTTCATTTTTTATTTCATTTCCAAATAGATCGTTAAGGTATAGTGGTTTCTTGAATTAATTTCCATTTTCAATTTTCTACAACTTCCATATTTATTTTTATTCAACTTCCATTTTTATTCAAGTTATTTTTCTATTCAACTTCCTTTTTTATTTAATTTCCAAATAGGTTGTTAAGGTATAGTGGTTTCGTGAATGAACTTCCATTTTCAATTTTCTGCAACTTCCATTTTTATTTTTATTTAACTTCCTTTTTTGTTTAGGCTTCTTTTCTACTCAACTTCCTTTTTTTTTTTAATTTTCAAATAGATCCTTAAGGTATAGTGGTTTCTGGATTGAACTTCCATTTTTAATTTTATGCAACTTCCATTTTTATTTTTATTCAACTTCCATTTTTGTTGAATTTACTTTTCTATTAAACTTCCTTTTTTATTTAATTTCCAAATAGATCGTTAAGGTATAGTGGTTTCTGGATTGAACTTCCATTTTTAATTTTCTGCAACTTCCATTTTTATTTTTATTCAACTTCCATTTTTATTCAATTTACTTTTCTATTAAACTTCCTCTTTTATTTAATTTCCAAATTGATCGCTAAGGAATAGTGGTTTCTTGAATGAACTTCCATTTTTAATTTTTTACAACTTCCATTTTTATTTTTATTCGACTTCCATTTTTATTTAAGTCATTTTTCTATTCAACTTCGTTTTTTATTTAATTTACGAATAAATCGTTAAGGTATAGTGGTTTCTTGAATGAACTTCCAATTTTAATTTTCGGCAACTTCCATTTTTATTTCTACTCAACTTCTTTTTTTCTTCAAGTTTTTTTTCTATTCAACTTCCATTTTTATTTAATTTCCAAATAGATCGTTAAGGTATAGTGGTTTCTTGAATGAACTTCCATTTTTAATTTTCTGCAACTTCCATTTTTATTTTTATTCGACTTCCATTTTTATTCAGGTCATTTTTCTTTTCAACTTCATTTTTTATTTAATTTCCAAATAGATCGTTCAGTTATAGTGATTTCTTGAATTAATGTCTATTTTTTATTTTCTGCAACTTCCATTTTTATTTTTATTCAACTTTCATTTTTATTCAAGTTACTTTTCAATTAAACTTCCTTTTTTATTTAATTTCCAAATAGGTCGTTAAGGTATAGTGGTTTCTTGAATGAACTACCATTTTTAATTTTCTGCAATTTTCATTTTTATTTTTATTCGACTTCCATTTTTATTCAAGCCATTTTTCTATTCAACTTCCTTTTTAATTAATTTCCAAATAGATCGTTAAGGTACAATGGTTTCTTCAATGAATTTCTATTTTTAATTTTTTGCAACTTCCACTTTTATTTTTAAGTAACTTCCATTTTTATTCAAGTTACTTTTCTATTTAACTTCCTTTTTTATTTAATTTCCAAATAGATTGTTACGGTATAGTGGTTTTTGGATTGAACTTCCATTCTTAATTTTGTGCAACTTCCACTTTTATTTTTATTTGACTTCCATTTTTATTCAATTTACTTTTCTATTCAACTTCCTTTTTTATTTAATTTCTAAATAGATCGTTAAGGTATTGTTGTTTCTTGAATGAACTTCCAATTTTAATTTTTTGCAACTTCCATTTTATTTTTATTCAACTTCTTGTTTTATTCTAGTTGCTTTTCTATTCAACTTCCTTTTTTATTTAATTTCCAAATAGATCGTTAAGTTATAGTGTTTTCTGGATTGAACTTCCATTTTTAATTTTATGCAACCTTCATTTTTATTTTTATTCAACTTCCATTTTTATTCAATTTACATTTCTATTAAACTTTCTTTTCTATTTAATTTGCAAATAGATGGTTCAGGTATAGTGGATCTTGAATAAACTTCAATTTTTAATGTTCTGCAACTTTCATTTCTATTTTTGTTCAAATTCCATTTTTATTCTAGTTATTTTTCTATTCAACTTCCTTTTTTATTTAATTTCCAAATAGATCGTTAAGGTATAGTGGTTTCTTGAATGAACTTTCATTTTTAATTTTCTGCAACTTCCATTTTTATTTTTATTTAACTTCCTTTTTAATTCAAGTTTCTTTTCTACTCAACTTCCTTTTTTATTTAATTTCCAAATAGATCGTTATGGTATAATGGTTTCTGGATTGTACTTCCATTGTTAATTTGATGCAACTTTATTTTTATTTTTATTCAACTTCCATTTTTATTCAATTTAATTTTCTATTAAACTTCCTTTTTTATTTAATTTCCAAATATATCGTTAAGGTATAGTGGTTTCTTGAATGAACTTCCATTTGTAATTTTCTGCAACTTTTATTTTTATTTTTATTCAACTTCCATTTTTGTGCAATTTACTTTTATATTCAAATTCCCATTTTATTTAATTTCAAAATAGATCGTTCAGGTATAGTGATTTATTGAATTAATTTCTATTTTTTATTTTCTGCAACTTCCATTTTTATTTTTAAGTAATTCCTTTTTTATTCAAATTACTTTTCTATACAACTTCATTTTTTGTTTAATTTCCAAATAGATCAATAAGGTATAGTGGTTTCTGGATTGAACTTCCATTGTTTATTTTATGCAACTTTCATTTTTAATTTTATTCAACTTCCATTTTTATTCAATTTATTTTTCTATTAGCTTCCTTTTTTATTTACTTTCCAAATTGATCGTTAAAATATAGTGGTTTCTTGAATGAACTTCCATTTTTAATTTGCTGCAACTTTTATTTTTATTTTTATTCAACTTCCATTTTTATTCAATTTACTTTTCTATTCAACTTCCTTTTTTATTTAATTTCCTAATATATCGTTCAGGTACAGTGGTTTCTTGAATGAATTTCTATTTTTAATTTTCTGCAACTTCCATTTTTATTTTTATGTAACTTCCATTTTTATTCAAGTTACTTTTCTATTCAACTTCATTTTTTATTTAATTTCCAAATAGATCGTTGACGTATAGTGGTTTTGGATTGAGCTTCCATTTTTAATTTTATGCAACTTTCATTTTTATTTTTATTCAACTTCCATTTTTATTCAATTTACTTTTCAGTTAAACTTCCTTTTTTATTTAATTTCCAAATAGATCGTTAAGGTATAGTGGTTTCTTGAATGAACTTCCATTTTTAATTTTCTGCAATTTTCATTTTTATTTTTATTCGACTTCCATTTTTATTCAAGCCATTTTTCTATTCAACTTCCTTTTTTAATTAATTTCCCAATAGATCGTTAAGGTATAGTGGTTTCTTGAATGAATTTCTATTTTTAATTTTCTGCAACTTCCATTTTTATTTTTAAGTAACTTCCATTTTTATTCAAGTTACTTTTCTATACAACTTCCTTTTTTATTTAATTTCCAAATAGATCGTTACGGTATAGTGGTTTCTGGATTGAACTTCCATTTTTAATTTTCTGCTACTTCCACTTTTATTTTTATTCAACTTCCATTTTTATTCAATTTACTTTTCTATTAAAATTCCTTTTTTATTTAATTTCCAAACAGATCGTTAAGGTATAGTGGTTTCTGGAATTAACTTCCATTTTTAATTTTCTGCAACTTCCACTTTTATTTTTATTCGACTTTCATTTTTATTCAATTTACTTTTCTATTAAAATTCCTTTTTTATTTGATTTCCAAATAGATCGTTAAGGTATAGTGGCTTCTTGAATGAATTTCCATTTTTATTTTTTTGCAACAGCCATTTTTATTTTTATTTGACTTCCATTTTTATTCAATTTACTCTTCTATTCAACTTCCTTTTTTACTTAATTTCCAAATAGATTGTTAAGGTATAGTTGTTTCTTGAATGAACTTCCAATTTTAATTTTCTGCAACTTCCATTTTTATTTTTATCCAACTTCTTTTTTTATTCTAGTTTCTTTTCTATTCAACTTCCTTTTTTATTTAATTTCCAAATAGATCGTTAAGGTATAGTTTTTTTGTATTGAACTTCCATTTTTAATTTTCTGCAACCTTTATTTTTATTTTTATTCAACTTCCATTTTTATTCAATTTACATTTCGGTTAAAGATCCTTTTCTTTTTAATTTGTAAATAGATCGTTAAGGTATAGTGGTTTCTTGAATGAACTTCAATTTTTAATTTTCTACAACTTTCATTTTTATTTTTGTACAAATTCCATTTTTATTCTAGTTATTTTTCTATTCAACTTCCTTTTTTATTTAATTTCCAAATAGATCGTTAAGGTATAGTGGTTTCTTGAATGAACTTTCATTTTTAATTTTCTGCAACTTCCATTTTTATTTTTATTTAACTTCCTTTTTAATTCAAGTTTCTTTTCTACTCAACTTATTTTTTAATTTAATTTCCAAATAGATCGTTAAGGTATAATGGTTTCTGGGTCGAACTTCCATTGTTAATTTGATGCAACTTTATTTTTATTTTTATTTAACTTCCATTTTTAATCAATTTACTTTTCTATTAAGCTTCCTTTTTTATTTACTTTCCAAATATATCGTTAAGATATAGTGGTTTCTTGAATGAACTTCCATTTTTAATTTTCTGCAACTTTTATTTTTATTTTTATTCAACTTCCATTTTTATTCAATTTAATTTTATATTCAACTTCCTTTTTTATTTAATTTCAAAATAGATCGTTCAGGTATAGTGATTTCTTGAATGAATTTCTATTTTTTATTTTCTGCAACTTCCATTTTTATTTTTAAGTAATTCCATTTTTATTCAAGTTACTTTTCTATTCAACTTCATTTTTTATTTAATTTCCAAATAGATCGTTAAGGTATAGTGGTTTCTGGATTGAACTTCCATTGTTTAATTTATGCAACTTTCATTTTTATTTTTATTCAACTTCCATTTTTATTCAATTTATTTTTCTATTCAGCTTCCTTTTTTATTTAATTTCGAAATAGATTGTTAAGGTATAGTGGTTTCTTGAATGAACTTCCATTTTTAATTTGCTGCAACTTTGATTTTTATTTTTATTCAACTTCCATTTTTATTCAATTTACTTTTCTATTCAACTTCCTTTTTTATTTAATTTCCGAATATATCGTTCAGGTATAATGGTTTCCTGAATGAATTTCTATTTTAAATTTTCTGCAACTTCCATTTTTATTTTTAAGTAACTTCCATTTTTATTCAAGTCACTTTTCTATTCAACTTCATTTTTTATTTAATTTCCAAATAGATCGTTGACGTATAGTGGTTCTGGATTGAACTTCCACTTTTAATTTTATGCAACTTTCGTTTTTAATTTTATTCAACTTCCATTTTTATTCAATTTACTTTTCAATTAAACTTCCTTTTTTATTTAATTTCCAAATAGATCGTTAAGGTATAGTGGTTTCTTGAATGAACTTCCATTTTTAATTTTCTGCAATTTTCATTTTTATTTTTATTCGACTTCTATTTTTTTTCAAGCCAATTTTCTATTCAATTTCCTTTTTTAATTAATTTCCAAATAGATCGTTAAGGTATAGTGGTTTCATGAATGAATTTCTATTTTTAATTTTCTGCCACTTCCATTTTAATTTTTAAGTAACTTCTATTTTTATTCAAGTTACTTTTCTATTCAAGTTTATTTTTTATTTAATTTCCAAATAGATCGTTAAGGTATAGTGGTTTCTAGATTGAACTTCAATTTTTTATTTTCTGCAACTTCCACTTTTATTTTTATTCAACTTTCGTTTTTATTCAATTTACTTTTCTATTAAAATTCCTTTTTTATTTAATTTCCAACTAGATCGTTAAGGTATAATGGTTTCTTGAATGAACTTCCATTTTTAATTTTCTGCAACTTCCATTTTTTTTTTATTTGACTTCCATTTTTATTAAAGTTGTTTTTCTATTCGACTTTTTTTTTTTTTTTAATTTCCAAATAGATCTTTCAGCTATAGTGGTTTCTTGAATGAACTTCCATTTTTAATTTTCTGCAATTTTGATTTTCATTTTTATTCGACTTCCATTTTTATTCAAGCCAATTTTCTATTCAACTTCCTTTTTTAATTAATTTCCAAATAGATCGTTAAGGTATAGTGGTTTCATGAATGAATTTCTATTTTTAATTTTCTGCAACTTCCATTTTTATTTTTAAGTAACTTCCAATTTTATTCAATTTACTTTTCTATTCAACTTCCCTTTCTATTTAATTTCGAAATAGATTGTTAAGGTATAGTGGTTTCTGGATTGAACTTCCATTTTTAATTTTATGCAACTTTCATTTCTATTTTTATTCAACTTCCATTTTTATTCAATTTACTTTTCTATTAAACTTCGTTTTTTATTTATTTTCCAAATAGATCGTTAAGGTATAGTGGTTTCTGGAATGAACTTCCATTTTTAATTTTATGTAACTTTCATTTTTATTTTTATTCAACTTCCATTTTTATTCAATTTATTTTTCTATTAAACTTCCTTTTCTATTTAATTTAAAAATATATTGTTAAGGTATAGTGGTTTCTTGAATGAACTTCCATTTTTAATTTTCTGCGACATCCATTTTTATTTTTATTCGACTTCCATTTTTATTAAAGTTATTTTTCTATTCGACTTCCTTTTTTATTTAATTTCCAAATAGATCGTTTAGGTATAGTGGTTTCTTGAATGAACTTCCAATTTTAATTTTCTGCAACTTCCATTTTTATTTTTATTCGACTTCCATTTTTATTCAGGTTATTTTTTTTATTCAACTTCCTTTTTTATTTAATTTCCAAATGCGTCGTTAAGGTATATTGGTTTCTTGAATAAACTTCCAATTTTAATTTTCTGCAACTTTCGTTTTTATTTCTATTCAACTTCTTTTTTTATTCAAGTTTCTTTTCTATTCGGCTTCCTTTTTTATTTAATTTCCAAATAGGTCGTTAAGGTATACTGGTTTCTGGATTGAACTTCTATTTTTAATTTTATGGAACTTCCATTTTTATTTTTATACAGCTTCCACTTTTATTCAAGTTATTTTTCTATTCAACTTCATTTTTTATTTAATTTTCAAATAGATCGTTAAGGTATAGTGGTTTCTTGAATGAACTTCCATTTTTAATTTTTTGTAACTTCCATTTTTATTTTTATTTAACTTCCTTTTTTATTCAAGTTTCTTTTCTACTCAACTTCCTTTTTTATTTAATTTCCAAATAGATCGTTAAGGTATTGTGGTTTCTGGATTGAACTTCCATTGTTAATTTTATGCAACTTTCATTTTTATTTTTATACTACTTCTATTTTTATTCAATTTACTTTTCTATTAAACTTCCTTTTTTATTTAATTTCCAAATTGATCGTTAAGGTATAGTGGTCTCTTGAATGAATTTCCATTTTTATTCATGTTATTTTTCCATTCAACTTCCTTTTTTATTTAATTTCCAAATAGATCGTTAACGTATAGTGATTTCTAGATTGAACTTCCATTTTTAATTTTATGCAAATTTCATTTTTATTTTTATTCAACTTCCATTTTTACTCAATGTACTTTTCCATTAAACTTCCTTTTTTATTTAATTTCCAAATAGATCGTTAAGGTATAGTGGTCTCTTGAATGAACTTCCATTTATAATTTTATGCAACTTTCATTTTTATTTTTATTCAACTTCCACTTTTATTCAAGTTATTTTTCTATTCAACTTCCTTTTTTTATTTAATTTTCAAATAGATCGTGAAGGTATAGTGGTTTCTTGAATGAACTTCCATTTTTAATTTTTTGTAACTTCCATTTTTATTTTTATTTAACTTCCTTTTTTATTCAAGTTTCTTTTCCACTCAACTTCCTTTTTTATTTAATTTCCAAATAGATCGTTAAGGTATTGTGGTTTCTGGATTGAACTTCCATTGTTAATTTTATGCAACTTTTATTTTTATTTTTATACAACTTCCATTTTTATTCAATTTACTTTTCTATTAAACTTCCTTTTTTATTTAATTTCCAAATAGATCGTTAAGGTATAGTGGTTTCTTGAATGAACTTCCATTTCTAATTTTCTGCAACTTTCATTTTTATTTTTATTTAACTTCCATTTTTATTCAATTTACTTTTCTATTCAACTTCCTTTTTTATGTAATTTCCAAATAGATCGTTAAGGTATAGTGGTTTCTTGAATGAATTTCCATTTTTATTCATGTTATTTTTCCATTCAACTTCCTTTTTTATTTAATTTCCAAATAGATCGTTAACGTATAGTGGTTTCCAGATTGAACTTCCATTTTTAATTTTATGCAAATTTCATTTTTATTTTTATTCAACTTCCATTTTTACTCAATGTACTTTTCTATTAAACATCCTTTTTTATTTAATTTTGCAAATAGAACGTTAAGGTATAGTGGTCTCTTGAATGAACTTCCATTTATAATTTTATGCAACTTTCATTTTTATTTTTATTCAACTTCCATTTTTATTCAATTTACTTTTCAATTAAACTTCCTTTTCTATTTAATTTCCAAATAAATCGTCAAGGTATAGTGGTTTCTTGAATGAACTTCCATTTTTAATTTTTTGTAACTTCCATTTTTATTTTTATTTAACTTCCTTTTTTATTCAAGTTTCTTTTCTACTCAACTTCCTTTTTTATTTAATTTCCAAATAGATTGTTAAGGTATTGTGGTTTCTGGATTGAACTTCCAATGTTAATTTTATGCAACTTTCATTTTTATTTTTATACAACATCCATTTTTATTCAATTTACTTTTCTATTAAACTTCCTTTTTTATTTAATTTACAAATAGATCGTTAAGGTATAGTGGTTTCTTGAATGAACTTCCATTTCTAATTTTCTGCAACTTTCATTTTTATTTTTATTTAACTTCTATTTTTATTCAATTTACTTTCTATTCAACTTCCTTTTTTATGTAATTTCCAAATAGATCGTTAAGGTATAGTGGTTTCTTGAATGAATATCCATTTTTATTCATGTTACTTTCCCATTCAACTTCCTTTTTTATTTAATTTCCAAATGGATCGTTAACGTATTGTAGTTTCTAGATTGAACTTCCATTTTTAATTTTATGCGACTTTCATTTTTATTTTTATTCAACTTCCATTTTTACTCAATGTACTTTTCTATTAAACATCCTTTTTTATTTCATTTCCAAATAGATCGTTAAGGTATAGTGGTCTCTTGAATGAACTTCCATTTATAATTCTATGCAACTTTCATTTTTATTTTTATTCAACTTTCATTTTTATTCAATTTACTTTTCAATTAAGCTTCTTTTTCTATTTAATTTCCAAATAGATTGTTAAGGTATAGTGGTTTCTTGAATGAACTGTCATTTTTAATTTTCTGCAACTTCCATTTTTATTTTTAATCGACTTCCATTTTTATTCAAGTCATTTTTCTATTCAACTTCCTTTTTTAATTAATTTCCAAAATAGATCGTTAAGGTATAGTGGTTTCTTGAATGAATTTTCATTTTTAATTTTCTGCAACTTCCATTTTTATTCAAGTCATTTTTCTATTCAACTTCCTTTTTTATTTAATTTCCAAATAGATCGATAAGGTATAGTGGTTTCTGAATTGAACTTCCATTTTTAATTTTATGCAACTTTCAATTTTATTTTTTTTCGACTTCCATTTTTATTCAATTTACTTTTCTATTATACTTCCTTTTTTATTTAATTTCCAAATAGATCGTTATGGTGTAGTAGTTTCTTGAATGAACTTCCATTTCTAATTTTCTGCAACTTCCATTTTTGTTTTTATTTGACTTCCGTTTTTATTCAAGTTATTTTTCTATTCAACTTCCTTTTTTATTTAATTTCCAAATAGATCGTTAAGGTATAGTGGTTTCTTGAATGAACTTCCATTTTAATTTTCTGCAACTTCCATTTTTATTTTTATTTAACTTCCTTTTTCAATCAAGTTTGTTTTCTACTCTACTTCCTTTTTTGTTTAATTTCCAAATAGATCGTTAAGGTATAGTGGTTTCTGGATTGAAATTCCATTTTTAATTTTATGCAACTTTCATTTTTATTTTTATTCAACTTCCATTTTTATTCAATTTACTTTTCTGTTACACTTACATTTTTATTGAATTTCCAATTAGATCGTTAAGGTATAGAGGTTTCTTGAATGATCTTCCATTTTTAATTTTCTGCAAGTTCCATTTTTATTTTTATTCGACTTCCATTTTTATAAAAGTTTTTTTTCTATTCAACTTCCTTTTTTATTTAATTTTCAAATAGATCGTTAAGGTATAGTGGTTTCTTGAATGAACTTCCAATTTTAATTTTCTGCAACTTCCATTTTTATTTTTGTTCGACTTCCATTTTTATTCAGGTTATTATTTTATTCAACTTCCTTTTTTATTTAATTTCCAAATAGATTGTTAAGGTATATTGGTTTCTTGAATGAACTTCCAATTTTAATTTTCTGCAACTTTCGTTTTTATTTCTATTCAACTTCTTTTTTTATTCAAGTTTCTTTTCTATTCGGCTTCCTTTTTTATTTAATTTCCAAATAGATCGTTAAGGTATACTGGTTTCTGGATTGAACTTCTATTTTTACTTTATGGAACTTCCATTTTTATTTTTATACGGCTTCCATTTTTATTCAAGTTATTTTTCTATTAAACTTCCTTTTTTATTTAATTTTCAAATAGATCGTTAAGGTATAGTGGTTTCTTGAATGAACTTCCATTTTTAATTTTCTGTAACTTCCATTTTTATTTTTATTTAACTTCCTTTTTTATTCAAGTTTTTTTCTACTCAACTTCCTTTTTTATTTAGTTTCCAAATAGATCGTTAAGTTATTGTTGTTTCTGGATTGAACTTCCATTGTTAATTTTATGCAACTTTCATTTTTATTTTTATACAACTTCCATTTTTATTCAATTTACTTTTCTATTAAACGTCATTTTTTATTTAATTTCCAAATAGATCGTTAAGGTATAGTGGTTTTTTGAATAAACTTCCATTTCTAATTTTCTGCAACTGTCATTTTTACTTTTATTTAACTTCCATTTTTATTCAATTTACTTTTCTATTCAACTTCATTTTTTATGTAATTTCCAAATAGATCGTTAAGGTATAGTGGTTTCTTGAATGAATTTCCATTGTTATTCAAGTTACTTTTCCATTCAACTTCCTTTTTTATTTAATTTCCAAATAGATCATTAACGTATAGTGGTTTCTAGATTGAACTTCCATTTTTAATTTTATGCAACTTTCATTTTTTTTTATTCAACTTCCATTTTTACTCAATGTACTTTTCTATTAAACTTCCTTTTTTATTTAATTTCCAAATAGATCGTTAAGGTATAGTGGTCTCTTGAATGAACTTCCATTTATAATTCTATGCAACTTTCATTTTTATTTTTATTCAACTTCCATTTTTATTCAATTTACTTTTCAATTAAACTTCCTTTTCTATTTAATTTCCAAATAGATCGTTAAGGTATAGTGGTTTCTTGAATGAACTTCCATTTTTAATTTTCTGCAACTTCCATTTTTATTTTTATTCGACTTCCATTTTTATTCAAGTCATTTTTCTATTCAACATCCTTTTTTAATTAATTTCCAAAATAGATCGTTAAGGTATAGTGGTTTCTTGAATAAATTTACATTTTTAATTTTCTGCAACTTCCATTTTTATTCAAGTCATTTTTCTATTCAACTTCATTTTTTATTTAATTTCCAAATAGATCGTTAAGGTATAGTGGTTTCTGGATTGAACTTCCATTTTTAATTTTATGCAACTTTCAATTTTATTTTTTTTCGACTTCCATTTTTATTCAATTTACTTTTCTATTATACTTCCTTTTTTATTTAATTTCCAAGTAGATCGTTAAGGTATAGTAGTTTCTTGAATGAACTTCCGTTTTAAATTTTCTGCAACTTCCATTTTTGTTTTTATTTGACTTCCGTTTTTATTCAAGTTATTTTTCAATTCAACTTCCTTTTTTATTTAATTTCCAAATATATCGTTAAGGTATAGTGGTTTCTTGAATGAACTTCCATTTTTAATTTTCTGCAACATCCATTTTTATTTTTATTTCACTTCCTTTTTTCTTTAATTTCCAAATAGATCGTTAAGATATAGTGGTTTCTTTAATGAACTTCCAATTTTAATTTTCTGCAACTTCGATTTTTATTTTTATTCGACTTCTTTTTTTTCAAGTTTCTTTTCTATTCAACTTCTTTTTTATTTAATTTCCAAATAGGTCGTTAAGGTATACTGGTTTCTGGATTGAACTTCCATTTTTAATTTTCTGAAATTCCATATTTATATTTATTTAACTTCCATTTTCATTCTAGTTTCTTTTCTACTCAACTTTCTTTTTTATTTAATTTCCAAATAGATCGTTAAGGTATAGTGGTTTCTGGACTGAACTTCCATTTTTAATTTTATGCAACTTTCATTTTTATTTTTATTCAACTTCCATTTTTATTTAATTTACTTTTCTATTAAACTTCCTTTTCTATTTAATTTCAAAATAGATCGTTAAAGGTATAGTGGTTTCTTGAATGAATTTCCATTTTTAATTTTCTGCAACTTCCATTTTTGTTTTTATTCGACTTCCATTTTTATTCAAGGTATTTTTCTATTCAACTTCCTTTTTTATTTAATTTCCAAATAGATCGTTAAGGTATAACGGTTTCTTGAATGAACTTCCATTTTTAATTTTCTGCAACTTTCATTTTATTTTTATTTAACTTCGTTTTTCGATCAAGTTTCTTTTCTACTCAACTTCATTTTTTTATTTAATTTCCAAATAGATCGTTAAGGTATAGCGGTTTCTGGATTGAAATTCCACTTTTCGTTTTAAGCAACTTTCATTTTTATTTTTATTCAACTTCCATTTTTATTCAATTTACTTTTCTATTAAACTTACATTTTTATTTAATTTCCAAATAGATCATTAAGGTATAGTGTTTTCTTGAATGAACTTCCATTTTTGATTTTCTGCAACTTCCATTTTTATTTTTATTCGACTTCCATTTTTATTCAAGTTATTTTTCTATTCAACTTCCTTTTTTATTTGATTTCCAAATAAATCGTTAAGGTATAGTGGTTTCTGGATTGAACTTCCATTTTTAATTTTATGCAACTTTCATTTTTATTTTTATTCAACTTCCATTTTTACCCAATTTACTTTTCAATTAAACTTCCTTTTTTATTTAATTTCCAAATAGATCGTTAAGATATAGTGGTTTCTTTAATGAACTTCCATTTTTAATTTTCTGCAACTTCCATTTTTATTTTTATTCGACTTCCATTTTTATTCAAGTTATTTTTCTATTAAACTTCCTTTTTTATTTGATTTGCAAATAAATCGTTAAGGTATTAATTTTCTGCAACTTCCATTTTTATTTTCATTCGACTTCCATTTCTATTAAAGTTATTTTTTTATTCAACTTCTTTTTTTATTTCATTTCCAAATAGATCGTTAAGGTATAGTGGTTTCCTGAATGAACTTCCAATTTTAATTTTCTGCAACTTTCATTTTTACTTCTATTCAACTTCCTTTTTTCTTAAATTTCCAAAAAGATCGTTAAAGTATACTGGTTTCTGGATTGAACTTCCATTTTTAATTTTATGCAACTTTCACTTTTATTTTTTTTCAACTTCCATTTTTATTCAATTTACTTTTCTATAAAACTTCTTTTTTTATTTAATTTCCAAATAGATCATTAAGGTATAGTGGTTTCTTTAATGAACTTCTATTTTTAATTTTATGGAACTTCCATTTTTATTTTTATTCAGCTTCCATTTTTATTCATGTTATTTTTCTATTCAACTTCCTTTTTTATTTAATTTCCAAATAGATCGTTAAGGTATAGTGGTTTCTTGAATGAACGTCCATTTTTAATTTTCTGCAACTTCCATTTTTATTTTTATTTAATTTCCTTTTTTATTCAAGTTTCTTTTCTATTCAACTTACTTTTTTATTTAATTTCCATATAGATCGTTATGGTATAGTGGTTTCTGGATTGAACTTCCATTGTTAATTTTATGCAACTTTCATTTTCATTTTTATACAACCAATTTTTGTTCAATTTACTTTTCTATTAAACTTCCTTTTTTATTTAATTTCCGAATAGATCGTTAAGGTATAGTGGTTTCTTCAATGAACTTCCATTTTTAATTTTCTGCAACTTTCATTTTTATTTTTATTTGACTTCCATTTTTATTCATTTTACTTTTCTCTTCAACTTCCTTTTTTATTTAATTTCCAAATAGATCGTTAAGGTATAGCGGTTTCTGGATTGAAATTCCATTTTTAATTTTATGCAACTTTCATTTTTATTTTTATTCAACTTCCATTTTTACTCAATTTACTTTTCAATTAAACTTCCCTTTTTATTTAATTTCCAAATAGATCGTTAAGGTATAGTGGTTTCCTGAATGAACTTCCAATTTTAATTTTCTGCAACTTTCATTTTTATTTCTATTTAGCCTCTTTTTTTATTCAAGTTTCTTTTCTATTCAACTTCCTTTTTTATTTAGTTTCCAAATAGATCGTTAAGGTATAGTGGTTTCTGGATTGAATGTCACGCCCCCAAACCGCCCCTAGTAGTTTGGTGCCGTGATGGCCAGTAACCCGAGGTTACCGAAGGCCGTCTTACAAAAATCACACACAATCAGAGTATGAAATATGGGGCTTACAAGAGCGGAAGCAAAATATACATATAAACCGAGTTGTCCATGAGAGCCGTGCATAAGTCCAATGGAATGCCATACATCAAACATCATTACAAGTCTTACAATTTTAGATACAACAAAATGGAACACAAAATACATCCTGACCAAAAGGCTTCTCAAGCCGACATATGCCAAAACAAACAAAGAAAACGTAAGCCGAGAAGCATAATCTTCAAGACGATGCAAAACGCAAATCCAAAACATGTCGGCAAAGCACCCAAAACACATCGGCAATCACGTCTAGGCCTCAATGCCTTCTTGTTCATCACCTACATATATATAGAGAGGGTGAGCTTGGATACTCAGTGAATGATACTAGAAATAAAGGTTTTGCATGATTGATATCCAAGATTTCTTTCGAAACTATACATCGCATACTTTTCGATCAAGAGGGAAATCAAGTTCATTTGCCGGCTTTCATGTTCCTTGGATGTTAATAACATCTACTTATTTCAAGGGGTGATGACATATCAAGACAAGAGTTTCAAGACAAGCTGTGCTGCGAAAGTTTAGAGTCCTCTAGCACTAAGGACTGTCAAGACAAGCTGTGCTGCGAAAGTTTATAGTCCTCTAGCACTAAGGACTGTCAAGACAAGCTGTGCTGCGAAAGTTTATAGTCCTCTAGCACTAAGGACTGTCAAGACAAGCTGTGCTGCGAAAGTTTAGAGTCCTCTAGCACTAAGGACTGTCAAGACAAGTCATCAAAACAAGATAGCATTTGATATACAAAATAGGGATAGTCATTCATGCTAGATCAAGTACTTTTCAAAACAAGGCAAAACAAGATTTATCAAAACAAGTGTAACATAGCTTTATTAGAAATACCACTCACATCGTTTCTTCACACGTCGGGGTCGAGACAAGCCCAAGTCCTACAACACATGGCAAAGCCTATTGAATGCGCTTTCAAACAAGTCTCTCATATACACAAATGTTTTCGGAAAACATGCTGGGCACCAACCAGGTCCAGGCCGAGGTTCCACACCTCCTTGCCGAGGTGTGTTCCCGAGGGCCACATGCAAGGAAAGAGGTCGGGAAACTCTGGGTTTCCCTCTGCTGATGAACATGAAGAACATGGGTGTGAAAACATGAAAAATACGAATGTTTGATCATAATCTGTCATCACAAATCTGAGGTTTTCGTGCTATGAGTTTGAAAACATGGACCTGGGTACCCATACTTGGAAATCATGCAAGAACAAACACAAAACGTGAATCTAGGCATAAAGCTTTCGGATCAAATCAAGACTTTCTTGAAGAACACATGAATGTCATTTTCTCTTTCTAAAATCGAGCTTCAAAACGATGCATGGCTTACAGATCATTTTCAATCATGCAATGCAATAACATAATCATAAAGAACATTACGAGTAGATCAAGAATCTAACCTTAGAATGCGGATCTAACGGTTGGATCTCTAGAAATCAAGCTTCAAGATCTACTTCCTCACTCTAAAACTCTTTCTTCCTCCTAGAGTTTCTCTTTCTACAAGACAAGGTTATGACACCAAATGATAGTTTTCTATACCCGGTTCTGGGGTTAACCCTCTGCTGAGACACGTGGCGGCGGCTGATTGGGTTTTACCTGAAAAGGTGCCTGACAGACCAGACAAGGCATGGTGGAAGGGTGTTCAACAAGCAAAGCGGTATGGGCTCTCTGACAGGCTATGACATCGGCTAACAACGAGGCGTATCTAACACGCTACACAGAATGACACTCCGGCAAGGGGTGACATCGGCTAACAAAGACTTCGGTGACTAAGGTGACAATGACCTCGGCTAGGAAGGACAACACTTGACTAAGCTGTGCCACATCTTGGCCTAGATGCGCCACACCTCGGCCTAGGTCATACCACTTCCAGGACGAGATCACTTGGGTGCAAGGTAACATCTCGGCTAATGTGGTCAAGGCAAGGACTGAGGTCAACAAGGGATTTCAAGATACTAAGGCCAGACTAAGGAAGACCTCGGCATTGAAATAACGTCGGCTAGAGGCAAGGCGTGACCTAAGTTTTAACATCAAGGAAGGAACAAGACAAGTACACTACGCTCAGACAAATCACGAGGCTTCAAATCAAGGCACGAATCTCACTTGTTAAAGCAAAACAAGTCACAACACACACATGCAAGCTTAACAAGTCATAATCATACAAATGCTCATGAACATGATTAAGATGAAAAATGTGGGTTCTTACAGTCTACCCTCCTTAAGGAAGTTTGGTCCCCAAACTTAAGTTACCTTGACCTACGAATAACTCCGGGTAACAGATTTTCATCTCCTCTTCCTTTTCCCATGTGGCCTCCCCGCCATAATGCTTCTCCCATTCGATTTTCACCATTGATATCGACTTGTTTCTCAACTGCCTCACTTGTCTGTCGATAATTCTCATCGGCTTCTCTTCGTAGCCCAAGTCTTCATTAACTACAACCCCGGAGTAATCTATTACATGTAGTGGGTCTCGGATATATTTTCTCAGCATCGAAACATGGAACACACTGTGGACTTGGCTCAAATCTGGCGGCAAAGCGAGTCTGTAAGCAACGGTGTTAACTTTCTCAAGAATTTCAAACGGTCCAATATATCGGGGTGCAAGTTTACCCTTCTTCCCAAATCTCGAAACTCCTGTCATCGGCGAGACCTTCAAAAATACATGATCCCCAATTCCAAATTCTAACTCCCTCCTTCTTTGGTCGGCGTAACACTTCTGTCGACTCTGTGCAGTCTTAATCCTTTGCTGAATGAGTCTGATCTTTTCAGTGGTCATTCGAACCAATTCGGGGCCAATTAGAGCTTTGTCTCCCACTTCAGTCCAACATATCGGCGATTTACATTCCCTTCCATACAAAGCTTCATACGGCGCCATGCCAATGCTGGCTTGATAACTGTTGTTGTACGCGAACTCTACTAATGGCAAATGTGATTCCCAACTTCCCTGGAGGTCCAACACGCACAGTCTGAGCATGTCTTCGAGTGTCTGAATCGTTCTTTCTGTCTGTCCGTCGGTCTGGGGGTGAAAGGCTGTGCTAAATCTCAATTCTGTTCCCAAGGCTCCTTGTAGACTCTGCCAAAATCTAGAAACGAATTTCGGATCTCGGTCTGACACAATGGACATCGGCACACCATGAAGCCTAACGATCTCATTCATGTACAATTCGGCAAGTCGGTTGGCATTGAATGTAGTCTTGACAGGCAAAAAGTGAGCTGACTTAGTAAACCGGTCAACTATAACCCAAATGGAATCCATACCTCTTTGCGTCCTCGGCAAACCCACTACGAAATCCATGGAGATGTGCTCCCATTTCCACTCAGGAATTGACAAGGGTTGAAGAAGTCCTGCTGGTCTCTGGTGTTCTGCTTTCACTCGCTGACAACACAGACACTGAGATACAAACTCGGCTATCTCTCTTTTCATGTTTGGCCACCAAAAGGTACGCTTTACGTCCCGATACATCTTGGTGCTCCCTGGATGAGCGGCAAATTTGGAACTATGGGCCTCTTGCAAAATCTTCCTTTTTAACTCTGGTACGTCGGCCACGCACAATCTTCCTTCGAACTTAAGCACCTGATTCTCTATAGAGTATCCCGGCCTCGGCTTGGTGACGAATTCATCAGTTACCTTCTTGAGGAATTTATCCTCCCTCTGACTAGTCTTCACTTCCTCAATAATAGTTGGTTCCACCGAAACCGCTGTCAGGCACGCCAAACTTCCAACTAACTTCCTGCTCAATGCGTCGGCTACGGAATTTGCCTTACCTGGGTGGTACTGAATCTGCATGTCATAATCCTTCAGTAGCTCGAGCCATCTTCTCTGCCTCATATTTAACTCTTTCTGGGTGAACAAGTATTTCAGACTCTTGTGGTCGGTGAAAACTTGGCAAGAGGTTCCGTACAGGTAATGACGCCAGATCTTCAGAGCAAAAACCACGGCAGCTAACTCCAGGTCATGGGTAGGATAATTCTTTTCATTGGGCTTCAATTGACGAGACGCGTACGCTATGACTTTACCTTTTTGCATTAAAACGCAACCCAAACCTTTGTGTGAAGCATCGCTGT
The DNA here is from genome assembly GCF_055761805.1 of Camellia sinensis. NCBI lineage: Eukaryota > Viridiplantae > Streptophyta > Magnoliopsida > Ericales > Theaceae > Camellia > Camellia sinensis. Next base: position 10,654,735 of record NC_138962.1, on the reverse strand, counting down.
AAATCTGAAATTCCTCATTAGCTGATGGTAGTACCAAAACTGGTGCTGTAACCAACCTCGCCTTCAGCTCCTGGAAAGCTGATTCTCTTTCGTCGGTCCATTCATAAGCTGTTCCCTTCTTCGTTAGTTGTGTCAATGGCACTGCAATCCTCGAGAAATCCTTTACAAACTTTCTGTAATAACCTGCCAAACCCAGAAAACTACGAATCTCGGACACGTTGGTCGGCGTCGGCCAATTCACAATGGCTTCAATCTTACTGGGGTCAACTGATATACCGTCTTCATTAATCACATGCCCTAGAAACGAAATGCTGGAAAGCCAAAACTCGCATTTACTTAACTTGGCGTACAACTTCTCATCTCTCAAGGTCTGCAGGGCAAGTCTCAGATGATTCTCGTGCTCGCTCGCACTCCCAGAATAGATCAATATGTCGTCGATAAAAATAATGACAAATTCATCTAGGTACGGCTTAAAGACTCTGTTCATCAGGTCCATGAATGCTGCTGGGGCATTGGTTACTCCGAAGGGCATCACCAAAAATTCGTAGTGGCCATATCTTGTCCGAAAAGCAGTCTTCTCGATATCCTCGGCTTTAACCTTCAACTGGTGGTAGCCCGACCTAAGGTCAATCTTGGAAAAGACTCGTGCTCCTCGTAGTTGATCAAGCAAATCATCGATTCTTGGCAATGGGTATTTGTTCTTAATGGTCACCTTATTAAGTTCTCTGTAGTCAATGCAAAGACGAAGGGTGCCGTCCTTTTTCTTAACAAATAGAACGGGTGCTCCCCACGGTGAAGTGCTCGGCCTGACGAATCCCTTATCCAACAATTCTTGTAATTGCGATTTCAGTTCTCTAAGTTCAGCTGGGGCCATTCTGTAGGGTGTTTTGGAGATAGGTTGTGTTCCTGGCAAGACGTCCACAGTAAACTCTATTTCTCTATCGACAAGGTGGCCAGGCAACTCATCCGGAAAGACGTCGGGGAATTCCTCAACAACGGGTATGTCGGCTAACTCAACATTTCCATTCAGATCACTTAGTATACTGCATAAATAACCCTTACATCCTTTTTGGATCAACTTGTAGGCCTTCATGGATGAGATTAAGTAAGGTGGGGGTACTACTCCTTTACCCTGGAAAATGACCTCGGCTTGACTTGGGGTCCTCAATGTGACGCTCTTAGTAGCACAGTTAATGGATGCTTGATTCGCTACTAACCAATCCATTCCCAATATAACATCGAAGTGAGTCATGTTTAATGGCATCAAATCAACTAACAATTCTACACTCTCAATCATAGCAATACACGCCCTATAAATGGATGTAACAATCATATTTCTCCCAGATGGAGTAGACACAGATAATACATAATCAAGGGGTTCTAATTCTCTATCCAACTTCTCGGCGAATATAGTGGACACAAATGAATGCGTAGAACCCGAATCAATCAATACGTATGCATCTTGAGAACAAATTGAAATGGTACCTGACACCACTGTTTCAGCATTCTGGGCGTCTCCTGGCACCAATGCGAAAACTCTGCCCTGCCTCGCCTGTACTCCTCTGATGTTATTCTTCTGCGCAGAGCCCGAGGTGCTTCCAGTCCTCTTCCCATCATCGGTCCTTGCTTTCGGGCAGTCCTTCACGCGATGGCCTATCTCGCCGCACTCATAACAAGCTCCTGTTGCCCAACGACAAACCCCGAAATGTAGCTTTCCACAACTCGCGCACATCGGCTTAACGTTACCTTCCTGATTTGAGTTGCTGGAACTGTCTGTGCTTATCTTCTTCTTGGCATTGAACGGAATTCGGCGATTGTCATAACTCTGTCTCTTCCTCTGACCCTCACCCGAACTCTGGTACCGGTTTAAATTAGCTTCAGCCAGGATGGCCTTGTCCAGTACCCCGGCGTACGTCGGCATATTGAGCATATTGACCCGATCTTGTATCGGCCCACGCAACCCACTTTCGAACTTCCTCGCCTTTCGATACTCGTCATCAACCATATGAGGCGCATATCTCGCTAGTTCAGTAAAGGCACGATCGTATTCTGCGACCGTCTTGTTCCCTTGGGCCAGATTCTGAAACTCCGTGGTCTTTCGGTCTCGGACGCTGAGGGGGAAATGCTTGTTGTAGAACAACTCCAAAAATTTTGCCCAAGTCAAACCCGGATTGCTTTCTCGGGCCATCATCCACCACCTACGAGCATCGTCGTCTAACGTGAATGCTGCCAGAGATACCTTCTGAGCGTCTGTACTGGGGAAAACTTCAAACAACTTCTCCATCTCTAAAACCCATGCCTCGGCTTTCATTGGTTCTATGCCTCCCTGAAATCTCGGCGGTTTCATCTTCTTGAACTCTCTGATTAGAGTTATCGTGTCGTTCCCATACAAAGCTTGCTGCGGAGGCACTTGTGGCACCGGAGGGGGTGGAGCTGCATATCGGCCATTCGTCTGTTCGGCATGCATAGAAGTGGTACCAGTATCCTGCGGCCTAGATTGCCTCTGCTCACGAACCAAGCCTTCGACTAACCTTTCCAATCTCTCCAACCTGTCTTCCGATCGATCTCGGCCAACCGGGGGTCTACCTCTCCTCATGATGCTAGGGGGAATGCAAGATGAGACTTTAAAACAAGTAAACAATTAACACATACGCAAGTAACGAGCGTCTAGGCCAAAATGATGCACACATAGTCAAGTAGCAAGCAATATGATGCAATTCCTAACATCATTCTAGGGGAAATCCTAGGCTCTCTAGGACTCAAGGTGTGTGATTAACGTACTACAAGGATCTTGTGCTCTGATACCATTCTGTCACGCCCCCAAACCGCCCCTAGTAGTTTGGTGCCGTGATGGCCAGTAACCCGAGGTTACCGAAGGCCGTCTTACAAAAATCACACACAATCAGAGTATGAAATATGGGGCTTACAAGAGCGGAAGCAAAATATACATATAAACCGAGTTGTCCATGAGAGCCGTGCATAAGTCCAATGGAATGCCATACATCAAACATCATTACAAGTCTTACAATTTTAGATACAACAAAATGGAACACAAAATACATCCTGACCAAAAGGCTTCTCAAGCCGACATATGCCAAAACAAACAAAGAAAACGTAAGCCGAGAAGCATAATCTTCAAAACGATGCAAAACGCAAATCCAAAACATGTTGGCAAAGCACCCAAAACACATCGGCAATCACGTCTAGGCCTCAATGCCTTCTTGTTCATCACCTACATATATATAGAGAGGGTGAGCTTGGATACTCAGTGAATGATACTAGAAATAAAGGTTTTGCATGATTGATATCCAAGATTTCTTTCGAAACTATACATCGCATACTTTTCGATCAAGAGGGAAATCAAGTTCATTTGCCGGCTTTCATGTTCCTTGGATGTTAATAACATCTACTTATTTCAAGGGGTGATGACATATCAAGACAAGAGTTTCAAGACAAGCTGTGCTGCGAAAGTTTAGAGTCCTCTAGCACTAAGGACTGTCAAGACAAGCTGTGCTGCGAAAGTTTATAGTCCTCTAGCACTAAGGACTGTCAAGACAAGCTGTGCTGCGAAAGTTTAGAGTCCTCTAGCACTAAGGACTGTCAAGACAAGTCATCAAAACAAGATAGCATTTGATATACAAAATAGGGATAGTCATTCATGCTAGATCAAGTACTTTTCAAAACAAGGCAAAACAAGATTTATCAAAACAAGTGTAACATAGCTTTATTAGAAATACCACTCACATCGTTTCTTCACACGTCGGGGTCGAGACAAGCCCAAGTCCTACAACACATGGCAAAGCCTATTGAATGCGCTTTCAAACAAGTCTCTCATATACACAAATGTTTTCGGAAAACATGCTGGGCACCAACCAGGTCCAGGCCGAGGTTCCACACCTCCTTGCCGAGGTGTGTTCCCGAGGGCCACATGCAAGGAAAGAGGTCGGGAAACTCTGGGTTTCCCTCTGCTGATGAACATGAAGAACATGGGTGTGAAAACATGAAAAATACGAATGTTTGATCATAATCTGTCATCACAAATCTGAGGTTTTCGTGCTATGAGTTTGAAAACATGGACCTGGGTACCCATACTTGGAAATCATGCAAGAACAAACACAAAACGTGAATCTAGGCATAAAGCTTTCGGATCAAATCAAGACTTTCTTGAAGAACACATGAATGTCATTTTCTCTTTCTAAAATCGAGCTTCAAAACGATGCATGGCTTACAGATCATTTTCAATCATGCAATGCAATAACATAATCATAAAGAACATTACGAGTAGATCAAGAATCTAACCTTAGAATGCGGATCTAACGGTTGGATCTCTAGAAATCAAGCTTCAAGATCTACTTCCTCACTCTAAAACTCTTTCTTCCTCCTAGAGTTTCTCTTTCTACAAGACAAGGTTATGACACCAAATGATAGTTTTCTATACCCGGTTCTGGGGTTAACCCTCTGCTGAGACACGTGGCGGCGGCTGATTGGGTTTTACCTGAAAAGGTGCCTGACAGACCAGACAAGGCATGGTGGAAGGGTGTTCAACAAGCAAAGCGGTATGGGCTCTCTGACAGGCTATGACATCGGCTAACAACGAGGCGTATCTAACACGCTACACAGAATGACACTCCGGCAAGGGGTGACATCGGCTAACAAAGACTTCGGTGACTAAGGTGACAATGACCTCGGCTAGGAAGGACAACACTTGACTAAGCTGTGCCACATCTTGGCCTAGATGCGCCACACCTCGGCCTAGGTCATACCACTTCCAGGACGAGATCACTTGGGTGCAAGGTAACATCTCGGCTAATGTGGTCAAGGCAAGGACTGAGGTCGACAAGGGATTTCAAGATACTAAGGCCAGACTAAGGAAGACCTCGGCATTGAAATAACGTCGGCTAGAGGCAAGGCGTGACCTAAGTTTTAACATCAAGGAAGGAACAAGACAAGTACACTACGCTCAGACAAATCACGAGGCTTCAAATCAAGGCACGAATCTCACTTGTTAAAGCAAAACAAGTCACAACACACACATGCAAGCTTAACAAGTCATAATCATACAAATGCTCATGAACATGATTAAGATGAAAAATGTGGGTTCTTACATTGAAATTCCATTTTTAATTTTATGCAACTTTCACTTTTTTTTTTTCAACTTCCATTTTTATTCAATTTACTTTTCTATTAAACTTCTTTTTTTATTTAATTTTCAAATAGATCGTTAAGGTATAGTGGTTTCTTTAATGAACTTCTCTTTTTAATTTTATGGAACTTCCATTTTTATTTTTATTCTGCGTTCATTTTTATTCAAGTTATTTTTCTATTCAACTTCCTTTTTTATTTAATTTCCAAATAGATCGTTAAGGTATAGTAGTTTCTTGAATGAACTTCCATTTTTAATTTTTTGCAACTTCCGTTTTTATTTTTATTTAACTTCCTTTTTTATTCAAGATTCTTTACTATTGAACTTCCTTTTTTATTTAATTTCCAAATAGATCGTTAAGGTATAGTGGTTTCTGGATTGAACTTCCATTGCTAATTTTATGCAACTTTCATTTTTATTTTTATACAACTTTCAATTTTTATTCAAGTCTTTTTTTATTCAACTTCCTTTTTTATTTAATTTCCAAATAGATCGTTAATGTATAGTGGTTTCTTGAATGAACTTCCAATTTTAATTTTCTGCAACTTTCATTTTTTTTTCTATTTAACTTCTTCTTTTATTCAAGTTTTTTTTTTTCTATTCAACTTTCTTTTTTATTTAATTTCCAAATAGATCGTTAAGAGATAGTGGTTTCTGGATTGAATTTCCATTTTTAATTTTATGCAACTTTCTCATTTATTTTTATTCGACTTCCATTTTTATTCAATTTACTTTTCTATTGAACTTCCTTTTTTATTTAATTTGCAAATAGATCGTTAAGGTATAGTGGTTTCTTGAATGAACTTCCATTTTTAATTTTCTGCAACTTCCATTTCTATTTTTATTTGACTTCCATTTTTATTCAATTTACTGTTCTATTCAACTTCCTTTTTTATTTAATTTTCAAATAGATCGTTATGGTATAGTGATTTCTGGATTGAACTTCCATTTTTAATTTTTTGCAACTTTTTAGTTTTATTTTTATTCAACTTCCTTTTTAATTCAATTTACTTTTCTATTGAACTTCCTTTTTTATTTAATTTCCAAATAGATCGTTAAGGTATAGTAGTTTTTTGAATGAACTTCCATTTTTAATTTTCTGCAATTTCGATTTTTATTTTTATTCAACTTCCATTTTTATTCAATTTACTTTTCTATTCAACTTTCTTTTTTATTTAATTTGCAAATAGTTCATTAAGGTATATTGGTTTTTGGACTCAACTTCCATTTTTAATTTTATGCAACTTTCATTTTTATTTTTATTCAACTTTCATTTTTAGTCAATTTACTTTTCTATTAAACTTCCTTTTCAATTTAATTTCCAAATAGATCGTTAAGGTATAGGGGTTTCTTGAATGAACTTCCATTTTTAATTTTCTGCAACTTCCATTTTTATTTTTATTCGACTTCCATTTTTATTCAAGTTATTTTTCTATTCAACTTCCGTTTTTTTTTTTTTAATTTCCAAATAGATCGTTAAGGTATGGTGGTTTTTTGAATGAACTTCCATTTTTAATTTTATGCAACTTTCATTTTTATTTTTATTCGACTTCCATTTTTATCCAAGTTATTTTTCTATTCAACTTCCTTTTTTATTTAATTTCCAAATAGATCGTTAACGTATAGTGGTTTCTGGATTGCACTACCATTTTTAATTTTATGCAACATTCATTTTTATTTTTATTCAACTTCCATTTTTACTCAATTTACTTTTCTATTAAACTTCCTTTTTTATTTAATTTCCAAATAGATCCTTAAGATATAGTGGTTTCTTGAATGAACTTCCATTTTTAATTTTCTGCAACTTCCATTTTTATTTTTATTCGGCCTCCATTTTTATTCAAGTTATTTTTCTATTCAACTTCCTTTTTTATTTAATTTTCAAATAGATCGTTAAGGTATAGTGGTTTTTTGAATGAACTTCCATTTTTAATTTTTTGCAACTTTCATTTTTATTTTTATTCGACTTCCATTTTTATTCAAGTCATTTTTTTAGTCAACTTCTTTTTTTGTTTAGTTTCCAAATAGATCGTTAAGGTATAGTGGTTTCTTGAATGAACTTCCAATTTTAATTTTCTGCAACTTTCATTTTTATTTCTATTTAACTTTTTCTTTTATTCAAGTTTCTTTTCTATTCAACTTTTTTTTTATTTAATTTCCAAATAGATCGTTAAGGTATAGTGGTTTCTTGAAAGAACTTCCAATTTTAATTTTCTGCAACTTTCATTTTTATTTCTATTTAACTTCTTTTTTTATTCAAGTTTCTTTTCTATTCAACTTTTTTTTTTATTTAATTTGCAAATAGATCGTTAAGGTACACTGGTTTCTGCATTGAACTTTCAATTTTAATTTTGTGGAACTTCCATTTTTATTTTTATTCAGCTTCCATTTTTGTTCAAGTTATTTTTCTATTCAACTTCATTTTTTATTTAATTTCCAAATAGATCGTTAAGGTATAGTGATTTCTTGAATGAACTTCCATTTTTAATTTTCTGCAGCTTTCATTTTTATTTTTATTTTACTTGCTTTTTTATTCAAGTTTCTTTTCTACTCAACTACCTTTTTTATTTAATTTCCAAATATATCGTTAAGGTATAGTGGTTTCTGGATTAAACTTCCATTGTTAATTTTATGCAAGTTTCATTTTTATTTTTATACAACTTCCATTTTTATTCAATTTGCTTTTCTATTAAACTTCCTTTTTTATTTAATTTCCAAATAGATCGTTAAGGTATAGTGATTTCTTGAATGAACTTCCATTTTTAATTTTAAGCAACTTTCATTTTTATTTTTATTCAACTTCCATTTTTATTCAATTTACATTTCTATTAAACTTATATTTTTATTTAATTTCAAAATAGATCGTTAAGGTATAGTGGTTTCTTGAATGAACTTCCATTTTTAATTTTCTGCAACTTTCATTTTTATTTTTATTCGACTTCCATTTTTATTGATGTTATTTTTCTATTCAACTTCCTTTTTTATTTAATTTCCAAATAGATCATTAAGGTATAATGGTTTCTTGAATGAACTTCCAATTTTAATTTTCTGCAACTTCCATTTTTATTTTTGTTCAACTTCTTTTTTAATTCAAGTTTCTTTTCTATTCAACTTCTTTTTTTATTTAATTTCCAAATAGATCGTTAAGGTATAGTGTTTTCTGGATTAAACTTCCATTTTTATTTTTATTTAACTTCCTTTTTCATTCTAGTTTCTTTTCGACTCAACTTCCTTTTTAATTTAATTTCCAAATAGATCTTTAAGATATAGTGGTTTCTGGACTGAACTTCCATTTTTAATTTTGTGCCACTTTCATTTTTATTTTTTTTATTCAAATTTCTTTTCTATTCAACTTCTTTTTTTATTTAATTTCCAAATTGATCGTTAAGGTATAGTGTTTTCTGGATTAAACTTCCATTTTTAATTTTCTGAACTTCAATTTTTATTTTTATTTAACTTCCTTTTTAATTTAATTTCCAAATAGATCGTTAAGATATAGTGGTTTCTGGACTGAACTTCCATTTTTAATTTTGTGCCACTTTCATTTTTATTTTTATTTAACTTCCATTTTTACTCAATGTACTTTTCTATTAAACTTCCTTTTCTATTTAATTTCCAAATATATCGTTAAGGTATAGTGGTTTCTTGAATGAACTTCCATTTTTAATTTTCTGCAACTTCCATTTTTATTTTTATATAACTTCCTTTTTCAATCAAGTTTCTTTTCTTCTCAACTTCCTTTTTTATTTAATTTCCAAATAGATCGTTAAGGTATAGTGGTTTCTGGATTGAAATTCCATTTTTAATTTTATGCAACTTTCATTTTAATTTTTTTTCAACTTCCATTTGTATTCTGTTTACTTTTCTATTAAACTTCCTTTTTTATTTAATTTCCAAATAGACCGTTAAGGTATAGTGGTTTCTTGAATGAATTTCCATTTTTAATTTTCTGCAACTTTCATTTTTATTTTTATTTAACTTCCATTTTTATTCAATTTACTTTTCTACTTAACTTCCTGTTTAATTTAATTTCGAAATAGATCGTTAAGGTATAGTGGTTTCTTGAATGAACTTCCAATTTTAATTTTCTGCAACTTCCATTTTTATTTTTATTCAACTTCTTTTTTTATTCAAGTTTCTTTTCTATTCAACTTCCTTTTTTATTTAAGTTCCAAATTGATCGTTAAGGTATACCGGTTTTTGGATTGAACTTTCCACTTTTAATTTTCTGAACTTCCATTTTTATTTTTATTCAACTTCTATTTTTATTCAAGTTATTTTTCTAATCAACTTCCCTTTTTATTTAATTTCCAAATAGATCGTTAAGGTATAGTGGTTTCTGGACTGAAATTCCATTTTTAATTTTATGCAAGTTTCATTTTTTATTTTTATTCAACTTCCATTTTTATTTAATTTACTCTTCTATTAAACTACCTTTTTTATTTAATTTCCAAATAGGTCGTTAAGGTATAGTTGTTTCTTGAATGAACTTCCATTTTTAATTTTCTGCAACTTCCATTTTTATTTTTTTTCGACTTCCTTTTTTATTCACGTCATTTTTCTTTCAAATTTCCTTTTTTATTTAATTTCCAAATAGATCGTTAAGTTATAGTGGTTTCTTGAATGAATTTTCATTTTTAATTTTCTGCAACTTCCATTTTTATTCAAGTTACTTTTCTATTCTACTTTCCTTTTCATTTAATTTCCAAATAGATCGTTAACGTATAATGGTTTCTGGATTGAACTTCCATTTTTATTTTTATTTAACTTCCTTTTTCAATCAAGTTTCTTTTCTACTCAACTTCCTTTTTTATTTAATTTCCAAATAGATCGTTAAGGTATAGTGGTTTCTGGATTGAAATTCCATTTTTAATTTTATGGAACTTTCATTTTTATTGTTACTCCCTCCTTCCCAAAATATTAGTCCCTTATTCCATTTTTCATTGTCCCAAAATATTAGTCCCTCTTCAAAAATCAAGTACAAAAATAATGTAAATTTCCTATTTTGCCCTTCTTTTAAATTAATAAACAATATAAAAAGTACAATCATGACATTGATATTCTCAAAAAATTAACTATCAAAAGGGTAATTTTGGAAAATAAACTTTTTCAAATGTAATAATTGTACTATCAAAAAAAGTTGGATTCCCCAAAAGGGACCATTATTTTGGGACGGAGGGAGTATTAAACTTCCATTTTTATTCAATTTACTTTTCTATTAAACTTACATCTTTATTTAATTTCCAAATAGATCGTTAAAGTATAGTGGTTTCTTGAATGAACTTCCATTTTTAATTTTCTGCAACTTCCATTTTTGTTTTTATTCGATTTCCATTTTTATTGATGTGATTTTTCTATTCAACTTCCTTTTTTATTTATATAGCGATCCCGGTTTTTCCTTCCTTTGTATACTGTATTCTGGAGTTGGTTCCGTGGACTTGTTTTTGTATCATTATCACTTCTAGCCTTTACTCTTTGTATTTGAGTCTTCGGTTGTGATGGGCAGGTTTAAAACAGGTTGGTTGCACTTTGAAACCGAAAGGTGATGCCCAGATTTTGGCCTTCACGCTCGAGCGGAAGTTTTAACGCTCGAGCGGGCTATTCGTTGTTGCTTATCCGCTCGAGTGGGAGTTTTGACGCTCGAGCGTGTTTTTCCATCTCCCAGTACTTTACTCTGCAGTTCATCCGCTCGAGCGGTAGTTTTTACGCTCGAGCGTGATATCTTGTTTTGTCCTTCTGCTTGAGCGGAGAGTTTGACGCCCGAGCGGACACCATCGCCTGCAAAACTTCTGGAAGTGTGCGATCGACGCTCGAGCGACTCTTTTCATGCTCGAGCGTGAGTCTGTGTCTGACACTCGAGCGGGGTTTTCCACGCTCGAGCGGGGAATCGACTACATCAGTCCGTGATTTCACTTTTTGGATCACTTTTTGACCTACTTCTTTTCCCTAACTCTTTAAAAACCGCCACTTGAGAGTTTCTCTCTCTACTCTCACCTTCTCTCTAAGATTTGATCTATTCCTTGTGGTCTTCTACCCTAGTTCCTTTGGAAGAAAAGGTAGAGCTTCGCGAGAGCTTTCTTTTAATCTGAAAAAGAGAGGATTTGGGGCACTTTGGACTTTCGTCATCTCCTCCATTTGAGTTCTTCTCTTTGAGGTAGGGATTTCCTACTCCATCTTATAAGTTTTGTTCTAAGTTTTGGTATTTTGATATGTTGGAGACACGTTGGTAATTTTGGGAAAAACCCTAGTTGTATTAATAAATTAATTTGTATAACTAATTTAAGGAAATTGGGGAATTTGGTTAAATTCATGAAATTGAGGAATTCATTGATTAAATGGTGTAGTTGGATAATTTAAATCACTCGCCTATTGAATTGTTGATATATATTTATTTCCAGTCTAGAAATAACTGTTTTGGGCTATCGGTGGAGGATAGTCGTGTTTGTTGTAGACATTGCATGTGGATTAGGGGAAAATTGAAACTAATCAATTTGTTTAAGTCATAAATTTAGACTATTGAATTAATACAGAAAATACATGTATTGATTGAGCATTGCATATGCATATTGTTTGGGAGGAGATAGGGGATGTACTCCATGGTTTAGGGGAAGATAGGGGATGGACCTCTAAACCGGATTTTTGTTTGGGAGGAGATAGGGGATGGACTCCATTAGCATCACTATTATGTGTGCTTATTATATTGAAGTGTTTTTACATGTTATTGATACAGCACTAAAATGTGTATCAAACGGGAAGTATGAAGTGTTTGATATGAGCCTGAGTCTCATTTGTGTTGTTGATATTGGAAGTAATGTGAATATGATATATAGTTCACTGTTGTAAGTTTGGCCAGGTTCTGAGCCATATTGATAACAATGGGAATTGAAACATGTCATAGACATTAGTATCATGAGACTGTATAATGATAAAATTGATTATCTTGGTTAACCAACTATTGAATGCTATTGCTTTATTCAATGCTTATATTTGGTTTAGTATATTTCTACTGGGCTGTGGCTCACCCTTTATGGGAACATCATTTTCAGGTTCAGGTGATAAGCTACCTCCAAGGACTTAGCTTGGAAGGAATTGGAGTTGAAGACTCTGTTTAGTTTAGTTGTTTTTACTTATTTGATATTACATGTAAATATTCAAGCCTAGGGCTTTACTTGTATTTGAGTTAGAACTCATATTTTGTGTCCAAGTGTTGGCTTGGAAAGATGTTATCCCGTAGGGCATTTAATTTGATGTTACATGTAATGCTTTTACTTAGTAATACTCTGATGAATGAATTAATGAATTGTTTTCTTTAAATATTGCATGTTAATGATATATATAATGGGTTTTTTTTTAGGGCGTTACAACTTGGTATCAGAGCGTACCGAGTTTGAATACTTTGGGTACGTGGGAAGTGATTAGTATCACAATGGGTTCGTCTCGTTTGATAGAGACTTAGTGAAATGTTATATGCTTATATGATAACATGTTTATGTGATTATGTGGGTATGGAATGTAGTTCCTAGGATGTTGATTGGACCATTGAGTTTCTAGTAGTCTTGTTGGAAAGACACTTGATCAATGCTGCTTTCAACCGGAACTATAGTAACGCTTCGGGACTATCATCATCCAGGAATGAAATTCATAGGTGCTTATGTGATTATGTGCTTACGTGGAATGAATTATTGTTGTCCAATGCAGTAGGACGCGAGTGTTTAGCTTCGGCACATTTATTAATGTGCTAACGTCTTTGTTTCCTTTATTAGGATGTCAGGACGAGGACGAGGACGCGGTAGGCGTGGTAGGCCAGGTAGGCAGGAGGTGCCTGTGCCAGAGGAGATTCCGGCAGTTCAGGAGGGAATTGGCCAGGCCAATGTGGCCGAACCAGTAGGCCAGCAGGCTATGGGCGCTCTAGCCCGAGAGATAGCAGGGGCATTCAGGGAGTCAGTAGGCATTCTCAGAGCTGAGAATCAAGCTCGGGTTGTTGTTGCGGATGTAGGACCTTCCTTTCTGAAGAGGGAGTTCTTTCGGTCTAACCCGGATGAATTTGTGGGCGATCCTAAAGAGCCGCTTAAGGCAGATGAATGGCTCGAACAGACAACGAAGACGTTTGAGATGCTTGGCACCGAAGACGAGGGGTTGAAAGTGACCTTGGCATCTTTCCAGCTGAAAGGGGATGCGGGTCAGTGGTGGAAGTTCACTAAGGGTCGTATAGGAGGTACATGGGAGGCTTTTGTGAATGCTTTCCAGGAGAGGTTCTTATCTCCAGCAGTTAGGGAGAAGCTGAGAGACCAGTTCTGCCAGCTTAAGCAGTCGAGTTCTTCAGTGGCCGAGTTTGAGGCTGCATTTACTAGCTTGTCCAGGTTTGCACCTGAGTTGGTGGCGTCTGAGGAACGCCGTTGTATTGAGTTTGAGAAGAAGTTGAGGCGTGGCCTCAAGCTGAGAGTTGGAGGAACTATGATTCGGGATTATGGGCGTATGGTTGATGCTGCAGCCCACATGGAAATCATGATGCAGGAGGAGGAGGAAGGACAGAAGGGCTCCAAGAGAAGTCAGGATGGTCAGAGTGATGGTAGGAGACAGAAGGGTTTTAGTCCTCAGCAGTCTCAGAGTAGCTTTTCTAGATCGACTTTTCCTGTGCCGAGTGCTAGTTCGGGGAAAGGCAGCCAGGGAGACGTTACCTGTTTCAAGTGTGGCCAGCTGGGCCACAAGTCTCCAGTTTGTCCTCAGAGGGGAGGAGTGCAGAGAGTAGCATCATCTTCGGCTCGATCTCAGAGCCAGAGTCAGGGTAGAGGCCAGCCACTCTCGTGTTATCAGTGTGGTTAGCCAGGGCATATGAAGAGGTATTGCCCGCAGTTGGGTGGCACACTTGGTGCATCTGGTATGAGGCAGATTCAGGGTCAGCAGCCAGCTCAGTCGGGTTAGGCCTCGAGGGCCAATCAGGGGGCTTCATCGTCTCAGTCGGTGCAGCAATCTTATGCTCCTAGGGGTGAGCAGGTTGATCAGAGGTCGTCTGGGCGCGTGTACGCTGTTACCGCGCAGGATCTTGTGCCGGCACCATCAGTTGTGAGAGGTACCTTCTTGTTTTGCAACTCGGTTGCTAATGTTTTGATTGATACGGGTGCATCTCATTCCTTTGTGTCGGCTGCATTTGCATCTGTTTTGGAGTTGGAGTTAGCACAGTTAGCATCTCCTATTTGTGTAGTGTCACCTCTTGGGGGTGAATTGATCTTGAAACAAGGCGTTAGGGGTTGTGATATAGAGGTCGCCGAGCATAGACTTCCGTTTCCTTTTGTAGTTATGCCCATGAAGGGCTTTGATGTCATTTTGGGTATGGACTGGTTATCGTCATACCGGGCAGTTATTGATTGTTTCCGCCAGAGGGTCACTTGTTGTACTGTGAGCGGGGAGTGTTTTCATTTTCTGGGGGACCGGGTTGATAGTGTTTTGCCACCGGGGTATGATCTACGAGGGCGGAGTGAGCTTAGTGGACTACTTGCTAGCTTTGAGAGTGGTGAGTGTAATGAGACCCAGACTGTGTTGCCAAGAGTGGTTTGTGAGTACTCGGATGTCTTTCCCGAGGACCTTGTTGGTTTGCCACCCCACAGAGAGATTGAGTTCTCTATTGACCTAGTGCCTGGTACGGCGCCGATTTCTATGGCACCTTATCGTTTTGCCCCAGCTGAGTTAGTTGAGTTGAAGATCCAACTCCAGGAGTTGCTAGATAAGGGCTATATACGTCCTAGTGTTTCGCCATGGGGAGCACCGGCCCTCTTTGTTAAAAAGAAAGGTGGTGCTTTGAGACTTTGTATAGATTACCAGAAATTGAATCGGGCTACGGTTAAGAATAAGTACCCTATGCCTCGCATAGATGATCTGTTCGATCAGTTGAAGGGTTCCCATTGTTTCTCGAAGATAGACTTGAGATCAGGTTATCATCAGTTGAGAGTCAGGGAGGAGGATATTCCGAAGATGGCATTCCGTACGCAGTATGGCCACTATGAATTTCTAGTGATGCCATTTGGGCTCACCAATGCACCGGCAGTGTTTATGGATTTGATGAACCGGATATTCCGGGAATTTCTAGATCGTTTTGTAGTCGTCTTCGTGGACGACATTCTGATCTATTCACCTTTGGAGGAGGAGCAGGAGGAACACTTGAGAGTGGTGCTTGGGTTACTTAGAGCCCATAAGCTTTATGCTAAGTTTGGAAAGTGTGAGTTTTGGCTAGAAGAGGTGAAGTTCTTAGGCCATATGGTTTCTAGGGAAGGGGTGTCTGTTGATACAACCAAGATGGAGGCAGTGCAAGATTGGGCACAGCCTAAGAGTGTGTTTGAGATCCGCAGTTTTCTGGAATTAGCTGGGTATTACCGCCGATTTGTGAAGGATTTCTCCAGGTTAGCTTCACCTTTAACTAGATTGACTCAGAAGGGAGTCAAATTTGTTTGGAGTGAGACTTGTGAAAAATCGTTCCAATAGTTGAAAGTTAGACTGACCACCGCTCCAGTCTTGATTATTCCGGAGAGAGGGTTGGGTTATGCAGTCTATTGTGACGCCTCACGAGAGGGTCTGGGTTGTGTGTTGATGCAAGAAGGGAAAGTGGTTGCCTATGGCTCACGTCAGTTGAAAATTCACGAGAAGAATTACCCTACGCATGATTTAGTGTTAGCAGCTGTGATATTTGCCTTGAAGATTTGGAGGCATTATCTTTACGGTGAGAGGTTCGAGGTATTCTCGGATCATAAGAGTCTGAAATATCTGTTCACACAGAAAGACTTGAACTTGAGGCAGAGGAGGTGGATGGAGTTCATTGAGGGTTATGACTTCGAGTTGCATTATCATCCGGGAAAGGCCAATGTGGTGGCCGACGCCCTTAGCAGGAAACCTGTTGGTGACATAGCTAGTATAGCCATTCGGGAGTGGAAGATGTTGGGTGCACTTAGGGAGTTTGATTTGCTTCCGGGCGAATCCGTTGAGGTTGCGGCCTTGTTTTCTGTTGTTGCGCAGCCTACACTTGTGACTCGAGTGTTAGAGGCTCAGAGGGGTGACCTTGAGGTAGAATCTCTTCGAGAAAAGATTTCCGGTGGGAAGGTTAAGAAGGGTTTGACGGTGTATCCCGACCTGAATGTGAGATACCGAGACCGTCTGTTTGTGCCGGAGTCTTTCCGAGAGGAGGTACTCCGAGAGTTCCATCATTCACGCCTTGCGGTGCATCCGGGAGGTACTAAGATGTATCAGGATTTGGGTCGCCAGTTTTGGTGGCGGGGTATGAAGAGAGATGTGGCAGCTTTCGTGTCTAAGTGCCTTACTTGTCAGCAAGTGAAGGCCGAACATCAGAGGCCAGCGGGTTTGTTGCAACCCTTGCCTATTGCCAAGTGGAAGTGGGAGCATGTCACTATGGACTTCGTTGTAGGTCTTCCGAGGACTCAGCGGGGTAGTGATACCATTTGGGTGGTTGTAGACCGGTTGACTAAGTCGGCGCACTTCATTCCTATGCGCATGAGAGATTCGATAGACCATCTTGCCGGTTTATATATTCGGGACATAGTGAGGTTGCATGGGGTCCCAGTGACGATCGTCTCAGATAGAGATCCTCGTTTTACTGCCAGGTTGTGGCAGAGTTTGCAGGGTGCCTTAGGCACAAAATTGACCTTTAGCACGGCTTATCATCCTCAGACTGACGGGCAGTCCGAGCGTACTATTCAAATCCTTGAAGATATGCTTCGGGGTTGTGTTCTCGACTTTAGTGGGTCGTGGGAGAGACACTTGCCTTTGGTGGAGTTTGCCTACAACAATAGTTTCCAATCTAGTATCGGTATGGCACCGTTTGAGGCCTTGTACGGCCGACCGTGTAGGTCTCCAGTTTGCTGGGCCGAGGTGGGCGATGCACCTTTGTTGGGTCCGAAATTGGTAAGGGAAACGACGGAGAAAGTTGAGCTTATCCGTAAGAGGCTTGTTACAGCCCAGAGTCGTCAGAAATCTTACGCCGACCGTAGGAGGAGACCTTTGGTGTTTGAGGTGGGTGATCATGTCTTTCTGAAGATATCACCTAGGCGGGGATTGATGAGGTTCGGAAAAAGCGGGAAGTTGTCCCCTCGATTTATTGGCCCTTTTGAGATCCTTGAGAGGATTGGCGAGGTTGCTTATCGTTTAGCTTTGCCGCCGCAGTTATCCGGAGTACATAACGTGTTTCATGTGAGTATGCTCCGGAAGTATGAGCCGGATCCATCGCATGTATTGGATTGGACCGACTTAGAGGTAGACGCGGATGTCTCGTATGAGGAGAGACGGGTTCGGGTCTTGGATAGACGGGATCAAGTTTTGCGAGGCAAGACCATCCCTTTGGTAAAGGTTTTATGGAACCATCACGGGGTGGAGGAAGCCACTTGGGAACGCGAGTTGGAGGTCCGAGAGAAATATCCGGATCTATTTGTAGATGCTTGAGTATATGTTGCTTATTTTATTGTAATATTGCACCTTAAGTGTATTGAATATAACTTAAGTTGTGAAACATAATTTATGTTTTAGTTAATGGAAGTTAGTGTAACACTGCATATGTTGAATGTGTTGTAGAATTGGAGTTATATCATGAGATTGAATATGATATGGAAATGGAAATTATATATATATTGAAAACTATTGAATTTGAAAGGAAAATGCAAGTTGTTATGTATAATGTGAAATGCCTCTTGAAAAGAGATGGGATTGACCGGTAATGGGTCAGGTTGTTTAATGGAATGTTGGCATATTGTGAGAAATAGAGGAAAGTTTTTTTTTTAAAAACAAAAAAAAAATCTTGTACCTAATTTCGGGGACGAAATTCTTTAAGTGGGGGAGGTTATAGCGATCCCGGTTTTTCCTTCCTTTGTATACTGTATTCTGGACTTGGTTCCGTGGACTTGTTTTTGTATCATTATCACTTCTAGCCTTTACTCTTTGTATTTGAGTCTTGGGTTGTAATGGGCAGGTTTAAAACAGGTTGGTTGCACTTTGAAACCAAAAGGTGAAGCCCAGATTTTGGCCTTCACGCTCGAGCGGAAGTTTTAACGCTCGAGCGGGCTATTCGTTGTTGCTTATCCGCTCGAGCGGGAGTTTTGACGCTCGAGCGTGTTTTTCCATCTCCCAGTACTTTACTCTGCAGTTCATCCGCTCGAGCGGTAGATTTTATTCTCGAGCGTGATATCTTGTTTTGTCCTTCTGCTTGAGCGGAGAGTTTGACGCCCGAGCGGACACCATCGCCTGCAAAACTTCTGGAAGTGTGCGATCGACGCTCGAGCGACTCTTTTCACGCTCGAGCGTGAGTCTGTGTTTGACGCTCGAGCGGGGTTTTCCACGCTCGAGCGGGGAATCGACTACATCAGTCCGTGATTTCACTTTTTGGATCACTTTTTGACCTACTTCTTTTCCCTAACTCTTTAAAAACCGCCACTTGAGAGTTTCTCTCTCTACTCTCACCTTCTCTCTAAGATTTGATCTATTCCTTGTGGTCTTCTACCCTAGTTCCTTTGGAAGAAAAGGTAGAGCTTCGCGAGAGCTTTCTTTTAATCTGAAAAAGAGAGGATTTGGGGCACTTTTGTCACGCCCCCAAACCGCCCCTAGTAGTTTGTGCCGTGATGGCCAGTAATCCGTGATTACCGAAGGCCAACTTCCAAAATTCACACACAATCAGAGTACAATATACGGGGCTCACAAGTGCGGAAGCAATAATCTAAAATACAAGTGGTCCTTAAGAGCAGTGCATAGTCAAATGGAATGGCATACATCTTTAGATAACTTATAACTTGATTACAAAAGTACATGTTACATCTTGGCAAAGGGCTTCTCAAGCCGACATAAATATAACACATGAAATACAAAACATGGAACATGATCTTCAAGATTGCCGACATCCTTACAGCCGACCAAACAAGCATACAAAACACACATCTTGGCGAAGCCGACCTCTTGCTTATTACCTACATATATACATAGGGAGGGTGAGCTTGGATACTCAGTGAATGGTATAAGTAATAAAGGGGTTAAATGAATGATTTCCAAGGTTCTTGTCAAAACAATACATATATCATAGCTTGTTCAAAACATGGGATGAATCAAGTTCATCGATCAAATCTTGGCCTTTCAAATCTTGCTTGGGATGTTAAGTAACATCTACATAATACATGGGGTGATGACATATCAAGACAAGAGTGTAGTTGCATTATAGTCCCCTACAACTAAGGACTTTCAAGACAAGAGTGCAGTTGCATTATAGTCCCCTGCAACTAAGGACTTTCAAGACAAGAGTGCAGTTGCATTATAGTCCCCTGCAACTAAGGACTTTCAAGACAAGAGTGCAGTTGCATTATAGTCCCCTGCAACTAAGGACTTTCAAGACATGTCATCAAAACAAGATAGTATTTGATATACAAAATAGGGATAATCATTCATACTTGATCAAATACTTTTCTAAAACGAAGCAAGGCTTTGCCAAAACTTTATAACATAACTTTATTAAAAATACCACTCACATAGTTCTTGGGGCGTCGGGATCAAGGCAAAGGTCCAAGTCCTACAAACACGTGGCAAAGTCTATTGAACGCACTCTTAAAACAAGCTTCACATGAATGCAAATGATCTAGGGAAAACATGCTGAAAATCATCTAGGGAAAACATGCTGAAAACATCTAGGGAAAACATGCTGGAAATACCTAGGGAAAACATGCTGGAAATCATCTAGGGAAAACATGCTGAAAACACCTAGGGAAAACATGCTGAAAATACCTAGGGAAAACATGCTGAAAACACCTAGGGAAAACATGCTGGAAATCATCTAGGGAAAACATGCTGAAAACACCTAGGGAAAACATGCTGAAAATACCTAGGGAAAACATGCTGAAAACACCTAGGGAAAACATGCTGGAAATCATCTAGGGAAAACATGCTGAAAACACCTAGGGAAAACATGCTGAAAATACCTAGGGAAAACATGCTGAAAACACCTAGGGAAAACATGCTGGGTACCAACCAGGTCCTGGAATGGATGCACAGAGATGATCTAGGCTAAAACGACCTAGCTGGGTGAACTCAAGAGGTCTTGGCCGAGGTCCCACACCTCTTGGCCGAGGTGTGATTACCTAGGCTTCAGTATGCAGCTGCCTGCCGAGGTGTTACAAGGTGCCGGCAAGGGTGCACCATGGTCGGCCTAGGTGTGCAGTGGTTAGCCTAGGTGTGCATGCAAGATAAACTAACGTGCAAGTGATCATGCAAGGTAGGCCAAGGTGAGATACGATGCTTGGCCTAAGTGTGTGATCTAGGCAAGAGTGGTCTCGGTGATCACACCTAGGGAAATGAAGTCTGGAAATTTGGGTTTCCTCCTTGAAGAACATGAAGAACATGAGCATGAAGAACATGAAGAATATGAATGCTAAAATCATAACTTGTTATTACAAGATTTGGGATTTCATGACATGAGTTCGAAAACATGGACCTGGGTACCCATACTTTGAAAATCATGCAAGAACAAACACAAAAACATGGATCTAGGCATGAGCCTTCGGATCAAAACATGACTTTTCTTGAAGAACACATGAATGCCATTTTCTCTTTCTAAAACCGAACTTCAAAGCAATGCATGGCTTACAAATCATTTTCAATCATGCAATGCAATAACATAAACATAAAGAACATCATGAGCAGATCAAGGATCTAACCTTAGAACGCGGATCTAACGGTTGGATCTCTAGGAATCAAGCTTGGAAATCTACTCTCTCTCAAGAACTCTTCTCCCTCTTCTAGAGCTTCTCTCTCTACTCTTCAAAACATTATACAACAAATGATGGGTTTCTCTCTCTGCCGGCTGACTTAACTCTCAGCTCGGCCACGTGGCAACGGCTGGTTGGTTCTCTTCAAAAAGGTGATGGATTGACAAGACAAGGTTCTGACAAGGCGTATCTAACAAGCTACTCGGGATGGCACTCCGGCAAGTGGTGACATCGGCTAACCACAAGACTTCGGCAACTAGGGTGACAATGACCTCGGCTAGGAAGGACAACACTTGACTAAGCTGTGCCACACCTCGGCCTAGATGTGCCACACCTCGGTCTAGGTCATTCCAGTCCCAGAACAAAGGTGCAAGGATTAAGGATCTCGAATGCCTAGGTGATAACATCTCGGCCAATATGCCTAGGTGATGGTGGAGGTCACAAAAGCGGTTCCAGGATGGCCCAAGGTGTAAGAGGTTCAAAGGTGTGACCTAGGCTTAAGATGACCTCGGCTTGGCATGACCTAGGCTTGGCATGACTTAGGCTTAACATGACCTAGGCTTGACATGACCTAGGCTTGGCATGACCTAGGCTTGGCATGACTTAGGCTTAACATGACCTAGGCTTGGCATGACCTAGGCTTAACATGACCTAGGCTTGACATGACCTAGGCTTAACATAACAAGGAAGGAACAAAACATGCATACAACACTTAAGCAAATCACATAAGCACAAAACAAGACTGGTACCTTTACTTAGGCAAAACAAGTCAAAGTCTGCAAATGCAAGCTTAACATGACAAAATCATGCAATGTACATGAACATGACTAAGACATGAATGTGGGTTATTACAACTTTGGACTTTCGTCATCTCCTCCATTTGAGTTCTTCTCTTTGAGGTAGGGATTTCCTACTCCATCTTATAAGTTTTGTTCTAAGTTTTGGTATTTTGATATGTTGGAGACACTTTGGTAATTTTGGGAAAAACCCTAGTTGTATTAATAAATTAATTTGTATAACTAATTTAAGGAAATTGGGGAATTTTGTTAAATTCATGAAATTGAGGAATTCATTGATTAAATGGTGTAGTTGGATAATTTAAATCACTCGCCTATTGAATTGTTGATATATATTTATTTCCAGTCTAGAAATAACTGTTTTGGGCTATCGGTGGAGGATAGTCGTGTTTGTTGTAGACATTGCATGTGGATTAGGGGAAAATTGAAACTAATCAATTTGTTTGAGTCATAAATTTAGACTATTGAATTAATACAGAAAATACATGTATTGATTGAGCATTGCATATGCATATTGTTTGGGAGGAGATAGGGGATGTACTCCACGGTTTAGGGGAAGATAGGGGATGGACCTCTAAACCGGATTTTTGTTTGGGAAGAGATAGGGGATGGACTCCATTAGCATCACTATTATGTGTGCTTATTATATTGAAGTGTTTTTACATGTTATTGATACAGCACTAAAATGTGTATCAAACGGGAAGTATGAAGTGTTTGATATGAGCCTGAGTCTCATTTGTGTTGTTGATATTGGAAGTAATGTGAATATGATATATAGTTCACTGTTGTAAGTTTGGCCAGGTTCTGAGCCATATTGATAATAATGGGAATTGAAACATGTCATAGACATTAGTATCATGAGACTGTATAATGATAAAATTGATTATCTTGGTTAACCAACTATTGAATGCTATTGCTTTATTCAATGCTTATATTTGGTTTAGTATATTTCTACTGAGCTGTGGCTCACCCTTTATGGAAACATCATTTTCAGGTTCAGGTGATAAGCTACCTCCAAGGACTTAGCTTGGAAGGAATTGGAGTTGAAGACTCTGTTTAGTTTAGTTGTTTTTACTTATTTGATATTACATGTAAATATTCAAGCCTAGGGCTTTACTTGTATTTGAGTTAGAACTCATATTTTGTGTCTAAGTGTTGGCTTGGAAAGATGTTAGCCCGTAGGGCATTTAATTTGATGTTACATGTAATGCTTTTACTTAGTAATACTCTGATGAATGAATTAATGAATTGTTTTCTTTAAATATTGCATGTTAATGATATATATAATGGGTTTTTTTTTTTTTGACGGCGTTACAATTTAATTTCCAAATAGATCGTTAAGGTATAGTGGTTTCTGGATTGAACTTCCAATTTTAATTTTCTACAACTTCCGTTTTTATTTTTATTCAACTTCTTTTTTTATTCAAGTTTCTTTTCTATTCAACTTCCTTTTTTATTTAATTTCCAAATAGATCGTTAAGGTATAGTGGTTTCTGGATTGAATTTCCATTTTTAATTTTCTGAACTTCCATTTTTATTTTTATTTAACTTCCTTTTTCATTCTAGTTTCTTTTCTACTCAACTTCCTTTTTTATTTAATTTCCAAATAGATCGTTAAGGTATAGTGGTTTCTGGACTGAACTTCCATTTTCAATTTTATGCAACTTTCATTTTTATTTTTATTCAACTTCCATTTTTATTTAATTTACTTTTCTGTTAAACTTCCTTTTTTGTTTAATTTCCAAATAGATCGTTAAGGTATGGTGGTTTCTTGAATGAACTTCCATTTTTAATTTTCTGCAACTTCCATTTTTATTTTTATTCGACTTCCTTTTTTATTCATGTCATTTTTCTTTTAAACTTCCTTTTTTATTTAATTTCCAAATAGATCGTTAAGGTATAGTGGTTTCTTGAATGAATTTTCATTTTTAATTTTCTACAACTTCCATTTTTATTTTTTAGTAACTTCCATTTTTGTTCAAGTTACTTTTCTATTCTACTTCCTTTTTTATTTAATTTCCAAATAGATCGTTAACGTATAATGGTTTCTGGATTGAACTTCCATTTTTATTTTTATTTAACTTCCCTTTTCAATCAAGTTTCATTTCTACTCAACTTCCTTTTTTATTTTTATTTCCAAATAGATCGTTAAGGTATAGTGGTTTCTGGATTGAAATTCCATTTTTAATTTTAAGCAACTTTCATTTTTATTTTTATACAACTTCCATTTTTATTCAATTTACATTTCTATTAAACTTACATTTTTATTTAATTTCAAAATAGATCGTTAAGGTATAGTGGTTTCTTGAATGAACTTCCATTTTTAATTTTCTGCAACTTCCATTTTTATTTTTATTCGACTTCCATTTTTATTGATGTTATTTTTCTATTCAACTTCGTTTTTTATTTAATTTCCAAATAGATCGTTAAGGTATAGTGGTTTCTGGAATGAACTTCCAATTTTAATTTTCTACAACTTCCATTTTTATTTTTATTCAACTTCTTTTTTTATTTAAGTTTATTTTCTATTCAACTTCCTTTTTCATTTAATTTCCAAATAGATCGTTAAGGTATAGTGTTTTCTGGACTGAACTTCCATTTTTAATTTTATGCAACTTTCATTTTTTATTTTTATTCAACTTCCATTCTTATTTAATTTACTCTTCTATTAAACTTCCTTTTTTTATTTAATTTCCAAATAGATCGTTAAGGTATAGTGGTTTCTTGAATGAACTTCCATTTTTAATTTTCTGCAACTTCCATTTTTATTTTTATTTTATTTCCTTTTTTATTCACGTCATTTTTCTTTTAAACTTCCTTTTTTATTTAATTTCCAAATAGATCGTTAAGGTATAGTGGTTTCTTGAATGAATTTTCATTTTTAATTTTCTGCAACTTCCATTTTTATTCAAGTTACTTTTCTATTCTACTTTCTTTTTCATTTAATTTCCAAATAGATCGTTAACGTATAATGGTTTCTGGATTGAACTTCCATTTTTATTTTTATTTAACTTCCTTTTTCAAGCAAGTTTCTTTTCTACTCAACTTCCTTTTTTATTTAATTTCCAAATAGATCGTTAAGGTATAGTGGTTTCTTGAATGAACTTCCATTTTTAATTTTCTGCAACTTCCATTTTTATTTTATTTTTATTTCCTTTTTTATTCACGTCATTTTTATTTTAAACTTCCTTTTTTATTTAATTTCCAAATAGATCGTTAAGGTATAGTGGTTTCTTGAATGAATTTTCATTTTTAATTTTCTGCAACTTCCATTTTTATTCAAGTTACTTTTCTATTCTACTTTCTTTTTCATTTAATTTCCAAATAGATCGTTAACGTATAATGGTTTCTGGATTGAACTTCCATTTTTATTTTTATTTAACTTCCTTTTTCAATCAAGTTTCTTTTCTACTCAACTTCCTTTTTTATTTAATTTCCAAATAGATCGTTAAGGTATAGTGGTTTCTGGATTGAAATTCCATTTTTAATTTTATGGAACTTTCATTTTTATTGTTATTCAACTTCCATTTTTATTCAATTTACTTTTCTATTAAACTTACATCTTTATTTAATTTCCAAATAGATCGTTAAGGTATAGTGGTTTCTTGAATGAACTTCCAATTTTAATTTTCTGCAACTTTCATTTTTATTTTTATTCGAATTCCATTTTTATTGATGTTATTTTTCTATTCAACTTCCTTTTTTATTTAATTTCTAAATAGATCGTTAAGGTATAGTGGTTTCTTGAATGAACTTCCAATTTTAATTTTCTGCAACTTCCATTTTTATTTTTATTCAACTTCTTTTTTTATTCAAGTTTCTTTTCTTTTCAACTTCCTTTTTTATTTAATTTCCAAATAGATCGTTAAGGTATAGTGGTTTCTGGATTGAATTTCCTTTTTTATTTTTATTTAACTTCCTTTTTCATTCTAGTTTCTTTTCTACTCAACTTCCTTTTTTATTTAATTTCCGAAGAGATCGTTAAGGTATAGTGGTTTCTGGACTGAACTTCCATTTTTAATTTTATACAACTTTCATTTTTATTTTTATTCAACTTCCATTTTTATTTAATTTACTTTTCTATTAAACTTCCTGTTTTATTTAATTTCCAAATAGATCGTTAAGGTATAGTGGTTTCTTGAATGAACTTCCATTTTTAATTTTCTGCAACTTCCATTTTTATTTTTATTCGACTTCCTTTTTTGTAACGCCCTCGAAAATAAACCCATTAAATATATATAACATCAACATGCAATGTTTAAAAAGGAAACAGTTCATTATAAATCAGAGTCTTACTAAACAAAAGCATTACATGTAACATCAAATTAAATGCCTTACAGGCTTACATCTTTCCAAGCCAACACTTGGACACAAAAGTATGAGTTCTAACTCAAATACAAATAAAGCCCTAGGCTTGTATGTTTACATGTACTAACTAATGAAAGTAAATAACTAAAAATAATCTTCAAAATCCAAGTCCTTCCAAGCTATGTCCTTGGAGGTAGCTTATCACCTGAACCTGAAAATGATGTTCCCATAAAGGGTGAGCCACAGCCCAGTAGAAATATACTAAACCAAATATAAGCATTGAATAAAGCTACAACATTCAATAGATGGTTAACCAAGATAATCCATTATAACTTAATTCAGTCTCATGACACTAACGTCTATGACATATTTTAATTCCCATTATTACCAACATGGCTCAGAACCTGGCCAAACTTATAACAGTGAACTAGATATCATATTCACATTACTTTCAATATCAACAAAACAAATGAGACTCAGGCTCATATCAAAACACTTCATACTTCCCGTTTGATACACATTGTAGTGCTGTATCAATAACATGTAAAAACACTTCAATATAATAAGCACACATAATAGTGATGCTAATGGAGTCCATCCCCTATCTCCTCCCAAACAAAATCCGGTTTAGAGGTCCATCCCCTATCTTCCCCTAAACCGTGGAGTACATCCCCTATCTCCTCCCATACAAAACAATGTATGCAAACACATAACATATACAACACACAATCAATACATATAATGTCTGTATTAATTCAACAGTCAGAATTGATGACTTAATCAATGATTAGTTTCAGTTATCCCTAATCCACATACAGTGTCTACAACAATCCCGACTATCCTCCACCGATAGCCCAAAACAGTTATTTCTAGACTTTGAAATAAATACATCAACAATTCAATAGGTGAGTGATTTAAATTATCCAACTACACCATTTAATCAAAGAATTCCTCAATTTCATGCATTTAACCAATTTCCCCAATTTCCTTAAATTAATTATACAAATTAATTTATTAATACAACTAGGGTCTTTCCCAAAATTACCAAAGTACTCCCAACATATCAAAATACCAAAACTTAGGACAAAACTTATAGGATGGAGTAGGAAATCCCTACCTTGAAGCGAAGAATTCGAATGGAGAAGATGACGAAAACCAAAGTGCTCCAAACCCAAGATTGTTCAGATTAAACGGAAGCCCTCGACCCACTCTATCTTTTTAACAAAGGACTTAGGGTAGAAATACACTCTAAGTAGATCAAACCTAAGAGAGAAGGTGTGTAGGGAGAGGGAGAAGACGGTTCTAGGGTTTTAAAATCAAAAAGGAGATGAAAAATGATCCAGAAAGTCGGATCTCGGATTTTTATACCAGTCGCCCCGCTCGAGCGTGGAAACCCCCGCTCGAGCGCCACTCACAGACTCCCGCTCGAGCGGCCAAACTCCCGCTCGAGCGGCAAATGCACACTCCCAGAAGTTTTTGCAGACAGGTCCCCGCTCGAGCGCCCAACTCTCCGCTCGAGCGTCACTCACGACTTCCCGCTCGAGCGTCCAATCCCCCGCTCGAGCGGCCAACACTACACAGGACATACTGGATGGGTGTATTCCCCGCTCGAGCATCCAAACCCCCGCTCGAGCGGACAAGCCAAAATCTGGGCAACTAGACTTGGTTCCTAAGCTCAACCAACCTGCTCCAAATCTTCCCAACACAACCCAAGACTCAAAATAAGAAAATAATGAATGACAACAACAATTATACAATGACGGAATCTACGGAACCTAAGTCCGGATACAATAATCAAATGGGAAAAGACCGGGGTCGCTATAACCTCCCCCCTTAAAAGAATTTCGTCCCCGAAATTAAGCATAAGTTTGTAAATAAAAACAAGTTTTTCTCAATTCTCAAAGATATTGTATAACAACAATAAACATCTTGACCCAATACTGGTCACTTCATCTCTTTATCAAGGGGTATCTCACAATATATATATAAAACAACATATATTTCAACCTGTATCATTGTTATGGATTATTCCTTTTAATGTTAACAATTCTCATATCATATTCAATCGCATGATATAAACAACACATTCAACGATGTACTCAACAGATGCAATGTTACACTAAACTTCTACAATGAAGCAAGTTTCAAGATACACCCATTTATCAAAACATACTCACGTTTTACAACTTAAGACATATGTAAAGCTCTTAAATTTAACAATATTACAGAATCTAAATACTAGATTACAAATCGACAAACATGTCCGGGTATTTTTCGCGGACTTCCAACTCACGTTCCCAAGTGGCTTCTTCCACTCCATGATGTTTCCACAAAACTTTGACCAAAGGGATGGTTTTGCCTCGCAAAACTTGATCCCGCCTATCCAAGACCCGAACCGGTCTCTCCTCATATGAAACATCCTCATCAACCACTAAATCGGTCCAATCCAACACATGTGATGGATCCGGCTCATACTTCCGAAGCATACTCACATGAAACACGTCATGTACTCCGGACAACTGCGGTGGCAAAGCTAGACGATAGGCAGCCTCGCCAATCCTCTCCAGGATCTCAAAAGGACCAATGAACAGAGGGGACAACTTCCCGCTCTTCCCAAATCTCATCAAACCCCGTCTAGGTGATATCTTCAGAAAGACATGATCACCCGCCTCAAACACCAAAGATCTCCTCCTACGGTCGACATAAGATTTCTGACGAGTCTGTGCTATAATAAGTCTCTTACGGATAAGCTCAACTTTCTCCGTCGTTTCCCTCACCAACTCCGGACCCAACAGAGGTGCATCACCCACCTCGGCCCAACAAACAGGAGATCTACACGGTCGGCCATACAAGGCCTCAAATGGTGCCATACCGATACTAGACTGGAAACTGTTGTTGTAGGGAAACTCCACCAACGGCAAGTGCCTCTCCCACGACCCACTAAAGTCTAGAACACAACCCCGCAGCATATCCTTAAGGATCTGAATAGTACGCTCGGACTGTCCGTCGGTCTGAGGATGGTAAGCCGTGCTAAAGGTCAACTTTGTGCCTAAGGCATTCTGCAAACTCTGCCACAACCTGGCAGTAAAACGAGGATCTCTATCTGAGACGATCGTCACTGGAACCCCGTGTAACCTCACTATGTCCTGAATGTACAAGTCGGCAAGATGATCTACCAAATCTCTCACGCGCATAGGAATGAAGTGCGGCGACTTAGTCAACCGGTCTACAACCACCCAAATAGCATCACTACCCCGCTGAGTCCTCGAAAGACCCACAACGAAGTCCATAGTGACATGTTCCCACTTCCACTTGGCAATAGGCAAGGGTTGCAACAAACCCGCTGGCCTCTGATGTTCGGCCTTCACTTGCTGACAAGTAAGGCACTTAGATACGAAAGCTGCCACATCTCTCTTCATACCCCGCCACCAGAATTGGCGACCCAGATCCCGATACATCTTAGTGCCTCCCGGATGCACCGCAAGGCGTGAATGATGAAAAACTCGAAGTACCTCCTCTCGACAAGACTCTGGCACAAACAGACGGTCTCGGTATCTCACACTGAGGTCGGGATACACCGTCAAACCTTTCTCAACCATCCCGCCGGAAATCTTCTCACGGAGGGATTCTACCTCAAGATCACCCCTCTGAGCCTCTAACACTCGAGTCACGAGTGTAGGCTGTACAACAACAGAAAACACGGCCGCAGCCTCAACGGATCCGCCCAGAAGTAAATTAAACTCCCCGAGTCCACCCAACATCTCCCATTCTCGGATGGCTATACTAGCTATGTCACCAACAGGTTTCCTGCTAAGGGCATCGGCCACCACATTGGCCTTTCCCGGATGATAATGCAACTCAAAGTCATAATCCTCTATGAACTCCATCCACCTCCTCTGCCTCAAGTTCAAGTCTTTCTGTGTAAACAAATATTTCAGACTCTTATGATCCGAGAATACCTCGAATCTCTCACCATAAAGATTATAGCGACCCCGGTCTTTTCCCATTTGATCTGAAACTTCCATTTTTATTTTTATTTGACTTCTATTTTTATTCAATTTACTTTTCTATTTAACATCCTTTTTTATTTAATTTCCAAATAGATCGTTAAGGAATAGTGGTTTCTTGAATGAACTTCCAATTTTAATTTTCTGCAATTTCCATTTTTATTTCTTTTCAACTCCTTTTTTTATTCAAGTTTCTTTTCTACTCAACTTCCTTTTTTATTTAATTTGTAAATAGATCGTTAAGGTATAGTGGTTTCTGGATTAAACTTCCATTTTTAATTTTATACAACTTTCACTTTTATTTTTATTCAACTTCCATTTTTATTCAATTTAGTTTTCTATTCAACTTCCTCTTTTATTTATTTTCCAAATAGATCGTTAAGGTATAGTAGTTTCTTTAATAAACTTCCATTTTTAATTTTATGGAACTTCCATTTTTATTTTTATTGAGCTTCCATTTTTATTCAAGTTATTTTTCTATTCAACTTCCTTTTTTATTTAATTTCCAAATAGAACGTTAAGGTATATTGGTTTCTTGAATGAACATCCATTTTTAATTTTCGGCTACTTCCATTTTTATTTTTCTTCGACTTCCATTTTTATTCAAGTTATTTTTCTATTCAACTTCGTTTTTTATTTAATTTCCAAATAGATCGTTAAGGTATAGTGGTTTCTTGAATGAACTTTCATTTTTTATTTTATGCAACTTTCATTTTTATTTTTATTCAACTTTCATTTTGATTAAATTTACTTTTCTATTAAACTTCCATTTTTATTTAATTTCCAAATTGATCGTTAAGGTATGTTGGTTTCTTGAATGAACTTCCATTTTTATTTTTATTCGACTTCCGTTTTTATTCAAGTCATTTTTCTATTCAACTTCATTTTTTATTTAATTTCCAAATAGATCGTTAAGGAATAGTGGTTTCTTGAATGAACTTCCAATTTTAATTTTCTGTAATTTCCATTTTTATTTCTTTTCAACTTCTTTTTTTATTCAAGTTTCTTTTCTATTCAACTTCCTTTTTTATTTAATTTCTAAATAGATCGTTAAGGTATAGTGGTTTCTGGATTGAACTTCCATTTTTAATTTTATGCAACTTTCACTTTTATTTTTAATCAACATCCATTTTTATTCAATTTAGATTTCTATTAAACTTCCTCTTTTATTTAATTTCCAAATAGATCGTTAAGGTATAGTGGTTTCTTTAATGAACTTCCATTTTTAATTTTATGGAACTTCCATTTTTATTTTTATTCAGCTTCCATTTTTATTCAAGTTATTATTCTATTCAACTTCCTTTTTTATTTAATTTCGAAATAGAACGTTAAGGTATATTGGTTTCTTGAATGAACATCCATTTTTATTTTTATTTAACTTCCTTTTTCCTTCTAGTTCCTTTTCTACTCAACTTCCTTTTTTATTTAATTTCCAAATAGATCGTTAAGGTATAGTGGTTCCTGGATTGAACTTCCATTTTTAATTTTATGCAACTTTCATTTTTATTTTTATTCAACTTCCATTTTTATTAAATTTACTTTTCTATTAAACTTCCATCTCTATTTAATTTCAAAATAGATCGTTAAGGTATAGTGGTTTCTTGAATGAACTTCCATTTTTATTTTTATTTGACTTCCTTTTTTATTCAAGTCATTTTTCTATTCAACTTCCTTTTTTATTTAATTTCCAAATAGATCGTTAAGGAATAGTGGTTTCTTGAATGAACTTCCAATTTTAATTTTCGGCAATTTTTATTTTTATTTCTATTCAACTTCTTTTTTTATTCAAGTTTCTTTTCTATTCAACTTCCTTTTTTATTTCATTTCTAAATAGATCGTTAAGGTATAGTGGTTTCTTGAATGAACTTCCAATTTTAATTTTCTGCAATTTCCATTTTTATTTCGATTCAACTTCTTTTTTTATTCAAGTTTCTTTTCTATTCAACATCCTTTTTTATTTAATTTCTAAATAGATCGTTAAGCTACAGTGGTTTCTGGATTGAACTTCCATTTTTAATTTTATGCAACTTTCACTTTTATTTTTATTCAACTTCCATTTTTATTCGATTTAGTTTTCAATTAAACTTCCTCTTTTATTTAATTTCCAAATAGATCGTTAAGGTATAGTGGTTTCTTTATTGAACTTCCATTTTTATTTTTATTCGACTTCCATTTTTATTCAAGTTATTTTTCTATTCAACTTCCTTTTTTATTTAATTTCCAAGTAGATCGTTAAGGTATAGTGGTTTCTTGAATGAATTTCCATTTTTAATTTTCTGCAACTTCCATTTTTATTTTTAAGTAACTTCCTTTTTCATTCTAGTTCCTTTTCTACTCAACTTCCTTTTTTATTTAATTTCCAAATAGATCATTAAGGTATAGTGGTTTCTCGAATGAACGTTCATTTTTAATTTTCTGCAGTTTTTATTTTTATTTTAATATAACTTCCATTTTTATTCAATTTACTTTTCTGTTCGACTTCCTTTTTTATTTAATTTCCAAATAGATCGTTAAGGTATAGTGGTTTCTTGAATGAATTTTCATTTTTAATTTTCTGCAACTTCCATTTTTATTTTTAAGTGACTTCCATTTTTATTGAAGTTACTTTTCTATTCAACTTCCTTTTTTATTTAATTTCCAAATAGATCGTTAACTTGTAATGTTTTCTGGATTGAACTTCCATTTTTAATTTTATGAAACTTTCATTTTCATTTTTATTCGACTTCCATTTTTATTAAATTTACTTTTCTATTAAACTTCATTTTTTATTTAATTTCCAAACAGATCGTTAAGGTATAGTGGTTTCTTGAATGAACTTCCATTTTTAATTTTCTGCAACTTTCATTTTTATTTTTATTCGACTTCCATTTTTATTCAAGTTATTTTTCTATTCAACTTCCTTTTTTATTTAATTTCCAAATAGATCGTTAAGGTATAGTGGTTTCTTGAATGAACTTCCATTTTTAATTTTCTGCAACTTTGATTTTTATTTTTATTCGACTTCCATTTTTATTCAATTTACTTTTCTATTAAACTTCCTTTTTTATTTAATTTCCAAATAGATCGTTAAGGTGTAGTGGTTTCTTGAATGAACTTCCATTTTTAATTTTCGGCAACTTCCATTTTTATTTTTATTCGACTTGCATTTTTATTCAAGTTATTTTTCTATTCAACTTCCTTTTTTATTTAATTTCCTAATAGATCGTTAAGGTATAGTGGTTTCTTGAATGAACTTCCATTTTTAATTTTCTGCAACTTTTATTTTTATTTTTATTCGACTTCCATTTTTATTGAATTTACTTTTCTAATAAACTTCCTTTTTTATTTAATTTCCAAATAGATCGTTAAGGTATAGTGGTTTCTTGAATGAACTTCCAATTTTTATTTTCTGCAATTTCCATTTTTATTTCTATTCAACTTCTTTTTTTATTCAAGTTTCTTTTCTATTCAACTTCCTTTTTTATTTAATTTCTAAATAGATCGTTAAGGTATAGTGGTTTCTGGATTGAGCTTCCGTTTTTAATTTTATGCAACTTTCACTTTTATTTTTATTCAACTTCCATTTTTATTCAATTTACTTTTCTATTAAACTTCCTTTTTTATTTTAGTTCCAAATAGATCGTCAAGGTATAATGGTTTCTATAATGAACTTCAATTTTTAATTTTATGGAACTTCCATTTTTATTTTTATTCAGCTTCCATTTTTATTCAAGTTATTTTTCTATTCAACTTCCTTTTTTATTTAATTTCCTAATGGATCGTTAAGGTATAGTGGTTTCTTTAATGGACATCCATTTTTAATTTTCTGCAGCTTCCATTTTTATTTTTATTTAACTTCCTTTTTTATTTAAGTTTCATTTCTACTCAACTTCCTTTTTTATTTAATTTCCCAATAGCTCGTTAAGGTATTGTGGTTTCTGGAGTGAACTTCCATTGTTAATTTTACGCAACTTTCAATTTTATTTTCATTCAACTTCCATTTTTATTCAATTTACTTTTCTATTAAACTTCCTTTTTTATTTAATTTCCGAATAGATCGTTAAGGTATAGTGGTTTCTCGAACGAACTTCCATTTTTAATTTTCTGCAACATTCATTTTTATTTTTATTTAACTTCCATTTTATTCAATTTACTTTTCTGTTCGACTACTTTTCTTATTTTATTTCCAAATTGATCGTCAAGATATAGTGGTTTCTTGACTGAATTTCCATTTTTAATTTTTCTACAACTACCATTTTTATTTTTAAGTAACTTCCATTTTTATTCAAGTTACTTTTCTATTCAACTTCCTTTTTTATATAATTTCCAAATAGATCGGTAACGTATAATGGTTTCTGGATTGAACTTCCATTTTTAATTTTATGCAACTTTCATTTTTATTTTTATTCAACTTCCATTTTTATTAAATTTACTTTTCTATTAAACTTCATTTTTTATTTAATTTTCAAATAGATCTTTAAGGTATAGCAGTTTCATGAACGAACTTCCATTTTTAATTTTCTGCAACTTCCATTTTTATTTTTCTTCGACTACCATTTTTATTCAATTTACTTTTCTATTAAACTTCCTTTTTTAATTAATTTTGACATAGATCGTTAAAGTATAGTGGTTTCTTGAATAAACTTCCATTTTTAATTTTCTGCAACTTCCATTTTTATTTTTATTTGACTTCAATTTTTATTCAATTTACTTTTCCATTCAACTTCCTTTTATATTTATTTTCCAAATAGATCGTTAAAGTATGGTGGTTTCTAGATTGAACTTCGATTTTTAATTTTATGCAACTTTCATTTTTATTTTTATTCGACTTCCATTTTTATTCAAGTTATTTTTCTATTCAACTTCCTTTTTTATTTAATTTCCAAATAGATCGTTAAGGTATAGTGGTTTCTTGAATGAACTTCCATTTTTAATTTTTTGCAACTTCCATTTTTATTTTTAAGTAACTTCCGTTTTAATTCAATTTACTTTTGAATTAAACTTCTTTTTTTATTTAATTTCCAAATAGATCGTTAAGGTATAGTGGTTTCTTGAATGAACTTCCATTTTTAATTCTCTGCAACTTTTATTTTTATTTTTATTTAACTTCCATTGTTATTCAATTTACTTTTCTGTTTGACGTCCTTTTTTATTTTATTTCCAAATAGATCGTTAAAGTATAGTGGTTTCTATAATGAATTTCCATTTTTAATTTTCTGCAACTTCCATTTTTATTTTTAAGTAACTTCCATTTTTATTCAAGTTACTTTTCTATTAAACTTCCTTTTTTATTTAATTTCCAAATAGATCGTTAAGGTATAATCATTTCTTGAATGAAATTCCATTTTTAATTTTCTGCAACTTCCATTTTTATTTTTATTCGACTTCCATTTTTATTCAATTTACTTTTCTATCTAACTTCATTTTTTATTTAATTTACAAATAGATCGTTAATGTATAGTGGTTTCTTGAATGAACTTCCATTTTTTAATTTTCTGCAACTTTCATTTTTATTTTTAAGTAACGTCCGTTTTTATTCAATTTACTTTTCTATTAAACTTCTTTTTTTATTTAATTTCCAAATAGATCATTAAGGTATAGTGGTTTCTTGAATAAACTTCCATTTTTAACTTTGTGCAACTTGCATTTTTATTTTTATTCGACGTCCATTTTTATTAAAGTTATTTTTCTGTACAACATCCTTTTTTATTTAATTTCTAAATAAATCGTTAAGGTATAGTGATTTCTTGAATGAACTTCCATTTTTAATTTTCGGCAACTTCTATTTTTATTTTTATTTAACTTCCTTTTTCATTCTAGTTCCTTTTCTACTCAACTTCCTATTTTATTTAATTTCCAAATAGATCGTTAAGGTATTGTGGTTCCTGGATTGAACTTCCATTTTTAATTTTATGCAGTTTTCATTTTTATTTTTATTCAACTTCCATATCTATTAATTTTACTTTTCTATTATACTTCATTTTTTATTTAATTTCGAAATAGATCGTTAAGGTATAGTGGTTTCTTGAATGAACTTCCATTTTTATTTTTATTCGACTTCCTGTTTTATTCAAGTCATTTTTCTATTCAACTTCCATTTTTATGTAATTTCCAAATAGATCGTTAAGGTATAGTGGTTTCTTGAATGAATTTCCAAATTTAATTTTCTGCAATTTCAATTTTTTTTCTATTCAACTTCTTTTTTCATTCAAGTTTCTTTTCTATTCAACTTCCTTTTTTATTTAATTTCAAAATTGATCGTTAAGGTTTAGTGGTTTCTGGACTGAACTCCCATTTTTAATTTAAAGCAACTTTCACTTTTATTTTTATTCAACTTACATTTTTATTCAATTTACTTTTCTAGTAAACTTCCTTTTTTATTTAATTTCCAAATATATCGTTAAGGTATAGTGGTTTCTTTAATGAACTTCCATTTTTAATTTTAAGGAACTTCCATTTTTATTTTTATTCAGCTTCCATTTTTATTCAAGTTATTTTTCTATTCAACTTTTTTTTTATTTAATTTCCAAATAGATCGTTAAGGTATAGTGGTTTCTTGAATGAACTTTCATTTTTAATTTTCTACAACTTCCATTTTTATTTTTATTTAACTTCCTTTTTTATTCAAGTTTCTTTTCTACTCAACTACCTTTTTTGTTTAATTTCCAAATAGATCATTAAGGTATAGCGGTTTCTGGATTGAACTTCCATTGTCAATTTTATGCAACTTTCATTTTTATGTTTATTCAACTTCTATTTTTATTCAATTTACTTTTCTATTAAACTTCCTTTTTTATTTAATTTCCAAATAGATCGTTAAGGTATAATCATTTCTTGAATGAAATTCCATTTTTAATTTTCTGCAACTTCCATTTTTATTTTTATTCGACTTCCATTTTTATTCAATTTACTTTTCTATTAAACTTCATTTTTTATTTAATTTACAAATAGATCGTTAAGGTATAGTGGTTTCTTGAATGAACTTCCATTTTTAATTTGCTGCAACTTTCATTTTTATTTTTAAGTAACGTCCGTTTTTATTCAATTTACTTTTCTATTAAACTTCTTTTTTTTTATTTAATTTCCAAATAGATCATTAAGGTATAGTGGTTTCTTGAATAAACTTCCATTTTTAACTTTCTGCAACTTGCATTTTTATTTTTATTCGACGTCCATTTTCATTAAAGTTATTTTTCTGTACAACATCTTTTTTTATTTAATTTCCAAATAAATCGTTAAGGTATAGTGATTTCTTGAATGAACTTCCATTTTTAATTTTCTGCAACTTCTATTTTTATTTTTATTTAACTTCCTTTTTCATTCTAGTTCCTTTTCTACTCAACTTCCTTTTTTATTTAATTTCCAAATAGATCGTTAAGGTATTGTGGTTCCTGGATTGAACTTCTATTTTTAATTTTATGCAGTTTTCATTTTTATTTTTATTCAACTTCCATTTTTATTAATTTTACTTTTCTACTATACTTCATTTTTTATTTAATTTCGAAATAGATCGTTAAGGTATAGTGGTTTCTTGAATGAACTTCCATTTTTATTTTTATTCGACTTCCTTTTTTATTCAAGTCATTTTTCTATTCAACTTCCTTTTTTACGTAATTTCCAAATAGATCGTAAAGGTATAGTGGTTTCTTGAATGAACTTCCAAATTTAATTTTCTGCAATTTCAATTTTTTTTCTTTTCAACTTCTTTTTTCATTCAAGTTTCTTTTCTATTCAACTTCCTTTTTTATTTAATTTCAAAATAGATCGTTAAGGTATAGTGGTTTCTGGACTGAACTCCCATTTTTAATTTAATGCAACTTTCACTTTTATTTTTATTCAACTTACATTTTTATTCAATTTACTTTTCTATTAAACTTCCTTTTTTATTTAATTTCCAAATATATCGTTAAGGTATAGTGGTTTCTTTAATGAACTTCCATTTTTAATTTTATGGAACTTCCATTTTTATTTTTATTCAGCTTCAATTTTTATTCAAGTTATTTTTCTATTCAACTTTTTTTTTTATTTAATTTCCAAATAGATCGTTAAGGTATAGTGGTTTCTTGAATGAACTTTCATTTTTAATTTTCTACAACTTCCATTTTTATTTTTATTTAACTTCCTTTTTTATTCAAGTTTCTTTTCTACTCAACTTCCTTTTTTGTTTAATTTCCAAATAGATCATTAAGGTATAGCGGTTTCTGGATTGAACTTCCATTGTCAATTTTACGCAACTTTCATTTTTATTTTTATTCAACTTCCATTTTTATTCAATTTACTTTTCTATTAAACTTCCATTTTTATTTAATTTCCAAATAGATCGTTAAGGTATAGTGGTTTCTCGAATGAACTTCCATTTTTAATTTTCAGCCATTTTTAATTTTATTTTTATTTAACTTCAATTTTATTCAATTTACTTTTCTGTTCGACTTCCTTTTTTATTTTATTTCCAAAGGGATTGTTAAGGTATAGTGGTTTCATGAATGAACTTCCATTTTTAATTTTTTGCTACTTTCTTTTTATTTTTATTCAACTTCCATTTTTATTCAATTTACTTTTCAATTAAACTTCCTTTTTTATTTAATTTCCAAATAGATAGTTCAGGTATAGTGGTTTCTTGAATGAAATTCCATTTTTAATTTTTTACAACTTCCACTTTTATTTTTATTTGACATCCATTTTTATTCAATTTACATTTCTATTCAACTTCCTTTTTTATTTAATTTCCAAATAGATCGTTAAGGTATTGTGGTTTCTCGATTGAACTTCCATTTTTAATTTTATGCAACTTTCATTTTTACTTTTATTCAACTTCAACTTTTATTCAATTTACTTTTCTATTAAACTTCCTTTTTTATTTAATTTCCAAATAGATCGTTATGGTACAGTGGTTTCTTGAATGAACTTCCATTATTAATTTTCTGCAACTTCTATTTTTATTTTTATTTGACTTCTATTTTTATTCAATTTACTTTTCTATTCAACTTCATTTTTTATTTAATTTCCAAATAGATCGTTAGGGTATAGTGGTTTCTGGATTGAACTTCCATTTTTAATTTTATGCAACTTTCATTTTTATTTTTATTCAACTTACATTTTTATTAAATTTACTTTGCTATTAAACTTCATTTTTTATTTAATTTCCAAATAGATCGTTAAGGCATAGTGGTTTCTAGAATGAACTTCCATTTTTAATTTTCTGCAACTTCCATTTTTATTTTTATTCGACTTCTGTTTTTATGCAATTTACTTTTCTATTAAACTTCCTTTTTTGTTTAATTTCCAAATAGATCGTTAAGGTATAGTGGTTTTTTGAATGAACTTCCATTTTTAATTTTCTGCAACTTTTATTTTTATTTTTATTTAACTTCCATTTTTATTAAATTTACTTTTTCTATTAAACTTAATTTTTTATTTAATTTCGAAATAGATCGTTAAGGTATAGTGGTTTCTTGAATGAACTTCCATTTTTATTTTTATTCGACTTCCTTTTTTATTCAAGTCATTTTTCTATTAAACTTCATTTTTTATTTAATTTCCAAATAGATCGTTAAGGTATAGTGGTTCCTGGATTGAACTTCCAATTTTAATTTTATGCAACTTTCATTTTTATTTTTATTCAACTTCGATTTTTATTAAATTTACTTTTTTATTAAACTTCAATTTTTATTTAATTTCGAAATAGATCGTTAAGGTATTGTGGTTTCTTGAATGAACTTCCATTTTTATTTTTATTCGACTTCCTTTTTTATTGAAGTCATTTTCCTATTCAACTTCATTTTTTATTTCATTTCCAAATAGATCGTTAAGGTATAGTGGTTTCTTGAATGAACTTCCGATTTTAATTTTTTGCAATTTCCATTTTTATTTCTATTCAACTTCTTTTTTTATTCAAGTTTCTTTTCTATTCAACTTCCTTTTTTATTTAATTTCTAAATAGATCGTTAAGGTATAGTGGTTTCTGGATTGAACTTCCATTTTTAATTTTATGCAACTTTCACTTTTATTTTTATTCAACTTCCATTTTTATTCAATTTACTTTTCTATTAAACTTCCTTTTTTATTTAATTTCCAAATAGATCGTTAAGGTATAGTGGTTTTTTGAATGAACTTCCATTTTTAATTTTCTGTAACATCCATCTTTATTTTTATTCGACTTCCATTTTTATTCAAATTATTCTTCTATACAACTTCCTTTTTTATTTAATTTCCAAATAGATCGTTAAGGTATAGTGGTTTCTTGAATAAACTTCCATTTTTAATTTTCTGTAACATCCATTTTTATTTTTATTTGACTTCTTTTTTATTCAATTTACTTTTCTATTCAACTTCCTCTTTTATTTAATTTCCAAATAGATTGTTAAGGTATAGTGGTTTCTCGAATGAACTTCTATTTTTAATTTCTGCAACTTTTATTTTTATTTTTATTTAACTTCCATTTTTATTCAATTTACTTTTCTGTTCGACTTCCTTTTTTATTTTATTTCCAAATAGATCGTTATGGTATAGTGGTTTCTTAAATGAATTTCCATTTTTAATTTTCTGCAACTTCCATTTTTATTTTTAAGTGACTTCCATTTTTATTCGAGTTATTTTTCAATTCAACTTCCTTTTTTATTTAATTTCCAAATAGATTGTTAACGTATAATGCTTTCTGGATTGAACTTCCGTTGTTAATTTTATGCAACTTTCATTTTTTTTTTATTCAACTTCCATTTTTATTAAATTTACGTTTCTATTAAACTTTATTTTTTATTTAATTTCCAAATAGATCGTTAAGGTATAGTGGTTTCTTGAATGAACTTTCATTTTTAATTTTCCGCAGCTTCCATTATTATTTTTATTTGACTTCTATTTTTATTCAATTTACTTTCCTGTCCAACTTCCTTTTTTATTTAATTTCCAAATAGATCGTTAAGTTATAGTGGTTTCTTGAATGAACTTCCATTTTTAATTTTTTGCAACATCCATTTTTATTTTTATTCGACTTCCATTTTTATTCAAGATATTTTTCTATACAACTTCCTTTTTTATTTAATTTCCAAATAGATCGTTAAGGTATAGTAGTTCCTGGAATGAACTTCCATTTTTAATTTTATGCAAGTTTCATTTTTCTTTTTATTCAACTTCCATTTTTATTAAATTTACTTTTCTATTAAAATTCCTTTTTTATTTAATTTTGAAATAGGTCGTGAAGGTATAGTGGTTTCTTGAATGAACTTCAATTTTTATTTTTGTTCGACTTCCCTTTTTATTCAAGTCATTTTTCTATCCAACTTCCTTTTTTATTTAATTTCCAAATAGATCGTTAAGGTATAGTAGTTTCTTGAATGAACTTCCAATTTTAATTTTCTGCAATTTCCAATTTTATTTCTCTACAACTTCTTTTTTTATTCAAGTTTCTTTTCTATTCAACTTGCTTTTTTATTTAATTTAAAATAGATCGTTAAGGTATAATGGTTTCTGGATTGAACTTCCACTTTTAATTTTATGCAACTTTCACTTTTATTTTTATTCAACTTCCAATTTTATTCAATTTACTTTTCTATTAAACTTCCTTTTTTATTTAATTTCCAAATAGGTCATTAAGGTATAGTGATTTCTTTAACGTACTTCCATTTTTAATTTTATGGAACTTCCATTTTTATTTTTATTCAGCTTCTATTTTTATTCAACTTGTTTTTCTATTCAACTTCCTTTTTTATTTAATTTCCAAATAGATCGTTAAGGTATAGTCGTTTCTTGAATGAACTTTCATTTTTAATTTTCTACAACTTCCATTTTTATTTTTATTTAACTTCCTTTTTTATTCAAGTTTCTTTTTTACTCAACTTCCCATTCGATCGTTAAGGTATAGTGGTTTCTGGATTGAACTTCCACTGTTAATTTTATGCGACTTTCATTTATATTTTTATTCAACATCCATTTTTATTCAATTTACTTTTCTATTAAACTTCCATTTTTATTTAATTTCGAAATAGATCGTTAAGGTATAGTGGTTTCTCGAATGAACTTCCATTTTTAGTTTTCTGCAACTTTTACTTTTATTTTTATTTAACTTCCGTTTTTATTCAT
The DNA here is from genome assembly GCF_055761805.1 of Camellia sinensis. NCBI lineage: Eukaryota > Viridiplantae > Streptophyta > Magnoliopsida > Ericales > Theaceae > Camellia > Camellia sinensis. Next base: position 10,612,689 of record NC_138962.1, on the reverse strand, counting down.
TTTACTTTTTTGTTCGACTTCCTTTTTTATTTTATTTCCAAATAGATCATTAAGGTATAGTGGTTTCTTGAATGAATTTCCATTTTTAATTTTCTGCAACTTCCATTTTTATTTTTAAGTAATTTCCATTTTTATTCAAGTTACTTTTCTATTCAACTTCATTTTTTATTTAATTTCCAAATAGATCGTTAACGTATATGGTTTCTGGATTGAACTTCCATTTTTAATTTTATGCAACTTTTATTTTTATTTTTATTCAATTTCCATTTTTATTAAATTTACTTTCCTATTAAACTTCATTTTTTATTAAATTTCCAAATAGATCGTTAAGATATTGTGGTTTTTTTGAATGAACTTCCATTTTTAATTTTCTGCAACTTCCATTTTTATTTCTATTCGACTTCGGTATTTATTCAATTTACTTATCTATTAAACTTCCTTTTTTATTTAATTTCCAAATAGATCATTAAGGTATACTGGTTTCTTGAATGAACTTCCATTTTTAATTTTCTGCAACTTCCATTTTTATTTTTATTTGACTTCTATTTTTATTCAATTTACTATTCTATTCAACTTCCTTTTTTATTTAATTTCCAAATAGATCGTTAAGGGATAGTGGTTTCCGGATTGAACTTCCATTTTTAATTTTATGCAACTTTCTTTTTTCTTTTTATTCAACTTCCATTTTTATTCAATTTACTTTTCAATTGAACTTCCTTTTTTCTTTAATTTGCAAATAGATCGTTAAGGTATAGTGGTTTCTCGAATGAACTTCCATTTTTAATTTTCTGAAACTTCCATTTTTTTTTTATTCGACTTCTATTTTTATTCAATTTACATTTCTATTTAACTTCCTTTTTTATTTAATTTCCAAATAGATCATTAAGATATCGTGGTTTCTGGATTGCACTTCCATTTTTAATTTTATGCAACTTTCATTTTTACTTTTATTCAACTTCCATTTTTATTCAATTTACTTTTCTATTAAACTTCTTTTTTATTTAATTTCCAAATAGATCGTTAAGGTATAGGGGTTTCTTGAATGAACTTTCATTTTTAATTTTCTGCAACTTCCATTTTTATTTTTATTTGGCTTCTATTTTTATTCAATTTAGTTTTCTATTCAACTTCCTTTTTTATTTAATTTCCAAATAGATCGTCACGGTATAGTGGTTTCTGCATTGAATTTTCATTTTTAATTTTCTGCAACTTCCATTTTAATTTTTAAGGAACTTCCATTTTTATTCAAGTTACTTTTCTATTCAACTTCTTTTTCTATTAAATTTCCAAATAGATCGTTAACGTATAATGGTTTCTAGATTGAACTTCCATTTTTAATTTTATGCAACTTTCATTTTTATTTTTATTCAACTTCCATTTTTATTAAATTAACTTTTCTATTAAACTTCATTTTTTATTTAATTTCCAAATAGATCGTTAAGGTATAGTGGTTTTTTGAGTGAACTTCCATTTTTAATTTTCAGCAACTTCCATCTTTATTTTTATTCGACTTCCATTTTTATTCAAGTTATTTTTCTATACAACTTCCTTTTTTATTTAATTTCCAAATAGATCGTTAAGGTATAGTGGTTTGTTGAATAAACTTCCGTTTTTAATTTTCTGCAACTTCCATTTTTATTTTTATTTGACTTCTATTTTTATTCAATTTACTTTTCTATTCAACTTCCTTTTTTATTTAATTTCCAAATAGATCGTTAAGGTATAGTGGTTTCTGGATTGAACTTCCATTTTTAATTTTATGGAACTTTCATTTTTATTTTTATTCAACTTTCATTTTTATTCAATTTACTTTTCTATTAAACTTCCCTTTTTATTTAATTTCCAAATAGATCGTTAAGGTATAGTGGTTTCTGGATTGAACTTTCATTATTAATTTTATGCAACTTTCACTTTTATTTTCATTCAACTTCCATTTCTATTTAATTTCCAAATAGATTGATAAGGTATTGTGGTTTCTTGAATGCACTTCCATTTATAATATTCTGCAACTTCCATTTTTATTTTTATTCAACTTCCATTTTTATTCAAGTCATTTTTCTATTTAACTTCCTCTTTTATTTAATTTCCAAATAGATCGTTAAGGTATAGTGGTTTCTTTAATGAACTTCCATTTATAATTTTCTGCAACTTCCATTTTTATTTTTATTCAACTTCCTCTTTTATTTAATTTCCAAATAGATCGTTAAGGTATAGTGGTTTCTTGAATGAACTTCCATTTTTAATTTTCTGCAACTTCTATTTTTATTTTTATTTAACTTCCTTTTTCATTCTAGTTCCTTTTCTACTAAACTTCCTTTTTTATTTAATTTCCAAATAGATCGTTAAGGTATAGTGGTTCCTGGATTGAACTTCCATTTTTTATTTTATACAAGTTTCATTTTTCTTTTTATTCAACTTCCATTTTTATTAAATTTACATTTCTATTAAACTTCCTTTTATATTTAATTTTGAAATAGATCGTTAAGGTATAGTGGTTTCTTAAATGAACTTCCATTTTTATTTTTGTTCGACTTCCTTTTTTATTTAATTTCCAAATAGATCGTTAAGGTATAGTGGTTTCTTGACTGAACTTCAAATTTTAATTTTCTGCAATTTCCATTTTTATTTTTCTTCAACTTCTTTTTTTATTCAAGTTTCTTTTCTATTCAACTTCCTTTTTTATTTAATTTCAAAATAGATCGTTAAGGTATAGTGGTTTCTGGATTGAACTTCCATTTTTAATTTTATGCAACTTTCACTTTTATTTTTATTCAACTTCCATTTTTCTTCAATTTACTTTTCTATTAAACTTCCTTTTTTATTTAATTTCCAAATAGATCGTTAAGGTACAGTGGTTTCTTTAACGAACTTCCATTTTTAATTTTATGGAACTTCCACTTTTTTTTTTTTTATTTCGCTTCCATTTTTATTCAACTTATTTTTCTATTCAACTTCCTTTTTTATTTAATTTCCAAATAGATCGTTAAGGTATAGTGGTTTCTTGAATGAACTTTCATTTTTAATTTTCCACAACTTCCATTTTTATTTTTATTTAACTTCCTTTTTTATTCAAGTTTCTTTTCTACTAAACTTCCTTTTTTATTTAATTTCCAAATAGATCGTTAAGGTATAGTGGTTTCTGGATTGAACTTCCATTGTTAATTTTATGCAACTTTCGTTTTTATTTTTATTCAACTTCCATTTTTATTCAATTTACTTTTCTATTAAACTTCCATTTTTATTTAATTTCCAAATAGATCGTTAAGGTACAGTGGTTTCTCGAATGAACTTCCATTTTTAATTTTCTGCAACTTTTATTTTTATTTTTATTTAACTTCCGTTTTTATTCAATTTACTTTTCTGTTCGACTTTGTTTTTTATTTTATTTCCAAGTAGATCATTAAGGTATAGTGGTTTCTTGAATGAATTTCCATTTTAAATTTTCTGCAACTTCCATTTCTATTTTTAAGTAACTTCCATTTTTATTCAAGTTACTTTTCTGTTCAACTTCCTTTTTTATTTAATTTCCAAATAGATCGTTAACGTATATGGTTTCTGGATTGAACTTCCATTTTTAATTTTATGACACTTTCATTATTATTTTTATTCAACTTCCATTTTTATTAAATTTACTTTCCTATTAAACTTTATTTTTTATTTAATTTTCAAATAGATCGTTAAGATATAGTGGTTTTTCGAATGAACTTCCTTTTTTAATTTTCTGCAACTTCCATTTTTATTTTTATTCGACTTCGGCTTTTATTCAATTTACTTTTAGATTACACTTCCTTTTTTATTTAATTTCCAAATAGATCGTTAAGGTGTACTGGTTTCTTGAATGAACTTCCATTTTTAATTTTCTGCAACTTCCATTTTTATTTTTATTTGACTTCTATTTTTATTCAATTTACTTTTCTATTCAACTTCCTTTTTTATTTAATTTCCAAAAAGATCGTTAAGGTATAGTGGTTTCTGGATTGAACTTCCATTTTTAATTTTATGGAACTTTCATTTTTATTTTTATTCAACTTTCATTTTTATTCAATTTACTTTTCTATTAAACTTCCCTTTTTATTTAATTTCCAAATAGATCGTTAAGGTATAGTGGTTTCTGGATTGAACTTTCATTATTAATTTTATGCAACTTTAACTTTTATTTTCATTCAACTTCCATTTCTATTTAATTTCCAAATAGATTGATAAGGTATTGTGGTTTCTTGAATGCACTTCCATTTATAATATTCTGCAACTTCCATTTTTATTTTTATTCAACTTCCATTTTTATTCAAGTCATTTTTCTATTTAACTTCCTCTTTTATTTAATTTCCAAATAGATCGTTAAGGTATAGTGGTTTCTTTAATGAACTTCCATTTTTAATTTTCTGCAACTTCCATTTTTATTTTTATTCAACTTCCTCTTTTATTTAATTTCCAAATAGATCGTTAAGGTATAGTGGTTTCTTGAATGAACTTCCATTTTTAATTTTCTGCAACTTCTATTTTTATTTTTATTTAACTTCCTTTTTCATTCTAGTTCCTTTTCTACTCAACTTCCTTTTTTATTTAATTTCCAAATAGATCGTTAAGGTATAGTGGTTCCTGGATTGAACTTCCATTTTTTATTTTATACAAGTTTCATTTTTCTTTTTATTCAACTTCCATTTTTATTAAATTTACATTTCTATTAAACTTCCTTTTATATTTAATTTTGAAATAGATCGTTAAGGTATAGTGGTTTCTTGAATGAACTTCCATTTTTATTTTTGTTCGACTTCCTTTTTTATTTAATTTCCAAATAGATCGTTAAGGTATAGTGGTTTCTTGACTGAACTTCAAATTTTAATTTTCTGCAATTTCCATTTTTATTTTTCTTCAACTTCTTTTTTTATTCAAGTTTCTTTTCTATTCAACTTCCTTTTTTATTTAATTTCAAAATAGATCGTTAAGGTATAGTGGTTTCTGGATTGAACTTCCATTTTTAATTTTATGCAACTTTCACTTTTATTTTTATTCAACTTCCATTTTTCTTCAATTTACTTTTCTATTAAACTTCCTTTTTTATTTAATTTCCTAATAGATCGTTAAGGTACAGTGGTTTCTTTAACGAACTTCCATTTTTAATTTTATGGAACTTCCACTTTTTTTTTTTTTTATTTCGCTTCCATTTTTATTCAACTTATTTTTCTATTCAACTTCCTTTTTTATTTAATTTCCAAATAGATCGTTAAGGTATAGTGGTTTCTTGAATGAACTTTCATTTTTAATTTTCCACAACTTCCATTTTTATTTTTATTTAACTTCCTTTTTTATTCAAGTTTCTTTTCTACTAAACTTCCTTTTTTATTTAATTTCCAAATAGATCGTTAAGGTATAGTGGTTTCTGGATTGAACTTCCATTGTTAATTTTATGCAACTTTCGTTTTTATTTTTATTCAACTTCCATTTTTATTCAATTTAGTTTTCTATTAAACTTCCATTTTTATTTAATTTCCAAATAGATCGTTAAGGTACAGTGGTTTCTCGAATGAACTTCCATTTTTAATTTTCTGCAACTTTTATTTTTATTTTTATTTAACTTCCGTTTTTATTCAATTTACTTTTCTGTTCGACTTTGTTTTTTATTTTATTTCCAAGTAGATCATTAAGGTATAGTGGTTTCTTGAATGAATTTCCATTTTAAATTTTCTGCAACTTCCATTTCTATTTTTAAGTAACTTCCATTTTTATTCAAGTTACTTTTCTGTTCAACTTCCTTTTTTATTTAATTTCCAAATAGATCGTTAACGTATATGGTTTCTGGATTGAACTTCCATTTTTAATTTTATGACACTTTCATTATTATTTTTATTCAACTTCCATTTTTATTAAATTTACTTTCCTATTAAACTTTATTTTTTATTTAATTTCCAAATAGATCGTTAAGATATAGTGGTTTTTCGAATGAACTTCCTTTTTTAATTTTCTGCAACTTCCATTTTTATTTTTATTCGACTTCGGCTTTTATTCAATTTACTTTTAGATTAAACTTCCTTTTTTATTTAATTTCCAAATAGATCGTTAAGGTATAGTGGTTTGTTGAATAAACTTCCGTTTTTAATTTTCTGCAACTTCCATTTTTATTTTTATTTGACTTCTATTTTTATTCAATTTACTTTTCTATTCAACTTCCTTTTTTATTTAATTTCCAAATAGATCGTTAAGGTATAGTGGTTTCTGGATTGAACTTCCATTTTTAATTTTATGGAACTTTCATTTTTATTTTTATTCAACTTTCATTTTTATTCAATTTACTTTTCTATTAAACTTTCCTTTTTATTTAATTTCCAAATAGATCGTTAAGGTATAGTGGTTTCTGGATTGAACTTTCATTATTAATTTTATGCAACTTTCACTTTTATTTTCATTCAACTTCCATTTCTATTTAATTTCCAAATAGATTGATAAGGTATTGTGGTTTCTTGAATGCACTTCCATTTATAATATTCTGCAACTTCCATTTTTATTTTTATTCAACTTCCATTTTTATTCAAGTCATTTTTCTATTTAACTTCCTCTTTTATTTAATTTCCAAATAGATCGTTAAGGTATAGTGGTTTCTTTAATGAACTTCCATTTTTAATTTTCTGCAACTTCCATTTTTATTTTTATTCAACTTCCTCTTTTATTTAATTTCCAAATAGATCGTTAAGGTATAGTGGTTTCTTGAATGAACTTCCATTTTTAATTTTCTGCAACTTCTATTTTTATTTTTATTTAACTTCCTTTTTCATTCTAGTTCCTTTTCTACTCAACTTCCTTTTTTATTTAATTTCCAAATAGATCGTTAAGGTATAGTGGTTCCTGGATTGAACTTCCATTTTTTATTTTATACAAGTTTCATTTTTCATTTTATTCAACTTCCATTTTTATTAAATTTACATTTCTATTAAACTTCCTTTTGTATTTAATTTTGAAATAGATCGTTAAGGTATAGTGGTTTCTTGAATGAACTTCCATTTTTATTTTTGTTCGACTTCCTTTTTTATTTAATTTCCAAATAGATCGTTAAGGTATAGTGGTTTCTTGACTGAACTTCAAATTTTAATTTTCTGCAATTTCCATTTTTATTTTTCTTCAACTTCTTTTTTTATTCAAGTTTCTTTTCTATTCAACTTCCTTTTTTATTTAATTTCAAAATAGATCGTTAAGGTATAGTGGTTTCTGGATTGAACTTCCATTTTTAATTTTATGCAACTTTCACTTTTATTTTTATTCAACTTCCATTTTTCTTCAATTTACTTTTCTATTAAACTTCCTTTTTTATTTAATTTCCTAATAGATCGTTAAGGTACAATGGTTTCTTTAACGAACTTCCATTTTTAATTTTATGGAACTTCCACTTTTTTTTTTTTTTATTTCGCTTCCATTTTTATTCAACTTATTTTTCTATTCAACTTCCTTTTTTATTTAATTTCCAAATAGATCGTTAAGGTATAGTGGTTTCTTGAATGAACTTTCATTTTTAATTTTCCACAACTTCCATTTTTATTTTTATTTAACTTCCTTTTTTATTCAAGTTTCTTTTCTACTAAACTTCCTTTTTTATTTAATTTCCAAATAGATCGTTAAGGTATAGTGGTTTCTGGATTGAACTTCCATTGTTAATTTTATGCAACTTTCGTTTTTATTTTTATTCAACTTCCATTTTTATTCAATTTACTTTTCTATTAAACTTCCATTTTTATTTAATTTCCAAATAGATCGTTAAGGTACAGTGGTTTCTCGAATGAACTTCCATTTTTAATTTTCTGCAACTTTTATTTTTATTTTTATTTAACTTCCGTTTTTATTCAATTTACTTTTCTGTTCGACTTTGTTTTTTATTTTATTTCCAAGTAGATCATTAAGGTATAGTGGTTTCTTGAATGAATTTCCATTTTAAATTTTCTGCAACTTCCATTTCTATTTTTAAGTAACTTCCATTTTTATTCAAGTTACTTTTCTGTTCAACTTCCTTTTTTATTTAATTTCCAAATAGATCGTTAACGTATATGGTTTCTGGATTGAACTTCCATTTTTAATTTTATGACACTTTCATTATTATTTTTATTCAACTTCCATTTTTATTAAATTTACTTTCCTATTAAACTTTATTTTTTATTTAATTTCCAAATAGATCGTTAAGATATAGTGGTTTTTCGAATGAACTTCCTTTTTTAATTTTCTGCAACTTCCATTTTTATTTTTATTCGACTTCGGCTTTTATTCAATTTACTTTTAGATTAAACTTCCTTTTTTATTTAATTTCCAAATAGATCGTTAAGGTATAGTGGTTTGTTGAATAAACTTCCGTTTTTAATTTTCTGCAACTTCCATTTTTATTTTTATTTGACTTCTATTTTTATTCAATTTACTTTTCTATTCAACTTCCTTTTTTATTTAATTTCCAAATAGATCGTTAAGGTATAGTGGTTTCTGGATTGAACTTCCATTTTTAATTTTATGGAACTTTCATTTTTATTTTTATTCAACTTTCATTTTTATTCAATTTACTTTTCTATTAAACTTTCCTTTTTATTTAATTTCCAAATAGATCGTTAAGGTATAGTGGTTTCTGGATTGAACTTTCATTATTAATTTTATGCAACTTTCACTTTTATTTTCATTCAACTTCCATTTCTATTTAATTTCCAAATAGATTGATAAGGTATTGTGGTTTCTTGAATGCACTTCCATTTATAATATTCTGCAACTTCCATTTTTATTTTTATTCAACTTCCATTTTTATTCAAGTCATTTTTCTATTTAACTTCCTCTTTTATTTAATTTCCAAATAGATCGTTAAGGTATAGTGGTTTCTTTAATGAACTTCCATTTTTAATTTTCTGCAACTTCCATTTTTATTTTTATTCAACTTCCTCTTTTATTTAATTTCCAAATAGATCGTTAAGGTATAGTGGTTTCTTGAATGAACTTCCATTTTTAATTTTCTGCAACTTCTATTTTTATTTTTATTTAACTTCCTTTTTCATTCTAGTTCCTTTTCTACTCAACTTCCTTTTTTATTTAATTTCCAAATAGATCGTTAAGGTATAGTGGTTCCTGGATTGAACTTCCATTTTTTATTTTATACAAGTTTCATTTTTCATTTTATTCAACTTCCATTTTTATTAAATTTACATTTCTATTAAACTTCCTTTTGTATTTAATTTTGAAATAGATCGTTAAGGTATAGTGGTTTCTTGAATGAACTTCCATTTTTATTTTTGTTCGACTTCCTTTTTTATTTAATTTCCAAATAGATCGTTAAGGTATAGTGGTTTCTTGACTGAACTTCAAATTTTAATTTTCTGCAATTTCCATTTTTATTTTTCTTCAACTTCTTTTTTTATTCAAGTTTCTTTTCTATTCAACTTCCTTTTTTATTTAATTTCAAAATAGATCGTTAAGGTATAGTGGTTTCTGGATTGAACTTCCATTTTTAATTTTATGCAACTTTCACTTTTATTTTTATTCAACTTCCATTTTTCTTCAATTTACTTTTCTATTAAACTTCCTTTTTTATTTAATTTCCTAATAGATCGTTAAGGTACAGTGGTTTCTTTAACGAACTTCCATTTTTAATTTTATGGAACTTCCACTTTTTTTTTTTTTATTTCGCTTCCATTTTTATTCAACTTATTTTTCTATTCAACTTCCTTTTTTATTTAATTTCCAAATAGATCGTTAAGGTATAGTGGTTTCTTGAATGAACTTTCATTTTTAATTTTCCACAACTTCCATTTTTATTTTTATTTAACTTCCTTTTTTATTCAAGTTTCTTTTCTACTAAACTTCCTTTTTTATTTAATTTCCAAATAGATCGTTAAGGTATAGTGGTTTCTGGATTGAACTTCCATTGTTAATTTTATGCAACTTTCGTTTTTATTTTTATTCAACTTCCATTTTTATTCAATTTACTTTTCTATTAAACTTCCATTTTTATTTAATTTCCAAATAGATCGTTAAGGTACAGTGGTTTCTCGAATGAACTTCCATTTTTAATTTTCTGCAACTTTTATTTTTATTTTTATTTAACTTCCGTTTTTATTCAATTTACTTTTCTGTTCGACTTTGTTTTTTATTTTATTTCCAAGTAGATCATTAAGGTATAGTGGTTTCTTGAATGAATTTCCATTTTAAATTTTCTGCAACTTCCATTTCTATTTTTAAGTAACTTCCATTTTTATTCAAGTTACTTTTCTGTTCAACTTCCTTTTTTATTTAATTTCCAAATAGATCGTTAACGTATATGGTTTCTGGATTGAACTTCCATTTTTAATTTTATGACACTTTCATTATTATTTTTATTCAACTTCCATTTTTATTAAATTTACTTTCCTATTAAACTTTATTTTTTATTTAATTTCCAAATAGATCGTTAAGATATAGTGGTTTTTCGAATGAACTTCCTTTTTTAATTTTCTGCAACTTCCATTTTTATTTTTATTCGACTTCGGCTTTTATTCAATTTACTTTTAGATTAAACTTCCTTTTTTATTTAATTTCCAAATAGATCGTTAAGGTATAGTGGTTTGTTGAATAAACTTCCGTTTTTAATTTTCTGCAACTTCCATTTTTATTTTTATTTGACTTCTATTTTTATTCAATTTACTTTTCTATTCAACTTCCTTTTTTATTTAATTTCCAAATAGATCGTTAAGGTATAGTGGTTTCTGGATTGAACTTCCATTTTTAATTTTATGGAACTTTCATTTTTATTTTTATTCAACTTTCATTTTTATTCAATTTACTTTTCTATTAAACTTTCCTTTTTATTTAATTTCCAAATAGATCGTTAAGGTATAGTGGTTTCTGGATTGAACTTTCATTATTAATTTTATGCAACTTTCACTTTTATTTTCATTCAACTTCCATTTCTATTTAATTTCCAAATAGATTGATAAGGTATTGTGGTTTCTTGAATGCACTTCCATTTATAATATTCTGCAACTTCCATTTTTATTTTTATTCAACTTCCATTTTTATTCAAGTCATTTTTCTATTTAACTTCCTCTTTTATTTAATTTCCAAATAGATCGTTAAGGTATAGTGGTTTCTTTAATGAACTTCCATTTTTAATTTTCTGCAACTTCCATTTTTATTTTTATTCAACTTCCTCTTTTATTTAATTTCCAAATAGATCGTTAAGGTATAGTGGTTTCTTGAATGAACTTCCATTTTTAATTTTCTGCAACTTCTATTTTTATTTTTATTTAACTTCCTTTTTCATTCTAGTTCCTTTTCTACTCAACTTCCTTTTTTATTTAATTTCCAAATAGATCGTTAAGGTATAGTGGTTCCTGGATTGAACTTCCATTTTTTATTTTATACAAGTTTCATTTTTCATTTTATTCAACTTCCATTTTTATTAAATTTACATTTCTATTAAACTTCCTTTTATATTTAATTTTGAAATAGATCGTTAAGGTATAGTGGTTTCTTGAATGAACTTCCATTTTTATTTTTGTTCGACTTCCTTTTTTATTTAATTTCCAAATAGATCGTTAAGGTATAGTGGTTTCTTGACTGAACTTCAAATTTTAATTTTCTGCAATTTCCATTTTTATTTTTCTTCAACTTCTTTTTTTATTCAAGTTTCTTTTCTATTCAACTTCCTTTTTTATTTAATTTCAAAATAGATCGTTAAGGTATAGTGGTTTCTGGATTGAACTTCCATTTTTAATTTTATGCAACTTTCACTTTTATTTTTATTCAACTTCCATTTTTCTTCAATTTACTTTTCTATTAAACTTCCTTTTTTATTTAATTTCCAAATAGATCGTTAAGGTACAGTGGTTTCTTTAACGAACTTCCATTTTTAATTTTATGGAACTTCCACTTTTTTTTTTTTTATTCCGCTTCCATTTTTATTCAACTTATTTTTCTATTCAACTTCCTTTTTTATTTAATTTCCAAATAGATCGTTAAGGTATAGTGGTTTCTTGAATGAACTTTCATTTTTAATTTTCCACAACTTCAATTTTTATTTTTATTTAACTTCCTTTTTTATTCAAGTTTCTTTTCTACTAAACTTCCTTTTTTATTTAATTTCCAAATAGATCGTTAAGGTATAGTGGTTTCTGGATTGAACTTCCATTGTTAATTTTATGCAACTTTCGTTTTTATTTTTATTCAACTTCCATTTTTATTCAATTTACTTTTCTATTAAACTTCCATTTTTATTTAATTTCCAAATAGATCGTTAAGGTACAGTGGTTTCTCGAATGAACTTCCATTTTTAATTTTCTGCAACTTTTATTTTTATTTTTATTTAACTTCCGTTTTTATTCAATTTACTTTTCTGTTCGACTTTGTTTTTTATTTTATTTCCAAGTAGATCATTAAGGTATAGTGGTTTCTTGAATGAATTTCCATTTTAAATTTTCTGCAACTTCCATTTCTATTTTTAAGTAACTTCCATTTTTATTCAAGTTACTTTTCTGTTCAACTTCCTTTTTTATTTAATTTCCAAATAGATCGTTAACGTATATGGTTTCTGGATTGAACTTCCATTTTTAATTTTATGACACTTTCATTATTATTTTTATTCAACTTCCATTTTTATTAAATTTACTTTCCTATTAAACTTTATTTTTTATTTAATTTCCAAATAGATCGTTAAGATATAGTGGTTTTTCGAATGAACTTCCTTTTTTAATTTTCTGCAACTTCCATTTTTATTTTTATTCGACTTCGGCTTTTATTCAATTTACTTTTAGATTAAACTTCCTTTTTTATTTAATTTCCAAATAGATCGTTAAGGTGTACTGGTTTCTTGAATGAACTTCCATTTTTAATTTTCTGCAACTTTCATTTTTATTTTTATTTGACTTCTATTTTTATTCAATTTACTATTCTATTCAACTTCCTTTTTTATTTAATTTCCAAATAGATCGTTAAGGGATCGTGGTTTCCGGATTGAACTTCCATTTTTAATTTTATGCAACTTTCTTTTTTATTTTTATTCAACTTACATTTTTATTCAATTTACTTTTCTATTAAACTTCCTTTTTTATTTAATTTCCAAATAGATCGTTAAGGTGTAGTGGTTTCTTGAATGAACTTCCATTTTTATTTTTATTCGACTTCCTTTTTTATTCAAGTCATTTTTCTATTCAACTTCCATTATTATTTAATTTCCAAACAGATCGTTAAGGTATAGTGGTTTCTTGAATGAACTTCCAATTTTAATTTTATGCAATTTCCATTTTTATTTCTATTCAACTTCTTTTTTTATTCAAATTTCTTTTCTATTCAGCTTCCTTTTTTATTTAATTTCTAAATAGATCGTTAAGGTATAGTGGTTTCTGGATTGAACTTCCATTTTTAATTTTATGCAAGTTTCATTTTTTTTTTCATTCAACTTCCATTTTTACTCAAGTTATTTTGCTATTGAACTACCTTTTTTATTTAATTTCCAAATAGATCGTTAAGGTATAGTGGTTTCTTGAATGATATTCCATTTTTAATTTTCTGCAACTTGCATTTTTATTTTTATTTGACATCTATTTTTATTTTATTTACTTTTCTATTCAACTTCCTTTTCTGTTTAATTTCCAAATAGATCGTTAAGGTATAATGGTTTCTGGATTGATCTTCCATTTTTAATTTTACACAACTTTCTTTTTTTTTTTATTCAACTTCCATTTTTATTCAATTTACTTTTCAATTGGACTTCCTTTTTTATTTAATTTCCAAATAGATCGTTAAGGTATAGTGGTTTCTGGATTGAACTTCCATTTTTAATATTATGCAGCTTTCATTTTTATTTTTATTCAACTTCCATTTTTATTCAATTTACTTTTCTATTAAACTTCCTTTTTTATTTAATTTCCAAATAGATCGTTAAGGTATAGTGGTTTTTTGAATGAACTTCCATTTTTAATTTTCTGCAACTTCCATTTTTATTTTTATTCGACTTCCATTTTTATTCAAGTTATTCTTCTATAGAACTTCATTTTTTATTTAATTTCCAAATAGATCGTTAAGGTATAGTGGTTTCTTGAATGAACTTCCATTTTTAATTTTCTGCAACTTCCATTTATATTTCTATTTAACTTCCTTTTTCATTCTAGTTCCTTTTCTACTCAACTTCCTTTTTTATTTAATTTCCAAGTAGATCGTTAAGGCATAGTGGTTCCAAGATTGAACTTCCCTTTTTAATTTTTTGCAACTTTCATTTTTATTTTTTTTCAACTTCCATTTTTATTAAATTTAATTTTCTAATAAACTTCCTTTTTGATTTAATTTCCAAATAGATCGTTAAGGTATAGTGGTTTCTTGAATGAGCTTCCATTTTTATTTTAATTCGACTTCCTTTTTTATTCAATTCATTTTTCTATTCAACTTCATTTTTTATTTAATTTCCAAATAGATCGTTAAGGTATAGTGGTTTCTCTAATGAACTTCCAATTTTAATTTTCCGCAATTTCCATTTTTATTTCTATTCAACTTCTTTTTTTATTCAAGTTTCTTTTCTATTCAACTTCCTTTTTTATTTAATTTATAAATAGATCGTTAAGGTATAGTGGTTTCTGGATTGAACTTCCATTATTAATTTTCTGCAAATTTCACGTTTATTTTTATTCAACTTCCTTTTTCATTCTAGTTCCTTTCCTACTCAACTTCCTTTTTTATTTAATTTCCAAATAGATCGTTAAGGTATAGTGGTTCCTGGATTGAACTTCCCTTTTTAATTTTATGCAACTTTCATTTTTATTTTTATTCAACTTCCATTTTTATTAAATTTACTTTTCTATTAAACTTCCTTTTTTATTTAATTTCCAAATAGATCGTTAAGGTATGGTGGTTTCTTGAATGAACTTCCATTATTATTTTTATTCGACTTCCTTTTTTATTCAAGTCATTTTTCTGTTAAACGTCCTTTTTTATTTAATTTCAAAATAGATCGTTAAGGTATAGTGGTTTCTTGAATGAACTTCCATTATTATTTTTATTCCACTTCATTTTTTATTCAAGTCATTTTTCTATTCCACTTCCTTTTTTATTTAATTTCCAAATCGTTCGTTCAGGTATAGTGGTTACTTGAATGAACTTCCAATTTTAATTTTATGCAATTTCATTTTTATTTCTATTCAACTTCTTTTTTATTCAAGTTTCTTTTCTACTCAACTTTCTTTTTTATTTAATTTAAAAATAGATCGTTAAGGTATAGTGGTTTCTGGATTGAACCTCCATTTTCAATTTTACGCAACTTTCACTTTTATTTTTATTCAACTTCCATTTTTATTCAAGTTATTTTTCTATTCAACTTCCTTTTTTATTTAATTTCCAAATAGATCGTTAACGTATAATTGTTTCTTGAATGAACTTCCATTTTTAATTTTCTGCAACTTCCATTTTTATTCAATTTATTTTTCTATTAAACTTCCTTTTTTATTTAATTTCCAAATAGATCGTTAAGGTATAGTGGTTTCTAGATTGAACTTCCATTGTTAATTTTATGCAACTTTCATTTTTATTTTCATTCAACTTTCATTTTTATTAAATTTACTTTTCTATTATACTTCCTTTTTTATTTAATTTCAAAATAGATCGTTAAGGTATAGTGGTTTCTTGAATGAACTACCATTTTTATTTTTATTCGACTTCCTTTTTTATTCAAGTCATTTTTCTATTCAACTTCATTTTTGATTTAATTTCCAAATAGATCGTTAAGGTATAGTGGTTTCTTGAATGAACTTCCATTTTTAATTTTCTTCAATTTCCATTTTTATTTCTATTCAACTTCTTTTTTTATTCAAGTTTCTTTTCTATTCAACTTCCTTTTTTATTAATTTCTAAATAGATCGTTAAGGTATAGTGGTTTTTGGATTGAACTTCAATTTTTAATTTTATGCAAATTTCACTTTAATTTTTATTCAACTTCCATTTTTATTCAATTTACTTTTCTATTAAACTTCCTTTTTTATTTAATTTCCAAATAGATCGTTAAGGTATAGTGGTTTCTTTAATGAACTTTCATTTTTAATTTTATGGAACTTCTATTTTTATTTTTATTCAGCTACCATTTTTATTCAAGTTATTTTTCTATTTAACTTCCTTTTTTTTTTAATTTCCAAATAGATCGTTATGGTATAGTGGTTTCTTGATTGAACTTCCATTTTTAATTTTCTGCAACTTCCATTTTTATTTTTATTTAACTTCCTTTTTGATTCAAGTTTTTTTTCTATTCAACTTCCTTTTTTATTTAATTTCCAAATAGATCGTTAAGGTATAGTGGTTTCTGGATTGAACTTCCATTATTAATTTTACGCAACTTTTATTTTTATTTTTATTCAACTTCCATTTTTATTCAATTTACTTTTCTATTAAACTTCCTTTTTTATTTAATTTCCAAATAGATCGTTAAGGTATAGTGGTTTCTCGAATGAACTTCCATTTTTAATTTTTTGCAACTTTTATTTTTATTTTTATTTAACTTCCGTTTTTATTCTATTTAGTTTTCTGTTCGACTTCCTTTTTTATTTTATTTCCAGATAGATTGTTAAGGTATAGTGGTTTCTTGAATGAATTTCCATTTTTAATTTTCTGCAAGTTCCATTTTCATTTTTAAGTAACTTTCATTTTTATTCAAGTTACTTTTCTATTCAACTTCCTTTTTTATTTAATTTCAAAATAGATCGTTAACGTATAATGGTTACTGGATTGAACTTCCATTTTTAATTTTATGCAACTTTCATTTTTATTTTTATTGAACTTTGATTTTTATTAAATTTACTTTTCTATTAAACTTCCTTTTTTATTTAATTTCCAAATAGGTCGTTAAGGTATAGTGGCTTCCTGAATGAACTTCCATTTTTAATTTTCTGCAACTTCCATTTTTATTTTTATTTAACTTCCTTTTTCATTCTAGTTCCTTTTCTACTCAACGTCCATTTTTATTTAATGTCCAATTAGATCGTTAAGGTATAGTGGTTCCTGGAATGAACTTCTATTTTTAATTTTCTACAACTTTCATTTTCATTTTTAAGTAACTTCCATTTTTATTCAAGTTACTTTTCTATACAACTTACTTTTTTATTTCATTTCCAAATAGATCGTTAACATATAATGGTTTCTGGATTGAACTTTCATTTTTATTTTTATTCAACTTTCATTTTTATTAAATTTACTTTTCTATTCAACTTCATTTTTTATTTAATTTCCAAATTTATCGTTAAGGTATAGTGGTTTCTTGAATGAACTTCCATTTTTAATTTTCTGCAACTTCCATTTTTATTTTTGTTCGACTTCCATTTTTATTCAAGTTATTTTTCTGTACAACTTCCTTTTTTATTTAATTTCCCAGTAGATCGTCAAGGTATAGTGGTTTCTTGAATGAACTTCCATTTCTAATTTTCTGCAACGTCCATTTTTATTTTTATTTAACTTCCTTTTTCATTCTAGTTCCTTTTCTACTCAACCTCCTTTTTTATTTAATTTCCAAATAGATCGTTAAGTTATAGTGGTTCCTGGATTGAACTTCCATTTTTAATTTTATGCAACTTTCATTTTTAATTTTATTCAACTTCCATTTTTATTAAAATTACTTTTCTATTAAACTTCCTTTTTTATTTTAGTTCGAAATAGATCGTTAAGGTATAGTGGTTTCTTGAATGAACTTCCAATTTTAATTTTCTGCAATTTCCATTTTTATATTTATTCAACTTCCATTTTTATTCAAGTTACTTTTCTATTCAACTTAGTTTTTTATTTAATTTCCAAATAGATCGTTAACGTATAGTGGTTTCTGGATTGGACTTCCATTTTTAATTTTATGCCACTTTCATTTTTATTTTTATTCGACTTCCGTTTTTATTAAATTTACTTTTCTATTAAACTTCATTTTTTA
This sequence comes from Camellia sinensis, assembly GCF_055761805.1. NCBI lineage: Eukaryota > Viridiplantae > Streptophyta > Magnoliopsida > Ericales > Theaceae > Camellia > Camellia sinensis. The sequence goes on along the minus strand of NC_138962.1, from coordinate 10,594,814 downwards.
TTTAATTTTCAAATACATCTTTAAGGTATAGTGGTTTCTTGAATGAACTTCCATTTTTAATTTTCTACAACTTCCATTTTTATTTTTATTCGACTTCCATTTTTATTCAAGTCCTTTTTCTATTCAACTTCCATTTTTATTTAATTTTCAAATAGATTGTTAAGGTATAGTGGTTTCTTGAATGAACTTCCATTTTTAATTTTCTGCACCTTCCATTTTTATTTTTATTTGACTTCCATTTTTATTCAAGTCACTTTTCTATTCGACATCCTTTTTTATTTAATTTCCAAATAGGTCGTTAAGGTATAGTGGTTTCTGGATTGAACTTCCATTTTTAATTTTATGCAACTTTCATTTTTATTTTTATTCAACTTCCGTTCTTATTCAATTTACTTTTCTATTAAACTTCTTTTTTTATTTAATTTCCAAATAGATCGTTAAGGTATAGTGGTACTTTGAATGAACTTCCAATTTTAATTTTCTGTAACTTCCATTTTTATTTTTGTTCACTTCCATTTTTATTCAATTTACTTTTCTATTGAATTTCCTTTTTTATTTACTTTCCAAATAGATCGTTAAGGTATAGTGGTTTCTTGAATGAACTTCCATTTTTAATTTTCTGCAACTTCCATTTTTATTTTTATTCGACTTCCATTTTGATTCAAGCTATTTTTCAATTCAACTTCCTTTTTTATTTAAATTCCAAATAGATCGTTAAGGTATAGTGGTTTCTTGAATGAACTTCCAATTTTAATTTTCTGCAACATCCATTTTTATTTCTATTCAACTTCTTTTTTTATTCAAGTTTCTTTTCTATTGAACTTCCTTTTTTCTGGATTGCACTTCCATTTCTAATTTTATGCAACTTTCGCTTTTATTTTTATTCAATTTACTTTTCTATTAAACTTCCTTTTTTATTTAATTTCCAAATAGATCATTATGGTATAGTGGTTTCTTAAATAAACTTCCATTTTTAATTTTCTGCAACTTCCATTTTTATTTTTATTCGACTTCCATTTTTATTCAAGTCATTTTTCTTCAACTTCTTTTTTTATTTAATTTCCAAATAGATCGTCAAGGTATAGTGGTCTCTGGATTGAACTTCCATTTTTAATTTTATGTAACTTTCTTTTTTATTTTTAAGTAACTTCAATTTCTTTTCAAGTTACTTTTCTATCCAACTTCCTTTTTTATTTAATTTCCAAATTGATCGTTAACGTATAGTGGTTTTTGGATTGAACTTCCATTTTTAATTTTATGCAACTTTCATTTTTATTTTTACTCGACTTCCATTTTTGTTAAATTTACATTTCTATTAAACTTCATTTTTTATTTAATTTCCAAATAGATCGTGAAGGTATAGTGGTTTCTTAAATGAACTTACAATTTTAATTTTCTGCAACTTCCATTTTTGTTTCTATTCAACTTCTTTTTTTATTCAAGTTTCTTTTCTATTGAACTTCCTTTTTTATTTGATTTCCAAATATATCGTTAAGGTATACTGCTTTCGGGATTGAACTTCCATTTTTAATTTTCTGCAACTTTCACTTTTATTTTTATTTAACTTCCATTTTTATTCAATTTACTTTTCTATTAAACTTCCTTTTTTATTTAATTTCCAAATAGATCGTTAAGGTATAGTGGTACTTTGAATGAACTTCCATTTTTAATTTTATGGAACTTCCATTTTTATTTTTATTCAGCTTCCATTTTTATTCAAGTTATTTTCTATTCAACTTCCTTTTTTATTTAATTTCCAAATAGATCGTTAAGGTATAGTGGTTTCTTGAATGAACTTCCATTTTTAATTTTCTGTACCTTCCATTTTTATTTTTATTTGATTTCCATTTTCATTCAAGACATTTTTCTATTCAACTTCATTTTTTATTTAATTTCCAAATAGATCGTTAAGGTATAGTGGTTTCTGGATTGAACTTCAATTTTCAATTTTCTGCAACTTTCATTTTAATTTTTATTCAACTTCCATTTTTATTCAATTTACTTTTCTATTAAACTTCCTTTTTTATTTAATTTCTAAATAGATCGTTCAGGTATAGTGGTACTTTGAATGAATTTCCATTTTTATTTTTGTTTGACTTACATTTTTATTCAATTTATTTTTCTATTAAACTTCCTTTTTTATTTACATTACAAATAGATCGTTAAGGTATAGTGATTTCTGGATTGAATTTCAATTTTTAATTTTATGCAACTTTCTTTTTTATTTTTATTCAACTTCTATTTTTATTCAATTTGCTTTTCCATTAAACTTCTTTTTTTATTTAATCTCCAAATAGATCGTTAAGGTATAGTGGTTTCATGAATGAACTTCCATTTTTAATTTTCTGCAAATTCCATTTTTATTTTTATTCAACTTCCATTTTAATACAAGTTATTTTTCTATTTAACTTCCTTTTGTATTTAATTTCCAAATAGATCGTTAAGGTATAGTGGTTTCATGAATGAACTTCCATTTTTAATTTTCTGCAACTTCCATTTTTATTTTTATTTTACTTCCATTTTTATTCAAGACATTTTTCTATTCAACTTCCTTTTTTATTTAATTTCCAAATAGATCGTTAAAGTATAGTGGTTTCTGTACTGAACTTCCATTTTTAATTTTATGCCACTATCTTTTTTATTTTTATTCAACTTCGTTTTTTATTCAATTTACTTTTCTATTAAACTTCATTTTTTATTTAATTTCCAAATAGATCGTTAAGGTATAGTGGTACTTTGAATGAACTTGCATTTTTAATTTTCTGCAACTTCCATTTTTATTTTTGTTTGACTTCCATTTTTATTCAATTTACTTTTTTTATTAAACTTCCTTTTTTATTTACTTTCCAATTAGATAGTGGTTTCTGGATTGAACTTCCATTTTTAATTTTATGCAGCTTTCTTTTTATTTTTATTCAACTTCCATTTTTATTCAATTTACTTTTCTATTAAACTTCCTTTTTTATTTAATTTCCAAATAGATCGTTAAGGTACCGTGGTTTCTTGAATGAACTTCCATTTTTAATTTTCTGCAACTTTCATTTTTATTTTTATTCGACTTCCATTTTTATTCAAGTTATTTTTCTATTCAACTTCCTTTTTTATTTAATTTCGAAATAGATCGTTAAGGTATAGTGGTTTCTTGAATGAACTTCCAATTTTAATTTTCTGCAACATCCATTTTTATTTCTATTCAACTTCTGTAACGCCCTCAAAAAAATACCATTAACCCATCAATATAGACATGCATTGATATATAAAAGTTCCACATTCTTCTATTCATCAGAGTTTCATTACAAAAAAGTATTACATGTTAACGACAAAAGCAAATGCCCTAAAGGCTTACAGCTTTCCAAGTTAACACTTGGTTACAACAAAAGAGTACTAACTCAATTACACATTAAGCCCTTGGCTTGAATTTACATGTAATACATCAAAAACAAAACGACAAAAGTGTGTCCGCCTCTAGCCTCCCAAGCTATGTCCTTGGAGGTGGCATGCTACCTGTACCTGAAAATGATATTCCCATATAGGGTGAGCCACAGCCCAGTAGAAACATACTAAACCAAATATGAACAATGACTAAAAGATTAGCAGTTGATAGATGGTCAACACTGATACTTTCCCTTATCACACTTTACATTTTCATGACATACAAGTCCATATTACAACTCATTTTCCAATTCCTTTCAATTCTCAAATTACAACCATGGCTCAGAACCTGGCCAAACAACCCGTATGAGACAGTAACTCATACCAAACACTTCCCATTTCATATTAGATAAGCATACTAGCTATATCACACAACAACAGATAAGCATACAAGCTATATCATCACTTCCACAGATATGCATATGGGCACTATCACGCTTCCAATGACAAGCATATGAGCTCTGTCAACACATTAATAGATAAGCATATGAGCTCTATCTATGGAGTCCATCCCCTATCTCCTCCCAACACATCCGGTTTAGAGGTCCATCCCCTATCTTCCCCTAAACCGTGGAGTACATCCCCTATCTCCTCCAATACAACACAATGCATATAAACAATCATTATACACATCATCACGCAACACATAAATTTAACGTGATCTTTCAATCATCATACTCAATGACTCATTCCAGTGATTAGTTTCCATTTGCCTAATCATCATGCATTGTCTACAACAATCACGACTATCCTCCACCGATAGCCCAAAGCAGTTATTTCTATACAGACAATAAATGCAACAATGGATATATAATCAACATTTCAATTAGGTGAGCGATAAATAATCCAACTACACCCTTTAACCCCATATATTTCCAATCTCAACATTTCCAATTCAAATCCTCATTTCTCACAATTAGTTTTACAAAGTAATTAACCAATGTAATTAGGGCATTTTCCATAATTAACATTACAACCCTTAGGTTCCATTTTCATTAATGTTTTATCATTAATTTCACCTTTTCCATGCCAAACATGCATCTAGGCTTTATTACGAATAAGACCCCAACCTTTGTAAATTTACACAAAAGCCCCAAACTTTCACCAACTTACCAAACCAACCCCAACATCTCAAAATACTAAAATTTAAAGACAAAGCTCATAGAAAAGAGTAGGATATCCCTACCTCAAATCCGGAGCCCCAACGGAGAAGATGACAAAATCCAACGTGCTTCAAATCCCGAAATCTTCAGATCAAAAGGACACCCTCGACGATCAACACAACTTTTATAAAGGCCGAAGAGAATGAGGACACTCTAACTAGATCAAACCCTAGAGAGAAGGGAGTATCTAGAGAGAGAGGCTCTCAAAAAGGGTTTTTAGAAAAAGTAGGAGAGAGAAAGAAAAGAAAAAAGTGATTTGAAATCACCCAGCGGATAACTCATTTACGTATGACCCGCTCGAGCGGAGAACACGACGCTCGAGCGCCAAGAACAAAACTCTGGACACGCTCGAGCGCAATAAGGCCCGCTCGAGCGCCAAGACACAAGAATAAAGCACTTCCGCTCGAGCGTAGATTTCCACCTCCCAGAACTTACACCCAGGAAGTACTACCCGCTCGAGCGCCAACAGACCCGCTCGAGCACCACAGCTCGAGCGTAAAGAAACCCGCTCGAGCGCAGAAATCACATCTGTAGAAGTTTTGCAGAAACCCGAAATACTGGAGAAGTGTAATCCCCGCTCGAGCGCAAGAAGACCCGCTCGAGCGGAACGCTTAAAAACTGAACAACAAGGAATTGAAACCAGGGCCTAACCAACCTGTAACAAACTTGCCCACACATCCTATAACTCAAATACGAAGTAAAAAGGATGTAAACAAGATAATAATCAACTACCAACATCCACGGACACATGTCCGGATCACTATACAACAAGGGTAAACCCGGGATCGCTATAACCTTCCCCCCTTAAAGAATTTCGTCCCCGAAATTAAGCACAAGTTTCAAAAACAGGTTTTTCTCCATTTTTTTAACAATGTTACATTTTAACATTCAACAATTCGACCCATTACCGGTCATCCTATCCCTTTAACAAGAGGCATTTCACAATATGTAAACACATATGTACTTTCAACATGCATCAACATTATGCATTTCCTGTCCAATTTCAACAATATATTCAACATATATAATGTTACATTCAACTTCCATATAAGGCAAGTTCCAAAACATACTTCCAATAAACCAAAACATTTTCAATGTTTCACAACTTAAGACATATATAAAAGCTCTTAAGTTCAACAATGGTTAAAAATCTAAATACAAGATTACATATCAACAAACAAGTCCGGATAATTCTCACGGACTTCCAACTCACGTTCCCAAGTGGCTTCCTCCACTCCGTGATGTTTCCACAAGACTTTCACCAAAGGAATGGTCTTGCCACGCAGGACCTGATCCCGCCTATCTAAGACCCGAACCGGTCTCTCCTCATACGAGGCATCCTCATCTACCTCTAAATCGGTCCAATCCAATACATGTGTTGGATCTGGCACATACTTCCGAAGCATACTCACATGAAACACGTCATGAACTCCGGACAACTGCGGCGGTAAAGCTAACTGATAAGCAACCTCGCCAATCCTCTCGAGGATCTCAAAAGGCCCAATGAACCGAGGGGATAACTTCCCACTCTTCCCAAACCTTATCAAACCTCGCCTAGGTGATATCTTTAGAAAGACATGATCACCTACCTCAAACGCCAAAGGCCTCCTCCTACGGTCAGCATAAGATTTCTGACGACTCTGGGCTGTAACAAGCCTCCTACGGATAAGCTCAACTTTCTCCGTCGTCTCCCTAACCAACTCCGGACCCAACAAAGGTGCATCACCCACCTCGGCCCAACACACAGGAGACCTACACGGTCGGCCATACAAGGCCTCAAACGGTGCCATACCGATGCTGGACTAGAAACTGTTATTGTAGGCAAACTCCACCAATGGTAAGTGCCTCTCCCACGTCCCACTAAAGTCAAGGACACAACCTCAAAGAATATCCTCAAGGATCTGAATAGTACGCTCGGACTGCCCATCAGTCTGCGGATGGTAAGCCGTACTAAAGGTCAACTTAGTGCCCAAGGCACCCTGCAAACTCTGCCACAATCTGGCGGTAAAACGAGGGTCTCTATCTGAGACGATCGTCACTGGGACCCCGTGCAATCTCACTATGTCCCGAATATACAAGTCGGCAAGATGATCCACCGAATCTCTCACGCGCATAGGAATAAAGTGCGCCGACTTAGTCAACCGGTCTACAACCACCCAAACAACATCACTACCCCGCTGAGTTCTCGGAAGACCTACAACGAAGTCCATAGTGACATGTTCCCACTTCCACTCGGCAATAGGCAAGGGTTGCAACAAATCCGCTGGCCTCTGATGCTCGGCCTTCACTTGCTGGCAAGTAAGGCACTTCGATACGAAAACAGCCACATCTCTCTTCATACCCCGCCACCAAAACTGGCGACCCAAACCCCGATACATCTTAGTACCGCCCGGATGCACCGCAAGGCGCGAATGATGAAACTCTCGGAGTACCTCCTCTTGGCATGACTCCGGCACGAACAAACGGTCTCGGTATCTCACACTCAGGTCGGGATACACCGTCAAACCCTTCTCAACTCTCCCACTGGAGATCCTCTCTCGGAAGGACTCTACCTCAAGGTCACCTCTCTGTGCCTCTAACACTCTAGTCACAAGTGTAGGCTGCGCGACAACAGAAAACAAGGCCGCAGCCTCAACAGATTCGCCCAGTAGCAAATCAAACTCACCAAGTGCTCCCAACATCTCCCATTCTCGGATGGCAATACAAGCTACATCACTAATGGATTTCCTACTAAGGGCATCGGCCACAACATTGGCCTTTCCCGGGTGATAGTGCAACTCAAAGTCGTAGTCCTCAATGAACTCCATCCATCTCCTCTGCCTCAAATTCAAGTCTCTCTGTGTAAACAGATACTTCAAACTCTTGTGGTCCGAGAACACCTCGAACTTCTCACCATAAAGGTAGTGCCTCTAGATTTTCAAGGCAAAGATCACTGATGCTAACTCTAGGTCGTGAGTAGGGTAATTCTTCTCGTGAATTTTCAACTGACGTGAGCCATAAGCTACCACGCTCCCTTCTTGCATCAACACACAACCCAAACCCTCTCGTGAGGTATCACAATAAACTGCATAACCCAACCCTCTCTCCGGAATAATCAAAACCGGAGCGGTGGTCAATCTAACTTTCAACTCTTGGAACGACTTTTCACAAGTCTCATTCCACACAAACTTGACCCCTTTCCGTGTCAACCTAGTCAACGGCGAAGCTAGCCTGGAGAAATCCTTCACAAACCGATGGTAATACCCAGCTAATCCCAGAAAACTGTGGATCTCAAACACACTCTTAGGCTGTGCCCAATCTTGCACCGCCTCAGTCTTGGATGTATCAACAGACACCCCTTTCCCGGATACCACATAGCCTAAGAATTTCACCTCTCCTAGCCAGAACTCACACTTCCCGAACTTAGCATACAGCCTATGGGCTCTAAGCAACTCAAGTACCACTCTCAAGTGTTCCTCGTGCTCCTCCTCAGAAGGCGAATAAACAAGAATGTCGTCTACGAAAACGACTACAAATCGATCCAAGAATTCCCGGAAGATCCGGTTCATCAAGTCCATAAAGACTGCCGGTGTATTGGTAAGCCCAAATGGCATCACCAAAAACTCATAATGGCCATACCGCGTACGGAATGCCGTCTTAGCAACATCCTCCTCCCTGACCCTCAACTGGTGGTAGCCCGATCTCAAGTCTATTTTAGAGAAACAACTGGAACCTTTCAACTGGTCAAACAGATCATCTATACGGGGCATAGGGTACTTATTTTTGACCGTAGCCCGATTCAACTTCCGATAGTCAATACACAATCTCAAGGCACCATCTTTCTTTTTAGCAAAGAGGGCCGGTGCTCCGCACGGTGAAACACTAGGACGAACAAAACCCTTATCTAGCAATTCCTAGAGCTGAACTTTCAACTCAACCAACTCTGCTGGAGCAAAACGATAAGGTGCCATAGAAATCGGCGCCGTGCCGGGCACTAAATCAATAGAGAACTCTATCTCTCGGTGAGGTGGCAAACTAACAAGGTCTTCGGGAAAGACATCCGAATGCTCACAAACCACCCTCGGCAATACAACATGGGTCTCGTCACACTCACCACTCTCAAAGCTAGCAAGTAGACCACTAAGTTCACTTCACCCTCGCGAATCATACCCCGGTGGCAAAACACTACCAACCCGATCTCCCAAGAAATGGAACCACTCCCCGCTCAAGGTACATAACGTGACCCTCTGGCGGTAGCAATCGATAACAGCCCGGTATGACGATAGCCAGTCTATACCCAAAATAACATCAAAGCCCTTCATGGGCATGACCACAAAAGGAAAAGGAAGCCTATAGTCGGCGACCTCTATATCACAACCTCTAACACCCTGTTTCAAGATCAGTTCACCCCCAAGAGGTGACACTACACAAATAGGAGATGCTAACTGTGCTAACTCTAATTCCAAAACGGATGCAAATGCAACAGATACAAAAGAATGAGATGCACCCGTGTCAATCAACACACTAGCAACCGAGTTGCAAAACAGAAAAGTACCTCTCACCACTGATGGAGCCGGTACTAAATCCTGCGCGGTAACAGCATACACGCGCCCTGTAGGCCCCTGATCTACCTGCTCACCTATAGCGATCCCGGTTTTTCCTTCCTTTGTATACTATATTCTCCATTCGAGTTCTTCTCTTTAAGGTAGGGATTTCCTACTCCATTCTATAAGTTTTGTTCTAAGTTTTGGTATTTTGATATGTTGGGGATACTTTGGTAATTTTGGGAAATTGGGGAATTTAAGGAAATTGGGGAATTTAGTTAAATTCATGAAATTGAGGAATTCATTGATTAAATGGTGTAGTTGGATAATTTAGATCACTCACCTATCGAATTGTTGATATATTTATTTACAGTCTAGAAATAACTGTTTTGGGCTATCGGAGGAGGATAGTCGTGTTTGTTGTAGACATTGTATGTGGATTAGGGAAAATTGAAACCAATCAATTTGTTTAAGTCATAAAGTTAGACTATTGAATTAATGCAGAAAAATACATAGGGGATGTACTCCACGATTTAGGGGAAGATAGGGGATGTACCTCTAAACCGGATTATTGTTTGGGAGGAGATAGGGGATGGACTCCATTAGCATCACTATTATGTGTGCTTATTATATTGAAGTGTTTTTACATGTTATTGATACAGCACTAAAATGTGTATCAAACGGGAAGTATGAAGTGTTTTGATATGAGCCTGAGTCTCATCTGTGTTGTTGATATTGGAAGTAATGTGAATGTGATATATATAGTTCACTGTTGTAAGTTTGGCCAGGTTCTGAGCCATATTGATAATAATGGGAATTTAAACATGGCATAGACATTAGTGTCATGAGACAGTATCAAGTTATAATTGATTATCTTGGTTAACCATCTATTGAATGCTATAGCTTTATCCAATGCTTATATTTGGTTTAGTATTTTTCTACTGAGCTGTGGCTCACCCTTTATGGGAACATCATTTTCAGGTTTAGGTGATAAGCTACCTCCAAGGACTTAGCTTGGAAGGAATTGGAGTTGAAGACTCTGTTTAGTTTAGTTGTTATTTACTTATTTGATATTACATGTAAACATTCAAGCCTAGGGCTTTACTTGTGTTTGAGTTAGAACTCATATTTTGTGTCCAAGTGTTGGCTTGGAAAGATGTTAGCCCGTAGGGCATTTAATTTGATGTTACATGTAATGTTTTTATTTAGTAATACTCTGATGAATGAATTAATGAATTGTTTTCTTTAAATATTGCATGTTAATGACATATATAATGGGTTTATTTTGAGGGCGTTACAACTTGGTATCAGAGCGTACCGGGTTTGAATACTTTGGGTACGTGGGAAGTGATTAGTATCACAATGGGTTCGTCTCGTTTGATAGAGACTTAGTGTAATGTTATATGCTTACATGATAACATGTCTATGTGACTATGTGGGTATGGAATGTAGTTCCTTGGATGTTGATTGGACTCTTGAGTTTCTAGTAGTCTTGTTGGAAAGGCACTTGATCAATGCTGCTTCCAACCGGAACTATAGTAACGCTTCGGGACTATCATCATCCAGGAATGAAATTCGTAGGTGCTTATGTGGAATGAATTATTGTTGTCCAATGCATTAGGACGCGTGTGTTTAGCTTCGGCACATTTATTAATGTGCTAACGTCTTTGTTTCCTTTATTAGGATGTCAGGACGAGGACGAGGATGCGGTAGGCGTGGTAGGCCGGGTAGGCAGGAGGTGCCTGTGCCAGAGGAGATTCCCCCAGTTCAGGAGGGAATTGGCCAGGCCAATGTGGTCGAGCCAGTAGGCCAGCAGGCTATGGGCGCTCTAGCCCGAGAGATAGCAGGGGCATTCAGGGAGTCAGTAGGCATTCTCAGAGCTGAGAATCAAGCTCGGGTTGTTGTTGCGGATGCAGGACTTGCCTTTCTGAAGAGGGAGTTCTTCCGGTCTAATCCGGATGAATTTGTGGACGATCCTAAAGAGCCGCTTAAGGCAGATGAATGGCTCGAACAGACAACGAAGACGTTTGAGATGCTTGGCATCGAAGACGAGGGGTTGAAAGTGACCTTGGCATCTTTCCAGCTGAAGGGGGATGCGGGTCAGTGGTGGAAGTTCACTAAGGGTCGGATAGGAGGTACATGGGAGGCTTTTGTGAATGCTTTCCAGGAGAGGTTCTTATCTCCAGCAGTTAGGGAGAAGCTGAGAGACCAGTTCTGCCAGCTTAAGCAGTCGAGTTCTTCAGTGGCCGAGTTTGAGGCTGCATTTACTAGCTTGTCCAGGTTTGCACCTGAGTTGGTGGCGTCTGAGGAACGCCGTTGTATCGAGTTTGAGAAGAAGTTGAGGCGTGGTCTCAAGCTGCAAGTTGGGGGAACTATGATTCGGGATTATGGGCGTATGGTTGATGCTGCAGCCCACATGGAAATCATGATGCAGGAGGAGGAGGAAGGACAGAAGGGCTCCAAGAGAAGTCAGGATGGCCAGAGTGATGGTAGGAGACAGAAGGGTTTTAATCCTCAGCAGTCTCAGAGTAGCTTTTCTAGATCAACTTTTCCTGTGCCGAGTGCTAGTTCGGGGAAAGGCAGTCAGGGAGGCATTACCTGTTTCAAGTGTGGCCAGCTGGGCCATAAGTCTCCAGTTTGTCCTCAAAGGGAAGGAGTGTAGAGAGTAGCATCATCTTCGGCTCGATCTCAGAGCCAGAATCAGAGTAGAGGCCAGCCACTCTCGTGTTATCAGTGTGGTCAGCCAGGGCATATGAAAAGGTATTGCCCGCAGTTGGGTGGCACACCTGGTGCATCTGGTTTGAGGCAGATTCAGGATCAGCAGCCAGCTCAGTCGGGTCAGGCCTCGAGGGCAAATCAGGCGGCTTCATCGTCCCAGTCGGTGCAGCAGTCTTATACTCCTAGGGGTGAGCAGGTTGATCAGAGGTCGTCTGGGCGCGTGTATGCGGTTACTGCGCAGGATCTTGTACCGGCTCCATCTGTTGTGAGAGGTACTTTCTTGTTTTGCAACTCGGTTGCTAATGTTTTGATAGATACGGGTACATCTCATTCCTTTGTGTCTGCTGCATTTGCATCTGTTTTGGAGTTGGAGTTAGCACAGTTGGCATCTCCTATTTGTGTAGTATCACCTCTTGGGGGTGAATTGATCTTGAAACAAGGTGTCAGGGGTTGTGATATAGAGGTCGCCGATCATAGACTTCCGTTTCCTTTTGTAGTTATGCCCATGAAGGGCTTTGATGTTATTTTGGGTATGGACTGGTTATCGTCATACCGGGCAGTTATTGATTGCTACCGCCAGAGGGTCACTTGTTGTACCGTGAGCGGGGAGTGTTTTCATTTTCTGGGGGACCGGGTTGGTAGTGTTTTGCCACCGGGGTATGATCTACGAGGGCGGAGTGAGCTTAGTGGTCTACTTGCTAGCTTTGAGAGTGGTGAGTGTAGTGAGACCCAGACTGTGTTGCCAGGAGTGGTTTGTGAGTACTCGGACGTCTTTCCCGAGGACCTTGTTGGTTTGCCACCCCACAGAGAGATTGAGTTCTCTATTGACCTAGTGCCCGGCACGGCGCCGATTTCTATGGCACCTTATCGTTTTGCCCCAGCTGAGTTAGTTGAGTTGAAGATCCAACTCCAGGAGTTGCTAGATAAGGGCTTTATACGTCCTAGTGTTTCGCATGGGGAGCACCGGCCCTCTTTGTTAAAAAGAAAGGTGGTGCTTTGAGACTTTGTATAGATTACCAGAAATTGAATCGGGCTACGGTTAAGAATAAGTACCCTATGCCTCGTATAGATGATCTGTTCGATCAGTTGAAGGGATCCCGTTGTTTCTCGAAGATAGACTTGAGATCGGGTTATCATCAGTTGAGAGTCAGGGAGGAGGATATTCCGAAGACGGCATTTCGTACGCGGTATGGCCACTATGAGTTTTTGGTGATGCCATTTGGGCTCACCAATGCACCGGCAGTATTTATGGATTTGATGAACCGGATATTTCGAGAATTTTTAGATCGTTTTGTTGTTGTCTTCGTGGACGACATCCTTATCTATTCACCTTCTGAGGAGAAGCACAAGGAACATTTGAGAGTGGTGCTTGAGTTACTTAGGGCCCATAAGCTTTATGCTAAGTTTGGGAAGTGTGAGTTCTGGTTAGAAGAGGTCAAGTTCTTAGGCCATGTAGTTTCTGGGGAAGGAGTGTCTGTTGATACATCCAAGACTGAGGCAATGCAAGATTGGGCACAGCCTAAGAGTGTGTTTGAGATCCGCAGTTTTCTGGGGTTAGCTGGGTATTATCGCCGGTTTGTGAAGGATTTCTCCAAGTTAGCTTCACCTTTGACTAGATTGACTCGAAAGGGAGTTAAGTTTGTATGGAGTGAGACTTGTGAAAAGTCGTTTCAGGAGTTGAAGGTGAGACTGACCACTGCTCCAGTCTTAATTATTCTGGAGAGAGGGTTGGGTTATGCAGTCTATTGTGACGCCTCACGAGATGGTCTGGGTTGTGTGTTGATGCAAGAAGGGAAAGTAGTTTCCTATGGCTCACGTCAGTTGAAAATACACGAGAAGAATTACCCTACGCATGATCTTGAGTTAGCAGCTGTGATCTTTGCCTTGAAGATTTGGAGGCATTATCTTTATGGTGAAAGGTTCGAGGTATTCTCGGATCATAAGAGTTTGAAATATCTGTTTACACAGAAAGACTTGAACTTGAGGCAGAGGAGGTGGATGGAGTTTATTGAGGATTATGACTTTGAATTGCATTATCATCCAGGGAAGGCTAATGTAGTGGCCGATGCCCTTAACAGTAAATCTGTTGGTGACATAGCTAGTATAGCCATTCGAGAGTGGGAGATGTTAGGTGCACTTGGGGAGTTTGATTTGCTTATGGGCGAATCCGTGGGGGCTGCAGCCTTGTTTTCTGTTGTTGCGCAGCCGACACTTGTGACTCGAGTGTTAGAGGCTCAGAGAGGTGACTTTGAAGTAGAATCTCTTCGAGAAAAGATTTCCAGTGGGAAGGTTGAGAAGGGTTTGACGGTGTATCCCGACCTGAGTGTGAGATACCGAGACCGTCTGTTTGTGCCGGAGTCTTGCCGAGAAGAGGTACTCCGAGAGTTCCATCATTCACGCCTTGCGGTGCATCCGGGAGGTACTAAGATGTATCAGGATTTGGGTCGCCAGTTTTGGTGGCAGGGTATGAAGAGAGATGTGGCAGCTTTCGTGTCTAAGTGCCTTACTTGTCAGCAAGTGAAGGCCGAGCATCAGAGGCCAGCGGGTTTGCTGCAACCTTTGCCTATTGCCGAGTGGAAATGGGAGTATGTCACTATGGACTTCGTTGTAGGTCCTCCGAGGACTCAGCGGGGTAGTGATGCTATTTGGGTGGTTGTAGACCGGTTGACTAAGTCGGCGCACTTCATTCCTATGCGCGTGAGAGATTCGGTAGACCATCTGGCCGGTTTATATATTCGGGACATAGTGAGGTTGCACGGGGTCCCAGTGACGATCGTCTCAGATAGAGACCCTCGTTTTACTGCCAGGTTATGGCAGAGTTTGCAGAGTGCCTTAGGCACAAAGTTGACCTTTAGCACGGCTTATCATCCTCAGACTGACGGACAGTCCGAGCGTACTATTCAGATCCTTGAAGATATGCTTCGGGGTTGTGTTCTTAACTTTAATGGGTTGTGGGAGAGTCACTTGCCTTTGGTGGAGTTTGCCTACAACAATAGTTTCCAGTCTAGTATCGGTATGGCACCGTTTGAGGCCTTGTACGGCCGACCGTGTAGGTCTCCAGTTTGCTGGGCCGAGGTGGGCGATGCACCTTTGTTGGGTCCGGAATTGGTAAGGGAAACGACGGAGAAAGTTGAGCTTATCCGTAAAAGGCTTGTTACAGCCCAGAGTCGTCAGAAATCTTATGCCGACCGTAGGAGGAGACCTTTGGTGTTTGAGGTGGGTGATCATGTCTTTCTGAAGATATCACCTAGGCGGGGATTGATGAGGTTCGGGAAAAGCGGGAAGTTGTCCCCTCGATTTATTGGCCCTTTTGAGATCCTTGAGAGGATTGGCGAGGCTGCTTATCGTTTAGCTTTGCCGCCGCAGTTATCCGGAGTACATAACGTGTTTCATGTGAGTATGCTCCGGAAGTATGAGCCGGATCCATCGCATGTATTGGATTGGACCGACTTAGAGGTAGATGCGGATGTCTCGTATGAGGGGAGACCGGTTCGGGTCTTGGATAGACGGGATCAAGTTTTGCGAGGCAAGACCATCCCTTTGGTAAAGGTTTTATGGAACCATCACGGGGTGGAGGAAGCCACTTGGGAACGCGAGTTGGAGGTCCGAGAGAAATATCCAGATCTATTTGTAGATGCTTGAGTATATGTTGCTTATTTTATTGTAATATTGCACCTTAAGTGTATTGAATATAACTTAAGTTGTGAAACATAGTTTATGTTTTGGTCAATGGAAGTATTTTGAAACTTGCCTCATATTGGAAGTTAGTGTAACATTGCATATGTTGAATGTGTTGTAGAATTGGAGTTATATCATGAGATTGAATATGATATGGAAATGGAAATTTTATATATTGAAAACTGTTGAATTTGAAAGGAAAATACATGTTGATAATGCAAGTTGTTATGTATAATGTGAAATGCCTCATGAAAAGAGATGGGATTGACCGGTAATGGGTCAAGTTGTTTAATGGAATGTTGGCATATTGTGAGAAATAGAGGAAACTCTTTTAAAAAAAAAAAATCTCTTGTACCTAATTTCGGGGACGAAATTCTTTAAGGGGGGGAGGTTATAGCGATCCCGGTTTTTCCTTCCTTTGTATACTATATTCTGGACTTGGTTCCGTGAACTTGTTTTTGTATCATTATCACTTCTAGCCTTTACTCTTTGTATTTGAGTCTCGGGTTGTGATGAGCAGGTTTGAAACAGGTTGGTTGCACTTTGAAACCAAAAGGTGATGCCCAGATTTTGGCCTTCACGCTCGAGCGGGCTATTCGTTGTTGCTTCTCCGCTCGAGCGGGAGTTTTGACGCTCGAGCATGTTTTTTCATCTCCCAGTACTTTACTCTGCAGTTCATCCGCTCGAGCGGTAGTTTTTACGCTCGAGCGTGATATCTTGTTTTTGTCCTTCCGCTCGAGCGGAGAGTTTGACGCTCGAGCGGACACCATCGCCTGCAAAACTTCTGGAAGTGTGCGATCGACGCTCGAGCGACTCTTTTCACGCTCGAGCGTGAGTCTGTGTCTGACGCTCGAGCGGGGTTTTCCACGCTCGAGCGGAGAATCGACTACATCAGTCCGTGATTTCACTTTTTGGATCACTTTTTGACCTACTTCTTTTCCCTAACTCTTTAAAAACCGCCACTTGAGAGTTGCTCTCTCTCTACTCTCACCTTCTCTCTAAGATTTGATCTATTCCTTGTGGTCTTCTACTCTAGTTCCTTTGGAAGAAAGGTAGAGCTTCGCGAGAGCTTTCTTTTAATCTGAAAAAGAGAGGATTCGGGGCACTTTGGACTTTCGTCATCTTCTCCATTCGAGTTCTTCTCTTTAAGGTAGGGATTTCCTACTCCATTCTATAAGTTTTGTTCTAAGTTTTGGTATTTTGATATGTTGGGGATACTTTGGTAATTTTGGGAAAAACCCTAGTTGTATTAATAAATTAATTTGTAAGATTAATTTAAGGAAATTGGGGAATTTGGTTAAATTCATGAAATTGAGGAATTCATTGATTAAATGGTGTAGTTGGATAATTTAGATCACTCACCTATCGAATTGTTGATATATTTATTTACAGTCTAGAAATAACTGTTTTGGGCTATCGGAGGAGCATAGTCGTGTTTGTTGTAGACATTGTATGTGGATTAGGGAAAGTTGAAACCAATCAATTTGTTTAAGTCATAAAGTAGACTATTGAATTAATACAGAAAAATACATGTATTGTTTGAGCATTGCATATGCATATTGTTTGGGAGGAGATAGGGGACGTACTCCACGGTTTAGGGGAAGATAGGGGATGGACCTCTAAACTGGATTATTGTTTGGGAGGAGATAGGGGATGGACTCCATTAGCATCACTATTATGTGTGCTTATTATATTGAAGTGTTTTTACATGTTATTGATACAGCACTAAAATGTGTATCAAACGGGAAGTATGAAGTGTTTTGATATGAGCCTGAGTCTCATCTGTGTTGTTGATATTGGAAGTAATGTGAATGTGATATATATAGTTCACTGTTGTAAGTTTGGCCAGGTTCTGAGCCATATTGATAATAATGGGAATTTAAACATGGCAAAGACATTAGTGTCATGAGACAGTATCAAGTTATAATTGATTATCTTGGTTAACCATCTATTGAATGCTATAGCTTTATCCAATGCTTATATTTGGTTTAGTATTTTTCTACTGGGCTGTGGCTCACCCTTTATGGGAACATCATTTTCAAGTTCAGGTGATAAGCTACCTCCAAGGACTTAGCTTGGAAGGAATTGGAGTTGAAGACTCTGTTTAGTTTAGTTGTTATTTACTTATTTGATATTACATGTAAACATTCAAGCCTAGGGCTTTACTTGTGTTTGAGTTAGAACTCATATTTTGTGTCCAAGTGTTGGCTTGGAAAGATGTTAGCCCGTAGGGCATTTAATTTGATGTTACATGTAATGTTTTTATTTAGTAATACTCCGATGAATGAATTAATGAATTGTTTTCTTTAAATATTGCATGTTAATGACATATATAATGGGTTTATTTTGAGGGCGTTACATCACCCCTCGGAGCAAAAGACTGCTGCACAGACTGGGATGACGAAGCTCCCGGATTGGCCCTCGAGGCCTGCACAGACTGAGCTGGTTGAAAACCCTGCGTCTGCCTAGAACCAGACGCTCCCGAAGTAGCACTCAACTGCGGGCAATACCTCTTCAGGTGCCCCGGCTGACCACACTGATAACAAGACAAAGACTGGCCTCTGCCCTGACTCTGGCCCTGAGGTCTAGCTGAAGAAGAAGCAGCCCGTTGACCCCCTCCCTTCTGCGGGCAAACTGAAGACTTGTGACCCAGTTGGCCACACGCAAAACAAGTCAGGCCTCCCTGACTACCTCTCCCCGAACCTGCACTCGGTACCGGAAAGGTCGATCTAGCAACTCCTCCCTGAGACTGCTGAGGGTTAGAACCCCTCTGTCTCCTGCCATCACCCTGACCATCTTGGCTCCTCTTGGAACCTCTCTGCCCCTCATCCTCCTCCTGCATCATAAGCTCCATATGAGCCGCAGCATCCACTAAGTGTCTATACTCTCGGATGTAAGACCCACCAACCCTCAGCTTGAGGCCCCGCCTCAACTTCCGCTCAAACTCATAACAACGGCGTTCTTCAGACGCCACTAACTCAGGTGCAAACCTGGACAAACTAGTGAAAGTGGCCTCAAACTCTACCACAGACATGCCCTGCTGATTAAGCCGGCTAAACTGATCCCTCAGCTTCTCCCTAGCTGCTGCAGATAAAAACCTCTCCTGGAAAGCATTTACAAACGCCTCCCATGTACCACCAACACGAGCCTTCTCGTATTTCCACCATTGACCCGCATCTCCCTTCAGCTGGAAGGATGCCAAGGTCACTTTCAGTGCTCCGTCCTCGATGCCAAGCATCTCGAACGTCTTACTCATTTGCTCTAGCCACTCATCGGCCTTCAGTGGCTCCTTCGGATCCCCGATAAACTCATCCGGATTAGACCGGAAAAACTCCCTCTTCAAGAAAGAAGGCCCTGCCTCAGTTGCCTGATTCCCTGCTCTGAGAATACCCAAAGCTCCTGCTATCTCTCATGCCAAGGCACTCATAGCCTGCTGACCCGCCGGCTCGGCCACATTGGCCTGACCAACCCCCTCCTGCACTGCCGGAACCTCCTCCGGTAACGGTACTTCCTGCCTCGCAGGCCTACCACGCCTAGCACCTCTTCCTCGTCCTGACATCCTAATAAAGGTAACCAAGACTATTAGCACATTCACAAATGTGCCGAAGCTATAACACTCGCGTCCTAATGCATGGACAGCTGTAATTCACTCCACGTAAGCACATAAACACATAAGCACTTACGAATTTCATTTCCGGATAATGATAGTCCCGAGGCGTTACTAGAGTTCCGGTTAGAAACAGCATTGATCAAGTGCTTTTCCAACAAGACTCCCAGAAACCCAAGGATCCAATCAACATCCTAGAAATTAAATCCCATACCCAAATAAACACATAAGCATGTTATCAATTAAACACATAGCATATGAAACTACATCTAAGTCTCTATCAAGCGAGACAAACCCATTGTGATCCTAATCACTTCCCACGTACCCAAAGTATTCGAACCCGGTACGCTCTGATACCAAGTTGTAACGCCCTCAAAAAAATACCATTAACCCATCAATATAGACATGCATTGATATATAAAAGTTCCACATTCTTCTATTCATCAGAGTTTCATTACAAAAAAGTATTACATGTTAACGACAAAAGCAAATGCCCTAAAGGCTTACAGCTTTCCAAGTTAACACTTGGTTACAACAAAAGAGTACTAACTCAATTACACATTAAGCCCTTGGCTTGAATTTACATGTAATACATCAAAAACAAAACGACAAAAGTGTGTCCGCCTCTAGCCTCCCAAGCTATGTCCTTGGAGGTGGCATGCTACCTGTACCTGAAAATGATATTCCCATATAGGGTGAACCACAGCCCAGTAGAAACATACTAAACCAAATATGAACAATGACTAAAAGATTAGCAGTTGATAGATGGTCAACACTGATACTTTCCCTTATCACACTTTACATTTTCATGACATACAAGTCCATATTACAACTCATTTTCCAATTCCTTTCAATTCTCAAATTACAACCATGGCTCAGAACCTGGCCAAACAACCCGTATGAGACAGTAACTCATATCAAACACTTCCCATTTCATATTAGATAAGCATACTAGCTATATCACACAACAACAGATAAGCATACAAGCTATATCATCACTTCCACAGATATGCATATGGGCACTATCACGCTTCCAATGACAAGCATATGAGCTCTGTCAACACATTAATAGATAAGCATATGAGCTCTATCTATGGAGTCCATCCCCTATCTTCTCCCAACACATCCGATTTAGAGGTCCATCCCCTATCTTCCCCTAAACCGTGGAGTACATCCCCTATCTCCTCCAATACAACACAATGCATATAAACAATCATTATACACATCATCACGCAACACATAAATTTAACGTGTTCTTTCAATCATCATACTCAATGACTCATTCCAGTGATTAGTTTCCATTTGCCTAATCATCATGCATTGTCTACAACAATCACGACTATCCTCCACCGATAGCCCAAAGCAGTTATTTCTATACAGACAATAAATGCAACAATGGATATATAATCAACATTTCAATTAGGTGAGCGATAAATAATCCAACTACACCCTTTAACCCCATATATTTCCAATCTCAACATTTCCAATTCAAATCCTCATTTCTCACAATTAGTTTTACAAACTAATTAACCAATGTAATTAGGGCATTTTTCATAATTAACATTACAACCCTTAGGTTCCATTTTCATTAATGTTTTATCATTAATTTCACCTTTTCCATGCCAAACATGCATCTAGGCTTTATTACGAATAAAACCCCAATCTTTGTAAATTTACACAAAAGCCCCAAACTTTCACCAACTTACCAAACCAACCCCAACATCTCAAAATACTAAAATTTAAAGACAAAGCTTATAGAAAAGAGTAGGATATCCCTACCTCAAATCCGGAGCCCCAAGGGAGAAGATGACAAAATCCAACGTGCTCTAAATCCCGAAATTTTCAGATCAAAAGGACACCCTCGACGATCAACACAACTTTTACAAAGGCCGAAGAGAAGGAGGACACTCTAACTAGATCAAACCCCAGAGAGAAGGGAGTATCTAGAGAGAGAGGCTCTCAAAAAGGGTTTTTAGAAAAAGTAGGAGAGAGAAAGAAAAGCAAAAAGTGATTTGAAATCACCCAGCGGATAACTCATATACGTATGACCCGCTCGAGCGGAGAACACGACGCTCGAGCGCCAAGAACAAAACTCTGGACACGCTCGAGCGCAATAAGGTCCGCTCGAGCGCCAAGACACAAGAATAAAGCACTTCCGCTCGAGCGCCAAAACCAGTCCGCTCGAGCGTAGATTTCCACCTCCCAGAACTTACACCCAGGAAGTACTACCCGCTCGAGCGCCAACAGACCCGCTCGAGCGCCACAGCTCGAGCGTAAAGAAACCCGCTCGAGCGCAGAAATCACATCTGCAGAAGTTTTGCAGAAACCTGAAATACTGGAGAAGTGTAATCCCCGCTCGAGCGCAAGAAGACCCGCTCGAGCATAACGCTTAAAAACTGAACAACAAGGAATTGAAACCAGGGCCTAACCAACCTGTAACAAACCTGCCCACACATCCTATAACTCAAATACGAAGTAAAAAGGATGTAAACAAGATAATAATCAACTACCAACATCCACGGACACATGTCCGGATCACTATACAACAAGGGTAAACCCGGGATCGCTATAACTTCTTTTTTTATTCAAGTTTCATTTCTATTCAACTTCCATTTTTATTTAATTTGCAAATAGATCGTTATGGTATACTGGTTTCTGGATTGAACTTCCATTTTTCATTTTATGCAACTTTCACTTTTATTTTTATTCAACTTCCATTTTTATTCAATGTACTTTTCTATTCAACTTGCTTTTTTATTTAATTTCCAAATAGATCGTTAAGGTATAGTGGTTTCTTGAATGAATTTCCATTTTTAATTTTCAGCACCTTCCATTTTTATTTTTATTCAACTTCTTTTTTTATTCAAGTTTCTTTTCTATTGAACTTCCTTTTTTATTTGATTTCCAAATAGATCGTTAAGGTATACTGGTTTCTAGATTGCACTTCCATTTTTAATTTTATGCAACATTCACTTTTATTTTTATTCAACTTCCATTTTAAATTTTCTGACTCTTCCATTTTTTTTTATTTGATTTCCTTTTTTATTCAAGTCATTTTTCTACGCAACTTCCTTTTTTATTTAATTTCCAAATAGTTCGTTAAGGTATAGTGGTTTCTGGATTGAATTTCCATTTTTAATTTTATGCAACTTTCTATTTTATTTTTATTCAACTTCCATATTTATTCAATTTACTTTTCTATTAAACTTCTTTTTTTATTTAATTTCCAAATAGATCGTTCAGGTATAGCGGTACTTTGAATGAATTTCAATTTTTATTTTTGTTTGACTTGCATTTTTATTCAATTTACTTTTCTATTAAACTTCCTTTTTTATTTACATTCCAAATAGGTCGTTAAGGTACAGTGATTTCTGGATTGAACTTTCATTTTTAATTTTATGCAACTTTCTTTTTTTATTTTTATTCAACTTCTATTTTTATTCAATTTGCTTTTCTATTAAACTTCCTTTTTTATTTAATCTCCAAATAGATCGTTAAGGTATAGTGGTTTCTTGAATGAACTTCTATTTTTAATTTTCTGCAACTTTCATTTTTATTTTTATTCGACTTCCATTTTAATACAAGTTATTTTTCTATTCAACTTCCTTTTTTATTTAATTTCCAAATAGATCGTTAAGGTATAGTGGTTTCATGAATGAACTTCCATTTTTAATTTTCTGCAACTTCCATTTTTATTTTTATTTGACTTCCATTTTATTCAAGATATTTTTCTATTCAACTTCTTTTTTATTTAATTTCCAAATAGATCGTTAAGGTATAGTGGTTTCTGTATTGAACTTCCATTTTTAAGTTATGCGACTATCTTTTTTATTTTTATTCAACGTCCATTTTTATTCAATTTACTTTTCTATTAAACTTCCTTTTTTATTTAATTTCCAAATTGATCGTTAAGGTCTAGTGGTACTTTGAATGAACTTCTATTTTTAATTTTCCGCAACTTTCATTTCTATTTTTATTCAAGTTCCATTGATATTCAATTTATTTTTTTTTAAACTTCCTTTTTTATTTGCTTTCCAAATAGATCGTTAAGGTATAGTGGTTTCTGGATTGAACTTCCGTTTTTAATTTTTTGCAGCTTTCTTTTTTATTTTTATTCAACTTTCATTTTTATTCAATTTACTTTTCTATTAAACTTCCTTTTTTATTTAATTTCCAAATAGATCGTTAAGGTACCGTGGTTTCTTGAATGAACTTCCATTTTTAATTTTCTGCAACTTCCATTTTTATTTTTATTCGACTTCCATTTTTATTCAAGTTATTTTTCTATTCAACTTCCTTTTTTATTTAATTTCGAAATAGATCGTTAAGGTATAGTGGTTTCTTGAATGAACTTCCAATTTTAATTTTCTGCAACATCCATTTTTATTTCAATTTAACTTCTTTTTTTATTCAAATTTCATTTCTATTCAACATCCATTTTTATTTAATTTCCAAATAGATCGTTATGGTATACTGGTTTCTGGATTGAACTTCCATGTTTCATTTTATGCAACTTTCACTTTTATTTTTATTCAACTTCCATTTTTGTTCAATTTACTTTTCTATTCAACTTCCTTTTTTATTTAATTTCCAAATAGATCGTTAAGGTATAGTGGTTTCTGGATTGAACTTCCATTTTTAATTTTATGCAACTTTCATTTTTATTTTTATTCAACTTCCATTTTTATTCAATTTACTTTTCTATTAAACTTCCTTTTTTATTTAATTTCCAAATGCATCTTTAATATATAGTGGTTTCTTGAATGAACTTCCATTTTTAATTTTCTGCACCTTCCATTTTTGTTTTTATTTCACTTCCATTTTTATTCTAATCACTTTCCTATTCACCTTCCTTTTTTATTTAATTTCTCAATAGATCGTTAAGGTATAGTGGTTTCGAGATTGAACTTCCATTTTTAATTTTATGCAACTTTCATTTGTATTTTTATTCAACTTCCATTTTTATTCAATTTACTTTTCTATTAAACTTCCTTTTTTATTTAATTTCCAAATAGATCGTTAAGGGAATTTTTAATTTTCTGCAACTTCCATTTTTATTTTTGTTTGACTTCCATTTTTATTCAATTTACTTTTGTATTAAACTTCCTTTTTTATTTACTTTCCAAATAGATCGTTAAGGTATAGTGGTATCTGGATTGAACTTCCATTTTTAATTTTATGCAACTTTCTTTTATATTTTTATTCAACATCCGTTTTTATTCAATTTGCTTTTCTATTGAACTTCTTTTTTTATTTAATTTCCAAATAGATCATTAAGGTATAGTGGTTTCTTGAATGAACTTCCATTTTTAATTTTTTGCAACTTCCATTTTTATTTTTATTCGACTTCCATTTTAATTCAAGTTATTTTTCAATTCAACTTCCTTTTCTATTTAATTTCCAAGTAGATCGTTAACGTATAGTGGTTTCTGGATTGAACTTCCATTTTTAATTTTATGCCACTTTCATTTTTATTTTTATTCGACTTCCATTTTTATTAAATTTACTTTTCTATTAAACTTCATTTTTTATTTAATTTCCAAATACATCTTTAAGGTACAGTGGTTTCTTGAATGAACTGCCATTTTCAATTTTCTACAACTTCCATTTTTATTTTTATTCGACTTCCATTTTTATTCTAGTCATTTTTCTATTCAACTTCCATTTTTATTTAATTTTCAAATAGATTGTTAAGATATAGTGGTTTCTTGAATGAACTTCCATTTTTAATTTTCTGCACCTTCAATTTTTATTTTTATTTGACTTCTATTTTTATTCAAGCCACTTTTCGATTCGACTTCCTTTTTTATTTAATTTCCAAATAGGTCGTTAAGGTATAGTGGTTTCTGGATTGAACTTCCATTTTTAATTTTCGGCAACTTTCATTTTTATTTTTATTCAACTACCATTTTTATTCAATTTACTTTTCTATTAAACCTCCTTTTTTATTTAATTTCCAAATAGATCGTTAAGCTACAGTGGTACTTTGAATAAACTTCCATTTTTAATTTTCTGTAACTTCCATTTTTATTTTTGTTTGACTTCCATTTTCATTCAATTAACTTTTCTATTAAACTTCCTTTTTTATTTACTTTCCAAATAGGTCGTTAAGGTACAGTGGTTTCTGGATTGAACTTCCATTTTTAATTTTATGCAACTTTCATTTTTATTTTTATTCAACTTCCATTTTTATTCAATTTACTTTTCTATTCAACTTCCTTTTTCATTTAATTTCCAAATAGATCGTTATGGTATAGTGGTTTCTTGAATGAACTTCCATTTTTAATTTTCTGCAACTTCCATTTTTTTTATTTGACTTCCATTTTTATTCATGTCATTTTTCTATTCAACTTCCATTTTTATTTAATTTCCAAATAGATCGTTAAGGTATCGTGGTTTCATTAATGAACTTCCATTTTTAATTTTCTGCACCTTCCATTTTTATTTTTATTTGACTTCCATTTTTATTCAAGTCATTTTTCTATTCAACTTCCTTTTTTATTTAATTTCTAAATAGATCGTTAAGTTATAGTGGTTTCTGGATTGAACTTCCATTCTTAATTTTATGCAACTTCCATTTTTATTTTTATTCAACTTTCATTTTTATTCAGTTTACTTTTCTATTAAACTTCCTTTTTTATTTAATATCCAAATAGATCGTTAAGGTATAGTGGTACTTTGAACGAACTTCCATTTTTAATTTTCTGCAACTTCCATTTTTATTTTTATTCGACTTCCATTTTTATTCATGTTATTTTTCTATTCAACTTCTTTTTTATTTAATTTCCAAATAGATCGTTAAGGTATAGTGGTTTCTTGAATGAATTTCCAATTTTAATTTTCTGCAACATCCATTTTTATTTGTATTCAACTTCTTTTTTTATTCAAGTTTCTTTTCTATTCAACTTCCTTTTTTATTTAATTTCCAAATAGATCGTTAAGGTCTACTAGTTTCTGGATTGAACTTCCATTTTTAATTTTATGCAACTTTCACTTTTATATTTATTCAACTTCCATTTTTATTCAATTTACTTTTCTATTAAACTACCTTTTTTGTTTAATTTCCAAATAGATCGTTATGGTATAGTGGTTTCTGGATTGAACTTCCATTTTTAATTTTATGCAACTTTCATTTTTATTTTTATTCGACTTCCATTTTTGTTAAATTTACATTTCTATTAAACTTCATTTTTTATTTAATTTCAAATAGATCGTTAAGGTATAGTGGTTTCTTGAATGAACTTCCAATTTTAATTTTCTGCAGCATCCATTTTTATTTCTATTCAACTTCTTTTTTTATTCAAGTTTTGTTTCTATTCAACTTCCTTTTTTATTTGATTTCCAAATAGATCGTTAAGGTATACAGGTTTCAGGATTGAACTTCCATTTTTAATTTTATGAAACTTTCACTTTTATTTTTATTCAACTTCCATTTTTATTTAATTTACTTTTCTATTTAGTTTCCTTTTTTATTTAATTTCCAAATAGATCGTTAAGGTATAATGGTTTCTTTAATAAACTTCCATTTTTAATTTTATGGAACTTCCATTTTTATTTTTATTCAGCTTCCATTTTTATTCAAGTTATTTTTCTATTCAACTTCCTTTTTTATTTAATTTCCAAACAGATCGTTTAGGTATAGTGGTTTCTTGAATGAACTTCCATTTTTAATTTTTTGTACCTTCCATTTTTATTTTTATTTGACTTCCATTTTTATTCAAGACATTTTTCTATTCAACTTCCCTTTTTATTTAATTTGCAAATAGATCGTTAAGGTATAGTGGTTTCTGGATTGAACTTCCATTTTTAATTTTCTACAACTTTCATTTTAATTTTTATTCAACTTCCATTTTTATTCAATTCACTTTACTATTAAACATCCTTTTTTATTTAATTTTCCAAATAGATCGTTAAGGTATATTGGTTTCATGAATGAACTTCCATTTTTAATTTTCCAAATAGATCGTTAACGTATTGTGGTTTCCGGATTGAACTACCATTTTTAATTTTATGCCACTTTCATTTTTATTTTTTTTCAACTTCCATTTTTATTAAATTTACTATTCTATTAAACTTCATTTTTTTATTTAATTTCCAAATACATCTTTAAGGTATAGTGGTTTCTTGAATGAACTTCCATTTTTAATTTTCTGCAACTTCAATTTTTATTTTTATTCGACTTCCATTTTTATTCAAGTCATTCTTCTATTCAACTTCCATTTTTATTTAATTTTCAAATAGATCGTTAAGGTATAGTGGTTTCTTGAATGAACTTCCATTTTTAATTTTCTGCAACTTCCATTTTTATTTTTGTTCGACTTCCTTTTTTATTCAAGTCACTTTTCTATTCGACTTCCTTTTTTATTTAATTTCCAAATAGTTCGTTAAGGTATAGTGGTTTCTGGATTGAACTTCCATTTTTAATTTTATGCAACTTTTATTTTTTTTATTCAACTTCCATTTTTATTCAATTTACTTTTCTATTAAACTTCCTTTTTTATTTAATTTCCAAATAGATCGTTAAGATATAGTGGTACTTTGAATGAACTTCCATTTTCAATTTTCTGTAACTTCCAATTTTATTTTTGTTTGACTTCCATTTTTATTCAATTTACTTTTCTATTAAACTTCCTTTTTTATTTACTTTCCAAATAGTTCGTTAAGGTATAGTGGTTTCTGGATTGAACTTCCATTTTTAATTTTATGCAACTTTCTTTTTTATTTTTATTCAACTTCCATTTTTATTCAATTTGCCTTTCTATTAAACTTCCTTTTTTATTTAATTTTCAAATTGATCGTTAAGGTATAGTGGTTTCTTGAATGAACTTCCATTTTTAATTTTCTGCAACTTCCATTTTTATTTTTATTCGACTTCCATTTTCATTCAAGTTATTTTTCTATTCAACTTCCTTTTTTATTTAATTTCCAAATAGATCGTTAAGGTATAGTGGTTTCTTGAATGAACTTCCAATTTTAATTTTCTGCAACATACATTTTTATTTCAATTCAACTTCTTTTTTTATTCAAGTTTCTTTTCTATTCAACTTCCTTTTTTTATTTAATTTCCAAATAGATCGTTAAGGTATGCTGGTTTCTGGATTGAACTTCCATTTTTAATTTTATGCAACTTTCACTTTTATTTTGATTCAACTTCCATTTTTATTCAATTTATTTTTCTATTAAACTTCCTTTTCTATTTAATTTCCAAATAGATCGTTAAGGTATAGTGGTTTCTTTAATGAACTTCCATTTTTAATTTTCTACAACTTCCATTTTTATTTTTATTCGACTTCCGTTTAAATTCAAGTTATTTTTATATTCAACTTCTTTTTTATTTAAATTCCAAATAGATCGTTAAGGTATAGTGGTTTTTGAATGAACTTCCAATTTTAATTTTCTGCAACATCTATTTTTATTTCTATTGAACTTCTTTTTTTATTCAAATTCCTTTTCTATTCAACTACCTTTTTTATATAATTTCCAAATAGGTCGGTAAGGCATACTGGTTTCTGGATTGCACTTCCATTTTTAATTTTATGCAACTTTCACTTTTATTTTTATTCAACTTCCATTTTTATTCAATTTACTTTTCTATTAAACTTCCTTTTTTATTTAATTTCCAAATAGATCATTATGGTATAGTGGTTTCTTGAATGAACTTCCATTTTTAATTTTCTACAACTTCCATTTTTATTTTTATTCGACTTCCATTTTTATTCAAGTCATTTTTCTATTCAACTCCCTTTTTTATTTAATTTCCAAATAGATCGTTAAGGTATAGTGGTTTCATGAATGAACTTCCATTTTTAATTTTCTGCAACTTCCATTTTTGTTTTTATTTGACTTCCATTTTTATTCAAGTCATTTTTCTACTCAACTTCTTTTTTTATTTGAATTCCAAACAGATCGTTAGGGTATAGTGGTTTCTAGATTGAACTTCCATTTTCAAATTTACGCAACTTTCTTTTTTATTTTTATTCAACTTCTATTTTTATTCAATTTACTTTTCTATTAAACTTCCTTTTTTATTTAATTTCCAAATAGATCGTTAAAGTATAGAGGTAATTTGAATGAACTTCCGTTTTTAATTTTCTGCAACTTCCATTTTTCTTTTGTTTGACTTCCATTTTTATTCAATTTAATTTTCTATTAAACTTCATTTTTTATTTACTTTCCAAATAGATCGTTAAGGTATAGTGGTTTCTGGATTGAACTTCCATTTTTAATTTTATGCAACTTTCTTTTTTATTTTTATTCAACTTCCTTTTTTATTCAATTTACTTTTCTATTAAACTTCCTTTTTTATTTAATTTCCAAATAGATCGTTAAGATATAGTGGTACTTTGAATAAACTTCCATTTTTAATTTTCTGCAACTTCCATTTTTATCTTTGTTTGACTTCCATTTTTATTCAATTTACTTTTTTATTAAACTTCCTTTTTTATTTACTTTCCAAACAGATCGTTAAGGTATAGCGGTTTCTGGATTGAATTTCCATTTTTAATTTTATGCAGCTTTCTTTTTATTTTTATTCAACTTCCATTTTTATTCAATTTACTTTTCTAATAAACTTCATTTTTTATTTAATTTCCAAATAGATCGTTAAGGTACAGTGGTTTCTTGAATGAACTTCCATTTTTAATTTTCTGCAACTTCAATTTTTATTTTTATTCAAGTTATTTTTCTATTTAACTTCCTTTTTTATTTAATTTCGAAATAGATCGTTAAGGTATAGTGGTTTCTTGAATGAACTTCCAATTTTTTTTTTCTGCAACATCCATTTTTATTTCTATTCAACTTCTTTTTTTATTGAAGTTTCTTTTCTATTCAACTTCCTTTTTTATTTAATTTCCAGATAGATCGTTATGGTATACTGGTTTCTGGATTGAACTTCCATTTTTCATTTTATGCAACTTTCACTTTTATTTTTAATCAACTTCCATTTTTATTCAATTTCTTTCCTATTCTACTTCCTTTTTTATTTAATTTCCAAATAGATCGTCAAGGTATAGTGGTTTCTTGAATGAACTTTCATTTTTAATTTTCTGCACCTTCCGTTTCTATTTTTATTTGACTTCCATTTTTATTCAAGTCACTTTTCTATTCAACTTCCTTTTTTATTTAATTTCCAAATAGAACGTTAAGGTATAGTGGTTTCGAGATTGAACTTCCATTTTTATTCAATTTACTTTTCTATTAAACTTCCTTTATTATTTAATTTCCAAATAGATCGTTAATGTATAGTGGTACTTTGAATGAATTTCCATTTTTAATTTTCTTCAACTTCCATTTTTATTTTTGTTTGACTTCCATTTTTATTCAATTTACTTTTCTATTAAACTTCCTTTTTTATTTACTTTCCAAATAGATCGTTAAGGTATAGTGGTTTCTGGATTGAACTTCCATTTTTAATTTTATGCAACTTTCTTTTTTATTTTTATTCAACTTCTGTTTTTATTCAATTTGCATTTCTATTAAACTTCCTTTTTTATTTAATTTTCAAATAGATCGTTAAGGTATAGTGGTTTCTTGAATGAAATTCCATTTTTAAATTCTTGCAACTTCCATTTTTTTTTTTATTCGACTTCCATTTTTATTCAAGTCATTTTTCTATTCAGTTTCCTTTTTTATTTCATTTCCAAATAGATCGTTAAGGTATGGTGCTTTCTGGATTGAACATCCCTTTTTAATTTTATGCAACTTTCTTTTTTATTTTTATTCAACTTCCATTTTTCTTCAATTTACTTTTCTATTAAACTTCCTTTTTTATTTAATTTCTATAGCGACCCTGGTCTTTTCTCTTTAGATTATTGTATCCGGACTTAGGCTCCGTAGATCCTGTCATTATTTATTGGTTGTTGTTGTCCTTTAATCTCTTTGTATTTGAAGTATAGGTTGTGTTGGACGGGTCTGGTACAGGTTGGTTGAATTTTGATGCCAATAGGTGATGCCCAGATTTTGGCCTTTACGCTCGAGCGGAAGTTTTAACGCTCGAGCGGTCCCTTCGTTGTTGCTTCTACGCTCGAGCGAGAATTTTGACGCTCGAGCGTGATTTTCCATCTCCCAGTATTTTTGCTCTGCAGTTCTTCCGCTCGAGCGGTAGTTTTTACGCTCGAGCGTGATCCCTTGTTTTTGCTCCTCCGCTCGAGCGGGGAGTTTGACGCTCGAGCGGGTGCAGCGCCTGCAAAACTTCTGAAAGGGTGCAATCGACGCTCGAGCGGCTTTCTTCACGCTCGAGCATGATTCTGTGTCTTACGCTCGAGCGGGGCTTTCTACGCTCGAGCGTAGAGTCGATTATATCAGTCCGTGATTTCACTTTTTGGATCACTTTTTGACCTACTTTTCCTTCATAACTTTTAAAAAAACCGCCCCTGGAGTGTTTTTATCTCTCTCTCTCCCTCTACACACCTTCTCTCTTTCGATTGATCTACTTAGAGTGAGTTTCTACCTTAGATCCTTTATTAAAAAGTTAGAGTGAGTTGAGGGCTTCATTTTAATCTGAGAAACTTAGGATTTGGAGCACGTTGGTCTTTGGTCTTCATCTCCATCTTCTCCATACGGGTTATTTTCTTCGAGGTAGGGATTTCCTACTCCATTCTATAAGTTTTGTTCTAAGTTTTGGTATTTGATATGTTGGGGATACTTTGGTAATTTTGGGAAAAACCCTAGTTGTGTTAATTAATTAATTTGTATAATTAATTTAAGGAAATTGGGGAATTTGGTTAAATTCATGAAATTGAGGAATTCATTGATTAAATGGTGTGGTGGGATAATTTAAACCACTCGCCTAGTGAATTGTTGTTATATTTATTTCCAGTCTAGAAATAACTGTTTTGGGCTATCGGTGGAGGATAGTCGTGATTGTTGTAGACATTGCATGTGGATTAGGAATAACTGAAACTAATCACATTGGTTAAGTCATTAATTTTGACTATTGCATTAATACAGAAAATACGTGTATTGTTTGAGCGTTGCATTTGCATACATTGTTTTGTGTGGGAGGAGATAGGGGATGTACTCCACGGTTTAGGGGAAGATAGGGGATGGACCTCTAAACCGGATTTTTGTTTGGGAGGAGATAGGGGATGGACTCCATTAGCACCATTTTTATGTGTGCTTATTATATTGAAGTGTTTTTACATGATTATTGATACAGCACTAAAATGTGTATCAAATGGGAAGTATGAAGTGTTTTGATATGAGCATGAGTCTCATTTGTTTTGTTGATATTGGAAGTAATGTGAATATGATATATATTTCACTGTTGTAAGTTTGGCCAGGTTCTGAGCCATGTTGATAATAATGGAAAGTGAAATGTGTCTTAGACATTAGTGTCATGAGACTGTATAATGGTAAAATTGGTTATCTTAGTTAACCATCTATTGAATGCTATAGCTTTAATCAATGCTTATATTTGGTTTAGTATTTTTCTACTGGGCTGTGGCTCACCCTTTATGGGAACATCATTTTCAGGTTCAGGTGATAAGCTACCTCCACGGACTTAGCCTGGAAGGATATGGTGTTTGGGATTTTGAAGACTTGTCTTTAGTTATATGTTTTATTTTGTTATTTTTGAGATTTCATGTAAACATTCAAGCCTAGGGCTTAACTTGTAAATGAGTTAGTACTCATCCTTTTTGTGTCCAAGTGTTAGGTTGGAAAGATGTAAGCCCTTAGGGCATTTATTTTGATGTTGCAGGATGTTACATGTGATGTCTTTCAATAAGAATACTCTGATGAATAACTCAAATGATTCAGTTTCTTGTATAAATGCATGTTAATGTTATGGTTATTATGGGTTTATTTTGAGGGCGTGACAACTTGGTATCAGAGCGTACCGGGTTCGAATACTTTGGGTACGTGGGAAGTGATTAGTATCACAATGGGTTCGTCTCGCTTGATAGAGACTTAGATGTACTGTTATGTGCTTATATGATAGCATGTTTATGTGATTATGTGGGTATGGAACGTAGTTTCTAGGATGTTAATTGGACCCTTGAGTTTCTAGTAGTCTTGTTGGAAAGGCACTTGATCAATGCTGTTTCCAACCGGAACTATAGTAACGCTTCGGGACTATTATTATCCAGGAATGAAATTCGTAGGTGCTTATGTGATTATGTGCTTACGTGGAATGAATTATTTTTGTCCAATGCATTAGGACGCGAGTGTTTAGTTTCGGCACATTTATTAATGTGCTAACGTCTTTGTTTGTTTCCTTTATTAGGATGTCAGGGCGAGGACGAGGACGCGGTAGGCGTGGTAGGCCGGGTAGGCAGGAGGTACCGGTGCCAGAGGAGATTCCGGCAGTTCATGAGGGAATTGGCCAGGCCAATGTGGCCGAGCCAGTAGGCCAGCAGGCTATGGGCGCTTTAGCCCGAGAGATAGCAGGGGCATTCAGGGAGTCAGTAGGCATTCTTAGGGCTGAGAATCAAGCCCAGGTTGTTGTTGCGGATGCAGGACCTTCCTTTCTGAAGAGGGAGTTCTTCCGGTCTAATCCGGATGAATTTGTGGGTGATCCTAAAGAGCCGCTTAAGGCAGACGAATGGCTCGAACAGACAACGAAGACGTTTGAGATGCTTGGCATCGAAGACGAGGGGTTGAAGGTGACCTTGGCATCATTCCAGTTGAAGGGGGATGCGGGTCAGTGGTGGAAGTTCATTAAGGGGCGTATAGGAGGTACATGGGAGGCTTTTGTGAATGCTTTCCAGGAGAAGTTCTTATCTCCAGCAGTTAGGGAGAAGCTGAGAGACCAGTTCTGCCAGCTTAAGCAGTCGAGTTCTTCAGTGGCCGAGTTTGAGGCTGCATTTACTAGTTTATCCAGGTTTGCACCTGAATTGGTGGCGTCTGAGGAACGCCGTTGTATTGAGTTTGAGAGGAAGTTGAGGCGTGGCCTCAAGCTGAGAGTTGGGGGAACTATGATTCGGGATTATGGGCGTTTGGTTGATGCTGCAGCCCACATGGAAATCATGATGCAGGAGGAGGAGGAAGGACAGAAGGGCTCCAAGAGGAGTCAGGATGGTCAGAGTGATGGTAGGAGACAGAAGGGTTTTAATCCCCAACAGTCTCAGAGTAGCTTTTCTAGATCGACTTTTCCTGTGCCGAGTGCTAGTTCGGGGAAAGGCAGTCAAGGAGGCATTACCTGCTTCAAGTGTGGCCAGCTGGGCCACAAGTCTCCAGTTTGTCCTCAGAGGGGAGGAGTGCAGAGAGCAGCATCATCTTCGGCTCGATCTCAGAGCCAGAGTCAGGGTAGAGGCCAGCCACTCTCGTGTTATCAGTGTGGTCAGCCAGGGCATATGAAGAGGTATTGCCCGCAGTTGGGTGGCACACCTGGTGCATCTGGTTTGAGGCAGATTCAGGGTCAACAGCCAGCTCAGTCGGGTCAGGCCTCGAGGGCCAATCAGGGGGCTTCATCGTCTCAGTCGGTGCAACAATCTTATGCTCCTAGGGGTGAGCAGGTTGATCAGAGGTCATCTGGGCGCGTGTATGCTGTTACCGCGCAGGATCTTGTACCGGCTCCATCTGTTGTGAGAGGTACTTTCTTGTTTTGCAACTCGGTTGCTAATGTTTTGATTGATACGGGTGCATCTCATTCCTTTGTGTCTGCTGCATTTGCATCTATTTTGGAGTTGGAGTTGGCACAGTTAGCATCTCCTATTTGTGTAGTGTCGCCTCTTGGGGGTGAATTGATTTTGAAACACGGTGTTAGGGGTTGTGATATAGAGGTTGATTACCATAGAATCCCATTTTCCTTTGTAGTTATGCCTATGAGAGGTTTCGATGTTATTTTGGGTATGGACTGGTTATCGTCATACCGGGCAGTTATTGATTGCTACCGCCAGAGAGTCACTTGTTGTACCGTGAATGGTGAGTGTTTTCATTTTCTGGGGGACCGTGTTGGTAGTGTTTTGCCACCGGGGTATGTTCCGCGAGGACGGAGTGAGCTTAGTGGTCTACTTGCTAACCTTTCGATTAGTGAGGACGGTGAGACTCAGATTGTGTTGCCAAGGGTGGTGTGTGAGTACTCGGACGTTTTTCCCGAGGATCTTGTTGGTTTGCCACCGCATCGAGAGATTGAATTCTCTATTGACTTAGTGCCCGGCACGGCGCCGATTTCTATGGCACCCTATCGTTTTGCCCCAGCTGAGTTAGTTGAGTTGAAGATCCAACTCCAGGAGTTGCTAGATATAGGCCTTATACGTCCTAGTGTTTCGCCTTGGGGAGCACCGGCCCTCTTTGTTAAAAAGAAAGGTGGTGCTTTGAGACTTTGTATAGATTACCGGAAATTGAATCGGGCTACGGTTAAGAATAAATACCCTATGCCCCGTATAGATGATCTGTTCGATCAATTGAAAGGTTCCCGTTGTTTCTCGAAGATAGACTTGAGATCAGGTTATCATCAGTTGAGAGTCAGGGAGGAGGATATTCCTAAGACGGCATTCCGTACGCGGTATGGCCACTATGAGTTTTTGGTGATGCCGTTTGGGCTCACCAATGCACCGGCAGTATTTATGGATTTGATGAACCGGATATTCTGGGAATTTCTAGATCGTTTTGTAGTCGTCTTCGTGGACGACATCCTTATCTATTCACCTTCAGAGGAAGAGCACGAGGAACACTTGAGGGTGGTGCTTGATTTACTTAGAGCCCATCAGCTTTATGCTAAGTTTGGGAAGTGTGAGTTCTGGCTAGAGGAGGTGAAGTTCTTAGGCCATGTAGTTTCTAGGGAAGGGGTGTCTGTTGATACATCCAAGACAGAGGCAGTGCAAGATTGGGTACAGCCTAAGAGTGTGTTTGAGATCCGCAGTTTTCTGGGATTAGCTGGGTATTATCGCCGGTTTGTAAGAGATTTCTCCAGATTAGCTTCGCCTTTGACTAGATTGACTCGGAAGGGAGTCAAATTTTCTTGGAGTGAGACTTGTGAAAAGTCGTTCCAGGAGTTGAAAGTTAGACTGACCACTGCTCCAGTCTTGATTATTCCGGAGAGAGGGTTGGGTTATGCAGTCTATTGTGACGCCTCACGAGAGGGTCTTGGTTGTGTGTTGATGCAAGAGGGGAAAGTGGTTGCCTATGGCTCACGTCAGTTGAAAGTTCACGAGAAGAATTACCCTACGCATGATTTAGAGTTAGCAGCTGTGATATTTGCCTTGAAGATTTGGAGACATTATCTTTACGGTGAGAGGTTCGAGGTATTCTCGGATCATAAGAGTCTGAAGTATCTGTTCACACAGAAAGACTTGAACTTGAGGCAGAGGAGGTGGATGGAATTTATTGAGGATTATGACTTTGAATTGCATTATCATCCGGGAAAGGCCAATGTGGTGGCCGACGCCCTTAGCAGGAAACCTGTTGGTGACATAGCTAGTATAGCCATCCGAGAGTGGGAGATGTTAGGTGCACTTGGAGAGTTTGATTTGCTTCTGGGCGAATCCGTTGAGGCTGCGGCCTTGTTTTCTGTTGTTGCGCAACCTACACTTGTGACTCGAGTGTTAGAGGCTCAGAGGGGCGACCTTGAGGTAGAATCCCTTCGTGAGAAGATTTCTGGTGGGAAGGTTGAGAAAGGTTTGACGGTGTATCCCGACCTGAGTGTGAGATACCGAGACCGTCTGTTTGTGCCGGAGTCTCATCGAGAGGAGGTACTCCGAGAGTTTCATCATTCACGCCTTGCGGTGCATCCGGGAGGTACTAAGATGTATCGGGATTTGGGTCGCCAGTTTTGGTGGCGGGGTATGAAGAGAGATGTGGCAGCTTTCGTATCTAAGTGCCTTACTTGTCAGCAAGTGAAGGCCGAACATCAGAGGCCAGCGGGTTTGTTGCAACCCTTGCCTATTACCGAGTGGAAGTGGGAGCATGTCACTATGGACTTCGTTGTAGGTCTTCCGAGGACTCAGCGGGGCAGTGATGCTATTTGGGTGGTTGTAGACCGGTTGACTAAGTCGGCGCACTTCATTCCTATGCGCGTTAGAGATTCAGTAGATCATCTTGCCGACTTGTATATTCGGGACATAGTGAGGTTGCACGGGGTTCCAGTGACGATCGTCTCCGATAGGGACCCTCGTTTTACTGCCAGATTATGGCAGAGCTTGCAGAGCGCCTTAGGTACTAAGTTGACCTTTAGCACAGCTTATCATCCTCAGACTGATGGGCAGTCCGAGCGTACTATTCAGATCCTTGAAGATATGCTTCGGGGTTGTGTTCTTGACTTTAGCGGGTCGTGGGAGAGGCACTTGCCATTAGTGGAATTTGCCTACAACAACAGCTTCCAGTCTAGTATCGGTATGGCACCGTTTGAGGCCTTATACGGCCGACCGTGTAGGTCTCCTGTTTGTTGGGCCGAGGTGGGTGATGCACCTCTGTTGGGTCCGGAGTTAGTGAGGGAAACGACGGAGAAGGTTGAGCTTATCCGTAAGAGGCTTGTTACAGCCCAGAGTCGTCAGAAATCTTATGCCGACCGTAGGAGGAGACCTTTGGTGTTTGAGGTGAGTGATCATGTCTTTTTGAAAATATCACCAAGACGGGGATTGATGAGGTTTGGGAAGAGCGGGAAGTTGTCCCCTCGATTCATTGGTCCTTTTGAGATCCTTGAGAGGATTGGCGAGGCTGCTTATCGTTTAGCTTTACCACCGCAGTTGTCCGGAGTACATGACGTGTTTCATGTGAGTATGCTTCGGAAGTATGAGCCGGATCCATCACATGTATTGGATTGGACCGATTTAGTAGTTGATGAGGATGTCTCGTATGAGGAAAGACCGGTTCGGGTCTTGGATAAACGGGATCAAGTCTTGCGAGGCAAGACCATTTCTTTGGTTAAAGTTTTGTGGAAACATCATGGTGTGGAGGAAGCCACTTGGGAACGTGAGTTGGAAGTCCGCGAAAAATATCCGGACATGTTTATTGATTTGTAATCTTGTAGTTAGATTTTGTAATATTGTCAAACTTTAAAGCTTTTTATATATGTCTTAAGCTGTAAAACATTTAGAATGTTTTGGTTGATGGAAATATTTTGGAACTTGCCTCGAAATGGAAGTTTAATGGAACATTGTATATGTTGAATATATTGAAAATCCTTGAAATTGAAAGAAAATTGCATAGTGTTAATGCAGGTTGAAATATATGTTTGTTTTGCATACTGTGGCATGCCTCTTAGTTAAGAGATGGAATGGCCGGTGTTGGGTCAAGTTGTTTATTATTGAGTTAACATATTGTTGGAATTTGAGAAAACTTGTTTTTAAAACCTTGTGCTTAATTTCGGGGACGAAATTCTTTTAAGGGGGGGAGGTTATAGCGACCCCGGTCTTTTCTCTTTAGATTATTGTATCCGGACTTAGGCTCCGTAGATCCTGTCATTATTTATTGGTTGTTGTTGTCCTTTAATCTCTTTGTATTTGAAGTATAGGTTGTGTTGGACGGGTCTGGTACAGGTTGGTTGAATTTTGATGCCAATAGGTGATGCCCAGATTTTGGCCTTTACGCTCGAGCGGAAGTTTTAACGCTCGAGCGGTCCCTTCGTTGTTGCTTCTACGCTCGAGCGAGAATTTTGACGCTCGAGCGTGATTTTCCATCTCCCAGTATTTTTGCTCTGCAGTTCTTCCGCTCGAGCGGTAGTTTTTACGCTCGAGCGTGATCCCTTGTTTTTGCTCCTCCGCTCGAGCGGGGAGTTTGACGCTCGAGCGGGTGCAGCGCCTGCAAAACTTCTGAAAGGGTGCAATCGACGCTCGAGCGGCTTTCTTCACGCTCGAGCATGATTCTGTGTCTTACGCTCAAGCGGGGCTTTCTACGCTCGAGCGTAGAGTCGATTATATCAGTCCGTGATTTCACTTTTTGGATCACTTTTTGACCTACTTTTCCTTCATAACTTTTAAAAAAAACCGCCCCTGGAGTGTTTTTATCTCTCTCTCTCCCTCTACACACCTTCTCTCTTTCGATTGATCTACTTAGAGTGAGTTTCTACCTTAGATCCTTTATTAAAAAGTTAGAGTGAGTTGAGGGCTTCATTTTAATCTGAGAAACTTAGGATTTGGAGCACGTTGGTCTTTGGTCTTCATCTCCATCTTCTCCATACGGGTTATTTTCTTCGAGGTAGGGATTTCCTACTCCATTCTATAAGTTTTGTTCTAAGTTTTGGTATTTGATATGTTGGGGATACTTTGGTAATTTTGGGAAAAACCCTAGTTGTGTTAATTAATTAATTTGTATAATTAATTTAAGGAAATTGGGGAATTTGGTTAAATTCATGAAATTGAGGAATTCATTGATTAAATGGTGTGGTGGGATAATTTAAACCACTCGCCTAGTGAATTGTTGTTATATTTATTTCCAGTCTAGAAATAACTGTTTTGGGCTATCGGTGGAGGATAGTCGTGATTGTTGTAGACATTGCATGTGGATTAGGAATAACTGAAACTAATCACATTGGTTAAGTCATTAATTTTGACTATTGCATTAATACAGAAAATACGTGTATTGTTTGAGCATTGCATTTGCATACATTGTTTTGTGTGGGAGGAGATAGGGGATGTACTCCACGGTTTAGGGGAAGATAGGGGATGGACCTCTAAACCGGATTTTTGTTTGGGAGGAGATAGGGGATGGACTCCATTAGCACCATTTTTATGTGTGCTTATTATATTGAAGTGTTTTTACATGATTATTGATACAGCACTAAAATGTGTATCAAATGGGAAGTATGAAGTGTTTTGATATGAGCAGGAGTCTCATTTGTTTTGTTGATATTGGAAGTAATGTGAATATGATATATATTTCACTGTTGTAAGTTTGGCCAGGTTCTGAGCCATGTTGATAATAATGGAAAGTGAAATGTGTCTTAGACATTAGTGTCATGAGACTGTATAATGGTAAAATTGGTTATCTTAGTTAACCATCTATTGAATGCTATAGCTTTAATCAATGCTTATATTTGGTTTAGTATTTTTCTACTGGGCTGTGGCTCACCCTTTATGGGAACATCATTTTCAGGTTCAGGTGATAAGCTACCTCCACGGACTTAGCCTGGAAGGATATGGTGTTTGGGATTTTGAAGACTTGTCTTTAGTTATATGTTTTATTTTGTTATTTTTGAGATTTCATGTAAACATTCAAGCCTAGGGCTTAACTTGTAAATGAGTTAGTACTCATCCTTTTTGTGTCCAAGTGTTAGGTTGGAAAGATGTAAGCCCTTAGGGCATTTATTTTGATGTTGCAGGATGTTACATGTGATGTCTTTCAATAAGAATACTCTGATGAATAACTCAAATGATTCAGTTTCTTGTATAAATGCATGTTAATGTTATGGTTATTATGGGTTTATTTTGAGGGCGTGACAATTTCCAAATAGATCGTTAAGGTATAGTGGTACTTTGAATGAACTTCCATTTTTAATTTTCTGCAACTTCCATTTTTATTTTTGTTTGACTTCCATTTTTATTCAATTTGCTTTTCTCCTAAACTTCCTTTTTTATTTAATTTCCAAAAAGATCGTTAAGGTATAACGGTTTCTGGATTGAACTTCCATTTTCAATTTTATGCAATTTTCTTTTTTATTTTTATTTAACTTCTACTTTTATTCAATTTGCTTTTCTATTAAACTTCCTTTTTTATTTTATTTCCAAATAGATCGTTAAGGTATAGTGGTTTTTTGAATGAACTTCCATTTTTAATTTTCTGCAACTTCCATTTTTATTTTTGTTCGACTTCCATTTTTATTCAATTTACTATCCTATTAAACTTCTTTTTTTATTTAATTTCCAAATATATCGTTAAGGTATAGTGGTACTTTGAATGAATTTTCATTCTTAATTTTCTGCAACTTCCATTTTTATTTTTGTTTGACTTCCATTTTTATTCAATTTACTTTTCTATTAAACTTCCTTTTTTATTTACTTTCCAAATAGATCATTAAGGTATAGTGGTTTCTGGATTGAACTTCCATTTTTAATTTTATGCAACTTTCTTTTTTATTTTTGTTCAACTTCTATTTTTAGTCAATTTGCTTTTCAATTAAACTTCCTTTTTTATTTAATTTCCGAATAGAATGTTAAGGTATAGTGGTTTCTTGAATGAACTTCCATTTTTAATTTTCTGCAACTTCCATTTTTAGTTTTATTCGACTTCCATTTTAATTCAAGTTATTTTTATATTCCACTTCCTTTTTTATTTAATTTCCAAATAGATCGTTAAGGTATAGTGGTTTCATGAATGAACTTCCATTTTTAATTTTCTGCACCTTCCATTTTTATTTTTATTTGACTTCCATTTTTATTCAAGTCATTTTTCTACTCAACTTCCTTTTTTATTTAATTTCGAAATAGATCGTTAAGGTATTGTGGTTTCTTGAATGAACTTCCAATTTTTTTTTCTGCAACATCCATTTTTATTTCTATTCTACTTCTTTTTTTATTCAAGTTTCTTTTCTATTCAACTTCTTTTTTTATTTAATTTCCAAGTAGATCGTTATGGTATTCTGGTTTCTGGATTGAACTTCCATTTTTCATTTTATGCAACTTTCACTTTTATTTTTAGTCAACTTCCATTTTTATTCAATTTACTTTTCTATTCAACTTCCTTTTTTATTTAATTTCCAAATAGATCGCCAAGGTATAGTGGTTTCTTGAATGAACTTTCATCTTTAATTTTCTACACCTTCCGTTTTTATTTTTATTTGACTTCCATTTTTATTCAAGTCACTTTTCTATTGAACTTCCTTTTTTATTTAATTTCCAAATAGAACGTTAAGGTATAGTGGTTTCGAGATTGAACTTCCATTTTTATTCAATTTACTTTTCTATTGTACTTCCTTTATTATTTAATTTCGAAATAGATCGTTAATGTATAGTGGTACTTTGAATGAATTTCCATATTTACTTTTCCTCAACTACCATTTTTATTTTTGTTTGACTTCCATTTTTATTGAATTTACTTTTCTATTAAACTTCATTTTTTATTTACTTTCCAAATAGATCGTTAAGGTATAGTGGTTTCTGGATTGAACTTCCATTTTTAATTTTATGCAGCTTTCTTTTTTATTTTTATTCAACTTCTGTTTTTATTCAATTTGCCTTTCTATTAAACTTCCTTTTTTATTTAATTTCCAAATAGATCGTTAACGTATAATGGTTTCTTGAATGAACTTC
Organism: Camellia sinensis; assembly: GCF_055761805.1. NCBI lineage: Eukaryota > Viridiplantae > Streptophyta > Magnoliopsida > Ericales > Theaceae > Camellia > Camellia sinensis. The sequence continues at coordinate 10,552,567 of NC_138962.1, read as the reverse complement.
CATTTTTAATTTTTTGCAACTTCCATTTTTATTTTTATTCGACTTCCATTTTTATTCAAGTCATTTTTCTATTCAGCTTCCTTTTTTATTTCATTTCCAAATAGATCGTTAAGGTATGGTGCTTTCTGGATTGAACATCCCTTTTTAATTTTATGCAACTTTCTTTTTTATTTTTATTCAACTTCCATTTTTATTCAATTTACTTTTCTATTAAACTTCCTTTTTTATTTAATTTCCAAATAGATAGTTAAGGTATAGTGGTACTTTGAATGAACTTCCATTTTTAATTTTCTGCAACTTCCATTTTTATTTTTTTTTGACTTCCACTTTTATTCAATTTGCTTTTCTCCTAAACTTCCTTTTTTTATTTAATTTCCAAAAAGATCGTTAAGGTATAGTGGTTTCTGGATTGAACTTCCATTTTCAATTTTATGCAATTTTCTTTTTTATTTTTATTTAACTTCTACTTTTATTCAATTTGCTTTTCTATTAAACTTCCTTTTTAATTTAATTTCCAAATAGATCGTTAAGGTATAGTGGTTTTTTGAATGAACTTCCATTTTTATTTTTACTCGACTTCCATTTTAATTCAAGTTATTTTTCTATTCAACTTCCTTTTTTATTTAATTTCCAAATAGACCGTTAAGGTATAGTGGTTTCTTGAATGAACTTCCAATTTTAATTTTCTGCAACATCCATTTTATTTCTATTCAACTTCTTTTTTTATTGAAGTTTCTTTTCTATTCAACTTCCATTTTTATTTAATTTCCAAATAGATCGTAATGGTATACTGGTTTCTGGATTGAACTTCCATTTTTCATTTTATGCAACTTTCACTTTTTTTTTTTATTCAATTTCCATTTTTATTCAATTTTCTTTTCTATTCAACTTCCTTTTTTATTTAATTTTCAAATAGATCGTTAAGGTATAGTGGTTTCTTGAATGAACTTCCATTTTTAATTTTCTGCAACTTCCATTTTTATTTTTATTCGACTTCTATTTTTATTCAAGTTATTTTTCTATTTAACTTCCTTTTTTATTTAATTTCCAAATAGATCGTTAAGGTATAGTGGTTTCGAGATTGAACTTCCATTTTTATTTTTATTCAACTTCCATTTTTATTCAATTTACTATCCTATTAAACTTCTTTTTTTATTTAATTTCCAAATATATCGTTAAGGTATAGTGGTACTTTGAATGAATTTCCATTTTTAATTTTCTGCAACTTCCATTTTTATTTTTGTTTTACTTCCATTTTTATTCAATTTACTTTTCTATTAAACTTCCTTTTTTATTTACTTTCCAAATAGATCCTTAAGGTATAGTGGTTTCTGGATTGAACTTCCATTTTTAATTTTATGCAACTTTCTTTTTTATTTTTGTTCAACTTCTATTTTTAGTCAATTTGCATTTCAATTAAACTTCCTTTTTTATTTAATTTCCGAATAGATCGTTAAGGTATAGTGGTTTCTTGAATGAACTTCCATTTTTAATTTTCTGCAACTTCCATTTTTATTTTTATTCGACTTCCATTTTAATTCTAGTTATTTTTATATTCAACTTCCTTTTTTATTTAATTTCCAAACAGATCGTTAAGGTATAGTGGTTTCATGAATGAACTTCCATTTTTAATTTTCTGCACCTTCCATTTTTATTTTTATTTGACTTCCATTTTTATTCAAGTCATTTTTCTATTCAACTTCCTTTTTTATTTAATTTCGAAATAGATCGTTAAGGTATAGTGGTTTCTTGAATGAACTTCAAATTTTAATTTTCTGTATAGCGGTCCCGATATTTCCTGTTGTTGTTTAACTATAATCCGGACTCGGTTCCGTAGATTCGTTGTTATCTTATCCTCATTTCTATCCCTTACTCTTTTGATTAGAATTTTGGGTTGTGTTGGGCAGGTTGGGAATAAGTGGGTCGTGTTTTAAAACTTAGAAATTTTGCCCAGGTTTTGGTCTCTCCGCTCGAGCGGCGATTTGACGCTCGAGCGGGATTTTGTTGTTGCCTCTCCGCTCGAGCGGCAGTTTGGACGCTCGAGCGTGAATTTCCTTCTCTCAGCATTTTGGTCGTCTGCAGAAAATTCTGGGAGAGTGCACCCGACGCTCGAGCGGATCTTTGGACGCTCGAGCGTGAACCTGTGTCTGTACGCTCGAGCGGGGTGTTGTACGCTCGAGCGGACCTGCTTTTATATCAGTTCGTGAAACCACCTTTTTGATCACTTTTTGATTTCCTTTCTCTCTCTTACTTTTTCAAAACCTCCATTGGAGAGCACCTCACTCTAAAACCGAACTTCTCTCTTAGGATTGATCTACCTAGAGTGTTTTCCTCACCTTGGGCCTTTGTAAGAAGTGTGTTGATCGTCGAGGGCTTTGTTGAGATCTGAGAAATTTGGGATTTGGAGCACTTCTGAGTTTTACTCATCTTCTCCCTTGGAGCTCTGAATTTGAGGTAGGGATATCCTACTCCTCTCTATGGATTTTGTCTTTAAATTTTGGTAATTTGAGAGGTTGGGGTTGGTTTGGTAATTTTGTGAAAGTTTGGGCCTTTTGTGTTATTTTACAAAAGTTGGGGTTTTATTTGTAATAAACCTAGATGCATGTTTGGTATAGAGAAATGGAATAAATGTTGAATCATTGATGAAAATGGGACCTAAGGGTGGTAATGGTAATTATGGAAAATGACCTAATTACATTGTTTAATTAGTTGAGATAATTAATTGTGGGAAATGAGGAAATGAAATGGAATTGTTGAGATTGGGAGTGCATGGGGTTAAAGGGTGTAGTTGAATTATTTATCACTCACCGAATTGAAATGTCGATTGAATATCCATTGTGCATTTATTTCCTGCTTAGAAATAATTGCTTTGGGCTACCGGTGGAGGGTAGTGTTGATTGTTGTAGACAATGCTTGATGATTAGGCAAACTAAAACTAATCAATTGGATGTGTCATAGAGCATGTCGGTTGATAGAATACATTAATTTTATGTATTGATTGATTGCATATGTGATTCTGTGTTTATATGCATTACTTGTGTATGGGAGGAGATAGGGGATGTACTCCACGGTTTAGGGGAAGATGGGGGATGTACCTCTAAACCGGTTAATGGTTTAGGGGAAGATGGGGGATGTACCTCTAAACCGGTTGTTGGAATGTTGATATAGCTCATATGCTTATCGGTTGAAGTGTTGATACAGCTCATATGCTTATCTGTTGTAGTAGTGATATAGCTCATATGCTTATCTATTGAAAAGTTTGTTTGATTTGATATAGCACTAAAATGTATATCATCATTGTTTGCGAAGTATGGTAGTAGTTTATGTGTTATTGATACAACACCATAATGTGTATCCACCTTGGATTTCGAAAGTGTTCTAGTGATGAACTATAATCTCATCAAACGTTCTGGCCAGAGTACTGAGCCTTGTTTTCAAACTCAAAGTTGAACAAAAATGAAAAGTGAATTGTAATATAGACTTGGCTGTCATGGTAACGTAGGGAGATGTAAATGGAAGTGTCAGTGTTGACCATCTATCAGTTGCTAATCTTTTAGTCATTGTTCATGGTTGGTTTAGTGTATTTCTACTGGGCTGTGGCTCAACCTATATGGGAATATCATTTTCAGGTACAGGTAGCATGCCACCTCCAAGGACGTAGCTTGGGAGGCCAGAGGCGGACTTTTTGTTGTTTTACTTTTGATGTATTACATGTAAATTCAAGCCAAGGGCTTAACGTGTTTGAGTTAGTACTCTTTTGTTGTAACCAAGTGTTAACTTGGAAAGCTGTAAGCCCATAGGGCATTTGCTTTTGTTGTTAACATGTAATACTTTTTGTAATGAAACTCTGATAAATGAAAGAATGTGAAGCTTTTGAATATCAATGCATGTCTTATTTAATGGGTTTAAAGTTATTATTTTGAGGGCGTTACAACTTGGTATCAGAGCGTACCTGGTTCGAATACTTTGGGTACGTGGGAAGTGATTAGTATCACAATGGGTTTCTCTCGCTTGTTAGAGACTTAGACGTAATGTTACGTACTTTTGTGATAACATGTTTATGTGACTATTTGGGTATGGAATGTAGTTTCTTGGATGTTGATTGGATCCTTGGGTTTCTGGGAGTCCAGTTGGAAAGGCACTTGATCAATGCTGTTTCTGATCGGAACTCTAGTAACGCCTCGGGACTATCATTATCTGGAAATGAAATTCGTAAGTGCTTACATGTTTATGTGCTTATGTGGAGTGAATTACAGTTGTCCATGTGTTAGGATGTAAGTGTTTAGCTTCGGCACATGTATGAGTGTGCTAACGTGTCTCCGTTACTTTTACTAGGATGCCTAGGCGAGGAAGTTGCGATTTCCCTCCTTCCGCTCGGGAAGAGCTGCGGAAACAATTTGTGGAATTACGCCAAGGTACTACACCTTTGGTGCGGTTTGAAAGATGGTTTGCTAATCTGTCGAGGTTTGCTCCAGAATTGGTGGAGACAGAGGACTTACGTTGTTTTGAGTTTGAGAGTAAGCTGCGTGACGACATCCGTGTAAGGATAGCGGGGTCTTGGCATAAAAGATATAGGGCGCTTGTTGAGGCGGCCGCCCATGTAGAGGCTGCAGTGCTAGCAATGGGGCAGAGTGGGGAGGAAGCCATCTCGGCGACTCCTGTGACTCAGGGTGTTGGTAGGCCTTTTAAGAGGCAGAGGGTTTTAAACTCGCAACAGGGAGGACGGGCTAGAACTGCCCTTCCAGTGTCAGATTTGGGTTCGGGGGAAAGTAAGCAGAGGGGCATCATTTGTTTCAGATGCGGTCTGCTGGGCCACAGGATTTCGGTTTGCCCACAGAAGAAAGGGGTGGGGTTAGCAGTTCAACCAGTAGTTGTACCACCAGGATCATCCAACCAGTCGGGTTTTGGACCGATTAAATGCTCAGTGGGGAGGCAGTTGTTGGGGTCTTCATCAGCCCAGATTCTGAACCAATCTCGTGCTCAGGCACCGCCTACCTGTTGGGTGTGTAATCAGCCGGGTCATATTCGACGTTCTTGTACTCAGCCGGGAGCTTCTTTAGGGGTTTTGCAACCTAACCAGGCTCAGTTTCTTTCGACTGGACAGGAACGGTATCGTTTTGGGGGACTAGCAGGCCAGATTGCGAGGGCCTCAATAGAGTCAAGTTCCCAAGCCCCAGCTAGGGAAGTTTGTAGTTGTTCCAGGTGTGGGCAGAGGGGGCATACCAGTGGTTCTTGTCCGTGACTTGTAAGCTCGTAGGTTGCCTTATGTTCGGGGATGACCAACTTCGGCGGTCCAACAAGGGACGATAGTAGTAGTAATACTGATGGGATGGTTTTGTTTTGACTAATCCGTTTTGTAATCAGTGGATTATTGTTTTGTGATCATTGGGTTCCGTTGTGTAACCAATGTGTTTTGGGAAGGTTGAAACATCTAAACTGTTTGTTTATCTATATATATATACATATATGCTTTGTTTGTTAATTTCCCTAGAGTGGGTGAATTGGAGCATGTCGTAGCTCTAAAATTTTATTAATGTATAAAGTTCCTATATAAAAAAAAAAAAAAAAATTTTATGCTTGTGACTTGATTTGGGAAGGATGAGGGCTAGAGAGCCATGTTTTCAAAATTTGGAAGAACCACCGAGGGGTACGTGTCCTAGCCAAGGTAATATTGGAGCGAGAACTGTTTTACTTGCCGAGTGTGTGGAATTACATGAGTACTACCCATTTAAAGTTTTGTGCGTGGTATAGCTTTTGATCTACTGTCGGGTGAACTTGAGAGGATGTGAAGTGTACGATTAATACTAGATGTAACACGTATTTAATATGGTGTCCTACAGGGGCATGGCACATAATTTTGTCAAGGTTGGACTCGTACCTTCGTGGTAAGTAACGTTGTCAAGATTGCAGGTGTACTGATTGGCCGTTTCAAGTGAAGGGATGTCAGTCCCTATATAAGGTTGTGATTGTTGTATCGGGAGCGATGTGTTGTGAGTAGCTGGTACTATACCTCGGGCTGTAGTACAATGGATGTCTCCCTAAGTTTTCAAATTTCTTTATTTGGATTGAATGTGATAAGTTCGTACCTTAGCACTGGTCAAGTCAGAGGATATTATCAGAAGCGTTAATTGGGTATATAGCCCATGGTTAGAGTGTGACCCGTGGGTGGAGTCACAGTGGTATGGTGTTTGCGGATGAAGATGTGGGTTAATGACGAGGGAGGCGAGGACTTTTACCCCTCTGGAAAGTTAGATGAGTGAATCTTTGGAAGCCCTATCGGCGACTTGTGACGGTGTCGGGGTTTGGTTCATGATGGTTGCCTAGCGGTAGTGTGGACTAGTGGTTTAGCACGGAGGCCGGGCCTCTTGATGGTACTCTCGAGATGAGTGATAAGTAAGATATAGAGTAACGAGTGGATCCTATGAGTTATTGGAGGATTCGGTGTAGGAGTAAGAGGGCTTGCAAAATAAGGAGGTTTTGCCTAGTACGGTTGAATGTGTTAGATGGGATGGTTTCGAGAGTTGCGCGGTGTTGGCAGGACTATATGAGAATGTTCGAGGGAACGTGAGATTTGTATCTCGAGTTAGTGGGAATGGTACCTGTATGCTGGTTCGTGTGTTGGGCCTTGCTAGATAGTGAGTCCGTGGTGACCCCCCTTGGTTGTATAGGGGTAGTGTTCATATTGTGATTGGTTATCCATTGTTGGGTGTGGGTTATGAGTGGATGCTGCCAACATTCTTTGAAGGAAGAGCAATTCGTGTTCTAAAGTAATGAGTATAGCGTGGGTCAAAGTAGTCCTTCGTATTCGGGATGTTGTGATTGAGGTTGACCATGTCGGTCTTCGGTCAAGGAAGTGAGCAGGCTTGCTAGATAACCATGGCGGGGGATGGTGATTCCCTTAGACGCGATGTTGAGGCGGTTAAATTTTAGGAAATCCAGTGAGATTCCAAAATTTGTGGTTCGTGTAGAGAACTCCGTGGTTGGGGTTAGTGGTCTGAGTAGCACATCAGTGTGTGGATTACTGAGTGTAGAGTTTATTGAGTTGACTAGTCAGCTTGTCGGTATCGGGTGTTGGGGTGGCATTGGTCACCTTGAGTTTAGTCTCGTTCGTTGTAGACTACGTATGTTGATTAAGGAAAACTGAAATTAATCGAACATGTTTTGTCGTTGAGTCTGACGGTTGGAATAATACATCTAATATATGTATTGATTGATCATTGTGAATGATTGGCTTTTTATACATTATGAATGTATGGTGTTTAGTTTGATGTTGATACAGCACTATAATGTGTATCATTTGTGTATTTCTGAGCCGTGTTTATGATTATAAAGTGGTTAAGTAAAAGGAGGCGGGATAAAATTGCAAAACCATGAATTTCTTATACCTTATGTGTTGATAGTACTGTTGTTATTTCTATTAACTATCATTATAGAAATGTTATGTTCTGTGTCGGTTGTGGCATCACTGTATGAGTGATGGTTGTGGATAGTGCTGTTTTGGAAAGAAATGGAAAACAAAATTTTTCCAGTGTTTGGACCATATAAATACGTTGTTGAAAAGTTGATTTAATTCAAGAATTTTAAAGAATTCCAGATTAATCTTTTGGCAAATAAACTGTGGATGACTCTGCGTTTTGGGTAACACCGTATTTGTGAAAAATGTTTGCAAAGCTTTTGAGTTTTCGTACGGAACATGCAAGATTTATTCCGGAACGTTAACGTTGAAAATTTAAACATCTTTGGGAAATGCCTCTTGAACAAGAAAATGTTTTCTTATTATCTACTCTAAAGATTTGCTTTGGTCGTGTTGTTGAGTAGTGACTTAGCTTGGAATGCTAGCCGGTTGTTGGTGAATTGTTTCGGGGGAGGTTTGGTTTGTTGAGGCTTGCGTACCTAAGGTGTGGTTGTTTAGAATGTGTTTCCTTGGTTAGTATCTTCCTTGCTAAGAGTAAATCGGAGGTTTGTTGTGAAAGTAATTTCTTTCCTTGGGGCTCGATTGTTGAATGCTCTGTTATCAGTTGGCCTTGTGTTTTGGCGTACCCTTAATTTCGGGGACGAAATTCTTTAAGGGGGGGAGGTTATAGCGGTCCCGATATTTCCTGTTGTTGTTTAACTATAATCCGGACTCGGTTCCGTAGATTCGTTGTTATCTTATCCTCATTTCTATCCCTTACTCTTTTAATTAGAATTTTGGGTTGTGTTGGGCAGGTTGGGAATAAGTGGGTCGTGTTTTAAAACTTAGAAATTTTGCCCAGGTTTTGGTCTCTCCGCTCGAGCGGCGATTTGACGCTCGAGCGGGATTTTGTTGTTGCCTCTCCGCTCGAGCGGCAGTTTGGACGCTCGAGCGTGAATTTCCTTCTCTCAGCATTTTGGTCGTCTGCAGAAAATTCTGGGAGAGTGCACCCGGCGCTCGAGCGGATCTTTGGACGCTCGAGCGTGAACCTGTGTCTGTACGCTCGAGCGGGGTGTTGTACGCTCGAGCGGACCTGCTTTTATATCAGTTCGTGAAACCACCTTTTTGATCACTTTTTGATTTCCTTTCTCTCTCTTACTTTTTCAAAACCTCCATTGGAGAGCACCTCACTCTAAAACCGAACTTCTCTCTTAGGATTGATCTACCTAGAGTGTTTTCCTCACCTTGGGCCTTTGTAAGAAGTGTGTTGATCGTCGAGGGCTTTGTTGAGATCTGAGAAATTTGGGATTTGGAGCACTTCTGAGTTTTACTCATCTTCTCCCTTGGAGCTCTGAATTTGAGGTAGGGATATCCTACTCCTCTCTATGGATTTTGTCTTTAAATTTTGGTAATTTGAGAGGTTGGGGTTGGTTTGGTAATTTTGTGAAAGTTTGGGCCTTTTGTGTTATTTTACAAAAGTTGGGGTTTTATTTGTAATAAACCTAGATGCATGTTTGGTATAGAGAAATGGAATAAATGTTAAATCATTGATGAAAATGGGACCTAAGGGTGGTAATGGTAATTATGGAAAATGACCTAATTACATTGTTTAATTAGTTGAGATAATTAATTGTGGGAAATGAGGAAATGAAATGGAATTGTTGAGATTGGGAGTGCATGGGGTTAAAGGGTGTAGTTGAATTATTTATCACTCACCGAATTGAAATGTCGATTGAATATCCATTGTGCATTTATTTCCTGCTTAGAAATAATTGCTTTGGGCTACCGGTGGAGGGTAGTGTTGATTGTTGTAGACAATGCTTGATGATTAGGCAAACTAAAACTAATCAATTGGATGTGTCATAGAGCATGTCGGTTGATAGAATACATTAATTTTATGTATTGATTGATTGCATATGTGATTCTGTGTTTATATGCATTACTTGTGTATGGGAGGAGATAGGGGATGTACTCCACGGTTTAGGGGAAGATGGGGGATGTACCTCTAAACCGGTTAATGGTTTAGGGGAAGATGGGGGATGTACCTCTAAACCGGTTGTTGGAATGTTGATATAGCTCATATGCTTATCGGTTGAAGTGTTGATACAGCTCATATGCTTATCTGTTGTAGTAGTGATATAGCTCATATGCTTATCTATTGAAAAGTTTGTTTGATTTGATATAGCACTAAAATGTATATCATCATTGTTTGCGAAGTATGGGAGTAGTTTATGTGTTATTGATACAACACCATAATGTGTATCCACCTTGGATTTCGAAAGTGTTCTAGTGATGAACTATAATCTCATCAAACGTTCTGGCCAGAGTACTGAGCCTTGTTTTCAAACTCAAAGTTGAACAAAAATGAAAAGTGAATTGTAATATAGACTTGGCTGTCATGGTAACGTAGGGAGATGTAAATGGAAGTGTCAGTGTTGACCATCTATCAGTTGCTAATCTTTTAGTCATTGTTCATGGTTGGTTTAGTGTATTTCTACTGGGCTGTGGCTCACCCTATATGGGAATATCATTTTCAGGTACAGGTAGCATGCCACCTCCAAGGACGTAGCTTGGGAGGCCAGAGGCGGACTTTTTGTTGTTTTACTTTTGATGTATTACATGTAAATTCAAGCCAAGGGCTTAACGTGTTTGAGTTAGTACTCTTTTGTTGTAACCAAGTGTTAACTTGGAAAGCTGTAAGCCCATAGGGCATTTGCTTTTGTTGTTAACATGTAATACTTTTTGTAATGAAACTCTGATAAATGAAAGAATGTGAAGCTTTTGAATATCAATGCATGTCTTATTTAATGGGTTTAAAGTTATTATTTTGAGGGCGTTACATTCTGCAACATCCATTTTTATTTCTATTCAACTTCTTTTTTTTTTCATGTTTCTTTTCTATTCAACTTCATTTTTTATTTAATTTCCAAATAGATAGTTAAGGTATACTGGTTTCCATTTTTAATTTTATGCAACTTTCCTTTTTATTTTTATTCAACTTCCATTTTCATTCAATTTACTTTTCTATTAAACATCCTTTTTTATTTAATTTCCAAATAGATCGTTTAGGTATAGTGGTTTCTTGAATGAACTTCCATTTTTAATTTTATGTATAGCGACCCCGGTCTTTTCCCATTTGATTATTGTATTCGGACTTAGGTTCCGTAGATTCTATCATTGTATAATTGTTGTTGTCATCCTTTAATTTCTCATTTGGAGTTATAGAATGTGTTAGGCAGGTTTGTTTCGGGTTGGTTGGGTTCGAAAACTAAATGTTGCTGTCCAGATTTTGGGTTGGTCGCTCGATCGAGGACTTGGTCACTCGAGCGAGGGTTGTATTTTGTGTCTGGTGGCTCGAGCCAGCTTTTATTCGCTCGAGCGAGAGATTGGGTCCAGTATGGACCTGAAGCTTTGCATTCTTGGCTCGAGCGAGCTTTTCTTCGCTCGAGCGAGTCTTTCTTGTGTCTGGTCGCTCGAGCGACCAAGTCTTCGCTCGAGCGAGCCTGTCCAGTTTAATTAGACAGCAGCGGGTTTTTTAATCAGTTTTCATTCTCTTTTTGATTCCAAACCCTAAGGTCCGACTTCTCTCTTACCCTACTCACCTTCTCTCTTAGATTTGATCTACTTAGGGTGTGTTTCTACCCTAGATCCTTCATTAATAAGAGTGTGTGAGTCGAGGGCTTCCATTTAATCTGAATGTTTGGTGATTTGGAGCATTTTGGAATTTGGGTATTCATCTCCACCTTCTCCATTCGGGTTATTTTCTTCGAGGTAGGGATTTCCTACTCCATTTTATAAGTTTTGTTCTAAGTTTTGGTATTTTGATATGTTGGGAGCACTTTGGTAATTTTAGGGAAAAACTCTAGGTGTTTTAATAAAGTAATTTGTATAATTAACTTAAGGAAATTGAGGAATTCATTGATTAAATGGTGTAGTTGGATAATTTAAATCACTCACCTATTGAATTGTTGATATATTTATTTTCAGTTTAGAAATAACTGTTTTGGGCTATCGGTGGAGGATAGTCGTGATTGTTGTAGACATTGAATGTGGATTAGGAATAACTGAAACTAATCACATTGGTTGAGTCATTAATTTTGACTATTGAATTAATACAGAAAATACGTGTATTGATTGGGCATTACATACGTGTATTGATTGAGCATTGCATTTGCATATTGTGTGGGAGGAGATAGGGGATGTACTCCACGGTTTAGGGGAAGATAGGGGATGGACCTCTAAACTGGATTTTGTTTGGGAGGAGATAGGGGATGGACTCCATTAGCATCACTATTATGTGTGCTTATTATATTGAAGTGTTTTTACATGTTGTTGATACAGCACTAAAATGTGTATCAAACGGGAAGTATGAAGTGTTTTGATATGAGCCTGAGTCTCATCTGTGTTGTTGATATTGGAAGTAATGTGAATATGTTATATAGTTCACTGTTGTAAGGTTGGCCAGGTTCTGAGCCATATTGATAAGTTGGAAAGTAAAACGTGTCTTAGACATTAGTGTCACGAGACTGTAAAATGATGTAATTGATTATCTTGGTTAACCATCTATTGAATGCTATTGCTTTAATCAATGCTTATATTTGGTTTAGTATATTTCTACTGGGCTGTGGCTCACCCTATATGGGAACATCATTTTCAGGTTCAGGTGATAAGCTACCTCCAAGGACTTAGCTTGGAAGGACTTGGAAGACTATTTTCAATTATTTGTTTTTATTTGTTAGTACATGTAAACACTCAAGCCTAGGGCCTTATTTGTATTTGAGTTAGAACTCATATTTTTGTGTCCAAGTGTTGGCTTGGAAAGATGTAAGCCTGTAGGGCATTTAATTAGATGTTACATGTAATATTTTTAGTTAGTAAGACTCTGATGAATGTTATAATGAATTGTTTCCTTTTAAACGTTGCTTGTTGATGATATACATTTATATTTAATGGGTTTATTTTTGAGGGCGTTACATTATGCGACTTCTATTTTTATTTTTATTCGACTTCCATTTTTATTCAAATTAATTTTCTATTCAACTTCCTTTTTTATTTAATTTCGAAATAGATCGTTAAGGTATAGTGGTTTCTTGACTGAACTTGCAACTTTAATTTTCTGCAACATCCATTTTTATTTCTATTCAACTTCTTTTTTTATTCAAGTTTCTTTTTTCTATTCAACTTCCTTTTTTATTTAATTTCCAAATAGATCGTTAAGGTATAGTGGTTTCTTGAATGAACTTCCAATTTTATTTTTCTGCAACATCCATTTTTATTTCTATTCAACTTCTTTTTTTATTCAAGTTTCTTTTCTATTCAACTTCCTTTTTTATTTAATTTCCAAATAGATCGTTATGGTATAGTGGTAATTTGAATGAATTTCCATTTTTAATTTTCTGCAACTTCCATTTTTATTTTTGTTTGACTTCCATTTTTATTCAATTTACTTTTCTATTAAACTTCCTTTTTTATTTACTTTCCAAACAGATCGTTCAGGTATAGTGGTTTCTGGATTGGACTTCCATTTTTAATTTTATGCAACTTTCTTTTTTCTTTTTATTCAACTTCCGTTTTTATTCAATTTGCTTTTCTATTGAACTTCCTTTTTTATTTAATTTCCAAATAGATCGTTAAGGTGTAGTGGTTTCTTGAATGAACTTCCATTTTTAATTTTTTGAAACTTCCATTTTTATTTTTATTCGACTTCCATTTTTATTCAAGTTATTTTTCTATTCAACTTCCTTTTTTATTTAATTTCCTAATAGATCGTTAAGGTATAGTGGTTTCTTGGATGAACTTCCAATTTTAATATTCCGCAACACCCATTTTTATTTCTATTCAACTTCTTTTTTTATTCAAGTTTCTTTTCTATTCAACTTCCTTTTTTATTTACTTTCCAAATAGATCGTAAAGGTATAGTGGTTTCTACATTGAACTCCCATTTTTAATTTTATGCAACTTTCTTCTTTATTTTTATTCAACTTCCATTTTCATTCAATTTGCTTTTCTATTAAACTTCCTTTTTTATTTAATTTCCAAATAGATCGTTAAGGTATAATGGTTTCTTGAATGAACTTCCATTTTTCATTTTCTGCAACTTCATTTTTTATTCAAGTTATTTTTCAATTCAACTTCCTTTTTTATTTAATTTCCAAACAAATCGTTAAGGTATAGTGGTTTCTTGAATGAACTTCCAATTTTAAGTTTCTGCAACATCCATTTTTATTTCTATTCAACTTCTTTTTTTATTCAAGTTTCTTTTCTATTCAACTTCCTTTTTTATTTAATTTCCAAATAGATCGTTATGGTATAGTGATAATTTGAATGAATTTCCATTTTTAATTTTCTGCAACTTCCATTTTTATTTTTGTTTGACTTCCATTGTTATTCAATTTACTTTTCTATTGAACTTCCTTTTTTATTTACTTTCCAAATAGATCGTTCAGGTATAGTGGTTTCTGGATTGAACTTCCATTTTTAATTTTATGCAACTTTCTTTTTTATTTTTAGTCAACTTCTGTTTTTATTCAATTCGCTTTTCTATTGAACTTCCTTTTTTTATTTAATTTCCAAATAGATCGTTAAGGTATAGTGGTTTCTTGAATGAACTTCCATTTTTAATTTTTTGCAACTTCCATTTTTATTTTTATTTGACTTCCATTTTTATTCAAGTTATTTTTCTATTCAACTTCCTTTTTTATTCAATTTCGTAATAGATCGTTAAGATATAGTGGTTTCTTCAATTAACTTCCAATTTTAATTTTCTGCAACATCCATTTTTATTTCTATTCAACTTCCTTTTTTTTTAATTTCCAAACAAATCGTTATGGTATAGTGGTAATGTGAATGAATTTTCATTTTTTAATTTTCCGCAACTTCCATTTTTATTTTTGTTTGACTTCCATTGTTATTCAATTTACTTTTCTATTAAACTTCCTTTTTTACTTACTTTCCAAATAGATCGTTCAGGTATAGTGGTTTCTGGATTGAACTTCCATTTTTAATTTTATGCAACTTTCTTTTTTATTTTTATTCAACTTCTGTTTTTATTCAATTTGCTTTTCTATTGAACTTCCTTTTTTATTTAATTTCCAAATAGATCGTTAAGGTATAGTGGTTTCTTGAATGAACTTCCATTTTTAATTTTTTGCAACTTCTATTTTTATTTTTATTCGACTTCCATTTTTATTCAAGTTATTTTTCTATTCAACTTCCTTTTTTATTTAATTTCCTAATAGATCGTTAAGGTATAGTGGTTTCTTGAATGAACTTCCAATTTTATTTTTCTGCAACATCCATTTTTATTTCTATTCAACTTCTTTTTTTATTCAAGTTTCATTTCTATTCAACTTCCTTTTTTATTTAATTTCCAAATAGATCGTTATGGTATAGTGGTAATTTGAATGAATTTCCATTTTTAATTTTCTGCAACTTCCATTTTTATTTTTGTTTGACTTCCATTTTTATTCAATTTACTTTTCTATTAAACTTCCTTTTTTATTTACTTTCCAAATAGATCGTTCAGGTATAGTGGTTTCTGGATTGGACTTCCATTTTTAATTTTATGCAACTTTCTTTTTTATTTTTATTCAACTTCCGTTTTTATTCAATTTGCTTTTCTATTGAACTTCCTTTTTTATTTAATTTCCAAATAGATCGTTAAGCTATTGTGGTTTCTTGAATGAACTTCCATTTTTAATTTTTTGCAACTACCATTTTTATTTTTATTCGGCTTCCATTTTTATTCATGTTATTTTTCTATTCAACTTCCTTTTTTATTTAATTTCCTAATAGATCGTTAAGGTATAGTGGTTTCTTGGATGAACTTCCAATTTTAATATTCCGCAACACTCATTTTTATTTCTATTCAACTTCTTTTTTTATTTAAGTTTCTTTTCTATTCAACTTCCTTTTTTATTTACTTTCCAAATAGATCGTAAAGGTATAGTGGTTTCTACATTGAACTCCCATTTTTAATTTTATGCAACTTTCTACTTTATTTTTATTCAACTTCCATTTTCATTCAATTTGCTTTTCTATTAAACTTCCTTTTTTATTTAATTTCCAAATAGATCGTAAAGGTATAGTGGTTTCTTGAATGAACTTCCATTTTTCATTTTCTGCAACTTAATTTTTATTCAAGTTATTTTTCAATTCAACTTCCTTTTTTATTTAATTTCCAAACAGATCGTTAAGGTATAGTGGTTTCTTGAATGAACTTCCAATTTTAAGTTTCTGCAACATCCATTTTTATTTCTATTCAACTTCTTTTTTTATTCAAGTTTCTTTTCTATTCAACTTCTTTTTTTATTTAATTTCCAAATAGATCGTTATGGTATAGTGATAATTTGAATGAATTTCCATTTTTAATTTTCTGCAACTTCCATTTTTATTTTTGTTTGACTTCCATTGTTATTCAATTTACTTTTCTATTGAACTTCCTTTTTTATTTACTTTCCGAATAGATCGTTCAGGTATAGTGGTTTCTGGATTGAACTTCCATTTTTAATTTTATGCAACTTTCTTTTTAATTTTTAGTCAACTTCCGTTTTTATTCAATTCGCTTTTCTATTGAACTTCCTTTTTTATTTAATTTCCAAATAGATCGTTAAGGTATAGTGGTTTCTTGAATGAACTTCCAATTTTATTTTTCTGCAACTTCCATTTTTATTTCTATTCAACTTCTTTTTTTATTCAAGTTTCATTTCTATTCAACTTCCTTTTTTATTTAATTTCCAAATAGATCGTTATGGTATAGTGGTAATTTGAATGAATTTCCATTTTTAATTTTCTGCGACTTCCATTTTCATTTTTGTTTGACTTCCATTTTTATTCAATTTACTTTTCTATTAAACTTCCTTTTTTATTTACTTTCCAAATAGATCGTTCAGGTATAGTGGTTTCTGGATTGGACTTCCATTTTTAATTTTATGCAACTTTCTTTTTTATTTTTATTCAACTTCCGTTTTTATTCAATTTGCTTTTCTATTGAACTTCCTTTTTTATTTAATTTCCAAATAGATCGTTAAGCTATTGTGGTTTCTTGAATGAACTTCCATTTTTAATTTTTTGCAACTACCATTTTTATTTTTATTCGGCTTCCATTTTTATTCAAGTTATTTTTCTATTCAACTTCCTTTTTTATTTAATTTCCTAATAGATCGTTAAGGTATAGTGGTTTCTTGGATGAACTTCCAATTTTAATATTCCGCAACACTCATTTTTATTTCTATTCAACTTCTTTTTTTATTTAAGTTTCTTTTCTATTCAACTTCTTTTTTTATTTACTTTCCAAATAGATCGTAAAGGTATAGTGGTTTCTACATTGAACTCCCATTTTTAATTTTATGCAACTTTCTTCTTTATTTTTATTCAACTTCCATTTTCATTCAATTTGCTTTTCTATTAAACTTCCTTTTTTATTTAATTTCCAAATAGATCGTTAAGGTATAGTGGTTTCTTGAATGAACTTCCATTTTTCATTTTCTGCAACTTAATTTTTATTCAAGTTATTTTTCAATTCAACTTCCTTTTTTATTTAATTTCCAAACAGATCGTTAAGGTATAGTGGTTTATTGAATGAACTTCCAATTTTAAGTTTCTGCAACATCCATTTTTATTTCTATTCAACTTCTTTTTTTATTCAAGTTTCTTTTCTATTCAACTTCTTTTTTTATTTAATTTCCAAATAGATCGTTATGGTATAGTGATAATTTGAATGAATTTCCATTTTTAATTTTCTGCAACTTCCATTTTTATTTTTGTTTGACTTCCATTGTTATTCAATTTACTTTTCTATTGAACTTCCTTTTTTATTTACTTTCCGAATAGATCGTTCAGGTATAGTGGTTTCTGGATTGAACTTCCATTTTTAATTTTATGCAACTTTCTTTTTTATTTTTAGTCAACTTCCGTTTTTATTCAATTCGCTTTTCTATTGAACTTCCTTTTTTATTTAATTTCCAAATAGATCGTTAAGGTATAGTGGTTTCTTGAATGAACTTCCATTTTTAATTTTTTGCAACTTCCATTTTTATTTTTATTCGACTTCCATTATTATTCAAGTTATTTTTCTATTCAACTTCCTTTTTTATTTAATTTCCTAACAGGTCGTTAAGGTATAGTGGTTTCTTGAATGAACTTCCAATTTTAATTTTCTGCAACATCCATTTTTATTTCTATTCAACTTCCTTTTTTTTTAATTTCCAAACAAATCGTTATGGTATAGTGGTAATGTGAATGAATTTCCATTTTTTAATTTTCTGCAACTTCCGTTTTTATTTTTGTTTGACTTCCATTGTTATTCAATTTACTTTTCTATTAAACTTCCTTTTTTACTTACTTTCCAAATAGATCGTTCAGGTATAGTGGTTTCTGGATTGAACTTCCATTTTTAATTTTATGCAACTTTCTTTTTTATTTTTATTCAACTTCTGTTTTTATTCAATTTGCTTTTCTATTGAACTTCCTTTTTTATTTAATTTCCAAATAGATCGTTAAGGTATAGTGGTTTCTTGAATGAACTTCCATTTTTAATTTTTTGCAACTTCAATTTTTATTTTTATTCGACTTCCATTTTTATTCAAGTTATTTTTCTATTCAACTTCCTTTTTTATTTAATTTCCTAATAGATCGTTAAGGTATAGTGGTTTCTTGAATGAACTTCCAATTTTATTTTTCTGCAACATCCATTTTTATTTCTATTCAACTTCTTTTTTTATTCAAGTTTCTTTTCTATTCAACTTCCTTTTTTATTTAATTTCCAAATAGATCGTTATGGTATGGTGGTAATTTGAATGGATTTCCATTTTTAATTTTCTGCAACTTCCATTTTTATTTTTGTTTGACTTCCTTTTTTATTCAATTTACTTTTCTATTAAACTTCCTTTTTTATTTACTTTCCAAATAGATCGTTCAGGTATAGTGGTTTCTGGATTGAACTTCCATTTTTAATTTTATGCAACTTTCTTTTTTATTTTTATTCAACTTCCGTTTTTATTCAACTTGCTTTTCTATTGAACTTCCTTTTTTATTTAATTTCCAAATAGATCGTTAAGGTGTAGTGGTTTCTTGAATGAACTTCCATTTTTAATTTTTTGCAACTTCCATTTTTATTTTTATTCGACTTACATTTTTATTCAAGTTATTTTTCTATTCAACTTCCTTTTTTATTTAATTTCCTAATAGATCGTTAAGGTATAGTGGTTTCTTGGATGAACTTCCAATTTTAATATTCCGCAACACCCATTTTTATTTCTATTCAACTTTTTTTTTCATTCAAGTTTCTTTTCTATTCAACTTCCTTTTTTATTTACTTTCCAAATAGATCGTTAAGGTATAGTGGTTTCTACATTGAACTTCCATTTTTAATTTTATGCAACTTTCTTCTTTATTTTTATTCAACTTCCATTTTTATTCAATTTGCTTTTCTATTAAACTTCCTTTTTTATTTAATTTCCAAATAGATCGTTAAGGTATAGTGGTTTCTTGAATGAACTTCCATTTTTCAGTTTCTGCAACTTCCTTTTTTATTCAAGTTATTTTTCAATTCAATTTCCTTTTTTATTTAATTTCCAAACAGATCGTTAAGGTATAGTGGTTTCTTGAATGAACTTACAATTTTAAGTTTCTGCAACATCCATTTTTATTTCTATTCAACTTCTTTTTTTATTCAAGTTTCTTTTCTATTCAACTTCTTTTTTTATTTAATTTCCAAATAGATCGTTATGGTATAGTGGTAATTTGAATGAATTTCCATTTTTAATTTTCTGCAACTTCCATTTTTATTTTTGTTTGACTTCCATTGTTATTCAATTTACTTTTCTATTGAACTTCCTTTTTTATTTACTTTCCAATAGATCGTTTAGGTATAGTGGTTTCTGGATTGAACTTCCATTTTTAATTTTATGCAACTTTCTTTTTTATTTTTAGTCAACTTTCGTTTTTATTCAATTTGCTTTTCTATTGAACTTCCTTTTTTATTTAATTTCCAAATAGATCGTTAAGATATAGTGGTTTCTTGAATGAACTTCCATTTTTAATTTTTTGCAACTTCCATTTTTATTTTTATACGACTTCCATTTTTATTCAAGTTATTTTTCTATTCAACTTCCTTTTTTATTTAATTTCCTAATAGATCGTTTAGGTATAGTGGTTTCTTGAATGAACTTCCAATTTTAATTTTCCGCAACATCCATTTTTATTTCTATTCAACTTCTTTTTTTATTCAAGTTTCTTTTCTATTCAACTTCCTTTTTTATTTAATTTCCAAACAGATCGTTATGGTATAGTGGTAATGTGAATGAATTTCCATTTTTTAATTTTCTGCAACTTCCATTTTTATTTTTGTTTGACTTCCATTGTTATTCAATTTACTTTTCTATTAAACTTCCTTTTTTACTTACTTTCCAAATAGATCGTTCAGGTATAGTGGTTTCTGGATTGAACTTCCATTTTTAATTTTATGCAACTTTCTTTTTTATTTTTATTCAACTTCTGTTTTTATTCAATTTGCTTTTCTATTGAACTTCCTTTTTTATTTAATTTCCAAATAGATCGTTAAGGTATAGTGGTTTCTTGAATGAACTTCCATTTTTAATTTTTTGCAACTTCCATTTTTATTTTTATTCGACTTCCATTTTTATTCAAGTTATTTTTCTATTCAACTTCCTTTTTTATTTAATTTCCTAATAGATCGTTAAGGTGTAGTGGTTTCTTGAATGAACTTCCAATTTTATTTTTCTGCAACATCCATTTTTATTTCTATTCAACTTCATTTTTTATTCAAGTTTCTTTTCTATTCAACTTCCTTTTTTATTTAATTTCCAAACAGATCGTTATGGTATAGTGGTAATGTGAATGAATTTTCATTTTTTAATTTTCTGCAACTTCCATTTTTATTTTTGTTTGACTTCCATTGTTATTCAATTTACCTTTCTATTAAACTTCCTTTATAGCGATCCCGGGTTTACCCCTGTTGTACAGTGATCCGGGCATGTGTCCATGGATGTTGGTAGTTGTTTATTATCTAGTTTGCATCCTCTTTACTTTGTTTATTGAGTTATAGGATGTGTTGGGCAGGTTTGTTAAAGGTTGGTTGTGTTTGGGAGCCTAGTGTTGCTGCCCAGATTTTTGGACCTTCGCTCGAGCGAGGAGTTTGTCGCTCGAGCGAGAGTTGAGTTCGTGTCTGGTGGGTCGAGCCAGAGTGGCTTCGCTCGAGCGAGCGATGGCGTCTGGTTCTGGACCTGAGAGTTGTATTTCTTGGCTCGAGCGAGCTTTTCTTAGCTCGAGCGGTCTAGTTTGTTCTTCGCTCGAGCGAGAGGTCTGTCGCTCGAGCGTGCTTCTGGTTACAGACCTGAGGGTTTGAGTTGTTGGCTCGAGCGAGCATTCCTTAGCTCGAGCGCACTTCTGA
Source organism: Camellia sinensis (assembly GCF_055761805.1). NCBI lineage: Eukaryota > Viridiplantae > Streptophyta > Magnoliopsida > Ericales > Theaceae > Camellia > Camellia sinensis. The sequence goes on along the minus strand of NC_138962.1, from coordinate 10,531,763 downwards.
GTTTTTGGCTCGAGCGAGAGTTTCTGTGTCTGGTCGCTCGAGCGACCAAGTCTTCGCTCGAGCGAGAGTGTTTTATATCAGCGGGTAGTAGCGTTTTTGAACGTCACTTTTTCACTTCCATTTTCTTTCAAAACCTAGATCCGAGACTCTCTCTCTCTAAACTTACACTCTCTCTAAGAATTGATCTCCCTAGAGTGTGAATCTAGCCTAGGGCCTTTGTTAAAAAGATAGAGGGCGTTGAGAGCTTCGTTTTAATCTGAAAAAGTTGGGTTTTGGAACACGTTGATCTTTGAGTCTTCATCTCCTTTTTGGCTTAAACTTCAAGGTAGGGATATCCTACTCCTCTCTATGGATTTTGTCTTTAAATTTTAGTATTTTGAGATTTTGGGGTTGGTTTGGTAATTTGGTAAAGGTTTGGGGCTTTTGTGCAATTTTACAAAAGTTGGGGTTTTATTCATAATAAACCTAGATACATGTTTGGCATAGAGAAATGGAATAAATATTGAATCATTGATGAAAATGGGACCTAAGGGTTGAAATGGTAATTATGGATAACGACCTAATTACATTGTTTGATTAATTGGGATAATTAATTGTGAGAAATGAGGAAATGAAATGTTGATTGAATATCCATTGTGCATTTATTTTCTGTTTAGAAATAACTGCTTTGGGCTATCGGTGGAGGATAGTCGTGATTGTTGTAGACAATGCATGATGATTAGGCAAACGGAAACTAATCAATGGAATGTGTCATGGAATTTGACGGTTGATAGAATACATTAACTGTATGTATTGAGTGATTGTATATAGAACCAATGTGTTTGTATACGTTATGTGTAGAGGAGGAGATGGGGGATGTACTCCGCAGTTTAGGGGAAGATAGGGGATGTACCTCTAAACCGGATAGTGTTGGGAGAAGATAGGAGATGAACTCCATAGATACAACTCATATGCTTGTCTAGAGAAGTGAAGATAGAGCTCATATGCTTATCTTTGTGAAGTGTGGATATAGCTTATATGCTTATCTGTGGATATTGTAGTTATACATATCTGTTGTAGAATGTGGATATAGCTTATTTGCTTATCTGTGAATGTGGATATTGTTGTTATACATATCTGTTGAGAACGTGGCTAGTGCTTATATGCCTATCCGTTGAAAAGGAGAAAATGAAAAGTAACTTGGACTCATTAGTCGTATGACATAAATATGTGATTTATGTGAATGTATCAGTGTTGGCCATCTATCAATTGCTAATATTTTAGTCATTGTTCATGGTTGGTTTAGTGTATTTCTACTGGGCTGTGGCTCACCCTATATGGGAATATCATTTTCAGGTACTGGTAGCATGCCACCTCCAAGGACATAGCTTGGGAGGCTAGAGGCGGACATACTTTTGTCGTTTTACTTTTTGATGTATTACATGTAAATTCAGGCCAAGGGCTTAATGTGTATGAGTTAGTACTCTTTTGTTGTAACCAAGTGTTAACTTGGAAAGCTGTAAGCCCATAGGGCATTTGCTTTTGTTGTTAACATGTAATACTTATGTAATGGAATTCAGAAAAATGGAAGAATGTGGAACTTTTACATATCAATGCTTGTCTTATTTGTTGGGTTTAATGTTATTATTTTGAGGGCGTTACAACTTGGTATCAGAGCGTACCGGGTTTGAATACTTTGGGTACGTGGGAAGTGATTAGGATCACAATGGATTTGTCTCGCTTGATAGAGACTTAGAGGTAGTATCATATGCTATGTGATTGATTGATAACATGCTTATGTGACTATGTGGGTATGGGATTTAATTTCTAGGATGTTGATTGGATCCTTGGGTTTCTGGGAGTCTTGTTGGAAAAGCACTTGATCAATGCTGTTTCTAACCGGAACTCTAGTAACGCCTCGGGACTATCATTATCCGGAAATGAAATTCGTAAGTGCTTATGTGTTTATGTGCTCACGTGGAGTGAATTACAGTTGTCCATGCATTAGGACGTGAGTGTTTAGTTTCGGCACATTTGTGAATGTGCTAATGTTCTGTGTTACCTTTATTAGGATGTCAGGACGAGGAAGAGGTGCTAGGTGTGGTAGACCTGCGAGGCAGGAAGCATCGTTACCGGGTGAGATTCCGGCAGTGCAGGAGGGGGTTGGCCAGGCCAATGTGGCTGAGCCAGTGGGTCAGCAGGCCATGGGTGCCTTGGCCAAAGAGATAGTAGGAGCTTTGGGTATTCTTAGAGCTGGGAATCAGGCAGCTGAGGCAGGGCCTTCCATCTTGAAGAGGGAGTTTTTCTGGTCTAATCCGGATGAGTTTATCGGGGATCCGAATGAGCCACTGAAGGCTGATGAGTGGCTAGAGCAAATGAGTAAGACGTTCGAGATGCTTGGCATCGAGGACGGAGCACTGAAAGTGACCTTGGCATCCTTCCAACTGAAGGGAGATGTGGGTCAATGGTGGAAGTACGAGAAGGCTCGTGTTGGTGGTACTTGGGAGGCGTTTGTAAATGCTTTTCAGGAGAGGTTTTTGTTTGCAGTAGCTAGGGAGAAGCTGAGGGATCAGTTTAGCCGGCTTAATCAGCAGGGCTTGTCAGTGGCCGAGTTTGAGGCTACCGTTACTAGTCTGTCCAGGTTCGCACCTGAACTGGTGGCGTCTGAGGAACGCCGTTACTATGAGTTTGAGCGGAAGTTGAGGCGGGGCCTCAAGTTGAGGGTTGGTGGGTCTTACATCCGAGAGTATAGACACCTAGTGGACGCTACAGCTCATATGGAGCTCATGATGCAGGAGGAGGATGAGGGGCAGAGAGGCTCCAAGAGGAGCCAAGATGGTCAGGGCGATGGCAGGAGGCAGAGGGGTTCTAACTCTCAGCAGTCGCAGGGTGGTGTTGCTAGATCGACCTTCCCAGTGCCGGGTGCAGGCTCCGGGAGAGGTGGTCAGGGGGATTTCACCTGTTACAAGTGTGGCCAGTTGGGTCATAAGGTTTCTGTTTGCCCGCAGAAGGGTGGGGGTCAGAGAGCTGCTTCTTCTTCAGCTAGACCGCAGAGTCAGAGTTTGGGCAGGGGGCAGCCCTTGTCTTGTTATCAGTGTGGACAGCCTGGGCACCTGAAGAGGTTTTGCCCGCAGTTGAGTGCCACTTCGGGAGCGTCTGGTTCTAGGCAGACGCAGGGTTTTCAGCCAGCTCAGTCTGTGCAGGCCTCGAGGGCCAATCCGGGAGCTTCGTCATCCCAGTCTGTGCAGCAGTCTTTTGCTCCGAGAGGTGAGCAGGTAGACCAGGGGCCTACGGGGCGCGTGTATGCTGTTATCGTGCAGGATTTAGTACCGGCTCCATCGGTAGTGAGAGGTACTTTTCTGTTTTGCAACTCGGTTGCTAATGTGTTGATAGACACGGGTGCATCTCATTCTTTTGTATCTGCTGCATTTGCATCTGTTTTGGAATTGGAGTTAGCACAGTTAGCATCTCCTATTTGTGTGGTATCGCCTTTGGGTGGTGAGTTGATCCTGAAACAAGGTGTTCGAGGTTGTGATATAGAGGTCGCCGACTATAGACTTCCTTTTCCGTTTGTTGTCATGCCCATGAAGGGTTCCCGTTGTTTCTCTAAGATAGACTTGAGATCGGGTTACCACCAGTTGAGGGTCAGGGAAGAGGATATTCCTAAGCCGGCATTCCGTACGCGGTATGGCCATTACGAGTTTCTGGTGATGCCATTTGGGCTTACCAATGCACCGGCAGTCTTTATGGACTTGATGAACCGGATTTTCGGGGAGTTCTTAGACCGATTTGTGGTCGTCTTCGTGGACGACATCCTTATCTATTCGCCTTCTGAGGAGGAGCACGAGGAACACTTGAGAGTGGTGCTTGAGTTGCTTAGAGCCCATAGGCTGTATGCCAAGTTTGGGAAGTGTGAGTTCTGGCTGAGGGAAGTCAAATTCTTAGGCCACGTGGTATCCGGGGAAGGGGTGTCTGTTGATACATCCAAGGTTGAGGCAGTGCAAGATTGGTCACAGCCTAAGAGTGTGTTTGAGATCCGCAGTTTTCTGGGATTGGCTGGGTATTACCGTCGGTTTGTGAAAGATTTCTCCAGGCTAGCGTCACCGTTGACTAGACTGACTCGGAAGGGAGTCAAGTTTGTGTGGAGTGAGAGTTGTGAAAAGTCGTTCCAAGAGCTGAAAGTTAGATTGACCACCGCTCTGGTGTTGATTATTCCAGAGAGAGGGTTGGGTTATGCGGTTTATTGTGATGCCTCACGAGAGGGTTTGGGTTGTGTGTTGATGCAAGAGGGGAAAGTGGTAGCTTATGGCTCACGTCAGTTGAAAATACACGAGAAGAATTACCCCACACACGACCTAGAGTTAGCAGCAGTGATCTTTGCCTTGAAAATCTGGAGGCACTACCTTTATGGTGAGAAGTTCGAGGTGTTCTCGGACCACAAGAGTTTGAAGTACCTGTTTACACAGAGAGACTTGAATTTAAGGCAAAGGAGATGGATGGAGTTCATCGAGGATTATGATTTTGAGTTGCACTATCATCCGGGAAAGGCCATGTTGTGGCCGATGCCCTTAGTAGGAAGACCATTAGTGATGTAGCTTGTATAGCCATCCGGGAATGGGAGATGTTGGGAGCACTTGGCGAGTTTGATTTGCTACTGGGCGAATCTGTTGAAGCTGCGGCCTTGTTTTCTGTGGTTGCGCAGCCTACACTTGTGACTAGAGTGTTAGAGGCACAGAGAGGTGACCTTGAGATAGAATCCCTTCGAGAGAAGATCTCCAGTGGGAAAGTTGAGAAGGGTTTGACGGTGTATCCCGACCTGAGTGTGAGATACCGAGACCATTTGTTTGTACCGGAGTCTTGCCGTGAGGAAGTACTCCGAGAGTTTCACCATTCGCGCCTTGCGGTGCATCTGGGAGGTACTAAGATGTATCAGGATTTGGGTCGCCAGTTTTGGTGGCGGGGTATGAAGAGAGATGTGGGTGTTTTCGTATCGAAGTGCCTTACTTGCCAGCAAGTGAAGGCCGAGCATCAGAGGCCAGCGGGTTTGTTGCAACCCTTGCCTATTGCCGAGTGGAAGTGGGAGCATGTCACTATGGACTTCGTTGTAGGTCTTCCGAGGACTCAGCGGGGTAGTGATGCTATTTGGGTGGTTGTAGACCGGTTGACTAAGTCGGCGCATTTCATTCCTATGCGCGTGAGAGATTCGGTAGATCATCTTGCCGATTTGTATATTCGGGACGTAGTGAGATTGCACGGGGTCCCAGTGACGATTGTCTCAGATAGAGATCCTCGTTTTACTGCTAGGTTGTGGCAGAGTTTGCAGAGTGCCTTGGGCACTAAGTTGACCTTTAGTACGGCCTATCATCCTCAGACTGATGGGCAGTCTGAGTGTACTATTCAGATCCTCGAGGATATGCTTCGGGGTTGTGTCCTGGACTTCAGTGGGACGTGGGAGAGGCACTTGCCATTGGTAGAGTTTGCCTACAACAACAGTTTTCAGTCTAGCATCGGTATGGCACCGTTTGAGGCCTTGTATGGCCGACCGTGTAGGTCTCCAGTTTGTTGGGCCGAGGTGGGTGATGCACCTTTGTTGGGTCCGGAGTTGGTTAGGGAGACGACGGAGAAAGTTGAGCTTATCCGTAGGAGGCTTGTTACAGCCCAGAGTCGACAAAAGAGTTATGCCGACTGTAGGAGGAGACCTTTGGCGTTTGAGGTAGGTGATCATGTCTTTCTGAAGATATCACCTAGGCGAGGTTTGATGAGGTTTGGGAAGAGTGGGAAGTTATCCCCTCGGTTTATAGGTCCTTTTGAGATCCTTGAGAGGATTGGCGAGGTTGCTTATCGGTTAGCTTTACCGCCGCAGTTGTCCGGAGTGCATGACGTGTTTCATGTGAGTATGCTTCGGAAGTATAAGCCAGATCCATCACATGTGTTGGATTGGACTGATTTAGAGGTAGATGAGGATGCCTCGTATGAGGAGAGACCGGTTCGGGTCTTGGATAGGCGGGATCAGGTCCTGCGTGGCAAGACCATTCCTTTGGTGAAAGTCTTGTGGAAACATCACGGAGTGGAGGAAGCCACTTGGGAACATGAGTTGGAAGTCCGAGAGAAATATCCGGACTTGTTTGTTGATATATAATCTTGTATTTAAATTTTGAACAATTGTTGAACTTAAGAGCTTTTATATATATCTTAAGTTGTGAAACATTGAAAATGTTTTGGTTTATTGGGAGTATGTTTTGGAACTTGCCTCATATGGAAGTTGAATGTAACATTATATATGTTGAATATGTTGTTGGAATTGGAAAGATAATGCGTAATGTTAATGCATGTTGAAAGTACATATGTTATTTACATATTGTGAAAATGCCTCTTGTTAAAGGGAGGGGGTGACCGGTAATGGGTCGGATTGTTGAATGTTAACGTATAACATTGTCTAAAATGGAGGAAAACTTGTTTTTGAAAACTTGTGCTGAATTTCAGGGACGGAATTCTTTAAGGGGGGGAGGTTATAGCGATCCCGGGTTTACCCCTGTTGTACAGTGATCCGGACATGTGTCCGTGGATGTTGGTAGTTGTTTATTATCTAGTTTGCATCCTCTTTACTTTGTTTATTGAGTTATAGGATGTGTTGGGCAGGTTTGTTACAGGTTGGTTGTGTTTGGGAGCCTAGTGTTGCTGCCCAGATTTTTGGACCTTCGCTCGAGCGAGGAGTTTGTCGCTCGAGCGAGAGTTGAGTTCGTGTCTGGTGAGTCGAGCCAGAGTGGCTTCGCTCGAGCGAGTGATGGCATCTGGTTCTGGACCTGAGAGTTGTATTTCTTGGCTCGAGCGAGCTTTTCTTGGCTCGAGCGGTCTGGTTTGTTCTTCGCTCGAGCGAGAGGTCTGTCGCTCGAGCGTGCTTCTGGTTACAGACCTGAGGGTTTGAGTTGTTGGCTCGAGCGAGCATTCCTTAGCTCGAGCGCACTTCTGAGTTTTTGGCTCGAGCGAGAGTTCCTTGGCTCGAGCGAGAGTTTCTGTGTCTGGTCGCTCGAGCGACCAAGTCTTCGCTCGAGCGAGAGTGTTTTATATCAGCGGGCAGTAGCGTTTTTGAACATCACTTTTTCACTTCCCTTTTCTTTCAAAACCTAGATCCGAGACTCTCTCTCTCTAAACTTACACTCTCTCTAAGAATTGATCTCCCTAGAGTGTGAATCTAGCCTAGGGCCTTTGTTAAAAAGATAGAGGGCGTTGAGAGCTTCGTTTTAATCTGAAAAAGTTAGGTTTTGGAACACGTTGATCTTCGAGTCTTCATCTCCTTTTTGGCTCAAACTTCGAGGTAGGGATATCCTACTCCTCTCTATGGATTTTGTCTTTAAATTTTAGTATTTTGAGATGTTGGGGTTGGTTTGGTAATTTGGTAAAGGTTTGGGGCTTTTGTACAATTTTACAAAAGTTGGCGTTTTATTCATAATAAACCTAGATGCATGTTTGGCATAGAGAAATGGAATAAATATTGAATCATTGATGAAAATGGGACCTAAGGGTTGAAATGGTAATTATGGATAACGACCTAATTGCATTGTTTGATTAATTGGGATAATTAATTGTGAGAAATGAAGAAATGAAATGTTGATTGAATATCCATTGTGCATTTATTTTCTGTTTAGAAATAACTGCTTTGGGCTATCGGTGGAGGATAGTCGTGATTGTTGTAGACAATGCATGATGATTAGGCAAACGGAAACTAATCAATGGAATGTGTCATGGAATTTGACGGTTGATAGAATACATTAACTGTATGTATTAAGTGATTGTATATAGAACCAATGTGTTTGTATACGTTATGTGTAGAGGAGGAGATGGGGGATGTACTCCGCGGTTTAGGGGAAGATAGGGGATGTACCTCTAAACCGGATAGTGTTGGGAAAAGATAGGGGATGAACTCCGTAGATACAGCTCATATGCTTGTCTAGAGAAGTGAAGATAGAGCTCATATGCTTATCTTTGTGAAGTGTGGATATAGCTTATATGCTTATCTGTGGATATTGTAGTTATACATATCTGTTGTAGAATGTGGATATAGCTTATTTGCTTATCTGTGAATGTGGATATTGTTGTTATACATATCTGTTGAGAACGTGGCTAGTGCTTATATGCCTATCCGTTGAAAAGGGGAAAATGAAAAGTAACTTGGACTCATTAGTCGTATGACATAAATATGTGATTTATGTGAATGTATCAGTGTTGGCCATCCATCAATTGCTAATATTTTAGTCATTGTTCATGGTTGGTTTAGTGTATTTCTACCGGGCTGTGGCTCACCCTATATGGGAATATCATTTTCAGGTACTGGTAGTGTAACAACCCTCACCTTACTCTTGTCATACTTGCATACATTCTTGCATGGTCTTGCTTGTTATGTTAATTTGAAGGTTTTGTCTTTCCTTGAATTGCTTAAAGTTGCTTGCATGATTTCGATCTTTGCTTGGTGTGTGTGCGTAGCCGAGGTCATCTTGAGCTTAGTCCGCCTTTGAACCTTGTACTTAGAACTATTTTTGAGATCTTATTCAACCCCATCTTCACCTCGGGCATTCATTGCCGAGATGCTTCGCACTTAGTGAACCTTGTCCTTGGGCGGGTATGGCCTAGGCCGAGATGTGGCACACCCCGGCCAAGGTGTGGCACAGCTTAGTCAAGTGTCGACCTCCCTAGCCGATGTTTTTCTATCCTGTTGCTGGATCCTTGATTTGAGCCGATGTCATCTTGTTGCCGATGTGTCTTACCCGAGCTTGCTGCATACGCTTTGTCAGAGACTTGTCTTGTCTATCAATCACCTTTTTGGAGCTGAACCAACCCGATAACGCCACGTGTCCGAGCTGATTGTTAAGGCAGCCGGCAGACCCTGAAACAAATCATTTTCTTGTCTCAAATCTTTGTTTTAGAGAGAGAAGCTCTAGAGAGTTCTTGAGTGAGAGTAGTCTTCCAAGCTTGATCTTCGTGGCTTGAACCGTTAGATTCGAGCTTTGGGGTAAGATTCTTGATCTACTTTGAATGTTGTTATGGATTATCTAGCTGCATTCCATGATCGGATTTGTGTTGCATATCATGCATCGTTTTGAAGTTGGTTTTGGAAAGAGAAAATGGTTTTTCCATGTGTTCTTGAAGAAAATCTCGTTTTGATCCGAAAGTTGGAACGAAAACCATGTTTGAACTCTTGGCATGAAAACTCAGATTTTTGTAACAAGTTGTGAGCTTGCATCCATCTTTCAAATGATCATGTTCTTCATACTCTTCAAAGGAAAACCCAGGTTTTTCCTGACTTTGTTTAGCGGGACCTCGGCATAGTCCTGGACGGTACCCAGTGTGTTTTCGAGGAACGGGAGCAGTGATTAAGCTCCCAGCTTGTTTTGCTTTGTCTTTGACTTGGATCTGGCAAGAATGCCGGGATCATTTGCATGTATATAGAGCTTGCTTTGAGAATGTGACTTGCCATGTGATTGTAGGTCCTTGATATTTGCTTGAGTCTACACCTGAAGAACTAGGTGAGTGGTATTTCTAATAAAGCTATGTTACACTTGCTTTTGATAAATCTTGTTTTGTTTGTTTTGACGTGGTATTTGCTAAGCATGAATAAATAGCCTTGTTTTGATTGTTATCCTCGGAAAGTCCCTTGTGCTGGAGGACTCTAAACTTTCGCAGTACTATGTGTAAAAAGGATACGGTCCTTGTTAAATCGGGCTACGGGCCTAAGTAACACAAGTCCCTTGTACTGGAGGACTCTAAACTTTCGCGGTACCAAGTGCACAAGTCCCTTGTATTGGAGGACTCTAAACTTTCGCAATACTTTTGACCAAACGATTACGGATCGTACAGCCCTTGATACTTGAATGATGAATACGGTTCATCCCTTGCTTCGCCAATGTTATGATACTTGAATGATGAATACGGTTCATCCCTTGCTTCGCCGATGTTATGATACTTGAATGATGAATACGGTTCATCCCTTGCTTCGCCGATGTTATGATACTTGAATGATGAATACGGTTCATCCCTTGCTTCGCCGATGTTGTGATACTTGAATGATGAATACGGTTCATCCCTTGTTTTGCCTATGTCAGTGAACATCTTTGGTCACTTGTAATATTTGATTGATGGATACGGTTCATCCCTCGTTTTACTAAAGTTGATGAGTTCGTTTTGAAGGACCTCGGTTATATTCATGCAAAAACCTTTATTATTAGTACCATTCACTGAGTATTTGTACTCACCCCTCTATATATATGTAGGTGATGAGCAGGACGGCGGCGGCGCCTAGATCGTTTAGGATGCTTGTTTTGGATTCGTACTTATGTCGGCTTTGCTTTTGTATTTACGTCGGCGATGCCCTGCTTTGCATGTCGGCAAATCTTGAAAATCATGCTTCTTGACTTGTATTAGCTGTATTTTGTATATGTCGGCTCGAGAAGCCTTTTGATCAAGATGTAACATGTATTTTACCCTGTTGTATTCAAGTTGTAAAGTTAATTGGAATGTTTGGCATTTCATTTGATCTATGCACGGCTCTTATGGACCACTTGTATTTGATTCATTGCTTCCGCATTTGTGAGCCCCCTATATCCATACTCTGATTGTGTTAAGTTTTTGAAAGTTGGCCTTCGGTAATTACGGATTACTGGCCATCACGGCACCAAACTACTAGGGGCGGTTTGGGGTCGTGACAGAATGGTATCAGAGCACAAGTTCCTCGGTATACGCAATTCACACACTTGAGTCCTGAAGAGCATAGGATTTCCCTTAGAAAGATGTCAGGGTTGCATCATGGTACTTGTTGTTTGAGTGAAGTGTGCATTGTCTTGATATACTTATTTGCTACTTGCCTATGTGGTTATTTGCTTAATTGTTTTAAAGTCATAGCTTGCATACTCATAGCATCATGAGGAGAGGTAGACCACCGCTTGGCCGGGATCAGCCCGAAGACAGAATGGACAGATTGGAAAGATTAGTTGAAGGTTTGGCCCGCGAGTTGAGGCAAACCAGACAGCAGTTCGCTAGTGCTACGTCGACTCAGGCCGAGCAGACCAACGGCCGAAATGTAGTTCCACCTCCTCCAGTGCCGCAAATTCCCCCGCAACCAGCCTTGTATGGGGATGGGACGATAGCTTTGATCAGGGAGTGCAAGAAGATGAGGCCACCGAGATTCTCTGGGGGTATAGAGCCGATGAAGGCTGAGGCATGGGTTTTGGAAATGGAAAAGTTGTTCGAGATCTTCCCTAGCACTGACGCTCAGAAAGTGATGTTGGCAGCATTCACATTAGATGATGACGCCCGCAGGTGGTGGATGATGGTTAGAGGGAGCAATCCAGATTTGACCTGGACCCGATTCTTAGAGTTGTTCTACAAGAAACATTTTCCCCTAAGTGTTCGAAACCGCAAGGCTACCGAATTTCATACTCTGACGCAAGGCAACAGGACAGTGGCGGAATATGACCGCGCTTTCACTGAATTGGTGAGGTTTGTACCTCACATGACCAACGATGAATATATGAAGGCCAGGAAGTTCGAGTGTGGGCTTCGTGGACCGATTCAAGACCGGGTCAACTTGCTCGATATGCCGACTTATGCCGAAGTATTGGACAAGGCCATTCAAGCCGAAGCTAATTTGAACCGATACCAGAGCTCGGGAGAAAACCAGCGAAAAAGGCAGAACTATGACAATCGCCGAGGACAGCTGGGCACCAAGAAGAGAACGAACATGGGCAGTACTAGTAACCTAAGGCAGGAAGGGAGTGCTAAACCGACGTGTTCGGACTGTGGAAAACAGCATGTCGGGATCTGTCGACGAACGTCTGGAGCCTGTTATGAATGTGGCGAGATGGGCCATTATGTGAGGGATTGCCCCAAAACAAAGGCTGATAACAACAAGAAAGGAGAGAATACCTCGGGTTTCGTTCAGAAGGGAAATGTTGGTAAAGGACAGATGAGACAGGGCAGAGTGTTTGCATTAGTACCAGGAGACACTCAGAATGCCGAGGCGGTGGTGTCAGGTATGTTACTAATTTGCTCCCAAGATGCCTATGTGTTGATTGATTCGGGTTCTACTCATTCGTTTATATCTACTAAGTTTGCCGAGAAAATTAATAGAGAACTAGAGCCCCTTGATTATGTGTTGTCTGTATCTACTCCATCTGGGAGATCTATGTTTGTTGCATCCATTTACAGAGCATGTGTCGTTGTGATTGAGAATGTTGAATTGCTAGTAGATCTAATGCCTCTAGACCTAGCTCATTTTGATATCATACTGGGAATGGACTGGTGAGTTGCAAACGATGCATCTATTAATTGTGTTTCGAAAAGCGTCACACTGAGACCCCCAAACCTAGCCGACATTATTTTCCAGGGTAAAGGGATAGTGCCCCCACCATACTTGATTTCGTCCATTAAGGCCTGTAAGTTAATTCAGAAGGGGTGTCGAGGTTACTTCTGTAGTATACTGAGTGATCGGAATGGAAATGTTAACTTAGCCAACATCCCGATTGTTAATGATTTCCCCGACGTCTTTCCGGACGAATTGCCTGGCCACTTGACCGATAGAGAAATAGAGTTTACTGTCGACATTATATCGGGAACGCAGCCGATCTCCAAACCACCTTATAGGATGGCACCAGCTGAACTTAGAGAATTGAAACTCCAATTGCAAGAGTTGTTAGATAAGGGATTTATTAGGCCGAGCACTTCACCATGGGGAGCACCTGTTTTATTTGTTAAGAAGAAGGATGGCACACTCCGTCTTTGTATTGACTATAGAGAACTCAATAAAGTCACCATTAAGAACAAGTACCCGTTACCTAGAATTGACGATTTGCTTGATCAGTTACAAGGAGCACGAGTCTTTTCTAAGATCGACCTTCGGTCTAGTTACCATCAGCTTAAGGTTAAAGCCGAAGATGTTGAGAAGACTGCTTTTCGAACAAGATATGGCCACTACGAGTTTTTAGTAATGCCTTTTGGAGTGACCAATGCCCCTGCTGCATTTATGGATTTAATGAACCGAATCTTCAAATCATATTTAGATGAATTTGTAGTTGTTTTCATTGATGATATATTGATCTATTCCAAGAGTGATGTTGAACATGAAAACCATTTGAGACTTGCCTTACAAATTTTGAGAGAGCGGAAGTTGTATGCTAAGTTTGACAAGTGTGAGTTTTGGCTTTCTACCATCTTATTTTTGGGTCATGTGATTAATGAAGAGGGTATCTCAGTAGATCCTAGCAAAGTTGAAGCCGTAGTAAATTGGCCGAGGCCGACTAATGTGTCCGAGATTCGTAGTTTTCTGGGTTTGGCAGGTTATTACAGAAAGTTTGTGAAAGATTTCTCACGGATTGCAATTCCATTAACGCAACTGACTAAGAAGGGAACACTGTATGAATGGACTAAAGATCGGGAGTCAGCCTTCCAGGAACTGAAGACGAAGTTAATTACAGCACCAGTACTTGTACTACCATCAGGTAACGAAGAGTTTCATGTCTATAGTGATGCATCGCATAAGGGTTTGGGTTGTGTATTAATGCAAAAGGGTAAGGTTATAGCTTATGCATCTCGTCAGTTGAAACCTCATGAGAAAAACTATCCTACCCATGACTTAGAATTGGCGGCCGTGGTATTTGCTTTAAAGATTTGGCGTCACTATTTGTATGGAGCTACTTGTCAGGTTTTTACAGATCATAAGAGCTTAAAGTATCTATTCACTCAGAAGGAATTGAATTTGAGACAGAGGCGGTGGCTTGAGTTGTTGAAGGACTATGATATGCAGATTCAATATCACCCCGGGAAAGCTAACAGTGTAGCCGACGCTTTGAGCAGGAAGTCAGGTGGAAATTTGGCATGTTTAACCGTGATGTCAGCAGAGCCGACTATTGTTAATGAAGTAAAGACAAGACAGATGGAGGATAACTTCCTCAAGAAAATAGCCGAGGAAATTGGCACAAAGCCGAGACCAGGGTATACCATCGAAAACCAAGTACTCAAGTTTGAAGGAAGATTATGTGTGGCCGACATCCCAGAGTTAAAGAGGAAAATTTTGCAGGCAGCTCATGGTTCTAAGTTTGCTGTCCATCCAGGGAACACCAAAATGTATCAAGATGTGAAGCAGACCTTCTGGTGGCCAAATATGAAGAGAGAAATAGCCGAATTCGTGTCCCAGTGTTTACATTGTCAGCAAGTGAAAGCAGAACATCAAAGACCAGCAGGACTTCTTCAACCTTTGCCGATTCCCGAGTGGAAATGGGAGCACATCTCCATGGATTTTGTGATTGGTTTGCCGAAAACACCAAAGGGTGTGGATTCAATTTGGGTTGTTATTGATAGGTTAACTAAGTCAGCACACTTTCTACCTGTTAAGACTACCTTCAACGCCAATCAACTTGCCTTGCTATATGTGAACGAGATTGTCAGACTTCATGGAGTGCCGATGTCAATTGTTTCAGACCGAGATCCTAAATTTGTTTCTAGATTTTGGCAGAGTCTACAGAGGGCTTTTAGAGCCGAGCTGAGATTTAGTACAGCCTTTCATTCCCAGACAGATGGGCAGACTGAGAGGACAATTCAGACGCTTGAAGATATGCTTAGACTTTGTGTATTGGACTTCCAAGGAAGTTGGGGAACACATTTGCCCTTAGTGGAATTCGCTTACAACAACAATTATCAAGCTAGCATTGGCATGGCGCCGTATGAAGCCTTGTATGGAAGAAAATGTAGGTCGCCGATATGTTGGACCGAAGTCGGAGACAGAGCTCTGCTTGGTCCCGAATTGATTCAAGTGACAACAGAAAAGATTAAACTTATCCAACAGAGGATTAGAACTGCCCAGAGCCGACAAAAGAGCTACGCCGACCAGAGAAGGAATGAGTTAGAGTTCGAAGTTGGGAATCATGTATTCCTGAAGGTTTCACCAGTGAAAGGGGTTTCCAGATTTGGAAGGAAAGGTAAGTTAGCACCTCGCTATATTGGGCCATTTGAAATTCTTGAGAGAATTAACCCCGTTGCCTACAGGCTTGCTTTGCCGCCAGATTTGAGCCAAGTTCATAATGTGTTTCATGTTTCGATGTTGAGGAAATACATCCGAGATCCACTACATATAATTGATCATTCCGAGATCACAATTAATGAAGATTTGGGCTATGAGGAGAAGGCAATGAGGATTATTGACCAACAAGTGAGGCAATTGAGGAACAGGTCGATACCAATGGTAAAGGTCGAATGGAAGGAGCATTATGGCACAGAAGCCACGTGGGAAAAGGAAGAGGATATGAGAATCCGTTATCCAGAGTTGTTCTGGGAACAAGGTAATCTAAGTTTGGGGACCAAACTTCTTTAAGGGGGGTAGGATGTAACAACCCTCACCTTACTCTTGTCATACTTGCATACATTCTTGCATGGTCTTGCTTGTTATGTTAATTTGAAGGTTTTGTCTTTCCTTGAATTGCTTAAAGTTGCTTGCATGATTTCGATCTTTGCTTGGTGTGTGTGCGTAGCCGAGGTCATCTTGAGCTTAGTCCGCCTTTGAACCTTGTACTTAGAACTATTTTTGAGATCTTATTCAACCCCATCTTCACCTCGGGCATTCATTGCCGAGATGCTTCGCACTTAGTGAACCTTGTCCTTGGGCGGGTATGGCCTAGGCCGAGATGTGGCACACCCCGGCCAAGGTGTGGCACAGCTTAGTCAAGTGTCGACCTCCCTAGCCGATGTTTTTCTATCCTGTTGCTGGATCCTTGATTTGAGCCGATGTCATCTTGTTGCCGATGTGTCTTACCCGAGCTTGCTGCATACGCTTTGTCAGAGACTTGTCTTGTCTATCAATCACCTTTTTGGAGCTGAACCAACCCGATAACGCCACGTGTCCGAGCTGATTGTTAAGGCAGCCGGCAGACCCTGAAACAAATCATTTTCTTGTCTCAAATCTTTGTTTTAGAGAGAGAAGCTCTAGAGAGTTCTTGAGTGAGAGTAGTCTTCCAAGCTTGATCTTCGTGGCTTGAACCGTTAGATTCGAGCTTTGGGGTAAGATTCTTGATCTACTTTGAATGTTGTTATGGATTATCTAGCTGCATTGCATGATCGGATTTGTGTTGCATATCATGCATCGTTTTGAAGTTGGTTTTGGAAAGAGAAAATGGTTTTTCCATGTGTTCTTGAAGAAAATCTCGTTTTGATCCGAAAGTTGGAACGAAAACCATGTTTGTGTTTGTTCTTGCATGACTTTCTTTAATGGGTACCCAGGTCCATATATTTTGAACTCTTGGCATGAAAACTCAGATTTTTGTAACAAGTTGTGAGCTTGCATCCATCTTTCAAATGATCATGTTCTTCATACTCTTCAAAGGAAAACCCAGGTTTTTCCTGACTTTGTTTAGCGGGACCTCGGCATAGTCCTGGACGGTACCCAGTGTGTTTTCGAGGAACGGGAGCAGTGATTAAGCTCCCAGCTTGTTTTGCTTTGTCTTTGACTTGGATCTGGCAAGAATGCCGGGATCATTTGCATGTATATAGAACTTGCTTTGAGAATGTGACTTGCCATGTGATTGTAGGTCCTTGATATTTGCTTGAGTCTACACCTGAAGAACTAGGTGAGTGGTATTTCTAATAAAGCTATGTTACACTTGCTTTTGATAAATCTTGTTTTGTTTGTTTTGACGTGGTATTTGCTAAGCATGAATAAAGAGCCTTGTTTTGATTGTTATCCTCGGAAAGTCCCTTGTGCTGGAGGACTCTAAACTTTCGCAGTACTATGTGTAAAAAGGATACGGTCCTTGTTAAATCGGGCTACGGGCCTAAGTAACACAAGTCCCTTGTACTGGAGGACTCTAAACTTTCGCGGTACCAAGTGCACAAGTCCCTTGTATTGGAGGACTCTAAACTTTCGCAATACTTTTGACCAAACGATTACGGATCGTACAGCCCTTGATACTTGAATGATGAATACGGTTCATCCCTTGCTTCGCCGATGTTATGATACTTGAATGATGAATACGGTTCATCCCTTGCTTCGCCGATGTTATGATACTTGAATGATGAATACGGTTCATCCCTTGCTTCGCCGATGTTATGATACTTGAATGATGAATATGGTTCATCCCTTGCTTCGCCGATGTTATGATACTTGAATGATGAATACGGTTCATCCCTTGCTTCGCCGATGATATGATACTTGAATGATGAATACGGTTCATCCCTTGCTTCGCCGATGTTGTGATACTTGAATGATGAATACGGTTCATCCCTTGTTTTGCCTATGTCAGTGAACATCTTTGGTCACTTGTAATATTTGATTGATGGATACGGTTCATCCCTCGTTTTACTAAAGTTGATGAGTTCGTTTTGAAGGACCTCGGTTATATTCATGCAAAAACCTTTATTATTAGTACCATTCACTGAGTATTTGTACTCACCCCTCTATATATATGTAGGTGATGAGCAGGACGGCGGCGACGCCTAGATCGTTTTGGATGCTTGTTTTGGATTCGTACTTATGTCGGCTTTGCTTTTGTATTTACGTCGGCGATGCCCTGCTTTGCATGTCGGCAAATCTTGAAAATCATGCTTCTTGACTTGTATTAGCTGTATTTTGTATATGTCGGCTCGAGAAGCCTTTTGATCAAGATGTAACATGTATTTTACCCTGTTGTATTCAAGTTGTAAAGTTAATTGGAATGTTTGGTATTTCATTTGATCTATGCACGGCTCTTATGGACCACTTGTATTTGATTCATTGCTTCCGCATTTGTGAGCCCCCTATATCCATACTCTGATTGTGTTAAGTTTTTGAAAGTTGGCCTTCGGTAATTACGGATTACTGGCCATCACGGCACCAAACTACTAGGGGCGGTTTGGGGTCGTGACAGGTAGCATGCCACCTCCAAGGACATAGCTTGGGAGGCTAGAGGCGGACATACTTTTGTCGTTTTACTTTTTGATGTATTACATGTAAATTCAGGCCAAGGGCTTAATGTGTATGAGTTAGTACTCTTTTGTTGTAACCAAGTGTTAACTTGGAAAGCTGTAAGCCCATAGGGCATTTGCTTTGGTTGTTAACATATAATACTTATGTAATGGAATTCAGAAAAATGGAAGAATGTGGAACTTTTACATATCAATGCTTGTCTTATTTGTTGGGTTTAATGTTATTATTTTGAGGGTGTTACATCCTTTTTTACTTACTTTCCAAATAGATCGTTCAGGTATAGTGGTTTTCTGGATTGAACTTCCATTTTTAATTTTATGCAACTTTCTTTTTTATTTTTATTCAACTTCTGTTTTTATTCAATTTGCTTTTCTATTGAACTTCCATTTTTATTTAATTTCCAAATAGATCGTTAAGGTATAGTGGTTTCTTGAATGAACTTCAATTTTTAATTTTTTGCAACTTCCATTTTTATTTTTATTCGACTTCCATTTTTATTCAAGTTATTTTTCTATTCAACTTCATTTTTTATTTAATTTCCTAATAGATCGTTAAGGTATAGTGGTTTCTTGAATGAACTTCCAATTTTATTTTTCTGCAACATCCATTTTTATTTCTATTCAACTTCTTTTTTCATTCAAGTTTCTTTTCTATTCAACTTCCTTTTTTATTTAATTTCCAAACAGATCGTTATGGTATAGTGATAATTTGAATGAATTTCCATTTTTAATTTTCTGCAACTTCCATTTTTATTCAATTTACTTTTCTATTAAACTTCCTTTTTTATTTACTTTCCAAATAGATCGTTCAGGTATAGTGGTTTCTGGATTGAACTTCCATTTTTAATTTTATGCAACTTTCTTTTTTATTTTTATTCAACTTCCGTTTTTATTCAATTTGCTTTTCTATTGAACTTCCTTTTTTATTTAATTTCTAAATAGATCGTTAAGGTGTAGTGGTTTCTTGAATGAACTTCCATTTTTAATTTTTTGCAACTTCCATTTTTATTTTTATTTTTATTCGACTTCCATTTTTATTCAAGTTATATTTCTATTCAACTTCCTTTTTTATTTAATTTCCTAATAGATCGTTAAGGTATAGTGGTTTCTTGGATGAACTTCCAATTTTAATATTCCGCAACACCCATTTTTATTTCTATTCAACTTCTTTTTTTATTCAAGTTTCTTTTCTATCCAACTTCCTTTTTTATTTACCTTCCAAATAGATCGTTAAGGTATAGTGGTTTCTACATTGAACTTCCATTTTTAATTTTATGCAACTTTCTTCTTTACTTTTATTCAACTTCCATTTTTATTCAATTTGCTTTTCTATTAAACTTCCTTTTTTATTTAATTTCCAAATAGATCGTTAAGGTATAGTGGTTTCTTGAATGAACTTCCATTTTTCATTTTCTGCAACTTCCTTTTTTATTCAAGTTAATTTTCAATTCAACTTCCTTTTTTATTTAATTTCCAAACAGATCGTTAAGGTATAGTGGTTTCTTGAATGAACTTCCAATTTTAAGTTTCTGCAACTTCCATTTTTATTTCTATTCAACTTCTTTTTTTATTCAAGTTTCTTTTCTAATCAACTTCCTTTTTTATTTAATTTCCAAATAGATCGTTATGGTATAGTCGTAATTTGAATGAATTTCCATTTTTAATTTTCTCCAACTTCCAATTTTATTTTTGTTTGACTTCCATTGTTATTCAATTTACTTTTCTATTGAACTTCCTTTTTTATTTACTTTCCAAATTGATCGTTCAGGTATAGTGGTTTCTGGATTGAACTTCCATTTTTAATTTTATGCAACTTTCTTTTTTATTTTTAGTCAACTTCCGTTTTTATTCAATTTGTTTTTCTATTGAACTTCCTTTTTTATTTAATTTCCAAATAGATCGTTAAGGTATAGTGGTTTCTTGAGTGAACTTCCATTTTTAATTTTTTGCAACTTCCATTTTTATTTTTATTCGACTTCCATTTTTATTCAAGTTATTTTTCTATTCAACTTCCTTTTTTATTTAATTTCCTAATAGATCGTTAAGGTATAGTGGTTTCTTGATTGAACTTCCAATTTTAATTTTTTGCAACATCCATTTTTATTTCTATTCAACTTCTTTTTTTATTCAACTTTCTTTTCTATTCATCTTCCTTTTTTATTTAATTTCCAAACAGATCGTTATGGTATAGTGGTAATGTGAATGAATTTCCATTTTTTAATTTTCTGCAACTTCCATTTTTATTTTTGTTTGACTTCCATTTTTATTCAATTTACTTTTCTATTAAACTTCCTTTTTTACTTACTTTCCAAATAGATCGTTCAGGTATAGTGGTTTCTGGATTGAACTTCCATTTTTAATTTTATGCAACTTTCTTTTTTATTTTTATTCAACTTCTGTTTTTATTCAATTTGTTTTTCTATTAAACTTCCTTTTTTATTTAATTTCCAAATAGATCGTTAAGGTATAGTGGTTTCTTGAATGGACTTCCATTTTTAATTTTTTGTAACTTCCATTTTTATTTTTATTCGACTTCCATTTTTATTCAAGTTATTTTTCTATTCAACTTCCTTTTTTATTTAATTTCCTAATAGATCGTTAAGGTATAGTGGTTTCTTGAATGAACTTCCAATTTTAATATTCCGCAACACCCATTTTTATTTCTATTCAACTTCCTTTTTTATTTACTTTCCAAATAGATCGTTAAGGTATAGTGGTTTCTGCATAGAACATCCATTTTTAATTTTATGCAACTTTCTTCTTTTTTTTTTATTCAACTTCCATTTTTATTCAATTTGCTTTTCTATTAAACTTCCTTTCTTATTTAATTTCCAAATAGATCGTTAAGGTATATTGGTTTCTTGAATGGACTTCCATTTTTAATTTTTTGTAACTTCCATTTTTATTTTTATTCGACTTCCATTTTTATTCAAGTTATTTTTCTATTCAACTTCCTTTTTTATTTAATTTCCTAATAGATCGTTAAGGTATAGTGGTTTCTTGAATGAACTTCCAATTTTAATATTCCGCAACACCCATTTTTATTTCTATTCAACTTCCTTTTTTATTTACTTTCCAAATAGATCGTTAAGGTATAGTGGTTTCTGCATAGAACATCCATTTTTAATTTTATGCAACTTTCTTCTTTTTTTTTTATTCAACTTCCATTTTTATTCAATTTGCTTTTCTATTAAACTTCCTTTCTTATTTAATTTCCAAATAGATCGTTAAGGTATATTGGTTTCTTGAATGGACTTCCATTTTTAATTTTTTGTAACTTCCATTTTTATTTTTATTCGACTTCCATTTTTATTCAAGTTATTTTTCTATTCAACTTCCTTTTTTATTTAATTTCCTAATAGATCGTTAAGGTATAGTGGTTTCTTGAATGAACTTCCAATTTTAATATTCCGCAACACCCATTTTTATTTCTATTCAACTTCCTTTTTTATTTACTTTCCAAATAGATCGTTAAGGTATAGTGGTTTCTGCATAGAACATCCATTTTTAATTTTATGCAACTTTCTTCTTTATTTTTATTCAACTTCCATTTTTATTCAATTTGCTTTTCTATTAAACTTCTTTTTTTATTTAATTTCCAAATAGATCGTTAAGGTATAGTGGTTTCTTGAATGAACTTCCATTTTTAATTTTTTGCAACTTCCATTTTTATTTTTATTCAACTTCATTTTTTATTTAATTTCCTAATAGATCGTTAAGGTATAGTGGTTTCTTGAATGAACTTCCAATTTTATTTTTCTGCAACATCCATTTTTATTTCTATTCAACTTCTTTTTTTATTCAAGTTTCTTTTCTATTCAACTTCATTTTTTATTTAATTTGCACATAGATCGTTATGGTATAGTGGTAATTTGAATGAATTTTCATTTTTAATTTTCTGCAACTTCCATTTTTATTTTTGTGTGACTTCCATTGTTATTCAATTTACTTTTCTATTGAACTTCCTTTTTTATTTACTTTCCAAATAGATCGTTCAGGTATAGTGGTTTCTGGATTGAACTTCCATTTTTAATTTTATGCAACTTTCCTTTTTATTTTTAGCCAACTTCCGTTTTTATTCAATTTGCTTTTCTATTGAACTTCCTTTTTTATTTAATTTCCATATAGATCGTTAAGGTATAGTGGTTTCTTGAATGAACTTCCATTTTTCATTTTCTGCAACTTCCTTTTTTATTCAAGTTATTTTTCAATTCAACTTCATTTTTTATTTAATTTCCAAACCGATCGTTAAGGTATAGTGGTTTCTTGAATGAACTTCCAATTTTAAGTTTCTGCAACATCTATTTTTATTTCTATGCAACTTCTTTTTTTATTCAAGTTTCTTTTCTATTCAACTTCCTTTTTTATTTAATTTCCAAATAGATCGTTATGGTATAGTGGTAATTTGAATGAATTTCCTTTTTTAATTTTCTGCAACTTCCATTTTTATTTTTGTTTGACTTCCATTTTTATACAATTTACTTTTCTATTAAGCTTCCTTTTTTATTTACTTTCCAAATAGATCGTTCAGGTATAGTGGTCTCTGGATTGAACTTCCATTTTTAATTTTATGCAACTTTCTTTTTTATTTTTAGTCAACTTCCGTTTTTATTCAATTTGTTTTTCTATTGAACTTCCTTTTTTATTTAATTTCCAAATAGATCGTTAAGGTATAGTGGTTTCTTGAATGAACTTCCATTTTTAATTTTTTGCAACTTCCATTTTTATTTTTATTCGACTTCCATTTTTATTCAAGTTATTTTTCTATTCAACTTCCTTCTTTAATTAATTTCCTAGTAGATCGTTAAGGTATAGTGGTTTCTTGAATGAACTTCCAATTTTAATTTTCTGCAACATCCATTTTTATTTCTATTCAACTTCTTTTTTTATTCAAGTTTCTTTTCTATTCAACTTCCTTTTTTATTAAATTTCCAAACAGATCGTTATGGTATAGTGGTAATTTGAATGAATTTCCATTTTAAATTTTCTGCAACTTCCATTTTTATTTTTGTTTGACTTCCATTTTTATTCAATTTACTTTTCTATTAAACTTCCTTTTTTATTTACTTTCCAAATAGATCGTTCAGGTATAACGGTTTCCAGATTGAACTTTCTTTTTTAAATTTATGCAACTTTCTTTTTTATTTTTATTCAACTTCCATTTTCATTCAATTTGCTTTTCTATTGAACTTCCTTTTTTATTTAATTTCCAAATAGATCGTTAAGGTATAGTGGTTTTTTGAATGGACTTCCATTTTTAATTTTTTGCAACATCCATTTTTATTTTTATTCGACTTCCATTTTTATTCAAGTTATTTTTCTATTCAACTTCCTTTTTTATTTAATTTCCTAATAGATCGTTAAGGTATAGTGGTTTCTTGGATGAACTTCCAATTTCAATATTCCGCAACACCCATTTTTATTTCTATTCAACTTCTTTTTTTATTCAAGTTTCTTTTCTATTCAACTACCTTTTTTATTTACTTTCCAAATAGATCGTTAAGTTATAGTGGTTTCTGCATTAAACTTCCATTTTTAATTTTATGCAACTTTCTTTTTTATTTTTATTCAACTTCCATTTTCATTCATTTTGCTTTTCTATCAAACTTCCTTTTTTATTTAATTTCCAAATAGATCGTTAAGGTATAGTGGTTTCTTGAATGAACTTTCATTTTTTATGTTCTGCCACTTGCTTTTTTATTTTTCTTCGACTTCCATTTTTATTCAAGTTATTTTTCTATTCAACTTCCTTTTTTATTTAATTTCCAAATAGATCGTTAAGGTATAGTTGTTTCATGAATGAACTTTCATTTTTAATTTTCTGCACCTTCCATTTTCATTTTTATTTGACTTCCATTTTTGTTCAAGTCATTTTTCTATTCAACATCCTTTTTTATTTAATTTCCAAATAGATCGTTAAGGTATAGTGGTTTCTGGATTGAACATCCATTTTTAATTTTATGCAACTTTCTTTTTTATTTTTATTCAACTTCCATTTTTATTCAATTTACTTTTCTATTAAACTTCCTTTTTTATTTAATTTCCAAATAGATCGTTAAGGTATAGTGGTACTTTGAATGAACTTCCATTTTTAATTTTCTGCAACTTCCATTTTTATTTTAGTTTGACTTCCGTTTTTATTCAATTTGCTTTTCTCCTAAACTTCCTTTTTTATTTAATTTCCAAATAGATTGTTAAGGTATAGTGGTTACTGGATTGAACTTCGATTTTTAATTTTATGCAACTATCTTTTTTATTTTTATTTAACTTATATTTTTATTCAATTTGCTTTTCTATTAAACTTCCTTTTTTATTTAATTTCTAAATAGATTGTTAAGGTATAGTGGTTTTTTGAATGAAATTCCATTTTTAATTTTCGGGAACTTCCATTTTTATTTTTACTCGACTTCCATTTTAATTCAAGTTATTTTTCTATTCAACTTCCTTTTTTTATTTAATTTCCAAATAGATCATTAAGGTATAATGGTTTCTTGAATGAACTTCCAATAATAATTTTCAGCAACATCCATTTTTATTTCGATTCAACTTCTTTTTTTATTAAAGTTTCTTTTCTATTCAACTTCCATTTTTATTTAATTTCCAAATAGATTGTAATGGTATACTGGTTTCTGGATTGAACTTCCATTTTTCATTTTATGCAACTTTCACTTTTATTTTTACTCAATTTCCATTTTTATTCAAGTTATTTTTCTATTCAACTTCCTTTTTTATTGAATTTCCAAATAGATCGTTAAGGTATAGTGGTTTCTTGAATGAACTTCCTTTTTTAATTTTTAGCAACTTCCATTTTTATTTTTATTTGACTTCTATTTTTATTCAAGTTATTTTTCTATTAAACTTTATTTTTTATTTAATTTCCAAATAGATCGTTAAGGTATGGTGGTACTTTGAATGAATTTCCATTTTTAATTTTCTGCAACTTCCCTTTTTATTTTTGTTTGACTTCCATTTTTATTCAATTTACTTTTCTATTAAACTTCCTTTTTTATTTATTTTCCAAATAGATCGTTTCTGGATTGAACTTCCATGTTTAATTTTATGCAACTTTCTTTTTTATTTTTATTCAACTTCTATTTTTATTCAATTTGCTTTTCTGTTAAACTTCCTTTTTTATTTAATTTCCAAATAGATCGTTAAGGTATAGTTGTTTCTGGAATGAACTTCCATTTTTAATTTTCTGCAACTTCCATTTTTATTTTTATTCGACTTCCATTTTAATTCAAGTTATTTTTATATTCAACTTCCTTTTTTATTTAATTTCCAAATAGATCGTTAAGGTATAGTGGTTTCATGAATGAACTTCCATTTTTAACTTTCGGCACCTTCCATTTTTATTTTTATTTGACTTCCGTTTTTATTCAATTTGCTTTTCTATTGAACTTCCTTTTTTATTTACTTTCCAAATATATCGTTAAGGTATTGTGGGTTCTGCATTGAACTTCCATTTTTAATTTTATGCAACTTTCTTATTTATTTTTATTCAACTAGCATTTTTATTCCATTTGCTTTTCAATTAAACTTCCTTTTTTATTTAATTTCCAAATAGATCGTTAAGGTATAGTGGTTTCTTGAATGAACTTCCATTTTTAATTTTCTGCCACTTCCTTTTTTATTTTTCTTCGACTTCCATTTTTATTCAAGTAATTTTTCTATTCAACTTCCTTTTTTATTTAATTTCCAAATAGATCGTTTAGGTATAGTGGTTTCGTGAATGAACTTCCATTTTTAATTTTCTGCACCTTCCATTTTTATTTTTATTTGACTTCCATTTTTATTCAAGTCATTTTTCTATTCAACTTCCTTTTTTATTTAATTTCCAAGTAGATCGTTAAGGTATAGTGGTTTCTGGATTGAACTTCCATTTTTAATTTGATGCAACTTTCTTTTTTATTTTTATTCAACTTCCATTTTTATTCAATTTGCTTTTCTATTAAACTTCCCTTTTTATTTAATTTTCAAATAGATCGTTAAGGTATAGTGGTTTCTTCAATGAACTTCCATTTTTAATTTTCTAGAACTTCCATTTTTATTTTTATTCGACTTCCATTTTAATTCAAGTTATTTTTCAATTCAACTTCCTTTTTTATTTAATTTCCAAATAGATCGTTAAGGTATAGTGGTCTCTTTAATGAACTTCCAATTTTAATTTTCTGCAACATCCATTTTTATTTCTATTCAACTTCTTTTTTTATTCAAGTTTTTTTTCTACTCAACTTCCCTTTTTATTTAATTTCCAAATAGATCGTTATGGTATAGTGGCAATTTGAATGAATTTCCATTTTTAATTTTCTGCAACTTCCATTTTTATTTTTGTTTGACTTCCATTGTTATTCAATTTACTTTTCTAATAAACTTCCTTTTTTATTTACTTTCCAAATAGATCGTTCAGGTATAGTGGTTTCTGGATTGAACTTCCATTTTTAATTTTATGCAACTTTCTTCTTTATTTTTATTCAACGTCCATTTTTATTCCATTTGCTTTTCTATTAAACATTCTTTTTTATTTTTATTCAACTTCCATTTTTATTCAATTTGTTTTTCTATTAAACTTCATTTTTTATTTAATTTTCAAATAGATCGTTAAGGTATAGTGGTTTCTTCAATGAACTTCCATTTTTAATTTTCTGCAACTTCCTTTTTTATTTTTATTCGACTTCCATTTTAATTCAAGTTATTTTTCAATTCAACTTCCTTTTTTATTTAATTTCCAAACAGATCGTTAAGGTATGGTGGTTTCTTGAATGAACTTCCAATTTTAAGTTTCTGCAACATCCATTTTTATTTCTATTCAACTTCTTTTTTTATTCAAGTTTCTTTTCTATTCAACTTCCTTTATTATTTAATTTCCAAATAGATCGTTATGGTATAGTGGTAATTTGAATGAATTTCCATTTTTAATTTTTTGCAACTTCCATTTTTATTTTTGTTTGACTTCCATTGTTATTCAATTTACTTTTCAATTAAACTTCCTTTTTTATTTATTTTCCAAATAGATCGTTCAGGTATAGTGGTTTCTGGATTGAACTTCCATTTTTAATTTTATGCAACTTTCTTTTTTATTTTTATTCAACTTCGATTTTTATTCAATTTGCTTTTCTATTAAACTTCCTTTTTTATTTAATTTCCAAATAGATCGTTAAGGTATAGTGGTTTCTTGAATGGACTTCCATTTTTAATTTTTTGTAACTTCCATTTTTATTTTTATTCGACTTCCATTTTTATTCAAGTTATTTTTCTATTCAACTTCCTTTTTTATTTAATTTCCTAATAGATCGTTAAGGTATAGTGGTTTCTTGAATGAACTTCCAATTTTAATATTCCGCAACACCCATTTTTATTTCTATTCAACTTCTTTTTTTATTCAAGTTTCTTTTCTATTCAACTACCTTTTTTATTTACTTTCCAAATAGATCGTTAAGTTATAGTGGTTTCTGCATTAAACTTCCATTTTTAATTTTATGCAACTTTCTTTTTTATTTTTATTCAACTTCCATTTTCATTCATTTTGCTTTTCTATCAAACTTCCTTTTTTATTTAATTTCCAAATAGATCGTTAAGGTATAGTGGTTTCTTGAATGAACTTTCATTTTTTATTTTCTGCCACTTGCTTTTTTATTTTTCTTCGACTTCCATTTTTATTCAAGTTATTTTTCTATTCAACTTCCTTTTTTATTTAATTTCCAAATAGATCGTTAAGGTATAGTTGTTTCATGAATGAACTTTCATTTTTAATTTTCTGCACCTTCCATTTTCATTTTTATTTGACTTCCATTTTTGTTCAAGTCATTTTTCTATTCAACATCCTTTTTTATTTAATTTCCAAATAGATCGTTAAGGTATAGTGGTTTCTGGATTGAACATCCATTTTTAATTTTATGCAACTTTCTTTTTTATTTTTATTCAACTTCCATTTTTATTCAATTTACTTTTCTATTAAACTTCCTTTTTTATTTAATTTCCAAATAGATCGTTAAGGTATAGTGGTACTTTGAATGAACTTCCATTTTTAATTTTCTGCAACTTCCATTTTTATTTTAGTTTGACTTCCGTTTTTATTCAATTTGCTTTTCTCCTAAACTTCCTTTTTTATTTAATTTCCAAATAGATTGTTAAGGTATAGTGGTTACTGGATTGAACTTCGATTTTTAATTTTATGCAACTATCTTTTTTATTTTTATTTAACTTCTATTTTTATTCAATTTGCTTTTCTATGAAACTTCCTTTTTTATTTAATTTCTAAATAGATTGTTAAGGTATAGTGGTTTTTTGAATGAAATTCCATTTTTAATTTTCGGGAACTTCCATTTTTATTTTTACTCGACTTCCATTTTAATTCAAGTTATTTTTCTATTCAACTTCCTTTTTTTATTTAATTTCCAAATAGATCATTAAGGTATAATGGTTTCTTGAATGAACTTCCAATAATAATTTTCAGCAACATCCATTTTTATTTCGATTCAACTTCTTTTTTTATTAAAGTTTCTTTTCTATTCAACTTCCATTTTTATTTAATTTCCAAATAGATTGTAATGGTATACTGGTTTCTGAATTGAACTTCCATTTTTCATTTTATGCAACTTTCACTTTTATTTTTACTCAATTTCCATTTTTATTCAAGTTATTTTTCTATTCAACTTCCTTTTTTATTGAATTTCCAAATAGATCGTTAAGGTATAGTGGTTTCTTGAATGAACTTCCATTTTTAATTTTTAGCAACTTCCATTTTTATTTTTATTTGATTCTATTTTTATTCAAGTTATTTTTCTATTAAACTTTATTTTTTATTTAATTTCCAAATAGATCGTTAAGGTATGGTGGTACTTTGAATGAATTTCCATTTTTAATTTTCTGCAACTTCCCTTTTTATTTTTGTTTGACTTCCATTTTTATTCAATTTACTTTTCTATTAAACTTCCTTTTTTAATTATTTTCCAAATAGATCGTTTCTGGATTGAACTTCCATGTTTAATTTTATGCAACTTTCTTTTTTATTTTTATTCAACTTCTATTTTTATTCAATTTGCTTTTCTGTTAAACTTCCTTTTTTATTTAATTTCCAAATAGATCGTTAAGGTATAGTTGTTTCTGGAATGAACTTCCATTTTTAATTTTCTGCAACTTCCTTTTTTATTTTTCTTCGACTTCCATTTTTATTCAAGTTATTTTTCTATTCAACTTCCTTTTTTATTTAATTTCCAAATAGATCGTTAAGGTGTAGTGGTTTCATGAATGAACTTCCATTTTTAATTTTCTGCACCTTCCATTTTCATTTTTATTTGACTTCCATTTTTGTTCAACTCATTTTTCTATTCAACTTCCTTTTTTATATAATTTCCAAATAGGTCATTAAGGTATAGTGGTTTCTGGATTGAACATCCATTTTTAATTTTATGCAACTTTCTTTTTTATTTTTATTCAACTTCCATTTTTATTCAATTTACTTTTCTATTAAACTTCCTTTTTTCTTTAATTTCCAAATAGATCGTTCAGGTATAGTGGTACTTTGAATGAACTTCCATTTTTAATTTTCTGCAACTTCCATTTTTATTCAATTTGCTTTTCTCGTAAACTTCCTTTTTTATTTAATTTCCAAATAGATCGTTAAGGTATAGTGGTTTCTGGATTGAACTTCCATTTTTAATTTTATGCAACTTTCTTTTTTATTTTTATATAACTTCTGTTTTTATTCAATTTGCTTTTCTATTAAACTTCCTTTTTTATTTAATTTCCAAATAGATCGTTAAGGTATAGTGGTTTTTTGAATGAACTTCCATTTTTAATTTTCTGCAACTTTCATTTTTATTTTTACTCGACTTCCATTTTAATTCAAGTTATTTTTCTGTTCAACTTCCTTTTTTATTTAATTTCCAAATAGATCATTAAGGTATAGTGGTTTCTTGAATAAACTTCCAATTTTACTTTTCTGCAACATCCATTTTTATTTCTATTCAACTTCTTTTTTTATTAAAGTTTCTTTTCTATTCAACTTCCATTTTTATTTAATTTCAAAGTAGATCGTAATGGTATACTGGTTTCTGGATTGAACTTCCATTTTTCATTTTATGCAACTTTCACTTTTATTTTTACTCAATTTCCGTTTTTATTCAATTTACTTTTCTATTCAACTTCCTTTTTTATTTAATTTCCAAATAGGTCGTTAAGGTATAGTGGCTTCTTGAATGAACTTCCATTTTTAATTTTCTGCAACTTCCATTTTTATTTTTATTCGACTTCTATTTTTATTCATGTTATTTTTCTATTCAACTTCCTTTTTTATTTAATTTCCAAATAGATCGTTAAGGTATAGTGGTTTCGAGATTGAACTTCCATTTTTATTTTTATTCAACTTCCATTTTTATTCAATTTACTTTTCTATTAAACTCCTTTTTTATTTAATTTCCAAATAGATCGTTAAGGTATAGTGGTACTTTGAATGAATTTCCTTTTTTAATTTTCTGCAACTTCCATTTTTATTTTTACTCGACTTCCATTTTTATTCATGTCATTTTTCTATTCAATTTCCTTTTTTATTTAATTTCCAAATAGATCGTTAAGGTATATTGGTTTCTTGATTGAACATCCATTTTTAATTTTATGCAACTTTCATTTTTATTTTTATTCAACTTCCATTTTTATTCAATTTTCTTTTCTATTAAACTTCCTTTTTTATTTAATTTCCAAATAGATCGTTAATGTAACAACCCTCACCTTACTCTTGTCATATTTGCATACATTCCTGCATGATCTTGCCTTGTTATGTTAATTGAAGGATTTGCTTGCCTTGTTTTGTTTGTACTGCTTGCATGATTTTGTTCTTTGCTCGGCGTGTAGCCGAAGTCATCCTGAGTTTAGATCAACCCTGAGCCTTGTACCTTGAATGTCTTGGAACCTTGGTCGACCCCCTCCTACACCTCGGGTATTATTGCCGAGATGTTTTGCACTTAGTGAACCTTGTCCTTGGGCAGGTATGGCCTAGGCCGAGATGTGGCACACCCCGGCCAAGGTGTGGCACAGCTTAGTCCGGTGTCGTCCTCCCTAGCCGATGTTTTGTTACCCCGTTGCCTTATCCTTGATTCGAGCCGATGTCGTTCATTGCCGATGTGTTGTACCGAGCTTGCTGCATACGCTTTGTCAGAGACTTGTCTTATCAATCAATCACCTTTTTGAGCCGAACCAACCCGGTAGCGCCACGTGTCCGAGCTGATTGTTAAGACAGCCGGCAGACCTTGAAACACATCATTTTCTTGTCTCAAATCTTTGCCCTTAGAGAGAGAAGCTCTAGAGAGAAGGAAGAGAAGTTCTTGAGTGAGAGTAAGTCTTCTAAGCTTGATCTTTGTGGTTTGAACCGTTGGATTCGAGTTTTGAGGTTAGAATCTTGATCTACTTTGATTATTGTTGTTGACTATCTAGCTGCATTGCATGATCGAATCTGTTTTGCATGTCGTGCACCGTTTTGAAGTTGGTTTTGAAAAGAGAAAATGGTTTTTCATGTGTTCTTGAAGAAAGTCTCATTTTGATCCGAAAGTTTGGAACGAAAATCATGTTTTGTGTTTGTTCTTGCATGACCATCTTGCATGGGTACCCAGGTCCATGTTTTGAACTCTTGGCATGAAACCTCAGATCTTTGTAACGAGTTTTGATCTTGCATTCATCTTCCTCATGATCATGTCCATCATGTTCTTCATTTTCTTTAAAGGGAAACCCAGGTTTTCCCGACTTTGCTTTTGGTTGAGGCCAGCGGGACCACACCTCGGCAAGGATGTGTGGGACCTCGGCAAAGACCTGGTTGGTACCCAGTGCGTTTCCATGAGACGGGAGCAGTGTTTAAACTCCCAGCATGTTTTGCTTTGTTTTTGACTTGGATCTGGTGAGGATGCCGAGATCATCTGCGTGCATATAAAGCTTGTTTTGAGAATGTGATTTGCCATGTGATTGTAGGTCCTTGATATTTGCTTTGAGTCTACACCTGAAGAACTAGGTGAGTGGTATTATTGATAAAGCTATGTTATACTTGTTTTGATAAATCTTGCTTGCTTCGTTTTGACAAAAATGTTTTGTTAAGCATGAATGAACAGCTCTTGTTTTGGTATGTCAAGTATAATCCTGGTTTTGATGCCATCTCTTGGAAAGTCCCTTGTGCTGGAGGACTCTAAACTTTCGCAGTACTAAGTGTAAAAAGGATACGGTCCTTGTTAAATCGGGCTACGGGCCTAAGTAACGTAAGTCCCTTGTGCTGGAGGACTCTAAACTTTCGCAGTACTAAGTGTAAAAGGATACGGTCCTTTCTTGAAAAGATTACTATGTTAAATCGGGCTACGGGCTTAAGTAACGCAAGTCCCTTGTGCTGGAGGACTCTAAACTTTCGCAGTACTAAGTGTAAAAAGGATACGGTCCTTGTTAAATCGGGCTACGGGCCTAAGTAACACAAGTCCCTTGTGCTGGAGGACTCTAAACTTTCGCAGTACCTTTGACTAAACGATTACGGATCGTACAACCCTTGATACTTGTAATACTTAATGATGAATACGGTTCATCCCTTGCTTCGCCGATGTTGAAATACTTGATTGATGAATACGGTTCATCCCTTGCTTCGCCGATGTTGTAATACTTGATTGATGAATACGGTTCATCCCTTGCTTCGCCGATGTTGTAATACTTGACTGATGAATACGGTTCATCCCTCGTTTTGCCGATGTCAGTAAGCATCTTTGGATACTTGTAATATTTGATTGATGAATACGGTTCATCCCTCGCCTTGATAAAGTTTGATGTGTTTCGTTTTGAAAGACTTCGGCTATATTCATGCAAAACCTTTATTTCTAGTACCATTCACTGAGTATCCAAGCTCACCCTCTCTATATATATGTAGGTGATGAACAAGACGTCGGCGATGCCTAGACTGTTTTGAAAGCTTGTTTTGGATCCGTGCTTATGTCGGCTTTATTTTGCATTCATGTCGGCGAATCTTGAAAATCATGCTTCTTGGCTTGTAATTGCTGTATTTTGTATATGTCGGCTCAAGAAGCCTTTTGATCAAGATGTAACACATGTCTTGCTTTGTTGTATTAACTTGTAAAGTTAATTGGAAATGTTTGGCATTGCATTTGATCTACGCACAGCTCTTATGGACCACTTGTATTTGATTTATTGCTTCCGCATTTGTGAGCCCCGTTCATTATACTCTGATTATGTTGAGTTTTTGAAAGTTGGCCTTCGGTAATTACGGATTACTGGCCATCACGGCACCAAACTACTAGGGGCGGTTTGGGGTCGTGACAGAATGGTATCAGAGCACAAGTTCCTCGGTATACGTTATTCACACACTTGAGTCCTAAAGAGCATAGGATTTCCCCTAGAAAGATGTTAGGGTTGCATCATGGTATTTGTTGTTTGAGTGAGGTGTGCATTGTCTTAATATACCCCTTTGTTGCTTGCCTACGGGGTTATTTGCTTATTTGTTTTGAGTCATACTTTGCATACTCATAGCATCATGAGGAGAGGTAGACCCCCAATTGGCCGAGATCAGCCCGAAGATAGAATGGACAGATTGGAAAGATTAGTTGAAGGTTTGGCCCGCGAGTTGAGGCAAACCAGACAGCAGTTCGCTAGTGCTACGTCGACTCAGGCCGAGCAGACCAACGGCCGAAATGTAGCTCCGCCTCCGCCAGTGCCGCAAGTTCCCCCGCAGCCTGCCTTATATGTGGATGGCATGATAGCTTTGATCAGGGAGTTCAAGAAAATGAGACCACCGAGATTCTCTGGGGGTATAGAGCCGATGAAGGCTGAGGCATGGGTTTTAGAAATGGAGAAGTTGTTTGAGATCTTCCCTAGCACCAACGCTCAGAAAGTAACGTTGGCAGCATTCACATTAGATGATGACGCTCGCAGGTGGTGGATGATGATGAGAGAGAACAATCCAGATTTGACCTGGACCCGATTCTTAGAGTTGTTCTACAAGAAACATTTTCCCCTAAGTGTTCGAAACCGCAAGGCTACCAAATTTCATACTCTGACGCAAGGCAACAGGACAGTGGCGGAATATGACCGCGCTTTTACTGAATTGGTGAGGTTTGTACCTCACATGGCCAACGATGAATATATGAAGGCCATGAAGTTCGAGTGTGGGCTTCGTGGACCAATTCAAGACCGGGTTAGTTTGCTCGATATGCCGACTTATGCCGAAGTATTGGACAAAGCCATTCAGGCCGAAGCTAACCTAAATCAATACCAGAGCCCGGGAGAGAACCACCGAAAGAGACAGAACTATGACAACCGCCGAGGACAGTTGGGCACCAAGAAGAAGATGAATATGGGCAGTACTAGTAACCTAAGGCCGGAAGGTAATGCTAAGCCGACGTGTTCGGACTGTGGAAAGCAACATTTCGGGATCTGTCGACGGACGTCTGGAGCCTGCTATGAATGTGGCGAGATGGGCCATTATGTGAGAGATTGCCCCAAGACAAAGGCTGATAACAAGAAGAAAGGTGAGAATACATCGGGTTCCGTTCAGAAGGGTAATGCTGGGAAAGGACAGATGAGACAGGGCAGAGTGTTTGCGTTAGTACCAGGAGACACTCAGAATGCTGAGGCAGTAGTGTCAGGTATACTCCTAATTTGCTCCCAAGATGCTTATGTGTTGATTGATTCGGGTTCTACTCATTCGTTTATATCTACTAAGTTTGCCGAGAAAATTAATAGAGAACTAGAGCCCCTTGATTATGTGTTGTCTGTATCTACTCCATCTGGAAGATCTATGATTGTTGCATCCATTTACAGGGCTTGTGTTGTTGTGATTAAGAATGTTGAGTTGTTAGTAGATCTAATGCCACTAGACCTAGCTCATTTTGATATTATACTGGGAATGGCCTGGTTAGTCGCGAACGATGCATCTATTAATTGTGTTTCGAAAAGTGTCACACTGAGACCCCCAAACCTAGCCGAGGTTATTTTCCAGGGTAAAGGGGTAGTGCCCCCACCATACTTGATTTCGTCCATTAAGGCCTGTAAGTTAATTCAGAAGGGGTGTCGAGGTTACTTGTGTAGTATACTGAGTGATCAGAATGGAAATGTTAGCTTAGCCGACATCCCGATTGTTAATGATTTCCCCGACGTCTTTCCAAATGAATTGCCTGGCCACCTGACCGATAGGGAAATAGAGTTTACTGTTGACATCGTGTCGGGAACACAGCCGATCTCCAAAACACCTTATAGGATGGCCACAGCCGAACTTAGAGAATTGAAACTGCAATTGCAAGAGTTGTTAGATAAAGGATTCATTAGGCCGAGCACTTCACCATGGGGTGCACCTGTTTTATTTGTTAAGAAGAAGGATGGCACACTCCGTCTTTGCGTCGACTATAGAGAACTTAATAAGGTCACCATCAAGAACAAGTACCCATTGCCTAGGATTGATGATCTGCTTGACCAATTACGAGGAGCACAAGTCTTTTCCAAGATTGACCTTAGGTCTGGTTACCATCAGCTTAAAGTTAAGGCCGAAGATGTTGAGAAAACTGCCTTTCGAACAAGATATGGCCACTACGAGTTTTTAGTAATGCCTTTTGGAGTGACCAATGCCCCTGCCGCATTTATGGATTTAATGAACAAAATCTTCAAACTGTATTTAGATGAGTTTGTAGTTGTTTTCATTGATGATATATTGATCTATTCCAAGAGTGAAGTTGAACATGAAAATCATTTGAGACTTGCCCTACAGATTTTGAGAGAACGGAAATTGTATGTTAAGTTTAACAAGTGTGAGTTTTGGCTTTCTACCATCTCATTTTTGGGTCATGTGATTAATGAAGAGGGTATCTCAGTGGATCCTAGCAAAATTGAAGCCGTAGTAAATTGGCCGAGGCCGACTAATGTATCCGAGATTCGTAGTTTTCTGGGTTTGGCAGGATACTACAGAAAGTTTGTCAAAGATTTCTCAAAGATTGCAATTCCATTGACGCAATTGACTAAGAAGGGAACACTGTATGAATGGACTAAAGATCGGGAGTCAGCTTTCCAGGAACTGAAGACGAGGTTAGTTACAGCACCTGTACTTGTGCTGCCATCAGGTAACGAAGAGTTTCATGTCTATGGTGATGCATCGCATAAGGGTTTGGGTTGTGTATTAATGCAAAAGGGTAAGGTTATAGCTTATGCATCTCGTCAGTTGAAACCTCATGAGAAAAACTATCCTACCCATGACTTAGAATTGGCAGCCGTGGTATTTGCTTTAAAGATTTGGCGTCACTATTTGTATGGAGCTTCTTGTCAAGTTTTTACAGATCATATGAGTTTGAAATACCTGTTTACACAGAAGGAATTGAATTTGAGACAGAGAAGGTGGCTTGTGTTGTTGAAAGACTATGATATGCAAATTCAATATCACCCGGGAAAAGCTAATAGTGTAGTCGACGCTTTGAGCAGAAAGTCAGATGGAAATTTGGCGTGCTTGACCATGATGACAGTGGAGCCGACTATTGTTGACGAGGTAAAGACAAGGCAGATGGAGGATAACTTCCTCAAGAAAATAGCCGAGGAAATTGGCACGAAGCCGAGATCAGGGTATACTATCGAAGAGCAAGTACTCAAGTTTGAAGGAAGGTTGTGTATGGCCGACATCCCAGAGTTGAAAAGGAAAATTCTGCAGGAAGCTCACGGTTCTAAGTTTGCCGTCCATCCAGGGAACACCAAAATGTATCAAGATGTGAAGCGGACCTTCTGGTGGCCAAATATGAAAAGAGAGATAGCCGAATTCGTGTCCCAGTGTTTACATTGTCAACAAGTGAAAGCAGAACATCAAAGACCAGCAGGACTTCTTCAACCTTTGCCGATTCCT
This sequence comes from Camellia sinensis, assembly GCF_055761805.1. NCBI lineage: Eukaryota > Viridiplantae > Streptophyta > Magnoliopsida > Ericales > Theaceae > Camellia > Camellia sinensis. The sequence goes on along the minus strand of NC_138962.1, from coordinate 10,494,994 downwards.
GAGTGGAAATGGGAACATATCTCCATGGATTTTGTGACTGGTTTGCCGAAGACACCGAAAGGTATGGATTCGATTTGGGTTGTTATTGACAGATTAACTAAGTCAGCACACTTTCTACCTGTTAAGACTACATTCAACGCCAATCAACTTGCCTTGTTGTATGTGAACGAGATTGTCAGACTTCATGGAGTACCGATATCAATCGTGTCAGACCGAGATCCTAAATTTGTTTCTAGATTTTGGCAGAGTTTACAGAGGGCTTTTGGAGCCGAGCTGAGATTTAGTACAGCTTTTCATCCCCAGACAGATGGGCAAACTGAGAGGACAATTCAGACGCTTGAAGATATGCTTAGACTTTGTGTGTTGGACTTCCAAGGAAGTTGGGGAACACATTTGCCCTTAGTGGAATTCGCTTACAATAACAGTTATCAAGCTAGTATTGGCATGGCGCCATATGAAGCCTTGTATGGAAGAAAATGTAGGTCGCCGATATGTTGGACCGAAGTTGGAGACAGAGCTCTGCTTGGTCCCGAATTGATTCAAGTGACAACGGAGAAGATTAAACTTATCCAACAGAGGATTAAAACTGCCCAGAGCCGACAAAAGAGCTACGCCGACCAGAGAAGGAATGAGATAGAGTTCGAAGTTGGGAATCATGTATTCCTGAAAGTTTCACCAATGAAAGGAGTTTCCAGATTTGGAAAGAAAGGTAAGTTAGCACCTCGCTATATTGGGCCATTTGAAATTCTTAAGAGAATTAATTCCGTTGCCTACAGACTTGCTTTGCCGCCAGATTTGAGCCAAGTCCACAATGTGTTTCATGTTTCGATGTTGAGAAAATACATCCGAGATCCACTGCATATAATTGATCATTTCGGGATTACGATTGATAAGGGTTTGGGCTACGAGGAGAAACCAATAAGGGTTATTGACAGACAAGTGAAGCAGTTGAGAAACAAATCGATACCGATGGTAAAGGTCGAATGGAAGGAACATCATGGCACAAAAGCCACGTGGGAAAAGGAAGAGGATGTGAGAATCCGTTATCCAGAGTTGTTTTCTGAGCAAGGTAATCTAAGTTTGGGGACCAAACTTCTTTAAGGGGGGTAGGATGTAACAACCCTCACCTTACTCTTGTCATATTTGCATACATTCCTGCATGATCTTGCCTTGTTATGTTAATTGAAGGATTTGCTTGCCTTGTTTTGTTTGTACTGCTTGCATGATTTTGTTCTTTGCTCGGCGTGTAGCCGAAGTCATCCTGAGTTTAGATCAACCCTGAGCCTTGTACCTTGAATGTCTTGGAACCTTGGTCGACCCCCTCCTACACCTCGGGTATTATTGCCGAGATGTTTTGCACTTAGTGAACCTTGTCCTTGGGCAGGTATGGCCTAGGCCGAGATGTGGCACACCCCGGCCAAGGTGTGGCACAGCTTAGTCCGGTGTCGTCCTCCCTAGCCGATGTTTTGTTACCCCGTTGCCTTATCCTTGATTCGAGCCGATGTCGTTCATTGCCGATGTGTTGTACCGAGCTTGCTGCATACGCTTTGTCAGAGACTTGTCTTATCAATCAATCACCTTTTTGAGCCGAACCAACCCGGTAGCGCCACGTGTCCGAGCTGATTGTTAAGACAGCCGGCAGACCTTGAAACACATCATTTTCTTGTCTCAAATCTTTGCCCTTAGAGAGAGAAGCTCTAGAGAGAAGGAAGAGAAGTTCTTGAGTGAGAGTAAGTCTTCTAAGCTTGATCTTTGTGGTTTGAACCGTTGGATTCGAGTTTTGAGGTTAGAATCTTGATCTACTTTGATTATTGTTGTTGACTATCTAGCTGCATTGCATGATCGAATCTGTTTTGCATGTCGTGCACCGTTTTGAAGTTGGTTTTGAAAAGAGAAAATGGTTTTTCATGTGTTCTTGAAGAAAGTCTCATTTTGATCCGAAAGTTTGGAACGAAAATCATGTTTTGTGTTTGTTCTTGCATGACCATCTTGCATGGGTACCCAGGTCCATGTTTTGAACTCTTGGCATGAAACCTCAGATCTTTGTAACGAGTTTTGATCTTGCATTCATCTTCCTCATGATCATGTCCATCATGTTCTTCATTTTCTTTAAAGGGAAACCCAGGTTTTCCCGACTTTGCTTTTGGTTGAGGCCAGCGGGACCACACCTCGGCAAGGATGTGTGGGACCTCGGCAAAGACCTGGTTGGTACCCAGTGCGTTTCCATGAGACGGGAGCAGTGTTTAAACTCCCAGCATGTTTTGCTTTGTTTTTGACTTGGATCTGGTGAGGATGCCGATATCATCTGCGTGCATATAAAGCTTGTTTTGAGAATGTGATTTGCCATGTGATTGTAGGTCCTTGATATTTGCTTTGAGTCTACACCTGAAGAACTAGGTGAGTGGTATTATTGATAAAGCTATGTTATACTTGTTTTGATAAATCTTACTTGCTTCGTTTTGACAAAAGTGTTTTGTTAAGCATGAATGAACAGCTCTTGTTTTGGTATGTCAAGTATAATCCTGGTTTTGATGCCATCTCTTGGAAAGTCCCTTGTGCTGGAGGACTCTAAACTTTCGCAGTACTAAGTGTAAAAAGGATACGGTCCTTGTTAAATCGGGCTACGGGCCTAAGTAACGTAAGTCCCTTGTGCTGGAGGACTCTAAACTTTCGCAGTACTAAGTGTAAAAGGATACGGTCCTTTCTTGAAAAGATTACTATGTTAAATCGGGCTACGGGCCTAAGTAACGCAAGTCCCTTGTGCTGGAGGACTCTAAACTTTCGCAGTACTAAGTGTAAAAAGGATACGGTCCTTGTTAAATCGGGCTACGGGCCTAAGTAACACAAGTCTCTTGTGCTGGAGGACTCTAAAATTTCGCAGTACATTTGACTAAACGATTACGGATCGTACAACCCTTGATACTTGTAATACTTAATGATGAATACGGTTCATCCCTTGCTTCGCCGATGTTGAAATACTTGATTGATGAATACGGTTCATCCCTTGATTCGCCGATGTTGTAATACTTGATTGATGAATACGGTTCATCCCTTGCTTCGCCGATGTTGTAATACTTGACTGATGAATACGGTTCATCCCTCGTTTTGCCGATGTCAGTAAGCATCTTTGGATACTTGTAATATTTGATTGATGAATACGGTTCATCCCTCGCCTTGATAAAGTTTGATGTGTTTCGTTTTGAAAGACTTCGGCTATATTCATGCAAAACCTTTATTTCTAGTACCATTCACTGAGTATCCAAGCTCACCCTCTCTATATATATGTAGGTGATGAGCAAGACGTCGGCGATGCCTAGACTGTTTTGAAAGCTTGTTTTGGATCCGTGCTTATGTCGGCTTTATTTTGCATTCATGTCGGCGAATCTTGAAAATCATGCTTCTTGGCTTGTAATTGCTGTATTTTGTATATGTCGGCTCAAGAAGCCTTTTGATCAAGATGTAACACATGTCTTGCTTTGTTGTATTAACTTGTAAAGTTAATTGGAAATGTTTGGCATTGCATTTGATCTACGCACAGCTCTTATGGACCACTTGTATTTGATTTATTGCTTCCGCATTTGTGAGCCCCGTTCATTATACTCTGATTATGTTGAGTTTTTGAAAGTTGGCCTTCGGTAATTACGGATTACTGGCCATCACGGCACCAAACTACTAAGGGCGGTTTGGGGTCGTGACAGAATGGTATCAGAGCACAAGTTCCTCGGTATACGTTATTCACACACTTGAGTCCTAAAGAGCATAGGATTTCCCCTAGAAAGATGTTAGGGTTGCATCATGGTATTTGTTGTTTGAGTGAGGTGTGCATTGTCTTGATATACCCCTTTGTTGCTTGCCTACGGGGTTATTTGCTTATTTGTTTTGAGTCATACTTTGCATACTCATAGCATCATGAGGAGAGGTAGACCCCCAATTGGCCGAGATCAGCCCGAAGATAGAATGGACAGATTGGAAAGATTAGTTGAAGGTTTGGCCCGCGAGTTGAGGCAAACCAGACAGCAGTTCGCTAGTGCTACGTCGACTCAGGCCGAGCAGACCAACGGCCGAAATGTAGCTCCGCCTCCGCCAGTGCCGCAAGTTCCCCCGCAGCCTGCCTTATATGTGGATGGCATGATAGCTTTGATCAGGGAGTTCAAGAAAATGAGACCACCGAGATTCTCTGGGGGTATAGAGCCGATGAAGGCTGAGGCATGGGTTTTAGAAATGGAGAAGTTGTTTGAGATCTTCCCTAGCACCAACGCTCAGAAAGTAACGTTGGCAGCATTCACATTAGATGATGACGCTCGCAGGTGGTGGATGATGATGAGAGAGAACAATCCAGATTTGACCTGGACCCGATTCTTAGAGTTGTTCTACAAGAAACATTTTCCCCTAAGTGTTCGAAACCGCAAGGCTACCAAATTTCATACTCTGACGCAAGGCAACAGGACAGTGGCGGAATATGACCGCGCTTTTACTGAATTGGTGAGGTTTGTACCTCACATGGCCAACGATGAATATATGAAGGCCATGAAGTTCGAGTGTGGGCTTCGTGGACCAATTCAAGACCGGGTTAGTTTGCTCGATATGCCGACTTATGCCGAAGTATTGGACAAAGCCATTCAGGCCGAAGCTAACCTAAATCAATACCAGAGCCCGGGAGAGAACCACCGAAAGAGACAGAACTATGACAACCGCCGAGGACAGTTGGGCACCAAGAAGAAGATGAATATGGGCAGTACTAGTAACCTAAGGCCGGAAGGTAATGCTAAGCCGACGTGTTCGGACTGTGGAAAGCAACATTTCGGGATCTGTCGACGGACGTCTGGAGCCTGCTATGAATGTGGCGAGATGGGCCATTATGTGAGAGATTGCCCCAAGACAAAGGCTGATAACAAGAAGAAAGGTGAGAATACCTCGGGTTCCGTTCAGAAGGGTAATGCTGGGAAAGGACAGATGAGACAGGGCAGAGTGTTTGCGTTAGTACCAGGAGACACTCAGAATGCTGAGGCAGTAGTGTCAGGTATACTCCTAATTTGCTCCCAAGATGCTTATGTGTTGATTGATTCGGGTTCTACTCATTCGTTTATATCTACTAAGTTTGCCGAGAAAATTAATAGAGAACTAGAGCCCCTTGATTATGTGTTGTCTGTATCTACTCCACCTGGAAGATCTATGATTGTTGCATCCATTTACAGGGCTTGTGTTGTTGTGATTAAGAATGTTGAGTTGTTAGTAGATCTAATGCCACTAGACCTAGCTCATTTTGATATTATACTGGGAATGGCCTGGTTAGTCGCGAACGATGCATCTATTAATTGTGTTTCGAAAAGTGTCACACTGAGACCCCCAAACCTAGCCGAGGTTATTTTCCAGGGTAAAGGGGTAGTGCCCCCACCATACTTGATTTCGTCCATTAAGGCCTGTAAGTTAATTCAGAAGGGGTGTCGAGGTTACTTGTGTAGTATACTGAGTGATCAGAATGGAAATGTTAGCTTAGCCGACATCCCGATTGTTAATGATTTCCCCGACGTCTTTCCAAATGAATTGCCTGGCCACCTGACCGATAGGGAAATAGAGTTTACTGTTGACATCGTGTCGGGAACACAGCCGATCTCCAAAACACCTTATAGGATGGCCACAGCCGAACTTAGAGAATTGAAACTGCAATTGCAAGAGTTGTTAGATAAAGGATTCATTAGGCCGAGCACTTCACCATGGGGTGCACCTGTTTTATTTGTTAAGAAGAAGGATGGCACACTCCGTCTTTGCGTCGACTATAGAGAACTTAATAAGGTCACCATCAAGAACAAGTACCCATTGCCTAGGATTGATGATCTGCTTGACCAATTACGAGGAGCACAAGTCTTTTCCAAGATTGACCTTAGGTCTGGTTACCATCAGCTTAAAGTTAAGGCCGAAGATGTTGAGAAAACTGCCTTTCGAACAAGATATGGCCACTACGAGTTTTTAGTAATGCCTTTTGGAGTGACCAATGCCCCTGCCGCATTTATGGATTTAATGAACAAAATCTTCAAACTGTATTTAGATGAGTTTGTAGTTGTTTTCATTGATGATATATTGATCTATTCCAAGAGTGAAGTTGAACATGAAAATCATTTGAGACTTGCCCTACAGATTTTGAGAGAACGGAAATTGTATGTTAAGTTTAACAAGTGTGAGTTTTGGCTTTCTACCATCTCATTTTTGGGTCATGTGATTAATGAAGAGGGTATCTCAGTGGATCCTAGCAAAATTGAAGCCGTAGTAAATTGGCCGAGGCCGACTAATGTATCCGAGATTCGTAGTTTTCTAGGTTTGGCAGGATACTACAGAAAGTTTGTCAAAGATTTCTCAAAGATTGCAATTCCATTGACGCAATTGACTAAGAAGGGAACACTGTATGAATGGACTAAAGATCGGGAGTCAGCTTTCCAGGAACTGAAGACGAGGTTAGTTACAGCACCTGTACTTGTGCTGCCATCAGGTAACGAAGAGTTTCATGTCTATGGTGATGCATCGCATAAGGGTTTGGGTTGTGTATTAATGCAAAAGGGTAAGGTTATAGCTTATGCATCTCGTCAGTTGAAACCTCATGAGAAAAACTATCCTACCCATGACTTAGAATTGGCGGCCGTGGTATTTGCTTTAAAGATTTGGCGTCACTATTTGTATGGAGCTTCTTGTCAAGTTTTTACAGATCATATGAGTTTGAAATACCTGTTTACACAGAAGGAATTGAATTTGAGACAGAGAAGGTGGCTTGTGTTGTTGAAAGACTATGATATGCAAATTCAATATCACCCGGGAAAAGCTAATAGTGTAGTTGACGCTTTGAGCAGAAAGTCAGATGGAAATTTGGCGTGCTTGACCATGATGACAGTGGAGCCGACTATTGTTGACGAGGTAAAGACAAGGCAGATGGAGGATAACTTCCTCAAGAAAATAGCCGAGGAAATTGGCACGAAGCCGAGATCAGGGTATACTATCGAAGAGCAAGTACTCAAGTTTGAAGGAAGGTTGTGTATGGCCGACATCCCAGAGTTGAAAAGGAAAATTCTGCAGGAAGCTCACGGTTCTAAGTTTGCCGTCCATCCAGAGAACACCAAAATGTATCAAGATGTGAAGCGGACCTTCTGGTGGCCAAATATGAAAAGAGAGATAGCCGAATTCGTGTCCCAGTGTTTACATTGTCAACAAGTGAAAGCAGAACATCAAAGACCAGCAGGACTTCTTCAACCTTTGCCGATTCCTGAGTGGAAATGGGAACATATCTCCATGGATTTTGTGACTGGTTTGCCGAAGACACCGAAAGGTATGGATTCGATTTGGGTTGTTATTGACAGATTAACTAAGTCAGCACACTTTCTACCTGTTAAGACTACATTCAACGCCAATCAACTTGCCTTGTTGTATGTGAACGAGATTGTCAGACTTCATGGAGTACCGATATCAATCGTGTCAGACCGAGATCCTAAATTTGTTTCTAGATTTTGGCAGAGTTTACAGAGGGCTTTTGGAGCCGAGCTGAGATTTAGTACAGCTTTTCATCCCCAGACAGATGGGCAAACTGAGAGGACAATTCAGACGCTTGAAGATATGCTTAGACTTTGTGTGTTGGACTTCCAAGGAAGTTGGGGAACACATTTGCCCTTAGTGGAATTCGCTTACAATAACAGTTATCAAGCTAGTATTGGCATGGCGCCATATGAAGCCTTGTATGGAAGAAAATGTAGGTCGCCGATATGTTGGACCGAAGTTGGAGACAGAGCTCTGCTTGGTCCCGAATTGATTCAAGTGACAACGGAGAAGATTAAACTTATCCAACAGATGATTAAAACTGCCCAGAGCCGACAAAAGAGCTACGCCGACCAGAGAAGGAATGAGATAGAGTTCGAAGTTGGGAATCATGTATTCCTGAAAGTTTCACCAATGAAAGGAGTTTCCAGATTTGGAAAGAAAGGTAAGTTAGCACCTCGCTATATTGGGCCATTTGAAATTCTTGAGAGAATTAATTCCGTTGCCTACAGACTTGCTTTGCCGCCAGATTTGAGCCAAGTCCACAATGTGTTTCATGTTTCGATGTTGAGAAAATACATCCGAGATCCACTGCATATAATTGATCATTTCGGGATTACGATTGATAAGGGTTTGGACTACGAGGAGAAACCAATAAGGGTTATTGACAGACAAGTGAAGCAGTTGAGAAACAAATCGATACCGATGGTAAAGGTCGAATGGAAGGAACATCATGGCACAAAAGCCACGTGGGAAAAGGAAGAGGATGTGAGAATCCGTTATCCAGAGTTGTTTTCTGAGCAAGGTAATCTAAGTTTGGGGACCAAACTTCTTTAAGGGGGGTAGGATGTAACAACCCTCACCTTACTCTTGTCATATTTGCATACATTCCTGCATGATCTTGCCTTGTTATGTTAATTGAAGGATTTGCTTGCCTTGTTTTGTTTGTACTGCTTGCATGATTTTGTTCTTTGCTCGGCGTGTAGCCGAAGTCATCCTGAGTTTAGATCAACCCTGAGCCTTGTACCTTGAATGTCTTGGAACCTTGGTCGACCCCCTCCTACACCTCGGGTATTATTGCCGAGATGTTTTGCACTTAGTGAACCTTGTCCTTGGGCAGGTATGGCCTAGGCCGAGATGTGGCACACCCCGGCCAAGGTGTGGCACAGCTTAGTCCGGTGTCGTCCTCCCTAGCCGATGTTTTGTTACCCCGTTGCCTTATCCTTGATTCGAGCCGATGTCGTTCATTGCCGATGTGTTGTACCGAGCTTGCTGCATACGCTTTGTCAGAGACTTGTCTTATCAATCAATCACCTTTTTGAGCCGAACCAACCCGGTAGCGCCACGTGTCCGAGCTGATTGTTAAGACAGCCGGCAGACCTTGAAACACATCATTTTCTTGTCTCAAATCTTTGCCCTTAGAGAGAGAAGCTCTAGAGAGAAGGAAGAGAAGTTCTTGAGTGAGAGTAAGTCTTCTAAGCTTGATCTTTGTGGTTTGAACCGTTGGATTCGAGTTTTGAGGTTAGAATCTTGATCTACTTTGATTATTGTTGTTGACTATCTAGCTGCATTGCATGATCGAATCTGTTTTGCATGTCGTGCACCGTTTTGAAGTTGGTTTTGAAAAGAGAAAATGGTTTTTCATGTGTTCTTGAAGAAAGTCTCATTTTGATCCGAAAGTTTGGAACGAAAATCATGTTTTGTGTTTGTTCTTGCATGACCATCTTGCATGGGTACCCAGGTCCATGTTTTGAACTCTTGGCATGAAACCTCAGATCTTTGTAACGAGTTTTGATCTTGCATTCATCTTCCTCATGATCATGTCCATCATGTTCTTCATTTTCTTTAAAGGGAAACCCAGGTTTTCCCGACTTTGCTTTTGGTTGAGGCCAGCGGGACCACACCTCGGCAAGGATGTGTGGGACCTCGGCAAAGACCTGGTTGGTACCCAGTGCGTTTCCATGAGACGGGAGCAGTGTTTAAACTCCCAGCATGTTTTGCTTTGTTTTTGACTTGGATCTGGTGAGGATGCCGATATCATCTGCGTGCATATAAAGCTTGTTTTGAGAATGTGATTTGCCATGTGATTGTAGGTCCTTGATATTTGCTTTGAGTCTACACCTGAAGAACTAGGTGAGTGGTATTATTGATAAAGCTATGTTATACTTGTTTTGATAAATCTTACTTGCTTCGTTTTGACAAAAGTGTTTTGTTAAGCATGAATGAACAGCTCTTGTTTTGGTATGTCAAGTATAATCCTGGTTTTGATGCCATCTCTTGGAAAGTCCCTTGTGCTGGAGGACTCTAAACTTTCGCAGTACTAAGTGTAAAAAGGATACGGTCCTTGTTAAATCGGGCTACGGGCCTAAGTAACGTAAGTCCCTTGTGCTGGAGGACTCTAAACTTTCGCAGTACTAAGTGTAAAAGGATACGGTCCTTTCTTGAAAAGATTACTATGTTAAATCGGGCTACGGGCCTAAGTAACGCAAGTCCCTTGTGCTGGAGGACTCTAAACTTTCGCAGTACTAAGTGTAAAAAGGATACGGTCCTTGTTAAATCGGGCTACGGGCCTAAGTAACACAAGTCTCTTGTGCTGGAGGACTCTAAAATTTCGCAGTACATTTGACTAAACGATTACGGATCGTACAACCCTTGATACTTGTAATACTTAATGATGAATACGGTTCATCCCTTGCTTCGCCGATGTTGAAATACTTGATTGATGAATACGGTTCATCCCTTGCTTCGCCGATGTTGTAATACTTGATTGATGAATACGGTTCATCCCTTGCTTCGCCGATGTTGTAATACTTGACTGATGAATACGGTTCATCCCTCGTTTTGCCGATGTCAGTAAGCATCTTTGGATACTTGTAATATTTGATTGATGAATACGGTTCATCCCTCGCCTTGATAAAGTTTGATGTGTTTCGTTTTGAAAGACTTCGGCTATATTCATGCAAAACCTTTATTTCTAGTACCATTCACTGAGTATCCAAGCTCACCCTCTCTATATATATGTAGGTGATGAGCAAGACGTCGGCGATGCCTAGACTGTTTTGAAAGCTTGTTTTGGATCCGTGCTTATGTCGGCTTTATTTTGCATTCATGTCGGCGAATCTTGAAAATCATGCTTCTTGGCTTGTAATTGCTGTATTTTGTATATGTCGGCTCAAGAAGCCTTTTGATCAAGATGTAACACATGTCTTGCTTTGTTGTATTAACTTGTAAAGTTAATTGGAAATGTTTGGCATTGCATTTGATCTACGCACAGCTCTTATGGACCACTTGTATTTGATTTATTGCTTCCGCATTTGTGAGCCCCGTTCATTATACTCTGATTATGTTGAGTTTTTGAAAGTTGGCCTTCGGTAAATACGGATTACTGGCCATCACGGCACCAAACTACTAGGGGCGGTTTGGGGTCGTGACAGTTAAGGTATACTGGTTTCTTGAATGAACTTTCATTTTTAATTTTCTGTAACTTCCATTTTTATTTTTATTCGACTTCCATTTTTATTCAAGTTGTTTTTCTATTCAACTTCCTTTTTTATTTAATTTCCAAATAGATCGTTAAGGTATAGTGGTTTCTTGAATGAACTTCCAATTTTAATTTTCTGCAACATCCGTTTTTATTTCTATTCAACTTCCTTTTTTATTCAAGTTTCTTTTCCATTCAACTTCCTTTTTTATTTAATTTCCAAACAGATCGTTAAGGTAAACTAGTTTCTGGATTGAGCTTCCATTTTTAATTTTATGCCACTTTCACTTTTATTTTTATTCAACTTCCATTTTTATTCAATTTACTTTTCTATTCAACTTCTTTTTTTTTTTTTTTAACTTCCAAATAGATCGTTAAGGTATAGTGGTTTCTTGAATGGACTTTCATTTTTAATTTTCTGCACCTTCCATTTTTATTTTTATTTGACTTCCATTTTTATTCAAGTCACTTTTCTATTCAACTTCCTTTTTTATTTAATTTCCAAATAGATCGTTAAGGTATAGTGGCTTCTAGATAGAACTTTCATTTTTAATTTTATGCAAATTTCATTTTTATTTTTATTTTTATTCAACTTCCATTTTTATTCAATTTACTTTTCTATTAAACATCCTTTTTTATTTAATTTCCAAATAGATCGTTAAGGTATAGTGGTACATTGAATGAACTTCCATTTTTAATTTTCTGCAACTTCCATTTTTATTTTTGTTTGACTTCCATTTTTATTCAATTTACTTTTCTATTAAACTTCCTTTTTTATTTACATTCCAAATAGATCGTTAAGGTATACTGGTTTCTGGATTGAACTTCCATTTTTAATTTTATGCAACTTTCACTTTTATTTTTATTCAACTTCTATTTTTATTCAATTTATTTTTCTATTAAACTTCCTTTTTTATTTAATTTCCAATATAGATCGTTATGGTATAGTGGTTTCTAGAATGAACTTCCATTTTTAATTTTCTGCAACTTCCATTTTTATTTTTATTGGACTTCCATTTTTATTCAAGTCATTTTTCTATTCAACTTCCTTTTTAATTTAATTTCCAAATAGATCGTTAAGGTATAATGGTTTCATGAATGAACTTCCATTTTTAATTTTCTGCACCTTCCATTTTTATTTTTATTTGACTTCCATTTTTATTCAAGTCATTTTTCTATTCAACTTCCTTTTTTATTTAATTTCCAAATAGATCGTTAAGGTATAGTGGTTTCTGGATTAGACTTCCATTTTTAATTTTCTGCAACTTCCATTTTTATTTTTGTTTGACTTCCATTTTTATTCTTTTTACTTTTCTATTAAACTTTCTTTTTTATTTAGTTTCCCAATAGATCGTTAAGGTATAGTGTTTCTAGATTGAACTTCCATTCTTAATTTTATGCAACTTTCTTTTTTTATTTTTATTCAACTACCATTTTTATTCAATTTGCTTTTCCATTAAACTTTCTTTTTTATTTAATTTCCAAATAGATCATTAAGGTATAGTGGTTTCTTGAATGAACTTCCAATTTTAATTTTTTGCAACATCCATTTTTATTTCTATTCAACTTCTTTTTTTATTCAAGTTTCTTTTCTATTCAACTTCCTTTTTTTATTTAATTTCCAAACAGATCGTTAAGGTATACTGGTTTCTAGATTGAACTTCCATTTTTAATTTTATGCAACTTTCACTTTTATTTTTATTCAACTTCCTTTTTTATTCAATTTACATTTCTATTCAACTTCCATTTTTATTTAATTTCCAAATTGATCGTTAAGGTATAGTGGTTTCATGAATGAACTTCCATTTTTAATTTTCTGCACCTTCCATTTTTATTTATATTTGACTTCCATTTTTATTCAAGTCATTTTTCTATTCAACTTCCTTTTTCATTTAATTTCCAAATAGATCGTTAAGGTACAGTTGTTTCTGGATAGAACTTCCATTTTTAATTTTATGCAACTTTCTTTTTTATTTTTTTTCAACTACCATTTTTATTCAATTTGCTTTTCTATTAAACTTCCTTTTTTATTTAATTTCCAAATAGATCGTTAAGGTATAGTGGTTTTTTGAAAGAACTACCATTTTTAATTTTCTGCAACTTCTATTTTTATTTTCACTCGACTTCCATTTTAGTCAAGTTATTTTTCTATTCAACTTCAATTTTTCTTTAATTTCCAAATGGATCGTTATGGTATACTGGTTTCTGGATTGAACTTCCATTTTTAATTTTATGCAACTTTCACTTTTATTTTTATTAAACTTCCATTTTTATTCAATTTACTTTTCTATTAAACTTCCTTTTTTATTTACTTTCCAAATAGATCGTTATGGTATAGTGGTTTCTTGAATGAACTTCCATTTTTAATTTTCTGCAACTTCCATTTTTATTCAATTTACTTTTCTATTATACTTCCTTTTTTATTTAGTATCCAAATAGATCGTTAAGGTATAGTGGTTTTTGGATTGAACTTCCATTTTTAATTTTATGCAACTTTCTTTTTTGTTTTTATTCAACTTCCATTTTTATTCAATTTGCTTTTCTATTAAACTTCCTTTTTTATTTAATTTCCAAATAGATCGTTAAGGTATAGTGGTTTCTTGAATGAACTTTCATTTTTAATTTTCTGCAACTTCCATTTTTATTTTTATTCGACTTCCATTTTTATTCAAGCCATTTTTCTATTCAACTTCCTTTTTTATTTAATTTCCAAATAGATCGTTAAGGTATAGTGGCTTCTTGAATGAACTTCCAATTTTAATTTTCTACAACATCTATTTTTATTTCTATTCGACTTCCCTTTTTATTGAAGTTTCTGTTCTATTCAACTTCCCTTTTTAATTAATTTCCAAACAGATCGTTCAGGTATACTGGTTTCTGGAATGAACTTCCATTTTTAATTTTATGCAACTTTCAGTTTTATTTTTATTCAACTTCCATTTTATTCAATTTACTTTTCTATTCAACTTCCTTTTTTATTTAATTTCCAAATAGATCGTTAAGGTATAGTGGTTTCTTGAATGGATTTCCATTTTTAATTTTCCGCACCTTCCATTTTTATTTTTATTTCACTTCCATTTTTATTCAAGTCACTTTTCAATTAAACTTCCTTTTTTATTTAATTTCCAAATAGATCGTTACGATATAGTGGTTTTTGGATTGAACTTCCATTTTTAATTTTATGCAACTTTCATTTTTATTTTTATTCAACTTCCATTTTTATTCAATTTACTTTTCTATTAAACTTTCATTTTTATTTAATTTCCAAATAGATCATTAAGTTATAGTGGTACTTTGAATGAACTTCCATTTTTAATTTTCTGGAACATCCATTTTTATTTTTGTTTCACTTCCATTTTTATTCAATTTACTTTTCTTTTAAACTTCCTTTTTTATTTACTTTCCAAATAGATCGTTAAGATATAGTGGTTTCTGGATTGAACTTCAATTTTCAATTTTACGCAACTTTCTTTTTTATTTTTATTCAACTTCCATTTTTATTCAATTTGCTTTTCTATTAAACTTCCTTTTTTATTTAATTTCCAAATAGGTCGTTAAGTTATAGTGGTTTCTTGAATAAACTTCCATTTTTAATTTTCTGCAACTTCCATTTTTATTTTTATTCGACTTCCATTTTTATTCAAGTTATTTTTCTATTCAACTTCCTTTTTTATTTAATTTCCAAATAGATCGTTAAGGTATAGTTGTTTCTTGAATGAACATCCAATTTTAATTTTCTGCAACACCCATTTTTAATTCTATTCAACTTCTTTTTTTATTCAAGTTTTTTTTCTATTCAACTTCCCTTTTTTATTTAATTTCCAAATAGATCGTTAAGGTATATTGGTTTCGGGATTGAACTTCCATTTTTAATTTTATGCAACTTTCACTTCTATTTTTATTCAACTTCAATTTTTATTCAATTTACTTTTCTATTAAAGTTCCTTTTTTTATTTAATTTCCAAATAGATCTTTATGGTATAGCGGTTTCTTGAATGAACTTCCATTTTTAATTTTCTGCAACTTCCATTTTTATTTTTATTCGACTTCCATTTTTATTCAAGTCATTTTTCTATTCAACTTCCTTTTTTATTTACTTTCCAAATAGATCGTTAAGGTATAGTGGTTTCATGAATGAACTTCCAGTTTTAATTTTCTGCACCTTCCATTTTTATTTTTATTTGACTTCTAGTTTTGTTCAAGTCATTTTTCTATTCAACTTCCTTTTTTATTTAATTTACAAATAGATCGTTAAGGTATAGTAGTTTCTGGATTGAACTTCCATTTTTAATTTTCTGCAACTTCCATTTTCAGTTTTGTTTGACTTCGTTTTTTATTCAATTTACTTTTCTATTAAGTTTTTTTTTTATTTAGTTTCCCAACAGATCGTTAAGGTAAAGTGGTTTCTGGATTGAACTTCCATTTTTAATTTTATGCAACTTTCTTTTTTATTTTTATTCAATTTACTTTTCTATTATACTTCCTTTTTTATTTAATTTCTAAATAGATCGTTAAGGTATAGTGGTTTCTTGAATAAACTTCTGATTTTAATTTTCTGCAACATCCATTTTTATTTCTATTCAACTTCCTTTTTTATTCAAGTTTCTTTTCTATTCAACTTCCTTTTTTATTTAATTTCCAAACAGATCGTTAAGGTATACTGGTTTCTGGATTGAACTTCCATTTTTAATTTTATGCAACTTTCACTTTTATTTTTATTTAACTTCCTTTTTTATTCAATTTACTTTTCGATTCAACTTCCATTTTTTTTAATTTCCAAATAGATCGTTAAGGTATAGTGGTTTCATGAATGGCCTTCCATTTTTAATTTTCTGCACCTTCCATTTTTATTTTTATTTGACTTCCATTTTTATTCAAGCCATTTTTCTATTCAACTTTCTTTTTTATTTAATTTCCAAATAGATCGTTAAGGTATAGTGGTTTCTGGATAGAACTTCCATTTTTAATTTTATGCAACTTTCTTTTTTATTTTTATTCAACTTCCATTTTTGTTCAATTTGCTTTTCTATTAAACTTCCTTTTTTGTTTACTTTCCAAATAGATCGTTATGGTATAGTGGTTTCTTGAATGAACTTCCATTTTTAGTTTTCTGCAACTTCAATTTTTATTTTTATTCGATTTCCATTTTTATTCAAGTCATTTTTCTATTCAACTTCCATTTTTATTTAATTTCCAAATAGATTGTTAAGGTATAGTGCTTTCATGAATGAACTTCCATTTTCAATTTTCTGCACCTTCCATTTTTATTTTTATTTGACTTCCATTTTTATTCAAGTCATTTTTCTATTCAACTTCCTTTTTTATTTAATATCCAAATAGATCGTTAAGGTATAGTGGTTTCGTGATTGAACTTCCATTTTTAATTTTATGCAACTTTCATTTTTATTTTTATTCAACTTCCATTTTTATTCAATTTACTTTTCTACTAAACTTCCTTTTTTATTTAATTTCCAAATAGATCGTTAAGGTATAATGGTACTTTGAATGAACTTCCATTTTTAATTTTCTACTACTTCCATTTTTACTTTTGTTTGACTTCCATTTTTATTCAATTTACTTTTCAATTAAACTTCCTTTTTTATTTAGTTTCCAAATAGATCGTTAAGGTATAGTGGTTTTTGGGTTGAACTTCCATTTTTAATTTTATGCAACTTCCTTTTTTATTTTTATTCAACTACCATTTTTATTCAATTAGCTTTTCTATTAAACTTCCTTTTTTATTTGATTTCCAAATAGATAGTTAAGGTATAGTGGTTTCTTGAATGAACTTTCATTTTTAATTTTCTGCAACTTCCTTTTTTATTTTTATTCGATTTACATTTTTATTCAAGTTGTTTTTCAATTCAACTTCCTTTTTTATTTAATTTCCAAATTGATCGTTAAGGTATAGTGGTTTTTTGATTGAACTTCCAATTTTAATTTTCTACAACATCCATTTTTCTTTCTATTCAACTTCCTTTTTTTATTCAAGTTTATGTTCTATTCCACTTCTTTTTTTATTTAATTTCGAAACAGATCGTTAAGTTATACTGGTTTCTCGATTGAACTTCCATTTTTAATTTTATGCAACTTTCACTTTTATTTTTATTTAACTTCCATTTTTATTCAATTTACATTTCTATTCAACTTCTTTCTTTATTTAATTTCCAAATAGATGGTTAAGGTATAGTGGTTTCTTGAATGGACTTCAATTTTTAATTTTCTGCACCTTCCATTTTTATTTTTATTTCACTTCCATTTTTATTCAAGTCACTTTTCTATTCAACTTCCTTTTTTATTTAATTTCCAAATAGATCGTTAAGGTATAGTGGTTTCTGGATTGAACTGCCATTTTTAATTTTATGCAACTTTCATTTTTATTTTTATTCAACTTCCATTTTTATTCAATTTACTTTTCTATTAAACTTCCTTTTTTATTTAATTTCCAAATAGATCGTTAAGGTATAGTGGTACTTTGAATGAACATCCACTTTTAATTTTCTGCAACTTCCATTTTTATTTTTGTTTGACTTCCATTTTTATTCAATTTACTTTTCTATTAAACTTCATTTTTTATTTACTTTCCAAATAGATCGTTAAGGTATAGTGGTTTCTGGATTGAACTTCCATTTTTAATTTTATGCAACTTTCTTTTTTATTTTTATTCAACTACTATTTTTATTCAATTTGCTTTTCTATTATACTTCCTTTTTTATTTAATTTCTAAATAGATCGTTAAGGTATAGTGGTTTCTTGAATAAACTTCTGATTTTAATTTTCTGCAACATCCATTTTTATTTCTATTCAACTTCCTTTTTTGTTCAAGTTTCTTTTCTATTCAACTTCCTTTTTTATTTATTTTCCAAACAGATCGTTAAGGTATACTGGTTTCTGGATTGAACTTCCATTTTTAATTTTATGCAACTTTCACTTTTATTTTTATTCAACTTCCTTTTTTATTCAATTTACTTTTCGATTCAACTTCCATTTTTTTTTAATTTCCTAATAGATCGTTAAGGTATAGTGGTTTCATGAATGGCCTTCCATTTTTAATTTTCTGCACCTTCCATTTTTATTTTTATTGGACTTCCATTTTTATTCAAGCCATTTTTCTATTCAACTTCCTTTTTTATTTAATTTCCAAATAGATCGTTAAGGTATAGTGGTTTCTGGATAGAACTTCTATTTTTAATTTTATGCAACTTTCTTTTTTATTTTTATTCAACTTCCATTTTTATTCAATTTGCTTTTCTATTAAACTTCCTTTTTTATTTACTTTCCAAATAGATCGTTATGGTATAGTGGTTTCTTGAATGAACTTCCATTTTTAATTTTCTGCAACTTCAATTTTTATTTTTATTCGATTTCCATTTTTATTCAAGTCATTTTTCTATTCAACTTCCATTTTTATTTAATTTCCAAATAGATCGTTAAGGTATAGTGCTTTCATGAATGAACTTCCATTTTTAATTTTCTGCACCTTCCATTTTTATTTTTATTTGACTTCCATTTTTATTCAAGTCATTTTTCTATTCAACTTCCTTTTTTATTTAATATCCAAATAGATCGTTAAGGTATAGTGGTTTCGTGATTGAACTTCCATTTTTAATTTTATGCAACTTTCATTTTTATTTTTATTCAACTTCCATTTTTATTCAATTTACTTTTCTATTAAACTTCCTTTTTTATTTAATTTCCAAATAGATCGTTAAGGTATAATGGTACTTTGAATGAACTTCCATTTTTAATTTTCTACTACTTCCATTTTTACTTTTGTTTGACTTCCATTTTTATTCAATTTACTTTTCAATTAAACTTCCTTTTTTATGTAGTTTCCAAATAGATCGTTAAGGTATAGTGGTTTTTGGGTTGAACTTCCATTTTTAATTTTATGCAACTTCCTTTTTTATTTTTATTCAACTACCATTTTTATTCAATTAGCTTTTCTATTATACTTCCTTTGTTATTTGATTTCCAAATAGATAGTTAAGGTATAGTGGTTTCTTGAATGAACTTTCATTTTTAATTTTCTGCAACTTCCATTTTTATTTTTATTCGATTTACATTTTTATTCAAGTTGTTTTTCTATTCAACTTCCTTTCTTATTTAATTTCCAAATTGATCGTTAAGGTATAGTGGTTTTGTTGAATGAACTTCCAATTTTAATTTTCTACAACATCCATTTTTCTTTCTATTCAATTTCCTTTTTTTATTCAAGTTTCTGTTCTATTCAACTTCTTTTTTTATTTAATTTCCAAACAGATCGTTAAGCTATACTGCTTTCTGGATTGAACTTCCATTTTTAATTATATGCAACTGTCACTTTTATTTTTATTCAACTTCCATTTTTATTCAATTTACTTTTCTATTCAACTTCTTTTTTTATTTAATTTCCAAATAGATGGTTAAGGTATGGTGGTTTCTTGAATGGACTTCCATTTTTAATTTTCTGCACCTTCCATTTTTATTTTTATTTCACTTCCATTTTTATTCAAGTCACTTTTCTATTCAACTTCCTTTTTTATTTAATTTCCAAATAGATCGTTAAGGTATAGTAGTTTCTGGATTGAACTGCCATTTTTAATTTTATGCAACTTTCATTTTTATTTTTATTCAACTTCCATTTTTATTCAATTTACTTTTCTATTAAACTTCCTTTTTTATTTAATTTTCAAATAGATCGTTAAGGTATAGTGGTACTTTGAATGAACATCCACTTTTAATTTTCTGCAACTTCCATTTTTATTTTTGTTTGACTTCCATTTTTATTCAATTTACTTTTCTATTAAACTTCATTTTTTATTTACTTTCCAAATAGATCGTTAAGGTATAGTGGTTTTTGGATTGAACTTCCATTTTTAATTTTATGCAACTTTCTTTTTTATTTTTATTCAACTACCATTTTTATTCAATTTGTTTTTCTATTATACTTCCTTTTTTATTTAATTTCTAAATAGATCGTTAAGGTATAGTGGTTTCTTGAATAAACTTCCGATTTTAATTTTCTGCAACATCCATTTTTATTTCTATTCAACTTCCTTTTTTATTCAAGTTTCTTTTCTATTCAACTTCCTTATTTATTTATTTTCCAAACAGATCGTTAAGGTATACTGGTTTCTGGATTGAACTTCCATTTTTAATTTTATGCAACTTTCACTTTTATTTTTATTCAACTTCCTTTTTTATTCAATTTACTTTTCGATTCAACTTCCATTTTTTTTTAATTTCCTTATAGATCGTTAAGGTATAGTGGTTTCAAGAATGGCCTTCCATTTTTAATTTTCTGCACCTTCCATTTTTATTTTTATTTGACTTCCATTTTTATTCAAGCCATTTTTCTATTCAATTTCCTTTTTTATTTAATTTCCAAATAGATCGTTAAGGTATAGTGGTTTCTGGATAGAACTTCCATTTTTAATTTTATGCAACTTTCTTTTTTATTTTTATTCAACTTCCATTTTTATTCAATTTGCTTTTCTATTAAACTTCCTTTTTTATTTACTTTCCAAATAGATCGTTATGGTATAGTCGTTTCTTGAATGAACTTCCATTTTTAATTTTCTGCAACTTCAATTTTTATTTTTATTCGATTTCCATTTTCATTCAAGTCATTTTTCTATTCAACTTCCATTTTTATTTAATTTCCAAATAGATCGTTAAGGTATAGTGCTTTCATGAATGAACTTCCATTTTTAATTTTCTGCACCTTCCATTTTTATTTTTATTTGACTTCCATTTTTATTCAAGTCATTTTTCTATTCAACTTCCTTTTTTATTTAATATCCAAATAGATCGTTAAGGTATAGTGGTTTCGTGATTGAACTTCCATTTTTAATTTTATGCAACTTTCATTTTTATTTTTATTCAACTTCCATTTTTATTCAATTTACTTTTCTATTAAACTTCCTTTTTTATTTAATTTCCAAATAGATCGTTAAGGTATAGTGGTACTTTGAATGAACTTCCATTTTTAATTTTCTACTACTTCCATTTTTACTTTTGTTTGACTTCCATTTTTATTCAATTTACTTTTCAATTAAACTTCCTTTTTTATGTAGTTTCCAAATAGATCGTTAAGGTATAGTGGTTTTTGAGTTGAACTTCCATTTTTAATTTTATGCAACTACCTTTTTTATTTTTATTCAACTACCATTTTTATTCAATTAGCTTTTCTATTATACTTCCTTTTTTATTTGATTTCCAAATAGATAGTTAAGGTATAGTGGTTTCTTGAATGAACTTTCATTTTTAATTTTCTGCAACTTCCATTTTTATTTTTATTCGATTTACATTTTTATTCAAGTTGTTTTTCTATTCAACTTCCTTTTTTATTTAATTTCCAAATTGATCGTTAAGGTATAGTGGTTTCTTGAATGAACTTCCAATTTTAATTTTCTACAACATCCATTTTTCTTTCTATTCAATTTCCTTTTTTTATTCAAGTTTCTGTTCTATTCAACTTCTTTTTTTATTTAATTTCCAAACAAATCGTTAAGCTATACTGCTTTCTGGATTGAACTTCCATTTTTAATTTTATGCAACTGTCACTTTTATTTTTATTCAACTTCCATTTTTATTCAATTTACTTTTCTATTCAACTTCTTTTTTTATTTAATTTCCAAATAGATGGTTAAGGTATGGTGGTTTCTTGAATGGACTTCCATTTTTAATTTTCTGCACCTTCCATTTTTATTTTTATTTCACTTCCATTTTTATTCAAGTCACTTTTCTATTCAACTTCCTTTTTTATTTAATTTCCAAATAGATCGTTAAGGTATAGTGGTTTCTGGATTGAACTGCCATTTTTAATTTTATGTAACTTTCATTTTTATTTTTATTCAACTTCCATTTTTATTCAAATTACTTTTCTATTAAACTTCCTTTTTTGTTTAATTTCCAAATAGATCGTTAAGGTATAGTGGTACTTTGAATGAACTTCCACTTTTAATTTTCTGCAACTTCCATTTTTATTTTTGTTTGACTTCCATTTTTATTCAATTTACTTTTCTATTAAACTTCATTTTTTATTTACTTTCCAAATAGATCGTTAAGGTATAGTGGTTTCTGGATTGAACTTCCATTTTTAATTTTATGCAACTTTCTTTTTTAGTTTTATTCAACTACCATTTTTATTCAATTTGCTTTTCTATTAAACTTCCTTTTTTATTTAATTTCCAAATAGATCGTTAAGGTATAGTGGTTTCTTGTAGGAACTTTCATTTTTAATTTTCTGCAGCTTCCATTTTTATTTTTATTCGACTTCCATTTTTATTCAAGTTGTTTTTCTATTCAACTTCCTTCTTTATTTAATTTCCAAATTGATCGTTAAGGTATAGTGGCTTTTTGAATGAACTTCCAATTTTAATTTTCTGCAACATTCATTTTTATTTCTATTCAACTTCCTTTTTTATTCAAGTTTCTTTTCTATTCAACTTCCTTTTTTATTTAATTTCCAAATAGATCGTTAAGGTATACTGGTTTCTGGATTGAACATGTATTTTTAATTTTATGCAACTTCCACTTTTATTTTTATTCAACTTCCATTTTTATTCAATTTACTTTTCTATTAAACTTCCTTTTTTATTTAATTTCCAAATAGGTCGTTAAGGTATAGTGGTTTCTTGAATGGACTTCCATTTTTAATTTCCTGCACCTTCCATTTTTATTTTTATTTGACTTCCATTTTTATTCAAGTCACTTTTCTATCCAACTTCCTTTTTTATTTACTTTCCAAATAGATCGTTAAGGTATAGTGGTTTCTGGATTGAACTTTCATTTTCAATTTTATGTAACTTTCTTTTTTATTTTTATTCAACAACCATTTTTATTCAATTTGCTTTTCTATTAAACTTCCTTTTTTATTTAATTTCCAAATAGATCGTTAAGGTATAGTGGTTTCTTGAATTAACTTTCATTTTTAATTTTCTGCAACTTCCATTTTTATTTTTGTTTGACTTCCATTTTTATTCAATTTACTTTTCTATTAAACTTCCTTTTTTATTTACTTTCCAAATAGATCGTTAAGGTATAGTGGTTTCTGGATTGAACTTCCATTTTTAATTTTCTGCAACTTTCTTTTTTATTTCTATTCAACTTCCTTTTTTATTCAAGTTTCTTTTCTATTAAACTTCCTTTTTTATTTAATTTCCAAACAGATCGTTAAGGTATACTGGTTTCTTGAATGAACTTCCATTTTTAATTTTATGCAACTTTCATTTTTATTTTTATTCGACTTCCATTTTTATTCAAGTTGTTTTTATCTATTCAACTTCCTTTTTTATTTAATTTCCAAATAGATCGTTAAGGTATAGTGGTTTCTTGAATGAACTTCCAATTTTAATTTTCTGCACCTTCCATTTTTATTTCTATTCAACTTCCATTTTTATTCAAGTTTTTTTTCTATTCAACTTCTTTTTTTATTTAATTTCCAAACAGATTGTTAAGGTATACTGGTTTCTGGATTGAACTTCTATTTTTAATTTTATGCAACTTTCACTTTTATTTTTATTCAACTTCCATTTTTATTCAATTTACTTTTCTATTCAACTTCCTTTTTTATTTAATTTTCAAATAGATCGTTAAGGTATAGTGGTTTCTTGAATGGACTTCCATTTTTAATTTTCTGCACCTTCCATTTTTATTTTTATTTGACTTCCATTTTTATTCAAGTCACTTTTCTATTACACTTCCTTTTTTATTTAATTTCCAAATAGATCGTTAAGGTATAGTGGTTTCTGGATTGAACTTCCATTTTTAATTTTATGGAACTTTAATTTTTATTTTTATTCAACTTCCATTTTTTTTTCAATTTACTTTTCTATTAAACTTCCTTTTTTATTTAATTTCCAAATAGGTCGTTATGGTATAGTGGTATTTTGAATGAACTTCCATTTTTAATTTTCTGCAACTTTCATTTTTATTTTTGTTTGACTTCCATTTTTATTCAATTTACTTTTCTATTAAACTTCCTTTTTTATTTACTTTCCAAATAGATCGTTAAGGTATAGTGGTTTCTGGATTGAACTTCCATTTTCAATTTTATGAAACTTTCTTTTTTATTTTTATTCAACTAGCATTTTTATTCAATTTGTTTTTCTATTAAACTTCATTTTTTATTTAATTTCCAAATAGATCATTAAGGTATAGTGGTTTCTTGAATGAACTTTCATTTTTAATTTTCTGCAACTTCCATTTTTATTTTTATTCGACTTCCATTTTTATTCAAGTTGTTTTTCTATTCAACTTCCTTTTTTTATTTAACTTCCAAAGAGATCGTTAAGGTATACTGGTTTCTGGATTGAACTTCTATAGCGATCCCGGTTATCCCTTTACTATTCTGTTGTATTCCGGACTCGGTTCCGTGAAGTTGGTAGTGATATCTATCTTGTTATCGTCCTTTAATTCCACATGATTGAGTTTTAAGATGTTTTGAACAGGGTTGTTACAGGTGGGTTAAACCTTGGTCTATATCCTTGTTGCCCAGGTTTTTGGTGTTACGCTCGAGCGGGTCATTCTGCGCTCGAGCGGAGTTTGGCTTCTAGTCTAGCGCTCGAGCGGGTGTTCTGGCGCTCGAGCGGAGATTGCACACTCCCAGTATTTCGTGTCTCTGCAAAACTTCAGCAGATGTGATTTTTACGCTCGAGCGGGTTTGTTTACGCTCGAGCGGTGGCGTTCGAGCGGATCGGTTGGCGCTCGAGCGGGTAGTACTTCCAAAGTATAAGTTCTGGGAGGGGGAAATCCACGCTCGAGCGGACTGGTTTTCGCGCTCGAGCGGAAGTGCTTTATTCTTGTGTCTTGGCGCTCAAGCGTGTCCAGATATTTGTTCTTGGCGCTCGAGCGTCATGTTCTCCGCTCGAGCGGGCACTACGTATATGAGTTATCCGCTGGGTGATTTCAAATCACTTTTTGCTTTTCTTTCTCTCTCCTACTTTTTCAAAAAATCCTTTTTGAGAGCCTCTCTCTCTAGATACTCCCTTCTCTCTAGGGTTTGATCTAGTTAGAGTGTCCTCCTTCTTTTCGGCCTTTGTAAAAGTTGTGTTGATTGTCGAGGGCATCGTTTTGATCTGAAAATCTCGCTCTTTGGAGCACGTTGGTTTTGGGTCTCTTCTCCACTCAAGCTCTAACTTTGAGGTAGGGATAACCTACTCCTTACTATGAGCTTTGTCTTTAAATTTTAGTATTTTGAGATGTTGGGGAAGGTTTGGTAATTTTGTGAAAGTTTGGGGCCTTTGTGTAAATTTTACAAAAGTTGGGGTTTTTATTTATATAAGACCTAAATGCATGTTTGGCATGGGAAAGTGGAATTAATGATTGAGACATTAATGAAAATGGAACCTAAGGGTTGTAATGTAAATTATGGAAAATGCCCTAATTACATTGGTTAATTAATTTGTATAATTAATTATGAGAAATGAGGAATTGATTTGGGAAGTTATGGGATAAAAAGGGTGTAGTTGGATCATTTATCACTCACCTAGTTGGAATGTTGATTATATATCCATTGTTGCATTTATTTTCTGTATAGAAATAACTGCTTTGGGCTATCGGTGGAGGATAGTCTTGATTGTTGTAGACAATGCATGATGATTAGGCAAACTGAAACTAATCACTGGAATGTGTCATTGAGATTGATGATTGAAAGAATACATTAAATTTATGTATTGTGTGATGATGTGTATAATTGTTGTTTATATGCATTGTGTTGTGTTGGAGGAGATAGGGGATGTACTCCGCGGTTTAGGGGAAGATAGGGGATGGACTTCTAAATCGGATGTTGTTGGAAGGAGATAGGGGATGGACTCCGTAGATAGAGCTCATATGCTTATCTAGTAATGTGTTGACAGAGCTCATATGCTTGTCATTGGAAGTGTGATAGTGCTCATATGCATATCTGTGGAAGTGATGATATAGCTTGTATGCTTATCTGTTGTTGTGTGATATAGCTAGTATGCTTATCTATTATTAAATGGAAAGTGTTTGATATGAGTTACTGTCTCATACGAGTTGTTTGGCCAGGTTCTGAGCCATGGTTGTAAATTGAGAATTGAAAGAAATTGGAAAATGGACTGTAATATGGACTTGTATGTCATGAAACCGTAAAGTGTGATAAGGGAAAGTATCTGTGTTGGCCATCTATCAACTGCTAATCTTTTAGTCATTGTTCATATTTGGTTTAGTATATTTCTACTGGGCTGTGGCTCACCCTATATGGGAACATCATTTTCAGGTACAGGTAGCATGCCACCTCCAAGGACGTAGCTTGGGAGGCTAGAGGCGGACACACTTTTGTTGTCTTATTTTTGATGTATTACATGTAAATTCAAGCCAAGGGCTTAATGTGTAAATGAGTTAGCACTCTTTTGTTGTAACCAAGTGTTAACTTGGAAAGCTGTAAGCCTCTAGGGCATTTGCTTTTATTGTTAACATGTAATACTTTTTGTAATGAAACTCTGATGAATGGAAGAATATGGAACTTTTGTAAATCAATGCATGTCTATATTGATGGGTTTTATGTTATTTTTTTTGAGGGCGTTACAACTTGGTATCAGAGCGTACCGGGTTTGAATACTTTGGGTACGTGGGAAGTGATTAGGATCACAATGGGTTTGTCTCGCTTGATAGAGACTTAGGTGTAGTGTCATATGCTTTGTGCTTAATTGATAACATGCTTATGTGACTATGTGCGTATGGAATGTAGTTTCTAGGATGCTGATTGGATCCTTGGGTTTCTGGGAGTCTTGTTGGAAAAGCACCTGATCAATGCTGTTTCTAACCGGGACTCTAGTAACGCCTCGGGACTATCATTATCCGAAAATGAAATTCGTAAGTGCTTATGTGTTTATGTGCTTACGTGGAGTGAATTACAATTGTCCATGCATTAGGACGCGAGTGTATAGCTTCGGCACAATTATGAATGTGCTAATAGTCTTGGTTACCTTTATTAGGATGTCAGGACGAGGACGCGGTAAGCGTGGCAGGCGTGGTAGGCAAGAGATGCCTTTACCGGAGGAGGTTCCGGCAGTGCAGGAGGGAGTTGGTCAGGCCAATGTGGCCGAGCCAGCAGGTCAGCAGGCTATGAGTGCCTTGGCACGAGAGATAGCAGGAGCTTTGGATGTGCTCAAAGCTGAGAATCAGGCAGCTGAAGCAGGGCCTTCCTTTTTGAAGAGGGAGTTCTTCCGATCTAACCCGGATGAGTTTGTTGGGGATCCAAAGGAGCCACTGAAGGCTGACGAGTGGTTGGAACAAATGAGTAAGACGTTCGAGATGCTTGGCATCGAGGACGGGGCACTGAAAGTGACCTTGGCAACCTTCCAGCTGAAGGGAGATGCGGGTCAATGGTGGAAGTACGAGAAGGCTCGTGTTGGTGGTACATGGGAGGCATTTGTAAATGCTTCCCAGGAGAGGTTCTTATCTGCAGTGGCTAGGGAGAAGCTGAGGGATCAGTTTAGCCGGCTTAATCAGCAGGGCATGTCTGTGGCAGAGTTTGAGGCCACTTTCACTAGTCTGTCCAGGTTTGCACCTGAGTTGGTGGCGTTCGAAGAACGCCGTTGCTATGAGTTTGAGCGGAAGTTGAGGCGGGGCCTCAAGTTGAGAGTTTGTGGGTCTTACATCCGAGAGTATAGACACTTAGTGGATACTGCAACTCATATGGAGCTCATGATGCAGGAGGAGGATGAGGGGCAGAGAGGCTCCAAGAGGAGCCAAGATGGCCAGGGTGATGGCAAGAGACAGAGGGGTTATAACCCTCAACAGTCTCAGGGAGGAGTTGCTAGATTGACCTTTTCGGTGCCGAGTGCAGGCTCGGGGAGAGGTAGTCAGGGAGGCCTGACTTGTTTTGCGTGTGGCCAGCTGGGTCACAAGTCTTTAGTTTGCCCGCAGAAAGGAGGGGGTCAGCGAGTTGCTTCTTCTTCAACTAGACCTCAGGGCCAGAGTCAGGGCAGGGGCCAGCCTTTGTCTTGCTATCAGTGTGGTCAGCCTGGGCACCTAAAGAGGTATTGCCCACAGTTGAATGCTACTTCAGGAGCGTCTGGTTCTAGACAGACGCAGGGATTTCAGCCAGCTCAATCTATGCAGGCCTCGAGGGCCAATCCGGGAGCTTCGTCGTCCCAGTCAGTACAGCAGTCTTTTGCTCCGAGCGGTGAGCAGGTAGATTAGGGGCCTACAGGGCGCGTGTATGCTGTTACCGCGCAGGATTTAGTTCCGGCTCCATCAGTAGTGAGAGGTACTTTTCTGTTTTGCAACTCGGTTGCTAGTGTGTTGATTGACACGGGTGCATCTCATTCTTTTGTATCTGCTGCATTTGCATCTGTTTTGGAATTGGAGTTGGCACAGTTAGCATCTCCTATTTGTGTAGTATCGCCTATTGGTGGTGAGTTGATCTTGAAATAGGGTGTTAGAGGTTGTGATATAGAGGTCGCCGACTATAGGCTTTCTTTTCCATTTGTGGTCATGCCCATGAAGGGCTTTGATGTTATTTTGGGTATGGACAGGCTATCGTCATACCGGGCTGTTATCGATTGCTATCGCCAGAGGGTCACGTTATGTACCTTGAGCGGGGAGTGGTTCCATTTCTTGGGAGACCGGGTTGGTAGTGTTTTGCCACCGGGGTATGATTCGCGAGGGCGAAGTGAGCTTAGTGGTCTACTTGCCAGCTTTGAGAGTGGTGAGTGTGATGAGACCCATGTTGTATTGCCGAGGGTGGTTTGTGAGTATTCGGATGTCTTTCCCAAGGACCTTATTAGTTTGCCACCTCATCAAGAGATAGAGTTCTCTATTGATTTAGTGCCCGACACAGCGCCGATTTCTATGGCACCTTATCATTTTGACCCAGCCGAGTTGAGTGAGTTGAAGATTCAGCTCCAGGAATTGCTAGATAAGGGTTTCGTTCATCCTAGTGTTTCACCGTAGGGAGCACCGGCCCTCTTTGCTAAAAAGAAAGATGGTGCCTTGAGATTGTGTATAGACTACCGGAAGTTGAATCGGGCTACGGTCAAGAATAAGTACCCTATGCCCCGTATAGATGATCTGTTTGACCAGTTGAAGGGTTCCCGTTGTTTCTCTAAGATAGACTTGAGATCGGGTTACCACCAGTTGAGGGTCAGGGAGGAGGATATTCCTAAGACGGCATTCCGTACGCGGTATGGCCATTATGAGTTTCTGGTGATGCCATTCGGGCTTACCAATGCACCGGCAGTCTTTATGGACTTGATGAACCGGATCTTCCGGGAATTCTTGGATCGATTTGTAGTCGTTTTCGTGGACGACATTCTTGTTTATTCGCCTTCAGAGGAGGAGCACGAGGCACACTTGAGAGTGGTGCTTGAGTTACTTAGAGCCCATAGGCTGTATGCCAAGTTTGGGAAGTGTGAGTTCTGGCTAGGAGAGGTGAAATTCTTAGGCCATGTGGTATCTAGGGAAGGGGTGTCTGTTGATACATCCAAGGTTGAGGCAGTGCAAGATTGGGCACAGCCTAAGAGTGTGTTTGAGATCCGCAGTTTTCTGGGATTAGCTGGGTATTACCGTCGGTTTGTGAAGGATTTCTCCAGGCTAGCTTCGCCGTTGACTAGGTTGACGCGGAAAGGGGTCAAGTTTGTGTGGAGTGAGACTTATGAAAAATCGTTCCAAGAGTTGAAGGTTAGATTGACCACCACTCCGGTTTTGATTATTCCGGAGAGAGGGTTTGGTTACGCAGTTTATTGTGATGCCTCACGAGAGGGTTTGGGTTGTGTGTTGATGCAAGAGGGGAAAGTGGTAGCTTATGGCTCACGTCAGTTGAAAATTCACGAGAAGAATTACCCCACACACGACCTAGAGTTAACAGCAGTGATCTTTGCCTTGAAAATCTGGAGGCACTACCTTTATGGTGAGAGGTTCGAGGTGTTCTCGGATCACAAGAGTTTGAAGTATCTGTTTACACAGAGAGACTTGAACTTGAGGCAGAGAAGGTGGATGGAGTTCATTGAGGATTACGACTTCGAGTTGCATTATCACCCGGGAAAGGCCAATGTTGTGGCCGATGCCCTTAGTAGGAAATCCATTAGTGATGTAGCTTGTATAGCCATCTGGGAATGGGGGATGTTGGGTGTACTTGGCGAGTTTGATTTGCATCTGGGCGAATCTGTTGAGGCTGCGGCCTTGTTTTCTGTTGTCGCACAGCCCACACTTGTGATTAGAGTGTTAGAGGCACAGAGAGGTGACCTTGAGGTGGAGTCCTTCCGAGAGAAGATCTCCAGTGGGAAAGTTGAGAAGGGTTTGACGGTATATCCCGACCTGAGTGTGAGATACCGAGACCGTTTGTTTGTGCCGGAGTCTTGCCGAGAGGAAGTACTCCGAGAGTTTCACCATTCACGTCTTGCGGTGCATCCGGGAGGCACTAAGATGTATCGGGATTTGGGTCGCCAGTTTTGGTGGCGGGGTATGAAGAGAGATGTGGCTGTTTTCGTATTGAAGTGCCTTACTTGCCAGCAAGTGAAGGCCGAGCATCAGAGGCCAGCGGGTTTGTTGCAACCCTTGCCTATTGCCGAGTGGAAGTGGGAGCATGTCACTATGGACTTCGTTGTAGGTCTTCCGAGGACTCAGCGGGGTAGTGATGCCATTTGGGTGGTTGTAGACCGGTTGACTAAGTCGGCGCACTTTATTCCTATGCGCGTGAGAGATTCGGTAGATCATCTTGCCGACTTGTATATTCGTGACATAGTGAGATTGCACGGGGTCCTAGTGACGATAGTCTCAGATAGAGATCCTCGTTTTACTGCTAGGTTGTGGCAGAGTTTGCAGAGTGCCTTGGGCACTAAGTTGACCTTTAGTACGGCTTATCATCCCCAGACTGACGGGCAGTCCGAGCGTACTATTCAGATCCTTGAGGATATTCTTTGAGGTTGTGTCCTTGAATTTAGTGGGACGTGGGAGAGGCACTTGCCCTTGGTAGAGTTTGCCTACAACAACAGTTTCCAGTCTAGCATCGGTATGGCACCGTTTGAGGCCTTGTATGGCTGACCGTGTAGGTCTCCAGTGTGTTGGGCCGAGGTGGGTGATGCACCTTTGTTGGGTCCGGAGTTGGTTAGGGAGACGACGGAGAAAGTTGAACTTATCCGTAGGAGGCTTGTTACAGCCCAGAGTCGTCAGAAATCTTATGCCGACCGTAGGAGGAGGCCTTTGGCGTTCGAGATAGGTGATCATGTCTTTTTGAAGATATCACCTAGGCGAGGTTTGATGAGGTTCGGGAAGAGCGGGAAGTTATCCCCTCGGTTTATTGGGCCTTTTGAGATCCTTGAGAGGATTGGCGAGGTTGCTTATCGTTTAGCGTTGCCGCCGCAGTTGTCCGGAGTGCATGACGTGTTTCATGTGAGTATGCTTCGGAAGTATGAGCCGGATCCATCGCATGTATTAGATTGGACCGACTTAGAGGTAGATGAGGATGCCTCGTATGAGGAGAGACCAGTTCGGGTCTTGGATAGGCGGGATCAAGTCCTGCGTGGCAAGATCATTCCTTTGGTAAAGGTTTTGTGGAAACATCACGGAGTGGAGGAAGCCACTTGGGAACGTGAGTTGGAGGTCCGCGAGAATTATCCGGACTTGTTTGTTGACGTGTAATCTTGTATTTAGATTTTGTAGTGTTGATTGGACTTAAGAGCTTTGTATATGTCTTAAGTTGTAAAACATTGGTAATGTTTTGGTTTAATGAAAGTATGTTGTAGAACTTACCCTGATATGGGAGTTGATTATGATATTGCATATGTTGGCTATATTGTAGAATTGGAGTTGTATCATGTATATTGATTATGATATGAACTGTGAACCGTGCATGTTAGAAATGGTTGGAAATGGAAGAAAATTGCATGTTGATAATGCACTTGTAATATTTGTTGTGAAATGCCTCTTGAAAAGAGATGGAATCGACCGGTAATGGGTCAGGTTGTTTAATATTATGTTGTAATATTAATGAGAATGGAGAAAACCTGTTTTTGAAAAACTTGTGTTTAATTTCGGGGACGAAATTCTTTAAGGGGGGGAGGTTATAGCGATCCCGGTTATCCCTTTACTATTCTGTTGTATTCCGGACTTGGTTCTGTGAAGTTGGTAGTGATATCTATCTTGTTATCGTCCTTTAATTCCACATGATTGAGTTTTAGGATGTTTTGAACAGGGTTGTTACAGGTGGGTTAAGCCTTGGTCTATATCCTTGTTGCCCAGGTTTTTGGTGTTACGCTCGAGCGGGTCATTCTGCGCTCGAGCGGAGTTTGGTTTCTAGTCTAGCGCTTGAGCGGGTGCTCTGGCGCGCGAGCGGAGATTGCACACTCCCAGTATTTTGTGTCTCTGCAAAACTTCAGCAAATGTGATTTTTACGCTCGAGCGGGTTTGTTTACGCTCGAGCGGTGGCGCTCGAGCGGATCGGTTGGCGCTCGAGCGGGTAGTACTTCCAGAGTATAAGTTCTGGGAGCGGGAAATCCACGCTTGAGCGGACTGGTTTTCGCGCTCGAGCGGAAGTGCTTTATTCTTGTGTCTTGGCACTCGAGCGGGCCTTATTGCGCTCGAGCGTGTCCAGATTTTTGTTCTTGGCGCTCGAGCGTCGTGTTCTCCGCTCGAGCAGGTCCTATGTATATGAGTTATCCGCTGGGTGATTTCAAATCACTTTTTGCTTTTCTTTCCCTCTCCTACTTTTTCTAAAAACCCTTTTTGTGAGCCTCTCTCTCTAGATACTCCCTTCTCTCTAGGGTTTGATCTAGTCAGAGTGTCCTCCTTCTCTTCGGCCTTTGTAAAAGTTGTGTTGATCGTCGAGGGCGTCGTTTTGATCTGAAAATCTCGGTCTTTGGAGCACGTTGGTTTTGGGTCTCTTCTCCATCCGAGCTCTAACTTCGAGGTAGGGATAACCTACTCCTTTCTATGAGCTTTGTCTTTAAATTTTAGTATTTTGAGATGTTGGGGAAGGTTTGGTAATTTTGTGAAAGTTTGGGGCCTTTGTGTAAATTTTACAAAAGTTGGGGTTTTTATTTATATAAGACCTAAATGCATGTTTGGCATGGGAAAGTGGAATTAATGATTGAGACATTAATGAAAATGGAACCTAAGGGTTGTAATGTAAATTATGGAATATGCCCTAATTACATTGGTTAATTAATTTGTATAATTAATTATGAGAAATGAGGAATTGATTTGGGAAGTTATGGGATAAAAAGGGTGTAGTTGGATCATTTATCACTCACCTAGTTGGAATGTTGATTATATATCCATTGTTGAATTTATTTTCTGTATAGAAATAACTGCTTTGGGCTATCGGTGGAGGATAGTCTTGATTGTTCTAGACAATGTATGATGATTAGGCAAACTGAAACTAATCACTGGAATGTGTCATTGAGATTGACGATTGAAAGAATACATTAAATTTATGTATTGTGTGATGATGTGTATAATTGTTGTTTATATGCATTGTGTTGTGTTGGAGGAGATAGGGGATGGACCTCTAAACCGGATGTTGTTGGGAGGAGATAGGGGATGGACTCCGTAGATGGAGCTCATATGCTTATCTAGTAATGTATTGACAGAGCTCATATGCTTGTCATTGGAAGTGTGATAGTGCTCATATGCATATCTGTGGAAGTGATGATATAGCTTGTATGCTTATCTGTTGTTGTGTGATATAGCTAGTATGCTTATCTATTATGAAATGGGAAGTGTTTGATATGAGTTACTGTCTCATATGAGTTGTTTGGCCAGGTTCTGAGCCATGGTTGTAAATTGAGAATTGAAAGAAATTGGAAAATGGACTGTAATATGGACTTGTATGTCATGAAACCGTAAAGTGTGATAAAGGAAAGTATCTGTGTTGGCCATCTATCAACTGCTAATCTTTTAGTCATTGTTCATATTTGGTTTAGTATATTTCTACTGGGCTGTGGCTCACCCTATATGGGAACATCATTTTCAAGTACAGGTAGCATGCCACCTCCAAGGACGTAGCTTGGGAGGCTAGAGGTGGACACACTTTTGTTGTCTTATTTTTGATGTATTACATGTAAATTCAAGCCAAGGGCTTAATGTGTAAATGAGTTAGCACTCTTTTGTTGTAACCAAGTGTTAACTTGGAAAGCTGTAAGCCTCTATGGCATTTGCTTTTATTGTTAACATGTAATACTTTTTGTAATGAAACTCTGATGAATGGAAGAATGTGGAACTTTTGTAAATCAATGCATGTCTATATTGATGGGTTTTATGTTATTTTTTTTTCAGGGCGTTACAACTTCCATTTTTAATTTTATGCAACTTTCACTTTTATTTTTATTCAACTTCCATTTTTATTCAATTTACTTTTCTATTCATCTTCCCTTTTTATTTAATTTCCAAATAAATCATTAAGGTATAATGGTTTCTTGAATGGACTTCCATTTTTAATTTTCTACACCTTCCATTTTTATTTTTATTTGACTTCCATTTTTATTCAAGTCACTTTTCTATTCAACTTCTTTTTTTATTTAATTTCCAAATAGATCGTTAAGGTATAGTGGTTTCTGGATTGAACTTCTATTTTTAATTTTATGCAACTTTCATTTTTATTTTTATTCAACTTCCATTTTTACTCAATTTACTTTTCCATTAAACTTCCATTTTTATTTAATATCCAAATAGATCGTTAAGGTATAGTGGTACTTTGAATGAACTTCCATTTTTACTTTTCTGCAACTTCCATTTTTATTTTTGTTTGACTTCCATTTTCATTCAATTTACTTTTCTATTAAACTTCCTTTTTATTGACTTTCCAAATAGATCGTTAAGGTATAGTGGTTTCTTGATTCTACTTCCATTTTTAATCTTATGCAACTTTCTTTTTTATTTTTATTCAACTTCAATTTTTATTCAATTTGCTTTTCTATTCAACTTCCTTTTTTATTTAATTTCCAAATAGATCGTTAAGGTATAGTGGTTTCTTGAATGAACTTCCATTTTTAGTTTTCTGCAATTTCCAGTTTTATTTTTAGTTGACTTCCATTTTTATTCAATTTACTTTTCTATTCAACTTCCTTTTTTATTTAATTTCAAAATAGATCGTTAAGGTATAGTGGTTTCTGGATTGAACTTCCATTTTTAATTTTATTCTACTTTCAGTTTTATTTTTATTCAACTTCCATTTTTATTCAATTTACTTTTATATTAAACTTCCTTTTTTATTTAATATCCAAATAGATCGTTAAGGTATAGTGGTTTCTTGAATGAACTTCCGTTTTTAATTTTCTGCAACTTCCATTTTACTTTTATTTGACTTCCATTTTTATTCAATTTACTTTTTTATTCAACTTCTTTTTTATTTAATTTCCAAATAGATCGTTATGGTATAGTGGTTTCTGGATTGAACTTCCATTTTTAATTTTATGCAACTTTCATTTTTATTTTTATTCAACTTCCATTTTTATTCAATTTACTTTTCTATTAAACTTCCTTTTTTCTTTAATTTCCAAATAGATCGTTAAGGTATAGTGTTTTCTTGAATGAACTTCCATTTTTAATAATCTGCAACTTCCATTTTTATTTTTATTCGACTTTCATTTTTATTCAAGTAATTTTCCTATTCAACTTCCTTTTTTATTTAATTTCCAAATTGATCGTTAGTGTATAGTGGTTTCTTGAATGAACTTCCATTTTTAATTTTCTGCAATTTCCATTTTTATTTTATTTAACTTCCATTTTTATTCAAGTTTACTTTCTACTCAACTTCCTTCTTTATTTAATATCCAAATAGATCGATAACGTATAGTGGTTTCTTGAATGAAATTCCATTTTTAATTTTCTGCAACTTCCATTTTTATTTTTATTCGTCTTCCATTTTTATTCAAGTTGTTTTTCTATTCAACTTCTTTTTTTTATTTAATTTCCAAATTGATCGTTAAGGTATAGTGGCTTCTTGAATGAACTTCCAATTTTAATTTTTTGCAACATCCATTTTTATTTCTATTCAACTTCCTTTTTTATTCAAGTTTCTTTTCTATTCAACTTCCTTTTTTATTTAATTTCCAAATAGATCGTTAAGGTATACTGGTTTCTGGATTGAACTTCTATTTTTAATTTCATGCAACTTCCACTTTTATTTTTATTCAACTTCCATTTTTATTCAATTTACTTTTCTATTGAACTTCCTTTTTTATTTACTTTCCAAATAGGTCGTTAAGGTATAGTGGTATTTTCAATGAACTTCCATTTTTAATTTTCTGCAACTTCCATTTTTATTTGTGTTTGACTTCCATTTTTATTCAATTTATTTTTCTATTAAACTTTCTTTTTTATTTATTTTCCAAATAGGTCGTTAAGGTATAGTGGTTTCTGGATTGAACTTCCATTTTCAATTTTATGGAACTTTCTTTTTTATTTTTATTCAACTACCATTTTTATTCAATTTGCTTTTCTATTAAACTTCCTTTTTTATTTAATTTCCAAATAAATCGTTAAGGTATAATGGTTTCTGGATTGAACTTCCATTTTTAATTTTCTGCAACATCCACTTTTATTTCTATTCAACTTCCTTTTTTATTCAAGTTTGTTTTCTTTTCAACTTCCTTTTTTATTTAATTTCGAAACAGATCGTTAAGGTATACTGGTTTCTGGATTGAACTTCCATTTTTAATTTTATGCAACTTTCACCTTTATTTTTATTCAACTTCCATTTTTATTCAATTTACTTTTCTATTCATCTACCTTTTTTTATTTAATTTCCAAATAGATCATTAAGGTATAATGGTTTCTTGAATGGACTTCCATTTTTAATTTTCTGCACCTTCCATTTTTATTTTTATTTGACTTCCATTTTTATTCAAGTCACTTTTCTATTCAACTTCCTTTTTTATTTAATTTCCAAATAGATCGTTAAGGTATAGTGGTTTCTGGATTGAACTTCCATTTTTAATTTTATGCAACTTTCATTTTTATTTTTATTCAACTTCCATTTTTATTCAATTTACTTTTCCATTAAACTTCCTTTTTCATTTAATATCGAAATAGATCGTTAAGGTATAGTGGTACTTTGAATGAACTTCCATTTTTACTTTTCTGCAACTTCCCTTTTTATTTTTGTTTGACTTCCATTTTTTTTAAATTTACTTTTCTATTAAACTTCCTTTTTTATTTACTTTCCAAATAGATTGTTAAGGTACAGTGGTTTCTTGATTCAACTTCCATTTTTAATCGTATACAACTTTCTTTTTTATTTTTATTCAATTTCCATTTTTATTCAATTTGCTTTTCTGTTCAACTTCCTTTTTTATTTAATTTCCAAATACATCGTTAAGGTATAGTGGTTTCTTGAATGAACTTCCATTTTTAGTTTTCTGCAATTTCCAGTTTTATTTTTATTTGACTTCCATTTTTATTCAATTTACTTTTTTATTCAACTTCCTTTTTTATTTAATTTC
The DNA here is from genome assembly GCF_055761805.1 of Camellia sinensis. Classification (NCBI taxonomy): domain Eukaryota; kingdom Viridiplantae; phylum Streptophyta; class Magnoliopsida; order Ericales; family Theaceae; genus Camellia; species Camellia sinensis. Next base: position 10,457,605 of record NC_138962.1, on the reverse strand, counting down.
AAAATAAATCGTTAAGGTATAATGGTTTCTGGATTGAACTTCCATTTTTAATTTTATTCTACTTTCATTTTTATTTTTATTCAACTTCCATTTTTATTCAATTTACTTTTCTATTAAACTTCCTTTTTTATTTAATATCCAAATAGATCGTTAAGGTATAGTGGTTTCTTGAATGAACTTCCATTTTTAATTTTCTGCAACTTCCATTTTTATTTTTATTCGATTTCCATTTTTATTCAATTTACTTTTTTATTCAACTTCTTTTTTATTTAATTTCAAAATAAATCGTTAAGGTATTGTGGTTTCTGGATTGAACTTCCATTTTTAATTTTATGCAACTTTCATTTTTATTTTTATTCATCTTCCATTTTTATTCAATTTACTTTTCTATTAAATTTCGTTTTTTCTTTAATTTCCAAATTAATCGTTAAAGTATACTGTTTTCTTCAATGAACTTCCATTTTTAATAAACTGCAACTTCCATTTTTATTTTTATTCGACTTCCATTTTTATTCAAGTAATTTTCCTATTTAACTTCCTTTTTTATTTAATTTCCAAATTGATCGTTAGTGTATAGTGGTTTCTTGAATGAACTTCCATTTTTAATTTTCTGCAATTTCTATTTTTATTTTTATTTAACTTCCTTTTTTATTCAAGTTTCCTTTCTACTCAACTTCCTTCTTTATTTAATTTCCAAATAGATCGTTAACGTATAGTGGTTTCTTGATTGAACTTCAATTTTTTATTTTATGGAACTTTCATTTTTATTTTAATTCAACTTTCATTTTTACGCAATTTACTTTTCTATTAAACTTCCTTTTTCATTTTAATTTCCAAATAGATCGTTAAGGTATAGTTGTACTTTGAATGAACTTCCATTTTTAATTTTCTTCAACTTCCATTTTTATTTTTGTTTGACTTCCATTTTTATTCAATTTACTTTTCTATTAAACTTCTTTTTTTATTTATTTTCCAAATAGATTGTTATGGTATAGTGGTTTCTGGGTTGAACTTCCATTTTTAATTTTATGCAACTTCCATTTTTATTTAATTTCCAAATAGATCGTTAAGGTATAGTGGTTTCTGGAATGAACTTCCATTTTTAATCTTAAGCAACTTTCTTTTTTATTTTTATTCAACTTCCATTTTTATTCAACGTGCTTTTCTATTCAACTTCCTTTTTTATTTAATTTCCAAATAGATCGTTAAGGTATAGTGGTTTTGTGACACCCCTGTTCCGTAGTATGTTAATTGGTCCTTAACATGATGTGATTATGTATTTTGATATGATTTTGTGTTCCACTATGTGAAAATATGTGGTTTGAAATTTTATCTGTTCATCGTAGGAATATCTGTTTGAGTAGTCTGTTTTGGAAATTTAATTGAGGGCCTTATCGGCCACGGAACCCGAAATTGACTACGCCATTGTGGTTGGCATAATTTTTAGGGCCTACGGTGAAATTTAATTGAAATTTGATTCTGGTCAATTTAAACTGATTAAATTGATAAATTAAGCACCCCATTATTTTATATTAAAATATTTGTTAGTGGGGCTTGTTGTATATTTGCATTGCACTCCCCTTTAGCTCTCTTAAAACTCAAAATCTGAGTTAGACAATTGAGAGGGAGAGAGAGGCCGGCCATGGAGAGAAAAAGAGAGAGATTTGTGTAATTTGGGCTCAAGACTTGGGAATTTGAAGATCTAGCTCAAGATTTGGCTAGAGCTTGAGTGTTGAAGCTCTTAGGTAAGTGATTTCATGAAATCTTACTTGTAATTTGTAAGTTCAAGGGTTGTTTGTGATCAAGAACATGTAATGAGTTGATTTTTGTTGAGATTGAAGTCTTAGAACTCATGCATGTAAGAAATTACTTTGAATTTGCATGTTTGAGCTTGAAACACATGATTCATGTGGAGTTTTGGGTAAAACTCATATTGTAGTCACCATTTGTACCATCTAAGTTGAGAATGATGAGCATCTCCCACATGCATGTACAAATCATGGGAGTATAAGTCTTGAATGTTGAATTTGAGCATGTTGATGATGGGTTTGAGACAATTTGGGACATGCATGTAGATAATTCATGTAATTGAGCTTCCTAATGTTGTAATCTGCATTAGTAGCATGTTAGCATGTGTAAATGTGTAATTTGAACCATTGCATGCAAGAAATGTAGATGGAAAACTGATTTGGAGCTCAAGAACACGATCTGGGAAACCCAGATTTTTGAGGTCCGCTCGAGCGGGGTAATGGCCGCTCGAGCGGGAAAATCGTGCTCCCAGCATTTTTGCAGAGTTGGATGCCCGCTCGAGCGGGACATTTCACGCTCGAGCGTGGATCTTTGTAGACGGACCTTCAGCTCGAGCGCATCTTTTGTGCAACCAGTACCTTGCAGGCCTTAAGGGTCCGCTCGAGCGGAGAAGCTTACGCTCGAGCGGGGACCCTGTTTTCTGGAATTTTGTTCATACATTCTGTGATTCGTTTTCCGTTCTCTTTCACTTGTAAGCACTCTTAGGCATGTGTTAAGCATTGTAAATGAGTTAATGAGATAAGAACAAAGCCTAAAGAGGAATATGTGAATTAAAGAACGAATTGAACTGTTAGTGACCCTTTTGTATTCATGAAATGTGTAGGGTCAAGCTCCAGGGCGCATCCACAAGCCGATCACTGTGAGTAATATCAATATTTGAAAACTTGTCGATGTCCAATTGTTATTCCCCTATAAATATTATGAGTTGTTAATTGGGATTGTGGACAAAAGTTTGACATGAATGAATGGGCCAAAGGCCGTTTGACATGAATGAATGGGCCAAAGGCCGTTTGACATGAATGAATGGGCCAAAGGCCGTTTGACATGAATGAATGGGCCAAAGGCCGTTTGACATGAATGAATGGGCCAAAGGCCGTTTGACACGAATGAATGGGCCAAAGGCCGTTTGACATGAATGAATGGGCCAAAGGCCGTTTGACATGAATGAATGGGCCAAAGGCCGTTTGACATGAATGAACGGGCCAAAGGCCGTTTGACATGAATGAATGGGCCAAAGGCCGTTTGACATGAATGACTGGGCCGAAGGCCGTTTTGCCAAGAATGGAAACCCGGATGGGCCAAAGGCCAGAATGTTTGGAACTACAGTTACTTGACTTGCATTTCGTATAGTTATATATATTTTGCTGTTAAACAGAAGTATGAATTGGGCCCAAGGCCGTTTGGAGCATGTTGTTCTACATATTGTTATGTAACTGTTATATTTGATATTATTCACTGGGCTGTCGCTCACGCTCATTCATGTATTTGTAGGTGAGCCAAGGGAAGTCCAAACCCAGCCCCAGTGAAGTCTGCTAGGAACAACAGGAATTTTGGGAGAGTCAGCCTTGTGCCTCGCGCATGAGACCATCCTTGCCCTTTTACTATGTACCTATGTTTTGTCTTGTTGGCAAGGACCTAGTGCATGTCTGTACATAGTCTGTTATAGGTTGACTCGTTTTGGACGATCCTGTCTGTAATGAATTTTGTGAAACTGTACTTTTGATGTGAGTTATTAACGTATCTGAGTATGGTTTGTTTGATGTGCATATAAGCACGGCTCTATGGACAAAGTTTTTAATTTTGCTTCCGTTTGGCCCCCATTAACTCTGTTAGAATGCGTTTAGAACAGTTTGAGGCCGTAGGTAATCTCATGATTACTGGCCGGTTACGTCCTTAACCCACGGGGGCGGGTTCGGGTCGTGACAGAGTGGTATCAGAGCACGAGTTAATAACTCACACACTTGTCCAAAAAGAGCAATAAGCGTCTAGATAAGATCTAGGATGCATTCATGTGATAAATACGAGTTTGGAAGCATTGATTATGTGCTTAAATGTTTTGTTATGAATAATTATATGTGTAAGTTGTGAACTACTTGCATTACGAATTATTTGGAAATATGTGCTCCTTAGTGTATGTGTACTTGTGTACCTTTGGTATGGAATATAATGCAAGTTCAATTAGATGGTGAGAACCAGAGGTGATGAGTTAGAGGAATCCTCTGCTGCCAGACTGGACAGAATGGAAAGACTGATTCAGGAAATGGCAGAAGCTTTGAGACAGCAACAGGAGTGGCAACAACAGTGGCAGCAACCACATCCGCCACCTCCACCTCCGGCACCACCTGTGCCAGATAATCAAAATGATGATCGGATAATCGCTCTCACCAAGGAATTCAAGAAAATGAAACCACCACAGTTCCATGGTGGACTAGATCCCTTAAAAGCCGAAGCTTGGGTACTTGGGATTGAAAAACTGTTTGAGGTGTTTCCGTGCTCGGATACACAGAAAGTGCTTCTAGCCACCTTTATGCTAGAAGATGAAGCGAGAAGATGGTGGATGTTGATGAGGGAAAACCACAGAGATATTGATTGGGCGAAATTTTTGGAAATCTTCTATGACAAGTACTTCCCGCAGTGTGTCCGGGACAGGAAAGTGGCAGAGTTCATGGAACTCAAACAAGACAGTATGACTGTAGCTGAGTATGAGGCCAAATTTACTGAGTTGGCCAGGTTTGCACCACACGTAATTGACACTGATTATAAGAAGGCAAGGCATTTTGAAGGTGGGCTCCGAAGTGACATCCTAGAGCGGGTGAATGTCCTGAAATTGGAGACCTACATTGGGGTGCTTGACCGGGCCATCATATCAGAGGCTAATATAGCTAGACAAGCTAAGCCAACAACCGAATGGAGAGGCAACAAAAGACAAGGCTTCTTTTTGAAGAAGAAATTTCTGAAAAAGCAAAACACGGGCTCCTCAACTACCTCAAGTTCTTCCCGAGACACGACTCCCATGTGCAACACTTGTAGCAAAAGGCACCGTGGAGTTTGTTACCGTGCATCGGGAGCCTGTTTTAAGTGTGGGAAACAAGGGCATATAGCCCGAGATTGTAATCAGAATAGTGGGAAGATAGCTGCTAGCTCCACTGCATCGATCCCGAAGCCGGGAAACACTTTGAGATCTGCTACTACTGGGGATACAGTGAGACAAGGGAGAGTCTTTGCACTCGTTCCGGGTGATACACGGAATGCCAATGCCGTTGTCTCAGGTACTATCTCGATATGTAATCAGGATGCTTTTGTGTTAATTGATTCTGGATCAACGCATTCATTTGTGACATATGCATTTGCATCTAGACTGAAAAGACCCCTAGAATTGTTGCCATATTTGTTATGTGTGTCTGCTCCATCGGGGGAATCTGTGTTATGTGACTATATATATCGGTTTTGTGACATGCATATTGAGGATGCTACCCTGTATGTAGATTTGTTGCCCTTAAACTTTAGACACTTTGATGTAATTTTGGGCATGGATTGGTTGACCAAATACTGTGCCACTATAGATTGTGTGACAAAGAGGGTTGTATTTAAACCACCAGAACAGGAAGAAATTGTGTTTGTGGGAAATGGGGTAGTACCTCCACCATATTTGATATCTGCAATGAAAGCATGTAAATTGATCAGGAAGGGATGCCAGGGTTATTTGTGTTATGTATTGACTGAACAATCCGTGAATGTTGAATTGAATGATATTCCCATCGTTAGAGAATTCCCAGATGTGTTTCCAAATGAATTACCAGGGGAATTGGTAGACAGGGAGATAGAGTTTACTATTGAAACTGTGCCAGGCACCCAACCTATTTCTAAAACTCCCTACAGGATGGCTACAGCCGAAATGAAAGAATTAAAAGAACAGTTGCAAGACCTTCTTGATAAAGGGTTTATCCGGCCCAGTACTTCGCCTTGGGGCGCACCAGTGTTATTTGTAAAGAAAAAGGATGGTACCTTACGCCTATGTATTGATTACCGGGAATTGAACAAGGTAACGATAAAGAATAAATATCCCTTACCCCGTATTGATGACTTATTTGACCAGTTGCAGGGATCACAGGTGTTTTCTAAGATTGATTTGAGATCCGGGTATCATCAGCTGAAGGTTAAGGCAGAAGATGTTGAGAAAACCGCATTCAGAACGAGGTATGGTCATTTTGAGTTTCTTGTTATGCCATTTGGAGTGACTAATGCTCCGGCAGCATTTATGGACTTAATGAATAGAATTTTTAAAACCTACCTTGATGAGTTTGTTGTTGTCTTCATCGATGATATTTTAATATACTCTAAAGATAGACTTGAACACGAACATCATTTGAGGACTGTTTTACAAATACTTCGGGAAAGAAAACTATTTGCTAAGTTAAAGAAATGTGAGTTTTGGTTGGATGAGGTTATTTTCTTAGGGCACGTGGTCAACAAGGAAGGAATTTCAGTGGACCCGCAGAAAATAGAAGCAATTGTGAATTGGCCTACACCCACTAATGTGACAGAAGTTCGCAGTTTCATGGGCTTAGCTGGGTACTACAGAAGGTTTGTAAAGGACTTTTCGAAATTAGCTGTGCCTCTTACCCAATTGACACGTAAAGGACAACCATTTGAGTGGAATAGTGAAAGAGAATCAGCCTTTCATAAATTGAAGACAAGATTGACCACTGCACCAATTTTGACACTACCTTCAGGTACGAAACATTTTGTGATTTTCAGTGACGCATCTTATAAGGGTTTGGGTTGTGTGTTAATGCAGAACGGAAAGGTTATTGCTTACGCCTCCCGGCAGTTGAGGCCACATGAGAAGAATTATCCAACACATGACCTAGAATTGGCCGCAGTTGTTTTTGCTTTGAAAATCTGGCGGCATTATTTGTATGGGGCAAAGTGTGAAGTCTACACAGATCATAAAAGCCTAAAATACTTCTTCACGCAGAAAGAGTTGAATATGCGTCAGAGAAGATGGCTGGAACTGATAAAAGATTACGACCTAGAAATTCAGTATCACCCCGGAAAAGCTAATACAGTGGCTGATGCCTTGAGCAGAAAATCAACAGGGAGTATGGCTTGCTTGCTTACTGAACAAAGGGAGATTTTGCAAGACTTTGAAAAGTCTGAAATTGAAGTGGTAGTGTGTGAACAGGGCGGATTGATAGCCGCTATTACAGCCGAGCCGGCAATTGTTGATGAAATCAAGCAAAAACAGAAAGAGGATGAGTTCCTCAGAAAGGTAATTAATGAATTTGAAGTCAGCCCAAAAGCAGAGTTCAGTATCGAGAATGGAATGTTGAAATTTCGAAACCGAATATGTGTTCCAGTTATTCCGGAGCTAAAGAAGAGGGTCTTAGACGAAGCCCACAGATCCGTATTTGCTATGCATCCGGGTAACAATAAAATGTATCGGGATTTGAAACAAACCTATTGGTGGCCTAAAATGAAGAAAGAGATTGCAGAACATGTGTCCAAGTGCCTTCAGTGTCAGCAAGTTAAGGCTGAACATCAGAAACCAGGCGGTCTACTTCAACCTCTCCCCATTCCTGAGTGGAAGTGGGAACATGTGACTATGGATTTCGTTGTTGGCCTACCTCGGACTTCCCGCGGTATGGATTCTGTTTGGGTTGTAGTTGATAGACTGACTAAATCTGCACATTTTCTGCCTGTCAAAACTACATTTACTGCTTACAGGTTGGCTACTATTTATGTTGATGAAATTGTCCGCTTACATGGAGTTCCAGTAACCATTGTGTCGGATAGAGATCCGAAGTTTGTATCTAGATTGTGGAAGAGTTTGCAGGAAGCTATGGGAACAGAACTAAGGTTCAGTACTGCATTCCACCCACAGACAGATGGGCAGTCAGAACGAACAATACAGACTTTGGAAGATATGCTTCGCATGTGTGCTTTGGATTTTCAGGGGAGTTGGGAAGATTGCCTGCCACTTGCAGAATTTGCCTATAATAATAGCTTCCACTCCAGCATCGGTATGGCACCATACGAGGCTTTGTATGGTAGGAGGTGTAGATCACCTATTTGTTGGACAGAGGTCGGGGACAGAGCTTTGCTCGGGCCTGAAATTGTACAAGACACCTCTGAAAAGATCAAGATTATTCGGCAAAGGCTCAAAACAGCTCAAGACCGACAGAAGAGTTATGCAGATGTCCGGAGAAGACCTCTTGAGTATGAGGTCGGCGACCATGTGTTCATCCGTGTTTCTCCAATGAAAGGCCAAGTCAGGTTTGGGAAAAAGGGCAAGTTGACGCCCCGTTATATTGGGCCGTTTCAAATTTTGGAGAAACTTGGTCCAGTTGCTTATAGAGTTGCTTTGCCACCGGGATTTGAACAAATCCACAATGTGTTTCATGTGTCAATGTTGAGGGGTTACCTCCGAGACCCGTTGCATGTGATTGATTATCACCGGATTGCTATCGATGAAAATATGGAATATGCTGAATGGCCGGAAAGAATTGTTGACCGACAAGTGAAAGAATTGAGAAACAAATCCATTCCAATGGTGAAAGTGGAATGGAAGGAACACTATGGGACAGATGCTACATGGGAAAAAGAGGAGGAAATGCGTCTACGCTATCCACATTTGTTTCCCGACGAAGGTAAGTTAAGTTTGGAGGACCAAACTTCCTAAAGGGGGGAAGACTGTGACACCCCTGTTCCGTAGTATGTTAATTGGTCCTTAACATGATGTGATTATGTATTTTGATATGATTTTGTGTTCCACTATGTGAAAATATGTGGTTTGAAATTTTATCTGTTCATCGTAGGAATATCTGTTTGAGTAGTCTGTTTTGGAAATTTAATTGAGGGCCTTATCGGCCACGGAACCCGAAATTGACTACGCCATTGTGGTTGGCATAATTTTTAGGGCCTACGGTGAAATTTAATTGAAATTTGATTCTGGTCAATTTAAACTGATTAAATTGATAAATTAAGCACCCCATTATTTTATATTAAAATATTTGTTAGTGGGGCTTGTTGTATATTTGCATTGCACTCCCCTTTAGCTCTCTTAAAACTCAAAATCTGAGTTAGACAATTGAGAGGGAGAGAGAGGCCGGCCATGGAGAGAAAAAGAGAGAGATTTGTGTAATTTGGGCTCAAGACTTGGGAATTTGAAGATCTAGCTCAAGATTTGGCTAGAGCTTGAGTGTTGAAGCTCTTAGGTAAGTGATTTCATGAAATCTTACTTGTAATTTGTAAGTTCAAGGGTTGTTTGTGATCAAGAACATGTAATGAGTTGATTTTTGTTGAGATTGAAGTCTTAGAACTCATGCATGTAAGAAATTACTTTGAATTTGCATGTTTGAGCTTGAAACACATGATTCATGTGGAGTTTTGGGTAAAACTCATATTGTAGTCACCATTTGTACCATCTAAGTTGAGAATGATGAGCATCTCCCACATGCATGTACAAATCATGGGAGTATAAGTCTTGAATGTTGAATTTGAGCATGTTGATGATGGGTTTGAGACAATTTGGGACATGCATGTAGATAATTCATGTAATTGAGCTTCCTAATGTTGTAATCTGCATTAGTAGCATGTTAGCATGTGTAAATGTGTAATTTGAACCATTGCATGCAAGAAATGTAGATGGAAAACTGATTTGGAGCTCAAGAACACGATCTGGGAAACCCAGATTTTTGAGGTCCGCTCGAGCGGGGTAATGGCCGCTCGAGCGGGAAAATCGTGCTCCCAGCATTTTTGCAGAGTTGGATGCCCGCTCGAGCGGGACATTTCACGCTCGAGCGTGGATCTTTGTAGACGGACCTTCAGCTCGAGCGCATCTTTTGTGCAACCAGTACCTTGCAGGCCTTAAGGGTCCGCTCGAGCGGAGAAGCTTACGCTCGAGCGGGGACCCTGTTTTCTGGAATTTTGTTCATACATTCTGTGATTCGTTTTCCGTTCTCTTTCACTTGTAAGCACTCTTAGGCATGTGTTAAGCATTGTAAATGAGTTAATGAGATAAGAACAAAGCCTAAAGAGGAATATGTGAATTAAAGAACGAATTGAACTGTTAGTGACCCTTTTGTATTCATGAAATGTGTAGGGTCAAGCTCCAGGGCGCATCCACAAGCCGATCACTGTGAGTAATATCAATATTTGAAAACTTGTCGATGTCCAATTGTTATTCCCCTATAAATATTATGAGTTGTTAATTGGGATTGTGGACAAAAGTTTGACATGAATGAATGGGCCAAAGGCCGTTTGACATGAATGAATGGGCCAAAGGCCGTTTGACATGAATGAATGGGCCAAAGGCCGTTTGACATGAATGAATGGGCCAAAGGCCGTTTGACATGAATGAATGGGCCAAAGGCCGTTTGACACGAATGAATGGGCCAAAGGCCGTTTGACATGAATGAATGGGCCAAAGGCCGTTTGACATGAATGAATGGGCCAAAGGCCGTTTGACATGAATGAATGGGCCAAAGGCCGTTTGACATGAATGAACGGGCCAAAGGCCGTTTGACATGAATGAATGGGCCAAAGGCCGTTTGACATGAATGACTGGGCCGAAGGCCGTTTTGCCAAGAATGGAAACCCGGATGGGCCAAAGGCCAGAATGTTTGGAACTACAGTTACTTGACTTGCATTTCGTATAGTTATATATATTTTGCTGTTAAACAGAAGTATGAATTGGGCCCAAGGCCGTTTGGAGCATGTTGTTCTACATATTGTTATGTAACTGTTATATTTGATATTATTCACTGGGCTGTCGCTCACGCTCATTCATGTATTTGTAGGTGAGCCAAGGGAAGTCCAAACCCAGCCCCAGTGAAGTCTGCTAGGAACAACAGGAATTTTGGGAGAGTCAGCCTTGTGCCTCGCGCATGAGACCATCCTTGCCCTTTTACTATGTACCTATGTTTTGTCTTGTTGGCAAGGACCTAGTGCATGTCTGTACATAGTCTGTTATAGGTTGACTCGTTTTGGACGATCCTGTCTGTAATGAATTTTGTGAAACTGTACTTTTGATGTGAGTTATTAACGTATCTGAGTATGGTTTGTTTGATGTGCATATAAGCACGGCTCTATGGACAAAGTTTTTAATTTTGCTTCCGTTTGGCCCCCATTAACTCTGTTAGAATGCGTTTAGAACAGTTTGAGGCCGTAGGTAATCTCATGATTACTGGCCGGTTACGTCCTTAACCCACGGGGGCGGGTTCGGGTCGTGACAGGTTTCTTGAATGAACTTCCATTTTTAATTTTCTGTAACTTCCATTTTTATTTTTATTCGACTTTCATTTTTATTCAATTTACTTTTCTATTCAACATCTTTTTTATTTAATTTCCAAATAGATCCTTATGGTATAGTGGTTTCTGGATTAAACTTCCATTGTTAATTTTATGCAACTTTCATTTTTATTTTTATTCAACTTCCATTTTTATTCAATTTACTTTTCTATTAAACATCCTTTTTTATTTAATTTTCAAATAGATCGTTAAGGTATAGTGGTTTATTGAATGAACATCCATTTTTAAATTTCTGCAACTTCCATTTTTATTTTTATTCGACTTCCATTTTTATTCAACTTATTTTTCTACTCAACTTCCTTTTTTATTTAATTTCCAAATTGGTCGTTAATGTATAGTGGTTTCTTCAATGAACTTCCATTTTTAATTTTTTGCAATTTTTATTTTTATTTTTATTTAACTTTCTTTTCTATTCAAGTTATTTTTCTATTCTACTTCCTTTTTTTACTTAATTTCCAAATAGATCGTTAAGGTATAGTGGTTTCTTGAATGAACTTCCATTTGTAATTTTCTACAACTTCCATTTTTATTCAATTTACTTTTCTATTCAACTTCTTTTTCATTTAATTTCCAAATAGATCGTTAAGGTATAGTGGTTTCTTGAATGAACTTCCATTTTTAATTTTCTGCAACTTCCATTTTTATTTTTATTTAATTTATTTTTCTATTCAACCTATTTTTTTATTTAATTTCCAAATATATTGTTAAGGTATAGTGGTTTCTGGATTGAACTTCCATTTTTAATTTTATTCAACTTCAATTTTTATTCGATTTACTTTTCTATTAAACTTCCTTTTTTATTTAATTTCCAAATAGATCGTTAAGGTATAGTGGTTTCTTGAATGAACTTCCATTTTTAATTTTCTGCCACTTCCATTTTTTTTTATTTGACTTCCATTTTTATTCAATTTACTTTTCTATTCGACTTCCTTTTTTATTTCATTTCCAAATAGATCATTAAGGTATAGTGGCTTCTGGATTGAACTTCCATTTTTAATTTTATGCAACGTTCATTTTTATTTTTATTCAACTTTCAGTTTTATTCAATTTACTTTTCTATTAAACTACCTTTTTTATTTAATTTCCAAGTAGATCGTTAAGGTATAGTGGTTTCTTGAATGAACTTTCATTTTTAATTTTCTGCAACTTCCATTTTTATTTTTATTCGACTTCCATTTTTATTCAATTTACTTTTCTATTCAACTTCTTTTTTGTTTAATTTCCAAATAGGTCGTTAAGGTATAGTGGTCTCTGGATTGAACTTTCATTTTTATTTTTATTTTTATTCATCTTCCATTTTTATTCGATTTACTTTTCTATTAAACTTCCTTTTTTATTTAATTTCCAAATAGATCGTTAAGGTATAGTGGTTTCTTGAATGAACTTCCAATTTTAATTTTCTGCAACTTCCATTTTTATTTTATTCGACTTCCATTTTTGTTCAAGTTATTTTTCTATTCAACTTCCTTTTTTATTTAATTTACAAATTGGTCGTTAATGTATAGTGGTTTCCTGAATGAACTTTCATTTTTAATTTTATGCAATTTCCATTTTTATTTTTATTTAACTTCCCTTTTTATTCAAATTATTTTTCTATTCTACTTCCTTTTTCATTTAATTTCCAAATAGATCGTTAAGGTATAGTGGTTTCTTGAATGAACTTCCATTTTTAATTTTCTGCAACTTCCATTTTTATTTTTATTCGACTTCCATTTTTATTCAATTTACTTTTCTACTCACCTTCTTTTTTGTTTAATTTCCAAATAGGTCGTTAAGATATAGTGGTTTCTGGATTGAACTTTTATTTTAATTGTTATTCAACTTCCATTTTCTTTCGATTTACTTTTCTATTAAATTTCTTTTTTTATTTTATTTCAAAATAGATCATTAAGGTATAGTGGTTTCTTGAATAAACTTCCATTTTTAATTTTTTGCAATTTCCATTTTTATTTTTATTCGACTTCCATTTTTGTTCAAGTTATTTTTCTATTCAACTTCCTTTTTTATTTAATTTCCAAATGGATCGTTAAGGTATAGTGCTTTCTGGAATGAACACCATTTTTAATCTTATGCTACTTTCTTTTTTATTTTTATTCAATTTGCTTTTCTATTCAACTTCCTTTTTTATTTAATTTCCAAATAGATCGTTAAGGTATAGTGGTTTCTTGAATGAACTTCCATTTTTAATTTTCTGCAACTTGCATTTTTATTTTTATTCGACTTCCATTTTTATTCCATTTACTTTTCTATTAAACTTCCTTTTTTATTTAATTTCCAAATAGATCGTTATGGTATAGTGGTTTCTTGAATGAACTTCCATTTTTAATTTTCTGCAACTTCCATTTTTTTTTGTTTCACTTCCATTTTTATTCAATTTATTTTTCTATTCAACTTCCCTTTTTCTTTCATTTCCAAATAGATCGTTAAGCTATAGTGGTTTCTGGATTGAACTTCCATTTTTAATTTTATGCAACTTTCATTTTTATTTTTATTCAACTTCCATTTTTATTCAATTTACTTTTCTATTAAACATCCTTTTTTATTTAATTTCCAAATAGATCGTTAAGGTATAGTGGTTTCTTGAATGAACTTCCATTTTTAATTTTCTGCAACTTAAAATTTTTTTTTTTATTTGACTTCCATTTTTATTCAATTTACTTTTCTATTCAACTTCTTTTCTGTTGAAATTCCAAATAGATCGTTAAGGTATAGTGGTTTCTGGATTGAACTTTCATTTTTATTTTTATTCAACTTCCATTTTTATTCGATTTACTTTTCTGTTAAACTTCCTTTTTTATTTAATTTCCAAATAGATCGTTAAGGTATAGTGGTTTCTTGAATGAACTTCCATTTTTAATTTTCTGCAACTTCCATTTTTATTTTTGTTCGACTTCCATTTTTATTCAAGTTATTTTTCTATTCAAGCTCCTTTTTTATTTAATTTCCAAATTGATCGTTAGTGTATAGTGGTTTCTTGAATGAACTTTCATTTTTAATTTTCTGCAATTTCCATTTTTATTTTTATTTAACTTCCATTTTTATTCAAGTTTACTTTCTACTCAACTTCCTTCTTTATTTAATATCCAAATAGATCGATAACGTATAGTTGTTTTTGAATGAACTTCCATTTTTAATTTTCTGCAACTTTCATTTTTATTTTTATTCGACTTCCATTTTTATTCAAGTTATTTTTCTATTTAACTTCCTTTTTTAGTTAATTTCCAAATTGATCGTTAATGTATAATGGTTTCTTGAATGAACTTCCATTCTTAATTTTCTGCTGCTTCGATTTTTATTTTTATTCGACTTCCATTTTTATTCAAGTTAATTTTCTATTCAACTTCGTCTTTTATTTAATTTCCAAATAGATCGTTAAGGCATAGTGGTTTCTTGAATGAACTTCCAATTTTAATTTTCTGCAACATCCATTTTTATTTCTATTCAACTTCTTTTTTTATTCAAGTTTCTTTTCTATTCAACTTTCGTTTTTATTTAATTTCCAAATAAATCGTTAAGGTATACTGGTTTCTGCATTGAACTTCCATTTTTAAGTTTACGCGACTTTCACTCCTATTTTTATTCAACTTCCATTTTTATTCAATTTACTTTTCTATTACACTTCCTTTTTTATTTAATTTCCAAATAGATCGTTATGGTATAGTGGTTTCTCTAATGAACTTCCATTTTTAATTTTCTGCAACTTCCATTTTTATTTTTATTCGACTTCCATTTTTATTCAAGTCATTTTTCTATTCAACTTCCTTTTTTATTTAATTTCCAAATAGATCGTTAAGTTATAGTTGTTTCATGAATTGACATCCATTTTTAATTTTCTGAACCTTCCATTTTTATTTTTATTTGACTTCCAAATTTATTCAAGTCATTTTTCTATTCAACTTCCTTTTTTGTTTAATTTCTAAATAGTTCGTGAAGGTATAGTGGTTTCAGGGTTGAACTTCCATTTTTAATTTTATGCAATGTTCATTTTTATTTTTATTCAACTTTCATTTTTACTCAATTTATTTTCTATAAAACTACCTTTTTTATTTAATTTCCAAATAGATCGTTAACGTATAGTGGTTTCTTGAATGAACTTCCATTTTTATTTTTATTTGACTTCCATTTTTATTCAATTTATTTTTCTATTCAACTTCCTTTTTATTTAATTTCCAAATAGATCGTTAAGGTATAGTGGTTTCTAGATTGAACTTCCATTGTTAATTTTATGAAACTTTCATTTTTATTTTTATTTAACTTCCATTTTTATTCAATTTACTTTTCTGTTGAACTTCCTTTTTTATTTAATTTCCAAATAGATCGTTAAGGTATAGTGGTTTCTGAATTGAACTTCCATTTTTAATCTTGTGCAACTTTCTTTTTAATTTTCATGGAACTTCCATTTTTATTCAATTTGCTTTTCTATTCAACTTCCTTCTTTATTTAATTTCCAAATAGATCGTTAAGGTATAGTGGTTTCTTGAATGAACTTCCATTTTTTATTTTCTGCAACTTCCATTTTTATTTTTATTCGACTTCCATTTTTATTCAATTTACTTTTCTATTCAACTTCTTTTTTGTTTAATTTCCAAATAAATCGTTAAGGTATAGTGGTTTCTGGATTGAACTTTAATTTTTATTTTTATTCATCTTCCATTTTTATTCGATTTACTTTTCTATTAAACTTTCTTTTTTATTTAATTTCCAAATAGATCGTTAAGGTATAGTGGTTTCTTGAATGAACTTCCATTTTTAATATTCTGCAACTTCCATTTTTATTTTTATTCTACTTCCTTTTTTATTCAAGTTATTTTTCTATTCAACTTCCTTTTTTATTTAATTTCCAAATTGGTCGTTAATGTATACTGGTTTCTTGAATGAACTTCCATTTTTAATTTTTTGCAATTTCCATTTTTATTTTTATTTAACTTCCTTTTTTATTCAAGTTATTTTGCTATTCTACTTCCTTTTTTATTTAATTTCCAAATGGATCGTTAAAGTATCGTGGTTTCTTGAATGAACTTCCATTTTTAATTTTCTGCAACTTCCATTTTCATTTTTATTCGACTTCCATTTTTATTCAATTTACTTTTCTATTCAACTTCTTTTTTATTTAATTTCCAAATAGATCGTTAAGGTATAGTTGTTTCTGGATTGAACTTCCATCTATAATTTTATACAACTTTCATTTTTATTTTTATTCAACTTCCATTTTTATTCAATTTACTTTCCTATTAAACTTCGTTTGTTATTTAATTTCCAAATAGATCGTTAAGGTATAGTGGTTTCTTGAATGAACTTCCATTTTTAATTTTCTGCAACTTCAATTTTTACTTTTATTCGACTTCCATTTTTATTCAATTTACTTTTCTATTCAACTTCTTTTTTGTTTAATTTCCAAACAGATCGTTAAGGTATAGTGGTTTCTGGATTGAACTTTAATTTTTATTTTTATTCAACTTCCATTTTTATTCGATTTACTTTTCTATTAAACTTTCTTTTTTATTTAATTTCCAAATAGATCGTTAAGGTATAGTGGTTTCTTGAATGAACTTCCATTTCTAATATTCTGCAACTTCCATTTTTATTTTTATTCTACTTCCTTTTTTATTCAAGTTATTTTTCTATTCAACTTCCTTTTTTATTTAATTTCCAAATTGGTCGTTAATGTATAGTGGTTTCTTGAATGAACTTCCATTTTTAATTTTTTGCAATTTCCATTTTTATTTTTGTTTCACTTCCTTTTTTCTTCAAGTTATTTTGCAATTCTACTTCCTTTTTTATTTAATTTCCAAATGGATCGTTAAGGTATAGTGGTTTCTTGAATGAACTTCCATTTTTTATTTTCTGCAACTTCCATTTTTATTTTTATTCGACTTCCATTTTTATTCAATTTACTTTTCTATTCGACTTCTTTTTTGTTTAATTTCCAAATAGATCGTTAAGGTATAGTAGTTTCTGGATTGAACTTTAATTTTTATTTTTATTCAACTTCCATTTTTATTCGATTTACTTTTCTATTAAACTTTCTTTTTTATTTAATTTCCAAATAGATCGTTAAGGTATAGTGGTTTCTTGAATGAACTTCCATTTTTAATATTCTGCAACTTCCATTTTTATTTTTATTCGACTTCCGGTTTTTTTCAAGTTATTTTTCTATTCAACTTCCTTTTTATTTAATTTCCAAATTGATCGTTAATGTATAGTGGTTTCTTGAATGAACCTCCATTTTTAATTTTTTGCAATTTGTATTTTTATTTTTATTTAACTTCATTTTTTGTTCAAGTTATTTTTCTATTCTACTTCATTTTTTATTTAATTTCCAAATGGATCATTAAGGTATTGTGGTTTCTTGAATGAACTTCCATTTTTAATTTTCTGCAACTTCCTTTTTTATTTTTATTCGACTTCCATTTTTATTCAATTTACTTTTCTATTCAACTTATTTTTTATTTAATTTCCAAATAGATCGTTAACGTATAGTTGTTTCTGGATTGAACTTCCATTTATTATTTTACGCAACTTTCATTTTTATTTTTATTCAACTTCCATTTTTATTCAATTTACTTTCCTATTAAACTTCGTTTTTTATTTAATTTCCAAATAGATCGTTAAGGTATAGTGGTTTCTTGAATGAACTTCCATTTTTAATTTTCTGCAACTTCCATTTTTATTTTTATTTGACTTCTATTTTTATTCAATTTATTTTTCTATTCAACATCCTTTTTTCTTTAATTTCCAAATAGATCGTTAAAGTGTAGTGGTTTCTGGATTGAACTTCCATTTTTAATCTTATCCAACTTTCATTTTTATTTTTATTCTACTTCCATTTTTATTCAAATTGCTTTTCTGTTCAACTTCCTTTTTTATTTAATTTCCAAATAGATCGTTAAGGTATAGTGGTTTCTTGAATGAATTTCCATTTTTAATTTTCTACAACTTCCATTTTTATTTTTATTCGACTTCCATTTTTATTCAATTTACTTTTCTATTAAACTTCCATTTTTATTTAATTTCCAAATAGATCATTAAGGTATAGTGGTTTCTTGAATGAACTTCCATTTATTATTTTATGCAACTTCCATTTTTATTTTTATTTGACTTCCATTTTTATTCAACTTATTTTCTATTCAACTATCTTTTTTATTTCATTTCCAAATAGATCGTTAAGGTATGGTGGTTTCTGGATTGAACTTCCATTTTTAAATTTATCCAACTTTCATTTTTATTTTTATTCAACTTCCATTTTTATTCAATTTACTTTTCTATTAAACTTCCTTTTTTTATTTAATTTCTAAATAGATCGTTAAGGTATCGTGGTTTCTTGAATGAACATCCATTTTTTCTTTTCTGCAACTTCCATTTTTATTTTGATTCGACTTCCATTTTTATTCAATTTACTTTTCTATTCAACTTCTTTTTCGTTTAATTTCCAAATAGGTTGTTAAGGTATAGTGGTTTCTGGATTGAACTTTCATTTTTATTTTTATTCAACTTCCATTTTTATTCAATTTACTTTTCTATTAAACTTCCTTTTTTATTTAATTTCCAAATAGATCGTTAAGGTATAGTGGTTTCTTGAATGAACTTCCATTTTTAATATTCTGCAACTTCCATTTTTATTTTTATTCGACTTCCATTTTTATTCAAGTTATTTTTCTATTCAACTTCCTTTTTTATTTAATTTCCAAATTGATCGTTAATGTATAGTGGTTTCTTGAATGAACTTCCATTTTTAATTTTTTGCAATTTCCATTTTTATTTTTATTTAACTTCCATTTTTCTTTAAGTTATTTTTCTATTCTACTTCGTTTTTTATTTAATTTCCAAATGGATCGTTAAGGTATAGTGGTTTCTTGAATGAACTTCCATTTTTAATTTTCTGCAACTTCCATTTTTATTCAATTTACTTTTCTATTCGACTTCTTTTTTATTTAATTTCCAAATAGATCGTTAACGTATAGTTGTTTCTGGATTGAACTTCAATTTATAATTTTATGCAACTTTCATTTTTATTTTTATTCAACTTCCATTTTTATTCAATTTACTTTCCTATTTGACTTCGTTTTTTATTTAATTTCCAAATAGATCGTTAAGGTATAGTGGTGTCTGGAATGAACTTCCATTTTTAATTTTCTACAACTTTTCTTTTTATTTTTATTTGACTTCCATTTTTATTCGATTTATTTTCTATTCAACTTCCTTTTTTATTTCATTTCCAAATAGATCATTAAGGTACAGTGGTTTCTGGATTGAACTTCAATTTTTAATTTTATGCAACTTTCATTTTTATTTTTATTCAACTTCAATTTTTATTCAATTTACTTTTCTATTAAACATCCTTTTTTATTTAATTTCCAAATAGATCGTTAAGGTATAGTGGTTTCTTGAATGAACTTCCATTTTTAATTTTCTGCAACTTCCATTTTTATTTTTATTCGACTTCCATTTTTATTCAATTTACTTTTCTATTCAACTTCTTTTTTGTTTAATTTCCAAATAGATCGTTAAGGTATATTAGTTTCTGGATTGAACTTTAATTTTTATTTTTATTCAACTTCCATTTTTATTCGATTTACTTTTCTATTAAACTTTCTTTTTTATTTAATTTCCAAATAGATCGTTAAGGTATAGTGGTTTCTTGAATGAACTTCCATTTTTAATATTCTGCAACTTCCATTTTTATTTTTATTCGACTTCCGGTTTTTTTCAAGTTATTTTTCTATTCAACTTCCTTTTTATTTAATTTCCAAGTTTATTGTTAATGTATAGTGGTTTCTTGAATGAACCTCCATTTTTAATTTTTTGCAATTTCTATTTTTATTTTTATTTAACTTCATTTTTTATTCAAGTTATTTTTCTATTCTACTTCATTTTTTATTTAATTTCCAAATGGATCATTAAGGTACTGTGGTTTCTTGAATGAACTTCCATTTTTAATTTTCTGCAACTTCCTTTTTTATTTTTATTCGACTTCCATTTTTATTCAATTTACTTTTCTATTCAACTTATTTTTTATTTAATTTCCAAATAGATCGTTAACGTATAGTTGTTTCTGGATTGAACTTCCATTTATTATTTTATGCAACTTTCATTTTTATTTTTATTCAACTTCCATTTTTATTCAATTTACTTTCCTATTAAACTTCGTTTTTTATTTAATTTCCAAATTGATCGTTAAGGTATAGTGGTTTCTTGAATGAACTTCCATTTTTAATTTTCTGCAACTTCCATTTTTATTTTTATTTGACTTCTATTTTTATTCAATTTATTTTTCTATTCAACATCCTTTTTTCTTTAATTTCCAAATAGATCGTTAAAGTGTAGTGGTTTCTGGATTGAACTTCCATTTTTAATCTTATCCAACTTTCATTTTTATTTTTTTTCTACTTCCATTTTTGTTCAAATTGCATTTCTGTTCAACTTCCTTTTTTATTTAATTTCCAAATAGATCGTTAAGGTATAGTGGTTTCTTGAATGAACTTCCATTTTTAATTTTCTACAACTTCCATTTTTATTTTTATTCGACTTCCATTTTTATTCAATTTACTTTTCGATTAACCTTCCTTTTTTTATTTAATTTCCAAATAGATCATTAAGGTATAGTGGTTTCTTGAATGAAGTTCCATTTATTATTTTATGCAACTTCCATTTTTATTTTTATTTGACTTCCATTTTTATTCAACTTATTTTCTATTCAACTCCCTTTTTTTATTTCATTTCCAAATAGATCGTTAAGGTATAGTGGTTTCTGGATTGAACTTCCATTTTTAAATTTATCCAACTTTCATTTTAATTTTTATTCAACTTCCATTTTTATTCAATTTACTTTTCTATTAAACTTCCTTTTTTTCTTTAATTTCCAAATAGATCGTTAAGGTATCGTGGTTTCTTGAATGAACATCCATTTTTTATTTTCTGCAACTTCCATTTTTATTTTTATTCGACTTCCATTTTTATTCAATTTACTTTTCTATTCAACTTCTTTTTTGTTTAATTTCCAAATAGGTTGTTAAGGTATAGTGATTTCTGGATTGAACTTTCATTTTTATTTTTATTCAACTTCCATTTTTATTCGATTTACTTTTCTATTAAACTTCCTTTTTTATTTAATTTCCAAATAGATCGTTAAGGTATAGTGGTTTCTTGAATGAACTTCCATTTTTAATATTCTGTAACTTCCTTTTTTATTTTTATTCGACTTCCATTTTTATTCAAGTTATTTTTCTATTCAACTTCCTTTTTTATTTAATATCCAAATTGATCGTTAATGTATAGTGCTTTCTTGAATGAACTTCCATTTTTAATTTTTTGCAATTTCCATTTTTATTTTTATTTAACTTCCTTTTTTCTTCAAGTTATTTTTCTATTCTACTTCGTTTTTTTATTTAATTTCCAAATGGATCGTTAAGGTATAGTGGTTTCTTGAATGAACTTCCATTTTTAATTTTCTGCAACTTCCATTTTTATTTTTATTCGACTTCCATTTTTATTCAATTTACTTTTCTATTCGATTTCTTTTTTATTTAATTTTCAAATAGATCATGAACGTATAGTTGTTTTTGGATTGAACTTCAATTTATAATTTTATGCAACTTTCATTTTTATTTTTATTCAATTTACTTTCCTATTAGACTTCGTTTTTTATTTAATTTCCAAATAGATCGTAAAGGTATAGTGGTTTCTGTAATGAACTTCCATTTTTAATTTTCTACAACTTTTCTTTTTATTTTTATTTGACTTCCATTTTTATTCAATTTATTTTCTATTCAACTTCCTTTTTTATTTCATTTCCAAATAGATCATTAAGGTATAGTGGTTTCTGGATTGAACTTCAATTTTTAATTTTATGCAACTTTCATTTTTATTTTTATTCAACTTCCATTTTTATTCAATTTACTTTTCTATTAAACATCCTTTTTTATTTAATTTCCAAATAGATCGTTAAGGTATAGTGGTTTCTTGAATGAACTTCCATTTTTAATTTTCTGCAACTTCCATTTTTATTTTTATTCGACGTCCATTTTTATTCAATTTACTTTTCTATTCAACTTCCTTTTTTATTTAATTTCCAAATAGATCGTTAAGGTATAGTTGTTTCTGGATTGAACATCCATTTATAATTTTATGCAACTTTCATTTTTATTTTTATTCAACTTCCATTTTTATTCAATTTACTTTCCTATTAAATTTCATTTTTTATTTAATTTCCAACTAGATCGTTAAGGTATAGTAGTTTCTTGAATGAACTTCCATTTTGAATTTTCTGCAACTTCCATTTTTATTTTTATTTGACTTCTATTTTTATTCAATTTATTTTTCTATTCAACATCCTTTTTTATTTAATTTCCAAATAGATCGTTAAGGTATAGTGGTTTCTGGATTGAACTTCCATTTTTCATTTTATGCAACTTTCATTTTTATTTTTATTCAACTTCCATTTTTATTCAATTTACTTTTCTATTCAACTTCCGTTTTTGTTTAATTTCCAAATAGATCGTAAAGGTATACTGGTTTGTTGAATGAACTTCCATTTTTAATTTTGCTGCAACTTCCATTTTTATTTTTATTTAATTCCTTTTTTATTCAAGTTTCTTTTCTACTCAACTTCCTTTGTTATTTAATTTCCAAATAGATCGTTAAGGTATAGTGGTTTCTGGATTGAACTTCCATTGTTAGTTTTATGAAACTTTCATTTTTATTTTTATTCAGCTTCCATTTTTATTCAATTTACTTTTCTATTGAACTTCCCTTTTTATTTAATTTCCAAATAGATCGTAAAGGTGTAGTGGTTTCTGGATTGAACTTCCATTTTTAATCTTATGCAACATTCTTTTTTATTTTTATTCTATTTCCATTTTTATTCAATTTGTTTTTCTATTCAACTTCCTTTTTTATTTAATTTCCAAATAGATCGTTAAGGTATAGTGGTTTCTTGAATGAACTTCCATTTTTCATTCTCTACAACTTCCATTTTTATTTTTATTCGACTTTCATTTTTATTCGATTTACTTTTCTATTAAACATCCTTTTTTATTTAATTTCCAATTAGATCATTAAGGTATAGTGGTTTTTTGAAAGAACTTCCATTTTCAATTTTCTGCAACTTCCATTTTTATTTTCATTTGACTTCCATTTCTATTCAATTTATTTTCTATTCAACTTCCTTTTTTATTTCATTTCCAAATAGATCGTTAAGGTATAGTGGTTTCTGGATTGAACTTCCATTTTTAATTTTCTGCAACTTTCATTTTTATTTTTATTCAACTTCCATTTTTATTCAATTTACTTTTCTATTCAACTTACTTTTTTGTTTAATTTCCAAATAGATCGTAAATGTATAATGGTTTCTTGATTGAACTTCCATTTTTAATTTTGCTGCAACTTCCATTTTCATTTTTATTTAATTCCATTTTTCTTCAAGTTTCTTTTCCACTCAACTTCCTTTCTTATTTAATTTCCAAATAGATCGTTAAGGTATAGTGGTTTCTGGATTGAAGTTCCATTGTTAGTTTTATGAAACTTTCAATTTTATTTTTATTCAACTTCCATTTTTATTCAATTTACTTTTCTATTGCACTTCCTTTTTTATTTAATTCCCAAATAGATCGTTAAGGTGTAGTGGTTTCTGGATTGAACTTCCATTTTTAATCTTATGCAACTTTCTTTTTTATTTTTATTCTACTTCCTTTTTTATTCAATTTGCTTTTCTATTAAATTTCCTTTTTCATTTAATTTCCAAATAGATCGTTAAGGTATAGTGGTTTCTTGAATGAACTTCCATTTTTAATTCTCTACAACTTCCATTTTTATTTTTATTCGACTTCCATTTTTATTCAATTTACTTTTCTATTAAACTTCCTTTTTTATTTAATTTCCAAATAGATCGTTAACGTATAGTGGTTTCTTGAACGAACTTCTATTTTTAATTTTCTGCCACTTCCATTTTTATTCAATTTATTTTCTATTCAACTTCCTTTTTTATTTCATTTCCAAATAGAACGTTAAGGTATAGTGGTTTCTGGATTGAACTTCCATTTTTAATTTTATGCAACTTTCATTTTTATTTTTATTCAACTTTCATTTTTATTCAATTTACTTTTCTATTAAACTTCCTTTTTTATTTAATTTCCAAATAGATCGTTAAGGTATAGTGGTTTCTTGAATGAACTTCCATTTTTAATTTTCTGCAACATCCATTTTTATTTTTATTCGACTTCCATTTTCATTCAATTTACTTTTCTATTCAACTTCTTTTTTGTTTAATTTCCAAATAGGTCGTTAAGGTATAGTGGTTTCTGGATTGAACTTTCATTTTTATTTTTATTCAACTTCCATATATCTATGCATGTCTATATATCTATGCAAGTTCAATCCAGAAACCACTATACCATAAGGATCTATTTGGAAATTAAATAAAAAGGAAGTTGAATGGAAAAGTAAATTGAATAAAAATGGAAGTCGAATAAAAATATAAATGGAAGTTGCAGAATATTAAAAATGGAAGTTCATTCAAGAAACCACTATACCTTAACAATCTATTTGGAAATTAAATAAAAAAGGAAGTTTAATAGAAAAATAAATCGAATAAAAGCTCCACATTCTTCTATTCATCAGAGTTCCATTACCAAAAAGTATTACATGTTAACGACAAAAGCAAATGCCCTAAAGGCTTACAGCTTACCAAGTTAACACTTGGTTACAACAAAAGAGTGCTAACTCATTTACACATTAAGCCCTTGGCTTGAATATACATGTAATACATCAAAGAAACTAAACAACAAAAGTCTGCCCACCTCAAGCCTCCCAAGCTATGTCCTTAGAGGTGGCATGCTACCTGTACCTGAAAATGATATTCCCATATAGGGTGAGCCACAGCCCAGTAGAAATACACTAAACCAAATATGAACAATGACTAAAAGATTAGTAGTTGATAGATGGCCAACACTAGTACTTTCCCTTATCACCCTTTACGATTTCATGACATACAAGTCCATGTTACAATCCATTTTCCAATTCTTTTCAATTCTCAATTTATAACCATGGCTCAGAACTTGGCCAAACAACTTATATGAGACAGTAACTCATATTCAACTTCTTCCCAATTCATATTAGATAAGCGTACTAGCTATATCAACACATCAACAAATAAGCATACAAGCTATATCATCACTTCCATAGATATGCATAAGAGCACTATCACACTTCCAAAGACAAGCATATGAGCTATGTCAACACATTACTAGATAAGCATATGAGCTCTATCTATGGAGTCCATCCCCTATCTTCTCCCAACAACATCCGGTTTAGAGGTCTATTCCCTATCATCCCCTAAACCGTGGAGTACATCTCCTATCTCCTCCAACACGACACAATGCATATAAACAATAATTATACACATCATCACACAACACATAAATTTAATGTATTCTTTCAACCGTCATACTCAATGACACATTCCAGTGGTTAGTTTCAGTTTGCCTAATCATCATGCATTGTCTACAACAATCAAGACTATCCTCCACCGATAGCCCAAAGCAGTTATTTCTATACAGAAAATAAATGCAACAATGGATATATAATCAGCATTTCAACCAGGTGAGTGATAAATAATCCAACTACACTCTTTAATTCCATACATTTCCAAATCAATTTCTCATTCCTCATAATTAATTATGTGAATTAATTAACCAATGTAATTAGGGCATTTTCCATAATTAAAATTACAATCCTTAGGTTCCATTTTCATTAATGTTTTAACATTAATTTGACTTTTCCATACCAAACATGCATCTAGGTTTTATATAGCTAAAACCCAAACTTTTTCAAATTTACACAAAAGCCCCAAACTTTCACAACATTACCAACCCAACCCCAACATCCCAAAATGCTAAAATTTAAAGACAAAACCCATAGTGAGGAGTAGGTTGTCCCTACCTCAAAGAATGACACCCAACCAAGAAGATGATGGAAACGAAAATGCTCCAAACCACGAACTTTTCGGATCAAAAGATAGCCCTCGACGATCAACAACTTTTTTGTAAAGGCCAAAGATGAGGAAATCACTCCTACTAGATCAATACCTAGAGAGAAGGTAGAGCTCTAGAGTGAGAAGCTCAACAATGGTGTTTTTGGAAAAGTAAGAGAGAGAAGAGAAGTGGAAAAAGTGATTTAAAAAGTCAAAACACGGAGCTTTAACCCAGTCGCCCTGCTCGAGCGGCCAAACCCCCGCTCGAGCGTCACTCACAGACTCCCGCTCGAACGGCCAAACTCCCGCTCGAGTGGCGGATGCACACTCCCAGCACTTTTGCAGACAGGTCTCCCGCTCGAGCGTCCAACTCCCCGCTCGAGCGGCACTCACACACTCCCGCTCGAGCGTCACAACCGCCGCTCGAGCATACAACACTACAGAGGAGATACTGGATTCGTGTTTTTCCCGCTCGAGCGCCAAATCCCCCGCTCGAGCGGACAAGCAACAAAAGGATCCCCGCTCGAGCGGACAGGTCAAAATCTGGGCAACTAGTTTTGGTTCCTAAAGCTCAACCAACCTGTAACAAACCTACCCAACACATCCTATAACTCAGATACAAAGTAAGAAAGGATGTGAATAAGGTATACACAACAACCAACTCCACGGAACCTAAGTCCAGATACAACAATTAAAGAAAAGGGAAACCGGGATCGCTATAGTTAAGGTATAGTGGATTCTTGAATGAACTTCCATTTTTAAATTTCTGCAACTTCCATTTTTATTTTTATTCGACTTCCATTTTGATTCATTTACTTTCCTATTCAACTTCGTTTTTATTTAATTTCCAAATAGATCATTAAGGTATAGTGGTTTCTAGATTGAACTTCCATTTTTAATTTTCTGCAACTTCCATTTTTATTTTTCTTCAACTTCCATTTTTATTCAATTTACTTTCCTATTAAACTTCCTTTTTTATTTAATTTCCAAATAGATCGTTAAGGTATAGTGGTTTCTTGAATGAACTTCCATTTTTAATTTTCGGCAACTTCCATTTTTTTTTATTCGAATTCCATTCTTCATCAAGTTATTTTTCTATTCAACTTCCGTTTTTACTTAATTTCCAAATAGATCGTTAAGGTATAGTGGTTTCTTGAATGGAACTTCCATTTTTATTTTTATTTAACTTCATTTTTTATTGAAGTTTCTTTTCTACTCAACTTCCTTTTTGATTTAATTTCCAAATAGATCGTTAAGGTATAGTGGTTTCTGGATTGAACTTCCATTGTTAAGTTTATGCAACTTTCATTTTTATTTTTATTCAACTTCCATTTTTATTCAATTTACTTTTCTATTGTACTTCTTTTTTTATTTAATTTCCAAATAGATCGTTAAGGTATATTCGTTTCTAGACTGAACTTCCACTGTTAATTTTATGCAACTTTCATTTTTATTTTTATTCAACTTCAATTTTTATTCAATTTACTTTTCTATTGAACTTCCTTTTTGTTTAATTTCCAAATAGATTGTTAAGGTATAGTTGTTTCAGGATTGAATTTTCATTTTTAATCTTATGCAACTTTCGTTTTTATTTTTATTCAACTTCCATTTTTATTCAAATTGCTTTTCTATTCAACTTCCTTTTTTATTTAATTTCCAAATAAATCGTTAAGGTATAGTGGTTTCTTGAATGAACTTCCATTTTTAATTTTCTGCAACTTCCATTTTTATTTTTATTCGACTTCCATTTTTATTCAATTTACTTTTCTATTAAACTTCCTTTTTTATTTAATTTCCAAATAGATCGTTAAGTATAGTGGTTTCTTGAATGAACTTCCACTTTTAATTTTCTGCAACTTCTATTTTTATTGTTATTTAACTTCCTTTTTCAATCAAGTTTCTTTTCTACCTAACTTCTTTTTTATTTAATTTCCAAACAGATCGTTAAGGTATAGCGGTTTCTTGAATGAATTTCATTTTTTAATTTTCTGCAACTTCCATTTTTATTTTTAGTTAACTTCCATTTTTATTCAAGTTACTTTTATAAAAATTTCCTTTTTTATTTAATTTCCAAATAGATCGTTAAGGTATAGTGGTTTCTTGAATGAACTTCCAATTTTAATTTTCTGCAACTTCCATTTTAATTTCTATTCAACTTATTTTTTTATTCAAGTTTCTTTTCTATTCAACTTCCTTTTTTATTTAATTTCTAAATAGATCGTTAAGGTATAATGGTTTATAGATTGAACTTCCATTTTTAATTTTACGCAATTTTCACTTTTATTTTTATTCAACTTCCATTTTTATTCAATTTACTTTCCTATTAAAGTTCTTTTTTTATTTAATTTCCAAATAGATCGTTAAGGTATAATGGTTTCTTGAATGAACTTCCATTTTTAATTTTCTGCAACTTCTATTTTTTTTTTATTCGACTTCCACTTTTATTCAAGATATTTTTCTATTCAACTTCCTTTTTTATTTAATTTCCAAATAGATCGTTAAGGTATAGTGGTTTCTTGAATGAACTTCCATTTTTATTTTTATTTAACTTCCATTTTTATTCAAGTTATTTTTCTATTCAACTTCCTTTTTTATTTAATTTCCAAATAGATCGTTGAGGTATAGTGGTTTCTTGAATGAAATTCCATTTTTAATTTTCTATAACTTCCATTTTTATTTTTATTTAACTTCCTTTTTCAATCAAGTTTCTTTTCTACTCAACTTCCTTTTTTATTTAATTTCCAAATAGATCGTAAAGGTATAATGGTTTCTTGAATGAACTTTCATTTTTAATTTTCTACAACTTCCATTTTTATTTTTATTTGACTTCCTTTTTTATTTAATTTCCAAATATATCGTTAAGGTATACCGGTTTCTTGAATGAACTTCCATTGTTAATTTTATGCAACTTTCATTTTTATTTTTATTCAACTTCCATTTTTATTCAATTTGCTTTTCTATTGAACTTCGTTTTTTATTTAATTTCCAAATAGATCGTTAAGGTATAGTGGTTTCTGGATTGAACTTCCATTTTTAATCTTATGCAACTTTCTTTTTTATTTTTATTCAACTTCCATTTTTATTCAATTTGCTTTTCTATTCAACTTCCTTTTTTATTTAATTTCCAAATAGATCGTTAAGGTAT
Source organism: Camellia sinensis (assembly GCF_055761805.1). NCBI lineage: Eukaryota > Viridiplantae > Streptophyta > Magnoliopsida > Ericales > Theaceae > Camellia > Camellia sinensis. The sequence goes on along the minus strand of NC_138962.1, from coordinate 10,428,374 downwards.
AGTGGTTTCTTGAATGAACTTCCATTTCTAATTTTCAGCAACTTCCATTTTTATTTTTATTCGACTTCCATTTTTATTCAATTTACTTTTCTATTAAACTTCCTTTTTTATTTAATTTCCAAATAGATTGTAAAGGTATAGTGGTTTCTTGAATGAACTTCTATTTTTAATTTTCTGCAACTTCCATTTTTATTTTTATTTAACTTCCTTTTTCAATCAAGTTTTTTTCTACTCAACTGCTTTTTTATTTAATTTCCAAACAGATTGTTAATGTATAGTGGTTTCTTGAATGAATTTCCATATTTAATTTTTTGCAACTTCCATTTTTATTTTTAATTAACTTCCATATTAATTCAAGTTATTTTTCAATTCAACTTCCTTTTTTATGTAATTTCCAAACAGATCGTTAAGGTATAGTGGTTTCTTGATTGAACTTCCAATTTTAATTTTCTGCAACTTCCATTTTTATTTCTATTCAACTTCTTTTTTATTCAAGTTTCTTTTCTATTCAACTTCCTTTTTTATTTAATTTCTAAATAGATCGTTAAGGTATAATGGTTTATAGATTGAACTTCCATTTTTAATTTTCAGCAACTTCTATTTTAATTTTTATTCAACTTCCATTTTTATTCAATTTACTTTCCTATTAAACTTCCTTTTTTGTTTAATTTCCAAATAGATCGCTAAGGTATAGCGGTTTCTGGATTGAACTTTCATTTTTAAGTTTATGCAACTTTCATTTTTATTTTTATTCAACTTTCATATTTATCTAATTTACTTTTCTATTCAACTTCCTTTTTTGTCTAATTTCCAAATAGATCGTTAAGGTATAGTGGTTTCTTGAATGAACTTCCAATTTTAATTTTCTGCAACTTCCATTTTTATTTTTATTTGACTTCCATGTTTATTCAATTTAATTTTCTATTCAACTTCTTTTTTATTTAATTTCCAAATAGATCGTTAAGGTACAGTGGTTTCAAGATTGAACTTCCATTTTTAATTTTCAGCAACTTCCATTATTATTTTTATCCAACTTCCATTTTTATTCAATTTACTTTCCTATTAAACATCCTTTTTTATTTAATTTCCAAATAGATCGTTTAGGTATAGTGGTTTTTTGAATGAACTTCCAATTTTAATTTTCTGCAACTTTCATTTTTATTTCTATTCAACTTATTTTTTTATTCAAGTTATTTTTCTATTCAACTTCATTTTTTATTTAATTTCCAAATAAATCGTTAAGGTATAGTGGTTTCTTGAATGAAATTCCATTTTTAATTTTCTACAACTTCCAGTTTTATTTTTATTTACCTTCCTTTTTCAATCAAGTTTCTTTTCTACACAACTTCCTTTTTTATTTAATTTCCAAATAGATCGTAAAGGTATAATGGTTTCTTGAATGAACTTTCATTTTTAATTTTCTACAACTTCCATTTTAATTTTTATTTGACTTCCTTTTTTATTCAAGTTTCTTTTCTACTCAGCTTCTTTTTTTATTTAATTTCCAAATAGATCGTTAAGGTATACCAGTTTCTGGATTGAACTTCCATTGTTAATTTTATGCAACTTTCATTTTTATTTATTTTCAACTTCCATTTTTATTCAATTTGCTTTTCTATTCAAATTCCTTTTTTATTTAATTTCCAAATAGATGTTTAAGGCAGAGTGGTTTCTTGAATAAACTTCCATTTTTAATTTTCTACAACTTCCATTTTTATTTTTATTCGACTTCCATTTATATTCAATTTACTTTTCTATTAAACTTCCTTTTATATTTAATTTCCCAATTGATCGTTAACGTATAGTGGTTTCTTGAATGAACTTTCATTTTTAATTTTCTGCAACTTCCATTTTTATTTTTATGTAACTTCCTTTTTCAATCAAGTTTCTTTTCAACTCAACTTCCTTTTCTATTTAATTTCCAAATAGATCGTAAAGGTATAATGGTTTCTTGAATGAACTTCCATTTTTAATTTTCCCCAACTTCCATTTTTATTTTTATTTAATTTCCTTTTTTATTTAAGTTTCTTTTCTACTCAACTTCCTTTTTTATTTAATTTCCAAATAAATCGTTAAGGTATAGTGGTTTCTGGATTGAACTTCCATTGTTAATTTTATGCAACTTTCATTTTTATTTTTATTCGACTTCCATTTTTATTCAATTTACTTTTATATTGAACTTCCTTTTTTATTTAATTTCCAAATAGATCGTTAAGGTATAGTGGTTTCTGGATTGAACTTTCATTTTTAATCTTATACAACTTTCTTTTTTATTTTTATTCAACTTCCAATTTTATTCAATTTGCTTTTCTATTCAACTTCTTTTTTTATTTAATTTCCAAATAAATCGTTAAGGTATAGTGGTTTCTTGAATGAACTTCCATTTTTAATTTTCAGCAACTTCCATTTTTATTTTTATTCGACTTCCATTTTTATTCAATTTACTTTTCTATTAAACTTCCTTTTTTATTTAATTTCCAAATAGATCGTTAAGGTATAGTGGTTTTTTGAATGAATTTCCATATTTAATTTTCTGCAACTTCCATTTTTATTTTTAATTAACTTCCATATTTATTCAAGTTATTTTTCAATTCAACTTCCTTTTTTATTTAATTTCCAAATAGATCGTTAAGGTATAGTGGTCTCTTGAATGAACTTCTAATTTTAATTTTCTGCAACTTCCATTTTTATTTCTATTCAACTTCTTTTTTTATTCAATTTGCTTTTCTATTCAACTTCTTTTTTTATTTAATTTCCAAATAGATCGTTAAGGTATAGTGATTTCTGGATTGAACTTCCATTTTTAAGTTTATGCAACTTTCAGTTTTAGTTTTATTCAACTTTCATTTTTATTCAATTTACTTTTCTATTCAACTTCCTTTTTTATCTAATTTCCAAATAGATCGTTAAGGTATCATGGTTTCTTTAATGAACTTCCAATTTTAATTTTCTGCAACTTCCATTTTTATTTTTATTTGACTTCCATTTTTATTCAATTTACTTTTCTTTTCAACTTCTTTTTTATTTAATTTCGAAATAGATCGTTAAGGTATAGTGGTTTCTAGATTGAACTTCCATTTTTAATTTTCTAAAACTTCCATTTTTATTTTTGTTCAACTTCCATTTTTATTCAATTTACTTTCCTATTAAACTTCATTTTTTATTTAATTTCCAAATAGATCGTTTAGGTATAGTGGTTTCTTGAATGAACTTCCGATTTTAATTTTCTGCAACCTCCACTTTTATTTCTATTCAACTTCTTTTTTTATTCAAGTTTCTTTCCTATTCAACTTCCGTTTTTACGTAATTTCCAAATCGATCGTTAAGGTATAGTGGTTTCTTGAATGAACTTTCATTTTTAATTTTCTGCAACTTTCATTTTTATTTTTATTTAACTTCCTTTTTCAATCAAATTTCTTTTCTACTCTACTTCCTTTTTTATTTAATTTCCAAATAGATCGTAAAGGTACAATGGTTTCTTGAATGAACTTCCATTTTTAATTTTCTGCAACTTCTATTTTTATTTTTCTTTAACTTCCTTTTTTATTCAAGTTTCTTTTCTACTCAACTTCCTTTTTTATTTGATTTCCAAATAGATCGTTAAGGTATAGTGGTTTCTGGATTGAACTTCTATTGTTAATTTTATGCAACTTTCATTTTTATTTTTATTCAACTTCCATTTTTATTAAATTTACTTTTCTATTGAACTTTCTTTTTTATTTAATTTCCAAATAGATCGTTAAGGTATAGGGGTTTCAGGATTGAACTTCCACTTTTAATCTTATGCAACTTTTTTTTTTTTTATTCAACTTCCATTTTTATTCAATTTTTTTTTCTATTCAACTTCCTTTTTTATTTAATTTCCAAATAGATCGTTAAGGTATAGTGGTTTCTTGAATGAACTTTCATTTTTAATTTTCTGCAACTCCCATTTTTATTTTTATCCGACTTCCATTTTAATTCAATTTACTTTTCTATTAAACATCCTTTTTTAATTAATTTCCAAATAGATTGTTAAGGTATAGTGGTTTCTTGAATGAACTTCCATTTTTAATTTTCTGCAACTTCCATTTTTATTTTTATTTAACTTCCTTTTTCAATGAAGTTTCTTTTCTACTCAACTTCTTTTTTATTTAATTTCCAAACAGATCGTTAAGGTATATTGGTTTCTTGAATGAATTTCCATTTTTAATTTTCTGCAACTTCCATTTTTATTTTTAATTAACTTCCATATTTATTCAAGTTATTTTTCAATTCAACTTCCTTTTTTATTTAATTTCCAAATAGATCGTTAAGGTATAGTGGTATCTTGAATGAACTTCCAATTTTAATTTTCTGCAACTTCCATTTTTATTTCTATTCAACTTCTTTTTTTATTCAAGTTTCTTTTCGACTCAACTTCTTTTTTTATTCAAGTTTCTTTTCTACTCAACTTCTTTTTTAGTTAATTTTCAAACAGATCGTTAAGGTATAGTGGTTTCTTGAATGAATTTTCATTTTTAATTTTCTGCAACTTCCATTTTTATTTTTAATTAACTTCCATATTTATTCAAGTTATTTTTCAATTCAACTTCCTATTTTATTTAATTTCCGAAAAGATCGTTAAGGTATAGTGGTTTCTTGAATGAACTTCCAATTTTAATTTTCTGCAACTTCCATTTTTATTTCTATTCAACTTCTTTTTTTGTTCAAGTTTCTTTTCTATTCAACTTCCTTTTTTATTTAATTTCTAAATAGATCGTTAAGGTATAATGGTTCGTTTAATGAACTTCCATTTTTAATTTCATGGAACTTCCATTTTTATTTTTATTCAGCTTCCATTTTTATTCAATTAATTTTTCTATTCAACTTCATTTTCTGCAACTTCCATTTTTATTTTTAATTAACTTCCATATTTATTCAAGTTATTTTTCAATTCAACTTCCTTTTTTATTTAATTTCCAAATAGATCGTTAATGTATAGTGGTTTCTTGAATGAACTTCCAATTTTAATTTTCTGCAACTTCCATTTTTCTTTTTATTCAACTTCCATTTTTATTCAAGTTATTTTTCTATTCAACTTCCTTTTTTATTTAATTTCCAAATAGATCGTTAAGGTATAGTGGTTTCTGGATTGAACTTCCATTTTTAATTTTATGCAACTCTCACTTTTATTTTTATTCAACTTCCATTTTTATTCAATTTACTTTCCTATTAAACTTTCTTTTTTATTTAATTTCCAAATAGATCGTTAAGGTATTGTGGTTTCTGGAATGAAGTTCCATTTTTAATTTTCTCCAACTTCCAATTTTTTTTTTATTCGACTTCCATTTTTATTCAAGTTATTTTTCTTTTCAACTTCCTTTTTTATTTAATTTCCAAATAGATCGTTAAGGTATAGTGGTTTCTTGAATGAACTTCCATTTTTAATTTTCTGCAACTTCCATTTTTATTTTTATTTAACTTCCTTTTTCCATCAAGTATCTTTTCTACTCAACTTCCTTTTTTATTTAATTTTCAAATTGATCGTTAAGATATAGTGGTTTCTGGATTGAACTTCCATTTTTAATTTTATGCAACTTTCATTTTTATTTTTCTTCAACTTCCATTTTTATTCAATTTGCTTTTCTATTAAACTTCCTTTTTTATTTAATTTCCAAATAAATCGTGATGGTATAGTGGTTTCTTGAATGAACTTCCATTTTTAATTTTCTGCAACTTCCATTTTTCTTTTTATTCGACATCCATTTTTATTCAAGTTATTTTTCTGTTGAACTTCTTTTTTTATTTAATTTCCAAATAGATCGTTTAGGTATTGTAAGAACCCACATTTTTCATCTTAATCATGTTCATGAGCATTTGTATGATTATGACTTGTTAAGCTTGCATGTGTATGTTGTGACTTGATTTGCTTTAGCAAGTGAAATCTGTGCCTTGACTTGAAGCCTTGTGATTTGTCTAAGTATAGTGTACCTGTCTTGTTCCTTCCTTGATGTAAAAACTTAGGTCACGCCTTGCCTCTAGCCGATGTTATTCCAAGCCGAGGTCACCCTTAGTCTAGTAGTAGTATCTTGGAACCCCTTGTTGATCTCCGTCCTTGCCTCGACCACGTTAGCCGAGATGTTACCTTGCACCCCAGTGATCTCGTCCTGGAGCGGTATGACCTAGGCCGAGGTGTGGCGCATCTAGGCCAAGATGTGGCACAGCTTAGTCAAGTGTTGTCCTTCCTAGCCGAGGTCATTGTCACCTTAGTTGCCGAAGTCCTTGTTAGCCGATGTCACCCCTTGCCGAAGTGTCATTCCGTGCAGACTTGTTAGATATGCCTTGTTGTTAGCCGATGTCATAGCCTGTCAGAGAGCCCATGCCGCTTTGCTTGTTGAACACCCTTCCACCATGCCTTGTCTGGTCTGCCAGTCACCTTTTCAGGTAGAACCCAACCAGTCGCCGCCACGTGTCTCAGCAGAGGATTAACCCCAGAACCGGGTATATAAAACTATCATTTGGTGTCATAACCTTGTCTTGTAGAGAGAGAAGCTCTAGGAGGAAGAAAGAGTTTTAGAGTGAGGAAGTAGATCTTCAAGCTTGATTTCTAGAGATCCAACCGTTAGATCCGCATTCTAAGGTTAGATTCTTGATCTACTCGTAATGTTCTTTATGTTTATGTTATTGCATTGCATGATTGAAAATGATCTGTAAGCCATGCGTCGTTTTGAAGCTCGATTTTAGAAAGAGAAAATGACATTCATGTGTTCTTCAAGAAAGTCTTGATTTGATCCGAAAGCTTTATGCCTAGATTCACGTTTTGTGTTTGTTCTTGCATGATTTCCAAGTATGGGTACCCAGGTCCATGTTTTCAAACTCATAGCACGAAAACCTCAGATTTGTGATGACAGATTATGATCAAACATTCGTATTTTTCATGTTTTCACACCCATGTTCTTCATGTTCATCAGCAGAGGGGAACCCAGAGTTTCCCGACCTCTTTTCCTTGTATGTGGCCCTCGGAAACACACCTCGGCTTAGACCTGGTTGGTGCCCAGTAGGTTTTCCAAAAATCATTTGCATGCATGTTAGACTTGTTTTGAGGAAATATGTTCAAGTACGCTTTGCAATGTGATTGTAGGACTGGACCTTGCTTGACCCCGACGGTTGAAGAATTAAGTGAGTGGTATTTCTAATAAAGCTATGTTACACTTGTTTTGATAAATCTTGTTTTGCCTTGTCTTGAAAAGTATTTGATTAAGCATGAATGACTATCCCTATTTTGTATATCAAAGGCTATCTTGTTTTGATGACATTTCTTGAAAGTCCTTAGTTGCAGGGGACTATAATTCAACTGCACTCTTGTCTTGACAGTCCTTAGTGCTAGAGGACTCTAAACTTTCGCAGCACAGCTTGTCTTGACAGTCCTTAGTGCTAGAGGACTATAAACTTTCGCAGCACAGCTTGTCTTGAAAGTCCTTAGTTGCAGGGGACTATAATACAACTGCACTCTTGTCTTGGGAATGTCATCACCTTCTTGTATTAAGTAGATGTAATAACATCTAAAGAACTTGAAAGGCCGGCAATGAACTTGATTTCCCTCTTGATTGTAGAGTATGTTATGTATTGTTTTGAAAGAAATCTTGGATATCAATCATGCAAACCTTTATTTCTAATATCATTCACTAGGTATCCAAGCTCACCCTCTCTATATATATGTAGGTGATGAACAAGAAGGCATTGAGGCCTAGACGTGATTGCCGATGTGTTTTGGGTGCTTTGCCGACATGTTTTGGATTTGCGTTTTGCATCGTCTTGAAGATTATGCTTCTCGGCTTATGTTTTCCTTGTTTGTTTTTGGCATATGTCGGCTTGAGAAGCCTTTTGGTCAGGACGTGTTTTGTATCTCATTCTTGCTGTATCTAAATTGTAAGACTTGTAAAGATGTTTGATGTATGACATTCCATTGGACTTATGCACGGCTTTCATGGACTATTTAGATTTTGTATATGTATACATATTGCTTCCGCACTTGTAAGCCCCATATTTTATACTCTGATTGTGTGGCAATTTTGGAAGTCGGCCTTCGGTAATCACGGATTACTGGCCATCACGGCACCAAACTACTAGGGGCGGTTTGGGGGCGTGACAGAATGGTATCAGAGCACAAGATCCTTATAGTACGTTATTCACACTTTGAGTCCTAAAGAGCCTAAGATTTCCCTTAGAAGAATGTTAAGATTGCATCATATTGCTTGCTACTTGACTATGTGTGCATCGTTTTAGCCTAGACGCTCGTTACTTGCATATGTGTTATCTGTTTAGTTGTTTTAAAGTCTCATCTTGCATTCCCCCTAGCATCATGAGGAGAGGTAGACCCCCGGTTGGCCGAGATCGATCAGAAGACAGGTTGGAGAGATTGGAAAGGTTAGTCGAAGGCTTGGTTCGGGAGCAGAGGCAACCTAGGCCGCAGGATACTGGTACCACTTCCATGCATGCCGAACAGACGAATGGCCGATATGCAGCTCCACCCCCTCCAGTGCCACAAGTGCCTCCACAGCAAGCTTTGTATGGGAACGACACGATAACTCTAATCAGAGAGTTCAAGAAGATGAAACCGCCGAGATTTCAGGGAGGTATAGAACCGATGAAAGCCGAGGCATGGGTTTTAGAAATGGAGAAGTTGTTTGAAGTTTTTCCCAGTACAGACGCCCAGAAGGTATCTCTAGCAGCATTCACATTAGACGACGATGCTCGTAGGTGGTGGATGATGGTTCGAGAAAGCAATCCGGGTTTGACGTGGGCAAAATTTTTGGAGTTATTCTACAACAAGCATTTCCCCCTCAGCGTCTGGGACCGAAAGACCACGGAGTTTCAGAATCTGATCCAAGGGAACAAGACGGTCGCGGAATACGATCGAGCCTTTACTGAACTAGCGAGATATGCGCCTCATATGGTTGACGACGAGTACCGAAAGGCGAGGAAGTTCGAAAGTGGGTTGCGTGGACCGATACAAGATCGGGTCAATATGCTCAATATGCCGACGTACGCCGGAGTACTGGACAAGGCCATTCTGGCTGAAGCTAACTTGAACCGATACCAGAGTTCAGGTGAGGGTCAGAGGAAGAGACAGAGTTATGACAATCGCCGAGTTCCGTTCAATGCCAAGAAGAAGATAAGCACAGACAGTTCCAGCAACTCAAATCAGGAAGGTAACGTTAAGCCGATGTGCGCGAGTTGTGGAAAGCTACATTTCGGGGTTTGTCGTTGGGCAACAGGAGCTTGCTACGAGTGTGGCGAGATAGGCCATCGCGTGAAGGACTGCCCGAAAGCAAGGACCGATGATGGAAAGAGGACTAGGAGCACCTCGGGCTCTGCACAGAAGAATAACATCGGGGGAGTACAGGCGAGGCAGGGCAGAGTTTTCGCATTAGTGCCGGGAGACGCCCAGAATGCTGAAACAGTGGTGTCAGGTACCATTTCAATTTGTTCTCAAGATGCATACGTATTGATTGATTCGGGTTCTACGCATTCATTTGTGTCCACTATATTCGCCGAGAAGTTGGATAGAGAATTAGAACCCCTTGATTATGTATTATCTGTGTCTACTCCATCTGGGAGAAATATGATTGTTACATCCATTTATAGGGCGTGTATTGCTATGATTGAGAGTGTAGAATTGTTAGTTGATTTGATGCCATTAAACATGACTCACTTCGATGTTATATTGGGAATGGATTGGTTAGTGGCGAATCATGCATCCATTAATTGTATTACTAAGAACGTCACATTGAAGACCCCAAGTCAAGCTGAGGTCATTTTCCAAGGTAAAGGAATAGTACCCCCACCTTACTTAATCTCATCCATGAAGGCCTACAAGTTGATCCAAAAAGGATGTAAGGGTTATTTATGCAGTATACTAAGTGATCTGAATGGAAATGTTGAGATAGCCGACATACCCGTTGTTGAGGAATTCCCCGACGTCTTTCCGAATGAGTTGCCTGGCCACCTTGTCGATAGAGAAATAGAGTTCACTGTGGACGTCTTGCCAGGGACACAACCTATCTCCAAAACACCCTACAGAATGGCTCCAGCCGAACTTAGAGAACTGAAGTCGCAGTTACAGGAATTGTTGGATAAGGGATTCGTCAAGCCGAGTACTTCACCGTGGGGAGCACCCGTTCTGTTTGTTAAGAAAAAGGATGGCACACTTCGTCTTTGCATCGACTACAGGGAACTTAATAAGGTGACCATTAAGAACAAGTATCCATTGCCAAGGATTGATGACTTACTCGATCAACTACGAGGAGCACGAGTCTTTTCCAAGATTGACCTCAGGTCGGGTTACCATCAGTTGAAGGTTAAAGCCGAGGACATTGAGAAAACTGCTTTTCGGACAAGATATGGTCACTACGAATTTTTGGTAATGCCCTTTGGAGTAACCAATGCCCCAGCAGCATTCATGGACCTGATGAACAGAGTCTTTAAGCCGTACCTAGATGAATTTGTCATTATTTTTATCGACGACATATTGATCTATTCTGGGAATGCGAGCGAGCACGAGAATCATCTGAGACTTGCCCTGCAGACCTTGAGAGATAAGAAGTTGTACGCCAAGTTAAGTAAATGCGAGTTCTGGCTTTCCAGCATTTCATTTCTAGGGCATGTGATTAATGAAGACGGTATATCAGTTGACCCCAGTAAGATTGAAGCCATTGTGAATTGGCCGACGCCGACCAACGTGTCCGAGGTTCGTAGTTTCCTGGGTTTGGCAGGTTATTACAGAAAGTTTGTGAAGGATTTCTCGAGGATTGCAGTGCCTTTGACACAACTAACCAAGAAGGGAGCAGCTTATGAATGGACCAATGAAAGAGAATCAGCTTTCCAGGAACTGAAGACGAGGTTAGTTACAGCACCGGTTCTGGTACTACCATCAGCTAATGAAGAATTTCAGATCTACAGCGATGCTTCACACAAAGGTTTGGGTTGCGTTTTAATGCAAAAAGGTAAAGTCATAGCGTACGCGTCTCGTCAGTTGAAGCCTAATGAAAAGAATTATCCCACCCATGACCTGGAGTTAGCTGCCGTGGTTTTTGCTTTGAAGATCTGGCGTCATTACCTGTACGGAACATCTTGTCAAGTTTTCACCGACCACAAGAGTCTGAAATACTTGTTCACCCAGAAAGAGTTAAATATGAGGCAGAGAAGATGGCTCGAGCTGTTGAAGGACTACGACATGCAGATTCAGTATCACCCAGGTAAGGCAAACTCCGTAGCCGACGCATTAAGCAGGAAGCTAGTCGGAAGTTTGGTGTGTCTGGCAACAGTCTCAGCGGAACCGACCATCGTTGAGGAAGTAAAGACCAGGCAGGTGGAAGATAAGTTCCTAAAAAGGGTAATCGATGAATTTGTCTCCAAGCCGAGGCCAGGGTACACGGTGGAAAATCAGGTGCTTAGGTTCGAAGGAAGATTGTGTGTAGCCGACGTACCAGAGTTGAAAAGGAAGATTTTGCAAGAGGCCCATAACTCCAAGTTTGCCATTCATCCAGGGAGCACCAAGATGTATCAGGACGTAAAGCGGACCTTTTGGTGGCCAAACATGAAAAGAGAAATAGCTGAGTTTGTGTTTCAGTGTCTGAGTTGTCAGCAAGTGAAGGCAGAACACCAGAGACCGGCAGGACTTCTCCAACCCTTGTCAATTCCTGAGTGGAAATGGGAGCACATCTCCATGGATTTCGTAGTGGGTTTGCCGAGGACGCAAAGAGGTATGGATTCCATTTGGGTTATAGTTGACAGGTTTACTAAGTCAGCTCACTTTTTACCTGTCAAGACTACATTCAATGCCGACCGACTTGCCGAATTGTACGTAAACGAGATCGTTAGGCTTCATGGTGTGCCGATGTCCATTGTGTCAGACCGAGACCCGAAGTTCATTTCTAGATTTTGGCAGAGTCTACAAGGAGCCTTGGGAACAGAGTTGAGATTTGGCACAGCCTTTCACCCCCAGACCGACGGGCAGACAGAAAGAATGATTCAGACACTCGAAGACATGCTCAGGTTGTGCGTGTTGGATTTTCAGGGGAGTTGGGAATCGCATTTGCCATTGATAGAGTTCGCGTACAACAACAGTTATCAAGCCAGCATAGGCATGGCGCCGTATGAAGCTCTGTATGGAAGAGAATGCAGATCGCCGATATGTTGGACTGAAGTAGGAGACAAAGCTCTAATTGGCCCCGAGTTGGTTCAGATGACAACTGAGAAGATCAAACTCATTCAGCAGAGGATTAAAACCGCACAGAGTCGACAGAAGAGTTATGCCGACCAAATAAGGAGGGAGTTAGAATTTGAAATTGGGGATCACGTGTTTTTGAAAGTTTCGCCGATGACAGGAGTTTCGAGATTTGGGAAGAAGGGTAAACTTGCACCTCGATATATTGGGCCATTTGAAATTCTTGAGAGGATCAACACCGTTGCTTACAGACTTGCTTTGCCACCAGATTTGAGTCGAGTCCACAATGTGTTCCATGTTTCGATGTTGAGGAAATATATCCGAGACCCACTGCATGTAATAGATTATTCCGGAGTTGTGGTTAATGAAGACTTGGGCTATGAAGAGAAGCCGATGAGAATTATCGACAGACAAGTGAGACAGTTGAGAAACAAGTCGATATCAATGGTGAAAATCGAATGGGAGAAGCATTATGGCGGGGAGGCCACATGGGAAAAGGAAGAGGAGATGAAAATCTGTCACCCGGAGTTATTCATAGGTCAAGGTAACTTAAGTTTGGGGACCAAACTTCCTTAAGGAGGGTAGACTGTAAGAACCCACATTTTTCATCTTAATCATGTTCATGAGCATTTGTATGATTATGACTTGTTAAGCTTGCATGTGTATGTTGTGACTTGATTTGCTTTAGCAAGTGAAATCTGTGCCTTGACTTGAAGCCTTGTGATTTGTCTAAGTATAGTGTACCTGTCTTGTTCCTTCCTTGATGTAAAAACTTAGGTCACGCCTTGCCTCTAGCCGATGTTATTCCAAGCCGAGGTCACCCTTAGTCTAGTAGTAGTATCTTGGAACCCCTTGTTGATCTCCGTCCTTGCCTCGACCACGTTAGCCGAGATGTTACCTTGCACCCCAGTGATCTCGTCCTGGAGCGGTATGACCTAGGCCGAGGTGTGGCGCATCTAGGCCAAGATGTGGCACAGCTTAGTCAAGTGTTGTCCTTCCTAGCCGAGGTCATTGTCACCTTAGTTGCCGAAGTCCTTGTTAGCCGATGTCACCCCTTGCCGAAGTGTCATTCCGTGCAGACTTGTTAGATATGCCTTGTTGTTAGCCGATGTCATAGCCTGTCAGAGAGCCCATGCCGCTTTGCTTGTTGAACACCCTTCCACCATGCCTTGTCTGGTCTGCCAGTCACCTTTTCAGGTAGAACCCAACCAGTCGCCGCCACGTGTCTCAGCAGAGGATTAACCCCAGAACCGGGTATATAAAACTATCATTTGGTGTCATAACCTTGTCTTGTAGAGAGAGAAGCTCTAGGAGGAAGAAAGAGTTTTAGAGTGAGGAAGTAGATCTTCAAGCTTGATTTCTAGAGATCCAACCGTTAGATCCGCATTCTAAGGTTAGATTCTTGATCTACTCGTAATGTTCTTTATGTTTATGTTATTGCATTGCATGATTGAAAATGATCTGTAAGCCATGCGTCGTTTTGAAGCTCGATTTTAGAAAGAGAAAATGACATTCATGTGTTCTTCAAGAAAGTCTTGATTTGATCCGAAAGCTTTATGCCTAGATTCACGTTTTGTGTTTGTTCTTGCATGATTTCCAAGTATGGGTACCCAGGTCCATGTTTTCAAACTCATAGCACGAAAACCTCAGATTTGTGATGACAGATTATGATCAAACATTCGTATTTTTCATGTTTTCACACCCATGTTCTTCATGTTCATCAGCAGAGGGGAACCCAGAGTTTCCCGACCTCTTTTCCTTGTATGTGGCCCTCGGAAACACACCTCGGCTTAGACCTGGTTGGTGCCCAGTAGGTTTTCCAAAAATCATTTGCATGCATGTTAGACTTGTTTTGAGGAAATATGTTCAAGTACGCTTTGCAATGTGATTGTAGGACTGGACCTTGCTTGACCCCGACGGTTGAAGAATTAAGTGAGTGGTATTTCTAATAAAGCTATGTTACACTTGTTTTGATAAATCTTGTTTTGCCTTGTCTTGAAAAGTATTTGATTAAGCATGAATGACTATCCCTATTTTGTATATCAAAGGCTATCTTGTTTTGATGACATTTCTTGAAAGTCCTTAGTTGCAGGGGACTATAATTCAACTGCACTCTTGTCTTGACAGTCCTTAGTGCTAGAGGACTCTAAACTTTCGCAGCACAGCTTGTCTTGACAGTCCTTAGTGCTAGAGGACTATAAACTTTCGCAGCACAGCTTGTCTTGAAAGTCCTTAGTTGCAGGGGACTATAATACAACTGCACTCTTGTCTTGGGAATGTCATCACCTTCTTGTATTAAGTAGATGTAATAACATCTAAAGAACTTGAAAGGCCGGCAATGAACTTGATTTCCCTCTTGATTGTAGAGTATGTTATGTATTGTTTTGAAAGAAATCTTGGATATCAATCATGCAAACCTTTATTTCTAATATCATTCACTAGGTATCCAAGCTCACCCTCTCTATATATATGTAGGTGATGAACAAGAAGGCATTGAGGCCTAGACGTGATTGCCGATGTGTTTTGGGTGCTTTGCCGACATGTTTTGGATTTGCGTTTTGCATCGTCTTGAAGATTATGCTTCTCGGCTTATGTTTTCCTTGTTTGTTTTTGGCATATGTCGGCTTGAGAAGCCTTTTGGTCAGGACGTGTTTTGTATCTCATTCTTGCTGTATCTAAATTGTAAGACTTGTAAAGATGTTTGATGTATGACATTCCATTGGACTTATGCACGGCTTTCATGGACTATTTAGATTTTGTATATGTATACATATTGCTTCCGCACTTGTAAGCCCCATATTTTATACTCTGATTGTGTGGCAATTTTGGAAGTCGGCCTTTGGTAATCACGGATTACTGGCCATCACGGCACCAAACTACTAGGGGCGGTTTGGGGGCGTGACAGGTATAGTGGTTTCTGGATTGAACTTCCACTTTTAATCCTATGCAACTTTTTTATTTTTATTTTTATTCAACTTCCATTTTTATTCAATTTGCTTTTCTATTCAACTTCCTTTTTTATTTAATTTCCAAATAAATCGTTAAAGTATAGTGGTTTCTTGAATGAACTTTCATTTTTAATTTTCTGCAACTGCCATTTTTAGTTTTATTCAACTTCCATTTTTATTCAATTACTTTTCTATTAAACATCCTTTTTTATTTAATTTCCAAATAGAAAGTTAAGGTATAGTTGTTTCTTGAATGAACTTCCATTTTGAATTTTCTGCAACTTCCATTTTTATTTTTAATTCACTTCCATTTTTATTCAATTTACTTTTCTGTTCAACTTCCTTTTTTATTTCATTTCCAAATAGATCGTTAAGGTATAGTGGTTTCTGGATTGAACTTCTATTTTTAATTTTATGCAACTTTCATTTTTATTTTTATTCAACTTCATTTTTATTCAATTTACTTTTCTATTAAACTTCCTTTTTTATCTAATTTCCAAATAGATTTTTAATGTATAGTGGTTTCTTCAATGAACTTCCATTTTTAATTTTCTGCAACTTCCATTTTTCTTTTTATTCGACTTCCATTTTTATTCAATTTATTTTTCTATTCAACTTCTTTTCTATTTAATTTCCAAATAGATCGTTAAGGTATAGTGATTTCTGGATTTAACTTCCATTTTTAAATTTATGCAACTTTCATTTTTATTTTTATTCAACTTCCATTTTTATTCAATTTACTTTCTATCAAACTTCCTTTTTTATTTTATTTCCAAATAGATCGTTAAGGTATGCTGGTTTCTTGAATGAACTTCCATTTTTAATTTTCTGCAACTTCCAGTTTTATTTTTATTTGACTTCCATTTTTATTCAAGTTACTTTTCAATTCAACTTCCTTTATTCTTTAATTTCCAAATTGATCGTTAGTGTATTGTGGTTTCTTGAATGAACTTCCATTTTTAATTTTCGGCATTTTCCATTTTTATTTTTATTTGACTTCTTTTTTTATTCAAGTTTCTTTTCTACTCAACTTCCGTTTTTATTTAATTTCCAAATAGATCGTTAACGTATAGTGGTTTCTTGAATGAACTTCCTTTTTTAATTTTATGCAACTTCCATTTTTATTTTTATTCAACTTTCATATTCACTCAATTTACTTTTCCATTAAACTTCTTTTTTTATTTAATTTCCAAATAGATTGTTAAGGTATAGTGATTTCTTGAATGAATTTCCATTTTTAATTTTCTGCAACTTCCATTTTTATTTTTAATTAACTTCCATTTTTATTGAAGTTACTTTTCAATTCAACTTCCTTTTTTATTTAATTTCCAAATAGGTCGCTAAGGTATAGTGGTTTTTTGAATGAACTTCCAATTTTAATTTTCTGCAACTTCCATTTTTCTTTTTATTGGACTTTCGTTTTTATTCAAGTTATTTTTCTATTCAACTTCATTTTTTATTTAATTTCCAAATAGATCGTTAAGGTATAGTAGTTTCTTGAATGAGCTTCCAATTTTAATTTTCTGCAACTTCCATTTTTATTTCTATTCAACAATTTTTTTATTCAAGTTTCTTTTCTATTCAACTTCCTTTTTTATTTAATTGGTAAATAGATCTTTAAGGTGTAATGGTTTCTAGATTGAACTTACATTTTTAATTTTATGTAACTTTCACTTTTATTTTTATTCAACTTCAATTTTTATTCAATTTACTTTCTTATTAAACTTCCTTTTTTATTTAATTTCCAAATAGATCGTTAAGGTATAATGGTTTCTTGAATGAACTTCCATTTTTAATTTTCCTCAACTTCCATTTTTTTTTATTCGACTTCCATTTTTATTCAAGTTATTTTTCTATTCAACTTCCTTCTTTTATTTAATTTCCAAATAGATCATTAAGGTATAATGGTTTCTTGAATGAACTTTCATTTTTAATTTTCTGCAACTTCCATTTTTTTTTTTTATTCGACTTCCACTTTTATTCAAGATATTTTTCTATTCAACTTCGTTTTTTATTTAATTTCCAAATAGATCGTTAAGGTATAGTTGTTTTTGAATGAACTTCCATTTTTATTTTTATTTAACTTCCATTTTTATTCAAGTAATTTTTCTATTCAACTTCATTTTTTTATTTAATTTCCAAATAGATCGTTAAGGTATAGTTGTTTTTGAATGAACTTCCATTTTTATTTTTATTTAACTTCCATTTTTATTCAAGTTATTTTTCTATTCAACTTCATTTTTTTATTTAATTTCCAAATAAATCGTTAAGGTATAGTGGTTTCTTGAATGAAATTCCATTTTTAATTTTCTACAACTTCCATTTTTATTTTTATTTAACTTCCTTTTTCAGTCAAGTTTCTTTTCTACTCAACTTCATTTTTTATTTAATTTCCAAATAGATCGTAAAGGTATAATGGTTTCTTGAATGAACTTTCATTTTTAATTTTCTACAGCTTCCATTTTTATTTTTATTTGACTTCCTTTTTTATTCAAGTTTCTTTTCTACTCAACTTCTTTTTTTATTTAATTTCCAAATAGATCGTTAAGGTATACCGGTTTCTGGATTGAACTTCCATTGTTAATTTTATTCAAATTTCATTTTTATTTTTATTCAACTTCCATTTTTATTCAATTTGCTTTTCTATTCAACTTTCTTTTTTATTTAATTTTCAAATAGATCGTTAAGGTATAGTGGTTTCTTGAATGAACTTCCATTTTTAAATTTCGTCGACTTCCATTTTTATTTTTATTCGACAACCAATTATATTCTATTTACTTTTCTCTTAAACTTCCTTTTATATTTAATTTCCCAATTGATCGTTAAGGTATAGTGGTTTCTTGAATGAACTTTCATTTTTAATTTTCTGCAACTTCCATTTTTATTTTTATGCAACTTCCTTTTTCAATCAAGTTTCTTTTCAACTCAACTTCCTTTTTTATTTAATTTTCAAATAGATCGTCAAGGGATAATGGTTTCTTGAATGAACTTCCATTTTTAATTTTCACCAACTTTCATTTTTATTTTTATTTCACTTCCTTTTTTATTTAAGTTTCTTTTCCACTCAACTTCCATTTTTATTTAATTTCCAAATATATCGTTAAGGTATAGTGGTTTCTGGATTGAACTTCCATTGTTAATTTTATGCAACTTTCATTTTTATTTTGATTCAACTTCCATATTTATTCAATTTACTTTTCTATTGAACTTCCTTTTTTATTTAATTTCCAAATAGATCGTTAAGGTATAGTGGTTTCTGGATTGAACTTCCATTTTTAATCATATGCAACTTTGTTTTTTATTTTTATTCAACTTCCATTTTTATTCAATTTACTTTTCTATTCAACTTCTATTTTTATTTAATTTCCAAATAGATCGTTAAGGTATAGTGGTTTCTTGAATGAACTTCCATTTTTAATTTTCAGCAACATCCATTTTTATTTTTATTCGACTTCCATTTTTATTCCGTTTACTTTTCTGTTGAACTTCCTTTTTTATTTAATTTCCAAATTGTGGTTTCTTGAATGAATTTCCATTTTTAATTTTCTGCACCTTCCATTTTTATTTTTATTTGACTTCCATTTTTATTCAATTTACTTTTCTTTTCAACTTCCTTTTTTTTTTTCATTTCCAAATAGATCGTTAAGGTATAGTGGTTTTTGGATTGAACTTCCATTTTCAAGTTTATGCAACTACCATTTTTATTCAATTTTCTTTTCTATTAACTTCCTTTTTTATCTAATTTCCAAATAGATCGTTAAGGTATAGTGGTTTCTTGAATGAACTTCCATTTTTAATTTTCCGCAACTTCCATTTTTATTTTTATTCGACTTCAATTTTTATTCAATTTACTTTTCTATTCAACTTGTTTTTTATTTAATTTCCAAATAGTTAGTTAAGGTATAGTGGTTTCTAGATTGAACTTCCATTTTTAATTTTCTGCCATTTCCATTTTTATTTTTATTCAACTTCAATTTTTATGCAATTTACTTTCCGGTTAAACTTCCTTTTTTATTTAATTTCCAAATAGATCGTTAAGGTATAGTGGTTTCTTGAATGAACTTCCATTTTTAATTTTCTCCAACTTCCATTTTTATTTTTATTTAACTTCCTTTTTTATTGAAGTTTCTTTTCTACTCAACTTCCTTTTTTATTTAATTTCCAAATAGATCGTTAAGGTATAGTGTTTTCTGGATTGAACTTCCATTGTTACTTTTATGCAACTTTCATTTTTATTTTTATTCAACTTCTATTTTTATTCAATTTACTTTTCTATTAAACTTCCATTTTTATTTAATTTCAAAATAGATCGTAAAGGTATAGTGGTTTCTGGATTGAACTTCCATTTTTAATCATATGCGACTTTCTTTTTAGTTTTTATTCAACTTCCATTTTTATTCAATTTGCTTTTCTATTCAACTTCCATTTTTATTTAATTTCCAAATAGATCGTTAAGGTATAGTGGTTTCTTGAATGAACTACCATTTTTAATTTTCTGCAACTTCCATTTTTATTCAATTTACTTTTCTATTAAACTTTCTTTTTTATTTAATTTCCAAATAGATCGTTAAGGTATAGTGGTTTATTGAATGAACTTCCATTTTTAATTTTTTGCACCTTCTATTTTTATTTTTATTTGACTTCCATTTTAATTCAATTTACTTTTCTATTCAACTTCCTTTTTTATTTCATTTCCAAATAGATCGTAAAGGTATAGTGGTTTCTGGATTGAACTTCCATTTTTAATCATATGCGACTTTCTTTTTAATTTTTATTCAACTTCCATTTTTATTCAATTTGCTTTTCTATTCAAATTCCATTTTTATTTAATTTCCAAATAGATCGTTAAGGTATAGTGGTTTCTTGAATGAACTTCCATTTTTAATTTTCTGCAACTTCCATTTTTATTTTTATTCGACTTCTATTTTTATTCAATTTACTTTTCTATTAAACTTTCTTTTTTATTTAATTTCCAAATAGATCGTTAAGGTATAATGGTTTCTTGAATGAACTTCCATTTTTATTTTTCTGCACCTTCCATTTTTATTTTTATTTGACTTCTATTTTTATTCAATTTACTTTTCTATTCAACTTCCTTTTTTATTTCATTTCCAAATAGATCGTTAAGGTATAGTCGTTTCTGGTTTGAACTTCCATTTTTAAGTTTATGCAACTTTCATTTTTATTTTTATTCAACTTCCATTTTTATTCAATTTACTTTTTCTATTCAACTTCCTTTTTTATCTAATTTCCGAATAGATCGTTAAGGTATAGTGGTTTCTTGAATGAACTTCCATTTTTAATTTTCTGGAACGTCCATTTTTATTTTTATTCGACTTCCATTTTTATTCAATTTACTTTCCTATTCAACTTCTTTTTTTATTTAATTTCCAAATAGATCGTTAAGGTATAGCGGTTTCTAGATTGAACTTCCATTTTTAATTTTCTGCAACTTTCGTTTTTAATTTTCTTCAACTTCTATTTTTATTCAATTTACTTTCCTATTAAACTTCCTTATTTATTTAATTTCCAAATAGATCGTTAAGGTATAGTGGTTTCTTGAATGAACTTCCATTTTTAGTTTTCTGCAACTTCCATTTTTTTTTTTTCGACTTCCATTTTTCATCAAGTTATTTTTCTATTCAACTTCCGTTTTTACTTAATTTCCAAGTAGATCGTTAAGATATAGTGGTTTCTTGAATGAACTTCCATTTTTAATTTTCTCCAACTTCCATTTTTATTTTTATTTAACTTCATTTTTTATTGAAGTTTCTTTTCTACTCAACTTCCTTTTTTATTTAATTTCCAAATTGATCGTTAAGGTATAGTGGTTTCTGGATTGAACTTCCATTGTTAATTTTATGCAACTTTCATTTTTATTTTTATTCAACTTTCATTTTTATTCAATTTACTTTTCTATTGAACTTCCTTTTTTATTTAATTTCCAAATAGATCGTTAAGGTGTAGTGGTTTCTAGACTGAACTTCCATTGTTAATTTTATGCAACTTTCATTTTTATTTTTATTCAACTTCCATTTTTATTCAATTTACCTTTCTATTGAACTTCCTTTTTATTTAATTTCCAAATAGATCGTTAAGGTATAGTGGTTTCTGGATTGAACTTCCATTTTTAATCTTATGCAACTTTCGTTTTTATTTTTATTCAACTTCCATTTTTATTCAATTTGCTTTTCTATTCAACTTCCTTTTTTATTTAATTTCCAAATAGATCGTTAAGGTATAGTGGTTTCTTGAATGAACTTCCATTTTTAATTTTCTGCAACTTACATTTTTATTTTTATTCGACTTCCATTTTTATTCAATTTACTTTTCTATTAAACTTCCTTTTTTATTTAATTTCCAAATAGATCGTTAAGATATAGTGGTTTCTTGAATGAACTTCCATTTTTAATTTTCTGCAACTTTCGTTTTTATTGTTATTTAACTTCCTTTTTCAACCAAGTTTCTTTTCTACTTAACTTCTTGTTTCTTTAATTTCCAAACAGATCGTTAAGGTATAGTGGTTTCTTGAATGAATTTCACTTTTTAATTTTCTGCAACTTCCATTTTTTTTTAATTAACTTCCATTTTTATTCAAGTTACTTTTATAAAAACTTCATTTTTTTTATTTAATTTCCAAATAGATCGTTAAGGTATAGTAGTTCCTTTGATGAACTTCCATTTTTAATTTCAGGGAACTTCCATTTTTATTCAAGTAATTTTTCTATTCAACTTCTTTTTTTATTTAATTTCCAAATAGATCTTTAACGTATAGTGGTTTTTTGAATGAACTTCCAATTTTAATTTTCTGCAACTTCCATTTTTATTTTTATTCAACTTCCATTTTTATTCAAGTTATTTTTCTATTCAACTTCCTTTTTTATTTAATTTCCAAATAGATCGTTAAGGTATAGTGGTTTCTGGATTGAACTTCCATTTTTAATTTTATGCAACTCTCACTTTTATTTTTATTCAACTTCCATTTTTATTCAATTTACTTTCCTATTAAACTTCCTTTTTTATTTAATTTCCAAACAGATCGTTAAGGTATTGTGGTTTCTTGAATGAACTTCCATTTTTAATTTTCTGCAACTTCCAATTTTTTTTATTCGACTTCCATTTTTATTCAAGTTATTTTTCTATTCAACTTCCTTTTTTATTTAATTTCCAAATAGATCGTTAAGGTATAGTGGTTTCTTGAATGAACTTCCATTTTTAATTTTCTGTAACTTCCATTTTTATTCAAGTTATTTTTCTATTCAACTTCCTTTTTTATTTAATTTCCAAATAGATCGTTAAGGTATAGTAGTTTCTTGAATGAACTTCCATTTTTAATTTTCTGCAACTTTCATTTTTGTTTTTATTTAACTTCCTTTTTCAATCAAGTTTCTTTTCTACTCAACTTCCTTTTTTATTTAATTTCCAAATAGATCGTTACGTTATAGTGGTTTCTGCATTGAACTTCCATTTTTAATTTTATGCAACTTTCATTTTTATTTTTATTCAACTTCCATTTTTATTCAATTTGCTTTTCTATTAAACTTCCTTTTTATTTAATTTCCAAATAAAACGTTAAGATATAGTGGTTTCTTGAATGAACTTCCATTTTTATTTTTATTCGACTTCTATTTTTATTCAAGTTATTTTTCTATTCAACTTTCTTTTTTATTTAATTTCCAAATAGATCGTTAAGGTATTGTAACGCCCTCAAAATAACACATTAAACCCATCAATATAGACCTGCATTGGTAATAAAGATAAACATTCTTCTATTCATCAGAGTAGTTCTTTACAAAAGTATTACATGTTAATCAACAAAAGCAAATGCCCTACGGGCTTACAGCTTTCCAAGTTAACACTTAGTTACAACAAAAGAGTGGTAACTCATTTACACATTAAGCCCTTGGCTTGAATATACATGTAATACATCAAGAAATAAAACAACAAAAGTTCGCCTGCCTCTAGCCTCCCAAGCTACGTCCTTGGAGGTGGCATGCTACCTGTACCTGAAAATGATATTCCCATATAGGGTGAGCCACAGCCCAGTAGAAATATACTAAACCAAATATGAACAATGACTAAAAGACTAGCAGTTGATAGATGGCCAACACTGATACTTTCCCTTATCACACTTTACATTTTCATGACATACAAGTCCATATTACCATTCATTTTCCAATTCCTTTCAAATTCTCAATTTATAACCATGGCTCAGAACCTGGCCAAACAACTCATATCAAGCACTTCCCATTACATAACAGATAAGCATACTAGCTATATCACATACCAACAGATAAGCATACAAGCTATATCATCACTTCCACAGATATGCATATGAGCACTATCACACTTCCAATGACAAGCATATGAGCTCTGTCAACACATTACTAGATAAGCATACGAGCTCTATCTACGGAGTCCATCCCCTATCTCCTCCCAACAACATCCGGTTTAGAGGTCCATTCCCTATCTTCCCCTAAACCGCGGAGTACATCCCCTATCTCCTCCAACACAACACAATGCATATAAACAACAATTATACACATCATCACACAATACATAAATTTAATGTATTCTTTCAATCGTCAATCTCAATGACACATTCCAGTGATTAGTTTCAGTTTGCCTAATCATCATGCATTGTCTACAATAATCAAGACTATCCTCCACCGATAGCCCAAAGCAGTTATTTCTATGCAGAAAATAAATGCAACAATGGATATATAATCAACATTCCAACTAGGTGAGTGATAAATGATCCAACTACACCCTTTTATCCCATAACTTCCCAAATCAATTCCTCATTTCTCATAATTAATTATACAAATTAATTAACCAATGTAATTAGGGCATTTTCCATAATTTACATTACAACCCTTAGGTTCTATTTTCATTAATGTCTCAACATTAATTCCGCTTTCCCATGCCAAACATGCATTTAGGTCTTATATAAATAAAAACCCCAACTTTTGTAAAATTTACACAAAGGCCCCAAACTTTCACAAAATTACCAAACCTTCCCCAACATCTCAAAATACTAAAATTTAAAGACAAAGCTCATAGTAAGGAGTAGGTTATCCCTACCTCGAAGTTAGAGCTCAGATGGAGAAGAGACCCAAAACCAACGTGCTCCAAAGACCGAGATTTTCAGATCAAAACGACGCCCTCGACGATCAACATAACTTTTACAAAGGCCGAAGAGAAGGAGGACACTCTAACTAGATCAAACCCTAGAGAGAAGGGAGTATCTAGAGAGAGTGGCTCTCAAAAATGGTTTTTAGAAAAAGTAGGAGAGAGAAAGAAAAGCAAAAAGTGATTTGAAATCACCCAGCGGATAACTCATATACGTATGACCCGCTCGAGCGGAGAACACGACGCTCGAGCGCCAAGAACAAAAATCTGGACACGCTCGAGCGTCATAATGCCCGCTCGAGCACCAAGACACAAGAATAAAGCACTTCCGCTCGAGCGCGAAAACCAGTCCGCTCGAGCGTGGATTCCCCCTTCCCAGAACTTATACTCTGGAAGTACTACCCGCTCGAGCGCCAACCGACCCGCTCGAGCGCCACCGCTCGAGCGCCACCGCTCGAGCGTAAACAAACCCGCTCGAGCGTAAAATCACATCTGCAGAAGTTTTGCAGAGACACGAAATACTGGGAGTGTGCAATCTCTGCTCGAGCGCCAGAACACCCGCTCGAGCGCTAGACTAGAAACCAAACTCCGCTCGAACGCAGAATGACTCGCTCGAGCGTAACACCAAAAACCTGGGCAACAAGGATATAGACCAAGGCTTAACCCACCTGTTCAACACAAGCCCATAAACATCCTAAAACTTAATCAAGTGGAATTAAAGGACAACAACGGGATAGATACCACTACCAACTTCACGGAACCGTGTCCGGAATACAACAGAACAGTAAAGGGACAACCGGGATCGCTATAACCTCCCCCCTTAAAGAATTTCGTCCCCGAAAGTAAACACAAGTTTTCAAAAATAGGTTTTCTCCATTTTCAACAATATTATAACATAATATTAAATAACCCGACCCATTACCGGTCAATTCCTTCTCTTTTCAAGAGGCATTTCACATCACATATCACAAGTGCATTATCAACATGCAATTTTTGTCCATTTCCAACCATTCCCAACATGCATGGTTCACAGTTCATATCATAATCAATATACATGATACAACTCCAATTCTACAATATAGCCAACATATGCAATATCATAATCAACTCCCGTACCAAGGTAAGTTCTACAACATACTTTCATTAAACCAAAACATTACCAATGTTTTACAACTTAAGACATATACAAAGCTCTTAAGTCCAATCAACACTACAAAATCTAAATACAAGATTACACGTCAACAAACAAGTCCGGATAATTCTCGCGGACCTCCAATTCACGTTCCGAAGTGGCTTCCTCCACTCCGTGATGTTTCCACAAAATCTTTACCAAAGGAATGGTCTTGCCACGCAGGACTTGATCCCGCCTATCCAAGACCCGAACCGGTCTCTCCTCATACGAGGCATCCTCATCTACCTCTAAGTCGGTCCAATCTAATACATGCGATGGATCCGGCTCATACTTCCGAAGCATACTCACATGAAACACGTCATGAACTCCGGACAACTGCGGTGGCAGCGCTAAACGATAAGCAACCTCGCCAATCCTCTCAAGGATTTTAAAAAGCCCAATAAACCGAGGGGATAACTTCCCGCTCTTCCCAAACCTCATCAAATCTTGCCTAGGTGATATCTTCAAAAAGACATGATCACCTATCTCGAACGCCAAAGGCCTCCTCCTACGGTCAGCATAAGATTTCTGACGACTCTGGGCTGTAACAAGCCTCCTACGGATAAGTTCAACTTTCTCCGTCGTCTCCCTAACCAACTCCAGACCCAACAAAGGTGCATCACCCACCTCGGCCCAACAAACCGGAGACCTACACGGTCGGCCGTACAAGGCCTCAAACGGTGCCATACCGATACTAGACTGAAAGCTGTTGTTGTAGGCAAACTCAACCAAGGGCAAGTGCCTCTCCCACGTCCCACTAAAGTGAAGGACACAACCTCGAAGCATATCCTCAAGGATCTGAATAGTACGCTCAGACTGCCCGTCAGTCTGGGGATGATAAGCCGTACTAAAGGTCAACTTAGTGCCCAAGGCACTCTGCAAACTCTGCCACAACCTGGCGGTAAAACGAGGGTCTCTATCTGAGACGATCGTCACTGGGACCCCGTGCAATCTCACTATGTCCCAAATATACAAGTCAGCAAGATGATCCACCGAATCTCTCGCGCGCATAGGAATAAAGTGCGCTGACTTAGTCAACCGGTCTACAACCACCCAAATAGCATCACTACCCCGCTGAGTCCTCGGAAGACCTACAACGAAGTCCATAGTGACGTGCTCCCACTTCCACTCGGCAATAGGCAAGGGTTGCAACAAACCCGCTGGCCTCTGATGCTCGGCCTTCACTTGCTGGCAAGTAAGGCACTTCGATACGAAAACAGCCACATCTCTCTTCATACCTCGCCACCAAAACTGGCGACCCAAATCCCGATACATCTTAGTGCCTCTCGGATACACCGCAAGACGTAAATGGTGAAACTCTCGGAGTACTTCCTCTCGGCAAGACTCTGGGACAAACAAACGGTCTCGGTATCTCACACTCAGGTCGGGATACACCGTCAAACCCTTCTCAACTTTCCCACTGGAGATCTTCTCTCGGAAGGACTCTACCTCAAGGTCACCTCTCTGTGCCTCTAACACTCTAGTCACAAGTGTGGGTTGTGCAACAACAGAAAACAAGGCCGCAGCCTCAATAGATTCGCCCAGATGCAAGTCAAACTCGCCAAGTACACCCAACATCCCCCATTCCCGAATGGCTATACAAGCTACATCACTAATGGATTTCCTACTAAGGGCATCGGCCACAACATTGGCCTTCCCCGGATGATAATGCAACTCAAAATCATAGTCCTCAATGAACTCCATCCATCTCCTCTGCCTCAAATTCAAGTCTCTCTGTGTAAACAGATACTTCAAACTCTTGTGGTCCGAGAACACCTCGAACCTCTCACCATAAAGGTAGTGCCTCCAGATTTTCAAGGCAAAGATCACTGCTACTAACTCTAGGTCATGTGTAGGGTAATTCTTCTCATGAATTTTCAACTGACGTGAGCCATAGGCTACCACTTTCCCTTCCTGCATCAACACACAACCCAAACCCTCTTGTGAGGCATCACAATAAACCGCGTAACCCAACCCTCTCTCCGGAATAATCAAAATCGGAGCGGTGGTCAACCTAACCTTCAACTCTTGGAACGACTCTTCACAAGTCTCACTCCACACAAACTTGACCCCTTTCCGCGTCAACCTAGTCAACGCGAAGCTAGCCTGGAAAAATCCTTCACAAACCGATGGTAATACCCAGCTAATCCTAGAAAACTGCGGATCTCGAACACACTCTTAGGCTGTGCCCAATCTTGCACTGCCTCAGCCTTGGATGTATCAACAGACACCCCTTCTCTAGATACCACATGGCCTAAGAATTTCACCTCTCCTAGCCAGAACTCACACTTCCCAAACTTGGCATACAACCTATGAGCTCTAAGTAACTCAAGCACCACTCTCAAGTGTGCCTCGTGCTCCTCCTCTGAAGGCGAATAAACAAGAATGTCGTTCACGAAAACGACTACAAATCGATCCAAGAATTCCCGGAAGATCCGGTTCATCAAGTCCATAAAGACTGCCGGTGCATTGGTAAGCCCGAATGGCATCACCAGAAACTCATAATGGCCATACCATGTACGGAATGCCGTCTTAGGAATATCCTCCTCCCTGACCCTCAACTGGTGGTAACCCGATCTCAAGTCTATCTTAGAGAAACAACGGGAACCCTTCAACTGGTCAAACAGATCATCTATACAGGGCATAGGGTACTTATTCTTGACCGTAGCCCGATTCAACTTCCGGTAGTCTATGCACAATCTTAAGGCACCATCTTTCTTTTTAGCAAAGAGGGTCGGTGCTCCCCACGGTGAAACACTAGGGCGAACGAAACCCTTATCTAGCAATTCCTAGAGCTGAATCTTTAACTCACTCAACTCGGCTGGGGCAAAACGATAAGGTGCCATAGAAATCGGCGCCGTGCCGGACACTAAATCAATAGAGAACTCTATCTCTCGGTGAGGTGGCAAACTAACAAGGTCTTCGGGAAAGACATCTGAATACTCACAAACCACCCTCGGCAACACAAGCTGGGTCTCACCATACTCACCACTCTCAAAGCTGGCAAGTAGACCACTAAGCTCACTTCGCCCTCGCGAATCATACCCCGGTAGCAAAACACTACCAACCCGGTCTCCCAAGAAATGGAACCACTCCCCGCTCAAGGTACATAACGTGACCCTTTGGCGGTAGCAATCGATAACAGCCCGGTATGACGATAGCCAGTCCATACCCAAAATAACATCAAAGCCCTTCATGGGCATGACCACAAATGAAAAAGGAAGCCTATGGTCGGCGGCCTCTATATCACAACCTCTAACACCCTGTTTCAAGATCAACTCACCACCAATAGGCGATACCACACAAATAGGAGATGCTAACTGTGCTAACTCCAATTCCAAAACAGATGCAAATGCAGCAGATACAAAAGAATGAGATGCACCCGTGCCAATCAACACACTAGCAACCGAGTTGCAAAACAGAAAAGTACCTCTCACTACTGATGGAGCCAGTACCAAATCCTGCGCGGTAACAGCATACACGCGCCCTGTAGGCCCCTGATCCACCTGCTCACCTCTCGGAGCAAAAGACTGCTGCACAGACTGGGATGACGAAGCTCCCGGATTGGCCCTCGAGGCCTGCACAGACTGAGCTGGCTGAAATCCCTGCGTCTGCCTAGAACCAAACGCTCCTGAGGTAGCACTCAACTGCGGGCAATACCTCTTCAGGTGCCCAGGCTGACCACACTGATAGCAAGACAAAGGCTGGCCTCTGCCCTGACTCTAGCCCTGAGGTCTAGCTGATGAAGAAGCAGCTCGCTGACCCCCTCCCTTCTGCGGGCAAACCGAAACTTTGTGACCCAGTTGGCCACACTTGTAACAGGCAAAATCCCCCTGACTACCTCTCCCAGAGCTCGCACTCGGCACTGGAAAGGTCAATCTAGCCACACCACCCTGCGACTGCTGAGGGTTAGAACCCCTCTGTCTCCTGCCATTGCCCTGGCCATCTTGGCTCCTCGTGGAGCCTCTCTGCCCCTCATCCTCCTCCTGCATCATGAGCTCCATATGAGCTGCAGCATCCATGAAGTGTCTATACTCTCGGATGTAAGACCCACCAACTCTCAGCTTGAGGCCCCGCCTCAACTTCCGCTCAAACTCATAGCAACGGCGTTCTTCGGACGCCACCAACTCAGGTGCAAACCTGGACAGACTAGTGAAAGTGGCCTCAAACTCTTCCACAGATATACCCTGCTGATTAAGCCAGCTAAACTGATCCCTCAGCTTCTCCCTAGCCACTGCAGATAAGAACCTCTCCTGGAAAGCGTTTACAAACGCCTCCCATGTACCACCAACACGAGCCTTCTCGTACTTCCACCATTGACCCGCATCTCCCTTCAGCTGGAAGGATGCCAAGGTCACTTTCAATGCCCCGTCCTCGATGCCAAGCATCTCGAACGTCTTACTCATTTGTTCCAACCACTCGTCAGCCTTCAGTGGCTCCTTTGGATCCCCAACAAACTCATCTGGGTTAGACCGGAAGAACACCCTCTTCAAGAAGGAAGGCCCTGCTGCAGCTTCCTGATTCCCAGCTCTGAGAACACCCAAAGCTCCTGCTATCTCTTGTGCCAAGGCACTCATAGCCTGCTGACCTGCTGGCTCGGCCACACTGGCCTGACCAACTCCCTCCTGCACTGCCGGAACCTCCTCCGGTAAAGGCATCTCCTGCCTACCACGCCTGCCACGCCTACCGCGTCCTCGTCCTGACATCCTAATAAAGGTAACCAAGACTATTAGCACATTCATAAATGTGCCGAAGCTATACACTCGCGTCCTAATGCATGGACAACTGTAATTCACTCCACGTAAGCACATAAACACATAAGCACTTACGAATTTCATTTCCGGATAATGGGTCCCGAGGCGTTACTAGAGTTCCGGTTAGAAACAGCATTGATCAAGTGCCTTTCCAACAAGACTCACAGAAACCCAAGGATCCAATCAACATCCTAGAAACTAAATCCCATACCCACATAGTCACATAAGCATGTTATCAATTAAGCACATAGCATATGACACTACACCTAAGTCTCAATCAAGCGAGACAAACCCGTTGTGATCCTAATCACTTCCCACGTACCCAAAGTATTCGAACCCGGTACGCTCTGATACCAAGTTGTAACGCCCTCAAAATAACACATTAAACCCATCAATATAGACCTGCATTGGTAATAAAGATAAACATTCTTCTATTCATCAGAGTAGTTCTTTACAAAAGTATTACATGTTAATCAACAAAAGCAAATGCCCTACGGGCTTACAGCTTTCCAAGTTAACACTTGGTTACAACAAAAGAGTGCTAACTCATTTACACATTAAGCCCTTGGCTTGAATATACATGTAATACATCAAGAAATAAAACAACAAAAGTCCGCTTGCCTCTAGCCTCCCAAGCTACGTCCTTGGAGGTGGCATGCTACCTGTACCTGAAAATGATATTCCCATATAGGGTGAGCCACAGCCCAGTAGAATTATACTAAACCAAATATGAACAATGACTAAAAGACTAGCAGTTGATAGATGGCCAACACTGATACTTTCCCTTATCACACTTTACATTTTCATGGCATACAAGTCCATATTACCATTCATTTTCCAATTCCTTTCAAATTCTCAATTTATAACCATGGCTCAGAACCTGGCCAAACAACTCATATCAAGCACTTCCCATTACATAACAGATAAGCATACTAGCTATATCACATACCAATACAAGCTATATCATCACTTCCACAGATATGCATATGAGCACTATCACACTTCCAATGACAAGCATATGAGCTCTGTCAACACATTACTAGATAAGCATATGAGCTCTATCTACGGAGTCCATCCCCTATCTCCTCCCAACAACATCCGGTTTAGAGGTCCATCCCCTATCTTCCCCTAAACCGCGGAGTACATCCCCTATCTCCTCCAACACAACACAATGCATATAAACAACAATTATACACATCATCACACAATACATAAATTTAATGTATTCTTTCAATCGTCAATCTCAATGACACATTCCAGTGATTAGTTTCAGTTTGCCTAATCATCATGCATTGTCTACAACAATCAAGACTATCCTCCACCGATAACCCAAAGCAGTTATTTTTATGCAGAAAATAAATGCAACAATGGATATATAATCAACATTCCAACTAGGTGAGTGATAAATGATCCAACTACACCCTTTTATCCCATAACTTCCCAAATCAATTTCTCATTTCTCATAATTAATTATACAAATTAATTAACCAATGTAATTAGGGCATTTTCCATAATTTACATTACAACCCTTAGGTTCCATTTTCATTAATGTCTCAACATTAATTCCACTTTCCCATGCCAAATATGCATTTAGGTCTTATATAAATAAAAACCCCAACTTTTGTAAAATTTACACAAAGGCCCCAAACTTTCACAAAATTACCAAACCTTCCCCAACATCTCAAAATACTAAAATTTAAAGACAAAGCTCATAGTAAGGAGTAGGTTATCCCTACCTCGAAGTTAGAGCTCGGATGGAGAAGAGACCCAAAACCAACGTGCTCCAAAGACCGAGATTTTCAGATCAAAACGACGCCCTCGACGATCAACACAACTTTTACAAAGGCTGAAGAAAAGGAGGACACTCTAACTAGATCAAACCTGTAACGCCCTCAAAATAATAACATTAAACCCATCAATATAAACATACATTTATATACAAAAGATCCACATTTCCTCAATTAATCAGAGTACTTCATTACAAAAGTATTACACGTTAACAACAAAAGCAAATGCCCTACGGGCTTACAGCTTTCCAAGTTAACACTTGGTTACAAAAGAGAGTATTGACTCGGTTACACATTAAGCCCTTGGCTTGAATTTACATGTAATACATCAAAAGGAAAATAAGGCAACAAAAGTATTTTTGCCCCTAGCCTCCCAAGCTATGTCCTCAGAGGTGGCATGCTACCTGTACCTGAAAATGATGTTCCCATATAGGGTGAGCCACAGCCCAGCGGAGATATACTAAACCAACTATGAACAATGATTAAAAGATTAGCAACTGATAGATGGTCGATACTTACACTTCCATTTACATCTTATTTCAATTCCATGACAGCCAAGTCTATGTTACAATTCACTTTTCATTTCTTATTCAACTTTGAGTTTGAAAACAGGGCTCAGTACTCTGGCCAAAACATTTTGATGAGATTATAGTTCATCACTAGAACACTTTCAAAATTCACGGTGGATACACATTTTGGTGTTGTATCAATAACACATAAACTACTTCCATACTTCACAAACGATGATGATATACATTTTAGTGCTATATCAAATCAAACAAACTTTTCAATAAATAAGCATACGAGCTATATCACTACTACAACAAATAAGCATATAAGCTACATCAATACTACAACAGATAAGCATGTTACACATCAACAGATAAGCATATTAGCTGTATCCACACTTCACTAGACAAGCATATGAGTTGTATCTACACTTCACAAAGATAAGCATATGAGCTGTATCTTCACTTCTCTAGACAAGCATATGAGTTGTATCTACGGAGTTCATCCCCCATTGTAGACATCCCATTTTTGACCGTCCTCAAGACTTGGACGTCACCGTTTGAACACTCGGTGATCATCCATGTTTGTGTTTATTTGGAGTTCCCGGAGGTCTCGGCTACGCGCCTTGTCTCAGGATCTCCGAATTCGACCGTTTAGTGTCTGGTTTTGCACCAAACACTTGTGTTTTGCCTTTGAGAGGCAGGGTAGGGCTTGTAGACCATCCCCATCCACCACCGGCAGTGGCTAGAGGCCACCGGCTGGTTTTTGCTGCCACCGGCAATATAGTTTGTCGGTCGGCACTGTTTTGTGCTGGTCGGCATTATTTAGTGCCGGTCGGCACTCTTTTTGGCCAAAATGGCATTTTTGGCCGGCCGACTACTGTGCATATGCTTTTGCAGATATTTTAAGACAGCTGTCTTGCTTTTGCTCCCCTCCATACACGTGTATGGGGGGATCTCCCTCTTATGAAGCTTGTCTTGTAAGCTTTACAAGACAAGAAGCTTCTATAAAGAGAGGGGCTCTCTCTTGTTGCTAGGGTTAGAGAGTTTAGACATTTTAGAGAAAGGAAAACATAGACCAAGCTCTGGTTTTAGGGTTTGAGTTACATATACATCCTATCTCTATATTACTCTTGTGTGTGTTTTAGTCCATACTATTGCACACAAGCACCTAGTGTTTCACCTTCCTCTTGAAACAAAGGTTCTAAGGGCTTGTTCTTGAGGTTCTTGACTGGTTTGGAGCCTAAGGAAGGCCATTGGAGCACCATTGTTGAAGAGGACTTCAAGGGTAAGAATCTAGCCTTTATATTCCCCATTTTTGCATTGATTTTCTACCTATCTTAGAGCTGTTTTTGTGCTTATTGTATAACATAAAAAAGTTCTATTTTTAGTCCCTCTTGACTGTTTATTAAGAGTGTTTTGTGGTTTGGGTAAGTTTGAACACCCTTAGGCCTTGAAAGGCCTCATTTTGTGCCCTTTTGTGTGAACTCCGGGATTTTGGTGTCGGGGTCTCTTCACCACTGAAATCTTGAGGGATTTCAGTGGTGAAGGTGATGCCTTGAAGTCCCAAGAAGGAGAGGGCCACCCCCTCTCCTTGTTGTCCTTGAAAAGGGCATGTTTTGGCCTCTAAAGGGAGCCTATGCTTGAGTGTGTGTTGAGCATGTATAGACTATTTTTCGTGCTTATATTTCCATAATATAACATGATTTTGAATTGGTTTTGGTACTCCATGCATCCTTAGCATAGTTGCCATGTAATGCCTTGTGATCCCTTAACATGTCTTAGGTGGTGTGCCTTTGTTTCTAGCATGTTTTAGGCCTAGCCTTGTGAAGATTTTGTGCTCATTTTGACATGTTTTAGGTCTGTCCATAAGTGTTTGGGTCGGATTTGGCATGCTTAGCATAGCTCCTTTGCATTCCGGCTTGTTGGCCTTGAGTATGTGCATGTATAGCATGACATCTTTGCATCGATTTGGTGATTTGGGGCCACCCTACATGTTATTTCAGTCCTATTTCCATGCCTATGTGTTTGCTTTGAATGCTTCTTTGATGCTTTGAAAGCATGTGTTGCATGCTCCGTGTTTTGACCATTGTGCATGCCTCTAAATTGGAGCCACTTAGATGCCATCTAAGTAGTCCTTTAGCCTTGTTTTAACATGCTAAAAATCTGTTTTTAGTTGTTTAATGCATGCCGTGATTATTATGCTAAATGTGTTTCAAAGCTTCATGACTTGCCTCAAGTATTTGGACCATGCTTGTATGCATTTGCCTATCTTGTTCAACATGATTTGGGCATCATTTTATAGCATGATTTTAGGGCTTATAATGCACGCTAATTTGTCCATGAATACCTTCTTTCAAATGTGTTTGAGAGTTGTTCAATTTGTGCCTAAGTGTTGGCCTTTCAACATATGTATGTGTGCATGTGTATTTGGTCCCTCATTATAGCACTTTGGCCCTTGTTTTAGGCCTTATTAGAGTTGCCTAAATCATGTATAAGTCCATCTTTCCATCTATTTGCATTGCCTCATGTTTGCTTGTATGCTTGCATAAGTGCATTGCCATGCCATGCTGCATCCTTAGCTTGTATGCCTAGGTTGCATTGCATCTTGCATGCGCGCCTTATTCCTTGACTTGGTGATAGGAATTGGGCCTTGTTTGTTTGATTGGTTTGCATTTCATTTGACATGAAAATTGCACACTTGATTCCTTGGGCCATCATGCATGGAAATGCGTGATTGGTGGTCCGAGAATCGAGGCACATGTCCTTTTGAGTCACAAACATGATAGGGGGCATGAGTGGTGCATACATGCTTTGAATTGTGCTGCCATGCTTTGCCTTGCCCTCTGTTGCTGTGAGTTGTAGGTTCTGCAGGCTTTCTTTGCCGACCGGCAGTGTCAAGTGCCGACCGGCAATCTTTTATCTGCCGATAGCTTCACTTTGTGCCGGTGGCTAAACCATACTGCCGGTGGAAATTCCATTCAGCCGGTGATGTCTCCCAGCATCCAAGGAAGTAGTCCTGAGGTTTTGGCAGCCTCCAGAGGAGTAAAGGAAGGAAAACAGAGGCAGCCTATGCATGGCGGCGCATTTCCGAGCGGGACCGGGAATGCATTGCATCGAGCCCTCCTCCCGAGGCGGTTTACTGTTTTTCTAGCTTTAGTTAGTTGCTTAGTTGATTCGGCAATTTGTAATATTTAATTAGCTTGCGTAGTTAATTATTTGTAATATTTATTTGGTCCCTCCGAGTGAGGGCAAATCTGTAATAAGTGTGCGTGAGTGATGTGTATGTCTTCCAATCCCCACTTCTTTCTTCCCTTTTACTTACCTGCTTTGTTGGTTAGTAATAGGACATGTTCAATTTAGCATACCTTATGCTATGCATGCGTGCATTCATGCATTTGTACTGCATGCATTAGGCTCGGTACATCATGGTAACTGCATTTGAATTTCAATTCCAAATTAAATACATGCATCAATTGATCGGATTTCATATGCCATGCTTAGGTTAGCCGAGCCTACTTCGATTGCATCCGGTATGCGTTGCATTAGGCAATTTAACATGAACTAGGACATGCATGTTTGCTAACTAGTTTATTGTTTTGGCACGGAGTACGATGTAAGTATTTCCGCTTTAGCATATCGCATGAGTGTGAATGTTGCCATGATAGCACGCTTAACATGTGGCTAGATGCTTATGTGTTATAAACTGTTTGGATGCCTGCGAGTGAAGGTTGGATTGTTTGAGTTGGAAAAACTAGTTGAAATCCGTGTTTTAGCCTACTTGCGAGTAGCAAATTCCAAAACATCTTGTCAAAACAAACGGATATGCAATGCTTATTTCCAAATTAGGCAATCTAGTCTATACTTGTTTGCTACGCGCATAACATAGTAATTCTAGGCCAATAATTGGTTTAAGAACACATAAGCATTTTCAAAAATGGATATCATGGTTAGTAGAGGCCGGTCTTCGGACCGGGCGAAAGGGGGTGCTCATAGCTGACCTTCCCCGATCGTACCCAAGCTCCCGAGCCGAGACAACTCCGGTGATGACGGACATGTGGCCTTCGGCATCGAGTCAGGGTTTCCTAAATTCTCCCATTTTAAAATATTTAGGTGGCGACTCTGTATCTGGCAAAGCAGTCCATGTTTGGCACTACTTTTTCAAAAATCTGTTTCTCAAAACGATTTGCCAGATTTGGACTCTTTGGTTCAGATTTAGAACCGTGACACAAATCGAGTCCGAACTGTAGTGGCCCCAAATGAACAGAACGGGACTCACCCTCCCGGGAGCGTTCGGGGGACGTCTACAGTTTCTGGCGACTCTGCTGGGGATTTTAGAGAGCTTGACTCGAACTCGTGATATCCTGTTTTGATTTCAGTTATGTATTTCTTTGCATTGCATGTGCATTGGTGCGCCTAGGAACACAGTGTTTGCCATCTGCCATTCCTGAACGGTTTGCCGGAGGCTTGTCTTGTTAAGGCATGACCATAAGGCTAACTGGCTATGGGCTCTGACAGTATGGGAACACAAACCCCGGTTTTACCGGGGCACCCTTTTCGACCATTCGACCTAGTGCATATTCGGATCCATAGTGACCATTCCAAGTTAGGACAGGTTGCTTACCTGTTTATAGGTTGTTTGAAACTGCTGCATGCATAGTGAAACTCTAGCTCCTGACGAAATAGGACAGGGAAACCCTACCCCAACATAGGGGTGTTTTGGTTCTTTTTACTTGCTATGTGCTTTTAGAATGTATTTCTACAAGGAAAGTACATACCAGTTTGCAAAGTTTAAGTATCGGGCCCGAGGGCACCAGTATCAGAATTCGAGAATCGGTTATATCCGCGGGTATCAGATTCAGCTTTGGGGACAGTAATTCCGGGGAACAGTTATCAGTAGTGGAGTACAGTTATTCGGCTACACCTGTGTTTGATCCGTTTGGGGCTGAAATGCTGTCTGTTTTTCCTTTCAGTTCAGAGAATCAGAGAGTTGATACAGAATAGCCAGTGTTCCCCTTTGCTGAGGCAGGACCTATGACGACACAGAATTCAGAAGAGTTCGTGGTTATGACAGCTGCATTAGATCAAGGGATCACCCCGCAAAGTGAGGCCGACATTGATGTGTCGCGTCCACCCAGGTCTCCTGTTGTGCACCCGGTCTGGGCCCCCCAGTTGTATCAGGCTCGTGAGCCCACCACCTTTGAACTGATGGGGATGATAGGTGATCTCCAGAGGTCTGTGGCAGATCTCGCCTACGGAATGTCAGCTTCACCTCCAGCCGCGCTATATGCCGGGAGTTGTGTACCCCAGGAGCCCCCGCTGTTGGGGCGAATTGTGATCGAACTCAGTCAACCGGAGATGGCCTCCAGCTACGGCAATGACATGCCAACATCAACCCAAACCCTCAATCAGGCTGAGGCCGGAGGAAAAGGCAAAGCAAAGGTAGATACCGATCCTATTGAACAACTGCTGTGGGCAGTTGAGGCTTTGAAAGTCGGGGGGATGAACAAGCAACAGATAACCGTAGTTGTGGCAAAAACTGTGGAGGATGCTTTCCTCACCCTACCTGAGAGTAGTTCGAGCCAGTCGAAAAATCGGGATGGGCCCCGTCATGCCAGAACAGTTCCTTCTATTCCCGCCCCTGCACCCGGGAAAGATCAAAAAGCTAAGGTGGCGCCTGCCGACCCTTTTGCCTGTGCGGCTAGTAAAAGTGCTCAGACTCCGAAGTACCTACCCCGAGGGCGCAGGGCCTTTCATGCTCTATACATGCCTCTGTCTAAGGCACTCCAAATCCTCACCGAGAAGGGGCACCTTAAACCCTTGGAGCCTTGGCCACTCCCAAAGAATCTCCCGGCCACGCATGATGCTGCTCAGTACTGCGCGTACCATCAGCAGACAGGCCATCCAACCGACAATTGCTCCCGCCTCCGTCATGAGGTGCAAGATTTGATTGATAACAAGGTTATCCTCCCGCCCACCTCAGCCAAGTCCGTTACCACCCAGTTGTTGGATTTTGAGGGCTCAGATACTGCGAGTATGTAGTCAGAAAGTGAACCACTTGCGGGCGGCATTCGGTATGTCTTGGATGTGGCGTCTGGCACGCATTTTTGAGCATCGGTGAAACCGAGTTTTGTAAATCCTGGCTTGGGTGTCGAGTCAGTCTTTTGTTTTGAGTCTGTCTCTTGGTTTTGAGTCAGTCTTTTGCTTAAGGGTCTGTCTTGTTGTATCGAGTCAGTCCCTTTTGTATTGGATACCAGGTGATTCTGGGGATGTTGTCCCGAACACCGTTTTGTCTTATAATTACCTGTTTTGTTTTTGAGTCTGTTTCGGCCGAGGGGCCAGTTACACCAACAAATCTGAATGAAACAGCTGTTGTCATCTCACTTTCGTGCCTGCTTTCAGTATAAGTGCCAGAGGACTCGAATGGACTGACAGTACATCTCGCCTACTCTCCTGCGCGCCAAACTCATTGCATTAACCTAAGTTTTTCAAAAACCCCTTTTGACACTACGGTGATAAAAACGAAGAGGAAGGAATTCCTTGGGTTTTGCAAAACTTTGATCATTTTGAGAGAAAGGCAGGCGTGCTAAGCCCTTAATGAATGAAATCATGCTTGTCGGCGTGGGTACTGGGAAGGACCCTGGCCTGATTCAGATTGGTTCCACGCTATCTTCGGCACGAGCGATTCGTCGCTTTCTTAAAAATTTTCAAAAACAAATGTTTTACGCGGCCTTGTGAAGACCTGTGTGGAACCGCTCTTGAGATTGTGCAGCCTAGGATCGCTCTCAGCCTCAAGATTCAACCCGTCCGTTTCGAACCTTGAACCCGTTCAGAAAGTCCATTGGTCAAACGCCATGCAAGGTCTATATGGCCAGTTCTGAAGCAGCCCTCGAGCAAGAGGCACCGAAGTCAAATCAGAAGAAGTAGATCCCGCCGGAAGAAGCTCGTGCAGCAACCGGGAAGGATTCTTCTGCAAATCATTGCAACAGCCGTTCTCCTAGACACAGAGAGGCTTCAACTTTAGAAACCATTTGGCATGGACTCGCTACACTTTTACCCTTTGAGAGGCTCGCTGGGCCGAAAACCCGGAAGGGTGACCCAGGCAAAAGTTAGAGCAAGAGAAAAATACAAAAAAAGAAAAAAAAATGAGAAAAGAAAAGAAAATATAAAAAAGAGAAGAAGAAAAAAAAAGAAGAAAAAAAAATGCAAAAAAGAAAAGAAAAAAAGAAATGAACAAAAAGAAAAAAATGAAAAGAAGCTCGCAAGGTCGAAAACCCGCATCGGGCACCTTGGCAAAAGTTAGAGCCTGAAAAGTGAAGGTTAAAATACCCGAGAGTACCTTAACCGGAACTACGTAAGGCTTGATTCCCATGTTTGGGATACGTAGGCAACTTCATCCTGAAGTCCAGCCCCCAACGCTTTCATAGCGTCTCAGTCCATGCAATGGTTTTGACTTCATCCCAAGGTCTGGTCGCCAACACCTTCCAAGGTGATTGTGTCCATATATTGTTATGACCGTCTTCGTCATCTCTGTGTTCAAAGAGTTCGGCCACCACCAATGAAGACTGTCTGCGGATTGCTGCGGCACCATCCGAGCAAGGGGTAACTTTCCGTTGCCACCAGTCGTCGCGAGCCGCCATTCAAACCAGGGGCAACTTTCCGTTGCCATGCGGGGTTCTCCAAACTAGGGGCAATTTTCCATTGCCTCCGATCCGAGGTCGCGCATCTCAAAGAGTAAGTTTCATACTCGTTGAGCATCAGCTGTGTCACGACCCAAACCTGCCCCTAAAAGTTTGGTCCATGACCGGCCTGTACGTAGGCCTCAAAACAGAAATTTTAGAATAATATTTAACCACATACGGGGCCTTAAGCGGAAGCAATATCAACAAAAGGCAACATCCATTGAGCTTGTGCATAGATGATGGTTTAATTGATTTAGCATTTACATACATTCCCATAATTACATATACAATCACAGAATTATGCAGATCTCACACAAACTTAAATAAGACTCCAAAAATTACATAACTCCCAGTAATCAAAATTAAGGCCTCAACACGGAGGCGTACCCCAGGCGGCTTGGCAAACAGGTTGACCCCAATACAATTCTAGTGTCAATTCCCGATGACTCACCTACATAAACATACATAAAAACAGAGTGAGCAAGGCTCAATGAATAATAGTACGTGATAATCCAATAACTAACTTGAATCACAAGGTATATAAATGCAGAGAACTTATAGTTAATCTGGTTCTGTACTAATTTCAGAACGGCCTTAGGCCCAGTCTTTAAACAGGATGGCTTTAAGCCCTTGAACAGAGTGGCATTAAGCCCTTAAACAGAATGGCATTAAGCTTTGCACATGTTGGTATATAGCCCTTGAACATACTTGTATGAACACAAGAGGTGTCTCACACGGATTCTAGAGGTGACTCACGTCGTAGCACTTAGCTCCGTGTAGCACTTTGTTCCATACCAGAAATCATTAGGTCATAAAGACCGATCAATTCATATCATGTTATAACATAGCATAAACGGAACGGATAAATAGAAACATATTCATACATATTCTTAATTATGCTTGAATCAGAAACAGAAATTAGAGTTCATGCTTGATTATAACCCACCCGTACAAGACCGTCGGTGGTACCATCCGTACAAGACCGTCGATGGCAAAACATAACCCACCCGTACAAGACCGTCGGTGGTACCATCCGTACAAGACCGTCGATGGCAAAACATAACCCACCCGTACAAGACCGTCGGTGGTACCATTCGTACAAGACCGTCGATGGCAAAACATAACCCACCCGTACAAGACCGTCGGTGGTACCATCCGTACAAGACCGTCGATGGAAAAACATAACCCACCCGTACAAGACCGTCGGTGGTACCATCCGTACAAGACCGTCGATGGCAAAACATAATCCACCCGTACAAGACCGTCGGTGGTAAGAGATATCTCGTTACTTACTTGAACCACGGTATTATTACCCCCGGGCAAGGGCCATAAGACCACGGTATTATTACCCCCGGGTAAGGGCCTTGTGCTTAGGATGCCATGAATACTTTTACATATATGGATAATCGTTCATTAACTCATAACGTGATAGGGTATTTCTTGTTATGTCATGTCATTATCGTGCGCTTAACAAAATGGAATAATTCACATTCTCATGTGGGTCACTTAATGATGTTAAACTTTTGCATTCATGTTGTAGATTTGGAATCACTTTGAGTTCATATGGATTTACATAACTTTCCAATTATTCTGATTCTTCGAAGATGAACAACAAAGTCTCTTTATTCATTAAGAAATGGTATGGTTCACTTCAGCTATTACTCAGTAACATATACCTTTATTTAATCATTCATACATGCTAATATGGTTGACCCGCAACCAACAGAGTATTATTGATAACCATTGCATCATTCGCCTGAGTTAATGCAGTTAACTTAAGTTTAACAGAACGTTCTTGATAAATATTAATGAAAGGTAAACACATTTTACCGATGGAAGGATTCCAGAGATACCGGAATACCATAGTTCCATTTATTAGCTATTGACAGGACATAATGATTTTAAAGTCATACCGATGTATGCCAATCTTTCAACGTTCACATTGACTTCCAATCGTCATAAATGTTCATGTATCACTTACGAAGAACAGAGCATTAGTGACAATAATTATCAATGGTAAATAAAATGTACATTTCTGTAGTATTACTCACCGTGGTAGGTCTCTGAAGCGGTGGAACGATGTCCTCGTCTTGACCCGACCTACAAACATAATGCACATAACAGAATATGAGAAGAAAACCAATCTCTTTCTTATTCTTTAATCAATAGCCATGGTGGTTTTAGACTCATTAGTCCTCCATAGGTTATAATCCATGCCTCAAGATAAGAGGAAGCGATAGAAGAAAGGTTCCGACGAAGAAACGGTACAAAACCGGTAGACAGAAAGTGAGCAACTCTCACTAATTTGGGCATAACTATTTCTGTATTTAGAATTTGGGAGTGAGACCACAACCAATGGAAACTAGACTTCCGGGGCTTGATTTTAGGCTCAAGAATCACTCAAAACGGAGTCCGGATACAAAAGATATGCTTGTTCGAAGTTGACGGAGCAGAGCTGTCTCCCGCACGTGCGGGAAACAGAGCCGCACGTGCGGGAATGGGGCCGCATGTGCGGCACGACGTGCCTTTTTAGCAGAAACAAAATTGGTTTTGGGGCAAAACTGCCGCACGTGCGGAAAGACCCGCCGCACGTGCGGCGATGGGCAATTTTCAGTCCGAAAATGGTGTTTTGATTAGGATCTTCTCATTTTCAAAATCAAACTTCAAATCCATGTAAATCAAAGCCCAAAACCCTTTAGTACATGCTAAATTTCACATTATTAGCTTCCATTAAACATCATAATCTTAAAATACTACTCAATTCCCAAACACACAAACAAGGGTAAGAATTAGAACACCAAAAGCATAAAATAGCCATGGTTTGGAATTCAAGCTTACTTCTTTCATATTTACATCTATCTTCCTTCACATATATGGCTAACTATGCAAAACTTCAAGAGTGGAATTTATCTTCTTCTAATCAGCCTCAACATAAACAAATATAAAGAAGTTAACTCTTCAATCAAATAATTCTAATTCATTTACATATCAAATCTTCCATTTAATCCTAAATTCCTTAAGGTGAATGAGTTATCTACAAGGATAATAATTAGAGTCACACACCTTAACCCAAATCCATGTTTTTCCTTGAACCTCTTCCACATCTCTCTTCAATTTCTTCAAGCTATCTTCAAGCTCCCAACAATGGTAAGCTCCCACACTCTCTCTCTCTCTCTCTCTTTCCCTCTCTTGGAGAAGCTTCCTCTCCCCTTTTTGCCTCCCTTTCTCTCGGTTCTCTCTCCCT
Organism: Camellia sinensis; assembly: GCF_055761805.1. Lineage (NCBI taxonomy): Eukaryota > Viridiplantae > Streptophyta > Magnoliopsida > Ericales > Theaceae > Camellia > Camellia sinensis. Next base: position 10,384,957 of record NC_138962.1, on the reverse strand, counting down.
CAAATATTTCTTTTTGTCTTCAAAAGATGAGTTCCCCTCACTCATATGGCATATCTCTACATATATAGATATATAAATCCATCACACACAAGCTTACACTAGGGGAAGCCAAACGTGGCCTTACGAATCGTACGAAATTAAGTTTCAATTAAACCTTCCAGATGACTCTAAAAATTATGCCGATCATGAATATATCTTCTGTTCCGGTTTCTAAAGCCTCGAAGGCCTTCAATTTACAGTACAAAGTTAGCCACCCAAACATGCTAAATAGATCAAACGAATTAAATTCTAATTAACTTTCCCAAATAGGTCTAAAAATTCCCATTAACATACCCAAGTACTCAATTGTGATTTTTGAACCCATAAAGGTCGGTAATTTCAATTTTAAAGTCATGACCCAACAGATAATTCTTTCATTCAAACAGATATCATTAAATTAAAAAGGCATTAACCCACAAGGGCAAAAGGGTAATTTCAGATACGGATTTTGGGGTCGTTACATTGTCCCCACCTTATGAAGTTTGGTCCTCCAAACTTGATTCACCCTGACACAAGTCAAGTTTCGTCTTGGATATACAACATTTCTTAGTTATTAGCCATTCACAATCATATACAGTCAATTTCAATGGAGTTTGCTCCCAGAATGAGAAGTAAGTCATTTTCACGAACTAATTGGTAACCCAATTGATAATAATACGCCATAACACCAAATCATCATCTCATTATTCCCAATCCTCGTACATTTCAATCTATTGATCCCACAAGTCATACCTTCCAAATAATGCAACAACTCAAGGGTATTCGGAAATGGATTCACTTCAAGTATTCGGTTACATGTGACTCAGAGGCTATCAAACATAATTCAAACATAAGGTTAAGGAAACGTTCACTACTTAATCACGTTCCAGAGGCACATGCATCCTACAACAATTAAACCCAGAATAAACAAACAAGTTCTAAATCAACGACTTTGTGGCTCTTTGCTCACTAATATGTGAGGACTCACAATAATGGTTTGGTAATTTAAAGTATCTCCAAGCGATTCACTTTATGGTAGATGGAATAAATGAGGTCTAAGTTTGAATAACCAATGCAGATTCAAGTCCTCAGTTTCAATGGAAGCCCAAGTAATCAAAATTAGACTTATCGATTTGAATCAGATTTCCAACAGACTCTGTATAGCAATTCAAGTCCCACATCAAGGAATTACATGTTTAGAATAAATTATTCGTAAAATCAAATGCGGATTAAACCTTAAGGGTCACAATTTCTAAATTGCTATAAGATAATAATCATTTAAAATTTATGTTCAGTAAAACATCCTTATCATGGACAAAAACATTTTCCAAAATTATGTAATACACAAAGTTCATCAAACCTTTCATAATTTCACACAATACATTATGCAGAGGTATTATTCAGAAACTTAGCAGAACTTTCAAAGATTATCAGATGATGGAATAATTCCCAATAGTATTAAACTTATTTAAACTTTGACAGAACAAGCTCTAGTCTAACTTATAACAGATAAGACATAATGACTTCAAGTTCAACATAAGGTATTCATCAAGCATGCCACAATAAATTATCAAATAGAAAACTCATCCATGCATAGCAAAGTATCTCTTTCAGAAAACTTGTCATATCCTGAACAATCGGAGTTTCGTAGCATACCGAATCAGTTTGGGGAAATTATTCGGAAAACCCATCATATAATAAACATGTCGGAAGCTCATGGCATATCTTATTACTTTAGAAAATACTTATCATATAGAACATTGCGTAACCAAAATACAGATTTCATTAAATATCGTATAGCATAGCCATTTTCAAAATCATTCATACGGAAGTATCTTCACCGGGACATTACTTACTGAGGTCTATAGTCAACTCATGCAAGATCACACATTAGTACCGAATGTACTTGATGGTATAACATCTCTAAATAACACAGATCACATAAATTTCATTCTAATGAGCACTCATTTTTAGATCATAATAAAGGAACAAGCCTTGAATTAATTCTCGTACAAATATTTCATCCTTAATTAATAACGGTGAGTTTATGATAGCAATAAGTTAGGTTCAGAACATAAATGTATCAAAACAAAATTATGTCTTTTAGACAAATGGCAGTCCACAAAAGAAGCATAATTTTCCTACACCAGCATACATATCTCAATTTCCTCAACATACACTCGATCTCAACAAATTAACATACTTATCACCACCAACGTCCTGGTCAAAATTTTAATTTCCCTAATTCCATGATTTGTCAGCTACCATAATTCTAATATCTCTTTCCCAAATATTCCTTCCATGGCTTTAAGCAAAGCTCTAAACCTCTTGTCTTTTCATGTTTCCAGAACTCAACATGCTTGCACTCCCCATTATTCAAGTCAAAACACCACAATTTTATAAACCTTAGCCTTATGCTTCCTTCTACCTATCTTTTAGAGAAATGACCCTTCGGGCTCAAGACTTGAGCTATGAACCAAACACATCTTAATCTTTTCTTATCGTTAAAATTTCATAAGACTCTCACACTTCCATACTCATTGTTGCTCTTCACATTCCTCAATTGTCATAATTCCATACACTTAATTCCTCATGAATACTTTCATATGTAATCCATATCGAAGCTACATTTCGACTTTATTCACATCATGTTTCCACAAACATGCTTATACCGACCAATTTTAACATCCTAAGGACATTAATATTCCACATCTTTCATTGCTTTAGCCTCAATGTCATACTCATTACACAGCCCATTCTCATTTCAAACAATGATCAAATCCTCTTTAGTCACAAAACTCAGTCTAATAAATAACACATGGATTTCCTTCTATTACTTAAAGTCCATAAGAATTCTTATTTTAAATCTCAATACTCAACACATTGTACGAGCTCACATACATCTTTTAAAATGCACATCATGTCCTTTCGTTACTAGAAACATGCAACTTAAATGCATTCTAGACACTCTAATGCTCAATGGACACGTGTGTGAGATCTTAACTCGTGCTCTGATACCACCTGTCACGACCCAAACCTGCCCCTAAAAGTTTGGTCCATGACCGGCCTGTACGTAGGCCTCAAAACAGAAATTTTAGAATAATATTTAACCACATACGGGGCCTTAAGCTGAAGCAATATCAACAAAAGGCAACATCCATTGAGCTTGTGCATAGATGATGGTTTAATTGATTTAGCATTTACATACATTCCCATAATTACATATACAATCACAGAATTATGCAGATCTCACACAAACTTAAATAAGACTCCAAAAATTACATAACTCCCAGTAATCAAAATTAAGGCCTCAACACGGAGGCGTACCCCAGGCGGCTTGGCAAACAGGTTGACCCCAATACAATTCTAGTGTCAATCCCCGATGACTCACCTACATAAACATACATAAAAACAGAGTGAGCAAGGCTCAATGAATAATAGTACGTGATAATCCAATAACTAACTTGAATCACAAGGTATATAAATGCAGAGAACTTATAGTTAATCTGGTTCTGTACTAATTTCAGAACGGCCTTAGGCCCAGTCTTTAAACAGGATGGCTTTAAGCCCTTGAACAGAGTGGCATTAAGCCCTTAAACAGAATGGCATTAAGCTTTACACATGTTGGTATATAGCCCTTGAACATACTTGTATGAACACAAGAGGTGTCTCACACGGATTCTAGAGGTGACTCACGTCGTAGCACTTAGCCCCGTGTAGCACTTTGTTCCATACCAGAAATCATTAGGTCTTAAAGACCGATCAATTCATATCATGTTATAACATAGCATAAACGGAACGGATAAATAGAAACATATTCATACATATTCTTTATTATGCTTGAATCAGAAACAGAAATCAGAGTTCATGCTTGATTATAACCCACCCGTACAAGACCGTCGGTGGTACCATCCGTACAAGACCGTCGATGGCAAAACATAACCCACCCGTACAAGACCGTCGGTGGTACCATCCATACAAGACCATCGATGGCAAAACATAACCCACCCGTACAAGACCGTCGGTGGTACCATCCGTACAAGACCGTCGATGGGAAAACATAACCCACCCGTACAAGACCGTCAGTGGTACCATCCGTACAAGACCGTCGATGGCAAAACATAACCCACCCGTACAAGACTGTCGGTGGTACCATCTGTACAAGACCGTCGATGGCAAAACATAACCCACCCGTACAAGACCGTCGGTGGTAAGAGATATCTGTCACGCCTCCAAACCGTCCCTAGTAGTTTGGTGCCGTGATGGCCAGTAACCCGAGGTTACCGAAGGCCGTCTTACAAAAATCACACACAATCAGAGTATAAAATATGGGGCTTACAAGTGCGGAAGCAATATATATACATATACAAAATCTAAATAGTCCATGAGAGCCGTGCGTAAGTCCAGTAGAATGTCATACATCAAACATCTTTACAAGTCTTACAACTTAAATACAAGAATGAAATGAAATACAAAACACATCTTGACCAAAAGGCTTCTCAAGCCGACATATGCCAAAACAAACAAAGAAAACATAAGCCGAGAAGCATAATCTTCAAGACGATGCAAAACACAAATCCAAAACATGTCGGCTATGCGCCCAAAACACATCGGCAATCACGTCTAGGCCTCAATGCCTTCTTGTTCATCACCTACATATATATAGAGAGGGTGAGCTTGGATACTCAGTGAATGATATTAGAAATAAAGGTTTTGCATGATTGATATCCAAGATTTCTTTCAAAACAATACATAGCATACTTTACAATCAAGAGGGAAATCAAGTTCATTGCCGGCCTTTCAAGTTCTTTGGATGTTATTACATCTACTTAATACAAGAGGGTGATGACATTCCCAAGACAAGAGTGCAGTTGCATTATAGTCCCCTGCAACTAAGGACTTTCAAGACAAGCTGTGCTGCGAAAGTTTATAGTCCTCTAGCACTAAGGACTGTCAAGACAAGCTGTGCTGCGAAAGTTTATAGTCCTCTAGCACTAAGGACTGTCAAGACAAGCTGTGCTGCGAAAGTTTATAGTCCTCTAGCACTAAGGACTGTCAAGACAAGCTGTGCTGCGAAAGTTTATAGTCCTCTAGCACTAAGGAGTGTCAAGACAAGCTGTGCTGCGAAAGTTTATAGTCCTCTAGCACTAAGGACTGTCAAGACAAGTCATCAAAACAAGATAGTGTTTAATATACAAGTAGGGATAGTCATTCATGCTAAATCAAATACTTTTCAAGACAAGGCAAAACAAGATTTATCAAAACAAGTGTAACATAGCTTTATTAGAAATACCACTCACATAATTCTTCAAACGTCGTGGTCAAGCAAGGTCCAGTCCTACAATCACATGGCAAAGCGTACTTGAACATATTCCTCAAAACAAGTCTAACATGCATGCAAATGATTTTGGAAAACCTACTGGGCACCAACCAGCTCTAAGCCGAGGTGTGTTTCCGAGGGCCACATGCAAGAAAAAGAGGTCGGGAAACTCTGGGTTTTCCCTCTGTTGATGAATATGAAGAACATGAGTATGAAAACATGGAAAAATATGAATGCTCGATCACAATCTGTTATCACAAATCTGGGATTTTCATGTTACGGGTTTGAAAACAGGGACCTGGGTACCCATAGTTGGAAATCATGCAAGAACAAACACAAAACATGAGTCTAGGCAAAAAGCTTTCGGATCAAAACGTGACTTTCTTGAAGAACACATGAATGTCATTTTCTCTTTCTAAAACCGAATTTCAAGACAATGCATGGCTTACAAATCATATCCGATCATGCGATGCAATAACATGAACATAAGGAACATCACGAGCAGATCAAGAATCTAACCTTAGAACACGGATTTAACGGTTCGATCTCTAGGAATCAAGCTTGAAGATCTACTTCCTCACTCTAAAACTCTTTCTTCCTCCTAGAGCTTCTCTCTCTACAAGGCAAGTTTTTGATACCAAATGATAGTTTTCTATACCCGGTTCTGGGGTTAACCCTCTGCTGTGACACGTGGCGGCGACTGATTGGGTTCTTCCTGAAAAGGTGGCTGACAGACCAGACAAAGCATGGTGGAAGGGTGTTCAACAAGCAAAGCGGTATGGGCTCTCTGACAGGGTAATGACATCGGCTAATCATCAAGGCGTATCTAACAAGCTACACAGAATGACACTCCGGCAAGGGGTGACATCGGCTAGCAAAGGACTTCGGCAACTAAGGTGACAATGACCTCGGCTAGGAAGGACAACACTTGACTAAGCTGTGCCACATCTTGGCCTAGATGCGCCACACCTCGGTCTGGGTCATACCACTCCAGGACGAGATCACTTGGGTGCAAGGTAACATCTCGGCTAATGTGTCAAGGCAAAGACGGAGGTCAACAAGGGGTTCCAAGATACTGCTACTAGACTAAGGGTGACCTCGGCATTGGAATAACGTCGGCTAGCATAACTCAGGCAAGGCGTAACCTAAGTTTCGCATCAAGGAAGGAACAAGACAAGCATACTACACTTAGACAAATCACAAGGCTTCAAATCAAGACATGGATCGCATTGGCTCAAGCGAAACAAATCACAACATACACATGCAAGCTAAACAAGTCATAATCATACCGATGCTCATGAACATGATGAGGACATAAAGTGTGGGTTCCTACAGTCTACCCTCCTTAAAGAAGTTTGGTCCCCAAACTTAAGTTACCTTGTCCTACGAATAACTCCGGGTAACGGATTTTCATCTCCTCTTCTTTTTCCCATGTGGCCTCCTCGCCATAATGCTTCTCCCATTCGATTTTCACCATTGATATCGACTTGTTTCTCAACTGCCTCACTTGTCTGTCGATAATTCTCATCGGCTTCTCTTCGTAGCCCAAGTCTTCATTAACTACAACCCCGGAGTAATCTATTACATGCAGTGGGTCTCGGATATATTTTCTCAACATCGAAACATGGAACACGCTGTGGACTTGGCTCAAATCTGGCGGCAAAGCGAGTCTGTAAGCAACGGTGTTAACTTTCTCAAGAATTTCAAACGGCCCAATATATCGGGGTGCAAGTTTACCCGTCTTCCCAAATCTCGAAACTCCTGTCATCGGCGAGACCTTCAAAAATACATGATCCCCAATTTCAAATTCTAACTCCCTCCTTCTTTGGTCGGCATAACACTTCTGTCGACTCTGTGCAGTTTTAATCCTCTGCTGAATGAGTTTGATCTTTTCAGTTGTCATATGAACCAACTCGGGGCCAATTAGAGCTTTGTCTCCTACTTCAGTCCAACATATCGGCGATTTACATTCCCTTCCATACAAAGCTTCATACGGCGCCATGCCAATGCTGGCTTGATAACTGTTGTTGTACGCGAACTCTACTAATGGCAAATGCGATTCCCAACTTCCCTGGAAGTCCAACACGCACAGTCTGAGCATGTCTTCGAGTGTCTGAATCGTTCTTTCTGTCTGTCCGTCGGTCTGGGGGTGAAAGGCTGTGCTAAATCTCAACTCTGTTCCCAAGGCTCCTTGTAGACTCTGCCAAAATCTAGAAACGAACTTCGGATCTCGGTCTGACACAATGGACATCGGCACACCATGAAGCCTAACGATCTCATTCATGTACAATTCGGCAAGTCGGTTGGCATTGAATGTAGTCTTGACAGGCAAAAAGTGGGCTGACTTAGTAAACCTGTCGACTATAACCCAAATGGAATCCATACCTCTTTGCGTCCTCGGCAAACCCACTACGAAATCCATGGAGATGTGCTCCCATTTCCACTCAGGAATTGATAAGGGTTGAAGAAGTCCTGCCGGTCTCTGGTGTTCTGCCTTCACTTGCTGACAATTCAGACACTGAAATACGAACCCGGCTATCTCTCTTTTCATGTTTGGCCACCAAAAGGTCCGCTTTACGTCTTGATACATCTTGGTGCTCCCTGGGTGAACGGCAAACTTGGAGTTATGGGCTTCTTGCAAAATCTTTCTTTTCAACTCTGGCACGTCGGCCACGCACAATCTCCCTTCAAACTTAAGCACTTGGTTCTCAATGGTGTATCCTGGCCTCGGCTTGGTGACGAATTCATCAATTACCTTCTTGAGGAATTTATCCTCCCTCTGTCTGGTCTTCACTTCCTCAATAATGGTTGGTTCCACCGAAACCGCTGTCAGGCACGCCAAACTTCCAACTAACTTCCTGCTCAATGCGTCGGCTACGGAATTTGCCTTACCTGGGTGGTACTGAATCTGCATGTCATAATCCTTCAGTAGCTCGAGCCATCTTCTCTGCCTCATATTTAACTCTTTCTGGGTGAACAAGTATTTCAGACTCTTGTGGTCGGTGAAAACTTGGCAAGGTGTTCCGTATAGGTAATGACGCCATATCTTCAAGGCAAAAACCACGGCAGCTAGCTCCAAATCATGGGTAGGATAATTCTTTTCATTGGGTTTCAACTGACGAGACGCGTACGCTATGACTTTACCTTCTTGCATTAACACGCAACCCAAACCTTTATGTGAAGCATCACTGTAAATCTGAAATTCCTCATTAGCTGATGGTAGTACTAGAACTGGTGTTGTGACTAACCTCGTCTCCAGTTCCTGGAAAGCTGATTCCCTTTCATTGGTCCATTCATAAGCTGCTCCCTTCTTGGTTAGTTGTGTCAATGGCACTGCGATCCTCGAGAAGTCCTTCACAAACTTTCTGTAATAACCTGCCAAACCCAGAAAACTCTGCCCTGCCTCGCCTGTACTCCCCCGATGTTATTCTTCTGTGTAGAGCCCGAGGTGCTTCCAGTCCTCTTCCCATCATCGGTCCTTGCTTTCGGGCAGTCCTTCACTCGATGGCCTATCTCGCCACACTCGTAGCATGCTCCTGTTGCCCAACGACAAACCCCGAAATGTAGCTTTCCACAACTCGCGCACATCGGCTTGGCGTTACCTTCCTGATTTGAGTTGCTGGAACTGTCTGTGCTTATCTTCTTCTTGGCATTGAACGGAACTCGGCGATTGTCATAACTCTGTCTCTTCCTCTGACCCTCACCTGAACTCTGGTATCGGTTCAAGTTAGCTTCAGCCAGGATGGCCTTGTCCAGTACTCCGGCGTACGTCGGCATATTGAGCATATTGACCCGATCTTGTATCGGTCCACGCAACCCACTTTCGAACTTCCTCGCCTTTCGGTACTCGTCGTCAACCATATGAGGCGCATATCTCGCTAGTTCAGTAAAGGCACGATCGTATTCTGCGACCGTCTTGTTCCCTTGGATCAGATTCTGAAACTCCGTGGTCTTTCGGTCTCGGACGCTGAGGGGGAAATGCTTGTTGTAAAACAACTCCAAAAATTTTGCCCAAGTCAAACCCGGATTGCTTTCTCGGACCATCATCCACCACCTACGAGCATCGTCGTCTAATGTGAATGCTGCCAGAGATACCTTCTGGGCGTCTGTACTGGGGAAAACTTCAAACAACTTCTCCATCTCTAAAACCCATGCCTCGGCTTTCATTGGTTCTATGCCTCCCTGAAATCTCAGCGGTTTCATCTTCTTGAACTCTCTGATTAGAGTTATCGTGTCGTTCCCATACAAAGCTTGCTGCGGCGGCACTTGTGGCACTGGAGGGGGTGGAGCTGCATATCGGCCATTCGTCTGTTCGGCATGCATAGAAGTGGTACCAGTATCCTGCGGCCTAGGTTGTCTCTGCTCACGAACCAAGCCTTCGACTAACCTTTCCAATCTCTCCAACCTGTCTTCCGATCGATCTCGGCCAACCGGGGGTCTACCTCTCCTCATGATGCTAGGGGGGGGGATGCAAGATGAGACTTTAAAACAACTAAACAGATAACACATATGCAAGTAACGAGCGTCTAGGCCAAAACGATGCACACACAGTCAAGTAGCAAGCAATATGATGAAATCTTAACATTCTTCTAAGGGAAATCCTAGGCTCTCTAGGACTCAAGGTGTGTGATTAACGTACTACAAGGATCTTGTGCTCTGATACCATTCTGTCACGCCCCCAAACCGCCCCTAGTAGTTTGGTGCCGTGATGGCCAGTAACCCGAGGTTACCGAAGGCCGTCTTACAAAAATCACACACAATCAGAGTATAAAATATGGGGCTTACAAGTGCGGAAGCAATATATATACATATACAAAATCTAAATAGTCCATGAGAGCCGTGCGTAAGTCCAGTAGAATGTCATACATCAAACATCTTTACAAGTCTTACAACTTAAATACAAGAATGAAATGAAATACAAAACACATCTTGACCAAAAGGCTTCTCAAGCCGACATATGCCAAAACAAACAAAGAAAACATAAGCCGAGAAGCATAATCTTCAAGACGATGCAAAACACAAATCCAAAACATGTCGGCTATGCGCCCAAAACACATCGGCAATCACGTCTAGGCCTCAATGCCTTCTTGTTCATCACCTACATATATATAGAGAGGGTGAGCTTGGATACTCAGTGAATGATATTAGAAATAAAGGTTTTGCATGATTGATATCCAAGATTTCTTTCAAAACAATACATAGCATACTTTACAATCAAGAGGGAAATCAAGTTCATTGCCGGCCTTTCAAGTTCTTTGGATGTTATTACATCTACTTAATACAAGAGGGTGATGACATTCCCAAGACAAGAGTGCAGTTGCATTATAGTCCCCTGCAACTAAGGACTTTCAAGACAAGCTGTGCTGCGAAAGTTTATAGTCCTCTAGCACTAAGGACTGTCAAGACAAGCTGTGCTGCGAAAGTTTATAGTCCTCTAGCACTAAGGACTGTCAAGACAAGCTGTGCTGCGAAAGTTTATAGTCCTCTAGCACTAAGGACTGTCAAGACAAGCTGTGCTGCGAAAGTTTATAGTCCTCTAGCACTAAGGAGTGTCAAGACAAGCTGTGCTGCGAAAGTTTATAGTCCTCTAGCACTAAGGACTGTCAAGACAAGTCATCAAAACAAGATAGTGTTTAATATACAAGTAGGGATAGTCATTCATGCTAAATCAAATACTTTTCAAGACAAGGCAAAACAAGATTTATCAAAACAAGTGTAACATAGCTTTATTAGAAATACCACTCACATAATTCTTCAAACGTCGGGGTCAAGCAAGGTCCAGTCCTACAATCACATGGCAAAGCGTACTTGAACATATTCCTCAAAACAAGTCTAACATGCATGCAAATGATTTTGGAAAACCTACTGGGCACCAACCAGGTCTAAGCCGAGGTGTGTTTCCGAGGGCCACATGCAAGAAAAAGAGGTCGGGAAACTCTGGGTTTTCCCTCTGTTGATGAATATGAAGAACATGAGTATGAAAACATGGAAAAATATGAATGCTCGATCACAATCTGTTATCACAAATCTGGGATTTTCATGTTACGGGTTTGAAAACAGGGACCTGGGTACCCATAGTTGGAAATCATGCAAGAACAAACACAAAACATGAGTCTAGGCAAAAAGCTTTCGGATCAAAACGTGACTTTCTTGAAGAACACATGAATGTCATTTTCTCTTTCTAAAACCGAATTTCAAGACAATGCATGGCTTACAAATCATATCCGATCATGCGATGCAATAACATGAACATAAGGAACATCACGAGCAGATCAAGAATCTAACCTTAGAACACGGATTTAACGGTTCGATCTCTAGGAATCAAGCTTGAAGATCTACTTCCTCACTCTAAAACTCTTTCTTCCTCCTAGAGCTTCTCTCTCTACAAGGCAAGTTTTTGATACCAAATGATAGTTTTCTATACCCGGTTCTGGGGTTAACCCTCTGCTGAGACACGTGGCGGCGACTGATTGGGTTCTTCCTGAAAAGGTGGCTGACAGACCAGACAAAGCATGGTGGAAGGGTGTTCAACAAGCAAAGCGGTATGGGCTCTCTGACAGGGTAATGACATCGGCTAATCATCAAGGCGTATCTAACAAGCTACACAGAATGACACTCCGGCAAGGGGTGACATCGGCTAGCAAAGGACTTCGGCAACTAAGGTGACAATGACCTCGGCTAGGAAGGACAACACTTGACTAAGCTGTGCCACATCTTGGCCTAGATGCGCCACACCTCGGTCTGGGTCATACCACTCCAGGACGAGATCACTTGGGTGCAAGGTAACATCTCGGCTAATGTGTCAAGGCAAAGACGGAGGTCAACAAGGGGTTCCAAGATACTGCTACTAGACTAAGGGTGACCTCGGCATTGGAATAACGTCGGCTAGCATAACTCAGGCAAGGCGTAACCTAAGTTTCGCATCAAGGAAGGAACAAGACAAGCATACTACACTTAGACAAATCACAAGGCTTCAAATCAAGACATGGATCGCATTGGCTCAAGCGAAACAAATCACAACATACACATGCAAGCTAAACAAGTCATAATCATACCGATGCTCATGAACATGATGAGGACATAAAGTGTGGGTTCCTACAATTACCCCCGGGCAAGGGCCATAAGACCACGGTATTATTACCCCCGGGTAAGGGCCTTGTGCCTAGGATGCCGTGAATACTTTTACATATATGGATAATCGTTCATTAACTCATAACGTGATAGGGTATTTCTTGTTATGTCATGTCATTATCGTGCGCTTAACAAAATGGAATAATTCACATTCTCATGTGGGTCACTTAATGATGTTAAACTTTTGCATTCATGTTGTAGATTTGGAATCACTTTGAGTTCATATGGATTTACATAACTTTCCAATTATTCTGATTCTTCGAAGATGAACAACAAAGTCTCTTTATTCATTAAGAAATGGTATGGTTCACTTCAGCTATTACTCAGTAACATATGCCTTTATTTAATCATTCATACATGCTAATATGGTTGACCCGCAACTAACAGAGTATTATTGATAACCATTGCATCATTCGCCTGAGTTAATGCAGTTAACTTAAGTTTAACAGAACGTTCTTGATAAATATTAATGAAAGGTAAACACATTTTACCGATGGAAGGATTCCAGAGATACCGGAATACCATAGTTCCATTTATTAGCTATTGACAGGACATAATGATTTTAAAGTCATACCGATGTATGCCAATCTTTCAACGTTCACATTGACTTCCAATCGTCATAAATGTTCATGTATCACTTACGAAGAACAGAGCATTAGTGACAATAATTATCAATGGTAAATAAAATGTACATTTCCGTAGTATTACTCACCGTGGTAGGTCTCTGAAGCGGTGGAACGATGTCCTCGTCTTGACCCGACCTACAAACATAATGCACATAACAGAATATGAGAAGAAAACCAATCTCTTTCTTATTCTTTAATCAATAGCCATGGTGGTTTTAGACTCATTAGTCCTCCATAGGTTATAATCCATGCCTCAAGATAAGAGGAAGCGATAGAAGAAAGGTTCCGACGAAGAAACGGTACAAAACCGGTAGACAGAAAGTGAGCAACTCTCACTAATTTGGGCATAACTATTTCTGTATTTAAAATTTGGGAGTGAGACCACCACCAATGGAAACTAGACGTCCGGGGATTGATTTTAGGCTCAAGAATCACTCAAAACGGAGTCCGGATGCAAAAGATATGCTTGTTCGAAGTTGACGGAGCAGAGCTGTCTCCCGCACGTGCGGGAAACAGAGCCGCACGTGCAGGAATGGGGCCGCACGTGCGGCATGACGTGCCTTTTTAGCAGAAACAAAATTGGTTTTGGGGCAAAACTGCCGCACGTGCGGGAAGACCCGCCGCACGTGCGGCGATGGGCAATTTTCAGTCCGAAAATGGTGTTTTGATTAGGATCTTCTCATTTTCAAAATCAAACTTCAAATCCATGTAAATCAAAGCCCAAAACCCTTTAGTACATGCTAAATTTCACATTATTAGCTTCCATTAAACATCATAATCTTAAAATACTACTCAATTCCCAAGCATACAAACAAGGGTAAGAATTAGAACACCCAAAGCATAAAATAGCCATGGTTTGGAATTCAAGCTTACTTCTTTTATATTTACATCTATCTTCCTTCACATATATGGCTAACTATGCAAAACTTCAAGAGTGGAATTTATCTTCTTCTAATCAGCCTCAACATAAACAAATATAAAGAAGTTAACTCTTCAATCAAATAATTCTAATTCATTTACATATCAAATCTTCCATTTAATCCTAAATTCCTTAAGGTGAATGAGTTATCTACAAGGATAATAATTAGAGTCACACACCTTAACCCAAATCCATGTTTTTCCTTGAACCTCTTCCACATCTCTCTTCAATTTCTTCAAGCTATCTTCAAGCTCCCAACAATGGTGAGCTCCCACACTCTCTCTCTCTCTCTCTTTCCCTCTCTTGGAGAAGCTTCCTCTCCCCTTTTTGCCTCCCTTTCTCTCGGTTCTCTCTCCCTCAAATATTTCTTTTTGTCTTCAAAAGATGAGTTCCCCTCACTCATATGGCATATCTCTACATATATAGATATATAAATCCATCACACACAAGCTTACACTAGGGGAAGCCAAATGTGGCCTTACGAATCGTACGAAATTAAGTTTCAATTAAACCTTCCAGATGACTCTAAAAATTATGCCGATCATGAATATATCTTCTGTTCCGGTTTCTGAAGCCTCGAATGCCTTCAATTTACAGTACAAAGTTAGCCACCCAAACATGCATTAATAGATCAAACGAATTAAATTCTAATTAACTTTCCCAAATAGGTCTAAAAATTCCCATTAACATACTCAAGTACTCAATTGTGATTTTTGAACCCATAAAGGTCGGTAATTTCAATTTTAAAGTCATGACCCAACAGAGAATTCTTTCATTCAAACAGATATCATTAAATTAAAAAGGCATTAACCCACAAGGGCAAAAGGGTAATTTCAGATACGGATTTTGGGGTCGTTACAAGCTGTTTGCAAAAATAGTTTTGAAAATTTTTACTGAGGTTGACTATTTTCTCGAAAACTATTTCGTTTTCCAAAAGTGGACCATTTCTTGGACCCAAAAAGGAAAATTTTCAATGCTTACAGCCTGACTTGCTTGGCTTTCAAATCAAAAATCGAACAAGTACGTTAATCCAACTCTCATTTTGATCAAAACTGTTTTTGTAGAAAACCAAAACAAAAAATGGTCAAAATGATGAACTAGGGGCACAGTTGAGTCAGGTGTTCTGTCTTTTCCCCATCATCGACGTACTTGCCAGGAGGGCACTCCACCCACCAGAAGAAATAGCTGTGAGCTAACGGCATCGGGCGTGAACCCGCAACTTTCTATTCATTCATTGATCACCTCGGGGAGGGACGAAAAATGAGAGAATAAAGAATAGAGAGGTGTAAGTTGAGAGAAAAAGCGAGCCAGAGGGTTTTGAGAGAAAAACCGAGCTTCAGTGCCAGAGTGATGTGAGAATCACAAATCAGAAAGGGTGGGAAACAATGCCCAGAGAAACTGGCTCCTCGTGATCTGAGGTCCCCCGTCATCGTTAACGCGTCTGTGTGTCGTGTCTTTGTTTTACCTCAACCTTTGTTTTAGGTCTCTTCCGAGCGTGTCTCGTTGCGTTTAGGTCGTGTACCTCTTTGTTTGAGTCCTCCCCGCTGTGTTCAGTTGTGGGCTCGATGCCCTGGTTTGAAAACCCCTTATTTAATTACAAAAATCGTTTATGCTCAGAATGTCGTGCCATTCTCTATATTCGATTGTGTTTCAACTTCGGTTGGTTTCACCTCCGTAGGCCGTCTTGTTAGATTGGGCTGTGTTTGTTCGGAATTTGCTGTGTGCAGAATGAACCGAAGGCTGTGTTATGGGCTGTATGCAGATTAATCCCCAACAAAGTGAGGGCTGTGTGTCCAGAATCAGGCAGTGGGTTGCTTGGGTTATTTTGCTGCGGGCTGTTTAGTTATCTGATTATTACAGTGCAAGTGTTCAATTTTCAGACAACCAATCAATTTCATTTACATTGAGGTGTAATATGGTGCGGTGCGATGCAAAGTATGAAAGGTAAAGATATACGAACGTAACACTTTTTAAGACAAAAAGTTTGTTCATTCCATAATCTTTTCAAATATACAAGTTTTGGAAACAAAAATCTGTCTGCGGCAGTACAAGGTAATCTAACTACCAACAAAAGGAAAAGTACAAGGAAAAGAAAAATAACAAAATCTGCATCCATGTCGAGCACTCCGGGGGGGCCATCAGTCCGTCCTAGTCCTCTTCCTGGACGAGGGTCCAGGAGCATCATCAGCACCATCATTAGAGCCCGAGCTAGTGCCGTCTCCGGTCTCCTCCTCTGATGACTCTGACTCCGCCTTTGCCTCCGCCTCTGAATCCTCGTTATCATCATCGTCCGGGACTGGAGCTCGCGAGCTACTCCCGACATGAGTGCGCCCCACCTTCGTGCGGGGGAATGCTCTACCCTCCTCGTCTCTCCCTCGAGCCGGGACGGAAGGTCCAGCTGGAGCACCTCCTGCCATGGGGATCTGGAAAGGAGGCTAAAAAGTACATAAAAAGGAAATGCATCAGTATACTGTAGACAGTTTATCAGTGCAGAATGCAGTGTATGAGTACAGTGTGTGAGTGTCGTGAGCAGTTTATCAGTATAGAGTACAGTGCAGAATGCAGTGTATGCAGTGTGTCAGATACTGTGAGATCAGTGTATCAGGTGTTGTGCCGTGCATCAGATTATGTAAAGCAGTGTATGAATGGTTTGAGGCCAGTGTCAGAAGAACATACCGAGATGCTGTAGAGGGCCAGGAGATCAAAAGTCCGCTGAAGCATCCCCATCATCGAGGCATTCATCGCCAACGACTGACGGGTGTACTCAGAAGAGGCCTGCAAAAGTGTCAGATGCATTAATATTCTGTGGAATATCAAGTAAACTGAAATGAAATGACTGTACAAAAATGCAGTAGTACGTACCGGAGGTAAGTCGGGGACGCCGACGAACTCATGATCAGCTGGCGGAGAGGCGAAGGGGATCTGATAGGTCGACCCACCCTGCCCCCGGAAAGTCAGTGCAGCAGGCAGGGCGGGCCAGCCAGCTCCCCGTCCTCCCTGAACTCCGCCCCTGCCCCGGACTCGGGCCCTCCTCGAAGCCCCCGCTCCAACTCCCGCTCCGGACCCAGCCGCCGATGCCACAGGCCTGGCTCCCTCCGCTCGACGGCCGTCGCTCAGAGGTCGCATCAGGTACGTCTGCATGTACTCTCGGTAGTCGCCGATACCTCTGAAGCCGGCCTCCTCCCAGCCAACGGTGTAATCATCCATCTGCTCAGTCGTGAGCCTCTCGGTCTCCCTCATGTCCGCAGGAGGGTGAACCGGGACTATCTGCTCAGGTAACCCTAGGGTCTGGCGTAGGAAACGCTCCCCCAGGTACCAAGCCCGACAGACCGGGCCCTCCAACAAGATCCGGAAACGTGAGGTCTCCTCCGCACCAGCAAACCAATCCCGCGTCACCGCCGGCAATGGAGCCCACGGCCGCCAAGTGATCTGAAAGTAACAGACAGTTTGTTATCTACTATTTTTGAAATATACAGTGGAAAAGCGAAGCTTAAACGAACTGCAAGTAAAACATACCTCGGTGGGGGTAATGGTGTCAAAATATCGACGGAAGAAGCCGAATGTCTCTCGTGGCCGCCGGGTGCATCTCCCGTCAAAACGGCGTGAAAAGGGGACGACCAGAGGGGTCTCCGTCACAGGTACGAGAGCGAGCCTAGGAAAGTAGGTGTAAACCCACAACTGCAAGATAAATACCAGTACATTTATCAGATAAAGCAGAATACAGAATAAAGCAGAAATGGCAGAGCCGTGTGTTGTGCAGTGTATTGTGTACAGTGTACAGTGTGAGCAGTGTACAGTCAGTGTAAAGCAGAGTGTATGTGTGTGCCATGTGTACAGTATACAGCAAGTAGGAAGCAGACTACAGTGTGAGCAGTGTACAGAGTACAAAAAGCAGAAAGTAGAAATGAAAAAGCGGAGAAGAAATGTACCTCCCAAGCCCGCCAATAGCCTCCAAGCAACTGGCCGCTGCCGCGAGAAGCCGAGCTCATGTATCCATAGAGGGTGGCCAGAGCGGCGCCACCCCAATCATAGTGCAAAATGTCCCGGACGTCCACCAATGCGCTGAGAAGGCAGAGAGGCACGGTGTTCGCCCGGTCGGCGAAGATAGTCGTCCCAAACAGGAACATGAGGAAGCCGCGAGCATACCTCTCCACGTCCTCCTGGGTCATCTGCGCCTCCTCCTCTAACACGGGCTGGACCCTAAACTGTACCTCGAACCAGGAGTACCGCACGAAGCCTGGACGAGCAAGAGGTGGGGCCTCCCCCAGTAGATGGACCTGAGCGGCGGTCCACTCATCCATGTCAATATCAAAGGGGATCGGATCACCCCTACCCCGATGCTAGTGAGCATCGAGAAATCATAAGGGGTCATCATCATGTCCCCTGCTGTGGAAAAGTGAAACGAATCGGTGGTGTCCCACCATCTCTCCGCCAGAGCGGCAAGGAGAGGTCTGCAGGTAGAAAGCCTGGAGAGTCCTCGGCAGAAGACGCTGAAGCCTGCTCGATCTACTATACGACGGACTGCGTCAGGGAGCTCGTCATACCACTCCCGAGCGCCAGTGTTCCCATACCCGCGGATGGTATGGGAATCCTCCTGTAAACAGAAAATAACAATTGCAGGACAACATTCAAAATGCAGTTTTGAGAAGCATACAGATATAGCATGCGTGCAAGTTTGTCAGGTTTAAACAAATACCGGGCGCCGGTGTGCTTACCGTGAACTACAGCGTGTGACGAGTCAGCGTGTTTGGGGTAGTTCAGAGCAGTGTAGCATGTGTGCAAGTTTGACAGGTTTGAACAGCTATCGGGTATCGGTGTGTTTGTAGTGAAATATAGTGTGCGCAGTGTGTTTGGGTGATTCGGGGCTAGTGCAGTGTGTGTGCATGTGCCAGTCTCAAACAGATATCAGTTGTGTGTATGTTTACAGTCAACTATGGTATACAGTATGTCAGAGCTAAAGCAGTTAAAGAGTACAATTAACTATGACAATTTTTGTATCCTACATTGCGAAAAGTAAAACAGAAGAAAGAAAGTTACCTCGGAAGCGCCGAAGGAAAGGTGGGAGGTAGGCTCGCGCAGTAGTAGCTCAGGTGGCACATGCCTCTCGAAGCTCCGGAACTGGCAGAGTCCGTCGGGTGGCAGAACATGGATCGCCGGTCGGTAGGTCGCCGGGTCGAACGGGCGTTCGCTCAACGGTAGGAGCTCGACCCCGGGATCCATCTCGTGATCCGGGGGAGTCCCGCCATGTGGAATGTCGTCCGCCATGTCAGGAATGGTGAGAAAATGGTCGGAGGAAGGAAAACCGGGCCGGAATACGAAGAGTCAACCGGAAAGTCAACTCTCGAGAGGGTCGGAAATGGCCGGAAAGGCCGAAATGTGAAAAGGCACGGGAACGAAGAGGAAAGCAAGGGGAACAAACCCTGAAAAAGTGGGAACGCCAAACGAGGCACCGAATCAAAGTTTTGTTCGGTTGAAAATGTCCGAAACGCGAAGAAAATCGCGAATCCGACGACGAAACGGGCGTAGAACGCGAAGAAACGGAGAAACAGGGAGAGAAAAATGCTCTAGAGAGAGAGGGTGAGAGTTTTCGGCGGTAGGGAAGTGAAGAATTAGGGTTTGAAACCCTATTTTAAAACACCCGAAGTGAAAAGTCGAAACTGCCCCGAATCAGCAACTTTTTGCCGGTCGGCAATGTTTTGTGCCGACCGGCAATATTTTGTGCCGATGGAGTTATTTTTCAGCCGGTGGACAGCCGGTGGCCTCCCCTTCCGGCCGGTGGTGTTCCCACAACCTTGTTTAGGCCATATGATGAGTTTTTGGCCTTAATAGCTCAAGAAAGTGCAAGAAAGTGTATCTCCGATGCTCAACCGGCCTCCGTTTTGACTTCGGACCATGTCTGCCATGCGTAGCACTCCAACTCGTGCAAGGTTGTATCCTTTAGTAGCCTTTTTGCCTCTTACAAGATCCAAAAAGTTGCCCCATGTGCGTTGCACGTGTTCATCGCACTATTTCGGTGCATTATATCGCGCTAGTACGCGCCTCGCAGTTGCATTGTTTTGCATACTACATGCGTTGTAACGCGCACCCCTTGCATCGTCATGCACATCTCTCATGCATTGTCATTGCATTTTTATTACGAGCATTGTCATACGTTTAGACACACGTGCGTTGTTGCGCATTTAAGTCCGTGTGGCATGCGTGTCACACTTTGCATCATTTCACATTCTGTGTGGCATGCGTGTCGCACTTAGCATCATTTTACATTCCATGTGGCGTGCGTGTCACATTTTGTATCATTTTGCTTCTTATGAGTCATGCGTGTCTCATTTGCCTCCTTCGCATCAGCACGTGTGCCTCATTCGCATCAGCACGTGTGCCTCATTCGCATCGGCACGTGTGCCTCCTTCGCATCGGCACGTGTGCCTCATTCGCATCGGCACGTGTGCCTCATTCCCACCGGCACGTGTGCCTCATCCTTATTGGCACGTGTGCCCCATTTTCATCGGCACGTGTGCCTCATTTGCATCGGCCCGTGTGCCCCACTTGCATTGGCATGCGTGCCTCATTTGCATTGTCTTACATTCCTCACGATCTGCATTGTTTTGCATCCATCTTGTGTAGACCGCATGTATTGCTTGCGTAGACCGCATTATTGTTCAATTTCTTTACCTGCGTAGACCGCATGTATTGCTTGCGTAGACCGCATAATTGTTCAATTTTATTACTTGCGTAGACCGCATGATTATTCAATTTCATTACTTGCGTAGACCGCATGTTTTGCTTGCGTAGACCGCATTATTGTTCAATTTCTTTACCTGCGTAGACCGCATGTATTGCTTACGTAGACCGCATAATTGTTCAATTTTATTACTTGCGTAGACCGCATGATTATTCAATTTCATTACTCGCGTAGACCGCATGTATTGCTTGCGTAGACCGCATTATTGTTCAATTTCTTTACCTGCGTAGACCGCATGTATTGCTTGCGTAGACCGCATAATTGTTCAATTTTATTACATGCGTAGACCGCATGATTATTCATTTCATTACCTGCGTAGACCGCATGTTTTGATTGCGTAGACCGCATGATTATTCAATTTCATTACTTGCGTAGACCGCATGTATTGCTTGCGTAGACCGCATTATTGTTCAATTTCTTTACCTGCGTAGACCGCATGTATTGCCTGCGTAGACCGCATAATTGTTCAATTTCATTACTTGCGTAGACCGCATATCCTACTCGCGTAGACCGCATGTTAATTTCATTACCTGCGTAGACCGCATGTTTTGATTGCGTGGACCGCATTCTTATGATCAAATTCGTTGCATGCGTAGACCGCATGCTCCACTCACGTGTTTGTATTTTCACAGCATTGTTATGCTCCCCACTTGCTTTGCGCTGTCACGCATTTCGAGTACACTACTACGCATATTGCTAACAATATTGCACCTGTTAAGTTTGTTTTCTTTGCAGGCACGATATTGTATGTATGGTTTATTTGAGGCTGGTGCAACCAGGCGAACCGGACAGGTATTGTATCCTCCGAGTGAGACGTATTGAGAATTACATAATTCTCTTACATCCTTTCTGCATTCTAGTGTAGTTTGGTGTATGCTAGCTTAAAATTGTCGCATGTATGCTTCATTACAGCTTTCTTTGCATGATCATAAGTTATGCTCGGCTTCGTGCATTGTCTTGCATTTTGCCCCTGCCTTCGGGCGCATACCTTATTTGTCTTGCATGTTTGTCTAAGTCTTCGGCCTTGTCAAAAATGGGTCGTCTCTGGGCTTTGACATTCACTCCCGTCATTGTTATGACTTTTGAGTTCTGTCAAAGAGGGGCAACTGTAGACACCCCATTTTTGACCGTCCTCAAGACTTGGATGTCACCGTTTGAACACTCGGTGATCATCCATGTTTGTGTTTATTTGGAGTTCCCGGAGGTCTCGGCTACGCTCCTTGTCTCAGGATCTCCGAATTCGACCGTTTAGTGTCTGGTTTTGCACCAAACACTTGTGTTTTGCCTTTGAGAGGCAGGGTAGGGCTTGTAGACCATCCCCATCCACCACCGGCAGTGGCTAGAGGCCACCGGCTGGTTTTTGCTGCCACCGGCAATATAGTTTGCCGGTCGGCACTATTTAGTGCCGGTCGGCATTATTTAGTGCCGATCGGCACTCTTTTTGGCCAAAATGGCATTTTTGGCCGGCCGACTACTGTGCATATGCTTTTGCAGATATTTTAAGACAGCTGTCTTGCTTTTGCTCCCCTCCATACACGTGTATGGGGGGGATCTCCCTCTTATGAAGCTTGTCTTGTAAGCTTTACAAGACAAGAAGCTTCTATAAAGAGAGGGGCTCTCTCTTGTTGCTAGGGTTAGAGAGTTTAGACATTTTAGAGAGAGAAAAACACAGACCAAGCTCTGGTTTTAGGGTTTGAGTTACATATACATCCTATCTCTATATTACTCTTGTGTGTGTTTTAGTCCATACTATTGCACACAAGCACCTAGTGTTTCACCTTCCTCTTGAAACAAAGGTTCTAAGGGCTTGTTCTTGAGGTTCTTGACTGGTTTGGAGCCTAAGGAAGGCCATTGGAGCACCATTGTTGAAGAGGACTTCAAGGGTAAGAATCTAGCCTTTATATTCCCCATTTTTGCATTGATTTTCTACCTATCTTAGAGCTGTTTTTGTGCTTATTGTATAACATAAAAAAGTTCTGTTTTTAGGCCCTCTTGACTGTTTATTAAGAGTGTTTTGTGGTTTGGGTAAGTTTGAACACCCTTAGGCCTTGAAAGGCCTCATTTTGTGCCCTTTTGTGTGAACTCCGGGATTTTGGTGTCGGGGTCTCTTCACCACTGAAATCTTGAGGGATTTCAGTGGTGAAGGTGATGCCTTGAAGTCCCAAGAAGGAGAGGGCCACCCCCTCTCCTTGTTGTCCTTAAAAAGGGCATGTTTTGGCCTCTAAAGGGAGCCTATGCTTGAGTGTGTGTTGAGCATGTATAGACTGTTTTTCGTGCTTATATTTCCATAATATAACATGATTTTGAATTGGTTTTGGTACTCCATGCATCCTTAGCATAGTTGCCATGTAATGCCTTGTGATCCCTTAACATGTCTTAGGTGGTGTGCCTTTGTTTCTAGCATGTTTTAGGCCTAGCCTTGTGAAGATTTTGTGCTCATTTTGACATTTTTTAGGTCTGTCCATAAGTATTTGGGTCGGATTTGGCATGCTTAGTATAGCTCCTTTGCATTCCGGCTTGTTGGCCTTGAATATGTGCATGTATAGCATGACATCTTTGCATCGATTTGGTGATTTGGGGCCACCCTACATGTTATTTTAGTCCCATTTCCATGCCTATGTGTTTGCTTTGAATGCTTCTTTGATGCTTTGAAAGCATGTGTTGCATGCTCCGTGTTTTGACCATTGTGCATGCCTCTAAATTGGAGCCACTTAGATGCCATCTAAGTAGTCCTTTAGCCTTGTTTTAACATGCTAAAAATCTGTTTTTAGTTGTTTAATGCATGCCGTGATTATTATGCTAAATGTGTTTCAAAGCTTCATGACTTGCCTCAAGTATTTGGACCATGCTTGTATGCATTTGCCTATCTTGTTCAACATGATTTGGGCATCATTTTATAGCATGATTTTAGGGCTTATAATGCACGCTAATTTGTCCATGAATACCTTCTTTCAAATGTGTTTGAGAGTTGTTCAATTTGTGCCTAAGTGTTGGCCTTTCAACATATGTATGTGTGCATGTGTATTTGGTCCCTCATTATAGCACTTTGGCCCTTGTTTTAGGCCTTATTAGAGTTGCCTAAATCATGTATAAGTCCATCTTTCCATCTATTTGCATTGCCTCATGTTTGCTTGTATGCTTGCATAAGTGCATTGCCATGCCATGTTGCATCCTTAGCTTGTATGCCTAGGTTGCATTGCATCTTGCATGCGCGCCTTATTCCTTGACTTGGTGATAGGAATTGGGCCTTGTTTGTTTGATTGGTTTGCATTTCATTTGACATGAAAATTGCACACTTGATTCCTTGGGCCATCATGCATGGAAATACGTGATTGGTGGTTCGAGAATCGAGGCACATGTCCTTTTGAGTCACAAACATGATAAGGGGCATGAGTGGTGCATACATGCTTTGAATTGTGCTGCCATGCTTTGCCTTGCCCTCTGTTGCTGTGAGTTGCAGGTTCTGCAGGCTTTCTTTGCCGACCGGCAGTGTCAAGTGCCGACCGGCAATCTTTTATCTGCCGATAGCTTCACTTTGTGCCGGTGGCTAAACCATACTGCCGGTGGAAATTCCATTCAGCCGGTGATGTCTCCCAGCATCCAAGGAAGTAGTCCTGAGGTTTTGGCAGCCTCCAGAGGAGTAAAGGAAGGAAAACAGAGGCAGCCTATGCATGGCGGCGCATTTCCGAGCGGGACCGGGAATGCATTGCATCGAGCCCTCCTCCCGAGGCAGTTTACTGTTTTTCTAGCTTTAGTTAGTTGCTTAGTTGATTAGGCAATTTGTAATATTTAATTAGCTTACGTTGTTAATTATTTGTAATATTTATTTGGTCCCTCCGAGTGAGGGCAAATCTGTAATAAGTGTGCGTGAGTGGTGTGTATGTCTTCCAATCCCCACTTCTTTCTTCCCTTTTACTTACATGCTTTGTTGGTTAGTAATAGGACATGTTCAATTTAGCATACCTTATGCTATGCATGCGTGCATTCATGCATTTGTACTGCATGCATTAGGCTCGGTACATCATGCTAACTGCATTTGAATTTCAATTCCAAATTGAATACGTGCATCAATTGATCGCATTTCATATGCCATGCTTAGGTTAGCCGAGCCTACTTCGATTGTATCCTGTATGCGTTGCATTAGGCAATTTAACATGAACTAGGACATGCATGTTTGCTAACTAGTTTATTGTTTTGGCACGGAGTACGATGTAAGTATTTCCGCTTTAGCATATCGCATGAGTGTGAATGTTGCCATGATAGCACGCTTAACATGTGGCTAGATGCTTATGTGTTATAAACTATTTGGATGCCTGCGGGTGAAGGTTGGATTGTTTGAGTTGGAAAAACTCGTTGAAATCCGTGTTTTAGCCTACTTGCGAGTAGCAAATTCCAAAACATCTTGTCAAAACAAACGGATATGCAATGCTTATTTCCAAATTAGGCAATCTAGTCTATACTTGTTTGCTACGCGCATAACATAGTAATTCTAGGCCAATAATTGGTTTAAGAACACATAAGCGTTTTCAAAAATGGATATCATGGTTAGTAGAGGCCGGTCTTCGGACCGGGCGAAAGGGGGTGCTCATAGCTGACCTTCCCCGATCGTACCCAAGCTCCCGAGCCGAGACAACTCCGGTGATGACGGACATGTGGCCTTCGGCACCGAGTCAGGGTTTCCTAAATTCTCCCATTTTAAAATATTTAGGTGGCGACTCTGTATCTGGCAAAGCAGTCCATGTTTGGCACTACTTTTTCAAAAATCCGTTTCTCAAAACGATTTGCCAGATTTGGACTCTTTGGTTCAGATTTAGAACCGTGACACAAATCGAGTCCGAACTGTAGTGGCCCCAAATGAACAGAACGGGACTCACCCTCCCGGGAGCGTTCGGGGGACGTCTACACCCATCTCCTCCCAATCCTATCTGGTTTGGAGGTACATCCCCCATCTTTCCCTAAACCGTGGAGTACATCCCCCATCTCCTCCTCTACACAATGCATAAAAACACAAAGGTTCTATACACAATCAATCAATACCAAAAATTAATGTATTCTATCAACTATCTACACATAATGCGTATAAACACATTGGCCATATGCACAATCAACCAACACATAAAGTTAATGTATTCTATCAACCGTCATACTCTATGACACAACCATTTGATTAGTTTTAGTTTGCCTAATCATCATGCATTGTCTACAACAATCAACACTACCCTCCACCGGTAGCCCAAAGCAATTATTTCTAAGCAGGAAATAAAAGCACAAATGGATAATATATCAACATTTCAACTAGATGAGTAATAAAAGATTCGTCTACACTCTTTAATCCCATACATTCCCAATTTCAACATTCTCATTTCAATTCCTCGTTTTCTTCAATTAATTATATGCATTAATTAATTAAACCAATTTGGGCAAATTACCATAATTCACAAAACAACCCTAAGGTTCCATTTCCATCAATGACCCAACATTAATCTCATTTCTCTATGCCTAACATGCATATAGGTTTATATATATTTAAAACCCCAACTTTTGTAAAATTACACAAAGGCCCAAACTTTCTCAAAATTTCCCAACAACCCCTAACATATCAAAATGCTAAAATTTAAAGACAAAGTTCATAAGATGGAGTAGGTTATCCCTACCTCAAAAGATGGCTCTCAACGGAGAAGACGAAGAAACTCAACGTGCTCCAAAGCTCAATATTTTCGGATCAAATGATAGCCCTCGACGATCAACCCAACTTTTAAAAGAACCAAAGGTAGGGAGAACACCCTAGCTAGATCAAACCCTAGAGAGAAGGGAGATTCTAAAGAGAGGAGCTCTCAAAAATGGATCTTAGAAAAGTAAGAGAGAGAGTGGATGTAAAAAGTGATTTAAAATAGCCTAGCTGTCAACTGATAACACAACGCTCGAGCACAAAAAGGCCCGCTCGAGCGGCAAGACACAAGAATAAAGCACATCCGCTCGAGCGTGAAAACCAGTCCACTCGAGCGTAGATTTCTCCCTCCCAGAACTTACACCAAAAAGGTACTACCCGCTCGAGCGCTACCAATCCCGCTCGAGCGCGACCCGCTCGAGCACAAGAAACCAGCTCGAGCGCAGAAAGCACATCTGCAGAAGTTTTACAGAGGCACGAAATACTAAAACTGTGGAAACCCCGCTTGAGCGCAAGAAGACCCGCTCGAGCGGACCATTCAAAAACTGGGCAACAACAATGGGAGCTAAAGCTCTAACCACCTGAAACAACCGAGCCCAACACATTCTAAAATTCAAACAAAAGAGTAAAAAGGTTGACAACACGATAGGTAGAACCACCAACTCCACAGAACCGTGCCCGAAAAATAACAGAACAGTAAAGGGATAACCGGGATCGCTATAACCTCCCCCCCTTAAAGAATTTCGTCCCTGAAATTAAGGAAATGCCAAAACACAAGGCCAACTAATCACACAACGCCAACACCCGAGTGTTAGGAGAGGAACTATTCTCCCTACAAACCTTCGATTCACTCTTACCAGGGAAGAGACGAATCAAGGGAACACATTCTAAATGACAACACCTTAGGTATGCAAGCCTCAACAAACCAAACCTCCCCTGAAACAATTCACCAATAATCGACTAGTGCTTCAAGCTAAGTCACTACTCAACAACACGACCAAAGCAAATCTTTAGAGTAGATAATAAGAAAACATTTTCTTGTTCAAGAGGCATTTCTCAAAGATGTTTAAATTTTCAACATTAACATTCCAGAATAAATCTTGCATTTTCCATACGAAAATTCAAAAGCTTTGTAAACATTTTTCACCAATACGATGTTACCCAAAACGCAGAGTCACTCACAGTTTATTTGCCAAAAAGATTAATCTAGAAAAATTTTGTTTTCCATTTCTTTCCAAAGAAGCACATTATCAACAACCACCACTCTCACAGTGATGTCATAACCAACATGAGGCACAACAATTTAGAGATTACAACTCGCCTCAGCAATACCTCCTTAATACACAAATGACACACATTATAGTGCTGTATCAACATCAGATCAAACATCATACATACATAATGTACAGAAGTCAGTCATTCATAATGATCAATCAATACATATACTAGGTGTATTATTCCAACCGTCAGATTCAACGACAAAACATGCTCGATTAGTTTCAGTTCTCCCTAATCAACATACAAAGTCTACAATAAACGAGACTAAACTCAAGGTGACTAATGTCAACCCAAAACCCGATACCGGCAAGTCGCCTAATCAACTCAATAAGCGCTACACCCAATAATCCACACACTGATGTGCCACTCAAACCACTAACCCCAAACACGGAGTTCCCTACACAAACCACGAATTTTGGGATCTCACCGGATCTCCCAAGATTGAACCGCATCAACACTGCGTCTAAGGAAATCACTGCCCCCCACCATGACTATCTAGCAAGCCTGCTTACTTCCTCGACTGAAGACCGACATGGTCACCCTCAATCACAACAACCCAAACATGAAGGACCACTTTGACCAACACTATACTCATTACTTTAGAACACGAACTGCTCTTCCTTCAAAGAATGCTGCCAGCATCCACTCACAACCCAAACCCAACAATTGACAACCAATCACAATACGAACACTACCCCTATACACCCGATGGGGTCACCACGGACTCACTGACTAGCAAGGCCCAAAACACGAACCAACATACAGGTACCATTCCCACTAACTCGAGATACAAATCTTACATTCCCTCGAACATTCTCATATAATCTTGCTGATACCACGCAATTCTTGCAACCATCACATCTAACCCTCATATCAAATCTCCACGTCTTGCCTGCCACCCATCCCGAGAGTACCCTCCAGGGGCCCAGCCTCCGTGCTAAACCACGAGTCAAAGCTACCGCTAGGCAACCACCATGAACCAACCCCGACACTGTCGTATGTCGCCGACTAGGCTTTCAAAGACTCACCATCCTAACTATCTAGAGGAGTAAAAGTCCTCGCCTCCCTCATCATTAACCCACATCTTCATCCGCAAACACCATACTACTGTGACTCTATCCTCGGGTCACACTCTAACCATGGGCTATATACCCAATCAACCTTCACAACAGCACCTCCCGACCTAACCAGTGTTAAGGTACAAACCTATCACTTTCGATCAAAGTAAGGAAGTCCAGAAACTTAGGAAGCGTCCATAAGCTACTACTCGAGACATAGCACTAGCTGCTCATAACGCACCACTCCCGATGTTAACAGTCACACCCTTATATAAGGACCAACACTCCCTCTTTCGAATGACCAATCATAACACATGCCAATATGGCAACGTTACCTGCCACGAAAATACAAGTCTAATCCTAACAAGATTATGCGCTATGCCCTTGCAAAACACCGTGTTAATTTCATACTACAACTAGTATTAATCTCACAGTCCACATCTTCTCGAGGAGTTCCCGCGACAGTAGACTAACATCACTTTCACACACGTAAAATCAATTAGATAACACTAGTGAAATTTTGAACACCGGTAAGTATAACTGTTCTCGCCCCCTTGTACTTCTGATTAAGATACGCATCCCTCTGTGATCCTTCTAAATTTGAGAACACGGCTCAACGACCCTCACTTTTCCCAAACCAAAACACACGCATAAGAATGCATTTACCAAAAATTTTATGGTCTTACAGCAACTTATCACATCAATAAAACTTTAAAGCTACACAATGCTCCAATCCACCCAATCCGAGGAAATTAACAAACCAAGCATATATGTATATATATATATATATATAAACAAACAGTTTAGATGTTTCAACATTTCCAAAACACGTTGGTTACACAACAGAACCCAATGATTACAAACGATAATTCACCGATTACAAAATGGATTAGCCAAAACGAAACCAACCCCTCGGTATTACCACCACTGCCGTCCCTCGCTGGACCACCAAAATTGGTCATCTCCAAACACAAGACAACCTACGAGTTTACTAACCACGGACAAGAACTACCGACGTGCCCCCTCTGTCCACACCTGGAACAACTACAAACTTCCCCAACTGGGGCTTGGGAACTCGACTCTACTGAGGCCCTCGCAATCTGGCCTGCTAGTCCCCCAAAGCAATACTGTTCCTGCTCAGTCGAATGAAACTGAGCCTGGCTAGGTTGCGAAACCCCTAAAGAAGCCCCCGGCTGAGTACAAAAACGTCGAATATGACCCGGCTGATTACACGTCCAACAAGTAGGCGGTGCCTGAGCACGAGACTGGTTCAGAATCTGGGCTGATGAAGGCCCCAATGACTGCTTCCCCACTATACGTTTGATTGGCCCAATACCCGGCTGACTAGAAGATTCTGGTGGTGCAGCTACTGGTCGGACTAACAACCCTGCCCTCTTTCTCTGCAGGCAAGCTGGGGACTTGTGGCCCAGCTGGCCACACTTGAAGCAAGCAACAACCTTTCGTTCACCCTTTCCCGAATCTAGACTTGGTACTAGAAAAGTAGAGCCAGACTGAGCTCTCTGAAATTGTAGTGGGTTAAAACCCTTCTGCCTCTTACCGGGCCTAGAGTACCTATAAACCGTAGGAGTCCCCACAATGGCTTCCTTCCAAACCTGGCCAACACCCATCACCATGGGCTCTTCCCTATCTTGTCCCATAGCTAACACCGCTGCCTCAACATGAGCAGCCGCCTCAACAAGCACACTATATCTTTTATGCCAAGACCCCGCTATCCTTACACGAATGTCGTCATGCAACTTACTCTCAAACTCGAAACAACGCAAGTCCTCCGTCTCCACCTATTCTGGAGCAAACCTCGACAGATTAGCAAACCACCTTTCGAACCGCACCAAAGGTGTAGTACCTTGGCGTAACTCCACAAACTGTTTCCGCAATCCTTCCCGAGCGGAAGGAGGGAAATCACAACTTCCTCGCCTAGGCATCCTAGTAAAAGTAACAGAGACACGTTAGCACACTCATACATGTGCCGAAGCTAAACACTCACGTCCTAATACATGGATAACTGTAATTCACTCCACGTAAGCACATAAACACATAAGCATTTACGAATTTCATTTCCAGATAATGATAGTCCCGAGGCGTTGCTAGAGTTTCGGTCAGAAACAGCATTGATCAAGTGCCTTTCCAACAGGACTCCCAGAAACCCAAGGATCCAATCAACATCCTAGAAACTAAATCCCATATCCACATAGTCACATAAGCATGTTATCAATTAAGCACATAACATATGACACTAAATCTAAGTCTCTATCAAGCGAGACAAACCCATTGTGATCCTAATCACTTCCTATGTACCCAAAGTATTCGAACCCGGTACGCTCTGATACCAAGTTGTAACGCCCTCAAAATAACAACATTAAACCCATCAATATAAACATAGATTTATATACAAAAGATCCACATTTCCTCAATTAATCAGAGTACTTCATTACAAAAGTATTACACGTTAACAACAAAAGCAAATGTCCTACGGGCTTACAGCTTTCCAAGTTAACACTTGGTTACAAAAGAGAGTATTGACTCGGTTACACATTAAGCCCTTGGCTTGAATTTACATGTAATACATCAAAAGGAAAATAAGGCAACAAAAGTATTTTTGCCCCTAACCTCCTAAGCTATGTCCTCAGAGGTGGCATGCTACCTGTACCTGAAAATGATGTTCCCGTATAGGGTGAGCCACAGCCCAGCGGAGATATACTAAACCAACTATGAACAATGATTAAAAGATTAGCAACTGATAGATGGTCGATACTTACACTTCCATTTACATCTTATTTCAATTCCATGACAACCAAGTCTATGTTACAATTCACTTTTCATTTCTTATTCAACTTTGAGTTTGAAAATAGGGCTCAGTACTCTGGCCAAAACATTTTGATGAGATTATAGTTCATCACTAGAACACTTTCAAAATTCACAGTGGATACACATTTTGGTGTTGTATCAATAACACAAAAACTACTTCCATACTTCACAAACGATGATGATATACATTTTAGTGCTATATCAAATCAAACAAACTTTTCAATAGATAAGCATATGAGCTATATCACTACTACAACAGATAAGCATATAAGCTACATCAATACTACAACAAATAAGCATGTTACACATCAACAGATAAGCATATTAGCTGTATCCACACTTCACTAGACAAGCATATGAGCTGTATCTACACTTCACAAAGATAAGCATATGAGCTGTATCTTCACTTCTCTAGACAAGCATATGAGCTGTATTTACGGAGTTCATCCCCCATCTCCTCCCAATCCTATCCGGTTTAGAGGTACATACCCCATCTTCCCCTAAACCGTGGAGTACATCCTCCATCTCCTCCTCTACACAATGCATAAAAACACAAAGGTTCTATACACAATCAATCAATACCAAAAATTAATGTATTCCATCAACTGTCTACACATAATGCGTATAAACACATTGGCCATATGCACAATCAACCAACACATAAAGTTAATATATTCTATCAACCGTCATACTCTATGACACAACCATTTGATTAGTTTTAGTTTGCCTAATCATCATGCATTGTCTACAACAATCAACACTACCCTCCACCGGTAGCCCAAAGCAATTATTTCTAAGCAGGAAATAAAAGCACAAATGGATAATATATCATTTCAACTAGATGAGCAATAAAAGATTCGTCTACACTCTTTAATCCCATACATTCCCAATTTCAACATTCTCATTTCAATTCCTCGCTTTCTTCAATTAATTATATGCATTAATTAATTAAACCAATTAGGGAAAATTACCATAATTCACAAAACAACCCTAAGGTTCCATTTCCATCAATGACCCAACATTAATCTCATTTCTCTATGCCTAACATGCATATAGGTTTATATATATTTAAAACCCCAACTTTTGTAAAATTACACAAAGGCCCAAACTTTCTCAAAATTTCCTAACAACCCCCAACATATCAAAATGCTAAAATTTAAAGACAAAGTTCATAAGATGGAGTAGGTTATCCCTACCTCAAAAGATGGCTCTCAACGGAGAAGACAAAGAAACTCAACGTGCTCCAAAGCTCAATATTTTCGGATCAAATGATAGCCCTCGACGATCAACCCAACTTTTAAAAGAACCAAAGGTAGGGAGAACACCCTAGCTAGATCAAACCCTAGAGAGAAGGGAGATTCTAGAGAGAGGAGCTCTCAAAAATGGATCTTAGAAAAGTAAGAGAGAGAGTGGATGTAAAAAGTGATTTAAAATAGCCTAGCTGTCAACTGATATACGACTCTCCCGCTCGAGCGGAGAACACAACGCTCGAGCGTCAAGAACAAAAACTAAGTCCGCTCGAGCGCAAAAAGGCCCGCTCGAGCGGCAAGACACAAGAATAAAGCACATCCACTCGAGCGTGAAAACCAGTCCGCTCGAGCGTAGATTTCTCCCTTCCATAACTTACACCAAAAAGGTACTACCCGCTCGAGCGCTACCAATCCCGCTCGAGCGCGACCCGCTCGAGCACAAGAAACCAGCTCGAGCGCAGAAAGCACATCTGCAGAAGTTTTGCAGAGGCACAAAATACTGAAACTGTGGAAACCCCACTCGAGCGCAAGAAGACCCGCTCGAGCGGACCATTCAAAAACTGGGCAACAACAATGGGAGCTAAAGCTCTAACCACCTAAAACAACCGAGCCCAACACATTCTAAAATTCAAACAAAAGAGTAAAAAGGTTGACAACACGATAGGTAGAACCACCAACTCCACAGAACCGCGTCCGGAAAATAACAGAACAGTAAAGGGATAACTGGGATCGCTATAAAACCCTAGAGAGAAGGGAGTATCTAGAGAGAGAGGCTCTCAAAAATGGTTTTTAGAAAAAGTAGGAGAGAGAAAGAAAAGTAAAAAGTGATTTGAAATCACCCAGCGGATAACTCATATACGTATGACCCGTTATAGCGATCCCGGGTTTACCCTTGTTGTACAGTGATCCGGACATGTGTCCGTGGATGATAATAGTTGATTATTACCTTGTGTACATCCTTTCTTACTTTGTATTTGAGTTATAGGATGTGTTGGGCAGGTTTGTTATAGGTTGGTTGAGTTTAGAAACCAAAACTAGTTGCCCAGATTTTGACCTATCCGCTCGAGCGGGGAGTTTGACGCTCGAGCGGGGACCCTTTTGTTGCTTGTCCGCTCGATGTAACAACCCTCACCTTACTCTTGCCATACTCGCATACATTCTTGCATGGTCTTGCTTGTTATGTTAATTTGAAGGTTTTATCTTGCCTTGAATTGCTTAAGTTGCTTGCATGATTTTGTCCCTTGCTTAGTGTATGTGTGTGCGTAGCCGAGATCATCTTGAGCTTAGTCCACCTTTGACCCTTTGTACTTGGAACTATCTTGAGACGTTGTTCAACCCCATCTTCACCTCGGGCATTCTTTGCCGAGATGTTTCGCACTTGAACCTTGTCCGCAGGCAGGTATGGCCTAGGCCGAGATGTGGCGCACCCCGGCCAAGGTGTGGCACAGCTTAGTCAAGTGTCGTCCTCCCTAGCCGATGTTTTTCTATCCTGTTGCTGAATCCTTGTTTTGAGCCGATGTCATCTCTTTGCCGATGTGTCTTACCCGAGCTTGCTGCATACGATTTGTCAGAGACTTGTCTTGTCTATCAATCACCTTTTTGGAGCTGAACCAACCCGATAATGCCACGTGTCCGAGCTGTTTGTTAAGGCAGTCGACAGACCTTGAAACAAATCATTTCTTGTCTCAAATCTTTGTTTTAGAGAGTGAGAAGCTCTAGAGAGAAGGAAGAAGAGTTCTTGAGTGAGAGTTGTCTTCCAAGCTTGATCTTTGTGGCTTGAACCGTTAGATCCGAGTTTTGAGGTTAGAATCTTGATCTCCTTTGATTGTTCTTGCTGAATATCTAGCTGCATTGCATGATCGGATTTGTTTTGCATGTCATGCATCGTTTTGAAGTTGGTTTTGGAAAGAGAAAACGGTTTTCCATGTGTTCTTGAAAAAGATCTCGTTTTGATCAAAAAGTTGGAACGAAAACCATGCTTTTGTGTTTGTTCTTGCCTGACTTTCTTGAATGGGTACCCAGGTCCATATGTTTTGAACTCTTGGCATGAAAACTCAGATTTTTGTAACAAGTTGTGATTTTTCATCCATCTTTCAAATGATCATGTTCTTCATATTCTTCAAAGGAAAACCCAGGTTTTTTCCTGACTTTGTATGACGGGACCTCGGCTTAGTCCTGAGCGGTACCCAGTGTGTTTTCGAGGAGCGGGAGCAGTGTTTAAGCTCCCAGCTTGTTTTGCTTTGTCTTTGACTTGGATCTGGCAAGAGTGCCGAGATCATTTGCATGTATTTGGAGCTTGCTTTGAGAATGTGACTTGCCATGTGATTGTAGGTCCTTGATATTTGCTTTGAGTCTACACCTGAAGAACTAGGTGAGTGGTATTTCTAATAAAGCTATGTTACACTTGCTTTTGATAAATCTTGTTTTGTTTGTTTTGACGTGGTATTTGCTAAGCATGAATAAATGGCCTTGTTTGATTGTTAACCTCGGAAAGTCCCTTGTGCTGGAGGACTCTAAACTTTCGCAGTACTATGTGTAAAGGATACGGTCCTTGTTAAATCGGGCTACGGGCCTAAGTAACACAAGTCCCTTGTGCTGGAAGACTCTAAACTTTCGCAGTACTATGTGTAAAGGATACGGTCCTTGTTAAATAGGGCTACGGGCCTAAGTAACACAAGTCCCTTGTACTGGAGGACTCTAAACTTTCGCAGTACCAAGTGCACAAGTCCCTTGTATTGGAGGACTCTAAACTTTCGCAATACTTTTGACCAAACGATTACGGATCGTACAGCCTTTGATACTTGAATGATGAATACGGTTCATCCCTTGCTTCGCCGATGTTTTGATACTTGAATGATGAATACGGTTCATCCCTTGCTTCGCCGATGTTTTGATACTTGAATGATGAATACGGTTCATCCTTTGTCTTGTTAAAGTTTTGATGTGTTTCGTTTTGAAGGACCTCGGCTATATTCATGCAAAAACCTTTATTTTTAGTACCATTCACTGAGTTTTGTACTTACCCCTCTATATATATGTAGGTGATGAGCAGGACGGCGGCGACACCTAGATCGTTTTGGATGCTTGTTTGGATTTGTGCTTACGTCGGCTTTACTTTTGTATTTACGTCGGCGATGCCCTGTTTTATATGTCGGCAAATCTTGAAAATCATGCTTCTTAACTTGTATTAGCTGTATTTTGTATATGTCGGCTCGAGAAGCCTTTTGATCAAGATGTAACATGTATTTTTACCTTGATGTAATTAAGTTGTAAAGTTAATTGGAATGTTTGGCATTGCTTTGATCTACGCACAGCTCTTATGGACCACTTGTATTTGATTTATTGCTTCCGCATTTGTGAGCCCCCTATATTCATACTCTGATTGTGTTAAGTTTTGAAAAGTTGGCCTTCGGTAATTACGGGATTGAGTGAGTGCCGCTCGAGCGGGGAGTTGGACGCTCGAGCGGGAGACCTGTCTGCAAAAGTGCTGGGAGTGTGCATCCGGCGCTCGAGCGGGGGATTGGCCGCTCGAGCGGGAGTCTTTGAGTGCCGCTCGAGCGGGGAGTTTGACGCTCGAGCGAGGCGACTTTTATATAAATCCGAGATCCGACTTTTGGATCACTTTTTCAAGATCTTTTCTCTCTTTTACTTCTCCAAAAAGCCATTTTCAAAGCTTCTCACTCTAAAACCGGCCCTTCTCTCTTAGATTTGATCTAGTAGGAGTTGTTTGCTCACTTTTGGTCTTTACGAAAGTTGTGTTGATCGTCGAGGGCTACATTTTAATCTAAAAATTTCGGAATTTGAAGCATTTTGGTTTTGGTCTTCATCTCCATTGGAACTCAAACTTTGAGGTAGGGATATCCTACTCCTCTTTATGAGATTTGTCTTTAAATTTTAGTATTTTGAGATGTTGGGGTTGGTTTGGTAATTTTGTAAAAGTTTGGGGCTTTTGCGTAAATTTACAAAAGTTGGGGTTTTAACCATATAAAGCCTAGATGCATGTTTGGCATGGAAAAAGTGAAATTAATGATAAAACATTAATGAAAATGGAACCTATGGGTTATAATGTTAATTATGGAAAATGCCCTAATTACATTGATTGATTAATTTGTATAATTAATTGTTGGAAATGAGGAATTGAATTGTTAATGTGGAAATTAGAAAGGGAAGGGGTTAAAGGGTGTAGTTGGATTATTTATCGCTCACCTAGTTGAAATGTTGATTATATATCCATTGTTGCATTTATTTTCTGTATAGAAATAACTGCTTTGGGCTATCAGTGGAGGATAGTCTTGATTATTGTAGACAATGCATGATGATTAGGCAAACTGAAACTAATCACTGGAATGTGTCATTGAGATTGACGATTGAAAGAATACATTAAATTTATGTATTGTGTGACGATGTGTATAATTGTTGTTTATATGCATTGTGTTGTGTTGGATGAGATAGGGGATGTACTCCGCGGTTTAGGGGAAGATAGGGGATGGACCTCTAAACCGGATGTTATTGGGAGGAGATAGGGGATGGACTCCGTAGATAGAGCTCATATGCTTATCTAGTAATGTGTTGACAAAGCTCATATGCTTGTCATTGGAAGTGTGATAGTGCTCATATGCATATCTGTGGAAGTGATGATATAGCTTGTATGCTTATCTGTTGTTGTGTGATATAGCTAGTGTGCTTATCTATTATGAAATGGGAAGTGTTTGATATGAGTTATTGTCTCATATGAGTTGTTTGGCCAGGTTCTGAACCATGGTTATAAATTGAGAATTGAAAGGAATTGGAAAATGGACTATAATATGGAATTGTATGTCATGAAACCGTAAAGTGTGATAAGGGAAAGTATCTGTGTTGGCCATCTATCAATTGCTAATCTTTTAGTCATTGTTCATATTTGGTTTAGTATATTTCTGTTGGTCTGTGGTTCACCCTATATGGGAATATCATTTTCAGGTACAGGTAGCATGCCACCTCCAAGGACGTAGCTTGGGAGGCTAGAGGCGGACACACTTATGTTGTCTTATTTTTGATGTATTACATGTATATTCAAGCCAAGGGCTTAATGTGTAAATGGGTTAGCACTCTCTTGTTGTAACCAAGTGTTAACTTGGAAAGCTGTAAGCCTCTAGGGCATTTGCTTTTATTGTTAACATGTAATACCTTTTTGTAATGAAACTCTGATGAATGGAAGGATGTGGAGTTTTTATATATCAATGCATGTCTATATTGATGGGTCTTATGTTATTATTTTGAGGGCGTTATAACTTGGTATCAGAGCGTACCGGGTTCGAATACTTTGGGTACGTGGGAAGTGATTAGGATCACAATGGGTTTGTCTCGCTTGATAGAGACTTAGATGTAGTGTCATATGCTATGTGCTTAATTCATAACATGCTTATGTGACTATGTAGGTATGGAATGTAGTTTCTAGGATGTTGATTGGATCCTTGGGTTTCTGGGAGTCTTGTTGGAAAAGCACTTGATCAATGCTGTTTCTAACCGGAACTCTAGTAACGCCTCAGGACTATCATTATCCGGAAATGAAATTCGTAAGTGCTTATGTGTTTATGTGCTTACGTGGAGTGAATTACTGTTGTCCATGCATTAGGACGTGAGTGTTTAGTTTTGGCACATTTGTGAATGTGCTAACGTTCTGTATTACCTTCATTAGGATGTCAGGACGAGGAAGAGGTGCTAGGCATGGTAGGCCTGCGAGGCAGGAAGTACCTTTACCGGATGATATTCTGGCAGTGCAGGAGGGAGTTGGTCAGGCCAATATGGCGGAGCCAGCGGGTCAGCAGGCTATGAGTGCCTTGGCACGAGAGATAGCAGGGGCTTTGGGTATTCTCAGAGCAGGGAATCAGGTAACTGAGGCAGGGCCTTCTTTCTTGAAGAGGGAGTTCTTCCGGTCTAACCCGGACGAGTTTGTTGGAGATCCGAAGGAACCACTGAAGGCTGACGAGTGGTTAGAACAAATGAGTAAGACATTCGAGGTGCTTGGCATCGAGGACGGAACATTGAAAGTGACCTTGGCATCCTTCCAGCTGAAGGGAGATGCGGGTCAATGGTGGAAGTACGAGAAGGCTCGTGTTGGTGGTACAACGGAGGCGTTTGTGAATGCTTTCCAGGAGAGGTTCCTATCTGCAGTTGCTAGGGAGAAGCTGAGGGATTAGTTTAGCCGGCTTAATCAGCAGGGTATGTCTGTGGCAGAGTTTGAGGCCACTTTCACTAGTTTGTCCAGGTTTGCACCTGAGTTGGTGGCGTTCGAAGAACGCCGTTGCTATGAGTTTGAGCGGAAGTTGAGGCGGGGCCTCAAGTTGAGAGTTGGTGGGTCTTACATCCGAGAGTATAGATACTTAGTGGATGCTGCAGCTCATATGGAGCTCATGATGCAGGAGGAGGATGAGGGACAGAGAGGCTCCAAGAGGAGCCAAGATGGCCAGGGTGATGGCAGGAGGCAGAGGGGTTCTAACCCTCAGCAGTCGCAGGGTGGTGTAGCTAGATCGACCTTTCCAGTGCCGAGTGCAGGCTCCGGGAGAGGTAGTCAGGGGAATTTTACCTGTTACAAGTGTGGCCAGCTGGGTCACAAAGTTTTGGTTTGCCCGCAGAAGGGAGGGGTCAGCGAGCTGCTTCTTCTTCAGCTAGATCTCAGGGCCAGAGTCAGGGCAGGGGCCAGCCTTTGTCTTGTTATCAGTGTGGTCAGCCTGGGCACCTAAAGAGGTATTGTCCACAGTTGGGTGCCACATCGGGAGCGTCTGGTTCTAGGCAGACGTAGAGTTATCAGCCAGCTCAGTCTGTGCAGGCCTCGAGGGCCAATCCGGGAGCTTCGTCATCCCAGTCTGTGCAGCAGTCTTTTGCTCCGAGGGGTGAGCAGATAGATCAGGGGCCTACAGGGCGCGTGTATGCGGTTACCGCGCAGGATTTAGTACCGGCTCCATCAGTAGTGAGAGGTACTTTTCTGTTTTGCAACTCAGTTGCCAGTGTGTTGATTGACACGGGTGCATCTCATTCTTTTGTATCTGCTGCATTTGCATCTGTTTTGGAGTTGGAGTTAGCACAGTTAGCATCTCCTATTTGTGTAGTGTCATCTCTTGGGGGTGAACTGATCTTGAAACAAGGTGTTAGAGGTTGTGATATAGAGGTCGCTGACCATAGGCTTCCTTTTCCGTTTGTTGTCATGCCCATGAAGGACTTTGATGTTATTTTGGGTATGGACTGGCTATCATCATACCGGGCTGTTATTGATTGCTACCGCCAGAGGGTCACAGTTTGTACCTTGAGCGGGGAGTGTTTCCATTTCTTGGGGGATCAGGTTGGTAGTGTGTTGCCACCAATGTATGATTCGCGAGGGCGAAGTGAGCTTAGTGGTCTACTTGCTAGCTTTGAGAGTGGTGAGAGTGGTGAGACCCAGCTTGTATTGCCGAGGGTGGTTTGTGAGTATTCGGATGTCTTTCCCAAAGACCTTGTTAGTTTGCCACCTCACCGAGAGATAGAGTTCTCTATTGATTTAGTGCCCGGCACGGCGCCGATTTCTATGGCACCTTATCGTTTGGCCCCAGCCGAGTTGAGTGAGTTGAAGACTCAGCTTCAGGAGTTGTTAGATAAGGGTTTTGTTCGCCCTAGTGTTTCACCGTGGGAAGCACCGACCCTCTTTGCTAAAAAGAAAGAAGGTGCCTTGAGATTGTGTATCGATTACCGAAAGTTGAATCGGGCTACTGTCAAGAATAAGTACCCTATGCCCCGTATAGATGATTTGTTTGACCAGTTGAGGGGTTCCCGTTGTTTCTCTAAGATAGACTTGAGATCGGGTTACCACCAGTTGAGGGTCAGGGAGGAGGATATTCCTAAGACGGCATTCCGTACGCGGTATGGCCATTATGTGTTTCTGGTGATGCCATTCGGGCTTACCAATGCACCGGCAGTTTTTATGGACTTGATGAACCGGATCTTCCGGGAATTCTTGGATCGATTTGTAGTCGTTTTCGTGGACGACATTCTTGTTTATTCGCCTTCAGAGGAGGAGCACGAGGCACACTTGAGAGTGGTGCTTGAGTTACTTAGAGCCCATAGGCTGTATGCCAAGTTTGGGAAGTGTGAGTTCTGTCTAGGAGAGGTGAAATTCTTAGGCCATGTGGTATCCGGGAAAGGGGTGTCTGTTGATACATCCAAGGTTGAGGCAGTGCAAGATTGGGCACAGCCTAAGAGTGTGTTTGAGATCCGCAGTTTTCTGGGATTAGCTGGGTATTACTGTCGGTTTGTGAAGGATTTCTCCAGGCTAGCTTCACCTTTGACTAGATTGACGCGGAAAGGGGTCAAGTTTGTATGGAGTGAGACTTGTGAAAAGTCGTTCCAAGAACTGAAGGTTAGATTGACCACCGCTCCGGTTCTGATTATTTCGGAGAGAGGGTTGAGTTATGCGGTTTATTGTGATGCCTCGCGAGAGGGTTTGGGTTGTGTGTTGATGCAAGAGGGAAAAGTGGTAGCTTATGGCTCACGTCAGTTGAAAATTCACGAGAAGAATTACCCTACACACGACCTAGAGTTAGCAGCAGTGATCTTTGCCTTGAAAATCTGGAGGCACTACCTTTATGGTGAGAGGTTCGAAGTGTTCTCGGACCACAATAGTTTGAAGTATCTATTTACACAGAGAGACTTGAATTTGAGACAGAGGAGATGGATGGAGTTCATTGAGGACTATGATTTTGAGTTGCATTATCACCCGGGGAAGGCCAATGTTGTGGCCGATGCCCTTAGTAGGAAATCCATTAGTGATGTAGTTCGTATAGCCATCCGAGAATGGGAGATGTTGGGTGTACTGGGCGAGTTTGATTTGCATCTGGGCGAGTCTGTTGAGGCTGCGGCCTTGTTTTCTGTAGTTGCACAGCCTACGCTTGTGACACGAGTGTTAGAGGCACAGAGAGGTGACCTTGAGGTAGAATCCCTCCGAGAGAAGATCTCCAGTGGGAAGGTTGAGAAGGGTTTGACGGTGT
Organism: Camellia sinensis; assembly: GCF_055761805.1. Taxonomy (NCBI): domain Eukaryota; kingdom Viridiplantae; phylum Streptophyta; class Magnoliopsida; order Ericales; family Theaceae; genus Camellia; species Camellia sinensis. The sequence goes on along the minus strand of NC_138962.1, from coordinate 10,343,128 downwards.
ATCCCGACCTGAGTGTGAGATACCGAGACCGTTTGTTTGTGCCGGAGTCTTGCCGAGAGGAAGTACTCCGAGAGTTCCATCATTCGCGCCTTACGGTGCATCCGGGAGGTACTAAGATGTATCGGGATTTGGGTCGCCAGTTTTGGTGGCGGGGTATGAAGAGAGATGTGGCTGTTTTCGTATCGAAGTGCCTTACTTGCCAGCAAGTGAAGGCCGAGCATCAGAGGCCAGCGGGTTTGTTGCAACCCTTGCCTATTGCCGAGTGAAAGTGGGAGCATGTCACCATGGACTTCGTTGTCGGTCTTCCGAGGACTCAGCAGGGTAGTGACGCTATTTGGGTGGTTGTAGACCGGTTGACTAAGTCGGCGCACTTTATTCCTATGCGCGTGAGAGATTCGGTAGATCGTCTTGCCGACTTGTATATTCGGGACAATTGCACGGGGTCCCAGTGACGATCATCTCAGATAGAGATCCTCGTTTTACTGCTAGGTTGTGGCAAAGTTTGCAGAGTACGTTGGGCACTAAGTTGACCTTTAGTACAGCTTATCATCCTCAGACTGACGGGTAGTCCGAGCGTACTATTCAGATCCTTGAGGATATGCTTCGGGTTGTGTCCTTGACTTTTGTGGGACGTGGGAGAGGCACTTACCATTGGTGGAGTTTGCCTACAAAAATAATTTTCAGTCTAGTATCGGTATGGCACCGTTTGAGGCCTTGTATGGCCGACCGTGTAGGTCTCCGGTTTGTTGGGCCGAGGTGGGTGATGCACCTTTGTGGGGTCCGGAGTTGGTTAGAGAGACGACGGAGAAAGTTGAGCTTATCCGTAGGAGGCTTGTTACAGCCCAGAGTCGCCAAAAGAGCTATGCCGACCGTAGGAGGAGACCTTTGGCGTTTGAGGTAGGTGATCATGTTTTCTTGAAAATATCGCCTAGGCGAGGTTTGATGAGGTTTGGGAAGAGTGGGAAGTTATCCCCACGGTTTATTGGGCCTTTTGAGATCCTTGAGAGGATTGGCGGGATTGCTTATCGTTTAGCCTTACCGCCGCAGTTGTCCGGAGTGCATGACGTGTTTCATTTGAGTATGCTTCGGAAGTATGAGCCGGATCCATCGCATGTGTTAGATTGGACCGACTTAGAGGTAGATGAGGATGCCTCGTATAAGGAGAGACCGGTACGGGTCTTGGATAGGCGGGATCAAGTCCGGCGTGGCAAGACCATCCCTTTGGTAAAGGTTTTGTGGAAACATCACGGAGTGGAGGAAGCCACTTGGGAACGTGAGTTGAAAGTCCGCGAGAAATATCCGGACTTGTTTATTGATGAGTAATCTTGTATTTAGATTTTGTAATGTTATTGGACTTAAGAGCTTTATATATGTCTTAAGTTGTAAAACATTGGTAATGTTTTGGTTTAATGGAAGTATGTTGCAGAACTTACCCTGATATGGGAGTTGATTATAATATTGCATGTGTTGGCTATATTGTAGAAATGGAGTTGTATCATGTATATTGATTATGATATGAATTGTGAACCATGTATGCTAGAAATGGTTGAAAGTGGGAGAGAATTGCATGCTGATAATGCACTTGTAAATTATGTTGTGAAATGCCTCTTGATAAGAGATAGAATGACCGGTAATGGGTCGAGTTATTGAATGTTAAAAATGTAACACTGTTTAAAATGGAGGAAAACCTATTTTTTTTTAAAAAAAAACCTGTGCCAAATTTCGTGGACGAAATTCTTTAAGGGGGGGAGGTTATAGCGATCCCGGGTTTACCCTTGTTGTACAGTGATCCGGACATGTGTCCGTGGATGATAGTAGTTGATTATTACCTTGTGTACATCCTTTCTTACTTTGTATTTGAGTTATAGGATGTGTTGGGCAGGTTTGTTACAGGTTGGTTGAGTTTAGAAACCAAAACTAGTTGCCCATATTTTGACCTATCCGCTCGAGCAGGGAGTTTGACGCTTGAGCGGGGACCCTTTTATTGCTTGTCCGCTCGAGCTGGGGTTTTGTTGCTCGAGCGGGAATTTCACCCATCCAGTTTTTCCTGTGCAGTGTTGGCCGCTCGAGCGTGGGATTGGCCGCTCGAGCGGGATTGAGCGAGTGCCGCTCGAGCTGGGAGTTGGACGCTCAAGCGGGAGACCTGTCTGCAAAAGTGCTGGGAGTGTGCATCCGGCACTCGAGCGGGAGATTGGCCGCTCGAGCGGGAGTCTTTGAGTGCCGCTCGAGCGGGGAGTTTGACGCTCGAGTGGGGCGACTTTTATATAAATCCAAGATCCGACTTTTGGATCACTTTTTCAAGATCTTTTCTCTCTTACTTTTCCAAAAAGCCATTTTCAGAGCTTCTCACTATAAAACCGGCCCTTCTCTCTTAGATTTGATCTAGTTGGAGTTGTTTGCTCACTTTTGGTCTTCACGAAAGTTGTGTTGATCGTCGAGGGCTACATTTTAATCTGAAAATTTCAAAATTTGAAGCATTTTGGTTTTGGTCTTCATCTCCATTGGAACTCAAACTTTGAGGTAGGGATATCCTACTCCTCTTTATGAGCTTTGTCTTTAAATTTTAGTATTTTGAGATGTTGGGGTTGGTTTGGTAATTTTGTAAAAGTTTGGGGCTTTTGCGTAAATTTACAAAAGTTGGGGTTTTAACCATATAAAGCCTAGATGCATTTTTGGCATGGAAAAAGTGAAATTAATGATAAAACATTAATGAAAATAGAACCTAAGGGTTGTAATGTTAATTATGGAAAATGCCCTAATTACATTGATTGATTAATTTGTATAATTAATTGTTGGAAATGAGGAATTGAATTGTGAATGTGGAAATTGGAAAGGGAAGGGGTTAAAGGGTGTAGTTGGATTATTTATCGCTCACCTAGTTGAAATGTTGATTATATATCCATTGTTGCATTTATTTTCTGTATAGAAATAACTGCTTTGGGCTATCGGTGGAGGATAGTCTTGATTGTTGTAGACAATGCATGATGATTAGGCAAACTGAAACTAATCACTGGAATGTGTCATTGAGATTGACGATTGAAAGAATACATTAAATTTATGTATTGTGTGACGATGTGTATAATTGTTGTTTATATGCATTGTGTTGTGTTGGATGAGATAGGGGATGTACTCCGCGGTTTAGGGGAAGATAGGGGATGGACCTCTAAACCGGATGTTGTTGGGAGGAGATAGGGGATGGACTCCGTAGATAGAGCTCATATGCTTATCTAGTAATGTGTTGACAGAGCTCATATGCTTGTCATTGGAAGTGTGATAGTGCTCATATGCATATCTGTGGAAGTGATGATATAGCTTGTATGCTTATCTGTTGTTGTGTGATATAGCTAGTATGCTTATCTATTATGAAATGGGAAGTGTTTGATATGAGTTATTGTCTCATATGAGTTGTTTGGCCAGGTTCTGAGCCATGGTTGTAAATTGAGAATTGAAAGGAATTGGAAAATGGACTATAATATGGAATTGTATGTCATGAAACCGTAAAGTGTGATAAGGGAAAGTATCTGTGTTGGACATCTATCAATTGCTAATCTTTTAGTCATTGTTCATATTTGGTTTAGTATATTTCTGCTGGACTGTGGCTCACCCTATATGGGAATATCATTTTCAGGTACAGGTAGCATGCCACCTCCAAGGACGTAGCTTGGGAGGCTAGAGGCGGACACACTTATGTTGTCTTATTTTTGATGTATTACATGTATATTCAAGCCAAGGGCTTAATGTGTAAACGAGTTAGCACTCTCTTGTTGTAACCAAGTGTTAACTTGGAAAGCTGTAAGCCTCTAGGGCATTTGCTTTTATTGTTAACATGTAATACCTTTTTGTAATGAAACTCTGATGAATGGAAGGATGTGGAGTTTTTATATATTAATGCATGTCTATATTGATGGGTCTTATGTTATTATTTTGAGGGCGTTACACGCTCGAGCGGAGAACACGACGCTCGAGCGCCAAGAACAAAAATATGGACACACTCAAGCGCCATAATGCCCGCTCGAGCGCCAAGACACAAGAATAAAGCACTTCCGCTCGAGCGCAAAAACCAGTCCGCTCGAGCGTGGATTCCCCCCTCCCAGAACTTATACTCTGGAAGTACTACCCGCTCGGCGCCAACCGACCCGCTCGAGCGCCACCGCTCCAGCGTAAACAAACCTGCTCGAGCGTAAAAATCACATCTGCAGAAGTTTTGCAGAGACACGAAATACTGGGAGTGTGCAATCTCCGCTCGAGCGCTAGACTAGAAACCAAACTCCGCTCGAGCGCAGAATGACCCGCTCGAGCGTAACACCAAAAACCTGGGCAACAAGGATATAGACCAAGGCTTAACCCACCTGTTCAACACAAGCCCATAAACATCCTAAAACTCAATCAAGTGGAATTAAAGGACAACAACAGGATAGATACCACTATCAACTTTCTTTTTTATTTAATTTCCAAATAGATCGTTAAGGTATAGTGGTTTCTTGAATGAACATCCAATTTTAATTTTCTGCAACTTTCATTTTTTATTTCTATTCAACTTCTTGTTTTATTCAAGTTTCTTTTCTATTCAACTTCCTTTTTTATTTAATTTCCAAATAGATCGTTATGGTATACTGGTTTCTGGATTGAACTTCCATTTTTAATTTTATGCAACTTCCATTTTTGTTCAATTTACTTGTCTATTAAACTTCCTTTTTTATTTTATTTCCAAATAGATCGTTAAGGTAGAGTGGTTCCTTTAATGAACTTCTGTTTTTAATTTTATGGAACTTCCATTTTTATTTTTATTCAGCTTCCATTTTTATTCAAGTTATTTTTCTATTCAACTTCCTTTTTTATTTAATTTCCAAATAGATCGTTAAGGTATAGTGGTTTCTTGAATGAACTTCCAATTTTAATTTTCTGCAACTTCCATTTTTATTTTTATTCAACTTCCATTTTTATTCAAGTTATTTTTCTATTCAACTTCATTTTTTATTTAATTTCCAAATAGATTGACAAGGTATAGTAGTTCTGGATTGAACTTCCATTTTCAATTTTATGCAACTTTCACTTTTATTTTTATTCAACTTCCATTTTTATTCAATTTACTTTCCTATTAAACTTCCTTTTTTATTTAATTTTCAAATAGATCATTAAGGTATTGTGGTTTCTTGAATGAACTTCCATTTTTAATTTTCTGCAACTTCCATTTTTTTTTTATTCGACTTCCATTTTTATTCAAGTTATTTTTCTATTCAACTTCCTTTTTTATTTAATTTCCAAATAGATCGTTAAGGTATAGTGGTTTCTTAAATGAACTTCCATTTTTAATTTTCTGCAACTTCCATTTTTATTTTTATTTAACTTTCTTTTTCAATCAAGTATCTTTTCTACTCAACTTCCTTTTTTATTTAATTTTCAAATAGATCGTCAAGATATAGTGGTTTCTGGATTGAACTTGTAACGCCCTCAAAATAATAGCAATAAACCCATCAGATAAGACATGCAATTACATTTAGACTAACTGCATTCCTTTCATTCATTAGAATTCCAAGACATAAGTATTACATGTTAACCTCATAACAAAATGCCCTACGGGCTTACAGCTTTCCAAGTTAACACTTGGTTACAACAAAGAGTTCTAACTCGTTTACACGTTAAGCCCTTGGCTTGAAATTACATGTAATACATCAAAAGTAAAACGACAAAACTATGCCCGCCACTAGCCTCCCAGCTATGTCCTTGGAGGTGGCATGCTTCCTGCACCTGAAAATGATATTCCCATATAGGGTGAGCCACAGCCCAGTAGAAATACACTAAACCAACCATGGACAATGACTAAAACATTAGCATTTGATAGTTGGTCAACACTGATACAATTACATAAATTACATATTTATGTCAACGACTTACAAGTCCCAATTACTTTTCATTTTCCCTTTTTCAACAGATAAGCATGCTAGCTCTATCATCATTTCCACAGATATGTATAAAAAAACTATATCTCACATTCAGATAAGCATAAAAGCTATATCCACATTCTCAACAGATATGTATATCAACAATATCCACAGATAAGCATACAAGCTGTATCCACACTCTACACCAGATATGTATATCAACAATATCCACAGATAAGCATACAAGCTGTATCCACACTTCACAAAGATAAGCATATGAGCTCTATCTTCACTTCTCTAGACAAGCATATGAGCTCTGTCTACGGAGTTCATCCCCTATCTCCTCCCAATACCTATCCGGTTTAGAGGTACATCCCCTATCTTTCCCTAAACCGCGGAGTACATCCCCTATCTCCTCCTCTACACATAACGTATATAAACACATTGGTTCTATATACAATCACACAATACACACAATTAATGTATTCTATCAACCGTCAAGTTCCATGACACATTCCATTGATTAGTTTTCGTTTACCTAATCATCATGCATTGTCTACAACAATCTCGACTATCCACCACCGATAGCCCAAAGCAGTTATTTCTAAAACAGAAAATAAATGCACAAATGGATATTCAATCAACATTTCATTTCCTCATTTCTCACCAATTAATTATCCCAATTAATTAAACAATGTAATTAGGCCATTTTCCATAATTACTATTTCAACCCTTAGGTCCCATTTTCATCAATGATTCAACAATCATTCTATTTTTCTATGCCAAACATGCATCTAGGTTTATTATGAATAAAACCCCAACTTTTGTAAAAATACACAAAAGCCCCAAACTTTCACAAATTTACCAAACCAAGCCCAACATCTCAAAATACCAAAATTTAAAGACAAAACCCATAGAGAGGAGTAGGTTATCCCTACCTCAAATTCGGAGTCCCAAAGGAGAAGACGACAAAACCCAACGTGCTCCAAAACCCGAGATTTTCAGATTAAAATGAAGCCCTCGACGATCAACAACTTTTTTGTAAAGGCCAAAGGTGAGTAAATCACTCCTACTAGATCAAAACCTAGAGAGAAGGTAGAGTCTAGAGTGAGAGGCTCAACAATGGTGATTTTGGAAAAGTAAGAGAGAGAAGAGAAAGTGAAAAGTGATTTGAAAAGTCACAATTTCGGGACTTTAACCCAGGTCTCCGCTCGAGCGTAAAACACCCCGCTCGAGCGGCCACTCACAGACTTCCGCTCGAGCGGCCAACCTCCCGCTCGAGCGCAGAATGCACTCGCCCAGCACTTTTGCAGAACCAGGCCTCCGCTCGAGCTCCCAATCCCTACGCTCGAGCTCACAACACTGCACAACAAGATACTGGATGGATGTAATCTACGCTCGAGCGCAAACACCTCCGCTCGAGCGTACAGGCCAAAAATCTGGGCAACTAGTTTTGGTTTCTAAACTCAACCAACCTGTAACAAACCCGCTCAACACATCCTATAACTCAAATACAAAGTAAGAAAGGATGTAAACAAGATAATAAACAACTACCAACATCCACGGGCACATGCCCGGATCACTATACAACAAGGGTAAACCCGCGATCGCTATAACCTCCCCCCCTTAAAGAATTTCGTCCCCGAAATTAAACACAAGTTTTCAAAAACAAGTTTTCCTCCATTTTAAACAATGTTACATTTTAACATTCAACAATTCGACCCATTACCGGTCATCCCATCCCTTTAACAAGAGACATATCACAATATGTAAACAACATATGTATTTTCAACATGCATCAACATTATGCACTATCCTTCCAATTTCAACAATATATTTAACACATATAATGTCACTTTCAACTTCCATATGAGGCAAGTTCCAAAACATACTTCCAATAACCAAAACATTTTCAATGTTTCACAACTTAAGACATATATCCAAGCTCTTAAGTTCAACAAAATGTAAAATTTAAACATAAGATTACATAACAACAAACAAGTCCGGATATTTCTCTCGGACTTCCAACTCACGTTCCCAAGTGGCTTCCTCCACTCCGTGATGTTTCCACAAGACTTTCACCAAAGGAATGGTCTTGCCACGTAGGACCTGATCCCGCCTATCCAAGACCCGAACCGGTCTCTCCTCATACGAGGCATCCTCATCTACCTCTAAATCAGTCCAATCCAACACATGTGATGGATCTGGCTCATACTTCCGAAGCATACTCACATGAAACACGTCATGCACTCCGGATAACTGCGGCGGTAAGGCTAACCGATAAGCAACCTCGCCTATCTTCTCAAGGATCTCAAAAGGACCAATAAACCGAGGGGATAACTTCCCACTCTTCCCAAACCTCATCAGGCCTCGCCTAGGTGATATCTTCAGAAAGACATGATCACCTACCTCAAACGCCAAAGGCCTCCTCCTACGGTCGGCATAACTCTTTTGTCGACTCTGGGCTGTAACAAGCCTCCTACGGATAAGCTCAACTTTCTCCGTCGTCTCCCTAACCAACTCCGGACCCAACAAAGGTGCATCACCCACCTCGGCCCAACAAACTGGAGACCTACACGGTCGGCCATACAAGGCCTCAAACGGTGCCATACCGATGCTAGACTGAAAACTGTTGTTGTAGGCAAACTCTACCAATGGCAAGTGCCTCTCCCACGTCCCACTGAAATCCAGGACACAACCCCGAAGCATATCCTCGAGGATCTGAATAGTACGCTCGGACTGCCCGTCAGTCTGAGGATGATAAGCCGTACTAAAGGTCAACTTAGTGCCCAGTGCACTCTGCAAACTCTGCCACAACCTAGCAGTAAAACGAGGATCTCTATCTGAGACGATCGTCACTGGGACCCCGTGCAATCTCACTACGTCCCGAATATACAAATCGGCAAGATGATCTACCGAATCTCTCACGCGCATAGGAATGAAGTGCGCCGACTTAGTCAACCGGTCTACAACCACCCAAATAGCATCACTACCCCGCTGAGTCCTCGGAAGACCTACAACGAAGTCCATAGTGACATGCTCCCACTTCCACTCGGCAATAGGCAAGGGTTGCAACAAACCCGCTGGCCTCTGATGCTCGGCCTTCACTTGCTGGCAAGTAAGGCACTTCGATACGAAAACAGCCACATCTCTCTTCATACCCCGCCACCAAAACTGGCGACCTAAATCCTGATACATCTTAGTACCTCCCGGATGCACCGCAAGGCGCGAATGATGAAACTCTCGGAGTACTTCCTCTCGGCAAGCCTCCGGTACAAACAAACGGTCTCGGTATCTCACACTCAGGTCGGGATACACCGTCAAACCCTTCTCAACTTTCCCACTGGCGATCTTCTCTCGGAGGGATTCTACCTCAAGGTCGCCTCTCTGTGCCTCTAACACTCTAGTCACAAGTGTAGGCTGCACCACGACAGAAAACAAGGCCGCAGCCTCAACAGATTCGCCCAGTAGCAAATCAAACTCGCCAAGTGCTCCCAACATCACCCATTCCCGGATGGCTATGCAAGCTACATCACTAATGGTTTTCCTACTAAGGGCATCGGCCACAACATTGGCCTTTCCCGGATGATAATGCAACTCAAAATCATAATCCTCGATGAACTCCATCCATCTCCTCTACCTCAGATTCAAGTCTCTCTGTGTAAACAGATACTTCAAACTCTTGTGATCCGAGAATACCTCGAACCTCTCACCATAAAGGTAGTGCCTCCAGATTTTCAAGGCAAAAATCACTGCTGCTAACTCTAGGTCGTGTGTGGGGTAATTCTTCTCGTGTATTTTCAACTGACGTGAGCCATAAGCTACCACTTTCCCCTCTTGCATCAACACACAACCCAAACCCTCTCGTGAAGCATCACAATAAACCGCATAACCCAACCCTCTCTCCGGAATAATCAACACCGGAGCGGTGGTCAATCTAATTTTCAACTCTTGGAACGACTTTTCACAAGTCTCACTCCACACAAACTTGACTCCCTTTCGAGTCAGTCTAGTCAACGGTGACGCTAACCTGGAGAAATCTTTCACAAACCGACGGTAATACCCAGCCAATCCCAGAAAACTGCGGATCTCAAACACACTCTTAGGCTGTGCCCAATCTTGCACTGCCTCAACCTTGGATGTATCAACAGACACCCCTTCCCCGGATACCACGTGGCCTAAGAATTTGACTTCCCCCAGCCAGAACTCACACTTCCCAAACTTGGCATACAGCCTATGGGCTCTAAGTAACTCAAGCACCACTCTCAAGTGTGCCTCGTGCTCCTCCTCAGAAGACGAATAGATAAGGATATCGTCCACAAAAACGACCACAAATCGGTCTAAGAACTCCCGGAAAATCCGGTTCATCAAGTCCATAAAGACTGCCGGTGCATTGGTAAGTCCGAATGGCATCACCAAAAACTCGTAATGGCCATACCGCGTACGGAATGCCGTCTTAGGAATATCTTCCTCCCTGACCCTCAACTGATGGTAACCCGATCTCAAGTCTATCTTAGAGAAACAACGGAAACCCTTCAACTGGTCAAACAAATCATCTATACGGGGCATAGGGTACTTATTCTTAACCGTAGCCCGATTCAACTTCCGGTAGTCTATACACAATCTCAAGGCACCATCTTTCTTTTTAACAAAGAGTGCCGGTGCTCCCCACGGTGAAACACTAGGGCGAACAAAGCCCTTATCTAGCAATTCCTGGAGCTGAACTTTCAACTCAACCAACTCTGCTGGAGCAAAACGGTAAGGTGCCATAGAAATCGGCGCCGTACCAGGCACTAAATCAATAGAGAACTCTATCTCTCGGTGAGGTGGCAAACTAACAAGATCTTCGGGAAAGACATCCGAATACTCATAAACCACCCTCGGTAACACAACCTGGGTCTCAACACTCTCACCACTCTCAGAGCTAGCAAGTAGACTACTAAGCTCACTTCGCCCTCGCGAATCATACCCCGGTGGCAAAACACTACCAACCCGGTCTCCCAAGAAATGGAACCACTCCCCGCTCAAGGTACATAACGTGACCCTCTGGCGGTAGCAATCAATAACAGCCCGGTATGACGATAGCCAGTCCATACCCAAAATAACATCAAAACCCTTCATGGGCATGACAACAAACGGAAAAGGAAGCCTATAATCGGCGACCTCAATATCACATCCTCTAACACCCTGTTTCAGAATCAACTCACCACCCAAAGGCGATACCACACAAATAGGAGATGCTAACTGTGCTAACTCCAATTCCAAAACAGATGCAAATGCAGCAGATACAAAAGAATGAGATGCACCCGTGTCTATCAACACATTAGCAACTGAGTTGCAAAACAGAAAAGTACCTCTCACTACTGATGGAGCCGGTACTAAGTCCTGCGCGGTAACAGCATACACGCGCCCCGTAGGCCCCTGGTCTACCTGCTCACCTCTCGGAGCAAAAGACTGCTGCACAGACTGGGATGACGAAGCTCCCGGATTGGCCCTCGAGGCCTGCACAGACTGAGCTGGCTGAAAACCCTGCGTCTGTCTAGAACCAGACGCTCCCGAAGTGGCACTCAACTGTGGGCAAAACCTCTTCATGTGCCCAGGTTGTCCACACTGATAACAAGTTAAGAGCTGCCCCCTGCCCAAACTCTGACTCTGCGGTCTAGCTGAAGAAGAAGCAGCTTTCTGACCCCCACCCTTCTGTGGGCAAACAGATACCTTGTGACCCAGCTGGCCACACTTGTAACAGGTGAAATCCCCCTGACCACCTCTCCCGGAGCCTGCACTCGGCACTGGGAAGGTCGATCTAGCAACACCACCCTGCGACTGCTGAGGGTTAGAACCCCTCTGCCTCCTGCCATCACCCTGACTATCCTGGCTCCTCTTGGAGCCTCTCTGGCCCTCATCCTCCTCCTGCATCATAAGCTCCATATGAGCTGCAGCGTCCACTAGGTGTCTATACTCTCGAATATAAGACCCACCAATTCTCAACTTGAGGCCCCGCCTCAACTTCCGCTCAAACTCATAGCAACGGCGTTCCTCAGACGCCACCAGTTCAGGTGCAAACCTAGACAGACTGGTAAAAGTAGCCTCAAACTCGGCCACTGACAAGCCCTGCTGATTAAGCCGGCTAAACTGATCCCTCAGCTTCTCCCTAGCTGCTGCTGATAAAAACCTCTCCTGAAAAGCATTCACAAACGCCTCCCAAGTACCACCGACACGAGCTTTCTCGTACTTCCACCATTGACCCGCATCTCCCTTCAGTTGGAAGGATGCCAAGGTCACTTTCAGTGCTCCGTCCTCGATGCCAAGCATCTCAAACGTCTTCGTTGTCTGTTCGAGCCATTCATCTGCCTTAAGCGGCTCTTTAGGATCCCCGATAAACTCGTCCGGATTACACCGGAAGAACTCCCTCTTCAAGAAAGAAGGCCCTGCCTCAGCTGCCTGATTCCCAGCTCTAAGAATACCCAAGGCTCCTGCTATCTCTCTGGCCAAGGCACCCATAGCCTGCTGACCTACTGGCTCGGCCACATTGGCCTGCCCAACTCCCTCCTGCACTGCCGGAATCTCACCCTGTAACGGTACTTCCTGCCTCGCAGGTCTACCACGCCTAGCACCTCTTCCTCGTCCTGACATCCTAATAAAGGCAACACAGAACGTTAACACATTCATAAGTGTGCCAAAACTAAACACTCACGTCCTAATGCATGGACAACTGTAATTCACTCCACATAAGCACATAAACACATAAGCACTTACGAACTTCATTTCCGGATAATGATAGTCCCGAGACGTTACTAGAGTTCCGGTTAGAAACAGCATTGATCAAGTGCTTTTCCAACAAGACTCCCAGAAACTCAAGGATCCAATCAATATCCTAGAAATTAAATCCCATACCCACATAGTCACATAAGCATGTTATCAATTAAGCACATAGCATATGATACTACATCTAAGTCTCTATCAAGCGAGACAAACCCATTGTGATCCTAATCACTTCCCACGTACCCAAAGTATTCGAACCCGGTACGCTCTGATACCAAGTTGTAACGCCCTCAAAATAATAGCAATAAACCCATCAGATAAGACATGCAATTACATTTAGACTAACTGCATTCCTTTCATTCATTAGAATTCCAAGACATAAGTATTACATGTTAACCTCATAACAAAATGCCCTACGGGCTTACAGCTTTCCAAGTTAACACTTGGTTACAACAAAGAGTTCTAACTCGTTTACACGTTAAGCCCTTGGCTTGAAATTACATGTAATACATCAAAAGTAAAACGACAAAACTATGCCCGCCACTAGCCTCCCAGCTATGTCCTTGGAGGTGGCATGCTTCCTGCACCTGAAAATGATATTCCCATATAGGGTGAGCCACAGCCCAGTAGAAATACACTAAACCAACCATGGACAATGACTAAAACATTAGCATTTGATAGTTGGTCAACACTGATACAATTACATAAATTACATATTTATGTCAACGACTTACAAGTCCCAATTACTTTTCATTTTCCCTTTTTCAACAGATAAGCATGCTAGCTCTATCATCATTTCCACAGATATGTATAAAAAACTATATCTCACATTCAGATAAGCATAAAAGCTATATCCACATTCTCAACAGATATGTATATCAACAATATCCACAGATAAGCATACAAGCTGTATCCACACTCTACACCAGATATGTATATCAACAATATCCACAGATAAGCATACAAGCTGTATCCACACTTCACAAAGATAAGCATATGAGCTCTATCTTCACTTCTCTAGACAAGCATATGAGCTCTGTCTACGGAGTTCATCCCCTATCTCCTCCCAATACCTATCCGGTTTAGAGGTACATCCCCTATCTTCCCCTAAACCGCGGAGTACATCCCCTATCTCCTCCTCTACACATAACGTATATAAACACATTGGTTCTATATACAATCACACAATACACACAATTAATGTATTCTATCAACCGTCAAGTTCCATGACACATTCCATTGATTAGTTTTCGTTTACCTAATCATCATGCATTGTCTACAACAATCTCGACTATCCTCCACCGATAGCCCAAAGCAGTTATTTCTAAAACATAAAATAAATGCACAAATGGATATTCAATCAACATTTCATTTCCTCATTTCTCACCAATTAATTATCCCAATTAATTAAACAATGTAATTAGGCCATTTTCCATAATTACTATTTCAACCCTTAGGTCCCATTTTCATCAATGATTCAACAATCATTCTATTTTTCTATGCCAAACATGCATCTAGGTTTATTATGAATAAAACCCCAACTTTTGTAAAAATACACAAAAGCCCCAAACTTTCACAAATTTACCAAACCAAGCCCAACATCTCAAAATACCAAAATTTAAAGACAAAACCCATAGAGAGGAGTAGGTTATCCCTACCTCAAATTCGGAGTCCCAAAGGAGAAGACGACAAAACCCAACGTGCTCCAAAACCCGAGATTTTCAGATTAAAATGAAGCCCTCGACGATCAACAACTTTTTTGTAAAGGCCAAAGGTGAGTAAATCACTCCTACTAGATCAAAACCTAGAGAGAAGGTAGAGTCTAGAGTGAGAGGCTCAACAATGGTGATTTTGGAAAAGTAAGAGAGAGAAGAGAAAGTGAAAAGTGAGTTGAAAAGTCACAATTTCGGGACTTTAACCCAGGTCTCCGCTCGAGCGTAAAACACCCCGCTCGAGCGGCCACTCACAGACTTCCGCTCGAGCGGCCAACCTCCCGCTCGAGCGCAGAATGCACTCGCCCAGCACTTTTGCAGAACCAGGCCTCCGCTCGAGCTCCCAATCCCTACGCTCGAGCTCACAACACTGCACAACAAGATACTGGATGGATGTAATCTACGCTCGAGCGCAAACACCTCCGCTCGAGCGTACAGGCCAAAAATCTGGGCAACTAGTTTTGGTTTCTAAACTCAACCAACCTGTAACAAACCCGCTCAACACATCCTATAACTCAAATACAAAGTAAGAAAGGATGTAAACAAGATAATAAACAACTACCAACATCCACGGGCACATGCCCGGATCACTATACAACAAGGGTAAACCCGGGATCGCTATAGAACTTCCATTTTTAATTTTATGCAACTTTCACTTTTATTTTTATTCAACTTCCATTTTTATTCAATTTGCTTTTCTATTAAACTTCCTTTTTTATTTAATTTCCAAATAAATCGTTATGGTATAGTGGTTTCTTGAATGAACTTCCATTTTTAATTTTCTGCAACTTCCATTTTTCTTTTTATTCGACTTCCATTTTTATTCAAGTTATTTTTCTATTGAACTTCCATTTTTATTTAATTTCCAAATAGATCGTTAAGGTATAGTGGTTTCTGGATTGAACTTCCACTTTTAATCCTATGCAACTTTTTTATTTTTATTTTTATTCAACTTCCATTTTTATTCAATTTGCTTTTCTACTCAACTTCCTTTTTTATTTAATTTCCAAATAAATCATTAAGGTATAGTGGTTTCTTGAATGAACTTTCATTTTTAATTTTCTGCAACTGCCATTTTTATTTTTATTCAACTTCCATTTTTATTCAATTTACTTTTCTATTAAACTTCCTTTTTTATTTAATTTCCAAATAGAACGTTAAGGTATAGTGGTTTCTTGAATGAACTTCCATTTTTAATTTTCTGCAACTTCCATTTTTATTTTTAATTGACTTCCATTTTTATTCAATTTACTTTTCTGTTCAACTTCCTTTTTTATTTCATTTCCAAATAGATCGTTAAGGTATAGTGGTTTCTGGATTGAACTTCCATTTTTAATTTTATGCAACTTTCATTTTTATTTTTATTCAACTTCATTTTTATTCAATTTACTTTTCTATTAAACTTCCTTTTTTATCTAATTTCCAAATAGATCGTTAAGGTATAGTGGTTTCTTGAATGAACTTCCATTTTTAATTTTCTGCAACTTCCATTTTTCTTTTTATTCGACTTCCATTTTTATTCAATTTACTTTTCTATTCAACTTCTTTTTTATTTAATTTCCAAATAGATCGTTAAGGTATAGTGGTTTCTGGATTGAACTTCCATTTTTAATTTTATGCAACTTTCATTTTTATTTTTATTCAACTTCGATTTTTATTCAATTTACTTTCTATTAAACTTCCTTTTTTATTTTATTTCCAAATAGATCGTTAAGGTATGGTAGTTTCTTGAATGAATTTCCATTTTTAATTTTCTGGAACTTCCAATTTTATTTTTATTTGACTTCCATTTTTATTCAAGTTACTTTTCAATTCAACTTCCTTTTTTATTTAATTTGCAAATTGATCGTTAGTGTATAGTGGTTTCTTGAACGAACTTCCATTTTTAATTTTCTGCAATTTTCATTTTTATTTTTATTTAAATTCCTTTTTTATTCAAGGTTTTTATCTGCTCAACTTCTTTTTTTATTTAATTTCCAAATAGATCGTTAACATATAGTGGTTTCTTGAATGAACTTCTATTTTTAATTTTATGCAACTTTCATTTTTATTTTTATTCAACTTCCATTTTTACTCAATTTACTTTTCCATTAAACTTATTTTTTTATTTAATTTCCAAATAGATCGTTAAGGTATAGTGACTTCTTGAATGAATTTCCATTTTTAATTTTCTGCAACTTCCATTTTTATTTTTAATTAACTTCCATTTTTATTCAAGTTACTTTTCAATTCAACTTCCTTTTTTATTTAATTTCCAAATAGATCGCTAAGGTATATTGGTTTCTTGAATGAACTTCCAATTTTAATTTTCTGCAACTTCCATCTTTATTTTTATTCGACTTCTGTTTTTATTCTAGTTATTTTTCTATTCAACTTCCTTTTTTATTTAATTTCCAAATAGATCGTTAAGGTATAGTGGTTTTTTGAATGAACTTCCAATTTTAATTTTCTGCAACTTCCATTTTTATTTCTATTCAACTATTTTTTTATTCAAGTTTCTTTTCTATTCAACTTCCTTTTTTATTTAATTGGTAAATAGATCTTTAAGGTGTAATGGTTTCTAGATTGAACTTCCATTTTTAATATTATGCAACTTTCACTTTTATTTTTATTCAACTTCCATTTTATTCAATTTACGTTCTTATTAAACTTCCTTTTTTATTTAATTTCCAAATAGATCGTTAATGTATAGTGGTTTCTTGAATGAACTTCCATTTTTAATTTTCTGCAACTTCTTTTTTTTTTATTCGACTTCCATTTTTATTCAAGTTATTTTTCTATTCGACTTCCTTTTTCATTTAATTTCCAAATAGATCGTTAAGGTATAGTAGTTTGTTGAATGAACTTCCATTTTTAATTTTCTGCAACTTCCATTTTTATTTTTATTTAACTTCCTTTTTTAATTAAGTTTCTTTTATACTCCACTTCATTTTTAATTTAATTTCCAAATAGATCGTTACGTTATAGTGGTTTCTACATTGAACTTCCATTTTTAATTTTGTGCAACTTTCATTTTTATTTTTATTCAACTTCCATTTTTATTCAATTTGCTTTGCTATTAAACTTCCTTTTTTATTTAATTTCCAAATAAAACGTTAAGGTGTAGTGGTTTCTTGAATGAACTTCCATTTTTATTTTTATTCGACTTCTATTTTTATTCAAGTTATTTTTCTATTCAACTTTCTTTTTTATTTAATTTCCAAATAGATCGTTAAGGTATAGTGGTTTCTTGAATGAACTTCCAATTTTAATTTTCTGCAACTTTCATTTTTATTTCTATTCAACTTCTTATTTTATTCAAGTTTCTTTTCTATTCAACTTCCTTTTTCATTTAATTTCCAAATAGATCGTTATGGTATACTGGTTTCTGGATTGAACTTCCATTTTTAATTTTATGCAACTTTCACTTTTATTTTTATGCAACTTCCATTTTTGTTCAATTTACTTGTCTATTAAACTTCCTTTTTTATTTTATTTCCAAATAGATCGTTAAGGTATAGTGGTTCCTTTAATGAACTTCTATTTTTAATTTTATGGAACTTCCATTTTTATTTTTATTCAGCTTCTATTTTTATTCAAGTTATTTTTCTGTTCAACTTCCTTTTTTATCTAATTTCCAAATAGATCGTTAAGGTATAGTGGTTTCTTGAATGAACTTCCAATTTTAATTTTCTACAACTTCCATTTTTATTTTTATTCAACTTCCATTTTTATTCAAGTTATTTTTCAATTCAACTTCCTTTTTTATTTAACTTCCAAATAGATCGATAAGGTATAGTGGTTTCTGGATTGAACTTCCATTTTAAATTTTATGCAACTTTCACTTTTTATTTTTATTCAATTTACTTTCCTATTAAACTTCCTTTTTTATTTAATTTCCAAATAGATCGTTAAGGTATTGTGGTTTCTTAAATGAACTTCCATTTTTAATTTTCTGCAACTTCCATTTTTTTTTTATTCGACTTCCATTTTTATTCAAGTTATTTTTCTATTCAACTTCCTTTTTTATTTAATTTCCAAATAGATCGTTAAGGTATAGTGGTTTCTTAAATGAACTTCCATTTTTAATTTTCTGCAACTTTCATTTTTATTTTTATTTAAATTTTTCAATCAAGTATCTTTTCTACTCAACTTCCTTTTTTATTTAATTTTCAAATAGACCGTTAAGATATAGTGGTTTCTGGATTGAACTTCCATTTTTAATTTTATGCAACTTTCATTTTTATTTTTATTCAACTTCCATTTTTATTCAATTTTCTTTTCTATTAAACTTCCTTTTTTATTTAATTTCCAAATAAATCGTTATGGTATAGTGGTTTCTTGAATGAACTTCCATTTTTAATTTTCTGCGACTTCCATTTTTATTTTTATTTGACTTCCATTTTTATTCAAGTTAGTTTTCTATTCAACTTTCTTTTTTATTTAATTTCCAAGTAGATCGTTAAGGTATAGTGGTTTCTTGAATGAACTTCTAATTTAAATTTTATGCGACTTCCATTTTTATTTCTATTCAACTTCTTTTTTTATTCTAGTTTCTTTTCTATTCAACTTCCTTTTTTATTTAATTTCCAAATAGATCGTTAAGGTATACTGGTTTCTGGATTGAACTTCCGTTTTTAATTTTATGCAACTTTCACTTTCATTTTTATTCAACTTCCATTTTTATTCAATTTAGTTTTCTATTAAACTTCCTTTTTTATTTAAATTCCAAATAGATCGTTAAGGTATAGTGGTTCCTATAATGAACTTCTATTTTTAATTTTATGGAACTTCCATTTTTATTTTTATTCAGCTTCCATTTTTATTCAAGTAATTTTTCTATTTAACTTCCTTTTTTTATTTAATTTCCAAATAGATCGTCAACGTATAGTGGTTTCTTGAATGAACTTCCAATTTTAATTTTCTGCAAATTCCATTTTTATTTCTATTCAACTTCCATTTTTATTCAATATATTTTTCTATTCAACTTCGTTTTTTATTTAATGTCCAAATAGCTCGTTAAGGTATAGTAGTTTCTGCATTGAACTTCTATTTTTAATTTTATGCAACACTCACTATTATTTTTATTCAACTTCCATTTTTATTCAATTTACTTTCCTATTAAACTTCCTTTTTTATTTAATCTTCAAATAGATCGTTAAGGTATTGTGGTTTCTTGAATGAACTTCCATTTTTAATTTTATGCAACTTCCATTTCATTTTTATTCGACCTCCATTTTTATTCAAGTTATTTTTCTATTCAACTTCGTTTTTTATTTAATTTCCAAATAGATCGTTAAGGTATAGTGGTTTCTTGAATGAACTTCCATTTTTAATTTTCTGCAACTTCCATTTTTATTTTTATTTAACTTCCTTTTTCAATCAAGCTTCTTTTCTACTCAACTTTCTTTTTTATTTAATTTTCAAATAGATCGTAAAGGTATAATGGTTTCTTGAATGAACTTCCATTTTTAATTTTCTGCAACTTCCATTTTTATTTTTATTTAACTTCCTTTTTTATTCAAGTTTCTTTTCTACTCAACTACCTTTTTTATTTAATTTCCAAATAGATCGTTAAGGTATAGTGGTTTCTAGATTGAACTTCCATTGTTAATTTTAAGCAACTTTCATTTTTATTTTTATTCAATTTACTTTTCTATTGAACTTCCTTTTTTATTTAATTTTCAAATAGATTGTTAAGGTATAGTGGTTTCTGGATTGAACTTCCACTTTTAATCTTATGCAACTTTTTTTTTTTTTTATTCAACTTCCATTTTTATTCAATTTGCTTTTCTATTCAACTTCATTTTTTATTTAATTTCAAAATAGATCGTTAAGGTATAGTGGTTTCTTGAATGAACTTTGATATTTTATTTTCTGCAACTTCCATTTTTATTTTTATTCGACTTCCATTTTTATTAAATTTATTTTTCTATTAAACTTCCTTTTTTATTTTATTTCCAATAGAACGTTAAGGTATAGTGGTTTCTTGAATAAACTTCCATTTTTAATTTTCTGCAACTTCCATTTTTATTTTTAATTGACTTCTATTTTTATTCAATTTACTTTTCTGTTCAACTTCCTTTTTTATTTCATTTCCAAATAGATCGTTAAGGTATAGAGGTTTATGGATTGAACTTCCAATTTTAATTTTATGCAACTTTCATTTTTATTTTTATTCAACTTAATTTTTTTTCAATTTACTTTTCTATTAAACTTCCTTTTTTATTTAATTTCCAAATAGATCATTAAGGTATAGTGGTTCTTTAATGAACTTCCATTTTTAATTTTCTGTAACTTTCATTTTTATTTTTATTCGACTTCCATTTTTATTCAATTTACTTTTCTATTCAACTTCTTTTCTATTTAATTTCCAAATAGATCGTTAAGGTATAGTGGTTTTTGGATTGAACTTCTATTTTTAATTTTATGCAACTTTCATTTTATTTTTATTCAACTTTCATTTTTATTCAATTTACTTTTCTATTAAACTTCCTTTTTTATTTTATTTCCAAATAGATCGTTAAGGTATGGTGTTTTCTTGAATGAACTTCCCTTTTTGATTTTCTGCAACTTCCATTTTTATTTTTATTCGACTTCCATTTTTATTCATATTATTTTTCTATTCAACTTCCTTTTTTATTTAATTTCCAAATTGTTCGTTAATGTATAGTGGTTTCTTGAATGAACTTCCATTTTTAATTTTCTGCAATTTACATTTTTATTTTTATTTAACTTCCTTTTTTATTCAAGTGTCTTTTCTACTCAACTTTCTTTTTTATTTAATTTCCAAATAGATCGTTAACGTATAGTGGTTTCTTGAATGAATTTCCATTTTTAATTTTATGCAACTTTCATTTTTATTTTTCTTCAACTTCCATTTTTACTCAATTTACTTTTCCATTAAACTTCTTTTTCTATTTAATTTCCAAATAGATCGTTAAGGTATAGTCGTTTCTTGAATGAATTTCCATTTTTAATTTTCTGCAACTTCCATTTTTATTCAAGTTACTTTTCAATTCGACTTCCTTTTTTATTTAATTTCCAAATAGATCGTTAACGTATAGTGGTTTCTTGAATGAAATTCCAATTTTCATTTTCTGCAACTTCCATTTTTATTTTTATTCGACTTCCATTTTAATTCAAGTTATTTTTCTATTCAACTTCCTTTTTTATTTAATTTCCAAACAGATCGTTAAGGTATAGTGGTTTCTTGAATGAACTTCCAATTTTAATTTTCTGCAACTTCCATTTTTATTTCTATTCAACTACGATTTTTATTCAAGTTTCTTTTCTATTCAACTTCCTTTTTTATTTAATTTTTAAATAGATCGTTAAAGTATAATGGTTTCTAGATTGAAATTCCATTTTTAATTTTATGCATCTTTCACTTTTATTTTTCTATTCAACTTCGTTTTTTATTTAGTTTCTAAATAGATCGTTAAGGTATAGTGGTTTCTTGAATGAACTTCCAATTTTAATTTTCTGCAACTTCCATTTTTATTTTTATTTAACTTCCTTTTTCAATCAAGTTTCTTTTCCACTCAACTTCCTCTTTTATTTAATTTCGAAATAGATCGTTAAGGTATGGTGGTTTATTGAATGAACTTTCATTTTTAATTTTCTGCAACTTTCATTTCTACTTTTATTTAACTTCCATTTTTATTCAATTAACTTTTCTATTAAACTTCATTTGTTATTTAATTTCCAAATAGATCGTTAAGGTATAGTGATTTTTTGAATGAACTTCCATTTTTTATTTTCTGCAACTTTTATTTCTATTTTTATTCAACTTCTATTTTAATTCAATTTACTTTTCTATTAAAATTCCTTTTTTATTTAATTTTCAAATAGATCGTTAAGGTATGGTGGTTTCTTGAATGAATTTCAATTTTCAATTTTCTGCAACTTCCATTTTTATTTTTAATTAACTTCCATTTTTCTTCAAGTTACTTTTCTATTCAACTTCCTTTTTCATTTAATTTCAAAATAGATCGTTAACGTATATTGGTTTTTGGAATGAACTTCCATTTTTAATTTTCTGCAACTTCCATATTTATTTCTGTGCAACTTCTTTTTTTATTCAAGTTTTTTTTCTATTCAACTTCCTTTTTTCTTTAGTTTCTAAATAGATCGTTAAGGTATAGCGGTTTCTGGATTGAACTTCCATTTTTTAATTTTATGCAACTTTCACTTTCATTTTTATTCAACTTCTATTTTTATTCAATTTACCTTTCCATTAAACTTCCTTTTTTATTTAATTTTCAAATAAATCGTTAAGGTATGGTGGTTTCTTGAATGAATTTCCATTTTTAATTTTCTGCAACTTCCATTTTTATTTTTAATTAACTTCCATTTTTCTTCAGGTTATTTTTCTATTGAACTTTCTTTTTTATTTAATTTCCAAATAGATCGTTAACGTATAGTGGTTTTTGGAATGAACTTCCATTTTAATTTTTATTCAACTTCCATTTTTATTTCTATTCAACTACTTTTTTTTATTCAAGTTTCTTTTCTATACAACTTCCTTTTTTCTTTAATTTCTAAATAGATCGTTAAGCTATAACGGTTTCTAGATTGAACTTCCATTTTTAATTTTATGCAACTTTCACTTTCATTTTTATTCAACTTCCATTTTTATTCAATTTATTTTCCTATTAAACTTCCTTTTTTATTTAATTTCCAAATAGATCGTTAAGGTATAGTGGTTTTTTGAATGAACTTCCATTTTTAATTTTTTGCCACTTCCATTTTTTTTTTATTCGACTTCCATTTTTATTCAAGTTATTTTTCTATTCAACTTCCTTTTTTATTTAATTTCCAAATAGATCGTTAAGGTATAGTAGTTTCGTCAATGAACTTCCATTTTTAATTTTCTGCAACTTCCATTTTTATTTTTATTTAACTTCCTTTTTCAATCAAGTTTCTTTTCTACTCAACTTCCTTTTTTATTTAATTTCCAAATAGATCGTTAAGGTATGGTGGTTTTGGAATGAACTTCGATTTTTAATTTTCTGCAACTTTCATTCCAATTTTTATTAAACTTCCATTTTTATTCAATTTACTTTTTTATTAAACTTCCTTTTTTATTTGATTTCCAAATAGATCGTTAAGGTATTGTGGTTTCTTGAATGAACTTCCATTTTTAATTTTCTGCAACTTTCATTTCTATTTTTATTCAACTTCCATTTTTATTCAATTTACTTTTCTATTAAACTTCCTTTTTTATTTAATTTCCAAATAGATCGTTAAGGTATGGTGGTTTCTTGAATGAATTTCAATTTTTAATTTTCTGCAACTTTCATTTTTATTTTTAATTAACTTCCATTTTTCTTCAAGTTACTTTTTTATTCAACATCCTTTTTTATTTAATTTCAAAATAGATCGTTAACGTATAGTGGTTTCTGGAATGAACTTCCATTTTTAATTTTCTGCAACTTCCATATTTATTTCTATGCAACTTCTTTTTTTATTCAAGTTTTTTTTTCTATTCAGCTTCCTTTTTTCTTTAATTTCTAAATAGATCGTTAAGGTATAGTGGTTTTTGGATTGAACTTCCATTTTTTAATTTTATGCAACTTTCACTTTTATTTTTATTCAACTTCCATTTTTATTCAATTTACTTTTCCATTAAACTTCCTTTTTTATTTAATTTCCAAATAAATCGTTAAGGTATGGTGGTTTCTTGAATGAATTTCCATTTTTAATTTTCTGCAACTTCCATTTTTATTTTTAATTAACTTCCATTGTTCTTCAGGTTACTTTTCTATTGAACTTTCTTTTTTATTTAATTTCCAAATAGATCGTTAACGTATAGTGGTTTCCGGAATGAACTTCCATTTTTATTTTTTTTCAACTTCCATTTTAATTTCTATTCAACTACTTTTTTTATTCAAGTTTCTTTTCTATTCAACTTCCTCTTTTATTTAATTTCTAAATAGATCGTTAAGGTATAACGGTTTCTAGATTGAACTTCATTTTTAATTTTATGCAACTTTCATTTTCATTTTTATTCAACTTCCATTTTTATTCAATTTACTTTCCTATTAAACTTCCTTTTTTATTTAATTTCCACATAGATCGTTAAGGTATAGTGGTTTCTTGAATGAACTTCCATTTTTAATTTTTTGGAACTTCCATTTTTTTTTTATTCGACTTCCAGTTTTATTCAAGTTATTTTTCTATTCAACTTCCTTTTTTATTTAATTTCCAAATAGATCGTTAAGGTATAGTGGTTTCTTCAATGAACTTCCATTTTTAATTTTCTGCAACTTCTATTTTTATTTTTATTTAACTTCCTTTTTCAATCAAGTTTCTTTTCTACTCAACTTCCTTTTTTATTTAATTTCCAAATAGATCGTTAAGGTATGGTGGTTTTTGAATGAACTTCCATTTTTAATTTTCTACAACTTTCATTTCAATTTTTATTAAACTTCCATTTTTATTCAATTTACTTTTCTATTAAACTTCCTTTTTTTTTTAATTTCCAAGTAGATCGTTAAGGTATGGTGGTTTCCTGAATGAACTTCCATTTTTAATTTTCTGCAACTTTCATTTCTATTTTTATTCAACTTCCATTTTTATTCAATTTACTTTTCTATTAAACTACCCTTTTTATTTAATTTCCAAATAGATCGTTAAAGTATAGTGGTCTCTTGAATGAACTTCCATTTTTAATTTTCTGCGATTTCCATATTTATTTCTATGCAACTTCTTTTTTTATTCAAGTTTTTTTTTCTATTCAACTTCATTTTTTCTTTAATTTATAAATAGATCGTTAAGGTATAGTGGTTTCTGGATTGAACTTCCATTTTTAATTTTATGCAACTTTCACTTTTATTTTTATTCAACTTCCATTTTTATTCAATTTACATTTCTATTAAACTTCCTTTTTTATTTAATTTCCAAATAAATCGTTAAGGTATGGTGGTTTCTTGAATGAATTTCCATTTTTATTTTTAATTAACTTCCATTTTTCTTCATGTTAGTTTTCTATTCAACTTCCTTTCTTATTTAATTTCCAATAAGATCGTTAACGTATAGTGGTTTCTGGAATGATGTCACGCCCCCAAACCGCCCCTAGTAGTTTGGTGCCGTGATGGCCAGTAACCCGAGGTTACCGAAGGCCGTCTTACAAAAATCACACACAATCAGAGTATAAAATATGGGGCTTACAAGTGCGGAAGCAATATATATACATATACAAAATCTAAATAGTCCATGAGAGCCGTGCGTAAGTCCAGTAGAATGTCATACATCAAACATCTTTACAAGTCTTACAACTTAAATACAAGAATGAAATGAAATACAAAACACATCTTGACCAAAAGGCTTCTCAAGCCGACATATGCCAAAACAAACAAAGAAAACATAAGCCGAGAAGCATAATCTTCAAGACGATGCAAAACACAAATCCAAAACATGTCGGCTATGCGCCCAAAACACATCGACAATCACGTCTAGGCCTCAATGCCTTCTTGTTCATCACCTACATATATATAGAGAGGGTGAGCTTGGATACTCAGTGAATGATATTAGAAATAAAGGTTTTGCATGATTGATATCCAAGATTTCTTTCAAAACAATACATAGCATACTTTACAATCAAGAGGGAAATCAAGTTCATTGCCGGCCTTTCAAGTTCTTTGGATGTTATTACATCTACTTAATACAAGAGGGTGATGACATTCCCAAGACAAGAGTGCAGTTGCATTATAGTCCCCTGCAACTAAGGACTTTCAAGACAAGCTGTGCTGCGAAAGTTTATAGTCCTCTAGCACTAAGGACTGTCAAGACAAGCTGTGCTGCGAACGTTTATAGTCCTCTAGCACTAAGGACTGTCAAGACAAGCTGTGCTGCGAAAGTTTATAGTCCTCTAGCACTAAGGACTGTCAAGACAAGTCATCAAAACAAGATAGTGTTTAATATACAAGTAGGGATAGTCATTCATGCTAAATCAAATACTTTTCAAGACAAGGCAAAACAAGATTTATCAAAACAAGTGTAACATAGCTTTATTAGAAATACCACTCACATAATTCTTCAAACGTCGGGGTCAAGCAAGGTCCAGTCCTACAATCACATGGCAAAGCGTACTTGAACATATTCCTCAAAACAAGTCTAACATGCATGCAAATGATTTTGGAAAACCTACTGGGCACCAACCAGGTCTAAGCCGAGGTGTGTTTCCGAGGGCCACATGCAAGAAAAAGAGGTCGGGAAACTCTGGGTTTTCCCTCTGTTGATGAATATGAAGAACATGAGTATGAAAACATGGAAAAATATGAATGCTCGATCACAATCTGTTATCACAAATCTGGGATTTTCATGTTACGGGTTTGAAAACAGGGACCTGGGTACCCATAGTTGGAAATCATGCAAGAACAAACACAAAACATGAGTCTAGGCAAAAAGCTTTCGGATCAAAACGTGACTTTCTTGAAGAACACATGAATGTCATTTTCTCTTTCTAAAACTGAATTTCAAGACAATGCATGGCTTACAAATCATATCCGATCATGCGATGCAATAACATGAACATAAGGAACATCACGAGCAGATCAAGAATCTAACCTTAGAACACGGATTTAACGGTTCGATCTCTAGGAATCAAGCTTGAAGATCTACTTCCTCACTCTAAAACTCTTTCTTCCTCCTAGAGCTTCTCTCTCTACAAGGCAAGTTTTTTATACCAAATGATAGTTTTCTATACCCGGTTCTGGGGTTAACCCTCTGCTGAGACACGTGGCGGCGACTGATTGGGTTCTTCCTGAAAAGGTGGCTGACAGACCAGACAAAGCATGGTGGAAGGGTGTTCAACAAGCAAAGCGGTATGGGCTCTCTGACAGGGTAATGACATCGGCTAATCATCAAGGCGTATCTAACAAGCTACACAGAATGACACTCCGGCAAGGGGTGACATCGGCTAACAAAGGACTTCGGCAACTAAGGTGACAATGACCTCGGCTAGGAAGGACAACACTTGACTAAGCTGTGCCACATCTTGGCCTAGATGCGCCACACCTCGGTCTGGGTCATACCACTCCAGGACGAGATCACTTGGGTGCAAGGTAACATCTCGGCTAATGTGTCAAGGCAAAGACGGAGGTCAACAAGGGGTTCCAAGATACTGCTACTAGACTAAGGGTGACCTCGGCATTGGAATAACGTCGGCTAGCATAACTCAGGCAAGGCGTAACCTAAGTTTCGCATCAAGGAAGGAACAAGACAAGCATACTACACTTAGACAAATCAAAAGGCTTCAAATCAAGACATGGATCGCATTGGCTCAAGCGAAACAAATCACAACATACACATGCAAGCTAAACAAGTCATAATCATACCGATGCTCATGAACATGATGAGGACATAAAGTGTGGGTTCCTACAAATGAACTTCCATTTTTATTTTTATTCAACTTCCTTCTTTATTCAATTTACTTTTCTATTAAACTTCATTTTTTTTATTTAACTTCCAAATAGATCGCTATGGTAAAGTGGTTTCTTGAATGAACTATTATTTTTAAGTTTCTGCAACTTTCATTTTTATTTTCAATTAAATTCCATTTTTCTTCAAGTTACTTTTCTATTCAACTTCCTTTTTTATTTAATTTACAAATAGATCGTTAACGTATAGTGGTTTCATGAATGAACTTCCATTTTTAATTTTCTGCAACTTCCATATTTATTTCTACGCAACTTCTTTTTTTATTCAAGTTTTTTTTTTCTATTCAAATTCCTTTTTTCTTTAATTTCTAAATAGATCGTTAAGGTATAGTGGTTTCTGGATTGAACTTCCATTTTTAATTTTATGCAACTTTCACTTTTATTTTTATTCAACTTCCATTTTTATTCAATTTACTTTTCTATTAAACTTACTTTTTTATTTGATTTCCAAATAGATCGTTAAGGTATGGTGGTTTCTTGAATGAACTTCCTTTTTTAATTTTCTGCAACTTCCATTTTTATTTTTATTCGACTTCCATTTTTATTCATGTTATTTTTCTATTCAACTTTCTTTTTTATTTAATTTCCAAATTGTTCGTTAATGTATAGTGGTTTCTTGAATGAACTTCCATTTTTAATTTTCTGCAATTTCCATATTTATTTTTATTTAACTTCCTTTTTTATTCAAGTTTTTTTTCTACTCAACTTCTTTTTTTATTTAATTTCCAAATAGATCGTTAACGTATAGTGGTTTCTTGAATGAACTTCCATTTTTAATTTTATGCAACTTTCATTTTTATTTTTATTCAACTTCCATTTTTACTCAATTTACTTTTCCATTAAACTTCTTTTTTTAATTAATTTCCAAATAGATCGTTAAGGTATAGTGGTTTCTTGATTGAATTTCCATTTTTAATTCTTTGCAACTTCCATTTTTATTTTTATTCAACTTCCATTTTCATTCAATTTACTTTTCTATTAAACTTCATTTTTTTATTTAATTTCCAAATAGATCGTTATGGTATAGTGGTTTCTTGAATGAACTTCAATTTTAATTTTCTGCAACTTTCATTTTTATTTCTATTCAACATCCTTTTTTATTTAATTTCCAAATAGATAGTCAAGCTATATTGGTTTCTGGATTGAACTTTCATTTTTAATTTTATGCAACTTTCACTTTTATTTTTATTCAACTTCCATTTTTATTCAATTTAATTTTCTATTAAACTTCCTTTTTTATTTAATTTCCAAATAGATCGTTAAGGTATAGTGATTTTTTGAATTAACTTCCATTTTTCATTTTCTGCAACTTCCATTTTTTTTTATTCGACTTCCATTTTTATTCAAGATATTTTTCTATTCAACATCCTTTTTTATTTAATTTCCAAATAGATCGTTAAGGTATAGTGTTTTCTTGAATGAACTTCCATTTTTAATTTTCTGCAACTTCCATTTTTATTTTTATTTAACTTCCTTTTTCAATCAAGTTTCTTTTCTACTCAACTTCCTTTTGTATTTAATTTCCAAACAGATCGTTAAGGTATAGTGGTTTCTGGATTGAACTTCCATTTTTAAGTTTATGCAACTTTCATTCTTATTTTATTCAACTTTCATTTTTATTCAATTTACTTTTCTATTCCACTTCCTTTTTTGTCTAATTTCCAAATAGATCGTTAAGGTATAGTGGTTTCTTGAATGAACTTCCAATTTTAATTTTCTGCAACATCCATTTTTATTTTTATTCGAATTTCATTTTTATTCAATTTACTTTTCTATTCAGCTTCTTTTTATTTAATTTCCAAATAGATCGTTAAGGTATAGTGGTTTCTAGATTGAACTTCCATTTTTAATTTTCTGCAACTTCTATTTTTATTTTTATTCAACTTCCATTTTTATTCAATTTGCTTTCCTATTAAACTTCCTTTTTTTATTAAATTTCCAAATAGATCGTTTAGGTATAGTGGTTTCTTGAATGAACTTCCATTTTTAATTTTCTACAACTTCCATTTTTTTTTATTCGACTTCAATTTTTATTCAAGTTATTTTTCTATTCAACTTCCGTTTTTACTTAATTTCCAAATAGATCGTTAAGGTATAGTGGTTTCTTGAATGAACTTCCATTTTTAATTTTCTGCAACTTCCATTTTTATTTTTATTTAACTTTCTTTTTCAATCAAGTTTCTTTTCTACTCCACTTCCTTTTTTATTTAATTTCCAAATAGATCGTAAAGGTATAATGGTTTCTTGAATGAACTTCCATTTTTAATTTTCTGCAACTTCCATTTTTATTTTTATTTAACTTCCTTTTTTATTCAAGTTATTTTTCTATTCAACTTCATTTTTTATTTAATTTCCAAATAGATCGTTAAGGTATAGTGGTTTCTTTAATGAACTTCCAATTTTAATTTTCTACAACTTGCATTTTTATTTCTATTCAACTTCCATTTTTATTCAATTTACGTTTCTAGTAAACTTCCTTTTTTTTTTAATTTCCAAATAGATCGTTAAGGTATGGTGGTTTCTTGAATGAACTTCCATTTTTAATTTTCTGCAACTTTCATTTCTATTTTTATTCAATTTACTTTTCTATTAAACTTCCTTTTTTATTTAATTTCCAAATAGATCGTTAAGGTATAGTGGTTTCATGAATGAACTTCCATTTTTAATTTTCAACAACTTTCATTTCTATTTTTATTCAACTTCCATTTTTATTCAATTTACTGTTCTATTAAATTTCTTTTTTTATTTAATTTCCAAATAGATCGTTAAGGTATGGTGGTTTCTTGAATGAATTTCTATTTTTTATTTTCTACAACTTCCATTTTTATTTTTAATTTACTTCCAATTTTCTTCAAGTTACTTTTCTATTCAACTTCCTTTTTTATTTAATTTCCAAACAGATCGTTAACGTATAGTGGTTTCTGGAATGAACTTCCATTTTTAATTTTATGCAACTTCCATTTTTATTTTTATTCAACTTCCATTTTTATTCAATTTACTTTTCTATTAAATTTCGTTCCTTTATTTAATTTCCAAATAAATGGTTATGGTATACTGGTTTCTTGAATGAACTTCTATTTTTTATTTTCTGCAACTTCCATTTTTATTTCTATTCAACTTCTTTTTTTATTCAAGTTTCTTTTCTATTCAACTTCCTTTTTTATTTAATTTCCAAATAGATCGTTATGGTATAGTGGTTTCTGGATTGAACTTCCATTTTCAATTTTATGCAACTTTCACTTTTATTTTTATTCAACTTCCATTTTTATTCAATTTACTTTTCTACTAAACTTCCTTTTTTATTTAATTTCCAAATAGATCGTTAAGGTATAGTGGTTTCTTGAATGAACCTCCATTTTTAATTTTCTGCAACTTCCATTTTTATTTTTATTCCATTTCCATTTTTATTCAATTTACTTTTCTATTAAACTTCCTTTTTTATTTGATTTCCAAATAGATCGTTAAGGTATGGTGGTTTCCTGAATGAACTTTCATTTTTAATTTTCTGCAAGTTCCATTTTTATTTTTATTCGACTTCTATTTTTATTCATGTTATTTTTCTATTCAACTTCCTTTTTTATTGAATTTCCAAATTGATCGTTAATGTATAGTGGTTTCTTGAATGAACTTCCATTTTTAATTTTCTGCGATTTCCATTTTTATTTTTTTTAACTTCCTTTTTTATTCAAGTTTCTTTTCAACTCAACTTCCTTTTTTATTTAATTTCCAAATAGATCGTTAACGTATAGTGGTTTCTTGAATGAACTTCCATTTTTAATTTTATGCAACTTTCATTATTATTTTTATTCAACTTCCATTTTTACTCAATTTACTTTTCCATTATACTTCTTTTTTTATTTAATTTCCCAACAGATCGTTAAGGTATAGTGGTTTCTTGAATGAATTTCCATTTTTAATTTTCTGCAACTTCCATTTTTATTCAAGGTACTTTTCAATTCAACTTCCTTTTTTATTTAATTTCCAAATAGATCATTAACGTATAGTGGTTTCTTGAATGAAATTCCAATTTTAATTTTCTGCAACTTCCATTTTTATTTTTATTCGACTTCCATTTTTATTCAAGTTATTTTTCTTTTCGACTTCCTTTTTTATTTAATTTCCAAATAGATCGTTAAGGTATAGTGGTTTCTTGAATGAACTTCCAATTTTATTTTTCTGCAACTTCCATTTTTATTTCTATTCAACTTCCTTTTTTATTTAATTTGTAAATAGATCGTTAAGGTATAATGGTTTCTAGATTGAAATTCCATTTTTAATTTTATGCAACTTTCACTTTTATTTTTATTCAACTTCCATTTTTTTTCAATTTTCTTTCCTATTCAACTTCCTTTTTTATTTCATTTCCAAATAGATCGTTAAGGTATAGTGGTTTCTCGACTGAACTTCCATTTTTAATTTTCTGCAACTTCCATTTTAATTTTTATTCGACTTATATTTTTATTCAAGTTATTTTTCTATTCAACGTTGTTTTTTATTTAATTTCGTAATCGATCGTTAAGGTATAGTGGTTTTTTGAATGAACTTCCAATTTTCATTTTCTGCAACTTCCATTTTTATTTCTATTCAACTTCTTGTTTTATTCAAATTTTTTTCTATTCAACTTCCTTTTTTATTTAATTTCCAAATAGATCGTTAAGGTATACTGGTTTCTGGATTGAACTTCCATTTTTAATTTTATGCGACTTTCACATTTATTTTTATTCAACTTCCATTTTTATTAAATTTACTTTTCTATTAAACTTCCTTTTTTATTTTATTTCCAAATAGATCGTTAAGGTATTGTGGTTTCTCTAATGAACTTCCATTTTTAATTTTCTGTAACTTCCATTGTTTTTTATTCGACTTCCATTTTTATTCAAGTTATTTTTCTATTCAACTTCCTTTTTTTATTTAATTTCCAAATAGATCGTTAAGGTATAGTGGTTTCTTGAATGAACTTCCATTTTTAATTTTCTGCAACTTCCATTTTTTTTTATTTAACTTCCTTTTTCAATCAAGTTTCTTTTCTACTCAACTTCATTTTCTATTTAATTTCCAAATAGATCGTAATGGTATAATGGTTTTTTGAATGAACTTCCATTTTTAATTTTCTGCAACTTCCATTTTTATTTTTATTTAACTTTCTTTTTTATTCAAGTTTTTTTTCTACTCAACTTCCTTTTTTATTTAATTTCCAAATAGAACGTTAAGGTATAGTGGTTTCTGGATTGAACTTCCATTGTTAATTTTATGCAACTTTCATTTTTATTTTTATTCAACTTCCATTTTTATTCAATTTACTTTTCTATTGAACTTCCTTTTTTGTTTAATTTCCAAATAGATCGTTAAGGTATAGTGGTTTCTAGATTGAACTTCCATTTTTAATCTTATGCAAGTTTTTTATTTTGTTTTTATTCAACTTCCATTTTTATTCAATTTGCTTTTCTATTCAACTTCTTTTTTTATTTAATTTTCAAATAGATCGTTAAGGTATAGTGGTTTCTTGAATGAACTTCCATTTTTAATTTTATGCAACTTTCACTTTTATTTTTTTTCAACTTCCATTTTTATTCAATTTACTTTTCTATTAAACTTCATTTTTTATTTAATTTCCAAATAGATCGTTAAATTGTAGTGCTTTCTTGAATGAACTTCCGTTTTTAATTTTATGCAACTTTCTTTTTTATTTTTATTCAACTTCCATTTTTAATCAATTTACTTTTCTATTAAACTTCCTTTTTTATTTAATTTCCAAATATATCGTTAAGGTATAGCAGTTTCCTGAATGAATTTCTATTTTTAATTTTCTGCAACTTCCATTTTTATTTTTAATTAACTTCCCTTTTTATTCAAGTTACTTTTCAATTCAACTTCCTTTTTTATTTAATTTCCAAATAGATCGTTGAGGTATAGTGGTTTTTTGAATGAACTTCCAATTTTAATTTTCTGCCACTTCCATTTTTATTTCTATTCCACTACTTTTTTTATTCAAGTTTCTTTTCTATTCAACTTCCTTTTTTATTTAATTTCTAAATAGATCGTTAAGGTATAACGGTTTCTAGATTGAACTTCCATTTTTAATTTTATGCAACTTTCCCTTTTATTTTTATTCAACTTCCATTTTTATTCAATTTACTTTCCTATTAAACTTCCTTTTTTTAATTAATTTCCAAATAGATCGTTAAGGTATAGTGGTTTCTTGAATGAACTTCCATTTTTAATTTTCTGCAACTTCCATTTTTTTTTATTCGACTTCCATTTTTATTCAAGTTATTTTTCTATTCAACTTCCTTTTTTATTTAATTTCTAAATAGATCGTTAAGGTATAGTGGTTTCTTGAATGAACTTCCATTTTTAATTTTCTGCAACTTCCAGTTTTATTTTTATTTGACTTCCTTTTTCAATCAAGTTTCTTTTCTACTCAACTTCCCTTTTTATTTAATTTCGAAATAGATCGTTTAGGTATGGTGGTTAATTGAATGAACTTTCATTTTTAATTTTCTGCAACTTTCATTTCTACTTTTATTTAACTTGCATTTTTATTCAATTTACTTTTCTATTAAACTTCCTTTTTTATTTAATTTCCAAATAGATCGTTAACGTGTAGTGGTTTCTGGAATAAACTTCCATTTTTAATTTTATAGCGATCCCGGATTTACCCTTATCGTACAGTGATCCGGACATGTGTCCGTGGATGTTGGTAGTTGATTATTATCTTGTTTACATCCTTTTTACTTCGTATTTGAGTTATAGGATGTGTTGGGCTGGTTTGTTACAGGTTGGTTGTGTTTAGAAACCAAAACTAGTTGCCCAGATTTTGTCTTGTCCGCTCGAGTGGGGGATACACCCATCCAGTATTTCCTGTGCAGTGTTGGACGCTCGAGCGGGGGATTGGCCGATCGAGTGGGAGGTTGTGAGTGACGCTCGAGCGGGGCTTCGACAGCTCGAGCGGGGACCTGCTGTGTCGAGATGCTGGGAGAGTGCATCCGGCGCTCGAGCGGGAGTTTGGCCACTCGAGCGGGAGTTTGTGAGTGCCGCTCGAGCGGGGGTTTGGACGCTCGAGCGGGGCGACTGGGTTTAAGTTCCGAGTTTTGACTTTTCAAATCAGTTTTTCACTTTCTCTTCTCTCTCCTACTTTTCCAAAAACACCATTGTTGAGCCTCTCACTCTAGAACTCTACCTTCTCTCTAGGTTTTGATCTAGTAGGAGTGATTTGCTCATCTTTGGCCTTTACAAAAAAGTTGTTGATCGCCGAGGGCTACTTTTTAATCTGAAAATTTCGAGATTTGGAGCACGTTGGGTTTTGTCATCTTCTCCCTTGGGGCTCCGAATTTGAGGTAGGGATATCCTACTCCTCTCTATGGATTTTGTCTTTAAATTTTAGTATTTTGAGATATTGGGGTTGGTTTGGTAATTTTGTGAAAGTTTGGGGCTTTTGTGTAATTTTGCAAAAGTCGGGGTTTTATTTATAATAAACCTAGATGCATGTTTGGCATAGAGAAATGGAATAATTGTTGAATCATTGATGAATATGGGACCTTAAGGGTTGTAATGTTAATTATGGACAATGCCCTAATTACATTGTTTGATTAATTAGGTTAATTAATCGTGAGAAATGAAGTTATGAAATAGGAATGTTGAGATTGGGAATGTATGGGGTTAAAGGGTGTAGTTGAATTATTTATCACTCACCGAAATGAAATGTTGATTGAATATCCATTTGCGCATTTATTTTCTGTTTAGAAATAACTGCTTTGGGCTATCGGTGGAGGATAGTCGTGATTGTTGTAGACAATGCATGATGATTAGGTAAACGAAAACTAATCAATGGAATGTGTCATGGAATTTGACGGTAGATAGAATACATTAACTGTATGTATTGAATGATGGTATATAGAACCAATGTGTTTGTATACGTTATGTGTAAAGGAGGAGATGGAGGATGTACTCTGCGGTTTAGGGGAAGATGGGAGATGTACCTCTAAACCGGATAGTGTTGGGAGGAGATGGGGGATGAACTCCATAGATACAGCTCATATGCTTGTCTAGAGAAATGAAGATACAGCTCATATGCTTGTCTAGAGAAATGAAGATACAGCTCATATGCTTATCTTTGAGAAGTGTAGATACAGCTCATATGCTTGTCTAGAGAAGTGAAGATAGGGCTAATATGCTTATCTTTGTGAAATGTGGATGTAGCTCGTATGCTTATCTGTGAATGTGGGATATAGTTCTTATACATATCTGTTGAGATGATGATAGAGCTAATATGCTTATCTGTTGGAAAAGGGAAAATGAAAAGTAACTTAGACTCATAAGTCGTATGACATAAAATGTGATTTATGTGGATGTATCAGTATTGGCCATCGATCAATTGCTAATCTTTTAGTCATTGTTCATGGTTGGTTTAGTGTATTTCTACTGGGCTGTGGCTCACCCTATATGGGAATATCATTTTCAGGTACAGGTAGCATGCCATGTAACGCCCTCAAAATAATAACATTAAACCCATCAAATAAGACATTCATTGACATATGAAATAACTGCAGTTCTTCTATTCAACAGAGTTTGATTACAAAAGTATTACATGTTAACAACAAAAGCAAAATGCCCTACGGGCTTACAGCTTTCCAAGTTAACACTTGGTTACAACAAAAGAGTGCTAACTCATTTACACCTTAAGCCCTTGGCTTGAAGTTACATGTAATACATCAAAAGTAAAACGACAAAGTATGTCCGCCTCTAGCCTCCCAAGCTATGTCCTTGGAGGTGGCATGCTACTTGTACCTGAAAATGATATTCCCATATAGGGTGAGCCACAGCCCAGTAGAAATACACTAAACCAACCATGAACACTGACTAAAAGATTAGCAATTGACAGATGGCCAACACTGATACATTCACATAAATCTCATATTTATGTCATCCGACTTATGAGTTCAAGTTACTTTTCATTTTCCCTTTTTCAACAGATAGACATATAAGCTCTATCCACATTCTCAACAGATATGTATAATAACTATATCCCACATTCACAGATATGCATATAAGCTATATCCACATTCTCAACAGATATGTATAACAACAATATCCCAGACTTACAGATAAGCATATGAGCTATATCCACACTTCATAAAGATAAGCATATAAGCTCTATCTTCACTTCTCTAGACAAGCATATGAGCTGTATCTACGGAGTTCATCCCCTATCTTCTCCCAACACTATCCGGTTTAGAGGTACATCCCCCATCTTCCCCTAAACTGCGGAGTACATCCCCCATCTCCTCCTCTACACATAACGTATACAAACACATTGGTTCTATATACAATCACTCAATACATATAGTTAATGTATTCTATCAATCGTCAAATTCCATGACACATTCCATTGATTAGTTTCCGTTTGCCTAATCATCATGCATTGTCTACAACAATCACGACTATCCTCCACCGATAGCCCAAAGCAGTTATTTCTAAACAGAAAATAAATGCACAATGGATATTCAATCAACATTTCATTTCCTCATTTTTCACAATTAATTATCCCAATTAATCAACAATGTAATTAGGTCATTACCCATAATTACTATTTCAACCCTTAGGTCCCATTTTCATCAATGACTCAACATTTATTTTATTTCTCTATGCCAAACATGCATCTAGGTTTATTATGAATAAAACCCCAACTTTTGTAAAATAGCACAAAAGCCCCGAACTTTCACCAAATCACCAAACCAACCCCAACATCTCAAAATACTAAAATTTAGAGACAAAATCCATAGAGGGGAGTAGGATATCCCTACCTCGAAGTTTGAGCCAAAAAGGAGATGAAGACTCGAAGATCAACGTGCTCCTAATCCAAACTTTTCCAGATTAAATCGAAGCTCTCAACGCCCTCTATCTTTTTAACAAAGGCTCTAGGCTAGATTCACACCCTAGGGGGATCAAATCTTAGAGAGAGTGTAAGTTTAGAGGGAGAGAGTCTCGAATCTAGGGTTTGATCAAAAAAAAGAAGTGAAAAACTCAAGTTCAAAATCGCTACTGTCCGCTGATATAAAACACCCTCGCTCGAGCTAAGACTTTGTCGCTCGAGCGACCAGACACAGAAAACACTCGCTCGAGCCAAGAAGTTCTCGCGCGAGCCAAAAACTCAGAAGTGCGCTCGAGCGAAAGAATGCTCGCTCGAGCCAACAACTCAAACCCTCAGGTCTGCAACCAGAAGCACGCTCGAGCGACCTACTTCTTGCTCGAGCGAAGAACAAACCAGACCGTTCGAGCGAAGAAAGCTCGCTTGAGCCAAGAAATGCAACTCTCAGGTCCAGAACCAGACGCAATCGCTCGCTCGAGCGAAGCCACTCTGGCTCGACCCACCAGACACAACCTCAACTCTCGCTCGAGCGACCAACTCCTCGCTCGAGCGAAGGTCCAAAAATCTGGACAGCAACACTAGGCTCCTAAACACAACCAACCTGTAACAGACCTGCCCAACACATCCTATAACTCAATTACGAAGTAAAGAGAGTGCAAACAAGATAATAAACAACTACCAACATCTACGGACACATGTCCGGATCACTGTACAACAAGGGTAAAACCGGGATCGCTATATGCCACCTCCAAGGTCATAGCTTGGGAGGCTAGAGGCGGGCAGATTTTTTGTTGTTTAAGTTCCTTTTTGATGTATTACATGTATATTCAAGCCGAGGGCTTAATGTGTAGAGGAGTTAGCACTCTTTTGTTATAACCAAGTGTTAACTTGGAAAACTGTAAGCCCGTAGGGCATTTTGCTTTTGTTGTTAACATGTAATACTTTTGTAATGAAATTGTAATGAAACTCTGATTAATAGAAGAATGTGGATATTTTGTATGTCAATGAATGTCTCAATTGATGGTTTAATGTTATTATTTTGAGGGCGTTACAACTTGGTATCAGAGCGTACCAGGTTCGAATACTTTGGGTACATGGGAAGTGATTAGGATCACAATGGGTTTGTCTCTCTTGATAGAGACTTAGATGTAGTGTCATGTGTTATGTGCTTAAATGATAACATGCTTATGTGACTATGTGGGTATGGGATTTAATTTCTAGGATGTTGATTGGATCCTTGGGTTTCTGGGAGTCTCGTCGGAAAGGCACTTGATCAATGCTGTTTCTGACCGGAACTCTAGTAAC
The DNA here is from genome assembly GCF_055761805.1 of Camellia sinensis. Lineage (NCBI taxonomy): Eukaryota > Viridiplantae > Streptophyta > Magnoliopsida > Ericales > Theaceae > Camellia > Camellia sinensis. The sequence continues at coordinate 10,304,175 of NC_138962.1, read as the reverse complement.
GCCTCGGGACTATCATTATCCGGAAACGAAATTCGTAAGTGCTTATGTGTTTATGTGCTTACATGGAGTGAATTACAGTTGTCCATGCATTAGGACGTGAGTGTTTAGTTTCGGCACATTTATGAATGTGCTAACGTTCAGTGCTACCTTTATTAGGATGTCAGGACGAGGAAGAGGTGCTAGGCGTGGTAGACCTGCGAGGCAGGAAGTACCTTTACCGAATGAGATTCCGGCAGTGCAGGAGGGAGTTGGCCAGGCCAATGTGGCCGAGCCAGCGGGTCAGCAGGCCATGGGTGCCTTGGCCAGAGAGCTAGCAGGAGCTTTGGGTATTCTTAGAGCTGGGAATCAGGCACCTGAGGCAGGGCCTTCTTTCTTGAAGAGGGAGTTTTTTCGGTCTAATCCGGATGAGTTTATCGAGAATCCGAAGGAGCCGCTGAAGGCTGATGAGTGGCTAGAGCAAATGAGTAAGACGTTCGAGATGCTTGGCATCGAGGACGGAGCACTGAAAGTGACCTTGGCATCCTTCCAGCTGAAGGGAGATGCGGGTCAATGGTGGAAGTACGAGAAGGCTCGTGTTGGCGGTACATGGGAGGCGTTTGTAAATGCTTTTCAGGAGAGGTTTTTGTCTGCAACAGCTAGGGAGAAGCTGAGGGATCAGTTTAGCCGGCTTAAACAGCAGGACTTGTCAGTGGCCGAGTTTGAGGCTACTTTTACCAGTCTGTCCAGGTTTGCACCTAAACTGGTGGCGTTCGAGGAACGCCGTTGCTATGAGTTTGAGCGGAAGTTGAGGCGGGGCCTCAAGTTGAAAGTTGGTGGGTCTTACATCCGAGAGTATAGACACCTGGTAGATGCTGCTGCTCATATGGAAATTATGATGCAGGAAGAGGAGGAAGAGCAGAGGGGCTCCAAGAGGAGCCAGGATGGTCAGGGTGATGGCAGGAGACAGTGGGGTTATAACCCTCAGCAGCCTCAGGGTGCAGTTTCTAGATCGACCTTTCCAGTGCCGAGTGCAGGCTTGGGGAGAGGCAATCAGGGGGAGTTTGCTTGTTACAAGTGTGGCGAGCTGGGTCACAAGGTTTCAGTTTGCCCGCAGAAGGGTGGGGGTCAGAGAGCTATTTCTTCTTCAGCTAGACCGCTGAGTCAGAGTTTGGGTAGGGGGCAGCCCTTGTCTTGTTATCAGTGTGGACAGCCTGGGCACCTGAAGAGGTTTTGCCCACAGTTGAGTGCCACATCGGGAGCGTCTGGTTCCAGGCAGACGTAGAGTTTTTAGCCAGCTCAGTCTGTGCAGGCCTCGAGGGCCAACCCGGGGGCTTCGTCGTCCCAGTCAGTATAGCAATCGTATGCTCCTAGAGGTGAGCAGGGGGATCAGGGGCCCACAGGGCACGTGTATGCTGTTACCGCGCAGGACTTAGTACCGGCTCCATCGGTAGTGAGAGGTACTTTTCTGTTTTGCAACTCGGTTGCTAGTGTGTTGATTGACACGGGTGCATCTCATTCTTTTGTATCTGCTGCATTTGCATCTATTTTGGAATTGGAATTAGCACAGTTAGCATCTCCTATTTGTGTAGTGTCACCTCTTGGGGGTGAACTGATCTTGAAACAAGGTGTTAGAGGTTGTGATATAGAGGTCACCGACTATAGGCTTCCTTTTCCGTTTGTTGTCATGCCCATGAAGGGCTTTGATGTTATCTTGGGTATGGACTGGCTATCATCATACCGGGCTGTTATCGATTGCTACCGCCAGAGGGTCACGTTATGTACCTTGAGCGGGGAGTGGTTCCATTTCTTGGGAGACCGGGTTGGTAGCGTTTTGCCACCGGGGTATGATTCGCGAGGGCGAAGTGAGCTTAGTGGTCTACTTGCTAGCTTTGAGAGTGGTGAGTGTGATAAAACCCAGGTTGTTTTGCCAAGGGTAGTTTGTGAGTACTCGGACGTCTTTCCCGAGGATCTCGTTAGTTTGCCACCTCATCGGGAGATCGAATTCTCCATTGATTTTGTGCCCGGCACGGCGCCGATTTCTATGGCACCTTACCGTTTTGCTCCAGCAGAGTTGGCTGAGTTGAAAGTTCAGCTCCAGGAATTGCTAGAGAAAGGTTTTGTACGCCCTAGTGTTTCACCGTAGGTGTAGACGTCCCCGAACGCCCCGGGAGGATGAGTCCCGTTCTGTTCATTTGGGGTTACTACAGTTCGGACTCGACTTGTGTCACGGTTCTTAATCTGAACCAAAGAGTCCAAATCTGGCAAATCGTTTTGAGAAATAGATTTTTGAAAAAGTAGTGCCAAACATGGACTGCTTTGCCAGATACAGAGTCGCCACCTAAATATTTTTTGTGGGAGAATTTAGGAAACCCTGACTCGGTGCCGAAGGCCACATGTCCGTCATCACCGGAGTTGTCTCGGCTCGGGAGCTTGGGTACGATCGGGGAAGGTCAGCTATGAGCACCCCCTTTCGCCGGGTCCGAAGACCGGCCTCTACTAACCGTGATATCCTTTTTTGAAAACTTTACGTATTCTAAAACCAATTATTAGCCTAGAATTACTATGTTATGCGCACAACAAACAAGTATAGACTAGATTGCCTAATTTGGAAATAAACATTGCATATCCGTTCGGTTTGAAAATGCTTTGGAATTCGCTACTCGCAAGTAGGCTAAAATATGGATTTCAACGAGTTTTCCCAACTCAAACAATCCAACCTTCACCCACGGGCATTCAAAACAGTTTAACACATAAGCATCTAGCCACATGTTAAGCATGCTGTCATGGCAATATTCACACTCATGTGATATGCTAAAGCGGAAATACTTACATAGTACTCCGTGCCAAAACAAAGAACTTGTTAGCAAACATGCATAATCCAAGTCCATGTGAAGTGCCTAATGCATCGCATACAAAATGTTACTAGAATAGGCTCGGCTATCCTAAACATGTTATGTGAAAATGCACAATTGTCACATATTCAATTTTTGATTTGAAGTACGAATGCAATTAGCGTGATGTACCGAGCCTAATGCATGTAATACAAAATGCATGAATGCACGCATGCATAGCATAAGGTATGCTAAATTTAAACATGCCCTAATCTGCCACCGTAAGCAGGTAAATAAAAGGGAAGAAAGAAGTGGGGTTGGAAGACATACACACCACCCACACACACTTATTACAGATTTACCCTCACTCGGAGGGACCGAATAAATTTTACAAATTAATTAACTACGCAAGCTAATTAATATTACAAATTAACTAATTTAATTAACAAATTAAATAAATTAATTAAAGTAGGAAAACGCCTCGGGAAGCGCGCCACCATGCATGGGCTGCCTCTGTTTTCCTTCCTTTCCTCCTCTGGAGGCTGTCAAAGCCTCAGGACTGATCCCTTGGACAGAGAGGATCACCACCGGCTGATTGAAATTGCCACCGGCAGTGTGGTATGGCCATCGGCACAAAATTGAATCTGTCGGCAGAGAAAATGGTGCCGGTTCGGCACATTACACTGCCGGTCGGCAGAGTATTCCTGCAGAACCTGCAACTCACAACAACAGAGGGCAAAACAAAGCATGGCAACACAATTCAAGGCATGTATGCACCAACCATGTCCCTTATCATTGTGAAGACTCAAAGGGACATGTGCCTCGGTTCTCGGACCACCAATCATGCATTTCCATGCATGATGGCCCAAAGAACCAAGTATGCAACTTTGATTTCAAATGTATGCAAACCAATCAAACAAAACTTCCAATCCCTATCACGCAAGTCAAGGGACAAGGAATGCATGCAAGATGCAATGCAACCTAGGCATACAAGCTAAGGATGCAACATGGCATGGCAAAGCACTTATGCAAGCATACAAGCATACATATGGCAATGCAAATAAATGGAAAGATGGACTTATACATGAATTAGGCAGCTCTAAAATAGACCTAAAACAGTGGCCATAAGTGCTAAAGAGTGAGGGCTAAATGGCATACACACACACATGCACATAAGGACCAACACTTAAGCACAAATCAAGCAACATTCAAGCACACTTGAAAGGGACAAACATGAACAATTAGCACGCATTATAAGCCTTGAAATCATGCTAATACATGGTGCCAAACCAAGCAACAAATCAAGCCAAGCATGCACCAAATGGCCTAAGTGTTCAAAGCAAATCAATGAGGCATTGAACTACACTTAACATGACCAAACATGGCATGAAAAGAAGGGCCAAAATCAGAGGTTTAGCATGTTAAAACAAAGCTAAAGGACTACTTAGATGGCATCTAAGTGACTCAAAAAACAAGGACATGCATAAACAACAAAACTTGGAGCATTGCTACACAAGCTTCCAAAACATTAAAGAGGCATGCAAGGCAATCAAACAAGCATGGAAATGGGACTGAAATGGCATGTAGAATGATCCCAAATCACCAAAACAATGCAAAGATGGCATGCTACACATGCACATACTCAAGGCCAACAAGCCCAAATACAAAGGAGCTATATAATGCATGCTAAAATCAACCCAAATACTTATGGACAGACCTAGAACATGGCAAAATAAGCACATAATCTTCACAAGACTAAACCTAAAACATGCTCCAACAAAGGCTAACAACCTAAGGCACATTAAGGCATAAACAAGGCATTACATGGCAACTATGCTAAACATGCATGGAGTTCCAAAACCAACTTGAAATCATGTTATATTATGGATATATCAGCATGAAAAACAAACCAAACATGCTCAACACACACTCAAGCATAGGCTTCCTTAAGAGGTCAAAATATGCCCTTTTCAAGGACAACAAGGAGAGGGGGTGGCCCTCTCCTTCTTGGGACTTCAAGGCATCATCTTCACCACTGAAATCCCTCAAGATTTCAGTGGTGAAGAGACCTCAACACCAAAATCCCGGAGCTAACACAAAATGGCTCAAAATGAGGCCTTTTGAGGCCTAAGGGTGGTCAACAACCCTCAAACAACAAAACACTCTTGATAAACAATAAAGAGGGCCTAAAAACAGAACTTTTTTATGTTATACAATAATCACAAAAACAACCCTAAGATGGGTATAAAATCAATGTAAAAATGGGGGATAAAGGTGTAAGTTTCTTACCCTTGTAGTCCTCTTCAACAATGGTGCTCCAATGGCCTCCTTTGGCTTGAATCCAACACCAAAATCTCAAAACAAACCCTTTAGAATCTCAGCTCCAAGAGGAAGGTGAAACACTAGGTGTTTGTGTGCAATAGTGAGACACAAAACACCTAGTGAACAAAATGAGAGGGAAAGAGAGATAGAATGTGTATCTCACCCAAACCCTAGAACAAGAGCTCAAAAATGGCTGTTTTGCTCTCCAAAAAAATCCTAAGTCTAACCTTGTCTCTCCTTTTTTGCCTTAGAGAGAGCTCCTCTCTATATGTCTCTTGTAAAGCTTACAAGACAAGCTTTACAAGAGGGAGATCCCTCCATACACGTGTATGGAGGGGAGCAAAAGCAATACAGCTGTCTAAAAATATCTGCAAAAGCAGATGAACAGCAATCAGCCGGCCAAAAATGCCATCTTGGCCAAAAAGAGTGCCGGTCGGCAACAAATAGTGCTGACCGGCAACAAAGAGTGCCGGCCGGCAAACTATATTGCCGGTGGCAGCAAAAACCAGCCGGTGGCATCTAGCCACTGCCGGTGGTGGGTGGGGATGGTCTACAAGCCCCACCCTGCCTCTCAAAAGCAAGATGCAAGTGTTTGGTGCAAAACCAGACACTAAACGGTCGAATTCGGGGATCCCGAGGCATGGCGCGCGAGCCGAGACCTCCGGGAACTCCAAACGAACACAAACATGGATAATCACCGAGTGTTCAAACGATGACGTCCAAGTCTTGAGGACGGTCAAAAATGGGGCTACAGTTGCCCCTCTTTGACAGAACTCGAAAGTCATAACAATGACGGGAGTGAATGTCAAAGCCCAGAGACGACCCATTTTTGACAAGGCCGAAGACTCAGACAAACATACAAGACAAATAAGATATGCGCCCGAAGGCAGGGGCAAAATGCAAGACAATGCACGAAGCCGAGCATAACTTATGATCATGCAAAGAAAGCTGTAATGAAGCAAACATGCGACAGTTTTAAGCTAGCATACCAAACTACACTACAATGCAGAAAGGATGTAAGAGAATTATGGAATTCTCAATACGTCTCACTCGGGAGATACAATACCTGTGCGGCTCGTCTGGTTGCACCAGCTTCAAATGAATCGTACATACAATATCGTGCCTGCAAAGAAAACAAACTTAACAGGTACAATATTGTTAGCAACATGCACAATAGCATACTCGAAATGCGTGACAACGCAAAGCAAGTGGGGGGCATAACAATGCTGTGAAAATACAAACATGTAAGTGGAGCATGCGGTCTACGCAGGCAACGGAATTGATCATAAGCATGCGATCTACGCAGATAATGAAGTTTAACAAACATGCGGTCTACGCAATCAAAGCTTGCGGTCTACGCAGGTAATGAAATTGATAATGCGGTCTACGCAATTAAGACATGCGGTCTACGCAGGTAATGAGATTTGAATAAGCATGCGGTCTACGCAGTCAAAACATGCGGTCTACGCAGGTAATGAAATTAACAAACATGCGGTCTACGCAATCAAAAACATGCGGTCTACGCAGTCAAAACATGCGGTCTACGCAATCAAGACATGCGGTCTACGCAGGTAATGAAATTGATAATGCGGTCTACGCAGGTAATGAAATTAACAAACATGCGATCTACGCAATCAAAAACATGCGGTCTACGCAGTCAAAACATGCGGTCTACGCAGGTAATGAAATTAACAGACATGCGATCTACGCAATCAAAAACATGCGGTCTACGCAGGTATTGAAATCAAACATGCGGTCTACGCAATCAAAACATGCGGTCTACGTAGGTAATGAAATTAATAATGCGGTCTACGCAATCAAAACATGCGGTCTACGCAGGTAATGGAATTAAGCATGCGGTTTACGCAATCAAAACATGCGGTCTACGCAGGCAAAACATGCGGTCTACGCAAGTAGAGAAATGATTACAAACATGCGGTCTACGCAGGTAATGTAATTAACATGCGGTCTACGCAAGGAAAGAAATGATTACAAACATGCGGTCTACGCAGGTAGTGTAATTAACATGCGGTCTACGCAAGTAAGGAAATGATTACAAACATGCGGTCTACGCAGGTAGTGTAATGAGATGCGCAAAACCGCGCAACGGAATGCAATGCACAAAACAGTGCGACGAGTTGAAATGCACAAAACAGTGCGACGATTTGAAATGCACAAAACAGTGCGACAGTTTGAAATGCACAAAACAGTGCGACAGTTTGAAATGCACAAAACAGTGCGATGCGCAGAACAGCGCGAACAATTTTGAAATGCACAAAACAGTGCAATGCGCAGAACAGCGCGAGGTTTGAAATGCACAAAACAGTGCGACAGTTTGAAATGCACAAAACAATCTTAAATGCGCAACAACGCACGTGTTCCGGAATGCATGACAATGCATGGAATGGAAATGCAATGAGGATGCATGAGAAATGTGCACGACGATGCAAAGGGGTGCGTGTTGCAACGCATGTAACACGTGCATAACAATGCAAATGTGTGGCGCACGACAGCGCAATGTAATGCACCGAAGTAGTGTGATGAACTCGTGCAACACACACATGGGGTGACTTTGAATTTAAAAAAGGATACAAAAAGGATACACCTTGCATGAATTCGAGTGCCACGCACTGGAGACACGGCCCGAAGTCAAAACGGAGGCCAGTTGAATGTCGGAGATGCACTTTCTTGCACTTTCTTGAGCTATGAAGACCACAAACTTCTCATATGGCCTAAACAAGGCCGTGGGAACCCCACCGGCCGAAAGATGAGGCCACCGGCTGGCCATCGGCACAAAAACAATTCCATCAGCACAAAAAAGTGCCGGCCGGCACAAAACATTGCTGACCGGCAAACAGTTGCTGATGCGGGGCAGTTTTGACTTTTCACCTTGGGTGTTATAAAATAGGGCTTCAAGCCCTATTTCCTCATTTCCTCCACGCCGAAATCCCTTGCTCTCTCTCTCTAGAGCTTTTTCCTTTCCTCGTTTCTTCGTTTCTTCGCGTTCTACGCCCGTTTCGTCGTCGGATTCGCGTTTCTCTTCGCGTTTCGGACGTTTTCGACCGATCACATTCTCGTTTCGGTGCCTCGTTTGGCGTTCTCACCTTTTCGGGGTTTGTTCCCCTCACTTTCCTCTTCACATTCCGGCCTTCCCGACCATTTCAGACCCTCTCAGGAGTTGACTTTTCAGTTGACTCTTCACATTCCGACTCGGTTTTCCTTTTCCGGGCCATTTTCACATCATTCTCTTCATGGCGGACGACATTCCACGTGGCGGGACTCCCCCGGACCACGAGATGGATCCCGGGGTCGAGCTCTTACCACTGAGCGAGCGCCCGTTCGACCCGGTGACCTACCGGCCGGCGATCCATGTTCTGCCCCCAGACGGCCTGCGTCAGTTCCGGAGCTTTGAGAGGCATGTGGCGCCTGAGCTACTGCTGCATGAGCCTACCTCCCACCTTTCATTCGGCACTTCCGAGGTAACTTTTCATCTTCTGCTTTACTTTCTGCAATGTAGGATACAAAACTGCCATAGTTAGTTGTATTCTCTAACTGTTGAAATCTGATATGCCGTAGACCGTAGTTGACTGTAAACATACATACAACTGATATCTGCTTGAGACTGATACATGCACACACACTGCACTAGCCCTGAATCACTCAAACACACTGTACACACTGTATTCTACTGCACACACACTGGTACCCAGTATTTGTCTGAATCTGTTAGATTTGCACATATGCTACATCTGTTCTGAAACACCCAAACACGCTGACACAGCACACGTATTTTACTGTAAGCACACCGGCACCCGGTATTTTCCTGAATCTGACAAACTTGCATACATGCCATATCTGTCCTTTCAAAACTGCATTTTGAATGTTGTCTTGCAATTGTCATTTTCTGTTTGCAGGAGGGTTCCCATACCATTCGCGGGTATGGGAATACTGGTGCACGGGAGTGGTATGATGAGCTCCCTGATGCGGTCCAACGCATCGTGGACCGGGCGGGCTTCGGCACCTTCTGCCGAGGGCTCTCCAGGTTGTCCACATGCAGGCCTCTCCTTGCCGCTCTGGCGGAGAGATGGTGGGACACCACCGATTCTTTCCACTTCTCTGCTGCAGGGGACATGACGATGACCCCTTATGACTTCTCGATGCTCACAGGCATCGGGGTAGGGGGTGATCCGATCCCCTTCGACACCGACATGGATGAGTGGACCGCCGCTCAGGTCCATTTACTGGGGGAGGCCCCACCACTAGCTCGTCTAGGCTTCGTGCGGTACTCCTGGTTTGAGACACAGTTCAGGGTTCAGCCCGTTTTGGAGGAGGTGCAGATGACCCCAGAGGACGAGGAGAGGTATGCTCGCGGCTTCCTCATGTTCTTGTTCGGGACTACCATCTTCGCCGACCGGGCGAACACCGTGCCTCTCTGCCTTCTCAGCGCACTGGTGGACGTCCGGGATATCTTACACTACGATTGGGGCGGCGCTGCTCTGGCCACCCTGTATGGATATATGAGCTCGGCTTCTCGTGGCAGCGGCCAGCTGCTTGGAGGTTACTGGCGGGCTTGGGAGGTACATTTCTTCTCCGCTTTTCATTTCTGTCCGATATTTTCTGTACTCTGTACACTGCACCCACTGTAATCTACTTTACACTCGCTGTATACTGTACACACGGCACACCCATACATTCTGTTTTACACTGACTGTACACTGCTCACACTGTACACTGCACACAATACACTGCACAACACACGGCTCTGCCATTTCTGCTTCATTCTGTGTATCTTGCTTTATCTGATGGTCATACTGACATCTGTTTTGCAGCTGTGGGTTTACGCCTACTTCCCTAGGCTTGCACCCGTACCAGTCGCAGAGCCTCCTCCGGCTGTCCCGTTCTCGAGTTGCTTCGACAGGAGATGCACCCGGCGACCACGGGAGACATTCGGCTTCTTCCGCTGATATTTTGACACCATCACCCCGGCCGAGGTATGTTTTATTTTCAGTTCATTTAGCTTCGCTTTCCCACTGCATATTTCAATAACAGTAGATAACAAACTGTCCGTCACTTTCAGATCACATGGCGGCCATGGGCCTCCTTGCCGTCGGCGATGCGGGGTCGGTTCCCTGGTGCTGAGGAGACCTCGCGTTTCCGGATCTTGCTAGAGGGCCCGGTCTGTCGGGCTTGGTACCTGGGGGAGCGTTTTCTACGCCAGACCCGCGGATTACCTGAGCAGATAGTCCCGGCTCACCCTCCTGCAGAGATGAGGGAGACCGAGGGGCTGACCACTGAGCAGCTGGATGATTACTCCATCGGCTGGGAGGAGGCCGGCTTCCGAGGCACCGGCGACTATTAGGAGTACGTGCGGACGTACCTAATGCGCCCCCTGAGTGGTCGTCGAGCAGAGGGGGCCAGGCCTGTAGCATCGGCGGCTGGGGCCGGAGCGGGAGTTGGAGCTGGATCTTCGAGGAGGGCTCGAGTCCGTGGCAGGGGCGGAGCTCAGGGAGGACGAGGAGCTGGCTGGCCTGCCCTGCCTGCTGTACTGACTTTCCAGGGGCAGGGTGGGTCGACCTATCAGATCCCCTTCGCCCCTCCACCGGCTGGTCACGAGTTCATTGACGTCCCCGACTAACCTCCGGTATGTTCTACTGCATTTTTGTACAGTCATTCATCTCAGTTTACTTGATATTCCACAGAATATTGATGCATCTGATACTTTTGCAGGCCTCTTCTGGGTACACCCGTCAGTCGTTGGCGATGAATGCCTCGATGATGGGGATGCTCCAGCAGATTCTTGACCTCCTAGCCGTCTACAGCATACCGGTATGTCCTTCTGACACTGGCCTGAAACCATTCATACACTGCTTTACATAATCTGATGCACGGCACAACACCTGATACACTGATCTCACAGTATCTGACACACTGTATACACTGCATTCTGCACCGTACTCTGTATTGATAAACTGCTCACGGCGTTCTTACACTGTACTCATACACTGCATTCTACACTGTTAAACTGCTCACGGCATTTATACACTGTACTCACACACTGCATTCTGCACTGTTAAACTGCTCACGGCATACTGATGCATTTCCCTTTTTGTGTACTCTTTCAGCCTCCTTTCCAGATTCCCATGGCGGGAGGTGCTCCAGCTAGACCTTCTGTCTCTGCCCGGGGGAGAGATGAGGAGGGCCGGATATTTCCCCGTACCAGGGGAGGGCGTACTCACGTCGGGAGTAGCTCGCGAGCTCCAGTCCCGGATGATGACGACGACGAGGAGTCAGAGGCGGAGGCCGAGGCGGAGTCCGAGTCGTCGTCGGAGGAGACCAGAGGCGGTTCTAGCTCGGGCTCTGACGACGATGCTGATGATGCTCCTGGACCCTCGTCCAGGAAGAGGACCAGGGCGGACTGACAGCCCTTGGAGTGCTCGGCAGAGATGCGGATTTTTGTTATCTTTCTCTTTCTTGTACTTTTCTTTTTGTTGGTAGATAGATTACCTTGTACTGCCGCAGGCAGATTTTTGCTTCCAAAACTTGTACATTTGAAAAGATAGTTAAATGAAACGGACTTTTTATCTGAAAAAGTGTTTACATTTACACATTTCATGCATTGCATCGCATCTCATCATGTTACACCTCAATGTAAATGAAATTGATTGGTTATCTGAAAATTGAACACTTGCACTGTAATAATCAGATAACTAAACAGCCGACGGCGAAATAACCTAAGCAGCCCACTGCCTGATTCTGGACACACAACCCTTGCTCTACTGGGGATTAATCTGCATACAGCTCATAACACAACATTCGATTCATTCTGCACACGGCGATTTCTAAACAAAACAGCCCAATCTGACAAGACGGACCTCAAAGATGGAACCGGTTGGAGTCAAAACACATTCAAATGTAGAGAATAGCACAGCATTCTGAGCATAGATGATTTTTGAAATTGAATGAGGGTTTTTCAAACCGGGATATCGAGCCTACAACTGAACACAGCGGGGAAGACTCAAATATAAAGGTACACGACCTAGCACGACGAGACGCGCTCGGAAAAGACCAAAAACAAGGGTTGAGGTAAACAAAACCAAAGACACGACATACAGACGCGTTAGCGAAGATGGGGGACCTCGGACCACGAGGAGCCAGTTTCTCTAGGCATTGTTTCCCACCCTTTCTGATTTGTGATTCTCACATCACTCGGCTCTCGAGCTCGGATTTTTTTCTCAAAACCCTTTTACTCACTTTTCTCTCGACTTACACCTCTCTATTCTTCATTCTCTCATTTTTCATCCCTCCCCAGGGTGATCGATGGATAAATAGAAAGTGTGGGTTCATGCCCAATACCGTTAGCTCACGGCCATTGCTTCTGGCGGGCAGAGCGCTCTTCTGGCAAGTACGCCGATGCCGGGGGAAAGACAGCATGCCTGGCTCAACTGTGCCCCTAGTTCATCATTTTAACCATTCTTTGTTTTTGCTTTCTACTAAAACAATTTTGATCAAAATGAGAGTCGGATTAACATACTTGTTCGATTTTTGACTTGAAAACCGTGCAAGTCAGGCAGCAAGCACTGAAAATTTTCCTTTTTGGGTCCAAGACAATGGTCCGATTTTGGAAAATGGAATAGTTTTCGAGAAAATAGTCAACTTCAGTAAAAATTTTCAAAAACTATTTTTCAAACAGCTGATGCTCAACAAGCATAGAACTTACCCTTCGAGATGCGCGACCTCGGATCGGAGGCAATGGAAAATTGCCCCTGGTTTGAAGGGGGGTGGGAGACAACGGAAAGTTTCCCCTAGTTTGAATGGCGGCTCACGGTGGCTTGTGGCAACGGAAAGTCGCCCCTTGTTTGGGATGGTGCCGCAGCAATCCGCAGACAGTCTTCATCGGCGGTGGTCGAGCTCTTGGACACAGAGATGACGAAGACGGTCACAACAAATATATGGACACAGTCGCCTTTGGAGGGCGTTGGCGGCTGGACTTTGAGATGAAATCGAAACCATTGCATGGACTGAGACGCTATGAAAGCGTTGGGGGCTGGACTTCATGATGAAGTTGCCTACGTATCCCAAACATGGGAATCAAGCCTTACGTAGTTCCGGTTAAGGTCTACTCGGGTATTTTAACCTTCACTTTGTTTGGCTCTCACTTTTGTCAAGGCGCCCGATGCGGGTTTTCGACCTTGCGAGCTTCTTTTCATTTTCTTTTGTTCGTTTCTTTTTCTTTTCCTTTTTTTTTTCTTGCTTTTTCTTCTTTTTTCTTTTTCAATCTTTCTTTTTGTATTTTTCTCTTTTTTTGTATTTTTCTCTTGCTCTAACTTTTGCCTGGGCCGCCCTTCCGGGTTTTCGGCCCAGCGAGCCTCTCAAAGGGTAAAAATGTAGCAAGTCTATGCCAAATGGTTTTTTTTGAAATTGAAGCCTCTCTGTGTCTAGGAGAACGGCTGTTGCACTGATTTGCGGAGAATCCATCAGGGTTACTCTACGAGCTTCTTCCGGCGAGATCTACTCCTTCTGATTCGGTCTTGATGCTTCTTGATCGAAGGCTACCTCAAAACTGGCCACACGGGCCTTTCATGGCATTTGTCCGTTGAACTTTCTGAACATTCTGAACGGGTTCAAAGTTTGAACGGGTTGAATCTTGAGGCTGAGAGCGATCCTAGGTTGCGCAATCTCAAGAGCGATTCCACACAGGTCTTCGCAGGGCCGCGTAAAACATTTGTTTTTGAAAGTTTTTAAGAAAGCGACAAATCGCTCGCGCCGAAGATAGTGTGGAACCAATCTGGATCTGGCCAGGATCCTTCTCAGTACTCACGCCGACAAGCATGATTTCACTCATAAAAAGGCTTAGCATGCCTCTCTTTCTCTCAAATGATCAAAATTTTGCAAAAGCCGAGGAATTCCTTCCTCTTCGTTTTTATCACCGCAGTGTTCAAAAGGTTTGTTTTTTTGAAAAAACTTAGGTTAATGCAATGAGTTTGGCACACAGGAGAGCATGCGAGATGTATTGTCAGCCCAATCAAATTCTCTGGCACTTATGCTAAAAGCAAGCACGGAGTTTGAGATAGCAACAGCTGTTTTGATCGGCTTTGTTGGTGCAACTGGCTCCTTGGAAGAAACAAACTCAAAACAAAAACAGATAATTACAAAACAAAACGGTGTTCGGGACAACAACCCCAGAATCACCAGGTATTATATACAACGGGGATTGACTCGATACAACAAGACAGACCCTTAAGCAAAAGACTGACTCAAGACAAAGAGACAGACTAAAAAACAAAAGACTGACTCGACATCCAAGCCAGGATTTACAAGACTTGGTCTCACCGATGCTCAAAAATGCGTGCCAGACGCTTCATCCAAAATACACCAAATGCTGCCCGCAGGCGGTTCGCTTTACATACTCGCAGTATCTGAGCCCTCGAAATCCAACAACTGAGTGGTGACGGGCTTGCCTGAGGTGGGTGGTAGGATAACCTTGTTATGAATCAAATCCTGCACTTCATGACGAATGCGGGAACATCCATCGGTGCTGTGACCGGACTGTTGGTGGTACGCGCAGTACAAGGTAGCATCATGAGTGGCAGGGAGATTCTTCGGGAGTGGCCGGGGCTCCAAAGGCTTAAGATGTCCATTCTTCGCCAATATTAGCAATGCCCTAGACAAAGGCATGTGGAGGTCGTGAAAGACCCTGCGCCCTCGGGGCAGGTACTTTGCAGTTTGAGGATTCTTGCCAGATGCGTTGGCGAAAGGATCAGCTGGCATTGCCTTGGCCTTTTGAACCTTTCCCGGTGCAGGGTTGGGAACTACAGGAACTGTCTGGGCATGACGGGGCCCATCCCGGTTTTCTGCCTGGCTTGAACTGCCTTTGATCGGAGTGGGGAAAGCATCATCCACAGCTTTGGTCACTATTGCAGACGTTTGTTGCTTGTTCATCCCTCTGACTTTCAAAGCCTCGACTGCCCACAGCAGTTGCTCAATGGGGTCGGCGTCTATCTTTGCCTTGTCCTTCCCTCTAGCCTCAGCCTGATCAAGGGTCTGGGTTGGTGCTGACATGCCATGGCTGTAGCCGGAAGCCACCTCTGGCTGGCTGAGCTCTATCACAATCCGCCCCAGTAGCGGGGGCTCCTGTGGTACAAAATTTCCGGCATACGGCGCCGCTGGCGGTGAAGCCGACATTCCATAGGCGAGGTCTGCCACAGACCTTTGGAGATCGCCTATCATTCCCATCAATTCGAAGGTGGTGGGCTCTCGAGCCTGATATAACTGGGGAGCCCAAACCGGGTGCACAACGGGCGACCTGGGCGGGTATGACATACTGATACCGGTCTCACTCTGCGGAGCGGTTCCCTGCTCCAATGCAGCCGTCATAACCACAATTTCTTCTGAACTTTGTGCCGCCATAAATCCTGCCTCAGCAAGGGGGGACACTGGCTATTCCGTATCAACTCTGCAACTCTCTGAACCTTAAAAAAAAAACAGACAGCATTTCAGCCCAAACTGATCAATCACGGGTGTAGCCAAACAACTGTACCCTACTGCTGATCACTGTTCCCAGAAGTCACTGTTCCCGAAAGCTGAACCAATACCCGCGGATAACTGATTCTCACAACTGATACTGATACTGGTGTCCCCAGGTTTGATACTCAAACTTGCAAACTGACATGTGCGTTCCTGTAGAGCAACACTCTAAAAGCACATAGCAAGTAAAGAGAACAAAACACCCCTATGTTGGGGTAGGGTTTCCCTGTCCTATTTCGTCAGGAGCTAGGGTTTCACTACGCACACAGCGGTTTCAAACAACCTAACATCGGGTAAGCAACCTGTCCTAGTTTGGAATGGTCACTATGGATCCGAATATGCACTAGGTCGAATGGTCAAAAAGGGTGCCCCGGTAAACCGGGGTTTGTGTTCCCATGCTGTCAGAGCCCATAGCCGGTCAGCCTTATGGACATGCCTTGACAAGGCAAGCCTCCGGCAAACCGTTCAGGAATGGCAGATGGCAAACACTGTGTTCCTAGGCGCACCAATGCACATGCAATGCAAAGAAACACATAAATGAGATCAAAACAGGATATCACGAGTTCGAGTCAAGCTCTCTAAATCCCCAGCAGAGTCGCCAGAAACTGTAGACGTCCCCGAACGCCCCGGGAGGATGAGTCCCGTTCTGTTCATTTGGGGTTACTACAGTTCGGACTCGACTTGTGTCACGGTTCTTAATCTGAACCAAAGAGTCCAAATCTGGCAAATCGTTTTGAGAAACAGATTTTTGAAAAAGTAGTGCCAAACATGGACTGCTTTGCCAGATACAGAGTCGCCACCTAAATATTTTTTGTGGGAGAATTTAGGAAACCCTGAATCGGTGCCGAAGGCCACATGTCCGTCATCACCGGAGTTGTCTCGGCTCGGGAGCTTGGGTACGATCGGGGAAGGTCAGCTATGAGCACCCCCTTTCGCCGGGTCCGAAGACCGGCCTCTACTAACCGTGATATCCTTTTTTGAAAACTTTGCGTATTCTAAAACCAATTATTAGCCTAGAATTACTATGTTATGCGCACAGCAAACAAGTATAGACTAGATTGCCTAATTTGGAAATAAACATTGCATATCCGTTCGGTTTGAAAATGCTTTGGAATTCGCTACTCGCAAGTAGGCTAAAATACGGATTTCAACGAGTTTTTCCAACTCAAACAATCCAACCTTCACCCACGGGCATTCAAAACAGTTTAACACATAAGCATCTAGCCACATGTTAAGCATGCTGTCATGGCAATATTCACACTCATGTGATATGCTAAAGCGGAAATACTTACATAGTACTCCGTGCCAAAACAAAGAACTTGTTAGCAAACATGCATGATCCAAGTCCATGTGAAGTGCCTAATGCATCGCATACAAAATGTTACTAGAATAGGCTCGGCTATCCTAAACATGTTATGTGAAAATGCACAATTATCACATATTCAATTTTTGATTTGAAGTACGAATGCAATTAGCGTGATATACCGAGCCTAATGCATGTAATACAAAATGCATGAATGCACGCATGCATAGCATAAGGTATGCTAAATTTAAACATGCCCTAATCTACCACCGTAAGCAGGTAAATAAAAGGGAAGAAAGAAGTGGGGTTGGAAGACATACACACCACCCACACACACTTATTACAGATTTACCCTCACTCGGAGGGACCGAATAAATTTTACAAATTAATTAACTACGCAAGCTAATTAATATTACAAATTAACTAATTTAATTAACAAATTAAATAAATTAATTAAAGTAGGAAAACACCTCGGGAAGCGCGCCACCATGCATGGGCTGCCTCTGTTTTCCTTCCTTTCCTCCTCTGGAGGCTGTCAAAGCCTCAGGACTGATCCCTTGGACAGAGAGGATCACCACCGGCTGATTGAAATTGCCACCGGCAGTGTGGTATGGC
The DNA here is from genome assembly GCF_055761805.1 of Camellia sinensis. Lineage (NCBI taxonomy): Eukaryota > Viridiplantae > Streptophyta > Magnoliopsida > Ericales > Theaceae > Camellia > Camellia sinensis. The sequence continues at coordinate 10,286,601 of NC_138962.1, read as the reverse complement.
CATCGGCACAAAATTGAATCTGTCGGCAGAGAAAATGGTGCCGGTCGGCACATTACACTGCCGGTCGGCAGAGTATTCCTGCAGAACCTGCAACTCACAGCAACAAAGGGCAAAACAAAGCATGGCAACACAATTCAAGGCATGTATGCACCAACCATGTCCCTTATCATTGTGATGACTCAAAGGGACATGTGCCTCGGTTCTCGGACCACCAATCACGCATTTCCATGCATGATGGCCCAAAGAACCAAGTATGCAACTTTGATTTCAAATGTATGCAAACCAATCAAACAAAACTTCCAATCCCTATCACGCAAGTCAAGGGACAAGGAATGCATGCAAGATGCAATGCAACCTAGGCATACAAGCTAAGGATGCAACATGGCATGGCAAAGCACTTATGCAAGCATACAAGCATACATATGGCAATGCAAATAAATGGAAAGATGGACTTATACATGAATTAGGCAGCTCTAAAATAGACCTAAAACAGTGGCCATAAGTGCTAAAGAGTGAGGGCTAAATGGCATACACACACACATGCACATAAGGACCAACACTTAAGCACAAATCAAGCAACATTCAAGCACACTTGAAAGGGACAAACATGAACAATTAGCATGCATTATAAGCCTTGAAATCATGCTAATACATGGTGCCAAACCAAGCAACAAATCAAGCCAAGCATGCACCAAATGGCCTAAGTGTTCAAAGCAAATCAATGAGGCATTGAACTACACTTAACATGACCAAACATGGCATGAAAAGAAGGGCCAAAATCAGAGGTTTAGCATGTTAAAACAAAGCTAAAGGACTACTTAGATGGCATCTAAGTGACTCAAAAAACAAGGACATGCATAAACAACAAAACTTGGAGCATTGCTACACAAGCTTCCAAAACATTAAAGAGGCATGCAAGGCAATCAAACAAGCATGGAAATGGGACTGAAATGGCATGTAGAATGATCCCAAATCACCAAAACAATGCAAAGATGGCATGCTACACATGCACATACTCAAGGCCAACAAGCCCAAATACAAAGGAGCTATTTAATGCATGCTAAAATCAACCCAAATACTTATGGACAGACCTAGAACATGGCAAAATAAGCACATAATCTTCACAAGACTAAACCTAAAACATGCTCCAACAAAGGCTAACAACCTAAGGCACATTAAGGCATAAACAAGGCATTACATGGCAACTATGCTAAACATGCATGGAGTTCCAAAACCAACTTGAAATCATGTTATATTATGGATATATAAGCATGAAAAACAAACCAAACATGCTCAACACACACTCAAGCATAGGCTTCCTTAAGAGGTCAAAATATGCCCTTTTCAAGGACAACAAGGAGAGGGGGTGGCCCTCTCCTTCTTGGGACTTCAAGGCATCATCTTCACCACTGAAATCCCTCAAGATTTCAGTGGTGAAGAGACCTCAACACCAAAATCCCGGAGCTAACACAAAATGGCTCAAAATGAGGCCTTTTGAGGCCTAAGGGTGGTCAACAACCCTCAAACAACAAAACACTCTTGATAAACAATAAAGAGGGCCTAAAAACAGAACTTTTTTATGTTATACAATAATCACAAAAATAGCCCTAAGATGGGTATAAAATCAATGCAAAAATGGGGGATAAAGGTGTAAGTTTCTTACCCTTGTAGTCCTCTTCAACAATGGTGCTCCAATGGCCTCCTTTGGCTTAAATCCAACACCAAAATCTCAAAACAAACCCTTTAGAATCTCAGCTCCAAGAGGAAGGTGAAACACTAGGTGTTTGTGTGCAATAGTGAGACACAAAACACCTAGTGAACAAAATGAGAGGGAAAGAGAGATAGAATGTGTATCTCACCCAAACCCTAGAACAAGAGCTCAACAATGGCTGTTTTGCTCTCCAAAAAAATCCTAAGTCTAACCTTGTCTCTCCTTTTTTGCCTTAGAGAGAGCTCCTCTCTATATGTCTCTTGTAAAGCTTACAAGACAAGCTTTGCAAGAGGGAGATCCCTCCATACACGTGTATGGAGGGGAGCAAAAGCAATACAGCTGTCTAAAAATATCTGCAAAAGCAGATGAACAGCAATCGGCCGGCCAAAAATGCCATCTTGGCCAAAAAGAGTGCCGGTCGGCAACAAATAGTGCTGACCAGCAACAAAGAGTGCCGGCCGGCAAACTATATTGCCGATGGCAGCAAAAACCAGCCGGTGGCATCTAGCCACTGCCGGTGGTGGGTGGGGATGGTCTACAAGCCCCACCCTGCCTCTCAAAGGCAAGATGCAAGTGTTTGGTGCAAAACCAGACACTAAACGGTCGAATTCGGGGATCCTGAGGCATGGCGCGTGAGGCATGGATAATCACTGAGTGTTCAAACGGTGACGTCCAAGTCTTGAGGACGGTCAAAAATGGGGTGTCTACAGTAGGGAGCACCGGCCCTTTTGCTGAAAAGAAAGATGGTGCCTTGAGATTGTGTATTGATTACCGGAAGTTGAATCGGGCTACGGTTAAGAATAAGTACCCTATGCCCCGTATAGATGATTTGTTTGACCAGTTGAAGGGTTCCCGTTGTTTCTCTAAGATAGACTTGAGATCGGGTTACCACCAGTTGAGGGTCAGGGAGGAGGATATTCCTAAGACGGCATTCCGAACGCGGTATGGCCATTATGAGTTTCTGGTGATGCCATTTGGGCTTACCAATGCACCGGCAGTCTTTATGGACTTGATGAACCGGATCTTCCGGGAATTCTTAGATTAATTTGTGGTCGTTTTCGTGGACGACATTCTTATCTATTCGCCTTCAGAGGAGGAGCACGAGGAACACTTGAGAGTGGTGCTTGAGTTGCTTAGAGCCCATAGGCTGTATGCCAAGTTTGGGAAGTGTGAGTTCTGGCTAGGAGAGGTGAAATTCTTAGGCCACGTGGTATCTGGGAAGGAGTGTCTGTTGATACATCCAAGGTAGAGGCAGTGCAAGATTGGGCACAGCCTAAGAGTGTGTTTGAGATTCATAGTTTTCTGGGATTAGCTGGGTATTACCGTCGGTTTGTGAAAGATTTCTCCAGGTTAGCGTCATCGTTGACTAGATTGACGCGGAAAGGGGTCAAGTTTGTATGGAATGAGACTTGTGAAAAGTCGTTCCAAGAGCTGAAGGGTAGATTGACCACCGCTCCGATTTTGATTATTCCGGAGAGAGGGTTGGGTTATGCGGTTTATTGTGATGCCTCGCGAGAGGGTTTGGGTTGTGTGTTGATGCAAGAAGGGAAAGTGGTAGCTTATAGCTCACGTCAGTTGAAAATACACGAGAAGAATTACCCCACACACGACCAAGAGTTAGTAGCAGTGATCTTTTCCTTGAAGATTTGGAGGCACTACCTTTATGGTGAGAAGTTCGAGGTGTTCTCAGACCACAAGAGTTTGAAGTATCTGTTTACACAGAGAGACTTGTATTTGAGGCAGAGGAGATGGATGGAGTTCATTGAGGACTGCGACTTTGAGTTGCATTATCACCCGGGAAAGGCCAATGTTGTGGCCGATGCCCTAAGTAGGAAATCCATTAGTGATGTAGCATGTATTGCCATCCGAGAATGGGAGATGTTGGGAGCTCTTGGCGAGTTTGATTTGCTACTGGGCGAATCTGTTGAGGCTGCGGCCTTGTTTTCTGTTGTCGCGCAGCCTACACTTGTGACTAGAGTGTTAGAGGCACAGAGAGGTGACCTTGAGGTAGAATCCCTCCGAGAGAAAATCTCAGGTGGGAAGGTTGAGAAGGGTTTGACGGTGTATCCCGACCTGAGTGTGAGATACCGAGACCGTTTGTTTGTGCCGGAGTCTTGCCGAGAGGAAGTACTCCGAGAGTTTCACCATTCACGTCTTGCGGTGCATCCGGGAGGCACTAAGATGTATCGGGATTTGGGTCACCAGTTTTGGTGGCGGGGTATGAAGAGAGATGTGGCTGTTTTCGTATCGAAGTGCCTTACTTGCCAGCAAATGAAGGCCGAGCATCAGAGGCCAGCGGGTTTGTTGCAACCCTTGCCTATTGCCGAGTGGAAGTGGCAGCATGTCACTATGGACTTCGTTGTAGGTCTTCCGAGGACTCAGCGGGGTAGTGACGCCATTTGGGTGGTTGTAGACCGGTTGACTAAGTCGGCGCACTTCATTCCTATGCGCGTGAGAGATTCGGTAGACCATCTTGCCGACTTGTATATTCGGGACATAGTGAGATTGCACGGGGTCCCAGTGATGATCGTCTCGGATAGAGATCCTCGTTTTACTGCTAGGTTGTGGCAGAGTTTGCAGAGTGCCTTGGGCACTAAGTTGACCTTTAGTATGGCTTATCATCCTCAGACTGACGGGCAGTCCGAGCGTACGATTCAGATCCTCGAGGATATGCTTCGGGGTTGTGTCCTGGACTTCAGTAGGACGTGGGAGAGGCACTTACCCTTGGTAGAGTTTGCCTACAACAACAGTTTTCAGTCTAGCATCGGTATGGCACCGTTTGAGGCCTTGTATGGCCGACCGTGTAGGTCTCCAGTTTGTTGGGCCGAGGTGGGTGATGCACCTTTGTTGGGTCCGGAGTTGGTTAGGGAGACGACGGAGAAAGTTGAACTTATCCGTAGGAGGCTTGTTACAGCCCAGAGTCGTCAGAAATCTTATGCTGACCGTAGGAGGAGGCCTTTGGTGTTTGAGGTAGGTGATCATGTTTTCTTGAGAATATCACCTAGGCGAGGCTTGATGAGGTTTGGGAAGAGTGGGAAGTTATCCCCTCGGTTTATTGGTCCTTTTGAGATCCTTGAGAGGATTGGCGAGGTTGCTTATCGGTTAGCTTTACCACCGCAGTTGTCCGGAGTTCATGACGTCTTTCATGTTAGTATGCTTTGGAAGTATGACCCAGATCCATCACATGTATTGGATTGGACCGATTTAGAGGTAGATGAGGATGCCTCGTATGAGGAAAGACCGATTCGGGTCTTGGATAGGCGGGATCAGGTCCTGCGTGGCAAGACCATTCCTTTGGTGAAAGTCTTGTGGAAACATCACGGAGTGGAGGAAGCCACTTGGGAACGTGAGTTGGAAGTCCGTGAGAAATATCCGGACTTGTTTGTTGATGTGCAATCTTGTATTTAGATTTTGAACTATTGTTGAACTTAAGAGCTTTTATATATGTCTTAAGTTGTGAAACATTGAAAATGTTTTGGTTTATTGGAAGAATGTTTTGGAACTTGCCTCATATGGAAGTTGAGTGTAACATTATATATGTTGAATATATTGTTGAAATTGGAAAAGAAATGCGTAATGTTGATGCATGTTGAAAGTACATATGTTGTTTACATATTGTGAAATGCCTCTTGTTAAAGGGATGGGATGACCGGTAATGGGTCAAAATGTTTTATATTGGGTTGAAATGTTGTTAGAAATGGAGAAAACCTATTTTTGAAACTTGTGCTTAATTTCGGGGACGAAATTCTTTAAGGGAGGGAGGTTATAGCGATCCCGGATTTACCCTTGTTGTACAGTGATCCGGACATGTGTCCGTGTGTAGACACCCCATTTTCGACCGTCCTCAAGACTTGGACGTCACCGTTTGAACACCCGGTGATCATCCATGTTTGTGTTCGTTTGGAGTTCCCAGAGGTCTCGGCTACGTGCCTTGCCTCAGGATCTCCGAATTTGACCGTTTAGTGTCTGGTTTTGCATCAAACACTTGTGTTTTGCCTTGGAAGGGCAGGGAATGCCTTGTGAGGCATCCCCACACACCACCGGCCATGGCCAAAGGCCACCGGCTGGTTTTTGCTTCCGCCGGCAATGTATATTGCCGGTCGGCACTATTTGTTGCCGGTCGGCACTCTTTTTTGCCAAAATGGCATTTTTGGGCAGCCGACTACTGTTCATCTACTTTATGTAGATATTTTGTGCCAGCTGTGATAGCTGGCACCAACTCTGCTTCCCTCCATACATGTGTATGGAGGGATCTCCCTCTAAGCAAGCTTGTTGAATAAGCTTTGCAAGAGGGACTCCTATAGGAGGAGGGGCCTTCTCCTTATTCTAGGTTAGAAATTTTGAAGGCAAAACCAGGGTTTATACATATAGATACACTCTCTCTCTATACTTCCCTCTCTCTCCTCCTTTGTGTGTGTTTCTTGGCCTAAAAGTGTGATTTTACCTTACTTTTGCACTAATACACACACTATTACACCTTGCTCCGAGATTGAGGGACTTTGAGGGTTGATTCTTGAGTTTTGGGGTTGTTTTTGATCAAAAGAAGAGGGCTGCATTGGCTGTTCTTGAGGTGTGCTTCAAGGGTGAGCATCTTGTTTTAGTTTCCCCAAACTTGCACTAGTCTTTTACCTATCTTTCTTGCTGATTTAGTTTTTGTGCATAACATAAAAAAGGCTTATATTTTCATGCTTTAGAACTTTCATTAAGGGTCTTTAGTGGTTTGAGTTCAAACTCACCCTCTTAGGCCTCATTTGGCCTTTTTTGTTGCCTCCTTGGTAAGGCCTTATTTGCTTAAGTGTTTTGGTCTCCTCACCACTGAAAACCAGTGGATTTTCAGTGGTAAGGAAGGTGGTTTGAAGTCTTGCATAGGGGAGGGACCCCCCTCTCCCTTCATTGTCTTATTTCCTTGCATTTTGGCTTAAAGGGTAACATGCATTCTTGATTGGTTTTAGCTTTTTCAGAGGTTTTTTGGGTGTTTTTAGATCATTTGTAATCTCTGTTTTTAGTCAAATTTGTGGCCTTTTGCATGCTTAACATACTTGATTTACATCCCCCTATTTGGCCTAGAAATGCGCCTTGTGTTTAGGCCATGATTCTTGCATGTGTTGGCTTAGTTCCATGGAGGTTTTGGCATTATTTTATCATGTTTGAGGTCTGTTGGCCATCTATTTCAGTCATGCTTGGTTTGTTGGTGTCGTCTCTTTGTGTTTTGGCTTGTAAGCCTTGAGCATATTGACCTCTAGCATGTGTAGCTATGACCATCCTCATGATTTGGCATCATTTAGGACCATATTTCAGTCCAAAAATCATGTTTATATGTGTGCATGTGTGACCTCTTTCATGCCCCGAGAGTGGGCCTTTTATGCCTAGATATGAGCTTTGGTGCATGCATCCCATTGGAGCCATTTAATCTGCCATATCAGTAGGTTTGGAGTCCATTTTGCATGCTAAGTTTCTGTTTTGACTTGTCCAATTCATGCCATGAGTGGTCATGTTGGTGGAAGTGAAGTGCCCTCCTTTTGTGCCATAACTTTAGGACCATTGGCTTGCTTGTTGGCATGAGTTTTTGTCCACCTTTCTAGGCACTTTTGGCCACTGTTTTGGGGTGGATCAAGGTCTGCCCCTTTATGGTTCAAGGCCCTCTTGCATGCTTGTCTCATGTCCATTGCATGATTGCTTCATTAAGTGTTGTAATATGTTGATCCCATTCCTTAAATGGTCCACGTTTGCATTGCATTTGCATCTTGCATGCTTAGCATTACATATTTGTCATATTAGTTGCATGACATTTGGCATGCCTTGCATAATTAGTATCATGTTGCATTTTGAGCCATGTGAGCATAACATGCATTGCATTACTTGGTTTGGGGTGTCAAGCCAAGTGTGAGGGTCAAGGAACATTCATACTATGAGTGATGTAATGTGCCTTGATTCTCGGTCACCGGGACCCTTGACTTTGGCATGATAGGGTCTTGGTCCTCATTTGTGTGGTTGCATGCATCTTTACATCAAGTGGCAAACTTGATCCCTTGGGCTATCATGCACCATTGATGGCTCGAGGATCGAGGGCCATGCTTCCCTGAGTTCAAAGCATGATAGGAAGCATGACCATGCTTACATGTGCCTGAAATCCCATGCCATATACTGCCTGTTCTCTGTTGCTGTCAAAACTGTCTTCTGCAGGAAACTTCTGCCGACTGGCAGAATTTAGTGCCGACCGGCCATTGATGAATGGCCGACAAATCCAAAAACAGCCGATGGAAATTCTGCACTACCGGTGGGAATTTCCCCTAGCCGGTGGCACTCTGCAGCATGCAAGGAACCTGTCCTAGGGCTTTGGCAATTTTCAGAGAGATAGGGCAGTATAAACAGAGGTGGCAGGGGTATGGTACGGGTTTTCCAGGTGAGCCGGGTTTCGAGCATGCATCATTCGCGCATCCCGAGGCAGAGGCTGCGGCCACCCTTCTCCTTTCTTTCTATTAATTAATTAGAAATTCTGTAATAATTAATGTATTTGTTATTCGGTTTGTAATATTTATTTGGTCCCTCCGAGTGAGGGCAATTATGTAATAAGTGTGTGTGAGTGGTGTGTATGTCTTCCAATCCCCACTTCTTTCTTCCCTTTTATTTACCTGCTTTGATGGTTAGTATTAGGGCACGTTTAAAATTAGCATACCTCATGTTGTACATGTGTGCATTCATGCATTTGTATTGCATGCATCAGGCTCGGTACATCACGCTAACTGCATTTGTATTTCAATTCCAAATTGAATACGTGCATCAATTGGTCGCATTTCACATGTCATGCTTAGGTTAGCCGAGCCTACTTTGACTGCATCTTGTATGTGTTACATTAGACAATCCGACATAAACTAAAATCACGCATGTTTGCTAACTAGTTTATTGTTTTGACACGGAGTACGATGTAAGTATTTATGCTTTAGCATCCCGCATGCGTGTGAGTGTTGCCATGACAGTATGCTTGCCATGCGGCTAAATGTTTATGTGATAAATTGTTTGAATGCCTGTGGGTGAAGTTTGGACTGCCTGAGTTGGAAAAGTTCATTGAAAGTGTGTATTTTTAGCCTACTTGCGGGTAGCAAATTCCAAAACGTTTTTCCAAAATAAACGGATGCGCGGCGCTTATTTCCAAATTAGGCAATCTAGTCTATATTTGTTTGCTGTGCGCATAACATAGTAATTCTAGGCTAATAACCGAAATAAGAACACATAACATTTTCAAAAACGGATATCACGGTTAGTAGAGGCCGGTCTTCAGACCGGGCGAGAGGGGGTGCTCATAGCTGACCTTCCCCAATCGTACCCAAGCTCCCGAGCCTAGCAACTTTGGCAATGACGGACACGTGGCCTTTGGCACCGAGTCAGGATTTCCTAAATTCCCCCACTTTAAAATATTTAGGTTGCAACTCTGTATCTGGCAAAATAGTCCATGTTTGGCACTACTTTTCTAAAAATCTGTTTTCTCAAAAACAATTTGCCAGATTTGGACTCTTTGGCTCAGATTAAGAACCGTGACACAAATCGAGTCCGAACTGTAGTGAGGCCCACGCGGGCGCGTCTACAGTTTCTGGCGACTCTGCTGGGGATTTTAGAGAGCTTGACTCGAACTCGTGATATCCTATTTTGATTTCATTTATGTGTCTCTTTGCATTGCATGTGCATTGGTGCGCCTAGGACACCGTGTTTGCCATCTGCCATTCCTGAACGGTTTGCCAGAGGCTTGTCTTGTCAAGGCATGACCATAAGGCTGACCGGTTATGGGCTCTGACAGCATGGGAACACAAACCCCGGTTTTACCGGGGCACCCTTTTCGACCATTCGACCTAGTGCATATCGAAATCCATAGTGACCATTCCGAACTAGGACAGGTTGCTTACCCGATATTAGGTTGTTTGAAACTGCTGCATGCATAGTGAAACCCTAGCTCTTGACAAAATAGGACAGGGAAACCCTACCCCAACATAGGGGTGTTTTGGCTCTCTTTACCTGCTATGTGCTTTCAGTGTATCTCTACAGGGGAACATACATGGCAGTCTGCAAGATTGAGCATTAGATCTGGGGGGATCAATATCAGTTTATAAGAATCAGTTATCCGCGGATACCAGGTTCAGTTTTGGGAACAGTGGTTCTGGGGAACAGTGATCAGTATCGGGGAACAGTGTGTTCGGCTTACCAACTGTGTATTGTGAATGCCCAACTGCGCGTTGTATGTGTTTATTTTATGCCGTTGTGCCATCCGATAGTTTGTTTATTTACTGCTTTATTTATCTTTTTGCTAGGTAGTTTAGCACCATTGCTTCTAACCCGGTAGACATTCCCCAAGCACTCTGGATTAGAGGTCGTCGGCTCCATCGATCTGAGGATCTGGTAGACGGACAACCAGTGTACCGCTCCTTACCCCCGGTTACTAGACGGAGGACAGCTAGGCAGAGGACATCAGTTCAATAGTCAGTTCAGATGGCCTTATCTACCCCACCTGAGTTCAGTAGGGATCAGGGTCCTGTTTCACCTACAGAAAGGGAACATATACCAGTAATTCAACCAGAGCAGAATAGTATGGCTAGCTTAGAGGAGATGGTGCGCCAACTCCAAGAGAGCATGAAAATGATGCAGCAGGATGCTGTTCGGCAGGAAGAGTTCGCCAAACAGCAAGCCACGGTTGTGAGCGAACAAGCAGAGTTGATCGTGAGGTTACAACAGCAAAACGGAGCATCTGCTTCGCAACAAGTTCCTCCCCCACCAAGGGTTCCGATACCCGAAGAAACACCGAATGCCCGAAATGTCCAAGAGGATACCGACCTTCCAACGGGGCCAGCTCCGCCCCCGATTCCGCCACAACTATCCAAGGCACCCACGCCTGTCAATATATCGGACTCTCCTTTTGAGTTCGAAATGGACCCCACAGCCTTAAAATTGAGTAAGTTGGAAAAGATGTTCAAAAGATCCTAGGGAGTCAAGACCATCCCTGACATCGAAGATGGATATACCGACGCAGCCGTGACGCTGCCTGACAGATTCAAGATGCCGCACATTGATCGATTTGATGGGTCTGGAGACCCCATAGTGCACCTAAGATTATTTTCAGACATCCTAAGGCCGATGGGCCTTACTAGACTGCAGAAACTGTCTCTATTTGGCCAAACCCTGTCGGGTGTAGCGGCCATATGGTATGCCAAATTGGAAGATGACGTCAAAAGGAGTTGGGACGAGATGGCTGAGGCCTTCATCTTACAGTACTCATACAATACACAAATCGAGATTACGACCAGGGATCTCGAGACAATGAGACAAGAACCCAAGGAGAGCTTCTCGGAATTTGTAACCAGATTGCGGGCTAAGGCTTCGATGATGACCTTAAGGCCCACAGACAAAGACCAGATTCGGATGATTGTGCGCAATCTTCAGCCGAAGTTAATGCAAAAGATGATTGTACTCCTCTTCCCTACCTTTTCTGATCTACATGAAATGGGGGTGCAAATTGAGGATGCCTTAAAGCAAGGATTGATTGATAATGACCGGGAGCAGCCCCGCAGAACTTCAATCGTAACACTAATGCAGGCCCGAGTGGCACTACAACTGCCAAGACCTCCGAAGTGAGCATGGTCACCACCAACCCTCCCCCAAGAAATATGGCAGCCGCACCATTCTCCGGTGCGTCCGGAAGTAACCCACAAACAGCCAAATACGTTCCCAAAAATACCAGAACCTTCGCTCCGCTTTATATGCCCCTGTCCAAAGCTTTGGGGGTCTTGATCAGAACAGGGCATCTGAAGCCCCTAGAGCCGCGGCCCTTACCGGAAAGACTCCCCGCAGCCCACAATTCGGCCAAGTATTGTGCATTCCACCAGCAACACGGTCACGACACCGACCTGTGCTTTCGATTGCGCCATGAGATTCAAGATCTCATCGATAACAGGGTGATTTTACCTCCTGAGAAACCCAATGTTACTACAAATCCTCTCCCCACACATAACCAAGCTCCACCACCCAAAAGAATCAATTTCATCCATACTGGGGTCGTGTCCTACGATCCTAGTATCTATATCACACCCTCCTACCTACCTAAGCCGGAAGTTTTCCTTCCTGATTGCACCGATTTGTGCATGATGGACGTCTCCATAACCCAACCCAAGCCAACGGTGGTGACCATTGAGAGCAAGAGAGAGAAGACTCCAAAGGAGAAGGGGGTTGTCAAGCCAGAATCTGCGGAGTCTGGGAGTGATGTTGGGAATGCTCATAGTCCGAGTGACTACATTTCACCGATGGGCCAGAAAAGACCAGATGTGAAGTTTCCAACAGAGGGAGAGCTGTGTGCAATCCAAGGGGACAGTCCAGGACAGGGGACAGATGATTTGACAGCTGTGGAAGAGGATCTTGCCAAGTTCTAGTTTTACAGTAACCAAGATCCGGAAGACTCAGCCGTCAACTGGTTCGATTATGAGGAATCTGCAGAGGCCACGGGATGGTTGGACGATCAGCCAGACGTGGTAGGAGAGTTTCAGTCAGAACAAGGCCCGGCAGGGGCAGGAATGTCAGTAACAGCCGGGAACGTCGAAGAACAGAGCACATCGCCGGGGAGCGCCGGTGTCGAGAGTGTCGCTCAGGAATGGAGCCTTTTGAGTACATGGATTATTGAACAATCTACTGCATTGACACAGTCGGAACAGGGAAGATTCAAAGATTCTGAGAGAATCAGGAAAGCAAAAACCCATGTGGGGATTGAGACTGCTGTGAGTACAGAAAGGGAAAATGCTACGAGCATAGGGATAGAAGGTACTGCGAGTATGAGAACAGTCATGCCAGAACCGGACAGGTGCCTGTCGGCTGTAGATGGAATGTGGTGAGAAGACGATGATCTATATCTTACCCATACAGACGAAGATTGGGGGAATAACCAACCAGATAATACCTGGTATATCGGCGAAGTCGATCACATGACCAGGAGTGGACGGTATTTCAAGCCTCCACACCTAGATCAACCAGAGGCGTCTGGAAAAGATAGGGAGGCAGAGAAGCAAAAGGAGAAGCAACTCGAGGATGAGGTCGTATTGAGACAATTGAAGAAGATACAAGCAGACATCTCCATCTGGGGGCTGCTTATGGCCTCTCGCGTACATAGACAGGCTGTCGTTTCAGCCATGGACAAAGCCAAGCTTTCTATAGACACCACACCCGAACAGCTGGTGGGCCTAGTCTTTTCGGGAGAAGCTACACCGATGCTGACCTTCTCTGATAAAGAACTGCCACCTGAGAGTGTGAACCATAACAAGCCACTCTACATCTCCGTGGAGTGCAGAGATAAATGGATACCCGTAGTGCTTGTCGACACGGGGTCCGCCATCAACGTCTGTCCGGCAAGGACAGCCTACGCGATCGGTTTGAAAATCGCGGACTTTGTGCCAACGGCCCAGGTGATTCGGGCGTATGACAGCACAAGCCGGGAAGTAATGGGAATAGTTAAGATTCAAACAAAGGTTGGGCCGGGACAGCATGAGATAGATTTCCATGTCTTGGAAGTTCCTGCAACGTTCAACCTGCTTTTGGGGCGGCCGTGGCTACATCAGGTAAAGGCGGTCTCCTCTATCCTACATCAAGTGGTGAAGTACCCCTATGGGAAGGGAGTAGCCATTGTTTTTGGAAACTCATCGATTCATCCGCCACCGGAGGTGTCTACGCCTGTTTTAGAAATCGAGCACGGTATGGAAGATGTGTTCATATCGGGTTTTACTTTGGCTGAGGCTTGGGTTGTACAGGACATCATGGCAACTAATGAAGGGATATATGTCAGTGCCCAAGCAGTCTATCTCATGAACAAACTCCAGCACATCCCCGGGATGGGATTGGGAAAGAGCGGCCGGAAAGGCGTCGCGGCATTGGCTGAAGTGCCACATAACCCTCATACCTTCGGATTGCGATACCTACCCACCAAAGAGGATTGGATAAGGAAAGGAAAAGAGATGGCCGGAAGGGCCAGAGCGAAACAGATGGGGAAGCCCTTTGACTTAATGCACCGGCCCATTCAGGGTACCCTAAACAGATGCTTCGTCCGGGAGGGGGAGGACTTTCCGTTCTGTGGCTTCCCAGAGCCGTGGCTGAACGCGGAGCGAAAGCGCGTACCGGGGTTTGAGATTTTCTTTGACCTGCAGCTACCTGAGAATGACATCGCCGAAGAGCAGACAGACTCATTAGCCGAGGCTGAGCAAAGTAAGGAAGTGCAGTCTGAGGACGCTGAAAATGAAATGGGGGTAGCACTGGCATGTCTACTTTTAGATCCTCCGATCGAACAGAAGTGCTTGGGGGATAACTCCTCGGTATGCATGATCGGGAATGAAACGACTGCAAGCCTACCAGCAACTATTTTGGATGCATCCATCGCACCCTCTCTCGTCTGGCAATATGAAGAAGGATTTTTGTCCACAGCACCGGGTCAGGTAGTGAGCCAGAATCTGATTCCATCGAGTCTTGTGAGTCGGAATCAGGTTCCAGCTCAACTGAGTCTGAGTCCGGTATTCCTGGGGGTGATAACCCGGATGCCACAGTCCTGTCTAGGTCGTCATTTTCTTTCTCTTTTGAGTCTGTTGTAACAGAAGAATTGGACGACTTGGAAGTATTTAATGAGAATGATGTGGATGTGGTTTCTGAGTATTTTTCTGTGCCTTTGATTTATTGCTTAAATCAGGATTTTCAAAATTTTGATGAAAACGACGAGGAAGAAATTCCTCCAGTTTTGCAACGATTAATTGATCACGAGCAAGAAAGATTCGTTAAACCCGTAATGGATGAAATCACTACTGTGAATGTTGGTACTGAGAAGGACCCGCAGCTGGTCCAGATCAGGTCCACGTTGTCTTCGGAGGAACGCGAGCGCTTAGTCGCTTTATTAAAATATTTCAAAGACGTTTTCGCGTGGTCCTTCGAAGACATGCCTGGAATCGATCCTGAGATTGTACAGCACCGGATCCCTCTCGACCCCGAGGCCCGACCTGTCAAGCAGAAACTCAGAAAGATCCGTCCTGATTGGGCCATTAAGATCAAGGAAGAGGTCACCAAGCAAATCGATGCAGGCTTCCTGCTGGTCTCCGAATACCCGACTTGGTTGGCCAACATTGTTCCGGTGCCGAAAAAGGATGGCAAGATCCGAGAATGCATAGATTTCAGGGATTCGAACAGGGCCAGTCCGAAGGACGACTTTCCCTTGCCACACATTGACGAATTGGTGGATTTCACGGCAGGACACGCCTTGCTTTCATTTATGGATGGTTTCTCAGGCTACAATCAGATAGTGATGGCACCCGAAGACCGGGAGAAGACTGCATTCACTACCCCGTGGGGGACATACTGTTATAGAGTGATGCCGTTTGGGTTGAAGAATGCTGGAGCCACATATCAACGGGCTGCGACCACAATATTGCATGATATGATCCACAAGGAGGTTGAGGTGTACGTGGATGACATGATCATCAAGTCCAAAGAAAGAGAAGGCCACTACACCACCTTGCAAAAGTTCTTCCAAAGGATCAGAGAATTTCGGCTGCGGCTAAATCCTCAGAAGTGTACATTCGGTGTTACAGCAGGAAAAATGCTGGGATTTCTGATTACACAAAGGGGCATCGAAGTCGACCCTTCGAAAATCAAGGCCATCTTAGAAATTCCACCACCAAGGACTGAAAATGAGGTGCGAGGCTTTCTAGGTAAAGTGCAATTCATAAGACGGTTTATCTCAAAATTAACCTTGACTTGTGAACCACTTTTTGGTCTCCTGAAGAAAGGAAAGAAATTCCAATGGGACGGCCGATGTCAAACAGCTTTTGAACAGATCAAAGAATATTTACAGAACCCGCCCGTGTTGTCACCACCAGAGCCGGGGAGACCGTTGATATTGTACCTTTCAGTAACTGAGACTACCATGGGCTGCATGCTCGCACAAGAGTCAGAGGACAAGGTGGAAAGGGCCATCTACTATCTAAGCAAGAAGATGCTGGATTACGAGACCCGCTACACCCCGCTAGAGAAGGCTTGCTTGGCCTTGGTATGGGCTACCAGGAAGCTGCGGCACTACCTGTTAGCTCACTCTGTAATGTTGGTTTCACGCTTGGATCCCATCAAATATCTTTTCGAGAAATCGGCACTTACGGGTAGGCTGGCTCGCTGGCTGCTGTTGCTTTCTGAATTTGATCTGAAGTATGTGACACGCAAGTCAGTAAAAGGAAGAGCAGTAGCGGAGTTCCTTGCCGACCACCCGGTTGAAGGGGATGGAGCGGTTGAGTACCTGTTCCCAGATGAAGCCATTCTGCATATCGAAGATGAAACTTGCACGATGTACTTTGACGGAGCGTCGAACCAATACGGGTATGGGATAGGAGTGTTGCTGATAGCGCCTGACGATTCCCGTATCCCTTTAGCATTCAAGCTCCGGTTCAAAGTCTAGAACAATGAAGCAGAATATGAGGCATGTATCGCTGGCCTAGAAGCAGCCCTAGAACTAGGGGCAAGACGGTTAGACGTTATTGGGGACTCGAACTGTCACGCCCCCAAACCGCCCCTAGTAGTTTGGTTCCGTGATGGCCAGTAATCCGTAATTACCGAAGGCCAACTTACAAAATTCACACACAATCGGAGTATAAAATATGGGGCTTACAAGTGCGGAAGCTACACATACATATACAGAATCTAATAGTCCATGAGAGCCGTGCTTAAGTCCAGTGGAATGACATACATCTTTATAAAGTCTTACAACTTAAATATAAGAAGGAAATGAGATACAAAACACATCTTGACCAAAAGGCTTCTCAAGCCGACATATACAAGTACAAATGAAAAATAAGCCGAGAAGCATGATCTTCAAGATGGTACAAAAATGCTATTCCAAAACATGTCGGCAAAGCACCCAAAACACATCGGCAATCACGTCTATGCCTCAATGCCTTCTTGTTCATCACCTACATATATATAGAGAGGGTGAGCTTGGATACTCAGTGAATGATATCAGAAATAAAGTTTTTGCATGATTGATATCCAAGATTTCTTTCAAAGCAATACATAGCATACTTTACAATCAAGGAAAAATCAAGTTCATTTCCGGCCTTTCAAGTTCTTTGGATGTTATTACATCTACTTAATACAAGAGGGTGATGACATTCCCAAGACAAGAGTGCAGTTGCATTATAGTCCCCTGCAGCTAAGGACTTTCAAGACAAGAGTGCAGTTGCATTATAGTCCCCTGCAGCTAAGGACTTTCAAGACAAGAGTGCAGTTGCATTATAGTCCCCTGCAGCTAAGGACTTTCAAGTAATGTCATCAAAACAAGATAGTGTTTAATATACAAGTAGGGATAGTCATTCATGCTAGATCAAATACTTTTCAAAAACAAGGCAAGACGAGATTTACGAAAACAAGTGTAACATAGCTTTATTAAAAATACCACTCACATAGTTTCTTCACACGTCGGGGTCGAGACAAGCCCAAGTCCTACAAACACATGGCAAAGCCGATTGAATGCACTTTCAAACAAGTTTCGTATGTACACAAATGGTTTCGGAAAACATGCTGGGCACTAACCAGGTCTAGGCCGAGGTTCCACACCTCCTCGCCGAGGTGTGTTCCCGAGGGCCACATGCAAGGAAAAGAGGTCGGGAAACTCTGGGTTTCCCTCTGCTGATGAACATGAAGAACATGAGTGTGAAAACATGAAAAATATGGATGTTCGATCACAACCTGTTATCACAAATCCGGGATTTTCATGTTACGAGTTTGAAAACATGGACCTGGGTACCCGTACTTGGAATCCTTGCGGAAATAAACACAAAAACATGATTCTTTATGCAAGCTTTTGGATCAAAACAAGACTTTCTTGAAGAACACATGAATGTCATTTTTCTCTTTCTAAAATCGAACTTCAAAACGATGCATGGCTTATAAATCATATCCGATCATGCAATGCAATAACATGAACATAGAGGACATCATGAGCAGATCAAGAATCTAACCTTAGAACACGGATCTGACGGTTCGATCTCTAGGAATCAAGCTTGAAGATCTACTTCCTCACTCTAAAACTCTTTCTTCCTCCTAGAGCTTCTCTCTCTACAAGGCAAGTTTATGATACCAAATGGTAGTTTTCTATACCCGGTTCTGGGATTAACCCTCTGCTGAGACACGTGGCGGCGACTGGTTGGGTTCATCCTGAAAAGGTGACTGACAGGCCAGACAAAGCATGGTGGAAGGGTGTTCAACAAGCAAAGCGGTATGGGCTCTCTGACAGGCTATGACATCGGCTAACAACAAGGCGTATCTAACAAGCTACACGGAGTGGCACTCCGGCAAGGGGTGATATCGGCTAACAAAGGACCTCGGCAACTAAGGTGACAATGACCTCGGCTAGGAAGGACAACACTTGACTAAGCTGTGCCACATCTTGGCCTAGATGCGCCACACCTCGGCCTAGGTCGTACCACTCCAGGACGAGATCGCTTGGGTACAGGGTAACATCTCGGCTAATGCGTCAAGACGAGAACGGAGGTCAGCAAGGGGTTTCAAGATACTATGACTAGACTAAGGATGACCTCGGCTTGGAATAACATCGGCTAGCATAACTCAGGCAAGGCGTGACTTAAGTTTTACATCAAGGAAAGAACGAGGCAAGTATACCACACTTAGACAAATCACAAGGCTTCAAAACAAGGCATGGATCACATTAGCTCAAGCGAAACAAATCACAAACATACACATGCAACTTAACAAGTCATAATCATACAGATGCTCATGAATATGATGAGAACATAAAATGTGGGTTCTACAGTCTACCCTCCTTAAGGAAGTTTGGTCCCCAAACTTAAGTTACCTTGTCCTACGAATAACTCCGGGTAACGGATTTTCATCTCCTCTTCCTTTTCCCATGTGGCCTCCTCGCCATAATGCTTCTCCCATTCGATTTTCACCATTGATATCGACTTGTTTCTCAACTGTCTCACTTGTCTGTCGATAATTCTCATCGGCTTCTCTTCGTAGCCCAAGTCTTCATTAACTACAACCCCGGAGTAATCTATTACATGCAGTGGGTCTCGGATATATTTTCTCAGCATTGAAACATGGAACACGTTGTGGACTTGGCTCAATTCTGGCGGCAAAGCGAGTCTGTAAGCAACGGTGTTAACTTTCTCAAGAATTTCAAACGGCCCAATATATCGGGGTGCGAGTTTACCCTTCTTCCCAAATCTCGAAACTCCTGTCATCGGTGAGACCTTCAAAAATACATGGTCCCCAATTTCAAATTCTAACTCCCTCCTTATTTGGCCGGCATAACACTTCTGTCGACTCTGTGCAGTTTTAATCCTCTGCTGAATGAGTTTGATCTTTTCAGTTGTCATCTGAACCAACTCGGGGCCAATTAGAGCTTTGTCTCCTACTTCAGTCCAACATATCGGCGATCTGCACTCCCTCCCATACAAAGCTTCATACGGCGCCATGCCTATGCTGGCTTGATAACTGTTGTTGTACGCGAACTCTACTAATGGCAAATGCGATTCCCAACTTCCCTGGAAATCCAACACGCACAGTCTGAGCATGTCTTCGAGTGTCTGAATCGTTCTTTCTGTCTGCCCGTCGGTCTGAGGGTGAAAGGCTGTGCTAAATCTCAACTCTGTTCCCAAGGCTCCTTGTAGACTCTGCCAAAATCTAGAAACGAACTTCGGATCTCGGTCTGACACAATGGACATCGGCACACCATGAAGCCTAACGATCTCATTCATGTACAATTCGGCAAGTCGGTCGGTATTGAATGTAGTCTTGACAGGCAAAAAGTGAGCTGACTTAGTAAACCTGTCGACTATAACCCAAATGGAATCCATACCTCTTTGCGTCCTCGGCAAACCCACTACGAAATCCATGGAGATGTGCTCCCATTTCCACTCAGGAATTGACAAGGGTTGAAGAAGTCCTGCCGGTCTCTGGTGTTCTGCCTTCACTCGCTGACAACACAGACACTGAAATACGAACTCGGCTATCTCTCTTTTCATGTTTGGCCACCAAAAGGTCCGCTTTACGTCCCGATACATCTTGGTGCTCCCTGGATGGATGGCAAACTTGGAACTATGAGCCTCTTGCAAAATCTTCCTTTTTAACTCTGGTACGTCGGCCACGCACAATCTTCCTTCGAACTTAAGCACTTGATCCTCCATAGTGTATCCCGGCCTCGGCTTGGTGACGAATTCATCAATTACCTTCTTGAGGAATTTATCCTCCCTCTGTCCGGTCTTCACTTCCTCAATAATGGTCGGTTCCACCGAAACCGCTGTCAGGCACGCCAAACTTCCAACTAACTCCCTGCTCAATGCGTCGGCTACGGAATTTGCCTTACCTGGGTGGTACTGAATCTGCATGTCATAATCCTTCAGTAGCTCGAGCCATCTTCTCTGCCTCATATTTAACTCTTTCTGAGTGAACAGGTACTTCAGACTCTTGTGGTCGGTGAAAACTTGGCAAGATGTTCCATACAAGTAATGACGCCATATCTTCAAAGCAAAAACCACGGCAGCTAGCTCCAGATCATGGGTAGGATAATTCTTTTCATTGGGCTTCAACTGACGAGACGCGTACGCTATGACTTTACCTTTTTGCATTAACACGCAACCCAAACCTTTATGTGAAGCATCACTGTAAATCTGAAACCCCTCATTAGCTGATGGTAGTACCAGAACTGGTGCTGTAACTAACCTCGTCTTCAGTTCCTGGAAGGCTGATTCTCTTTCATTGGTCCATTCATAAGTTGCTCCCTTCTTAGTTAGTTGTGTCAAAGGCACTGCAATCCTCGAGAAATCCTTCACAAACTTCCTGTAATAACCTGCCAAACCCAGAAAACTACGAACCTCGGACATGTTGGTCGGCGTCGGCCAATTCACAATGGCTTCAATCTTACTGGGGTCAACTGATATACCATCTTCATTGATCACATGCCCTAGAAATGAAATGCTGGAAAGCCAAAACTCGCATTTACTTAACTTGGCGTACAACTTTTTATCTCTCAAGGTCTGCAGGGCAAGTCTCAGATGATTCTCGTGCTCGCTCGTACTCCCAAAATAGATCAATATGTCGTCGATAAAAATAATGACAAACTCATCTAGGTACGGCTTAAAGACTCTGTTCATCAAATCCATGAATGCCGCTGGGGCATTGGTTACTCCGAAGGGCATTACCAAGAATTCGTAGTGGCCATATCTTGTCCGAAAGGCAGTTTTCTCAATGTCCTCGGCTTTAACCTTCAACTGGTGGTAGCCCGACCTAAGGTCAATCTTGGAAAAGACTCGTGCTCCTCGTAGTTGATCAAGCAAATCGTCAATTCTAGGCAATGGGTACTTGTTCTTGATGGTCACCTTATTAAGCTCTCTGTAGTCAATGCAAAGACGAAGTGTGCCATCCTTTTTCTTAACAAATAGAACGGGTGCTCCCCACGGTGAAGTGCTCGGCCTAACAAATCCTTTGTCCAACAATTCTTGTAATTGCGATTTCAGTTCTCTAAGTTCGGCTGGGGCCATTCTGTAGGGTGTTTTGGAGATGGGTTGTGTTCCTGACAAGATGTCCACAGTAAACTCTATTTCCCTATCGACAAGGTGGCCAGGCAACTCATTCGGAAAGACATCGGGGAATTCCTCAACAACGGGTATGTCGGCTAACTCAACATTTCCATTCAGATCACTTAGTATACTGCATAAATAACCCTTACATCCTTTTTGGATCAACTTGTAGGCCTTCATGGATGAGATTAAGTAAGGTGGGGGTACTACTCCTTTACCCTGAAAAATGACCTCGGCATGGCTTGGGGTCTTCAATGTGACGCTCTTAGTAACACAATTAATGGATGCATGGTTCGCTACTAACCAATCCATTCCCAATATGACATCGAAATGGGTCATGTTTAATGGCATCAAATCAACTAACAATTCTACACTCTCAATCATAGCAATACACGCCCTATAAATGGATGTAACAATCATATTCCTCCCAGATGGAGTAGACATAGATAATA
This sequence comes from Camellia sinensis, assembly GCF_055761805.1. NCBI lineage: Eukaryota > Viridiplantae > Streptophyta > Magnoliopsida > Ericales > Theaceae > Camellia > Camellia sinensis. The sequence goes on along the minus strand of NC_138962.1, from coordinate 10,264,849 downwards.
CATAATCAAGGGGTTCTAATTCTCTACTCAACTTCTCGGCGAATATAGCAGACACAAATGAATGCGTAGAACCCGAATCAATCAATACGTATGCATCTTGAGAACAAATTGAAATGGTACCTGACACCACTGTTTCAGCATTCTGGGCGTCTCCTGGCACCAATGCGAAAACTCTGCCCTGCCTCGCCTGTACTCCCCCGATGTTATTCTTCTGTGCAGAGCCCGAGGTGCTTCCATTCCTCTTCCCATCATCGGTCCTTGCTTTCGGGCAGTCTTTCACGCGATGGCCTATCTCGCCACACTCATAGCAAGCTCCTGTTGCCCAACGACAGACCCCAAAATGTAGCTTCCCACAACTCGTACACAACGGCTTAGCATTACCATCCTGATTGGAGTTACTGGAACTGTCCACATTCACCTTCTTCTTGGCATTGAACGGAACTCGGCGATTGTCATAATTCTGTCTCTTCCTCTGGCCCTCACTTGAACTCTGGTATCGGTTCAAGTTAGCTTCGGCTAAGATAGCCTTGTCTAGTACTCCGGCGTATGTCGGCATATTGAGCATGTTGACCCGGTCTTGTATCGGTCCACGCAACCCACTTTCAAACTTTCTCGCCTTCCGATAGTCGTCATCAACCATGTGAGGCGCATACCTCGCCAATTCGGTAAAGGCACGATCATACTCTGCCACCATCTTGTTCCCCTGTGTCAGATTCTGGAACTCCGTGGTCTTTCGGTCTCGGACGCTAAGGGAAAAATGTTTGTTGTAGAACAACTCCAGGAATCTGGCCCAAGTCAAACCCGGATTACTTTCTCGAACCATCATCCACCACCTGCGGGCGTCGTCGTCTAACGTGAACGCTGCCAGAGATACCTTCTGAGCGTCTGTACTGGGGAAAATTTCAAACAGCTTCTCCATTTCTAAAACCCACGCCTCGGCTTTCATTGGTTCTATGCCCCCTTGGAATCTTGGCGGTTTCATTTTCTTGAACTCTCTGATCAGGGTTATCGTGTCGTCCCCATACAAAGCTTGCTGCGGAGGCACTTGTGGTACTGGAGGAGGTGGAGGCGGAGCTGCATATCGGCCATTGGTCTGCTCGGCCTGGGTAGAGGTGGTACCAGTATCCTGTGGCCTCGGTTGTCTCAGCTCACGAACCAAGCCTTCGACTAACCTTTCCAGTCTCTCCAACCTATCTTCGGAATGATCTCGGCCAACTGGAGGTCTTCCTCTCCTTAAGATGCTGGGGGTATGCAGGATGTGACACTTAAACAAAATGAACAAAGGAACACGTATGCAAGAGAGTATAATCATGCTGATGTAACAAAATGTTCATGCCAAGACGATGCACACCTTGTCAAGTAGCAAGCAACATGATGCAATCCTAACATCATTCTAAGGAAAATCCTATGCTCTTTAGGACTCAAAGTGTGTGAATAACGCACTATAAGGAACTTGGGCTCTGATACCATTCTGTCACGCCCCCAAACCGCCCCTAGTAGTTTGGTGCCGTGATGGCCAGTAATCCGTAATTACCGAAGGCCAACTTACAAAATTCACACACAATCAGAGTATAAAATATGGGGCTTACAAGTGCGGAAGCTACACATACATATACAGAATCTAATAGTCCATGAGAGCCGTGCTTAAGTCCAGTGAAATGACATACATCTTTATAAAGTCTTACAACTTAAATATAAGAAGGAAATGAGATACAAAACACATCTTGACCAAAAGGCTTCTCAAGCCGACATATACAAGTACAAATGAAAAATAAGCCGAGAAGCATGATCTTCAAGATGGTACAAAAATGCTATTCCAAAACATGTCGGCAAAGCACCCAAAACACATCGGCAATCACGTCTAGGCCTCAATGCCTTCTTGTTCATCACCTACATATATATAGAGAGGGTGAGCTTGGATACTCAGTGAATGATATCAGAAATAAAGGTTTTGCATGATTGATATCCAAGATTTCTTTCAAAGCAATACATAGCATACTTTACAATCAAGGAAAAATCAAGTTCATTGCCGGCCTTTCAAGTTCTTTGGATGTTATTACATCTACTTAATACAAGAGGGTGATGACATTCCCAAGACAAGAGTGCAGTTGCATTATAGTCCCCTGCAGCTAAGGACTTTCAAGACAAGAGTGCAGTTGCATTATAGTCCCCTGCAGCTAAGGACTTTCAAGACAAGAGTGCAGTTGCATTATAGTCCCCTGCAGCTAAGGACTTTCAAGACAAGAGTGCAGTTGCATTATAGTCCCCTGCAGCTAAGGACTTTCAAGACAAGAGTGCAGTTGCATTATAGTCCCCTGCAGCTAAGGACTTTCAAGACAAGAGTGCAGTTGCATTATAGTCCCCTGCAGCTAAGGACTTTCAAGTAATGTCATCAAAACAAGATAGTGTTTAATATACAAGTAGGGATAGTCATTCATGCTAGATCAAATACTTTTCAAAAACAAGGCAAGACGAGATTTACGAAAACAAGTGTAACATAGCTTTATTAAAAATACCACTCACATAGTTTCTTCACACGTCGGGGTCGAGACAAGCCCAAGTCCTACAAACACATGGCTAAGCCTATTGAATGCACTTTCAAACAAGTTTCGTATGTACACAAATGGTTTCGGAAAACATGCTGGGCACTAACCAGGTCTAGGCCGAGGTTCCACACCTCCTCGCCGAGGTGTGTTCCCGAGGGCCACATGCAAGGAAAAGAGGTCGGGAAACTCTGGGTTTCCCTCTGCTGATGAACATGAAGAACATGAGTGTGAAAACATGAAAAATATGGATGTTCGATCACAACCTGTTATCACAAATCTGGGATTTTCATGTTACGAGTTTGAAAACATGGACCTGGGTACCCGTACTTGGAATCCTTGCGGAAATAAACACAAAAACATGATTCTTTATGCAAGCTTTTGGATCAAAACAAGACTTTCTTGAAGAACACATGAATGCCATTTTTCTCTTTCTAAAATCGAACTTCAAAACGATGCATGGCTTATAAATCATATCCGATCATGCAATGCAATAACATGAACATAGAGGACATCATGAGCAAATCAAGAATCTGACCTTAGAACACGGATCTGACGGTTCGATCTCTAGGAATCAAGCTTGAAGATCTACTTCCTCACTCTAAAACTCTTTCTTCCTCCTAGAGCTTCTCTCTCTACAAGGCAAGTTTATGATACCAAATGGTAGTTTTCTATACCCGGTTCTGGGATTAACCCTCTGCTGAGACACGTGGCGGCGACTGGTTGGGTTCATCCTGAAAAGGTGACTGACAGGCCAGACAAAGAATGGTGGAAGGGTGTTCAACAAGCAAAGCGGTATGGGCTCTCTGACAGGCTATGACATCGGCTAACAACAAGGCGTATCTAACAAGCTACACGGAGTGGCACTCCGGCAAGGGGTGATATCGGCTAACAAAGGACCTCGGCAACTAAGGTGACAATGACCTCGGCTAGGAAGGACAACACTTGACTAAGCTGTGCCACATCTTGGCCTAGATGCGCCACACCTCGGCCTAGGTCGTACCACTCCAGGACGAGATCGCTTGGGTACAGGGTAACATCTCGGCTAATGCGTCAAGACGAGAACGGAGGTCAGCAAGGGGTTTCAAGATACTACGACTAGACTAAGGATGACCTCGGCTTGGAATAACATCGGCTAGCATCACTCAGGCAAGGCGTGACTTAAGTTTTACATCAAGGAAAGAACGAGGCAAGTATACCACACTTAGACAAATCACAAGGCTTCAAAACAAGGCATGGATCACATTAGCTCAAGCGAAACAAATCACAAACATACACATGCAACTTAACAAGTCATAATCATACAGATGCTCATGAATATGATGAGAACATAAAATGTGGGTTCTACACGAACCTTGTTGTATCTCAAGCAAAGGGAGACTGGAAAGTCAAAGAGGAAAGGATGATAATTTACCACCAAACCTTGGATTTGTTAATTCCTCGATTTGAGAAGCTAAATTTCACCCACCTAGTAAGAGAAAACAACAGGTTCGTAGATTCACTAGCAACTCTATCTTCCATGATAGACATCCCGTTCGGGGTCAGGATGCGTCCAGTCATTATTGACCAGAAGTTTGCGCCAGCGTACGAGTCAATTTCCGCCATAGATGAGGTTCAAGACGACAACCCTTGGTATTACGACATTTGGAACTTCTTGGAAAAGGAGGCGTATCCACCAGAGGCAAATGCCAAGGATAAAAGGGCAATCAGAAGAATGGCTGTTCAGTTCATTATCTGCGGGGGTAAGCTGTACAAGAGGGGCCATCTGGGAATGCACAAGCTCTGTGTAGAAGCTGAAGAATCGAAGCGCCTGATGGAGGCCATCCATGGAGGAGAGTGCGGTGCACACATGAATGGAGTAATGCTGGCCAGAAAGATCCTTAGACAGGGCTACTACTAGTCTACGATGGAAGAGGATTGTATCGGTTTTGTTCGGCGATGCCACAAATGCCAGACCCATGCAAACCGCATGAACATCCCGCCGTCAAAGCTGTATAACATGACTTCGCCATGGCCATTTTCGGTTTGGGGAATTGATGTGATCGGGGCTGTTACTCCGAAGGGATCGAATGGGCATGAGTTTATTTTGGTCGCGATAGATTACTTTACAAAGTGGGTCGAGGCCCAATCATATGCCTTGTTGAAAGCATCGCACGTTGCAAAGTTTATCAGAAACAACATCATCTGCCGCTACGGGGTCCCAAACGAGATTATTTCGGATAATGGTTCCCACTTTAAGAAGGAAGTAATTGACTTGTTTGAGAAGTATAACGTGGCTTTTCATAAGTCATCCACATACCGGCCGCAAACCAACGGAGCAGTTGAGGCCGCCAACAAGAACATCAAGCATATACTGCGGAAGATGGTGGAAACCTACCGGGACTGGCCAGAGGACTTCAATTAGAACTTCTACCGGAGCGACTCCGTATTCATTGGTTTATGGGATGGAGGCCATTCTACCTATCGAAATTGAGGTTCCGTCCTTACGGGTATTGGCTGAGTGTCAAATAACCGAAGCAGATTGGCAGCAGAGCAGGTTTGAGGAACTCATGCTTTTTGACGAGAGAAGATTGAAAGCACTGTACCACGTTCAAAGTTATCAACGCAGAATTGCCCGGGCTTTCAACAAGAAGGTTAAGTCCCGGAATCTAAAGGAAGGGGATTTGGTGCTCAAAGACAACCGAGCTCCCATCCACGACCCTAGGGGCAAGTTCAGACCTAATTGGACTGGACCTTACATCATCAAAGCTATCTGGTCAGGTGCAGCTGTGGTTCTGATGGACCTAGATGGCCTGGAATTTTCCCAACCGATCAACATGGACAAGTTGAAGAAATATTACCCTTGAGAGGCTCGCTAGGCCGAAAACCCGAAAGGGCGACCTAGGCAAAAGTTAGAGCACAAAAAATTAGAAAATATAAAAACTGAGCTCGCAAGGCTGAAAACCCGCAAAGGGCGGCTTTGGCAAAAGTTAGAGCGCAAAAGGAGAGTGAAAATACTCGAGTGAACCTGCGCCTGAACTATGTAAGGCTTGATTCCCACCTTTGGGATACGTAGGCAACTTCATCCTGGAGTTCAGCCATAACCCTTTTCCCCGATCAACTTTGTCCATTTGATCATCTCGGTCATCTTTGTCTATTCAGCATTCAAGGGTCCGGTTGTGATCTCCAGTGCAGTGCTTTTCAGACTAGGGGCAACTTTCCGTTGCCATGTAGTGCCGTGGTACTCCTCAGACTAGGGGCAACTTTCCAGTTGCAGAGATCCGGGATTGTGCATCTCGGTGACAGATCTCAGGCGTGTCCAGTTCTGATCCACATCGAAAATGATTTTGAGAAGTTTTAATAAAAAGCTGACTTCGTTCAGAATAATCTTTTTACAACTTTGACCAAAGCGGAAAATTTTCAGTGCCACAACCTTCAATTTCATTGATTTCAAAACAAAGTTCTCCTGCTCTTGCATACAATCGAAGTTGCTTTTTATTACATTCATAAAGAAAACTTGAAAGTACTAATAAAGCAATAAATCTGGGGCATAGTCAAGTCAGGTGCTCCTGCGCCCCCTCCCAGAGCTGGTCGAAACTTCTGGCGCTAAGCTGGGTCCAACCTGTGCCGTGCCTCCTCATTAAGCCAATCCAAGCACTCGTCAGACAAAGTGCAACTGAAAGTAGGAGCGGGGGCCAGGAGTTCTCTCGTCCTCCACGTGGTGGCCTGCCAAGCAAGCTATGCACCTCGGGCTGGGAATGCAGCAGGATACTCTATCCCCTCTGGCGAGCAGGTCTGATCATGGCCAAATTGACGTCGAATCCGAAATGAGAAGTAGAATACGCAGTGAGTAAGACCAATCAATTGAATCCCAGTCTGCCGGGGCATATTGTAACTCATTGCCGGATGGCTCAGCCAAGGGCACCGCCAAGCAATACGGTCTGCGGACAAGCGGCACATCCAAGCGAACCACCATCCCTCATCCAGGGCATTGACTAGACGGTGCCGGAAGAAGTAGCCGCGAGCTGAATATGCTGGGCAAGAGTCCACAACCTGCAGTTTGTCCATCAACCATACCTGGGGAGGGATGAAAAATGAGAGAACAAAGAATAGAGAGGTGTGCCAGGAGAGAAAAGTGAGAATAGGGTTTTGTGAGAAAAGACCAAGCTTGAGGGCCGAGTGATGTGAGCAATGCAAATGGGAGATTGGGTGGGAAACATTACCTGCAGTAATAGTGGACTCGCTGCTAATCTGGTTGTCTCATGACGATGAAAGGCGTCTAAGCCCATCAACGTCTCAACCAGAGTCATGGCAATACAGCTCTTGCCCTCTTTCAAGCCTTGGGCGACCTCGGTCAATCGGACGCTGGACCCTCCGGAGCCTGAGACAAATAGAAAGTGAGATAGCATGCATAAACAGAGGGCGTGTCGCCGGAAGCCTTGCCAGTGATGGTTGTTGCGATCACCGGCATCAGAAAACCGATTGATCAACCTCGGAATGTCCAGCATCCCATCATAAATCAGAGACCGAGCGTCACGCATACTGAGTCCGGACATTCGCCCTAAGGATTGGGCATGGCCAAAATTGAGTTGGGGTAGGAGCTCCTCGTCGCGCTCGGACTCCATTAAGGCTCGGAAATCTTCAAAGGTAGGACATATCTCTTGCCAAGCGAAGCTAAAGACATGTGTCACCGGATTCCAAAACCGTGTCGCGGCATGAAGAAACGGGAGGTGCAATGGGATACGACCCAGAGTGAATAGTGCATTTATGCCGAAACCCCGGAAATTCAACTTTTCCGAGCCATCCAAGCTAGCAATCCAAGCTGTGAGATTTTGGGCAAGAAATTCTTCCATTAGAGCAAATCAGTGTGGAATTGAGAAAAACTACGAAGCTGGGGTCTTTTGTAGGAGATAAGGTTGGGTGGAGGACAAGTGTCAGTATTCTGGTGATTCCCTCATTAACAGCCGGCCGGCCAAATATTCTGCCGACCGACCATAATATCTTGCCGATCGAGCAATTTTATGGCCGGTGACCATTCCTTGCAGCCGGTGGTCTCTACCCCTGGCCGATGGGCTTCCCCCTAGCTCCCTGAGCTTTTTATGCTAGGCATTGGGGAACTTCACCACCTCCGATCCCTCCCCCGGCGATCGATTCTTGCGGGGTCACACCTGTCCGCTTGACAAGTTATTGTTCATTTGCTTATCGAGTTGTATTTCACTCTCTTTGAGCTCTTGATTTGTTTATCGAATTGTACTCACACTTGTTTGGTTATATCGCGTCTTTGTTTTGCTTATCGAGTTGTAAGTCGGTTCACTACCTGATTATTACGATGCAAATTTTCAGTGTTCAAAATAAGTTCAATTTCGTTTACATTGTGGTGTGATACCTTGTGATGCGATACACAGAAAGTTTAAAAATGCAACCTCTTTTGAACAAAATGGTTGTTTCATTCCCATCACGTGTTTTGCAAAATATGTGATTTTGAGAAAAAATAAAACCTGCCCGAGGTGGTGCAATGTGCTTAAACTACCAGTAAAAAGGAAAGTAAAGCATAAAACGGCAGGGTAGCAAAGTGTCGGAATTGATACCAGTGAAACTCCCCCTTGCGGTCAACGCACCTTCCGCACCTTTGTTCGGGTTAACTACATGGTTTGACGCCTTCATCACTCAAGACAATACGGAAAAGCACACTTTTGAAACGTGAACCTTCGAGTCGACCTCGGGCCACAACTTCTGCGGGCGATGCTCGATTCATACGGAGGACGTCTCGTCCCGTATCCTTCTCATATCTTGCGGATTCCCACAAATCATTTCAATTATGCTGTGTCACAATATTTTGCATCCCTGCATTATGAATGATATGTTTTCGCTCACATGCGCTCAAGTTTCTCTTTATACACATTACTTGCGTAGACCGCATGTCAATTTCATTACTTGCGTAGATCGCATGTTTTGCTTGCGTAGACCGCATTATTGTTCAATTTCATTACTTGCGTAGACCGCATGTTTTGCTTGCGTAGACCGCATGTTTTGCTTGCGTAGACCGCATTATTGTTCAATTTCATTACTTGCATAGACCGCATGTTTTGCTTGCGTAGACCGCATTATTGTTTAATTTCATTACTTGCGTAGACTGCATGTTTTTCTTGTGTAGACCGCATTATTGTTCAATTTCATTACTTGCATAGACCGCATGTTTTGCTTGCGTAGACCGCATTATTGTTCAATTTCATTACTTGCGTAGACCGCATGTTTTGCTTGCGTAGACCGCATTATTGTTCAATTTCATTACTTGCGTAGACCGCATGTTTTGCTTACGTAGACCGCATTATTGTTCAATTTCATTACCTGCGTAGACCGCATGTTTTGCTTGCGTAGACCGCATTATTGTCCAACTTCATTGCTTGCGTAGACCGCGTGCTTATGATCAAATTCATTGCCTGCGTAGACCGCGTGCTCCATTTACACATCTGTACCTTCACAGCATTGTTATGCTCCCCACTTGCTTTGCGTTGCCACGCATTTCGAGTACACTACTACGCATGTTGTTAACAATATTGTACCTGTTAAGTTTGTTTTCTTTGCAGGCACGATATTGTATGTATGGTTCATTTGAGGCCGGTGCAACCAGACGAGCCGCACAGGTATTGTATCCTCCGAGTGAGACGTATTGAGAACTACATAATTCTCTTAAATCCCTTCTGCATTGTAGTGTAGATTCAGCGTATGCTAGCTTAAAGTTGTCGCATGTATGCTTCATTACAGCTTTCTTTGCATGATCAGAAGTTATGCTCGGCTTCGTGCATTGTCTTGCATTTTTCCCCTACCTTCGGGCGCATACCTTGTTTGTCTTGCATGTTTGTCTAAGTCTTCGGCCTTGTCGAAAATGGGTCGTCTCTGGGCTTTGACATTCACTCCCGTCATTGTTATGACTTTCGAGTTCTGTCAAAGAGGGGCAACTGTAGACACCCCATTTTCGACCATCCTCAAGACTTGGACGTCACCGTTTAAACACCCGGTGATCATCCATGTTTGTATTCGTTTGGAGTTCCCGGAGGTCTCGGCTACGTGTCTTGCCTCAGGATCTCCGAATTCGACCGTTTAGTGTCTGGTTTTGCACCAAACACTTGTGTTTTGCCTTGGAAGGGCAGGGAATGCCTTGTGAGGCATCCCCACACACCACCGGCCATGGCCAAAGGCCACCGGCTGGTTTTTGCTTCCGTCGGCAATGTATATTGCCGGTCGGCACTATTTGTTGCCAGTCGGCACTCTTTTTTGCCAAAATGGCATTTTTGGGCAGGCGACTACTGTTCATCTACTTTATGTAGATATTTTGTGCCAGCTGTGATAGCTGGCACCAACTCTGCTTCCCTCCATACACGTGTATGGAGGGATCTCCCTCTAAGCAAGCTTGTTGAATAAGCTTTGCAAGAGGGACTCCCATAAGAGGAGGGGCCTTCTCCTTATTCTAGGCTAGAAATTTTGAAGGCAAAACCAGGGTTTATACATATAGATACACCCTCTCTCTATACTTCCCTCTCTCTCCTCCTTTGTATGTGTTTCTTGGCCTAAAAGTGTGATTTTACCTTACTTTTGCACTAATACACACACTATTACACCTTGCTCCGAGATTGAGGGACTTTGAGGGTTGATTCTTGAGTTTTGGGGTTGTTTTTGATCAAAAGAAGAGGGCTGCATTGGCTGTTCTTGAGGTGTGCTTCAAGGGTGAGCATCTTGCTTTAGTTTCCCCAAACTTGCACTAGTCTTTTACCTATCTTTCTTGCTGATTTAGTTTTTGTGCATAACATAAAAAAGGCTTATATTTTCATGCTTTAGAACTTTCATTAAGGGTCTTTAGTGGTTTGAGTTTAAACTCACCCTCTTAGGCCTCATTTGGCCTTTTTTGTTGCCTCCTTGGTAAGGCCTTATTTGCTTAAGTGTTTTGGTCTCCTCACCACTGAAAACCAGTGGATTTTCAGTGGTAAGGAAGGTGGTTTGAAGTCTTGCATAGGGGAGGGACCCCCCTCTCCCTTCATTGTCTTATTTCCTTGCATTTTGGCTTAAAGGGTAACATGCATGCTTGATTGGTTTTAGCTCTTTTTCAGAGGTTTTTTGGGTGTTTTTAGGTCATTTGTAATCTCTGTTTTTAGTCGGATTTGTGGCCTTTTGCATGCTTAATATACTTGCTTTACATCCCCCTATTTGGCCTAGAAATGCGCCTTGTGTTTAGGCCATGATTCTTGCATGTGTTGGCTTAGTTCCATGGAGATTTTGGCATTATTTTATCATGTTTGAGGTCTGTTGGCCATCTATTTCAGTCATGCTTGCTTTGTTGGTGTCGTCTCTTTGTGTTTTGGCTTGTAAGTCTTGAGCATATTGACCTCTAGCATGTGTAGCTATGACCATCCTCATGATTTGGCATCATTTAGGACCATATTTCAGTCCAAAAATCATGTTTATATGTGTGCATGTGTGACCTCTTTCATGCCCCGAGAGTGGGCCTTTTATGCCTAGATATGAGCTTTGGTGCATGCATCCCATTGGAGCCATTTAAGCTGCCATATCAGTAGGTTTGGAGTCCATTTTGCATGCTAAGTTTCTGTTTTGACTTGTCCAATTCATGCCATGAGTGGTCATGTTGGTGGAAGTGAAGTGCCCTCCTTTTGTGCCTTAACTTTAGGACCATTGGCTTGCTTGTTGGCATGAGTTTTTGTCCACCTTTCTAGGCACTTTTGGCCACTGTTTTGGGGTGGATCAAGGTCTTCCCCTTTATAGTTCAAGGCCCTCTTGCATGCTTGTCTCATGTCCATTGCATGATTGCTTCATTAAGTGTTGTAATATGTTGATCCCATTCCTTAAATGGTCCACATTTGCATTGCATTTGCATCTTGCATGCTTAGCATTACATATTTGTCATATTAGTTGCATGACATTTGGCATGCCTTGCATAATTAGTATCATGTTGCATTTTGAGCCATGTGAGCATAACATGCATTGCATTACTTGGTTTGGGGTGTCAAGCCAAGTGTGAGGGTCAAGGAACATTCATACTATGAGTGATGTAATGTGCCTTGATTCTCGGTCACCGGGACCCTTGACTTCGGCATGATAGGGTCTTGGTCCTCATTTGTGTGGTTGCATGCATCTTTACATCAAGTGGCAAACTTGATCCCTTGGGCTATCATGCACCATTGATGGCTCGAGGATCGAGGGCCATGCTTCCCTGAGTTCAAAACATGATGGGAAGCATGACCATGCTTACATGTGCCTGAAATCCCATGCCATATACTATCTGTTCTCTGTTGCTGTCAAAACTATCTTCTGCAGGAAGCTTCTGCCGACCGGCAGAATTTAGTGCCGACCGGCCATTGATGAATGGCCGATAAATCCAAAAATAGCCGATGGAAATTCTGCACTGCCGGTGGGAATTTCCCCTAGTCGGTGGCACTCTGCAGCATGCAAGGAACCTGTCCTAGGGCTTTGGCAATTTTCAGAGAGACAGGGCAGTATAAACAGAGGTGGCAGGGGTATGGTACGGGTTTTCCAGGTGAGCCGGGTTTCGAGCATGCATCATTCGCGCATCCCGAGGCAGAGGCTGCGGCTACCCTTCTCTTTTCTTTCTATTAATTAATTAGAAATTCTGTAATAATTAATGTATTTGTTATTCGGTTTGTAATATTTATTTGGTCCCTCCGAGTGAGGGCAATTATGTAATAAGTGTGTGTGAGTGGTGTGTATGTCTTCCAATCCCCACTTTTTTCTTCCCTTTTATTTACCTGCTTTGATGGTTAGTATTAGGGCACATTTAAAATTAGCATACCTCATGCTGTACATGCGTGCATTTATGCATTTGTATTGCATGCATCAGGCTCGGTACATCACGCTAACTGCATTTGTATTTCAATTCCAAATTGAATACGTGCATCAATTGGTCGCATTTCACATGTCATGCTTAGGTTAGCCGAGCCTACTTTGACTGCGTCCTGTATGTGTTACATTAGACAATCCGACATAAACTAGAATCACGCATGTTTGCTAACTAGTTTATTGTTTTGGCACGGAGTACGATGTAAGTATTTATGCTTTAGCATCCCGCATGCGTGTGAGCATTGCCATGACAGTATGCTTGCCATGCGGCTAAATGTTTATGTGATAAATTGTTTGAATGCCTGTGGGTGAAGGTTGGACTGCCTGAGTTGGAAAAGTTCATTGAAAGTCCGTATTTTTAGCCTACTTGCGGGTAGCAAATTCCAAAACGTTTTTCCAAAATAAACGGATGCGCGGCGCTTATTTCCAAATTAGGCAATCTAGTCTATACTTGTTTGCTGTGCGCATAGCATAGTAATTCTAGACTAATAACCGGAATAAGAACATATAACGTTTTTAAAAACGAATATCACGGTTAGTAGAGGCCGGTCTTCAGACCGGGTGAGAGGGGGTGCTCATAGCTAACCTTCCCCAATCGTACCCAAGCTCCCGAGCCTAGGCAACTTTGGCAATGACGGACACGTGGCCTTTGGCACCGAGTCAGGGTTTCCTAAATTCCCCCATTTTAAAATATTTAGGTGGCGACTCTGTATCTGGCAAAGCAGTCCATGTTTGGCACTACTTTTCTAAAAATCTGTTTTCTCAAAAACAATTTGCCAAATTTGGACTCTTTGGCTCAGATTAAGAACCGTGACACAAATCGAGTCCGAACTGTAGTGAGGCCCACGCGGACGCGTCTACACCGTGGATGTTGGTAGTTGATTATTATCTTGTTTACATCCTTTTTACTTCGTATTTGAGTTATAGGATGTGTTGGGCAGGTTTGTTACAGGTTGGTTGAGTTTAGAAACCAAAACTAGTTGCCCAGATTTTGTCCTGTCCGCTCGAGCGGGGGTTTTGACGCTCGAGCGGGGAATACACCCATCCAGTATTTCCTGTGCAGTGTTGGACGCTCGAGCGGGGGATTGGCCGCTCGAGCGGGAGGTTGTGAGTGACGCTCGAGCGGGGCTTCGAGAGCTCGAGCGGGGACCTGCTGTGTCGAGATGCTGGGAGAGTGCATCTGGCACTCGAGCGGGAGTTGGCCGCTCGAGCGGGAGTCTGTGAGTGCCGCTTGAGCGGGGCGACTGGGTTTAAGTTCCGAGTTTTGACTTTTCAAATCACTTTTTCACTTTCTCTTCTCTCTCCTACTTTTCCAAAAACACCATTGTTGAGCCTCTCACTCTAGAACTCTACCTCCTCTCTAGGTTTTGATCTAGTAGGAGTGATTTGCTCATCTTTGGCCTTTACAAAAAAGTTGTTGATTGTCGAGGGCTACTTTTTAATCTGAAAATTTCGGGATTTGGAGCACGTTGGGTTTTGTCATCTTCTCCATTGGGGCTCCGAATTTGAGGTAGGGATATCCTACTCCTCTATGGATTTTGTCTTTAAATTTTAATATTTTGAGATGTTGGGGTTGGTTTGGTAATTTTGTGAAAGTTTGGGGCTTTTGTGTAATTTTGCAAAAGTCAGGGTTTTATTTATAATAAACCTAGATGCATGTTTGGCATAGAGAAATGGAATAATTGTTGAATCATTGATGAATATGGGACCTTAAGGGTTGTAATGTTAATTATGGACAATGCCCTAATTACATTGTTTGATTAATTGGGTTAATTAATCGTGAGAAATGAAGTTATGAAATAGGAATGTTGAGATTGGGAATGTATGGGGTTAAAGGGTGTAGTTGAATTATTTATCACTCACCGAAATGAAATGTTGATTGAATATCCATTTGCGCATTTATTTTCTGTTTAGAAATAACTGCTTTGGGCTATCGGTGGAGGATATTCGTGGTTGTTGTAGACAATGCATGATGATTAGGCAAACGAAAACTAATCAATGGAATGTGTCATGGAATTTGACGGTTGATAGAATACATTAACTGTATGTATTGAATGATGGTATATAGAACCAATGTGTTTGTATACGTTATGTGTAGAGGAGGAGATGGGGGATGTACTCCGCGGTTTAGGGGAAGATGGGGGATGTACCTCTAAACCGGATAGTGTTGGGAGGAGATGGGGGATGAACTCCGTAGATACAGCTCATATGCTTGTCTAGAGAAATGAAGATAGAGCTCATATGCTTATCTTTGTGAAGTGTAGATACAGCTCATATGCTTGTCTAGAGAAGTGAAGATAGGGCTAATATGCTTATTTTTGTGAAATGTGGATGTAGCTCGTATGCTTATCTGTGAATGTGGGATATAGTTTTTATACATATCTGTTGTGATGATGATAGAGCTAATATGCTTATCTGTTGAAAAAGGGAAAATGAAAAGTAACTTGGACTCATAAGTCGTATGACATAAAATGTGATTTATGTGGATGTATCAGTATTGGCCATCTATCAATTGCTAATCTTTTAGTCATTGTTCATGGTTGGTTTAGTGTATTTCTACTGGGCTGTGGCTCACCCTATATGGGAATATCATTTTCAGGTACAAGTAGCATGCCACCTCCAAGGTCATAGCTTGGGAGGCTAGAGGCGGACAGATTTTTGTTGTTTAAGTTCTTTTGATGTATAACATGTATATTCAAGCCGAGGGCTTAATGTGTAGCGGAGTTAGCACTCTTTTGTTGTAACCAAGTGTTAACTTGGAAAGCTGTAAGCCCGTAGGGCATTTTGCTTTTGTTGTTAACATGTAATACTTTTGTAATGAAATTGTAATGAAACCCTGATTAATAGAAGAATGTGGATATTTTGTATGTCAATGAATGTCTCAATTGATGGTTTAATGTTATTATTTTGAGGGCGTTACAGGTTTCTTGAATGAACTTCCACTTGTAATTTTTCGTAACTTCCATTTTTATTTTTATTCAGGTTATTTTTCTATTCAACTTCCTTTTTTATTTAACTTCATTTTTCAATCAAATTTCTTTTCTACTCAACTTCCTTTTTTATTTAATTTCCAAATAGATTGTTAAGGTATAGTGGTTTCTGGATTGAACTTCCATTTTTAATTTTATGCAACTTTCATTTTTATTTTTATTCAACTACCATTTTTATTCAATTTGCTTTTCTATTAAACTTCTTTTTTTATTTAATTTCTAAATATATCGTTAACATATATTGGTTTCTGTATTGAACTTCCATTTTTAATTTTATGCAACTTTCACTTTTATTTTTATTCAACTTCTATTTTTCTTCAATTTACTTTTCTATTAAACTTCCTTTTTTATTTAATTTCCAAATAGATCATTAAGGCATAGTGGTTTCTTGAATGAACTTCCATTTTTAATTTTCTGCAACTTCTATTTTTATTTTTATTCGACTTCCATTTGTATTCAAGTCATTTTTCTATTCAACTTCTTTATTTGTTTAATTACCAAATAGGTCGTTAAGGTATAGTAGTTTCTTGAATGAACTTCCATTTTTAATTTTCAGCAACTTCCATTTTTGTTTTTATTTAATTTCCTTTTTCAATCAAGTTTCTTTTCTACTCAACTTCCTTTTTTATTTAATTTCCAAATAGATCGTTAAGGTATAATGTTTATGGATTGAACTTCCATTTTTAATTTTATGCAACTTTCATTTTTATTTTTATTCAACTTCAATTTTTATTCAATTTACTTTTCTATTAAACTTCCTTTTTTATTTAATTTCCAAATAGATCGTTAAGGTATAGTGGTTTCCTGAATGAACTTCCATTTTTAATTTTCTGCAACTTCCATTTTTATTTGTATTCGACTTCCATTTTTATTCAGGTTATTTTTATATGCAACTTCCTTTTTTATTAAATTTTCTAATAGATCGTTAAGGTATAATGGTTTCTTGAATGAACTTCCATTTTTAAATTTCTACAACTTCCACTTTTATTTTTATTTAACTTCCTTTTTCAATCAAGTTTCTTTTCTACTCAACTTCCTTTTTTATTTAATTTCCAAATAGATCGTTAAGGTATAATGGTTTCTTGATTGAACTTCCATTTTTAATTTTATGCAACTTTCAATTTTATTTTTCTTCAACTTCCATTTTTATTCAATTTGCTTTTCTATTAAACTTCCTTTTTTATTTAATTTCCAAATAGATCGTTAAGGTATAGTGGTTTCCTGAATGAACTTCCATTTTTAATTTTCTGCAACTTTTATTTTTATTTTTATTCGACTTCCATTTTTATTCAAGTTATTTTTCTATTCAACTTCCTTTTTTATTTAATTTCCAAATAGATTGTTAAGGTATAGTGGTTTCTTGAATGAACTTCCAATTTTAATTTTCTGCAACTTCCATTTTTATTTCTATTCAACTTCTTTTTTTATTCAAGTTTCTTTTCTATTCAAGTTCCTTTTTTATTTAATTTCCAAATAGATCGTTAAGGTATAGTGGTTTCTGGATTGAACTTCCATTTTTAATTTTATGCAAGTTTCATTTTTATTTTTCTTCAACTTCCATTTTTATTCAATTTGCTTTTCTATTAAACTTCCTTTTTTATTTAATTTCCAAATAGATCGTTACGGTATAGTGGTTTCCTGAATGAACTTCCATTTTTAATTTTCTGCAACTTTCATTTTTATTTTTATTCGACTTCCATTTTTATTCAAGTTATTTTTCTATTCAATTTCCTTTTTTATTTAATTTCCAAATTGATCGAAATGTATAGTGGTTTCTTGAATGAACTATCATTTTTAATTTTCTGCAATTTTCGTTTTTATTTTTATTTAACTTCCCTTTATATTCAAATTTCTTTTCTACTCAACTTCCTTTTTTATTTAATTTCCAATAGATCGTTAACGTATAGTGGTTTCTTGAATGAACTTCCATTTTTCATTTTATGCAACTTTCATTTTTATTTTTATTCAACTTCCTTTTTTACACAATTTACTTTTCTATTAAAGTTCCTTTTTTATTTAATTTCCAAATAGGTCGTTAAGGTATAGTGGTTTCTTGAATGAATTTCCATTTTTAATTTTCTACAACTTCCATTTTTATTTTTAATTAACTTCCATTTTTATTCAAATTATTTTTCTATTCAACTTCTTTTTTTATTTAATTTCCAAATAGATCGTTAAGGTATAGTGGTTTCTTGAATGAACTTCCATTTTTCATTCTCTGCAACTTCCATTTTTATTTTTTTTCGACTTCCATTTTTATTCAAGTTATTTTTCTATTCAACTTCCTTTTTTATTTAATTTTAAAATAGATCGTTAAGGTATAGTGGTTTCTTGAATGAACTTCCAATTTTAATTTTCTGCAACTTCCATTTTTATTTCGATTCAACTTCTTTTTTTATTCAAGTTTCTTTTCTATTCAACTTCCTTTTTTATTTCATTTCCAAATAGATCGTTAACGTATAGTGGTTTCTTGAATGAACCTCCATTTTTCATTTTATGCAACTTTCATTTTTATTTTTATTCAACTTCCATTTTTACTCAATTTAATTTTCTATTAAAGTTCCTTTTTTATTTAATTTCCAAATAGGTCGTTAAGGTATAGTGGTTTCTTGAATGAATTTCCATTTTTAATTTTCTACAACTTCCATTTCTATTTTTAATTAACTTCCATTTTTATTCAATTTATTTTTCTATTCAACTTCTTTTTTTATTTAATTTCCAAATAGATCATTAAGGCATAGTGGTTTCCTAAATGAACTTCCATTTTTAATTTTCTGCAACTTTCATTTTTATTTTTATTCGACTTCCATTTTTATTCAAGTTATTTTTCTATTCAATTTCCTTTTTTATTTAATTTCCAAATTGACCGAAATGTATCGTGGTTTCTTGAATGAACTACCATTTTTAATTTTCTGCAATTTTCATTTTTATTTTTATTTAACTTCTTTTTATATTCAAGTTTCTTTTCTACTCAACTTCATTTTTTATTTAATTTCCAAATAGATCGTAAACGTATAGTGGTTTCTTGAATGAACTTCCATTTTTCATTTTATGCAACTTTCATTTTTATTTTTATTCAACTTCCATTTTTACTGAATTTAGTTTTCTATTAAACTTCCTTTTTTATTTAATTTCCAAATAGGTCGTTAAGGTATAGTGGTTTCTTGAATGAATTTCCATTTTTAATTTTCTACAGCTTTCATTTTTATTTTTAATTAACTTCCATTTTTATTCAAGTTATTTTTTAATTCAACTTCTTTTTTTATTTAATTTCCAAATAGATCGTTAAGGTATAGTGGTTTCCTGAATGAACTTCCATTTTTAATTTTCTGCAACTTTCATTTTTATTTTTATTCGACTTCCATTTTTATTCAAGTTATTTTTCTATTCAATTTCCTTTTCTATTTAATTTCCAAATTGATAGAAATGTATAGTGGTTTCTTTAATGAACTACCATTTTTAATTTTCTGCAATTTTCATTTTTATTTTTATTTAACTTCCTTTTATATTCAAGTTTCTTTTCTACTCAACTTCCTTTTTTTTTTTAATTTCCAAATAGATCATTAACGTATAGTGGTTTCTTGAATGAACTTCCATTTTTCATTTTATGCAACTTTCATTTTTATTTTTATTCAACTTCGATTTTTACTCAATTTACTTTTCTTTTAAACATCCTTTTTTATTTAATTTCCAAATAGGTCGTTAAGGTATAGTGGTTTCTTGAATGAATTTCCATCTTTAATTTTCTACAACTTCCATTTTTATTTTTAATTAACTTCCATTTTTATTCAAGTTATTTTTCTATTCAACTTCTTTTTTTATTTAATTTCCAAATAGATCGTTAAGGTATAGTGGTTTCTTGAATGAACTTCCATTTTAAATTTTCTGCAACTTCCATTTTTATTTTTATTTAACTTCCTTTTTTTTTCAAGTTTCTTTTCTAGTCAACTTTCTTTTTTATTTAATTTCCAAATAGATCGTTAAGGTATAGTGGTTTTTGGAGTGAACTTCCATTGTTAATTTTATGCAACTTTCATTTTTATTTTTATTCAACTTCCATTTTTATTAAATTTACTTTTCTATTAAACTTCCGTTTTTCTTTAATTTCCAAATTGATCGTTAAGGTATAGTGGTTTCTTGAATGAACTTCTATTTTGAATTTTCTGCAACTTCCATTTTTATTTTTATTCGACTTCCATTTTTATTCAAGTCATTTTTCTATTCAACTTCCTTTTTTATTTAATTTCCAAAAAGATCGTTAAGGAATAGTGGTTTCTTGAATGAACTTCAATTTTTAATTTTCTGCACCTTCCATTTTTATTTTTATTTGACTTCCATTTTTATTCAAGTCATTTTTCTATTCAACTACCTTTTTTATTTAATTTCCAAATAGGTCGTTAAGGTATAGTGGTTTCTGGATTGAACTTCCATTTTTAATTTTATGCAACTTTCATTTTTATTTTTATTCAACTTCCATTTTTATTCAATTTACTTTTTCTATTAAACTTCCTTTTTTATATAATTTCCAAATAGATCGTTAAGGTATAGTGGTTTCTTCAATGAACTTCCATTTTTAATTTTCGGCAACTTCCATTTTTATTTTTATTCGACTTCCATTTTTATTCTAGTCAATTTTCTATTCAACTTCCTTTTTTTTTTAATTTCCAAATAGGTCGTTAAGGCATTGTGGTTTTTGGATTTAACTTCCATTTTTAATTTTATGCAACTTTCATTTTTATTTTTATTCAACTTATATTTTTATTCAATTTACTTTTCCATTAAACTTCCTTTTTTATTTAATTTCCAAATAGATCGTTAAGGTATAGTGGTTTCTTGAATGAACTTCCATTTTTAATTTTCTGTAACTTCCATTTTTATTTTTATTCGACTTACATTTTTATTCAAGTCAATTTTCTATTCAACTTCCTTTTTTATTTAATTTCCAAAAAGATCGTTAAGGTATAGTAGTTTCTTGAATGAACTTCCATTTTTAATTTTCTGCACCGTCCATTTTATTTTTATTTGACTTCCTTTTTTATTCAAGTCATTTTTCTATTCAACTTCCTTTTTTATTTAATTTCCAAATAGATTGTTAAGATATAGTGGTTTTTGGATTGAACTT
Organism: Camellia sinensis; assembly: GCF_055761805.1. Taxonomy (NCBI): domain Eukaryota; kingdom Viridiplantae; phylum Streptophyta; class Magnoliopsida; order Ericales; family Theaceae; genus Camellia; species Camellia sinensis. The sequence continues at coordinate 10,244,348 of NC_138962.1, read as the reverse complement.
CCATTGTTAATTTTATGCAACTTTCATTTTTATTTTTATTCAACTTTCATTTTTATTCAATTTACTTTTCTATTAAACTTCCTTTTTTATTTAATTTCCAAATAGATCGTTAAGGTATAGTGGTTTCTTGAAAGAACTTCCATTTTTAATTTTCTGCAACTTCCATTTTTATTTTTATTTAACTTCCTTTTTTATTCAAGTTTCTTTTCTACTCAACTTCCTTTTTTATTTAATTTCCAAATAGATTGTTAAGGTATAGTGGTTTTTGGATTGGACTTCCATTGTTAATTTTATGCAACTTTCATTTTTATTTTTATTCAACTTCCATTTTTATTCAATTTACTTTTCTATTAAACTTCTTTTTTTATTTAATTTACAAATAGATCGTTAAGCTATAGTGGTTTCTTGAATGAACTTCCATTTTTAATTTTCTGCAACTTTCATTTTTATTTTTATTTAACTTCCTTTTTTATTCAAGTTTCTTTTCTACTCAACTTCTTTTTTTTTTTTATTTCCAAATAGATTGTTAAGGTATAGTGGTTTTTGGATTGAACTTCCATTGTTAATTTTATGCAACTTTCATTTTTATTTTTATTCAACTTCCATTTTTATTCAATTTACTTTTCTATTAAACTTCCCTTTTTATTTAATTTCCAAATACATCGTTAAGGAATAGTGGTTTCTTGAATGAACTTCCATTTTTTATTTTCTGAAACTTTTGTTTTTATTTTTGTTTAACTTCCATTTTTATTCAATTTACTTTTCTATTCAACTGCCTTTTTTATTTAATTTCCAAATAGATCGTTAAGGTATAGTGGTTTCTTGTATGAATTTCTATTTTTAATTTTCTGCAACTTCCATTTTTATTTTTAAGTAACTTCCATTTTTATTCAAGTCACTACTCTATTCAACTACCTTTTTTTATTTAATTTCCAAATAGATCGTTAACGTATAGCGGTTTCTGGATTGAACTTCCATTTTTAATTTTATGCAACTTTCATTTTTATGTTATTCAACTTCTTTTTTTATTTAATTTCCAAATAGATCGTTAAGGTATATTGGTTTCTTGAATAAACTTTCATTTTTAATTTTCTGCAACTTCCATTTTTATTTTTATTTGACGTCCATTTGTATTCAAGTCATTTTTCTATTCAACTTCCTTATTTATTTAATTTCCATATAGGTCGTTAAGGTATTGTGGTTTCTTGAATGAAATTCCATTTTTAATTTTCTGCAACTTCCATTTTTATTTTTATTTAACTTCCTTTTTCAATCAAGTTTCTTTTCTACTCAACTTCCTTTTTTATTTAATTTCCAAATAGATCGTTAAGGTATAGTGGTTTATGGATTGAACTTCCATTTTTAATTTTATGCAACTTTCATTTTTATTTTTATTCAACTTCCATTTTTATTCAATTTGCTTTTCTATTAAACTTACTTTTTTATTTAATTTCCAAATTGATCGTTAAGGTATAGTGGTTTCTTGAATGAACTTCCATTTTTAATTCTCTGCAACTTCCATTTTTATTTTTTTTCGACTTCCATTTTTATTCAAGTTATTTTTCTATTCAATTTCCTTTTCTATTTAATTTCCAAATTGATAGAAATGTATAGTGGTTTCTTTAATGAACTACCATTTTTAATTTTCTGCAATTTTCATTTTTATTTTTATTTAACTTCCTTTTATATTCAAGTTTCTTTTCTACTCAACTTCCTTTTTTTTTTTAATTTCCAAATAGATCATTAACGTATAGTGGTTTCTTGAATGAACTTCCATTTTTCATTTTATGCAACTTTCATTTTTATTTTTATTCAACTTCGATTTTTACTCAATTTACTTTTCTTTTAAACATCCTTTTTTATTTAATTTCCAAATAGGTCGTTAAGGTATAGTGGTTTCTTGAATGAATTTCCATCTTTAATTTTCTACAACTTCCATTTTTATTTTTAATTAACTTCCATTTTTATTCAAGTTATTTTTCTATTCAACTTCTTTTTTTATTTAATTTCCAAATAGATCGTTAAGGTATAGTGGTTTCTTGAATGAACTTCCATTTTAAATTTTCTGCAACTTCCATTTTTATTTTTATTTAACTTCCTTTTTTTTTCAAGTTTCTTTTCTAGTCAACTTTCTTTTTTATTTAATTTCCAAATAGATCGTTAAGGTATAGTGGTTTTTGGAGTGAACTTCCATTGTTAATTTTATGCAACTTTCATTTTTATTTTTATTCAACTTCCATTTTTATTAAATTTACTTTTCTATTAAACTTCCGTTTTTCTTTAATTTCCAAATTGATCGTTAAGGTATAGTGGTTTCTTGAATGAACTTCTATTTTGAATTTTCTGCAACTTCCATTTTTATTTTTATTCGACTTCCATTTTTATTCAAGTCATTTTTCTATTCAACTTCCTTTTTTATTTAATTTCCAAAAAGATCGTTAAGGAATAGTGGTTTCTTGAATGAACTTCAATTTTTAATTTTCTGCACCTTCCATTTTTATTTTTATTTGACTTCCATTTTTATTCAAGTCATTTTTCTATTCAACTACCTTTTTTATTTAATTTCCAAATAGGTCGTTAAGGTATAGTGGTTTCTGGATTGAACTTCCATTTTTAATTTTATGCAACTTTCATTTTTATTTTTATTCAACTTCCATTTTTATTCAATTTACTTTTTCTATTAAACTTCCTTTTTTATATAATTTCCAAATAGATCGTTAAGGTATAGTGGTTTCTTCAATGAACTTCCATTTTTAATTTTCGGCAACTTCCATTTTTATTTTTATTCGACTTCCATTTTTATTCTAGTCAATTTTCTATTCAACTTCCTTTTTTTTTTAATTTCCAAATAGGTCGTTAAGGCATTGTGGTTTTTGGATTTAACTTCCATTTTTAATTTTATGCAACTTTCATTTTTATTTTTATTCAACTTATATTTTTATTCAATTTACTTTTCCATTAAACTTCCTTTTTTATTTAATTTCCAAATAGATCGTTAAGGTATAGTGGTTTCTTGAATGAACTTCCATTTTTAATTTTCTGTAACTTCCATTTTTATTTTTATTCGACTTACATTTTTATTCAAGTCAATTTTCTATTCAACTTCCTTTTTTATTTAATTTCCAAAAAGATCGTTAAGGTATAGTAGTTTCTTGAATGAACTTCCATTTTTAATTTTCTGCACCGTCCATTTTATTTTTATTTGACTTCCTTTTTTATTCAAGTCATTTTTCTATTCAACTTCCTTTTTTATTTAATTTCCAAATAGATTGTTAAGATATAGTGGTTTTTGGATTGAACTTCCATTGTTAATTTTATGCAACTTTCATTTTTATTTTTATTCAACTTTCATTTTTATTCAATTTACTTTTCTATTAAACTTCCTTTTTTATTTAATTTCCAAATAGATCGTTAAGGTATAGTGGTTTCTTGAAAGAACTTCCATTTTTAATTTTCTGCAACTTCCATTTTTATTTTTATTTAACTTCCTTTTTTATTCAAGTTTCTTTTCTACTCAACTTCCTTTTTTATTTAATTTCCAAATAGATTGTTAAGGTATAGTGGTTTTTGGATTGGACTTCCATTGTTAATTTTATGCAACTTTCATTTTTATTTTTATTCAACTTCCATTTTTATTCAATTTACTTTTCTATTAAACTTCTTTTTTTATTTAATTTACAAATAGATCGTTAAGCTATAGTGGTTTCTTGAATGAACTTCCATTTTTAATTTTCTGCAACTTTCATTTTTATTTTTATTTAACTTCCTTTTTTATTCAAGTTTCTTTTCTACTCAACTTCCTTTTTTTTTTTTAATTTCCAAATAGATTGTTAAGGTATAGTGGTTTTTGGATTGAACTTCCATTGTTAATTTTATGCAACTTTCATTTTTATTTTTATTCAACTTCCATTTTTATTCAATTTACTTTTCTATTAAACTTTCCTTTTTATTTAATTTCCAAATACATCGTTAAGGAATAGTGGTTTCTTGAATGAACTTCCATTTTTTATTTTCTGAAACTTTTGTTTTTATTTTTGTTTAACTTCCATTTTTATTCAATTTACTTTTCTATTCAACTGCCTTTTTAATTTAATTTCCAAATAGATCGTTAAGGTATAGTGGTTTCTTGTATGAATTTCTATTTTTAATTTTCTGCAACTTCCATTTTTATTTTTAAGTAACTTCCATTTTTATTCAAGTCACTACTCTATTCAACTACCTTTTTTTATTTAATTTCCAAATAGATCGTTAACGTATAGTGGTTTCTGGATTGAACTTCCATTTTTAATTTTATGCAACTTTCATTTTTATGTTATTCAACTTCTTTTTTTATTTAATTTCCAAATAGATCGTTAAGGTATATTGGTTTCTTGAATAAACTTTCATTTTTAATTTTCTGCAACTTCCATTTTTATTTTTATTTGACGTCCATTTGTATTCAAGTCATTTTTCTATTCAACTTCCTTATTTATTTAATTTCCATATAGGTCGTTAAGGTATTGTGGTTTCTTGAATGAAATTCCATTTTTAATTTTCTGCAACTTCCATTTTTATTTTTATTTAACTTCCTTTTTCAATCAAGTTTCTTTTCTACTCAACTTCCTTTTTTATTTAATTTCCAAATAGATCGTTAAGGTATAGTGGTTTATGGATTGAACTTCCATTTTTAATTTTATGCAACTTTCATTTTTATTTTTATTCAACTTCCATTTTTATTCAATTTGCTTTTCTATTAAACTTACTTTTTTATTTAATTTCCAAATTGATCGTTAAGGTATAGTGGTTTCTTGAATGAACTTCCATTTTTAATTCTCTGCAACTTCCATTTTTATTTTTTTTCGACTTCCATTTTTATTCAAGTTATTTTTCTATTCAACTTCCTTTTTTCTTTAATTTCCAAATAGATCGTTAAGGTATAGTGGTTTCTTGAATGAACTTCCAATTTTAATTTTCTGCAACTTCCATTTTTATTTCTATTCAACTTCTTTTTTTATTCAAGTTTCTTTTGTATTCAACTTCCTTTTTTATTTAATTTCCAAATAGATCGTTAAGGTATACTGGTTTCTTGATTGAACTTTCATTTTTAATTTTATGCAACTTTCATTTTTATTTTTATTTATAGCGATCCCGGATTTACCCTTGTTGTACAGTGATCCGGACATGTGTTCGTGGATGTTGGTAGTTGATTATTATCTTGTTTACATCCTTTTTACTTTGTATTTGGGTTATAGGATGTGTTGGGCAGGTTTGTTACCGGTTGGTTGAGTTTAGAAACCAAAACTAGTTGCCCAGATTTTGACCTGTCCGCTCGAGCGGGGGTTTTGGCGCTCGAGCGGGAGTTTCACCCATCCAGTATTTCCTGTGCAGTGTTGGACGCTCGAGCATGGTATTGGCCGCTCGAGCGGGATTGTGGGAGTGTCGCTCGAGCGGGGAGTTGGAAACTCGAGCAAAGACCTGGTTCTGTAAAAGTTCTGGGAGCGTGTATCCGCCGCTCGAGCGGGATTGTTGACGCTCGAGCGGGAGTCTGTGAGTGACGCTCGAGCGAGGTGTTTGACGCTCGAGCGGGGTGACTGGGTTTAAGTTCCGAGTTTTGACTTTTCAAATCACTTTTTCACTTTCTCTTCTCTCTCCTACTTTTCCAAAAACACCATTGTTGAGCCTCTCACTCTAGAACTCTACCTTCTCTCTAGGTTTTGATCTAGTAGGAGTGATTTTCTCATCTTTGGCCTTTACAAAAAGGTTGTTGATCGTCGAGGGCTACATTTTAATCTGAAAATTTCGGGATTTGGAGCACGTTGGGTTTTGTCATCTTCTCCCTTGGGGCTCCGAATTTGAGGTAGGGATATCCTACTCCTCTCTATGGATTTTGTCCTTAAATTTTAGTATTTTGAGATGTTGGGGTTGGTTTGATAATTTTGTGAAAGTTTGGGGCTTTGTGTGATTTTACAAAAGTCGGGGTTTTATTTATAATAAACCTAGATGCATGTTTGGCATAGAGAAATGGAATAAATGTTGAATCATTGATGAAAATGGGACCTAAGAATTGAAATGTTAATTATGGAAGTTGACCTAATTACATTGTCTGATTAATTGGGATAATTATAGCGACCCCGGTCTTTTCTCATTTGATTATTGTATCCGGACTTAGGTTCCGTAGATTCCGTCATTGTATAATTGTTGTTGTCATTCATTATTATCTTATTTTGAGTCTTGGGTTGTGTTGGGAAGATTTGGAGCAGGTTGGTTGAGCTTAGGAACCAAGTCTAGTTGCCCAGATTTTGGCTTGTCCGCTCGAGCGGGGGTTTGGACGCTCGAGCGGGGAATACACCCATCCAGTATGTCCTGTGTAGTGTTGGCCGCTCGAGCGGGGGATTGGACGCTCGAGCGGGAAGTCGTGAGTGACGCTCGAGCGGGGACTTGGGCGCTCGAGCGGGGACCTGTCTGCAAAAACTTCTGGGAGTGTGCATTCGCCGCTCGAGCGGGAGTTTGGCCGCTCGAGCGGGAGTCTGTGAGTGGCGCTCGAGCGGGGGTTTCCACGCTCGAGCAGGGCGACTGGTATAAAAATCCGAGACCCGACTTTCTGGGTCATTTTTTATCTCCTTTTTTATTTTAAAACCCTAGAACCGTCTTCTCCCTCTCCCTACACACCTTCTCTCTTAGGTTTGATCTACTTAGAGTGTATTTCTACCCTAAGTCCTTTGTTAAAAAGATAGAGTGGGTCGAGGGCTTCTGTTTGATCTGAACAATCCTGGGTTTGGAGCACTTTGGTTTTCGTCATCTTCTCCATTCGAATTCTTCGCTTCAAGGTAGGGATTTCCTACTCCATCCTATAAGTTTTGTCCTAAGTTTTGGTATTTTGATATGTTGGGAGTACTTTGGTAATTTTGGGAAAAACCCTAGTTGTATTAATAAATTAATTTGTATAATTAATTTAAGGAAATTGGGGAAATTGGTTAAATGCATGAAATTGAGGAATTCATTGATTAAATGGTGTAGTTGGATAATTAAAATCACTCGCTTATTGAATTGTTGATATATTTATTTCCAGTCTAGAAATAACTGTTTTGGGCTATCGGTGGAGGATAGTCGTGTTTGTTGTAGACATTGCATATGGATTAGGAATAACTGAAACTAATCACATTGGTTAAGTCATTAATTTTGACTATTGCATTAATACAGACATTATGTGTATTAATTGTGTGTTATATGTTATGTGTTTACATACATTGTTTTGTGTGGGAGGAGATAAGGGATGTACTCCACGGTTTAGGGGAAGATAGGGGATGGACCTCTAAACCGGATTTTTGTTTGGGAGGAGATAGGGGATGGACTCCATTAGCATCACTTTTATGTGTGCTTATTTATATAGAAGTGTTTTATTGATACATCACTAAAATGTGTATCAAACTGGAAGTATGAAGTGTTTTGATTTGAGCCTGAGTCTCAATTGTTTGTTGACATTGGAGGAATGTGAATATGATATATATATATATAGTTCACTGCTGTAAGTTTGGCCAGGTTCTGAGCCATATTGATAATGTTGGAAAGTAAAACGTATTTTAGACATTAGTGTCGTGAGACTGTATAATGATGTAATTGATTATCTTGGTTAACCACCTATTAAATACTAATGCTTTATTCAATGCTTATATTTGGTTTAGTATATTTCTACTGGGCTGTGGCTCACCCTTTATGGGAACATCATTTTCAGGTTCAGGTGATAAGCTACCTCCAAGGACATAGCTTGGAAGGGCTTGGATTTTGAAGATTATTTTTAGTTATTTGCTTCCATTAGTTAGTACATGTAAACATACAAGCCTAGGGCTTTATTTGTATTTGAGTTAGAACTCATACTTTTGTGTCCAAGTGTTGGCTTGGAAAGATGTAAGCCTGTAAGGCATTTAATTTGATGTTACATGTAATGCTTTTGTTTAGTAAGACTCTGATGAATATTATAATGAACTGTTTCCTTTTTAAACATTGCATGTTGATGTTATATATATTTAATGGGTTTATTTTCGAGGGCGTTACAATAATTAATTGTGAGAAATGAGGAAATGAAATGAAATCGTTGAGCTTGGGAATGTACGGGGTTAAAGGGTGTAGTTGAATTATTTATCACTCACCGAATTGAAATGTTGATCGAATATCCATTTGTGCATTTATTTCCTGTTTAGAAATAACTGCTTTGGGCTATCGGTGGAGGATAGTCGTGATTGTTGTAGACAATGCATGATGATTAGGCAAACGAAAACTAATCAATGGAATGTGTCATGAAATTTGACGTTTGATAGAATACATTAACTGTATGTATTGAAGGATTGTATATAGAACCAATGTGTTTGTATACGTTATGTGTAGAGGAGCAGATGGGGGATGTACTCCGCGGTTTAGGGGAAGATGGGGGATGTACCTCTAAACTGGATAGTGTTGGGAGAAGATAGGGGATGAACTCCGTAGATATAGCTCATATGCTTGTCTAGAGAAGTGAAGATAGAGCTCATATGCTTATCTTTGTGAAGTGTGGATATAGCTTATATGCTTATCTGTGAATATGGGATATAGTTGTTATACACATTTGTTGAGAATGTGGATATAGCTTATATGCTTATATGTGAATGTGGGATATAGTTTTTATACATATCTGTTGAGAACATGATAGAGCTAATATGCTTATCTGTTGAAAAAGGGAAAATGAAAAGTAACTTGGACTCATAAGTCGTATGACATAAAATGTGATTTATGTGGATGTATCTGTATTGGCCATCTATCAATTGCTAATCTTTTAGTCATTGTTCATGGTTGGTTTAGTGTATTTCTATTGGGCTGTGGCTCACCCTATATGGGAATATCATTTTCAGGTACAGGTAGCATGCCACCTCCAAGGTCATAACTTGGGAGGCTAGAGGCCGACAGATTTTTGTTGTTTAAGTTCTTTTGATGTATTACATGTATATTCAAGCCGAGGGCTTAATGTGTAGATGAGTTAGCACTCTTTTGATGTAACCAAGTGTTAACTTGGAAAGCTGTAAGCCCGTAGGGCATTTTGCTTTTGTTGTTAACATGTAATATTTTTGTAATGAAACTCTGATGAATGGAAGAATGTGGGACTTTTATATATATATATCAATGCATGTCTCCATTGATGGGTTTAATGTTGTCATTTTGAGGGCGTTACATTATTCAACTTCCATTTTTGTTCAATTTACTTTTCTATTAAACTTCCATTTTTATTTAATTTCCAAATAGATCGTTAAGGTATAGTGGTTTCTTTAATGAACTTCCATTTTTAATTTTATGGAACTTTCATTTTTATTTAATTTCCAAATAGATCGTTAAGGTATAGTGGTTTCTTGAATGAACTTCCATTTTTAATTCTCTGCAACTTCCATTTTTATTTTTTTTCGACTTCCATTTTTATTCAAGTAATTTTTCTATTCAACTTCCTTTTTTATTTCATTTCCAAATAAATCGTTAAGGTATAATGGTTTCTTGAATGAACTTCCATTTTAAATTTTCTGCAACTTCCATTTTTATTTTTATTTAACTTCCTTTTTTTTTTCAAGTTTCTTTTCTAGTCAACTTTCTTTTTTATTTAATTTCCAAATAGATCGTTAAGGTATAGTGGTTTTTGGAGTGAACTTCCATTGTTAATTTTATGCAACTTTCATTTTTATTTTTATTCAACTTCCATTTTTATTAAATTTACTTTTCTATTAAACTTCCTTTTTTCTTTAATTTCCAAATAGATCGTTAAGGTATAGTGGTTTCTTGAATGAACTTCTATTTTTAATTTTCTGCAACTTCCATTTTTATTTTTATTCGACTTCCATTTTTATTCAAGTCATTTTTCTATTCAACTTCCTTTTTTATTTAATTTCCTAAAAGATCGTTAAGGTATAGTGGTTTCTTGAATGAATTTCAATTTTTAATTTTCTGCACCTTCCATTTTTATTTTTATTTGACTTCCATTTTTATTCAAGTCATTTTTCTATTCAACTTCCTTTTTTATTTAATTTCCAAATAGATCGTTAAGGTATAGTGGTTTCTGGATTGAACTTCCATTTTTAATTTTATGCAACTTTCATTTTTATTTTTATTCAACTTCCATTTTTATTCAATTTACTTTTTCTATTAAACTTCCTTTTTTTATTTAATTTCCAAATAGATCGTTAAGGTATAGTGGTTTCTTGAATGAACTTCCATTTTTAATTTTCTGCAACTTCCATTTTTATTTTTATTCGACTTCCATTTTTATTCAAGTCAATTTTCTATTCAACTACCTTTTTTTTTTTTTTAAATTTCCAAATAGGTCATTATGGTATAGTGGTTTTTGGATTTAACTTCCATTTTTAATTTTATGCAACTTTCATTTTTATTTTTATTCAACTTATTTTTTTATTCAATTTACTTTTCCATTAAACTTCGTTTTTTATTTAATTTCCAAATAGATCGTTAAGGTATAGTGGTTTCTTGAATGAACTTCCATTTTTAATTTTCTGTAACTTCCATTTTTATTTTTATTCGACTTCCATTTTTATTCAAGTCAATTTTCTATTCAACTTCCTTTTTTATTTAATTTCCAAATAGATCGTTAAGGTATAGTGGTTTCTTGAATGAACTTCCATTTTTAATTTTCTGCACCGTCCATTTTACTTTTATTTGACTTCCTTTTTTACTCAAGTCATTTTTCTATTCAACTTCCTTTTTTATTTAATTTCCAAATAGATCGTTAAGGTATAGTGGTTTCTTGAATGAACTTCCATTTTTAATTCTCTGCAACTTCCATTTTTATTTTTTTTCGACTTCCATTTTTATTCAAGTTATTTTTCTATTCAACTTCCTTTTTTATTTCATTTCCAAATAGATCGTTAAGGTATAGTGGTTTCTTGAATGAACTTCCAATTTTAATTTTCTGCAACTTCCATTTTTATTTCTATTCTACTTCTTTTTTTATTCAAGTTTCTTTTCTATTCAACTTCCTTTTTTATTTAATTTCCAAATAGATCGTTAAGGTATACTGGTTTCTTGAATGAACTTCCATTTTTAATTCTCTGCAACTTCCATTTTTATTTTTTTTCGACTTCCATTTTTATTCAAGTTATTTTTCTATTCAACTTCCTTTTTTATTTAATTTCCAAATTGATCGTTAAGGTATAGTGGTTTCTTGAATGAACTTCCATTTTTAATTCTCTGCAACTTCCATTTTTATTTTTTTTCGACTTCCATTTTTATTCAAGTTATTTTTCTATTCAACTTCCTTTTTTATTTAATTTCCAAATAGATCGTTAAGGTATAGTGGTTTCTTGAATGAACTTCCAATTTTAATTTTCTGCAACTTCCATTTTTATTTCTATTCAACTTCTTTTTTTATTCAAGTTTCTTTTCTATTCAACTTCCTTTTTTATTTAATTTCCAAATAGATCGTTAAGGTATACTGGTTTCTTGATTGAACTTCCATTTTTAATTTTAAATTTCACTTTTATTTTTATTCAACTTCCATTTTTGTTCAATTTACTTTTCTATTAAACTTCCATTTTTATTTAATTTCCAATTAGATCGTTAAGGTATAGTGGTTTCTTTAATGAACTTCCATTTTTAATTTTATGGAACTTTCATTTTTATTTTTGTTCAGCTTTCATTTTTATTCAAGTTATTTTTCTATTCAACTTCTTTTTTTATTTAATTTCCAAATAGATCTTTAAGGTATAGTGGTTTCTTGAATAAACTTCCATTTTTAATTCTCTGTAACTTCCATTTTTATTTTTTTTCGACTTCCATTTTTATTCAAGTTATTTTTCTATTCAACTTCGTTTTTTATTTAATTTCCAAATAGATCGTTAAGTTATAGTGGTTTCTTGAATGAACTTCCATTTTTAATTCTCTGCAACTTCCATTTTTATTTTTTTTCGACTTCTATTTTTATTCAAGTTATTTTTCTATTCAACTTCCTTTTTTATTTAATTTCCAAATAGATCGTTAAGGTATAGTTGTTTCATGAATGAACTTCCAATTTTAATTTTCTGCTGTAACGCCCTCAAAATAATAACATTAAACCCATTAAATGAAACATTCATTGACATACGAAGTATCCACATTCTTCTATTCATCAGAGTTTCATTACAAAAATATTACATGTTAACAACAAAAGCAAAATGCCCCACGGGCTTACAGCTTTCCAAGTTAACACTTGGTTACATCAAAAGAGTGCTAACTCATCTACACATTATGCCCTCGGCTTGAATATACATGTAATACATCAAAAAGGAACTTAAACAACAAAATCTGCCCGCCTTTAGCCTCCCAAGCTATGACCTTGGAGGTGGCATGCTACCTGTACCTGAAAATGATATTCTCATATAGGGTGAGCCACAGCCCAGTAGAAATACACTAAACCAACCATGAACAATGACTAAAAGATTAGCAATTGATAGATGGCCAACACAGATACATCCACATAAATCACATTTTATGTCATACGACTTATGAGTCCAGGTTACTTTTCATTTTCCCTTTTTCAACCGATAAGCATATTAGCTCTATCATCATCTCAACAGATATGCATAAAAACTATATCCTACATTCACAGATAAGCGTATAAGTTATATCCACATTCTCAACAGATATGTATAACAACTATATCCCACATTCACAGATAAGCATATAAGCTATATCCACACTTCACAAAGATAAGCATATGAGCTCTATCTTCACTTCTCTAGACAAGCATATGAGCTGTATCTACGGAGTTCATCCCTTATCTTCTCCCAATACTATCCGGTTTAGAGGTACATCCCCCATCTTCCCTTAAACCGCGGAGTACATCCCCCATCTCCTCCTCTACACATAACGTATACAAACACATTGGTTCTATATACAATCATTCAATACATACAGTTAATGTATTCTATCAACCGTCAAATTTCCTGACACATTCCATTGATTAGTTTTCGTTTGCCTAATCATCATGCATTGTCTACAACAATCACGACTATCCTCCACCGATAGCCCAAAACAGTTATTTCTAAACAGAAAATAAATGCACAAATGGATATTCAATCAACATTTCAATTCGGTGAGTGATAAATAATTCAACTACACCCTTTAACCCCATGCATTCCCAATCTCAACAATTCCATTTCATTTTCTCATTTCTCACAATTAATTATCCCAATTAATCAAACAATGTAATTAGGTCAACTTCCATAATTAACATTTCAACCCTTGGGTCCCATTTTCATCAATGATTCAACGTTTATTCCATTTCTCTGTGCCAAACATGCATCTAGGTTTATTATAAATAAAACCCCAACTTTTGTAAAATAACACAAAAGCCCCAAACTCTCACAAAATTACCAAACCAACCCCAACATCTCAAAATACTAAAATTTAAAGACAAAATCCATAGAGAAGAGTATGATATCCCTACCTCAAATTCGGAGCTCCAAGGGAGAAGATGACAAAACCCAACGTGCTCCAAATCCCGAAATTTTCAGATTAAAAAGTAGCCCTCGACGATCAACAACTTTTTTGTAAAGGCCAAAGATGAGCAAATCACTCATACTAGATCAAAACCTAGAGAGAAGGTAGAGTTCTAGAGTGAGAGGCTCAGCAATGGTGTTTTTGGAAAAGTAGGAGAGAGAAGAGAAAGTGAAAAAGTGATTTGAAAAGTCAAAACTCGAAACTTAAACCCAGTCGCCCCGCTCGAGCGTCAAACACCCCGCTCGAGCGTCACTCACAGACTCTCGCTCGAGCGTCAACAATCCCGCTCGAGCGTCGGATACACACTCCCAGAACTTTTACAGGGCCAGGTCTCCGCTCGAGCTTCCAACTCCCCGCTCGAGCGTCACTCACACAATCCCGCTCGAGCGGCCAGTCTCACGCTCGAGCGTCCAACACTGCACAGGAAATACTGGATGGGTGAAACTCCCGCTCGAGCGCCAAAACCCCCGCTCGAGCGCCAAAACCCCCGCTCGAGCGGATAGGTCAAAATCTGGGCAACTAGTTTTGGTTTCTAAACTCAACCAACCTGTAACAAACCTGCCCACACATCCTATAACCCCAAATACGAAGTAAAAAGGATGTAAACAAGATAATAATCAACTACCAACATCCACGGACACATGTCCGGATCACTGTACAACAAGGGTAAATCCGGGATCGCTATAACCTTCCCCCCTTAAAGAATTTCGTCCCCGAAATTAAGCACAAGTTTTCAAAAACATGTTTTCCTTCATTTTAAACAATGTTACATTTTAACATTCAACAATTCGACCCATTACCGGTCATCCCATCCCTTTAACAAGAGGCATTTCACAATATGTAAACAACATATGTACTTTCAACATGCATCAACATTACGCATTTCCTTTCCAATTTCAACAGTATATTCCACATATATAATGTTACATTCAACTTCCATATGAGGCAAGTTCCAAAATATACTTCCGATAAACCAAAACATTTTCAATGTTTCACAACTTAAGACATATATAAAAGCTCTTAAGTTCAACAATAGTTCAAAATCTAAATACAAGATTACATATCAACAAACAAGTCCGGATATTTCTCACGGACTTCCAACTCACGTTCCCAAGTGGCCTCCTCCACTCCGTGATGTTTCCACAAGACTTTCACCAAAGGAATGGTCTTGCCACGCAGGACCTGATCCCGCCTATCCAAGACCCGAACCGGTCTCTCCTCATACGAGGCATCCTCATCTACCTCTAAATCGGTCCAATCCAATACATGTGATGGGTCTGGCTCATACTTCCGAAGCATACTCACATGAAAAACGTCATGAACTCCGGACAACTGCGGCGGTAAAGCTAACCGATAAGCAACCTCGCCAATCCTCTCAAGGATCTCAAAAGGACCAATAAACCGAGGGGATAGCTTCCCACTCTTCCCAAACCTCATCAAACCTCGCCTAGGTGATATCTTCAGAAAGACATGATCACCTACCTCAAACGCCAAAGGCCTCCTCCTACGGTCAGCATAAGATTTCTGACGACTCTGGGCTGTAACAAGCCTCCTACGGATAAGCTCAACTTTCTCCGTCATCTCCCTAACCAACTCCGAACCCAACAAAGGTGCATCACCCACCTCGGCCCAACACACTGGAGACCTACACGGTCGGCCATATAAGGCCTCAAACGGTGCCATACCGATACTAGACTGAAAACTGTTGTTGTAGGCAAACTCCACCAATGGCAAGTGCCTCTCCCATGTCCCACTAAAGTCAAGGACACAACCTCGAAGCATATCCTCAAGGATCTGAATAGTACGCTCGGACTGCCCGTCAGTCTGAGGATGATATGCCGTACTGAAGGCCAACTTAGTGCCCAAGGCACTCTGCAAACTCTGTCACAACCTAGCAGTAAAACGAGGATCTCTATCTGAGACGATCGTCACCGGGACCCCGTGCAATCTCACTGTGTCCCTAATATATAAGTCGGCAAGATGATCTATCGAATCTCTCACGCGCATAGGAATAAAGTGTGCCGACTTAGTCAACCGGTCTACAACCACCCAAATAGCATCACTACCCCGCTGAGTCCTCGGAAGACCCACGACGAAGTCCATAGTGACATGCTCCCACTTCCACTCGGCAATAGGCAGGGGTTGCAACAAACCTGCTGGCCTCTGATGCTCGGCCTTCACTTGCTAGCAAGTAAGGCACTTCGATACAAAAACAGCCACATCTCTCTTCATACCCCGCCACCAAAACTGGCGACCCAAATCCCGATACATCTTAGTGCCTCCCGGATGTACCGCAAGACGTGAGTGGTGAAACTCTCGGAGTACTTCCTCTCGGCAAGACTCCGACACAAACAAACGGTCTCGGTATCTCACACTCAGGTCGGGATACACCGTCAAACCCTTCTCAACCTTCCCATTAGAGATCCTCTCTCGGAAGGACTCTACCTCAAGGTCACCTCTCTGTGCCTCTAACACTCTAGTCACAAGAGTAGGCTGCGCGACAACGGAAAACAAGGCCGCAGCCTCAACAGATTCGCCCAGTAGCAACTCAAACTCGCCAAGTGCTCCCAACATCTCCCATTCTCGGATGGCAATACAAGCTACATCACTAATGGATTTCCTACTAAGGGCATCGGCCACTACATTGGCCTTCCCCGGGTGATAGTGCAACTCAAAGTCGTAGTCCTCAATGAACTCCATCCATCTCCTCTGCCTCAAATTCAAGTCTCTCTGTGTGAACAGATACTTCAAACTCTTGTGGTCCGAGAACACCTCGAACCTCTCACCATAAAGGTAGTGCCTCCAAATTTTCAAGGCAAAGATCACTGCTGCTAACTCTAGGTCGTGAGTAGGGTAATTCTTCTCGTGAATTTTCAACTGACGTGAGCCATAAGCTACCACGCTCCCCTCTTGCATCAACACACAACCCAAACCCTCTCGCGAGGCATCACAATAAACCGCATAACCCAACCCTCTCTCCGGAATAATCAAAACCGGAGCGGTGGTCAATCTAACCTTCAGCTCTTGGAACGACTTTTCACAAGTCTCATTCCATACAAACTTGACCCCTTTTCGCGTCAATCTAGTCAACGACGAAGCTAGCCTGGAGAAATCCTTCACAAACCGACGGTAATACCCAGCTAATCCCAGAAAACTGCGGATTTCAAACACACTCTTAGGCTGTGCCCAATCCTGCACTGCCTCAGTCTTGGATGTATCAATAGACACCCCTTCCCCGGATACCACGTGGCCTAAGAATTTGACTTCCCTCAGCCAGAATTCACACTTCCCAAACTTGGCATACAGCCTATGGGCTCTAAGCAACTCAAGCACCACTCTCAAGTGTTCCTCGTGCTCCTCCTAAAAAGGCGAATAGACAAGAATGTCGTCCACGAAAACGACTACAAATCGATCCAAGAATTCCTGGAAGATCCGGTTCATCAAGTCCATGAAGACTGCCGGTGTATTGGTATGCCCGAATGGCATCACCAGAAACTCGTAATGGCCATACCGCGTACGGAATGCCGTCTTAGGAACATCCTCCTCCCTGACCCTCAACTGGTGGTAACCCGATCTCAAGTCTATCTTAGAGAAACAACGGGAACCCTTCAACTGGTCAAACAGGTCATCTATACGGGGCATAGGGTACTTCTCTTGACCGTAGGCCGATTCAACTTCCGGTAGTCGATACACAATCTCAAGACACCATCTTTCTTTTTAGCAAAGAGGGCCGGTGCTTCCCACGGCTAAACACTAGGGCGAACAAAGCCCTTATCTAGCAATTCCTGGAGCTGAACTTTCAACTCAACCAACTCTGCTGGAGCAAAACGGTAAGGTGCCATAGAAATCGGCGCCGTGCCGGGCACTAAATCAATAGAGAACTCTATCTCTCGGTGAGGTGGCAAACTAACAAGGTCTTCGGGAAAGACATCCGAATACTCACAAACTACCCTCGGCAATACAACATAGGTCTCATCACACTCACCACTCTCAAAGCTAGCAAGTAGACCACTAAGCTCACTTCGCCCTCGCGAATCATACCCCGGTGGCAAAACACTACCAACCCAGTCTCCCAAGAAATGGAACCACTCCCTGCTCAAGGTACATAACGTGACCCTCTAGCGGTAGCAATCGATAACAGCCCGGTATGACGATAGCCAGTCCATACCCAAAATAACATCAAAGCCCTTCATGGGCATGACCACAAATGGAAAAGGAAGCCTATGGTCGGCGACCTCTATATCACAACCTCTAACACCCTGTTTCAAAATCAACTCACCACCAATAGGTGATACTACACAAATAGGAGATTCTAACTGTGCTAACTCCAATTCCAAAACAGATGCAAATGCAGCAGATACAAAAGAATGAGATGCACCCGTGTCAATCAACACACTAGCAACCAAGTTGCAAAACAGAAAAGTACCTCTCACTACTGACGGAGCCGGTACTAAATCCTACGCGGTAACAGCATACACGCGCCCTGTAGGCCCCTGATCTACCTGCTCACCTCTAGGAGCATACGACTGTTGCACTAACTGGGACGACGAAGCCCCCGGATTGGCCCTCGAGGCCTGCACAGACTGAGCTGGCTGAAATCCCTGCGTCTGTCTAGAACCAGACGCTCCTGAAGTGGCACTCAACTGTGGGCAAAACCTCTTCAGGTGCCCAGGCTGTCCACACTAATAACAAGACAAGGGCTGCCCCCTGCCCAAACTCTGACTCTGTGGTCTAGCTGAAGAAGAAGCAGCTCTCTGACCCCCACCCTTCTGCGGGCAAACTGAAACCTTGTGACCCAGCTGGCCACACTTGTAACAAGCAAACTCCCCTTGATTGCCTCTCCCCGAGCCTGCACTCGGCACTGGAAAGGTCAATCTAGAAACTGCACCCTGAGGCTACTGAGGGTTATAACCCCTCTGTCTCCTGCTATCGCCCTGACCATCCTGGCTCCTCTTGGAGCCTCTCTGCCCCTCATCCTCCTCCTGCATCATGAGCTCCATATGAGCTGCAGCATCCACTAAATGTCTATACTCTCGGATGTAAGACCCACCAACCCTCAACTTGAGGCCCCGCCTCAACTTCCGCTTAAACTCATAGCAACGGCGTTCTTCGGACGCCACCAACTC
The DNA here is from genome assembly GCF_055761805.1 of Camellia sinensis. Lineage (NCBI taxonomy): Eukaryota > Viridiplantae > Streptophyta > Magnoliopsida > Ericales > Theaceae > Camellia > Camellia sinensis. The sequence goes on along the minus strand of NC_138962.1, from coordinate 10,225,740 downwards.
AGGTGCAAACCTGGACAAACTAGTGAAAGTGGCCTCGAACTCTGCCACAAACATACCCTGCTGATTAAGCCGGCTAAACTGATCCCTCAGCTTCTCCCTAGCCACTGCAGATAAGAACCTCTCTTGGAAAGCATTCACAAATGCCTCCCATGTACCACCAACACGAGCCTTCTCGTACTTCCACCATTGACCCTCATCTCCCTTTAGCTGGAAAGATGCCAAGGTCACTTTCAGTGCCCCGTCCTCGATGCCAAGCATCTCGAACGTCTTACTCATCTGTTCTAACCACTCGTCAGCCTTCAGTGGCTCCTTTGGATCTCCAACAAATTCGTCCGGATTAGACCGAAAGAATTCCCTCTTCAAGAAAGAAGGCCCTGCCTCAGCTGTCTGATTCCCAGCCCTGAGAATACCCAAAGCCCCTGCTATCTCTCGTGCCAAGGCACTCATAGCCTGTTGACCCGCTGGCTCGGCCACATTGGCCTGGCCAACTCCCTCCTGCACTGCCGGAATATCATCCGGTAAGGGTACTTCCTGCCTCGCAGGCCTACCACGCCTAGCACCTCTTCCTTGTCCTGACATCCTAATAAAGGTAATACAAAACGTTAGCACATTCACAAATGTGCCAAAACTAAACACTCACGTCCTAATGCATCGACAACTGTAATTCACTCCACGTAAGCACATAAACACATAAGCACTTACGAATTTCATTTCCGGATCATGACAGTCCCGAGGCGTTACTAGAGTTCCGGTTAGAAACAGCATTGATCAAGTGCCTTTCCAACAAGACTCCCAGAAACCCATGGATCCAATCAATATCCTAGAAACTACATTTCATACTCACATAATCACATAAGCATGTTATCAATTAAGCACATAGCATATGACACTACATCTAAGTCTCTATCAAGCGAGACAAACCCATTGTGATACTAATCACTTCCTACGTACCCAAAGTATTCAAACCCGGTACGCTCTGATACCAAGTTGTAACGCCCTCAAAATAATAACATTAAACCCATTAAATGAAACATTCATTGACATACGAAGTATCCACATTCTTCTATTCATCAGAGTTTCATTACAAAAATATTACATGTTAACAACAAAAGCAAAATGCCCCACGGGCTTACAGATTTCCAAGTTAACACTTGGTTACATCAAAAGAGTGCTAACTCATCTACACATTAAGCCCTCGGCTTGAATATACATGTAATACATCAAAAAGGAACTTAAACAACAAAATCTGCCCGCCTCTAGCCTCCCAAGCTATGACCTTGGAGGTGGCATGCTACCTGTACCTGAAAATGATATTCCCATATAGGGTGAGCCACAGCCCAGTAGAAATACACTAAACCAACCATGAACAATGACTAAAAGATTAGCAATTGATAGATGGCCAACACAGATACATCCACATAAATCACATTTTATGTCATACGACCTATGAGTCCAGGTTACTTTTCATTTTCCCTTTTTCAACAGATAAGCATATTAGCTCCATCATCATATCAACAGATATGTATAAAAACTATATCCCACATTCACAGATAAGCATATAAGCTATATCCACATTCTCAACAGATATGTATAACAACTATATCCCACATTCACAGATAAGCATATAAGCTATATCTACACTTCACAAAGATAAGCATATGAGCTCTATCTTCACTTCTCTAGACAAGCATATGAGCTGTATCTACGGAGTTCATCCCCTATCTTCTCCCAATACTATTCGGTTTAGAGGTACATCCCCCATCTTCTCCTAAACCGCGGAGTACATCCCCCATCTCCTCCTCTACACATAACGTATACAAACACATTGGTTCTATATACAATCATTCAATACATACAGTTAATGTATTCTATCAACCGTCAAATTTCCTGACACATTCCATTGATTAGTTTTCGTTTACCTAATCATCATGCATTGTCTACAACAATCACGACTATCCTCCACCGATAGCCCAAAGCAGTTATTTCTAAATAGAAAATAAATGCACAAATGGATATTCAATCAACATTTCAATTCGGTAAGTGATAAATAATTCAACTACACCCTTTAACCCCATGCATTCCCAATCTCAACAATTCCATTTCATTTTCTCATTTCTCACAATTAATTATCCCAATTAATCAAACAATGTAATTAGGTCAACTTCCATAATTAACATTTCAACCCTTGGGTCCCATTTTCATCAATGATTCAACATTTATTCCATTTCTCTGTGCCAAACATGCATCTAGGTTTATTATAAATAAAACCCCAACTTTTGTAAAATAACACAAAAGCCCCAAACTCTCACAAAATTACCAAACCAACCCCAACATCTCAAAATACTAAAATTTAAAGACAAAATCCATAGAGAAGAGTAGGATATCCCTACCTCAAATTCGGAGCTCCAAGGGAGAAGATGACAAAACCCAACGTGCTCCAAATCCCGAAATTTTCAGATTAAAAAGTAGCCCTCGACGATCAACAACTTTTTTGTAAAGGCCAAAGATGAGCAAATCACTCCTACTAGATCAAAACCTAGAGAGAAGGTAGAGTTCTAGAGTGAGAGGCTCAGCAATGGTGTTTTTGGAAAAGTATGAGAGAGAAGAGAAAGTGAAAAAGTGATTTGAAAAGTCAAAACTCGGACCTTAAACCCAATCGCCCCGCTCGAGCGTCAAACACCCCGCTCGAGCGTCACTCACAGACTCTCGCTCGAGCGTCAACAATCCCGCTCGAGCGTCGGATACACACTCCCAGAACTTTTACAGGGCCAGGTCTCCGCTCGAGCTTCCAACTCCCCGCTCGAGCGTCACTCACACAATCCCGCTCGAGCGGCCAATCTCACGCTCGAGCGTCCAACACTGCACAGGAAATACTGGATGGGTGAAACTCCCGCTCGAGCGCCAAAACCCCCGCTCGAGCGGATAGCTCAAAATCTGGGCAACTAGTTTTGGTTTCTAAACTCAACCAACCTGTAACAAACCTGCCCACACATCCTATAACCCCAAATACGAAGTAAAAAGGATGTAAACAAGATAATAATCAACTACCAACATCCACGGACACATGTCCGGATCACTGTACAACAAGGGTAAATCCGAGATCGCTATAACCTTCCCCCCTTAAAGAATTTCGTCCCCGAAATTAAGCACAAGTTTTCAAAAACAGGTTTTCCTTCATTTTAAACAATGTTACATTTTAACATTCAACAATTCGACCCATTACCGGTCATCCCATCCCTTTAACAAGAGGCATTTCACAATATGTAAACAACATATGTACTTTCAACATGCATCAACATTACGCATTTCCTTTCCAATTTCAACAATATATTCCACATATATAATGTTACATTCAACTTCCATATGAGGCAAGTTCCAAAATATACTTCCGATAAACCAAAACATTTTCAATGTTTCACAACTTAAGACATATATAAAAGCTCTTAAGCTCAACAATAGTTCAAAATCTAAATACAAGATTACATATCAACAAACAAGTCCGGATATTTCTCACGGACTTCCAACTCACGTTCCCAAGTGGCCTCCTCCACTCCGTGATGTTTCCACAACACTTTCACCAAAGGAATGGTCTTGCCACGCAGGACCTGATCCCGCCTATCCAAGACCCGAACCGGTCTCTCCTCATACGAGGCATCCTTAAATTTATGCAACTTTCATTTTTATTTTTATTCAACTTATATTTTTATTCAATTTACTTTTCTATTAAACATCCTTTTTTATTTAATTTCCAAATAGATCATTAAGGTATAGTGGTTTCTTGAATGAACTTCCATTGTTAATTTTCTGCACCGTCCATTTTTATTTTTATTTGACTTCCTCTTTTATTCAAGTCATTTTTCTATTCAACCTCCTTTTTTATTTAATTTCCAAATAGATTGTTAAGGTATAGTGGTTTTTGGATTGAACTTCCATTGTTAATTTTATGCAACTTTCATTTTTATTTTTATTCAACTTCCATTTTTATTCAATTTACTTTTCTATTAAACTTCATTTTCTATTTAATTTCCAAATAGATCATTAAGGTATAGTGGTTTCTTGAAAGAACTTTCATTTTTAATTTTCTGCAACTTCCATTTTTATTTTTATTTAACTTCCTTTTTTATTCAAATTTCTTTTCTACTCAACTTCCTTTTTTATTTAATTTCCAAATAGATTGTTAAGGTATAGTGGTTTTTGGACTGAACTTCCATTGTTAATTTTATACAATTTTCATTTTTATTTTTATTCAACTTCCATTTTTATTCAATTTATTTTTCTATTAAACTTCCTTTTTTATTTAATTTCCAAATAGATCGTTAAGGTATAGTGGTTTCTTGAATGAACTTCCATTTTTAATTTTCTGCAACTTCCATTTTTATTTTTATTTAACTTCCTTTTTTTTTTCAAGTTTCTTTTCTAGTCAACTTCTTTTTTTATTTGATTTCCAAATAGATCGTTAAGGTATACTGGTTTTTGGAGTGAACTTCCATTGTTAATTTTATGCAACTTTCATTTTTATTTTTATTCAACTTCCATTTTTATTAAATTTACTTTTCTATTAAACTTCCTTTTTTCTTTAATTTCCAAATAGATCGTTAAGGTATAGTGGTTTCTTGAATGAACTTCCATTTTTAATTTTCTGCAACTTCCATTTTTATTTTTATTCGACTTCCATTTTTATTCAAGTCATTTTTCTATTCAACTTCCTTTTTTATTTAATTTCTAAAAAGATCGTTAAGGTATAGTGGTTTCTTGAATGAACTTCAATTTTTAATTTTCTGCACCTTCCATTTTATTTTTATTTGACTTCCATTTTTATTCAGGTCATTTTTCTATTCAACTTCCTTTTTTATTTAATTTCCAAATAGATCGTTAAGGTATAGTGGTTTTTGGATTTAACTTCCATTTTTAATTTTATGCAACTTTCATTTTTATTTTTATTCAACTTATATTTTTATTCAATTTACTTTTCTATTAAACATCCTTTTTTATTTAATTTCCAAATAGATCGTTAAGGTATAGTGGTTTCTTGAATGAACTTCCACTGTTAATTTCCTGGAACTTCCATTTTTATTTTTATTCGACTTCCATTTTTATTCAAGTCAATTTGCTATTCAACTTCATTTTTTTTTTTAATTTCCAAATAGGTCGTTAAGGTATAGTGGTTTTTGGATTTAACTTCCATTTTTAATTTTATGCAACTTTCATTTTTATTTTTATTCAACTTATATTTTTATTCAATTTACTTTTCCATTAAACTTCATTTTTTATTTAATTTCCAAATAGATCGTTAAGGTATAGTGGTTTCTTGAATGAACTTCCATTTTTAATTTTCTGCAACATCCATTTTTATTTTCATTCGACTTCCATTTTTATTCAAGTCAATTTTCTATTCAACTTCCTTTTTTATTTAATTTCCAAATAGATCGTTAAGGTATAGTGGTTTCTTGAATGAAGTTCCATTTCTAATTTTCTGCACCGTCCATTTTTATTTTTATTTGACTTCCTCTTTTATTCAAGTCATTTTTCTATTCAACATCCTTTTTTATTTAATTTCCAAATAGATTGTTAAGGTATAGTGGTTTTTGGATTGAACTTCCATTGTTAATTTTATACAACTTTCATTTTTATTTTTATTCAACTTCCATTTTTATTCAATTTACTTTTCTATTAAACATCCTTTTTTATTTAATTTCCAAATAGATCGTTAAGGTATAGTGGTTTCTTGAAAGAACTTTCATTTTTAATTTTCTGCAACTTCCATTTTTATTTTTATTTAACTTCCTTTTTTATTCAAGTTTCTTTTCTACTCAACTTCCTTTTTTATTTAATTTCCAAACAGATTGTTTTGGTATAGTGGTTTTTGGATTGAACTTCCATTGTTAATTTTATGCAACTTTCATTTTTATTGTTATTCAACTTCCATTTTTATTCAAATTATTTTTCTATTAAACATCCTTTTTTATTTAATTTCCAAATAGATCGTTAAGGTATAGTGGTTTCTTGAATGAACTTCCATTTTAAATTTTCTGCAACTTCCATTTTTACTTTTATTTAACTTCCTTTTTTTTTCAAGTTTATTTTCTAGTCAACTTCTTTTTTTATTTGATTTCCAAATAAATCGTTAAGGTACAGTGGTTTTTGGAGTGAACTTCCATTGTTAATTTTATGCAACTATCATTTTTATTTTTATTCAACCTCCATTTTTATGAAATTTACTTTTCGATTAAACTTCATTTTTTCTTTAATTTCCAAATAAATCATTAAGGTATAGTGGTTTCTTGAATGAACTTCCATTTTTAATTTTCTGCAACTTCCATTTTTATTTTCATTCGACTTCCATTTTTATTCAAGTCATTTTTCTATTCAACTTCCTTTTTATTTAATTTCCAAAAAGATCGTTAAGGTATAGTGGTTTCTTGAATGAACTTCAATTTTTAATTTTCTGCACCTTCCATTTTTATTTTTCTTTGACTTCAATTTTTATTCAGGTCATTTTTCTATTCAACTTCCTTTTTTATTTAATTTCCAAATAGATCGTTAAGGTGTAGTGGTTTTTGGATTTAACTTCCATTTTTAATTTTATGCAACTTTCATTTTTATTTTTATTCAACTTATGTTTTTATTCAATTTACTTTTCTATTAAACATCCTTTTTAATTTAATTTCCAAATAGATCGTTAAGGTATAGTGGTTTCTTGAATGAACTTCCATTTTTAATTTTCTGCAACTTCCATTTTTATTTTTATGTAACTTCCTTTTTTATTCAAGTTTCTTTTCTAGTCAACTTCCTTTTTTATTTAATTTCCAAATAGATCGTTAAGGTATACTGGTTTTTGGAGTGAACTTCTATTGTTAATTTTATACAACTTTCATTTTTATTTTTATTCAACTTCCATTCTTATTAAATTTACTTTTCTGTTAAACTTTCTTTTTTCTTTAATTTCCAAATAGATCGTTAAGGTATAGTGGTTTCTTGAATGAACTTCCATTTTTAATTTTCTGCAACTTCCATTTTTATTTTTATTCGACTTCCATTTTTATTCAAGTCATTTTTCTATTCAACTTCCTTTTTTATTTAATTTCCAAAAAGATCGTTATGGTATAGTGGTTTCTTGAATGAACTTCAATTTTTAATTTTATGCACCTTCCATTTTTATTTTTATTTGACTTCCATTTTTATTCAAGTCATTTTCTATTCAACTTCCTTTTTTATTTAATTTCCAAATAGATCGTTAAGGTATAGTGGTTTTTGGATTTAACATCCATTTTTAATTTTATGCAACTTTCATTTTTATTTTTATTCAACTTATATTTTTATTCAATTTACTTTTCTATTAAACATCATTTTTTATTTAATTTCCAAATAGATCGTTAAGGTATAGTGGTTTTTTGAATGAACTTCCATTTTTAATTTCCTGCAATTTCTAATTTTATTTTTATTCGACTTCCATTTTTATTCAAGTCAATTTGCTATTCAGCTTCCATTTTTTATTTAATTTCCAATTAGGTCGTTAAGGTATAGTGGTTTTTGGATTTCACTTCCATTTTTAATTTTATGCAACTTTCATTTTTATTTTTATTCAATTTACTTTTCCATTAAACTTCTTTTTTTATTTAATTTCCAAATAGATCGTTAAGGTATAGTGGTTTCTTGAATGAACTTCCATTTTTAATTTTCTGCAACATCCATTTTTATTTTTATTCGACTTCCATTTTTATTCAAGTCAATTTTCTATTCAACTTCCTTTTTTATTTAATTTCCAAATAGATCGTTAAGGTGTAGTGGTTTCTTGAATGAACTTCCATTTTTAATTTTCTGCACCGTCCATTTTTATTTTTATTTGACTTCCTCTTTTATTCAAGTCATTTTTCTATTCAACCTCCTTTTTTATTTAATTTCCAAATAGATTGTTACGGTATAGTGGTTTTTGGATTGAACTTCCATTGTTAATTTTATACAACTTTCATTTTTATTTTTATTCAACTTCCATTTTTATTCAATTTACTTTTCTATTAAACTTCCTTTTTTATTTAATTTCCAAATAGATCGTTAAGGTATAGTGGTTTCTTGAATGAACTTCCATTTTTAATTTTCTGCAACTTCCTTTTTTATTTTTATTTAACTTCCTTTTTTATTCAAGTTTCTTTTCTACTCAATTCCTTTTTTATTTAATTTCCAAATAGATTGTTAAGGTATAGTGGTTTTTGGATTGAACTTCCATTGTTAATTTTATGCAACTTTCATTTTTATTTTTATTCAACTTCCATTTTTATTCAATTTATTTTTCTATTAAACTTCCTTTTTTATTTAATTTCCAAATAGATCGTTAAGGTATAGTGGTTTCTTGAATGAACTTCCATTTTTAATTTTCTGCAACTTCCATTTTTATTTTTATTTAACTTCCTCTTTTATTCAAGTTTCCTTTCTACTCAACTTAATTTTTTTTTTTTTTTAATTTCCAAATAGATTGTTAAGGTATAGTGGTTTTTGGATTGAGCTTCCATTGTTAATTTTATGCAACTTTCATTTTTATTTTTATTCAACTTCCATTTTTATTCAATTTACTTTTCTATTAAACTTCTTTTTTTATTTAATTTCCAAATACATCGTTAAGGAATAGTGGTTTCTTGAATGAACTTCCATCTTTAATTTTCTGAAACTTTTGTGTTTATTTTTGTTTAACTTCCATTTTTATTCAATTTACTTTTCTATTCAACTTCCTTTTTTATTTAATTTCCAAATAGATCGTTAAGGTATAGTGGTTTCTTGAATGAATTTCTATTTTTAATTTTCTGCAACTTCCATTTTTATTCAAGTCACTACTCCATTCAACTACCTTTTTTTATTTAATTTCCAAATAGATCGTTAACGTATAGTGGTTTCTGGATTGAACTTCCATTTTTAATTTTATGCAGCTTTCATTTTTATGTTATCCAACTTCCTTTTTTATTTAATTTTCAAATAGATCATTAAGGTATATTAGTTTCTTGAATGAACATCCATTTTTAATTTTCTGCAACTTTCATTTTTATTTTTATTTGACTTCCATTTGTATTCAAGTCATTTTTCTATTCAACTTCCTTATTTGTTTAATTTCCAAATAGGTCGTTAAGGTATTGTGGTTTCTTGAATGAAATTCCATTTTTAATTTTCTGCAACTTCCATTTTTATTTTTATTTAACTTCCTTTTTCAATCAAGTTTCTTTTCTACTCAACTTCCTTTTTTATTTAATTTCCAAATAGATCGTTAACGTATAGTGGTTTCTGGATTGAACTTCCATTTTTAATTTTATGCAACTTTCATTTTTATGTTATTCAACTTCCTGTTTTATTTAATTTTCAAATAGATCGTTAAGGTATATTGGTTTCTTGAATGAACTTCCATTTTTAATTTTCTGCAACTTCCATTTTTATTTTTATTTGACTTCCATTTGTATTCAAGTCATTTTTCTGTTCAACTTCCTTATTTATTTAATTTCCAAATAGGTCGTTAAGGTATAGTGGTTTCTTGAATGAAATTCCATTCTTAATTTTCTGCAAGTTCCATTTTTATTTTTATTTAACTTCCTTTTTCAATCAAGTTTCTTTTCTACTCAACTTCCTTTTTTATTTAATTTCCAAATAGATCGTTAAGGTATAGTGGTTTATGGATTGAACTTCCATTTTTAATTTTATGCAACTTTCATTTTTATTTTTATTCAACTTCCATTTTTATTCAATTTGCTTTTCTATTAAACTTCCTTTTTTATTTAATTTCCAAATAGATCGTTAAGGTATAGTGGTTTTTGAATGAACTTCCATTTTTAATTCTCTGCAACTTTCATTTTTATTTTTTTTCGACTTCCATTTTTATTCAAGTTATTTTTCTATTCAATTTCTATAGCGATCCCGGGTTTACCCTTGTTGTATAGTGATCCGGACATGTGTCCGTGGATGTTGGTTGTTGTTTATTATCGTGTTTGCATCCTTTGTACTTTGTATATTGAGTTATGGGATGTGTTGGGCAGGTTTGTTACAGGTTGGTTGTGTTTGGGAGCCTAGTGTTGCTGCCCAGATTTTTGGTCCTTCGCTCGAGCGAGGAGTTTGTCGCTCGAGCGAGAGTAGTGTTGCGTCTGGTTCTGGACCTGAGAGTTGCCTTTCTTGGCTCGAGCGAGCTTCCTTCGCTCGAGCGGTCTGGATTTTTCTTCGCTCGATCGAGAACTTCTTGGCTCGAGCGAGAGTTTTCTGTGTCTGGTCGCTCGAGTGACCAAGTCTTCGCTCGAGCGAGCGTGTTTTATATCAGCGGACAGTAGCGTCTTAAACCTCACTTTTTCAGTTCCTTTCTTTGATCAAACCCTTAATCCGACACCCTCTCTCTCTAAACTTGCACTCTCTCTAAGATTTGATCTCCCTAGGGTGTGAATCTAGCCTAGGGCCTTTGTTAAAAAGATAGAGGGCGTTGAGAGCTTCGATTTAATCTGAAAAAGTTTGGATTTGGAGCAAGTTAATCTTCGAGTCTTCATCTCCTTTGTGGCTTAAACTTCGAGGTAGGGATATCCTACTCCTCTCTATGGGTTTTGTCTTTAAATTTTGGTATTTTGAGATGTTGGGCTTGGTTTGGTAATTTTGTGAAAGTTTGGGGCTTTTGTGTAATTTTACAAAAGTTGGGGTTTTGTTCATAATAAACCTAGATGCATGTTTGGAATAGAGAAATGGAATAAATGTTGAATCATTGATGAAAAAGGGACCTAAGGGTTGAAATGGTAATTATGGATAACGACCTAATTACATTGTTTAATTAATTGGGATAATTAATTGTGAGAAATGAGGAAATGAAATGTTGATTGAATATCCATTGTGCATTTATTTTCTGTTTAGAAATAACTGCTTTGGGCTATCGGTGGAGGATAGTCGTGAATGTTGTAGACAATGCATGATGATTAGGTAAACTGAAACTAATCAATGAAATGTGTCATGGAACTTGACGGTTGATAGAATACATTAACTGTATGTATTGGGTGATTGTATATAGAACCATTGTGTTTGTATACGTTATGTGTAGAGGAGGAGATAGGGGATGTACTCCGCGGTTTAGGGGAAGATAGGGGATGTACCTCTAAACCGGATAGTATTGGGAGAAGATAGGGGATGAACTCCGTAGACATAGCTCATATGCTTGTCTAGAGAAGTGAAGATAGAGCTTATATGCTTATCTGTGAATGTGGGATACTGTTGTTATACATATCTGTTGAGAATGTGGATATTGCTTTTATGCTTATCTGAATGTGAGATATAGTTTTTATACATATCTGTGGAAATGATGATAGAGCTAGCATGCTTATCTGTTGAAAAAGGGAAAACGAAAGGTAACTTAGACTCATAAGTTGTAAGACATAAATATGTGATTTATGTGATTGTATCAGTGTTGGCCATCTATCAATTGCTAATATTTTAGTCATTGCTCATGGTTGGTTTAGTGTATTTCTACTGGGCTGTGGCTCACCTTATAAGGGAATATCATTTTCAGGTGCAGGAAGCATGCCACCTCCAAGGACATAGCTGGGAGGCTAGTGGCGGACATACTTTTGTCGCTTAACTTTTGATGTATTACATGTAACTTCAAGCCTAGGGCTTAACGTGTAAACGAGTTAGTACTCTTTGTTGTAACCAAGTGTTAACTTGGAAAGCTGTAAGCCCGTAGGGCATTTTGTTTTGATGTTAACATGTAATGCTTATGTAATGGAACTCTAATGAATAAAAGAATGTGGTTAGTTTATATGTAAATGCATGTCTTATCTGATGGGTTTATTGTTGTTATTTTGAGGGCGTTACAACTTCCTTTTTTATTTCATTTCCAAATAGATCGTTAACGTATAGTGGTTTCTTGAATGAACTTCCAATTTTAATTTTCTGCAACTTCCATTTTTATTTCTATTCAACTTCTTTTTTTATTCAAATTTCTTTTCTATTCAACTTCTTTTTTTATTGAATTTCCAAATAGATCGTTAAGGTATACTGGTTTCTTGTTTGAACTTCCATTTTTAATTTTATGCGACTTTCACTTTTATTTTTATTCAATTTCCATTTTTGTTCAATTTACTTTTCTATTAAACTTCCATTTTTATTTAATTTCCAAATAGATCGTTAAGATATAGTGGTTTCTTTAATGAACTTCCATTTTTAATTTTGTGGAATTTTCATTTTTATTTTTGTTCAGCTTTCATTTTTATTCAAGTTATTTTTCTATTCAACTTCCTTTTTTATTTAATTTCCAAATAGATCGTTAAGGTATAGTGGTTTCTTGAATGAACTTCCATTTTTAATTTTCTGCAACTTCTATTTTTATTTTTATTTAACTTCCTTTTTTATTCAAGTTTCTTTTCTACTCAACTTCCTTTTTTATTTAATTTCCAAGTAGATCGTTAAGGTATAGTGGTTTTTGGATTGAACTTCCGTTGTTAATTTTATGTAACTTTCTTTTTTATTTTTATTCAACTTCCATTTTTATTCAATGTACTTTTCTATTAAACTTCCTTTTATATTTAATTTCCAAATACATCGTTAAGATATAGTGGTTTCTTGAATGAACTTTCATTTTTAATTTTCTGCAACTTTTGTTTTTAATTTTATTTAACTTGCATTTTTATTCAATTTAATTTTCTATTCAACATCTTTTTTTATTTAATTTCCAAATAGATCGTTAAGGTATAGTGGTTTCTTGAATGAACTTCCATTTTTAATTTTCTGCAACTTCCATTTTTATTTTTGTTTGACTTCCATTTTTATTCATTTTATTTTTCTATTCAACTTCCTTTTTTATTTAATTTCCAAATAGATCGTTAAGGTATAGTGGTTTCTGGATTGAACTTTCATTTTTAATTTTATGCAACATTCATTTTTATTTTTATTCAACTTCCATTTTTATTTAGCTTCCAACTAGATCGTTAAGGTATAGTGGTTTCTTGAATGAACTTGCATTTTTAATTTTCTGCAACTTCCATTTTTATTTTTATTTGACTTCCATTTTTATTCAATTTACTTTTCTTTTCAACTTCCTTTTTTATTTAATTTCCAAATGGATCGTAATGGTATAGTGGTTTCTGGATTGAACTTCCATTTTTAATTTTCTGCAACTTTCATTTTTATTTTTATTCAAGTTCCATTTTTATTCAATTTACTATTCTATTAAACTTCCTTTTTTATTTAATGTCCAAATATATCGTTAAGGTATAGTGGTTTCTTCAATGAACTTCCATTTTTAATTTTCGGCAACTTCCATTTTTAATTTCATTCAGGTTATTTTTCTATTCAACTTCCTTTTTTATTTAATTTCCAAATAGATCGTTAAGGTATAGTGGTTTTTCTTGAATGAACTTCCATTTTTAATTTTCTGCAACTTCCATTTTTATTTTTATTTGACTTCCATTTTTATTCAATTTACTTTTCTTTTCAACTTCCCTTTTTATTAAATTTCCAAATAGATCGTTATGGTATAGTGGTTTCCGGATTGAACTTCCATTTTTAATTTTATGCAACTTTCTTTTTATTTTTATTCAATTTACTTTCCTATTAAACTTCCTTTTTTGTTTAATGTCCAAATAGATCGTTAAGGTATAGTGGTTTCTTGAATGAACTTCCATTTGTAATTTTCCATAACTTCCATTTTTATTTTTATTCAGATTATTTTTCTATTCAACTTCCTTTTTTATTTAACATCCTTTTTCAATCAAGTTTCTTTTCTACTCAACTTCCTTTTTTGTTTAATTTCCAAATAGATTGTTAAGGTATAGTGGTTTCTGGATTGAACTTCCATTTTTAATTTTATGCAACTTTCATTTTTATGTTTATTCAGCTTCCATTTTTATTCAATTTGCTTTTCTATTAAACTTCCTTTTTTATTTAATTTCTAAATATATCGTTAACATATATTGGTTTCTGTATTGAACTTCCATTTTTAATTTTATGCAACTTTCACTTTTATTTTTATTCAACTTCTATTTTTATTCAATTTACTTTTCTATTAAACTTCCTTTTTTATTTAATTTCCAAATAGATCATTAAGGTATAGTGGTTTCTTGAATGAACTTCCATTTTCAATTTTCTGCAACTTCCATTTTTATTTTTATTCGAATTCCATTTGTATTTAAGTCATTTTTCTATTCAACTTCCTTATTTGTATAATTTCCAAATAGGTCGTTAAGGTATAGTGGTTTTTGAATGAACTTCCATTTTTAATTTTCAGCAACTTCCATTTTTATTTTTATTTAACTTCCTTTTTCAATCAAGTTTCTTTTCTACTCAACTTCCTTTTTTATTTTATTTCCAAATAGATCGTTAAGGTTTAGTGGTTTATGGATTGAACATCCATTTTTAATTTTATGCAACTTTCATTTTTATTTTTATTCAACTTCCATTTTTATTCAATTTACTTTTCTATTAAACTTCGTTTTTTGTTTAATTTCCAAATAGATCGTTAAGGTATAGTGGTTTCTTGAATGAATTTCCATTTTTAATTTTCTGCAATTTCCATTTTTATTTGTATTCGACTTCCATTTTTACTCAGGTTATTTTTCTGTTCAACTTCCTCTTTTATTTAATTTCCAAATTGATCGTTAAGGTATAATGATTTCATGAATGAACTTCCATTTTTAATTTTCTGCAACTTCCATTTATATTTTTATTTAACTACCTTTTTGAATCAAGTTTCTTTTCTACTCAACTTCATTTTTTATTTAATTTCCAAATAGATCGTTAACATATAGTGGTTTCTTGATTGAACTTCCATTTTTAATTTTATGCAACTTTCAATTTTATTTTTCTTCAACTTCCATTTTTATTCAATTTGCTTTTCTATTAAACTTCCTTTTTTATTTAATTTCCAAATAGATCGTTAAGATATAGTGGTTTCTTGAATGAACTTCCATTTTTAATTCTCTGCAACTTCCATTTTTATTTTTTTTCGACTTCCATTTTTATTCAAGTTATTTTTCTATTCAACTTCCTTTTTTATTTAATTTCGAAATAGATCGTTAAGGTATAGTGGTTTATTAAATGAACTTCCAATTTTAATTTTCTGTAACTTCCATTTTTATTTCTATTCAACTTCTTTTTTTATTCAAATTTCTTTTCTATTCAACCTCCTTTTTTATTTAATTTCCAAATAGCTCGTTAAGGTATACTGGTTTCTGGATTGAACTTCCATTTTTAATTTTATGCGACTTTCACTTTTATTTTTTTTCAACTTCCATTTTAGTTCAATTTACTTTTCTATTAAACTTCCATTTTTATTTAATTTTCAAATAGATCGTTAAGGTATAGTGGTTTCTTTAATGAACTTCCATTTTTAATTTTATGGAACTTTCATTTTTATTTTTGTTCAACTTTCATTTTTCTTTAAGTTATTTTTCTATTCAACTTCCTTTTTTGTTTCATTTCCAAATAGATCGTTAAGGTATAGTGGTTTCTTGAATGAACTTCCATTTTTAATTTTCTACAACTTCGATTTTTATTTTTATTTAACTTCCTTTTTTATTCAAGTTTCTTTTCTACTCAACTTCTTTTTTTATTTAATTTCCAAGTAGATCTTTAAGGTATAGTGGTTTTTGGATTGAACTTCCATTGTTAATTTTATGCAACTTTCACTTTCATTTTTATTTTTATTCAACTTCCATTTTTATTCAATTTACTTTTCTATTAAACTTCATTTTTTATTTAATTTCCAAATACATCGTTAAGGTATAGTGGTTTCTTCAATGAGTTTCTATTTTTAATTTTCTGCAACTTCCATTTTTATTTTTAAGTAACTTCCATTTTTATTCATGTTACTTTTCTATTCAACTTCCTTTTTTATTTAATTTCCAAATAGATCGTTAACGTATAGTGGTTTCGGATTGAACTTTCATTTTTATGTTTATTCAACTTCCATTTTTGTTAAATTTACTTTTCTGTTAAACTTCATTTTTTATTTAATTTCCAAATAGATCGTTAAGGTATAGTGGTTTCTTGAATAAATTTCCATTTTTAATTTTCTGCAGCTTCCATTTTTATTTTTATTCGACTTCCATTTTTATTCAAGTAATTTTTCCGTCCAACTTCCTTATTTATTTAATTTCCAAATAGATCGTTAAGGTATAGTGGTTGCTTAAATGAACTTCCATTTTTAACTTTCTGCAACTTCCATTTTTATTTGTATTTAACTTCCTTTTTCAATCAAGTTTCTTTTCTACTCACCTTCCTTTTTTATTTAATTTCCAAATAGATCGTTAAGGTATAGTGCTTTCTTGATTGAACTTCCATTTTTAATTTTATGCAAGTTTCATTGTTATTTTTCTTCGACTTCCACTTTTATTCAATTTGCTTTTCTATTGGAATTCATTTTTTATTTAATTTCCAAATAGATCGTTAAGGTATAGTGGTTTCCTGAATGAACTTCCATTTTCAATTTTCTGCAACTTTCATTTTTATTTTTATTCGACTTCCATTTTTATTCAAGTTATTTTTCTATTCAACTTCCTTTTTTATTTAATTTCCAAATTGATCGTAAATGTATAGTTGTTTCTTGAATGAACTACAATTTTTAATTTTCTACAATTTTCATTTTTATTATTATTTAACTTCCTTTTATATTCAAGTTTCTTTTCTACTCAACTTCCTTTTTTATTTAATTTCCAAATAGATTGTTAACGTATAGTGGTTTCTTGAATGAACTTCCATTTTTAATTTTATGCAACTTTCATTTATATTTTTATTCAACTTCCATTTTTACTCAATTTATTTTTCTATTAAAATTCCTTTTTTTCTTTAATTTCCAAATAGATCGTTAAGGTATAGCGGTTTCTTGAATGAACTTCCATTTTTAATTTTCTACAGCTTCCATTTTTAGCTTTAATTAACTTCCATTTTTATTCAAGTTATTTTTCTATTCAACTTCTTTTTTTTATTTAATTTCCAAATAGATCGTTAAGGAATAATGGTTTCTTGAATGAACTTCCATTTTAAATTTTCTGCAACTTCCATTTTTATTTTTATTTAACTTCCTTTTTTTTCAAGTTTCTTTTCTAGTCAACTTCCTTTTTTATTTAATTTCCAAATAGATCGTTAAGGTATAGTGGTTTTTGGAGTGAACTTCCATTGTTAATTTTATGCAACTTTCATTTTTATTTTTATTCGACTTCTATTTTTATTCAATTTACTTTTCTATTAAACTTCCTTTTTTCTTTGATTTCCAAATAGATCGCTAAGGTATAGTGGTTTCTTGAATGAACTTCCATTTTTAATTTTCTGCAACTTCCATTTTTATTTTTATTCGATTTCCATTTTTATTCAAGTCATTTTTCTATTCAACTTCCTTTTTTATTTAATTTCCAAAAAGATTGTTAAGGTATAGCGGTTTCTTGAATGAACTTCAATTTTTAATTTTCTGCACCTTCCATTTTTATTTTTATTTGACTTCCATTTTTATTCAAGTCATTTTTTTATTCAACTTCCTTTTTTATTTAATTTCCAAAAAGATCGTTAAGGTATAGTGGTTTCTTGAATGAATTTCAATTTTTAATTTTCTGCACCTTCCATTTTTTATTTTTATTTGACTTCCATTTTTATTCAAGTCATTTTTCTATTCAACTTCCTTTTTTATTTAATTTCCAAATAGATCGTTAAGGTATAGTGGTTTCTGGATTTAACTTCCATTTTTAATTTTGTGCAACTTTCATTTTTATTTTTATTCAATTTACTTTTCTATTAAACTTCCTTTTTTATTTAATTTCCGAATAGATCGTTAAGGTATAGTGGTTTTTCTTGAATGAACTGCCATTTTTAATTTTCTGCAACTTCCATTTTTGTTTTTGTTTGACTTCCATTTTTATTCAAGTTTCTTTTCTATTCAACTTCCTTTTTTATTTAATTTCCAAATAGATCGTTAACGTATAGTGGTTTCTGGATTGAACTTCCATTTTTAATTTTATGCAACTTTCATTTATATTTTTATTCAATTTCCATTTTTATTCAATTTACTTTTCTATTAAACTTCCTTTTTTATTAAATTTCCAAATAGATCGTTTAGGTATAGTGGTTTCCTGAATGAACTTCCATTTTTAATTTTCTGCAACTTTCATTTTTATTTTTATTCGGCTTCCATTTTTATTCTAGTTATTTTATAGCGATCCCGGTTTCCCTTTTCTTTAATTGTTGTATCCGGACTTAGGTTCCGTGGAGTTGGTTGTTGTGTATACCTTATTCACATCCTTTTTTACTTTGTATCTGAGTTATAGGATGTGTTGGGCAGGTTTGTTACAGGTTGGTTGAGGTTTAGGAACCAAGAGTAGTTGCCCAGATTTTGGCCTTCACGCTCGAGCTGGCCCTTCGTTGTTGTCTGTCCGCTCGAGCGGGGTTTTCGACGCTCGAGCATAGTTTTCCATCTTCCAGTATCTCCTCTGCAGTGTTGTGCGCTCGAGCGGGTGTTTTGACGCTCGAGCGGGATGTTGTGTGTGACGCTCGAGCGGGGAGGGTTGACGCTCGAGCGGGGACCTGGTTCTGTAAAAGTTCTGGGAGTGTGTATCCGCCGCTCGAGCGAGCGAGATTGTTGACGCTCGAGCGGGAGTCTGTGAGTGACGCTCGAGCGGGGGTTTGGACGCTCGAGCGGGGAGACTTTTATATAAATCCGAGATCCAACTTTTGGATCACTTTTTCAACTCCTTTTCTCTCTCTTACTTTTCAAAACCACCATTTGAGAGCTCCTCTCACTAGAACCTCAACTTCTCTCTAGGTATTGATCTAGTTAGGGTGTTTTCCTCACCTTTGGTCTTTACAAAAGTTGGGTTGATCGTCGAGGGCTTTACTTTGATCCGAAAATTTTGAGTTTTGGAGCACGTTGAGTTCCGTCATCTTCTTCCCCTGAGCTCCGAATTTGAGGTAGGGATAACCTACTCCTTACTATGGGTTTTGTCTTTAAATTTTAGTAGTTTGAGATGTTGGAGTTGGTTTGGTAATTTTGTGAAAGTTTGGGGCTTTTGTGTAAATTTACAAAAGTTGGGGTTTTAGCTATATAAAGCCTAGATGCATGTTTGGCATGGAAAAAGTGAAATAAATGTTACGACATTAATGAAAATGGAACCTAAGGGTTGAAATGTAGATTATGGAAAATGCCCTAATTACATTGACTGATTAATTTGTATAATTAATTATTGGAAATGAGGAATTGAATTGAGAATGTGGAAATTGGAAAGGGAAGGGGTTAAAGGGTGTAGTTGGATTATTTATCACTCACCTAGTTGAAATGTTGATTATATATATCCATTGTTGCATTTATTTTCTGTATAGAAATAACTGCTTTGGGCTATCAGTGGAGGATAGTCTTGATTGTTGTAGACAATGCATGATGATTAGGCAAACTAAAACTAATCACTGGAATGTGTCATTGAGATTGACGGTTGAAAGAATACATTAAATTTATGTATTGTGTGACGATGTGTATAATTGTTGTTTATATGCATTGTGTTGTGTTGGAGGAGATAGGGGATGTACTCCGCGGTTTAGGGGAAGATAGGGGATGGACCTCTAAATCGGATGTTGTTGGGAGGAGACAGGGGATGGACTCCGTAGATAGAGCTCATATGCTTATCTAGTAATGTGTTGACAGAGCTCATATGCTTGTCATTGGAAGTGTGATAGTGCTCATATGCATGTCTGTGGAAATGATGATATAGCTTGTATGCTTATCTGTTGTTGTGTGATATAGCTAGTATGCTTATCTATTATGAAATGGGAAGTGTTTGATATGAGTTACTGTCTCATATGAGTTGTTTGGCCAGGTTCTGAGCCATGGTTGTAAATTGAGGAAATTGGAAAATGAGTGATAATATGGACTTGTATGTCATGAAACCGTAAAGTGTGATAAGGGAAAGTATTTGTGTTGGCCATCTATCAACTGCTAATCTTTTAGTCATTGTTCATATTTGGTTTAGTATATTTCTACTGGGCTGTGTAACGCCCTCAAAAAAAAACATTAAACCCATCAAATAAGACTTGCATTTACATATAAACTAACCACATTCTTTTATTCATTAGAGTTCCATTACATAAGTATTACATGTTAACATCATAACAAAATGCCCTACGGGCTTACAGCTTTCCAAGTTAACACTTGGTTACAACAAAAGAGTACTAACTCGATTACACATTAAGCCCTGGGCTTGAATTTACATGTAATACATCAAAAGTTAAGCGACAAAAGTATGTCTGCCACTAGCCTCTCAGCTATGTCCTTGGAGGTGGCATGCTTCCTGCACCTGAAAATGATATTCCCATATAGGGTGAGCCACAGCCCAGTAGAAATACACTAAACCAACCATGGACAATGACTAAAATATTAGCAATTGATAGATGGTCAACACTGATACATCCACATAAATCATATATTTATGTCATACAACTTATGAGCCTAAGTTACCTTTCATTTTCCCTTTTTCAACAGATAAGCATGCTAGCTCTATCATCATTTCCACAGATATGTATAAAAACTATATCTCACATTCAGATAAGCATAAAAGCTATATCCATATTCTCAACAGATATGTATAACAACAATATCCCACATTCACAGATAAGCATATAAGCTGTATCCACACATCACAAAGATAAGCATATAAGCTCTATCTTCACTTCTTTAGACAAGCATATGAGCTGTATCTACGGAGTTCATCCCCTATCTTCTCCCAACACTAACCGGTTTAGAGGTACATCCCCTATCTTCCCCTAAACCGCGGAGTACATCCCCTATCTCCTCCTCTACACATAACGTATATAAACACATTGGTTCTATATACAATCACCCAATACATACAATTAATGTATTCTATCAACTGTCAAGTTCCATGACACATTTCATTGATTAGTTTCAGTTTACCTAATCATCATGCATTGTCTACAACAATCACGACTATCCTCCACCGATAGCCCAAAGCAGTTATTTCTAAACAGAAAATAAATGCACAATGGATATTCAATCAACATTTCATTTCCTCATTTCTTACCATTAATTATCCCAATTAATCAAACAATGTAATTAGGCTATTTTCCATAATTACCATTTCAACCCTTAGGTCCCATTTTCATCAATGATTTAACATTCATTCAATTTCTCTATGCCAAACATGCATCCAGGTTTATTATGAATAAAACCCCAACTTTTGTAAAATTACACAAAAGCCCCAAACTTTCACAAAATTACCAAACCAAGCCCAACATCTCAAAATACCAAAATTTAAAGACAAAACCCATAGAGAGGAGTAGGATATCCCTACCTCGAAGTTTAAGCCACAAAGGAGATGAAGACTCCAAGATCAACTTGCTCCAAATCCAAACTTTTTCAGATTAAATCGAAGCTCTCAACGCCCTCTATCTTTTTAATAAAGGCCCTAGGCTAGATTCACACCCTAGGGAGATCAAACCTTAGAGAGAGTGCAAGTTTAGGGAGAGAGAGGCTCGGATTAAGGGTTTTGGATCAAAAAGAAAGTGAAAAAGTGATGTTTTAGACGCTGCTGTCCGCTGATATAAAACACGCTCGCTCAAGCGAAGACTTGGTCGCTCGAGCGACCAGACACAGAAAACACTCGCTCGAGCCAAGAAGTTCTCGATCGAGCGAAGAAAAACCCAGACCGCTCGAGCGAAGGAAGCTCGCTCGAGCCAAGAAAGACAGCTCTCAGGTCCAGAACCAGGTGCAACACAACTCTCGCTCGAGCGACAAACTCCTCGCTCGAGCGAAGGACCAAAAATCTGGGCAGCAACACTAGGCTCCCAAACACAACCAACCTGTAACAAACCTGCCCAACACATCCCATAACTCAATATACAAAGTACAAAGGATGCAAACACGATAATAAACAACAACCAAAATCCACGGACACATGTCCGGATCACTGTACAACAAGGGTAAACCCGGGATCGCTATAACCTCCCCCCCTTAAAGAATTTCGCCCCCGAAATTAAGCACAAGTTTTCAAAACAAGTTTTCCTCCATTTTAAACAATGTTACACTTGAACATTCAACAATTCGACCCATTACCGGTCATCCCATCCCTGTAACAAGAGACATATCACAATATGTAAACAACATATGTATTTTCAACATGCATCAACATTATGCATTATCTTTCCAATTTCAACAATATATTCAACACATATAGTGTCACATTCAACTTCCATATGAGGCAAGTTCCAAACATATTTCCAATAATCAAAACATTTTCAATGTTTCACAACTTAAGACATATATAAAAGCTCTTAAGTTCAACAAAATGTAAGATTTAAATACAAGATTACATATCAACAAACAAGTCCGGATATTTCTCACGGACTTCCAACTCACGTTCCCAAGTGGCTTCCTCCACTCCGTGATGTTTCCACAAGACTTTCACCAAAGGAATGGTCTTGCCACGCAGGACCTGATCCCGCCTATCCAAGACTCGAACCGGTTTCTCCTCATACGGGGCATCCTCATCTACCTCTAAATCAGTCCAATCCAACACATGTGATGGATCTGGCTCATACTTCCGAAGCATACTCACATGAAACACGTCATGCACTCCGGACAACTGCGGTGGTAAGGCTAATCGATAAGCAACCTCACCTATCCTCTCAAGGATCTCAAAAGGACCAATAAACCGAGGGGATAACTTCCCACTCTTCCCAAACCTCTTCAGACCTCGCCTAGGTGATATCTTCAGAAAGACATGATCACCTACCTCAAACGCCAAAGGCCTCCTCCTACGGTCAGCATAAGATTTCTGCCGACTCTGGGCTGTAACCAGCCTTCTACGGACAAGCTCAACTTTCTCCGTCGTCTCCCTAACCAACTCCGGACCCAACAAAGGTGCATCACCCACCTCGGCCCAACAAACTGGAGACCTACACGGTCGGCCATACAAGGCCTCAAACGGTGCCATACCGATGCTAGATTGAAAACTGTTGTTGTAGGCAAACTCTACCAAGGGCAAGTGCCTCTCCCACGTCCCACTGAAGTCCAGGACACAACCCCGAAGCATATCCTCAAGGATCTGAATAGTACGCTCGGACTGCCGTCAGTCTGAGGGTGATAAGCCGTACTAAAGGTCAACTTAGTGCCCAAGGCACTCTGCAAACTCTGCCACAACCTAGCAGTAAAACGAGGATCTCTATCTAAGACGATCGTCACTGGGACCCCGTGCAATCTCACTATGTCCCGAATATACAAGTCGGCAAGATGATCTACCGAATCCTTCACGCGCAGAGGAATAAAGTGCGCCGACTTAGTCAACCGGTCTACAACCACCCAAATAGCATCACTACCCCGTTGAGTCCTCGGAAGACCTACAACGAAGTCCATAGTGACATGCTCCCACTTCCACTCGGCAATAGGCAAGGGTTGCAACAAACCCGCTGGCCTCTGATGCTCGGCCTTTACTTGCTGGCAAGTAAGGCACTTCGATACAAAAACAGCCACATCTCTTTTCATACCCCGCCACCAAAACTGGCGACCCAAATCCTGATACATCTTAGTACCTCCCGGATGCACCGCAAGGCGCGAATGATGAAACTCTCGGAGTACTTCCTCACGGCAAGACTCCGGTACAAACAAACGGTCTCGGTATCTCACACTCAGGTCGGGATACACCGTCAAGCCCTTCTCAACCTTCCCACTGGAGATCTTCTCTCGGAGGGATTCTACCTCAAGGTCACCTCTCTGTGCCTCTAACACTCTAATCACAAGTGTAGGCTGCGCAACAACAGAAAACAAGGCCGCAGCCTCAACAGATTCGCCCAGTAGCAAATCAAACTCGCCAAGTGCTCCCAACATCTCCCATTCCCGGATGGCTATACTAGCTACATCACCAATGGTCTTCCTACTAAGGGCATCGGCCACAACATTGGCCTTTCCCGGATGATAGTGCAACTCAAAATCATAATCCTCGATGAACTCCATCCACCTCCTCTGCCTCAAATTCAAGTCTCTCTGTGTAAATAGATACTTCAAACTCTTATGATCCGAGAACACCTCGAACCTCTCACCATAAAGGTAGTGCCTCCAGATTTTCAAGGCAAAAATCACTGCTGCTAACTCTAGGTCGTGTGTGGGGTAATTCTTCTCGTGTATTTTCAACTGACGTGAGCCATATGCTACCACTTTCCCCTCTTGCATCAACACACAACCCAAACCCTCTCGTGAGGCATCACAATAAACCGCATAACCCAACCCTCTCTCCGGAATAATCAACACCGGAGCGGTGGTCAATCTAACTTTCAATTCTTGGAACGACTTTTCACAAGTCTCACTCCACACAAACTTGACTCCCTTCCGAGTCAGTCTAGTCAACGGTGACGCTAACCTGGAGAAATCTTTCACAAACCGACGGTAATACCCAGCTAATCCCAGAAAATTGCGGATCTCAAACACACTCTTAGGCTGTGCCCAATCCTGCACTGCCTCAACCTTGGATGTATCAACAGACACCCCTTCCCCGGATACCACGTGGCCTAAGAATTTGACTTCCCTCAGCCAGAACTCACACTTCCCAAACTTGGCATACAGCCTATGGGCTCTAAGTAACTCAAGCACCACTCTCAAGTGTGCCTCGTGCTCCTCCTCAGAAGGCGAATAGATAAGAATGTCGTCCACGAAGACGACCACAAATCGGTCTAAGAACTCCCGGAAAACCCGGTTCATCAAGTCCATAAAGACTGCCGGTGCATTGGTAAGCCCAAATGGCATCACCAGAAACTCATAATGGCCATACCGCGTACGGAATGCCGTCTTAGGAATATCTTCCTCCCTGACCCTCAACTGGTGGTAACCCGATCTCAAGTCTACCTTAGAGAAACAACGGGAACCCTTCAACTGGTCAAACAAATCATCTATACGGGGCATAGGATACTTATTCTTAACCGTAGCCCGATTCAACTTCCGATAGTCAATACACAATCTCAAGGCACCATCTTTCTTTTTAACAAAGAGTGCCGGTGCTCCCCACGGTGAAACACTAGGGCGTACAAAGCCCTTATCTAACAATTCCTGGAGCTGAACTTTCAACTCAACCAACTCTGCTGGAGCAAAACGGTAAGGTGCCATAGAAATCGGCGCCGTACCAGGCACTAAATCAATAGAGAACTCTATCTCTCGGTGAGGTGGCAAACTAACAAGATCTTCGGGAAAAACATCCGAATACTCACAAACCACCCTCGGCAATACATGCTGGGTCTCACCACTCTCACCACTCTCAAAGCTAGCAAGTAGACTACTAAGCTCACTTCGCCCTCGCGAATCATACCCCGGTGGCAAAACACTACCAACCCGGTCTCCCAAGAAATGGAACCACTCCCCGCTCAAGGTACATAACGTGACCCTCTGGCGGTAGCAATCAATAACAGCCCGGTATGACGATAGCCAGTCCATACCCAAAATAACATCAAAACCCTTCATGGGCATGACAACAAACGGAAAAGGAAGCCTATAGTCGGCAACCTCTATATCACATCCTCTAACACCCTGTTTCAGGATCAACTCACCACCCAAAGGCGATACCACACAAATAGGAGATGCTAACTGTGCTAACTCCAATTCCAAAACAGATGCAAATGCAGCAGATACAAAAGAATGAGATGCACCCGTGTCTATCAACACACTAGCAACTGAGTTGCAAAACAGAAAAGTACCTCTCACTACTGATGGAGCCAGTACTAAATCCTGCGCGGTAACAGCATACACGCGCCCCGTAGGCCCTTGGTCTACCTGCTCACCTCTCGGAGCAAAAGACTGCTGCACAGACTGGGATGACGAAACTCCTGGATTGGCCCTCGAGGCCTGCACAGACTGAGCTGGCTGAAAACCCTGCGTCTGCCTAGAACCAGACGCTCCCGAAGTGGCACTCAACTGCGGGCAAAACCTCTTCAGGTGCCCAGGTTGTCCACACTGATAACAAGTCAAGGGCAGCCCCCTGCCCAAACTCTGACTCTGCGGTCTAGCTGAAGAAGAAGCAGCTTTCTGACCCCCACCCTTCTGCGGGCAAACTGAAACCTTGTGACCCAGCTGGCCACACTTGTAACAAGTGAACTCCCCCTGACTGCCTCTCCCCGAGCCTACACTCGGCACTGGAAAGGTCGATCTAGAGACTGCACCCTGAGACTGCTGAGGGTTATAACCCTTCTGTCTCCTGCCATCATTCTGACTATCCTGGCTCCTCTTGGAGCCCCTCTGTTCTTCCTCCTCCTCCTGCATCATAATCTCCATATGAGCAGCAGCATCAACCAGGTGTCTATACTCTCGGATGTAAGACCCACCAACTCTCAACTTGAGGCCCCGCCTCAACTTCCGCTCAAACTCATAGCAACGGCGTTCCTCAGACGCCACCAGTTCCGGTGCAAACCTGGACAGACTGGTAAAAGTAGCCTCAAACTCGGCCACTGACAAGCCCTGCTGTTTAAGCCGGCTAAACTAATCCCTCAGCTTCTCCCTAGCTGCTGCAGACAAAAACCTCTCCTGAAAAGCATTTATAAACGCCTCCCAAGTACCACCAACACGAGCCTTCTCGTACTTCCACCATTGACCCGCATCTCCCTTCAGCTGGAAGGATGCCAAGGTCACTTTCAGTGCTCCGTCCTCAATGCCAAGCATCTCGAACGTCTTACTCATCTGTTCTAACCACTCATCAGCCTTTAGTGGCTCCTTCGGATCCCCGATAAACTCGTCAGGATTAGACCGGAAGAACTCCCTCTTCAAGAAAGAAGGCCCTGACTCAGCTGCCTGATTCCCAGCTCTAAGAATACCCAAAGCTCCTGCTATCTCTCTGGCCAAGGCACCCATAGCCTGCTGACCCACTGGCTCGACTACATTGGCCTGACCAACCCCCTCTTGTACTGCCGGAATCTCACCCGGTAACGGTACTTCCTGCCTCGCAGGTCTACCACGCCTAGCTCCTCTTCCTCGTCCTGACATCCTAATAAAGACAACACAGAATGTTAGCACATTCATAAATGTGCCGAAACTAAACACTCACGTCCTAATGCATGGACAACTGTAATTCACTCCACATAAGCACATAAACACATAAGCACTTACGAATTTCACTTCCGGATAATGATAGTCCCGAGACGTTACTAGAGTTCCGGTTAGAAATAGCATTGATCAAGTGCTTTTCCAACAAGACTCCCAAAAACTCAAGGATCCAATCAACATCCTAGAAATTAAATCCCATACCCACATAGTCACATAAGCATGTTAGCATTTAAGCACATAGCATATAATACTACATCTAAGTCTCTATCAAGCGAGACAAACCCATTGTGATACTAATCACTTCCCACGTACCAAAAGTATTCGAACCCGGTACGCTCTGATACCAAGTTGTAACGCCCTCAAAAAAAAACATTAAACCCATCAAATAAGACTTGCATTTACATATAAACTAACCACATTCTTTTATTCATTAGAGTTCCATTACATAAGTATTACATGTTAACATCATAACAAAATGCCCTACGGGCTTACAGCTTTCCAAGTTAACACTTGGTTACAACAAAAGAGTACTAACTCGATTACACATTAAGCCCTGGGCTTGAATTTACATGTAATACATCAAAAGTTAAGCGACAAAAGTATGTCTGCCACTAGCCTCTCAGCTATGTCCTTGGAGGTGGCATGCTTCCTGCACCTGAAAATGATATTCCCATATAGGGTGAGCCACAGCCCAGTAGAAATACACTAAACCAACCATGGACAATGACTAAAATATTAGCAATTGATAGATGGTCAACACTGATACATCCACATAAATCATATATTTATGTCATACAACTTATGAGCCTAAGTTACCTTTCATTTTCCCTTTTTCAACAGATAAGCATGCTAGCTCTATCATCATTTCCACAGATATGTATAAAAACTATATCTCACATTCAGATAAGCATAAAAGCTATATCCACATTCTCAACAGATATGTATAACAACAATATCCCACATTCACAGATAAGCATATAAGCTATATCCACACATCACAAAGATAAGCATATAAGCTCTATCTTCACTTCTTTAGACAAGCATATGAGCTGTATCTACGGAGTTCATCCCCTATCTTCTCCCAACACTAACCGGTTTAGAGGTACATCCCCTATCTTCCCCTAAACCGCGGAGTACATCCCCTATCTCCTCCTCTACACATAACGTATATAAACACATTGGTTCTATATAGAATCACCCAATACATACAATTAATGTATTCTATCAACTGTCAAGTTCCATGACACATTTCATTGATTAGTTTCAGTTTACCTAATCATCATGCATTGTCTACAACAATCACGACTATCCTCCACCGATAGCCCAAAGCAGTTATTTCTAAACAGAAAATAAATGCACAATGGATATTCAATCAACATTTCATTTCCTCATTTCTTACCATTAATTATCCCAATTAATCAAACAATGTAATTAGGCTATTTTCCATAATTACCATTTCAACCCTTAGGTCCCATTTTCATCAATGATTTAACATTCATTCAATTTCTCTATGCCAAACATGCATCCAGGTTTATTATGAATAAAACCCCAACTTTTGTAAAATTACACAAAAGCCCCAAACTTTCACAAAATTACCAAACCAAGCCCAACATCTCAAAATACCAAAATTTAAAGACAAAACCCATAGAGAGGAGTAGGATATCCCTACCTCGAAGTTTAAGCCACAAAGGAGATGAAGACTCCAAGATCAACTTGCTCCAAATCCAAACTTTTTCAGATTAAATCGAAGCTCTCAACGCCCTCTATCTTTTTAATAAAGGCCCTAGGCTAGATTCACACCCTAGGGAGATCAAACCTTAGAGAGAGTGCAAGTTTAGGGAGAGAGAGGCTCGGATTAAGGGTTTTGGATAAAAAAGAAAGTGAAAAAGTGATGTTTTAGACGCTGCTGTCCGCTGATATAAAACACGCTCGCTCGAGCGAAGACTTGGTCGCTCGAGCGACCAAACACAGAAAACACTCGCTCGAGCCAAGAAGTTCTCGATCGAGCGAAGAAAAACACAGACCGCTCGAGCGAAGGAAGCTCGCTCGAGCCAAGAAAGACAGCTCTCAGGTCCAGAACCAGGTGCAACACAACTCTCGCTCGAGCGACAAACTCCTCCCTCGAGCGAAAGACCAAAAATCTGGGCAGCAACACTAGGCTCCCAAACACAACCAACCTGTAACAAACCTGCCCAACACATCCCATAACTCAATATACAAAGTACAAAGGATGCAAACACGATAATAAACAACAACCAAAATCCACGGACACATGTCCGGATCACTGTACAACAAGGGTAAACCCGAGATCGCTATAGGCTGTGGCTCACCCTATATGTGAATATCATTTTCAAGTACAGGTAGCATGCCACCTCCAAGGACGTAGCTTGGGAGGCTAGAGGCGGACACACTTTTGTTGTCTTATTTTTGATGTATTACATGTAAATTCAAGCCAAGGGCTTAATGTGTAAATGAGTTAGTACTCTTTTGTTGTAACCAAGTGTTAACTTGGAAAGCTGTAAGCCTTTAGGGCATTGCTTTTGTCGTTAACATGTAATATTTTTTGTAATGAAACTCTGATGTATGGAAGAATGTGGAACTTTTGTAAATCAATGCATGTCTATATTGATGGGTTTTATGTTATTATTTTGAGGGCGTTACATATTTTTCTGTTAAACTTCCTTTTTTATTTAATTTCCAAATTGATCGTTAATGTATAGTGGTTTCTTGAATGAACTACCATTTTTAATTTTCTGTAATTTTTATTTTTATTTTTATTTAACTTCCTTTTATATTCAAGTTTCTTTTCTACTCAACTTCCTTTTTTATTTAATTTCCAAATAGATCGTTAACGTATAGTGGTTTCTTGAATGAACTTCCATTTTTAATTTTATGCAACTTTCATTTTTATTTTTATTCAACTTCCATTTTTACTCAATTTACTTTTCTATTAAACTTCCTTTTTTATTTAATTTCCAAATAGGTATTTAAGGTATAGTGGTTTCTTGAATGAATTTCCATTTTTGATTTTCTACAACTTCCATTTTTATTTTTAATTAACTTCCATTTTTATTCAAGTTACTTTTCAATTCAACTTTCTTTTTTATTTAATTTCCAAATAGATCGTTAAGGTATAGTGGTTTCTTGAATGAACTTCTAATTTTAATTTTCTGCAACTTCCATTTTTATTTCTATGCAACTTCTTTTTTCATTCAAGTTTCTTTTCTATTCAACTTCCTTTTTTATTTAATTTCTAAATAGATCGTTAAGGTATAATGGTTTCTTGATTGAACTTCCAGTTTTAATTTTATGCAACTTTCACTTTTATTTTTATTCAACTTCCATTTTTATTCAATTTACTTTTATATTAAACTTCCTTTTTTTATTTAATTTCCAAATAGATCGTTAAGGTATAGTGGTTTCTTTAATGAACTTTCATTTTTAATTTTCTGCAACTTCCTTTTTTATTTTTATTCGACTTCCATTTTTATTCAAGTCATTTTTCTATTCGACTTCCTTTTTTATTTAAGTTAAAATAGATCGTTAAGGTATAGTGGTTTCTTGAATGAACTTCCATTTTTAATTTTCTGCACCTTCCATTTTTATTTTTATTTGACTTACTTTTTTATTCTAGTTTCTTTTCTACTCAACTTCCTTTTTTATTTAATTTCCAAATAGATCGTTAAGGTATAATTGTTTCTGGATTGAACTTCTATTTTTAATTTCGTGCAACTTTCATTTTTATTTTCCTTCAACTTCCAGTTTTATTCAATTTACTTTTCTATTAAACTTCCTTTTTTATTTAATTTCCAAATAGATCGTTAAGGTATTGTGGTTTCTTGAATGAATTTCTATTTTTAATGTTCAGCAACTTCCATTTTTATTTTTAATTAACTTCCATTTCTCTTCAAGTTACTTTTCTATTCAACTTTTTTTATTTAATTTCCAAATTGATCGTTAATGTATAGTGGTTTCTGGATTGAACTTCCATTTTTAATTTTATGCAACTTTCATTTTTATTTTTATTCAACTTCCATTTTTATTCAATTTACTTTTTCTATTAAACTACCTTTTTTATTTAATTTCCAAATAGATCGTTAAGGTATAGTGGTTTTCTTGAAAGAACTTCCAATTTTACTTTTCAGCAACTTCTATTTTTGTTTTTATTTGACTTCCATTTTTATACAATTTACTTTTCCTCTCAACTTCCTTTTTAATTTAATTTCTAAATAGAACGTTATGGTATAGTGGTTTCTGGATTGTACTTTCATTTTTAATTTGAAGCAACTTTCATTTTTATTTTTATTCAACTTCCATTTTTATTCAATTTACTTTTCTATTAAACTTCCTTTTTTATTTAATGTCCAAATAGATCGTTAAGCTATAGTGGTTTCTTAAATGAACTTCCATTTTTAATTTTCTGCAACTTCCATTTTTAATTTTATTCCTGTTATCTTTCTATTCAACTTCCTTTTTTATTTAATTTCCAAATAGATCGTTAAGTTATAGTGGTTTTTTTTGAATGAACTTACATTTTTAATTTTCTGCAACTTCCATTTTTTTTTTTTTTTACTTCCATTTTTATTCAATTTACTTTTCTTTTGAACATCCTTTTTTATTAAATTTCCAAATAGATCGTTATGGTACAGTGGTTTCTAGATTGAACTTCGATTTTTAATTTTATGCAACTTTCATTTTTATTTTTATTCAATTTACTTTTCTACTAAACTTCCTTTTTTGTTTAATGTCCAAATAGATCGTTAAGGTATAGTGGTTTCTTGAATGAACTTCCATTTTTAATTTTCCGTAACTTCCATTTTTGTTTTTATTCAGGTTATTTTTCTATTCAACTTCCTCTTTTATTTAATTTCCAAATAGATCGTTAAGGTGTAGTGGTTTCTTGAATGAACTTCCATTTTTAATTTTCTGCAACTTCCATTTTTATTTTTATTTAACTTCCTTTTTCATTCAAGTTTCTTTTCTACTCAACTTCCTTTTTTATTCAATTTCCAAATAGATTGTTAAGGTATAGTGGTTTCCGGATTGAACTTCCATTTTTAATTTTATGTAACTTTCATTTTTATTTTTATTCAACTTCCATTTTTATTCAATTTGCTTTTCTATTAAACTTCCTTTTTTATTTAATTTCTAAATAGATCATTAACATATAGTGGTTTCTGTATTGAACTTCTATTTTTAATTTTATGCAACTTTCACTTTTATTTTTATTCAACTTCCAATTTTATTGAATTTGCTTTTCTGTTAAACTTCCTTTTTCATTTAATTTCCAAATAGATCGTTGAGGTATAGTGGTTTCTTGAATGAACTTCCAATTTTAATTTTCTGCAACTTCCATTTTTATTTCAATGCAACTTCTTTTTTCATTCAAGTTTCTTTTCTATTCAACTTCCTTTTTTATTTAATTTCTAAGTAGATCGTTAAGGTATAATGGTTTCTTGATTGAACTTCCAGTTTTAATTTTATGCAACTTTCACTTTTATTTTTATTCAACTTCCATTTTTATTCAATTTACTTTTATATTAAACTTCCTTTTTTTATTTAATTTCCAAATAGATCGTTAAGGTATAGTGGTTTCTTTAATGAACTTTCATTTTTAATTTTCTGCAACTTCCTTTTTTATTTTTATTCGACTTCCATTTTTATTCAAGTCATTTTTCTATTAGACTTCCTTTTTTATTTAAGTTAAAATAGATCGTTAAGGTATAGTGGTTTCTTGAATGAACTTCCATTTTTAATTTTCTGCACCTTCCGTTTTTATTTTTATTTGACTTACTTTTTTATTCTAGTTTCTTTTCTACTCAACTTCCTTTTTTATTTAATTTCCAAATAGATCGTTAAGGTATAATTGTTTCTGGATTGAACTTTCATTTTTATTTTCCTTCAACTTCCAGTTTTATTCAATTTACTTTTCTATTAAACTTCCTTTTTTATTTAATTTCCAAATAGATCGTTAAGGTATTGTGGTTTCTTTAATGAATTTCTATTTTTAATGTTCAGCAACTTCCATTTTTCTTTTTAATTAACTTCCATTTCTCTTCAAGTTACTTTTCTATTCAACTTTTTTTTATTTAATTTCCAAATTGATCGTTAATGTATAGTGGTTTCTGGATTGAACTTCCATTTTTAATTTTATGCAACTTTCATTTTTATTTTTATTCAACTTCCATTTTTATTCAATTTACTTTTTCTATTAAACTACCTTTTTTATTTAATTTCCAAACAGATCGTTAAGGTATAGTGGTTTTCTTGAAAGAACTTCCAATTTTAATTTTCAGCAACTTCTATTTTTGTTTTTATTTGACTTCCATTTTTATACAATTTACTTTTCCTCTCAACTTCCTTTTTTATTTAATTTCTAAATAGAACGTTATGGTATAGTGGTTTCTCGATTGTACTTTCATTTTTAATTTGAAGCAACTTTCATTTTTATTTTTATTCAACTTCCATTTTTATTCAATTTACTTTTCTATTAAACTTCCTTTTTTATTTAATGTCTAAATAGATCATTAACATATTGTGGTTTCTGTATTGAACTTCTATTTTTAATTTTATGCAACTTTCACTTTTATTTTTATTCAACTTCCAATTTTATTGAATTTGCTTTTCTGTTAAACTTCCTTTTTTATTTAATATCCAAATAGATCGTTAAGGTATAGTGGTTTCTTGAATGAACTTCCATTTTTAATTTTTTGCAACTTTCATTTTTATTTTTATTCAACTTTCATTTTTTTTCAATTTGCTTTTCTATTAAACTTCCTCTTTTATTTAATTTCCAAATAGATCGTTAAGGTTTTGTTGTTTCTTGAATGAACTTCCATTTTTTATTTTCAGCAACTTCCATTTTTATTTTTATTCCACTTCCATTTTTATTCAAGTTATTTTTCTATTCAACTTCCTTTTTTATTTAATTTCCAAATAGATCGTTAAGGTATAGTGTTTTCTTGAATGAACTTCCAATTTTAATTTTCTGCAACTTCCATTTTTATTTCTATTCAATTTTAATTTCCAAATAGATAAGGATATCATCCACAAAAACGACTACAAACCGATCCAAGAATTTCCGGAAGATCCGGTTCATCAAATCCGTAATTTCCAAATAGATCGTTAAGGTATAGTGGTTTCTTGAATGAACTTCCATTTTTAATTTTCTGCAACTTCCATTTTTATTTTTATTCCACTTCCATTTTTATTCACGTTATTTTTCAATTTAACTTCCTTTTTTATTTAATTTCCAAATAAATCGTTAAGGTATAGTGGTTTCTTAAATGAACTTTCATTTTTAATTTTCTGCTACTTCCATTTTTATTTTATTTCAACTTCCTTTTTTATTCAAGTTATTTTTCTATTCAACTTCCTTTTTTTATTTAATTTCCAAATAGATCGTTACGGTATAGTGGTTTCTGGATTGAACTTCCATTTTTAATTTTATGCTACTTTCATTTTTATTTTTATTCAACATCCATTTTTATTCAATTTGCTTTTCTATTAAACTTCCTTTTTTATTTAATTTCCAAATAGAACGTTAAGGTATTGTGGTTTCTTGAATGAACTTCCATTTTTAATTTTTTGCAACTTGCATTTTTATTTTTATTCCACTTCCATTTTTATTCAAGTTATTTTTCTATTCAACTTCCTCTTTTATTTAATTTCCAAATAGATCGTTAAGGTATAGTGGTTTCCTGAATGAACTTCCTATTTTAAGTTTCTGCAACTTCCATTTTAATTTCTATTCAACTTCCTTTTTTATTCAAGTCATTTTTCTATTCAACATCCTTTTTTATTTAATTTCCAAATAGGTCGTTAAGCGATAGTGCTTTCTTGAATGCTCTTCCAATTTTAATTTTATGCAACTTCCATTTTTATTTCTATTCAACTTCTTTTTTTATTCAAGTTTTTTTTTCCATTCCACTTCCTTTTTTATTTAATTTCTAAATAGATTGTTAAGGTTTGGTGGTTTCTGGATTGAACTTCCGTTTTTAATTTTATGCAACTTTCACTTTTATTTTTATTCAACTTCCATTTGTATTCAATTTACTTTTCTATTAAACTTCATTTTTTTATTTAATTTCCAAATAGATCGTTAAGGTATAGTGGTTTCTTGAATGAATTTCTGTTTTTAATTTTATGCAACTTTCATTTTTATTTTTATTCAACTTCCATTTTTAATCAATTTACTTTGCTATTAAACTTCCTTTTTTATTTAATGTCCAAATAGATCGTTAAGGTATAGTGATTTCTTGAACGAATTTCCATTTTTAATTTTCTGCAACTTCCATTTTTATTTTTAATTAACTTCCATTTTTATTCATGTTACTTTTCAATTCAACTTCATTTTTTATTTAATTTCCAAATAGATCGTTAAGGTATAGTGGTTTCTTGAATGAACTTCCATTTTTAATTTTCTGCAACTTCCATTTTTATTGTTATTTAACTTCCTTTTTCAATCAAGTTTCTTTTCTACTCAACTTTCTTTTTTATTTAATTTCCAAATAGATCGTTAAGGTATAGTGGTTTCTTGAATGAACTTCCATTTTTAATTTTCTGCAACTTCCATTTTTATTTTTATTCGACTTCCATTTTATTCCAGTTGTTTTTCTATTCAAGTTCCTTTTTTATTTAATTTCCAAATAGATCGTTAAGGTATAGTGGTTTCTTGAATGAAATTCCAATTTTAATTTTCTGCAACTTCCATTTTTATTTCTATTCAACTTCTTTTTTTATTCAAGTTTCTTTTCTACGAAACTTTCTTTTTTTTTTATTTTCCAAATAGATCGTTAAGGTATAGTGGTTTCTTGAATGAACTTCCATTTTTAATTTTCTGCAACTTTCAATTTTATTTTTATTCGACTTCCATTTTTATTTAAGTTGTTTTTCTATTCAACTTCCTTTTTAATTTAATTTCAAAATAGATCGTTAAGGTA
The DNA here is from genome assembly GCF_055761805.1 of Camellia sinensis. NCBI lineage: Eukaryota > Viridiplantae > Streptophyta > Magnoliopsida > Ericales > Theaceae > Camellia > Camellia sinensis. The sequence continues at coordinate 10,189,794 of NC_138962.1, read as the reverse complement.
TAGTGGTTTCTGAAATGAACGCCAATTTTAATTTTCTGCAACTTCCATTTTTATTTCTATTCAACTTCCATTTTTATTCAATTTACTTTTCGATTAAACTTCCTTTTTTATTTAATTTCCAAATAGATCGTTAAGGTATGGTGGTTTCTTGAATGAACTTCCAATTTTAATTTTCTGCAACTTCCATTTTTATTTCTATTCAACTTCCATTTTTATTCAATTTACTTTTCTATTAAACTTCCTTTTTTATTTAATTTCAAAATAGATCGTTAAGGTATGGTGGTTTCTTGAATGAACTTCCAATTTTAATTTTCTGCAACTTTCATTTCTATTTTTATTCAACTTCCATTTTTATTCAATTTACTTTTCTATTAAACTTCCTTTTTTATTCAATTTCCAAATAGATCTTTAAGGTATAGTAGTTTCTTGAATGAACTTCCATTTTTAATTTTCTGCAACTTTCATTTCTATTTTTATTCAACTTCCATTTTTATTCAATTTACTTTTCTATTAAACTTCCTTTTTTATTTTATTTCCGAATAGATCGTTAAGGTACGGTGGTTTCTTTAATGAATTTCCATTTTTTATTTTCTGCAACTTCCATTTTTATTTCTAATTAACTTCCAATTTTCTTCAAATTACTTTTCTATTCAACTTCTTTTTTTATGTAATTTCCAAATAGATCGTTAACGTATAGTTTTTTCTAGAATGAACTTCCATTTTTAATTCTATGCAACTTCCATTTTTATTTTTATTCAACTTTCATTTTTATTCAATTTACTTTTCTATTAAATTTTGTTTTTTTATTTAATTTCCAAATAGATCGTTATGGCATAGTAGTTTCTTGAATGAACTTCTATTTTTAATTTTCTGCAACTTCCATTTTTATTTCTATTCAACTTCATTTTTTATTCAAGTTTCTTTTCTATTCAACTTCCTTTTTTATTTAATTTCGAAATAGATCGTTAAGGTATAGTGGTTTCTGGATTGAACTTCCATTTTTAATTTTTTGCAACTTGCACTTTTATTTTTATTCAACTTCCATTTTTATTCAATTTACTTTTCTACTAAACTTCCTTTTTAATTTAATTTGCAAATAGATCATTAAGGTATAGTGGTTTCTTGAATGAACTTCCATTTTTAATTTTCTACAACTTTCATTTTTATTTTTATTCAACTTCCATTTTTATTCAAGTTATTTTTCTATTCAACTTCATTTTTTATTTAATTTCCAAATAGATCGTTAAGGAATAGTGGTTTTTGGATTGAACTTCCATTGTTAATTTATGGAACTTTCATTTTTATTTTTATTCAACTTCCATTTCTATTCAATTTGTATAGCGATCCCGGATTTACCCTTGTTGTACAGTGATCCGGGCATGTGTCCGTGGATGTTGGTAGTTGATTATTATCTTGTTTACATCCTTTTTACTTCGTATTTGGGGTTATAGGATGTGTGGGTAGGTTTGTTACAGGTTGGTTGAGTTTAGAAACCAAAACTAGTTGCCCAAATTTTGACCTATCCGCTCGAGCGGGGGTTTTGGCGCTTGAGCGGGAGTTTCACCCATCCAATATTTCCTGTGCAGTGTTGGACGCTCGAGCGTGAGACTGGCCGCTCGAGCGGGATTGTGTGAGTGACGCTCGAGCGGGGAGTTGGAAGCTCGAGCGGAGACCTGGCCCTGTAAAAGTTCTGGGAGTGTGTATCCGCCGCTCGAGCGGGATTGTTGACGCTCGAGCAGGAGTCTGGGTTTAAGTTCCGAGTTTTGACTTTTCAAATCACTTTTTCACTTTCTCTTCTCTCTCCTACTTTTCCAAAAACACCATTGCTGAGCCTCTCACTCTAGAACTCTACCTTCTCTCTAGGTTTTGATCTAGTAGGAGTGATTTGCTCATCTTTGGCCTTTACAAAAAAGTTGTTGATCGTCGAGGGCTACTTTTTAATTTGAAAATTTCGGGATTTGGAGCACGTTGGGTTTTGTCATCTTCTCCCTTGGAGCTCCGAATTTGAGGTAGGGATATCCTACTCCTCTCTATGGATTTTGTCTTTAAATTTTAGTATTTTGAGATGTTGGGGTTGGTTTGGTAATTTTGTGAGAGTTTGGGGCTTTTGTGTTATTTTACAAAAGTTGGGGTTTTATTTATAATAAACCTAGATGCATGTTTGGCACAGAGAAATGGAATAAACGTTGAATCATTGATGAAAATGGGACCCAAGGGTTGAAATGTTAATTATGGAAGTTGACCTAATTACATTGTTTGATTAATTGGGATAATTAATTGTGAGAAATGAGGAAATGAAATGGAATTGTTGAGATTGGGAATGCATGGGGTTAAAGGGTGTAGTTGAATTATTTATCACTCACTGAATTGAAATGTTGATTGAATATCCATTTGTGCATTTATTTTCTGTTTAGAAATAACTGCTTTGGGCTATCGGTGGAGGATAGTCGTGATTGTTGTAGACAATGCATGATGATTAGGCAAACGAAAACTAATCAATGGAATGTATCAGGAAATTTGACGGTTGATAGAATACATTAACTGTATGTATTGAACGATTGTATATAGAACCAATGTGTTTGTATACGTTATGTGTAGAGGAGGAGATGGGGGATGTACTCCGCGGTTTAGGGGAAGATGGGGGATGTACCTCTAAACCGAATAGTATTGGGAGAAGATAGGGGATGAACTCCGTAGATACAGCTCATATGTTTGTCTAGAGAAGTGAAGATAGAGCTCATATGCTTATCTTTGTGAAGTGTGGATATAGCTTATATGCTTATCTGTGAATGTGGGATATAGTTGTTATACATATCTGTTGAGAATGTGGATATAGCTTATATGCTTATCTGTGAATGTGGGATATAGTTTTTATACATATCTGTTGAGATGATGATAGAGCTAATATGCTTATCTGTTGAAAAAGGGAAAATGAAAAGTAACCTGGACTCATAAGTCGTATGACATAAAATGTGATTTATGTGGATGTATCTGTGTTGGCCATCTATCAATTGCTAATATTTTAGTCATTGTTCATGGTTGGTTTAGTGTATTTCTACTGGGCTGTGGCTCACCCTATATGGGAATATCATTTTCAGGTACAGGTAGCATGCCACCTCCAAGGTCATAGCTTGGGAGGCTAGAGGCGGGCAGATTTTGTTGTTTAAGTTCCTTTTTGACGTATTACATGTATATTCAAGCCGAGGGCTTAATGTGTAGATGAGTTAGCACTCTTTTGATGTAATCAAGTGTTAACTTGGAAAGCTGTAAGCCCGTGGAGCATTTTGCTTTTGTTGTTAACATGTAATATTTTTGTAATGAAACTCTGATGAATAGAAGAATGTGGATACTTCGTATGTCAATGAATGTTTCATTTAATGGGTTTAATGTTATTATTTTGAGGGTGTTACAATTTGCCTTTCTGTTAAACTTCCTTTTTTATTTAATTTCCAAATAGATTGTTAAGGTTTTGCGGTTTCTTGAATGAACTTCTATTTTTAATTTTCTGCAACTTCCATTTTTATTTTTATTCCACTTCCATTTTTATTCAAGTTATTTTTCTATTCAACTTCCTTTTTTATTTAATTTCACAATAGATCGTTAAGATATAGTGGTTTCTTGAACGAACTTCCATTTTTAATTTTCTGCAACTTCCATTTTTATTTCTATTCAACTTCCTTTTTTATTCAAGTCATTTTTCTATTCAACTTCCTTTTTTATTTAATTTCCAAATAGGTTGTTAAGGTATAATGGTTTCTTGAATGCTCTTCCAATTTTAATTCTATGCAACTTCCATTTTTATTTCTATTCAACTTCTTTTTTTTATTCAAGTTCTTTTCCATTCAACTTCCTTTTTTATTTAATTTCTAAATAGATCGTTAAGGTATAGTGGTTTCTAGATTGAAATTCCATTTTTAATTTTATGCAACTTTCACTTTTATTTTTATTCAACTTCCATTTTTATTCAATTTACTTTTCTATTAAACTTCATTTTTTATTTAATTTACGTTTTTAATTTTATGCAACATTCATTTTTATTTTTATTCAACTTCCATTTTTAATCAATTTACTTTTCTATTAAACTTCCTTTTTTATTTAATTTCCAAATAGGTCGTTAAGGTATAGTGGTTTCTTGAATGAGTTTTCATTTTTAATTTTCTGCAACTTCCATTTTTATTTTTAATTAACTTCCATTTTTACTGAAGTTACTTTTCTATTCAACTTCCTTTTCTATTTAATTTCCAAATAGATCATTAAGGTATAGTGGTTTCTTGAATGAATTTCCATTTTTAATTTTCTGCAACTTCCATTTTTTTTTATTTAACTTCCTTTTTTATTCAAGTTTCTTTTCTACTCAACTTTCTTTTTTATTTAATTTCCAAATAGATCGTTAAGGTATAGTGTTTTTTGATTGAACTTCCATTGTTAATTTTATGCAGCTTTCATTTTTATTTTTATTCAACTTCCATTTTTATTAAATTTACTTTTCTAATCAACTTCCTATTTTATTTAATTTCCAAATAGATCGTTAAGGTATCGTGGTTTATTGAATGAATTTCTATTTTTCATTTTTTGCAACTTCCATTTTTATTTTTAAGTAACTTCCATTTTTATTCCAGTTACTTTTTAATTCAACTTCCTTTTTTATTTAATTTCCAAATAGATCGTTAACGTATAAAGGTTTCTGGATTGAACTTTCATTTTTAATTTTATGCAACTTTCATTTTTATGTTTATTCAACTTCCATTTTTATTAAATTTACTTTTCTATTAAACTACATTTTTTATTTATTTTCCAAATTGATCGTTAAGGTATAGTGGTTTCTTGAATGAACTTCCATTTTTAATTTTTAGCAACGTCCATTTTTATTTTTATTCGTCTTCCATTTTTATTCAAGTCAATTTCAATTCAACTTCCTTTTTTATTTAATTTCCAAATAGATCGTTAAGGTATAGTGGTTTCTTGAATGAACTTCCATTTTTAATTTTCTGCACCTTCCATTTTTATTTTTATTTGACTTCCTTTTTTATTCAAGACGTTTTTCTATTCAACTTCCTTTTTTATTTAATTTCCAAATAGATTGTTAAGGTATAGTGGTTTCTGGATTGAACTTCCATTTTTAATTTTATGCAACTTTCATTTTTATTTTTATTCAACTTCCATTTTTATTCAATTTATTTTTCTATTAAACTTCCTTTTTTATTTAATTTCCAAATAGATCGTTAAGGTATAGTGGTTTCTTGAATGAACTTCCATTTTTAATTTTCTGCAACTTCCTTTTTTATTCAAGTTTCTTTTCTACTCAACTTCCTTTTTTATTTAATTTCCAAATAGATCGTTAAGGTATAGTTGTTTTTGGATAGAACTTCCATTGTTAATTTTATGCAACTTTCATTTTTATTTTTATTCAACTTCAATTTTTATTCAATTTACTTTTCTATTAAACTTCCTTTTTTATTTAATTTCCAAATACATCCTTAAGGTATAGTGGTTTCTTGAATGAACTTCCATTCTTAATTTTCTGCAACTTTTGTTTTTATTTTTATTTAACTTTCATTTTTATTCAATTTACTTTTCTATTCAACTTCATTTTTTATTTAATTTCCAAATAGATCGTTAAGGTATAGTGGTTTCTAGAATGAATTTCTATTTTTAATTTTCTGCAACTTCCATTTTTATTTTTAAGTAACTTCCATTTTTATTCAAGTTAGTACTCTATTCAACTACATTTTTTATTTAATTTCCAAATAGATCGTTAACGTATAGTGGTTTCTGGATTGAACTTCCATTTTTAATTTTATGCAACTTTTATTTTTATGTTTATTCAACTTCCTTTTTTATTTAATTTCCGAATAAATCGTTAAGGTATATTGGTTTCTTGAATGAACTTCCATTTTTAATTTTCTGCAACTTCCATTTTTATTTTTATTCGACCTCCATTTGTATTCAAGTCATTTTTCTATTCAACTTCCTTATTTATTTAATTTCCAAATAGGTCGTTAAGGTATAGTGGTTTCTTGAATGAAATTCTATTTTTAATTTTCTGCAACTTCCATTTTTATTTTTATTTAACTTCCTTTTTCAATCAAGTTTCTTTTCTACTCAACTTCCTTTTTTTTTTTTTAATTTCCAAAAAGATCGTTAAGGTATAGTGGTTTATGCATTGAACTTCCATTTTTAATTTTATGCAAGTTTCATTTTTATTTTTATTCAACTTCCATTTTTATTCAATTTACTTTTCTATTAAACTTCCTTTTTTATTTAATTTTCAAATAGATCGTTAAGGTATAGTGGTTTCTTGAATGAACTTCCATTTTTAATTTTCTGCAACTTCCATTTTTATTTTTATTCGATGTCCGTTTTTATTTAGATTATTTTTCTATTCAACTTCTTTTTTTATTTATTTTCCAAATAGATTGTTAAGGTATAGCGGTTTCTTGAATGAACTTCCATTTTTAATTTTCTGCTACTTCCATTTTTATTTTATTTCAACTCCCTTTTTTATTCAAGTTATTTTTCTATTCAACTTCCTTTTTTTATTTAATTTCCAAATAGATCGTTACGGTATAATGGTTTCTGGATTGAACTTCCATTTTTAATTTTATGCTACTTTCATTTTTATTTTTATTCAACATCCATTTTTATTCAATTTGCTTTTCTATTAAACTTCCTTTTTTATTTAATTTCCAAATTGAACGTTTAGGTCTTGTGGTTTCTTGAATGAACTTCCATTTTTAATTTTTTGCAACTTGCATTTTTATTTTTATTCCACTTCCATTTTTATTCAAGTTATTTTTCTATTCAACTTCCTTTTTTATTTAATTTCCAAATAGATCGTTAAGGTATAGTGGTTTCTTGAATGAACTCCCAATTTTAATTTTCTGCAACTTCCATTTTTATTTCTATTCGACTTCTTTTTTTATTCAAGTTTCTTTTCTATTCAACTTCCTTTTTTATTTAATTTCCAAATAGATCGTTAAGGTATACTGGTTTCTGGATTGAACTTCCATTTTTAATTTTATGCAACTTTCACTTTTATTTTTATTCAACTTCCATTTTTGTTCAATTTACTTTTCTATTAAACTACCTTTTTTATTTAATTTCCAAATAGATCGTTAAGGTATAGTGGTTTCTTTAATGAACTTTCATTTTTAATTTTCTATAACTTCTATTTTTATTTTTATTTGACTTCCTTTTTTATTCAAGTTTCTTTTTTACTCAACTACCTTTTTTATTTAATTTCCAAGTAGATCGTTAAGGTATAGTGGGTTTTGGATTGAACTTCCATTGTTAATTTTATGCAACTTTCATTTTTATTTTTTTTCAACTTCAATTTTTATTCAATTTACTTTTCTATTAAACTTCCTTTTTTATTAAATTTCCAAATACATCGTTAAGATATAGTGGTTTCTTGAATGAACTTTCGTTTTTAATTTTCTGCAACTTTTGTTTTTATTTTTATTCAACTTCCATTTTTATTCAATTTACTTTGCTAGTAAACTTCCTTTTTTATTTAATTTCCAAATACATTGTTAGGATATAGTGGTTTCTTGAATGAACTTTCATTTTTAATTTTCTGCAACTTTTGTTTGTATTTTTATTTAACTTCCATTTTTATTCAATTTACTTTTCTATTCAACTTCCTTTTTTATTTAATTTCCAAATAGATCGTTAAGGTATAGTGGTTTCTTGATTGAACTTCCATTTTTAATTTTCTACAACTTTCATTTTTATTTTTTTTTTGACTTCCATTTTTATTCAATTTATTTTTCTATTCAACTTCCTTTTTTATTTAATTTCCAAATAGATCGTTAAGGTATAGTGGTTTCTAGATTGAACTTCCATTTTTAATTTTAACCAATTTTCATTTTTATTTTTATTCAACTTCCATTTTTATTCAATTTACTTTTTCTATTAAACTTCCTTTTTTATTTAATTTTTCAAATAGATCGCTAAGGTATAGTGGTTTCTTGAATGAACTTGCATTTTTAATTTTCTGCAACTTCCATTTTTATTTTTATTTGACTTCCATTTTTATTCAATTTACTTTTCTTTTCAACTTCCTTTTTTATTTAATTTCCAAATAGATCGTTATGGTATAGTGGTTTCTGGATTGAACTTCCATTTTTAATTTTATGCAACTTTCATTTTTATTTTTATTCAACTTCCATTTTTATTCAATTTACTATTCTATTAAACTTCCTTTTTTATTTAATGTCCAAATAGATCGTTAAGGTATAGTGGTTTCTTCAATGAACTTCCATTTTTAATTTTCTGCAACTTCCATTTTCAATTTTATTCAGGTTATTTTTCTATTCAACTTCCTTTTTTATTTAATTTCCAAATAGATCGTTAAGGTATAGTGGTTTTTCTTGAATGAACTTCCATTTTTAATTTTCTGCAACTTTCATTTTTATTTTTAGTTGACTTCCATTTTTGTTCAATTTACTTTTCTTTTCAACTTCCTTTTTTATTAAATTTCCAAATAGATCGTTATGGTATAGTGGTTTCTGGATTGAATTTCTATTTTTAATTTTATGCAACTTTCATTTTTATTTTTATTCAACTTACTTTCCTATTAAACTTCCTTTTTTGTTTAATGTCCAAATAGATCGTTAAAGTATAGTGGTTTCTTGAATGAACTTCCATTTGTAATTTTCCGTAACTTCCATTTTCATTTTTATTCACGTTATTTTTCTATTCAACTTCCTTTTTTATCTAACTTCCTTTTTCAATCTAGTTTATGTTCTACTCAACTTCCTTTTTTATTTAATTTCCAAACAGATTGTTAAGGTATAGTGGTTTCTGGATTGAAATTCCATTTTTAATTTTATGCAACTTTCATTTTTATTTTTATTCAACTTCCATTTTTTTTCGATTTGCTTTTCTATTAAACTTCCTTTTTTATTTAATTTCTAAATATATCGTTAACATATATTGGTTTCTGTATTGAACTTCCATTTTTAATTTTAAGCAACTTTCACTTTTATTTTTATTCAACTTCCATTTTTATTCAATTTACTTTTCTATTAAACTTCCTTTTTTATTTAATTTCCAAATAGATCATTACGGTATAGTGGTTTCTTGAATGAACTTCCATTTTTATTTTTATTCGACTTCCATTTGTATTCAAGTCATTTTTCTATTCAACTTCCTTATTTGTTTAATTTCCAAATAGGTCGTTAAGGTGTAGTGGTTTCTTGAATGAACTTCCATTTTTAATTTTCAGCAACTTCCATTTTTATTTTTATTTAACTTCCTTTTTCAATCAAGTTTCTTTTCTACTCAACTTCCTTTTTTATTTAATTTCCAAATAGATCGTTAAGGTATAGTGGTTTATGCATTGAACTTCCATTTTTAATTTTATGCAAGTTTCATTTTTATTTTTATTCAACTTCCATTTTTATTCAATTTACTTTTCTATTAAACTTCCTTTTTTATTTAATTTTCAAATAGATCGTTAAGGTATAGTGGTTTCTTGAATGAACTTCCATTTTTAATTTTCTGCAACTTCCATTTTTATTTTTATTCGATGTCCGTTTTTATTTAGATTATTTTTCTATTCAACTTCTTTTTTTATTTATTTTCCAAATAGATTGTTAAGGTATAGCGGTTTCATGAATGAACTTCCATTTTTAATTTTCTGCTACTTCCATTTTTATTTTATTTCAACTCCCTTTTTTATTCAAGTTATTTTTCTATTCAACTTCCTTTTTTTATTTAATTTCCAAATAGATCGTTACGGTATAATGGTTTCTGGATTGAACTTCCATTTTTAATTTTATGCTACTTTCATTTTTATTTTTATTCAACATCCATTTTTATTCAATTTGCTTTTCTATTAAACTTCCTTTTTTATTTAATTTCCAAATTGAACGTTTAGGTCTTGTGGTTTCTTGAATGAACTTCCATTTTTAATTTTTTGCAACTTGCATTTTTATTTTTATTCCACTTCCATTTTTATTCAAGTTATTTTTCTATTCAACTTCCTTTTTTATTTAATTTCCAAATAGATCGTTAAGGTATAGTGGTTTCTTGAATGAACTCCCAATTTTAATTTTCTGCAACTTCCATTTTTATTTCTATTCGACTTCTTTTTTTATTCAAGTTTCTTTTCTATTCAACTTCCTTTTTTATTTAATTTCCAAATAGATCGTTAAGGTATACTGGTTTCTGGATTGAACTTCCATTTTTAATTTTATGCAACTTTCACTTTTATTTTTATTCAACTTCCATTTTTGTTCAATTTACTTTTCTATTAAACTACCTTTTTTATTTAATTTCCAAATAGATCGTTAAGGTATAGTGGTTTCTTTAATGAACTTTCATTTTTAATTTTCTATAACTTCTATTTTTATTTTTATTTGACACCCTTTTTTATTCAAGTTTCTTTTTTACTCAACTACCTTTTTTATTTAATTTCCAAGTAGATCGTTAAGGTATAGTGGGTTTTGGATTGAACTTCCATTGTTAATTTTATGCAACTTTCATTTTTATTTTTTTTCAACTTCAATTTTTATTCAATTTACTTTTCTATTAAACTTCCTTTTTTATTAAATTTCCAAATACATCGTTAAGATATAGTGGTTTCTTGAATGAACTTTCGTTTTTAATTTTCTGCAACTTTTGTTTTTATTTTTATTCAACTTCCATTTTTATTCAATTTACTTTGCTAGTAAACTTCCTTTTTTATTTAATTTCCAAATACATTGTTAGGATATAGTGGTTTCTTGAATGAACTTTCATTTTTAATTTTCTGCAACTTTTGTTTGTATTTTTATTTAACTTCCATTTTTATTCAATTTACTTTTCTATTCAACTTCCTTTTTTATTTAATTTCCAAATAGATCGTTAAGGTATAGTGGTTTCTTGATTGAACTTCCATTTTTAATTTTCTACAACTTTCATTTTTATTTTTTTTTTGACTTCCATTTTTATTCAATTTATTTTTCTATTCAACTTCCTTTTTTATTTAATTTCCAAATAGATCGTTAAGGTATAGTGGTTTCTAGATTGAACTTCCATTTTTAATTTTAACCAATTTTCATTTTTATTTTTATTCAACTTCCATTTTTATTCAATTTACTTTTTCTATTAAACTTCCTTTTTTATTTAATTTTTCAAATAGATCGCTAAGGTATAGTGGTTTCTTGAATGAACTTGCATTTTTAATTTTCTGCAACTTCCATTTTTATTTTTATTTGACTTCCATTTTTATTCAATTTACTTTTCTTTTCAACTTCCTTTTTTATTTAATTTCCAAATAGATCGTTATGGTATAGTGGTTTCTGGATTGAACTTCCATTTTTAATTTTATGCAACTTTCATTTTTATTTTTATTCAACTTCCATTTTTATTCAATTTACTATTCTATTAAACTTCCTTTTTTATTTAATGTCCAAATAGATCGTTAAGGTATAGTGGTTTCTTCAATGAACTTCCATTTTTAATTTTCTGCAACTTCCATTTTCAATTTTATTCAGGTTATTTTTCTATTCAACTTCCTTTTTTATTTAATTTCCAAATAGATCGTTAAGGTATAGTGGTTTTTCTTGAATGAACTTCCATTTTTAATTTTCTGCAACTTTCATTTTTATTTTTAGTTGACTTCCATTTTTGTTCAATTTACTTTTCTTTTCAACTTCCTTTTTTATTAAATTTCCAAATAGATCGTTATGGTATAGTGGTTTCTGGATTGAATTTCTATTTTTAATTTTATGCAACTTTCATTTTTATTTTTATTCAATTTACTTTCCTATTAAACTTCCTTTTTTGTTTAATGTCCAAATAGATCGTTAAAGTATAGTGGTTTCTTGAATGAACTTCCATTTGTAATTTTCCGTAACTTCCATTTTCATTTTTATTCACGTTATTTTTCTATTCAACTTCCTTTTTTATCTAACTTCCTTTTTCAATCTAGTTTATGTTCTACTCAACTTCCTTTTTTATTTAATTTCCAAACAGATTGTTAAGGTATAGTGGTTTCTGGATTGAAATTCCATTTTTAATTTTATGCAACTTTCATTTTTATTTTTATTCAACTTCCATTTTTTTTCGATTTGCTTTTCTATTAAACTTCCTTTTTTATTTAATTTCTAAATATATCGTTAACATATATTGGTTTCTGTATTGAACTTCCATTTTTAATTTTAAGCAACTTTCACTTTTATTTTTATTCAACTTCCATTTTTATTCAATTTACTTTTCTATTAAACTTCCTTTTTTATTTAATTTCCAAATAGATCATTACGGTATAGTGGTTTCTTGAATGAACTTCCATTTTTATTTTTATTCGACTTCCATTTGTATTCAAGTCATTTTTCTATTCAACTTCCTTATTTGTTTAATTTCCAAATAGGTCGTTAAGGTGTAGTGGTTTCTTGAATGAACTTCCATTTTTAATTTTCAGCAACTTCCATTTTTATTTTTATTTAACTTCCTTTTTCAATCAAGTTTCTTTTCTACTCAACTTCCTTTTTTATTTAATTTCCAAATAGATCGTTAAGGTATAGTGGTTTATGCATTGAACTTCCATTTTTAATTTTATGCAAGTTTCATTTTTATTTTTATTCAACTTCCATTTTTATTCAATTTACTTTTCTATTAAACTTCCTTTTTTATTTAATTTCTAAATAGATCGTTAAGGTATAGTGGTTTCTTGAATGAACTTTCATTTTTAATTTTTTGCAACTTCCATTTTTATTTGTATTCGACTTCCATTTTTATTCAGGTTATTTTTCTATTCAACTTCCTTTTTTATTTAATTTCCAAATAGATCGTTAAGGTATAGTGGTTTCTTGAATGAACTTCCATTTTTAATTTTCTGCAACTTCCACTTTTATTTTTATTTAAACCCATAATATACATATCATTAACATGAATTAATAAAAGAAAACGAATCATTTGAGTTATTCATCAGAGTACTTTTATTGAAAGACATCACATGTAACTTCAAAATAAATGCCCTAAGGGCTTACATCTTTCCGAGCTAATACTTGGACACAAAAGAATGGGTACTAACTCAAGGTCACCCCTCTTTCCGAGCTAATACCTCAAGGTCACCCCTCTGAGCCTCTAACACTCGAGTCACAAGTGTAGGCTGCGCAACAACAGGAAACAAGGCCGCAGCCTCAACGGATTCGCCCAGAAGCAAATCAAACTCCCCAAGTGCACCCAACATCTTCCACTCTCGAATGGCTATACTAGCTATGTCACCAACAGGTTTCCTGCTAAGGGCGTCGGCCACCACATTGGCCTTTCCCGGATGATAATGCAACTCAAAGTCATAATCCTCAATGAACTCCATCCACCTCCTCTGCCTCAAGTTCAAGTCTTTCTGTGTGAACAGATATTTCAGACTCTTATGATCCGAGAATACCTCGAACCTCTCACCGTAAAGATAATGCCTCCAAATCTTCAAGGAAAATATCACAGCTGCTAACTCTAAATCATGCGTAGGGTAATTCTTCTCGTGAATTTTCAACTGACGTGAGCCATTGGCAACCACTTTCCCCTCTTGCATCAACACACAACCCAGACCCTCTCGTGAGGCGTCACAATAGACTGCATAACCCAACCCTCTCTCCGGAATAATCAAGACTGGAGCGGTGGTCAGTCTAACTTTCAACTCCTGGAACGACTTTTCACAAGTCTCACTCCAAACAAATTTGACTCCCTTCCGAGTCAATCTAGTCAAAGGCAAAGCTAACCTGGAGAAATCCTTCACAAACCGGCGATAATACCCAGCTAATCCCAGAAAACTGCGTATCTCAAACACACTCTTAGGCTGTGCCCACTCTTGCACTGCCTCCGTCTTGGATGTATCAACAGACACCCCTTCCCCAGAAACTACATGGCCTAAGAACTTCACCTCTTCTAGCCAGAACTCACACTTCCCAAACTTAGCATAAAGCTTAAGGCTCTAAGTAACTCAAGCACCACTCTCAAGTGTTCCTTGTGCTCCTCCTCCGAAGGTGAATAGATCAGAATGTCGTCCACGAAGACGACTACAAAATGATCTAGAATTTCCCAAAATATCCGGTTCATCAAATCCATAAATACTGCCGGTGCATTAGTGAGCCCAAATGGCATCACCAGAAATTCATAGTGGCCATACCGCATACGGAATGCCGTCTTCGGAATATCCTCCTCCCTGACTCGCAACTGATGATAACCCGATCTCAAGTCTATCTTCGAGAAACAACGGGAACCCTTCAACTGATCGAACAGATCATCTATACGAGGCATAGGGTACTTATTCTTAACCGTAGCCCGATTCAATTTCCGGTAATCGATACAAAGTCTCAAAGCACGACCTTTCTTTTTAACAAAGAGGGCTGGTGCTCCCCACGGCGAAACACTAGGACGGATATAGCCCTTATCTAGCAACTCTTGGAGCTAAATCTTCAACTCAACTAACTCGGCTGGGGCAAAACGGTAAGGTGCCATAGAAATTGGCGTCGTGCCGGGCACTAGGTCAATAGAGAACTCAATCTCTCGATGCGGTGGCAAACCGACAAGATCCTCGAGAAAGACGTCCGAGTACTCACAAACCACCCTTGGCAACACAATTTGGGTCTCATCACACTCACCACTCTCAAAGCTGGCAAGTAGACCACTAAGCTCACCCCGCCCTCGCGGATCATAACCCAATGACAAAACACTACCAATCCGGTCCCCCAGAAAATGAAAACACTCCCCGCTCAAGGTACATAGTGTGACCCTCTAGCGGTAGCAATCGATAACTGCCCAGTATGACGATAACCAGTCCATACCTAAAATAACATCAAAGCCCTTCATGGGCATAACTACAAAAGGAAACGGAAGTCTATGTTCGGCGACCTCTATATCACAACCTCTAACACCTTGTTTCAAGATCAATTCACCCCCAAGAGGTGACACTACACAAATAGGAGATGCTAACTGTGCTAACTCCAACTCCAAAACAGATGCAAATGCAGCAGACATAAAGGAATGAGATGCACCTGTATCAATTAAAACACTAGCAACTGAATTGCAAAACAAGAAGGTACCTCTCACAACCGATGGAGCCGGTACAAGATCCTGCGCGGTAACAGCGTACACGCGCCCAGATGGTCTCTGATCAACCTGCTCACCCCTAGAAGCATAAGACTGCTGCACAGACTGGGACGATGAAACCCCCTGATTGGCCCTCGAGGCCTGAACCGACTGAGCTGGCTGTTGACCCTGAGTCTGCCTCAAACCAGATGCACCAGATGTGCCACTCAACTGCGGGCAATACCTCTTCATGTGCCCTGGCTGACCACACTGATAACATGAGAGTGGCTGGCCTCTACCCTGACTCTGGCTCTGGGATCGAGCCGAAGAAGATGCTGCTCTTAGTACTCCTCCCCTCTGCGGGCAAACCGGAGACTTGTGGCCCAGCTGACCACACTTGAAACAGGTAATGTCTCCCTGACTGACTTTCCCCGAACCTGCACTCGGCACTGGAAAAGTTGATCTAGAAAAGCTACTCTGAGACTGTTGAGGAGTGAAACCTCTCTGTCTCCTTCCATCACTCTGGCCATCCTGACTCCTCTTGGAGCCTTTCTGCCCTTCCTCCTCCTCCTGCATCATGATCTCCATATGGGCTGCAGCATCAACCATACGCCCATAATCCCGAATCATAGATCCTCCAACTCTCAGCTTGAGGCCACGCCTCAACTTCTTCTCAAACTCAATACAACGGCGTTCCTCAAACGCCACCAACTTAGGTGCAAACCTGGATAAACTAGTAAATGCAGCCTCAAACTCGGCCACTGAAGAACTCAACTGCTTAAGCTGACAGAACTGGTCTCTCAACTTTTCTCTGACAGCTGGAGATAAAAACTTCTCCTGGAAAGCATTTACAAAAGCCTCCCACGTACCTCCTATACGACCCTTTGTGAACTTCCACCACTGACCCGCATCCCCTTTCAGCTGGAACGATGCCAAGGTCACTTTCAACCCCTCATCTTCGATGCCAAGCATCTCAAACATCTTCGTTGTCTGTTCGAGCCATTCATCTTCCTTAAGTGGCTCTTTAGGATCACCCACAAATTCATCCGGGTTAGACCGGAAGAACTCCCTCTTTAGAAAAGAAGGTCCTGCATCCGCAACAACAACCTGGGCTTGATTCTCAGCCCTAAGAATGCCTACTGACTCCCTGAATGCCCTTGCTATCTCTCGGGCTAAAGCGCCCATAGCCTGCTGGCCTACTGGCTCGGCCACATTTGCCTAGCCAACTCCCTCCTGTACTGCCGGAATCTCCTCTGGCACAGGCCTACCCGGCCTACCACGCCTACCGCGTCCTCGTCCTCGTCCTCGTCCTGACATCCTAATAAAGGAAACAAAGACGTTAGCACATTAATAAATGTGTCGAAACTAAACACTTGCGTCCTAATGCATTGGACAACAATAATTCATTCCACGTAAGCACATAATCACATAAGCACCTACGAATTTCATTCCTGGATGATAATAGTCCCGAAGCGTTACTATAGTTCCGGTTGGAAGAAGCATTGATCAAGTGCCTTTCCAACAAGACTACTAGAAACTCAAGGGTTCAATTAACATCCTAGAAACTACGTTCCATACCCACATAATCACATAAACATGTTATCATATAAGCATATAACATTTCACTAAGTCTCTATCGAACGAGACGAACCCATTGTGATACTAATCACTTCCCACGTACCCAAAGTATTCAAACCCGGTACGCTCTGATACCAAGTTGTAACGCCCTCAAAATAAACCCATAATACACATAACATTAACATGAATTAATAAAAGAAAACGAATCATTTAAGTTATTCATCAGAGTACTTTTATTGAAAAGACATCACATGTAACTTCAAAATAAATGCCCTAAGGGCTTACATCTTTCCGAGCTAATACTTGGACACAAAAGAATGGGTACTAACTCATTTACAAGTGTAACAAGCCCGCGGGGGACCTCGCTATAGCTCGGACTCGATTTGTGTCACGGTTCTAAATCTGAACCAAAGAGTCCAAATCTAGCAAATCGTTTTGAGAAAACAGATTTTGAAAGAAGTGCCAAACATGGACTGCTTTGCCAGATACAGAGTCGCCACCTAAATGTTTTTTAATGGGAAATTTAGGAAACCCTGAATCGGTGCTAAAGGCCACGTGTCCGTCATCACCAAAGTTGCCTCGGCTCGGGAACTTGGGTACGATTGGGGAAGGTCACTTCGTGAGCACCCTCGCTCGCCCGGTCAAAGACCGGCCTCTACTAACCATGATATCTATTTTTGAAAACTTTGTGTGTTCTTATTCCGGTTATTAGCCTAGGTTACTATGTGATGCACACAGCATATAAATATAGACTGAGTTGCCTGAATTGGAACAAAACATTTCATGTTTGTTTATTTGAAAGATGGTTTGCTACTCGCAAGTAGGCTTAAAATGCAGATTTTGCCACCCTCGGGTGGGCTTAAGAAGAGATGGTTTTGCCACTATCTAGTGGGCTTAAAACTAACAGTTGGTGATTTGTTTCAATTTAAACAACCCAACCTTCACCCACAGGCATTCAGGCAGTTATATCACATAAGCATTTAGCCTCATGGTAAGCATGCTATTCATGGCAGTCACTCACACGCATGCAAGGATGCTAAAGCATAGAACTTACCGAGTACTCCAAGCCAAAATAGAAACTACATTAGAAATCATGCATGATCCTAAGTATACAAAAATGCCTAATGCAACACATGCAAAATGCAACTATAGCAGGCTCGGCTATTCTAAGATGACATATGAAATGCTACAACTATCATGTATTCAATTTGGAATTGAAAGTACAATGCAGTTAGTATGATGCGCCGAGCCCGGTGCATGCAATACAGATGAATGATGCAAACATGCTGTCATACTGTATGCTAATTTAAACATGCCCTAATCTAACCATCATAAGCAGGTAAATAAAAGGGAGAAAGACGTGGGGTTGGAAGACATACAACACACACACGCACACTTATTACAGTTTTGCCCCCACGCAGAGGGTCCGAATAAATAATACAGTCCTAAATGAAAGAATATTATAGTCCAAATAATATACAAATTCCTAATTAATTAACAAATTAACTAAGAAAATAAATAAAACTGGCATGCAAGCTAGGGACTACCTTGCTCCTGATGAATGATGCATGTCCGGGTTGTCTTGCGCGGAAATCCACCGGGATGCCCCAATTAGCCTCTGTTTAGCAATTATTCTTGAAACGCGTGCCAAGTCCCGAAAAGTTGCTGATTCTTCATTTTGCTGCAACAGAGAGCAGGAAAGGGGCATAGCAATGTATTTTCACAAATATATGCATGCCTCGATCCTCGTGCCACCAATCACGCATACCGAGGCATGATGGCCGAGGAGTCGAAATGCACAGTTCAATATATGATGAATGCACATGAAAACACAACAAGAACCTAACTCCATCACGGGTAATCCGGAGTGTCGGTGACTGGGGAATTGAGACACATTCCGTCACTCGGAGTACGAAATGCACCTCGCTTCCCGTGCCCGAGCTAACTCCTATTTCGAACACGATGCAATATGCATGACATGCATGAAATGCAACTAAGATACAATCCTAACATACACAATGTTATGGAATGACATGCCTCGAAATGCGTGCACACGAGCACGCAAACCGAGGAGATGCATGAATGCGATCTAAGATATAATCTAGTATGCACTATGCTGTGAAAATGAGATGCCTCGAAATGCGTGCGCACGGGCACACAAACCGAGAAAATGACATACGCAATGCAAATGACATGGAAATATGATATGGGCTTACACTAACATGAGAGAGCCTCAGCCACACTCACATAAGAGGCTGATGGATGAAAATGAAGTGCCTCGAAATACGTGCACACGGGCATGCAAACCGAGGCGATGGCATACGCAATGCAATGGCATGGGATGGCATATAGGCTTACACTAACATGAGAGAGCCTCAGCCACACTCACATAAGAGGCCGATGGATGAAAATGAAGTGCCTCGAAATGCGTGCACACGGGCACGCAAACCGAGGCAATGGCATACGCAATGCAATATAGCTAAAATGGCATATAGAATGCAACATGGACTTATACTAACATGAGAGAGCCTCAGCCACACTCACATAAGAGGCCGATGGATGAAAATGAAGTGCCTCGAAATGCGTGCACACGGGCACGCAAACCGAGGCAATGGCATACGCAATGCAATATGGCTAAAATGGCATATAGAATGCAACATGGACTTATACTAACATGAGAGAGCCTCAGCCACACTCACATAAGAGGCCGGTAGATAAGAATGAAGTGCCTCGAAATGCGTGCACACGGGCACGCAAACCGAGGCATTGGAATATGCAATGCAATGGCATGGAAATGACATATAGAATGCAACATGAAATTTAAGCACTGAAATGTGGGGGAAAACAGCCCCGAAACGAGGCGAAAACACACCCGATGCATGGAATAGTCCCGAAATATGAATTTTGGCACCCAAAATGGCCTATAGCTATACCAAACATGCACAATATGGACATGCAATGAATAGACAGTAGCAAGGCAGCCCCAAAATTAGCATTTTTCCAGTTCAAAACATGGCCAAACAGCAAGCAAAGATAGGGCAACAATGGCATGCAAAAATGGCCCTAAACATGAGATTATGAAGCAACTCATAGCTGCGAACTCCAAATAGGTTAGGGCCCTTCAACAAAGTTGAAGAGGGACCCAAAATATGATGTTTTCCAGAACTGTAAAAACCCCAAAAACAAACACAGGTATGGCTGCACTCCCATGCAAGAAAAAGGGCCAAAAGGTGGCCAAAGAGGCAAGTGGTATATGCAAAGCCCAAACTGAAAATTTCCCTTCTACAACATTGAATAGGGACCAAAAATAAGCATATTTACAGAACTGTAAAAACTCCAAAACAGTATACAAACATGCTAGAAATGCAATGCAAAATAAGGCTCAAAAGAGGCTATAACATGAGGTATGCCAAATATTCCACAAACGGCCAAAGACCCTTAATGAAACATGAAGAATGGGTCAAAATAAGACTATTTTCAGAACTGTAAAATGGCCAAAAACAAAATCATGATAGGCTGCCAAAACATGCAAGAATGGGGACCAAAAGAGAGATATAACATGAAGTGACATATTGAGGTCCCAAACCATGAAAGGCCCTAAATGAAACATGAAGAATGGACCAAAATAAGACTATTTACAGAACTGTAAAATGGCCAAAAACCAAAGCACAATAGGCTGCCAAAGCATGCAAAAATGGGAACCAAAAGAGAGATATAACATGAAGTGACATATGGAGGTCCCAAACCATGAAAGGCCCTAAATGAAACATGAATAATGGACCAAAATAAGACTATTTTCAGAACTGTAAAATGGCCAAAAACCAAAGCACAATAGGCTGCCAAAGCATGCAAAAATGGGACCAAAAAGGGAGTATAAAGGCAAGTACAACACGGAAGTCCCAAATAGTGTTGAGCCCTTCTTCAATGTTGAAGAAGGGCTCAAAATAAGCCTATTATCAGTTTACAACATGCTTCAAAACAAATCACACACAAGATAAAAATATCATGCAAGAAAATGACATTTTAGAGGGATAATGAAGCAAGTGCAAGATGGAGGGCTCAAACAGGGTTGAGCCCTTAATGAGACATGAAAATGAGCTCAAAAGAAGGCCACTTTCAGTTATGGCCGGAGCTCAAAGCAAAAAGCATAGATTGCTAAGAAATATTGCAAAGAAAAGCTCAAAAAAGGGGAAATGGCAACTCACCCTTGGAGACAAGTCTTTTGTTGCTTCTTGGACCAATTTTGTTACCTCTTAGCTGATGGAATTCTTCCCCTTGCTGCTGAAATGAAGTGGTGGTGGTAGAGCTTGGTGGTGATGAAGAAAACAAGGTGTAGGACTTAAGGATTTTTAGGAAAATGAGGAAGATGGAGGGAGATATGTGTATTGAGGCTTGAAGACAATTTTTTTTCAACCCCAAAATATGATGTTTTCCCTTGGTTATATGGAACAAAAGAAGGTGTAAAGGTGGGGGAAAAAGGAGGCAAACTTTCCCCCACAAAATATCCCCCGGATATTGATATTTTCTGGGGGATAAAGCTATACAGCTGTAAAGTGAACAGTGTGAGGATTACGGCCGGCCAAGTATTTTTGTTGCAGGTGGCCGGCCGGCCACACCCCCTAGCCGGCCGGCTAGGGGTCAAAAGGGTCAAGCTGGTTTAGTGGCCGGCCATCACATGACGGTGTCCTCCCATGTGTGTACAATACAACCCTGTGGTTAAAAGTCCAAGAAAGTGGCTCAAGGGTGTTCAACATTAGCTCGGAAAGGGGGGTTCAAAAGGGTCAGGTGGAATTACTGGCCGGCCACCAACTTTTAGGGTCCTCCCAAGTGTGTACATCACAAATATGTGGTTCAAAGTTCAAGAAAGTGGGCCCAAGGTGTTCAACATTAGCCCGGAAGGAGGGGTTCAAAAGGGTCAGGTGGAATTACTGGCCGGCCACCAACTTTTAGGATCCTCCCAAGTGTGTACATCACAAGTATGTGGTTCAAAGTTCAAGAAAGTGGGCCCAAGGTGTTCAACATTAGCCCGGAAGTGTGAAAAACGGGCGTCGGAGGGCGTCGGAGGATATATAACTGGTTGCTGCAACAATTACTGGCCTCCCATCCTTCAGTGACCTTCCCGGTGATAAAACAGAGGTATCTGCCAAAAATGAATGAAAACCGTTGCAAAACGAATGTTCGGGGGCCAAAACGCGCAGTTCGAGGTCCCAAAAATGGGCTGTTAAGCACCGAAAGTGGCATTCGGCCACGAAGTGGGTTTCTCAGACCCCATTGTCCCTCAAAAGGGAGTAGAAAGGAAGTATACCAAAAATCAGAACAAACGGAGATGGTTAGGCGGCCCCGAACCAAGGCACACGGCCTGACGGCTCCGAAAATCGGGAACCGGACTCCGAAATGGGCAAGATGGCCTACGGCCACAAAATGTAGCCCACGGCCACTGAGAGATGGTCTATGGGACCTCTCCCTCCCCTCAGGAAAAGAAACAGCGAAAACCGAGCCTGGTTCGCAAACCGAGGCAAAGCACAAAAGAGGGTTCGGAAGTCTGGAGGCAGGGCTCACGGCCGCGACTCTGAAACTTCTGAATGAGCACATTATGCAACATCACCAAGCGCTCAATCGGTGATGTCTGAGTCTTAAGGTCGGTCAAAAATGGGGTGTCTACAGTTGCCCCTCTTTGACAGAACTCGGAAGTCACAAGTGACGGGAGTGAATGTCAAAGCCCAGAGACGACCCATTTTTGACAAGGCCGAAGACTTAGACAAATGTACAAAGTAAGCAGAGATGTGCCCGCAGGCAGGGGGGGCAAAATGCAAAATGATAATGCAAGAAGCCGAACATAACTTATGATCATGCAAATGCAGCAAGCTGTAATGAAGCAAGTATTCGCAAATAGATGCAACAGTTTTAAGCAAGAATGCAAAGCAACAACTACATTTCATGCAGTTAAGAATGCGGAGAATTGTTCAATTCTCGCCATGTCTCACTCGGAGAAGATACGATACCTGCGCGATTCGTCCGGTCGCACCAGCCTCAATTGAACCATACATACAATATCGTGCCTGTAAAAGAGAGAAATTGCAACAAGTACAATATGCTACCAACATGTATTCAATGTGATTCTGAAAGTTTGACACACGCAGTGCCGGTGAGTGCATGCATCGTAATGCAAGAGTGGGACATGCGTGACAACGCATGTTCAAGCATAATGGTATGCCAATATCAAGAAATGTGCATAAAAATGTAAGTATGCTCATGAGAATGCAAGTTATGTGCATGATAGTGCAAAACGAGCATAAATCAGGGTGCCTGTTTGTCATGAAATAACGAGTACGGAAATGCGTGTTTCGGCGAAGGCGACTCGATCATGGCCTCCGATCCACTTCCTGGAAAGGCTACAACTCATTCAAAAGGGATACACTTTGATTTTGATGAATGATGATGATGAGACACATGTCAGATCTTGAAGCTGAAGTTCCGGCGGAGCAATTTCACGACCGGAAGTGTACTTTTCTTAAACTTTTTCAGGTCTCGGGAACTCCAATCTTCCTCAAAATTTTCAGGGAGCTAGGTAAGCCTGTGAGGGACATGGCCGGCCAATTTTATGGGAAGGGGGAGGTGGCCGGCTGGTTTCCCAAAAAGTAAATGGCTGGCCGGCCGGTTTTCCAAAAAGTAAATGGCTGGCCAGCTAGAAAAGGTGGCCGGCCGGCCATATGCCCAAATCCGAGGGCATTTTGGTCCTTTCACCTCCTTTCTTCATGCTCCTTCATTCCAAGACTTGGAGCCTATATAATGCAGCCGAGATCCTCTCTTCCCTTGCCTCCTACACCACTTTCTTCTCCAGATCTGAGTTCCATACGCGTTTTCCAACGCCCCACGCAAGTTGTTTTCGCAAAAATATTCAGTTTCAAGCACTTTGAAGCGATTAAATTTCGGTTTCGGAGCTTCTTTTCTCATTTTCGCCACTTGAGGTAAGTTTGTCTCAATATTTGGAAGATTTTCTCAGGAGTTGACTTTTGTTGACTTTTTCATTTCCCGAGCGTTGACTTTTGTTGACTTTTTCCAATTTTGGCTCATTTTCGCTCATTTTGCAGATCTTCTAAAAATGGCGGATAATTCTCCCCACGGCGGAGGCTTTCCAGGTGCCGGAGACGATTTTGATCCCATGACTCTACCCCCGAGGGTCCGCCCTTTTATTCCCGGGAGGTACAATCCGCCAGCACATGTCCTTCCTCGTGCCGTCTTCCGTCATTTCACTGATTTTGATGAGCGAGCACCCGGGGATTTGCTTCTTCGAGAGCCAGAGCATCACCTCTCCTACGAGGCCCGAGAGGTATTTACTTCATTTTCTGCATTTTTCGTACATTTCGCGCCTTTGCCATGCTTGAATACATAGTTTAGCTTATGACATAGTACTTTGCTTGCATCCTGAACATGTAGTTTAAACACTCGAATTTCTGAACACTCGGCTCATTAATTAATTGCGAACGCACAGTACACATTAGTTAAGAGGTGGACACATAGCTCAAACACTGATTTGTCGAACACACAGCTCGAAATTCGAAAGTGAACACACAACCCACACTTTAAATTTTCTGAACACGCAGCCCGGATTAGAATAGTGAACACGCAGCCCACACTGATTGAAAGTTGAACACGCAGCCCAAACTTAAATTTTCTGAACACGCAGCCCAGATTAGAATAGTGAACACGCAGCCCACACTGATTGAAAGTTGAACACGCAGCCCAAACTTAAATTTTCTGAACACGCAGCCCAGATTAGAATAGTGAACACGCAGCCCACACTGATTGAAAGTTGAACACGCAACCCAAACTTAAATTTTCTGAACACGCAGCCCAGATTAGAATAGTGAACACGCAGCCCACACTGATTGAAAGTTGAACACGCAGCCCAAACTTAAATTTTCTGAACACGCAGCTGTAGACACCCCATTTTTGACCGACCTTAAGACTCAGACGTCACTGATTGATCGCTTGGTGATGTTGCATAATGTGCTCATTCAGAAGTTTCAGAGTTGCGGCCGTGAGCCCTGCCTCCGGACTTCCGAACCCTCTTTTGTACCTTGCCTCGGTTTGCGAACCAGACTCAGTTTTCTCGGTTTCTTTTCCTGAGGGAAGGGAGAGGTCCCGTAGACCATCTCTCAATGTCCGTAGGCTACATTTCGTGGTCGTAGGCCATTTTGCCCATTTCGGAGTCCGGTTCCCGATTTTCGGGATCGTTGGCCGTGTGCCTCGGTTCGGGACCGTCTGACCATCCCCGTTTGTTCTAATTTTTGGCATACTTCCTATTTTCTCCCTTTTGAGGGACACTGGGGTTTGAGAAACCCACTTCGTGGCCGAATGCCACTTTCGGTGCTTAACAGCCCATTTTCAGGACCTCGAACTGCGCGTTTTGGCCCCCAAACATTCGTTTTGCAATGGTTTTCGTTCATTTTTGGCAGGTACCTCTGTTTTATCACTGGGGAGGTCACTGAAGGGTGGGAGGCCAGTAATTGTTGCAGCAACCAGTTATATATCCTCCGACGCCCTCCGACGCCCGTTTTTTCCCACTTCCGGGCTAATGTTGAACACCTTGGGGGCACTTTCTTGAACTCCAAACCACATATTTGTGATGTACACACATGGGAGGACACCATCATGTGGTGGCCGGCCACTAAATCTGCTTGACCCTTTTGACCCCTAGCCGGCCGGCTAGGGGGTGTGGCCGGTTGGCCACCTGCAAGCAAAATAACTGGCCGGCCGAGATCCTTGCACTGTTCACTTTACAGCTGTATAGCTTTATCCCCCAGAAAATATCAATATCCGGGGGATATTTTGTGGGGGAAAGTTGCCCTCCTTTTCCCCCACCTTTACACCCCCTTTTTGGCCCTTATAACCAGCTGGTGGCATCACATATAGGGGTTAGAAATTTTGTTCTTCAAGCCTCAAGATCCATATCTCCCTCCATCCTTCTCATTTCCCTAAAAAACCTTAAGTCCTACACCTTGTTTTCTTCATCACCACCAAGCTCTACCATCACCACTTCATTTCCAACAGCAAGGAGGGCTTCTCAAAGGCTAAAGGAGCTGCAAATTGGTCCAAGAAGCAACAAAAGCTTTAGTCTTCAAGGGTGAGTGACATTTCTCCTCTTTTGACCCTTTTTCTTGATCCATTTATAAGCCCTATATGCTTTTTGTTTCAAGCTTCGGGCCTAACTGAAAGTGGCCCTCTTTTGAGCTCATTTTCACTTTTCATTAAGGACTCAACCCTGTTTGAGCCCTCCATGATGCACTTGCTTCATTAATCCTCTTGTATGTCATAATCTTGCATGCTATTTTTGGCCCATGAGTAATCTGTTTTTGAGCATGTTGTAAACTGATATTAGGCTTATTTTGAGCCCCTCTCCAACATTGAAGAAGGGCTAAACACCATTTGGGACTTCCATGTTATACTTCCCTTTATACTCCTTTTTTGGTCCCATTTTTGCATGCAATGGCAGCCTACCATGCTTTTGTTTTTGGCCATTTTACAGTTCTGAAAATAGTCTTATTTTGGCCCATTATTCATTTTTCATTTAGGGCCTTTCATGATTTGGGACTTATATATGCCACTTCATGTTATATCTCTCTTTTGGTCCCCATTCTTGCATGTTTTGTTAGCCTACCATGCTTTTGTTTTTGGCCATTTTACAGTTCTGGAAATAGTCCTATTTTGGCCCATTCTACATGTTTTATTAAGGGTCTTTGGCCGTTTGTGGAATATTTTGCATACCTCATGTTATAGCCACTTTTGAGCCTCAATCTTGTGCCTTTTTTTAGCATGTTTGTATATTGATTTGAGGTTTTCCATATACTGTAAAAATTCATATTTTTGGTCCCTCTTCAATTTTGTAGAAGGAAATTTTTCATTTTGGATTTTTCTTATATCACTTGCTTCATTACCCCTCTCTTGGCCCCTATTCTTGCCTGCCACTTTTGCCCTACCTATGCTTACTGTTTGGCCATGTTTATAACTGTGAAAGTGCCTTTTTCGGGACTGCCTAGCTTCTGTCTTTGCATTACATGTCCATATCGTGCATGTTTGGCATAGCTATAGGCCATTTCGGGTGCCTAAATTCGCATTTCGGGACTATTCCATGCATCGGGTGTGTTTTCGCCTCACTTCGGGACTGTTTTCCCCCATATTTTATTGCTAAAATTCTATTAGAATGATTGCTTTCCATTTTCATGTCATTGCATCGCATTCTATCATTGCCTCGGTTTGCGTACCCGTGTGCACGCATTTCGAGGCACTTCATTTTTCATTCATCGGCATCTTATGTGAGTGTGGCTGAGGCTCTCTCATGTTAGTATAAGTCCATGTTACATTTTCTATGTCATTGCATCGCATTCTATCATTGCCTCGGTTTGCGTGCCCGTGTGCACGCATTTCGAGGCACTTCATTTTTCATTCATCGGCATCTTATGTGAGTGTGGCTGAGGCTCTCTCATGTTAGTATAAGTCCATGTTGCATTTTCTATGTCATTGCATCGCATTCTATCATTGCCTCGGTTTGCGTGCCCGTGTGCACGCATTTCGAGGCACTTCATTTTTCATTCATCGGCATCCTATGTGAGTGTGGCTGAGGCTCTCTCATGTTGGTATAAGCCCATATCATGTTTTCATGTCATTGCATTGCGTATGCCATTTCCTCGGTTTGCGTGCCCGTGTGCACGCATTTCGAGACACTTCATTTTCATCTACCGGCTTCTTATGTGAGTGTGGCTGAGGCTGTTTCATGTTAGTATAAGTCCATGTTGCATTTTCCATGCCATTCCATTGCGTATGTCATCGCCTCGGTTTGCGTGCCCGTGTGCACGCATTTCGAGGTGCTTCTTTTTCATCCATCGGCCTCTTATGTGAGTGTGGCTGAGGCTCACTCATGTTAGTGTAAGCCGATATCGCATTTCCATATCATTTGCATTGCGTATGTCATTTTCTCGGTTTGCGTGCCCGTGTGCACGCATTTCGAGGCATCTCATTTTCATAGCATTGTGCATGCTAGATTGTATCCTAGTTGCATTTCAAGCATGTCATGCATATTGCATTGTGTTCGGAATAGGAGTTAGCCCGGGCACAGGAAACGAGGTGTGTTTCGTACTCCGAGTGACGAAACGCGTCTCAATTCCCCAATCACCGACACTCCGGATCATCCATGATGGAGTTAGGTTTTATTGTGTTTTCATGTGCATTCATTCTATATTGAGTTATGCAATTCGACTCCTCGGCCATCATGCCTCGGTATGCATAATTGGTGGCACGAGGATCGAGGCATGCATATATTTGTGAAATACATTGCTATGCCCCTTTCCTGCTCTCTGTTGCAGCAAAAATCAAGAATCGGCAACTTTCCGGAGTTTGGCGCGCACTTCAAGAAAAAGTGCAAACAGAGGCTAATCGGGGTATCCCGGTGGATTTCCGCGCAAGACAACCCGGACATGCATCATCCATCAGAAGCAAGGCAGTCCCTGGCTTGCACGCCAGTTTTACAGCTTTCTTAGTTAATTCATTAATTAAGTAGGAATTTGTATATATTTTTGGACTGTAATATTCTTTTATTTGGGACTGTATATTTATTCGGACCCTCTGCGCGAGGGCATAACTGTAATAAGTGTGCGTGTGTGTGTTGTATGTCTTCCAACCCCACGTCTTTCTCCCTTTTATTTATCCGCTTATGATGGTTAGATTAGGGCATATTTTAATTAGCATACAGTATGACAGCATGTTTGCATCATTCATTTGTTTTGCATGCACCAACCTCGGCGCATCATACTAACTGCATTGTACTTTCAATTCCAAATTGAATACATGATAGTTGTAGCATTTCATATACCATCTTAGAATAGCCGAGCCTGCTATAGTTGCATCTTTGCATGTGATGCATTAGGCATTTCTGTATACCTAAGATCATGCATGAGTTCTAATGAGTTTTTGTTTTGGCTTGGAGTACCCGGTAAGCTTTATGCTTTAGCATCCTTGCATGCGTATGAGTGAATGCCATGATAGCATGCTTACCATGAGGCTATGTGCTTATATGATATAACTGCCTGAATGCCTGTGGGTGGAGGCTGGGTTATCTGAATTGGAGTAAATCATCAAATGTTTCAAGCCTACCTGCGGGTAGCAAACCATTTTCAAAAAACGAACATGAAATGTTTTGTTCCAATTCAGGCGATCCAGTCTATACTTGTATGCTGTGTGCATCACATAGTAACCTAGGCTAATAACCGGAATAAGAACTCACAATGTTTTCAAAAATTGATATCATAGTTAGTAGAGGCCAGTCTATGACCGGGCGAGCGGTGGTGCTCACGAAGTGACCTTCCCCAATCGTACCCAAGTTCCCGAGCTGAGGCAACTTTGGTGATGACGGACACGTGGCCTTTTGGCACCGAGTCAGGGTTTCCTAAATTTTCCAAAATAAAATATTTAGGTGGCGACTCTGTATCTGGCAAAGCAGTCCATGTTTGGCACGTCTTTCAAAAATCTTTTTTCTTAAAACGATTTGTCGGATTTGGACTCTTTGGTTCAGATTTAGAACCGTGACTACAAAGTCGAGTCCGAGCTGTAACGAGGTCCCCCGCGGGCTTGTTACAGTTTCTGGCGACTCTGCTGGGGATTCAGAGAACTTGACTCGAACTCATGATATCTTTTTTTGACTACACTTGTGTGTTTCTTTGCATTGCATTTGCATTCGTGCGCCTAGGACACCGTGTTTGCCATCTGCTATTCCTGAACGGTTTGCCGGAGGCTTGTCTTGTCAAGGCATGACCATAAGGCTGACCGGTTATGGGCTCTGCCAGTATGGGAACACAAACCCCGGTTTTACCGGGGCACCCTCTTTGACCATTCGACCTAGTGCATATTCGGATCCATAGTGACCATTCCAAACTAGGACAGGTTGCTTACCCGTTTATAGGTTGTTTGAAACTGCTGTGTGCGTAGCGAAACCCTAGCTCCTAACAAAATAGGACAGGGAAACCATACCCCAACATAGGGGTGTTTTGGCTCTCACTTATCTGTTATGTGCTTTAGAGTGCGTCTCTACAGGAATGCATGTATCAGTATATGAGTTTGGGCATCAGGCCTGCGGGCATCAGTTCAGTATTGTCAGTATCAGGCCTGCGGGCATCAGTTCAGTATTGTCAGTATCAGGCCTGCGGGCATTAGTTCAGTATTGTCAGTATCAGGCCTGCGGGCATCAGTTCAGTACATGAGTTTGGGTATCAGGCCTGCGGGCATCAGCCAGTATTTGAGAATTAGTTATCTGCGGATATCAGATTCTGTTTTAGGGGACAGTGATACAGGGATAATAATCAGTGTTCGAGGACAGTGGGTATTCAGCTTATTGACTGTGTGTTGATTATGCCCGGCTGTGTGTCATGCATTTTATTTTAAGCTGTTATGCTGTCCGTTTATCTGTTTATTTATTTCCTTTTCGCTTTATTTATCTTTTGCTAGGTCAGTTCTAGCACAATTGCTTCCAACCCAGCAGGCATTCCCCAAGCACTTTGGACACGAGGTCGTCGACTCCATCGATCTGAGGATCTAATCGACGGACAGCCAGTGTTCCATTCTCTACCCCCTGTTACCAGAAGGAAGCAAAAAAAGCGCAGTGTATCTGAACAAAGATCACCAGAACAGTGGTTTCCCCCATCAGTGGACAGTCGGATTGAGATCCCCATTGAGACAGATCTGCCAGTAGTTCAGATAGATCAAAACAGTATGGCAGCACCAACAGGAGTTGAGGAAATGATGCGCCAAATGCAGGAAACCATGTGGGCCATGCAGCAGGATGCCGTTCGCCGAGATGAACTCGCTAAGCAACAGGCCGAAATTATGACCCAGCAGGCTGAGCTGATTACCAGACTGCAACAACAGAATACAGCATCTGCTTCACAACAAGTCCCTCCTCCGGCAGGGGCTCCATTACCTGAGCAGGCACCTACTGTTCAGAACCCTCCACCAAATGCCCAGAATACCCTGTTGAATGTCCAAAACTTACAAGAGGACACGAATCTTCCAACGGGGCCAGCTCTGCCCCCGCTTCCACCACAATTGTCCAAGGTCCATGCACCCAATCGCCCCGACTCTCCCTTCGAGTTCGAGGTTGATCATACAGCTCTGAAATTGAGCAAACTGGAGAAGCTCTTTAAGAAATCCCAAGGGGTCAAGGCTATGCCGGATATCGAAGACGGATATACCGAGGAGCCCGTGACACTCCCCGATAGGTTCAAAATGCCACAAATCGACCGCTTTGACGGGTCCGGCGACCCCATGGTCCATCTCCGACTGTTCGCAGACATCTTGCGGCCAATAGGCCTAACACGATCACAGATGCTTTCACTATTCGGCCGAACCCTGTCGGGTGTGGCCGCCCACTGGTACGCAAAGTTACAAGATGAAGTGAAAAAGAATTGGGATGAAATGGCTGAGGCCTTTGTCGCGCAATATTCGTACAACACTCAGATCGAGATCACAACTCGTGATCTCGAAACGACAAGGCAAGAGCCCAAGGAAACTTTCTTGGACTTTGTGATCCGATGGAGGGCAAAGGCGTCAATGATGACTTTAAGGCCCACTGACAAAGATCAAATCCGGATGATTGTGCGCAATCTCCACCCAAAATTGATGCAGAGAATGATTGTAGTCCCCTTCCCTACTTTCGCAGATTTACATGAGATGGGGGTGCAAATCGAAGATGCAATGAAACAAGGTCTGTTTGACCACGACAGAGAACAACCGAGGAGGACGTTCAACCGTAACAACAATGCGGGCCCGAGTGGCGCTGCAAATACGAGAGCCTCGAAGGTCAGTATGGTCACCACCACTCCCCCTCCCCCTCCAAGGCCCGTGGCTGCCACACCCTTCTCCGGCGCGTCCGGAAGCAACGCACAAACCAACAGATTCCAACCGCGAGGCCAAAGAACTTTTACCCCACTATATATGCCCCTGACCAAAGTTCTGGGAATATTGATCAGGAAAAATCATTTGAAACCCCTGGAGCCCAAGCCATTACCGAATCCGCTCCCCCCCTCTTATGACCCGTCAAAGTACTACGCGTATCACCAACAACACGGTCACGACACCGACCGTTGTTACAGATTGCGTCATGAGATCCAGGATCTTATCGACGAACAGGTGATCGCGCCTCCTGATAAACCCAATGTCACAACCAACCCTCTCCCACCACATAACCAAGCTCCTCCTCCTAATAGAATCAATTTTATCCAGACTGGGGTCGCATCTTACGATCCTAGTATCTATATTACGCCCACCCACCTACCCAAGCCGGAGGTGCTCCTCCCCGATTGCACTGACTTTTTGTGCATGGTGGACATCTCCAAAACCCAACCAGAACCGATGGTGGTGACCGTCGAAGACGGGGCAGGGCAGATTTTGGGAGAGAATGAGATTGTTGAATCTGGGACTGGACAGAGTTTTGCTGGGGGAGCCTATGATCCAAGCGAGTATATCCTATCAACGAGCCGAATTGGGCTAGGTATAGAATTGCCAGAGACAGGAGAGCTATGCATGATCCTGGGCTATGGGCAGATGATCTGACAGCCGTAGAGGAGGACTTTGCCAACTTGCAATTTTTCGATGACCAGGAACTGGGGGATGCGTCAATCAACTGGTACGATTATGAGGGATCAGCAGAGGCCACTGGATGGCTCGAGGATCAACCAGATGCAGTGGGGGAAGCCCAACCAGAACAGAGCCCGGCAGGGGCAGAAGTATCAGTTGTGGCCGGAATGGCCGAAAGTCAAGTTGTATCGCCGGAGAGCGCCGGTGCTAAGAATTCTGCTCGAGACATGGGCATTATGGATACGGGAATTGTTGAACAAACAGCTCTATTGATGCAGCTGGAACGAGAAAAATTTGAGGAGGCCGAGAGAATTAGGAAAGCTAAAGGCCCTGAGGGGACTGAAAGTGCTGTGTACACGAAAATAGAGAATGCTGCGAGCATGTTGACAGGGAATACTGCGAGTGCAACTAAACCGGAGCCAGACAGGTGTCTGTTGGCTGCCGACGGAATGTGGTGGGAAGACGATGACTTATGTCTTGCCCACACGGATGAAGACTGGGGGAATAATCAACCGGATGACACTTGGTACCTCGATGAGGTTGACCACATGACGAGAAGTGGGCGGTACTTCAAACCCCCACACCTGGACCAACCCGAGGCATCCGAGAAAGATAGAGAAGCGGAGAAACAGAAGGAGAAGCAGATTGAAGATGAAGCTGTGCTGAAACAGTTAAAAAAGATACAAGCAGACATCTCCATCTGGGGACTGCTAATGGCATCACGAGTACATAGAGAAGCTGTCCTATCTGCCATGGACAAGTCCAAACTCTCCATAGACACCACGCCTGAACAGCTGGTTGGGCTGGTTTTTCCGGGAGGAGGTTCCTCGGCATTAACCTTTTCGGACAAGGAACTGCCACCCGAGGGCACAAATCATAACAAACCTCTCTATATTTCTGTGGAATGTAGAGATAAGTGGATACCGGTGGTACTTGTTGATACCGGGTCTGCGATTAATGTCTGCCCGACCAGAACGGCATATGCAATCGGGTTAAAACCCGCGGACTTCGTCTCAACTACCCAAGTGATCAGAGCATACGACAATACCAGCAGAGAAGTGATGGGGACTGTTAAAATTCAAACCAAGGTTGGTCCAGGACAACACAGCATCGAATTTCATATCTTGGACGTTCCCGCAACCTTTAACCTACTTTTGGGGCGACCGTGGTTGCACCAGGTCAAAGCAGTCTCTTCCACTCTACATCAAATGCTAAAGTACCCTCACGGGAAAGGGGTAGCGATCGTTTTTGGGAATTCATCAATCCATCCGCCGCCGGAAGTGTCCACACCTGTCTTGGAGATCGAGCACGGCACAGAGGATGTGTTTCTATCGGGGTTCACTTTGGCCGAGGCTCAAGTGGTGCAGAATGTCATGGCTGTGAATGAGGGTATGTACGTTAGTGCTCAATCTATCTACCTCATGAACAAGCTAAAACATACCCCTGGGATGGGATTAGGGAGAAGCGGCCGGAAGGGCGTCTCAATGTTGGCCGAAGTGCCACACAACCCTCACGCCTTTGGACTGGGTTATCTGCCCACCAAAGAGGACTGGGTGAGGAAAGGGAAAGAAATGGCCGGAAGGGCCAGAGCAAAGAAGGCCGGGAAGCCATTTGAGTTAATGCATAGGCCCATCTGGGGTACCCTAAACGGACGCTTCGTCCGGGAGGGGGAAGATTTTCCATTCTGCGGCTTCCCGGAGCCATGGCTAAACGCGGAGGGGAAGCGCGTACCCGGTTTTGAAATCTTCTTCGACATACAATTATCTGGGGATGACGTTGCCGAAGCGCAGACAGACCCACCAACTGAGGCAGAGCAGTGTGAAGCAGTGGATCCTGAGAGCACAGAGCTTGAAATGGGGGTAGCACTGGCGAGTCTACTATCAGATCCTCCGATCGACCAAGAGTGCTTGGGGGATAACTCTTCGGTTTCTATGATTGGAGATGAAATAGCTGCGGGCTTTCCAGCGCCGATCTTGGATGCATCTATCGCACCTTCTCTCATCTGGCAATATGAAGAAGGCTTTTTATCTAGCAGCTCCGGGTCAGGTAGTGAGCCGGAATCTGATTCCACCGAATCTTGTGTGTCGGAATCAGATTCCAGCTCGATTGAGTCTGAGTCCGGTATTCCTGGGGGTGATAACCCGGATGCCACAGTCCTGTCTAGGTCGTCATTTTCCTTTTCTTTTGAGTCTGTTGTAACAGAGGAATCTGACGGCTTGGAAATATTTAATGAGAATGATGTGGATGTGGTTTCTGAGTATTTTTCTGTGCCTTTGATTTATTGCTTAAATCAGGATTTTCAAAATTTTGATGAAAACAACGAGGAAGAAATTCCTCCAGTTTTGCAACGATTAATTAATCAAGAGCAGGAAAGATTTGTTAAACCTTTAATGGATGAAATCACTACTGTGAATGTTGGTACTGAGAAGGACCTGCGGCTGGTCCAGATCGGGTCCACGTTGTCTTCGGAGGAGCGCGAGCGCTTAGTCGCTTTATTAAAAGATTTCAAAGATGTTTTCGCGTGGTCCTACGAAGACATGCCTGGAATCGATCCTGAGATTGTACAGCACCGGATCCCTCTTGATCCCGAGGCCCGCCCTGTCAAACAGAAACTCAGAAGGATCCGCCCGGACTGGGCCCTCAAAATTAAGGAAGAGGTCACCAAGCAAATTGACGCAGGGTTCCTGCTGGTATCTGAATACCCAACTTGGTTGGCCAACATTGTTCCGGTGCCAAAGAAGGATGGCGGAATTCGGGTCTGTGTAGACTTCAGAGATTTGAACAGGGCCAGTCCGAAGGACGACTTTCCCTTGCCACACATTGATGAATTGGTGGATTTCACGGCAGGACACGCTTTGCTTTCGTTTATGGATGGTTTCTCAGGCTATAATCAGATAGTAATGGCACCCGAAGACCGGGAGAAGACTGTGTTCACTACCCCGTGGGGTACATATTGCTATAGAGTGATGCCATTCGGGTTGAAAAATGCTGGAGCTACGTATCAACGGGCAGCAACTACAATATTGCATGATATGATCCATAAGGAGGTCGAGGTGTATGTGGACGACATGATTGTCAAGTCCAAAGAAAGAGAGGACCACTACACCGCCTTACAAAAATTCTTTCAAAGGATCAAAGAGTTTCGGCTGCGACTAAATCCCCAGAAATGCACGTTTGGTGTTACAGCAGGGAAGATGCTAAGGTTTCTGATTACACAAAGGGGCATCGAGGTCGACCCTTCCAAAATCAAGGCCATCTTAGAAATGCCACCACCAAAGACTGAAAAGGAGGTGCGAGGCTTTCTGGGTAAAGTGCAATTCATAAGACGGTTTATTTCTAAATTAACCTTGACTTGTAAACCAGTTTTTGGTCTCCTGAAGAAAGGAAAGAAATTCTAATGGGACGGCCGATGTCAAGCAGCTTTTGAGCAGATCAAAGAATATCTACAGAACCCGCCCGTGTTGTCGCTGCCAGAGCCGGGGAGACCGTTGATATTGTACCTTTCGGTAACTGAGACTACCATGGACTGCATGCTCGCGCAAGAGTCAGAAGACAAAGTGGAAAGAGCCATCTACTATCTAAGCAAAAAGATGCTGGATTACGAGACCCGCTATACACCGCTGGAGAAGGCTTGTTTGGCCTTGGTATGGGCAACCAGGAAGCTGCGGCACTACTTGTTAGCTCACTCTGTAATGTTGGTTTCGCGATTGGATCCCATCAAATATCTTTTCGAGAAACCAGCACTTACGGGTAGGCTAGCTCGTTGGCTGCTATTGCTCTCCGAATTTGATTTGAAGTATGTAACGCGCAAGTCAGTAAAAGGGAGAGCGGTAGCGGAGTTCCTTGCCGACCACCTGGTTGAGGGGGATGAAGCGGTTGAGTATCTATTCCCAGATGAAGCCATTCTGCATGTCGAAGATGAAACTTGGACGATGTACTTTGACGGAGCGTCAAACCAGTATGGGTATGGGATAGGGGTGTTGCTGATAGCGCCTGACGATTCTCGTATCCCTTTAGCATTCAAGCTCCAGTTCAAAGTCTCGAACAATGAAGCAGAGTATGAGGCATGTATTGCTGGCCTGGAAGCAGCCCTGGAACTAGGGGCAAGACGATTGGACGTCATTGGGGACTCAAACCTGGTTGTATCTCAAGCAAAAGGAGATTGGAAAGTCAAGGAGGAAAGGATGATAATTTACCACCAAACCTTGGATCTGTTAATTCCTCGGTTTGAGAAGCTAAATTTCACCCACCACGTAAGAGAGAACAACAGGTTCGCAGATTCACTAGCAACTCTATCTTCTATGATAGACATCCCGTTCGGAGTCCGGATGCGTCCAGTCATTATTGATCAAAAGTTTACGCCAGCATACGAGTCGATTTCCGCCATAGATGAGGTTCAAGACGGCAACCCCTGGTATTACGACATCTAGAACTTCTTGGAAAAGGAGACATATCCACTAGGGGCAAATGCCAAGGATAAGAGGGCCATCAGAAGAATGGCTGCTCAGTTCATTATCTGCGGGGGAAAGCTGTACAAAAGGGGTCATCTGGGAATGCATAAGCTTTGTGTAGAAGCTGAAGAGTCAAAACGCCTGATGGAAGCCATCCATGGGGGAGAGTGCGGTGCACACATGAATGGGGTAATGCTGGCCAGAAAGATCCTCAGACAAGGCTACTACTGGTCAACCATGGAGGAGGATTCTATTAGTTTTGTTCGGCGATGCCACAAGTGTCAAATTCATGCAAACCGCATGAACATCCCGCCGTCAAAACTGTACAACATGACTTCGCCATGGCCTTTTTCAGTCTGGGGAATTGATGTGATCGGAGCTGTTACCCCGAAGGGGTCAAACGGGCATGAGTTTATCCTAGTAGCGATAGATTATTTCACAAAGTGGGTCGAGGCCCAATCATACGCGGTGTTGAAGGCGTCGCATGTCGCAAAGTTCATCATAAACAACATCATCTGTCGCTATGGGGTGCCAAACGAGATAATTTCAGATAATGGTTCCCACTTCAAGAAAGAAGTGATAGACTTGTTGGAGAAATACAATGTGGCTTTCCATACGTCATCTACATACCGGCCGCAGACCAACGGAGCGGTTGAGGCCGCCAACAAGAATATCAAGCATATACTGCAGAAGATGGTGGGAACCTACCGGGATTGGCCAGACAAGCTGCCATTTGCTCTGTGGAGCTACAGGACTTCAATCAGAACTTCTACTGGAGCAACTCCATATTCATTGGTCTATGGAATGGAGGCTGTTCTACCCATCGAGATTGAGGTTCCGTCGTTACGAGTATTGGCTGAATGCCAGATAGCTGAAGCAGATTGGCAGCAAAGCATCTTCGAAGAACTCATGCTCTTTGATGAAAGAAGACTGAAAGCACTGTACCACATCCAAGGCTATCAACGCAGAATTGCCCGGGCTTTCAACAAGAAGGTTAAGTCCAGGAATCTGAAAGAAGGAGATTTGGTGCTCAAAGACAACCGAGCTCCCATCCACGACCCAAGGGGCAAGTTCAAACCCAATTGGACTGGTCCTTACATCATCAAAGCTATCTGGTCAGGTGGAGCTGTGGTTCTGATGGATCTAGATGGCTTGGAGTTCTCACAACCGATCAATATGGACAAGTTGAAGAAATACTACCCTTGAGAGGCTCGCTAGGCCGAAAACCCGAAAGGGCGACCTAGGCAAAAGTCAGAGCACAAAAAATTAGAAAATATAAAAACTGAGCTCGCAAGGTTGAAAACCCGCAAAGGGCGGCCTTGGCAAAAGTTAGAGCGCAAAAGGAGAGTGAAAATACTCGAGTGAACCCGGGCCTGAACTACGTAAGGCTTGATTCCCATCTTTGGGATACGTAGGCAACTTCACCTTGAAGTTCAGCCATAAACTTTTCCCCGATCAACTCTGTCCATTTCGATCATCTCAGTCATCTTTATCCATCAGCATTTATCGCGATCTCCGGTACAGTGCTGTTCAAACTAGGGGCAACTTTCTGTTGCCGCGACGGTGCAAAGTTACTCAGACAAGGGGCAACTTTCCGTTGCCATGAAGTGCTGCATTGTTCTTCAGACTAGGGGCAACTTTCCAATTGCAGGGATCTGGGGTTGTGCATCTCAGTGACAGATCTTCGGCGTGTCCAGTTCTGATCCGCATCGAAAATAGTTTTGAAAAGTTTTAATAAAAGTCGACTTTGTTCAAATTAATCTTTTTACGACTAAGACCATTTTTGGACCAAAAGCGGAAAATTTTCAGTACCACAACTTTCAATTTCATTGATTTCAAAACTGAGTTCTCCTGCTCTTGTATTATAATCGAGGTTACTTTTTAGTACATTCATAAAGAAAACTTGAAAATGCTAAATAAGCAATAAATTTGGGGCATAGTTGAATCAAGTATCTCTGCGTCCCCTCCCAGAGCTGGACGAAGCATCTGATGCCAAGCTAGGCCCAACCTGTGCCTCCTCGTTGAGCCAATCCAAGCACTCATCAGACAAAGTGCAACTGAAAGTGGAAGCAGGGGCCAGGAGCTCTCTAGTCCTCCATGCTGTGGCATATCGGGCAAGCTGTGCACCCCGGACCGGGAAAGCAGCTGGGTACTCAATCCCCTCCGGTGGGCAGGTCTGATCATGACCAAATTGACGCAGGAACCGGAACGGAAAATAGAATACGCAGTGGGTTAGACCAATCAATTGAATCCCAATCAGCCGAGACATACTATAGCTCATTGCCGGGAGGTTGAGCCAAGGACAACGCCAAGCAATGCCGTCTGCGGACAAATTGCACATCCAATCGAACCACCACCTTTCGTCAAGAGCATTGACTAGGCGCTGTCGAAAGAAGTAGCCTCGAGCTGAATAGGCCGGGCAAGAGTCCACAACCTGCAACTTGTCCATTAACCATACCTAGGGGAGGGATGGAAAATGAGAGAATAAAGAACAGAGAGATGTACGATGAGGGAAAAGTAAGACAAGGGTTTTGTGAGAAAAACCGAGCCTGAGGGTCGAGTGATGTGAGCAAATATATATGTGAGGTCGGGTGGGAAACATTACCTGCAGCAGCAGTGGACTCCCAGCAAATCTAGTCGCCTACCGGCGATAGACAGAATCTAAGCCCATCAGTGTCTCGGCCAAGGTCATGGCAATACAGCTCTTTCCTTCTCTCAAGCCTTGGGCAACTTCAATCAGGCGAATGCTAGCCCCGCCGAAACCCGAGGAAAGAAGAAAGTGAGACAACAAACATAAGCAGAGGGCGTGTTGCTGGAAACCCTGCCAATAATGGTTGCTGCGGTCACCAACGTCGGAAAAACGATGGATCAAGCCGAGGATGTCCAGTTCCCCACTACAGATCAGATATCGAGCGTCATGCGCCGTGAGCCCACACATCCGCCCTAAAGCCTGAGCATGGCCAAAACGGAGCTGGGGCAAGATCACTTCAGAGCATTCAGACTCCATCAAAACCTGAAAATCTTCGAAAGTGGGACACATCTCTTGGCCGCCAAAGCTAAAAACGTGCATCACTGGATTCCAGAACCTTGCCGTGGCACGGAGAAAAGGGAGCTGTAGCGGAGTACGGCTCAGCGTGAATAGTGCATTCAAGCTGAAACCCCGGAAGTTCAGCTTTTCCGAGCCATCTAGAGAAGAGATCCAAGATGTGAGATTTTCCGCGAGAAACGCCTCCATCTTTGTGTAAAACTAAGATGAAATGAATGTTCCTGAAGTTGAGGCTTTTATAGAGGGAAAAACACTATTCACGGGGACACGTGTCAAAAACCAGGTGGTTGCAGGACTAAGTGGCCGGCCGGCCACCTTTTCTGGCTCGCCAGCCATTTACTTTTTACAAAAATGGCCGGCCAGCTGTCTCTCCCCACAAAATTGGCCGGCCGGCTCCCAAAGGTGGCCGGCAATGCTGCAGTGTATCTCCTTGGCCCTGTTTTACTCTTCGAGGGAAAGTTTCAAGCATTTCCATGCAACGGGAGAGTCAAAGGCCTTCATTTCCCTCTGTTTCGGATGCGTTCCGGTGCCCAGATCGTCAGGAGTACACTCTGTTGTTGTTGTTTTGATTATCGAGTTGTTGTTTTGATTATCGAGTTGTTGTTTTGCTTATCGAGTTGTTTGTCGAGCGGACGTGCTTTCGAGTCATTGCGCTCTGTTTAAGCAATCTTTGTTTAAGTCTTGTTTATTTGCGTTGTCAACGTTATTGCATTTTGTTTATCGAGTTGTAAACTTGCTGAAGGTTCTGTTATATCTTAGTAAGTTGAGTTGCTTAGTTTGTTGCGTCGGTTCACTACCTGACTTGGTGATTACACAATGCGCATTCCCATTCAATTTCATTTTTGTGCAAAATAAATGATGCGATACGATGCTAAAAGTTTAAAATACAAACACCTTTTCAAAAGCTGTTTCATCCCATCATGCTTTACAACAAACAAAGGTACAAGTTTTACGAAAAATAAAACTACCTAACAATGTGCAAAGTGCTGCAAACTACTAGTAAAAGAAAAATAAAGCAGGAAACAACAGCATCAATGTCATCGGGAGTGGGAACGAGAAGCACTCCTCATCCTCTTCTGCGGGACAACCTCTGCACCATCATCATCATCTGAGTCAGAGCTGTCGTCCTCAGGATCCCCCTCAGCCTCGCCTCTGTTCCCCGAACCAAGACCGGAGCCCCCCTCCTCAGCAGATGTCTCTGACTGACGATCGGTAGCCTCCTCCTCCTCCTCAACATCCTCCTCCTCCTCATCAGGCTCCGCCTCCACAACGTGAGCCCTGCGTCTGCGGACAGGCCCTCCTCGAGCTCCTTGAAAAGGCCTAGATGGCCCGGCTCCTCTGAAAGGCCGGGATGGCCCAGCCCCCTGAAAAGGCCCGGGTGACCCAACTCCCTGAAAAGGTCCAGATGGCCCAGCTCCCCAAGGAGGTCCAGGTGGCCTGGCCTGCGGCTGACCGGACCATGAAGGCATCTGAAAACAAAAAGATCAATTCAAATACATCAGTCCAAATATATACATCAGATGCAGATACAAGCAAAGGCTACGTGAAGTGGGTGCATGTAAATGCAGTGTCCGAGTGGGGTGTGTGTCAGATGTGCTCTACACAAGTAGTCTATCGATGCAGTAGAAATCAGCATGTCATCAGAAGTATGATAAATGCCAGAAAAATGAAGGGTACCTGAATGCCCGCGACAGACAACTGTGCCTCCCTACGCAGGACCATGCCCTCGAGTGTGGCCACCAGTCCAACCACCTCCTCCATGTACCCTCGCGGTGGCTGCAAATATGAGCTCATAATCATCAGTGAACAAAAGAATGTCCAAACATCTGAATGATGAATGAAAAACAGTGGAGCATACCAGCGGTGAGTCAGGATCAATGGCGTATCGATCACTGGGCATTGGAGGCTCTAGCGGGATCGGGGTCGGAGAGATAGCCCCATACTGCCACGCCATCAACTCAGTCGGCATATCTGGCCATCCAGGATGAGGATAAGTCGGCGGAACCGGAGGAACCGGTCTACCCCCACCTCTAGATGTACCAGCCCTACTAGTAGAAGGGGCGTCTGCAGCCTGAGCCCGAGCCTGGCCCGAGGATGACATACCGGCAGGCCTCGTCACCGGGGTGCGAGCTCCCGTCAATGGAGGCATCAAATATATGTGACGGTAAGTGGCATAGTCCCCCTCCTCAAGATATAGTAAAGCATCGCTACCCAGCATGGCGCCGACTACCTCCGAGTAAGAGAGCCTGTCAGCAGTCCGCATACTGACTGGGGGTACTGCGGGAGGATCCTGAGAAAGATACCCCCATACCTGACGCAGAAAGCGTTCCCCCAGGAACCATGCCCTGCCAACCGGCCCTTCGAGCAGGACCCTATACTGGGAGATGCCCGATCCTCCGGTATACTGAAGTCGGAGACCATCACCCAGGGGCGCCCAAGGCTGCCATGAGATCTGCGGATGATAAACGCATAAACCAATCAGAAATCGGGAATATACAGAGCAAATCAAAGATGAAAATGAAAGGAACTGAAAGTTCTGAAGTACCTCCGAATGCCGCACAGTGTCAAAGTACTGTCGCAGGTAAATGAGGGTCTCTCGGGGTCTCGGCCGGTGCGGGCCCTCGAACACTAGTGA
Organism: Camellia sinensis; assembly: GCF_055761805.1. NCBI lineage: Eukaryota > Viridiplantae > Streptophyta > Magnoliopsida > Ericales > Theaceae > Camellia > Camellia sinensis. The sequence continues at coordinate 10,147,442 of NC_138962.1, read as the reverse complement.
GTATGGGGTCATGGGAAGCCCTGCCACCTCCAACTCTGGGGCTAATGCTGGGAAGTATACATAGACCCATAGCTGAGAAAAGCAGTGCAGAATGTAAGTACGAAATCCTGAGAGCAAAATACAGACTGTAAAAGTGCGCTGTGTGTGCAATGTACAAGTAATGAAGAGCAGAAATGTAAATCAAGGGGACAGAAAAGTACCTCCCAGGCTCTCCAGTAGCCGCCAAGTAAATCTCCCCGCCCGCGGGAGGTCGCGCTCATATAAAAGTAAAGGGTAGCCAGGCCGGCGCCACCCCAGTCATATCGATGGACCTGTGATAGGTCAACCAGAGCGCTCAGCAGGTATAGCCCGACTGTGTTCCCTCTATCGGCGAACAGGGTAGTCCCGAAGAGGAACATAAGGAAACCACGGGCGTACTGCTCCGTCTCCTCAGGAGTCTCGGGCACCATCTCCGCCCGCCGGAAGTGGGAAGAGAACCAAGTGTATCGGACTCTCCCAGAAACCCTGTCAACAGGCGGGCGAGCCCCCAATAAATACATCCAAGCGGCCTCCCACTCGCCCATATCCTCGTCATAGGGGATGGGCCAACCTCCTATGTCCAAGCCAGTCAATACAGCGAAGTCTAGAGGCGTCATGGTCATGTCCCCGGTAGCAGAGAAATGAAAGGAGTTGGTGGTGTCCCACCATCTCTCTACCAAGGCTGCCATCAGAGTCCTCCTGGCAGAGCAACGGGACAACCCAACACAGAAAGCCCCGAATCCTGCCAAGTCTACCAAATCTCGGACGGCCTCCAGGAGCTCAGCGTACCAGTCCCGTGCGGCGGTGGAACCATACCCCCGTACGCTACGGGAACCAACCTGCATTCAGAATGAATACATGTGTCAATAATGAACTGGGCTGCATGCCAGTGAAATGAAATGGGCTGTGTGCCGATGAAATGAAATGGGCTGTGTGCCGATGAAATGAAATGGGCTGTGTGCCAAGATGAAATGAAATGGGCTGTGTGCCGATGAAATGAAATAGACTGTGTGCCGGTCAAATGAAATGGGCTGTGTGCCGATGAAATGAAATGGGCTGTGTGCCGATGAAATGAAATAGGCTGTGTGCCGGTGAAATGAAATGGGCTGTGTGCCGATGAAATGAAATGGGTTGTGTACCGATGAAGTGAAATAAGCTACATGCAAATTCTAATCTGGGCTGCGTGTTCAAATTTCAACTAGCGTGGGCTGCGTGTTCACTATTTCAACTGGGCTGCGTGTTCAGAAAATTTAAGTTTGGGCTGCGTGTTCAAATTTCTATCAGTGTGGGCTGCGTGTTCACTATTTAATCTGGGCTGCGTGTTCAGAAAATTTTAAGTTTGGGCTGCGTGTTCAAATTTCTATCAGTGTGGGCTGCGTGTTCACTATTTAATCTGGGCTGCGTGTTCAGAAAATTTTAAGTTTGGGCTGCGTGTTCAAATTTCTATCAGTGTGGGCTGCGTGTTCACTATTTAATCTGGGCTGCGTGTTCAGAAAATTTTAAGTTTGGGCTGCGTGTTCAAATTTCTATCAGTGTGGGCTGCGTGTTCACTATTCTAATCTGGGCTGCGTGTTCAGAAAATTTTAAGTTTGGGCTGCGTGTTCAAATTTCTATCAGTGTGGGCTGCGTGTTCACTATTCTAATCTGGGCTGCGTGTTTAGAAAATTTTAAGTTTGGGCTGCGTGTTCAAATTTCTATCAGTGTGGGCTGCGTGTTCAGAAAATTTTAAGTTTGGGCTGCGTGTTCAAATTTCTATCAGTGTGGGCTGCGTTCACTATTTAATCTGGGCTGCGTGTTCAGAAAATTTTAAGTTTGGGCTGCGTGTTCAAATTTCTATCAGTGTGGGCTGCGTGTTCACTATTCTAAATCTGGGCTGCGTGTTCAGAAAATTTTAAGTTTGGGCTGCGTGTTCAAATTTCTATCAGTGTGGGCTGCGTGTTCACTATTTAATCTGGGCTGCGTGTTCAGAAAATTTTAAGTTTGGGCTGCGTGTTCAAATTTCTATCAGTGTGGGCTGCGTGTTCACTATTCTAATCTGGGCTGCGTGTTCAGAAAATTTTAAGTTTGGGCTGCGTGTTCAAATTTCTATCAGTGTGGGCTGCGTGTTCACTATTTAATCTGGGCTGCGTGTTCAGAAAATTTTAAGTTTGGGCTGCGTGTTCAAATTTCTATCAGTGTGGGCTGCGTGTTCACTATTTAATCTGGGCTGCGTGTTCAGAAAATTTTAAGTTTGGGCTGCGTGTTCAAATTTCTATCAGTGTGGGCTGCGTGTTCACTATTTAATCTGGGCTGTGTGTTCAGAAAATTTTAAGTTTGGGCTGCGTGTTCAAATTTCTATCAGTGTGGGCTGCGTGTTCACTATTTAATCTGGGTTGTGTGTTCAGAAAATTTAAAGTGTGGGCTGCGTGTTCACTTTTGAATTCGGGCTGTGTGTTCGACAAATCAGTGTTTGAACCGTGTGTTCACCTCTTAACTAATGTGTACTGTGCGTTCGCAATTAATTAATGAGCTGAGTGTTCAGAAATTCGAGTGTTGAAACTACATGTTCAGAATGCAAGCAAAGTACTATGTCATAAGCTAAACTGCGTGTTCAAGCATGGCAAAGGTGCTGAAATGTACGAAAAATGCAGAAAATGAAGTAAATACCTCTTGGGCCTCATGAGAGAGGTGATGCTCTGGCTCTCGGATAAGCAGATCCCTGGGTGCTCGCTCGTCAAAGCTAGTGAAGTGACGGAAGACGGCACGAGGCAGGACGTGTGCTGGCGGATTGTACCTCCCTGGAATAAAAGGCCGGACCCTCGGGGGTAGAGTCATGGGATCAAAATCGTCTCCGGCACCTGGAAAACCTCCGCCGTGGGGAGAATTACCCGCCATTTTCAAAGAATCTGCAAAAGGAGCAAAAATGAGCGAAAATGAGCCAAAATTGGAAAAAGTCAACACAAGTCAGCTCCCGAGAAAATCTTCCAAATATTGAGACAAACTTACCTCAAGTGGCGAAAATGAGAAAAGAAGCACCGAAACCGAAATTTAATCGCTTCAAAGTGCTTGAAACTGAATGTATTTGCGGAAACAACTTGCGTGGGGCGTTGGAAAACGCGTATGGAACTCAGATCTGGAGAAGAAAGTGTTGTAGGAGGCAAGAGAGGAAGAAGTCTCGGCTGCATTATATAGGCTCCAAGTCATGGGATGAAGGAGCATGAAAAAGGAGGTGAAAATACCAAAATGCCCTTGGATTTGGGCATATGGCCAGCCGACCACCTTTTTTAGCCGGCCAGCCATTTCCTTTTTGGAAAACTGGCCGGCCAGCTATTTGCTTTTTGGAAAATCGGTTGGCCACCTCCCCCCTCCCATATAACCGGCCAGCCATGTCCCTCACAGGCTCACCTAGCTCCCTTCAAATTTTGAGGAAGATCAGAGTTCCCGGGACCTGAAAAAGTTCAAGAAAAGTACACTTCCGGTCGCGAAATAGCTCCGCCGGGACTTCAGCTTCAAGTTCTGACATATGTCTCATCATCATTCATCGAAATCGAAGTATATCCTTTTTGAATGAGTTGTAGCCTTTCCGGGAAGCGGATCGGAGGCCGCGATCGAGTTGCCTTCGCCGAAACACGCGTTTCCGTACTCGTTATTTCATGACAAACGGGCACCCTGATTCATGCTCATTTTGTACTATCATGCACATAACTTGCATTCTCATGAGCATACTCACTTTTTTATGCACATTTCTTGATATTGGCATACCTCTATGTTTGAGCATACGTTGTCACGCATGTTCCACTCTTGCATTGCGATGCATTCACTCACCGGCACTGCGTGTGTCGAACCTTTGGAATCACATTAAATATATGTTGGTAGCATATTGTACTTGTTACAATTTCTCTCTTTTACAGGCACGATATTGTATGTACGGTTCAATTGAGGCTGGTGCGACCAGACGAATCGCGCAGGTATCGTATCTTCTCCGTGTGAGACATGGCGGGGATTGAATAATCCTCCGCATTTCTTAACTGCATGAAATGTAGTTGTTGCTTTGCATTCTTGCTTAAAACTGTTGCATCTATTTGCGAATACTTGCTTCATTACAGCTTGCTGCATTCGCATGATCATGAGTGATGTCCGGCTTCGCGTAGCGTATAAGTCCAATCTTCAAAATCTTCTTGCGTTATCATTTGCATTTTGCCCCTGCCTGCGGGCACATCTCTGTTTACTTTGTACGTTTGTCTAAGTCTTCGGCCTTGTCAAAAATGGGTCGTCTCTGGGCTTTGACATTCACTCCCGTCACTTATGACTTTCGAGTTCTGTCAAAGAGGGGCAACTGTAGACACCCCATTTTTGACCGACCTTAAGACTCAGACGTCACTGATTGAGCGCTTGGTGATGTTGCATAATGTGCTCGTTCAGAAGTTTCAGAGTTGCGGCCGTGAGCCCTGCCTCCGGACTTCCGAACCCTCTTTTGTACCTTGCCTCGGTTTGCGAACCAGACTCAGTTTTCTCGGTTTCTTTTCCTGAGGGAAGGGAGAGGTCCCGTAGACCATCTCTCAATGTCCGTAGGCTACATTTCGTGGTCGTAGGCCATTTTGCCCATTTCGGAGTCCAGTTCCCGGTTTTCGGGATCGTTGGCCGTGTGCCTCGGTTCGGGACCGCCTGACCATCTCCGTTTGTTCTGATTTTTGGCATACTGCCTATTTTCTCCCTTTTGAGGGACACTGGGGTCTGAGAAACCCACTTCGTGGCCGAATGCCACTTTCGGTGCTTAACAGCCCATTTTCGGGACCTCGAACTGCGCGTTTTGGCCCCCGAACATTCGTTTTGCAACGGTTTTCGTTCATTTTTGGCAGGTACCTCTGTTTTATCACTGGGGAGGTCACTGAAGGGTGGGAGGCCAGTAATTGTTGCAGCAACCAGTTATATATCCTCCGACGCCCTCCGACGCCCGTTTTTTCACACTTCCGGGCTAATGTTGAACACCTTGGGGGCACTTTCTTGAACTCCAAACCACATATTTGTGATGTACACACTTGGGAGGACCCTAAAAATAAGTGGCCGGCCAGTAATTCCATTTGACCCTTTTGAACCCCTCCTTCCGGGCTAATGTTGAACACCTTGGACCCACTTTCTTGAACTCCAAACCACATATTTGTGATGTACACACTTGGGAGGACCCTAAAAATAAGTGGCCGGCTAGTAATTCCATTTGACCCTTTTGAACCCCTCCTTCCGGGCTAATGTTGAACACCTTGGACCCACTTTCTTGAACTCCAAACCACATATTTGTGATGTACACACATGGGAGGACACCATCATGTGGTGGCCGGCCACTAAATCTGCTTGACCCTTTTGACCCCTAGCCGGCCGGCTAGGGGGTGTGGCCAGCCGGCCACCTGCAACCAAAATAACTGGCCGGCCGAGATCCTTGCACTGTTCACTTTACAGCTGTATAGCTTTATCCCCCAGAAAATATCAATATCCGGGGGATATTTTGTGGGAGAAAGTTGCCCTCCTTTTCCCCCACCTTTACACCCCCTTTTTGGCCCTTATAACCAGCTGGTGGCATCACATATAGGGGTTAGAAATTTTGTTCTTCAAGCCTCAAGATCCATATCTCCCTCCATCCTTCTCATTTCCCTAAAAAACCTTAAGTCCTACACCTTGTTTTCTTCATCACCACCAAGCTCTACCATCACCACTTCATTTCCAGCAGCAAGGAGGGCTTCTCAAAGGCTAAAGGAGCTGCAAATTGGTCCAAGAAGCAACAAAAGCTTTAGTCTTCAAGGGTGAGTGACATTTCTCCTCTTTTGACCCTTTTTCTTGATCCATTTATAAGCCCTATATGCTTTTTGTTTCAAGCTCCGGCCCTAACTGAAAGTGGCCCTCTTTTGAGCTCATTTTCACTTTTCATTAAGGACTCAACCCTGTTTGAGCCCTCCATGATGCACTTGCTTCATTAATCCTCTTATATGTCATAATCTTGCATGCTATTTTTGGCCCATGAGTAATCTGTTTTTGAGCATGTTGTAAACTGATATTAGGCTTATTTTGAGCCCCTCTCCAACATTGAAGAAGGGCTCAATACCATTTGGGACTTCCATGTTATACTTCCCTTTATACTCCTTTTTTGGTCCCATTTTTGCATGCAATGGAAGCCTACCATGCTTTTGTTTTTGGCCATTTTACAGTTCTGAAAATAGTCTTATTTTGGCCCATTCTTAATTTTTCATTTAGGGCCTTTCATGATTTGGGACTTCTATATGCCACTTCATGTTATATCTCTCTTTTGGTCCCCATTCTTGCATGTTTTGTTAGCCTACCATGCTTTTGTTTTTGGCCATTTTACAGTTCTGGAAATAGTCCTATTTTGGCCCATTCTACATGTTTTATTAAGGGTCTTTGGCCGTTTGTGGAATATTTTGCATACCTCATGTTATAGCCACTTTTGAGCCTCAATCTTGTGCCTTTTTTTTAGCATGTTTGTATATTGATTTGAGGTTTGCCATATACTGTAAAAATTCATATGTTTGGTCCCTCTTCAATGTTGTAGAAGGAAATTTTTAAGTTTGGATTTTTCTTATATCACTTGCTTCATTACCCCTCTCTTGGCCCCTATTCTTGCATGCCACTTTTGCCTTACCTATGCTTACTGTTTGGCCATGTTTATAACTGTGAAAGTGCCTTTTTTGGGAGTTCCTATCTTCTGTCTTTGCATTACATGTCCATATCGTGCATGTTTGGCATAGCTATAGGCCATTTCGGGTGCCTAAATTTGCATTTCGGGACTATTCCATGCATCGGGTGTGTTTTCGCCTCACTTCGGGACTGTTTTCCCCCATATTTTATTGCTGAAATTCTATTAGAATGATTGCTTCCCATTTTCATGTCATTGCATCGCATTCTATCATTGCCTCGGTTTGCGTACCCGTGTGCACGCATTTCGAGGCACTTCATTTTTCATTCATCGGCATCTTATGTGAGTGTGGCTGAGGCTCTCTCATGTTAGTATAAGTCCATGTTGCATTTTCTATGTCATCGCATCGCATTCTATCATTGCCTCGGTTTGCGTGCCCGTGTGCACGCATATCGAGACACTTCATTTTTCATTCATCGGCATCCTATGTGAGTGTGGCTGAGGCTCTCTCATGTTGGTATAAGCCCATATCATGTTTTCATGTCATTTGCATTGCGTATGCCATTGCCTCGGTTTGCGTGCCCGTGTGCACGCATTTCGAGGCACTTCATTTTTCATTCATCGGCATCCTATGTGAGTGTGGCTGAGGCTCTCTCATGTTGGTATATGCCCATATCATGTTTTCATGTCATTGCATTGCGTATGCCGTTTCCTCGGTTTGCGTGCCCGTGTGCACGCATTTCGAGACACTTCATTTTCATCTACCGACTTCTTATGTGAGTGTGGCTGAGGCTCTCTCATGTTAGTATAAGTCCATGTTGCATTTTCCATGCCATTCCATTGCGTATGTCATCGCCTCGATTTGCGTGCCCGTGTGCACGCATTTCGAGGCACTTCTTTTTCATCCATCGGCCTCTTATGTGAGTGTGGCTGAGGCTCACTCATGTTAGTGTAAGCCCATATCGCATTTCCATATCATTTGCATTGCGTATGTCATTTTCTCGGTTTGCGTGCCCGTGTGCACGCATTTCGAGGCATCTCATTTTCATAGCATTGTGCATGCTAGATTGTATCCTAGTTGCATTTCATGCATGTCATGCATATTGCATTGTGTTCGGAATAGGAGTTAGCCCGGGCACGGGAAACGAGGTGTATTTCGTACTCCGAGTGACGAAACGCGTCTCAATTCCCCAGTCACCGACACTCCGGATCATCCATGATGGAGTTAGGTTTTATTGTGTTTTCATGTGCATTCATTCTATATTGAGTTATGCAATTCGACTCCTCGGCCATCATGCCTCGGTATGCGTAATTGGTGGCACGAGGATCGAGGCATGCATATATTTGTGAAATACATTGCTATGCCCCTTTCCAGCTCTCTGTTGCAGCAAAAATCAAGAATCGGCAACTTTCCGGAGTTTGGCGCGCACTTCAAGAAAAAGTGCAAACAGAGGCTAATCGGGGCATCCCGGTGGATTTCCGCGCAAGACAACCCGGACATGCATCATCCATCAGAAGCAAGGCAGTCCCTGGCTTGCACGCCAGTTTTACAGCTTTCTTAGCTAATTCATTAATTAAGTTGGAATTTGTATATATTTTCGGACTGTAATATTCTTTTATTTGGGACTGTATATTTATTCGGACCCTCTGCGCGAGGGCATAACTGTAATAAGTGTGCGTGTGTGTGTTGTATGTCTTCCAACCCCACGTCTTTCTCTCTTTTATTTATCCGCTTATGATGGTTAGATTAGGGCATATTTTAATTAGCATACAGTATGACAGCATGTTTGCATCATTCATTTGTTTTGCATGCACCGGGCTCGGCGCATCATACTAACTGCATTGTACTTTCAATTCCAAATTGAATACATGATAGTTGTAGCATTTCATATACCATCTTAGAATAGCCGAGCCTGCTATAGTTGCATCTTTGCATGTGATGCATTAGGCATTTCTGTATACCTAAGATCATGCATGAGTTCTAATGAGTTTTTGTTTTGGCTTGGAGTACCCGGTAAGCTTTATGCTTTAGCATCCTTGCATGCGTGTGAGTGAATGCCATGATAGCATGCTTACCATGAGGCTATGTGCTTATATGATATAACTGCCTGAATGCCTGTGGGTGGAGGCTAGGTTATCTGAATTGGAGTAAATCATCAAATGTTTCAAGCCTACCTGCGGGTAGCAAACCATTTTCAAAAAACGAACATGAAATGTTTTGTTCCAATTCAGGCGATCCAGTCTATACTTGTATGCTGTGCGCATCACATAGTAACCTAGGCTAATAACCGGAATAAGAACTCACAATGTTTTCAAAAATTGATATCATGGTTAGTAGAGGCCGGTCTATGACCGGGCGAGCGGGGGTGCTCACGAAGTGACCTTCCCCAATCGTACCCAAGTTCCCGAGCCGAGGCAACTTTGGTGATGACGGACACGTGGCCTTTTGGCACCGAGTCAGGGTTTCCTAAATTTCCCAAAATAAAATATTTAGGTGGCGACTCTGTATCTGGCAAAGCAGTCCATGTTTGGCACTTCTTTCAAAAATCTGTTTTCTTAAAACGATTTGCCGGATTTGGACTCTTTGGTTCAGATTTAGAACCGTGACTACAAAGTCGAGTCCGAGCTGTAGCGAGGTCCCCCGCGGGCTTGTTACAGCAGCCCAGATTAGAATAGTGAACACGCAGCCCACACTGATTGAAAGTTGAACACGCAGCCCAAACATAAATTTTCTGAACACGCAACCCAGATTAGAATAGTGAACACGCAGCCCACACTGATTGAAAGTTGAACACGCAGCCCAAACTTAAATTTTCTGAACACGCAGCCCAGATTAGAATAGTGAACACGCAGCCCACACTGATTGAAAGTTGAACACGCAGCCCAAACTTAAATTTTCTGAACACGCAGCCCACACTGATTGAAAGTTAAACACGCAGCCCAAACTTAAATTTTCTGAACACGCAGCCCAGATTAGAATAGTGAACACGCAACCCATACTGATTGAAAGTTGAACACGCAGCCCAGATTAGAATAGTGAACACGCAGCCCATACTGATTGAAAGTTGAACACGCAGCCCAAACTTAAATTTTTTGAACACGCAGCCTAGATTTTAAATTTGCATGTAGCTTATTTCACTTCATCGGTACACAACCCATTTCATTTCTTTGGCACGTAGCCTATTTTACTTCATTGGCACGCAGCCTAAACTTTCCATTATTGACACATGTATTCATTCTGAATGCAGGTTGGTTCTCGTAGTGTACGGGGGTATGGTTCCACCGCCGCGCGGGACTGGTACGCTGAGCTCCCGGAGGGTGTCCGAGATTTAGTAGACTTGGCAGGGTTCGGGGCCTTCTGCGTTGGGTTGTCCCGTTGTTCTGCCAGGAGGACTCTGATGGCGGCATTGGTAGAGAGATGGTGGGACACCACCAACTCCTTTCATTTCTCTGCTACCGGGGACATGACTATGACCCCTCTAGACTTCGCTGTGTTGACCGGCCTAGACATAGGAGGTTGGCCCATCCCCTATGACGAGGACATGGGCGAGTGCGAGGCCGCTTGGACATATCTGTTGGGGGCTCGCCCGGCTGTTGACAGGGTTTCTGGGAGAGTCCGATATACTTGGTTCTCTTCCCACTTCCGACGGGTGGAGATGGTGCCCGAGACTCCTGAGGAGACGGAGTAGTACGCCCGTGGTTTCCTTATGTTCCTCTTCGGGACTACCCTATTCGCCGATAGAGGGAACACGATCGGGCTATACCTGTTGAGCGCTCTGGTTGACCTATCACAGGTCAGTCGATATGACTGGGGTGGCGCCGGCCTGGCTACCCTTTACTTTTATATGAGCGCCACTTCCCGCGGGCGGGGAGACTTACTTGGCGGTTACTGGCGAGCCTGGGAGGTACTTTTCTGTCCCCTTGATTTACATTTCTGCTCTTCATTACTTGTACATTGCACACACACAGCGCACTCTACATTCTGTATTCTGTTCTCAGCACTTTGTACTTACATTCTGCACTGCTTTTCTCAGCTATGGGTCTATGTATACTTCCCAGCATTAGCCCCAGAGTTGGAGGTGGCAGGGCCTCCCATGACCCCATATTCATTGGTATTCGAGGGCCCGCACCGGCCGAGACCCCGAGAGACTCTTATTTATCTGCGACAGTATTTTGACACTGTGCGCCCATCGGAGGTACTTCAGAACTTTCAATTCTTTTCATTTTCATCTTTGATTTGCTCTGTGTATTCCCGATTTCTGATTGGCTTATGTATTTGTTATCCGCAGATCACATGGCAGCCATGGGCACCCTTGGGCGATGGTCTCCGATTTCAGTATCCCGGAGGATCGGGCACCTCCCAGTACAGGTTCTTGCTCGAAGGACCTGTTGGCAGGGCATGGTTTCTGGGGGAACGCTTTCTGCGTCAGGTATGGGGGTATCTTGCTCAGGATCCTCCCTCGGTACCCCCAGTCAGTATGCGGATTGCTGACAGGCTCTCTTTCTCGGAGGTAGTCGGCGCTATGCTGGGTAGCGATGCTTTATTATATCTCGAGGAGGGGGATTACGGCACTTACCGCCATACATATTTGATGCCTCCATTGACGGGAGCTCGTACCCCGATGACGAGGCCTGCTGGTATGTCATCCTCGGGCTGCAGACGCCCCTTCTACTAGTAGGGCTGGTACATCTAGAGGTAGGGGTAGATCGGTTCCTCCGACTCCTCCGACTTATCCTCATCCTGGATGGCCAGACATGCCAACTGAGTTGATGGCGTGGCAGTATGGGGCTACCTCTCCGACTCCGATCCCGCTAGAGCCTCCGATGCCCAGTGATCAATACGCCATTGATCCTGACTCACCGCTGGTATGCTCCACTGTTTTTCATTCATCATTCAGACGTTTAGACACTCTTTCATTCACTGATGATTATGAGCTCATATTTGCAGCCATCGCGAGGGTACGTGGAGGAGGTGGTTGGACTGGTGGCCACACTCGAGGGCATGGTCCTGCGGAGGGAGGCACAGTTGTCTATCGCGGGCATTCAGGTACCCTTCAGTTTTCTGGCATTTATCATACTTCTGATGACATGCTGATTCCTACTGCGTCGATAGACTACTTGTGTAGAGCACATCTGACACACACCCCACTTGTACATTGTATTTACATGCCCCCACTTCACGTAGTCTTTGCTTGTATCTGCATTTGATGTATATATTTGGACTGATGTATTTAAATTGAACTCTTTGTTTTCAGATACCTTCATGGTCCGGTCAGCCGCAGGCCAGGCTACCTGGGCCTCCTTGGGGAGCTGGGCCATCTGGGCCATTTCACGGAGTTGGGTCATCCGGGCCTTTTCAGGGGGCTGGGCCATCCCGGCCTTTCCGAGGAGCCGGGCCATCTAGGCCTTTTCAAGGAGCTCGAGGAGGGCCTGTCCGCAGATGCAGGGCTCACGTCGTAGAGGCGGAGCCTGATGAGGAGGAGGAGGGTGATGAAGAGGAGGAGGAGGCTACCGACCGTCAGTCAGAGACATCTGCTGAGGAGGGGGGCTCCGGTCTTGGTTCGGGGAACAGAGGCGAGGCTGAGGGGGATCCTGAGGATGACAGCTCCGACTCAGATGATGATGATGGTGCAGAGGTTGTCCCACAGAAGAGGATGAGGAGTGCTTCTCATTCCCGCTCCCGAGGACATTGATGCTGCTGTTTCCTGCTTTATTTTTCTTTTTGCTAGTAGTTTGTAGCACTTTGCACATTGTTAGGTAGTTTTATTTTTCGTAAAACTTGTACCTTTGTTCGTTGTAAAACATGATGGAATGAAATAGCTTTTGAAAAGGTGTTTGTATTTTAAACTTTTAGCATCGTATCGCATCATTTTATTTTGCACAAAAATGAAATAGAATGGTAATGTGCATTGGGTAATCACCAAGTCAGGTAGTGAACCGACGCAACAAACTAAGCAACTCAACTTACTAAGATATAACAGAACCTTAGGAAGCTTACAACTCAAGAAACAAAATGCAATAACGTTGACAACGCAAATAAACAAGACTTAAACAAAGATAGCTTAAACAGAGCGCAATGACTCAAAAACACGAAACACGTCCGCTCGACAAACAACTCGATAAGCAAAACAAACAACTCGATAATCAAAACAACAACTCGATAATCAAAACAACAACTCGATAAACAAAACTCGGCAACAACAGAGTGTACTTCGGACGATCTGGGCACCGGAACGCATCCGAAACAGAGGGAAATGAAGGCCTTTGACTCTCCCGTTGCATGGAAATGCTTGAAACTTTCCCTCGAAGGGTAAAACAGGGCCAAGGGGATACACTGCAGCATTGCCGGCCACCTTTGGGAGCCGGCCGGCCAATTTTGTGGAGAGAGGGAGCCGGCCGGCCAGTTTTGTAAAAAGTAAATGGTCGGCCAGCCAGAAAAGGTGGCCGGCCGGCCACTTATTCCTGCAGCCACCTGGTTTTTGACACGTGTCCCCGTGAATAGTGTTCTTCCCTCTATAAAAGCCTCAACTTCGGGAACATTTATTCCATCTTAGTTTTACACAAAGATGGAGGCGTTTCTCGCGGAAAATCTCACATCTTGAATCTCTTCTCTAGATGGCTCAGAAAAGCTGAACTTCCGGGGTTTCGGCTTGAATGCACTATTCACGCTGAGCCGTACCCCGCTACAGCTCCCTTTTCTCCATGCCGCGGCGAGGTTCTGGAACCCAGTGACGTACGTTTTTAGCTTTGGCGGCCAAGAGATGTGTCCCACTTTCGAAGATTTTCAGGTTTTGATGGAGTCTGAATGCTCTGAAGTGATCTTGCCCCAGCTCCGTTTTGGCCATGCTCAGGCTTTAGGGCGGATGTGTGGGCTCACGGCACATGACGCTCGATCTCTGATCTGCAGTGGGGAACTGGACATCCTCGGCTTGATCCATCGTTTTTCCGACGCCGGTGACCGCAGCAACCATTATTGGCAAGGTTTCCGGCAACACGCCCTCTGCTTGTGTTTGTTGTCTCACTTTCTGCTTTCCTCGGGCTTTGGCGGAGCTAGCATTCGCCTAATTGAAGTCGCCCAAGGCTTGAGAGAAGGAAAGAGCTGTATTGCCATGACCTTGGCCGAGACACTGATGGGTTTAGATTCCGTCTATCGCCGGGAGGCGACTAGGTTTGCTGGGAGTCCACTGCTGCTGCAGGTAATGTTTCCCACCCAACCTTACATATATATTTGCTCACATCACTCGACCCTCAGGCTCGGTTTTTCCTCACAAAACCCTTGTCTTACTTTTCTCTCATCTTACATCTCTCTGTTCTTTATTCTCTCATTTTCCATCCCTCCTCCAGGTATGGTTAATGGACAAGTTGCAGGTTGTGGACTCTTTCCCGGCCTATTCAGCTCGAGGCTACTTTTTTCGACAGCGCCTAGTCAATGCTCTTGACGAAAGGTGGTGGTTTGATTGGATGTGTAATTTGTCCGCAGACTGCATCGCTTGGCATTGTCCTTGGCTCAACCTCCCGGCAATGAGCTATAGTATGTCCCGGCTGATTGGGATCCAATTGATTGGTCTAACCCACTGCGTATTCTATTTTCCGTTCCGGTTCCTGCGTCAGTTCGGTCATGATCAGACCTGCCCACTGGAGGGGATTGAGTACCCAGCTGCTTTCCCGGTCCGGGGTGCACAGCTTGCCCGATATGCCACAGCATGGAGGACTAGAGAGCTCCTGGCCCCTGCTTCCACTTTCAGTTGCACTTTGTCCGATGAGTGCTTGGATTGGCTCAATGAGGAGGCACAGGTTGGACCTAGCTTGGCATCAGATGCTCTGTCCAGCTCTGGGAGGGGACGCAGAGATACTTGATTCAACTATGCCCTAAATTTATTGCTTATTTAGCATTTTCAAGTTTTCTTTATGAATGTCATAAAAAGCAACCTCGATTGTATGCAAGAGTAGGAGAACTCTATTTTGAAATCAATGAAATTGAAGGTTGTGGTACTGAAAATTTTCCGCTTTGGTCCAAAAATGGTCTTAGTCGTAAAAAGATTAATTTGAACAAAGTCGACTTTTATTAAAACTTTTCAAAACTATTTTCGATGTGGATCAGAACTGGACACGCCGAAGATCTGTCACTGAGATGCACAACCCTAGATCCCTGCAACTGAAAAGTTGCCCCTAGTCCGAGGAACAATGCGGCACTGCATGGCAACAGAAAGTTGCCCCTAGTCTGAGTAACTTTGCACCGTTGCGGCAACGGAAAGCTGCCCCTAGTCTGAACAGCACTGTACCGGAGATCACGATAAATGCTGATGGATAAAGATGACTGAGATGATCAAAATGGACAGAGTTGATCGGGGAAAAGTTTATGGCTGAACTTCAAGGTGAAGCTGCCTACGTATCCCAAAGATGGGAATCAAGCCTTACGTAGTTCAGGCCGAGGTTCACTCGAGTATTTTCACTCTCCTTTTGCGCTCTAACTTTTGCCAAGGCCGCCCTTTGTGGGTTTTCAACCTTGCGAGCTCAGTTTTTATATTTTCTAATTTTTTGTGCTCTGACTTTTGCCTAGGTCGCCCTTTCGGGTTTTCGGCCTAGAGAGCCTCTCAAGGGTAATATTTCTTAAACTTGTCCATATTGATCGGTTGTGAGAACTCCAAGCCATCTAGATCCATCAGAACCACAGCTCCACCTGACCAGATAGCTTTGATGATGTAAGGACCAGTCCAATTGGGTTTGAACTTGCCCCTTGGGTCGTGGATGGGAGCTCGGTTGTCTTTGAGCACCAAATCTCCTTCTTTCAGATTCCTGGACTTAACCTTCTTGTTGAAAGCCCGGGCAATTCTGCGTTGATAGCCTTGGATGTGGTACAGTGCTTTCAGTCTTCTTTCATTACAGAGCATGAGTTCTTCGAACCTGCTTTGCTGCCAATCTGCTTCGGCTATTTGGCACTCAGCCAATACTCGTAATGATGGAACCTCAATCTCGATGGGTAGAACAGCCTCCATTCCATAGACCAATGAATATGGAGTTGCTCCAGTAGAAGTTCTGATTGAAGTCCTGTAGCCCCACAGAGCAAATGGCAGCTTGTCTGGCCAATCCCAGTAGGTTCCCACCATCTTCTGCAGTATATGCTTGATATTCTTGTTGGCGGCCTCAACCGCTCCGTTGGTCTGCGGCCGGTATGTAGAAGACTTATGGAAAGCCACATTGTATTTTTCCAACAAGTCTATCACTTCCTTCTTGAAGTGGGAACCGTTATCTGAAATTATCTCGTTTGGCACCCCGTAGCGACAGATGATGTTGTTTCTGATGAACTTTGCGACGTGCGACGCCTTCAACACCGCGTATGATTGGGCCTCGACCCATTTTGTGAAATAATCTATCGCTACTAGGATAAACTCATGCCCGTTTGACCCCTTCGGGGTAACAGCTCCGATCACATCTATTCCCCAAACTGAAAAAGGCCATGGCGAAGTCATGTTGTACAGCTTCGATGGCGGGATGTTCATGCGGTTTGCATGAATTTGACACTTGTGGCATCGTCGAACAAAACTAATACAATCCTCCTCCATGGTTGACCAGTAGTAGCCCTGTCTGAGGATTTTTCTGACCAGCATTACTCCATTCATGTGTGCACCGCACTCCCCCCCATGGATGGCCTCCATCAGGTGTTTCGACTCTTCAGCTTCTACACAGAGCTTATGCATTCCCAGATGACCCCTTTTGTACAGCTTACCCCCGCAGATAACGAACTGAGCAGCCATTCTTCTGATGGCCTCTTATCCTTGGCATTTGCCCCTAGTGGATACGTCTCCTTTTCCAAGAAGTTCCAGATGTCGTAGTACCAGGGGTTGCCGTCTTGAGCCTCATCTATGGCGGAAATCGACTCGTATGCTGGCGCAAACTTTTGATCAATAATGACTGGACGCATCCGGACTCCGGACGGGATGTCTATCATAGAAGATAGAGTTGCTAGTGAATCTGCGAACCTGTTATTCTCTCTTACGAGGTGGGTGAAATTTAACTTCTCAAACCGAGGAATTAACGAATCCAAGGTTTGGTGGTAAATTATCATCCTTTCCTCCTTGACTTTCCAATCTCCTTTTGCTTGAGATACAACTAGGTTTGAGTCCCCAATGACGTCCAACCGTCTTGCCCCTAGTTCTAGGGCTGCTTCCAGGCCAGCGATACATGCCTCATACTCTGCCTCATTGTTCGAGACTTTGAACTGGAGCTTGAATGCTAAAGGGATATGGGAATCGTCAGGCACTATCAGCAACACCCCTATCCCGTACCCATACTGGTTTGACGCTCCGTCAAAGTACATCGTCCAAGTTTCATCTTCGACGTGCAGAATGGCTTCATCTGGGAATAGGTACTCAACCGCTTTATCCCCCTCAACCGGGTGGTCGGCAAGGAACTCTGCTACCGCTCTTCCTTTTACTGACTTGCGCGTTACATACTTCAAATCAAATTCGGAGAGCAACAGCAGCCAACGAGCTAGCCTACCCGTAAGTGCTGGTTTCTCGAAAAGATATTTGATGGGATCCAATCGTGAAACCAACATTACAGAGTGAGCTAACAGGTAGTGCCGCAGCTTCCTGGTTGCCCATACCAAGGCCAAACAAGCCTTTTCCAGTGGTGTATAGCGGGTCTCGTAATCCAGCATCTTTTTGCTCAGATAGTAGATGGCCCTTTCCACTTTGTCTTCTGATTCCTGCGCGAGCATGCAGCCCATGGTAGTCTCAGTTACCGAAAGGTACAATATCAACGGTCTCCCCGGCTCTGGTGGTGACAACACGGGCGGGTTCTGTAGATATTCTTTGATCTGCTCAAAAGCTGCTTGACATCGGCCGTCCCATTGGAATTTCTTTCCTTTCTTCAGGAGACCAAAAAGTGGTTCACAAGTCAAGGTTAATTTAGAAATAAACCGTCTTATGAATTGCACTTTACCTAGAAAGCCTCGCACCTCCTTTTCAGTCCTTGGTTTGGCATTTCTAAGATGGCCTTGATTTTGGAAGGGTCGACCTCGATGCCCCTCTGTGTAATCAGAAACCCTAGCATCTTCCTGCTGTAACACCAAACGTGCACTTCTGGGGATTCAATTGCAGCCGAAACTCTCTGATCCTTTGAAAGAATTTTTGTAAGGCGGTGTAGTGGCCCTCTCTTTCTTTGGACTTGACAATCATGTCGTCCACATACACCTCGACCTCTTTATGGATCATATCATGCAATATTGTAGTTGCTGCCCGTTGATACGTAGCTCCAGCATTTTTCAACCCGAATGGCATCACTCTATAACAATATGTACCCCACGGGGTAGTGAACGCAGTCTTCTCCCGGTCTTTGGGTGCCATTACTATCTGATTATAGCCTGAAAAACCATCCATAAACGAAAGCAAAGCGTGTCCTGCCGTAAAATCCACCAATTCATCAATGTGTGGCAAGGGGAAGTCGTCCTTCAGACTGGCCCTGTTCAAATCTCTGAAGTCTACACAGACCCGAATTCTGCCATCCTTCTTTGGCACCGGAACAATGTTGGCCAACCAAGTTGGGTATTCAGATACTAGCAGGAACCCTGCGTCAATTTGCTTGGTGACTTCTTCCTTAATCTTGAGGGCCCAGTCCGGGCGGATCCTTCTGAGTTTCTGTTTGACAGGGCGGGCCTCGGGATCAAGAGGGATCCGGTGCTGTACAATCTCAGGATCGATTCCAGGCATGTCTTCGTAGGACCACGCGAAAACATCTTTGAAATCTTTTAATAAAGCGACTAAGCGCTCGCGCTCCTCCGAAGACAACGTGGACCCGATCTGGACCGGCCGCGGGTCCTTCTCAGTATCAACATTCACAGTAGTGATTTTATCCATTAAGGGTTTAACAAATCTTTCCTGCTCTTGATCAATTAATCGTTGCAAAACTGGAGGAATTTCTTCCTCGTTGTTTTCATCAAAATTTTGAAAATCCTGATTTAAGCAATAAATCAAAGGCACAGAAAAATACTCAGAAACCACATCCACATCATTCTCATTAAATATTTCCAAGCCGTCAGATTCCTCTGTTACAACAGACTCAAAAGAAAATGAAAATGACGACCTAGACAGGACTGTGGCATCCGGGTTATCACCCCCAGGAATACCAGACTCAGACTCAGTCGAGCTGGAATCTGATTCCGACGCACAAGACTCACTACCTGACCCGGAGCTGCTAGATAAAAAGCCTTCTTCATATTGCCAGATGAGAAAAGGTGCGATAAATGCATCCAAGATCGGTGCTGGAAAGCCCGCAGCTATTTCATCTCCAATCATAGAAACCGAAGAGTTATCCCCCAAGCACTCTTGGCCGATCGGAGGATCTGATAGTAGACTCGCCAGTGCTACCCCCATTTCAAGCTCTGTGCTCTCAGGATCCACTGCTCTACACTGCTCAACCTCAGTTGGTGGGTCTGTCTGCGCCTCGGCAACGTCATCCCCGGGTAATTGTAAATCGAAGAAGATTTCGAAACCAGGCACGCGCTTCTTCTCCGCGTTCAGCCATGGTTCTGGGAAGCCACAGAATGGAAAGTCTTCCCCCTCCCGGACGAAGCGTCCGTTTAGGGTACCCCAGATGGGCCTGTGCATTAACTCAAATGGCTTCCCAGCCTTCTTTGCTCTGGCCCTTCTGGCCATTTCTTTCCCTTTCCTCACCCAGTCCTCTTTGGTGGGCAAATATCCCAGTCCAAAGGTGTGAGGGTTGTGTGGCACTTCGGCCGATACCGCGACGCCCTTCCGGCCGCTTCTTCCTAATCCCATCTCGGGGATATGTTGTAGCTTGTTCATGAGGTAGATAGATTGAGCACTGACGTACATACCCTCATTCACAGCCATGACATTCTGCACCACTTGAGCCTCGGCCAAAGTGAACCCCGATAAAAACACATCCTCCGTGCCGTGCTCGATCTCCAAGACAGGTGTGGACACTTCCGGCGGCGGATGGATTGATGAATTCCCAAAAACGATCGCTACCCCTTTCCCGTGGGGGTACTTTAGCATCTGATGTAGAGTGGAAGAGACTGCCTTGACCTGGTACAACCACGGTCGCCCCAAAAGTAGGTTAAAGGTTGCGGGAACGTCCAAGATATGAAATTCAATGTTGTGTTGTCTTGGACCAACCTTGGTTTGAATTTTAACAGTCCCCATCACTTCTCTGCTGGTATTGTCGTATGCTCTGATCACTTGGGTAGTTGGGACGAAGTCCACGGGCTTCAACCCGATTGCATATGCCGTTCTGGTCGGGCAGACATTAATCGCGGACCCGGTATCAACAAGTACCACCGGTATCCACTTATCTCTACATTCCACAGAAATATAGAGAGGTTTGTTATGATTTGTGCCCTCAGGCGGTAGCTCCTTGTCCGAAAAGGTTAATGCCGGGGAACCTCCTCCCGGAAAAACCAGCCCAACCAGCTGTTCAAGCGTGGTGTCTATGGAGAGTTTGGACTTATCCATAGCAGATAGGACAGCTTCCCTATGTACTCGTGATGCCATTAGCAGTCCCCAGATGGAGATGTCTGCTTGTATCTTTTTTAACTGTTTCAGCACAGCTTCATCTTCAATCTGTTTCTCCTTCTGTTTCTCCGCTTCTCTATCCTTCCCGGATGCCTCGGGTTGGTCCAGGTGTGGGGGTTTGAAGTACCGCCCACTTCTCGTCATATGGTTAACCTCATCGAGGTACCAAGTGTCATCCGGTTGATTATTCCCCCAGTCTTCATCCGTGTGGGCAAGACATAAGTCATCGTCTTCCCACCACATTCCGTCGGCAGCCAACAGACACCTGTCTGGCTCTGGTTTAGTTGCACTCGCAGTACTTCCTGTCCACATGCTCGCAGCATTCTCTATCTTCGTACACACAACACTTTCAGTCCCCTCAGGGCCTTTAGCTTTCCTAATCCTCTCAGCCTCCTCAAACTTTTCTCGTTCCAGCTGCATCAGTACAGCTGTTTGTTCAGCAATTCCCGTATCCATAATGCCCATGTCTTGAGCGGAATTCTTAGCACCGGCGCTCCCCGGCGTTATAACTTGACTTCCGGCCATTCCGGCCACAGCTGATACTCCTGCCCTTGTCGGGCTCTGTTCTGGTTGGGCTTCCCCCACTCCATCTGGTTGATCCTCGAGCCATCCAGTGGCCTCTGCCGATTCCTCATAGTCGGACCAGTTGATTGATGCATCCCCTGCTTCCTGGTCATCGAAAAATTGCAAGTCGGCAAAGTCCTCCTCTATAGCTGTCAAATCATCTGCCCCTTGCCTGAATCCATCCCCCTGGATTACACACAGTTCTCTTGTCTCTGGCAGTTCTATATCCAGCCCATTCTGGCTTGTTGATGAGATGTACTCGCTCGGATTGTAGGCTGCCCCAGCGAAACTCTGTTCATCCCCAGATGCAACAATCTGATTCTCTCCTGAATTCTGTTCTGTCCCATCTTCGGTGGTCACCACCGTTGGCTCTGGTTGGGTTATGGAGGTGCCCATCATGCACAAAGAGTTAGTGCAGTCGGGGAGGAACACCTCCGGCTTGGGTAGGTGAGATGGGGTGATATAGATACTAGGATCGTAAGATGCGACCCCAGTTTGGATAAAGTTGATTCTATTGGGAGGAGGAGCTTGGTTATGTGTTGGAAGAGGATTAGTCGTGACATTGGGTCTGTCGGGAGGCGCGATCACCTGCTTGTTAATAAGATCCTGGATCTCATGACGCAATCTGTAACAACGGTCGGTGTCGTGACCGTGTTGTTGGTGATACGCACAGTATTTCGCTGGGTCATAAGAGGGGGGGAGTGGACTCGGTAGTGGCTTGGGCTCCAGGGGTTTCAAATGCTTTTTCCTGATCAATATTCCCAGAACTTTGGTCAGGGGCATGTATAAGGGTGTAAAGGTTCTTTGGCCTCGCGGTTGGAATCTGTTGGTTTGTGTGTTGCTTCCGGACGTGCCGGAGAAGGGTGTGGCAGCCATGGGCCTTGGAGGGGGAGGGGGAGTGGTGGTGACCATACTGACTTCCGAGGGTCTTGTATTTGCAGCGCCACTCAGGCCCGCATTATTGTTACGGTTGAAAGTCCTCCTCGGTTGCTCCCTATCGTGGTCAAACAGACCTTGTTTCATTGCATCTTCGATTTGCACCCCCATCTCGTGTAAATCTGCGAAGGTAGGAAAGGGGACTACAATCATTCTCTGCATCAACTTTGGGTGGAGATTGCGCACAATCATCCGGATTTGATCTTTGTCAGTGGGCCTTAAAGTCATCATTGACGCCTTTGCCCTCCATCGGATTACAAAGTCTGAGAAACTTTCCTTGGGCTCTTGTCTTGTCGTTTCAAGATCACGAGTTGTGATCTCGATTTGAGTGTTGTACGAATATTGCGCGACAAAGGCCTCAGCCATTTCATCCCAATTCTTTTTCACTTCATCTTGTAACTTTGCGTACCAGTGGGCGGCCACACCCGACAGGGTTCGGCCGAATAGTGAAAGCTTCTGTGGTCGTGTTAGGCCCATTGGCCGCAAAATGTCTGCGAAGAATCGGAGATGGACCATGGGGTCGCTGGACCCGTCAAAGCGGTCGATTTGTGGCATTTTGAACCTATCGGGGAGTGTCACGGCCTCCTCGGTATATCCATCTTCGATATCTGGCATAGCCTTGACCCCTTGGGATTTCTTGAAGAGCTTCTCAAGTTTGCTCAATTTCAGAGCTGTATGATCAACCTCGAACTCGAAGGGAGAGTCGGGGCGATTGGGTGCATGGACCTTGGACAGTTGTGGTAGAAGCGGGGGCGGAGCTGGCCCCGTCGGAAGATTCGTGTCCTCTTGTAAGTTTTGGGGATTTGGCACAGCGTTCTGGGTGTTTGGCGGAGCGTTCTGAACAGTAGGCGTTTGCTCAGGTAATGGAGCCCCTGCCGGAGGAGGAATTTGGTGTGAAGCAGATACAGCATTCTGCTGTTGCAATCGGGTGATTAGCTCAGCCTGCTGGGTCATAATCTCGGCCTGTTGCTTGGCGAGTTCATCTCGGCGAACGACATCCTGCTGCATGGCCCGCATGGTTTCTTGCATTTGGCGCACCATCTCCTCAACTCCTGTTGGCGTTGCCATACTGTTTTGATCTATCCGAACTACTGGCAGATCTGTCTCAATGGGGATCTCAATCCGACTGTCCACTGATGGGGGAAACCACTGTTCTGGTGATCTCTGTTCAGATACACTGCGCTTTTTCTGCTTTCTTCTGGTAACAGGGGGTAGAGAATGGAACACTGGCTGTCCGTCGATTAGATCCTCAGATCGATTGAGTCGACGACCTCGTGTCCAAAGTGCTTGGGGAATGCCTGCTGGGTTGGAAGCAATTGTGCTAGAACTGACCTAGCAAAAGATAAATAAAGCAAAAAGGAAATAAATAAACAGATAAATGGACAGCATAACAGCTTAAAATAAAATGCATGACACACAGCCGGGCATAACAACACACAGTCAATAAGCTGAATACACACTGTCCTCAAACACTGATTATTATCCCTGTATCACTGTCCCCTAAAACAGAATCTGATATCCGCAGATAACTAATTCTCAAATACTGGCTGATGCCCGCAGGCCTGATACCCATAATAATGAATTGATGCCCGCAGGCCTGATGTCCAAACTCATATACTGAACTGATGCTCGCAGGCCTGATACTGACAATACTGAACTGATGCCTGCAGGCCTGATGCCCAAACTCATATACTGATATATGCATTCCTGTAGAGACGCACTCTAAAGCACATAACAGATAAGTGAGAGCCAAAACACCCCTATGTTGGGGTAGGGTTTCCCTGTCCTATTTTGTCAGGAGCTAGGGTTTCACTACGCGCAGAGCGGTTTCAAACAACCTATAACGGGTAAGCAACCTGTCCTAGTTTAGAATGGTCACTATGGATCTGAATATGCACTAGGTCGAATGGTCAAAGAGGGTGCCCCGGTAAAACCGGGGTTTGTGTTCCCATACTGGCAGAGCCCACAACCGGTCAGCCTTATGGTCATGCCTTGACAAGACAAGCCTCCGGCAAACCGTTCAGGAATAGCAGATGGCAAACACGGTGTCCTAGGCGCACCAATGCAAATGCAATGCAAAGAAACACACAAGTGTAGTAAAAAACAGATATCATGAGTTCGAGTCAAGTTCTCTAAATCCCCAGCAGAGTCGCCAGAAACTGTAACAAGCCCGCGGGGGACCTCGCTACAGCTCGGACTCGATTTGTGTCACGGTTCTAAATCTGAACCAAAGAGTCCAAATCCGACAAATCGTTTTGAGAAAACAGATTTTGAAAGAAGTGCCAAACATGGACTGCTTTGCCAGATACAGAGTCGCCACCTAAATGTTTTTTAATGGGAAATTTAGGAAACCCTGACTCGGTGCTAAAGGCCACGTGTCCGTCATCATCAAAGTTGCCTCGGCTCGGGAACTTGGGTACGATTGGGGAAGGTCACTTCGTGAGCACCCCCGCTCGCCCAGTCAAAGACCGGCCTCTACTAACCATGATATCTATTTTTGAAAACTTTGTGTGTTCTTATTCCGGTTATTAGCCTAGGTTACTATGTGATGCACACAGCATATAAATATAGACTGAGTTGCCTGAATTGGAACAAAACATTTCATGTTTGTTTATTTGAAAGATGGTTTGCTACTCGCAAGTAGGCTTAAAATGCAGATTTTGCCACCCTCTGGTGGGCTTAAGAAGAGATGGTTTTGCCACTATCTAGTGGGCTTAAAACTAACAATTGGTGATTTGTTCCAATTTAAACAACCCAACCTTCACCCACAGGCATTCAGGCAGTTATATCACATAAGCATTTAGCCTCATGGTAAGCATGCTATTCATGGCAGTCACTCACACGCATGCAAGGATGCTAAAGCATAGAACTTACCGAGTACTCCAAGCCAAAATAGAAACTACATTAGAAATCATGCATGATCCTAAGTATACAAAAATGCCTAATGCAACACATGCAAAAGGCAACTATAGCAGGCTCGGCTATTCTAAGATGGCATATGAAATGCTACAACTATCATGTATTCAATTTGGAATTGAAAGTACAATGCAGTTAGTATGATGCGCCGAGCCCGGTGCATGCAATACAGATGAATGATGCAAACATGCTGTCATACTGTATGCTAATTTAAACATGCCCTAATCTAACCATCATAAGCAGGTAAATAAAAGGGAGAAAGACGTGGGGTTGGAAGACATACAACACACACACGCACACTTATTACAGTTTTGCCCCCGCGCAGAGGGTCCGAATAAATAATACAGTCCTAAATGAAAGAATATTACAGTCCAAATAATATACAAATTCCTAATTAATTAACAAATTAACTAAGAAAATAAATAAAACTGGCATGCAAGCCAGGGACTGCCTTGCTCCTGATGAATGATGCATGTCCGGGTTGTCTTGCGCGAAAATCCACCGGGATGCCCCAATTAGCCTCTGTTTAGCAGTTATTCTTGAAACGCGTGCCAAGTCCCGAAAAGTTGCTGATTCTTCATTTTGCTGCAACAGAGAGCAGGAAAGGGGCATAGCAATGTATTTTCACAAATATATGCATGCCTCGATCCTCGTGCCACCAATCACGCATATCGAGGCGTGATGGCCAAGGAGTCGAAATGCACAGTTCAATATATGATGAATGCACATGAAAACACAACGAGAACCTAACTCCATCACGGGTAATCCGGAGTGTCGGTGACTGGGAAATTGAGACACATTCCGTCACTCGGAGTACGAAATGCACCTCGCTTCCCGTGCCCGGGCTAACTCCTATTCCGAACACGATGCAATATGCATGACATGCATGAAATGCAACTAAGATACAATCCAAACATACACAATGCTATGGAATGACATGCCTCGAAATGCGTGCACACGAGCACGCAAACCAAGGAGATGCATGAATGCGATCTAAGATACAATCTAGTATGCACTATGCTGTGAAAATGAGATGCCTCGAAATGCGTGCGCACGGGCATGCAAACCGAGAAAATGACATACGCAATGCAAATGACATGGAAATATGATATGGGCTTACACTAACATGAGAGAGCCTCAGCCACACTCACATAAGAGGCCGATGGATGAAAATGAAGTGCCTCGAAATGCGTGCACACGGGCACGCAAATCGAGGTGATGGCATACGCAATGCAATGGCATGGGATGGCATATAGGCTTACACTAACATGAGCGAGCCTCAGCCACACTCACATAAGAGGCCGATGGATGAAAATGAAGTGCCTCGAAATGCGTGCACACGGGCACGCAAACTGAGGCAATGGCATACGCAATGCAATATAGCTAAAATGGCATATAGAATGCAACATGGACTTATACTAACATGAGAGAGCCTCAGCCACACTCACATAAGAGGCCGATAGATGAAAATGAAGTGCCTCGAAATGCGTGCACACGGGTACGCAAACCGAGGCAATGGCATACGTAATGCAATATGGCTAAAATGGCATATAGAATGCAACATGGACTTATACTAACATGAGAGAGCCTCAGCCACACTCACATAAGAGGCCGGTAGATAAAAATGAAGTGCCTCGAAATGCGTGCACACGGGCACGCAAACCGAGGCAATAGAATATGCAATGCAATGGCATGGAAATGACATATAGAATGCAACATGGAATTTAAGCACTGAAATGTGGGGGAAAACAGCCCCGAAATGAGGCGAAAACACACCCGATGCATGGAATAGTCCCGAAATATGAATTTTGGCACCCGAAATGGCCTATAGCTATACCAAACATGCACAATATGGACATGAAATGAATAGACAGTAGCAAGGAAGCCCCAAAATTAGCATTTTTCCAGTTCAAAACATGGCCAAACAGCAAGCAAAGATAGGGCAACAATGGCATGCAAAAATGGCCCTAAACATGAGATTATGAAGCAACTCATAGCTGCGAACTCCAAATAGGTTAGGGCCCTTCAACAAAGTTGAAGAGGGGCCCAAAATATGATGTTTTCCAGAACTGTAAAAATCCCAAAAACAAACACAGGTATGGCTGCACTCCCATGCAAGAAAAAGGGCCAAAAGGTGGCCAAAGAGGCAAGTGGTATATGCAAAGCCCAAACTGAAAAATTCCCTTCTACAACATTGAAGAGGGACCAAAAATAAGCATATTTACAGAACTGTAAAAACTCCAAAACAGTATACAAACATGCTAGAAATGCAATGCAAAATAAGGCTCAAAAGAGGCTATAACATGAGGTATGCCAAATATTCCACAAACGGCCAAAGACCCTTAATAAAAATGAATAATGGGTCAAAATAAGACTATTTTCAGAACTGTAAAATGGCCAAAAACAAAAGCATGATAGGCTGCCAAAACATGCAAGAATGGGGACCAAAAGAGAGATATAACATGAAGTGACATATGGAGGTCCCAAACCATGAAAGGCCCTAAATGAAACATGAAGAATGGACCAAAATAAGACTATTTTCAGAACTGTAAAATGGCCAAAAACCAAAGCACAATAGGCTGCCAAAGCATGCAAAAATGGGAACCAAAAGAGAGATATAACATGAAGTGACATATGGAGGTCCCAAACCATGAAAGGCCCTAAATGAAACATGAAGAATGGACCAAAATAAGACTATTTTCAGAACTGTAAAATGGCCAAAAACCAAAGCACAATAGGCTGCCAAAGCATGCAAAAATGGGACCAAAAAGGGAGTATAAAGGCAAGTACAACACGGAAGTCCCAAACAGTGTTGAGCCCTTCTTCAATGTTGAAGAGGGGCTCAAAATAAGACTATTATCAGTTTACAACATGCTCCAAAACAAATCACACACAAGCTAAAAATATCATGCAAGAAAATGACATTTTAGAGGGATAATGAAGCAAGTGCAAGATGGAGGGCTCAAACAGGGTTGAGCCCTTAATGAGACATGAAAATGAGCACAAAATAAGGCCACTTTCAGTTATGGCCGGAGCTCAAAGCAAAAAGCATAGATTGCTAAGAAATATTGCAAAGAAAAGCTCAAAAAAGGGGAAATGGCAACTCACCCTTGGAGACAAGTCTTTTGTTGCTTCTTGGACCAATTTTGTTACCTCTTAGCTGCTGGAATTCTTCCCCTTGCTGCTGAAATGAAGTGGTGGTGGTAGAGCTTGGTGGTGATGAAGAAAACAAGGTGTAGGACTTAAGGATTTTTAGGAAAATGAGGAAGATGAAGGGAGATATGTGTATTGAGGCTTGAAGACAATTTTTTTTCAACCCCAAAATATGATGTTTTCCCTTGGTTATATGGAACAAAAGAAGGTGTAAAGGTGGGGGAAAAAGGAGGCAAACTTTCCCCCACAAAATATCCCCCGGATATTGATATTTTCTGGGGGATAAAGCTATACAGCTGTAAAGTGAACAGTGTGAGGATTACGGCCGGCCAAGTATTTTTGTTGCAAGTGGCCGGCCGGCCACACCCCCTAGCCGGCCGGCTAGGGGTCAAAAGGGTCAAGCTGGTTTAGTGGCCGGCCACCACATGATGGTGTCCTCCCATGTGTGTACAATACAACCCTGTGGTTAAAAGTCCAAGAAAGTGGCTCAAGGGTGTTCAACATTAGCTCGGAAAGGGGGGTTCAAAAGGGTCAGGTGGAATTACTGGCTGGCCACCAACTTTTAGGGTCCTCCCAAGTGTGTACATCACAAATATGTGGTTCAAAGTTCAAGAAAGTGGGCCCAAGGTGTTCAACATTAGCCCGGAAGGAGGGGTTCAAAAGGGTCAGGTGGAATTACTGGCCGGCCACCAACTTTTAGGATCCTCCCAAGTGTGTACATCACAAGTATGTGGTTCAAAGTTCAAGAAAGTGGGCCCAAGGTGTTCAACATTAGCCCGGAAGTGTGAAAAACGGGCGTCGGAGGGCGTCGGAGGATATATAACTGGTTGCTGCAACAATTACTGGCCTCCCATCCTTCAGTGACCTTCCCGGCGATAAAACAGAGGTATCTGCCAAAAATGAACGAAAACCGTTGCAAAACGAATGTTCGGGGGCCAAAACGCGCAGTTCGAGGTCCCGAAAATGGGCTGTTAAGCACCGAAAGTGGCATTCGGCCACGAAGTGGGTTTCTTAGACCCCAGTGTCCCTCAAAAGGGAGTAGAAAGGAAGTATACCAAAAATCAGAACAAACGGAGATGGTTAGGCGGCCCCGAACCGAGGCACACGGCCTGACGGCTCCGAAAACCGGGAACCGGACTCCGAAATGGGCAAGATGACCTACGGCCACAAAATGTAGCCCACGGCCACTGAGAGATGGTCTACGGGACCTCTCCCTCCCCTCAGGAAAAGAAACAGTGAAAACCGAGTCTGGTTCGCAAACCGAGACAAAGCACAAAAGAGGGTTCGGAAGTCCGGAGGCAGGGCTCACGGCCGCGACTCTGAAACTTCTGAACGAGCACATTATGCAACATCACCAAGCGCTCAATCGGTGATGTCTGAGTCTTAAGGTCGGTCAAAAATGGGGTGTCTACAACAAGTTAAGCCCTTGGCTTGAATGTTTACATGTAATCTCAAATAAAAACAAATATCTAAAGACAAGTCTTCCAGAATCCAAAAAAAAATCAAATCCTTCCAAGCTAAGTCCTTGGAGGTAGCTTATCACCTGAACCTGAAAATGATGTTCCCATATAGGGTGAGCCACAGCCCAGTAGAAATATACTAAACCAAATATAAGCATTGAATAAAGCAATAGCATTCAATAGATGGTTAACCAAGCTAATCAATTGTATCATTATACAGTCTCATGACACTAATGTCTAAGACACATTTCACTTTCCATTATTATCAACATGGCTCAGAACCTGGCCAAACTTACAACAGTGAACTATATATCATATTCACATTACTTTCAATATCAAAAAAACAAATGAGACCCAGGCTCATATCAAAACACTTCATACTTCTCGATTGATACACATTGTAGTGCTGTATCAATAACATGTAAAAACACTTCAATATCAATAAGCACACATAATAGTGATGCTAGTGGAGTCCATCCCCTATCTCCTCCCAAACAAAATCCGGTTTAGAGGTCCATCCCCTATCTTCCCCTAAACCGTGGAGTACATCCCCTATCTCCTCCCAAACAAAAATGCATATACAAAGTATTAAACACTTGTCATATACAACACACAATCAATACATGTATTTTCTGTAATAATTCAACAATCAAAATCAATGGCATAACCAATACGATTAGTTTCAGTTTTCCCTGATCCACATGCAATGTCTACAACAATCACGACTATCCTCCACCGATAGCCCAAAACAATTATTTCTAAACAGAAAATAAATGTATCAACTAACATAATTCCAACATTTTCATAGGTGAGTGATTAAACTACCAACTACACCACTTAATCAATAAATTCATTAATTCCATGAATTCAACTAAATCCCCAACTTTCCCTAAATTAATTTATTACAACAACTAGGGTTTTTCCCAAAATTACCAAACAACCCCCAACATATCAAAATACCAAAACTTAGAACAAAACTTATAATATGGAGTAGGAAATCCCTACCTCGAAGCGAAGAACTCGAATGGAGAAGATGACGAAAAACCAAAGTGCTCCAAACCCAAGATTGTTCAGATTAAACGGAAGCCGTCGACCCACTTTATCTTTTTAACAAAGGACT
This sequence comes from Camellia sinensis, assembly GCF_055761805.1. Classification (NCBI taxonomy): domain Eukaryota; kingdom Viridiplantae; phylum Streptophyta; class Magnoliopsida; order Ericales; family Theaceae; genus Camellia; species Camellia sinensis. The sequence continues at coordinate 10,117,118 of NC_138962.1, read as the reverse complement.
TAGGGTAGAAATACACTCAAAGTAGATCAAACCTAAGAGAGAAGGTGTGTAGGGAGAGGGAGAAGACAGTTCTAGGGTTTTAGAATCAAAAGGGAGATGAAAAATGATCCAGAAAGTCGGGTCTCGGATTTTTATAACAGTCACCCCGCTTGAGCGTGGAAACCCCCGCTCGAGCTTCACTCACAAACTCCCGCTCGAGCGGCAAAACTCCCGCTCCAGCGGCGGATGCACACTCCCAGAAGTTTTTGCAGACAACTCCCAGCTCGAGCGTCACTCACAACCTCCCGCTCGAGCTGCCAATCCCCCGCTCGAGCGTCCAACACTACACAGGACATACTGGATGGGTGTATTCCCCGCTCGAGCGCCCAAACCCCCGCTCGAGAGGCCAAACCCCCGCTCGAGCGGACAAGCCAAAATCTGGGCAACTAGACTTGGTTCCTAAGCTCAACCAACCTGCTCCAAATCTTCCCAACACAACCCAAGACTCAATATAAGGATTAAAGGGTGCAAACAACATACTCTCAGCTACCAGCTCCACGGAACCTAAGTCCAGATATAACAAGTAAAGAAAACGGAAACCGGGATCGCTATATTATTCAACTTCCATTTTTATTCAATTTGCTTTTCTATTAAACTTCCTTTTTTATTTAATTTCCAAATAGATCGTTAAGGTATAGTGCTTTCTTGAATGAACTTCAATTTTTAATTTTCTGCAACTTCCATTTTTATTTTTATTCGACTTCTATTTTTATTCAAGTTATTTTTCTATTCAACTTCCTTTTTTATTTAATTTTCAAATAGATTGTTAAGGTATAGTGGTTTCTTGAATGAACTTCCAATTTTAATATTCTGCAACTTCCATTTTTATTTCTATTCAACATCTTTTTTTATTCAAGTTTCTTTTCTATTCAACTTCCTTTTTTATTTAATTTCCAAATAGAACGTTAAGGTATACTGGTTTCTGGATTGAACTACCATTTTTAATTTTATGCAACTTTCACTTTTATTTTTATTAAACTTCCATTTTTGTTCGATTTACATTTCTATAAAACTTCCTTTTTTATTTAAATTCCAAATAGATCGTTAAGGTGTAGTGGTTTCTTTAACGAACTTCCATTTTTCATTTTATGGAACTTCCATTTTTATTTTTATTCAGTTCCATTTTTATTCAAGTTATTTTTCTATTCAACTTCCTTTTTTATTTAATTTCCAAATAGATCGTTAAGGTATAGTGGTTTCTTGAATGAACTTCCATTTTTCATTTTCTGCAACTTCCATTTTTACTTTTATTTACCTTCCTTTTTTATTTAATTTCCAAATAGATCGTTAAGGTATAGTGGTTTTTGGATTGAACTTCCACTGTTAATTTTATGCAACTTTCATTTTTATTTTTATTCAACTTTCATTTCTATTCAATTTACTTTTCTATTAAACTTCCTTTTTTATTTAATTTCCAAATAGATCGTTAAGGTATAGTGGTTTCTTGAATGAATTTCCATTTTTAATTTTCTGCAACTTCCATTTTTATTTTTAATTAACTTCCATTTTTATTCAAGTTACTTTTCAATACAACTTCCTTTTTTATTTAATTTCAAATAGATCGTTAACGTATAATGGTTTCCTGAATGAACTTCCAATTTTAATTTTTTGCAACTTCTATTTTCATTTCTATTCAATTTCTTTTTTTATTCAAGTTTTTTTTCTATTCAACTTCATTTTTCATTTAATTTCTAAATAGATCGTTAACATATAGTGGTTTCTGTATTGAACTTCCATTTTTAATTTTATGCAACTTTCACTTTTATTTTTGTTCAACTTCCATTTTTATTCAAGTTATTTTTCTGCTAAACTTCCTTTTCTATTTAATTTCCAAATAGATCGTTAAGGTATAGCGGTTTCTTGAATGAACTTCCATTTTTAATTTTATGGAATTTTCATTTTTATTTTTATTCGGCTTCCATTTTTATTCATGTTATTTTTCTATTCAACTTCCTTTTTTATTTAATTTCCAAATAGATAGTTAAGGTATAGTGGTTTCGTGAATGAACTTTCATTTTTAATTTTCTGCAAATTCCTTTTTTATTTTTATTTAACTTCCTTTTTTATTCAAGTTTCTTTTCTACTCAACTTCATTTTTTATTTAATTTCCAAATTGATCGTTAAGGTATAGTGGTTTTTCGATTTAACTTCCATTGTTAATTTCATGCAACTTTCATTTTTATTTTTATTCAACTTCCATTTTTATTCAATTTATTTTTCAATTAAACATCCTTTTTTATTTCATTTACAAATGCATTGTTAAGGTATAGTGGTTTCTTGAATGAACTTCCATTTTTAATTTTCTGCAACTTTTGTTTTTATTTTTATTTAACTTCCATTTTTATTCAATTTACTTTTCTATTCAACTTCCTTTTTTATTTAATTTCCAAATAGATCGTTAAGGTATAGGGGTTTCTTGAATGAATTTCTATTTTTAATTTTCTGAAACTTCCATTTTTATTTTTAAGTAACTTCCATTTTTATTCAAGTTACATTTCTATTCAACTTCCTTTTTTATTTAATTTCCAAATAGATCGTTAACGTATAGTGGTTTCTGGATTGAACGTTCATTTTTAATTTTATGCAACTTTCATTTTTATGTTTATTCAACTTCCATTTTTATTAAATTTACTTTTCTATTAAACTTTATTTTTTATTTAATTTCCTAATAGATCGTTAAGTTATAGTGGTTTCTTGAATGAACTTTCATTTTTAATTTTCTGCAACTTCCATTTTTATTTTTATTCGATCTCCATTTTTATTCAAGTCATTTTTCTATTCAACTTCCTTATTTATTTAATTTCCAAATAGATCGTTAAGGTATAGTGGTTTCTTGAATGAACTTCCATTTTTAATTTTCTGCACCTTCCATTTTTATTTTTTTTCGACTTCGATTTTTATTCAAGTTATTTTTCTCTTCAACTTCCTTTTTTTATTTAATTTCCAAATAGATCGTTAAGGTATAGTGGTTTCTAGAATGAACTTCCATTTTTAATTTTCTGCAACTTCCGTTTTTACTTTTATTTAACTTCCTTTTTTATTCAAGTTTCTTTTCTACTCAACTTCCTTTTTTATTTAAATTCCAAATAGATCGTTAAGGTATACTAGTTTCTGGATTGAACTTCCATTTTGAATTTTATACAACTTTCACTTTTATTTTTATTCAACTTCCATTTTTATTCAATTTATTTTTCTATTAAACTTCCTTTTTATTTAATTTCCAAATAGATCGTCAAGGTATAGTAGTTTCTTTAATGAGCTTCCATTTTTAATTTTATGGAACTTCCATTTTTATTCAAGTTATTTTTCAATTCAACTTAATTTCCAAATAGATCGTTAAGGTAAAGTGGTTTCTTGAATGAACTTCCATTTTTAATTTTCTGCAAGTTCCATTTTTATTTTTATTTAACTTCCTTTTTTATTCACGTTTCTTTTCTACTCAACTTCCTTTTTGATTTAATTTCCAAATAGATCGTTAAGGTATAGTGGTTTTTGGATTGAACTTCCATTGTTAATTTTATACAACTTTCATTTTTATTTTTATTCAACTTCCATTTTTATTCAATTTACTATTCTATTAAACTTTGTTTTTTATTGAATTTCCAAATAAATCGTTAAGGTATAGTGGTTTCTAGAATGAACTTCCATTTTTAATTTTCTACAACTTTTAATTTTATTTTTATTTAACTTCTATTTTTATTCAATTTTCTTTTCTATTCAACTTCCTTTTTTATTTAATTCCAAATAGATCGTTATGGTACAGTGGTTTCTTGAATGAATTTCTATTTTTAATTTTCTGCAACTTCCATTTTTATTTTTAAGTAACTTCAATTTTTATTCAAGTTACTTTTCTCTTCAACTTCCTTTTTTATTTAATTTTCAAATAGATCGTAAACGTATAGTGGTTTCTGGATTGAACTTTCATTTTTATTTTTATGCAACTTACATTTTTATTTTTATTCAACTTCCATTTTTATTCAGGTTATTTTTCTATTCAACTTCCTTTTTTATTTAATTTCCAAATATATCGTTAAGGTATAGTGGTTTCTCGAATGAACTTCCATTTTTAATTTTCTGCAACTTCTATTTTTATTTTTATTCGACTTCCATTTTTATTCATGTCATTTTTCAATTCAACTTTCTTTTTTATTTAATTTCCAAATAGATCGTTAATGTATACTGGTTTCTTGAATGAACTTTCATTTTTAATTTTCTGCACCCTCCATTTTTATTTTTATTTGACTTCCATTTTTATTCAAGTCATTTTTCCATTCAACTTCCTTTGTTTTTTAATTTCCAAAGATATCGTTAAGGTATAGTGGTTTCTGGATTGAACTTCCATTTTTAATTTTATGCAACTTTCATTTTTATTTTTATTCAACTTCTATTTTTATTCAATTTACTTTTCTATTAAACTTCCTTTTTTTTTTTAATTTCCAAATACATCGTTAAGGTATAGTGGTTTCTTCAATGAACTTCCATTTTTAATTTTCTGCAACTTCCATTTGTATTTTTATTTTTAACTTCCTTTTTTATTCAAGCTTGTTTTCTACTCAACTTCTTTTTTTATTTAATTTCCAAATATGTCGTTAAGGTATAGTGGTTTTTGGATTGAACTTCCATTGTTAATTTTATGCAGCTTTCATTTTTATTCAATTTACTTTTCTATTAAACTTCCTTTTTTATTTAATTTCCAAATAAATCGTTAAGGTATAGTGGTTTCTTGAATGAACTTCCATTTTTAATTTTCTGCAACTTTTATTTTTATTTTTATTTAACTTCCGTTTTTATTCAATTTACTTTTCTGTTCAACTTCCTTTTTTATTTAATTCCAAATAGATCGTTAAGGTATAGTGGTTTCTTGAATGAATTTCTATTTTTAATTTTCTGTAACTTCCATTTTTATTTTTAAGTAACTTCCATTTTTATTCAAGTTACACTTCTCTTCAACTTCCTTTTTTGTTTAATTTCCAAATAGATCGTTAACGTATAGTGGATTCTGGATGGAACTTCCATTTTTAATTTTATGCAACTTTCATTTTTTTTTTGTTCAACTTCCATTTTAATTCAGGTTATTTTTCTATTCAACTTCCTTTTTTATTTAATTTCCAAATAGATCGTTAAGGTATAGTGGTTTCTTGAATGAACTTCCATTTTTAATTTTCTGCAACTTCCATTTTCATTTTTTGTAACGCCCTCAAAATAATAACATTAAACCCAACAAATGAGACATGCATTTATATGTAAAAGCTCCACATTCTTCCATTTATCAGAATTCCATTACATCAGTATTACATGTTATGTTAACAACAAAAGGAAATGCAAATGCCTTATGGGCTTACAGCTTTCCAAGTTAACACTTGGTTACAACAAAAGTACTAACTCGTTTACACATTAAGCCCTTGGCTTGAATTTACATGTAATACATCAAAAAGTAAAACGACAAAAGTATGTCCGCCTCTAGCCTCCCAAGCTATGTCCTTGGAGGTGGCATGCTACCTGTACCTGAAAATGATATTCCCATATAGGGTGAGCCACAGCCCAGTAGAAATACACTAAACCAACCATGAACAATGACTAAAATATTAGCAATTGATAGATGGCCAACACTGATACATTCACATAAATCACATATTTATGTCATACGACTTATGAGTCCAAGTTACCTTTCATTTTCCCCTTTTCAACAGATAGGCATATAAGCACCACCCACATTCTAAACAGATATGTATAACAACAATATCCACATTCTCAGATAAGCAAATAAGCTATATCCACATTCTACAACAGATATGTATAACAACAATATCCACAGATAAGCATATAAGCTATATCCACACTTCACAAAGATAAGCATATGAGCTCTATCTTCACTTTATTAGACAAGCATATGAGCTGTATCTACGGAGTTCATCCCTATCTTCTCCCAACACTATCCGGTTTAGAGGTACATCCCCCATCTTCCCCTAAACCGCGGAGTACATCCCCTATCTCCTCCTTTACACATAACGTATACAAACACATTGGTTCTATATACAATCACTCAATACATACAATTAATGTATTCTATCAACCGTCACATTCCATGACACATTCCATTGATTGGTTTCCGTTTACCTAATCATCATGCATTGTCTACAACAATCACGACTATCCTCCACCGATAGCCCAAAGCAATTATTTCTAAACAGAAAATAGATGCACAAATGGATATTCAATCAACATTTCATTTCGGTGTGTGATAAACAATTCAACTACACCCTTTAACCCCATACATTCCCAATCTCGACAATTCCATTTTTTTTCCTCATTTCTCACAATTAATTATCCCAATTAATCAACCAATGTAATTAGGTCATTTTCCATAATTACCATTTCAACCCTTAGGTCCCATTTTCATCAATGATTCAACATTTATTTCGTTTCTCTATGCCAAACATGCATCTAGGTTTGTTATGAATAAAACCCCAACTTTTGTAAAAATAACACAAAAGCCCCAAACTTTCACCAAATTACCAAACCAACCCCAACATCTCAAAATACCAAAATTTAAAGACAAAATCCATAGAGAGGAGCAGGATATCCCTACCTCAAATTCGGAGCCTCAAAGGAGAAGATGATAAAACCCAACGTGCTCCAAATCCCGAAATTTTCAGATTAAAATATAGCCCTCGACGATCAACAACCTTTTTGTAAAAGCCAAAGGTGAGCAAATCACTCCTACTAGATCAAAACCTAGAGAGAAGGTAGAGTTCTAGAGTGAGAGGCTCAACAATGGTGTTTTTGGAAAAGTAAGAGAGAGAAGAGGAAGTGAAAAAGTGACTTGAAAAGTCAAAACACGGAACTAAAAGCCAGTCGGCCCGCTCGAGCGTAAAACACTCCGCTCGAGCGTAACTCACAGACTCCCGCTCGAGCGCCAACAATCCCGCTCGAGCGGCGAATACACACTCCCAGAACTTCTGCAGAACCAGGTCTCCGCTTGAGCTCCCAACTCCCCGCTCGAGCGGCACTCACGTAACCCCGCTCGAGCGGCCAATACCACGCTCGAGTGTCCAACACTGCACAAAAAATACTGAATGGGTGCAATCCCCGCTCGAGCGCCAACACCCCCGCTCGAGCGGACAGGTCAAAATCTGGGCAACTAGTTTTGGTTTCTAAACTCAACCAACCTGTAACAAACCTGCCCAACACATCCTATAACTCAAATACGAAGTAAAAAGGATGCAAACAAGATAATAAACAACTACCCTCAACCACGGACACATGTCCGGATCACTGTTCAACAAGGGTAAACCCGGGATCGCTATATTTTTATTCCACTTCCATTTTTATTCAAGTCATTTTTCTATTCTACTTTCTTTTTTATTTAATTTCCAAATAGATCGTTAAGGTGTAATGGTTTCTTTAATGAGCTTCCATTTTTAATTTTCTGCACCTTCCATTTTTATTTTTATTTGACTTCCATTTTTATTCAAGTCATTTTTCTATTCAATTTCTTTTTTTATTTAATTTCCAAATATATCGTTAAGGTATAGTGGTTTCTGGATTGAACTTCCATTTTTAATTTTATGCAACTTTCATTTTTATTTTTATTAAACTTCTGTTTTTATTCAATTTACTTTGCTATTAAACTTCCTTTTGTATTTAATTTCCAAATACAACGTTAAGGTATAGTGGTTTCTTGAATGAACTTTCATTTTTAATTTTTTGCAACTTCCATTTGTATTTTAATTTGACTTCCTTTTTTATTCAAGTTTCTTTTCTACTCAACTTTCTTTTTTATTTAATTTCCAAATAGATCGTTAAGGTATAGTGGTTTTTGGATTGTACTTCCATTGTTAATTTTATGCAACTTTCATTTTTATTTTTATTCAACTTTCTTTTCTATTCAATTTACTTTTCTATTAAACTTCCTTTTTAATTTAATTTCCAAATAAATCGTTAAGGTATAGCGGTTTCTTGAGTAAACTTCCATTTTTAATTTTCTGCAACGTTTATTTTTATTTTTATTTAACATCCATTTTTATTCAATTTACTTTTCTATTCAACTTCCCTTTTTATTTAATTCCAAATACATCATTAAGGTATAGTGGTTTCTTGAATGAATTTCTATTTTTAATTTTCTGCAACTTCCATTTTTATTTTTAAGTAACTTCCATTTTTATTCAAGTTAGTTTTCTATTCAACTTCCTTTTTTATTTAATTTCCAAATAGATCGTTAACGTATTGTAGTTTCTGGATTGAACTTCCATTTTTAATTTCACGCAACTTTCATTTTTATTTTTATTCGACTTCCATTTTTATTAAATTTATTATTCTATTAAACTTTATTTTTTATTTAATTTCCAAATAGATCGTTAAGGTATAGTGGTTTCTTGAATGAACTTCCATTTTTAATTTTCTGCAACTTCCATTTTTATTTTTATTCGACTTCCATTTTTATTCAAGTCATTTTTCTATTCAACTGCCTTTTTTATTTAATTTAAAATAGATCGTTAAGGTATAGTGGTTTCTTGAATGAACTTCCATTTTTAATTTTCTGCACCTTCCATTTTTATTTTTATTTGACTTCCTTTTTTATTCAAGTTTCTTTTCTGCTCAACTTCATTTTTTATTTAATTTCCAAATAGATCGTTAAGGTATAGTGGTTTCTGGATTGAACTTCTGTTTCTAATTTTATGAAACTTTCATTTTCATTTTCATTCAATCTCCATTTTTATTCAATTTACTTTTCTATTAAACTTCCTTTTTTATTTAATTTCCAAACAGATCGTTAAGGTATTGTGGTTTCTGGATTGAACTTCTATTTTTAATTTTTTGCAACTTTCATTTTTATTTTTATTCAACTTCCATTTTTATTCAATTTACTTTTTCTATTAAACTTCCTTATTTATTTTATATCCAAATAGATCGTTAAGGTATAGTGGTTTCTTGAATGAACTTCCATTTTTAATTTTTTACAACTTCCATTTTTATTTTTATTTGACTTCCATTTTTATTCAATTTACTTTTCTTTTCAACTTCCTTTTTTATTTAATTTCCAAATAGATCGTTATGGTATAGTGGTTTCTGGATTGAACTTCCATTTTTAATTTTATGCAACTTTCATTTTTACTTTTATTCAACTTCCATTTTTATTCAATTTACTATTCTATTAAACTTCCTTTTTTATTTAATGTCCAAATAGATCATTAAGGTATAGTGGTTTCTCGAATGAACTTCCATTTTTAATTTTCTGCAGCTTCCATTTTTAATTTTATTCAGGTTATTTTTCTATTCAACTTCCTTTTTTATTTGATTTCCAAATAGATCGTTAAGGTATAGTGGTTTTTCTTGAATGAATTTTCATTTTTAATTTTTTGCAACTTCCATTTTTATTTTTATTTAACTTCCTTTTTATTCAAGTTTATTTTCTACTCAACTTCATTTTTTATTTAATTTCCAAATAGATTGTTAAGGTATAGTGGTTTTTGGATCGAATTTCCATTGTTAATTTTATGCAACTTTCATTTTTATTTTTATTCAACTTCCATTTTTATTCAATTTACTTTTCTATTAAACTTCCTTTTTTATTTAATTTACGAATACATCGTTAAGGTATAGTGGTTTCTTGAATGAACTTTCATTTTTAATTTTCTACAACTTTTGTTTTTATTTTTATTTAACTTCCATTTTTATTCAATTTACTTTTCTATTCAACTTCCTTTTTTATTTAATTTCCAAATAAATCGTTAAGGTATAGTGGTTTCTTGAATGAATTTCTCTTTTTAATTTTCTGCAACTTCCATTTTTATTTTTAAGTAACTTCCATTTTTATTCAAGCTACATTTCTATTCAACATCCTTTTTTATTTAATTTCCAAATAGATCGTTAAGGTATAGTGGTTTCTGGATTGAACTTCCATTTTTAATTTTATGCAACATTCATTTTTATGTTTATTCAACTTCAATTTTTATTTAATTTACTTTTCTATTATACTTCATTTTTTATTTAATTTACTAATAGACCGTTAAGGTATAGTAGTTTCCTGAATGAACTTCCATTTTTAATTTTCTGCAACTTCCATTTTTATTTTTATTCGATCTCCATTTTTATTCAAGTCATTTTTCTATTCAACTTCCTTATTTATTTAATTTCCAAACAGATCGTTAAGGTATAGTGGTTTCTTAAATGAACTTCCATTTTTAATTTTCTGCACTTTCCATTTTTATTTTTTTTTCGACTTCCATTTTTATTCAAGTTATTTTTCTATTCAAATTCCTTTTTTATTTAATTTCCAAATAGATCGTTAAGGTATAGTGGTTTCTTGAATGAACTTCCAATTTTAATTTTCTGCAACTTCCATTTTTATTTTTATTCAACATCTTTTTTTATTCAAGTTTCTTTTCTATTCAACTTCATTTTTTATTTAATTTCCAAATAGATCGTTAAGGTATACTGGTTTCTGGATTGAACTTTCATTTTTAATTTTATGCAACTTTCACTTTTATTTTTATTCAACTTCCATTTTTATTCAATTTACTTTTCTATTAAACTTTCTTTTTTATTTAATTTCCAATTAGATCGTCAAGGTATAGTGGTTTTTTTAATGAACTTCCATTTTTAATTTTATGGAACTTCCATTTTTATTTTTATTTAGCTTCCAATTTTATTCAAGTTATTTTTCTATTCAACTTTATTCTTTATTTAATTTCCAAATATATCATTAAGGTAAAGTGGTTTCTTGAATGAACTTCCATTCTTAATTTTCTGCAACTTCCATTTTTGTTTTTATTCGACTTCCATTTTTATTCAAGTCATTTTTCTATTCAACTTTCTTTTTTACTTAATTTCCAAATAGATCCTTAAGGTATAGTGGTTTCATGAATGAACTTCCATTTTTATTTTTCTGCACCTTCCATTTTTATTTTTATTTGACTTCCATTCTTATTCAAGTCATTTTTCTATTCAACTTCTTTTTTTTATTTAATTTACAAATATACCGTTAAGGTATAGTGGTTTCTGGGTTGAACTTCCATTTTTAATTTTATGCAACTTCCATTTTTATTTTTATTCGACTTCTGTTTTTATTCAATTTACTTTTCTATTAAACTTCCTTTTTTATTTAATTGCCAAGTACATCGTTAAGGTATAGTGGTTTCTTGAATGAACTTTCATTTTTAATTTTCTGCAACTTCCATTTGTATTTTTATTTGACTTCCTTTTTTATTCAAGTTTATTTTCTACTCAACTTCCTTTTTTATTTAATTTCCAAATAGATCGTTAAGGTATAGTGGTTTTTGGATTGAATTTCCCTTTGATAATTTTATGCAACTTTCATTTTTATTTTTATTCAACTTTTATTTTTATTCAATTTACTTTTCTATTAAACTTCCCTTTTTATTTAATTTCTAAATAAATTGTTAAGGTATAGTGGTTTCTTGAATGAACTTCCATTTTTAATTTTCTGCAAGTTTGAATTTTATTTTTATTTAATTTCCATTTTTATTCAATTTACTTTTCTATTCAACTTCCTTTTTTATTTAATTCCAAATAGATCATTATGGTATAGTGGTTTCTTGAATGTATTTCTATTTTTAATTTTCTGCAACTTCCATTTTTATTTTTAAGTAACTTCCATTTTTATTCGAGTTACATTTCTCTTCAACTTCCTTTTTTATTTAATTTCCAAATAGATCGTTAACGTATAGTGGTTTCTGGATTGAACTTCCATTTTTAATTTTATGCAACTTTTATTTTTATTTTTATTCAACTTCCATTTTTATTCAGGTTATTTTTCTATTCAACTTCCTTTTTTATTTAATTTCTAAATAGATCGTTAAGGTATAGTGGTTTCTTGAATGAACTTCCATTTTTAATTTTCTGCAACTTCCATTTTTATTTTTATTCGACTTCCATTTTTATTCAAGTCATTTTTCTATTCAACTGCCTTTTTTATTTAATTTCCAAATTGATCGTTAAGGTATAGTGGTTTCTTGAATGAACTTCCATTTTTATTTTTATTTGACTTCCATTTTTTTTCAAGTCATTTTTCTATTCAACTTCTTTTTTTTATTTAATTTCCTAATATATCGTTAAGGTATAGTGGTTTCTGGATTGAACTTCCATTTTTAATTTTATGCAACTTTCATTTTTATTTTTATTCAACTTCTATTTTTATTCAATTTACTTTTTCTATTAAACATACTTTTTTATTTAATTTCCAAATAGATCGTTAAGGTATAGTGGTTTCTTGAATGAACTTCCATTTTTAATTTTCTGCAACTTCCATTTGTATTTTTATTTAACTTCCTTTTTTATTCAAGTTTTTTTTCTACTCAACTTCCTTTTTTATTTAATTTCCAAATAGATCGTTAAGGTATAGTGGTTTTTGGATTGAACTTCCATTGTTAATTTTCTGAACTTTCGTTTTTATTTTTCTTCAACTTCCATTTTTATTAAATTTACTTTTCTATTAAACTTCCTTTTTTATTTAATTTCCAAATAGATCGTTAAGGTATAGTGGTTTCTTTAATGAACTTCTATTTTTAGTTTTATGGAACTTCCATTTTTATTTTTATTTACCTTCCATTTTTATTCAAGTTACTTTTCCATTCAACTTCCTTTTTTTATTTAATTTCCAAATATATCGTTAAGGTATACTGGTTTCTTCAATGAACTTCCATTTTTAATTTTCTGCAACTTCCATTTCTATTTTTATTGCACTTCCATTTCTATTCAAGTTATTTTTCTATTCAACTTCATTTTTTATTTAATTTCCAAATAGATCGTTAAGGTAGAGTGGTTTCTTGAATGAACTTCCAATTTTAATTTTCTGCAACTCCCATTTTTATTTCTATTCAACATCTTTTTTTATTCAAGTTTCTTTTCTATTCAACTTCCTTTTTTATTTAATTTCCAAATAGATCGTTAAGGTATACTGGTTTGTGGATTGAACTTCCATTTTTAATTTTATACAACTTTCACTTTTATTTTTATTCAACTTCCATTTTTTTTCAATTTACATTTCTATTAAACTTCCTTTTTTATTTAAATTCCAAATAGATCGTTAAGGTGTAGTGGTTTCTTTAATGAACTTCCATTTTTATTTTAATTCAGCTTCCATTTTTATTCAAGTTATTTTTCTATTCAACTTCCTTTTTTATTTAATTTCCAAATAGATCGTTAAGGTATAGTGGTTTCTTGAATGAACTTCCATTTTTAATTTTCTGCAACTTCCATTTTTACTTTTATTTAACGTCCTTTTTTTATTCAAGTTTCTTTTCTACTCAACTTCCTTTTTTATTTGATTTCCAAATAGATCGTTAAGGTATTGTGGATTTAGGATTGAACTTCCATTTTTAATTTTCTGCACCTTCCATTTTTATTTTTATTTGGCTTCCATTTTTATTCAAGTCATTTTTCTATTGAACTTCTTTTTTTGTTTAATTTCCTAATATTTCGTTAAGGTATAGTGGTTTCTGGATTGAACTTCCATTTTTAATTTTATGCAACTTTCATTTTTCTTTTATTCAACTTTCATTTTTATTCAAGTTTTTTTTCTACTCAACTTCCTTTTTTCTTTAATTTCCAAATAGATCGTTAAGGTATAGTGGTTTCTTTAATGAACTTCCATTTTTAATTTTATGAAGCTTCCATTTTTATTTTTATTCAGCTTCCATTTTTCTTCAAGTTACTTTTCCATTCAACTTCCTTTTTTATTTAATTTCCAAATAGATCGTTATGGTATAGTGGTTTCTTGAATGAACTTCTATTTTTAATTTTCTGCACCTTCCATTTTTATTTTTATTCAACTTCTATTTTTATTCAATTTGCTTTTCTATTAAACTTACTTTTTTATTTAATTTCCAAATAGATCGTTAAGGTATAGTGGTTTCTTGAATGAACTTCCATTTTTAATTTTCTGCAACTTCCATTTGTATTTTTATTTAACTTCCTTTTTTATTCAAGTTTTTTTCCTACTCAACTTCCTTTTTTATTTAATTTCCAAATAGATCGTTAACGTATAGTGGTTTCTGGATTGAACTTCCATTTTTAATTTTATGCAACTTTCATTTTTATTTTTATTCAACTTCTATTTTTATTCAATTTACTTTTCTATTAAACTTACTTTTTTATTTAATTTCCAAATAGATCGTTAAGGTATAGTGGTTTCTTGAATGAAATTCCATTTTTAATTTTCTGCAACTTCCATTTGTATTTTTATTTAACTTCCTTTTTCATTCAAGTTTTTTTTCTACTCAACTTCCTTTTTTAATTAATTTCCAAATAGATCGTTAACGTATAGTGGTTTCTGGATTGAACTTCCATTTTTAATTTTATGCAACTTTTATTTTTATTTTTATTCAACTTCCATTTTTATTCAGGTTATTTTTCTATTCAACTTCCTTTTTTATTTAATTTCTAAATAGATCGTTAAGGTATAGTGGTTTCTTCAATGAACTTCCATTTTTAATTTTCTGCAACTTCCATTTTTATTTTTATTCGACTTCCATTTTTATTCAAGTCATTTTTCTATTCAACTTTCTTTTTTATTTAATTTCCAAATTGATCGTTAAGGTATAGTGGTTTCTTGAATGAACTTCCATTTTTATTTTTATTTGACTTCCATTTTTTTTCAAGTCATTTTTCTATTCAACTTCTTTTTTTTATTTAATTTCCTAATATATCGTTAAGGTATAGTGGTTTCTGGATTGAACTTCCATTTTTAATTTTATGCAACTTTCATTTTTATTTTTATTCAACTTCTATTTTTATTCAATTTACTTTTCTATTAAACTTACTTTTTTATTTAATTTCCAAGCAGATCGTTAAGGTATAGTGGTTTCTTGAATGAACTTCCATTTTTAATTTTCTGCAACTTCCATTTGTATTTTTATTTAACTTCCTTTTTTATTCAATTTTTTTTTCTACTCAACTTCCTTTTTTATTTAATTTCCAAATAGATCGTTAAGGTATAGTGGTTTTTGGATTGAACTTCCATTGTTAATTTTCTGAACTTTCGTTTTTATTTTTCTTCAACTTCCATTTTTATTAAATTTACTTTTCTATTAAACTTCCTTTTTTATTTAATTTCCAGATAGATCGTTAAGGTATAGTGGTTTCTTTAATGAACTTCTATTTTTAGTTTTATGGAACTTCCATTTTTATTTTTATTTACCTTCCATTTTTATTCAAGTTACTTTTCCATTCAACTTCCTTTTTTATTGAATTTCCAAATATATCGTTAAGGTATACTAGTTTCTTCAATGAACTTCCATTTTTAATTTTCTGCAACTTCCATTTCTATTTTTATTGCACTTCCATTTCTATTCAAGTTATTTTTCTATTCAACTTCATTTTTTATTTAATTTCCAAATAGATCGTTAAGGTATAGTGGTTTCTTGAATGAACTTCCAATTTTTATTTTCTGCAACTCCCATTTTTATTTCTATTCAACATCTTTTTTTATTCAAGTTTCTTTTCTATTCAACTTCCTTTTTTTTTTAATTTCCAAATAGATCGTTAAGGTATACTGGTTTGTGGATTGAACTTCCATTTTTAATTTTATACAACTTTCACTTTTATTTTTATTCAACTTCCATTTTTATTCAATTTACATTTCTATTAAACTTCCTTTTTTATTTAAATTCCAAATAGATCGTTAAGGTGTAGTGGTTTCTTTAATGAACTTCCATTTTTATTTTAATTCAGCTTCCATTTTTATTCCAATTATTTTTCTATTCAACTTCCTTTTTTATTTATTTTCCAAATAGATCGTTAAGGTATAGTGGTTTCTTGAATGAACTTCCATTTTTAATTTTCTGCAACTTCCATTTTTACTTTTATTTAACTTCCTTTTTTTATTCAAGTTTCTTTTCTACTCAACTTCCTTTTTTATTTGATTTCCAAATAGATCGTTAAGGTATTGTGGATTTATGATTGAACTTCCATTTTTAATTTTCTGCACCTTCCATTTTTATTTTTATTTGGCTTCCATTTTTATTCAAGTCATTTTTCTATTGAACTTCTTTTTTTGTTTAATTTCCTAATATTTCGTTAAGGTACAGTGGTTTCTGGATTGAACTTCCATTTTTAATTTTATGCAACTTTCATTTTTATTTTTATTCAACTTCTATTTTTATTCAATTTACTTTTCTATTAAACTTACTTTTTTATTTAATTTCCAAATAGATCGTTAAGGTATAGTGGTTTCTTTAATGAACTTCCATTTTTAATTTTCTGCAACTTCCATTTGTATTTTTATTTAACTTCCTTTTTCATTCAAGTTTTTTTTCTACTCAACTTCCTTTTTTATTTAATTTCCAAATAGATCGTTAACGTATAGTGGTTTCTGGATTGAACTTCCATTTTTATTTTTATGCAACTTTTATTTTTATTTTTATTCAACTTCCATTTTTATTCAGGTTATTTTTCTATTCAACTTCCTTTTTTATTTAATTTCTAAATAGATCGTTAAGGTATAGTGGTTTCTTCAATGAACTTCCATTTTTAATTTTCTGCAACTTCCATTTTTATTTTTATTCGACTTCCATTTTTATTCAAGTCATTTTTCTATTCAACTTTCTTTTTTATTTAATTTCCAAATTGATCGTTAAGGTATAGTGGTTTCTTGAATGAACTTCCATTTTTATTTTTATTTGACTTCCATTTTTTTTCAAGTCATTTTTCTATTCAACTTCTTTTTTTTATTTAATTTCCTAATATATCGTTAAGGTATAGTGGTTTCTGGATTGAACTTCCATTTTTAATTTTATGCAACTTTCATTTTTATTTTTATTCAACTTCTATTTTTATTCAATTTACTTTTCTATTAAACTTACTTTTTTATTTAATTTCCAAGCAGATCGTTAAGGTATAGTGGTTTCTTGAATGAACTTCCATTTTTAATTTTCTGCAACTTCCATTTGTATTTTTATTTAACTTCCTTTTTTATTTAAGTTTTTTTTCTACTCAACTTCCTTTTTTATTTAATTTCCAAATAGATCGTTAAGGTATAGTGGTTTCTGGATTGAACTTCCATTGTTAATTTTCTGAACTTTCGTTTTTATTTTTCTTCAACTTCCATTTTTATTAAATTTACTTTTCTATTAAACTTCCTTTTTTATTTAATTTCCAGATAGATCGTTAAGGTATAGTGGTTTCTTTAATGAACTTTTATTTTTAGTTTTATGGAACTTCCATTTTTATTTTTATTTACCTTCCATTTTTATTCAAGTTACTTTTCCATTCAACTTCCTTTTTTATTTAATTTCCAAATAGATCGTTAAGGTATACTGGTTTCTTCAATGAACTTCCATTTTTAATTTTCTGCAACTTCCATTTCTATTTTTATTGCACTTCCATTTCTATTCAAGTTATTTTTCTATTCAACTTCATTTTTTATTTAATTTCCAAATAGATCGTTAAGGTATAGTGGTTTCTTGAATGAACTTCCAATTTTAATTTTCTGCAACTCCCATTTTTATTTCTATTCAACATCTTTTTTTATTCAAGTTTCTTTTCTATTCAACTTCCTTTTTTTTTTAATTTCCAAATAGATCGTTAAGGTATACTGGTTTGTGGATTGAACTTCCATTTTTAATTTTATACAACTTTCACTTTTATTTTTATTCAACTTCCATTTTTATTCAATTTACATTTCTATTAAACTTCCTTTTTTTATTTAAATTCCAAATAGATCGTTAAGGTGTAGTGGTTTCTTTAATGAACTTCCATTTTTATTTTAATTCAGCTTCCATTTTTATTCCAATTATTTTTCTATTCAACTTCCTTTTTTATTTAATTTCCAAATAGATCGTTAAGGTATAGTGGTTTCTTGAATGAACTTCCATTTTTAATTTTCTGCAACTTCCATTTTTACTTTTATTTAACTTCCTTTTTTTATTCAAGTTTCTTTTCTACTCAACTTCCTTTTTTATTTGATTTCCAAATAGATCGTTAAGGTATTGTGGATTTAGGATTGAACTTCCATTTTTAATTTTCTGCACCTTCCATTTTTATTTTTATTTGGCTTCCATTTTTATTCAAGTCATTTTTCTATTGAACTTCTTTTTTTGTTTAATTTCCTAATATTTCGTTAAGGTACAGTGGTTTCTGGATTGAACTTCCATTTTTAATTTTATGCAACTTTCATTTTTCTTTTATTCAACTTTCATTTTTATTCAAGTTTTTTTTCTACTCAACTTCCTTTTTTCTTTAATTTCCAAATAGATCGTTAAGGTATAGTGGTTTCTTTAATGAACTTCCATTTTTAATTTTATGAAGCTTCCATTTTTATTTTTATTCAGCTTCCATTTTTCTTCAAGTTACTTTTCCATTCAACTTCCTTTTTTTATTTAATTTCCAAATAGATCGTTATGGTATAGTGGTTTCTTGAATGAACTTCCATTTTTAATTTTCTGTACCTTCCATTTTTATTTTTTTTTTCGACTTCCATTTTTATTCAAGTTATTTTTCTATTCAACCTCCTTTTTTGTTTAATTTCCAAATAGATCGTTAAGGTATAGTGGTTTCTTGAATGAACTTCCAATTTTAATTTTCTGCAACTTCCATTTTTATTTCTATTCAACAACTTTTTTTATTCATGTTTCTTTTCTATTCAACTTCCTTTTTTATATAATTTCCAAATAGATCGTTAAGGTATAGTGGTTTTTGGATTGAACTTCCATTGTTAATTTTATGCAACTTTCATTTTTATTTTTATTCAACTTCCATTTTTGTTCAATTTACTTTTCTATTAAACTTCCTTTTTTATTTAATTTCCAAATAGGTCGTCAAGGTACAATGGTTTCATGAATAAATTTCCATTTTAATTTTCTGCAACTTCCATTTCTATTCAAGATTCTTTTCTATTCAACTTCCTTTTTTATTTAATTTCTAAATAGATCGTTAACATATAGTGGTTTCTGTATTGAACTTCCATTTATAATTTTATGAAACTTTCACTTTTATTTTTAATCAACTTCTATTTTTATTCAATTTACTTTACGGTTAAACTTCCTTTTTTATTTAATTTCCAAATAGATCGTTACGGTATAGTGGTTTCTTGAATGAACTTTCATTTTTAATTTTCTGCAACTTCCATTTTTATTTTTCTTCGACTTCCATTTTTATTCAAGTTATTTTTCTATTCAACTTCCTTTTTTATTTAATTTCCAAATAGATCGTTAAGGTATAGTGGTTTCTTGAATGAACTTCCAATGTTAATTTTCTGCAACTTCCATTTATATTTCAATTCAACATCTTTTTTTATTCATGTTTCTTTTCTATTCAACTTCCTGTTTTGTTTAATTTCCAAATAGATCGTTAAGGTATATTGGTTTCTGGATTGAACTTCCATTTTTAATTTTATGCATCATTCACTTTTATTTTTTTTCAACTTCCATTTTTATTCAATTTACTTTTCTATTAAACTTCCTTTTTTATTTAATTTCCAAATAAATCGTTAAGGTATAGTTGTTTCTTTAATGAACTTCCATTTTTAATTTTATGGAACTTCCATTTTTATTTTTATTCAACTTCCATTTTTATTCAAGTTATTTTTTTATTGAACTTCTTTATTTATTTAATTTCCAAATAGATCGTTAAGGTATAGTCGTTTCTTGAATGAACTTTCATTTTTAATTTTCTGCAACTTGCACTTTTATTTTTATTTCACTTCCTTTTTCAATCAAGTTTCTTTTCTACTCAACATCCTTTTTTATTTAATTTCCAAATAGATCGTTAAGGTATAGTGGTTTCTGGATTGAACTTCCATTTTTAATTTTATGCAACTTCCATTTTTATTTTTCTTCAATTTCAATTTTTATTCAATTTGCTTTTCTATTAAACTTCCTTTTTTATTTAATTTCCAAATAGATCGTTAAGGTATAGTGGTTTCTTGAATGAACTTCCATTTTTAATTTTCTGCAACTTTCATTTTTATTTTTCTTCGACTTCCATTTTTATTCAAGTTATTTTTCTATTCAACTTCCTTTTTAATTTAATTTCCAAATAGATCGTGAAGGTATAGTGGTTTCTTGAATGAACTTCCAATGTTAATTTTCTGCAACTTCCATTTATATTTCAATTCAACATCTTTTTTTATTCATGTTTCTTTTCTATTCAACTTCCTGTTTTGTTTAATTTCCGAATAGATAGTTAAGGTATATTGGTTTCTGGATTGAACTTCCATTTTTAATTTTATGCAACATTCACTTTTATTTTTTTTCAACTTCCATTTTTATTCAATTTACTTTTCTATTAAACTTCCTTTTTTATTTAATTTACAAATAAATCGTTAAGGTATAGTGCTTTCTTTAATGAACTTCCACTTTTAATTTTATGGAACTTCCATTTTTATTTTTATTCAACTTCCATTTTTATTCAAGTTATTTTTTTATTGAACTTCTTTATTTATTTAATTTCCAAATAGATCGTTAAGGTATAGTCGTTTCTTGAATGAACTTTCATTTTTAAATTTCTGCAACTTGCACTTTTATTTTTATTTCACTTCCTTTTTCAATCAAGTTCTTTTCTACTCAACATCCTTTTTTATTTAATTTCCAAATAGATCGTTAAGGTATAGTGGTTTCTGGATTGAACTTCCATTTTTAATTTTATGCAACTTCCATTTTTATTTTTCTTCAATTTCAATTTTTATTCAATTTACTTTTCTATTAAACTTCCTTTTTTATTTAATTTCCAAATAGATCGTTAAGGTATAGTGGTTTCTTTAATGAACTTCCATTTTTAATTTTATGTAACTTCCATTTTTATTTTTATTCAGCTTCCATTTTTATTCAAGTTATTTTTTTATTCAACTTCCTTGTTTATTTATTTTCCAAATAGATCGTTAAGGTATAATGGTTTCTTGAATGAACTTCCATTTTTAATTTTCTACAACTTCCACTTTTATTTTTATTTCACTTCCTTTTTCAATCAAGTTTCTTTTCTACTCAACTTCTTTTTTTTTTAATTTCCAAATAGATCGTTAAGGTATAGTGGTTTCTGGATTGAACTTCCATTTTTAATTTTATGCAACTTCCATTTTTATTTTTATCCAACTTCCATTTTTATTCAATTTGCTTTTCTATTCAACTTCCTTTTTTATTTAATTTCCAAAATAAATCGTTAAGGTATAGTGGTTTCTTGAATGAACTTCCATTTTTAATTTTCTGCAACTTCCATTTTTATTTTTTTTCGACTTCCATTTTTATTCAAGTTATTTTTCTATTCAACTTCCTTTTTAATTTAATTTCCAAATAGATCGTTAAGGTATAGTGGTTTCTTGAATGAACTTCCAATTTTAAATTTCTGCAACTTCTATTTTTATTTCTATTCAACATCTTTTTTTATTCAAGTTTCTTTTCTATTCAACTTCTTTTTCTATTTAATTTCCAAATAGATCGTTAAGGTATATTGGTTTCTGGATTGAACTTCCATTTTTAATTTTATGCAACTTTCACTTTTATATTTTTTCAACTTCCATTTTTATTCAATTTACTTTTCTATTAAACTTCCTATTTTATTTCATTTCCAAATAGATCGTTAAGGTATAGTGGTTTCTTTAATGAACTTCCATTTTTAATTTTATGGAAATTATATTTTTATTTTTATTCAGCTTCCATTTTTATTAAAGTTATTTTTTTATTCAACTTCCTTGTTTATTTATTTTCCAAATAGATCGTTAAGGTATAGTGTTTTCTTGAATGAACTTCCATTTTTAATTTTCTAAAACTTCCACTTTTATTTTTATTTCACTTCCTTTTTCAATCAAGTTTCTTTTCTACTCAACTTCCTTTTTTTTTTTTTAATTTCCAAATAGATCGTTAAGGGATAGTGGTTTCTGGATTGAACTTCCATTTTTAATTTTATGCAACTTCCATTTTTATTTTTCTTCAACTTCCATTTTTATTCAATTTGCTTTTCTATTAAACTTCCTTTTTTATTTAATTTCCAAATAGATCGTTAAGGTATAGTGGTTTCTTGAATGAACTTCCATTTTTAATTTTCTGCAACTTCCATTTTTATTTTTTTTCGACTTCCATTTTTATTCAAGTTATTTTTCTATTCAACTTCCTTTTTTATTTAATTTCCAAATAGATCGTTAAGGTATAGTGGTTTCTTGAATGAACTTCCAATTTTAAATTTCTGCAACTTCTATTTTTATTTCTATTCAACATCTTTTTTTATTCAAGTTTCTTTTCTATTCAACTTCCTTTTCTATTTAATTTCCAAATAGATCGTTAAGGTATATTGGTTTCTGGATTAAACATCCATTTTTAATTTTATGCAACTTTCACTTTTATATTTTTTCAACTTCCATTTTTATTCAATTTACTTTTCTATTAAACTTCCTTTTTTATTTAATTTCCAAATAGATCGTGAAGGTATAGTGGTTTCTTTAATGAACTTCCATTTTTAATTTTATGGAACTTCCATTTTTATTTTTATTCAGCTTCCATTTTTATTCAAGTTATTTTTTTATTCAACTTCCTTGTTTATTTATTTTCCAAATAGATCGTTAAGGTATAGTGGTTTCTTGAATGAACTTCCATTTTTAATTTTCTACAACTTCCACTTTTATTTTTATTTCACTTCCTTTTTCAATCAAGTTTCTTTTCTACTCAATTTCCTTTTTGTTTTTAATTTCCAAATAGATCGTTAAGGTATAGTGGTTTCTAGATTGAACTTCCATATTTAATTTTATGCAACTTCCATTTTTATTTTTCTCCAACTTCCATTTTTATTCAATTTGCTTTTCTATTAAATTTCCTTTTTTATTTAATTTCTAAAATAAATCGTTAAGGTATAGTGGTTTCTTGAATGAACTTCCATTTTCAATTTTCTGCAACTTCCATAATTATTTTTTTTCGACTTCCATATTCATTCATGTTATTTTTCTATTCAACTTCCTTTTTTATTTAATTTCCAAATAGATCGTTATGGTATAGTGGTTTCTTGAATGAACTTCCAATTTTAAATTTCTGCAACTTCTATTTTTATTTCTATTCAACATCTTTTTTTATTCAAGTTTCTTTTCTATTCAACTTCCTTTTCTATTTAATTTCTAAATAGATCGTTAAGGTATATTGGTTTCTGGATTGAACTTCCATTTTTAATTTTATGCAACTTTCACTTTTATATTTTTTCAACTTCCATTTTTATTCAATTTACTTTTCTATTAAACTTCCTTTTTTATTTAATTTCCAAATAGATCGTTAAGGTATAGTGGTTTTTTAATGAACTTCCATTTTTAATTTTATGGAACTTCCATTTTTTTTTTATTCAGCTTCCATTTTTATTCAAGTTATTTTTTTATTCAACTTCCTTGTTTATTTATTTTCCAAATAGATCGTTAAGGTATAGTGTTTTCTTGAATGAACTTCCATTTTTAATTTTCTACAACTTCCACTTTTATTTTTATTACACTTCCTTTTTCAATCAAGTTTCTTTTCTACTCAACTTCCTTTTTTTTTTTTAATTTCCAAATAGATCGTTAACGTATAGTGGTTTCTGGATTGAACTTCCATTTTTAATTTTATGCAACTTCCATTTTTATTTTTCTCCAACTTCCATTTTTATTCAATTTGCTTTTCTATTAAACATCCTTTTTTATTTAATTTCCAAAATAAATCGTTAAGGTATAGTGGTTTCTTGAATGAACTTCCATTTTTAATTTTCAGCAACTTCCATTTTTATTTTTTTTCGACTTCCATTTTTATTCATGTTATTTTTCTATTCAACTTCCTTTTTTATTTAATTTCCAAATAGATCGTTAAGGTATAGTGGTTTCTTGAATGAACTTCCAATTTTAAATTTTTGCAACTTCTATTTTTATTTCTATTCAACATCTTTTTTTATTCAAGTTTCTTTTCTATTCAACTTCATTTTCTATTTAATTTCCAAATAGATCGTTAAGGTATATTGGTTTCTGGATTAAACTTCCATTTTTAATTTTATGCAACTTTCACTTTTATATTTTTTCAACTTTCATTTTTATTCAATTTACTTTTCTATTAAACTTCCTTTTTTATTTAATTTCCAAATAGATCGTTAATGTATAGTGGTTTCTTTAATGAACTTCCATTTTTAATTTTATGGAACTTCCATTTTTATTTTTATTTAGCTTCCATTTTTAGTCAAGTTATTTTTTTTTTCAACTTCCTTGTTTATTTATTTTTCAAATAGATCGTTAAGGTATAGTGGTTTCTTGAATGAACTTCTATTTTTAATTTTCTACAACTTCCACTTTTATTTTTATTTCATTTCCTTTTTCAATCAAGTTTCTTTTCTACTCAACTTCCTTTTTTTTTTTTTTAATTTCCAAATAGATCGTTAAGGTATAGTGGTTTCTGGATTGAACTTCCATTTTTAATTTTATGCAACTTCCATTTTTATTTTTCTTCAACTTCCCTTTTTATTCAATTTGCTTTTCTGTTAAACTTCCGTTTTTATTTAATTTCCAAAATAAATCGTTAAGGTATAGTGGTTTCTTGAATGAACTTCCATTTTTAATTTTCTGCAACTTCCAATTTTATTTTTTTTCGACTTCCATTTTTATTCATGTTATTTTTCTATTCAACTTCCTTTTTTATTTAATTTCCAAATAGATCGTTAAGGTATAGTGGTTTCTTGAATGAACTTCCAATTTTAAATTTCTGCAACTTCTATTTTTATTTCTATTCAACATCTTTTTTTATTCAAGTTTCTTTTCTATTCAACTTCCTTTTCTATTTAATTTCCAAATAGATCGCTAAGGTATATTGGTTTCTGGATTAAACTTCCATTTTTAATTTTATGCAACTTTCACTTTTATATTTTAATAACTTCCATTTTTATTCAATTTACTTTTCTATTAAACTTCCTTTTTTATTTAATTTCCAAATAGATCGTTAAGGTATAGTGGTTTCTTTAATGAACTTTCATTTTTAATTTTATGGAACTTCCATTTTTATTTTTATTCAACTTCCATTTTTATTCAAGTTATTTTTTTATTCAACTTCCTTGTTTATTTATTTTCCAAATAGATCGTTAAGATATAGTGGTTTTTTGATTGAACTTCCATTTTTAATTTTCTACAACTTCCACTTTTATTTTTATTTCACTTCCTTTTTCAATCAAGTTTCTTTTCTACAAAACTTCCTTTTTTTTTTTTAATTTCCAAATAGATCGTTAAGGTATAGTGGTTTCTGGATTGAACTTCCATTTGTAATTTTATACAACTTCCATTTTTATTTTTCTCCAACTTCCATTTTTATTCAATTTGCTTTTCTATTAAACTTCCTTTTTTATTTAATTTCCAAAATAAATCGTTAAGTTATAGTGGTTTCTTGAATGAACTTCCATTTTTAATTTTCTGCAACTTCCATTTTTATTTTTTTTCGACTTCCATATTCATTCATGTTATTTTTCTATTCAACTTCCTTTTTTATTTAATTTCCAAATAGATCGTTAAGGTATAGTGGTTTCTTGAATGAACTTCCAATTTTAAATTTCTGCAACTTCTATTTTTATTTCTATTCAACATCTTTTTTTATTCAAGTTTCTTTTCTATTCAACTTCCTTTTCTATTTAATTTCCAAATAGATCGTTAAGGTATATTGGTTTCTGGATTAAACTTCCATTTTTAATTTTATGCAACTTTCACTTTTATATTTTTTCAACTTCCATTTTTATTCAATTTACTTTTCTATTAAACTTCCTTTTTTATTTAATTTCCAAATAGATCGTTAAGGTATAGTGGTTTCTTTAATGAACTTCCATTTTTAATTTTATGGAACTTCCATTTTTATTTTTATTCAGCTTCCATTTTTGTTCAAGTTATTTTTTTATTCAACTTCCTTGTTTATTTATTTTCCAAATAGATCGTTAAGGTATAGTGGTTTCTTGAATGAACTTCCAATTTGAATTTTCTACAACTTCCACTTTTATTTTTATTTCACTTCCTTTTTCAATCAAGTTTCTTTTCTACTCAACTTCCTTTTTTTTTTTTTAATTTCCAAATAGATCGTTAAGGTATAGTGGTTTCTGGATTGAACTTCCATTTTTAATTTTATGCGACTTCCATTTTTGTTTTTCTTCAACTTCCATTTTTATTCAATTTGCTTTTCTATTAAACTTCCTTTTTTATTTAATTTCCAAATAGATCGTTAAGGTATAGTGGTTTCTTGTATGAACTTCCATTTTTAATTTTCTGCAACTTCCATTTTTATTTTTTTTCGACTTCCATTTTTATTCAAGTTATTTTTCTATTCAACTTCCTTTTTTATTTAATTTCCAAATAGATCGTTAAGGTATAGTGGTTTCTTGAATGAACTTCCAATTTTAAATTTCTGCAACTTCTATTTTTATTTCTATTCAACATCTTTTTTTATTCAAGTTTCTTTTCTATTCTACTTCCTTTTCTATTTAATTTCCAAATAGATCGTTAAGGTATATTGGTTTCTGGATTAAACTTCCATTTTTAATTTTATGCAACTTTCACTTTTATATTTTTTCAACTTCCATTTTTATTCAATTTACTTTTCTATTAAACTTCCTTTTTTATTTAATTTCCAAATAGATCGTTAAGGTATAATGGTTTCTTTAATGAACTTTCATTTTTAATTTTATGGAACTTCCATTTTTATTTTTATTCAGCTTCCATTTTTATTCAAGTTATTTTTTTATTCAACTTCCTTGTTTATTTATTTTCCAAATAGATCGTTAAGGTACAGTGGTTTCTTGAATGAACTTCCATTTTTAATTTTCTACAACTTCCACTTTTATTTTTATTTCACTTCCTTTTTCAATCAAGTTTCTTTTCTACTCAACTTCCTTTTTTTTTTTAAATTTCCAAATAGATCGTTAATGTATAGTGGTTTCTGGATTGAACTTCCATTTTTAATTTTATGCAACTTCCATTTTTAATTTTATGCAACTTTCACTTTTATATTTTTTCAACTTCCATTTTTATTCAATTTGATTTTCTATTAAACTTCCTTTTTTATTTAATTTCCAAAATAAATCGTTAAGGTATAGTGGTTTCTTGAATGAACTTCCATTTTTATTCTAGTTATTTTTCTATTCAACTTCCTTTTTTGTTTAATTTTCAAATTGATCGTTAAGGTATAGTGGTTTCTTGAATGAACTTCCATTTTTAATTTTCTGCAACTTCTATTTTTATTTTTATTTAACTTCCATTTTTATTCAAGTTACTTTTCTCTTCCACTTCCTTTTTTATTTAATTTCTAAATAGATCGTAAACGTATAGTGGTTTATGGATTGAACTTCCAGTTTTAATTTTATGCAACTTTCACTTTTATTTTTATTCAACATCCATTTTTATTCAATTTACATTTCTATTAAACTTCCTTTTTTTTATATTTAATTTCCAAATAGATCATTAAGGTATAGTGGTTTGTTGAATGAACTTCCATTTTTAATTTTCTGCAACTTCCATTTTTTTTTTATTCAACTTCCATTTATATTCAAGTTATTTTTCTATCCAATTTCTTTTTTTTTTATTTAATTTCCATTTTTAATTTTCCGTAACTTCCATTTTTATTTTTATTCAGGTTATTTTTCTATTCAACTTCCTTTTTTATTTAATTTCCAAATAGATCGTTAATGTATAGTGGTTTCTTGAATGAACTTCCATTTTTATTTTTATTTAACTTCTTTTTTCGATCAAGTTTCTTTTCTACTCAACTTCCTTTTTTATTTAATTTCCAAACAGATTGTTAAGGTATAGTGGTTTCTGGATTGAACTTCCATTTTTAATTTTATGCAACATTCATTTTCATTTTTATTCAACTTCCATTTCTATTCAATTTGCTTTTCTATTAAACTTCCTTTTTTAATTAATTTCTAAATAGATCGTTAACATATAGTGGTTTCTGTATTGAACTTCCATTTTTAATTTTGTGCAACTTTCACTTTTATTTTTATTCAATTTACTTTTCTACTAAACTTCCTTTTTTATTTAATTTCCAAATAGATCGTTAAGGTATAGTGGTTTCTTGAATGAACTTCCATTTTTAATTTTCGGCAACTTCCATTTTTATTTTTATTTAACTTCCTTTTTCAATCAAGTTTTTTTTCTACTCAACTTCTTTTTTTATTTAATTTCCAAATAGATTGTTAAGGCATTGTGGTTTCTGGATTGAACTTTCATTTTTAATTTTATGCAGCTTTCATTTTTATTTTTATTCGACTTCCATTTTTATTCAATTTGTTTTTCTATTAAACTTCCTTTTTTATTTAATTTCCAAATAAATCGTTAAGGTATAGTGCTTTCTTGAATAAACTTCCAATTTTAATTTTCTGCAACTTTCATTTTTCTTTTTATTCGACTTCCATTTTCACTCAAGTTATTTTTCTATTCAACTTCCTTTTTTATTTAATTTCTAAATAGATCGTTAAGGAATAGTGGTTTCTTGAATGAACATCCAATTTTAATATTATGCAACTTCCATTTTTATTTCTATTCAACATCTTTTTTTATTCAAGTTTCTTTTCTATTCAACTTCCTTTTTTAGTTAATTTCTAAATAGATCGTTAAGGTATAGTGGTTTCTTCATTGAACTTCCATTTTTAATTTTCTGCAACTTCCATTTTTATTTTTTTTCGACTTCCATTTTTATTCAGGTTATTTTTCTATCCAATTTCTTTTTTTATTTAATTTCCAAATAGATCGTTAAGGTATAGTGGTTTCTTGAATGAACTTCCATTTTTAATTTGCCGTAACTTCCATTTTTATTTTTATTCAGGTTATTTTTCTATTCAACTTCCTTTTTTATTTAATTTCCAAATAGATCGTTAAGGTATAGTGGTTTCTTGAATCAACTTCCATTTTTATTTTTATTTAAGTTCTTTTTTCAATCAAGTTTCTTTTCTACTCAACTTCCTTTTTTATTTAATTTCCAAATAGATTGTTAAGGTATAGTGGTTTCTGGATTGAACTTCCATTTTTAATTTTATGCAACTTTCATTTTTATTTTTATTCAACTTCCATTTTTATTCAATTTACTTTTCTACTAAACTTCCTTTTTTATTTAATTTCCAAATAGATCGTTAAGGTATAGTGGTTTCTTGAATGAACTTCCATTTTTAATTTTCGGCAACTTCCATTTTTATTTTTATTTAACTTCCTTTTTCAATCAAGTTTTTTTCTACTCAACTTCCTTTTTTATTTAATTTCCAAATAGATTGTTAAGGCATAGTGGTTTCTGGATTGAACTTCCATTTTTAATTTTATACAGCTTTCATTTTTATTTTTATTCGACTTCCATTTTTATTCAATTTGCTTTTCTATTAAACTTCATTTTTTATTTAATTTCTAAAAAGATCGTTAAGGTATAGTGGTTTCTTGAATGAACTTCCATTTTTAATTTTCTGCAACTTCCATTTTTATTTTTACATGACTTCCATTTTTTTTCAATTTACTTTTCTATTCAACTTCCTTTTTTATTTAATTTCCAAATAGATCGTTAAGGTATAGTGGTTTCTGGATTGGACTTCCATTTTCAATTTTCTGCAAGTTCCATTTTTAGTTTTATTTAACTTTCTATTTTTTCATGTTTCTTTTCTACTCAACTTTCTTTTTCATTTAATTTCCAAATAGATCGTTAAGGTATAGTGGTTTTTGGATTGAACTTCCATTGTTAATTTTATGCAACTTTCATTTTTATTTTTATTCAACTTCCATTTTTGTTTAATTTACTTTCCTATTAAACTTCCTTTTTTATTTAATTTCCAAATAGATCGTTAAGTTATAGTGGTTTCTTGAATGAATTTCCATTTTTAATTTTCTGCAACTTCCATTTTTATTTTTAATTAACTTCCTTTTTTATTCAAGTTGCTTTTTAATTCAACTTCTTTTTTTATTTAACTTCCATATAGATCGTTAAGGTATAGTAGTTTCTGGATTGAACTTCCATTTTTAATTTTATGCAACTTTCATTTTTATTTTTATTCAACTTCCATTTTTATTCAATTTGCTTTTCTATTAAACTTCCTTTTTTATTTAATTTTCCAAATAGATCGTTAAGGTATAGTGGTTGCTTGAATGAACTTCCATTTATAATTTTCTGCAACTTCCATTTTTAATTTTATTTAACTTCCTTTTTTATTCAAGTTTCTTCTCTACTCAACTTCCTTTTTTATTTAATTTTTAAATAGATCGATAAGGTATAGTGGTTTTTGGATTGAACTTCCGTTGTTAATTTTATGCAACTTTCATTTTTATTGTTATTCAACTTCCATTTTTATTCAATTTACTTTTCTATTAAACTTCATTTTTTATTTAATTTCCAAATAGATCGTTACGGTATAGTGGTTTCTTGAATGAACTTCCATTTTTAATTTTCTGCAACTTCCATTTTTATTTTTATTCGACTTCCATTTTTATTCAAGTTATTTTTCTATTCAACTTCCTTTTTTATTTAATTTCCAAAAATGATCGTTAAGGTATAGTGGTTTCTTGAATGAACTTCCATTTTTAATTTTCTGCAACTTCCATTTTTATTTTTATTTAACTTCCTTTTTCATCGAAGTTTCTTTTCTACGCAACTTCCTTTTTTATTCAAGTTTCTTCTCTACTCAACTTCCTTTTTTATTTAATTTCCAAATAGATCGTTAAGGTATACTGGTTTTTGGATTGAACTTCCATTGTTAATTTTATGCAACTTTCATTTTTATTTTTATTCAACTTCCATTTTTATTCAATTTACTTTTCTCTTAAACTTCATTTTTAATTTAATTTCCAAATTGATCGTTAAGGTATAGTGGTTTCTTGAATAAACTTCCATTTTTAATTTTCTGCAACTTCCATTTTTATTTTTATTCGACTTCCATTTTTATTCAAGTTATTTTTCTATTCAACTTCCTTTTTTATTTAATTTCCAAGTATATCGTTAAGGTATACTGGTTTCTGGATTGAACTTCCATTTTGAATTTTATCCAACTTTCACTTTTATTTTTATTCAACTTCCATTTTTATTCGATTTACTTTTCTATTAAATTTCCTTTTTTATTTAATTTCCAAATAGATCGTTAAGGTATAGTGGTTTCTTTAATGAACTTCTATTTTAATTTTATGGAACTTCCATTTTTATTTTTATTCAGCTTCCATTTTTTTTCAAGTAATTTTTCTATTCAACTTCCTTTTTTATTTAATTTCCAAATAGATCGTTAAGGTATAGTGGTTTCTGGAATGAACTTCCATTTTTAATTTTCTGCAACTTCCATTTTTATATTTATTTAACTTCCTTTTTTATTCACGTTTCTTTTCTACTCAACTTCGTTTTTTTATTTAATTTCCAAATAGATGGTTAAGGTATACTGGTTTTTGGATTGAACTTCCATTGTTAATTTTATGCAACTTTCATTTTTATTTTTATTCAACTTCCATTTTTATTCAATTTACTTTTCTCTTAAACTTCATTTTCTATTTAATTTCAAAATTGATCGTTAAGGTATAGTGGTTTCTAGAATAAACTTCCATTTTTAATTTTCTGCAACTTCCATTTTTATTTTTATTCGACTTCCATTTTTATTTAAGTCATTTTTCTCTTCAACTTCCTTTTGTTATTTAATTTCTAAATAGATCGTTAAGGTATAGTGGTGTCACGACCCCTTTCCGCCCCTAGTAGAATGGTGCCGTGATGGCCAGTAATCCGAGATTACCGAAGGCCAACTTTCAAAATTCACACACAATCAGAGTATTACATATGGGGCTAACATGTGCGAAAGCAATATATACAAATCTAATTAGTCCATAAGAGCTGTGCATAAGTCAAATGTATTGGCATACATCTTTACGTGGCTTTACAACTTGAATATAAGCAAAATAAAATGCATATTACATCTTAACTAAAAGGCTTTTCAAGCCGACATGTTCAAAATACATAAGCCTCAAGGTTTGCCGGCATAAATATTGCCGACATAACATGCATCCAAAACATCTTGCAAAACACACATCTCGGCGTAGCCGACTTCTTGCTTGTTACCTACATATATACATAGGGAGGGTGAGCTTGGATACTCAGTGAATGGTATAAGTAATAAAGGGGTTAAATGAATGATTCCCGAGGTCTTTCAAAACAATACATAATATATCTTTGTCAAAACCATACTTATCATAGCTTGTACAAAATGTGAGATAAATCTTGTTCATCAAACTTGATCTTACAAAACTTACATACTTAACATGCGTCAAATCTTAAAACATGGGGTGACAACATTCCGGACAGAACAAACAAAGGTGCCACGAAAGCTTAGAGTCCCCTGGCACGTACGGACTTCACATGTGTGCTACTAATGCTTATAGTCCCTTAGCACGTACGGACTTCACATTTGTGCTACTAATGCTTATAGTCCCTTAGCACGTACGGACTTGTGCCACAAATGCTTAAAGTCCCCTAGCACGTACGGACTTGTGCCACAAATGATTAAAGTCCCCTGGCACGTACGGACTTTCAAAGATTGACATCAAAACAAAGCTCACTTGATAACTTGCCATTCAAAACAAAGCTTATACTTGATACATAAAATAGGGATATCATTCATGCTTAACAAATACTTTTATCAAAACAAGGCAAAGCTTTATCAAAACCTTAAGAGCATATCTTTATTAAAAATACCACTCACATAGTTCTTGGGACGTCGGGATCAAGGCAAAGGTCCAAGTCCTACAAACGCGTGGCAAAGTCTATTGAATGCACTCTCAAAAACAAGCTTCACATGAATGCAAATGATCTAGGGAAAACATGCTGGAAAACATCTAGGGAAAACATGCTGGAAATATCTAGGGAAAACATGTTGGAAAACATCTGGAAAACATCTAGGGAAAACATGCTAGAAAACATCTAGGGAAAACATGCTGGGTACCAACCAGGTCCTGGAATGGATGCACGGAGATGATCTAGGCTAAAACAACCTAGCTGGGTGAACTCAGAAGGTCTTGGCCGAGGTCCCACACCTCTTGGCCGAGGTGTGGTTACCTAGGCTTCAGTATGCAGCTGCCTGCCGAGGTGTTACAAGGTGCCGGCATAGGTGTACCATGGTCGGCCTAGGTGTGCAGTGGTTAGCCTAGGTGTGCATGCAAGATAAACTAACGTGCAAGTGATCATGCAAGGTAGACCAAGGTGTGTGATCTAGGCAAGAGTGGTCTCGGTGATCACACCTAGGGAAATGAAGCCTGGAAATCTGGGTTTCCTCCTTGAAGAACATGAAGAACATAAATGCTAAAATCATAACTTGTTATTACAAGATCTGGGATTTCATGCTATGAGTTCAAAAACATGGACCTTGGTACCCATACTTGAAGATCATATGAAAACAAACACGAAAACATGCATATTGATACAAACTTTCGGATTAAAACATGATTTTTTTCTCAAGAACACATGAATATCACTTTCTCTTTCTAAAACCAAACTTCAAAGCAATGCATGGTTCATGAAACATGCTAGATCATGCAATGCGATTAGATCAACATAAAGTATAAGAAGAGTAGATCACGAATCTAACCTTAAAACACGGATCTAACGGTTCGATCTCTAGGGATCAAGCTTGGAAATCTACCTCTCTCTAGAATTCCTCTTCCTCTTCCTAGAGCTTCTCTCTCTTCTAAGACAAGGATATAGCAAATGATACATTTCTAGGTCTGCCGGCTGACTTAACACTCAGCTGGGACACGTGGCAACGGTTGGTTGGTTCTTCTCAAAAAGGTGGCTGAGTGAAAAGACAAGACTATGAGAAAGTGTACTCAATAAGCTAGATGGCAAGGGCACTCCGGCAAGTAATGATCTCGGCTAAGGACATAGGCTTCGGCAAGTAAGGTTCCAATGACCTCGGCTAGGAGGGATAACACTTGACCTAGCTGGGCCACACCTCGGCCTAAATGTGCCACACCTCGGTCTAGGTCATTCCAGTCCCGGAACAAGATCACCAGGTGCAAGGATCAAGGATCTAGGACGCCTAGATGATGCACATCTCGGCCTAGATGATGCACATCTCGGCCTAGGTGATGCACACCTCGGCCTAGATTATGACATCTCGGCCAATATGCCTAGGTGATGGTGGAGGTCACTAAAGTGGTTCTAAGATGATCCTAGGCTTGGCATGACTTAGGCTTAACATGACCTAGGCTTGGCATGACCTAGGCTTAACATGACCTAGGCTTGACATGACCTAGGCTTGGCATGACCTAGGCTTGACATGACCTAGGCTTGGCATGACCTAGGCTTGACATGACCTAGGCTTGGCATAGCAAGGAAGGAACAAAACATGCATACAACACTTAGGCAAATCACATAAGCACAAAACAAGACAGGTACCTTTACTTAGGCAAAACAAGTCAAAGCCTGCAAATGCAAGCTCAACATGACAAAATCATGCAAATGTACATGAACATGACTAAGACATGAATGTGGGTTATTACAAGTGGTTTCCTGAATCAACTTCCATTTTTAATTTTCGGCACCTTTCATTTCTATTTTTTTTTTACTTCCATTTTTATTCAAGTCATTTTTCAATTCAACTTCCTTTTTTATTTAATTTCCAAATAGATCGTTAAGGTATACTGGTTTCTGGATTGAACTTCCATTGTTAATTTTATGCCACTTTCATTTTTATTTTTATTCAACTTCCATTTTTATTCAATTTACTTTTCTATTAAACTTC
Source organism: Camellia sinensis (assembly GCF_055761805.1). Taxonomy (NCBI): domain Eukaryota; kingdom Viridiplantae; phylum Streptophyta; class Magnoliopsida; order Ericales; family Theaceae; genus Camellia; species Camellia sinensis. The sequence goes on along the minus strand of NC_138962.1, from coordinate 10,082,426 downwards.
CTTTTTTATTTAATTTTCAAATAGATCGTTAAGGTATAGTGGTTTCTGGAATGAACTTCCATTTTTAATTTTCTGCAACTTCCATTTTTATTTTTATTCGACTTCCATTTTTCTTCAAGTCATTTTTCTATTCAACTTCCTTTTTTATTTAATTTCCAAATAGATCGTTAAGGTATAGTGGTTTCTTGAATAAATTTCCATTTTTAATTTTCTGCAACTTCCATTTTTATTTTTAATTAACTTCTATTTTTATTCAAGTTACTTTTCAATTCAACTTCTTTTTTTATTTAACTTCCAAATAGATCGTTAAGGTATAGTCGTTTCTTGAATGAACTTCCAATTTTAATTTTCTGCAACTTCCATTTTTATTTCTATTCAACTTCTTTTTTTATTCAAGTTTCTTTTCTATTCAACACCCTTTTTTATTTAATTTCTAAATAGATCGTTAAGGTATAGTGGTTTCTGGATTGAACTTCCATTTTTAATTTTATGCAACTTTCACTTTTATATTTATTCAACTTCCATTTTAATTCAATTTACATTTCTATTAAACTTCCTTTTTTATTTAATTTCCAAGTAGATCGTTAAGGTATAGTAGTTTCTTGAATGAACTTCCATTTTTAATTTTCTGCGACTTCCTTTTTTTTTTTATTCAACTTCCATTTGTATTCAAGTTATTTTTCTATTGAACTTCTTTATTTAATTAATTTCCAAATAGATCGTTAAGGTATAGTGGTTTCTTGAATGAACTTCCATTTTTCATATTCTGCAACTTCTTTTTTTTTTTTATTCAACTTCCATTTGTATTCAAGTTATTTTTCTATTGAACTTCTTTATTTATTTAATTTCCAAATAGATCGTTAAGGTATAGTGGTTTCTTGAATGAACTTCCATTTTTAATTTTCTGCAACTTCCATTTTTATTTTTATTTAACTTCCATTTTTATTCAAGTTATCTTTCTATTCAACTTCCTTTTTTATTTAATTTCCAAATAGATCGTTAAGGTATAGTGGTGTCTGGAATGAACTTCCATTTTTAATTTTCTGCAACATCCATTTTTATTCAAATCATTTTTCTATTCAACTTCCTTTTTTATTTAATTTCCAAATAGATTGTTCAGGTATACTGGTTTCTTGAATGAATTTCCATTTTTAATTTTCTGCAACTTCCATTTTTATTTTTAATTAACTTCCTTTTTTATTCAAGTTACTTTTCAATTCAACTTCTTTTTTTATTTAACTTCCAAATAGATCGTTTCGGTATTGTCGTTTCTTGAATGAACTTCTAATTTTAATTTTCTGCAACTTCCATTTTTATTTCTATTCAACTAATTTTTTTATTCAAGTTTCTTTTCTATTCAACTTGCTTTTTCATTTAATTTCCAAATAGATCGTTAAGGTATAGTCGTTTTTTGAATGAACTTTCAATTTTAATTTTTTGCAACTTCCATTTTTATTTCTATTCAACTTCTTTTTTTATTCAAGTTTCTTTTCTATTCAACTTCCTTTTTTATTTAATTTCTAAATAGATCATTAAGGTATAGTTGTTTCTGGATTCAACTTCCATTTTTAATTTTATGCAACTTTCACTTTTATTTTTATTCAACTTCCATTTTTATTCAATTTACTTTTCTATTAAACTTCCTTTTTTATTTAATTTCCAAGTAGATCGTTAAGGTATACTGGTTTCTGGATTGAACTTCCATTTTTAATTTTTTGCAACTTTCACTTTTATTTTTATTCAACTTCCATTTTTATTCAATTTACTTTTCGATTAAACTTCCTTTTTTATTTAATTTGCAAATAGATCATTAAGGTATAGTGGTTTCTTGAATGAAGTTCCATTTTTAATTTTATGGAACATCCATTTTTATTTTTATTCAGCTTCCATTTTTATTCAAGTTATTTTTCTATTCAACTTCCTTTTTTATTTAATTTCCAAATAGATCGTTAAGATATAGTGGTTGCTTGAATGAACTTCCATTTTTAATTTTCTGCAACTTCCATTTTTATTTTTATTTAACTTCCTTTTTTATTCAAGTTTCTTCTCTACTCAGCTACCTTTTTTATTTAATTTCTAAATAGATCGATAAGGTATAGTGGTTTTTGGATTGAACTTCCATTGTTAATTTTATGCAACTTTCATTTCTATTGTTATTCAACTTCAATTTTTATTCAATTTACTTTTCTATTAAATTTTATTTTTTATTTAATTTCCAAATAGATCGTTAAGGTATAGTGGTTTCTTGAATGAACTTCCATTTTTAATTTTCTGCAACTTCCATTTTTATTTTTATTCGACTTCCATTTTTATTCAGGTTATTTTTCTATTCAACTTCCTTTTTTATTTAATTTCCAAAAATGATCGTTAAGGTATAGTGGTTTCTTGAATGAACTTCCATTTTTAATTTTCTGCAACTTCCATTTTTATTTTTATTTAACTTCCTTTTTCATTCAAGTTTCTTTTCTACGCAACTTCTTTTTTTATTCAAGTTTCTTCTTTACTCAACTTCCTTTTTTATTTAATTTTCAAATAGATCGTTAAGGTATACTGATTTTTGGATTGAACTTCCATTGTTCATGTTATGCAACTTTTATTTTTATTTTTATTCAATTTCCATTTTTATTCAATTTACTTTCCTCTTAAACTTCATTTTTAATTTAATTTCCAAATTGATCGTTAAGGTATAGTGGTTTCTTGAATAAACTTCTATTTTTAATTTTCTGCAACTTCCATTTTATTTTTATTCGACTTCCATTTTTATTCAAGTTATTTTTCTATTCAACTTCCTTTTTTATTTAATTTCCAAATATATCGTTAAGGTATACTGGTTTCTGGATTGAACTTCCATTTTTAATTTTATCCAACTTTCACTTTTATTTTTATTCAACTTCCATTTTTATTCAATTTACTTTTCTATTAAATTTCTTTTTTTATTTAATTTCTAAATAGATCGTTAAGGTATAGTGGTTTCTTTAATGAACTTCTATTTTTAATTTTATGGAACTTCCATTTTTATTTTTATTCAGCTTCCATATTTATTCAAGTAATTTTTCTATTCAACTTCATTTTTTATTTAATTTCCAAATAGATCGTTAAGGTATAGTGGTTTCTGGAATGAACTTCCATTTTTAATTTTCTGCAACTTCCATTTTTATATTTATTTAGCTTCCTTTTTTATTCACGTTTCTTTTCTACTCAACTTCCTTTTTCATTTAATTTCCAAATAGATGGTTAAGGTATACTGGTTTTTGGATTGAACTTCCATTGTTAATTTTATACAACTTTCATTTTTATTTTTATTCAACTTCCATTTTTATTCAATTTACTTTTCTCTTAAACTTCATTTTCTATTTAATTTCCAAATTGATCGTTAAGGTATAGTGGTTTCTAGAATAAACTTCCATTTTTAATTTTCTGCCACTTCCATTTTTATTTTTATTCGACTTCCATTTTTATTTAAGTCATTTTTCTATTCAACTTCCTTTTTTATTTAATTCCTAAATAGTTCGTTAAGGTATAGTGGTTTCCTGAATGAACTTCCATTTTTAATTTTCGGCACCTTCCATTTTTATTTTTATTTGACTTCCATTTTTATTCAAGTCATTTTTCTATTCAACTTCCTTTTTTATTTAATTTCCAAATAGATCGTTAACGTATAGTGGTTTTTGAATTGAACTTCCATTGTTAATTTTATGCCACTTTCTGTAACAACCCTCACCTTACTCTTGTCGTACTTGCATACATTCTTGCATGATCTTGCCTTGTTATAATAATTGGAAGGATTTGCTTGCCTTGTTTTGTTTGTATTGCTTGCGTAGTTTTACTCCTTGTTCGGTGTGTGTGTGGCCGAGGTCACCTTGAGCTTAGTTCGCCTTTGAGCCTTTGTACTTAGAATTGTTTTGAGACCTTGGTCGACCCCCACCTTCACCTCGGGCATTTATTGCCGAGATGTTTTTGCACTCAGTGAACCTAGCCCGCAGGCAGGTATGGCCTAGGCCGAGATGTGGCACACCCCGGCCAAGGTGTGGCACAGCTTAGTCAAGCGTCGTCCTCCCTAGCCGATGTTTTGTTATCCGTTGCCGGATCCTTATTTTGAGCCGATGTCATTTATTGCCGATATGTTTTACCGAGCTTGCTGCATACGCTTTGTCAGAGACTTGTCTTATCAATCAATCACCTTTTTGAGTTGAGCCAACCTGGTAACGCCACGTGTCCGAGCTAGATGTTAAGACAGCCGGCAGACTTAGGAACAAATCATTCTTGTCCCAAATCTTTGTTTTTAGAGAGAGAAGCTCTAGAGAGGAGGAAGAGAAATTCTTGAGAGAGAGTAAGTCTTCCAAGCTTGATCTTCATGGTTTGATCCGTTGGATTAGAGTTTTGAGGTTAGAATCTTGATCTACTTTGATTGTTATTATTGTTTATCAAGCTGCATTGCGTGATCGGATCCGTTTTGCATGCCATGCATCGATTTGAAGTTGGTTTTGAAAAGAGAAAACGGTTTTCCTATGTTCTTAAAGAAAGTCTCGTTTCGATCCGAAAGTTTGGAACGAAAACCACGATTTTGTGTTTGTTCTTGCATGACCATCTTGCATGGGTACCCAAGTCCAGGTTTTGAACTCTTGGCATGAAACTTCAGATCTTTGTAACAAGTTGTGATCTTTGCATTCGTCTTCTTTATGACCATGTTCATCATGTTCTGCACGTTCTTCAAAGGGAAACCCAGGTTTTCCCGACTTTGCTTTTGAATGAGGCCAACGGGACCACACCTCGGCAAGGATGTGTGGGACCTCGGCAAAGACCTGGTTGGTACCCAGTGTGTTTTCATGAGACGGGGGCAATGTTTAAACTCCCAGCATGTTTTGCTTTGTTATTGACTTGGACCCGGTGGAAATACCGAGATCATTTGCATGCATATAAAGCTTGTTTTGAGAATGTGATTTGCCATGTGATTGTCAGGTCCTTGATATTTGCTTTAAGTCTACACCTGAAGAACTAGGTGAGTGGTATTATTGATAAAGCTATGTTATACTTGTTTTGATAAATCTTGCTTGCTTTGTTTTGACGAAAGTGTTTTGTTAAGCATGAATGAATAGCCCTGTTTTGATGTGTCAAGTATAAGCTTCGTTTGATGTTAACCTTGAAAAGTCCCTTGTGCTGGAGGACTCTAAACTTTCGCAGTACTAAGCATAAAAAGGATACGGTCCTTTCTCGGAAAGTCCCTTGTGCTGGAGGACTCTAAAATTTCGTAGTACTAAGTATAAAAGGATACGATCCTCTCTTGAAAAGTCCCTTGTACTGGAGGACTATCAACTTTCGCAGTACTAAGCATAAAAGGATACGGTCCTTGTTAAATCGGGCTACGGGCCTAAGTAACACCAGTTCTGCTATGTTAAATCGGGCTACGGGCCTAAGTAACACAAGTCCCTTGTGCTGGAGGACTCTAAACTTTCGCAGTACCTTTGACTAAATGATTACGGATCGTACAACCCTTGTTTTGATGAGCTTGATGTGTTTTGTCGATGTCAGTAAGCATCCCTTGAAACTTGTGATACTTGATTGATGAATACGGTTCATCCCTTGCTTCGCCGATGTTGTAATACTTGATTGATGAATACGGTTCATCCCTCGCTTCGCCGATGTTGTAATACTTGATTGATGAATACGGTTCATCCTTTGTCTTGATAAAGTTTGATGCGTTTGTTTTGAAAAACCCCGGCTATATTCATGCAAAACCTTTATTTCTAGTACCATTCACTGAGTATCCAAGCTCACCCTCTCTATATATATGTAGGTGATGAGCAGGACGTCGGCGATGCCTAGATTGCTTGAAAGCTTGTTTTGGATTCGTGCTTATGTCGGCTTTGTTTTTTTTTGTATTCACGTCGGTAATGCCATTTATCTTTATGTCGGCAATTCTTGAAAATCATGCTTTTTGGCTTGTATTAACTGTATTTTGTATACGTCGGCTCAAGAAGCCTTTTGATCAAGATGTAATATGTCTTTTACTTTGTTGTATTCGAGTTGTAAGGTTAATTGGAAATGTTTGGCATCGAATTTGATCTACGCACGGCTCTTATGGACTACTCGTATTTTAGATTATTGCTTCCACATTTGTGAGCCCCCTATATCCATACTCTGATTGCGTTAAGTTTTTGAAAGTTGGCCTTCGGTAATCACGGATTACTGGCCATCACGGCACCAAACTACTAGGGGCGGTTTAGGGGTCGTGACAGAATGGTATCAGAGCACAAGTTCCTCGGTATACGTTATTCACACACTTTGAGTCCTAAAGAGCATAGGATTTCCCTTAGAAAGATGTTAGGGTTGCATCATGGTGTTTGCTATTTGAACAAGGTGTGCATTGTCTTGATATGCTTATTTGTTGCTTGCCTACGGGGTTATTTGCTTAATTGTTTTAAAGTCACACTTTGCATGCTCATAGCATCATGAGGAGAGGTAGACCTCCACTTGGCCGGGATCAGCCCGAAGACAGAATGGATAGACTGGAAAGATTAGTTGAGGGTTTGGCCCGCGAGTTGAGGCAAACAAGACAGCAGTTCGCCAGTGCCACGTCGACTCAGGCCGAGCAAACCAACGGCCGAAACGTAGTTCCGCCTCCACCTCCTCCAGTGCCGCAAGTTCCCCCGCAACCAGCCTTATATGGGGATGGCACGATAGCTTTGATTAGAGAGTTCAAGAAAATGAGACCAACGAGATTCTCTGGGGGTATAGAGCCGATGAAGGCTGAGGCATGGGTTTTAGAAATGGAGAAGTTGTTTGAGATCTTCCTTAGCACCGACGCTCAGAAAGTGACGTTGGCAGCATTCACATTAGATGATGACGCTCGCAGGTGGTGGATGATGGTTAGAGGAAGCAATCCAGATTTGACTTGGACTCGATTCTTAGAGTTGTTCTACAAGAAACATTTTCCCCTTAGTGTTCGAAACCGCAAGGCTACCGAATTTCATACTCTGACGCAAGGCAACAGAACAGTGGCGGAATATGACCGCGCTTTTACTGAATTGGTGAGATTTGTACCTCATATGGCCAACGATGAATATATGAAGGCCAGGAAGTTCGAGTGTGGGCTTCGTGGACCGATTCAAGACCGGGTTAGTTTGCTCGATATGCCGACTTATGCCGAAGTATTGGACAAATCCATTCAGGCCGAAGCTAATTTGAATCGATACCAGAGCTCGGGAGAGAACCAGCGAAAAAGGCAGAACTATGACAATCGCCGAGGACAGCAGGGCACCAAGAAGAGGACAAACGTGGGCAGTACTAGTAACCTAAGACAGGAAGGGAGTGCTAAGCTGATGTGTTCGGACTGTGGGAAGCAACATTTCGAGATCTGTCGTCGGACGTCTGGAGCCTGCTATGAATGTGGCGAGATGGGCCATTATGTGAGAGATTTCCCCAAGACAAAGGCTGATAACAACAAGAAGGATGAGAATACCTCGGGTTCCGTTCAGAAGGGTAATGCTGGAAAAGGACAGATGAGACAGGGCAGAGTATTCGCGTTAGTGCCAGGAGACACTCAGAATGCTGAGGCAGTGGTGTCAGGTATACTTCTAATTTGCTCCCAAGATGCCTATGTGTTGATTGATTCGGGTTCTACTCATTCGTTTATATCTACTAAGTTTGCCGAGAAAATTAATAGAGAACTAGAGCCCCTTGATTTCGTACTATTTGTGTCTGCTCCATCTGGGAGACCTATGATTGTTGTGTCCATTTATAGAGCGTGTGTTGTTATGATTGAAAATGTCGAACTGTTAGTAGATTTAATGCCTCTGGATATGATTCATTTTGATGTTATACTGGGAATGGATTGGTTAGTCACAAATCATGCATCTATTAATTGTGTCTCGAAAAGTGTCACATTGAGACCCCCAGACCTAGCCGAGGTTATTTTCCAGGGTAAAGGAATAGTGCCCCCACCTTACTTGATTTCGTCCATTAAGGCCTCTAAGCTAATTCAGAAAGGGTGTCGAGGCTACTTGTGCAGTATACTGAGTGATCAGAACGGGAATGCTAATCTAACCGACATCCCAGTTGTTAATGAATTCCCCGACGTCTTTCCAGACGAATTGCCTGGCCACCTAACCGATAGAGAAATAGAGTTTACTGTTGACATTATGCCGGGAACACAGCCGATCTCCAAAACACCCTATAGGATGGCTCCAGCTGAACTTAGAGAATTGAAACTACAATTGCAAGAGTTGTTAGATAAGGGATTTATTAGGCCGAGCACTTCACCATGGGGAGCACCTGTTTTATTTGTGAAGAAAAAGGATGGCACACTTCGTCTTTGCGTCGACTATAGGGAACTTAATAAGGTCACCATAAAGAACAAGTACCCATTGCCTAGGATCGATGATCTGCTTGACCAATTACAAGGAGCACGAGTCTTTTCTAAGATCGACCTTAGGTCTGGTTACCATCAGCTCAAAGTTAAAGCCGAAGATGTTGAGAAGACTGCTTTTCGGACAAGATATGGCCACTACGAGTTTTTAGTAATGCCTTTTGGAGTGACTAATGCCCCTGCTGCATTTATGGATTTAATGAACAGAGTCTTCAAGCCATATTTAGACGAGTTTGTAGTTGTTTTCATCGATGATATACTGATCTATTCCAAGAGTGAAGTTGAACATGAAAATCATTTGAGACTTGCCTTACAGATTTTGAGAGAACGGAAATTATATGCTAAGTTTAACAAGTGTGAGTTTTGGCTTTCTACCATCTCATTTTTGGGTCATGTGATTAATGAAGAGGGTATCTCAGTTGATCCTAGCAAAGTGGAAGCCGTAGTAAATTGGCCGAGGTCGACTAATGTATCCGAGATTCGTAGTTTTCTGGGTTTGGCAGGTTATTACAGAAAGTTTGTGAAAGATTTCTCAAGGATTGCAATTCCATTGACGCAACTGACCAAGAAGGGAACACTGTACGAATGGACTAAAGATCGGGAGTCAGCTTTCCAGGAACTGAAGACGAGGTTAGTTACAGCACCAGTACTTGTACTACCATCAGGAAATGAAGAATTTCATGTCTATAGTGATGCATCGCATAAAGGTTTGGGTTGTGTATTAATGCAAAAGGGTAAGGTTATAGCATATGCTTCTCGTCAGTTGAAACCCCATGAGAAGAACTATCCTACCCATGACTTAGAATTAGCGGCCGTGGTATTTGCTTTAAAGATTTGGCGTCACTATTTGTATGGAGCTTCTTGTCAGGTTTTTACAGATCATAAGAGTTTGAAGTACCTATTCACACAGAAGGAATTGAATTTGAGGCAGAGAAGGTGGCTTGAGTTATTGAAGGACTATGATATGCAAATCCAATATCACCCGGGTAAAGCTAACAGTGTGGCCGACGCTTTGAGCAGAAAGTCAGATGGAAGTTCGGCGTGTTTGACCATGATAACAGTGGAGCCGACCATTGTCGATGAGGTAAAGACAAGGCAGATGGAGGATAACTTCTTCAAGAAAATAGCCGAGGAAATTGTCACAAAGCCAAGACTGGGGTATACCATCGAAAATGAGGTACTCAAGTTTGAGGGAAGGACATGTGTGGCCGACATCCCGGAGTTAAAAAGGAGAATTTTGCAGGAAACTCACGGTTCTAAGTTTGCTGTTCATCCAGGGAACACCAAAATGTATCAAGATGTGAAGCAGACCTTCTGGTGGCCAAATATGAAAAGGGAGATAGCCGAGTTCGTGTCCCAGTGTTTACATTGTCAACAAGTGAAAGTAGAACATCAAAGACCAGCAGGACTTCTTCAACCTTTGCCGATTCCTGAGTGGAAATGGGAGCACATCTCCATGGATTTTGTGACTGGTTTGCCGAAGACACCGAAAGGTATGGATTCGATTTGGGTTGTTGTTGATAGATTAACTAAGTCAGCACACTTTTTACCTGTTAAGACTACCTTCAACGCCAATCAACTTGCCTTGTTATATGTGAACGAGATTGTCAGACTTCATGGAGTGCCGATATCAATTGTGTCAGACCGAGATCCCAAATTTGTTTCCAGATTTTGGCAGAGTCTACAGAGGGCTTTCGGAGCCGAGCTGAGATTTAGTACAGCTTTTCATCCCCAGACAGATGGGCAGACCGAGAGGACAATTCAGACGCTCGAAGATATGCTTAGGCTTTGTGTATTGGACTTCCAAGGAAGTTGGGGAACGCATTTGCCCTTAGTGGAATTCTCTTACAATAACAGTTATCAAGCTAGCATTGGCATGGCGCCATATGAGGCCTTGTACGGAAGAAAATGTAGGTCGTCGATATGTTGGACCGAAGTTGGATACAGAGCTCTACTTGGTCCCGAATTGATTCAAGTGACAACAGAGAAGATTAAACTCATCCAACAGAGGATTAAAACCGCCCAGAGCCGAAAAAAGAACTACGCCGACCAGAGGAGGAATGAGTTAGAATTCGAAGTTGGGAATCATGTATTCCTGAAAGCTTCACCAATGAAAGGAGTGTCCAGATTTGGAAAGAAAGGTAAATTAGCACCTCGTTATATTGGACCATTTGAAATTCTTGAGAGAATTAACCCTGTTTCCTACAGACTTGCTTTGCCGCCAGATTTGAGTCAAGTCCACAATGTGTTTCACGTTTCGATGTTGAGGAAGTACATCCGAGATCCACTGCATGTAATTGATCATTCCGAGATCACGGTTAATGAGGATTTGGGCTACGAGGAGAAACCAATGAGGATTATTGACAGACAAGTGAGGCAATTGAGAAACAAATCGATACCGATGGTAAAGGTCGAATGGAAGGAACACTATGGCACAGAAGCCACGTGGGAAAAGGAAGAGGATATGAGAATTCGTTATCCAGGATTGTTCCAGGAGCAAGGTAATCTAAGTTTGGGGACCAAACTTCTTTAAGGGGGGTAGGATGTAACAACCCTCACCTTACTCTTGTCGTACTTGCATACATTCTTACATGATCTTGCCTTGTTATAATAATTGGAAGGATTTGCTTGCCTTGTTTTGTTTGTATTGCTTGCGTAGTTTTACTCCTTGTTCGGTGTGTGTGTGGCCGAGGTCACCTTGAGCTTAGTTCGCCTTTGAGCCTTTGTACTTAGAATTGTTTTGAGACCTTGGTCGACCCCCACCTTCACCTCGGGCATTTATTGCCGAGATGTTTTTGCACTCAGTGAACCTAGCCCGCAGGCAGGTATGGCCTAGGCCGAGATGTGGCACACCCCGGCCAAGGTGTGGCACAGCTTAGTCAAGCGTCGTCCTCCCTAGCCGATGTTTTGTTATCCGTTGCCGGATCCTTATTTTGAGCCGATGTCATTTATTGCCGATATGTTTTACCGAGCTTGCTGCATATGCTTTGTCAGAGACTTGTCTTATCAATCAATCACCTTTTTGAGTTGAGCCAACTTGGTAACGCCACGTGTCCGAGCTAGATGTTAAGACAGCCGGTAGACTTAGGAACAAATCATTCTTGTCCCAAATCTTTGTTTTTAGAGAGAGAAGCTCTAGAGAGGAGGAAGGGAAGTTCTTGAGAGAGAGTAAGTCTTCCAAGCTTGATCTTCGTGGTTTGATCCGTTGGATTAGAGTTTTGAGGTTAGAATCTTGATCTACTTTGATTGTTATTATTGTTTATCAAGCTGCATTGCGTGATCGGATCCGTTTTGCATGCCATGCATCGATTTGAAGTTGGTTTTGAAAAGAGAAAACGGTTTTCCTGTGTTCTTAAAGAAAGTCTCGTTTTGATCCGAAAGTTTAGAACGAAAACCACGATTTTGTGTTTGTTCTTTCATGACCATCTTGCATGGGTACCCAAGTCCATGTTTTGAACTCTTGGCATGAAACCTCAGATCTTTGTAACAAGTTGTGATCTTTGCATTCGTCTTCTTTATGACCATGTTCATCATGTTCTGCACGTTCTTCAAAGGGAAACCCAGGTTTTCCCGACTTTGCTTTTGAATGAGGCCAACGGGACCACACCTCGGCAAGGATGTGTGGGACCTCGGCAAAGACCTGGTTGGTACCCAGTGTGTTTTCATGAGACGGGGGCAATGTTTAAACTCCCAGCATGTTTTGCTTTGTTATTGACTTGGACCCGGTGGAAATACCGAGATCATTTGCATGCATATAAAGCTTGTTTTGAGAATGTGATTTGCCATGTGATTGTCAGGTCCTTGATATTTGCTTTGAGTCTACACCTGAAGAACTAGGTGAGTGGTATTATTGATAAAGCTATGTTATACTTGTTTTGATAAATCTTGCTTGCTTTGTTTTGACGAAAGTGTTTTGTTAAGCATGAATGAATAGCCCTGTTTTGATGTGTCAAGTATAAGCTTCGTTTGATGTTAACCTTGAAAAGTCCCTTGTGCTGGAGGACTCTAAACTTTCGCAGTACTAAGCATAAAAAGGATACGGTCCTTTCTCAGAAAGTCCCTTGTGCTGGAGGACTCTAAACTTTCGCAGTACTAAGTATAAAAGGATACGGTCCTCTCTTGAAAAGTCCCTTGTACTGGAGGACTATAAACTTTCGTAGTACTAAGCATAAAAGGATACGGTCCTTGTTAAATCGGGCTACGGGCCTAAGTAACACCAGTTCTGCTATGTTAAATCGGGCTACGGGCCTAAGTAACCCAAGTCCCTTGTGCTGGAGGACTCTAAACTTTCGCAGTACCTTTGACTAAACGATTACGGATCGTACAACCCTTGTTTTGATGAGCTTGATGTGTTTTGCCGATGTCAGTAAGCATCCCTTGAAACTTGTGATACTTGATTGATGAATACGGTTCATCCGTTGCTTCGCCGATGTTGTAATACTTGATTGATGAATACGGTTCATCCCTTGCTTCGCCGATGTTGTAATACTTGATTGATGAATACGGTTCATCCTTTGTCTTGATAAAGTTTGATGCGTTTGTTTTGAAAGACCCCGGCTATATTCATGTAAAACCTTTATTTCTAGTACCATTCACTGAGTATCCAAGCTCACCCTCTCTATATATATGTAGGTGATGAGCAGGACGTCGGCGACGCCTAGATTGCTTGAAAGCTTGTTTTGGATTCGTGCTTATGTCGGCTTTGTTTTTTTTTGTATTCACGTCGGCAATGCTATTTATCTTTATGTCGGCAATTCTTGAAAATCATGCTTCTTGGCTTGTATTAACTGTATTTTGTATACGTCGGCTCAAGAAGCCTTTTGATCAAGATGTAATATGTCTTTTACTTTGTTGTATTCGAGTTGTAAGGTTAATTGGAAATGTTTGGCATTGAATTTGATCTACGCACGACTCTTATGGACTACTCGTATTTTAGATTATTGCTTCCGTATTTGTGAGCCCCCTATATCCATACTCTGATTGCGTTAAGTTTTTGAAAGTTGGCCGTCGGTAATCACGGATTACTGGCCATCACGGCACCAAACTACTAGGGGCGGTTTAGGGGTCGTGACACTTTCATTTTTATTTTTATTCAACTTCCATTTTTATTCAATTTATTTTTCTATTAAACTTCCTTTTTTATTTAATTTTCAAATAGATCGTTAAGGTATAGTGGTTTTTGGAATGAACTTCCATTTTTAATTTTCTGCAACTTCCATTTTTATTTTTATTCGACTTCCATTTTTCTTCAAGTCATTTTTCTATTCAACTTCCTTTTTTATTTAATTTCCAAATAGATCGTTAAGGTATAGCGGTTTCTTGAATGAATTTCTATTTTTATATTTCTGTAACTTCCATTTTTATTTTTAATTAACTTCCATTTTTATTCATGTTACTTTTCAATTCAACTTCTTTTTTTATTTAACTTCCAAATAGATCGCTAAGGTATAGTCGTTTCTTGAATGAACTTCTAATTTTAATTTTCTGCAACTTCCATTTTTATTTCTATTCAACTTTTTTTTTATTCAAGTTTCTTTTCTATTCAACTTGCTTTTTTATTTAATTTCTAAATAGATCGTTAAGGTACAGTGGTTTCTGGATTGAACTTCCATTTTTAATTTTATGCAACTTTCACTTTTATTTTTATTCAACTTCCATTTTTATTCAATTTACAATTCTATTAAACCTCCTTTTTTATTTAATTTCCAAGTAGATCGTTAAGGTATAGTAGTTTCTTGAATGAACTTCCATTTTTAATTTTCTGCAACTTCCTTTTTTTTTTTATTCAACTTCCATTTGTATTCAAGTTATTTTTCTGTTGAACTTCTTTATTTATTTAATTTCCTAATAGATCGTTAAGGTATAATGGTTTCTTGAATGAACTTCCATTTTTAATTTTCTGCAACTTTTTTTTTTATTTTATTCAACTTCCATTTGTATTCAAGTTATTTTTCTATTGAACTTCTTTTTTTATTTAATAGATCGTTAAGGTATAGTGGTTTCTTTAATGAACTTCAATTTTTAATTTTATGGAACTTCCATTTTTATTTTTATTCAGCTTCCATTTTTATTCAAGTAATTTTTCTATTCAACTTCCTTTTTTATTTAATTTCCAAATAGATCGTTAAGGTATAGTGGTTTCTGGAATGAACTTCCATTTTTAATTTTCTGCAACTTCCATTTTTATATTTATTTAACTTCCTTTTTTATTCACGTTTCTTTTCTACTCAACTTCCTTTTTTATTTAATTTCCAAATAGATGGTTAAGGTATACTGGTTTTTGGATTGAACTTCCATTGTTAATTTTATACAACTTTCATTTTTATTTTTATTCAACTTTCATTTTTATTTAATTTACTTTTCTCTTAAACTTCATTTTCTATTTAATTTCCAAATTGATCGTTAAGGTATAGTGGTTTCTAGAATAAACTTCCATTTTTAATTTTCTGCAACTTCCACTTTTATTTTTATTCGACTTCCATTTTTATTTAAGTCATTTTTCTCTTCAACTTCCTTTTTTATTTAATTCCTAAATAGATCGTTAAGGTATAGTGGTTTCCTGAATGAACTTCCATTTTTAATTTTCGGCACCTTCCATTTTTATTTTTATTTGACTTCCATTTTTATTGAAGTCATTTTTCTATTCAACTTCCTTTTTTATTTAATTTCCAAATAGATCGTTAAGGTATAGTGGTTTTTGAATTGAACATCCATTGTTACTTTTATGCCACTTTCATTTTTATTTTTATTCAACTTCCATTTTTCTTCAATTTACTTTTCTATTAAACTTCATTTTTTATTTAATTTTCAAATATATCGTTAAGGTATAGTGGTTTCTGCAGTGAACTTCCATTTTTAATTTTCTGCAACTTCCATTTTTATTTTTATTCGACGTCCATTTTTCTTCAAGTCATTTTTCTATTCAACTTCCTTTTTTATTTAATTTCCAAATAGGTCGTTAAGGTATAGTGGTTTCTTGAATGAATTTCCATTTTTAATTTTCTGCAACTTCCATTTTTATTTTTAATTAACTTCCATTTTTATTCAAGTTACTTTTCAATTCAACTTTTTTTTTTGTTTAACTTCCAAATAGATCGTTAAGGTATAGTCGTTTCTTGAATGAACTTCCAATTTTAATTTTCTGCAACTTCCATTTTTATTTCTATTCAACTTCTTTTTTTATTCAAGTTTCTTTTCAATTCAACTTCCTTTTCTTTTTTAATTTCTAAATAGATCGTTAAGGTATAGTGGTTTCTGAATTGAACTTCCATTTTTAATTTTGTGCAACTTTCACTTTTATTTTTATTCAACTTCCATTTTTATTCAATTTACATTTCTATTAAACTTCCTTTTTTATTTAATTTCCAAATAGATCGTTAAGGTATAGTAGTTTCTTGAATGAACTTCCATTTTTAATTTTCTGCAACTTCTTTTTTTTTCTTTATTCAACATCCATTTTTATTCAAGTTATTTTTCTATTGAACTTTTTAATTTATTTCATTTCCAAATAGATCGTTAAGGTATAGCGGTTTCTTGAATGAACTTCCATTTTTAATTTTCTGCAACTTCCTTTTTTTTTTTTTTTATTCAACTTCCATTTGTATTCAAGTTATTTTTCTATTGAACTTCTTTATTTATTTAATTTCCAAATAGATCGTTAAGGTATAGTGGTTTCTTGAATGAACTTCTATTTTTAATTTTCTGCAACTTCCTTTTTTTTTTTATTCAACTTCCATTTGTATTCAAGTTATTTTTCTATTGAACTTCTTTATTTATTTAATTTCCAAATGGATCGTTAAGGTATAGTGGTTTCTTGAATGAACTTCCATTTTTCATATTCTGCAACTTCTTTTTTTTTTTTTATTCAACTTCCATTTGTATTCAAGTTATTTTTCTATTGAACTTCTTTATTTATTTAATTTCCAAATAGATCGTTAAGGTATAGGGGTTTCTTGAATGAACTTCCATTTTTAATTTTCTGCAACTTCCATTTTTATTTTTATTTAACTTCCATTTTTATTCAAGTTATTTTTCTATTCAACTTCCTTTTTTATTTAATTTCCAAATAGATCGTTAAGGTATAGTGGTTTCTGGAATGAACTTCCATTTTTAATTTTCTGCAACTTCCATTTTTATTTTTCTTCGACTTCCATTTTTATTCAAATCATTTTTCTATTCAACTTCCTTTTTTATTTAATTTCCAAATAGATTGTTCAGGTATACTGGTTTCTTGAATGAATTTCCATTTTTAATTTTCTACAACTTCCATTTTTATTTTTAATTAACTTCCATTTTTATTCAAGTTACTTTTCAATTCAACTTCTTTTTTTATTTAACTTCCAAATAGATCGTTTCGGTATTGTCGTTTCTTGAATGAACTTCCAATTTTAATTTTCTGTAACTTCCATTTTTATTTCTATTCAACTACTTTTTTTATTCAAGTTTCTTTTCTATTCAACTTGCTTTTTCATTTAATTTCCAAATAGATCGTTAAGGTATAGTCGTTTTTTGAATGAACTTTCAATTTTAATTTTCTGCAACTTCCATTTTTATTTCTATTCAACTTCTTTTTTTCTTCAAGTTTCTTTTCTATTCAACTTCCTTTTTTATTTAATTTCTAAATAGATCATTAAGGTATAGTTGTTTCTGGATTCAACTTCCATTTTTAATTTTATGCAACTTTCACTTTTATTTTTATTCAACTTCCATTTTTATTCAATTTACTTTTCTATTAAACTTCCCTTTTTATTTAATTTCCAAGTAGATCGTTAAGGTATACTGGTTTCTGGATTGAACTTCCATTTTTAATTTTATGCAACTTTCACTTTTATTTTTATTCAACTTCCATTTTTATTCAATTTACTTTTCTATTAAACTTCCTTTTTTATTTAATTTCCAAATAGATCGTTAAGGTATAGTGGTTTCTTGAATGAAGTTCCATTTTTAATTTTATGGAACATCCATTTTTATTTTTATTCAGCTTCCATTTTTATTCAAGTTATTTTTCTATTCAACTTCCTTTTTTATTTAATTTCCAAATAGATCGTTAAGGTATAGTGGTTGCTTGAATGAACTTCCATTTTTATTTTTATTTAAGTTCCTTTTTTATTCAAGTTTCTTCTCTACTCTGCTACCTTTTTTATTTAATTTCTAAATAGATCGATAAGGTATAGTGGTTTTTGGATTGAACTTCCATTGTTAATTTTATGTATAGCGACTCCGGTCTTTTTCCTTTTGGTTGTTGTATCCGGGCTTGGGTTCCTTGGGTTCTCTCAATGTATAATTGTGGTTATCATCCTTTATTTTCTCTTTTGAGTTATCGGATGTGTTGGGCAGGTTTGTTTTGTTTTGGTTGGGTTTTGAAACCAGGGGTTACTGTCCAGAATTTGGATTGGTCGCTCGAGCGAGAGTTTGGTCGCTCGAGCGAGGGTTGAGTTTTGTGTCTGGTGGCTCGAGCCAGGGTTTCTTCGCTCGAGCGAGTGTTTGCGTCTAGTATAGACCTGTGAGCAGTGTTTCTTTGCTCGAGCGAGAGTTTCTTCGATCGAGCGAGCTTCTGGGTTGCAGACCTGAAGCATCGAGTTTTTGGCTCGAGCGAGCTTTTATTCGCTCGAGCGAGGCTTTCCTGTGTCTGGTCGCTCGAGCGACCAAGTATTCGCTCGAGCGAGCCTGTCCAGTTTAAATAGGCAGCAGCGGGTTTTGATCAGTCTTTTCATCCTCTTCTAGTTTCCAAACCCTAGGTACGACTTCTCTCTCTCTAAACTCATCTTCTTTCTAGGTTTTCATCTACTTCTAGTGTGAATCCATCCTAAGTCCTTTGTTAATAAGATAGAGGGCGGCTTGGGCTTCATTCTAATCTGAAAAATAGTGGATTTTGAGCACTTGGATTTTGGGTCATCTTCTCCATTTGTGTTCTTTGTTCGAGGTAGGGATTCTCCTTGTTTCTTTTCAATACTTCGTCTATAGATAGACATGTGGTAGTTTTTGTATTACATAAAAATTGTATCATGTTGGATTTGTGAAAATCATGGGACTGAACCTTGGGTTGGTTATTGAATTTGGGTTTATTATCATTAGTTATGATTTGGGCTAATTGGGGTGTTAATTAGCATGTGGTTGTTGAAAGGAGAGGAAACCCTAAATTTTCTTATTCGATTTAATAGATTAATTGAGGGGTTTAGATCTTTGGGCAAATACTTAGGTATTTTGAGTCTTAATTGTGGTTATTGTTGTTTGTTGATGTTAATTAGGCCTTTTTGGTCAATATTGAGAAAGATGAAGGAAAGACCCTAATTTATTGTTTATGACTTAATGTGCATAATTAGTTTGAAATGGCTTTGAAAAGAATGTAGTGAATTTAAATGAAGTATGGCTTTTGTCCATAGGAATGATTTTTTGTGAAAACAAAGGAAGTGGAATTCATTTTGTGAAATGGGAAAGGTATTTTGAAACAAGTATAAGAGAATTGTAATGTTGTATCTTGAGTGTTGAACACACTTGTGTGGGGTATAGCTTTAACTACCATGTTCATGTTGTTGCTGAGTTTTGTACTCTCATGTTAGTTGGGTCTGTTAATAGATGTATAATATGCATGCATCTGGATATTTTGGTCATCGGTGGAGGATGATAAGGTTGTGTTGAATTGTTGTGTATGTATTACACCATTGTTGATTGAACATCATATGTAATGAAATGCTGAACTACATTATATTTGTATACTGGTTGAGGAGAAGAGAGGGGTTGTACTCCAGTGTGTGTGAGAAGATAGGTGATGAACTCCACACACTTATGTGTTCAGCGCTTATAATCAGAGGTATCATACCCTTCCAGCTAGCGCCTGGAGAACTGACGCGCTGATAATCTAAGGTACCATACCCTTCCAGCTAGCGCCTGGTAAACTGGTAGATTGTTGTGAGAAGTGTATCTTTGGCTTACTACGCATATAGCTAGTAGTGCATTGTTGTTTTGTTATTGTTTCAGTGTATCTAGAAACATTGTGGATTGTATTTGTTACAGTGTTGGAGGGACGAGTTGACTCATTGATTGATTTTATGTATGTAGTTGAGTTGTTATCCTTTTTATAGAGGTGTGTATGGATAATTATGATATAATGGGAATTGCATTGAAATGCCAAATATGTTTTGAAAAGGCACATCTGTTGTATGTGTGGCAAACGGAAGAGTAATGGGCTTAGTGAATCTATTTTTCTAAATAGTTGTTTATGTTATAAAAGATTGGGAACGGGGGTTAATGAAAGGAAAAAGGAAGGATAAATCGCTTATAGCGGTGAATTAAATGATTGTTTTCAAGAAAAGTTCATATGTATATTCATATATATATTTTGTATAAACTGTCACATTATTATTCTAGTATGAGAATGGGTGTTCATGATCATAGCTATCTGTAATGTTGTTATTGTTTAGGAGCATGTTGAGTTCCCTACTGGACTATATGTTCATCCCACGTTGTTGAATCTTTTTCAGGTGTTTAGCAGGGTGTGCTACAAGATTTGGATCTTCTTATTTGTTGGCCACGGGGCCTCAGTTATGTTGGCGGAATGCCATTGTTGTAAAGGGTTACACCCTTCTTCTTGTACTTTTAATGATGTAAGCCCAAGGGCAATTTATTAAGTTAGTTCATGTAATATTTACTTTGCATACGAATGAGAGTATTGTTAATCACTTCTACGGATTGAATGTATGAGTTTATTTCCGCATGTTATCTCTGAAATTGAATTAAGTTAAAGAATTTGGTAATGACTCCGAGTAATAAAAGGTGGGGCGTGACATTATGCAACTTTCATTTCTATTGTTATTCAACTTCAATTTTTATTCAATTTACTTTTCTATTAAACTTCATTTTTTATTTAATTTCCAAATAGATCGTTATGGTATAGTGGTTTCTTGAATGAACTTCCATTTTTAATTTTCTGCAACTTCCATTTTTATTTTTATTCGACTTCCATTTTTATTCAGGTTATTTTTCTATTCAACTTCCTTTTTTATTTAATTTCCAAAAATGATCGTTAAGGTATAGTGGTTTCTTGAATGAACTTCCATTTTTAATTTTCTGCAACTTCCATTTTTATTTTTATTTAACTTCCTTTTTCATTCAAGTTTCTTTTCTACGCAACTTCTTTTTTTATTCAAGTTTCTTCTCTACTCAACTTCCTTTTTTATTTAATTTCCAAATAGATCGTTAAGGTATACTGATTTTTGGATTGAACTTCCATTGTTAATGTTATGCAACTTTCATTTTTATTTTTATTCAATTTCCATTTTTATTCAATTTACTTTTCTCTTAAACTTCATTTTTAATTTAATTTCCAAATTGATCGTTAAGGTATAGTGGTTTCTTGAATAAACTTCTATTTTTAATTTTCTGCAACTTCCATTTTATTTTTATTCGACTTCCATTTTTATTCAAGTTATTTTTCTATTCAACTTCCTTTTTTATTTAATTTCCAAATATATCGTTAAGGTATATTGGTTTCTGGATTGAACTTCCATTTTTAATTTTATCCAACTTTCACTTTTATTTTTATTCAACTTCCATTTTTATTCAATTTACTTTTCTATTAAATTTCCTTTTTTATTTAATTTCTAAATAGATCGTTAAGGTATAGTGGTTTCTTTAATGAACTTCTATTTTTAATTTTATGGAACTTCCATTTTTATTTTTATTCAGCTTCCATTTTTATTCAAGTAATTTTTCTATTCAACTTCATTTTTTATTTAATTTCCAAATAGATCGTTAAGGTATAGTGGTTTCTGGAATGAACTTCCATTTTTAATTTTCTGCAACTTCCATTTTTATATTTATTTAGCTTCCGTTTTTATTCACGTTTCTTTTCTACTCAACTTCCTTTTTCATTTAATTTCCAAATAGATGGTTAAGGTATACTGGTTTTTGGATTGAACTTCCATTGTTAATTTTATACAACTTTCATTTTTATTCAATTTACTTTTCTCTTAAACTTCATTTTCTATTTAATTTCCAAATTGATCGTTAAGGTATAGTGGTTTCTTGAATGAACTTTCATTTTTAATTTTCTGCAACTTCCATTTTTATTTTTATTTGACTACCATTTTTATTCAATTTACTTTTCTATTCAACTTCTTTTTTATTTAATTTCCAAATAGATCGTTAAGCTATAGTGGTTTCTTGAATGAACTTCCATTTTCAATTTTCTGCAACTTCCTTTTTTATTTTTATTCGACTTCTATTTTTATTCAAGTTATTTTTCTATTCAACTTCCTTTTTTATTTAATTTCCAAATAGATCGTTAAGGTATAGTGGTTTGTTGAATGATCTTCCATTTTTAATTTTCTGTGTAACGCCCTCAAAATAACAACATTAAACCCATCAAATAAAACATTCATTGACATGCGAAATATCCACATTCTTCTATTCATCAGAATTTCGTTACAAAAATATTACATGTTAACAACAAAAGTAAAATGCCCTACGGGCTTACAGCTTTCCAAGTTAACACTTGGTTACATCAAAAGAGTGCTAACTCATCTACACATTAAGCCCTCGGCTTGAATATACATGTAATACATCAAAAAGAACTTAAACAACAAAAATCTGTCCGCCTCTAGCCTCCCAAGCTATGACCTTGGAGGTGGCATGCTACCTGTACCTGAAAATGATGTTCCCATATAGGGTGAGCCACAGCCCAGTAGAAATACACTAAACCAACCATGAACAATGACTAAAAGATTAGCAATTGATAGATGGCCAACACAGATACATCCACATAAATCACATTTTATGTCATACGACTTATGAGTCCAAGTTACTTTTCATTTTCCCTTTTTCAACAGATAAGCATATTAGCTCTATCATCATCTCAATAAATATGTATAAAAACTATATCCCACATTCACAGATAAGCATATAAGCTATATCCACATTCTCAACAGATATGTATAACAACTATATCCCACATTCACAGATAAGCATATAAGCTATATCCGCACTTCACAAAGATAAGCATATGAGCTCTATCTTCACTTCTCTAGACAAGCATATGAGCTGTATCTACGGAGTTCATCCCCTATCTTCTCCCAACACTATCCGGTTTAGAGGTACATCCCCCATCTTCCCCTAAACCGCGGAGTACATCCCCCATCTCCTCTTCTACACATAACGCATACAAACACATTGGTTCTATATACAATCCTTCAATACATACAGTTAATGTATTCTATCAACCGTCAAATTCCATGACACATTCCGTTGATTAGTTTTCATTTGCCTAATCATCATGCATTGTCTACAACAATCACGACTATCCTCCACCGATAGCCCAAAGCAGTTATTTCTAAACAGAAAATAAATGCACAAATGGATATTCAATCAACATTTCAATTTGGTGAGTGATAAGTAATTCAACTACACCCTTTAACCCCATGCATTCCCAATCTCAACAATTCCATTTCATTTCCTCATTTCTCACAATTAATTATCCCAATTAATCAAACAATGTAATTAGGTCAACTTCCATAATTAACATTTCAACCCTTAGGTCCTATTTTCATCAATGATTCAACATTTATTCCATTTCTCTATGCCAAACATGCATCTAGGTTTATTATAAATAAAACCCCAACTTTTGTAAAATAACACAAAAGCCCCAAACTTTCACAAAATTACCAAACCAACCCCAACATCTCAAAATACTAAAATTTAAAGACAAAATCCAAAGAGAGGAGTAGGATATCCCTACCTCAAATTCGGAGCCCCAAGGGAGAAGATGACAAAACCCAACGTGCTTCAAATCCCAAAATTTTCAGATTAAAATGTAGCCCTCGACGATTAACAACTTTTTTGTAAAGGCCAAAGATGAGCAAATCACTCCTACTAGATCAAAACCTAGAGAGAAGGTTGAGAACCAAGAACTGCCTAAGAGTGAACATTTTCGTTATTTAGGGTCGATTATCACAACAGCGGGAGAGATTGATGCAGATGTGGCCCATAGGATTAAGGCGGGATGGTATAAGTGGAGAAGTGCGTCTGGGGTATTGTGCGATAAATGAATACCTACTAGACTAAAAGGTAAGTTCTATAGAACGGCTATTAGACCAGCTATGTTGTATGGGACGGAGTGTTGGGCAACCCAGAAACAACATGTAGATAAGATGAGTGTGGCTGAGATGAGAATGCGAAGGTGGATGTGTGGTAAGACTAGACAGGACAGGATTAGGAATGAGTGTATTCAGGAATGGGTAGGAGTAGCACCGATAGAAGATAAGTTGAGAGAGAATCGTTTGAGATGGTTTGGTCATATTCAACGGAGACCAACAGAGGCAGTAGTGAAGAGATGCGATGCTGTAACGATAGATGGTAGTGTTAGGGGACGGGGTAGGCCTAGATTAACGTTGACTAGCGTTATAGATAGAGATATGAATCTATTTAAGTTGACTAATGAAATGGCCTTTGATAGGGCCGCGTGGAGAAGAAGGATTCATGTAGCCGACCCCATTTGATGGGACTTAAGACTTGGTTTGGTTTGGTTTAGGAGAGAGAAGAGAAAGTGAAAAAGTGATTTGAAAAGTCAAAACTCGGAACTTAAACCCAGTCGCCCCGCTCGAGTGTCAAACTCCCCGCTCGAGCGTCACTCACAGACTCCCGCTCGAGCGTCAACCATCCCGCTCGAGCGGCGGATGCACACTCCCAGAACTTTTACAGAACTAGGTCTCCGCTCGAGCTTCCAACTCCCCGCTCGAGCGGCACTCACACAACCCCGCTCGAGCGTCCAATCCCACGCTCGAGCGTCCAACACTGCACAGGAAATACTGGATGGGTGCAATTCCCGCTCGAGCGCCAAAACCCCCGCTCGAGCGGACAGGTCAAAATCTGGGCAACTAGTTTTGGTTTCTAAACTCAACCAACCTGTAACAAACCTGCCCAACACATCCCCTATCTCAACTACAAAGTAAAAAGGATGTAAACAAGATAATAGTCAACTACCAACATCCACGGACACATGTCCGGATCACTGTACAACAAGGGTAAATCCGGGATCGCTATAACCTCCCCCCCTTAAAGAATTTCGTCCCCGAAATTAAGCACAAGTTTTCAAAAACAGGTTTTCCTCCATTTTAAACAATGTTACATTTTAACATTCAACAATTCGACCCATTACCGGTCATCCCATCCCTTTAACAAGAGGCATTTCACAATATGTAAACAACATATGTACTTTCAACATAACATTACGCATTTCCTTTCCAATTTCAACAATATATTCGACATATATAATGTTACATTCAACTTCCATATGAGGCAAGTTCCAAAACATATTTTCAATAAACCAAAACATTTTCAATGTTTCGCAACTTAAGACATATATAAAAGCTCTTAAGTCCAACAATGGTTCAAAATCTAAATACAAGATTACATATCAACAAACAAGTCCAGATATTTCTCACGGACTTCCAACTCACGTTCCCAAGTGGCCTCCTCCACTCCGTGATGTTTCCACAAGACTTTCACCAAAGGAATGGTCTTGCCACGCAGGACCTGAACCCGCCTATCCAAGACCCGAACCGGTCTCTCCTCATACGAGGCATCCTCATCCACCTCTAAATCGGTCCAATCCAATACATGTGATGGATCTGGCTCATACTTCCGAAGCATACTCACATGAAACACGTCATGAACTCTGGACAACTGCGGCGGTAAAGCTAACCGATAAGCAACCTCGCCAACCCTCTCAAGGATCTCAAAAGGACCAATAAATCGAGGGGATAACTTCCCACTCTTCCCAAACCTCATCAAGCCTCGCCTAGGTGATATCTTCAAAAAGACATGATCACCCACCTCAAACGCCAAAGGCCTCCTCCTACGGTCAGCATAAGATTTCTGACGACTCTGGGCTGTAACAAGCCTCCTACGGATAAGCTCAACTTTCTCCGTCGTCTCTCTAACCAACTCCGGACCCAACAAAGGTGCGTCACCCACCTCGGCCCAACACACTGGAGACCTACACGGTCGGCCATACAAGGCCTCAAACGGTGCCATACCGATACTAGACTGAAAACTGTTGTTGTAGGCAAACTCTACCAATGGTAAGTGCCTCTCCCACGTCCCACTGAAGTCCAGGACACAACCCCGAAGCATATCCTCGAGGATCTGAATAGTACGCTCGGACTGCCCGTCAGTCTGCGGATGGTAAGCCGTACTAAAGGTCAACTTAGTGCCCAAAGAACTCTGCAAGCTCTGCCACAACCTAGCAGTAAAACGAGGATCTCTATCTGAGATGATCGTCACTGGGACCCCGTGCAATCTCACTATGTCCCGAATATACAAGTCGGCAAGATGATCTACCGAATCTCTCACGCGCATAGGAATGAAGTGCGCCGACTTAGTCAACCGGTCTACAACCACCCAAATAGCATCACTACCCCGCTGAGTCCTCAGGAGACCCATGACGAAGTCCATAGTGACATGCTCCCACTTCCACTCGGCAATAGGCAGGGGTTGCAACAAACCCGCTGGCCTCTGATGCTCGGCCTTCACTTGCTGGCAAGTAAGGCACTTTGATACGAAAATAGCCACATCTCTCTTCATACCCTGCCACCAAAACTGGCGACCCAAATCCTGATACATCTTAGTGCCTCCGGGATGCACCGCAAGACGTGAATGGTGAAACTCTCGGAGTACTTCCTCTCGGCAAGACTCCGGCACAAACAAACGGTCTCGGTATCTCACACTCAGGTCGGGATACACCGTCAAACCCTTCTCAACCTTCCCATTGGAGATCCTCTCTCGGAAGGACTCTACCTCAAGGTCACCTCTCTGTGCCTCTAACACTCTAGTCACAAGTGTAGGCTGCGCGACAACGAAAAACAAGGCCGCAGCCTCAACAGATTCGCCCAGTAGCAAATCAAACTCGCCAAGAGCTCCCAACATCTCCCATTCTCGGATGGCAATACAAGCTATATCACTAATGAATTTCCTACTTAGGGCATCGGCCACAACATTGGCCTTTCCCGGGTGATAATGCAACTCAAAGTCGTAGTCCTCAATGAACTCCATCCATCTCCTCTGTCTCAAATTCAAGTCTCTCTGTGTAAACAGATACTTCAAACTCTTGTGGTCCGAGAACACCTCGAACTTCTCACCATAAAGGTAGTGCCTCCAGATTTTCAAGGCAAAGATCACTGCTGCTAACTCTAGGTCGTGTGTAGGGTAATTCTTCTCGTGTATTTTCAACTGACGTGAGCCATAAGCTACCACTTTCCCATCTTGCATCAACACACAACCCAAACCCTCTCGTGAGGCATCACAATAAACCGCATAACCCAACCCTCTCTCTCTCCGGGATAATCAACACCGGTGCGGTGGTCAATCTAACTTTCAGCTCTTGGAACGACTTTTCACAAGTCTCACTCCACACAAACTTGACTCCCTTCCGAGTCAGTCTAGTCAACAGTGACGCTAACCTGGAGAAATCTTTCACAAACCGGCGGTAATACCCAGCTAATCCCAGAAAACTGCGGATCTCAAACACACTTTTAGGCTGTGCCCAATCTTGCACTGCCTCTACCTTGGATGCATCAACAGACACCCCTTCCCCGGATACTACGTGGCCTAAGAACTTAACTTCTTCTAGCCAGAACTCACACTTCCCAACTTGGCATACAGCCTATGGGCTCTAAGTAGCTCAACCACCACTCTCAAGTGTGCCTCGTGCTCCTCCTCTGAAGACGAATAGACAAGAATGTCATCCACGAAAACGACTACAAATCGATCTAAGAATTCCCGGAAGATCCAGTTCATCATGTCCATAAAGACTGCCGGTGCATTGGTAAGCCCGAATGGCATCACCAGAAACTCGTAATGGCCATACCGCGTACGGAATGCCGTCTTAGGAACATCCTCCTCCCTGACCCTCAACTGGTGGTAACCCGATCTCAAGTCTATCTTAGAGAAACAACGGGAACCCTTCAACTGGTCAAACAGGTCATCTATACGGGGCATAGGGTACTTATTCTTGACCGTAGCCCGATTCAACTTCCGGTAGTCTATACACAATCTCAAGGCACCATCTTTCTTTTTAGCAAAGAGGGCCGGTGCTCCCCACGGTGAAACACTAGGGCGAACAAAGCCCTTATCTAGCAATTCCTGGAGCTGAACTTTCAAATCAACCAACTCTGCTGGAGCAAAACGATAAGGTGCCATAGAAATCGGCGCCCTGCCGGGCACTAACTCAATAGAGAACTCTATCTCTCGATGAGGTGGCAAACTAACAAGATCCTCGGGAAAGACATCCGAGTACTCACAAACCACTCTCGGAAACACAACACAGGTCTCATCACACTCACCACTCTCAAAGCTAGCAAGTAGACCACTAAGCTCACTTCGCCCTCGCGAATCATACCCCGGTGGCAAAGCGCTACCAACCCGGTCTCCCAAGAAATGGAACCACTCCCCGCTCAAGGTACATAACGTGACCCTCTGGCGGTAGCAATCGATAACAGCCCGGTATGACGACAGCCAGTCCATACCCAAAATAACATCAAAGCCCTTCATGGGCATGACAACAAACGGAAAAGGAAGCCTATGGTCGGCAACCTCTATATCACAACCTCTAACCCCCTGTTTCAAGATCAACTCACCACCAAGAGGTGACACTACACAAATAGGAGATTCTAACTGTGCCAACTCCAATTCCAAAACAGATGCAAATGCAGCAGATACAAATGAATAAGATGCACCCGTGTCAATCAACACGCTAGCAACCGAGTTACAAAACAGAAAAGTACCTCTCACTACCGATGGAGCCGGTACTAAATCCTGCGCGGTAACAGCATACACGCGCCCTGCAGGCCCCTGATCTACCTGCTCACCTCTAGGAGCATACGACTGCTGTACTGACTGGGACGACGAAGCCCCCGGATTGGCCCTCGAGGCCTGCACAGACTGAGCTGGCTGAAATCCTTGCGTCTGTCTAGAACCAAACGCTCCTGAAGTGGCACTCAACTGTGGGCAAAACCTCTTCAGGTGCCCAGGCTGTCCACACTGATAACAAGATAAGGGCTGCCCCCTGCCCAAACTCTGACTCTGCGGTCTAGCTGAAGAAGAAGCAGCTCTCTGACCCCCACCCTTCTGCGGGCAAACTAAAACCTTGTGACCCAGCTGGCCACACTTGTAACACGCAAACTCCCCCTGATTGCCTCTCCCTGAGCCTGCACTCGGCACTGGAAAGGTCGATCTAGAAACTACACCCTGAGGCTGCTGAGGGTTATAACCCCTCTGTCTCCTGCCATCGCCCTGACCATCCTGGCTCCTTTTGGAGCCTCTCTGCCCCTCTTCCTCCTCCTGCATCATGAGCTACATATGAGCTGCAGCATCCACTAAATGTCTATACTCTTGGATGTAAGACCCACCAACTCTCAGCTTGAGGCCCCGCCTCAACTTCCGCTCAAACTCATAGCAACGGTGTTCCTCAGACGCCACCAGTTCAGGTGCAAACCTGGACAAACTAGTGAAAGTGGCCTCGAACTCTGCCACAGACATACCCTGCTGATTTAGCCGACTAAACTGATCCCTCAGCTTCTCCCTAGCCACTGCAGATAAAAACCTCTCCTAGAAAGCATTTACGAACGCCTCCCATGTACCACCAACACGAGCCTTCACGTACTTCCACCATTGACCCGCACCCCCCTTCAGCTGGAAGGATGCCAAGGTCACTTTCAGTGCCCCGTCCTCGATGCCAAGCATCTCGAACGTCTTACTCATCTGTTCTAACCACTCGTCAGCCTTCAGTGGCTCCTTTGGATCTCCAACAAACTCATCCGGGTTAGACCGGAAGAACTCCCTCTTCAAGAAGGAAGGCCCTGCCTCAGCTGCCTGATTCCCTGCTCTGAGAATACCCAAAGCCCCTGCTATCTCTCGTGCCAAGGCACTCATAGCCTGTTGACCCACTGGCTCGGCCACATTGGCCTGACCAACTCCTTCCTGTACTGCCGGAATATCATCCGGTAAGGGTACTTCCTGCCTCGTAGGCCTACCACGCCTAGCACCTCTTCCTCGTCCTGACATCCTAATAAAGGTAATACAGAACGTTAGCACATTCACAAATGTGCCAAAACTAAACACTCACGTCCTAATGCATGGACAACTGTAATTCACTCCACGTAAGCACATAAACACATAAGCACTTACGAATTTCATTTCCGGATAATGACAGTCCCGAGGCGTTACTAAAGTTCCGGTTAGAAACGGCATTGATCAAGTGCCTTTCCAACAAGACTCCCAGAAACCCAAGGATCCAATCAACATCCTAGAAACCAAATCCCATACCCACATAGTCACATAAGCATGTTATCAATTAAGGACATAGCATATGACACTACATCTAAGTCTCTATCAAGCGAGACAAACCCATTGTGATACTAATCACTTCCCACGTACCCAAAGTATTCGAACCCGGTACGCTCTGATACCAAGTTGTAACGCCCTCAAAATAACAACATTAAACCCATCAAATAAAACATTCATTGACATGCGAAATATCCACATTCTTCTATTCATCAGAATTTCATTACAAAAATATTACATGTTAACAACAAAAGTAAAATGCCCTACGGGCTTACAGCTTTCCAAGTTAACACTTGGTTACATCAAAAGAGTGCTAACTCATCTACACATTAAGCCCTCGGCTTGAATATACATGTAATACATCAAAAAGAACTTAAACAACAAAAATCTGTCCGCCTCTAGCCTCCCAAGCTATGACCTTGGAGGTGGCATGCTACCTGTACCTGAAAATGATGTTCCCATATAGGGTGAGCCACAGCCCAGTAGAAATACACTAAACCAACCATGAACAATGACTAAAAGATTAGCAATTGATAGATGGCCAACACAGATACATCCACATAAATCACATTTTATGTCATACGACTTATGAGTCCAAGTTACTTTTCATTTTCCCTTTTTCAACAGATAAGCATATTAGCTCTATCATCATCTCAATAAATATGTATAAAAACTATATCCCACATTCACAGATAAGCATATAAGCTATATCCACATTCTCAACAGATATGTATAACAACTATATCCCACATTCACAGATAAGCATATAAGCTATATCCGCACTTCACAAAGATAAGCATATGAGCTCTATCTTCACTTCTCTAGACAAGCATATGAGCTGTATCTACGGAGTTCATCCCCTATCTTCTCCCAACACTATCCGGTTTAGAGGTACATCCCCCATCTTCCCCTAAACCGCGGAGTACATCCCCCATCTCCTCTTCTACACATAACGCATACAAACACATTGGTTCTATATACAATCCTTCAATACATACAGTTAATGTATTCTATCAACCGTCAAATTCCATGACACATTCCATTGATTAGTTTTCATTTGCCTAATCATCATGCATTGTCTACAACAATCACGACTATCCTCCACCGATAGCCCAAAGCAGTTATTTCTAAACAGAAAATAAATGCACAAATGGATATTCAATCAACATTTCAATTCGGTGAGTGATAAGTAATTCAACTACACCCTTTAACCCCATGCATTCCCAATCTCAACAATTCCATTTCATTTCCTCATTTCTCACAATTAATTATCCCAATTAATCAAACAATGTAATTAGGTCAACTTCCATAATTAACATTTCAACCCTTAGGTCCTATTTTCATCAATGATTCAACATTTATTCCATTTCTCTATGCCAAACATGCATCTAGGTTTATTATAAATAAAATCCCAACTTTTGTAAAATAACACAAAAGCCCCAAACTTTCACAAAATTACCAAACCAACCCTAACATCTCAAAATACTAAAATTTAAAGACAAAATCCAAAGAGAAGAGTAGGATATCCCTACCTCAAATTCGAAGCCCCAAGGGAGAAGATGACAAAACCCAACGTGCTCCAAATCCCGAAATTTTCAGATTAAAATGTAGCCCTCGACGATCAACAACTTTTTTGTAAAGGCCAAAGATGAGCAAATCACTCCTACTAGATCAAAACCTAGAGAGAAGGTTGAGTTATAGAGTGAGAGGCTCAACAATGGTGTTTTTGGAAAAGTAGGACAGAGAAGAGAAAGTGAAAAAGTGATTTGAAAAGTCAAAACTCGGAACTTAAACCCAGTCGCCCTGCTCGAGCGTCAAACTCCCCGCTCGAGCGTCACTCACAGACTCCCGCTCGAGCGTCAACCATCCCGCTCGAGCGGCGGATGCACACTCCCAGAACTTTTACAGAACTAGGTCTCCGCTCGAGCTTCCAACTCCCCGCTCGAGCGGCACTCACACAACCCCGCTCGAGCGTCCAGTCCCACGCTCGAGCGTCCAACACTGCACAGGAAATACTGGATGGGTGCAATTCCCGCTCGAGCGCCAAAACCCCCGCTCAAGCGGACAGGTCAAAATCTGGGCAACTAGTTTTGGTTTCTAAACTCAACCAACATGTAACAAACCTGCCCAACACATCCCCTTATCTCAACTACAAAGTAAAAAGGATGTAAACAAGATAATTATCAACTACCAACATCCACGGACACATGTCCGGATCACTGTACAACAAGGGTAAATCCGGGATCGCTATATTCTGCAACTTCCATTTTTATTTTTAAGAAACTTCCAATTTTCTTCAAGTTACTTTTTTATTCAACTTCCTTTTTTATTTAATTTCCAAATAAATCGTTAACGTATAGTGGTTTCTGGAATGAATTTCCATTTTTATTTTTATTCAAATTTCAATTTTATTTAATTTACTTTTCTATTAAACTTCGTTTTTTTATTTAATTTCCAAATAGATCGTTAAGGTATAGTGGTTTCTTGAATGAATTTCCATTTTTAATTTTCTGCAACTTCCATTTTTATTTTTATTCGACTTCCATTTTTATTCAAGTTATTTTCTATTCAACTTCCTTTTTTATTTAATTTTCAAATAGATCGTTAAGGTATAGTGGTTTTATAGCGATCTCGGTTGTCCCTTTACTGTTCTGTTGTATTCCGGACTCGATTCCGTGAAGTTGGTAGTGGTATCTATCCTGTTGTTGTCCTTTAATTCCACTTGATTGAGTTGTAGGATGTTTATGGGCTCTTGTTGAACTGGTGGGTTAAGCCTTGGTCTATATCCTTGTTGCCCAGGTTTTTGGTGTAACGCTCGAGCGGGTCATTCTGCGCTCGAGCGGAGTTTGGTTTCTAGTCTAGCGCTCGAGCGGGTGTTCTGGCGCTCGAGCGGAGATTGCACACTCCCAGTATTTCGTGTCTCTGCAAAACTTCTGCAGATGTGATTTTTACGCTCGAGCGGTGGCGCTCGAGCGGGTCAGTTGGCGCTCGAGCGGGTAGTACTTCCTGAGTATAAGTTCTGGGAAGGAGAAATCCACGCTCGAGCGGACTGGTTTTCGCGCTTGAGCGGAAGTGCTTTATTCTTGTGTCTTGGCGCTCGAGCGTGTCCAGATTTTTGTTCTTGGCGCTCGAGCGTCGTGTTCTCCGCTCGAGCAGGTCATACGTATATGAGTTATCCGCTGGGTGATTTCAAATCACTTTTTGCTTTTCTTTCTCTCTCCTACTTTTTCTAAAAACCATTTTTGAGAGCCTCTCTCTCTAGATACTCCCTTCTCTCTAGGGTTTGATCTAGTTAGAGTGTCCTCCTTCTCTTCGGCCTTTGTAAAAGTTGTGTTGATCGTCGAGGGCGTCGTTTTGATCTGAAAATCTTGGTCTTTGGAGCACGTTGGTTTTGGGTCTCTTCTCCATCCGAGCTCTAATTTCGAGGTAGGGATAACCTACTCCTTACTATGAGCTTTGTCTTTAAATTTTAGTATTTTGAGATGTTGGGGAAGGTTTGGTAATTTTGTGAAAGTTTGGGGCCTTTGTGTAAATTTTACAAAAGTTGGGGTTTTTATTTATATAAGACCTAAATGCATGTTTGGCATGGGAAAGTGAAATTAATGTTGAGATATTAATGAAAACGGAACCTAAGGGTTGTAATGTAAATTATGGAAAATGCCCTAATTACATTGGTTAATTAATTTGTAAAATTAATTATGAGAAATGAGGAATTGATTTGGGAAGTTATGGGATAAAAGGGTGTAGTTGGATTATTTATCACTCATCTAGTTGGAATGTTGATTATATATCCATTGTTGCATTTATTTTCTGTATAGAAATAACTACTTTGGGCTATCGGTGGAGGATAGTCTTGATTGTTGTAGACAATGCATGATGATTAGGCAAACTGAAACTAATCACTGGAATGTGTCATTGAGATTGACGATTGAAAGAATACATTAAATTTATGTATTGTGTGATGATGTGTATAATTGTTGTTTATATGCATTGTGTTGTGTTGGAGGAGATAGGGGATGTACTCCACGGTTTAGGGGAAGATAGGGGATGGACCTCTAAACCGGATGTTGTTGGGAGGAGATAGGGGATCAACTCCGTAGATAGAGCTCATATGCTTATCTAGTAATGTGTTGACAGAGCTCATCTGCTTGTCATTGGAAGTGTGATAGTGCTCATATGCATATCTGTGGAAGTGATGATATAGCTTGTATGCTTATCTGTTGTTGTGTGATATAGCTAGTATGCTTATCTATTATGAAATGGGAAGTGTTTGATATGAGTTACTGTCTCATATGAGTTGTTTGGCCAGGTTCTGAGCCATGGTTGTAAATTGAGAATTGAAAGGAATTGGAAAATGGACTGTGATATGGACTTGTATGTCATGAAACCGTAAAGTGTGATAAGGGAAAGTATCTGTGTTGGCCATCTATCAACTGCTAATCTTTTAGTCATTGTTCATATTTGGTTTAGTATATTTCTACTGGGCTGTGGCTCACCCTATATGGGAATATCATTTTTAGGTACAGGTAGCATGCCACCTCCAAGGACGTAGCTTGGGAGGCTAGAGGCGGACACACTTTTGTTGTCTTATTTTTGATGTATTACATGTATATTCAAGCCAAGGGCTTAATGTGTAAATGAGTTAGTACTCTTTTGTTGTAACCAAGTGTTAACTTGGAAAGCTGTAAGCCTCTAGGGCATTTGCTTTTATTGTTAACATGTAGTACTTTTTGTAATGAAACTCTGATTAATGGAAGAATGAGGCACTTTTGTAGATCAATGCATGTCTATATTGATGGGTTTTATGTTATTATTTTGAGGGCGTCACAGGTTTCTTGAATGAACTTCCATTTTTAATTTTCTGCAA
Source organism: Camellia sinensis (assembly GCF_055761805.1). Classification (NCBI taxonomy): domain Eukaryota; kingdom Viridiplantae; phylum Streptophyta; class Magnoliopsida; order Ericales; family Theaceae; genus Camellia; species Camellia sinensis. The sequence goes on along the minus strand of NC_138962.1, from coordinate 10,047,861 downwards.
CTTCCATTTTTATTTTTATTTGACTTCCATTTTTATTCAATTTACTTTTCTATTCAACTTCCTTTTTTATGTAATTTCCAAATAGATCGTTAACGTATAGTGGTTTCGGGAATGAACTTCCATTTTTAATTTTATGCAACTTCCATTTTTATTTTTATTCAACTTCCATTTTTATTCAATTTACTTTTCTATTAAACTTCCTTTTTTATTTAATTTCCAAATACACCGTTAAGGTATAGTGGTTTCTTGAATGAATTTCCATTTTTAATTTTCTGCAACTTCCATTTTTATTTTTATTCGACTTCCTTTTTTATTCAAGTTATTTTTCTATTCAACTTCCTTTTTTATTTAATTTTCAAATAGATCGTTATGGTATTGTGATTTCTTGAATGAACTTCCAATTTTAATTTTCTGCAACTTCCATTTTTATTTCTGTTCAACTTCTTTTTTTATTCAAGTTTCTTTTCTATTCAACTTCCTTTTTTATTTAATTTCCAAATAGATCGTTAAGGTATAGTGGTTTCTGGATTGAACTTCCATTTTTAATTTTATGCAACTTTCATTTTTGTTTTTCTTCAGCTTCCATATTTATTCAATTTGCTTTTCTGTTAAACTTCCTTTTTTATTTAATTTCCAAATAGACCGTTAAGGTATAGTAGTTTCTTGAATGAACTTCAACATTTAATTTTCTGCAACTTCCATTTTTTTTTATTCAACTTCCACTTGTATTCAAGTTATTTTTCTATTTAACTTCTTTATTTATTTAATTTCCAAATAGATCGCTAAGGTATAGTGCCTTCTTGAATGCACTTCCATTTTTAATTTTCTGCAACTTCCATTTTTATTTTTATTTAACTTCCTTTTTTATTCAAGTTTGTTTTCTACTCAACTTTCTTTTTTATTTAATTTCCAAATAGATCGTTAAGAAATAGTGGTTTCTGGATTGAACTTTCATTTTTAATTTTATGCAAATTTCATTTTTATTTTCATTCAACTTTCATTTTTATTGAATTTATTTTTCTATTAAACTTCTTTTTTTCTTTAATTTCCAAATAGATCGTTAAGGTATGGTGGTTCCTTCAATGAATTTCCATTTTTAATTTTCTGCTACTTCCATTTTTATTTTTATTCAACTTCCATTTTTATTCAAGTTATCTTTCTATTCAGCTTCCTTTTTTATTTAATTTCCAAATAGATCGATAAGGTATAGTGGTTTGTGGATTGAACTTCCATTTTTAATTTTATGCAACTTTCATTTTTATTTTTATTCAACTTCCATTTTTATTCAATTTAATTTTCTATTAAATTTTGTTTTTTATTTAATTTCCAAATAGATCGTTAAGGTATGGTGATTTCTTGATCGAATTTCCATTTTTAATTTTCTGCAACTTCCATTTTTATTTTTAATTTACTTCCAATTTTCTTCAAGTTACTTTTCTATTCAACTTCATTTTTTATTTAATTTCCAAATAGATCGTTAACGTATAGTGGTTTCTGGAACGAACTTCCATTTTTAATTTTATGCAACTTTCATTTTTATTTTTATTCAACTTCCATTTTTATTCAATTTACTTTTCTATTAAACTTCATTTTTTATTTAATTTCGAAATAGACCGTTAATGTATAGTGGTTTCTTGAAGGAATTTCCATTTTTAATTTTCTGCAACTTCCATTTTTATTTTTATTCGACTTCCATTTTTATTCAAGTTATTTTTCTATTCAACTTCCTTTTTTATATAATTTTCAAATAGATCGTTAAGGTATAGTAGTTTTTTGAATGAACTTCCAATTTTAATTTTCTGCAACTTCCATTTTTATTTCTATGCAACTTCTTTTTTTATTCAAGTTTGTTTTCTATTCAACTCCCTTTTTTGTTTAATTACCAAATAGATCGTTATGGTATAGTGGTTTCGGGATTGAACTTCCATTTTTAATTTTATGCAACTTTCAGTTTTATTTTTATTCAACTTCCATTTTTATTCAATTTACTTTTCTATTAAACTTCCTTTTTTATTTAATTTCCAAATAGATCGTTAAGGTATAGTGGTTTCTTGAATGAACTTCCATTTTTAATTTTCTGCAACTTCCATCTTTTTTTTATTCAACTTCCATTTTTATTCAAGTTATTTTTCAATTCAACTTCTTTTTTTATTTAATTTCCAAATCGATCGTTAACGTATAGTAGTTTCTTGAATGAACTTCCATTTTTAATTTTCTGCAACTTCCATTTTTATTTTTATTTAACTTTCTTTTTTATTCAAGTTTCTTTTCTACTCAACTTCCTTTTTTATTCAATTTCCAAATAGATCATTAAGGTATGGTGGTTTCTTGAATGAATTTCCATTTTTAATTTTTTGCAACTTCCATTTTTATTTTTATTCAACTTCCATTTTTATTAAAGTTATTTTTCTATTCAACTTCCTTTTTTATTTAATTTCCAAATAGATCGTTAAAGTATAGTGGTTTCTGGATTGAACTTCCATTTTAATTTTATGCAACTTTCATTTTTATTTTTATTCAACTTCCATTTTTTTTCAATTTACTTTTCTATTAAACTTCCTTTTTTATTTAATTTTCAAATATATTGTTAAGGTATGGTGGTTTCTAGAACGAATTTCCATTTTTAATTTTCTGCAACTTCCATTTTTATTTTTAATAAACTTCCAATTTTCTTCAAGTTACTTTTCTATTCAACTTCCTTTTTTATTTAATTTCCAAATAGATCGATAACGTATAGTGGTTTTTGGAATGAACTTCCATTTTTAATTTTATGCCACCTTCATTTTTATTTTTATTAAACTTCCATTTTTATTCAATTTACTTTTCTATTAAACTTCCTTTTTAATTTAATTTCCATATAGACCGTTAAGGTATAGGGGTTTCTTGAATGAATTTCCATTTTTAATTTTCTGCAACTTCTATTTTTATTTTTATTAGACTTCCTTTTTTATTCAAGTTATTTTTCTTTTCAACTACCTTTTTTATTTAATTTTGAAATAGATCGTTAAGGTATAGTGGTTTCTTGAATGAACTTCCAATTTTAATTTTCTGCAACTTCCATTTTTATTTCTATTCAACTTCTTTTTTTATTCAAGTTTTTTTCTATTCAACTTCCTTTTTTGTTTAATTTCCAAATAGATCGTTAAGGTATAGTAGTTTCCGGATTGAACTTCCATTTTTAATTTTATGCAACTTTCACTTTTATTTTTATTCAACTTGCATTTTTATTCAATTTACTTTTCTATTAAACTTCATTTTTTATTTAATTTTCAAATAGATTGTTAAGGTATAATGGTTTCTTGAATGAACTTCCATTTTTAATTTTATGCAACTTCCATCTTTATTCAATTTACTTTTCTATTAAACTTCGTTTTTTTATTTAATTTCCAAATAGATCGTTAACGTATAGTGGTTTCTTGAAAGAATTTCCATTTTTAATTTTCTGCAACTTTCATTTTTATTTTTAATTAACTTCCATTTTTATTCAAGTTACTTTCAATTCAACTTCTTTTTTTATTTAATTTCCAAATAGATCATTAAGGCATAGTGGTTTCTTAAATGAACTTTCAATTTTAGTTTTCTGCAACTTCCATTTTTATTTCTATTCAACTTCTTTTTTTATTCAAGTTTCTTTTCTATTCAACTTCCTTTTTTACTTAATTTCTAAATAGATCGTTAAGGTATAGTGGTTTCTGGATTGAACTTCCATTTTTAATTTTATGCAGCTTTCACTTTTATTTTTATTCAACTTCCATTTTTATTCAAATTACTTTTCTATTAGACTTCCTTTTTTATTTGATTTCCAAATAGATCATTAAGTTATTGTGGTTTCTTGAATGAACTTCCATTTTTAATTTTCTGCAACTTCCATTTTTTTTTTCGATTCAACTTCCATTTATATTCAAGTTATTTTTCTATTCAACTTCTTTTTTTTATTTAATTTGAAAACAGATCGTTAAGGTATAGTGGTTTCTTGAATGAACTTCCATTTTTAATTTTCTGCAACTTCCATTTTTATTTTTATTTAACTTCCTTTTTTATTCAAGTTTCTTTTCTACTCAACTTCCTTTTTTATTTAATTTCCAAATAGATCGTTAAGGTATACTGGTTTCTGGATTGAACTTCTATTTTTAATTTTATGCAACTTTCATTTTTATTTTCATTCAACTTCTATTTTTATTCAATTTAATTTTCTATTAAACTTCCTTTTTTATTTAATTTTCAAATAGATCGTTAAGGTATAGTGGTTTCCTGAATGAATTACCATTTTTAATTTTCGGCAACTTCCATTTTTATTTTTAATTAGCTTCCATTTTTCTTCAACTTACTTTTCTATTCAACTTCCTTTTTTATTTAATTTCCAAATAGATCTTTAAGGTCTAGCGGTTTCTTGAATGTACTTCCATTTTTAATTTTACGCAACTTCCATATTTATTTTTATTCAACTTCCATTTTTATTCAATTTTCTTTTCTATTCAACTTCTTTTTTTATGTAATTTCCAAATAGATCGTTAAGGTATATTGGTTTCTTGAATTAACTTCCATTTTTAATTTTATCCATCTTCCATTTTTATTTTTATTTAAATTCCTTTTTTATTCAAATTTATTTTCTACTCAACTTCGTTTTTTATTTAATTTCCAAATAGATCGTTAAGAAATCGTGGTTTCTGGATTGAACTTCCATTTTTAATTTTATTTCCAAATAGATTGTTAAGCTATGGTGGTTCCTTGAATGAATTTCCATTTTTAATTTTCTGCTACATCCATTTTTATTTTTATTCAACTTCCATTTTTATTCAAGTTATTTTTCTATTCAACTTCCTTTTTTATTTAATTTCCAAATAGATCGTTAAGGTATAGTGGTTTCTGGATTGAACTTCCATTTTTAATTTTATGCAACTTTCATTTTTATTTTTATTCAACTTCCATTTTTATTCAATTTACTTTTCTATTAAATTTCATTTTTTATTTAATTTCCAAATAGATCGTTATGGTATGGTGGTTTCTTCAACGAATTTCCATTTTTAATTTTCTGCAACTTCCATTTTCATTTTTAATTTACTTCCAATTTTCATCAAGTTACTTTTCTATTCAACTTCCCTTTTTATTTAATTTCGAAATAGACCGTTAAGGTATAGGGGTTTGTTGAATAAATTTTCATTTTTAATTTTCTGCAACTTCCATTTTTATTTTTATTTGACTTCCATTTTTATTCAAGTTATTTTTCTTTTCAACTTCCTTTTTTATTTAATTTTCAAATAGATCGTTAGTGTATAGTGGTTTCTTGAATGAAGTTCCATTTTTATTTCTATTCAACTTCTTTTTTTATTCAAGTTTCTTTTCTATTCAACTTCCTTTTTCATTTAATTTCCAAATAGATCGTTAAGGTATTGTGGTTTCTGGATTGAACTTCCATTTTTAATTTTATGCAACTTTCATTTTTATTTTTATTCAACTTCTATTTTTATTCAATTCACTTTTCTATTAAACTTCTTTTTTTATTTAATTTCCAAATAGATCGTTAAGGTATAATGGTTTCTTGAATGAACTTCCATTTTTAATTTTATGCAACTTCCATTTTTATTTTTTTTCAAATTCCATTTTTATTCAATTTACTTTTCTATTAAACTTCATTTTTTTATTTAATTTCCAAATAGATCGTTAAGGTATAGTGGTTTCTTGAATTAATTTCCATTTTTAATTTTCTGCAACTTCCACTTTTATTTTTAATTAACTTCTATTTTTATTCAAGTTACTTTTCAATTCAACTTCTTTTTTTATTTAATTTCCAAATAGATCGTTAAGATATAGTGGTTCCTTGAATGAACTTCCAATTTTAATTTTCTGCAACTTCCATTTTTATTTCTATTCAACTTCTTTTTTTATTCAAGTTTCTTTTCAATTCAACTTCCTTTTTTATTTAATTTCTAAATAGATCGTTAAGGTATAGTGGTTTCTGGATTGAACTTCCATTTTTAATTTTATGCAGACTTCATTTTTATTTTTATTCAACTTCCGTTTTTATTCAAATTACTTTTCTATTAAACTTCCTTTTTTATTTGATTTCCAAATAGATCATTAAGGTATTGTGGTTTCTTGAATGAACTTCAAGTTATTTTTCTATTCAACTTCTTTTTTTATTTAATTTCCAAACAGATCGTTATGGTATAGTGGTTTCTTAAATGAACTTCCATTTTTATTTTTATTTAACTTCCTTTTTTATTCAAGTTTCTTTTCTACTCAACTTCCTTTTTTATTTAATTTTCAAATAGATCGTTAAGGTATACTGGTTTCTGGATTGAACTTCTATTTTAAATTTTATGCAACTTTCATTTTTATTTTCATTCAACTTCCATTTTTATTCAATTTACTTTTCTATTAAACTTCCTTTTTTATTTAATTTCCAAATAGATCGTTAAGGTATGGTGGTTTCTTGAATGAATTTCCATTTTTAATTTTCTGCAACTTCCATTTTTATTTTTAATTAACTTCCATTTTTCTTCAACTAACTTTTCTATTCAACTTCCTTTTTTATTTAATTTCCAAATAGATCTTTAAGGTTTAGCGGTTTCTTGAATGTACTTCAATTTTTAATTTTATGCAACTTCCATTTTTATTTTTATTCAACTTCCATTTTTATTCAATTTTCTTTTCTATTCAACTTCTTTTTTTTATGTAATTTCCAAATAGATCGTTAAGGTATATTAGTTTCTTGAATTAACTTCCATTTTTAATTTTATCCGATTTCCATTTTTAATTTTATTCAACTTCCATTTTTATTCAATTTACTTTTCTATTAAACTTCCTTTTTTGTTTAATTTCCAAATAGATCGTTAAGGTATGGTGGTTTCTTGAATGAATTGCCATTTTTAATTTTCTGCAACTTCCATTTTTATTTTTAATTAACTTCCATTTTTCTTCAACTAACTTTTCTATTCAACTTCCTTTTTTATTTAATTTCCAAATAGATCTTTAAGGTTCAGCGGTTTCTTGAATGTACTTCCATTTTTAATTTTCTGCAACTTCCATTTTTTTTTTCGATTCAACTTCCATTTATATTCAAGTTATTTTTCTATTCAACTTCTTTTTTTTATTTAATTTGAAAACAGATCGTTAAGGTATAGTGGTTTCTTGAATGAACTTCCATTTTTAATTTTCTGCAACTTCCATTTTTATTTTTATTTAACTTCCTTTTTTATTCAAGTTTCTTTTCTACTCAACTTCCTTTTTTATTTAATTTCCAAATAGATCGTTAAGGTATACTGGTTTCTGGATTGAACTTCTATTTTTAATTTTATGCAACTTTCATTTTTATTTTCATTCAACTTCTATTTTTATTCAATTTAATTTTCTATTAAACTTCCTTTTTTATTTAATTTTCAAATAGATCGTTAAGGTATAGTGGTTTCTAGATTGAACTTCCATATTTAATTTTATGCAACTTCCATTTTTATTTTTATTCAACTTCCATTTTTATTCAATTTTCTTTTCTATTCAACTTCTTTTTTATGTAATTTCCAAATAGATCGTTAAGGTATATTGGTTTCTTGAATTAACTTCCATTTTTAATTTTATCCAATTTCCATTTTTAATTTTATTCAACTTCCATTTTTATTCAATTTACTTTTCTATTAAACTTCCTTTTTTATTTAATTTCCAATTAGCTCGTTAAGGTATAGTTGTTTCTTGAATGAACTTCCATTTTTTATTTTCTGCAACTTCCATTTTTTTTTATTCAACTTCGATTTTTATTCAAGTTATTTTTCAATTCAATTTCTTTTTTTATTTAATTTCCAAATAGATCGTGAAGGTATAGCGGTTTCTTGAATGCACTTCCATTTTTAATTTTTTGCAACTTCCATTTTTATTTTTATTTAAATTCCTTTTTTATTCAAGCTTCTTTTCTACTCAACTTCGGTTTTTATTTAATTTCCAAATAGATCGTTAAGAAATAGTGGTTTTTGGATTGAACTTCCATTTTTAATTTTATGCAACTTTCATTTTTATTTTCATTATACTTCCATTTTTATTGAATTTACTTTTCTATTAAACTTCATTTTTTATTTAATTTCCAAATAGATCGTTAGGCTATGGTGGTTCCTTGAATAAATTTCCATTTTTAATTTTCTGCTACTTCAATTTTTATTTTTATTCAACTTCCATTTTTATTCATGTTATTTTTCTATTCAACTTCCTTTTTTATTTAATTTCCAAATAGATCGTTAAGGTATAGTGGTTTCTGGATTGAACTTCCATTTTTAATTTTATGCAACTTTCATTTTTATTTTTATTCAACTTCCATTTTTATTCCATTTACTTTTCTATTAAATTTCATTTTTGTTTAATTTCCAAATAGATCGTTAAGGTATGGTGGTTTCTTGAACGAATTTCCATTTTTGATTTTCTGCAACTTCCATTTTTATTTTTTATTTACTTCCAATTTTCTTCAAGTTACTTTTCTATTCAACTTCATTTTTTATTTAATTTCCAAATAGATCGTTAACGTATAGTGGTTTCTGGAACGAACTTCCATTTTTAATTTTATGCAACTTTCATTTATATTTTTATTCAACTTCCATTTTTATTCAATTTACTTTTCTATTAAACTTCCTTTTTTATTTAATTTCGAAATAGACCGTTAAGGTATAGTGGTTTCTTGAATGAATTTCCATTTTTAATTTTCTGCAACTTCCATTTTTATTTTTATTCGACTTCCATTTTTATTCAAGTTTTTTTTTTCTTTTCAACTTCCTTTTTTATTTAATTTTCAAATAGATCGTTAAGGTATAGTGGTTTCTTGAATGAAGTTCCAATTTTAATTTTGTACAACTTCCATTTTTATTTCTATTCAACTTCTTTTTCTATTCAAGTTTGTTTTCTATTCAACTTCCTTTTTTATTTAATTTCGAAATGGATCGTTAAGTTATAGTGGTTTCTGGATTGAACTTCCCTTTTTAATTTTATGCAACTTTCACTTTTATTTTTATTCAACTTTCATTTTTATTCAATTTAGTTTTCTATTAAACTTCATTTTTTATTTAATTTCCAAATAGATCGTTAAGGTATAGTGGTTTCTTGAATGAACTTCCATTTTTAATTTTCTGCAACTTCCATTTTTATTTTTATTTCACATCCATTTTTATTCAAGTTATTTTTCTACTCAACTGCCTTTTTTATTTAATTTCCAAATAGATCGTTGAGGTATAGTGGTTTCTTGAATGAATTTCCATTTTTAATTTTCAGCAACTTCCATTTTTATTTTTAATTAACTTTCATTTTTATTCAAGTTACTTTTCAATTCAACTTTTTTTTTTTTAATTTAATTTCCAAAATAGAGCGTTAAGGTATAGTGGTTTCTTGAATGAACTTCCAATTTTAATTTTCTGTAACTTCCATTTTTATTTCTATGCAACTTCTTTTTTTATTCAAGTTTCTTTTCTATTCAGCTTCATTTTTTATTTAATTTCTAAATAGATCGTTAAGGTATAGTGGTTTCTGGATTGAACTTCCATTTTTAATTTTATGCAACATTCACTTTTATTTTTCTTCAACTTCCATTTTTATTCAAATTACTTCTCTACTAAACTTCCTTTTTTATTTAATTTCCAAATAGATCATTAAGGTATAGTGGTTTCTTGAATGAACTTCCATTTTTAATTTTATGTAACTTCTGTTTTTATTTTTATTCAAATTCCTTTTTTATTCAATTTACTTTTCTATTAAACTTCGTTTTTTTATTTAATTTCGAAATAGATCGTTAAGGTATAGTGGTTTCTTGAATAAATTCCATTTTTAATTTTCTGCAACTTCCTTTTTTAATTTTATTTAACTTCCATTTTTATTCGAGTTTCTTTTGTACTCAACTTCCTTTTTTATTTAATTTCCAAATAGATCGTTAAGGTATAGTGGTTTCTGGATTGAACTTCTATTTTTAATTTTATGCAACTTTCATTTTTATTTTCATTCAACTTCCATTTTTATTCAATTTACTTTTCTATTAAACTTCCTTTTTTATTTAATTTCCAAATAGATCGTTAAGGTATGGTGGTTTCTTGAATGAATTTTCACTTTTAATTTTCTGCAACTTCCACTTTTATTTTTAATTAACTTCCATTTTTCTTCAAGTTACTTTTCTATTCAACTTCCTTTTTTGTTGAATTTCCAAATTGATCGTTAATGTATAGTGGTTTCTTGAATGAACTTCCATTTTTAATTTTCTGCAATTTTTATTTTTATTTTTATTTAACTTTCTTATTTATTCAAGTTTCTTTTCTACTCAACTTCCTTTTTTATTTAATTTCCAAATAGATCGTTAACGTATAGTGGTTTCTTGAATGAACTTCCATTTTTAATTTTATGCAACTTCCATTTTTATTTTTATTCAACTTCCATTTTTAGTCAATTTACTTTTCTATTGAACTTCATTTTTTATTTAATTTCCAAATAGATCGTTAAGGTATAGTGGTTTTTTTAATGAATTTCCATTTTTAATTTTCTGCAACTTCCATTTTTATTTTTAATTAACTTCCATTTTTTTCAAGTTACTTTTAAATTCAACTTCCTTTTTTATTTAATTTCCAAATAGATCGTTAAGGTATTGTGGTTTCTTGAATGAACTTCCATTTTTAATTTTCTGCAACTTCGATTTTTATTTCAATGCAACTTCTTTTTTTATTCAAGTTTCTTTGCTATTCAACTTCCTTTTTTATTTATTTTCCAAATAGATCGTTAAGGTATAGTGGTTTCTGGATTGAACTTCCATTTTTAATTTTATATAGCGATCCCGGTTTTCCCTTTCGTGCTTAACTGTAATCCGGATTCGATTTCGTAAGGGTGTTGTTGTCCTACCCTCTTTCTATCCCTTTCTCTTTGTGTTCGAGCTGTGGGTTGTGTTGGGCAGGTTGGGAATAAGTTAGTTGCGTTTTAAAACGTAAAGTCTTTGCCCAGTTTTTGGTCTCTGCGCTCGAGCGGCGCTTTTGACGCTCGAGCGGGACTCTGTTGTTGCTTGTCCGCTCGAGCGGAGGTGTTGGCGCTCGAGCGGGGAAATCATCCATCCAGTATTTCGTCTGCAGTGGCATACGCTCGAGCAGGGGATTGGACGCTCGAGCGGGAGTATGTGTCTGACGCTCGAGCGGGGAGTTTGACGCTCGATCGGGCATCATGTCTGTAAAAGTTCTGGGAGCGTGCATCTGCCGCTCGAGCGGGGGATTGGACGCTCGAGCGGGGATCTGTGAGTGACGCTCGAGCGGGGAGTTCAACGCTCGAGCGGGGTGACTTTTATATAAAGCCGAGATCCGACCTTTTTGTTCACTTTTCAACATCTTTTCTCTCTCTTACTTTTCCAAAAAGGTATTTTGAGAGCTCCTCTCACTAAAACCCTAACTTCTCTCTTAGGATTGATCTAGTAGGAGTTGTTTTCTCACCTTGGGCCTTTACAAAAGTTGTGTTGATCGTTGAGGGCTATCTTTTAATCTGAAAATTTCGGGATTTGGAGCATTTTCGTTTCTTCGTCTCCTTCGTTGAGCCCCATCATTCGAGGTAAGGATAACCTACTCCGTCTTATGAGCTTTGTCTTTAAATTTTAGCATTTTGATATGTTGGGGGTTGTTGGGTAATTTTGAGAAAGTTTGGGCCTTTGTGTAATTTTACAAAAGTCGGGGTTTTAAATATATAAACCTATATGCATGTTAGGCATAGAGAAATGAGATTAATGTTGGGACATTGATGGAAATGGAACCTTAGGGTTGTTTTGTGAATTATGGTAATTTGCCCTAATTGGATTAATTAATTAATGCATATAATTAATTGAAGAAAACAAGGAATTGAATTGAGAATGTTGAAATTGAGAATGTATGGGACTAAAGAGTGTAGACGAATCTTTTATTGCTCATCTAGTTGAAATGTTGATATATTATCCATTTGTGCATTTATTTCCTGCTTAGAAATAATTGCCTTGGGCTACCGGTGGAGGGTAGTGTTGATTGTTGTAGACAACGCATGATGATTAGGCAAACTAAAACTAATCAAGCGGATGTGTCATAGAGTATGACGGTTGATAGAATACATTAACTTTATGTATTGAGTGATTGTGTATATGACCAATGCGTTTATATGCATTATGTGTAGACGGTTGATAGAATACATTAACTTTATGTATTGATCGATGTGTATATGATTCTGTGTTTATATGCATTGCTTGTGTAGAGGAGGAGATGGGGGATGTACTCCGCGGTTTAGGGGAAGATGGGGGATGTACCTCTAAACCGGATAGGATTGGGAGGAGATGGGGGATGAACTCTGTAGACACAGCTCATATGCTTGTCTAGAGAAGTGAAGATACAGCTCATATGCTTATCTTTGTGAAGTGTAGATATAGCTCATATGCTTGTCTAGTGCAGTGTGGATACAACTTATATGCTTATCTGTTGATGTGTAACATGCTTATCTGTTGTGGTATTGATATAGCTCATATGCTTATCTATTGAAATGTTGATATAGCTCATATGCTTATCTGTTGTAGTAGTGATATAGCTCGTAAGCTTATCTATTGAAAAGTTTGTTTGATTTGATATAGCACTAAAATGTATATCATCATCATTTGTGAAGTATGGAAGTAGTTTATGTGTTATTGATACAACACCAAAATGTGTATCCACCGTGAATTTCGAAAGTGTTCTAATGATGAACTATAACCTCATCAAATGTTTTGGCCAGAGTACTGAGCCTTGTTTTCAAACTCAAAGTCGAATAAGAAATGGAAAGTGAATTGTAACGTAGGCTTGGTTGTCATGGAATTGAAATAAGATGTAAATGGAGGTGTAAGTATCGACCATCTTTCAGTTGCTAATCTTTTAGGCATTGTTTATAGCTGGTTTAGTATATCTCTGCTGGGCTGTGGCTCACCCTATATGGGAACATCATTTCAGGTACAGGTAGCATGCCACCTCCAAGGACATAGCTTGGGAGGCTAGAGGCGGACAGACTTTTGTTCTCCTATATCCTTTTGATGTATTACATGTAAATTCAATGCCAAGGGCTTAATGTGTAACCGAGTCAATTATCTCTTTTGTAACCAAGTGTTAACTTGGAAAGCTGTAAGCCCGTAGGGCGTTTACTTTTGTTGTTAACGTGTAATACTTTTGTAATGAAGTACACTGATGAAATGAGGAAATGCGGATCTTTTGTATATAAATGTATGTTTATATTGATGAGTTTAATGTTATTATTTTGGGGGCGTTACATTTTATGCCACTTTCATTTTTATTTTCATTCAACTTCTATTTTTATTCAATTTACTTTTCTATTAAACTTCCTTTTTTATTTAATTTCCAAATAGATCGTTAAGGTATGGTGGTTTCTTGAATGAATTTCCATTTTCATTTTTAATTAATTTCCATTTTTCTTCAAGTTATTTTTCTAATCAACTTCCTTTTAAATTTAATTTCCAAATAAATCGTTAAGGTATGGTGGTTTCTTGAATGAATTTTCATTTTTAATTTTTTGCAACTTCCATTTTTATTTTTAATTAACTTCCAATTTTCTTCAAGTTACTTTTCTATTCAACTTCCTTTTTTATTTAATTTCAGAATAGATCGTTAAGGTATAGCGCTTTCAGGAATGAACTTCCACTTTTAATTTTATGCAACTTCCATTTTTATTTTTATTCAACTTCCATTTTTATTCAATTTACTTTTCTATTAAACTTCATTTTTTTATTTAATTTTCAAATAGATCGTTATGGTATAGTGATTTCTAGATTGAACTTCCATTTTTAATTTTATGCAACTTTCATTTTTATTTTTATTCAACTCCGATTTTTATTCAATTTACTTTTCTATTAAACTTCCTTTTTTATTTAATTTCCAAATAGATCGTTAAGGTATAGTGGTTTCTTGAATGAATTTTCATTTTTAATTTTCTGCAACTTCCATTTTTATTTTTATTCGACTTCCATTTTTATTCAAGTAATTTTTCGATTCAACTTCCTTTTTTATTTAATTTTCAAATAAATCGTTATGGTATAGTGGTTTCTTGAATGAACTTCCAATTTTAATTTTCTGCAACTTCCATTTTTATTTCTATTCAACTTCATTTTTTATTCAAGTTTCTTTTCTATTAAACTTCCTTTTTCATTTAATTTCCAAATAGATTGTTAAGGTAAAGTGGTTTCTTGAATTAACTTCCAATTTTAATTTTCTGCAACTTCCATTTTTATTTTTATTTCACTTCCATTTTTATTCAAGTTATTTTTCTATTCAACTTCCTTTTTTTATTTAATTTGCAAATAGATCGTTAAGGTATAGTGGTTTCTTGAATGAATTTCCATTTTTAATTTTCTGCAACTTCCATTTTTATTTTTAATTAACTTCCAATTTTCTTCCAGTTACTTTTCTACTCAACTTCCTTTTTTATTTAATTTCCAAACAGATCGTTAACGTATAGTGGTTTCTGGAATGAACTTCCATTTTTAATTTTATGCAACTTCCATTTTTATTTCTATGCAACTTCTTTTTTTATTCAAGTTTCTTTTCTATTCAGCTTCCTTTTTTATTTGATTTCTAAATAGATCGTTAAGGTATAGTGGTTTCTGGATTGAACTTCTATTTTTAATGTTATGCAACTTTCACTTTTATTTTTATTCAACTTCCATTTTTATTCAAACTATTTTTCTATTAAACTTCCATTTTTATTTAATTTCCAAGTAGATCATTGAGGTATAGTGGTTTCTTGAATGAACTTCCATTTTTAATTTTATGCAACTTCCATTTTTATTTTTATTCAAATTCCTTTTTTATTCAATTTACTTTTCCATTAAACTTCGTTTTTTTATTTAATTTCCAAATAGATCGTTAAAGTATAGTGGTTTCTTGAATGAACTTCCAATTTTAATTTTTTGCAACATCCATTTTTATTTCTATTCAACTTCTTTTTTTATTCAAGTTTCTTTTCTATTAAACTTCCTTTTTAATTTAATTTCCAAATAGATCGTTAAGGTATAGTGGTTTCTTGAATGAACTTCCATTTTTAATTTTCTGCAACTTCCATTTTTATTTTTATTCCACTTCCATTTTTATTCAAGTTATTTTTCTATTGAACTTCCTTTTTTATTTAATTTCCAAATAGATCGTTAACGTATAGTGGTTTCTGGAATGAACTTCCATTTTTAATTCTATGCAACTTTCATTTTTATTTTTATTCAACTTCCATTTTTATTCAATTAACTCTGTTATTTAACTTCCTTTTTTATTTAATTTCCAAATAGATCGTTAAGGTATAGTGGTTTCTTGAATGAACTTCCATTTTTAATTTTCTGCAACTTTCATTTCTATTTTTATTCAACTTAAATTTTTATTCAATTTACTTTTCTATTAAACTTCCTTTTTTATTTAATTTCCAAATTGATCATTAAGGTATGGTGGTTTTTTGAATGAATTTTCATTTTTAATTTTCTGCAGCTTCCATTTTTATTTTTAATTAACTTCCAATTTTTTCAAGTTACCTTTCTACTCAACTTCCTTTTTTATTTAATTTCCAAATAGATCGTTAAGGTATGGTGGTTTCTTGAATGAATTTTAAATTTTAATTTTCTACAACTTCCATTTTTATTTTTAATTAACTTCCAGTTTTCTTCAAGTTACTTTTCTATTCAACTTCTTTTTTTATTTAATTTCCAAATAGATCGTTAAGGTATAGTGGTTTCTGGAATGAACTTTCACTTTTAATTTTATGCAACTTCCATTTTTATTCAATCTACTTTTCTATTAAACTTCATATTTTTATTTAATTTTCAAATAGATCGTTGTGGTAATGTGGTTTCTGGATTGAACTTCCATTTTTAATTTTATGCAACTTTTATTTTTATTTTTATTCAACTTCCATTTTTATTCAATTTACTTTTCTATTAAACTTCCTTTTTTGTTTAATTTCCAAATAGATCGTTAAGGTATAGTGGTTTCTTGAATGAATTTTCATTTTTAATTTTCTGCAACTTCCATTTTTATTTTTATTCGACTTCCATTTTTATTCAAGTTATTTTTCGATTCAACTTCGTTTTTTATTTAATTTTCAAATAAATCGTTAAGGTATAGTGGTTTCTTGAATGAAGTTCCAATTTTAATTTTCTGCAACTTCTATTTTTATTTCTATTCAACTTCATTTTTTATTCAAGTTTCTTTTCTATTAAACTTCCTTTTTTATTTAATTTCCAAATAGATCTTTAAGATATAGTGGTTTCTTGAATGAACTTCCATTTTTAATTTTCTGCAACTTAAATTTTTTTTTTATTTCACTTCCATTTTTATTCAAGTTATTTTTCTATTCAACTTCCTTTTTTATGTAATTTCCAAATAGATCGTTAAGGTATACTGGTTTCTTGAATGTATTTCTATTTTTAATCTTCTGCAACTTCTAATTTTATTTTTAATTAACTTCCAATTTTCTTCAAGTAACTTTTCTACTCAACTTCCTTTTTTATTTAATTTCCAAATAGATCGTTAACGTATAGTGGTTTCTGGAATGAACTTCCATTTTTAATTTTATGCAACTTCCATTTTTATTTTTATTCAACTTCCATTTTTATTCAATTTACTTTTCTATTAAACTTCGTTTTTTTTATTTAATTTCCAAATAGATCGTTATGGTATAGTGGTTTCTTGAATGAAATTCCAATTTTAATTTTCAGCAACTTCCATTTTTATTTCTATTCAACTTTTTTTTTTATTCAATTTCATTTCTATTCAACTTCCTTTTTTATTTAATTTCCAAATAGGTCGTTAAGGTATAGTGGTTTCTTCGTTGAACTTTCATTTTTAATTTTATGCAACTTTCACTTTTATTTTTATTCAACTTCCATTTTTATTCAATTTACTTTTCTACCAAACTTCCTTTTTTATTTAATTTTCAAATAGATCGTTAAGGTATAGTGGTTTCTTGAATGAACTTCCAATTTTAATTTTCTGCAACTTCCATTTTTATTTCTATTCAACTTATTTTTTTATTCAAGTTTCTTTTCTATTAAACTTCCTTTTTTATTTGATTTCCAAATAGATCGTTAAGGTATAGTGGTTTCTTGAAGGAACTTCCATTTTTAATTTTCTGCACCTTCCATTTTTATTTTTATTCCACTTCCATTTTTATTCAAGTTATTTTTCTATTCAACTTCCTTTTTTATTTAATTTCCAAATAGATTGTTAACATATAGTGGTTTCTGAAATGAACTTCCATTTTTAATTTTATGCAACTTTCATTTTTATTTTTATTCAACTTCCGTTTTTATTCAATTAACTCTTTTATTTAACTTCCTTTTTTATTTAATTTCCAAATAGATCGCTAAGGTATAGTGGTTTCTTGAATGAACTTCCATTTCTAATTTTCTGTAACTTTCATTTCTATTTTTACTCAACTTCCATTTTTATTCGATTTATTTTTCTATTAAACTTCCTTTTTTATTTAATTTCCAAATAGATCGTTAAGGTATGGTGGTTTCTGGAATGAATTTCCAATTTTAACTTTCTGCAACTACCATTTTTATTTTTAATTAACTTCCAATTTTCTTCAAGTTACTTTTCTACTCAGCTTCCTTTTTTATTTAATTTCCAAATAGATCGTTAAGGTATAGTGGTTTCTTGAATGAACTTCCAATTTTAATTTTCTGCAACTTCCATTTTTATTTCTATTCAACTTCTTTTTTTATTCAAGTTTCTTTTCTATTAAACTTCCTTTTTTATTTAATTTCCAAATAGATCGTTAAGGTATAGTGGTTTCTTGAATAAACTTCCTTTTTTAATTTTCTGCAACTTCCATTTTTATTTTTATTCCACTTCCATTTTTATTTTTATTCCACTTCCATTGTTATTCAAGTTATTTTTCTATTGAACTTCCTTTTATATTTAATTTCCAAATAGATCATTAACGTATAGTGGTTTCTGGAATGAACTTCCATTTTTAATTTTATGCAACTTTAATTTTTATTTTTATTCAACTTCCATTTTTATTCCATTAACTCTTTTATTTAACTTCCTTTTTTTTTATTTAATTTCCAAATAGATCGTTAAGGTATAGTGGTTTCTTGAATGAACTTCCATTTTTAATTTTCTGCAAATTTCATAACTATTTTTATTCAACTTCCATTTTTATTCAATTTACTTTTCTATTAAACTTCCTTTTTTATTTAATTTCTAAATTGATCGTTAAGGTATAGTGGTTTCTCGAATGAACTTCCATTTTTAATTTTCTGCAACTTCCTTTTTTATTCAAGTTTCTTTTCTACTCAACTTCCTTTTTTAGATAATTTCCAAATAGATCGTTAAGGTATAGTGGTTTCTGGATGGTACTTCCATTTTTAATTTTATGCAACTTTCACTTTTATTTTTATTCAACTTCAATTTTTATTCAATTTACTTTTCTACTCAACTTCCTTTTTTATTTAATTTCCAAATAGATCGTTAAGGTATAGTGGTTTCTGGATTGAACTTCTATTTTTAATTTTATGCAAGTTTCATTTGTGTTTTCATTCACATTCTATTTTTATTCAATTTACTTTTCTATTATACTTCCTTTTTTTATTTAATTGCCAAATAGATCGTTAAGGTATGGTGGTTTCTTCAATGAATTTTCATTTTTAATTTTCTACAATTTCTATTTTTATTTTTAATTAACGTCTATTTTTCTTCAAGTTACTTTTCTATTCAACTTCCTTTTTTATTTAATTTCCAAATAGATCGTTAATGTAGAGTGGTTTCTGGAATGAACTTCCATTTTTAATTTTATGCAACTTTCATTTTTATTTTTATTCAACTTCCATTTTTGTTAAATTTACTTTTTTTTTATTAAACTTCCTTTTTTATTTAATTTCCAAATAGATCGTTAAGGTATAGTGGTTTCTTGAATGAACTTCCATTTTTAATTTTCTGCAACTTCCATTTCTATTTTTATTCAACTTCCATTTTTATTCAATTTACTTTTCTATTAAACTTCCTTTTTTATTTAATTTCCAAATAGATCGTTAAGGTATGGTGGTTTCTTGAATGAATTTCCATTTTTAATTTTCTGCAACTTCTATTTTTATTTTTAATTAACTTCCATTTTTATTCAATTTACTTTTCTATTCAACTTCCTTTTTTATTTAATTTCCAATTTGATCGTTAAGATATAGTGGTTTCTGGAATGAATTTCCATTTTTAATTTTATGCAACTTCCATTTTTATTTTTATTCGACTTCCATTTTTATTCAATTTACTTTTCTATTAAACTTCTTTTTTTTATTTAATTTCCAAATAGATCGTTATGGTATAGTGGTTTCTTGAATGAACTTCCATTTTTAATTTTCTGCAACTTCCATTTTTATTTTTATTCGATTTCCATTTTTATTCGAGTTATTTTTCTATTCAACTTCCTTTTTTATTTAATTTTCAAATAGATCGTTAAGGTGTACTGGTTTCTTGTATGAACTTCCAATTTTAATTTTCTGTAACTTCCATTTTTATTTTTATTTGACTTCCATTTTTATTCAATTTACTTTTCTATTCAACTTCATTTTTTATTTAATTTCCAAATAGATCGTTAAGATATAGTGGTTTCTAGATTGAACTTCCATTTTTAATTTTATGAAACTTTGATTTTTATTTTCATTCAACTTCCATTTTTATTCAATTTACTTTTCTATTAAACTTTCTTTTTTATTTAATTTCCAAATAGATCGTTAAGGTATGGTGGTTTCTTGAATGAATTGTTATTTTTAATTTTCTGCAACTTCCGTTTTTATTTTTAATTAACTTCCATTTTTCTTCAAGTTACTTTTCTATTCAACTTCCTTTTTTAATTAATTTCCAAATAGATCGTTAACGTCTAGTGGTTTCTGGAATGAACTTCCATTTTTAATTTTACGCAACTTCATTTTTATTTTTATGCAACTTCCATTTTTAATCAATTTACTTTTCTACTAAATTTCCCTTTTTATTTAATTTCCATATAAATCGTTATGGTATAGTGGTTTCTTGAATGAAACTTCCATCTTTAATTTTCTGCAACTTCCTTTTTTATTTTTATTCCACTTCCATTTTTATTCAAGTTATTTTTCTATTCAACTTCCTTTTCTATTTAATTTCCAAATAGATCGTAATGTTATAGTGGTTTCTTGAATGAACTTCCATTTTTAATTTTCGGCAACTTCCATTTTTATTTCTATTCAACTTCCTTTTTTATTTCATTTCCAGATAGATCGTTAAGGTATAGTGGTTTCTGGATTGAACTTCCATTTTTAATTTTATGCAAATTTCATTTTTTTTTATTCAACTTCATTTTTATTCAATTTACTTTTCTATTAAACTTTCTTTTTTATTTAATTTCCAAATAGATCGTTAAGGTATAATGGTTTCTTGAATGAACTTCCATTTTTAATTTTCTGCAACTTCCATTTTTATTTTTATTCGACTTCCATTTTTATTCAAGTTATTTTTCTATTCAACTTTTTTGTTATTTAATTTTCAAATAGATCATTAAGTTATAGTGGTTTCTATATATGAACTTCTAATTTTAATTTTCTGCAACTTCCAGTTTTATTTCTATTCAACTTCTTTTTTTATTCAATTTTCTTTTCTATTCAACTTCTTTTTTTATTTAATTTGCAAATAGATCGTTAAGGTATAGTGGTTTCTGGAATGAACTTCCATTTTTAATTTTCTGCAACTTCCATTTTTATTTTTCTTCAACTTCCATTTTTATTCAATTTACTTTTCTATTAAACTTCTTTTTTTATTTAATTTCCTAATGGATCGTTAAGGTATAGTGGTTTCTTGAATGAACTTCCAATTCTAATTTTCTGCAACTTCAATTTTTATTTTTATTTGACTTCCATTTTTATTCAGTTTACTTTTTCTATTCAACTTCCTTTTTTTATTTAATTTCCAAATAGATCATTAAGGTATAGTGGTTTCTGGATTGAACTTCCATTTTTAATTTTATGCAACTTTCATTTTTATTTTTATTCAACTTCCATTTTTATTCAATTTACTTTTCTATTAAACTTCCATTTTTATTTAATTTCCAAATAGATCGTTAAGCTATAGTGGTTTCTTGAATGAACTTTCATTTTTGATTTTCTGCAACTTCCATTTTTATTTTTATTCAACTTCCATTTTCATTGAAGTTATTTTTCTATTCAACTTCCTTTTTTATTTAATTCCCAAATAGATCATTAAGGTATAGTGGTTTCTTGAATGAACATCCATTTTTATTGTTATTTAACTTCCTTTTTTATCAAGTTTCTTTTCTACTCAACTTCCTTTTTTATTTAATTTCCAAATAGATCGTTAAGGTATAGTGGTTTTTGGATTGAACTTCCATTGTTAATTTTAAGCAACTTTCATTTTTATTTTTATTCAACTTCCATTTTTATTCAATTTACTTTTCTATTAAACTTCCTTTTTTATTTAATTTCCAAATAGATCGTTAAGGTATGGTGGTTTCTTGAATGAATTTTCATTTTTAATTTTCTGCAACTTCCATTTTTATTTTTAATTAACTTCCATTTTTCTTCAAGTTACTTTTCTATTCAACTTCCTTTTTTTATTTAATTTCCAAATAGATCGTTAACGTATAGTGGTTTCTGGAATGAACTTCCATTTTTAATTTTATGCAACTTCCATTTTTATTTTTATTCAACTTCCATTTTTATTCAATTTACTTTTCTATTAAACTTCGTTTTTTTAATTAATTTCCAAATAGATCGTTATGGAATAGTGGTTTCTTGAATGAACTTCCAATTTTAATATTCTGCAACTTTCATTTTTAATTTTATGCAACTTTCACTTTTATTTTTATTCAACTTCCATTTTTATTCAATTTACTTTTCTACTAAACTTCCTTTTTTATTTAATTTTCAAATAGATCGTTAAGGTATAGTGGTTTCTTGAATGAACTTCCAATTTTAATTTTCTGCAACTTCCATTTTTATTTCTATTCAACCTCTTTTTTTATTCAAGTTTCTTTTCTGTTAAACTTCCTTTTTATTTAATTTTCAAATAGATCGTTAAGGTATAGTGGTTTCTAGAATGAACTTCCATTTTTAACTTTCTGCAACTTCCATTTTTATTTTTATTTAACTTCCATTTTTATTCAAGGTATTTTTCTACTCAACTTCCTTTTTTATTTAATTTCCAAATAGATCGTTAACGTATAGTGGTTTCTGGAATGAACTTCTATTTTTAATTTTATGCAACTTTCATTTTTATTTTTATTCAACTTCCATTTTTATTTTTATTCAACTTCCATTTTTATTCAATTAACTCTTTTATTTAACTTCCTTTTTTATTTAATTTCCAAATAGATCGTTATGGTATAGTGGTTTCTTCAATGAACTTCCATTTCTAATTTTCTGCAACTTTCATTTCTATTTTTACTCAACTTCCATTTTCATTCAATTTACTTTTCTATTAAACGTCCTTTTTTATTTAATTTCCAAATAGATCGTTAAGGTATGGTGGTTTCTGGAATGAATTTCAAATTTTAATTTTCTGCAACAACCATTTTTATTTTTAATTAACTTCCAATTTTCTTCAAGTTACTTTTCTACTCTGTTTCCTTTTTTATTTAATTTCCAAATAGATCGTAAACGTATATTGGTTTCTGGAATGAACTTCCATTATTAATTTTATGCAACTTTCACTTTTATTTTTATTCAACTTCCATTTTCATTCAATTTACTTTTCTATTAAACGTCCTTTTTTATTTAATTTCCAAATAGATCGTTAAGGTATGGTGGTTTCTGGAATGAATTTCAAATTTTAATTTTCTGCAACAACCATTTTTATTTTTAATTAACTTCCAATTTTCTTCAAGTTACTTTTCTACTATGTTTCCTTTTTTATTTAATTTCCAAATTGATCGTAAACGTATAGTGGTTTCTGGAATGAACTTCCATTTTTTAATTTTATGCAACTTTCATTTTTATTTTTATTCAACTTCTATCACGCCCTCAAAAAAAAAAACATTAGACCCATCCACATAGAGACATGCATTGATAGATAAAGGTCCACATTCATCTATTTATCAAGGTATTTCATTTCAACAGTATTACATGTTTACAACACAAAAGCAAATGCCCTACGGGCTTACAGCTTTCCAAGTTAACACTTGGTTACAAAACAAAGTGCTAACTCAATTACACCTTAAGCCCTCGGCTTGAAACTATATATAATACAATCAAGGGAAAATAAGACAGCCAAAGTATGTCCGCCTCTAGCCTCCCAAGCTATGTCCTCAGAGGTGGCATGCTACCTGTACCTGAAAATGATGTTCCCATATAGGGTGAGCCACAGCCCAGTAGAAATGTACTAAACCGACTATGAACAACGCCTAAAAGATTAGCAACTGATAGATGGTCAATACTTACACTTCCATTTACATCTTATTAAAATTCCATGACAGTCAAGTTTATGTTACAATCCACTTTCCATTTCTTATTCAACTTTGAGTTTGAAAACAAGGCTCAGTACTCTGGCCAAAACATTTGATGAGATTTTAGTTTATCACTAGAACACCTTCGAAATTCCAGGTGGATACACATTTTGGTGTTGTATCAAAAACACATAAACTACTTCCATACTTCGCAAACGATGATGATATACATATAGGTGCTATATCAAATCAAACAAACTTTCAATAGATAAGCATATGAGCTATATCGATACTTCAACAGATAAGCATATGAGATATATCAATACTACAACAGATAAGCATATGAGCTGTATCAACACTTTAACAGATAAGCATATGAGCTGTATCTTCACTACAATGGGAGAGCATATGAGCTGCATCCCTGGGTCCATCCCCCATCTTCCCTTAACCATTAACCGGTTTAGAGGTACATCCCCCATCTTCCCCTAAACCGTGGAGTACATCCCCCATCTCCTCCCATACACAAGTAATGCATGTAAACACAGAATCACATACGCAATCAATCAATATATAAAGTTAATGTATTCTATCAACTGTCAACACATAATGCATATAAACACATTGGCCATATGCACAATTAACCAACACATAAAGTTAGTGTATTCTATCAACCGTCATACTCTATGACACATCCAATTGATTAGTTTTAGTTTGCCTAATTGTAGGAACCCACATTTTATGTTCTCATCATGTTCATGAGCGTCTGTATGATTATGACTTGTTAAGTTGCATGTGTATGTTGTGATTTGTTTCGCTTGAGCTAATGTGATCCATGCCTTGTTTTGAAGCCTTGTGATTTGTCTAAGTGTAGTATGCTCGTCTTGTTCCTTCCTTGATGTGAAACTTAGGTCACGCCTTGCCTGAGTTATGCTAGCCGATGTTATTCCAAGCCTAGGTTACGTTACGCCTAGATCATTCCAAGCCGAGGTCATCCTCAGTCTAGAAGTATCTTGGAACCCCTTGTTGACCTCCGTCCTCGCCTTGACACGTTAGCTGAGATGTTACCTTGCACCCAAGCGATCTCGTCCTGGAGTGGTGCGACCTAGGCCGAGGTGTGGCGCATCTAGGCCAAGATGTGGCACAGCTTAGTCAAGTGTTGTCCTTCCTAGCCGAGGTCATTGTCACCTTAGTTGCCGAAGTCCTTTGTTAGCCGATGTCACCCCTTGCCGGAGTACCATTCCGTGTAGCTTGTTAGATACGCCTTGTTGTTAGCCGATGTCATTGCCCTGTCAGAGAGCCCATACCGCTTTACTTGTTGAACACCCTTCCACCATGCTTTGTCTGGTCTGTCAGCCACCTTTTCAGGAAGAACCCAACCAGTCGCCGCCACGTGTCTCAGCAGAGGGTTAACCCCAGAACCGGGTAAAGAAAACTATCATTTAGTATCATAACCTTGCCTTGTAGAGAGAGAAACTCTAGGAGGAAGAAGGAGTTTTAGAGTGAGGAAGTAGATCTTCAAGCTTGATTCCTAGAGATCGAACCGTTAGATCTGTGTTCTAAGGTTAGATTCTTGATCTGCTCATGATGTTCTCTATGTTCATGTTATTGCATTGCATGATCGGATATGATTTGTAAGCCATGCATCGTTTTGAAGTTCGATTTTTAGAAAGAGAAAATGATATTCATGTGTTCTTCAAGAAAGTCTTGTTTTGATCCGAAAGCTTGCATAAAGAATCATGTTTTTGTGTTTATTTCCGCAATAATTCCAAGTACGGGTACCCAGGTCCATGTTTTCAAACTCATAGCACGAAAATCCCAGATTTGTGATGACAGATTATGATTGAGCATTCATATTTTTCATGTTTCCACACTCATGTTCTTCATGTTCATCAGCTGACGGAAACCCAGAGTTTCCCGACCTCTTTTCCTTGCATGTGGCCCTCGGGAACACACCTCGGCGAGGAGGTGTGGAACCTCGGCCTGGGCCTGGTTGGTGCCCAGCATGTTTTCCGAAACCATTTGTGTACATACGAAACTTGTTGAAGGTGCATTCAATAGGCTTTGCCATGTGTTTGTAGGATTTGGGCTTGTCTCGACCCCGACGTTTGAAGAAACTATGTGAGTGGTATTTTTAATAAAGTTATGTTACACTTGCTTTCATAAATCTCGTCTTGCCTTGTTTTGAAAAGTACTTGATCTAGCATGAATGACTATCCCTACTTGTATATTAAACACTATCTTGTTTTGATGACATTTCTTGAAAGTCCTTAGCTGCAGGGGACTATAATGCAACTGCACTCTTGTCTTGAAAGTCCTTAGTTGCAGGGGACTATAATGCAACTGCACTCTTGTCTTGAAAGTCCTTAGTTGCAGGGGACTATAATGCAACTGCACTCTTGTCTTGAAAGTCCTTAGCTGCAGGGGACTATAATGCAACTGCACTCTTGTCTTGGAATTGTCATCACCCTCTTGTATTAAGTAGATGTAATAACATCCAAAGAACTTGAAAGGCCGGCAATGAACTTGATTTCCCCTTGATTGTAAAGTATGCTATGTATTGTTTTGAAAGAAATCTTGGATATCAATCATGCAAAACCTTTATTTCTAATATCATTCACTGAGTATCCAAGCTCACCCTCTCTATATATATGTAGGTGATGAACAAGAAGGCATTGAGGCCTAGACGTGATGCCGAAGTGTTTTTGGGTGCATTGCCGACATGTTTTGGATTAGCATTTTTGTACCATCTTGAAGATCATGCTTCTTGGCTTATTTTTCATTTGTACTTGTATATGTCGGCTTGAGAAGCCTTTTGGTCAAGATGTGTTTTGTATCTCATTTCCTTATTGTATTTAAGTTGTAAGACTTCATAAAGATGTATGTCATTTCATTGGACTTAAGCACGGCTCTCATGGACTACTTAGATTCTGTATATGTATATATATTACTTCCGCACTTGTAAGCCCCATATTTTATACTCTGATTGTGTGTGATTTTGTAAGTCGGCCTTCGGTAATCTCGGATTACTGGCCATCACGGCACCAAACTACTAGGGGCGGTTTGGGGGCGTGACACTAATCATCATGCATTGTCTACAACAATCAACACTACCCTCCACTGGTAGCCCAAAGCAATTATTTCTAAGCAGGGAATAAATGCACAAATGGATAATACATCAACATTTCAACTAGATGAACAATAAAAGATTCGACTACACTCTTTAGTCCCATACATTCCCAATTTCAACATTCTCAATTCAATTCCTCGTTTTCTTCAATTAATTATATGCGCTAATTAATTAAACCAATTAGGGCAAATTACCATAATTCACAAAACAACCCTAAGGTTCCATTTCCATCTATGTCCCAACATTAATCTCATTTCTCTATGCCTAACATGCATATAGGTTTATATATTTAAAGCCCCAACTTTTGTAAAATTGCACAAAGGCCCAAACCT
The DNA here is from genome assembly GCF_055761805.1 of Camellia sinensis. Classification (NCBI taxonomy): domain Eukaryota; kingdom Viridiplantae; phylum Streptophyta; class Magnoliopsida; order Ericales; family Theaceae; genus Camellia; species Camellia sinensis. Next base: position 10,021,008 of record NC_138962.1, on the reverse strand, counting down.
TCTCAAAATTACCCAACAACCCCTGACATATCAAAATGCTAAAATTTAAAGACAAAGCTCATAGAGAGGAGTAGGATATCCCTACCTCGAATGATGGGGCTCAACGAAGGAGATGAAAAAACGGAAATGCTCCAAATCTCGAAATTTTCAGATTAAAAGATAGCCCTCTACAATCAACACAACTTTTGTAAAGGCCCAAGGTGAGAAAACAACTCCTACTAGATCAATCCTAAGAGAGAAGTTAGGGTTTTAGAGTGAGGTGCTCTCCAATGGAGGTTTTGAAAAAGTAAGAGAGAGAAAGAAAATCAAAAAGTGATCAAAAAAGTGATTTCACGGACTGATATAAAAACAGGTCCGCTCGAGCGTACAACACCCCGCTCGAGCGTCAAACACAGGTTCACGCTCGAGCGTCCCAAGATCCGCTCGAGCGCCGGATGCACTCTCCCAGAATTTTCTACAGATGTCCAAAATACTGAGCGAAGGAAATTCACGCTCGAGCGTCCAAACTGCCGCTCGAGCAGAGAGGCAACAACAAAATCCCGCTCGAGCGTCAAATCGCCGCTCGAGCGGAGAGACCAAAACCTGGGCAAAATTTCTAAGTTTTAAAACACGACCAACTTATTCCCAACTTGCCCAACACAACCCAAAACTCTAATTAGAGAGTAAGGGATAGAAATGAGGATAAGACAACAACGAATCTACGGAACCGAGTCCGGATTACAGTTAAACAACAACAGGAAATACCGGGACTGCTATAACTTCCATTTTTATTCAATTTCCATTTTTTTATTAAACTTCCTTTTTTATTTAATTTCCGAATAGATCGTCAAAGTATAGCGGTTTCTTGAATGAACTTCCATTTTTAATTTTTTGCAACTTTCATTTTATTTTTATTCAACTTTCATTTTTATTCAATTTACTTTTCTATTAAACTTCCTTTTTTATTTAATTTCCAAAAAGATCGTTAAGGTATAGTGGTTTCTTGAATGAACTTCCATTTTTAATTTTCTGCAACTTCCATTTTTTTTTATTCAACTTCCATTTTTATTCAATTTACTTTTCCACTAAACTTCGTTTTTTTATTTAATTTCCAAATAGATCGTTAAGGTATGGTGGTTTCTTGAATTAATTTTCATTTTTAATTTTCTGCAATTTCTATTTTTATTTTTAATTAACTTCCATTTTTCTTCAAGTTACTTTTCTATTCAACTTCCTTTTTTATTTAATTTCCAAATAGATCATTAAGGTATAGTGGTTTCTGGAATGAACTTCCATTTTTAATTTTATACAACTTTCATTTTTATTTTTATTCAACTTTCATTTTTATTCAATTTACTTTTTTATTAAACTTCCTTTTTTATTTAATTTCCCAATAGATCGTTAAAATATAGTGGTTTCTTGAATGAACTTCCATTTTTAATTTTCTGCAACTTTCATTTCTATTTTTATTCAACTTCCATTTTTCTTCAATTTACTTTTCTATTAAACTTCCTTTTTTATTTAATTTCCAAATTGATCGTTAAGGGATGGTGGTTTCTTGAATGAATTTTCATTTTTAATTTTCGGCAACTTCCATTTTTATTTTTAATTAACTTCCAATTTTCTTCAAGTTACTTTTCTACTCAACTTCCTTTTTTATTTAATTTCCAAATAGATCGTTAACGTATAGTGGTTTCTGGAATGAACTTCCATTTTTAATTTTATGCAACTTCCATTTTTATTTTTATTCAACTTCCATTTTTATTCAATTTACTTTTCTATTAAACTTCGTTTTTTTAATTAATTTCCAAATAGATCGTTATGGAATAGTGGTTTCTTGAATGAACTTCCAATTTTAATATTCTGCAACTTTCATTTTTAATTTTATGCAACTTTCACTTTTATTTTTATTCAACTTCCATTTTTATTCAATTTACTTTTCTACTAAACTTCCTTTTTTATTTAATTTTCAAATAGATCGTTAAGGTATAGTGGTTTCTAGAATGAACTTCCATTTTTAACTTTCTGCAACTTCCATTTTTATTTTTATTTAACTTCCATTTTTATTCAAGGTATTTTTCTACTCAACTTCCTTTTTTATTTAATTTCCAAATAGATCGTTAACGTATAGTGGTTTCTGGAATGAACTTCTATTTTTAATTTTATGCAACTTTCATTTTTATTTTTATTCAACTTCCATTTTTATTTTTATTCAACTTCCATTTTTATTCAATTAACTCTTTTATTTAACTTCCTTTTTTATTTAATTTCCAAATAGATCGTTATGGTATAGTGGTTTCTTCAATGAACTTCCATTTCTAATTTTCTGCAACTTTCATTTCTATTTTTACTCAACTTCCATTTTCATTCAATTTACTTTTCTATTAAACGTCCTTTTTTATTTAATTTCCAAATAGATCGTTAAGGTATGGTGGTTTCTGGAATGAATTTCAAATTTTAATTTTCTGCAACAACCATTTTTATTTTTAATTAACTTCCAATTTTCTTCAAGTTACTTTTCTACTCTGTTTCCTTTTTTATTTAATTTCCAAATAGATCGTAAACGTATATTGGTTTCTGGAATGAACTTCCATTATTAATTTTATGCAAATTTCACTTTTATTTTTATTCAACTTCCATTTTTATTCAATTTACTTTTCTACTAAACTTCCCTTTTTATTTAATTTCCAAATAGATCGTTAAGGTATAGTGGTTTCTTGAATGAACTTCCATTTTTAATTTTCTGCAACTTCCATTTTTTTTTATTCAACTTCCATTTTTATTCAAGTTATTTTTCTATTCAACTTCTTTTTTTATTTAATTTCCTAATAGATCGTTAAGGAATAGTGGTTTCTTGAATGAACTTCCATTTTTAATTTTCTGCAACTTCCATTTTTATTTTTATTCAAGTTTCTTTTCTACTCAACTTCCTTTTTTATTTAATTTCCAAATAGATCGTTAAGGTATAGTGGTTTCTGGATTGAACTTCCATTTTTATTTTCATTCAACTTCAATTTTTATTAAATTTACTTTTCTATTAAACTTCCTTTTTTATTTAATTTCCAAATAGATCGTTAAGTTACGGTGATTTTTCTTTAATGAATTTCCATTTTTAATTTTCTGTAACTTCCATTTTTATTTTTAATTAACTTCCATTTTTCTTCAAGTTACTTTTCTATTCAACTTCCTTTTTTATTTAATTTCCAAATAGATCGGTAACGTATAGTGGTTTCTGGAATGAACTTCTATTTTTAATTTTATGCAACTTTCATTTTTATTTTTATTCAACTTCCATTTTTATTCAATTTACATTTTTATTAAACTGCCTTTTTTATTTATTTTCCAAATAGATCGTTAACGTATAGTGGTTTACTTAATGAACTTCTATTTTTATTTTTATTCAACTTCCTTTTTCATTCAAGTTTCTTTTCTACTCAACTTCCTTTTTTATTTAATTTCCAAATAGATCGTTAAGGTATAGTGGTTTCTGGATTGAACTTCCACTTTTAATTTTATGCAACTTTCATTTTTATTTTTAATCAACATCCAGTTTTGTTCAAATTACTTTTCTATTAAACTTCCTTTTTTATTTAATTTCCAAATAGACCGTTAAGGTATATTGGTTTCTTGAATGTACTTCCATTTTTAATTTTCTGCAACTTCCATTTTTATTTCAATTCAACTTCCATTTTTATTCAATTTACTTTTCTATTAAACTTCCTTTTTTATTTAATTTCCTAATGGATCGTTACGGTATAGTGGTTTCTTGAATGAACTTCCAATTTAAATTTTCTGTAACTTCCATTTTTATTTTTATTTGACTTCCATTTTTATTCAATTTACTTTTCAATTCAATTTCCTTTTTTTATTTAATTTCGAAATAGATCGTTAAGTTATAGTGTCTTCTGGATTGAACTTCCATTTTTAATTTTATGCAACTTTCATTTTTATTTTTATTCAACTTCCATTTTTATTCAATTTACTTTTTATTAAACTTCCATTTTTATTTAATTTCCAAATAGTTCGTTAAGCTATAGTGGTTTCTTGAATGAACTTTCATTTTTAATTTTCTGCAACTTCCATTTTTATTTTTATTCAACTTCCATTTTTATTCAAGTTATTTTTCAATTCAACTTCCTTTTTTATTTAATTCCCAAATAGATCGTAAAGGTATAGTGGTTTCTTGAATGAACTTCTATTTTTATTTTTATTTAACTTCTTTTTTTATTCAAGTTTCTTTTCTACTCAACTTCCTTTGTTATTTAATTTCCAAATAGATCGTTAAGGTATAGTGGTTTTCGGATTGAACTTCCATTGTTAATTTTAAGCAACTTTTATTTTTATTTATATTCAACTTCCTTTTTTATTCAATTTACTTTTCTATTAAACTTCCTTTTTTATTAAATTTCCAAATAGATCGTTATGGTATAGTGGTTTCTTGAATGAATTTTTATTTATAATTTTTTGCAACTTCTATTTTTATTTTTAATTAACTTCCAGTTTTCTTCAAATTACTTTTCTATTCAACTTCCTTTTTTTATTTAATTTCCAAATAGATCGTTAACGTATAGTGGTTTCTGGAATGAACTTCCATTTTTAATTTTATGCAACTTTCATTTTTATTTTTATTCAACTTCCATTTTTATTCAATTTACTTTTCTATTAGACTTCCTTTTTTACTTAATTTCCAAATAGATCGTTAAGGTATTGTGGTTTCTTGAATGAACTTCCATTTTTAATTTTATGCAACTTCCATTTTTATTTTTATTCAACTTCCATTTTTATTCAAGTTATTTTTCTATTCAACTTCCTTTTTTATTTAATTTCCAAATAGATCGTTAAGGTATAGTGGTTTCTTGAATGAACTTCCATTTTTAATTTTCTGCAACTTTCATTTTTATTTTTATTCAACTTCCTTTTTTATTCCAGTTTCTTTTCTACAGAACTTCTTTTTTTATTTAATTTCCAAATAGATCATTAAGGTATCGTGGTTTCTGGATTGAACATCCATTTTTAATTTTCTGCAACTTCCATTTTTATTTTTATTTAACTTCCATTTTTATTCAATTTACTTTTCTATTAAACTTCATTTTTTATTTTATTTCCGAATAGATCGTTAAGGTATAGTGGTTTCTTGAATGAACTTCCATTTTTAATTTTCTGCAACTTTCATTTTTATTTTTATTTAACTCCCTTTTTATTCCAGTTTCTTTTCTACACAACTTCCTTTTTTATTTAATTTCCAAATAGATCATTAAGGTATCGTGGTTTCTGGATTGAACTTCCATTTTTAATTTTCTGCAACTTCCATTTTTATTTTATTTAACTTCCATTTTTATTCAATTTACTTTTCTATTAAACTTCCTTTTTTATTTTATTTCCAAATAGATCGTTAAGGTATAGTGGTTTCTTGAATGAACTTCCAATTTTAATTTTCTGCAACTTCCGTTTTTATTTTTAATCCACTATCAATTTTATTCGTGTTATTTTTCTATTCAACTTGCTTTTTTATTTAATTTCCAAATTGATCGTTAAGGTATAGTGGTTTCTTGAATGAACTTCCATTTTTAATTTTCTGCAACTTCCATTTTTGTTTTTATTCAATTTACTTTTCTATTAAACTTCCTTTTTTATTTAATTTCCAAATAGATCGTTAAGGTATAGTGGTTTCTTGAATGAATTTTCATTTTTAATTTTCTGCAATTTCTATTTTTATTTTTAATTAACTTCCATTTTTCTTCATGTTACTTTTCTATTCAACTTCCTTTTTTTATTTAATTTCCACATAGATCGTTAACGTATAGTGGTTTTTGGATTGAACTTCCATTTTTAATTTTATGCAACTTTCATTTTTATTTTTATTCAACTTACATTTTTATTTAATTTACTTTTTTATTAAACTTCCTTTTTTATTTAATTTCCGAATAGATCGTTAAAGTATAGCGGTTTCTTGAATGAGCTTCCATTTTTAATTTTCTGCAACTTTCATTTTTTATTTTTATTCAACTACCATTTTTATTCAATTTACTTTTCTAGTAAACTTCCTTTTTTATTTAATTTCCCAATTGATCGTTAAGGTATGATGGTTTCTTGAATGAATTTTCATTTTTAATTTTCGGCAACTTCCATTTTTATTTTTAATTAACTTCCAATTTTCTTCAAGTTACTTTTCTACTGAACTTCCTTTTTTATTTAATTTCCAAATAGATCGTTAACGTATAGTCTTTTCTGGAATGAACTTCCATTTTTAATTTTATGCAACTTTCATTTTTATTTTTATTCAACTTCCATTTTATAGCGACCCAGGTCTTTTCCCATTTGATTATTGTATCCGGACTGTTCCGTAGATTTTGTCATTGTATAATTGTTGTTGTTGTTGTTGTTCCTTATTTTCTCATTTGGAATTATAGGATGTGTTGGGCAGGTTTGTTTCAGGTTGGTTGGGTTTAGAAACCAAGAGTTGCTGTCCAGGTTTTTGGTTCTTCGCTCGAGCGAGGAGTTGTTCGCTCGAGCGAGAGGTAGTGTTTGATTTGGACCTGTAGCTGTGCATTCTTGGCTCGAGCGAGCTTTTCTTCGCTCGAGCGAGTTAGTTCATCCTTCGCTCGAGCTATAGTTCCTTCGCTCGAGCGTGTGTCTGGGTTCAGACCTGAGGGTTTGAGTTCTTCGCTCGACCGAGCTTTCTTTCGCTCGAGCGAGCATTTGAGTTGTTGGCTCGAGCGTAGTTTCTCTGTGTCTGGTCGCTCGAGCGACCAAGTCTTCGCTCAAGCGAGCCTGTCCAGTTTATATACACAGCAGCGGGATTTGATCAGTCTTTTTCATTTTCTTTTGATTCCAAACCCTAGGTCCGACTTCTCTCTCTCCCTACTCACCTTCTTTCTTAGATTTGATCCACTTAGGGTGTGTTTCTACCCTAGATCCTTCATTAAAAAGATAGAGTGAGGCAAGGGCTACCATTTAATCTGAGCATTTGGCGATTTGGAGCACTTTGGTATTTGGGCACTCATCTCTTTCTTCACCTTTTGGGTTGTTTTCTTTGAGGTAGGGATTTCCTACTCCATCTTATAGGTTTTGTTCTAAGTTTTGGTAATTTGATATGTTGGGAATACTTGGGTAAATTTTGGGAAAAACCCTAGTTGTATTATTGAATTAATTTGTATAAGTAATTCATGGAATTGGGAAAAGAGGGTTAAATTCACGGAATTGGGGAATTTATTGATTAAATGGCATAATTGGGTAATTGGTATCATTTGTCCATTGAATTGTTGACATGGTTATTTTCAGTTTAGAAATAACTGTTTTGGGCTATCGGTGGAGGATAGTCGTGATTGTTGTAGACAGTGCATGTGAATTAGGAATAACTGAAACTAATCACATTGGTTAAGTCATTAATTTTGACTGTGGCATTGATACAGATAATACGTGTATTGATTGAGCATTGCATTTGCATACATTGTTTGTGTGTGGGAGGAGATAGGGGATGTACTCCACGGTTTAGGGGAAGATAGGGGATGGACCTCTAAACCGGATTTTGTTTGGGAGGAGATAGGGGATGGACTCCATTAGCATCACTATGTGTGCTTATTTATATAGAAGTGTTTTATTGATACAGCACTAAAATGTGTATCAATCTGGAAGTATGAAGTGTTTGATTTGAGCTTGAGTCTCATTTGTTGTTAATATTGGAAGGATGTGAATATGATATATGTGATTTCACTGTTATAAGATTGGCCAGGTTCTGAGCCATGTTGATAAAACTGGAAAGTAAAACGTATCTTTGGCAATAATGTCATGAGTCTGTAAAATGAAGTAATTGATTATTTTGGTTAACCATCTGTTGAATGCTATTGCTTTATTCATTGCTTATATGTGGTTTAGTATATTTCTACTGGGCTGTGGCTCACCCTATATGGGAACATCATTTTCAGGTTCAGGTGATAAACTACCTCCAAGGACTTAGCTTGGGAGGGTTTGGCTTCTGGATTGGAGAAGACTACCTTTAGTTAATTGTCTTTAATTATTATTACATGTAAACATTCAAGCCTAGGGCTTTTCTTGTATTGAGTTAGAACTCATATTTTTGTATCCAAGTGTTGGCTTGGAAAGATGTAAGCCTGTAGGGCATTTTATTTGATGTTACGTGTAATGCTTTATTTAGTAATACTCTGATGAATGAATTAATATATATTGTCTTCTTTAAATAATGCCTGTCTATGATATATATATATAATGGGTTAATTTTTAGGGCGTTACACATTTTTATTCAATTTACTTTTCTATTAAACTTCGTTTTTTTATTTAATTTCCAAATAGATCGTTATGGTATAGCGGTTTCTTGAATGAACTTCCAATTTTAATTTTCTGCAACTTCCATTTTTAATTTTATGCAACTTTCACAATTATTTTTATTCAACTTCCATTTTTATTCAATTTACTTTTCTACTAAACTTCCTTTTTTATTTAATTTTCAAGTAGATCGTTAAGGTATAGTAGTTTCTTGAATGAACTTCCAATTTTAATTTTCTGCAACTTCCATTTTTATTTCTATTCAACTTCTTTTTTTATTCAAGTTTCTTTTCTATTAAACTTCCTTTTTTATTTAATTTCCAAATAGATCGTTAAGGTATAGTGGTTTCTTGAATGAACTTCCATTTTTAATTTTCTGCAAATTCCATTTTTATTTTTATTCCACTTCCATTTTATTTCAAGTTATTTTTCTATTGAACTTCCGTTTTTATTTAATTTCCAAATAGATCGTTAACGTATACTGGTTTCTGGAATGAACTTCCATTTTTAATTTTATGCAACTTTTATTTTTATTTTTTTTCCACTTCCATTTTTATTCAATTAACTCTTTTATTTAACTTCCTTTTCTATTTAATTTATAAAATAGATCGTTAAGGTATAGTGGTTTCTTGAATGAACTTCCATTTCTAATTTTCTGCAACTTTCATTTCTATTTTTACTCAACTTCCTTTCTTATTTAATTTCCAAATAGATCGTTAAGGTATGGTGGTTTCTGGAATGAATTTCCAATTTTAATTTTCTGCAACTTCCATTTTTATTTTTAATTAACTTCCAATTTTCTTCAAGTTACTTTTCTACACTGCTTCCTTTTTTATTTAATTTCAAAATAGATCGTCAACGTATAGTGGTTTTTGGAATGAACTTCCATTATTAATTTTATGCAACTTTCACTTTTATTTTTATTCAACTTCCATTTTTATTCAATTTACTTTTCTACTAAACTTCATTTTTTATTTAATTTCAAAATAGATCGTTAAGGTATAGTGGTTTCTTGAATGAACTTCCATTTTTAATTTTCTGGAACTACCATTTTTTTTTTATTCAACTTCCATTTTTTTCAAATTATTTTTCTATTCAACTTCTTTTTTTATTTAATTTCCAAACAGATCGTTATGGTATAGTGTTTCTTGAATGAACTTCCATTTTTAATTTTCTGCAACTTTCATTTTTTTTTATTCAACTTCCATTTTTATTCAATTTACTTTTCTATTAAACTTTGTTTTTTTATTTAATTTCCAAATAGATCGTTAAGGTATGGTGGTTTGTTGAATGAATTTTCATTTTTAATTTTCTGCAATTTCTATTTTTATTTTTAATTAACTTTCATTTTTCTTCAAGTTACTTTTCTATTCAACATCCTGTTTTATTTAATTTCCAAATAGATCGTTAAGGTATAGTGGTTTCTGGAATGAACTTCCATTTTTAATTTTATGCAACTTTCATTTTTATTTTTATTTGACTTCCATTTTTATTCAATTTATTTTTTATTAAACTTCCTTTTTTATTTAATTTCCCAATAGATTGTTAGGGTATAGTGCTTTCTTGAATGAACTTCCATTTTTAATTTTCTGGAACTTCCATTTTTTTAATTCAACTTCTATTTTTATTCAAGTTATTTTTCTATTCAACTTCTTTTTTTATTTAATTTCCAAATAGATCGTTAAGGAATAGTGGTTTCTTGAATGAACTTCCATTTTTAATTTTCTGCAACTTTCATTCTTATTTTTATTTAACTTCCTTTTTTATTCAAGTTTCTTTTCTACTCAACTTCCTGTTTTATTTAATTTCCAAATAGATCGTTAAGGTATAGTGGTTTTTGGATTGAACTTCCATCTTAATTTTATGCAACATTAATTTTTATTTTCATTCAACTTCCATTTTTATTCAATTTACTTTTCTATTCAACTTCCTTTTTTATTTAATTTCCAAATAGATCGTTAAGGTATAACGGTTTCTGGATTGACCTTCCTTTTTTAATTTTATGCAAATTTGACTTTTATTTTTATTGAACTTCCATTTTTATTCAATTTGCTATTCTATTAGACTTCCTTTTTTATTTAATTTCCAAATAGATCGTTAAGGTATTGTGGTTTCTTGAATGAACTTCCATTTTTAATTTTATGCAACTTCCATTTTTATTTTTATTCAACTTCCATTTTTATTCAAGTTATTTTTCTATTCAACTTCCTTTTTTATTTAATTTCCAAATAGATCGTTAAGGCATAGTGGTTTCTTGAATGAACTTCCATTTTTAATTTTCTGCAACTTCCATTTTTATTTTTATTTAACTTCCTTTTTTATTCCAGTTTCTTTTCTACTCAACTTCCTTTTTTATTTAATTTCCAAATAGATCATTAAGGTATCGTGGTTTCTAGATTGAACTTCCATTTTTAATTTTCTGCAACTTCCATTATTATTTTTATTCAACTTCCATTTTTATTCAATTTACTTTTCTATTAAACATCCTTTTTTTATTTTATTTCCAAATAGATTGTTAAGGTAAAGTGGTTTCTTGAATGAACTTGCAATTTTAATTTTCTGCAACTTCCGTTTTTATTTTTATTCCACTTCCATTTTTATTCATGTTATTTTTCTATTCAACTCGATTTTTTATTCAATTTTCAAATTGATCGTTAAGGTATAGTGGTTTCGTGAATGAACTTCCATTTTTAATTTTCTGCAACATCCATTTTTATTTTTATTCAATTTCCATTTTTATTCAATTTACTTTTCTATTAAACTTCCCTTTTTATTTAATTTCTAAATAGATCGTTAAGGTATAGTGGTTTCTTGAATGAACTTCCATTTTTAATTTTCTGCAACTTTCACTTTTATTTTTATTCGACTTCCATTTTTATTCAATTTACTTTTCTATTCAACTTTCTTTTTTATTTTGTTTCCAAATAGATCGTTAAGGTATAGCGGTTTCAGGATTGAACTTCCATTTTTAATTTTATGCAACTTTCACTATTATTTTTACTGAACTTCCATTTTTATTCAATTTACGTTTCTATTAAACTGCATTTTTTATTTAATTTCCAAATAGATCGTTAAGCTATAGTGGTTTCTTGAATGAACTTCCATTTTTAATTTTATGCAACTTCCATTTTTATTTTCATTCAACTTCCATTTTTATTCAAGTTATTTTTCTATTCAACTTGCCTTTTTATTTAATTTCCAAATTGATCGTTCAGGTATAGTGGTTTCTTGAATGAACTTTCATTTTTAATTTTCTGCAACTTCCGTTTTTATTTTAATTCAATTTCCATTTTTATTCAATTTACTTTTCTATTAAACTTCCTTTTTTATTTAATTTCCAAGTAGATCGTTAAGGTATAGTGGTTTCTTGAATGAACTTCCATTTTTAATTTTCTGCGACTTTCACTTTTATTTTTATTCGACTTCCATTTTAATTCAATTTACTTTTCTATTAAACTTCCTTTTTTATTTTATTTCTAAATAGATCGTTAAGGTATAGTGGTTTCATGAATGAACTTCCAACTTTAATTTTCTGGAACTTCCATTTTTATTTTTATTCCACTTCCATTTTTATTCATGTTATTTTTCTATTCAACTTACTTGTTTATTTAATTTCCAAATAGATCGTTAAGGTATAGTGGTTTCTTGAATGAACTTCCATTTTTAATTTTCTGCAACTTCCGTTTTTATTTTTATTCCACTTCCATTTTTATTCATGTCATTTTTCTATTCAACTTGCTTTTTTATTTAATTTCCAAATTGATCGTTCAGGTATAGTGGTTCCTTGAGTGAACTTCCCTTTTTAATTTTCTGCAACTTCCATTTTTATTTTTATTCAATTTCCATTTTTTTCAATTTACTTTTCTATTAAACTTCCTTTTTTATTTAATTTCCAAGTAGATCGTTAAGGTATAGTGGTTTCTTGAATGAACTTCCATTTTTAATTTTCTGCAACTTTCACTTTTATTTTTATTCGACTTCCATTTTCATTCAATTTACTTTTCTATTAAACTTCCTTTTTTATTTTATTTCCAAATAGATCATTTAGGTATAGTGGTTTCATGAATGAACTTCCAACTTTAATTTTCTGGAACTTCCGTTTTTATTTTTATTCCACTTCCATTTTTATTCATGTTATTTCTCTATTCAACTTGTTTTTTTATTTAATTTCCAAATTGATCGTTAAGATATAGTGGTGTCCTGAATGAACTTCCATTTTTAATTTTCTGCAACTTCCATTTTTATTTTTATTCAATTTCCATTTTTATTCAATTTACTTTTCTATTAAACTTCCTTTTTTATTTAATTTCCAAATAGATCGTTGAGGTATAGGGGTTTCTTTAATGAACTTCCATTTTTAATTTTCTGCAACTTTCACTTTTTTTTTTATTCGACTTCAATTTTTATTCAATTTACTTTTCTATTCAACTTCCTTTTTTATTTAATTTCCAAAAAGATCGTTAAGGTATAGCGGTTTCTGGATTGAACTTCCTTTTTTATTTTTATGCAACTTTCACTTTTATTTTTATTGAACTTTCATTTTTATTCAATTTACTTTTCTATTAAACTTCCTTTTTTATTTAATTTCCAAATTGATCGTTCAGGTATAGTGGTTTCTTGAATGAATTTCCAATTTTAATTTTATGCAACTTCCATTTTTATTTTCATTCAACTTCCATTTTTATTCAAGTTATTTTTCTATTCAACTTCCTTTTTTATTTAATTTCCAAATAGATCATTAAGGTATAGTGGTTTCTTGAATGAACTTCCATTTTTTATTTTCTGCAACTTCCGTTTTTATTTTTGTTCCACTTCCATTTTTATTTATGTCATTTTTCTATTCAACTTGCTTTTTTATTTAATTTCCAAATTGATCGTTCAGGTATAGTGGTTTCTTGAATGAACTTCCATTTTTAATTTTCTGCAACTTCCATTTTTATTTTTATTCAACTTCCATTTCTATTCAATTTACTTTTCTATTAAACTTCTTTTTTTATTTTATTTCCAAATAGATCGTTAAGGTATAGTGGTTTCTTGAATGAACTTCCAATTTTAATTTTCTGCAACTTCCGTTTTTATTTTTATTCCACTTCCATTTTTATTCATGTTATTTTTCTACTCAACTTGTTTTTTTATTTAATTTCCAAATTGATCGTTCAGGTATAGTGGTTTCTTGAATGAACTTCCATTTTTAATTTTCTGCAACTTCCATTTTTATTCAATTTACTTTTCTATTAAACTTCCTTTTTATTTAATTTCCAAATAGATCGTTAAGGTATAGTGGTTTCTTGAATGAACTTCCATTTTTAATTTTCTGCAACTTTCACTTTTATTTTTATTCGACTTCTATTTTTATTCAATTTACTTTTCTATTAAACTTCCTTTTTTATTTAATTTCCAAATAGATCGTTAAGGTATAGCGGTTTCTGGATTGAACTTCCTTTTTTAATTTTATGTAACTTTCTCTTTTATTTTTATTGACCTTCCATTTTTATTCAATATACTTTTCTATTAAACTTCCTTTTTTATTTAATTTCCAAATAGATCGTTAAGGTATTTTGGTTTCTTGAATGAACTTCCATTTTTAATTTTATGCAACTTCCATTTTTATTTTTTTTCAACTTCCATTTTTATTAAAGTTATTTTTCTATTCAACTTCCTTTTTTATTTAATTTCCAAATCGATCGTTAAGGTATAGTGGTTTCTTGAATGAACTTCCATTTTTAATTTTCTGCAACTTTCATTTTTATTTTTATTTAACTTCCTTTTTTATTCAAGTTTCTTTTCTACTCAACTTCCTTTTTTATTTAATTTCCAAATAGATCATTAAGGTATAGGGGTTTCTGCATTGAACTTCCATTTTCAATTTTCTGCTACTTCCATTTTTATTTTTATTCAACTTCCATTTTTATTCAGTTTACATTTCTATTAAACTTCCTTTTTTATTTAATTTCCAAATTGATCGTTAAGGTATAGTGGTTTCTTGAATGAATTTCTATTTTTAATTTTCTGCAACTTCCATTTTTATTTTTATTCAATTTCCATTTTTCTTCAATTTACTTTTCTATTAAACTTCCTTTTTTATTTAATTTCCAAATAGATCGTTAAGGTATAGTGGTTTTTTTAATGAACTTCCATTTTTAATTTTCTGCAACTTTCACTTTTATTTTTATTCGACTTCCATTTTTATTCAATTTACTATTCTATTAAACTTCCTTTTTTATTTAATTTCCAAAAAGATCATTAAGGTATAGCGGTTTCTAGATTGAACTTCCTTTTTTAATTTTATGCAACTTTCACTTTTATTTTTATTGAACTTCCATTTTTATTCAATTTACTTTTCTATTAAACTTCCTTTTTTATTTAATTTTCTAATAGATCGTTAACGTATTTTGGTTTCTTGAATGAACTTCCATTTTTAATTTTCTGCAACTTCCATTTTTATTTTTATTCAATTTCCATTTTTATTCAATTTACTTTTCTATTAAACTTAATTTTTTATTTATTTTCCAAGTAGATCGTTAAGGTATAGTGGTTTCTTGAAGGAACTTCCATTTTTAATTTTCTGCAACTTTCACTTTTATTTTTATTCGACTTCCATTTTTATTCAATTTACTTTTCTATTCAACTTCCTTTTTTATTTCATTTCCAAAAAGATCGTTAAGGTATAGCGGTTTCTGGATTGAACTTCCTTTTTTATTTTTATGCAACTATCACTTTTATTTTTATTGAACTTTCATTTTTATTCAATTTACTTTTCTATTAAACTTCCTTTTTTATTTAATTTCCAAATTGATCGTTCAGGTATAGTGGTTTCTTGAATGAATTTCCATTTTTAATTTTATGCAACTTCCATTTTTATTTTCATTCAACTTCCATTTTTATTCAAGTTATTTTTCCATTCAACTTCCTTTTTTATTTAATTTCCAAATAGATCATTAAGGTATAGTGGTTTCTTGAATGAACTTCCATTTTTAATTTTCTGCAACTTCCGTTTTTATTTTTGTTCCACTTCCATTTTTATTTATGCCATTTTTCTATTCAACTTGCTTTTTTATTTAATTTCCAAATTGACCGTTCAGGTATAGTGGTTTCTTGAATGAACTTCCATTTTTAATTTTCTGCAACTTCCATTTTTATTTTTACTCAACTTCCATTTCTATTCAATTTACTTTTCTATTAAACTTCCTTTTTTTTTTATTTCCAAATAGATCGTTAATGTATAGTGGTTTCTTGAATGAACTACCAATTTTAATTTTCTTCAACTTCCGTTTTTATTTTTATTCCACTTCCATTTTTATTCATGTTATTTTTCTACTCAACTTGTTTTTTTATTTAATTTCCAAATTGATCGTTCAGGTATAGTGGTTTCTTGAATGAACTTCCATTTTTAATTTTCTGCAACTTCCATTTTTATTGAATTTACTTTTCTATTAAACTTCCTTTTTATTTAATTTCCAAATAGATCGTTAAGGTATAGTGGTTTCTTGAATGAACTACCATTTTTAATTTTCTGCAACTTTCACTTTTATTTTTATTCGACTTCCATTTTTATTCAATTTACTTTTCTATTAAACTTCCTTTTTTATTTAATTTCCAAATAGATCGTTAAGGTATAGCGGTTTCTGGATTGAACTTCCTTTTTTAATTTTATGCAACTTTCTCTTTTATTTTTATTGAACTTCCATTTTTATTCAATATACTTTTCTATTAAACTTCCTTTTTTATTTAATTTCCAAATAGATCGTTAAGGTATTTTGGTTTCTTGAATGAACTTCCATTTTTATTTTTCTGCAACTTTCATTTTTATTTTTATTTAACTTCCTTTTTTATTCAAGTTTCTTTTCTACTCAACTTCCTTTTTTATTTAATTTCCAAATAGATCGTTATGGTATAGGGGTTTCTGCATTGAACTTCCATTTTCAATTTTCTGCAACTTCCATTTTTATTTTTATTCAACTTCCATTTTTATTCAATTTACATTTCTATTAAACTTCCTTTTTTATTTAATTTCCAAATTGATCGTTAAGGTATAGTGGTTTCTTGAATGAACTTCTATTTTTAATTTTCTGCAACTTCCATTTTTATTTTTATTCAATTTCCATTTTTATTCAATTTACTTTTCTATTAAACTTCCTTTTTTATTTAATTTCCAAATAGATCGTTAAGGTATAGTGGTTTTTTTAATGAACTTCCATTTTTAATTTTCTGCAACTTTCACTTTTATTTTTATTCGACTTCCATTTTTATTCAATTTACTTTTCTATTAAACTTCCTTTTTTATTTAATTTCCAAAAAGATCATTAAGGTATAGCGGTTTCTGGATTGAACTTCTTTTTTTAATTTTATGCAACTTTCACTTTTATTTTTATTGAACTTCCATTTTTATTCAATTTACTTTTCTATTAAACATCCTTTTTTATTTAATTTCCAAATAGATCGTTAACGTATTTTGGTTTCTTGAATGAACTTCCATTTTTAATTTTCTGCAACTTCCATTTTTATTTTTATTCAATTTACTTTTCTATTAAACTTAATTTTTTATTTATTTTCCAAGTAGATCGTTAAGGTATAGTGGTTTCTTGAAGGAACTTCCATTTTTAATTTTCTGCAACTTTCACTTTTATTTTTATTCGACTTCCATTTTTATTCAGTTTACTTTTCTATTCAACTTCCTTTTTTATTTAATTTCCAAAAAGATCGTTAAGGTATAGCAGTTTCTGGATTGAACTTCCTTTTTTATTTTTATGCAACTTTCACTTTAATTTTTATTGAACTTCCATTTTTATTCATGTTATTTTTCTATTCAACTTGCTTTTTTATTTAATTTCCAAATTGATCGTTCAGGTATAGTAGTTTCTTGAATGAACTTCCATTTTTAATTTTCTGCAACTTCCACTTTTATTTTTATTCAATTTCCATTTTTATTCAATTTACTTTTCTATTAAACTTCCTTTTTTATTTAACTTCCAAATAGATCGTTAAGGGATAGTGGTTTCTTGAATGAACTTCCATTTTTAATTTTCTGCAACTTTTACTTTTATTTTTATTCGACTTCCATTTTTATTCAATTTACTTTTCTATTAAACTTCCTTTTTTATTTAATTTTCAAATAGATCGTTAAGGTATGGCAGTTTCTGGATTGAACTTCCTTTTTTAATTTTATGCAACTTTCACTTTTATTTTTATTGAACTTCCATTTTTATTCAATTTACTTTTCTATTAAACTTCCTTTTTTATTTAATTTCCAAAGAGATCGTTAAGGTATTTTGGTTTCTTGAATGAACTTCCATTTTTAATTTTCTGCAACTTCCATTTTTATTTTTAGTCAATTTCCATTTTTATTCAATTTACTTTTCTATTAAACTTCCTTTTTTATTTAATTTCCATGTAGATCGTTAAGGTATAGTGGTTTCTTGAATGAACTTCCATTTTTAATTTTCGGCAACTTTCACTTTTATTTTTATTCGACTTCCATTTTTATTCAATTTACTTTTCTATTAAACTAACTTTTTTATTTTATTTCCAAATAGATCATTAAGGTATAGTTGTTTCTGCATTGAACTTCCATTTTTAATTTTCTGCAACTTCCATTTTTATTTTTATTCTACTTCCATTTTTATTCAATTTACTTTTCTATTAAACTTCCTTTTTTATTTTATTTCCAAACAGATCGTTAAGGTATAGTGGTTTCTTGAATGAACTTCCAATTTTAATTTTCTGCAACTTCCTTTTTTATTTTTATTCCACTTCCATTTTTATTAATGTTATTTTTCTATTCAACTTGCTTTTTTATTTAATTTCCAAATTGATCGTTCAGGTATAGTGGTTTCTTGAATGAACTTCCATTTTTAATTTTCTGCAACTTCCATTTTTATTTTTAGTCAATTTCCATTTTTATTCAATTTACTTTTCTATTAAACTTCCTTTTTTATTTAATTTCCAAAAAGATCAGTAAGGTATAGTGGTTTCTTGAATGAACTTCCGTTTGTAATTTTCTGCAACTTCCATTTTTATTTTCATTTAACTTCCTTTTTTATTCAAGTTTCTTTTCTACTCAACTTCCTTTTTTATTTAATTTCCAAATAGATCGTTATGGTATAGTGGTTTCTTGAATGAACTTCCATTTTTAATTTTCTGCAACGTCCATTTTTATTTTTATTTAACTTCCTTTTTTATTCAAGTTTCTTTTCTACTCAACTTCCTTTTTTATTTAATTTCCAAATAGATCATTAAGGTCCAGTGGTTTCTGCATTGAACTTCCATTTTTAATTTTCTGCAACTTCCATTTTTATTTTTATTCAACTTCCATTTTTATTCAATTTACTTTTCTATTAAACTTCCTTTTTTATTTAATTTTCAAATTGATCGTTAAGGTATAGTGGTTTCTTGAATGAACTTCCATTTTTAATTTTCGACAACTTCCATTTTTATTTTTATTCAATTTCCATTTTTATTCAATTTACTTTTCTATTAAACTTCCTTTTTTATTTAATTTTCAAATAGATCGTTAAGGTATAGTGGTTTCTTTAATGAACTTCCATTTTTAATTTTCTGCAACTTTCACTTTTATTTTTATTCGACTTCCATTTTTATTCAATTTACTTTTCTATTCAACTTCCTTTTTTATTTAATTTCCAAAAAGATCGTTAAGGTATAGCGGTTTCTGGATTGAACTTCCTTTTTTATTTTTATGCAACTTTCACTTTAATTGTTATTGAACTTCCATTTTTATTCAATTTACTTTTCTATTAAACTTCCTTTTTTATTTAATTTCCAAATTGATCGTTCAGGTATACTGGTTTCTTGAATGAATTTCCATTTTTAGTTTTATGCAACTTCCATTTTTATTTTCATTCAACTTCCATTTTTATTCAAGTTATTTTTCTATTCAACTTCCTTTTTTATTTAATTTCCAAATAGATCGTTAAGGTATAGTGGTTTCTTGAATGAACTTCCATTTTTAATTTTCTGCAACTTCCATTTTTATTTATATTTAACTTACTTTTTTATTCAAGTTTCTTTTCTACTCAACTTCCTTTTTTATTTAATTTCCAAATAGATCATTAAGGTATAGTGGTTTCTGCATTGAACTTCCATTTTTAATTTTTTGCAACTTCCATTTTTATTTTTATTCTACTTCCATTTTTATTCAATTTACTTTTCTATTAAACTTCCTTTTTTATTTAATTTCCAAATTGATCGTTCAGGTATAGTGGTTTCTTAAATGAATTTCCATTTTTAGTTTTATGCAACTTCCATTTTTATTTTCATTCAACTTCCATTTTTTTTCAAGTTATTTTTCTATTCAACTTCCTTTTTTATTTAATTTCCAAATAGATCGTTAAGGTATAGTGGTTTCTTGAATGAACTTCCATTTTTAATTTTCTGCAACTTCCATTTTTATTTATATTTAACTTACTTTTTTATTCAAGTTTCTTTTCTACTCAACTTCCTTTTTTATTTAATTTCCAAATAGATCATTAAGGTATAGTGGTTTCTGCATTGAACTTCCATTTTTAATTTTTTGCAACTTCCATTTTTATTTTTATTCTACTTCCATTTTTATTCAATTTACTTTTCTATTAAACTTCTTTTTTAATTTTATTTCCAAATAGATCGTTAAGGTTCAGTGGTTTCGTGAATGAACTTCCAATTTTAATTTTCTGCAACTTCCGTTTTTATTTTTATTCCACTTCCATTTTTGTTCATGTTATTTTTCGATTCGACATGTTTTTTTATTTAATTTCCAAATTGATCGTTCAGGTATAGTGGTTTCTTGAATGAACTTCCATTTTTAATTTTCTGCAACTTCCATTTTTATTTTTATTCAATTTCCATTTTAATTCAATTTACTTTTCTATTAAACTTCCTTCTTTATTTAATTTCCAAATAGATCGTTAAGGTATAGTGGTTTCATGAATGAACTTCCATTTTTTTTTTTCTGCAACTTTCACTTTTATTTTTACTCGACTTCCATTTTTATTCAATTTACTTTTCTATTAAATTTCCTTTTTTATTTAATTTCCAAATAGATCGTTAAGGTATAGTGGTTTCTGGATTAAACTTCCTTTTTTAATTTTATGCAACTTTCACTTTTATTTTTATTGAACTTCCATTTTTATTCAATTTACTTTTCTATTAAACTTCCTTTTTTATTTAATTTCCAAATAGATCGTTAAGGTATTGTGGTTTCTTGAATGAACTTCCATTTTTAATTTTCTGCAACTTTCGTTTTTATTTTTATTCCACTTCCATTTTTATTCATGTTATTTTTCTATTCAACTTGCTTTTTTATTTAATTTCCAAATTGATCGTTCAGGTATAGTGGTTTCTTGAATAAACTTCCATTTTTAATTTTCTGCAACTTTCATTTTTATTTTTATTCAATTTCCATTTTTATTCAATTTACTTTTCTATTAAACTTCCTTTTTAAATTAATTTCCAAATAGTTCGTAAAGGTATAGCGGTTTCTGGATTGAACTTCCTTTTTTAATTTTATGCAACTTTCACTTTTATTTTTATTGAACTTCCATTTTTATTCGATTTACATTTCTATTAAACTTCTTTTTTTATTTAATTTCCAAATAGATCGTTAAGGTATAGTGGTTTCTTGAATGAACTTCCATTTTTAATTTTATGCAACTTCCATTTTTATTTTCATTCGACTTCCATTTTTTTTCAAGTTATTTTTCTATTCAACTTCCTTTTTTATTTAATTTCCAAATAGATCGTTAAGGTATAGTGATTTCTTGAATGAACTTCCATTTTTAATTTTCTGCAATTTCCGTTTTTATTTTTGTTCCACTTCCATTTTTATTCATGTTATTTTTCTATTCAACTTGCTTTTTTATTTAATTTCCAAATTGATCGTTCAGGTATAGTGGTTTCTTGAATGAACTTCCATTTTTAATTCTCTGCAACTTCCGTTTTTATTTTTATTCAATTTACTTTTCTATTAAACTTCCATTTTTATTTAATTTCCAAATAGATCATTAAGGTATAGTAGTTTCTTGAATGAACTTCGATTTTTAATTTTCTGCAACTTCCACTTTTGTTTTTATTCGACTTCCATTTTTATTCAATTTACTTTTCTATTCAACTTCCTTTTTTATTTAATTTCCAAATAGATCGTTAAGATATAGTGGTTTCTGGATTGAACTTCCATTTTTAATTTTATGCAACTTTCACTTTTATTTTTATTAAACTTCCATTTTTATTCAATTTATTTTTCTGTTAAACTTCCTTTTTGATTTAATTTCCAAATAGATCGTTAAGGTATAGTGGTTTCTTAAATGAACTTCCATTTTTAATTTTCTGTGACTTCCATTTTTACTTTTATTCGACTTCCATTTTTATTGAAGTCATTTTTCTATTCAACTTCCTTTTTTATTTAATTTCCAAATACATCGTTGAGGTATAGTGGTTTCTGGATTTAACTACCATTTTTAGTTTTATGGAACTTTCATTTTTATTCAATTTACTTTTCTATTAAACGTCCTATTTTATTTAATTTCCAAGTTGATCGTTAAGGTATAATGGTTTCTTTAATGAACTTCCATTTTTAATTTTCTGCAACTTCCATTTTTATTTTTATTCAACTTCCTTTTTTATTCAAGTTATTTTTCAATTCAACTTCCTTTTTCATTTAATTTCCAAATAGGTCGTTAAGGTATAGTGGTTTCTTGAATGAACTTTCATTTTTAATTTTCTCCAACTTCCATTTTTATTTTTATTTAACTTCCTTTTTTATTCAAGTTTCTTTTCTACTCAACTTCCTTTTTTATTTAATTTCCAAATAGATCATTAAGGTATAGTGGTTTCTGGATTGAACTTTCATTTTTAATTTTCTGCGACTTCCATTTTTATTTTTATTCAACTTCCATTTTTATTCAGTTTACTTTTCTATTAAACTTCCTTTTTTATTTTATTTCCAAATAGATCGTTAAGGTATAGTGGTTTCTTGGATGAACTTCTAATTTTAATTTTCTGCAACTTCCGTTTGTATTTTTATTCCACTTTATTTTTATTCATGTTATTTTTCTATTCAACTTGCTTTTTTATTTAATTTCCAAATTGATCGTTAAGGTGTAGTGGTTTCTTGAATGAACTTCCATTTTTAATTTTCTGCAACTTCCATTTTTATTTTTATTTAACTTCCTTTTTTATTCAAGTTTCTTTTCTACTCAACTTCCTTTTTTATTTAATTTCCAAATAGATCGTTATGGTATAGTGGTTTCTGGATTGAACTTCCAATTTTAATTTTCTGCAACTTCCATTTTTATTTTTATTCAACTTCCATTTTTATTCAAGTTTCTTTTCTACCCAACTTCCTTTTTTATTTAATTTCCAAATAGATCGGTAAGGTATAGTGGTTTCTGGATTGAACTTCTATTTTTAATTTTATGCAAGTTTCATTTTTATTTTCATTCAAATTCTATTTTTATTCAATTTACCTTTCTATTATACTTCCTTTTTTTATTTAATTTCCAAATAGATCGTTAAGGTATGGTGGTTTCTTGAATGAATTTTCATTTTTAATTTTTTGCAATTTCTATTTTTATTTTTAATTAACTTCCTTTTTTCTTCAAGTTACTTTTCTATTCAACTTTATTTTTTATTTAATTTCCAAATAGATCGTTAACGTATAGTGGTTTCTGGAATGAACTTCTATTTTTAATTTTATGCAACTTTCATTTTTATTTTTATTCAACTTCCATTTTTATTCAATTTACTTTTTTTATTAAACTTCCTTTTTTATTTTTATTCAACTTCCATTTTTATTCAATTTACTTATCTATTAAACTTCCTTTTTTATTTTATTTCCAAATAGATCGTTAAGGTATAGTGGTTTCTTGAATTAACTTCCAATTTTAATTTTCTGCAACTTCCATTTTTTATTTCTATTCAACTTCTTTTTTTATTCAAGTTACTTTTCAATTCAACATCCTTTTTTATTTAATTTCCAAATAGATTGTTAAGGTATAGTGGTTTCTGGATTGAACTACCATTTTTAATTTTATTCAACTTTCACTTTTATTTTTATTCAACATCATTTTTTGTAACGCCCTCAAAATAATAACATTAAACCCATCAATATAAACATACATTTATATACAAAAGATCCACATTTCCTCAACTCATCAGAGTACTTGTAACGCCCTCAGAATAATAACATTAAACCCAACAAATAAGACAAGCATTGATATGTAAAAGTTCCACATTCTTCCATTTATCAGAGTTCTATTACATAAGTATTACATGTTAACAACAAAAGCAAAATGCCCTACGGGCTTACAGCTTTCCAAGTTAACACTTGGTTACAACAAAAGAGTACTAACTCATACACGTTAAGCCCTTGGCTTGAGTTTACATGTAATACATTAAAAGTAAATCAACAAAAGTGTGCCCGCCTCTAGCCTCCCAAGCTATGTCCTTGGAGGTGGCATGCTACCTGCACTTGAAAATGATATTCCCATATAGGGTGAGCCACAGCCCAGTAGAAATACACTAAACCAACCATGAACAATGACTAAAATATTAGCAATTGATAGATGGCCAACACTGATACATTCACATAAATCACATATTTATGTCAACCGACTCATAAGTCCAAGTTACTTTTCATTTTCCCTTTTTCAACAGATAAGCATGTTAGCTCTATCGTTATTTCAACAGATATGTATAGAAACTGTATCCCACATTCACAGATAAGCATATGAGCTATATCCACATTCCTAACAGATATGTATAACAACAATATCCACATTCACAGATAAGCAAATAAGCTATATCCACATTCTACAACAGATATGTATATCAACAATATCCACAGATAAGCATATAAGCTATATCCACACTTCACAAAGATAAGCATATGAGCTCTATCTTCACTTTACTAGACAAGCATATGAGCTGTATCTACGGAGTTCATCCCCTATCTTCTCCCAACACTATCTGGTTTAGAGGTACATCCCCTATCTTCCCCTAAACCGCGGAGTACATCCCCCATCTCCTCCTCTACACATAACGTATACAAACACATTGGTTCTATATACAATCACTCAATACATACAGTTAATGTATGCTATCAACCGTCAAATTCCATGACACATTCCATTGATTAGTTTCCGTTTGCCTAATCATCATGCATTGTCTACAACAATCACGACTATCCTCCACCGATAGCCCAAAGCAGTTATTTCTAAGCAGAAAATAAATGCACAATGGATATTCAATCAACATTTCATTTCCTCATTTCTCACAATTAATTATCCCAATTAATCAAACAATGTAATTAGGTCATTATCCATAATTGCCATTTCAACCCTTAGGTCCCATTTTCATCAATGATTCAACATTTATTCCATTTCTCTATGCCAAACATGCATCTAGGTTTATTATGAATAAAACCCCAACTTTTGTAAAATTGCACAAAAGCCCCAAACCTTTACCAAATTACCAAACCAACCCCAACATCTCAAAATACTAAAATTTAAAGACAAAATCCATAGAGAGGAGTAGGATATCCCTACCTCGAAGTTTGAGCCAAAAAGGAGATGAAGACTCGAAGATCAACGTGCTCCAAATCCAAACTTTTTCAGATTAAAACAAAGCTCTCATCGCCCTCTATCTTTTTAACAAAGGCCCTAGGCTAGATTCACACTCTAGGGAGATCAATTCTTAGAGAGAATGTAAGTTTAGAGAGAGAGAGTCTCGGATCTAGGTTTTGAAAGAAAAGGGAAGTGAAAAAGTGATGTTAAAAAACGCTACTGCCCGCTGATATAAAACACGCTCACTCGAGCGAAGACTTGGTCGCTCGAGCGACCAGACACAGAAACTCTCGCTCGAGCCAAGGAACTCTCACTCGAGCCAAAAACTCAGAAGTGCGCTCGAGCTAAGGAATGCTCGCTCGAGCCAACAACTCAAACCCTCAGGTCTGTAACCAGAAGCACGCTCGAGCGACAGACCTCTCGCTCGAGCGAAGAACAAACCAGACCGCTCGAGCCAAGAAAAGCTCGCTCGAGCCAAGAAAAGCTCGCTCGAGCCAAGAAATACAACTCTCAGGTCTAGAACCAGACGCCATCGCTCGCTCGAGCGAAGCCACTCTGGCTCGATCCACCAGACACAACTCAACTCTCGCTCGAGCGACAAACTCCTCGCTCGAGCGAAGGTCCAAAAATCTGGGCAGCAACACTAGGCTCCCAAACACAACCAACCTGTAACAAACCTGCCCAACACATCCTATAACTCAATAAACAAAGTAAAGAGGATGCAAACTAGATAGTAAACAACTACCAACATCCACGGACACATGTCCGGATCACTGTACAACAAGGGTAAACCCGGGATCGCTATAGTACTTCATTACAAAAGTATTACACGTTAACAACAAAGGTAAATGCCCTACGGGCTTACAGCTTTCCAAGTTAACACTTGGTTACAAAAGAGAGTATTGACTCGGTTACACCTTAAGCCCTTGGCTTGAATTTACATGTAATACATCAAAAGAAAAAAATAAGGCAACAAAAGTAAGTTTGCCCCTAGCCTCTCAAGCTATGTCCCCATAAGTGGCATGCTACCTGTACCTGAAAATGATGTTCCCATAAAGGGTGAGCCACAGCCCAGCAGAGATATACTAAACCAACTATAAACAACGCCTAAAAGATTAGCAACTGAAAGATGGTCGATACTTACACCTCCATTTATGTCTTATTACAATTCCATGACAGTCAATTCAATATTACAATTCACTTTCCATTTCTTATTCGACTTTGGGTTTGAAAACAAGGCTCAGTACTCTGGCCAAACATTTGATGAGATTGTAGTTCATCACTAGAACACTTTGAAAATCGAGGTGGATACACGTTTTGGTGTTGTATCAATAACACATAAACTACTTCCATACTTCACAAATGATGATGACATACATTTTAGTGCTATATCAAATCAACAAACTTTTCAATGGATAAGCTTATGAGCTATATCACTACTACAACAAATAGGCATGTGAGCTATATCAATATTACAACAAATAAGTATATGAGCTATATCAACACTACAACAGATAAGCATATGAGCTATATCAATATTACAACAGATAAGCATATGAGCTATATCAATACTACAACAGATAAGCATATGAGCTATATCAACACTACAACAGATAAGCATATGAGCTATATCTACACTTCACTATACAAGCATATGAGCTGTATCTACAGAGTTCATCCCCCATCTCCTCCCAATCCTAGACAAGCATATAAGCTGTATCTACACTTCACAAAGATAAGCATATGAGCTGTATCTTCACTGCTCTAGACAAGCATATGAGCTGTGTCTACGGGGTTCGTCCCCCATCTCCTCCCAATCCTATCCAGTTTAGAGGTACATCCCCCATCTTCCCCTAAACCGCGCAGTACATCCCCCATCTCCTCCTCTACACAATGCATATAAACACAAAGGTTCTATACACAATATAACGCATGTAAACATAGAATCACATACGCAATCAATCAATACATAAAGTTAATGTATTCTACCAACCGTCTACACATAATGCATATAAACATATTGGTCATATACACAATCACTCAATACATAAAGTTAATGTATTCTGTTAACCGTCATACTCTATGACACATCCGATTGATTAGTTTTAGTTTGCCTAATCATCATGCATTGTCTACAACAATCAACACTACCCTCCACCGGTAGCCCAAAGCAATTATTTCTAAGCAGGAAATAAATGCACAAATGGATAATACATCGACATTTCAACTAGATGAGCAATAAAAGATTCGTCTACACTCTTTAATCCCATACATTCCCAATTTCAACATTCTCAATTCAATTCCTCGTTTTCTTCAATTAATTATATGCATTAATTAATTAAACCAATTAGGGCAAATTACCATAATTCACAAAACAACCCTTAGGTTCCATTTCCATTAATGTACCAACATTAATCTCATTTCTCTATGCCTAACATGCATATAGGTTTATATATTTAAAACCCCAACTTTTGTAAAATTACACAAAGGCCCAAACTTTCTCGAAACTACCCAACAATCCCCAACATATCAAAATGCTAAAATTCAAAGACAAAGCTCATAAGATGGAGTAGGTTATCCCTACCTCGAATGATGGAGCTCAACGAAGAAGATGAAGAAACGGAAATGCTCCAAATCTCGAAATTTTTAGATTAAAAGATAGCCCTCGACGATCAACACAACTTTTGTAAAGGCCCAAGGTGAGAAAACAACTCCTACTAGATCAATCCTAAGAGAGAAGTTAGGGTTTTAGTGAGAGGAGCTCTCAAAATACCTTTTTGGAAAAGTAAGAGAGAGAAAAGATGTTGAAAAGTGAACAAAAAGGTCGGATCTCGGCTTTATAGAAAAGTTGCCCCGCTCGAGCGTCGAACTCCCCGCTCGAGCGTCACTCACAGATCCCCGCTCGATCGTCCAATCCCCCGCTCGAGCGGCGGATGCAAGCTCCCAGAACTTTTACAGACATGATGCCCGCTCGAGCGTCAGACACATACTCCCGCTCGAGCGTCCAATCCCTTGCTCGAACGTATACCACTGCAGACGAAATACTGGATGGGTGATTTCCCCGCTCGAGCGCCAACACCCCCGCTCGAGCGGACAAGCAACAACAGAGTCCTGCTCGAGCGTCAAAAGCGCCGCTCGAGCGGAAAGACCAAAACTGGGCAAAGACTTTACGTTTTAAAACACAACCAACTTATTCCCAACTAGCCCAACACAACCCAAAGCTCGAACACAAAGAGAAAGGAATAGAAAGAGGATAAGACAACAGCACCCTTACGAAATCGAATCCGGATTACAGTTAAGCACGAAAGGGAAAACCGGGATCGCTATAACCTCCCCCCCCCCTTAAAGAATTTTGTCCCCGAAGTTAATGGTACGCCAAAACACAAGGCCAATTGATCACAGAGCATTCAACAACCGAGCCCCAAGGAAAGAAATTACTTTCACAACAAACCTCCGACTCACTCTTACCAAGAAAGATACTAACCAAGGGAACACATTCTAAATGACCACACCTAAGGTACGCAAGCCTCAACAAACCAAACCTCCCCCGAAACAATTCACCAATAACCGACTAGTGCTTCAAGCTAAGTCACTACTCAACAACACGACCAAAGCAAATCTTTAGAGTAGATAATAAGAAAACATTTTCTTGTTCAAGAGGCATTTCTCAAAGATGTTTAAATTTTCAACGTTAACGTTCCGGAATAAATCTTGCATTTTCCATACGAGGACTCAAAAGCCTTGTAAACATTTTTCACAAATACGGTGTTACCAAAAATGCAGAGTTATCCACAGTTTATTTGCCTAAGAGATTAATCGGGAATTCTTTAAAATCCTTGAATTAAATCAACTTTTCAACAATGCATCTAGACGGTCCCAAACACTAGGAAAAGTTTGTTTTCCATTTCTTTCCAAAGTGACACTATCAACAACCATCACTCATATGGTGATGCCACAACCAACATGGGACACAACATTTCTATAATGATAGTTAATAGAAATAACAACAGTACTATCAACACATAAGGTATAAGAAATTCATGGTTTTGCAATTTTATCCCGCCTCCCTTTACAAAAAAAATAAAGTCATAAATACGGCTCAGGACCTGGCCAACAACCAAATGAGATCACATCTTATCCCCACAATACCCCCCCCCCCTTTAACACACAAATGATACACATTTTAGTGCTGCATCAATATCAAACCAAACATCATACATACATAATGTATAAAAGCCAATCATTCACAATGATCAATCAATACATATATTAGATGTATTATTCCAACCGTCAGACTCAACGACAAAACATGTTCGATTAGTTTCAGTTTTTCCTAATCAACATACAAAGTTTACAACCAACGAGACTAAACTCAAGGTGACCAATGCCAACCCAAAACCCGTTACCAACAAGCTAACTAATCAACTCAATAAACTCTACACTCAGTAATCCACACACTGATGTGCCACTCTAGCCACTGACCCCAACCACGGAGTTCTCTACACAAACCACAAATTTTGGAATCTCTCCAGATCTCCTAAAACTGAACCGCATCAACACTACGTCTAAGGGAATCACCATTCCCCGCCATGGCTATCTAGCAAGCCTGCTCACTTCCTTGACCAAAGACCGACATGGTCACCCTCAATCACAACAACCCAAACACGAAGGACCACTTTGACCAACGCTATACTCATTACTTTAGAACACGAACTGCTCTTCCTTCAAAGAATGCTGCCAGCATCCACTCACAACCCAAACCCAACGATTGATAACCAATCACAACACGAACGCTACCCCTATACAACCAATGGGGTCACCACGGACTCACTGACTAGCAAGACCCAAAACACGAACCAACATACAGGTACCATTCCCACTCACTCGAGATACAAATCTCACATTCCCTCGAACATTCTCACATAGTCTTGCCAACACCGCGCAACTCTTGAAACCATCACATCTAACACATTCAACCGTACTAAGAAAAACCTCCTTATTTTGCAAGCCCTCTTACTCCCACACTGAATTCCCCAATACTCATAGGGTCCACTCGTTATTCTACATCCTACTCGTCACTCATCTCAAAAGTACCATCAAGACACCCAGTCTCCGTGCCACACCACTAGCCAATGTTACCGCTAGACAACCACCATGAACCAAACCCCAACACCGTTACAAGTCGCCGACAAGACTCTCAAAGATTCACTCTTCTAACTTTCCAGAGGAGTAAAAGTCCTCGCCTCCCTCGTCATTAACCCACATCTTCATCCGCAAACACCATACCACTGTGACTCCATCCACGGGTCACTCTCCAACCACGGGCTATATACCCAATTAACCCTTTTGATAACATCCTCTCGAGTTCACCCGACAGTAGACCAAAATCTATACTACGCGCAAAATTTTAAATGGGTAATACCCATGAAATTTCACACACTCGGCAAGTAAAACAGTTCTCGCTCCAATATTGCCTTGGCTAGGACACGCACGCCTCGGTGGTTCCTTCAAATTTTGAAAACATGGCTCCTCAGCCCTCATCTTTCCCAAATCAAGTCACACGCCTAATACCAAAAAAAAAAAAAATTTTTTATGGTTCTACAGCAACTTTATACATTAATAAAACTTCAGAGCTACAACATGCTCCAATTCACCCATTCCAGGGAAATTAACAAACAAAGCACATATGTATATATATGGATAAACAAACAATTTAGATGTTTCAACATTCCCAAAACACATTGGTTACACAACAGAACCCAATGATCACAAAACAACAATCCCCTGATTACAAAACGGATTAGTCAAAACAAAACCATCCCATCGGTATTACCACCACTACCGTCCCCTGCTGGACCGCCGAAGTTGGCCATCCCCGAACATAAGGTAACCTACGAGCTTACAAGCCACGGACAAGAACTACTGACGTGCCCCCTCTGTCCACACCTGGAACAACTACAAACTTCCCCAACTGGGGCTCGGGAATTCAACCCTACTGAGGCCCTCGCAATCTGCCCCGCTAGTTCCCCAAAACGATACTGTTCCTGCCCAGTCGAATGAAACTGAGCCTGGCTAGGTTGTAAAACCCCTAAGGAAGCCCCCGGCTGAGTACAGAAACGCCGAATATGACCCGGCTGATTACACATCCAACAAGTAGGCGATGCCTGAGCACGAGACTGGTTCAGAATCTGGGCTGATGAAGACCCCAACAACTGCCTCCCCACTGAGCATTTGATCGGCCCAAAACCTGGCTGGTTAGATGACCCTGGTGGTACAACTACTGGTTGAATTGCTAACCCTGCCCTCTTCCTCTGTGGGCAACCCGAAACCTTGTGGCCCAGTAGACCACATTTGAAACAAAAGACACCCCTCTGTTCACGTTCTCCCGAACCCAAATCTGACACTGGAAGGGTAGTTCTAGCCCGACCTCCCTGTTGCGGGTTTGAACCCCTCTGCCTCTTAAAAGGCCTACCAACATCTTGAGTCACGGGAGTTGCCGAGATGGCTCCCTCCCCACTCTGCCCCATTGCTAGTACCACAACCTCTACATGGGCAGCTGCCTCAACAAGCACACTATATCTTTTATGCCAAGACCCCGCTATCCTTACACGGATGTCGTCACGCAGCTTACTCTCAAACTCGAAACAACGCAAGTCCTCCGTCTCCACCAATTCTGGAGCAAACCTCGACAGGTTAGCAAACCATCGTTCGAACTGCACCAAAGGTGTAGTACCTTGGCGTAACTCCACAAATTGTTTCCGCAACTCTTCCCGAGCGGAAGGAGGGAAATCACAACTTCCTCACCTAGGCATCCTAGTAAAAGTAACGGAGACACGTTAGCACACTCACACATGTGCCGAAGCTAAACACTCACGTCCTAGTACATGGACAACTGTAATTCACTCCACGTAAGCACATAAACACATAAGCACTTACGAATTTCATTTCCGGATAATGATAGTCCCGAGGCGTTACTAGAGTTCCGGTCAGAAACAGCATTGATCAAGTGCCTTTCCAACAGGACTCCCAGAAACCTAAGGATCCAATCACATCCTAGAATCTAAATCCCATACCCACATAGTCACATAAGCATGTTATCAATTAAGCACATAGCATATGACACTACATCTAAGTCTCTATCAAGCGAGACAAATCCATTGTGATCCTAATCACTTCCCACGCATCCAAAGTATTCGAACCCGGTACGCTCTGATACCAAGTGGTAACGCCCTCAAAATAATAACATTAAACCCATCAATATAAACATACATTTATATACAAAAGATCCACATTTCCTCAACTCATCAGAGTACTTCATTACAAAAGTATTACACGTTAACAACAAAGGTAAATGCCCTACAGGCTTACAGCTTTCCAAGTTAACACTTGGTTACAAAAGAGAGTATTGACTCGGTTACACCTTAAGCCCTTGGCTTGAATTTACATGTAATACATCAAAAGAAAAAAATAAGGCAACAAAAGTAAGTTTGCCCCTAGCCTCCCAAGCTATGTCCCCAAAAGTGGCATGCTACCTGTACCTGAAAATGATGTTCCCATAAAGGGTGAGCCACAGCCCAGCAGAGATATACTAAACCAACTATAAACAACGCCTAAAAGATTAGCAACTGAAAGATGGTCGATACTTACACCTCCATTTACGTCTTATTACAATTCCATGACAGTCAATTCAATATTATAATTCACTTTCTATTTCTTATTCAACTTTGGGTTTGAAAACAAGGCTCAGTACTCTGGCCAAACATTTGATGAGATTGTAGTTCATCACTAGAACACTTTGAAAATCGAGGTGGATACACGTTTTGGTGTTGTATCAATAACACATAAACTACTTCCATACTTCACAAATGATGATGACATACATTTTAGTGCTATATCAAATCAACAAACTTTTCAATGGATAAGCTTATGAGCTATATCACTACTACAACAGATAGGCATGTGAGCTATATCAATATTACAACAGATAAGCATATGAGCTATATCAACACTACAACAGATAAGCATATGAGCTATATCAATATTACAACAGATAAGCATATGAGCTATATCAATACTACAACAGATAAGCATATGAGCTATATCAACACTACAACAGATAAGCATATGAGCTATATCTACACTTCACTATACAAGCATATGAGCTGTATCAACGGAGTTCATCCCCCATCCCCTCCCAATCCTAGACAAGCATATGAGCTGTATCTACACTTCACAAAGATAAGCATATGAGCTGTATCTTCACTGCTCTAGACAAGCATATGAGCTGTGTCTACGGAGTTCATCCCCCATCTCCTCCCAATCCTATCCGGTTTAGAGGTACATCCCCCATCTTCCCCTAAACCGCGCAGTACATCCCCCATCTCCTCCTCTACACAATGCATATAAACACAAAGGTTCTATACACAATATAACGCATGTAAACACAGAATCACATACGCAATCAATCAATACATAAAGTTAATGTATTCTACCAACCGTCTACACATAATGCATATAAACACATTGGTCATATACACAATCACTCAATACATAAAGTTAATGTATTCTGTCAACCGTCATACTCTATGACACATCCGATTGATTAGTTTTAGTTTGCCTAATCATCATGCATTGTCTACAACAAGCAACACTACCCTCCACCGGTAGCCCAAAGCAATTATTTCTAAGTAGGAAATAAATGCACAAATGGATAATACATCGACATTTCAACTAGATGAGCAATAAAAGATTCGTCTACACTCTTTAATCCCATACATTCCCAATTTCAACATTCTTCAATTAATTATATGCATTAATTAATTAAACCAATTAGGGCAAATTAACATAATTCACAAAATAACCCTTAGGTTCCATTTCCATTAATGTACCAACATTAATCTCATTTCTCTATGCCTAACATGCATATAGGTTTATATATTTAAAACCCCAACTTTTGTAAAATTACACAAAGGCCCAAACTTTCTCGAAACTACCCAACAATCCCCAACATATCAAAATGCTAAAATTCAAAGACAAAGCTCATAAGATGGAGTAGGTTATCCCTACCTCGAATGATGGAGCTCAACGAAGAAGATGAAGAAACGGAAATGCTCCAAATCTCGAAATTTTCAGATTAAAAGATAGCCCTCGACGATCAACACAACTTTTGTAAAGGCCCAAGGTGAGAAAACAACTCCTAGATCAATCCTAAGAGAGAAGTTAGGGTTTTAGTGAGAGGAGCTCTCAAAATACCTTTTTGGAAAAGTAAGAGAGAGAAAAGATGTTGAAAAGTGAACAAAAAGGTCGGATCTCGGCTTTATATAAAAGTCGCCCCGCTCGAGCGTCGAACTCCCCGCTCGAGCGTCACTCACAGATCCCCGCTCGATCGTCCAATCCCCCGCTCGAGCGGCAGATGCACGCTCCCAGAACTTTTACAAACATGATGCCCGCTCGAGCCCAACTGGGCAAAGACTTTACGTTTTAAAACACAACCAACTTATTCCCAACTAGCCCAACACAACCCAAAGCTTGAACACAAAGACAAAGGAATAGAAAGAGGATAAGACAACAGCACCCTTACGAAATCGACTCCCGATTACAGTTAAGCACGAAAGGGAAAACCGGGATCGCTATATTTTTTATTCAATTTACTTTTCTATTAAACTTCGTTTTTTATTTATTTACCAAATAGATCGTTAAGGTATAGTTTCTTCTTTAATGAACTTCCATTTTTAATTTTATGCAACTTCCATTTTTATTTTTATTCAACTTCCGTTTTTATTCAAGTTATTTTTCTATTCAACTTCCTTTTTTATTTAATTTCCAAATAGATCGTTAACGTATAGTGGTTTCTTGAATGAACTTTCATTTTTAATTTTCTGCAACTTTCATTTCTAATTTTAATTAACTTCCATTTTTCTTCAAGTTACTTTTCTATTCAAATTCCTTTTTTATTTAATTTCCAAATAGATCGTTAACGTATAGTGGTTTCTGGAATGAACTTCCATTTTTAATTTTATGCAACTTTCATTTTCATTTTTATTCAACTTCAATTTTTATTCAATTTACTTTTTTTTATTAAACTTCCTTTTTTATTTTTATTCAACTTCCATTTTTATTCAATTTACTTATCTATTAAACTTCCTTTTTTATTTTATTTCCAAATGGTCGTTAAGGTATAGTGGTTTCTTGAATTAACTTCCAATTTTAATTTTCTGCAACTTCCATTTTTATTTCTATTCAACTTCTTTTTTTATTCAAGTTTCTTTTCAATTCAACATTCTTTTTTATTTAATTTCCAAATAGATTGTTAAGGTATAGTGGTTTCTGGATTGAACTACCATTTTTTATTTTATGCAACTTTCACTTTTATTTTTATTCAAAATCATTTTTTATTCAATTTACTTTTCTATTAAACTTCGTTTTTTATTTATTTACCAAATAGATCGTTAAGGTATAGTTTCTTCTTTAATGAACTTCCATTTTTAAATTTATGCAACTTTCATTTTTATTTTTACTCAACTTCCGTTTTTATTCAAGTTATTTTTCTATTCAACTTCCTTTTTTATTTAATTTCCAAATAGATCGTTAACGTATAGTGGTTTCTTGAATGAACTTTCATTTTTAATTTTCTGCAACTTTCATTTCTATTTTTAATTAACTTCCATTTTTCTTCAAGTTACTTTTCTATTCAACTTCCTTTTTTATTTAATTTCCAAATAGATCGTTAACGTATAGTGGTTTCTGGAATGAACTTCCATTTTTAGTTTTATGCAACTTTCATTTTCATTTTTATTCAACTTCCATTTTTATTCAATTTACTTTTTTTTTATTAAACTTCCTTTTTTATTTTTATTCAACTTCCATTTTTATTCAATTTACTTATCGATTAAACTTCCTTTTTTATTTTATTTCCAAATAGATCGTTAAGGTATAGTGGTTTCTTGAATTAACTTCCAATTTTAATTTTCTGGAACTTCCATTTTTATTTCTATTCAACTTCTTTTTTTATTCAAGTTTCTTTTCAATTCAACATCATTTTTTTATTTAATTTCCAAATAGATTGTTAAGGTATAGTGGTTTCTGGATTGAACTACCATTTTTAATTTTATGCAACTTTCACTTTTATTTTTATTCAACATCATTTTTTATTCAATTTACTTTTCTATTAAACTTCGTTTTTTATTTATTTACCAAATAGATCGTTAAGGTATAGTTTCTTCTTTAATGAACTTCCATTTTTAATTTTATGCAACTTCCATTTTTATTTTTATTCAACTTCCGTTTTTATTCAAGTTATTTTTCTATTCAACTTCCTTTTTTATTTAATTTCCAAATAGATCGTTAACGTATAGTGGTTTCTTGAATGAACTTTCATTTTTAATTTTCTACAACTTTCATTTCTATTTTTAATTAACTTCCATTTTTCTTCAAGTTACTTTTCTATTCAACTTCCTTTTTTATTTAATTTCCAAATAGATCGTTAACGTATAGTGGTTTCTGGAATGAACTTCCATTTTTAATTTTATGCAACTTTCATTTTCATTTTTATTCAACTTCAATTTTTATTCAATTTACTTTTTTTATTAAACTTCCTTTTTTATTTTTATTCAACTTCCATTTTTATTCAATTTACTTATCTATTAAACTTCCTTTTTTATTTTATTTCCAAATGGTCGTTAAGGTATAGTGGTTTCTTGAATTAACTTCCAATTTTAATTTTCTGCAACTTCCATTTTTATTTCTATTCAACTTCTTTTTTTATTCAAGTTTCTTTTCAATTCAGCATTCTTTTTTATCTAATTTCCAAATAGATTGTTAAGGTATAGTGGTTTCTGGATTGAAGTACCATTTTTTATTTTATGCAACTTTCACTTTTATTTTTATTCAAAATCATTTTTTATTCAATTTACTTTTCTATTAAACTTCGTTTTTTATTTATTTACCAAATAGATCGTTAAGGTATAGTTTCTTCTTTAATGAACTTCCATTTTTAAATTTATGCAACTTTCATTTTTATTTTTATTCAACTTCCGTTTTTATTCAAGTTATTTTTCTATTCAACTTCCTTTTTTATTTAATTTCCAAATAGATCGTTAACGTATAGTGGTTTCTTGAATGAACTTTCATTTTTAATTTTCTGCAACTTTCATTTCTATTTTTAATTAACTTCCATTTTTCTTCAAGTTACTTTTCTATTCAACTTCCTTTTTTATTTAATTTCCAAATAGATCGTTAACGTATAGTGGTTTCTGGAATGAACTTCCATTTTTAATTTTATGCAACTTTCATTTTCATTTTTATTCAACTTCCATTTTTATTCAATTTACTTTTTTTTATAAAACTTCCTTTTTAATTTTTATTCAACTTCCATTTTTATTCAATTTACTTATCGATTAAACTTCCTTTTTTATTTTATTTCCAAATAGATTGTTAAGGTATAGTGGTTTCTTGAATTAACTTCCAATTTTAATTTTCTGGAACTTCCATTTTTATTTCTATTCAACTTCTTTTTTTATTCAAGTTTCTTTTCAATTCAACATCATTTTTTATTTAATTTCCAAATAGATTGTTAAGGTATAGTGGTTTCTGGATTGAACTACCATTTTTAATTTTATGCAACTTTCACTTTTATTTTTATTCAACATCATTTTTTATTCAATTTACTTTTCTATTAAACTTCGTTTTTTATTTATTTACCAAATAGATCGTTAAGGTATAGTTTCTTCTTTAATGAACTTCCA
This sequence comes from Camellia sinensis, assembly GCF_055761805.1. Lineage (NCBI taxonomy): Eukaryota > Viridiplantae > Streptophyta > Magnoliopsida > Ericales > Theaceae > Camellia > Camellia sinensis. The sequence continues at coordinate 9,983,450 of NC_138962.1, read as the reverse complement.
TTTTTAATTTTATGCAACTTCCATTTTTATTTTTATTCAACTTCCGTTTTTATTCAAGTTATTTTTCTATTCAACTTCCTTTTTTATTTAATTTCCAAATAGATCGTTAACGTATAGGGGTTTCTTGAATGAACTTTCATTTTTAATTTTCTGCAACTTTCATTTCTATTTTTAATTAACTTCCATTTTTCTTCAAGTTACTTTTCTATTCAACATCCTTTTTTATTTAATTTCCAAATAGATCGTTAACGTATAGTGGTTTCTGGATTGAACTTCCATTTTTAATTTTATGCAACTTTCATTTTCATTTTTATTCAACTTCCATTTTTATTCAATTTACTTTTTTTTTATTAAACTTCCTTTTTTATTTTTATTCAACTTCCATTTTTATTCAATTTACTTATCTATTAACTTCCTTTTTTATTTTATTTCCAAATAGATCGTTAAGGTATAGTGGTTTCTTGAATTAACTTCCAATTTTAATTTTCTGCAACTTCCATTTTTATTTCTATTCAACTTCTTTTTTTATTCAAGTTTCTTTTCAATTCAACATCATTTTTTATTTAATTTCCAAATATATTGTTCAGGTATAGTGGTTTCTGGATTGAACTACCATTTTTAATTTTATGCAACTTTCACTTTTATTTTTATTCAACATCATTTTTTATTCAATTTACTTTTCTATTAAACTTCGTTTTTTATTTATTTACCAAATAGATCGTTAAGGTATAGTTTCTTCTTTAATGAACTTCCATTTTTAATTTTATGCAACTTCCATTTTTATTTTTATTCAACTTCCATTTTTATTCAAGTTATTTTTCTATTCAACTTCCTTTTTTATTTAATTTCCAAATAGATCGTTAACGTATAGTGGTTTCTTGAATGAACTTTCATTTTTAATTTTCTACAACTTTCATTTCTATTTTTAATTAACTTCCATTTTTCTTCAAGTTACTTTTCTATTCAACTTCCTTTTTTATTTAATTTCCAAATAGATCGTTAACGTATAGCGGTTTCTGGAATGAACTTCCATTTTTAATTTTATGCAACTTTCATTTTCATTTTTATTCAACTTCCATTTTTATTCAATTTACTTTTTTTATTAAACTTCCTTTTTTATTTTTATTCAACTTCCATTTTTATTCAATTTACTTATCTATTAAACTTCCTTTTTTATTTTATTTCCAAATAGATCGTTAAGGTATAGTGGTTTCTTGAATTAACTTCCAATTTTAATTTTCTGCAACTTCCATTTTTATTTCTATTCAATTTCTTTCTTTATTCAAGTTTCTTTTCAATTCAACATCATTTTTTATTTAATTTCCAAATAGATTGTTAAGGTATAGTGGTTTCTGGATTGAAGTACCGTTTTTAATTTTATGCAACTTTCACTTTTATTTTAATTCAACATCATTTTTTATTCAATTTACTTTTCTATTAAACTTCGTTTTTTATTTATTTACCAAATAGATCATTAAGGTATAGTTTCTTCTTTAATGAACTTCCATTTTTAATTTTATGCAACTTCCATTTTTATTTTTATTCAACTTCCGTTTTTATTCAAGTTATTTTTCTATTCAACTTCCTTTTTTATTTAATTTCCAAATAGATTGTTAACGTATAGTGGTTTCTTGAATGAACTTTCATTTTTAATTTTCTGCAACTTTCATTTCTATTTTTAATTAACTTCCATTTTTCTTCAAGTTAATTTTCTATTCAACTTCCTTTTTTATTTAATTTCCAAATAGATCGTTAACGTATAGTGGTTTCTGGCTTGAACTTCCATTTTTAATTTTATGCAACTTTCATTTTCATTTTTATTCAACTTCCATTTTTATTCAATTTACTTTTTTTTTATTGAACTTCCTTTTTTATTTTTATTCAACTTCCATTTTTTTTCAATTTACTTAGCTATTAAACTTCCTTTTTTATTTTATTTCCAAATAGATCGTTAAGGTATAATGGTTTCTTGAATTAACTTCCAATTTTAATTTTCTGCAACTTCCATTTTTATTTCTATTCAACTTCTTTTTTTATTCAAGTTTCTTTTCAATTCAACATCATTTTTTATTTAATTTCCAAATAGATTGTTAAGGTATAGTGGTTTCTGGATTGAACTACCATTTTTAATTTTATGCAAATTTCACTTTTATTTTTATTCAACATCATTTTTTATTCAATTTACTTTTCTATTAAACTTCGTTTTTTATTTATTTACCAAATAGATCGTTAAGGTATAGTTTCTTCTTTAATGAACTTCCATTTTTAATTTTATGCAACTTCCATTTTTATTTTTATTCAACTTCCATTTTTATTCAAGTTATTTTTCTATTCAACTTCCTTTTTTATTTAATTTCCAAATAGATCGTTAACGTATAGCGGTTTCTTGAATGAACTTTCATTTTTAATTTTCTGCAACTTTCATTTCTATTTTTAGTTAACTTCCATTTTTCTTCAAGCTAATTTTCTATTCAACTTCCTTTTTTATTTAATTTCCAAATAGATCGTTAACGTATAGTGGTTTCTGGAATGAACTTCCATTTTTAATTTTATGCAACTTTCATTTTCATTTTTATTCAACTTCCATTTTTATTCAATTTACTTTTTTTTATTAAACTTCCTTTTTTATTTTTATTCAACTTCCATTTTTATTCAATTTACTTATCTATTAAACTTCCTTTTTTATTTTATTTCCAAATAGATCGTTAAGGTATAGTGGTTTCTTGAATTGACTTCCAATTTTAATTTTCTGCAACTTCCATTTTTGTTTCTATTCAACTTCTTTTTTTATTCAAGTTTCTTTTCAATTCAACATCATTTTTTATTTAATTTCCAAATAGATTGTTAAGGTATAGTGGTTTCTGGATTGAAGTACCATTTTTAATTTTATGCAACTTTCACTTTTATTTTTATTCAACATCATTTTTTATTCAATTTACTTTTCTATTAAACTTCGTTTTTTATTTATTTACCAAATAGATTGTTAAGGTATAGTTTCTTCTTTAATGAACTTCCATTTTTAATTTTATGCAACTTCCATTTTTATTTTTATTCAACTTCCATTTTTATTCAAGTTATTTTTCTATTCAACTTCCTTTTTTATTTAATTTCCAAATAGATCGTTAACGTATAGGGGTTTCTTGAATGAACTTTCATTTTTAATTTTCTGCAACTTTCATTTCTATTTTTAATTAACTTCCATTTTTCTTCAAGTTACTTTTCTATTCAACATCCTTTTTTATTTAATTTCCAAATAGATCGTTAACGTATAGTGGTTTCTAGATTGAACTTCCATTTTTAATTTTATGCAACTTTCATTTTCATTTTTATTCAACTTCCATTTTTATTCAATTTACTTTTTTTTATTAAACTTCCTTTTTTATTTTTATTCAACTTCCATTTTTATTCAATTTACTTATCTATTAAACTTCCTTTTTTATTTTATTTCCAAATAGATCGTTAAGGTATAGTGGTTTCTTGAATTAACTTCCAATTTTAATTTTCTGCAACTTCCATTTTTATTTCTATTCAACTTCTTTTTTTATTCAAGTTTCTTTTCAATTCAACATCATTTTTTATTTAATTTCCAAATATATTGTTCAGGTATAGTGGTTTCTGGATTGAACTACCATTTTTAATTTTATGCAACTTTCACTTTTATTTTTATTCAACATCATTTTTTATTCAATTTACTTTTCTATTAAACTTCGTTTTTTATTTATTTACCAAATAGATCGTTAAGGTATAGTTTCTTCTTTAATGAACTTCCATTTTTAATTTTATGCAACTTCCATTTTTATTTTTATTCAACTTCCGTTTTTATTCAAGTTATTTTTCTATTCAACTTCCTTTTTTATTTAATTTCCAAATAGATCGTTAACGTATAGGGGTTTCTTGAATGAACTTTCATTTTTAATTTTCTGCAACTTTCATTTCTATTTTTAATTAACTTCCATTTTTCTTCAAGTTACTTTTCTATTCAACATCCATTTTTATTTAATTTCCAAATAGATCGTTAACGTATAGTGGTTTCTTGAATGAACTTTCATTTTTAATTTTCTGCAACTTTCATTCCTATTTTTAATTAACTTCCATTTTTCTTCAAGTTAATTTTCTATTCAACTTCCTTTTTTATTTAATTTCCAAATTGATCGTTAAGGTATGGTGGTTTCTTGAATGAATTGTAACGCCCTCAAAATTAACCCATTATATATCATTGACATGCATTATTTAAAGAAGACAATTTATTAATTCATTCATCAGAGTATTACCAAATAAAGTATTACATTTATCATCGAATAAAATGCCCTACAGGCTTACATCTTTCCAAGCCAACACTTGGTAACTCAATACAAGAAAAAGCCCAAGGCTTGAATGTTTACATGTACTAATAATTAAAGACAATTAACTAAAAGTAGTCTTCTTCAACCCAGAAGCCAAACCCTCCCAAACTAAGTCCTTGGAGGTAGTTTATCACCTGAACCTGAAAATGATGTTCCCATAAAGGGTGAGCCACAGCCCAGTAGAAATATACTAAACCACATATAAGCAATGAATAAAGCAATAGCATTCAACAGATGGTTAACCAAGATAATCAATTACTTCATTTTACAGTCTCATGACACTATTGTCTAAGATACGTTTTACTTTCCAATTTTATCAACATGGCTCAGAACCTGGCCAAACTTACAACAGTGAATCACATATATAATATTCACATCCTTCCAATATCAACAAATAAATGAGACTCAAGCTCAAATCAAACACTTCATACTTCCAGATTGATACACATTTTAGTGCTGTATCAATAAAACACTTCTATATAAATAAGCACACATAAAAGTGATGCTAATGGAGTCCATCCCCTATCTCCTCCCAAACAAAATCCGGTTTAGAGGTCCATCCCCTATCTTCCCCTAAACCGTGGAGTACATCCCCTATCTCCTCCCACACACAAAACAATGTATGCAAATGCAATGCTCAATCAATACACGTATTTTCTGTATCAATTCCATAGCAAAATTAATGGCTTAACCAATATGATTAGTTTCAGTTATTCCTAATCCACATGCAATGTCTACAACAATCACGACTATCCTCCACCGATAGCCCAAAACAGTTACTTCTAAACTGAAAATAACTATATCAACAATTCAATAGACAAATGATACCAATTACCCAGTTACGCCATTTAATCAATGAATTCCCCAATTCCATGAATTTAACCCTCTTTTCCCAATTCCTTGAATTACTTATACAAATTAATTCAATAATACAACTAGGGTTTTTCCCAAAATTTACCAAAGTATCCCCAACATGTTAAAATACCAAAACTTAGAACAAAACCTATAAAATGGAGTAGGAAATCCCTACCTCAAAGAAAACAACTCAAATGGTGCAGAAAGAGATGAGTGCCCAAATACCAAAGTGCTCCAAATCGCCAAATGCTCAGATTAAATGGAAGCCCTTGCCTCACTCTATCTTTTTAATGAAGGATCTAGGGTAGAAACACTCCCTAAATGGATCAAATCTAAGAGAGAAGGTGAGTAGGGAGAGAGAGAAGTCGGACCTAGGGTTTGGAATCAAAAAGAAGATGAAAAGGACTGATCAAAACCCGCTGCTGTAAATAAATACTGGACAGGCTCGCTCGAGCGAAGACTTGGTCGCTCGAGTGACCAGACACAGAGAAACTACGCTCGAGCCAAGGAAGCCTTGCTCGAGCCAACAACCCAAAAGCTCGCTCGAGCGAAAGAAAGCTCGATCGAGCAAAGAACTCAAACCCTCAGGTCTGTAAACAGACACACGCTCGAGCGAAGAAACTATAGCTCGAGCGAAAGATGAACTAACTCGCTCGAGCGAAGAAAAGCTCGCTCGAGCCAAGAATGCAAAGCTACAGGTCCATACAGGACGCCAACTCTCGCTCGAGCGACCCAAACCCCAGCTCGAGCGAAGAACCAAAACGACATCTCGCTCGAGCGACCAACGCCTCGCTCGAGCGAAACACCAAAAACCTGGACAGCAACACTTGGTTTCTAAACCCAACCAACCTGAAACAAACCTGCCCAACACATCCTATAATTCCAAAAGAGAAAATAAAGGACAACAACACCAATTATACAATGACAGAATCTACGGAACCTAAGTCCGGATACAATAATCAAATGGGAAAAGACCGGGGTCGCTATAGAATTTTCATTTTTAATTTTCGGCAACTTCCATTTTTATTTTTAATTAACTTCCAATTTTCTTCAAGTTACTTTTCTACTCAACTTCCTTTTTTATTTAATTTCCAAAAAGATCTTTAACGTATAGTGGTTTCTGGAATGAACTTCCATTTTTAATTTTATGCAACTTCCATTTTTATTTTTATTCAACTTCCACTTTTATTCAATTTACTTTTCTATTAAACTTCGTTTTTTTATTTAATTTCCAAACAGATCGTTATGGTATAGTGGTTTCCTGAATGAACTTCCAATTTTAATTTTCTGCAACTTCCATTTTTAATTTTACGCAACTTTCACTTTTATTTTTATTCAATTTACTTTTCTACTAAACTTCCTTTTTTATTTAATTTTCAAATAGAACGTTAAGATATAGTGGTTTCTTAAATGAACTTCCAATTTTAATTTTCTGCAACTTCCACATTTATTTCTATTCAACTTCTTTTTTTATTCAAGTTTCTTTTCTATTAAACATCCTTTTTTATTTAATTTTCAAATAGATCGTTAAAGTATAGTGGTTTCTTGAATGACCTTCAATTTTTAATTTTCTGCAACTTCCATTTTAGTTTTTATTCCACTTCCATTTTTATAAAGTTATTTTTTCTATTCAACTTCCTTTTTTATTTAATTTCCAAATAGATCGTTAACGTATAGTGGTTTCTGGAATGAACTTCCCTTTTTAATTTTATGCAACTTTCATTTTTATTTTTATTCAACTTTCATTTTTATTCAATTAACTCTTTTATTTAACTTCCTTTTTTATTTAATTTCCAAATAGATCGTTAAGGTATAGTGGTTTCTTGAATTAACTTCCGTTTCTAATTTTCTGCAACTTTCATTTCTATTTTTACTCAACTTCCATTTTTATTCAATTTACTTTTCTGTTAAACTTCCTTTTTTATTTAATTTCCAAATAGATCGTGAAGGTATGGTGGTTTCTGGAATGAATTTCCAATTTTAATTTTCTGCAACTTCCATTTTTATTTTTAATTAACTTCCAATTTTCTTCAAGTTAGTTTTCAACTCTGCTTCCTTTTTTATTTAATTTCCAAATAGATCGTTAACGTATAGTGGTTTCTGGAATGAACTTCCATTTTTAATTTTATGCAACTTTCATTTTTATTTTTATTCAACTTCCTTTTTTATTCAATTTACTTTTCTATTAAACTTCCTTTTTTATTTAATTTCCTAATGGATCGTTACGGTATAGTGGTTTCTTGAATGAACTTCCAATTTTAACTTTCTGCAACTTCCATTTTTATTTTTATTTGACTTCCATTTTTATTCAATTTACTTTTTCTATTCAACTTCCTTTTTTTTATTTAATTTCCAAATAGATCGTCAAGGTATAGTGGTTTCTGGATTGAACTTCCATTTTTAATTTTATGCAACTTTCATTTTTATTTTTATTCAACTTCCATTTTTATTCAATTTACTTTTCTATTAAACTTCCATTTTTATTTAATTTCCAAACAGATCGTTAAGCTATAGTGGTTTCTTGAATGAACTTTCATTTTTAATTTTCTGCAACTTCCATTTTTATTTTTATTCAACTTCATTTTGATTAAAGTTATTTTTCTATTCAACGTCCTTTTTTATTTAATTCCCAAATAGATCGTTAAGGTATAGTGGTTTCTTGAATGAACTTCCATTTTTATTTTTATTTAACTTCTTTTTTTATTCAAGTTTCTTTTCTACTCAACTTCCTATTTTATTTAATTTCCAAATAGATCGTTAAGGTATAGTGGTTTTTGGATTGAACTTCCATTGTTAATTTTAAGCAACTTTCATTTTTATTTTTATTCAACTTCCATTTTTATTCAATTTACTTTTCTATTAAACTTCTTTTTTTATTTAATTTCCAAATAGATCGTTAAGGTATGGTGGTTTCTTGAATGAATTTTAATTTTTAATTTTCTGCAACTTCCATTTTTATTTTTAATTAACTTCCACTTTTCTTCAAATTACTTTTCTATTCAACTTCCTTTTTTTAATTTAATTTGCAAACAGATCGTTAACGTATAGTGGTTTCTGGAATGAACTTCCATTTTTAATTTTATGCAACTTTCATTTTTATTTTTATTCAACTTCCATTTTTATTCAATTTACTTTTTTATTAAACTTCCTTTTTATTTAATTTCCGAATAGATCGTTAAAATATAGCGGTTTCTTGAATGAACTTCCATTTTTAATTTTCTGCAACTTTCATTTTTATTTTTTTTCAACTTCCATTTTTATTCAATTTACTTTTCTATTAAACTTCCTTTTTTATTTAATTTCCAAATAGATCGTTAACGTATTGTGGTTTCTTGAATGAACTTCCAATTTTAATTTTATGCAACTTCCATTTTTATTTTTATTAACCTTCCATTTTTATTCAAGTTATTTTTCTATTCAACTTCCTTTTTTATTTAATTTCCAAATGGATCGTTAAGGTATAGTGGTTTCTCGAATGAACTTCCATTTTTAATTTTCTGCAACTTCCATTTTTAATTTTATTTAACTTCCTTTTTTATTCAAGTTTCTTTTCTACTCAACTTCCTTTTTTATTTAATTTCCAAATAGATCGTTAAGGTATAGTGGTTTCCGAATGGAACTTCCATTTTTAATTTTATGCAACTTCCTTTTTTATTCAAGTTTCTTTTCTACCCAACTCCCTTTTTTATTTAATTTCCAAATAGATCGTTAAGGTATATTGATTTCTGGATTGAACTTCTATTTTTAATTTTATGCAAGTTTCATTTTTATTTTCATTCAAATTCTATTTTTATTCAATTTACCATTCTATTATACTTCGTTTTTTTATTTAATTTCCAAATAGATCGTTAAGGTATGGTGGTTTCTTGAATGAATTTTCATTATTAATTTTCTGCAATTTCTATTTTTATTTTTAATTAACTTCCATTTTTCTTCAAGTTACTTTTCTATTCAACTTCCTTTTTTATTTAATTTCCAAATAGATCGTTAACGTATAGTGGTTTCTGGAATGAACTTTCATTTTTAATTTTATACAACTTTCATTTTTATTTTTATTCAACTTCAATTTTTATTCAATTTACTTCTTTTTTATTAAACTTCCTTTTTATTTAATTTCCAAATAGATCGTTAAGGTATAGTGGTTTCTTGAATGAACTTCCATTTTTAATTTTCTGCAACTTCCATTTCTATTTTTATTCCACTTCCATTTTTATTCATGTTATTTTTCTATGAAACTTCCTTTTTTATTTAATTTCCAAACAGATCGTTAAGGCATAGTGGTTTCTTGAATGAATTTAAATTTTTAATTTTCTGCAACTTCCATTTTTATTTTTATTCAATTTCCATTTTTCTTCAAGTTACTTTTTTATTAAACTTCCTTTTTTATTTAATTTCCAAATAGATCATTAAGGTATAGTGGTTTCTTGAATGAACTTCCAATTTTAATTTTCTGCAGCTTCCGTTTTTATTTTTATTCCACTTCCATTTTTATTCATATTATTTTTCTATTCAACTTTCTTTTTTATTTAATTTCCAAATAGATCGTTAAGGAATACTGGTTTCTTGAATGAACTTCCATTTTTAATTTTCTGCAACTTCCAGTTTTATTTTTATTTAACTTCCTTTTTTGTTCAGGTTTCTTTTCTACTCAACTTCCTTTTTTATTTAATTTCCAAATGATCGTTAAGGTATAGTGGTTTCTGGATTGAACTTCCATTTTTAATTTTCTGCAACTTCCATTTTTATTTTTATCCAACTTCCATTTTTATTAAATTTACTTTTCTACTAAACTTCCTTTTTTATTTAATTTCCAAATAGATCGTTAAGGTATAGTGGTTTCTGGATCGAACTTCCGTTTTTAATTTCCTGCAACTTCCATTTTTATTTTTATCCAACTTCCATTTTTATTAAATTTACTTTTCAACTAAACTTCCTTTTTTATTTAATTTCCAAATAGATCGTTAAGGTATAGTGGTTTCTTGAATGAACTTCCATTTTTAATTTTCTGCAACTTCCATTTTTATTTTTATTCCACTTCCATTTTTATTCATGTTATTTTTCTATTCAACTTGCTTTTTTATTTAATTTCCAAATTTACCGTTCAGGTATAGTGGTTTCTTGAATGAACTTCCATTTTTAATTTTCTGCAACTTTCACTTTGGTTTTTATTCGACTTCAATTTTTATTCAATTTACTTTTCTATTCAAATTCCTTTTTTATTTAATTTCCAAATAGATCGTTAAGGTATAGCGGTTTCTGGATTGAACTTCCTTTTTTAATTTTATGCAACTTTCACTTTTATTTTTATTGAACTTCCATTTTTATTCTATTTACTTTTCTTTTAAACTTCCTTTTTTATTTAATTTCCAAATAGATCATTATGGTATAGTGGTTTCTTGAATGAACTTCCATTTTTTATTTTATGCAACTTCCATTTTTATTTTCATTCACCTTCCATTTTTATTCAAGTTATTTTTCTATTCAACTTTCTTTTTTATTTAATTTCCAAATAGATCGTTAAGGTATAGTGGTTTCTTGAATGAACTTCCATTTTTAATTTGTTGCAACTTCCGTTTTTAGTTTTATTCCACTTCCATTTTTATTCATGATATTTTTCTATTCAACTTCTTTTTTTATTTGATTTCCAAATTAATTGTTCAGGTATGGTGGTTTCTTGAATGAACTTCCATTTTTAATTTGCTGCAACTTCCATTTTTATTTTTTATTCAATTTCCATTTTTATTCAATTTACATTTCTATTAAACTTCTTTTTTTATTTAATTTCCAAATTGATTGTTAAGGTATAGTGGTTTCTTGAATGAACTTCCATTTTTAATTTTCTGCAACTTCCATTTTTATTTTTATTCCACTTCCATTTTTTTTCATGTTATTTTTCTATTCGACTTCCTTTTTTATTTAATTTCCAAATTGATCGTTAAGGTATAGTGGTTTCTTGAATGAACTTTCATTTTTAATTTTCTGCAACTTCCATTTTTATTTTTATTCAATTTCCATTTTTATTCAATTTACTTTTTTATTAAACTTCCTTTTTTATTTAATTTCCAAATAGATCGTTAAGGTATAGTGGTTTCTTGAATGAACTTCCATTTTTAATTTTCTGCAATTTTCACTTTTATTTTTATTCGACTTCCATTTTTATTCAAGTCATTTTTCTATTCAACTTCTTTTTTTATTTACTTTCCAAATACATCGTTAAGGTATAGTGGTTTTTGAATGAATTTCCAATTTTAATTTTCTGCAACTTCCACTTTTATTTCTATTCAACTTCTTTTTTTCTTCAAGTTTTTTTTCTGCACAACTTTCTTTTTTATTTAATTTCCTAATAGAACATTAAGGTATAGTGGTTTCTGGATTGAACTTCCATTTTTAATTTTCTGCAACTTCCATTTTTATTTTTATTTTTATTCAACTTATATTTTTATTCAATTTACTTTTCTATTAAACTTCCTTTTTTATTTTATTTCCAAATAGATCGTTAAGGTATAGTGGTTTCTTGAATGAACTTCCAATTTTAATTTTCTGCAACTTCCGTTTTTATTCATGTTATTTTTCTATTCAACTTGCTTTTTTATTTAATTTCCAAATTGATCGTTAAGGTATAGTGGTTTCTTGAATGAACTTCCATTTTTAATTTTCTGCAACTTCCATTTTTATTTTTATTCAATTTCCATTTTTATTCAATTTACTTTTCTATAAAACTTCCTTTTTTATTTAATTTCCTAATAGATCGTTAAGGTATAGTGGTTTCTTGAATGAACTTCCTCTTTTAATTTTCTGCAACTTCCATTTTTATTTTTCTTCGACTTCCATTTTTATTCAAGTCATTTTTCTATTCAACTTCCTTTTTTATTTAATTTCCAAATACATCGTTAAGGTATAGTGGTTTCTTGAATGAATTTCCAATTTTAATTTTCTGCAACTTCCATTTTTATTTCTATTCAACTTCTTTTTTTCTTCAAGTTTTTTTTCTATACAACTATCTTTTTTATTTAATTTCCTAATAGATCGTTAAGGTATAGAGGTTTCTGGATTTAACTTCCATTTTTAATTTTATGCAACTTTCATTTTTATTTTTACGCAACTTCCATTTTTATTCAATTTACTTTTCTATTAAACGTGCTTTTTTTATTTAATTTCCAAGTAGATCGTTAAGGTATAGTGGTTTCTTTAATGAACTTCGATTTTTAATTTTATGCAACTTCCATTTTTATTTTTATTCAACTTCCATTTTTATTCAAGTTATTTTTCTATTCAACTTCCTTTTATATTTAATTTCCAAATAGATCGTTATGGTTTAGTTTTTTCATTAATGAATTGCCATTTTTAATTTTATGCAACTTCCATTTTTATTTTTATTCAACTTCCTTTTTTATTTAATTTCCAAATAGATCATTACGGAATAGTGGTTTCTGGATTGAACTTCCATTTTTAATTTTTTGCAACTTCCAGTTTTATTTTTATTTAACTTCCTTTTTTGTTCTGGTTTCTTTTCTACTCAACTTCCTTTTTTATTTAATTTCCAAATTGATCGTTAAGGTATATTGGTTTCTGGATTGAACTTCCATTTTTAATTTTCTACAACTTCTATTTTTATTTTTGTCCAACTTCCATTTTTATTAAATTTACTTTTCTACTAAATTTCCTTTTTTATTTAACTTCCTTTTTTATTCAAGTTTCTTTTCTACTCAACTTCCTTTTTTATTTAATTTCCAAATAGATCGTTAACGTATAGTGGTTTCTTGAACGACCATCCATTTTCTATTTTATGCAACTTTCATTTCTATTTTTATTCAACTTCCATTTTTAGTCAATTTACATTTCTATTAAACTTCATTTTTTATTTAATTTCCAAATAGATCGTTAAGGTATTGTGGTTTCTTGAATGAATTTCCATTTTTAATTTTCTGCAACTTCCATTTTTATTTTTGATTAACTTCCATTTTTATTCAAGTTACTTTTCAATTCAACATCCCTTTTTATTTAATTTCCAAATAGGTCGTTAAGGTATAGTGGTTTCTTGAATGAACTTCCATTTTTAATTTTCTGCAACTTCCATTTTTATTTTTATTCGACTTCCATTTTTAATCAAGTCATTTTTCTATTAACTTCCTTTTTTATTTAATTTCCAAATCGATCGTTAATTTATAGTGGTTTTTTGAATGAACTTCCATTTTTAATTTTCTCCAACTTCCGTTTTTATTTTTATTCCACTTCCATTTTTATTCATGTTATTTTTCTATTCAACGTCCTTTTTTATTTAATTTCCAAATTGATCGTTATGGTATAGTGGTTTCCTGAATGAACTTCCATTTTAATTTTCTGCAACTTCCATTATTATTTTTATTCAATTTCCATTTTTATTCACTTTACTTTTCTATTAAACTTCATTTTTTATTTAATTTCCAAATAGATCGCTAAGGAATAGTGGTTTCTTGAATGAACTTCCATTTTTAATTTTCTGCAACTTCCGTTTTTATTTTTATTCCACTTCCATTTTTATTCATGTTATTTTTCTATTCAACATCCTTTTTTATTTAATTTCCAAATTGATCGTTAAGGTATAGTGGTTTCTTGAATGAACTTCCGTTTTTAATTTTCTGCAACTTTCATTATTATTTTTATTCAATTTCCAATTTTACTCACTTTACTTTTCTATTAAACTTCCTTTTTTATTTAATTTCCAAATAGATCGTTAAGGTATGGTGGTTTTTTGAATGAACTTCCATTTTTAATTTTCTGCAACTTCCATTTTTATTTTTATTCGACTTCCATTTTATTGAAGTCATTTTTCTATTCAACTTCCTTTTCTATTTAATTTCCAAATACATCATTAAGGTATAGTGGTTTCTTTAATGAACTTCCAATTTTAATTTTATGCAACTTCCATTTTTATTTTTATTCAACTTCCATTTTTCTTCAAGTTATTTTTCTGTTCAACTTCCCTTTTCATTTAATTTCCAAATAGATCGTTAAGGTATAGTGGTTTCTTGAATGAACTTCCATTTTTAATTTTCTGCAACTTCCATTTTTATTTTTATTTAACTTCCTTTTTTATTCAAGTTTCTTTTCTACTCAACTTCCTTTTTTATTTAATTTCCAAATAGATCGTTAAGGTATAGTGGTTTCTTGAATGAACTTCCATTTTTAATTTTCGGCAACTTCCATTTTTATTTTTATTCAACTTCCGTTTTTATTCAATTTACTTTTCTAATAAACTTCATTTTTTATTTTTATTCAACTTCCATTTTTATTCAATTTACTTATCTATTAAACTTCCTTTTTTATTTTATTTCCAAATAGATCGTTAAGGTATAGTGGTTTCTTGAATGAACTTCTAATTTTAATTTTCTGCAACTTCCATTTTTATTTCTATTCAACTTCTTTTTTAATTCAAGTTTTTTTTTATTCGACTTCCTTTTTTGTTTAATTTCCAAATAGATTGTTAAGGCATAGTGGTTTCTGGATTGAACTTCCATTTTTAATTTTATGGAACTTTCACTTTTATTTTTATTGAACTTCCATTTTTATTCAATTTACTTTTCTATTAAGCTTCCTTTTTTATTTAATTTCCAACTAGATCGTTAAGGTATAGTGGTTTCTTGAATGAACTTCCATTTTTAATTTTCTGCAACTTCCATTTTTATTTTTATTCGACTTCTTTTTTTATTCAAGTTTCTTTTCTATTCAGCTTCCTTATTTATTTAATTTACTTTTCTATTAAACTTCCTTTTTTTTTTAATTTCCAAATAGATCGTTAAGGTATAGTGGTTTCTTTAATGAACTTCCATTTTTAATTTTATGCAACTTCCATTTTTATTTTTATTCAACTTCCATTTTTATTCAAGTTATTATTCTATTCAACTTCCTTTTTTATTTAATTTCCAAATAGATCGTTAAGGTATAGCGGTTTCTTAAATGAACCTCCATTTTTAATTTTTTGCAACTTCAATTTTTATTTTTATTTAACTTCCTTTTTTATTCAAGTTTCTTTTCTACTCAACTTCCTTTTTTATTTAATTTCCAAATAGATCGTTGAGGTATAGTGGTTTCTTGAATGAACTTCAATTTTTAATTTTCTGCAACTTCCATTTTTATTCAAGTCATTTTTCTATTCAACTTCCTTTTTTATTTATTTTCCAAATAGATGGTTAAGGTATAGGGGTTTCGTGAATGAACTTCCAATTTTAATTTTCTGCAACTTCCATTTTTATTTCATTTCAACTTCTTTTTTTATTCAAGTTTCTCTTCAATTCAACTTCCTTTTTCATTTAATTTCCAAATAGATTGTTAAGGTATAGTGGTTTCTGGATTGAACTTCCATTTTTAATTTTATGCAATTTTTACTTTTATTTTTATTCAACTTCCATTTTTATTCAATTTACTTTTCTATTAAACTTCCTTTTTTATTTAATTTCCAAATAGATCGTTATGTTTTAGTTTTTTCTTTAATGAATTGCCATTTTTAATTTTATGCAACTTCCATTTTTATTCAAGTTATTTTTCTATTCAACTTCCTTTTTTATTTAATTTCCAAATAGATCGTTAAGGAATACTGGTTTCTTGAATGAACTTCCATTTTTAATTTTCTGCAACTTCCAGTTTTATTTTTATTTAACTTCCTTTTTTGTTCAGGTTTCTTTTCTACTCAACTTCCTTTTTTATTTAATTTCCAAATGATCGTTAAGGTATAGTGGTTTCTGGATTGAACTTCCATTTTTAATTTTCTGCAACTTCCATTTTTATTTTTATCCAACTTCCATTTTTATTAAATTTACTTTTCTACTAAACTTCCTTTTTTATTTAATTTCCAAATAGATCGTTAAGGTATAGTGGTTTCTTGAATGAACTTCCATTTTTATTTTTATTCGACTTCCATTTTTATTCAAGTCATTTTTCTATTCAGCTTCCTTTTTTATTTAATTTCCAAATAGATCGTTAACGTATAGTGGTTTCTTGAATGAACTTCTATTTTTAATTTTCTGCAATTTCCATTTTTATTTTTATTCAACTTCCTTTTTTATTTAATTTCCAAATAGATCGTTAAGGTATAGTGTTTTCTTGAATAAACTTCCATTTTTAATGTCACGACCCCAAACTGCCCCTAGTAGTTTGGTGCCGTGATGGCCAGTAATCCGAGATTACCGAAGGCCAACTTTCAAAATTCACACACAATCAGAGTATAGATATAGGGGGCTCACATGTGCGGAAGTAATAATCTAAAATACAAGTGGTCCATAAGAGCAGTGCATAAGTCAAATAAAATGGCATACATCTTTACATAGCTTTACAACTTGAATACAAATAGAAATGAAGTACAAAAATACATATTACATCTTGGTAAAAGGCTTCTCAAGCCGACATGTTCAAGATACATAAACTTCAAGGTTGCCGACATCCTTACAGCCGACATAACATGCACACAAAACACACATCTCGGCATAGCCGACTCTTGGTTGTTACCTACATACATACATAGGGAGGGTGAGCTTGGATACTCAGTGAATGGTATAAGTAATAAAGGGGTCAAATGAATGATACCCGAGATCTTTCCAAAACAATACATATTATATCATTGTCAAAACCATACATAACATAGCTTAGCTTGGCTTGAAATAAAACATCATTCGAAACTTGGTCTTTCAAAACTTACATATTTAACATACGTTGAATCTTATAACATAACCTCGGCATAACCTTGGTCCTTCAAAACTTACTTACTTACTTACAAGACCCACGCGGTAAACCGCCAGTGGCAAAACAAGACCAAGCAAGAGCCCGTAGCCCTTTAACACTTGGGTGCTGCACAAGTTTAGAGTCCTCCAGCACAAGGGACCTATGTTACAAGAGCCCGTAGCCCTTTAACACTTGGGTGCTGCGCAAGTTTAGAGTCCTCCAGCACAAGGGACCTATGTTACAAGAGCCCGTAGCCCTTTAACACTTGGGTGCTGCGCAAGTTTAGAGTCCTCCAGCACAAGGGACCTATGTTACAAGAGCCCGTAGCCCTTTAACACTTGGGTGCTGCGCAAGTTTAGAGTCCTCCAGCACAAGGGACCTGTGTTACAAGAGCCCGTAGCCCTTTAACACTTGGGTGCTGCACAAGTTTAGAGTCCTCCAGCACAAGGGACTTTCCGAGGATGTCATCAAAACAAAGCTTACTTGATACATTGCCATTCAAACAAAGCTTATACTTGATACATAAAATAGGGATATCATTCATGCTTAACAAATACTTTTATCAAAATAAGGCAAAGCTTTATCAAAACCTTAAGAACATAACTTTATTAAAAATACCACTCACTTAGTTCTTGGGACATCGGGATCAAGGCAAAGGTCCAAGTCCTACAACACAAGGCAAAGCATACAGAACATACTTCTCAAAACAAGTCTTACATGCATGCAATTAATCTCAGGAAAACATGCTGGAAGTCAAAACACTGTTTTACATGTTAGGAAGACATGCTGGGCACCAACCAGGTCTTTGCCGAGGTCCCACACCTCCTGGCCGAGGTGTGGCTACTGTCACGACCCCATTCCGCCCCTAGCAGAATGGTGCCGTGATGGCCAGTAATCCGAGATTACCGAAGGCCAACTTTCAAAATTCACACACAAACAGAGTATACATATGGGGCTTACAAATGCGGAAGCAATAAATTCAAAACTAAGTAGTCCATAAGAGCAGTGCATAAGTTAAATGGAATGGCATACAACTTTACATAATATTACAACTTGGATACAAATACAATAAAGTACAAAATACATATTACATCTTGATCAAAAGGCTTCTCCAGCCGACATGTGTAAATTACAAGCATTATGAGCCGAGAAGCATAATTTTCAAGACTGTCGACATGAATACAAGTTAGGTCGACATAACAAAAAAACCCAAAACAAGCTCGCGAGTCACACCTAGGTGTCACCGCCTTCCTGCTCATCACCTACATATATATATAGAGAGGGTGAGCTTGGATACACAGTGAATGGTACAAGTAATAAAGGGTTTGCATGTAGGACATCCGAGATCTTTAACAAAACGATGCATATTCATAGCTTATGACAAACGTGGGATAAATCGAGTTCATCTAACAAATCTATCGAGCTTCATCAATCAAAGTCTTTCAAGTTTCATGGGTGACATTAACAAAGATTGTGTTACAAATGCTTATAGTCCCCTAGCACGTACGGACTTTCAAGAATTGTGCTACAAATGCTTATAGTCCCCTAGCACATACGGACTTTCAAGAATTGTCAAGATCAAAGCTAATACTTGATACACAAATAGGGATAGTCATTCATGCTTAGCAAATACTTTTCAAAACAAAGCAAAACTTTATCAAAACTTTATAACGTAGCTTTATCAAAAATACCACTCACCTAGTTCTTCAACGTCGGGGTCAAGCGAGAGTTCAAGTCCTACAAACACATGGCAAGGTCTATTGAATGCACTTTCAAACAAGCTTTACATGGATACGAATGTTCTTGGCATTCCTTCAAAACTAAGTCAAACCAAGACAAAACACTGTTTCTCCTCTCGAGAAACATGCTGGGTACCAACCAGGCTATTGCCGAGGTCCCACACCTTCTTGCCGAGGTGTGGTCCCGGTGGCCACGCTCAAGGAAATGAAGTCGAAAAAATCTGGGTTTCCCTCTGCTGAAGAACATGAAGAACATGAAACACATGAATGCTCAATCTTAACTTGTCACTACGAAATCTAGAACTTCATGCTATGAATTTAAAAACATGGACCTGGGTACCCATACTCGAAGATCTTATGAAAACAAACACAAAAGCATGAATCTTAATGCAAACTTTCGGATCAAACAAGGCTTTTATTCAAGAACACATGAATACTACTTTCTCTTTCTAAAACCAAACTTTCAATCAATGCATGGCTTTTCAAATCAGGTTCAATCATGCAATGTAGCTAGATGATTAACAAGAACTACAAGAGTAGGTCAAGAATCTAACCTTAATACACGAATCTAACGGTTAGATCTCTAATAATCAAGCTCGAAGATCCACTCCTTCACTCTAAAACTCCTTCTAGAGCTTCTCTCTCTCAAGGCAAAGATATGATACAAAATGATAGGTTCTACTCACTGTTGGCTGATTTAACACTCAGCTCGGACACGTGGCAACGGCTGGTTGGTTCTCCCCGAAAAGGTGGCTGACAGACCAGACAAAGTATGGCGAAAGGGTGTTTAACAAGTAAAGCGGCATGGCACTCTGACAAGGTACTGACATCGGGTGAAAACATCGGCTCCGGTAGGTGAGGTATCTATGATCCCGGCTAGGACGGACAACACTTGGCCTAGCTATGCCACACCTCGGCCCAGATGTGCCACACTTCGGTCTAGGTCGTACCAATCCAGAACAAGATCACTTGGGTTCAAGGATAACATCTCGACCTAGATGATACACCTCTCGGCCTTGATGATACACCTCGGCCTAGAAAATGACATCTCGACCAATATGCCAGGACGAAGGTAGAGGTCAACCAAAGTGGTTTCAAGGTGGTTCTGGCTTTAAGGTGACCTCGGCTAGACTCACCAGAAAAGAACAAGACTCAACAAGTATGTCACGCCCTCATAAAAATAACATTAAACCTATCAATATAGACATGAATTGGTAATAAAGATAAACATTCTTCTATTCATCAGAGTAGTTTCTTACAAAAGTATTACATGTTAACAACAAAAGCAAATGCCCTAAGGGCTTACAGTTTTCCAAGTTAACACTTGGTTACAACAAAAGAGTGCTAACTCATTTAGACATTAAGCCCTTGGCTTGAATATACATGTAATACATCAAAATAAAACGACAAAAGTGTGTCCTCCTCTAGCCTCCCAAGCTATGTCCTTGGAGGTGGCATGCTACCTGTACCTGAAAATGATATTCCCATATAGGGTGAGCCACAGCCCAGTAGAAACATACTAAACCAAATATGAACAATGACTAAAAGATTAGCAGTTGATAGATGGTCAACACTGATACTTTCCCTTATCACACTTTACATTTTCATGACATACAAGTCCATATTACAACTCATTTTCCAATTCCTTTCAATTCTCAAATTACAACCATGGCTCAGAACCTGGCCAAACAACCCGTATGAGACAGTAACTCATATCAAGCACTTCCCATTTCATATTAGATAAGCATACTAGCTATATCACACAACAACAGATAAGCATACAAGCTATATCATCACTTCCACAGATATGCATATGAGCACTATCACACTTCCAATGACAAGCATATGAGCTCTGTCAACACATTAATAGATAAGCATATGAGCTCTATCTATGGAGTCCATCCCCTATCTCCTCCCAACACATCCGGTTTAGAGCTCCATCCCCTATCTTCCCCTAAACCGTGGAGTACATCCCCTATCTCCTCCAATACAACACAATGCATATAAACAATCATTAGACACATCATCACGCAACACATAAATTTAACATGTTCTTTCAATCATCATACTCAAAGACTCATTCCAGTGATTAGTTTCCGTTTGCCTAATCATCATGCATTGTCTACAACAATCACGACTATCCTCCACCGATAGCCAAAAGCAGTTATTTCTATACAAAAAATAAATGCAACAATGGATATATAATCAACATTACAATTAGGTGAGTGATAATAATCCAACTACACCCTTTAACCCCATATATTTCCAATCTCAACATTTCCAATTCAATTCCTCATTTCTCATAATTAGTTTTACAAACTAATTAACCAATGTAATTAGGGCATTTTCCATAATTAACATTACAACCCTTAGGTTCCATTTAAATTAATGTTTTATCATTAATTTCACCTTTTCCATGCCAAACATGCATCTAGGCTTTATTACGAATAAAACCCCAACCTTTGTAAATTTACACAAAAGCCCCAAACTTTCACCAACTTACCAAACCAACCCCAACATCTCAAAATACTAAAATTTAAAGACAAAGCTCATAGAAAAGAGTAGGATATCCCTACCTCAAATCCGGAGCCCCAAGGGAGAAGATGACAAAATCCAACGTGCTCCAAATCCTGAAATTTTCAGATCAAGGGGACACCCTCGACGATCAACACAACTTTTACAAAGACCGAAGAGAAAGAGGGCACTCTAACTAGATCAAACCCTAGAGAGAAGGGAGTATCTAGAGAGAGAGGCTCTCAAAAAGGGTTTTTAGAAAAAGTAGGAGAGAGAAAGAAAAGCAAAAAGTGATTTGAAATCACCCAGCGGATAACTCATATACGTATGACCCGCTCGAGCGGAGAACACGACGCTCGAGCGCCAAGAACAAAACTCTGGACACGCTCGAGCGCAATAAGGCCCGCTCGAGCGCCAAGACACAAGAATAAAGCACTTCCGCTCGAGCGCCAAAACCAGTTCGCTCGAGCGTAGATTTCCACCTCCCAGAACCTATACCCAGGAAGTACTATCCGCTCGAGCGCCAACAGACCCACTCGAGCGCCACCGCTAGAGCGTAAAGAAACCTGCTCGAGCGCAGAAATCACATCTGCAAAAGTTTCGCAGAAGCCCGAATTACTGGAGGTGTGTAATCCCCGCTCGAGCGCAAGAAGACCCGCTCGAGCGGAACGCTTAAAAACTAAACAACAAGGAATTGAAACTAGGGCCTAACCAACTTGTAACAAACCTGCCCACACATCCTATAACTCAATTACGAAGTAAAAAGGATGTAAACAAGATAATAATCAACTACCAACATCCACGGACACATGTCCGGATCACTATACAACAAGGGTAAACCCGGGATCGCTATAACCTTCCCCCCTTAAAGAATTTCGTCCCCGAAATTAAGCACAAGTTTCGAAAACAGGTTTTTCTCCAATTTTTAACAATGTTACATTTTAACATTTAACAATTTGACCCATTACCGGTCATCCCATCCATTTAACAAGAGGCATTTCACAATATGTAAACACATATGTACTTTCAACATGCATCAACATTATGCATTTCCTGTCCAATTTCAACAATATATTCAACATATATAATGTTACATTCAACTTCCATATAAGGCAAGTTCCAAAACATACTTCCAATAAACCAAAACATTTTCAATGTTTCACAACTTAAGACATATATAAAAGCTCTTAAGTTCAACAATAGTTAAAAATCTAAATACAAGATTACATATCAACAAACAAGTTCGGATATTTCTCACGGACTTCCAACTCACGTTCCCAAGTGGCTTCCTCCACTCCGTGATGTTTCCACAAGACTTTCACCAAAGGAATGGTCTTGCCACGCAGGACCTGATCCCGCCTATCTAAGACCCGAACCGGTCTCTCCTCATACGAGGCATCCTCATCTACCTCTAAATCGGTCCAATCCAATACATGTGATGGATCTGGCTCATACTTCCGAAGCATACTCACATGAAACACGTCATGAACACCGGACAACTGCGGCGGTAAGGCTAACCGATAAGCAACCTCGCCAATCCTCTCAAGGATCTCAAAAGGACCAATAAACCGAGGGGATAACTTCCCACTCTTCCCAAACCTCATCAAACCTCGCCTAGGTGATATCTTCAGAAAGACATGATCACCTACCTCAAACGCCAAGGGGCTCCTCCTACGGTCGGCATAACTCTTTTGGCGACTCTGGGCTGTAACAAGCCTCCTACGGAGAAGCTCAACTTTCTCCGTCGTCTCCCTAACCAACTCCGGACCCAACAAAGGTGCATCACCCACCTCGGCCCAACAAACTGGAGACCTACACGGTCGGCCGTACAAGGCCTCAAACGGTGCCATACCGATACTAGACTGAAAGCTGTTGTTGTAGGCGAACTCTACCAATGGTAAGTGCCTCTCCCACGTTCCACTAAAGTCAAGGACACAACCTCGAAGCATATCCTCAAGGATCTAAATAGTACGCTCAGACTGCCCGTCAGTCTGAGGATGATAAGCCGTACTAAAGGTCAACTTAGTGCCCAAGGCACTCTGCAAACTCTGTCACAACCTAGCAGTAAAACGAGGATCCCTATCTGAGACGATCGCCACTGGGACCCCGTGCAATCTCACTATGTCCCGAATATACAAGTCGGCAAGATGATCTACCGAATCTCTTACGCGCATAGGAATGAAATGTGCCGATTTAGTCAACCGGTCTACAACCACCCAAATAGCATCACTACCCCGCTGAGTCCTCGGAAGACCTACAATGAAGTCCATAGTGACATGCTCCCACTTCCACTCGGCAATAGGCAGGGGTTGCAACAAACCCGCTGGCCTCTAATGCTCGGCCTTCACTTGCTGGCAAGTAAGGCACTTCGATACGAAAACAGCTACATCTCTCTTCATACCCCGCCACCAAAACTGGCGACCCAAATCCCGGTACATCTTAGTACCTCCGGGATGCACCGCAAGACGTGAATGATGGAACTCTCGGAGTACTTCCTCTCGGCAAGACTCCGGCACGAACAAACAGTCTCTGTAACAACCCTCACCTTACTCTTGTCATATTTGCATACATTCCTGCATGATCTTTCCTTGTTATGTTAATTGAAGGATTTGCTTGCCTTGTTTTGTTTGTACTGCTTGCATGATTTTGTTCTTTGCTCGGCGTGTAGCCGAAGTCATCCTGAGTTTAGATCAACCCTGAGCCTTGTACCTTGAATGTCTTGGAACCTTGGTCGACCCCCATCTTCACCTCGGGCATTATTGCCGAGATGTTTTACACTTAGTGAACCTTGTCCTTGGGCAGGTATGGCCTAGGCCGAGATGTGGCACACCCCGGCCAAGGTGTGGCACAGCTTAGTCAAGCGTCGTCCTCCCTAGCCGATGTTTTGTTACCCCGTTGCCTTATCCTTGATTCGAGCCGATGTCGTTCATTGCCGATGTGTTGTGCCGAGCTTGCTGCATACGCTTTGTCAGAGACTTGTCTTATCAATCAATCACCTTTTTGAGCTGAACCAACCCGGTAGCGCCACGTGTCCGAGCTGATTGTTAAGACAGCCGGCAGACCTTGAAACACATCATTTTTCTTGTCTCAAATCTTTGCCCTTAGAGAGAGAAGGAAGAGAAGTTATTGAGTGAGAGTAAGTCTTCTAAGCTTGATCTTGTGGTTTGAACCGTTGGATTCGAGTTTTGAGGTTAGAATCTTGATCTACTTTGATTATTGTTGTTGACTATCTAGCTGCATTGCATGATCGAATCTGTTTTGCATGTCGTGCACCGTTTTGAAGTTGGTTTTGAAAAGAGAAAATGGTTTTTCATGTGTTCTTGAAGAAAGTCTCATTTTGATCCGAAAGTTTGGAACGAAAATCATGTTTTGTGTTTGTTCTTGCATGACCATCTTGCATGGGTACCCAGGTCCATGTTTTGAACTCTTGGCATGAAACCTCAGATCTTTGTAACGAGTTTTGATCTTGCATTCATCTTCCTCATGATCATGTCCATCATATTCTTCATGTGCTTTAAAGGGAAACCCAGGTTTTCCCGACTTTGCTTTTGGTTGAGGCCAGCGGGACCACACCTCGGCAAGGATGTGTGGGACCTCGGCAAAGACCTGGTTGGTACCCAGTGCGTTTCCATGAGACGGGAGCAGTGTTTAAACTCCCAGCATGTTTTGCTTTGTTTTTGACTTGGATCTGGTGAGGATGCCGAGATCATCTGCGTGCATATAAAGCTTGTTTTGAGAATGTGATTTGCCATGTGATTGTAGGTCCTTGATATTTGCTTTGAGTCTACACCTGAAGAACTAGGTGAGTGGTATTATTGATAAAGCTATATTATACTTGTTTTGATAAATCTTGCTTTCTTCGTTTTGACAAAAGTGTTTTGTTAAGCATGAATGAACAGCTCTTGTTTTGGTATGTTAAGTATAATCCTTGTTTTGATGCCATCTTTGAAAAGGATACGGTCCTCTCTTGGAAAGTCCCTCGTGCTGGAGGACTTTAAACTTTCGCAGCACTAAGCATAAAAGGATACGGTCCTTGTTAAACGGGCTACGGGCCTAAGTAACACAAGTCCCTTGTACTGGAGGACTCTAAACTTTCGCGGTACCAAGTGCACAAGTCCCTTGTACTGAAGGACTCTAAACTTTTGCAGTACCTTTGACTAAACGATTACGGATCGTATAGCCCTTGATACTTGAAATACTTGAGTGATGAATACGGTTCATCCCTTGCTTCGCCGATGTTAAAATACTTGATTGATGAATACGGTTCATCCCTTGCTTCGCCGATGTTGTAATACTTGATTGATGAATACGGTTCATCCCTTGCTTCGCCGATGTTGTAATACTTGACTGATGAATACGGTTCATCCCTCGTTTTGCCGATGTCAGTAAGCATCTTTGGATACTTGTAATATTTGATTGATGAATACGGTTCATCCCTCGCCTTGATAAAGTTTGATGTGTTTCGTTTGAAAGACTTCGGCTATATTCATGCAAAACCTTTATTTCTAGTACCATTCACTGAGTATCCAAGCTCACCCTCTCTATATATATGTAGGTGATGAGCAAGACGTCGGCGATGCCTAGACTGTTTTGAAAGCTTGTTTTGGATCCGTGCTTATGTCGGCTTTATTTTGCATTCATGTCGGCGAATCTTGAAAATCATGCTTCTTGGCTTGTAATTGCTGTATTTTGTATATGTCGGCTCAAGAAGCCTTTTGATCAAGATGTAACACATGTCTTGCTTTGTTGTATTCAACTTGTAAAGTTAATTGGAAATGTTTGGCATTGCATTTGATCTACGCACAGCTCTTATGGACCACTTGTATTTGATTTATTGCTTCCGCATTTGTGAGCCCCGTTCATTATACTCTGATTATGTTGAGTTTTTGAAAGTTGGCCTTCGGTAATTACGGATTACTGGCCATCACGGCACCAAACTACTAGGGGCGGTTTGGGGTCGTGACAGTCTCGGTACCTCACACTCAGGTCGGGATATACTGTCAAACCCTTCTCAACTTTCCCACTGGAGATCTTCTCTCGGAAGGATTCTACCTCAAGGTCACCTCTCTGTGCCTCTAACACTCTAGTCACAGTTGTGGGCTGCGCGACAACGGAAAACAAGGCCGCAGCCTCAACAGATTCGCCCAGTAGCAAATCAAACTCGCCAAGTGCTCCCAACATCTCCCATTCTCGGATGGCAATACAAGCTACATCACTAATGGATTTCCTACTAAGGGCATCGGCCACAACATTGGCCTTTCCCGGATGATAGTGTAACTCAAAGTCGTAGTCCTCAATGAACTCCATCCATCTCCTCTGCCTCAAATTCAAGTCTCTCTGTGTAAACAGATACTTTAAACTCTTGTGGTCCGAGAACACCTCGAACCTCTCACCATAAAGGTAGTGCCTCCAGATTTTCAAGGCAAAGATCACTGCTGCTAACTCTAGGTCGTGAGTAGGGTAATTTTTCTCGTGAATTTTCAACTGACGTGAGCCATAAGCTACCACGCTCCCCTCTTACATCAACACACAACCCAAACCCTCTCGTGAGGCATCACAATAAACCGCATAACCCAACCCTCTTTCTGGAATAATCAAAACCGGAGCGGTGGTCAACCTAACCTTCAACTCTTGGAACGACTTTTCACAAGTCTCACTCCACACAAATTCGACTCCCTTCCGAGTCAATCTAGTCAACGGCGAGGCTAGCCTGGAGAAATCTTTCACAAACCGACGGTAATACCCAGCTAATCCCAGAAAACTACGGATCTCAAACACACTCTTAGGCTGTGCCCAATCTTGCACTGCCTCTACCTTGGATGTATCGACAGATACCCCCTTCCCGGATACCACATGGCCTAAAAATTTCACCTCTCCTAGCCAGAACTCACACTTCCCAAACTTGGCATACAGCCTATGGGCTCTAAGCAACACAAGCACCACTCTCAAGTGTTCATCGTGCTCCTCCTCAGAAGGCGAATAGATAAGAATGTCGTCCACGAAGACAACCACAAATCGATCTAAGAACTCCCGAAAAACCCGGTTCATCAAGTCCATAAAGACTGCCGGTGCGTTGGTAAGCCCAAACGGCATTACCAAAAACTCATAATGGCCATACCGTGTACGGAATGCCGTCTTAGGAATATCTTCCTCCCTTACCCTCAACTGGTGGTAGCCCGATCTCAAGTCTATCTTAGAGAAACAACGGGAACCCTTCAACTGGTCAAACAGATCATCTATACGGGGCATAGGGTACTTATTTTTGACCGTAGCCCGATTCAACTTCCGATAGTCAATACACAATCTCAAGGCACCATCTTTCTTTTTAGTAAAGAGGGTCGGTGCTCCCCACGGTGAAACACTAGGGCGAACAAAACCCTTACCTAGCAATTCCTGGAGCTGAACTTTCAACTCAACCAACTCTGCTGGAGCGAAACGATAAGGTGCCATAGAAATTGGCGTCGTGCCGGGCACTAAATCAATAGAGAACTCTATCTCTCGATGAGGTGGCAAACTAACAAGGTCCTCGAGAAAGACATCCGAGTACTCACAAACCACTCTCGGAAACACAACACAGGTCTCATCACACTCACCACTCTCAAAGCTAGCAAGTAGACCACTAAGCTCACTTCGCCCTCGCGAATCATACCCCAGTGGCAAAACACTACCAACTCGGGCTCCCAAGAAATGGAACCACTCCCCGCTCAAGGTACATAACATGACCCTCTGGCGGTAGCAATCGATAACAGCCCGGTATGACGATAACCAGTCCATACCCAAAATAACATCAAAGCCCTTCATGGGCATGACCACAAATGGAAAAGGAAGCCTATGGTCGGCGACCTCTATATCACAACCTCTAACACCCTGTTTCAAGATCAACTCACCACCAAGAGGTGACACTACACAAATAGGAGATGCTAACTGTGCTAACTCCAATTCCAAAACAGATGCAAATGCAGCAGATACAAAAGAATGAGATGCACCCGTGTCAATCAACACACTAGCAACCGAGTTGCAAAACAGAAAAGTACCTCTCACCACTGATGGAGTCGGTACTAAATCCTGCGCGGTAACAGCATACATGCGCCCTGTAGGCCCCTGATCTACCTGCTCACCCCTCAGAACAAAAGACTGCTGCACAGACTGGGATGACGAAGCTCCCGGATTGGCCCTCGAGGCCTGCACAGACTGAGCTAGCTGAAAACCCTGCATCTGCCTAGAACCAGACGCTCCCGAAGTAGCACTCAACGGCGGGCAATACCTCTTCAGGTGCCCCGGTTGACCACACTGATAACAAGACAAAGACTGGCCTCTGCCCTGACTCTGGCCCTGAGGTCTAGCTGAAGAAGAAGCAGCCCGCTGACCCCCTCCCTTCTGCGGGCAAACTGAAGACTTGTGACCCAGCTGGCCACACGCAAAACAAGTGTCACGCCCCCAAACCGCCCCTAGTAGTTTGGTGCCGTGATGTCCAGTAACCCGAGGTTACCGAAGGCCGTCTTACAAAAATCACACACAATCAGAGTATAAAATATGGGGCTTACAAGTGCGGAAGCAATATATATACATATACAAAATCTAAATAGTCCATGAGAGCCGTGCATAAGTCCAATGGAATGTCATTTTCTCTTTCTAGAATCGAGCTTCAAAACGATGCATGGCTTACAAATCATTTTCAATCATGCAATGCAATAACATAAACATAAAGAACATCATGAGCGGATCAAGAATCTAACCTTAGAACACGGATCTAACGGTTCGATCTCTAGGAATCAAGCTTGAAGATCTACTTCTCTCTCAAGAACTCTTCTCCCTATTCTAGAGCTTCTCTCTCTCTACAAGGCAAGTTTATGACACCAAATGATAGTTTTCTATACCCGGTTCTGGGGTTAACCTTCTGCTGAGACACGTGGCGGCGACTGATTGGGTTCTACCTGAAAAGGTGACTGACAGACCAGACAAAGCATGGTGGAAGGGTGTTCAACAAGCAAAGCGGTATGGGCTCTCTGACAGGCTATGACATCGGCTAACAACAAGGCATATCTAACAAGCTACACGGAGTGGCACTCCGGCAAGGGGTGACGTCGGCTAACAAAAGACTTCGGCAACTAAGGTGACAATGACCTCGGCTAGGAAGGACAACACTTGACTAAGCTGTGCCACATCTTGGCCTAGATGCGCCACACCTCGGTCTGGGTCATACCACTCCAGGACGAGATCACTTGTAACATCTCGGCTAATGTGGTCAAGGCAAGAACTGAGGTCGACAAGGGGTTTCAAGATACTAATACTAGACTAAGGATGACCTCGGCTTGGAATAACATCGGCTAGCATAACTCAGGCAAGGCGTAACCTAAGTTTCACATCAAGGAAGGAACAAGACAAGCATACTACACTTAGACAAATCACAAGGCTTCAAATCAAGACATGGATCGCATTAGCTCAGGCGAAACAAATCACAACATACACACGCAAGCTAAACAAGTCATAATCATACCGATGCTCATGAACATGATGAGGACATGCAGTGTGGGTTCTTACAGTCTACCCTCCTTAAAGAAGTTTGGTCCCCAAACTTAAGTTACCTTGTCCTACGAATAACTCCGGGTAACGGATTTTCATCTCCTCTTCTTTTTCCCATGTGGCCTCCTCGCCATAATGCTTCTCCCATTCGATTTTCACCATTGATATCGACTTGTTTCTCAACTGCCTCACTTATCTGTCGATAATTCTCATCGGCTTCTCTTCGTAGCCCAAGTCTTCATTAACTACAACCCCGGAGTAATCTATTACATGCAGTGGGTCTCGGATATATTTTCTCAGCATCGAAACATGGAACACGCTGTGGACTTGGCTCAAATCTGGCGGCAAAGCGAGTCTGTACGCAACGGTGTTAACTTTCTCAAGAATTTCAAACGGCCCAATATATCGGGGTGCAAGTTTACCCTTCTTCCCAAATCTCGAAACTCCTGTCATCGGCGAGACCTTCAAAAATACATGATCCCCTATTTCAAATTCTAACTCCCTCCTTCTTTGGTCGGCATAACACTTCTGTCGACTCTGTGCAGTTTTAATCCTCTGCTGAATGAGTTTGATCTTTTCAGTTGTCATATGAACCAACTCGGGGCCAATTAGAGCTTTGTCTCCTACTTCAGTCCAACATATCGGCGATTTACACTCCCTTCCATACAAAGCTTCATACGGCGCCATGCCTATGCTGGCTTGATAACTGTTGTTGTACGCGAACTCTACTAATGGCAAATGCGATTCCCAACTTCCCTGGAAGTCCAACACGCACAGTCTGAGCATGTCTTCGAGTGTCTGAATCGTTCTTTCTGTCTGTCCGTCGGTCTGGGGGTGAAAGGCTGTGCTAAATCTCAACTCTGTTCCCAAGGCTCCTTGTAGACTCTGCCAAAATGTAGAAACGAACTTCGGGTCTCGGTCTGACACAATGGACATCGGCACACCATGAAGCCTAACGATCTCATTCATGTACAATTCGGCAAGTCGGTTGGCATTGAATGTAGTCTTGACCGGCAAAACGTGAGCTGACTTAGTAAACCTGTCAACTATAACCCAAATGGAATCCATACCTCTTTGCGTCCTCGGCAAACCCACTACGAAATTCATGGAGATGTGCTCCCATTTCCACTCAGGAATTGACAAGGGTTGAAGAAGTCCTGCTGGTCTCTGGTGTTCTGCCTTCACTCGCTGACAACACAGACACTGAGATACAAACTCGGCTATCTCTCTTTTCATGTTTGGCCACCAAAAGGTCCGCTTTACGTCCCGATACATCTTGGTGCTCCCTGGATGAATGGCAAATTTGGAACTATGGGCCTCTTGCAAAATCTTCCTTTTTAACTCTGGTATGTCGGCTACACACAATCTTCCTTCGAACCTAAGCACCTGATTTTCCACTGTGTAACCTGGCCTCGGCTTGGAGACGAATTCATCAATTACCCTTTTTAGGAACTTATCTTCCATCTGCCTGTTCTTCACTTCCTCAACGATGGTCGGTTCCGCTGAGACCGTTGCCAGACACGCCAAACTTCCGACTAGTTTCCTGCTTAATGCGTCGGCTACGGAGTTTGCCTTACCTGGGTGATACTGAATCTGCATGTCGTAGTCCTTCAATAGCTCGAGCCATCTTCTCTGCCTCATATTTAACTCTTTCTGGGTGAACAAGTATTTCAGACTCTTGTGGTCGGTGAAAACTTGGCAAGATGTTCCGTACAGGTAATGACGCCATATCTTCAAGGCAAAAACCACGGCAGCTAGCTCCAAATCATGGGTAGGATAATTCTTTTCATTGGGCTTCAACTGACGAGACGCGTACGCTATGACTTTACCTTCTTGCATTAACACGCAACCCAAACCTTTATGTGAAGCATCACTGTAAATCTGAAATTCCTCATTAGTTGATGGTAGTACTAGAACTGGTGCTGTGACTAACCTCGTCTTCAGTTCCTGGAAAGCTGATTCCCTTTCATTGGTCCATTCATAAGCTGCTCCCTTCTTGGTTAGTTGTGTCAATGGCACTGCGATCCTCGAGAAGTCCTTCACAAACTTTCTGTAATAACCTGCCAAACCCAGAAAACTACGAACCTCGGACACGTTGGTCGGCGTCGGCCAATTCACAATGGCTTCAATCTTACTGGGGTCAACTGATATACCGTCTTCATTGATCACATGCCCTAGAAATGAAATGCTGGAAAGCCAAAACTCGCATTTACTTAACTTGGCGTACAACTTCTTATCTCTCAAGGTCTGTAGGGCAAGTCTCAGATGATTCTCGTGCTCGCTCGCACTCCCGGAATAGATCAATATGTCGTCGATAAAAATAATGACGAACTCATCTAGGTACGGCTTAAAGACTCTGTTCATCAGGTCCATGAATGCTGCTGGGGCATTGGTTACTCCGAAGGGCATTACCAAAAATTCGTAGTGGCCATATCTTGTCCGAAAAGCGGTTTTCTCAATGTCCTCGGCTTTAACCTTCAACTGGTGGTAGCCTGACCTAAGGTCAATCTTGGAAAAGACTCGTGCTCCTCGTAGTTGATCAAGCAAATCATCGATTCTTGGCAATGGGTATTTGTTCTTAATGGTCACCTTATTAAGTTCTCTGTAGTCAATGCAAAGACGAAGGGTGCCGTCCTTTTTCCTAACAAATAGAACGGGTGCTCCCCACGGTGAAGTGCTCGGCCTGACGAATCCCTTATCCAACAATTCCTGTAATTGCGATTTCAGTTCTCTAAGTTCAGCTGGAGCCATTCTGTAGGGTGTTTTGGAGATAGGTTGTGTTCCTGGCAAGACGTCCACAGTAAACTCTATTTCTCTATCGACAAGGTGGCCAGGCAACTCATTCGGAAAGACGTCGGGGAATTCCTCAACAACGGGTATGTCGGCTAACTCAACATTTCCATTCAGATCACTTAGTATACTGCATAAATAACCCTTACATCCTTTTTGGATCAACTTGTAGGCCTTCATGGATGAGATTAAGTAAGGTGGGGGTACTACTCCTTTACCCTGGAAAATGACCTCGGCTTGACTTGGGGTCTTCAATGTGACGTTCTTAGTAACACAATTAATGGATGCATGATTCGCCACTAACCAATCCATTCCCAATATAACATCGAAGTGAGTCATGTTTAATGGCATCAAATCAACTAACAATTCTACACTCTCAATCATAGCAATACACGCCCTATAAATGGATGTAACAATCATATTTCTCCCAGATGGAGTAGACACAGATAATACATAATCAAGGGGTTCTAATTCTCTATCCAACTTCTCGGCGAATATAGTGGACACAAATGAATGCGTAGAACCCGAATCAATCAATACGTATGCATCTTGAGAACAAATTGAGAGGGTACCTGACACTACCGCCTCGGCATTCTGGGCGTCTCCTGGTACTAATGCAAAAACTCTGCCTTGCCTCGCCTGTATTCCCCCGATGTTATTCTTCTGTGTAGAGCCCGAGGTGTTTCCAGTCCTCTTCCCATCATCGGTCCTTGCTTTCGGGCAGTCCTTCACTCGATGGCCTATCTCACCACACTCGTAGCAAGCTCCTGTTGCCCAACGACAAACCCCGAAATGTAGCTTTCCACAACTCGCGCACATCGGCTTAACGTTACCTTCCTGATTTGAGTTGCTGGAACTGTCTGTGCTTATCTTCTTCTTGGCATTGAACGGAACTCGGCGATTGTCATAACTCTGTCTCTTCCTCTGACCCTCACCTGAACTCTGGTATCGGTTCAAGTTAGCTTCAGCCAGGATGGCCTTGTCCAGTACTCCGGCGTACGTCGGCATATTGAGCATATTGACCCGATCTTGTATCGGTCCACGCAACCCACTTTCGAACTTCCTCGCCTTTCGGTACTCGTCGTCAACCATATGAGGCGCATATCTCGCTAGTTCAGTAAAGGCACGATCGTATTCTGCGACCGTCTTGTTCCCTTGGATCAGATTCTGAAACTCCGTGGTCTTTCGGTCTCGGACGCTGAGGGGGAAATGCTTGTTGTAAAACAACTCCAAAAATTTTGCCCAAGTCAAACCCGGATTGCTTTCTCGGACCATCATCCACCACCTACGAGCATCGTCGTCCAATGTGAATGCTGCCAGAGATACCTTCTGGGCGTCTGTACTGGGGAAAACTTCAAACAACTTCTCCATCTCTAAAACCCATGCCTCGGCTTTCATTGGTTCTATGCCTCCCTGAAATCTAGGCGGTTTCATCTTCTTGAACTCTCTGATTAGAGTTATCGTGTCGTTCCCATACAAAGCTTGCTGCGGAGGCACTTGTGGCACTGGAGGGGGTGGAGCTGCATATCGGCCATTCGTCTGTTCGGCATGCATAGAAGTGGTACCAGTATCCTGCGGCCTAGGTTGTCTCTGCTCACGAACCAAGCCTTCGACTAACCTTTCCAATCTCTCCAACCTGTCTTCCGATCGATCTCGGCCAACCGGGGGTCTACCTCTCCTCATGATGCTAGGGGGGGGGATGCAAGATGAGACTTTAAAACAACTAAACAGATAACACATATGCAAGTAACGAGCGTCTAGGCCAAAACGATGCACACATAGTCAAGTAGCAAGCAATATGATGAAATCTTAACATTCTTCTAAGGGAAATCCTAGGCTCTCTAGGACTGAAGGTGTGTGATTAACGTACTACAAGGATCTTGTGCTCTGATACCATTCTGTCACGCCCCCAAACCGCCCCTAGTAGTTTGGTGCCGTGATGGCCAGTAACCCGAGGTTACCGAAGGCCGTCTTACAAAAATCACACACAATCAGAGTATAAAATATGGGGCTTACAAGTGCGGAAGCAATATATATACATATACAAAATCTAAATAGTCCATGAGAGCCGTGCATAAGTCCAATGGAATGTCATTTTCTCTTTCTAGAATCGAGCTTCAAAACGATGCATGGCTTACAAATCATTTTCAATCATGCAATGCAATAACATAAACATAAAGAACATCATGAGCGGATCAAGAATCTAACCTTAGAACACGGATCTAACGGTTCGATCTCTAGGAATCAAGCTTGAAGATCTACTTCTCTCTCAAGAACTCTTCTCCCTCTTCTAGAGCTTCTCTCTCTCTACAAGGCAAGTTTATGACACCAAATGATAGTTTTCTATACCCGGTTCTGGGGTTAACCTTCTGCTGAGACACGTGGCGGCGACTGATTGGGTTCTACCTGAAAAGGTGACTGACAGACCAGACAAAGCATGGTGGAAGGGTGTTCAACAAGCAAAGCGGTATGGGCTCTCTGACAGGCTATGACATCGGCTAACAACAAGGCATATCTAACAAGCTACACGGAGTGGCACTCCGGCAAGGGGTGACGTCGGCTAACAAAAAACTTCGGCAACTAAGGTGACAATGACCTCGGCTAGGAAGGACAACACTTGACTAAGCTGTGCCACATCTTGGCCTAGATGCGCCACACCTCGGTCTGGGTCATACCACTCCAGGACGAGATCACTTGTAACATCTCGGCTAATGTGGTCAAGGCAAGAACTGAGGTCGACAAGGGGTTTCAAGATACTAATACTAGACTAAGGATGACCTCGGCTTGGAATAACATCGGCTAGCATAACTCAGGCAAGGCGTAACCTAAGTTTCACATCAAGGAAGGAACAAGACAAGCATACTACACTTAGACAAATCACAAGGCTTCAAATCAAGACATGGATCGCATTAGCTCAGGCGAAACAAATCACAACATACACACGCAAGCTAAACAAGTCATAATCATACCGATGCTCATGAACATGATGAGGACATGCAGTGTGGGTTCTTACAACAAGTCAGGCCTCCCTAACGACCTCTCCCCGAGCCTGCACTCGGTACCGGAAAGGTCGATCTAGCAACTCCTCCCTGAGACTGCTGAGGGTTAGAACCCCTCTGTCTCCTGCCATCACCCTGACCATCTTAGCTCCTCTTGGAACCTCTCTGCCCCTCATCCTCCTCCTGCATCATAAGCTCCATATGAGCTGCAGCATCCACTAAGTGTCTATACTCTCGGATGTAAGACCCACCAACTCTCAACTTGAGGCCCCGCCTCAACTTCCGCTCAAACTCATAGCAACGGCGTTCTTCGGACGCCACCAACTCAGGTGCAAACCCGGACAAACTAGTGAAAGTGGCCTCAAACTCTGCCACAGACATACCCTGCTGATTAAGCCGGCTAAACTGATCCCTCAGCTTCTCCCTAGCCACTGCAGATAAGAACCTCTCCTGGAAAGCATTTACAAATGCCTCCAATGTACCACCAACACGAGCCTTCTCGTACTTCCACCATTGACCCGCATCTCCCTTCAGCTGGAAGGATGCCAAGGTCACTTTCAGTGCCCCGTCCTCGATGCCTAGCATCTCGAACGTCTTACTCATCTGTTCTAACCACTCGTCAGCCTTCAGTGGCTCCTTTGGATCCCCAACAAACTCGTCCGGGTTAGACCGGAAGAACTCCCTCTTCAAGAAGGAAGGCCCTGCCTCGACTGCCTGATTCCCTGCTCTGAGAATACCCAAAGCCCCTGCTATCTCTCGTGCCAAGGTACTCATAGCCTGCTGACCCGCTGGCTCGGCCACGTTGCCCTGACCAACTCCCTCCTGTACTGCCGGAATATGATCCGGTAAGGGTACTTCCTGCCTCGCAGGCCTACCACGCCTAGCACCTCTTCCTCGTCCTGACATCCTAATAAAGGTAATACAGAACGTTAGCACATTCACAAATGTGCCAAAACTAAACACTCACGTCCTAATGCATGGACAACGGTAATTCACTCCACGTAAGCACATAAACACATAAGCACTTACGAATTTCATTTCTGGATAATGATAGTCCGAAGGCGTTACTAGAGTTCCGGTTAGAAACGGCATTGATCAAGTGCCTTTCCAACAAGACTCCCAGAAACCCAAGGATCCAATCAACATCCTAGAAACTACATTCCATACCCACATAGTCACATAAGCATGTTATCAATTAAGCACATAGCATATGACACTACATCTAAGTCTCTATCAAGCGAGACAAACCCATTGTGATCCTAATCACTTCCCACGTACCCAAAGTATTCGAACCCGGTACGCTCTGATACCAAGTTGTCACGCCCTCATAAAAATAACATTAAACCCATCAATATAGACATGAATTGGTAATAAAGATAAACATTCTTCTATTCATCAGAGTAGTTTCTTACAAAAGTATTACATGTTAACAACAAAAGCAAATGCCCTAAGGGCTTACAGCTTTCCAAGTTAACACTTGGTTACAACAAAAGAGTGCTAACTCATTTACACATTAAGCCCTTGGCTTGAATATACATGTAATACATCAAAATAAAACAACAAAAGTGTGTCTGCCTCTAGCCTCCCAAGCTATGTCCTTGGAGGTGGCATGCTACCTGTACCTGAAAATGATATTCCCATATAGGGTGAGCCATAGCCCAGTAGAAACATACTAAACCAAATATGAACAATGACTAAAAGATTAGCAGTTGATAGATGGTCAACACTGATACTTTCCCTTATCACACTTTACATTTTCATGACATACAAGTCCATATTACAACTCATTTTCCAATTCCTTTCAATTCTCAAAT
Organism: Camellia sinensis; assembly: GCF_055761805.1. Taxonomy (NCBI): domain Eukaryota; kingdom Viridiplantae; phylum Streptophyta; class Magnoliopsida; order Ericales; family Theaceae; genus Camellia; species Camellia sinensis. Next base: position 9,946,179 of record NC_138962.1, on the reverse strand, counting down.
TACAACCATGGCTCAGAACCTGGCCAAACAACCCGTATGAGACAGTAACTCATATCAAGCACTTCCCATTTCATATTAGATAAGCATATTAGCTATATCACACAACAACAGATAAGCATACAAGCTATATCATCACTTCCACAGATATGCATATGAGCACTATCACACTTCCAATGACAAGCATATGAGCTCTGTCAACACATTAATAGATAAGCATATGAGCTCTATCTATGGAGTCCATCCCCTATCTCCTCCCAACACATCCGGTTTAGAGGTCCATCCCCTATCTTCCCCTAAACCGTGGAGTACATCCCCTATCTCCTCCAATACAACACAATGCATATAAACAATCATTATACACATCATCACGCAACACATAAATTTAGCGTGTTCTTTCAATCATCATACTCAAAGACTCATTCCAGTGATTAGTTTCCGTTTGCCTAATCATCATGCATTGTCTACAACAATCACGACTATCCTCCACCGATAGCCCAAAGCAGTTATTTCTATACAGAAAATAAATACAACAATGGATATATAATCAACACTTCAATTAGGTGAGCGATAATAATCCAACTACACCCTTTAACCCCATATATTTCCAATCTCAACATTTCCAATTCAATTCCTCATTTCTCATAATTAGTTTTACAAACTAATTAACCAATGTAATTAGGGCATTTTCCATAATTAACATTACAACCCTTAGGTTCCATTTAAATTAATGTTTTATCATTAATTTCACCTTTTCCATGCCAAACATGCATCTAGGCTTTATTACGAATAAAACTCCAACCTTTGTAAATTTACACAAAAGCCCCAAACTTTCACCAACTTACCAAACCAACCCCAACATCTCAAAATACTAAAATTTAAAGACAAAGCTCATAGAAAAGAGTAGGATATCCCTACCTCAAATCCGGAGCCCCAAGGGAGAAGATGACAAAATCCAACATGCTCCAAATCCCGAAATTTTCAGATCAAAAGGACACCCTCGACGATCAACACAACTTTTACAAAGACCGAAGAGAAAGAGGGCACTCTAACTAGATCAAACCCTAGAGATAAGGGAGTATCTAGAGAGAGAGGCTCTCAAAAAGGGTTTTTAGAAAAAGTAGGAGAGAGAAAGAAAAGCAAAAAGTGATTTGAAATCACCCAGCGGATAACTCATATACGTATGACCCGCTCGAGGGGAGAACACGACGCTCGAGCGCCAAGAACAAAACTCTGGACACGCTCGAGCGCAATAAGGCCCGCTCGAGCGCCAAGACACAAGAATAAAGCACTTCCACTCGAGCGCCAAAACTAGTCCGCTCGAGCGCCAAAACCAGTCCGCTCGAGCGTAGATTTCCACCTCCCAGAACCTATACCCAGGAAGTACTATCCGCTCGAGCGCCAACAGACCCGCTCGAGCGCCACCGCTCGAGTGTAAAGAAACCCGCTCGAGCGCAGAAATCACATCTGCAGAAGTTTTGCAGAAACCCGAATTACTGGAGGTGTGTAATCCCCTCTCGAGCGCAAGAAGACCCGCTCGAGCGGAATGCTTAAAAACTGAACAACAAGGAATTGAAACCAGGGCCTAACCAACCTGTAACAAACCTGCCCACACATCCTATAACTCAATTACGAAGTAAAAAGGATGTAAACAAGATAATAATCAACTACCAACATCCACGGACACATGTCCGAATCACTATACAACAAGGGTAAACCCGGGATCGCTATAAAGTAAATTTCACATAAGTACAAACCAAGACAAAAATCTCATTCTAGTTAAGACAAGTCAAGGAAATTTACTACTGCAACTTAGCAAAACAAGATCATACAAATGCTCATGCCCGAGGCTAAGGTGAGGAATGAGGGTCACTACAGCTACCTAGGCTTCGGCATGCGGCTGCATGCCAAGGTGCGCACAAGACAACCAAAGGTGTAAGTGATCATGCAAGGTAGGCCAAGGTGAGATACGATGCTTGGCCTAAGTGTGAGGTCTAGGTAAGAGTGATCTCGGCGACCACACCTCGGGGAGTGAGATCTGGGTTTCCACCCGTGAAGAACATGAACATGAAGATCATGAAGAATGAATGCTAAAATCATAACTTCTTTACTACAAAAATCTGGGATTTCATGCTATAAGTTCGAAAACATGGACCTGGGTACCCATACTTGAAAATCATGTGAAAACAAACACAAAAACATGGATCTAGGCATAAGCCTTCGGATCAAAACATGACTTTTCTTGAAGAACACATGAATGTTATTTTCTCTTTCTAAAACCGAACTTCAAAGCAATGCATAGCTTACAAATCATATTCAATCATGCAATGCAATAACATAAACATAAAGAACGACAAGAGCAGATCAAGAATCTAACCTTAGAACACGGATCTAACGGTTCGATCTCAAGGAATCAAGCTTGGAAATCTACCTCCTCTCAAGAACTCCTCTTCCCCACCTAGAGCTTCTCTCTCCTCTTCAAAACAAAGATATAGAAATGATAGGTTTTCTCTCTCTATCGGCTGACTTAACACTCAGCTCGGACACGTGGCAACGACTGGTTGGTTCTCTTCAAAAAGGTGATAGGTTGACAAGAAAAGACTATGACAAAGTGTATCTAACAAGCTACCCGGTAAGGCACTCCGGCAAGTGATGACATCGACTAAGGACAAAGCTTCGGCAACTAAGGTGACAATGACCTCGGCTAGGAAGGACAACACTTGACTAAGCTGTGCCACACCTTGGCCTAGATGTGCCACACCTTGGTCTAGGTCATACCACTCCAGGACAAGATCACTTGGGTGCAAAGGTAACATCTCGGCCTAGATAATACACATCTCGGCCTTGGTGATGAACACCTCGGCCTAGATAATGACATCTCGGCCAATATGTCAAGGCGAAGGTGGAGGTCAAACAAAGTTGTTCCAAGATAACTTCTAGACTGAGGATGACCTCGGTTTGGAATGATCTAGGCGTACATAACTTAGGCTTGGCAAGACCTACGCTTAATATCAAGGAAGGAGCAAAGCATGCATACAACACTTAGACATAACACATAAAACACAAAGCAAGACGAGATTCATGAATGCAAACTTAACAAGGCAAGGCAATATAAATGAACATGAACATGAACATGACTACAACATGAATATGGGTTGTTACAGCAACTTAACAAGGCAAAACATGTAAATGCATGCAAACATGACTAGGACATAAATTGTGGGTTGTTACATTTAATTTTCTGCAACTTCCATTTTTATTTTTATTTAACTTCCTTTTTTGTTCAGGTTTCTTTTCTACTCAACTTCCTTTTTTTATTTAATTTCCAAATAGATCGTTAATGTATAGTGGTTTCTTGAATGAACTTCCATTTTTAATTTTCTGCAACTTCCATTTTTATTTCTATTCGACTTCCATTTTTATTCAAGTCATTTTTCTATTCAACATTCTTTTTTATTTAATTTCCAAATACATCGTTAAGGTATAGTGGTTTATTGAATGAATTTCAAATTTTAATTTTCTCCAACTTCCATTTTTTTTCTATTCAACTTCTTTTTTTCTTCAAGTTTTTTTTTCTATACAACTTTCTTTTTTATTTAATTTCCTAATAGATCGTTAAGGTATAGTGGTTTCTAGATTGAACTTCCATTTTTAATTTTATGCAACTTTCATTTTTATTTTTATTCAATTTACTTTTCTATTAAACTTCATTTTTTATTTAATTTCCAAATAGATCGTTAAAATATAGTGGTTTCTTTCATGAACTTCCATTTTTAATTTTATACAACTTCCATTTTTATTTTTATTCAACTTCCATTTTTATTCAAGTTAATTTTCTATTAAACTTCTTTTTTTTATTTAATTTCCAAAAAGATCGTTAAGGAATAGTGGTTTCTTGAATGAACTTCCATTTTTAATTTTCTGCAACTTCCAATTTTATTTTTATTTAACTTCCTTTTTCATTCAAATTCTTTTCTACTCAACTTCCTTTTTTATTTAATTTCCAAATAGATCGTTAAGGTATAGTGGTTTCTGGATTGAACTTCCAATTTTAATTTTCTCCAACTTCCATTTTTATTTTTATTCAACTTCCATTTTTATTCAATTTACTTTTCTATTAAACTTCCTTTTTTATTTAATTTCCAAATAGATCGTTAAGGTATAGTGGTTTCTTGAATGAACTTCCATTTTTAATTTTCTGCAGCTTCCATTTTTATTTTTGTTCAACTTCCTTTTTCATTCAAGTTTCTTTTCTACTCAACTTCCTTTTTTATTTAATTTCCAAATAGATCGTTAAGGTATAGTGGTTTCTTGAATGAACTTTCATTTTTAATTTTCTGCAACTTCCATTTTTATTTTTATTCAACTTCCTTTTTTATTTTTATTCAACTTCCTTTTTTATTCAATTTACTTATCTATTAAACTTCCTTTTTTATTTTATTTCCAAATAGATCGTTAAGGTATAGTGGTTTCTTAAATGAACTTCCAATTTTAATTTTTTGCAACTTCCATTTTTATTTCTATTCAACTTCTTTTTTTCTTCAAGTTTCTTTTCTATTCGACTTCCTTTTTTAATTAATTTCCAAATAGATTGTTAAGGTATAGTGGTTTCTAGATTGAACTTCCATTTTTAATTTTATGCAACTTTCACTATTATTTTAATTGAACTTCCATTTTTATTCAATTTACTTTTCTATTAAACATCATTTTTTATTTAATTTCCAAATAGATCGTTAAGGTATAGTGTTTTCTGGAATGAACTTCCAATTTTAATTTTCTGCAACTTCTATTTTTATTTCTATACAACTTCTTTTTTTATTCAAGTTTCTTTTCTAATCAACTTCCTTTTTTATTTAATTTCCAAATAGATTGTTAAGGTATAGTTGTTTCTGGATTGAACTTTGATTTTTAATTTTATGCAACTTTCACTTTTATTTTTGTTGAACTTCCATTTTTATTCAATTTTTATTTTATTTCCAAATAGATCGTTAAGGTATAGTGGTTTCTTTAATGAACTTCCATTTTTAATTTTATTCAACTTCCATTTTTATTTTTATTATACTTCCATTTTTATTCAAGTTATTTTTCTATTCAACTTCCTTTTTTATTTAATTTCCAAAAGATCGTTAAAGTATAGTGGTTTATTGAATGAACTTCCATTTTTAATTTTCTACAACTTCCATTTTTATTTTTATTCAACATCCATTTTTATTCAAGTTATTTTTCTATTCAACTTTCATTTTTATTTTTATTCAACTTCCATTTTTATTCAATTTACTTTTCTATTAAACTTCATTTTTTATTTAATTTCCAAATAGATCGTTAAGGTATTGTGGTTTCTTGAATAAACTTCCATTTTTAATTTTCTGCAACTTCCGTTTTTATTTTTATTCCACTTCCATTTTTATTTAATTTCCAAATAGATCGTTAAGGTATAGTGGTTTCTTGAATGAACTTCCAATTTTAATTTTCTGCAGCTTCCATTTTTATTTCTATTCAGCTTCCTTTTTTGTTTAATTTCCAAACTGATCGTTAAGGTATAGTGGTTTCTTGAATGAACTTCCAATTTTAATTTTCTGCAACTTTCATTTTTATTTTAATTCCAAATAGCTCGTTAAGGTATAGTGGTTTCTTGAATTCTCTTCGAATTTTAATTTTCTGCAACTTCCATTTTTATTTCTATTCAACTTCTTTTTTTATTCAAGTTTCTTTTCTATTCAACTTCCTTTTTTATTTAATTTCTAAATATATCGTTAAGGTATAGTTGTTTCTGGATTGAACTTCCATTTTTAATTTTATGCAACTTTCACTTTTATTTTTATTCAACGCCCATTTTTGTTCATTTTACTTTTCTATTAAACTTTCTTTCTAATTTAATTTCCAAATACATCGTTAAGGTATAGTGGTTTCTTGAATGAACTTCCATTTTTAATTTTCTGTAACTTCCATTTCCATTTTTAATTTTCTGCAACTTCTATTTTTATTTTTATTCAACTTCCATTTTTATTCAAGTTATTTTTCTATTCAACTTACTTTTTTATTTAATTTCCAAATAGATCGTTAAGATATAGTGGTTTTTTGAATGAACTTCTCTTTTAATTTTCTACAACTTCCATTTTTATTTCTATTCAACTTCTTTTTTTAGTCAAGTTTCTTTTCTATTCAACTTCCTTTTTTATTTAATTTCCAAATAGATCGTTAAGGTATAGTGGTTTCTGGATTGAACTTCCTTTTTAATTTTATGCAACTTTCATTTTTATTTTTATTCAACTTCCATTTTTATTCAATTTACTTTTCTATTAAACTCCCTTTTTTTATTTAATTTCCAAATAGATCGTTAAGGTATAGTGGTTTCTTTAATGAACTTCCATTTTTCATTTTCTACAACTTCCATTTCCATTTTTAATTTTCTGCAACTTCTATTTTTATTTTTATTCAACTTCCATTTTTATTCAAGTTATTTTTCTATTCAACTTCCTTTTTTATTTAATTGCCAAATAGATCGTTAAGATATAGTGGTTTTTTGAATGAACTTCGCTTTTAATTTTCTGCAACTTCCATTTTTATTTCTATTCAACTTCTTTTTTTATTCAAGTTTCTTTTCTATTCAACTTCCTGTTTTGTTTAATTTCCAAATAGATCATTAAGGAATAGTGGTTTCTGGATTAAACTTCCATTTTTAATTTTATGCAACTTTCATTTTTATTTTTATTCAACTTCCATTTTTATTCAATTTACTTTTCTATTAAACTTCCTTTTTCATTTAATTTCCAAATAGAACGTTAAGGTATAGTGGTTTCTTTAATGAACTTCCATTTTTAATTTTCTGTAACTTCCATTTCCATTTTTAATTTTCTGCAACTTCCATTGTTATTCAATATATTTTTCTATTAAACATCCTTTTTTATTTAACATTCAAATAGATCGTTAAGGTGTAGTGGTTTCATGAATCAACTTCCATTTTTAATTTTCGGCAACTTTCATTTTTATTTTTATTCAACTTTCATTTTTATTCAAGTTTCTTTTCTATTCAACTTCCTTTTTTACTTAATTTCCAAATAGATCGTTAAGGTATCGTGGTTTCTGGATTGAACTTCTATTTTTAATTTTATGCAACTTTCATTTTTATATTTATTCAATTTCCATTTTTATTCAATTTACTTTTCTATTAAACTTTCTTTTTTATTTAATTTCCAAATAGATCGTTAAGGTATAGTAGTTTCTTGAATGAACTTCCATTTTTAATTTTCAGCTACTTCCATTTTTATTTTTATTCGACTTCCATTTTTATTCAATTTTCTATTCTATTCAACTTCCTTTTTTATTTAATTTCCAAATAGATCGTTAAGGTATAGTGGTTTCTGGATTGAACTTCCTTTTTAATTTTATGCAACTTTCATTTTTATTTTTATTCAACTTCCATTTTTATTCAATTTACTTTTCTATTAAACTCCCTTTTTTTATTTAATTTCCAAATAGATCGTTAAGGTATAGTGGTTTCTTTAATGAACTTCCATTTTTCATTTTCTACAACTTCCATTTTTATTTTTATTTAACCTTCTTTTTCATTCTAGTTTCTTTTCTACTCAACTTCCTCTTTTATTAAATTTCCAAATAGATCGTTAAGGTATAGTGGTTTATGGATTGAACTTCCATTTTTAACTTTATGCAACTTTAAATTTTATTTTTATTCAACTTCCATTTTTATTGAATTTACTTTTCTATAAAACTTCCTTTTTTATTTAATTTCCAAATAGATCGTTAAGGTATAGTGGTTTCTTGAATGAACTTCCATTTTTAATTTTCCGCAATTTTCATTTTTATTCAAGTCATTTTTCTATTCAACTTCCTTTTTTATTTAATTACCAAATAGATCGTTAATGTATAGTGGTTTCTTGAATGGACTTCGAATTTTAATTTTCTACAACTTCCAATTTTATTTCTATTCAACTTCTTTTTTTATTAAAGTTTCTTTTCTATTCAACTTCCTTTTTTATTTAATTTCTAAATAGATCGTTAAGGTATAGTAGTTTCTGGATTGAACTTCCATTTTTAATTTTATGCAACTTTCACTTTTATTTTTATTCAACTTCCATTTTTATTCAATTTACTTTTCTATTAAACTCCCTTTTTTATTTAATTTCCAAATAGGTCGTTAAGGTATAGTGGTTTCTTGAATGAACTTCCATTTATAATTTTCTGCAACTTCCATTTTATTTTTATTCAACTTCCATTTTTATTCAAGTTATTTTTCTATTCAACTCCCTTTTTTATTTAATTTCCAAATAGATCGTTAAGGTATAGTGGTTTCTTAAATGAACTTCCATTTTTAATTTTCTGCAACTTCCATTTTTATTTTTATTTAACTTCCTTTTTTGTTCAGGTTTCTTTTCTACTCAACTTCCTTTTTTATTTAATTTCCAAATAGATCGTTAAGGTATAGTGGTTTCTGGATTGAACTTCCATTTTTATTTTTATTCAACTCCCATTTTTATTCAATTTACTTTTCTATCAAAGTTCCTTTTTTATTTAATTTCCAAATAGATCGTTAAGGTATAGTGGTTTTTGAATGTACTTTCATTTTTAATTTTCTGCAACTTTCATTTTTATTTTTATTCGACTTCAATTTTTATTCAAGTCGTTTTTCTATTCAACTTCCTTTTTTATTTATTTTCCAAATACATCGTTAAGGTATAGTGGTTTCTTGAATGAACTTCCAATTTTAATTTTGTAACACCCTCAAAATAGTACACAAAACCCAACACTCTAGACATGCATTGAGATAAGAGAAATCAACACATTTCCATTCATCAGAGTAGTTCTTAAAACAATATTACATGTTAACAACAAAAGTAAATGCCCTAAGGGCTTATAACTTTCCAAGTCAACACTTGATTACAAAAAAGTACTAACTCTATACAAGGAAAGCCCAAGGCTTGGTACACGTGTTTAATACAAACAAAAGAATCAAAAAGAGTCTTCAACTCTCATCTCCATCCAAGCTATGGCCTTGGAGGTGGCATGCTACCTGTACCTGAAAATGATGTCCCATATAGGGTGAGCCAACGCCCAGTAGAGATATGCTAAACACAGTATGAGCAATAACTAAGACTTTAGCAATTGATAAACGTTTAACTCACACCAATCAATTCACACTCCACTTTCGTTACAAGACCACTGCATTCATGTCTCATTTCATTTTCCATTTCTTATCCAATTCACAATTCAACTACGGCTCAGAACCTAGCCAACAGCCTAGATGAGACAGTAACTAATGTCAAATATTTCCCATTTCCCATTAGATATGCATATGAGCAATACCAACAAATCAACAGATAAGCATATGAGCTATATCAACAATTCAACAGATAAGCATATGAGCTACATCAACACTTCAATAGATAAGCATATGAGCTATATCAACACTTCAATAGATAAGCATATGAGCTGTATCAAATTTCGGTTTAGAGGTCCAGCCCCTTTCTTCCAATAAATCGTTCGGTTTAGAGGTCCAGCCCCTTTCTTCCAATAAACCGTTCGGTTTAGAGGTCCAGCCCCTTTCTTCCAATAAACCGTTTGGTTTAGAGGTCCAACCCCTTTCTTCCAATAAACCGTTCACACAAAACAACATATATATATACACACATTGGTAGTATACATAATCAATCAATACATAAAGTTAATGTATTCATTCAACAGTCACACTCTATGACACGTCCATTCGATTAGTTTTAGTTTGCCTAATCCTCATGCATTGTCTACAACAATTGAAACTACCCTCCACCGGTAGCCCAAGCAATTATTTCTAAACAGATAATAAAAGCTCCAACAGATAAAATTATCAACATTTTCACAAATGAGCGATGAATAAATCTAACTCCACTAGTCCATCTAATAATGAGCCAATTTCATTATATTCACTTCAATTTCACAAATCCATAACTTTCCCAAATTTAATTATATCAATTAATCAATACACAAATTAGGGCTTTCTCCCCCAACTCTCAATATTAACCATAGATTCAAATATCAACAACCAACACTCAAATCATCATTTTGAGACCCAGAATACATGTTTAAGAATCAAAATAACAAACCCTTGTTTATACCATTGTGAAACCCTAAGTCCCAAAATCAACCAACTTCAACACTTTATCAAAACTACCAATAATCTATGTCGAAGACCATAATAGTGAGTAGGAATCCCTACCTCAAATTCGGGGCTCAAGGGAAGAAGATGACGGAACTCAACGTGCTCCAAAACTTGAAATTTTCGGATCAAAGGAAAGCCCTCGACGATCAACCCAACTTTTGTAAAGACCAAAGGTGAGGAAAACACCCTAGCTAGATCAATACTTAGAGAGAAGTTATGGTTTTAGAGAGAGGAGCTCTTAAATGGCTTTTTGGAAAAGTAAGAGAGAGAAACGGGTGTGAAAAAGTGATTCAAAAAGTGATTTCACGGACTGATATAATCGACTCCCCGCTCGAGCGTGGAAACACTCGCTCGAGCGCGGAAAGATCCGCTCGAGTGTAGATTGCACACTTCCAGAAGTTTTGCAGACTAGGTCCCCGCTCGAGCGTCAAACTCCCCGCTCGAGCGGACGAACAAAATCAAAGTTTCACGCTCGAGCGTCAAAACTCCCGCTCGAGCGCACGAAGACCTGCAGAGAAAGATACTGGGAGATGGGAATCCACGCTCGAGCGTCAAAACGCCAGCTCGAGCGGAGAAGCAACGACGAAGGGCCCGCTCGAGCGTCAAAATCCCCGCTCCAGCGTGAAGGCCAAATTCTGGGTATCAACTCTAGGTTTCTAAGTTCAACCAACCTGTTTCAAACCTGCCCAACACAACCCAAGACTCAAATACAAAGAGTAAAGGCCTGCAATGAGAATAGGACAACAACAAATCTACGGAACCAAGTCCGGATTATAGTTAAACAACAATAGGGAAAACCGAGATCGCTATAAATTTTCTGCAACTTCCATTTTTATTTCTATTCCACTTCTTTTTTTCTTCAAGTTTTTTTTCTATTCAACTTCCGTTTTTATTTAATTTCCAAATAGATCGTTAAGGTATAGTGGTTTCTGGATTGAACTTCCATTTTAAATTTTATGCAACTTTCATTTTTATTTTTATTCAACTTCCATTTTTATTCAATTTACTTTTCTATTAAACTTCATTTTTTATTTAATTTCCAAATAGATCGTTATGGTATAGTGGTTTTGTAACGCCCTCAAAATAATAACATTAAACCCATCAATATAAACATACATTTATATACAAAAGATCCACATTTTCTCAATTCATCAAAGTACTTCATTACAAAAGTATTACACGTTAACAACAAAAGTAAACGCCCTACGGGCTTACAGCTTTCCAAGTTAACACTTGGTTACAAAAGAGAGAATTGACTCGGTTACACATTAAGCCCTTGGCATTGAATTTACATGTAATACATCAAAAGGAGATTGGAGAACAAAAGTCTGTCCGCCTCTAGCCTCCCAAGCTATGTCCTTGGAGGTGGCATGCTACCTGTACCTGAAATGATGTTCCCATATAGGGTGAGCCACAGCCCAGCAGAGATATACTAAACCAACTATAAACAATGCCTAAAAGATTAGCAATTGAAAGATGGTCGATACTTACACCTCCATTTACATCTTATTTCAATTCCATGACAACCAAGCCTACGTTACAATTCACTTTCCATTTCTTATTCGACTTTGAGTTTGAAAACAAGGCTCAGTACTCTGGCCAAAACATTTGATGAGGTTATAGTTCATCACTAGAACACTTTCGAAATTCACGGTGGATACACATTTTGGTGTTGTATCAATAACACATAAACTACTTCCATACTTCACAAACGATGATGATATACATTTTAGTGCTATATCAAATCAAACAAACTTTTCAATAGATAAGCTTATGAGCTATATCACTGCTACAACAGATAAGCATATGAGCTATATCAATACCACAACAGATAAGCATATGAGCTATATCAACATTCCAATAGATAAGCATATGAGCTATATCAATACCACTACAGATAAGCATGTTACACATCAACAGATAAGCATATAAGCTGTATCCACACTGCACTAGACAAGCATATGAGCTATATCTACACTTCACAAAGATAAGCATATGAGCTGTATCTTCACTTCTCTAGACAAGCATATGAGCTATATCTACACATCACCAAGATAAGCATATGAGCTGTATCTTCACTTCTCTAGACAAGCATATGAGCTGTGTCTACGGAGTTCATCCCCCATCTCCCCCCAATCCTATCTGGTTTAGAGGTACATCCCCCATCTTCCCCTAAACAGCGGAGTACATCCCCCTTCTCCTCCTCTACACAAGCAATGCATATAAACATAGAATCATATACACATCGATCAATACATAAAGTTAATGTATTCTATCAACCGTCTACACATAATGCATATAAACACATTGGTCATATACACAATCACTCAATACATAAAGTTAATGTATTCTATCAACCGTCATACTTTATGACACATCCGCTTGATTAGTTTTAGTTTGCCTAATCATCATGCATTGTCTACAACAATCAACACTACCCTCCACCGGTAGCCCAAGGCAATTATTTCTAAGCAGGAAATAAATGCACAAATGGATAATATATCAACATTTCAACTAGATGAACAATAAAAGATTCGTCTACACTCTTTAGTCCCATACATTCCCAATTTCAACATTCTCAATTCAATTCCTTGTTTTCTTCAATTAATTATATGCATTAATTAATTAATCCAATTAGGGAAAATTACCATAATTCACAAAACAACCCTAAGGTTCCATTTCCATCAATGTCTCAACATTAATCTCATTTCTCTATGCCTAACATGCATATAGGTTTATATATTTAAAACCCCAACTTTTGTAAAATTACACAAAGGTCCAAACTTTCTCAAAATTACCCAACAACCCCCAACATATCAAAATGCTAAAATTTAAAGACAAAGCTCATAAGACGGAGTAGGTTATCCCTACGTCGAATGATGGGGCTCAATGAAGGAGACGAAGAAACGGAAATGCTCCAAATCTCGAAATTTTCAGATTAAAAGATAGCCCTCAACGATCAACACAACTTTTGTAAAGGCCCAAGGTGAGAAAACAACTCCTACTAGATCAATCCTAAGAGAGAAGTTAGGGTTTTAGTGAGAGGAGCTCTCAAAATACCTTTTTGGAAAAGTAAGAGAGAGAAAAGATGTTGAAAAGTGAACAAAAAGGTCGGATCTCGGCTTTATATAAAAGTCGACCCACTCGAGCGTCGAACTCCCCGCTCGAGCGTCACTCACAGATCCCCGCTCGAGCGTCCAATCCCCCGCTCGAGCGGCGGATGCACGCTCCCAGAACTTTTACAGACATGATGCCCGCTCGAGCGTCAAACTCCCCGCTCGAGCGTCAGACACATACTCCCGCTCGATCGTCCAATCCCCTGCTCGAGCGTATACCACTACAGACGAAAAACTGGATGGGTGACTTACCCGCTCGAGCGCCAAAAGCGCTGCTCGAGCGGAGGGACCAAAAACTGGGCAAAGATTTTACGTTTTAAAACATAACCAACTTATTCCCAACTTGCCCAACACAACCCAAAGCTCGAACACAAGCAGAAAGGAATAGAAAGAGGATAAGACAACAGCACTCTTACGAAACCAAATCTGGATTACAGTTAAGCACGAAAGGGAAAACCGGTCTTTAATGAATTTCCATTTTTAATTTTATGCAACATCCTTTTTTATTTTTATTCAACTTCCATTTTTATTCAAGTTATTTTTATATTCAACTTCTTTTTTTATTTAATTTCCAAATAAATCGTTAAGGTATAATGGTTTCCTAAATGAACTTCCATTTTTAATTTTCTGCAACTTCCATTTTTATTTTTATTCAACTTCCATTTTTATTAAATTTACTTTTCTATTAAACTTCTTTTTTTTATTTAATTTCCAAATAGATCGTTAAGGTATAGTGGTTTCTGCATTGAACTTCCATTTTTAATTTAATGCAACTTTCATTTTTATTTTTATTCAACTTCCATTTTTATTCAATTTACTTTTCTATTAAACTTCATTTTTTATTTAATTTCCAAATAGATTGTTAAGTTAGAGTGGTTTCTTGAATGAACTTCCATTTTTAATTTTCTGCAACTTCCATTTTTATTCAAGTTATTTTTCTATTCAACTTCTTTTTTTATTTAATTTCCAAATATATCGTTAAGGTATAGTGTTTTCTTGAATGGACTTCCAATTTTAATTTTCTGCAACTTCCATTTTTATTTCTATTCAACTTCCTCTTTTATTTAATTTCCAAATAGATTGTTAAGGTGTAGTGGTTTCAGGATTGAACTTCCATTATTAATTTTATGAACTTTCACTTTTATTTTTATTCAACTCCCATTTTTATTCAATTTACTTTTCTATTAAACTTCATTTTTTATTTAATTTCCAAATAGATCGTTAAGGTATAGTGGTTTCTTTAATGAACTTCCATTTTTAATTTTATGCAACTTCTATTTTTATTTTTATTCAACTTCCACTTTTATTCAAGTTATTTTTCTATTCAACTTCCTTTTTTATTTAATTTCCAAATAGATCGTTAAGGTATAGTTGTTTAAAGAATGAAATTCCATTTTTAATTTTCTGCAACTTCCATTTTCATTTTCATTTAACTTCCTTTTTTGTTCAGCTTTCTTTTCTACTCAACTTCATTTTTTATTTAATTTCCAAAATGATCGTTAAGGTATAGTGGTGTCTGGATTGAACTTCCATTGTTAATTTTATGCAACTTTTATTTTTATTTTTATTCAACTTCCATTTTTATTCAATTTACTTTTCTACTAAACTTCCTTTTTTATTTAATTTCCAAATAGATCGTTAAGGTATAGTGGTTTTTTGAATGAACTTCCATTTTTAATTTTCTGGAACTTTTATTTTTATTTTTATTCAACTTCCATTTTTATTCAATTTACTTTTCTATTCAACTTCCTTTTTTATGTAATTTCTAAATAGATCGTTAAGGTATAGTGGTTTCTTGAATGAATTCCATTTTTAATTTTCTGCAACTTCCTTTTTTATTTTTAAGTAACTTCCAATTTTATTCTAGTTACTTTTCGAATCAACTTCCTTTTTTATTTAATTTCCAAATAGAACGTTAACGTATAGTGATTTCTCGATCGAACTTTCATTTTTAATTTTATGGAACTTTCATTTTTATTTTTATTCCAATTCCATTTTTATTCAATTTACTTTTCTATTGAACTTCCTTTTTATTTAATTTCCAAATAGATTGTTAAGGTATAGTGGTTTCTTGAATGAACTTCCATTTTTAATTTTCTGCAACTTCCATTTTTATTTTTATTCGACTTCCACTTTTATTCATGTTATTTTTCTATTCAACTTCCTTTTTTATTTAATTTCCAAATAGATCGTTAAGGTATAGTGGTTTCTTCAATGAAGTTCCAATTTTAATTTTCTGCAACTTCCATTTTTATTTCTATTCAACTACTTTTTTTATTCAAGTTTCTTTTCCATTCAAATTCTTTTTTTATTTAATTTCCAAATAGATTGTTAAGGTATAGTGGTTTCTGGATTGAATTTCCATCTTTAATTTTATGCAACTTCCACTTTTATTTTTATTCAACTCCCATTTTTATTCAATTTACTTTTCTACTAAACATCTTTTTTTATTTAATTTCCAAATAGATCGTTAACGTATAGTGGTTTCTTTAATGAACTTCAATTTTTAATATTATGCAACTTCCATTTTTATTTTTATTCAACTTCCATTTTTATTGAAGTTATTTTTCTACTCAACTTCCTTTTTTATTTAATTTCCAAATAGATCGTTAAGGTATAGTGGTTTCTTGAATGAACTTCCAATTTCAAATTTCTGCAACTTCTATTTTCATTTCAATTCAACTTCCATTTTTATTCAAGTTATTTTTCTATTCAACTTCCTTTTTTATTTAATTTCCGAATAGATCGTTAAGGTATAGTGGTTTCTTGAATGAACTTCCAATTTTAATTTTCTGGAACTTCCATTTTTATTTCCATTCAACTTTCTTTTTTATTCAAGTTTCTTTTCTATTCAACTTCTTTTTTTTATTTAATTTCCAAATAGATTGTTATGGTATAGTGGTTTTGGGATTGAACTTCCATTTTTAATTGTATGCAACTTTCACTTTTATTTTTATTGAACTTCCATTTTTATTGAATTTTCTTTTCTATTAAACTTCTTTTTTATTTAATTTCCAAATAGATCGTTAAGGTATAGTGGTTTCTTTAATGAACTTCCATTTTTGATTTTATGTAACTTCTATATTTATTTTTATTCAACTTCCATTTTTATTCAAGTTATTTTTCTGTTCAATTTCCTTTTTTATTTAATTTCCAAATAGATCGTTAAGGTATAGTGGTTTCTTGATTGAACTTCCATTTTTAATTTTCTGCAACTTCCATTTTAATTTTTATTCAACTTCCATTTTGATTCAGGTTATTTTTCTATTCAACTTCCTTTTTTATTTAATTTCCAAATAGATCGTTAAGGTGTAATGGTTTCTTGAATGAACTTCCATTTTTAATTTTCTGCAACTTCCATTTTTATTTTTATTCGACTTCCACTTTTATTCAATTTATTTTTCTATTCAACTTCCGTTTTTATTTAATTTCCAAATAGATCGTTAATGTATAGTGGTTTCTTGAATGAACTTCCATTTTAAATTTTCTGCAACTTTCATTTTAATTTTTATTCAACTTCCATTTTTATTCAGGTTATTTTTCTATTCAACTTCCTTTTTTATTTAATTTCCAAATGGATCGTTAAGGTATAGTGGTTTCTTGAATGAAGTTCCATTTTTAATTTTCTGCAACTTCCATTTTTATTTTTATTTGACTTCCATTTTTATTCAGTTTACTATTCT
Source organism: Camellia sinensis (assembly GCF_055761805.1). Taxonomy (NCBI): domain Eukaryota; kingdom Viridiplantae; phylum Streptophyta; class Magnoliopsida; order Ericales; family Theaceae; genus Camellia; species Camellia sinensis. The sequence continues at coordinate 9,929,230 of NC_138962.1, read as the reverse complement.
ATTCAACTTCCTTTTTTATTTTATTTCCAAATAGATCGTTAAGGTATAGTGGTTTCTGGATTGAACTTCTTTTTTAATTTTATGCAACTTTCATTTTTATTTTTATTCAACTTCCATTTTTATTCAATTTACTTTTCTATTAAACTCCCTTTTTTATTTAATTTCGAAACAGATTGTTAAGGTATACTGGTTTCTTGAATGAACTTCCATTTTTAATTTTTTAAAACTTCCATTTTTATTTTTATTCAACTTCCATTTTTATTCAAGTTATTTTTCTATTCAACATCCTTTTTTATTTAATTTCCAAATAGATCGTTAAGGTAGAGTTGTTTCTTGAATGAACTTCCAATTTTAATTTTCTGCAACTTCTTTTTTTATTTCTATTCAACTTCTTTTTTTAACTCAAGTCTCTTTTCTATTCTACTTCTTTTTTTATTTAATTTCCAAATAGATCATTATGGTATAGTGGTTTCTGTATTGAACTTCCAGTTTTAATTTTATGCAACTTTCACTTTTATTTATATTGAAGTTCCATTTTTATTGAATTTGCTTTTCTATTAAACTTCCTTTTTTATTTAATTTCCAAATAGGTCGTTAAGGTATAATGGTTTCTTGAATGAACTGCCATTTTTAATTTTTTGCAACTTCCATTTTTATTTTTATTCGACTTCCATTTTTATTCAATTTATTGTTCTATTCAACTTCCGTTTTTATTTAATTTCCAAATAGATCGTTAAGGTATAGTGGTTTCTTGAATGAACTTCCATTTTAAATTTTCTGCAACTTTCATTTTAATTTTTATTCAACTTCCTTTTTTATTTAATTTCCAAATATATCGTTAAGGTATAGTGGTTTCTTGAATGAACTTCCATTTTTAATTTTTTGCAACTTCCATTTTTATTTTTATTCGACTTCCATTTTTATTCAATTTACTATTCTATTCAACTTCCTTTTTTGTTTAATTTCCAAATAGATCGTTAAGGTATAGTGGTTTCTGGATTGAACTTCCTTTTTAATTTTATGCAACTTTCATTTTTATTTTTATTCCACTTCCATTTTTATTGAATTTATTTTTCTATTCAACTTCCTTTTTTATTTAATTTCCAAATAGATCGTTAAGGTATAGTGGTTTTTTGAATGAACTTCCATTTTTAATTTTCTACAACTTCCATTTTTATTCTAGTTACTTTTCGAATCAACTTCCTTTTTTTTTTTTCAATTTCCAAAAAGATTGTGAAAGTATAGCGGTTTCTGGATTGAACTTCCATTTTTAATTTTACGCAACTTTCACTTTTATTTTTATTTAACTTCCATTTTTATTCAATTTAGTTTTCTATTAAACTTCCTTTTTTATTTAATTTTCAAATAGATCGTGAAGATATTGTGGTTTCTTGAATGAACTATAATTTTTAATTTTCTGCAACTTTCATTTTTATTTTTATTCGACTTCCATTTTTATTGAAGTTATTTTTCTATTCAACTTCCTTTTTTATTTAATTTCAAAACAGATCGTTAAGGTATAATGATGTCTTGAATGAACTTCCATTTTTAATTTTCTGCAACTTCCATTTTTATTTCTATTCAACATCTTTTTTTATTCAAGTTTCTTTTCTATTCAACTTCCTTTTTCATTTAATTTCCAAATAGATCGTTAAGGTATAGTGGTTTCTGGATTGAACTTCCATTTTTAATTTTATGCAACTTTCATTTTTATATTTATTCAATTTCCATTTTTATTCAATTTACTTTTCTATTAAACTTCCTTTTTTATTTAATTTCCAAATATATCGTTAAGGTATAGTGGGTTCTTGAATGAACTTCCATTTTTAATTTTCTGCAAATTCCATTTTTATTTTTATTCGACTTCCATTTTTATTCAAGTTATTTTTCTATTCAACTTCTTTTTTTATTTAATTTCCAAATATATCGTTAAGGTATAGTAGTTTCTTGAATGAACTTCAAATTTTAATTTTCTGCCACTTCCATTTTTATTTTTATTCGACTTCCATTTTTATTCATGTTATTTTTCTATTCAACTTCTTTTTTATTTAATTTCCAAATATATCGTTAAGGTATAGTGGTTTTTGAATGAACTTCTATTTTTAATTTTCTACAACTTCCATTTTTATTTTTATTCAACTTCCATTTTTATTAAATTTACTTTTCTATTAGACTTCCTTTTTTATTTAACTTCCAAATAGATCGTTAAGGTATAGTGGTTTCTGCATTGAACTTCCATTTTTAATTTAACGCAACTTTCATTTTTATTTTTATTCAACTTCCATTTTTATTCAATTTACTTTTCTATTAAACTTCCTTTTTTATTTAATTTTCAAATAGATTGTTAAGTTATAGTTGTTTCTTGAATGAACTTTCATTTTTAATTTTCTGCAACTTCCATTTTTATTCAAGTTATTTTTCTATTGAACTTGTTTTTTTATTTAATTTCCAAATATATCGTTAAGGTATAGTGTTTTCTTGAATGAATTTCCAATTTTAATTTTCTGCAACTTCCATTTTTATTTCTATGCAACTTCCTTTTTTATTTAATTTCCAAATAGATTGTTAAGGTGTAGTGGTTTCAGGATTGAACTTCCATTTTTAATTTTATGAACTTTCACTTTTATTTTTATTCAGCCCCCATTTTTATTCAATTTACTTTTCTATTAAACTTCAATTTTTATTTAGTTTCCAAATAGATCGTTAAGGTATAGTGGTTTCTTTAATGAACTTCCATTTTTAATTTTATGCAACTTCTATTTTTATTTTTATTCAACTTCCTCTTTTATTCAAGTTATTTTTCTATTCAACTTCCTTTTTTATTTAATTTCAAAATAGATCGTTAAGGTATAGTGGCTTCTAGAATGAACTTCTATTTTTAATTTTCTGCAACTTTCATTTTTATTTTCATTTAACTTCCTTTTTTATTCAGCTTTCTTTTCTACTCAACATCATTTTTTATTTAATTTCCAAAAAGATCGTTAAGGTATAGTGGTTTCTGGATTGAACTTCCATTGTTAATTTTATGCAACTTTCATTTTTATTTTTATTCAACTTCCATTTTTATTCAATTTACTTTTCTACTAAACTTCCTTTTTTATTTAATTTCCAAATAGATCGTTAAGGTATAGTGGTTTTTTGAATGAACTTCCATTTTTAATTTTCTGGAACTTTTATTTTTATTTTCATTCAACTTCCATTTTTATTGAATTTACTTTCTATTCAACTTCCTTTTTTATTTAATTTCCAAATAGAACGTTAAGGTATAGTGGTTTTTTGAATGAACTTCCATTTTTAATTTTCTACAACTTCCATTTTTATTTTTAAGTAACTTCCATTTTTATTCTAGTTACTTTTCGAATCAACTTCCTTTTTTATTTAATTTCCAAATAGATCGTTAAGGTATAGTGGTTTCTGGATTGAACTTCCATTTTTAATTTTATACAACTTTCACTTTTATTTTTATTGAACTTCCATTTCTATTCAATTTACTTTTCTATTAAACTTCCTTTTTTATTTAATTTCCAAATAGATCGTTAAGGTATAGTGGTTTCTTGAATGAACTTCCATTTTTAATTTTCTGCAACTTCCATTTTTATTTTTATTCGATTTCTATTTTTATTCAAATTATTTTTCTATTCAACTTCTTTTTTTATTTAATTTCCAAATAGATCGTTAAGGTATATTGGTTTCTTGAATGAACGTCCATTTTTATTTCTATTCAACTTCTTTTTTACTCAAGTTTCTTTTCTATTCAACTTCTTTTTTTATTAAATTTCCAAATAGATTGTTATGGTATAGTGGTTTCGGGATTGAACTTCCATTTTTAATTTTATGCATCTTTCACTTTTATTTATATTGAACTTCCATTTTTATTGTATTTGCTTTTCTATTAAACTTCCTTTTTTATTTAATTTCCAAATAGATCGTTAAGGTATAGTTGTTTCTTCAAGGAACTTCCATTTTTAATTTTATGCAACTTCCATTTTTATTTTTATTCAACTTCTATATTTATTCAAGTAATTTTTCTATGCAACTTCCTTTTTTATTTAATTTCCAAATAGATCGTTACGGTATTGTGGTTTCTTGAATGAACTTCCATTTTTAATTTTCTGCAACTTCCATTTTTATTTTTATTCGACTTCCATTTTTATTCAAGTTATTTTTCTGTTCAGCTTCCTTTTTTATTTAATTTCCAAATAGATCGTTAAGGTATAGTGGTTTCTTGAATAAACTTCCAATTTTAATTTTCGGCAACTTCCATTTTTATTTCTATTCAACATCTTTTTTTATTCAAGTTTTTTTTCTATTCAACTTCCTTTTTTGTTTAATTTCCAAATAGATTGTTAAGGTATAGTGGTTTCTGGATTAAACTTGCATTTTGAATTTTATGCAACTTTCACTTTTATTTTTATTCAACCTCCATTTTTATTCAATTTACTTTTCTACTAAACTTCCTTTTTTATTTAATTTCCAAACAGATCGTTAAGGTATAATGGTTTCTTGAATGAACTTCCATATTTAATTTTCTGCAACTTACATTTTTATTTTTATTCGACTTCCATTTTTATTCAATTTATTTTTCTATTCAACTTCCGTTTTGATTTAATTTCCAAATAGATCGTTAAGGTATGGTGGTTTCTTGAATGAATTTCCATTTGAAATTTTCTGCAACTTTCATTTTTATTGTACTTCCTTTTTAATTCAAGTTTCTTTTCTACTCAACTTCCTTTTTTATTTAATTTCCAAATAGATCGTTAAGGTATAGTCGTTTCTGCATTGAACTTCCATTTTTAATTTTATGCAACTTTCATTTTTATTTTTATTCAACTTCCATTTTTATTCAATTTACTTTTCTATTCAACTTCCTTTTCTATTTAATTTCCAAATAGATCGTTAAGGTATAGTGGTTTCTGGATTGAACTTCCATTTTTAATTTTCTGCAACTTTCATTTTTATTTTTATTCAACTTTCATTTTTATTCAATTTACTTTTCTCTTAAACTTCCTTTTTTATTTAATTTCCAAACAGATCGTTAAGGTATAGTGGTTTCTTGAATGAACTTCCATTTTTAATTTTCTGCAACTTCCATTTTTTTTTCTATTGAACTTCTTTTTTCGTCCAAGTTTCTTTCCTATTCAACTTCCTGTTTTTTTTAATTTCCAAATAGATTGTGAAGGTATAGTCGTTTCTGGATTGAACTTCCATTTTTAATTTTACGCAACTTTCACTTTTATTTTTATTCAACTTCCACTTTTATTCAATTTACTTTTCTATTAAACTTCCTTTTTTATTTAATTTCCAAATAGATCGTGAAGATATTGTCGTTTCTTGAATGAACTTTAATTTTTAACTTTCTGCAACTTTCATTTTTATTTTTATTCGACTTCCATTTTTATTGAAGTTATTTTTCTGTTCAACTTCCTTTTTTATTTAATTTCCAAATAGATCGTTAAGGTATAGTGATGTCTTGAATTAACTTCCATTTTTAATTTTCTGCAATTTCCATTTTTATTTCTACTCAACATCTTTTTTTATTCAAGTTTCTTTTCTATTCAACTTCCTTTTTTATTTAATTTCCAAATAGTTCGTTAAGGTATATTGGTTTTTGGATTGGACTTCCTTTTTAATTTTATGCAACTTTCATTTTTATTTTTATTCAACTTCCATTTTTATTCAATTTACTTTTCTATTAAACTCCATTTTTTATTTAATTTCCAAATAGATCGTTAAGGTATAGTGGTTTCTTGAATGAACTTCCATTTTTAATTTTCTAAAACTTTCATTTTTATTTTTATTCGACTTCCATTTTCATTCAAGTTATTTTTCTATTCAACTTCCTTTTTTATTTAATTTCCAAATAGATCATAAAGGTATAGTGGTTTCTTGAATGAACTTTCATTTTTAATTTTCTGCAACTTCCATTTTTATTTTTATTTAACCTCCTTTTTCAGTCTAGTTTCTTTTCTACTCGACTTCCTTTTTTATTTAATTTCCAAATAGATCGTTAAGGTATAGTGGTTTATGGATTGAACTTCCATTTTTAACTTTATGCAACTTTAATTTTTATTTTTATTCAACTTCCATTTTTATTGAATTTACTTTTCTATAAAACTTCCTTTTTTATTTAATTTCCAAATAAATCATTAAGGTATAGTGGTTTTTTCAATGAACTTCCATTTTTAATTTTCTGCAACTTCCATTTTTATTCAAGTAATTTTTCTATTCAACTTCCTTTTTTATTTAATTACCAAATAGATCGTTAAGGTATAGCGGTTTTATAGCGACCCCGGTCTTTTCCCATTTGATTATTGTATCCGGACTTAGGTTCCGTAGATTCCGTCGTTGTATTATTGTTGTTTTCATTCATTATTTTCTTATTTTGAGTCTTGGGTTGTGTTGGGAAGATTTGGAGCAGGTTGGTTGAGCTTAGGAACCAAGTCTAGTTGCCCAGATTTTGGTTTGTCCGCTCGAGCGGGGGTTTGGACGCTCGAGCGGGGAATACACCCATCCAGTATGTCCTGTGTAGTGTTGGCCGCTCGAGCGGGGGATTGGACGCTCGAACGGGAAGTCGTGAGTGACGCTCGAGCGGGGATTTGGGCGCTCGAGCGGGGACCTGTCTGCAAAAACTTCTAGGAGTGTGCATTCGCCGCTCGAGCGAGAGTTTGGCCGCTCGAGCAGAAGTCTGTGAGTGGTGCTCGAGCGGGGGTTTCCACGCTCGAGCGGGGCGACTGGTATAAAAATCCGAGATCCGACTTTCTGGAGGATTTTTCATCTCCCTTTTTATTTTAAAACCCTAGAACCGTCTTCTCCCTCTCCTTACACACCTTCTCTCTTAGGTTTGATCTACTTAGAGTGTATTTCTACCCTAAGTCCTTTGTTAAAAAGATAGAGTGGGTCGAGGGCTTCCGTTTGATCTGAACAATCCTGGGTTTGGAGCACTTTGGTTTTCGTCATCTTCTCCATTCGACTTCTTCGCTTCAAGGTAGGGATTTCCTACTCCATCCTATAAGTTTTGTCCTAAGTTTTGGTATTTTGATATGTTGGGAGTACTTTGGTAATTTTGGGAAAAACCCTAGTTGTATTAATAAATTAATTTGTATAATTAATTTAAGGAAATTGGGGAAATTGGTTAAATGCATGAAATTGAGGAATTCATTGATTAAATGGTGTAGTTGGATAATTAAAATCACTCGCTTATTGAATTGTTGATATATTTTTTTCCAGTCTAGAAATAACTGTTTTGGGCTATCGGTGGAGGATAGTCGTGTTTGTTGTAGACATTGCATGTGGATTAGGAATAATTGAAACTAATCACATTGGTTAAGTCATTAATTTTGACTATTGCATTAATACAGAAAATACGTGTATTGATTGAGCATTGCATTTGCATATGTTGTTTTGTGTGGGAGGAGATAGGGGATGTACTCCACGATTTAGGGGAAGATAGGGGATGGACCTCTAAACCGGATTTTGTTTGGGAGGAGATAGGGGATGGACTCCATTAGCATCACTTTTATGTGTGCTTATTTATATTGAAGTGTTTTATTTGATACAGCACTAAAATGTGTATCAAACTAGAAGTATGAAGTGTTTGATTTGAGCCTGAGTCTCATCTGTTTGTTGACATTGGAAGAATGTGAATATAATATATATAGTTCACTGTTGTAAGTTTGGCCAGGTTCTGAGCCATATTGATAAAGTTGAAAAGTGAAACGTGTCTTAGACAATATTGTCATGAGACTGTAAAATGATGTAATTGATTATCTTGGTTAACCATCTATTGAATGCTAATGCTTTATTCAATGCTTATATTTGGTTTAGTATTTTTCTACTGGGCTATGGCTCACCCTTTATGGGAACATCATTTTCAGGTTCAGGTGATAAGCTACCTCCAAGGACTTAGCTTGGAAGGATTTAACTTTTGGATTCTGAAGACCATCTTTAGTTATTTGTTTTTATTTGATATATAATCAAGCCTAGGGCTTTATTTGTATTTGAGTTAGAACTCATATTTTGGGTCCAGGTGTTGGCTTGGAAAAATGTAAGCCCGTAGGGCATTTAATTTGGTATTACATGTAATGTTTTTATTTAATAATACTCTGATGAATGGCATAATGAATTGTTTTCTTTTAATATTTCATGTCAATGATGTATATATAATGGGTTCATTTTGAGGGCGTGACAACTTGGTATTAGAGCGTACCGGGTTTGAATACTTTGGGTACGTGGGAAGTGATTAGTATCACATTGGGTTCGTCTCGTTTGATAGAGACTTAAAGTAATGTTATATGCTGACGTGATAACATGTTTATGTGATTATGTGGGTATGGAATGTAGTTTCTAGGATGTTGATTGGACCCTTGAGTTTCTAGTAGTCTTGTTGGAAAGGCACTTGATCACTGCTGCTTCCAACCGGAACTATAGTAACGCATTGGGACTATCATCATCCAAGAATGAAATTCGTAGGTGCTTATGTGATTATGTGCTTACGTGGAATGAATTATTGTTGTCCAATGCATTAGGACGCGAGTGTTTAGCTTCGGCACATTTATTAATGTGCTAATGTCTTTGTTTCCTTTATTAGGATGTCAGGACGAGGACGAGGACGCGGTAGGCGTGGTAGGCCGGGTAGGCAGGAGGTGCCTGTGCCAGAGGAGATTCCGGTAGTTGAGGAAGGAATTGGCCATGCCAATGTGGCCGAGCCAGTAGGCCAGCAGGCTATGGGCGCTCTAGCCCGAGAGATAGCAGGGGCATTCAGGGAGTCAGTAGGCATTCTCAGAGCTGAGAATCAAGCTCGGGATGTTGCTGCAGATGCAGGACCTTCCTTTCTGAAGAGGGAGTTCTTCCGGTCTAATCCGGATGAATTTGTGGGTGATCCTAAAGAGCCGCTTAAGGCAGATGAATGGCTCGAACAGACAACGAAGACGTTTGAGATGCTTGGCATCGAAGACGAGGGGTTGAAAGTGACCTTGGCATCTTTTCAGTTGAAGGGGGATGCGGGTCAGTGGTGGAAGTTCACTAAGGATCGTATAGGAGGTACATGGGAGGCTTTTGTGAATGCTTTCCAGGAGAAGTTCTTATCTCCAGTAGTCAAGGAGAAGCTGCGAGACCAGTTTTGTCAGCTTAAGCAGGCGAGTTCTTCAGTGGCCGAGTTTGAGGCTGCATTTACTAGCTTGTCCAGGTTTGCACCTGAGTTGGTGGCATCTGAGGAACGCCCTTGTATTGAGTTTGAGAAGAAGTTGAGGCGTGGCCTCAAGCTGAGAGTTGGGGGAACTATGATTCGGGATTATGGGCGTATGGTTGATGCTGCAACTCACATGGAAATCATGATGTAGGAGGAGGAGGAAGGACAGAAGGGCTCCAAGAGGAGCCAGGATGGTCAGAGTGATAGTAGGAGACAGAAGGGTTTTAATCCTCAACAGTCTCAGGGTAGCTTTTCTAGATCGACTTTTCCTGTGCCGAGTGCTAGTTCGGGGAAAGGCAGCCAGGGAGACAATACCTGTTTCAAGTGTGGCCAGCTAGGCCACAAGTCTCCAGTTTGTCCTCAGAGGGGAGGAGTGCAGAGAGCAGCATCATCTTTGGCTCGATCTCAGAGCCAGAGTCAGGGTAGAGGCCAGCCACTCTCGTGTTATCAGTGTGGTCAGCCAGGGCATATGAAGAGGTATTGCCCGCAGTTGGGTGGCACACCTGGTGCATCTGGTTTAAGGCCGATTCAGGGTCAGCAGCCAGCTCAGTCGGGTCAGGCCTCGAGAGCCAATCAGGGGGCTTCATCGTCCCAGTCGGTACAGCAATCTTATGCTCCTAGGGGTGAGCAGGTTGATCAAAGGTCGTCTGGGCGCGTGTATGCTGTTACCGTGCAGGATCTTGTGCCGGCACCATCAGTTGTGAGAGGTACCTTCTTGTTTTGCAACTCGGTTGCTAATGTTTTGATTGATACGGGTGCATCTCATTCCTTTGTGTCTGCTGCATTTGCATCTGTTTTGGAGTTGGAGTTAGCACAGTTAGCATCTCCTATTTGTGTAGTGTCACCTCTTGGGGGTGAATTGATCTTGAAACAAGGTGTTAGGGGTTCTGATATAGAGGTTGATTATCATAGAATCCCATTTTCCTTTGTAGTTATGCCTATGAGGGGTTTCGATGTTATTTTGGGTATGGACTGGTTATCGTCATACCGGGCAGTTATTGATTGCTACTGCCAGAGGGTCACTTGTTGTACCGTGAGCGGAGAGTGTTTTCATTTTCTAGGGGACCGGGTTGGTAGTGTGTTGCCACCGGGGTTTGTTTCGCGAGGACGGAGTGAGCTTAGTAGTCTACTTGCTAACCTTTCGATTAGTGAGGATGATGAGACTCAGATTGTGTTGCCAAGGGTGGTTTGTGAGTACTCGGACGTCTTTCCCGAGGATCTTGTTGGTTTGCCACCGCATCGAGAGATTGAATTCTCTATTGACCTAGTGCCCGGCACGGCGCCGATTTCTATGGCACCTTATCGTTTGCCCCAGCCGAGTTAGTTGAGTTGAAGATTCAGCTCCAGGAGTTACTAGACAAGGGCTATATACGTCCTAGTGTGTCGCCATGGGGAGCACCGGCCCTCTTTGTTAAAAAGAAAGGTGGTGCTTTGAGACTTTGTATAGATTACCGGAAATTGAATCGGGCTACGGTTAAGAATAAGTACCCTATGCCTCGTATAGATGATCTGTTCGATCAGTTGAAGGGATCCCGTTGTTTCTCGAAAGATAGATTTGAGATCGGGTTATCATCAGTTAAGAGTCAGGGAGGAGGATATTCCGAAGACGGCATTCCGTACGCGGTATGGCCACTATGAGTTTTTGGTAATGCCATTTGGGCTCACCAATGCACCGGCAGTATTTATGGATTTGATGAACCGGATATTTCGAGAATTTTTAGATCGTTTTGTAGTTGTCTTCGTGGACGACATCCTTATCTATTCACCTTCTGAGGAGAAGCACAAGGAACATTTGAGAGTGGTGCTTGAGTTACTTAGAGCCCATAAGCTTTATGCTAAGTTTGGGAAGTGTGAGTTTTGGCTAGAAGAGGTTAAGTTCTTAGGCCATGTAGTTTCTGGGGAAGGAGTGTCTGTTGATACATCCAAGACTGAGGCGGTGCAAGATTGGGCACAGCCTAAGAGTGTGTTTGAGATCCGCAGTTTTCTGGGGTTAGCTGGGTATTATCGTCGGTTTGTGAAAGATTTCTCCAGATTAGCTTCACCTTTGACTAGATTGACTCGGAAGGGAGTCAAATTTGTATGGAGTGAGACTTGTGAAAAGTCATTCCAGGAGTTGAAAGTTAGACTGACCACCGCTCCAGTATTGATTATTCCAGAGAGAGGGTTAGGTTATACAATCTATTGTGACGCCTCACGAGAGGGTCTGGGTTGTGTGTTAATGCAAGAAGGGAAAGTAGTTGCCTATGGCTCACGTTAGTTGAAAATTCATGAGCAGAATTACCCTACGCATGATCTAGAGTTAGCAGCTTTGATATTTGCCTTGAAGGTTTGGAGGCATTATCTTTATGGTGAGAGATTCGAGGTATTCTTGGATCATAAGAGTCTGAAATATTTGTTTACACAGAAAGACTTGAACTTGAGGCAGAGGAGGTGGATGGAGTTAAAACAAACAATCAATGCATTATTCCAATTCAAATAACCCAACCTCCACCCACAGGCATTCAAGGCAGTTATATCACATAAGCAAATAGCCTCATGGTAAGCATGCTATTCATAGAGGATTATGACTTTGAATTGCATTATCATCCGGGAAAGGCCAATGTGGTGGCCGATGCCCTTAGCAAGAAACCTGTTGGTGACATAGCTAGTATAACCATCCGAGAATGGGAGATGTTGGGTGCACTTGGGGAGTTTAATTTACTTCTGGGCGAATCCGATGAGGCTGCGGCCTTGTTTTCTGTTGTTGCACAGCCTACACTCGTGACTCGAGTGTTAGAGGCTCAGAGGGGTGACCTTGAGGTAGAATCCCTCCGAGAAAAGATCTCTAATGGGAAGGTTGAGAAGGGTTTGACGGTGTATTCCGACCTGAGTATGAGATACCGAGACCGTCCGTTTGTGCCGGAGTCTTGCCGAGAGGAGGTACTCCGATAGTTCCATCATTCACGCCTTGCGGTGCATCCGGGAGGTACTAAGATGTATCAGGATTTGGGTCACCAGTTTTGGTGGCGGGGTATGAAGAGAGATGTGGCAGCTTTCGTGTCTAAGTGCCTTACTTGTCAACAAGTGAAGGCCGAGCATCAGAGGCCAGCGGGTTTGCTGCAACCCTTGCCTATTACCGAGTGGAAGTGGGAACACGTCACTATGGACTTCGTTGTGGGTCTTCCGAGAACTCAGCGGGGTAGTGATGCTATTTGGGTGGTTGTAGACCGGTTGACTAAGTCGGCGCACTTCATTCCTATGCGCGTGAGAGATTCGGTAGACCATCTTGCCGATTTATATATTCGGGACATAGTGAAGTTGCACGGGGTCCCGGTGACGATTGTCTCAGATAGAGATCCTCGTTTTACTGCCAGGTTGTGGCAGAGTTTGCAGAATGCCTTAGGCACTAAGTTGACCTTTAGCACGGCTTATCATCCTCAGACTGACGGGCAGTCCGAGCGTACTATTCAGATCCTTGAGGATATGCTGCGGGGTTGTGTTCTAGACTTTAGTGGGTCGTGGGAGAGGCACTTGTCGTTGGTGGAGTTTGCCTACAACAACAGTTTCCAGTCTAGTATCGGTATGGCACCATTTGAGGCCTTGTATGGCCGACCGTGTAGATCTCCTGTTTGTTGGGCCGAGGTGGGTGATGCACCTCTGTTAGGTCCGGAGTTGGTGAGGGAAACGACGGAGAAAGTTGAGCTTATCCGTAAGAGGCTTGTTACAGCACAAAGTCGTCAGAAATCTTATGCAGACCGTAGGAGGAGACCGTTGGTGTTTGAGGTGGGTGATCATGTCTTTCTGAAGATATCACCTAGGCGGGGATTGATGAGGTTTGGGAAGAGCGGGAAGTTGTCCCCTCGGTTCATTGGTCCTTTTGAGATCCTTGAGAGGATCGGCGAGGCTGCTTATCGTTTAGCTTTACCACCGCAGTTGTCCGGGGTACATGATGTGTTTCATGTGAGTATGCTTCGGAAGTATGAGCCGGATCCATCACATGTGTTGGATTGGTCCGATTTAGTGGTTGATGAGGATGTTTCGTATGAGGAGAGACCGGTTCGGGTATTGGATAGGCGGGATCAAGTTTTGCGAGGCAAAACCATCCCTTTGGTGAAAGTTTTGTGGAAACATCACGGCGTGGAAGAAGCCAGTTGGGAACGTGAGTTGGAAGTTCACGAAAAATACCCGGACATGTTTGTCGATTTGTAATCTTGTATTTAGATTTTGTAATATTGTTAAACTTAGGAGCTTTACATATGTCTTAAGTTGTAAAACGTGAGTATGTTTTGATAAATGGGTGTATCTTGAAACTTGCTTCATTGTAGAAGTTTAGTGTAACATTGCATCTGTTGAGTACATCGTTGAATGTGTTGTTTATATCATGCGATTGAATATGATATGGGAATTGTTAACATTAAAAGGAATAATCCATAATAATGATACAGGTTGAAATATATGTTGTTTTATGTATATTGTGAGATACCCCTTGATAAAGAGATGAAGTGACCAGTATTGGGTCAAGATGTTTATTGTTGTTATACAATATCTTTGAGAATTGAGAAAAACTTGTTTTTATTTACATACATATGCTTAATTTCGGGGATGAAATTCTTTTAAGGGGGGGAGGTTATAGCGACCCCGGTCTTTTCCCATTTGATTATTGTATCCGGACTTAGGTTCCGTAGATTCCGTCATTGTATTATTGTTGTTGTCATTCATTATTTTCTTATTTTGAGTCTTGGGTTGTGTTGGGAAGATTTGGAGTAGGTTGGTTGAGCTTAGGAACCAAGTCTAGTTGCCCAGATTTTGGCTTGTCCGCTCGAGCGGGGGTTTGGACGCTCGAGCGGGGAATACACCTATCCAGTATGTCCTGTGTAGTGTTGGCCGCTCGAGCGGGGGATTGGACGCTCGAGCGGGAAGTCGTGAGTGACGCTCGAGCGGGGATTTGGGCGCTCGAGCGGGGACCTGTCTGCAAAAACTTCTGGGAGTGTGCATTCGCCGCTCGAGCGGGAGTTTGGCCGCTCGAGCGGAAGTCTGTGAGTGGCGCTCGAGCGGGGGTTTCCACGCTCGAGCGGGGCGACTGGTATAAAAATCCGAGATCCGACTTTCTGGAGGATTTTTCATCTCCCTTTTTATTTTAAAACCCTAGAACCGTCTTCTCCCTCTCCTTACACACCTTCTCTCTTAGGTTTGATCTACTTAGAGTGTATTTCTACCCTAAGTCCTTTGTTAAAAAGATAGAGTGGGTCGAGGGCTTCCGTTTGATCTGAACAATCCTGGGTTTGGAGCACTTTGGTTTTCGTCATCTTCTCCATTCGACTTCTTCGCTTCAAGGTAGGGATTTCCTACTCCATCCTATAAGTTTTGTCCTAAGTTTTGGTATTTTGATATGTTGGGAGTACTTTGGTAATTTTGGGAAAAACCCTAGTTGTATTAATAAATTAATTTGTATAATTAATTTAAGGAAATTGGGGAAATTGGTTAAATGCATGAAATTGAGGAATTCATTGATTAAATGGTGTAGTTGGATAATTAAAATCACTCGCTTATTGAATTGTTGATATATTTATTTCCAGTCTAGAAATAACTGTTTTGGGCTATCGGTGGAGGATAGTCGTGTTTGTTGTAGACATTGCATGTGGATTAGGAATAACTGAAACTAATCATATTGGTTAAGTTATTAATTTTGACTATTGCATTAATACAGAAAATACGTGTATTGATTGAGCATTGCATTTGCATATGTTGTTTTGTGTGGGAGGAGATAGGGGATGTACTCCACGGTTTAGGGGAAGATAGGGGATGGACCTCTAAACCGGATTTTGTTTGGGAGGAGATAGGGGATGGACTCCATTAGCATCACTTTTATGTGTGCTTATTTATATTGAAGTGTTTTATTTGATACAGCACTAAAATGTGTATCAAACTGGAAGTATGAAGTGTTTGATTTGAGCCTGAGTCTCATCTGTTTGTTGACATTGGAAGAATGTGAATATAATATATATAGTTCACTGTTGTAAGTTTGGCCAGGTTCTGAGCCATATTGATAAAGTTGAAAAGTGAAACGTGTCTTAGACAATATTGTCATGAGACTGTAAAATGATGTAATTGATTATCTTGGTTAACCATCTATTGAATGCTAATGCTTTATTCAATGCTTATATTTGGTTTAGTATTTTTCTACTGGGCTGTGGCTCACCCTTTATGGGAACATCATTTTCAGGTTCAGGTGATAAGTTACCTCCAAGGACTTAGCTTGGAAGGATTTAACTTTTGGATTCTGAAGACCATCTTTAGTTATTTGTTTTTATTTGATATATAATCAAGCCTAGGGCTTTATTTGTATTTGAGTTAGAACTCATATTCTGTGTCCAAGTGTTGGCTTGGAAAAATGTAAGCCCGTAGGGCATTTAATTTGGTATTACATGTAATGTTTTTATTTAATAATACTCTGATGAATGGGATAATGAATTGTTTTCTTTTAATATTTCATGTCAATGATGTATATATAATGGGTTTATTTTGAGGGCGTGACAGGTTTCTTGAATGGACTTCGAATTTTAATTTTCTGCAACTTCCATTTTTATTTCTATTGAACTTCTTTTTTTATTCAAGTTTCTTTTCGATTCGACTTCCTTTTTTATTTAATTTCTAAATAGATCGTTAAGGTATAGTGATTTTTGGATTCAACTTCCATTTTTAATTTTATGCAACTATCATTTTTATTTTTATTCGACTTCCCTTTTTATTCAAGTTATTTTTCTATTCAACTCCCTTTTTTATTTAACTTCAAAATAGATCGTTAAGGTATAGTGGTTTCTTTAATGAACTTCCATTTTTAAATTTCTGCAACTTCCTTTTTCGTTCAGGTTTCTTTTCTACTCAACTCCCTTTTTTATTTAATTTCCAAATAGATCGTTAAGGTGTAGTGCTTTCTTCAATGAACTTCCATTTTTAAATTTCTGCAACTTCCTTTTTCGTTCAGGTTTCTTTTCTACTCGACTTCCTTTTTTATTTAATTTCCAAATAGATCGTTAAGGTATAGTGGTTTCTGGATTGAACTTCCAATTTTATTCAATTTACTTTTCTATCAAACTTCCATTTTTTATTTAACTTCCAAATAGGTCGTTAAGGAATAGTGGTTTCTTGAATGTACTTTCATTTTTATTTTTATTCGATTTCAATTTTTGTTCAAGTCGTTTTTCTATTCAACTTCCTTTTTTATTTAATTTCCAAATACATCGTTAAGGTATAGTGGTTTCTTGAATGAACTTCCAATTTTAATTTTCTGCAACTTCCATTTTTATTTCTATTCAACTTCTTTTTTTTCTTCAAGTTTTTTTTTTCTATTCAACTTCTTTTTTTATTTAATTTCCAAATAGATCGTTCAGGTATAGTGCTTTCTGGATTGAACTTCCATTTTTAATTTTATGCAACTTTCATTTTTATTTTTATTCAACTTCCATTTTTATTCAATTTACTTTTCTATTAAACTTCATTTTTTATTTGATTTCCAAATAGATCGTTATGGTATAGTGGTTTCTTTAATGAACTCCCATTTTTAATTTTATGCAACATCCATTTTTATTTTATTCAACTTCCATTTTTATTCAAGTTATTTTTCTATTCAACTACCTTTTTTATTTAATTTCCAAATAGATCGTTAAGGTATAGTGGTTTCTTGAATGAACTTCCATTTTTAATTTTCTGCAACTTTCATTTTTATTTTTATTTAACTTCCTTTTTTATTTGATTTCCAAATAGATCGTTATGGTATAGTGGTTTCTTTAATGAACTCTCATTTTTAATTTTATGCGACATCCATTTTTATTTTATTCAACTTCCATTTTTGTTCAAGATATTTTTCTATTCAACTACCTTTTTTATTTAATTTCCAAATAGATCGTTAAGGTATAGTGGTTTCTTGAATGAACTTTCATTTTTAATTTTTTGCAACTTTCATTTTTATTTTTATTTAACTTCCTTTTTTATTCAAGTTTCTTTTCTACTCAACTTCCTTTTTTATTTAATTTCCAAATAGATCGTTGAGGTATAGGGGTTTGTGGATTGAACTTCCATTTTTGATTTTCTGCAACTTCCAATTTTATTTTTATTCAACTTCCATTTTTATTCAATTTACTTTTCTATTAAACTTCCTTTTTTATTTAACTTCCCAATAGATCGTTAAGGTATAGTGGTTTCTTGAATGAACTTCCATTTTTAATTTTCTGCAACTTCCATTTTTATTTTTGTTCGACTTCCATTTTTATTCAATTTACTATTCTATTCAACTTCCTTTTTTATTTAATTTCAAAATAGATCGTTAAGGTATAGTGGTTTCTTGAATGAACTTCCATTTTTAATTTTCTAAAACTTCCATTTTTATTTTTATTCGACTTCCATTTTTATTCAAGTTATTTTTCTATTCAATTCCTTTTTTGTTTAATTTCCAAATAGATCGTTAAGGTATAGTTGTTTCTTGAATGAACTTCCATTTTTATTTTTATTCGACTTCCATTTTTATTCAAGTTATTTTTCTGTTCAACTTCATTTTTTATTTAATTTCCAAATAGATCATTAAGGTATAGTGGTTTCTTGAATAAACTTCCAATTTTAATTTTCGGCAACTTCCATTTTTATTTCTATTCAACATCTTCTTTTATTCAAGTTTCTTTTCTATTCAACTTTCTTTTTTATTTAATTTCCAAATAGATTGTTAAGGTAGAGTTGTTTCTGGATTGAACTTGCATTTTGAATTTTAAGCAACTTTCACTTTTATTTTTATTCAACTTCCATTTTTATTCAATTTACTTTTCTATTAAACTTCCTTTTTTATTTAATTTCCAAATAGATCGTTAAGGTATAATGCTTTCTTCAATGAACTTCCATTTTTAATTTTCTGCAACTTCCATTTTTATTTTTATTCGACTTCCATTTTTATTCAATTTATTTTTCTATTCAACTTCCGTTTTTATTTAATTTCCAAATTGATCGTTAAGGTATAGTGGTTTCTTGAATGAACTTTCATTTTAAATTTTCTGCAACTTTCATTTTTATTGTACATCCTTTTTAATTCAGGTTTCTTTTCTACTCAAATTCCTTTTTTATTTAATTTCCAAATAGATTGTTAAGGTATAGTTGTTTCTACATTGAACTTCCATTTTTAATTTTATGCAACTTTCATTTTTATTTTTATTCAACTTCCTTTTTTATTTAATTTCAAAATAGATCGTTTAGGTATAGTGGTTTCTTGAATGAACTTCCATTTTTAATTTTCTAAAACTTCCATTTTTATTTTTATTCGACTACCATTTTTATTAAAGTTATTTTTCTATTCAACTTCCTTTTTTGTTTAATTTCCAAATAGATCGTTAAGGTATAGTGTTTTCTTGAATGAACTTCTATTTTTAATTTTTTGCAACTTCCATTTTTATTTTTATTCGACTTCCATTTTTATTCAAGTTATTTTTCTGTTCAACTTCATTTTTTATTTAATTTCCGAATAGATCATTAAGGTATAGTGGTTTCTTGAATAAACTTCCAATTTTAATTTTCGGCAACTTCCATTTTTATTTCTATTCAACATCTTTTTTTATTCAAGTTTATTTTCTATTCAACTTTCTTTTTTATTTAATTTCCAAATAGATTGTTAAGGTAGAGTTGTTTCTAGATTGAACTTGCATTTTGAATTTTATGCAACTTTCACTTTTATTTTTATTCAATTTCCAATTTTATTCAATTTACTTTTCTATTAAACTTCCTTTTTTATTTAATTTCCAAATAGATCGTTAAGGTATAATGGTTTCTTCAATGAACTTCCATTTTTAATTTTCTGCAACTTCCATTTTTATTTTTATTGGACTTCCATTTTTATTCAATTTATTTTTCTATTCAACTTCCGTTTTTATTTAATTTCCAAATTGATCGTTAAGGTATAGTGGTTTCTTGAATGAACTTTCATTTTAAATTTTCTGCAACTTTCATTTTTATTGTACTTCCTTTTTAATTCAGGTTTCTTTTCTACTCAACTTCCTTTTTTATTTAATTTTCAAATAGATTGTTAAGGTATAGTTGTTTCTGCATTGAACTTCCATTTTTAATTTTATGCAACTTTCATTTTTATTTTTATTCAACTTCCTTTTTTATTTAATTTCCAAATAGATCGTTAAGGTATAGTGGTTTCTGGATTGAACTTCCCTTTTTAATTTTATGCAACTTTCATTTTTATTTTTATTCAACTTTCATTTTTGTTCAATTTACTTTTCTTTTAAACTTCATTTTTTGTTTAATTTCCAAACAGATCGTTATGGTATAGTGGTTTCTTGAATGAACTTCCATTTTTAATTTTCTGCAACTTCCATTTTTATTTTTACTCGACTTCCATTTTTATTCAAGTTATTTTTCTATTCAACTTCCTTTTTTATTTAATTTCCAAATAGATCGTTAAGGTATAATGGTTTCTGGATTGAACTTCCATTTTTAATTTTATGCAACTTTCATTTTTATTTTTATTCAACTTCCATTTTTATTCAGTTTACTTTTCTATTAAACTTCATTTTTTATTTAATTTCCAAATAGATCGTTAAGATATAGTGGTTTCTTGAATGAACTTCCAATTTTAATTTTCTGCAACCTCCATCTTTATTTCTATTCAACTTCTTTTTTTATTCAAGTTTCTTTCCTATTCAACTTCCTTTTTTTTTTTAATTTCCAAATAGATTGTTAAGGTATAGTGGTTTCTGGATTGAACTTCCATTTTTAATTTTACGCAACTTTCAATTTTATTTTTATAGAACTTCCATTTTTATTGATTTTACTTTTCTATTAAACTTCCTTTTTTATTTAATTTCAAAATAGATCATGAAGATATTGTGGTTTCTTGAATGAACTTTAATTTTTAATTTTCTTCAACTTTCATTTTTATTTTTATTCGACTTCCATTTTTATTTTATGCAACATTCATTTTTATTTTTATCCAACTTCCATTTTTATTCAATTTACTTTTCTATTCAACTTCCTTTTTTATTAAATTTCCAAATAGATCGTTATGGTATAGCGGTTTCTTCAATGAACTTCCATTTTTAATTTTCTGCAACTTCCATTTTTATTTTTATTCAACTTCCATTTTTATTCAATTTACTTTTCTATTCAACTTCCTTTTTTATTTAATTTCCAAATAGATCATTAAGGTATAGTGGTTTCTGGATTGAACTTCCATTTTTAATTTTATGCAACTTTCATTTTTATTTTTATTCAACTTCCATTTTTATTCAATTTACTTTTCTATTAAACTTCCTTTTTTGTTTAATTTCCAAACAAATCGTTAAGGTATAGTGGTTTCTTGAATGAACTTCCATTTTTAATTTTCTGCAACTTCCATTTTTATTTTTACTCGACTTCCATTCTTACTCAAGTTATTTTTCTATTCAACTTCCTTTTTTATTTAATTTCCAAATAGATCGTTAAGGTATATTGGTTTCTGGATTAAACTTCCATTTTTAATTTTATGCAACTTTCATTTTTATTTTTATTCAACTTCCATTTTTATTCAATTTACTTTTCTATTAAACTTCCTTTTTTATTTAATTTCCAAATAGATCATTAAGATATAGTGGTTTCTTGAATGAACTTCCAATTTTAATTTTCTGCAACCTCCATCTTTATTTCTATTCAACTTCTTTTTTTATTCAAGTTTCTTTCCTATTCAACTTCCTTTTTTTTTTTAATTTCCAAATAGATTGTTAAGGTATAGTGGTTTCTGGATTGAACTTCCATTTTTAATTTTACGCAACTTTCAATTTTATTTTTATAGAACTTCCATTTTTATTGATTTTAGTTTTCTATTAAACTTCCTTTTTTATTTAATTTCAAAATAGATCATGAAGATATTGTGGTTTCTTGAATGAACTTTAATTTTTAATTTTCTTCAACTTTCATTTTTATTTTTATTCGACTTCCATTTTTATTCAAGTCATTTTTCTATTCAACTTCCTTTTTTATTTAATTTCCAAATAGATCGTTGAAATATAGTGGTGTCTTGAATGAATTTCCATTTTTAATTTTCTGCAACTTCCATTTTTATTTTTATTTGACTTCCATTTTTATTCAAGTCATTTTTCTGTTCAACTTCCTTTTTTATTTAATTTCCAAATAGATCGTTAAGGTGTAGTGATTTCTGGATTGAACTTCCATTTTTAATTTTATGCAACTTTCATTTTTATATTTATTGAATTTCTATTTTTATTCAATTTACTTTTCTATTAAACTTCCTTTTTTATTAAATTTCCAAATAGATCGTTAAGGTATAGTGGTTTCTTGAATGAACTTCCATATTTAATTTTCTAAAACTTCCATTTTTATTTTTATTCGACTTCCATTTTTATTCAAGTTATTTTTCTATTCAACTTCCTTTTTGATTTAATTTCCGAATAGATCGTTAAGGTATAGTGGTTTCTTGAATGAACTTCCATTTTTATTTTTATTTAACCTCCTTTTTCAATCTAGTTTCTTTTCTACTCGACATCCTTTTTTATTTAATTTCCAAGTAGATCGTTAAGGTATAGTGTTTTATGGATTGAACTTCCATTTTTAACTTTATGCAACTTTAATTTTTATTTTTATTCAACTTTCATTTTTATTGATTTTACTTTTCTATAAAACTTCCTTTTTTATTTAATTTCCAAATAGATCGTTAAGGTATAGTGGTTTCTTCAATGAACTTCCATTTTTATTTTTCTGCAACTTCCGTTTTTATTCAAGTCATTTTTCTATTCAACTTCCTTTTTTATTTAATTACCAAATAGATCGTTAAGGTATAGTGGTTTCTCGAATGGACATCGAATTTTAATTTTCTGCAACTTCCATTTTTATTTCTATTAACCTTCTTTTTTTATTCAAGTTTCTTTTTTCTATTCAACTTCCTTTTTTATTTAATTTCTAAATAGATCGTTAAGGTATAGTGGTTTCTGGATTGAACTTCCATTTTTAATTTTATGCAACTTTCATTTTCATTTTTATTCAACTTCCATTTTTATTCAAGTTATTTTTCTACTCAACTCCCTTTTTTATTTAATTTCCAAATAGATCGTCAAGGTATAGTGGTTTCTTTAATGAACTTCCGTTTTTAATTTTCTGCAACTTCCATTTTTATTTTTATTTAACTTCCTTTTTTGTTCAGGTTTCATTTCTACTCAACTTCTTTTTTTATTTAATTTCCAAAAGGAATAGTGGTTTCTGGATTGAACTTCTATTTTTATTTTTATTCAACTCCCATTTTTATTCAAGTCATTTTTCTATTCGACTTCCATTTTTATTCAAGTCATTTTTCTATTCAACTTCCTTTTTTATTTAATTTCCAAATAGATCGTTAAGGTATAGTGGTTTCTGCATTGAACTTCCATTTTTAATTTTATGCGACTTTCATTTTTATTTTTATTCAACTTCCATTTTTATTCAATTTACTTTTCTATTCAACTTCCTTTTTTATATATTTTCCAAATAGATCGTTATGGTGTAGTGGTTTCTTGAATGAACTTCCATTTTTTATTTTCTGCAACTTCCATTTTTATTTTTATTTGACTTCCATTTTTATTCAATTTACTTTTCTATTCAACTTCCTTTTTTATTTAATTTCCAAATAGATCGTTAAGGTATAGTGGTTTCTAGATTGAACTTCCATTTTTAATTTTATGGACCTTTCATTTTTATTTTTATTCAACTTCCATTTTTATTCAATTTACTTTTTTATTGAACTTCCTTTTCTGTTTAATTTCCAAACAGATCGTTAAGGTATAGTGGTTTCTTGAATGAACTTCCATTTTTTATTTTCTGCAACTTCCATTTTTATATTTACTCAACTTCCATTTTTATTCAAGTTATTTTTCTATTCAACTTCCTTTTTTATTTAATTTCCAAATAGATCGTGAAGGTATAATGGTTTCTGGCTTCAACTTCCATTTTTCTTCAATTTACTTTCCTATTAAACTTCATTTTTTATTTAATTTCCAAATAGATCGTTAAAATATAGTGGTTTCTTGAATGAACTTCCAATTTTAATTTTCTGCAACCTCCATTTTTATTTCTATTCAACTTCTTTTTTTATTCAAGTTTCTTTCCTATTCAACTTCCTTTTTTTTTTTAATTTCCAAATAGATTGTTAAGGTATAGTGGTTTCTGGATTGAACTTCCATTTTTAATATTATGCAACTTTCACTTTTATTTTTATTTTACTTCCATTTTTATTCAATTTACTTTTCTATTAAACTTCCTTTATTATTTAATTTCCAAATAGATCGTGAAGATATTGTGGTTTCTTGAATGAACTTTCTTTTTTAATTTTCTGCAACTTCCATTTTTATTTTTATTCGACTTCCATTTTTATTCATGTCATTTTTCTATTCAACTTCCTTTTTTATTTAATTTCCAAATAGATCGTTAAGGTATAGTGGTTTCTTGAATGAACTTCCATTTTTAATTTTCTGCAACTTCCATTTTTATTTTTATTTGACTTCCATTTTTATTCAAGTCATTTTTCTATTCAACTTCCTTTTTTATTTAATTTCCAAGTAGATCGTTAAGGTATAGTGGTTTCTGGATTGAACCTCCATTTTTAATTTTATGCAACTTTCATTCTTATATTTATTCAGTTTCCATTTTTATTCAATTTACTTTTCTATTAAACTTCCTTTTTATTTAATTTCCAAATTGATCGTTAAGGTATAGTGGTTTCTTGAATGAACATTCTTTTTTAATTTTCTGCAACTTCCATTTTTATTTTTATTCGACTTCCATTTTTATTCAAGTCATTTTTCTATTCAACTTCCTTTTTTATTTAATTTCCAAATAGATCGTTAAGGTATAGTGGTTTCTGGATTGAACTTCCTTTTTAATTTTATGCAACTTTCATTTTTATTTTTATTCAACTTCCATTTTTATTCAATTTACTTTTCTATTGAACTCCTTTTTTATTTAATTTCCAAATAGATCGTTAAGGTATAGTGGTTTCTTGAATGAACTTCCATTTTTAATTTTCTGCGACTTTCACTTTTATTTTTATTCGACTTCCATTTTTATTCAAGTCATTTTTCTATTCTGTAACGCCCTCGAAAATAAACCCATTAAATATATATAACATCAACATGCAATGTTTAAAAAGGGAACAGTTCATTATAATATTCATCAGAGTCTTACTAAACAAAGCATTACATGTAACATCAAATTAAATGCCCTACAGGCTTACATATTTCCAAGCCAACACTTGGACACAAAAGTATGAGTTCTAACTCAAATACAATTAAAGCCCTAGGCCTGTATGTTTACATGTACTAACTAATGAAAGCAAATAACTAAAAATAATCTTCAAAATCCAAGTCCTTCCAAGCTATGTCCTTGGAGGTAGCTTATCACCTGAACCTGAAAATGATGTTCCCATATAGGGTGAGCCACATCCCAATAGAAATATACTAAACCAAATATAAGCATTGAATAAAGCAATAGCATTCAATAGATGGTTAACCAAGATAATCAATTACGTCATTATCGAATCTCATGACACTATTGTCAACGACACGTTTCACTTTCCAACATTATCAATATGGCTCAGAACCTGGCCAAACTTACAATAGTGAATTATATATATATATATATCATATTCACATTCTTCCAATGTCAACAAACAAATGAGACTCAAGCTCAACTCAAAACACTTCATACTTCCAGATTGATACACATTGTAGTGCTGTATCAAATAAAACACTTCTATATAAATAAGCACACATAAAAGTGATGCTAATGGAGTCCATCCCCTATCTCCTCCCAAACAAAATCCGGTTTAGAGGTCCATCCCCTATCTTCCCCTAAACCGTGGAGTACATCCCCTATCTCCTCCCACACAAAACAATGTATGTAAACACATAACATATAACACACAATTAATACACATAATGTCTGTATTAATTCAGCAGTCAAAATGAACGACTCAACCAATGTGATTAGTTTCAGTTATCCCTAATCCACATGCAATGTCTACAATAATCACGACTATCCTCCACCGATAGCCCAAAACAGTTATTTCTAGATTTGGAAATAAATATAACAACAATTCAATAGGCGAGTGATTTAAATTATCCAACTACACCGTTTAATCAATAAATTTCCCAATTTCATGAATTTAACCATCTTTTCCCAATTCCACGAATTAATTATACAAATTAATTTAATAATACAACTAGGGTTTTCCCCAAAACTTACCAAAGTATCCCCAACATATCAAAATACCAAAACTTAGAACAAAACCTATAAAATGGAGTAGGAAATCCCTACCTTGAAGCGAAGAACTCGAATGGAGAAGATGACGAAAACCAAAGTGCTCCAAACCCAAGATTGTTCAGATTAAACGGAAGCCCTCGACCCACTCTATCTTTTTAACAAAGGACTTAGGGTAGAAATACACTCTAAGTAGATCAAACCTAAGAGAGAAGGTGTGCAGGGAGAGGGAGAAGACGGTTCTAGGGTTTTAAAATCAAAAAGGAGATGAAAAATGACCCAGAAAGTCGGATCTCAGATTTTTATAGCAGTCGCCCCGCTCGAGCGTGGAAACCTCCGCTCGAGTGGCCAAACTCCCGCTCGAGTGGCGAATGCACACTCCCAGAAGTTTTTGCAGACAGGTCCCCGCTCGAGCGCCTAACTCCCCGCTCGAGCTTAACTCACGACTTCCCGCTCGAGCGTCCAATCCCCCGCTCGAGCGGCCAACACTACACAGGACATACTGGATGGGTGTATTCCCCGCTCGAGCGTCCAAACCCCCGCTCGAGCGGACAAGCCAAAATCTGGGCAACTAGACTTGATTCCTAAGCTCAACCAACCTGCTCCAAATCTTCCCAACACAACCCAAGACTCAAAATAACGATTAAAGGGTGCAAACAACATACTCTCAACAACCAGCTCCACGGAACCTAAGTCTGTATATAACAAGTAAAGAAAAGGGAAACCGAGATCGCTATATATTCAACTTCCGTTTTTACTTAATTTCCAAATAGATCGTTAAGGTCTAGTGGTTTCTTGAATGAACTTCCAATTTTAATTTTCTGCAACTTCCATTTTTATTTCTATTCAACTTCTTTTTTTATTCAAGTTTCTTTTCCATTCAACTTCCTTTTTTATTTAATTTCCAAATAGATCGTTAAGGTATAGTGGTTTCTGGATTGAACTTCCATTTTTAATTTTATGCAACTTTTTATTTTGAGATGTTGGGGTTGGTTTGGTAATTTGGTGAAAGTTTGGGGCTTTTGGGTAATTTTACAAAAAGTTGGGGTTTTATATATGATAAACCTAGATGCACGTTTGGCATAGAGAAATGGAATAAATGTTGAACCATTGATGAAAATGGGACCCAAGGGTTGTAATGTTAATTATGGAAAGTGACCTAATTACATTGTTTGATTAATTGGGATAATTAATTGTGAGAAATAAGGAAAAGAAATGGAATTGTCGAGATCGGGAATGTATGGGGTTAAAGGGTGTAGTTGAATTAATTATCACTCACCGAAATGAAATGTTGATTGAATATCCATTTGTGCATTTATTTTCTGTTTAGAAATAACTGCTTTGGGCTATCGGTGGAGGATAGTCATGATTGTTGTAGACATTGCGTGATGATTAGGCAAACGAAAACTAATCAACGGAATGTGTCATGAAATTTGACGGTTGATAGAATACATTAACTGTATGTATTGAATGATGGTATATAGAACCAATGTGTTTGTATACGTTATGTGTAGAGGAGGAGATGGGGGATGTACTCCGCGGTTTAAGGGAAGATGGGGGATGTACCTCTAAACCGGATAGACTTGGGAGGAGATGGGGGATGAACTCCGTAGATACAGCTCATATGCTTGTCTAGAGAAGTGAAGATAGAGCTAACATGCTTATCTTTGAGAAGTGTAGATACAGCTCATATGCTTGTCTAGAGAAGTGAAGATAGGGCCAATATGCTTATCTTTGTGAAATGTGGATGTAGCTTATACGCTTATCTGTGAATGTGGGATATAGTTTTTTATACATATCTGTTGAAATGATGATGGAGCTAATATGCTTATCCGTTGAAAAAGGGAAAATGAAAAATAACTTGGACTCATAAGTTGAATGACATAAAATGTGATTTATGTGGATGTATCAGTGTTGGCCATCTATCAATTGCTAATCTTTTAGTCATTGTTCATGGTTGGTTTAGTGTATTTCTACTGGGCTGTGGCTCACCCTATATGGGAATATCATTTTCAGGTGCAGGTAGCATGCCACCTCCAAGGACGTAGCTTGGGAGGCTAGAGGCAGGCGGACATTTGGCGTTTTGTTTCTTTGATGTATTACATGTATATTCAAGCCAAGGGCTTAATGTGTAAATGAGTTAGCACTCTTTTGTTGTAACCAAGTGTTAACTTGGAAAGCTGTAAGCCCGTAGGGCATTTGCTTTTGTTGTTAACATGTAATACTTTTGTAAGAAACTACTCTGATGAATAAGAGAATGTTTATCTTTATTATCAATTCATGTCTATATTGATGGGTTTAATGTTATTTTTTTGAGGGCGTTACAACTTGGTATCAGAGCGTACCGGGTTCGAATACTTTGGGTACGTGGGAAGTGATTAGGATCACAATGGGTTTGTCTCGCTTGGTAGAGACTTAGATATAGTGTTATATGCTATGTGTTTAATTGATAACATGCTTATGTGTTTATTTGGGTATGAGATTTAATTTCTAGGATGTTGATTGGATCCTTGGGTTTATGGGAGTCTCGTTGGAAAGGCACTTAATCAATGTTGTTTCTAACTGGAACTCTAGTAACGCCTCGGGACTATCATTATCCGGAAATGAAATTCGTAAGTGCTTATGTGTTTATGTGCTTACGTGGAGTGAATTGCAGTTGTCCATGCATTAGGATGCGAGTGTTATAGCTTCGGCACATTTGTGAATGTGCTAATAGTCTTGGTTACCTTTATTAGGATGTCAGGACGAGGAAGAGGTGCTAGGCGTGGTAGACCTGCAAGGCAGGAGGTACCTGTACCGGATGACGTTCCGGCAGTACAGGAAGGAGTTGGTCAGGCCAATGTGGCCGAGCCAGCGGGTCAGCAGGCTATGAGTGCCTTGGCACGAGAGATAGCAGGAGCCTTGGGTATTCTCAGAGCAGGGAATCAGGCAGCTGAGGCAGGGCCTTCTTTCTTGAAGAGGGAATTTTTTCGGTCTAATCCGGACGAGTTTATCGGGGATCCGAAGGAGCCACTGAAGGCTGATGAGTGGCTAGAACAAATGAGTAAGACGTTCGAGATGCTTGGCATCGAGGACGGAGCACTGAAAGTGACCTTGGCATCCTTCCAGCTGAAGGGAGATGCGGGTCAATGGTGGAAGTACGAGAAGGCTCGTGTTGGTGGTACATAGGAGGCATTTGTAAATGCTTTCCAGGAGAGGTTTTTATCTGCAGCAGCTAGGGAGAAGCTGAGGGATCAGTTTAGCCGGCTTAATCAGCAGGGTTTGTCAGTGGCCGAGTTTGAGGCTACTTTTACCAGTCTGTCCAGGTTTGCACCTGAACTGGTGGCGTCTGAGGAACGTCGTTGCTATGAGTTTGAGCGGAAGTTGAGGCGGGGCCTCAAGTTGAGGGTTGGTGGGTCTTACATCCGAGAGTATAGACACCTAGTGGATGCTGCAGCTCATATGGAGCTTTTGATGCAAGACGAGGATGAGGGGCAGAGAGGCTCCAAGAGGAGCCAAGATGGCCAGGGTGATGGCAGGAGGCAGAGGGGTTCTAACCCTCAGCAGTCGTAGGGTGGTGTTGCTAGATCAACCTTCCCAGTGCCGAGTGCAGGCTCCGGGAGAGGCAATCAGGGGGAGTTTGCTTGTTAGAAGTGTGGCCAGCTGGGTCACAAAGTTTCGGTTTGCCCGCAGAAGGGTGGGGGTCAGAGAGCTGCTTCTTCTTCAGCTAGACCGCAGAGTCAGAGTTTGGGCAGGGGGCAGCCCCTGTCTTGTTATCAGTGTGGTCAGCCTGGGCACCTGAAGAGGTTTTGCCCGCAGTTAAGTGCCACTTCGGGAGCGTCTGGTTCTAGGCAGACGCAGAGTTATCAGCCAGCTCAGTCTGTGCAGGCCTCGAGGGCCAATCCGGGAGCTTCGTCATCCCAGTCTATGCAGCAGTCTTTTGCTCCGAGGGGTGAGCAGGTAGATCAGGGGCCTACAGGGCGCGTGTATGCTGTTACCGCGCAGGATCTAGTACCGGCTCCATCAGTAGTGAGAGGTACTTTTCTGTTTTGCAACTCGGTTGCTAGTGTATTGATGGACATGGGTGCATCTCATTCTTTTGTATCTGCTGCATTTGTATCTGTTTTGGAATTGGAGTTAGCACAGTTAGCATCTCCTATTTGTGTAGTGTCACCTCTTGGGGGTGAGTTGATTCTGAAACAGGATTGTAGAGGTTGTGATATAGAGGTCGCCGACCATAGGCTTCCTTTTCTGTTTGTTGTCATGCCCATGAAGGGTTTTGATGTTATTTTGGGTATGGACTGGTTATCGTCGTACCGGGCTGTTATTGATTGCTACCGCCAGAGGGTCACAGTTTGTACCTTGAGCGGGGAGTGTTTCCATTTCTTGGGAGACCGGGTTGGTAGTGTTTTGCCACCGGGGTATAATCCGCGAGGGCGGAGTGAGCTTAGTGGTTTACTTGCTAGCATTGAGAGTGGTGAGTGTGATGAGACCCAGGTTGTGTTGCCGAGGGTAGTTTGTGAGTACTCGGACGTCTTTCCCGAGGATCTCGTTAGTTTGCCACCTCGTCGGGAGATCGAGTTCTCCATTGATTTAGTGCCCGGCACAGCGCCGATTTCTATGGCACCTTATCGTTTTGCTCCAGCAGAGTTCGTTGAGTTGAAAGTTCAGCTTTAGGAGTTGTTAGATAAGGGCTTTATTCGCCCTAGTGTTTCGCCGTGGGGAGCACCGACCCTCTTTGCTAAAAAGAAAGATGGTGCCTTGAGGTTGTGTATTGACTATCGAAAGTTGAATCGGGCTACGGTTAAGAATAAGTACCCTATGCCCCGTATAGATGATCTGTTTGACCAGTTGAAGGGTTCCCGTTGTTTCTCTAAGATAGACTTGAGATCGGGTTACCACCAGTTGAGGGTCAGGGAAGAGGATATTCCGAAGACGGCATTCCGTACGCGGTATGGCCACTATGAGTTTCTGGTGATGCCATTTGGGCTTACCAATGCACCAGCTGTCTTTATGGACTTGATAAACCGGATCTTCCAGGAATTCTTGGATCAATTCGTAGTCGTTTTCGTGGACGACATCCTTATCTATTCGCCTTCTGAGGAGGAGCACGAGGAACATTTGAGAGTGGTGCTTGAATTGCTTAGAGCCCATAGGCTGTATGCCAAGTTTGGGAAGTGTGAGTTCTGGCTAGGAGAAGTCAAGTTCTTAGGCCATGTGGTTTCTGGGGAAGGGGTGTCTGTTGATACATCCAAGGTAGAGGCAGTGCAAGATTGGGCACAGCCTAAGAGTGTGTTTAAGATCCGTAGTTTTTTGGGATTAGCTGGGTATTACCGTCGGTTTGTGAAAGATTTCTCCAGGTTAGCTTCGCCGTTGACTAGGTTGACGCGAAAAGGGGTCAAGTTTGTGTGGAGTGAGACTTGTGAAAAGTCGTTCCAAGAACTGAAGGTTAGATTGACCACCGCTCCGGTTTTGATTATTCCGGAGAACGGGTTGGGTTATGCGGTTTATTGTGATGCCTCACGAGAGGGTTTGGGTTGTGTGTTGATGAAAGAAGGGACAGTGGTAGCTTATGGCTCACGTCAGTTGAAAATACACGAGAAGAATTACCCTACACACGATCTAGAGTTAGCGGCTGTGATCTTTGTCTTGAAAATCTGAAGGCATTACCTTTATGGTGAGAGGTTCGAGGTGTTCTTGTACCACAAGAGTTTGAAGTATCTGTTTACACAGAGGGACTTGAATTTGAGGCAGAGGAGGTGGATGAAGTTCATCGAGGATTATGATTTTGAGTTGCACTATCATCCAGGAAAGGCCAATGTTGTGGCCGATGCCCTTAGTAGGAAATCCATTAGTGGTGTAGCTAGTATAGCCATCCGGGAATGGGAGATGTTGGGTGCACTTGGGGAGTTTGATTTACTTCTGGGCGAATCTATTGAGGCTGCGGCCTTGTTTTCTGTTGTCGCACAGCCTACACTTGTGACTAGAGTGTTAGAGGCACAGAGAGGTGACCTTGAGATAGAGTCTTTCCGAGAGGGGATCTCTAGTGGGAAAGTTGAGAAGGGTTTGACGGTGTATCCAGACCTGAGTGTGAGATACCGAGACCGTTTGTTCGTGTCGGAGTCTTGCCGAGAGGAGGTACTCCGAGAGTTTCATCATTCGCGCCTTGCGGTGCATCCGGGAGGTACTAAGATGTATCGGGATTTGGGTCGCCAGTTTTGGTGGCGGGTTATGAAGAGAGATGTGGCTGTTTTCGTATCGAAGTGCCTTACTTGCCAGCAAGTGAAGGCCGAGCATCAGAGGCCAGCGGGTTTGTTGCAACCCTTGCCTATTGCCGAGTGGAAGTGGGAGCATATCACTATGGACTTCGTTGTAGGTCTTCCGAGGACTCAGCGGGGTAGTGATGCCATTTGGGTGGTTGTAGACCGGTTGACTAAGTCGGCGCACTTCATTCCTATGCGCGTGAGAGATTCGGTAGATCATCTTGCCGACCTGTATATTCGGGACATAGTGAGGTTGCACGGGGTCCCAGTGAGGATCGTCTCAGATAGAGACCCTCGTTTTACTGCCAGGCTGTGGTAGAGTTTGCAGGGTGCCTTGGGCACCAAGTTGACCTTTAGTACGGCTTATCATCCTCAGACTGATGGGCAGTCCGAGCGTACTATTCAGATCCTTGAAGATATGCTTCGGGGTTGTGTCCTTGACTTCAGTGGGACGTGGGAGAGGCACTTACCCTTGGTAGAGTTTGCCTACAACAACAGTTTTCAGTCTAGTATCGGTATGGCACCGTTCGAGGCCTTGTATGGCCGACCGTGTAGGTCTCCAGTTTGTTGGGCCGAGGTGGGTGATGCACCTTTGTTGGGTCCGGAGTTGGTTAGGGAGACGACGGAGAAAGTTGAGCTTATCCGTAGGAGGCTTGTTACAGCCCAGAGTCGACAAAAGAGTTATGCCGACCGTAGGAGGAGACCTTTGGTGTTTGAGGTAGGTGATCATGTCTTTCTGAAGATATCACCTAGGCGAGGTTTGATGAGGTTTGGGAAGAGTGGGAAGTTATCCCCTCGGTTTATTGGTCCTTTCGAGATCCTTGAGAGGATTGGCGAGGTTGCTTATCGGTTAGCTTTACCGCCGTAGTTGTCCGGAGTTCATGACGTGTTTCATGTGAGTATGCTTCGGAAGTATGAGCCAGATCCATCACATGTGTTGGATTGGACCGATTTAGAGGTAGATGAGGATGCCTCGTATGAGGAGAGACCGGTTCGGGTCTTGGATAGGCGGGATCAGGTCCTGCGTGGTAAGACCATTCCTTTGGTGAAAGTCTTGTGGAAACATCACGGGGTGGAAGAAGCCACTTGGGAACGTGAGTTGGAGGTCCATGAAAAATATCCGGACTTGTTTGTTGTTGTATAATCTTATGTTTAGATTTTGAACTATTGTTGAACTTAAGAGCTTTTATATATGTCTTAAGTTGTGAAACATTAAAAATGTTTTGATTTATTGAAAATATGTTTCGGAACTTGCCTCATATGGAAGTTGAATGTAATATTATATATGTTAGAATATATTGTTGAAATTGGAAAGGAAATGCGTAATGTTGATGCATGTTGAAAGTACATATGTTGTTTACATATTGTGTAATGCCTCTTGATAAGAGATGAATGACCGGTAATGGGTCGAGTTTTTGAATGTTAAAATGTAACATTGGTAAAAATGGAGGAAAACCTGTTTTTGAAAACTTGTGCTTAATTTCGGGGACGAAATTCTTTAAGAGGGGGAGGTTATAGCGATCCCGGGTTTACCCTTGTTGTACAGTGATCCGGACATGTGTCCGTGGATGTTGATAGTTGATCATTATCTTGTTTACATCCTTTCTTACTTTGTATTTGAGTTATAGGATGTGTTGGGCAGGTTGTTACAGGTTGGTTAGGCCTTGGTTTCAATTCCTTGTTGTTCAGTTTTTAGCCGTTCCGCTCGAGCAGGTCTTCTTGCGCTTGAGCGGGTATTGCACACCTCCAGTATTTCGGGTTCCTGCAAAACTTCTGCAGATGGGATTTCTGCGCTCGAGCGGGTGTGTTTACGCTCGAGCGGTGGCGCTCGAGCTGGTTTGTTGGCGCTCGAGCGGGTAGTACTTTCTGGGTGTAAGTTCTGGGAGGTGGAAATCTGCGCTCGAGCGGACTGGCTTTCGCGCTCGAGCGGAAGTGCTTTATTCTTGTGTCTTGGCGCTCGAGCGGGCCTTATTACGCTCGAGCGTGTCCAGAGTTTTGTTCTTGGCGCTCGAGCGTCGTGTTCTCCGCTCGAGCGGGTCATACGTATATGAGTTTTCCGCTGGGTGATTTTAAATCACTTTTTACATTTCTTTCTCTCTCTTACTTTTTCAAAAAAGCTACTTTGAGAGCTCCTCTCTCTAAAACCTTGCCTTCTCTCTAGATTTTGATCTAGCTAGGGTGAGTTCCATACCTTTAGTCTTTACAAAAATGTTGTTGATCGTCGAGGGCTACATTCTAATCTGAAAATTTCAGGATTTGGAGCACGTTGGGTTTTATAATCTTCTCCCTTGGGGCTCCGGATTTGAGGTAGGGATATCCTACTCCTCTCTATGGATTTTGTCTTTAAATTTTAGTATTTTGAGATGTTGGGGTTGGTTTGGTAATTTGGTGAAAGTTTGGGGCTTTTGGGTAATTTTACAAAAGTTGGGGTTTTATTTATGATAAACCTAGATGCACATTTGGCATAGAGAAATGGAATAAATGTTGAACCATTGATGAAAATGGGACCCAAGGGTTGTAATGTTAATTATGGAAAGTGACCTAATTACATTGTTTGATTAATTGGGATAATTAATTGTGAGAAATAAGGAAAAGAAATGGAATTGTCGAGATCGGGAATGTATGGGGTTAAAGGGTGTAGTTGAATTAATTATCACTCACCGAAATGAAATGTTGATTAAATATCCATTTGTGCATTTATTTTCTGTTTAGAAATAACTGCTTTGGGCTATCGGTGGAGGATAGTCATGATTGTTGTAGACATTGCGTGATGATTAGGCAAACGAAAACTAATCAACGGAATGTGTCATGAAATTTGACGGTTGATAGAATACATTAACTGTATGTATTGAATGATGGTATATAGAACCAATGTGTTTGTATACGTTATGTGTAGAGGAGGAGATGGGGGATGTACTCCGCGGTTTAGGGGAAGATGGGGGATGTACCTCTAAACCGGATAGACTTGGGAGGAGATGGGGGATGAACTCCGTAGATACAACTCATATGCTTGTCTAGAGAAGTGAAGATAGAGCTAACATGCTTATCTTTGAGAAGTGTAGATACAGCTCATATGCTTGTCTAGAGAAGTGAAGATAGGGCCAATATGCTTATCTTTGTGAAATGTGGATGTAGCTTATACGCTTATCTGTGAATGTGGGATATAGTTTTTTATACATATCTGTTGAAATGATGATGGAGCTAATATGCTTATCTGTTGAAAAAGGGAAAATGAAAAATAACTTGGACTCATAAGTCGAATGACATAAAATGTGATTTATGTGGATGTATCAGTGTTGGCCATCTATCAATTGCTAATCTTTTAGTCATTGTTCATGGCTGGTTTAGTGTATTTCTACTGGGCTGTGGCTCACCCTATATGGGAATATCATTTTCAGGTGCAGGTAGCATGCCACCTCCAAGGACGTAGCTTGGGAGGCTAGAGGCAGGCGGACTTTTGGCGTTTTGTTTCTTTGATGTATTACATGTATATTCAAGCCAAGGGCTTAATGTGTAAATGAGTTAGCACTCTTTTGTTGTAACCAAGTGTTAACTTGGAAAGCTGTAAGCCCGTAGGGCATTTGCTTTTGTTGTTAACATGTAATACTTTTATAAGAAACTACTCTGATGAATAAGAGAATGTTTATCTTTATTATCAATTCATGTCTATATTGATGGATTTAATGTTATTTTTTTGAGGGCGTTACAGATCGTTAAGGTATAGTGGCTTCTTGAATGAACTTCCATTTTTAATTTTCTGCAACTTCCATTTTTATTTTTACTCGACTTCCATTTTTATTCAAGTTATTTTTCTATTCAACTTCCTTTTTTATTTAATTTCCAAATAGATCGTGAAGGTATAATGGTTTCTGGATTGAACTTCCGTTTTTAATTTTCTGCGACTTTCACTTTTATTTTTATTCGACTTCCATTTTTATTCAAGTCATTTTTCTATTCAACTTCCTTTTTTACTTAATTTCCAAATAGATCGTTAAGGTATAGTGGTTTCTTGAATAAACTTCCAATTTTAATTTTCTGCAACTTCCATTTTTATTTCTATTCAACTTCTTTTTTTATTCAAGTTTCTTTTCTATTCAACTTCCTTTTTTATTTAATTTCCAAATAGATCGTTAAGGTATCGTGGTTTCTAGATTGAACTTCCATTTTTAATTTTATGCAACTTTCACTTTTTTTTTTTCAACTTCCATTTTTATTCAATTTACTTTTCTATTAAACTTCCTTTTTCATTTAATTTCCAAACAGATCGTTAAGCCATAGTGGTTTCTTGAATGAACTTCCAATTTTAATTTTTTGCAACTTCCATTTTTGTTTCTATTCAACTTCTTTTTTTATTCAAGTTTCTTTTCTATTCAACTTCTTTTTCTATTTAATTTCCAAATAGATTGTTATGGTATAGTGGTTTCGGGATTGAACTTTCATTTTTAATTTTATGCAACTTTCACTGTTATTTTTCTTGAACTTCCATTTTTATTGAATTTTCTTTTTTTTTAACATTCCTTTTTTATTTCATTTCCAAATAGATCGTTAAGGTATAGTGGTTTATTTAATGAACATCTATTTTTAATTTTATGCAACTTCCGTTTTTATTTTTATTCAACTTCCATTTTTATTCAAGTTATTTTTCTATTCAACTTGCTTTTTTATTTAATTTCCAAATAGATCGTTAAGGTATAGTGGTTTTTGAATGAACTTCCATTTTAAATTTTATGCAACTTCCATTTTTATTTTTATTTGACTTCCATTTTTATTCAAGTCATTTTCCTATTCAACTTTCTTTTTTATTTAATTTCCAAATAGCTCGTTAAGGTATAGTGTTTTCTGGATTGAACTTCCATTTTTAATTTTATGCAACTTTCATTTTTATATTTATTCAATTTCCATTTTTATTCAATTTACTTTTCTATTAAACTTCCTTTTTTGTTTAATTTCCAAATAGATCGTTAAGCTGTAGTGGTTTCTTGTATAAACTTCAATTTTTAATTTTCTGCAACTTCCATTTTTCTTTTTACACGACTTCCATTTTTATTCAATTTACTTTTCTATTCAACTTCCTTTTTTATTTAATTTCAAAATAGATCGTTAAGTTATAGTGGTTTTTGGATTGAACTTCAATTTTTAATTTTATGCAACTTTCATTTTTATTTTTATTCAACTTCCATTTTTATTCAATTTACATTTCTGTTAAACTTCTTTTTTTATTTAATTTCCAAATAGATCGTTAAGGTATAGTGGTTTCTTGAATGAACTTCCATTTTTAATTTTCTGCAACTTCCATTTTTATTTTTATTCGACTTCCATTTTTATTCAAGTTATTTTTCTATTCAACTTCCTTTTTTATTTAATTTCCAAATAGATCATTAAGGTATAGTGGTTTCTTGAATAAACTTCCAATTTTAATTTTCTGCAACTTCCATTTTTATTTCTATTCAACATCTTTTTTTATTCAAGTTTCTTTTCTATTCAACTTCTTTTTTTATTTAATTTCTAAATAGATTGTTAAGGTATAGTGGTTTCTGGATTGTACTTGCATTTTGAATTTTATGCAACTTTCACTTTTATTTTTATTCAACTTCCATTTTAATTCAATTTACTTTTCTATTAAACTTCGTTTTTTATTTAATTTCCAAATAGATCGTTAAGGTGGAATGGTTTCTTGAATGAACTCCCATTTTTAATTTTCTGCAACTTCCATTTTTATTTTTACTCGACTTCCATTTTTATTCAAGTTATTTTTCTATTCAACTTCCTTTTTTATTTAATTTCCAAATAGATCGTGAAGGTATAATGGTTTCTGGATTAAACTTCTGTTTTTAATTTTCTGCGACTTTCACTTTTATTTTTATTCGACTTCAATTTTTATTCAAGTCATTTTTCTATTCAACTTCCTTTTTTATTTAATTTCCAAATAGATCGTTAAGGTATAGTGGTTTCTTGAATGAACTTCCATTTTTAATTTTCTGCAACTTCTATTTTTATTTTTATTTGACATCTATTTTTATTCAAGTCATTTTTCTATTCAACTTCCTTTTTTTATTTAATTTCCAAATAGATCGTTAAGGTATAGTGGTTTCTGGATTGAACTTCCTTTTTAATTTTATGCAACTTTCATTTTTATTTTTGTTCAACTTCCATTTTTATTCAATTTACTTTTCTATTAAACTCCCTTTTTTATTTAATTTCCAAAAAGATCGTTAAGGTATAGTGGTTTCTTGAATGAACTTCCGTTTTTAATTTTCTGCGACTTTCAGTTTTATTTTTATTCGATTTCCATTTTTATACAAGTCATTTTTCTATTCAACTTCCTTTTTTACTTAATTTCCAAATAGATCGTTAAGGTACAATGGTTTCTGGATTGAACTTCCATTTTTAATTTTATGCAACTTTGACTTTTTTTTTTTTTCAACTTCCATTCTTATTCAAGTCATTTTTCTATTCAACTTCCTTTTTTACTTAATTTCCAAATAGATCGTTAAGGTATAGTGGTTTCTTGAATGAACTTCCAATTTTAATTTTCTGCAACTTCTATTTTTATTTCTATTCAACTTCATTTTTTATTCAAGTTTCTTTTCTATTCAACTTCTTTTTCTATTTAATTTCCAAATAGATTGTTATGGTATAATAGTTTCGGGATTGAACTTTCATTTTTAATTTTATGCAACTTTCAATGTTATTTTTCTTGAACTTCCATTTTTATTGAATTTTTTTTTTAAACTTCATTTTTTATTTCATTTCCAAATAGATCGTTAAGGTATAGTGGTTTTTTTAATCAACTTCTATTTTTAATTTTATGCAACTTCCATTTTTATTTTTATTCAACTTCCATTTTTATTCAAGTTATTTTTCTATTCAACTTCCTTTTTTATTTAATTTCCAAATAGATCGTTAAGGTATAGTGGTTTCTTGAATGAACTTCCATTTTTATTTTTATTTAACTTCCTTTTTTATTCAAGTTTCTTTTCTACTCAACTTCCATTTTTATTTAATTTCCAAACAGATCGTTAAGGTATAGTTGTTTCTGGATTGAACTTTCATTTTTAATTTTATGCAACTTTCATTTTTATATTTATTCAATTTCCATTTTTATTCAATTTACTTTTCTATTAAATTTCCTTTTTTATTTAATTTCCAAATAGATCGTTAAGGTGTAGTGGTTTCTTGAATGAACTTCCATATTTAATTTTCTGCAACTTCCATTTTTATTTTTATTCGACTTCAATTTTTATTCAATTTACTATTCTATTCAACTTCCTTTTTTATTTAATTTCCAAATAGATCGTTAAGGTATAGTGGTTTCTGGATTGAACTTCCTTTTTAATTTTATGCAACTTTCATTTTTATTTTTATTCAACTTCCCTTTTTATTCAATTTACTTTTCTATTAAACTCCCTTTTTTATTTAATTTCCAAATAGATCGTTAAGGTATAGTGGTTTCTTGAATGAGCTTCCATTTTTAATTTTTTGCGACTTTCACTTTTATTTTTATTCGACTTCCATTTTTATTCAAGTCATTTTTCTATTCAACTTCCTTTTTTACTTAATTTCCGAATAGATCGTTAAGGTATAGTGGTTTCTTGAATGAACTTCCAATTTTAATTTTCTGCAACTTCCACTTTTATTTCTATTGAACTTCTTTTTTTTATTCAAGTTTATTTTCTATTCAACTTCCTTTTTTATTTAATTTCCAAATAGATCGTTAAGGTACAGTGGTTTCTGGATTGAACTTCCATTTTTAATTTTATGCAACTATGACTCTTTTTCTTTCAACTTCCATTTTTATTCAATTTACTTTTCTATTAAACTTCCTTTTTTATTTAATTCCAAACAGATCGTTAAGGTATAGTGGTTTCTTGAATGAACTTCCAATTTTAATTTTCTGCAACTTCCATTTTTATTTCTATTCAACTTCCTTTTTTGTTCAAGTTTCTTTTCTATTCAACTTCTTTTTCTATTTAATTTCCTAATAGATTGTTATGGTATAGTGGTTTCGGGATTGAACTTTCATTTTTAATTTTATGCAACTTTCACTGTTATTTTTCTTGAACTTCCATTTTTATTGGATTTTCTTTTTTTTTTAAACTTCCTTTTGTATTTCATTTCCAAATAGATCGTAAAAGTATAGTGGTTTGTTTAATGAACTTCTATTTTTAATTTTACGCAACTTACCTTTTTATTTTTATTCAACTTCCATTTTTATTCAAGTTATTTTTCTATTCGACTTCCTTTTTTATTTAATTTCCAAATAGATCGTTAAGGTATAGTGGTTTCTTGAATGAACTTCCATTTTTAATTTTCTGCAACTTCCATTTTTATTTTTATTTGACTTCCATTTTTATTCAAGTCATTTTTCTATTCAACTTCCTTTTTTAATTAATTTCCAAATAGATCGTTAAGGTATAGTGGTTTCTGGATTGAACTTCCATTTTTAATTTTATGCAACTTTCATTTTTATATTTATTCAATTTCCTTTTTTATTTTATTTACTTTTCTATTAAACTTCCTTTTTTATTTAATTTCCAAATAGATCGTTAAGCTGTAGTGGTTTCTTGAATAAACTTTCATTTTTAATTTTTTGCAACTTCCATTTTTATTTTTACACGACTTCCATTTTTATTCAATTTACTTTTCTATTCAACTTCCTTTTTATTTAATTTCAAAATAGATCGTTAAGTTATAGTGGTTTTTGGATTGAACTTCCATTTTTAATTTATGCAACTTTCATTTTTATTTTTATTCGACTTCCATTTTTATTCAATTTACTTTTCTGTTAAACTTCTTTTTTTATTTAATTTCCAAGTAGATCGTTAAGGTATAGTGGTTTCTGGAATGAACTTTCATTTTTAATTTTCTGCAACTTCCATTTTTATTTTTATTCGACTTCCATTTTTATTCAAGTTATTTTTCTATTCAACTTCCTTTTTTATTTAATTTCCAAATAGATCGTTAAGGTATAGTGGTTTCTTGAATAAACTTCCAATTTTAATTTTCTGCAACTTCCACTTTTATTTCTATTCAACATCTTTTTTTATTCAAGTTTCTTTTCTATTCAACTTCTTTTTTTATTTAATTTCCAAATAGATTATTAAGGTATAGTGGTTTCTGGATTGAACTTGCATTTTGAATTTTATGCAACTTTTACTTTTATTTTTATTCAACTTCCATTTTAATTCAATTACTTTTCTATTAAACTTCGTTTTTTATTTAATTTCCAAATAAATCGTTAAGGTAGAATGGTTTCTTGAATGAACTCCCATTTTTAATTTTCTGCACCTTCTATTTTTATTTTTATTCGACTTCCATTTTTATACAATTTGTTTTTCTTTTCAACTTCTGTTTTTATTTAATTTCCGAATAGATCGTTAAGGTATAGTGGTTTCTTGAATGAACTTCCATTTTAAATTTTTTGCAACTTTCATTTTTATTGTACGTCCTTTTTAATTCAAGTTTCTTTTCTGCTCAACTTCCTTTTGTATTTAATTTCCAAATCGATCGTTAAGGTATAGTGGTTTCTGCATTGAACTTCCATTTTTAATTTTATGCAACTTTCATTTTTATTTTTATTCAACTTCCATTTTTATTCAACTTACTTTTCTATTCAACATCCTTTTTTATTTAATTTCCAAATAGATCGTTATGGTATAATGGTTTTTTGAATGAACTTCCATTTTTAATTTTCTGCAACTTCCATTTTTATTTTTATTCTACTTCCATTTTTATTCAATTTACTTTTCTATTCAACTTCCTTTTTTATTTAATTTCCCAATAGATCGTTAAGGTATAGTGGTTTCTGGATTGAACTTCCACTTTTAATTTTATGGAACTTTCATTTTTATTTTTATTGAACTTCCATTTTTATTCAATATACTTTTCTATTAAACTTCCTTTTTTGTTTAATTTCCAAACAGATCGTTAAGGTATAGTGGTTTCTTGAATGAACTTCCATTTTTAATTTTCTGCAACTTCCATTTTTATTTTTACTTGACTTCCATTTTTATTCAAGTTATTTTTCTATTCCACTTCCTTTCTTATTTTATTTCCAAATAAATCGTGAAGGTATAATGGTTTCTGGATTGAACTTCCATTTTTAATTTTATGCAACTTTCATTTTTATTTTTATTCAACTTCCATTTTTATTCAATTTACTTTTCTATTAAACTTCCTTTTTTATTTAATTTCCAAATAGATCGTTAAGATATAGTGGTTTCTTGAATGAACTTCCAATTTTAATATTCTGCAACCTCCATTTTTATTTCTATTCAACTTCTTTTTTTATTCAAGTTTGTTTCCTATTCAACTTCCTTTTTTTTTTTTTTTAATTTCCAAATAGATTTTTAAGGTATAGTGGTTTCTGGATTGAACTTACATTTTTAATTTTATGCAACTTTCACTTTTATTTTTATTCAACTTCCATTTTTATTCAATTTACTTTTCTATTAAACTTCCTTTTTTATTTAATTTCCAAATAGATCGTGAAGATATTGTGTTTTCTTGAATGAACTTTCATTTTTAATTTTCTGCAACTTCCATTTTAATTTTTATTCGACTTCCATTTTTATTCAAGTCATTTTTCTATTCAACTTCCTTTTTATTTAATTTCCAAACAGATCGTTAAGGTACAGTGGTTTCTTGAATGAACTTCCATTTTTAATTTTCTGCAACTTCCATTTTTATTTTTATTTAGCTACCATTTTTATTCAAGTCATTTTTCTATTCAACTTCCTTTTTTATTTAATTTCCAAGTAGATCGTTAAGGTATAGTGGTTTCTGGATTGAACTTCCGTTTTAATTTTATGCAACTTTCATTTTTATTTTTATTCGACTTCAACTTTTATTCAATTTACTTTTCTATTAAACTCCCTTTTTTATTTAATTTCCAAATAGATCGTTAAGGTATAGTGGTTTCTTGAATGAACTTCCGTTTTTAATTTTCTGCGATTTTCACTTTTATTTTTATTCGACTTGCATTTTTATTCAAGTCATTTTTCTATTCAACTTCCTTTTTCACTTAATTTCCAAATAGATTGCTAAGGTATAGTGGTTTCTTAAGTGAACTCCCAATTTTAATTTTCTGCAACTTCCATTTTTATTTCTATTCAACTTCTTTTTTTATTCAAGGTTCTTTTCTATTCAACTTCCTGTTTTATTTAATTTCCAAATAGATCATTAAGGTATAGTGGTTTCTGGATTAAACTTCCATTTTTAATTTTATGCAACTTTGACTTCTTTTTTTTTTTCAACTTCCATTTTTATTCAAGTCATTTTTCTATTCAACTTCCTTTTTTACTTAATTTCCAAATAGATCGTTAAGGTATAGTTGTTTCTTGAATGAACTTCCAATTTTAATTTTCTGCAACTTCCATTTTTAATTCAATTCAACTTCGT
Source organism: Camellia sinensis (assembly GCF_055761805.1). NCBI lineage: Eukaryota > Viridiplantae > Streptophyta > Magnoliopsida > Ericales > Theaceae > Camellia > Camellia sinensis. Next base: position 9,886,159 of record NC_138962.1, on the reverse strand, counting down.
TTTTTATTCAAATTTCTTTTCTATTCAACTTCTTTTTTTATTTAATTTCCAAATAGATCGTTATGGTATAATGGTTTTTTGAATGAACTTCCATTTTTAATTTTCTGCAACTTCCATTTTTATTTTTATTCGACTTCCATTTTTATTCAATTTACTTTTCTATTCAACTTCCTTTTTTATTTAATTTCCCAATAGATCGTTAAGGTATAGTGGTTTCTGGATTGAACTTCCACTTTTAATTTTATGGAACTTTCATTTTTATTTTTATTGAACTTCCATTTTTATTCAATATACTTTTCTATTAAACTTCCTTTTTTGTTTAATTTCCAAACAGATCGTTAAGGTATAGTGGTTTCTTGAATGAACTTCCATTTTTAATTTTCTGCAACTTCCATTTTTATTTTTACTCGACTTCCATTTTTATTCAAGTTATTTTTCTATTCCACTTCCTTTCTTATTTTATTTCCAAATAGATCGTGAAGGTATAATGGTTTCTGGATTGAACTTCCATTTTTAATTTTATGCAACTTTCATTTTTATTTTTATTCAACTTCCATTTTTATTCAATTTACTTTTCTATTAAACTTCCTTTTTTATTTAATTTCCAAATAGATCGTTAAGATATAGTGGTTTCTTGAATGAACTTTCAATTTTAATATTCTGCAACCTCCATTTTTATTTCTATTCAACTTCTTTTTTTATTCAAGTTTGTTTCCTATTCAACTTCCTTTTTTTTTTTTTAATTTCCAAATAGATTTTTAAGGTATAGTGGTTTCTGGATTGAACTTACATTTTTAATTTTATGCAACTTTCACTTTTATTTTTATTCAACTTCCATTTTTATTCAATTTACTTTTCTATTAAACTTCCTTTTTTATTTAATTTCCAAATAGATCGTGAAGATATTGTGTTTTCTTGAATGAACTTTCATTTTTAATTTTCTGCAACTTCCATTTTAATTTTTATTCGACTTCCATTTTTATTCAAGTCATTTTTCTATTCAACTTCCTTTTTATTTAATTTCCAAACAGATCGTTAAGGTACAGTGGTTTCTTGAATGAACTTCCATTTTTAATTTTCTGCAACTTCCATTTTTATTTTTATTTAGCTACCATTTTTATTCAAGTCATTTTTCTATTCAACTTCCTTTTTTATTTAATTTCCAAATAGATCGTTAAGGTATTGTGGTTTCTGGATTGAACTTCCGTTTTAATTTTATGCAACTTTCATTTTTATTTTTATTCGACTTCAACTTTTATTCAATTTACTTTTCTATTAAACTCCCTTTTTTATTTAATTTCCAAATAGATCGTTAAGGTATAGTGGTTTCTTGAATGAACTTCCATTTTTAATTTTCTGCGATTTTCACTTTTATTTTTATTCGACTTGCATTTTTATTCAAGTCATTTTTCTATTCAACTTCCTTTTTTACTTAATTTCCAAATAGATTGCTAAGGTATAGTGGTTTCTTAAATGAACTCCCAATTTTAATTTTCTGCAACTTCCATTTTTATTTCTATTCAACTTCTTTTTTTATTCAAGGTTCTTTTCTATTCAACTTCCTGTTTTATTTAATTTCCAAATAGATCATTAAGGTATAGTGGTTTCTGGATTAAACTTCCATTTTTAATTTTATGCAACTTTGACTTCTTTTTTTTTTCAACTTCCATTTTTATTCAAGTCATTTTTCTATTCAACTTATTTTTTACTTAATTTCCAAATAGATCGTTAAGGTATAGTTGTTTCTTGAATGAACTTCCAATTTTAATTTTCTGCAACTTCCATTTTTAATTCAATTCAACTTCGTTTTTTATTCAAATTTCTTTTCTATTCAACTTCTTTTTTTATTTAATTTCCAAATAGATTGTTATGGTATAGTGGTTTCGGGATTGAACTTTCATTTTTTATTTTATGCAACTTTCACTGTTATTTTTCTTGAACTTCCATTTTTGTTGAATTTTCTTTTTTTTTAAACTTCCTTTTTTATTTCATTTCCAAATAGATCGTTAAGGTATAGTGGTTTTTTAATGAACTTCTATTTTTAATTTTATGCAACTTCCATTTTTATTTTTATTCAACTTCCATTTTTATTCAAGTTATTTTTTATTCAACTTCCTTTTTTATTTAATTTCCAAATAAATCGTTAAGGTATAGTGGCTTCTGGATTGAACTTCCATTTTTAATTTTCTGCAACTTCCATTTTTATTTTTATTCAACTTCTATTTTTATTCAATTTACTTTTCTATTAAACTTTCTTTTTTTATTTAATTTCCAAACAGATCATTATGGTATAATGGTTTCTTGAATGAACTTCCATTTTTAATTTTCTGCAACTTCTATTTTTATTTCTATTCGACTTCCATTTTTATTCAAGTCATTTTTCTATTCAACTTCCTTTTTTATTTTATTTCCAAATAGATCGTTAAGGTATAGTGGTTTCTTAAATGAACTTCCAATTTTAATTTTCTGCAACCTCCATTTTTATTTCTATTCAACTTCTTTTTTTATTCAAGTTTCTTTTCTATTCAACATCCTTTTTTATTTAATTTCCAAATAGATTGTTAAGGTATAGTGGTTTCTGGATTGAACTTCCATTTTGAATTTTATGCTACTTTCACTTTTATTTTTATTCAACTTCCATTTTTATTCAATTTACTTTTCTATTAAACTTCCTTTTTTATTTAATTTCCAAATAGATCGTTATGGTATAGTGGTTTCTTGAATAAACTTCCATTTTTAATTTTTTGCCACTTCCATTTTTATTTTTTTACGACTTCCATTTTTATTGAATTTACTTTTCTATTCAACTTACTTTTTTTTTTAAATTCCAAATAGATCGTTAAGGTATAGTGGTTTCTGGATTGAACTTCCATTTTTAATTTTCTGCAACTACCATTTTTATTTTTATTCGACTTCCATTTTTATTCAATTTACTTTTCTACTAAACTTCTTTTTTTATTTAATTTCCAAATAGATCGTTAAGGTATAGTGGTTTCTTGAATGAACTTCCATTTTTTTTTTATTCGACTTCCATTTTTATTCAAGTTATTTTTCTATTCAACTTCCTTTTTTATTTAATTTCCAAACAGATCGTTAAGTTATAGTGGTTTCTTGAATAAACTTCTAATTTTAATTTTCTGCAACTTCCATTTTTATTTCTATTCAACATCTTTTTTTATTCAAGTTTATTTTCTATTCAACTTCGTTTTTTATTTAATTTCCAAATGGATTGTAAGGTATAGTGGTTTCTGGATTGAACTTGCATTTTGAATTTTATGCAACTTTCACTTTTATTTTTATTCAACTTCCATTTTTATTCAATTTACTTTTCTATTAAACTTCGTTTTTTATTTAATTTCCAAATAGATCGTTAAGGTATAATGGTTTCTTGAATGAACTTCCATTTTTAATTTTCTGCAACTTCCATTTTTATTTTTTTTCGACTTCCATTTTTATTCAATTTATTTTTCTGTTCAACTTTCGTTTTTATTTAATTTCCAAATAGATCGTTAAGGTATAGTGGTTTCTTGAATGAACTTCCGTTTTAAATTTTCTGCAACTTTCATTTTTATTGTACGTACTTTTTAATTCAAGTTTCTTTTCTACTCAACTTCCTTTTTTATTTAGTTTCCAAATAGATCGTTAAGATATAGTGGTTTCTGCATTGAACTTCCATTTTTAATTTTTTGCAACTTTCATTTTTATTTTTATTCAACTTCCATTTTTATTCAATTTACTTTTCTATTCAACTTCCTTTTTTATTTAATTTCCGAATAGATTGTTATGGTATAGTGGTTTCTTGAATGAACTTTCATTTTTAATTTTCTGCAACTTCCATTTTTATTTTTATTCGATTTCCATTTTTATTCAATTTACTTTTCTATTCAACTTCCTTTTTTATTTAATTTCCAAATAGATCGTTAAGGTATAGTGGTTTCTGGATTGAACTTCCATTTTTAATTTTATGGAACTTTCATTTTTATTTTTATTCAACTTCCATTTTTATTCAATTTACTTTTCTCTTAAACTTCCTTTTTCATTTAATTTCCAAATAGATAGTTAAGGTATAGTGGTTTCTTGAATGAACTTCCGTTTTTAATTTTCTGCAACTTCATTTTTATTCTTACTCGACTTTGATTTTTATTCAAGTTATTTTTCTATTCAACTTCCTTTTTTATTTAATTTCCAAATAGATCGTGAAGGTATATTGGTTTCTGGATTGAACTTCCATTTTTAATTTTATGCAACTTTCATTTTTATTTTTATTCAACTTCCATTTTTATTCAATTTATTTTTCTATTAAACTTCCTTTTTTATTTAATTTCCAAATAGATCGTTAAGATATTGTGGTTTCTTGAATGAACCTCCAATTTTAATTTTCTGCAGCCTCCATTTTTATTTCTATTCCACTTCTTTTTTTATTCAAGTTTCTTTCCTATTCAACTTCCTTTTTTTTTTTAATTTCCAAATAGATTGTTAAGGTATAGTGGTTTCTGGATTGAACATCCATTTTTAATTTTATGCAACTTTCTTTTTTATTTTTATTCAACTTCCTTTTTTATTCAATTTACTTTTCTATTAAACTTCCTTTTTTATTTAATTTCCAAATAGATCGTGAAGATATTGTGGTTTCTTGAATGAACTTTGATTTTTAATTTTCTGCAACTTCCATTTTTATTTTTATTCGACTTCCATTTTTATTCAAGTCATTTTTCTATTCAACTTCCTTTTTTATTTAATTTCCAAATTGATCGTTAAGGTATAGTGGTTTATTGAATGAACTTCCATTTTTAATTTTCTGCAACTTCCATTTTTATTTTTATTTGACTTCCATTTTTATTCAAGTCATTTTTCTATTCAACTTCCTTTTTTATTTAATTTCCAAATAGATCGTTAAGGTATAGTGGTTTCTGCATTGAACTTCCATTTTTAATTTTATGCAACTTTCATTTTTATATTTATTCAATTTCCATTTTTATTCAATTTACTTTTCTATTAAACTTCCTTTTTTATTTAATTTCCAAATAGATCGTTAAGGTATAGTGGTTTCTTGAATGAAGTTCCATCATTAATTTTCTGCAACTTCCATTTTTATTTTTATTCGACTTCCATTTTTATTAAATTTACTATTCTATTCAACTTCCTTTTTTAATTAATTTCCAAATAGATCGTTAAGGTATAGTGGTTTCTGGATTGAACTTCCTTTTTAATTTTATGCAACTTTCATTTTTATTTTTATTCAACTTCCATTTTTATTCAATTTACTTTTCTATTAAACTCCCTTTTTATTTAATTTCCAAATAGATCGTTATGGTATAGTGGTTTCTTGAATGAACTTCCATTTTCAATTTTCTATGACTTTCACTTTTATTTTTATTCGACTTCCATTTTTATTCAAGTCATTTTTCTATTCAACTTCTTTTTTTACTTAATTTCCAAATAGATCGTTAAGGTATAGTGGTTTCTTGATTGAACTTCCAGTTTTAATTTTCTGCAACTTCCATTTTTATTTCTATTCAGTTTCTTTTTTTATTCAAGTTTCTTTTCTATTCAACTTCCTTTTTTATTTAATTTCCAAATAGATCGTTAAGGTATAGTGGTTTCTGGATTGAACTTCCATTTTTAATTTTATGCAACTTTGACTTCTTTTTTTTTTCAACTTCCATTTTTATTCAATTTTCTTTTCTATTAAGCTTCCTTTTTTATTTAATTTCCAAACAGATCGTTAAGGTATAGTGGTTTCTTGAATGAACTTCCAATTTTAACTTTCTGCAACTTCCATTTTTATTTCTATTCAACTTCTTTTTTTATTCAAGTTTTTTTTCTATTCATCTTCTTTTTCTATTTAATTTCCAAATAGATTGTTATGGTATAGTGGTTTCGGGATCGAACTTTCATTTTTAATTTTATGCAACTTTCACTTTTATTTTTCTTGAACTTCCATTTTTATTGAATTTACTTTTTTATTAAACTTCCTTTTTTATTTCATTTCCAAATAGATCGTTAAGGTGTAGTGGTTTCTTTAATGAACTTCTGTTATAGCGATCCCAGTTTCTCTTTTCTTTAATTGTTGTATCCGGACTTAGGTTCCGTGGAGTTGGTTGTTGTGTATACCTTATTCACATCCTTTCTTACTTTGTATCTGAGTTATAGGATGTGTTGGGCAAGTTTGTTACATGTTGGTTAGGCCTTGGTTTCAATTTCTTGTTGCCCAGTTTTTAGGCGGTCCGCTCGAACGGGTCTTCTTGCGCTCGAGCGGGGTTTACACACTTCCAGTATTTCGTGACCCTGCAAAACTTCTGCAGGTGTGTTTTCTACGCTCGAGCGGGTTTCTTGCGCTCGAGCGGGTCGCGCTCGAGCGGGTAGTTCTTTTCCTGAAAAGTTCTGGGAGATGAAAAGCTGCGCTCGAGCGGACTGGCTTTTCACGCTCGAGCGGATGTGTTTTGCTTTTGTTTCTTGGCGCTCGAGCGGTCATATCTGCGCTCGAGCGGGATCAGATGTTTGTGCTTTACGCTCGAGCGCTCTATTCTACGCTCGAGCGGGTCATGCGTATATGAGTTATCTACTGGGTGATTTTAAATCACTTTTCACTTTTCTTTCTCTCTCCTACTTTTTCTAAAACCTATTTTTGAGAGCCCCTCTCTCTAGAACTCTACCTTCTCTCTAGGTATTGAGCTAGTAGGAGTGATTTCCTCACCTTTGGCTTTTACAAAAAAGTCGTTGATCGTCGAGGGCTATCTTTTGATCTGAGAAATTCGTAGTTTGGAGCATTTTCGTTTTCTTCACCTTCTTGGTTGGGAGTCATCTTTTGAGGAGGGATATCCTACTCCTCTTTATGAGCTTTGTCTTTAAATTTTAGCATTTTGATATGTTGGGGGTTGTTGGGTAATTTTGAGAGAGTTTGGGCCTTTGTGTAATTTTACAAAAGTTGGGGTTTTTAATTATGTAAAACCTAAATGCATGTTTGGCATGAGGGAATGAAATTAATGTTGAAACATTGATGAAAATGAAACCATGGGGGTTGAAATGTAAGTTATGAAAAATGCCCTAATTACATCGATTGATTAATTTGTATAATTAATTGTTGGAAATGAAGGATTGAATTGAGATTGTGGAAATTGGAAAAAGAAGGGATTAGAGAGTGTAGTTGGATCATTTATCGCTCACCAAATTGAAATGTTGATTAAATATCCATTTGTGCATTTATTTTCTGTTTAGAAATAACTGCTTTGGGCTATCGGTGGAGGATAGTCTTGATTGTTGTAGACAATGCATGATGATTAGGAAAACTAAAACTAATCAATTGATTGAGTCATAGAGTATGACGGTGGATAGAATACATTAATTTTATGTATTGATTGATTGTGTATAGAACCTTTGTGTTTATATGCATTGTGTGTAGAGGAGGAGATGGGGGATGTACTCCACGGTTTAGGGGAAGATGGGGGATGAACCTCTAAACTGGATAGTGTTGGGAGGAGATGGGGGATGAACTCCGTAGATACAGCTCATATGCTTGTCTAGAGAAGTGAAGATACAACTCATAGGCTTATCTTTGAGAAGTGTAGATACAGCTCATATGCTTGTCTAGTGAAGTGTGGATACAGCTAATATGCTTATCTGTTGATGTGTAATATGCTTATCTGTTGATGTGTTGATATAGCTAATATGCTTATCTATTAAATAATGGTGGAGAATGAAAAGTGACATGGACTTGTATGTTATGAAATTGTGATGTGATATATGTGGATGTATCGGTATTGGCCATCTATCATGTAACAACCCTCACCTTACTCTTGTCATACTTGCATACATTCATGCATGATCTTGTCTTGTTATGATGTTTTGAAGGTTTTGCCTTGCCCTGTTTTATTTAAGTATTGCTTGCGTGATTTTGTTCCTTCTTCGGTGTGTGTGTGTGACCGAGGTTACCTTGAGCTTAGTTCACCTTTGAACCTTGTACTTAGAACTGTTTTGGAACCTTGGTCGACCCCCATCTTCACCTCGGGCTTTTGCCGAGGTGTTTTGCACTTAGTGAACCTTGTCCGCAGGCAGGTATGGCCTAGACCGAGATGTGGCACACCCCGGCCAAGGTGTGGCACAGCTTAGTCAAGCGTCGTCCTCCTTAGCCGATGTCTTTGTTATCCTGTTGCCGAAGCTTTGACCTTAGCCGATGTCTTTGTTATCCTGTTGCCGAAGCTTTGACCTTAGCCGATGTCATTACTTGCCGATGTGTCTTGCCCTGGCTTGCTGCATACGCTTTGTCAGAGACTTGTCTTATCTATCAATCACCTTTTGAGTTGAGCCAACCCGGTAGCGCCACGTGTCCGAGCTGATTGTTAAGACAGCCAGCAGACCTAGAAACAAATCATTTTTGTCTCAAATCTTTGCCTTTAGAGAGAGAAGCTCTAGAGAAAGAAGGAGAAGTTTTTGAGTGAGAATAGATCTTCCAAGCTTGATCTTCGAGGTTTGAACCGTTGGATTCAAGTTTTGAGGTTAGAATCTTAACCTACTCTTGTTGTTCTTATTGATCATCTAGCTGCATTGCATGATCGAATTTGTTTTGCATGTCATGCATCGATTTGAAGTTGGTTTCGAAAGAGAAAGATAGCATTCATGTGTTCTTGAAGAAAGTCTCGTTTTGATCCGAAAGTTTGGAGCAAGAACCATGTTTTTGTGTTCGTTCTTGCATGATCTTCTTGTATGGGTACCCAAGTCCATGTTTTGAACTCATGGCATGAAACCTCAGATTTTTGTAACAAGTTATGATCTTGCATTCATCTTCTTCATGATCATGTTCATCATGTTCTTCATGTTCTACAAAGGGAAACCCAAGTTTTTCCCGACTTTGCTTTTGAATGAGGCCATCGGTACCACACCTCGGCAAGGAGGTGTAGGACCTCGACAAAGACCTGGTTGGTGCCCAGTATGTTTTCATGAGACGGGAGCACTGTTAAACTCCCAGCATGTTTTGCTTTGTTATTGACTTGGATCTGGTGAGAAAGCCGGGATCATCTGCATGCATATAAAGCTTGTTTGAGAATGTGATTGCCATGTGATTGTAGGTCCTTCATCTTTGCTTTGAGCCTACACCCGAGGAGATCTATGTGAGTGGTATTTCTAATAAAGCTATGTTATACTGTTTTGATAAATCTCGCTTTGCTTTATTTTGACAGAAGTATTTGTTAAGCATGAATGAATAGCTCTGTTTTGATGTATCAAGTATAAGCCTTGTTTTGATGACATTCTTGAAAAGTCCCTTGTGCTGGAGGACTCTAAACTTTCGCAACACTAAGTATAAAAGGATACGGTCCTTTCTTGGAAAGACTATTATGTTAAATCGGGCTACGGGCCTAAGTAACACAAGTTCTGGTATGTTAAATCGGGCTACGGGCCTAAGTAACACAAGTTATGTTATGTTAAATCCTGCTACGGGCCTAAGTAACACAAGTTCTGGTATGTTAAATCGGGCTACGAGCCTAAGTAACACAAGTTCGGGTATGTTAAATCGGGCTACAGGCCTAAGTAACACAAGTTCTATTATGTTAAATCGGGCTACGGGCCTAAGTAACACAAGTTCTGTTATGTTAAATCGGGCCTCGGGCCTAAGTAACACAAGTTCTATTATGTTAAATCGGGCTACGGGCCTAAGTAACACAAGTCCCTTGTGCTGGAGGACTATAAACTTTCGCAGTACCTTTGGCTAATCGATTACGGATCGTGCAGTCTTTGTTTTGCCACTGACGGTTTACCGTGTGGACTTGCTTGATACTTGTAAGATTTGATTGATGAATACGGTTCATCCCTTGTTTTGCCGATGTCAGTAAGCATCCCTTGATACTTGTAAGATTTGATTGATGAATAAGGTTCATCCCTTGTTTTGCCGAAGTCAGTAAGCATCCCTTGATACTTGTAAGATTTGATTGATGAATACGGTTCATCCCTTGTCTTGATAAAGTTTGATGTGTTTTGTTTTGAAAGACCCCGGCTATATTTATGCAAAACCTTTATTATTAGTACCATTCACTGAGTATTCAGACTCACCCTCTCTATATATATGTAGGTGATGAGCAGGACGTCGGCGACGCCTAGACTGTTTTGAAAAGCTTGTTTTGGGATCCGTGCTTATGTCGGCTTTATTTTGTATTCATGTCGGCGAATCTTGAAAATCATGCTTCTTGAGTTGTATTCACTGTATTTTGTATATGTTGGCTCGAGAAGCCTTTTGATCAAGATGTAACACGTATTTTGCTTTGTTGTATTCAAGTTATAAAGATATATGCCATTACATTGGATCTATGCACTGCTCTTATGGACCACGTGTATTTGATTTATTGCTTCCGCCTTTGTGAGCCCCCTATATCCATACTCTGATTGTGTTAAACTTTTGAAAGTTGGCCTTTGGTAATTACGGATTACTGGCCATCACGGCACCAAACTACTAGGGGCGGTTTGGGGTCGTGACAGAATGGTATCAGAGCACAAGTTCCTCAGTATACGTTATTCACACACTTTGAGTCCTAAAGAGCATAGGATTTCCCTTAGAAGGATGTTAGGGTTGCATCATGGTACTTGCTATTTGAACAAGGTGTGCATTGTCTTGACATACCTACTTGTTACTTGCCTACGTGGTTATTTGCTTATTAGTTTTAAAGTCACATTTTGCATGCTCATAGCATCATGAGGAGAGGTAGACCTCCAACTGGTCGGGATCAGCCCGAAGACAGAATGGATAGATTGGAAAGATTAGTTGAAGGTTTGGCCTGCGAGCTGAGGCAAACAAGACAGCAGTTCGCCAGTGCCACGTCGACTCAGGCCGAGTAGACCAACGGCCGAAATGTAGTTCCACCTCCACCTCCTCCAGTGCCGCAAGTTCCCCCGCAACCAGCCTTATATGGGGATGGCACGATAGCTTTGATTAGGGAGTTCAAGAAAATGAGACCACCAACATTCTCTGGGGGTATAGAGCCAATGAAGGCTGAGGCATGGGTTTTGGAGATGGAAAAGTTGTTCGAGATCTTTCCTAGCACCGACGCTAAGAAAGTGACGTTGGCAGCATTCACATTAGATGATGACGCTCGCAGGTGGTGGATGATGATGAGAGAGAGCAATCCAGATCTGACCTGGACTTGATTCTTAGAGTTGTTCTACAACAAACATTTTTCCCTAAGTGTTCGAAACCGCAAGGCTACCGAATTTCATACGTTGACGCAAGGTAACTGAACAGTGGCAGAATACGACCGCGCTTTTACGGAATTGGCAAGGTTTGTACCCCACATAGCCAACGATGAATACATGAAGGCCAGGAAGTTCAAGTGCGGGCTTCGTGGACCGATTCAAGACCGGGTTAACTTGCTCAATATGCCGACTTATGCCGAAGTCCTGGACAAAGCCATTCAGGCCGAAGCTAACCTAAATCGATACCAGAGCTCAGGGGAGAACCAGCGAAAGAGACAGAACTATGACAATCGCCGAATGTAGCTGGGCACCAAGAAAAAGACGAACATGGGCAGTGCTGGTAACCTAAGGCAGGAAGGTAGTGCTAAACCGACGTGTTTGGATTGTGGGAAACAACATTTCGGGATCTGTCGTCGAACGTATGGAGCTTGTTATGAATGCAGCGAAATGGGCCATTATGTGAAAGATTGCCCTAAGGCAAGGGCTGATAATAACAGGAAAGGTGAGAATACCTCGGGTTCCGTTCAGAAGGGTAATGCTGGAAAAGAGCAGATGAGGCAGGGCAGAGTCTTTGCGCTAGTACCAGGGGATACTTAGAACGCTAAAACAGTGGTGTCAGGTATACTCTTAATTTGCTCCCAAGATGCCTATGTGTTGATTGATTCGGGTTCTACGCACTCGTTTGTATCGGCTAAGTTTGTCGAGAAAATTGATAGAGAACTAGAGCCCCTTGATTATGTGTTATCTGTATCTACTCCATCTGGGAGATCTATGATTGTTGCATCCATTTACAGAGCATGTGTCGTTGTGATTGAGAATGTTGAATTGTTAGTAGATTTAATGCCTCTGGACATAGCTCATTTTGATGTTATACTGGGAATGGACTGGTTAGTCGCATATGATGCAGCTATTAATTGTGTTTCGAAAAGTGTCACGCTGAGACCCCCAAACCTAGCCGAGGTTAATTTCCAGGGTAAAGGGATAGTGCCTTCACCTTATTTGATTTCGTCCATTAAGGCCTATAAGTTAATTCAGAAGGGGTGTCGAGGCTACTTGTGTAGTATACTGAGTGATCAGAACGAAAATGTTAATTTAGCCGACATCCCAGTTGTTAGTGAATTCCCCGACGTCTTTCCGAACGAATTGCCTGGCCACTTAACCGATAGAGAAATAGAGTTTACTGTTGACATCATGTTGGGAACACAGCCGATCTCCAAAACACCTTATAGGATGGCCCCAGCTGAACTTAGAGAACTGAAGCTACAATTACAAGAATTGTTGGATAAGGGATTTATTAGGCCGAGCACTTCACCATGCGGAGCACCTGTTTTATTTGTTAAGAAAAAGGATGGCACACTCCATCTTTGCATCGATTATAGAGAACTTAATAAGGTCACCATCAAGAACAAGTATCCATTACCTAGGATTGATGATCTGCTTGACCAATTACAAGGAGCACGAGTCTTTTCTAAGATTGACCTTCGGTCTGGTTACCACCAGCTCAAAGTTAAAGCCGAAGATGTTGAGAAGACCGCTTTTCGGACAAGATATGGTCACTACGAGTTTTTGGTAATGCCCTTTGGAGTAACTAATGCCCCTGCTGCATTTATGGATTTAATGAACAGAGTCTTCAAGCCATATTTAGATGAGTTTGTAGTCATCTTCATTGATGATATACTGATCTATTCCAAGAGTAAAGCTGAACATGAAAATCATTTGAGACTTGCCTTACAGATTTTGAGAAAACGGAAATTGTATGTTAAGTTTAACAAGTATGAGTTTTGGCTTTCTACTATCTCCTTCTTGGGTCATGTGATTAACGAAAAGGGTATCTCGGTTGATCCTAGAAAAATTGAAGCCGTAGTAAATTGGCCGAGGCCGACTAATGTGTCCGAGATCCGTAATTTTCTGGGTTTGGCAGGTTATTACAGGAAGTTTGTGAAGGACTTCTCAAGGATTGCAATTCCATTGACGCAATTGACTAAGAAGGGAACACTGTACGAATGGACTAAAGATCGGGAGTCAGCTTTCCAGGAACTGAAGACGAGGTTAGTTACAGCACCAGTACTCGTACTTCCATCAGGTAATGAAGAGTTTCATATCTATAGTGATGCATCGCATAAGGGTTTGGGTTGTGTATTAATGCAAAAGGGTAAGGTTATAGCTTATGCATCTCGTCAGTTGAAACCTCATGAGAAAAACTATCCTACCCATGATTTAGAATTAGCGGCTGTGGTATTTGCTTTGAAGATTTGGCGTCACTATTTGTATGGAGCTTCTTGTCAGGTTTTTACAGATCATAAGAGTTTGAAGTATCTATTCACACAGAAGGAATTGAATTTGAGACAGAGAAGGTGGCTTGAGTTGTTGAAAGACTATGATATGCAAATCTAATATCACCCAGGTAAAGCTAACAGTGTAGCCGACGCATTGAGCAGAAAGTCAGATGGAACCTTGGCGTGTTTGACCGTGATGACAGTGGAGCCGACTATTGTTGATGAGGTAAAGACAAGACAGATGGAAGATAAACTCTTCAAGAAAATAGCCGAGGGAATTGACACAAAACCGAGACCAGGGTATACCATCGAAAACCAAGTGCTCAAGTTTGAAGGGAACACTAAGATGTATCAGGATGTGAAACAGATGTTTTGGTGGCCAAATATGAAAAGAGATATAGCCGAATTCGTGTCCCAGTGTTTGCATTGTCAACAAGTAAAAGCAGAATATCAAAGACCAGCAGGACTTCTTCAACCTTTGCCGATTCCTGAGTGGAAATGGGAGCACATCTCCATGGATTTTGTGATTGGTTTGCCGAAGACACCGAAAGGTATGGATTCGATTTGGGTTGTTGTTGATAGATTAACTAAGTCAGCACACTTTCTACCTGTTAAGACTACCTTCAACGCCGATCAACTTGCCTTGCTATATGTGAACGAGATTGTCAGACTTCATGGAGTCCCGATGCCAATTGTGTCAGACCGAGATCCTAAATTTGTTTCCAGATTTTGGCAGAGTCTACAGAGGGCTTTCGGAGCCGAGCTGAGATTTAGTACAGCTTTTCATCCCCAGACAGATGGGCAGACAGAGAGGACAATTCAAACACTTGAAGATATGCTTAGGCTTTATGTATTGGACTTCTTAGGGAGTTGGGGAACACATTTGCCCTTAGTGGAATTCGCTTACAATAACAGTTACCAAGCTAGCATTGGCATGGCACCGTATGAGGCCTTGTACGGAAGAAAGTGTAGGTCGCTGATATGTTGGACCGAAGTTGGAGACAGAGCTCTGCTTGGTCCCGAATTGATTCAAGTAACAACAGAGAAGATTAAACTTATCCAACAGAGGATTAAAACCACCCAGAGCCGACAAAAGAGCTACGCCGACCAGAGAAGGGATGAGTTAGAATTCGAAGTTGGGAATCATGTATTCCTGAAGGTTTCACCAATGAAAGGAGTTTCAAGATTTGGAAAGAAAGGTAAATTGGCACCACGATATGTTGGACCATTTGAAATTCTTGAGAGAATTAACCCCGTTGCCTACAGACTTGCTTTGCCGCCAGATTTAAGCCAAGTCCACAATGTGTTTCATGTTTCGATGTTGAGGAAGTATATCCGAGATCCACTGCATATAATTGATCATTCTGGTATTACGGTTAATGAGGATTTGGGCTACGAAGAGAAACTAGTGTGCATTATCGACAGACAAGTTAGGCAGTTGAGAAACAAGTCGATACCAATGGTAAAAGTGGAGTGGAAAGAACATTACGGCAAGGACGCCACATGGGAAATGGAAGAGGAGATGAAAATTCGACATCCAGAATTGTTCCTGGAACAAGGTAATTTAAGTTTGGGGACCAAACTTCTTTAAGGGGGGTAAAATGTAACAACCCTCACCATACTCTTGTCATACTTGCATACATTCATGCATGATCTTGTCTTGTTATGATGTTTTGAAGGTTTTGCCTTGCCCTGTTTTATTTAAGTATTGCTTGCGTGATTTTGTTCCTTGTTCGGTGTGTGTGTGTGACCGAGGTTACCTTGAGCTTAGTTCACCTTTGAACCTTGTACTTAGAACTGTTTTGGGACCTTGGTCGACCCCCATCTTCACCTCGGGCTTTTGCCGAGGTGTTTTGCACTTAGTGAACCTTGTCCGCAGGCAGGTATGGCCTAGACCGAGATGTGGCACACCCCGGCCAAGGTGTGGCACAGCTTAGTCAAGCGTCGTCCTCCTTAGCCAATGTCTTTGTTATCCTGTTGCCGAAGCTTTGACCTTAGCCGATGTCTTTGTTATCCTGTTGCCGAAGCTTTGACCTTAGCCGATGTCATTACTTGCCGATGTGTCTTACCCTGGCTTGCTGCATACGCTTTGTCAGAGACTTGTCTTATCTATCAATCACCTTTTGAGTTGAGCCAACCCAGTAGCGCCAAGTGTCCGAGCTAATTGTTAAGACAGCCGGCAGACCTAGAAACAAATCATTTTTGTCTCAAATCTTTTCCTTTAGAGAGAGAAGCTCTAGAGAAAGAAGGAGAAGTTTTTGAGTGAGAATAGATCTTCCAAGCTTGATCTTCGAGGTTTGAACCGTTGGATTCGAGTTTTGAGGTTAGAATCTTCGCCTACTCTTGTTGTTCTTATTGATCATCTAGCTGCATTGCATGATCAAATTTGTTTTGCATGTCATGCATTGATTTGAAGTTGGTTTCAAAAGAGAAAGATAGTATTCATGTGTTCTTGAAGAAAGTCTCGTTTTGATCCGAAAGTTTGGAGCAAGAACCATGTTTTTGTGTTCGTTCTTGCATGATCTTCTTGTATGGGTACCCAGGTCCATGTTTTGAACTCATGGCATGAAACCTCATATTTTTGTAACAAGTTATGATCTTGCATTCATCTTCTTCATGATCATGTTCATCATGTTCTTCATGTTCTTCAAAGGGAAACCCAGGTTTTTCCCGACTTTGCTTTTGAATGAGGCCATCGGTACCACACCTCGGAAAGGAGGTGTAGGACCTCGGCAAAGACTTGGTTGGTGCCCAGTATGTTTTCATGAGACGGGAGCAGTGTTAAACTCCCAGCATGTTTTGCTTTGTTATTGACTTAGATCTGGTGAGAAAGCCGGGATCATCTGCATGCATATAAAGCTTGTTTTGAGAATGTGATTGCCATGTGATTGTAGGTCCTTCATCTTTGCTTTGAGCCTACACCTGAGGAGATCTATGTGAGTGGTATTTCTAATAAAGCTATGTTATACTGTTTTGATAAATCTCGCTTTGCTTTATTTTGACGGAAGTATTTGTTAAGCATGAATGAATAGCTCTGTTTTGATGTATCAAGTATAAGCCTTGTTTTGATGACATTCTTGAAACGTCCCTTGTGCTGGAGGACTCTAAACTTTCGCAGCACTAAGTATAAAAGGATACGGTCCTTTCTTGGAAAGACTATTATGTTAAATCGGGCTACGGGCCTAAGTAACACAAGTTCTGGTATGTTAAATCGGGCTACGGGCCTAAGTAACACAAGTTCTGTTATGTTAAATCGGGCTACGGGCCTAAGTAACACAAGTTCTATTATCTTAAATCGGGCTACGGGCCTAAGTAACACAAGTTCTGGTATGTTAAATCGGGCTACGGGCCTAAGTAACACAAGTTCTATTATGTTAAATCGGGCTACGGGCCTAAGTAACACAAGTTCTGTTATGTTAAATCGGGCTTCGGGCCTAAGTAACACAAGTTCTATTATGTTAAATCGGGCTACGGGCCTAAGTAACACAAGTCCCTTGTGCTGGAGGACTATAAACTTTCGCAGTACCTTTGGCTAATCGATTACGGATCGTGCAGTCTTTGTTTTGCCACTGACGGTTTACCGTGTGGACTTGCTTGATACTTGTAAGATTTGATTGATGAATACGGTTCATCCCTTGTTTTGCCGATGGCAGTAAGCATCCCTTGATACTTGTAAGATTTGATTGACGAATACGGTTCATCCCTTGTTTTGCCGATGTCAGTAAGCATCCCTTGATACTTGTAAGATTTAATTGATGAATACGGTTCATCCCTTGTTTTGCCGAAGTCAGTAAGCATCCCTTGATACTTGTAAGATTTGATTGATGAATACGGTTCATCCCTTGTCTTGATAAAGTTTGATGTGTTTTGTTTTGAAAGACCCCGGCTATATTCATGCAAAACCTTTATTATTAGTACCATTCACTGAGTATTCAGGCTCACCCTCTCTATATATATGTAGGTGATGAGCAGGACGTCGGCGACGCCTAGATTGTTTTGAAAAGCTTGTTTTGGGATCCGTGCTTATGTCGGCTTTATTTTGTATTCATGTCGGCGAATCTTGAAAATCATGCTTCTTGACTTGTATTCACTGTATTTTGTATATGTCGGCTCGAGAAGCCTTTTGATCAAGATGTAACACGTATTTTGCTTTGTTGTATTCAAGTTATAAAGATATATGCCATTACATTGGATCTATGCACTGCTCTTATGGACCACGTGTATTTGATTTATTGCTTCTGCCTTTGTGAGCCCCCTATATCCATACTCTAATTGTGTTAAACTTTTGAAAGTTGGCCTTCGGTAATTACAGATTACTGGCCATCACGGCACCAAACTACTAGGGGCGGTTTGGGGTCGTGACATATCAATTGCTAATCTTTTAGTCATTGTTCATAGTTGGTTTAATATATTTCTACTGGGCTGTGGCTCACCCTATATGGGAACATCATTTTCAGGTACAGATAACATGCCACCTCCAAGGACATAGTTTGGGAGGCTAGAGGCGGACAGACTTTTGTTGTCTTATTTCCTTTTGTAGTATTACATGTAAATTCCAGCCAAGGGCTTAATGTGTAATCGAGTTAGTACCTTTTTGTAACCAAGTGTTAACTTGGAAAGCTGTAAGCCCGTAGGGCATTTGCTTTTGTTGTTAACATGTAATACTTTTGTAATGAAGTACTCTGATGAATTGAAGAATATGGATCTTTTGTATATAAATGTATGTTTATATTGATGGGCTTAATGTTATTATTTTGAGGGCGTTACATCTATTTTTAATTTTATGCAACTTCCATTTTTATTCAAGTTATTTTTCTATTCAACTTCCTTTTTTATTTAATTTCCAAATAGATCGTAAAGCTATAGTGGTTTCTTGAATGAACTTCCATTTTAATTTTTATTTAACTTCCTTTTTTATTAAGGTTTCTTTTCTACTCAACTTCCTTTTTTTATTTAATTTCCAAATAGATCGTTAAGGTATAGTGGTTTCTGGATTGAACTTCCATTTTTAATTTTCTGCAACTTCCATTTTTATTTTTATTCAACTTCTATTTTTATTCAATTTACTTTTCTATTAAACTTCCTTTTTTTATTTAATTTCCAAATAGATCGTTAAGGTATAGTGGTTTCTTGAATGAACTTCCATTTTTAATTTTCTGCAACTTCCATTTTTATTTTTATTCGACTTCCATTTTTATTCAGGTCATTTTTCTATTCAACTTCCTTTTTTATTTTATTTCCAAATAGATCGTTAAGGTATAGTGGTTTCTTGAATTAACTTCCAATTTTAATTTTCTGCAACTTCCATTTTTATTTCTATTCAACTTCTTTTTTTATTCAAGTTTCTTTTCTATTCAACTTCATTTTTTATTTAATTTCCAAATAGATTGTTAAGGTATAGTGGTTTCTGGATTGAACTTCCATTTTGAATTTTATGCAACTTTCACTTTTATTTTTATTCAACTTCCATTTTTATTCAATTTACTTTTCTATTAAACTTCTTTTTTTATTTAATTTCCAAATAGATCGTTATGGTATAGTGGTTTCTTGAATAAACTTCCATTTTTAATTTTCTGCAACTTCCATTTTTATTTTTATTCGACTTCCATTTTTATTCAATTTACTTTTCTATTCAACTTCCTTTTTTATTTAATTTCCAAATAGATCGTTAAGGTATAATGGTTTCTGGATTGAACTTCCATTTTTAATTTTATGCAACTTTCATTTTTATTTTTATTCAACTTCCATTTTTATTCAATTTACTTTTCTATTAAACTTATTTTTTTATTTAATTTCCAAATAGATCGTTAAGGTATTGTGGTTTCTTGAATGGACTTCCATTTTTAATTTTCTGCAACTTCCATTTTTATTTTTATTCGACTTGCATTTTTATTCATGATATTTTTCTATTCAACTTCTTTTTTATTTAATTTCCAAATAGATCGTTAAGGTATAGTGGTTTCCTGAATAAACTTCCAATTTTAATTTTCTGCAACTTCCATTTTTATTTCTATTCAACATCTTTTTTTATTCAAGTTTCTTTTCTATTCAACTTCCATTTTTATTTAATTTCCAAATAGATTGTTAAGGTATAGTGGTTTCTAGATTGAACTTGCATTTTGAATTTTATGCAACTTTCAGTTTTATTTTTATTCAACTTCCATTTTTATTCAATTTACTTTTCTATTAAACTTCCTTTTTTATTTAATTTCCAAATAGATCGTTAAGGTATAATGGTTTCTTGAATGAACTTCCATTTTTAATTTTCTGCAACTTCCATTTTTATTTTTATTCGACTTCCATTTTTATTCAATTTATTTTTCTATTCAACTTCCGTTTTTATTTAATTTCCAAATAGATCGTTAAGGTATAGTGGCTTCTTGAATGAACTTCCATTTTAAATTTTCTGTAACTTTCATTTTTATTGTACTTCGTTTTTAATTCAAGTTTCTTTTCTACTCAACTTCCTTTTTTATTTAATTTCCAAATAGATCGTTAAGGTATAGTGGTTTCTGCATTGAACTTCCATTTTTCATTTTATGCAACATTCATTTTTAATTTTATTCAACTTCCATTTTTATTCAATTTACTTTTCTATTCAACTTCCTTTTTTATTAAATTTCCAAATAGATCGTTATGGTATAGCGGTTTCTTGAATGAACTTCCATTTTTAATTTTCTGCAACTTCCATTTTTATTTTTATTCGACTTCCATTTTTATTCAATTTACTTTTCTATTCAACTTCCTTTTTTATTTAATTTCTAAATAGATCGTTAAGGTATAGTGGTTTCTGGATTGAACTTCCATTTTTAATTTTATGCAACTTTCATTTTTATTTTTATTCAACTTCCATTTTTATTCAATTTACTTTTCTATTAAACTTCCTTTTTTGTTTAATTTCCGAACAGATCGTTAAGGTATAGTGGTTTCTTGAATGAACTTCCATTTTTAATTTTCTGCAACCTCCACTTTTATTTGTATTCAACTTCTTTTTTTATTTAAGTTTCTTTCCTATTCAACTTCCTTTTTTTTTTTTTTTAAATTTCCAAATAGATTGTTAAGGTATAGTGGTTTCTGGATTGAATATCCATTTTTAATTTTATGCAATTTTCACTTTTATTTTTATTCAACTTCCATTTTTATTCAATTTACTTTTCTATTAAACTTCCTTTTTTATTTAATTTCGAAATAGGTCGTGAAGATATTGTGGTTTCTTGAAGGAACTTTCATTTTTAATTTTCTGCAACTTCCATTTTTATTTTTATTCGACTTCCATTTTTATTCAAGTCATTTTTCTATTCAACTTCCTTTTTTATTTAATTTCCAAATAGATCGTTAAGGTATAGTGGTTTCTTGAATGAACTTTCATTTTTAATTTTCTACAACTTCCATTTTTATTTTTATTTGACTTCCATTTTTATTCAAGTCATTTTTCTATTCAACTTCCTTTTTTATTTAATTTCCAAATAGATCGTTAAGGTATAGTGGTTTCTGGATTGAACTTCCATTTTTAATTTTATGCAACTTTCATTTTTATATTTATTCAATTTCCATTTTTATTCAATTTACTTTTCTGTTAAACTTCCTTTTTTATTTAGTTTCCAAATAGATCGTTAAGGTATAGTGGTTTCTTAAATGAACTTCCATTTTTAATTTTCTGCAACTTCCATTTTTATTTTTATTCGACTTCCATTTTTATTCAATTTACTATTCTATTCAACTTCCTTTTTTATTTAATTTCCAAATAGATCGTTAAGGTATAGTGGTTTCTCGATTGAACTTCCTTTTTAATTTTATGCAACTTTCATTTTTATTTTTATTCAACTTCCATTTTTATTCTATTTACTTTTCTATTAAACTCCCTTTTTTATTTAATTTCCAAATAGATCGTTAAGGTATAGTGGTTTCTTGAATGAACTTCCATTTTTAATTTTTTGAAACTTTCGTTTTTATTTTTATTCGACTTCTATTTTTATTCAAGTAATTTTTCTATTCAACTTCCTTTTTTATTTAATTTCCAAATAGATCGTTAAGGTATAGTGGTTTCTTGAATGAACTTCCATTTTTAATTTTCTGCAACTTCCATTTTTATTTTTATTTGACCTCCTTTTTCATTCTAGTTTCTTTTCTACTCAACTTCCTTTTTTATTTAATTTCCAAATAGATCGTTAAGGTATAGTGGTTTATGGATTGAACTTCCATTTTTAACTTTATGCAACGTTAATTTTTATTTTTATTCAACTTCCATTTTTATTGAATTTACTTTTCTATAAAACTTCCTTTTTTATTTAATTTCCAAATAGATCGTTAAGGTATAGTGGTTTCTTGAATGAACTTCCATTTTTAATTTTCTGCAATTTTCATTTTTATTCAAGTCATTTTTCTATTCAACTTCCTTTTTTATTTAATTACGAAATAGATCTTTAAGGTATAGTGGTTTCTTGAATGGACTTCGAATTTTAATTTTCTGCAACTTCCATTTTTATTTCTATTCAACTTCTTTTTTTATTCAAGTTTCTTTTCTATTCAAGTTCCTTTTTTATTTAATTTCTAAATAGATCGTTAAGGTATAGTGGTTTCTGGATTAAACTTCCATTTTCTATTAAACTTCCATTTCTGAGTATTCGAATGTCTTTCCCGAGGACCTTGTTAGTTTGCCACCTCACCGAGAGATAGAGTTCTCTATTGATTTGGTACCCGGCACGGCGCCGATTTCTATGGCACCTTATCGTTTTTCCCTAGCCGAGTTGAGTGAGTTGAAGACTCAGCTTCAGGAGTTGTTAGATAAGGGTTTTGTTCGCCCTAGTGTTTCGCCGTGGGGAGCACCGGCCCTCTTTGCTAAAAACAAAGATCGTGCCTTGAGATTGTGTATCGATTACCGAAAGTTGAATCGGGCTACGGTCAAGAATAAGTACCCTATGCCCCGTATAGATGATTTGTTTGACCAATTGAGGGGTTCCCGTTGTTTCTCTAAGATAGACTTGAGATCGGGTTACCACCAGTTGAGGGTCTGGGAGGAGGATATTCCGAAGACGGCATTCCGTACGCGGTATGGCCACTATGAGTTTCTGGTAATGCCATTTGGGCTTACCAACGCACCTGCAGTCTTTATGGACTTGATGAGCCGGATCTTCCGGGAATTCTTGGACCGTTTTGTAGTCGTTTTCGTGGACGACATCCTAATTTATTCCCCTTCAGAGGAGGAGCACGAGGCACACTTGAGAGTGGTGCTAGAGTTACTTAGAGCCCATAGGCTGTACGCCAAGTTTGGGAAGTGTGAGTTCTGGCTAGAGGAAGTTAAGTTCTTAGCCCATGTGGTATCCGGGAAAGGGGTGTCTGTTGATACATCCAAGACTGAGGCAGTGCAAGATTGGGCACAGCCTAAGAGTGTGTTTGAGATCCGCAGTTTTTTAGGATTAGCTGGGTACTACCGTCGGTTTGTGAAGGATTTCTCTAAGTTAGCCTCGCCGTTGACTAGATTGACGCGGAAAGGGGTCAAGTTTGTGTGGAGTGAGACTTGTGAAAAGTCGTTCCAGGAGTTGAAGGTTAGGCTAACCACCACTCCGGTTTTGATTTTTCCGAAGAGAGGGTTGGATTATGTGGTTTATTGTGATGCCTCGCGAGAGGGTTTGGGTTGTGTGTTGATGCAAGAGGGGAAAGTGGTAGCTTATGGCTCACGTCAGTTGAAAATTCACGAGAAGAACTACCCTACTCACGACCTAGAGTTAGCAGCAGTGATCTTTGCCTTGAAAATCTGGAGGCACTACCTTTTGGTGAGAGGTTCGAAGTGTTCTCGGACCACAAGAGTTTGAAGTATCTATTTACACAGAGAGACTTGAATTTGAGACAGAGGAGATGGATGGAGTTCATTGAGGACTATGATTTTGAGTTGCATTATCACCCGGGAAAGGCCAATGTTGTGGCCGATGCCCTTAGTAGGAAATCCATTAGTGATGTAGCTTGTATAGCCATCCGGGAATGGGAGATGTTGGGTGTACTTGGCGAGTTTGATTTGCATCTGGGCGAATCTGTTGAGGCTGCGGCCTTGTTTTCTGTAGTAGCGCAGCCTACGCTTGTGACACGAGTGTTAGAGGCACAGAGAGGTGACCTTGAGGTAGAATCCCTCCGAGAGAAGATCTCCAGTGGGAAGGTTGAGAAGGGTTTGACGGTGTATCCCGAGCTGAGTGTGAGATACCGAGACCGTTTGTTCGTGCCGGAGTCTTGCCGAGAGGAAGTACTCCGAGAGTTCCATCATTCGCGCCTTGCGGTGCATCCGGGAGGTACTAAGATGTATCGAGATTTGGGTTGCCAGTTTTGGTGGCGGGGTATGAAGAGAGATGTGGCTGTTTTCGTATCGAAGTGCCTTACTTGCCAGTAAGTGAAGGCCGAGCATCAGAGGCCAGCGGGTTTTTTGCAACCCTTGCCTATTGCCGAGTGGAAGTGGGAGCATGTCACCATGGACTTCGTTGTAGGTCTTCCGAGGACTCAGCGGGGGTAGTGACGCTATTTGGGTGGTTGTAGACCGGTTGACTAAGTCGGCGCACTTCATTCCCGTGCGCATGAGAGATTCGGTAGATCATCTTGCCGACTTGTATATTCGGGACATAGTGAGGTTGCACGGGGTCCCAGTGACGATCGTCTCAGATAGAGATCCTCGTTTTACTGCTAGATTGTGGCAGAGTTTGCAGAGTGCTTTGGGCACTAAGTTGACTTTTAGTACGGCTTATCACCCTCAGACTGACGGGCAGTCCGAGTGTACTATTCAGATCCTTGAGGATATGCTTCGAGGTTGTGTCCTTGATTTTAGTGGGACGTGGGAGAGGCACTTACCATTGGTGGAGTTTGCCTACAACAACAGCTTTCAGTCTAGTATTGGTATGGCACCGTTTGAGGCCTTGTATGGCCGACCGTGTAGGTCTCCAGTTTGTTGGGCCGAGGTGGGTGATGCACCTTTGTTGGGTCCGGAGTTGGTTAGAGAGACGACGGAGAAAGTTGAGCTTATCCGTAGGAGGCTTGTTACAGCCCAGAGTCGCCAAAAGAGTTATGCCGACCGTATGAGAAGACCTTTGGCGTTTGAGATAGGTGATCATGTCTTTCTGAAAATATCACCTAGGCGAGGTTTGATGAGGTTTGGGAAGAGTGGGAAGTTATCCCCTTGGTTTATTGGGCCTTTTGAGATCCTTGAGAGGATTGGCGAGGTTGCTTATCGTTTAGCCTTACCGTCGCAGTTGTCCAGAGTGCATGACGTGTTTCATGTGAGTATGCTTCGGAAGTATGAGCCGGATCCATCGCATGTGTTAGATTGGACCGACTTAGAGGTAGATGAGGATGCCTCGTATGAGGAGAGACCGGTACGGGTCTTGGATAGGCGGGATCAAGTCCTGCGTGGCAAGACCATCCCTTTGGTAGAGGTTTTGTGGAAACATCACGGAGTGGAGGAAGCCACTTGGGAACGTGAGTTGGAAGTCCGCGAGAAATATCCGGACTTGTTTATTGATGAGTAATCTTGTATTTAGATTTTGTAATATTGTTGGACTTAAGAGCTTTATATATGTCTTAAATTGTAAAACACTGGTAATGTTTTGGTTTAATGGAAGTATCTTGCAGAACTTACCCTGATATGGGAGTTGATTATAATATTGCATGTGTTGGCTATATTGTAGAAATGGAGTTGTATCATGTATATTGACTATGATATGAATTGTGAACCATGTGTGCTAGAAATGGTTGAAAGTGGGAGAGAATTGCATGCTGATAATGCACTTGTAAATTATGTTGTGAAATGCCTCTTGATAAGAGAGGGAATGACCGGTAATGGGTCGAGTTATTGAATGTTAAAAATGTAACACTGTTTAAAATGGAGGAAAACCTGTTTTTTTTTAAAAAAAAAAAACCTGTGCCAAATTTCGGGGATGAAATTCTTTAAGGGGGGGAGGTTATAGCGACCCCGGGTTTATCCTTGTTGTACAGAGATCCGGACATGTGTCCGTGGATGATAGTAGTTGATTATTACCTGGTGTACATCCTTTCTTACTTTGTAATTGAGTTATAGGATGTGTTGGGCAGGTTTGTTACAGGTTGGTTGAGTTTAGAAACCAAAACTAGTTGCCCAGTTTTTTTTTACCTGTCCGCTCGAGCGGGGGTTTTGGCGCTCGAGCGGAAATTGCACCCATCCAGTATTTCCTGTGCAGTGTTGGAAGCTCGAGCGTGGGATTGGCCACTCGAGCGGGGTTGTGTGAGTGCCGCTCGAGCAGGGAGTTGGACGCTCGAGCGGGAGACCTGTCTGCAAAAGTACTGGGAGTGTGCATCCGGAGCTCGAGCGGGGGATTGGCCGCTCGAGCGGGAGTCTGTGAGTGCCGCTCGAGCGGGGAGTTTGACGCTCGAGCGGGGTGACTTTTATATAAATCCGAGATCCGACCTTTGGATCACTTTTTCAAGATCTTTTCTCTCTCTTACTTTTCCGAAAAGCCATTTTCAGAGCTTCTCACTCTAAAACCGGCCCTTCTCTCTTAGATTTGATCTAGCAGGAGTTGTTTGCTCACTTTTGGTCTTTACGAAAGTTGTGTTGATCGTCGAGGGCTACATTTTAATCTGAAAATTTCGGAATTTGAAGCATATTGGTTTTGGTCTTCATCTCCATTGGAGCTCAAACTTTGAGGTAGGGATAACCTACTCCTTACTATGAGCTTTGTCTTTAAATTTTAGTATTTTGAGATGTTGGGTTGGTTTGGTAATTTGGTGAAAGTTTGGGGCTTTTGTGTAAATTTACAAAAGTTAGGGTTTTAGCTATATAAAGCCTAGATGCATGTTCGGCATGAAAAAGTGAAATTAATGTTAAAACATTAATGAAAATGGAACCTAAGGGTTGTAATGTTAGTTATGGAAAATGCCCTAATTACATTGATTGATTAATTTGTATAATTAATTGTTGGGAATGAGGAATTGAATTGAGAATGTGGAAATTGGAAAGGGAAGGGGTTAAAGGGGGTAGTTGGATTATTTATCACTCACCTAGTTGAAATGTTGATTATATATCCATTGTTGCATTTACTTTCTGTATAGAAATAACTGCTTTGGGCTATCGGTGGAGGATAGTCGTGATTGTTGTAGACAATGCATGATGATTAGGCAAACGGAAACTAATCACTGGAATGAGTCATTGAGTATGACGATTGAAAGAACACGTTAAATTTATATGTTGTGTGATGATGCGTATAATTATTGTTTATATGCATTGTGTTGTGTTGGAGGAGACAGGGGATGTACTCCGCGGTTTAGGGGAAGATAGGGGATGGACCTCTAAACCGGATGTTGTTGGGAGGAGATAGGGGATGGACTCTGTAGATAGAGCTCATATGCTTATCTAGTGATGTATTGACAGAGCTCATATGCTTGTCATTGGAAGTGTGATAGTGCTCATATGCATATCTGTGGAAGTGATGATATAGCTTGTATGCTTATCTGTTGGTGTGTGATATAGCTAGTATGCTTATTTGTTATGAAATGGGAAGTATTTGATATGAGTTACTGTCTCATATGAGTTGTTTGGCCAGGTTCTGAGCCATGGTTATAAATTGAGAATTGAAAAGAAATGGAAAATAGACTGTAATATGGACTTGTATGTCATGAAACCGTAAAATGTGATAAGGGAAAGTATCTGTGTTGGCCATCTATCAGCTGCTAATCTTTTAGTCATTGTTCATATTTGGTTTAGAGTATTTCTACTGGGCTGTGGCTCACCCTATATGGGAATATCATTTTCAGGTACAGGTAGCATGCCACCTCCAAGGACGTAGCTTGGGAGGCTAGAGGCAGGCGGATTTTGTTGTTTTATTTCTTTGATGTATTACATATATATTCAAGCCAAGGGCTTAATGTGTAAATGAGTTAGTATTCCTTTGTTGTAACCAAGTGTTAACTTGGAAAGCTGTAAGCCTTTAGGGCATTTGCTTTTGTCGTTAACATGTAATACTTTTTGTAATGGAACTCTGATGAATAGAAGAATGTGGAGTTTTTATATATCAATGCATGTTGTAGACGTCCCCGAACGCCCCGGGAGGGTTAAGTCCCGTTCTGTTCATTTGGGGTCACTACAGCTCGGACTCTTAAATGTCACGGTTCTTAATTTGAACCAAAGAGTCCAAATCCGGCAAATTGTTTTGAGAAACTAATTTTTGAAAAAGTGCCAAACATGGACTGCTTTGCCAGATACAGAGTCGCCACCTAAATATTTTATTTTGGGAAATTTAGGAAACCCTGACTCGGTGCCAAAAGGCCACGTGTCCGTCATCACCAAAGTTGCCTCGGCTCGGGAACTTGGGTACGATTGGGGAAGGTCACTTCGTGAGCACCCCCGCTCGCCCGGTCATAGACCGGCCTCTACTAACCATGATATCAATTTTTGAAAATATTGTGAGTTCTTATTCCGGTTATTAGCCTAGGTTACTATGTGATGCTCACAGCATATAAGTATAGACCGGGTCGCCCAGATTGGAACAAAACATTTCATGCTTGTTTTTGAAAATGGTTTGCTACCCGCAGGTAGGCTTGAAACATTTGATGATTTATTCCAATTCAGATAACCCAACCTTCACCCACAGGCATTCAGGCAGGTATATCAGATAAGCACATAGCCTCAAGGTAAGCATGCTATTCATGGCAGCACTCACACGCATGCAAGGATGCTAAAGCATAAAGCTTACCGAGTACTCCAAGCCAAAATAGAAACTCATTAGAAATCATGCATGATCCTAATTATACAGAAATGCCTAATGCAACACATGCAAAATTCAACTATAGCAGGCTCGGCTATTCTAAGATGGCATATGGAATGCTACAGCTAACATGTATTCAACTTTGAAATTGAAAGTACAATGCAGTTAGTATGATGCGCCGAGCCCGGTGCATGCAAAACTGATGAATGAATGCAAACATGCTGTCATACTGTATGCTAATTGAAATATGCCCTAATCTAACCATCAAAAGCAGATAAATAAAAGGGAGAAAGACGTGGGGTTGGAAGACATACATCACACTCACGCACACTTATTACAGTTGTGCCCTCACTCAGAGGGTCCGAATAAATAATACAGTCCAAATATTACAGTCCCAAATAAAAGAATATTACAGTCCAAAATATTACAAAATTCTAATTAATTAAAGAATTAACTAAGAAAGCAAATAAAACTGGCGTGCAGGCCAGGGACTGCCTTGCTTCTGATGGATGATGCATGTCCAGATTGTCTTGCGCAGAAATCCACCAGAATGCCCCAATTAGCCTCTGTTTACACCTGTTCTTGAAATGCATGCCAAGCTCCAAAAAGTTGCTGATTCTTCGTTTTGCTGCAATAGAGAGCAGGAAAGGGGCATAGCAATGTATTTGCACAGATATATGCATGGCTCGATCCTCGTGCCACCAATCACGCATACCGAGGCATGATGGCCGAGGAGTCGAAATGCACAACTCAATATAGGATGAATGCACATGAAACTACAGCTAAAACCTAACTCCATCATGGATAATCCGGAGTGTCGGTGACTAGGGAATTGAGACACATTCCGTCACTCGTAGTACGAAATGCACCTCGTTTCCCGTGCCCGGGCTAACTCTTATTCCGGACATGATGCAATATGCCTGATATGCGTGAAATGCAACTAAGATACAATCCTAACATATACAATGCTATAGAAATGAAATGCCTCGAAATGCGTGCACACGGGCACGCAAACCTAGATGCCTCGAAATGCGTACACACGGGCACGCAAACCGAGATGATACATGAATACAATGAAAATGAGACGCCTTGAAATGCGTGCACGCGGGCACGCGAACCGAGGCAATGCAAATGGTATGAAAATGAGGTGCCTCGAAATGCGTGCACGCGGGCACGCGAACCGAGGCAATGGTAAATGCAATGAAAATGAGATGCCTCGAAATACGTGCACACGGGCACGCAAACCGAGGCAACGGTAAAATGCTATGAAAATGAAGTGCCTCAAAATGCGTGCACACGGGCACGCAAACCGAGGCAACGGTAAAATGCTATGAAAATGAAGTGCCTCGAAATGCGTGCACACGGGCACGCAAATCGAGGCAATGGTAAATGCTATGAAAGGACATGAAAACATGATATGGGCTTATACCAACATGAGTGAGCCTCAGCCACACTCACATAAGATGCCGGCGGATAAAAATGAGGTGCCTCGAAATGCGTGCACACGGGCACGCAAACCGAGGCAATGACGGAATGCGATGTAATGACATGGAAATGATAATATGGGCTTATACCAACATGAGTGAGCCTCAGCCACACTCACATAGGATGCCGGCGGATAAAAATGAGGTGCCTCGAAATGCGTGCACACAGGCACGCAAACCGAGGCGGTGGCAAAATGTGATGAAATTATATGAAAACATGATATGGGCTTATACCAACATGAGTGAGCCTCAGCCACACTTACATAGGATGCCGGCAGATAAAAATGATGTGCCTCGAAATGCGTGCACACAGGCACGCAAACCGAGGCGGTGGCAAAATGTGATGAAATGATATGAAAACATGATATGGGCTTATACGAACATGAGTGAGCCTCAGCCACACTCACATAGGATGCCGGCAGATAAAAATGAGGTGCCTCGAAATGCGTGCACACAGGCACGCAAACCGAGGCGGTGGCAAAATGTGATGAAATGATATGAAAACATGATATGGGCTTATACGAACATGAGTGAGCCTCAGCCACACTCACATAGGATGCCGGCAGATAAAAATGAGGTGCCTCGAAATGCGTGCACACAGGCACGCAAACCGAGGCGGTGGCAAAATGTGATGAAATATGGCAAAAATGATATGCAAGCATGCTAATGGAATTTCAACACTAAAATATGGGGGAAAACAGTCCCGAAATGAGGCGAAATGACATGAAATGCAAGGAATTGTCCCGAAATGCGAATTTAGGCACCCGAAATGACCTATAGCTATGCCAAACATGCACAATATGGACATGCAATACAAAGACAGAAGCTAGACAGTCCCAAAAAAGGCACTTTCATAGTTATAAACATGGCCAAACAGCAAGCATAGGTATGGCAAAAATAGCATGCAAGAATAGAGGCCAAGAGAGGGGTAATGAAGCAAGTGATACAAGAAAAACCCAAACTGAAAAATTTCCTTCTACAACACTGAAGAGGGACCAAAAATATGAATATTTAGAGTATATGGCAGACCTCAAATCAGTATACAAACATGATAGAAATGTGATGCAAAATTAGGCTCAAAAGTGGCTACAACATGAAGTATACAAAATAATCACCAAACAGCCAAAGACCCTTAATAAAACATGTAGAATGGACCAAAATAAGCACTTTTCCAGAACTGTAAAATGGCCAAAAACAAAAGCATGGTAGGCTAACTAAACATGCAAGAATGGGGAATAAAAGAGGGATATAACATGAAGTGACCTATGGAAGCCTCAAACCATGAAAGGACCTAAATGAAGAATGAAGTATGGACCAAAATAATCACTTTTTCAGAACTGTAAAATGGCCAAAAACAAAAGTATGATAGGCTGCCATTGCATGCAAGAATGGGGAAGAAAATGGGAGTATAAAGGTAGGTACAACATGGAAGTCTCAAATGGTGTTGAGCCCTTCTTCAATGTTGAAGAGGGGCTCAAAATAAGCCTAATATCAGTTTAAAACATGCTCGAAAATAGATTGCTCATGGGTCAAAAATAGCATGCAAAATTATGACATACAAGAGGATCAATGAAGCAAGTGTGTCATGGAGGGCTCAAACAGGGTTGAGCCCTTAATGAAAAGTGAAGATGAGCTCAAAAGAGGACCCTTTTCAGTTAGGGCCGGAGCTTGAAACAAAAAGCAAGTGGGGCTTAGAAATAGATCAAGAAAAAGGGTCAAAAGGGTAAAAGTACTACTTACCCTTGAAGACTCAAACTTTTGTTGCTTCTTGGATGAATTTGCAGCTTCTTTGGCCTTTGAGAAACCTTCCTTGTTGCTGGAAATGAGGTGGTGGTGGTAGTAGAGCTTGGTGGTATAGAAGGAATGATGGTTAGGGACTTAGGGTTTTTCAAAGAATTGAGAAGGATGAAGATGGAGTTGTGTATGGAGGCTTGAAGGAGAGTTTTTCTAACCCCAAAATACTACAAGGCTTGCTTGCTATATAGGCCAACAAGGGGGTGTAAAGGTGGGGGAAAAGGAGAGCAAAATTTTCCCACGAAATATCCCCCAGATAAAGATCTTGTCTGGGGGAAACAGCTCCACAGCTGTAAAGTGTACAGTGTAAGGAAGCAGGCCGGCCTGGTACTTTTGTTGCAGGTGGCCGGCCGGCCACACCCCCTAACCGGCCGGCTAGGGGTCAAAAGGTACAATGAGATTTTCTGGTCGGCCACCAACTGGTGAGGTACTCCTATGTGTGTACAACACAACCATGTGGTTAAAAGTCCAAGAAAGTGGGTCCAAGGGGTTCAACATTAGCTCGGAAAGAGGGGTTCAAAAGGGTCAATTTGAATTACTGGCCGGCCATGAACTTTTAGGGTCCTCTCATGTGTGTACATCACAAATATGTGGTTCAAAGTTCGAGAAAAAAGGTCCAAGGGGTTCAACATTAGCCCGGAAGGAGGGGTCAAAAGGGTCAAGTTGAATTAATGGCCGGCCATGAACTTTTAGGGTCCTCTCATGTGTGTACATCACAAATATGTGGTTCAAAGTTC
This sequence comes from Camellia sinensis, assembly GCF_055761805.1. Taxonomy (NCBI): domain Eukaryota; kingdom Viridiplantae; phylum Streptophyta; class Magnoliopsida; order Ericales; family Theaceae; genus Camellia; species Camellia sinensis. The sequence goes on along the minus strand of NC_138962.1, from coordinate 9,853,976 downwards.
GAGAAAATGGGCCCAAGGTGTTCAACATTAGCCCGGAAGTACGAAAAACGGGCGTCGGAGGGCGTCGGAGGATGTATAACTGGTTGCTGCAACAATTGCTGGCCTCCCACCCTTCAGTGACCTCCCTGGTGATAAAACAGAGGTACCTGCCAAAAATGAACAAAAACCGTTGCAAAACGAATGCTCGGGGACCAAAACACGCAGTTCGGGGTCCCGAAAATGGGCTGTTAAGCACCGAAAGTGGCATTCGGCCACGAAGTGGGCTTCTCAGCCCCCAGTGTCCCTCAAAAGGGGGCAAATAGGAAGTATGCCAAAAATTAGAGCAATAGGAGATGGTTAAGCGGTCCCGAACCGAGGCACACGGCCTGACGGCTCCGAAAACCGGAAACCGGACTCCGAAATGGGAAAAATGGCCTACGGCCACCAAATGTAGCCTACGGACATTGAGAGATGGTCTACTGGACCTCTCCCTCCCCTCAGGAAAAGAAACAGAGAAAACCGAGTCTGGTTCGCAAACCGAGACAAGGCACAGAAGAGGGTTCGGAAGTCCGGAGGCAGGGCTCACGGCCGCGACTCTAAAACTTCTGAACGAGCACATTATGCAACATCACCAAGCGCTCAATCGGTGACGTCTGAGTCTTAAGGTCGGTCAAAAATGGGGTGTCTACAGTTGCCCCTCTTTGACAGAACTCGAAAGTCATAAGTGACGGGAGTGAATGTCAAAGCCCAGAGACGACCCATTTTTGACAAGGCCGAAGACTTAGACAAACATACAAGATAAACAGAGATGTGCCCGTAGGCGTGCCCGCAGGCAGGGGGCAAAATGCAAATGATATGCAAGAAGCCGAAGATAACCCAATGATCATGCAAATGCAGCAAGCTGTAATGAAGCAAGTATTCGCAAATAGATGCAACAGTTTTAAGCAAGAATGCAAAGCAACAACTACATTTCATGCAGTTAAGAATGCGGAGGATTATTCAATCCCCGCCACGTCTCACACGGAGAAGATACGATACCTGCGCGATTCGTCTGGTCGCACCAGCCTCAATTGAACCGTACATACAATATCGTGCCTGCACAAGAGAGAAATTGCAACAAATACAATACGCTGACAACATGTATTTAATGTGATTTCGAAAGTTCGACACACGCAGTGCCGGTGAGTGAATGCACCGCAATGCAAGAATGGAACGTGCGTGACAACGCATGCTCAAACATGGAGGTATGCCAATATCAAGAAATGTGCACGTTAATACAGGTATGCTTATGAGAATGTAAGATAATGTGACACGAGCAAGAATCAGGGCGTCCGTTTGTCATGAAACAATGAGTACGGAAACGCATGTTTCGGCGAAGGTAACTCAATCGCGGCCTCCAATCCACTTCCCTGAAAGGTTACAACTCATTCAAAAAGGATACACTTTGATTTCGATGAGTGATGATGAGACATATGTCAGAACTTGAAGCTGAAGTTCCGGCGGAGCTATTTCGCGACCGGAAGTGTACTTTTCTTGAACTTTTTCAGGTCCCGGGAACTCCGATCTTCCTCAAAATTTGCAGAGAGCTAGGTGAGCATGTGGGGAGCATGGCCGGCCATTCATCTTCCCAAGGGGAGGTGGCCAACCGGTTTCTAATAAAGCTAATGGCTGGCCGGCCATTTCTGCAAAAAGCAGATAGCTGGCCGGCTAGAAATAGGGGCCGGCCGGCCATGTGCTTTATCCGGGGTATTTTGGTCTTTTTCACTCCCTTTTTGCATGCTTTTTCAACCAAGACCTTGAGCCTATAAAAGGCAGCCGAGGCCCCCTTCCTTTCTTGCCTTCTACAACACTTTCCTCTCCAGATCTGAGTTTCACGCGCGTTTTCCAACGCCCCGTGCAAATTGTTTTCGCAAAAACACTCAGTTTCAAGCACTTTGAAGCGATTAAATTCCGGCTTCGGAGCTTCTTTTTGCATTTTCGCCACTTGAGGTAAGTTTGTCTCAATATTTGGAATATTTTCTCGGGAGTTGACTTTTGTTGACTTTTTATTTCCCGAGAGTTGACTTTTGTTGACTTTTTCTAATTTTGGCCCATTTTGCTCATTTCTGCTCCCTTTTACAGATTCTTTGAAAATGGCGGGCAATTCTCCCCATGGCGGAGGTTTTCCAGGTGCCGGAGATGATTTCGATCCCATGACTCTACCGCCGAGGACCCGACCTTTCATTCCCGGGAGGTACCGTCCGCCAGCACACGTCCTCCCTCGTGCTGTCTTCCGTCACTTTACCAGTTTTGACGAGCGAGCACCCGGGGATCTGCTTCTCAGAGAGCCGGAGCAGCATCTCTCTCACGAGGCCCGAGAGGTATTTACCTCATCTTCTGTATTTTATATTTCGCACCTTTGCCATGCTTGAACATGCAGTTTAGCTTATGACATAGTACTTTGCTTGCATCCTGAACATGTAGTTTCAACACTTGAATTTTTGAACACTTGGCTCACCAATTAATTGTGAACGCACTGTACACATTAGTTAAGAGGCGAACACACAGTTCAAACACTGATTTGTCGAACACACAGCTCGAATTCGAAAGTGGACACACAGCCCACATTTTGAATTTTCTGAACACGCAGCCCAGATTAGATAGTGAACACGCAGCCCACAATTTAACTGAAAGTTGAACACGCAGCCTAAACTTCAAATTTTCTGAACACGCAGCCCAGGTAGATAGTGAACACGTAGCCCACAATTTAACTGAAAGTTGAACACGCAGCCCAAACTTCAAATTTTCTAAACACGCAGCCCAGATAGATAGTGAACACGCAGCCCACAATTTAACTGAAAGTTGAACATGCAGCCCAAATTTCAAATTTTCTGAACACGCAGCCCAAGTAGATAGTGAACACGCAGCCCACAATTTAACTGAAAGTTGAACACGCAGCCCAAACTTCAAATTTTCTGAACACGCAGCCCAGATAGATAGTGAACACGCAGCCCACAATTTAACTGAAAGTTGAACACGCAGCCCAAATTTCAAATTTTCTGAACACGCAGCCCAGGTAGATAGTGAACACGCAGCCCACAATTTAACTGAAAGTTGAACACGCAGCCCAAACTTCAAATTTTCTGAACATGCAGCCCAGATAGATAGTGAACACGCAGCCCACAATTTAACTGAAAGTTGAACACGCAGCCCAAACTTCAAATTTTCTGAACGCGCAGCCCAGATAGATAGTGAACATGCAGCCCACAATTTAACTGAAAGTTGAACACACAGCCCAAATTTCAAATTTTCGGAACACGCAGCCCAGATAGATAGTGAACACGCAGCCCACAATTTAACTGAAAGTTGAACACGCAGCCCAAATTTCAAATTTTCTGAACACGCAGCCCAGATAGATAGTGAACACATAGCCCACAATTTAACTGAAAGTTGAACACGCAGCCCAAACTTCAAATTTTCTGAACACGCAGCCCAGATAGATAGTGAACACGCAGCCCACAATTTAACTGAAAGTTGAACACGCAGCCCAAATTTCAAATTTTCTGAACACGCAGCCCAGATAGATAGTGAACACGCAGCCCACAATTTAACTGAAAGTTGAACACGCAGCCCATTTGATTTCAAATTTTCTGAACACGTAGCCCAGATAGATAGTGAACACGCAGCCCACAATTTAACTGAAAGTTGAACACACAGCCCAAATTTTAAATTTTCTGAACACGTAGCCCAGATAGATAGTGAACACGCAGCCCACAATTTAACTGAAAGTTGAACACGCAGCCCAAACTTCAAATTTTCTGAACACGCAGCCCAGATAGATAGTGAACACGTAGCCCACAATTTAACTGAAAGTTGAACACGCAGCCCATTTGATTTCATTGGCGCACAGCCCATTCATTCCATTACTGACATATGTATTCATTCTGAATGCAGGTTGGTTCCCGCAGTGTGCGGGGGTATGGTTCCACCATTGCGCGGGACTGGTACGCCGAGCTCCCGGAGGGTGTTTGAGATTTAGTCGACTTGGCAGGGTTCGGGCCCTTCTGCGTCGGGTTGTCGCGTTGTCCTGCCAGGAGGACACTGATGGCAACCTTGGTAGAGAGATGGTGGGACACCACCAATTCCTTTCATTTCTCTGCTACCGGGGATATGACCATGACCCCTTTTGACTTCGCTGTATTGACCGGCCTTGACGTTGGAGGTTGGTCCATCCCCTACGATGAGGATATGGGCGAGTGGGAGGCCGCCTGGATGTATCTGTTGGGGGCTCACCCGCCTGTTGATAGGGTTTCAGGGAGAGTCCGATACACTTGGTTCTCTTCCCATTTCCGGCGGGCGGAGATGGTGCCTGAGACTCCCGAGGAGACGGAGCAGTATGCCCGTGGTTTCCTGATGTTCCTCTTCGGGACTACCCTGTTTGCCGACAGAGGGAACACCGTTGGGCTATACCTGCTGAGCGCTCTAGTCGACCTATCACAGGTCCATCGATATGACTGGGGTGGCGCCGGCCTGGCTACCCTTTACTTTTATATGAGCGCGACCTCCCACGGGCGGGGCGACTTACTTGGCGGCTACTGGAGAGCCTGGGAGGTACTTTTCTGTCCCCTTTGATTTACATTTCTGCTTTTCATTACTTGTACATTGCACACACAGCGCACTTTTACAGTCTGTATTTTGCTCTCAGCATTTCGTACTTGCATTCTGCACTGTTTTTCTCAGCTATGGGTCTATGTATACTTCCCATCATTAGCCCTAGAGTTGGAGGTGGTAGGGATTCCCATGACCCCATATTCATTGGTGTTCGAGGGCCCACACCGGCCGAGGCCTCGAGAGACCCTCCTTCGCCTACGACAGTACTTTGACACTGTGCGACATTCAGAGGTACCTCAGAACTTTCAATTCCTTTCATTCTCATCTTTGATTTGCTCTGTATATTCTCGATTTCTGATTGGTTTATGCATTTATCATCCGCAGATTACATGGCAGCCCTGGGTGTCCCTGGGTGACGGCCTCCGACTTCAGTATACCGGAGCGTCGGGCATTTCCCAGTATAGGGTCCTGCTCGAAGGGCCGGTTGGCAGGGTATGGTTCCTGGGGGAGCGCTTTCTGCGCCAGGTATGGGGGTATCTTTCTCAGGATATTCCCGCAGTACCCCCAGCCAGTATGCGGACTGCTGACAGGCTCTCTTACTCAGAGGTAGTCGGCGCCATGCTGGGCAGTGATGCTTTACTATACATTGAGGAGGGGGACTACGCCACTTACCGTCACATATATTTGATGCCTCCATTGACGGGAGCTCATATCCCGATGATGAGGCCTGCCGGTATGTCATCCTCAGACCAGGCTCGGGCTCGGGCTGCAGACGCCCCTTCTACTAACAGGGCCGGTACATCTAGAGGTGAGAGTAGACCGATTCCTCCGGCTCCGTCGGTTCATCCTCATCCCGGATGGCCAGATATGCCTACTGAGTTGATGGCGTGGCAGTATGGGGCTAGCTCTCCGACTCCGATTCCACTAGAGCCTCCGATGCCCAGTGATCGATACGCCATTGATCCGGACTCACTGCCGGTATGCTCCACTTCTTTTCATTCATCATTTAGATGTTTAGACACTCTTCTGTTCACTGATGATTATGAGCTCATTTTTGCAGCCATCGCGAGGGTACATGGAGGAGGTGGTTGGACTGGTGGCCACACTCGAGGGCATGGTCCTGCGTAGGGAGGTACAGTTGTCTGTCGCGAGCATTCAGGTACCCTTCAGTTTTCTGGCATTTATCATACTTCTGATGACATGCTGATTTCTACTGCATCGATAGACTATTTGTGTAGAGCACATCTGACACACACCCCACTTGTACACTGTATTTACATGCACCCACTTTACGTATCCTTTGCTTGTATCTGCATCTGATGTATATATTTGGACTGATGTATTTGAATTGAACCCTTTGTTTTCAGATGCCTTCATGGTCCGGTCAGCCGCAGGCCAGGCCACCCGGGCCTCCTTGGGGAGCTGGGCCATCTGGGCCGTTTCAGGGGGCGGGGCCATCTCGGCCTTCCCGAGGATCCGGGTCATCTAGACCTTTTCGAGGAGCTCGAGGAGGGCCTGTCCGCAGACGCAGGGCTCACGTTGTGGAGGTGGAGCCTGATGAGGAGGAGGAGGATGCTGAGGAGGAGAAGGAGGCTACCGATCGTCAGTCAGAGACATCTGCTGAGGAGGGGGGCTCCGGTTTTGGCTCGGGGAATAGAGGCGAGGCTGAGGGGGATCCTGAGGATGACAGCTCCGACTCAGATGGTGATGATGGTGCGGAGATTGTCCCGCAGAAGAGGATGAGGAGTGCTTCTCGTTCCCGCTCCCGAGGACTTTGATGTTGCTATTTCCTGCTTTATTTTTCTTTTTGCTAGTAGTTTGTAGCACTTTGCACATTGTTAGGCAGTTTTATTTTTTTGTAAAACTTGTACCTTTGTTCGTTGCAAAGCATGATGAAATGAAATAGCTTTTGAAAAGGTGTTTGTATTTTAAACTTTTAGCATCGTATCGCATCAATTTATTTTGCACGAAAAATGAAATTGAATGGGAATGTGCATTGTGTAATCACCAAGTCAGGTAGTGAACCGACGCAACAAACTAAGCAACTCAACTCACTAAGATATAACAGAACCTTAGGAAGTTCACAACTCGATAAGCAAAATGCAACAACGCAAATAAACAAGACTTTAACAAAAATTGCTTAAACAGAGAGCAATGACTCAAAAATACAAAACACGTCCGCTCGACAAACAACTCGATAAGCAAAACAACAACTCGATAATCAAAACCACAACAACAACAAAGTGTACTTCTGACAATCTGGGCATCGAAACGCATCCGAAACGGAGGGAGATAAAGGCCTTTGACTCTCCCATTGCATGGAAATGCTTGGAACTTTCCCTCGAAGAGTAAAACAGGGCCAAGGAGATACACTGCAGCATTGCCAGCCATCCCTGGGAGCCGGCCGGCCATTTTTGTGGAGAGAGACAGCTGGCCGGCCATTTCTGCAAAAAGTAAATGGCTGGCCAGCCAGAAAAGGTGGCTGGCCGGCCATTCAGTCCTGCAGCCACCAGATTTTTGACACGTGTCCCCGTGAATAGTGTTTTTCCTTCTATAAAAGCTTCAACTTCGGGAACATTCATTTCATCTTAGTTTTAGCCAAAGATGGAGGCGTTCCTCGCAGAAAATATCACATCTTGGATCTCTTCTCTAGATGGCTCGGAAAAGCTGAATTTCCGGGGTTTCGGCTTGAATGCACTATTCATGCTGAGCCGTACTCCGCTACATCTTCCTTTTCTCCATGCCGCGGCAAGGTTCTGGAATCCAGTGACGCATGTTTTTAGCTTTGGCGGCCAAGAGATGTGTCCCACTTTCGAAGATTTTCAGGTTTTGATGGAATCTGAATGCTCTGAAGTGATCTTGCCTCAGCTCCGTTTTGGCCACGCTTAGGCTTTAGGGCGGATGTGTGGGCTCACGGCGCATGATGCTCGATCTATGATCTGCAGTGGGGAACTGGACATCCTCGGCTTGATCCGTCATTTTTCCGACGCCGGTGACCGCAGCAACCATTATTGGCAGGGTTTCCGGCAACACGCCCTCTGCCTATGTTTGTTGTCCCACTTTCTGCTTTCCTCGGGCTTCGGCGGGGCTAGCATTCGCTTGATTGAAGTCGCCCAAGGTTTGAGGGAAGGAAAGAGCTGTATTGCCATGACCTTGGCCGAGACACTGATAGGTTTAGATTCTGTCTATCGCCGGGAGGCGACTAGGTTTGCTGGGAGTCCACTGCTGCTGCAGGTACTGTTTCCCACCCAACCTTACATATATATTTGCTCACATCACTCGACCCTCAGGCTCGGTTTTTCTCACAAAACCCTTGTCTCACTTTTCTCTCATCGTACATCTCTCTGTTCTTTATTCTCTCATTTTCCATCCCTCCCCTAGGTATGGTTAATGGACAAGTTGCAGGTTGTGGACTCTTGCCCAGCTTATTCAGCTCGAGGCTACTTCTTTCGGCCGCGCCTAGTCAATGCTCTTGACGAAAGGTGGTGGTTCGATTGGATGTGCAATTTGTCCGCAGACGGCATTGCTTGGCGTTGTCCTTGGCTCAACCTCCCGGCAATGAGCTGTAGTATGTCTCGGCTGATTGGGATCCAATTGATTGGTCTAACCCACTGCGTATTCTATTTTCCGTTCCGGTTCCTGCGTCAGTTTGGCCATGATCAGACCTGCCCACCGGAGGGGATTGAGTACCCAGCCGCTTTCCCGATCCGGGGTGTACAGCTTGCCCGATATGCTACGGCATGGAGGACTAGAGAGCTCCTGGCCCCTGCTTCAACTTTTAGTTGCACTTTATCCGATGAGTGCTTGGATTGGCTCAATGAAGAGGCACAGGTTGGGCCTAGCTTGGCATCAGATGCTCCGTCCAGCTCTGGGAGGGGACGCAGAGATACTTGATTCAACTATGCCCCAAATTTATTGCTTATTTAGCATTTTCAAGTTTTCTTTATGAATGTACTAAAAAGCAACCTCGATTGTAATGCAAGAGCAGGAGAACTCAGTTTTGAAATCAATGAAATTGAAAGTTATGGTACTGAAAATTTTCCGCTTTTGGTCCAAAATGGTCTTAGTCGTAAAAAGATTAATTTGAGCAAAGTCAACTTTTATTAAAACTTTTCAAAACTATTTTCGATGTGGATCAGAACTGGACACGCCGAAGATCTATCACTGAGATGCACAACCCCAGATCCCTGCAACTGGAAAGTTGCCCCTAGTCTGAAGAACAATGCGGCACTCCATAGCAACAGAAAGTTGCCCCTAGTCTGAGTAACTTTGCATCGTCGCGGCAAACGGAAAGTTGCCCCTAGTTTGAACAGCACTGTACCGGAGATCACGATAAATGCTGACGGATAAAGATGACTGAGACGATCAAAATGGACAGAGTTGATCGGGGAAAAGTTTATGGCTGAACTTCAAGGTGAAGTTGCCTACGTATCCCAAAGATGGGAATCAAGCCTTACGTAGTTCAGGCTGAGGTTCACTCGAGTATTTTCACTCTCCTTTTGCGCTCTAACTTTTGCCAAGGCCGCCCTTTGCGGGTTTTCAACCTTGCGAGCTCAGTTTTATATTTTCTAATTTTTTGTGCTCTGAATTTTGCCTAGGTCGCCCTTTCGGGTTTTCGGCCTAGCGAGCCTCTCAAGGATAGTATTTCTTCAACTTGTCCATATTGATCGGTTGTGAGAACTCCAAGCCATCTAGATCCATCAGAACCACAGCTCCACCTGACCAGATAGCTTTGATGATGTAAGGACCAGTCCAATTAGGTTTGAACTTGCCCCTTGGGTCGTGGATGGGAGCTCGGTTGTCTTTGAGCACCAAATCTCCTTCTTTCAGATTCCTGGACCTAACCTTCTTGTTGAAAGCCCGGGCAATTCTTCGTTGATAGCCTTGGATGTGGTACAGTGCTTTCAGTCTTCTTTCATCAAAGAGCATGAGTTCTTCGAATCTGCTTTGCTGCCAATCTGCTTCGGCTATCTGGCATTCAGCCAACACTCGTAACGACGGAACCTCAATCTCAATGGGTAGAACAGCCTCCATTCCATAGACCAATGAATATGGAGTTGCTCCAGTAGAGGTTCTGATTGAAGTCCTGTAGCCCCACAGAGCAAATGGCAGCTTGTCTGGCCAATCCCGATAGGTTCCCACCATCTTCTGTAGTATATGCTTGATGTTCTTGTTGGCGGCCTCAACCGCTCCGTTGGTCTGCGGTCGGTATGTAGATGACTTATGGAAAGCCACATTGTATTTCTCCAACAAGTCTACCACTTCTTTCTTGAAGTGGGAACCATTATCTGAAATTATTTCGTTTGGCACCCCGTAGCGACAGATGATGTTGTTCCTGATGAACTTTGCGACATGCGACGCCTTCAACACTGCATATGATTGGGCCTCGACCCACTTTGTGAAATAATCTATCGCTACTAGGATAAACTCATGCCCGTTTGACCCCTTCGGGGTAACAGCTCCGATCACATCAATTCCCCAGACTGAAAAAGGCCATGGTGAAGTCATGTTGTACAGTTTTGACGGCGGGATGTTCATGCGGTTTGCATGAATTTGACACTTGTGGCATCGCCGAACAAAACTAATACAATCCTCCTCCATGGTTGACCAGTAGTAGCCCTGTCTGAGGATCTTTCTGGCCAGCATTACTCCATTCATGTGTGCACCGCACTCCCCCCCATGGATGGCTTCCATCAGGCGTTTTGACTCTTCAGCTTCTACACAGAGCTTATGCATTCCCAGATGACCCCTTTTGTACAACTTTCCTCCGCAGATAGTGAACTGAGCAGCCATTCTTCTGACAGCCCTCTTATCTTTGGCATTTGCCCCTAGTGGATATGTCTCCTTTTCCAAGAAGTTCCAGATGTCGTAATACCAAGGGTTGCCGTCTTGAACCTCATCTATGGCGGAAATCGACTCGTATGCTGGCACGAACTTCTGATCAATAATGACTGGACGCATCCGGACTCCGGATGGGATGTCTATCATAGAAGATAGAGTTGCTAGTGAATCTGCAAACCTGTTGTTCTCTCTTACGAGGTGGGTGAAATTTAGCTTTTCAAACCGAGGAATTAGCAGATCCAAGGTTTGGTGGTAAATTATCATCCTTTCCTCCTTGACTTTCCAATCTCCTTTTGCTTGAGACACAACAAGGTTCGAGTCCCCAATGACGTCCACTCGTCTTGCCCCTAGTTCCAGGGCTGCTTCCAGGCCAGCAATACATGCCTCATACTCTGCTTCATTGTTGGAAACTTTGAACTGGAGCTTGAATGCTAAAGGGATACGGGAATCATCAGGCGCTATCAGCAACACCCCTATCCCATACCCATACTGGTTTGACGCTCCGTCAAAGTACATTGTCCAAGTTTCATCTTTGACGTGCAGAATGGCTTCATCTGGGAATAGATACTCAATCGCTTCATCCCCCTCAACCGGGTGGTCGGCAAGGAACTCCGCTACCGCTCTGCCTTTTACTGACTTGCGCGTTACATACTTCAAATCAAATTCGGAGAGCAACAGCAGCCATCGAGCTAGCCTACCCGTAAGTGCTGGTTTCTCGAAGAGATATTTGATGGGATCCAAACGCGAAACCAACATTACAGAGTGGGCTAACAGGTAGTGCCGCAGCTTCCTGGTTGCCCATACCAAGGCCAAACAAGCCTTCTCCAGCGGTGTATAGCGGGTCTCGTAATCCAGCATCTTTTTGCTCAGATAGTATATGGCCCTTTCCGCTTTGTCTTCTGACTCCTGCGCGAGCATGCAGCCCATGGTAGTCTCAGTTACCGAAAGGTACAATATCAACGGTCTCCCCGGCTCTGGTGGCGACAACACGGGTGGGTTCTGTAGATATTCTTTGATCTGTTCAAAAGCTGCTTGACATCGGCCGTCCCATTGGAATTTCTTTCCTTTCTTCAGGAGACCAAAAAGTGGTTCACAAGTCAAGGTTAATTTAGAAATAAACCGTCTTATGAATTGCACTTTACCCAGAAAGCCTCGCACCTCATTTTCAGTCCTTGGTGGTGGCATTTCTAAGATGGCCTTGATTTTGGAAGGGTCGACCTCGATGCCCCTTTGTGTGATCAGAAACCCTAGCATCTTCCCTGCTGTAACACCGAACGTGCATTTCTGGGGATTCAGTCGCAGCCGAAACTCTTTGATCCTTTGAAAGAATTTTTGTAAGGCGGTGTAGTGGCCCTCTCTATCTTTGGACTTGACAATCATGTCGTCCACATACACCTCGACCTCTTTATGGATCATATCATGCAATATTGTAGTTGTTGCCCGTTGATACGTAGCTCCAGCATTTTTCAACCCGAATGGCATCACTCTATAACAATATGTCCCCCACGGGGTAGTGAACGCAGTCTTCTCCCGGTCTTCGAGTGCCATTACTATCTGGTTATAGCCTGAGAAACCATCCATAAACGAAAGCAAGGCGTGTCCTGCCGTGAAATCCACCAATTCATCGATGTGCGGCAAGGGGAAGTCGTCCTTCGGACTGGCCCTGTTCAAATCTCTGAAGTCTACACAGACCCGAATTCTGCCGTCCTTCTTTGGCACCGGAACAATGTTGGCCAACCAAGTTGGATATTCAGATACCAGCAGGAACCCTGCGTCAATTTGCTTGGTGACCTCTTCCTTAATTTTGAGAGCCCAGTCCGGGCGAATCCTTCTGAGTTTCTGTTTGACAGGGCGGGCCTCGGGATCAAGAGGGATCCGGTGCTGTACAATCTCAGGATCGATCCCAGGCATGTCTTCATAGGACCACGCGAAAACATCTTTGAAATCTTTTAATAAAGCGACTAAGCGCTCGCGCTCCTCTGAAGACAACGTGGACCCGATCTGGACCAGCCGCGGGTCCTTCTCAGTACCAACATTCACAGTAGTGATTTCATCCATTAAAGGTTTAACAAATCTTTCCTGCTCTTGATCAATTAATCGTTGCAAAACTGGGGGAATTTCTCCCTCGCTGTTTTCATCAAAATTTTGAAAATCCTGATTTAAGCAATAAATCAAAGGCACAGAAAAATACTCGGAAACCACATCCACATCATTCTCATTAAATGTTTCCAAGCCGTCAGATTCCTCTGTTACAACAGACTCAAAAGAAAATGAAAACGACGACCTAGACAGGACTGTGGCATCCGGGTTATCACTCCCAGGAATACCGGACTCAGACTCAGTCGAGCTGGAATCTGATTCCGACGTACAAGATTCGGTAGAATCAGATTCCGGCTCACTACCTGACCCGGAACTGCTAGATAAAAAGCGTTCTTCATATTGCCAGATGAGAGAAGGTGCGATAGATGCATCCAAGATCGGCGCTGGAAAGCCCGCAGCTATTTCATCTCCAATCACAGAAACCGAAGAGTTATCCCCCAAGCACTCTTGGCCGATCGGAGGATCTGATAGTAGACTCGCCAGTGCTACCCCCATTTCAAGCTCTGTGCTCTCAGGATCCACTGCTTCACATTGCTCAACCTCAGTTGGTGGGTCTGTCTGCGCTTCGGCAACGTCATTCCCAGATAATTGTATGTCGAAGAAGATTTCAAAACCAGGCACGCGCTTCCCCTCCGCGTTTTGCCATGGCTCCGGGAAGCCGCAGAATGGAAAATCTTCCCCCTCCCGGACGAAACGTTCGTTTAGGGTGCCCCAGATGGGCCTGTGCATTAACTCAAATGGCTTCCCGGCCTTCTTTGCTCTGGCCCTTCCGGCCATTTCTTTTCCTTTCCTCACCCAATCCTCCTTGGTGGGCAGATAACCCAGTCCAAAGGCGTGAGGGTTGTATGGCACTTCGGCCAATACTGAGACGCCCTTCCGGCCGCTTCTCCCTAATCCCATCCCGGGGGTATGTTTTAGCTTGTTCATGAGGTAGATAGATTGTGCACTAACGTACATGCCCTCATTCAAAGCCATGACATTCTGAACCACTTGAGCCTCGGCCAAAGTGAACCCCGATAAAAACACATCCTCCGTGCCGTGCTCAATCTCCAAGACAGGCGTGGACACCTCCAGCGGCGGATGGATTGATGAATTCCCAAAAACGATCGCTACCCCTTTCCCATGAGGGTACTTTAGCATCTGATGTAGAGTGGAAGAGACTGCTTTGACTTGGTGCAACCACGGTCGCCCCAAAAGTAGGTTAAAGGTTGCGGGAACGTCCAAGATATGAAATTCGATGTTGTGTTGTCCTGGACCAACCTTGGTTTGAATTTTAACAGTCCCCATCACTTCTCTGCTGGTATTGTCATATGCTCTGATCACTTGGGTGGTTGGGACGAAGTCCGCGGGTTTTAACCCGATTGCATATGCCGTTCTGGTCGGGCAGACATTAATCGCAGACCGGTATCAACAAGTACCACCGGTATCCACTTATCTCTACATTCAACAGAAATATAGAGAGGTTTGTTATGACTTGTGCCCTCAGGCGGTAGCTCCTTGTCCGCAAAGGTTAATGCCGGGGAACCTCCTCCCCGAAAAACCAGCCCAACCAGCTGTTCAGGCGTGGTGTCTATGGAGAGTTTGGACTTGTCCATAGCAGATAGGACAGCTTCTCTGTGTACTCGTGATGCCATTAGCAGTCCCCAGATGGAGATGTCTGCTTGTATCTTTTTTAACTGTTTCAGCACAGCTTCATCCTCAATCTGCTTCTCCTTCTGTCTCTCCGCTTCTCTATCCTTCCCGGATGCCTCGGGTTGGTCCAGATGTGGGGGCTTGAAGTACCGCCCACTTCTTGTCATATGGTCCACTTCATCAAGATACCAAGTATCATCCGGCTGGTTATTCCCCCAGTCTTCATCCGTGTGGGCAAGACACAAGTCGTCATCTTCCCACCACATTCCGCTGGCAGCCAACAGACACCTGTCTGGCTCCGGTCCAGTCGTACTCTCAATGCTCTCTGTCCATATGCTCGCGGCATTGTCTGTCTTCGTGCACACAGCACTTTCAGTCCCCTCAGGGCCCTTAGCTTTTCTAATTCTCTCAGCCTCCTCAAACTTTTCTTGTTCCGGCTGCGTCAGTACAGCTGTTTGTTCAACAGTTCCCATCACCATAATGCCCATGTCTCGAGCGGAATTCTTAACACCGGCGCTCTCCGGCGATACAACTTGGCTTTCGGCCATTCCGGCCACAACTGATATTTCCGCCCCTGCCGGGCTCTGTTCTGGTTGGGCTTCCCCCACTGCATCCGGTTGATCTTCGAGCCATCCAGTGGCCTCCTCTGATCCCTCATAATCGTACCAGTTAATCAACGCATCCTCCAGTCCCTGGTCATCAAGAAATTGCAGGTTGGCAAAGTCTTCCTCTGCGGCTGTCAAATCATCTGCCCATAGCCCAGATCCATCCCCCCGGATCATGCATAGCTCTCCTGTCTCTGGAAATTCTACACTTAGCCCAATTCGGCTCGTTGATAGGATGTGCTTGCTTGGATCATAGGCTCCCTCAGCAAAATTCCGCTCAGTCCCAGATTCAGCAATCTCATTTTCTCCCAAAATCTGCCCTGCCCCGTCTTCGACGGTCACCACCATCGGTTTTGGTTGGGTTTTGGAGATGTCCACCATGCACAAGAAATCAGTGCAATCGGGGAGGAGCACCTCTGGCTTGGGTAGGTGGGTGGGTGTAATATAGATGCTAGGATCGTAAGATGCGACCCCAGTCTGGATAAAGTTAATTCTTTTGGGAGGAGGAGCTTGGTTATGTGGTGGGAGAGGGTTGGTTGTGACATTGGGTTTATCAGGAGGTGCGATCACCTGTTTGTCAATAAGATCTTGGATCTCATGACGCAATCTGTAACAACGGTCGGTGTCATGACCATGTTGTTGGTGATACGCACAGTACTTTGACGGGTCATAAGAGGGGGGGAGTGGATTCGGTAATGGCTTTGGTTCCAGGGGTTTTAAATGATTTTTTCTGATCAATATTCCCAGAACTTTGGTCAGAGGCATATATAGTGGGGTAAAGGTTTTTTGGCCTCGCGGTTGGAATCTGTTGTTTTGTGTGTTGCTTCCGGACGCGCCGGAGAAGGGTGTGGCAGTCATGGGCCTTGGAGGGGGAGGGGGAGTGGTGGTGACCATACTAACTTCCGAGGCTCTCGTATTTGCAGTGCCACTCGGGCCCGCATTGTTGTTACGGTTGAACGTCCTCCTCCGTTGTTCTCTGTCGTGGTCAAACAGACCTTGTTTCATTGCGTCTTCGATTTGCACCCCCATATCATGTAAATCTGCGAAAGTAGGGAAGGGGACTACAATCATCCTCTGCATTAGCTTTGGGTGGAGATTGCGCACAATCATCCGGATTTGATCTTTGTCCGTGGGCCTTAAAGTCATCATTGACGCCTTCGCCCTCCATCGGATCACAAAGTCCGAAAAAGATTCCTTGGGCTCTTGCCTTGTCGTTTTGAGATCACGAGTTGTGATCTCGATCTGAGTGTTGTATGAATATTGCGCGACAAAGGCCTCAGCCATTTCATCCCAATTCTTTTTCACTTCATCTTGTAATCTTGCGTACCAATGAGAGGCCACACCCGACAGGGTTCGGCCGAATAATGAGAGCTTCTGTGGTCGTGTTAGGCCCATTGGCCGCAAGACGTCTGCGAACAGTCGGATATGGACCATGGGGTCGCCGGTCCCATCAAAACGGTCGTTTTGTGGCATTTTGAACCTATCGGGGAGTGTTCCGGCCTCCTCGGTATATCCATCTTCGATATCCGGCATAGCCTTGACCCCGTGGGATTTCTTAAAGAGCTTCTCCAATTTGCTCAATTTCAGAGCCGTATGATCAACCTCGACCTCAAATGGAGAGTCCGGGTGATTGGATGTATGGACCTTAGACAGTTGTGGTGGAAGCGGGGGCGGAGCTGGCCCCGTTGGAAGATTTGTGTCTTCTTGCAGATTTTGGATAGTCGGCGCAGTATTCTGGGTGTTTGGAGGAGTGTTCTGAACAGCAGGTGCCTGCTCAGGTAATGGGGCTCCTGCCGGAGGAGGAATTTGGTGTGAAGCAGACGCTGTATTCTGTTGTTGCAGTCTGGTAATCAGCTCAGCCTGCTGGGTCATAATCTCAGCTTGTTGCTTAGCGAGTTCATCCCGACGAACGGCATCCTGTTGCATGGCCCGCATGGTTTCCTACATTTGGCGCATCATTTCCTCAACTCCTGTTGGTGTCGTCATACTGTTTTGATTTGTCTGAACTACTGGCAGATCTGTCTCAATGGGGATCTCAATCCAATTGTCCACTGATGGGGGATACCACTGTTCTGGTGCTCTTTGTTCAGATACACTGCGCTTTTTCTGCTTCCTTCTTGTAACAGGGGGTAGAGAATGGAACACTGGCTGTCCGTCGATTAGATCCTCAGATCGATGGAGTTGACGACCTCGTGTCCAAAGTGCTTGGGGAATGCCTGCTGGGTTGGAAGCAATCGTGCTAAAACTGACCTAGCAAAAAAATAAATAAAGCGAAAAGGAAATAAATAAACAAATAAACGGACAGCATAACGGCTTAAAATAAAATGCAAGACACACAGTCGGGCATAATCAACACACAGTCAATAAGCTGAATAACATACTGTCCTCAAACACTGATTATTATCCCTGTATCACTGTTCCCTGAAACAGAATCTGATATCCGCAGATAACTCGTTCTCAAATACTGGTTGATGCCCGCAGGCCTGATACTGAACTGATGTACTGAACTGATGCCCGCAGGCCTGATACTGACAATACTGAACTGAAGCCCGCAGGCTTGATGCCCAAACTCATATACTGGTACATGCATTCCTGTAGAGACGCACTCTAAAGCACATCACAGATAAGTGAGAGCCAAAACACCCCTATGTTGGGGTAGGGTTTCCCTGTCCTATTGTGTCAGGAGCTAGGGTTTCACTACGCACGCAGCGGTTTCAAACAACCTATAAACGGGTAAGCAACCTGTCCTAGCTTGGAATGGTCACTATGGATCCGAATATGCACTAGGTCGAATGGTCGAAGAGGGTGCCCCGGTAAAACCGGGGTTTGTGTTCCCATACTGGCAGAGCCCACAACCGGTCAGCCTTATGGTCATGCCTTGACAAGACAAGCCTCCGGCAAACCGTTCAGGAATAGCAGATGGCAAACACGGTATCCTAGGCGCACCAATGCAAATGCAATGCAAAGAAACACACAAGTGTAGTCAAAAACAGATATCATGAGTTCGAGTCAAGCTCTCTAAATCCCCAGCAGAGTCGCCAGAAACTGTAGACGTCCCCGAACGCCCCGGGAGGGTTAAGTCCCGTTCTGTTCATTTGGGGTCACTACAGCTCGGACTCTTAAATGTCACGGTTCTTAATCTGAACCAAAGAGTCCAAATCCGGCAAATTGTTTTGAGAAACTGATTTTTGAAAAAGTGCCAAACATGGACTGCTTTGCCAGATACAGAGTCGCCACCTAAATATTTTATTTTGGGAAATTTAGGAAACCCTGACTCGGTGCCAAAAGGCCACGTGTCCGTCATCACCAAAGTTGCCTCGGCTCGGGAACTTGGGTACGATTGGGGAAGGTCACTTCGTGAGCACCCCCGCTCGCCCGGTCATAGACCGGCCTCTACTAACCATGATATCAATTTTTGAAAACATTGTGAGTTCTTATTCCGGTTATTAGCCTAGGTTACTATGTGATGCTCACAGCATATAAGTATAGACCGGGTCGCCCAGATTGGAACAAAACATTTCATGCTTGTTTTTTAAAATGGTTTGCTACCCGCAGGTAGGCTTGAAACATTTGATGATTTATTCCAATTCAGATAACCCAACCTTCACCCACAGGCATTCAGGCAGGTATATCAGATAAGCACATAGCCTCATGGTAAGCATGCTATTCATGGCAACACTCACACGCATGCAAGGATGCTAAAGCATAAAGCTTACCGAGTACTCCAAGCCAAAATAGAAACTCATTAGAAATCATGCATGATCCTAATTATACAGAAATGCCTAATGCAACACATGCAAAATGCAACTATAGCAGGCTCGGCTATTCTAAGATGGCATATGGAATGCTACAGCTAACATGTATTCAACTTTGAAATTGAAAGTACAATGCAGTTAGTATGATGCGCCGAGCCCGGTGCATGCAAAACTGATGAATGAATGCAAACATGCTGTCATACTGTATGCTAATTGAAATATGCCCTAATCTAACCATCAAAAGCGGATAAATAAAAGGGAGAAAGACGTGGGGTTGGAAGACATACATCACACTCACGCACACTTATTACAGTTGTGCCCTCACTCGGAGGGTCCGAATAAATAATACAGTCCAAATATTACAGTCCCAAATAAAAGAATATTACAGTCCAAAATATTACAAAATTCTAATTAATTAAAGAATTAACTAAGAAAGCAAATAAAACTGGCGTGCAGGCCAGGGACTGCCTTGCTTCTGATGGATGATGCATGTCCAGATTGTCTTGCGCAGAAATCCACCGGAATGCCCCAATTAGCCTCTGTTTACACCTGTTCTTGAAATGCATGCCAAGCTCCAAAAAGTTGCTGATTCTTCGTTTTGCTGCAACAGAGAGCAAGAAAGGGGCATAGCAATGTATTTGCACAGATATATGCATGGCTCGATCCTCGTGCCACCAATCACGCATACCGAGGCATGATGGCCGAGGAGTCGAAATGCACAACTCAATATAGGATGAATGCACATGAAACTACAGCTAAAACCTAACTCCATCATGGATAATCCGGAGTGTCGGTGACTGGGGAATTGAGACACATTCCGTCACTCGGAGTACGAAATGCACCTCGTTTCCCGTGCTTGGGCTAACTCTTATTCCGGACATGATGCAATATGCCTGATACGCGTGAAATGCAACTAAGATACAATCCTAACATATACAATGCTATGGAAATGAAATGCCTCGAAATGCGTGCACACGGGCACGCAAACCTAGATGCCTCGAAATGCGTGCACACGGGCACGCAAACCGAGATAATACATGAATGCAATGAAAATGAGACGCCTTGAAATGCGTGCACGCGGGCACGCGAACCGAGGCAATGCAAAATGCTATGAAAATGAGGTGCCTCAAAATCCGTGCACGGGGGCACGCGAACCGAGGCAATGGTAAATGCAATGAAAATGAGATGCCTCGAAATGCGTGCACACGGGCACGCAAACCGAGGCAACGGTAAAATGCTATGAAAATGAAGTGCCTCGAAATGCGTGCACACGGGCATGCAAACCGAGGCAACGGTAAAATGCTATGAAAATGAAGTGCCTCGAAATGCGTGCACACGGGCACGCAAACTGAGGCAATGGTAAATGCTATGAAAGGACATGAAAACATGATATGGGCTTATACCAACATGAGTGAGCCTCAGCCACACTCACATAGGATGCCGACGGATAAAAATGAGGTGCCTCGAAATGCGTGCACACGGGCACGCAAACTGAGGCAATGACGGAATGCGATGTAATGACATGGAAATGATAATATGGGCTTATACCAACATGAGTGAGCCTCAGCCACACTCACATAGGATGCCGGCGGATAAAAATGAGGTGCCTCGAAATGCGTGCACACAGGCACGCAAACCGAGGCGGTGGCAAAATGTGATGAAATGATATGAAAACATGATATGGGCTTATACCAACATGAGTGAGCCTCAGCCACACTCACATAGGATGCCGGCAGATAAAAATGAGGTGCCTCGAAATGCGTGCACACAGGCACGCAAATCGAGGCGGTGGCAAAATGTGATGAAATGATATGAAAACATGATATGGGCTTATACCAACATGAGTGAGCCTCAGCCACACTCGCATAGGATGCCGGCAGATAAAAATGAGGTGCCTCGAAATGCGTGCACACAGGCACGCAAACCGAGGCGGTGGCAAAATGTGATGAAATATGGCAAAAATGATATGCAAGCATGCTAATGGAATTTCAGCACTAAAATATGGGGGAAAACAGTCCCGAAATGAGGCGAAATGACATGAAATGCAAGGAATTGTCCCGAAATGCGAATTTAGGCACCCGAAATGACCTATAGCTATGCCAAACATGCACAATATGGACATGCAATACAAAGACAGAAGCTAGACAGTCCCAAAAAAGGCACTTTCATAGTTATAAACATGGCCAAAAAGCAAGCATAGGTATGGCAAAAATAGCATGCAAGAATAGAGGCCAAGAGAGGGGTAATGAAGCAAGTGATACAAGAAAAACCCAAACTGAAAAATTTCCTTCTACAACACTGAAGAGGGACCAAAAATATGAATATTTACAGTATATGGCAGACCTCAAATCAGTATACAAACATGATAGAAATGTGATGCAAAATTAGGCTCAAAAGTGGCTACAACATGAAGTATACAAAATAATCACCAAAAAGCCAAAGACCCTTAATAAAACATGTAGAATGGACCAAAATAAGAACTTTTCCAGAACTGTAAAATGGCCAAAAACAAAAGCATGGTAGGCTAACTAAACATGCAAGAATGGGGAATAAAAGAGGGATATAACATGAAGTGACCTATGGAAGCCTCAAACCATGAAAGGACCTAAATGAAAAATGAAGTATGGACCAAAATAAGAACGTTTTCAGAACTGTAAAATGGCCAAAAACAAAAGTATGATAGGCTTCCATTGCATGCAAGAATGGGGAAGAAAAGGGGAGTATAAAGGTAGGTACAACATGGAAGTCCCAAATGGTGTTGAGCCCTTCTTCAATGTTGAAGAGGGGCTCAAAATAAGCCTAATATCAGTTTACAACATGCTCGAAAACAGATTGCTCATGGGTCAAAAATAGAATGCAAAATTATGACATACAAGAGGATCAATGAAGCAAGTGTGTCATGGAGGGCTCAAACAGGGTTGAGCCCTTAATGAAAAGTGAAGATGAGCTCAAAAGAGGGCCCTTTTCAGTTAGGGCCGGAGCTTGAAACAAAAATCAAGTGGGGCTTAGAAATAGATCAAGAAAAAGGGTCAAAAGGGTAAAAGTATTACTTACCCTTGAAGACTCAAACTTTTGTTGCTTCTTGGATGAATTTGCAGCTTCTTTGGCCTTTGAGAAACCTTCCTTGTTGCTGGAAATGAGGTGGTGGTGGTAGAGCTTGGTGGTGTAGAAGGAATGATGGTTAGGGACTTAGGGTTTTTCAAAGAATTGAGAAGGATGAAGATGGAGTTGTGTATGGAGGCTTGAAGGAGAGTTTTTCTAACCCAAAAATACTACAAGGCTTGCTTGCTATATAGGCCAACAAGGGGGTGTAAAGGTGGGGGAAAAGGAGAGCAAAATTCCCTCACGAAATATCCCCCAGATAAAGATCTTGTCTGGGGGAAACAGCTCCACAGCTGTAAAGTGTACAGTGTAAGGAAGCAGGCCGGCCTGGTACTTTTGTTGCAGGTGGCCGGCCGGCCACACCCCCTAGCCGGCCGGCTAGGGGTCAAAAGGTTCAATGAGATTTTCTGGCCGGCCACCAACTGGTGAGGTACTCCTATGTGTGTACAACACAACCATGTGGTTAAAAGTCCAAGAAAGTGGGTCCAAGGGGTTCAACATTAGCTCGGAAAGAGGGGTTCAAAAGGGTCAATTTGAATTACTGGCCGGCCATGAACTTTTAGGGTCCTCTCATGTGTGTACATCACAAATATGTGGTTCAAAGTTCGAGAAAAAAGGTCCAAGGGGTTCAACATTAGCCCGGAAGGAGGGGGTCAAAAGGGTCAAGTTGAATTAATGGCCGGCCATGAACTTTTAGGGTCCTCTCATGTGTGTACATCACAAATATGTGGTTCAAAGTTCGAGAAAATGGGCCCAAGGTGTTCAACATTAGCCCAGAAGTACGAAAAACGGGCGCCGGAGGGCGTCGGAAGATGTATAACTGGTTTCTACAACAATTGCTGGCCTCCCACCCTTCAGTGACCTCCCTGGTGATAAAACAGAGGTACCTGCCAAAAATGAACAAAAACCGTTGCAAAACGAATGCTCGGGGACCAAAACACGCAGTTCGGGGTCCCGAAAATGGGCTGTTAAGCACCGAAAGTGGCATTCGGCCACGAAGTGGGCTTCTCAGCCCCCAGTGTCCCTCAAAAGGGGGCAAATAGGAAGTATGCCAAAAATTAGAGCAATAGGAGATGGTTAAGCGGTCCCGAACCGAGGCACACGGCGTGGCGGCTCCGAAAACCGAAAACCGGACTCCGAAATGGGAAAAATGGCCTACGGCCACCAAATGTAGCCTACGGACATTGAGAGATGGTCTACTGGACCTCTCCCTCCCCTCAGGAAAAGAAACAGAGAAACCCGAGTCTGGTTCGCAAACCGAGACAAGGCACAGAAGAGGGTTCGGAAGTCCGGAGGCAGGGCTCACGGCCGCGACTCTAAAACTTCTGAACGAGCACATTATGCAACATCACCAAGCGCTCAATCGGTGACGTCTGAGTCTTAAGGTCGGTCAAAAATGGGGTGTCTATACATGTCTCTATTGATGGGTTTAATGTTACTATTTTGAGGGCGTTACAACTTCCTTTTTTATTTAATTTACAAATAGATCAATAAGATATAGTGGTTTCTTGAATGAACTTCCAATTTCAATTTTCTGCAACTTCCATTTTTATTTCTATTCAACTTCCATTTTTAATCAAGTTATTTTTCTATTCAACTTCCTTTTTTATTTAATTTTCGAATAGATCGTTAAGGTATAGTGGTTTCTTTAAAGAACTTCCAATTTTAATTTTCTGGAACTTCCATTTTTATTTCTATTCAACTTCTTTTATATTCAAGTTTCTTTTCTATTCAACTTCTTTTTTTATTTAATTTCCAAATAGATTGTTATGGTATAGTGGTTTCGGGATTGAACTTTCATTTTTAATTGTATGCAACTTTCACTTTTATTTTTATTCAACTTCCATTTTTATTGAATTTACTTTTCTATTAAACTTCCTTTTTTATTTAATTTCCAAATAGATCGTTAAAGTATAGTGGTTTCTTTAATGAACTTCCATTTTTAATTTTATGCAACTTCCATTTTTATTTTTATTCAACTTCCATTTTTATTCAAGTTATTTTTCTATTCAACTTCCTTTTTTTTATTTAAGTTCCAAATAGATCGTTAAGGTATAGTGGTTTCTTGATTGAACTTCCATTTTTAATTTTCTGCAACTTCCATTTTAATTTTTATTCAACTTCCATTTTTATTCAGGTTATTTTTCTATTCAACTTCCTTTTTAATTTAATTTCCAAATAGATCGTTAAGGTATAGTGGTTTCTTTAATGAACTTCCATTTTTAATTTTTTGCAACTTACATTTTTATTTTTATTCAACTTCCATTTTTATTCAAGTTATTTTTCTATTCAACTTCATTTTTTATTTAATTTCCAAATAAATCGTTAAGGTATAGTGGTTTCTTGCTTGAACTTCCATTTTTAATTTTCTGCAACTTCCATTTTAATTTTTATTCAACTTCCATTTTTATTCAGATTATTTTTCTATTCAACTTCCTTTTTTTATTTAATTTCCAAATAGATCGTTAAGGTATAGTGGTTTCTTGAATGAATTTTCATTTTTAATTTTCTGCAACTTCCATTTTTATTTTTATTCAACTTCCATCTTTATTCAATTTACTTTTTCATTAAACTTCCCTTTTTATTTAATTTCCGAATAGATCGTTAAGGTATAGTGGTTACTTCAATGAACTTCCATTTTTTATTTTTTGCAACTTCCATATTTATTTTTGTTTAACTTCCTTTTTCATTCAAGTTTCTTTCCTACTCAACTTCCTTTTTTATTTAATTTCCGAATAGATCGTTAAGGTATAGTGGTTTCTTAAATGATCCTCCATTTTTAATTTTATGCAACTTCCATTTTTATTTTTAATCAACTTCCATTTTTATTCAAGTTATTTTTCTATTCAACTTCCTTTTTTATTTAATTTCCAAATAGATCGTTAAAGTATAGTGGTTTCTTGAATGAACTTCCAATATTAATTTTTTGCAACTTCCATTTTTATTTCTATTCAACTTCTTTTTTTACTCAAGTTTCTTTTCAATTCAACTTCTTTTTTTATTTAATTTCCAAATATATTGTTATGGTATAGTGGTTTCGGGATTGAACTTCCACTTTTAATTGTATGCAACTTTCACTTTTATTTTTATTGAACTTCCATTTTTATTGAACTTGCTTTTCTATTAAACTTCCTTTTTTATTTAATTTCCAAATAGATCGTTAAGGTATAGTGGTTTCTTTAATGAACTTCCACTTTTAATTTTATGTAACTTTCATTTTTATTTTTATTCAACTTCCATTTTTATTCAAGTTATTTTTCTATTCAACTTCCTTTCTTATTTAATTTCCTAATAGATCGTTAAGGTATAGTGGTTTCCTGATTGAACTTCCATTTTTAATTTTCTGTAACTTCCATTTTAATTTTTATTCAACTTCCATTTTTATTCAGGTTATTTTTCTATTCAACTTCCTTTTTAATTTAATTTCCAAATAGATCGTTAAGGTATAGTGGTTTCTTTAATGAACTTCCATTTTTAATTTTTTGCAACTTACATTTTTATTTTTATTCAACTTCCATTTTTATTCAAGTTATTTTTCTATTCAACTTCATTTTTTATTTAATTTCCAAATAAATCGTTAAGGTATAGTGGTTTCTTGCTTGAACTTCCATTTTTAATTTTCTTCAACTTCCATTTTAATTTTTATTCAACTTCCATTTTTATTCAGATTATTTTTCTATTCAACTTCCTTTTTTTATTTAATTTCCAAATAGATCGTTAAGGTATAGTGGTTTCTTGAATGAATTTTCATTTTTAATTTTCTGCAACTTCCATTTTTATTTTTATTCAACTTCCATCTTTATTCAATTTACTTTTTCATTAAACTTCCCTTTTTATTTAATTTCCGAATAGATCGTTAAGGTATAGTGGTTACTTCAATGAACTTCCATTTTTTATTTTTTGCAACTTCCATATTTATTTTTGTTTAACTTCCTTTTTCATTCAAGTTTCTTTCCTACTCAACTTCCTTTTTTATTTAATTTCCGAATAGATCGTTAAGGTATAGTGGTTTCTTAAATGATCCTCCATTTTTAATTTTATGCAACTTCCATTTTTATTTTTAATCAACTTCCATTTTTATTCAAGTTATTTTTCTATTCAACTTCCTTTTTTATTTAATTTCCAAATAGATCGTTAAAGTATAGTGGTTTCTTGAATGAACTTCCAATATTAATTTTTTGCAACTTCCATTTTTATTTCTATTCAACTTCTTTTTTTACTCAAGTTTCTTTTCAATTCAACTTCTTTTTTTATTTAATTTCCAAATATATTGTTATGGTATAGTGGTTTCGGGATTGAACTTCCACTTTTAATTGTATGCAACTTTCACTTTTATTTTTATTGAACTTCCATTTTTATTGAACTTGCTTTTCTATTAAACTTCCTTTTTTATTTAATTTCCAAATAGATCGTTAAGGTATAGTGGTTTCTTCAATGAACTTCCACTTTTAATTTTATGTAACTTTCATTTTTATTTTTATTCAACTTCCATTTTTATTCAAGTTATTTTTCTATTCAACTTCCTTTCTTATTTAATTTCCTAATAGATCGTTAAGGTATAGTGGTTTCCTGATTGAACTTCCATTTTTAATTTTCTGTAACTTCCATTTTAATTTTTATTCAACTTCCATTTTTATTCAGGTTATTTTTCTATTCAACTTCCTTTTTTATTTAATTTTCAAATAGATCGTTAAGGTATAGTTGTTTCTTGAATGAACTTCCATTTTTAATTTTATGCAATTTCCATTTTTATTTTTATTCAATTTACTTTTCTATTGAACTTCTTTTTTTATTTAATTTCCAAATAGATCGTTAAGGTATAGTGGTTACTTTAATGAACTACCTTTTTTAATTTTCTGCAACTTTCATTTTTATTTTTGTTTAACTTCCTTTTTCATTCAAGTTTCTTTTCTACTCAACTTCATTTTTTATTTAATTTCCAAATAGATCGTTAAGGTATAGGGGTTTCTTGAATGAACTTCCATTTTTATTTTTATTTAACTTCTTTTTTCATTCAATTTTCTTTTCTACGGAACTTCCTTTTTATTTAATTTCCAAATAGATCGTTAACGTATAGTGGTTTCTGGATTGAACCTCCATTGTTAATTTTGTGCAACTTTCATTTTTATTTTTATTCAATTTACTTTTCTATTAAGCTTCCTTTTTTATTTAATTTCCAAATAGATCGTTAAGGTAAAGTGGTCACTTTAATGAACTTCCATTTTTAATTTTCTGCAACTTCTATTTTTATTTTTGTTTAACTTCCTTTTTCATTCAAGTTTCTTTTCTACTCAACTTCCTTTTTTATTTAATTTCCAAATAAATCGTTAAGGTATAGTGGTTTCTTGAATGAACTTCCATTTTTAATTTTCTGCAACTTCCATTTTTATTTTAATTTAACTTCTTATTTGATTCGAGTTTCTTTTCTACTCAACTTCCTTTTTTATTTAATTTCCAAATAGATCGATAAGGTATAGTGGTTTCAGGATGGAACCTCCATTGTTAATTTTATGCAACTTTTATTTTAATTTTTATTCAACTTCCATTTCTATTCAATTTACTTTTCTATTCAACTTCCTTTTTTATTTAATTTCCAAATAGATTGTTAAGGTATAATGGTTTCTTCAAAGAATTTTCATTTTTAATTTTCTGCAACTTCCATTTTTATTCAATTCATTTTTCTACTCAACTTCCTTTTTTATTTAATTTCTAAATAGATCGTTAAGGTATAGTGGTTTCTGGATTGAACTTCCATTTTTAATTTTATGCAACTTTCAATTTTACATTTATTCAACTTCTATTTTTATTCAATTTACTTTTCTATTAAACTTCCTTTACTATTTAATTTCCAAATAGATCGTTAAGGTATAGTGGCTTTTTGAATGAACTTCTATTTTTAATTTTCTGCAACTTCCATTTTTATTTTTATTCCACATCCATTTTTATTCAATTTACTTTGCTATTCCACTTTTTTTTTTTTTTTTTTTTATTTCCAAATAGATCGTTAAGGTATAGTGGTTTCTGGATTGAACTTCCATTTTTAATTTTATGCAACTTTCATTTTTATTTTTATTCAACTTCCAATTTTATTCAATTTACTTTTCTATTAAACTTCCTTTTTCATTTAATTTCCAAATAGATCGTTAAGGTATAGTGGTTTATTGAATGAACTTCCATTTTTAATTTTCTGCAACTTCCGTTTTTATCTTTATTCGACTTCCAGTGTTGTTCAAGTTATTTTTCTATTCAACTTCCTTTTTTATTTAATTTCCGAATAGATCATTCACGTGCAGTGGTTTCTTTAATGAACTTCAATTTTTAATTTTCTGCAACTTCCATTTTTATTTTTATTTAACTTCATTTTTCATTCTAGTTTCTTTTCTACCCAACTTCCTTTTTTATTTAATTTCCAAATAGATCGTTAAGGTATAGTGGTTTCTGGATTGAACTTCTAATTTTAATTTTATGCAACTTTCATTTTTATTTTTATTCAACTTCCGTTTTTATTCAATTTACTTTTCTATTAAACTTCATTTTTTATTTAATTTCCTAATAGATCGTTAAGGTATAGTGGGTTTTTTAATGAACTTCCATTTTTAAATTTCTGCAACTTCTATTTTTATTTTTATTCGACTTCCATTTTTATTCAAGTAATTTTTTATTCAACTTCCATTTTTATTTAATTTCCAAATAGATCGTTAAGCTATAGTGGTTTCTTAAATGAACTTCCAATTTTAATTTTCTGCAACTTCCATTTTTATTTCTATTCAACTTCTTTTTTTATTTCAGTTTCTTTTCTATTCAACTTCCTTTTTTATTTAATTTCTAAATAGATCGTTAAGGTAATGTGGTTTCTGGATTGAACTTCCATTTTTAATTTTATGCAACTTTCACTTTTATTTTTATTCAACTTCCATTTTTATTCAATTCACTTTTCCATTAAACTTCCTTTTTTATTTTATTTCCAAATAGATCGTTAAGGTATAGTGGTTTCTTGAATGAACTTCCATTTTTTATTTTCTACAACTTCCATTTTAATTTTTATTCAACTTCCTTTTTTATTTAATTTCCAAATAGATTGTTAAGGTATAGTGGTTTCTTGAATGAACTTCCCTTATTAATTTTCTGCAACTTCCATTTTTATTTTTATTTAACTTCCTTTTTTGTTCAGGTTTCTTTTCTACTCAACTTCCTTTTTTATTTAATTTCCAAATAGAGTTTTAAGGTATAGTGGTTTCTGGATTGAACTTCCATTTTTATTTTTATTCAACTTCCATTTTTATTCAATTTACTTTTCCATTAAACTTCCTTTTTTATTTAATTTCCAAATAGATAGTTAAGGTATACTAGTTTTTTGAATGAACTTCCATTTTTAATTTTCTGCAACTTCCATTTTTATTTTAATTCGACTTCCATTTTTATTCAAGTCATTTTTCTATTCATCTTCCTTTTTTATTTAATTTCCAAATACATCATGAAGGTATAGTGGTTTCTTGAATAAACTTCCCATTTTAATTTTCTGCAACTTCCATTTTTATTTCTATTCAACTTCTTTTTTCTTCCAGTTTTTTTTCTATACAACTTCCTTTTTTATTTAATTTCCAAATAGATCGTTAAGGTATAGTGGTTTCGGATGTATAGCGATCCCGGGTTTACCCTTGTTGTACAGTGATCCGGACATGTGTCCGTGGATGTTGGTAGTTGTTTACTATCTAGTTTGCATCCTCTTTACTTTGTTTATTGAGTTATAGGATGTGTTGGGCAGGTTTGTTACAGGTTGGTTGTGTTTGGGAGCCTAGTGTTGCTGCCCAGATTTTTGGACCTTCGCTCGAGCTAGGAGTTTGTCGCTCGAGCGAGAGTTGAGTTGTGTCTGGTGGATCGAGCCAGAGTGGCTTCGCTCGAGCGAGCGATGGCATCTGGTTCTGGACCTGAGAGTTGTATTTCTTGGCTCGAGCGAGCTTTTCTTGTCTCGAGCGGTCTGGTTTGTTCTTCGCTCGAGCGAGAGGTCTGTCGCTCGAGCGTGCTTCTGGTTACAGACCTGAGGGTTTGAGTTGTTGGCTCGAGCGAGCATTCCTTAGCTCGAGCGCACTTATGAGTTTTTGGCTCGAGCGAGAGTTTCTGTGTCTGGTCGCTCGAGCAAGTCTTCGCTCGAGCAAGCGTGTTTTATATCAGCGGACAGTAGCATTTTTGAACATCACTTTTTCACTTCCCTTTTCTTTCAAAACCTAGATCCGAGACTCTCTCTCTCTAAACTTACATTCTCTCTAAGAATTGATCTCCCTAGAGTGTGAATCTAGCCTAGGGCCTTTGTTAAAAAGATAGAGGGCGATGAGAGCTTTGTTTTAATCTGAAAAAGTTTGGATTTGGAGCACGTTGATCTTCGAGTCTTCATCTCCTTTTTGGCTCAAACTTCGAGGTAGGGATATCCTACTCCTCTCTATGGATTTTGTCTTTAAATTTTAGTATTTTGAGATGTTGGGGTTGGTTTGGTAATTTGGTAAAGGTTTGGGGCTTTTGTGCAATTTTACAAAAGTTGGGGTTTTATTCATAATAAACCTAGATGCATGTTTGGCATAGAGAAATGGAATAAATGTTGAATCATTGATGAAAATGGGACCTAAGGGTTGAAATGGCAATTATGGATAACGACCTAATTACATTGTTTGATTAATTGGGATAATTAATTGTGAGAAATGAGGAAATGAAATGTTGATTGAATATCCGTTGTGCATTTATTTTCTGCTTAGAAATAACTGCTTTGGGCTATCGGTGGAGGATAATCGTGATTGTTGTAGACAATGCATGATGATTAGGCAAACGGAAACTAATCAATGGAATGTGTCATGGAATTTGACGGTTGATAGAATACATTAACTGCATGTATTGAGTGATTGTATATAGAACCAATGTGTTTGTATACGTTATGTGTAAAGGAGGAGATGGGGGATGTACTCCGCGGTTTAGGGGAAGATAGGGGATGTACCTCTAAACCGGATAGTGTTGGGAGAAGATAGGGGATGAACTCCGTAGATACAGCTCATATGCTTGTCTAGTAAAGTGAAGATAGAGCTCATATGCTTATCTTTGTGAAGTGTGGATATAGCTTATATGCTTATCTGTGGATATTGTTGATATACATATCTGTTGTAGAATGTGGATATAGCTTATTTGCTTATCTGTGAATGTGGATATTGTTGTTATACATATCTGTTGGGAATGTGGATATAGCTCATATGCTTATCTGTGAATGTGGGATATAGTTTCTATACATATCTGTTGAAATAACGATAGAGCTAACATGCTTATCTGTTGAAAAAGGGAAAATGAAAAGTAACTTGGACTTATGAGTCGGTTGACATAAATATGTGATTTATGTGAATGTATCAGTGTTGGCATTCTATCAATTGCTAATATTTTAGTCATTGTTCATGGTTGGTTTAGTGTATTTCTACTGGGCTGTGGCTCACCCTATATGGGAATATCATTTTCAGGTGCAGGTAGCATGCCACCTCCAAGGACATAGCTTGGGAGGCTAGAGGCGGGCACACTTTTGTTGATTTACTTTTAATGTATTACATGTAAACTCAAGCCAAGGGCTTAACGTGTATGAGTTAGTACTCTTTTGTTGTAACCAAGTGTTAACTTGGAAAGCTGTAAGCCCGTAGGGCATTTTGCTTTTGTTGTTAACATGTAATACTTATGTAATAGAACTCTGATAAATGGAAGAATGTGGAACTTTTACATATCAATGCTTGTCTTATTTGTTGGGTTTAATGTTATTATTTTGAGAGGCGTTACAGGATGGAACTTCCATTTTTAATTGTATGCAACTTTCATTTTTATTTTTATTCAACTTCCATTTTTATTCAATTTACTTTTCTATTAAACTTCCTTTTTTATTTAATTTCCAAATAGGTCGTTGCGGTATAGTGGTTTCTTGAATGAACTTCCATTTTTAATTTTCCGCACCTTTCATTTTTATTTTTATTCGACTTCCATTTTTATTCATTTTACTTTTCGATTCAACTTCCTTTTTTATTTATTTTCCAAATAGATCGTTAAGGTATAGCGGTTTCTGGATTGAACTTCCATTTTTAATTTTATCCAACTTTCATTTTTATTTTTATTCAACTTTCATTTTTATTCGATTTACTTTTCTATTAAACTTCCTTTTTCATTTCATTTCCAAATAGATCGTTAAGGTATAGTGGTTTCTTGAATGAACTTTCACTTTTTATTTTCTGCAACTTTCATTTTTTTTTTATTCAACTTCCATTTTTATTCAATTTACTTTTCTATTAAACTTCCTTTGTTATTTAATTGCCAAATAGATCGTTATGGTATAGTGTTTTCTTGAATGAAGTTCCATGTTTAACTTTCTGCAACATCCATTTTTATTTTTAATCGACTTCCATTTTTATTCAAGTTATTTTTCTATTCAACTTCCTTTTTTATTTAATTTCCAAATAGATCGTTAAGGTATAGTGGTTTCTTGAATGAACTTCCAATTTTAATTTTCTGCAACTTCCATTTTTATTTCTATTCCGCTTCTTTTTTTATTCAAGTTTCATTTCTACTCAACTTTCTTTTTTATTTAATTTCCAAACAGATCGTTAAGGTATAGTGGTTTTTTAATGAACTTCCATTTTTAATTTTATGCAACTTCCATTTTTATTTTTATTCAACTTCCATTATTATTCAAGTTATTATTCTATTCAACTTCCTTTTTTATTTAATTTCCAAATAGATCGTTACGGTGTAGTGGTTTCTGAATCAACTTCCATTTTTAATTTTCTGAACCTTCCATTTTTATTTTTATTCGACTTCCATTCTTATTCAAGTCATTTTTCTATTCAACTTCCTTTTTTATTTAATTTCCAAATAGATCGTTAAGGTATAGTGGTTTCTTGAATGAACTTCCAATTTTAATTTTCTGCAACATCCATTTTTATTTCTATTCAACTTCTTTTTTTATTTCAGTTTCTTTTCTATTCAACTTCCTTTTTTATTTAATTTCTAAATAGATCGTTAAGGTATAGTGGTTTCAGGATTGAACTTCCATTTTTAATTTTATGCAACTTTCACTTTTATTTTTATTGAACTTCCATTTTTATTCAATTTACTTTTCTATTAAACTTCCTTTTTTATTTAATTTCCAAATAGATCGTTAAGGTATAGTGGTTTCTTGAATGAACTTCCATTTCTAATTTTCTGCAACTTTCATTTTTATTTTTATTCGACTTCCATTTTTATTCAATTTACTATTCTATTCAACTTCCTTTTTTATTTAATTTCCGAATACATCGTTAAGGTATAGTGGTTTCTGGATTGAACTTCCATTTTTGTTGAATTTACTATTCTATTAAACTTCCTTTTTTATTTAATTTCCAAATAGGTCGTTAAGGTATAGTGGTTACTTTAATGAACTTCCACTTTTAATTTTATGCAACTTCCATTTTTATTTTTATTCAACTTCCATTTTTATTGAAGTTATTTTTCTATTCAATTTCCTTTTTTATTTAATTTCCAAATAGATCATTAAGGTATACTGGTTTATTGAATGAACTTTCAATTTTAATTTTCTGTAACTTCCATTTTTATTTCTATTCAACTCCTTTTTTTATTCAAGTTTCTTTTCTATTGAACTTCTTTTTTTATTTAATTTCCAAATAGATTGTTGTGGTATAGTGGTTTCGGGATTGAACTTCCATTTTAATTTTGTGCAACTTTCACTTTTATTTTTATTGAACTTCCATTTTTATTGAATTTACTTTTCTATTAAACTTTCTTTTTTATTTAATTTCCAAATAGATCGTTAAGGTATAGTGATTTCTTTAATGAACTTCCATTTTTCATTTTATGCAACTTCAATTTTTATTTTTATTCAACTTCCATTTTTATTCAAGACATTTTTTTTTTCAACTTCCTTTTTTATTTAATTTCCAAATAGATCGTTAAGGTATAGTGGTTTCTTGATTGAACTTCCATTTTTAATTTTCTGCAACTTCCATTTTTATTTTTATTTAACTTCATTTTTTATTCAAGTTTCTTTTCTACTCCACTTCCTTTTTTATTTAATTTCCAAATAGATCATTAAGGTATAGTGGTTTCTGCATTGAACTTCCATTTTTAATTTTCTGCAACTTCTATTTTTATTTTTATTCAACTTCAATTTTTATTCAATTTACTTTTCTATTAAACTTCCTTTTTTTACTTAATTTCCAAACAGATCGTTAAGGTATAGTGGTTTCTTGAATGAACTTCCATTTTTAATTTTCTGCAACTTTCATTTTTATTTTTATTCGACTTCCATTTTTATTCAAGTCATTTTTCTATTTAACTTCTTTTTTTATTTAATTTCCAAATAGATCGTTAAGGTATAGTGGTTTCTTGAATGAACTTCCAATTTTAATTTTCTACAACTTCCATTTTTATTTCTATTCAACTTCGTTTTTTATTAAATATCCAAATAGATTGTTAAGGTATAGTGGTTTCTGGATTGACCTTGCATTTTGAATTTTATGCAACTTTCACTTGTATTATTATTTAACTTCCTTTTTTATTTAATTTACTTTTCTATTAAACTTCCTTTTTTATTTAATTTCCAAATATATCGTTAAGGTATAGTGGTTTCTTAAATAAACTCCAATTTTAATTTTCTACAACTTCCATTTTTAATTCTATTCAACTTCCTTTTTTATTAAATTTCCAAATAGATTGTTAAGGTATAGTTGTTTCTGGATTGAACTTGCATTTTGAATTTTATGCAACTTTCACTTTTATTTTTATTCAACTTCTATTTTTATTCAGTTTACTTTTTTCTATTAAACTTCCTTTTTTATTTAATTTCCAAATAGATCGTTAAGGTATAGTGGTTTCTTGAATGAACTTCCATTTTTAATGTTCTGCAACTTCCATTTTTATTTTTATTCGACTTTCATTTTTATTCAATTTACTTTCTATTCAACTTCCGTTTTTATTTAATTTCCAAATAGATCGTTAAGGTATAGTGGTTTCTTGAATGAACTTCCAATTTTAATTTTCTACAACTTCCATTTTTATTTCTATTCATCTTCGTTTTTTATTAAATATCTAAATAGATTGTTAAGGTATAGTGGTTTCTGGATTGAACTTACATTTTGAATTTTATGCAACTTTCACTTGTATTATTATTTGACTTCCATTTTTATTTAATTTACTTTTCTATTAAACTTCCTTCTTTATTTAATTTCCAAATATATCGTTAAGGTATAGTGGTTTCTTGAATGAACTCCAATTTTAATTTTCTACAACTTCCATTTTTATTTCTATTCAACTTCCTTTTTTATTAAATTTCCAAATAGATTGTTAAGGTATATTGGTTTCTGGATTGAACTTGCATTTTGAATTTTATGCAACTTTCACTTTTATTTTTATTCAACTTCCATTTTTATTCAATTTACTTTTCTATTAAACTTCCTTTTTTATTTAATTTCCAAATAGATCGTTGCGGTATAGTGGTTTCTTGAATGAACTTCCATTTTTAATTTTCTGCACCATCAATTTTTATTTTTATTCGACTTCCATTTTTATTCATTTTACTTTTCTATTCAACTTCCTTTTTTATTTATTTTCCAAATAGATCGTTAAGGTATAGTGGTTTCTGGATTGAACTTCCATTTTAAATTTTATCCAACTTTCATTTTTATTTTTATTCAACTTTCATTTTTATTCGATTTACTTTTCTATTAAACTTCTTTTTTCATTTAATTTCCAAATAGATCGTTAAGGTATAGTGGTTTCTTGAATGAACTTCCATTTTTTATTTTCTGCAACTTTCATTTTTTTTTATTCAACTTCTATTTTTATTCAATTTACTTTTCTATTAAACTTCCTTTGTTATTTAATTGCCAAATAGATCGTTAAGGTATAGTGATTTCTTGAATGAAGTCCCATGTTTAACTTTCTGCAACATCCATTTTTATTTTTAATCGACTTCCATTTTTATTCAAGTTATTTTTCTATTCAACATCATTTTTTATTTAATTTCCAAATAGATCGTTAAGGTATAGTGGTTTTTTGAATGAACTTCTAATTTTAATTTTCTGCAACTTCCATTTTTATTTCTATTCCGCTTCTTTTTTTATTCAAGTTTCTTTTCTACTCAACTTTCTTTTTATTTAACTTCCAAACAGATCGTTAATGTATAGTGGTTTCTTTAATGAACTTCCATTTTTAATTTTATGCAACTTCCATTTTTATTTTTATTCGACTTCCATTTTATTCAAGTTATTACTCTATTCAACTTCCTTTTTTCTTTAATTTCCAAATAGATCGTTAAGGTGTAGTGGTTTCTTGAATCAACTTCCATTTTTAATTTTCTGAACCTTCCATTTTTATTTTTGAATGAACTTTAAATTTTAATTTTCTGCAACTTCCATTTTTATTTCTATTCAACTTCTTTTTTTATTTCAGTTTCTTTTCTATTCGACTTCCTTTTTTTTTAATTTCTAAATAGATAGTTAAGGTATAGTGGTTTCAGGATTAAACTTCCGTTTTTAATTTTATGCAACTTTCACTTTTATTTTTATTCAACTTCCATTTTTATTCAATTTACTTTTCTATTAAACTTCCTTTTTTATTTAATTTGCAAATAGATCGTTAAGGTATAGTGGTTTCTTGAATGAACTTCCATTTTTAATTTTCTGCAACTTCCATTTTTATTTTTATTCGACTTCCATTTTTATTCAATTTACTGATCTATTCAACTTCCTTTGTTATTTAATTTCCGAATAGATCGTTAAGGTATAGTGGTTTCTGGATTGAACTTCCATTTTTATTGAATTTACTTTTCTATTAAACTTCCTTTTTTATTTAATTTCCAAATAGGTCGTAAAGGTATAGTGGTAACTTTAATGAACTTCCACTTTTAATTTTATGCAACTTCCATTTTTATTTTTATTCAACTTCCATTTTTATTGAAGTTATTTTTCTTTTCAACTTCCTTTTTTATTTAATTTCCAAATAGATCGTTAAGGTATACTGGTTTATTGAATGAACTTTCAATTTTAATTTTCTGTAACTTCCATTTTTATTTCTATTCAACTTCTTTTTTTATTCAAGTTTCTTTTCTGTTGAACTTCTTTTTTTATTTAATTTCCAAATAGATTGTTGTGGTATAGTGGTTTCGGGATTGAACTTCCATTTTAATTTTGTGCAACTTTCACTTTTATTTTTATTGAACATCCATTTTTATTGAATTTACTTTTCTATTAAACTTCCTTTTTTATTTAATTTCCAAATAGATCGTTAAGGTATAGTGGTTTCTTTAATGAACTTCCATTTTTCATTTTATGCAACTTCAATTTTTATTTTTATTCAACTTTCATTTTTATTCAAGACATTTTTCTATTCAACTTCCTTTTTTTATTTAATTTTCAAATAGATCGTTAAGGTATAGTGGTTTCTTGATTGAACTTCCATTTTTAATTTTCTGCAACTTCCATTTTTATTTTTATTTAACTTCATTTTTTATTCACGTTTCTTTTCCACTCAACTTCCTTTTTTATTTAATTTCCAAATAGATCGTTAAGGTATAGTGGTTTCTGCATTGAACTTCCATTTTAAATTTTCTGCAGCTTCTATTTTTATTTTTATTCAATTTACTTTTTTATTAAACTTCCTTTTTTTACTTACTTTCCAAACAGATCGTTAAGGTATAGTGGTTTCTTGAATGAACTTCCATTTTTAATTTTCTGCAACTTCCATTTTTATTTTTATTCGACTTCCATTTTTATTCAAGTCATTTTTCTATTCAACTTCCTTTTTTATTTAATTTCCAAATAGATCGTTAAGGTATAGTGGTTTTTTGAATGAACTTCCATTTTTAAATTTCTGCAACTTCTATTTTTATTTTTATTCGACTTCCATTTTTATTCAAGTAATTTTTTATTCAACTTCCTTTTTTATTTAATTTCCAAATAGATCGTTAAGGTATAGTGGTTTCTTGAATGAACTTCCAATTTTAATTTTTTGCAACTTCTTATTTTATTTCTATTCAACTTCTTATTTTATTTCAGTTTCTTTTCTATTCAACTTCCTTTTTTATTTAATTTCTAAATAGATCGTTAAGATAATGTGGTTTCTGGATTGAACTTCCATTTTTAATTTTATGCAACTTTCACTTTTAATTTTATTTAACTTCCATTTTTATTCA
Organism: Camellia sinensis; assembly: GCF_055761805.1. Taxonomy (NCBI): domain Eukaryota; kingdom Viridiplantae; phylum Streptophyta; class Magnoliopsida; order Ericales; family Theaceae; genus Camellia; species Camellia sinensis. The sequence continues at coordinate 9,816,177 of NC_138962.1, read as the reverse complement.
GTTCACTTTTCTATTAAACTTCCTTTTTTATTTTATTTCCAAATAGATCGTTAAGGTATAGTGGTTTCTTGAACGAACTTCCATTTTTAATTTTCTTCAACTTCCATTTTAATTTTTATTCAATTTCCATATTTATTCAGATTATTTTTCTATTCAACTTCCTTTTTTATTTAATTTCCAAATAGATCGTTAAGGTATAGTGGTTTCTTGAATGAACTTCCATTATTAATTTTCTGCAACTTCCATTTTTATTTTTATTTAACTTTCTTTTTTGTTCAGGTTTCTTTTCTACTCAACTTCATTTTTTATTTAATTTCCAAATAGATCTTTAAGGTATATGTTAGGGAAAATCGATGTGATTCCCCACAAGTAAATCAATCAATGGGAATAAAAATTAATGCGGAAAAATTAAATCAAAGGCAACACAAGAATTTTTACGTGGTTCCCTCAATGTGAGGTACGTCCACGGGATCGAAATCCGATTCCACTATCAACCAAATAATTCCAAACGATTACAAACGAGACACTAATGGTCTCACAAAATCACCCTTAGGTGAATTCTAAATAATCACAAATAAACAAGAGGAAAGACCTCACCAAATAGAAGAACCAAAATCTTCAGAACCAAAGTTGAAGAAGACCAAAATAATAACCCAAACTAATCTCCAAAGCACCAGCCGAAACCACACTGAATGACCAAAGATTCAAACCAAAATTGAAGCACCAATCCACTTTAAACAAAGATGATCAATTACCATCAATGTGCTGCTGCCTCCCTTTTTCTCTTTGGTGAAAACAATATCTCACAAAGCAAAAGTGTATGTTGCTGCCGCTGGATATTTTTCCCCAAGCCACTTAAACAATATTATGAATCTAGGTTTTTTCAAAACCCTAGTGGTTACCAAATTAGATTAGGTCTCCACAAAATTAGATATAATATATAAAAATATATTATACCTAAACCAAGTCAAATTAAAATTCTTTTAGTAAATCAACTGGGTCCCACACTCCAATAAGGAGGTATATCCCAACAGTATAGCGGTTTCTGGATTGAACTTCCATTTTTATTTTTATTCAACTTCCATTTTTATTGAATTTACTTTTCTATTAAACTTCCTTTTTTATTTAATTTCCAAATAGATAGTGAAGCTATACTGGTTTTTTGAATGAACTTCCATTTTTAATTTTCTGCAACTTCCATTTTTATTTTAATTCGACTTCCATTTTTATTCAAGTCATTTTTCTATTCATCTTCCTTTTTTATTTAATTTCCAAATACATCATGAAGGTATAGTGGTTTCTTGAATAAACTTCCCATTTTAATTTTCTGCAACTTCCATTTTTTTTTCTATTCAACTTCTTTTTTTCTTCCAGTTTTTTTTTCTATACAACTTCCTTTTTTATTTAATTTTCAAATAGATCGTTAAGGTATAGTGGTTTCGGATTGAACTTCCATTTTTAATTGTATGCAACTTTCATTTTTATTTTTATTCAACTTCCATTTTTATTGAATTTACTTTTCTATTAAACTTCCTTTTTTATTTAATTTCCAAATAGATCGTTGCGGTATAGTGGTTTCTTGAATGAACTTCCATTTTTAATTTTCTACACCTTCCATTTTTATTTTTATTCGACTTCCATTTTTATTCATTTTACTTTTCTATTCAACTTCCTTTTTAATTTATTTTCCAAATAGATCGTTAAGGTATAGTGGTTTTTGGATTGAACTTCCATTTTAAATTTTATCCAACTTTCAATTTTATTTTTATTCAACTTTCATTTTTATTCGATTTACTTTTCTATTAAACTTCCTTTTTCATTTAATTTCCAAATGGATCGTTAAGGTATAGTGGTTTCTTGAATGAACTTTCATTTTTTATTTTCTGCAACTTTCATTTTTTTTTATTCAACTTCCATTTTTATTCAATTTAATTTTCTATTAAACTTCCTTTTTTATTTAATTGCCAAATAGATCGTTAAGGCATAGTGCTTTATTGAATGAAGTTCCATGTTTAACTTTCTGCAACATCCATTTTTATTTTTATTCGACTTCCATTCTTATTCAAATCATTTTTCTATTCAACTTCATTTTTTATTTAATTTCCAAACCGATCGTTAAGGTATAGTGGTTTCTTGAATGAACTTTCAATTTTAATTTTCTACAACTTCCATTTTTATTTCTATTCAACTTCTTTTTTTTATTTCAGTTTCTTTTCTATTCAACTTCCTTTTTTATTTAATTTCTAAATACATCGTTAAGGTATAGTGGTTTCAGGATTAAACTTCAATTTTTAATTTTATGCGATTTTCACTTTTATTTTTATTCAACTTCCATTTTTATTCAATTTACATTTCTATTAAACTTCCTTTTTTATTTAATTTCCAAATAGATCGTTAAGGTATAGTGGTTTCTTGAATGAACTTCCATTTTTACTTTTCTGCAACTTCCATTTTTATTTTTATTCGACTTCCATTTTTATTCAATTTACTATTCTATTGAACTTCCTTTTTTATTTAATTTCCAAATAGATCGTTAACGTATAATGGTTTCTGAATTGAACTTCCATTTTTATTGAATTTACTTTTCTATTAAACTTCCTTTTTTATTTAATTTCCAAATAGATCGTTAAGGTATAGTGGTTTTTTAATGAACTTCCATTTTTAATTTTATGCAACTTCCATTTTTATTTTTATTCAACTTCCATTTTTATTGAAGTTATTTTTCTATTCAACTTCCTTTTTTATTTAATTTCCAAATAGATCGTTAAGGTATACTGGTTTATTGAATGAACTTTAAATTTTAATTTTCTGTAACTTCCATTTTTATTTCTATTCAACTTCTTTTTTTATTCAAGTTTCTTTTCTATTGAACTTCTTTTTTTATTTAATTTACAAATAGATTGTTGTGGTATAGTGGTTTCGGGATTGAACTTCAATTTTTAATTTTGTGCAACTTTCACTTTGATTTTTATTGAACTTCCATTTTTATTGAATTTACTTTTCTATTAAACTTCCTTTTTTATTTAATTTCCAAATAGATCGTTAAGGTATAGTGGTTTCTTCAACGAACTTCCATTTTTCATTTTATGCAACTCCAATTTTTATTTTTATTCAACTTCCATTTTTATTCAAGTCATTTTTCTATTCAACTTCCTTTTTTATTTAATTTCCAAATAGATCGTTAAGGTATAGTGGTTTCTTGATTGAACTTCCATTTTTAATTTTCTGCAACTTCCATTTTTATTTTTATTTAACTTCATTTTTTATTCAAGTTTCTTTTCTACTCAACTTCCTTTTTAATTTAATTTCCAAACAGATCGATAAGGTATAGTGGTTTCTGCATTGAACTTCCATTTTTAATTTTCTGCAACTTCTATTTTTATTTTTATTCAACTTCTATTTTTATTCAATTTACTTTTCTATTAAACTTCCTTTTTTTACTTAATTTCCAAACAGATCATTAAGGTATAGTGGTTTATTAAATGAACTTCCATTTTTAATTTTCTGCAACTTCCATTTTTATTTTTATTCGACTTCCATTTTTATTCAAGTCATTTTTCTATCAACATCCTTTTTTATTTAATTTCCAAATAGATCGTTAAGGTATAGTGGTTTCTTGAATGAACTTCCAATTTTAATTTTCCACAAGTTCCATTTTTATTTCTATTCAACTTCGTTTTTTATTAAATTTCCAAATAGATTGTTAAGGTATAGTGGTTTTTGGATTGAACTTGCATTTTGAATTTTATGCAACTTTCACTTGTATTATTGTTTAACTTCCATTTTTATGTAATTTACTTTTCTATTAAACTTCCTTTTCTATTTAATTTCCAAATATATCGTTAAGGTATAGTGGTTTCTTAACTAAACTCCAATTTTAATTTTCTACAGCTTCCGTTTTTATTTCTATTCAACTTCCTTTTTTATTAAATTTCCAAATAGATTGTTAAGGTATAGTGGTTTCTGGATTGAACTTGCATTTTGAATTTTATGCAACTTTCACTTTTATTTTTATTCAACTTCCATTTTTATTCAATTTACTTTTCTATTAAACTTCCTTTTTTATTTAATTTCCAAATAGATCGTTAAGGTATAGTGGTTTCTTGAATGAACTTCCATTTTTAATGTTCTGCAACTTCCATTTTCATTTTTATTCAACTTTCATTTTTATTCAATTTACTTTTCTATTCAACTTCCATTTATATTTAATTTCCAAATAGATCGTTAAGGTATAGTGGTTTCTTGAATGAACTTCCATTTTAAATTTTCTGCAACTTTCATTTTTATTGTACTTCCTTGTTAATTCAAGTTTCTTTTCTACTCAACTTCCTTTTTTATTTAATTTCCAAATAGATCGTTAAGGTATAGTGGTTTCTGGATTGAACTTCCATTTTTAGTTTTATGCAACTTTCATTTTTATTTTTATTCAACTTCCATTTTTATTCAATTTCTTTTCTATTCAACTTCCTTTTTTATTTAATTTCCAAATTGATCGTTAAGGTATAGTGGTTTCTTCAATGAACTTCCATTTTTAATTTTCTGCAACTTCCATTTTTATTTTTATTTAACTTCCTCTTTCATTCTAGTTGCTTTTCTACACAACTTCCTTTTTTATTTAATTTCAAAATAGATTGTTAAGGTATAGTGGTTTATGGATTGAACTTCTAGTTCTAATTTTATGCAACTTTAATTTTTATTTTTATTCAACTTCCATTTTTATTCAATTTGCTTTTCTATTAAACTTCCTTTTTTTTTTTTCATTTCCAAATAGATCGTTAAGGTATAATGGTTTCTTGAATGAACTTCCATTTTTAATTTTCTGCAACTTCCACTTTTATTTTTATTCGACTTTCATTTTTATTCAAGTCATTTTTCAATTCAACATCCTTTTTTATTTAATTTCCAAATAGATCGTTAAGGTATAGTGGTTTCTTGAATGAACTTGCAATTTTAATTTTCTGCAACTTTCATTTTTATTTCTATTCAACTTCTCTTTTCATTCAAGTTTTTTTTCTATTCAACTTCCTTTTTTATTTAATTTCCAAACAGATCGTTAAGGTATAGTGGTTTCTGGATTGAACTTCCATTTTTAATTTTATGCAACTTTCCCTTTTATTTGTTTTCATCTTCCATTTTTATTCAATTTAATTGTCTATTAAACTTCCTTTTTTATTTAATTTCCAAATAGATCGTTAAGGTACAGTGGTTTCTGGACTGAACTTCCATTTTAATTTTATGCAACTTTCACTTTTATTTTTTTTCAACTTCCATTTTTATTCAATTTACTTTTTTATTAAACTTCATTTTTTATTTAATTTCCAAATAGATCGTTAAGGTATAGTGGTTTCTCGAATGAACTTCCATTTTAAATTTTCTGCAACTTCCATTCTTATTTTTATTCGACTTCCATTTTTATTCAATTTACTTTTCTATTCAACTTCCTTTTTTATTTAATTTCAAACTAGATCGTTAAGGTATAGTGGTTTCTGGATTGATCTTCCATTTTTAATCTTATGCAACTTTCATTTTTATTTTCATTCAACTTCCATTTTTATTTAATTTACTTTTCTATTGAACTTCCTTTTTTATTTAATTTCCAAATAGATCTTTAAGGTATAGTGGTTTCTTGAATGAACTTCCATTTTTAATTTTCTGCAACTTCCATTTTTATTTCTATTCAACTTCCATTTTTATTCATGTTATTTTTCTATTCCACTTCCTTTCTCATTTAATTTCCAAATAAATCGTTAAGGTGTAGTGGTTTCTTGAATGAACTTCCATTTTTAATTTTCTGCAACTTCCATTTTTATTTTTATTTAACTTCCTTTTTTTATTCAGGTTTCTTTTCTACTCAACTTCCTTTTTTATTTAATTTCCAAATAGATCGTTAAGGTAAAGTGGTTTCTGGATTGAACTTCCATTTTTAATTTTCTGCAACTTCCATTTTTATTTTTATTCAACTTTTATTTTTATTCAATTTAGTTTTCTATTGAACTTTCTTTTTTTATTTAATTTCCAAACAGATCGTTAAGGTATAGCGGTTTCTTGAATGAACTTACATTTTTAATTTTCTGCAACTTCCATTTGTATTTTTATTCGACTTCCATTTTTATTCTAGTCATTTTTCTATTGAACTTCCTTTTTTATTTCATTTCCAAATAGATCGTTAAGGTATAGTGGTTTCTTGAATGAACTTTCAATTTTAATTTTCTGCAACTTCCATTTTTATTTCTATTCAACTTCTTTATTTATTCAAATTTCTTTTCTATTCAACTTCCTTTTTTATTTAATTTCCAAATAGATTGTTACGGTGTAGTGGTTTCTTGAATGAACTTCCATTTTTAATTTTCTGCAACTTCCATTTTTATTTTTATTTAACTTCCTTTTTTATTCAAGTTTCTTTTCTACTCAACTTCCTTTTTTTATTTAATTTCCAAATAGATCGTTAACGTATAGTGGTTTCTTGAATGAACTTCCATTTTTATTTTTATTTGACTTCCATTTTTATTCAAGTCATTTTTCTATTCAACTTTCTTTTTTATTTTGTATAGCGATCCCGGTTGTCCCTTTGCTGTTTTGTTGTATTCTGGACTCGGTTCCGTGAAGTTGGTAGTAGTATCTATCTTGTTGCCGTCCTTTAATTCCACTTGGTTGAGTTTTAGGATGTTTTGAGCCGGGTTGTTACAGGTTGGTTAGGCCTTGGTTTCAATTCCTTGTTGTCCAGTTTTTAGGCATTCCGCTCGAGCGGGTCTTCTTACGCTCGAGCGGGGATTGCACAAAACCAGTATTTCGTGTTCCTGTAAAACTTCTGCAGATGTGATTTTTAAGCTCGAGCGGGTTTGTTTACGCTCGAGCGGTAGAGCTTGAGCGGGTCTGTTGGCGCTCGAGCGGGTAGTACTTTCTGGGTATAAGTTCTGGAAGGGGGAAATCTACGCTCGAGCGGACTGGTTTTCGCGCTCGAGCGGAAGTGCTTTATTCTTGTGTCTTGGCGCTCGAGCGGGCCTTATTGCGCTCAAGCGTGTCCAAATTTTTGTTCTTGGTGCTCGAGCGTTGTGTTCTCCGCTCGAGTGGGTCATGCGTATATGAGTTATCCGCTGGGTGATTTTAAATCACTTTTTACCTTCCTTTCTCTCTCCTACTTTTTCTAAAACCCATTTTGAGAGCTCCTCTCTCTAAAACCTTGACTTCTCTCTAGGTATTGATCTAGTAGGAGTGATTTCCTCACCTTTGGCCTTTACAAAAAGGTTGTTGATCGTCGAGGGCTATCTTTTGATCCGAGAAATTCTAGGGTTGGAGCATTTTCGTCTTCTTCACCTTCTTGGTTGAGAGTTATCCTTTGAGGTAGGGATATCCTACTCCTCTCTATGAGTTTTGTCTTTAAATTTTGGCATTTCGATATGTTGGGAGTTGTTGGGTAATTTTGAGAGAGTTTGGGCCTTTGTGTAATTTTACAAAAGTTGGGGTTTTAATTATATAAAACCAAAATGCATGTTTGGCATGGAAAAAGTGAAATTAATGTTAAAACATTAATGAAAATGGAACCTAAGGGTTGTAATGTTAATTATGGAATATGCCCTAATCACATTGGTTAATTAATTTGTATAATTAATTGTTGGAAATGACGGATTTAATTGAGAAATGTGGAAATTGGAAAGGGAAGGGGTTAAAGGGTGTAGTTGGATCATTTATCACTCACCTAATTGAAATGTTGATTTAATATCCATTTTGTGCATTTATTTTCTGTTTAGAAATAACTGCTTTGGGCTATCGGGGGAGGATAGTCTTGATTGTTGTAGACAATACATGATGATTAGGCAAACCAAAACTAATCGATTGAATGTGTCATGGAGTATGACGGTGGATTGAATACATTAACTTTATGTATTGATTGATTGTGTATAGAACCTTTGTGTTTATATGCATCGTGTGTAGAGGAGGAGATGGGGGATGTACTCCGCGGTTTAGGGGAAGATGGGGGATGTACCTCTAAACCGGATAGTGTTGGGAGGAGGTGGGGGATGAACTCTGTAGATACAGCTCATTTGCTTGTCTAGAGAAGTGAAGATACAGCTCATAGGCTTATCTTTGAGAAGTGTAGATACAGCTCATATGCTTGTCTAGTGAAGTGTGGGTACAGCTAATAAGCTTATCTGATGATGTGTAATGTGCTTACCTGTTGAGGTGTTGATATAGCTAATATGCTTATCTATTAAATAAAGGTGGAGAATGGAAAGTGGCATAGACTTGTATGTTATGAAACTGCGTTGTGATATATGTGGATGTATCGGTGTTGGCCATCTATCAATTGCTAATCTTTTAGTCATTGTTCATAGACTTGTATGTTATGCAACTTCCATTTTTATTTTTATTTAACTTCCTCTTTTTATTCCAATTTCTTTTCTGCAAAAAGAGTAGGAAGGCCATCAATAAATTTGGCTTTCCAATGTTTTGCACTGCCATCGGTTTGACGCATGACTTTCATCAGGAAAACATCTTTATACCACCTAAAATGGGATAAAGAAGGGCAACGAAGCTTCATAAGCAATTCTCTGCTACGGTCTTCAATTCCTGTAATATTGCCAACAAAATGTGTGACAATAGTGTTGATTAATGTATATACAACATCTTCTTCTTGGCGATCAAGACGTGTATCTACATCAACAACGGTTTTGGATTGGAGAAACGGTTGCTTCATACAATCCATACTTTTAACAATAAGTTCTGTTTCTGATAAGTCTGGAAATTGCGGTCTAAGTTCTTGGTGGACCTGGATAAAAGGATTTACTGGAGATGTTAAGGTATAGTGGTTTCTTGAATGAACTTCCAATTTTAATTTAATGTAACTTCCATTTTTATTTCTATTCAACTTCTTTTTTTATTTAATTTTCAAATAGATTGTTATGGTATAGTGGTTTCGGAATTGAACTTTCATTTTTAATTTTATGCAACTTTCACTTTTATTTTTATTGAAGTTCCATTTTTATTGAATTCACTTTTCTATTAAACTTCCTTTTTTTTATTTAATTTCCAAATAGATTGTTAAGGTATAGTGGTCGGTTGAATGAACTTCCAATTTTAATTTTCTGCAACTTCCATTTTTATTTCTATTCAACTTCTTTTTTTATTCAAGTTTCTTTTCTATTCAACTTCTTTTATTATTTAATTTCCAAATAGATTGTTGTGGTATAGTGGTTTCTGGATTGAACTTTAATTTTTAATTTTATGCAATTTCTATTTTTATTTTTATTTAACTTCCTTTTTTATCCAAGTTTCTTTTCGATTCAACTTCCTTTTTAATTTAATTTCCAAATAGATCGTTAAGGTATACTGGTTTCTGGATTGAACTTCCATTTTTAATTTTCTGCAACTTCCATTTTTATTTTTATTCAATTTACTTTTCAATTAAACTTCCTTCTTTATTCAATTTCCAAACAGATCGTTAAGGTATAGTGGTTTCTTGAATGAACTTCCATTTTTAATTTTTTGCAACTTCCATTTTTATTTTTATTCGACTTCCATTTTTATTCAATTTACTTTTCTATTCAACTTCCTTTTTTATTTAACTTCCAAATAGATCGTTAAGGTATAGTGGTTTCTTGAATGAACTTCCAATTTTAATTTTCTGCAACTTCCATTTTTATTTTATTCAACTTCTTTTTTCATTCAAGTTTCTTTTCGATTCAACTTCCTTTTTTATTTAATTTCCAAATAGATCGTTAAGGTATAATGGTTTCAGGATTGAACTTCCATTTTTAATTTTATGCAACTTTCACTTTTATTTTTTTTCAACTTCCATTTTTATTCAATTTACTTTTCTATTAAACTTCCTTTTTTATTTAATTTTCAAATAGATCGTTAAGGTATAGTGGTTTCTTGAATGAACTTCCAATTTTAATTGTCTGCAACTTCCAATTTTATTTTTATTCAACTCCTTTTTTTATTCAAGTTTCTTTTCTATTCAACTTCTTTTTTTATTTAATTTCCAAATAGATTTTTATGGAATAGTGGTTTCTGTATTGAACTTTAATTTTTAATTTTATGCAACTTTCACTTTTATTTTTATTGAACTTCCATTTTTATTGAATTTACTTTTCTATTAAACTTTTTCTTTCTTTAATTTCCAAATAGATCGTTAAGGTATAGTGGTTTCTTTAATGAACTTCCATTTTTAATTTTATGCAGCTTTCATTTTTATTTTTATTCAACTTCCATTTTTATTCAAGTTATTTTTCTATTCAACTTTCTTTTTTATTTAATTTCCAAATAGATCGTTAAGGTATAGTGGTTTCTTGAATGAACTTCCATTTTTTATTTTCTGCAACTTCCATTTTTATTTTTATTCGACTTCCATTTTTATTCAAGTCATTTTTCTATTCAACTTTCTTTTTTGTTTAATTTCCAAATAGATCGTTAAGGTATAGTGGTTTCTAGAATGAACTTCCATTTTTAATTTTCTACACCTTCCATTTTTATTTTTATTTCACTTCCATTTTTATTTAAGTCATTTTTCTATTCAACTTCAATTTTATTTAATTTCCAAATAGATCGCTAAGGTATAGTGCTTTCTGAATTGAACTTCCATTTTTAATTTTATTCAACTTTCATTTTTTTCTATTCAACTTCCATTTTTGTTCAATTTACTTTTCCATTAAACTTCCTTTTTTATTTAATTTCCAAATAGATCGTTAAGGTATAGTGGTTTCTTGAATGATCTTCCATTTTTAATTTTCTGCAACTTCGATTTTTACTCAAGTTATTTTTCTATTCAACTTCCTTTTTTATTTAATTTCCAAATAGATCGTTAAGGTATAGTGACTTCTTGAATGAACTTCAATTTTTATTTTTATTTAACTTCCTTTTTCATTCTAGTTTCTTTTCTACTCAACTTCCTTTTTTAAAAAATTTCCAAATAGACCGTTAAGGTATAGTGGTTTCTGGATTGAACTTCCATTTTTAATTTTATGCAACTTTCACTTTTATTCTTATTCAACTTCGATTTTTATTCAATTTACTTTTCTATTAAACTTCATTTTTTATTTAATTTCCAAATAGATCGTTAAGGTATAGTGGTTTCTTGAATGAACTTCCATTTTTCATTTTCTGCAACTTCCATTTTTAGTTTTATTCGACTTCCATTTTTACTCAATTTACTTTTCTATTCAACTTCCTTTTTTATTTCATTTCCAAACAGATCGTTAAGGTATAGTGGTTTCTGGATTGAACTTCCATTTTTAATTGTATGCAACTTTCATTTTTATTTTTATTCAACTTCCATTTTTATTTAATTTACTTTTCTATTAAACTTCCTTTTTTATTTAATTTCCAAATAGATCGTTAAGGTATAGTGGTTTCTTGAATGAACTTCCATTTTTAATTTTCTGCAACTTCTATTTTTATTTCTATTCAACTTCCATTTTTATTCATGTTATTTTTCTATTCAACTTTCTTTTTTCTTTAATTTCCAAATAAATCGTTAAGGTATAGTGGTTTCTTGAATGAACTTCCATTTTTAATTTTCTGCAACTTCTATTTTTATTTTTATTGAACTTCCCTTTTTATTCAAGCTTCTTTTATACTCAACTTCCTTTTTTATTTAATTTCCAAATAGATCGTTTAGGTATAGTGGTTTCTGGATTGAACTTCCATTTTTAATTTTCTGCAACTTCCATTTTTATTTTTATTCAACTTTTATTTTTATTCATGTTATTTTTCTATTCAACTTTCTTTTTTATTTAATTTCCAAATAAATCGTTAAGGAATAGTGGTTTCTTGAATGAACTTCCATTTTTAATTTTCTGCAACTTCCATTTTTATTTTTATTGAACTTCCCTTTTTATTCCAGTTTCTTTTCTACTCAACTTCCTTTTTTATTTAATTTCCAAATAGATCGTTAAGGTATACTGGTTTCTGGATTAAACTTCTATTTTTAATTTTCTGCAACTTCCATTTTTATTTTTATTCAACATTTATTTTTATTCAATTTACTTTTCTATTAAGCTTCATTTTTTTATTTAATTTCCAAACGGATCGTTAAGGTATAGCGGTTTCTTGAATTAACTTACATTTTTAATTTTTTTCAACTTCCATTTTTATTTTAATTCGACTTCCATTTTTATTCAAGTTGTTTTTCTATTCAACTTCCTTTTTTATTTAATTTCCAAATAGATCGTTAAGGTACAGTGGTTTCTTGAATGAACTTTCAATTTTAATTTTCTGCAACTTCCATTTTTATTTCTATTCAACTTCTTTTTTTATTCAAGTTTCTTTTCCATTCAACTTCCTTTTTTACTTACTTTCCAAATAGATCGTTAAGGTATAGTGGTTTCTGGACTGAACTTCCATTTTTAATTTTATGCAACTTTCACTTTTATTTTTTTTCAACTTCCATTTTTATTCAATTTACTTTTCTATTAAACTTCCTTTTTCATTTAATTTCCAAATAGATCATTAAGGTATAGTGGTTTCTTGAATGAACTTCCAATTTTAATTTTCTGCAGCTTCCATTTTTATTTCTATTCAACTTCTTTTTTATTCAAGTTTCTATTCTATTCAACTTCTTTTTTATTTAATTTCCAAATAGATTGTTTTGGTATAGTGGTTTCTGGATTTAACTTTCATTTTTACTTTTATGCAACTTTCACTTTTATTTTTATTGAACTTCCATTTATATTGCATTTACTTTTCTATTAAACTTTCTTTTTTATTTAATTTCCAAATAGATCGTTAAGGTATAGTGGTTTCTTTAATGAACTTACATTTTTAATTTTATGCAACTTTCATTTTTATTTTTATTCAACTTCCATTTTTATTCAAGTTATTTTTCTATTCAATTTCCTTTTTTATTTAATTTCCAAATAGATCGTTAAGGTATAGTGGTTTCTTGAATGAACTTCCATTTTTTATTTTCTGCAACTTCCATTATTATTTTTATTCGACTTCCATTTTTATTCAAGTCATTTTTCTATTCAACTTTCTTTTTTATTTAATTTCCAAATAGATCGTTAAGGTATAGTGGTTTCTTTAATGAACTTACATTTTTAATTTTATGCAACTTTCATTTTTATTTTTATTCGACCTCCATTTTTACTCAAGTTATTTTTCTATTCAACTTCCTTTTTCATTTAAATTCCAAATAGATCGTTAAGGTATAGTGACTTCTTGAATGAACTTCCATTTTTTATTTTCTGCAACTTCCATTTTTATTTTTATTCGACTTCCATTTTTACTCAACTTATTTTTCTATCCAACTTCCTTTTTTATTTAATTTCCAAATAGATCGTTAAGGTACAATGACTTCTAGAATGAACTTCCATTTTTAATTTTCAGCAACTTCCATTTTTATTTTTATTTGACTTTCAATTTTATTTAAGTCATTTTTCTATTCAACTTCCATTTTTATTTAGTTTCCAAATAGATCGCTAGGGTATTGTGCTTTCTGGATTGAACTTCCATTTTTAATTCTATGCTACTTTCATTTTTATTTTTAGTCAACTTCTATTTTAATTCAATTTACTTTTCTATCGAACTTCCTTTTTGATTAAATTTCCAAATAGATCGTTAAGGTATAGTGATTTCTTGAATGATCTTCCATTTTTAATTTTCTGCGACTTCCATTTTTATTTTTATTCGACTTTCATTTTTACTCAAGTTATTTTTCTATTCAACTTCCTTTTTTATTTAATTTCCAAATAGATCGTTAAGGTATAGTGACTTCTTGAATGAACTTCCATTTTTTATTTTTTGCAACTTCCATTTTTTCTTTTATTTAACTACCTTTTTCATTCTAGTTGCTTTTCTACTCAACTTCCTTTCTATATAATTTCCAAATAGACCGTAAGGTATAGTGGTTTCTGAATTGAACATCCATTTTTAATTTTATGCAACTTTCACTTTTATTTTTAATCAACTTCCACTTTTATACAATTTACTTTTCTATTAAACTTCCTTTTTTATTTAATTTCCAAATAGATTTTTAAGGTATAGTGGTTTCTTGAATGAACTTCCACTTTTTATTTTCTGCAACTTCCATTTTTATTACTATTCAACTTCCATTTTTATTCATGTTATTTTTCTATCCAACTTTCTTTTTTATTTAATTTCCAAATAAATTGTCAAGGTATAGTGGTTTCTTGAATGAACTTCCATTTTTTATTTTCTGCAACTTCCATTTTTATTTTTATTGAACTTCCCTTTTTATTCCACTTTCTTTTCTACTCAACTTCTTTTTTTGTTTAATTTCCAAATAGATCGGAAAGGTATACTGGTTTCTGGATTGAACTTCCATTTTTAATTTTCTGCAACTTCCATTTTTATTTTTATTCAACTTTTATTTTTATTCAATTTACTTTTCTATTAAACTTCATTTTTTTATTTAATTTCCAAACAGATCGTTGAGGTATAGCGGTTTCTTGAATTAACTTACATTTTTAATTTTTTGCAACTTCCATTTTTATTTTTATTCGACTTCCATTTTTATTCAAGTCGTTTTTCTATTCAACTTCCTTTTTTATTTAATTTCCAAATAGATCGTTAAGGTATAGTGGTTTCTTGAATGAACTTTCAATTTTAATTTTTTGCAACTTCCATTTTTATTTCTATTCAATTTGTTTTTTTATTCCAATTTCTTTTCTATTCAACTTCCTTTTTTATTTAATTTCCAAATAGATCGTTAAGGTATAGTGGTTTCTGGACTGAACTTCTATTTTTAATTTTATGAAACTTTCACTTTTATTTTTTTTCAACTTCCATTTTCATTCAATTTACTTTTCTATTTAAGTTCCAAATAGATCGTTAGGGTATACTGGTTTCTCGAATGAACTTCAATTTTAATTTTCTGTAACTTCCATTTTTATTTCTATTCAACTTCTTTTTTTATTCAAGTTTCTTTTCTATTCAACTTCTTTTTTTATTTAATTTTCAAATAGATTGTTATGGTATAGTCGTTTCGGGATTGAACTTTCATTTTTAATTTTATGCAACTTTCACTTTTATTTTTATTGAACTTCCATTTTTATTGAATTTACTTTTCTATTAAACTTCCTTTTTTGTTTAATTTCCAAATAGATCGTTAAGGTATAGTGGTTTCTTGAATGAAGTTACAATTTTAATTTTCTGCAACTTCCATTTTTATTTCTATTCAACTTCTTTTTTTATTCAAGTTTGTTTTCTATTCAACTTCTTTTTTTATTTAATTTCCAAATAGATTGTTGTGGTATAGTGGTTTCTGGATTAAACTTTAATTTTTAATTTTATGCAATTTCCATTTTTATTTTTATTTAACTTCCTTTTTTATCCGAGTTTCTTTTCTGCTCAACTTCCTTTTTTTTTTAATTTCCAAATAGATCGTTAAGGTATAGTGCTTTCCGGGTTGAACTTCCATTTTTAATTTTCTGCAACTTCCATTTTTATTTTTATTCAATTTACTTTTCTATTTAATTTCCAAATAGATCGTTAGGGTATACTGGTTTCTCGAATGAACTTCAATTTTAATTTTCTGTAACTTCCATTTTTATTTCTATTCAACTTCTTTTTTTATTCAAGTTTCTTTTCTATTCAACTTCTTTTTTTATTTAATTTTCAAATAGATTGTTATGGTACAGTCGTTTCGGGATTGAACTTTCATTTTTAATTTTATGCAACTTTCACTTTTATTTTTATTGAACTTCCATTTTTATTGAATTTACTTTTCTATTAAACTTCCTTTTTTGTTTAATTTCCAAATAGATCGTTAAGGTATAGTGGTTTCTTGAATGAAGTTACAATTTTAATTTTCTGCAACTTCCATTTTTATTTCTATTCAACTTCTTTTTTTATTCAAGTTTGTTTTCTATTCAACTTCTTTTTTTATTTAATTTCCAAATAGATTGTTGTGGTATAGTGGTTTCTGGATTAAACTTTAATTTTTAATTTTATGCAATTTCCATTTTTATTTTTATTTAACTTCCTTTTTTATCCAAGTTTCTTTTCTGCTCAACTTCCTTTTTTATTTAATTTCCAAATAGATCGTTAAGGTATAGTGCTTTCCGGGTTGAACTTCCATTTTTAATTTTCTGCAACTTCCATTTTTATTTTTATTCAATTTACTTTTCTATTTAATTTCCAAATAGATCGTTAGGGTATACTGGTTTCTCGAATGAACTTCAATTTTAATTTTCTGTAACTTCCATTTTTATTTCTATTCAACTTCTTTTTTTATTCAAGTTTCTTTTCTATTCAACTTCTTTTTTTATTTAATTTTCAAATAGATTGTTATGGTACAGTCGTTTCGGGATTGAACTTTCATTTTTAATTTTATGCAACTTTCACTTTTATTTTTATTGAACTTCCATTTTTATTGAATTTACTTTTCTATTAAACTTCCTTTTTTGTTTAATTTCCAAATAGATCGTTAAGGTATAGTGGTTTCTTGAATGAAGTTACAATTTTAATTTTCTGCAACTTCCATTTTTATTTCTATTCAACTTCTTTTTTTATTCAAGTTTGTTTTCTATTCAACTTCTTTTTTTATTTAATTTCCAAATAGATTGTTGTGGTATAGTGGTTTCTGGATTAAACTTTAATTTTTAATTTTATGCAATTTCCATTTTTATTTTTATTTAACTTCCTTTTTTATCCAAGTTTCTTTTCTGCTCAACTTCCTTTTTTATTTAATTTCCAAATAGATCGTTAAGGTATAGTGCTTTCCGGGTTGAACTTCCATTTTTAATTTTCTGCAACTTCCATTTTTATTTTTATTCAATTTACTTTTCTATTTAATTTCCAAATAGATCGTTAGGGTATACTGGTTTCTCGAATGAACTTCAATTTTAATTTTCTGTAACTTCCATTTTTATTTCTATTCAACTTCTTTTTTTATTCAAGTTTCTTTTCTATTCAACTTCTTTTTTTATTTAATTTTCAAATAGATTGTTATGGTACAGTCGTTTCGGGATTGAACTTTCATTTTTAATTTTATGCAACTTTCACTTTTATTTTTATTGAACTTCCATTTTTATTGAATTTACTTTTCTATTAAACTTCCTTTTTTGTTTAATTTCCAAATAGATCGTTAAGGTATAGTGGTTTCTTGAATGAAGTTACAATTTTAATTTTCTGCAACTTCCATTTTTATTTCTATTCAACTTCTTTTTTTATTCAAGTTTGTTTTCTATTCAACTTCTTTTTTTATTTAATTTCCAAATAGATTGTTGTGGTATAGTGGTTTCTGGATTAAACTTTAATTTTTAATTTTATGCAATTTCCATTTTTATTTTTATTTAACTTCCTTTTTTATCCAAGTTTCTTTTCTGCTCAACTTCCTTTTTTATTTAATTTCCAAATAGATCGTTAAGGTATAGTGCTTTCCGGGTTGAACTTCCATTTTTAATTTTCTGCAACTTCCATTTTTATTTTTATTCAATTTACTTTTCTATTGAACTTCCTTTTTTATTTAATTTCCAAATAGATCGTTAAGGTATAGTGGTTTCTTGAATGAACTTCCATTTTTAATTTCCTGCAACTTCCATTTTTATTTTTATTCGACTTCCATTTTTATTCAAGTCATTTTTCTATTCAACTTCCTTTTTTATTTAATTTCCAAATAGATCGTTAAGGTATAGTGGTTTCTTGAATGAACTTCCAATTTTAATTTTCTGCAACTTCCATTTTTATTTCTATTCAACTTCTTTTTTTATTCAAGTTTCTTTTCTATTCAACTTCTTTTTTTATTTAATTTCCAAATAGATTGTTGTGGAATAGTGGTTTCTGTATTGAATTTTCTTTTTTAATTTTATGCGACTTTCACTTTTATTTTTATTGAACTTCCATTTTTATTGAATTTACTTTTCTATTAAACTTTCTTTTTTATTTAATTTTCAAATAGATCGTTAAGGTATAGTGGTTTCCGTAATGAACTTCCATTTTTAATTTTATGCAGCTTTCATTTTTATTTTTATTCAACTTTCATTTTTATTCAAGTTATTTTTCTATTCAACTTCCTTTTTTATATAATTTCCAAATAGACCGTTAAGGTATAGGGGTTTCTGGATTGAACTTCAATTTTTAATTTTATGCAACTTACACTTTTATTTTTATTCAACTTCCATTTTTATTCAATTTACTTTTCTATTAAACTTCATTTTTTATTTAATTTCCAAATAGATCGTTAAGGTATAGTTGTTTTTTGAATGAATTTCCATTTTTCATTTTCTGCAACTTCCATTTTTAGTTTTATTCGACTTCCATTTTTATTCAATTTACTTTTCTATTCAACTTCCTTTTTTATTTAATTTCCGAATAGATCGTTAAGGTATAGTATTTTCTGGATTGAACTTCCGTTTTTAAATTTATGCAACTTTTATTTTTATTTTTATTCAACTTCCATTTTTGTTAAATTTACTTTTCTATTAAACTTCCTTTTTTATTTAATTTCCAAATAGATCGTTAAGGTATAGTGGTTTCCTGAATGAACTTCCATTTTTAATTTTCTGCAACTTCCATTTTTATTACTATTCAACTTCCATTTTTATTCATGTTATTTTTCTATTCAACTTCCTTTTTTATTTAATTTCCAAATAAATCGTTAAGGTATAGTGGTTTCTTGAATGAACTTCCATTTTTAATTTTCTGCAACTTCCATTTTTATTTTTATTGAACTTCCCTTTTTATTCCAGTTTCTTTTCTACTCAACTTCCTTTTTTATTTAATTTCCAAATAGATCGTTAAGGTATACGGGTTTCTGGATTGAATTTCTATTTTTAATTTTCTGCAACTTCCATTTTTATTTTTATTCAACATTTATTTTTATTCAATTTACTTTTCTATTAAGCTTCATTTTTTTATTTAATTTCCAAACAGATCGTTAAGGTATAGCGGTTTCTTGAATTAACTTACATTTTTAATTTTTTTCAACTTCCATTTTATTTGTATTCAACTTCCATTTTTATTCAAGTTGTTTTTCTATTCAACTTCCTTTTTTATTTAATTTCCAAATAGATCGTTAAGGTATAGTGGTTTCTTGAATGAACTTTCAATTTTAATTTTCTGCAACTTCCATCTTTATTTCTATTCAACTTCTTTTTTTATTCAAGTTTCTTTTCCATTCAACTTCATTTTTTACTTACTTTCCAAATAGATCGTTAAGGTATAGTGGTTTCTGGACTGAACTTCCATTTTTAATTTTATGCAACTTTCACTTTTATTTTTTTTCAACTTCCATTTTTATTCAATTTACTTTTCTGTTAAACTTCCTTTTTCATTTAATTTCCAAATAGATCATTAAGGTATAGTGGTTTCTTGAATGAACTTTCAATTTTAATTTTCTGCAGCTTCCATTTTTATTTCTAGTCAACTTCTTTTTTTATTCAAGTTTCTATTCTATTCAACTTCTTTTTTATTTAATTTCCAAATAGATTGTTTTGATATAGTGGTTTCTGGATTGATCTTTCATCTTTACTTTTATGCAACTTTCACTTTTATTTTTATTGAACTTCCATTTTTATTGCATTTACTTTTCTATTAAACTTTCTTTTTTATTTAATTTCCAAATAGATCGTTAAGGTATAGTGGTTTCTTTAATGAACTTCCGTTTTTAATTTTATGCAACTTTCATTTTTATTTTTATTCAACTTCCATTTTTATTCAAGTTATTTTTCTATTCAATTTCCTTTTTTATTTAATTTCCAAATAGATCGTTAAGGTATAGTGGTTTCTTGAATGAACTTCCATTTTTTATTTTCTGCAACTTCCATTTTTATTTTTATTCGACTTCCATTTTTATTCAACTCATTTTTTTATTCAACTTTCTTTTTTATTTAATTTCCTAATAGATCGTTAAGGTATAGTGGTTTCTTGAATGAACTTCCATTTTTAATTTTCAGCAACTTCCATTTTTATTTTTATTTGACTTCCATTTTTATTCAAGTCATTTTTCTATTCAACTTCCATTTTTATTTAATTTCTAAATAGATCGCTAAGGTATAGTGCTTTCTGGATTGAACTTCCATTTTTAATTTTATGCAACTTTCATTTTTATTTTTAGTCAACTTCCATTTTTATTCAATTTACTTTTCTATCAAACTTCCTTTTTTATTAAATTTCCAAATAGATCGTTAAGGTATAGTGGTTTCTTGAATGATCTTCCATTTTTAATTTTCTGCGACTTCCATTTTTATTTTTATTCGACTTCCATTTCTACTCAAGTTATTTTTCTATTCAACTTCCTTTTTCATTTAAATTCCAAATAGATCGTTAAGGTATAGTGACTTCTTGAATGAAATTCCATTTTTTATTTTCTGCAACTTCCATTTTTATTTTTATTCGACTTCCATTTTTACTCAAGTTATTTTTCTATTCAACTTCCTTTTTTATTTAATTTCCAAATAGATCGTTAAGGTACAGTGACTTCTTGAATGAACTTCCATTTTTAATTTTCAGCAACTTCCATTTTTATTTTGGTTTGACTTCATTTTTCATTCTAGTTTCTTTTCTCCTCAACTTCCTTTTTTGTATAATTTCCAAATAGACCGTTAAGGTATAGTGGTTTCTGGATTGAACTTCCATTTTTAATTTTACGCAACTTTCACTTTTATTTTTATTCAACTTCCTTTTTTATTCAATTTACTTTTCTATTAAACTTCATTTTTTCTTTAATTTCCAAATAGATCGTTAAGGTATAGTGGTTTCTTGAATGAACTTCCATTTTTAATTTTCTACAACTTCCATTTTTAGTTTTATTCAACCTCCATTTTTATTCAATTTACTTTTCTATTCAACTTCCTTTTTTATTTAATTTCCAAATAGATCGTTAAGGTATAGTGGTTTCAGGATTGAACTTCCATTTTTAATTTTATGCAACTTTCATTTTTATTTTTATTCAACTTCCATTTTTATTTAATTTACTTTTCTATTAAACTTCTTTCTTTATTTAATTTCCAAATAGATCGTTAAGGTATAGTGGTTTCTTGAATGAACTTCCATTTTTAATTTTCTACAACTTCCATTTTTATTTCTATTCAACTTCCATTTTTATTCATGTTATTTTTCTATTCAACTTCCTTTTTTATTTAATTTCCAAATAAATCGTTAAGGTATAGTGGTTTCTTGAATGAACTTCCGTTTTTAATTTTCTGCAACTTCCATTTTGATTTTTATTGAACTTCCTTTTTTATTCAAGTTTCTTTTCTACTCAACTTCCTTTTTTATTTAATTTCCAAATAGATCGTTAAGGTATACTGGTTTCTGGATTGAACTTCCATTTTTAATTTTCTGCAACTTCCATTTTTATTTTTATTCAACTTTTATTTTTACTCAATTTACTTTTCTATTAAACTTCCTTTTTCTATTTAATTTCCGAACAGATCGTTACGGTATAGCGGTTTCTTGAATTAACTTACATTGTTAATTTTTTGCAACTTCCATTTTTATTTTTATTCGACTTCCATTTTTATTCAAGTCGTTTTTCTATTCAACTTCCTTTTTTATTTAATTTCCAAATAGATCGTTAAGGTATAGTGGTTTCTTGAATGAACTTTCAATTTTAATTTTAATTTTCTGCAACTTGCATTTTTATTTCTATTCAACTTCTTTTTTGATTCAAGTTTCCTTTCTATTCAACTTCCTTTTGTACTTACTTTCCAAATAGGTCGTTAAGGTACCGTGGTTTCTGGACTGAACTTTCATTTTTAATTTTATGCAACTTTCACTTTTATTTTTTTTCAACTTCCATTTTTATTCAATTTAATTTTCTATTAAACTTCCTTTTTTATTTAATTTCCAAATAGAACGTTAAGATATAGTGGTTTCTTGAATGATCTTCCATTTTTAATTTTCTGCAACTTCCATTTTTATTTTTATTCGACTTCCATTTTTACTCAAGTTATTTTTCTATTTAACTTCCTTTTTTATTTAATTTCCAAATAGATCGTTAAGGTATAGTGGTTTCTTGAATGAACTTCCAATTTTAATTTTCTGTAACTTCCATTTTTTTTTCTATTCAACTTCTTTTTTTATTCAAGTTTCTTTTCTATTCAACTTCTTTTTTTTATTTAATTTTCAAATAGATTGTTATGGTATAGTGGTTTTGTAACGCCCTCAAAAATAAACCCATTAAATATAAATGTATATCATCAACAAGCAACGTTTAAAAGGAAACAATTCATTATAAGATTCATCAGAGTCTTACTAACTAAAAATATTACATGTAACATCTAATTAAATGCCCTACAGGCTTACATCTTTCCAAGCCAACACTTGGACACAAAAATATGAGTTCTAACTCAAATACAAATAAAGCCCTAGGCTTGAGTGTTTACATGTACTAACAAATAAAAACAAATAATTGAAAATAGTCTTCCAAGTCCTTCCAAGCTAAGTCCTTGGAGGTAGCTTATCACCTGAACCTGAAAATGATGTTCCCATATAGGGTGAGCCACAGCCCAGTAGAAATATACTAAACCAAATATAAGCATTGATTAAAGCAATAGCATTCAATAGATGGTTAACCAAGATAATTAATTACATCATTTTACAGTCTCGTGACACTAATGTCTAAGACACGTTTTACTTTCCAACTTATCAATATGGCTCAGAACCTGGCCAACCTTACAACAGTGAACTATATAACATATTCACATTACTTCCAATATCAACAACACAGATGAGACTCAGGCTCATATCAAAACACTTCATACTTCCCGTTTGATACACATTTTAGTGCTGTATCAACAACATGTAAAAAGACTTCAATATAATAAGCACACATAATAGTGATGCTAATGGAGTCCATCCCCTATCTCCTCCCAAATAAAATCCGGTTTAGAGGTCCATCCCCTATCTTCCCCTAAACTGTGGAGTACATCCCCTATCTCCTCCCACACAATATGCAAATGCAATGCTCAATCAATACACGTATGCAATGCCCAATCAATACACGTATTTTCTGTATTAATTCAATAGTCAAAATTAATGACTCAACCAATGTGATTAGTTTCAGTTATTCCTAATCCACATGCAATGTCTACAACAATCACGACTATCCTCCACCGATAGCCCAAAACAGTTATTTCTAAACTGGAAATAAATATATCAACAATTCAATAGGTGAGTGATTTAAATTATCCAACTACACCATTTAATCAATGAATTCCTCAATTTCCTTAAGTTAATTATACAAATTACTTTATTAAAACACCTAGAGTTTTTCCCCAAAATTACCAAAGTGCTCCCAACATATCAAAATACCAAAACTTAGAACAAAACTTATAAAATGGAGTAGGAAATCCCTACCTCGAAGAAAATAACCCGAATGGAGAAGGTGGAGATGAATACCCAAATTCCAAAATGCTCCAAATCACCAAACATTCAGATTAAATGGAAGCCCTCGACTCACACACTCTTATTAATGAAGGATCTAGGGTAGAAACACACCCTAAGTAGATCAAATCTAAGAGAGAAGGTGAGTAGGGTAAGAGAGAAGTCGGACCTTAGGGTTTGGAATCAAAAAGAGAATGAAAACTGATTAAAAAACCTGCTGCTGTCTAATTAAACTGGACAGGCTCGCTCGAGCGAAGACTTGGTTGCTCGAGCGACCAGACACAAGAAAGACTCGCTCGAGCGAAGAAAGGCTCGCTCGAGCCAGGAATGCAAAGCTTCAGGTCCATACTGGACGCAATCTCTCGCTCGAGCGAATAAAAGCTGGCTCGAGCCACCAGACACAAAATACAACCCTCGCTCGAGCGACCAAGTCCTCGATCGAGCAACCAACCCAAAATCTGGACAGCAACATTTAGTTTCCGAACCCAACCAACCTGAAACAAACCTGCCTAACACATTCTATAACTCCAAATGAGAAATTAAAGGATGACAACAACAATTATACAATGATAGAATCTACGGAACCTAAGTCCGGATACAATAATCAAATGGGAAAAGACCGGGGTCGCTATAACTTTGGGGATTGAACTTTCATTTTTAATTTTATGCAACTTTCACTTTTATTTTTATTGAACTTCCATTTTTATTGAATTTACTTTTCTATTAAACTTCCTTTTTTATTCAATTTCCAAATAGATCGTGAAGTTATAGTGGTTTCTGGACTGAACTTCCATTTTTAATTTTATGCAACATTCACTTTTATTTTTTTTCAACTTCCATTTTTATTCAATTTACTTTTCTATTAAACTTCCTTTTATATTTAATTTCCAAATAGATCGTTAACGTATAGTGGTTTCATGAATGAACTTCCAATTTTAATTTTCTGCAACTTCCATTTTTATTTCTATTCAACTTCTTTTTTTATTCAAGTTTCTTTTCTGTTCAACTTCTTTTTTTATTTAATTGCCAAATAGATTGTTATGGTATAGTAGTTTCTGGATTGAACTTTCATTTTTAATTTTATGCAACTTTCACTTTTATTTTTATTGAACTTACATTTTTATTGCATTTTCTTTTCTATTAAACTTTCTTTTTCATTTAATTTCCAAATAGATCGTTAAGGTATAGTGGTTTATGGATTAAACTTCCATTTTTAATTTTATGCAACTTTCATTTTTATTTTTATTTAATTTCCATTTTTATTCAATTTACTTTTCTATTAAACTTCCTTTTTTATTTAATTTCCAAATAGATAGTTAAAGTATAGTGGTTTCTCGAATGAACTTCCATTATTATTTTTATTCGACTTCTATTTTTATTCAATTTACTTTTCTATTCAACTTCCATTTTTATTTAATTTCCAAATAGATCGTGAAGGTATAGTGGTTTATGGATTGAACTTCCATTTTTAATTTTATGCAACTTTCATTTTTATTTTTATTCCCCTAACGTTTTTATTCAATTTACTTTTCTATTAAACTTCCTTTTTTATTTAACTTCCAAATAGATTCTTAAGGTATAGTTGTTTCTTGAATGATCTTCCATTTTTAATTTTCCGCAACTTTCATTTTCATTTTTATTCGACTTCCATTTTTACTCAAGTTATTTTTTTATTCAACTTCCTGCTTTATTTAATTTCCAAATAGGCCGTTAAGGTATATAGTGGCTTCTTGAATGAACTTCCATTTTTAATTTTCTACAACTTCCATTTTTATTTTTAATTAACTTCCTTTTTTATTCAAGTTTCTTTTCTACTCAACTTCCTTTTTTATTTAATTTCCAAATAGACCGTTAAGGTATAGTGGTTTCTGGATTGAACTTCCATTTTTAATTTTATGCAACTTTCACTTTTATTTTTATTCAACTTCCATTTTTATTCAATTTACTTTTCTATTAAACTTCATTTTCTATTTAATTTCCAAATAGATCGTTAAGGTATTGTGGTTTCTTGAATGAACTTTCATTATCAATTTTCTGCAACTTTCATTTTTAATTTTCTGCAACTTCCATTTTTATTTTTATTCGACTTCCATTTTTATTCAATTTACTTTTCTACTCAACTTCTTTTTTTATTTAATTTCCAAATAGATCGTCAAGGTATAGTGGTTTCTGGATTGAACTTCCATTTTTAATTTTATGCAACTTTCATTTTTATTTTTATTCAACTTCCATTTTTATTTAAATTACTTTCCTATTAAACTTCCTTTTTTATTTAATTTCCAAATAGATCGTTAATGTATAGTGGTTTCTAGACTGAACTTCCATTTTTATTTCTATTCAACTTCCATTTTTATTCATGTTATTTTTCTCTTCCACTTCCTTTTTTATTTGATTTCCAAATAAATCGTTAAGGTGTAGTGGTTTCTTGAATGAACTTCCATTTTTAATTTTCTGCAACTTCCATTTTTATTTTTATTTAACTACCTTTTTTATTTAATTTCCAAATAGATCGTTAAGGTATAGTGGTTTCTGAATGGAACTTCCATTTTTAATTTTCTGCAACATCCATTTTTATTTTTATTCAACTTTTGTTTTTATTCAATTTACTTTTCTACTAAACTTCCTTTTTTTTATTTAATTTCCAAACAGATCGTTAAGCTATAGCGGTTTCTTCAATGAACTTACATTTTTAATTTTCTGCCACTTCCATTTTTATTTTTATTCGACTTCCATTTTTATTCAAGTCATTTTTCTATTGAACTTCCTTTTTTATTTAATTTCCAAATAGATCGTTATGGTATAGTGGTTTCTTGAATAAACTTTCAATTTTAATTTTCTGCGACTTCCATTTTTATTTCTATTCAACTTCTTTTTCTATTCAAGTTTCTTTTCTATTCAACTTCCTTTTTTTCTTATTTTCCAAATAGATCGTTAAGGTATAGTGGTTTCTGGACTGAACTTGCATTTTTATTTTTATGCAACTTTCACTTTTATTTTTTTTCAACTTCCGTTTTTATTCAATTTACTTTTCTATTAAACTTCCTTTTTTATTGAATTTCCAAATAGATCGTTAAGGTATAGTGGTTTCTTGAATGATCTTCCATTTTTAATTTTCTGCAACTTCCTTTTTTATTTTTATTCGACTTCCATTTTTACTGAAGTTATTTTTCTATTCAACTTCTTTTCTTATTTAATTTCCAAATAGATCGTTAAGGTATACTGGTTTCTTGAATGAACTTCCAATTTTAATTTTCTGTAACTTCCATTTTTTTTTTCTATTCAACTTCTTTTTTTTTATTCAAGTTTCTTTTCTATTCAACTTCTTTTTTTATTTAATTTTCAAATAGATTGTTATGGTATAGTGGTTTGGGGATTGAACTTTCATTTTTAATTTTATGTAACTTTCACTTTTATTGTTTTTGAACTTCCATTTTTATTGAATTCACTTTTCTATTAAATTTCCTTTTTTATTTAATTTCCAAATAGATCGTTAATGTATAGTGGTTTCTGGACTGAACTTCCATTTTTAATTTTATGCAACTTTCACTTTTATTTTTTTTCAAATTCTATTTTTATTCAATTTACTTTTCTGTTAAACTTCCTTTTTTATTTAATTTCCAAATAGGTCGTTAAGGTATAGTGGTTTTTTGAATGAACTTCCAATTTTAATTTTCTGCAACTTCCATTTTTATTTCTATTCAACTTCTTTTTTTATTCAAGTTTCTTTTCTATTCAACATCTTTTTTTATTTAATTTCCAAATAGATTGTTATGGTATAGTGGTTTCTGGATTGAACTTTCATTTTTAATTTTATGCAACTTTCACTTTTATTTTTATTGAACTTCCATTTTTATTGCATTTACTTTTCTATTAAACTTTCTTTTTTATTTAATTTCCAAATAGATCGTTAAGGTATAGTGGTTTCTTTAATGAACTTCCATTTTTAATTTTATGCAACTTTCATTTTTATTTTTATTCAATTTCCATTTTTATTCAAGTTATTTTTCTATTCAACTTTCTTTTTTATTTAATTTCCAAATAGATCGTTCAGGTATAGTGGTTTCTTGAATGAACTTCCATTTTTTATTTTCTGCAACTTCCATTTTTATTTTTATTCGACTTCCATTTTTATTCAAGTCATTTTTCTATTCAACTTTCTTTTTTATTTAATTTCCAAATAGATCGTTAAGGTATAGTTGTTTCTTGAATGAACTTCCATTTTTAATTTTCTGCAACTTCCATTTTTATTTTTATTCGACTTCCACTTTTATTCAATTTACTTTTCTATTCAACTTCCTTTTTTATTTGATTTCCAAATAGATTGTTAAGTTATAGTGGTTTATTTATTGAACTTCCATTTTTAATTTTATGCAACTTTCATTTTTATTCGATTTACTTTTCTACTAAACTTCCTTTTTTATTTAATTTCCAAATAGATAGTTATGGTATAGTGGTTTCTGGACTGAACTTCCATTTTTAATTTTCTTCAACTTCCATTATTATTTTTATTCGACTTCCATTTTTATTCAATTTACTTTTCTATTCAACTTCCATTTTTGTTTAATTTCCAAACAGATCGTTAAGGTATAGTGGTTTATGGATTGAACTTCCATTTTTAATTTTATGCAACTTTCATTTTTATTTTTATTCCACTTCCGTTTTAATTCAATTTACTTTTCTATTAAACTTCCTTTTTTATTTAATTTCCAAATAGATTGTTAAGGTATAGTGGTTTCTTGAATGATCTTCCATTTTTATTTTTATTCGACTTCCATTTTTACTCAAGTTATTTTTCTATTCAACTTCCTTTTTTATTTAATTTTCAAATAGATCGTTAAGGTATATAGTGGCTTCTTGAATGAACTTCCATTTTTAATTTTCTGCAACTTCTATTTTTATTTTTAATTAACTTCCTTTTTCATTCTAGTTTCTTTTCTACTCAACTTCCTTTTTTATTTAATTTCCAAATAGACCGTTAAGGTATAGTGGTTTCTGGATTGAACTTCCACTTTTAATTTTATGCAACTTTAACTTTTATTTTTATTCAACTTCCATTTTTATTCAATTTACTTTTCTATTAAACTTCATTTTTTATTTAATTTCCAAATAGATCGTTAAGGTATTGTGGTTTATTTATTGAACTTCCATTTTTAATTTTATGCAACTTTCATTTTTATTTTTATTCAACTTCCATTTTTATTCAATTTACTTTTCTATTAAACTTCCTTTTTTATTTAATTTCCAAATAGATCGTTAAGGTATAGTGGTTTCTTGAATGATCTTCCATTTTTAATTTTCTGCAACTTCCATTTTTATTTTTATTCGACTTCCATTTTTACTTAAGTTATTTTTCTATTCAACTTCCTTTTTATTTAATTTCCAAATAGATCGTTATGGTATATAGTGGCTTCTTGAATGAACTTCCATTTTTAATTTTTTGCATCTTCCATTTTTATTTTTATTTAACTTCCTTTTTCATTCTAGTTTTTTTTCTACTCAACTTCCTTTTTTATTTAATTTCCAAATAGACCGTTAAGGTATAGTGGTTTCTGGATTGAACTTCCATTTCTGGTGACCATGGTGGATGATTTTTTCTGAGTCTGGTATACAGAATGGTAGCATCTGCGGCTAGATTATGATAACAGTCTCGAACATAGTTAAGACTTCCTAAAAATCTCTGTAACTGAGTTTTGTCTTTAATTTCATCGGGAAATTTCGAAGCAAACTCCATACTTCTGTTAATCGGAATAATACTTCCATTAGAAATATTATGACCTAAATATCTGATAGTAGTTTGGAATAACTGCATTTTTGGGGCAGAAATAACTAAACCATTTCTGATAATAACATTCTTAAAAATATTAAGATGTTTAATATGCTGGTCAATTGATGAGGAAAAGATTAAAACATCATCAATATAGGATAAAGTAAATTCTGTATATGGATTAAAAATATCCTGGTATTTCTACGGTATTTTCATGTGGTTCAGTCATGGTTGTATAACGATCATATATGTCTAATTTATTTAATTTATAATTATAGTATGTGATAATTAAAACATGGCTCTGATACCAATAACTACTGTAGGAAATACAGTTTCCTCTTTAGCAGAAGCAGCTGAATTAGTAGCTTACCAGGATGTAAAGGAAGCCCTAGATAAATGGACTATCCCAACAGTAGATCCGAAAACCATCTATAAGAAAGGACACTTTCAATTTTTCAGTAAAACTATAATCAAGACATTTGAACATGCATCTTGTATTCAGAATAATGATGAAATAATCCGTTTAATTCACATAAATGATTTCATTCCGTTTTTAGAAACATACAAGTACATCCATATAGGATTGGTACAAATTGCATTTAAACCATTGACCCTTCTTGGTCAAAACACCAATATCCAATGTACCCTCAGAGATGGAAGGTGTATTAACTGGAGAGCCTCCCTAATGGGAGCAATTGAGACAAGTTTGTCTCATGGACCAGTGTATTTTGATATTTATCCAAATCTTAGCATAGCTTTGTGTGATGCTAATCTATCCGATGTTCTTGAACTACGAGTTCTTACTCATGGTTATGAGTATAAACCTGGAACCCCTCCTTTTTCAGTACATTCCAGAATTTACATTAAGGCTTTAACAACTTTAAATCCTTATGTTAGAAAGAAAACTGAAACAGGACAAACAGTATTAATTGAAACTAATCTTTATAGCAGTCAGGTAGCCGTACCAAAGTTAATTCCATGGAAGGATATAACTTTTCCCGAAAGATGGCATATTCCTAATGCTGTTCCTCCTAAGCCGATTATCCAACATAACATCGATGACGTTATCCAAACGCAAGGAGGTAATGTTTACCTTCAATTCCAGAAACCTTTGCTTACCCGCAGCAGTTCTTCTAATGCTAGTTTTCGAACAGCACCTCGAAGTTTTTCCAATAACAGTTTCCGATCTGTTCCACCCTATAGGGTAGACCTTCCCGAATCTAGTAGACAGTCCGTTGACTCTCTCCTCCAACAAATTCCTTCTAGACCTCCTAGTAGACCACCTAGTGATCCACAGGAAGATCCTATGACTTCAGAAATCCAAGGAATCAGATTATCCCAAAACAGAATTCCTCATGGTGTTTATACAACACCACCTCAACCAGATAGCCCAACGGCCAGTGATATGAATTTTGAAATTTAAATGGATTTTACACCAGGAAGCGAAAATAGAAAAATATTAAATCAGGAATTTAACCAGGCAAAATATAAAGACTTTAGAGATTGGTATTTTGCCAATCATTCTCCTGACCAGTTAGAAGAATATAAAACTCAATATTACCAACATCTTGAGTTACATCAGCAATTAATATCTTTTGTAGAATGGTATCAAATAGTTACTCAACCACGGCTTAATGCCATTGAAGATCAGTACAAGACAAGGACTACAACTGAAGGACAAGCTATTAATGCTCTCCATCCTCCACCTCAAGCCTTAGAATTAGCTCCGAATGGTGAAACCACACGACAACCGTTATTAGCCACAACATATATCGATGCCCAATCAGGCAAATTTACTAAAATCGAAGGTTTATTAGTCAAACAGAACAATTATACCAATTTAATCTATCAAACTATGAGTAAACAGTTAACCAGAATTGAGGAAGCTATTACTACCTTCAAAGATAGGAGTTTAGCCTTACCTGTAATAGGATCTTCGACCCTACATCCAGTCTCCATTAAACCACCCTTAGAGGTTACAAACTTCAAATTAAAAGCCTCTAATACAGAATTTATGGACACCCTTCTACAAAAAATGCAGACCTTACATGTCCGTCCTCCAGCTACTCCACCCTGACCGACCAGCGGATCCATTCAAATGCTTAGAGCTGAATCTACACCTGAGGATAACCTCTCACCCGAACAAATTTATGAAATTCAAATGAATTTCCAAGAACCCTCTTCCGTTAACAAACTGCATTCATATAGTTCCTCTAGACCTGCTATGTTACCACCCAGTAGGAACTACTATGCCCGACCGACTCCTCCTGATGTTCTCTATGAAGAAACTTACATCAATGACCAGGGAAGCTATCATGGCAAGACTATCTATGAATGGAACATAGATGACGAATCAGAATACGGTATCTATAAAAAATTACATCAGATACTGATGTATGCTACCGTTTGTCGACAATATAGTAACCAGGACCAAGCCATTGCTAAATTCATTATTAATGGTTTTACCGGACAACTTAAGGGATGGTGGGATAATATTCTCACTATTACTCAACAGTTAGAAATCCTTAATTCTATTAAGGTTGAAGTTGATCCCACAACCCACCAGCCT
This sequence comes from Camellia sinensis, assembly GCF_055761805.1. NCBI lineage: Eukaryota > Viridiplantae > Streptophyta > Magnoliopsida > Ericales > Theaceae > Camellia > Camellia sinensis. The sequence continues at coordinate 9,784,555 of NC_138962.1, read as the reverse complement.
GTCCAACAGCCGGATGCTGTTTACACTCTCATCCAAACAATCATCCTCCATTTTGTTGGCACCAGTACTAGTTCTCAGGATTGCGGCTGAGAACTACTCCAGAACCTAAGATGTCCTTCTCTTACCCATTTCTGTTGGTATAAGGACGTTTTCCTCATTAAGGTCATGCAACGACCTGATGGTAACAGTGTTCATTGGAAAGCCAAATTTATTGATGGCCTTCCTACCCTCTTTGCCGAACGAGTTAGGAAAAAACTTCGGGACCGCCATGACCGGATGTCTATTCCTTATGAACAGTATACTTATGGACAACTTTGTTTCATAATTATAGACGAAGGTCTTTCCTTATGTAATGACCTTAAATTACATCACCAGATGAAACAATAGAATCTTACAGGGAGACAAGAATTAGGCGAATTCTGTGAACAGTTTGCCTATGAACCTGTCATTAAATATCCAGGAAAAACTCGTAAGATTTCTCATAAGAAGTCTTCAAAACCCTTCAAAAAAAAGTCCCATAAGACTAGCCATCCGCAAACAACTAAGAAGTTTTATCCAAAAAAGACTACCAGTAAAAACAAAGGTACAAACAAATTCGAAATCAAGTGTTATAAATGCGGTCAAATAGGACACTATGCAAACCGTTGCAAATCTAAAGCCAAATCTAAGGTTAATGAATTAAATCTTGATTTAGGCATTAAACAACAGATAATTCAGGCCCTTGAAGCCGAGGAAAATTCAACTGAAGAAGAAACCCCTTCTGAAGATGAAATTAATCAGTTATATTCCACTTCAACCAGTGAAGATGAACCAGAAGTATCTTGCCCTTGTAGTACTAATCAGGAACAAATATTAGAAATTAACTACTGGAAATCGATTGTTGAAATGAATGGATTAAACTTAGGAGAACCCAGTAGTATTAATGTCCTAACAGACACTCAAAAGGATATGCTTGCTGTTGCAGAACAGATCCAAGATCCAGAAATAAAAATGAAATATTTAAAGATGTGTTATGAACACCAACAGACAATACAGGAAACTCCTCCAATACCAGATTATTCCTATAATCTCCAAAATGTAATTAGCAGAATACACACAAAATCGGTGACAGAACAACCAACCACAATTCAGGATTTAAAAATGGAAATTAATATTTTAAAAACAGAAGTTAAACACTTGCAAACAGCTAGTGAAGCCGCAATCAAAGATATCAAATATCTTCATACTCAGATATCTAAACAGAAAGAAAAAGAAAAGGAATCTGTCAAAGAAGAAGAAAAAACTGAATCTTCAACAACACCATATCTGTTATTAGTCAATCAGGTAACCTTCCAAAAATGGTATATCAAAATCTCTTTTATGATTAAACCCGATTTTATCATTAAAGATGCTATTGCTTTGGTAGATAGCAGAGCAGATATGAACTGTATCCAAGAAGGTATAGTTCCAACCAGGTATTTTGAAAAGACTACTCAAAGTCTAACCAGTTCCAGTGGAAACTCTTTCCAGATCAGGTATAAAATTCCAGAAGCTTATATTTGTAACCAAGATTTATGTCTTTCAACTTCATTCGTATTAGTCAGAAATCTTGCTACAAATATTATATTAGGCACCCCTTTTCTTTGTCTTTTGATGCCTATACAGAAAATTGACCAAACAGGAATTTATTCCCAATTGCAGGGTAAAACAGTGATATTTGAATTTATTACTCAACCATATACCAAAGAGTTGGATCAAATCAGAGATTTAATATCTGTTAAACAAAATCAGATAAATTTAATACAAAAAGAAGTTCAATTTTTAACAACAGAACAAAGGTTGCAACAACCTTCTTTACAACAGAAAATTAAATCCTTAGAAAAAGAATTTCAAATAGAAGTTTGCGGTGATGTTCCAAATGCTTTTTGGGAACGCAAAAAACATACAGTCACCCTGCCTTATGAACCCGATTTTGACGAAAAATATATTCCAACTAGAGCTCGTCCCAGCCAAATGAAAAAGGAATATATGGAATTATGCAAAACAGAAATTCAAAGTCGCCTTGACAAGAAATTAATCCGACCCAGTCACTCCCCGTGGAGTTGTACCGCTTTTTATGTAAATAAAAATGCCGAACTTGAGCGTGGTGTACCTCGCCTTGTCATTAATTATAAACCGTTAAATGATAAATTAAAATGGATTCGTTATCCCATTCCGAATAAAAAAGATCTTCTAGATCGCCTCCAGGATGCAATTATATTTTCAAAATTTGATCTCAAATCAGGATATTGGCAAATTCAAATTGCAGAACAGGATCACTATAAAACAGCTTTTACTGTACCCTTTGGGCATTACGAATGGAATGTCATGCCATTTGGATTAAAAAATGCTCCTTCAGAATTCCAACATATCATGAATGATATTTTTAATCCATATACAGAATTTACTTTATCCTATATTGATGATGTTTTAATCTTTTCCTCATCAATTGACCAGCATATTAAACATCTTAATATTTTAAAGAATGTTATTATCAGAAATGGTTTAGTTATTTCTACCCCAAAAATGCAGTTATTCTAAACTACTATCAGATATTTAGGTCATAATACTTCTAATGGAAGTATTATTCCGATTAACAGAAGTATGGAGTTTGCTTCGAAATTTCCCGATGAAATTAAAGACAAAACTCAGTTACAGAGATTTTTAGGAAGTCTTAACTATATTCGAGACTATTATCATAATCTAGCCGCAGATGCTACCATTCTGTATACCAGACTCAGAAAAAATCCTCCACCATGGTCACCAGAACATACTTTACCAGTTCGCAAAATTAAAGCTAAAGTTCAACAGTTACCTTGCTTAAATTTACCCAATCCTAATTGGAAGAAGATTGTAGAGACTGATGCTTCCAATGAAGGATTTGGTGGTATTTTAAAACAGCTTAATCCCAAGACCCAGACAGAGGAATTATTGCGATTTCATTCTGGACATTGGAATCAAGCCGCTTTAAATTATCCGACCATTAAACAGGAATGTTTGGCCATTGTTAAATGTGTCATTAAATTTCAGGATGATTTATTAAATTAGCATTTCCTCATCAGAGTAGACTGCTCTACTGCTAAACAGATTTTTAAACAAGATGTAAAAAATCTTGTATCCAAACAGATATTCTTGACTTGGCAGAGTTATTTATCCAATTTTGACTTTGACATTGAGTATATCGAAGGAGAAACTAACTCTTTGCCTGATTTCTTAACCCGTGAATATTTGCAGAAATCTGTCAATGAGCAGTAGAGGCCATTGTGGGCGAGGTCGTGGCAGGGGCAACACCCCTCGCTATGATCAAACAGAATATCCATGTAACGCCCTCAAAATTAACCCATTATATATCATTGACATGCATTATTTAAAGAAGACATTTTATTAATTCATTCATCAGAGTATTACTAAATAATCGAATAAAATGCCCTACAGGCTTACATCTTTCCAAGCCAACACTTGGATACAAAAATACGAGTTCTAACTCAATACAAGAAAAGCCCTAGGCTTGAGTGTTTACATGTACTAACAAATAAAAGCAAACAACAGAAAAATAGTCTTCAGAATCCAAGTCCTTCCAAGCTAAGTCCTTGGAGGTAGCTTATCCCTTGAACCTGAAAATGATGTTCCCATAAAGGGTGAGCCACAGCCCAGTAGAAATATACTAAACCACATATAAGCAATGAATAAAGCAATAGCATTCAACAGATGGTTAACCAGGATAATCAATTACTTCATTTTACAGTCTCATGACACTATTGTCTAAGATACGTTTTACTTCCCAGTTTTATTAACATGGCTCAGAACCTGGCCAAACTTACAACAGTGAATTAAATATATCGTATTCACATCCTTCCAATATCAACAAACAAATGAGACTCAAGCTCAAATAAATCAAAACATTTCATACTTCCAGATTGATACACATTTTAGTGCTGTATCAATAAAACACTTCTATATAAATAAGCACACATAAAAGTGATGCTAATGGAGTCCATCCCCTATCTCCTCCCAAACAAAATCCGGTTTAGAGGTCCATCCCCTATCTTCCCCTAAACCGTGGAGTACATCCCCTATCTCCTCCCACACACAAAACAATGTATGCAAATGCAATGCTCAATCAATACAAGTAATTTCTATCAATGCAATAGTCAAAATTTATGACTTAACCAATGTGATTAGTTTCAGTTAATCCTAATCCACATGCATTGTCTACAACAATCACGACTATCTTCCACCGATAGCCCAAAACAGTTATTTCTAAACTGAAAATAACTATGCCCACAATTCAATAGACTAATGATTTCAAATTATCCAATTACGCCATTTAATCAATGAATTCCCCAATTCCATGAATTTAACCATCTTTTCCCAATTCCATGAATTACTTATACAAATCAATTCAATAATTCAACTAGGGTTTTTCCCAAAATTTACCAAAGTATTCCCAACATATTAAAATACCAAAACTTAGAACATAACCTATAAATTGGAGTAGGAAATCCCTACCTCAGAGAAAACAACCCAAATGGTGAAGACAGAGATGAGTGCCCAAAGACCAAAATGCTCCAAATTGCCAAATGTTCAGATTAAATGAAAGCTCTTGACTCCCTCTATCTTTTTAATAAAGCAACTAGGGTTGAAACACTCTCTAAACAGATCAAACCTAAGAGAGAAGGTGAGTAGGGAGAGAGAGAGGTCGAACCTAGGGTTTGGAATCAAAAGAATATGAAAAAGACTGATCAAATCCCGCTGCTGTGTATTTAAACTGGACAGGCTCGCTCGAGCGAATACTTTGTCGCTCGAGCGACCAGACACAGAGAATCTACGCTCGAGCCAAGGAAGCCTTGCTCGAGCCAACAACCCAAAAGCTCGCTCGAGCGAAAGAAAGCTCGATCGAGCGAAGAACTCAAACCCTCAGGTCTGAAACCAGACTCACGCTCGAGCGAAGGAACTATTGCTCGAGCGAAGAACAAATTAACTCGCTCGAGCGAAGAAAAGCTCGCTCGAGCCAAGAATGCAAAGCTTCAGGTCCAACCCAGACGCAAACTCTCGCTCGAGCTACCAAACCCCGGCTCGAGCGAAGAACCAAAACAACATCTCGCTCGAGCGACAAACTCCTCGCTCGAGCGAATAACCAAAATTCTGGACAACAACACTTGGTTTCTAAACCCAACCAACCTGAACAAACCTGCCCAACACATCCTATAATTCGAAATGAGAAAATAAGGAACAACAACAACAACAATTATACAATGACAGAATCTACGGAACAGACCGGATACAATAATCAAATGGGAAAAGACCAGGGTCGCTATAACCTCCCCCCCTTCAAAGAATTTCGTCCCCGAAATTAGGCACAAATTTGAAAACAGATTTTTCTCAATACCCAAAGATAGTATATAACAATAATAAACAACTTGACCCAATACTGGTCACTTCATCTCTTTATCAAGAGGCATCCCACAATATATATAAAACAACATATATTTCAACCTGCACCACTATTATGCATTATTCCTTTCAATGTTAACAATTTCCATATCATATTCAATTGCATGATATATATAACACATCCAACAATGTAATCAACATATACAATGTTACACTAATCTTCTATAATGAAACAAGTTTCAAGATACACCCATTTACCAAAACATACTCAATGTTTTACAACTTAAGACATATGTAAAGCTCTTAAGTTCAACAATATAACAGAATCTAATTATAAGATTACAAATCAACAAACATGTCCGGATATTTCTCGCGGACTTCCAATTCACGTTCCCAAGTGGCTTCCTCCACTCCGTGGTGTTTCCACAAAACTTTGACCAAAGGGATGGTCTTGCCTCGCAAAACTTGATCCCGCCTATCCAAGACTCGAATCGGTCTCTCCTCATATGAAACATCTTCATCAACTACTAAATCGGTCCAATCCAACACATGTGATGGATCCGGCTCATACTTCCGAAGCATACTCACATGAAACACGTCATGTACTCCGGACAACTTGTAATAACCCACATTCATGTCTTAGTCATGTTCATGTACATTGCATGATTTTCTCATGTTAAGCTTGCATTTGCAGACTTTGACTTGTTTTGCCTAAGTAAAGGTACCTGTCTTGTTTTGTGCTTATGTGATTTGCTTAAGTGTTGTATGCATGTTTTGTTCCTTCCTTTCTATGTTAAGCCTAGGTTATGTTAAGCCTAAGTCATGCCAAGCCTAGGTCATGCCAAGCCTAGGTCATGTCAAGCCTAGGTCATGTTAAGCCTAGGTTATGTTAAGCCTAGGTCATGTTAACCCTAGGTCATGTTAAGCCTAGGTCATGTTAAGCCTAGGTCATGTCAAGCCTAGGTCATGTTAAGCCTAGGTCATGTTAAGCCTAGGTCATGTCAAGCCTAGGTCATGTTAAGCCTAGGTCATGTCAAGCCTAGGTCATGTTAAGCCTAGGTCATGCCAAGCCTAGGTCATGCCAAGCCTAGGTCATGTTAAGCCTAGGTCATGTTAAGCCTAGGTCATGCCAAGCCGAGGTCATCTTAAGCCTAGGTCACACCTTTGAACCTCTTACACCTTGGACCATCCTGGAACCGCTTTTGTGACCTCCACCATCACCTAGGCATATTGGCCGAGATGTTATCACCTACGCATCCGAGATCCTTAATCCTTGCACCTTTGTTCTGGGACTGGAATGACCTAGACCGAGGTGTGGCACATCTAGGCCGAGGTGTGGCACAGCTTAGTCAAGTGTTGTCCTTCCTAGCCGATGTCATTGTCACCCTAGTTGCCGAAGTCTTGTGGTTAGCCGATGTCACTTCTTGCCGGAGTGCCATTCTGAGTAGCTTGCTAGATACGCCTTGTCAGAACCTTGTCTTGTCAATCCATCACCTTTTTGAAGAGAACCAACCAACCGTTGCCACGTGTCCGAGCTGAGAGTTAAGTCAACCGGCAGAGAGAGAAACCCATCATTTGTTGTATAATGTTTTGAAGAGTAGAGAGAGAAGCTCTAGAAGAGGGAGAAGAGTTCTTGAGAGAGAGTAGATTTCCAAGCTTGATTCCTAGAGATCCAACCGCTAGATCCGCGTTCTAAGGTTAGATCCTTGATCTGCTCATGATGTTCTTTATGTTTATGTTATTGCATTGCATGATTGAAAATGATTTGTAAGCCATGCATTGCTTTGAAGTTCGGTTTTAGAAAGAGAAAATGGCATTCATGTGTTCTTCAAGAAAAGTCATGTTTTGATCCGAAGGCTCATGCCTAGATCCATGTTTTTGTGTTTGTTCTTGCATGATTTTCAAAGTATGGGTACCCAGGTCCATGTTTTCGAACTCATGTCATGAAATCCCAAATCTTGTAATAACAAGTTATGATTTTAGCATTCTTATTCTTCATGTTCTTCATGCTCATGTTCTTCATGTTCTTCAAGGAGGAAACCCAGATTTCCAGACTTCATTTCCCTAGGTGTGATCACCGAGACCACTCTTGCCTAGATCACACACTTAGGCCAAGCATCGTATCTCACCTTGGCCTACCTTGCATGATCACTTGCACGTTAGTTTATCTTGCATGCACACCTAGGCTAACCACTGCACACCTAGGCCGACCATGGTACACCCATGCCGGCACCTTGTAACACCTCGGCAGGCAGCTGCATACTGAAGCCTAGGTAACCACACCTCGGCCAAGAGGTGTGGGACCTCGGCCAAGACCTCTTGAGTTCACCCAGCTAGGTCGTTTTAGCCTAGATCATCTCTGTGCATCCATTCCAGGACCTGGTTGGTACTTAGCATGTTTTCCCTAGATGATTCCCAGCATGTTTTCCCTAGGTGTTTTCAGCATGTTTTCCCTAGGTATTTTCAGCATGTTTTCCCTAGGTGTTTTCAGCATGTTTTCCCTAGATGATTTCCAGCATGTTTTCCCTAAGTATTTCCAGCATGTTTTCCCTAGATGTTTTCAGCATGTTTTCCCTAGATGATTTTCAGCATGTTTTCCCTAGATGATTTCCAGCATGTTTTCCCTAGGTATTTCCAGCATGTTTTCCCTAGATGATTCCCAGCATGTTTTCCCTAGGTGTTTTCAGTATGTTTTCCCTAGGTATTTTCAGCATGTTTTCCCTAGGTGTTTTCAGCATGTTTTCCCTAGATGATTTCCAGCATGTTTTCCCTAGGTATTTCCAGCATGTTTTCCCTAGATGTTTTCAGCATGTTTTCCCTAGATGATTTTCAGCATGTTTTCCCTAGATCATTTGCATTCATGTGAAGCTTGTTTTAAGAGTGCGTTCAATAGACTTTGCCACGTGTTTGTAGGACTTGGACCCTTGCCTTGATCCCGACGTCCCAAGAACTAAGTGAGTGGTATTTTTAATAAAGTTATGTTATAAAGTTTTGGCAAAGCCTTGCTTCGTTTTAGAAAAGTATTTGATCAAGCATGAATGATTATCCCTATTTTGTATATCAAATACTATCTTGTTTTGATGACATGTCTTGAAAGTCCTTAGCTGCAGGGGACTATAATGCAACTGCACTCTTGTCTTGAAAGTCCTTAGTTGCAGGGGACTATAATGCAACTGCACTCTTGTCTTGAAAGTCCTTAGTTGCAGGGGACTATAATGCAACTGCACTCTTGTCTTGAAAGTCCTTAGTTGCAGGGGACTATAATGCAACTGCACTCTTGTCTTGATATGTCATCACCCCATGTATTATGTAGATGTTATTTAACATCCCAAGCAAGATTTGAAAGACCAAGATTTGATCGATGAACTTGATTCATCCCATGTTTTGAACAAGCTATGATATATGTATTGTTTTGACAAGGACCTTGGAAATCATTCATTTAACCCCTTTATTACTTATACCATTCACTGAGTATCCAAGCTCGCCCTCCCTATGTATATATGTAGGTAATAAGCAAGAGGTCGGCTTCGCCAAGATGTGTGTTTTGTATGCTTGTTTGGTCGGCTGTAAGGATGTCGGCAATCCTGAAGATCATGTTCCATGTTTTGTATTTCATGTGTTATATTTATGTCGGCTTGAGAAGCCCTTTGCCAAGATGTAACATGTACTTTTGTAATCAAGTTATAAGTTATGTAAAGATGTATGCCATTCCATTTGACTATGCACTGCTCTTAAGGACCACTTGTATTTTAGATTATTGCTTCCGCATTTGTGAGCCCCCTATATAAATACTCTGATTGTGTGTGAATTTTGTAAGTCGGCCTTCGGTAATTACGGATTACTGGCCATCACGGCACCAAACTACTAGGGGCGGTTTGGGGGCGTGACACAACTGCGGCGGCAAAGCTAAACGATAAGCAGCCTCGCCAATCCTCTCAAGGATCTCAAACGGACCAATGAACCGAGGGGACAACTTCCCACTCTTCCCAAACCTCATCAAACCCCGTCTAGGTGATATCTTCAGAAAGACATGATCACCCACCTCAAACACCAAAGGTCTCCTCCTACGGTCGGCATACGATTTCTGACGACTCTGTGCTGTAACAAGCCTCTTACGGATAAGCTCAACTTTCTCCGTCGTTTCCCTCACCAACTCTGGACCCAACAGAGGTGCATCACCCACCTCAGCCCAACACACAGGAGATCTACACGGTCGGCCATACAAGGCCTCAAATGGTGCCATACCGATACTAGACTGGAAACTGTTGTTGTAGGCAAACTCCACCAACGGCAAGTGCCTCTCCCACGACCCACTAAAGTCTAGAACACAACCCCGAAGCATATCCTCAAGTATCTGAATAGTACGCTCGGACTGTCCGTCAGTCTGAGGATGATAAGCCGTGCTAAAGGTCAACTTAGTGCCTAAGGCACTCTGCAAACTCTGCCACAACCTGGCAGTAAAACGAGGATCTCTATCTGAGACGATCGTCACTGGGACCCCGTGCAATCTCACTATGTCCCGAATATACAAGTCGGCAAGATGATCTACCGAATCACTCACGCGCATAGAAATAAAGTGCGCCGACTTAGTCAACCGGTCTACAACCACCCAAATAGCATCACTACCCCGCTGAGTCCTCGGAAGACCTACAACGAAGTCCATAGTGACATGCTCCCACTTCCACTCGGCAATAGGCAAGGGTTGCAATAAACCCGCTGGCCTCTGATGCTCGGCCTTCACTTGCTGGCAAGTAAGGCACTTAGATACGAAAGCTGCCACATCTCTCTTCATACCCCGCCACCAAAACTGGCGACCCAAATCCCGATACATCTTAGTGCCTCCCGGATGCACCGCAAGGCGTGAATGATGAAACTCTCGGAGTACCTCCTCTCGGCAAGACTCCGGCACAAACAGACGGTCTCGGTATCTCACACTCAGGTCGGAAAACACCGTCAAACCCTTCTCAACCTTCCCACTGGAAATCTTCTCACGGAGAGATTCTACCTCAAAGTCACCTCTCTGAGCCTCTAACACTCGAATCACAAGTGAAGGCTGTGCAATAACAGAAAACAAGGCTGCAGCCTCAACGGATTCGCCCAGAAGTAAATCAAACTCCCCAAGTGCACCCAACATCTCCCATTCTCGGATGGCAATACTAGCTATGTCACCAACAGGTTTCCTGCTAAGGGCATCGGCCACCACATTGGCCTTTCCCGGATGATAATGCAACTCAAAGTCATAATCCTCTATAAATTCCATCCACCTCCTCTGCCTCAAGTTCAAGTCTTTCTGTGTAAACAAATACTTCAGACTCTTATGATCCGAGAACACCTCGAACCTCTCACCATAAAGATAATGCCTCCAAATCTTCAAGGCAAATATCACAGCTGCTAACTCTAGATCATGCGTAGGGTAATTCTGCTCGTGAATTTTCAACTGACGTGAGCCATAGGCAACTACTTTCCCCTCTTGCATTAACACACAACCCAGACCCTCTCGTGAGGCGTCACAATAGACTGCATAACCCAACCCTCTCTCTGGAATAATCAATACTGGAGCGGTAGTCAGTCTAACTTTCAACTCCTGAAACGACTTTTCACAAGTCTCACTCCATACAAATTTGACTCCCTTCCGAGTCAGCCTAGTTAACGGTGATGCTAACCTAGAGAAATCTTTCACAAACCGACGGTAATACCCAGCTAATCCCAGAAAACTGCGGATCTCAAATACACTCTTAGGCTGTGCCCAATCCTGCACTGCCTCTGTCTTGGATGTATCAACAGACACTCCTCCACCGGATACCACATGGCCTAAGAATTTGACTTCTCTCAGCCAGAACTCACACTTCCCAAACTTGGCATACAGCCTATGGGCTCTAAGTAACTCAAGCACCACCCTCAAGTGTGCCTCGTGCTCCTCCTCAGAAGGCGAATAGATAAGGATGTCGTCCACAAAAATGACTACAAACCGATCCAAGAATTTCCGGAAAATCCGGTTCATCAAGTCCATAAAGACTGCCGGTGCATTGGTGAGTCCGAATGGCATCACCAGAAACTCATAATGGCCATACCGCGTACGGAATGCCGTCTTTGAAATATCCTCTTCCCTGACCCTCAACTGGTGGTAACCCGATCTCAAGTCTATCTTAGAGAAACAACGGGAACCCTTCAATTGGTCAAACAGGTCATCTATACGGGGCATAGGGTACTTATTCTTGACCGTAGCCCGATTCAACTTCCGGTAATCTATACAAAGTCTCAAAGCACCTCCTTTCTTTTTAACAAAGAGGGCCGGTGCTCCCCACGGCAAAACACTAGGACGTATAAAACCCTTGTCTAATAACTCCTGGAGCTGAATCTTCAACTCAACTAACTCGGCTGGGGCAAAACGATAAGGTGCCATAGAAATCGGTGCTGTGCCTGGCACTAGGTCAATGGAGAACTCAATCTCCCGATGCGGTGGCAAACCAACAAGATCCTCAGGAAAGACGTCCGAGTACTCACAAACCACCCTTGGCAACACAATCTGTGTCTCCTCATCCTCACTAATCGAAAGGTTAGCAAGTAAACTACTAAGCTCACTCCGTCTTCGTGGAACATACCCCGGTGGCAACACATCACCAACCCGGTCCCCCAGAAAATGAAAATACTCTCCGCTCAAGGTACAACAAGTGACCCTCTGGCGGTAGCAATCAATAACTGCCCGGTATGACGATAACCAGTCCATACCCAAAATAACATCGAAACCCCTCATAGGCATAACGACAAAGGAAAATGGGATTCTATGATAATCAACCTCTATATCACAACCCCTAACACCTTGAGCTTGATTCTCAGCTCTGAGAATGCCTACTGACTCCCTGAATGCCCCTGCTATCTCTCGGGCTAGAGCGCCCATAGCCTGCTGGCCTACTGGCTCGGCCACATTGGCCTGGCCAATTCCCTCTTGAACTGCCGGAATCTCTTCTGGCACAGGCAACTCCTGCCTACCCGGCCTACCACGCCTACCGCGTCCTCGTCCTCGTCCTGACATCCTAATAAAGGAAACAAAGACATTAGCACATTAATAAATGTGCCGAAGCTAAACACTCGCGTCCTAATACAATGGACAACAATAATTCATTCCACGTAAGCACATAATCACATAAGCACCTACGAATTTCATTCCCGGATAATGATAGTCCCAATGCGTTACTATAGTTCCGGTTGGAAGCAGCAGTGATCAAGTGCCTTTCCAACAAGACTACTAGAAACTCAAGGGTACAATCAACATCCTAGAAACTACATTCCATACCCACATAATCACATAAACATGTTATCACATAAGCATATAACATTACGCTAAGTCTCTATCAAACGAGACGAACCCAATGTGATACTAATCACTTCCCACGTACCCAAAGTATTCAAACCCGGTACGCTCTGATACCAAGTTGTAACGCCCTCAAAATTAACCCATTTTATATCATTGACATGCATTATTTAAAGAAGACATTTTATTAATTCATTCATCAGAGTATTACTAAATAATCGAATAAAATGCCCTACAGGCTTACATCTTTCCAAGCCAACACTTGGATACAAAAATACGAGTTCTAACTCAATATAAGAAAAGCCCTAGGCTTGAGTGTTTACATGTACTAACAAATAAAAGCAAACAACAGAAAAATAGTCTTCAGAATCCAAGTCCTTCCAAGCTAAGTCCTTGGAGGTAGCTTATCCCCTGAACCTGAAAATGATGTTCCCATAAAGGGTGAGCCACAGCCCAGTAGAAATATACTAAACCACATATAAGCAATGAATAAAGCAATAGCATTCAACAGATGGTTAACCAGGATAATCAATTACTTCATTTTACAGTCTCATGACACTATTGTCTAAGATACGTTTTACTTCCCAGTTTTATTAACATGGCTCAGAACCTGGCCAAACTTACAACAGTGAATTAAATATATCGTATTCACATCCTTCCAATATCAACAAACAAATGAGACTCAAGCTCAAATAAATCAAAACACTTCATACTTCCAGATTGATACACATTTTAGTGCTGTATCAATAAAACACTTCTATATAAATAAGCACACATAAAAGTGATGCTAATGGAGTCCATCCCATATCTCCTCCCAAACAAAATCCGGTTTAGAGGTCCATCCCCTATCTTCCCCTAAACCGTGGAGTACATCCCCTATCTCCTCCCACACACAAAACAATGTATGCAAATGCAATGCTCAATCAATACAAGTAATTTCTATCAATGCAATAGTCAAAATTTATGACTTAACCAATGTGATTAGTTTCAGTTAATCCTAATCCACATGCATTGTCTACAACAATCACGACTATCCTCCACCGATAGCCCAAAACAGTTATTTCTAAACTGAAAATAACTATGCCCACAATTCAATAGACTAATGATTTCAAATTATCCAATTACGCCATTTAATCAATGAATTCCCCAATTCCATGAATTTAACCATCTTTTCCCAATTCCATGAATTACTTATACAAATCAATTCAATAATTCAACTAGGGTTTTTCCCAAAATTTACCAAAGTATTCCCAACATATTAAAATACCAAAACTTAGAACATAACCTATAAATTGGAGTAGGAAATCCCTACCTCAGAGAAAACAACCCAAATGGTGAAGACAAAGATGAGTGCCCAAAGACCAAAATGCTCCAAATTGCCAAATGTTCAGATTAAATGAAAGCTCTTGACTCCCTCTATCTTTTTAATAAAGCAACTAGGGTTGAAACACTCTCTAAACAGATCAAACCTAAGAGAGAAGGTGAGTAGGGAGAGAGAGAGGTCGAACCTAGGGTTTGGAATCAAAAGAATATGAAAAAGACTGATCAAATCCCGCTGCTGTGTATTTAAACTGGACAGGCTCGCTCGAGCGAATACTTTGTCGCTCGAGCGACCAGACACAGAGAATCTACGCTCGAGCCAAGGAAGCCTTGCTCGAGCCAACAACCCAAAAGCTCGCTCGAGCGAAAGAAAGCTCGATCGAGCGAAGAACTCAAACCCTCAGGTCTGAAACCAGACTCACGCTCGAGCGAAGGAACTATTGCTCGAGCGAAGAACAAACTAACTCGCTCGAGCGAAGAAAAGCTCGCTCGAGCCAAGAATGCAAAGCTTCAGGTCCAACCCAGACGCAAACTCTCGCTCGAGCTACCAAACCCCGGCTCGAGCGAAGAACCAAAACAACATCTCGCTCGAGCGACAAACTCCTCGCTCGAGCGAATAACCAAAATTCTGGACAACAACACTTGGTTTCTAAACCCAACCAACCTGAACAAACCTGCCCAACACATCCTATAATTCCAAATGAGAAAATAAGGAACAACAACAACAACAATTATACAATGACAGAATCTACGGAACAGACCGGATACAATAATCAAATGGGAAAAGACCGGGGTCGCTATAATCCACCCCTCTCTCGAGGAGGTCAAACCAGTAATCCATTTTTACTCAAGTTATTTTTCTATTCAACTTCCTTTTTTATTTAATTTCCAAATAGATCGTTAAGGTATATAGTGGCTTCTTGAATGAACTTCCATTTTTAATTTTCTGCAACTTCCATTTTTATTTTTATTTAATTTCCTTTTTCATTCAAGTTTCTTTTCTACTCAACTTCCATTTTTATTTAATTTCCAAATAGACCGTTAAGGTATAGTGGTTTCTGGATTGAACTTCCATTTTTAATTTTATGCAACTTTCACTTTTATTTTTATTCAACTTCCATTTTTATTCAATTTACTTTTCTATTAAACTGCATTTTTTATTTAATTTCCAAATAGATCGTTAAGGTATTGTGATTTCTTGAATGAACTTCCATTTTTAATTTTCTGCAACTTCCATTTTTATTTTTATTCAACTTCCATTTTTATTCAATTTACTTTTCTATTCAACTTCCTTTTTTATTTAATTTCCAAATAGATCGTTAAGGTATAGTGGTTTCTAGATTGAACTTCCATTTTTATTTAATTTACTTTTCAATTAAACTTCTTTTTTTATTTAATTTCCAACTAGATCGTTAAGGTATTGTGGTTTTGGAAGGAACTTTCATTTTTATTTTTCTGCAACTTCCATTTTTATTTCTATTCAACTTCCTTTTTTATTCATGTTATTTTTCTATACCACTTCCTTTTTTATTTAATTTCCAAATAAATCGTTAAGGTGTAGTGGTTTCTTGAATGAACTTCCATTTTTAATTTTCTGCAACTTTCATTTTTATTTTTATTTAACTTCCTTTTTTATTCAAGTTTTTTTTTCTACTGAACTTCCTTTTTTATTTAATTTCCAAATAGATCGTTAAGGTACAGTGGTTTCTGGATTGAACTTCCATTTTTCATTTTCTGCAACTTCCATTTTTATTTTTATTAAACTTTTATTTTTATTCAATTTACTTTTCTATTAAACTTCCTTTTTTTATTTAATTTCCAAACAGATCATTAAGGCATAGCGGTTTCTTGAATGATCTTCCATTTTAAATTTTCTGCAACTTCCATTTTTATTTTTATTCGACTTCCATTTTTATTCAAGTCAATTTTCTAATCAACTTCCTTTTTTTCTTTAATTTCCAAATAGATCGTTCAGGTATAGCGGTTTCTTTAATGAATTTTCAATTTTAGTTTTCTGCAACTTCCATTTGTATTTCTATTCAACTTCTTTATTTATTCAAGTTTCTTTTCTATTCAACTTCCTTTTTTATTTAATTTCCAAATAGATTGTTAAGGTATAGTGACTTCTGGACTGAACTTCAATTTTTAATTTTATGCAACTTTCACTTTTATTTTTATTCAACTTCCATTTTTATTCAATCTACTTTTCTATTAAACTTCCTTTTTTATTTAATTTCCAAATAGATCGTTAAGGTATAGTGGTTTCTTGAATGAACTTCCATTTTTAATTTTCTGCAACTTCCATTTTTATTTTTATTCGACTTCCATTTTTATTCAATTTACTTTTCTATTCAACTTCCTTTTTTATTTAATTTCCAAATAGATCGTTAAGGTATAGTGGTTTATTGAATGAACTTCCATTTTTAATTTTATGCAACTTTCATTTTCATTTTTATTTAACTTCCATTTTTATTCAATTTACTTTTCTATTAAAGTTCCTTTTTTATTTAATTTCCAAATAGATTGTTAAGGTATAGTGGTTTTTGGATTGAACTTCCATTTTTAAATTTCTGCACCTTGCATTTTTATTTTTATTCGACTTCCATTTTTATTCAATTTACTTTTCTATTCAACTTTCTTTTTTATTTAATTTCCAAATAGATCGTTAAGGTATAGTGGTTTATGGATTGAACTTCCATTTTTAATTTTATGCAACTTTCATTTTTATTTTTATTCAACTTCCATTTTTATTCAATTTACTTTTCTATTAAACTTCCTTTTTTTATTTAATTTCCAAATAGATCGTTAAGGTAAAGTGGTTTCTTGAATGATCTTCCATTTTTAATTTTCTGCAACTTCCATTTTTATTTTTATTCGACTTCCATTTTTACTCAAGTTATTTTTCTATTCAACTTCCTTTTTTATTTAATTTCCAAATAGATCGTTAAGGTATAGTGACTTCTTGAATGAACTTCTATTTTTAATTTTCTGCAACTTCCATTTTTATTTTTATTCCACTTTTATTTTTATTCAATTTACTTTTCTATTCAACTTCCTTTTTTTTTTTAATTTCCAAACAGATCGTTAATGTAGGAACCCACATTTTATGTTCTCATCATGTTCATGAGCATCTGTGTGATTATGACCTGTTAAGTTTGCATGTGTGTGTTGTGATTTGTTACGCTTGAGTTAATGTGATCCATGCCTTGTTTTGAAGCCTTGTGATTGTCTAAGTGTAGTATGCTTGTCTTGTTCCTTCCTTGATGTGAAACTTAGGTCACACCTTGCCTGAGTTATACTAGCCGATGTTATTCCAAGCCGAGGTCATCCTTAGTCTAGTAGTAGTATCTTGGAACCCCTTGTCAACCTCCGTCCTTGCCTTACCACATTAGCCGAGATGTTACCTTGCACCCAAGTGATCTCGTCCTGGAGTGGTATGACATAGGCCGAGGTGTGGCGCATCTAGGCCAAGATGTGGCACAGCTTAGTCAAGTGTTGTCCTTCCTAGCCGAGGTCATTGTCACCTTAGTTGCCGAGGTCCTTTGTTAGCCGATGTCACCCCTTGCCGGAGTGCCACTCCGTATAGCTTGTTAGATACGCCTTGTTGTTAGCCGATGTCATAGCCCGTCAGAGAGCCCATACCGCTTTGCTTGTTGAACACCCTTCCACCATGCTTTGTCTGGTCTGTCAGCCACCTTTTCAGAAAGAACCCAACCAGTCGCCGCCACGTGTCTCAGCAGAGGGTTAACCCCAGAACCGGGTATAGAAAACTATCATTTAGTATCATAACCTTGTTTTGTAGAGAGAGAAGCTCTAGGAGGAAGAAAGAGTTTTAGAGTGAGGAAGTAGATCTTCAAGCTTGATTCCTAGAGATCGAACCGTTAGATCCGTGTTCCAAGGTTAGATTCTTGATCTGCTCATGATGTTCTCTATGTTCATGTTATTGCATTGCATGATCGGATATGATTTGTAAGCCATGCATCGTTTTGAAGCTCGATTTTAGAAAGAGAAAATGACATTCATGTGTTCTTCAAGAAAAGTCATGTTTTGATCCGAAAGCTTTTTGCCTAGACTCATGTTTTGTGTTTGTTCTTGCATGATTTTCAACTATGGGTACCCAGGTCCATGTTTTCAAACTCATAGCACGAAAATCCCAGATTTGTGGTGGCAGATTATGATTGAACATTCGTATTTTTCATGTTTTCACACTCATGTTCTTCATGTTCATCAGCAGAGGGAAACCCAGAGTTTCCCGACCTCTTTTCCTTGCATGTGGCCCTCGGGAACACACCTCGGCGGGGAGGTGTGGAACCTCGGCCTGGACCTGGTTGGTGCCCAGCATGTCTTCCGAAACCATTTGTGTACATACGAAACTTGTTGAAGTGCATTCAATAGGCTTTGCCCTGTGTTTGTAGGACTTGGGCTTGTCTCGACCTCGACGTGTGAAGAAGCTATGTGAGTGGTATTTTTAATAAAGCTATGTTAAACTTGCTTTCATAAATCTCGTCTTGCCTTGTTTTGAAAAGTACTTGATTTAGCATGAATGACCATCCCTACTTGTATATTAAACGCTATCTTGTTTTGATGACATGTCTTGAAAGTCCTTAGCTGCAGGGGACTATAATGCAACTGCACTCTTGTCTTGAAAGTCCTTAGCTGCAGGGGACTATAATGCAACTGCACTCTTGTCTTGAAAGTCCTTAGCTGCAGGGGACTATAATGCAACTGCACTCTTGTCTTGAAAGTCCTTAGCTACAGGGGACTATAATGCAACTGCACTCTTGTCTTGAAAGTCCTTAGCTGCAGGGGACTATAATGCAACTGCACTCTTGTCTTGAAAGTCCTTAGTTGCAGGGGACTATAATGCAACTGCACTCTTGTCTTGATATGTCATCGCACTTGTAATATGTAGATGTAATAACATCCAAGGAACTTGAAAGGCCGGCAATGAACTTGATTTCCCTCTTGGTTGTAAAGTATGCTATGTATTGTTTTGAAAGAAATCTTGGATATCAATCATGCAAAACCTTTATTTCTAATATCATTCACTGAGTATCCAAGCTCACCCTCTCTATATATATGTAGGTGACGAACAAGAAGGCATTGAGGCCTAGACGTGATGCCGATGTGTTTTGGGTGCATTGCCGACATGTTTTGGATTAGCATTTTTGTACCATCTTGAAGATCATGCTTCTCGGCTTATTTTTCATTTGTACTTGTATATGTCGGCTTGAGAAGCCTTTTGGTCAAGATGTGTTTTGTATCTCATTTCCTTATTGTATTTAAGTTGTAAGACTTTGTAAAGTTGTATGTCATTTCATTGGACTTAAGCACGGCTCTCATGGACTATTTAGATTCTGTATATGTATATATATTACTTCCGCACTTGTAAGCCCCATGTTTTATACTCTGATTGTGTGTGATTTTGTAAGTCGGCCTTCGGTAATCTCGGATTACTGGCCATCACGGCACCAAACTACTAGGGGCGGTTTGGGGGCGTGACAGTTAAGGTATAGCAGTTTCTTGAATGAACTTACATTTTTAATTTTCTGCAACTTCCATTTTTATTTTTATTCGACTTCCATTTTTATTAAAGTCATTTTTCTATTCAACTTCCTTTTTTATTTAATTTCCAAATAGATCGTTCAGGTATAGTGGTTTCTTTAATGAACTTTCAATTTTAATTTTCTGCCACTTCCATTTGTATTTCTATTCAACTTCTTTATTTATTCAAGTTTCTTTTCTATTCAACTTCCTTTATTATTTAATTTCGAAATAGATTGTTAAGGTATAGTGGTTTCTAGATTGAACTTCTATTTTAATTTTATGCAACTTTCACTTTTATTTTTATTCAACTTCCATTTTTATTCAATTTACTTTTCTATTAAACTTCTTTTTTCATTTAATTTCCAAATAGATCATTAAGGTATAGTGGTTTCTTGAATGAACTTCCATTTTTAATTTTCTGCAACTTCCATTTTTATTTTTATTCGACTTCCATTTTTATTCAATTTACTTTTCTATTCAACTTCCTTTTTTCTTTAATTTCCAAATAGATCATTAAGGTATAGTGGTTTCTGGATTGAACTTCCATTTTTAATTTTATGCAACTTTCACTTTTATTTTTATTCAACTTCCATTTTTATTCAATTTACTTTTCTTTTAAACTTCATTTTTTATTTAATTTCCAAATAGATCGTTAACGTATTGTGGTTTCTTGAATGAACTTCCATTTTTAATTTTCTGCAACTTCCATTTTTATTTTTATTCGACTTCCATTTTTATTCAATGTATTTTTCTATTCAACTTCCTTTTTTATTTAATTTCCAAATAGATCGTTAAGGTATAGTGGTATCGGGAATGAACTTCCATTTTTAATTTTCTGCAACTTTCATTTTTATTTCTATTCAACTTCCTTTTTTATTCATGTTATTTTTCTTTTCCACTTCGTTTTTTATTTAATTTCCAAATAAATCGTTAAGGTGTAGTAGTTTCTTGAATGAACTTCCATTTTTAATTTTCTGTAACTTCCATTTTTATTTTTATTTAACTTCCTTTTTTATTCAAGTTTTTTTGCTACTCAACTTCCTTTTTTATTTAATTTCCAAATAGATCGTTAAGGTATAGTGGTTTCTGGATTGAACTTCCATTTTTAATTTTCTGCAACTTCCATTTTTATTTTTACTCAACTTTTTTTTTTATTCAATTTACTTTTCTATTCAACTTCCTTTTTTTATTTAATTTCCAAACAGATCGTTCAGGTATAGCGGTTTCTTGAATGAACTTACATTTTTAATTTTCTGCAACTTCCATTTTTATTTTTATTCGACTTCCATTTTTATTCAATTTACTTTTCTATTAAACTTCCTTTTTTTATTTTATTTCCAAATAGATCGTTAAGGTATAGTGGTTTCTTGAATGAACTTCCATTTTTAATTTTCTGCAACTTCCATTTTTATTTTTATTCGACTTCCATTTTTATTCAATTTACTTTTTCTATTCAACTTCCTTTTTTATTTAATTTCCAAATAGATCGTTAAGGTATAGTGGTTTCTTGAATGAACTTCCATTTTTAATTTTATGCAACTTTCATTTTCATTTTTATTTAACTTCCATTTTTATTCAATTTACTTTTCTATTAAACTTCATTTTTTATTTAATTTCCAAATAGATCGTTAAGGTATCGTGGTTTCTGGAATGAACTTCCATTTTTAATTTTATGCAACTTTCGTTTTTATTTTTATTCAACTTCCATTTTTATTTAATTTACTTTTCTATTAAACTTCCTTTTTTATTTAATTTCCTAATAGATCGTTAAGGTATCGTGGTTTCTGGAATGAACTTCCATTTTTAATTTTCTACAACTTCCATTTTTATTTCTATTCAACTTCCTTTTTTATTCATGTTATTTTTCTATTCCACTTCCTTTTTTATTTAATTTCCAAATAAATCTTTAAGGTGTAGTGGTTTCTTGAATGAACTTCCATTTTTAATTTTATGCAACTTTCATTTTCGTTTTTATTTAACTTCGATTTTTATTCAATTTACTTTTCTATTAAAGTTCCTTTTTTATTTAATTTCCAAATAGATCGTTAATGTATAGTGGTTTCCGGATTGAACTTCCATTTTTAATTTTCTGCACCTTCCATTTTTATTTTTATTCGACTTCCATTTTTATTCAATTTACTTTTCTATTCAACTTCCTTTTTCATTTAATTTCAAAATATATCGTTAAGGTAGAGTGGTTTATGGATTGAACTTCTATTTTTAATTTTATGCAACTTTCATTTTTATTTTTATTCACCTTCCATTTTTATTCAATTTACTTTTCTATCAAACTGCCTTTTTTATTTAATTTTACAAATAGATCGTTAAGGTATAGTGGTTTCTTGAATGATCTTCCATTTTTAATTTTCTGCACCTTCTATTTTTATTTTTATTCGACTTCCATTTTTACTGAAGTTATTTTTCTATTCAACTTCCTTTTTTATTTAATTTCCAAATAGATCGTTAAGGTATAGTGACTTCTTGAATGAACTTCCATTTTTAATTTTCTGCAACTTCCATTTTTATTTTTATTCCACTTTTATTTTTATTCAATTTACTTTTCTATTCAACTTCCTTTTTCTATTTAATTTCCAAACAGATCGTTAAGGTATAGCGGTTTCTTGAATGAACTTACATTTTTAATTTTCTGCAACTTCCATTTTTATTTTTATTCGACTTCCATTTTTATTCAAGTCATTTTTCTATTCAACTTCCTTTTTTATTTAATTTCCAAATAGATCGTTCAGGTATAGTGGTTTCTTTAATGAACTTTCAATTTTAATTTTCTGCCACTTCAATTTGTATTTGTATTCAACTTCTTTATTTATTCAAGTTTCTTTTCTATTCAACTTCCTTTTTTATTTAATTTCGAAATAGATTGTTAAGGTATAGTGGTTTCTGAATTGAACTTCCATTTTAATTTTATGCAACTTTCACTATTATTTTTATTCAACTTCCATTTTTATTCAATTTATTTTTCTATTAAACTTCCTTTTTTATTTAATTTCCAAATAGATCGTTAAGGTATAGTGGTTTCTTGAATGAACTTCCATTTTTAATTTTCTGCAACTTCCATTTTTATTTTTATTCGACTTCCATTTTTATACAATTTACTTTTCTATTCAACTTCCTTTTTTATTTAATTTCCAAATAGATCGTTAAGGTATAGTGGTTTTTGGATCAAACTTCCATTTTTAATTTTATGCAACTTTCACTTTTATTTTTATTCAACTTCCATTTTTATTCAATTTACTTTTCTATTAAACTTCATTTTTTATTTAATTTCCAAATAGGTCGTTAACGTATTGTGGTTTCTTGAATGAACTTCCATTTTTAATTTTCTGCAACATCCATTTTTATTTTTATTCGACTTCCATTTTTATTCAATTTACTTTTCTATTAAACTTCCTTTTTTATTTAATTTCCAAATAGATCGTTAAGGTATAGTGGTTTGTTGAATGAACTTCCATTTTTAATTTTCTGCAACTTCCATTTTTATTTTTATTCGACTTCCATTTTTATTCAATTTAGTTTTCTATTCAACTTGCTTTTTTATTTAATTTCCAAATAGATCGTTAAGGTATAGTGGTTTCTTGAATGAACTTCCATTTTTAATTTTATGCAACTTTCATTTTCATTTTTATTTAACTTCCATTTTTATTCAATTTACTTTTCTATTAAACTTCATTTTTTATTTAATTTCCAAATAGATCGTTAAGGTATCGTGGTTTCTGGAATGAACTTCCATTTTTAATTTTATGCAACTTTCGTTTTTATTTTTATTCAACTTCCATTTTTATTTAATTTACTTTTCTATTAAACTTCCTTTTTTATTTAATTTCCTAATAGATCGTTAAGGTATCGTGGTTTCTGGAATGAACTTCCATTTTTAATTTTCTACAACTTCCATTTTTATTTCTATTCAACTTCCTTTTTTATTCATGTTATTTTTCTATTCCACTTCCTTTTTTATTTAATTTCCAAATAAATCTTTAAGGTGTAGTGGTTTCTTGAATGAACTTCCATTTTTAATTTTATGCAACTTTCATTTTCGTTTTTATTTAACTTCGATTTTTATTCAATTTACTTTTCTATTAAAGTTCCTTTTTTATTTAATTTCCAAATAGATCGTTAATGTATAGTGGTTTCCGGATTGAACTTCCATTTTTAATTTTCTGCACCTTCCATTTTTATTTTTATTCGACTTCCATTTTTATTCAATTTACTTTTCTATTCAACTTCCTTTTTTATTTAATTTCCAAATATATCGTTAAGGTATAGTGGTTTATGGATTGAACTTCCATTTTTAATTTTATGCAACTTTCATTTTTATTTTTATTCACCTTCCATTGTTATTCAATTTACTTTTCTATTAAACTTCCTTTTTTATTTAATTTGCAAATAGATCGTTAAGATATAGTGGTTTCTTGAATGATCTTCCATTTTTAATTTTCTGCAACTTCTATTTTTATTTTTCTTCGACTTCCATTTTTACTCAAGTTATTTTTCTATTCAACTTCCTTTTTCATTTAGTTTCCAAATAGATCATTAAGGTATAGTGACTTCTTAAATGAACTTCCATTTTTAATTTTCTACAACTTCCATTTTTATTTTTATTCCACTTTTATTTTTATTCAATTTACTTTTCTATTCAACTTCCTTTTTCTATTTAATTTCCAAACAGATCGTTAAGGTATAGCGGTTTCTTGAATGAACTTACATTTTTAATCTTCTGCAACTTCCATTTTTATTTTTATTCGACTTCCATTTTTATTCAAGTCATTTTTGTACTCAATTTCCTTTTTTATTTAATTTCCAAATAGATCGTTCAGGTATAGTGGTTTCTTTAATGAACTTTCAATTTTAATTTTCTGCCACTTCCATTTGTATTTCTATTCAACTTCTTTATTTATTCAAGTTTCTTTTCTATTCAACTTCCTTTTTTATTTAATTTCGAAATAGATTGTTAAGGTATAGTGGTTTCTGGATTGAACTTCCATTTTAATTTTATGCAACTTTCACTTTTATTTTTATTCAACTTCCATTTTTATTCAATTTACTTTTCTATTAAACTTCCTTTTTTATTTAATTTCCAAATAGGTCGTTAAGGTATAGTGGTTTCTTGAATGAACTTCCATTTTTAATTTTCTGCAACTTCCATTTTTGTTTTTATTCGACTTCCATTTTTATTCAATTTACTTTTCTATTCAACTTCCTTTTTTATTTAATTTCCAAATAGATCGTTAAGGTATAGTGGTTTCTGGATCGAACTTCCATTTTTAATTTTATGCAACTTTCACTTTTATTTTTATTCAACTTCCATTTTTATTCAATTTACTTTTCTATTAAACTTCATTTTTTAATTAATTTCCAAATAGATCGTTAACGCATTGTGGTTTCTTGGATGAACTTCCATTTTTAATTTTCTGCAACTTCCATTTTTATTTTTATTCGACTTCCATTTTTATTCAATTTACTTTTCTATTAAACTTCCTTTTTTATTTAATTTCCAAATAGATCGTTAATATAGCGATCCCGGGTTTACCCTTGTTGTACAGTGATCCGGGCATGTGTCCGTGGATGTTGATAGTTGATCATTATCTTGTTTACATCCTTTCTTACTTTGTATTTGAGTTATAGGATGTGTTGGGCAGGTTGTTACAGGTTGGTTAAGCCTTGGTTTCAATTCCTTGTCGTTCGGTTTTTAGGCGTTCCGCTCGAGTGGGTCTTCTTGCGCTCGAGCGGGTATTGCACACCTCCAGTATTTCGGGTTCCTGCAAAACTTCTGCAGATGTGATTTCTGCGCTCGAGCGGGTTTGTTTACGCTCGAGCGGGTCGTTTGGCGCTCGAGCGGGTGGTACTTTCTGGGTGTAAGTTCTGGGAGGTGGAAATCTGCGCTCGAGCGGACTGGTTTTCGCGCTCGAGCGGAAGTGCTTTATTCTTGTGTCTTGGCGCTCGAGCGGGCCTTATTGCGCTGGAGCGTGTCCAGAGTTTTGTTCTTGGCGCTCGAGCGTCGTGTTCTCCGCTCGAGCGGGTCATACGTATATGAGTTATCCGCTGGATGATTTCAAATCACTTTTTACATTTCTTTCTCTCTCCTACTTTTTCTAAAAGCTATTTTGAGAGCTCCTCTCTCTAAAACCTTGTCTTCTCTCTAGATTTTGATCTAGCTAGGGTGAGTTCCTCACCTTCGGTCTTTGTAAAAGTCGTGTTGATCGTCGAGGGCGTCGTTTTGATCTGAAAATCTTGGTCTTTGGAGCACGTTTGGTTTTGTCACCTTCTCCTTTGGGGCTCCGGATTTGAGGTAGGGATATCCTACTCCTCTCTATGGATTTTGTCTTTAAATTTTAGTATTTTGAGATGTTGGGGTTGATTTGGTAATTTTGTGAAGGTTTGGGGCTTTTGTGTAATTTTACAAGAGTTGGGATTTTATTTATAATAAACCTAAATGCATGTTTGGCATAGAGAAATGGAATAAATGTTAAATCATTGATGAAAATGGGACCCTAAGGGTTGTAATGTTAATTATGGAAAGTGACCTAATTACATTGTTTGATTAATTGGGATAATTAATTGTGAGAAATGAGGAAAAGAAATGGAATTGTCGAGATCGGGAATGCATGGGGTTAAAGGGTGTAGTTGAATTAATTATCACTCACCGAAATGAAATGTTGGTTGAATATCCATTTGTGCATTTATTTTCTGTTTAGAAATAACTGCTTTGGGCTATCGGTGGAGGATAGTCGAAATTGTTGTAGACAATGCATGATGATTAGGCAAACGAAAACTAATCAATGGAATGTGTCATGGAATTTGACGGTTGATAGAATACATTAACTGTATGTATTGAATGATGGTATATAGAACCAATGTGTTTGTATACGTTATGTGTAGAGGAGGAGATGGGGGATGTACTCCGCGGTTTAGGGGAAGATGGGGGATGTACCTCTAAACCGGATAGACATAGGAGGAGATGGGGGATGAACTCCGTAGATATAGCTCATATGCTTGTCTAGAGAAGTGAAGATTGAGCTAATATGCTTATCTTTGAGAAGTGTAGATACAGCTCATATGCTTGTCTTGAGAAGTGAAGATAGGGCCAATATGCTTATCTTCGTGAAATGTGGATGTAGCTCATATGCTTATCTGTGAATGTGGGATATAGTTGTTATACATATCTGTTAAGTCGATGATAGAGCTAACATGCTTATCTGTTGAAAAAGGGAAAACGAAAAGTAACTTGGACTTATAAGTCGTATGACATAGAATGTGATTTATGTGGATGTATCAGTGTTGGCCATCTATCAATTGCTAATCTTTTAGTCATTGTTCATGGTTGGTTTAGTATATTTCTACTGGGCTGTGGCTCACCCTATATGGGAATATCATTTTCAGGTGCAGGTAGCATGCCACCTCCAAGGACATAGCTTGGGAGGCCAGATGCGAGCAGATTTTTACTGTTTAGTTTCTTTTGATGAATTACATGTTTATTCAAGCCAAGGGCTTAATGTGTAGATGAGTTAGTACTCTTTTGTTGTAACCAAGTGTTAACTTGGAAAGCTGAAAGCCCGTAGGGCACTTTGCTTTTGTTGTTAACATGTAATACTTTTGTAATGAAACTCTGATTAATAGAAGAATATGGATACTTCGCATGTTAATGAATGTCTAAATTGTTGGTTTAATGTTATTATTGAGGGCGTTACAACTTGGTATCAGAGCGTACCGGGTTCGAATACTTTGGGTATGTGGGAAGTGATTAGTATCACAATGGGTTTGTCTCGCTTGGTAGAGACTTAAATATAGTGTTATATGCTATGTGTTTAATTGATAACATGCTTATGTGTTTATTTGGGTATGGGATTTAATTTCTAGGATGTTGATTGGATCCTTGGGTTTCTGGGAGTCTCGTTGGAAAGGCACTTGATCAATGCTGTTTCTAACCGGAACTCTAGTAACGCCTCGGGACTATCATTATCCGGAAATGAAATTCGTAAGTGCTTATGTGTTTATGTGCTTACGTGGAGTGAATTACACTTGTCCATACATTAGGACGCGAGTGTTATAGCTTTGGCACATTTGTGAGTGTGCTAATAGTCTTGGTTACCTTTATTAGGATGTCAGGACGAGGAAGAGGTGCTAGGCGTGGTAGACCTGCAAGGCAGGAGGTACCTGTACCGGATGACGTTCCGGCAGTACAGGAAGGAGTTGGTCAGGCCAATGTGGCCGAGCCAGCGGGTCAGCAGGCTATGAGTGCTTGGCACAAGAGATAGCAGGAGCTTTGGGTATTCTCAGAGCTGGGAATCAGGCAACTGAGGCAGGGCCTTCTTTCTTGAAGAGGGAATTTTTTCGGTCTAATCCGGACGAGTTTATCGGGGATCCGAAGGAGCCACTGAAGGCTGATGAGTGGCTAGAACAAATGAGTAAGACGTTCGAGATGCTTGGCATCGAGGACGGAGCACTGAAAGTGACCTTGGCATCCTTCCAGCTGAAGGGAGATGTGGGTCAATGGTGGAAGTACGAGAAGGCTCGTGTTGGTGGTACATGGGGGGCATTTGTAAATGCTTTCCAGGAGAGGTTTTTATCTGCAGCAGCTAGGGAGAAGCTGAGGGATTAGTTTAGCCGGCTTAATCAGCAGGGCTTGTCAGTGGCCGAGTTTGAGGCTACTTTTACCAGTCTGTCCAGGTTTGCACCTGAATTGGTGGCGTCTGAGGAACGCCGTTGCTATGAGTTTGAGCGAAAGTTGAGGCGGGGCCTCAAGTTGAGGGTTGGTGGGTCTTACATCCGAGAGTATAGACACCTAGTGGATGCTGCAGCTCATATGGAGCTCTTGATGCAGGAGGAGGATGAGGGGCAGAGGGGCTCCAAGAGGAGCCAAGATGGCCAGGGTGATGATAGGAGGTAGAGGGGTTCTAACCCTCAGCAGTCGCAGGGTGGTGTTACTAGATCGACCTTCCCAGTGCCGAGTGCAGGCTCCGGGAGAGGCAATCAGGGGGAGTTTGCTTGTTACAAGTGTGGCCAGCTGGGTCACAAAGTTTCGGTTTGCCCGCAGAAGGGTGGGGGTCAGAGAGTTGCTTCTTCTTCAGCTAGACCGCAGAGTCAGAGTTTGGGTAGGGGGCAGCCCTTGTCTTGTTATCAGTGTGGTCAACCTGGGCACCTGAAGAGGTTTTGCCCGCAGTTGAGTGCCACTTCGGGAGCGTCTGGTTCTAGGCAGACGCAGAGTTATCAGCCAGCTCAGTCTGTGCAGGCCTCGAGGGCCAATCCGAGAGCTTCGTCATCCCAGTCTGTGCAGCAGTCTTTTGCTCTGAGGGGTGAGCAGGTAGATCAGGGGCCTACAGGGCGCGTGCATGCTGTTACCGCGCAGGATCTAGTACCGGCTCCATCAGTAGTGAGAGATACTTTTCTGTTTTGCAACTCGGTTGCTAGTGTGTTGATAGACACGGGTGCATCTCATTCTTTTGTATCTGCTGCATTTGCATCTGTTTTGGAATTGGAGTTAGCACAGTTAGCATCTCCTATTTGTGTAGTGTCACCTCTTGGGGGTGAGTTGATTCTGAAACAGGGTTGTAGAGGTTGTGATATAGAGGTCGCCGACCATAGGCTTCCTTTTCCATTTGTTGTCATGCCCATGAAGGGTTTTGATGTTATTTTGGGTATGGACTGGCTATCGTCATACCGGGCTGTTATTGATTGCTACCGCCAGAGGGTTACAGTTTGTACCTTGAGCGGGGAGTGTTTCCATTTCTTGGGAGACCGGGTTGGTAGTGTTTTGCCACCGGGGTATGATCCGCGAGGGCGGAGTGAGCTTAGTGGTCTACTTGCTAGCTTTGAGAGTGGTGAGTGTGATGAGACCCAGGTTGTGTTGCCGAAGGTAGTTTGTGAGTACTCGGACGTCTTTCCCGAGGATCTCGTTAGTTTGCCACCTCATCGGGAGATCGAGTTCTCCATTGATTTAGTGCCCGGCACAGCGCCGATTTCTATGGCACCTTATCGTTTTGCTCCAGCAGAGTTGGTTGAGTTGAAGGTTCAGCTTCAGGAGTTGTTAGATAAGGGCTTTATTCGCCCTAGTGTTTTGCCGTGGGGAGCACCGGCCCTCTTTGCTAAAAAGAAAGATGGTGCCTTGAGGTTGTGTATTGACTACCGAAAGTTGAATCGGGCTACGGTTAAGAATAAGTACCCTATGCCCCGTATAGATGATCTGTTTGACCAGTTGAAGGGTTCCCGTTGTTTCTCTAAGATAGACTTGAGATCGGGTTACCACCAGTTGAGGGTCAGGGAAGAGGATATTCCGAAGACGGCATTCCGTACGCGGTATGGCCATTATGAGTTTCTGGTGATGCCATTTGGGCTTACCAATGCACCGGCAGTCTTTATGGACTTGATGAACCAGATTTTCTGGGAGTTCTTAGATCAATTTGTGGTTGTCTTTGTGGACGACATTCTTATCTATTCGCCTTCTGAGGAGGAGCACGAGGAACACTTGAGAGTGGTGCTTGAATTGCTTAGAGCCCATAGGCTGTGTGCCAAGTTTGGGAAGTGTGAGTTCTGGCTAGGAGAAGTCAAGTTCTTAGGCCATGTGGTTTCCGGGAAAGGGGTGTCTGTTGATACATCCAAGGTTGAGGCAGTGCAAGATTGGGCACAGCCTAAGAGTGTGTTTGAGATCCGCAGTTTTCTGGGATTAGCTGGGTATTACCGTCGGTTTGTGAAAGATTTCTCCAGGTTAGCTTCGCCGTTGACTAGGTTGACGCGAAAAGGGGTCAAGTTTGTGTGGAGTGAGACTTGTGAAAAGTCGTTCCAAGAACTGAAGGTTAGATTGACCACTGCTCCGGTTTTGATTATTCCCGAGAGAGGGTTGGGTTATGCGGTGTATTGTGATGCCTCACGAGAGGGTTTGGGTTGTGTGTTGATGCAAGAAGGGAAAGTGGTAGCTTATGGCTCACGTCAGTTGAAAATACACGAGAAGAATTACCCTACACACGATCTAGAGTTAGCGGCTGTGATCTTCGCCTTGAAAATCTAGAGGCATCACCTTTACGGTGAGAGGTTCGAGGTGTTCTCGGACCACAAGAGTTTGAAGTATCTGTTTACACAGAGGGACTTGAATTTGAGGCAGAGGAGATGGATGGAGTTCATCGAGGATTATGATTTTGAGTTGCACTATCATCTAGGAAAGGCCAATGTTGTGGCCGATGCCCTTAGTAGGAAATCCATTAGTGGTGTAGCTTGTATAGCCATCCGGGAATGGGAGATGTTGGGTGCACTTGGGGAGTTTGATTTACTTCTGGGCGAATCTATTGAGGCTGAGGCCTTGTCTTCTGTTGTTGCACAGCCCACACTGGTGACTAGAGTGTTAGAGGCATAGAAAGGTGACCTTGAGGTAGAGTCCTTCCGAGAGGGGATCTCCAGTGGGAGAGTTGAGAAGGGTTTGACGGTGTATCCGGACCGGAGTGTGAGATACCGAGACCGTTTGTTCGTGCCAGAGTCTTTTCGAGAGGAGGTACTCCGAGAGTTTCATCATTCGCGCCTTGCGGTGCATCCGGGGGGTACTAAGATGTATCGGGATTTGGGTCGCCAGTTTTGGTGGCGGGGTATGAAGAGAGATGTGGCTGTTTTCGTATCGAAGTGCCTTACTTGCCAGCAAGTGAAGGCCGAGCATCAGAGGCCAGCGGGTTTGTTGCAACCCTTGCCTATTGCCGAGTGGAAGTGGGAGCATATCACTATGGACTTCGTTGTAGGTCTTCCGAGGACTCAGCGGGGTAGTGATGCCATTTGGGTGGTTGTAGACCGGTTGACTAAGTCGGCGCACTTCATTCCTATGCGCGTGAGAGATTCGGTAGATCATCTTGCCGACTTGTATGTTCGGAACATAGTGAGGTTGCACGGGGTCCCAGTGACGATCGTCTCAGATAGAGATCCTCATTTTACTGCTAGGTTGTGGCAGAGCTTGCAGAGTGCCTTGGGCACTAAGTTGACCTTTAGTACGGCTTATCATCCTCAGACTGATGGGCAGTCCGAGCGTACTATTCAGATCCTTGAAGATATGCTTCGGGGTTGTGTCCTTGACTTCAGTGGGACGTGGGAGAGGCACTTACCTTTGGTAGAGTTTGCCTATAACAACAGTTTTCAGTCTAGTATCGGTATGGCACCGTTCGAGGCCTTGTATGGCTGACCGTGTAGGTCTCCAGTTTGTTGGGCCGAGGTGGGTGATGCACCTTTGTTGGGTCCGGAGTTGGTTAGGGAGACGACAGAGAAGGTTGAGCTTATCCGTAGGAGGCTTGTTACAGCCTAGAGTCGTCAGAAATCTTATGCTGACCGTAGGAGGAGGCCTTTGGCGTTTGAGGTAGGTGATCATGTCTTTCTAAAGATATCACCTAGGCGAGGTTTGATGAGGTTTGGGAAGAGTGGGAAGTTATCCCCTCGGTTTATTGGTCCTTTTGAAATCCTTGAGAGGATTGGCGAGGTTGCTTATCGGTTAGCCTTACCGCCGCAATTGTTCGGAGTTCATGACGTGTTTCATGTGAGTATGCTTCGGAAGTATGAGCCAGATCCATCACATGTATTGGATTAGACCAATTTAGAGGTAGATGAGGATGCCTCGTATGAGGAGAGACCGGTTCGGGTCTGAGATAGGCGGGATCAGGTCCTGCGTGGCAAGACCATTCCTTTGGTGAAAGTCTTGTGGAAACGTCACGGAGTGGAGGAAGCCACTTGGGAACGTGAGTTGGAGGTCCGTGAAAAATATCCGGACTTGTTTGTTGATATGTAATCTTGTATTTAGATTTTGAACTATTGTTGGACTTAAGGGCTTTTAAATATGTCTTAAGTTGTGAAACATTAAAAATGTTTTGATTTATTGAAAGTATGTTTTGGAACTTGCCTCATATGGAAGTTGAATGTAACATTATATGTGTTGAAATATATTGTTGAAATTGGAAAGGAAATGCGTAATGTTGATGCATGTTGAAAGTACATATGTTGTTTACATATTGTGTAATGCCTCTTGATAAGAGATGAATGACCGGAAATGGGTCGAGTCTTTGAATGTTAAAGTGTAACATTGGTAAAAATGGAGGAAAACCTATTTTTGAAAACTTGTGCTTAATTTCGGGGACGAAATTCTTTAAGGGGGGAGGTTATAGCGATCCCGGGTTTACCCTTGTTGTACAGTGATCCGAACATGTGTCCGTGGATGTTGATAGTTGATCATTATCTTGTTTACATCCTTTCTTACTTTGTATTTGAGTTATAGGATGTGTTGGGCAGGTTGTTACAGGTTGGTTAAGCCTTGGTTTCAATTCCTTGTCGTTCGGTTTTTAGGCGTTCTGCTCGAGCGGGTCTTCTTGCGCTCGAGCGGGTATTGCACACCTCCAGTATTTCGGGTTCCTGCAAAACTTCTGCAGATGTGATTTCTGCGCTCGAGCGGGTTTGTTTACGCTCGAGCGGGTCGTTTGGCGCTCGAGCGGGTGGTACTTTCTGGGTGTAAGTTCTGGGAGGTGGAAATCTGCGCTCGAGCGGATTGGTTTTCGCGCTCGAGCGGAAGTGCTTTATTCTTGTGTCTTGGCGCTCGAGCGGGCCTTATTGCGCTGGAGCGTGTCCAGAGTTTTGTTCTTGGCGCTCGAGCGTCGTGTTCTCCGCTCGAGCGGGTCATACGTATATGAGTTATCCGCTGGATGATTTCAAATCACTTTTTACATTTCTTTCTCTCTCCTACTTTTTCTAAAAGCTATTTTGAGAGCTCCTCTCTCTAAAACCTTGTCTTCTCTCTAGATTTTGATCTAGCTAGGGTGAGTTCCTCACCTTCGGTCTTTGTAAAAGTCGTGTTGATCGTCGAGGGCGTCGTTTTGATCTGAAAATCTTGGTCTTTGGAGCACGTTTGGTTTTGTCACCTTCTCCTTTGGGGCTCCGGATTTGAGGTAGGGATATCCTACTCCTCTCTATGGATTTTGTCTTTAAATTTTAGTATTTTGAGATGTTGGGGTTGATTTGGTAATTTTGTGAAGGTTTGGGGCTTTTGTGTAATTTTACAAGAGTTGGGGTTTTATTTATAATAAACCTAAATGCATGTTTGGCATAGAGAAATGGAATAAATGTTAAATCATTGATGAAAATGGGACCCTAAGGGTTGTAATGTTAATTATGGAAAGTGACCTAATTACATTGTTTGATTAATTGGGATAATTAATTGTGAGAAATGAGGAAAAGAAATGGAATTGTCGAGATCGGGAATGCATGGGGTTAAAGAGTGTAGTTGAATTAATTATCACTCACCGAAATGAAATGTTGATTGAATATCCATTTGTGCATTTATTTTCTGTTTAGAAATAACTAGTTTGGGCTATCGGTGGAGGATAGTCGAAATTGTTGTAGACAATGCATGATGATTAGGCAAACGAAAACTAATCAATGGAATGTGTCATGGAATTTGACGGTTGATAGAATACATTAACTGTATGTATTGAATGATGGTATATAGAACCAATGTGTTTGTATACGTTATGTGTAGAGGAGGAGATGGGGGATGTACTCCGCGGTTTAGGGGAAGATGGGGGATGTACCTCTAAACCGGATAGACTTGGGAGGAGATGGGGGATGAACTCCGTAGATATAGCTCATATGCTTTTCTAGAGAAGTGAAGATAGAGCTAATATGCTTATCTTTGAGAAGTGTAGATACAGCTCATATGCTTGTCTTGAGAAGTGAAGATAGGGCCAATATGCTTATCTTTGTGAAATATGGATGTAGCTCATATGCTTATCTGTGAATGTGGGATATAGTTGTTATACATATCTGTTAAGTCGATGATAGAGCTAATATGCTTATCTGTTGAAAAAGGGAAAACGAAAAGTAACTTGGACTCATAAGTCATATGACATAGAATGTGATTTATGTGGATGTATCAGTGTTGGCCATCTATCAATTGCTAATCTTTTAGTCATTGTTCATGGTTGGTTTAGTATATTTCTACTGGGCTGTGGCTCACCCTATGTGGGAATATCATTTTCAGGTGCAGGTAGCATGCCACCTCCAAGGACATAGCTTGGGAGGCCAGATGCGAGCAGATTTTTGCTGTTTAGTTTCTTTTGATGTATTACATGTTTATTCAAGCCAAGGGCTTAATGTGTAGATGAGTTAGTACTCTTTTGTTGTAACCAAGTGTTAACTTGGAAAGCTGTAAGCCCGTAGGGCACTTTGCTTTTGTTGTTAACATATAATACTTTTGTAATGAAACTCTGATTAATAGAAGAATATGGATATTTCGCATGTTAATGAATGTCTAAATTGTTGGTTTAATGTTATTATTTTGAGGGCGTTACAGTTAAGGTATAGTGGTTTGTTGAATGAACTTCCATTTTTAATTTTCTGCAACTTCCATTTTTATTTTTATTCGACTTCCATTTTTATTCAATTTACTTTTCTATTGAACTTCCTTTTTTATTTAATTTCCAAATAGATCGTTAAGGTATAGTGGTTTCTTGAATGAACTTCCATTTTTAATTTTATACAATTTTCATTTTCATTTTTATTTAACTTCCATTTTTATTCAATTTACTTTTCTATTAAACTTCATTTTTTATTTAATTTCCAAATAGATCGTTAAGGTATCGTGGTTTCTGGAATGAACTTCCATTTTTAATTTTATGCAACTTTCGTTTTTATTTTTATTCAACTTCCATTTTTATTTAATTTACTTTTCTATTAAACTTCCTTTTTTATTTAATTTCCTAATATATCGTTAAGGTATCGTGGTTTCTGAAATGAACTTCCATTTTTAATTTTCTACAACTTCCATTTTTATTTCTATTCAACTTCCTTTTTTATTCATGTTATTTTTCAATTCCACTTCCTTTTTTATTTAATTTCCAAATAAATCTTTAAGGTGTAGTGGTTTCTTGAATGAACTTCCATTTTTATTCAAATTTTTTTTCTACTCAACTTCCTTTTTTATTTAATTTCCAAATAGATCGTTAAGGTATAGTGGTTTCTGGATTGAACTTCCATTTTTAATTTTCTGCAACTTCCATTTTTATTTTTATTCAATTTACATTTCTATTCAACTTCCTTTTTTCATTTAATTTCCAAACAGATCGTTAATGTATAGCGGTTTCTTGAATGAACTTACATTTTTAATTTTCTGCAACTTCCATTTTTATTTTTATTCGACTTCCATTTTTATTCAATTTACTTTTCTATTAAACTTCCTTTTTTATTTAATTTCCAAATAGATCGTTAAGGTATAGTGGTTTCTTGAATGAACTTCCATTTTTAATTTTCTGCAACTTCCATTTTTATTTTTATTCGACTTCCATTTTTATTCAATTTACTTTTCTATTCAACTTCCTTTTTTATTTAATTTCCAAGTAGATCGTTAAGGTATAGTGGTTTCTTGAATGAACTTCCATTTTTAATTTTATGCAACTTTCATTTTCATTTTTATTTAACTTCCATTTTTATTCAATTTACTTTTCTATTAAAGTTTCTTTTTTATTTAATTTCCAAATAGATCGTTAAGGTATAGTGGTTTCCGGATTGAACTTCCATTTTTATTTTTATTCGACTTCCATTTTTATTCAATTTACTTTTCTATTCAACTTCCTTTTTTATTTAATTTCCAAATATATCGTTTAGGTATAGTGGTTTATGGATTGAACTTCCATTTTTAATTTTATGCAACTTTCATTTTTATTTTTATTCACCTTCCATTTTTATTCAATTTACTTTTCTATTAAACTTCATTTTTTATTTAATTTCCAAATAGATCGTTAAGGTATAGTGGTTTCTTGAATGATCTTCCATTTTTAATTTTCTGCAACTACTATTTTTATTTTTCTTCGACTTTCATTTTTACTCAAGTTATTTTTCTATTCAACTTCCTTTTTCATTTAATTTTCCAAATAGATCGTTAAGGTATAGTGACTTCTTGAATGAACTTCCATTTTTAATTTTCTACAACTTCCATTTTTATTTTTATTCCACTTTTATTTTTATTCAATTTACTTTTCTATTCAACTTCCTTTTTCTATTTAATTTCCAAACAGATCGTTAAGGTATAACGGTTTCTTGAATGAACTTACATTTTTAATTTTCTGCAACTTCCATTTTTATTTTTATTCGACTTCCATTTTTATTCAAGTCATTTTTGTACTCAATTTCCTTTTTTATTTAATTTCCGAATAGATCGTTCAGGTATAGTGGTTTCTTTAATGAACTTTCAATTTTAATTTTCTGCCACTTTCATTTGTATTTCTATTCAACTTCTTTATTTATTCAAGTTTCTTTTCTATTCAACTTCCTTTTTTATTTAATTTTGAAATAGATTGTTAAGGTATAGTGGTTTCTGGATTGAACTTCCATTTTAATTTTATGCAACTTTCACTTTTATTTTTATTCAACTTTTATTTTTATTCAATTTACTTTTCTATTCAACTTCCTTTTTTTATTTAATTTCCAAACAGATCGTTAAGGTATAGCGGTTTCTTGAATGAACTTACATTTTTAATTTTCTGCAACTTCCATTTTTATTTTTATTCGACTTCCATTTTTATTCAATTTACTTTTCTATTAAACTTCATTTTTTATTTCATTTCCAAATAGATCGTTAAGGTACAGTGGTTTGTTGAATGAACTTTCATTTTTAATTTTTTGCAACTTCCATTTTTATTTTTATTCGACTTCCATTTTTATTCAATTTACTTTTCTATTCAACTTCCTTTTTTATTTAATTTCCAAATAGATCGTTAAGGTATAGTGGTTTTTTGAATGAACTTCCATTTTTAATTTTATGCAACTTTCATTTTCATTTTTATTTAACTTCCATTTTTATTCAATTTACTTTTCTATTAAAGTTTCTTTTTTATTTAATTTCCAAATAGATCGTTAAGGTATAGTGGTTTCGGGATTGAACTTCCATCTTTAATTTTCTGCACCTTCCATTTTTATTTTTATTCGACTTCCATTTTTATTCAATTTACTTTTCTATTCAACTTCCTTTTTTCTTTAATTTCCAAATATATCGTTAAGGTATAGTGGTTTATAGATTGAACTTCCATTTTTAATTTTATGCAACTTTCATTTTTATTTTTATTCAACTTCCATTTTTATTCAATTTACTTTTCTATTAAACTTCCTTCTTTATTTAATTTCCAAATAGATCGTTAAGGTATAGTGGTTTCTTGAATGATTTTCCATTTTTAATTTTCTGCAATTTCTATTTTTATTTTTCTTCGACTTCCATTTTTACTCAAGTTATTTTTCTATTCAACTTCCTTTTTCATTTAATTTCCAAATAGATCGTTAAGGTATAGTGATTTCTTGAATGAACTTCCATTTTTAATTTTCTACAACTTCCATTTTTATTTTTATTCCACTTTTATTTTTATTCAATTTACTTTTCTATTCAACTTCCTTTTTCTATTTAATTTCCAAACAGATCGTTAAGGTATAGCGGTTTCTTGAATGAACTTACATTTTTAATTTTCTGCAACTTCCATTTTTATTTTTATTCGACTTCCATTTTTATTCAAGTCATTTTTGTACTCAATTTCCTTTTTTATTTAATTTCCAAATAGATCGTTCAGGTATAGTGGTTTCTTTAATGAACTTTCAATTTTAATTTTCTGCCACTTCCATTTGTATTTCTATTCAACTTCTTTATTTATTCAAGTTTCTTTTCTATTCAACTTCCTATTTTATTTTTATTTAACTTCCTCTTTTATTCAAGTTCTTTTTCGACTCAACTTCCTTTTTTATTTAATTTCCAAATAGATCGTTAAGGTATAGTGGTTTCTGGATTGAACTTTCATTTTTAATTTTCTGCAACCTCCATTTTATTTTTATTCAACTTTTATTTTTATTCAATTTACTTTTCTATTCAACTTCCTTTTTTTATTTAATTTCGAAACAGATCGTTAAAGTATAGCGGTTTCTTGAATGAACTTACATTTTTAATTTTCTGCAACTTCCATTTTTATTTTTATTCGACTTCCATTTTTATTCAATTTAATTTTCTATTAAACTTCGTTTTTTATTTAATTTCCAAATAGATCGATAAGGTATAGTGGTTTCTGGATTGAACTTTCATTTTAATTTTATGCAACATGCATTTTTATATTTATTCGACTTCCATTTTTAATCAATTTACTTTTCTATTAAACTTCATTTTTTATTTAATTTCCAAATAGATCGTTAAGGTATAGTGGTTTCTTGAATGAACTTCCATTTTTAATTTTCTGCAACTTCCATTTTTATTCCATTTACTTTTCTATTCAACTTCCTTTTTTATTTATTTTCCAAATAGATCGTCCAGGTATAATGGTTTCTGGATCGAACTTCCATTTTTAATTTTATGCAACTTTCACTTTTGTTTTTAATCAACTTCCATTTTTATTCAATTTACTTTTCTATTAAACTTCATTTTCTATTTAATTTCCAAATAGATCGTTAACGTATTGTGGTTTCTTGAATGAACTTCCATTTTTAATTTTCTGCAACATCCATTTTTATTTTTATTCGACTTCCATTTTTATTCAATTTACTTTTCTATTAAACTTCCTTTTTTATTTAATTTCCAAATAGATCGTTAAGGTATATTGGTTTCTTGAATGAACTTCCATTTTTAATTTTATGCAACTTTCATTTTCATTTTTATTTAACTTCTATTTTTATTCAATTTACTTTTCTATTAAACTTCATTTTTTATTTAATTTCCAAATAGATCGTTAAGGTATCGTGGTTTCTGGAATGAACTTCCATTTTTAATTTTATGCAACTTTCGTTTTTATTTTTATTCAACTTCCATTTTTATTTAATTTA
Organism: Camellia sinensis; assembly: GCF_055761805.1. Classification (NCBI taxonomy): domain Eukaryota; kingdom Viridiplantae; phylum Streptophyta; class Magnoliopsida; order Ericales; family Theaceae; genus Camellia; species Camellia sinensis. Next base: position 9,745,158 of record NC_138962.1, on the reverse strand, counting down.
CTTTTCTATTAAACTTCCTTTTTTATTTAATTTCCTAATAGATCCTTAAGGTATCGTGGTTTCTGGAATGAACTTCCATTTTTAATTTTCTGCAACTTCCATTTTTCTTTCTATTCAACTTCCTTTTTCATTCAAGTTATTTTTTTATTCCACTTCCTTTTTTATTTAATTTCCAAATAAATCTTTAAGGTGTAGTGGTTTCTTGAATGAACTTCCATTTTTATTTTTATTTAACTTCCTCTTTTATTCAAGTTCTTTTTCTACTCAACTTCCTTTTTTATTTAATTTCCAAATAGATCGTTAAGGTATAGTGGTTTCTGGATTGAACTTCCATTTTTAATTTTCTGCAACCTCCATTTTTATTTTTATTCAACTTTTATTTTTATTCAATTTAGTTTTCTATTCAACTTCCTTTTTTTATTTAATTTCGAAACAGATCGTTAAAGTATAGCGGTTTCTTGAGTGAACTTACATTTTTAATTTTCTGCAACTTCCATTTTTATTTTTTTTCGACTTCCATTTTTATTCAATTTACTTTTCTATTAAACTTCGTTTTTTATTTAATTTCCAAATAGATCGTTAAGGTATAGTGGTTTCTGGATTGAACTTTCATTTTAATTTTATGCAACATCCATTTTTATTTTTATTCGACTTCCATTTTTATTCAATTTAATTTTCTATTAAACTTCATTTCTTATTTAATTTCCAAATAGATCGTTAAGGTATAGTGGTTTCTTGAATGAACTTCCATTTTTAATTTTCTGCAACTTCCATTTTTATTCCATTTACTTTTCTATTCAACTTCCTTTTTTATTTATTTTCCAAATAGATCGTCCAGGTATAATGGTTTCTGGATCGAACTTCCATTTTTAATTTTATGCAACTTTCACTTTTATTTTTATTCAACTTCCATTTTTATTCAATTTTCTTTTCTATTAAACTTCATTTTTTATTTAATTTCCAAATAGATCGTTAACGTATTGTGGTTTCTTGAATGAACTTCCATTTTTAATTTTCTGCAACTTCCATTTTTATTTTTATTCGACTTCCATTTTTATTCAATTTACTTTTCTATTAAACTTCCTTTTTTATTTAATTTCCAAATAGATCGTTAAGGTATAGTGGTTTCTTGAATGAACTTCCATTTTTAATTTTATGCAACTTTCATTTTCATTTTTATTTAACTTCCATTTTTATTCAATTTACTTTTCTATTAAACTTAATTTTTTATTTAATTTCCAAATAGATCGTTAAGGTATCGTGGTTTCTGGAATGAACTTCCATTTTTAATTTTATGCAACTTTCGTTTTTATTTTTATTCAACTTCCATTTTTATTTAATTTACTTTTCTATTAAACTTCCTTTTTTATTTAATTTCCTAATAGATCGTTAAGGTATCGTGGTTTCTGGAATGAACTTCCATTTTTAATTTTCTGCAACTTCCATTTTTCTTTCTATTCAACTTCCTTTTTCATTCAAGTTATTTTTTTATTCCACTTCCTTTTTTAATTAATTTCCAAGTAAATCTTTAAGGTGAAGTGGTTTCTTGAATGAACTTCCATTTTTATTTTTATTTAACTTCCTCTTTTATTCAAGTTTTTTTTTCTACTCAACTTCCTTTTTTATTTAATTTCCAAATAGATCGTTAAGGTATAGTGGTTTCTGGATTGAACTTCCATTTTTAATTTTCTGCAACCTCCATTTTTATTTTTATTCAACTTTTATTTTTATTCAATTTACTTTTCTATTCAACTTCCTTTTTTTATTTAATTTCCAAACTGATCGTTAAAGTATAGCGGTTTCTTGAATGAACTTAAATTTTTAATTTTCAGCAACTTCCATTTTTATTTTTATTCGACTTCCATTTTTATTCAATTTACTTTTCTATTAAACTTCCTTTTTTATTTAATTTCCAAATAGATCGTTAAGGTATAGTGGTTTCTGGAATTAACTTTCATTTTTAAATTTCTGCAACATCCATTTTTATTTTTATTCGACTTCCATTTTTATTCAATTTACTTTTCTATTCAACTTCCTTTTTTATTTAATTTCCAAATAGATCGTTAAGGTATAGTGGTTTCTGGATTGAACTTCCATTTTTAATTTTATGCAACTTTCATTTTTATTTTTATTAAACTTCCATTTTTATTCAATTTACTTTTCTATTAAACTTCATTTTTTATTTAATTTCGAAATAGATCGTTACCGTATTGTGGTTTCGTGAATGAACTTCCATTTTTAATTTTCTGCAACTTCCATTTTTATTTTTATTCAACTTCCATTTTTATTCAATGTATTTTTCTATTCAACTTCCTTTTTTATTTAATTTCCAAATAGATCGTTGAGGTATAGTGGTTTCGGGATTGAACTTCCATTTTTAATTTTATGCAACTTTCGTTTTTATTTTTATTCAACTTCCATTTTTATTTAATTTACTTTTCTATTAAACTTCCATTTTTATTTAATTTCCAAATAGATTGTTCAGGTATCGTGGTTTCTGGAATGAACATCTATTTTTAATTTTCTGCAACTTCCACTTTTATTTCTATTCAATTTCCTTTTTTATTCATGTTATTTTTCTATTCCACTTCCTTTTTTATTTAATTTCCAATTAAATCGTTAAGGTGTAGTGGTTTCTTGAATGAACTTCCATTTTAATTTTCTGCAACTTCCATTTTTCTTTTTATTTAACTTCCTTTTTAATTCAAGTTTTTTATCTACTCAACTTCCTTTTTTATTTAATTTCCAAATAGATCGTTAAGGTATAGTGGTTTCTGGATTGAACCTCCATTTTTAAATTTCTGCAACCTCCGTTTTTATTTTTATTCAACTTTTATTTTTATTCAATTTACTTTTCTATTCACCTTCCTTTTTCTATTTATTTTCCAAACAGATCGTTAAGGTATTGCGGTTTCTTAAATGAACATACATTTTTAATTTTCTGTAACTTCCATTTTTATTTTTATTCGACTTCCATTTTTATTCAAATCATTTTTCTATTCAACTTGCTTTTATATTTAATTTCCAAATAGATCGTTCAGGTATAGTGGTTTCTTTAATGAACTTTCAATTTTAATTTTCTGCAACTTCCATTTGTATTTCTATTCAACTTCCTTATTTATTCAAGTTTCTTTTCAATTCAACTTCCTTTTTTATTTAATTTTCAAATAGATTCTTAAGGTATAGTGGTTTCTGGATTGAACTTCCATTTTAATTTTATACAACTTTCAGTTTTATTTTTATTCAACTTCTATTTTTATTCAATTTACTTTGCTATTAAAATTGCATTTTTATTTAATTTCCAAATAGATCGTTAAGATATAGTGGTTTCTTGAATGAACTTCCATTTTTAATTTTCTGCAACTTCCATTTTTATTTTTATTCGACTTCCATTTTTATTCAATTTACTTTTCTATTCAACTTCCTTTTTTATTTAATTTTCAAATAGATCGTTAAGGTATAGTGGTTTCTGGATTGAACATCCGTTTTTAATTCTATGCAACTTTCACTGTTATTTTTATTCAACTTCCATTTTTATTCAATTTACTTTTCTATTAAACTTCATTTTTTATTTAATTTCCAAATAGATCATTAACGTATTGTGGTTTCTTGAATGAACTTCCATTTTTAATTTTTTGCAACTTCCATTTTTATTTTTATTCAACTTCCATTTTTATTCAATGTATTTTTCTATTCAACTTCCTTTTTTATTTAATTTCCAAATAGATCGTTAAGGTATAGTGGTTTCGGGATTGAACTTCCATTTTTAATTTCATGCAACTTTCGTTTTTATTTTTATTCAACTTCCATTTTTATTTAATTTACTTTTCTATTAAATTCCTTTTTTATTTAATTTCCAAATAGATCGTTAATGTATAGTGGTTTCTTGAATGAACTTCCATTTTTAATTTTCTGCAACTTCCATTTTTATTTTTATTCAACTTCCATTTTTATTCAACGTATTTTCTATTCAACTTCCTTTTTTATTTAATTTCGAAATAGATCGTTAAGGTATAGTGGTTTCTTGAATGAACTTCCATTTTTAATTTTCTGCAACTTCCATTTTTATTTTTATTCGACTTCCATTTTTATTCAATTTACTTTTCTATTCAACTTCCTTTTTTATTTAATTTCCAAATAGATCGTTAAGGTATAATGGTTTATGGATTGAACTTCCATTTTTAATTTTATGCAACTTTCATTTTTATTTTTATTTAACTTCCATTTTTATTCAATTTACTTTTCTATTAAACTTCCTTTTTTATTTAATTTCCAAATAGGTCGTTAAGGTATAGTGGTTTATGGATTGAACTTCCATTTTTCATTTTATGCAACTTTCATTTTTATTTTTATTTAACTTCCATTTTTATTCAATTTACTTTTCTATTAAACTTCCTTTTTTATTTAATTTCCAAATAGATCGTTCAGGTATAGTGGTTTCTTGAATGAACTTCCATTTTTAATTTTCTGCAACTTCCATTTTTATTTTTATTCGACTTCCATTTCTACTCAAGTTATTTTTCTATTCAACTTCCTTTTTTTATTTAATTTTCAAATAGATCGTTAAGGTATTGTGACTTATTGAATGAACTTCCATTTTTAATTTTCTACAACTTCCATTTTTGTTTTTATATAACTTCCTTTTTCATTCTAGTGTCTTTTCTACTCAACTTCCTTTTTTATATAATTTCCAAATAGACCGTCAAGGTATAGTGGTTTTTGGATTGCACTTCCATTTCTAATTTTATGCAACTTTCACTTTAATTTTTATTTAACTTCCATTTTTATTCAATTTACTTTTCTATTAAACTTCCTTTTTTATCTAATTTCCAAATAGATCGTTAAGGTATAGTTGTTTCTAGATTGAACTTCCATTTTTATTTTTCTGCACCTTCCATTTTTATTTTTGTTCGACTTCCATTTTTATTCAATTTACTTTTCTATTCAACTTCCTTTTTTATTTAATTTCCAAATAGATCATTAAGGTATAGTGGTTTATGGATTGAACTTTCATTTTTAATTTTATGCAACTTCCATTTTTATTTTTATTTAACTTCCATTTTTATTCAATTTACTTTTCTATTAAACTTCCTTTTTTATTTAATTTCCAAATAGATAGTTAAGGTATAGTGGTTTCTGGATTGAACATCCATTTTTAATTTTCTGCACCTTCCATTTTTATTTTTATTTGACTTCCATTTTCATTCAATTTACTTTTCTATTCAACTTCCTTTTTTATTTAATTTCAAAACAGATCGTTAAGGTATAGTGGTTTTTGGATTGAACTTCCATTTTTAATTTTATGCAACTTTCATTTTTATTTTTATTCAACTTCCATTTTTATTCAATTTACTTTTCTATAAAACTTCCTTTTTTATTTAATTTTCCAAATAGATCGTTAAGGTATAGTGGTTTCTTGAATGATCTTCCAGTCTTAATTTTCTGCAACTTCCATTTTTATTTTTATTCGACTTCCATTTTTACTCAAGTTATTTTTCTATGCAACTTCCTTTTTTATTTAATTTCCAAATAGATCGTTAAGGTATAGTGACTTCTTAATTGAACTTCCATTTTTGATTTTCTGCACCTTCCATTTTTATTTTTATTCGACTTCCATTTTTATTTAATTTCCAAATAGATCGTTAAGGTATAGTGACTTCTTGAATGAACTTCCATTTTTAATTTTCTGCACCTTCCATTTTTATTTTTATTCGACTTCCATTTTTATTCATTTTACTTTTCTACTCAACTTCCTTTTTTTATTTAATTTCCAAATAGACCGTTAAGGTATAATGCTTTCTGGATTCAACTTCCATTTTTCATTTTATGCAACTTTTACTTTGGTTTTTATTCAACTTCCATTTTTATTCAATTTATTTTTCTATTAAACTTCATTTTTTATTTAATTTCTAAATAAATCATTAAGGTATAGTGGTATCTTGAATGAACTTCCATTTTTAATTTTCTGCAACTACCATTTTTATTTTTATTCAACTTTCATTTTTATTTTTATTCAACTTCCATTTTTATTTAATTTACTTTTCTATTAAACTTCTTTTTTTATTTAATTTCCAAATAGATCGTTAAGGTATAGTGGTTTCTTGAATGATCATCCATTTTTAATTTTCTGCAACTTCCATTTTTGTTTTTATTCGACTTCCATTTTTACTCAAGTTATTTTTCTATTCAACTTCCTTTTTTATTTAATTTCCCAATAATTCCTTAAGGTATAGTGACTTCTTGAATGAACTTCCACTTTTAATTTTCTGAAACTTCCATTTTTATTTTTATTTAACTTCCTTTTTTATTCAAGTTTTTTTTCTACTCAACTTCCTTTTTTATTTAATTTCCAAATAGATCGTTAAGATATAGTGGTTTCTGGATTGAACTTTCATTTTTAATTTTCTGCAACTTCCATTTTTATTTTTATTCAACTTTTATTTTTATTCAATTTACTTTTCTATTCAACTTCCTTTCTTTATTTATTTTCCAAACAGATCATTAAGGTATAGCGGTTTCTTGAATGAGCTTACATTTTTAATTTTCTGCAACTTTCATTTTTATTTATATTCGACTTCCATTTTTATTCAATTTACTTTTCTATTAAACTTCCTTTCTTATTTAATTTCCAAATAGGTCGTTAAGGTATAGTGGTTTCTTGAATGAACTTCCATTTTTAATTTTCTGCAACTTCCATTTTCATTTTTATTCGACTTCCTTTTTTATTTAATTTCCAAATAGATCGTTAAGGTATAGTGGTTTCTTGAATGAACTTCCATTTTTAATTTTATGCAACTTTCATTTTCATTTTTATTTAACTTCCATGTTTATTCAATTTTCTTTTCTATTCAACTTCCTTTTTTATTTAATTTTCAAATAGATCGTTAAGGTATAGTGGTTTCCGGATTGAACTTCCATTTTGAATTTTCTGCACCTTCCATTTTTATTTTTATTCGACTTCCATTTTTATACAATTTACTTTTCTATTGAACTTCTTTTTATATTTAATTTCCAAATAGATCATTAAGGTATAGTGGTTTATGGATTGAACTTCCATTTTTAATTTTATGCAAATTTCATTTTTATTTTTATCCAGCTTCCATTTTTATTCAATTTACTTTTCTATTAAACTTCCTTTTTTTTTTAATTTCCAAATAGATCGTTAAGGTATAGTGGTTTCTTGAATGATCTTCCATTTTTAATTTTCTGCAACTTCCATTTTTACTCAAGTTATTTTTCTATTTAACTTCCTTTTTTATTTAATTTCCTAATAGATCGTTAAGGTATAGTGACTTCTTGAATGAACTTCCATTTTTAATTTTCTGCACCTTCCATTTTTATTTTTATTCGACTTCCATTTTTATTCATTTTACTTTTCTACTCAACTTCCTTTTTTTATTTAATTTCCAAATAGACCGTTAAGGTATAATGCTTTCTGGATTCAACTTCCATTTTTCATTTTATGCAACTTTTACTTTGATTTTTATTCAACTTCCATTTTTATTCAATTTATTTTTCTATTAAACTTCATTTTTTATTTAATTTCTAAATAAATCATTAAGCTATAGTGGTATCTTGAATGAACTTCCATTTTTAATTTTCTGCAACTCCCATTTTTATTTTTATTCAACTTTCATTTTTATTTTTATTAAACTTCCATTTTTATTTAATTTACTTTTCTATTAAACTTCTTTTTTTATTTAATTTCCAAATAGATCGTTAAGGTATAGTGGTTTCTTGAATGATCATCCATTTTTAATTTTCTGCAACTTCCATTTTTATTTTTATTCGACTTCCATTTTTACTCAAGTTATTTTTCTATTCAACTTCCTTTTTTATTTAATTTCCCAATAAATCCTTAAGGTATAGTGACTTCTTGAATGAACTTCCACTTTTAATTTTCTGAAACGTCCATTTTTATTTTTATTTAACTTCCTTTTTTATTCAAGTTTTTTTTCTACTCAACTTCCTTTTTTATGTAATTTCCAAATAGATCGTTAAGGTATAGTGGTTTCTGGATTGAACTTCCATTTTTAATTTTCTGCAACTTCCATTTTTATTTTTATTCAACTTTTATTTTTATTCAACTAACTTTTCTATTCAACTTCCTTCCTTTATTTATTTTCCAAACAGATCATTAAGGTATAGCGGTTTCTTGAATGAACTTACATTTTTAATTTTCTGCAACTTTCATTTTTATTTATATTCGACTTCCATTTTTATTCAATTTACTTTTCTATTAAACTTCCTTTTTTATTTAATTTCCAAATAGATCGTTAAGGTATAGTGGTTTGTTGAATGAACTTCCATTTTTAATTTTCTGCAACTTCCATTTTCATTTTTATTCGACTTCCATTTTTATTCAATTTACTTTTCTATTCGACTTCCTTTTTTATTTAATTTCCAAATAGATCGTTAAGGTATAGTGGTTTCTTGAATGAACTTCCATTTTTAATTTTTTGCAACTTTCATTTTCATTTTTATTTAACTTCCATGTTTATTCAATTTTCTTTTCTATTCAACTTCCTTTTTTATTTAATTTTCAAATAGATCGTTAAGGTATAGTGGTTTCCGGATTGAACTTCCATTTTTAATTTTCTGCACCTTCCATTTTTATTTTTATTCGACTTCCATTTTTATACAATTTACTTTTCTATTGAACTTCTTTTTATATTTAATTTCCAAATAGATCATTAAGGTATAGTGGTTTATGGATTGAACTTCCATTTTTAATTTTATGCAAATTTCATTTTTATTTTTATCCAGCTTCCATTTTTATTCAATTTACTTTTCTATTAAACTTCCTTTTTTTTTTTAATTTCCAAATAGATCGTTAAGGTATAGTGGTTTCTTGAATGATCTTCCATTTTTAATTTTCTGCAACTTCCATTTTTATTTTTATTCGACTTCCATTTTTACTCAAGTTATTTTTCTATTTAACTTCCTTTTTTATTTAATTTCCTAATAGATCGTTAAGGTATAGTGACTTCTTGAATGAACTTCCATTTTTAATTTTCTACAACTTTCATTTTTATTTTTATTCAACTTTTATTTTTATTCAATTTACTTTTCTATTTAACTTCATTTTTTTATTTAATTTCCAAACAGATCGTTAAGGTATAGCGGTTTATTGAATGAACTTACATTTTTAATTTTCTGCAACTTCCATTTTTATTCAAGTCATTTTTCTATTCAACTTCCTTTTTTATTTAATTTCCAAATAGATCGTTCAGGTATAGTGGTTTCTTTAATGAACTTTCAATTTTAATTTTCTGCAACTTCCATTTGTATTTCTATTCAACTTCTTTATTTATTCAAGTTTCTTTGTATTCAACATCCTTTTTTATTTAATTTCCAAATAGATTGTTAAGGTATAGTGGTTTCTGGATTGAACTTCCATTTTAATTTTATACAACTTTCACTTTTATTTTTATTCAACTTCTATTTTTATTCAATTTACTTTTCTATTAAACTTCCTTTTTTATTTAATTTCCAAATAGATCGTTAAGGTATAGTGGTTTCTTGAATGAACTTCCATTTTTTAATTTCTGCAACATCCATTTTTATTTTTATTCGACTTCCATTTTTATTCAATTTACTTTTCTATTCAACTTCCTTTTTTATTTAATTTCCAAATAGATCGTTAAGGTATAGTGGTTTCTGGATTGAACTTCCATTTTCATTCAATTTACTTTTATAGTAAAATTCATTTTTTATTTAATTTCCAAATAGATCGTTAACGTATTGTGGTTTTTGAAGAACTTCCATTTTTAATTTTCTGCAACTTCCATTTTTATTTTTATTCAACTTCCATTTTTATTCAATGTATTTTTATATTCAACTTCCTTTTTTATTTAATTTCCAAATAGATCGTTAAGGTATAATGGTTTCTCCAATGAACTTCCAATTTTAATTTTCTGTAACTTACATTTTTATTTCTAGTCAACTTCTTTTTTTATTTAATTTCCAAATAGATCGTTAAGGTATCGTGGTTTCTGGAATGAACTTCCATTTTTAATTTTCTGCAACTTCCATTTTTATTTCTATTCAATTTCCTTTTTTATTCATGTTATTTTTCTATTCCATTTCCTTTTTTTATTTAATTTCCAAATAAATCCTTAAGGTGTTGTGGTTTCTTGAATGAACTTCCATTTTTAATTTTCTGTAACTTCCATTTTTATTTTTATTTAACTTCCTTTTTTATTCAAGTTTTTTTTCTATTCAACTTCCATTTTTATTTAATTTCCAAATAGATCGTTAAGGCATAGTGGTTTCGGGATTGAACTTCCATTTTTAATTTTCTGCAACTTCCATTTTTATTTTTATTCAATTTACTTTTCTATTCAACTTCCTTTTTTTATTTAGTTTCCAAACAGATCGTTAAGGTATTGCGGTTTCTTAAATGAACTTACATTTTTAATTTTCTGCAACTTCTATTTTTATTTTTATTCGACTTCCATTTTTATTCAAGTCATTTTTCTATTCAACTTCCTTTTATATTTAATTTCCAAATAGATTGTTCAGGTATAGTGGTTTCTTTAATGAACTTTCAATTTTAATTTTCTGCAACTTCCATTTGTATTTCAATTCAACTTCTTTATTTATTCAAGTTTCTTTTCTATTCAACTTCCTTTTTTATTTAATTTCCTAATAGATTGTTAAGGTATAGTGGTTTCTGGATTGAACTTCGATTTTTATTTTTCAGCAACTTTCACTTTTATTTTTATTCAACTTCCCTTTTTATTCAATTTACTTTTCTATTAAACTTCATTTTTTTATTTAATTTCCAAATAGATCGTTAAGGTATAGTGGTTTCTTGAATGAACTTCCATTTTTAATTTTCTGCAACTTCCATTTTTATTTTTATTCGACTTCCATTTTTATTCGATTTACTTTTCTATTCAACTTCCTTTTTTATTTAATTTCCAAATAGATCGTTAAGGTATAGTGGTTTATGGATTGAACTTCCATTTTTAATTTTCTGCAACTTTCGTTTTTATTTTTATTTAACTTCCATTTTTATTCAATTTACTTTTCTATTAAACTTCCTTTTTTATTTAATTTCCAAATAGGTCGTTAAGGTACAGTGGTTTATGGATTGAACTTCCATTTTTCATTTTATACAACTTTCATTTTTATTTTTATTTAACTTCCATTTTTATTCAATTTACTTTTCTATTAAACTTCCTTTTTTATTTAATTTCCTAATAGATCGTTAAGGTATGGTAGTTTCTGGATTGAACTTCCATTTTTAATTTTCTGCACCTTCCATTTTTATTTTTATTCGACTTCCATTTTTATTCAATTTACTTTTCTATTCAACTTCCTTTTTTATTTAATTTCCAAATAGATCGTTAAGGTATAGTGGTTTATAGATTGAACTTCCATTTTTAATTTTATGCAACATTCATTTTTATTTTTATTCAACTTCCATTATTATTCAATTTACTTTTCTATTAAACTTCCTTTTTTATTTAATTTTCCAAATAGATCGTTAAGGTATAGTGGTTTCTTGAATGATCTTCCAGTTTTAATTTTCTGCAACTTCCATTTTTATTTTTATTCGTCTTTCATTTTTACTCAAGTTATTTTTCTATGCAACTTCCTTTTTTTATTTAATTTCCAAATAGATCGTTAAGGTATAGTGACTTCTTGAACGAACTTCCATTTTTAATTTTTTGCAACTTCCATTTTTGTTTTTATTTAACTTCCTTTTTCATTCTACTTTCTTTTCTACTCAACTTCCACTTTTATATAATTTCCAAATAGACCGTTAAGGTATAGTGGTTTTTGGATTGCACTTCTATTTTTAATTTTATGCAACTTTCACTTTTATTTTTGTTTAACTTCCATTATTATTCAATTTACTTATCTATTAAACTTCATTTTTTACTTAATTTCCAAACATATCGTTAAGGTATAGTGGTTTCTGCATTGAACTTCCATTTTTAATTTTCTGCACCTTCCATTTTTATTTTTATTCGATTTCCATTTTTATTCAATTTACTTTTCTATTCAACTTCTTTTTTATTTAATTTTCAAATAGATCATTAAGGTATAGTGGTTTATGGAATGAACTTCCATTTTTAATTTTATGCAACTTTCATTTTTATTTTTATTTAACTTCCATTTTTATTCAATTTACTTTTCTATTAAACTTCCTTTTTTATTTAATTTCCTAATAGATCGTTAAGGTATGGTAGTTTCTGGATTGAACTTCCATTTTTAATTTTCTGCACCTTCCATTTTTATTTTTATTCGACTTCCATTTTTATTCAATTTACTTTTCTATTCAACTTCCTTTTTTATTTAATTTCCAAATAGATCGTTAAGGTATAGTGGTTTATAGATTGAACTTCCATTTTTAATTTTATGCAACATTCATTTTTATTTTTATTCAACTTCCATTATTATTCAATTTACTTTTCTATTAAACTTCCTTTTTTATTTAATTTTCCAAATAGATCGTTAAGGTATAGTGGTTTCTTGAATGATCTTCCAGTTTTAATTTTCTGCAACTTCCATTTTTATTTTTATTCGTCTTTCATTTTTACTCAAGTTATTTTTCTATGCAACTTCCTTTTTTATTTAATTTCCATATAGATCGTTAAGGTATAGTGACTTCTTGAATGAACTTCCATTTTTAATTTTCTGCACCTTCCATTTTTATTTTTATTCGACTTCCATTTTTATTCAATTTACTTTTCTACTCAACTTCCTTTTTTATTTAATTTCCAAATAGACCGTTAAGGTATAGTCCTTTCTGGATTGAACTTCCATTTCTCATTTTATGCAACTTTCACTTTTATTTTTATTCCACTTCGATTTTTATTCAATTTACGTTTCTATTAAACTTCATTTTTTATTTAATTTCTAAATAGATCATTAAGGTATAGTGGTATCTTGAATGAACTTCCATTTTTAATTTTCTGCAACTCCCATTTTTATTTTTATTCGACTTTCATTTTTATTTTTATTCAACTTCCATTTTTATTTAATTTACTTTTCTATTAAACTTCCTTTTTTATTTAAATTCCAAATAGATCGTTAAGGTATAGTGGTTTCTTGAATGAACTTCCACTTTTAATTTTCTGCAACTTCCATTTTTATTTCTATTCAACTTCCATTTTTATTCATTTTATTTTTCTATTCAACTTCCTTTTTTATTTTATTTCCAAATAAATCGTTAAGGTACAGTGGTTTCTTGAATGAACTTTCATTTTTAATTTTCTGCAACTTCCATTTTTATTTTTATTCAACTTTTTTTTTTATTCAAGTTTCTTTTCTATTCAACTTCCTTTTTTATTTAATTTCCAAATAGGTAGTTAAGGTATAGTGGTTTCTGGACTGAGCTTCCATTTTTAATTTAATGCAACTTTCACTTTTATTTTTTTTCAACTTCCATTTTTATTCAATTTACTTTTCTATTAAACTTCATTTTTTATTTAATTTCCAAATAGATCGTCAAGGTATAGTGGTTTCTTGAATGAACTTTCAATTTTATTTTTCTGCAACTTCCATTTTTATTTCTATTCAACTTCTTTTTTTATTCAAGTTTCTTTTCTATTCAACTTCCTTTTTTATTTAATTTCCAAATAGATCGTTAAGGTATAGTGGTTTCTGGACTGAACTTCCATTTTTAATTTAATGCAACTTTCACTTTTATTTTTTTTCAACTTCCATTTTTATTCAATTTACTTTTTTATTAAACTTCCTTTTTTATTTAATTTCCAAATAGATCGTTAAGGTATAGTGATTTCTGGATTGAACTTCCATTTTTAATTTTCTGCACCTTCCATTTTTATTTTTATTCGACTTCCATTTTTATTCAATTTACATTTATATTCAACTTCCTTTTTTATTTTATTTCCAAATAGATCGTTAAGGTATAGTGGTTTATGGATTGAACATCCATTTTTAATTTTATGCAACTTTCATTTTTATTTTTATTCAACTTCCATTTTTATTCAATTTACTTTTCTATTAAACTTCCTTTTTTATTTAATTTCCAAATAGATCGTTAAGGTATAGTGTCTTCTTGAATGATCTTCCATTTTTAATTTTCTGCAACTTCCATTTTTATTTTTCTTCGACTTCCATTTTTACTCAAGTTATTTTTTCTATTCAACTTCCTTTTTTTATTTAATTTCCAAATAGATCGTTAAGGTATAGTGACTTCTTGAACGAACTTCCATTTTTAATTTTTTGCCACTTCCATTTTTGTTTTTATTTAACTTCCTTTTTCATTCTAGTTTCTTTTCTACTCAACTTCCATTTTTATATAATTTCCAAATAGACCGTTAAGGTATAGTGGTTTTTGGATTGCACTTCCATTTTTAATTTTATGCAACTTTCACTTTTATTTTTATTTAACTTCCATTGTTATTCAATTTACTTATCTATTAAACTTCCTTTTTTACTTAATTTCCAAACATATCGTTAAGGTATAGTGGTTTCTGCATTGAACTTTCATTTTTAATTTTCTGCACCTTCCATTTTTATTTTTATTCGACTTCCATTTTTATTCAATTTACTTTTCTATTCAACTTCTTTCACTACAACAAATTTGGGATTTAAAGACGAAACAAATTTGTCCCAAAATGTATATATTTCGTCACCCAAAGTAATTACGACGAACATTTTTCGTCACCCGTTTTGTCGGCAAAGGGTCGTCGCTAAAGGGTCTTAGAGACGAAAAAAAAAATTCGTCATTGAAAATGATAAATTTATGACGAATTTTTTTGTCTCCAATACACTTTGTTGGGAACATACTTGTAAGTAATTAGCGACAAAATATTTTGTCATTAAAGGAGAAATTAGAGACAAAAGTATTTCGTCATAAATATAAGAAATAGAGACGAAATAATTTTGTCACGTTTAATATAAATGAAGACGAAATTTTTTTGTCAAAGAAGCTACCAATAGAGACAAAAACAAATTCATCATTAAAAATGAAAATTTTGTGACGAATTTTTTTGTCTCCAATACACTTTGTTGGGAACATACTTGTAAGTAATTAGCGACAAAATATTTTGTCATTAAAGGAATAAATTAGAGACAAAAGTATTTTGTCATAAATGTAAGAAATAGAGATGAAATAATTTTGTCACGTTTAATATAAACGAAGACAAAAAAAAAAATTGTCAAAGAAGCTACCAATAGAGACAAAAACAAATTCATCATTAAAAATGATAAATTTGTGACGAATTTTTTTGTCTCCAATACATTCTGTTGGGAACATACTTGGAAGTAATTAGCGACAAAATATTTTGTCATTTAAAGAGAAATTAGAGACAAAAGTATTTTGTCATAAAAATAAGAAATGGAGACAAAATAATTTTGTCACGTTTAATATAAACGAAGACGAAATTTTTTTGTCAAAGAAGCTACCAATAGAGACAAAAATAAATTCGTCATTAAAAATAATGAAATAATGTCAAAAAAAATTCGTCACACATTGAGGGTAATAGTGACAAAATGTGACAATATTTTTTGTCACGACAAATTCATTTAGCGACGAAATAAAGAATTCATGACAAAATTAATCATCCACCTAAGCTAAATAAGAGACAAAAAAAAAACCTTCTTTAGGGATGAAAAATTTTGTCAATAATTCCATAATATTTTTTTCCACATTATATACCTATTTTATCAAAATCTAAATTTTAGTTCAACAAATATGACCCTGTTCATGTTGAAACCTGTTGAATATAACAATTCCATCACAACTTAACCTAACCTGTTATCAACACATTTACGAATTAACAAAATGAAGATATCCATTCATCATTACAAATAATTTCATCCTAATACAATAAAATAATGAAATATCCACAAAATATCCAAAAGTTATAACTTGTTCAATTCCACCAAAAATCCAACAATAACTAGTGCAACTCCAAAAAGTATGTGTATCCTTATCAAACAAAAATGAACATTCAAGCAAATTACATCATTGTTGCACGTCAAAAATGCCACTCTAATCCAATCTGCAAAAAAATAAATTAAAAGTTTTAGTAATTAATCAATTATACAAAAGATTAAAAACATTAGTAACTCATCAATTTACAATTAGATCAATTATACAATTTATCCCTGTAACAGACTTTTTTTGAGATTATGAGAACAAAAAATTAATTTTAAGGCTAATTCACAAATGGTGCATCCCATTAATGTGTCGTAAGTTCATACAACTTATATTGGTCCCTCCCAAGGTGCATCCCATTAATGTGTAATAGCTTACCGCTCAGGTGCTAAACTTGAGTTATCATCACCACTGGAGAAAGAAAGAAGATCAATGAGTGTGGATGGGGGTTCCGTAGTCAAAATTATAAGCTACATCTTCACGCTATTTGCAAGGGGCAAAAAAGAAAAAAGAGAAAAGAGAAGCACTAGGTTAATATTGCAGAAACAGCAAAATCAAAGCCAATCAACAGTTAGGACTCTCACTGACAAATCTTCTCAATCTAATCCTAGTTGCATAAAGTCTAATAAAAGTTCAATTTCAATATCTGAAATGTTTCACTGCTTTGCCTTTGTATTACCAAGTTAGTAAAAAAAATTTATGAAACCATTTGAAGCATAAAACAACCATCGTAAGTGAGTGGTAAGTCTCCCAAACACACAACAACACAACTCTCGAATGAGCCATACCAGCAAGCACAACAAGTTAACAATCATCCAAGTAGACAAATTACTACAACTAAAAGAACAACAAGGTCTTTAACACTCAATCCCTGGGATGCAAAAATTGTTTTGAGGAGAGTGATGTTGCCAAAGTTCTATGATGAACTTGTGTTGTAATGTATGACAACATTATTGGAATATATATTCTAACTAACAATATTCTAACTAACAATATTCAGTTTTTTTCCACAATATTCACCCTTAATATTTTAAAATCACTAGAATAATACAAATCCATTAATAGCTACGCAATGTTTAAAACATTTCTCCATTACCGAAACCAAAATTTAACCAATGCAATTTCATGAAGCCCATCCCCAAAACCAAAAAAAACAACTTGGCGAGTTTACATTGTGTGGGGGAGGAGGGTGAAAGAGAAGGGCAGGGGGTCATCATCTATCTTACAAAGCATTGGACTTGGCCTTACTGCAATTTTGTTAGCCCATAATTACTTGTCAATTTAGCATGTAGACTTTTTCAATATGATTAGTGTGCCTTTTGCTCTGTCATCTTCACTTGTTGATAACAGCCTTAGTTGTTAAAAGAAGTGTAGACTTCTATCTTTGACCTCATTACGAGATGACAAACCTCCACTAATGATAGAATTAAAATAGTTATAGCATAATAAAAAATTAAATTGAGATAATTTTTTGGCTATGGAAGGAAAAATTGAACTTACCCAACTCTCTTGGAATGACTTGAATTGCGGTCCATTATAAGGCGTACATCTCAGACCTGGAACTATAATTCAACGGTATTAGAAATACTCAACACAAATAATTAGTTCACCATCAAACGTAATATACCATCACATATTACGTTATAGCCCCACAGTGAGTAGCCCAAGAAGCACGAAACTTAGGAAGTGGATACATCATACATGACAGTATTGACACGGTAGGAAGTGGATACATCATACATGATTTACATTAACACTCTGACTAGCCATACTTGAAAATGACATAAAGGGGTAAAAAAGTGCAAGTAACCATGATAGACTACAATGCTTAGTACATACTGCAGTGATGCATCAAGGCTAACTGAAAATTCATTTTCAAAGATAAATCCAAGTGACAGTATTGGAGAGCAAAGTAATGATTGTTGGGCCCCTTTCCTAAGGTCTTAAATTTTCTGGACTACTGGTGTTTGTCTAATAAGGTGTCAAACCACAGGTTAATAAAGGTCTTAGGTTCAAGTTCTATATATGCATTTGTTTCCTTGTTGGCATTTTGCTTCTCCACATGTTAGGATGTTTTCATCTCCACATGCAAGACGGGATTGCACATGACAAGGGTGTCGGAGAGCTCAATATGCATTGTTGGGCCTCTTTCCACACAACTTGACCTTTTGGGATTAGTGGCGATCTAACAGAAGTAACATATAAGGTTGAATTCGTCAATAAGCTAGGTGTTATATGAGCAGTCCCTCGAAAAGTTAGATATCATAATAAGTTGATAGCATGCATTATGAGATACAAATAAAAAATAAAATCAAAACTATAAAATATAAAAATTATAAAATTATAATCCGTAAATCACTTAAATATACTAAACAATTCAAACATTCTGAATTCCATAATTTCATTCATATTTCTTATGCTAATGAAATAAAAGAAAAACATTTACCTTAATAATCACTTGATTTCAAGAATCAGGGCCTAAAATGAATAGATGAGAGTAGAATCCAATCTTTGTTGAACAAATCTAACCTAAAACAGAGTAGATAATTACACATACACCAGATTAGCAGAGCAGAACAGCATATATAGCAGATACACCAGAACAGAGAACATCAACAAACTGTTGAGCTAAAATTACCAAGAAATGGCATATAATTACCTTTAGAAGCATGGACTAGAATAACAATTAAAGATTTCTTCTTTTCCAATTCAAGAAGTGTGTTTAAGAAAAAAATACAAAAGAATCAAGTTCCAAGATTTCAATTGACGATGATGAGGGGAAAAAACTTTAAATTAAGAGAGAGAACCAAATTTACTTGTCCGGAAAAGCAGCAGAGTTGAAAGGGCACATATGACTAACCTCTTTCAAATTTCCATTGTTGGAGAGTAATTTCTTGTTACTACTGTACATGACAGTTGGCTTATCTAATGCAGCAAATACATGTGTTGTATTCTTTGATGAGAAAATGCAGAGTGTTATAGGCTGGGTCCCAAGGGACAAGATAAAGGACAAAACCTGTGTTTCTAGCTCAGTCAAATGGGCTTGTTTTCTTCTTCTAGAGTGTCTAGCTAATTCTCTATTAGAAAGCATTCTGAAAAACACACAACAACGAGTATTCTAGGAAGAGAAGCAAAGAGAATGTACACATGCATAAATACTCAGCTAAAAGGTGATAAAAAAGAAACTAGTATGCTGATCAACTTGTGCAGAATTACACTATTTAATAAACTCTCCGTCTCCAAGCAAAATAAATAAATAAATAAACTCTGTTGGAACAATCTAACTACCAATTTTTGTCTTTGTGTGCTTTCATCAGTCCAGTGATTTCAAGAGTAATGTAATGTAGCTCAAGGTTTTAAAAGGGGCAAGGCAAGTTCAAGATTTGTCGAAACATGAAACTTTCTTAGGTCTCATCAATCCAGTATATACAATCCTAATTGAGGTGCCTAATTGATGTATAATATTCAAATATACGACATATAATAAATATATAAAAACAAGTAATCTATGTCACTTTTAACGTCCACAATTTACAAGAATAGCTAATATATAAAATTCAATAGTATGAATCATGAAACTATTGAAACTATAATTGCAAAAAAAAAAAAAATACATATCTATACTATTATATAAAGCGCACAACTCTTTGAAACTTTGTCACGAGTTTTTCTATGCCTAGAATACCCTGTCAAATCTCATTGCTTCAAGCTTGGTAACTGCCATAAGCTTGGTAACTGCCATGATTGATCTAATGGCTTCACACACACACGTGGCATGGGCAGTCACTGCCTGTTACGGCTGAATTTCACAAGTGTAACATGTCCAACTTCCGAAAAATTAGAAGCTTGGATCGTCTAATTTTTTATGATGTTAGAAGAAGAAAAGACTTACATTTGATAGTAAAGAAGAAAAGACTCCCTTTCCAAACAAGAATTTCCTCCTTTCAATCTCAAGATTTGCCAAGTATGGACATCTTGCAGAGTCAGTACTGGCTTCTGCGAATAACTTTTGTACAAAAGCTGGCGCAATTAATATATGAGAATCAAACTGCACACATCCAAGTCACACAAATCAAATTCAGCATAAACTTTTGTGGAAAGAACTGTACCAAACAATAATTTATGTAATGCAAGGATTAAAATGTGCACCACTTCATCTGACAAGTGCGCAAGCTTGCAGTCCACAGATTTTGATGGATGAATTGGATCACTATCAGCACCATTACACCAGCTACTGTCATCCTCGAGCAAACAACCTAAGTAATCCAGGAAACACTCCTAATCATCAGGGCTGCCAGATAAATAAACAAAATTAATGGTTTGGAATACATGTGTAGATGTAGCATCAACTACATCAGAAAGAGGGTAGAGATGATGCAACCACAAGTCCAGAAAAAACCAATGCAAGAAACCCAAGTTATTGGGTAAAGAATATGCAAAGAATATTGTATGGATGCAACTCACTCTACTCTTCAAGGAAGGATCCCAAAAAAAATTCAGATCATTCTAGAAGAATGTAGGCACAAGATATAACGAATGTGAGGATAGGATATTATTTAGAACTTAAGTTAGGCCTCATTTGGGAATTGTTTTTTTAAGTGGCTTTTTAACTTTTTGAAAAAAGTTACTAAGATGTTCAATTTTTTTTTTTTAGTGGCTAAGTTGCCAAACAAAGCCTTACTAATCTGTCGAAGGAAGGATAAGGGGAGAACTCAGCTCATTACACCATTAAAGACCAAATTTTGGGACCGCATAAAGTGATTGGTCCATTCAAGCAAGAAATGATGCACCCATGAACAAAGTTAAAGGCACAAAAATGAAACAAACGGGGAGCAACCAAGGGAAACAGAAGCTAGCACATTATTAATTCAATAAGGGGAAGGAGAGATCAAGTTGCTAATTATGAATAAATAAAATCATTGTAAGAAACATTAAAATTATCATAATATCAAATGAAAAACAGTAAGATATTGCAAAGTATTCTTGTAATCAGATACATCAAAACAGTAATTTTTTGATGTACAAAGGGTTGACTAATTTCAACCTACATTTTATTACAAAACAGTAAGATATTGCAAAGTATTCTTGTAATCAGATAAGATCACGAAAACTCACACAGAAAATATGGTAATGCAGAGAGTTTTATACTTGGAAAGCATAGTTTAAGGAAAAGAATGCAAAATAGAAAACAATTACCTTCATTTGGGTGCGCTTGTTTTGGAACCAAAACTTGATTTGCAGAGGCTCTAACCCCAATTCACGGCTCAGTTCCTTCCTTTGCTTGTCATCCGGGTGTGGACACTCTTTGAAGAAACTAAAAACCAAAAAATTCAAAAAAAAAAAAAAACATAAAAGAGGCTAAAAAAGTTAGGTCTAAAGATGCTTTGAAGAAGAATATCATAAACAAGCTTCTTTTTTTTTTTTTTTTCCCCGTCCCAAATCTTTACAAAAAACACAAACAGCACAAAAATGTTAATAAGTTTGATATGAGCGCTTGCTTACGCTTCCATTTCTTGGATCTGATGCTGAGTATGACGGTGATACCGCTTTTTCCTCTTCCTCGAATTGGGGTCTTGATCCTCACCGGAGCCTCCCTCATGGTTGTCGCTGCCAGATTTGCTATCGAATTCATCATCTCTCATCCTTCCGACATCACTTTCTGCAGTGCTTTGGGCAATCTCCAGTGGATTAAGCTGGCCGTCCATCAAGTTAGACTGCAAAACATCTATGAATCACAAGGAATTCCAGGCGTACTATTTATATGTTTGCTTGTACCACTCAAGAGACAGAAAAACATACTCTCCAAGAATGTTTTATTTCACGTATATATGTATGTGTGTTGTGTGTGTACAGAAAAACTAGGACTAGAAATGTAAGGAAAGAATAGAGAAACCCTATTTGATGTGAAGAAACGAAATTGAGTAAAAACCTCTGTGTCTGTTTGCTTTCCAAGGTAAACCCGCGTTGAAAAATACATCAATCCCCTTATTAATAATTTTTTTTTTTTTTGCTAGACCAAATACATCAAAAAATGAGATAACTTCAATCATACAAATCACAAATATTTTTATGCTATCTAATTACAATAATATTTTTTTCATAATAAAAAAAATAATTGTAAAGAAGAACCATTAAAATAGTAAATAAAACGATTAAATAATTATGAGGGGTCTCCCAAAAGACATGGGGATTTGGAGAAATTAATAAATGCTGAGATTTTTTTTTAAATCAAAAAATTAGAAAATTATGATTAAGATATTAGACCTCCCACAAGGCTTGTGGCTTAAAAACTTCCTTTTGCTTAATATATAGTATAGACTAGCATATCACCCGTGCTATGAACGGATTGTGTTTACAATTATCTATATATGTGAATTGTGATTTTTAAATGTTTTATTTTTTTATTTTAAATGTCTTGTTTTTTTCCTTTTTTTATATTATATTAAAGTTTAATATTTTGATAATAATCATGTCTGTTGGACTTTTCAAGAAATTAAATGTCTTTTTTTTTAATTATATTATATTAAAGTTTAATATTTTGATAATAATCATATGTGTTGGACTTTTCAAGAAAATTTTTTTATACTTGTTTTTAATGCATTAAAGTATTATTATAAGGAATAATAATCATATGTGTTGAGACTTTTCAAGAAATTCATATGTGTTGGATTTCAAAAAAAAAATTTATACTTGTTCTTAATGAATTAAAGTGTTATTATGAGGGTAAGACTTGGGGTTGGGAGAAGTTAATAAATGTTAAGATTTTTTTTTTAAAATCAAAAAATCAGGAAATTTAGATTGGGAGATTAGAACTCCCACAAGGCTTGGGGGTTAGAAACCCCATTTTTCTTAATATATAGATATAGATAGATAGATAGATAGATAGATTTAATAAGAATTTATGTTTGTTTTAGATATTTTTTTAATATACAAATTATTTTTTTAAGATTTTTTTATAAAAATAATTTAACAATCTCGTCACTAGCCATAGTGTATGAGAGAAGTTAAAAAGGGCGTAGGAGTAGATATAGGAAAAGTCAAAAAGTGGGTTGGGAGAAGTCAACAAATGCTGAGCTTTTTTTTTTAAAATAAATAAATCAGGAAATTTAGATTGGGATATTGGAGCTCCCATAGGGCTTGGGGTTAGAAACCCCATTTTCCTTAATATATAGAAGATATAGATAGATAGATAGATAGATAGATAGATAGATTTAATAAAAATTTATGTCTGTTTTAGATATTTTGGATGAGATCTTATAAAAAAAAAGTGTAGACATGAATGCCCTCCTATGTTATTGTGTTTATAATTATCTATATATGTGAATTGTGATTTTTAAATATTTTTTTTAAATTTCTTCTTTTTTTCCTTTTTTATATTATATTAAAGTTTAATATTTTGATAACAATCATATGTGTTGGACTTTTCAAGGAATTAAATGTCTTTTTTTTATTATATTATATTAAAGTTTAATATTTTGATAATAATTATATATGTTGAACTTTTCAAGAAATTTTTTTATGTTTGTTCTTAATGCTTTAAAGTGTTATTATGAGGGATAATAATCATATGTGTTGGAACTTTTCAAGGAATTCATATGTGTTGGATTTTAAAGAAGTTTTTTTTATGCTTGTTCTTAATGCATTAAAGTGTTATTATGAGAGTAAAACTTGGGAGTTGGGAGATGTTAATAAATGCTAAGATTTTTATTTTTTTTAAATCAAAAAATCAAGAAATTTAGATTGGGAGATTGGAGCTCCCACAAGGCTTGGGATTAAAAACCCCATTTTGCTTAATATATAGTATAGATAGATAGATAGATATATCTTCTTTTTTTATTTTTATTTTTGTGTGGTTTCTATTCGGGTATTTTTTTTTCAATTTATTTAAGATGGAGTTGTGGGTATCTTTTTTTTAAAATTTAATTTATCTGTGATTTTCATTTGTTTTTAATTATTATTACTTAGGTAAGTTATGATGTGAGTTAGATATGTGATAGACATGTAAGTTTTATTGATTTAAAGTTTATTTAGTTAAACTTTAAAGATTTTTTTTTTAGTTTTTTAGTTTTTTTGGTTATGTTATAATGTAATATATAAAATATAGGTAGATATCTACAACTTTAAAAGAAAATATTATCTGATTTTTTAGGGAAGAGAAAACGAATGCAAGTTTTAATATTTTTTTTTGAAAATTTGTGAGAGAGATTAGGAGGGAGAGATTATGAAATATTTTTGTTATTAAATAAATAAATTAGTCAATAGTTTTTTTTAATCTATTTTTAAATTAAAAATCAATAATTTTGGAAAATTGATTAATTTGTCCTATTAAGTGATTTAAAATTTTGATAGATATACATAAAAAAAATACATAATTATATTATTAAATCATAATTCAAATTTAGATGTTATATCTTTTTGAGATTTATAGCTAAATTCTTATCTTTTTATTTTTTATTTTTGTGTGTAACCATAGCATATGGGAGAAATTGAAATGGGTGTTGCAATAATTATGAGAGAAGTCAAAAGGGATTGTGGGTTGTGAGAAGTCAATAAATGCTGAGGTTGGGTTGGGAGAAGTCAATAAATGTTGAGATTTTTTTTTTTAAATCAAAAAATTAGAAAATTGAGATTAGAAGATTGAAACTCCTACAGGCCTTGGGGTTAAAAACCCCCTTTTGCTTAATATATAGTATAGATATATATATAGATATAGATAAATAAATAGATATAGATCGATATAGATATAGATATAGATATAGATATAGATAGATAGATAGATAGATAGATAGATATAGATCGATAGATAGATAGATAGATAGATAGATATAGATATGGCACATACCATTTATATGACACAAGGACCAAAGTACCGGGACAACTGCTGCAATTTGCTCTCATCTAAATTAAAGGGATTTAAAAAGTTAAAAAATAAAAAATAAAAAATTATAATATTAAAAAATGTTCACTAAAAACATATAGATTAAAAATTAAAAATTAATTATTGTAAACTCCATGCTAAACAAGGTAATGCTTTCTATTAATTTGAAAATTAAAAAATTATTATTAATTTTTCCTCTGTTTTTTTTTTCTCACAAAAAAAAAATAGCTACATTAATTATTTTCTTTTTTTTTTTTTTTGTGGAGAGGGGTTTTGACCTGCGATTTTTCTAAAATGGGTGTTCTAGACGGAAAGGGTAGAGTTGGTTCAGACAATAAAAAAAAAGTGCTTATGCAAGAGGCGCCTTCACTATGAGCAAGAATAGTCAGTTTTGCATAGGGTGCCTTCTTGTATAATAGCTTCAATACTGGTATGCATGAAGGGCTTAAGTGTGAGACGTATAAGAGGGGCTTTAGTGCGAAAATAGAAGAAATGGTTTACAGAGTGTCTTCTTGCTTCACGACTTCAATACTTGTGAGAGAGGAGTAGGCTCAAGTGCGAGAGAGAAATGAAGGTTTGTAGGAAGTGTCTTCTTGGGTCACGACTTGAGTGTCCGTGCACATGAAAATAAGTGATAAGGGTCAGAGTTTGTCTCTTGGGGTCACGGTTTTAGTGCTCCAAAACACAAAACCATAGCATATTAATAAAGAGAAATAATTAGTGAAAAAATGTTTTTGTTTTCTTAAATACAAGAACAGAGAATTTATTATTGGTGATGAAATATTTTTGTCTTCCACAACATAACCTTATGAGACGAAAAATATATTCATTGTGCAATCAATCAGAATTTATTAGTGACTAAATATTTTCATCTCCCACAACTTATTCTTCCAAGACAAAAATATATTTGTCGCTCATTTAATAGAAAGATGAAACGGCATCGTTTGCATGATGGAGTGTTTATTGGTGACGAAACATATTCGTCTTCCATAACTTCTCATTCCGAGACAAAAATATATTTGTCGCCTAATAAATGGAAATATGCAACGACATCGTTTAATAGATAGGGAATTTATTGGTGACAAAAATGTTCGTCTCCAATGAGTTAAAATAATTCGCGCCAAAGCAAATAAAATTGGCGCCTAAATTTTGCAGATGAATTTTTTTTTGTCTCCT
Organism: Camellia sinensis; assembly: GCF_055761805.1. Classification (NCBI taxonomy): domain Eukaryota; kingdom Viridiplantae; phylum Streptophyta; class Magnoliopsida; order Ericales; family Theaceae; genus Camellia; species Camellia sinensis. The sequence continues at coordinate 9,719,239 of NC_138962.1, read as the reverse complement.
ATACGTTTGAGAAAAAATAAAACAAACGACAAAATTAATATTTTATCATCTTTGGGTTAAATTTTAAGAGAAAAAAAAATTTCGTCACCAAATTTTGTCACAATAGCCTAGATTTCTTATATTTTGTTTCCTTGTTTAATTATTATTATTATTATTTTCATATTGTGGTGAGGGGTTTACTATGAGAAAGAATAATAGCTTTGCACAAAATGTCTTCTTGGATAATAATGTTTGCATGCACAACGGCGAGAATAGAGGAGCTTTAGTGTGAAATAGAAGAGATGGTTTATAGAGATTATTTTCTTGAGTCACAGTTTCAATACTTGTGAGAGAGGAGACTCAAGTGCGAGATAGAAACAAGGGTTTGTAGACGTGTCTTTTCAGGTCACGACTTTAGTATTTGTGTGTGTGTGAAAGTAAGTGATTAAGGTGAGAGTGATCTCTTAGTTTCTGACGACATTTTAATAAAGAGAAATAATTAGGGATAAAATAGTTTCGTCTCAAACTCATATGTTCGTTGCCTAATCAACAAAAATACAAAAACAACGTTGTGTGGGGATGGAGAATTTATTGGTGATGAAATATTTTCGTCTCCTTCAACTTAACCTTATGAGACGAAAATATATTCGTCGCACAATCACTCAAAATGCAACACGACACATGGAGAATTTATTAACAATGAAATATTTTCGTCTCCCAAAACATATCCTTCCGAGACAAAAATATATTTGTCGCCTAATTAATAGAAAGATAAAATGAGCATGAAGAGTTTATTGGTGACGAAATATTTTTGTCTCCCATAACTTATCCTTCCCAGCCAAAAAATATATTTGTCACCAAATAAATAAGAAAATGAAACGACATCGTCTAATAAGTTTCGAATTTATTGGTGACGAATTCCTTTTGTCGCAAAAAACTTTAAAATTTGTGACAAAAATGTTCATCTCCAATGAGCTAAAATAATGGGCGCCAACAAGAAAAAAAATTGGAGCCTCTTTTTTTTCTGATGAATTTATTTTTTCGTCTCCTACAGTTTTGAGAAGAATTAAAAGAAACGACAAAAGTAATATTTGGTCATGTTTGGGTTACATTCTAAAACGAAAATAAATTTTATCACCAAATTTTAAAAATTAATTATTGAAAACTCCATACTAAACAAGATAATGTTTTCTATTAATTTTGAAAATTACAAATTTTTTATTATTTGTTTCTCTGTATTTTTTCTCACAAAAAAATAGCTACATTAATTATCTTTTTTTTTTTTTTTTTGTGGAGAGAGGTTTTGACCTTTGATTTTTCTGAAATAGGTGTTCTAGACGGAAAGGGTAGAGTTGGTTCAGACAATGAGAAAAAGTGCTTGCGTACATAGGGTGCCTTATTGGATAATAGCTTCAATGTTGGCATGCACGAAGGGCTTAAGTGTGAGACAGAAGAGAGGGGCTTTTGCGCGAAATAGAAGAAATGGTTTATAGAGTGTCTTCTTGAGTCACGACTTCAATACTTGTGAGAGAGGAGTAGACTCAAGTGCGAGAGAGAAATGAGGGTTTGTAGAAAGTGTCTTCTTGGGTCACGACTTCAAGGTCCGTGTACATGAAAATGAGTGATAAGCGTTAGAGTGTATCTCTTGGAGTCACAGTTTCAATGCTTCGAAACACAAAACCATGACATTTTAATAAAGAGAAATGATTAGTGATAAAATATTTTTGTATCCTTCAATACCAGAACAAAGAATTTATTATTGGTGATGAAATATTTTTGTCTTCCACAACTTAACTTTATGAGATGAAAAATGTATTCGTCACGCAATCAATTAGAATTTATTAGTGACGAAATATTTTCGTCTCCCACAACTTATTCTTCTGAAACAAAAATATATTTGTCGCCTATTTAATAGAAAGATGAAATGACATTGTCTGCATGATGGAGTGTTTATTGATGACGAAATATTTTCGTCTTCCATAACTTATCCTTCCCAGACAAAAATATATTTGTCGCCTAATAAATGGAAATATGCAACGACATCGTTTAATAGGTATGGAATTTATTGGCGACGAATTACGTTCGTCACAAAAAAATTATATTTTGTGACAAAAAATGTTCGTCTTCAATGAGCTAAAATAATTCGCGCCAATGCAAATGAAATTGGCGCCTCATTTTTGCACACAAAATTTTATTTTCGTCACCTATACTTTTGAGAAAAATTAAAACAAACGACAAAATTAATATTTCGTCATCTTTGGCTTAAATTTTAAGACATAAAAAAAATCGTCACCAAATTTTGTCACAATAGCCTAGATTTCTTGTATTTTTTATTGATTTTAAGCATTTGGTGATGAAATTTGGTTTTCCTCTCTAAAAATAATACATTTGGAGACGAAATTATTTCCTCTCTAAATTTTTTTACAATGGTGACGAAAAATTTCATCTCCAAAATGGCGCCAAATCTTCCACCAAATTTTCCAAGGGCGGGAAATTGTTTTGTGACAAAAAATAAAATTTAGAAACGAATAAAATTTTCGTCACCTATTGTTTTATTTGATTTTAAGCATTTGGTGACGAAATTTGGTTTTCGTCTCTAAAAATAGTACAATTGGAGGCGAAATCTTATTTTCATCACTAAAACATGTATATTTGGAGACGAACTATTTTTTCGTCACGCGTTTTTGTCACCATAGACCTTTTTTGTTGTAGTGTTTTTTATTTAATTTTCAAATAGATCATTAAGGTATAGTGGTTTATGGATTGAACTTCCATTTTTAATTTTATGCAACTTTCATTTTTATTTTTATTTAACTTCCATTTTTATTCAATTTACTTTTCTATTAAACTTCCTTTTTTATTTAATTTCCAAATAGATCGTTAAGGTATGGTGGTTTCTGGATTGAACTTCCATTTTTAATTTTCTGCACCTTCCATTTTTATTTTTATTCGACTTCCATTTTTATTCAATTTACTTTTCTATTCAACTTGCTTTTTTATTTAATTTCCAAATAGATCGTTAAGGTATAGTGGTTTATGAATTGAACTTCCATTTTTAATTTTATGCAACATTCATTTTTATTTTTATTCAACTTCCATTATTATTCAATTTACTTTTCTATTAAACTTCCTTTTTTATTTAATTTTCCAAATAGATCGTTAAGGTATAGTGGTTTCTTGAATGATCTTTCAGTTTTAATTTTCTGCAACTTCCATTTTTATTTTTATTCGTCTTTCATTTTTACTCAAGTTATTTTTCTATGCAACTTCCTTTTTTATTTAATTTACATATAGATCGTTAAGGTATAGTGACTTCTTGAATGAACTTCCATTTTTAATTTTCTGCACCTTCCATTTTTATTTTTATTCGACTTCCATTTTTATTCAATTTACTTTTCTACTCAACTTCCTTTTTTATTTAATTTCCAAATAGACCGTTAAGGTATAGTCCTTTCTGGATTGAACTTCCATTTCTCATTTTATGCAACTTTCACTTTTATTTTTATTCCACTTCCATTTTTATTCAATTTACGTTTCTATTAAACTTCATTTTTTATTTAATTTCTAAATAGATCATTAAGGTATAGTGGTATCTTGAATGAACTTCCATTTTTAATTTTCTGCAACTCCCATTTTTATTTTTATTCGACTTTCATTTTTATTTTTATTCAACTTCCATTTTTATTTAATTTACTTTTCTATTAAACCTCCTTTTTTATTTAATTTCCAAATAGATCGTTAAGGTATAGTGGTTTCTTGAATGAACTTCCACTTTTAATTTTCTGCAACTTTCATTTTTAATTCTATTCAACTTCCATTTTTATTCATGTTATTTTTCTATTCAACTTCCTTTTTTATTTTATTTCCAAATAAATCGTTAAGGTACAGTGGTTTCTTGAATGAACTTTCATTTTTAATTTTCTGCAACTTCCATTTTTATTTCTATTCAACTTTTTTTTTTATTCAAGTTTCTTTTCTATTCAACTTCCTTTTTTATTTAATTTCCAAATAGATCGTTAAGGTATAGTGGTTTCTGGATTGAACTTCCATTTTTAATTTAATGCAACTTTCACTTTTATTTTTTTTCAACTTCCATTTTTATTCAATTTACTTTTCTATTAAACTTCCTTTTTTATTTAATTTCTATAGTGACCCCGGTCTTGTCCCATTTGATTATTGTATCCGGACTTAGGTTCCGCAGATTCTGTCATTGTATAGTTGTTGTTGTTGTCCCTTATTTTCTCATTTGGACTTATAGGATGTGTTGGGCAGGTTTGTTTCAGGTTGGTTGGGTTTAGAAACCAAGTGTTGCTGTCCAGAATTTTGGATTTTCGCTCGAGCGAGGAGTTTGTCGCTCGAGCGAGTTATTGTTTTTGGTTCTTCGCTCGAACCGGGGTTTGATAGCTCGAGCGAGAGTTTGCGTCTGATTTGGACCTGTAGCTTTGCATTCTTGGCTCGAGCGAGCTTTTCTTCGCTCGAGCGAGTTAGTTCGTTCTTCGCTCGAGCGATAGTTCCTTCGCTCGAGCATGTGTCTGGTTACAGACCTGAGGGTTTGAGTTCTTCGCTCGAGCGAGATTTCTTTCGCTAGAGCGAGCTTTTGGGTTGTTGGCTCGAGCAAGGCTTCCTTGGCTCGAGCGTAGTTTTTCTGTGTCTGGTCGCTCGAGCGACCAAGTCTTTGCTCGAGCGAGCCTGTCAGGTTTAAATAGGCAGCAGCGTGTTTCAGATATGTTTTTCATACACTTTCATATTCCAAAACCCTAGTTACGAGTTTTCTCTCCCTATACACACCTTCTCTCTTAGGATTGATCTACTTAGGGTGTGTTTCTACCCTAGATCCTTCATTAAAAAGAGTGTGTGAGTCGAGGGCTTCGTTTTAATCTGAATTGTTGGTTGTTTGGAGCACTTTGAAGTTTGGGTCTTCATCTCCACCTTCTCTTTTGGGGCTATTTCTTCGAGGTAGGGATTTCCTACTCCATTCTATAAGTTTTGTTCTAAGTTTTGGTATTTTGATATGTTGGGGATACTTTGGTAATTTTGGGAAAAACCCTAGTTGTATTATTAAATTAATTTGTATAATTAATTCATGGAATTGGAAAAGCAGGGTTAAATTCATGGAATTGGGGAATTCATTGATTAAATGGCGTAGTTGGATAATTTGAATCATTTGTCTATTGAATTGTTGACATAGTTATTTTCAGTTTAGAAATAACTGTTTTGGGCTATCGGTGGAGGATAGTCGTGCTTGTTGTAGACACTGCATGTGGATTAGGGATAACTGAAACTAATCACATTGGTTGAGTCATTCATTTTGACTGCTGAATTAATACAGACATTATGTGTATTGATTGTGTGTTATATGCTATGTGTTTACATACATTGTTTTGTGTGGGAGGAGATAGGGGATGTACTCCACGGTTTAGGGGAAGATAGGGGATGAACCTCTAAACCGGATTTTGTTTGGGAGGAGATAGGGGATGGACTCCATTAGCATCACTTTTATGTGTGCTTATTTATATAGAAGTGTTTTTATTGATACAGCACTAAAATGTGTATCAATCTGGAAGTATGAAGTGTTTTGATTTGAGCTTGAGTCTCATTTGTTTGTTGACATTGGAAGAATGTGAGTATGATATATATAATTCACTGTTGTAAGTTTGGCCAGGTTCTGAGCCATATTGATAAAGTTGGAAAGTAAAACGTGTCTTAGACAATAGTGTTATGAGACTGTAAAATGAAGTAATTGATTATCTTGGTTAACCATCTATTGAATGCTATTGCTTTATTCATTGCTTATATTTGGTTTAGTATATTTCTACTGGGCTGTGGCTCACCCTTTATGGGAACATCATTTTCAGGTTCAGCGGATAAGCTACCTCCAAGGACTTAGCTTGGAAGGACTTGGATTTTGAAGACTATTTTTAGTTATTTGTTTTTCATTGTTAGTACATGTAAACACTCAAGCCTAGAGCTTTATTTATATTTGAGTTAGAACTCATACTTTTGTGTCCAAGTGTTAGCTAGGAAAGATGTAAGCCGGTAGGGCATTTGCTTGATGTTACATGTAATGCTTTGTTTAGTAAGACTGGTGGATATTATAATGAATTATTAAAGTGTTTTCTTTAAATAATGCATGTCAATGATATATATTTAATGGGTTAATTCTGAGGGCGTGACAATTTCCAAATAGATCGTTAAGGTATAGTGGTTTCTTGAATGAACTTTCAATTTTATTTTTCTGCAACTTCCATTTTTATTTCTATTCAACTTCTTTTTTTATTCAAGTTTCTTTTCTATTCAACTTCTTTTTTTATTTAATTTCCAAATAGATTGTTATGGTATAGTGGTTTCTGGATTGAACTTTCATTTTTAATTTTATGCAATTTCCATTTTTATTTTTATTTAACTTCCTTTTTTATTCAAGTTTCTTTTCTACTCAACTTCCTTTTTTATTTAATTTCCAAATAGATCGTTAAGGTATAGTGGTTTCTGGATTGAACTTCCATTTTTATTGTTCTGCAACTTCCATTTTTATTTTTATTCAACTTCTATTTTTATTCAATTTACTTTTCTATTAAACTTCCTTTTTTATTTAATTTCCAAACAGATCGTTAAGGTATAGTGGTTTCTTGAATGATCTTCCATTTTTAATTTTCTGCAACTTCCATTTTTATTTTTATTCAACTTTTATTTTTATTCAATTTACTTTTCTATTCAACTTCCTTTTTTATTTAATTTCCAAACAGATCGTTAAGGTATAGCGGTTTCTTGAATGAACTTACATTTTTAATTTTCTGCAACTTCCATTTTTATTTTTATTCGACTTCCATTTTTATTCAAGTCATTTTTCTATTCAACTTCCTTTTTTATTTAATTTCCAAATAGATCGTTCAGGTATAGTGGTTTCTTTAATGAACTTTCAATTTTAATTTTCTGCAACTTCCATTTGTATTTCTATTCAACTCCTTTATTTATTCAAGTTTCTTTTCTATTCAACTTCCATTTTTATTTAATTTCCAAATACATTGTTAAGGTATAGTGGTTTCTGGATTGAACTTCCATTTTTAATTTTATGCAACTTTCACTTTTATTTTTATAGCGATCCCAGTATTCTCTGTTGTTGTTTAACTGTAATCCGGACTCGGTTCCGTAGATTCGTAGTTGTCTTATTCTCATTTCTATCCCTTACTCTTTGTTTTAGAGTCTTGGGTTGTGATGGGCAAGTTGGGAATTAGTTGGTGGTGTTTTAAAGCTTTGAAATTTTTGCCCAGGTTTTGGTCTCTCCGCTCGAGCGGCGGTTTGACGCTCGAGCGGGCTTTTGTTGCTGCCTTTCCGCTCGAGCGGCAGTTTGGACGCTCGAGCGTGAATTTCCTTCTCTCAGCATTTTGGTCGTCTGCAGAAAATTCTAGGAGAGTGCATTCGGCGCTCGAGCGGAAATTTGGACGCTCAAGCGTGAACCTGTGTCTGACGCTTGAGCGGAGTGTTGTACGCTCGAGCGAACCTGTTATTATATCAGTCCGTGAAATCACTTTTTGATCACTTTTTGATTTCCTTTCTCTCTCTTATTTTTTCAAAACTTCCATTGGAAGGCACCTCACTCTAAAACCTAACTTCTCTCTTAGGATTGATCTAGCTAGAGTGCTTTCCTCACCTTGGGCCTTTGTAAGAAATGTGTTGATCGTCGAGGGCTTCGTTGTGATCCAAGAAATTTGGGATTTGGAGCACTTTGATTTCGGGTCGTCTTCTCTATTTGAGTTCTCCATTTGAGGTAGGGATTCTCCTTGTTTCTCTTCAATACTTCGTCTATAGATAGACATGTGGTAATTTTGTATTGCATAAAAATCATATCCATGTTGGATTTGTTTGAAATCATGGGAAGGAACCTAGGGTTGGGTATTTGAAATGGTTATGTTATCATTGAGAGTTGTTTTGGGCTATTTGGAGTGTTAATTAGCATGTGGTTATTGAAAGGAGAGGAAACCCTAATTTCTTTTATTTGATTTAATAAATTAATTGAGGGGTTTTGATCTTTGGGGCAAATACTTAGGTATTTTGAGTCTTAATTGTGGTTATTGTTGTTTGTTGATGTAAATTGGGCCTTTTTGGTCAATATTGAGAAAGAGGAAGGAAAAATCCTAATTTATTGTTGTTGACTTAATTTGCATAATTAGTTCGAAATGGCTTTGAAAAGAATGTAGTGAATTTAAATGAGTTATGGCTTTTGTCCATGGGAATGATTTTGTGAAAACAAAGGAAGTGGAATTCATTTTGTGAAATGGGAAAAGTGTTTTGAAATACGTATGAAAATTGGATTATTGTTTCATGAGTGTTGAACACACACATGTGTGGAATTGTATCTTGAACTACCATGTTAATGTTGTTGTCGGGTTTGTGGTCTCATAGTAATTGAGTCTTTAATAGGTGTACTACATACTTGCATCTAGAGGTTTTATCCTTGGTCATCGGTGGAGGATGACGTGGTTGTGTTGAATTGCTGTGTATGTAATACACCATTGTTGATTGAACATTTTATGTAATGAAATGCTGAATTACATTATATTTGTATACTGGTTTGGGAAAAGAGAGGGGTTGTACTCCAGTGTGTGTGAGAAGATAGGGGATGGACTCCACACACTTATGTGTTCAGCGCTTATAATCAAAGGTATCATACCCTTCCAGCTAGCGCCTGGAGAACTGACGCGCTTATAATCAAAGGTATCATACCCTTCCAGCTAGCGCCTGGAGAACTGACGCGCTGATAATCTAAGGTACCATACCCTTCCAGCTAGCGCCTGGTAAACTGGTAGATTGTGGTGAGAAGTGTATCTTTGGCTTACTACGTATATAGCTAGTAGTGCAATGTTGTTTTGTTATTGTTTCAGTGTATCTGGAAACATTGTGGATTGTATTTGTTACAGTGTTGGAGGGACGAGTTGACTCATTGATTGATTTTATGTATGTAGTTGAGTTGTTATTTTTTTTATATAGAGGTGTGCATGGATGATTACGATATAATTGGAATTGCATTGAAATGCCAAACATGTTTTGAAAAGGCACATCTGTTGTATGTGTGGCAAATGGAAGAGTAACGGCTTAGTGAATCTATGTTTCTAAGTAATTGTTAATGTTATAAAAGATTGGGAACGGGGGTTAATGAAAGGAAAAAGGGAGGATAAATCGCTTATAGCGGTGAATTAAATGATTGTTTTCAAGGAAAGTTTATATATATATTTATATATATATATATATATTTTGTATAAACTGTCACATTATTATTCTAGTATGAGAATGGGTGTTCATGATCATAGCTATCTGTAAAGTTGTTATTGTTGAGGATCATGTTGAGATCCCTACTGGACTATATGTTCATCCCACGTTGTTGAATTTTTTTTAGGTGTTTAGCAGGGTGTGCTACAAGATTTGGATCTTCTTATTTGTTGGCCACGGGGCCTTAGTTATGTTAGCGGAATGCCATTGTTGTAAAGGGTTACACCCTTCTTCTTGTACTTTTAATGATGTAAGCCCAAGGGCAATTTATTAAGTTAGTTCATGTAATGTTTACTTTGCATACGTATGAGAGTATCGTTAATCATTTCAACGGATTGAATGTATGAGTTTATTTCCGCATGTTATCTCTGAAATTGGATTAAGTTAAAGAATTTGGTAATGACTCTGAGTAATAAAAAGTGGGGCGTAACAACTTGGTATCAGAGCGAGCCGGGTTTGAATACTTTGGGCTCGTGGGAAGTGGTTTTTACCACAGTGGGTTTACTACGTATTGTGAGGACGTTGCATATAGATATCATGAAAGTTAGGACTTATGTGTTGCATTTATGTGAGCATGGGATTTAGTCTCTCGGATAGTATTCATAGCCGGTGAACTTGCTTTGAGGTCTTTTTGGAAACACGCCTGATCAACGTGGTTTTTTATGGGAATTCCTTGAGAGTTCCGGGATGAGTGACTATCTTTGTAGACTTGATTGGATTATGTGTGTATATGTTTAGATGTTTATATGCAATAGAGGTGTATATCTTGTGACTTAGTGGTGGAGTGTGCCTCGGAGAAGGCTATTGTGTTGTACACTAAGCGTGGTTATTGCTTTTGTGCTTTATAGGATGTCTACACGAGGAAGTAGAGGACGGTTGAGTAGTAGGAGTGTCGGTAGAGGCACAACAGTTCCTTTAGTACCTACCGTTGCAGCATCGGCTGTCGGCGAGGATGTCGCACGTGAGATTGTGAGAGCAGTACAAGACGCCCTAGCTCGCACTGGGGGCGGCAGTGGGCATGCTCTCAAGCTTACTAAGGAGTTTTTCCGCTCCGGCTCACCAGAGTTTGCGGGGGAGGCTAAACCATTGGAGGCAGAAAGTTGGTTGGAACAGATTACCAAGACTCTTGATATGCTCAGAGTCGAAGATGAGGAGTTGAGGGTTTCTTTGGCGACTTTTCAATTGAAGAGTGATGCGAGTTATTGGTGGAAGTATGCTAAGAATATCGTAGGTAGCACGTGGGTTGCTTTTACCGAGGCCTTTTTGGCCAAGTATTTCCCTCCTTCTGCTCGGGAAAGGTTGAGGGATCAGTTTTTGGAGTTGCGTCAGGATGATACTCCTGTGGCACAGTTTGAGATGCGGTTTGCTAGCTTATCGAGGTTTGCTCCAGAGTTGGTGGCAACAGAGGAGCGTCGTTGTTTTGAGTTTGAAAGGCGGTTGTGTTTCAATATTCGGGAGAAGGTAGCTGGATCCTTTTGGAAGGATTATTATTATTTAGTTGAGGCATCGGCCCATGTGGAGGCCATGGTTGCGAGTGATGATGGGATTAAGGAGGAGACCATTGCAGTAAGTCCTTCGATTTCTAAATACTCTAGGCTTAGTAAGGAGTGGAGGCGGAAACATGCTCCGTCGGGGGCTGGTTCCTTTTCTTCACCAGGGTTTTCGGACTCTTCTGTTGAGAGGTCCGGGGAGGTGCAGGTTTCAGGCCAGTCTCAGAGTAGGGGGTCTGATGGTTGTTTCGTTTGTGGCCAGCAGGGCCATGGTAGGCGTTTTTGCCCTTTGCGTGTGAATTCTGCAAGTGTTTCAAAACCTAGTCAGACTCAGTCGTACCCGTCCAGTCAGGGGCGCTTTCGGTACCAGAAACGGGCAGGCCAGGCTTCAGGAGCCTCGCGAGGGGCGACTTATTAGTTAGTCCTTTGGTATTACCCTGGAGGGGGACTTTTGTATTGTTAGCCGGTGGTATATGATATGAATCACTTTGTTGTTGACCGATGTACTGTTGGATGTTGAGGCACCATGTTTATGTATCGCTTATGTATGCATATTGTTGTTGTTTGTTTAATCCTCAGGTATTGGGGAGTATGTATGGGTTTTAAGCTCTCTTTTATATTGAGAAGTTGTTAGTGGGGTCAATGATCTTAATGTTGTTGCTTGCTTGGTACCTGTTGGTTGGTTCGTGTTTTGGGCCTTGCTACTTAGTGAGCCCGTGGTGACTCCATCGGTTGTATTGGGGTAGTGTTTGTGGTGTGATTGGTTATCAATTGTGGGGTATGGTTTGTGAGTGGATGCTGGCAGTATTCTTTGGAGGAAGAACAGTTTGAGATCTAGAGTAATGAGGATAGCGTTGGTCAAAATTGCCTTTCGTGATTGGGTTGCTGTAATTGAGGTTTACCAAGTCGATTTTCGGTCGAGGAGATGAGTAGACTTGCTACGTGGCCATGGGGGGGGGGGGGTAGTAATTCCCTTAAACACAGTGTTGTTGTGGTTTGATTTTAGGAGATCCAGTGAGATTCCAAAATTTGGGGGTTTGTGTGGGGAACTCCGTGTGTGGGGTTAGTGGCACATCAGTGGGTGGATTACTGAGTGTGGAGTTTATTGAGTTGATTAGTCAGCTCACTGGTATAGGGTTTTGGGTTGACCTTGGTCACCGTGAAGTTAGTCTCATTCGTTGTAGACTTTGTGTGTTGATTGAGGAAAACCGAAACTAATCATCCGGTTGTGTCATTGAATATGACGGTTATAATAATACAGCAAATTTGTGCATTGAATGATCATTGTAAATGATTGGATTTTTTTTATTATACATTATGCATGTATATTGTTTGGGAGGAGATAGGGGATGGACTCTGACGATACAGCACCAAAATGTGTATCTGTTGAAAGATTGATATAGCTCATATGCTTATCTATTGTAAAGTGAAAACTATTTTATGTGAGTTATTATCTCATTTAATTGTTTGGCCAGGTTCTGAGCCAGGTGTATGTTATTATATTGGTTAAGTAAAGGGAGGAAGGTTGAAATTGCAAAAAACCATGAATTTCTTATGCCTTATGTGTTGATAGTGCTGTTGTTATTTCTATTAACTATCAATATAGAAATGTTATGTTCCGTGATGGTTGTTGATAGAGTTATTTTGAAAAGAATGGAAAACAAAATTTTCTTAGTGTTTGGGTTATCTAAATGCGTTGTTGAGAAATTGATTTAATTCAAGGGTTTTGAGGAATTCCAAATGAATGATTTTTGGCAGATAAACTGTGGATGGTTTTGTGTTTTGGATAACACCGTATTTGTGAAAAATGTTTACAAAACTTTTGAGTTTTGCGTTGAAAAGGCAAGGTTTATTTTGAAATGTTTCATGAGCAAGAAAATGTTTTCTTATATTGATGTAATAGATTTGCCTTGTCTATCCTTTTATTTGAAGTTTTGTTGTTGGGTAGTGACTTGGCTTGAAGCGCTAGTCGGTTGTTGGTGAATTTTTTCGGAAAAAGGTTTGGTTTTTGTTGTAGCATTTGTGTCTACAGTGTTGTCGTTTGGAACGTGTTCCCTTGGTTAGTCTCTTCCTTGGTAGGAGTGAATCGAAAGTTTGTAGGGAGAATAGTTTCTTTTCTAATACTCGGGTGTTGGTTGCTGTGTGATCTGTTGGCCTTGTGCTTTTGGCGTGTTCTAAAGTTCGAGGACGAAATTCTTTAAGGGGGGGAGGTTATAGCGATCCCAGTATTCCCTGTTGTTGTTTAACTGTAATCCGGACTCGGTTCCGTAGATTCGTAGTTGTCTTATTCTCATTTCTATCCCTTACTCTTTGTTTTAGAGTTTTGGGTTGTGATGGGCAAGTTGGGAATTAGTTGGTGGTGTTTTAAAGCTTTGAAATTTTTGCCCAGGTTTTGGTCTCTCCGCTCGAGCGGCGGTTTGACGCTCGAGCGGGCTTTTGTTGCTGCCTTTCCGCTTGAGCGGCAGTTTGGACGCTCGAGCGTGAATTTCCTTCTCTCAGCATTTTGGTCGTCTACAGAAAATTCTGGGAGAGTGCATTCGGTGCTCGAGCGGAAATTTGGACGCTCGATCGTGAACCTGTGTCTGACGCTCGAGCGGAGTGTTGTACGCTCGAGCGGACCTGTTATTATATCAGTCCGTGAAATCACTTTTTGATCACTTTTTGATTTCCTTTCTCTCTCTTATTTTTTCAAAACTTCCATTGGAGGGCACCTCACTCTAAAACCTAACTTCTCTCTTAGGATTGATCTAGCTAGAGTGCTTTCCTCACCTTGGGCCTTTGTAAGAAATGTGTTGATCGTCGAGGGCTTCGTTGTGATCCAAGAAATTTGGGATTTGGAGCACTTTGATTTCGGGTCGTCTTCTCTATTTGAGTTCTCCATTTGAGGTAGGGATTCTCCTTGTTTCTCTTCAATACTTCGTCTATAGATAGACATGTGGTAATTTTGTATTGCATAAAAATCATATCCATGTTGGATTTGTTTGAAATCATGGGAAGGAACCTAGGGTTGGGTATTTGAAATGGTTATGTTATCATTGAGAGTTGTTTTGGGCTATTTGGAGTGTTAATTAGCATGTGGTTATTGAAAGGAGAGGAAACCCTAATTTCTTTTATTTGATTTAATAAATTAATTGAGGGGTTTTGATCTTTGGGGCAAATACTTAGGTATTTTGAGTCTTAATTGTGGTTATTGTTGTTTGTTGATGTAAATTGGGCCTTTTTGGTCAATATTGAGAAAGAGGAAGGAAAAATCCTAATTTATTGTTGTTGACTTAATTTGCATAATTAGTTCGAAATGGCTTTGAAAAGAATGTAGTGAATTTAAATGAGTTATGGCTTTTGTCCATGGGAATGATTTTGTGAAAACAAAGGAAGTGGAATTCATTTTGTGAAATGGGAAAAGTGTTTTGAAATACGTATGAAAATTGGATTATTGTTTCATGAGTGTTGAACACACACATGTGTGGAATTGTATCTTGAACTACCATGTTAATGTTGTTGTCGGGTTTGTGGTCTCATAGTAATTGAGTCTTTAATAGGTGTACTACATACTTGCATCTAGAGGTTTTATCCTTGGTCATCGGTGGAGGATGACGTGGTTGTGTTGAATTGCTGTGTATGTAATACACCATTGTTGATTGAACATTTTATGTAATGAAATGCTGAATTACATTATATTTGTATACTGGTTTGGGAGAAGAGAGGGGTTGTACTCCAGTGTGTGTGAGAAGATAGGGGATAGACTCCACACACTTATGTGTTCAGCGCTTATAATCAAAGGTATCATACCCTTCCAGCTAGCGCCTGGAGAACTGACGCGCTTATAATCAAAGGTATCATACCCTTCCAGCTAGCGCCTGGAGAACTGACGCGCTGATAATCTAAGGTACCATACCCTTCTAGCTAGCGCCTGGTAAACTGGTAGATTGTGGTGAGAAGTGTATCTTTGGCTTACTACGTATATAGCTAGTAGTGCAATGTTGTTTTGTTATTGTTTCAGTGTATCTAGAAACATTGTGGATTGTATTTGTTACAGTGTTGGCGGGACGAGTTGACTCATTGATTGATTTTATGTATGTAGTTGAGTTGTTATTTTTTTTTATATAGAGGTGTGCATGGATGATTACGATATAATTGGAATTGCATTGAAATGCCAAACATGTTTTGAAAAGGCACATCTGTTGTATGTGTGGCAAATGGAAGAGTAACGGCTTAGTGAATCTATGTTTCTAAGTAATTGTTAATGTTATAAAAGATTGGGAACGGGGGTTAATGAAAGGAAAAAGGGAGGATAAATCGCTTATAGCGGTGAATTAAATGATTGTTTTCAAGAAAAGTTCATATATATATTTATATATATATTTTTTGTATAAACTGTCACATTATTATTCTAGTATGAGAATGGGTGTTCATGATCATAGCTATCTGTAATGTTGTTATTGTTAAGGATCATGTTGAGATCCCTACTGGACTATATGTTCATCCTACGTTGTTGAATTTTTTTCAGGTGTTTAGCAGGGTGTGCTACAAGATTTGGATCTTCTTATTTGTTGGCCACGGGACCTTAGTTATGTTGGCGGAATTCCATTGTTGTAAATGGTTACACCCTTCTTCTTGTACTTTTAATGATGTAAGCCCAAGGGCAATTTATTAAGTTAGTTCATGTAATGTTTACTTTGCATACGTATGAGAGTATCGTTAATCATTTCTACGGATTGAATGTATGAGTTTATTTCCGCATGTTATCTCTGAAATTGGATTAAGTTAAAGAATTTGGTAATGACTCCGAGTAATAAAAAGTGGGGCGTGACAATTTTTATTGAACTTCCTTTTTTATTTAATTTCCAAATAGATCGTTAAAGTATAGTGGTTTCTTGAATGAACTTCCAATTTTAATTTTCCGCAACTTCCATTTTTATTTCTATTCAACTTCGTTTTTTATTGAAATTTCTTTTCTATTCAACTTCTTTTTTTATTTAATTTCCAAATAGATTGTTATGGTATAGTGGTTTCTGGATTGAACTTTCATTTTTAATTTTATGCAATTTCCATTTTTATTTTTATTTAACTTCCTTTTTTATTCAAGTTTCTTTTCTACTCAACTTCCTTTTTTATTTAATTTCCAAATAGATCGTTAAGGTATACTGGTTTCTGGATTGAACTTCCATTTTTAATTTTCTGAAACTTCCATTTTTATTTTTATTCAAATTTTATTTTTATTCAATTTACTTTTCTATTAAACTTCCTTTTTTATTTAATTTCCAAATAGATCGTTAAGGTATAGTGGTTTCTGGATTGAACTTTCATTTTTAATTTTATGCAATTTCCATTTTTATTTTTATTTAACTTCCTTTTTTATTCAAGTTTCTTTTCTACTCAACTTTCTTTTTTATTTAATTTCCAAATAGATCGTTAAGGTATAGTGGTTTCTGGATTGAACTTCCATTTTTATTTTTCTGCAACTTCCATTTTTATTTTTATTCAACTTCTATTTTTATTCAATTTACTTTTCTATTAAACTTCCTTTTCTATTTAATTTCCAAACAGATCGTTAAGGTATAGTGGTTTCTTGAATGATCTTTCATTTTTAATTTTCTGCAACTTCCATTTTTATTTTTATTCAACATTTATTTTTATTCAATTTACTTTTCTATTCAACTTCCTTTTTTATTTAATTTCCAAACAGATCGTTAAGGTATAGCGGTTTCTTCAATGAACATCCAATTTTAATTTTCTGCAACTTCCATTTTTATATCTATTCAACTTCTTTTTTTATTGAAATTCCTTTTCTATTCAACTTCTTTTTTTATTTAATTTCCAAATAGATTGTTATGGTATAGTGGTTTCTGGATTGAACTTTCATTTTTAATTTTATGCAATTTTCATTTTTATTTTAATTTAACTTCCTTTTTTATTCAAGTTTCTTTTCTACTCAACTTCCTTTTTTATTTAATTTCCAAATAGATCGTTAAGGTATAGTGGTTTCTGGATTGAACTTCCAATTTTAATTTTCTACAACTTCCATTTTTATTTCGATTCAACTACTTTTTTTATTCAAGTTTATTTTCTATTCAACTTCTTTTTTTATTTAATTTCCAAATAGATTGTTATGGTATAGTGGTTTCTGGATTGAACTTTCATTTTTAATCTTATGCAATTTTCATTTTTATTTTTATTTAACATCCTTTTTTATTCAAGTTTCTTTTCTACTCAACTTCCTTTTTTATTTAATTTCCAAATAGATCGTTAAGGTATAGTGGTTTCTGGATTGAACTTCCATTTTTAATTTTTTGCAACTTCCATTTTTATTTTTATTCAACTTCTATTTTTATTCAATTTACTTTTCTATTAAACTTCCTTTTTTTATTTAAATTCCAAACAGATCGATAAGGTATAGTGGTTTCTTGAATGAACTTACATTTTTAATTTTCTGCAACTTCCATTTTTATTTTAATTCGACTTCCATTTTTATTCAAGTCATTTTTCTATTCAACTCCCTTTTATATTTAATTTCCAAACAGATCGTTAAGGAATAGTGGTTTCCTGAATGAACTTTCAATTTTAATTTTCTGCAACTTCCATTTATATTTCTATTCAACTTCTTTTTTTATTCAAGTTTCGTTTCTATTCAACTTCCTTCTTTATTTAATTTCCAAATAGATCGTTAAGGTATAGTGGTTTCTGGACTGAACTTTCATTTTTAATTTTATGCAACTTTCACTTTTATTTTTTTTCAATTTCCATTTTTATTAAATTTGCTTTTCTATTATACTTCCTTTTTTATTTAATTTCCAAATAGATCGTTAACGTATAGTGGTTTCTCGAATGAACTTCCAATTTTAATTACCTGTAACTTCCATTTTTATTTCTATTTAACTTCTTGTTTTATTCATGTTTCTTTTCTATTCAACTTCTTTTTTTATTTAATTTTCAAATAGATTGTTATGGTATAGTGGTTTCGGGATTGAACTTTCATTTTTAATTTTAAGCAACTTTCACTTTTATTTTTATTGAACTTCCATTTTTATTGAATTCACTTTTCTATTAAACTTCCTTTTTTATTTAATTTCCAAGTAGATCGTTAACGTATAGTGGTTTCTTGAATGAACTTCCAATTTTAATTTTCTGTAACATCCATTTTTATTTCTATTCAACTTCTTTTTTTATTCAAGTCTCTTTTCTATTCAACTTCTTTTTTTTATTTAATTTCCAAATAGATTGTTATGGTATAGTGGTTTCTGGATTGAAATTTCATTTTTAATCTTATGCAATTTCCATTTTTATTTTTATTTAACTTCCTTTTTTATTCAAGTTTCTTTTCTACTCAACTTCCTTTTTTATTTAATTTCCAAATAGATCGTTAAGGTATAGTGGTTTCTGGATTGAACTTCCATTTTTAATTTTCTGCAACTTCCATTTTTATTTTTATTCAACTTTTATTTTTATTCAATTTACTTTTCTATTAAACTTCCTTTTTTATTTAATTTCCAAACAGATCGTTAAGGTACAGTGGTTTCTTGAATGATCTTCCATTTTTAATTTTCTGCAACTTCTATTTTTATTTTTATTCGACATCCATTTTTACACAAGTTATTTTTTTATTCAACTTCCTTTTTTATTTAATTTCTAAATAGATCGTTAAGGTATAGTGGTTTCCGGACTGAACTTCCATTGTTATTTTTAATTAACTTCCTTTTTCAATCTTGTTTCTTTTCTACTCAACTTCCTTTTTTATTTAATTTCCAAATAGATCGTTAAGGGATAGTGGTTTCTGGATTGAACTTCCATTTTTAATTTTATGTAACTTTCACTTTTCTTTTTATTCAACTTCCATTTTTATTCAATTTACTTTTCTATTACACTTCATTTTTTATTTAATTTCCAAATAGATCGTTAAGGTATTGTGGTTTCTTGAATGAACTTCCATTTTTAATTTTCTGCAACTTCCATTTTTATTTTTATTCGGCTTCCATTTCTATTGAATTTACTTTTCTATTAAACATCCTTTTTTATTTAATTTCCAAATAGATCATTAAGGTATAGTGGTTTTTTGAATGAACTTCCAATTTTAATTTTCTGCGACTTCCATTTTTATTTCTATTCAACTTCATTTTTTATTCAAGTTTCTTTTCTAATCAACTTCTGTTTTTATTTAATTTCAAAATAGATTGTTATGGTATTGTGGTTTCTGGATTGAACTTTCATTTTTAATTTTATGCAATTTCCATTTTTATTTTTATTTAACTTCCTTTTTTATTCAAGTTTCTATTCTACTCAACTTCATTTTTTATTTAATTTCCAAATAGATCGTTAAGGTATAGTGGTTCCTGGATTAAACTTCCATTTTTAATTTTCTACAACTTCCATTTTTATTTTTTTTCAACTTCTATTTTTATTCAATTTCCTTTTCTATTAAACTTTCTTTTTTATTTCATTTCCAAACAGATTGTTAAGGTATAGTGGTTTCTTGAATGAACTTCCAATTTTAATTTTCTGCAACTTCCATTTTTATTTCTATTCAACTTCTTTTTTTATTCCAGTTTCTTTTCGATTCAATTTCCTTTTTTATTTAATTTCCAAATAGATCGTTAAGGTATTGTGGTTTCTGGATTCAACTTCCATTTTTATTGAATTTACTTTTCTATTAAACTTCCTTTTTTATTTAATTTTCAAATAGATCGTTAAGGTATAGTGGTTTTTTTTAATGAACTTCCATTTTTAATTTTATGCAACTTTCATTTTTATACAACTTCCATTTATATTCAAGTTATTTTTCTATTGAACTTCCTTTTTTATTTAATTTCCAAATAGATCGTTAAGGTATAGTGGTTTCTTGAATGAACTTCCATTTTTAATTTTCTGCAACTTCCATTTTTATTTCTATTCAACTTCTTTTTTTATTCCAGTTTCTTTTCGATTCAACTTCCTTTTTTATTTAATTTCCAAATAGATCGTTAAGGTATAGTGCTTTCTGGATTGAACTTCCATTTTTATTGAATTTACTTTTCTATTAAACTTCCTTTTTTATTTAATTTCCAAATAGATCGTTAAGGTATAGTGGTTTTTTTAATGAACTTCCATTTTTAATTTTATGCAACTTTCATTTTTATTTTTATTCGACTTCCATTTTTATTCAAGTCATTTTTCTATTCAACTTTCTTTTTTATTTAATTTCAAATAGATCGTTAAGGTATAGTGGTTTTTGAATGAACTTCCAATTTTAATTTTCTGCAACTTCCATTTTTATTTCTATTCAACTTCTTTTTTTATTCAAGTTTCTTTTCTATTCAACTTCCTTTTTTATTTAATTTCCAAATAGATTGTTAAGGTATAATGGTTTCTTGATTGAATTTCCATTTTTAATTTTATGCAACTTTCACTTCTATTTTTATTCAACTTCCATTTTTATTCAATTTAATTTTCTATTAAACTTCCTTTTTTATTTAATTTCCAAATAGATCGTTAAGGTATAGTGGTTTCTGGAATGAACGTCCAATTTTAATTTTCTGCAACTTCCATTTTTATTTCTATTCAACTTCTTTTTTTATTCAAGTTTCTATTCTATTCAACTTCCTTTTTTATTTAATTTCTAAATAAATTGTTAAGGTATAGTGGTTTCTGGATTGAACTTCCATTTTTAATTTTATGCAACTTTAACTTCTATTTCTATTTAACTTCCATTTTTATTCAATTTACTTTTCTATTAAACTTCCTTTTTTATTTAATTTCCAAATTGATCGTTAAGGTATAGTGGTTTCTTTAATGAACTTCCATTTTTAATTTTTTGCAACTTCCATTTTTATTTTTATTCGACTTCCATTTTGATTCAATTTACATTTCTATTCAACTTCCTTTTTTATTTAATTTCCAAATAGATGGTTATGGTATAGTGGTTTCTGGAGTGAACTACCATTTTTAATTTTATGCAACTTTAATTTTTATTTTTATTCAACTTCCATTGTTATTCAATTTACTTTTCTATTAAACTTCCTTTTTTATTTAATTTTCAAATAGATCGTTATGATATAGTGGTTTCTTGAATGAACTTCCATTTTTAATTTTCTGCAGCTTCCACTTTTATTTTTATTCGACTTCTATTTTTATTCAAGTAATTTTTCTATTCAACTTCCTTTTTTATTTCATTTCCAAATAGATCTTTAAGGTATAGTGGTTTCTTGAATGAACTTCACATTTTAATTTTCTGCAACTTCCATTTTTATTTCTATTCAACTACTCTTTTTTATTCAAGTTTCTTTTCTATTCAGCTTCCTTTTTTATTTAATTTCCAAATAGATCGTTATGGTATAGTGGTTTCTTGATTGAACTTCCATTTTTAATTTTCTGCAACTTCCATTTTTATTTTTATTCGACTTCCATTTTTATTCAAGTCATTTTTCTATTCAACTTTCTTTTTTATTTAATTTCCAAGTAGATCGTTAAGGTATAGTGGTTTTTGAATGAACTTCCAATTTTAATTTTCTGCAACTTCCATTTTTATTTCTATTCAACTTCTTTTTTTATTCAAATTTCTTTTCTATTCAACTTCCTTTTTTATTTAATTTCCAAATAGATTGTTAAGGTATAATGGTTTCTAGATTGAACTTTCATTTTTAATTTTATGCAAATTTCACTTCTATTTTTATTCAACTTCCATTTTTATTCAATTTACTTTTCTATTAAACTTCCTTTTTTATTTAATTTCCAAATAGATCGTTCAGGTATAGTGGTTTCTTGAATGAACTTCCAATTTTAATTTTCTGCAACTTCCATTTTTATTTCTATTCAACTTCTTTTTTTATTCAAGTTTCTATTCTATTCAACTTCCTTTTTTATTTAATTTCCAAATAGATTGTTAAGGTATAGTGGTTTCTGGATTAAACTACCATTTTTAATTTTATGCAACTTTAACTTCTATTTCCATTCAACTTCCATTTTTATTCAATTTACTGTTCTATTAAATTTTCTTTTTTATTTAATTTCCAAATTGATCGTTAAGGTATAGTGGTTTCTTTAATGAACTTCCATTTTTTATTTTTTGCAACTTCCATTTTTATTTTTATTCGACTTCCATTTTGATTCAATTTACATTTCTATTCAACTTCCTTTTTTATTTAATTTCCAAATTGATCGTTAAGGTATAGTGGTTTCTTTAATGAACTTCCATTTTTAATTTTCTGCAACTTCCATTTTTATTTTTATTCGACTTCCATTTTTATTCAAGTCATTTTTCTATTCAACTTTCTTTTTTATTTAATTTCCAAGTAGATCGTTAAGGTATAGTGGTTTTTGAATGAACTTCCAATTTTAATTTTCTGCAACTTCCATTTTTATTTCTATTCAACTTCTTTTTTTATTCAAATTTCTTTTCTATTCAACTTCCTTTTTTATTTAATTTCCAAATAGATTGTTAAGGTATAATGGTTTCTAGATTGAACTTTCATTTTTAATTTTATGCAACTTTCACTTCTATTTTTATTCAACTTCCATTTTTATTCAATTTACTTTTCTATTAAACTTCCTTTTTTATTTAATTTCCAAATAGATCGTTCAGGTATAGTGGTTTCTTGAATGAACTTCCAATTTTAATTTTCTGCAACTTCCATTTTTATTTCTATTCAACTTCTTTTTTTATTCAAGTTTCTATTCTATTCAACTTCCTTTTTTATTTAATTTCCAAATAGATTGTTAAGGTATAGTGGTTTCTGGATTAAACTACCATTTTTAATTTTATGCAACTTTAACTTCTATGTCCATTCAACTTCCATTTTTATTCAATTTACTGTTCTATTAAATTTTCTTTTTTATTTAATTTCCAAATTGATCGTTAAGGTATAGTGGTTTCTTTAATGAACTTCCATTTTTTATTTTTTGCAACTTCCATTTTTATTTTTATTCGACTTCCATTTTGATTCAATTTACATTTCTATTCAACTTCCTTTTTTATTTAATTTCCAAATTGATCGTTAAGGTATAGTGGTTTCTTTAATGAACTTCCATTTTTAATTTTCTGCAACTTCCATTTTTATTTTTATTCGACTTCCATTTTTATTCAAGTCATTTTTCTATTCAACTTTCTTTTTTATTTAATTTCCAAGTAGATCGTTAAGGTATAGTGGTTTTTGAATGAACTTCCAATTTTAATTTTCTGCAACTTCCATTTTTATTTCTATTCAACTTCTTTTTTTATTCAAATTTCTTTTCTATTCAACTTCCTTTTTTATTTAATTTCCAAATAGATTGTTAAGGTATAATGGTTTCTAGATTGAACTTTCATTTTTAATTTTATGCAACTTTCACTTCTATTTTTATTCAACTTCCATTTTTATTCAATTTACTTTTCTATTAAACTTCCTTTTTTATTTAATTTCCAAATAGATCGTTCAGGTATAGTGGTTTCTTGAATGAACTTCCAATTTTAATTTTCTGCAACTTCCATTTTTATTTCTATTCAACTTCTTTTTTTATTCAAGTTTCTATTCTATTCAACTTCCTTTTTTATTTAATTTCCAAATAGATTGTTAAGGTATAGTGGTTTCTGGATTAAACTACCATTTTTAATTTTATGCAACTTTAACTTCTATTTCTATTCAACTTCCATTTTTATTCAATTTACTGTTCTATTAAATTTTCTTTTTTATTTAATTTCCAAATTGATCGTTAAGGTATAGTGGTTTCTTTAATGAACTTCCCTTTTTTATTTTTTGCAACTTCCATTTTTATTTTTATTCGACTTCCATTTTGATTCAATTTACATTTCTATTCAACTTCCTTTTTTATTTAATTTCCAAATAGATCGTTATGGTATAGTGGTTTATGGAGTGAACTACCATTTTTAATTTTATGAAACTTTAATTTTTATTTTTTTTCAACTTCCATTATTATTCAATTTACTTTTCTATTAAACTTCATTTTTTATTTAATTTTCAAATACATCGTTATGGTATAGTGGTTTCTTGAATGAACTTCCATTTTTAATTTTCTGCAGCTTCCACTTTTATTTTTTTTCGACATCTATTTTTATTCAAGTAATTTTTCTATTCAACTTCCTTTTTTATTTCATTTCCAAATAGATCTTTAAGGTATAGTGGTTTCTTGAATGAACTTCATATTTTAATTTTCTGCAACTTCCATTTTTATTTCTATTCAACTACTGTTTTTTATTCAGGTTTCTTTTCTATTCAACTTCCTTTTTTATTTAATTTCCAAATAGATCGTTATGGTATAGTGGTTTCTTGAATGAACTTCTATTTTTAATTTTCTGTAACTTCCATTTTTATTTTTATTCGACTTCCATTTTTATTCAAGTCATTTTTCTATTCAACTTTCTTTTTTATTTAATTTCCAAATAGATCGTTAAGGTATAGTGGTTTTTGAATGAACTTCCAATTTTAATTTTCTGCAACTTCCATTTTTATTTCTATTCAACTTCTTTTTTTATTCAAGTTTCTTTTCTATTCAACTTCCTTTTTTATTTAATTTCCAAATAGATTGTTAAGGTATAATGGTTTCTGGATTGAACTTACATTTTTAATTTTATGCAACTTTCACTTCTATTTTTATTCAACTTCCATTTTTATTCAATTTACTTTTCTATTAAACTTCCTTTTTTATTTAATTTCCAAATAGATCGTTAAGGTATAGTGGTTTCTTGAATGAACTTCCAATTTTAATTTTCTGCAACTTCCATTTTTATTTCTATTCAACTTCTTTTTTTATTCAAGTTTCTATTCTATTCAACTTCCTTTTTTATTTAATTTCCAAATAGATTGTTAAGGAATAGTGGTTTCTGGATTGAACTTCCATTTTTAATTTTATACAACTTTAACTTCTATTTCTGTTCAACTTCCATTTTTATTCAATTTACTTTTCTATTAAATTTTCTTTTTTATTTAATTTCCAAATTGATCGTTAAGGTATAGTGGTTTCTTTAATGAACTTCCATTTTTAATTTTTTGCAACTTCCATTTTTATTTTTATTCGACTTCCATTTTGATTCAATTTACATTTCTATTCAACTTCCTTTTTTATTTAATTTCCAAATAGATCGTTATGGTATAGTGGTTTCTGGAGTGAACTATCATTTTTAATTTTATGAAACTTTAATTTTTATTTTTTTTCAACTTCCGTTATTATTGAATTTACTTTTCTATTAAACTTCGTTTTTTATTTAATTTTCAAATAGATCGTTATGATATAGTGGTTTCTTGAATGAACTTCCTTTTTTAATTTTCTGCAGCTTCCACTTTTATTTTTATTCGACTTCTATTTTTATTCAAGTAATTTTTCTATTCAACTTCCTTTTTTATTTCCTTTCCAAATAGATCTTTAAGGTATAGTGGTTTCTTGAATGAACTTCACATTTTAATTTTCTGCAACTTCCATTTTTATTTCTATTCAACTACTTTTTTTATTCAAGTTTCTTTTCTATTCAACTTCCTTTTTTATTTAATTTCCAAATAGATCGTTAAGGTATAGTGTTTTCTGGATTGAACTTCCATTTATAATTTTATGCAACTTTCACTTTTATTTTTTTTCAACTTTAATTTTTATTCAATATACTTTTCTATTAAACTTTCTTTTTTATTTAATTTCCAAATAGATCGTTAAGGTATAGTGGTTCCTGGATTAAACTTCCATTATTAATTTTCTGCAACTTCCATTTTTATTTTTATTCAACTTCTATTTTTATTCAATTTACTTTTCTATTAAACTTCCTTTTTTATTTAATTTCCAAATAGATCGTTAAGGTATAGTGGTTCCTGGATTAAACTTCCATTATTAATTTTCTGCAACTTCCATTTTTATTTTTATTCAACTTCTATTTTTATTCAATTTACTTTTCTATTAGACTTCCTTTTTTATTTAATTTCCAAACAGATCGTTAAGGTATTGTGGTTTCTTGAATGAACTTCCATTTTTAATTTTCTGCAACTTCCATTTTTATTTTTATTCGACTTCCATTTTTATTCAAGTCATTTTTCTATTCAACTTTTTTTTTTATTTAATTTTGAAATAGATCGTTAAGGTATAGTGGTTTCTTGAATGAACTTCCAATTTTAATTTTCTGCAACTTCCATTTTTATTTCTATTCAACTTCTTTTTTTATTCCAGTTTCTTTTCGATTCAACTTCCTTTTTTATTCAATTTCTAAACTGATCGTTAAAGTATAGTGGTTTCTGGATTGAACTTCCATTTTTATTGAATTTACTTTTCTATTAAACTTCCTTTTTTATTTAATTTCCAAATAGATCGTTAAGGTATAGTGTTTGTTTTAATGAACTTCCATTTTAATTTTATGCAACTTTCATTTTTATTTTTATTCTACTTCCATTTTTATTCAAGTTATTTTTCTATTCAACTTCCTTTTTTATTTAATTTCCAAATAGATCGTTAAGGTATAGTGGTTTCTTGAATGAACTTCCATTTTTAATTTTCTACAACTTCCATTTTTATTTTTATTCGACTTCCATTTTTATTCAAGTCATTTTTCTATTCAACTTTCTTTTTTATTTAACTTCCAAATAGATCGTTAAGGTATAGTGGTTTCTTGAATGAACTTCCAATTTTAATTTTCTGCAACTTCTATTTTTATTTCTATTCAACTTCCTTTTTTATTCAAGTTTCTTTTCTATTCAACTTCGTTTTTTATTTAATTTCCAAATAGATCGTTAAGGTATAGTGGTTTCTGGATTGAACTTCCATTTTTAATTTTATGCAACTTTCACTTTTATTTTTTTTCGACTTCAATTTTTATTCAATTTACTTTTTATTAAACTTCTTTTTTTATTTAATTTCCAAATAGATCGTTAAGGTATAGTGGTTTCTTGAATGAACTTCCAATTTTAATTTTCTGCAACTTCTATTTTTATTTCTATTCAACTTCTTTTTTTATTCAAGTTTCTTTTCTATTCAACTTCCTTTTTTATTTAATTTCAAAATAGATTGTTAAGGTATAATGGTTTCTTGATTGAATTTCCATTTTTAATTTTATGCAACTTTCACTTCTATTTTTATTCAACTTCCATTTTTATTCAATTTAATTTTCTATTAAACTTCCTTTTTTATTTAATTTCCAAATAGATCGTTAAGGTATAGTGGTTTCTGGAATGAACGTCCAATTTTAATTTTCTGCAACTTCCATTTTTATTTCTATTCAACTTCTTTTTTTATTCAAGTTTCTATTCTATTCAACTTCCTTTTTTATTTAATTTCCAAATAGAATGTTAAGGTATAGTGGTTTCTGGATTGAACTTCCATTTTTAATTTTATGCAACTTTAACTTCTATTTCTATTTAACTTCCATTTTTATTCAATTTACTTTTCTATTAAACTTCCTTTTTTATTTAATTTCCAAATAGATCGTTAAGGTATAGTGGTTTCTTTAATGAACTTCCATTTTTAATTTTTTGCAACTTCCATTTTTATTTTTATTCGACTTCCATTTTGATTCAATTTACATTTCTATTCAACTTCCTTTTTTATTTAATTTCCAAATAGATGGTTATGGTATATTGGTTTCTGGAGTGAACTACCATTTTTAATTTTATGCAACTTTAATTTTTATTTTTATTCAACTTCCATTGTTATTCAATTTACTTTTCTATTAAACTTCCTTTTTTATTTAATTTTCAAATAGATCGTTATGATATAGTGGTTTCTTGAATGAACTTCCATTTTTAATTTTCTGCAGCTTCCACTTTTATTTTTATTCGACTTCTATTTTTATTCAAGTAATTTTTCTATTCAACTTCCTTTTTTATTTCATTTCCAAATAGATCTTTAAGGTATAGTGGTTTCTTGAATGAACTTCACATTTTAATTTTCTGCAACTTCCATTTTTATTTCTATTCAACTACTCTTTTTTATTCAAGTTTCTTTTCTATTCAGCTTCCTTTTTTATTTAATTTCCAAATAGATCGTTATGGTATAGTGGTTTCTTGATTGAACTTCCATTTTTAATTTTCTGCAACTTCCATTTTTATTTTTATTCGACTTCCATTTTTATTCAAGTCATTTTTCTATTCAACTTTCTTTTTTATTTAATTTCCAAGTAGATCGTTAAGGTATAGTGGTTTTTGAATGAACTTCCAATTTTAATTTTCTGCAACTTCCATTTTTATTTCTATTCAACTTCTTTTTTTATTCAAATTTCTTTTCTATTCAACTTCCTTTTTTATTTAATTTCCAAATAGATTGTTAAGGTTTAATGGTTTCTAGATTGAACTTTCATTTTTAATTTTATGCAACTTTCACTTCTATTTTTATTCAACTTCCATTTTTATTCAATTTACTTTTCTATTAAACTTCCTTTTTTATTTAATTTCCAAATAGATCGTTCAGGTATAGTGGTTTCTTGAATGAACTTCCAATTTTAATTTTCTGCAACTTCCATTTTTATTTCTATTCAACTTCTTTTTTTATTCAAGTTTCTATTCTATTCAACTTCCTTTTTTATTTGATTTCCAAATAGATTGTTAAGGTATAGTGGTTTCTGGATTAAACTACCATTTTTAATTTTATGCAACTTTAACTTCTATTTCTATTCAACTTCCATTTTTATTCAATTTACTGTTCTATTAAATTTTCTTTTTTATTTAATTTCCAAATTGATCGTTAAGGTATAGTGGTTTCTTTAATGAACTTCCATTTTTTATTTTTTGCAACTTCCATTTTTATTTTTATTCGACTTCCATTTTGATTCAATTTACATTTCTATTCAACTTCCTTTTTTATTTAATTTCCAAATTGATCGTTAAGGTATAGTGGTTT
This sequence comes from Camellia sinensis, assembly GCF_055761805.1. Classification (NCBI taxonomy): domain Eukaryota; kingdom Viridiplantae; phylum Streptophyta; class Magnoliopsida; order Ericales; family Theaceae; genus Camellia; species Camellia sinensis. The sequence continues at coordinate 9,690,737 of NC_138962.1, read as the reverse complement.
CTTTAATGAACTTCCATTTTTAATTTTCTGCAACTTCCATTTTTATTTTTATTCGACTTCCATTTTTATTCAAGTCATTTTTCTATTCAACTTTCTTTTTTATTTAATTTCCAAGTAGATCGTTAAGGTATAGTGGTTTTTGAATGAACTTCCAATTTTAATTTTCAGCAACTTCCATTTTTATTTCTATTCAACTTCTTTTTTTATTCAAATTTCTTTTCTATTCAACTTCCTTTTTTATTTAATTTCCAAATAGATTGTTAAGGTATAATGGTTTCTAGATTGAACTTTCATTTTTAATTTTATGCAACTTTCACTTCTATTTTTATTCAACTTCCATTTTTATTCAATTTACTTTTCTATTAAACTTCCTTTTTTATTTAATTTCCAAATAGATCGTTCAGGTATAGTGGTTTCTTGAATGAACTTCCAATTTTAATTTTCTGCAACTTCCATTTTTATTTCTATTCAACTTCTTTTTTTATTCAAGTTTCTATTCTATTCAACTTCCTTTTTTATTTAATTTCCAAATAGATTGTTAAGGTATAGTGGTTTCTGGATTAAACTACCATTTTTAATTTTATGCAACTTTAACTTCTATTTCTATTCAACTTCCATTTTTATTCAATTTACTGTTCTATTAAATTTTCTTTTTTATTTAATTTCCAAATTGATCGTTAAGGTATAGTGGTTTCTTTAATGAACTTCCATTTTTTATTTTTTGCAACTTCCATTTTTATTTTTATTCGACTTCCATTTTGATTCAATTTACATTTCTATTCAACTTCCTTTTTTATTTAATTTCCAAATAGATCGTTATGGTATAGTGGTTTATGGAGTGAACTACCATTTTTAATTTTATGAAACTTTAATTTTTATTTTTTTTCAACTTCCATTATTATTCAATTTACTTTTCTATTAAACTTCATTTTTTATTTAATTTTCAAATAGATCGTTATGGTATAGTGGTTTCTTGAATGAACTTCCATTTTTAATTTTCTGCAGCTTCCACTTTTATTTTTTTTCGACATCTATTTTTATTCAAGTAATTTTTCTATTCAACTTCCTTTTTTATTTCATTTCCAAATAGATCTTTAAGGTATAGTGGTTTCTTGAATGAACTTCACATTTTAATTTTCTGCAACTTCCATTTTTATTTCTATTCAACTACTGTTTTTTATTCAAGTTTCTTTTCTATTCAACTTCCTTTTTTATTTAATTTCCAAATAGATCGTTATGGTATAGTGGTTTCTTGAATGAACTTCCATTTTTAATTTTCTGCAACTTCCATTTTTATTTTTATTCGACTTCCATTTTTATTCAAGTCATTTTTCTATTCAACTTTCTTTTTTATTTAATTTCCAAATAGATCGTTAAGGTATAGTGGTTTTTGAATGAACTTCCAATTTTAATTTTCTGCAACTTCCATATTTATTTCTATTCAACTTCTTTTTTTATTCAAGTTTCTTTTCTATTCAACTTCCTTTTTTATTTAATTTCCAAATAGATTGTTAAGGTATAATGGTTTCTGGATTGAACTTTCATTTTTAATTTTATGCAACTTTCACTTCTATTTTTATTCAACTTCCATTTTTATTCAATTTACTTTTCTATTAAACTTCCTTTTTTATTTAATTTCCAAATAGATCGTTAAGGTATAGTGGTTTCTTGAATGAACTTCCAATTTTAATTTTCTGCAACTTCCATTTTTATTTCTATTCAACTTCTTTTTTTATTCAAGTTTCTATTCTATTCAACTTTCTTTTTTATTTAATTTCCAAATAGATTGTTAAGAAATAGTGGTTTCTGGATTGAACTTCCATTTTTAATTTTATACAACTTTAACTTCTATTTCTATTCAACTTCCATTTTTATTCAATTTACTTTTCTATTAAATTTTCTTTTTTATTTAATTTCCAAATTGATCGTTAAGGTATAGTGGTTTCTTTAATGAACTTCCATTTTTAATTTTTTGCAACTTCCATTTTTATTTTTATTCGACTTCCATTTTGATTCAATTTACATTTCTATTCAACTTCCTTTTTTATTTAATTTCCAAATAGATCGTTATGGTATAGTGGTTTCTGGAGTGAACTATCATTTTTAATTTTATGAAACTTTAATTTTTATTTTTTTTCAACTTCCGTTATTATTCAATTTACTTTTCTATTAAACTTCGTTTTTTATTTAATTTTCAAATAGATCGTTATGATATAGTGGTTTCTTGAATGAACTTCCTTTTTTAATTTTCTGCAGCTTCCACTTTTATTTTTATTCGACTTCTATTTTTATTCAAGTAATTTTTCTATTCAACTTCCTTTTTTATTTCCTTTCCAAATAGATCTTTAAGGTATAGTGGTTTCTTGAATGAACTTCACATTTTAATTTTCTGCAACTTCCATTTTTATTTCTATTCAACTACTTTTTTTATTCAAGTTTCTTTTCTATTCAACTTCCTTTTTTATTTAATTTCCAAATAGATCGTTAAGGTATAGTGTTTTCTGGATTGAACTTCCATTTATAATTTTATGCAACTTTCACTTTTATTTTTTTTCAACTTTAATTTTTATTCAATTTACTTTTCTATTAAACTTTCTTTTTTATTTAATTTCCAAATAGATCGTTAAGGTATAGTGGTTCCTGGATTAAACTTCCATTATTAATTTTCTGCAACTTCCATTTTTATTTTTATTCAATTTACTTTTCTATTAAACTTCCTTTTTTATTTAATTTCCAAATAGATCGTTAAGGTATAGTGGTTCCTGGATTAAACTTCCATTAATAATTTTCTGCAACTTCCATTTTTATTTTTATTCAACTTCTATTTTTATTCAATTTACTTTTCTATTAGACTTCCTTTTTTATTTAATTTCCAAACAGATCGTTAAGGTATTGTGGTTTCTTGAATGAACTTCCATTTTTAATTTTCTGCAACTTCCATTTTTATTTTTATTCGACTTCCATTTTTATTCAAGTCATTTTTCTATTCAACTTTTTTTTTTATTTAATTTTGAAATAGATCGTTAAGGTATAGTGGTTTCTTGAATGAACTTCCAATTTTAATTTTCTGCAACTTCCATTTTTATTTCTATTCAACTTCTTTTTTTATTCCAGTTTCTTTTCGATTCAACTTCCTTTTTTATTCAATTTCTAAATTGATCGTTAAAGTATAGTGGTTTCTGGATTGAACTTCCATTTTTATTGAATTTACTTTTCTATTAAACTTCCTTTTTTATTTAATTTCCAAATAGATCGTTAAGGTATAGTGTTTGTTTTAATGAACTTCCATTTTAATTTTACGCAACTTTCATTTTTATTTTTATTCTACTTCCATTTTTATTCAAGTTATTTTTCTATTCAACTTCCTTTTTTATTTAATTTCCAAATAGATCGTTGAGGTATAGTGGTTTCTTGAATGAACTTCCATTTTTAATTTTCTACAACTTCCATTTTTATTTTTATTCGACTTCCATTTTTATTCAAGTCATTTTTCTATTCAACTTTCTTTTTTATTTAACTTCCAAATAGATCGTTAAGGTATAGTGGTTTCTTGAATGAACTTCCAATTTTAATTTTCTGCAACTTCTATTTTTATTTCTATTCAACTTCCTTTTTTATTCAAGTTTCTTTTCTATTCAACTTCGTTTTTTATTTAATTTCCAAATAGATCGTTAAGGTATAGTGGTTTCTGGATTGAACTTCCATTTTTAATTTTATGCAACTTTCACTTTTATTTTTTTTCGACTTCAATTTTTATTCAATTTACTTTTTATTAAACTTCTTTTTTTATTTAATTTCCAAATAGATCGTTAAGGTATAGTGGTTTTTGAATAAACTTCCAATTTTAATTTTCTGCAACTTCCATTTTTATTTCTATTCAACTTCTTTTTTTTATTCAAGTTTCTTTTCTATTCAACTTCTTTTTTTATTTAATTTCCAAATAGATTGTTATGGTATAGTGGTTTCGGGATTGAACTTTCATTTTTAATTTTATTCAACTTTCAATTTTATTTTTATTGAACTTCCATTTTTATTGAATTTACTTTTCCATTAAACTTCCTTTTTTATTTAATTTCCAAACAGATCGTTAAGGTTTAGTGGTTTCTTGAGTGAACTTTCAGTTTTAATTTTCTGCAACTTCCATTTTTATTTTTATTCGACTTCCATTTTTATTCAAGTCGTTTTTCTATTCAACTTTCTTTTTTATTTAATTTCCAAATAGATCGTTAAGGTATCGTTAAGCGATCCCGATTTTTCCTTCCTTTGTATACTATATTCTGGACTTGGTTCCGTGAACTTGTTTTTGTATCATTATCACTTCTAGCCTTTACTCTTTGTATTTGAGTCTTGGGTTGTGATGGGCAGGTTTGAAACAGGTTGGTTGCACTTTGAAACCAAAAGGTGATGCCCAGATTTTGGCCTTCACGCTCGAGCGGAAGTTTTAACGCTCGAGCGGGCTATTCGTTGTTGCTTCTCCGCTCGAGCGGGAGTTTTGACGCTCGTGCGTGTTTTTTCATCTCCCAATACTTTACTCTGCAGTTCATCCGCTCGAGCGGTAGTTTTTACGCTCGAGCGTGATATCTTGTTTTTGTCCTTCCGCTCGAGCAGAGAGTTTGACGCTCGAGCGGAGACCATCGCCTGCAAAACTTCTGGAAGTGTGCGATCGACGCTCGAGCGACTATTTTCACGCTGGAGCGTGAGTCTGTGTCTGACGCTCGAGCGGGGTTTTCCACGCTCGAGCGGAGAATCGACTACATCAGTCCGTGATTTCACTTTTTGGATCACTTTTTGACCTACTTCTTTTCCCTAACTCTTTAAAAACCGCCACTTGAGAGTTTCTCTCTCTCTACTCTCACCTTCTCTCTAAGATTTGATCTATTCCTTGTGGTCTTCTACTCTAGTTCCTTTGGAAGAAAGGTAGAGCTTCGCGAGAGCTTTCTTTTAATCTGAAAAAGAGAGGATTCGGGGCACTTTGGACTTTCGTCATCTTCTCCATTCGAGTTCTTCTCTTTAAGGTAGGGATTTCCTACTCCATTCTATAAGTTTTGTTCTAAGTTTTGGTATTTTGATATGTTGGGGATACTTTGGTAATTTTGGGAAAAACCCTAGTTGTATTAATAAATTAATTTGTATGATTAATTTAAGGAAATTGGGGAATTTGGTTAAATTCATGAAATTGAGGAATTCATTGATTAAATGGTGTAGTTGGATAATTTAGATCACTCACCTATCGAATTGTTGATATATTTATTTACAGTCTAGAAATAACTGTTTTGGGCTATCGGAGGAGGATAGTCGTGTTTGTTGTAGACATTGTATGTGGATTAGGGAAAATTGAAACCAATCAATTTGTTTAAGTCCTAAAGTTAGACTATTGAATTAATACAGAAAAATACATGTATTGTTTGAGCATTGCATATGCATATTGTTTGGGAGGAGATAGGGGATGTACTCCACGGTTTAGGGGAAGATAGGGGATGGACCTCTAAACCGGATTATTGTTTGGGAGGAGATAGGGGATGGACTCCATTAGCATCACTATTATGTGTGCTTATTATATTGAAGTGTTTTTACATGTTATTGATACAGCACTAAAATGTGTATCAAACGGGAAGTATGAAGTGTTTTGATATGAGCCTGAGTCTCATCTGTGTTGTTGATATTGGAAGTAATGTGAATGTGATATATATAGTTCACTGTTGTAAGTTTGGCCAGGTTCTGAACCATATTGATAATAATGGGAATTTAAACATGGCATAGACATTAGTGTCATGAAACAGTATCAAGTTATAATTGATTATCTTGGTTAACCATCTATTGAATGCTATAGCTTTATTCAATGCTTATATTTGGTTTAGTATTTTTCTACTGGGCTGTGGCTCACCCTTTCTGGGAACATCATTTTCAGGTTCAGGTGATAAGCTACCTCCAAGGACTTAGCTTGGAAGGAATTGGAGTTGAAGACTCTGTTTAGTTTAGTTGTTATTTACTTATTTGATATTACATGTAAACATTCAAGCCTAGGGCTTTACTTGTGTTTGAGTTAGAACTCATATTTTGTGTCCAAGTGTTGGCTTGGAAAGATGTTAGCCCGTAGGGCATTTAATTTGATGTTACATGTAATGTTTTTATTTAGTAATACTCTGATGAATGAATTAATGAATTGTTTTCTTTAAATATTGCATGTTAATGACATATATAATGGGTTTATTTTGAGGGCGTCACAACTTCCATTTTTAATTTTATGCAACTTTAATTTTTATTTTTATTCAACTTCCATTTTTATTCAATTTACTTTTCTCTTAAACTTCCTTTTTTATTTAATTTCCAAATAGATCGTTAAGGTATAGTGTTTTCTTGAATGAACTTCTATTTTTAATTTTTTGCAACTTCCATTTTTATTTTTATTCGACTTCCATTTTTATTCAAGTCATTTTTTTATTCAACTTTCTTTTTTATTTAATTTCCAAATAGATCGTTAAAGTATAGTGGTTTTTGAATGAACTTCCAATTTTAATTTTCTGTAACTTCCATTTTTATTTCTATTCAACACCTTTTTTTATTCAAGTTTCTTTTCTATTCAACTTCCTTTTTTATTTAATTTCTAAATAGATCATTAAGGTATACTGGTTTCTGGATTGAACTTCAATTTTTAATTTTATGCAACTTTCACTTTTATTTTTATTCAACTTCTATTTTTGTTCAATTTACTTTTCTATTAAACTTCCATTTTTATTTAATTTCTAAATAGATCGTTAAGGTATAGTGGTTTCTTTAATGAACTTCCATTTATAATTTTCTGCAACTTCCATTTTTATTTTTATTCAACTTTCATTTTTATTCAAGTTATTTTTCTATTCAACTTCCTCTTTTATTTAATTTCCAAATAGATCGTTAAGATATAGTGGTTTCTTGAATGAACTTCCATTTTTATTTTTATTTAACTTCCATTTTTGTTCATGTTTCTTTTCTACTCAACTTCCTTTTTTATTTAATTTCCGAATAGATCGGTATGGTATAGTGGTTTCTAGATTGAACTTCCATTTTTATTTTTATTCAACTTCCATTTTTATTCAATTTACTTTTCTATTAAACTTATTTTTTTATTTAATTTCCAAATAGATCGTTAAGGTATAGTGGTTTCTTGAATGAACTTCCATTTTTAATTTTCTGCAACTTCCATTTTTATTTTTGTTTAATTTCCTTTTTTATTCAAGTTTCTTCTCTACTCAACTTCCTTTTTTATTTAATTTCCAAATAGATCGTTAAGGTATAGTGGTTTCTGGATTGAACTTCCATTTTTAATTTTCAGTACCTGATGGAAGTACGAGTACTGGTGCTGTAACTAACCTTGTCTTCAGTTCTTGGAAAGCTGACTCCCGATCTTTAGTCCATTCATACAGTGTTCCCTTCTTAGTCAATTGCGTCAATGGAATTGCAATCCTTGAGAAATCCTTCACAAACTTCCTGTAATAACCTGCCAAACCCAGAAAACTAAGAATCTCGGACACATTAGTCGGCCTCGGCCAATTTACTACGGCTTCAATTTTGCTAGGATCAACCGAGATACCCTCTTCATTAATTACATGACCCAAGAATGAGATAGTAGGAAGCCAAAACTCACACTTGTTAAACTTAGCATACAATTTTCGGTCTCTCAAAATCTGTAAGGCAAGTCTCAAATGTTTTTCATGTTCAACTTTACTCTCGGAATAGATCAATATATCATCAATGAAGACAACTACAAACTCATCTAAATATGGCTTGAAGACTTTGTTCATTAAATCCATAAACGCAGCAAGGGCATTGGTCACCCCAAAAGGCATTACTAAAAACTCGTAGTGGCCATATCTTGTCCGAAAAGCAGTCTTTTCAACATCTTCGGCTTTAACTTTAAGCTGGTGGTAACCAGACCTAAGTTCAATCTTAGAAAAGACTCGTGCTCCTTGTAATTGGTCAAGCAAATCATCAATCCTAGGTAATGGGTACTTGTTCTTAATGGTGACCTTATTAAGTTCTCTGTAATCGATACAAAAGTGGAGTGTGCCATCCTTTTTCTTAACAAATAAAACAGGTGCTCCCCATGGTGAAGTGCTCGGCCTAATAAATCCCTTATCCAACAATTCTTGTAATTGCAGTTTCAATTCCCTAAGTTCAGCTGGGGCCATCCTGTAGGGCGTTTTGGAGATCGGCTGGGTTCCCGGCATGATATCAACAGTAAACTCTATCTCTCTATCGGCTAAGTGGCCAGGCAATTCGTTCGGGAAGACGTCGGGGAATTCATTAACAACTGGGATGTCGGCTAAATTAACATTTCCATTATGATCACCCAGTATACTACACAAGTAGCCTCGACACCCTTTCTAAATTAACTTATAGGCCTTAATGGACGAAATCAAGTAAGGTGGGGGCACTACCCCTTTAACCTGGAAAATAACCTCGGCTAGGTTTGGGGGTCTCAGTGTGACGCTTTTCGAAACACAATTAATAGATGCATGATTTGTGACTAACCAATCCATTCCCAGTATAACATCAAAATGAGTTATGTCCAGAGGCATTAAATCTACTAACAATTCAACATTCTCAATCACAACAACACATGCTCTATAAATGGATGCAACAATCATAGATCTCCCAAATGGAGTAGACACAGATAATACATAATCAAGGGGCTCTAGTTCTCTATTAATTTTCTCGGCAAACTTAGCAGATACAAACGAATGCGTAGAACCCGAATCAATCAACACATAGGCATCTTGGGAGCAAATTAGGAGTATACCTGACACCATTGTCTCAGCATTCTGAGTGTCCCCTGGTACTAGCACAAATACTCTGCCCTGTCTCATCTGTCCTTTTCCAACATTACCCTTCTGGACGGAACCCGAGATATTCTCACCTTTCTTGTTGTTATCAGCCTTTGTCTTAGGGCAATCTTTCACACAATGAACCATTTCGCCACATTCATAACAAGCTCTAGACGTCCGACGACAGACCCCGAAATGTTGCTTCCCACAATCCGAACACGTCGGTTTAGTATTACCTTCCTGCCTTAGATTACCAGCACTGCCCATGTTCGTCTTCTTCTTGGTGCCCAGCTGTGCTTGGCGATTGTCATAGTTTTGTCTCTTTCGCTGGTTCTCCCCCGAGCTCTGGTATCGATTCAGGTTAGCTTCGGCCAGAATGGCTTTGTCCAACACTTCGGCGTAAGTCGGCATATTGTGCAAGTTAACCCGGTCTTGAATCGGTCCGCGAAGCCCACTCTCGAACTTCCTAGCCTTCATGTATTCATCGTTGGCTATGTGAGGTGCAAACCTCGCCAATTCAGTAAAAGCGCGGTGGTATTCCGCCACTGTTCGGTTGCCTTGCGTCAAAGTCTGAAATTCGGTAGCCTTGCGGTTTCGAACACTTAGGGGAAAGTGTTTGTTGTAGAACAACTCTAAGAATCAGGTCCAGGTCAGATCTGGATTGCTTTCTCGAACCATCATCCACCATCTGCGAGCGTCATCATCAAACGTGAATGCTGCCAACGTCACCTTCTGAGCGTCGGTGCTAGGAAAGATCTCGAACAACTTTTCCATTTCCAAAACCCACGCCTCAACCTTTATTGGCTCTATACCCCCAGAGAATCTCGGTGGTTTCATTTTCTTGAACTCCCTGATCAAAGCTATCGTGCCATCCCCATACAAGGCTGGCTGTGGAGGAACTTGCGGCACTGGGGGAGGTGGAGGCGGAACTACATTTCGGCCGTTGGTCTGCTCGGCCTGAGTCGACGTGGCACTAGCGTACTGCTGTCTTGTTTGCCTCAACTCACGGGCCAAACCTTCAACTAATCTTTTCTGTCTGTCCAATCTGTCTTCGGCTGATCTCGACCAATTGGAGGTTTACCTCTCCTCATGATGCTATGAGTATGCAAAGTGTGACTTTAAAACAAATAAGCAAATAACCACGTAGGCAAGTAACAAATAAGTATGTCAAGACAATACACACCTCGTTCAAATAGCAAGCATCATGATGCAATCCTAATATCTTTCTAAGGGAAATCCTATGCTCTTTAGGACTCAAAGTGTGTGAATAACGTATACTGAGGAACTTGTGCTCTGATACCATTCTGTCACGACCCCAAACCGCCCCTAGTAGTTTGGTGCCGTGATGGCCAGTAATCTGAGATTACCGAAGGCCAACTTTCAAAAGTTTAACACAATCATAGTATAATAAACGGGGCTCACAAATGCGGAAGCAATAAATCAAACTACAAGTGGTCCATAAGAGCAGTGCATAAGTCCAATGAAATGGCATACATCTTTACAACTTGAATACAACAAAGTAAAATACGTATTACATCTTGATCAAAAGGCTTCTCGAGCCGACATATACAAAATACAGTGAATACAAGCCAAGAAGCATGATTTTCAAGATTCGCCGACATAAAAGAAATGACATCGCCAACGTGAATACAAAACAAGGCCGATAAAATCATGGATCCAAAACAAGCTTTCAAAAACACATTCTAGGCATCGCCGACGTCCTGCTCATCACCTACATATATATAGAGAGGGTGAGCTTGGATACTCAGTGAATGGTACTAGTAATAAAGGTTTTGCATGAATATAGCCGAAGTCTTTCAAAACAAAACATGCCAAAACCATACGAATATTAGCCGAGATCCTTTCAGAGCAAAACACATCAAAACTTTATCAAAACAAGAGATGAACCGTATTTATCTATCAAGTCTTACAAGTCTCAAGGGATTCTTACTGGCATCGGCAAAACACAAATTAAGCTTTCCGAACAAACAAATCCACGCGGTAAACCGTTAGTGGCAAAACAAGGACTGCACGATCCGTAATCGATTAGTCGAAGGTACTGCGAAAGTTTATAGTCCTCTAGCACAAGGGACTTGTGTTACTTAAGCCCGTAGCTCCTTTTAACACGATGGTCTTGTGTTACTTAGGCCCGTAGCCCGTTTTAACACGATAGTCTGGTGTTACTTAGGCCCGTAGCCCGCTTTAACACGATAGTCTTTCCAAGAAAGGACCGTATCCTTTTATACTTAGTGCTGTGAAAGTTTAGAGTCCTCCAGCACAAGGGACTTTTCAAGGATGACATCAAAACAAAGCTTCTACTTGATACATCAAAACAGAGCTATTCATTCATGCTTAACAAATACCTTCGTCAAAACAAAGCAAAACAAGATTTATCAAAACAGTATAACATAGCTTTATTAAAAATACCATTCACATAGATCTCCTCGGGTGTAGGTTCAAAGCAAAGATCAAGGACCTACAATCACATGGCAGTCACATTCTCAAAACAAGCTTTATATGCATGCAAATGATCCCGGCATTCTCACCAGATCCAAGTCAATAGCAAAGAAAAACATGCTGGGAGTTTAAACACTGCTCCCGTCTCATGAAAACACACTGGGTACCAACAAGGTCTTTGCCGAGGTCCTACACCTCCTTGCCGAGGTGTGGTCCCGATGGCCTCATTCATAAGCAAAGTCGGGAAAACCTGGGTTTCCCTTTGAAGAACATGAAGAACATGATCATGAAGAAGATGAATGCAAAGATCATAACTTGTTACAAAAAAAAAAATCAGAGATTTCATGCCATGAGTTCAAAACATGGACCTGGGTACCCATACAAGAAGATCATGCAAGAACAAACACAAAAACATGGTTTTTGCTCCAAACTTTCGGATCATATAGCGATCCCGGGTTTACCCTTGTTGTACAGTGATCCGGACATGTGTCCGTGGATGTTGGTTGTTGTTTATTATCTTGTTTGCATCCTTTTTACTTTGTATATTGAGTATGGGATGTGTTGGGCAGGTTTGTTTCAGGTTGGTTGTGTTTGGGAGCCTAGTGTTACTGCCCAGATTTTTGGCCCTTCGCTCAAGCCAGGAGTTTGTCGCTCGAGCGAGAGTAAGGTTCGTGTCTGGTGGGTCGAGCCAGGATGGCTTCGCTCGAGCGAGTGTTGCGTCTGGTTCTAGACCTGAGAGTTGCCTTTCTTGGCTCGAGCGAGCTTCCTTCGCTCGAGCGGTCTGGGTTTTTCTTCGCTCGATCGAGAACTTCTTGGCTCGAGCGAGAGTTTCTGTGTCTGGTCGCTCGAGCGACAAAGGCTTCGCTCGAGCGAGCGTGTTTTATATCAGCGGACAGTAGCGATTTTGAACTTTAGTTTTTCACTTCTTTTTTTTTATCAAACCTAGATCTGAGACCCTCTCTCTCTAAACTTACATTCTCTCTAAGATTTGATCTCCCTAGAGTGTGAATCTAGCCTAGAGCCTTTGTAAAAAAGATAGAGGGCATTGAGAGCTTTGTTTTAATCTGAAAAAGTTTGGATTTGGAGCAAGTTGATCTTCGAGTCTTCATCTCCTTTTTGGCTTAAACTTCGAGGTAGGGATATCCTACTCCTCTCTATGGATTTTGTCTTTAAATTTTGGTATTTTGAGATGTTGGGTTTGGCTTGGTAATTTTGTGAAAATTTGGGGCTTTTGTGTAATTTTACAAAAGTTGGGGTTTTATTCATAATAAACCTAGATGCATGTTTGGCATGGAGAAATGGAATTGATGTTAAATCATTGATGAAAATGGGACCTAAGGGTTGAAATGGTAATTATGGAAAATGGCCTAATTACATTGTTTGATTAATTGGGATAATTAATGGTGAGAAATGAGGAAATGAAATGTTGATTGAATATCCATTTGTGCATTTATTTTCTGTTTAGAAATAACTGCTTTGGGCTATCGGCGGAGGATAGTCGTGATTGTTGTAGACAATGCATGATGATTAGGCAAACTGAAACTAATCAATGAAATGTGTCATGGAACTTGACGGTTGATAGAATACATTAACTGTATGTATTGGGTGATTGTATATAGAACCAATGTGTTTATATACGTTATGTGTAGAGGAGGAGATAGGGGATGTACTCCGCGGTTTAGGGGAAGATAGGGGATGTACCTCTAAACCGGATAGTGTTGGGAGAAGATAGGGGATGAACTCCGTAGATACAGCTCATATGCTTGTCTAGTGAAGTGAAGATAGAGCTCACATGCTTATCTTTGTGAAGTGTGGATACAGCTTATATGCTTATCTGTGAATGTGGGATATTGTTGTTATACATATCTGTTGAGAATGTGGATATAGCTTATATGCTTATCTGAATGTGGGATATAGTTTTTATACATATCTGTGGAAATGATGATAGAGCTAGCATGCTTATCTGTTGAAAAAGGGAAAATGAAAGGTAACTTAGACTCATAAGTTGTATGACATAAATGTGTAATTTATGTGAATGTATCTGTGTTAGCCATCTATCAATTGCTAATCTTTTAGTCATTGTTCATGGTTGGTTTAGTGTATTTCTACTGGGCTGTGGCTCACCCTATATGGGAATATCATTTTCAGGTACAGGTAGCATGCCACCTCCAAGGACATAGCTTGGGAGGCTTGAGGCGGACATAATGTTGTCATTTTACTTTTTGATGTATTACATGTAACTTCAAGCCAAGGGCTTAATGTGTAAACGAGTTAGTACTCTTTTGTTGTAACCAAGTGTTAACTTGGAAAGCTGTAAGCCCGTAGGGCATTTTGTTTTGATGTTAACATGTAATACTTATGTAATGGAACTTTAATGAATAAAAGAATGTGGCTAGTTTATATGTAAATGCATGTCTTATCTGATGGGTTTAATGTTGTTATTTTGAGGGCGTTACAACTTGGTATCAGAGCGTACCGGGTTCGAATACTTTGGGTACGTGGGAAGTGATTAGTATCACAATGGGTTTGTCTCGCTTGATAGAGACTTAGATGTAGTATCATATGCTATATGCTTAATTGATAGCATGCTTATGTGACTATGTGGGTATGGGATTTAATTTCTGGGATGTTGATTGGATCCTTGAGTTTCTGGGAGTCTTGTTGGAAAAGCACTTGATCAATGCTGTTTCTAACCGGAACTCTAGTAACGTCTCGGGACTATCATTATCCGGAAATGAAATTCGTAAGTACTTATGTGTTTATGTGCTTATGTGGAGTGAATTACAGTTGTCCATGCATTAGGACGTGAGTGTTTAGTTTCGGCACATTATGAATGTGCTAATGTTCTGTGTTACCTTTATTAGGATGTCAGGACGAGGAAGAGGTGCTAGGCGTGGTAGACCTGCAAGGCATGAAGTACCGTTACCGGGTGAGATTTCGGCAGTGCAGGAGGGAGTTGGTCAGGCCAATGTGGCCGAGCCAGTGGGTCAGCAGGCCATGGGTGCCTTGGCCAGAGAGATAGCAGGAGCTTTGGGTATTCTTAGAGCTGGGAATCAGGCCGCTGAGGCGGGGCCTTCTTTCTTGAAGAGGGAGTTCTTCCGGTCTAATCCGGATGAGTTTGTCGGGGATCCGAAGGAGCCACTAAAGGCTGATGAGTGGCTAGAGCAAATGAGTAAGACGTTCGAGATGCTTGGCATCAAGGACGGAGCACTGAAAGTGACCTTAGCATCCTTCCAACTGAAGGGAGATGCGGGTCAATGGTGGAAGTACGAGAAGGCTCGTGTTGGTGGTACTTGGGAGGCATTTGTGAATGCTTTTCAGGAGAGGTTTTTGTCTGCGGTAGCTAGGGAGAAGCTGAGGGATTAGTTTAGCCGGCTTAATCAGCAGGGCTTGTCAGTGGCCGAGTTTGAGGCTACTTTTACCAGTCTGTCTAGGTTTGCACCTGAACTGGTGGCGTCTGAGGAACGCCGTTGCTATGAGTTTGAGCGGAAGTTGAGGCGGGGCCTCAAGTTGAGAGTTGGTGGGTCTTACATCCGAGAGTATAGACACCTGGTAGATGCTGCAGCTCATATGGAGCTCATGATGTAGGAGGAGGATGAGGGGCAGAGAGGCTCCAGGAGGAGCCAGGATGGTCAGGGTGATGGCAAGAGGCAGAGGGGTTCTAACCCTCAGCAGTCGCAGGGTGGTGTTGCTAGATCGACCTTCCCAGTGCCGAGTGCAGGCTCCGGGAGAGGTGGTCAGGGGGATTTCACTTGTTACAAGTGTGGCCAGTTGGGTCACAAGGTTTCTGTTTGCCCGCAGAAGGGTGGGGGTTAGAGAGCTGCTTCTTCTTCAGCTAGACCGCAGAGTCGGAATTTGGGCAGGGGGCAGCCCTTGTCTTGTTATCAGTGTGGACAGCCTGGGCACCTGAAGAGGTTTTGCCCGCAGTTGAGTGCCACTTCGGGAGCGTCTGGTTCTAGACAGACGTAGGGTTTTCAGCCAGCTCAGTCTGTGCAGGCCTCGAGGGCCAATCCGGGAGCTTCGTCATCCCAGTCTGTGCAGCAGTCTTTTGCTCCGAGAGGTGAGCAGGTAGACCAGGGGCCTACGGGGCGCGTGTATGCTGTTACCGCGCAGGATTTAGTACCGGCTCCATCAGTAGTGAGAGGTACTTTTCTGTTTTGCAACTCGGTTGCTAGTGTGTTGATAGACACGGGTGCATCTCATTCTTTTGTATCTGCTGCATTTGCATCTGTTTTGGAATTGGAGTTAGCACAGTTAGCATCTCCTATTTGTGTGGTATCACCCTTGGGTGGTGAGTTGATTCTGAAACAGGGTGTTAGAGGATGTGATATAGAGGTCGCCGACTATAGGCTTCCTTTTCCATTTGTTGTCATGCCCATGAAGGGTTTTGATGTTATTTTGGGTATGGACTGGTTATCGTCATACCGGGCTGTTATTGATTGCTACCGCCAGAGGGTCACGTTATGTACCTTGAGCGGGGAGTGGTTCCATTTCTTGGGAGACCGGGTTGGTAGTGTTTTGCCACCGGGGTATGATTCGCGAGGGCGAAGTGAGCTTAGTAGTCTTTTGGCTAGCGTTGAGACTGGTGAGTGTGATGAGACCCAGGTTATATTGCCGAGGGTGGTTTGTGAGTATTCGGATGTCTTTCCCGAAGATCTTGTTAGTTTGCCACCTCACCGAGAGATAGAGTTCTCTATTGATTTAGTGCCCGGCACGGCGCTGATTTCTATGGCACCTTACCGTTTTGCTCCAGCAGAGTTGGTTGAGTTGAAAGTTCAGCTCCAGGAATTGCTAGATAAGGGTTTTGTTCGCCCTAGTGTTTCGCCGTGGGGAGCACCGGCCCTCTTTGTTAAAAAGAAAGATGGTGCCTTGAGATTGTGTATTGACTACCGGAAGTTGAATCGGGCTACGGTTAAGAATAAGTATCCTATGCCCTGTATAGATGATTTGTTTGACCAGTTGAAGGGTTCCCGTTGTTTCTCTAAGATAGACTTGAGATCGGGTTACCACCAGTTGAGGGTCAGGGAAGAGGATATTCCGAAGACGACATTCCGTACGCGGTATGGCCATTATGAGTTTCTGGTGATGCCATTCGGGCTTACCAATGCACCGGCAGTCTTTATGGACTTGATGAACTGGATTTTCCGAGAGTTCTTAGACCGATTTGTGGTCGTCTTTGTGGACGACATCCTTATCTATTCGCCTTCAGAGGAGGAGCACGAGGCACACTTGAGAGTGGTGCTTGAGTTGCTTAGAGCCCATAGGCTGTATGCCAAGTTTGGGAAGTGTGAGTTCTGGCTGAGGGAAGTTAAATTCTTAGGCCACGTGGTATCCGGGGAAGGGGTGTCTGTTGATACATCCAAGGTTGAGGCAGTGCAAGATTGGGCACAGCCTAAGAGTGTGTTTGAGATCCGCAGTTTTCTGGGATTGGCTGGGTATTACCGTCGGTTTGTGAAAGATTTCTCCAGGCTAGCGTTACCGTTGACTAGACTGACTCGGAAGGGAGTCAAGTTTGTGTGGAGTGAGACTTGTGAAAAGTCGTTCCAAGAGCTGAAAGTTAGATTGACCACCGCTCCGGTGATGATTATTCCGGAGAGAGGGTTGGGTTATGCGGTTTACTGTGATGCCTCACGAGAGGGTTTGGGATGTGTGTTGATGCAGGAGGGGAAAGTGGTAGCTTATGGCTCACGTCAGTTGAAAATACACGAGAAGAATTACCCTACACACGACCTAGAGTTAGCAGCAGTGATCTTTGCCTTGAAAATCTGGAGGCACTACCTTTATGGTGAGAGGTTCGACGTATTCTCGGATCATAAGAGTTTGAAGTATCTGTTTACCCAGAGAGACTTGAATTTGAGGCAGAGGAGATGGATGGAGTTCATCGAGGATTATGATTTTGAGTTGCACTATCATCCGGGAAAGGCCAATGTTGTGGCCGATGCCCTTAGTAGGAAGACCATTGGTGATGTAGCTTGTATAGCCATCCGGGAATGGGAGATGTTGGGAGCACTTGGCGAGTTTGATTTGCTACTGGGCGAATCTGTTGAGGCTGCGGCCTTGTTTTCTGTTGTTGCGCAGCCTACACTTGTGACTAGAGTGTTAGAGGCACAGAGAGGTGACCTTGAGGTAGAATCCCTCCGAGAGAAGATCTCCAGTGGGAAAGTTGAGAAGGGTTTGACGGTGTATCCCGACCTGAGTGTGAGATACCGAGACCGTTTGTTTGTACCGGAGTCTTGCCGTGAGGAAGTACTCCGAGAGTTTCATCATTCGCGCCTTGCGGTGCATCCGGGAGGTACTAAGATGTATCAGGATTTGGGTCGCCAGTTTTGGTGGCGGGGTATGAAGAGAGATGTGGCTGTTTTCGTATCGAAGTGCCTTACTTGCCAGCAAGTGAAGGCCGAGCATCAGAGGCCAGCGGGTTTGTTGCAACCCTTGCCTATTGCCGAGTGGAAGTGGGAGCATGTCACTATGGACTTCGTTGTAGGTCTTCCGAGGACTCAGCGGGGTAGTGATGCTATTTGGGTGGTTGTAGACCGGTTGACTAAGTCTGCGCACTTCATTCCTATGCGCGTGAGAGATTCGGTAGATCATCTTGCCGATTTGTATATTCGGGATGTAGTGAGATTGCACGGGGTCCCAGTGACGATCGTCTCAGATAGAGATCCTCGTTTTATTGCTAGGTTGTGGCAGAGTTTGCAGAGTGCCTTGGGCACTAAGTTGACCTTTAGTACGGCTTATCATCCTCAGACTGACGGGCAGTTTGAGCGTACTATTCAAATCCTCGAGGATATGCTTCGGGGTTGTGTCCTGGACTTTAGCGGGACGTGGGAGAGGCACTTACCCTTGGTAGAGTTTGCCTACAACAACAGTTTTCAGTCTAGCATCGGTATGGCACCGTTTGAGGCCTTGTATGGCCGACCGTGTAGGTCTCCAGTTTGTTGGGCCGAGGTGGGTGATGCACCTTTGTTGGGTCCGGAGTTGGTTAGGGAGACGACGGAGAAAGTTGAGCTTATCCGTAAGAGGCTTGTTACAGCCCAGAGTCGACAAAAGAGTTATGCCAACCGTAGGAGGAGGCCTTTGGTGT
Organism: Camellia sinensis; assembly: GCF_055761805.1. Taxonomy (NCBI): domain Eukaryota; kingdom Viridiplantae; phylum Streptophyta; class Magnoliopsida; order Ericales; family Theaceae; genus Camellia; species Camellia sinensis. Next base: position 9,672,392 of record NC_138962.1, on the reverse strand, counting down.
TTGAGGTAGGTGATCATGTCTTTCTGAAGATATCACCTAGGCGAGGTCTGATGAGGTTTGGGAAGAGTGGGAAGTTATCCCCTCAGTTTATTGGTCCTTTTGAGATCCTTAAGAGGATTGGTGAGGTTGCTTATCGGTTAGCTTTACCGCCGCAGTTGTCCGGAGTGCATGACGTGTTTCATGTGAGTATGCTTCGGAAGTATGAGCCAGATCCATCACATGTGTTGGATTGGACCGATTTAGAGGTAGATGAGGATGCCTCGTATGAGGAGAGACCGGTTCGGGTCTTGGATAGGCGGGATCAGATCCTGCGTGGCAAGACCATTCCTTTGGTGAAAGTCTTGTGGAAACATCACGGAGTGGAGGAAGCCACTTGGGAACGTGAGTTGGGAGTCCGTGAGAAATATCTGGACTTGTTTATTGATATGTGATCTTGTATTTAATTTTTGCATTTTGTTGAACTTAAGAGCTTTTATATATGTCTTAAGTTGTGAAACATTGAAAATGTTTTGGTTATTGGAAGTATGTTTGGAACTTGCCTCATATGGAAGTTGATTGTGACACTATATGTGTTGAATATATTGTTGAAATTGGAAAGGTAGTGCATAATGTGGATGCATGTTGAAAGTACATATGTTGTTTACATATTGTGAAATGCCTCTTGTTAAATGGAGGGGATGGCCGGTAATGGGTCGAATTGTTGAATGTTCAAGTGTAACATTGTTTAAAATGGAGGAAAACTTGTTTTGAAAACTTGTGCTTAATTTCGGGGACGAAATTCTTTAAGGGGGGGAGGTTATAGCGATCCCGGGTTTACCCTTGTTGTACAGTGATCCAGACATGTGTCCGTGGATGTTGGTTGTTGTTTATTATCTTGTTTGCATCCTTTTTACTTTGTATATTGAGTATGGGATATGTTGGGCAGGTTTGTTTCAGGCTGGTTGTGTTTGGGAGCCTAGTGTTGCTGCCCAGATTTTTGGCCCTTCGCTCGAGCCAGGAGTTTGTCGCTCGAGCGAGAGTAAGGTTCGTGTCTGGTGGGTCGAGCCAGGGTGGCTTCGCTCGAGCGAGTGTTGCGTCTGGTTCTGGACCTGAGAGTTGCCTTTCTTGGCTCGAGCGAGCTTCCTTCGCTCGAGCGGTCTGGGTTTTTCTTCGCTCGATCGAGAACTTCTTGGCTCGAGCGAGAGTTTCTGTGTCTGGTCGCTCGAGCGACAAAGGCTTCGCTCGAGCGAGCGTGTTTTATATCAGCGGACAGTAGCGATTTTGAACTTTAGTTTTTCACTTCTTTTTTTTTTATCAAACCTAGATCCGAGACCCTCTCTCTCTAAACTTACATTCTCTCTAAGATTTGATATCCCTAGAGTGTGAATCTAGCCTAGAGCCTTTGTAAAAAAGATAGAGGGCGTTGAGAGCTTTGTTTTAATCTGAAAAAGTTTGGATTTGGAGCAAGTTGATCTTCGAGTCTTCATCTCCTTTTTGGCTTAAACTTCGAGGTAGGGATATCCTACTCCTCTCTATGGATTTTGTCTTTAAATTTTGGTATTTTGAGATGTTGGGTTTGGCTTGGTAATTTTGTGAAAATTTGGGGCTTTTGTGTAATTTTACAAAAGTTGGGGTTTTATTCATAATAAACCTAGATGCATGTTTGGCATGGAGAAATGGAATTGATGTTAAATCATTGATGAAAATGGGACCTAAGGGTTGAAATGGTAATTATGGAAAATGGCCTAATTACATTGTTTGATTAATTGGGATAATTAATGGTGAGAAATGAGGAAATGAAATGTTGAATGAATATCCATTTGTGCATTTATTTTCTGTTTAGAAATAACTGCTTTGGGCTATCGGCGGAGGATAGTCGTGATTGTTGTAGACAATGCATGATGATTAGGCAAACTGAAACTAATCAATGAAATGTGTCATAGAACTTGACGGTTGATAGAATACATTAACTGTATGTATTGGGTGATTGTATATAGAACCAATGTGTTTATATACGTTATGTGTAGAGGAGGAGATAGGGGATGTACTCCGCGGTTTAGGGGAAGATAGGGGATGTACCTCTAAACCGGATAGTGTTGGGAGAAGATAGGGGATGAACTCCGTAGATACAGCTCATATGCTTGTCTAGTGAAGTGAAGATAGAGCTCACATGCTTATCTTTGTGAAGTGTGGATACAGCTTATATGCTTATCTGTGAATGTGGGATATTGTTGTTATACATATCTGTTGAGAATGTGGATATAGCTTATATGCTTATCTGAATGTGGGATATAGTTTTTATACATATCTGTGGAAATGATGATAGAGCTAGCATGCTTATCTGTTGAAAAAGGGAAAATGAAAGGTAACTTAGACTCATAAGTTGTATGACATAAATGTGTAATTTATGTGAATGTATCTGTGTTAGCCATCTATCAATTGCTAATCTTTTAGTCATTGTTCATGGTTGGTTTAGTGTATTTCTACTGGGCTGTGGCTCACCCTATATGGGAATATCATTTTCAGGTACAGGTAGCATGCCACCTCCAAGGACATAGCTTGGGAGGCTTGAGGCGGACATAATGTTGTCATTTTACTTTTTGATGTATTACATGTAACTTCAAGCCAAGGGCTTAATGTGTAAACGAGTTAGTACTCTTTTGTTGTAACCAAGTGTTAACTTGGAAAGCTGTAAGCCCGTAGGGCATTTTGTTTTGATGTTAACATGTAATACTTATGTAATGGAACTTTAATGAATAAAAGAATGTGGCTAGTTTATATGTAAATGCATGTCTTATCTGATGGGTTTAAGCTAGTTGGAAGTTATGGAATAAAAGGGTGTAGTTGGATCATTTATCACTCACCTAGTTGGAATGTTGATTATATATCCATTGTTGCATTTATTTTCTGCATAGAAATAACTGCTTTGGGCTATCGGTGGAGGATAGTCTTGATTGTTGTAGACAATATATGATGATTAGGCAAACTGAAACTAATCACTGGAATGTGTCATTGAGATTGGCGATTGAAAGAATACATTAAATTTATGTATTGTGTGATGATGTGTATAATTGTTGTTTATATGCATTGTGTTGTGTTGGAGGACATAGGGGATGTACTCCGCGGTTTAGGGGAAGATAGGGGATGGACCTCTAAACCGGATGTTGTTGGGAGGAGATAGGGGATGGACTCCGTAGATAGAGCTCATATGCTTATCTAGTAATGTGTTGACAGAGCTCATATGCTTGTCATTGGAAGTGTGATAGTGCTCATATGCATATCTGTGGAAGTGATGATATAGCTTGTATGCTTATCTGTTGGTATGTGATATAGCTAGTATGCTTATCTGTTATGTAATGGGAAGTTCTTGATATGAGTTGTTTGACCAGGTTCTGAGCCATGGTTATAAATTGAGAATTTGAAAGGAATTGGAAAATGAATGGTAATATGGACTTGTATGTCATGAACATGTAAAGTGTGATAAGGGAAAGTATCAGTGTTGGCCATCTATCAACTGCTAATCTTTTAGTCATTGTTCATATTTGGTTTAGTATATTTCTACTGGGCTGTGGTTCACCCTATATGGGAATATCATTTTCAGGTACAGGTAGCATGCCATCTCCAAGGACGTAGCTTGGGAGGCTAGAGGCAAGCGGACTTTTGTTGTTTTATTTCTTGATGTATTACATGTATATTCAAGCCAAGGGCTTAATGTGTAAATGAGTTAGCACTCTTTTGTTGTAACCAAGTGTTAACTTGGAAAGCAGTAAGCCCGTAGGACATTTGCTTTTGTAGATTAACATGTAATACTTTTGTAAAGAACTACTCTGATGAATAGAAGAATGTTTATCTTTATTACCAATGCATGTCTATATTGATGGGTTTAATGTGTTATTTTGAGGGCGTTACATACTCAACATCCTTTTTTATATAATTTCCAAAGAGATCGTTAAGGTATAGTGGTTTATGGATTGAACTACCATTTTTAATTTTATGCAACTTTAATTTTTATTTTTATTCAACTTCCATTTTTATTCAATTTACTTTTCTATTAAACTTCCTTTTTTATTTAATTTCCAAATAGATCGTTAAGGTATAGTGATTTCTTGAATGAACTTCAATTTTTAATTTTCTGCAACTTCTATTTTTATTTTTATTTAACTTCCTTTTTTATTCTAGTTTCTTTTCTACTCAACTTCTTTTTTTATTTAATTTCCAAATAGATCGTGAAGGTATAGTCGTTTGTGGATTGAACTTCCATTTTTAATTTTATGCAACATTAATTTTTATTTTTATTCAACTTCCATTTTTATTCAATTTACTTTTCTATTAAACTTCCTTTTTTATTTAATTTCCAAATAGATCATTAAGGTATAGTGGTTTCTTGAATGAACTTCCATTTTTAATTTTCTGCAACTTCTATTTTTATTTTTATTCGACTTCCATTTTTATTCAAGTCATTTTTCTATTCAACCTCCCTTTTTATTTAATTTCCAAATAGATTGTTAAGGTATAGTGGTTTCTTGAATGAACTTCCAATTTTAATTTTTTGCAACTTCCATTTTTATTTCTATTCAACTTCTATTTTTATTCAAGTTTCTTTTCTATTCAACTTCCTTTTTTATTTAATTTCTAAATAGATCGTTAAGGTATAGTGGTTTCTGGATTGAACTTCCATGTTTAATTTTATGCAACTTTCACTTTTATTTTTATTCAACTTCCATTTTTCTTCATTTTACTTTTCTATTAAACTTCCTTTTTTATTTAATTTCTAAATAGATCGTTAAGGTATAGTGGTTTCTGGATTGAACTTCCACGTTTAATTTTACGCAACTTTCAGTTTTATTTTTATTCAACTTCCATTTTTGTTCATTTTACTTTTCTATTAAACTTCCATTTTTATTTAATTTCCAAATAGATCGTTAAGGTAAAGTGGTTTCTTGAATGAACTTCCATTTATAATTTTCTGCAACTTCCATTTTTATTTAATTTCCAAATAGATCGTTAAGGTATAATGGTTTCTTGAATCAACTTCCGATTTTAATTTTCTGCAACTTCCATTTTTATTTTTATTTAACTTCCTTTTTTTGTTCAGGTTTCTTTTCTAGTCAACATCCTTTTTTATTTAATTTCCAAATAGATCGTTATGGTAAAGTGGTTTCTGGATTGAACTTCGATTTTTATTTTTATTCAACTTCCATTTTTATTCAATTTACATTTCTATTAAACTTACTTTTTTATTTAATTTGCAAATAGATCGTTAAGTTATAGTGGTTTCTCGACTGAACTTCCATTTTTAATTTTCTGCAACATCCATTTTTATTTTTATTTAACTTCCTTTTTTATTCAAGTTTCTTTTCTACTCAACTTCCTTTTTTATTTAATTTCCAAATAGATCGTTAAGGTATAGTGGTTTCCGGATTGAACTTCCATTTTTAATTTTCTGCAACTTCCATTTTTATTTTTATTCAATGTAGTTTTCTATTAAACTTCCTTTTTTATTTAATTTACAAACAAATCGTTAAGGTATAGTGGTTTCTTGAAGGAACTACCATTTTTAATTTTCTGCAACTTCCATTTTTATTTTTATTCGACTTCCATCTTTATTCAAGTCATTTTTCTATTTAACTTCTATTTTTATTTAATTTCCAAATAGATCGTTAAGGTATGTTGGTTTCTTGAATGAACTTCCATTTTTAATTTTCTGCAACTTCCATATTTATTTTTATTCAACTTCTATTTTTATTCAATTTACTTTTCTATTAAACTTCCTTTTTTATTTAATTTACAAACAGATCGTTAAGGTATAGTGGTTTCTTGAATGAACTTCCATTTTTAATTTTCTACAACTTCCATTTTTATTTTTATTCGACTTCCATCTTTATTCAAGTCATTTTTCTATTAAACTTCTTTTTTTATATAATTTCCAAATAGATCGTTAAGGTATAGTGGTTTCTTGAATGAACTTCCATTTTTAATTTTCTGCAACTTAGATTTTTATTTTTATTTGACTTCCATTTTTATTCAAGTCATTTTTCTATTCAACCTCCTTTTTTATTTAATTTCCAAATAGATCGTTAAGGTATTCTGGTTTCCGGATTGAACTTCCATTTTTAATTTTATGCAACTTTCATTTTTATTTTTATTCAGCTTCCATTTTTATTCAATTTACTTTTCTATTAAACTTCCTCTTTTATTTAATTTCAGAATAGATCGTTAAGGTATAGTGGTTTCTTGAATGAACTTCCATTTTTAATTTTCCGCAACTTCCTTTTTTATTTAATTTCCAAATAGATCGTTAAGGTATAGTGGTTTCTGGATTGAACTTCCATTTTTAATTTTATGCAACTTTAATTTTTATTTTTATTCAACTTCCATTTTTATTCAATTTACTTTTCTATTAAACTTCCTTTTTTATTTAATTTCCAAATAGATCGTTAAGGTATAGTGGTTTCTTGAATGAACTTCCATTTTTAATTTTTTGCAACTTCCATTTTTATTTTTATTCGACTTCCATTTTTATTCAAGTCATTTTTCTATTCAACTTCCTTTTTCATTTAATTTCCAAATAGATCATTAAGGTATTGTGGTTTCTTGAATGAACTTCCAATTTTAATTTTCTGCAACTTCAATTTCTATTTCTATTCATCTTCTTTTTTTATTCAGGTTTCTTTTCTATTTAACTTCTTTTTTTATTTAATTTCTAAATAGATAGTTAAGGTATAGCGGTTTCTGGATTGAACTTCCATTATTAATTTTATGCAACTTTCACTTTTATTTTCATTCAACTTCCATTTCTATTTAATTTCCAAATAGATCGTTAAGGTATTGTGGTTTCTTGAATGAACTTCCATTTATAATATTCTGCAACTTCCATTTTTATTTTTATTCAACTTCCATTTTTATTCAAGTCATTTTTCTATTCAACTTCCTCTTTTATTTAATTTCCAAATAGATCGTTAAGGTATAGTGGTTTCCTGAATGAACTTCCATTTTAATTTTCTGCAACTTCTATTTTTATTTTTATTTAACTTCCTCTTTTGTTCAGGTTTCTTTTCTACTCAACTTCCTTTTTTATTTAATTTCCCAATAGATCGTTATGGTATAGTGGTTTCTGGATTGAACATCCATTATTAATTTCATGCAACATTCACTTTTATTTTCATTCAACTTCCATTTTTGTTCAATTTACTTTTCTATTAAACTTCCATTTCTATTTAATTTCCAAATAGGTCGTTAAGGTATAGTGGTTTCTTGAATGAACTTCCATTTATAATTTTCTGCAACTTCCATTTTTATTTTTATTCAACTTCCATTTTTATTCAGGTTATTTTTCTATTCAACGTCCTCTTTTATTTAATTTCCAAACAGATCGTTAAGGTATAGTGGTTTCTTGAATGAACTTCCATTTTTAATTTTCTGCAACTTCTATTTTTATTTTTATTTAACTTCCTTTTTTGTTCAGGTTTCTTTTCTACTCAACTTCCTTTTTTATTTAATTTCCAAATAGATCGTTATGGTATAGTGGTTTCTGGATTGAACTTCCATTTTTATTTTCATTCAACTTCCATTTTTGTTCAATTTACATTTCTATGAAACTTACTTTTTTCTTTAATTTCCAAATAGATCGTTAAGGTATAGTGGTTTCTCGAATGAACTTCCATTTTTAATTTTCTGCAACTTCCATTTTTATTTATATTTAACTGCCTTTTTTATTCAAGTTTCTTTTCTACACAACTTCCTTTTTTATTTAATTTCCAAATAGATCGTTAAGGTATAGTGGTTTCTGGATTGAACTTCCATTTTTAATTTTCTGCGACTTCCATTTTTATTTTTATTCAACTTCTATTTTTATTCAATTTACTTTTCTATTAAACTTCCTTTTTTATTTAATTTACAAACAAATCGTTAAGGTATAGTGGTTTCCTGAACGAACTTCCATTTTTAATTTTCTGCAACTTCCATTTTTATTTTTATTCGACTTCCGTCTTTATTCAAGTCATTTTTCCATTTAACTTCTTTTTTTATTTAATTTCCAAATAGATCGTTAAGGTATAGTGGTTTCTTGAATGAACTTCCATTTTTAATTTTCTGCAACTCCCGTTTTTATTTTTATTCGACTTCCGTCTTTGTTCAAGTCATTTTTCTATTTAACTTCTTTTCTTATTTAATTTCCAAATAGATCGTTAAGGTATAGTGGTTTCTTTAATGAACTTCTATTTTTAATTTTCTGCAACTTACATTTTTATTTTTATTTGACTTTCATTTTTATTCAAGTCATTTTTCTATTCAACCTCCTTTTTTATTTAATTTCCAAATAGATCGTTAAGGTATTGTAGTTTCCGGATTGAACTTCCATTTTTAATTTTATGCAACTTTCATTTTTATTTTTATTCAGCTTCCATTTTTATTCAAGTTTCTTTTCTATTCAACTTCTTTTTTTATTTAATTTCTAAATACATAGTTAAGGTATAGTGGTTTCTGGATTGAACTTCCATTATTAATTTTATGCAACTTTCACTTTTATTTTCATTCAACTTCCATTTCTATTTAATTTCCAAATAGATCGTTAAGGTATTGTGGTTTATTGAATGAACTTCCATTTATAATATTCTGCAACTTCCATTTTTATTTTTATTCAACTTCCATTTTCATGCAAGTCATTTTTCTATTCAACTTCCTCTTTTATTTAATTTCCAAATAGATCGTTAAGGTATAGTGGTTTCTTGAATGAACTTCCATTTTTAATTTTCTGGAACTTCTATTTTTATTTTTATTTAACTTCCTCTTTTGTTCAGGTTTCTTTTCTACTCAACTTCCTTTTTTATTTAATTTCCAAATAGATCGTTATGGTATAGTGGTTTCGGGATTGAACTTCCATTATTAATTTCATGCAACTTTCACTTTTATTTTCATTCAACTTCCATTTTCGTTCAATTTACTTTTCTGTTAAACTTCCATTTCTATTTAATTTCCAAATAGGTCGTTAAGGTATAGTGGTTTCTTGAATGAACTTCCATTTTTATTTTTATTCAACTTCCATTTTTAGTCAGGTTATTTTTCTATTCAACTTCCTCTTTTATTTAATTTCCAAATAGATCATTAAGGTGTAGTGGTTTCTTGAATAAACTTCCATTTTTAATTTTCTGCAACTTCTATTTATATTTTTATTTAACATCCTTTTTTGTTCAGGTTTCTTTTCTACTCAACTTCCTTTTTTATTTAATTTCCAAATAGATAGTTATGGTATAGTGGTTTCTGGATTGAACTTCCATTTTTATTTTCATTCAACTTCCATTTTTGTTCCATTTACATTTCTATTAAACTTACTTTTTTATTTTATTTCCAAATAGATCGTTAAGGTATAGTGGTTTCTCGAATGAACTTCCATTTTTAATTTTCTGCAACTTCCATTTTTATTTACATTTAACTTCCTTTTTTATTCAAGTTTCTTATCTACTCAACTTCCTTTTTTATTTAATTTCCAAATATATCGTTAAGGTATAGTGGTTTCTGGATTGAACTTCCATTTTTAATTTTCTGCAACTTCCATTTTTATTTTTATTCGACTTCCATCTGTATTCAAGTCATTTTTCTATTTAACTTCTTTTTTTATTTAATTTCCAAATATATCGTTAAGGTATAGTGGTTTCTTGAACGAACTTTCATTTTTAATTTTCTGCAACTTTCATTTTCATTTTTATTCAACTCCTATTTTTATTCAATTTACTTTTCTATTAAACTTCCTTTTTCATTTAATTTACAAACAGCTCGTTAAGGTATAGTGGTTTCCTGAATGAACTTCCATTTTTAATTTTCTGCAACTTCCATTTTTATTTTTATTCGACTTCCGTCTTTATTCAAGTCATTTTTCTATTTAACTTCTTTTTTATTTAATTTCCAAATAGATCGTTAAGGTGTAGTGGTTTCTTGAATGAACTTCCATTTTTAATTTTCTGCAACTTACATTTTTATTTTTATTTGACTTTCATTTTTATTCAAGTCATTTTTCTATTCAACATCCTTTTTTATTTATTTTCCAAATAGATCGTTAAGGTATTGTAGTTTCTGGATTGAACTTCCATTTCTAATTTTATGCAACTTTCATTTTTCTTTTTATTCAGCTTCCATTTTTATTCAATTTACTTTTCTATTAAACTTCCTCTTTTATTTAATTTCCAAATAGGTCGTTAAGGTATAGTGATTTTTTGAATGAACTTCCATTTTTAATTTTCTACAACTTCCTTTTTTTATTTAATTTCCAAATAGATCGTTAAGGTATAGTGGTTTCTGGATTGAACTTCCATTTTTAATTTTCTGCAACTTTAATTTTTATTTTTATTCAACTTCCATTTTTATTCAATTTACTTTTCTATTAAACTTCCTTTTTTATTTAATTTCCAAACAGATCGTTAAGGTATTGTGGTTTCTTGAATGAACTTCCATTTTTAATTTTCTGCAACTTCCATTTTTATTCAAGTCATTTTTCTATTCAACTTCCTTTTTTATTTAATTTCCAAATAGATCGTTAAGGTGTAGTGGTTTCTTGAATGAACTTCCAATTTTAATTTTCTTCAACTTCAATTTTTATTTCTATTCATCTTCTTTTTTATTCAAGTTTCTTTTCTATTCAACTTCCTTTTTCATTTAATTTCTAAATAGATAGTTAATGTAGAGTGGTTTCTGGATTGAACTTCCATTATTAATTTTATGCAACTTTCACTTTTATTTTCATTCAGCTTCCATTTCTATTTAATTTCCAAATAGATCGTTAAGGTATTGTGGTTTCTTGAATGAACTTCCATTTATAATATTCTGCAACTTCCATTTTTATTTTCATTCAACTTCCATTTCTATTTAATTTCCAAATAGGTCGTTAAGGTATAGTGGTTTCTTGAATGAACTTCCATTTATAATTTTCTGCAACTTCCATTTTTATTTTTATTCAACTTCCATTTTTATTCAGGTTATTTTTCTATTCAACTTCCTCTTTTATTTAATTTCCAAACAGATCGTTAAGGTATAGTGGTTTCTTGAATGAACTTCCATTTTTAATTTTCTGCAACTTCTATTTTTATTTTGATTTAACTTCCTTTTTTGTTCAGGTTTCTTTTCTACTCAACTTCCTTTTTTATTTAATTTCCAAATAGATCGTTATGGTACAGTGGTTTCTGGATTGAACTTCCATTTTTATTTTCATTCAACATCCATTTTTCTTCAATTTACATTTCTATTAAACTTACTTTTTTCTTTAATTTCCAAATAGATCGTTAAGGTATAGTGGTTTCTCGAATGAACTTCCATTTTTAATTTTCTGCAACTTCTATTTTTATTTATATTTAACTGCCTTTTTTATTCAAGTTTCTTTTCTACACAACTTCCTTTTTTATTTAATTTCCAAATAGATAATAAGGTATAGTGGTTTCTGGATTGAACTTCAATTTTTAATTTTCTGCGACTTCCATTTTTATTTTTATTCAACTTCTATTTTTATTCAATTTACTTTTCTATTAAACTTCCTTTTTTATTTAATTTACAAACAAATCGTTAAGGTATAGTGGTTTCTTGAACGAACTTCCATTTTTAATTTTCTGCAACTTCCATTTTTATTTTTATTCGACCTCCGCCTTTATTCAAGTCATTTTTCCATTTAACTTCTATTTTTATTTAATTTCCAAATAGATCGTTAAGGTATAGTGGTTTCTTGAATGAACTTCCATTTTTAATTTTCTGCAACTTCCATATTTATTTTTATTCGACTTCTATTTTTATTCAATTTACTTTTCTATTAAACTTCCTTTTTTATTTAATTTACAAACAGATCGTTAAGGTATAGTGGTTTCTTGAATGAACTTCCATTTATAATTTTCTACAACTTCCATTTTTATTTTTATTCGACTTCCATCTTTATTCAAGTCATTTTTCTATTAAACTTCTTTTTTTATATAATTTCCAAATAGATCGTTAAGGTATAGTGGTTTCTCGAATGAACTTCCATTTTTAATTTTCTGCAACTTAGATTTTTATTTTTATTTGACTTCCATTTTTATTCAAGTCATTTTTCTATTCAACCTCCATTTTTGTTTCATTTCCAAATAGATCGTTAAGGTATTCTGGTTTCCGGATTGAACTTCCATTTTTAATTTTATGCAACTTTCATTTTTATTTTTATTCAGCTTCCATTTTTATTCAATTTACTTTTCTATTAAACTTCCTCTTTTATTTAATTTCAGAATAGATCGTTAAGGTATAGTGGTTTCTTGAATGAACTTCCTTTTTTATTTAATTTCCAAATAGATCGTTAAGGTATAGTGGTTTCTGGATTGAACTTCCATTTTTAATTTTATGCAACTTTAATTTTTATTTTTATTCAACTTCCATTTTTATTCAATTTACTTTTCTATTAAACTTCCTTTTTTATTTAATTTCCAAATAGATCGTTAAGGTATAGTGGTTTCTTGAATGAACTTCCATTTTTAATTTTCTGCAACTTCCATTTTTATTTTTATTCGACTTCCATTTTTATTCAAGTCATTTTTCTATTGAACTTCCTTTTTTATTTAATTTCCAAATAGATCGTTAAGATATTGTGGTTTCTTGAATGAACTTCCAATTTTAATTTTCTGCAACTTCAATTTCTATTTCTATTCATCTTCTTTTTTTATTCAGGTTTCTTTTCCATTTAACTTCTTTTTTTATTTAATTTCTAAATAGATAGTTAAGGTATAGCGGTTTCTGGATTGAACTTCCATTATTAATTTTATGCAACTTTCACTTTTATTTTCATTCAACTTCCATTTCTATTTAATTTCCAAATAGATCGTTAAGGTATTGTGGTTTCTTGAATGAACTTCCATTTATAATGTTCTGCAACTTCCATTTTTATTTTTATTCAACTTCCCATTTTATTCAAGTCATTTTTCTATTCAACTTCCTCTTTTATTTAATTTCCAAATAGATCGTTAAGGTATAGTGGTTTCCTGAATGAACTTCCATTTTTAATTTTCTGCAACTTCTATTTTTATTTTTATTTAACTTCCTCTTTTGTTCAGGTTTCTTTTCTACTCAACTTCCTTTTTCATTTAATTTCCCAATAGATCGTTATGGTATATTGGTTTCTGGATTGAACTTCCATTATTAATTTCATGCAACATTCACTTTTATTTTCATTCAACTTCCATTTTTGTTCAATTTACTTTTCTATTAAACTTCCATTTCTCTTTAATTTCCAAATAGGTCGTTAAGGTATAGTGGTTTCTTGAATGAACTTCCATTTATAATTTTCTGCAACTTCCATTTTTATTTTTATTCAACTTCCATTTTTATTCAGGTTATTTTTCTATTCAACGTCCTCTTTTATTTAATTTCCAAACAGATCGTTAAGGTATAGTGGTTTCTTGAATGAACTTCCATTTTTAATTTTCTGCAACTTCTATTTTTATTTTTATTTAACTTCCTTTTTTGTTCAGGTTTCTTTTCTACTCAACTTCCTTTTTTATTTACTTTCCAAATAGATCGTTATGGTACAGTGGTTTCTGGATTGAACTTCCATTTTTATTTTCATTCAACTTCCATTTTTGTTCAATTTACATTTCTATTAAACTTACTTTTTTCTTTAATTTCCAAATAGATCGTTAAGGTATAGTGGTTTCTCGAATGAACTTCCATTTTTAATTTTCTGCAGCTTCCATTTTTATTTATATTTAACTGCCTTTTTTATTCAAGTTTCTTTTCTACACAACTTCCTTTTTTATTTAATTTCCAAATAGATCGTTAAGGTATAGTGGTTTCTGGATTGAACTTCCATTTTTAATTTTCTGCGACTTCCATTTTTATTTTTATTCAACTTCTATTTTTATTCAATTTACTTTTCTATTAAACTTCCTTTTTTATTTAATTTACAAACAAATCGTTAAGGTATAGTGGTTTCTTGAACGAACTTCCATTTTTAATTTTCTGCAACTTTCATTTTTATTTTTATTCGACTTCCGTCTTTATTCAAGTCATTTTTCCATTTAACTTCTTTTTTTATTTAATTTCCAAATAGATCGTTAAGGTATAGTGGTTTCTTGAATGAACTTCCATTTTTAATTTTCTGCAACTCCCGTTTTTATTTTTATTCGACTTCCGTCTTTGTTCAAGTCATTTTTCTATTTAACTTCTTTTCTTATTTAATTTCCAAATAGATCGTTAAGGTATAGAGGTTTCTTTAATGAACTTCTATTTTTAATTTTCTGCAACTTACATTTTTATTTTTATTTGACTTTCATTTTTATTCAAGTCATTTTTCTATTCAACCTCCTTTTTTATTTAATTTCCAAATAGATCGTTAAGGTATTGTAGTTTCCGGATTGAACTTCCATTTTTAATTTTATGTAACTTTCATTTTTATTTTTATTCAGCTTCCATTTTTATTCAATTTACTTTTCTATTAAACTTCCTCTTTTATTTAATTTCCAAATAGATCGTTAAGGTATAGTGGTTTTTGAATGAACTTCCATTTTTTAATTTTCTGCAACTTCCTTTTTTATTTAATTTCCAAATAGATCGTTAAGGTATAGTGGTTTCTAGATTGAACTTCCTTTTTAAATTTTATCCAACTTTAATTTTTATTTTTATTCTACTTCCATTTTTATTAAATTTACTTTTCTATTAAACTTCCTTTTTTATTTAATTTCCAAATAGATCGTTAAGGTATAGTGGTTTCTTCAATGAACTTCCATTTTTAATTTTCTGTAACTTCCATTTTTATTTTTATTCGACTTCCATTTTTATTCAAGTCATTTTTCTATTCAACTTCCTTTTTTATTTAATTTCCAAATAGATCGTTAAGGTATAGTGGTTTCTTGAATGAACTTCCAATTTTAATTTTCTGCAACTTCAATTTTTATTTCTATTCATCTTCTTCTTTTATTCAAGTTTCTTTTCTATTCAACTTCTTTTTTTATTTAATTTCTAAATAGATAGTTAAGGTATAGTGGTTTCTGGATTGAACTTCCACTATTAATTTTATGCAACTTTCACTTTTATTTTCATTCAACTTCCATTTCTATTTAATTTCCAAATAGATCGTTAAGGTATTGTGGTTTATTGAATGAACTTCCATTTATAATATTCTGCAACTTCCATTTTTATTTTTATTCAACTTCCATTTTTATTCAAGTCATTTTTCTATTCAACTTCCTCTTTTATTTAATTTCCAAATAGATCGTTAAGGTATAGTGGTTTCTTGAATGAACTTCCATTTTTAATTTTCTGGAACTTCTATTTTTATTTTTATTTAACTTCCTCTTTTGTTCAGGTTTCTTTTCTACTCAACTTCCTTTTTTATTTAATTTCCAAATAGATCGTTATGGTATAGTGGTTTCGGGATTGAACTTCCATTATTAATTTCATGCAACTTTCACTTTTATTTTCATTCAACTTCCATTTTTGTTCAATTTACTTTTCTGTTAAACTTCCATTTCTATTTAATTTCCAAATAGGTCGTTAAGGTATAGTGGTTTCTTGAATGAACTTCCATTTTTATTTTTATTCAACTTCCATTTTTAGTCAGGTTATTTTTCTATTCAACTCCCTCTTTTATTTAATTTCCAAATAGATCATTAAGGTGTAGTGGTTTCTTGAATAAACTTCCATTTTTAATTTTCTGCAACTTCTATTTATATTTTTATTTAACATCCTTTTTTGTTCAGGTTTCTTTTCTACTCAACTTCCTTTTTTATTTAATTTCCAAATAGATAGTTATGGTATAGTGGTTTCTGGATTGAACTTCCATTTTTATTTTCATTCAACTTCCATTTTTGTTCCATTTACATTTCTATTAAACTTACTTTTTTATTTTATTTCCAAATAGAACGTTAAGGTATAGTGGTTCTCGAATGAACTTCCATTTTTAATTTTCTGCAACTTCCATTTTTATTTACATTTAACTTCCTTTTTTATTCAAGTTTCTTATCTACTCAACTTCCTTTTTTATTTAATTTCCAAATATATCGTTAAGGTATAGTGGTTTCTGGATTGAACTTCCATTTTTAATTTTCTGCAACTTCCATTTTTATTTTTATTCGACTTCCATCTGTATTCAAGTCATTTTTCTATTTAACTTCTTTTTTTATTTAATTTCCAAATAGATCGTTAAGGTATAGTGGTTTCTTGAATGAACTTTCATTTTTAATTTTCTGCAACTTCCATTTTCATTTTTATTCAACTTCTATTTTTATTCAATTTACTTTTCTATTAAACTTCCTTTTTTATTTAATTTACAAACAGATCGTTAAGGTATAGTGGTTTCCTGAATGAACTTACATTTTTAATTTCCTGCAACTTCCATTTTTATTTTTATTCAACTTCCGTCTTTATTCAAGTCATTTTTCTATTTAACTTCTTTTTTATTTAATTTCCAAATAGATCGTTAAGGTGTAGTGGTTTCTTGAATGAACTTCCATTTTTAATTTTCTGCAACTTACATTTTTATTTTTATTTGACTTTCATTTTTATTCAAGTCATTTTTCTATTCAACATCCTTTTTTATTTATTTTCCAAATAGATCGTTAAGGTATTGTAGTTTCTGGATTGAACTTCCATTTCTAATTTTATGCAACTTTCATTTTTCTTTTTATTCAGCTTCCATTTTTATTCAATTTACTTTTCTATTAAACTTCCTCTTTTATTTAATTTCCAAATAGGTCGTTAAGGTATAGTGATTTTTTGAATGAACTTCCATTTTTAATTTTCTACAACTTCCTTTTTTTATTTAATTTCCAAATAGATCGTTAAGGTATAGTGGTTTCTGGATTGAACTTCCATTTTTAATTTTCTGCAACTTTAATTTTTATTTTTATTCAACTTCCATTTTTATTCAATTTACTTTTCTATTAAACTTCCTTTTTTATTTAATTTCCAAACAGATCGTTAAGGTATTGTGGTTTCTTGAATGAACTTCCATTTTTAATTTTCTGCAACTTCCATTTTTGTTCAAGTCATTTTTCTATTCAACTTCCTTTTTTATTTAATTTCCAAATAGATCGTTAAGGTGTAGTGGTTTCTTGAATGAACTTCCAATTTTAATTTTCTGCAACTTCAATTTTTATTTCTATTCATCTTCTTTTTTATTCAAGTTTCTTTTCTATTCAACTTCCTTTTTCATTTAATTTCTAAATAGATAGTTAATGTAGAGTGGTTTCTGGATTGAACTTCCATTATTAATTTTATGCAACTTTCACTTTTATTTTCATTCAGCTTCCATTTCTATTTAATTTCCAAATAGATCGTTAAGGTATTGTGGTTTCTTGAATGAACTTCCATTTATAATATTCTGCAACTTCCATTTTTATTTTCATTCAACTTCCATTTTTAATTTTCTACAACTTCCTTTTTTTATTTAATTTCCAAATAGATCGTTAAGGTATAGTGGTTTCTGGATTGAACTTCCATTTTTAATTTTCTGCAACTTTAATTTTTATTTTTATTCAACTTCCATTTTTATTCAATTTACTTTTCTATTAAACTTCCTTTTTTATTTAATTTCCAAACAGATCGTTAAGGTATTGTGGTTTCTTGAATGAACTTCCATTTTTAATTTTCTGCAACTTCCATTTTTGTTCAAGTCATTTTTCTATTCAACTTCCTTTTTTATTTAATTTCCAAATAGATCGTTATGGTGTAGTGGTTTCTTGAATGAACTTCCAATTTTAATTTTCTGCAACTTCAATTTTTATTTCTATTCATCTTCTTTTTTATTCAAGTTTCTTTTCTATTCAACTTCCTTTTTCATTTAATTTCTAAATAGATAGTTAATGTAGAGTGGTTTCTGGATTGAACTTCCATTATTAATTTTATGCAACTTTCACTTTTATTTTCATTCAGCTTCCATTTCTATTTAATTTCCAAATAGATCGTTAAGGTATTGTGGTTTCTTGAATGAACTTCCATTTATAATATTCTGCAACTTCCATTTTTATTTTCATTCAACTTCCATTTTTAATTTTCTACAACTTCTTTTTTTATTTAATTTCCAAATAGATCGTTAAGGTATAGTGGTTTCTGGATTGAACTTCCATTTTTAATTTTCTGCAACTTTAATTTTTATTTTTATTCAACTTCCATTTTTATTCAATTTACTTTTCTATTAAACTTCCTTTTTTATTTAATTTCCAAACAGATCGTTAAGGTATTGTGGTTTCTTGAATGAACTTCCATTTTTAATTTTCTGCAACTTCCATTTTTGTTCAAGTCATTTTTCTATTCAACTTCCTTTTTTATTTAATTTCCAAATAGATCGTTATGGTGTAGTGGTTTCTTGAATGAACTTCCAATTTTAATTTTCTGCAACTTCAATTTTTATTTCTATTCATCTTCTTTTTTATTCAAGTTTCTTTTCTATTCAACTTCCTTTTTCATTTAATTTCTAAATAGATAGTTAATGTAGAGTGGTTTCTGGATTGAACTTCCATTATTAATTTTATGCAACTTTCACTTTTATTTTCATTCAGCTTCCATTTCTATTTAATTTCCAAATAGATCGTTAAGGTATTGTGGTTTCTTGAATGAACTTCCATTTATAATATTCTGCAACTTCCATTTTTATTTTCATTCAACTTCCATTTCTATTTAATTTCCAAATAGATCGTTAAGGTATTGTGGTTTCTTGAATGAACTTCCATTTATAATATTCTGCAACTTCCATTTTTATTTTTATTCAACTACCATTTTTATTCAAGTCATTTTTCTATTTAACTTCCTCTTTTATTTAATTTCCAAATAGATCGTTAAGGTATAGTGGTTTCTTTAATGAACTTCCATTTATAATTTTCTGCAACTTCCATTTTTATTTTTATTCAACTTCCATTTTTATTCAAGTTATTTTTCTATTCAACTTCCTCTTTTATTTAATTTCCAAATAGATCGTTAAGGTATCGTGGTTTCTTGAATGAACTTCCATTTTTAATTTTCTGCAACTTCTATTTTTATTTTTATTTAACTTCCTTTTTTGTTCAGGTTTCTTTTCTACTCAACTTCCTTTTTTATTTAATTTCCAAATAGATCGTTATGGTATAGTGGTTTCTGGATTGAACTTCCATTTTTATTTTTATTCAGCTTCCATTTTTATTCAATTTACTTTTGTATTAAACTTACTTTTTTATTTAATTTCCAAATACATCGTTAAGGTGTAGTGGTTTCTTGAATGAACTTTCATTTTTAATTTTCTGCAACTTCCATTTTTATTTTTATTTAACTTCCTTTTTTATTCAAGTTTCTTTTCTACTCAACTTCGTTTTTTATTTAATTTCCAAATAGATCGTTGAGGTATAGTGGTTTCTGGATTGAACTTCCATTTTTAATTTTCTGCAACTTCCATTTTTATTTTTAATCAATTTACTTTTCTATTAAACTTCCTTTTTTATTTAATTTACATACAGATCGTTAAGGTATAGTGGTTTCTTGAATGAACTTCGATTTTTAATTTTCTGCGACTTCCATTTTTATTTTTATTCGACTTCGATCTTTATTCATGTCATTTTTCTATTGAACTTCCTTTTTTATTTAATTTCCGAATAGATCGTTAAGGTATAGTGGTTTCTTGAATGAACTTCCATTTTTAATTTTATGCAACTTTCATTTTTATTTTTATTCAGCTTCCATTTTTATTCAATTTACTTTTCAATTAAACTTCCTTTTTTATTTAATTTCCAAATAGATCGTTAAGGTATAGTGGTTTCTTGAATGAACTTCCATTTTAAATTTTCTGCAACTTCTATTTTTCTTTTTATTCGACTTTCATTTTTATTCAATTTACTTTTCTATTCAACTTCTTTTTTTATTTAATTTCGAAATAGATCGTTAAGGTATAGTCTTTTCTTTATTGAACTTCCATTTTTAATTTTATGCAACTTTCATTTTTATTTTTATTCAACCTCCATTTTTATTCAATTTACTTTTCTATTAAACTTCCTTTTTTATTTAATTTTCAAATAGATCGTTAAGGTATAGTGTTTCTTGAATAAACTTCCATTTATAATATTCTGCAACTTCCATTTTTGTTTTTATTCAACTTCCATTTTTATTCAAGTCATTTTTCTATTTAACTTCCTATTTTATTTAATTTCCAAATAGATCGTTAAGGTATAGTGGTTTCTTTAATGAACTTCCATTTATAATTTTCTGCAACTTCCATTTTTATTTTTATTCAACTTCCATTTTTATTCAAGTTATTTTTCTATTCAACTTCCTCTTTTATTTAATTTCCAAATAGATCGTTAAGGTATAGTGGTTTCTTGAATGAACTTCCATTTTTAATTTTCTGCAACTTCTATTTTTATTTTTATTTAACTTCCTTTTTTGTTCTGGTTTCTTTTCTACTCAACTTCCTTTTTCATTTAATTTCCAAATAGATCGTTATGGTATAGTGGTTTCTGGATTGAACTTCCATTTTTATTTTTATTCAGCTTCCATTTTTATTCAATTTACTTTTCTATTAAACTTTCTTTTTTATTTAATTTCCAAATAGATCGTTAAGGTATAGTTGTTTCTTGAATGAACTTCCAATTTTAATTTTCTGCAACTTCCATTTTTATTTCTATTCAACTTCTTTTTTTATTCAAGTTTATTTTCTATTCGACTTCCTTTTTTATTTAATTTCTAAATAGATCATTAAGGTATAGTGGTTTTTGGATTGAACTTCCATTTTTAATTTTATGCAACTTTCACTTTTACTTTTATTCAACTTCCATTTTTGTTCAATTTACTTTTCTATTATACTTCAATTTCTATTTAATTTCCAAATAGATCGTTAAGGTATAGTGGTTTCTTTAATGAACTTCCATTTATAATTTTCTGCAACTTCCATTTTTATTTTTATTCAACTTCCATTTTTATTCAAATGATTTTTCTATTCAACTTCCTCTTTTATTTAATTTCCAAATAGATCGTTAAGGTATAGTGGTTTCTTGAATGAACTTCCATTTTTAATTTTCTTCAACTTCTAGTTTTATTTTTATTTAACTTCCTTTTTTGTTCAGGTTTCTTTTCTACCCAACTTCCTTTTTTATTTAGTTTCCAAATAGATCGTTATGGTATAGTGGTTTCTGGATTGAACTTCCATTTTTATTTTTATTCAACTTGTCACGACCCCAAATCGCCCCTAGTAGTTTCGTGCCGTGATGGCCAGTAATCCGAGATTACCGAAGGCCAACTTACAAAATTCACACACAATCAGAGTACAATTATATGGGGCTGACAAGTACGGAAGCGATTTATACAAACAGATTAGCCCATAAGAGCTGTGCATAAGTCAAATGAGATAGGAATCATCTAGAGATGGGTTACAACTCAATTACAAACGAAACAATGTACAAATTACATCTTTCATATTAACAAAAGGGCTTCACAGGCCGATATGAACAAAATACATGAAATACAGCTAGAAGCAAAATCTTCAGAATTGCCGACATCTTCACTGCCGACATAACATGTATACAAAACACGCATCTTGATCAAAAGGCTTCTCAAGCCGACGTATGCAACATGCAAGTATTACAAATCGAGAAGCATAATTTTCAAGACTGCCGACGTAATTACAGGTTAGGCCGACATAATCAAAATCCAAAATAAGCTCCAGAATCACATCTAGGCGTCACCGCCTTCTTGCTCATCACCTACATATATATAGAGAGGGTGAGCTTGGATACTCAGTGAATGGTATAAATAATAAAGGGGTTTGCATGAATAATAGCCGAAGTCCTTTCAAAACAATACAAGACAAAACTTTATATAAAACAAGGAATGGACCTCGTCCATCTAATAGATTTTCAAAGCTTCAAGGGACACTTACTAGCGTCACATATTACAAATAATAACATTCCGGTAAACGTATCCACGCGGTAAACTGTCCGTGGCAAAACAAGATGAGGCAAGAGAGGCATCTCAAACAAGGGTGCTACAAAAGTTTAGAGTCCTCTAGCACAAGGGACTTTCAAGGCAAGATGTGCTGCGAAAGTTTAGAGTCCTCCAGCACGAGGGACCTATGTTACAAAGGCCCGTAGCCCTTTAACACTAGAGTACAAATCAAGGTTACAAAGGCCCGTAGCCCTTTAACACTAGAGTACAAATCAAGGGTGTTGCGAAAGTTTAGAGTTCTCCAGCACAAGGGACTTTCAAGACAAGATGTGCTGCGAAAGTTTAGAGTCCTCCAGCACGAGGGACTTTCAAACAAGAGGTGCTGCGAAAGTTTAGAGTCCTCCAGCACAAGGGACTTTCAAACGAGAAGATCATTCAAGCAAGTATGATACGAGATACAAAACTAAGGACAATCATTCAAGCAAAACAAGACAAGATTTGCAAATGCACGTATTAACACAAGATCATCCACAAATGTATGCAAGTATGACTAAGTCAAAATGAGGGTTGTTACATCCTACCCCCCTTAAAGAAGTTTGGTCCCCAAACTTGAGTTACCTTGTTCCAAAAACAATTCTGGATGTCGGATTTTCATTTCCTCTTCCATTTCCCATGTAGCATCCTCCCCGTAATGCTCCTTCCATTCAACTTTCACCATTGGTATCGACTTGTTTCTCAACTGCCTCACCTGCCTACCGACAATCCGTATTGGCTTCTCTTCGTAGCCTAAATCTTCATTAATTACAATTCTGAAATAGTCGATCACATGTAGCGGATCTCGAATATATTTCCTCAACATCGAAACATGAAATACATTATGGACTTGGCTCAATCCTGGCGGCAAAGTAAGTCTGTAGGCAGCGAGGTTAATCTTCTCAAGGATTTCAAAAGGCTCGATGTAACAGGGTGCTAACTTACCCTTCTTCCCAAATCTTGTAACTCCTTTCGTCGGCGAAATTCTTCGGAACACGTGGTCCCCGACTTCAAATTCTAACTCTCTTCTTCTCTGGTCGGCATTACTCTTCTGTCAACTCTGTGCGGTTTTGATTCTTTGCTGAATAAGCTTAATCTTCTCGGTTGTTACTTGAATTAACTCGGGACCAAGCAGAGCTTTGTCTCCCACCTCGGTCCAACATATCGGTGACCTGCACTTTCTGCCATACAGTGCCTCATACGGCGCCATGCCAATGCTAGCTTGGTAGCTGTTGTTGTAGGTAAATTCCACTAAAGGCAAATGTACTCCCCAACTTCCTTGGAGGTCCAATACACATAGTCTAAGCATATCTTTAAGTGTCTGAATCGTCCTCTCTGTTTGCCCATCAGTCTGGGGATGAAAAGCTATGCTAAACCTCAACTCGGCTCCGAAAGCTCTTTGTAGGCTTTGCCAAAATCTGGAAACCAACTTCGGATCTCGGTCTGACACAATTGACATCGGCACTCCATGAAGTCTAACAATCTCATTCACATACAACGAAGCAAGTTTATCGGCGTTGAAGGTGGTCTTAACAGGCAAGAAGTGCGCTGACTTAGTTAGTCTATCCACAATAACCCAAATCGAATCCATACCCTTTTGTGTCTTCGGCAAACCAACCACGAAGTCCATGGAGATGTGCTCCCACTTCCACTCAGGAATTGGCAAAGGTTGAAGAAGTCCTGCTGGCCTTTGATGTTCCGCTTTTACTTGCTGACAATACAGACACTGGGACACGAACTCGGCTATCTCTCCTTTCATATTTGGCCACCAAAACATCTGCTTCACATCCTGATACATCTTGGTGTTCCCGGGGTGAACAGCAAACTTGGAACCATGAGCCTCCTGCAAAATTTTCCTTTTCAACTCTGGGACGTCGGCCACACACAACCTTCCTTCAAACTTGAGTATTTGATTTTCTAAGGTGTACCCGGATCTCGGCTTTGTGACAATCTCATTGGCTACCTTCTTGAAGAATTCATCCTCCATTTGCCTTGTCTTTACCTCCTCAATAATAGTCGGCTCCACTGAGATCGTGGTTAGGCATGCCAAATTTCCAACCACCTTCCTGCTCAGAGCGTCGGCTACGGTGTTAGCTTTTCCTGGGTGATATTGAATCCGCATGTCGTAATCTTTCAACAACTCAAGCCATCTTCTCTGCCTCATATTCAATTCCTTCTGAGTGAACAAGTACTTTAAACTTTTATGATCTGTAAAAATTTGACAAGAAGCTCCATACAAGTAGTGGCGCCAAATCTTCAAAGCAAATACCACGGCTGCTAACTCTAGATCATGGGTGGGGTAGTTCTTTTCATGTGGTTTTAACTGGCGGGAGGCATATGCTATAACCCTACCTTTTTGCATTAATACACAACCCAGACCCTTACGCGAAGCATCACTGTAGCCATGGAACTCTTCATTACCTGATGGTAGTACAAGAATTGGTGCTGCGACTAACCTCGTCTTCAACTCCTGAAAGGCTGCTTCTCTATCCTTAGTCCATTCGTATGCCACTCCCTTCTTAGTCAGTTGTGTCAACGGAATTGCAATCCTTGAGAAATCCTTTATGAATTTTCTGTAATAACCAGCCAATGCCAGAAAACTACGAACCTCGGATACATTAGTCGGCCTCAGCCAATTCACCACTGCTTCAATTTTACTAGGATCGACTGAAATACCCTCTTCATCAATTACATGACCCAAAAATGAAACAGTGGAAAGTCAAAACTCACACTTGTTAAATTTAGCATATAATTTCCAATCCCTCAAAGTCTGTAAGGTAAGTCTTAAATGCTCCTCGTGTTCGGCTTCACTCTTAGAGTAGATCAATATGTCATCGATGAAGACAACCACAAACTCATCTAGATATGGCTTAAAGACTCTGTTCATCAAATCCATAAAGGCTGCAGGGGGCATTGGTCACTCCAAAAGGCATCACTAAAAACTCGTAGTGGCCATACCTCGTCCGAAAAGCGGTCTTCTCGACATCCTCGGCTTTAACCTTAAGCTGATGATAACCCGACCTAAGGTCAATTTTGGAAAAGACTCGTGCTCCTTGCAACTGGTCAAACAAATCGTCTATCCTCGGCAACGGGTACTTATTCTTAATGGTTACCTTGTTCAGTTCCCGGTAATCAATACAAAGACGAAGTGTGCCATCCTTCTTCTTAACAAACAAGACGGGTGCTCCCCAGGGTGAAGTGCTCAGCCTAATAAAACCCTTACCTAGCAACTCTTGTAGTTGAAGTTTCAATTCCTTAAGCTCGGCGGGGGCCATCCTATAGGGTGTTTTAGAGATGGGCTGGGTTTCCGGCATGATGTCAACCGTAAACTCTACCTCTCTATCAACTAAGTGACCAGGAAAATCATTTGGAAAGACGTCGGGGAATTCACTAACCACTGGGACGTCGGCTAGCTCAACGCTTCCATTCAAATTACTTAATATGCTACACAGATAACCTTGACACCCCTTTTGGATCAATCTATAGGCTTTCATGGACGAAATTAAGTAAGGTGGGGATACTACCCCTTTTCCCTAAAACGTGACCTCGGCTAGGTTTGGGGGTTTTAACGTAACACTCTTAGAAACACAATTTATGGATGCGTGATTTGCCACTAACCAATCCATCCCCAATATAACATCAAAATAAGTCATGTCCAATGGCATTAAGTCAGCTAACAGTTCAACATTCCCAATCATAACAACACATGCTTGATAGATGGATGTAACATTCATAGATCTCCCAGATGGAGTAGACACAGATAATACAAAACCAAAGGGTTCTACTTTCCTATTAATCTTCTCGGCAAACTTAGCAGAAATGAATGAATGCGTAGAACCCGAATCAATCAATACATATGCATTTTGAGAACAAATTGAAAGTGTACCTGACACCACTGCTTCAGCATTTTGAGTGTCCCTTGGTACTAGTGCAAAAACTCTGCCTTGTCTCACCGGTCCTTTCCCAGCGTTACCTTTCTGCACAGAGCCCAAAGTATTCTCATCTTTCTTATTTTCCCCAGCCTTCGTTTTTGGACAGTCCCTCACAAAGTGACCTACTTCACCACATTCGTAACAACCCCCAGACGCCCGACGACAGACCCCGAAATGTGGCTTCCCACAACTGGAACATATCGGCTTAGTACCACTCTCTTGCCTTGGGTTGCTTGAACTGCCGACGTTCGCTTTCTTCTTGGTACCAAACTGTGCTTGGTGGTTGTCATAACTCTGCCTCTTCCTCTGGCTCTCTCCCGAACCCTGGTATCTGTTCAAGTTAGCTTCAACCAGAATAGCTTTGTCCAACACTCCGGCATAAGTCGGCATGTTGAGCATGTTAACTCGGTCTTGTATCGGTCCACGGAGCCCACTTTCGAACTTCCTAGCCTTCATATATTCATCATTGACCATGTGAGGTGCATACCTTGCCAATTCGGTAAAGGCACGGTCATATTCAGCTATGGTTCTACTGCCTTGCGTCAAGGTCTGAAACTCGGTAGCCTTGCGATTCCGAACACTTAAGGGAAAATGCTTGGTGTAGAACAATTCTAAAAATCGGGTCCAGGTCAAGTCTGGATTGCTTTCTCGAACCATCATCCACCATCTGCGAGCGTCGTCATCTAGTGTAAAAGCTGCTAATGTCACCTTCTGGGCATCGGTGCTGGGAAAGATCTCGAATAGCTTTTCCATTTCCAAGACCCAGGCTTCGGCTTTCATCGGCTCTATGCCTCCTTGAAATCTCGGCGGTTTCATTTTCTTAAACTCTCTAATCAAAGCTATCGTGCCGTCCCCATATAAAGCTGGCTGTAGGGGCACTTGCTGTACTGGAGGGGGTGGGAGTGGAACTGCATTCCGGCCGTTTGTCTGCTCGGCCTGAGTCGATGTAGCACTAGCGTACTGTTGTCTTGTCTGCCTTAACTCGCGGGCCAAACCTTCAACTAGCCTCTCCAGTCTGTCTATTCTGTCCTTCAACTAATCTCGGCCAACTGGAGGTCTACCTCTCCTCATGATGCTATGAGTATGCAAAAATGTGGCTTTAAAACAAAATGAGCAAATAATCACGTAGGCAAGTAACAGTTAAGCATGCCGAGACAATGTACAACTCGTTCACATAGCAAGCAATATGATGCAATTCTAACTTCCTTCTAAGGGGAAATCCTATGCTCTTTAGGACTCAAAGTGTGTGAATAACGTATACTAAGGAACTTGTGCTCTGATACCATTCTGTCACGACCCCAAACCGCCCCTAGTAGTTTGGTGCCGTGATGGCCAGTAATCCAAGATTACCGAAGGCCAACTTACAAAATTCACACACAATCAGAGTACAATTATATGGGGCTAACAAGTACGGAAGCGATTTATACAAACAGATTAGTCCATAAGAGCTGTGCATAAGTCAAATGAGATAGTAATCATCTGGAGATGGGTTACAACTCAATTACAAACGAAACAAAGTACAAATTACATCTTTCATATTAACAAAAGGGCTTCACAAGCCGATATGAACAAAATACATGAAATACAGCTAGAAGCAAAATCCTCAGAATTGCCGACATCCTCACTGCCGACATAACATGTATACAAAACACGCATCTTGATCAAAAGGCTTCTCAAGCCGACGTATGCAACATGCAAGTATTACAAATCGAGAAGCATAATTTTCAAGACTGCCGACGTAATTACAGGTTAGGGCGACATAATCAAAATCCAAAATAAGCTCCAGAATCACATCTAGGCGTCACCGCCTTCTTGCTCATCACCTACATATATATAGAGAGGGTGAGCTTGGATACTCAGTGAATGGTATAAATAATAAAGGGGTTTGCATGAATAATAGCCGAAGTCCTTTCAAAACAATACAAGAAAAAACTTTATATAAAACAAGGAATGGACCTCGTCCATCTAACAGATTTTCAAAGCTTCAAGGGACACTTACTTGCATCACATATTGCAAATAATAACATTCCGGTAAACGTATCCACGCGGTAAACCGTCCGTGGCAAAACAAGACGAGGCAAGAGAGGCATCTCAAACAAGGGTGCTACAAAAGTTAAGAGTCCTCTAGCACAAGGGACTTTCAAGGCAAGATGTGCTGCGAAAGTTTAGAGTCCTCCAGCACGAGAGACCTATGTTACAAAGGCCCGTAGCCCTTTAACACTAGAGTACAAATCAAGGGTGCTGCGAAAGTTTAGAGTCCTCCAGCATAAGGGACTTTCAAGACAAGATGTGCTGCGAAAGTTTAGAGTCCTCCAGCACGAGGGCCTTTCAAGACAAGATGTGCTGCGAAAGTTTAGAGTCCTCCAGCACGAGGGACTTTCAAACGAGAGGTGCTACGAAAGTTTAGAGTCCTCCAGCACAAGGGACTTTCAAACGAGAAGATCATTCAAGCAAGTATGATACGAGATACAAAACTAAGGACAATCATTCATGCTTAACAAATACTTTCAAAACAAAGCAGAGCAAAGTCCTTATCAAAACGTATACCACTCACCTAGTTCTTCAAACGTCGGGGTCAAGGCAAGTCCAAGTCCTACAACACATGGCAAAGTCTATTGAATGCACTACTCAAAACAAGTCTAGCTTACATGCAAATGACCTCGGCATTCTTCAAAAACTAAGTCAATCAAATTGAAACACAGTTTCTTATCCTTGGAAAAACACGCTGGGCAACTACCAGGTCTTGGCCGAGGTCCCACACCTCCTTGCTGAGGTGTAGCCTCGATGGCCACATTCAAAAGCGAAGTCGGGAAAAATCTGGGTTTCCCTCTTGATAAACATGAAGAACATGAGCATGAAGAACTTGAAGAACATGAACATGAGGAAGATGAATGTAAAGATCGAAACTTGCTATTACAACAGCTGAGACTTCATACTATGAATTCAAAAACATGGACCTGGGTACCCACACTCAAGGATCTTATCAAAACAAACACAAAAACATGAGCTTTAATGCAAACTTTCGGATCAAACGAGGCTTTTCTTCAAAAACACATGAAAACCGTTTTCTCTTTCTAAAACCAACTTTAAATCGATGAATGGCGTGCGGAATAGGTTTGATCGTGCAATGCAGCTAGATGATCAATAAGAACAACAAGAATAGGTTACGATTCTAACCTCAAAACTCGAATCTAACGGTTCAAGCTCCAACGGTTCAAGCTCCAACGATCAAGCTTGGAAGTTCACTCTCTCTAGCTTAAACTTCTCCTTCTTCTTCCTTGAGTTTCTCTCTCTAAAAGGTAAGACTTGATACAAAATGATATGTTTCTCACGACAATCACTGACTTAATCCCTATGTCGGGACACGTGGCATCGGCTGATTCGCTCAACTAAAAAAGGTGACTGACTTGACAAGACAAGACCAAGACGAAGTGTACTCAACAAGCTAGGCGGTAAGAACACACCGGCAAGTAACGACATCGGCTAACAACAAGACTCCGGCAATCAAGGGGCAAGGACATCAGCTTGGAAGGACAACACTTGACTAAACTGTGCCACACCTTGGCCTAGATGTGCCACACCTCGGTCTAGGTCATACCATTCCAGGAACAAAATCACTCATGCAAGGATGAAGGATCTAGAACGCCTAGATATTAACATCTCGGCCCAGATGATGCACTTCTCGGCCTAGACGACGCGCACCTCGGCCTAGATAGTGACATCTTGGCCAATATGCCAGGGTGAAGATGGATGTCAACCAACGGGGTTCCAAGATAGTTCTAAGTGACAAAGGTTTCGAAGGTGTCTAGGCTTAAGATGACCTCAGCAACACACCAGACAAGAACAAAGCGTGCAAGCAATCATTCAAGCAAAACAAGACAAGATTTGCAAATGCACATATTAACACAAGATCATCCACAAATGTATGCAAGTATGACTAAGTCAAAATGAGGGTTGTTACACAACTTCCATTTTTATTCAATTTACTTTTCTATTAAACTTACTTTTTTATTTAATTTCTAAATAGATCGTTAAGGTATAGTGGTTTCTTGAATGAACTTCCATTTTTAATTTTCTGCAACTTCCATTTTTATTTTTATTTAACTTCCTTTTTTATTCAAGTTTCTTTTCTACCCAACTTCCTTTTTTATTTAATTTCCAAATAGATCGTTAAGGTATAGTGGTTTCTGGATTGAACTTCCATTTTTAATTTTCTACAACTTCCATTTTTATTTTTATTCAACTTCTATTTTTATTCAATTTACTTTTCTATTAAACTTCCTTTTTTATTTAATTTACAAACAGATCGTTAAGGTATTGTGGTTTCTTGAATGAACTTCCATTTTTATTTTTATTCGATTTCCATCTTTATTCAAGTCATTTTTCTATTCAACTTCCTTTTTTATTTAATTTCCAAATAGATCGTTAAGTTATAGTGGTTTCTTGAATGAACTTCCATTTTTAATTTTCAGCAACTTCCATTTTTATTTTTATTTTTATTTGACTTCCATTTTTATTCAAATCATTTTTCTATTCAACTTCCTTTTTATTTAATTTCCAAATAGATCGTTAAGGTATAGTGGTTTCTGGATTGAACTTCTATTTTTAATTTTATGCAACTTTCATTTTTTTTTTATTCAACTTCCATTTTTATTCAATTTACTTTTCTATTAAACGTCCTTTTTTATTTAATTTCGAAATATATCGTTAAGGTATAGTGGTTTCTTGAATGAACTTCCATTTTTAATTTTCTGCAACTTCTATTTTTATTTTTATTCGACTTCCATTTTTATTTAAGTCATTTTTCTATTCAACTTCCTTTTTTATTTAATTTCCAAATAGATCGTTAAGGTATAATGGTTTCTTGAATGAACTTCCAATTTTAATTTTATGCAACTTCCATTTTTATTTCTATTCAACTTCTTTTTTTATTCAAGTTTCTTTTCTATTCAACTTCCTTTTTTATTTAATTTCCAAATAGTTTGTTAAGGTATGATGGTTTCTGGATTGAACTTCCATTTTTAATTTTATGCAACTTTCAATTTACTTTTCTATTAAACTTTCTTTTTATTTAATTTCTAAATAGATCGTTAAGGTATAGTGGTTTCTTGAATGAACTTCCATTTATAATTTTCTGCAACTTCCATTTTTATTTTTATTCGACTTCCATTTTTATTCAAGTCATTTTTCTATTCAACTTCCTTTTTTATTTAATTTCCAAATAGATCGTTAATATAGCGATCCCAGTTGTCCCTTTACTGTTCTGTTGTATTCCGGACTCGGTTCCGTGGTGTTGGTGGTGGTATACCTTGTTGTCATCCTTTAATTCCACTTGATTGAGTTTTAGGATGTATTGGGCGGAGTTGTTACAGGTTGGTTAGGCTTTGGTTTCAATTCTTTGTTGCCCAGTTTTTAGGAGGTCCGCTCGAGCGGGTCTTCTTGCGCTCGAGCGGAGATTGCATGCTCCCAGTTTTTCGTGTCCCTGCAAAACTTCTGCAGGTGTGATTTTTACGCTCGAGCGGGTTTATTTACGCGCGAGCGGGTACTTTGGCGCTTGAGCGGGTAGTACCTTTGGGTGTAAGTTCTGGGAGGGGGAAATCTATGCTGGAGCGAACTGGTTTTCACGCTCGAGCGGATGTACTTTATTCTTGTGTCTTGGCGCTCGAGCGGGCCTTACTACACTCGAGCGGGCCTAGTTTTTTGTTCTTGACGCTCGAGCGTTGTGTTCTCCGCTCGAGCGGGAATGTCGTATATCAGTTGGCAGCTGGGCATTTTAAAATCACTTTTTACATTCTCTCTCTCTCTTACTTTCTAAAAGACTTTTGGAGAGTTCCTCTCTCTAGAAACTCCCTTCTCTCTAGGGTTTGATCTAGTTAGAGTGTTTCCCTTCCCTTCGGCCTTTGTAAGAGTTGGGTTGATCGTCGAGGGCTACGTTTTGATCCGAGTATATTGAGTTTTGGAGCACGTTGAGTTTCTTCACCTTCTTTCCTTGAGCTCCAAATTTGAGGTAGGGATTCCTACTCACTCTTATGGGTTTTAACCTAGATTTTGAGCTTATTGTTTAAATGGTTGATTTTGGGACTTAGGGTTTCAAAATGTGTTAAAGAGGGTTTTGTGATTTTGGGCTCATAAATTGTATTTTGGGTTTCAAAAGGGTGTTATTGATGTTGGTTGTTCATATTTAGACCATTGGGTCAATATTGGGAAATGGGGTAGAAAACCCTAATTGGTTGTATAAATTAATTAGTATGATTAATTTGGGAAAATTGTGGTTATATGGAATTGAGTTGAAATAATGAAATTGGTTCATTATATGGTTGAATAGTGAAGTTAGATTTATTAATCGCTCACCTTTGAAAACATTGATATTTTATCTGTTGGAGCTTTTATTATCTGCTTAGAAATAATTGCTTGGGCTACCGGTGGAGGGTAGTTTTGATTGTTGTAGACAATGCATGATGATTAGGCAAACTAAAACTAATCAATTGGATATGTCATAGAGTATGACGGTTGATAGAATACATTAACGTTATGTATTGATTGATTGTGTATATTACCTTTGTGTATATACGTTGTGTGTGTGGGAGGAGATAGGGGATGTACTCCACGGTTTAGGGGAAGATAGGGGATGGACCTCTAAACCGGATGTTGTTTGGGAGGAGATAGGGGATGGACTCCACTGATACAGCTCATATGCTTGTCAGATAATGTGTTTATATAGCTCATATGCTTATCTTGGAAGTGTTGATATAGCTCATATGCTTATCATTGGGAGTGTTGATATAGCTAATATGCATATCTGTTGAAATGTGGATACAGCTTGTATGCTCATCTGTTGAGATGTTGATACAACTAGTATGTTTATCTATTGTAAAATGGGAAGTGTTTAATATGAGTCATTGTCTCATATAAGTGGTTGGCCAGGTTCTGAGCCGTTGATGTAAATTGTGAAATTGATAAGAAATGGAAACTGAAATGAAACATGAACATATTGGTCATGAAATGGAAATGGGTTATGAACTGGTTTATGGAAATTGAACATTTATCAATTGCTAATGTCTTAGTCATTGCTCATACTGTGTTTAGCATATCTCTACTGGGCGTTGGCTCACCCTTTATGGGACATTATTTCAGGTACAGGTAGTATGCCACCTCCAAGGACATAGCTTGGATGATGATGAGAGTTGAAGACTCCTTTTGTTTATTTTGTTTGTATTACATGTATATCAAGCCAAGGGCTTATTTTGTATAGAGTTAGTACTCTTCTTTTGTGTAACCAAGTGTTGACTTGGAAAGCTGTAAGCCCATAGGGCATTTGCTTTTGTTGTTAACATGTAATGCATTGTAAAAATTACTCTGATGAATAGAAATGGTTGGTTTCCTTTATATCAATGCATGTCTAAAGTGTTGGGTTTTGTAACAACCCTCATTTTGACTTGGCCATACTGGCATACATTTATGGACGATCTTGTGTTAACATTTACATTTGCAAATCTTGTCTTGTTTTGATTGAATGATTGCTTGCATACTTTGTTCTTTCCTGTTGTGTTGCCGAGGTCGTCTTAAGCCTAGGCACCTTCGAGACCTTTGTCACTTAGAACTATCTTAGAACCCCGTTGGTTGACCTCCATCTTCACCCTGGCATGTTGGCCAAGATGTCACCATCTAGGCCGAGGTGCGCGTTGCCTAGGCCGAGATGTGCACCATCTGGGCCGAGATGTTAATATCTAGGCGTTCTAGATCCTTGATCCTTGCATGAGTGATTTTGTTCCTAGAATGGTATGACCTAGACCGAGGTGTGGCACACCTAGGCCAGGGTGTGGCACAGTTTAGTCAAGTGTTGTCCTTCCAAGCCGATGTCCTTGCCCCTTGATTTTCGGAGTCTTGTTTTAGCCGATGTCGTTTCTTGCCGGTGTGTTCGTGCCGCCTAGCTTGCTGAGTACGCTTTGTCTTGGTCTTGTCTCGTCAAGTCAGTCACCTTTTTGAGTTGAGCAAATCAGCCAATGCCACGTGTCCCGACAGAGGGACTAAGTCAGTGTTTGTCGTGTGTAGCATACCATTGTTGTATCAATCTTGCCTTTTAGAGAGAGAAACTCTAGTGAGAAGGAGGAGAAGGTTGAGCTAGAGAGGGTGACTTCCAAGCTTGATCGTTAGAGCTTGAGCTGTTAGATTCGAGTTTTGAGGTTAGAATCTTAACCTATTCTTGTTGTTCTTATCCATTATCTAGCTGCATTGCACGATCAAACCTGTTTTACACACCATTCATCGATTTAAAGTTGGTTTTAGAAAGAGAAAACGGTTTTCATGTGTTTTTGAAGAAAAGCCTCTTTTGATCTGAAAGTTTGCATCGAAGCTCATGCATTTTTGTTTGTTTTGATAAGATCCTTGAGTATGGGTACCCAGGTCCACGTTTTCGTAGTTGTGCCATGAAATCTCAGCTTTTGTATAGCAAGTTTGACCTTTGCATTCATCTTCCTCATGCTCATGTTCTTCAAGTTCTTCATGCTCATGTTCTTCATGTTTATCAAGAGGGAAACCCAGATTTTTTCCGACTTCACTTTTGAATGTGGCCATCGAGGCTACACCTCGGCAAGGAGGTGTGGGACCTCGGCCTAGACCTGGTAGCTAGCCAGCGTGTTTTTCCAAGGATAAGAAACTGTGTTTCAACTTGATTGACTTAGTTTTTGAAGAATGCCGAGGTCATTTGCATGTAAGCTAGACTTGTTTTGAGTAGTGCATTCAATAGACTTTGCCATGTGTTGTAGGACTTGGACTTGCCTTGACCCCGACGTTTGAAGAACTAGGTGAGTGGTATTTTTAATAAAGCTATGTTATACGTTTTGATGAAGACTTTGCTTTGCCTTGCTTTGAAAGTGTTTGTAAAGCATGAATAATTGTCCCTGTTTTGTATATCAAGTATGAGTTTGTCTTGATGACCTTCTTGGAAAGTCCCTTATGCTGGACGACTCTAAACTTTCGCAGCATATCTCGTTTGAAAGTCCCTTGTGCTGGAGGACTCTAAACTTTCGCAGCACATCTTGTTTCGAAAGTCCCTCGTGCTGGAGGACTCTAAACTTTCGCAGCACCCTTGATTTGTACTCTAGTGTTAAAGGGCTACGGGCCTTTGTAACATAGGTCCCTCGTGCTGGAGGACTCTAAACTTTCGCAGCACATCTTGTCTTGAAAGTCCCTTGTGCTAGAGGATTCTAAACTTTTGTAGCACCCTCGTTTGAGATGCCTATCTTGCTTTGTCTTGCTTTGCCACGGACGGTTTACCGCGTGGATATGTTTGCCGGAATGTTATTGTTTGTAATATGTGATGCTAGTAAGTATCCCTTGAAACTTTGAAGATTTGTTAGAAGGACGAGGTCCATTCCTTGTTATATAGAGTTTGTCTTGTATCACTTTGAAAGGATTTCGGCTATTGTTCATGCAAACCCCTTTATTATTTATACCATTCACTGAGTATCCAAGCTCACCCTCTATATATATATGTAGGTGATGAGCAAGAAGGCGATGACGCCTAGATGTGAATCTGGAGCTTATTTTGGATATTGATTATGTCGGCCTAACCTGTAATTACGTCGGTAGTCTTGAAAATCATGCTTCTCGATTTGTAATACTTGTATGTTGCATACGTCGGCTTGAGAAGCCTTTTGATCAAGATGCGTGTTTTGTATACTTGTTATGTCGGCAGTGAGGACGTCGGCAATTCTGAAGATTTTGCTTCTAGCCGTATTTCTTGTATTTTGTTCATGTCGGCTTGTGAAGCCCTTTTGTTAATATGGAAGATGTAATTTGCACTTTGTTTCGTTTGTAATCGAGTTGTAACCCATCTAACCTATGATTGCTATCTCATTTGACTTATGCACAACTCTTATGGACTAATCTGTTTGTATAAATCGCTTTCGTACTTGTTAGCCCCATATAATTGTACTCTGATTGTGTGTGAATTTTGTGAGTTGGCCTTCGGTAATCTCGGATTACTGGCCATCACGGCACCAAACTACTAGGGGTGGTTAGGGGTCGTGACAGGTTTTATGTATTATTTTGAGGGCGTTATAGTTAAGGTATAGTGGTTTCTTGAATGAACTTCCAATTTTCATTTTCTGCAGCTTCCATTTTTATTTCTATTCACCTTCTTTTTTTATTCAAGTTTCTTTTCTATTCAACTTCCCTTTTTATTTAATTTCCAAATAGATTGTTAAGGTATGGTGGTTTCTGGATTGAACTTCCATTTTTAATTTTCTGCAACTTTCACTTTTATTTTTATTCAACTTCCATTTTTATTCAATTTACTTTTCTATTAAACTTCCTTTTTTATTTAATTTCCAAATTGATCGTTAAGGTATAGTGGTTTCTTGAATGAACTTCCATTTATAATTTTCTGCAACTTCCATTTTTATTTTTATTCGACTTCCATTTTTATTCAAGTCATTTTTCTATTCAACTTCCTTTTTTATTTAATTTCCAAATAGATCGTTAAGGTATAGAGGTTTCTTCAATGAACTTCCATTTTTAATTTTCTGCAACTTCCATTTTTATTTTGATTTGACTTCCATTTTTATTCAAATCATTTTTCTATTCAACTTCCTTTTTTACTTAATTTCCAAATAGATCATTAAGGTATAGTGGTTTCTGGATTGAACTTCCATTTTTCATTTTATGCAACTTTCATTTTTATTTTTATTCAACTTCCATTTTTATTCAATTTACTTTTCTATTAGACTTCCTTTTCTATTTAATTTCCAAATAGATCGTTAATGTATAGTGGTTTCTGGAATGAACTTCCGTTTTTAATTTCTGGAACTTCCATTTTTATTCAATTTACTTTTCTATTAAACTTCCTTTTTTATTTAATTTCCAAATAAATCGTTAAGGTATAGTGGTTTCTTGAATGAACTTCCAATTTTAATTTTCTGCAACTTCCATTTTTATTTCTATTCAACTTCTTTTTTTATTCAATTTACTTTTCTATTAAACTTCCTTTTTTTATTTAATTTCCAAATAGATCGTTAAGGTATGGTGGTTTCTGGATTGAACTTCCATTTTTAATTTTATGCAACTTTCACTTTTATTTTTATTCAACTTTCATTTTTATTCAATTTACTTTTCTATTAAACTTCCTTTTTTATTTAATTTCCAAATAGATCGCTAAGGTATAGTGGTTTCTTGAATGAATTTCCAATTTTAATTTTCTGCAACTTCCAGTTTTAATTCTATTCAACTTCTTTTTTTATTCAAATTTCTTTTCTATTCAACTTCCTTTTTTATTTAATTTCCAAATAGATCGTTAAGGTATAGTGGTTTCTGGATTGAACTTCCATTTTTAATTTTATGCAACTTTCACTTTTATTTTTATTCAATTTACATTTCTATTCAACTTCCCTTTTTATTTAATTTCCAAATAGATCGTTAAGGTATGGTGGTTTCTTGAATGAATTTTCATTTTTAATTTTCTGCAACTTCCATTTTTATTTTTGATTAATTTCCATTTTTCTTCAAGTTACTTTTCTGTCCAACTTCCTTTTTTATTTAATTTCCAAATAGAACGTTAACGTACAGTGGTTTCTGGAATGAACTTCCATTTTTAATTTTATGCAACTTCCATTTTTAATTTTCTGCAACTTCCTTTTTTATTCAAGTTTCTTTTCTACTCAACTTACTTTTTTATTTAATTTCCAAATAAATCGTTAAGCTATAGTGGTTTCTGGATTGAACTTCCATTTTTAATTTTATGCAAGTTTCATTTTTATTTTCATTCAACTTCCATTTTTATTCAATTTACTTTTCGAGTAAACTTCCTTTTTTATTTAATTTCCAAATAGATCGTTAAGGTATGGTGGTTTCTTGAATGAATTTTCATTTTTAATTTTCTGCAACTTCCATTTTTATTTTTAATTAACTTCCATTTTTCTTCAAGTTACTTTTCCATTCAACTTCCTTTTTTATTAAATTTTCAAATAGATCGTTAACGTATAGTGGTTTCTGGAATGAACTTCCATTTTTAATTTCATGCAACTTTTATTTTTATTTTTATTCAACTTCCATTTTTATTCAATTTACTTTTTTATTGAACTTCCTTTTTTATTTAATTTCCAAATAGATCATTAAAGTATAGTGGTTTCTTGAATGAACTTTCATTTTTAATTTTCTGCAACTTCCATTTCTATTTTTATTCAACTTCCATTTTTATTCAATTTACTTTTCTATTAAACTTCCTTTTTTATTTAATTTCCAAATGGATCGTTAAGGTATGGTGGTTTCTTGAATGAATTTCCATTTTTAATTTTCTGCAACTTCCATTTTTATTTTTAATTAACTTCCAATTTTCTTCATGTTACTTTTCTACTCAACTTCATTTTTTATTTAATTTCCAAATAGATCGTTAACGTATAGTGTTTTCTGGAATGAACTTCCATTTTTAATTTTATGCAACTTCCATTTTTATTTTTATTCAACTTCCATTTTTATTCAATTTACTTTTCTATTAAACTTCGTTTTTTTATTTAATTTCCAAAAAGATCGTTATGGTATAGTGGTTTCTTGATTGAACTTCTATTTTTTATTTTCTGCCACTTCCATTTTTGTTTCTATTCAACTTCTTATTTTATTCAAGTTTTTTTTTTCTATTCAGCTTCCTTTTTTATTTAATTTCCAAATAGATCATTAAGGTATAGTTGTTCCTGGATTAAATTTCCATTTGTATTTCTATTCCAGTTCCATTTTTATTCAAGTTATTTTTCTATTCAACTTCCTTTTTTATTTAATTTTCAAATAGATCGTTAAGGTATGCTGGTTTTTTAAATGAACTTCCTGTTTTAATTTTCTGCAACTTCCATTTTTATTTCTAATCAACTTCCTTTTTTATTCAACTCATTTTTGTATTCAACTTCCTTTTTTATTTATTTTCCAAATAGGTCGTTAAGGTGTAGTGGTTTCTTGAATGCTCTTCCAATTTTAATTTTATGCAACTTCCATTTTTATTTCAGTTCAACTTCTTATTTATTCAAGTTTCCTTTCTATTCAACTTCCTTTTTTATTTAATTTCTAAATAGATCGTTAAGGTATAGTGGTTTCTGGATTGAACTTCCATTATTAATTTTATGCAACTTTCACTTTTATTTTTATTCAACTTCCATTTTTATTCAATTTACTTTTCTATTAAACACATTTTTTATTTAATTTCCAAATAGATCGTTAAGGTATAGCGGTTTCTTGAATGAACTTCCATTTTTAATTTTCTGTAACTTCTATTTTTTCTTATTTAACTTCCATTTTTATTCAAGTTATTTTTCTATTCAACTTTTTTTTTTATTTAATTTCGAAATAGATAGTTAAGGTATAGTGGTTTCTCGAATGAACATCCATTTTTAAATTTGTGCAACTTCCATTTTTAATTTTATTTAACTTTGTTTTTTCTTCAAGTCTCTTTTCTACTCAACTTCCTTTTTTATTTCATTTCCCAATAGATCGTTAAGGTATATTGGTTTCTGGATTGAACTTCCATTTTTAATTTTATGCAACTTTCATTTTTATTTTCATTCAACTTCCATTTTTATTCAATTTACTTTTCTATTAAACTTCCTTTTTTATTTAATTTCCAAATAGATCGTTCAGGTATGGTGCTTTCTTGAATGAACTTCCATTTTTAATTTTATGCAATTTCCATTTTTATTTTTATTCAACTTCAATTTTTCTTCAAGTTATTTTTCTATTCAACTTCTTTTTTAATTTAATTTCAAAATAGATCGTTAAGGTATTGTGGTTTCTTGAATGA
The DNA here is from genome assembly GCF_055761805.1 of Camellia sinensis. Classification (NCBI taxonomy): domain Eukaryota; kingdom Viridiplantae; phylum Streptophyta; class Magnoliopsida; order Ericales; family Theaceae; genus Camellia; species Camellia sinensis. Next base: position 9,632,831 of record NC_138962.1, on the reverse strand, counting down.
ACTTCCATTTTTAATTTTCTGCAGCTTCCATTTTTAATTTTATTTAACTTCCTCTTTTATTCAAGTTTCTTTTCTACTCAACTTCCTTTAATATTTAATTTCCAAATAGATCGTTAAGGTATAGTGGTTTCTGGATTGAACTTTTATTTTTAATTTTATGCAACTTTCATTTTTATTTTCATTCAACTTCCATTTTTACTCAATTTACTTTTCTATTAAACTTCGTTTTTTATTTAATTACCAAATAGATAGTTAAGGTATGATGGTTTCTTCAATGAATTTTCATTTTTAATTTTCTGCAACTTCCATTTTTATTTTTAATTAACTTCCATTTTTCTACAAGTTACTTTTCTATTCAACTTCATTTTTTATTTAATTTCCAAATAGATCGTTAACGTATAGTGGTTTCTGGAATAAACTTACATTTTTAATTTTATGCAACTTTCATTTTTAGTTTTATTCAACTTCCATTTTTATTCAATTTACTTTTTTATTAAACTTCCTTTTTTATTTAATTTCCAAATAGATCGTTAAGGTATAGTGGTTTCTTGAATGAACTTCCATTTTTAATTTTCTGCAACTTTCATTTCAATTTTTATTCAACTTCCATTTTTATTCAATTTACTTTTCTATTAAACTTCCTTTTTTATTTAATTTCGAAATAGATCGTTAAGGTATAGTAGTTTCTTGAATGAACTTCCATTTTTAATTTTCTGCAACTTTCATTTCCATTTTTATTCAACTTCCATTTTTATTCAATTTACATTTCTATTAAACTTCCTTTTTTATTTAATTTCCAAATAGATCATTAAGGTATGGTGGTTTCTTGAATGAAATTCCATTTTTAATTTTCAGCAACTTCCATTTTTATTTTTAATTAAATTCCAATTTTCCTCAAGTTACTTTTCTACTCAACTTCCTTTTTTATTTAATTTCCAAATAGAGCGTTAATGTATAGTGGTTTCTGTAATGAACTTCCATTTTAATTTTATGCAACTTCCGTTTTTATTTTTATTCTACTTCCATTTTTATTCAATTTACTTTTCCATTAAACTTCGTTTTTTTATTTAATTTCCAAATAGGTCGTTATGGTATAGTGGTTTCTTGAATGAACTTCTATTTTTAATTTTCTGCAAGTTCCATTTTTATTTCTGTTCAACTTCTTTTTTTATTCAAGTTTCTTTTCTATTCAGCTTCCTTTTTTATTTAATTTCCAAATAGATCGTTAAGGTGTAGTGGTTTCTGGATTGAATTTCCATTTTTATTTTTATTCCACTTCCATTTTTATTCAAGTTATTTTTCAATTCAACTTCCTTTTTTATTTAATTTCCAAATAAATCGTTAAGGTATACTGGTTTCTTAAATGAACTTCCAATTTTAATTTTCTACAACTTCCATTTTTATTTCTATTCAACTTCCATTTTTATTCAACTCATTTTTCGGTTCAACTTCCTTTTTTATTTAATTTCCAAATAGGTCGTTAAGGTATAGTTGTTTCTTTAATGCTCTTCCAATTTTAATTTTACAGAACGTCCATTTTTATTTCAATTCAACTACTTTTTTTATTCAAGTTTTTTTTTCTATTCAACTTCCTTTTTTATTTAATTTCTAAAAAGATCGTTAAGGCATAGTGGTTTCTGGATTGAACTTCCATTTTTAATTTTATGCAACTTTCACTTTTATTTTTATTCAACTTCCATTTTTATTCAATTTACTTTTCTATTAAACTTCCTTTTTTATTTAATTTCCAAATAGATCGTTATGGTATAGTGGTTTCTTGAATGAACTTCCATTTTTAATTTTTTGCAACTTTCATTTTTTTTTGTTCAACTTCCAGTTTTATTCAAGTTATTTTTCTATTCAACATCTTTTTTTTATTTAATTTCCAAATAGATCGTTACGGTATAGTGGTTTCTGGATTGAACTTCCAGTTTTAATTTTATGCAACTTTCACTTTTATTTTTATTCAACTTCCATTTTATTCAATTTACTTTTCTATTAAACTTCCTTTTTTATTTAATTTCCAAATAGATCGTTAAGGTGTAGTGGTTTCTGGATTAAACTTCCATTTTTATCTTTATTCCACTTCCATTTTTGTTCAAGTTATTTTTCAATTCAACTTCCTTTTTTATTTAATTTCCAAATAAATCGTTAAGGTATACTGGTTTATTGAATGAACTTCCAATTTTAATTTTCTACGACTTCCATTTTTATTTCTATTCAACTTCCATTTTTATTCAACTCATTTTTCTGTTCAACTTCCTTTTTTATTTAATTTCCAAATAGATCGTTAAGGTATAGTTGTTTCTTTAATGCTCTTCCCATTTTAATTTTACGCAAATTCCATTTTTATTTCAATTCAACTACTTTTTTTATTCAAGTTTTTTTTTTCTATTCAACTTCCTTTTTTATTTAATTTCTAAAAAGATCGTTAAGGTATAGTGGTTTCTGGATTGAACTTCCATTTTTAATTTTATGCAACTTTCACTTTTATTTTTATTCAACTTCCATTTTTATTCAATTTACTTTTCTATTAAACTTCCTTTTTTATTTAATTTCCAAATAGATCGTTAAGGTATAGTGGTTTCTTCAATGAACTTCCATTTTTAATTTTATGCAACTTTCATTTCAATTTTTATTCTACTTCCATTTTCATTCAATTTACTTTTCTATTAAACTTCCTTTTTTATTTAATTTCCAAATAGATCGTTATGGTATAGTGTTTCTTGAAATAAATTCCATTTTTAATTTTCTGCAGATTTCATTTCAATTTTTATTCAACTTCCATTTTTATCAATTTACTTTTCTATTAAACTTCCTTTTTTATTTAATTTCCAAATAGATCGTTAAAGTATAGTGGTTTCTTGAATGAACTTCCATTTTTAATTTTCAGCAACTTTCATTTCAATTTTTATTCAACTTCCATTTTTATCAATTTACTTTTCTATTAAACTTCCTTTTTTTATTTAATTTCCAAATAGATCGTTAAGGTATGGTGGTTTCTTGAATGAATTTCCATTTTTAATTTTTAGCAACTTCCATTTTTATTTTTAATTAAATTCCAATTTTCTTCAAGTTACTTTTCTACTTAACTTCCTTTTTTATTTAATATCCAAATAGATCGTTAACGTATAGTGGTTTCTGTAATGAACTTCCATTTTTAATTTTATGGAACTTCCATTTTTATTTTTATTCAACTTCCATTTTTATTCAATTTACTTTTCTATTAAACTTCGTTTTTTATTTAATTTCCAAATAGGTCATTACGATATAGTGGTTTCTCGAATGAACTTCTATTTTTAATTTTCTGCAAGTTCCATTTTTATTTCTATTCAACTTCTTTTTTTTATTCAAGTTTCTTTTCTATTCAGATTCCTTTTTTATTTAATTTCCAAATAGATCATTAAGGTGTAGTGGTTTCTGGATTGAACTTCCATTTTTATTTTTATTCCACTTCCACTTTTATTCAAGTTATTTTTCTATTCAACTTCCTTTTTTATTTAATTTCCAAATAGATCGTTAAGGTATACTGGTTTCTTGAATGAACTTCCAATTTTAGTTTTCTGCAACTTCCATTTTTATTTCTATTCAACTTCCTTTTTTATTCAACTCATTTTTCTATTCAACTTCATTTTTTATTTAATTTCCAAATAGGTCGTTAAGGTATATTGGTTTCTTGAATGCTCTTCCAATTTTAATTTTACGCAACTTCCATTTTTATTTCAATTCAACTTCTTTTTTTATTCAAGTTTTTTTTCTATTCAACTTCTTTTTTTATTTAATTTCTAAATTGATCGTTAAGGTATTGTGATTTCTGGATTGAACTTCCATTTTTAATTTTATGCAACTTTCACTTTTATTTTTATTCAACTTCCATTTTTATTCAATTTACTTTTCTATTGAACTTCCTTTTTTATTTAATTTCCAAATAGATCGTTAAGGTATAGTGGTTTCTTGAATGAACTTCCATTTTTAATTTTATGAAACTTTCATTTTTTTTTTATTCAACTTCCATTTTTATTCAAGTTATTTTTCTATTCAACTTTTTTTTTATCTAATTTCCCAATAGATTGTTAAGTTATTGTGGTTTCTTGAATGAAATTTCAATTTTAATTTTTTGCAACTTCCATTTTTAATTTTATTTAACTTCCTTTTTTGTTCAAGTTTCTTTTCCACCCAACTTCCTTTTTTATTTAATTTCCAAATAGATCGTTAAGGTATAGTGGTTTCTGTATTGAACTTCCATTTTTAATTTTATGCAAGTTTCATTTTTATTTTTATTCCACTTCCATTTTTATTCAATTACTTTTCTATTCAACTTCCTTTTTTTATTTAATTTCCAAATAGGACGTTAAGGTATAGTCGTTTCTTGAATGCTCTTCCAATTTTAATTTTATGCAACTTCCATTTGTATTTCAATTCAACTTCTTTTTTTATTCAAGTTTTTTTCTATTCAACTTCCTTTTTTATTTAATTTCCAAATAGATCGTTAAGGTATAGTGGTTTCTGGATTGAACTTCGATTTTTAATTTTATGCAACTTTCACTTTTATTTTTATTCAACTTCCATTTTTATTCAATTTACTTTTCTATTAAACTTCCTTTTTTATTTAATTTCCAAATAGATCGTTAAGGTATAGTGGTTTCTTGAATGCTCTTCCATTTTTAATTTTATTCAACTTTCATTTTTTTTTATTCAACTTCCATTTTTATTCAAGTTATTTTTCTATTCAACTTTTTTTTTATTTAATTTCCAAATAGATCGTTAAGGTATAGTGGTTTATTGAATGAACTTCCAATTTTAATTTTCTGCAACTTTCATTTTTAATTTTATTTAACTTCCTTTTTTATTCAAGTTTCTTTTCTACTCAACTTCCTTTTTTATTTAATTTCCAAATAGATCGTTGAGGTATAGTGGTTTCTGTATTGAACTTCCATTTTTAATTTTATGCAAGTTTCATTTTTATTTTCATTCAACTTCCATTTTAATTCAATTTACTTTTCTATTAAACTTCGTTTTTTTATTTAATTTCCAAATAGATCGTTATGGTACAGTGGTTTCTTGAATGCACTTCTATTTTTAATTTTCAGCAACTTCCATTTTTATTTCCATTCAACTTCTTTTTTTATTCAAGTTTTTTTCTATTCAGCTTCCTCTTTTATTTAATTTCCAAATAGATCGTTAAGGTATAGTGGTTTCTGGATTGAACTTCCATTTTTAATTTTATGCAACTTTCACTTTTATTTTTATTCAACTTCCATTTTTATTCAATTTACTTTTCTATTAAACTTCCTTTTTTATTTAATTTCCAAATAGATCGATAAGGTATAGCGGTTTCTTAAATGAACTTCCATTTTTAATTTTATGCAACTTTCATTTTTTTTTAATTTAACTTCCATTTTTATTCAAGTTATTTTTCTATTCAACTTCTTTTTTTATTTAATTTCCAAATAGTTCGTTAAGGTATAGTGGTTTCTCGAATGAACTTCCATTTTTAATTTTATTTAACTTCCTTTTTTATTTAAGTTTCTTTTCTACTCAACTTCCTTTTTTATTTAATTTCCAAATAGATCGTTAAGGTATAGTGTTTTCTGGATTGAACTTCCATTTTTAATTTTATGCAACTTTCATTTTTATTTTCATTCAACTTCTTTTTTTATTCAATTTACTTTTCTATTAAACTTCCTTTTTTATTTAATTTCCAAATAGATCGTTAAGGTATGGTGATTTCTTGAATGAACTTCCATTTTTAATTTTATGCAACTTTCATTTTTGTTTTTATTCAACTTCTATTTTTCTTCAAGTTATTTTTCCATTCAACTTCTTTTTTTATTTAATTTCAAAATAGATCGTTAAGGTATAGTGGTTTCTTGAATGAACTTCCATTTTTAATTTTCTGCGACTTCCATTTTTAATTTTATTTAACTTCCTTTTTTATTCAAGTTTCTTTTCTACTCAACTTCCTTTTATATTTAATTTCCAAATAGATCGTTAATGTATAGTGGTTTCTGGATTGAACTTCTATTTTTAATTTTATGCAACTTTCATTTTTATTTTCACTCAACTTCCATTTTTATTAAATTTACTTTTCTAACAAACTTCATTTTTTATTTAATTTCCAAATAGATCGTTAAGGAATGGTGGTTTCTTGAATGAATTTTCATTTTTAATTTTCTGCAACTTGCATTTTTATTTTTAATTAACTTCCATTTTTCTACAAGTTACTTTTCTATTCAACTTCCTTTTTTATTTAATTTCCAAATAGATCGTTAACGTATAGTGGTTTCTGGAATGAACTTCCATTTTTAATTTTATGCAACTTTCACTTTTATTTTTATTCAACTTCCATTTTTATTCAATTTACTTTTCTATTGAACTTCCTTTTTTATTTAATTTCCAAATAGATCGTTAAGGTATAGTGGTTTCTTGAATGAACTTCCATTTTTAATTTTATGAAACTTTCATTTTTTTTTTATTCAACTTCCATTTTTATTCAAGTTATTTTTCTATTCAACTTTTTTTTTATCTAATTTCCCAATAGATTGTTAAGTTATTGTGGTTTCTTGAATGAAATTTCAATTTTAATTTTTTGCAACTTCCATTTTTAATTTTATTTAACTTCCTTTTTTGTTCAAGTTTCTTTTCCACCCAACTTCCTTTTTTATTTAATTTCCAAATAGATCGTTAAGGTATAGTGGTTTCTGTATTGAACTTCCATTTTTAATTTTATTCAAGTTTCATTTTTATTTTTATTCCACTTCCATTTTTATTCAATTACTTTTCTATTCAACTTCCTTTTTTTATTTAATTTCCAAATAGGACGTTAAGGTATAGTCGTTTCTTGAATGCTCTTCCAATTTTAATTTTATGCAACTTCCATTTGTATTTCAATTCAACTTCTTTTTTTATTCAAGTTTTTTTTCTATTCAACTTCCTTTTTTATTTAATTTCCAAATAGATCGTTAAGGTATAGTGGTTTCTGGATTGAACTTCGATTTTTAATTTTATGCAACTTTCACTTTTATTTTTATTCAACTTCCATTTTTATTCAATTTACTTTTCTATTAAACTTCCTTTTTTATTTAATTTCCAAATAGATCGTTAAGGTATAGTGGTTTCTTGAATGCTCTTCCATTTTTAATTTTATTCAACTTTCATTTTTTTTTATTCAACTTCCATTTTTATTCAAGTTATTTTTCTATTCAACTTTTTTTTTATTTAATTTCCAAATAGATCGTTAAGGTATAGTGGTTTATTGAATGAACTTCCAATTTTAATTTTCTGCAACTTTCATTTTTAATTTTATTTAACTTCCTTTTTTATTCAAGTTTCTTTTCTACTCAACTTCCTTTTTTATTTAATTTCCAAATAGATCGTTGAGGTATAGTGGTTTCTGTATTGAACTTCCATTTTTAATTTTATGCAAGTTTCATTTTTATTTTCATTCAACTTCCATTTTAATTCAATTTACTTTTCTATTAAACTTCATTTTTTTATTTAATTTCCAAATAGATCGTTATGGTACAGTGGTTTCTTGAATGCACTTCTATTTTTAATTTTCAGCAACTTCCATTTTTATTTCCATTCAACTTCTTTTTTTATTCAAGTTTTTTTCTATTCAGCTTCCTCTTTTATTTAATTTCCAAATAGATCGTTAAGGTAGAGTGGTTTCTGGATTGAACTTCCATTTTTAATTTTATGCAACTTTCACTTTTATTTTTATTCAACCTCCATTTTTATTCAATTTACTTTTCTATTAAACTTCCTTTTTTATTTAATTTCCAAATAGATCGATAAGGTATAGCGGTTTCTTAAATGAACTTCCATTTTTAATTTTATGCAACTTTCATTTTTTTTTTAATTTAACTTCCATTTTTATTCAAGTTATTTTTCTATTCAACTTCTTTTTTTATTTAATTTCCAAATAGTTCGTTAAGGTATAGTGGTTTCTCGAATGAACTTCCATTTTTAATTTTATTTAACTTCCTTTTTTATTTAAGTTTCTTTTCTACTCAACTTCCTTTTTTATTTAATTTCCAAATAGATCGTTAAGGTATAGTGTTTTCTGGATTGAACTTCCATTTTTAATTTTATGCAACTTTCATTTTTATTTTCATTCAACTTCTTTTTTTATTCAATTTACTTTTCTATTAAACTTCCTTTTTTATTTAATTTCCAAATAGATCGTTAAGGTATGGTGATTTCTTGAATGAACTTCCATTTTTAATTTTATGCAACTTTCATTTTTGTTTTTATTCAACTTCTATTTTTCTTCAAGTTATTTTTCCATTCAACTTCTTTTTTTATTTAATTTCAAAATAGATCGTTAAGGTATAGTGGTTTCTTGAATGAACTTCCATTTTTAATTTTCTGCGACTTCCATTTTTAATTTTATTTAACTTCCTTTTTTATTCAAGTTTCTTTTCTACTCAACTTCCTTTTATATTTAATTTCCAAATAGATCGTTAATGTATAGTGGTTTCTGGATTGAACTTCTATTTTTAATTTTATGCAACTTTCATTTTTATTTTCACTCAACTTCCATTTTTATTAAATTTACTTTTCTAACAAACTTCATTTTTTATTTAATTTCCAAATAGATCGTTAAGGAATGGTGGTTTCTTGAATGAATTTTCATTTTTAATTTTCTGCAACTTGCATTTTTATTTTTAATTAACTTCCATTTTTCTACAAGTTACTTTTCTATTCAACTTCCTTTTTTATTTAATTTCCAAATAGATCGTTAACGTATAGTGGTTTCTGGAATGAACTTCCATTTTTAATTTTATGCAACTTTCATTTTTATTTTTATTCAACTTCCATTTTTATTCAATTTACTTTTCTATTAAACTTCCTTTTTCCTTTAATTTCCAAATAGATCGTTAAGGTATAGTGGTTTCTTGAATGAACTTCCATTTTTAATTTTCTGCAACTTTCATTTCAATTTTTATTCAACTTCCATTTTTATCAATTTACTTTTCTATTAAACTTCCTTTTTTTTTTTAATTTCCAAATAGATCGTTAAGCTATAGTTGTTTCTTGAATAAACTTCCATTTTTAATTTTCTGCAACTTTCATTTCAATTTTTATTCAACTTCCATTTTTATCAATTTACTTTTCTATTAAACTTCCTTTTTTTATTTAATTTCCAAATAGATCGTTAAGGTATGGTGGTTTCTTGAATGAATTTCCATTTTTAATTTTCAGCAACTTCCATTTTTATTTTTAATTAAATTCCAATTTTCTTCAAGTTACTTTTCTACTTAACTTCCTTTTTTATTTAATATCCAAATAGATCGTTAACGTATAGTGGTTTCTGTAATGAACTTCCATTTTTATTTTTATGGAACTTCCATTTTTATTTTTATTCAACTTCCATTTTTATTCAATTTACTTTTCTATTAAACTTCGTTTTTTATTTAATTTCCAAATAGGTCATTACGATATAGTGGTTTCTCGAATGAACTTCTATTTTTAATTTTCTGCAAGTTCCATTTTTATTTCTATTCAACTTCTTTTTTTATTCAAGTTTCTTTTCTATTCGGCTTCCTTTTTTATTTAATTTCCAAATAGATCGTTAAGGTGTAGTGGTTTCTGGATTGAACTTGCATTTTTATTTTTATTCCACTTCCTTTTTTTTTCAAGTTATTTTTCTATTCAACTTTCTTTTTTATTTAATTTCCCAATAGGTCGTTAAGGTATAGTGTTTTCTTGAATGAACTTCCAATTTTAATTTTCTGCAACTTCCATTTTTATTTCTATTCAACTTCCTTTTTTATTCAACTCATTTTTCTATTCAACTTCCTTTTTTATTTAATTTCCAAATCGGTCGTTAAGGTATAGTGGTTTCTTGAATGCTCTTCCAATTTTCATTTTACGCAACTTCCATTTTTATTTCAATTCAACTACTTATTTTATTCAAGTTTTTTTTTCTATTCAACTTTCTTTTTTATTTAATTTCTAAATAGATCGTTAAGGTATAGTGGTTTCTCGATTGAACTTCCATTTTTAATTTTATGCAACTTTCATTTTTATTTTTATTCAACTTCCATTTTTATTCAATTTACTTTTCTATGAAACTTCCTTTTTTATTTAATTTCCAAATAGATCGTTAAGGTATGGTGGTTTCTTGAATGAATTTTCATTTTTAATTTTCTGCAACTTCCATTTTTATTTTTAATGAACTTCCATTTTTCGTCAAGTTACTTTTCTATTCAACTTCTTTTTTTATTTAATTTCCAAATAGATCGTTAAGGTATAGTGGTTTCTTGAATGAACTTCCTTTTTTAATTTTCTATAACTTCCATTTTTAATTTTATTTAAATTCCTTTTTTATTCAAGTTTCTTTTCTACTCAACTTCCTTTTTTCTTTAATTTCGAAATAGATCGTTAAGGTATAGTGGTTTCTGTATTGAACTTCCATTTTTAATTTTGCGCAACTTTCATTTTTATTTTCATTCAACTTCCATTTTTATTCAATTTACTTTTCTATTAAACTTCGTTTTTTTATTTAATTTCCAAATAGATCGTTATGGTACAGTGGTTTCTTGAATGCACTTCTATTTTTAATTTTCTGCAACTTCCATTTTTATTTCCATTCAACTTCTTTTTTTATTCAAGTTTTTTTTTTCTATTCAGCTTCCTTTTTTATTTAATTTCCAAATAGATCGTTAAGGTATAGTGGTTTCTGGATTGAAATTCCATTTTTAATTTTATGCAACTTTCACTTTTATTTTTATTCTACTTCCATTTTTATTCAATTTACTTTTCTATTAAACTTCCTTTTTTATTTAATTTCCAAATAGATCGATAAGGTATAGCGGTTTCTTGAATGAACTTCCATTTTTTATTTTATGCAACTTTCATTTTTTTTTTTAATTCAACTTCCATTTTTATTCAAGTTATTTTTCTATTCAACTTCTTTTTTTATTTAATTTCCAAATAGTTCGTTAAGGTATAGTGGTTTCTCGAATGAACTTCCATTTGTAATTTTCTGCCACTTCCGTTTTTAATTTTATTTAACTTCCTTTTTTATTTAAGTTTCTTTTCTACTCAACTTCCTTTTTTATTTAATTTCCAAATAGATCGTTAAGGTATAGTGTTTTCTGGATTGAACTTCCATTTTTAATTTTATGCAACTTTCATTTTTATTTTCATTCAACTTCCTTTTTTGTTCAATTTACTTTTCTATTAAACTTCCTTTTTTATTTAATTTCCAAATAGATCGTTAAGGTATGGTGGTTTCTTGAATGAACTTCCATTTTTAATTTTATGCAACTTCCATTTTTATTTTTATTCAACTTCTATTTTTCTTCAAGTTATTTTTCCGTTCAACTTCTTTTTTTATTTAATTTCAAAATAGATCGTTAAGGTATAGTGGTTTCTTGAATGAACTTCCATTTTTAATTTTCTGCGACTTCCATTTTTAATTTTATTTAACTTCTTTTTTTATTCAAGTTTCTTTTCTACTCAACTTCCTTTTATATTTAATTTCCAAATAGATCGTTAATGTATAGTGGTTTCTGGATTGAACTTCTATTTTTAATTTTATGCAACTTTCATTTTTATTTTCATTCAACTTCCATTTTTATTTAATTTACTTTTCTATCAAACTTCATTTTTTATTTAATTTCCAAATAGATCGTTAAAGAATGGTGGTTTCTTGAATGGATTTTCATTTTTAATTTTCTGCAACTTCCATTTTTATTTTTAATTAACTTCCATTTTTCTAGAAGTTACTTGTCTATTCAACTTCCTTTTTTATTTAATTTCCAAAAAGATCGTTAACGTAGAGTGGTTTCTGGAATGAACTTCCATTTTTAATTTTATGCAACTTTTATTTTTATTTTTATTCAACTTCCATTTTTATTCAATTTACTTTTTTATTAAACTTCCTTTTTGATTTAATTTCCAAATAGATCGTTATGGTATAGTGTTTTCTTGAATGAACTTCCATTTTTAATTTTCTTCAACTTTCATTTCAATTTTTATTCAACTTCCATTTTTATTCAATTTACTTTTTTATTAAACTTCCTTTTTTATTTAATTTCCAAATAGATCGTTAAGGTATAGTGGTTTTTTGAAAGAACTTCCATTTTTAATTTTCTGCAACTTTCTTTTTAATTTTTATTCAACTTCCATTTTTAATTTAATTTCTAAATAGATCGTTAAGGTATGGTGGTTTCTTGAATGAATTTCCATTTTTGATTTTCTGCAACTTCCATTTTTATTTTTAATTAAATTCCAATTTTTTGAATGAACTTCCATCTTTATTTTTAATTAATTTCCAATTTTCTGTAATGAACTTTCATTTTTAATTTTATGCAACTTCCATTTTTATTTTTATTCAACTTCCATTTTTATTCAATTTACTTTTCCATTAAACTTCGTTTTTTTATTTAATTTCCAAATAGGTCGTTATGGTATAGTGGTTTCTTGAATGAACTTCTATTTTTAATTTTCTGCAACTTCCATTTTTATTTCTATTCAACTTCTTTTTTTTTTCAAGTTTCTTTTCTATTCAGCTTCCTTTTTTATTTAATTTCAAAATAGATGGTTAAGGTGTTGGGGTTTCTGGATTGAGCTTCCATTTTTTTTTTCCACTTCCATTTTTATTCAAGTTATTTTTCTATTCAACTTCCTTTTTTATTTAATTTCCAAATAGGTTGTTAAGGTATAGTGGTTTCTTGAGTGCTCTTCCAATTTTAATTTTATGCAACTTCCATTTTTATTTCAATTCAACTTATTTTTTTATTCAAGTTTTTTTTCTATACAACTTCCTTTTTTATTTAATTTCTAAATAGATCGTTAAGGTATAGTGGTTTCTGGATTGAACTTCCATTTTTAATTTTATGCAACTTTCACTTTTATTATTATTCAACTTTCATTTTTATTCAATTTACATTTCTATTGAACTTCCTTTTTTATTTAATTTCCAAATAGATTGTTAAGGTATAGCGGTTTTTTGAATGAACTTCCATTTTTAATTTTAAGCAACTTTCATTTTTTTTTTATTCAACTTCCATTTTTATTCAAGTTATTTTTCTATTCAACTTCTTTTTTTGTTTAATTTCCAAATAGATCGTTAAGGTATAGTGGTTTCTTGAATGAACTTCCATTATTAATTTTCTGCAACTTCCATTTTTAATTTTATTTAACTTCCTTTTTTATTCAAGTTTCTTTTCCACTCAACTTCCTTTTTTATTTAATTTCCAAATAGGTCGTTAAGGTATAGTTGTTTTTGTATTGAACTTCCATTTTTAATTTTATGCAACTTTCATTTTTATTTACATTCAACTTCCATTTTTATTCAATTTACTTTTCTATCAAACTTCGTTTTTTTATTTAATTTCAAAATAGATCGTTATGGTATATTGGTTTCTTGAATGAACTTCTATTTTTAATTTTATACAACTTCCATTTTTATTTCTATTCAACTTCTTTTTTTATTCAAGTTTTTTTTTTCTATTCAGCTTCCTTTTTTATTTAATTTCCAAATAGATCGTTAAGTTATAGTGGTTTCTGGATTGAACTTCCATTTTTAATTTTATGCAACTTTCACTTTTATTTTTATTCAACTTCTTTTCTATTAAACTTCCTTTTTTATTTAATTTCCAAATAGATCGTTAAGGTATAGTGGTTTCTTGAATGAACTTCCATTTTTAATTTTATGCAACTTTCATTTTTTTTTATTCAACTTCCATTTTTATTCAAGTTATTTTTCTATTCAACTTCTTTTTTTATTTAATTTCCAAATAGATCGTTAAGGTATAGTGGTTTCTTGAATGAACTTCCATTATTAATTTTCTGCAACTTCCATTTTTAATTTTATTTAACTTCCTTTTTTATTCAAGTTTCTTTTCTACTCAACTTCCTTTTTTATTTAATTTCCAAATAGATCGTTAAGGTATAGTTGTTTTTGTATTGAACTTCCATTTTTAATTTTATGCAACTTTCATTTTTATTTTCATTCAACTTCCATTTTTATTCAATTTACTTTTCTATCAAACTTCATTTTTTTATTTAATTTCAAAATAGATCGTTATGGTATATTGGTTTCTTGAATGAACTTCTATTTTTAATTTTCTACAACTTCCATTTTTATTTCTATTCAACTTCTTTTTTTATTCAAGTTTTTTTTTCTATTCAGCTTCCTTTTTTATTTAATTTCCAAATAGATCGTTAAGGTATAGTGGTTTCTGGATTGAACTTCCATTTTTAATTTTATGCAACTTTCACTTTTATTTTTATTCAACTTCCATTTTTATTCAATTTACTTTTCTATTAAACTTCCGTTTTTATTTAATTTCCAAATAGATCGTTAAGGTATGGTGGTTTCTTGAATGAACTTCCATATTTAATTTTATGCAAATTCCATTTTTATTTTTATTCAACTTCCATTTTTCTTCAAGTTATTTTTCTATTCAACTTCTTTTTTTATTAATTTCAAAATAGATCGTTATGGTATAGTGGTTTCTTGAATGAACTTCCATTTTTAATTTTCTGCAATTTCCATTTTTAATTTTACTTAACTTCCTTTTTTATTCAAGTTTCTTTTCTACTCAACTTCCTTTTATATTTAATTTCCAAATTGATCGTTAAGGTATTGTGGTTTCTGGATTGAACTTCTATTTTTAATTCTATGCAACTTTCATTTTTATTTTCATTCGACTTCTATTTTTATTCAATTTACTTTTCTTTTAAACTTCATTTTTTATCTAATTTCCAAATAGATCGTTAAGGTGTGGTGGTTTCTTGAATGAATTTTCATTTTTAATTTTCTGCAACTTTCATTTTTATTTTTAATTAACTTCCATTTTTCGTCAAGTTACTTTTCTATTCAACTTCCTTTTTAATTTAATTTCCAAATAGATCGTTAACGTATAGTGGTTTCTGGAATGAACCTCCATTTTTAATTTTATGCAACTTTCATTTTTATTTTTATTCAACTTCCATTTTTATTCAATTTACTTTTTTTTTTATGAAACTTCCTTTTTTATTTAATTTCCAAATAGATCGTTAAGGTATAGTGGTTTCTTGAATGAACTTCCATTTTTAATTTTCTGCAACTTTCTTTTCAATTTTTATTCTACTTCCATTTTTATTCAATTTACTTTTCTATTAAACTTCCTTTTTTATTTAATTTCCAAATAGATCGTTAAGGTATAGTGGTTTCTTGAATGAACTTCCATTTTTAATTTTCTGCAACTTTCATTTCAATTTTTATTCAACTTCCATTTTTATCAATTTACTTTTCTATTAAACTTCATTTTTTATTTAATTTCCAAATAGATCGTTAAGGTATGGTGGTTTCTTGAATGAATTTCCATTTTTAATGTCACGACCCCATTCCACCCCTAGTAGAATGGTGCCATGATGGCTAGTAATTCGTGATTACCGAAGGCCAACTGTCAAGAAACGCACACAATCAGAGTATAAAATATGGGGCTTACAAGTGCGGAAGCAATATATATTGAATCTAAGTAGTCCATGAGAGCCGTGCATAAGTCCAATGAAATGACATACATCTTTACAAGGTCTTACAACTTAGATACAATAAGGAAATGAGATACAAAATACATCTTGACCAAAAGGCTTCTCAAGCCGACATATACAAATACACATGAAATATAAGCTAAGAAGCATGATCTTCAAGATGTTACAAAATGCGAATCCAAAACACGTCGGCAATGCACCCAAAAACATATCGGCAACACATCTAGCCCTCATTGCCCTCTTGCTCGTCACCTACATATATATAGAGAGGGTGAGCTTGGATACTCAGTGAATGATATTAGAAATAAAGGTTTTGCATGATTGATTTTCAAGATCTCTTCCAAAGCAATACATAGCATAACTTTACAATCAAGGGGGGGAAATCAAGTTCGTTTGCCAATCTTTCAAGTTCCTTGGATGTTAATAACATCTGCATAATACATGGGGCGATGACATTCCAAGACAAGGGTGCAGTTGCATTATAGTCCCCTGGCACTAAGGACTTTCAAGACAAGAGTGCAGTTGCATTGTAACGCCCTCGAAAATAAACCCATTAAATATATATAACATCAACATGCAATGTTTAAAAAGGAAACAGTTCATTATAATATTCATCAGAGTCTTACCAAACAAAAGCATTACATGTAACATCAAATTAAATTCCCTACAGGCTTACATCTTTCCAAGCCAACACTTGGACACAAAAGTATGAGTTCTAACTCAAATACAAATAAAGCCCTAGGCTTGTATGTTTACATGTACTAACTAATGAAAGCAAATAACTAAAAATAATCTTCAAAATCCAAGTCCTTCCAAGCTATGTCCTTGGAGGTAGCTTATCACCTGAACCTGAAAATGATGTTCCCATATAGGGTGAGCCACAGCCCAGTAGAAATATACTAAACCAAATATAAGCATTGAATAAAGCAATAGCATTCAATAGATGGTTAACCAAGATAATCAATTACATCATTATCGAATCTCATGACACTACTGTCAACGACACGTTTCACTTTCCAACATTATCAATATGGCTCAGAACCTGGCCAAACTTACAATAGTGAATTATATATATATATATATATATATATCATATTCACATTCTTCCAATGTCAACAAACAAATGAGACTCAAGCTCAACTCAAAACACTTCATACTTCCAGATTGATACACATTGTAGTGCTGTATCAAATAAAACACTTCTATATAAATAAGCACACATAAAAGTGATGCTAATGGAGTCCATCCCCTATCTCCTCCCAAACAAAATCCGGTTTAGAGGTCCATCCCCTATCTTCCCCTAAACCGTGGAGTACATCCCCTATCTCCTCCCAAACAAAATCCGGTTTAGAGGTCCATCCCCTATCTTCCCCTAAACCGTGGAGTACATCCCCTATCTCCTCCCACACAAAACAATGTATGTAAACACATAACATATAACACACAATTAATACACATAATGTATGTATTAATTCAGCAGTCAAAATGAACGACTCAACCAATGTGATTAGTTTCAGTTATCCCTAATCCACATGCAATGTCTACAATAATCACGACTATCCTCCACCGATAGCCCAAAACAGTTATTTCTAGATTTGGAAATAAATATAACAACAATTCAATAGGCGAGTGATTTAAATTATCCAACTACACCGTTTAATCAATAAATTTCCCAATTTTATGAATTTAACCATCTTTTTCCAATTCCACGAATTAATTATACAAATTAATTTAATAATACAACTAGGGTTTTTCCCAAAACTTACCAAAGTATCCCCAACATATCAAAATACCAAAACTTAGAACAAAACCTATAAAATGGAGTAGGAAATCCCTACCTTGAAGCGAAGAACTCGAATAGAGAAGATGACGAAAACCAAAGTGCTCCAAACCCAAGATTGTTCAGATTAAACGGAAGCCCTCGACCCACTCTATCTTTTTAACAAAGGACTTAGGGTAGAAATACACTCCAAGTAGATCAAACCTAAGAGAGAAGGTGTGTAGGGAGAGGGAGAAGACGGTTCTAGGGTTTTAAAATCAAAAAGGAGATGAAAAATGACCCAGAAAGTCGGGTCTAGGATTTTTATACCAGTCGCCCCGCTCGAGCGTGGAAACCCCCGCTCGAGCGCCACTCACAGACTCCCGCTCGAGCGGCCAAACTCCCGCTCGAGCGGCGAATGCACACTCCCAGAATTTTTTGCAGACAGGTCCCCGCTCGAGCGCCCAACTCCCCGCTCGAGCGTAACTCACGACTTCCCGCTCGAGCGTCCAATCCCCCGCTCGAGCGGCCAACACTACACAGGACATACTGGATGGGTGTATTCCCCGCTCGAGCGTCCAAACCCCCGCTCGAGCGGACAGGCCAAAATCTGGGCAACTAGACTTGATTCCTAAGCTCAACCAACCTGCTCCAAATCTTCCCAACACAACCCAAGACTCAAAATAAGGATTAAAGGGTGCAAACAACATACTCTCAACAACCAACTCCACGGAACCTAAGTCTGTATATAACAAGTAAAGAAAAGGGAAACCGGGATCGCTATAACCTCCCCCCTTAAAGAATTTCGTCCCCGAAATTAATCATAAGTTTTCAAACAAAACAGGTTTTCCTTAATTTCCAACAATATGACATTACGATATTTAAACAATCTGACCCAACACCGGTCATTCCATCTCTTATCAAAAGGCATCACGCAATATATAAAACTACATATATTTCAATTTGTATTATCAATATGCATTCCCTTTCAATTCAACACATTTTCTATATACACAATATTCCATTAAACTTCCATTATAAGGCAAGTTTCAAAATGCTTCCATCAATCAAAAACATAAACCATGTTTCACAATCTAAGTTATATTCAATACACTTAAGGTCTAATATTACAAATAAACAACATATGCTCAAGCATCTATAAACAGATCCGGATATTTCTCGTGGACTTCCAGCTCACGTTCCCAAGTGGCTTCCTCCACTCCGTGATGCTTCCAAAGAACTTTTACCAAAGGGATGGTTTTGCCTCGCAAAACTTGGTCCCGCTTATCCAAGACCCTAATCGGTCTCTCTTCATACGAGACATCCTCGTCAACTACTAAATCGGTCCAATCCAACACATGTGATGGATCCGGCTCATACTTTCGAAGCATACTCACATGAAACACATCATGTACCCTGGACAACTACGGTGGTAAAGCTAAACGATAAGCAGCCTCGCCGATCCTCGCAAGGATCTCAAAAGGACCAATGAACCGAGGGGACAACTTCCCGCTCTTCCCAAACCTCATCAATCCCCGCCTAGGTGATATCTTCAGAAAGACATGATCACCCACCTCAAACACCAACGGTCTCCTCCTACGGTCTGCATAAGATTTCTGACGACTTTGTGCTGTAACAAGCCTCTTACGGATAAGCTCAACTTTCTCCGTCGTTTCCCTCACCAACTCCGGACCTAACAGAGGTGCATCACCCACCTCGGCCCAACAAACAGGAGATCTACACGGTCGGCCATACAAGGCCTCAAATGGTGCCATACCGATACTAGACTGGAAACTGTTGTTGTAGGTAAACTCCACCAACGGCAAGTGCCTCTCCCACGACCCACTAAAGTCTAGAACACAACCCCGCAGCATATCCTCAAGGATCTGAATAGTACGCTCGGACTGTCCGTCGGTCTGAGGATGGTAAGCCGTGCTAAAGGTCAACTTTGTGCCTAAGGCATTCTGCAAACTCTGCCACAACCTGGCAGTAAAACGAGGGTCTCTATCTGAAACGATCGTCACTGGGACCCCGTGTAACCTCACTATGTCCCGAATGTACAAGTCGGCAAGATGATCGACTGAATCTCTCACGCGCATAGGAATGAAGTGCGCCGACTTAGTCAACCGGTTTACAACCACCCAAATAGCATCACTACCCCGCTGAGTCCTCGGAAGACCCACGACGAAGTCCATAGTGACGTGTTCCCACTTCCACTCGGCAATAGGCAAGGGTTGCAACAAACCCGCTGGCCTCTGATGTTCGGCCTTCACTTGCTGACAAGTAAGGCACTTAGATACAAAAGCTGCCACATTTCTCTTCATACCCCGCCACCAGAGCTGGCGACCCAAATCCCGATACATCTTAGTGCCTCCCGGATGCACCGCAAGGCGTGAATGATGAGAAACTCGAAGTACCTCCTCTCGACAAGACTCTGGCACAAACAGACGGTCTCGGTATCTCACACTGAGGTCGGGATACACCGTCAAACCTTTCTCAACCTTCCCGCCGGAAATCTTCTCACGGAGGGATTCTACCTCAAGATCACCCCTCTGAGCCTCTAACACTCGAGTCACGAGTGTAGGCTGTACAACAACAGAAAACAAGGCCGCAGCCTCAACGGATCCGCCCAGAAGTAAATTAAACTCCCCGAGTGCACCCAACATCTCCCATTCTCGGATGGCTATACTAGCTATGTCACCAACAGGTTTCCTGCTAAGGGCATCGGCCACCACATTGGCCTTTCCCGGATGATAATGCAACTCAAAGTCATAATCCTCTATGAACTCCATCCACCTCCTCTGCCTCAAGTTCAAGTCTTTCTGTGTAAACAAGTATTTCAGACTCTTATGATCCGAGAATACCTCGAATCTCTCACCATAAAGATAATGCCTCCAAATCTTCAAGGCAAATATCACAGCTGCTAACTCTAGATCATGCGTAGGGTAATTCTGCTCATGAATTTTCAACTGACGTGAGCCATAGGCAACTACTTTCCCTTCTTGCATTAACACACAACCCAGACCCTCTCGTGAGGCGTCACAATAGACTGTATAACCTAACCCTCTCTCTGGAATAATCAATACTGGAGCGGTGGTCAGTCTAACTTTCAACTCCTGGAACGACTTTTCACAAGTCTCACTCCATACAAATTTGACTCCCTTCCGAGTCAATCTAGTCAAAGGTGAAGCTAATCTGGAGAAATCTTTCACAAACCGATGATAATACCCAGCTAACCCCAGAAAACTGCGAATCTCAAACACACTCTTAGGCTGTGCCCAATCTTGCACCGCCTCAGTCTTGGATGTATCAACAGACACTCCTTCCCCAGAAACTACATGGCCTAAGAACTTAACCTCTTCTAGCCAGAACTCACACTTCCCAAACTTAGCATAAAGCTTATGGGCTCTAAGTAACTCAAGCACCACTCTCAAGTGTTCCTTGTGCTTCTCCTCAGAAGGTGAATAGATAAGGATGTCGTCCACGACTACGACAACAAAACGATCTAAAAATTCCTGGAATATCCGGTTCATCAAATCCATAAAAACTGCTGGTGCATTGGTGAGCCCAAATGGCATCACCAGAAACTCATAGTGGCCATACCGCGTACGGAATGCCGTCTTCAGAATATCCTCCTCCCTGACTCTCAACTGATGGTAACCCGATCTCAAGTCTATCTTCGAGAAACAACGGGAACCCTTCAACTGATCGAACAGATCATCTATACGAGGCATAGGGTACTTATTCTTAACCATAGCCCGATTCAATTTCCGGTAATCTATACAAAGTCACAAAGCACCACCTTTCTTTTTAACAAAGAGGGCCGGTGCTCCCCACGGCGAAACACTAGGACGTATAAAACCCTTATCTAGCAACTCCTGGAGTTGGATCTTCAACTCAACTAACTCGGCTGGGGCAAAACGATAAGGTGCCATAGAAATCGGCGTCGTGCCGAGCACTAGGTCAATAGAGAACTCAATCTCCCGATGTGGTGGTAAACCAACAAGATCCCCGGGAAAAACGTCCGAGTACTCACAAACCACCCCTGGCAACACAATCTGAGTCTCATCATCCTCACTAATCGAAAGGTTAGCAAGTAGATCACTAAGCTCACTCTGTCCTCGCGGAACATACCCCGGTGGCAACACATTACCAACCCGGTCCCCCAGAAAATGAAAATACTCTCCGCTCACGGTACAACAAGTGACCCTCTGGCGGTAGCAATCAATAACTGCCCGGTATGTTGATAACCAGTCCATACCCAAAACAACATCGAAACCCCTCATAGGCATAACTACAAAGGAAAATGGGATTCTATGATAATCAACCTCTATATCACAACCCCTAACACCTTGTTTCGAAATCAATTCACCCCCAAGAGGTGACACTACACAAATAGGAGATGCTAACTGTGCTAACTCCAACTCCAAAACAGATGCAAATGCAGCAGACACAAAGGAATGGGATGCACCCGTATCAATCAAAACATTAGCAACCGAGTTGCAAAACAAGAAGGTACCTCTCACAACTGATGGTGCCGGCACAAGATCCTGCGCGGTAACAGCATACACGCACCCAGACGACCTTTGATCAACCTGCTCACCCCTAGGAACATAAGATTGCTGTACCGACTGGGACGATGAAGCCCCCTGATTGGCTCTCGAGGCCTGACCCGACTGAGCTGGCTGCTGACCCTGAATCGGCCTCAAACCAGATGCACCAGGTGTGCCACCCAACTGCGGGCAATACCTCTTCATATGCCCCGGCTGACCACACTGATAACACGAGAGTGGCTGGCCTCTACCCTGACTCTGGCTCTGAGATCGAGCCGAAGATGATGCTGCTCTCTGCACTCCTCCCCTCTGAGGACAAACTGGAGACTTGTGGCCTAGCTGGCCACACTTGAAACAGGTATTGTCTCCCTGACTGCCTTTCCCCGAACTAGCACTCGGCACAGGAAAAGTCGATCTAGAAAAGCTATTCTGAGACTGTTGAGGATTAAAACCCTTCTGTCTCCTACCATCACCCTGACCATCCTGACTCCTCTTGGAGCCCTTCTGTCCTTCCTCCTCCTCCTGCATCATGATTTCCATGTGAGCTGCAGCATCAACCATACGCCCATAATCCCGAATCATAGTTCCCCCAACTCTCAGCTTGAGACCACGCCTCAACTTCTTCTCAAACTCAATACAACGGCGTTCCTCAGACTCCACCAACTCAGGTGCAAACCTGGACAAGCTAGTAAATGCAGCCTCAAACTCGGCCACTGAAGAACTCGACTGCTTAAGCTGGCAGAACTGGTCTCTCAGCTTCTCCCTAACTGCTGGAGATAAGAACCTTTCCTGGAAAGCATTTACAAAAGCCTCCCATGTACCTCCTATACGACCCTTAGTGAACTTCCACCACTGACCCGCATCCCCCTTCAGCTGGAAAGATGCCAAGGTCACTTTCAACCCCTCGTCTTCGATGCCAAGCATCTCAAACGTCTTCGTTGTCTGTTCGAGCCATTCATCTGCCTTAAGCGGCTCTTTAGGATCGCCCACAAATTCATCCGGGTTAGACCGGAAGAACTCCCTCTTCAGAAAGGCAGGTCCTGTATCCGCAACAACAACCCGAGCTTGATTCTCAGCTCTGAGAATGCCTACTGACTCCCAGAATGCCCCTGCTATCTCTCGAGCTAAAGCGCCCATAGCCTGCTGGCCTACTGGCTCGGCCACATTGGCCTGGCCAATACCCTCCTGAACTGCCGGAATCTCCTCTGGCACAGGCACCTCCTGCCTACCCGGCCTACCACGCCTACCGCGTCCTCGTCCTCGTCCTGACATCCTAATAAAGGAAACAAAGACGTTAGCACATTAATAAATGTGCCAAAACTAAACACTCGCGTCCTAAAGCATTGGACAACAATAATTCATTCCACGTAAGCACATAATCACATAAGCACCTACGAATTTCATTCCTGGATAATGATAGTCCCAATGCGTTGCTATAGTTCCGGTTGGAAGCAGCAGTGATCAAGTGCCTTTCCAACAAGACTACTAGAAACTCAAGGGTCCAATCAACATCCTAGAAACTACATTCCATACCCACATAATCACATAAACATGTTATCACATAAGCATATAACATTACACTAAGTCTCTATCAAACGAGACGAACCCAATGTGATACTAATCACTTCCCACGTACCCAAAGTATTCAAACCCGGTACGCTCTGATACCAAGTTGTAACGCCCTCGAAAATAAACCCATTAAATATATATAACATCAACATGCAATGTTTAAAAAGGAAACAGTTCATTATAATAGTCATCAGAGTCTTACTAAACAAAAGCATTGCATGTAACATCAAATTAAATGCCCTACAGGCTTACATCTTTCCAAGCCAACACTTGGACACAAAAGTATGAGTTCTAACTCAAATACAAATAAAGCCCTAGGCTTGTATGTTTACATGTACTAACTAATGAAAGCAAATAACTAAAAATAATCTTCAAAATCCAAGTCCTTCCAAGCTATGTCCTTGGAGGTAGCTTATCACCTGAACCTGAAAATGATGTTCCCATATAGGGTGAGCCACAGCCCAGTAGAAATATACTAAACCAAATATAAGCATTGAATAAAGCAATAGCATTCAATAGATGGTTAACCAAGATAATCAATTACATCATTATCGAATCTCATGACACTACTGTCAACGACACGTTTCACTTTCCAACATTATCAATATGGCTCAGAACCTGGCCAAACTTACAATAGTGAATTATATATATATATATATATATATATATATCATATTCACATTCTTCCAATGTCAACAAACAAATGAGACTCAAGCTCAACTCAAAACACTTCATACTTCCAGATTGATACACATTGTAGTGCTGTATCAAATAAAACACTTCTATATAAATAAGCACACATAAAAGTGATGCTAATGGAGTCCATCCCCTATCTCCTCCCAAACAAAATCCGGTTTAGAGGTCCATCCCCTATCTTCCCCTAAACCGTGGAGTACATCCCCTATCTCCTCCCAAACAAAATCCGGTTTAGAGGTCCATCCCCTATCTTCCCCTAAACCGTGGAGTACATCCCCTATCTCCTCCCACACAAAACAATGTATGTAAACACATAACATATAACACACAATTAATACACATAATGTATGTATTAATTCAGCAGTCAAAATGAACGACTCAACCAATGTGATTAGTTTCAGTTATCCCTAATCCACATGCAATGTCTACAATAATCACGACTATCCTCCACCGATAGCCCAAAACAGTTATTTCTAGATTTGGAAATAAATATAACAACAATTCAATAGGCGAGTGATTTAAATTATCCAACTACACCGTTTAATCAATAAATTTCCCAATTTCATGAATTTAACCATCTTTTCCCAATTCCACGAATTAATTATACAAATTAATTTAATAATACAACTAGGGTTTTTCCCAAAACTTACCAAAGTATCCCCAACATATCAAAATACCAAAACTTAGAACAAAACCTATAAAATGGAGTAGGAAATCCCTACCTTGAAGCGAAGAACTCGAATAGAGAAGATGACGAAAACCAAAGTGCTCCAAACCCAAGATTGTTCAGATTAAACGGAAGCCCTCGACCCACTCTATCTTTTTAACAAAGGACTTAGGGTAGAAATACACTCCAAGTAGATCAAACCTAAGAGAGAAGGTGTGTAGGGAGAGGGAGAAGACGGTTCTAGGGTTTTAAAATAAAAAAGGAGATGAAAAATGACCCAGAAAGTCGGGTCTCGAATTTTTATACCAGTCGCCCCGCTCGAGCGTGGAAACCCCCGCTCGAGCGCCGCTCACAGACTCCCGCTCGAGCGGCCAAACTCCCGCTCGAGCGGCGAATGCACACTCCCAGAAGTTTTTGCAGACAGGTCCCCGCTCGAGCGCCCAACTCCCCGCTCGAGCGTCCAGTCCCCCGCTCGAGCAGCCAACACTACACAGGACATACTGGATGGGTGTATTCCCCGCTCGAGCGTCCAAACCCCCGCTCGAGCGGACAGGTCAAAATCTGGGCAACTAGACTTGATTCCTAAGCTCAACCAACCTGCTCCAAATCTTCCCAACACAACCCAAGACTCAAAATAAGGATTAAAGGGTGCAAACAACATACTCTCAACAACCAGCTCCACGGAACCTAAGTCTGTATATAACAAGTAAAGAAAAGGGAAACCGGGATCGCTATATGCATTATAGGCCCCTGGCACTAAGGACTTTCAAGAAATGTCATCAAAACAAGATAGTGCTTGATATACAAATAAGGATAATCATTCATGCTAAATCAAATACTTTTCGAAAACAAAGCAAGCAAAGCTTATCAAAACGTATAACATAACTTTACTAAAAATACCACTCACATAGTTCTTCAAACGTCGGGGTCGAGACACGCCCAAGTCCTACAAACACATGGCAAAGCCTATTGAATGCACTTTCAAACAAGCTTCATATGTATACAAATGATCTCGGAAAACATGCTGGGCACCAACCAGGTCTAGGCCGAGGTTCCACACCTCCTCGCCGAGGTGTGTTCCCGAGGGCCACATTCAAGGAAAAGAAGTCGGGGAAAATCTGGGTTTCCCTCCGTTGATGAACATGAAGAACATGAAAAATATGAATGCTCAATCACAACCTGTTATCACAAAATCTGGGATTTTCATGCTACGAGTTCGAAAACATGGACCTGGGTACCCATACTTGAAGTTCTTGTGGAAACGAACACAAAAACATGATTCTCAATGCAAGCTTTCGGATCAAAACAAGACTTTTTCTTCAAGAACACATGAATACTCTTTTCTCTTTCTAAAAACCAGCTTCAAATCAATGCATGTCGTGCAGAACAGGTTCGATCGTGCAATGTAGCTAGATAGACACAAAGAATAACAAGAGTAAGCCAAGGATCTAACCTCAATACACGAATCTAACGGTTCGATCTCTTGGAATCAAGCTCGAAGATTAACCTTCTCACTCTAAAACTTCTTCTTCCTCCTAGAGCTTCTCTCTCTAAAAGGCAAGGATATGATACCAAATGATAGGTTCTCTCACTTGGTTCTGGGCTTAACCCTCTGCTGGGACACGTGGCGGCGACTGGTTGGGTTTTCCCTCAAAACGTGGCTGACAGACCAGACAAAAGCATGGCGAAAGGGTGTTCAACAAGTAAAGCGGTATGGGCTCTCTGGCGAGGCAATGACATCGGCTACGAACAAGGCGTCGGCAAGTAGGGTGACAGTGATCTCGGCTAGGAAGGACAACACTTGACCTAGCTGTGCCACACCTTGGCCTAGATGTGCCACACCTCGGTCTAGGTCGTACCAATCTAGGAGTAAGATCACTTGGCTTCAAGGATAACATCTCGGCCTTGGTGATGCACACCTCGGCCTAGATAATGACATCTCGGCCAATATGCCAGGACGAAGGTAGAGGTCAACCAAATTGGTTCCAAGGTGGTTCTAGGCTTAGGATGACCTCGGCTCGAAATAACCTAGGCTTGATCATGACTTAGGCTTGAGACGGCAAGGAAGGAACAAAGCATACACATAACACTTAGGCAAAACAAGATAAGATTCATGAATGTAAACTTAATAAGACAAGGTTATGCAAGTGCACATGAACATGACTACGACATGAATGTGGGTTATTACAGTCTACCCTCCTTAAAGAAGTTTGGTCCCCAAACTCAAGTTACCTTGCTCTACGAATAACTCCGGATAACGGATTTTCATTTCCTCTTCCTTTTCCCACGTGGCCTCCTTGCCATAATGCTCCTCCCATTCGATTTTTACCATCAGTATCGACTTGTTCCTCAACTGTCTCATTTGTCTGTCAATAATCCTCATTGGCTTCTCCTCGTAGTCTAGGCCTTCATTAACTACAACCCTGGAATAATCTATCACATGCAGTGGGTCTCGGATATATTTCCTCAACATCGAAACATGGAACACGCTGTGGACTTGGCTCAAATCTGGCGGCAGAGCAAGTCTGTAAGCAACGGTGTTAACTCTCTCAAGAATTTCAAATGGCCCAATATATCGGGGTGCTAGTTTACCCTTCTTCCCAAATCTCGAAACTCCTGTCATCGGCGAGACCTTCAAAAATACATGATCCCCAATTTCAAATTCTAGCTCCCTCCTTCTCTGGTCGGCATAACTCTTCTGCCGACTCTGTGCGGTTTTAATCCTCTGCTGAATGAGTTTAATCTTTTCAGTTGTCATTTGAACCAACTCGGGGCCAATTAGAGCTTTGTCTCCTACCTCGGTCCAACATATCGGCAATCTACACTCCCTTCCATACAAAGCTTCATACAGTGCCATGCCAATGCTGGCTTGGTAACTGTTGTTGTATGCGAACTCCACTAATGGCAAATCCGATTCCCAACTTCCTTGGAAATCCAATACACACAGCCTGAGCATATCTTCGAGTGTCTGAATCGTTCTTTCCGTTTGCCCGTCGGTCTGGGGGTGAAAGGTTGTGCTAAATCTCAACTCGGTTCCCAAGGCTCCTTGTAGGCTCTGCCAAAATCTAGAAACGAACTTCGGATCTCGGTCTGACACAATGGACATCGGCAAGCCATGAAGCCTAACGATCTCATTTATATACAATTCAGCAAGTCGGTCGGCGTTGAATGTAGTCTTGACAGGCAAAAAGTGTGCTGACTTAGTAAATCTATCAACTACAACCCAAATTGAGTTCATACCTTTTTGCGTCCTCGGCAAACCTACCACGAAATCCATGGAGATGTGTTCCCATTTCCACTCAGGAATTGACAAGGGTTGAAGAAGTCCTGCCGGTTACTTGAATGAACTTCTATTTTCAATTTTCTGCAACTTCCATTTTTATTTCTATTTAACTTCTTTTTTTATTCAAGTTTTTTTTCTATTCAGCTTCCTTTTTTATTTAATTTCCAAATAGATCGTTATGGTATAGTGGTTTCTGGATTGAACTTCCATTTTTATTTTTCTTGCAGTTCCATTTTTATTCAACTTATTTTTCTATTCAACATCCTTTTTTCTTTAATTTCCAAATAGATCGTTAAGATATAGTGGTTTCTTGAATGAACTTCCAATTTTAATTTTCTGCAACTTCCATTTTTATTTCTATTCAACTTCCTTTTTTATTCAACTAATTTTTCAATTCAACTTCCTTTTTTATTTAATTTCCAAATAGGTCGTTAAGGTGTAGTGGTTTCTTGAATGCTCTTCCAATTTTAATTTTACGCAACATCCATTTTTATTTCAATTCAACTTCTTTTTTATTCAAGTTTTTTTTCTATTCAACTTCCTTTTTTATTTAATTTCTAAATAGATCGTTAAGGTATAGTGGTTTCTAGATTGAACTTCCATTTTTAATTTTATGCAACTTCCATTTTTAAATTTCTGCAACTTCCTTTTTTATTCATGTTTCTTTTCTACTCAACTTTCTTTTTTATTTAATTTCCAAATAGATCGTTAATGTATAGTGGTTTCTGGAATGAACTTCCATTTTTAATTTTATGCAACTTTCATTTTTATTTTTATTCAACTTCCATTTTTATTCAATTTACTTTTTTATTGAACTTCCTTTTTTATTTAATTTCTAAATAGAACGTTAAAGTATTGTGGTTCTTGAATGAACTTCAATTTTTAATTTTATGCAACTTCCATTTTTATTTTTATTTAACTTTCACTTTTCTTCAAGTTATTTTTCTATTCAACTTCTTTTTTTATTTAATTTCCAAATAAATCGTTAAGGTATAGTGGTTTCTTGAATGAACTTCCATTTTTAATTTTCTGCAACTACCATTTTTAATTTTATTTAACTTCCTTTTTTATTCAAGTTTCTTTTCAACTCAACTTCATTTTTTATTTAATTTCCAAATAGATCATTAAGGTATAGTGGTTTCTGGATTGAACTTCTATTTTTAATTTCATGCCACTTTCATTTTTATTTTCATTCAACTTCCATTTTTATTCAATTTACTTTTCTATTAAACTACATTTTTTATTTAATTTCCAAATAGATCGTTAAAGTATGGTGGTTTCTTCAATGAATTTCCATTTTTAATTTTCTGCAACTTTCATTTTTATTTTTAATTAACTTCCATTTTTCTTCAAGTTACTTTTCTATTCAACTTCCATTTTTATTTAATTTCCAAATAGATCGTTAACGTATAGTGGTTTCTGGAATGAACTTCCATTTTTAATTTTATGCAACTTTCAATTTTATTTTTCTTCAACTTCCATTTTTATTCAATTTACTTTTTTATTAAACTTCATTTTTTATTTAATTTCCAAATAGATCGTTAAGGTATAGTGGTTTCTTGAAGGAACTTCCATTTTTAATTTTCTGCAACTTTTATTTCAATTTTTATTCAACTTCCATTTTTATTCAATTTACTTTTCTATTAAACTTCCTTTTTTATTTAATTTCCAAATGGATCGTTAAGGTATATTGGTTTCTTGAATGAACTTCCATTTTTAATTTTCTGCAACTTTCATTTCAATTTTTATTCAACTTCCATTTTTATTCAATTTACTTTTCTATTAAACTTCATTTTTTATTTAATTTCCAAATAGATCGTTAAGGTATGGTGGTTTCTTGAATGAACTTCCATTTTAAATTTTATGCAACTACCATTTTTATTTTTATTCAACTTCCATTTTTATTCAATTTACTTTTCTATTAAACTTCGTTTTTTAATTTAATTTCCAAATAGATCGTTATGGTACAGTGGTTTCTTGAATGAACTTCTATTTTTAATTTTCTGCAACTTCCATTTTTATTTCTGTTCAACTTCTTTTTTTATTCAAGTTTTTTTTCTATTCAGCTTCCGTTTTTATTTAATTTCCAAATAGATCGTTAAGGTATAGTGGTTTCTGGATTAAACTTCCATTTTTATTTTTATTGCAGTTCCAATTTTATTCAAGTTATTTTTCTATTCAACTTCCTTTTTATTTAATTTCCAAATAGATCGTTAAGGTATAGTGGTTTCTTGAATGAACTTCCATTTTTAATTTTCTGCAACTTCCATTTTTATTTTTTATTAACTTCCATTTTTCTTCAAGTTACTTTTCTATTCAACTTCCTTTTTTATTTAATTTCCAAATAGATCGTTAACGTATAGTGGTTTCTGGAATGAACTTCCATTTTTAATTTTATGCAACTTTCATTTTTATTTTTATTCAACTTCCATTTTTATTCAATTTACTTTTTTATTGAACTTCCTTTTTTATTTAATTTCCAAATAGATCGTTAAAGTATTGTGGTTTCTTGAATGAACTTCAATTTTTAATTTTATGCAATTTCCATTTTTATTTTTATTTAACTTTCACTTTTCTTCAAGTTATTTTTTATTCAACTTCTTTTTTTATTTAATTTCCAAATAAATCGTTAAGGTATAGTGGTTTCTTGAATGAACTTCCATTTTTAATTTTCTGCAACTACCATTTTTAATTTTATTTAACTTCCTTTTTTATTCAAGTTTCTTTTCAACTCAACTTCATTTTTTATTTATTTTCCAAATAGATCGTTAAGGTATAGTGGTTTCTGGATTAAACTTCTATTTTTAATTTCATGCAACTTTCATTTTTATTTTCATTCAACTTCCATTTTTATTCAATTTACTTTTCTATTAAACTTCATTTTTTATTTAATTTCCAAATAGATCGTTAAGGTATGGTGGTTTCTTCAATGAATTTCCATTTTTAATTTTCTGCAACTTTCATTTTTATTTTTAATTAAGTTCCATTTTTCTTCAAGTTACTTTTATATTCAACTTCCATTTTTATTTAATTTCCAAATAGATCGTTAACGTATAGTGGTTTCTAGAATGAACTTCCATTTTTAATTTTATGCAACTTTCAATTTTATTTTTCTTCAGCTTCTATTTTTATTCAATTTACTTTTTTATTAAACTTCATTTTTTATTTAATTTCCAAATAGATCGTTAAGATATAGTGGTTTCTTGAAGGAACTTCCATTTTTAATTTTCTGCAACTTTTATTTCAATTTTTATTCAACTTCCATTTTTATTCAATTTACTTTTCTATTAAACTTCCTTTTTTATTTAATTTCCAAATGGATCGTTAAGGTATATTGGTTTCTTGAATGAACTTCTATTTTTAATTTTCTGCAACTTTCATTTCAATTTTTATTCAACTTCCATTTTTATTCAATTTACTTTTCTATTAAACTTCATTTTTTATTTAATTTCCAAATAGATCGTTAAGGTATGGTGGTTTCTTGAATGAACTTCCGTTTTAAATTTTATGCAACTTCCAATTTTATTTTTATTCAACTTCCATTTTTATTCAATTTACTTTTCTATTAAACTTTGTTTTTTAATTTAATTTCCAAATAGATCGTTATGGTATAGTGGTTTCTTGAATGAACTTCTATTTTTAATTTTCTGCAACTTCCATTTTTTTTTTTGTTCAACTTCTTTTTTTATTCAAGTTTTTTTCCTATTCAGCTTCCTTTTTTATTTAATTTCCAAATAGATCGTTAAGGTATAGTGGTTTCTGGATTGAACTTCCATTTTTATTTTTATTGCAGTTCCAATTTTATTCAGGTTATTTTTCTATTCAACTTCCTTTTTTAATTAATTTCCAAATAGATCGTTAGGTATAGTGGTTTCTTGAATAAACTTCCATTTTTAATTTTCTGCAACTTCCATTTTTATTTCTATTCAACATCCTTTTTTATTCAACTCATTTTCCTATTCAACTTCCTTTTTTATTTAATTTTCAAATTGGTCGTTAAGGTGTAGTGGTTTCTTGAATGCTCTTCCAATTTTAATTTTATGCAACTTCCATTTTTATTTCAATTCAACTTCTTTTTTATTCAAGTTTCTTTTCTACTCAACTTTCTTTTTTATTTAATTTCCAAATAGAACGTTTAGGTATAGTGGTTTCTGGATTGAACTTCTATTTTTAATTTTATGCGAGTTTCATTTTTAATTTCATTCAACTTCCTTTTTCATTCAATTTACTTTTCTATTAAACTTCCTTTTTTATTTATTTTCCAAATAGATCGTTATGGTATAGTGGTTTCTTGAATGAACTTTCATTTTTAATTTTCTGCAACTTCCATTTTTTTGTATTTAACTTCCATTTTTGTTCAAATTATTTTTCTATTCAACTTCTTTTTTTTATTGAATTTCCAAATGGATTGTTAAGGTATAGTGGTTTCTCAAATGAACTTCCATTTTTAATTTTCTGCAACTTCCTTTTTTAATTTTATTTAACTTCCTTTTTTATTCAAGTTTTTTTCTACTCAACTTCCTTTTTTATTTAATTTCCAAATAGATCGTTAAGGTAAAGTGGTTTCTGGATTGACCTTCCATTTTTAATTTTATCCAATTGTCATTTTTATTTTCATTCAACTTCCATTTCTATTCAATTTACTTTTCTATTAAACTTCATTTTTTATTTAATTTCCAATAGATCGTTAAGGTATGGTGGTTTCTTGAATGAACTTCTATTTTTAATTTTATGCAACTTCCATTTTTATTTTTATTCAACTTCTATTTTTCTTCAAGTTATTTTTCTATTCAACTTCTTTTTTTATTTAATTTCCAAATAGATCGTTAAGGTATGGTGGTTTCTGGATTGAACTTCTATTTTTAATTTTATGCAACTTTCATTTTTATTTTCATTCAACTTCCATTTTTATTCAATTTACTTTTCTATTAAAATTCATTTTTTATTTAATTTCCAAATAGATCGATAAGGTGTGGTGGTTTCTTGAATGAATTTTCATTTCAAATTTTCTGTAACTTTCATTTTTATTTTTAATTAACTTCCATTTTTCTTCAAGTTACCTTTCTATTCAACTTCCATTTTTATTTAATTCCCAAATAGATCGTTAACGTATAGTGGTTTATGGAATGAACTTTCATTTTTAATTTTATGCAACTTTCAATTTTATTTTTATTCAACTTTCATTTTTATTCAATTTACTTTTTTATTAAACTTCCTTTTTTATTTAATTTCCAAATAGATCGTTAAGGTATAGTGGTCTCTTGAATGAACTTCCATTTTTAATTTTCAGCAACTTTCATTTCAATTTTTATTCAACTTCCATTTTTATTCAATTTACTTTTCTATTGAACTTCATTTTTTATTTAATTTCCAAATAGATCGTTAAGGTATAGTGGTTTCTTGAATGAACTTCCATTTTTAATTTTCTAGAACTTTCATTTCAATTTTTATTCAACTTCCATTTTTATTCAATTTACTTTTCTATTAAACTTCCTTTTTTATTTAATTTCCAAATAGATCGTTAAGGTATGGTGGTTTCTTGAATGAATTTCCATTTTTAATTTTCAGCAACTTCCATTTTTATTTTTTATTAAATTCCAATTTTCTTCAAGTTACTTTTTTACTCAACTTCCTTTGTTATTTAATTTCGAAATAGATCGTTAACGTATAGTGGTTTCTGTAATGAACTTCCATTTTTAATATTATGCACCTTCCATTTTTGTTTTTATTCAACTTCCATTTTTATTTTTATTCAACTTCCATTTTTATTCAATTTACATTTCTATTAAACTTCGTTTTTTTGTTTAATTTCCAAATAGGTCGTTATGGTATAGTAGTTTCTTGAATGAACTTCTATTGTCAATTTTCTGCACGTTCCATTTTTATTTCTATTCAACTTCTTTTTTTATTCAAGTTTCTTTTCTATTCATCTTCCTTTTTTATTTAATTTCCAAAATAGATCGTTAAGGTGTAGTGGTTTCTGGATTGAACTTCCATTTTTATTTTTATTCCACTTCCATTTTTATTCAAGTTATTTTTCTATTCAACTTCATTTTTTATTTAATTTCCAAATAGATCGTTAAGGTATAGTGGTTTCTTGAATGAACTTCCATTTTTAATTTTCTGCAACTTCCATTTTTATTTCTATTCAACATCCTTTTTTATTCAACTCATTTTTCTATTCAACTTCCATTTTTATTTAATTTCCAAATTGGTCGTTAAGGTGTAGTGGTTTCTTGAATGCTCTTCCAATTTTAATTTTATGCAACTTCCATTTTTATTTCAATTCAACTTCTTTTTTATTCAAGTTTTTTTTCTATTCAACTTCCTTTTTTATTTAATTTCTAAATAGATCGTTAAGGTATAGTGGTTTCTGGATTGAACTTCCATTTTTAATTTTATGCAACTTTAACTTTTATTTTTATTCAACTTCCATTTTTATTCAATTTACTTTTCTATTAAACTTCCTTTTTTATTTAATTTCCAAATAGATCGTTAAGGTATAGTGGTTTCTTGAATGAACTTCCATTTTTAATTTTATGCAACTTTCATTTTTTTTTTATTCGATTTCCATTTTTATTCTAGTTACTTTTCTATTCAACTTCTTTTTTTATTTAATTTCCAAATAGATCGTTAAGGTACAGTGGTTTCTTGAATGAACTTCCATTTTTAATTTTATTTAGCTTCCTTTCTTATTCAAGATTCTTTTCTACTCAACTTCCTTTTTTATTTAATTTCCAAATAGATCGTTAAGGTATAGTGGTTTCTTGAATGAACTTCCATTTTTAATTTTATTTAACTTCCTTTCTTATTCAAGTTTCTTTTCTACTCAACTTCCTTTTTTATTTAATTTCCAAATAGATCGTTAAGGTATAGTGGTTTCTGTATTGAACTTCCATTTTTAATTTTATGCAACTTTCATTTTTATTTTCATTAAACTTCCATTATTATTCAATTTACTTTTCTATTAAACTTCATTTTTTATTTATTTTCCAAATAGATCGTTATGGTATGGTGGTTTCTTGAATAAATTTTCATTTTTAATTTTCTGCAACTACCATTTTTATTTTTAATTAACTTCAATTTTTCTTCAAATTACTTTTCTACTCAACTTCCTTTTTTATTTAATTTCCAAATAGATCGTTAAGGTATAGTGGTTTCTGTATTGAACTTCTATTTTTAATTTTATGCAACTTTCATTTTTTTTTTCAATCAACTTCTATTTTTTTTCAATTTACTTTTCTATTAAACTTCATTTTTTATTTAATTTCCAAATAGATCGTTAAGGTATGGTGGTTTCTTGAATGAATTTCCATTTTTAATTTTCTGCAACTTCCGTTTTTATTTTTAATTAACTTCAATTTTTCTTCAAGTTACTTTTCTATTCAACTTCCTTTTTCATTTAATTTCCAAATAGTTCGTTAACGTATAGTGGTTTCTGTATTGAACTTCTATTTTTAATTTTATGCAACTTTCATTTTTTTTTTCATTCAACTTCTATTTTTTTTCAATTTACTTTTCTATTAAACTTCATTTTTTATTTAATTTCCAAATAGATCGTTAAGGTATGGTGGTTTCTTGAATGAATTTCCATTTTTAATTTTCTGCAACTTCCGTTTTTATTTTTAATTAACTTCAATTTTTCTTTAAGTTACTTTTCTGTTCAACTTCCTTTTTCATTTAATTTCCAAATAGTTCGTTAACGTATAGTGGTTTCTTGAATGAACTTCCATTTTTAATTTTATGCAACTTTTATTTTTATTTTTATTCAACTTCCATTTTTATTCAATTTACTTTTTTTTATTAAACTGTCTTTTTTATTTAATTTCCAAAGATCGTTAAGGTAAAGTGGTTTCTTGAATGAACTTCCATTTTTAATTTTCTGCAACTTCTATTTTTATTTTTATTTAACTTCCTTTTGCATTCAAGTTTGTTTTCTACTCAACTTCCTTTTCTATTAAATTTCCAAATAGATCGTTAAAGTATAGTTGTTTCTGGATTGAACTTTCATTTTTAATTTTATGCAACTTTAATTTTGATTTTTATTGAACTTCCATTTTTATTCAATTTACTTTTCTATTAAAGTTCCTCTTTTATTTAATTTCTAAATAGATCGTTAAGGTATAGTGGTTTCTTGAATGAACTTCCATTTTTAATTTTCTGCAACTTCCATTTTTATTTCTATTCAACTTCTTTTTTTATTCAAGTTACTTTTCTATTCAACTTCTTTTTTATTTTATTTCCAAATAGAACGTTAAGGTATAGTGGTTTCCGGATTGAACTTCCATTTTTAATTTTACGCAGCTTTCAATTTTATTTTTATTCAATTTACATTTCTATTAAACTTCCTTTTTTATTTAATTTCCAAATAAATCGTTAAGGTATAGTGGTTTCTTGAATGAACTTCCATTTTTAATTTTCTACAACTTCCATTTTTATTTTTATGCAAGTTATTTGTCTAATCAACTTCCTTTTTTTATTTAATTTCCAAATAGATCGTTAAGGTATAGTGGTTTCATGAAGAATTTCCATTTTTAATTTTCTGCATCTTCCATTTCTATTCAAGTTACTTTTCAATCCAACTTCCTTTTTTATTTTATTTCCAAATAAATCGTTAAGGTATAGTGGTTTCTTGAATGAACTTCCAATTTTAATTTTCTGCAACTTTCATTTTTATTTCTATTCAACTTCTTTTTTATTCAAGTTTCTTTTCTATTCGACTTCCTTTTTTATTTAATTTCTAAATAGATCCATTTTTAATTTTATGCAACTTTCACTTTTAACTTTATTCAACTTCCATTTTTATTGAATTTACTTTTCTATTAAACTTCCTTTTTTATTTAATTTCCTAATAGAACGTTAAGGTATAGTGCTTTCTTGAATGAACTTTCATTTTTAATTTTCTGCAAATTTCATTTCTATTTTTATTCAACTTTCATTTTTATTCAAGTTATTTTTCTATTCAACTTCCTTTTTTATTTAATTTCCAAATAGATCATTAAGGTATAGTGGTTTTTCTTGAATGAATTTCCATTTTGAATTTTCTGCAACTTCCATTTTTATTCAATTTACTTTTCAAATCAACTTCCTTTTTCATTTAATTCCCAAATAGATCATTAAGGTACAGTGGTTTCTTGAATGAACTTCCAATTTTAATTTTCTGCAACTTTCATTTTTATTTCTATTCAACTTCTTTTTTTATTCAAGTTTCTTTTATATTCAACTTGCTTTTTTATTTAATTTCAAAATAGATCGTTAAGGTATAGTGGTTTCTGCATTGAACTTCCATTTTTAATTTTATGCAAGTTTCACTTTTATTTTTATTCAACTTCCATTTTTATTCAATTTACTTTTCTATTACACTTCCTTTTTTATTTAATTTCCAAATAGATCGTTAAGGTATAGTGGTTTCTTGAATGAACTTCTATTTTTAATTTTCTGCAACTTCCATTTTTATTTTTATTTAACTTCCTTTTTTATTCAAGTTTCTTTTCTACTCAACTTTTTTTTTTTTAATTTAATTTCCAAATAGATCATTAAGGTATAGTGGTTTCTTGAATGAACTTCCAATTTTAATTTTCTGCAACTTTCATTTTTATTTCTATTCAACTTCTTTTTTTATTCAAGTTTCTTTTATATTCAACTTCCATTTTTATTTAATTTCTAAATAGATCGTTAAGGTATAGTGGTTTCTGCATTGAACTTCCAGTTTTAATTTTATGCAAGTTTCACTTTTATTTTTACTCAACTTCCATTTTTATTCAACTTCCATTTTTATTCAATTTACTTTTCTATTACACTTCCTTTTTTATTTAATTTCCAAATAGATCGTTAAGGTATAGTGGTTTCTTGAATGAACTTCCGTTTTTAATTTTCTGCAACTTCTAGTTTTTTTTATTCAACTTCGATTTTAATTCAATTTATTTTTCTATTCAACTTCTTTTTTTATTTAATTTCCAAATAGATCGTTAAGGTATAATGGTTTCTTGAATGAACTTCTATTTTCAATTTTCTGCAACTTCCATTTTTTTTTATTCAACTTCCTTTTTTATTCAAGTTATTTTTCTATTCAACTTCTTTTTTTATTTAATTTCCAAATAGATCGTTAAGGTATAGTGGTTTCTTGAATAAACTTCCATTTTTAATTTTCTGCAACTTCCATTTTTATTTTTATTTAACTTCCTTTTTTATTCAAGTTTCTTTTCTACTCAACTTCTTTTTTTATTTAATTTCCAAATAGATCATTAAGGTATAGTGATTTCTGGATTGAACTTCCATTTTTAATTTTAGGCACCTTTAACTTTTATTTTTATTCAACTTCCATTTTCATTCAATTTACTTTTCTATTATACTACCTTTTTTATTTAATTTCCAAAAAGATCGTTAAGGTGTAGTGGTTTCTTGAATGAACTTCCAATTTTAATTTTCTGCAACTTCCATTTTTATTTCTATTCAACATCTTTTTTTATTCAAGTTTCTTTTCTATTCAACTTGTTCTTTATTTAATTTCCAATAGATCGTTAAGGTATTGTGGTTTCTGGATTGAACTTCCATTTTTAATTTTAAGCAACTTTCACATTTATTTTTATTCAATTTACTTTTCTATTAAACTTCCTTTTTTATTTAATTTCCAAATAAATCGTTAAGGTATAGTGGTTCTTGAATTGAACTTCCATTTTTAATTTCTACAACTTCCATTTTTATTTTTATTCCATTTCCATTTTTATTCAAGTTATTTTTCTAATCAACTTCCTTTTTTATTTAATTTTCAAATAGATCGTTAAGGTATAGTGGTTTTTCGAAGAATTTCCATTTTTAATTTTCTGCATCTTCCATTTTTATTCAAGTTACTTTTCAATCCAACTTCCTTTTTTATTTTATTTCCAAATAAATCGTTAAGGTATAGTGGTTTCTTGAATGAACTTCCAATTTTAATTTTCTGCAACTTTCATTTTTATTTCTATTCAACTTCTTTTTTATTCAAATTTCTTTTCTATTCAACTTCCTTTTTTATTTAATTTCTAAATAGATCGTTAAGGTATAGTGGTTTCTGGATTGAACTTCCATTTTTAATTTTGTGCAACTTTCACTTTTAATTTTATTCAACTTCCATTTTTATTGAATTTACTTTTCTATTAAACTTCCTTTTTTATTTAATTTCCTAATAGAACGTTAAGGTATAGTGGTTTCTTGAATAAACTTTCATTTTTAATTTTCTGCAAATTTCATTTCTATTTTTATTCAACTTTCATTTTTATTCAAGTTATTTTTCTATTCAACTTCCTTTTTTATTTAATTTCCAAATAGATCGTTAAGGTATAATGGTTTCTTGAATGAATTTCCATTTTGAATTTTCTGCAAATTCCATTTTTATTCAATTTACTTTTCAAATCAACTTCCTTTTTCATTTAATTTCCAAATAGATCATTAAAGTATAGTGGTTTCTTGAATGAACTTCCAATTTTAATTTTCTGCAACTTTCATTTTTATTTCTGTTCAACTTCTTTTTTTATTCAAGTTTCTTTTATTTTCAATTTCCTTTTTTATTTAATTTCTAAATAGATCGTTAAGGTATAGTGGTTTCTGCATTGAACTTCCATTTTTAATTTTATGCAAGTTTCACTTTTATTTTTATTCAACTTCCATTTTTATTCAATTTACTTTTCTATTCAACTTCCTTTTTCATTTAATTTCCAAATAGTTCGTTAACGTATAGTGGTTTCCGTATTGAACTTCTATTTTTAATTTTATGCAACTTTCATTTTTTTTTTCATTCAACTTCTATTTTTTTTCAATTTACTTTTCTATTAAACTTCATTTTTTATTTAATTTCCAAATAGATCGTTATGGTACGGTGGTTTCTTGAATGAATTTCCATTTTTAATTTTCTGCAACTTCCGTTTTTATTTTTAATTAACTTCAATTTTTCTTTAAGTTACTTTTCTGTTCAACTTCCTTTTTCATTTAATTTCCAAATAGTTCGTTAACGTATAGTGGTTTCTTGAATGAACTTCCATTTTTAATTTTATGCAACTTTTATTTTTATTTTTATTCAACTTCCATTTTTATTCAATTTACTTTTTTTATTAAACTGCCTTTTTTATTTAATTTCCAAATAGATCGTTAAGGTAAAGTGGTTTCTTGAATGAACTTCCATTTTTAATTTTCTGCAACTTCTACTTTTATTTTTATTTAACTTCCTTTTGCATTCAAGTTTGTTTTCTACTCAACTTCCTTTTCTATTAAATTTCCAAATAGATCGTTAAAGTATAGTGGTTTCTGGATTGAACTTTCATTTTTAATTTTATGCAACTTTAATTTTTATTTTTATTGAACTTCCATTTTTATTCAATTTACTTTTCTATTAAAGTTCCTCTTTTATTTAATTTCTAAATAGATCGTTAAGGTATAGTGGTTTCTTTAATGAACTTCCTTTTTTAATTTTCTGCAACTTTCATTTTTATTTTTATTCGACTGCCATTTTTATTCTATTTATTTTTCTATTCAACTTCCTTTTTTATTTAATTTTCAAATAGATCGTAAAGGTATAGTGGTTTCTTGAATGAACTTCCATTTTTAATTTTCTGCAACTTCCATTTTTATTTCTATTCAACTTCGTTTTTTATTCAAGTTACTTTTCTATTCAACTTCTTTTTTATTTAATTTCCAAATAGAACGTAAAGGTATAGTGGTTTCCGGATTGAACTTCCATTTTTAATTTTACGCAACTTTCAATTTTATTTTTATTCAATTTACATTTCTATTAAACTTCCTTTTTTATTTAATTTCCAAATAAATCGTTAAGGTATAGTGGTTTCTTGAATGAACTTCCATTTTTAATTTTCTACAACTTCCATTTTTATTTTTATTCAAGTTATTTTTCTAATCAACTTCCTTTTTTTATTTAATTTCCAAATAGATCGTTAAGGTATAGTGGTTTCATGAAAAATTTCCATTTTTAATTTTCTGCATCTTCCATTTTTATTCAAGTTACTTTTCAATCCAACTTCCTTTTTTATTTTATTTCCAAATAAATCGTTAAGGTATAGTGGTTTCTTGAATGAACTTTTAATTTTAATTTTCTGCAACTTTCATTTTTATTTCTATTCAACTTCTTTTTTATTCAAGTTTCTTTTCTATTCGACTTCCTTTTTTATTTAATTTCTAAATAGATCGTTAAGGTATAGTGGTTTCTGCATTGAACTTCCATTTTTAATTTTATGCAACTTTCACTTTTAATTTTATTCAACTTCCATTTTTATTGAATTTACTTTTCTATTAAACTTCCTTTTTTATTTAATTTCCTAATAGAACGTTAAGGTATAGTGCTTTCTTGAATGAACTTTCATTTTTAATTTTCTGCAAATTTCATTTCTATTTTTATTCCACTTTCATTTTTATTCAAGTTATTTTTCTATTCAACTTCCTTTTTTATTTAATTTCCAAATAGATCGTTACGGTATAGTGGTTTTTCTTGAATGAATTTCCATTTTGAATTTTCTGCAACTTCCATTTTTATTCAATTTACTTTTCAAATCAACTTCCTTTTTCATTTAATTCCCAAATAGATCATTAAGGTACAGTGGTTTCTTGAATGAACTTCCAATTTTAATTTTCTGCAACTTTCATTTTTATTTCTATTCAACTTCTTTTTTTATTCAAGTTTCTTTTATATTCAACTTGCTTTTTTATTTAATTTCTAAATAGATCGTTAAGGTATAATGGTTTCTGTATTGAACTTCCATTTTTAATTTTATGCAAGTTTCACTTTTATTTTTATTCAACTTCCATTTTTATTCAACTTCCATTTTTATTCAATTTACTTTTCTATTACACTTCCTTTTTTATTTAATTTCCAAATAGATCGTTAAGGTATAGTGGTTTCTTGAATGAACTTCTATTTTTAATTTTCTGCAACTTCCATTTTTATTTTTATTTAACTTCCTTTTTTATTCAAGTTTCTTTTCTACTCAACTTTTTTTTTTTTTTATTTAATTTCCAAATAGATCATTAAGGTATAGTGGTTTCTTGAATGAACTTCCAATTTTAATTTTCTGCAACTTTCATTTTTATTTCTATTCAACTTCTTTTTTTATTCAAGTTTCCTTTATATTCAACTTCCTTTTTTATTTAATTTTTAAATAGATCGTTAAGGTATCGTGGTTTCTGCATTGAACTTCCATTTTTAATTTTATGCAAGTTTCACTTTTATTTTTATTCAACTTCCATTTTTATTCAACTTCCATTTTAATTCAATTTACTTTTCTATTACACTTCCTTTTTTATTTAATTTCCAAATAGATCGTTAAGGTATAGTGGTTTCTTGAATGAACTTCCGTTTTTAATTTTCTGCAACTTCTAGTTTTTTTTATTCAACTTCGATTTTTATTCAATTTATTTTTCTATTCAACTTCTTTTTTTATTTAATTTCCAAATAGATCGTTAAGGTATAATGGTTTCTTGAATGAACTTCTATTTTCAATTTTCTGCAACTTCCATTTTTTTTTATTCAACTTCCATTTTTATTCAAGTTATTTTTCTATTCAACTTCTTTTTTTATTTAATTTCCAAATAGATCGTTAAGGTATAGTGGTTTCTTGAATGAACTTCCATTTTTAATTTTCTGCAACTTCCATTTTTATTTTTATTTAACTTCCTTTTTTATTCAAGTTTCTTTTCTACTCAACTTCTTTTTTTATTTAATTTCCAAATAGATCGTTAAGGTATAGTGATTTCTGGATTGAACTTCCATTTTTCATTTTAGGCACCTTTAACTTTTATTTTTATTCAACTTCCATTTTCATTCAATTTACTTTTCTATTATACTACCTTTTTTATTTAATTTCCAAAAGGATCGTTAAGGTGTAGTGGTTTCTTGAATGAACTTCCAATTTTAATTTTCTGCAACTTCCATTTTTATTTCTATTCAACATCTTTTTTTATTCAAGTTTCTTTTCTATTCAACTTGTTCTTTATTTAATTTCCAATAGATCGTTAAGGTATTGTGGTTTCTGGATTGAACTTCCATTTTTAATTTTGAGCAACTTTCACATTTATTTTTATTCAATTTACTTTTCTATTAAACTTCCTTTTTTATTTAATTTCCAAATAGATCGTTAAGGTATAGTGGTTCTTGAATTGAACTTCCATTTTTAATTTCTACAACTTCCATTTTTATTTTTGTTCCATTTCCATTTTTATTCAAGTTATTTTTCTAATCAACTTCCTTTTTTATTTAATTTCCAAATAGATCGTTAAGGTATAGTGGTTTTTCGAAGAATTTCCATTTTTAATTTTCTGCATCTTCTATTTTTATTCAAGTTACTTTTCAATCCAACTTCCTTTTTTATTTTATTTCCAAATAAATCGTTAAGGTATAGTGGTTTCTTGAATGAACTTCCAATTTTAATTTTCTGCAACTTTCATTTTTATTTCTATTCAACTTCTTTTTTATTCAAGTTTCTTTTCTATTCAACTTCCTTTTTTATTTAATTTCTAAATAGATCGTTAAGGTATAGTGGTTTCTGGATTGAACTTCCATTTTTAATTTTATGCAACTTTCACTTTTAATTTTATTCAACTTCCATTTTTATTGAATTTACTTTTCTATTAAACTTCCTTTTTTATTTAATTTCCTAATAGAACGTTAAGGTATAGTGGTTTCTTGAATAAACTTTCATTTTTAATTTTCTGCAAATTTCATTTCTATTTTTATTCAACTTTCATTTTTATTCAAGTTATTTTTCTATTCAACTTCCTTTTTTATTTAATTTCCAAATAGATCGTTAAGGTATAGTGGTTGCTTGAATGAATTTCCATTTTGAATTTTCTGCAACTTCCATTTTTATTCAATTTACTTTTCAAATCAACTTCCTTTTTCATTTAATTTCCAAATAGATCATTAAAGTATAGTGGTTTCTTGAATGAACTTCCAATTTTAATTTTCTGCAACTTTCATTTTTATTTCTATTCAACTTCTTTTT
This sequence comes from Camellia sinensis, assembly GCF_055761805.1. NCBI lineage: Eukaryota > Viridiplantae > Streptophyta > Magnoliopsida > Ericales > Theaceae > Camellia > Camellia sinensis. The sequence continues at coordinate 9,588,826 of NC_138962.1, read as the reverse complement.
TTATTCAAGTTTCTTTTATATTCAACTTCCTTTTTTATTTAATTTCTAAATAGATCGTTAAGGTATTATAGCGATCCCGGGTTTACCCTTGTTGTACAGTGACCCGGACATGTGTCCGTGGATGTTGGTAGTTGTTTATCATCTTGTTTGCATCCTCTTTACTTTGTATTTTAGTTATAGGATGTGTTGGGCAGATTTGTTACAGGTTGGTTGAGTTTAGAAACCAAAACTAGTTGCCCAGATTTTGACCTGTCCGCTCGAGCGGGGGTGTTGGCGCTCGAGCGGGGATTGCACCCATCCAGTATTTTCCGTGCAGTGTTGGACGCTCGAGCGTGGTATTGGCCGCTCGAGCGGGGTTACGTGAGTGCCGCTCGAGCGGGGATTTGGGAGCTCGAGCGGAGACCTGGTTCTGCAGAAGTTCTGGGAGTGTGTATTCGCCGCTCGAGCGAGATTGTTGGCGCTCGAGCGGGAGTCTGTGAGTTACGCTCGAGCGGAGTGTTTTACGCTCGAGCGGGACGACTGGGTTTTGGTTCCGTGTTTTGACTTTTCAAGTCACTTTTTCACTTTCTCTTCTCTCTCCTACTTTTCCAAAAACACCATTGTTGAGCCTCTCACTCTAGAACTCTACCTTCTCTCTAGGTTTTGATCTAGTATGAGTGATTTGCTCATCTTTGGCCTTTACAAAAAAGTTGTTGATCATCGAGGGCTACTTTTTAATCTGAAAATTTCGGGTTTTGGAGCACGTTGGGTTTTGTCATCTTCTTCTTTGGGGCTCCGGATTTGAGGTAGGGATATCTTACTCCTCTCTATGGATTTTGTCTTTAAATTTTAGTATTTTGAGATGTTGGGGTTGGTTTGGTAATTTTGTGAAAGTTTGGGACTTTTGTGTAATTTTACAAACGTTGGGGTTTTATTCATAATAAACCTAGATGCATGTTTGGCATAGAGAAATGGAATGAATGTTAAATCATTGATGAAAATGGGACCTAAGGGTTGAAATGGTAATTATGGAAAATGACCTAATTACATTGTTTGATTAATTGGGATAAATAATGGTGAGAAATGAGGTAATGAAATGGAATTGTTGAGAGTGCGAATGTATGGGATTAAAAGGTGTAGTTGAATTATTTGCCACTCACCGGATTGAAATGTTAATTGAATATCCATTGTGCATTTATTTTCTGTTTAGAAATAATTACTTTGGGCTATCGGTGGAGGATAGTCGTGATTGTTGTAGACAATGCATGATGATTAGGCAAACGGAAACTAATCAATGGAATGTGTCGTGGAACTTGACGGTTGATAGAATACATTAACTGTATGTATTGAGTGAGTGTATATAGAACCAATGTGTTTGTATACGTTATGTGTAGAGGAGGAGATGGGGGATGTACTCCGCAGTTTAGGGAAAGATGGGGGATGTACCTCTAAACCGGATAGTGTTGGGAGAAGATAGGGGATGAACTCCGTAGATACAGCTCATATGCTTGTCTAGAGAAGTGAAGATAGAGCTCATATGCTTATCTTTGTGAAGTGTGGATATAGCTTATATGCTTATCTGTGAATGTGGATATTGTTGTTATACATATCTGTTGAGAATGTGGGTAGAGCTTATATGCCTATCTGTTGAAAAAGGAAAAAAATGAAAGGTAACTTGGACTCATAAGTCGTATGACATAAATATGTGATTTATGTGAATGTATCAGTGTTGGCCATCTATCAATTGCTAATCTTTTAGTCATTGTTCATGGTTGGTTTAGTGTATTTCTACTGGGCTGTGGCTCACCCTATATGGGAATATCATTTTCAGGTACAGGTAGCATGCCACCTCCAAGGACATAGCTTGGGAGGCTAGAGGCGGACATACTTTTGTCGTTTTACTTTTTGATGTATTACATGTAAATTCAAGCCAAGGGCTTAATGTGTAACGAGTTAGTACTCTTCTGTTGTAACCAGGTGTTAACTTGGAAAGCTGTAAGCTCATAGGGCATTTGCTTTTGTTGTTAACATGTAATACTTATGTAATGGAATTCTGATAAATGGATGAATGTGGAACTTTTACATATCAATGCATGTCTTATTTGATGGGTTTAATGTTATTATTTCGAGGGCGTTACAACTTGGTATCAGAGCGTACCGGGTTCGAATACTTTGGGTACGTGGGAAGTGATTAGGATCACAATGGGTTTGTCTCGCTTGATAGAGACTTAGATGTAGTATCATATGCTATATGCTTAATTGATAACATGCTTATGTGACTATGTGGGTATGGGATTTAGTTTCTAGGATGTTGATTGGATCCTTGGGTTTCTGGAAGTCTTGTTGGAAAAGCACTTGATCAATGTTGTTTCTAACCGAAACTCTAGTAACGCCTCGGGACTATCATTATCCGGAAATGAAATTCGTAAGTGCTTATGTGTTTATGTGCTTACGTGGAGTGAATTACAGTTGTCCATGCATTAGGACGTGAGTGTTTAGTTTTGGCACATTTGTGAATGTGCTAACGTTCTGTTTTACCTTTATTAGGATGTCAGGGCGAGGAAGAGGTGCTAGGCGTGGTAGACCTACGAGGCAGGAAGTACCGTTACCGGAGGAGGTTCCGGCAGTGCAGGAGGGAGTTGGCCAGGCCAATGTGGCCGAGCCAGTGGGTCAACAGGCCATGGGTGCCTTGGCCAGAGAGATAGCAGGAGCTTTGGGTATTCTTAGAGCTGGGAATCAGGCAGCTGAGGCAGGGCCTTCTTTCTTGAAGAGGGAGTTTTTCCGGTCTAATCCGGATGAGTTTATCGGGGATCCGAAGGAGCCACTAAAGGCTGATGAGTGGCTAGAGCAAATGAGTAAGACGTTCGAGATGCTTGGCATCGAGGACGGAGCACTGAAAGTGACCTTGGCATCCTTCCAACTGAAGGGAGATGCGGGTCAATGGTGGAAGTATGAGAAGGCTCGTGTTGGTGGTACTTGGGAGGCGTTTGTGAATGCTTTTCAGGAGAGGTTTTTGTCTGCAGCAGCTAGGGAGAAGCTGAGGGATCAGTTCAGCCGGCTTAAACAGCAGGGCTTGTCAGTGGCCGAGTTTGAGGCTACTTTTACCAGTCTGTCCAGGTTTGCACCTGAACTGGTGGCGTCTGAGGAACGCCGTTGCTATGAGTTTGAGCGGAAGTTGAGGCGGGGCCTCAAGTTGAGAGTTGGTGGGTCTTATATCCGAGAGTATAGACACCTGGTAGATGCTGCTGCTCATATGGAAATTATGATGCAGGAAGAGAAGGAAGAATAGAGGGGCTCCAAGAGGAGCCAAGATGGTCAGGGTGATGGCAGGAGGCAGAGGTGTTATAACCCTCAGCAGTCTTAGGGAGCAGTTTCTAGATCGACCTTTCCAGTGCCGAGTGCAGGCTCGGGAAGAGGCAATCAGGGGGAGTTTGCTTGTTACAAGTGTGGCCAGCTGGGTCACAAGGTTTCTGTTTGCCCGCAGAAGGGTGGGGGTCAGAGAGCTGTTTCTTCTTCAGCTAGACCGCAGAGTCAGAGTTTGGGCAGGGGGCAGCCCTTGTCTTGTTATCAGTGTGGACAGCCTGGGCACCTGAAGAGGTTTTGCCCGCAGTTGAGTGCCACGTCGGGAGCATCTGGTTCCAAGCAGACGCAGAGTTTTCAGCCAGCTCAGTCTGTGCAGGCCTCGAGGGCCAATTCGGGAGCTTCGTCATCCCAGACTGTGCAGCAGTCTTTTGCTCCGAGAGGTGAGCAAGTAGACCAAGGGCCTACGGGGCGCGTGTATGCTGTTACCGCGCAGGATTTAGTACCGGCTCCATCGGTAGTGAGAGGTACTTTTCTGTTTTGCAACTCGGTTGCTAATGTGTTGATAGACACGGGTGCATCTCATTCTTTTGTATCTGCTGCATTTGCATCTGTTTTGGAATTGGAGTTAGCACAGTTAGCATCTCCTATTTGTGTGGTATCGCCTTTGGGCGGTGAGTTGATCCTGAAACAGGGTGTTAGAGGATGTGATATAGAGGTCGCCGACTATAGGCTTCCTTTTCCATTTGTTGTCATGCCCATGAAGGGTTTTGATGTTATTTTGGGTATGGACTGGCTATCGTCATACCGAGCTGTTATCGATTGCTACCGCCAGAGGGTCACGTTATGTACCTTGAGCGGGGAGTGGTTCCATTTCTTGGGAGACTGGGTTGGTTGTGTTTTGCCACCGGGGTATGATTCGCGAGGGCGAAGTGAGCTTAGTAGTCTACTTGCCGGCTTTGAGAGTGGTGAGAGTGGTGAGACCCAGATTGTGTTGCCGAGGGTGGTTTGTGAGTATTCGGATGTCTTTCCCGAAGATCTTATTAGTTTGCCACCTCACCGAGAGATAGAATTCTCTATTGATTTAGTGCCCGGCACGACGCCGATTTCTATGGCACCTTACCGTTTTGCTCCAGCGGAGTTGGTTGAGTTGAAAGTTCAGCTCCAGGAATTGCTAGATAAGGGCTTTGTTCGCCCTAGTGTTTCGCCGTGGGGAGCACCGGCCCTCTTTGTTAAAAAGAAAGATGGTGCCTTGAGATTGTGTATTGACTACCGGAAGTTGAATCGGGCTACGGTTAAGAATAAGTATCCTATGCCCCGTATAGATGACCTGTTTGACCAGTTGAAGAGTTCCCGTTGTTTCTCTAAGATAGACTTGAGATCGGGTTACCACCAGTTGAGGGTCAGGGAGGAGGATGTTCCTAAGACGGCATTCCGTACGCGGTATGGCCATTACGAGTTTCTGGTGATGCCATTCGGGCTTACCAATGCACCGGCAGTCTTTATGGACTTGATGAACCGGATCTTCCGGGAATTCTTGGATCGGTTTGTAGTCGTTTTTGTGGACGACATCCTTATCTATTCGCCTTCAGAGGAGGAGCACGAGGAACACTTGAGAGTGGTGCTTGAGTTGCTTAGAGCCCATAGGCTATATGCCAAGTTTGGGAAGTGTGAGTTCTGGCTGAGGGAAGTCAAATTCTTAGGCCACGTGGTATCCGGGGAAGGGGTGTCTGTTGATACATCCAAGGTTGAGGCAGTGCAAGATTGGGCACAGCCTAAGAGTGTGTTTGAGATCCGCAGTTTTCTGGGATTAGCTGGGTATTACCGTCGGTTTGTGAAAGATTTCTCCAGGTTAGCGTCACCATTGACTAGACTGACTCGGAAGGGAGTCAAGTTTGTGTGGAGTGAGACTTGTGAAAAGTCGTTTCAAGAGCTGAAAGTTAGATTGACCACCGCTCCGGTGTTGATTATTCCGGAGAGAGGGTTGGGTTATGCGGTTTATTGTGATGCCTCACGAGAGGGTTTGGGTTGTGTGTTGATGCAAGAGGGGAAAGTAGTGGCTTATGGCTCACGTCAGTTGAAAATACACGAGAAGAATTACCCCACACACGACCTAGAGTTAGTGGTTGTGATCTTTGCCTTGAAAATTTGGAGGCACTACCTTTATGGTGAGAGGTTCGAGGTATTCTCGGATCACAAGAGTTTGAAGTATCTGTTTACACAGAGAGACTTGAATTTGAGGCAGAGGAGGTGGATGGAGTTCATCGAGGATTATGACTTTGAGTTGCATTATCATCCGGGAAAGGCCAATGTTGTGGCCGATGCCCTTAGTAGGAAGTCGATTAGTGATGTAGCTTGTATAGCCACCCGAGAATGGGAGATGTTGGGAGCACTTGGTGAGTTTGATTTGCTACTGGGCGAATCTGTTGAGGTTGCGGCCTTGTTTTCTATTGTTGCGCAGCCTACACTTGTGACTAGAGTGTTAGAGGCACAGAGAGGTGACCTTGAGGTAGAATCCCTCCGAGAGAAGATCTCCAGTGGGAAAGTTGAAAAGGGTTTGACGGTGTATCCCGACCTGAGTGTGAGATACCGAGACCGTTTGTTTGTACCGAAGTCTTGCCGTGAGGAAGTACTCCGAGAATTTCATCATTCGCGCCTTGCGGTGCATCCGGGAGGTACTAAGATGTATCAGGATTTGGGTCGCCAGTTTTGGTGGCGGGGTATGAAGAGAGATGTGGCTGTTTTCGTATCGAAGTGCCTTGCCAGCAAGTGAAGGCCGAGCATCAGAGGCCAGCGGGTTTGTTGCAACCCTTGCCTATTGCCGAGTGGAAGTGGGAGCATGTCACTATGGACTTCGTTGTGGGTCTTCCGAGGACTCAGCGGGGTAGTGATACTATTTGGGTGGTTGTAGACCGGTTGACTAAGTCGGCGCACTTTATTCCTATACGCGTGAGAGATTCGGTGGATCATCTAGCCGACTTGTATATTCGGGACATAGTGAGATTGCACGGGGTCCCAGTGACGATCGTCTCAGATAGAGACCCTCGTTTTACTGGTAGGTTGTGGCAGTGCTTGCAGAGTTCCTTGAGCACTAAGTTGACCTTTAGTACGGCCTATCATCCTCAGACTGACGGGCAGTCCGAGCGTACTATTCAGATCCTCGAGGATATGCTTCGGGGTTGTGTCCTAGATTTCAGTGGGACGTGGGAGAGGCACTTGCCATTGGTAGAGTTTGCCTACAACAACAGTTTTCAGTCTAGCATCGGTATGGCACCGTTTGAGGCCTTGTATGGCCGACCGTGTAGGTCTCCAGTTTGTTGGGCCGAGGTGGGTGATGCACCTTTGTTGGGTCCGGAGTTGGTTAGGGAGACGACGGAGAAAATTGAGCTTATCCGTAGGAGGCTTGTTACAGCCCAGAGTCGACAAAAGAGTTATGCCGACCGTAGGAGGAGGCCTTTGGCGTTTGAGGTAGGTGATCATGTCTTTCTGAATATATCACCTAAGCGAGGCTTGATGAGGTTTGGGAAGAGTGGGAAGTTATCCCCTCGGTTTATTGGTCCTTTTGAGATCCTTGAGAGGATTGGCGAGGTTGCTTATCGGTTAGCTTTACCGCCGCAATTGTCCGGAGTGCATGACGTGTTTCATGTGAGTATGCTTCGGAAGTATGAGCCAGATCCATCACATGTGTTGGATTGGACCGATTTAGAGGTAGATGAGGATGCCTCGTATGAGGAGAGACCGGTTCGGGTCTTGGATAGGCGGGATCAGGTCCTGCGTGGCAAGACCATTCCTTTGGTGAAAGTCTTGTGGAAACATCACGGAGTGGAGGAAGCCACTTGGGAACGTGAGTTGGAAGTCCGTGAGAAATATCCGGACTTGTTTGTTGATATGTAATCTTGTATTTAACTTTTGAACTATTGTTGAACTTAAGAGCTTTTATATATGTCTTAAGTTGTGAAACATTGAAAATGTTTTGGTTTATTGGAAGTATGTTTTGGAACTTGCCTCATATGGAAGTTGAATGCGACACTATATGTGTTGAATGTATTGTTGAAATTGGAAGGATAATGCGTAATGTTAATGCATGTTGAAAGTACATATGTTGTTTACATATTGTGAATTGCCTCTTGTTAAAGGGAGGGGGTGACCGGTAATGGGTCGGATTGTTGAATGTTAAAGTGTAACATTGTTTAAAATGGAGGAAAACTTGTTTTTTTTTTTGAAAACTTGTGCTTAATTTCGGGGACGAAATTCTTTAAGGGGGGGAGGTTATAGCGATCCCGGGTTTACCCTTGTTGTACAGTGACCCGGACATGTGTCCGTGGATGTTGGTAGTTGTTTATCATCTTGTTTGCATCCTCTTTACTTTGTATTTGAGTTATAAGATGTGTTGGGCAGATTTGTTACAGGTTGGTTGAGTTTAGAAACCAAAACTAGTTGCCCAGATTTTGACCTGTCCGCTCGAGCGGGGATTGCACCCATCCAGTATTTTCCGTGCAGTGTTGGACGCTCGAGCGTGGTATTGGCCGCTCGAGCGGGGTTACGTGAGTGCCGCTCGAGCGGGGATTTGGGAGCTCGAGCGGAGACCTGGTTCTGCAGAAGTTCTGGGAGTGTGTATTCGCCGCTCGAGCGGGATTGTTGGCGCTCGAGCGGGACGACTGGGTTTTAGTTCCGTGTTTTGACTTTTCAAGTCACTTTTTCACTTTCTCTTCTCTCTCCTACTTTTCCAAAAACACCATTGTTGAGCCTCTCACTCTAGAACTCTACCTTCTCTCTAGGTTTTGATCTAGTAGGAGTGATTTGCTCATCTTTGGCCTTTACAAAAAAGTTGTTGATCATCGAGGGCTACTTTTTAATCTGAAAATTTCGGGTTTTGGAGCACGTTGGGTTTTGTCATCTTCTTCTTTGGGGCTCCGGATTTGAGGTAGGGATATCTTACTCCTCTCTATGGATTTTGTCTTTAAATTTTAGTATTTTGAGATGTTGGGGTTGGTTTGGTAATTTTGTGAAAGTTTGGGACTTTCGTGTAATTTTACAAAAGTTGGGATTTTATTCATAATAAACCTAGATGCATGTTTGGCATAGAGAAATGGAATGAATGTTAAATCATTGATGAAAATGGGACCTAAGGGTTGAAATGGTAATTATGGAAAATGACCTAATTACATTGTTTGATTAATTGGGATAAATAATGGTGAGAAATGAGGTAATGAAATGGAATTGTTGAGAGTGGGAATGTATGTGGTTAAAAGGTGTAGTTGAATTATTTGTCACTCACCGGATTGAAATGTTAATTGAATATCCATTGTGCATTTATTTTCTGTTTAGAAATAATTGCTTTGGGCTATCGGTGGAGGATAGTCGTGATTGTTGTAGACAATGCATGATGATTAGGCAAACGGAAACTAATCAATGGAATGTGTCATGGAACTTGACGGTTGATAGAATACATTAACTGTATGTATTGAGTGAGTGTATATAGAACCAATGTGTTTGTATACGTTATGTGTAGAGGAGGAGATGGGGGATGTACTCCGCGGTTTAGGGGAAGATGGGGGATGTACCTCTAAACCGGATAGTGTTGGGAGAAGATAGGGGATGAACTCCGTAGATACAGCTCATATGCTTGTCTAGAGAAGTGAAGATAGAGCTCATATGCTTATCTTTGTGAAGTGTGGATATAGCTTATATGCTTATCTGTGAATGTGGATATTGTTGTTATACATATCCGTTGAGAATGTGGGTAGAGCTTATATGCCTATCTGTTGAAAAAGGGAAAAAATGAAAGGTAACTTGGACTCATAAGTCGTATGACATAAATATGTGATTTATGTGAATGTATCAGTGTTGGCCATCTATCAATTGCTAATCTTTTAGTCATTGTTCATGGTTGGTTTAGTGTATTTCTACTGGGCTGTGGCTCACCCTATATGGGAATATCATTTTCAGGTACAGGTAGCATGCCACCTCCAAGGACATAGCTTGGGAGGCTAGAGGCGGACATACTTTTGTCGTTTTACTTTTTGATGTATGACATGCAAATTCAAGCCAAGGGCTTAATGTGTAACGAGTTAGTACTCTTTTGTTGTAACCAGGTGTTAACTTGGAAAGCTGTAAGCTCATAGGGCATTTGCTTTTGTTGTTAACATGTAACACTTATGTAATGGAATTCTGATAAATGGATGAATGTGGAACTTTTACATATCAATGCATGTCTTATTTGATGGGTTTAATGTTATTATTTCGAGGGCGTTACAGGTATAGTGGTTTCTGCATTGAACTTCCATTTTTAATTTTATGCAACTTTCACTTTTTTTTTTATTCAACTTCCATTTTTATTCAATTTACTTTTCTATTACACTTCCTTTTTTATTTAATTTCCAAATAGATCGTTAAGGTATAGTGGTTTCTTGAATGAACTTCCGTTTTTAATTTTCTGCAACTTCCAGTTTTTTTTATTCAACTTCCATTTTTATTCAATTTATTTTTCTATCAACTTCTTTTTTTATTTAATTTCCAAATAGATCGTTAAGGTATAGTGGTTTCTTGAATGAACTTCTATTTTCAATTTTCTGCAACTTCCATTTTTTTTTTTATTCAACTTCCATTTTTATTCAAGTTATTTTTCTATTCAACTTCTTTTTTTATTTAATTTCCAAATAGAGCGTTAAGGTATAGTGGTTTCTTGAATGAACTTCCATTTTTAATTTTCTGCAACTTCCATTTTTGTTTTTATTTAACTTCCTTTTTTATTCAAGTTTCTCTTCTACTCAACTTCTTTTTTTATTTAATTTCCAAATAGATCGTTAAGGTATAGTGGTTTCTGGATTGAACTTCCATTTTTAATTTTAGGCACCTTTAACTTTTATTTTTATTCAACTTCCATTTTCATTCAATATACTTTTCTATTAAACTACCTTTTTTATTTAATTTCCAAATAGATCGTTAAGGTGTAGTGGTTTCTTGAATGAACTTCCAATTTTAATTTTCTGCAACTTCCATTTTTATTTCTATTCAACATCTTTTTTTATTCAAGTTTCTTTTCTATTCAACTTCTTTTTTATTTAATTTCCAAATAGATCGTTAAGGTATTGTGGTTTCTGGATTGAACTTCCATTTTTAATTTTAAGCAACTTTCACATTTATTTTTATTCAATTTACTGTTCTATTAAACTTCCTTTTTTATTTAATTTCCAAATAGATCGTTAAGGTATAGTGGTTCCTGAATTGAACTTCCATTTTTAATTTCTACAACTTCCATTTTTATTTTTATTCCATTTCCATTTTTATTCAAATTATTTTTCTAATCAACTTCCTTTTTTATTTAATTTCTAAATAGATTGTTAAGGTATAGTCGTTTCTTGAATGAACTTTCATTTTTAATTTTCTGCAAATTTCATTTCTATTTTTATTCAACTTTCATTATTATTAAAGTTATTTTTCTATTCAACTTCCTTTTCTTTTTTTAATTTCCGAATAGATCGTTAAGGTATAGTGGTTTCTTGAATGAATTTCCATGTTGAATTTTCTGCAACTTCCATTTTTATTCAAGTTACTTTTCAATTCAACTTCCTTTTTTATTTAATTTCCAAATAGATCGTTATGGTATAGTGGTTTCTTGAATGAACTTCCAACTTAAATTTTCTGCAAGTTCCATTTTTATTTCTATTCCACTTCTTTTTTTATTCAAGTTTCTTTTCTATTCAACTTCCTTTTTTATTTAATTTCTAAATAGATCGTTAAGATATAGTGGTTTCTGCATTGAACTTCCATTTTTAATTTTATGCAACTTTCACTTTTATTTTTATTCAACTTCCATTTTTATTCAATTTGCTTTTCTATTAAACTTCCTTTTTTATTTAATTTCCAAATAGATCGTTAAGTTATAGCGGTGTCTTGAATGAACTTCCATTTTTAATTTTCTGCAACTTCCACTTTTTTTTATTCAACTTCCATTTTTATTCAAGTTATTTTTCTATTCAACTTCTTTTTTTATTTAATTTCCAAATAGATCGTTAAGGTATAGTGGTTTCTTGAATGAATTTCCATTTTTAATTTTCAGCAACTTCCATTTTTAATTTTATTTAACTTCCTTTTTTATTCAAGTTACTTTTCTACTCAAATTCCTTTTTTATTTAATTTCCAAATAGATCGTTAAGGTATAGCTGTTTCTGTATAGAACTTCCATTTTTAATTTTACGCAACTATCATTTTTATTTTCATTCAACTTCCATTTTTATTCAATTTACTTTTCTCTTAAACTTTGTTTTTTTATTTAATTTCCAAATAGATCGTTATGGTATAGTGGTTTCTTGAATGAACTTCTATTTTTAATTTTCTGCAACTTCCATTTTTATTTCTATTCAACTTCTTTTTTTATTCAAGTTTTTTTTTTCTATTCAGCTTCCTTTTTTATTTAATTTCCAAATAGATTGTTAAGGTATAGTGGTTTCTTGAATGAACTTTCATTTTTAATTTTCTGCAACTTCCATTTTTATTTTTATTCAACTTTCATTTTTATTCAAGTTATTTTTCTATTCGACTTTCATTTTTAATTTAATTCGACTTCCATTTTTATTCAATTTACTTTTCTATTAAACTTCCTTTTTTATTTAATTTCCAAATAGATCGTTAAGGTATTGTGGTTTCTTGAATGAACTTCCATTTTTAATTTTCTGCAACTTCCGTTTTTATTTTTATTCCCCTTCCATTTTTATTCAAGTTGTTTTTCTATTAAATTTCGTTTTTTATTTAATTTCCAAATGGATCGTTAAGGTATCGTAGTTTCTTGAATGAACTTCCATTTTTAATTATCTGCAACTTCCCTTTTTTTTTTTATTCAACTTCCATTTTTGTTCAAGTTATTTTTGTATTCAACATTTTTTTTTATTTAATTTCCAAATAGATCGTTAAGGTATAGTGGCTTGTGTATTGAACTTCTATTTTTAATTTTATGCAACTTTCATTTTTATTTTTATTCAACTTCCATTTTTATTCAATTTACTTTTCTGTTAAACTTCCTTTTTAATTTAATTTCCAAATAGATCGTTAAGGTATAGTGGTTTCTTGAATGAACTTCCATTTATAATTTTCTGCAACTTCCATTTTTATTTTTATTCGACTTCCATTTTTATTCAAGTCATTTTTCTATTCAACTTTCTTTTTTATTTAATTTCTAAATAGATCGTTAAGGTATAGCTGTTTCTTGAATGAACTTCCAATTTTCATTTTCTGCAACTTCCATTTTTATTTCTATTCAACTTCCTTTTTTATTCAATTTGCTTTTGTATTAAACATCCCTTTTTATTTAATTTCCAAAAAGATCGTTAAGGTATAGTGGTTTCTGGATTGAACTTTCATTTTCAATTTTATGCAACTTTCACTTTTATTTTTATTCAACTTCTATTTTTATTCAATTTACTTTTCTATTAAACTTCCTTTTTTATTTAATTTCCAAATAGATCGTTAAGGTATAGTGGTTTCTTGAATGACCTTCCAATTTTAATTTTCTGCAACTTCCACTTTTTTTTATTCAACTTCCATTTTTATTCAAGTTATTTTTCTATTCAACTTCCTTTTTTATTTAATTTCCAAATAGATCTTTAAGGTATAGTGGTTTCTAGGTTGAACTTCCATTTTTAATTTTATGCAACTTTAACTTTTATTTTTATTCAACTTCCATTTTTATTCAATTTACATTTCTATTCAACTTCCTTTTTTATTTAATTTCCAAATAGATCGTTAAGGTATAGTGGTTTCTTGAATGAATTTCCATTTTTAGTTTTATGCAACTTCCGTTTTTATTTTTAATTAACTTCCATTTTTCTTCAAGTTACTTTTCTATACAACTTCCTTTTTTATTTAATTTCCAAATAGATCGTTAACGTACAGTGGTTTCTGGAATGAACTTCAATTTTTAATTTTATGCAACTTCCATTTTTAAATTTCTGCAACTTCCTTTTTTATTCATGTTTCTTTTCTACTCAACTTTCTTTTTTATTTAATTTCCAAATAGATCGTTTAGGTATAGTGGTTTCTGGATTGAACTTCTATTTTTAATTTTATGCGAGTTTCATTTTTAATTTCATTCAACTTCCTTTTTCATTCAATTTATTTTTCTATTAAACTTCCTTTTTTATTTAATTTCCAAATAGATCGGTAAGGTATGGTGGTTTCTTGAATGAATTTTCATTTTTAATTTTCGGCAACTTCCATTTTTATTTTTAATTAACTTCCATTTTTCTTCAAGTTACTTTTCTATTCAACTTCATTTTTTTATTTAATTTCCAAATAGATAGTTAACGTATAGTGGTTTCTGGAATGAATTTCCATTTTTAATTTTATGCAACTTTCATTTTTATTTTTATTCAATTTCCATTTTTATTCAATTTACTTTTTTATTGAACTTCCTTTTTTATTTAATTTCCAAATAGATCGTTAAAGTTTTGTGGTTTCTTGAATGAACTTCCATTTTTAATTTTCTGCAACTTCCATTTCTATTTTTATTCAACTTCCATTTTTATGCAATTTACTTTTCTATTAAACTTCCTTTTTTATTTAATTTCGAAATGGATCGTTAAGGTATGGTGGTTTCTTGAATGAATTTTCATTTTTAATTTTCTGCAACTTTCATTTTTGTTTTTAATTAACTTCCAATTTTCTTCATGTTTGTAACGCCCTCAAAATAATAACATAAAACCCATCAATACAGACATGCATTAATTTACAAAGTTCCACATTCTTTCATTCATCAGAGTTTCTTTACAAAAAGTATTACATGTTAACGACAAAAGCAAATGCCCTAAAGGCTTACAGCTTTCCAAGTTAACACTTTGTTACAACAAAAGAGTGCTAACTCATTTACACATTAAGCCCTTGGCTTGAATTTACATGTAATACATCAAAAAAAAGACAACAAAAGTGTGTCCGCCTCTAGCCTCCCAAGCTACGTCCTTGGAGGTGGCATGCTACCTGTACCTGAAAATGATATTCCCATATAGGGTGAGCCACAGCCCAGTAGAAATATGCTAAACCAAATATGAACAATGACTAAAAGATTAGCAGTTGATAGATGGCCAACACAGATACATTCCCTTGTCACACTTTACGCTTTCATGACATACAAGTCCATATTACAGTCCATTTTCCAATTCCTTTCAATTCTCAATTTACAACCATGGCTCAGAACCTGGCCAAACAACTCATATGAGACAGTAACTCATATCAAACACTTCCCATTTCATTATAGATAAGCATACTAGCTATATCACACAACAACAGATAAGCATACAAGCTATATCATCACTTCCACAAATATGCATATGAGCACTATCACACTTCCAATGACAAGCATATGAGCTCTGTCAACACATTACTAGATAAGCATATGAGCTCTATCTACGGAGTCCATCCCCTATCTCCTCCTAACAACATCCGGTTTAGAGGTCCATCCCCTATCTTCCCCTAAACCGCAGAGTACATCCCCTATCTCCTCCAACACAACACAATGCATATAAACAACAATTATACACATCATCACACAATACATAAATTTAATGTATTCTTTCAATCGTCAATCTCAATGACACATTCCAGTGATTAGTTTCAGTTTGCCTAATCATCATGCATTGTCTACAACAATCAAGACTATCCTTCACTGATAGCCCAAAGCAGTTATTTCTATACAGAAAATAAATGCAACAATGGATATATAATCAACATTCCAACTAGGTGAGTGATAAGTAATCCAACTACACCCTTTTATCCCATAACTTCCCAAGTCAATTCCTCATTTCTCATAATTAATTATACAAATTAATTAACCAATGTAATTAGGGCATTTTCCATAATTTACATTACAACCCTTTGGTTCCATTTTCATTAATGTTTCAACATTAATTCCACTTTCCCATGCCAAACATGCATTTAGGTCTTATATAAATAAAAACCCCACCTTTTGTAAAATTTACACAAAGGCCCCAAACTTTCACAAAATTACCAAACTTTCCCCAACATCTCAAAATACTTAAATTTAAAGACAAAGCTCATAGTATGGAGTAGGTTATCCCTACCTCGAAGTTAGAGCTCGGATGGAGAAGAGACCCAAAACCAACGTGCTCCAAAGACCGAGATTTTCAGATCAAAACGACGCCCTCGACGATCAACACAAGTTTTACAAAGGCCGAAGAGAAGGAGGACACTCTAACTAGTTCAAACCCTAGAGAGAAGGGAGTATCTAGAGAGAGAGGCTCTCAAAAATGGTTTTTAGAAAAAGTAGGAGAGAGAAAGAAAAGCAAAAAATGATTTGAAATCACCCAGCGGATAACTCATATACGTATGACCCGCTCGAGCGGAGAACACGACCCTCGAGCGCCAAGAACAAAAGTCTGGACACGCTCGAGCGTAATAAGGCCCGCTCGAGCGCCAAGACTCAAGAATAAAGCACTTCTGCTCGAGCGCGAAAACCAGTCCGCTCGAGCGTGGATTTCCCCCTCCCAGAACTTATACTCTGGAAGTACTACCCGCTCGAGTGCCAACCGACCCGCTCGAGCGCCACCGCTCGAGCGTAAACAAACCCGCTCGAGCGTAAAAATCACATTTGCAGAAGTTTTGCAGAGACACGAAATACTGGGAGTGTGCAATCTACGCTCGAGCGCCAGAACACCCGCTCGAGCGCTAGACTAGAAACCAAACTCCGCTCGAGCGCAGGACGACCCGCTCGAGCGTGACACCAAAAACCTGGGCAACAAGGATATAGACCAAGGCTTAACCAACCTGTTCAACTGTAACGCCCTCAAAATAAACCGATTATATATACATCATTGACATGCAATATTAAAAGAAAACAATTCATTATCCCATTCATCAGAGTATTATTAAATAAAAACATTACATGTAATACCAAATTAAATGCCCTACGGGCTTACATTTTTCCAAGCCAACACTTGGACACAAATTATGAGTTCTAACTCAAATACAAATAAAGCCCTAGGCTTGATTATAAATCAAATAAAAACAAATAACTAAAGATGGTCTTCAGAATCCAAAAGCTAAATCCTTCCAAGCTAAGTCCTTGGAGGTAGCTTATCACCTGAACCTGAAAATGATGTTCCCATAAAGGGCGAGCCACAGCCCAGTAGAAAAATACTAAACCAAATATAAGCATTGAATAAAGCATTAGCATTCAATAGATGGTTAACCAAGATAATCAATTACATCATTTTACAGTCTCATGACAATATTGTCTAAGACACTTTTTACTTTCCAACTTTATCAATATGGCTCAGAACCTGGCCAAACTTACAACAGTGAACTATATATATATTATATTCACATTCTTCCAATGTCAACAAACAGATGAGACTCAGGCTCAAATCAAACACTTCATACTTCCAGTTTGATACACATTTTAGTGCTGTATCAAATAAAACACTTCAATATAAATAAGCACACATAAAAGTGATGCTAATGGAGTCCATCCCCTATCTCCTCCCAAACAAAATCCGGTTTAGAGGTCCATCCCCTATCTTCCCCTAAACCGTGGAGTACATCCCCTATCTCCTCCCACACAAAACAATATATGCAAATGCAATGCTCAATCAATACACGTATTTTCTGTATTAATGCAATAGTCAACATTAATGACTTAACCAATGTGATTAGTTTCAGTTATTCCTAATCCACATGCAATGTTTACAACAAACACGACTATCCTCTACCGATAGCCCAAAACAGTTATTTCTAGACTGGAAATAAATATATCAACAATTCAATAGGCTAGTGATTTTAATTATCCAACTACACCATTTAATCAATGAATTCCTCAATTTCACGCAATTAACCAATTTCCCAAATTTCCTTAAATTAATTATACAAATTAATTTATTAATACAACTAGGGTTTTTCCCAAAATTATCAAAGTACTCCCAACATATCAAAATACCAAAACTTAGGACAAAACTTATAGGATGGAGTAGGAAATCCCTACCTTGAAGTGAAGAATTCGAATGGAGAAGATGACGAAAACCAAAGTGCTCCAAACCCAAGATTGTTCAGATTAAATGGAAGCCCTCGACCCACTCTATCTTTTTAACAAAGGACTTAGGGTAGAAATACACTCTAAGAAGATCAAACCTAAGAGAGAAGGTGTGTAGGGAGAGGGAGAAGACGGTTCTAGGGTTTTAAAAACAAAAAGGAGATGAAAAATGATCCAGAAAGTCGGATCTCGGATTTTTATACCAGTCGCCCCGCTCGAGCGTGGAAACCCCCGCTCGAGCGCCACTCACAGACTCCCGCTCGAGCGGCCAAACATCCGCTCGAGCGGCGAATGCACACTCCCAGAAGTTTTTGCAGATAGGTCCCCGCTCGAGCGCCCAACTCCCCGCTCGAGCGTCACTCACGACTTCCCGCTCGAGCGTCCAATACCCCGCTCGAGCGGCCAACACTACACAGGACATACTGGATGGGTGTATTCCCCGCTCGAGCGTCCAAACCCCCGCTCGAGCGGACAAGCCAAAATCTGGGCAACTAGACTTGGTTCCTAAGCTCAACCAACCTGCTCCAAATCTTCCCAACACAACCCAAGACTCAAAATAAGAAAATAATGAATGACAACAACAATTATACAATGACGGAATCTACGAAACCTAAGTCCAGATACAATAATCAAATGGGAAAAGACCGGGGTCGCTATATCAACACAAGCCCATAAACATCCTAAAACTCAATCATGTGGAATTAAAGGACACAACAAGATAGATACCACTACCAACTTCATGGAACCGAGTCCGGAATACAACAGAACAGTAAAGGGATAACCGGGATCGCTATAATGTTACTTTTCTACTTAACTTCCTTTTTTATTTAATTTCCAAGTATATCGTTAACGTACAGTGGTTTCTGGAATGAGCTTCCATTTTTAATTTTATGCAACTCCCATTTTTATTTTTATTCAACTTCCATTTTTATTCAATTTACTTTTCTATTAAACTTCTTTTTTTTTATTTAATTTCCAAATAGATCATTATGGTATAGTGGTTTCTTGAATGAACTTCTATTTTTAATTTTCTGCAACTTCCATTTTTATTTCTATTCAATATCTTTTTTTATTCAAGTTTTTTTTTCTATTCAGCTTCCTTTTTTATTTAATTTCCAAATAGATCGTTAAGGTATAGTGGTTCCTGGATTGAACTTCCATTTTTATTTTTATTCCAGTTCCATTTTTATTCAAGTTATTTTTCTATTCAACTTCCTTTTTTATTTAATTTCCAAATAGTTCGTTAAGGCATACTGGTTTCTTCAATGAACTTCCAATTTTAATTTTCTGCAACTTCCATTTTTATTTCTATTCAACTTCCTTTTTTATTCAACTCATTTTTCTATTCAACTTCTTTTTTTATTTAATTTCCAAATAGGTCGTTAAGGTGTAGTGGTTTCTTGAATGCTCATCCAATTTTAATTTTATGCAACTTCCATTTTTATTTCAATTCAACTTCTTTTTTATTCAAGTTTCTTTTCTATTCAACATCATTTTTTATTTAATTTCTAAATAGATCGTTAAGGTATAGTGGTTTCTGGATTGAACTTCCATTATTAATTTTATGCAACTTTCACTTTTATTTTTATTCAACTTCCATTTTTATTCAATTCACTTTTCTATTAAACATTCTTTTTTATTTAATTTCCAAATAGATCGTTAAGGTATAACGGTTTCTTTAATGACCTTCCATTTTTAATTTTCTGCAACTTCCATTTTTATTCAAGTTATTTTTCTATTCAAATTCTTTTTTTATTTAATTTCCAAATAGATCGTTAAGGTATAGTGGTTTCTCGAATGAACTTCCATTTTTAATTTTCTGCGACTTCCATTTTTAATTTTATTTAACTTCCTCTTTTATTCAAGTTTCATTTCTACTCAACTTCCTTTTTTATTTAATTTTCAAATAGATCGTTAAGGTATAGTGGTTTCTAGATTGAACTTCCATTTTTAATTTTATGCAACTTTCATTTTTATTTTTGTTCAACTTCTATTTTTATTCAATTTACTTTTTTATTAAACTTCCTTTTTTATTTAATTTCCAAATAGATCGTTAAGGTATAGTGGTTTCTTGAATGAACTTCCATTTTTAATTTTCTGCAACTTTCATTTCAATTTTTATTCAACTTCCATTTTTATTCAATTTACTTTTCTATTAAACTTCGTTTTTTATGTAATTTGCAAATAGATCGTTAAGGTATAGTGTTTTCTTGATTGAACTTCCATTTTTAATTTTATGCAACTTTCATTTTTATTTTCATTCAACTTCCATTTTTATTCAATTTACTTTTCTATTAAACTTCCTTTTTTATTTAATTTCCAAATAGATCGTTAAGGTATGGTGGTTTCTTGAATGAACTTCCATTTTTAATTTTATGCAACTTCCATTTTTATTTTTATTCAATTTCTATTTTTATTCAATTTATTTTTCTATTAAACTTCCTTTTTTATTTAATTTCCAAATAGATCGTTAAGGTATAGCGATTTCTTGAATGAACTTCCATTTTTAATTTTCTACAACTTCCTTTTTTTTTTATTTAACTTCCACTTTTACTCAAGTTATTTTTCTATTCAACTTCTTTTTTTATTTAATTTCCAAATAGATCGTTATGGTATAGTGGTTTCTTGAATGAACTTCTATTTTTAATTTTCTGCAACTTCCATTTTTATTTCTATTCAACTACTTTTCTTATTCAAGTTTTTTTTTGTATTCAGCTTCCTTTTTTATTTAATTTCCAAATAGAACGTTAAGGTATAGTGGTTTCCGGATTGAACTTCCATTTTTATTTTTGTTCCAGTTCCACTTTTATTCAAGTTTTTTTTCTATTCAACTTCCTTTTTTATTTAATTTCCAAATGGATCGTTAAGGTATGGTGGTTTCTTGAATGAATTTCCATTTTTAATCTTCTGCAACTTTAATTTTTATTTTTAATTAACTTCCAATTTTCTTCAAGTTACTTTTCTACTCAACTTCCTTTTTTCTTTAACTCCCAAATAGATCGTTAACGTATAGTGGTTTCTGGAATGAAATTCCATTTTTAATTTTATGCAACTTCTATTTTTATTTTTATTCAACTTCCATTTTTATTCAATTTATTTTTCTGTTAAACTTCGTTTTTTATATAATTTCCAAATAGATCGTTATGGTATAGTGGTTTCTTGAATGAACTTCTATTTTTAATTTTCTGCAACTTCCATTTTTATTTCTATTCAACTTCTTTTTTTATTCAAGTTTTTTTTTCTATTCAGCTTCCTTTTTTATTTAATTTCCAAATAGATCGTTAAGGTATAGTGGTTACTGGATTGAACTTCCATTTTTATTTTTATTCCAGTTCCATATTTATTCAAGTTATTTTTCTATTCAACTTCCTTTTTTATTTAATTTCCAAATAGATCGTTAAGGTATAGTGGTTTCTTGAATGAATTTCCATTTTTAATTTCCTGCAACTTCCATTTTTATTTTTATTCGACTTCCGTTTTTATTCAAGTCATTTTTCTATTCAACTTCCTTTTTTATTTAATTTCCAAATAGATCGTTCAGGTATAGTGGTTTCTTGAATGAACTTCCAATTTTAATTTTCTGCAACTTCCATTTTTATTTCTACTCAACTTCCTTTTTTATTCAACTCATTTTTCTATTCAACTTCTTTTTTATTTAATTTCCAAATAGGCCGTTAAGGTGTAGTGGTTTCTTTAATGCTCTTCGAATTATAATTTTATGCAACTTCCATTTTTATTTCAATTCAACTTCCATTGATCTTCCATTTTTAATTTTATGCAACTTTCACTTTTATTTTTATTCAACTTCCATTTTTATTCAATTTATTTTTCTGTTAAACATCCTTTTTTATTTAATTTCCAAATAGATCATTAAGGTATAGCGGTTTCTTGAATGAACTTCCATTTTTAATTTTCTGCAACTTCCATTTTTTTTATTTAACTTCCATTTTTATTCAAGTTATTTTTCTATTCAACTTCTTTTTTTATTTAATTTCCAAATAGATCGTTAAGGTATAGTGGTTTCTCGAATGAACTTCCATTTTTAATTTTCTGCAACTTCCATTTCTAATTTTATTTAACTTCCTTTTTTATTCAAGTTCCTTTTCTACTCAACTTCTTTTTTTATTCAAGTTTCTTTTCTACTCAACTTCCTTTTTTATTTAATTTCCAAATAGATCGTTAAGGTATAGTGGTTTTTGGATTGAACGTCCATTTTTAATTTTATGCAACTTTCATTTTTATTTTCATTCAACTTCCATTTTTATTCCATTTACTTTTCTATTAAACTTCCTTTTTTATTTAATTTCCAAATAGATCGTTAAGGTATGGTTGTTTCTTGAATGAACTTCCATTTTTAATTTTATACAACTTCCATTTTTATTTTTATTCAACTTCTATTTTTATTCAATTTATTTTTCTATTAAACTTCCTTTTTTATTTAATTTCCAAATAGATCGTTAAGGTATAGCGGTTTCTTGAATGAACTTCGTTTTTTATTTTCTGCAACTTCTTATTTTTTTATTTAACTTCCACTTTTACTTAAGTTATTTTTCTATTCAACTTCTTTTTTTATTTAATTTCCAAATAGATCGTTAAGGTATAGTGGTTTCTCGAATGAACTTCCATTTTTAATTTTATTTAACTTCCTTTTTTATTTAAGTTTCATTTCTACTCAACTTCTTTTTTTATGTAATTTCCAAATAGATCGTTAAGGTATAGTGGTTTCGGGATTGAACTTCCTTTTTTAATTTTATGCAACTTTCATTTTTATTTTCATTCAACTTCCATTTTTATTCAATTTACTTTTCTATTAAACTTCCTTTTTTATTTAATTTACAAATAGATCGTTAAGGTATGGTGGTTTCTTGAATGAACTTCCATTTTTAATTTTATGCAACTTCCATTTTATTTTTATTCAACTTCCATTTTTGTTCAAGTTATTTTTCTATTCAACTTCTTTTTTTATTTAATTTCCAAATAGATCGTTAAGGTATAGTGGTTTCTTGAATGAACTTCCATATTTAGTTTTCTGCAACTTCCATTTTTAATTTTATTTAACTTCCTTTTTTTATTCAAGTTTCTTTTCTACTCAACTTCCTTTTTTATTTAATTTCCAAATAGATCGTTAAGGTATAGTGGTTTCTGGATTGAACTTCTATTTTTAATTTTGTGCAACTTTCATTTTTATTTTCATTCAACTTCTATTTTTATTTTTAATTAAATTCCAGTTTTCTTCAAGTTACTTTTCTACTCAACTTGTTTTTTTATTTAATTTCCAGATAGATCGTTAACGTATAGTGGTTTCTGTAATGAACTTGCATTTTTAATTTTCTGCAACTTCCATTTTTATTTTTATTTAACTTCCATTTTTCTTCAAGTTACTTTTCTATTCAACTCCCATTTTTATTTAATTTCCAAATAAGTCGTTAACGTATATTGGTTTCTGAAATGAACTTCTATTTTTAATTTTATGCCACTTTCATTTTTATTTTTATTCAACTTCCATTTTTATTCAATTTACTTTTCTATTAAACTACCTTTTTTTAGTTAATTTCCAAATAGATCGTTAAGGTATAGTGGTTTCTTGAATGAACTTCCATTTTTCATTTTCTACAACTTTCATTTCAATTTTTATTCAACTTCCTTTTTTATTCAATTTACTTTTCTATTAAACTTCTTTTTTTATTTAATTTCCAAATAGATCGTTAAGGTATAGTTGTTTCTGGAATGAATTTCCATTTTTAATTTTCAGCAACTTCCATTTTTATTTTTAATTAAATTCCAGTTTTCTTCAAGTTACTTTTCTACTCAACTTGTTTTTTTATTTAATTTCCAAATAGATCGTTAACGTATAGTGGTTTCTGTAATGAACTTGCATTTTTAATTTTATGCACCTTCCATTATTATTTTTATTCAACTTCCATTTTTATTCAGTTTACTTTTCTATTAAACTTCATTTTTTTATTTAATTTCCAAATATGTCATTCCGGTATATTGGTTTCTTGAATGAATTTCTATTTTTAATTTTCTGCAAGTTCCATTTTTATTTTTATTCAACTACTTTTTTTATTCGAGTTTCTTTTCTATTAAGCTTCCTTTTTTATTTAATTTCCTATTAGATCGTTAAGGTGTAGTGGTTTCTGGATTGAACTTCCATTTTTTTTTTATTCCACTTCCATTTTTATTGAAGTTATTTTTCTATTCAACTTCCATTTTTATTTAATTTCGAAATAGATTGTTAAGGTATAGTGGTTTCTGGATTGAACTTCCATTTTTAATTTTATGCAACTTTCACTTTTATTTTTATTCAACTTCAATTTTTATTCAATTTACTTTTCTATTAAACTTACTTTTTTCTTTAATTTCCAAATAGATCGTTAAGGTATAGCGGTTTCTGGAATGAACTTCCATTTTTAATTTTCTGCAACTTTCATTTTTTTTTATTTAACTTCCATTTTTATTCTAGTTATTTTCTATTCAACTTCTTTTTTTATTTAATTTCCAAATAGATCGTTAAAGTATAACGGTTTCTTGAATGAACTTCCATTTTTAATTTTCTGTACTTCCATTTTTAATTTTATTTAACTTCCTTTTTTATTCAAGTTTCTTTTCTAATCAACTTCCTTTTTTATTTAATTTCCAAATAGATCGTTAAGGTATAGTGGTTTCTGTATTGAACTTCCATTTTTAATTTTACGCAACTTTCAATTTTATTTTCATTCAACTTCCATTTTTATTCAATTTACTTTTCTATTAAATTATGTTTTTTATTTAATTTCCAAATACATCGTTAAGGTATGGTGGTTTTTTGAATGAATTTCCATTTTTAATTTTCTGCAACTTCCATTTTTATATTTAATTAAATTCAATTTTTCTTCAAGTTACTTTTCTACTCAACTTCCTTTTTTATTTAATTTCCAAATAGATCGTTAAGGTATAGTGGTTTCTGTATTGAACTTCCATTTTTAATTTTGTGCAGCTTTCATTTTTTTTTTTCATTCAACTTCCATTTTTATTCAATTTAAATTTCTATTAAACTTCCTTTTTTATTTAATTTCCAAATAGATCGTTAAGGTATGGTGGTTTCTTGAATGAATTTCCATTTTTAATTTTCTTCAACTTCCATTTTTATTTTTAATTAACTTTAATTTTTCTTCAAGTTACTTTTCTTTCAACTTTCTTTTTTATTTAATTTCCCAATAGATCGTTAACGTATAGTGGTTTCTTGAATGAACTTCCATTTTTAATTTTATGCAACTTTCATTTTTATTTTTATTCATCTTCCATTTTTATTCAATTTACTTTTTTATTGAACTGCCTTTTTTATTTAATTTCCAAATAGATCGTTAAGGTACTGTGGTTTCTTGAATGAACTTCTGTTTTTAATTTTCTGCAACTTCTATTTTTATTTTTATTTAACTTCGTTTTTCATTCAAGTTTCTTTTCTACTCAACTTCCTTTTTTATTTAATTTCCAAATAGATCGTTAAGGTATAGTGGTTTCTGGAGTGAACTTCCATTTTTAATTTTATGCAAGTTTCATTTTTATTTTTATTCAACTTCCATTTTTATTCAATTTACTTTTTTATTAAACTTCCTTTTTTATTTAATTTCCAAATAGATCATTAAGGTATAGTAGTTTCTTGAATGAACTTCCATTTTTAATTTTCTGGAACTTCCAGTTTTATTTTTATTCGACTTCCATTTTTATTCAATTTATTTTTCTATTCAACTTCCTTTTTTATTTAATTTTCAAATAGATTGTTAAGGTATAGTGGTTTCTTGAATGAACTTCCAATTTTAATTTTCCGCAACTTCCATTTTTATTTCTATTCAACTTCTTTGTTATTTAATTTCAAATAGATCGTTAAGGTATAGTGGTTTCTGGATTGAACTTTCATTTTTAATTTTATGCAACTTTCAATTTTATTTTTATTCAATTTACTTTTCTATTAAACTTCTTTTTTTATTTAATTTCCAAATAGATCGTTAAGGTATAGTAGTTTCTTGAATGAACTTCCATTTTTAATTTTCTGGAACTTCCAGTTTTATTTTTATTCGACTTCCATTTTTATTCAATTTATTTTTCTATTCAACTTCCTTTTTTATTTAATTTCCAAATAGATCGTTCAGGTATAGTGGTTTCTTGAATGAACTTCCAATTTTAATTTTCTGCAACTTCCATTTTTATTTCTACTCAACTTCCTTTTTTATTCAACTCATTTTTCTATTCAACTTCTTTTTTATTTAATTTCCAAATAGGCCGTTAAGGTGTAGTGGTTTCTTTAATGCTCTTCGAATTATAATTTTATGCAACTTCCATTTTTATTTCAATTCAACTTCCATTGATCTTCCATTTTTAATTTTATGCAACTTTCACTTTTATTTTTATTCAACTTCCATTTTTATTCAATTTATTTTTCTGTTAAACATCCTTTTTTATTTAATTTCCAAATAGATCATTAAGGTATAGCGGTTTCTTGAATGAACTTCCATTTTTAATTTTCTGCAACTTCCATTTTTTTTATTTAACTTCCATTTTTATTCAAGTTATTTTTCTATTCAACTTCTTTTTTTATTTAATTTCCAAATAGATCGTTAAGGTATAGTGGTTTCTCGAATGAACTTCCATTTTTAATTTTCTGCAACTTCCATTTCTAATTTTATTTAACTTCCTTTTTTATTCAAGTTCCTTTTCTACTCAACTTCTTTTTTTATTCAAGTTTCTTTTCTACTCAACTTCCTTTTTTATTTAATTTCCAAATAGATCGTTAAGGTATAGTGGTTTTTGGATTGAACGTCCATTTTTAATTTTATGCAACTTTCATTTTTATTTTCATTCAACTTCCATTTTTATTCCATTTACTTTTCTATTAAACTTCCTTTTTTATTTAATTTCCAAATAGATCGTTAAGGTATGGTTGTTTCTTGAATGAACTTCCATTTTTAATTTTATACAACTTCCATTTTTATTTTTATTCAACTTCTATTTTTATTCAATTTATTTTTCTATTAAACTTCCTTTTTTATTTAATTTCCAAATAGATCGTTAAGGTATAGCGGTTTCTTGAATGAACTTCGTTTTTTATTTTCTGCAACTTCTTATTTTTTTATTTAACTTCCACTTTTACTTAAGTTATTTTTCTATTCAACTTCTTTTTTTATTTAATTTCCAAATAGATCGTTAAGGTATAGTGGTTTCTCGAATGAACTTCCATTTTTAATTTTATTTAACTTCCTTTTTTATTTAAGTTTCATTTCTACTCAACTTCTTTTTTTATGTAATTTCCAAATAGATCGTTAAGGTATAGTGGTTTCGGGATTGAACTTCCTTTTTTAATTTTATGCAACTTTCATTTTTATTTTCATTCAACTTCCATTTTTATTCAATTTACTTTTCTATTAAACTTCCTTTTTTATTTAATTTACAAATAGATCGTTAAGGTATGGTGGTTTCTTGAATGAACTTCCATTTTTAATTTTATGCAACTTCCATTTTATTTTTATTCAACTTCCATTTTTGTTCAAGTTATTTTTCTATTCAACTTCTTTTTTTATTTAATTTCCAAATAGATCGTTAAGGTATAGTGGTTTCTTGAATGAACTTCCATATTTAGTTTTCTGCAACTTCCATTTTTAATTTTATTTAACTTCCTTTTTTTATTCAAGTTTCTTTTCTACTCAACTTCCTTTTTTATTTAATTTCCAAATAGATCGTTAAGGTATAGTGGTTTCTGGATTGAACTTCTATTTTTAATTTTGTGCAACTTTCATTTTTATTTTCATTCAACTTCTATTTTTATTTTTAATTAAATTCCAGTTTTCTTCAAGTTACTTTTCTACTCAACTTGTTTTTTTATTTAATTTCCAGATAGATCGTTAACGTATAGTGGTTTCTGTAATGAACTTGCATTTTTAATTTTCTGCAACTTCCATTTTTATTTTTATTTAACTTCCATTTTTCTTCAAGTTACTTTTCTATTCAACTCCCATTTTTATTTAATTTCCAAATAAGTCGTTAACGTATATTGGTTTCTGAAATGAACTTCTATTTTTAATTTTATGCCACTTTCATTTTTATTTTTATTCAACTTCCATTTTTATTCAATTTACTTTTCTATTAAACTACCTTTTTTTAGTTAATTTCCAAATAGATCGTTAAGGTATAGTGGTTTCTTGAATGAACTTCCATTTTTCATTTTCTACAACTTTCATTTCAATTTTTATTCAACTTCCTTTTTTATTCAATTTACTTTTCTATTAAACTTCTTTTTTTATTTAATTTCCAAATAGATCGTTAAGGTATAGTTGTTTCTGGAATGAATTTCCATTTTTAATTTTCAGCAACTTCCATTTTTATTTTTAATTAAATTCCAGTTTTCTTCAAGTTACTTTTCTACTCAACTTGTTTTTTTATTTAATTTCCAAATAGATCGTTAACGTATAGTGGTTTCTGTAATGAACTTGCATTTTTAATTTTATGCACCTTCCATTATTATTTTTATTCAACTTCCATTTTTATTCAGTTTACTTTTCTATTAAACTTCATTTTTTTATTTAATTTCCAAATATGTCATTCCGGTATATTGGTTTCTTGAATGAATTTCTATTTTTAATTTTCTGCAAGTTCCATTTTTATTTTTATTCAACTACTTTTTTTATTCGAGTTTCTTTTCTATTAAGCTTCCTTTTTTATTTAATTTCCTATTAGATCGTTAAGGTGTAGTGGTTTCTGGATTGAACTTCCATTTTTTTTTATTCCACTTCCATTTTTATTGAAGTTATTTTTCTATTCAACTTCCATTTTTATTTAATTTCGAAATAGATTGTTAAGGTATAGTGGTTTCTGGATTGAACTTCCATTTTTAATTTTATGCAACTTTCACTTTTATTTTTATTCAACTTCAATTTTTATTCAATTTACTTTTCTATTAAACTTACTTTTTTCTTTAATTTCCAAATAGATCGTTAAGGTATAGCGGTTTCTGGAATGAACTTCCATTTTTAATTTTCTGCAACTTTCATTTTTTTTTATTTAACTTCCATTTTTATTCTAGTTATTTTCTATTCAACTTCTTTTTTTATTTAATTTCCAAATAGATCGTTAAAGTATAACGGTTTCTTGAATGAACTTCCATTTTTAATTTTCTGTACTTCCATTTTTAATTTTATTTAACTTCCTTTTTTATTCAAGTTTCTTTTCTAATCAACTTCCTTTTTTATTTAATTTCCAAATAGATCGTTAAGGTATAGTGGTTTCTGTATTGAACTTCCATTTTTAATTTTACGCAACTTTCAATTTTATTTTCATTCAACTTCCATTTTTATTCAATTTACTTTTCTATTAAATTATGTTTTTTATTTAATTTCCAAATACATCGTTAAGGTATGGTGGTTTTTTGAATGAATTTCCATTTTTAATTTTCTGCAACTTCCATTTTTATATTTAATTAAATTCAATTTTTCTTCAAGTTACTTTTCTACTCAACTTCCTTTTTTATTTAATTTCCAAATAGATCGTTAAGGTATAGTGGTTTCTGTATTGAACTTCCATTTTTAATTTTGTGCAGCTTTCATTTTTTTTTTTCATTCAACTTCCATTTTTATTCAATTTAAATTTCTATTAAACTTCCTTTTTTATTTAATTTCCAAATAGATCGTTAAGGTATGGTGGTTTCTTGAATGAATTTCCATTTTTAATTTTCTTCAACTTCCATTTTTATTTTTAATTAACTTTAATTTTTCTTCAAGTTACTTTTCTTTCAACTTTCTTTTTTATTTAATTTCCCAATAGATCGTTAACGTATAGTGGTTTCTTGAATGAACTTCCATTTTTAATTTTATGCAACTTTCATTTTTATTTTTATTCATCTTCCATTTTTATTCAATTTACTTTTTTATTGAACTGCCTTTTTTATTTAATTTCCAAATAGATCGTTAAGGTACTGTGGTTTCTTGAATGAACTTCTGTTTTTAATTTTCTGCAACTTCTATTTTTATTTTTATTTAACTTCGTTTTTCATTCAAGTTTCTTTTCTACTCAACTTCCTTTTTTATTTAATTTCCAAATAGATCGTTAAGGTATAGTGGTTTCTGGAGTGAACTTCCATTTTTAATTTTATGCAAGTTTCATTTTTATTTTTATTCAACTTCCATTTTTATTCAATTTACTTTTTTATTAAACTTCCTTTTTTATTTAATTTCCAAATAGATCATTAAGGTATAGTAGTTTCTTGAATGAACTTCCATTTTTAATTTTCTGGAACTTCCAGTTTTATTTTTATTCGACTTCCATTTTTATTCAATTTATTTTTCTATTCAACTTCCTTTTTTATTTAATTTTCAAATAGATTGTTAAGGTATAGTGGTTTCTTGAATGAACTTCCAATTTTAATTTTCCGCAACTTCCATTTTTATTTCTATTCAACTTCTTTGTTATTTAATTTCAAATAGATCGTTAAGGTATAGTGGTTTCTGGATTGAACTTTCATTTTTAATTTTATGCAACTTTCAATTTTATTTTTATTCAATTTACTTTTCTATTAAACTTCTTTTTTTATTTAATTTCCAAATAGATCGTTAAGGTATAATGGTTTCTTGAATGAACTTCCATTTTTAATTTTCTACAACTTCCATTTTTATTTTTATTCCACTTTCATTTTTATTCAAGTTATTTTTCTATTCAACTTCCTTTTTTATTTAATTTCCAAATAGATCGTTAAGGTATACTGGTTTCTTGAAGAATTTCCATTTTTAATTTTCTGCAACTTCCATTTTTATTCAAGTTCCTTTTCAATTCAACTTCCTTTTTTATTTAATTTCCAAATAGATCGTTAAGGTATAGTGGTTTCTTGAATGAACTTCCAATTTTAATTTTCTGCAACTTCCATTTTTATTTCTATTCAACTTCTTTTTTTATTCAAGTTTCTTTTCTATTCAACTTCCTTTTTTATTTAATTTCTAAATAGATCGTTAAGGTATAGTGGTGTAACGCCCTCAAAATAACAACAATAAACCCATCAGATAAGACATGCATTTACATATAAACTAACCACACTCTTTTATTCATTAGAGTTCCGTTACATAAGTATTACATGTTAACATCAAAAACAAAATGCCCTACGGGCTTACAGCTTTCCAAGTTAACACTTGGTTACAACAAGAGTACTAACTCGTTTACACATTAAGCCCTTGGCTTGAAGTTACATGTAATACATCAAAAGTTAAGCGACAAAAGTATGTCCGCCACTAGCCTCCCAGCTTTGTCCTTGGAGGTGGCATGCTTCCTGCACCTGAAAATGATATTCCCATATAGGGTGAGCCACAACCCAGTAGAAATACACTAAACCAACCATGAACAATGCCTAAAATATTAGCAATTGATAGATGGTCAACACTGATACATCCATATAAATCACATATTTATGTCATACAACTTATGAGTCTAAGTTACCTTTCATTTTCCCTTTTTCAACAGATAAGCATGCTAGCCCTATCATCATTTCCACAGATATGTATAAAAACTATATCTCACATTCAGATAAGCATAAAAGCTATATCCACATTCTCAACAGATATGTATAACAACAATATCCCACATTCACAGATAAGCATATAAGCTGTATCCACACTTCACAAAGATAAGCATATGAGCTCTATCTTCACTTCTCTAGACAAGCATATGAGCTGTGTCTACGGAGTTCATCCCCTATCTTCTCCCAATACTTATCCGGTTTAGAGGTACATCCCCTATCTTCCCCTAAACCGCGGAGTACATCCCCTATCTCCTCCTCTACACATAACGTATATAAACACATTGGTTCTCTATACAATCACCCAATACATACAGTTAATGTATTCTATCAACCGTCAAGTTCCATGACACATTTCATTGATTAGTTTCAGTTTACTTAATCATCATGCATTGTCTACAACAATCACGACTATCC
This sequence comes from Camellia sinensis, assembly GCF_055761805.1. Taxonomy (NCBI): domain Eukaryota; kingdom Viridiplantae; phylum Streptophyta; class Magnoliopsida; order Ericales; family Theaceae; genus Camellia; species Camellia sinensis. Next base: position 9,557,564 of record NC_138962.1, on the reverse strand, counting down.
TCCACCGATTGCCCAAAGCAGTTATTTCTAAACAGAAAATAAATGCACAAATGGATATTCAATCAACATTTCATTTCCTCATTTCTCACAATTAATTATCCCAATTAATTAAACAATGTAATTAGGCCATTTTCCATAATTACCATTTCAACCCTTAGGTCCCATTTCCATCAATGAATTAACATCTATTCCATTTTTTTCATGCCAAACATGCATCTAGGTTTATTATGAATAAAACCCCAACTTTTGTAAAATTACACAAAAGCCCCAAACTTTCACAAAATTACCAAACCAAGCCCAACATCTCAAAATACCAAAATTTAAAGACAAAACCTATAGAGAGGAGTAGGATATCCCTACCTCAAATTCGGAGTCCCAAAGGAGAAGACGACAAAACCCAACGTGCTCCAAAACTCGAGATTTTCAGATTAAAATGAAGCCCTCGACGATCAACAACTTTTTTGTAAAGGCCAAAGATGAGCAAACCACTCTTACTAGATCAAAACCTAGAGAGAAGGTAGAGTTCTAGAGTGAGAGGCTCAACAATGGTGTTTTTGGAAAAGTAAGAGAGAGAAGAGAAAGTAAAAAAGTGATTTGAAAAGTCACAATTTCGGGACTTTAACCCAGGTCTCCGCTCGAGCGTAAAACACCCCGCTCGAGCGGCCACTCACAGACTTCCGCTCGAGCGGCCAACCTCCCGCTTGAGCGCAGAATGCACTCGCCCAGCACTTTTGCAGAACCAGGCCTCCGCTCGAGCTCCCAACCCTACGCTCGAGCGTACAACATTGCACAACAAATTCTGGATGGGTGTATTCCCCGCTCGAGCGCCAACACCTCCGCTCGAGCGGACAGGCCAAAAATCTGGGCAACTAGTTTTGGTTTCTAAACTCAACCAACCTGAAACAAACCTGCCCAACACATCCTATAACTCAATTACGAAGAAAAAAGGATGTAAACAAAATAATAAACCACCACCAACATCCACGGACACATGTCCGGATCACTGTACAACAAGGGTAAACCCGGGATCGCTATAATTTTATGGATTGAACTTCCATTTTTAATTTTATGCAACTTTAACTTTTTTTTTTCTTCAACTTCTATTTTTATTCAATTTACTTTTCTATTAAACTTCCTTTTTTATTTAATTTCCAAATAGATCGTTAAGGTATAGTGGTTTCTTGAATGAACTTTCATTTTTAATTTTTTGCAAATTTCATTTCTATTTTTATTCAACTTTCATTTTTATTCAAGTTATTTTTCTATTCTACTTCCGTTTTTATTTAATTTCCAAATAGATCGTTAAGGTATAGTGGTTTCTTGAATGAATTTCCATTTCGAATTTTCTGCAACTTCCGTTTTTATTCAATTTACATTTCAATTCAACTTCCTTTTTTATTTAATTTCCAAATAGATCGTTAAGGTATAGTGGTTTATTGAATGAACTTCCAATTTTAATTTTCTGCAACTTCCATTTTTATTTCTATTCAACTTCTTTTTTTATTCAAGTTTCTTTTCCATTCAACTTCCTTTTTTCTTTAATTTCTAAATAGATCGTTAAGGTATAGTGGTTTCTACATTGAACTTCCATTTTTAATTTTATGCAACTTTCACTTTTATTTTTATTCAACTTCCATTTTTATTCAATTTACTTTTCTATTAAACTTCCTTTTTTATTTAATTTCCAAATAGATCGTTAAGGTATAGTGGTTTATTATATGAACTTCCATTTTTAATTTTTTACAACTTCCATTTTTTTTATTCAACTTCCATTTTTGTTGAAGTTATTTTTCTATTCAACTTCTTTTTTTGTTTAATTTCCAAATGGATCGTGAAGGTATGGTGGTTTCTTGAATGAACTTCTATTTTTAATTTTCTGCAACTTTCATTTTTTTTTTATTCAACTTCCATTTTTATTGAAGTTATTTTTCTATTCAACTTCTTTTTTTATTTAATTTCCAAATAGATCGTTAAGGTATAGTGGTTTCTTGAATGAACTTCCATTTTTAATTTTCTGCAACTTCCATTTTTATTTTTATTTAACATCCTTTTTTATTCAAGTTTCTTTTCTACTGCACTTCTTTTTTTATTTAATTTCCAAGTAGATCGTTAAGGTATAAGGGTTTCTGGATTGAACTTCCATTTTCAATTTTATGCACCTTTAACTTTTATTTTTATTTAACTTCCATTTTTATTCAATTTACTTTTCTATTAGACCACCTTTTTTATTTAATTTCCAAATAGATCGTTAAGGTATAGTGGTGTCTTGAATGAACTTTCAATTTTAATTTTCTGCAACTTCCATTTTTATTTCTATTCAACTTCATTTTTTATTCAAGTTTCTTTTGTATTCAACTTCTTTTTTATTTAATTTCCAAATAGATCGTGAAGCTATAGTGGTTTCTGGATTGAACTTCCATTTTTAATTTTATGCAACTTTCACTTTTATTTTTATTCAATTTACTTTTCTATTAAACTTCCTTCTTTATTTAATTTCCAAATAGATCGTTAAGGTATAGTTGTTTCTCGATTGAACTTCCATTTTTAATTTTCTACAACTTCCATTTTTTATTTTTATTTAACATCCTTTTTCATTCAAGTTTCTTTTCTACTCTACTTCCTTTTTTATTTAATTTCCAAATAGATCGTTAAGTTATAATGGTTTCTGGATTGAACTTCTATTTTTAATTTTATGCAACTTTCATTTTTAATTTAATTCAACTTCCATATTTATTCAATTTACTTTTCTATTAAACTTCCTTTTTTATTTAATTTTCAAATAGATCGTTAAGGTATAGTTGTTTCTTGAATGAACTTCCATTTTTAATTTTCTGCAACTTCTATTTTTATTTTTAATTAACATCCTTTTTCATTCAAATTTGTTTTCTACTCAACTTCCTTTTTTATTTAATTTCCAAATAGATCGTTAAGTTTTAATGGTTTCTGGATTGAACTTCCATTTTTAATTTTATGCAATTTTCATTTTTAATTTTATTCAACTTCCATTTTTATTCAATTTACTTTTCTATTAAACTTCCTTATTTATTTAATTTCCAAATAGATCGTTAAGGTATAGTGGTTTCTTAAATGAACTTCCATTTTTAATTTTCTGAAACTTCTATTTTTATTTTTATTTAACATCTTTTTTCATTCAAGTTTCTTCTCTACGCAACTTCCTTTTTTATTTAATTTCCAAATAGATCGTTAAGTTATAATGGTTTCTGGATTCAACTTCTATTTTTAATTTTATGCAACTTTCACTTTTAATTTTATTCAACTTCCATTTTTATTCAATTTACTTTTCTTTTAAACTTCCTTTTTTATTTAATTTCCGAAAAGATCGGTAAGGTATAGTGGTTTCTTGAATGAACTTCCATTTTTAATTTTCTGCAACTTCTGTTTTTATTTTTATTTAACATCCTTTTTTATTCAAGTTTCTTTTCTACTCAACTTCCTTTTTTATTTAATTTCCAAATAGATCGTTAAGTTATAATGGTTTCTGGATTGAACTTCCATTTTTAATTTTATGCAACTTCCATTTTTATTTTTATTCAACTTCCATTTTTATTCAATTTACTTTTCTATTAAACTTCTTTTTTTATTTAATTTCCAAATAGAGCGTTATGGTATAGTGGTTTCTTGAATGAACCTCTATTTTTAATTTTCTGCAACTTCCATTTTTATTTCTATTCAACTTCTTTTTTTATTCAAGTTTTTTTTTCTATTCAGCTTCCTTTTTTATTTAATTTCCAAATAGATCGTTAAGGTATAGTGGTTCCTGGATTGAACTTCCATTTTTATTTTTATTCTAGTTCCATTTTTATTCAAGTTATTTTTTTATTCAACTTCCTTTTTTATTTAATTTCCAAATAGATCGTTAAGGTATACTGGTTTCTTGAATGAACTTCCAATTTTAATTTTCTACAACTTCCATTTTTATTTCTATTCAACTTCCTTTTTTATTCAACTCATTTTTCTATTCAACTTCTTTTTTTATTTAATTTCCAAATAGGTCGTTAAGGTGTAGTGGTTTCTTGAATGCTCATCCAATTTTAATTTTTTGCAACTTCCATTTTTATTTCTATTCAACTTCTTTTTTATTCAAGTTTCTTTTTTATTCAACTTCCTTTTTTATTTAATTTCTAAATAGATCGTTAAGATATAGTGGTTTCTGGATTGAACTTCCATTATTAATTTTAGGCAACTTTCACATTTATTTTTATTCAACTTCCATTTTTATTCAATTTACTTTTCTATTAAACTTCTTTTTTTCATTTAATTTCCAAATAGATCGTTAAGGTATAGCGGTTTTTTCAATGAAATTCCATTTTTAATTTTCTGCAACCTCCATTTTTTTTTTATTTAACTTCCATTTTTATTCAAGTTATTTTTCTATTCAACTTCTTTTTTTATTTAATTTCCAAATAGATCGTTAAGGCATAATGGTTTCTCGAATGAACTTCCATTGTTAATTTTCTGCAACTTCCATTTTTAATTTTTTTTAATTTCCTTTTTTATTCAAGTTTCTTTTCTACTCAACTTCCTTTTTTATTTAATTTCCAAATAGATCGTTAAAGGTATAGTGGTTTCTGGATTGAACTTCCATTTTTAATTTTATGCAACTTTCATTTTTATTTTCATTCAACTTCCATTTTTATTCAATTTACTTTTCTATTAAACATCCTTTTTTATTTAATTTCCAAATAGATCGTTAAGGTATGGTGGTTTCTTGAAGGAACTTCCATTTTTAATTTTATGCAACTTCCATTTTTATTTTTATTCAACTTCCATTTTTCTTCAAGTTATTTTTCTATTCAACTTCTTTTTTTATTTAATTTCAAAATAGATCATTAAGGTATAGTGGTTTCTTGAATGAACTTCCATTTTTAATTTTCTGCAACTTCCGTTTTTAATTTTATTTAACTTCCTTCTTTATTCAAGTTTCTTTCTACTCAACTTCCTTTTATATTTAATTTCCAAATAGATCGTTAAGGTATAGTGATTTCTGGATTGAACTTCTATTTTTAATTTTATGCAACTTTCATTTTTATTTTCATTCAACTTCCATTTTTATTCAATTTACTTTTCTATTAAACTTGATTTTTTATTTAATTTCCAAATAGATCGTTATGGTATGGTGGTTTCTTGAATGAATTTTCATTTTTAATTTTCTGAAACTTCCATTTTTATTTTTATTTAACTTCCATTTTTCTTCAAGTTACTTTTCTATTCAACTCCCATTTTTATTTAATTTCCAAATAAATCGTTAACGTATATTGGTTTCTGGAATGAACTTCTATTTTTAATTTTATGCCACTTTCATTTTTATTTTTATTCAACTTCCATTTTTATTCAATTTACTTTTTTATTAAACTTCCTTTTTTATTTAATTTCCAAATAGATCGTTAAGGTATAGTGGTTTCTTGAATGAACTTCCATTTTTAATTTTCTGCAACTTTCATTTCAATTTTTATTCAACTTCCATTTTTATTCAATTTACTTTTCTATTAAACTTCCTTTTTTATTTAATTTCCAAATAGATCGTTAAGGTATAGTGGTTTCTTGAATGAACTTCCATTTTTAATTTTCTGCAACTTTCATTTTTTTTATTCAACTTCCATTTTTATTCAAGTTATTTTTCTATTCAACTTCTTTTTTTATTTAATTTCCAAATAGATCGTTAAGGTATAGTGGTTTCTTGAATGAACTTCCATTTTTAATTTTCTGCAACTTCCATTTTTAATTTTATTTAAGTTCCTTTTTTATTCAAGTTTCTTTTCTGCTCAACTTCCTTTTTTATTTAATTTCCAAATATATCGTTAAGGTATAGTGGTTTATGTATTGAACTTCCATTTTTAATTTTATGCAACTTTCATTTTTATTTTCATTCAACTTCCATTTTTATTCTATTTACTTTTCTATTAAAATTCGTTTTTTTATTTAATTTCCAAATAGATCGTTATGGTATAGTGGTTTCTTGAATGAACTTCTATATTTAATTTTCTGCAACGTCCATTTTTATTTCTATTCAACTTCTTTTTTTATTCAAGTTTTTTTTCTATCCAGCTTCCTCTTTTATTTAATTTCCAAATAGATCGTTATGGTATAGTGGTTTCTGGATTGAACTTCCATTTTTATTTTTATTCCAGTTCCATTTTTATTCAAGTTATTTTTCTATTCAACTTCCTTTTTTATTTAATTTCCAAATGGATCGTTAAGGTATGGTGGATTCTTGAATGAATTTCCATTTTTAATCTTCTGCAACTTCCATTTTTATTTTGAATTAACCTCCAATTTTCTTCATGTTACTTTTCTACTCAACTTCGTTTTTTATTTAATTCCCAAATAGATCGTTAACGTATAGTGGTTTCTGGAATGAACTTCCATTTTTAATTTTATGCAACTTCCATTTTTATTTTTATTCGACTTCCATTTTTATTCAATTTACTTTTTTATTAAACTTCGTTTTTTTATTTAATTTCCAAATAGATCGTTATGGTATAGTGGTTTTTTGAATGAACTTCTATTTTTAATTTTCTGCAACTTCCATTTTTATTTCAATTCAACTTCTTTTTTTATTCAAGTTTTTTTTCTATTCAGCTTCCTTTTTTTATTTAATTTCCAAATAGATCGTTAAGGTATAGTGGTTTCTAGATTGATCTTCCATTTTTATTCAAGTTATTTTTCTATTCAACTTCCTTTTTTATTTAATTTCCAAATAGATCGTTAAGGTATAGTGGTTTGTTGAATGAATTTCCATTTTTAATTTTCTGCAACTTCCATTTTTATTTTTATTCGACTTCCATTTTTATTCAAGTCATTTTTCCATTCAACTTCCTTTTTTATTTAATTTCAAAATAGATCGTTAAGGTATAGTGGTTTCTTGAATGAACTTCCAATTTTAATTTTCTACAACTTCCATTTTTATTTCTATTCAACTTCCTTTTTTATTCTACTCATTTTCCTATTCAACTTCCTATTCAACTTCCTTTTTTATTCAACTCATTTTCCTATTCAACTTCCATTTTTATTCAATTTATTTTTCTAAACTTCCCTTGTGCTGGAGGACTCTAAACTTTTGCAGCACTAAGTATAAAAGGATACGGTCCTTTCTTGGAAAGACTATCGTGTTAAAGCGGGCTATGGGCCTAAGTAACACAAGACCATCGTGTTAAAAAGAGCTACGGGCTTAAGTAACACAAGTCCCTTGTGCTGGAGGACTATAAACTTTCGCAGTACCTTCGACTAATCGATTACGGATCGTGCAGTCCTTGTTTTGCCACTGACGGTTTACCGCGTGGATTTGTTTGTTCGGAAAGCTTAATTTGTGTTTTGCCGATGCCAGTAAGCATCCCTTGAGACTTGTAAGACTTGATAGATGAATACGGTTCGTCTCTTGTTTTGATAAAGTTTTGATGTGTTTTGCTCTGAAAGGATCTCGGCTAATACTCGTATGATCTTGGCATGTTTTGTTTGGAAAAGGCTTCGGCTATATTCATGCAAAACCTTATTACTAGTACCATTCACTGAGTATCCAAGCTCACCCTCTCTATATATATGTAGGTGATGAACAGGACGGCGGCGACGCCTAGATGTGTTTTGCAAAGCTTGTTTTGGATTCTTGTCATGTCAGCTTGACTTGTTCTATGTCGAAAAATTTGTATTTACGTCGGCGAATCTTGAAAATTATACTTCTTTGGCTTGTAATCATTGTATTTGTACATGTCGGCTCTAGAAGCCTTTTGATCAAGATTCTGATATGTATTTCGTTTATTATCAACCAAATGAGAAACTATGTCATGTATGTCATGTGTTTACTCTGATTGTGTTAAACTTTTGAAGGTTGGCCTTCGGTAATCTCGGATTACTGGCCATCACGGCACCAAACTACTAGGGGCGGTTTGGGGTCGTGACAGAATGGTATCAGAGCTCAAGTTCCTCAGTATACGTTATTCACACACTTTGAGTCCTAAAGAGCATAGGATTTCCCTTAGAAAGATGTTAGGATTGCATCATGATGCTTGCTATTTGAACGAGGTGTGCATTGTCGTGACATACTTATTTGTTACTTGCCTACGTGGTTATTTGCTTATTTGTTTTAAAGTCACACTTTGCATGCTCATAGCATCATGAGGAGAGGTAGACCTCCAATTGGCCGGGATCAACCCGAAGACAGATTGGACAGACTGGAAAGATTAGTTGAAGGTTTGGCCTGCGAGTTGAGGCAAACAAGACAGCAGTACGCTAGTGCTACGTCGACTCAGACCGAGCAGACCAATGGCCGAAATGTAGTTTCGCCTCCACCTCCTCCAGTGCCGCAAGTTCCTCCGCAGCCAACCTTATATGGGGATGGCACGATAGCTTTGATCAGGGAGTTCAAGAAAATGAAACCACCAAGATTCTCTGGGGGTATAGAGCCAATGAAGGCTGAGGCATGGGTTTTGGAAATGGAAAAGTTGTTCAAGATCTTTCCTAGCACCGACGCTCAGAAGGTGACGTTGGCAGCATTCACGTTAGATGATGACGCTCGCAGATGGTGGATGATGGTTCGAGAAAGCAATCTAGATTTGACCTGGACCCGATTCTTAGAGTTGTTCTACAACAAACACTTTTCCCTAAGTGTTCGAAACCGCAAGGCTACTGAATTTCAAACTTTGACGCAAGGCAACCGAACAATGGTGGAATACGAACGCGCTTTTACTGAATTGGCGAGGTTTGCACCTCATATGGCCAACGATGAATACATGAAGGCCAGGAAGTTTGAGAGTGGGCTTCGCGGACCGATTCAAGACCGGGTTAACTTGCACAACATGCCGACTTACGCCGAAGTGTTGGACAAAGCCATTATGGCCGAAGCTAACCTGAATCGATACCAGAGCTCGGGGGAGAACTAGCGAAAGAGACAGAACTATGACAATCGCTGAGCACAGCTGGGCACCAAGAAGAAGACGAACATGGGCAGTGCTGGTAACCTAAGGCAGGAAGGTAATGCTAAACCGACGTGTTCGGAATGTGGGAAGCAACATTTTGGGGTCTGTCGTCGGACGTCTGGAGCTTGTTATGAATGTGGCGAAATGGGTCATTATGTGAAAGATTGCCCTAAGACAAAGGCTGATAACAACAAGAAAGGTGAGAATATCTCGGGTTCCGTCCAGAAGGGTAATGTTGGAAAAGGACAGATGAGACAGGGCAGAGTATTTGCGCTAGTACTAGGGGACACTCAGAATGCTGAGACAGTGGTGTCAGGTATACTCCTAATTTGCTCCCAAGATGCCTATGTGTTGATTGATTCGGGTTCTACGCATTCGTTTGTATCTGCTAAGTTTGCCGAAAAAATTAATAGAGAACTAGAGCCCCTTGATTATGTATTATCTGTGTCTACTCCATCTGGGAGATCTATGATTGTTGTATCCGTTTATAGAGCATGTGTTGTTGTGATTGAGAATGTTGAATTGTTAGTAGATTTAATGCCTCTAGACATAACTCATTTTGATGTTATACTGGGAATGGATTGGTTAGTTTCAAATCATGCATCTATTAATTGTGTTTCGAAAAGTGTCACACCGAGACCCCCAAACCTAGCCGAGGTTATTTTCCAGGGTAAAGGGATAGTGCCCCCACCTTCCTTGATTTCGTCCATTAAGGCCTATAAGCTAATTCAGAAAGGGTGTCGAGGCTACTTGTGTAGTATACTGGGTGATCAGAATGGAAATGTTAATTTAGCCGACATCCCCGTTGTTAATGAATTCCCCGACGTCTTCCCGAACGAATTGCCTGGCCACTTAGCCGATAGAGAGATAGAGTTTACCGTTGATATCATGCCGGGAAACCAGCCGATCTCCAAAACACCCTACAGGATGGCCCCAGCTGAACTTAGGGAATTGAAACTGCAATTACAAGAATTGTTGGATAAGGGATTTATTAGGCCGAGCACTTCACCATGGGGAGCACCTATTTTATTTGTTAAGAAAAAGGATGGCACACTCCGCCTTTGTATCGATTACAGAGAACTTAATAAGGTCACCATTAAGAACAAGTACCCATTACCTAGGATTGATGATTTACTTGACCAATTACAAGGAGCACGAGTCTTTTCTAAGATTGACCTTCGGTCTGGTTACCACCAGCTTAAAGTTAAAGTCGAAGATGTTGAGAAGACTGCTTTTCGGACAAGATATGGCCACTACGAGTTTTTAGTAATGCCTTTTGGGGTGACCAATACCCCTGCTGCATTTATGGATTTAATGAACAGAGTCTTCAAGCCATATTTAGATATAGCGATCCCGGTTTTCCCTGTTGTTGTTTAACTATAATCCGGACTTGGTTCCGTAGATTTGTTGTTGTCCTATTCTCATTGCAGGCCTTACTCTTTGTATTTGAGTCTTGGGTTGTGTTGGGTAGGTTTGAAACAGGTTGGCTGAACTTAGAAACCTAGAGTTGATACCCAGAATTTGGCCTTGACGCTCGAGCGGGGATTTTGACGCTCGAGTGGGCCCTTCGTCGTTGCTTCTCCGCTCGAGCTGGCGTTTTGACGCTCGAGCGTAGATTCCCATCTCCCAGTATCTTCCTCTGTAGGTCTTCGTGTGCTCGAGCGGGAGTTTTGACGCTCGAGCGTGAAATTTGATTTTGTTCGTCTGCTCGAGCGGGGAGTTTGACACTCGAGCAGGGACCTAGTTTGCAAAACTTCTGGAAATGTGCAATCTACGCCTGAGCGGCTCTTTCCGCGCTCGAGCGTGAGTCTGTGTCTGACGCTCGAGCGGGGAGTCGATTATATCAGTCTGTGAAATCACTTTTTGAATTACTTTTTCACACCCGTTTCTCTCTCTTACTTTTCCAAAAAGCCATTTGAGAGCTCCTCTCTCTAAAACCATAACTTCTCTCTAAGTATTGATCTAGCTAGGGTGTTTTCCTCACCTTTGGTCTTTACAAAAGTTGGGTTGATCGTCGAGGGCTTTCCTTTGATCCGAAAATTTCAAGTTTTGGAGCACGTTGAGTTCCGTCATCTTCTTCCCTTGAGCCCCGAATTTGAGGTAGGGATTCCTACTCACTATTATGGTCTTCGACATAGATTATTGGTATTTTTGATAAAGTGTTGAAGTTGGTTGATTTTGGGACTTAGGGTTTCACAATGGTATAAACAAGGGTTTGTTATTTTGATTCTTAAACATGTATTCTGGGTCTCAAAATGATGATTTGAGTGTTGGTTGTTGATATTTAAATCTATGGTTAATATTGAGAGTTGGGGGAGAAAGCCCTAATTTGTGTATTGATTAATTGATATAATTAAATTTGAGAAAGTTATGGATTTGTGAAATTGAAGTGAATATAATGAAATTGGCTCATTATTAGATGGACTAGTGGAGTTAGATTTATTCATCGCTCATTTGTGAAAATGTTGATAATTTTATCTGCTGGAGCTTTTATTATCTGTTTAGAAATAATTGCTTGGGCTACCGGTGGAGGGTAGTTTCGATTGTTGTAGACAATGCATGAGGATTAGGCAAACTAAAACTAATCGAATGGACGTGTCATAGAGTGTGACTGTTGAATGAATACATTAACTTTATGTATTGATTGATTATGTATACTACCAATGTGTGTATATATATATGTTGTTTTGTGTGAACGGTTTATTGGAAGAAAGGGGTTGGACCTCTAAACCAAACGGTTTATTGGAAGAAAGGGGTTGGACCTCTAAACCAAACGGTTTATTGGAAGAAAGGGGCTGGACCTCTAAACCGGAATTTAATACAGCTCATATGCTTATCTATTGAAGTGTTAATATAGCTCATATGCTTATCTATTGAAGTGTTGATGTAGCTCATATGCTTATCTGTTGAATTGTTGATATAGCTCATATGCTTATCTGTTGATTTGTTGGTATTGCTCATATGCATATCTAATGGGAAATGGGAAATATTTGACATGAGTTACTGTCTCATCTAGGCTGTTGGCTAGGTTCTGAGCCGTAGTTGAATTGTGAATTGGATAAGAAATGGAAAATGAAATGAGACATGAATGCAGTGGTCTTGTAACGAAAGTGGAGTGTGAATTGATTGGTGTGAGTTAAACGTTTATCAATTGCTAAAGTCTTAGTTATTGCTCATACTGTGTTTAGCATATCTCTATTGGGCGTTGGCTCACCCTATATGGGACATCATTTTCAGGTACAGGTAGCATGCCACCTCCAAGGCCATAGCTTGGATAGAGATGAGAGTTGAAGACTCTTTTTGATTCTTTTGTTTGTATTAAACACGTGTACCAAGCCTTGGGCTTTCCTTGTATAGAGTTAGTACTTTTTTGTAATCAAGTGTTGACTTGGAAAGATATAAGCCCTTAGGGCATTTACTTTTGTTGTTAACATGTAATATTGTTGTAAGAACTACTCTGATGAATGGAAATGTGTTGATTTCTCTTATCTCATTGCATGTCTAGAGTGTTGGGTTTTGTGTACTATTTTGAGGGTGTTACATTAGATGAGTTTGTAGTTGTCTTCATTGATGATATATTGATCTATTCCAAGAGTAAAGCTGAACATGAAAAACATTTGAGACTTGCCTTACAGATTTTGAGAGACCGAAAATTGTATGCTAAGTTTAACAAGTGTGAGTTTTGGCTTCCTACTATCTCATTCTTGGGTCATGTGATTAATGAAGAGGGTATCTCGGTTGATCCTAGCAAAATTGAAGCCGTAGTAAATTGGCCGAGGCCGACTAATGTGTCCGAGATTCGTAGTTTTTTGGGTTTGGCAGGTTATTACAAAAAGTTTGTGAAGGATTTCTCAAGGATTGCAATTCCATTGACGCAATTGACTAAGAAGGGAACACTGTATGAATGGACTAAAGATCGGGAGTCAGCTTTCCAGGAACTGAAGACAAGGTTAGTTACAGCACCAGTACTCGCACTTCCATCAGGTAATGAAGAGTTTCATATCTATAGTGATGCATCTCGTAAGGGTTTGGGTTGTGTATTGATGCAAAAGGGTAAAGTCATAGCATATGCATCTCGTCAATTAAAGCCACATGAAAGGAACTATCCCACCCATGATTTGGAGCTAGCAGCCGTCGTATTTGCTTTAAAGATTTGGCGTCACTATTTGTATGGAGCTTCTTGTCAGGTTTTTATAGATCATAAGAGTTTAAAGTACCTGTTCACTCAGAAGGAATTGAATTTGAGACAGAGAAGGTGGCTTGAGTTGTTGAAAGACTATGATATGCAAATTCAATATCACCCAAGTAAAGCTAACAGCGTGGCCGACGCTTTGAGCAGGAAGACAAATGGAAATTTGGCGTGTTTGACCATGATAGCAGTGGAGCTGACTATTGTTGATGAGGTAAAGACAAGACAGATGGAGGATAAATTCTTCAAGAAAATAGCTGAGGAGATTGTCACAAAGCCGAGATCAGGATAGACCCTCGAAAATCAAGTGCTCAAGTTTGAAGGAAGGTTATGCGTGGCCGACATCCCAGAGTTGAAAAGGAAGATTTTGCAAGAAGCTCACAACTCCAAATTTGTCGTTCATCCAGGAAGCACCAAGATGTATCAAGATGTGAAGCGGACCTTCTAGTGGCCAAATATGAAAAGAGAGATAGTTGAGTTCGTATTCCAGTGTCTGTGTTGTCAGCAAGTGAAGGCAGAACACCAGAGACCAGCAGGACTTCTACAACCCTTGCCAATTCCTGAATGGAAATGGGAACACATCTCCATGGATTTTGTGGTGGGTTTGCCGAGGACGCAAAGAGGTATGGATTCAATTTGGGTTATCATTGACAGATTAACTAAGTCAGCACACTTCTGGCCAGTTAAAACTACGTTCAATGCCGACCGACTTGCCGAACTGTATATGAATGAGATTATTAGACTTCACGGTGTGCCGGTGTCCATTGTATCAGACCAAGATTCAAAATTCGTTTCTAGATTTTGGCAGAGCCTGCAAGGAGCCTTGGGGACTGAGTTGAGATTTAACACAGCTTTTCACCCCCAGACTGATGGGCAAACGGAAAGAACCATTCAGACGCTTGAGGATACGCTCAGAATGTGTGTATTGGATTTCAAGGGAAGTTGGGAATTGCATCTGCCATTAGTAGAATTCGCATACAACAACAGTTATCAAGCCAGCATTAAAATGGCGCCATACGAAGCTTTGTATGGAAGGGAGTGCAGGTCACCGATATGTTGGACTGAGGTGGGAGATACAGCTATAATTGGCCCCAAGTTAGTTCAAGGAACGACCGAAAAGATTAAGCTCATTCAGCAGAGGATTAGAACCGCGCAGAGTCGACAGAAGAGTTATGTCGACCAGAGGAGAAGGGAGCTAGAATTCGAGGTTGGGGATCATGTATTTTTGAGGATCTCGCCGATGACAGGAGTTTCAAGATTCGGAAAGAAAGGTAAATTAGCACCCCGGTATATTGGACCATTTGAAATTCTTGAGAGAATTAACCCCGTTGCCTACAGACTTGCTTTGCCGCCAGATTTAAGCCAAGTCCATAATGTGTTTCATGTTTCGATGTTGAGGAAGTACATCCGAGATCCACTACATATAATTGATCATTCTGGGATTACGGTTAATGAGGATTTGGGCTACGAGGAGAAACCAATGAGGATTATTGACAGGCAAGTGAGGCAGTTGAGAAACAAATCGATACCAATGGTAAATGTCGAATGGAAGAAGCATTATGGCACAGAAGCCACGTGGGAAAAGGAAGAGGATGTGAGAATCCGTTATCCGGAGTTGTTTATAGAGCAAGGTAATTTAAGTTTGGGGACCAAACTTCTTTAAGGGGGGTAGACTATAGCAACCCTCACCTTACTCTTGTCATACTTGCATACATTCATGCATGATCTTGTCTTGTTATGTTGTTTTGCAAGTTTTGCCTTGCCTTGTTTTGATTAAGTGCTGCTTGCACGATTTTGTTCCTTGCTTGGTGTGTAGCCGAGGTCATCTTGAGCTTAGTTCACCTCTGAACCTTTGTACTTAGAACTGTTTTGGAACCCCTTGGTCGACCCTCATCTTCACCCTGGGCTTGTTCGCCGAGATGTTTTGCACTTAGTGATCCTTGTCCTTGGGCAGGTATGACCTAGACCGAGGTGTGGCACATCTAGGCCGAGGTGTGGCAAAGCTTAGTCAAGTGTCGTCCTCCCTAGCCGATGTCTTTGTTACCCTGTTGCCGAAGCTTTGACTTTAGCCGATGTCTTTGTTACCCTGTTGCCGAAGCTTTGACTTTAGCCGATGTCATTACTTGCCGATGTGACTTGCCGATGTGTCTTGCCTTAGCTTGCTGCATACGCTTTGTCATAGACTTGTCTTATCAATCAGTCACCTTTTGAGTTGAACCAACCCGGGAGTGCCACGTGTCCGAGCTGAAGGTTAAGTCAGCCGGCAGGCCTGTGAACATATCATTTCTTTTGTATCATTTTGTTGCAAGTTTTGTTCTTGAAGAGAGAGAAGCTTTAGAAGTGGGAGAAGGAGTTTTAGAGTGAGAGAGTAGATTTTCGAGTTGACCTTTGGAGTTGAGCCGTTAGATTCGAGCTTTGGGGTAAGAATCTTAACCTACTCTGGTTATTGTTATTGATCATCTAGCTGCATTGCATGATCAAATTTGTTTTGCATGTCATGCATCAATTTGAAGTTGGTTTCGGAAGAGAAAGATAGTATTCATGTGTTCTTGAAGAAAAGTCTCGTTTTGATCCGAAAGTTTGGAACAAGAACCATGTTTTGTGTTTATTCTTGCATGACCTTCTTGTATGGGTACCCAGGTCCATGTTTTGAACTCATGGCATGAAATCTCAGATTTTTGTAATAAGTTATGATCTTGCATTCATCTTCCTCATGATCATGTTCATCATGTTCTTCATGTTCTTCAAAGGGAAACCCAGGTTTTCCCGACTTTGCTTTTGAATGATGCCATCGGGACCACACCTCGGCAAAGACCTGGTTGGTACCCAGTGTGTTTTCATGGGACGGAAGCAGTGTTTAAACTCCCAGCATGTTTTGCTTTGTTATTGACTTGGATCTGGTGAGAATACCAGGATCATTTGCATGCATATAAAACTTGTTTTGAGAATGTGACTGCCATGTGATTGTAGGTCCCTGATCTTTGCTTTGAGCCTACACCCGAGGAGATCTATGTGAGTGGTATTTTTAATAAAGCTATGTTATACTGTTTTGATAAATCTTGCTTTGCTTTGTTTTGACGAAAGTATTTGTTAAGCATGAATGAATAGCTCTGTTTTGATGTATCAAGTATAAACCTTGTTTCGATGTCATTCTTGAAAAGTCCCTTGTGCTGGAGGACTCTAAACTTTCGCAGCACTAAGTATAAAAGGATACGGTCCTTTCTTGGAAAGACTATCGTGTTAAAGCGGGCTACGGGCCTAAGTAACACAAGACCATCGTGTTAAAAAGAGCTACGGGCTTAAGTAACACAAGTCCCTTGTTCTGGAGGACTATAAACTTTCGCAGTACCTTCGACTAATCGATTACGGATCGTGCAGTCCTTGTTTTGCCACTAACGGTTTACCGCGTGGATTTGTTTGTTCGGAAAGCTTAATTTTTGTTTTGCCGATGCCAGTAAACATCCCTTGAGACTTGTAAGACTTGATAGATGAATACGGTTCATCTCTTGTTTTGATAAAGTTTTGATGTGTTTTGCTCTGAAAGGATCTCGGCTAATACTCATATGATCTTGGCATGTTTTGTTTGGAAAAGACTTTGGCTATATTCATGCAAAACCTTTATTACTAGTACCATTCACTGAGTATCCAAGCTCACCCTCTCTATATATATGTAGGTGATGAGCAGGACGGCGGCGACGCCTAGATGTGTTTTGCAAAGCTTGTTTTGGATTCTTGTCATGTCGGCTTGACTTGTTCTATGTCGGAAAATTTGTATTTACGTCGGCGAATCTTGAAGATTATGCTTCTTTGGCTTGTAATCATTGTATTTGTACATGTCGGCTCTAGAAGCCTTTTGATCAAGATTCTGATATGTATTTCGTTTATTATCAACCAAATGAGAAACTATGTCATGTATGTCATTACATTTGATCTATGCACAGCTCTTATGGACCACTTGTATTTTGATTTATTGCTTCCGCATCTGTGAGCCCCATATACTATATTCTGATTGTGTTAAACTTTTGAAGGTTGGCCTTCAGTAATCTCAGATTACTGGCCATCACGGCACCAAACTACTAGGGGCGGTTTGGGGTCGTGACATCTTCGGATGCCACCAACTCAGGTGCAAAACTGGACAAACTAGTAAAAGTGGTCTCAAACTCTGCCACAGACATACCCTGCTGATTAAGCCGGCTAAACTGATCCTTCAGCTTCTCTCTAGCCACTGCAGATAAGAACCTCTCCTGGAAAGCATTTACAAACGCCTCCCATGTACCACCAACACGAGCCTTCTCGTACTTCCACCATTGACCCGCATCTCCCTTCAGTTGGAAGGATGCCAAGGTCACTTTCAGTGCCCCGTCCTCGATGCCAAGCATCTCGAACGTCTTACTCATTTGTTCCAACCACTCGTCAGCCTTCAGTGGCTCCTTTGGATCCCCAACAAACTCATCCGGGTTAGACCGGAAGAACTCCCTCTTCAAGAAAGAAGGCCCTGCCTCAGCTGCCTGATTCCCAGCTCTGAGAATATCCAAAGCTCCTGCTATCTCTCGTGCCAAGGCACTCATAGCCTGCTGACCCGCTGGCTCGGCCACAATGGCCTGACCAACTCCCTCCTGCACTGCCGGAACCTCCTCCGGTAAAGGCATCTCCTGCCTACCACGCCTGCCACGCCTACCGCGTCCCCGTCCTGACATCCTAATAAAGGTAACTCAGAACATTAGCACATTCATAAATGTGCCGAAACTAAACTCTCACGTCCTAATGCATGGACAACCGTATTTCATTCCACGTAAGCACACAAACACATAAGCACTTACGAATTTCATTTCCGGATAATGATAGTCCCGAGGCATTACTAGAGTTCCGGTTAGAAACAGCATTGATCAAGTGCTTTTCCAACAAGACTCTCAGAAACCCAAGGATCCAATCAACATCCTAGAAACTACATTCCATACCCACATAGTCACATAAGCATGTTATCAATTAAGCACATAGCATATGACACTACATCTAAGTCTCTATCAAGCGAGACAAACCCATTGTGATCCTAATCACTTCCCACGTACCCAAAGTATTCGAACCCGGTGCGCTCTGATACCAAGTTGTAACGCCCTCAAAATAATAACAATAAACCCATCAATAGAGACATGCATCGATATATAAAAGTCCCTCATTCTGTTATTCATCAGAGTTTCATTACAGAAAGTATTACATGTTAACAACAAAAGCGAATGCCCTAGGGGCTTATAGTTTTTCAAGTTAACACTTGGATACAAAAAAAAGGAGCACTAGCTCAATTACACCTTAAGCCCTTGGCTTGAATTTACATGTAATACAACAAAAGGGAAAGGACAACAAAAGAAAAGACCATTAGCCTCAAGCCTCCCAAGATATGTCCTTGGAGGTGGCATGCTACCTGTATCTAAAAATGATGTTCCCATATAGGGTGAGCCACAGCCCAGTAGAAATACACTAAACAAAATATGAAGAATGACTAAAAGATTAGCAGTTGGTAGATGGCCAACACTGCAACGCCCTCAAAATAATAACATTAAGCCAATCAATATAAACATACATTTATATACAAAAGATCCATATTTTTCAATTCATCAGAGTACTTCATTACAAAAGTATTACATGTTAACAACAAAAGTAAATGCCCTACGGGCTTACAGCTTTCCAAGTTAACACTTGGTTACAAAAGAGAGTACTAACTCGATTACACATTAAGCCCTTGGCTTGAATTTACATGTAATACAACAAAAGGAAATAAGACAACAAAAGTCTGTCCGCCTCTAGCCTCCCAAGCTATGTCCTTGGAGGTGGCATGCTACATGTACCTGAAAATGATGTTCCCATATAGGGTGAGCCACAGCCCAGCAGAAATATACTAAACCAACTATGAACAATGACTAAAAGATTAGCAATTGATAGATGACCAACACTGATACATCCACATATATCACATCACAATTTCATAACATACAAGTCTATGTCACTTTTCATTCTCCACCTTTATTTAATAGATAAGCATATTAGCTATATCAACACATCAACAGATAAGCATATTACACATCAATAGATAAGCATATCAGCTGTATCCACACTTCACTAGACAAGCATATGAGTTGTATCTACACTTCTCAAAGATAAGCCTATGAGCTGTATCTTCACTTCTCTAGACAAGCATATGAGTTGTATCTACGGAGTTCATCCCCTATCTCCTCCCAACACTATCCTTTTTAGAGGTTCATTCCCCATCTTCCCCTAAACCGCAGAGTACATCCCCCATCTCCTCCTCTATACACAATGCATATAAACACAAAGGTTCTATACACAATAAATCAATACATAAAATTAATGTATTCTATCCATTGTCATACTCTATGACTCATTCAATCGATTAGTTTTAGTTTGCCTAATCATCATGCATTGTCTACAACAATCAAGACTATCCTCCACCGATAGCCCAAAGCAGTTATTTCTAAACAGAAAGTAAATGCACAAAATGGATATTAAATCAACATTTCAATTTGGTGAGCGATAGATGATCCAACTACACCCTCTAATCCCTTCCCTTTCCAATTTCCACAATCTCTATTCAATCCCTCATTTCCAACAATTAATCAATCAATGTAATTAGGGTATTTTCCATAACTTACATCTCAACCCCCACGGTTTCATTTTGATTAATGTTTTAACATTAATTTCACTTTTCCATGCCAAACGTGCAACTAGGTTTTTATACAGTTAAAACCCCAACTTTTGTAAAATTACACAAAGGCCCAAACTCTCTCAAAATTACCCAACAACCCCCAACATATCAAAATGCTAGAATTTAAAGACAAAGCTCATAAAGAGGAGTAGGATATCCCTACCTCGAAGTTAGAGCTCGGATAGGGAAGAGACCAAAACCAAAGTGCTCCAAAAACCAAGATTGTCGGATCAAAACGACGCCATCGACGATCAACACAACTTTTACAAAGGCCGAAGGGAAGAAAGACACTCTAACTAGATCAAACCCTAGAGAGAAGGGAGTTTCTAGAGAGAGGGGCTCTCAAAAATGGGTTTTAGAAAAAGTATGAGAGAGAAAGAAAAGTAAAAAGTGATTTAAAATCACCCCGCGGATAACTCATATACGCAAGACCCGCTCGAGCGTAGAATAGAGCGCTCGAGCGTAAAGCACAAACATCTGGTCCCGCTCGAGCCCATAGATAACCGCTCGAGCGCCAAGAAACAAAAGCAAAACACATCCACTCGAGCGTGAAAACCAGTCCGCTCGAGCGCAGATTTTCATCTCCCAAAACTTTACAGGAAAAGGACTACCCGCTCGAGCGCCAACAATACCGCTCGAGCGCGACCCGCTCGAGCGCAAGAAACCCGCTCGAGCATAGAAAACATACCTGCAGAAGTTTTGTAGGGCCACGAAATACTGGAAGTGTGTAAACCCCGCTCGAGCGCAATAAGACCCGCTCGAGCGGACCGCCTAAAAACTGGGCAACAAGGAATTGAAACCAAGGCCTAACCAACCTGTAACAACCCTGCCCAGAACATCTTAAAACTCAATGAAGCGGAATTAAAGGATGACAACAAGATAGATACAACTACCAACTTCACGGAACCGAGTCTGGAATACAACAGAACAGTAAAGGGACAACTGGGATTGCTATAACCTCCCCCCTTAAAGAATTTAGTCCCCAAAATTAAATACAAGCTCTTCAAAAGCAAGATTTTCTCAATTCCCAACAATATTACAACCTAATATTAAACAACCTGACCCATTACCGGTCAATCCCATCTCTTTTCAAGAGGCATTACACATTATTCATAACAACCTGCATTATCAACATGCATTCTTTTGAAATTTGGCAATTTCAACTCATTTTTCACAATTCCATAACACATGCAACATTATCATTATGCTTGCATTTCTACAATATACTTAACATACACAATGTTAAAACAAACTTCCATTAACCAAAACATTCACAATGTTTTACAATGTAAGACACATACAATGCTCTTAACGTTCAACAATATTACAAAATTTTCATTACATGGTTATACATCAACAAACAAGTCCGGATATTTCTCGCGGACTTCCAACTCACGTTCCCAAGTGGCTTCCTCCACTCCGTGATGTTTCCACAAAACCTTCATCAAAGGAATGGTCTTGCCACGCAGAACTTGATCCCGCCTATCCAAGACCCGAACCGGTCTCTCCTCGTACGAGGCATCCTCATCTACCTCTAAGTCGGTCCAATCTAACACGTGGGACGGATCCGGCTCATACTTCCAAAGCATGCTCACATGAAACATGTCATGCACTCCGGACAACTACGGCGGCAAGGCTAAACGATAGGCAACCTCGCCAATCCTCTCAAGGATCTCAAAATGACCAATAAACCGAGGGGATAACTTCCCACTCTTCCCAAACCTCATCAACCCCCGCCTAGGTGATATCTTTAGAAAGACATGATCACCTACCTCAAACACTAAAGGTCTCCTCCTACGGTCGGCATAACTCTTTTGGCGACTCTGGGCTGTAACAAGTCTCCTACGGATAAGCTCAACTTTCTCCGTCGTCTCCCTAACCAACTCCGGACCCAACAAAGGTGCGTCACCCACCTTGGCCCAACACACTGGAGACCTACAAGGTCGGCCATACAAGGCCTCAAACGGTGCCATACCGATGCTAGACTGAAAACTGTTGTTGTAGGCAAACTCCACCAAGGGCAAATGCCTCTCCCACGTCCCACTGAAGTCTAGGACACAACCTCGAAGCATATCCTCAAGGGTCTGAATAGTACGCTCGGACTGCCCGTCAGTCTGAGGATGATAGGCTGTACTAAAAGTCAACTTAGTGCCCAAGGCACTCTACAAACTCTGCCACCAAAGGCAACCTCGCCAATCCTCTCAAGGATCTCAAAATGACCAGTAAAACGAGGATCTCTATCGGAGACGATCGTTACTAGGACCCCGTGCAATCTCACTATGTCCCGAATATACAAGTCGGCGAGATGATCTACCGAATCTCTCACGCGCATAGGAATGAAGTGCGCCGACTTAGTCAACCGGTCTACAACTACCCAAATGGCATCACTACCCCACTAAGTCTTCGGAAGACCTACATCGAAGTCCATAGTGACATGCTCCCACTTCCACTCGGCAATAGGCAAGGGTTGCAACAAACCCACTGGCCTCTGATGCTCGGCCTTCACTTGCTGGCAAGTAAGGCACTTAGACACGAAAACAGCCACATCTCTCTTCATACCCCGCCACCAAAACTGGCGACCCAAATCCTGATACATCTTAGTGCCTCCCGGATGCACCGCAAGGCGTGAATGATGGAACTCTCGGAGTACTTCCTCTCGGCATGACTCCGGTACAAATAAACGGCCTCGGTATCTTACACTCAGGTCGGGATACACCGTCAAACCCTTCTCAACTTTCCCACTGGGGATCTTCTCTCGGAAGGACTCCACCTCAAGGTCACCTCTCTGTGCCTCTAACACTCGAGTCACAAGTATAGGCTGCGCAACAACAGAAAACAAGGCCGCAGCCTCAACAGATTCGCCCAGATGCAAATCAAACTCGCCAAATGCCCCCACCATCTCCCATTCCCAGATGGCAATACAGGCTACATCACTAATGGATTTCCTACTAAGGGCATCGGCCACAACATTGGCCTTTCCCGGGTGATAGTGCAACTCAAAATCATAGTCCTCAATGAACTCCATCCATCTCCTCTGCCTCAAATTCAAGTCTCTCTGTGTAAACAGATACTTCAAACTCTTGTGGTCCGAGAATACCTCGAACCTCTCACCATATAGGTAGTGCCTCCAAATTTTCAAGGCAAAGATCACTGCTGCTAACTCTAGGTCATGTGTAGGGTAATTCTTCTCGTGAATTTTCAACTGACGTGAGCCATAAGCTACCACTTTCCTCTCTTGCATCAACACACAACCCAAACCCTCTCGTGAGGCATCACAATAAACCGCATAACCCAACCCTCTCTCCGGAATAATCAAAACCGGAGTGGTGGTCAATCTAACCTTCAACTCTTGGAACGACTTTTCACAAGTCTCACTCCATACAAACTCGACCCCTTTCCGGGTCAATCTAGTCAACGGCGAAGCTAGCCTGGAGAAATCTTTCACAAATCGACGGTAATACCCAGCTACCCCTAGAAAACTGCGGATCTCAAACACACTCTTAGGCTGTGCCCAATCTTGCACTGCCTCTACCTTGGATGTGTCAACAGACACCCCTTCCCTGGAAACCACGTGGCCTAAGAACTTGACTTCCCCTAGCCAGAACTCACACTTCCCAAACGTGGCATACAGCCTATGGGCTCTAAGCAACTCAAGCACCACTCTCAAGTGTTCCTCGTGCTCATCCTCAGAAGGCGAATAGATAAGAATGTCGTCCACGAAAACGACTACAAATCGATCCAAGAATTCTCGGAAGATTCAGTTCATCAAGTCCATAAAGACTGTCGGTGCATTGGTAAGCCCAAATGGCATCACTAGAGACTCATAATGGCCATACCGCATACGAAATGTCGTCTTAGGAATATCCTCCTCCCTGACCCTCAACTGTTGGTAACCCAATCTCAAGTCTATCTTGGAGAAACAATGGGAACCCTTAAACTGGTCGAACAAATCATCTATATGGGGCATAGGGTACTTATTCTTGACCGTAGCCCGATTCAACTTCCGGTAGTCTATACACAATCTCAAGGCACCATCTTTCTTTTTAGTAAAGAGGGCCGGTGCTCCCCACGGCGAAACACTAGGGCGAACAAAACCTTTATCAAGCAATTCCTGGAGCTGAATCTTCAACTCACTCAACTCGGCTGGGGCAAAACGATAAGGTGCCATAGAAATCGGCGCTGTGTCGGGCACTAAATCAATAGAGAACTCTATCTCTCGATGAGGTGGTAAACTAACGAGATCCTCAGGAAAAACATCCGAATACTCACAAACCACCCTCGGCAATAGAATCTGGGTCTCATCACACTCACTATTGATAAAGCTAGCAAGTAGACCACTAAGCTCTCCCCGCCCTCGCGGATCATACACCGGTGGCAACACACTACCAACCCGGTCCCCCAAGAAATGGAAACACTCCCCGCTCAAGGTACATACGGTGACCCTCTGGCGGTAGCAATCAATAACAGCTCGGTATGACGATAGCCAATCTATACCCAAAATAACATCAAAACCCTTCATAGGCATAACAACAAAAGGAAAAGGAAGCCTATGGTCGACGACCTCTATATCACAACCCCTAACACCTTGTTTCAAGATCAACTCACCACCAACAGGCGATACTACACATATAGGAGATGCCAATAGTGCTAACTCCAACTCCAACACAGATGCAAATGCAGCAGATACAAAAGAATGAGACGCACCCGTATCAATCAACACACTAGCAACCGAGTTGCAAAACAGAAAAGTACCTCTCACTACTGATGGAGCCGGTACTAGATCCTACGCGGTAATAGCATGCACGCGCCCTGTAGGCCCCTGATCCAGCTGCTCACCTCTAGGAGCAAAAGACTGCTGCACAAACTGCGATGACGAAGCTCCCGGGTTGGCCCTCGAGGCCTGCACAGATTGAGCTGGCTGAAAACTCTGCGTCTGCCTAGAACCAGACGCTCCCGAAGTGGCACTCAACTGCGGGAAAAACCTCTTCAGGTGCCCGGGCTGACCACACTGATAGCAAGACAAGGACTGGCCCCTGCCCTGACTCTGGCCCTGAGGTCTAGCTGATGAAGAAGCAGCTCGCTGACCCCCTCCCTTCTACGCACAAATCGAAACCTTGTGACCCAGCTGGCCACACTTGTAACAGGCGAAATCCCCCTGATTACCTCTCCCGGAGCCTGCAATCGGCACTGGAAAGGTCGACCTAGCCAAACCACCCTGAGACTGCTGAGGGTTATGACCCCCCTGTCTCCTGCCGTCACTTTGACCATCTTGGCTCCTCTTGGAGCCTCTCTGTCCCTCATCCTCCTCCTGCATCATGAGCTCCATATGAGCTGCAGCATCCACTAAATGTCTATACTCTCGGATGAAAGACCCATCAACCCTCAACTTGAGGCCCCGCCTCAACTTCCGCTCAAACTCATAGCAACGGCGTTCTTCGGACGCCACCAACTCAGGTGCAAACCTGGACAAACTAGTAAAAGTGGCCTCAAACTCTGCCACAGACATACCCTGCTGATTAAGCCGGCTAAACTGATCCCTCAGCTTCTCCCTAGCCACTGCGGATAAGAACCTCTCCTGGAAAGCATTTACAAACGCCTCCCAGGTACCACCAACACGAGCCTTCTCGTATTTCCACCATTGACCCGCATCTCCCTTCAGCTGGAAGGATACCAAGGTCACTTTCAGCGCCC
Source organism: Camellia sinensis (assembly GCF_055761805.1). Taxonomy (NCBI): domain Eukaryota; kingdom Viridiplantae; phylum Streptophyta; class Magnoliopsida; order Ericales; family Theaceae; genus Camellia; species Camellia sinensis. The sequence continues at coordinate 9,532,036 of NC_138962.1, read as the reverse complement.
CGTCCTCGATGCCAAGCATCTCGAACGTCTTACTCACTTGTTCCAACCACTCGTCAGCCTTCAGTGGCTCCTTTGGATCCCCAACAAACTCATCCGGGTTAGACCGGAAGAACTCCCTCTTCAAGAAAGAAGGCCCTGCCTCAGCTACCTGATTCCCAGCTCTGAGAATACCCAAAGCTCGAGAACACCCAAAGCTCCTGTTATCTCTCGTGCCAAGGCACTCATAGCCTGCTGACCCGCTGGCTCGGCCACATTGGCCTGACCAACTCCCTCCTGCACTGCCGGAACCTCCTCCGGTAAAGGCATCTCCTGCCTACCACGCCTGCCACGCCTACTGCGTCCTCGTCCTGACATCCTAATAAAGGTAACCAAGACTATTAGCACATTCACAAATGTGCCGAAGCTATAACACTCGCGTCCTAATGCATGGACAACTGTAATTCATTCCACGTAAGCACATAAACACATAAACACTTACGAATTTCATCTCCGGATAATGATAGTCCTGAGGCATTACTAGAGTTCCAGTTAGAAACAGCATTGATCAAGTGCCTTTCCAACAAGACTCACAGGAACCCAAGGATCCAATCAACATCCTAGAAACTAAATCCCATACCCACATAGTCACATAAGCATGTTATCAATTAAACACATAGCATATGACACTACATCTAAGTCTCAATTAAGCGAGACAAACCCATTGTGATCCTAATCACTTCCCACGTACCCAAAGTATTCGAACCCGGTACGCTCTGATACCAAGTTGTAACGCCCTCAAAATAATAACATTATGCCCATCAATATAAACATACATTTATATACAAAAGATCCATATTCTTCAATTCATCAGAGTACTTCATTACAAAAGTATTACATGTTAACAACAAAAGCAAATGCCCTACGGGCTTACAGCTTTCCAAGTTAACACTTGGTTACAAAAGAGAGTACTAACTCGATTACACATTAAGCCCTTGGCTTAAATTTACATGTAATACAACAAAAGGAAATAAGACAACAAAAGTCTGTTCGCCTCTAGCCTCCCAAGCTATGTCCTTGGAGGTGGCATGCTACCTGTACCTGAAAATGATGTTCCCATATAAGGTGAGCCATAGCCCAGCAGAAATATACTAAACCAACTATGAACAATGACTAAAAGATTAGCAATTGATAGATGACCAACACTGATACATCCACATATATCACATCACAATTTCATAACATACAAGTCTATGTCACTTTTCATTCTCCACTTTTATTTAATAGATAAGCATATTAGCTATATCAACACATCAACAGATAAGCATATTAGCTGTATCCACACTTCACTAGACAAGCATATGAGCTGTGTCTACGGAGTTCATCCCCCATCTCCTCCCAACACTATCCGGTTTAGAGGTTTATCTCCCATCTTCCCCTAAACCGCAGAGTACATCCCCCATCTCCTCCTCTATACACAATGCATATAAACACAAAGGTTCTATACACAATCAATCAATACATAAAATTAATGTATTTTATCCACCGTCATACTCTATGACTCATTTAATCGATTGGTTTTAGTTTGCCTAATCATCATGCATTGTCTACAACAATCAAGACTATCCTCCACCGATAGCCCAAAGCAGTTATTTCTAAACAGAAAGTAAATGCACAAAATGGATATTAAATCAACATTTCAATTTGGTGAGCGATAGATGATCCAACTACACCCTCTAATCCCTTCCCTTTCCAATTTCCACAATCTCAATTCAATCCCTCATTTCCAACAATTAATTATACAAATTAATCAATCAATGTAATTAAGGTATTTTCCATAACTTACATCTCAACCCCCACAGTTTCATTTTCATTAATGTTTTAACATTAATTTCGCTTTTCTATGCCAAACATGCAACTAGGTTTTTATACAGTTAAAATCCCAACTTTTGTAAAATTACACAAAGGCCCAAACTCTCTCAAAATTACCCAACAACCCCTAACATATCAAAATGCTAGAATTTAAAGACAAAGCTCATAAAGAGGAGTAGGATATCCCTACCTCGAAGTTAGAGCTCGGATGGAGAAGAGACCAAAACCAAAGTGCTCCAAAAACCAAGATTGTCGGATCAAAACGACGCCCTCGACGATCAACACAACTTTTACAAAGGCCGAAGGGAAGGAAGACACTCTAACTAGATCAAACCCTAGAGAGAAGGGAGTTTCTAGAGAGAGGGGCACTCAAAAATGGGTTTTAGAAAAAGTAGGAGAGAGAAAGAAAAGTAAAAAGTGATTTAAAATCACCCAGCGGATAACTCATGTACGCATGACCCGCTCGAGCGTAGAATAGAGCGCTCGAGCGTAAAGCACAAATATCTGGTCCCGCTCGAGCCCATAGATAACTGCTCGAGCGCCAAGAAACAAAAGCAAAACATATCTGCTCGAGCGTAAAAACCAGTCCGCTCGAGCGCAGATTTTCATCTCCCAGAACTTTACAGGAAAAGGACTACCCGCTCGAGCGCCAACAATACCGCTCAAGCGCGACCCGCTCGAGCGCAAGAAACTCGCTCGAGCGTAGAAAACACACATGCAGAAGTTTTGCAGGGCCACGAAATACTGGAAGTGTGTAAACCCCGCTCGAGCGGACCGCCTAAAAATTGGGCAACAAGGAATTGAAACCAAGGCCTAACCAACCTGTAACAACCCTGCCCAGAACATCCTAAAACTCAATCAAGCGGAATTAAAAGGATGACAACAAGATAGATACAACTACCAACTTCACGGAACCAAGTCCGGAATACAACAGAACAGTAAAGGGACAACCGGGATTGCTATAAACACTGATACTTTCACTTATAACACTTTACAGTTTCATGACATACAAGTCCATGTTACAGTCCATTTTTCAATTCTTTTCAATTCTCAGTTTATAACCATGGCTCAGAACCTGGCCAAACAACTTATATGAGACAGTAACTCATATTAAACACTTTCCCATTCCATAATAGATAAGCATACTAGCTATATCACACATCAACAGATAAGCATACAAGCTATATCATTACTTCCATAGATATGCATAGGAGCACTATCACACTTCCAAGGACAAGCATATGAGCTGTGTCAACACATTACTAGATAAGCATATGAGCTCTATCTATGGAGTCCATCCCCTATCTTCTCCCAACAACATCCGGTTTAGAGGTCTATCCTCTATCTTCTCCTAAACCGTGGAGTACATCCCCTATCTCCTCCAACACGACACAATGCATATAAACAATAATTACACACATCATCACACAATACATAAATTTAATGTATTCTTTCAACCGTCATACTCAATGACACATTCCAGTGATTAGTTTCCATTTGCCTAATCATCATGCATTGTCTACAACAATCAAGACTATCCTCCACCGATAGCCCAAAGCAGTTATTTCTATACAGAAAATAAATGCAACAATGGATATATAATCAACATTTCAACTAGGTGAGCGATAAATAATCCAACTACACCCTTCAATCCCATACCTTTCCAAATCACTTCCTCATTTCTCATAATTAATTATGCGAATTAATTAACCAATGTAATTAGGGCATTTTCCATAATTAACATTACAACCCTTAGGTTTCATTTTCATTAATGTTTTAACATCAATTTCACTTTTTCATGCCAAACATGCATCTAGGTTTTACATAGTTAAAACCCCAACTTTTGTAAATTTACACAAAAGCCCCAAACTTTCACAAAATTACCAAACCAACCCTAACATCTCAAAATACTAAAATTTAAAGACAAAACCCATAGTGAGGAGTAGGTTATCCCTACCTCAAAAGATGACTCCCAACCAAGAAGGTGAAGAAAACGAAAATGCTACAAACCACGAATTTCTCGGATCAAAAGATAGCCCCCGACGATCAACAACTTTTTTATAAAGGCCAAAGGTGAGGAAATCACTCCTACTAGATCAATACTTAGAGAGAAGGTAGAGTCCTAGAGTGAGAAGCTCAACAATGGGGTTTTGGGGAAAGTAAGACAGAGAAGAAAACTGAAAAAGTGATTTAAAAAGACCCAGCGGATAACTCATATTCGTATGACCCGCTCGAGCGTAAAATAGAGCGCTCGAGCGTATAGCACAAACATCTGGTCCTGCTCGAGCGCATAGATAACCGCTCGAGCGCCAAGAAACAAAAGGAAAACACATCCGCTTGAGCGTGAAAACCAGTCCGCTCGAGCGCAGATTTTCATCTCCCAGAACTTTACAGGAAAAGGACTACCCGCTCGAGCGCCAACAATACCGCTCGAGCACGACCCGCTCGAGCGCAAGAAACTCTCTCGAGCATAGAAAACACACTTGCAGAAGTTTTGCAGGGCCACGAAATACTGGAAGTGTGTAAACCCCGCTCGAGCGCAATAAGACCCGCTCGAGCAGACCGCCTAAAAACTGGGCATCAAAGAATTGAAACCAAGGCCTAACCAACTTGTAACAACTCTGCCCAAAACATCCTAAAACTCAATCAAGCGGAATTAAAGGACGACAACAAGATAGATACAACTACCAACTTCACGGAACCGAGTCCGGAAAACAACAGAACAGTAAAGGGACAACCGGGATCGCTAAAGTATGGTGGTTTCTTGAATGAATTTCCATTTTTAATTTTTTGCAGCTTCCATTTTTATTTTTAATTAACTTCCATTTTTCTTCAAGTTACTTTTCTATTCAACTTCATTTTTTATTTAATTTCCAAATAGATCGTTAACGTATAGTGGTTTCTGGAATAAACTTCCATTTTTACTTTTATGCAACATTCATTTTTATTTTTATTCAACTTCCATTTTTATTCAATTTACTTTTTTATTAAACTTGCTTTTTTATTTAATTTCCAAATAGATCGTTAAGGTATAGTGGTTTCTTGAATGAATTTTCATTTTTAATTTTCTGCAACTTTCATTTCTATTTTTATTCAAATTCCATTTTTATTCAATTTACTTTTCTATTAAACTTCCTTTTTTATTTAATTTCCAAATATATCGTTAAGGTATGGTGGTTTCTTGAATGAATTTCCATTTTTAATTTTCTGTAACTTTCATTTTTATTTTTAATTAACTTCCATTTTTCTTCAAGTTACTTTTCTATTCAACTTCATTTTTTATTTAATTTCCAAATAGAACGTTAACGTACAGTGGTTTCTGGAATGAACTTCCATTTTTAATTTTATGCAACTTTCATTTTTAATTTTCTGCAACTTCCTTTTTTATTCAAGTTTCTTTTCTACTCAACTTCCTTTTTTATTTAATTTTCAAATAGATCGTTAAGGTATAGTGCTTTCTGGATTGAACTTCTATTTTTAATTTTATGCAACTTTCATTTTTATTTTCATTCAACTTTCATTTTTATTCAATTTACTTTTCTATTAAACTTCCTTTTTTATTTAATTTCCAAATAGATAGTTAAGGTATGGTGGTTTCTTGAATGAATTTTCATTTTTAATTTTCTGCAACTACCATTTTTATTTTTCATTAACTTCCATTTTTCATCAAGTTAATTTTCTATTCAACTTCTTTTTTTATTTAATTTCCAAATATATCGTTAACGTATAGTGGTTTCTAGAATGAACTTCCATTTTTAATTTTATGCAACTTTCATTTTTATTTTTATTCAACTTCCATTTTTATTCAATTTACTTTTTTATTAAACTTCCTTTTTCATTTAATTTCCAAATAGATCGTTAAGGTATAGTGGTTTCTTGAATGAACTTCTATTTTTAATTTTCTGCAACTTTCATTTCTATTTTTATTCAACTTCCATTTTTATTCAATTTACTTTTCTATTAAACTTCCTTTTTTATTTAATTTCCAAATAGATCGTTAAGGTATGGTTGTTTCTTGAATGAATTTTCATTTTTAATTTTCTGCAACCTCCATTTTTATTTTTAATTAACTTCCAATTTTCTTCAAGTTACTTTTCTACTCAACTTCCTTTTTTATTTAATTTCCAAATAGATCGTTAACATATAGTGGTTTCGGCAATGAACGTCCATTTTTAATTTTATGTAACTTCCATTTTTATTTTTATTCAACTTCCATTTTTATTCAATTTACTTTTCTATTAAAGTTCATTTTTTTATTTAATTTCCAAATAGGTCGTTATGGTATAGTGGTTTCTTGAATTCTCTTCCAATTTTAATTTTATGCAACTTCCATTTTTATTTCTATTCAACTTCTTTTTTTATTCAAGTTTCTTTTCTATTCAACTTCCTTTTTTATTTAATTTCCAAATAGATCGTTAACGTATAGTGGTTTCTGGATTGAACTTCCATTTTTATTTTTATTCCACTTCCATTTTTATTCAAATTATTTTTCTATTCAACTTCGTTTTTTATTTAATTTCCAAATAGATCGTTAAGGTATAGTGGTTTCTTGAATGAACTTCCATTTTTATTTCTATTCAACTTCCTTTTTTATTTAATTTCCAAATAGGTCGTTAAGGTATAGTGCTTTCTTGAATGCCCTTCCAATTTTAATTTTATGCAATTTCCATTTTTATTTCAATTCAACTTCTTTTTTAATTCAAGTTTTTTTTCTATTCAACTTCCTTTTTTATTTAATTTCTAAATAGATCGTTAAGGTATAGTGGTTTTTGGATTGAACTTCCATTTTTAATTTTATGCAACTTTCACTTTTATTTTTATTCATCTTCCATTTTTATTCAATTTACTTTTCTATTAAACTTCCGTTTTTATTTAATCTCCAAATAGATCGTTAAGGTATAGTGGTTTCTTGAATGAACTTCCATTTTTAATTTTATGCAACATCCATTTTTTTTTATTCAACTTCCATTTTTATTCAAGTTATTTTTCTATTCAACTTCTTTTTTTATTTAATTTCCAAATAGATCGTTAAGGTATAGTGGTTTCTTGATTGAACTTCCATTTTTAATTTTCTGCAACTTCCATTTTTAATTTTATTTAACTTCCTTTTTTATTCAAGTTCCTTTTCTACTCAACTTCTTTTTTTATTTAATTTCCAAATAGATTGTTAAGGTATAGTGGTTTCTGGATTGAACTTCCATTTTTACTTTTATGCAACTTTCATATTTATTTTCATTCGACATCCATTTTTATTCAATTTACTTTTCTATTAAACTTCCATTTTTATTTAATTTCCAAATAGATCGTTAAGGTATGGTGATTTCTTGAATAAATTTCCATTTTTAATTTTTTACAACTTCCATTTTTATTTTTAATTAACTTAAACTTTTCTTCAAATTACTTTTCTATTCAACTTCCTTTTTTATTTAATTTCCAAATAGATCGTTAACGTATAGTGGTTTCTTGAATGAACTTCTATTTTTAATTTTATGCAACTTTCATTTTTATTTTTATTCAACTTCCGTTTTTATTCAATTTACTTTTTTATTAAACTGTCTTTTTTTATTTAATTTCCAAAGAAATCGTTATGTTATAGTGGTTTTTTCAATGAACTTCCATTTTTAATTTTCTGCAACTTCTATTTTTATTTTTATTTAACTTCCTTTTTTATTCAAGTTTCTTTTCTACTCAACTTCCTTTTTTATTTAATTTCCAAATAGATCGTTAAGGTATAGTGGTTTCTGGATTGAACTTCCATTTTTAATTTTATACAACTTTCATTTTTATTTTTATTCAACTTCCTTTTTTATTCAATTTACTTTTCTATTAAACTTCCTTTTTTTATTTAATTTCCAAATAGATCGTTACGTTATTATGGTTTCTTGAATAATATAGCGATCCCGGGTTTACCCTTGTTATACCGTGATCCGGACATGTGTCCGTGTATGTTGGTAGTTGTTTATTATCGTGTTTACATCCTTTGTACCTTGTATATCGAGTTATAGGATGTGTTGGGCGGATTTGTTTCAGGTTGGTTGAGTTTAGAAACCAAAACTAGTTGCCCAGATTTTTGGCCTGTAAGCTCGAGCGGAGGTGTTGGCGCTCGAGCGTAGATTACACCCATTCAGTAATTGTTGTGCAGTGTTGTACGCTCGAGCGTAGGGTTGGGAGCTCGAGCGGAGGCCTGGTTCTGCAAAAGTGCTGGGCGAGTGCATTCTGCGCTCGAGCGGGAGGTTGGCCGCTCGAGCGGAAGTCTGTGAGTGGCCGCTCGAGCGGGGTGTTTTACGCTCGAGCGGAGACCTGGGTTAAAGTTCCGAATTTGTGACTCTTTAAATCACTTTTTCACTTTCTCTTCTCTCTCTTACTTTTCCAAAATCACCATTGTTGAGCCTCTCACTCTAGACTCTACCTTCTCTCTAGGTTTTGATCTAGTAGGAGTGATTTACTCACCTTTGGCCTTTACAAAAAAGTTGTTGATCGTCGAGGGCTACATTTTAATCTGAAAATCACGGGTTTTGGAGCACGTTGGGTTTTGTCGTCTTCTCCTTTGGGACTCCAAATTTGAGGTAGGGATACCCTACTCCTCTCTATGGATTTTGTCTTTAAATTTTGGTAATTTGAGATGTTGGGGTTGGTTTGGTAATTTTGTGAAAGTTTGGGCCATTTGTGTTATTTTACAAAAGTTGGGGTTTTATTTGTAATAAACCTAGATGCATGTTTGGTATAGAGAAATGGAATAAATGTTGAATCATTGATGAAAATGGGACCTAAGGGTGGTAATGGTAATTATGGAAAATGACCTAATTACATTGTTTAATTAATTGAGATAATTAATTGTGGGAAATGAGGAAATGAAATGGAATTGCTGAGATTGGGAGTGCATGGGGTTAAAGGGTGTAGTTGAATTATTTATCACTCACCAAATTGAAATGTCGATTGAATATCCATTGTGCATTTATTTCCTGCTTAGAAATAATTGCTTTGGGCTACCGGTGGAGGGTAGTGTTGATTGTTGTAGACAATGCTTGATGATTAGGCAAACTAAAACTAATCAATTGGATGTGTCATAGAGCATGTCGGTTGATAGAATACATTAATTTTATGTATTGATTGATTGCATATGTGATTCTGTGTTTATATGCATTACTTGTGTATGGGAGGAGATAGGGGATGTACTCCACGGTTTAGGGGAAGATGGGGGATGTACCTCTAAACCGGTTAATGGTTTAGGGGAAGATGGGGGATGTACCTCTAAACCGGTTGTTGGAATGTTGATATAGCTCATATGCTTATCGGTTGAAGTGTTGATACAGCTCATATGCTTATCTGTTGTAGTAGTGATATAGCTCATATGCTTATCTATTGAAAAGTTTGTTTGATTTGATATAGCACTAAAATGTATATCATCATTGTTTGCGAAGTATGGGAGTAGTTTGTGTGTTATTGATACAACACCATAATGTGTATCCACCTTGGATTTCGAAAGTGTTCTAGTGATGAACTATAATCTCATCAAACGTTCTGGCCAGAGTACTGAGCCTTGTTTTCAAACTCAAAGTTGAACAACAATGAAAAGTGAATTGTAACATAGACTTGGCTGTCATGGTAACGTAGGGAGATGTAAATGGAAGTGTCAGTGTTGACCATCTATCAGTTGCTAATCTTTTAGTCATTGTTCATGGTTGGTTTAGTGCATTTCTACTGGGCTGTGGCTCACCCTATATGGGAATATCATTTTCAGGTACAGGTAGCATGCCACCTCCAAGGACGTAGCTTGGGAGGCCAGAGGCGGACTTTTTGTTGTTTTACTTGATGTATTACATGTAAATTCAAGCCAAGGGCTTAACGTGTTTGAGTTAGTACTCTTTAGTTGTAACCAAGTGTTAACTTGGAAAGCTGTAAGCCCATAGGGCATTTGCTTTTGTTGTTATCATGTAATACTTTTTGTAATGAAACTCTGTTAAATGAAAGAATGTGGAGCTTTTGAATATCAATGCATGTCTTATTTAATGGGTTTAAAGCTATTATTTTGAGGGCGTTACAACTTGGTATCAGAGCGTACCGGGTTCGAATACTTTGGGTACGTGGGAAGTGATTAGTATCACAATGGGTTTCTCTCGCTTGTTAGAGACTTAGACGTAATGTTATGTACTTTTGTGATAACATGTTTATGTGACTATTTGGGTATGGAATGTAGTTTCTTGGATGTTGATTGGATCCTTGGGTTTCTGGGAGTCCTGTTGGAAAGGCACTTGATCAATGCTGTTTCTGATCGGAACTCTAGTAACGCCTCAGGACTATCATTATCTGGAAATGAAATTCGTAAAGTGCTTACATGTTTATGTGCTTATGTGGAGTGAATTACAGTTGTCCATGTGTTAGGATGTAAGTGTTTAGCTTCGGCACATGTATGAGTGTGCTAACGTGTCTCCGTTACTTTTACTAGGATGCCTAGGCGAGGAAGTTGCGATTTCCCTCCTTCCGCTCGGGAAGAGCTGCGGAAACAATTTGTGGAATTACGCCAAGGTACTACACCTTTGGTGCGGTTCGAAAGATGGTTTGCTAATCTGTCGAGGTTTGCTCCAGAATTGGTGGAGACAGAGGACTTACGTTGTTTTGAGTTTGAGAGTAAGCTGCGTGACGACATCCGTGTAAGGATAGCGGGGTCTTGGCATAAAAGATATAGGGCGCTTGTTGAGGCGGCCGCCCATGTAGAGGCTGCAGTGCTAGCAATGGGGCAGAGTGGGGAGGAAGCCATCTCGGCGACTCCTGTGACTCAGGGTGTTGGTAGGCCTTTTAAGAGGCAGAGGGTTTTAAACTTGCAACAGGGAGGACGGGCTAGAACTGCCCTTCCAGTGTCAGATTTGGGTTCGGGGGAAAGTAAGCAGAGGGGCATCATTTGTTTCAGATGCGGTCTGCTGGGCCACAGGGTTTCGGTTTGCCCACAGAAGAAAGGGGTGGGGTTAGCAGTTCAACCAGTAGTTGTACCACCAGGATCATCCAACCAGTCGGGTTTTGGACCGATTAAATGCTCAGTGGGGAGGCAGTTGTTGGGGTCTTCATCAGCCCAGATTCTGAACCAATCTCGTGCTCAGGCACCGCCTACCTGTTGGGTGTGTAATCAGCCGGGTCATATTCGACGTTCTTGTACTCAGCCGGGAGCTTCTTTAGGGGTTTTGCAACCTAACCAGGCTCAGTTTCTTTCGACTGGGCAGGAACAGTATCGTTTTGGGGGACTAGCAGGCCAGATTGCGAGGGCCTCAATAGAGTCGAGTTCCCAAGCCCCAGCTAGGGAAGTTTGTAGTTATTCTAGGTGTGGGCAGAGGGGGCATACCAGTGGTTCTTGTCCGTGACTTGTAAGCTCGTAGGTTGCCTTATGTTCGGGGATGACCAACTTCAGCGGTCCAACAAGGGACGGTAGTAGTAGTAATAATGATGGGATGGTTTTGTTTTGACTAATCCGTTTTGTAATCAGTGGATTATTGTTTTGTGATCATTGGGTTCCGTTGTGTAACCAATGTGTTTTGGGAAGGTTGAAACATCTAAACTGTTTGTTTATCTATATATATACATATATGCTTTGTTTGTTAATTTCCCTAGAGTGGGTGAATTGGAGCATGTCGTAGCTCTAAAATTTTATTAATGTATAAAGTTGCTATAAAAAAAAAATTATGCTTGTAATTTGATTTGGGGAGGATGAGGGCTAAAGAGCCATGTTTTCAAAATTTGGAAGAACCACTGAGGGGTACGTGTCCTAGCCAAGGTAATATTGGAGCGAGAACTGTTTTACTTGCCGAGTGTGTGAAATTACATGGGTACTACCCATTTAAAGTTTTGTGCGTGGTATAGCTTTTGATCTACTGTCGAGTAAACTTGAGAGGATGTGAAGTGTACGATTAATACTAGATGTAACACGTATTTAATATGGTGTCCTACGGGGGCATGGCACATAATTTTGTCAAGATTGCAGGTGTACTGATTGGCCGTTTCAAGTGAAGGGATGTCAGTCCCTATATAAGGTTGTGATTGTTGTATCGGGAGCGATGTGTTGTGAGTAGCTGGTACTATACCTCGGGCTGTAGTATAATGGATGTCTCCCTAAGTTTTCAAATTTCTTTATTTGGATTGAATGTGATAAGTTCGTACCTTAGCACTGGTCAAGTCAGAGGATATTATCAGAAGCGTTAATTGGGTATATAGCCCATGGTTAGAGTGTGACCCGTGGGTGGAGTCACAGTGGTATGGTGTTTGCGGATGAAGATGTGGGTTAATGACGAGGGAGGCGAGGACTTTTACCCCTCTGGAAAGTTAGATGAGTGAATCTTTGGAAGCCCTATCGGCGACTTGTGACGGTGTCGGGGTTTGGTTCATGATGGTTGCCTAGCGGTAGTGTGGACTAGTGGTTTAGCACGGAGGCCGGGCCTCTTGATGGTACTCTCGAGATGAGTGACAAGTAAGATATAGAGTAACGAGTGGACCCTATGAGTTATTGGAGGATTCGGTGTAGGAGTAAGAGGGCTTGCAAAATAAGGAGGTTTTGCCTAGTACGGTTGAATGTGTTAGATGGGATGGTTTCGAGAGTTGCGCAGTGTGGGCAAGACTATATGAGAATGTTCGAGGGAACGTGAGATTTGTATCTCGAGTTAGTGGGAGTGGTACCTGTATGCTGGTTCGTGTGTTGGGCCCTGCTAGATAGTGAGTCCGTGGTGACCCCCTTGGTTGTATAGGGGTAATGTTCATATTGTGATTGGTTATCCATTGTTGGGTGTGGGTTATGAGTGGATGCTGCCAGCATTCTTTGAATTAAGAGCAATTTGTGTTCTAAAGTAATGAGTATAGCGTGGGTCAAAGTAGTCCTTCGTATTCGGGATGTTGTGATTGAGGTTGACCATGTCGGTCTTCGGTCAAGGAAGTGAGCAGGCTTGCTAGATAACCATGGCGGGGGATGGTGATTCCCTTAGACGCGATGTTGAGGCGGTTAAATTTTAGGAAATCCGATGAGATTCCAAAATTTGTGGTTCGTGTAGAGAACTCTGTGGTTGGGGTTAGTGGTCTGAGTAGCACATCAGTGTGTGGATTACTGAGTGTAGAGTTTATTGAGTTGACTAGTCAGCTTGTCGGTATCGGGTGTTGGGGTGGCATTGGTCACCTTGAGTTTAGTCTCGTTCGTTGTAGACTACGTATGTTGATTAAGGAAAACTGAAATTAATCGAACATGTTTTGTCATTGAGTCTGACGGTTGGAATAATACATCTAATATATGTATTGATTGATCATTGTGAATGATTGGCTTTTTATACATTATGAATGTATGGTGTTTAGTTTGATGTTGATACAGCACTATAATGTGTATCATTTGTGTATTTCTGAGCCGTGTTTATGATTATAAAGTGGTTAAGTAAAGGGAGGCGGGATAAAATTGCAAAACCATGAATTTCTTATACCTTATGTGTTGATAGTACTGTTGTTATTTCTATTAACTATCATTATAGAAATGTTATGTTCTGTGTCGGTTGTGGCATCACTGTATGAGTGATGGTTGTGGATAGTGCTGTTTTGGAAAGAAATGGAAAATAAAATTTTTCCAGTGTTTGGACCATATAAATGCGTTGTTGAAAAGTTGATTTAATTCAAGGATTTTCTTTTTAAGAATTCTAGATTACTCTTTTGGGCAAATAAACTGTGGATAACTCTGCGTTTTGGGTAACAGCTTATTTGTGAAAAATGTTTGCAAAGCTTTTGAGTTTTCGTATGGAAAATGCAAGATTTATCCTGGAACGTTAACGTTGAAAATTTAAACATCTTTGAGAAATGCCTCTTGAACAAGAAAATGTTTTCTTATTATCTACTTTAAGATTTGCTTTAGTCGTGTTGTTGAGTAGTGACTAAGCTTGGAGCACTAGTCGGTTTTTGGTGAATTGTTTCGGGGGAGGTTTGGTTTGTTGAGACTTGCGCACCTAAGGTGGTGTTATTTAGAATGTGTTCCCTTGGTTGGTCTTTTCCTTGGTAGAGTGAGTCGGAAACTTGTTTTGAAAACTTGTGCTTAATTTCGGGGGCGAAATTCTTTAAGGGGGGGAGGTTATAGCGATCCCGGGTTTACCCTTGTTATACCGTGATCCGGACATGTGTCCGTGTATGTTGGTAGTTGTTTATTATCGTGTTTACATCCTTTGTACCTTGTATATCGAGTTATAGGATGTGTTGGGCGGATTTGTTTCAGGTTGGTTGAGTTTAGAAACCAAAACTAGTTGCCCAGATTTTTGGCCTGTAAGCTCGAGCGGAGGTGTTGGCGCTCGAGCGTAGATTACACCCATTCAGTAATTGTTGTGCAGTGTTGTACGCTCGAGCGTAGGGTTGGGAGCTCGAGCGGAGGCCTGGTTCTGCAAAAGTGCTGGGCGAGTGCATTCTGCGCTCGAGCGGGAGGTTGGCCGCTCGAGCGGAAGTCTGTGAGTGGCCGCTCGAGCGGGGTGTTTTACGCTCGAGCGGAGACCTGGGTTAAAGTTCCGAATTTGTGACTCTTTAAATCACTTTTTCACTTTCTCTTCTCTCTCTTACTTTTCCAAAATCACCATTGTTGAGCCTCTCACTCTAGACTCTACCTTCTCTCTAGGTTTTGATCTAGTAGGAGTGATTTACTCACCTTTGGCCTTTACAAAAAAGTTGTTGATCGTCGAGGGCTACATTTTAATCTGAAAATCACGGGTTTTGGAGCACGTTGGGTTTTGTCGTCTTCTCCTTTGGGACTCCAAATTTGAGGTAGGGATACCCTACTCCTCTCTATGGATTTTGTCTTTAAATTTTGGTAATTTGAGATGTTGGGGTTGGTTTGGTAATTTTGTGAAAGTTTGGGCCATTTGTGTTATTTTACAAAAGTTGGGGTTTTATTTGTAATAAACCTAGATGCATGTTTGGTATAGAGAAATGGAATAAATGTTGAATCATTGATGAAAATGGGACCTAAGGGTGGTAATGGTAATTATGGAAAATGACCTAATTACATTGTTTAATTAATTGAGATAATTAATTGTGGGAAATGAGGAAATGAAATGGAATTGCTGAGATTGGGAGTGCATGGGGTTAAAGGGTGTAGTTGAATTATTTATCACTCACCAAATTGAAATGTCGATTGAATATCCATTGTGCATTTATTTCCTGCTTAGAAATAATTGCTTTGGGCTACCGGTGGAGGGTAGTGTTGATTGTTGTAGACAATGCTTGATGATTAGGCAAACTAAAACTAATCAATTGGATGTGTCATAGAGCATGTCGGTTGATAGAATACATTAATTTTATGTATTGATTGATTGCATATGTGATTCTGTGTTTATATGCATTACTTGTGTATGGGAGGAGATAGGGGATGTACTCCACGGTTTAGGGGAAGATGGGGGATGTACCTCTAAACCGGTTAATGGTTTAGGGGAAGATGGGGGATGTACCTCTAAACCGGTTGTTGGAATGTTGATATAGCTCATATGCTTATCGGTTGAAGTGTTGATACAGCTCATATGCTTATCTGTTGTAGTAGTGATATAGCTCATATGCTTATCTATTGAAAAGTTTGTTTGATTTGATATAGCACTAAAATGTATATCATCATTGTTTGCGAAGTATGGGAGTAGTTTGTGTGTTATTGATACAACACCATAATGTGTATCCACCTTGGATTTCGAAAGTGTTCTAGTGATGAACTATAATCTCATCAAACGTTCTGGCCAGAGTACTGAGCCTTGTTTTCAAACTCAAAGTTGAACAACAATGAAAAGTGAATTGTAACATAGACTTGGCTGTCATGGTAACGTAGGGAGATGTAAATGGAAGTGTCAGTGTTGACCATCTATCAGTTGCTAATCTTTTAGTCATTGTTCATGGTTGGTTTAGTGCATTTCTACTGGGCTGTGGCTCACCCTATATGGGAATATCATTTTCAGGTACAGGTAGCATGCCACCTCCAAGGACGTAGCTTGGGAGGCCAGAGGCGGACTTTTTGTTGTTTTACTTGATGTATTACATGTAAATTCAAGCCAAGGGCTTAACGTGTTTGAGTTAGTACTCTTTAGTTGTAACCAAGTGTTAACTTGGAAAGCTGTAAGCCCATAGGGCATTTGCTTTTGTTGTTATCATGTAATACTTTTTGTAATGAAACTCTGTTAAATGAAAGAATGTGGAGCTTTTGAATATCAATGCATGTCTTATTTAATGGGTTTAAAGCTATTATTTTGAGGGCGTTACAAATAAACTTCCATTTTTAATTTTCTGCAACTTCCATTTTTATTTTTATTCGACTTCCATTTTTATTCAAGTTATTTTTCTATTCAACTTCTTTTTTTATTTAATTTTCAAATAGATCGTTAAGGTATAGTGATTTCTTGAATGAACTTCCAATTTTAATTTTCTGCAACTTCCATTTTTATTCAAGTTACTTTTCAATTCAACTTCCTTTTTTATTTAACTTTCAAATAGATCGTTAAGGTATAGTGGTTTCTTGAATGAACTTCCAATTTTAATTTTCTACAACTTCCATTTTTATTTCTATTCAACTTCTTTTTTTATTCAAGTTTCTTTTCTATTCAACTTCCTTTTTTATTTAATTTCCAAATAGATCGTTAAGGTATAGTGGTTTCTGGATTGAACTTCCATTTTTACTTTTATGCAACTTTCATATTTATTTTCATTCGACATCCATTTTTATTCAATTTACTTTTCTATTAAAGTTCATTTTTTTATTTAATTTCCAAATAGGTCGTTATGGTATAGTGGTTTCTTGAATTCTCTTCCAATTTTAATTTTATGCAACTTCCATTTTTATTTCTATTCAACTTCTTTTTTTATTCAAGTTTCTTTTCTATTCAACTTCCTTTTTTATTTAATTTCCAAATAGATCGTTAACGTATAGTGGTTTCTGGATTGAACTTCCATTTTTATTTTTATTCCACTTCCATTTTTATTCAAATTATTTTTCTATTCAACTTCGTTTTTTATTTAATTTCCAAATAGATCGTTAAGGTATAGTGGTTTCTTGAATGAACTTCCATTTTTATTTCTATTCAACTTCCTTTTTTATTTAATTTCCAAATAGGTCGTTAAGGTATAGTGCTTTCTTGAATGCCCTTCCAATTTTAATTTTATGCAATTTCTATTTTTATTTCAATTCAACTTCTTTTTTAATTCAAGTTTTTTTTCTATTCAACTTCCTTTTTTATTTAATTTCTAAATAGATCGTTAAGGTATAGTGGTTTTTGGATTGAACTTCCATTTTTAATTTTATGCAACTTTCACTTTTATTTTTATTCATCTTCCATTTTTATTCAATTTACTTTTCTATTAAACTTCCGTTTTTATTTAATCTCCAAATAGATCGTTAAGGTATAGTGGTTTCTTGAATGAACTTCCATTTTTAATTTTATGCAACATCCATTTTTTTTTATTCAACTTCCATTTTTATTCAAGTTATTTTTCTATTCAACTTCTTTTTTTATTTAATTTCCAAATAGATCGTTAAGGTATAGTGGTTTCTTGATTGAACTTCCATTTTTAATTTTCTGCAACTTCCATTTTTAATTTTATTTAACTTCCTTTTTTATTCAAGTTCCTTTTCTACTCAACTTCTTTTTTTATTTAATTTCCAAATAGATTGTTAAGGTATAGTGGTTTCTGGATTGAACTTCCATTTTTACTTTTATGCAACTTTCATATTTATTTTCATTCGACATCCATTTTTATTCAATTTACTTTTCTATTAAACTTCCATTTTTATTTAATTTCCAAATAGATCGTTAAGGTATGGTGATTTCTTGAATAAATTTCCATTTTTAATTTTTTACAACTTCCATTTTTATTTTTAATTAACTTAAACTTTTCTTCAAATTACTTTTCTATTCAACTTCCTTTTTTATTTAATTTCCAAATAGATCGTTAACGTATAGTGGTTTCTTGAATGAACTTCTATTTTTAATTTTATGCAACTTTCATTTTTATTTTTATTCAACTTCCGTTTTTATTCAATTTACTTTTTTATTAAACTGTCTTTTTTTATTTAATTTCCAAAGAAATCGTTATGTTATAGTGGTTTTTTCAATGAACTTCCATTTTTAATTTTCTGCAACTTCTATTTTTATTTTTATTTAACTTCCTTTTTTATTCAAGTTTCTTTTCTACTCAACTTCCTTTTTTATTTAATTTCCAAATAGATCGTTAAGGTATAGTGGTTTCTGGATTGAACTTCCATTTTTAATTTTATACAACTTTCATTTTTATTTTTATTCAACTTCCTTTTTTATTCAATTTACTTTTCTATTAAATTTCCTTTTTTTATTTAATTTCCAAATAGATCGTTACGTTATTATGGTTTCTTGAATAAACTTCCATTTTTAATTTTCTGCAACTTCCATTTTTATTTTTATTCGACTTCCATTTTTATTCAAGTTATTTTTCTATTCAACTTCTTTTTTTATTTAATTTTCAAATAGATCGTTAAGGTATAGTGATTTCTTGAATGAACTTCCAATTTTAATTTTCTGCAACTTCCATTTTTATTCAAGTTACTTTTCAATTCAACTTCCTTTTTTATTTAACTTTCAAATAGATCGTTAAGGTATAGTGGTTTCTTGAATGAACTTCCAATTTTAATTTTCTACAACTTCCATTTTTATTTCTATTCAACTTCTTTTTTTATTCAAGTTTCTTTTCTATTCAACTTCCTTTTTTATTTAATTTCCAAATAGATCGTTAAGGTATAGTGGTTTCTGGATTGAACTTCCATTTTTAATTTTATGCAACTTTCACTTTTATTTTTATTCAACTTCCGTTTTTATTCAATTTACTTTTTTTTTATTAAACTTCCTTTTTTATTTAATTTGCAAACAGATCGTTAAGGTATAGTGGTTTCTTGAATGAACTTTCATTTTTAATTTTCTACAACTTCCATTTTTATTTTTATTCCACTTACATTTTTATTCAAGTTATTTTTCTATTCAACTTCCTTTTTTATTTAATTTCCAAATAGATCGTTAAGGTATAGCGGTTTCTTGAATGTATTTCCATTTTTAATTTTCTGCAATTTCCATTTTTATTCAAGTTACTTTTCAATTAAACTTCTTTTTTTATTTAATTTCCAAATAGATCGTTAAGGTATAGTGGTTTATTGAATGAACTTCCAATTTTAATTTTCTGCAACTTCTATTTTTATTTCTATTCAACTTCTTTTTTTATTTAAGTTTCATTTCTATTCAACTTCCTTTTTTATTTAATTTCCAAATAGATCGTTAAGGTATAGTGGTTTCTGGATTGAACTTCCATTTTTAATTTTATGCAACTTTCACTTTTATTTTTATTCAACTTCCGTTTTTATTCAATTTACTTTTTTTTTTATTAAACTTCCTTTTTTATTTAATTTGCAAACAGATCGTTAAGGTATAGTGTTTTCTTGAATGAACTTTCATTTTTAATTTTCTACAACTTCCATTTTTATTTTTATTACACTTCCATTTTTATTCAAGTTATTTTTCTATTCAACTTCATTTTTTATTTAATTTCCAAATAGATCGTTAAGGCACAGTGGTTTCTTGAATGAATTTCCATTTTTAATTTTCTGCAAATTCCATTTTTATTCAAATTACTTTTCAATTCAACTTCCTTTTTTTATTTAATTTCCAAATAGATCCTTAAGGTATAGTGGTTTCTTGAATGAACTTCCAATTTTAATTTTCTGCAACTATCGTTTTTATTTTTATCCGACTTCTATTTTTATTCAAGTTTCTTTTCTATTCAACTTTTTTTTTTATTTAATTTCTAAATAGATCGTTAAGGTATAGTGGTTTCTGGATTGAACTTCCATTTTTAATTTTATGCAACTTTCACTTTTCTTTTTATTCAACTTCCATTTTTATTCAATTTACTTTTCTATTAAACTTCCTTTTTTATTTAATTTCCAAATAGATCGTTAAGGTATTGTGGTTTCTTGAATGAACTTTCATTTTTAATTTTCTGCAACTTTCATTTTTATTTTTATTCAATTCCATTTTTATTGAATTTGCTTTTCTATTAAAGTTCCTTTTTTATTTAACAAACAAATAGATCGTTAAGGTATAGTGGTTTCATGAATCAACTTCCATTTTTAATATTATGCAACTTTCTTTTTTATTTTTATTCAACTAATATTTTTATTGAAGTTACTTTTTTATTAAACATCCTTTTTTATTTAATTTCCAAATAGATCGTTAATGTATAGTGGTTTCTTGAATGAACATCCATTTTTAATTTTCTGCCATTTCCATTTTTATTTCTATTCGACTTTTATTTTTATTCAAGTTATTTTTCTATTCAACTTCTTTTTTTATTTAATTTCCAAACAGATTGTTAAGGTATAGTATTTTCTTGAATGAACTTCCAATTTTAATTTTCTACAACTACCATTTTTATTTCTATTCACCTTCTTTTTTTATACAAGTTTCTTTTCTATTCAACTTCCTTTTTTATTTAATTTCCAAATATATCGTTAAGGTATAGTAGTTTCTTTAATGAACTTCCATTTTTAATATTCTGCAACTTCCATTTTTATTTTTAATCAACTTCCATTTTTATTCAACTTATTTTTCTATTCAACTTCCTTTTTTATTTAATTTCCAAATTGATCGTTAAGGTATAGTGGTTTCTTGAATGAACTTCCATATTTAATTTTCTGCAACTTCCATTTTTATTTTTATTTAACTTCCTTTTTTATTCAAGTTTCTTTTCTACTCAACTTATTTTTTTATTTAATTTCCGAATAGATCATTAAGGTATTGTGGTTTCTGGATTGAACTTCCATTTTTAATTTTCTGCAACTTCCATTTTTATTTTTATTCAACTTCCATTTTTATTTTTATTCAACTTCCTTTTTTATTTTTATTCAACTTCTTTTTTTTATTTTATTTCCAAATAGATCGTTAAGGTATAGTGGTTTCTTGAACGAACTTCCAATTTTTATTTTCTGCAACTTCCGTTTTTATTTTTATTCCATTTCCATTTTGATTCAAGTTATTTTTCTGTTCAACTTCCATTTTTATTTAATTTCCAAATTGATCGTTAAGTTATAGTGGTTTCTTGAATGAACTTCCATTTTTAATTTTCTGCAACTTCCATTTTTATTTTTATTCAACTTCCAATTTTATTCAAGTTATTTTTCTATTCAATTTTCATTTTTATTTTTATTCAACTTCCTTTTTTATTTAATTCCAAATAGATCGTTAAGGGATAGTGGTTTCTTGAATGAACTTCCATTTTTATTTTTATTCAACTTCCTTTTTTATTTAATTTCCAAGTAGATCGTTAAGGTATAGTGGTTTCTTGAATGAACTTCCAATTTTGATTTTCTGCAACTTCCATTTTTATTTCTATTCAACTTCTATTTTTATTCAAGTTATTTTTCTATTCAACTTCCTTTTGTATTTAATTTCCAAATAGATCGTTAAGGTATAGTGTTTTTTTGAATGAACTTCCTATTTTAATTTTTTGCGGCTTCCATTTTTATTTCTATTCAACTTCTTTTTTTATTCAAGTTTCTTTTCTATTCAACTTCCTTTTTTATTTAATTTCCAAATAGATCGTTAAGGTATAGTGGTTTCTGGATTGAACTTCCATTTTTAATTTTATGCAACTTTCATTTTTATTTTTATTCAACTTCCATTTTTATTCAATTTACTTTTTTATTAAACTGCCTTTTTTATTTAATTTCCAAATAGATCGTTAAGTTATAGTGGTTTCTTGAATGAACTTCCATTTTCAATTTTCTGCAACTTCTATTTTTATTTTTATTTAACTTCCACTTTCATTCAAGTTTCTTTTCTACTCAACTTCCTTTTTTATTTAATTTCCAAATTGATCGTTAAGGTATAGTGGTTTCTGGATGGAACATCCATTTTTAATTTTATGCAACTTTCATTTCTATTTTTATTCAACTTCCATTTTTATTCAATTTACATTTCTATTAAACTTCCTTTTTTATTTAATTTCTGTAACGCCCTCAAAATTAACCCATTAAATATATCATTGACATGCATTAATTAAAGAAGACAATTAATTAATTCATTCATCAGGGTATTACTAAATGAAGCATTACATGTAACATCGAATCAAACGCCCTACAGGCTTACATCTTTCCAAGCCAACACTTGGATTCAAAAATATGAGTTCTAATCTCAATACAAGAAAAGCCCTAGGCTTGAATGTTTACATGTACCAATAAATAACAACTAGTAACTAAAGGTAGTCTTCTTCAATCCAGAAGCCAAACCCTCCCAAGCTAAGTCTTTAGAGGTAGTTTATCACCTGAACCTGAAAATGATGTTCCCATAAAGGGTGAGCCACAGCCCAGTAGAAATATACTAAACCACATATAAGCAATGAATAAAGCAATAGCATTCAACAGATGGTCAACCAAAATAATCAATTATTTCATTTTACAGTCTTATGACACTATTGCCAAAGATACGTTTTACTTTCCAATTTTATCAACATGGCTCAGAACCTGGCCAAACTTACAACAGTGAATCACATATATAATATTCACATCCTTCCAATATCAACAGACAAATGAGACTCAAGCTCAAATCAAACACTTCATACTTCCAGATTGATACACATTTTAGTGCTGTATCAATAAAACACTTCTATATAAATAAGCACACATAAAAGTGATGCTAATGGAGTCCATCCCCTATCTCCTCCCAAACAAAATCCGGTTTAGAGGTCCATCCCCTATCTTCCCCTAAACCGTGGAGTACATCCCCTATCTCCTCCCACACACAAAACAATGTATGCAAATGCAATGCTCAATCAATACACGTATTTTCTGTATCAATGCCATAGTCAAAATTAATGACTTAACCAATGTGATTAGTTTCAGTTATTCCTAATCCACATGCAATGTCTACAACATTCACGACTATCCTCCACCGATAGCCCAAAACAGTTATTTCTAAACTGAAAATAACTATGCCAACAGTTCAATAGACAAATGATACCAATTACCCAATTACGCCATTTAATCAATGAATTCCATGAGTTTAACCCTCTTTTCCCAATTCCATGATTTACTTATACAAATTAATTCAGTAATACAACTAGGGTTTTTCCCAAAATTTACCACAGTATTCCCAACATATCAAAATACCAAAACTTAGGACAAAACCTATAAAATGGAGTAGGAAATCCCTACCTCAAAGAAAACAACCCAAATGATGAAGACAGAGATGAGTGCCCAAATTCCAATGTGCTCCAAATCACCAAATGTTCAGATTAGAATGAAGCCCAAGCCGCCCTCTATCTTTCTTACAAAGAACTTAGGATGGATTCACACTAGAAGTAGATGAACACCTAAAGAGAAGATGAGTTTTGAGGGAGAGAAGTCGGACCTAGGGTTTAGAACCAAAAAGAATAAGAAAAGACTGATCAAAACCCGCTGCTGAAAATATATACTGGATAGGCTCGCTCGAGCGAAGACTTGGTCGCTCGAGCGACCAGACACAGAGAAACTACGCTCGAGCCAAGGAAGCCTTGCTCGAGCCAACAACCCAAAAGCTCGCTCGAGCGAAAGAATGCTCGATCGAGCGAAGAACTCAAACCCTCAGGTCTGTAACCAGACACACGCTCGAGCGAAGGAACTATAGCTCGAGCGAAGGATGAACTAACTCGCTCGAGCGAAGAAAAGCTCGCTCGAGCCAAGAATGCAAGGCTACAGGTCCAAACCAGACGCAAACTCTCGCTCGAGCAACCAAACCCCGGCTCGAGCGAAGAACCAAAAACAACAGCTCGCTCGAGCGACAAACTCCTCGCTCGAGCGAAGAACCAAAATACTGGACAGCAACACTTGATTTCTAAACCCAACCAACCTGAAACAAACCTGCCCAACACATCCTATAATTCCAAATGAGAAAATAAAGGACAACAACAACCATTATACAATGACAGAATCTACGGAACCTAAGTCCGGATACAATAATCAAATGGAAAAAGACCGGGGTCGCTATAACCTCCCCCCTTCAAAGAATTTCGTCCCCGAAATTAAGTATAAGTTTTTGAAAACAAATTTTTGTTTGCAATGCATTAGTAAACATCTTGACCCAAAACTGGTCATTTCATCCCTTTATCAAGAGGCATCTCATATTAAATATATAACACAACATAAATCTCAATCTGTGTCATTATTATGCATTATTCCTTTCAATGTTAACAATTCCATATCATATTCAATCACATGATATATACAACCAATTCAACAATGTACTCAACAGATGCAATATTACACTAAACTTCTATAATGAAGCAAGTTTGAAGATACACCCATGTACCAATACAAACTCAATATTTCACAACTTAAGACATATGTAAAGCTCTTAAGTTCTACAATATTACAAAATCTAAATACAAGACTACAAATTAATAAACATGTCCGGGTATTTGTCGCGGACTTCCAATTCACGTTCCCAAGTGGCTTCCTCCACTCCGTGATGTTTCCACAAAACTTTTACCAAAGGGATGGTCTTGCCTCGCAAAACTTGATCCCGCCTATCCAAGACCCGAACCGGTCTCTCCTCATACGAGACATCCACATCAACCACTAAATCGGTCCAATCCAACACATGTGATGGATCTGGCTCATACTTCCGAAGCATACTCACATGAAACACGTCATGTACTCCGGACAACTGCGGCGGCAAAGCTAAACGATATGCAGCCTCGCCAATCCTCTCAAGGATCTCAAACGGACCAATGAACCGAGGGGATAACTTCCCACTCTTCCCAAACCTCATCAAACCCCGTCTAGGTGATATTTTCAGAAAGACATGATCACCCACCTCAAACACCAAAGGTCTCCTCCTACGATCCGCATACGATTTCTGACGACTCTGTGCTGTAACAAGCCTCTTACGGATAAGCTCAACTTTCTCTGTCGTTTCCCTCACCAACTCCGGACCCAACAGAGGTGCATCACCCACCTCAGCCCAACAAACAGGAGATCTACATGGTCGGCCATACAAGGCCTCAAAAGGTGCCATACCGATACTAGACTGGAAACTGTTGTTGTAGGCAAACTCTACCAACGGCAAGTGCCTCTCCCACGATCCACTAAAGTCTAGAATGCAACCCCGAAGCATATCCTCAAGTATCTGAATAGTACGCTCGGACTGTCCGTCAGTCTGAGGATGATAAGCCGTGCTAAAAGTCAACTTAGTGCCTAAAGCACTCTGCAAACTCTGCCACAACCTGGCAGTAAAACGAGGATCTCTATCTGAGACGATCGTCACTGGAACCCCGTGTAACCTCACTATGTCCCGAATATACAAATCGGCAAGATGATCGATTGAATCTCTAACACGCATAGGAATAAAATGTGCCGACTTAGTCAACCGGTCCACAACTACCCAAATAGCATCACTACCCCGCTGAGCCCTCGGAAGACCCACAACGAAGTCCATAGTAACATGTTCCCACTTCCACTCGGCAATAGGCAAGGGTTGCAACAAACCCGCTGGCCTCTGATGTTCGGCCTTCACTTGCTGACAAGTAAGGCACTTAGATACGAAAGCTGCCACATCTCTCTTCATACCCCGCCACCAGAACTGGCGACCCAAATCCCGATACATCTTAGTGCCTCCCGGATGCACCGCAAGGCGTGAATAGTGGAACTCTCGGAGTACTTCCTCTCGGCAAGACTCCAGCACAAACAGACGGTCTCGGTATCTCACACTGAGGTCGGGATACACCGTCAAACCTTTCTCAGCCTTTCCACCAGAAATCTTCTCACGGAGAGATTCTACCTCAAGGTCACCTCTCTGAGCCTCTAACACTTGAGTCACAAGTGTAGGCTGAACAACAACAGAAAACAAGGCCGCAGCCTCAACGGATTCGCCCAAAAGTAAATCGAACTCCCCAAGTGCACCCAACATCTCCCATTCTCGGATGGCTATACTAGCTATGTCACCAACAGGTTTCCTGCTAAGGGCATCGGCCACCACATTGGCCTTTCCCGGATGATAATGCAATTCAAAGTCATAATCCTCTATAAACTCCATCCACCTCCTCTGTCTCAAGTTCAAGTCCTTCTGTGTAAACAAATATTTTAAACTCTTATGATCTGAGAACACCTCGAACCTCTCACCATAAAGATAATGCCTCCAAATCTTCAAGGCAAATATCACAGCTGCTAACTCTAGATCATGTGTAGGGTAATTCTGCTCGTGAATTTTCAACTGACGTGAGCCATAGGCAACTACTTTCCCCTCTTGCATTAACACACAACCCAGACCCTCTCGTGAGGCGTCACAATAGACTGCATAACCCAACCCTCTCTCCGGAATAATCAAGACCGGAGCGGTGGTCAGTCTAACTTTCAACTCCTGGAACGACTTTTTACAAGTCTCACTCCATACAAATTTGACTCCCTTCCGAGTCAGTCTAGTCAACGGTGATGCTAACCTAGAGAAATCTTTCACAAACCGACGGTAATACCCAGCTAATCCCAGAAAACTGCGGATCTCAAATACACTCTTAGGCTGTGCCCAATCTTGCACTGCCTCAGTCTTGGATGTATCAACAGACACTCCTTCACCAAACACTACATGGCCTAAGAACTTGATCTCTTCCAGCCAGAACTCACACTTCCCAAACTTAGCATAAAGCTTATGGACTCTAAGTAACTCAAGCACCACTCTCAAGTGTTCCTTGTGCTTCTCCTCAGAAGGTGAATAGATAAGGATGTCGTCCACAAATACGACTACAAAACGATCTAAAAATTCCCGGAATATCCGGTTCATCAAATCCATAAAAACTGCCGGTGCATTGGTGAGCCCGAATGGTATCACCAGAAACTCATAATGGCCATACCGCGTACGGAATGCCGTCTTCGGAATATCCTCTTCCCTGACCCTCAACTGGTGGTAACCCGATCTCAAGTCTATCTTAGAGAAACAACGGGAACCCTTCAACTGGTCAAACAGGTCATCTATACGGGGCATAGGGTACTTATTCTTGACCGTAGCCCGATTTAACTTCCGGTAATCTATACAAAGTCTCAAAGCACCACCTTTCTTTTTAACAAAGAGGGCCGGTGCTCCCCACGGCGAAACACTAGGACGAATAAAACCCTTGTCTAGTAACTCCTGGAGCAGAATCTTCAACTCAACTAACTCGGCTGGGGCAAAACGATAAGGTGCCATGGAAATCGGCGCCGTGCCGGGCACTAGGTCAATAGAGAACTCAATCTCTCGATGCGGTGGCAAACCAACAAGATCCTCGGGAAAGACATCCGAGTACTCACAAACCACCCTTGGCAACACAATCTGAGTCTCATCATCCTCACTAATCGAAAGGTTAGCAAGTAGACCACTAAGCTCACTCCGTCCTCGTGGAACATACCCCAGTGGCAACACATCACCAACCCGGTCCCCCAGAAAATGAAAATACTCCCCGCTCACGGTACAACAAGTGACCCTCTGGCGGTAGCAATCAATAACTGCCCGGTATGACGATAACCAGTCCATACCCAAAATAACATCGAAACCCCTCATAGGCATAACTACAAAGGAAAATGGGATTCTATGATAATCAACCTCTATATCACAACCCCTAACACCTTGTTTCAAGATCAATTCACCCCCAAGAGGTGACACTACACAAATAGGAGATGCTAACTGTGCTAACTCCAACTCCAAAACAGATGCAAATGCAGCAGACACAAAGGAATGAGATGCACCCGTATCAATCAAAACATTAGCAACCGAGTTGCAAAACAAAAAGGTACCTCTCACAACTGATGGTGCTGGAACAAGATCCTGCGCGGTAACAGCATACACGCGCCCAGACGACCTCTGATCAACTTGCTCAACCCTTGGAGCATAAGATTGCTGCACCGACTGAGACGATGAAGCCCCCCCCTGATTGGCCCTTGAGGCCTGACCCGACTGAGCTGGCTGCTGACCCTGAATCGGCCTCAAACCAGATGCACCAGATGTGCCACCCAACTGCGGGCAATACCTCTTCATATGCCCTGGCTGACCACACTGAAAACACGAGAGTGGCTGACCTCTACCCTGACTCTGGCTCTGAGATCGAGCCGAAGAAGGTGCTGCTCTCTGAACTCCTCCCCTCTGAGGACAAACTGGAGACTTGTGGCCCAGCTAGCCACACTTGAAACAGGTAATGTCTCCCTGACTGTCTTTCCCCGAACTAGCACTCGGTACAGGAAAAGTCGATCTCGAAAAGCTACCCTGAGACTGCTAGGGATTAAAACCCTTCTGTCTCCTACCATCATTCTGACCATCCTGACTCCTCTTGGAGCCCTTCTGCCCTTCCTCCTCCTCCTGCATCATGATCTCCATATGGGCTGCAGCATCAACCATACGCCCGTAATCCCGAATCATAGTTCCCCCAACTCTCAGCTTGGGGCCACGCCTCAACTTCTTCTCAAACTCAATACAGCGGCGTTCCTCAGACGCCACCAACTCAGGTGCAAACCTGGACAAACTAGTGAATGCAGCCTCAAATTCGGCCACTGAAGAACTCGCCTGCTTAAGCTGACAAAACTGGTCCCGCAGCTTCTCCCTGACTGCTGGAGATAAGAACTTCTCCTGGAAAGCATTCACAAAAGCCTCCCACGTACCTCCTATATGCCCCTTAGTAAAACTTCCACCACTGACCCGCATCCCCCTTCAACTGGAAAGATGCCAAGGTCACTTTCAACCCCTCGTCTTCGATGCCAAGCATCTCAAACGTCTTCGTTGTCTGTTCAAGCCACTCATCTGCCTTAAGCGGCTCTTTAGGATCACCCACAAATTCATCCGGATTAGATCGAAAGAACTCCCTCTTCAGAAAGGAAGATCCTACATCTGCAATACCAGCCTGAGCTTGATTCTCAGCTCTGAGAATGCCTACTGACTCTCTGAATGCCCCTGCTATCTCTCGGGCTAGAGCGCCCATAGCCTGCTGGCCTATTGGCTCGGCCACATTGGCCTGGCCAATTCCCTCTTGAACTGCCGGAATCTCCTCTGGCACAGGCACCTCCTGCCTACCCGGCCTACCACGCCTACCGCGTCCTCGTCCTCGTCCTGACATCCTAATAAAGGAAACAAAGACATTAGCACATTAATAAATGTGCCGAAGCTAAACACTCGCGTCCTAATGCAATGGACAACAATAATTCATTCCACGTAAGCACATAATCACATAAGCACCTACGAATTTCATTCCCTGATAATGATAGTCCCAATGCGTTACTATAGTTCCGGTTGGAAGCAGCAGTGATCAAGTGCCTTTCCAACAAGACTACTAGAAACTCAAGGGTCCAATCAA
This sequence comes from Camellia sinensis, assembly GCF_055761805.1. Classification (NCBI taxonomy): domain Eukaryota; kingdom Viridiplantae; phylum Streptophyta; class Magnoliopsida; order Ericales; family Theaceae; genus Camellia; species Camellia sinensis. The sequence continues at coordinate 9,502,861 of NC_138962.1, read as the reverse complement.
CATCCTAGAAACTACATTCCATACTCACATAATCACATAAACATGTTATCACATAAGCATATAACATTACACTAAGTCTCTATCAAACGAGACGAACCCAATGTGATACTAATCACTTCCCACGTACCCAAAGTATTCAAACCCGGTACGCTCTGATACCAAGTTGTAACGCCCTCAAAATTAACCCATTAAATATATCATTGACATGCATTAATTAAAGAAGACAATTAATTAATTCATTCATCAGAGTATTACTAAATGAAGCATTACATGTAACATCGAATCAAACGCCCTACAGGCTTACATCTTTCCAAGCCAACACTTGGATTCAAAAATATGAGTTCTAATCTCAATACAAGAAAAGCCCTAGGCTTGAATGTTTACATGTACCAATAAATAACAACTAGTAACTAAAGGTAGTCTTCTTCAATCCAGAAGCCAAACCCTCCCAAGCTAAGTCTTTGGAGGTAGTTTATCACCTGAACCTGAAAATGATGTTCCCATAAAGGGTGAGCCACAGCCCAGTAGAAATATACTAAACCACATATAAGCAATGAATAAAGCAATAGCATTCAACAGATGGTCAACCAAAATAATCAATTACTTCATTTTACAGTCTTATGACACTATTGCCAAAGATACGTTTTACTTTCCAATTTTATCAACATGGCTCAGAACCTGGCCAAACTTACAACAGTGAATCACATATATAATATTCACATCCTTCCAATATCAACAGACAAATGAGACTCAAGCTCAAATCAAACACTTCATACTTCCAGATTGATACACATTTTAGTGCTGTATCAATAAAACACTTCTATATAAATAAGCACACATAAAAGTGATGCTAATGGAGTCCATCCCCTATCTCCTCCCAAACAAAATCCGGTTTAGAGGTCCATCCCCTATCTTCCCCTAAACCGTGGAGTACATCCCCTATCTCCTCCCACACACAAAACAATGTATGCAAATGCAATGCTCAATCAATACACGTATTTTCTGTATCAATGCCATAGTCAAAATTAATGACTTAACCAATGTGATTAGTTTCAGTTATTCCTAATCCACATGCAATGTCTACAACATTCACGACTATCCTCCACCGATAGCCCAAAACAGTTATTTCTAAACTGAAAATAACTATGCCAACAGTTCAATAGACAAATGATACCAATTACCCAATTACGCCATTTAATCAATGAATTCCATGAGTTTAACCCTCTTTTCCCAATTCCATGATTTACTTATACAAATTAATTCAGTAATACAACTAGGGTTTTTCCCAAAATTTACCACAGTATTCCCAACATATCAAAATACCAAAACTTAGGACAAAACCTATAAAATGGAGTAGGAAATCCCTACCTCAAAGAAAACAACCCAAATGATGAAGACAGAGATGAGTGCCCAAATTCCAATGTGCTCCAAATCACCAAATGTTCAGATTAGAATGAAGCCCAAGCCGCCCTCTATCTTTCTTACAAAGAACTTAGGATGGATTCACACTAGAAGTAGATGAACACCTAAAGAGAAGATGAGTTTTGAGGGAGAGAAGTCGGACCTAGGGTTTAGAACCAAAAAGAATAAGAAAAGACTGATCAAAACCCGCTGCTGAAAATATATACTGGACAGGCTCGCTCGAGCGAAGACTTGGTCGCTCGAGCGACCAGACACAGAGAAACTACGCTCGAGCCAAGGAAGCCTTGCTCGAGCCAACAACCCAAAAGCTCGCTCGAGCGAAAGAATGCTCGATCGAGCGAAGAACTCAAACCCTCAGGTCTGTAACCAGACACACGCTCGAGCGAAGGAACTATAGCTCGAGCGAAGGATGAACTAACTCGCTCGAGCGAAGAAAAGCTCGCTCGAGCCAAGAATGCAAGGCTACAGGTCCAAACCAGACGCAAACTCTCGCTCGAGCAACCAAACCCCGGCTCGAGCGAAGAACCAAAAACAACAGCTCGCTCGAGCGACAAACTCCTCGCTCGAGCGAAGAACCAAAATACTGGACAGCAACACTTGATTTCTAAACCCAACCAACCTGAAACAAACCTGCCCAACACATCCTATAATTCCAAATGAGAAAATAAAGGACAACAACAACCATTATACAATGACAGAATCTACGGAACCTAAGTCCGGATACAATAATCAAATGGAAAAAGACCGGGGTCGCTATAATTTCCAAATAGATACTTAAGTTATAGTGGTTTCTTGAATGAACTTCCATTTTTGATTTTCTGCAACTTCCATTTTTATTTTTATTCGACTTCCATTTTTATTCAAGTTATTTTTCTATTCAACTTCCTTTTTTATTTAATTTTCAAATAGATCGTTAAGGTATAGTGTTTTCTTGAATGAACTTCCATTTTTAACTTTCTGCAACTTCCATTTTTATTCAAGTTACTTTTCAATTCAACTTCCTTTTTTATTTAACTTTCACATAGATCGTTAAGGTATAATGCTTTCTTGAATGAACTTCCTATTTTAATTTTTTGCAGCTTCCATTTTTATTTCTATTCAACTTCTTTTTTTATTCAAGTTTCTTTTCCATTCAACTTCCTTTTTTATTTAATTTCCAAATAAATCGTTAAGATATAGTGGTTTCTGGATTGAACTTCCATTTCTAATTTTATGCAACTTACATTTTTATTTTTATTCAACTTCCATTTTTATTCAATTTACTTTTTTATTAAACTTCCTTTTTTATTTAATTTCCAAATAGATCGTTAAGGTATAGTGGTTTCTTGAATGAACTTTCATATTTAATTTTCTGCAACTTCCATTTTTATTTTTATTTAACTTCCTTTTTTATTCAAGTTTCTTTTCTACTCAACTTCTTTTTTTATTTAATTTCCGAATAGATCATTAAGGTAAGACATGCATTTACATATAAACTAACCACACTCTTTTATTCATTAGAGTTTCGTTACATAAGTATTACATGTTAACATCAAAAACAAAATGCCCTACGGGCTTACAGCTTTCCAAGTTAACACTTGGTTACAACAAGAGTACTAACTCGTTTACACATTAAGCCCTTGGCTTGAAGTTACATGTAATACATCAAAAGTTAAGCGACAAAAGTATGTCCGCCACTAGCCTCCCAGCTATGTCCTTGGAGGTGGAATGCTTCCTGCACCTGAAAATGATATTCCCATATAGGGTGAGCCACAGCCCAGTAGAAATACACTAAACCAACCATGAACAATGCCTAAAATATTAGCAATTGATAGATGGTCAACACTGATACATCCACATAAATCACATATTTATGTCATACAACTTATGAGTCTAAGTTACCTTTCATTTTTCCTTTTTCAACAGATAAGCATGCTAGCTCTATCATCATTTCCACAGATATGTATAAAAACTATATCTCACATTCAGATAAGCATAAAAGCTATATCCACATTCTCAACAGATATGTATAACAACAATATCCCACATTCACAGATAAGCATATAAGCTGTATCCACACTTCACAAAGATAAGCATATGAGCTCTATCTTCACTTCTCTAGACAAGCATATGAGCTGTGTCTACGGAGTTCATCCCCTATCTTCTCCCAATACTTATCCGGTTTAGAGGTACATCCCCTATCTTCCCCTAAACCGCGGAGTACATCCCCTATCTCCTCCTCTACACATAACGTATATAAACACATTGGTTCTATATACAATCACCCAATACATACAGTTAATGTATTCTATCAACCGTCAAGTTCCATGACACATTTCATTGATTAGTTTCAGTTTACCTAATCATCATGCATTGTCTACAACAATCACGACTATCCTCCACCGATTGCCCAAAGCAGTTATTTCTAAACAGAAAATAAATGCACAAATGGATATTCAATCAACATTTCATTTCCTCATTTCTCACAATTAATTATCCCAATTAATTAAACAATGTAATTAGGCCATTTTCCATAATTACCATTTCAACCCTTAGGTCCCATTTCCATCAATGAATTAACATCTATTCCATTTTTTTCATGCCAAACATGCATCTAGGTTTATTATGAATAAAACCCCAACTTTTGTAAAATTACACAAAAGCCCCAAACTTTCACAAAATTACCAAACCAAGCCCAACATCTCAAAATACCAAAATTTAAAGACAAAACCCATAGAGAGGAGTAGGATATCCCTACCTCAAATTCGGAGTCCCAAAGGAGAAGACGACAAAACCCAACGTGCTCCAAAACCCGAGATTTTCAGATTAAAATGAAGCCCTCGACGATCAACAACTTTTTTGTAAAGGCCAAAGGTGAGTAAATCACTCCTACTAGATCAAAACCTAGAGAGAAGGTAGAGTCTAGAGTGAGAGGCTCAACAATGGTGATTTTGGAAAAGTAAGAGAGAGAAGAGAAAGTAAAAAGTGATTTGAAAAGTCACAATTTCGGGACTTAAACCCAGTCGTCCGCTCGAGCGTAAAACACCCCGCTCGAGCGTCACTCACAGACTCCCGCTCGAGCGTCCAAACTTCCGCTCGAGCGCCGGATGCACTCTCCCAGCATTTATACAGAACCAGGCCTCCGCTCGAGCTTCCAACTCTACGCTCGAGCGGCACTCAGACAACCCCGCTCGAGCGGCCAATACCACGCTCGAGCGTACAACGCTGCACAGGAAAATACTGAATGGGTGTAATCTCCGCTCGAGCGCCAAAACCCTCGCTCGAGCGTACATGCCAAAACCTGGGCAACTAGTTTTGGTTTCTAAACTCAACCAACCTGTAACAAACCTGCCCAACACATCCTATAACTCAATATACAAAGTACAAAGGATGCAAACACGATAATAAACAACAACCAACATCCACGGACACATGTCCGGATCACTATACAACAAGGGTAAACCCGGGATCGCTATAACCTCCCCCCCTTAAAGAATTTCGCCCCCGAAATTAAGCACAAGTTTTCAAAAACAAGTTTTCCTTCATTTTAGACAATGTTACAATTTAACATTCAACAATTCGACCCATTACCGGTCATCCCATCCCTGTAACAAGAGACATATATAAACAACATATGTATTTTCAACATGCATCAACATTATGCACTATCTTTCCAATTTCAACAATATAATCAACATATATAGTGTCACATTCAACTTCCATATGAGGCAAGTCCCAAAACATACTCCCAATAACCAAAACATTTTCAATGTTTCACAACTTAAGACATATATAAAAGCTCTTAAGTTCAACAAAATGCAAAATTTAAATACAAGATTACATATCAACAAACAAGTCCGGATATTTCTCTCGGACTTCCAACTCACGTTCCCAAGTGACTTCCTCCACTCCGTGATGTTTCTACAAGACCTTCACCAAAGGAATGGTCTTGCCACGCAGGACCTGATCCCGCCTATCCAAGACCCGAACCGGTCTCTCCTCATACGAGGCATCCTCATCTACCTCTAAATCAGACCAATCCAACACATGTGATGGATCTGGCTCATACTTCCGAAGCATACTCACATGAAACACGTCATGCACTCCGGACAACTGCGGTGGTAAGGCTAATCGATAAGCAACCTCACCAATCCTCTCAAGGATCTCAAAAGGACCAATAAACCGAGGGGATAACTTCCCACTCTTCCCAAACCTCAACAGGCCTCGTCTAGGTGATATCTTCAGAAAGACATGATCACCTACCTCAAACGCCAAAGGCCTCCTCCTACAGTTGGCATAACTCTTTTGTCGACTCTGGGCTGTAACAAGCCTCCTACGAATAAGCTCAACTTTCTCCGTCGTCTCCCTAACCAACTCCGGACCCAACAAAGGTGCATCACCCACCTCGGCCCAACAAACTGGAGACCTACACGGTCGGCCATACAAGGCCTCAAACGGTGCCATACCGATGCTAGACTGAAAACTGTTGTTGTAGGCAAACTCTACCAAGGGCAAGTGCCTCTCCCACGTCCCACTGAAATCCAGGACACAACCCCGAAGCATATCCTCAAGGATCTGAATAGTACGCTCGGACTGCCCGTCAGTCTGAGGATGATAAGCCGTACTAAAGGTCAACTTAGTGCCTAAGGCACTCTGCAAACTCTGCCACAACCTAGCAGTAAAACGAGGATCTCTATCGGAGACGATCGTTACTGGGACCCCGTGCAATCTCACTATGTCCTGAATATACAAGTCGGCAAGATGATCTACCGAATATCTCACGCGCATAGGAATAAAGTGCGCCGACTTAGTCAACCGGTCTACAACCACCCAAATAGCATCACTACCCCGTTGAGTCCTCGGAAGACCTACAACGAAGTCCATAGTGACATGCTCCCACTTCCACTCGGCAATAGGCAAGGGTTGCAACAAACCCGCTGGCCTCTGATGCTCGGCCTTCACTTGCTGGCAAGTAAGGCACTTCGATACAAAAACAGCCACATTTCTCTTCATACCCTGCCACCAAAACTGGCGACCCAAATCCTGGTACATCTTAGTACCTCCCGGATGCACCGCAAGGCGCGAATGATGAAACTCTCGGAGTACCTCCTCACGGCAAGACTCTGGTACAAACAAACGGTCTCGGTATCTCACACTCAGGTCAGGATACACCGTCAAACCCTTCTCAACTTTCCCACTGGAGATCTTCTCTCGGAGGGATTCTACCTCAAGGTCACCTCTCTGTGCCTCTAACACTCTAATCACAAGTGTAGGCTGCGCAACAACAGAAAACAAGGCCGCAGCCTCAACAGATTCGCTGTAGACGCGCCCGCGTGGGCCTCGTGCTACGGTTCGGACTCTCGATTTGTGTCACGGTTCTTAATCTGAACCAAAGAGTCCAAATCTGGCAAATCGTTTTGAGAAACAGATTTTTGAAAAAGTAGTGCCAAACATGGACTGCTTTGCCAGATACAGAGTCGCCACCTAAATATTTTAAAATGGGAGAATTTAGGAAACCCTGACTCGGTGCCGAAGGCCACGTGTCCGTTATCACCGGAGTTGTCTCGGCTCGGGAGCTTGGGTACGATCGGGGAAGGTCAGCTATGAGCACCCCCTTTCGCCCGGTCCGAAGACCGGCCTCTACTAACCGTGATATCTGATTTTGAAAACTTTATGTGTTCTTAACCCGGTTATTAGCCTAGAATTACTATGTTATGCGCACAGCAAACAAGTATAGACCAAATCGCCTAATTTGGAAATAAACATTGCATATCCGTTCGGTTTGAAAATGCTTTGGAATTTGCTACTCGCAAGTAGGCTAAAATGCGGATTTCAACGAGTTTTTCCAACTCAAACAATCCAACCTTCACCCACAGGCATTCAAAACAATTTAACACATAAGCATCTAGCCACATGTTAAGCATGCTGTCATGGCAATATTCACACTCATGTGATATGCTGAAGCGGAAATACTTACATAATACTCCGTGCCAAAACAAAGAACTTGTTAGCAAACATGCATGATCCAAGTCCATGTTAAGTGCCTAATTCATCGCATACAAAGCATTGCTAGAATAGGCTCGGCTATCCTAAACATGTCATGTGAAAATGCACATTTATCACGTATTCAGTTCGGAATTGAAGTACTGATGCAGTTAGCGTGATGTACCGAGCCTAATGCATGTAATACGAATGCATGGATGCACGCATGCATAGCATAAGGTATGCTAAATTAAACGTGCCCTAATCTACCATCATAAGCAGGTAAATAAAAGGGAAGAAAGACGTGAGGTTGGAAGACATACACACACTCACGCACACTTATTACAGGTTTACCCTCGCTCGGAGGGACTGAATAAATATTACAAATTAATTAACTACGCAAGCTAATTAATATTACAAATTAACTAATTTAATTAAAAAATTAAATAAATTAATTAAAGCAGGAAAACGCCTCGAGAAGCGTGCCGCCATGCGCAAGCTGCCCCTGTTTTCCTTCCTTTCCTCCTCTGGAGACTGTCAAAGCCTCAGGACTGATCCCTTGGACAGAGAGGATCACCACCGGCTGATTGAGATTGCCACCGGCAGTGTGGTATGGCCATCGGCACAAAATTGAACCTGTCGGCAGAGAAAATTGTGCCGGTCGGCACATTACACTGCCGGTCGGCAGAGTATTCCTGCAGAACCTGCAACTCACAGCAACAGAGGGCAAAACAAAGCATGGTAGCACATTTCAAGGCATGTATGCACCAACCATGTCTCTTATCATTGTAATGACTCAAAGGGACATGTGCCTCGGTTCTCGGACCACCAATCACGCATTTCCATGCATGATGGCCCAAAGAACCAAGTATGCAACTTTGATTTCAAATGCAATGCAAATCAATCAAACAAACTCCCAATCCTTATCACCCAAATCAAGGGACAAGGAATGCATGTTGATGCAATGCAACCTAAGCATATTAGCTATCATGCAACATGAACAATGCAATGTAATCATGCAAAGCTTACAAGCAAACATGCAAATGGATGGCAAGATGGACTTATACATGAATTAGGCAACTCTAAAAAGGCCTAAAACAATAGCCATAATGGCCAAAACAAGAAGCCAAAACACATGCACACATACACATGATGGAAGGCCTACACTTAAGCACAAAACAAACAACATTCAAGCACACTTGAAAGGGACAAACATGAACAATTAGCATGCGTTATAAGCCTTGAAATCATGCTGATACATGGTGCCAAACCAAGCAACAAATCAAGCTAAGCATGCACGAAATGGCCTAAGTGTTCAAAGCAAATCAATGAGGCATTGAACTACACTTAACATGACCAAACATGGCATGCAAAGAAGGACCAAAATCAAAGGTTTAGCATGTTAAAACAAAGCTAAAGGACTACTTAGATGGCATCTAAATGGCCCAAATACAAAGGCATACACCATGGCCAAAACATGGAGCATTGCAACACATGCTTTCAAAGCATTAAAGAGACATGCAAGGCAATCCAACAAGCATGGAAATGGGACTGAAATAGCATGTAGGATGATTCCAAATCATCAAAACAATGCAAAGATGGCATGCTACACATGCACATACTCAAGGCCAACAAGCCCAAATACAAAGGAGCTATATAATGCATGCAAAGATCGACCCAAACGATTATGGATAGAGCTAAAACATGGCAAAATAAGCACATAATCTTCACAAATGCAAGCCTAAAACATGCTCCAACAAAGGCTAACAACCTAGAACATGTTAAGGCACAAATAAGGCATTACATGGCAACTATGCTAAACATGCATGAAGTTCCAAAACCAACTTGAAATCATGTTATATCATGGATATATAAGCATGAAAAACAAACCAAATATGCTCAACACACACTCAAGCATAGGTTTCCTTAAGAGGCCAAAATATGTCCTTTTCAAGGACAACAAGGAGAGGGGGTGGCCCTCTCCTTCTTTGGACTTCAAAGCATCATTTTCACCACTGAAATCCCTCAAGATTTCAGTGGTGAAGAGACCTCAACACCAAAATCCCGGAGCTAGCACAAAATGGCTCAAAATGAGGCCTTTTGAGGCCTAAGGGTGGTCAACAACCCTCAAACAACAAAACACTCTTAATAAACAACAAAGAGGGCTTAAAAACAGAACTTTTTTATGTTATACAATAATCACAAAAACAGCTCTAAGACTAGTAGAAAATCAATGCAAAAATGGGGGAAAAAGGGACTAGTTTCTCACCCTTGTAGTCCTCTTCAAAAATGGTGCTCCAATGGCCTCCTTGAGCTTGAATCCAACACCAAAACTTCAAAACACACTCTTTAGAACCTCAGCTCCAAGAGGAAGGTGAAACACTAGGTGTTTGTGTGCAATAGTGAGACACAAAACACCTAGTGTGCAAAATGAGAGGAAAAGAGAGATAGGTGAGTGTATCTAACCCTAACCCTAGGAAAAACCAAAGCTCTCCTCTGTCTTCTCTCCTCAAAAATGTCTAAAAGCCCTTTTTTTGCCTTAGAGAGAGCTTCTCTCTATATGCCTCTTGTAAAGCTTACAAGACAAGCTTTGCAAGAGGGAGATCCCTCCATACACGTGTATGGAGGGGAGAAAAAGCTATACAGCTGTCTAAAAATATCTGCAAAAGCAGATGAACAGCAATCAGCCGGCAAAAAATGCTATCTTGGCCAAAAAGAGTGCCGGTCGGCAACAAATAGTGCTGACTGGCAAACTATATTGCCGGTGGCAGCAAAAACCAGTCGGTGGCATCTAGCCACTGCCGGTGATGGGTGGGGATGGTCTACAAGCCCCACTCTGCCTCTCAAAGGCAAGATGCAAGTGTTTGGTGCAAAACCAGACACTAAACGGTCGAGTTCGGGGATCCTGAGGCAAGGCGCGCGAGTCGAGACCTCCGGGAACTCCAAACAAACACAAACATGGAAGATCACCGTGTGTTCAAACAGTGACGTCCAAGTCTTGAGGACGGTCAAAAATGGGGTGTCTACATTCGCCCAGTAGCAAATCAAACTCGCCAAGTGCTCCCAACATCTCCCATTCCCGGATGGCTATACTAGCAACATCACAAATGGTCTTCCTACTAAGGGCATCGGCCACAATATTGGCCTTTCCCGGATGATAGTGCAACTCAAAATCATAATCCTCGATGAACTCCATCCACCTCCTCTGCCTCAAATTCAAGTCTCTCTGTGTAAACAGATACTTCAAACTCTTATGATCCGAGAATACCTCGAACCTCTCACCATAAAGGTAGTGCCTCCAGATTTTCAAGGCAAAAATCACTGCTGCTAACTCTAGGTCGTGTGTGGGGTAATTCTTCTCGTGTATTTTCAACTGACGTGAGCCATAAGCTACCACTTTCCCCTCTTGCATCAACACACAACCCAAACCCTCTCGTGAGGCATCACAATAAACCGCATAACCCAACCCTCTCTCCGGAATAATCAACACCGGAGCGGTGGTCAATCTAACTTTCAATTCTTGGAACGACTTTTCACAAGTCTCACTCCACACAAACTTGACTCCCTTCCGAGTCAGTCTAGTCAACGGTGACGCTAACCTGGAGAAATCTTTCACAAACCGACAGTAATACCCAGCTAATCCCAGAAAACTGCGGATTTCAAACACACTCTTAGGCTGTGCCCAATCTTGCACTGCCTCTACCTTGGATGTATCAACAGACACCCCTTCCCCGGATACCACGTGGCCTAAGAATTTGACTTCCCTCAGCCAGAACTCACACTTCCCAAACTTGGCATACAGCCTATGGGCTCTAAGCAACTCAAGCACCACTCTCAAGTGTGCCTCGTGCTCCTCCTCTGAAGACGAATAGATAAGGATATCGTCCACGAAAACAACCACAAATCGGTCTAAGAACTCCCGGAAAACCCGGTTCATCAAGTCCATAAAGACTGCCGGTGCATTGGTAAGCCCAAATGGCATCACCAGAAACTCATAATGGCCATACCGCGTACGGAATGCCGTCTTCGGAATATCCTCTTCTCTGACCCTCAACTGGTGGTAACCCGATCTCAAGTCTATCTTAGAGAAACAACGGGAACCCTTCAACTGGTCAAACAAATCATCTATACGGGGCATAGGATACTTATTCTTAACCGTAGCCCGATTCAACTTCCGATAGTCAATACACAATCTCAAGGCACCATCTTTCTTTTTAACAAAGAGGGCCGGTGCTCCCCACGGTGAAACACTAGGGCGAACAAAACCCTTATCTAGCAATTCCTGGAGCTGAACTTTCAACTCAACCAACTCTGCTGGAGCAAAACGGTAAGGTGCCATAGAAATCGGCGCCGTACCGGGCACTAAATCAATAGAGAACTCTATCTCTCGGTGAGGTGGCAAACTAACAAGATCTTCGGGAAAAACATCCGAATACTCACAAACCACCCTCGGCAATACATGTTGGGTCTCACCACTCTCAAAGCTAGAAAGTAGACTACTAAGCTCACTTCGCCCTCGCGAATCATACCCCGGTGGCAAAACACTACCAACCCGGTCCCCCAAGAAATGGAACCACTCCCCGCTCAAGGTACATAACGTGACCCTCTGGCGGTAGCAATCAATAACAGCCCGGTATGACGATAACCAGTCCATACCCAAAATAACATCAAAACCCTTCATGGGCATGACAACAAACGGAAAAGGAAGCCTATAATCGGCGACCTCTATATCACATCCTCTAACACCCTGTTTCAGGATCAACTCACCACCCAAAGGCGATACCACACAAATAGGAGATGCTAACTGTGCTAACTCCAATTCCAAAACCGATGCAAATGCAGCAGATACAAAAGAATGAGATGCACCCGTGTCTATCAACACACTAGCAACTGAGTTGCAAAACAGAAAAGTACCTCTCACTACTGATGGAGCCGGTACTAAATCCTGCGCGGTAACAGCATACACGCGCCCCGTAGGCCCCTGGTCTACCTGCTCACCTCTCGGAGCAAAAGACTGCTGCACAGACTGGGATGACGAAACTCCCGGATTGGCCCTCGAGGCCTGCACAGACTGAGCTGGCTGAAAACCCTGCGTCTGCCTAGAACCAGACGCTCCCGAAGTGGCACTCAACTGTGGGCAAAACCTCTTCATGTGCCCAGGTTGTCCACACTGATAACAAGTCAAGGGCTGTCCCCTGCCCAAACTCTGACTCTGCGGTCTAGCTGGAGAAGAAGCAGCTTTCTGACCCACACCCTTCTGCGGGCAAACTGAAACCTTGTGACCCAGCTGGCCACACTTGTAACAAGTGAATTCCCCCTGACTGCCTCTCCCCGAGCCTACACTCGGCACTGGAAAGGTCGATCTAGAGACTGCACCCTGAGACTGCTGAGGGTTATAACCCTTCTGTCTCCTGCCATCACTCTGACTATCCTGGCTCCTCTTGGAGCCCTTCTGTTCTTCCTCCTCCTCCTGCATCATAATCTCCATATGAGCAGCAGCATCAACCAGGTGTCTATACTCTCGAATGTAAGACCCACCAACTCTCAACTTGAGGCCCCGCCTCAACTTCCGCTCAAACTCATAGCAACGGCGTTCCTCAGACGCCACCAGTTCCGGTGCAAACCTGGACAGACTGGTAAAAGTAGCCTCAAACTCGGCCACTGACAAGCCCTGCTGTTTAAGCCGACTAAACTGATCCCTCAGCTTCTCCCTAGCTGCTGCAGACAAAAACCTCTCCTGAAAAGCATTTATAAACGCCTCCCAAGTATTGCCCACACGAGCCTTCTCGTACTTCCACCATTGACCCGCATCTTTCTTCAGCTGGAAGGATGCCAAGGTCACTTTCAGTGCTCCGTCCTCGATGCCAAGCATCTCGAACGTCTTACTCATCTGTTCTAACCACTCATCAGCCTTCAGTGGCTCCTTCGGATCCCCGACAAACTCGTCCGGATTAGACCGGAAGAACTCCCTCTTCAAGAAAGAAGGTCCTGTCTCAGCTGCCTGATTCCCAGCTCTAAGAATACCCAAAGCTCCCGCTATCTCTCTGGCCAAGGCACCCATAGCCTGCTGACCTACTAGCTCAGCCACAGTGGCCTGCCCAACTCCCTCCTGCACTGCCGGAATCTCACCCGGTAACGGTACTTCCTGCCTCGCAGGTCTACCACGCCTAGCACCTCTTCCTCGTCCTGACATCCTAATAAAGGCAACACAGAACGTTAGCACATTCATAAATGTGCCGAAACTAAACACTCACGTCCTAATGCATGGACAACTGTAATTCACTCCACATAAGCACATAAACACATAAGCACTTACGAATTTCATTTCCGGATAATGATAGTCCCGAGACGTTACTAGAGTTCCGGTTAGAAACAGCATTGATCAAGTGCTTTTCCAACAAGACTCCCAGAAACTCAAGGATCCAATCAACAACCCAGAAATTAAATCCCATACCCACATAGTCACATAAGCATGTTATCAATTAAGCACATAGCATATGATACTACATCTAAGTCTCTATCAAGCGAGACAAACCCATTGTGATACTAATCACTTCCCACGTACCCAAAGTATTCGAACCCGGTACGCTCTGATACCAAGTTGTAACGCCCTCAAAATAACAACAATAAACCCATCAGATAAGACATGCATTTACATATAAACTAACCACACTCTTTTATTCTTTAGAGTTCCGTTACATAAGTATTATGTAACACCCTCAAAATAAACCCATAATAACCATAACATTAACATGCATTTATAAAAGAAAATGAATCATTTGAGTTATTCATCAGAGTATTCTTATTGAAAGACATCACATGTAACATCCTGCAACATCAAAATAAATGCCCTAAGGGCTTACATCTTTCCAAGCTAACACTTGGACACAAAAAGGATGAGTACTAACTCATTTACAAGTTAAGCCCTAGGCTTGAATGTTTACATGAAATCTCAAAAATAACAAAATAAAACATATAACTAAAGACAAGTCTTCAAAATCCCAAACATCAAATCCTTCCAGGCTAAGTCCGTGGAGGTAGCTTATCACCTGAACCTGAAAATGATGTTCCCATAAAGGGTGAGCCACAGCCCAGTAGAAAAATACTAAACCAAATATAAGCATTGAATAAAGCTATAGCATTCAATAGATGGTTAACTAAGATAATCAATTTTATCGTTAAACAGTCTCATGACACTAATGTCTAAGACACATTTCACTTTCCATTATTATCAACATGGCTCAGAACCTGGCCAACTTACAACAGTGAATTGTATATCATATTCACATTACTTCCAATATCAACAAAACAAACGAGACTCATGCTCATATCAAAACACTTCATACTTCCCATTTGATACACATTTTAGTGCTGTATCAATAATCATGTAAAAACACTTCAATATAATAAGCACACATAAAAATGGTGCTAATGGAGTCCATCCCCTATCTCCTCCCAAACAAAAATCCGGTTTAGAGGTCCATCCCCTATCTTCCCCTAAACCGTGGAGTACATCCCCTATCTCCTCCCAAACAATATGCATATGCAATGCTCAATCAATACATGTAATTTCTGTATTAATTCAATAGTCTAAATTTATGACTTAACAAATTGATTAGTTTCAATTTTCCCTAATCCGCATGCAATGTCTACAACAAGCACGACTATCCTCCACTGATAGCCCAAAACAGTTATTTATAGACTCGGAAAATAAATATACCAACTACACCATTTAATCAATAAATTCCCCAATTTCATGGATTTAACCAAATTCCCCAATTTCCTTGAATTAATTACTCAAATCAATTTAGTAATTCAACTAGGTTTTTTTTCCAAAATTTTCAAAGTGTCCCCAACCTATCAAAATACCAAACTTAGAACAAAGCATATAAAATGGAGTAGGAAAATCCCTACCTCGAAGAAAATAACCCGTATGGAGAAGATGGAGATGAAGACCAAAGACCAACGTGCTCCAAATCCCAAGTTTCTCAGATTAAAACGAAGCCCTCAACTCACTCTAACTTTTTAATAAAGGATCTAAGGTAGAAACTCACTCTAAGTAGATCAATCGAAAGAGAGAAGGTGTGTAGAGGGAGAGAGAGAGATAAAAACACTCCAGGGGCGGTTTTTAAAAAGTTATGAAGGAAAAGTAGGTCAAAAAGTGATCCAAAAAGTGAAATCACGGACTGATATAATCGACTCTACGCTCGAGCGTAGAAAGCCCCGCTCGAGCGTAAGACACAGAATCTTGCTCGAGCGTGAAGAAAGCCGCTCGAGCGTCGATTGCACCCTTCCAGAAGTTTTGCAGGCGCTGCACCCGCTCGAGCGTCAAACTCCCCGCTCGAGCGGAGG
This sequence comes from Camellia sinensis, assembly GCF_055761805.1. Taxonomy (NCBI): domain Eukaryota; kingdom Viridiplantae; phylum Streptophyta; class Magnoliopsida; order Ericales; family Theaceae; genus Camellia; species Camellia sinensis. The sequence continues at coordinate 9,487,126 of NC_138962.1, read as the reverse complement.
AGCAAAAACAAGGGATCACGCTCGAGCGTAAAAACTACCGCTCGAGCGGAAGAACTGCAGAGCAAAATACTGGGAGATGGAAAATCCCGCTCGAGCGTCAAAATTCCCGCTCGAGCGGAGAAGCAACAACGAAGGGACCGCTCGAGCGTTAAAACTTCCGCTCGAGCGTGAAGGCCAAAATCTGGGCATCACCTATCAGCATCTAAAATCAACCAACCTGTAACAGACCCGTCCAACACAACCTATACTTCAAATACAAAGAGATTAAAGGACAACAACAACCAATAAGTAATGACAGGATCCACGGAACCTAAGTCCGGATACAATAATTTAAAGAGAAAAGACCGGGGTCGCTATAACCTCCCCTCCTTAAAAGAATTTCGTCCCCGAAATTTAGCACAAGGTTTCGAAAACAAGTTTTTCTCAAATTCCAACAATATGATAACTCACTAATAAACAACTTGACCCAACACCGGCCATTCCATCTCTTAACAAAGAGGCATGCCACAATATGCAAAACAACCATATATTTCAACCTGCATTAACACTATGCAATTTTCTTTCAATTTCAACAATTTTCAATATATTCAATATATACAATGTTCCATTAAACTTCCATTTCGAGGCAAGTTCCAAAATATTTCCATTAACCAAAACATTCTAAATGTTTTACAGCTTAAGACATATATAAAAAGCTTTAAAGTTTGACAATATTACAAAATCTAACTACAAGATTACAAATCAATAAACATGTCCGGATATTTCTCGCGGACTTCCAACTCACGTTCCCATGTGGTTTCCTCCACCCCGTGATGTTTCCACAAAACTTTCACCAAAGGAATGGTCTTGCCTCGCAAGACTTGATCCCGTTTATCCAAGACCCGAACCGGTCTCTCCTCATACGAGACATCCTCATCAACTACTAAATCGGTCCAATCCAATACATGTGATGGATCCGGCTCATACTTCCGAAGCATACTCACATGAAACACGTCATGTACTCCGGACAACTGCGGCGGCAAAGCTAAACGATAAGCAGTCTCGCCAATCCTCTCAAGGATCTCAAAAGGACCAATGAATCGAGGGGACAACTTCCCGCTCTTCCCAAACCTCATCAATCCCCGTCTTGGTGATATCTTCAAAAAGACATGATCACTCACCTCAAACACCAAAGGTCTCCTCCTACGGTCGGCATAAGATTTCTGACGACTCTGGGCTGTAACAAGCCTCTTACGGATAAGCTCAACCTTCTCCGTCGTTTCCCTCACTAACTCCGGACCCAACAGAGGTGCATCACCCACCTCGGCCCAACAAACAGGAGACCTACACGGTCGGCCGTATAAGGCCTCAAACGGTGCCATACCGATACTAGACTGGAAGCTGTTGTTGTAGGCAAACTCCACTAATGGCAAGTGCCTCTCCCACGACCCGCTAAAGTCAAGAACACAACCCCGAAGCATATCTTCAAGGATCTGAATAGTACGCTCAGACTGCCCATCAGTCTGAGGATGATAAGCTGTGCTAAAGGTCAACTTAGTACCTAAGGCGCTCTGCAAGCTCTGCCATAATCTGGCAGTAAAACGAGGGTCCCTATCGGAGACGATCGTCACTGGAACCCCGTGCAACCTCACTATGTCCCGAATATACAAGTCGGCAAGATGATCTACTGAATCTCTAACGCGCATAGGAATGAAGTGCGCCGACTTAGTCAACCGGTCTACAACCACCCAAATAGCATCACTGCCCCGCTGAGTCCTCGGAAGACCTACAACGAAGTCCATAGTGACATGCTCCCACTTCCACTCGGCAATAGGCAAGGGTTGCAACAAACCCGCTGGCCTCTGATGTTCGGCCTTCACTTGCTGACAAGTAAGGCACTTAGATACGAAAGCTGCCACATCTCTCTTCATACCCCGCCACCAAAACTGGCGACCCAAATCCCGATACATCTTAGTACCTCCCGGATGCACCGCAAGGCGTGAATGATGAAACTCTCGGAGTACCTCCTCTCGATGAGACTCCGGTACAAACAGACGGTCTCGGTATCTCACACTCAGGTCGGGATACACCGTCAAACCTTTCTCAACCTTCCCACCAGAAATCTTCTCACGGAGGGATTCTACCTCAAGGTCGCCCCTCTGAGCCTCTAACACTCGAGTCACAAGTGTAGGTTGCGCAACAACAGAAAACAAGGCCGCAGCCTCAACGGATTCGCCCAGAAGCAAATCAAACTCTCCAAGTGCACCTAACATCTCCCACTCTCGGATGGCTATACTAGCTATGTCACCAACAGGTTTCCTGCTAAGGGCGTCGGCCACCACATTGGCCTTTCCCGGATGATAATGCAATTCAAAGTCATAATCCTCAATAAATTCCATCCACCTCCTCTGCCTCAAGTTCAAGTCTTTCTGTGTGAACAGATATTTCAGACTCTTATGATCCGAGAATACCTCGAACCTCTCACCGTAAAGATAATGTCTCCAAATCTTCAAGGCAAATATCACAGCTGCTAACTCTAAATCATGCGTAGGGTAATTCTTCTCGTGAACTTTCAACTGACGTGAGCCATAGGCAACCACTTTCCCCTCTTGCATCAACACACAACCAAGACCCTCTCGTGAGGCGTCACAATAGACTGCATAACCCAACCCTCTCTCCGGAATAATCAAGACTGGAGCAGTGGTCAGTCTAACTTTCAACTCCTGGAACGACTTTTCATAAGTCTCACTCCAAGCAAATTTGACTCCCTTCCGAGTCAATCTAGTCAAAGGCGAAGCTAATCTGGAGAAATCTCTTACAAACCGGCGATAATACCCAGCTAATCCCAGAAAACTGCGGATCTCAAACACACTCTTAGGCTGTACCCAATCTTGCCCTGCCTCTGTCTTGGATGTATCAACAGACACCCCTTCCCTAGAAACTACATGGCCTAAGAACTTCACCTCCTCTAGCCAGAACTCACACTTCCCAAACTTAGCATAAAGCTGATGGGCTCTAAGTAAATCAAGCACCACCCTCAAGTGTTCCTCGTGCTCTTCCTCTGAAGGTGAATAGATAAGGATGTCGTCCACGAAGACGACTACAAAACGATCTAGAAATTTCCGGAATATCCGGTTCATCAAATCCATAAACACTGCCGGTGCATTGGTGAGCCCAAATGGCATCACCAAAAACTCATAGTGGCCATACCGCGTACGGAATGCCGTCTTTGGAATATCCTCCTCCCTGACTCTCAACTGATGATAACCTGATCTCAAGTCTATCTTCGAGAAACAACGGGAACCTTTCAACTGATCGAACAGATCATCTATACGGGGCATAGGGTACTTATTCTTAACCGTAGCCCGATTCAATTTCCGGTAATCTATACAAAGTCTCAAAGCACCACCTTTCTTTTTAACAAAGAGGGCTGGTGCTCCCCAAGGCGAAACACTAGGACGTATAAAGCCTTTATCTAGCAACTCCTGGAGTTGGATCTTCAACTCAACTAACTCAGCTGGGGCAAAACGATAGGGTGCCATAGAAATCGGCGCCGTGCCGGGCACTAAGTCAATAGAGAATTCAATCTCTCGATGCGGTGGCAAACCAACAAGATCCTCGGGAAAAAACGTCCGAGTACTCACACACCACCCTTGGCAACACAATCTGAGTCTCACCGTCCTCACTAATCGAAAGGTTAGCAAGTAGACCACTAAGCTCACTCCGTCCTCGCGGAACATACCCCGGTGGCAAAACACTACCAACACGGTCCCCCAGAAAATGAAAACACTCACCATTCACGGTACAACAAGTGACTCTCTGGCGGTAGCAATCAATAACTGCCCGGTATGACGATAACCAGTCCATACCCAAAATAACATCGAAACCTCTCATAGGCATAACTACAAAGGAAAATGGGATTCTATGGTAATCAACCTCTATATCACAACCCCTAACACCGTGTTTCAAAATCAATTCACCCCCAAGAGGCGACACTACACAAATAGGAGATGCTAACTGTGCTAACTCCAACTCCAAAACAGATGCAAATGCAGCAGACACAAAGGAATGAGATGCACCCGTATCAATCAAAACATTAGCAACCGAGTTGCAAAACAAGAAAGTACCTCTCACAACAGATGGAGCCGGTACAAGATCCTGCGCGGTAACAGCATACACGCGCCCAGATGACCTCTGATCAACCTGCTCACCCCTAGGAGCATAAGATTGTTGCACCGACTGAGACGATGAAGCCCCCTGATTGGCCCTCGAGGCCTGACCCGACTGAGCTGGCTGTTGACCCTGAATCTGTCTCAAACCAGATGCACCAGGTGTGCCACCCAACTGCGGGCAATACCTCTTCATATGCCCTGGCTGACCACACTGATAACACGAGAGTGGCTGGCCTCTACCCTGACTCTGGCTCTGAGATCGAGCCGAAGATGATGCTGCTCTCTGCACTCCTCCCCTCTGAGGACAAACTGGAGACTTGTGGCCCAGCTGGCCACACTTGAAGCAGGTAATGCCTCCTTGACTGCCTTTCCCCGAACTAGCACTCGGCACAGGAAAAGTCGATCTAGAAAAGCTACTCTGAGACTGTTGGGGATTAAAACCCTTCTGTCTCCTACCATCACTCTGACCATCCTGACTCCTCTTGGAGCCCTTCTGTCCTTCCTCCTCCTCCTGCATCATGATTTCCATGTGGGCTGCAGCATCAACCAAACGCCCATAATCCCGAATCATAGTTCCCCCAACTCTCAGCTTGAGGCCACGCCTCAACTTCCTCTCAAACTCAATACAACGGCGTTCCTCAGACGCCACCAATTCAGGTGCAAACCTGGATAAACTAGTAAATGCAGCCTCAAACTCGGCCACTGAAGAACTCGACTGCTTAAGCTGGCAGAACTGGTCTCTCAGCTTCTCCCTAACTGCTGGAGATAAGAACTTCTCCTGGAAAGCATTCACAAAAGCCTCCCATGTACCTCATATACGCCCCTTAGTGAACTTCCACCACTGACCCGCAGCCCCCTTCAACTGGAATGATGCCAAGGTCACCTTCAACCCCTCGTCTTCGATGCCAAGCATCTCAAACGTCTTCGTTGTCTGTTCGAGCCATTCGTCTGCCTTAAGCGGCTCTTTAGGATCACCCACAAATTCATCCGGATTAGACCGGAAGAACTCCCTATTCAGAAAGGAAGGTCCTGCATCCGCAACAACAACCTGGGCTTGATTCTCAGCCCTAAGAATGCCTACTGACTCCCTGAATGCCCCTGCTATCTCTCGGGCTAAAGCGCCCATAGCCTGCTGGCCTACTGGCTCGGCCACATTGGCCTGGCCAATTCCCTCACGAACTGCCGGAATCTCCTCTGGCACCGGTACCTCCTGCCTACCCGGCCTACCACGCCTACCGCGTCCTCGTCCTCGCCCTGACATCCTAATAAAGGAAACAAACAAAGACGTTAGCACATTAATAAATGTGCCGAAACTAAACACTCGCGTCCTAATGCATTGGACAAAAATAATTCATTCCACGTAAGCACATAATCACATAAGCACCTACGAATTTCATTCCTGGATAATAATAGTCCCGAAGCGTTACTATAGTTCCGGTTGGAAACAGCATTGATCAAGTGCCTTTCCAACAAGACTACTAGAAACTCAAGGGTCCAATTAACATCCTAGAAACTACGTTCCATACCCACATAATCACATAAACATGCTATCATATAAGCACATAACAGTACATCTAAGTCTCTATCAAGCGAGACGAACCCATTGTGATACTAATCACTTCCCACGTACCCAAAGTATTCGAACCCGGTACGCTCTGATACCAAGTTGTAACACCCTCAAAATAAACCCATAATAACCATAACATTAACATGCATTTATAAAAGAAAATGAATCATTTGAGTTATTCATCAGAGTATTCTTATTGAAAGACATCACATGTAACATCCTGCAACATCAAAATAAATGCCCTAAGGGCTTACATCTTTCCAAGCTAACACTTGGACACAAAAAGGATGAGTACTAACTCATTTACAAGTTAAGCCCTAGGCTTGAATGTTTACATGAAATCTCAAAAATAACAAAATAAAACATATAACTAAAGACAAGTCTTCAAAATCCCAAACATCAAATCCTTCCAGGCTAAGTCCGTGGAGGTAGCTTATCACCTGAACCTGAAAATGATGTTCCCATAAAGGGTGAGCCACAACCCAGTAGAAAAATACTAAACCAAATATAAGCATTGAATAAAGCTATAGCATTCAATAGATGGTTAACTAAGATAATCAATTTTATCGTTAAACAGTCTCATGACACTAATGTCTAAGACACATTTCACTTTCCATTATTATCAACATGGCTCAGAACCTGGCCAACTTACAACAGTGAATTGTATATCATATTCACATTACTTCCAATATCAACAAAACAAACGAGACTCATGCTCATATCAAAACACTTCATACTTCCCATTTGATACACATTTTAGTGCTGTATCAATAATCATGTAAAAACACTTCAATATAATAAGCACACATAAAAATGGTGCTAATGGAGTCCATCCCCTATCTCCTCCCAAACAAAAATCCGGTTTAGAGGTCCATCCCCTATCTTCCCCTAAACCGTGGAGTACATCCCCTATCTCCTCCCAAACAATATGCATATGCAATGCTCAATCAATACATGTAATTTCTGTATTAATTCAATAGTCTAAATTTATGACTTAACAAATTGATTAGTTTCAATTTTCCCTAATCCGCATGCAATGTCTACAACAAGCACGACTATCCTCCACTGATAGCCCAAAACAGTTATTTCTAGACTCGGAAAATAAATATACCAACTACACCATTTAATCAATAAATTCCCCAATTTCATGGATTTAACCAAATTCCCCAATTTCCTTGAATTAATTACTCAAATCAATTTAGTAATTCAACTAGGTTTTTTTTCCAAAATTTTCAAAGTGTCCCCAACCTATCAAAATACCAAACTTAGAACAAAGCATATAAAATGGAGTAGGAAAATCCCTACCTCGAAGAAAATAACCCGTATGGAGAAGATGGAGATGAAGACCAAAGACCAACGTGCTCCAAATCCCAAGTTTCTCAGATTAAAACGAAGCCCTCAACTCACTCTAACTTTTTAATAAAGGATCTAAGGTAGAAACTCACTCTAAGTAGATCAATCGAAAGAGAGAAGGTGTGTAGAGGGAGAGAGAGAGATAAAAACACTCCAGGGGCGGTTTTTAAAAAGTTATGAAGGAAAAGTAGGTCAAAAAGTGATCCAAAAAGTGAAATCACGGACTGATATAATCGACTCTACGCTCGAGCGTAGAAAGCCCCGCTCGAGCGTAAGACACAGAATCATGCTCGAGCGTGAAGAAAGCCGCTCGAGCGTCGATTGCACCCTTCCAGAAGTTTTGCAGGCGCTGCACCCGCTCGAGCGTCAAACTCCCCGCTCGAGCGGAGGAGCAAAAACAAGGGATCACGCTCGAGCGTAAAAACTACCGCTCGAGCGGAAGAACTGCAGAGCAAAATACTGGGAGATGGAAAATCCCGCTCGAGCGTCAAAATTCCCGCTCGAGCGGAGAAGCAACAACGAAGGGACCGCTCGAGCGTTAAAACTTCCGCTCGAGCGTGAAGGCCAAAATCTGGGCATCACCTATCGGCATCTAAAATCAACCAACCTGTAACAGACCCGTCCAACACAACCTATACTTCAAATACAAAGAGATTAAAGGACAACAATAACCAATAAGTAATGACAGGATCCACGGAACCTAAGTCCGGATACAATAATTTAAAGAGAAAAGACCGGGGTCGCTATATATTACATGTTAACATCAAAAACAAAATGCCCTACGGGCTTACAGCTTTCCAAGTTAACACTTGGTTACAACAAGAGTACTAACTCGTTTACACATTAAGCCCTTGGCTTGAAGTTACATGTAATACATCAAAGGTTAAGCGACAAAAGTATGTCCGCCACTAGTCTCCCAGCTATGTCCTTGGAGGTGGCATGCTTCCTGCACCTAAAAATGATATTCCCATATAGGGTGAGCCACAGCCCAGTAGAAATACACTAAACCAACCATGAACAATGCCTAAAATATTAGCAATTGATAGATGGTCAACACTGATACATCCACATAAATCACATATTTATGTCATACAACTTATGAGTCTAAGTTACCTTTCATTTTCCCTTTTTCAACAGATAAGCATGCTAGCTCTATCATCATTTCCACAGATATGTATAAAAACTATATCTCACATTCAGATAAGCATAAAAGCTATATCCACATTCTCAACAGATATGTATAACAACAATATCCCACATTCACAGATAAGCATATAAGCTGTATCCACACTTCACAAAGATAAGCATATGAGCTCTATCTTCACTTCTCTAGACAAGCATATGAGCTGTGTCTACGGAGTTCATCCCCTATCTTCTCCCAATACTTATCCAGTTTAGAGGTACATCCCCTATCTTCCCCTAAACCGCGGAGTACATCCCCTATCTCCTCCTCTACACATAACGTATATAAACACATTGGTTCTATATACAATCACCCAATACATACAGTTAATGTATTATATCAACCGTCAAGTTCCATGACACATTTCATTAATTAGTTTCAGTTTACCTAATCATCATGCATTGTCTACAACAATCACGACTATCCTCCACCGATTGCCCAAAGCAGTTATTTCTAAACAGAAAATAAATGCACAAATGGATATTCAATCAACATTTCATTTCCTCATTTCTCACAATTAATTATCCCAATTAATTAAACAATGTAATTAGGCCATTTTCCATAATTACCATTTCAACCCTTAGGTCCCATTTCCATCAATGAATTAATATCTATTCCATTTTTTTCATGCCAAACATGCATCTAGGTTTATTATGAATAAAACCCCAACTTTTGTAAAATTACACAAAAGCCCCAAACTTTCACAAAATTACCAAACCAAGCCCAACATCTCAAAATACCAAAATTTAAAGACAAAACCCATAGAGAGGAGTAGGATATCCCTACCTCAAATTCGGAGTCCCAAAGGAGAAGACGACAAAACCCAACGTGCTCCAAAACCCGAGATTTTCAGATTAAAATGAAGCCCTCGACGATCAACAACTTTTTTGTAAAGGCCAAAGGTGAGTAAATCACTCCTACTAGATCAAAACCTAGAGAGAAGGTAGAGTCTAGAGTGAGAGGCTCAACAATGGTGATTTTGGAAAAGTAAGAGAGAGAAGAGAAAGTAAAAAGTGATTTGAAAAGTCACAATTTCGGGACTTAAACCCAGTCGTCCGCTCGAGCGTAAAACACCCCGCTCGAGCGTCACTCACAGACTCCCGCTCGAGCGTCCAAACTTCCGCTCGAGCGCCGAATGCACTCTCCCAGCATTTATACAGAACCAGGCCTCCGCTCGAGCTTCCAACTCTACGCTCGAGCGTCACTCAGACAACCCCGCTCGAGCGGCCAATACCACGCTCGAGCGTACAACGCTGCACAGGAAAATACTGAATGAGTGTAATCTCCGCTCGAGCGCCAAAACCCTCGCTCGAGCGTACAAGCCAAAACTTGGGCAACTAGTTTTGGTTTCTAAACTCAACCAACCTGTAACAAACCTGCCCAACACATCCTATAACTCAATATACAAAGTACAAAGGATGCAAACACGATAATAAACAACAACCAACATCCACGGACACATGTCCGGATCACTATACAACAAGGGTAAACCCGGGATCGCTATAACTTCCATTTTTATTCAAGTCATTTTTCTATTCAACTTCCTTTTTTATTTAATTTCCAATTAGATCGTTATGGTATAGTGGTTTCTTGAATGAACTTCCATTTTTAATTTTCTAGAACTTCCATTTTTATTCAAGTTATTTTTCTATTCAACTTTCATCTTTAATTTTATTCAACTTCCATTTTTATTCAATTTACTGTTCTATTAAACTTCCTTTTTTATTTAATTTCCAAATAGATCGTTAAGGTATTGTGGTTTCTTGAAAGAACTTCCATTTTTAATTTTCTGCAACATCTGTTTTTATTTTTATTCCAATTCCATTTTTATTCAAGTTATTTTTCTATTCAACTTCCTTTTTTATTTAATTTCCAAATAGGTCGTTATAGTATAGTCGTTTCTTGATTGAACTTCCATTTTTAATTTTCTGCGACTTCTATTTTTATTTTTATTCAACTTCCATTTTTATTTTTATTCCACTTCCATTTTTATTCAATTTACTTTTCTATTAAACTTCATTTTTTATTTAATTTCCAAATAGATCGTAAACGTATTGTGGTCTCTTCTATAGTGATCCCGGTTTTCCCTTCATTGTTTAATTGTATTTCAGACTCGGTTCCGTGGATGTGTTGTTGTCTTTTTCTAGTTTCCATCCTTTACTCTTTGTATATGAGTCTTGGGTCGTGTTGGGTAGGTTTAAAACACGTTGGTTGTGTTTGGAAACCAAGGGTTAGTGTCCATTAAATTTTCATAATGGTTCATTTAATATCCTTATTAGTGGTTCATTTAATATCCTTATTAGTGGTTACAAACTTGTTCATTTAATATCCGTAGTAGTTCAATTACTACCCTTATTAGTGGTCCATTCATATTCAAACTTGTGCATTCATATTTGTAACTTGTGTTCATTTAATTCTAGTTAGTGTTCATTTAATGCTAGTTAGTGTCCATTTAATTCTAACTTGTCCTTTCATTTTCCAATTAATGGGCTTTAATAACGACCTTTTAATATCACTTGTTCATCTCCCTTTTGATTTCAAAACCCTAGAACCATCTTCTCTCTCTACACACCTTCTCTCTAGGTTTTCATCTCCCTCTAGTGTAAATCTAGACTAAGTCCTTTGTAAGAAAGGTAGAGTGGGTTGAGGGCTTCATTTTAATATGAAAGTTTGGCGATTTGGAGCACTTTGGTTTTTGGCCATCATCTTCTCCATTTGAGGTAGGGATTTCTTTGTTCTTTTTCAATACTCCATCTATAGATAGACATGTGGTAATTTTGTATTGCATGAAAATCATATCCGTGTTGGATTTGTTTGAAAATCATGAGGGGAACCTAGGGTTGGTTGTTTGAGAATGGTTTTGTTATCACTGACTGTGGTTTGGACTAATTAGAGAGTAAAATTAGCATGTTATTGTTGAAAGAAGAGAAAGCACTAAATTATATTTTGATTTGGTAAACTAAAAAGGATTTACGGTTGAACAATGTTGGTAAATTTCTATTGTTAATATGAGTTGTGTAGAAGGTGTTAACAGTTAAGGGATTAATTATGGTATTGGGGTTATTTTGAAATGAACGTATTGAATCAAGTTGGGTTATGGCTTATTATCCAAGGAATTGATTTTGTAAAATGAAGAAAATGTAATTGGTTTTGTGAAAAGGGAAAAGTGTTTTTGGAATAAGTGATGGAACATGTTGACTTAAGAAAATTATGTAGTTGATCTTGAAAATGGTAAATGAAATGTTAACTCTATGTGAGTCTCGGAAAATAAATTTGAGAATTGAACTATTGTATCATGAGTGTCGAATACACATATTTGGGGGTTTTATCCTTACCTATCGTACTAGTGTCGTTGTTGGGTTTAAGGTTTGCTTGAGAGTTGAGTCTCTTTTATTAGGTGTACTGAATACATGCATCTAGAGGTTTTGTCCTTGGTCATCGGTGGAGGATGACATTGGTGTGTTGAATTGTGATGTATGCGTTACACTTGTGTTGGTTAAACATTATTGAATAGTTTATGTGTATGTATTACACTTGTTATTGATGCTTTGTTGTATTGAGGAATTTGTATATGATAATTGTTTATATACATTGTTTTGTGTGGGAGGAGATAGGGGATGTACTCCACGATTTAGGGGAAGATAGGGGATGGACCTCTAAACCGAAAACTGTTTGACATTGATACAGCACTACAATGTGTATCATTTGTGAAGTATAGAAGTGTTTTTGTTTGATATTGATACAACACCAAAATGTGTATCATTTGTGAAGTATGGAAGTGTTTTTATCTGAGATTGATACAGTACTAAAATGTGTATCTATTATGAGGTATGAAATGTTTAAAATGAGTTATTATCTCGCTTATCGCTTGGCGTATCCTTAGCTTACTGTGCATATAGCCGGTAGAGCAGAGTTTTAGTTGTTATCGTCAGTGTATCTAAGTATGTTATGGGTTGCGGTGGTTACAGTTTTGAAAGGCCGAGCTGCCTCATTTGTGGATTATATACATGTTGATGATTTGTTATTTCCCTTTTATTTAAGGCATGCATGTATTGATATGAATGAATTGGGAACAAACCAAAATGCCATTTTGAGATTTTGGAAAGTGTGAAGGAAAATGGGGAATTTGTGAACATGTTTTCAAAAAAGGTCATTTTGTTGTAAGTACGGAAAATGGGGGAAGAGTAATGGGCTTGGTGAAATTGTTTTTTTTAAAACTGTTATAGTCATGAAAGTTTGGAAAAATGGGTAATAAAAAGGAAAGGAAAAAAAAAGGTGAACCGCTTATAGCGTCGAATGAAATGGCTGTTTTCAAGAAAAGTTCATACTTATGTATATTTTGTATAAACTGCCACATTACTATTCTAGTATGAGATTGAACATTCATGATCATAGCTATCTGTAAGTTGTTATTGTTGAGGATCATGTTGAGATCTCTACTGGACTATATGTTCATCCCACGTTGTTGAATCTTTTTCAGGTGATAGCCAGGATGTGCTACAAGGTTTTGGATCTTCTTATTTGTTGGCCACAGGGCCTCTTTTGTGTTGGCAGAATGCCATTTATGTAAAAGGGTTATACCCTTCTTCTTGACTTTTAATGATGTAAGCCCAAGGGCAATTTATTTAGTGTTCTCATGTTGTATTTACTTGCATACGAATGAGAGCAATGTTATTCACTTCTACAAGTTGAATATACGAGTTTATTTCCGCATGTTATCTCTGAAATGGAATTAAGTAAATGAAATTGGTAATACTTCGAGTAATAAAAAGTGGGGCGTGACAACTTGGTATCAGAGCGAGCCGGGTTTGAATACTTTGGGCTCGTGGGAAGTAGTTTTTACTACAGTGGGTTTGCTTCATGTGGTGAGGACGTTGCATATAGTTAACATGAATGTTAGGACTTGTATGTTGCATTTATGTGGGCATGGGATTAAGTTTTCTGGATATTACTCGTAGCCGGTGAACTTGCTTTGAGGTCCTCTTGGAAACACGCCCGATCAACGTGGTTTCTGATAGGAATTCCTTGAGAGTTCCGGGATGAGTGACTATCTTTATGGACTTGATTCGATTATGTGTTTAAATGTTTAAATGTTTATATGCAATAGAAATGTATGTTTAGGGTGGTAAGTGTATGCCTCGGGGAAGGCTGTTGTGTTGTGCAGTAAGTGTGATTTTGTTTTTGGACTTTATAGGATGTCTACACGAGGGAGCATGAGATTTGTATCTCGGGTTAGAGGAAATGGTACCGGTGTGTTGATTAGTGTTTTGGGCTTTGCTAGTTAATGAGTTTGTTGTGATCCCATCAGTTATGTATTTGGGTGGTGTTCGTATTATGACTTGTTATCGGTTGGTGACTATGTGTGGGTGAAACGAGTTAGTGGTGTTATTGGTTATTGGTTATGGTTTGTGAGTGGGAAGAGAATTTCTTGAGTGGATGCTGACGGCAATCTTTGAAAGGAAAATCAGTTTGTGTCCTCGGATAACGAGGGTAGCATTGGTTAAAATTGTCATTTGTATTAGGGATTGGGTGATTGAGGTTGACCATGTCAGTCTTGAGTTTGAGGAGAAGGGCAGGCTTGCTATGTAGGCTTGGGGGTGAAGACTCCCTTAAAAGCAGTGTTGGTGTGGTTCAATTTTAGGAAATCCGGTGAGATTCCAAAATTTGGGGGTTTGTGTAGGGAACTCCGTGTTTGGGGTAAATGGTTTTGAGTGGCACATCAGTTTGTCGTTTACTAAGTGTGGCTGTTTATTGAGTTGATTAGTCAACTTTTTGGCATCGGGTTTTGGTTGGCATTGGTCACCTTGAGGATAGTCGTGATTGTTGTAGACATTGCATGTGGATTAGGGAAAACTGAAACTAACCATATTGGTTAAGTCATTGATTTTGACTGTTGAATTAATACAGAAAATACGTGTATTGATTGTGTGTTGTATATGACAAGTGTTTGATTCATTGCATATGCATTTTGTTTGGGAGGAGATAGGGGATGTACTCCACGGTTTAGGGGAAGATAGGGGATGGACCTCTAAACCGGATTTTGTTTGGGAGGAGATAGGGGATGGACTCCATTAGCACCACTATATGTGTGCTTATTGATTTTTGGAAGTGATTTTTTTTTTTTACATGATGTTGATACAGAAAATTTGTGTATCAATTGAAGTATGGAAATGTTTATATATGAGTTGTAGTCTCATTTAATAGCTTGGCTAGGCAATGGGCCATGTTTATGATTTTAAATTGATTAAGTAAAGGAAGGTAGGATGAAATTCCAAAATCATGAATTTCTTATGCCTTATGTGTTGATAGCAAGGTTGTTATTTCTATTAACTATTATTATAGAAATGTTATGTTTTATGTTGGTTGTGGCATCACCGTGTGAGTGGTGGGTGTTATGTTGGAAATAGATTGGAACATAAATTCTTCCTAGTGTTTTGGCCTTCTAAGGGCGCTGTTAAAAAGGAAAATGTTGAGGATTTGATTTAATTTGAATGTTATGAGAATTTCCAAACGAGTAGTTTTTGGCAAATAAACTGGAGATGTTTATGCATTATGGGTTTATGAAAAATGTTTACAAAACTTTTGAGTTTCGCATGGAAAATGAAAAATTTATTTTTGAATGTCACGTTGAAAATTTGATTATCTTTGAGAAATGTCTCATGAACAAAAGAATGATTTTTCTTATATTTATATAAAAGATTTGCTTTGATTGTCTTATGTGAAGTTATGAATGTTGAGTAGTGACATAGCTTGGAGCGGTAGTCGGGTGTTTTGGTGATTTGTTTCGGGAAGGGTTTGGTTTTGTTGAGGCTTTTGTGCCTGAGTGTTGCCTTTTGAAACGTGTCCCCTTGGTAAGCCCTTTCTTTTGTGAGAGTTAACCAGAGGTTTGTGGTGAGAATAGTTTCTTTTCTAAGTGCTCGGGTGTTGAGTGCTATGTGATTAGTTGGCCTTGTGTTTCTGGTGTATTCTTAATTTCGGGGACGAAATTCTTTAAGGAGGGGAGGTTATAGCGATCCCGGTTTTCCCTTCATTGTTTAATTGTATTTCAGACTCGGTTCCGTGGATGTGTTGTTGTCTTTTTCTAGTTTCCATCCTTTACTCTTTGTATATGAGTCTTGGGTCGTGTTGGGTAGGTTTAAAACACGTTGGTTGTGTTTGGAAACCAAGGGTTAGTGTCCATTAAATTTTCATAATGGTTCATTTAATATCCTTATTAGTGGTTCATTTAATATCCTTATTAGTGGTTACAAACTTGTTCATTTAATATCCGTAGTAGTTCAGTTACTACCCTTATTAGTGGTCCATTCATATTCAAACTTGTGCATTC
This sequence comes from Camellia sinensis, assembly GCF_055761805.1. NCBI lineage: Eukaryota > Viridiplantae > Streptophyta > Magnoliopsida > Ericales > Theaceae > Camellia > Camellia sinensis. The sequence goes on along the minus strand of NC_138962.1, from coordinate 9,471,545 downwards.
ATATTTGTAACTTGTGTTCATTTAATTCTAGTTAGTGTTCATTTAATGCTAGTTAGTGTCCATTTAATTCTAACTTGTCCTTTCATTTTCCAATTAATGGGCTTTAATAACAACCTTTTAATATCACTTGTTCATCTCCCTTTTGATTTCAAAACCCTAGAACCATCTTCTCTCTCTACACACCTTCTCTCTAGGTTTTCATCTCCCTCTAGTGTAAATCTAGACTAAGTCCTTTGTAAGAAAGGTAGAGTGGGTTGAGGGCTTCATTTTAATATGAAAGTTTGGCGATTTGGAGCACTTTGGTTTTTGGCCATCATCTTCTCCATTTGAGGTAGGGATTTCTTTGTTCTTTTTCAATACTCCATCTATAGATAGACATGTGGTAATTTTGTATTGCATGAAAATCATATCCGTGTTGGATTTGTTTGAAAATCATGAGGGGAACCTAGGGTTGGTTGTTTGAGAATGGTTTTGTTATCACTGACTGTGGTTTGGACTAATTAGAGAGTAAAATTAGCATGTTATTGTTGAAAGAAGAGAAAGCACTAAATTATATTTTGATTTGGTAAACTAAAAAGGATTTACGGTTGAACAATGTTGGTAAATTTCTATTGTTAATATGAGTTGTGTAGAAGGTGTTAACAGTTAAGGGATTAATTATGGTATTGGGGTTATTTTGAAATGAACGTATTGAATCAAGTTGGGTTATGGCTTATTATCCAAGGAATTGATTTTGTAAAATGAAGAAAATGTAATTGGTTTTGTGAAAAGGGAAAAGTGTTTTTGGAATAAGTGATGGAACATGTTGACTTAAGAAAATTATGTAGTTGATCTTGAAAATGGTAAATGAAATGTTAACTCTATGTGAGTCTCGGAAAATAAATTTGAGAATTGAACTATTGTATCATGAGTGTCGAATACACATATTTGGGGGTTTTATCCTTACCTATCGTACTAGTGTCGTTGTTGGGTTTAAGGTTTGCTTGAGAGTTGAGTCTCTTTTATTAGGTGTACTGAATACATGCATCTAGAGGTTTTGTCCTTGGTCATCGGTGGAGGATGACATTGGTGTGTTGAATTGTGATGTATGCGTTACACTTGTGTTGGTTAAACATTATTGAATAGTTTATGTGTATGTATTACACTTGTTATTGATGCTTTGTTGTATTGAGGAATTTGTATATGATAATTGTTTATATACATTGTTTTGTGTGGGAGGAGATAGGGGATGTACTCCACGATTTAGGGGAAGATAGGGGATGGACCTCTAAACCGAAAACTGTTTGACATTGATACAGCACTACAATGTGTATCATTTGTGAAGTATAGAAGTGTTTTTGTTTGATATTGATACAACACCAAAATGTGTATCATTTGTGAAGTATGGAAGTGTTTTTATCTGAGATTGATACAGTACTAAAATGTGTATCTATTATGAGGTATGAAATGTTTAAAATGAGTTATTATCTCGCTTATCGCTTGGCGTATCCTTAGCTTACTGTGCATATAGCCGGTAGAGCAGAGTTTTAATTGTTATCGTCAGTGTATCTAAGTATGTTATGGGTTGCGGTGGTTACAGTTTTGAAAGGCCGAGCTGCCTCATTTGTGGATTATATACATGTTGATGATTTGTTATTTCCCTTTTATTTAAGGCATGCATGTATTGATATGAATGAATTGGGAACAAACCAAAATGCCATTTTGAGATTTTGGAAAGTGTGAAGGAAAATGGGGAATTTGTGAACATGTTTTCAAAAAAGGTCATTTTGTTGTAAGTACGGAAAATGGGGGAAGAGTAATGGGCTTGGTGAAATTGTTTTTTTTAAAACTGTTATAGTCATGAAAGTTTGGAAAAATGGGTAATAAAAAGGAAAGGAAAAAAAAAGGTGAACCGCTTATAGCGTCGAATGAAATGGCTGTTTTCAAGAAAAGTTCATACTTATGTATATTTTGTATAAACTGCCACATTACTATTCTAGTATGAGATTGAACATTCATGATCATAGCTATCTGTAAGTTGTTATTGTTGAGGATCATGTTGAGATCTCTACTGGACTATATGTTCATCCCACGTTGTTGAATCTTTTTCAGGTGATAGCCAGGATGTGCTACAAGGTTTTGGATCTTCTTATTTGTTGGCCACAGGGCCTCTTTTGTGTTGGCGGAATGCCATTTATGTAAAAGGGTTATACCCTTCTTCTTGACTTTTAATGATGTAAGCCGAAGGGCAATTTATTTAGTGTTCTCATGTTGTATTTACTTGCATATGAATGAGAGCAATGTTATTCACTTCTACAAGTTGAATATACGAGTTTATTTCCGCATGTTATCTCTGAAATGGAATTAAGTAAATGAAATTGGTAATACTTCGAGTAATAAAAAGTGGGGCGTGACACAATAAACTTCAATTTTTAATTTTCTGCAACTTCCGTTTTTATTTTTATTCCACTTCCATTTTTATTCAAGTTATTTTTCTGTTCAACTTCCTTTTTTATTTAATTTCCAAACAGATCGTTAAGGTATAGTGGTTTCTTGAATGAACTTCCAATTTTAATTTTCTGCAACTTCCATTTTTATTTCTATTCAACTTCCTTTTTTTTTTTTTTAATTTCCAAATAGATCGTTAAGGTATAGTGGTTTTTGGATTGAACTTCCAATTTTAATTTTATGCAGCTTTCATTTTTATTTCATTCAACTTCCATTTTTATTCAATTTAGTTTTCTATTAAACTTCCCCATTTATTTAATTTCCAAATAGATCATTAAGGTATGGTGGTTTCTTCAATGAATTTTCATTTTTAATTTTCTGCAACTTCTACTTTTATTTTTAATTAACTTCAATTTTTCTTCAAGTAACATTTCTATTCAACTTCCTTTTTTATTTAATTTCCAAATAGGTCGTTAACGTATAGAGGTTTCTTGAATGAACTTCTATTTTTAATTTTATGCTACTTTCAATTTTATTTTTATTCAACTTCCACTTTTATTCAATTTACTTTTTTATTAAACTGCCTTTTTTCTTTAATTTCCAAATAGATCGTTAAGGTATAGTGGTTTTTTGAATGAACTTCCATTTTTAATTTTCTGCAACTTCTATTTTTATTTTTATTTAACTTCCTTTTTCATTCAAGTTTCTTTTCTACTCAACTTCCTTTTTTATTTAATTTCCAAATAGATCGTTAAGGTATAGTGGCTTCTTCAATGAACTTCCAATTTTAATTTTCTGCAACTTCCATTTTTATTTCTATACAACTTCTTTTTTTATTGAAGTTTCTTTTCTATTCAACTTCCTTTTTTATTTAATTTCTAAATAGATCGTTAAGGTATAGTGGTTTCTGGATTAAACTTCCATTTTTAATTTTATGCAAGTTTCACTTTTATTTTTATTGAACTTCCATTTTTATTCAATTTACTTTTCTATTAGACTTCCTTTTTTATTTAATTTCCAAATAGATCGTTAAGGGATATTGGTTTCTTGAATGAACTTCCATTTTTAATTTTCTGCAAATTTCATTTCTATTTTTATTCAACTTTCATTTTTATTCTAGTTATTTTTCTATTCAACTTCTTTTTTATTTAATTTCCAAATAGATCGTTAAGGTATAGTGGTTTTTTGAATGAATTTCCATTTTTAATTTTCTGCAACTTCCATTTTTATTCAAGTTACTTTTCAATTGAACTTCTTTTTTTATTTAATTTCCAAATAGATCGTTAAGGTATAGTGGTTTCCTGAATGAACTTCCAATTTTAATTTTCTGCAACTTCCATTTTTATTTCTATTCAACTTCTTTTTTTATTCAAGTTTCTTTTCTATTCAACTTCCTTTTTTATTTAATTTCTAAATAGATCGTTAAGGTATAGTGGTTTCTAGATTGAACTTCCATTTTTATTTTTATGCAACTTTCATTTTTATTTTTATTCAACTTCCATTTTTATTCAATTTACTTTTCTATTAAACTTCCTTTTTTATTTAATTTTCTAATAGATCGTTAAGGTATAGTTGTTTCTTGAATGAACTTCCAATTTTAATTTTCTGCACCTTCCAGTTTTATTCAAGTTACTTTTCAATTCAACTTCATTTTTTATTTAATTTTCAAACAAATCGTTAAGGTATAGTGGTTTATTCAATGAACTTCCAATTTTAATTTTCTTCAACTTCCATTTTTATTTCTATTCAACTTCTTTTTTTATTCAAGTTTCTTTTCTATTCAACTTCCTTTTTTATTTAATTTCTAAATAGATCGTTAAGGTATATTGGTTTCTGCATTGAACTTCCATTTTTAATTTTATGCAACTTTCACTTTTATTTTTATTGAACTTCCATTTTTATTCAATTTACTTTTCTATTAAACTTCCTTTTTTTTATTTAATTTCGAAATAGATCGTTAAGGGATATTGGTTTCTTGAATGCACTTCCATTTTTAATTTTCTGCAAATTTCATTTATATTTTTATTCAACTTTCATTTTTATTCAAGTTATTTTTCTATTCAACTTCTTTTTTATTTAATTTCCAAATAGATCATTAAGGTTTTGTGGTTTCTGGATTGAACTTCCATTTTTATTTTTATTTAACTTCCTTCTTTATTCAAATTTCTTTTCTATTCAACTTCCTTTTTTATTTAATTTCCAAATAGATCGTTAAGGTATAGTGTTTTCTGGATTGAACTTCCATTTTTAATTTTCTGCAACTTCCATTTTTATTTTTATCCAACTTCCATTTTTATTCAATTTACTTATCTATTAAACTTCCTTTTTTATTTTATTTCCAAATAGATCGTTAAAGTTATAGCGATCCCGGTTTCCCTTTTCTTTACTTGTTATATACAGACTTAGGTTCCGTGGAGCTGGTTGTTGAGAGTATGTTGTTTGCGCCCTTTAATCCTTATTTTGAGTCTTGGGTTGTGTTGGGAAGATTTGGAGCAAGTTGGTTGAGCTTGGGAATCAAGTCTAGTTGCCCAGATTTTGGCTTGTACGCTCGAGTGGGGGTTTGGACTCTCGAGCGGGGAATACACCCATCCAGTATGTCCTGTGTAGTGTTGGCCGCTCGAGCGGGAAGTCGTGAGTTACGCTCGAGCGGGGAGTTGGGCGCTCGAGCGGGGATCTGTCTGCAAAAACTTCTGGGAGTGTGCATTCGCCGCTCGAGCGGGAGTTTGGCCGCTCGAGCGGGAGTCTGTGAGTGGCGCTCGAGCGGGGGTTTCCACGCTCGAGCGGGGCGACTGGTATAAAAATCCGAGATCCGACTTTCTGGGTCATTTTTCATCTCATTTTTTATTTTAAAACCCTAGAACCGTCTTCTCCCTCTCCCTACACACCTTCTCTCTTAGGTTTGATCTACTTGGAGTGTATTTCTACCCTAAGTCCTTTGTTAAAAGGATAGAGTGGGTTGAGGGCTTCCGTTTAATCTGAACAATCTTGGGTTTGGAGCACTTTGGTTTTCGTCATCTTCTCCATTCGAGTTCTTCGCTTCAAGGTAGGGATTTCCTACTCCATTTTATAGGTTTTGTTCTAAGTTTTGGTATTTTGATATGTTGGGAATACTTTGGTAAGTTTTGGAAAAAAAACCCTAGTTGTATTATTAAATTAATTTGTATAATTAATTCGTGGAATTGGGAAAAGATGGTTAAATTCATGAAATTGGGAAATTTATTGATTAAACGGTGTAGTTGGATAATTTAAATCACTCGCCTATTGAATTGTTGTTATATTTATTTCCAAATCTAGAAATAACTGTTTTGGGCTATCGGTGGAGGATAGTCGTGATTATTGTAGACATTGCATGTGGATTAGGGATAACTGAAACTAATCACATTGGTTGAGTCGTTCATTTTGACTGCTGAATTAATACAGACATTATGTGTATTAATTGTGTTATATGTTATGTGTTTACATACATTGTTTTGTGTGGGAGGAGATAGGGGATGTACTCCACGGTTTAGGGGAAGATAGGGGATGGACCTCTAAACCGGATTTTGTTTGGGAGGAGATAGGGGATGGACTCCATTAGCATCACTTTTATGTGTGCTTATTTATATAGAAGTGTTTTATTTGATACAGCACTACAATGTGTATCAATCTGGAAGTATGAAGTGTTTTGAGTTGAGCTTGAGTCTCATTTGTTTGTTGACATTGGAAGAATGTGAATATGATATATATATATATATATATATATATATATATATATATATATATATATATATATATATATATATATATATATATATATATATATATATATATATAATTCACTATTGTAAGTTTGGCCAGGTTCTGAGCCATATTGATAATGTTGGAAAGTGAAACGTGTCGTTGACAATAGTGTCATGAGATTCGATAATGATGCAATTGATTATCTTGGTTAACCATCAATTGAATGCTATTGCTTTATTCAATGCTTATATTTGGTTTAGTATATTTCTACTGGGCTGTGGCTTACCCTATATGGGAACATCATTTTCAAGTTCAGGTGATAAGCTACCTCCAAGGACATAGCTTGGAAGGACTTGGATTTTGAAGATTATTTTTAGTTATTTGCTTTCATTAGTTAATACATGTAAACATACAAGCCTAGGGCTTTATTTGTATTTGAGTTAGAACTCATACTTTTGTGTCCAAGTGTTGGCTTGGAAAGATGTAAGCCTGTAGGGCATTTAATTTTGATGTTACATGTAATGCTTTTGTTTAGTAAGACTCTGATAAATATTATAATGAACTGTTTCCTTCTTAAACATTGCATGTTGATGTTATATATATTTAATGGGTTTATTTTCGAGGGCATTACAAAAGTATAGTGGTTTCTTGAATGAACTTCAATTTTAATTTTCTGCAACTTCCATTTTTATTTCTATTCAACCTCTTTTTTTATTCAAGTTTCTTTTCTATTTGACTTCCTTTTTTATTTAATTTCCAAATAGATTGTTAAGGTATAGTGGTTTTGGGATTGAACTTCCATTTTTAATTTTATGCAACTTTCACTTTTATTTATATTGAACTTCCATTTTTATTCAATTTACTTTTCTATTAAACTTCCTTTTTTATTTAATTTCCAAATAGATCGTTAAGGTATTGTGGTTTCTTGAATGAACTTTCAATTTTAATTTTCTGCAACTTCCATTTTTATTTCTATTCAACTTCTTTTTTTATTCAAGTTTCTTTTCTATTCAATTTCCTTTTTTATTTAATTTCCAAATAGATCGTTAAGGTATAGTGGTTTCTTTAATGAACTTCCATTTTTAATTTTCTGCAACTTTCACTTTTATTTTTATTGAACTTCCATTTTTATTCAATTTACTTTTCTATTAAACTTCCTTTTTTACTTAATTTCCAAATAGATCGTTAAGGTATAGTGGTTTCTTTAATGAACTTCCATTTTTAATTTTATGCAACTTCTATTTTTATTTGTATTCAACTTCTTTTTTTATTCCAGTTTCTTTTCTATTCAACTTCCTTTTTTATTTAATTTCCAAATAGATCGTTAAGGTATAGTGGTTTCTTTAATGAACTTCCATTTTAATTTTATGCACCTTCCATTTTTATTTTTATTCGACTTCCGTTTTTATTCAAGTTATTTTTCTATTCAACTTCCTTTTTTATTCAATTTTCAAATAGATCGTTAAGGTATAGTTGTTTCTTGAATTAACTTCCAATTTTAATTTTCTGCAACTTCTATTTTTATTTCTATGCAACTTCTTTTTTTATTCAAGTTTCTTTTCTATGCATCTTCCTTTTTTATTTAATTTCCAAATTGATAGTTAAGGTATAGTGGTTTCTTGAATATACTTCCATTTTTATACAAGTTATTTTTCTATTCAACTTCCTTTTTTACTTAATTTCCAAATAGATCGTTAAGGTATAGTGGTTTCTTGAATGAATTTCCACTTTTAATTTTCTGCAAATTCAAGTTTTATTCAAGTTTTTTTTTCTATTCAACTTACTTTTATATTTAATTTCTAAATAGATCGTTAAGGTATAGTGGTTTCTGGATTGAACTTCCATTTTTAATTTTATGCAACTTTCACTTTTGTTTTCATTCAACTATCATTTTTATTCAATTTACTTTTCTATTAAACTTCCTTTTTTATTTAATTTCCAAATAGATCGTTAAGATATACTGGTTTCTGGATTGAACTTCCATTTTTAATTTTATGCAACTTTCATTTTTATTTTCTTTCAACATCCATTTTTATTCAATTTACTTTTCTATTAAACTTCCTTTTTTATTTGATTTCCAAATAGATCGTTAAGGTATGGTGGTTTCTTGAATGAATTTTCATTTTTAATTTTCTGCAGCTTCCATTTTTCTTTTTAATTAACTTCCCTTTTTCTTCAAGTTACTTTTCTATTCAACTTCCTTTTTTATTTAATTTCCAAATAGATCGTTAACGTATAGTGGTTTCTGAAATGAACTTCCATTTTTAATTTTATCCAACATTCATTTTTATTTTTATTCAACTTCCATTTTTATTCAATTTACTTTTTTATTAAACTTCCTTTTTCATTTAATTTCCAAATAGATCGTTATGGTATAGTGGTTTCTGGATTGAACTTCCATTTTTAATTTTATGCAACTATCATTTTTATTTTCATTCAACATCCATTTTTATTCAATTTATTTTTCTATGAAACTTCCTTTTTTATTTCATTTCCAAATAGATCGTTAAGGTATGGTGGTTTCTTGAATGAATTTTCATTTTTAATTTTCTGCAACTTCCATTTTTATTTTTAATTAACTTCCATTTTTCTTCAAGTTAATTTTCTATTCAACTTCCTTTTTTATTTAATTTCCAAATAGATCGTTAACGTATAGTGGTTTCTGGAATGAACTTCCATTTTTAATTTTATGCAAGTCCGATTTTTATTTTTATTCAACTTCCATTTTTATTCAATTTACTTTTTTTATTAAACTTCCTTTTTTATTTAATTTCCAAATAGATCGTTAAGGTATTGTGGTTTCTTGAATGAACTTCCATTTTTATTTTTCTTCAACTTTCATTTCTATTTTTATTCAACTTCCATTTTTATTCAATTTACTTTTCTATTAAATTTCCTTTTTTATTTAATTTCCAAACAGATCCTTAAGGTATGGTTGTTTCTTGAATGAATTTTTATTTTTAATTTTCTGCAACATCAATTTTTATTTTAAATTAACTTTCAATTTTCTTCAAGGTACTTTTCTACTCAACTTCCTTTTTTATTTAATTTCCAAATAGATCGTTAACGTATAGTGGTTTCTGCAATGAACTCCCATTTTTAATTTTATGCAACTTCCATTTTTATTTTTATTCAACTTCCATTTTTATTCAATTTACTTTTCCATTAAACTTCGCTTTTTTATTTAATTTCCCAATAGGTCGTTATGGTATAGTGGTTTCTTGAATGAACTTCTATTTTTAATTTTCTGCAACTTCCATTTTTATTTCTACTCCACTTCTTTTTTTTTCAAGTTTCTTTTCTATTCAGCTTCCTTTTTTATTTAATTTCCAAATAGATTGTTAAGGTATAGTGGTTTCTGGATTGAACTTACATTTTTATTTTTATTCCACTTCCATTTTTATTCAAGTTATTTTTTCTATTCAACTTCCTTTTTTATTTGATTTCCAAATAGGTCGTTAAGGTATAGTGCTTTCTTGAATGCTCTTCCAATTTTAATTTTATGCAACTTCCATTTTTATTTTAATTCAACTTTTTTTTTTATTCAAGTTTTTTTTTCTATTCAACTTCCTTTTTTATTTAATTTCTAAATAGATCATTAAGGTATAGGGTTTCTGGATTGAACGTCCATTTTTAATTTTATGCAACTTTCACTTTTATTTTTATTCAACTTCTATTTTTATTCAATTTACTTTTCTATTAAACTTCATTTTTTATATAATATCCAAATAGATCGTTAAGGTATATTGGTTTCTTGAATGAACTTCAATTTTTAATTTTATGCAACTTCCAATTTTTTTTTTATTCTACTTCCATTTTTATTCAAGTTATTTTTCTACTCAACTTCTTTTTTTATTTAGTTTCCAAATAGATCATTAAGGTATAGTGGTTTCTTGAATGAACTTCCATTTTTAATTTTTTGCAACTTCCATTTTTAATTTTATTTAACTTCCTTTTTTATTCAAGTTTTTTTTCTACTCAACTTCTTTTTTTATTTAATTTCCAAACAGATCGTTAAGGTATAGTGGTTTTTGGATTGTACTTCCATTTTTAATTTTATGCAACTTTCATTTTTATTTTAATTCAACTTCCATTTTTATTCAATTTAGTTTTCTATTAAACTTCCTTTTTTATTTAATTTCCAAATAGATCGTTAAGGTATGGTGGTTTCTTCAATGAATTTCCATTTTTAATTTTTTGCAACTTCCATTTTTATTTTTAATTAACTTCAATTTTTCTTCAAGTAACTTTTCTATTCAACTTCCTTTTTTATTTAATTTCCAAATAGATCGTTAACGTATAGAGGTTTCGTGAATGAACTTCCATTTTTAATTTTATGCTACTTTCATTTTTATTTTTATTCAACTTCTATTTTTATTCAATTTACTTTTTTATTAAACTGCCTTTTTTATTTAATTTCCAAATAGATCGTTAAAGTATAGTGGTTTCCTGAATGAACTTCCATTTTTAATTTTTTGCAACTTCTATTTTTATTTTTATTTAACTTCCTTTTTCATTCAAGCTTCTTTTCTACTCAACTTCCATTCTTATTTAATTTCCAAATAGATCGTTAAGGTGTAGTGCTTTCTGGATTGAACTTTCATTTTTAATTTTATGCAACTTCCATTTTTATTTTTATTCAATTTACTTTTCTATTAAACTTCCTTTTTTTTTTTAATTTCCAAATAGATCGTTAAGGTATAGTGGTTTCTTGAATAAACTTCCAATTTTAATTTTCTGCAACTTCCACTTTTATTTTTATTCAACTACTTTTTTATTCAAGTTTCTTTTCTATTCAACTTTCTTTTTTATTTAATTTCTAAATAGATTGTTAAGGTATAGTGGTTTCTGGATTGAACTTCCATTTTTAATTTTATGTAACTTTCATTTTTATTTTTATTCAACTTCCATTTTTATTCAATTTAGTTTTCTATTAAACTTCCTTTTTTTTTAATTTCCAAATACATCGTTAAGGTATAGTGGTTTCTTGAATGAACTTCCATTTTTAATTTTCTACAACTTCCATTTTTATTTTTATTCGACTTCCATTTTTATTCAAGTTATTTTTCTATTCAACATCCTTTTTTATTTAATTTCTAAATAGATCGTTAAGGTATAGTGGTTTCCAGATTGAACTTCCATTTTTAATTTTATGCAACTTTCACTTTTATTTTTATTGAACTTCCATTTTTATTCAATTTACTTTTCTATTAAACTTTCTTTTTTATTTAATTTCCAAATAGATCCTTAAGGGATATTGGTTTCTTAAATGAACTTCCATTTTTAATTTTCTGCAACTTTCATTTTTATTTTTATTCAAGTTCCATTTTTATTCAATTTACTTTTCTATTAAACTTCCTTTTTTGTTTAATTTCCAAACAGATCGTTAAGGTATAGTGGTTTCTTGAATGAACTTCCATTTTTAATTTTCTGCAACTTCCATTTTTATTTCTATTCAACTTCTTTTTTTATTCAAGTTTCTTTCTTATTCAACTTCCTGTTTTTTTTAATTTCCAAATAGATTGTGAAGGTATAGTGGTTTCTGGATTGAACTTCCATTTTTAATTTTCCGCAACTTTCACTTTTATTTTTATTCAACTTCCATTTTTATTCAATTTACTTTTCAATTAAACTTCCTTTTTTATTTAATTTCCAAATAGATCGTGAAGATATTGTGGTTTCTTGAGTGAACTTTAATTTTTAATTTTCTGCAACTTTCATTTTTATTTTTATTCGACTTTCATTTTTATTCAAGTTATTTTTCTATTCAACTTCCTTTTTTATTTAATTTCCAAATAGTTCATTAAGGTATATTGGTTTTGGATTGAACTTCCTTTTTAATTTTATGCAACTTTCATTTTTATTTTTATTTAACTTCCATTTTTATTCAATTTACTTTTCTATTAAACTCCCTTTTTTATTTAATTTCCAAATAGATCGTTAAGGTATAGTGGTTTCTTGAATGAACTTCCATTTTTAATTTTCTAAAACTTCCATTTTTATTTTTATTCGACTTCCATTTTTATTCATGTTATTTTTCTATTCAACTTCCTTTTTTATTTAATTTCCAAATAGATCGTACAGGTATAGTGGTTTCTTGAATGAACTTCCATTTTTAATTTTCTGCAACTTCCATTTTTATTTTTATTTAACCTCCTTTTTCAATCTAGTTTCTTTTCTACTCAACTTCCTTTTTTTATTTAATTTCGAAATAGATCGTTAAGGTATAGTGGTTTATGGATTGAACTTCCATTTTTAGCTTTATGCAACTTTAATTTTTACTTTTATTCAACTTCCATTTTTATTGAATTTACTTTTCTATAAACCTTCCTTTTTTTTTTTAATTTCCAAATAGATCGTTAAGGTATAGTGGTTCTTGAATGAACTTCCATTTTTGATTTTCTGCAACTTTCATTATTATTCAAGTAATTTTTCTATTCAACTTCCTTTTTTATTTAATTACCAAATAGATCGTTAAGGTATAGTGGTTTTTTTAATGAACTTCCATTTTTAAATTTCTGCAACTTCCTTTTTCGTTCTGGTTTCTTTTCTACTCAACTCCCTTTTTTATTTAATTTCCAAATAGATCGTTAAGGTATACTGGTTTCTTTAATGAACTTCCATTTTTAAATTTCTGCAACTTCCGTTTTCGTTCAGGTTTCTTTTCTACTCAACTTCCTTTTTTATTTAATTTCCAAATAGATCGTTAAGGTATAGTGGTTTCTTGAATGAACTTCCATTTTTAATTTTCTGCAACTTCCATTTTTATTTTTATTCGACTTCCATTTTTATTCAAGTTATTTTTCTATTCAACTTCCTTTTTTATTTAATTTTCAAATAGATCGTTAAGGTATAGTGTTTTCTTGAATGAACTTCCTATTTTAATTTTCTGCAACTTCCATTTTTATTCAAGTTACTTTTCAATTTAACTTCCTTTTTTATTTAATTTTCAAATAGATCGTTAAGGTACAGTGGTTTCTTGAATGAACTTCCAATTTTAATTTTCTGCAACTTCTATTTTTATTTCTATACAACTTCTTTTTTTATCCAAGTTTCTTTTCTATTCAACTTCCTTTTTTATTTAATTTCTAAATAGATCGTTAAGGTATAGTGGTTTCTACATTGAACTTCCATTTTTAATTTTATGCAACTTTCACTTTTATTTTTATTGAACTTTCATTTTTATTCAATTTACTTTTCTATTAAACTTTCTTTTTTATTTAATTTCCAAATAGATCCTTAAGGGATATTGGTTTCTTGAATGAACTTCCATTTTTAATTTTCTGCAACTTTCATTTTTATTTTTATTCAAGTTCCATTTTTATTCAATTTTCTTTTCTATTAAACTTCCTTTTTTGTTTAATTCCCAAACAGATCGTTAAGGTATAGTGGTTTCTTGAATGAACTTCCATTTTTAATTTTCTGCAACTTCCATTTTTATTTCTATTCAACTTCTTTTTTTATTCAAGTTTCTTTCTTATTCAACTTCCTGTTTTTTTTAATTTCCAAATAGATTGTGAAGGTATAGTGGTTTCTGGATTGAACTTCCATTTTTAATTTTGCGCAACTTTCACTTTTATTTTTATTCAACTTCCATTTTTATTCAATTTGCTTTTCTATTAAACTTCCTTTTTTATTTAATTTCCAAATAGATCGTGAAGATATTGTGGTTTCTTGAGTGAACTTTAATTTTTAATTTTCTAAAACTTCCATTTTTATTTTTATTCGACTTCCATTTTTATTCAAGTTATTTTTCTATTCAACTTCCTTTTTTATTTCATTTTCAAATAGATCGTTAAGGTATAGTGGTTTCTTGAATGAACTTCCAATTTTAATTTTCTGCAACTTCTATTTTTATTCAAGTTACTTTTCAATTCAACTTCCTTTTTTATTTAATTTTCAAATAGATCGTTAAGGTATAGTGGTTTCTTGAATGAACTTCCAGTTTTAATTTTCTGCAACTTCCATTTTTGTTTCTATACAACTTCTTTTTTTATCCAAGTTTCTTTTCTATTCAACTTCCTTTTTTATTTAATTTCTAAATAGATCGTTAAGGTATAGTGGTTTCTAGATTGAACTTCCATTTTTAATTTTATGCAACTTTCACTTTTATTTTTATTGAACTTTCATTTTTATTCAATTTACTTTTCTATTAAACTTTCTTTTTTATTTAATTTCCAAATAGATCGTGAAGATATTGTGGTTTCTTGAGTGAACTTTAATTTTTAATTTTATGCAACTTTCATTTTTATTTTTATTCGACTTTCATTTTCATTCAAGTTATTTTTCTATTCAACTTCCTTTTTTATTTAATTTCCAAATAGTTCGTTAAGGTATATTGGTTTTGGATTGAACTTCCTTTTTAATTTTATGCAACTTTCATTTTTATTTTTATTCAACTTCCATTTTTATTCAATTTACTTTTCTATTAAACTCCCTTTTTTATTTAATTTCCAATTAGATCGTTAAGGTATAGTGGTTTCTTGAATGAACTTCCATTTCTAATTTTCTAAAACTTCCATTTTTATTTTTATTCGACTTCCATTTTTATTCATGTTATTTTTCTATTCAACTTCCTTTTTTATTTAATTTCCAAATAGATCGTAAAGGTATAGTGGTTTCTTGAATGAACTTCCATTTTTAATTTCCTGCAACTTCCATTTTTATTTTTATTTAACCTCCTTTTTCAATCTAATTTCTTTTCTACTCAACTTCCTTTTTCATTTAATTTCGAAATAGATCGTTAAGGTATAGTGGTTTATGGATTGAACTTCCATTTTTAACTTTATGCAACTTTAATTTTTATTTTTATTCAACTTCCATTTTTATTGAATTTACTTTTCTATGAACCTTCCTTTTTTATTTAATTTCCAAATAGATCGTTAAGGTATAGTGGTTCATGAATGAACTTCCATTTTTAATTTTCTGCAACTTTCATTATTATTCAAGTAATTTTTCTATTCAACTTCCTTTTTTATTTAATTACCAAATAGATCGTTAAGGTATAGTGGTTTCTTTAATGAACTTCCATTTTTAAATTTCTGCAACTTCCATTTTCGTTCTAGTTTCTTTTCTACTCAACTCCCTTTTTTATTTAATTTCCAAATAGATCGTTAAGGTATAGTGGTTTCTTTAATGAACTTCCATTTTCAAATTTCTGCAACTTCCGTTTTCGTTCAGGTTTCTTTTCTACTCAACTTCCTTTTTTATTTAATTTCCAAATAGATCGTTAAGGTATAGTGGTTTCTTGAACGAACTTCCATTTTTAATTTTCTGCAACTTCCATTTTTATTTTTATTCGACTTCCATTTTTATTCAAGTTATTTTTCTATTCAACTTCCTTTTTTATTTCATTTTCAAATAGATCGTTAAGGTATAGTGGTTTCTTGACTGAACTTCCAATTTTAATTTTCTGCAACTTCTATTTTTATTCAAGTTACTTTTCAATTCAACTTCCTTTTTTATTTAATTTTCAAATAGATCGTTAAGGTATAGTGGTTTCTTGAATGAACTTCCAGTTTTAATTTTCTGCAACTTCCATTTTTGTTTCTATACAACTTTTTTTATCCAGGTTTCTTTTCTATTCAACTTCCTTTTCTATTTAATTTCTAAATACATCGTTAAGGTATAGTGGTTTCTAGATTGAACTTCCAGTTTTAATTTTATGCAACTTTCACTTTTATTTTTATTGAACTTTCATTTTTATTCAATTTACTTTTCTATTAAACTTTCTTTTTTATTTAATTTCCAAATAGATCGTGAAGATATTGTGGTTTCTTGAGTGAACTTTAATTTTTAATTTTATGCAACTTTCATTTTTATTTTTATTCGACTTTCATTTTTATTCAAGTTATTTTTCTATTCAACTTCCTTTTTTATTTAATTTCCAAATAGTTCGTTAAGGTATATTGGTTTTGGATTGAACTTCCTTTTTAATTTTATGCAACTTTCATTTTTATTTTGATTCAACTTCCATTTTTATTCAATTTACTTTTCTATTAAACTCCCTTTTTTATTTAATTTCCAAATAGATCGTTAAGGTATAGTGGTTTCTTGAATGAACTTCCATTTTTAATTTTCTAAAACTTCCATTTTTATTCATGTTATTTTTCTATTCAACTTCCTTTTTTATTTAATTTCCAAATAGATCGTAAAGCTATAGTGGTTTCTTGAATGAACTTTCATTTTTAATTTTCTGCAACTTCCATTTTTATTTTTATTTAACCTCCTTTTTCAATCTAGTTTCTTTTCTACTCAACTTCCTTTTTTATTTAATTTCAAAATAGATCTTTAAGGTATAGTGGTTTATGGATTGAACTTCCATTTTTAACTTTATGCAACTTTAATTTTTATTTTTATTCAACTTCCATTTTTATTGAATTTACTTTTCTATAAACCTTCCTTTTTTATTTAATTTCCAAATAGATCGTTAAGGTATAGTGATTCTTCAATGAACTTCCATTTTTAATTTTCTGCAACTTTCATTATTATTCAAGTAATTTTTCTATTCAACTTCCTTTTTTATTTAATTACCAAATAGATCGTTAAGGTATAGTGGTTTCTTTAATGAACTTCCATTTTTAAATTTCTGCAACTTCCTTTTTCGTTCTGGTTTCTTTTCTACTCAACTCCCTTTTTTATTTAATTTCCAAATAGATCGTTAAGGTATAGTGGTTTCGTTAATGAACTTCCATTTTTAAATTTCTGCAACTTCCGTTTTCGTTCAGGTTTCTTTTCTACTCAACTTCCTTTTTTATTTAATTTCCAAATAGATCGTTAAGGTATAGTGGTTTCTGGATTGAACTTCCATTTTTATTTTTATTCAACTCCCATTTTTATTAAATTTACTTTTCTATCAAACTTCCTTTTTTTATTTAATTTCGAAATAGATCGTTAAGGTATAGTGGTTTCTTGAATGTACTTTCATTTTTAATTTTCTGCAACTTTCATTTTTATTTTTATTCGACTTCAATTTTTGTTCAAGTCGTTTTTCAATTCAACTTCCTTTTTTATTTAATTTCCAAATACATCGTTAAGGTATAGTGGTTTCCTGAATGAACTACCAATTTTAATTTTCTGCAACTTCCGTTTTTATTTCTTTTCAACTTCTTTTTTTCCTTCAAGTTTTTTTTTTTTTCAACTTCCTTTTTTATTTAATTTCCAAATAGATCGTTAAGGTATAGTGCTTTCTGGATTGAACTTTTGTTTTTAATTTTATGCAACTTTCATTTTTATTTTTATTCAAATTCCATTTTTATTCAATTTACTTTTCTATTAAACTTCATTTTTTATTTGATTTCCAAATAGATCGTTATGGTATAGTGGTTTCTTTAATGAACTCCCATTTTCAATTTTATGCAACATCCATTTTTATTTTATTCAACTTCCATTTTTATTCAAGTTATTTTTCTATTCAACTACCTTTTCTCTTTAATTTCCAAATAGATCGTTAAGGTATAGTGGTTTCTTGAATGAACTTCCATTTTTAATTTTCTGCAACTTTCATTTTTATTTTTATTTAACTTCCTTTTTTATTCAAGTTCTTTTTCTCCTCAACTTCCTTTTTTATTTAATTTCCAAATAGATCGTTGAGGTATAGTGGTTTATGAATTGAACTTCAATTTTTGATTTTCAGCAACTTCCAATTTTATTTTTATTCAACTTCCATTTTTATTCAATTTACTTTTCTATTAAACTTCCTTTTTTATTTAATTTCCCAATAGATCGTTAAGGTATAGTGGTTTCTTGAATGAACTTCCATTTTTAATTTTCTGCAACTTCCATTTTTATTTTTATTCGACTTCCATTTTTATTCAATTTACTATTCTATTCAACTTCCTTTTTTATTTAATTTCCAAATAGATCGTTAAGGTATAGTGGTTTCTGAATTGAACTTCCTTTTTAATTTTAAGCAACTTTAATTTTTATTTTTATTCAACTTTCATTTTTATTCAATTTACTTTTCTATTAAACTCCCTTTTTTATTTAATTTCCAAATAGATCGTTAAGGTATAGTGGTTTATTGAATGAACTTCCATTTTTAATTTTCTAAAACTTCCATTTTTATTTTTATTCGACTTCCATTTTTATTCAAGTTATTTTTCTATTCAACTTCCTTTTTTGTTTAATTTTCAAATAGATCGTCAAGGTATAGTTGTTTCTTGAATGAACTTCCATTTTTAATTTTCTGCAACTTCCATTTTTATTTCTATTCAACATCTTTTTTTATTCAAGTTTCTTTTCTATTCAACTTCCTTTTTTATTTAATTTCCAAATAGATTGTTAAGGTAGAGTGGTTTCTGGATTGAACTTGCATTTTGAATTTTATGCAACTGTCACTTTTATTTTTATTCAACTTCCATTTTTATTCAACTTACTTTTCTATTAAACTTCCTTTTTTATTTAGTTTCCAAATAGATCGTTAAGGTATAATGGTTTCTTCAATGAACTTCCATTTTTAATTTTCTGGAACTTCCATTTTTATTTTTATTCGACTTCCATTTTTATTCAATTTATTTTTCTATTCAACTTCCATTTTTATTTAATTTCTAAATAGATCGTTAAGGTATAGTGGTTTCTTGAATGAACTTTCATTTTTAATTTTCTGCAACTTTCATTTTTATTGTACTTCCTTTTTAATTCAAGTTTCTTTTCTACTCAACTTCCTTTTTTATTTAATTTCCAAATAGATTGTTAAGGTATAGTGGTTTCTGCATTGAACTTCCATTTTTAATTTTATGCAACTTTCATTTTTATTTTTATTCAACTTCCATTTTTATTCAATTTACTTTTCTATTCAACTTCCTTTTTTATTTAATTTCCAAACAGATCGTTAAGGTATAGTGGTTTCTGGATGGAACTTACAATTTTAATTTTATGCAACTTTCATTTTTATTTTTATTCAACTTCCATTTTTATTCAATTTACTTTTCTATTAAACTTCCTTTTTTGTTTAATTTCCAAACAGATCGTTAAGGTATAGTGGTTTCTTGAATGAACTTCCATTTTTAATTTTCTGCAACTTCCATTTTTATTTTTACTCGACTTCCATTTTTATTCAAGTTATTTTTCTATTCAACTTCCTTTTTTATTTAATATCCAAATAGATCGTTAAAGTATAATGGTTTCTGGATTGAACTTCCATTTTTAATTTTATGCAACGTTCATTTTTATTTTTATTCAACTTCCATTTTTATTCAGTTTACTTTTCTATTAAACTTCATTTTTTATTTAATTTCCAAATAGATCGTTAAGATATAGTGGTTTCTTGAATGAACTTCCAATTTTAATTTTCTGCAACCTCCATCTTTATTTCTATTCAACTTCTTTTTTTATTCAAGTTTCTTTCCTATTCAACTTCGTTTTTTTTTTAATTTCCAAATAGATTGTTAAGGTATAGTTGTTTCTGGATTGAACTTCCATTTTTAATTTTAGGCAACTTTCAATTTTATTTTTATTGAACTTCCATTTTTATTGAATTTACTTTTCTATTAAACTTCCTTTTTTATTTAATTTCCAAATAGATCGTGAAGATATTGTGGTTTCTTGAATGAACTTTCATTTTTAATTTTCTGCAACTTTCATTTTTATTTTTATTCGACTTCCATTTTTATTCAAGTCATTTTTCTATTCAACTTCCTTTTTTATTTAATTTCCAAATAGATCGTTAAAGTGTATAGTGGTGTCTTGAATGAATTTCCATTTTTAATTTTCTGCAACTTCCATTTTTATTTTTATTTGACTTCCATTTTTATTCAAGTCATTTTTCTGTTCAACTTCCTTTTTTATTTAATTTCCAAATGGATCATTAAGGTATAGTGGTTTTGTCACGACCCCAAACCGACCCTAGTAGTTTGGTGCCGTGATGGCCAGTAATCTGTAATTACCGAAGGCCAACTTTTCAAAACTTAACACAATCAGAGTATGGATATAGGGGGCTCACAAATGCGGAAGCAATAAATCAAATACAAGTGGTCCATAAGAGCTGTGCGTAGATCAAGCAATGCCAACATTCCAATTAACTTTACAACTTAAATACAACCAGGTAAAAATACATGTTACATCTTGATCAAAAGGCTTCTCGAGCCGACATATACAAAATACAACTAATACAAGTCAAGAAGCATGATTTTCAAGATTTGTCGACATGCAAAGTAGGGCATCGCCGACGTAAATACAAAAGTAAAGCCGACATAAGCACGAATCCAAAACAAGCATCCAAAACGATCTAGGCGTCGCCGTCGTCCTGCTCATCACCTACATACATATAGAGGGGTGAGTACAAAACTCAGTGAATGGTACTAATAATAAAGGTTTTGCATGAATATAGCCGAGGTCCTTCAAATAAACTCATCAACTTTAGCAAGACGAGGGATGAACCGTATTCATCAATCAAATATTACAAGTATCCAAAGATGTTTACTGACATAGGCAAAACAAGGGATGAACCGTATTCATCATTCAAGTATCATAACATCGGCGAAGCAAGGGATGAACCGTATTCATCGTTCAAGTACCATAACATCGGCGAAGCAAGGGATGAACCGTATTCATCATTCAAGTATCATAACATCGGCGAAGCAAGGGATGAACCGTATTCATCGTTCAAGTACCATAACATCGGCGAAGCAAGGGATGAACCGTATTTATCGTTCAAGTACCATAACATCGGCGAAGCAAGGGATGAACCGTATTCATCGTTCAAGTACCATAACATCGGCGAAGCAAGGGATGAACCGTATTCAAGTATCAAGGGCTGTACGATCCGTAATCGTTTGGTCAAAAGTATTGCGAAAGTTTAGAGTCCTCCAATACAAGGGACTTGTGTTACTTGGTACCGCGAAAGTTTAGAGTCCTCCAGTACAAGGGACTTGTGTTACTTAGGCCCGTAGCCCGATTTAACAAGGACCGTATCCTTTTACACAGTACCGCGAAAGTTTAGAGTCCTCCAGTACAAGGGACTTGTGTTACTTAGGCCCGTAGCCCGATTTAACAAGGACCGTATCCTTTTACACATGGTACTGCGGAAGTTAATAGTCCTCCAGCACGAGGGACTTTCCGAGGATAACAATCAAAACAAGGCTATTTATTCATGCTTAGCAAATACCCACGTCAAAACAAACAAAACAAGATTTATCAAAAGCAAGTGTAACATAGCTTTATTAGAAATACCACTCACCTAGTTCTTCAGGCGTAGACTCAAAGCAAATATCAAGGACCTACAATCACATGGCAAGTCACATTCTCAAAGCAAGCTCTATATACATGCAAATGATCTCGGCATTCTTGCCAGATCCAAGTCAAAGACAAAGCAAAACAAGCTGGGAGCTTAATCACTGCTCCCGTTTCTCGAAAACACACTGGGTACCGTCCAGGACTATGCCGAGGTCCCGCTAAACAAAGTCAGGAAAAACTTGGGTTTTCCTTTGAAGAGTATGAAGAACATGATCATTTGAAAGATGGATGCAAGCTCACAACTTGTTACAAAAATCTGAGTTTTCATGCCAAGAGTTCAAAATATATGGACCTGGGTACCCATTAAAGAAAGTCATGCAAGAGCAAACACAAAACATGGTTTTCGTTCCAAACTTTTCGATCAAAATGAGACTTTCTTCAAGAACACATGGAAAACCATTTTCTCTTACCAAAACCAAACTTCAAAACGATGCATGACATGCATCACAAATCCGATCATGCAATGCAGCTAGATAATCCATAACAACATTCAAAGTAGATCAAGAATCTCACCCCAAAGCTCGAATCTAACGGTTCAAGCCACGAAGATCAAGCTTGGAAGACTACTCTCACTCAAGAACTCTTCTTCCTCCTCTCTAGAGCTTCTCTCTCTAAAACAAAGATTTGAGACAAGAAAATGATTTGTTTCAAGGTCTGCCGACTGCCTTAACAATCAGCTCGGACACGTGGCGTTATCGGGTTGGTTCAGCTCCATAAAGGTGATTGATAGACAAGACAAGTCTCTGACAAAGCGTATGCAGCAAGCTCGGGTAAGACACATCGGCAACAAGATGACATCGGCTCAAATCAAGGATCCAGCAACAGGATAGAAAAACATCGGCTAGGGAGGACGACACTTGACTAAGCTGTGCCACACCTTGGCTGGGGTGTGCCACATCTCGGCCTAGGCCATACTTGCCCAAGGACAAGGTTCACTAAGTGCGAAGCATCTCGGCAATGAATGCCCGAGGTGAAGATGGGGTTGAACAAGATCTCAAAATAGTTCTAAGTACAAGGGTCAAAGGCGGACTAAGCTCAAGATGACCTCGGCCACGCACACACATACACTAAGCAAAGAACAAAATCATGCAAGCAACTTTAAGCAGATCAAGACAAGGCAAAACCTTCAAAACAAAATAACAAGGCAGGTTCATGCAGGAATGTATGCAAGTATGACAAGAATAAGGTGAGGGTTGTTACAGGTTTCTGGATTGACCTTCCATTTTTAATTTTATGCAACTTTCATTTTTATATTTATTCAATTTCTATTTTTATTCAATTTGCTTTTCTATTAAACTTCCTTTTTTATTTAATTTCCAAATAGATCGTTAAGATATAATTGCTTCTTGAATGTACTTTCATTTTTAATTTTCAAAAACTTCCATTTTTATTTTTATTCGACTTCCATTTTTATTCAAGTTATTTTTCTATTCAACTTCCTTTCTGATTAAATTTCCAAATAGATTGTTAAGGTATAGTGGTTTCTTGAATGAACTTCCATTTTTATTTTTATTTAACCTCCTTTTTCAATCTAGTTTCTTTTCTACTCGACTTCCTTTTTTATTTAATTTCCAAATAGATCGTTAAGGTATAGTGGTTTATGGATTGAACTTCCATTTTTAACTTTATGCAACTTTAATTTTTATTTTAATTCAACTTTCATTTTTATTGAATTTACTTTTCTATAAAACTTCCTTTTTTATTTAATTTCCAAATAGATCGTTAAGGTATAGTGGTTTCTTGAATGAACTTCCATTTTTAATTTCTTCAACTTCCATTTTTATTCAAGTCATTTTTCTATTCAACTTCCTTTTTTATTTAATTACCAAATAGATCGTTAAGGTATAGTGGTTTCTTAAATGGACATCGAATTTTAATTTTCTGCAACTTTCATTTTTATTTCTATTAACCTTCTTTTTTTATTCAAGTATCTTTTCTATTCAACTTCCTTTTTTATTTAATTTCTAAATAGATCGTTAAGGTATAGTGGTTTCTGGATTGAACTTCCATTTTTAATTTTATGCAACTTTCATTTTTATTTTTATTCGACTTCCATTTTTATTCAAGTTATTTTTCTATTCAACTCCCTTTTTTATTTAATTTCCAAATAGATCGTCAAGGTATAGTGGTTTCTTTAATGAACTTCCATTTTTAATTTTCTGCAACTTCCATTTTTATTTTTATTTAACTTCCTTTTTTGTTCAGGTTTCATTTCTACTCAACTTCTTTTTTTATTTAATTTCCAAATAGACCATTAAGGTATAGTGGTTTCTGGATTGAACTTCTATTTTTATTTTTATTCAACTCCCATTTTTATTCAAGTCATTTTTCTATTCAACTTCCTTTTTTATTCAAGTCATTTTTCTATTCAACTTCCTTTTTTATTTAATTTCCAAATAGATCGTTAAGGTATAGTGGTTTCTGCATTGAACTTCCATTTTTAATTTTATGCAACTTTCATTTTTATTTTTATTCAACTTCCATTTTTATTCAATTTACTTTTCTATTCAACTTCCTTTTTTATTTATTTTCCAAATAGATCGTTATGGTGTAGTGGTTTCTTGAATGAACTTCCATTTTTATTTTTATTTGACTTCCATTTTTATTCAATTTACTTTTCTATTCAACTTCCTTTGTTATTTAATTTCCAAATAGATCGTTAAGGTATAGTGGTTTCTGCATTGAACTTCCATTTTTAATTTTATGGAACTTTCATTTTTATTTTTATTCAACTTCCATTTTTATTCAATTTACTTTTTTATTAGACTTCCTTTTCTGTTTAATTTCCAAACAGAACGTTAAGGTATAGTGCTTTCTTGAATGAACTTCCATTTTTAATTTTCTGCAACTTCCATTTTTATATTTACTCAACTTCCATTTTTATTCAAGTTATTTTTCGATTCAACTTCCTTTTTTTATTTAATTTCCAAATAGATCGTGAAGGTATAATGGTTTTTGGATTCAACTTCCATTTTTCTTCAATTTACTTTCCTATTAAACTTCATTTTTTATATAATTTCCAAGTAGATCGTTAAAATATAGTGGTTTCTAGAATGAACTTCCAATTTTAATTTTCTGCAACCTCCATTTTTATTTCTATTCAACTTCTTTTTTTATTCAAGTTTCTTTCCTATTCAACTTCCTTTTTTTTTTTAATTTCCAAATAGATTGTTCAGGTATAGTGGTTTCTGTATTGAACTTCCATTTTTAATTTTATGCAACTTTCACTTTTATTTTTATTCAACTTCCATTTTTATTCAATTTACTTTTCTATTAAACTTCCTTTATTATTTAATTTCCAAATAGATCGTGAAGATATTGTGGTTTCTTGAATGAACTTTCTTTTTTAATTTTCTGCGACGTCCATTTTTATTTTTATTCGACTTCCATTTTTATTCAAGTCATTTTTCTATTCAACTTCCTTTTTTATTTAATTTCCATATAGATCGTTAAGGTATAATGGTTTCTTGAATGAACTTCCATTTTTAATTTTCTGCAACTTCCATTTTTATTTTTATTTGACTTCCATTTTTATTCAAGTCATTTTTCTATTCAACTTCCTTTTTTATTTCATTTTCAAATAGATCGTTAAGGTATAGCGTTTCTGGATTGAACTTCCATTTTTAATTTTATGCAACTTTCATCCTTATATTTATTCAGTTTCCATTTTTATTTAATTTACTTTTCTATTGAACTTCCTTTTTATTTAATTTCCAAATTGATCGTTAAGGTATAGTGGTTTCTTGAATGAACTTCCATCTTTAATTTTCTGCAACTTCCATTTTTATTTTTATTCGACTTCCATTTTTATTCAATTTACTATTCTATTCAACTTCCTTTTTTATTTAATTTCCAAATAGATCGTTAAGGTGTAGTGGTTTCTGGATTGAACTTCCTTTTTAATTTTATGCAACTTTCATTTTTATTTTTATTCAACTTCCATTTTTATTCAATTTACTTTTCTATTAAACTCCCTTTTTTATTTAATTTCCAAATAGATCGTTAAGGTATAGTGGTTTCTTGAATGAACTTCCATTTTTAATTTTCTGCGACTTTCACTTTTATTTTTATTCGACTTCCATTTTTATTCAAGTCATTTTTCTATTCAACTTCCTTTTTTACTTAATTTCCAAATAGATCGTTAAGGTATAGTGGTTTCTGGAATGAACTTCCAATTTTAATTTTCTGCAACTTCGATTTTTATTTCTATTCAACTTCTTTTTTTATTCAAGTTTCTTTTCTATTCAACTTCCTTTTTTATTTAATTTCCAAATAAATCGTTAAGGTATAGTGGTTTCTAGAATGAACTTCCATTTTTAATTTTATGCAACTTTGACTTCTTTTTTTTTTTTCAATATCCATTTTTATTCAATTTACTTTTGTATTAAACTTCCTTTTTTATTTAATTTCCAAACAGATCGTTAAGGTATATTGGTTTCTTGAATGAACTTCCAATTTTAATTTTCTGCAACTTCCACTTTTATTTCAATTCAACTTCTTTTTTTATTCAAGTTTCTTTTCTATTCAACTTCTTTTTCTATTTAATTTCCAAATAGATTGTTATGGTATAGTGGTTTCGGGATTGAACTTTCATTTTGAATTTTATGCAACTTTCACTGTTATTTTTTTCTAAACTTCCTTTTTCAAAACTTCCTTTTTTATTTCATTTCCAAATAGATCGTTAAGGTATAGTGGTTTCTTTAATGAACTTCTATTTTTAATTTTATGCAACTTCCATTTTTATTTTTATTCAACTTCCATTTTTATTCAAGTTATTTTTCTATTCAACTTCCTTTTTTATTTAATTTCCAAATAGATCGTTAAGGTATAGTGATTTCTTGAATGAGCTTCCATTTTTATTTTTATTTAACTTCCTTTTTTATTCAAGTTTCTTTTCTACTCAACTTCCTTTTTTTATTTAATTTCCAAATAGATCGTTATGGTTTAGTGGTTTCTGGATTGAACTTACATTTCTAATTTTCTGCAACTTCCATTTTTATTTTTATTCAATTTTCTATTCTATTAAACTTCCTTTTTTTATTTAATTTCCAAACAGATCATTAAGGTATGGTGGTTTCTTGAATGAACTTCCATTTTTAATTTTCTGCAACAACCATTTTTATTTTTATTCGATTTCCATTTTTATTCAAGTCATTTTTCTATTCAACTTCCTTTTTTATTTTATTTCCAAATAGATCGTTAAGGAATAGTGGTTTCCTGAATGAACTTCCAATTTTACTTTTCTGCAACTTCCATTTTCATTTCTATTCAACTTCTTTTTTTATTCAAGTTTCTTTTCTATTCAACTTCCTTTTTTATTTAATTTCCAAATAAATTGTTAAGGTATAGTGGTTTCTGGATTGAACTTCCATTTTGAATTTTATGCAACTTTCACTTTTATTTTTATTGAACTTCCATTTTGATTCAATTTACTTTTCTAGTAAACTACCTTTTTTATTTAATTTCCAAATAGATCGTTATGGTATAGAGGTTTCTTGAATAAACTTCCATTTTTAATTTTCTGCAACTCCCATTTTTATTTTTATACGACTTCCATTTTTATTCAATTTACTTTTCTATTCAACTTCCTTTTTTATATAATTTCCAAATAGATCGTTAAGTTATAGTGGTTTTTGGATTGAACTTCCATTTTTAATTTTATGCAACTTTCATTTTTAATTTTATTCAACTTACATTTTTATTCAATTTACTTTTCTATTAAACTTCTTTTTTTATTTAATTTCCAAATAGATCGTTAAAGTATAGTGGTTTCTTGAATGAACTTGCTTTTTTCATTTTCTGCAACTTCCATTTTTATTTTAATTCGACTTCCATTTTTATTCAAGTTATTTTTCTATTCAACTTCCTTTTTGATTTAATTTCAAAATAGATCGTTAAGGTATAGTGGTTTCTTGAATAAACTTCCAATTTTAATTTTCTGCAACTTCCATTTTTATTTTTATTCAACATCTTTTTTTATTCAAGTTTCTTTTCTATTCAACTTCCTTTTTTATTTAATTTCCAAATAGATTGTTAAGGTATAGTGGTTTCTGGATTGAACTTGCATTTTGAATTTTAAGCAACTTTCACTTTTATTTTTATTCAACTTCCATTTTTATTCAATTTACTTTTCTATTAAATTTCGTTTTTTATTTAATTTCCAAATAGATCGTTAAGGTATAATGGTTTCTTGAATGAACTTCCATTTTTAATTTTCTGCAACTTGCATTTTTATTCAATTTGTTTTTCTTTTCAACTTCCGTTTTTATTTAATTTCCAAATAGATCGTAAAGGTATAGTGGTTTCTTGAATGAACTTCCATTTTAAATTTTCTGCAACTTTCATTTTTATTGTACGTCCTTCTTAATTCAAGTTTCTTTTCTGCTCAACTTCCTTTTTTAATTAATTTCCAAATAGATCGTTAAGGTATGGTGGTTTCTGCATTGAACTTCCATTTTCAATTTTATGCAACCTTCATTTTTATTTTTATTCAACTTCCATTTTTATTCAATTTACTTTTCTATTCAACATCCTTTTTTATTTAATTTCCAAGTAGATCGTTATGGTATAGTGGTTTCTTGAATGAATTTCCATTTTTAATTTTCTGCAACTTCCATTTTTATTCTATTTACTTTTCTATTCAACTTCCTTTTTTATTTAATTTCCCAATAGATCGTTAAGGTATAGTGGTTTATGGATTGAACTTCCACTTTTAATTTTATGAAACTTTCACTATTATTTTTATTGAAATTCCTTTTTTATTCAATTTACTTTTCTATTAAACTTCCTTTTTTTGTTTAATTTCCAAACAGATCGTTAAGGTATACTGGTTTCTTGAATGAACTTTCATTTTTAATTTTCTGCAACTTCCATTTTTATTTTTACTCGACTTCCATTTTTATTCAAGTTATTTTTCTATTCTACTTCCATTTTTATTTAATTTCCAAATAGATCGTGAAGGTATAATGGTTTCTGGATTGAACTTCCGTTTTTAATTTTCTGCGACTTTCACTTTTATTTTTATTCGACTTCCATTTTTATTCAAGTCATTTTTCAATTCAACTTCCTTTTTTACTTAATTTCAAAATAGATCGTTAATGTATAGTGGTTTCTTGAATGAACTTCCAATTTTAATTTTCTGCAACTTCCATTTTTATTTCTATTTAACTTCTTTTTTTATTCAAGTTTCTTTTCTATTCAACTTCCTTTCTTATTTAATTTCCGAATAGATCGTTAAGGTATAGTGGTTTCTGGATTGAACTTCCATTTTTAATTTTATGCAACTTTGACTTTTATTTTTTTTCAACTTCCATTTTTATTCAATTTACTTTTCTATTAAACTTCCTTTTTTATTTAATTTCCAAACAGATCGTTAAGGCATAGTGGTTTTGTAAGAACCCACACTGCATGTCCTCATCATGTTCATGAGCATCGGTATGATTATGACTTGTTTAGCTTGCGTGTGTATGTTGTGATTTGTTTCGCCTGAGCTAATGCGATCCATGTCTTGATTTGAAGCCTTGTGATTTGTCTAAGTGTAGTATGCTTGTCTTGTTCCTTCCTTGATGTGAAACTTAGGTTACGCCTTGCCTGAGTTATGCTAGCCGATGTTATTCCAAGCCGAGGTCATCCTTAGTCTAGTATTAGTATCTTGAAACCCCTTGTCGACCTCAGTTCTTGCCTTGACCACATTAGCCGAGATGTTACCTTGCACCCAAGTGATCTCGTCCTGGAGTGGTATGACCCAGACCGAGGTGTGGCGCATCTAGGCCAAGATGTGGCACAGCTTAGTCAAGTGTTGTCCTTCCTAGCCGAGGTCATTGTCACCTTAGTTGCCGAAGTCTTTTGTTAGCCGACGTCACCCCTTGCCGGAGTGCCACTCCGTGTAGCTTGTTAGATATGCCTTGTTGTTAGCCGATGTCATAGCCTGTCAGAGAGCCCATACCGCTTTGCTTGTTGAACACCCTTCCACCATGCTTTGTCTGGTCTGTCAGTCACCTTTTCAGGTAGAACCCAATCAGTCGCCGCCACGTGTCTCAGCAGAAGGTTAACCCCAGAACCGGGTATAGAAAACTATCATTTGGTGTCATAAACTTGCCTTGTAGAGAGAGAGAAGCTCTAGAAGAGGGAGAAGAGTTCTTGAGAGAGAAGTAGATCTTCAAGCTTGATTCCTAGAGATCGAACCGTTAGATCCGTGTTCTAAGGTTAGATTCTTGATCCGCTCATGATGTTCTTTATGTTTATGTTATTGCATTGCATGATTGAAAATGATTTGTAAGCCATGCATCGTTTTGAAGCTCGATTCTAGAAAGAGAAAATGACATTCATGTGTTCTTCAAGAAAGTCTTGTTTTGATCCGAAAGCTTTTCGCCTAGACTCAAGTTTTGTGTTTGTTCTTGCATGATTTTCAACTACGGGTACCCAGGTCCATGTTTTCAAACTCATAGCACGAAAATCCCAGATTTGTGATGGCAGATTATGATCAAACATTCGTATTTTTCATGTTTTCACACTCATGTTCTTCATGTTTATCAGCAGAGGGAAACCCAGAGTTTCCCGACCTCTTTTCCTTGCATGTGGCCCTCGGGAACACACCTCGGCAAGGAGGTGTGGAACCTCGGCCTAGACCTGGTTGGTGCCCAGCATGTTTTCCGAAAACATTTGTGTACATGAGAGACTTGTTTGAAAGCGCATTCAATAGGCTTTGCCATGTGTTGTAGGACTTGGGCTTGTCTCGACCCCGACGTGTGAAGAAACGATGTGAGTGGTATTTTTAATAAAGCTATGTTACACTTGCTTTCATAAATCTCGTCTTGCCTTGTTTTAAAAAGTACTTGATCTAGCATGAATGACTATCCCTATTTTGTATATCAAATGCTATCTTGTTTTGATGACTCGTCTTGAAAGTCCTTAGTTGCAGGGGACTATAATGCAACTGCACTCTTGTCTTGACAGTCCTTAGTGCTAGAGGACTCTAAACTTTCGCAGCACAGCTTGTCTTGACAGTCCTTAGTGCTAGAGGACTCTAAACTTTCGCAGCACAGCTTGTCTTGACAGTCCTTAGTGCTAGAGGACTCTAAACTTTCGCAGCACAGCTTGTCTTGACAGTCCTTAGTGCTAGAGGACTATAAACTTTCGCAGCACAGCTTGTCTTGAAAGTCCTTAGTTGCAGGGGACTATAATGCAACTGCACTCTTGTCTTGGGAATGTCATCACCCTCTTGTATTAAGTAGATGTAATAACATCCAAAGAACTTGAAAGGCCGGCAATGAACTTGATTTCCCTCTTGATTGTAAAGTATGCTATGTATTGTTTTGAAAGAAATCTTGGATATCAATCATGCAAAACCTTTATTTCTAATATCATTCACTGAGTATCCAAGCTCACCCTCTCTATATATATGTAGGTGATGAACAAGAAGGCATTGAGGCCTAGACGTGATTGCCGATGTGTTTTGGGCGCATAGCCGACATGTTTTGGATTTGTGTTTTGCATCGTCTTGAAGATTATGCTTCTCGGCTTATGTTTTCTTTGTTTGTTTTGGCATATGTCGGCTTGAGAAGCCTTTTGGTCAGGATGTGTTTGTATCTCATTCTTGCTGTATCTAAATTGTAAGACTTGTAAAGATGTTTGATGTATGACATTCCATTGGACTTATGCACGGCTCTCATGGACTATTTAGATTTTGTATATGTATATATATTGCTTCCGCACTTGTAAGCCCCATATTTTATACTCTGATGGTGTGTGATTTTTGTAAGACGGCCTTCGGTAACCTCGGGTTACTGGCCATCACGGCACCAAACTACTAGGGGCGGTTTGGGGGCGTGACAGGTTTCTTGAATGAACTTCCAATTTTAATTTTCTGCAACTTCCATTTTTATTTCTATTCAACTTTTTTTTTTATTCAAGTTTCTTTTCTATTCAACTTCTTTTTCTATTTAATTTCCAAATAGATTGTTATGGTATAGTGGTTTCGAGATTGAACTTTCATTTTGAATTTTATGCAACTTTCACTGTTATTTTTCTTGAACATCCATTTTAATTGAATTTTCTTTTTTTTTAAACTTCCTTTTTTATTTCATTTCCAAATAGATAGTTAAGGTATAGTGGTTTATTTAATGAACTTCTATTTTTAATTTTACGCAACTTCCATTTTTATTCAAGTAATTTTTCTGTTCGACTTCCTTTTTTATTTAATTTCCAAATAGATCGTTAAGGTATAGTGGTTTCTTGAATGAACTTCCATTTTTAATTTTCTGCAACTTCCATTTTTATTTTTATTTGACTTCCATTTTTACTCAAGTCATTTTTCTATTCAACTTCCTTTTTTATTTAATTTCCAAATAGATCGTTAAGGTATAGTGGTTTCTGGAATGAACTTCCATTTTTAATTTTATGCAACTTTCATTTTTATATTTATTCAATTTCCATTTTTATTCAATTTACTTTTCTATTAAACTTCCTTTTTTATTTAATTTCGAAATAGATCGTTAAGCTGTAGTGGTTTCTTGAATAAACTTCCATTTTTAATTTTCTGCAACTTCCATTTTTATTTTTATACGACTTCCATTTTTATTCAATTTACTTTTCTATTCAATTTCCTTTTGTATTTAATTTCCAAATAGATCGTTAAGTTATAGTGGTTTTTGGATTGAACTTCCATTTTTAATTTTATGCAACTTTCATTTTTATTTTTATTCAACTTCCATTTTTATTCAATTTACTTTTCTGTTAAACTTCTTTTTTTATTTAACTTCCAAATAGATCGTTAAGGTATAGTGGTTTCTTTAATGAACTTCCATTTTTAATTTTCTGCAACTTCCATTTTTATTTTTATTCGACTTCCATTTTTATTCAAGTTATTTTTCTATTCAACTTCCTTTTTTATTTAATTTCCAAATAGATCGTTAAGGTATAGTGGTTTCTTTAATAAACTTCCAATTTTAATTTTCTGCAACTTCCATTTTTATTTCTATTCGACATCTTTTTTTATTCAAGTTTCTTTTCTATTCAACTTCCTTTTTTATTTAATTTGCAAATAGATTGTTAAGGTATAGTGGTTTCTGGATTGAACTTGCATTTTGAATTTTATGCAACTTTGACTTATATTTTTATTCAACTTCCATTTTTATTCAATTTACATTTTTATTAAACTTCGTTTTTTATTTAATTTCCAAATAGATCGTTAAGGTAGAATGGTTTCTTGAATGAACTCTCATTTTTAATTTTCTGCAACTTTCATTTTTATTTTTATTCGACTTCCATTTTTATTCAATTTGTTTTTCTTTTCAACTTCTGTTTTTATTTAATTTTCAATTAGATCGTTAAGGTATAGTGGTTTCTTGAATGAACTTTGATTTTAAATTTTCTGCAACTTTCATTTTTATTGTACGTCCTTTTTAATTCAAGTTTCTTTTCTGCTCAACTTCCTTTTTTATTTAATTTCCAAATAGATCGTTAAGGTATTGCGGTTTCTGCATTGAACTTCCATTTTTAATTTTATGCAACTTTCATTTTTATTTTTATTCAACTTCCATTTTTATTCAATTTACTTTTCTATTAAACATCTTTTTTTATTTAATTTCCAAATAGATCGTTATGGTATATTGGTTTCTTGAATGAACTTCCATTTTTAATTTTCTGCAACTTCCATTTTTATTTTTATTCGACTTCCATTTTTATTCAATTTACTTTTCTATTCAACTTCCTTTTTTATTTAATTTCCCAAAAGATCGTTAAGGTATAGTGGTTTCTGGATTGAACTTCCACTTTTAATTTTATGCAACTTTCTTTTTTATTTTTATTGAACTTCCATTTTTATTCAATTTACTTTTCTATTAAACTTCCTTTTTTGTTTAATTTCCAAACAGATTGTCACGCCCCCAAACCGCCCCTAGTAGTTTGGTGCCGTGATGGCCAGTAACCCGAGGTTACCGAAGGCCGTCTTACAAAAATCACACACAATCAGAGTATAAAATATGGGGCTTACAAGTGCGGAAGCAATATATATATATATACATATACAAAATCTAAATAGTCCATGAGAGCCGTGCATAAGTCCAATGGAATGTCATACATCAAACATCTTTACAAGTCTTACAATTTAGGTACAGCAAGAATGAGATACAAAACACATCCTGACTAAAAGGCTTCTCAAGCCGACATATGCCAAAACAAACAAAGAACATAAGCCGAGAAGCATAATCTTCAAGACGATGCGAAACGCAAATCCAAAACATGTCAGCTATACGCCCAAAACACATCGGCAATCACGTCTAGGCCTCAATGCCTTCTTGTTCATCACCTACATATATATATAGAGAGGGTGAGCTTGGATACTCAGTGAATGATATTAGAAATAAAGGTTTGCATGATTGATATCCAAGATTTCTTTCAAAACAATACAAAGTATACTTTACAATCAAGAAAAAGTCAAGTTCATTGCCGGCCTTTCAAGTTCTTTGGATGTTATTACATCTACTTAATACAAGAGGGTGATGACATTCCCAAAACAAGAGTGCAGTTGCATTATAGTCCCCTGCAACTAAGGACCTTCAAGACAAGCTGTGCTGCGAAAGTTTAGAGTCCTCTAGCACTAAGGACTGTCAAGACAAGCTGTGCTGCGAAAGTTTAGAGTCCTCTAGCACTAAGGACTGTCAAGACAAGCTGTGCTGCGAAAGTTTAGAGTCCTCTAGCACTAAGGACTGTCAAGACAAGTTGTGCTGCGAAAGTTTAGAGTCCTCTAGCACTAAGGACTGTCAAGACAAGAGTGCAGTTGCATTATAGTCCCCTGCAACTAAGGACTTTCAAGACGAGTCATCAAAACAAGATAGCATTTGATATACAAAATAGGGATAGTCATTCATGCTAGATCAAGTACTTTTCAAAACAAGGCAAAACAAGATTTATCAAAACAAGTGTAACATAGCTTTATTAGAAATACCACTCACATCGTTTCTTCACACGTCGGGGTTGAGACAAGCCCAAGTCCTACAACACATGGCAAAGCCTATTGAATGCGCTTTCAAACGAGTCTCTCATGTACACAAATGTTTTCGGAAAACATGCTGGGCACCAACCAGGTCTAGGCCGAGGTTCCACACCTCCTTGCCGAGGTGTGTTCCCGAGGGCCACATGCAAGGAAAAGAGGTCGGGAAACTCTGGGTTTCCCTCTGCTGATAAACATGAAGAACATGAGTGTGAAAACATGAAAAATACGAATGTTTGATCATAATCTGCCATCACAAATCTGGGATTTTCGTGCTATGAGTTTGAAAACATGGACCTGGGTACCCGTACTTGAAATCCTTGCGGAAACAAACACAAAATCATGATTCTTTATGCAAGCTTTCGGATCAAACAAGACTTTTCTTGAAGAACACATGAATGTCATTTTCTCTTTCTAAAATCGAGCTTCAAAACGATGCATGGCTTACAAATCATTTTCAATCATGCAATGAAATAACATAAACATAAGGAACATCATGAGCAGATCAAGAATCTAACCTTAGAACGCGGATCTAACGGTTCGATCTCTAGGAATCAAGCTTGAAGATCTACTTCTCTCTCAAGAACTCTTCTCCCTCTTCTAGAGCTTCTCTCTCTCTACAAGGCAAGTTTATGACACCAAATGATAGTTTTCTATACCCGGTTCTGGGGTTAACCCTCTGCTGAGACACGTGGCGGCGACTGGTTGGGTTCATCCTGAAAAGGTGGCTGACAGGCCAGACAAAGCATGGTGGAAGGGTGTTCAACAAGCAAAGCGGTATGGGCTCTCTGACAGACTATGACATCGGCTAACAACAAGGCATATCTAACAAGCTACACGGAATGGCACTCCGGTAAGGGGGTGACATCGGCTAATCATAAGACTTTGGCAACTAAGGTGACAATGACCTCGGCTAGGAAGGACAACACTTGACTAAGCTGTGCCACATCTTGGCCTAGATGCGCCACACCTCGGCCTAGGTCATACCACTTCCAGGACGAGATCACTTGGGTGCAAGGTAACATCTCGGCTAATGTGGTCAAGGCAAGGACTGAGGTCAACAAGGGGTTTCAAGATACTAATACTAGACTAAGGATGACCTCGGCATTGGAATAACATCGGCTAGTATAACTCAAGCAAGGCGTAACCTAGGTTTCGCATTAAGGGAGAAACAAGACAAGCACACTACACTTAGACAAATCACAAGGCTTCAAATCAAGACATGGATCGCATTAGCTCAAGCGAAACAAATCACAACATACACATGCAAGCTAAACAAGTCATAATCTTACCGATGCTCATGAACATGATGAGGACATAAAGTGTGGGTTCCTACAGTCTACCCTCCTTAAAGAAGTTTGGTCCCCAAACTTAAGTTACCTTGTCCTACGAATAACTCCGGGTAACGGATTTTCATCTCTTCTTCTTTTTCCCATGTGGCCTCCTCGCCATAATGCTTCTCCCATTCGATTTTCACCATTGATATCGACTTGTTTCTCAACTGCCTCACTTGTCTGTCGATAATTCTCATCGGCTTCTCTTCGTAGCCCAAGTCTTCATTAACTACAACCCCGGAGTAATCTATTACATGCAGTGGGTCTCGGATATATTTTCTCAGCATTGAAACATGGAACACACTGTGGACTTGGCTCAAATCTGGCGGCAAAGCGAGTCTGTAAGCAACGGTGTTAACTTTCTCAAGAATTTCAAACGGCCCAATATATCGGGGTGCAAGTTTACCCTTCTTCCCAAATCTCGAAACTCCTGTCATCGGCGAGACCTTCAAAAATACATGATCCCCAATTTCAAATTCTAACTCCCTCCTTCTTTGGTCGGCATAACACTTCTGTCGACTCTGTGCAGTTTTAATCCTCTGCTGAATGAGTTTGATCTTTTCAGTTGTCATATGAACCAACTCGGGGCCAATTAGGGCTTTGTCTCCTACTTCAGTCCAATATATCGGCGATCTACACTCCCTTCCATACAAAGCTTCATACGGCGCCATGCCTATGCTGGCTTGATAACTGTTGTTGTATGCGAATTCTACTAATGGCAAATGCGATTCCCAACTTCCCTGGAAGTCCAACACGCACAGTCTGAGCATGTCTTCGAGTGTCTGAATCGTCCTTTCTGTCTGTCCGTCGGTCTGGGGGTGAAAGGCTGTGCTAAATCTCAATTCTGTTCCCAAGGCTCCTTGTAGACTCTGCCAAAATCTAGAAACGAACTTCGGGTCTCGGTCTGACACAATGGACATCGGCACACCATGAAGCCTAACGATCTCATTCATGTACAATTCGGCAAGTCGGTTGGCATTGAATGTAGTCTTGACCAGCAAAAAGTGAGCTGACTTAGTAAACCTGTCGACTATAGCCCAAATGGAATCCATACCTCTTTGTGTCCTCGGCAATCCCACTACGAAATCCATGGAGATGTGCTCCCATTTCCACTCAGGAATTGACAAGGGTTGAAGAAGTCCTGCTGGTCTCTGGTGTTCTGCCTTCACTCGCTGACAACACAGACACTGAGATACAAATTCGGCTATCTCTCTTTTCATGTTTGGCCACCAAAAGGTCCGCTTTACGTCCTGATACATCTTGGTGCTCCCTGGATGGATGGCAAACTTGGAACTATGGGCCGCTTGTAAAATCTTCCTTTTTAACTCTGGTACGTCGGCCACGCACAATCTTTCTTCGAACCTAAGCACCTGATTCTCCACTGTGTAACCTGGCCTCGGCTTCGAGACGAATTCATCAATTACCTTCTTGAGTAATTTATCCTCCCTCTGTCTGGTCTTCACTTCCTCAATAATGGTTGGTTCCACCGAAACCGCTGTCAGGCACGCCAAACTTCCAACTAACTTCCTGCTCAATGCGTCGGCTACGGAATTTGCCTTACCTGGGTGGTACTGAATCTGCATGTCATAATCCTTCAGTAGCTCGAGCCATCTTCTCTGCCTCATATTTAACTCTTTCTGGGTGAACAAGTATTTCAGACTCTTGTGATCGGTGAAAACTTGGCAAGATGTTCCGTACAGGTAATGACGCCATATCTTCAAGGCAAAAACCACGGCAGCTAGCTCCAAATCATGGGTAGGATAATTCTTTTCATTGGGCTTCAACTGACGAGACGCGTACGCTATGACTTTACCTTCTTGCATTAACACGCAACCCAAACCTTTACGTGAAGCATCACTGTAAATCTAAAATTCCTCATTAGTTGATGGTAGTACTAGAACTGGTGCTGTGACTAACCTCGTCTTCAGTTCCTGGAAAGCTGATTCCCTTTCATTGGTCCATTCATAAGCTGCTCCCTTCTTGGTTAGTTGTGTCAATGGCACTGCGATCCTCGAGAAGTCCTTCACAAACTTTCTGTAATAACCTGCCAAACCCAGAAAACTACGAACCTCGGACACGTTGGTCGGCGTCGGCCAGTTCACAATGGCTTCAATCTTACTGGGGTCAACTGATATACCATCTTCATTGATCACATGCCCTAGAAATGAAATGCTGGAAAGCCAAAACTCGCATTTACTTAACTTGGCGTACAACTTCTTATCTCTCAAGGTCTGTAGGGCAAGTCTCAGATGATTCTCGTGCTCGCTCGCACTCCCGGAATAGATCAATATGTCGTCGATAAAAATAATGACGAACTCATCTAGGTACGGCTTAAAGACTCTGTTCATCAGGTCCATGAATGCTGCTGGGGCATTGGTTACTCCGAAGGGCATTACCAAAAATTCGTAGTGACCATATCTCGTCCGAAAAGCAGTTTTCTCAATGTCCTCGGCTTTAACCTTCAACTGGTGGTAGCCTGACCTAAGGTCAATCTTGGAAAAGACTCGTGCTCCTCGTAGTTGATCAAGCAAATCATCGATTCTTGGCAATGGGTATTTGTTCTTAATGGTCACCTTATTAAGTTCTCTATAGTCAATGCAAAGACGAAGGGTGCCGTCCTTTTTCTTAACAAATAGAACGGGTGCTCCCCACGGTGAAGTGCTCGGCCTGACGAATCCCTTATCCAACAATTCCTGTAATTGCGATTTCAGTTCTCTAAGTTCGGCTGGAGCCATTCTGTAGGGTGTTTTGGAGATAGGTTGCGTTCCTGGCAGGACGTCCACAGTAAACTCTATTTCTCTATCGACAAGGTGGCCAGGCAACTCATCCGGAAAGACGTCGGGGAATTCCTCAACAACGGGTATGTCGGCTAACTCAACATTTTCATTCAGATCACTTAGTATACTGCATAAATAACCCTTACATCCTTTTTGGATCAACTTGTAGGCCTTCATGGATGAGATTAAGTAAGGTGGGGGTACTACTCCTTTACCCTGGAAAATGACCTCGGCTTGACTTGGGGTCTTCAATGTGACGTTCTTAGTAACACAATTAATGGATGCATGGTTCGCCACTAACCAATCCATTCCCAATATAACATCGAAGTGAGTCATGTTTAATGGCATCAAATCAACTAACAATTCTACACTCTCAATCATAGCAATACACGCCCTATAAATGGATGTAACAATCATATTTCTCCCAGATGGAGTAGACACAGATAATACATAATCAAGGGGTTCTAATTCTCTATCCAACTTCTCGGCGAATATAGTGGACACAAATGAATGCGTAGAACCCGAATCAATCAATACGTATGCATCTTGAGAACAAATTGAAATGGTACCTGACACCACTGTTTCAGCATTCTGGGCGTCTCCTGGCACCAATGCGAAAACTCTGCCCTGCCTCGCCTGTACTCCCCCGATGTTATTCTTCTGCGCAGAGCCCGAGGTGCTTCCAGTCCTCTTCCCATCAT
This sequence comes from Camellia sinensis, assembly GCF_055761805.1. NCBI lineage: Eukaryota > Viridiplantae > Streptophyta > Magnoliopsida > Ericales > Theaceae > Camellia > Camellia sinensis. The sequence continues at coordinate 9,432,361 of NC_138962.1, read as the reverse complement.
CGGTCCTTGCTTTCGGGCAGTCCTTCACGCGATGGCCTATCTCGCCGCACTCATAACAAGCTCCTGTTGCCCAACGACAAACCCCGAAATGTAGCTTTCCACAACTCGCGCACATCGGCTTAACGTTACCTTCCTGATTTGAGTTGCTGGAACTGTCTGTGCTTATCTTCTTCTTGGCATTGAACGGAACTCGGCGATTGTCATAACTCTGTCTCTTCCTCTGACCCTCACCTGAACTCTGGTACCGGTTCAAGTTAGCTTCAGCCAGGATGGCCTTGTCCAGTACTCCGGCGTACGTCGGCATATTGAGCATATTGACCCGATCTTGTATCGGTCCACGCAACCCACTTTCGAACTTCCTCGCCTTTCGGTACTCGTCGTCAACCATATGAGGCGCATATCTCGCTAGTTCAGTAAAGGCACGATCATACTCTGCCACTGTCTTGTTCCCCTGTGTCAGATTCTGAAACTCCGTGGTCTTTCGGTCTCGGACGCTAAGGGGAAAATGCTTGTTGTAGAACAACTCCAAAAATTTTGCCCAAGTCAAACCCGGATTGCTTTCTCGGACCATCATCCACCACCTACGAGCATCGTCGTCTAATGTGAATGCCGCCAGAGATACCTTCTGGGCGTCTGTACTGGGGAAAACTTCAAACAACTTCTCCATCTCTAAAACCCATGCCTCGGCTTTCATTGGTTCTATGCCTCCCTAAAATCTCGGCGGTTTCATCTTCTTGAACTCTCTGATTAGAGTTATCGTGTCGTTCCCATACAAAGCTTGCTGCATAGGCACTTGTGGCACTGGAGGGGGTGGAGCTGCATATCGGCCATTCGTCTGTTCGGCATGCATAGAAGTGGTACCAGTATCCTGCGGCCTAGGTTGTCTCTGCTCACGAACCAAGCCTTCGACTAACCTTTCCAATCTCTCCAACCTGTCTTCCGATCGATCTCGGCCAACCGGGGGTCTACCTCTCCTCATGATGCTAGGGGGAATGCAAGATGAGACTTTAAAGCAACTAAACAAATAACACATACGCAAGTAACGAGCGTCTAGGCCAAAATGATGCACACATAGTCAAGTAGCAAGCAATATGATGCAATTCCTAACATCATTCTAGGGGAAATCCTAGGCTCTCTAGGACTCAAGGTGTGTGAATAACGTACTACAAGGATCTTGTGCTCTGATACCAATCTGTCACGCCCCCAAACCGCCCCTAGTAGTTTGGTGCCGTGATGGCCAGTAACCCGAGGTTACCGAAGGCCGTCTTACAAAAATCACACACAATCAGAGTATAAAATATGGGGCTTACAAGTGCGGAAGCAATATATATATATATATACATATACAAAATCTAAATAGTCCATGAGAGCCGTGCATAAGTCCAATGGAATGTCATACATCAAACATCTTTACAGGTCTTACAATTTAGGTACAGCAAGAATGAGATACAAAACACATCCTGACTAAAAGGTTTCTCAAGCCGACATATGCCAAAACAAACAAAGAACATAAGCCGAGAAGCATAATCTTCAAGACGATGCGAAACGCAAATCCAAAACATGTCGGCTATACGCCCAAAACACATCGGCAATCACGTCTAGGCCTCAATGCCTTCTTGTTCATCACCTACATATATATATAGAGAGGGTGAGCTTGGATACTCAGTGAATGATATTAGAAATAAAGGTTTGCATGATTGATATCCAAGATTTCTTTCAAAACAATACAAAGTATACTTTACAATCAAGAAAAAGTCAAGTTCATTGCCGGCCTTTCAAGTTCTTTGGATGTTATTACATCTACTTAATACAAGAGGGTGATGACATTCCCAAAACAAGAGTGCAGTTGCATTATAGTCCCCTGCAACTAAGGACCTTCAAGACAAGCTGTGCTGCGAAAGTTTAGAGTCCTCTAGCACTAAGGACTGTCAAGACAAGCTGTGCTGCGAAAGTTTAGAGTCCTCTAGCACTAAGGACTGTCAAGACAAGCTGTGCTGCGAAAGTTTAGAGTCCTCTAGCACTAAGGACTGTCAAGACAAGAGTGCAGTTGCATTATAGTCCCCTGCAACTAAGGACTTTCAAGACGAGTCATCAAAACAAGATAGCATTTGATATACAAAATAGGGATAGTCATTCATGCTAGATCAAGTACTTTTCAAAACAAGGCAAAACAAGATTTATCAAAACAAGTGTAACATAGCTTTATTAGAAATACCACTCACATCGTTTCTTCACACGTCGGGGTTGAGACAAGCCCAAGTCCTACAACACATGGCAAAGCCTATTGAATGCGCTTTCAAACGAGTCTCTCATGTACACAAATGTTTTCGGAAAACATGCTGGGCACCAACCAGGTCTAGGCCGAGGTTCCACACCTCCTTGCCGAGGTGTGTTCCCGAGGGCCACATGCAAGGAAAAGAGGTCGGGAAACTCTGGGTTTCCCTCTGCTGATAAACATGAAGAACATGAGTGTGAAAACATGAAAAATACGAATGTTTGATCATAATCTGCCATCACAAATCTGGGATTTTCGTGCTATGAGTTTGAAAACATGGACCTGGGTACCCGTACTTGAAATCCTTGCGGAAACAAACACAAAATCATGATTCTTTATGCAAGCTTTCGGATCAAACAAGACTTTTCTTGAAGAACACATGAATGTCATTTTCTCTTTCTAAAATCGAGCTTCAAAACGATGCATGGCTTACAAATCATTTTCAATCATGCAATGAAATAACATAAACATAAGGAACATCATGAGCAGATCAAGAATCTAACCTTAGAACGCGGATCTAACGGTTCGATCTCTAGGAATCAAGCTTGAAGATCTACTTCTCTCTCAAGAACTCTTCTCCCTCTTCTAGAGCTTCTCTCTCTCTACAAGGCAAGTTTATGACACCAAATGATAGTTTTCTATACCCGGTTCTGGGGTTAACCCTCTGCTGAGACACGTGGCGGCGACTGGTTGGGTTCATCCTGAAAAGGTGGCTGACAGGCCAGACAAAGCATGGTGGAAGGGTGTTCAACAAGCAAAGCGGTATGGGCTCTCTGACAGACTATGACATCGGCTAACAACAAGGCATATCTAACAAGCTACACGGAATGGCACTCCGGTAAGGGGGTGACATCGGCTAATCATAAGACTTTGGCAACTAAGGTGACAATGACCTCGGCTAGGAAGGACAACACTTGACTAAGCTGTGCCACATCTTGGCCTAGATGCGCCACACCTCGGCCTAGGTCATACCACTTCCAGGACGAGATCACTTGGGTGCAAGGTAACATCTCGGCCAATGTGGTCAAGGCAAGGACTGAGGTCAACAAGGGGTTTCAAGATACTAATACTAGACTAAGGATGACCTCGGCATTGGAATAACATCGGCTAGTATAACTCAAGCAAGGCGTAACCTAGGTTTCGCATTAAGGGAGAAACAAGACAAGCACACTACACTTAGACAAATCACAAGGCTTCAAATCAAGACATGGATCGCATTAGCTCAAGCGAAACAAATCACAACATACACATGCAAGCTAAACAAGTCATAATCTTACCGATGCTCATGAACATGATGAGGACATAAAGTGTGGGTTCCTACACAGATCGTTAAGGTATAGTGGTTTCTTGAATGAACTTCCATTTTTAATTTTCTGCAACTTCCATTTTTATTTTTACTCGACTTCCATTTTTATTCAAGTTGTTTTTCTATTCCACTTCCTTTCTTATTTAATTTCCAAATAGATCATGAAGGTATAATGGTTTCTGAATTGAACTTCCATTTTTAATTTTATGCAACTTTCATTTTTATTTTTATTCAACTTCCGTTTTTATTCAATTTACTTTTCTATTAAACTTCCTTTTTTATTTAATTTCCAAATAGATCGTTAAGATATAATGGTTTCTTGAATGAACTTCCAATTTTAATTTTCTGAACCTCCATTTTTATTTCTATTCATCTTCTTTTTTTATTCAAGTTTCTTTCCTATTCAACTTCCTTTTTTTTTCTAATTTCCAAATAGATTATTAAGGTATAGTGGTTTCTGGATTGAACTTGCATTTTGAATTTTATGCAACTTTCACTTATATTTTTATTCAACTACCATTTTTATTCAATTTACATTTTTATTAAACTTCGTTTTCTATTTAATTTCCAAATAGATCGTTAAGGTAGAATGGTTTCTTGAATGAACTCTCATTTTTAATTTTCTGCAACTTTCATTTTTATTTTTATTCGACTTCCATTTTTATTCAATTTGTTTTTCTTTTCAACTTCTGTTTTTATTTAATTTTCAAATAGATCGTTAAGGTATAGTGGTTTCTTGAATGAACTTTGATTTTAAATTTTCTGCAACTTTCATTTTTATTGTACGTCCTTTTTAATTCAAGTTTCTTTTCTGCTCAACTTCTTTTTTTATTTAATTTCCAAATAGATCGTTAAGGTATTGCGGTTTCTGCATTGAACTTCCATTTTTAATTTTATGCAACTTTCATTTTTAGTTTTATTCAACTTCCATTTTTATTCAATTTACTTTTCTATTAAACATCTTTTTTTATTTAATTTCCAAATAGATCGTTATGGTATATTGGTTTCTTGAATGAACTTCCATTTTTAATTTTCTGCAACTTCCATTTTTATTTTTATTCGACTTCCATTTTTATTCAATTTACTTTTCTATTCAACTTCCTTTTTTATTTAATTTCCCAAAAGATCGTTAAGGTATAGTGGTTTCTGGATTGAACTTCCACTTTTAATTTTATGCAACTTTCTTTTTTATTTTTATTGAACTTCCATTTTTATTCAATTTACTTTTCTATTAAACTTCCTTTTTTGTTTAATTTCCAAACAGATCGTTAAAGTATAGTGGTTTCTTGAATGAACTTCCATTTTTAATTTTCTGCAACTTCCATTTTTATTTTTACTCGACTTCCATTTTTATTCAAGTTGTTTTTCTATTCCACTTCCTTTCTTATTTAATTTCCAAATAGATCATGAAGGTATAATGGTTTCTGGATTGAACTTCCATTTTTAATTTTATGCAACTTTCATTTTTATTTTTATTCAACTTCCGTTTTTATTCAATTTACTTTTCTATTAAACTTCCTTTTTTATTTAATTTCCAAATAGATCGTTAAGATATAATGGTTTCTTGAATGAACTTCCAATTTTAATTTTCTGCAACCTCCATTTTTATTTCTATTCATCTTCTTTTTTTATTCAAGTTTCTTTCCTATTCAACTTCCTTTTTTTTTCTAATTTCCAAATAGATTATTAAGGTATAGTGGTTTCTGGATTGAACTTACATTTTTAATTTTATGCAACTTTCACTTTTATTTTTATTCAACTTCCATTTTTATTCAATTTACTTTTCTATTATACTTCCTTTTTTATTTAAATTCCAAATAGATCGTGAAGATATTGTGGTTTCTTGAATGAACTTTCATTTTTAATTTTCTGCAACTTCCATTTTTATTTTTATTTGACTTCCATTTTTATTCAAGTCATTTTTCTATTCAACTTTCTTTTTTTATTTAATTTCCAAATAGATCGTTAAGGTATAGTGGTTTCTAGATTGAACTTCCTTTTTAATTTTATGCAACTTTCATTTTTATTTTTATTCAACTTCCATTTTTATTCAATTTACTTTTTATTAAATTGCCTTTTTTTATTAATTTCCAAATAGATCGTTAAGGTATAGTGGTTTCTTGAATGAACTTCCATTTTTAATTTTCTGCGACTTTCACTTTTATTTTTATTCGACTTGCATTTTTATTCAAATCATTTTTCTATTCAACGTCCTTTTTTACTTAATTTCCAAATAGATCGCTAAGGTATAGTGGTTTCTTCAATGAACTTCCAATTTTAATTTTCTGCAACTTCCATTTTTAATTCTATTCAACTTCTTTTTTTGTTCAAGGTTCTTTTCTATTCAACTTCCTGTTTTATTTAATTTCCAAATAGATCCTTAAGGTATAATGGTTTCTCGATTGAACTTCCATTTTAATTTTATGCAACTTTCATTTTTATTTTTATTCAACTTCCATTTTTATTCAATTTACTTTTCTATTACACTGCTTTTCTTTTTTTTTTTAATTTCCAAATAGATCGTTAAGGTATACTGGTTTCTTGAATGAACTTCCGTTTTTAATTTTCTGCGACTTGCACTTTTATTTTTATTCGACTTGCATTTTTATTCAAGTCATTTTTCTATTCAACGTCCCTTTTTACTTAATTTCCAAATAGATCGCTAAGGTATAGTGGTTTCTTGAATGAACTTCCAATTTTAATTTTCTGCAACTTCCATTTTTATTTCTATTCAACTTCTTTTTTTTATTCAAGCTTCTTTTCTATTCAACTTCCTATTTTATTTAATTTCCAAATAGATCGTTAAGGTATAGTGGTTTCTGGATTGAACTTCCATTTTTAATTTTATGCAACTTTGACTTCTTTTTTTTTTTCAACTTCCATTTTTATTCAAGTCATTTTTCTATTCAACTTCCTTTTTTACTTAATTTCCAAATAGATCGTTAAGGTATAGTTGTTTCTTGAATGAACTTCCAATTTTAATTTTCTGCAACTTCCATTTTTATTTCAATTCAACTTTTTGTTTTATTCAAGTTTCTTTTCTATTCAACTTCTTTTTTTATTTAATTTCCAAATAAATTGTTATGGTATAGTGGTTTCGGGATTGAACTTTCATTTTTAATTTTATGCAACTTTCACTGTTATTTTTCTTGAACTTCCATTTTTATTGAATTTTCTTTTTTTTTTAAACTTCCTTTTTTATTTCATTTCCAAATAGATCGTTAAAGTATAGTGGTTTCTTTAATGAACTTCTATTTTTAATTTTATGCAACTTCCATTTTTATTTTTATTCAACTTCCATTTTTATTCAAATTATTTTTCTATTCAACTTCCTTTTTTATTTAATTTCCAAATAGATTGTTAAGGTATAGTGGTTTCTTGAATGAACTTCCATTTTTATTTTTATTTAACTTCCTTTTTTATTCAAGTTTCTTTTCTACTCAACTTCCTTTTTTTATTTAATTTCCAAATAGATCGTTAAGGTATAGTGGTTTCTGGATTGAACTTCCATTTTTAATTTTCTGCAACTTCCATTTTTATTTTTATTCAACTTCTATTTTTATTCAATTTACTTTTCTATTAAACTTTCTTTTTTTATTTCATTTCCAAACAGATCGTTAAGGTATAATGGTTTCTTGAATGAACTTCCATTTTTAATTTTCTGCAACTTCTATTTTTATTTTTATTCGACTTCCATTTTTATTCAAGTCATTTTTCTATTCAACTTCCTTTTTTATTTTATTTCCAAATAGATCGTTAAGGTATAGTGGTTTCTTTAATGAACTTCCAATTTTAATTTTCTGCAACCTCCATTTTTATTTCTATTCAACTTCTTTTTTTATTCAAGTTTCTTTTCTATTCAACTTCCTTTTTTATTTAATTTCCAAATAGATTGTTAACGTATAGTGGTTTCTGGATTGAACTTCCATTTTGAATTTTATGCAACTTTCACTTTTATTTTTATTCAACTTCCATTTTTTTTCAATTTACTTTTCTATTAAACTTCCTTTTTTATTTAATTTCCAAATAGATCGTTATGGTATAGTGGTTTCTTGAATAAACTTCCATTTTTAATTTTCTACAGCTTCCATTTTTATTTTTTTATGACTTCCATTTTTATTGAATTTACTTTTCTATTCAACTTACTTTTTTATTTAATTTCCAAATAGATCGTTAAGGTATAGTGGTTTCTGGATTGAACTTCCATTTTTAATTTTCTGCAACTTTCATTTTTATTTTTATTCAACTTCCATTTTTATTCAATTTACTTTTCTATTAAACTTCTTTTTTTATTTAATTTCCAAATAGATCGTTAAGGTATAGTGGTTTCTTGAATGAACTTCTATTTTTAATTTTCTGCAACTTCCACTTTTTTTTATTCGACTTCCATTTTTATTCAAGTTATTTTTCTATTCAACTTCCTTTTTTATTTAATTTCAAATAGATCGTTACTTTATAGTGATTTCTTGAATAAACTTCCAATTTTAATTTTCTGCAACTTCCGTTTTTATTTTTATTCAACATCTTTTTTTATTCAAGTTTCTTTTCTATTCAACTTCCTTTTTTATTTAATTTCCAAATGGATTGTTAAGGTATAGTGGTTTCTGGATTGAACTTGCATTTTGAATTTTATGCAACTTTCACTTTTATTTTTATTCAACTTCCATTTTCATTCAATTTACTTTTCTATTAAACTTCGTTTTTTATTTAATTTCCAAATAGATCGTTAAGGTATAATGGTTTCTTGAATGAACTTCCATTTTTAATTTTCTGCAACTTCCATTTTTATTTTTATTCGACTTCCATTTTTATTCAATTTATTTATCTTTTCAACTTCCGTTTTTATTTAATTTCCAAATAGATCGTTAAGGTATAGTGGTTTCTTGAATCAACTTCCATTTTAAATTTTCTGCAACTTTCATTTTTATTGTACGTCTATAGCGATCCCGGTTTTTCCTTCCTTTGTATACTATATTCTGGACTTGGTTCCTTGAGCTTGTTTTTTTATCATTATCACTTCTAGCCTTTACTCTTTGTATTTGAGTCTTGGGTTGTGATGGGCAAGTTTGAAACAGGTTGGTTGCACTTTGAAACCAAAAGGTGATGCTCAGATTTTGGCCTTCACGCTCGAGCGGAATTTTTAACGCTCGAGCGGGCCCTTCGTTTTTGCTTATTCGCTCGAGCGGGAGTTTTTACGCTCGAGCGTGTTTTTCCATCTCCCAGTACTTTACTCTGCAGTTCTTCCGCTCGAGCGGTAGTTTTTACGCTCGAGCGTGATCCCTTGATTTTGTCCCTCCGCTCGAGCTGAGAGTTTGACGCTCGAGCAGATATCATCGCCTGCAAAACTTCTGGAAGTGTGAAATCGACGCTCGAGCGGATCTTTTCACGCTCGAACGTGAGTCTGTGTCTGACGCTCGAGCGGGGTTTTCCGCGCTCGAGCGGGGTTTTCCGCGCTCGAGCGGATAATCGACTACATCAGTCCGTGATTTCACTTTTTGGATCACTTTTTGACCTACTTTTTCTTTCTTAACTTTTAAAAACCGCCCCTTGAGAGTTTCTCTCTCTCTCTCTAAACTTGTCTTCTCTCTAAGATTTGATCTACCTAGGGTGTGTATCTGACCTTGATCCTTTATTAAAAAGTTAGAGTGGGTTGAGGGCTTCGTTTTAATCTGAGAAACTTGGGATTTGGAGCACGTTGTTCTTTGGTCATCATCTCCATTTGAGTTCTTCACTTCAAGGTAGGGATTTCCTACTCCATTCTATAAGTTTTGTTCTAAGTTTTGGTATTTTGATATGTTGGGGATACTTTGGTAATTTTGGGAAAAACCCTAGTTGTATTAATAAATTAATTTGTATGATTAATTTAAGGAAATTGGGGAATTTGGTTAATTTCATGAAATTGAGGAATTCATTGATTAATCGGTGTAGTTGGATAATTTAGATCACTCACCTATCGAATTGTTGATATATTTATTTCCAGTCTAGAAATAACTGTTTTGGGCTATCGGTGGAGGATAGTCGTGTTTGTTGTAGACATTGTATGTGGATTAGGGAAAATTGAAACCAATCAATTTGTTTAAGTCATAAAGTTAGACTATTGAATTAATACAGAAAAATACATGTATTGTTTGAGCATTGCATATGCATATTGTTTGGGAGGAGATAGGGGATGTACTCCACGGTTTAGGGGAAGATAGGGGATGGACCTCTAAACCGGATTATTGTTTGGGAGGAGATAGGGGATGGACTCCATTAGCATCACTATTATGTGTGCTTATTATATTGAAGTGTTTTTACATGTTATTGATACAGCACTAAAATGTGTATCAAACGGGAAGTATGAAGTGTTTTGATATGAGCCTGAGTCTCATCTGTGCTGTTGATATTGGAAGTAATGTGAATGTGATATATATATAGTTCACTGTTGTAAGTTTGGCCAGGTTCTGAGCCATATTGATAATAATGGGAATTTAAACATGGCATAGACATTAGTGTCATGAGACAGTATCAAGTTATAATTGATTATCTTGGTTAACCATCTATTGAATGCTATAGCTTTATCCAATGCTTATATTTGGTTTAGTATTTTTCTACTGGGCTGTGGCTCACCCTTTATGGGAACATCATTTTCAGGTTCAGGTGATAAGCTACCTCCAAGGACTTAGCTTGGAAGGAATTGGAGTTGAAGACTCTGTTTAGTTTAGTCGTTATTTACTTATTTGATATTACATGTAAACATTCAAGGCTAGGGCTTTACTTGTATTTGAGTTAGAACTCATATTTTGTGTCCAAGTGTTGGCTTGGAAAGATGTTAGCCCGTAAGGCATTTAATTTGATGTTACATGTAATGTTTTTATTTAGTAATACTCTAATGAATGAATTAATGAATTGTTTTCTTTAAATATTGCATGTTAATGACATATATAATGGGTTTATTTTGAGGGCGTTACAACTTGGTATCAGAGCGTACCGGGTTTGAATACTTCGGGTACGTGGGAAGTGATTAGTATCACAATGGGTTCGTCTCGTTTGATAGAGACTTAGTGAAATGTTATATGCTTATATGATAACATGTTTATGTGATTATGTGGGTATGGAATGTAGTTCCTAGGATGTTGATTGGACCATTGAGTTTCTAGTAGCCTTGTTGGAAAGGCACTTGATCAATGCTGCTTCCAACCGGAACTATAGTAATGCTTCGGGACTATCATCATCCAGGAATGAAATTCGTAGGTGCTTATGTGATTATGTGCTTACGTGGAATGAGTTATTGTTGTCCAATGCATTAGGACGCGAGTGTTTAGCTTCGGCACATTTATTAATGTGCTAACGTCTTTGTTTCCTTTATTAGGATGTCAGGACGAGGACGAGGACGCGGTAGGCGTGGTAGGCCGGGTAGGCAGGAGGTGCCTGTGCCAGAGGAGAATCCGACAGTTCAGGAGGGAATTGGCCAGGCCAATGTGGCCGAGCCAGTAGGCCAACAGGCTATGGGCGCTCTAGCCCGAGAGATAGCAGGGGCATTCAGGGAGTCAGTAGGCATTCTCAGAGCTGAGAATCAAGCTCGGGTTGTTGTTGCGGATGCAGGACCTGCCTTTCTGAAGAGGGAGTTATTCTGGTCTAATCTGGATGAATTTGTAGGCGATCCTAAAGAGTCGCTTAAGGCAGATGAATGGCTCGAACAGACAACGAAGACGTTTGAGATGCTTGGCATCGAAGACGAGGGGTTGAAAGTGACCTTGGTATCTTTCTAGCTGAAGGGGGATGCGGGTCAGTGGTGGAAGTTCACTAAGGGTCGGATAGGAGGTACATGGGAGGCTTTTGTGAATGCTTTCCAGGAGAGGTTCTTATCTCCAGCAGTTAAGGAGAAGCTGAGAGACCAGTTCTGCCAGCGTAAGCAGTCGAGTTCTTCAGTGGCCGAGTTTGAGGCTGCATTTACTAGCTTGTCCAGGTTTGCACCTGAGTTGGTGGCGTCTGAGGAACACCGTTGTATCGAGTTTGAGAAGAAGTTGAGGCATGGTCTCAAACTGCGAGTTGGGGGAACTATGATTCGGGATTATGGGCGTATGGTTGATGCTGCAGCCCACATGGAAATCATGATACAGGAGGAGGAGGAAGGACAGAAGGGCTCCAAGAGGAGTCAGGATGGTCAGAGTGATGGTAGGAGACAGAAGGGTTTTAATCCTCAACAGTCTCAGGGTAGCTTTTCTAGATCGACTTTTCCTGTGCCGAGTGCTAGTTCGGAGAAAGGCAGTCAGGGATGCATTACCTATTTCAAGTGTGGCCAGCTGGGCCACAAGTCTCCAGTTTGTCCTCAAAGGCGAGGAGTGCAGAGAGCAGCAGCATCTTCGGCTCGATCTCAGAGCCAGAATCAGAGTAGAGGCCAGCCACTCTCGTGTTATCAGTGTGGTCAGCCAGGGCATATGAAAAGGTATTGCCCGCAGTTGGGTGGCACACCTGGTGCATCTGGTTTGAGGCAGATTCAGGATCAGCAGCCAGCTCAGTCGGGTCAGGCCTCGAGGGCAAATCAGGGGGCTTCATCGTCCCAGTCGGTGCAGCAGTCTTATGCTCCTAGGGGTGAGCAGGTTGATCAAAGGTCGTCTGGGCGCGTGTATGCGGTTACTGCGCAGGATCTTGTACCGGCTCCATCTGTTGTGAGAGGTACTTTCTTGTTTTGCAACTCGGTTGCTAATGTTTTGATAGATACAGGTGCATCTCATTCCTTTGTGTCTGCTGCATTTGCATCTGTTTTGAAGTTGGAGTTAGAACAGTTGGCATCTCCTATTTGTATAGTATCACCTCTTGGGGGTGAATTGATCTTGAAACAAGGTGTCAGGGGTTGTGATATAGAGGTCGCCGATCATAGACTTCCGTTTCCTTTTGTAGTTATGCACATGAAGGGCTTTGATGTTATTTTGGGTATGGACTGGTTATCGTCATACCGAGCAGTTATTGATTGCTACCGCCAGAGGGTCACTTGTTGTACCGTGAGCGGGGAGTGTTTTCATTTTCTGGGGGACCGAGTTGGTAGTGTTTTGCCACCAGGGTATGATCTTCGAGGGCGGAGTGAGCTTAGTGGTCTACTTGCTAGCTTTGAGAGTGGTGAGTGTAGTGAGACCCAGATTGTGTTGCCAGGAGTGGTTTGTGAGTAATCGGACATCTTTCCCGAGGACCTTGTTGGTTTGCCACCCCACAGAGAGATTGAGTTCTCTATTGACCTAGTGTCCGGCACGGCGCCGATTTCTATGGCACCTTATCATTTTGCCCCAGCTGAGTTAGTTGAGTTGAAGATCCAACTCCAGGAGTTTCTAGATAAGGGCTTTATACGTCCTAGTGTTTCGCCATGGGGAGCACCGGCCCTCTTTGTTAAAAAGAAAGGTGGTGCTTTGAGACTTTGTATAGATTACCAGAAATTGAATCGGGCTACGGTTAAGAATAAGTACCCTATGCCTCGTATAGATGATCTGTTCGATCAGTTGAAGGGATCCCGTTGTTTCTCGAAGATAGACTTGAGATCGGGTTATCATCAGTTGAGAGTCAGGGATGAGGATATTCCGAAGACGGCATTCCGTACGCGGTATGGCCACTTTGAGTTTTTGGTGATGCCATTTGGGCTCACCAATGCACCTGCAGTATTTATGGATTTGATGAACCGGATATTTCAAGAATTTTTAGATCGTTTTGTTGTTGTCTTCGTGGACGACATCCTTATTTATTCACCTTCTGAGGAGAAGCACAAGGAACATTTGAGAGTGGTGCTTGAGTTACTTAGAGCCCATAAGCTATATGCTAAGTTTGGGAAGTGTGAGTTCTGGTTAGAAGAGGTCAAGTTCTTAGGCCATGTAGTTTCTGGGGAAGGAGTGTCTGTTGATACATCCAAGACTGAGGCAGTGTAAGATTGGGCACAGCCTAAGAGTGTGTTTGAGATCCGCAGTTTTCTGGGGTTAGCTGGGTATTATCGCCGGTTTGTGAAGGATTTCTCCAGGTTAGCTTCACCTTTGACTAGATTGACTCGGAAGGGAGTTAAGTTTGTATGGAGTGAGACTTGTGAAAAGTCGTTTCAGGAGTTGAAGGTTAGACTGACCACCGCTCCAGTCTTAATTATTTCGGAGAGAGGGTTGGGTTATGCAGTCTATTGTGACGCCTCACGAGAGGGTCTGGGTTGTGTGTTGATGCAAGAAGGGAAAGTAGTTGCCTATGGCTCACGTCAGTTGAAAATACACGAGAAGAATTACCTTACGCATGATTTAGAGTTAGCAGTTGTGATATTTGCCTTGAAGATTTGGAGGCATTATCTTTACGGTGAGAGGTTTGAGGTATTCTCGGATCATAAGAGTCTGAAATATCTGTTCACACAGAAAGACTTGAACTTGAGGCAGAGGGGGTGGATGGAGTTCATTGAGGATTATGACTTCGAGTTACATTATCATCCGGGAAAGGCCAATGTGGTGGCCGACGCCCTTAGCAGGAAACCTGTTGGTGACATAGCTAATATAGCCATTCGGGAGTGGAAGATGTTGGGTGCCCTTGAGGAGTTTGATTTGCTTCTGGGCGAATCCGTTGAGGCTGCGGCCTTGTTTTCTGTTGTTGCGCAGCCTACACTTGTGACTCGAGTGTTAGAGGCTCAGAGGGGTGACCTTGAGGTAGAATCTCTCCGAGAGAAGATCTCCAGTGGGAAGGTTGAGAAGGGTTTGACGGTGTATTCCAACCTGAGTGTGAGATACCTAGACCGTCTGTTTGTGCCGGAGTCTTGCCGTGAGGAGGTACTCCGAGAGTTTCATCATTCGCGCCTTGCAGTGCATCCGAGAGGTACTAAGATGTATAGAGATTTAAGTCGCCAGTTTTGGTGGCGGGGTATGAAGAGAGATGTGGCAGCTTTCGTGTCTAAGTGCCTTACTTGTCAGCAAGTGAAGGCCGAGCATCAGAGGCCAGCGGGTTTGTTGCAACCCTTGCCTATTGTCAAGTGGAAGTGGGAGCATGCAACTATGGACTTCGTTGTAGGTCTTCCAAGGACTCAGCAAGGTAGTGATGCTATTTGGGTGGTTGTGGACCGGTTGACTAAGTCGGCGCACTTCATTCCTATGCGCGTTAGAGATTCAGTAGATCATCTTGCCGACTTGTATATTCGGGACATAGTGCGGTTGCACGGGATTCCAGTGACGATCGTCTCCGATAGAGATCCTCGTTTTACTGCCAGATTGTGGCAGAGCTTGTAGAGTGCCTTAGGCACTAAGTTGACCTTTAGTACAGCTTATCATCCTCAGACTGATGAGCAGTCCGAGCGTACTATTCAGATCCTTGAGGATATGCTGCGGGGTTGTGTTCTTGACTTTGGTGGGTCGTGGGAGAGGCACTTGCCTTTGGTGGAGTTTGCCTACAACAATAGTTTCCAGTCTAGTATCGGTATGGCACCGTTTGAGGCCTTGTACGGCCAACCGTGTAGGTCTCCGGTTTGCTGGGCCGAGGTGGGCGATGCACCTTTGTTGGGTCCGAAATTGGTAAGGGAAACGACGGAGAAAGTTGAGCTTATCCGTAGGAGGCTTGTTACAGCCCAGAGTCGTCAGAAATCTTATGCCGACCGTAGGAGGAGACCTTTGGTGTTTGAGGTGGGTGATCATGTCTTTCTGAACATATCACCTAGGCGGGGATTGATGAGGTTCGGGAAAAGCGGGAAGTTGTCCCCTCGATTTATTGGCCCTTTTGAGATCCTTGAAAGGATTGGCGAAGCTGCTTATCGTTTGGCTTTGCCGCCGCAGTTATCCGGAGTACATAACGTGTTTCATGTGAGTATGCTCCGGAAGTATGAGTCGGATCCATCGCATGTATTGGATTGGACCGACTTAGAGGTAGATGAGGATGTCTCGTATGAGGAGAGACCGGTTCGGGTCTTGGATAGACGGGATCAAGTTTTGCGAGGCAAGACCATCCCTTTGGTAAAAGTTTTGTGGAAACATCACGGGGTGGAGGAAGCCACTTGGGAACGCGAGTTGGAGGTCCGAGAGAAATATCCGGATCTATTTGTAGATGCTTGAGCATATGTTGCTTATTTTATTGTAATATTGTACCTTAAGTGTATTGAATATAACTTAAAGTTGTGAAACATAGTTTATGTTTGGTTAATGGAAGTTAGTGTAACACTGCATATGTTGAATGTGTTATAGAATTGGAGTTATATTATGAGACTGAATATGGTATGGAAATGGAAATTATATATATTGAAAACTGTTGAATTTGAAAGGAAAATGCATGTTGATAATGCAAGTTGTTTTGGATAATGTGAAATGCCTCTTGAAAAGAGATGGGATTGACCGGTAATGGGTCAAGTTGTTTAATGGAATGTTGGCATATTGTGAGAAATAGAGGAAACTCTTTTTTTTAAAAAAAAAAAAATCTCTTGTACCTAATTTCGGGGACGAAATTCTTTAAGGGGGGGGGGAGGTTATAGCGATCCCGGTTTTTCCTTCCTTTGTATACTATATTCTGGACTTGGTTCCGTGAGCTTGTTTTTGTATCATTATCACTTCTAGCCTTTACTCTTTGTATTTGAGTCTTGTGTTGTGATGGGCAGGTTTGAAACAGGTTGGTTGCACTTTGAAACCAAAAGGTGATGCTCAGATTTTGGCCTTCACACTCGAGCGGAATTTTTAACGCTCGAGCGGGCCCTTCGTTGTTGCTTATTCGCTCGAGCGGGAGTTTTTACGCTCGAGCGTGTTTTTTCATCTCCCAGTACTTTACTCTGCAGTTCTTCCGCTCGAGCGGTAGTTTTTACGCTCGAGCGTGATCCCTTGATTTTGTCCCTCCGCTCGAGCGGAGAGTTTGACGCTCGAGCAGATATCATCGCCTGCAAAACTTCTGGAAGTGTGAAATCGACGCTCGAGCGGATCTTTTCACGCTCGAGCGTGAGTCTGTGTCTGACGCTCGAGCGGGGTTTTCCGCGCTCGAGCGGATAATCGACTACATCAGTCCGTGATTTCACTTTTTGGATCACTTTTTGACCTACTTTTTCTTTCTTAACTTTTAAAAACCGCCCCTTGAGAGTTTCTCTCTCTCTCTCTAAACTTGTCTTCTCTCTAAGATTTGATCTACCTAGGGTGTGTATCTGACCTTGATCCTTTATTAAAAAGTTAGAGTGGGTTGAGGGCTTCGTTTTAATCTGAGAAACTTGGGATTTGGAGCACGTTGTTCTTTGGTCATCATCTCCATTTGAGTTCTTCACTTCAAGGTAGGGATTTCCTACTCCATTCTATAAGTTTTGTTCTAAGTTTTGGTATTTTGATATGTTGGGGATACTTTGGTAATTTTGGGAAAAACCCTAGTTGTATTAATAAATTAATTTGTATGATTAATTTAAGGAAATTGGGGAATTTGGTTAAATTCATGAAATTGAGGAATTCATTGATTAATCGGTGTAGTTGGATAATTTAGATCACTCACCTATCGAATTGTTGATATATTTATTTCCAGTCTAGAAATAACTGTTTTGGGCTATCGGTGGAGGATAGTCGTGTTTGTTGTAGACATTGTATGTGGATTAGGGAAAATTGAAACCAATCAATTTGTTTAAGTCATAAAGTTAGACTATTGAATTAATACAGAAAAATACATGTATTGTTTGAGCATTTCATATGCATATTGTTTGGGAGGAGATAGGGGATGTACTCCACGGTTTAGGGGAAGATAGGGGATTGTAACGCCCTAAAAATTAACCCATTATATATATATCATAGACAGGCATTACTTAAAGAAGACATTATATATTAATTCATTCATCAGAGTATTACTAAATAAAGCATTACATGTAACATCAAATAAAATGCCCTACAGGCTTACATCTTTCCAAGCCAACACTTGGGTACAAAAATTTGAGTTCTAACTCAATACAAGAAAAGCCCTAGGCTTGAATGTTTACATGTAATAATAATTAAAGACAATTAACTAAAGGTAGTCTTCTCCAATCCAGAAGCCAAACCCTCCCAAGCTAAGTCCTTGGAGGTAGTTTATCACCTGAACCTGAAAATGATGTTCCCATATAGGGTGAGCCACAGCCCAGTAGAAATATACTAAACCACATATAAGCAATGAATAAAGCAATAGCATTCAACAGATGGTTAACCAAAATAATCAATTACTTCATTTTACAGACTCATGACATTATTGCCAAAGATACGTTTTACTTTCCAGTTTTATCAACATGGCTCAGAACCTGGCCAAACTTATAACAGTGAAATCACATATATCATAATCACATCCTTCCAATATTAACAACAAATGAGACTCAAGCTCAAATCAAACACTTCATACTTCCAGATTGATACACATTTTAGTGCTGTATCAATAAAACACTTCTATATAAATAAGCACACATAAAAGTGATGCTAATGGAGTCCATCCCCTATCTCCTCCCAAACAAAATCCGGTTTAGAGGTCCATCCCCTATCTTCCCCTAAACCGTGGAGTACATCCCCTATCTCCTCCCACACACAAACAATGTATGCAAATGCAATGCTCAATCAATACACGTATTATCTGTATCAATGCCACAGTCAAAATTAATGACTTAACCAATGTGATTAGTTTCAGTTATTCCTAATTCACATGCACTGTCTACAACAATCACGACTATCCTCCACCAATAGCCCAAAACAGTTATTTCTAAACTGAAAATAACCATGTCAACAATGCAATGGACAAATGATACCAATTACCCAATTATGCCATTTAATCAATAAATTCCCCAATTCCGTGAATTTAACCCTCTTTCCCCAATTCCATGAATTACTTATACAAATTAATTCAATAATACAACTAGGATTTTTCCCAAAATTTACCCAAGTATTCCCAACATATCAAATTACCAAAACTTAGAACAAAACCTATAAGATGGAGTAGGAAATCCCTACCTCAAAGAAAACAACCCAAAAGGTGAAGAAAGAGATGAGTGCCCAAATACCAAAGTGCTCCAAATCGCCAAATGCTCAGATTAAATGGTAGCCCTTGCCTCACTCTATCTTTTTAATGAAGGATCTAGGGTAGAAACACACCCTAAGTGGATCAAATCTAAGAAAGAAGGTGTGTAGGGAGAGAGAGAAGTCGGACCTAGGGTTTGGAATCAAAAGAAAATGAAAAAGACTGATCAAATCCCGCTGCTGTGTATATAAACTAGACAGGCTCGCTCGAGCGAAGACTTGGTCGCTCGAGCGACCAGACACAGAGAAACTACGCTCGAGCCAAGGAAGCCTTGCTCGAGCCAACAACTCAAATGCTCGCTCGAGCGAAAGAAAGCTCGGTCGAGCGAAGAACTCAAACCCTCAGGTCTGAACCCAGACACACGCTCGAGCGAAGGAACTATAACTTGAGCGAAGGATGAACTAACTCGCTCGAGCGAAGAAAACCTCGCTCGAGCCAAGAATGCACAGCTACAGGTCCAAATCAAACACTACCTCTCGCTCGAGCGAACAACTCCTCGCTCGAGCGAAGAACCAAAAACCTGGACAGCAACTCTTGGTTTCTAAACCCAACCAACCTGAAACAAACCTGCCCAACACATCCTATAATTCCAAATGAGAAAAAAAATAAGGGACAACAACAACAATTATACAATGACAGAATCTACGGAACCTAAGTCCAGATACAATACTCAAATGGGAAAAGACCGGGGTCGCTATAACCTCCCCCCCTTCAAAGAATTTCGTCCCCGAAATTAAGCATAAGTTTTTTTTTAAACAATTCATTAGTAAACATCTTGACCCAAAACTGGTCATTTCATCTCTTTATCAAGAGACATCTCATATCAAATATATAACACAACATATATTTCAATCTGTATCATTATTATGCATTATTCCTTTCAATGCTAACAATCCCATATCATATTTAATTACATGATATACATAACACACTAAGCAATGTAATCAACATATGCAATACTATACTAAACTTCTATAATGAAGCAAGTTTCAAGATACACCCCTTTTCCAAAACATACTCAACGTTTTACAACCTAAGACATATGTAAAGCTCTTAAGTTCAACAATATTACAAAATCTAAATATAAGATTACAACTGAATAAACATGTCCGGGTATTTTTCGCGGACTTCCAATTCACGCTCCCAAGTGGCTTCCTCCACTCCATGATGTTTCCACAAAACTTTTACCAAAGGGATGGTCTTGCCTCGCAAAACTTGATCCCGCCTATCCAATACCCGAACCGGTCTCTCCTCATACGAGACATCCACATCAACCACTAAATCGGTCCAATCCAACACATGTGATGGATCCGGCTCATACTTCCGAAGCATACTCACATGAAACATGTCATGTACTCCAGACAACTGCGGCGGCAAAGCTAAACGATAAGCAGCCTCGCCAATCCTCTCAAGGATTTCAAACGGACCAATGAATCGAGGGGACAACTTCCCACTCTTCCCAAACCTCATCAAACCCCGTTTAGGTGATATCTTCAGAAAGACATGATCACCCTCCACAAACACCAAGGGTCTCCTCCTACGGTCGGCATAAGATTTCTGACGACTCTGTGCTGTAACAAGCGTCTTACGGATAAGCTCAACTTTCTCCGTCGTTTCCCTCACCAACTCCGGACCCAACAGAGGTGCATCACCCACCTCAGCCCAACAAACAGGAGATCTACACGGTCGGCCATACAAGGCCTCAAAAGGTGCCATACCAATACTAGACTGGAAACTGTTGTTGTAGGCAAACTCCACCAACGGCAAGTGCCTCTCCCACGACCCACTAAAGTCTAGAACACAACCCCGTAGCATATCCTCAAGTATCTGAATAGTACGCTCGGACTGTCCATCAGTCTGAGGATAATAAGCCGTGCTAAAGGTCAACTTAGTGCCTAAGGCACTCTGCAAACTCTGCCACAACCTGGCAGTAAAACGAGGATCTCTATCTGATACGATCGTCACTGGGACCCCGTGTAACCTCACTATGTCTCGAATGTACAAGGCGGCAAGATGATCTACCGAATCTCTCACGCGCATCGGAATGAAGTGCGACGACTTAGTCAACCGGTCTACAACCACCCAAATAGCATCACTACCCCGCTGAGTCCTCGGAAGACCCACAACGAAGTCCATAGTGACGTGTTCCCACTTCCACTCGGCAATAGGCAAGGGCTGCAACAAACCCGCTGGCCTCTGATGTTCGGCCTTCACTTGCTGACAAGTAAGACACTTAGATACGAAAGCTGCCACATCTCTCTTCATACCCCGCCACCAGAACTGATGACCCAAATCCCGATACATCTTAGTGCCTCCCGGATGCACCGCAAGGCGTGAATGATGAAACTCTCGGAGTACCTCCTCTCGGCAAGACTCCGGCACAAACGGACGGTCTCGGTATCTCACACTCAGATCGGAATACACCGTCAAACCTTTCTCAAACTTTCCACTGGAAATCTTCTCACGGAGAGATTCTACCTCAAGGTCACCTCTCTGAGCCTCTAACACTCGAGTCACAAGTGTAGGCTGAACAACAACAGAAAACAAGACCGCAGCCTCAACGGATTCGCCTAGAAATAAATCAAACTCCCCAAGTGCACCCAACATCTCCCACTCTCGGATGGCTATGCTAGCTATGTCACCAACAGGTTTCCTGCTAAGGGCATCGGCCACCACATTGGCCTTTCCCGGATGATAATGCAACTCAAAGTCATAATCCTCTATGAACTCCATCCACCTCCTCTGCCTCAAGTTTAAGTCTTTCTGTGTAAATAAATACTTCAAACTCTTATGATCCGAGAACACCTCGAATTTCTCACCATAAAGATAGTGCCTCCAAATCTTCAAGGCAAATATCACAGCTGCTAACTCTAGATCATGTGTAGGGTAATTCTGCTCGTGAATTTTCAACTAACGAGAGCCATAGGCAACTACTTTCCCTTCTTGCATTAATACACAACCCAGACCCTCTCGTGAGGCGTCACAATAGACCGTATAACCCAACCTTCTCTCTGGAATAATCAATACTGGAGCGGTAGTCAGTCTAACTTTCAACTCCTGAAACGACTTTTCACAAGTCTCACTCCATACAAATTTGACTCCCTTCCGAGTCAGTCTAGTCAACGGTGATGCTAACCTGGAGAAATCTTTCACAAACCGACGGTAATACCCAGCTAATCCCAGAAAACTGCGGATCTCAAATACACTCTTAGGCTGTGCCCAATCCTGCACTGCCTCTACCTTGGATGTATCAACAGACACTCCTTCACCGGATACCACATGGCCTAAGAATTTGACTTCCCTCAGCCAGAACTCACACTTCCCAAACTTGGCATACAGCCTATGGGCTCTAAGTAACTCAAGCACCACCCTCAAGTGTGCCTCGTGCTCCTCCTCAGAAGGCGAATAGATAAGGATGTCGTCCACAAAAACGACTACAAACCGATCCAAGAATTCCCGGAAGATCCGGTTCATCAAATCCATAAAAACTGCCGGTGCATTGGTGAGCCCGAATGGCATCACCAAAAACTCATAATGGCCATACCGCGTACGGAATGCCGTCTTCGGAATATCCTCTTCTCTGACCCTCAACTGGTGGTAACCCGATCTCAAGTCTATCTTAGAGAAACAACGGGAACCCTTCAACTGGTCAAACAGATCATCTATACGAGGCATAGGATACTTATTCTTAACCGTGGCCCGATTCAATTTCCGATAATCTATACAAAGTCTCAAAGCACCACCTTTCTTTTTAACAAAGAGGGCCGGTGCTCCCCACGGCGAAACACTAGGGCGTATAAAACCCTTGTCTAGTAACTCCTGGAGTTGGATCTTCAACTCAACTAACTCAGCTGGGGCAAAACGGTAAGGTGCCATAGAAATCGGCGCCGTGCCGGGCACCAGGTCAATAGAGAACTCAATCTCTCGATGTGGTGGCAAACCAACAAGATCCTCGGGAAAAACGTCCGAGTACTCACAAACCACCCTTGGCACACAATCTGAGTCTCAACATCCTCACTAATCGACAGGTTAGCAAGTAGACCACTAAGCTCACTCCGTCCTCGTGGAACATACCCCGGTGGCAACACATCACCAACCCGGTCCCCCAGAAAATGAAAATACTCTCCGCTCATGGTACAACAAGTGACCCTCTGGCGGTAGCAATCAATAACTGCCCGGTATGACGATAACCAGTCCATATCCAAAATAACATCGAAACCCCTCATAGGCATAACTACAAAGGAAAATGGGATTCTATGATAATCAACCTCTATATCACAACCCCTAACGCCTTGTTTCAAAATCAATTCACCCCCAAGAGGTGACACTACACAAATAGGAGATGCTAGCTGTGCTAACTCCAACTCCAAAACAGATGCAAATGCAGCAGACACAAAGGAATGAGATGCACCCGTATCAATCAAAACATTAGCAACCGAGTTGCAAAACAAGAAGGTACCTCTCACAACTGATGGTGCTGGCACAAGATCCTGCGCGGTAACAGCATACACGCGCCCAGACGACCTCTGATCAACCTGCTCAACCCTAGGAGCATAAGATTGCTGCACCGACTGAGACGATGAAGCCCCCTGATTGGCCTTTGAGGCCTGACCCGACTGAGCTGGCTGGTGACCCTGAATCGGCCTCAAACCAGATGCACCAGATGTGCCACCCAACTGCGGGCAATACCTCTTCATATGCCTTGGCTGACCACACTGATAACACGAGAGTGGCTGACCTCTACCCTGACTCTGGCTCTGAGATCGAGCCGAAGAAGATACTGCTCTCTGAACTCCTCCCCTCTGAGGACAAACTGGAGACTTGTGGCCCAGCTGGCCACACTTGAAACAGGTAATATCTCCCTGACTGCCTTTCCCCGAACTAACACTCGGTACAGGAAAAGTCGATCGAGAAAAACTACCCTGAGACTGCTGGGGATTAAAACCCTTCTGTCTCCTACCATCATTCTGACCATCCTGACTCCTCTTGGAGCCCTTCTGCCCTTCCTCCTCCTCCTGCATCATGATTTCCATGTGGGCTGCAGCATCAACCATACGCCCATACTCCCGAATCATAGTTCCCCCAACTCTCAGCTTGAGGCCACGCCTCAACTTCTTCTCAAACTCAATACAACGGCGTTCCTCAGACGCCACCAACTCAGGTGCAAACCTGGACAAACTAGTAAATGCAGCCTCAAATTCGGCCACTGAAGAACTCGCCTGCTTAAGCTGACAAAACTGGTCTCGCAGCTTCTCCCTGACTGCTGGAGATAAGAACTTCTCCTGGAAAGCATTCACAAAAGCCTCCCATGTACCTCCTATACGCCCCTTAGTAAACTTCCACCACTGACTTGCATCCCCCTTCAACTGGAAAGATGCCAAGGTCACTTTCAACCCCTCGTCTTCGATGCCAAGCATCTGAAACGTCTTCGTTGTCTGTTCGAGCCATTCATCTGCCTTATGTGGCTCTTTAGGATCATCCACAAATTCATCCGGATTGGACCGGAAGAACTCCCTCTTCAGAAAGGAAGGTCCTGCATCCGCAATACCAGCCTGAGCTTGATTCTCAGCTCTAAGAATGCCTACTGACTCCCTGAATGCCCCTGCTATCTCTCGGGCTAGAGCGCCCATAGCCTGCTGGCCTACTGGCTCGGCCACATTGGCCTGGCCAATACCCTCTTCAACTGCCGGAATCTCCTCTGGCACAGGCATCTCCGGCCTGCCTGGCCTACCACGTCTACCGCGTCCTCGTCCTCGTCCTGACATCCTAATAAAGGAAACAAAGACATTAGCACATTAATAAATGTGCCGAAGCTAAACACTCGCGTCCTAATGCAATGGACAACAATAATACATTCCACGTAAGCACATAATCACATAAGCACCTACGAATTTCATTCCCGGATAATGATAGTCCCAAAGGGTTACTATAGTTCCGGTTGGAAGCAGCAGTGATCAAGTGCCTTTCCAACAAGACTACAAGAAACTCAAGGGTCCAATCAACATCCTAGAAACTACATTCCATACCCACATAATCACATAAACATGTTATCACATAAGCATATAACATTACACTAAGTCTCTATCAAACGAGACGAACCCAATGTGATACTAATCACTTCCCACGTACCCAAAGTATTCAAACCCGGTACGCTCTGATACCAAGTTGTAACGCCCTAAAAATTAACCCATTATATATATATCATAGACAGACATTATTTAAAGAAGACATTATATATTAATTCATTCATCAGAGTGTTACTAAATAAAGCATTACATGTAACATCAAATAAAATGCCCTACAGGCTTACATCTTTCCAAGCCAACACTTGGGTACAAAAATATGAGTTCTAACTCAATACAAGAAAAGCCCTAGGCTTGAATGTTTACATGTAATAATAATTAAAGACAATTAACTAAAGGTAGTCTTCTCCAATCCAGAAGCCAAACCCTCCCAAGCTAAGTCCTTGGAGGTAGTTTATCACATGAACCTGAAAATGATGTTCCCATATAGGGTGAGCCACAGCCCAGTAGAAATATACTAAACCACATATAAGCAATGAATAAAGCAATAGCATTCAACAGATGGTTAACCAAAATAATCAATTACTTCATTTTACAGACTCATGACATTATTGCCAAAGATACGTTTTACTTTCCAGTTTTATCAACATGGCTCAGAACCTGGCCAAACTTATAACAGTGAAATCACATATATCATAATCACATCCTTCCAATATTAACAACAAATGAGACTCAAGCTCAAATCAAACACTTCATACTTCCAGATTGATACACATTTTAGTGCTGTATCAATAAACACTTCTATATAAATAAGCACACATAAAAGTGATGCTAATGGAGTCCATCCCCTATCTCCTCCCAAACAAAATCCGGTTTAGAGGTCCATCCCCTATCTTCCCCTAAACCGTGGAGTACATCCCCTATCTCCTCACACACACAAACAATGTATGCAAATGCAATGCTCAATCAATACACGTATTATCTGTATCAATGCCACAGTCAAAATTAATGACTTAACCAATGTGATTAGTTTCAGTTATTCCTAATTCACATGCACTGTCTACAACAATCACGACTATCCTCCACCAATAGCCCAAAACAGTTATTTCTAAACTGAAAATAACCATGTCAACAATTCAATGGACAAATGATACCAATTACCCAATTATGCCATTTAATCAATAAATTCCCCAATTCCGTGAATTTAACCCTCTTTCCCCAATTCCATGAATTACTTATACAAATTAATTCAATAATACAACTAGGATTTTTCCCAAAATTTACCCAAGTATTCCCAACATATCAAATTACCAAAACTTAGAACAAAACCTATAAGATGGAGTAGGAAATCCCTACCTCAAAGAAAACAACCCAAAAGGTGAAGAAAGAGATGAGTGCCCAAATACCAAAGTGCTCCAAATCGCCAAATGCTCAGATTAAATGGTAGCCCTTGCCTCACTCTATCTTTTTAATGAAGGATCTAGGGTAGAAACACACCCTAAGTGGATCAAATCTAAGAAAGAAGGTGTGTAGGGAGAGAGAGAAGTCGGACCTAGGGTTTGGAATCAAAAGAAAATGAAAAAGACTGATCAAATCCCGCTGCTGTGTATATAAACTGGACAGGCTCGCTCGAGCGAAGACTTGGTCGCTCGAGCGACCAGACACAGAGAAACTACGCTCGAGCCAAGGAAGCCTTGCTCGAGCCAACAACTCAAATGCTCGCTCGAGCGAAAGAAAGCTCGGTCGAGCGAAGAACTCAAACCCTCAGGTCTGAACCCAGACACACGCTCGAGCGAAGGAACTATAGCTCGAGCGAAGGATGAACTAACTCGCTCGAGCGAAGAAAACCTCGCTCGAGCCAAGAATGCACAGCTACAGGTCCAAATCAAACACTACCTCTCGCTCGAGCGAACAACTCCTCGCTCGAGCGAAGAACCAAAAACCTGGACAGCAACTCTTGGTTTCTAAACCCAACCAACCTGAAACAAACCTGCCCAACACATCCTATAATTCCAAATGAGAAAAAAAATAAGGGACAACAACAACAATTATACAATGACAGAATCTACGGAACCTAAGTCCGGATACAATACTCAAATGGGAAAAGACCGGGGTCGCTATAGGGATGGACCTCTAAACCGGATTATTGTTTGGGAGGAGATAGGGGATGGACTCCATTAGCATCACTATTATGTGTGCTTATTATATTGAAGTGTTTTTACATGTTATTGATATAGCACTAAAATGTGTATCAAACGGGAAGTATGAAGTGTTTTGATATGAGCCTGAGTCTCATCTGTGTTGTTGATATTGGAAGTAATGTGAATGTGATATATATATAGTTCACTGTTGTAAGTTTGGCCAGGTTCTGAGCCATATTGATAATAATGGGAATTTAAACATGGCATAGACATTAGTGTCATGAGACAGTATCAAGTTATAATTGATTATCTTGGTTAACCATCTATTGAATGCTATAGCTTTATCCAATGCTTATATTTGGTTTAGTATTTTTCTACTGGGCTGTGGCTCACCCTTTATGGGAACATCATTTTCAGGTTCAGGTGATAAGCTACCTCCAAGGACTTAGCTTGGAAGGAATTGGAGTTGAAGACTCTGTTTAGTTTAGTCGTTATTTACTTATTTAATATTACATGTAAACATTCAAGGCTAGGGCTTTACTTGTATTTGAGTTAGAACTCATATTTTGTGTCCAAGTGTTGGCTTGGAAAGATGTTAGCCCGTAGGGCATTTAATTTGATGTTACATGTAATGTTTTTATTTAGTAATACTCTGATGAATGAATTAATGAATTGTTTTCTTTAAATATTGCATGTTAATGACATATATAATGGGTTTATTTTGAGGGCGTTACAACGTCCTTTTTAATTCAAGTTTCTTTTCTACTCAACTTCCTTTTTTATTTAATTTCCAAATAGATCGTTAAGGTATAGTGGTTTCTGCATTGAAGTTCCATTTTTAATTTTATGCAACTTTCATTTTTATTTTTATTCAACTTCCATTTTTATTCAATTTACTTTTCTATTCAACTTCCTTTTTTATTTAATTTCCGAATAGATTGTTATGGTATAGTGGTTTCTTAAATGAACTTCCATTTTTAATTTTCTGCAACTTCCATTTTTATTTTTATTCGACTTCCATTTTTATTCAATTTACTTTTCTATTCAATTTCTTTTTTTATTTAATTTCCAAATAGATCGTTAAGGTATAGTGGTTTCTGGATTGAACTTCCATTTTTAATTTTATGGAACTTTCATTTTTATTTTTATTCAACTTCCATTTTTATTCAATTTACTTTTCTATTAAACTTCCTTTTTTGTTTAATTTCCAAGCTGATCGTTAAGGTATAGTGGTTTCTTGAATGAACTTCCATTTTTAACTTTTTGCAACTTCATTTTTATTTTTACTCGACTTTCATTTTTATTCAAGTTATTTTTCTATTCAACTTCCTTTTTTATTTAATTTCCAAATAGATCGTGAAGGTATAATGGTTTCTGGATTGAACTTCCATTTTTAATTTTATGCAACTTTCATTTTTATTTTTATTCAACTTCCATTTTTATTCAATTTACTTTTCTATTAAACTTCATTTTTTATTTAATTTCCAAATAGATCGTTAAGATATTGTGGTTTCTTGAATGAACCTTCAATTTTAATTTTCTGCAACCTCCATTTTTATTTCTATTCCACTTCCTTTTTTATTCAAGTTTCTTTCCTATTCAACTTCCTTTTTTTTTTTAATTTCCAAATAGATTGTTAAGGTATAGTGGTTTCTGGATTGAACATCCATTTTTAATTTTATGCAACTTTCATTTTTATTTTTATTCAACTTCCTTTTTTATTCAATTTACTTTTCTATTAAACTTCTTTTTTTATTTAATTTCCAAATAGATCGTGAAGATATTGTGGTTTCTTGAATGAACTTTCATTTTTAATTTTCTGCAACTTCCATTTTTATTTTTATTCGACTTCCATTTTTATTCAAGTCATTTTTCTATTCAACATCCTTTTTTATTTAATTTCCAAACAGATCGTTAAGGTATAGTGGTTTATTGAATGAACTTCCATTTTTAATTTTCTGCAACTTCCATTTTTATTTTTATTTGACTTCCATTTTTATTCAAGTCATTTTTCTATTCAACTTCCTTTTTTATTTAATTTCCAAATAGATCGTTAAGGTATAGTGGTTTCTGCATTAAACTTCCATTTTTAATTTTATGCAACTTTCATTTTTATATTTATTCAATTTTCATTTTTATTCAATTTAATTTTCTATTAAACTTCCTTTTTTATTTAATTTCCAAATAGATCGTTAAGGTATAGTGGTTTCTTGAATGAACTTCCATCTTTAATTTTCTGCAACTTCCATTTTTATTTTTATTCGACTTCCATTTTTATTCAATTTACTATTCTATTCAACTTCGTTTTTTAATTAATTTCCAAATAGATCGTTAAGGTATAGTGGTTTCTGGATTGAACTTCCTTTTTAATTTTATGCAACTTTCATTTTTATTTTTATTCAACTTCCATTTTTATTCAATTTACTTTTCTATTAAACTCCCTTTTTTATTTAATTTCCAAATAGATCGTTAAGGTATAGTGGTTTCTTGAATAAACTTCCATTTTTAATATTCTGCGACTTTCACTTTTATTTTTATTCGACTTCCATTTTTATTCAAGTCATTTTTCTATTCAACTTCCTTTTTTACTTAATTTCCAAATAGATCGTTAAAGTATAGTGGTTTCTTGAATGAACTTCCAATTTTAATTTTCTGCAACTTCCATTTTTATTTCTATTCAACTTCTTTTTTTATTCAAGTTTCTTTTCTATTCAACTTCCTTTTTTATTTAATTTCCAAATAGATCGTTAAGGTTTAGTGGTTTCTAGATTGAACTTCCATTTTTAATTTTATGCAACTTTGACTTTTATTTTTTTTCAACTTCCATTTTTATTCAATTTACTTTTCTATTAAGCTTCCTTTTTTATTTAATTTCCAAACAGATCGTTAAGGTATGGTGGTTTCTTGAATGAACTTCCAATTTTAACTTTCTGCAACTTCCATTTTTATTTCTATTCAACTTCTTTTTTTATTCAAGTTTCTTTTCTATTCAACTTCTTTTTCTATTTAATTTCCAAATAGATTGTTATGGTATTGTGGTTTCGGGATTGAACTTTCATTTTTAATTTTATGCAACTTTCACTTTTATTTTTTTTGAACTTCCATTTTTATTGAATTTACTTTTTTATTAAACTTCCTTTTTTATTTCATTTCCAAATAAATCGTTAAGGTGTAGTGGTTTCTTTAATGAACTTCTGTTATAGCGATCCCAGTTTCCCTTTTCTTTAATTGTTGTATCCGGACTTAGGTTCCGTGGAGTTGGTTGTTGTGTATACCTTATTCACATCCTTTCTTACTTTGTATCTGAGTTATAGGATGTGTTGGGCAAGTTTGTTACAAGTTGGTTAGGCCTTGGTTTCAATTTCTTGTTGCCCAGTTTTTAGGCGGTCTGCTCGAGCGGGTCTTCTTGCGCTTGAGCGGGGTTTACACACTTCCAGTATTTCGTGACCCTGCAAAACTTCTGCAGGTGTGTTTTCTACGCTCGAGCGGGTTTCTTACGCTCGAGCGGGTTTCTTACGCTCGAGCGGGTCGCGCTCGAGCGGAATTGTTGGCGCTCGAGCGGGTAGTTCTTTTCCTGAAAAGTTCTGGGAGATGAAAATTTGCGCTCGAGCGGACTGGCTTTTCACGCTCGAGCGGATGTGTTTTGCTTTTGTTTCTTGGCGCTCGAGCGGTCATATCTGCGCTCGAGCGGGATCAGATGTTTGTGCTTTACGCTCGAGCGGGTCATGCGTATATGAGTTATCTGCTGGGTGATTTTAAATCACTTTTCACTTTTCTTTCTCTCTCCTACTTTTTCTAAAACCTATTTTTGAGAGCCCCTCTCTCTAGAACTCTACCTTCTCTCTAGGTATTGATCTAGTATGAGTGATTTCCTCACCTTTGGCCTTTACAAAAAAGTCGTTGATCGTCGAGGGCTATCTTTTGATCCGAGAAATTCGTGGTTTGGAGCATTTTCGTTTTCTTCACCTTCTTGGTTGGGAGTCATCTTTTGAGGTAGGGATATCCTACTCCTCTTTATGAGCTTTGTCTTTAAATTTTAGCATTTTGATATGTTGGGGGTTGTTGGGTAATTTTGAGAGAGTTTGGGCCTTTGTTTAATTTTACAAAAGTTGGAGTTTTTAATTATGTAAAACCTAAATGCATGTTTGGCATGAGGGAATGAAATTAATGTTGAAACATTGATGAAAATGAAACCATGGGGGTTGAAATGTAAGTTACGAAAAATGCCCTAATTACATCGATTGATTAATTTGTATAATTAATTGTTGGAAATGAAGGATTGAATTGAGATTGTGGAAATTGGAAAAAGAAGGGATTAAAGGGTGTAGTTGGATCATTTATCGCTCACCAAATTGAAATGTTGATTAAATATCCATTTGTGCATTTATTTTCTGTTTAGAAATAACTGCTTTGGGCTATCGGTGGAGGATAGTCTTGATTGTTGTAGACAATGCATGATGATTAGGCAAACTAAAACTAATCAATTGATTGAGTCATAGAGTATGACGGTGGATAGAATACATTAATTTTATGTATTGATTGATTGTGTATAGAACCTTTGTGTTTATATGCATTGTGTGTAGAGGAGGAGATGGGGGATGAACCTCTAAACCGGATAGTGTTGGGAGGAGATGGGGGATGAACTCCGTAGATACAGCTCATATGCTTGTCTAGAGAAGTGAAGATACAGCTCATAGGCTTATCTTTGAGAAGTGTAGATACAGCTCATATGCTTGTCTAGTGAAGTGTGGATACAGCTAATATGCTTATTTGTTGATGTGTAATATGCTTATCTGTTGATGTGTTGATATAGCTAATATGCTTATCTATTAAATAAAGGTGGAGAATGAAAAGTGACATAGACTTGTATGTTATGAAATTGTGATGTGATATATGTGGATGTATCGGTATTGGCCATCTATCAATTGCTAATCTTTTAGTCATTGTTCATAGTTGGTTTAGTATATTTCTACTGGGCTGTGGCTCACCCTATATGGGAACATCATTTTCAGGTACAGATAGCATGCCACCTCCAAGGACATAGTTTGGGAGGCTAGAGGCGGACAGACTTTTGTTGTCTTATTTCCTTTCGTAGTATTACATGTAAATTCCAGCCAAGGGCTTAATGTGTAATCGAGTTAGTACCTTTTTGTAACCAAGTGTTAACTTGGAAAGCTGTAAGCCCATAGGGCATTTGCTTTTGTTGTTAACATGTAATACTTTTGTAATGAAGTACTCTGATGAATTGAAGAATATGGATCTTTGGTATACAAATGTATGTTTATATAGATGGGCTTAATGTTATTATTCTGAGGGCGTTACATCTATTTTTAATTTTATGCAACTTCCATTTTTATTTTTATTCAACTTCCATTTTTATTCAAGTTATTTTTCCATTCAACTTCCTTTTTTATTTAATTTTCAAATAGATCGTTAAGGTATAGTGGTTTCTTGAATGAACTTCCATTTTTATTTTTATTTAACTTCCTTTTTTATTAAGGTTTCTTTTCTACTCAACTTCCTTTTTTTTATTAAATTTCCAAATAGATCGTTAAGGTATATTGGTTTCTGAATTGAACTTCCATTTTTAATTTTCTACAACTTCCACTTTTATTTTTATTCAACTTCTATTTTTATTCAATTTACTTTTCTATTAAACTTCCTTTTTTTATTTAATTTCCAAACAGATCATTAAGGTATAGTGGTTTCTTGAATGAACTTCCATTTTTAATTTTCTGCAACTTCCATTTTTATTTTTATTCGACTTCCATTTTTATTCAAGTCATTTTTCTATTCAACTTCCTTTTTTATTTTATTTCCAAATAGATCGTTAAGGTATAGTGATTTCTTGAATGAACTTCCAATTTTAATTTTCTGCAACTTCCATTTTTATTTCTATTCAACTTCTTTTTTTATTCAAGTTTCTTTTTTATTCAACTTCCTTTTTTATTTAATTTCCAAATAGATTGTTAAGGTATAGTGGTTTCTGGATTGAACTTACATTTTGAATTTTATGCAACTTTCACTTTTATTTTTATTCAACTTCCATTTTTATTCAATTTACTTTTCTATTAAACTTCTTTTTTTATTTAATTTCCAAATAGATCGTTATGGTATAGTGGTTTCTTGAATAAACTTCCATTTTTAATTTTCTGCAACTTCCATTTTTATTTTTATTCGACTTCCATTTTTATTCAATTTACTTTTCTATTCAACTTCCTTTTTATTTAATTTCCAAATAGATCGTTAAGGTATAGTGGTTTCTGGATTGAACTTCCATTTTTAATTTTATGCAACTTTTATTTTTATTTTTATTCAACTTCCATTTTTATTCAAGTTACTTTTCTATTAAACTTCTTTTTTTATTTAATTTCCAAATAGATCGTTAAGGTATAGTGGTTTCTTGAATGAACTTCCATTTTTAATTTTCTGCTACTTCCATTTTTATTTTTATTCGACTTCCATTTTTATTCAACATATTTTTCTATTCAACTTCCTTTTTTATTTAATTTCCAAATAGATCATGAAGGTATAGTGGTTTCTTGAATAAACTTCCAATTTTAATTTTCTGCAACTTCCATTTTTATTTCTATTCAACATCTTTTTTTATTCAAGTTTCTTTTCTATTCAACTTCCTTTTTTATTTAATTTCCAAATAGATTGTTAAGGTATAGTGGTTTCTGGATTGAACTTGCATTTTGAATTTTATGCAACTTTCACTTTTATTTTTATTCAACTTCCATTTTTATTCAATTTACTTTTCTATTAAACTTCCTTTTTTATTTAATTTCCAAATAGATCGTTAAGGTATAATGGTTTCATGAATGAACTTCCATTTTTAATTTTCTGCAACTTCCATTTTTATTTTTATTCGACTTCCATTTTTATTCAATTTATTTTTCTATTCAACTTCCGTTTTTATTTAATTTCCAAATAGATCGTTAAGGTATAGTGGCTTCTTGAATGAACTTCCATTTTAAATTTTCTGTAACTTTCATTTTTCTTGTACTTCCTTTTTAATTCAAGTTTCTTTTCTACTCAGTTTCCTTTTTTATTTAATTGCCAAATAGATCGTTAAGGTATAGTGGTTTCTGCATTGAACTTCCATTTTTAATTTTATGCAACATTCATTTTTATTTTTATCCAACTTCCATTTTTATTCAATTTACTTTTCTATTCAACTTCCTTTTTTATTAAATTTCCAAATAGATCGTTATGGTATAGCGGTTTCTTCAATGAACTTCCATTTTTAATTTTCTGCAACTTCCATTTTTATTTTTATTCAACTTCCATTTTTATTCAATTTACTTTTCTAT
Source organism: Camellia sinensis (assembly GCF_055761805.1). Taxonomy (NCBI): domain Eukaryota; kingdom Viridiplantae; phylum Streptophyta; class Magnoliopsida; order Ericales; family Theaceae; genus Camellia; species Camellia sinensis. The sequence continues at coordinate 9,398,336 of NC_138962.1, read as the reverse complement.
TCAACTTCCTTTTTTATTTAATTTCCAAATAGATCATTAAGGTATAGTGGTTTCTGGATTGAACTTCCATTTTTAATTTTATGCAACTTTCATTTTTATTTTTATTCAACTTCCATTTTTATTCAATTTACTTTTCTATTAAACTTCCTTTTTTGTTTAATTTCCAAACAAATCGTTAAGGTATAGTGGTTTCTTGAATGAACTTCCATTTTTAATTTTCTGCAACTTCCATTTTTATTTTTACTCGACTTCCATTCTTACTCAAGTTATTTTTCTATTCAACTTCCTTTTTTATTTAATTTCCAAATAGATCGTTAAGGTATATTGGTTTCTGGATTAAACTTCCATTTTAATTTTATGCAACTTTCATTTTTATTTTTATTCAACTTCCATTTTTATTCAATTTACTTTTCTATTAAACTTCCTTTTTTATTTAATTTCCAAATAGATCATTAAGATATAGTGGTTTCTTGAATGAACTTCCAATTTTAATTTTCTGCAACCTCCATTTTTATTTCTATTCAACTTCTTTTTTTTATTCAAGCTTCTTTCCTATTCAACTTCCTTTTTTTTTTTTTAAATTTCCAAATAGATTGTTAAGGTATAGTGGTTTCTGGATTAAGCTTCCATTTTTAATTTTATGCAATTTTCACTTTTATTTTTATTCAACTTCCATTTTTATTCAATTTACTTTTCTATTAAACTTCCTTTTTTATTTAATTTCGAAATAGATCGTGAAGATATTGTGGTTTCTTGAAGGAACTTTCATTTTTAATTTTCTGCAACTTCCATTTTTATTTTTATTCGACTTCCATTTTTATTCAAGTCATTTTTCTATTCAACTTCCTTTTTTATTTAATTTCCAAATAGATTGTTAAGGTATAGTGGTTTCTTGAATGAACTTTCATTTTTAATTTTCTACAACTTCCATTTTTATTTTTATTTGACTTCTATTTTTATTCAAGTCATTTTTCTATTCAACTTCCTTTTTTATTTTATTTCCAAATAGATTGTTAAGGTATGGTGGTTTTTGGATTGAACTTCCATTTTTAATTTTATGCAACTTTCATTTTTATATTTATTCAATTTCCATTTTTATTCAATTTACTTTTCTGTTAAACTTCCTTTTTTATTTAATTTCCAAATAGATCGTTAAGGTATAGTGGTTTGTTAAATGAACTTCCATTTTTATTTTTATTCGACTTCCATTTTTATTCAATTTACTATTCTATTCAACTTCCTTTTTTATTTAATTTCCAAATAGATCGTTGAGGTATAGTTGTTTCTGGATTGAACTTCCTTTTTAATTTTATGCAACTTTCATTTTATTTTTATTCAGCTTCCATTTTTATTCTATTTACTTTTTTATTAAACTCCCTTTTTTATTTAATTTCCAAATAGATCATTAAGGTATAGTGGTTTCTTGAATGAACTTCCATTTTTAATTTTCTGAAACTTCCATTTTTATTTTTATTCAACTTCCATTTTTATTCAAGTAATTTTTCTATTCAACTTCCTTTTTTATTTAATTTCCAAATAGATCGTTAAGGTATAGTGGTTTCTTGAATGAACTTCCATTTTTATTTTTATTTGACCTCCTTTTTCATTCTAGTTTCTTTTCTACTCAACTTCCTTTTTTATTTAATTTCCAAATAGATCGTTAAGGTATAGTGGTTTATGGATTGAACTTCCATTTTTAACTTTATGCAACGTTAATTTTTATTTTTATTCAACTTCCATTTTTATTGAATTTACTTTTCTATAAAACTTCCTTTTTTATTTAATTTCCAAATAGATCGTTAAGGTATAGTGGTTTCTTGAATGAACTTCCATTTTTAATTTTCTGCAACTTTCATTTTTATTCAAGTCATTTTTCTATTCAACTTCCTTTTTATTTAATTACCAAATTGATCTTTAAGGTGTAGTGGTTTCTTGAATGGACTTCGAATTTTAATTTTCTGCAACTTCCATTTTTATTTCTATTGAACTTCTTTTTTTATTCAAGTTTCTTTTCTATTCAAGTTCCTTTTTTATTTAATTTCTAAATAGATCGTTAAGGTATAGTGGTTTCTGGATTAAACTTCCATTTTCTATTAAACTTCCATTTCTGAGTATTCGAATGTCTTTCCCGAGGACCTTGTTAGTTTGCCCTCTCACCGAGAGATAGAGTTCTCTATTTATTTGGTACCCGGCACGGTGCCGATTTCTATGGCACCTTATCGTTTTTCCCCAGCCGAGTTGAGTGAGTTGAAGACTCAGCTTCAGGAGTTGTTAGATAAAGGGTTTTGTTCGCCCTAGTGTTTCGCCGTGGGGAGCACCGGCCCTCTTTGCTAAAAAGAAAGATGGCGCCTTGAGATTGTGTATCGATTACCGAAAGTTGAATCGGGCTACGGTCAAGAATAAGTACCCTATGCCCCGTATAATTGATTTGTTTGACCAGTTGAGGGGTTTCCGTTGTTTCTCTAAGGTAGACTTGAGATCGGGTTACCACCAGTTGAGGGCCAGGGAGGAGGATATTCCGAAGACGGCATTCCGTACGCGGTATGGCCACTATGAGTTCCTGGTAATGCCATTTGGGCTTACCAACGCACCGGCAGTCTTTATGGACTTGATGAACCGGACCTTCCGGGAATTCTTGGACCGTTTTGTAGTCGTTTTCCTGGATGACATCCTGATTTATTCCCCTTCAGAGGAGGAGCACAAGGCACACTTGAGAGTGGTGCTGGAGTTACTTAGAGCCCATAGGCTGTACGCCAAGTTTGGGAAGTGTGAGTTCTGGCTAGAGGAAGTTAAGTTCTTAGGCCATGTGGTATCCGGGAAAGGGTGTCTGTTGATACATCCAAGACTGAGGCAGTGCAAGATTGGGCACAGCCTAAGAGTGTGTTTGAGATCCGCAGTTTTCTGGGATTAGCTGGGTACTACCGTCGGTTTGTGAAGGATTTCTCTAAGTTAGCCTCGCCGTTGACTAGATTGACGCGAAAAGGGGTCAAGTTTGTGTGGAGTGAGACTTGTGAAAAGTCGTTCCAGGAGTTGAAGGTTAGGCTAACCACCGCTCCGGTTTTGATTATTCCGGAGAGAGGGTTGGATTATGCGGTTTATTGTGATGCCTCGCGAGAGGGTTTGGGTTGTGTGTTGATGCAAGAGTGGAAAGTGGTAGCTTATGGCTCACGTCAGTTGAAAATTCACGAGAAGAATTACCCTACTCACGACCTAGAGTTAGCAGCAGTGATCTTTGCCTTGAAAATCTGGAGGCACTACCTTTATGGTGAGAGGTTCGAAGTGTTCTCGGACCACAAGAGTTTGAAGTATCTGTTTACACAGAGAGACTTCAATTTGAGACAGAGGAGATGGATGGAGTTCATTGAGGACTATGATTTTGAGTTGCATTATCACCCGGGAAAGGCCAATGTTGTGGCCGATGCCCATAGTAGGAAATCCATTAGTGATGTAGCTTGTATAGCCATCCGGGAATGAGAGATGTTGGGTGTACTTGGCGAGTTTGATTTGCATCTGGGCGAATCTGTTGAGGCTGCGGCCTTGTTTTCTGTAGTTGCGCAGCCTACGCTTGTGACACGAGTGTTAGAGGCACAGAGAGGTGACCTTGAGGTAGAATCCCTCCGAGAGAAGATCTCCAGTGGGAAGGTTGAGAAGGGTTTGACGGTGTATCCCGACCTGAGTGTGAGATACCGAGACCGTTTGTTCGTGCCGGAGTCTTGCCGAGAGGAAGTACTCCGAGAGTTCCATCATTCACGCCTTGCGGTGCATCCGGGAGGTACTAAGATGTATCGGGATTTGGGTCGCCAATTTTGGTGGCGGGGTATGAAGAGAGATGTGGCTGTTTTCGTATCGAAGTGCCTTACTTGCCGGCAAGTGAAGGCCGAGCATCAGAGGCCAGCGGGTTTGTTGCAACCCTTGCCTATTGCCGAGTGGAAGTGGGAGCATGTCACCATGGACTTCGTTGTAGGTCTTCCGAGGGCTCAGCGGGGTAGTGACGCTATTTGGGTGGTTGTAGACCGGTTGACTAAGTCGGCGCACTTTATTCCCATGCGCGTGAGAGATTCGGTAGATCATCTTGCCGACTTGTATATTCGGGACATAGTGAGGTTGCACGGGGTCCCAGTGATGATCGTCTCAGATAGAGATCCTCGTTTTACTGCTAGATTGTGGCAGAGTTTGCAGAGTGCTTTGAGCACTAAGTTGAATTTTAGTACGGCTTATCACTCTCAGACTGACGGGCAGTCCGAGCGTACTATTCAGATCCTTGAGGATATGCTTCGAGGTTGTGTCCTTGATTTTAGTGGGACGTGGGAGAGGCACTTACCATTGGTGGAGTTTGCTTACAACAACAGCTTTCAGTCTAGTATCGGTATGGCACCGTTTGAGGCCTTGCATGGCCGACCGTGTAGGTCTCCAGTTTGTTGGGCCGAGGTGGGTGATGCACCTTTGTTGGGTCCAAAGTTGGTTAGAGAGACGACGGAGAAAGTTGAGCTTATCCGTAGGAGGCTTGTTACAGCCTAGAGTCGCCAAAAGAGTTATGCCGACCGTAGGAGGAGACCTTTGGCGTTTGAGATAGGTGATCATGTCTTTCTGAAAATATCACCTAGGCGAGGTTTGATGAGGTTTGGGAAGAGTGGGAAGTTATCCCCTCGGTTTATTGGGCCTTTTGAGATCCTTGAGAGGATTGGCGAGGTTGCTTATCGTTTAGCCTTACCGCCGCAGTTGTCCGGAGTGCATGGCGTGTTTCATGTGAGTATGCTTCGGAAGTATGAGTCGGATCCATCGCATGTGTTAGATTGGACCGACTTAGAGGTAGATGAGGATGCCTCGTATGAGGAGAGACCGGTACGGGTCTTGGATAGGCGGGATCAAGTGCTGCGTGGTAAGACCATCCCTTTGGTAAAGGTTTTGTGGAAACATCACGGAGTGGAGGAAGCCAATTGGGAACATGAGTTGGAAGTCCACGAGAAATATCCGGACTTGTTTATTGATGAGTAATCTTGTATTTAGATTTTGTAATATTGTTGGACTTAAGAGCTTTATATATGTCTTAAGTTGTAAAACATTGGTAATGTTTTGGCTTAATGGAAGTATGTTGCAGAACTTACCCTGATATGGGAGTTGATTATAATATTGCATGTGTTGGCTATATTGTAGAAATGGAGTTATATCATGTATATTGACTATGATATGAATTGTGAACCATGTGTGCTAGAAATGGTTGAAAGTGGGAGAGAATTGCATGCTGATAATGCACTTGTAAATTATGTTGTGAAATGCCTCTTGATAAGAGAGGGAATGACCGGTAATGGGTCGAGTTATTGAATGTTAAAAATGTAACACTATTTAAAATGGAGGAAAACCTGTTTTTTTTTTTAAAAAAAAAAACCTGTGCCAAATTTCGGGGACAAAATTCTTTAAGGGGGGAGGTTATAGCGACCCTGGGTTTATCCTTGTTGTACAGAGATCCGGACATGTGTCCGTGGATGATAGTAGTTGATTATTACCTGGTGTACATCCTTTCTTACTTTGTAATTGAGTTATAGGATGTGTTAGGCAGGTTTGTTACAGGTTGGTTGAGTTTAGAAACCAAAACTAGTTGCCCAATTTTTTTTTACCTGTCCACTCGAGCGGAAATTGCACCCATCCAGTATTTCCTGTGCAGTGTTGGAAGCTCGAGCGTGGGATTGGCCGCTCGAGCGGGGTTGTGTGAGTGCCGCTCGAGCGAGGAGTTGGACGCTCGAGCGGGAGACCTGTCTGCAAAAGTGCTGGGAGTGTGCATCCGGAGCTCGAGCGGGGGATTGGCCGCTCAAGAGGGAGTCTGTGATTGCCGCTCGAGCGGGGAGTTTGACGCTCGAGCGGGGCGACTTTTATATAAATCCGAGATCTGACCTTTGGATCACTTTTTCAAGATCTTTTCTCTCTTTTACTTTTCCAAAAAGCCATTTTCAGAGCTTCTCACTCTAAAAACCGGCCCTTCTCTCTTAGATTTGATCTAGTAGGAGTTGTTTGCTCACTTTTGGTCTTTACGAAAGTTGTGTTGATTGTCGAGGGCTACATTTTAATCTGAAAATTTCAGAATTTGAAGCATATTGGTTTTAGTCTTCATCTCCATTGGAGCTTAAACTTTGAGGTAGGGATAACCTACTCCTTACTATGAGCTTTGTCTTTAAATTATTTTGAGATGTTGGGTTGGTTTGGTAATTTGGTGAAAGTTTGGGGCTTTTGTGTAAATTTACAAAAGTTGGGGTTTTAGCTATATAAAGCCTAGATGCATGTTCAGCATGAAAAAAGTGAAATTAATGTTAAAACATTAATGAAAATGGAACCTAAGGGTTGTAATGTTAATTATGGAAAATGCCCTAATTACATTGATTGATTAATTTGTATAATTAATTGTTGGGAATGAGGAATTGAATTGAGAATGTGGAAATTGGAAAGGAAAGGGGTTAAAGGGGGTAGTTGGATTATTTATCACTCACCTAGTTGAAATGTTGATTATATATCCATTGTTGCATTTACTTTCTGTATAGAAATAACTGCTTTGGGCTATCAGTGGAGGATAGTCGTGATTGTTGTAGACAATGCATGATGATTAGGCAAACGGAAACTAATCACTAGAATGAGTCATTGAGTATGACGATTGAAAGAACACGTTAAATTTATGTGTTGTGTGATGATGTGTATAATTATTGTTTATATGCATTGTGTTGTGTTGGAGGAGATAGGGGATGTACTCCGCGGTTTAGGGAAAGATAGGGGATGGACCTCTAAACTGGATGTTGTTGGGAGGAGATAGGGGATGAACTCCGTAGATAGAGCTCATATGCTTATCTAGTGATGTATTGACAGAGCTCATATGCTTGTCATTGGAAGTGTGATAGTGCTCATATGCATATCTATGGAAGTGATGATATAGCTTGTATGCTTATCTGTTGGTGTGTGATATAGCTAGTATGCTTATCTGTTATGAAATGGGAAGTGTTTGATATGAGTTACTGTCTCATATGAGTTGTTTGGCCAGGTTTTGAGCCATGGTTATAAATTGAGAATTGAAAAGAAATGGAAAATAGACTGTAATATGGACTTGTATGTTATGAAACCGTAAAATGTGATAAGGGAAAGTATCTGTGTTGGCCATCTATCAGCTGCTAATCTTTTAGTCATTATTCATATTTGGTTTAGAGTATTTCTACTGGGTTATGGCTCACCCTATATGGGAATATCATTTTCAGGTACAGGTAGCATGCCACCTCCAAGGACGTAGCTTGGGAGGCTAGAGGCAGGCGAATTTTGTTGTTTTATTTCTTTGATGTATTACATGTATATTCAAGACAAGGGCTTAATGTGTAAATGAGTTAGTATTCCTTGGTTGTAACCAAGTGTTAACTTGGAAAGCTGTAAGCCTTTAGGGCATTTGCTTTTGTCGTTAACATGTAATACTTTTTGTAATGGAACTTTGATGAATAGAAGAATGTGGAGTTTTTATATATCAATGCATGTCTCTATTGATGGGTTTAATGTTACTATTTTGAGGGCGTTACAACTTGGTATCAGAGCGTACCGGGTTCGAATACTTTGGGTACGTGGGCGTTACAACTTGGTATCAGATCAACTTCCATTTTTATTCAAGTTATTTTTCTATTCAACTTCCTTTTTTATTTAATTTCCAAATAGATCGTTAAAGTATAGTGGTTTCTTGAATGAACTTCCAATTTTAATTTTTTGCAACTTCCATTTTTATTTCTATTTAACTTCTTTTTTTACTCAAGTTTCTTTTCTATTCAACTTCTTTTTTTATTTAATTTCCAAATAGATTGTTATGGTATAGTGGTTTCGGGATTGAACTTCCACTTTTAATTGTATGCAACTTTCAATTTTATTTTTATTGAACTTCCATTTTTATTGAATTTGCTTTTTTATTAAACTTCCTTTTTTATTTACTTTCCAAATAGATCGTTAAGGTATAGTGGTTTCTTCAATGAACTTCCACTTTTAATTTTCTGTAACTTCCATTTTAATTTTTATTCAACTTCCATTTTTATTAAGGTTATTTTACTATTCAAGTTCCTTTTTTATTTAATTTCCAAATAGATCGTTAAGGTATAGTGGTTTCTTGAATGAACTTTCATTTTTAATTTTATGCAACTTCCATTTTTATTTTTATTCAACTTCCATTTTTATTCAATTCACTTTTCTATTAAACTTCTTTTTTTATTTAATTTCCAAATAGATCATTAAGGTATAGTGGTTACTTTAATGAACTTTCTTTTTTAATTTTCTGCAACTTCCATTTTTATTTTTGTTTAACTTCCTTTTTCATTCAAGTTTCTTTTCTACTCAACTTCCTTTTTAATTTAATTTCCAAATAGATCGTTAAGGTATAGTGGTTTCTTGAATGAACTTCCATTTTTATTTTTATTTAACTTCTTTTTTCATTCAAGTTTCTTTTCTACGGAACTTCCTTTTTTATTTAATTTCCAAATAGATCGTTAACGTATAGTGGTTTCTGGATTGAACCTCCATTGTTAATTTTGTGCAACTTTCATTTTTATTTTTATTCAACTTCCATTTTTATTAAATTTATATTTCTATTAAACTTCCTTTTTTATTTAATTTCCAAATAGATCGTTAAGGTATAGTGGTCACTTTAATGAACTTCCATTTTTAATTTTCTGCAACTTCTATTTTTATTTTTGTTTAACTTCCTTTTTCATTCAAGTTTCTTTTCTACTCAACTTCCTTTTTTATTTAATTTCCAAATAGATCGTTAAGGTATAGTGGTTTCTTGAATGAACTTCTATTTTTAATTTTCTGCAACTTCCATTTTTATTTTAATTTAACTTCTTTTTTGATTCGAGTTTCTTTTCTACTCAACTTCCTTTTTTATTTAATTTCCAAATAGATCGATAAAGTATAGTGGTTTCAGGATTGAACCTCCATTGTCAATTTTATGCAACTTTTATTTTTATTTTTATTCAACTTCCATTTCTATTCAATTTACTTTTCTATTCAACTTCCTTTTTTATTTAATTTCCAAATATATTGTTAAGGTGTAATGGTTTCTTGAATGAATTTTCATTTTTAATTTTCTGCAACTTCCATTTTTATTCAATTCATTTTTCTACTCAACTTCCTTTTTTATTTAATTTCCAAATAGATCGTTAAGGTATAGTGGTTTCTGGATTGAACTTCCATTTTTAATTTTATGCAACTTTCAATTTTACATTTATTCAACTTCTATTTTTATTCAATTTACTTTTCTATTAAACTTCCTTTATTATTTAATTTCCAAATAGATCGTTAAGGTATAGTGGTTTCTTGAATGAACTTCCATTTTTAATTTTCTGCAACTTCCATTTTTATTTTTATTCAACATCCATTTTTATTCAATTTACTTTGCTATTCCACTTTTTTTTTTTTTTTTATTTCCAAATAGATCGTTAAGGTATAGTGGTTTCTGGATTGAACTTCCATTTTTAATTTTATGCAACTTTCATTTTTATTTTTATTCGACTTCCATTTTTATTCAATTTATTTTTCTATTAAACTTCCTTTTTCATTTAATTTCCAAATAGATCGTTAAGGTATAGTGTTTTGTTGAATGAACTTCCATTTTTAATTTTCTGCAACTTCCGTTTTTATTTTTATTCGACTTCCAGTGTTGTTCAAGTTATTTTTCTATTCAACTTCCTTTTTTATTTAATTTCCGAATAGACCATTCACGTACAGTGGTTTCTTTAATGAACTTCCATTTTTAATTTTCTGCAACTTCCATTTTTATTTTTATTTAACTTCTTTTTTTATTTCAGTTTCTTTTCTACTCAACTTCCTTTTTTATTTAATTTCCAAATAGATCGTTAAGGTATAGTGGTTTCTGGATTGAACTTCCAATTTTAATTTTATACAACTTTCATTTTTATTTTTATTCAATTTCCATTTTTATTCAATTTACTTTTCTATTAAACTTCATTTTTTATTTAATTTCCAAATAGATCGTTAAGGTATAGTGGTTTTTTGAATGAACTTTCATTTTTAAATTTCTGCAACATCTATTTTTATTTTTATTCGACTTCTATTTTTATTCAATTTACTTTTCTATTAAACTTCATTGTTTATTTAATTTCCAAATAGATCGTTAAGGTATAGTGGTTTTTTGATTGAACTTCCATTTTTAAATTTCTGCAACTTCTATTTTTATTTTTATTCGACTTCCATTTTTATTCAAGTAATTTTTTAATCAACTTCCTTTTTTATTTAATTTCCAAATAGATCGTTAAGGTATAGTGGTTTCTTGAATGAACTTCCAATTTTAATTTTCTGCAACTTCCATTTTTATTTCTATTCAACTTCTTTTTTTATTTCAGTTTCTTTTCTATTGAACTTCCTTTTTTATTTAATTTCTAAATAGATCGTTAAGGTAATGTGGTTTCTGGATTGAACTTCCATTTTTAACTTTATGTAACTTTCACTTTTATTTTTATTCAACTTCCATTTTTATTCAATTCACTTTTCTATTAAACTTCCTTTTTTATTTTATTTCCAAATAGATCGTTAAGGTATAATGGTTTTTTGAATGAACTTCACTTTTTAATTTTTTGCAACTTCCATTTTAATTTTTATTCAACTTCCATTTTTGTTCAGGTTATTTTTCTATTCAACTTCCTTTTTTATTTAATTTCCAAATAGATCGTTAAGGTATAGTGGTTTCTTGAATGAACTTCCATTATTAATTTTCTGCAACTTCCATTTTTATTTTTATTTAACTTCCTTTTTTGTTCAGGTTTCTTTTCTACTCAACTTCTCTTTTTATTTAATTTCCAAATAGATCTTTAAGGTATAGTGGTTTCTGGATTGAACTTCCATTTTTATTTTTATTCAACTTCCATTTTTATTCAATTTACTTTTCTATTAAACTTCCTTTTTTTTTTAATTTCCAAATAGATAGTTAAGGTATGCTAGTTTTTGAATGAACTTCCATTTTTAATTTTCTGCAACTTCCATTTTTATTTTAATTCGACTTCCATTTTTATTCAAGTCATTTTTCTATTCATCTTCCTTTTTTATTTGATTTCCAAATACATCGTTAAGGTATAGTGGTTTCTTGAATGAACTTCCCATTTTAATTTTCTGTAACTTCCATTTTTATTTCTGTTCAACTTCTTTTTTTCTTCCAGTTTTTTTTCTATACAACTTCCTTTTTTATTTAATTTCCAAATAGATCGTTAAGGTATAGTTGTTTCAGATGGAACCTCCATTTTTAATTGTATGCAACTTTCATTTTTATTTTTATTCAACTTCCATTTTTATTCAATTTACTTTTCCATTAAACTTCCGTTTTTATTTAATTTCCAAATAGATCGTTGCGGTATAGTGGTTTCTTGAATGAACTTCCATTTTTCATTTTCTGCACCTTCCATTTTTATTTTTATTCAAGTTCCATTTTTTTTCATTTTACTTTTCTATTCAACTTCCTTTTTTATTTATTTTCCAAACAGATCGTTAAGGTATAGTGGTTTCTGGATTGAACTACCATTTTTAATTTTATCCAACTTTCATTTCTATTTTTATTCAACTTTCATTTTTATTCGATTACTTTTCTATTAAACTTCCTTTTTCAATTAATTTCCAAATAGATCGTTAAGGTGTAGTGGTTTCTTGAATGAACTTTCATTTTTTATTTTCTGCAACTTTCATTTTTTTTTATTCAACTTCCATTTTTATTCAATTTACTTTTCTAATATACTTCCTTTGTTATTTAATTGCCAAATAGATCGTTAAGGTATAGTGCTTTCGTGAATGAAGTTCCATGTTTAACTTTCTGTAACATCCATTTTTATTTTTAATCGACTTCCATTTTTATTCAAGTTATTTTTCTATTCAACTTCCTTTTTTATTTAATTTCCAAATAGATCGTTAAGGTATAGTGGTTTCTTGAATGAACTTCCAATTTTAAATTTCTGCAACTTCCATTTTTATTTCTATTCCGCTTCTTTTTTTATTCAAGTTTCTTTTCTACTCAACTTCCTTTTTTATTTAATTTCCAAACAGATAGTTAAGCTATAGTGGTTTCTTTAATGAACTTCCATTTTTAATTTTATGCAACTTCCATTTTTATTTTTATTCAACTTCCGTTTTTATTCAAGTTATTATTCTATTCAACTTCATTTTTTATTTAATTTCCAAATAGATCGTTAAGGTGTAGTGGTTTCTTGAATCAACTTCCATTTTTAATTTTCTGAACCTTCCATTTTTATTATTATGCGACTTCCATTCTTATTCAAGTCATTTTTCTATTCAACTTCCTTTTTTATTTAATTTCCAAATAGATCGTTAATGTATAGTGGTTTTTTTAATGAACTTCCAATTTTAATTTTCTGCAACTTCCATTTTTATTTCTATTCAACTTCTTTTTTTATTTCAGTGTCTTTTCTATTCAACTTCCTTTTTTATTTAATTTCTAAATAGATCGTTATGGTATAGTGGTTTCAGGATTACACTTCCGTTTTTAATTTTATGCAACTTTCACTTTTATTTTTATTCAACTTCCATTTTTATTCAATTTATTTTTCTATTAAACTTCCTTTTTTATTTAATTTCCAAATAGATCGTTAAGGTATAGTGGTTTCTTGAATGAACTTCCATTTTTAATTTTCTGCAACTTCTATTTTTATTTTTATTCGACTTCTATTTTTATTCAATTTACTATTCTATTCAACTTCCTTTTTCATTTAAATTCCAAATAGATCGTTAAGGTATAGTGGTTTCTGGATTGAACTTCCATTTTTATTGAATTTGCTTTTCTATTAAACTTCCTTTTTTATTTAATTTCCAAATAGATCGTTAAGGTATAGTGGTTTCTTTAATGAACTTCCATTTTTAATTTTATGCAACTTCCATTTTTATTTTTATTCAACTTCCATTTTTATTGAAGTTATTTTTCTATTCAACTTCCTTTTTTATTTAATTTCCAAATAGATCGTTAAGGTATAGTGGTTTATTGAATGAACTTTCAGTTTTAATTTTCTGTAACTTCCATTTTTATTTCTATTCAACTTCTTTTTTTATTCAAGTTTCTTTTCTATTGAACTTCTTTTTTTATTTAATTTCCAAATAGACTGTTGTGGTATATTGGTTTCGGGATTGAACTTCCATTTTAATTTTGTGCAACTTTCCCTTTTATTTTTATTGAACTTCCATTTTTATTGAATTTACTTTTCTATTAAACTTCCTTTTTTATTTAATTTCCAAATAGATCGTTAAGGTATAGTAGTTTCTTTAATGAACTTCCATTTTTCATTTTATGAAACTCCAATTTTTATTTTTATTCAACTTCCATTTTTATTCAAGACATTTTTCTATTCAACTTCCTTTTTTATTTAATTTCCAAATAGATCGTTAAGGTATAGTGCTTTCTTGATTGAACTTCCATTTTTAATTTCTGTAACTTCCATTTTTATTTTTGTTTAACTTCATTTTTTATTCAAGTTTCTTTTCTACTCAACTTCCTTTTTTATTTTCCAAATAGATCGTTAAGGTATAGAGGTTTCTGCATTGAACTTCCATTTTTAATTTTCTCCAACTTCTATTTTTATTTTTATTCAACTTCTATTTTTATTCAATTTACTTTTCTATTAAACTTCCTGTCACGACCCGAACCCGCCCCCGTGGGTTAAGGACGTAACCGGCCAGTAATCATGAGATTACCTACGGCCTCAAACTGTTCTAAACGTATTCTAACAGAGTTAATGGGGGCCAAACGGAAGCAAAATGAAAAACTTTGTCCATAGAGCCGTGCTTATATGCACATCAAACAAACCATACTCAGATACGTTAATAACTCACATCAAAAGCACAGTTTCACAAAATTCATTACAGACAGGATCGTCCAAAACGAGTCAACCTATAACAGACTATGTACAGACATGCACTAGGTCCTTGCCAACAAGACAAAACATAGGTACATAGTAAAAGGGCAAGGATGGTCTCATGCGCGAGGCACAAGGCTGACTCTCCCAAAACTCCTGTTGTTCCTAGCAGACTTCACTGGGGCTGGGTTTGGACTTCCCTTGGCTCACCTACAAATACATGAATGAGCGTGAGCGATAGCCCAGTGAATAATATCAAATATAACAGTTACATAACAATATGTAGAACAACATGCTCCAAACGGCCTTGGGCCCAATTCATACTTCTGTTTAACAGCAAAATATATATAACTGTACGAAATGCAAGTCAAGTAACTGTAGTTCCAAACATTCTGGCCTTTGGCCCATCCGGGTTTCCATTCATGGCAAAACGGCCTTCGGCCCATTCATTCATGTCAAACGGCCTTTGGCCCATTCATTCGTGTCAAACGGCCTTTGGCCCATTCATTCATGTCAAACGGCCTTTGGCCCATTCATTCATGTCAAGCGGCCTTTGGCCCGTTCATTCATGTCAAACGGCCTTTGGCCCATTCATTCATGTCAAACGGCCTTTGGCCCATTCATTCATGTCAAACGGCCTTTGGCCCATTCATTCATGTCAAACGGCCTTTGGCCCGTTCATTCATGTCAAACGGCCTTTGGCCCATTCATTCATGTCAAACTTTTGTCCACAATCCCAATTAACAACTCGTAATATTTATAGGGGAATAACAATTGGACATTGACAAGTTTTCAAATATTGATATTACTCACAGTGATCGGCTTGTGGATGCGCCCTGGAGCTTGACCCTACACATTTCATGAATACAAAAGGGTCACTAACAGTTCAATTCGTTCTTTAATTCACATATTCCTCTTTAGGCTTTGTTCTTATCTCATTAACTCATTTACAATGCTTAACACATGCCTAAGAGTGCTTACAAGTGAAAGAGAACGGAAAACGAATCACAGAATGCATGAACAAAATTCCGGAAAACAGGGTCCCCGCTCGAGCGTAAGCTTCTCCGCTCGAGCGGACCCTTAAGGCCTGCAAGGTACTGGTTGCACCAAAAGATGCGCTCGAGCTGAAGGTCCGTCTACAAAGATCCACGCTCGAGCGTGAAATGTCCCGCTCGAGCGAGCATCCAACTCTGCAAAAATGCTGGGAGCACGATTTTCCCGCTCGAGCGGCCATTACCCCGCTCGAGCGGACCTCAAAAATCTGGGTTTCCCAGATCGTGTTCTTGAGCTCCAAATCAGTTTTCCATCTACATTTCTTGCATGCAATGGTTCAAATTACACATTTACACATGCTAACATGCTACTAATGCAGATTACAACATTAGGAAGCTCAATTACATGAATTATCTACATGCATGTCCCAAATTGTCTCAAACCCATCATCAACATGCTCAAATTCAAACATTCAAGACTTATACTCCCATGATTTGTACATGCATGTGGGAGATGCTCATCATTCTCAACTTAGATGGTACAAATGGTGACTACAACATGAGCTTTACCCAAAACTCCACATGAATCATGTGTTTCAAGCTCAAACATGCAATTTCAAGGTAATTTCTCACATGCATGAGTTCTAAGACTTCAATCTCAACAAAAATCAACTCATTACATGTTCTTGATCACAAACAACCCTTGAACTTACAAATTACAAGTAAGAGTTCATGAAATCACTTACCTAAGAGCTTCAACACTCAAGCTCTAGCCAAATCTTGAGCTAGATCTTCAAATTCCCAAGTCTTGAGCCCAAATTACACAAATCTCTCCCTTTTTCTCTCCATGGCCGGCCTCTCTCTCCCTCTCAATTGTCTAACTCAGATTTTGAGTTTTAAGAGAGCTAAAGGGGAGTGCAATGCAAATATAAAACAAGCCCCACTAACAAATATTTTAATATAAAATAATGGGGTACTTAATTTATCAATTTAATCAGTTTAAATTGACCAGAATCAATTTTCAATTAAATTTCACCGTAGGCTCTAAAAATTATGCCAATCACAATGGCGTAATCAATTTCGGGTTCTATGGCCGATAAGGCCCTTAATTTAATTCCAAAGCGGATTATTCAAACAGATATTCCTACGGTGAACAGGTAGAATTCCAAAGTCGCTTATATTCACATAATTGCACACAAAAATCATATCAAAACATATAGTCACATACGTATTAGGGACCAATTAGCATACTACGGAACAGGGGTATTACAGTCTTCCCCCCTTTAGGAAGTTTGGTCCTCCAAACTTATTTTACTTTTAGTCGAAACAATTTGGAAGACTTTTCATTCAACGGTTCCAATCATTCTTATAGCCATTCACTTAGTCTCAAAGTCAAGCAACGCTCTATTCTCAATCAGTCATAGATTTCCCTTTTTCCGCCATACAAGGCTTGTACGGTGCCATGCCAAAACTAGAGCGAGAGCTGTTGTTGGAAGCAAAGTTTGCCAACGATGGATAAACCTTTCCAACTCCCCTGAAAAATCTAATGCATATCTTTGGAGCATTCCTCCCAAAACTATAACAAGTTCTTTCTGATCATACATCAATTTGCGGATGGAAAACAGCGCCGAATCATAATTCAGTTTCGTATCAAATTTATAATTTGCCCAGATCATATACAGAAATCATAAGTCATGATTAAGTTTACGTGATACATCCATTAGCCTTAACAGAACAGAACGGAACAGAATAGAACAGAACATATACACGTGAGGTTACGAATAACCAGTTCCATAAGGGAACCTCCGGGTCCGGGTAACATAACAAAACAGAAGCTGAGCCCCCATTCCTCTTGGAGGCTTTTCAGAATTCAAACACATTTTAGAATTCCTGTCTAAACAATAGATACTGGGACCCCATGTAACGAGCGATCTTATCGATGTAAACAGGGGCTAATCTACAAGCATCATACAAATTTTATAGGGAGAAATGGGCAACTTCAATAATTTTACCTACAATAGCCCAAATGGGACTTATACCTTGGGTGCTCAAGGTAGCCCCACAACGAAATTCGTAGCCACATATTTCCATTTCCATTCCAAAATGGAGGGAGGTTGAAGTAGTCCCGCCACCATCTGAAATTCAACTTCGACCTGTTGGCACCGAAAAATTTTTTGACATATTCACCAACTGACCTCTTCAAGGTAGGTCACCAACATATTTATTTCAATGTCAGCTGACTTTATCACAGAAGTTCGGTCTATTCCGTGTCACAAAAGTTCAATTCATTCTTCAATAATTTCCCAATTCACGATCTGATTCGGTATTTAGTCCAGTAACTCATCACAATTATCCAAGGTCAATTAAAAGTCTTCAGGAATATAAGGTGAATTCAGATACTGATTCCCGAAACAACAAAGGTAACATCGAAGTAATTACCCACACAATACACATAGTCCATATATCCCCATAGTACCAATTGTAAAATACAACAACACTGAGGCAATCGACTTCTAATAGAATACACGTATTCTCAGTTCATTCAACAGTTTACGGTTTGCAATTCACAATTCAGTTCAGTATTCAATTCTCTGTTCTATCGAGTCTTTCTACTTTATCCGGTAGTCGTTAAAAGCATAAGGCAATTCATATACGTAAATCCCCATGATGTCCAGGCATTATCAAAGGAGTCAAACGCATGTCAAACACAATTCACACATTCTCAGGGCCCCAATTACAGAATATAATGGCGCTGGGCAGGCGTTCACAAGGGGTACTGAATTCGCACACTTATGGATAATCAGGGTTCTTCAAACAAAACAAAGGAATAATCGTCTCGGAATCGAAGCACACCCGTTCGCGACCGTCGGTGGCCGATTCTAGATGGATTAGTCAAACCCACCCGTACGAAACCGTCGGTGGCAAGAGGTATCTCAATCAAAGGTGCTACATAGGCTTAACGTCCCCTAGCACGAAAGGACACTCTAAGAATGTCATCAAAGCAACACAACACCATTCACTATAACCTGATTTTCCCAAAATCTGATAATACTGAATCAACCACTCTCCCTTACAAAACATGTTCTGATCAGTCAAAGACAAAAGTTCAGTACTGCTCAAAATCAAATCAATCTACCGTCATCGGTTCCCATAGCGTCAAACAAACAAAATGGAACAACACTCCTTATGACACCCAATCACGGGGTTTGTGCAATTCAGTTCATCTATAACACATATATTCTCAATAGTTGGGGATTGATTCTCAACGGTGTTCATAGTTAGATCAATCTGTTGATAGCCCACAAAAGGTCTTTTCAAATAAATCAAGTATCCCCAAATGAGTTCAAGTTTTGGTTCTATCAGTTTTTCTGCCAATAATAATCCGGTCATTTATTTATAGACAATTCTTAACCCCCTTTTACCGAATCAACTTAGATAGAGGTTCTTATCAATCAACCCAAGCAAAGGTCTTGTCAGATTAAATCAAACAAAGGTCCCGTCAAATTATATCCAATGAGGGTTCTATCGGGTCAATTCAGACAAAGGTTCTATTGGACCAAGTCAGATAGAGGTTTTCTCAAATAGAGTACATTTGATTCTGTAAAACTCACTTCGTTTGTTTAGGCACATGGCTGATAGTTTCACAACTGTCCTAAATTTATTAGTTCTCAAAGTCATATCAGAATCATTCATCACAACTGTTCATATCAAAGTGTTTCAAATCACGTACAATACGGTATTGTCCACATATGTTTAGGTATAATTACATAAGCATGCAAGTGTTCATATCAGGAGGTACGTATCATAATCAGTATAGCAGTTCCCAAATAAGCCTTACATGCGAGAACATGGTACACAGTAATACATTATACAAGTTCCTCGGGTACATACAGTATGAGATTGTTACGCAAAAGTTCCAAATTAGTCACATCACCCAGTCAACTTTCTACCAATCAAATATATGGTCTCGCAATTAGAGTTCATCATTTAGGGCGCTCAACTTGGTCACACGATTACAAAATCATAATTCCAGTGGTTTAGTCATTGAAGGCGGTGACATAATAAATCACCCTGAGCATAGGTGTAGATACATATGTGCATGTGCAGAGTCAATCAATATCCCAAAACGTATTTCACAAATTTCCCAAACGGGGCATATACCTCCAATGAATACAGTCTCGATCATGTGAGTCTAACCAATCTAGATACACATACAGCAGATATGAAATATATGCCGATCCGAATCAAATAATATCCCAAGCGAAGATGTACAAACGTACTAATTCAGAATCAATCAACACATAAGCATTCATTTGTACACAGCATAGATACCTGGGATGATGGTTACAACATTCTGAGTGCTTTCTGGGATGAGTGTAATTACTCCATCCTGAGTAGCAATTCCTACCACTGGTACAGATTTAGCCAAGGCAGAGGATTCATGCACATTTCGTTCAATCCGGGGACAGTTCCTTGCCGTATGGTCCATTTTACCATATCTATAACGAGCCCCAGAAGTCTGATAACAAACTCCTCGGTGTTTCTCACACTGGTGGTGGCAAAGGTTCTTGCCGTAGCGGCAACTGACACCGCTGTCTCAAGATCTCTGCCAATTCTTGTACTACTCTTTCCGGACTATCAAGTCGGGCTGTGGAAGAACCTTCCAACCCGTATGCCCTTAATTTGCCCATACTCTACACAAATTCTTATCAAACTTTACCAAATACTGGGATGCCCAATACGAAATTAAACACAAAATCACATGAGTACATTCGCACATTGTTATATTCTCCTTTCACATATCGTACGCAATTAATCACTTACGCAACAGATAATTGCATATTTATCAAATATCGCATGCTGAACATTTACTAAGTAATTATATACTCAAATCATGTTCATGTTTCACATAGACACCCGTACGCAGAATTGAATGCACATAGACAACTTTTCATGATGTGCATTATAACAAAACAAACTTATTGTACACATTAGTGTAACAATCTATATCTCATATTCGAATCATGTGTGATATTTCTTTTAGCGTGACATATCATGTTGGTCAAGCATATCAACATATCTCATACATAGGCCACGGTATTATTTCCCCCGGGCGAGGGCCTGTGCCACGGCATTATTTCCCCCGGGCTAGGGCTTCATGACCATAAGCCACAGTATTATATCCCCTGGGCGAGGGCCTCCGCTAAGGATACCACAATTATGTTTAAGGAGAATTTAGGAAATCATTCATTCATTTCATATCATTAACAAATATTTAAAGTTAAACGTAACTTTACGGAGTTCTTATTCACCGTCTGATTAAACTTGCATTATACAATATACAAAAGATTCTACGAATATGCATATACTAGAGAGCATATGTAATCAAACAGTCTGCAATGCAAGTACAACACAACTTAGAGCACATAGTTGCCCAAATCAAAACACTTAAGCATATTCTCGATGCTTTCGAATTCATACTTATCTCATGAATGCATCCTAGATCTTTTCTAGACGCTTATTGCTCTTTTGGACAAGTGCGTGAGTTATTAACTCGTGCTCTGATACCACTCTGTCACGACCCGAACCCGCCCCCGTGGGTTAAGGACGTAACCGGCCAGTAATCATGAGATTACCTACGGCCTCAAACTGTTCTAAACGTATTCTAACAGAGTTAATGGGGGCCAAACGGAAGCAAAATGAAAAACTTTGTCCATAGAGCCGTGCTTATATGCACATCAAACAAACCATACTCAGATACGTTAATAACTCACATCAAAAGCACAGTTTCACAAAATTCATTACAGACAGGATCGTCCAAAACGAGTCAACCTATAACAGACTATGTACAGACATGCACTAGGTCCTTGCCAACAAGACAAAACATAGGTACATAGTAAAAGGGCAAGGATGGTCTCATGCGCGAGGCACAAGGCTGACTCTCCCAAAACTCCTGTTGTTCCTAGCAGACTTCACTGGGGCTGGGTTTGGACTTCCCTTGGCTCACCTACAAATACATGAATGAGCGTGAGCGATAGCCCAGTGAATAATATCAAATATAACAGTTACATAACAATATGTAGAACAACATGCTCCAAACGGCCTTGGGCCCAATTCATACTTCTGTTTAACAGCAAAATATATATAACTGTACGAAATGCAAGTCAAGTAACTGTAGTTCCAAACATTCTGGCCTTTGGCCCATCCGGGTTTCCATTCATGGCAAAACGGCCTTCGGCCCATTCATTCATGTCAAACGGCCTTTGGCCCATTCATTCGTGTCAAACGGCCTTTGGCCCATTCATTCATGTCAAACGGCCTTTGGCCCATTCATTCATGTCAAGCGGCCTTTGGCCCGTTCATTCATGTCAAACGGCCTTTGGCCCATTCATTCATGTCAAACGGCCTTTGGCCCATTCATTCATGTCAAACGGCCTTTGGCCCATTCATTCATGTCAAACGGCCTTTGGCCCGTTCATTCATGTCAAACGGCCTTTGGCCCATTCATTCATGTCAAACTTTTGTCCACAATCCCAATTAACAACTCGTAATATTTATAGGGGAATAACAATTGGACATTGACAAGTTTTCAAATATTGATATTACTCACAGTGATCGGCTTGTGGATGCGCCCTGGAGCTTGACCCTACACATTTCATGAATACAAAAGGGTCACTAACAGTTCAATTCGTTCTTTAATTCACATATTCCTCTTTAGGCTTTGTTCTTATCTCATTAACTCATTTACAATGCTTAACACATGCCTAAGAGTGCTTACAAGTGAAAGAGAACGGAAAACGAATCACAGAATGCATGAACAAAATTCCGGAAAACAGGGTCCCCGCTCGAGCGTAAGCTTCTCCGCTCGAGCGGACCCTTAAGGCCTGCAAGGTACTGGTTGCACCAAAGATGCGCTCGAGCTGAAGGTCTGTCTACAAAGATCCACGCTCGAGCGTGAAATGTCCCGCTCGAGCGGGCATCCAACTCTGCAAAAATGCTGGGAGCACGATTTTCCCGCTCGAGCGGCCATTACCCCGCTCGAGCGGACCTCAAAAATCTGGGTTTCCCAGATCGTGTTCTTGAGCTCCAAATCAGTTTTCCATCTACATTTCTTGCATGCAATGGTTCAAATTACACATTTACACATGCTAACATGCTACTAATGCAGATTACAACATTAGGAAGCTCAATTACATGAATTATCTACATGCATGTCCCAAATTGTCTCAAACCCATCATCAACATGCTCAAATTCAAACATTCAAGACTTATACTCCCATGATTTGTACATGCATGTGGGAGATGCTCATCATTCTCAACTTAGATGGTACAAATGGTGACTACAACATGAGCTTTACCCAAAACTCCACATGAATCATGTGTTTCAAGCTCAAACATGCAATTTCAAGGTAATTTCTCACATGCATGAGTTCTAAGACTTCAATCTCAACAAAAATCAACTCATTACATGTTCTTGATCACAAACAACCCTTGAACTTACAAATTACAAGTAAGAGTTCATGAAATCACTTACCTAAGAGCTTCAACACTCAAGCTCTAGCCAAATCTTGAGCTAGATCTTCAAATTCCCAAGTCTTGAGCCCAAATTACACAAATCTCTCCCTTTTTCTCTCCATGGCCGGCCTCTCTCTCCCTCTCAATTGTCTAACTCAGATTTTGAGTTTTAAGAGAGCTAAAGGGGAGTGCAATGCAAATATAAAACAAGCCCCACTAACAAATATTTTAATATAAAATAATGGGGTACTTAATTTATCAATTTAATCAGTTTAAATTGACCAGAATCAATTTTCAATTAAATTTCACCGTAGGCTCTAAAAATTATGCCAATCACAATGGCGTAATCAATTTCGGGTTCTATGGCCGATAAGGCCCTTAATTTAATTCCAAAGCGGATTATTCAAACAGATATTCCTACGGTGAACAGGTAGAATTCCAAAGTCGCTTATATTCACATAATTGCACACAAAAATCATATCAAAACATATAGTCACATACGTATTAGGGACCAATTAGCATACTACGGAACAGGGGTATTACACTTCCTTTTTTTACTTAATTTCCAAACAGATCGTTAAGGTATAGTGGTTTCTTGAATGAACTTCCATTTTTAATTTTCTGCAACTTCCATTTTTATTTTTATTCGACTTCCATTTTTATTCAAGTCATTTTTTATTCAACTTCATTTTTTATTTAATTTCCAAATAGATCGTTAAGGTATAGTGGTTTCTTGAATGAACTACCAATTTTAATTTTCTACAACTTCCATATTTATTTCTATTCAACTTCGTTTTTTATTAAATATCCAAATAGATTGTTAAGGTATAGTGGTTTCTGTATTGATCTTGCATTTTGAATTTTATGCAACTTTCACTTGTATTATTATTTAACTTCCATTTTTATTCAATTTATTTTTCTATTAAACTTCATTTTTTATTTAATTTCCAAATAAATCGTTAAGGTATAGTGGTTTTTTGAATGAACTTCATTTTTTAAATTTCTGTAACTTCTATTTTTATTTTTATTCGACTTCCATTTTTATTCAAGTAATTTTTTATTCAACTTCCTTTTTTATTTAATTTCCAAATAGATCGTTAACGTATAGTGGTTTCTTGAATGAACTTCCAATTTTAATTTTCTGCAACTTCCATTTTTATTTCTATTCAACTTCTTTTTTTATTTCAGTTTCTTTTCTATTCAACTTCCTTTTTTATTTAATTTCTAAATAGATCGTTAAGGTAATGTGGTTTCTGGATTGAACTTCCATTTTTAATTTTATGCAACTTTCACTTTAATTTTTATTCAACTTCCATTTTTATTCAATTCACTTTTCTATTAAACTTCCTTTTTTATTTTATTTCCAAATAGATCGTTAAGGTATAGTGGTTTCTTGAATAAACTTCCAATTTTAATTTTCTGGAACTTGCATTTTTATTTCTATTCCGCTTCTTTTTTTATTCAAGTTTCTGTTCTACTCAACTTCCTTTTTTATTTAATTTCCTACAGATCGTTAAGCTATAGTGGTTTCTTTAATGAACTTCCATTTTTAATTTTATGCAACTTCCATTTTTATTTTTATTCAACTTCCATTTTTATTCAAGTTATTATTCTATTCAACTTCTTTTTTTATTTAATTTCCAAATAGATCGTTAAGGTGTAGTGGTTTCTTGAATCAACTTCCAGTTTTAATTTTCTGAACCTTCCATTTTTATTATTATGGGACTTCCATTCTTATTCAAGTCATTTTTCTATTCAACTTCCTTTTTTATTTAATTTCCAAATAGATCGTTAATGTATAGTGGTTTTTTTAATGAACTTCCAATTTTAATTTTCTGCAACTTCCATTTTTATTTCTATTCAACTTCTTTTTTTATTTCAGTTTCTTTTCTATTCAACTTCCTTTTTTATTTAATTTCTAAATAGATCGTTATGGTATAGTGGTTTCAGGATTACACTTCCGTTTTTAATTTTATGCAACTTTCACTTTTATTTTTATTCAACTTCCATTTTTATTCAATTTACTTTTCTATTAAACTTCCTTTTTTATTTAATTTCCAAATAGATCGTTAAGGTATAGTGGTTTCTTGAATGAACTTCCATTTTTAATTTTCTGCAACTTCCATTTTTATTTTTATTCGACTTCCATTTTTATTCAATTTACTATTCTATTCAACTTCCTTTTTTATTTAATTTCCAAATAGGTCGTTAAGGTATAGTGGTTTCTGGATTGAACTTCCATTTTTATTGAATTTACTTTTCTATTAAACTTCCTTTTTTATTTAATTTCCAAATAGATCGTTAAGGTATAGTGGTTTCTTTAATGAACTTCCATTTTTAATTTTATGCAACTTCCATTTTTATTTTTATTCAACTTCCATTTTTATTGAAGTTATTTTTCTATTCAACTTCCTTTTTTATTTAACTTCCAAATAGATCGTTAAGGTATAGTGGTTTATTGAATGAACTTTCAGTTTTAATTTTCTGTAACTTCTATTTTTATTTCTATTCAACTTCTTTTTTTATTCAAGTTTCTTTTCGATTGAACTTCTTTTTTTATTTAATTTCCTAATAGACTGTTGTGGTATAGTGGTTTCGGGATTGAACTTCCATTTTAATTTTGTGCAACTTTCACTTTTATTTTTATTGAACTTCCATTTTTATTGAATTTACTTTTCTATTAAACTTCCTTTTTTGTTTAATTTCCAAATAGATCGTTAGGGTATAGTAGTTTCTTTAATGAACTTCCATTTTTCATTTTATGAAACTTCAATTTTTATTTTTATTCAACTTCCATTTTTATTCAAGACATTTTTCTATTCAACTTCCTTTTTTATTTAATTTCCAAATAGATCGTTAAGGTATAGTGCTTTCTTGATTGAACTTCCATTTTTAATTTTCTGCAACTTCCATTTTTATTTTTGTTTGACTTCATTTTTTATTCAAGCTTCTTTTCTACTCAACTTCCTTTTTTATTTAATTTCCAAATAGATCGTTAAGGTATAGAGGTTTCTGCATTGAACTTCCATTTTTAATTTTCTGCAACTTCTATTTTTATTTTTATTCAACTTCTATTTTTATTCAATTGACTTTTCTATTAAACTTCCTTTTTTTACTTAATTTCCAAACAGATCGTTAAGGTATAGTGGTTTCTTGAATGAACTTCCATTTTTAATTTTCTGCAACTTCCATTTTTATTTTTATTCGACTTCCATTTTTATTCAAGTCATTTTTTATTCAACTTCCTTTTTTATTTAATTTCCAAATAGATCGTTAAGGTATAGTGGTTCCTTGAATGAACTTCCAATTTTAATTTTCTACAACTTCCATATTTATTTCTATTCAACTTCGTTTTTTATTAAATATCCAAATAGATTGTTAAGGTATAGTGGTTTCTGGATTGAACTTGCATTTTGAATTTTATGCAACTTTCACTTGTATTATTATTTAACTTCCATTTTTATTCAATTTACTTTTCTATTAAACTTCATTTTTTATTTAATTTCCAAATAAATCGTTAAGGTATAGTGGTTTTTTGAATGAACTTCATTTTTTAAATTTCTGCAACTTCTATTTTTATTTTTATTCGACTTCCATTTTTATTCAAGTAATTTTTTATTCAACTTCCTTTTTTATTTAATTTCCAAATAGATCGTTAAGGTATAGTGGTTTCTTGAATGAACTTCCAATTTTAATTTTCTGCAACTTCCATTTTTATTTCTATTCAACTTCTTTTTTTATTTCAGTTTCTTTTCTATTCAACTTCCTTTTTTATTTAATTTCTAAATAGATCGTTAAGGTAATGTGGTTTCTGGATTGAACTTCCATTTTTAATTTTATGCCACTTTCACTTTTATTTTTATTCGACTCCCATTTTTATTCAATTCACTTTTCTATTAAACTTCCTTTTTTATTTTATTTCCAAATAGATCGTTAAGGTATAGTGGTTTCTTGAATGAACTTCCAATTTTAATTTTCTGCAACTTGCATTTTTATTTCTATTCCGCTTCTTTTTTTATTCAAGTTTCTGTTCTACTCAACTTCCTTTTTTATTTAATTTCCTACAGATCGTTAAGCTATAGTGGTTTCTTTAATGAACTTCCATTTTTAATTTTATGCAACTTCCATTTTTATTTTTATTCAACTTCCATTTTTATTCAAGTTATTATTCTATTCAACTTCTTTTTTTATTTAATTTCCAAATAGATCGTTAAGGTGTAGTGGTTTCTTGAATCAACTTCCAGTTTTAATTTTCTGAACCTTCCATTTTTATTATTATGGGACTTCCATTCTTATTCAAGTCATTTTTCTATTCAACTTCCTTTTTTATTTAATTTCCAAATAGATCGTTAATGTATAGTGGTTTTTTTAATGAACTTCCAATTTTAATTTTCTGCAACTTCCATTTTTATTTCTATTCAACTTCTTTTTTTATTTCAGTTTCTTTTCTATTCAACTTCCTTTTTTATTTAATTTCTAAATAGATCGTTATGGTATAGTGGTTTCAGGATTACACTTCCGTTTTTAATTTTATGCAACTTTCACTTTTATTTTTATTCAACTTCCATTTTTATTCAATTTACTTTTCTATTAAACTTCCTTTTTTATTTAATTTCCAAATAGATCGTTAAGGTATAGTGGTTTCTTGAATGAACTTCCATTTTTAATTTTCTGCAACTTCCATTTTTATTTTTATTCGACTTCCATTTTTATTCAATTTACTATTCTATTCAACTTCCTTTTTTATTTAATTTCCAAATAGGTCGTTAAGGTATAGTGGTTTCTGGATTGACCTTCCATTTTTATTGAATTTACTTTTCTATTAAACTTCCTTTTTTATTTAATTTCCAAATAGATCGTTAAGGTATAGTGGTTTCTTTAATGAACTTCCATTTTTAATTTTATGCAACTTCCATTTTTATTTTTATTCAACTTCCATTTTTATTGAAGTTATTTTTCTATTCAACTTCCTTTTTTATTTAACTTCCAAATAGATCGTTAAGGTATAGTGGTTTATTGAATGAACTTTCAGTTTTAATTTTCTGTAACTTCCATTTTTATTTTTGTTTAACTTCATTTTTTATTCAAGTTTCTTTTCTACTCAACTTCCTTTTTTATTTTCCAAATAGATCGTTAAGGTATAGAGGTTTCTGCATTGAACTTCCATTTTTAATTTTCTCCAACTTCTATTTTTATTTTTATTCAACTTCTATTTTTATTCAATTTACTTTTCTATTAAACTTCCTTTTTTTACTTAATTTCCAAACAGATCGTTAAGGTATAGTGGTTTCTTGAATGAACTTCCATTTTTAATTTTCTGCAACTTCCATTTTTATTTTTATTCGACTTCCATTTTTATTCAAGTCATTTTTTATTCAACTTTCTTTTTTATTTAATTTCCAAATAGATCGTTAAGGTATAGTGGTTTCTTGAATGAACTACCAATTTTAATTTTCTACAACTTCCATATTTATTTCTATTCAACTTCGTTTTTTATTAAATATCCAAATAGATTGTTAAGGTATAGTGGTTTCTGTATTGATCTTGCATTTTGAATTTTATGCAACTTTCACTTGTATTATTATTTAACTTCCATTTTTATTCAATTTATTTTTCTATTAAACTTCATTTTTTATTTAATTTCCAAATAAATCGTTAAGGTATAGTGGTTTTTTGAATGAACTTCATTTTTTAAATTTCTGTAACTTCTATTTTTATTTTTATTCGACTTCCATTTTTATTCAAGTAATTTTTTATTCAACTTCCTTTTTTATTTAATTTCCAAATAGATCGTTAAGGTATAGTGGTTTCTTGAATGAACTTCCAATTTTAATTTTCTGCAACTTCCATTTTTATTTCTATTCAACTTCTTTTTTTATTTCAGTTTCTTTTCTATTCAACTTCCTTTTTTATTTAATTTCTAAATAGATCGTTAAGGTAATGTGGTTTCTGGATTGAACTTCCATTTTTAATTTTATGCAACTTTCACTTTAATTTTTATTCAACTTCCATTTTTATTCAATTCACTTTTCTATTAAACTTCCTTTTTTATTTTATTTCCAAATAGATCGTTAAGGTATAGTGGTTTCTTGAATAAACTTCCAATTTTAATTTTCTGGAACTTGCATTTTTATTTCTATTCCGCTTCTTTTTTTATTCAAGTTTCTGTTCTACTCAACTTCCTTTTTTATTTGATTTCCTACAGATCGTTAAGCTATAGTGGTTTCTTTAATGAACTTCCATTTTTAATTTTATGCAACTTCCATTTTTATTTTTATTCAACTTCCATTTTTATTCAAGTTATTATTCTATTCAACTTCTTTTTTTATTTAATTTCCAAATAGATCGTTAAGGTGTAGTGGTTTCTTGAATCAACTTCCAGTTTTAATTTTCTGAACCTTCCATTTTTATTATTATGGGACTTCCATTCTTATTCAAGTCATTTTTCTATTCAACTTCCTTTTTTATTTAATTTCCAAATAGATCGTTAATGTATAGTGGTTTTTTTAATGAACTTCCAATTTTAATTTTCTGCAACTTCCATTTTTATTTCTATTCAACTTCTTTTTTTATTTCAGTTTCTTTTCTATTCAACTTCCTTTTTTATTTAATTTCTAAATAGATCGTTATGGTATAGTGGTTTCAGGATTACACTTCCGTTTTTAATTTTATGCAACTTTCACTTTTATTTTTATTCAACTTCCATTTTTATTCAATTTACTTTTCTATTAAACTTCCTTTTTTATTTAATTTCCAAATAGATCGTTAAGGTATAGTGGTTTCTTGAATGAACTTCCATTTTTAATTTTCTGCAACTTCCATTTTTATTTTTATTCGACTTCCATTTTTATTCAATTTACTATTCTATTCAACTTCCTTTTTTATTTAATTTCCAGATAGGTCGTTAAGGTATAGTGGTTTCTGGATTGAACTTCCATTTTTATTGAATTTACTTTTCTATTAAACTTCCTTTTTTATTTAATTTCCAAATAGATCGTTAAGGTATAGTGGTTTCTTTAATGAACTTCCATTTTTAATTTTATGCAACTTCCATTTTTATTTTTATTCAACTTCCATTTTTATTGAAGTTATTTTTCTATTCAACTTCCTTTTTTATTTAACTTCCAAATAGATCGTTAAGGTATAGTGGTTTATTGAATGAACTTTCAGTTTTAATTTTCTGTAACTTCTATTTTTATTTCTATTCAACTTCTTTTTTTATTCAAGTTTCTTTTCGATTGAACTTCTTTTTTTATTTAATTTCCTAATAGACTGTTGTGGTATAGTGGTTTCGGGATTGAACTTCCATTTTAATTTTGTGCAACTTTCACTTTTATTTTTATTGAACTTCCATTTTTATTGAATTTACTTTTCTATTAAACTTCCTTTTTTGTTTAATTTCCAAATAGATCGTTAGGGTATAGTAGTTTCTTTAATGAACTTCCATTTTTCATTTTATGAAACTTCAATTTTTATTTTTATTCAACTTCCATTTTTATTCAAGACATTTTTCTATTCAACTTCCTTTTTTATTTAATTTCCAAATAGATCGTTAAGGTATAGTGCTTTCTTGATTGAACTTCTACAGCGATCCCGGGTTTACCCTTGTTGTATAGTGATCCGGACATGTGTCCGTGGATGTTGGTGGTTGTTTATTAGCTTGTTTACATCCTTTCTTACTTTGTATTTGAGTTATAGGATGTGTTGGGCGGGTTGGTTACAGGTTGGTTGAGTTTAGAAACCAAAACTAGTTGCCCAGATTTTTGGCCTGTCCGCTCGAGCGGAGGTGTTGGCGCTCGAGCGTAGATTACGTCCATCCAGTATCTTGTTGTGCAGTGTTGTGAGCTCGAGCGTAGGGTTGGGAGCTCGAGCGGAGGCCTGGTTCTGCGAAAGTGCTGGGCGAGTGCATTCTGCGCTCGAGCGGGCGGTTGGCCGCTCGAGCGGAAGTCTGTGAGTGGCCGCTCGAGCGGGGTGTTTTACGCTCGAGCGGAGACCTGGGTTAAAGTCCCGAATTTGTGACTCTTTAAATCACTTTTTCACTTTCTCTTCTCTCTCTTACTTTTCCAAAAACACCATTGTTGAGTCTTTCTCTCTAGATACTACCTTCTCTCTAGGTTTTGATCTAGTAGGAGTGATTTGCTCACCTTTGGCCTTTACAAAAAAGTTGTTGATCGTCGAGGGCTTCATTTTAATCTGAAAATCTCGGGTTTTGGAGCACGTTGGGTTTTGTTGTCTTCTCCTTTGGGACTCCGAATTTGAGGTAGGGATAACCTACTCCTCTCTATGGGTTTTGTCTTTAAATTTTGGTATTTTGAGATGTTGGGCTTGGTTTGGTAATCTTGTAAAGGTTTAGGGGCTTTTGTGTAATTTTTACAAAGGTTGGGGTTTTATTCATAATAAACCTAGATGCATGTTTGGCATAGAAAAATGGAATGATTGTTGAATCATTGATGAAAATGGGACCTAAGGGTTGAAATAGTAATTATGGAAAATGGCCTAATTACATTGTTTAATTAATTGGGATAATTAATTGGTGAGGAATGAGGAAATGAAATGTTGACTGAATATCCATTTGTGCATTTATTTTCTGTTTTAGAAATAACTGCTTTGGGCTATCGGTGGAGGATAGTCGAGATTGTTGTAGACAATGCATGATGATTAGGTAAACGGAAACTAATCAATGGAATGTGTCATGGAACTTGACGGTTGATAGAATACATTAATTGTATGTATTGTGTGATTGTATATAGAACCAATGTGTTTATATACGTTATGTGTAGAGGAGGAGATAGGGGATGTACTCCGCGGTTTAGGGGAAGATAGGGGATGTACCTCTAAACCGGATAGGTATTGGGAGGAGATAGGGGATGTACTCCGTAGACAGAGCTCATATGCTTGTCTAGAGAAGTGAAGATAGAGCTCATATGCTTATCTTTGTGAAGTGAAGTGTGGATACAGCTTGTATGCTTATCTGTGGATATTGTTGATATACATATCTGTTGTAGAGTGTGGATACAGCTTGTATGCTTATCTGTGGATATTGTTGATATACATATCTGTTGTAGAGTGTGGATACAGCTTGTATGCTTATCTGTGGATATTGTTGATATACATATCTGTTGAGAATGTGGATATAGCTTCTATGCTTATCTGAATGTGAGATATAGTTTTTATACATATCTGTGGAAATGATGATAGAGCTAGCATGCTTATCTGTTAAAAAAGGGAAAATGAAAAGTAATTGGGACTTGTAAGTCGTTGACATAAATATGTAATTTATGTGATTGAATCAGTGTTGACCAACTATCAATTGCTAATGTTTTAGTCATTGTCCATGGTTGGTTTAGTGTATTTCTACTGGGCTGTGGCTCACCCTATATGGGAATATCATTTTCAGGTGCAGGAAGCATGCCACCTCCAAGGACATAGCTGGGAGGCTAGTGGCGGGCATAGTTTTGTTGTTGTACTTTTGATGTATTACATGTAATTTCAAGCCAAGGGCTTAATGTGTAAACGAGTTAGAACTCTTTGTTGTAACCAAGTGTTAACTTGGAAAGCTGTAAGCCCGTAGGGCATTTTGTTATGAGGTTAACATGTAATACTTATGTAGTGGAACTCTAAAGAATGAAAGAATGTGGTTAGTTTATATGTAAATGTATGTCCTATTAGATGGGTTTATTGTTATTATTTTGAGGGCGTTACAACTTCCATTTTTAATTTTCTGCAACTTCCATTTTTATTTTTGTCTGACTTCATTTTTTATTCAAGCTTCTTTTCTACTCAACTTCCTTTTTTTATTTAATTTCCAAATAGATCGTTAAGGTATAGAGGTTTCTGCATTGAACTTCCATTTTTAATTTTCTGCAAC
The DNA here is from genome assembly GCF_055761805.1 of Camellia sinensis. NCBI lineage: Eukaryota > Viridiplantae > Streptophyta > Magnoliopsida > Ericales > Theaceae > Camellia > Camellia sinensis. The sequence goes on along the minus strand of NC_138962.1, from coordinate 9,366,096 downwards.
TTCTATTTTTATTTTTATTCAACTTCTATTTTTATTCAATTGACTTTTCTATTAAACTTCCTTTTTTTACTTAATTTCCAAACAGATCGTTAAGGTATAGTGGTTTCTTGAATGAACTTCCATTTTTAATTTTCTGCAACTTCCATTTTTATTTTTATTCGACTTCCATTTTTATTCAAGTCATTTTTTATTCAACTTCCTTTTTTATTTAATTTCCAAATAGATCGTTAAGGTATAGTGGTTCCTTGAATGAACTTCCAATTTTAATTTTCTACAACTTCCATATTTATTTCTATTCAACTTCGTTTTTTATTAAATATCCAAATAGATTGTTAAGGTATAGTGGTTTCTGGATTGAACTTGCATTTTGAATTTTATGCAACTTTCACTTGTATTATTATTTAACTTCCATTTTTATTCAATTTACTTTTCTATTAAACTTCATTTTTTATTTAATTTCCAAATAAATCGTTAAGGTATAGTGGTTTTTTGAATGAACTTCATTTTTTAAATTTCTGCAACTTCTATTTTTATTTTTATTCGACTTCCATTTTTATTCAAGTAATTTTTTATTCAACTTCCTTTTTTATTTAATTTCCAAATAGATCGTTAAGGTATAGTGGTTTCTTGAATGAACTTCCAATTTTAATTTTCTGCAACTTCCATTTTTATTTCTATTCAACTTCTTTTTTTATTTCAGTTTCTTTTCTATTCAACTTCCTTTTTTATTTAATTTCTAAATAGATCGTTAAGGTAATGTGGTTTCTGGATTGAACTTCCATTTTTAATTTTATGCCACTTTCACTTTTATTTTTATTCGACTCCCATTTTTATTCAATTCACTTTTCTATTAAACTTCCTTTTTTATTTTATTTCCAAATAGATCGTTAAGGTATAGTGGTTTCTTGAATGAACTTCCATTTTTAATTTTCTGCAACTTCCATTTTAATTTTTATTCAACTTCCTTTTTTATTTAATTTCCAAATAGATCGTTAAGGTATAGTGGTTGCTTGAATGAATTTCCATTATTAATTTTCTGCAACTTCCATTTTTATTTTTATTTAACTTCCTTTTTTGTTCAGGTTTCTTTTCTACTCAACTTCCTTTTTTATTTAATTTCCAAATAGATGTTTAAGGTATAGTGGTTTCTGGATTGAACTTCCATTTTTATTTTTATTCAACTTCCATTTTTATTTAATTTACTTTTCTATTAAACTTCCTTTTTTATTTAATTTGCAAATAGATCGTTAAGGTATAGTGGTTTATTGAATGAACTATCAGTTTTAATTTTCTGTAACTTCCATTTTTATTTTAATTCGACTTCCATTTTTATTCAAGTTTCTTTTCTATTGAACTTCTTTTTTTATTTAATTTCCAAATAGACTGTTGTGGTATAGTGGTTTCGGGATTGAACTTCCATTTTAATTTTGTGCAACTTTCACTTTTATTTTTATTGAACTTCCATTTTTATTGAATTTACTTTTCTATTAAACTTCCTTTTTTGTTTAATTTCCAAATAGATCGTTAAGGTATAGTAGTTTCTTTAATGAACTTCCATTTTTCATTTTATGAAACTTCAATTTTTATTTTTATTCAACTTCCATTTTTATTCAAGACATTTTTCTATTCAACTTCCTTTTTTATTTAATTTCCAAATAGATCGTTAAGGTATAGTGCTTTCTTGATTGAACTTCCATTTTTAATTTTCTGCAACTTCCATTTTTATTTTTGTTTGACTTCATTTTTTATTCAAGCTTCTTTTCTACTCAACTTCCTTTTTTATTTAATTTCCAAATAGATCGTTAAGGTATAGAGGTTTCTGCATTGAACTTCCATTTTTAATTTTCTGCAACTTCTATTTTTATTTTTATTCAACTTCTATTTTTATTCAATTGACTTTTCTATTAAACTTCCTTTTTTTACTTAATTTCCAAACAGATCGTTAAGGTATAGTGGTTTCTTGAATGAACTTCCATTTTTAATTTTCTGCAACTTCCATTTTTGTTTTTATTCGACTTCCATTTTTATTCAAGTCATTTTTTATTCAACTTCCTTTTTTATTTAATTTCCAAATAGATCGTTAAGGTATAGTGGTTCCTTGAATGAACTTCCAATTTTAATTTTCTACAACTTCCATATTTATTTCTATTCAACTTCGTTTTTTATTAAATATCCAAATAGATTGTTAAGGTATAGTGGTTTCTGGATTGAACTTGCATTTTGAATTTTATGCAACTTTCACTTGTATTATTATTTAACTTCCATTTTTATTCAATTTACTTTTCTATTAAACTTCATTTTTTATTTAATTTCCAAATAAATCGTTAAGGTATAGTGGTTTTTTGAATGAACTTCATTTTTTAAATTTCTGCAACTTCTATTTTTATTTTTATTCGACTTCCATTTTTATTCAAGTAATTTTTTATTCAACTTCCTTTTTTATTTAATTTCCAAATAGATCGTTAAGGTATAGTGGTTTCTTGAATGAACTTCCAATTTTAATTTTCTGCAACTTCCATTTTTATTTCTATTCAACTTCTTTTTTTATTTCAGTTTCTTTTCTATTCAACTTCCTTTTTTATTTAATTTCTAAATAGATCGTTAAGGTAATGTGGTTTCTGGATTGAACTTCCATTTTTAATTTTATGCCACTTTCACTTTTATTTTTATTCGACTCCCATTTTTATTCAATTCACTTTTCTATTAAACTTCCTTTTTTATTTTATTTCCAAATAGATCGTTAAGGTATAGTGGTTTCTTGAATGAACTTCCAATTTTAATTTTCTGGAACTTGCATTTTTATTTCTATTCCGCTTCTTTTTTTATTCAAGTTTCTGTTCTACTCAACTTCCTTTTTTATTTAATTTCCTACAGATCGTTAAGCTATAGTGGTTTCTTTAATGAACTTCCATTTTTAATTTTATGCAACTTCCATTTTTATTTTTATTCAACTTCCATTTTTATTCAAGTTATTATTCTATTCAACTTCTTTTTTTATTTAATTTCCAAATAGATCGTTAAGGTGTAGTGGTTTCTTGAATCAACTTCCAGTTTTAATTTTCTGAACCTTCCATTTTTATTATTATGGGACTTCCATTCTTATTCAAGTCATTTTTCTATTCAACTTCCTTTTTTATTTAATTTCCAAATAGATCGTTAATGTATAGTGGTTTTTTTAATGAACTTCCAATTTTAATTTTCTGCAACTTCCATTTTTATTTCTATTCAACTTCTTTTTTTATTTCAGTTTCTTTTCTATTCAACTTCCTTTTTTATTTAATTTCTAAATAGATCGTTATGGTATAGTGGTTTCAGGATTACACTTCCGTTTTTAATTTTATGCAACTTTCACTTTTATTTTTATTCAACTTCCATTTTTATTCAATTTACTTTTCTATTAAACTTCCTTTTTTATTTAATTTCCAAATAGATCGTTAAGGTATAGTGGTTTCTTGAATGAACTTCCATTTTTAATTTTCTGCAACTTCCATTTTTATTTTTATTCGACTTCCATTTTTATTCAATTTACTATTCTATTCAACTTCCTTTTTTATTTAATTTCCAAATAGGTCGTTAAGGTATAGTGGTTTCTGGATTGAACTTCCATTTTTATTGAATTTACTTTTCTATTAAACTTCCTTTTTTATTTAATTTCCAAATAGATCGTTAAGGTATAGTGGTTTCTTTAATGAACTTCCATTTTTAATTTTATGCAACTTCCATTTTTATTTTTATTCAACTTCCATTTTTATTGAAGTTATTTTTCTATTCAACTTCCTTTTTTATTTAACTTCCAAATAGATCGTTAAGGTATAGTGGTTTATTGAATGAACTTTCAGTTTTAATTTTCTGTAACTTCTATTTTTATTTCTATTCAACTTCTTTTTTTATTCAAGTTTCTTTTCGATTGAACTTCTTTTTTTATTTAATTTCCTAATAGACTGTTGTGGTATAGTGGTTTCGGGATTGAACTTCCATTTTAATTTTGTGCAACTTTCACTTTTATTTTTATTGAACTTCCATTTTTATTGAATTTACTTTTCTATTAAACTTCCTTTTTTGTTTAATTTCCAAATAGATCGTTAGGGTATAGTAGTTTCTTTAATGAACTTCCATTTTTCATTTTATGAAACTTCAATTTTTATTTTTATTCAACTTCCATTTTTATTCAAGACATTTTTCTATTCAACTTCCTTTTTTATTTAATTTCCAAATAGATCGTTAAGGTATAGTGCTTTCTTGATTGAACTTCCATTTTTAATTTTCTGCAACTTCCATTTTTATTTTTGTTTGACTTCATTTTTTATTCAAGCTTCTTTTCTACTCAACTTCCTTTTTTATTTAATTTCCAAATAGATCGTTAAGGTATAGAGGTTTCTGCATTGAACTTCCATTTTTAATTTTCTGCAACTTCTATTTTTATTTTTATTCAACTTCTATTTTTATTCAATTGACTTTTCTATTAAACTTCCTTTTTTTACTTAATTTCCAAACAGATCGTTAAGGTATAGTGGTTTCTTGAATGAACTTCCATTTTTAATTTTCTGCAACTTCCATTTTTATTTTTATTCGACTTCCATTTTTATTCAAGTCATTTTTTATTCAACTTCCTTTTTTATTTAATTTCCAAATAGATCGTTAAGGTATAGTGGTTCCTTGAATGAACTTCCAATTTTAATTTTCTACAACTTCCATATTTATTTCTATTCAACTTCGTTTTTTATTAAATATCCAAATAGATTGTTAAGGTATAGTGGTTTCTGGATTGAACTTGCATTTTGAATTTTATGCAACTTTCACTTGTATTATTATTTAACTTCCATTTTTATTCAATTTACTTTTCTATTAAACTTCATTTTTTATTAAATTTCCAAATAAATCGTTAAGGTATAGTGGTTTTTTGAATGAACTTCATTTTTTAAATTTCTGCAACTTCTATTTTTATTTTTATTCGACTTCCATTTTTATTCAAGTAATTTTTTATTCAACTTCCTTTTTTATTTAATTTCCAAATAGATCGTTAAGGTATAGTGGTTTCTTGAATGAACTTCCAATTTTAATTTTCTGCAACTTCCATTTTTATTTCTATTCAACTTCTTTTTTTATTTCAGTTTCTTTTCTATTCAACTTCCTTTTTTATTTAATTTCTAAATAGATCGTTAAGGTAATGTGGTTTCTGGATTGAACTTCCATTTTTAATTTTATGCCACTTTCACTTTTATTTTTATTCGACTCCCATTTTTATTCAATTCACTTTTCTATTAAACTTCCTTTTTTATTTTATTTCCAAATAGATCGTTAAGGTATAGTGGTTTCTTGAATGAACTTCCATTTTTAATTTTCTGCAACTTCCATTTTAATTTTTATTCAACTTCCTTTTTTATTTAATTTCCAAATAGATCGTTAAGGTATAGTGGTTGCTTGAATGAATTTCCATTATTAATTTTCTGCAACTTCCATTTTTATTTTTATTTAACTTCCTTTTTTGTTCAGGTTTCTTTTCTACTCAACTTCCTTTTTTATTTAATTTCCAAATAGATGTTTAAGGTATAGTGGTTTCTGGATTGAACTTCCATTTTTATTTTTATTCAACTTCCATTTTTATTTAATTTACTTTTCTATTAAACTTCCTTTTTTATTTAATTTGCAAATAGATCGTTAAGGTATAGTGGTTTATTGAATGAACTATCAGTTTTAATTTTCTGTAACTTCCATTTTTATTTTAATTCGACTTCCATTTTTATTCAAGTTTCTTTTCTATTGAACTTCTTTTTTTATTTAATTTCCAAATAGACTGTTGTGGTATAGTGGTTTCGGGATTGAACTTCCATTTTAATTTTGTGCAACTTTCACTTTTATTTTTATTGAACTTCCATTTTTATTGAATTTACTTTTCTATTAAACTTCCTTTTTTGTTTAATTTCCAAATAGATCGTTAAGGTATAGTAGTTTCTTTAATGAACTTCCATTTTTCATTTTATGAAACTTCAATTTTTATTTTTATTCAACTTCCATTTTTATTCAAGACATTTTTCTATTCAACTTCCTTTTTTATTTAATTTCCAAATAGATCGTTAAGGTATAGTGCTTTCTTGATTGAACTTCCATTTTTAATTTTCTGCAACTTCCATTTTTATTTTTGTTTGACTTCATTTTTTATTCAAGCTTCTTTTCTACTCAACTTCCTTTTTTATTTAATTTCCAAATAGATCGTTAAGGTATAGAGGTTTCTGCATTGAACTTCCATTTTTAATTTTCTGCAACTTCTATTTTTATTTTTATTCAACTTCTATTTTTATTCAATTGACTTTTCTATTAAACTTCCTTTTTTTACTTAATTTCCAAACAGATCGTTAAGGTATAGTGGTTTCTTGAATGAACTTCCATTTTTAATTTTCTGCAACTTCCATTTTTATTTTTATTCGACTTCCATTTTTATTCAAGTCATTTTTTATTCAACTTCCTTTTTTATTTAATTTCCAAATAGATCGTTAAGGTATAGTGGTTCCTTGAATGAACTTCCAATTTTAATTTTCTACAACTTCCATATTTATTTCTATTCAACTTCGTTTTTTATTAAATATCCAAATAGATTGTTAAGGTATAGTGGTTTCTGGATTGAACTTGCATTTTGAATTTTATGCAACTTTCACTTGTATTATTATTTAACTTCCATTTTTATTCAATTTACTTTTCTATTAAACTTCATTTTTTATTAAATTTCCAAATAAATCGTTAAGGTATAGTGGTTTTTTGAATGAACTTCATTTTTTAAATTTCTGCAACTTCTATTTTTATTTTTATTCGACTTCCATTTTTATTCAAGTAATTTTTTATTCAACTTCCTTTTTTATTTAATTTCCAAATAGATCGTTAAGGTATAGTGGTTTCTTGAATGAACTTCCAATTTTAATTTTCTGCAACTTCCATTTTTATTTCTATTCAACTTCTTTTTTTATTTCAGTTTCTTTTCTATTCAACTTCCTTTTTTATTTAATTTCTAAATAGATCGTTAAGGTAATGTGGTTTCTGGATTGAACTTCCATTTTTAATTTTATGCCACTTTCACTTTTATTTTTATTCGACTCCCATTTTTATTCAATTCACTTTTCTATTAAACTTCCTTTTTTATTTTATTTCCAAATAGATCGTTAAGGTATAGTGGTTTCTTGAATGAACTTCCATTTTTAATTTTCTGCAACTTCCATTTTAATTTTTATTCAACTTCCTTTTTTATTTAATTTCCAAATAGATCGTTAAGGTATAGTGGTTGCTTGAATGAATTTCCATTATTAATTTTCTGCAACTTCCATTTTTATTTTTATTTAACTTCCTTTTTTGTTCAGGTTTCTTTTCTACTCAACTTCCTTTTTTATTTAATTTCCAAATAGATGTTTAAGGTATAGTGGTTTCTGGATTGAACTTCCATTTTTATTTTTATTCAACTTCCATTTTTATTTAATTTACTTTTCTATTAAACTTCCTTTTTTATTTAATTTGCAAATAGATCGTTAAGGTATAGTGGTTTATTGAATGAACTATCAGTTTTAATTTTCTGTAACTTCCATTTTTATTTTAATTCGACTTCCATTTTTATTCAAGTTTCTTTTCTATTGAACTTCTTTTTTTATTTAATTTCCAAATAGACTGTTGTGGTATAGTGGTTTCGGGATTGAACTTCCATTTTAATTTTGTGCAACTTTCACTTTTATTTTTATTGAACTTCCATTTTTATTGAATTTACTTTTCTATTAAACTTCCTTTTTTGTTTAATTTCCAAATAGATCGTTAAGGTATAGTAGTTTCTTTAATGAACTTCCATTTTTCATTTTATGAAACTTCAATTTTTATTTTTATTCAACTTCCATTTTTATTCAAGACATTTTTCTATTCAACTTCCTTTTTTATTTAATTTCCAAATAGATCGTTAAGGTATAGTGCTTTCTTGATTGAACTTCCATTTTTAATTTTCTGCAACTTCCATTTTTATTTTTGTTTGACTTCATTTTTTATTCAAGCTTCTTTTCTACTCAACTTCCTTTTTTATTTAATTTCCAAATAGATCGTTAAGGTATAGAGGTTTCTGCATTGAACTTCCATTTTTAATTTTCTGCAACTTCTATTTTTATTTTTATTCAACTTCTATTTTTATTCAATTGACTTTTCTATTAAACTTCCTTTTTTTACTTAATTTCCAAACAGATCGTTAAGGTATAGTGGTTTCTTGAATGAACTTCCATTTTTAATTTTCTGCAACTTCCATTTTTGTTTTTATTCGACTTCCATTTTTATTCAAGTCATTTTTTATTCAACTTCCTTTTTTATTTAATTTCCAAATAGATCGTTAAGGTATAGTGGTTCCTTGAATGAACTTCCAATTTTAATTTTCTACAACTTCCATATTTATTTCTATTCAACTTCGTTTTTTATTAAATATCCAAATAGATTGTTAAGGTATAGTGGTTTCTGGATTGAACTTGCATTTTGAATTTTATGCAACTTTCACTTGTATTATTATTTAACTTCCATTTTTATTCAATTTACTTTTCTATTAAACTTCATTTTTTATTTAATTTCCAAATAAATCGTTAAGGTATAGTGGTTTTTTGAATGAACTTCATTTTTTAAATTTCTGCAACTTCTATTTTTATTTTTATTCGACTTCCATTTTTATTCAAGTAATTTTTTATTCAACTTCCTTTTTTATTTAATTTCCAAATAGATCGTTAAGGTATAGTGGTTTCTTGAATGAACTTCCAATTTTAATTTTCTGCAACTTCCATTTTTATTTCTATTCAACTTCTTTTTTTATTTCAGTTTCTTTTCTATTCAACTTCCTTTTTTATTTAATTTCTAAATAGATCGTTAAGGTAATGTGGTTTCTGGATTGAACTTCCATTTTTAATTTTATGCCACTTTCACTTTTATTTTTATTCGACTCCCATTTTTATTCAATTCACTTTTCTATTAAACTTCCTTTTTTATTTTATTTCCAAATAGATCGTTAAAGTATAGTGGTTTCTTGAATGAACTTCCATTTTTAATTTTCTGCAACTTCCATTTTAATTTTTATTCAACTTCCTTTTTTATTTAATTTCCAAATAGATCGTTAAGGTATAGTGGTTGCTTGAATGAATTTCCATTATTAATTTTCTGCAACTTCCATTTTTATTTTTATTTAACTTCCTTTTTTGTTCAGGTTTCTTTTCTACTCAACTTCCTTTTTTATTTAATTTCCAAATAGATGTTTAAGGTATAGTGGTTTCTGGATTGAACTTCCATTTTTATTTTTATTCAACTTCCATTTTTATTTAATTTACTTTTCTATTAAACTTCCTTTTTTATTTAATTTGCAAATAGATCGTTAAGGTATAGTGGTTTATTGAATGAACTATCAGTTTTAATTTTCTGTAACTTCCATTTTTATTTTAATTCGACTTCCATTTTTATTCAAGTTTCTTTTCTATTGAACTTCTTTTTTTATTTAATTTCCAAATAGACTGTTGTGGTATAGTGGTTTCGGGATTGAACTTCCATTTTAATTTTGTGCAACTTTCACTTTTATTTTTATTGAACTTCCATTTTTATTGAATTTACTTTTCTATTAAACTTCCTTTTTTGTTTAATTTCCAAATAGATCGTTAAGGTATAGTAGTTTCTTTAATGAACTTCCATTTTTCATTTTATGAAACTTCAATTTTTATTTTTATTCAACTTCCATTTTTATTCAAGACATTTTTCTATTCAACTTCCTTTTTTATTTAATTTCCAAATAGATCGTTAAGGTATAGTGCTTTCTTGATTGAACTTCCATTTTTAATTTTCTGCAACTTCCATTTTTATTTTTGTTTGACTTCATTTTTTATTCAAGCTTCTTTTCTACTCAACTTCCTTTTTTATTTAATTTCCAAATAGATCGTTAAGGTATAGAGGTTTCTGCATTGAACTTCCATTTTTAATTTTCTGCAACTTCTATTTTTATTTTTATTCAACTTCTATTTTTATTCAATTGACTTTTCTATTAAACTTCCTTTTTTTACTTAATTTCCAAACAGATCGTTAAGGTATAGTGGTTTCTTGAATGAACTTCCATTTTTAATTTTCTGCAACTTCCATTTTTGTTTTTATTCGACTTCCATTTTTATTCAAGTCATTTTTTATTCAACTTCCTTTTTTATTTAATTTCCAAATAGATCGTTAAGGTATAGTGGTTCCTTGAATGAACTTCCAATTTTAATTTTCTACAACTTCCATATTTATTTCTATTCAACTTCGTTTTTTATTAAATATCCAAATAGATTGTTAAGGTATAGTGGTTTCTGGATTGAACTTGCATTTTGAATTTTATGCAACTTTCACTTGTATTATTATTTAACTTCCATTTTTATTCAATTTACTTTTCTATTAAACTTCATTTTTTATTTAATTTCCAAATAAATCGTTAAGGTATAGTGGTTTTTTGAATGAACTTCATTTTTTAAATTTCTGCAACTTCTATTTTTATTTTTATTCGACTTCCATTTTTATTCAAGTAATTTTTTATTCAACTTCCTTTTTTATTTAGTTTCCAAATAGATCGTTAAGGTATAGTGGTTTCTTGAATGAACTTCCAATTTTAATTTTCTGCAACTTCCATTTTTATTTCTATTCAACTTCTTTTTTTATTTCAGTTTCTTTTCTATTCAACTTCCTTTTTTATTTAATTTCTAAATAGATCGTTAAGGTAATGTGGTTTCTGGATTGAACTTCCATTTTTAATTTTATGCCACTTTCACTTTTATTTTTATTCGACTGCCATTTTTATTCAATTCACTTTTCTATTAAACTTCCTTTTTTATTTTATTTCCAAATAGATCGTTAAGGTATAGTGGTTTCTTGAATGAACTTCCATTTTTAATTTTCTGCAACTTCCATTTTAATTTTTATTCAACTTCCTTTTTTATTTAATTTCCAAATAGATCGTTAAGGTATAGTGGTTGCTTGAATGAATTTCCATTATTAATTTTCTGCAACTTCCATTTTTATTTTTATTTAACTTCCTTTTTTGTTCAGGTTTCTTTTCTACTCAACTTCCTTTTTTATTTAATTTCCAAATAGATGTTTAAGGTATAGTGGTTTCTGGATTGAACTTCCATTTTTATTTTTATTCAACTTCCATTTTTATTTAATTTACTTTTCTATTAAACTTCCTTTTTTATTTAATTTGCAAATAGATCGTTAAGGTATAGTGGTTTATTGAATGAACTATCAGTTTTAATTTTCTGTAACTTCCATTTTTATTTTAATTCGACTTCCATTTTTATTCAAGTTTCTTTTCTATTGAACTTCTTTTTTTATTTAATTTCCAAATAGACTGTTGTGGTATAGTGGTTTCGGGATTGAACTTCCATTTTAATTTTGTGCAACTTTCACTTTTATTTTTATTGAACTTCCATTTTTATTGAATTTACTTTTCTATTAAACTTCCTTTTTTGTTTAATTTCCAAATAGATCGTTAAGGTATAGTGGTTACGGATGGAACTTCCATTTTTAATTGTATGCCACTTTCATTTTTATTTTTATTCAACTTCCATTTTTATTCAATTTACTTTTCTATTAAACTTCCTTTTTTATTTAATTTCCAAATAGATCGTTGCGGTATAGTGGTTTCTTGAATGAACTTCCATTTTTAATTTTCTGCACCTTCCATTTTTATTCATTTTACTTTTCTATTCAACTTCTTTTTTTATTTATTTTCCAAATAGATCGTTAAGGTATAGTGGTTTCTGGATTGAACTTCCATTTTTAATGTTATCCAACTTTCATTTTTATTTTTATTCAACTTTCATTTTTATTCGATTTACTTTTCTATTAAACTTCCTTTTTCATTTAATTTACAAATAGATCGTTAAGGTATAGTGGTTTCTTGAATGAACTTTCATTTTTTATTTTCTGCAACTTTCATTTTTTTTTTATTCAACTTCCATTTTTATTCAATTTACTTTTCTATTAAACTTCCTTTTTTATTTAATTGCCAAATAGATCGTTAAGCTATAGTGCTTTCTTGAATGAAGTTCGATGTTTAACTTTCTGCAACATCCATTTTTATTTTTATTCGACTTCCATTTTTATTCAAGTTATTTTTCTATTCAACTTCCTTTTTTATTTAATTTCCGAATAGATCGTTAAGGTATAGTGGTTTCTTGAATGAACTTCCATTTTTAATTTTCTGCAACTTCCATTTTTATTTCTATTCCGCTTCTTTTTTTATTCAAGTTTCTTTTCTACTCAACTTTCTTTTTTATTTAATTTCCAAACAGATCTTTAAGGTATAGTGGTTTCTTTAATGAACTTCCATTTTTAATTTTATGCAACTTCCATTTTTATTTTTATTTTTATTTTACTTCCATTTTTATTCAAGTTATTATTCTATTCAACTTCCTTTTTTATTTAATTTCCAAATAGATCGTTAAGGTGTAGTGGTTTCTTGAATGAACTTCCAGTTTTAATTTTCTGAACCTTCCATTTTTATTATTACGCGACTTCCATTCTTATTCAAGTCATTTTTCTATTTAACTTCCTTTTTTATTTAATTTCCAAATAGATCGTTAATGTATAGTGGTTTCTTGAATGAACTTCCAATTTTAATTTTCTGCAACTTCCATTTTTATTTCTACTCAACTTCTTTTTTTATTTCAGTTTCTTTTCTATTCAACTTCCTTTTTTATTTAATTTCTAAATAGATCGTTAAGGTATAGTGGTTTCAGGATTAAACTTCCATTTTTAATTTTATGCAACTTTCACTTTTATTTTTATTCAACTTCCATTTTTATTCAATTTACATTTCTATTAAACTTCCTTTTTTATTTAATTTCCAAATTGATCGCTAAGGTATAGTGGTATCTTGAATGAACTTCCATTTTTAATTTTCTGCAACTTCCATTTTTATTTTTATTCGACTTCCATTTTTACTAAAGTTATTTTTCTATTCAACTTCCTTTTTTATTTAATTTCCAAATAGATCGTTAAGGTATAGTGACTTCTTGAATGAACTTTCATTTTTAATTTTCTGCAACTTCCACGATTGAATGTGTCATGGAGTATGACGGTGGATTGAATACATTAACTTTATGTATTGATTGATTGTGTATAGAACCTTTGTGTTTATATGCATCATGTGTAGAGGAGGAGATGGGGGATGTACTCCGCGGTTTAGGCGAAGATGGGGGATGTACCTCTAAACCGGATAGTGTTGGGAGGAGATGGGGGATGAACTCCGTAGATACAGCTCATTTGCTTGTCTAGAGAAGTGAAGATACAGCTTATAGGCTTATCTTTGAGAAGTGTAGATACAACTCATATGCTTGTCTAGTGAAGTGTGGGTACAACTAATATGCTTATCTGATGATGTGTAATGTGCTTACCTGTTGAGGTGTTGATATAGCTAATATGCTTATCTATTAAATAAAGGTGGAGAATGGAAAGTGGCATAGACTTGTATGTTATGAAACTGCGTTGTGATATATGTGGATGTATCGGTGTTGGCCATCTATCAATTGCTAATCTTTTAGTCATTGTTCATAGTTGGTTTAGTATATCTCTACTGGGCTGTGGCTCACCCTATATGGGAACATCATTTTCAGGTACAGGTAGCATGCCACCTCCAAGGACATAGCTTGGGAGGCTAGAGGCGGACACACTTTTGTTGTCTTATTTCTTTTGATGTATTACATGTAAATTCAAGCCAAGGGCTTAATATGTAACTGAGTTAGTACTCTATTTTGTAACCAAGTGTTAACTTGGAAAACTGTAAGCCCGTAGGGCATTTGCTTTTGTCGTTAACATGTAATACTTTTGTAATGAAGTTCTCTGATGAATAGAAGAATGTGGAGCTTTTATATATAAATGCATGCTTACATTGATGGGTTTAATGTTATTATTTTGAGGGCGTTACATATTTAATTTCCAAATAGATCGTTAAGGTATAATGGTTTCTTGAATGAACTTTCAATTTTAATTTTCTGCAACTTCCATTTTTATTTTTATTTAACTTCTTTTTTTATTCCAATTTCTTTTCTGCAAAAAGAGTAGGAAGGCCATCAATAAATTTGGCTTTCCAATGTTCTGCACTGCCATCAGTTCGACGCATGACTTTCATCAGGAAAACATCTTTATACCACCTAAAATGGGATAAAGAAGGGCAACGAAGCTTCATAAGCAATTCTCTGCTACGGTCTACAATTCCTGTAATATTGCTAATAAAATGTGTGACAATAGTGTTGATTAATGTATATACAGCATCTTCTTCATGGCGATCAAGACGTGTATCTACATCAACAACGGTTTTGGATTAGAGAAACGGTTGCTTCATATAATCCATACTTTTAACAATAAGTCCTGTTTCTGATAAGTCTGGAAATTGCTGTCTAAGTTCTTGTTGGACCTGGATAAAAGGATTTACTGGAGATGTTAAGGTATAGTGGTTTCTTGAATGAACTTCCAATTTTAATTTAATGTAACTTCCATTTTTATTTCTATTCAACTTCTTTTTTTATTCAAGTTTCTTTTCGATTCAACTTCTTTTTTTATTTAATTTTCAAATAGATTGTTATGGTATAGTGGTTTCGGGATTGAACTTTCATTTTTAATTTTATGCAACTTTCACCTTTATTTTTATTGAAGTTCCATTTTTATTGAATTTACTTTTCTATTAAACTTCCTTTTTTATTTACTTTCCAAATAGATCGTTAAGGTATAGTGGTTTCTTGAATGAACTTCCAATTTTAATTATCTGCAACTTCCATTTTTATTTCTATTCAACGTTTTTTTTTATTCAAGTTTCTTTTCTATTCAACTTCTTTTTTTATTTAATTTCCAAATAGATTGTTGTGGTATGCTGGTTTCTGGATTGAACTTTAATTTTTAATTTTATGTAATTTCTATTTTTATTTTTATTTAACTTCCTCTTTTATCCAAGTTTCTTTTCTATTCAACTTCCATTTTTATTTAATTTCCAAATAGATCGTTAAGGTATAGTGGTTTCTGGATTGAACTTCCATTTTAAATTTTCTGCAACTTCCATTTTTATTTTTATTCAATTTACTTTTCAATTAAGCTTCCTTTTTTATTCAATTTCCAAACAGATCGTTAAGGTATAGTGGTTTCTTGAATGAACTTCCATTTTTAATTTTCTGCAACTTCCATTTTTATTTTTATTCGACTTCCATTTTTACTCAAGTCATTTTTCTATTCAACTTCCTTTTTTATTTAATTTCCAAATAGATCGTTAAGGTATAGTGGTTTCTTGAATGAACTTCCAATTTTAATTTTCTGCAACTTCCATTTTTATTTTATTCAACTTCTTTTTTTATTCCAGTTTCTTTTCGATTCAACTTCCTTTTTTATTTAATTTCCAAATAGATCGTTAAGGTATAATGGTTTTTGGATTGAACTTCCATTTTTAATTTTCTGCAACTTTCACTTTTATTTTTTTTCAACTTCCATTTTTATTCAATTTACTTTTCTATTAAACTTCCTTCTTTATTTAATTTCCAAATAGATCGTTAAGGTATAGTGGTTTCTTGATTGAACTTCCAATTTTAATTTTTTGCAACTTCCAATTTTATTTTTATTCAACTTCTTTTTTTATTCAAGTTTCTTTTCTATTCGACTTCTTTTTTTATTTAATTTCCAAATAGATTTTTATGGAATAGTGGTTTCTGTATTGAACTTTAATTTTTAATTTTATGCAACTTTCACTTTTATTTTTATTCAACTTCTATTTTTATTCAATTTACTTTTCTATTAAACTTCCTTTTTTTACTTAATTTCCAAACAGATCGTTAAGGTATAGTGGTTTCTTGAATGAACTTCCATTTTTAATTTTCTGCAACTTCCATTTTTATTGTTATTCGACTTCCATTTTTATTCAAGTCATTTTTTATTCAACTTCCTTTTTTATTTAATTTCCAAATAGATCGTTAAGGTATAGTGGTTCCTTGAATGAACTTCCAATTTTAATTTTCTACAACTTCCATATTTATTTCTATTCAACTTCGTTTTTTATTAAATATCCAAATAGATTGTTAAGGTATAGTGGTTTCTGTATTGAACTTGCATTTTGAATTTTATGCAACTTTCACTTGTATTATTATTTAACTTCCATTTTTATTCAATTTACTTTTCTATTAAACTTCATTTTTTATTTAATTTCCAAATAAATCGTTAAGGTATAGTGGTTTTTTGAATGAACTTCATTTTTTAAATTTCTGCAACTTCTATTTTTATTTTTATTCGACTTCCATTTTTATTCAAGTAATTTTTTATTCAACTTCCTTTTTTATTTAATTTCCAAATAGATCGTTAAGGTATAGTGGTTTCTTGAATGAACTTCCAATTTTAATTTTCTGCAACTTCCATTTTTATTTCTATTCAACTTCTTTTTTTATTTCAGTTTCTTTTCTATTCAACTTCCTTTTTTATTTAATTTCTAAATAGATCGTTAAGGTAATGTAGTTTCTGGATTGAACTTTCATTTTTAATTTTATGCCACTTTCACTTTTATTTTTATTCGACTTCCATTTTTATTCAATTCACTTTTCTATTAAACTTCCTTTTTTATTTAATTTGCAAATAGATAGTTAAGGTATGCTAGTTTTTGGAATGAACTTCCATTTTTAATTTTCTGCAACTTCCATTTTTATTTTAATTCGACTTCCATTTTTATTCAAGTCATTTTTCTATTCATCTTCCTTTTTATTTAATTTCCAAATACATCGTTAAGGTATAGTGGTTTCTTGAATGAACTTCCAATTTTAATTTTTTGCAACTTCCATTTTTATTTCTATTCAACTTCTTTTTTTCTTCCAGTTTTTTTCCTATACAACTTCCTTTTTTATTTAATTTTCAAATAGATCGTTAAGGTATAGTGGTTACGGATGGAACTTCCATTTTTAATTGTATGCAACTTTCATTTTTATTTTTATTCAACTTCCATTTTTATTCAATTCACTTTTCTATTAAACTTCCTTTTTTATTTAATTTCCAAATAGATCGTTGCGGTATAGTGGTTTCTTGAATGAACTTCCATTTTTAATTTTCTTCACCTTCCATTTTTATTCATTTTACTTTTCTATTCAACTTCCTTTTTTATTTATTTTCCAAATTGATCGTTAAGGTATAGTAGTTTCTGGATTGAACTTCCATTTTTAATGTTATCCAACTTTCATTTTTATTTTTATTCAACTTTCATTTTTATTCGATTTACTTTTCTATTAAACTTCCTTTTTCATTTAATTTACAAATAGATCGTTAAGGTATAGTGGTTTCTTGAATGAACTTTCATTTTTTATTTTCTGCAACTTTCATTTTTTTTTTATTCAACTTCCATTTTTATTCAATTTACTTTTCTATTAAACTTCCTTTTTTATTTAATTGCAAAATAGATCGTTAAGCTATAGTGCTTTCTTGAATGAAGTTCGATGTTTAACTTTCTGAAACATCCATTTTTATTTTTATTCGACTTCCATTTTTATTCAAGTTATTTTTCTATTCAACTTCCTTTTTTATTTAATTTCCGAATAGATCGTTAAGGTATAGTAGTTTCTTGAATGAACTTCCATTTTTAATTTTCTGCAACTTCCATTTTTATTTCTATTCCGCTTCTTTTTTTATTCAAGTTTCTTTTCTACTCAACTTTCTTTTTTATTTAATTTCCAAACAGATCTTTAAGGTATAGTGGTTTCTTTAATGAACTTCCATTTTTAATTTTATGCAACTTCCATTTTTATTTTTATTTTACTTCCATTTTTATTCAAGTTATTATTCTGTTCAACTTCCTTTTTTATTTAATTTCCAAATAGATCGTTAAGGTATAGTGGTTTCTTGAATGAACTTCCAATTTTAATTTTCTGCAACTTCCATTTTTATTTTATTCAACTTCTTTTTTTATTCAAGTTTCTTTTCTATTCGACTTCTTTTTTTATTTAATTTCCAAATAGATTTTTATGGAATAGTGGTTTCTGTATTGAACTTTAATTTTTAATTTTATGCAACTTTCACTTTTATTTTTATTGAACTTCTATTTTTATTGAATTTACTTTTCTACTAAACTTTTTTTTTCTTCAATTTCCAAATAGATCGTTAAGGTATAGTGGTTTCTTTAATGAACTTCCATTTTTAATTTTATGCAGCTTTCATTTTTATTTTTATTCAACTTCCATTTTTATTCAAGTTATTTTTCTATTCAACTTCCATTTTTATTTAATTTCCAAATAGATCGTTAAGGTATAGTGGTTTCTGGATTGAACTTCCATTTTTAATTTTCTGCAACTTCCATTTTTATTTTTATTCAATTTACTTTTCAATTAAGCTTCCTTTTTTATTCAATTTCCAAACAGATCGTTAAGGTATAGTGGTTTCTTGAATGAACTTCCATTTTTAATTTGCTGCAACTTCCATTTTTATTTTTATTCGACTTCCATTTTTATTCAAGTCATTTTTCTATTCAACTTCCTTTTTTATTTAATTTCCAAATAGATCGTTAAGGTATAGTGGTTTCTTGAATGAACTTCCAATTTTAATTTTCTGCAACTTCCATTTTTATTTTATTCAACTTCTTTTTTTATTCCAGTTTCTTTTCGATTCAACTTCCTTTTTCATTTAATTTCCAAATAGACCGTTAAGGTATAATGGTTTCTGGATTGAACTTCCATTTTTAATTTTCTGCAACTTTCATTTTTATTTTTTTTCAACTTCCATTTTTATTCAATTTACTTTTCTATTAAACTTCCTTCTTTATTTAATTTCCAAATAGATCGTTAAGGTATAGTGGTTTCTTGAATGAACTTCCAATTTTAATTTTTTGCAACTTCCAATTTTATTTTTATTCAACTTCTTTTTTTATTCAAGTTTCTTTTCTATTCGACTTCTTTTTTTATTTAATTTCCAAATAGATTTTTATGGAATAGTGGTTTCTGTATTGAACTTTAATTTTTAATTTTATGCAACTTTCACTTTTATTTTTATTGAACTTCTATTTTTATTGAATTTACTTTTCTATTAAACTTTTTTTTTCTTCAATTTCCAAATAGATCGTTAAGGTATAGTGGTTTCTTTAATGAACTTCCATTTTTATTCAAGTTATTTTTCTATTCAACTTCCTTTTTTATTTAATTTCCAAATAGATCGTTAAGGTATAGTGGTTTCTTGAATGAACTTCCATTTTTTATTTTCTGCAACTTCCATTTTTATTTTTATTTGACTTCTATTTTTATTCAAGTCATTTTTCTATTCAACTTTCTTTTTTATTTAATTTTCAAATAGATCGTTAAGGTATAGTGGTTTCTTCAATGAACTTCCATTTTTAATTTCTGCATCTTCCATTTTTTTTTTTATTTCACTTCCATTTTTATTCAAGTCATTTTTCTATTCAACTTCGATTTTTATTTAATTTCCAAATAGATCGCTAAGGTATAGTGCTTTCTGAATTGAACTTCCATTTTTAATTTTATTCAACTTTCATTTTTTTTTCTTCAACTTCCATTTTTATTCAATTTACTTTTCCATTAAACTTTCTTTTTTATTTAATTTCCAAATAGGTCGTTAAGGTATACTGGTTTCTTGATTGATCTTCCATTTTTAATTTTCTGCAACTTTCATTTTTAATTTTATTCGACTTCCATTTTTACTCAAGTTATTTTTCTATTCAACTTCCTTTTTTATTTAATTTCCAAATAGATCGTTAAGGTATAAAGACTTCTTGAATGAACTTCCATTTTTATTTTTATTTAACTTCCTTTTTCTTTCTAGTTTTTTTTCTACTCAACTTCCTTTTTTATATAATTTCCAAATAGACCGTTAAGGTATAGTGGTTTCTTGATTGAACTTCCATTTTTAATTTTATGCAACTTTCACTTTTTTTTTTATTCAACTTCCATTTTTATTCAATTTACTTTTCTATTAAACTTCATTTTTTATTTAATTTCCAAATAGGTCATTAAGGTATAGTGGTTTCCTGAATGAACTTCCATTTTTCATTTTCTACAACTTCCATTTTAGTTTTATTCGACTTCCATTTTTATTCAATTTAATTTTCTATTCAACTTCCTTTTTTATTTAATTTCCAAACAGATCGTTAAGGTATTCTGGTTTCAGGATTGAACTTCCATTTTTAATTTTATGCAACTTTCATTTTTATTTTTATTCAACTTCCATTTTTATTTAATTTACTTTTCTATTAAACATCCTTTTTTATTTAATTTCCAAATAGATCGTTAAGGTATAGTGGTTTCTTGAATGAACTTCCATTTTTAATTTTCTGCAACTTCTATTTTTGTTTCTATTCAACTTCCATTTTTATTCATGTTATTTTTCTATTCAACTTCCTTTTTTCTTTAATTTCCAAATAAATCATTAAGGTATAGTGGTTTCTTGAATGAACTTCCATTTTTAATTTTCTGCAACTTCCATTTTTATTTTTATTGAACTTCCCTTTTTATTCAAGCTTCTTTTATACTCAACTTCCTTTTTTATTTAATTTCCTAATAGATCGTTAAGGTATAGTGGTTTCTGGATTGAACTTCCATTTTTAATTTTCTGCAACTTCCATTTTTATTTTTATTCAACTTTTATTTTTATTCAATTTACTTTTTTATTAAACTTCATTTTTTTATTTAATTTCCCAACAGATCATTAAGGTATAGCAGTTTCTTGAATTAACTTATATTTTTAATATTTTGCAACTTCCATTTTTATTTTTATTCGACTTCCATTTTTATTCAAGTCATTTTTCTATTCAACTTCCGTTTTTATTAAATTTCCAAATAGATCGTTAAAGTATAGTGGTTTCTTGAATGAACTTTCAATTTTAATTTTCTGCAACTTCCATTTTTATTTCTATTCAACTTCTTTTTTTATTCAAGTTTCTTTTCTATTCAACTTCCTTTTTTATTTACTTTCCAAATAGATCGTTAAGGTATAGTGGTTTCTGGACTGAACTTCCATTTTTAATTTTGTGCAACTTTCACTTTTATTTTTTTTCAACTTCCATTTTTATTCAATTTAGTTTTCTATTAAACTTCTTTTTTTATTTAATTTCCAAATAGATCGTTAAGGTATAGTGGTTTCTTGAATGATCTTCCATTTTTAATTTGCTGCAACTTCTATTTTTATTTTTATTCGACTTCCATTTTTAGTCAAGTTATTTTTCTATTCTACTTCCTTTTTTATTTAATTTCCAAATAGATCGTTAAGGTATAGTGGTTTCTTGAATGAACTTCCAATTTTAATTTTCTGTAACTTCCATTTTTTTTTCTATTCAACTTCTTTTTTTATTCAAGTTTCTTTTCTATTCAACTTCTTTTTTTATTTAATTTTCAAATAGATTGTTATGGTATAGTGGTTTGGGGATTGAACTTTCTTTTTTAATTTTATGCAACTTTCACTTTTATTTTTATTGAATTTACTTTTCTATTAAACTTCATTTTTTTTTTAATTTCCGAATAGATCGTTAAGGTATAATAGTTTCTGCACTGAACTTCCATTTTTAATTTTATGCAACTTTCACTTTTATTTTTTTTCAACTTCCATTTTTATTCAATTTAATTTTCTATTAAACTTCATTTTTTATTTAATTTCCAAATAGATCGTTAAGGTATAGTGGTTTCTTGAATGAACTTCCAATTTTAATTTTCTACAACTTCCATTTTTATTTCTGTTCAACTTCTTTTTTTATTCAAGTTTCTATTCCATTCAACTTCTTTTTTATTTAATTTCCAAATAGATTGTTATGGTATAGTGATTTCTGGATTGAACTTTCATTTTTACTTTTATGCAACTTTCACTTTTATTTTTATTGAACTTCCATTTTTATTGCATTAACTTTTCTATTAAACTTTCTTTTTTATTTAATTTCCAAATAGATCGTTAAGGTATAGTGGTTTCTTTAATGAACTTCCATTTTTAATTTTATGCAACTTTCATTTTTATTTTTATTCAACTTCCATTTTTATTCAAGTTATTTTTCTATTCAATTTCCTTTTTTATTTAATTTCCAAATAGATCGTTAAGGTATAGTGGTTTCTTGAATGAACTTCCATTTTTTATTTTCTGCAACTTCCATTTTTATTTTTATTCGACTTCTATTTTTATTCAACTCATTTTTCTATTCAATTTTCTTTTTTATTTAATTTCCAAATAGATCGTTAAGGTATAGTGGTTTCTTGAATGAACTTCCATTTTTAATTTTTAGCAACTTCCATTTTTATTTTTATTTGACTTCCATTTTTATTCAAGTCATTTTTCTATTCAACTTCCATTTTTATTTAATTTCCAAATAGGTCGCTAAGGTATAGTGCTTTCTGGATTGAACTTCTATTTTTAATTTTATGCAACTTTCATTTTTATTTTTAGTCATCTTCTATTTTTATTCAATTTACTTTTCTATCAAACTTCCTTTTTTATTAAATTTCCAAATAGATCGTTAAGGTATAGTGGTTTCTTGAATGATCTTCCATTTTTAATTTTCTGCGACTTCCATTTTTACTCAAGTTATTTTTCTATTCAACTTCCTTTTTTATTTAATTTCCAAATAGATCGTTAAGGTATAGTGACTTCTTGATTGAACTTCCATTTTTAATTTTCAGCAACTTCCATTTTTATTTTTATTTGACTTCCAATTTTATTCAAGTCATTTTTCTATTCAACTTCCATTTTATTTAATTTCGAAATAGATCGCTAAGGTATAGTGCTTTCTGGATTGAATTTCCATTTTTAATTTTCTGGAACTTTATTTTTATTTTCATTCAACTTCCTTTTTTATTTAATTTCCAAATAAATCGTTAAGGTACAGTGGTTTCTTGAATAATCTTCCATTTTTAATTTTCTGCGACTTCCATTTTTATTTTTATTCGACATCCATTTTTACTAAAATTATTTTTCTATTCAACTTCCTTTTTTATTTAATTTCCAAATAGATCGTTAAGGTATAGTGACTTCTTGAATGAACTTTCATTTTTAATTTTCTGCAACTTCCATTTTTGCTTTTATTTAACTACCTTTTTCATTTTAGTTTCTTTTCTACTCAACTTCCTTTCTATATAATTTCCAAATAGAACGTTAAGGTATAGTGGTTTCTGGATTGAACTTCCATTTTTAATTTTATGCAACTTTCACTTTTATTTTTATTCAACTTCCATTTTTATACAATTTACTTTTCTATTAAAATTCCTTTTTTATTTAATTTCCAAATAGATCGTTAAGTATAGTGGTTTCTTGAATGAACTTCCATTTTTAATTTTCTGCAACTTCCATTTTTATTCATGTTATTTTTCTTTTCAACTTCCTTTTTTATTTAATTTTCAAATAAATTGTTAAGGTATAGTGGTTTCCTGAATGAACTTCCATTTTTATTTTTATTGAACTTCCCTTTTTATTCCAGTTTCTTTTCTACACAACTTCCTTTTTTATTTAATTTCCAAATAGATCGTTAAGGTATACTGGTTTCTGGATTGAACTTCCATTTTTAATTTTCTGCAACTTCCATTTTTATTTTTATTCAACTTTTATTTTTATTCAATTTACTTTTCTATTAAACTTCATTTTTTATTTAATTTCCAAACAAATCGTTAAGGTTTAGCGGTTTCTTGAATTAACTTACATTTTTAATTTTTTGCAACTTCCATTTTTATTTTTATTCGACTTCCATTTTTATTCAAGTCGTTTTTCTATTCAACTTCCTTTTTCATTTCATTTCCAAATAGATCGTTAAGGTATAGTGGTTTCTTGAATGAACTTTCAATTTTAATTTTTTGCAACTTCCATTTTTATTTCTATTCAATTTCTTTCTTTATTCCAATTTCTTTTCTATTCAACTTCCTTTTTTATTTAATTTCCAAATAGATCGTTAAGGTATAGTGGTTTCTGGACTGAACTTCAATTTTTAATTTTTTGCAACTTTCACTTTTATTTTTTTTCAACTTCCATTTTTATTCAATTTACTTTTCTATTAGACTTCCTTTTTTATTTAATTTCCAAATAGATCGTTAAGCTATAATTGTTTCTCGAATGAACTTCAATTTTAATTTTCTGTAGCTTCCATTTTTATTTCTATTCAACTTCTTTTTTTATTCAAGTTTCTTTTCTATTCAACTTCTTTTTTTCTTTAATTTTCAAATAGATTGTTATGGTATAGTGGTTTCGGGATTGAACTTTCATTTTTAATTTTATGCAACTTTCACTTTAATTTTTATTGAACTTCCATTTTTATTGAATTTACTTTTCTATTAAACTTCATTTTTTATTTAATTTCCAAATAGATCGTTAAGGTATAGTGGTTTCTTGAATGAAGTTACAATTTTAATTTTCTGCAACTTCATTTTTATTTCTATTCAACTTCTTTTTTTATTCAAGTTTCCTTTCTATTCAACTTCTTTTTTTATTCAATTTCCAAATAGATTGTTGTGGTATAGTAGTTACTGGATTGAACTTTAATTTTTAATTTTATGCAATTTCCATCTTTATGTTTATTTAACTTCCTTTTTTATCCAAGTTTCTTTTCTACTCAACTTCCTTTTTTATTTAATTTCCAAATAGATCGTTAAGGTATAGTGCTTTCCGGGTTGAACTTCCATTTTTAATTTTCTGCAACTTCCATTTTTATTTTTATTCAATTTACTTTTCTATTAAACTTCCTTTTTTATTTAATTTCCAAACAGATCGTTAAGGTATAGTGGTTTCTTGAATGAACTTCCATTTTTAATTTCCTGCAACTTCCATTTTTATTTTTATTCGACTTCCATTTTTATTCAAGTCATTTTTCTGTTCAACTTCCTTTTTTATTGAATTTCCAAATAGATCGTTAAGGTATAGTGGTTTCTTGAATGAACTTCCAATTTTAATTTTCTGCAACTTCCATTTTTATTTCTATTCAACTTCTTTTTTTATTCAAGTTTCATTTCTATTCAACTTCTTTTTTTATTTAATTTCCAAATAGAATGTTATGGAATAGTGGTTTCTCTATTGAACTTTCATTTTTAATTTTATGCGACTTTCACTTTTATTTTTATTGAACTTCCATTTTTATTGAATTTACTTTTCTATTGAACTTTCTTTTTTATTTAATTTCCAAATAGATCGTTAAGGTATAGTGGTTTCTTTAATGAACTTCCATTTTTAATTTTATGCAGCTTTTATTTTTATTTTTATTCAACTTCCATTTTTATTCAAGTTATTTTTCTATTCAACTTCCTTTTTTATATAATTTCCAAATAGACCGTTAAGGTACAGGGGTTTCTGGATTGAACTTCCATTTTTAATTTTATGCAACTTACTCTTTTATTTTTATTCAACTTCCATTTTTATTCAATTTACTTTTCTATTAAACTTCATTTTTTATTTAATTTCCAAATAGATCGTTAAGGTATAATGGTTTCTTGAATGAACTTCCATTTTTCATTTTCTGCAACTTCCATTTTTAGTTTAATTCGACTTCCATTTTTATTCAATTTACTTTTCTATTCAACTTCCTTTTTTATTTAATTTCCAAATAGATCGTTAAGGTATAGTGGTTTCTGGATTGAACTTCCATTTTTAAATTTATGCAACTTTCATTTTTATTTTTATTCAACTTCCATTTTTGTTAAATTTACTTTTCTATTAAACTTCCTTTTTTATTTAATTTCCAAATAGATCGTTAAGGTATAGTGGTTTCGTGAATGAACTTCCATTTTTAATTTTCTGCAACTTCCATTTTTATTACTATTCAACTTCCATTTTTATTCATGTTATTTTTCTATTCAACTTCCTTTTTTATTTAATTTCCAAATAAATCGTTACGGTATAGTGGTTTCTTGAATGAACTTCTATTTTTAATTTTCTGCAACTTCCATTTTTATTTTTATTGAACTTCCCTTTTTATTCCAGTTTCTTTTCTACTCAACTTCCTTTTTTATTTAAGTTCCAAATAGAACGTTACGGTATACTGGTTTCTGGATTGAACTTCTATTTTTAATTTTCTGCAACTTCCATTTTTATTTTTATTCAACATTTATTTTTATTCAATTTACTTTTCTATTGAGCTTCATTTTTTTATTTAATTTCCAAACAGATCGTTAAGGTATAGCGGTTTCTTGAATTAACTTACATTTTTAATTTTTTTCAACTTCCATTTTTATTTTTATTCGACTTCCATTTTTATTCAAGTCGTTTTTCTATTCAACTTCCTTTTTTATTTAATTTCCAAATAGATCGTTAAGGTATATTGGTTTCTTGAATGAACTTTCATATTTAATTTTCTGCAACTTCCATTTTTATTTCTATTCAACTTCTTTATTATTCAAGTTTCTTTTCCATTCAACTTCCTTTTTTATTTACTTTCCAAATGGATCGTTATGGTATAATGGTTTCTGGACTGAACTTCCATTTTTAATTTTAGACAACTTTCACTTTTATTTTTTTTCAACTTCCATTTTTATTCAATTTAGTTTTTTATTAAACTTCCTTTTTTATTTAATTTCCAAATAGATTGTTAAGGTATAGTGGTTTCTTGAATGATCTTCCATTTTTAATTTTCTGCAACTTCTATTTTTATTTTTATTCGACTTCCATTTCTACTAAAGTTATTTTATATTCAACTTCCTTTTTTATTTAATTTCCAAATAGATCGTTAAGGTATAGTGGTTTCTTGAATGAACTTCCAATTTTAATTTTCTGTAACTTCCTTTTTTTTTTCTAATCTACTTCTTTTTTTATTCAAGTTTCTTTTCTATTCAACTTCTTTATTTATTTAATTTTCAAATAGAATTTTATGGTATAGTGGTTTGGGGATTGAACTTTCATTTTAAATTTTATGCAACTTTCACTTTTATTTTTATTGAGCTTCCATTTTTATTGAATTTACTTTTCTATTAAACTTCGTTTTTTATTTAATTTCCAAATAGATCGTTAAGGTATAGTGGTTTCTGGACTGAACTTCCATTTTTAATTTTATGGAACTTTCACTTTTATTGTTTTTCAACTTCCATTTTTATTCAATTTACTTTTCTATTAAACTTCCTTTTTTATTTAATATACAAATAGATGGTTAAGGTATAGTGGTTTCTTGAATGAACTTCCAATTTTAATTTTTTGCAACTTCCATTTTTATTTCTATTCAACTTGTTTTTTTATTCAGGTTTCTATTCTATTCAACTTCTTTTTTACTTGATTTCCAAATAGATTGTTATGGTATAGTGGTTTTTGGATTGAACTTTCATTTTTAATTTTATGCAACTTTCAATTTTATTTTTATTGAACTTCCATTTCTATTGCATTTACTTTTCTATTAAACTTTCTTTTTTATTTAATTTCCCAATAGATCGTTAAGGTATAGTGGTTTCTTTAATTAACTTCCATTTTTAATTTTATGCAACTTTCATTTTTATTTTTATTCAACTTCCATTTTTATTCACGTTATTTTTCTATTCAACTTCCTTTTTTATTTAATTTCCAAATAGATCGTTAAGGTATAGTGGTTTCTTGAATGAACTTCCATTTTTTATTTTCTGCAACTTCCATTTTTATTTTTATTCGACTTCCATTATTATTCAGGTCATTTTTCTATTCAACTTTCTTTTTTATTTAATTTCCAAATAGATCGTTAAGGTATAGTGGTTTCTTGAATGAACTTCCATTTTTAAATTTCTGCAACTTCCATTTTTATTTTTATTTGACTTCCATTTTTATTCAAGTCATTTTTCTATTCAACTTCCATTTTTATTCAATTTCCAAATAGATCGCTAAGGTATAGTGTTTTCTGGATTGAACTTCCATTTTTAATTTTATGCAACTTTTATTTTTATTTTTAGTCCACTTCGATTTTTATTCAATTTACTTTTCTATTAAACTTCCTTTTTTTTTTTTATTTCCAAATAGGTCGTTAAGGTATAGTGGTTTCTTGAATGATCTTCCATTTTTAATTTTCTGCAACTTCCTTTTTTATTTTTATTCGACTTCCATTTTTACTCAAGTTATTTTTCGATTCAACTTCCTTTTTTATTTAATTTCCAAATAGATCGTTAAGGTATAGTGACTTCTTGATTGAACTTCCATTTTTAATTTTCTGCAACTTCCATTTTTGTTTTTATTTAACTTCCATTGTCATTCTAGTTTCTTTTCTACTCAACTTCCTTTTTTATATAATTTCCAAATAGACCGTTAAGGTATAGTGGTTTCTGGATTGAACTTCCATTTTTAATTTTATGCAACTTTCACTTTTATTTTTATTCAACTTCCATTTTCATTCAATTTACTTTTCTATTAAACTTCATTTTTTATTTCATTTCCAAATAGATCGTTAAGGTATAGTGGTTTCTTGAATGAACTTCCATTTTTAATTTTCTGCAACTTCCATTTTTAGTTTTATTCGACTTCCATTTTTATTCAATTTACTTTTCTATTCAACTTCCTTTTTTATTTAATTTCCAAATAGATCGTTAACTTACAGTGGTTTCTGGATTGAACTTCCATTTTTAATTTTATGCAACTTTCATTTTTATTTTTATTCGACTTCCATTTTTATTTAATTTACTTTTCTATTAAACTTCCTTTTTCATTTAATTTCCAAATAGATCGTTAAGGTATAGTGGTTTCTTGAATAAACTTCCATTTTTAATTTTCTGCAACTTCCATTTTTATTTCTATTCAACTTCCATTTTTATTCATGTTGTTTTTCTATTCAACTTCCCTTTTTTATTTAATTTCCAAATAAATCGTTAAGGTATAGTGGTTTCTTGAATGAACGTCCATTTTTAATTTCCTACACCTTCCATTTTTATTTTTATTGAACTTCCCTTTTTATTCAAGTTTCTTTTCCACTCAACTTCCTTTTTTATTTAATTTCCAAATAGATCGCTAAGGTATACTGGTTTCTGGATTGAACTTCCATTTTTAATTTTTCACAACTTCCATTTTTATTTTTATTCAACTTTTATTTTTATTCACTTTACTTTTCTATTAAACTTCCTTTTTTTATTTAATTTCCGAACATATCGTTACGGTATAGCGGTTTATTGAATTAACTTACATTGTTAATTTTTTGCAACTTCCATTTTTCTTTTTATTCGACTTCCATTTTTATTCAAGTCGTGTTATTCGTTAAGTTATAGTGGTTTCTTGAATGCACTTTCAATTTTAATTTTCTGCGACTTCCATTTTTATTTCTATTCAACTTCATTTTTTATTCAACTTTCTTTTCTATTCAACTTCCTTTTTTACTTACTTTCCAAATAGATCGCTAAGGTATAGTGGTTTCTGGACTGAACTTTCATTTTTAATTTTATGCAACTTTCACTTTTATTTTTTTTCAACTTCCATTTTTATTCAATTTACGTTTCTATTAAACTTCCTTTTTTATTTAATTTCCAAATAGATCATTAAGGTATAGTGGTTTCTTGAATGATCTTCCATTTTTAATTTTCTGCAACTTCCATTTTTATTTTTATTCGACTTCCATTTTTATTCAAGTCATTTTTCTATTCAACTTCCATTTTTATTTAATTTCCAAATAGATCGCTAAGGTATAGTGCTTTCTGGATTGAACTTCCATTTTTAATTTTATGCAACTTTCATTTTTATTTTTAGTCCACTTCCATTTTTATTCAATTTACTTTTTTATTAAACATTCTTTTTTATTTAATTTCCAAATAGATCGTTAAGGTAACGTGGTTTCTTGAATGATCTTCCATTTTTAATTTTCTGCAACTTCCATTTTTATTTTTATTCGACATCCATTTTTACTCAAGTTATTTTTCGATTCAAGTTCCTTTTTTATTTAATTTCCAAATAGATCGTTAAGGTATAGTGACTTCTTGAATGAACTTCAATTTTTAATTTTCTGCAACTTCCATTTTTGTTTTTATTTAACTTCCTTTTTCATTCTAGTTTCTTTTCTACTCAACTTCCTTTTTTATATAATTTCCAAATAGACCGTTAAGGTATAGTGGTTTCTGGATTGAACTTCCATTTGTAATTTTATGCAACTTTCACTTTCATTTTTATTCAACTTCCATTTTTATTCAATTTACTTTTCTATTAAACTTCCTTTTTATTTAATTTCCCAATAGATCGTTAAGGTATAGTGGTTTCTTGAATGAACTTCCATTTTTAATTTTCTGCAACTTCCACTATTATTCATGTTATTTTTCTATTCAACTTCCTTTTTTATTTAATTTCCAAGTAAATCGTTAAGGTATAGTGGTTTCTTGAATGAACGTCCATTTTTAATTTTCTGCAACTTCCATTTTTATTTTTATTGAACTTCCCTTATTATTCAAATTTCTTTTCTACTCGACTTCCTTTTTTATTTAATTTCCCAATAGATCGTTAAGGTATACTGGTTTCTGGATTGAACTTCCATTTTTTATTTTCTGCAACTTCAATTTTTATTTTTATTCAACTTTTATTTTTATTCAATTTACTTTTCTATTAAACTTCCTTTTTCTATTTAATTTCCGAACAGATCGTTGCGGTATAGCGGTTTCTTGAATTAACTTACATTGTTAATTTTTTGCAACTTCCATTTTTATTTTTATTCGACTTCCATTTTTATTCAAGTCGTTTTTCTATTCAACTTCCTTTTTTATTTAATTTCCAAATAGATCGTTAAGGTATAGTGGTTTCTTGAATGAGCTTTCAATTTTAATTTTCTGCAACTTCCATTTTTTTTTCTATTCAACTTCTTTTTTTATTGAAGTATCTTTTCTATTCAACTTCCTTTTTTACTTACTTTCCAAATAGATTGTTAAGGTATAGTGGTTTCTGGACTGACCTTTCATTTTTAATTTTATGCAACTTTCACTTTTATTTTTTTTCAACTTCCATTTTTATTCAATTTACGTTTCTATTAAACTTCCTTTTTTTATTTAATTTCCAAATAGATCGTTATGATATAGTGGTTTCTTGAATGATCTTCCATTTTTAATTTTCTGCAACTTCCATTTTTATTTTTCTTCGACTTCCATTTTTACTCAAGTTATTTTTCTATTCAACTTCCCTTTTTATTTAATTTCCAAATAGATCGTTAAGGTATAGTGGTTTCTTGAATGAACTTCCAATTTTAATTTTCTGTAACTTCCATTTTTTTTTCCATTCAACTTCTTTTTTTATTCAAGTTTCTTTTCTATTTAACTTCTTTTTTTACTTAATTTTCAAATAGATTGTTATGGTATAGTGGTTTGGGGATTGAACTTTCATTTTTAATTTTATGCAACTTTCACTTTTATTTTTATTGAACTTCAATTTTTATTGAATTTACTTTTCTATTAAACTTCTTTTTTTATTCAATTTCCCAATAGATCGTGAAGTTATAGTGGTTTCTGGACTGAACTTCCATTTTTAATTTTATGCAACTTTCACTTTTATTTTTTTCCAACTTCCATTTTTATTCAATTTACTTTTCTATTAAACTTCCTTTTATATTTAATTTCCAAATAGATCGTTAACGTATAGTGGTTTCATGAATGAACTTCCAATTTTAATTTTCTGCAACTTCCATTTTTATTTTTATTCAACTTCTTTTTTTATTCAGGTTTCCTTTCTATTCAACTTCTTTTTTTATTTAATTGCCAAATAGATTGTTATGGTATAGTGGTTTCTGGATTGAACTTTCATTTTTAATTTTATGCAACTTTCACTTTTATTTTTATTGAACTTCCATTTTTATTGCATTTACTTTTCTATTAAACTTTTTTTTTTATTTAATTTCCAAATAGATCGTTAAGGTATAGTGGTTTATGGATTAAACTTCCATTTTTAATTTTATGCAACTTTCATTTTTATTTTTATTTAACTTCCATTTTTATTCAATTTACTTTTCTTTTAAACTTCCTTTTTTATTTAATTTCCAAATAGATAGTTAAAGTATAGTGGTTTCTCGAATGAACTTCCATTATTATTTTTATTCGACTTCTATTTTTATTCAATTTACTTTTCTATTCAACTTTCATTTTTATTTAATTTCCAAATAGATCGTGAAGTTATAGTGGTTTATGGATTGAACTTCCATTTTTAATTTTATGCAACTTTCATTTTTATTTTTATTCCCTTCCGTTTTTATTCAATTTACTTTTCTATTAAACTTCCTTTTTTATTTAACTTCCAAATAGAATGTTAAGGTATAGTGGTTTCTTGAATGATCTTCCATTTTTAATTTTCTGCAACTTCCATTTTTATTTTTATTCGACTTCCATTTTTAATCAAGTTATTTTTCTATTCAACTTCCTTTTTTATTTAATTTCCAAATAGATCGTTAAGGTATATAGTGGCTTCTTGAATGAACTTTCATTTTTAATTTTCTGCAACTTCCATTTTTATTTTTAATTAACTTCCTTTTTCATTCTAGTTTCTTTTCTACTCAACTTCCTTTTCTATTTAATTTCCCAATAGACCGTTAAATTATAGTCGTTTCTGGATTGAACTTCCATTTTTAATTTTATGCAACTTTCACTTTTATTTTTATTCAACTTCCATTTTTATTCAATTTACTTTTCTATTAAACTTCATTTTTTATTTAATTTACAAATAGATCGTTAAGGTATTGTGGTTTCTTGAATGATCTTTCATTTTTAATTTTCTGCAACTTCCATTTTTATTTTTATTCGACTTCATTTTTATTCAATTTACTTTTCTATTCAACTTCCTTTTTTATTTAATTTCCAAATAGATCGTTAAGATATAGTGGTTTCTGGATTGAACTTCCATTTTTAATTTTATACAACTTTCATTTTTATTTTAATTCAACTTCCATTTTTATTTAAATTACTTTTCTATTAAACTTCCTTTTTTATTTAATTTCCAAATAGATCGCTAATGTATAGTGGTTTCTGGACTGAACTTCCATTTTTAATTTTCTGCAACTTCCATTTTTATTTCTATTCAACTTCCAATTTTATTCATGTTATTTTTCTCTTCCACTTCCTTTTTTATTTAATTTCCAAATAAATAGTTAAGGTGTAGTTGTTTCTTGAATGAACTTCCATTTTTAATTTTCTGCAACTTCCATTTTTATTTTTATTTAACTACCTTTTTTATTTAATTTCCAAATAGATCGTTAAGGTATAGTGGTTTCTGGATTGAACTTCCATTTTTAATTTCCTACAACTTCCATTTTTATTTTTATTCAACTTTTATTTTTATTCAATTTACTTTTCTACTAAACTTCGTTTTTTTATTTAATTTCCAAACAGATCGTTAAGGTATAGCGGTTTCTTCAATGAACTTACATTTTTAATTTTCTGCAACTTGCATTTTTATTTCTATTCAACTTCTTTTTTTATTCAAGTTTCTTTTCTATTCAACTTCCTTTTTTTCTTATTTTCCAAATAGATCATTAAGGTATAGTGGTTTCTGGACTGAACTTCCATTTTTATTTTTATGCAACTTTCACTTTTATTTTTTTTCAACTTCCATTTTAATTCAATTTACTTTTCTATTAAACTTCCTTTTATATTTAATTTCCAAATAGATCGTTAACGTATAGTGGTTTCTTGAATGATCTTCCATTTTTAATTTTCTGCAACTTCCATTTTTACTCAAGTTATTTTTCTATTCAACTGCTTTTCTTATTTAATTTCCAAATAGATCGTTAAGGTATAGTGGTTTCTTGAATGAACTTCCAATTTTAATTTTCTGTAACTTCCATTTTTTTTTCTATTCAACTTCTTTTTTTATTCAAGTTTCTTTTCTATTCAACTACTTTTTTTATTTAATTTTCAAATAGATTGTTATGGTATAGTGGTTTGGGGATTGAACTTTCATTTTTAATTTTATGTAACTTTCCCTTTTATTGTTTTTGAACTTCCATTTTTATTTAATTCACTTTTCTATTAAACTTCCTTTTTTATTTAATTTCCAAATAGATCGTTAAGGTATAGTGGTTTCTGGACTGAACTTCCATTTTTAATTTTATGCAACTTTCACTGTTATTTTTTTTCAAATTCCATTTTTATTCAATTTACTTTTCTATTAAACTTCCTTTTTTATTTAATTTCCAAATAGATCGTTAATGTATAGTGATTTCTTGAATGAACTTCCAATTTTAATTTTCTGCAACTTCCATTTTTATTTCTCTTCAACTTCTTTTTTTATTCAA
The DNA here is from genome assembly GCF_055761805.1 of Camellia sinensis. Lineage (NCBI taxonomy): Eukaryota > Viridiplantae > Streptophyta > Magnoliopsida > Ericales > Theaceae > Camellia > Camellia sinensis. Next base: position 9,331,994 of record NC_138962.1, on the reverse strand, counting down.
GTTTGTTTTCCATTCAACTTCTTTTCTTATTTAATTTCCAAATAGATCGTTAAGGTATAGTGGTTTCTTGAATGAACTTCCAATTTTAATTTTCTGTAACTTCCATTTTTTTTTTTCTATTCAACTTCTTTTTTTATTCAAGTTTCTTTTCTATTCAACTACTTTTTTTATTTAATTTTCAAATAGATTGTTATGGTATAGTGGTTTGGGGATTGAACTTTCATTTTTAATTTTATGTAACTTTCCCTTTTATTGTTTTTGAACTTCCATTTTTATTTAATTCACTTTTCTATTAAACTTCCTTTTTTATTTAATTTCCAAATAGATCGTTAAGGTATAGTGGTTTCTGGACTGAACTTCCATTTTTAATTTTATGCAACTTTCACTGTTATTTTTTTTCAAATTCCATTTTTATTCAATTTACTTTTCTATTAAACTTCCTTTTTTATTTAATTTCCAAATAGATCGTTAATGTATAGTGATTTCTTGAATGAACTTCCAATTTTAATTTTCTGCAACTTCCATTTTTATTTCTCTTCAACTTCTTTTTTTATTCAAGTTTGTTTTCCATTCAACATCTTTTTTTATTTAATTTCCAAATAGATTGTTATGGTATAGTGGTTTCTGGATTGAACTTTCATTTTTAATTTTATGCAACTTTCACTTTTATTTTTATTGAACTTCCATTTTTATTGCATTTACTTTTCTATTAAACTTTCTTTTTTATTTAATTTCCAAATAGATCGTTAAGGTATAGTGGTTTCTTTAATGAACTTCCATTTTTAATTTTATGCAACTTTCATTTTTATTTTTATTCAACTTCCATTTTTATTCAAGTTATTTTTCTATTCAACTTCCTTTTTTATTTAATTTCCAAATAGATCGTTCAGGTATTGTGGTTTCTTGAATGAACTTCCATTTTTTATTTTCTGCAACTTCCATTTTTATTTTTATTCGACTTCCATTTTTATTCAAGTCATTTTTCTATTCAACTTTCTTTTTTATTTAATTTCCAAATAGATCGTTAAGGTATAGTGGTTTCTTGAATGAACTTCCATTTTTAATTTTCTGCAACTTCCATTTTTATTTTTATTCGACTTCCACTTTTATTCAATTTACTTTTCTATTCAACTTCCTTTTTTATTTAATTTCCAAATAGACCGTTAAGGTATAGTGGTTTCTGGATTGAACTTCCATTTTTAATTTTGCGAACTGCTAAAGTATGTTCTGGTGACCATGGTGGATGATTTTTTCTGAGTCTGGTATACAGAATGGTAGCATCTGCGGCTAGATTATGATAACAGTCTCGAACATAGTTAAGACTTTCTAAAAATCTCTGTAACTGAGTTTTGTCTTTAATTTCATCGGGAAATTTCGAAGCAAACTCCATACTTCTGTTAATCGGAATAATACTTCCATTAGAAATATTATGACCTAAATATCTGATAGTAGTTTGGAATAACTGCATTTTTGGGGCAGAAATAACTAAACCATTTCTGATAATAACATTCTTAAAAATATTAAGATGTTTAATATGCTGGTCAATTGATGAGGAAAAGATTAAAACATCATCAATATAGGATAAAGTAAATTCTGTATATTGATTAAAAATATCCTGGTATTTCTACGGTATTTTCATGTGGTTCAGTCATGGTTGTATAACGATCATATATGTCTAATTTATTTAATTTATAATTATAGTATGTGATAATTAAAACATGGCTCTGATACCAATAACTACTGTAGGAAATACAGTTTCCTCTTTAGCAGAAGCAGCTGAATTAGTAGCTTACCAGGATGTAAAGGAAGCCCTAGATAAATGGACTATCCCAACAGTAGATCCGAAAACCATCTATAAGAAAGGACATTTTCAATTTTTCAGTAAAACTATAATCAAGACATTTGAACATGCATCTTGTATTCAGAATAATGATGAAATAATCCGTTTAATTCACATAAATGATTTCATTCCGTTTTTAAAAACATACAAGTACATCCATATAGGATTGATACAAATTGCATTTAAACCATTGACCCTTCTTGGTCAAAACACCAGTATCCAATGTACCCTCAGAGATGGAAGGTGTCTTAACTGGAGAGCCTCCCTAATGGGAGCAATTGAGACAAGTTTGTCTCATGGACCAGTGTATTTTGATATTTATCCGAATCTTAGCATAGCTTTGTGTGATGCTAATCTATCCGATGTTCTTGAACTATGAGTTCTTACTCATGGTTATGAGTATAAACCTGGAACCCCTCCTTTTTCAGTACATTCCAGAATTTACATTAAGGCTTTAACAACTTTAAATCCTTATGTTAGAAAGAAAACTGAAACAGGACAAACAGTATTAATTGAAACTAATCTTTATAGCAGTCAGGTAGTCGTACCAAAGTTAATACCATGGAAGGATATAACTTTTCCCGAAAGATGGCATATTCCTAATGCTGTTCCTCCTAAGCCGATTATCCAACATAACATCGATGACGTTATCCAAACGCAAGGAGGTAATGTTTACCTCCAATTCCAGAAACCTTTGCTTACCCGCAGAAGTTCTTCTAATGCTAGTTTTCGAACAGCACCTCGAAGTTTTTCCAATAACAGTTTCTGATCTGTTCCACCCTATAGGGTAGACCTTCCCGAATCTAGTAGACAGTCCGTTGACTCTCTCCTCCAACAGATTCCTTCTAGACCTCCTAGTAGACCACCTAGTGATCCACAGGAAGATCCTATGACTTCAGAAATCCAAGGAATCAGATTATCCCAAAACAAAATTCCTCATGGTGTTTATACAACACCACCTCAACCAGATAGCCCAACGGCCAGTGATATGAATTTTGAAATTTAAATGGATTTTACACCAGGAAGCAAAAATAGAAAAATATTAAATCAGGAATTTAACTAGGCAAAATATAAAGACTTTAGAGATTGGTATTTTGCCAATCATTCTCCTGACCAGTTAGAAGAATATAAAACTCAATATTACCAACATCTTGAGTTACATCAGCAATTAATATCTTTTGTAGAATGGTATCAAACAATTACTCAACCACGGCTTAATGCCATTGAAGATCAGTACAAGACTTGGACTACAACTGAAGGACAAGCTATTAATGCTCTCCATCCTCCATCTCAAGCCTTAGAATTAGCTCTGAATGGTGAAACCACACGACAACCGTTATTAGCCACAACATATATCGATGCTCAATCAGGCAAATTTACTAAAACCGAAGGTTTATTAGTCAAACAGAACAATTATACCAATTTAATCTGTCAAACTATGAGTAAACAGTTAACCAGAATTGAGGAAGCTATTACTACCTTCAAAGATAGGAGTTTAGCCTTACCTGTAACAGGATCTTCGACCCTACATCCAGTCTGCATTAAACCACCCTTAGAGGTTACAAACTTCAAATTAAAAGCCTCTAATACAGAATTTATGGACACCCTTCTACAAAAAATGCAGACCTTACATGTCCGTCCTCCAGCTACTCCACCCGGACCAACCAGCGGATCCATTCAAATGCTTAGAGCTGAATCTACACCTGAGGATAACCTCTTACCCGAACAAATTTATGAAATTCAAATGAATTTCCAAGAACCCTCTTCCGTTAACAAACTGCATTCATATAGTTCCTCTAGACCTGCTATGTTACTGCCCAGTAGGAACTACTATGCGCGACCGACTCCTCCTGATGTTCTCTATGAAGAAACTTACATCAATGACTAGGGAAGCTATCATGGCAAGACTATCTATGAATGGAACATAGATGGCAAATCAGAATACAGTATCTATAAAAAATTACATCAGATGCTAATGTATGCTACCGTTTGTCGACAATATAGTAACCAGGACCAAGCCATTGCTAAATTCATTATTAATGGTTTTACCGAACAACTTAAGGGATGGTGGGATAATATTCTCACTATTACTCAACAGTTAGAAATCCTTAATTCTATTAAGGTTGAAGTTGATCCCACAACCCACCAGCCTGTCCAACAGCCGGATGCTGTTTACACTCTCATCCAAACAATCATCCTCCATTTTGTTGGCACCAGTACTAGTTCTCAAGATCGCGGCCGAGAACTACTCCAGAACCTAAGATGTCCTTCTCTTACCCATTTCCGTTGGTATAAGGACGTTTTCCTCATTAAGGTCATGCAACGACCTGATGGTAACAGTGTTCATTGGAAAGCCAAATTTATTGATGGCCTTCCTACCCTCTTTGCCGAACGAGTTAGGAAAAAACTTCGGGACCGCCATGACCGGATGTCTATTCCTTATAAACAGTATACTTATGGACAACTTTGTTCCATAATTACAGACGAAGGTCTTTCCTTATGTAATGACCTTAAATTACATCACCAGATGAAACAACAGAATCTTACAGGAAGAAAAGAATTAGGCGAATTCTGTGAACAGTTTGCCTATGAACCTGTCATTAAATATCCAGGAAAAACTCATAAGATTTCTCATAAGAAGTCTTCAAAACCCTTCAGAAAAAAGTCCCATAAGACTAGCCATCCGCAAACAACTAAGAAGTTTTATACAAAAAAGTCTACCAGTAAAAACAAAGGTAAAAACAAATCTGAAATCAAGTGTTATAAATGCGGTCAAATAGGACACTATGCAAACCGTTGCAAATCTAAAGCCAAATCTAAGGTTAATGAATTAAATCTTGATTTAGGCATTAAACAACAGATAATTCAGGCTCTTGAAGCCGAGGAAAATTCAACTGAAGAAGAAACCCCTTCTGAAGATGAAATTAATCAGTTATATTCCACTTCAACTAGTGAAGATGAACCAGAAGTATCTTGCCCTTGTAGTACTAATCAGGAACAAATATCAGAAATTAACTACTGGAAATCAATTGTTGAAATGAATGGATTAAACTTAGGAGAACCCAGTAGTATTAATGTCCTAACAGACACTCAAAAGGATATGCTTGCTGTTGCAGAACAGATCCAAGATCCAGAAATAAAAATGAAATATTTAAAGATGTGTTATGAACACCAACAGACAATACAGGAAACTCCTCCAATACCAGATTATTCCTATAATCTCCAAAATGTAATTAACAGAATACACACAAAATCGGTGACAGAACAACCAACCACAATTCAGGATTTAAAAATGGAAATTAATATTTTAAAAACAGAAGTTAAACACTTGCAAACAGCTAGTGAAGCCGCAATCAAAGATATCAAATATCTTCATACTCAGATATCTAAACAGAAAGAAAAAGAAAAGGAATCTGTCAAAGAAGAAGAAAAAACTAAATCTTCAACAACACCATATCTGTTATTAGTCAATCAGGTAACCTTCCAGAAATGGTATATCAAAATCTCTTTTATGATTAAACCCGATTTTATCATTAAAGATGCTATTGCTTTGGTAGATAGCAGAGTAGATATGAACTGTATCCAAGAAGGTATAGTTCCAACCAGGTATTTTGAAAAGACTACTCAAAGTCTAACCAGTGCCAGTGGAAACTCTTTCCAGATCAGGTATAAAATTCCAGAAGCTTATATTTGTAACCAAGATTTATGTCTTCCAACTTCATTCGTATTAGTCAGAAATCTTGCTACAAATATTATATTAGGCACCCATTTTCTTTGTCTTTTGATGCCTATACAGAAAATTGACCAAACAGGAATTTATTCCCAATTGCAGGGTAAAACAGTGATATTTGAATTTATTACTCAACCATATACCAAAGAGTTGGATCAAATTAGAGATTTAATATCTGTTAAACAAAATCAGATAAATTTAATACAAAAAGAAGTTCAATTTTTAACAACAGAACAAAGGTTGCAACAACCTTCTTTACAACAGAAAATTAAATCCTTAGAAAAAGAATTTCAAACAGAAGTTTGCGGTGATGTTCCAAATGCTTTTTGGGAACGCAAAAAACATACAGTCACCCTGCCTTATGAACCCGATTTTGACGAAAAATATATTCCAACTAGAGCTCGTCCCAGCCATATGAAAAAGGAATATATGGAATTATGCAAAACAGAAATTCAAAGTCTCATTGACAAGAAATTAATCCGACCCAGTCACTCCCCGTGGAGTTGTACCGCTTTTTATGTAAATAAAAATGCCGAACTTGAGCGTGGTGTACCTCGCCTTGTCATTAATTATAAACCGTTAAATGATAAATTAAAATGGATTCGTTATCCCATTCCGAATAAAAAAGATCTTCTAGATCGCCTCCAGGATGCAATTATATTTTCAAAATTTGATCTCAAATCAGGATATTGGCAAATTCAAATTGCAGAACAGGATCGCTATAAAACAGCTTTTACTGTACCCTTTCGGCATTACGAATGGAATGTCATGCCATTTGGATTAAAAAATGCTCCTTCAGAATTCCAACATATCATGAATGATATTTTTAATCCATATACAGAATTTACTTTATCCTATATTGATGATGTTTTAATCTTTTCCTCATCAATTGACCAGCATATTAAACATCTTAATATTTTTAAGAATGTTATTATCAGAAATGGTTTAGTTATTTCTGCCCCAAAAATGCAGTTATTCCAACCTACTATCAGATATTTAGGTCATAATATTTCTAATGGAAGTATTATTCCGATTAACAGAAGTATGGAGTTTGCTTCGAAATTTCCCGATGAAATTAAAGACAAAACTCAGTTACAGAGATTTTTAGGAAGTCTTAACTATGTTCGAGACTATTATCATAATCTAGCCGCAGATGCTACCATTCTGTATACCAGACTCAGAAAAAATCCTCCACCATGGTCACCAGAACATACTTTACCAGTTCGCAAAATTAAAGCTAAAGTTCAACAGTTACCTTGCTTAAATTTACCCAATCCTAATTGGAAGAAGATTGTAGAGACTGATGCTTCCAATGAAGGATTTGGTGGTATTTTAAAACAGCTTAATCCCAAGACCCAGACAGAGGAATTATTGCGATTTCATTCTGGACATTGGAATCAAGCCGCTTTAAATTATCCGACCATTAAACGGGAATGTTTGGCCATTGTTAAATGTGTCATTAAATTTCAGGATGATTTATTAAATCAGCATTTCCTCATCAGAGTAGACTGCTCTGCTGCTAAACATATTTTTAAACAAGATGTAAAAAATCTTGCATCCAAACAGATATTCTTGACTTGGCAGAGTTATTTATCCAATTTTGACTTTGACATTGAGTATATCAAAGGAGAAACTAACTCTTTGCCTGATTTCTTAACCCGTGAATATTTGCAGAAATCTGTCAATGAGCAGTAGAGGCCATCGTGGGCGAGGTCATGGCAGGGGCAACACCCCTCGCTATGATCAAACAGAATATCCACCCCTCTCTCGAGGAGGTCAAACCAGTAATCCATTTTTACTCAAGTTATTTTTATATTCAACTTCCTTTTTTATTTAATTTCCAAATAGATCGTTAAGGTATATAGTGGCATCTTGAATGAACTTCCATTTTTAATTTTCTGCAACTTCCATTTTTATTTTTATTTAATTTCCTTTTTCATTCTAGTTTCTTTTCTACTCAACTTCCTTTTTTATTTAATTTCCAAATAGACCGTTAAGGTATAGTGGTTTCTAGATTGAACTTCCATTTTTAATTTTATGCAACTTTCACTTTTATTTTTATTCAACTTCCATTTTTATTCAATTTACTTTTCTATTAAACTTCATTTTTTTATTTAATTTCTAAATAGATCGTTAAGGTATTGTGGTTTCTTGAATGAACTTCCATTTTTAATTTTCTGCAACTTCCATTTTTATTTTTATTCGACTTCCATTTTTATTCAATTTACTTTTCTATTCAACTTCCTTTTTTATTTAATTTCCAAATAGATCGTTAAGATATAATGGTTTCTGGATTGAACTTCCTTTTTTATTTAATTTCCAAATAGATCGTTAAGGTATTGTGGTTTCTGGAAGGAACTTTCATTTTTAATTTTCTGCAACTTCCATTTTTATTTCTATTCAACTTCCTTTTTTATTCATGTTATATTTCTATACCACTTCCTTTTTTATTTAATTTCCAAATAAATCGTTAAGGTGTAGTGGTTTCTTGAATGAACTTCCATTTTTAATTTTCTGCAACTTCCATTTTTATTTTTATTTAACTTCCATTTTTATTCATGTTTTTTTTTTCTATTGAACTTCCTTTTTTATTTAATTTCCAAATAGATCGTTAAGGTATAGTGGTTTTTGGATTGAACTTCCATTTTTCATTTTCTGCAACTTCCATTTTTATTTTTATTAAACTTTTATTTTTATTCAATTTACTCTTCTATTAAACTTCCTTTTTTTTATTTAATTTCCAAACAGATCGTTAAGGTATAGCGGTTTCTTGAATGATCTTCCATTTTTAATTTTCTGCAACTTCCATTTTTATTTTTATTCGACTTCCATTTTTATTCAAGTCATTTTTCTATTCAACTTCCTTTTTTTATTTAATTTCCAAATAGATCGTTCAAGTATAGCGGTTTCTTTAATGAACTTTCAATTTTAATTTTCTGCAACTTCCATTCGTGTTTCTATTCAACTTCCTTATTTATTCAAGTTTCTTTTCTATTCAACTTCCTTTTTTATTAAATTTCCAAATAGATTGTTAAGGTATAGTGGTTTCTGGACTGAACTTCCATTTTTAATTTTATGCAACTTTCACTTTTATTTTTATTCAACTTCCATTTTTATTCAATATACTTTTCTATTAAACTTCCTTTTTTATTTAATTTCCAAATAGATCGTTAAGGTATAGTGGTTTCTTGAATGAACTTTCATTTTTAATTTTCTGCAACTTCCATTTTTATTCAATTTACTTTTCTATTCAACTTACTTTTTTATTTAATTTCCAAATAGATCGTTAAGGTATAGTGGTTTCTTGAATGAACTTCCATTTTTAATTTTATGCAACTTTCATTTTCATTTTTATTTAACTTCCATTTTTATTCAATTTACTTTTCTATTAAAGTTCCTTTTTTTATTTAATTTCCAAATAGATCGTTAAGGTATAGTGGTTTCTGGATTGAACTTCCATTTTTTATTTTCTGTACCTTCCATTTTTATTTTTATTCGACTTCCATTTTTATTCAATTTACTTTTCTATTCAACTTCCTTTTTTATTTAATTTCCAAATAGATCGTTAAGGTATAGTGGTTTATGGATTGAACTTCCATTTTTAATTTTATGCAACTTTCATTTTTATTTTTATTCAACTTCCTTTTTTATTCAATTTACTTTTCTATTAAACTTCCTTTTTTTATTTAATTTCCAAATAGATCGTTAAGGTAACGTGGTTTCTTGAATGATCTTCCATTTTTAATTTTTTGCAACTTCCATTTTTATTTTTATTCGACTACCATTTTTACTCAAGTTATTTTTTTATTCAACTTCCTTTTTTATTTAATTTCCAAATAGATCATTAAGGTATAGTGACTTCTTGAATGAACTTCCATTTTTAATTTTCGGCAACTTCCATTTTTATTTTTATTCCACATTTATTTTTATTCAATTTACTTTTCTATTCAACTTCCTTTTTTATTTAATTTCCAAACAGATCGTTAAGGTATAGCGGTTTCTTGAATGAACTTACATTTTTAATTTTCTGCAACTTCCATTTTTAATTTTATTCAACTTCCATTTTTGTTCAAGTCATTTTTTTATTCAACTTCCTTTTTATTTAATTTCCAAATAGATCGTTCAGGTATAGTGGTTTCTTTAATGAACTTTCAATTTTAATTTTTTGCCACTTCCATTGGTGTTTCTATTGAACTTCTTTATTTATTCAAGTTTCTTTTCTATTCAACTTCCTTTTTTATTTAATTTCCAAATAGATTGTTAAGGTATAGTGGTTTCTGGATTGAACATCTATTTTAATTTTAAGCAACTTTCACTTTTATTTTTATTCAACTTCCATTTTTATTCAATTTACTTTTCTATTAAACTTCCTTTTTCATTTAATTTCCAAATAGATCGGTAAGGAATAGTGGTTTCTTGAATGAACTTCCATTTTTAATTTTCTGCAACTTCCATTTTTATTTTTATTCGACTTCCATTTTTATTCAATTTACTTTTCTATTCAACTTCCTTTTTTATTCAATTTCCAAATAGATCGTTAAGGTATAGTGGTTTCTGGATTGAACTTCCATTTTTAATTTTATGCAACTTTCACTTTTATTTTTATTCAACTTCCATTTTTATTCAATTTACTTTTCTATTAAACTTCATTTTTTATTTAATTTCCAACTAGATCGTTAACGTATTGTGGTTTCTTGAACGAACTTCCATTTTTAATTTTCGGCAACTCCTATTTTTATTTTTATTCGACTTCCATTTTTATTCAATGTATTTTTCTATTCAACTTCCTTTTTTATTTAATTTCCAAATAGATCGTTAAGGTATAGTCGTATCGGGAATGAACTTCCATTTTTATTTCTATTGAACTTCCTTTTTTATTCATGTTATTTTTCTATTCCGTTTCGTTTTTTATTTAATTTCCAAATAAATCGTTAAGGTGTAGCAGTTTCTTGAATGAACTTCCATTTTTAATTTTCTGCAACTTCCATTTTTATTTTTATTTAGCTTCCTTTTTTATTCAAGTTTTTTTTCTACTCAACTTCCTTTTTTATTTAATTTCCAAATAGATCGTTAAGGTATAGTGGTTTCTGGATTGAACTTCCATTTTTAATTTTCGGCAACTTCCATTTTTATTTTTATTCAACTTTTATTTTTATTAAATTTACTTTTGTATTCAACTTCCTTTTTTTATTTAATTTCCAAACAGATCGTTAAGGTATAGCGGTTTCTTGAATGAACTTACATTTTTAATTTTCTGCAACTTCCATTTTTATTCAATTTACTTTTCTATTAAACTTCATTTTTTATTTAATTTCCAAATAGATCATTAATGTATAAGCGTTCCTTGAATGAACTTCCATTTTTAATTTTCTGCAACTTCCATTTTTATTTTTATTCGACTTCCATTTTTATTCAATTTACTTTTCTATTCAACTTCCTTTTTTATTTAATTTCAAATAGATCGTTAAGGTATAGTGGTTTCTTGAATGAACTTCCATTTTTAATTTTATGCAACTTTCATTTTCATTTTTATTTAACTTCCATTTTTATTCAATTTACTTTTCTATTAAAGTTCCTTTTTTATTTAATTTCCAAATAGATCGTTAAGGTATAGTGGTTTCCGGATTGAACTTCCATTTTTAATTTTTTGCACCTTCCATTTTTATTTTTATTCGACTTCCATTTTTATTCAATTTACTTTTTTATTCAACTTCCTTCTTTATTTAGTTTCCAAATATATCGTTAAGGTATAGTGGTTTATTGGTTGAACTTCCATTTTTAATTTTATGCAACTTTCATTTTTATTTTTATTCACCTTTCATTTTTATTCAATTTACTTTTCTATTAAACTTCATTTTTTATTTAATTTCCAAATAGATCGTTAAGGTATAGTGGTTTCTTGAATGATCTTCCATTTTTAATTTTCTGCAACTTCCATTTTTACTTTAGTTTTTTTTCTATTCAACTTCCTTTTTTATTTAATTTCCAAATAGATCGTTAAGGTATAGTGACTTCTTCAATGAACTTCCATTTTTAATTTTCTGCAACATCCATTTTTATTTTTATTCCACTTTTATTTTTATTCAATTTACTTTTCTATTCAACTTCATTTTTCTATTTAATTTCCAAACAGATCGTTAAGGTATAGCGGTTTCTTGAATGAACGTACATTTTTAATTTTCTGCAACTTCCCTTTTTATTTTTATTCGACTTCCATTTTTATTCGTGTCATTTTTCTACTCAACTTCCTTTTTTATTTAATTTCCAAATAGATCGTTCAGGTATAGTGGTTTCTTTAATGAACTTTCAATTTTAATTTTCTGCCACTTCCATTTGTATTTCTATTCAACTTCTTTATTTATTCAAGTTTCTTTTCTATTGAACTTCCTTTTTTATTTAATTTCCAAATAGATTGTTAAGGTATAGTGGTTTCTGGATTGAACTTCCATTTTTATTTTATGCAACTTTCACTATTATTTTTATTCAACTTCCATTTTTATTCAATTTACTTTTGTATTAAACTTCCTTTTTTATTTAATTTCCAAATAGATCGTTAAGGTACAGTGGTTTCTTAAATGAACTTCCATTTTTAATTTTCTGCAACTTCCATTTTTATTTTTATTCGACTTCCATTTTTATTCAATTTACTTTTCTATTCAACTTCCTTTTTTTATTTAATTTCCAAACAGATCGTTAAGGTATTGCGGTTTCTTAAATGAACTTACATTTTTAATTTTCTGTAACTTCCATTTTTATTTTTATTCGACTTCCATTTTTATTCAAGTCATTTTTCTATTCAACTTCCTTTTATATTTAATGTTTCTTCAATGAACTTTCAATTTTAATTTTCTGCAACTTCCATTTGTATATTTATTCAACTTCTTTACTTATTCAAGTTTCTTTTCTATTCAACTTCCTTTTTTATTTAATTTCTAAATAGATTGTTAAGGTATAGTGGTTTCTGGATTGAACTTCCATTTTAATTTTATACAACTTTCACTTTTATTTTTATTCAACTTCCATTTTTATTCAATTTACATTGCTATTAAACTTCCTTTTTTATTTAATTTCCAAATAAATCGTTAAGGTATAGTTGTTTCTTGAATGAACTTCCATTTTTAATTTTCGGCGACTTCCATTTTTATTTTTATTCGACTTCCATTTTTATTCAATTTACTTTACTATTCGACTTCCTTTTTTATTTAATTTCCAAATATATCGTTAAGGTATAGTGGTTTCTGGATTGAACTTCCATTTTTAGTTTTATGCAACTTTCACTTTTATTTTTATTCAACTTCCATTTTTATTCAATTTACTTTTCTATTAAATTTCATTTTTTATTTAATTTCCAAATAGATCGTTCACGTATTGTGGTTTCTTGAATGAACTTCCATTTTTAATTTTCTGCAACTTCCATTTTTATTTTTATTCGACTTCCATTTTTATTCAATGTATTTTTCTATTCAACTTTCTTTTTTATTTAATTTCCAAATAGATCGTTAAGGTATAGTGGTTTCGGGATTGAACTTCCATTTTTAATTTCATGCAACTTTCGTTTTTATTTTTATTCAACTTCCATTTTTATTTAATTTACTTTTCTATTAAACTTCCTTTTTTATTTAATTTCCAAATAGATCGTTAAGGTATAGTGGTTTCTGGATTGAACTTCCATTTTTCATTTTATGCAACTTTCACTTTTATTTTTATTCAACTTCCATTTTTATTCAATTTACTTTTCTATTAAACTTAAATTTTTATTTAATTTCCAAGTAGATTGTTAACGTATTGTGGTTTCTTGAATGAACTTCCATTTTTAATTTTCTGCAACTTCCATTTTTATTTTTATTCAATGAACTATTCTATTCTACTTCCTTTGTTAATTAATTTCCAAATAGATCGTTAAGGTGTAGTGGTTTCTGGATTGAACTTCCATTTTTATTTTTAAGCAACTTTCACTTTTATTTTTATTCAACTTCCCTTTTTATTCAATTTACTTTTCTATTAAACTTCCTTTTTTATTTAATTTCCAAATAAATCGTTAAGGTATAGTGGTTTCTTGAATGAACTTCCATTTTTAATTTTCTGCAACTTCCATTTTTATTTTTATTCGACTTCCATTTTTATTCAATTTACTTTTCTATTCAACTTCCATTTTTATTTAATTTCCAAATAGATCGTTAAGGTATAGTGGTTTATGGATTGAACTTCCATTTTTAATTTTATGCAACTTTCATTTTTATTTTTGTTTAACTTCCATTTATATTTAATTTACTTTTCTTTTAAACTTCCTTTTTTATTTAATTTCCAAATAGGTCGTTAAGGTATAGTGGTTTATGGATTGAACTTCCATTTTTCATTTTATGCAACTTTCATTTTTAGTTTTATTTAACTTCCTTTTTTATTTACTTTCCAAATAGATCGTTAAGGTATAGTCGTTTCTTGAATGAACTCTCATTTTTAATTTTCTGCAACTTCCATTTTTATTTTTATTAGACTTCCATTTTTATTCAATTTACTTGTCTATTAAACTTCCTTTTTTATTTAATTTCCAAATAGATAGTTAAGGTATAGTGGTTTCTTGAATGATCTTCCATTTTTAATTTTCTGCAACTTCTATTTTTATTTTTATTCGACTTCCATTTTTACTCAAGTTATTTTTCTATTCAACTTCCTTTTTTATTTAATTTCCAAATAGATCGTTAAGGTATAGTGGTTTCTGGATTGAACTTCCATTTTTCATTTTATGCAACTTTCACTTTTATTTTTATTCAACTTCCATTTTTATTCAATTTACTTTTCTATTAAACTTAAATTTTTATTTAATTTCCAACTAGATTGTTAACGTATTGTGGTTTCTTGAATGAACTTCCACTTTTAATTTTCTGCAACTTCCATTTTTATTTTTATTCAATGTACTTTTCTATTCTACTTCCTTTGTTAATTAATTTCCAAATAGATCGTTAAGGTGTAGTGGTTTCTGGATTGAACTTCCATTTTTATTTTTAAGCAACTTTCACTTTTATTTTTATTCAACTTCCCTTTTTATTCAATTTACTTTTCTATTAAACTTCCTTTTTTATTTAATTTCCAAATAAATCGTTAAGGTATAGTGGTTTTTTGAATGAACTTCCATTTTTAATTTTCTGCAACTTCCATTTTTATTTTTATTCGACTTCCATTTTTATTCAATTTACTTTTCTATTCAACTTCCTTTTTTATTTAATTTCCAAATAGATCGTTAAGGTATAGTGGTTTATGGATTGAACTTCCATTTTTAATTTTATGCAACTTTCATTTTTATTTTTATTTAACTTCCATTTTTATTTAATTTACTTTTCTTTTAAACTTCCTTTTTTATGTAATTTCCAAATAGGTCGTTAAGGTATAGTGGTTTATGGATTGAACTTCCATTTTTCATTTTATGCAACTTTCATTTTTAGTTTTATTTAACTTCCTTTTTTATTTACTTTCCAAATAGATCGTTAAGGTATAGTCGTTTCTTGAATGAACTCTCATTTTTAAGTTTCTGCAACTTCCATTTTTATTTTTATTAGACTTCCATTTTTATTCAATTTACTTTTCTATTAAACTTCCTTTTTTATTTAATTTCCAAATAGATAGTTAAGGTATAGTGGTTTCTTGAATGATCTTCCATTTTTAATTTTCTGCAACTTCTATTTTTATTTTTATTCGACTTCCATTTTTACTCAAGTTATTTTTCTATTCAACTTCCTTTTTTTACTTAATTTCCAAATAGATCGTTAAGGTATAGTGACTTCTTCAATGAACTTCCATTTTTAATTTTCTGCAACTTCCCTTTTTTATTTATTTAACTTCCTTTTTCATTCTAGTTTCTTTTCTACTCAACTTCCTTTTTCATATAATTTCCAAATAGACCGTTAAGGTATAGTGGTTTTTGGATTGCACTTTCATTTTTAATTTTATGCAACTTTCACTTTTATTTTTATTTAACTTCCATTTTTATTCAATTTACTTTTCTATTAAAATTCCTTTTTTATTTAATTTCCAAATAGGTAGTTAAGGTATAGTGGTTTCTGGATTGAACTTCCATTTTTAATTTTCTGCACCTTCCATTTTTATTTTATTCGACTTCCATTTTTATTCAATTTATTTTTCTATTCAACTCCTTTTTGATTTAATTTCCAAATAGATCGTTAAGGTATAGTGACTTCTTCAATGAACTTCCATTATTAATTTTCTGCAACTTCCATTTTTATTTTTATTCAATTTACTTTTCTATTCAAGTTCCTTTTTTTATTTAATTTCCAAACAGATCGTTAAGTTATAGCGGTTTCTTGAATGATGTTACATTTTTAATTTTCTGCAACTTCCATTTTTATTTTTATTCGACTTCCATTTTTATTCAAGACATTTTTCTATTCAACTTCCTTTTTTATTTAATTTCCAAATAGATCGTTCAGGTATAGAGGTTTCTTTAATGAACTTTCAATTTTAATTTTCTGCAACTTCCATTTGTATTTCTATTCAAATTCTTTATTTATTCAAGTTTCTTTTCTATTCAACTTCCTTTTTTATTTAATTTCCAAATAGATTGTTAAGGTATAGTGGTTTCTGGATTGAACTTCCATTTTAATTTTATACAACTTTCACTTTTATTTTTATTCAACTTCCATTTTTATTCAATTTACTTTGCTATTAAACTTCCTTTTTTATTTAATTTCCAAATAGATCATTAAGGTATAGTGGTTTGTTGAATGAACTTTCATTTTTAATTTTCTGCAACTTCTATTTTTATTTTTATTCGACTTGCATTTTTATTCAATTTACTTTACTATTCAACTTCCTTTTTTATTTAATTTCCAAATAGATCGTTAAGGTATAGTGGTTTCTGCATTGAACTTCTATTTTTAATTTTATGCAACTTTCACTTTTATTTTTATTCACCTTCCATTTTTATTCAATTTACTTTTCTATTAAACTTCATTTTTTATTTAATTTCCAAATAGGTCGTTAACGTATTGTGGTTTATGGATTGAACTTCCATTTTTTCATTTTATGCAACTTTCATTTTTATTTTTATTTAACTTCCATTTTTATTCAATTTACTTTTCTATTAAACTTCCTTTTTTATTTAATTTCCAAATTGATCTTTAAGGTATAGTGGTTTCTGGATTGAACATCCATTTTTAATTTTCTGCACCTTCCATTTTTATTCAATTTACTTTTCTATTCAACTTCCTTTTTTATTTAATTTCCAAATAGATCGTTAAGGTATAGTGGTTTATGGATTGAACTTTCATTTTTAATTTTATGCAACTTTCATTTTTATTTTTATTCAACTTCCATTTTTATTCTATTTACTTTTCTATTAAACTTCCTTTTTTATTTAATTTCCAAATAGATCGTTAAGGTATAGTGGTTTATTGAATGATCTTCCACTTTTAATTTTCTGCAACTTCCATTTTTACTCATGTTATTTTTCTATTCAACTTCCTTTTTTTATTTAATTTCCAAATAGATCGTTAAGGTATAGTGACTTCTTGAATGAACTTCCATTTTTAATTTTCTGCAACTTCCATTTTTGTTTTTATTTAACTTCCTTTTTCATTGTAGTTTCTTTTCTACACAACTTCCTTTTTTATATAATTTCCAAATAGACCGTTAAGGTATAGTGGTTCTTGGATTGCACTTCCATTTTTAATTTTATGCAACTTTCACTTTTATTTTTATTTAACTTCCATTATTATTCAATTTACTTTTCTATTAAACTTCCTTTTTTATTTAATTTCCAAATAGATCGTTAAGGTATAGTGGTTTCTGGATTGAACTTCCATTTTTAATTTTCTGCACCTTCCATTTTTATTTTTATTCAACTTCCATTTTTATTCAACTTACTTTTCTATTCAACTTCCTTTTTTATTTAATTTCCGAATAGATCATTAAGGTATAGTGGTTTACGGATTGAACTTCCATTTTTAATTTTATGCAACTTTCATTTTTATTTTTATTTAACTTCCATTTTTATTCAATTTACTTTTCAATTAAACTTCCTTTTTTTTATTTAATTTCCAAATAGATCGTTAAGGTATAATGGTTTCACCAATGAACTTCCAATTTTAATTTTGGGTAACTGACATTTTTATTTCTATTCAACTTCTTTTTTTGTTCAAGTTTCTTTTCTAGTCAACTTCTTTTTTTATTTAATTTTCAAATAGATTGTTATGGTATAGTGGCTTCGGGATTGGACTTTCATTTTTAATTTTATTCAACTTTCAATTTTATTTTTATTCAACTTCCATTTTTATTCAATTTACTTTTCTATTAAACTTCCTTTTTTATTTAATTTTCCAAATAGATCGTTAAGGTATAGTGGTTTCTTGAATGATCTTCCAGTTTTAATTTTCTGCAACTTCCATTTTTATTTTTATTCGTCTTCCATTTTTACTCAAGTTATTTTTCTATGCAACATCCTTTTTTATTTAATTTCCAAATAGATCGTTAAGGTATAGTGACTTCTTGAATGAACTTCCATTTTTAATTTTCTGCAGTTTCCCTTTTTTCTTTTATTCGACTTCCATTTTTATTCAATTTACTTTTCTACTCAACTTCCTTTTTTATTTAATTTCCAAATAGACCGTTAAGGTATAGTGCTTTCTGGATTGAACTTCCATTTTTCATTTTATGCAACTTTCACTTTTCTTTTTATTCAACTTCCATTTTTATTCAATTTACTTTTCTATTAAACTTCATTTTTTATTTAATTTCTAAATAGATCATTAAGGTATAGTGGTATCTTGAATGAACTTCCATTTTTAATTTTCTGCAACTCCCATTTTTATTTTTGTTAGACTTTCATTTTTATTTTTATTCAACTTCCATTTTTATTTAATTTACTTTTCTATTAGACTTCCGTTTTTATTTAATTTCCAAATAGATCGTTAAGGTATAGTGGTTTCTTGAATGAACTTCCATTTTTATTTCTATTCAACTTCCATTTTTATTCATGTTATTTTTCTATTCAACTACCTTTTTTATTTAATTTCCAAATAAACCGTTAAGGTATAGTGGTTTCTTGAATGAACTTTCATTTTTAATTTTCTGCAACTTCCATTTTTATTTTTATTTAACTTCCTTTTTTATTCTAGTTTCTTTTCTACTCAACTTCCTTTTATATTTAATTTCCAAATAGATCATTAAGGTATAGTTGTTTCTGTATTGAACTTCCATTTTTAATTTTCTGCAACTTCCTTTTTTATTTTTAATCAATTTACTTTTCTATAAAACTTCCTTTTTTTATTTAATTTCCAAACTGATCGTTAAGGTATAGCGGTTTCTTGAATGAACTTACATTTTTATTTTTCTGCAGCTTCCATTTTTATTTTTATTCGACTTCCATTTTTATTCAAGTTATTTTTCTATTCAACTTCCTTCTTTATTTAATTTCCAAATATATCGTTAAGGTATAGTGGTTTCTGGAATGAACTTTCAATTTTAATTTTCTGCAACTTCCATTTTTATTTCTATTCAACTTCTTGTTTTATTCAAGTTTCTTTTCTATTCAACTTCCTTTTTTATTTAATTTCCAAATAGATCGTTAAGTTATAGTGGTTTCTGGACTGAACTTCCATTTTTAATTTAATGAAACTTTCACTTTTATTTTTTTTCAACTTCCATTTTTATTCAATTTACTCTTCTATTAAACTTCCTTTTTTATTTAATTTCCAAATAGATCGTTAAGGTATAATGGTTTCACCAATGAACTTCCAATTTTAATTTTGGGTAACTGACATTTTTATTTCTATTCAACTTCTTTTTTTGTTCAAGTTTCTTTTCTAGTCAACTTCTTTTTTTATTTAATTTTCAAATAGATTGTTATGGTATAGTGGCTTCGGGATTGGACTTTCATTTTTAATTTTATTCAACTTTCAATTTTATTTTTATTCAACTTCCATTTTTATTCAATTTACTTTTCTATTAAACTTCCTTTTTTATTTAATTTTCCAAATAGATCGTTAAGGTATAGTGGTTTCTTGAATGATCTTCCAGTTTTAATTTTCTGCAACTTCCATTTTTATTTTTATTCGTCTTCCATTTTTACTCAAGTTATTTTTCTATGCAACATCCTTTTTTATTTAATTTCCAAATAGATCGTTAAGGTATAGTGACTTCTTGAATGAACTTCCATTTTTAATTTTCTGCAGTTTCCCTTTTTTCTTTTATTCGACTTCCATTTTTATTCAATTTACTTTTCTACTCAACTTCCTTTTTTATTTAATTTCCAAATAGACCGTTAAGGTATAGTGCTTTCTGGATTGAACTTCCATTTTTCATTTTATGCAACTTTCACTTTTCTTTTTATTCAACTTCCATTTTTATTCAATTTACTTTTCTATTAAACTTCATTTTTTATTTAATTTCTAAATAGATCATTAAGGTATAGTGGTATCTTGAATGAACTTCCATTTTTAATTTTCTGCAACTCCCATTTTTATTTTTGTTAGACTTTCATTTTTATTTTTATTCAACTTCCATTTTTATTTAATTTACTTTTCTATTAGACTTCCGTTTTTATTTAATTTCCAAATAGATCGTTAAGGTATAGTGGTTTCTTGAATGAACTTCCATTTTTATTTCTATTCAACTTCCATTTTTATTCATGTTATTTTTCTATTCAACTACCTTTTTTATTTAATTTCCAAATAAACCGTTAAGGTATAGTGGTTTCTTGAATGAACTTTCATTTTTAATTTTCTGCAACTTCCATTTTTATTTTTATTTAACTTCCTTTTTTATTCTAGTTTCTTTTCTACTCAACTTCCTTTTATATTTAATTTCCAAATAGATCATTAAGGTATAGTTGTTTCTGTATTGAACTTCCATTTTTAATTTTCTGCAACTTCCTTTTTTATTTTTAATCAATTTACGGTATAGCGGTTTCTTGAATGAACTTACATTTTTATTTTTCTGCGGCTTCCATTTTTATTTTTATTCGACTTCCATTTTTATTCAAGTTATTTTTCTATTCAACTTCCTTTTTTATTTAATTTCCAAATATATCGTTAAGGTATAGTGGTTTCTGGAATGAACTTTCAATTTTAATTTTCTGCAACTTCCATTTTTATTTCTATTCAACTTCTTTTTTTATTCAAGTTTCTTTTCTATTCAACTTCCTTTTTTATTTAATTTCCAAATAGATCGTTAAGTTATAGTGGTTTCTGGACTGAACTTCCATTTTTAATTTAATGCAACTTTCACTTTTATTTTTTTTCAACTTCCATTTTTATTCAATTTACTCTTCTATTAAACTTCCTTTTTTATTTAATTTCCAAATAGATCGTTAAGGTATAATGGTTTCTCCAATGAACTTCCAATTTTAATTTTCTGTAACTTACATTTTTATTTCTATTCAACTTCTTTTTTTATTCAAGTTTCTTTTCTAGTCAACTTCTTTTTTTATTTAATTTTCAAATAGATTTTTATGGTATAGTGGCTTCAGGATTGGACTTTCATTTTTAATTTTTTGCAACTTTCACTTTTATTTTTATTGTACTTCCGTTTTTATTTAATTTGCTTTTCTATTAAACTTCCTTTTTTTATTTAATTTCCAAATATATCGTTAAGGTATAATGGTTTTTTGAATGAACTTCCAATTTTAATTTTCTGCAACTTCCATTTTTATTTCTATTCAACTTCTTTTTTTATTCAAGTTTCTTTTCTATTCAACTTCTTTTTTTATTTAATTACCAAATAGATTGTTATGGTATAGTGGTTTCTGGATTGAACTTTCATATTTAATTTTATGCAATTTCCATTTTTATTTTTATTTAACTTCCTTTTTTATTCAAGTTTCTTTTCTACTCAACTTCCTTTTTTATTTAATTTCCAAATAGATCGTTAAGGTATAGTGTTTTCTGGATTGAACTTCCATATTTAATTTTCTGCAACTTCCATTTTTATTTTTATTCAATTTACTTTTCTATTAAACTTCCTTTTTTATTTAATTTCCAAACAGATCGTTAAGGTATAGTGGTTTCCTGAATGATCTTCCATTTTTTATTTTTTGCAACTTTCATTTTTATTTTTATTCAACTTTTATTTTTATTCAATTTACTTTTCTATTCAACTTCCTTTTTTATTTAATTTTCAAACAGATCGTTAAGGTATAGCGGTTTCTTAAATGAACTTACATTTTTAATTTTCTGCAACTTCCATTTTTATTTTTATTCGACTTCCATTTTTCTTCAAGTCATTTTTCTATTCAACTTCCTTTTTTATTTAATTTCCAAATAGATCGTTCAGGTATAGTGGTTTCTTTAATGAACTTTTAATTTTAATTTTCTACAACTTCCATTGGTATTTCTATTCAACTCCTTTATTTATTCAAGTTACTTTTCTATTCAACTTCCTTTTTTATTTAATTTCCAAATAGATTGTTAAGGTATAGTGGTTTCTGGATTGAACTTCTATTTTTAATTTTATGCAACTTTTACTTTTATTTTTATTGAACTTCCATTTTTATTGAATTTACTTTTCTATTAAACTTCCTTTTTTATTTAATTTCCAAATAGATCGTTAAGGTATAGTGGTTTCTTGAATGAACTTCAATTTTAATTTTCTGCAACTTCCATTTTTATTTTTATTCAACTTCTTTTTTTATTTAATTTCCGAATAGATTGTTATGTTATAGTGGTTTCTGGATTGAACTTTCATTTTTAATTTTATGCAATTTCCGTTTCTATTTTTATTTAACTTCCTTTTTTATTCAAGTTTCTTTTCTACTCAACTTCCTTTTTTATTTAATTTCCAAATAGATCGTTATGGTATAGTGGTTTCTGGATTGAACTTCCAATTTTAATTTTTTGCAACTTCCATTTTTATTTCTATTCAACTTATTTTTTTATTCAAGTTTCTTTTCTATTCAACTTCTTTTTTTTATTTAATTTCCAAATAGATTATAGCGATCCCGGGTTTACCCTTGTTGTACAGTGATCCGGACATGTGTCCGTGGATGTTGGTAGTTGTTTATTATCTTGTTTACATCCTTTCTTACTTTGTATTTGAGTTATAGGATGTGTTGAGCGGGTTGGTTACAGGTTGGTTGAGTTTAGAAACCAAAACTAGTTGCCCAGATTTTTGGCCTGTACGCTCGAGCGGAGGTGTTGGCGCTCGAGCGTAGATTACATCCATCCAGTATCTTGTTGTGCAGTGTTGTGAGCTCGAGCGTAGGGATTGGGAGCTCGAGCGGAGGCCTGGTTCTGCAAAAGTGCTGGGCGAGAGCATTCTGCGCTCGAGCGGGAAGTTGGCCGCTCGAGCGGAAGTCTGTGAGTGGCCGCTCGAGCGGGGTGTTTTACGCTCGAGCGGAAGACTGGGTTTAAGTCCCGAGATTGTGACTTTTCAAATCACTTTTTACTTTCTCTTCTCTCTCTTACTTTTCCAAAATCACCATTGTTGAGTCTCTCACTCTAGACTCTACCTTCTCTCTAGGTTTTGATCTAGTAGGGGTGATTTACTCACCTTTGGCCTTTACAAAAAAGTTGTTGATCGTCGAGGGCTTCATTTTAATCTGAAAATCTCGGGTTTTGGAGCACGTTGGGTTTTGTTGTCTTCTCCTTTGGGACTCCGAATTTGAGGTAGGGATAACCTACTCCTCTCTATGGGTTTTGTCTTTAAATTTTGGTATTTTGAGATGTTGGGCTTGGTTTGGTAATCTTGTAAAGGTTTAGGGGCTTTTGTGTAATTTTTACAAAGGTTGGGGTTTTATTCATAATAAACCTAGATGCATGTTTGGCATAGAAAAATGGAATGATTGTTGAATCATTGATGAAAATGGGACCTAAGGGTTGAAATAGTAATTATGGAAAATGGCCTAATTACATTGTTTAATTAATTGGGATAATTAATTGGTGAGGAATGAGGAAATGAAATGTTGACTGAATATCCATTTGTGCATTTATTTTCTGTTTTAGAAATAACTGCTTTGGGCTATCGGTGGAGGATAGTCGAGATTGTTGTAGACAATGCATGATGATTAGGTAAACGGAAACTAATCAATGGAATGTGTCATGGAACTTGACGGTTGATAGAATACATTAATTGTATGTATTGTGTGATTGTATATAGAACCAATGTGTTTATATACGTTATGTGTAGAGGAGGAGATAGGGGATGTACTCCGCGGTTTAGGGGAAGATAGGGGATGTACCTCTAAACCGGATAGGTATTGGGAGGAGATAGGGGATGAACTCCGTAGACAGAGCTCATATGCTTGTCTAGAGAAGTGAAGATAGAGCTCATATGCTTATCTTTGTGAAGTGTGGATACAGCTTGTATGCTTATCTGTGGATATTGTTGATATACATATCTGTTGTGAAGTGTGGATACAGCTTGTATGCTTATCTGTGGATACTGTTGATATACATATCTGTTGAGAATGTGGATATAGCTTTTATGCTTATCTGAATGTGAGATATTGTTTCTATACATATCTGTGGAAATGATGATAGAGCTAGCATGCTTATCTGTTGAAAAAGGGAAAATGAAAAGTAATTGGGACTTGTAAGTCGTTGACATAAATATGTAATTTATGTGATTGTATCAGTGTTGACCAACTATCAATTGCTAACGTTTTAGTCATTGTCCATGGTTGGTTTAGTGTATTTCTACTGGGCTGTGGCTCACCCTATATGGGAATATCATTTTCAGGTACAGGAAGCATGCCACCTCCAAGGACATAGCTGGGAGGCTTGTGGCGGGCATAGTTTTGTCGTTTTACTTTGATGTATTACATGTAATTTCAAGCCAAGGGCTTAATGTGTAAACGAGTTAGAACTCTTTGTTGTAACCAAGCGTTAACTTGGAAAGCTGTAAGCCCGTAGGGCATTTTGTTATGAGATTAAACATGTAATACTTATGTCTTGGAATTCTAATGAATGAAGGGAATGCGGATAGTTTAAATGTAAATTCATGTCTTATCTGATGGGTTTATTGTTATTATTTTGAGGGCGTTACAACTTGGTATCAGAGCGTACCGGGTTCGAATACTTTGGGTACGTGGGAAGTGATTAGGATCACAATGGGTTTGTCTCGCTTGATAGAGACTTAGATGTAGTATCATATGCTATGTGCTTAAGTGATAACATGCTTATGTGACTATGTGGGTATGGGATTTAATTTCTAGGATGTTGATTGGATCCTTGAGTTTCTGGGAGTCTTGTTGGAAAAGCACTTGATCAATGCTATTTCTAACCGGAACTCTAGTAACGCCTCGGACTGTCATTATCCGGAAATGAAATTCGTAAGTGCTTATGTGTTTATGTGCTTATGTGGAGTGAATTACACTTGTCCATGCATTAGGACGTGAGTGTTTAGTTTCGGCACACCTATGAATGTGCTAACGTTCTGTGTTGCCTTTATTAGGATGTCAGGACGAGGAAGAGGTGCTAGGCGTGGTAGACCTGCAAGGCAGGAAGTACCGTTACAGGGTGAGATTCCGGCAGTGCAGGAGGGAGTTGGGCAGGCCAATGTGGCCGAGCCAGTAGGTCAGCAGGCTATGGGTGCCTTGGCCAGAGAGATAGCAGGAGCTTTGGGTACTCTTAGAGCTGGGAATCAGGCAGCTGAGACAGGGCCTTCCTTCTTGAAGAGGGAGTTCTTTCGGTGTAATCCGGACGAGTTTATCGGGGATCCTAAAGAGCCGCTTAAGGCAAATGAATGGCTCGAACAGACAACGAAGACGTTTGAGATGCTTGGCATCGAGGACGGAGCACTGAAAGTGACCTTGGCATCTTTTCAACTGAAGGGAGATGCGGGTCAATGGTGGAAATACGAGAAAGCTCGTGTTGGTGGTACTTGGGAGGCGTTTGTGAATGCTTTTCAGGAGAGGTTTTTATCAGCAGCAGCTAGGGAGAAGCTGAGAGATCAGTTCAGCCGGCTTAATCAGCAGGGCTTGTCAGTGGCCGAGTTTGAGGCTACTTTTACCAGTCTGTCTAGGTTTGAACCTGAACTGGTGGCGTCTGAGGAACGCCGTTGCTATGAGTTTGAGCGGAAGTTGAGGCGGGGCCTCAAGTTGAGAATTGGTGGGTCTTATATTCGAGAGTATAGACACTTAGTGGATGCTGCAGCTCATATGGAGCTTATGATGCAGGAGGAGGATGAGGGTCAGAGAGGCTCCAAGAGGAGCCAGGATAGTCAGGGTGATGGCAGGAGACAGAAGGGTTATAACCCTCAGCAGTCGCAGGGTGGTGTTGCTAGATCGACCTTCCCAGTGCCGAGTGCAGGCTCCGGGAGAGGTGGTCAGGGGGATTTCACCTGTTACAAGTGTGGCCAGTTGGGTCACAAGGTATCTGTTTGCCCGCAGAAGGGTGGGGGTCAGAAAGCTGCTTCTTCTTCAGCTAGACCGCAGAGTCAGAGTTTGGGCAGGGGACAGCTCTTGACTTGTTATCAGTGTGGACAACCTGGGCACATGAAGAGGTTTTGCCCACAGTTGAGTGCCACTTCGGGAGCGTCTGGTTCTAGGCAGACGCAGGGTTTTCAGCCAGCTCAGTCTGTGCAGGCCTCGAGGGCCAATCCGGGAGCTTCGTCATCCCAGTCTGTGCAGCAGTCTTTTGCTCCGAGAGGTGAGCAGGTAGACCAGGGGCCTACGGGGCGCGTGTATGCTGTTACCGCGCAGGATTTAGTACCGGCTCCATCAGTAGTGAGAGGTACTTTTCTGTTTTGCAACTCAGTTGCTAATGTGTTGATAGACACGGGTGCATCTCATTCTTTTATATCTGCTGCATTTGCATCTGTTTTGGAATTGGAGTTAGCACAGTTAGCATCTCCTATTTGTGTGGTATCGCCTTTGGGTGGTGAGTTGATTCTGAAACAGGGTGTTAGAGGATGTGATATAGAGGTCGCCGACCATAGGCTTCCTTTTCCGTTTGTTGTCATGCCCATGAAGGGTTTTGATGTTATTTTGGGTATGGACTGGTTATCGTCATACCGGGCTGTTATTGATTGCTACCGCCAGAGGGTTACATTGTGTACCTTGAGCGGGGAGTGGTTCCATTTCTTGGGGGACCGGGTTGGTAGTGTTTTGCCACCGGGGTATGATTCGCGAGGGCGAAGTGAGCTTAGTAGTCTACTTGCCAGCTTTGGGAGTGGTGAGAGTGGTGAGACCCAGGTTATATTGCCAAGGGTGGTTTGTGAGTATTCGGATGTCTTTCCCGAAGATCTTGTTAGTTTGCCACCTCACCGAGAGATAGAGTTCTCTATTGATTTAGTGCCTGGTACGGCACCGATTTCTATGGCACCTTACCGTTTTGCTCCAGCAGAGTTGGTTGAGTTGAAAGTTCAGCTCCAGGAATTGCTAGATAAGGGCTTTGTTCGCCCTAGTGTTTCACCGTGGGGAGCACCGGCCCTCTTTGTTAAAAAGAAAGATGGTGCCTTGAGATTGTGTATAGACTACCGGAAGTTGAATCGGGCCACGGTTAAGAATAAGTATCCTATGCCCCGTATAGATGATTTGTTTGACCAGTTGAAAGGTTCCCGTTGTTTCTCTAAGATAGACTTGAGATCGGGTTACCATCAGTTGAGGGTCAGGGAGGAAGATATTCCTAAGACGGCATTCCGTACGCGGTATGGCCATTATGAGTTTCTGGTGATGCCATTCGGACTTACCAATGCACCGGCAGTCTTTATGGACTTGATGAACCGGATTTTCCGGGAGTTCTTAGACCGATTTGTGGTTGTTTTCGTGGACGATATCCTTATCTATTCGTCTTCTGAGGAAGAGCACGAGGCACACTTGAGAGTGGTGCTTGAGTTACTTAGAGCCCATAGGCTGTATGCCAAGTTTGGGAAGTGTGAATTCTGGCTGAGGGAAGTCAAATTCTTAGGCCACGTGGTATCCGGGGAAGGGGTGTCTGTTGATACATCCAAGGTTGAGGCAGTGCAAGATTGGGCACAGCCTAAGAGTGTGTTTGAGATCCGCAGTTTTCTGGGATTAGCTGGGTATTACCGTCGGTTTGTGAAAGATTTCTCCAGGTTAGCGTCACCGTTGACTAGACTGACTCGGAAAGGAGTCAAGTTTGTGTGGAGTGAGACTTGTGAAAAGTCGTTTCAAGAAATGAAAGTTAGATTGACCACCGCTCCGGTGTTGATTATTCCGGAGAGAGGGTTGGGTTATGCGGTTTATTGTGATGCCTCACGAGAGGGTTTGGGTTGTGTGTTGATGCAAGAGGGGAAAGTGGTAGCTTACGGCTCACGTCAGTTGAAAATACACGAGAAGAATTACCCTACACACGACCTAGAGTTAGCAGCTGTGATCTTTGCCTTGAAAATCTGGAGGCACTACCTTTATGGTGAGAGGTTCGAGGTATTCTCGGATCATAAGAGTTTGAAGTATCTGTTTACACAGAGAGACTTGAATCTGAGGCAGAGGAGATGGATGGAGTTCATCGAGGATTATGATTTTGAGTTGCATTATCATCCGGGAAAGGCTAATGTTGTGGCCGATGCCCTTAGTAGGAAAACCATTAGTGATGTAGCTTGTATAGCCATCCGGGAATGGGTGATGTTGGGAGCACTTGGCGAGTTTGATTTGCTACTGGGCGAATCTGTCGAGGCTGCGGTCTTGTTTTCTGTTGTTGCGCAGCCTACACTTGTGATTAAAGTGTTAGAGGCACAGAGAGGTGACCTTGAGGTAGAATCCCTCCGAGAGAAGATCTCCAGTGGGAAAGTTGAGAAGGGTTTGACGGTGTATCCCGACCTGAGTGTGAGATACCAAGACCGTTTGTTTGTACCGGAGTCTTGTCGAGAGGAAGTACTCCGAGAGTTTCACCATTCGCGCCTTGCGGTGCATCCGGGAGGTACTAAGATGTATCAGGATTTGGGTCGCCAGTTTTGGTGGCGGGGTATGAAGAGAGATGTGGCTGTTTTCGTATCGAAGTGCCTTACTTGCCAGCAAGTGAAGGCCGAGCATCAGAGGCCAGCGGGTTTGTTGCAACCCTTGCCTATTGCCGAGTGGAAGTGGGAACATGTCACTATGGACTTCGTTGTAGGTCTTCCGAGGACTCAGCGGGGTAGTGATGCTATTTGGGTGGTTGTAGACCGGTTGACTAAGTCGGCGCACTTTATTCCTATGCGCGTGAGAGATTCGGTAGATCATCTTGCCGTTTTGTATATTCGGGACGTAGTGAGATTGCACGGGGTCCCAGTGACGATCGTCTCAGATAGAGATCCTCGTTTTACTGCTAGGTTGTGGCAGAGTTTGCAGAGTGCACTGGGCACTAAGTTGACCTTTAGTACGGCTTATCATCCTCAGACTGACGGGCAGTCCGAGCGTACTATTCAGATCCTCGAGGATATGCTTCGGGGTTGTGTCCTGGACTTCAGTGGGACGTGGGAGAGGCACTTGCCATTGGTAGAGTTTGCCTACAACAATAGTTTTCAGTCTAGCATCGGTATGGCACCGTTTGAGGCCTTGTATGGCCGACCGTGTAGGTCTCCAGTTTGTTGGGCCGAGGTGGGTGATGCACCTTTGTTGGGTCCGGAGTTGGTTAGGGAGACGACGGAGAAAGTTGAACTTGTCCGTAGGAGGCTTGTTACAGCCCAGAGTCGACAAAAGAGTTATGCCGACCGTAGGAGGAGACCTTTGGCGTTTGAGGTAGGTGATCATGTCTTTCTGAAGATATCACCTAGGCGAGGTCTGATGAGGTTTGGGAAGAGTGGGAAGTTATCCCCTCGGTTTATTGGTCCTTTTGAGATCCTTGAGAGGATAGGTGAGGTTGCTTATCGATTAGCCTTACCGCCGCAGTTGTCCGAAGTGCATGACGTGTTTCATGTGAGTATGCTTCGGAAGTATGAGCCAGATCCATCACATGTGCTGGATTGGAGCGATTTAGAGGTAGATGAGGATGCCTCGTATGAGGAGAGACCGGTTCGGGTCTTGGATAGGCGGGATCAGGTCCTGCGTGGCAAGACCATTCCTTTGGTGAAAGTCTTGTGGAAACATCACGGAGTGGAGGAAGCCACTTGGGAACGTGAGTTGGAAGTCCGAGAGAAATATCCGGACTTGTTTGTTGTTATGTAATCTTATATTTAAATTTTACATCTTGTTGAACTTAAGAGCTTTGATATATGTCTTAAGTTGTGAAACATTGAAAATGTTTTGGTTATTGGAAGTATGTTTTGGAACTTGCCTAATATGGAAGTTGAAAGTGACATTATATGTGGTAAATATATTGTTGAAATTGGAAGGATAGTGCATAATGTTGATGCATGTTGAAAATACATATGTTGTTTACATATTGTGATATGTCTCTTGTTAAAGGGATGGGATAGCCGGTAATGGGTCGAATTGTTGAATGTTAAAATGTAACATTGTTTAAAATGGAGGAAAACTTGTTTTTGAAAACTTGTGCTTAATTTCGGGGGCGAAATTCTTTAAGGGGGGGAGGTTATAGCGATCCCGGGTTTACCCTTGTTGTACAGTGATCCGGACATGTGTCCGTGGATGTTGGTAGTTGTTTATTATCTTGTTTACATCCTTTCTTACTTTGTATTTGAGTTATAGGATGTGTTGAGCGGGTTGGTTACAGGTTGGTTGAGTTTAGAAACCAAAACTAGTTGCCCAGATTTTTGGCCTGTACGCTCGAGCGGAGGTGTTGGCGCTCGAGCGTAGATTACATCCATCCAGTATCTTGTTGTGCAGTGTTGTGAGCTCGAGCGTAGGGATTGGGAGCTCGAGCGGAGGCCTGGTTCTGCAAAAGTGCTGGGCGAGAGCATTCTGCGCTCGAGCGGGAAGTTGGCCGCTCGAGCGGAAGTCTGTGAGTGGCCGCTCGAGCGGGGTGTTTTACGCTCGAGCGGAAGACTGGGTTTAAGTCCCGAGATTGTGACTTTTCAAATCACTTTTTACTTTCTCTTCTCTCTCTTACTTTTCCAAAATCACCATTGTTGAGTCTCTCACTCTAGACTCTACCTTCTCTCTAGGTTTTGATCTAGTAGGGGTGATTTACTCACCTTTGGCCTTTACAAAAAAGTTGTTGATCGTCGAGGGCTTCATTTTAATCTGAAAATCTCGGGTTTTGGAGCACGTTGGGTTTTGTTGTCTTCTCCTTTGGGACTCCGAATTTGAGGTAGGGATAACCTACTCCTCTCTATGGGTTTTGTCTTTAAATTTTGGTATTTTGAGATGTTGGGCTTGGTTTGGTAATCTTGTAAAGGTTTAGGGGCTTTTGTGTAATTTTTACAAAGGTTGGGGTTTTATTCATAATAAACCTAGATGCATGTTTGGCATAGAAAAATGGAATGATTGTTGAATCATTGATGAAAATGGGACCTAAGGGTTGAAATAGTAATTATGGAAAATGGCCTAATTACATTGTTTAATTAATTGGGATAATTAATTGGTGAGGAATGAGGAAATGAAATGTTGACTGAATATCCATTTGTGCATTTATTTTCTGTTTTAGAAATAACTGCTTTGGGCTATCGGTGGAGGATAGTCGAGATTGTTGTAGACAATGCATGATGATTAGGTAAACGGAAACTAATCAATGGAATGTGTCATGGAACTTGACGGTTGATAGAATACATTAATTGTATGTATTGTGTGATTGTATATAGAACCAATGTGTTTATATACGTTATGTGTAGAGGAGGAGATAGGGGATGTACTCCGCGGTTTAGGGGAAGATAGGGGATGTACCTCTAAACCGGATAGGTATTGGGAGGAGATACGGGATGAACTCCGTAGACAGAGCTCATATGCTTGTCTAGAGAAGTGAAGATAGAGCTCATATGCTTATCTTTGTGAAGTGTGGATACAGCTTGTATGCTTATCTGTGGATATTGTTGATATACATATCTGTTGTGAAGTGTGGATACAGCTTGTATGCTTATCTGTGGATACTGTTGATATACATATCTGTTGAGAATGTGGATATAGCTTTTATGCTTATCTGAATGTGAGATATTGTTTCTATACATATCTGTGGAAATGATGATAGAGCTAGCATGCTTATCTGTTGAAAAAGGGAAAATGAAAAGTAATTGGGACTTGTAAGTCGTTGACATAAATATGTAATTTATGTGATTGTATCAGTGTTGACCAACTATCAATTGCTAACGTTTTAGTCATTGTCCATGGTTGGTTTAGTGTATTTCTACTGGGCTGTGGCTCACCCTATATGGGAATATCATTTTCAGGTACAGGAAGCATGCCACCTCCAAGGACATAGCTGGGAGGCTTGTGGCGGGCATAGTTTTGTCGTTTTACTTTGATGTATTACATGTAATTTCAAGCCAAGGGCTTAATGTGTAAACGAGTTAGAACTCTTTGTTGTAACCAAGCGTTAACTTGGAAAGCTGTAAGCCCGTAGGGCATTTTGTTATGAGATTAAACATGTAATACTTATGTCTTGGAATTCTAATGAATGAAGGGAATGCGGATAGTTTAAATGTAAATTCATGTCTTATCTGATGGGTTTATTGTTATTATTTTGAGGGCGTTACATAGATTGTTATGGTATAGTGGTTTCTGGATTGAACTTTCATTTTTAATCTTATGCAATTTCCATTTTTATTTTTATTTACTTCCTTTTTTATTCAAGTTTCTTTTCTACTCAACTTCCTTTTTTATTTAATTTCCAAATAGATCGTTAAGGTATAGTGGTTTCTGGATTGAACTTCCATTGTTAATTTTCTGCAACTTCCATTTTTATTTTTATTCAACTTCTATTTTTATTCAATTTACTTTTCTATTAAACTTCCTTTTTTTATTTAAATTCCAAACAGATCGATAAGGTACAGCGGTTTCTTGAATGAACATACATTTTTAATTTTCTGCAACTTCCATTTTTATTCAAGTCATTTTTCTATTCAACTCCCTTTTTTATTTAATTTCCAAACAGATCGTTAAGGTATAGTGGTTTCCTGAATGAACTTTCAATTTTAATTTTCTGCAACTTCCATTTTTATTTCTATTCAACTTCTTTTTTATTCAAGTTTCTTTTCTATTCAACTTCCTTCTTTATTTAATTTCCAAATAGATCGTGAAGGTATAGTGGTTTCTGGACTGAACTTCCATTTTTAATTTTATACAACATTCACTTTATTTTTTTCAATTTCCATTTTTATTCAATTTGCTTTTCAGTTAAACTTCCTTTTTTATTTAATTCCCAAATAGATCGTTAACGTATAGTGGTTTCTCGAATGAACTTCCAATTTTAATTTTCTGTAACTTCCATTTTTATTTCTATTCAACTTCTTTTTTTATTCAAGTTTCTTTCCTATTCAACTTCTTTTTTTATTTAATTTTCAAATAGATTGTTATGGTATAGTGGTTTCGGGATTGAACTTTCATTTTTAATTTTATGCAACTTTCACTTTTATTTTTATTGAACTTCCATTTTTATTGAATTTACTTTTCTATTAAACTTCCTTTTTTATTTAATTTCCAAATAGATCATTAACGTATAGTGGTTTCTCGAATGAACTTCCAATTTAAATTTTCTGTAACTTCCATTTTTATTTCTATTCAACATCTTTTTTTTTTCAAGTTTCTTTTCTATTCAACTTCTTTTATTTATTTAATTTCCAAATAGATTTTTATGGCATAATGGTTTCTGGATTGAACTTTCATTTTTAATCTTATGCAATTTCCATTTTTATTTTTATTTAACTTCCTTTTTTATTCAAGTTTCTTTTCTACTCAACTTCCTTTTTTATTTAATTTCCAAATAGATCGTTAAGGTATAGTGCTTTCTGGATTGAACTTCCATTTTCAATTTTCTGCAACTTCCATTTTTTTTTATTCAACTTCTTTTTTATTCAATTTACTTTTCAATTAAACTTCCTTTTTTATTTAATTTCCAAACAGATCGTTAAGGTATAGTGGTTTCTTGAATGATCTTCCATTTTTAATTTTCTGCAACTTCCATTTTTATTTTTATTCGACTTCGATTTTTATTCAAGTCATTTTTCTATTCAACTTTCTTTTTTATTTAATTTCCAAAAAGATCGTTAAGGTATAGTGGTTTTTGAATGAACTTCCAATTTTAATTTTCTGCAACTTCCATTTTTATTTCTATTCAACTTCTTTTTTTATTCAAGTTTGATTTCTATTCAACTTCCTTTTTTATTTAATTTCCAAATAGATTATTAAGGTATAATGGTTTCTGGATTGAACTTCCATTTTTAATTTTATGCAACTTTCACTTCTATTTTTATTCAACTTCCATTTCTATTCAATTTACTTTTCAATTAAACTCCCTTTTTTATTTAATTTCCAAATAGATCGTTAAGGTATAGTGGTTTCTTGAATGAACTTCCAATTTTAATTTTCTGCAACTTCCATTTTTATTTCTATTCAACTTCTTTTTTTATTCAAGTTTCTATTCTATTCAACTTCCTTTTTTATTTAATTTCCAAATAGATTGTTAAGGTATAGTGGTTTCTGGATTGAACTTCCATTTTTAATTCTATGCAACTTTAACTCTTATTTCTATTCAACTTCCTTTTTTATTTAATTTCCAAATAGATCGTTAAGGTATAGTGGTTTCTTGAATGAACTTCCATTTTTAATTTTTTGCAACTTCCATTTTTATTTTTATTCGACTTTCATTTTTATTCAAATCATTTTTCTATTCAACTTACTTTTTTATTTAGTTTCCAAATAGATCGTTAAGGTATAGTGGTTTCTTGAATGAACTTCCATTTTTAATTTTCTGTACCTTCCATTTTTATTTTTATTTGACTTCCATTTTTATTCAAGTCATTTTTCTATTCAACTTCCATTTTTATTTAATTTCTAAATAGATCGTTAGGGTATAGTGCTTTCTGGATTGAACTTCCATTTTTAATTTTATGCAACTTTCATTTTTATTTTTATTCAACTTCCATTTTTATTCAATTTACTTTTCTATTAAACTACCTTTTTTATTTAATTTCCAAATAGATCGTTAAGGTCTAGTGGTTTCTGGATTGAACTTCCATTTTTATTGAATTTACTTTTCTATTAAACTTCCTTTTTTTATTTAATTTCCAAATAGATCGTTAAGGTATAGTGGTTTTTTTAATAAATTTCCATTTTTAATTTTATGCAACTTTCATTTTTATTTTTATACAACTTCCATTTTTATTCAAGTTATTTTTCTATTCAACTTCCTTTTTTGTTTAATTTCCAAATAGATCGTAAAGGTATAGTGGTTTCTTGAATGAACTTCCATTTTCAATTTTCTGCAACTCCCATTTTTATTTTTATTCGACTTCGATTTTTATTCAAGTCATTTTTCTATTCAACTTTCTTTTTTATTTAATTTCCAAATAGATCGTTAAGGTATAGTGGTTTTTGAATGAACTTCCAATTTTAATTTTCTGCAACTTTCATTTTTATTTCTATTCAACTTCTTTTTTTATTCAAGTTTCATTTCTATTCAACTTCCTTTTTTATTTAATTTCCAAATAGATTGTTAACGTATAATGGTTTCTGGATTGAACTTCCATTTTTAATTTTATGCAACTTTCACTTCTGTTTTTATTCAACTTCCATTTCTATTCAATTTACTTTTCTATCAAACTTCCTTTTTTATTTAATTTCCAAATAGATCGTTAAGGTATAGTGGTTTCTTGAATGAACTTCCAATTTTAATTTTCTGCAACTTCCATTTTTTTTTCTATTCAACTTCTTTTTTTATTCAAGTTTCTATTCTATTCAACTTCCTTTTTTACTTAATTTCCAATTAGATTGTTAAGGTATAGTGGTTTCTGGATTGAACTTCCATTTTTAATTCTATGAAACTTTAACTCCTATTTCTATTCAACTTCCTTTTTTATTTAATTTCCAAATAGATCGTTAAGGTATAGTGGTTTCTTGAATGAACTTCCATTTTTATTTTTTTGCAACTTCCATTTTTATTTTTATTCGACTTTCATTTTTATTCAAATCATTTTTCTATTCAACTTACTTTTTTATTTATTTTCCAAATAGATCGTTAAGGTATAGTGGTTTCTTGAATGAACTTCCATTTTTAATTTTCTGTAGCTTCCATTTTTATTTTAATGTGACTTCTATTTTTATTCAAGTCATTTTTCTATTCAACTTCCATTTTTATTTAATTTCTAAATAGATCGTTAGGGTATAGTGCTTTCTGGATTGAACTTCCATTTTTAATTTTATGCAACTTTCATTTTTATTTTTATTCAATTTACTTTTCTATGAAACTACCTTTTTTATTTCATTTCCAAATAGATCGTTAAGGTATAGTGGTTTTTTGAAAGAACTTCCATTTTAAATTTTTTGCAACTTCCATTTTTATTTTTATTCGAATTCCATTTTGATTCAATTTATATTTCTATTCAACTTCCTTCGTTATTTAATTTCCAAATAGATCGTTATGGTATAGTGGTTTCTTGATTGAACTTCCATTTTTAATTTTATGCAACTTTAATTTTTATTTTTATTCAACTTCCATTATTATTCAATTTACTTTTCTATTAGACTTCCTTTTTTATTTAATTTTCAAATAGATCGTTAAGGTATAGTGGTTTCTTGAATGAACTTCCATTTTTAATTTTCTGCAACTTCCACTTTTATTTTTATTCGACTTCTATTTTTATTCAAGTCATTTTTCTATTCAACTTCTTTTTTTATTTAATTTCCAAATTGATCTTTAAGGTATAGTGGTTTCTTGAATGAACTTCCAATTTTAATTTTCTGCAACTTCCATTTTTATTTCTATTCAACATCTTTTTTATTCAAGTTTCTTTTCTTTTCAACTTCCTTTTTTATTTAATTACCAAATAGATCGTTAAGGTATTGTGGTTTTTTTAATGAATTTCCATTTTTAATTTTATGCAACTTTCTTTTTTATTTTTATACAACTTCCATTTTTATTCAAGTTATTTTTCTATTCAACTTCCTTTTTTATTTAATTTCCAAATAGATCGTTAAGGTATAGTGGTTTCTTAAATGAACTTCCATTTTTAATTTTCTGCAACTTTCATATTTATTTTTATTCGACTTCGATTTTTATTCAAGTCATTTTTCTATTCAACTTTCTTTTTTATTTAATTTCCAAATAGATCGTTAAGGTGTAGTGGTTTTTGAATGAACTTCCAAATTTAATTTTCTGCAACTTCCATTTTTATTTCTATTCAACTTCTTTTTTTATTCAAGTTTCATTTCTATTCAACTTCCTTTTTTATTTAATTTCCAAATAGATTGTTAAGGTATAATGGTTTCTGGATTGAACTTCCATTTTTAATTTTATGCAACTTTCACTTCTATTTTTATTCAACTTCCATTTCTATTCAATTTACTTTTCTATTAAACTTCCTTTTTTTATTTAATTTCCAAATAGATCGTTAAGGTATAGTGGTTTTTTCAATGAACTTCCAATTTTAATTTTCTGCAACTTCCATTTTTATTTCTATTCAACTTCTTTTTTTATTCAAGTTTCTATTCTATTCAACTTCCTTTTTTACTTAATTTCCAAATAGATTGTTAAGGTATAGTGGTTTCTGGATTGAACTTCCATTTTTAATTCTATGAAACCTTAACTCCTATTTCTATTCAACTTCCTTTTTTATTTAATTTCCAAATAGATCGTTAAGGTATAGTGGTTTCTTGAATGAACTTCCATTTTTAATTTTCTGCAACTTCCACTTTTATTTTTATTCGACTTCTATTTTTATTCAATTCATTTTTCTATTCAACTTCTTTTTTTATTTAATTTCCAAATTGATCTTTAAGGTATAGTAGTTTCTTGAATGAACTTCAACTTTTAATTTTCTGCAACTTCCATTTTTATTTCTATTCAACTTCTTTTTTTATTCAAGTTTCTTTTCTATTCAACTTCCTTTTTTATTTAATTTCCAAATAGATCGTTAAGGTCTAGTGGTTTCTGGATTGAACTACCATTTTTATTGAATTTACTCTTCTATTAAACTTCCTTTTTTATTTAATTTCCAAATAGATCGTTAAGGTATAGTGGTTTTTTTAATGAATTTCCATTTTTAATTTTATGCAACTTTCATTTTTATTTTTATACAACTTCCTTTTTTATTTAATTTCCAAATAGATCGTTAAGGTATAGTGGTTTCTTGAATGAACTTCCATTTTCAATTTTCTGCAACTTCCATTTTTATTTTTATTCGACTTCGATTTTTATTCAAGTCATTTTCTATTCAACTTTCTTTTTTATTTAATTTCCAAATAGATCGTTAAGGTATAGTGCTTTTTGAATGAACTTCCAATTTTAATTTTCTGCAACTTCCATTTTTATTTCTGTTCAACTTCTTTTTTTATTCAAGTTTCATTTCTATTCAGCTTCCTTTTTTTATTTAATTTCCAAATAGATTGTTAAGGTATAATGGTTTCTGGATTGAACTTCCATTTTTAATTTTATGCAACTTTCACTTCTGTTTTTATTCAACTTCCATTTCTATTCAATTTACTTTTCTATCAAACTTCCTTTTTTATTTAATTTCCAAATAGATCGTTAAGGTATAGTGGTTTCTTGAATGAACTTCCAATTTTAATTTTCTGCAACTTCCATTTTTTTTTCTATTCAACTTCTTTTTTTATTCAAGTTTCTATTCTATTCAACTTCCTTTTTTACTTAATTTCCAAATAGATTGTTAAGGTATAGTGGTTTCTGGATTGAACTTCCATTTTTAATTCTATGAAACTTTAACTCCTATTTCTATTCAACTTCCTTTGTTATTTAATTTCCAAATAGGTCGTTAAGGTATAGTGGTTTCTTGAATGAACTTCCATTTTTATTTTTTTGCAACTTCCATTTTTATTTTTATTCGACTTTCATTTTTATTCAAATCATTTTTCTATTCAACTTACTTTTTTATTTAGTTTCCATATAGATCGTTAAGGTATAGTGGTTTCTTGAATGAACTTCCATTTTTAATTTTCTGTAGCTTCCATTTTTATTTTTATTTGACTTCTATTTTTATTCAAGTCATTTTTCTATTCAACTTCCATTTTTATTTAATTTCTAAATAGATCGTTAGGGTATAGTGCTTTCTGGATTGAACTTCCATTTTTAATTTTGTGCAACTTTCATTTTTATTTTTATTCAACTTCCATTTTTATTCAATTTACTTTTCTATGAAACTACCTTTTTTATTTCCTTTCCAAATAGATCGTTAAGGTATAGTGGTTTTTTGAAAGAACTTCCATTTTAAATTTTTTGCAACTTCCATTTTTATTTTTATTCGAATTCCATTTTAATTCAATTTATATTTCTATTCAACTTCCTTCTTTATTTAATTTCCAAATAGATCGTTATGGTATAGTGGTTTCTTGATTGAACTTCCATTTTTAATTTTATGCAACTTTAATTTTTATTTTTATTCAACTTCCATTATTATTCAATTTACTTTTCTATTAGACTTCCTTTTTTATTTAATTTTCAAATAGATCGTTAAGGTATAGTGGTTTCTTGAATGAACTTCCATTTTTAATTTTCTGCAACTTCCACTTTTATTTTTATTCGACTTCTATTTTTATTCAAGTCTTTTTTCTATTCAACTTCTTTTTTTATTTAATTTCCAAATTGATCTTTAAGGTATAGTGGTTTCTTGAATGAACTTCCAATTTTAATTTTCTGCAACTTCCATTTTTATTTCTATTCAACAACTTTTTTTATTCAAGTTTCTTTTCTTTTCAACTTCCTTTTTTATTTAATTTCCAAATAGATCGTTAAGGTATAGTGGTTTTTTTAATGAATTTCCATTTTTAATTTTATGCAACTTTCATTTTTATTTTTATACAACTTCCATTTTTATTCAAGTTATTTTTCTATTCAACCTCCTTTTTTATTTAATTTCCAAATAGATCGTTAAGGTATAGTGGTTTCTTAAATGAACTTCCATTTTTAATTTTCTGCAACTTCCATGTTTATTTTTATTCGACTTCGATTTTTATTCAAGTCATTTTTCTATTCAACTTTCTTTTTTATTTAATTTCCAAATAGATCGTTAAGGTGTAGTGGTTTTTGAATGAACTTCCAATTTTAATTTTCTGCAACTTCCATTTTTATTTCTATTCAACCTCTTTTTTTATTCAAGTTTCATTTCTATTCAACTTCCTTTTTTATTTAATTTCCAAATAGATTGTTAAGGTATAATGGTTTCTGGATTGAACTTCCATTTTTAATTTTATGCAACTTTCACTTCTATTTTTATTCAACTTCCATTTCTATTCAATTTACTTTTCTATTAAACTTCCTTTTTAATTTAATTTCCAAATAGATCGTTAAGGTATAGTGGTTTTTTGAATGAACTTCCAATTTTAATTTTCTGCAACTTCCATTTTTATTTCTACTCAACTTCTTTTTTTATTCAAGTTTCTATTCTATTCAACTTCCCATTTTATTTAATTTCCAAATAGATTGTCAAGGTATAGTGGTTTCTGGATTGAACTTCCATTTTTAATTCTATGAAACTTTAACTCCTATTTCTATTCAACTTCCTTTTTTATTTAATTTCCAAATAGATCGTTAAGGTATAGTGGTTTCTTGAATGAACTTCCATTTTTATTTTTTTGCAACTTCCATTTTTATTTTTATTCGACTTTCATTTTTATTCAAATCATTTTTCTATTCAACTTACTTTTTTATTTAGTTTCCAAATAGATCGTTAAGGTATAGTGGTTTCTTGAATGAACTTCCATTTTTAATTTTCTGTAGCTTCCATTTTTATTTTAATGTGACTTCTATTTTTATTCAAGTCATTTTTCTATTCAACTTCCATTTTTATTTAATTTCTAAATAGATCGTTAGGGTATAGTGCTTTCTGGATTGAACTTTCATTTTTAATTTTATGCAACTTTCATTTTTATTTTTATTCAACTTCCATTTGTATTCAATTTACTTTTCTATTAAACTACCTTTTTCTTTTCATTTCCAAATAGATCGTTAAGGTATAGTGGTTTTTTGAAAGAACTTCCATTTTAAATTTTTTGCAACTTCCATTTTTATTTTTATTCGAATTCCATTTTGATTCAATTTACATTTCTATTCAACTTCCTTTTTTATTTAATTTCCAAATAGATCATTATGGTATAGTGGTTTCTTGATTGAACTTCCATTTTTAATCTTATGCAACTTTAATTTTTATTTTTATTCAACTTCCATTATTATTCAATTTACTTTTCTATTAAAGTTCCTTTTTTATTTAATTTTCAAATAGATCGTTAAGGTATAGTGGTTTCTTGAATGAACTTCCATTTTTAATTTTCTGCAACTTCCACTTTTATTTTTATTCGACTTCTATTTTTATTCAAGTCATTTTTCTATTCAACTTCTTTTTTTATTTAATTTCCAAATTGATCTTTAAGGTATAGTGGTTTCTTGAATGAACTTCCAATTTTAATTTTCTG
Organism: Camellia sinensis; assembly: GCF_055761805.1. Taxonomy (NCBI): domain Eukaryota; kingdom Viridiplantae; phylum Streptophyta; class Magnoliopsida; order Ericales; family Theaceae; genus Camellia; species Camellia sinensis. The sequence continues at coordinate 9,291,068 of NC_138962.1, read as the reverse complement.
CAACTTCCATTTTTATTTCTATTGAACTTCTTTTTTTATTCAAGTTTCTTTTCTATTCAACTTCCTTTTTTATTTAATTTCCAAATAGATCGTTAAGGTATAGTGTTTTCTGGATTGAACTTCCATTTATAATTTTATGCAACTTTCACTTTTATTTTTTTTCAACTTCAATTTTTATTCAATTTACTTTTCTATTAAACTTCATTTTTTATTTAATTTCCAAACAGATCGTTAAGGTATAGTGGTTCCTGGATTAAACATCCATTATTAATTTTCTGCAACTTCCATTTTTGTTTTTATTCAACTTCTTTTTTTATTCAATTTACTTTTCTATTAAACTTCCTTTTTTATTTAATTTCCAAATAGATCGTTAAGGTATTGTGGTTTCTTGAATGAACTTCCATTTTTAATTTTCTGCAACTTCCATTTTTATTTCTATTCGACTTCTTTTTTTATTCCAGTTTCTTTTCGATTCAACTTCCTTTTTTATTTAATTTCCAAATAGATCGTTAAGGTATAATGGTTTCTGGATTGAACTTCCATTTTTATTGAATTTACTTTTCAATTAAACTTCCTTTTTTTATTTAATTTCCAAATAGATCGTTAAGGTATAGTGGTTTTTTTAATGAACATCCATTTTTAATTTTATGCAGCTTTCATTTTTATTTTTATTCAACTTCCATTTTTATTCAAGTTATTTTTCTATTCAACTTCCATTTTTATTTAATTTCCAAATAGATCGTTAAGGTATAGTGGTTTCTTGAATGAACTTCCATTTTTAATTTTCTATAACTTCCATTTTTATTTTTATTCGACTTACATTTTTATTCAAGTCATTTTTCTATTCAACTTTCTTTTTTATTTAATTTCCAAATAGATCGTTAGGGTATAGTGGTTTCTTGAATGAACTTCCAATTTTAATTTTCTGCAACTTCCATTTTTATTTCTATTCAACTTCTTTTTTTATTCAAGTTTCTTTTCTATTCAACTTCCTTTTTTATTTAATTTCCAAATAGATTGTTAAGGTATACTGGTTTCTGGACTGAACTTCCATTTTTAATTTTATGCAACTTTCACTTCTATTTTTAATCAATTTCCATTTTTATTCAATTTACTTTTCTATTAAACTTCCTTTTTTATTTAATTTCCAAATAGATCGTTAAGGTATAGTGGTTTCTTGAATGAACTTCCAATTTTAATTTTCTGCAACTTCCATTTTTATTTGTATTCAACTTCTTTTTTTATTCAAGTTTCTTTTCTATTCAACTTCTTTTATTTATTTAATTTCCAAATAGATTGTTACGGTATAGTGGTTTCGTGATTGAACTTTCATTTTTAATTTTTTGCAACTTTCACTTTTATTTTTATTGAACTTCCAATTTTATTGAATTTAATTTTCTATTAAACTTCCTTTTTTAATTAATTTCCAAATAGATCGTTATGGTATAGTGGTTTCTTTAATGAACTTCCATTTTTAATTTTATGCAACTTCCATTTTTATTTTTATTCAACTTCCATTTTTATTCAAGTCATTTTTCTATTCAACTTCCATTTTTATTTAATTTCTAAATAGATCGTTAAGGTATAGTGCTTTCTGGATTGAACTTTCATTTTTAATTTTACGCAACTTTCATTTTTATTTTTATTCAACTTCCATTTTTATTCAATTTACTTTCCAATTAAACTACCTTTTTTATTTCTTTTCCAAATAGATCGTTAAGGTATAGTGGCTTCTTGAATGAACTTCATTTTTAATTTTTTGCAACTTTCATTTTTATTTTTATTCGCCTTCCATTTTTATTCAATTTACTTTTCTATTCAACTTCCTTTTTTATTTAATTTCCAAATAGGTCGTTAAGGTATAGTTGTTTCTGGATTGAACTTCCATTTTTAATTTTATGCAACTTTAATTTTTATTTTTATTCAACTTCCATTATTATTCAATTTACTTTTCTATTAAACTTCCTTTTTTATTTAATTTCCAAATAGATCGTTAAGGTATAGTGGTTTCTTGAATGAACTTCCATTTTTAATTTTCTGCAACTTCCACTTTTATTTTTATTCGACTTCCATTTTTATTCAAGTCATTTTTCTATTCAAATTCCATTTTTATTTAATTTCAAAATAGATCTTTAAGGTATAGTGGTTTCTTGAATGAACTTCTAATTTTAATTTTCTGTAACTTCCATTTTTATTTCTATTCAACTTCTTTTTTTATTCAAGTTTCTTTTCTATTCAACTTCCTTTTTTATTTAATTTCCAAATAGATTGTTATGGTATAGTGGATTCCGGATTGAACTTTCATTTTTAATTTTATGCAACTTTCACTTTTATTTTTTTTCAACTTCAATTTTTATTCAATTTATTTTTCTATTAAACTTTCTTTTTTATTTAATTTGCAAATAGATCGTTAAGGTATAGTGGGTTTTGAATGAACTTCCAATTTTAATTTTCTACAACTTCCATTTTTATTTCTATTCAACTTCTTTTTTTATTCAAGTTTCTTTTCTATTCAACTTCTTTTTTTTATTTAATTTCCAAATAGATTGTGATGGTATAGTGGTTTCGGGATTGAACTTTCATTTTTAATTTTATGCAACTTTCACTTTTATTTTTACTGAACTTCCATTTTTATTGAATTTACTTTTCTATTAAACTTCGTTTTTTATTTAATTTCCAAACAGATCGTTAAGGTTTAGTGTTTCTGGAATGAACTTTCACTTTTAATTTTCTGCAACTTCCATTTTTATTTTTATTCGACTTTCATTTTTATTCAAGTCATTTTTCTATTAAACATCCTTTGTTATTTAATTTCCAAATAGATCGTTAAGGTATAGTGGTTTCTTGAATGAACTTCCAATTTTAATTTTCTGCAACTTCCATTTTTATTTCTATTCAACTTCTTTTTTTATTCCAGTTTCTTTTCGATTCAACTTCCTTTTTTATTTAATTTCCAAATAGATCGTTAACGTATTGTGGTTTGTGGAATGATCTTCCATTTTTAATTTTATGCAACTTTCACTTTTATTTTTTTTCAACTTAAATGTTTATTCAATTTACTTTTCTATTAAACTTCCTTTTTTATTTAGTTTCCAAATAGATCGTTAAGGTATAGTGGTTTTTGAATGAACTTCCAATTTTAATTTTCTGCTACTTCCATTTTTATTTCTATTCAACTTATTTTTTTATTCAAGTTTCTTTTCTATTCAACTTCTTTTTTTTTATTTCATTTCCAAATAGATTGTTATGGTGTAGTGGTTTCGGGATTGAACTTTCATTTTTAATTTTATGCAACTTTCACATTTATTTTTATTGAACTTCCATTTTTATTGAATTTACTTTTCCATTGAACTTCCTTTTTTATTTAATTTCCAAACAGATCGTTAAGGTTTAGTGGTTTCTTGAGTGAACTTTTATTTTTAATTTTCTGCAACTTCCATTTTTATTTTTATTCGACTTCCATTTTTATTCAAGTCATTTTTCTATTCAACTTTTTTTTATTATTTAATTTCCAAATAGATCGTTAAGGTATAGTGGTTTCTTGAATAAACTTCCAATTTTAATTTTCTGCAGCTTCCATTTTTATTTCTATTCAACTTCTTTTTTTTATTTCTTTTCTATTCAACTTCTTTTTTTATTTAATTTCCAAATAGATTGTTAAGGTATAGTGGTTTCGGGATTGAACTTTCATCTTTAATTTTATGCGACTTTCACTTCTATTTTTATTCAACTTCCATTATTATTCAATTTACTTTTCTATATAAACTTCCTTTTTTTCTTTAATTTCCAAATAGATCGTTAAGGTATAGTGGTTTCTTTAATGAACTTCCTTTTTTAATTTTCTGCAACTTCCACTTTTATTTTTATTCGACTTCCATTTTTATTCAAGTCATTTTTCTATTCAACTTCCTTTTTTATTTAATTTCCAAATAGATCGTTAAGGTATAGTGATTTCTTGAATGAACTTCCAATTTTAATTTTCTGCAACTTCTATTTTTATTTCTATTCAACTTCTTTTTTTATTCAAGTTTCTTTTTTATTCATCTTCGTTTTTTATTTAATTTCCAAATAGATCGTTAAGGTATAGTGGTTTCTGGATTGAACTTCCATTTTTAATTTTATGCAACTTTCACTTTTATTTTTTTTCAACTTCAATTTTTATTCAATTTACTTTTCTATTAAACTTTTTTTTTTTAATTTAACTTCCAAATAGATCGTTAAGGTATAGTGGTTTTTGAATCAACTTCCAATTTTAATTTTCTGCAACTTCCATTTTTATTACTATTCAACTTCTTTTTTTTATTCAAGTTTCTTTTCTATTCAACTTCTTTTTTTATTTAGTTTCCAAATAGATTGTTATGGTATAGTGGTTTCGGGATTGAACTTTCATTTTTAATTTTATGCAACTTTCACTTTTATTTTTATTGAACTTCCATTTTTGTTGAATTTACTTTTCCATTAAACTTCCTTTTTTATTTAATTTCCAAACAGATCGCTAAGGTTTAGTGGTTTCTTCAGTGAACTTTCATTTTTAATTTTCTGCAACTTCCATTTTTATTATAGCGATCCCGGTTTTCCCTGTTGTTATTGAACTGTAATCCGGACTTGGTTCCGTAGATTTGTTGTTGTCTTGTCCTCTTTTCTATCCCTTACTCTTTATCTTAGAGCTTTGGGTTGTGTTGGACTTGTTGGGAATAGGTTGATGATGTTTTAAAACTTAGAAATCCTTGCCCAGATTTTGGTCCCTCCGCTCGAGCGGCTCCTTTGATGCTCGAGCGGGACTCTGTTGTTGCTTGTACGCTCGAGCGGGGAGTTTGACGCTCGGGCGGGCATCTTGTCTGTAATAGTTCTGGGAGCGTGCATCCGCCGCTCGAGCAGGGGATTGGACGCTCGAGCGGGGATCTGTGAGTGACGCTCGAGCGGGGAGTTCGACGCTCGAGCGGGGCGACCTGTATAACACACCGAGATTCAGCTTTTTTAATCACTTTTCCATTTCCTTTCTCTCTCTTACTTTTTTGAAAAAGCCATTGGAGAGCACATCACTCTAAAACCTAACTTCTCTCTTAGGATTGATCTAGCTAGAGCGTTTTCCTCACCTTGGGCCTTTGTAAGAAGTGTGTTGATCGTCGAGGGCTTCGTTGTGATCCAAGAAATTTGGGATTTGGAGCACTTTGATTTCGGGTCATCTTCTCCTTTTGAGTTCTCCATCTGAGGTAGGGATTCTCCTTGTTCTTTTTCAATACTCCGTCTATAGATAGACATGTGGTAATTTTTGTATTGCATGAAAATTGTATCATGTTGGATTTGTTTGAAAATCATGAAATAAACCTAGGGTTGGTTGTGTGGAGAATGGTTTTGGCTTCATTGATTGTTGTCTTGGCTAATTAGAATACAAATTAGCATGTTGTAGTTAAATGAAGAAAAACCCTAAATTATATTTTGGTTGGGTAAATTAAAATGGGGGTTTGTTGATCATTGTGTGTAAATCTCTTTTGTCAAAATGAGTGTGGTAAGGGTGTTAATACCTAAGGGATTAACCATGGCTTGGAGTTGATTTCATGAAAGCAAGATTAGTGGAGTTGGTTTTGTGATAACAAAAAGGAAATGGAATTGTTTTTGTGAAAATAAGGGAAGTGTTTTCGAAATAAGTTTGAGAATTGGATTGTTGTATCTTGAGTGTTGAACACACATGTAGAAGTTGTATCTTTAACTACCATGTTAATATTGTTGTTGGGTTTGTGATTCATGATATTTGAGTCTTTTAATAGATGTACTAACTATATGCATCTAGAGGTTTTGTCCTTGGTCATCGGTGGAGGATGACACGGTTGTGTAGAATTGTCGGGTATGCATTTTGCCATTGATTAATTGAACATCGCATGTGATGAATTGTTGAGATACATTGTATATGTATGCTTGTTCGGGAAGAAGTAGTTATGTGTTCATATACTTTAACACATTGCTTATATCTGGATGGTTTGTGTATATGTGTTATACATGTTAGTTGTGCCTTGTTGCATTTGGTTGTTGGTGTTATGGCCCGCGCTTATAATCAAAGGTACCGTTACCTTCCAGCTAGCGCCTGGAGAACTGTCTGCGCTAATAATCGAAGGTACCATACCCCTCCAGCTAGCGCCTGGTAAACTGGCTTGTTGTTAATGTTGTTGAGTGGGGTGTATTGTTGGCTTACTACGCACATAGCTAGTAGAGCGAAATGGGATTGTTGTTGTTTCGTTGTAATTGAAAATATCATGGATTTGATTGGTTACAGTTCGGAGGACCGAGTTACTTCATTGGTTGATTGTATACATGTTGGTGGGTTGTAAATTTATATTTTTACAAAGATATGCATGTATAGTTATGATAGAAATGGAAACGAACCAAAATGTCATTTTTGTCTTTTGGAAAGTGTGAAGGTGAACGAATGTTTTATAGATAAACATGTTTGAAAAGGTACATCTGAGTATGTATAGGAAATGGAAGTGGGTATCGGGCTTAGTGAGATTACTTCCTAAGTATTTGTTAATGTTATGAAAGATTGGGAATGGGGATTAATGAAAGGAAAAAGGAAAGACAAACCACTTGTAGCGTTGAATGAAACGGTTGTTTTCGAGAAAAGTTCATACATATATAATTTTGTATAAACTGTCACATTACTATTCTAGTACGAGAATGAGTGTTCATGATCATAGCTATCTGTAAGTTGTTATTGTTGAGGATCATGTTGAGTTCCCTACTGGACTATATGTTCATCCCACGTTGTTGAATCTTTTTCAGGTATTAAGCAGGTTGAGCTGCAAGATTTGGATCTACTTATTTACTGGCCACGGGGCCTCAGTTATGTTGGCGGAATGCCATTGTTGTAAAAGGGTTACACCCATCTTCTTGTACCTTAAGTGATGTAAGCGCAAGGGCAATTTATTAAGTATGTTCATGTAATATTTACTTTGCATACGAATGAGAGTATTGTTAATCACTTCTACGGATTGAATGTATAAGTTTATTTTCGCAGGTCATCCTTGAAATTGAATTAAGTTAATGAATTTGGTAATGACTTCGAGTAATAAAAAGTGGGGCGTGACATTTATTTTTATTTGACTTCCATTTTTATTAAAGTCATTTTCCTATTCAACTTTCTTTTTTATTTAATTTCCAAATAGATCGTTAAGGTATAGTGGTTTCTTGAATGAACTTCCAATTTTAATTTTCTGCAACTTCCATTTTTATTTCCATTCAACTTTTTTTTTATTCAAGTTTCTTTTCTATTCAACTTCTTTTTTTATTTAATTTCCAAATAGATTGTTAAGGTATAGTGGTTTCTGGATTGAACTTCCATTTTTAATTTTCTGCAACTTTCACTTCTATTTTTATTCAACTTCCATTATTATTCAATTTACTTTTCTATTAAACTTCCTTTTTTTCTTTAATTTCCAAATAGATCGTTAAGGTATAGTGGTTTCTTGAATGAACTTCCATTTTTAATTTTCTGCAACTTCCATTTTTATTTTTATTCGACTTCCAGTTTTATTCAAGTCATTTTTCTATTCAACTTTTTTTTTTATTTAATTTCCAAATAGATCGTTAAGGTATAGTGGTTTCTTGAATGAACTTTCAATTTTAATTTTCTGCAACTTCCATTTTTATTTCCATTCAACTACTTTTTTTATTCAAGTTTCTTTTCTATTCAACTTCTTTTTTTATTTAATTTCCAAATAGATTGTTAAGGTATAGTTGTTCTGGATTGAACTTCCATTTTTAATTTTATACAACTTTCACTTCTATTTTTATTCAACTTCCATTACTATTCAATTTACTTTTCTATTAAACTTCCTTTTTTTCTTTAATTTCCAAATAGATCGTTAAGGTATAGTGGTTTCTTGAATGAACTTCCATTTTTAATTTTCTGCAACTTCCACTTTTATTTTTATTCGACTTCCATTTTTATTCAAGTCATTTTTCTATTAAACTTCCTTTTTTTTTTTAATTTCCAAATAGATCTTTAGGGTATAGTGGTTTCTTGAATGAACTTCCAATTTTAATTTTCTGCAACTTCCATTTTTACTTCTATTCAACTTCTTTTTTTATTCAAGTTTCTTTTCTGTTCAACTTCCTTTTTTTTATTTAATTTCTAAATAGATCGTTAAGGTATAGTAATTTCTGGATTGAACTTCCATTTTTAACTTTATGCAACTTTCACTTTTTTTTTTTCAACTTCAATTTTTATTCAATTTACTTTTCTATTAAACATCTTTTTTTATTTAATTTCCAAATAGAACGTTAAGGTATAGTGGTTTTTGAATAACTTCCAATTTTAATTTTCTACAACTTCCATTTTTCTTTCTATTCAACTTCTTTTTTTATTTAAGTTTCTTTTCTATTCAACTTCTTTTTTTTATTTAATTTCCAAATAGATTGTTATGGTATAGTGGTTTCGGGATTGAACTTTCATTTTTAATTTTATAAAACTTTCACTTTTATTTTTATTGAACTTCCATTTTTATTGTATTTACTTTTTTATTACACTTCCTTTTTTATTTAATTTCCAGACAGATTGTTAAGGTTTAGTGGTTTCTTGAGTGAACTTTCATTTTTAATTTTCTGCAACATCCATTTTTATATTTATTCGACTTCCATTTTTATTAAAGTCATTTTTCTATTCAACTTCATTTTTTATTTAATTTCAAAATAGATCGTTAAGGTATAGTGGTTTTTGAATTAACTTCCAATTTTAATTTTCTGCAACTTCCATTTTTATTTCTATTCAACTTTTTTTTTATTCAAGTTTCATTTCTATTCAACTTCTTTTTTTATTTAATTTCCAAATAGATTGTTATGATATAGTGGTTTCGGGATTGAACTTTCATTTTTAATTTTATGCCACTTTCACTTTTATTTTTATTGAACTACCATTTTTATTGAATTTACTTTTTCATTAAACTTCCTTTTTTATTTAATTTTCAAACAGATCGTTTAGGTTTAGTGGTTTCTTGAGTGAACTTTCATTTTTAATTTTCTGCAACTTCCATTTTTATTTTTATTCGACTTCCATTTTTATTCAAGTCATTTTTCTATTCAACTTTCTTTTTTATTTAATTTCCACATAGATCGTTAAGGTATAGTGGTTTCTTGAATGAACTTCCAATTTTAAATTTCTGCAACTTCCATTTTTATTTCTATTCAACTTCTTTTTTTATTCAAGTTTATTTTCTATTCAACTTCTTTTTTTATTTAATTTCCAAATAGATTGTTAAGGTATAGTGGTTTCTGGATTGAACTTCCATTTTTAATTTTATACTACTTTCACTTCTATTTTTATTCAACTTCCATTATTATTCAATTTACTTTTCTATTAAACTTCCTTTTTTTCTTTAATTTCCAAATAGATCGTTAAGTTATAGTGGTTTCTTGAATGAACTTCCATTTTTAATTTTCTGCAACTTCCACTTTTATTTTTATTCGACTTCCATTTTTATTCAAGTCATTTTTCTATTCAACTTCATTTTTTATTTAATTTCCAAATAGATCTTTAGGGTATAGTGGTTTCTTGAATGAACTTCCAATTTTAATTTTCTGCAACTTCCATTTTTATTTCTATTCACCTTCTTTTTTTATTCAAGTTTCTTTTCTATTCAACTTCCTTCTTTTATTTAATTTCCAAATAGATCGTTAAGGTATAGTGATTTCTGGATTGAACTTCCATTTTTAACTTTATGCAACTTTCACTTTTATTTTTTTTCAACTTCAATTTTTATTCAATTTACTTTTCTATTAAACTTCTTTTTTTATTTAATTTCCAAATAGATGGTTAAGGTATAGTGGTTTTTGAATGAACTTCCAATTTTAATTTTCTGCAACTTCCATTTTTATTTCTATTCAACTTCTTTTTTTATTCAAGTTTATTTCTATTCAACTTCTTTTATTTTTGTTCGACTTCCATTTTTATTCAAGTCATTTTTCTATTCAACTTATTTTTTTATTTAATTTCCAAATAGATCGTTAAGGTATAGTGGTTTCTTGAATGAACTTCCATTTTTATTTTTCTTCAACTTCCATTTTTATTTTTATTTGATTTCCATTTTTATTCGAGTCATTTTTCTATTCAACTTCCTTTTTTATTTAATTTCCAAATAGTTCGTTAAGGTATAGTGGTTTCCGGATTGAACTTCCATTTTTAATTTTATGCAACTTTCATTTTCATTTTTATTCAACTTCCCCTTTTATTCAATTTACTTTTCAATTAAACTTCCTTTTTTATTTAATTTCAAAACAGATCGTTAAGATATAGTGGTTTCTTGAATGAACATCCATTTTTAATTTTCTGCAACTTCCATTTTTATTTTTATTCGACTTCCATTTTTATTCAATTTACTTTTCTATTCAACTTCCTTTTTTATTTAATTTCCAAATAGATCGTTAAGGTATAGTGGTTTCTGGATTGAACTACCATTTTTAATTTTATGCAACTTTCATTTTTTTTTTATTCAACTTCCATTTTTATTCAATTTACTTTTCTATTAAACTTCCATTTTTATTTAATTTCCAAATAGATCGTTACGGTATAGTGGTTTCTTGAACGAACTTTCATTTTTAATTTTCTGCAACTTCCATTTTTATTCTTATTCGGCTTCCATTTTTATTCAATTTACATTTCTATTTTTTATTTAATTTCCAAATAGATCGTTAAGGTATAGTAGTTTCTTGAACGAACTTTCATTTTTAATTTTTTGCAACTTCCATTTTTATTTTTATTCGGCTTCCATTTTTATTCAATTTACTTTTCTATTCAACTTCCTTTTTTATTTAATTTCAAAATAGGTCGTTAAGGTATAATGGTTTCTGGATTGAACTTCCATTTTAAATTTTATGCAACTTTCATTTCTATTTTTATTCAACTTACATTTTTTTTTCAATTTACTTTTCTATTAAACTTCCTTTTTTATTTAATATCCAAGTAGATCGTTAAGGGATAGTCATTTCTTGAATGAACTTCCATTTTTAATTTTCTGCAACTTCCATTTTTATTTTTATTTAACTTCCTTTTCCATTCTAGTTTCTTTTCTACTCAACTTCCTTTTTTATTTAATTTCCAAATAGATCGTTAAGGTATAGTGGTTTCCGGATTGAACTTCCATTTTTAATTTTATGCAACTTTAATTTTTATTTTTTTTTCAATTTACTTTTCTATTGAACATCCTTTTTTATTTAATTTCCAAATAGATCGTTGAGGTATAGTGGTTTCTTGAATGAACTTCCATTTTTAATTTTATGCAACTTCCATTTTTATTTTTATTTAACTTCCTTCTTTATTCCAGTTTTTTTTCTACTCAACTTCCTTTTTTATTTAATTTCCAAATAGATCGTTAAGGTATAGTGGTTTATGGATTGAACTTCCTTTTTTTATTTTTATTTTTATTCAATTTAATTTCTGTTAAATTTCCTATTCTATTTAATTTCCAAATAGATCGTTAAGGTATAGTGATTTCTTGAATGAACTTCCATTTTTAATTTTCTGCAACTTCTATTTTTATTTTTATTCGACTTCCATTTTTATTCAAGTCATTTTTCTATTCAACTTCCTTTTTTTATTTAATTTCCAAATAGATCGTTGAGGTATAGTGGTTTCTTGAATGAACTTCCATTTTTAATTTTCTGCAACTTCCATTTTTTATTTTTATGTGACTTCCATTTTTATTCAAGTCATTCTTCTATTCAACTTCCTTTTTTATTTAATTTCTAAATAGATCGTTAAGGTATAGTGGTTTCTGGATTGAACTTCCATTTTTAATTTTATGCAACTTTCACTTTTATTTTTATTCAACTTCCATTTTTGATCAATTTACTTTACTATTAAACTTCCATTTTTATTTAATTTCCAAATAGATCGTGGAGGTATAGTGGTTTCTTGAATGAACTTCCATTTATAATTTTCTGCAACTTCCATTTTTATTTTTATTCAACTTCCATTTTTATTCAAGTTTTTTTTCTATTCAACTTCCTCTTTTATTTAATTTCCAAATAGATCGTTAAGGTATAGTGGTTTCTTGAATGAACTTCCATTTTTATTTTTATTTAACTTCCTTTTTTGTTCAGGTTTCTTTTCTACTCCACTTCCTTTTTTATTTAATTTCGAAATAGATCGTTATGGTATAGTGGTTTCTAGATTGAACTTCCATTTTTATTTTTATTCAACTTCCATTTTTATTCAATTTACTTTTCTATTAAACTTTCTTTTTTATTTAATTTCCAAACAGATCGTTTAGGTATAGTGATTTTTTGAATGAACTTCCGTTTTTGATTTTCTGCAGCTTCCATTTTTATTTTTATTTAACGTCCTTTTTTATTCAAGTTTCTTTTCTACTCAACTTCCTTTTTTATTTAATTTCCAAATAGATCGTTAAGGTATAGTAGTTTCTGGATTGAACTTCCATTTATAATTTTCTGCAACTTCTATTTTTATTTTTATTCAATTTCCTCTTTTATTTAATTTCCAAATAGATCGTTAAGGTATAGTGGTTTCTTGAATGAACTTCCATTTTTAATTTTCTGCAACTTCCATTTTTATTTTTATTTAACTTCCTTTTTTATTCAAGGTTCTTTTCTACTCAACTTCCTTTTTTATTTAATTTCCAAATAGATCGTTAAGGTATAGTGGTTTATGGATTGAACTTCCATTTTTAATTTTTACTTTTATTCAACTTCCATTTTTATTCAATTTAATTTCTATTAAATTTCTTTTTTTATTTAATTTCCAAATAGATCGTTAAGGTATAGTGGTTTCTTGAATGACCTTCCATTTTTAATTTTCTGCAACTTTCATTTTTTTTTATTCGACTTCCATTTTTATTCAAGTTATTTTTCTATTCAACTTGCTTTTTTATTTAATTTCTAAATAGATCGTTAAGTTATAGTGGTTTCTGGATTGATCTTCCATTTTTAATTTTATTCAACTTTCACTTTTATTTTTATTCAACTTCCATTTTTGATCAATTTATTTTTCTATTAAAGTTCCATTTTTATTTAATTTCCAAATAGATCGTGGAAGTATAGTGGTTTCTTGAATGAACTTCCATTTACATTTTTCTACAACTTCCATTTTTATTTTTATTCAACATCTATTTTTATTCAAGTTATTTTTCTATTCAGCTTCCTCTTTTATTTAATTTCCAAATAGATCGTTATGGTATAGTGGTTTCTTGAATGAACTTCCATTTTTATTTTTGTTTAACTTCCTTTTTGTTCAGGTTTCTTTTCTACTCAACTTCCTTTTTTATTTAATTTCCAAATAGATCGTTATGGTGCAGTAGTTTCTAGATTGAACTTCCTTTTTTATTTTTATTCGACTTCCGATTTTATTCAATTTACTTTTCTATTAAACTTACTTTTTTATTTAATTTCCAAATAGATCGTTAAGGTATAGTGGTTTCTTGAATGAACTTCCATTTTTGATTTTCTGCATCTTCCATTTTTATTTTTATTTAACTTCCTTTTTTATTCATGTTTCTTTTCTTCTCAACTTCCTTTTTTGTTTAATTTCCTAATAGATCGTTAAGGTATAGTGGTTTCTTGAATGAACTTTCATTTTTAATTTTCTGCAACTTCCGTTTTTATTTTTATTCAACTTCTATTTTTATTCAATTTACTTTTCATTTAAACTTGATTTTTTATTTAATTTACAAACAGATCGTTAAGGTATAGTGGTTTCTTGAATGAACTTCCATTTTTAATTTTCTGCAACTTCCATTTTTATTTTTATTCGACTTCCATTTTTATTCAAGTCATTTTTCTATTCAACTTCCTTTCTTATTTAATTTCCAAATAGATCGTTAAGGTATAGTGGTTTCTGGATTGAACTTCCATTTTTAATTTTCTGCAACTTTCATTTTTATTTTTATTCAACTTCCATTTTTATTCAATTTACTTTTCTATCAAACTTCTTTTTTTATTTAATTTCCTAGTAGATCGTTAAGGTATAGTGGTTTCTTGAATGAACTTTCATTTTTAATTTTCTGCAACTTCCATTTTTATTCAATTTACTATTCTTTTCAACTTCCTTTTTTATTGAATTTCCAAATAGATCGTTAAGGTATAGTGGTTTCTGGATTCAACTTCCATTTTTAATTTTATGCAACTTTGATTTTTCTTTTTATTCAACTTATATTTTTATTCAATTTACTTTTCTATTAAACTTCCTTTTTTTTATTTCATTTCCAAATAGATCGTTAAGGTATAGTGGTTTCTTGAATGAACTTCCATTTTTAATTTTCTGCAACTTCCATTTTTATTTTTATTTAACTTCGTTTTTAATTCTAGTTTCTTTTCTACTCAACTACCTTTTTTATTTCATTTCCAAATAGATCGTTAAGGTATATTGGTTTCTGGATTGAACTTCCATTTTTAATTTTCTGGATTGAACTTCCATTTTTATTTTTATTCAACTTCTATTTTTATTCAATTTACTTTTCTATTAAACTTCCATTTTTATTTCATTTTCAAACAGATCGTTAAGGTATACAGGTTTCTTGAATGAACTTTGATTTTCAAATTTCTGCAACTTCCATTTTTATTTTTATTTGACTTCCATTTTTATTCAAGTCATTTTTCTATTCAACTTCCTTTTTTATTTAATTTCCAAATAGATCGTTAAGGTATAGTGGTTTCTTGAATGAACTTCCATTTTTAATTTTCTGCAACTTCCATTTTTATTTTTATTCGACTTCCATTTTTATCCAAATCATTTTTTTATTCATCTTCCTTTTTTATTTAATTTCCAAACAGATCATTGACGTATAGTGGTTTCTTGAATGAACTTCCATTTTTATTTGTATTTGACTTCCATTTTTGTTCAAGTCATTTTTCTATTCAACTTCCTTTTTTATTTAATTTCCAAATAGATCGTTAAGGTATAGTGGTTTCTTAAATGAACTTCCATTTTTAATTTTCTGCAACTTCCATTTTTATTTTTATTCGACTTCCATTTTTATCCAAGTCATTTTTTTATTCAACTTCCTTTTTTAGTAAATTGCCAAATAAATCGTTGCGGTATAGTGGTTTCTTGAATGAATTTCCCTTTTTAATTTTCTGCAACTTCAATTTTTAGTTGTATTTGACTTCCATTTTTATTCAAGTAATTTTTCTATTCAACTTGCTTTTTTATTTAATTTCTAAATAGATCGTTAACGTATAGTGGCTTCTGTATTGAACTTCAATTTTTAATTTTATGCAACTTTCACTTTTATTTTTATTCAACTTCCATTTTTGTTCAATTTACTTTTCTATTAAACTTCCATTTTTATTTAATTTCAAATAGATCGTTGAGGTATAGTGGTTTCTTGAATGAACTTCCATTTATAATTTTCTGCAACTTCCATTTTTATTTTTATTCAACATCCATTTTTATTCAAGTTATTTTTTTATTCAACTTCCTCTTTTATTTAATTTCCAAATAGATCGTTAAGGTATAGTGGTTTCTTGAATGAACTTCCATTCTTATTTTTATTTAACTTCCTTTTTTGTTCAGGTTTCTTTTCTACCCAACTTCCTTTTTTATTTAATTTCCAAATAGATCGTTATGGTATAGTGGTTTCTGGGTTGAACTTCCATTTTTATTTTTATTCAACTTCTATTTTTATTCAATTTACTTTTCTATTAAATTTTCTTTTTATTTAATTTCCAAATAGATCGTTAAGGTACAGTGGTTTCTTCAATGAACTTCCATTTTTTATTTTCTGCAACTTCCATTTTTATTTTTATTTAACTTCCTTTTTTATTCAAGTTTGTTTTCTACTCAACTTCATTTTTTATTTAATTTCCAAATAGATCGTTAAGGTATAGTGGTTTCTGGATTGAACTTCCATTTATAATTTTCTGCAACTTCCATTTTTATTCAAGTTATTTTCTATTCAACTTCCTCATTTATTTAATTTCCAAATAGATCGTTAAGGTATAGTGGTTTCTTGAATGAACTTCCATTTCTAATTTTCCGCAACTTCCATTTTTATTTTTATATAACTACCTTTTTCATTCAACTTTCTTTTCTACTCAACTTCCTTTTTTATTTAATTTCCAAATAAATCGTTAAGGTATAGTGGTTTCTGGATTGAACTTCCATTTTTAATTTTCTGCAACTTCCAGTTTCATTTTTATTCAACTTCTATTTTTATTCAATTTACTTTTCTATTAAACTTCCTTTTTTTATTTAATTTACAAACAAATCGTTAAGGTATAGTGGTTTCTTGAATGAACATCCATTTTTAATTTTCTGCAACTTCCATTTTTATTTTTATTCGACTTCCATTTTTATTCAAGTCATTTTTCTTTTCAACTTCCCTTTTTACTTAATTTCCAAATAGATCGTTAAGGTATAGTGGTTTCCGGATTGAACTTCCATTTTTAATTTTATGCAACTTTCATTTTTATTTTTATTCAAGTTCCATTTTTATTCAAATTACTTTTCTATTAAACTTCCTTTTTTATTTAATTTCCAAATAGATCGTTAAGGTATAGTGGTTTCTTGAAAGAACTTTCATTTTTAATTTTCAGCAACTTCCATTTTGATTTTTATTCGACTTCCATTTTTATTCAATTTACTGTTCTATTCAACTTCCTTTTTTATTTAATTTCAAAATAGATCGTTAAGATATATTGGTTTCTGGATTGAACTCCATTTTTAATTTTATGCAACTTTCATTTTTATTTTTATTCAATTTAAGATTTTATTCAATTTACTTTTCTATTAAACTTCCTTTTTTATTTAATTTCCAAATAGATCGTTAAGGTATAGTGGTTTCTTGAATGAACTTCCATTTTCAATTTTCTGCAACTTCCATTTTTATTTTTTTTTAACTTCCTTTTTCATTCTAGTTTCTTTTCTACTCAACTTCCTTTTTTATTTAATTTCCAAATAGATCGTTAAGGTATAGTGGTTTCTGGATTGAACTTCCATTTTTAATTTTCTGCAACTTCCATTTTTATTTTTATTGAACTTCTATTTTCATTCAATTTACTTTTCTATTAAACTTCCTTTTTTATTTAATTTCCAAACAGATCTTTAAGGTATAGGGGTTTCTCGAATGAACTTCCATTTTTAATTTTCTGCAACTTCCAGTTTTATTTTTATTCGACTTCCATTTTTATTCAAGTCATTTTTCTATTCAACTTTCTTTTTTATTTAATTTCCAAATAGATCTTTAAGGTATAGTGGTTTCTTGAATAACCTTCCATTTTTAATTTTCTGCAACTTCAATTTTTATTTCTATTCAACTTCTTTTTTTATTCAAGTTTCTTTTCTATTCAACTTCCTTTTTTGTTTAATTTCTAAATAGATCGTCAAGGTATAGTGGTTTCTGGATTGAAATTCCATTTTTAATTTTATGCAACTTTCACTTTTATTTTTATTCAACTTCCATTTTTGTTTAATTTACTTTTCTATTAAACTTCTATTTTTATTTAATTTCCAAATAGATCGTTGAGGTATAGTGGTTTCTTGAATGAACTTCCATTTATAATTTTCTGCAACTTCCATTTTTATTTTTATTCAACATCCATTTTTATTCATTTTATTTTTCTTTTCAACTTCCTCATTTATTTAATTTACAAATAGATCGTTAAGGTATAGTGGTTTCTTGAATGAATCTCCATTTTTGATTTTCTGCAACTTCCATTTTTATTTTTATTTAACTTCCTTTTTTATTCAAGTTTCTTTTCTACTGAACTTCCTTTTTTATTTAATTTCCAAATAGATCATTAAGGTATAGTGGTTTCTGCATTGAACTTCCATTTAAAATTTTCTGCAACTTCCATTTTTATTTTTATTCAACTTCCATTTTTATTCAAGTTATTTTTCTATTCAACTTCCTCGTTTATTTAATTTCCAAATGGATCGTTGAGGTATAGTGGTTTCTTGAATAAACTTCCTTTTTTAATTTTCTGCAACTTCCATTTTTAATTTTATTTAACTTCCCTTTTTATTCCAGTTTCTTTTCAACTCAGCTTCCTTTTTTATTTAATTTCCTAATAGATCGTTAAGGTAAAGTGGTTTCTGGATTGAACTTCCATTTTTAATTTTCTGCAACTTCCAGTTTCATTTTTATTCAACTTCTATTTTTATTCAATTTACTTTTCTATTAAACTTCCTTTTTTATTTAATTTACAAACAGATCGTTAAGGTATAGTGGTTTCTTGAATGAACATCCATTTTTAATTTTCTGCAACTTCCATTTTTATTTTTATTCGACTTCCATTTTTATTCAAGTCATTTTTCTTTTCAACTTCCTTTTTTACTTAATTTCCAAATAGATCGTTAAGGTAGAGTGATTTCTGGATTGAACTTCCAATTTTAATTTTATGCAACTTTCATTTTTATTTTTATTCAAGTTCCATTTTTATTCAAATTACTTTTCTATTAAACTTCCTTTTTTATTTAATTTCCAAATAGATCGTTAAGGTATAGTGGTTTCTTGAAAGAACTTTCATTTTTAATTTTCTGCAACTTCCATTTTAATTTTTATTCGACTTCCTTTTTTATTTAATTTCAAAATAGATCGTTAAGATATATTGGTTTCTGGATTGAACTTCCATTTTTAATTTTATGCAACTTTCATTTCTATTTTTATTCAATTTAAGATTTTATTCAATTTACTTTTCTATTAAACTTCCTTTTTTATTTAATTTCAAAATAGATCGTTAAGATATAGTGGTTTCTTGAATGAACTTCCATTTTCAATTTTCTGCAACTTCCATTTTTATTTTTTTTAACTTCCTTTTTCATTCTAGTTTTCTTTTCTACTCAACTTCCTTTTTTATTTAATTTCCAAATAGATCGTTAAGGTATAGTGGTTTCTGGATTGAACTTCCATTTTTAATTTTCTGCAACTTCCATTTTTATTTTTATTCAACTTCTATTTTTATTCAATTTACTTTTCTATTAAACTTCCATTTTTATTTAATTTCCAAACAGATCGTTAAGGTATAGGGGTTTCTCGAATGAACTTCCATTTTTAATTTTCTGCAACTTCCAGTTTTATTTTTATTCGTCTTCCATTTTTATTCAAGTCATTTTTCTATTCAACTTTCTTTTTTATTTAATTTCCAAATAGATCTTTAAGGTATAGTGGTTTCTTGAATGACGTTCCATTTTTAATTTTCTGCAACTTCCATTTTTATTTCTATTCAACTTCTTTTTTTATTCAAGTTTCTTTTCTATTCAACTTCCTTTTTTGTTGAATTTCTAAATAGATCGTCAAGGTATAGTGGTTTCTGGATTGAACTTCCATTTTTAATTTTATGCAACTTTCACTTTTATTTTTATTCAACTTCCATTTTTGTTTAATTTACTTTTCTATTAAACTTCGATTTTTATTTAATTTCCAAATAGATCGTTGAGGTATAGTGGTTTCTTGAATGAACTTCCATTTATAATTTTCTGCAACTTCCATTTTTATTTTTATTCAACATCCATTTTTATTCATTTTATTTTTCTTTTCAACTTTCTCATTTATTTAATTTACTAATAGATCGTTAAGGTATAGTGGTTTCTTGAATGAAGTTCCATTTTTGATTTTCTGCAACTTCCATTTTTATTTTTATTTAACTTCCTTTTTTATTCAAGTTTCTTTTCTACTGAACTTCCTTTTTTATTTAATTTCCAAATAGATCGTTAAGGTATAGTGGTTTCTGCATTGAACTTCCATTTATAATTTTCTGCAACTTCCATTTTTATTTTTATTCAACTTCCATTTTTATTCAAGTTATTTTATATTCAACTTCCTCGTTTATTTAATTTTCAAATAGATCGTTAAGGTATAGTTGTTTCTTGGATAAACTTCCATTTTTAATTTTCTGCAACTTCCATTTTTATTTTTATGTAACTTCCTTTTTTATTCCAGTTTCTTTTCTACTCAGCTTCCTTTTTTATTTAATTTCCTAATAGATCGTTAAGGTATAGTGGTTTCTGGATTGAACTTCCATTTTTAATTTTCTTCAATTTCCATTTTTATTTTTATTCAACTTCTATTTTTATTCAATTTACTTTTCTATTAAACTTCCATTTTTATTTAATTTAGAAACAGATCGTTAAGGTATAGTGGTTTCTTGAATAAACTTCCATTTTTAATTTTCTGCAAGTTCCATTTTTATTTTTATTCGACTTCCATTTTTATTCAAGTCATTTTTCTTTTCAACTTCCTTTTTTATTTAATTTCCAAATAGATCGTTAAGGTATAGTGGTTTCTGGATTGAACTTCCAATTTTAATTTTTTGCAACTTTCATTTTTATTTTTATTCAACTTCCATTTTTATTCAATTTACTTTTCTATCAAACTTCTTTTTTTATTTAATTTCCAAATAGATCGTTAGGGTATAGTGGTTTCTTGAACGAACTTTCATTTTTAATTTTCTGGAACTTCCATTTTTATTCAATTTACTATTCTATTCAACTTCCTTTTTTATTTAATTTCCAAACAGATCGTTAAGGTGTAGTGGTTTCTGGATTGAACTTCCTTTTTCAATTTTATGCAACTTTCATTTTTATTTTTATTCAACTTATATTTTTATTCAATTTACTTTTCAATTAAACTTCCTTTTTTAATTAATTTCCAAATAGATCGTTAAGGTATAGTGGTTTCTTGAATGAATTTCCATTTTTAATTTTCTGCAACTTCCATTTTTATTTTTATTTAACTTCGTTTTTAATTGTAGTTTCTTTTATACTCAACTTCCTTTTTTATTTAATTTCCAAATAGGTCGTTAAGGTATATTGGTTTCTGGATTGAACTTCCATTTTTTATGTTCTGCAACTTCCATTTTTATTTTTATTCAACTTCTATTTTTATTCAATTTACTTTTCTATTAAACTTCCTTTTTTATTTCATTTCCAAACAGGTCGTTAAGGTATAGTGGTTTCTTGAATGAACTTCGATTTTCAATTTTCTGCAACTTCCATTTTTATTTTTATTTGACTTCCATTTTATTCAAGTCATTTTTCTATTCAACTTCCTTTTTTATTTAATTTCCAAATTGATCGTTAAGGTATAGTGGTTTCTTGAATGAACTTCCATTTTTAACTTTCTGCAACTTTCATTTTTATTTCTATTCAACTTCTTTTTTTATTGAAGTTTCTTTTCTATTTACTTCCCCTTTTTTTTTTAATTTCTAAATGGATCGTCAAGGCATAGTGGTTTCTGGATTGAACTTCCATTTTTAATTTTATGCAACTTTCACTTTTATTTTTAATCAACTTCCATTTTTGTTCAATTTGCTTTTCTATTAAACTTCCATTTTTATTTAATTTCCAAATAGATCGTTAAGGTATAGTGGTTTCTTGAATGATCTTCCATTTATGATTTTCTGCAACTTCCATTTTTATTTTTATTAAACATCCATTTTTATTCAAGTTATTTTTCTTTTCAACTTCCTCTGTTATTTAATTTCCAAATAGATCGTTAAGGTATAGTGGTTTCTTGAATGAACTTCCATTTTTATTTTTGTTTAACTTCCTTTTTTGTTCAGGTTTCTTTTCTACTCAACTTCCTTTTTTATTTAATTTCCGAATAGATCGTTATGGTATAGTGGTTTCTGGATTGAACTTCCATTTTTATTTTTATTCAACTTCCATTTTTATTCAGTTTACTTTTCTATTAAACTTACTTTTTTATTTAATTTCCAAATAGATCGTTAAGGTATAGTTGTTTCTTGAATTAACTTCCATTTTTGATTTTCTGCAAATTCCATTCTTATTTTTATTTAACTTCCTTTTTTATTCAAGTTTCTTTTCTACTCAACTTCTTCTTTATTTAATTTCCAAACAGATAGTTAAGGTATTGTGGTTTCTGAATTGAACTTCCATTGATAATTTTCTGCAACTTCTTTTTTTATTTTTATTCAGCTTCTACTTTTATTCAAGTTATTTTTCTATTCCACTTCCTCTTTTATTTAATTTTCAAATAGATCGTTAAGGTATAGTGGTTTCTTGAATTAACTTCCATTTTTAATTTTCTGCAACTTCCATTTTTATTTTTATTTAACTTCTTTTTTTATTCAAGTTTCTTTTCTACTCAACTTCCTATTTTATTTAATTTCCAAATAGATCGTTAAGGTATAGTGGTTTCTGGATTGAACTTCCATTTTTAATTTTCTACAACTTCCATTTTTATTTTTATTCAACTTCTATTTTTATTCAATTTACTTGTCTATTAAACTTCCTTTTTTATTTAATTTACAAACAGATCGTTAAGGTACAGTGGTTTCTTGAATGAACTTCCATTTTTAATTTTCAGCAACTTCCATTTTTATTTTTATTCGACTTCCATTTTTATTCAAGTCATTTTTCTATTCAACTTCCTTGGTTATTTAATTTCCAAATAGATCGTTAAGGTATAGTGGTTTCTGGATTGAACTTCCATTTTTAATTTTATGCAACTTTCATTTTATTTTTATTCAACTTACTGTTTTATTCAATTTATTTTTCTATTAAACTTCCTTTTTTCTTTAATTTCCAAATAGATCGTTAAGGTATAGTGGTTTCTGGATTGAACTTCCATTTTTAATTTTATGCAACTTTCATTTTTATTTTTATTCAACTTACTGTTTTATTCAATTTATTTTTCTATTAAACTTCCTTTTTTCTTTAATTTCCAAATAGATCGTTAAGGTATAATGGTTTCTTTAATTAACTTGCATTTTTAATTTTCTGCAACTTCCATTTTTATTTTTATTTAACTTCATTTTTTATTCATTTTCCAAATAGATCGTTAAGGTATAGTGGTTTCTGGATTGAACTTCAATTTTTATTTTTATTCAACTTCTATTTTTATTCAATTTACTTTTCTATTAAACTTCCTTTTTTATTTAATTTCCAAACAGATCGTTAAGGTATAGTGGTTTCTTGAATAAACTTCCATTTTTAATTTTCTGTAACTTCCATTTTTATTTTTATTCGACTTCCATTTTTATTCAAGTCATTTTTCTATTCAACTTCCTTTTTTATTTAATTTCCAAATAGATCGTTAAGGTATAGTGGTTTCTTGAATGAACTTCCAATTTAAATTTTCTGCAACTTCCATTTTTATTTCTATTCAACTTCTTTTTTTATTCAAGTTTCTTTTCTACTCAACTTCCCTTTTTATTTAATTTCCAAATAGATTGTTATGGTATAGTGGTTTCTGCATTGAACTTTCATTTTTAATTTTATGCAACTTTCACTTTTATTTTTATTCAACTTTCATTTTTATTCAGTTTACTTTTCTATTAAACTTCCTTTTTTATTTAATTTCCAAATAGATCGTTAAGGTATAGTGGTTTCTTGAATGAACTTCCATTTTTAATTTTCTGCAACTTCCATTTTTATTTTTATTTAACTTCCTTTTTCATTCTAGTTTCTTTTCTACTCAACTTCTTTTTTTATTAAATTTCCAAATAGATCGTTATGGTATAGTGGTTTCTGGATTGAACTTTCATTTTTAATTTTATGCAACTTTCCCTTTTATTTTTATTGAACTTCCATTTTTATTGAATTTAATTTTCTATTAAACTTCCTTTTTTATTTAATTTCCAAATAGATCATTAAGGTATAGTGGTTTCTGATTTGAACTTCCATTTTTAATTTTATGCAACTTTAATTTTTATTTTTATTCAACTTCCATTTTTATTCAATTTACTTTTTTGTTAAACTTCCTTTTTTATTTAATTTCCAAATAGATCGTTAAGGTATAGTTGTTTCTTGAATGAACTTCTATTTTTAATTTTTTGCAACTTCCATTTTTATTTTTATTCGACTTCCATTTTTATTCAAGTCATTTTTCTATTCAACTTTCTTTTTTATTTAATTTCCAAATAGATCGTTAAGGTATAGTGGTTTTTGAATGAACTTCCAATTTTAATTTTCTGCAACTTCCTTTTTTATTTCTATTCAACATCTTTTTTTATTCAAGTTTCTTTTCTATTCAACTTACTTTTTTATTTAATTTCTAAATAAATCGTTAAGGTATACTGGTTTCTGGATTGAACTTCAATTTTTAATTTTATGCAACTTTCACTTTTATTTTTATTCAACTTCCATTTTTGTTCAATTTACTTTTCTATTAAACTTCCATTTTTATTTAATTTCTAAATAGATCGTTAAGGTATAGTGGTTTCTTTAATGAACTTCCATTTATAAGTTTCTGCAACTTCCATTTTTATTTCTATTCAACTTCCATTTTTATTCAAGTTATTTTTCTATTCAACTTCCTCTTTTATTTAATTTCCAAATAGATCGTTAAGATATAGTGGTTTCTTGAATGAACTTCCATTTTTATTTTTATTTAACTTCCATTTTTGTTCATGTTTCTTTTCTACTCAACTTCCTTTTTTATTTAATTTCCGAATAGATCGTTATGGTATAGTGGTTTCTGGATTGAACTTCCATTTTTATTCAATTTACTTTTTGAGAGGGTAATTTTTGGGAAAAATTGGGCCGAGCTGCAAGTTGGGCTTTGAGGCCCAAAACGCGAAGGACTAAGTAAGGCCGTAAAGGATACTCCGGCCCAGAGAGCAATGTTACTCCGGCTGGGAGAAGTAAATGTTACTTCGGCTCATGGATGTAAAAGCTACTCCGGCCTTGGGAAGACAAAGTTACTTCGGCCCAAGAAAGAGTAAAACTACTCCGGTCTGGAGGCAACTCACAGTTAGGCCGATCTCAGAGTTAGTCCGGTCGTGACTTACAATGGTTAGGTTGGTCAGAACTTGTTACTTGGAAGTTTGATCTAAGCGCATCAAGGTTGAACAGGGCAGCCGAAGTAAAGAGTTGGAGGAGAGGACCGAGCTAAGGATAGTTCGGCCTTCTGTGACTCGATATAGCCAAGTTTACTTCGGTCGAAAGGAAGTTCGGCCGTAAAGAAAACCATCCCACTTGGTTTGAGCAGTGGGGGAGGGTGTAAAAGGATAAGCATTATCCTTAAGAGATTGAATCCTAGGAGGACTCTGTATAAAGAAATACAAGTCCTACTAGGATTGTGCCATATGAAACTTATAAAAGCTCACAAGCATCACCTTGGAGGAGGTAATTGAACACAATCTTTCTGAGAACTTAGAGCTTTGTCTATTTGTCAAGTTTTCTGACTTAGGCATCGGAGAGGTTTCCGGCACACACCCGCCGGCTAGCTCACGTTTGTGTTTTCAGGTGACAAAGCGACGTCGTACGGAGGAGCGTGGACTTGGTCAACAGGATTATACGAGGAGAATTATTTCCTCCCCGTACAATTGGCGCCGTCTGTGGGAAGAACAGACAAGAACAAAAACCTCTTGACTAAGCTTCTCCTTTTCTCGTTCAATGGCACACATTGAAGACTTGCCGCAGTCCGCCGTCGACGGACTAACTCCAGAAGGGGGCGCAAGGCGTGAGGGATTACCTGCTGTCCCTCTCATGGCGGACTTGGAGCCCCAACAACATAATTCCAGGAGGAGCGGCAGAGGAAGGCGGAATGGCAGCCCTCGTCACTCTCAAAGTCCCGACAGGCAAAGGAGGAGGATTGATCCTCAAGTCCTGGAAGATCGCGTGAAGGAACAGGATGAATTGATTCGGAGGATGGCGGCGGACATGGAGGCCTTGAAACGCCAGATGAAGACCAAAGATGTGGCGACAGGAGAGGGGCGCAAGCACAAGACGCCCCCTCGCCACTCAGAGAATCGTAGTAGGAATACTACACCTTCCCAAAGAGAGAGCAGAAGCCTCAGGACAGGCGACACTCACTCCTTATCTTCAAGAACTCGTCACTCCAGGTCTGAAAGGACGAGATCCGAAAGATCATACACTGAAGGAAGCACGTATTGGCCTTCACATTCACACCAAACCAGATCCAGACAAACCGAGCTACCCAGGTCATCCGACTTACGAACCGTGCTAGAAGAAAAAGCACGATGCAAGGAAGATGCCAGGGCAAGGGATCCACACCGAGTTTCGGCCTTACAACGGTTGGCTCCTCGGACGCACGGAAGCGTCGAGGTTGGAATGCCAATACCGCGACCGGCCTACGAACCAACGGACAAGGCATTGGCAAGACTACAGACTTCGCCGTTTGTCCCAGCGATCGAAAACGCACCCCTACCATCAGGCTTCCTTCAGCCGAAGTTCAATACATATGAAGGGAAGACGGATCCGTATTCTCACCTGAGCCACTTTCGCCAAGTCATGGCTGTGTACAGGCGAAACGAGGCCCTAATGTGCATACTCTTCCCATCAAGTCTGGGCGACTTAGGCTTGACTTGGTTTGAAAAGCTCCCAGAGGGCAGCATAGCCTCCTGGGCCCAATTGGCAGAAGCGTTCGTAACAAGGTTTCGGACAAACACAAAAACACCGGTGGAGATAGACCAGTTACTCTCCATCGACATGGGTGAAAAAGAGACCCTCAGATCTTACAACAGTCGCTACTGGGAGACATTCAACCAAATTGGAGACTGCCCAACCAATCTAGCCATTGCGCAGTATAAAAGAGGTCTACCAGTAGGGAATAGACTAAGGGATTCAATTACAATGACGCCACCCCTCACCATGGAAGCCCTGATGGAGAGAGTGCATCAGCACATCAGGGTAGAAGAAGATGGCGCACGTTCCAAAGCCAAAATAAGTGCGGCCACGGTACCAGAAAAGAAAACCTCAGCAAAGGTTAATACGGTGGACCGAAGTAACAAAAACGGGCGTGGCAGACGAGATAACGGAGAAGACCCAGACAAAAGATGGTTGAGAATCCGCACTGCCATAACAACAGTGTTCAAAAAACCAATATATCGGATTCTAAGCGAAATCAAAGATGAGCCTTTTGTCAAGTGGCCAGCCAAGCTTGGGGAGGCTCAGAAGAATTACGACGACAGATCACGGTGCACCTTCCACAAAGAAAAGGGGCACCGAACTGAGAATTGCACGCCCCTAAGACAGCATTTAGAAGAATTGGTGGCAGCAGGCCACTTGGACGAATACATTGAAGGAGGAGCGCAACCGGCCCCCCAAGATCATGACCAACCCAACAGAATGCCAAACGACGCACCACCACAAGGCATTATCAATGTAATTCATGGAGTTTTTGAACCTGAGCGCGTATGCGAGCTTAGAGGTTCAATCAAGAAGGCTGAACACTTTAGGGAAGTATTAAGTTCCCAACCCGCCATCAAGAAGGGGAGGACAGAGGCAACAAACGTCATGTCCTTTTCGGATAAGGACTTGGAACGAATTTACTGCCCCCATAATGATGCCCTGGTTGTCACTCTCCGAGTCAAGGATTTTGACGTCAAGCGGATTCTGATTGACCAGGGTAGTTCATGTAAGATCATGTATTACGACACATTCAAACAACTAAAGTTGCAAGACAAAGACTTGGCACCTGCAGTTTCTCCCCTGATTGGATTCAACTCCATGCCAGAGTGGCCTGTCGGCAAAATAATCCTTCCAGTCAGAGCTGGAAGTGTATCAAAACAGGTGGAGTTCTGGGTATTGAAGGTCCCCTCCACCTACAACATCATCCTAGGCAGAACATGGCTGCATGCCATGCGTTCGGTGGCGTCATCATACCATCAGGTAATGCGGTCCCCCAATGACGCCGGTATAATTGAAGAAGTCTATGGCGATCAGATCATGTCAAAGCAGTGCTTCGCCACAGCAAATGGAAGCCGAGCTGCCAAAGGATACGTTCATTCGGTGGAAGAACCAGAGAGTAATGAACTATTCGCTGACGTCGGCAAAGAAGCTAATCAGAAAGCGGTGGAAGACTTGGTGGAGGTAAAAATAGATGAGAAGAACCCGGATAAGTTCTTCCTGCTTGGCTCATCATTGTCCAGCGCTGAGAGATTAGAGGTCATGGAATTCTTGACTTCTAATATCGAAGTGTTTGCCTGGACACCTTACGACATGCCAGGCATTGATCCAAACTTCATCAGTCACCAACTCAATGTCCACCCTTCCGCCAGACCAGTCATTCAACGCACGCGCAGATCGGCACTCCACCACGCCGAAATAGTGGCAGAAGAGGTAGGCAACCTGCTGGAGGCAGGAGCGATAAGGGAAGTGCACTACCCAAAATGGATCTCCAACACCGTCGTAGTGCCAAAAAAGAATGGTAAATGGCGTGTCTGCGTCGACTACAAAACAGTCAACAAAGCGTGCCCAAAAGATAGCTTCCCTCTACCAAGGATAGATCAACTGGTGGACTTAACGGCAGGACATAACCGACTTAGCTTTTTGGATGCATACAGAGGCTACCACCAGATCGCCATGCATGAACCAGACCAGGAGGTCACATCCTTCACAACACCAAGGGGGTTATATTGCTACAAGGTCATGCCCTTTGGCCTAAAGAACGCAGGGGCGACATTCCAAAGGATGGTCACCAAGATATTTGAACCATTGTTAGGCAGAACAATGGAGGCGTACATCGACGACATGGTGGTCAAAAGCAAGGATGAGAATGACCATCTGAAAGACCTAGGCGAGATGTTCCAGATCCTGAAGAAACACAAGTTGCGCCTCAACGCATCCAAATGCGCATTCGGAGTTGGATCTGGCAAATTCTTGGGCTTCCTGGTGACCAACCGAGGTATAGAAGCAGACCCCTCTCAGATCAAAGCAATCCAGGAGTTGGAGAGACCAAACTCAGTCAAAGAAGTGCAGCATCTCACTGGTATGGCGGCTGCGCTAAACCGGTTCATAAGCAGGTCGTCAGACAGACTACGACCATTCTTCCAAGCTTTAAAAACCAAGTTTGAGTGGGATGAAGAATGCGACCGAGCTCTGGAAAGCTTGAAGGAGTACATGTCTTCCCCACCACTACTTGTAACTCCAGTTCCTGGTGAAGAACTCTTTTTATACCTGGCAGTTTCTCAGCACGCAGTTAGCGCAGTGTTGGTTCGTGCAGGAGGAATACAACACCTGCCCATCTTTTATGTAAGCAAGACATTGTTGGGAGCCGAAACAAGGTACTTACCATTGGAGAAACTAGCATTAGCATTAATGATGGCATCCAGGAAATTGGCGCACTACTTTCATGCCCACACCATAGTCGTCCTCACGGCCTTTCCATTAAAAGCTCTGTTTGAAAGGGCAAACTTCAGTGGGCGAATTTTGAAATGGGCAGTAGAGTTGGGACAATTCGATATCAAGTTCCAACCAAAGACCGCAATAAAAGCTCAATCTTTGGCAGACTTCGTCGCAGAGTTTACTCCTGGAAGTCATCATATCTGCCCAGTCGACCTGACTGACTCAACCGAACTAGGGACGGAAGTTGACGCCGGAATAGCACAACCCCTAGTGGAAAGTAGTCCATCAAGCACAAAGGCAGACCACATTAAGAACGACAAGGAGGAGCCAAACAAAGGCTCACCAGCAGTTCAAACAGAGGACGAAGGGCAGACAGCCAATATGGACTTTGAAGAAAACACCATCCTTGACCCCACGGCATCGTCTGACCCTTCCACATGCTGGAAACTATTTGTTGGAGAGATGTGGAAGCTCTTTGTGGATGGAGCATCCAACCGACATGGTGCAGGGCTTGGCATAGTCCTCATCTCTCCAGACGGCCTGGTTATAGAGCAAGCAATCAACCTTGGCTTCCCAGCATCCAACAATGAAGCAGAGTATGAGGCGCTTATCGCAGGACTCAAGTCAGCACACTTCATGAAAGCAGCCGAACTAATGGTATACAGTGACTCTCTACTGGTGGTAAACCAAATTTCGGGCGAATACGAAGCAAAGGACGACAGAATGGCCAAGTACCAGGAGTTAGTCAGAACAGAGATCAAGAAGTTTGATGTGGTAAGGATAGAACAAATTGGCAGGGAGGAAAACAGCCGAGCGGACGAGCTAGCAGGCCTGGCCTCAATGGCAGATACATCGATCCCTCATCCATTACTCATCGACTTCTTACCAAGACCAAGTATAGAAGACCCCGAAGCAGAAGAAGTATATTGCACTGAATTAGGCCCTTCATGGATGGATCCCATCATCCTGTTCCTAAAAGACGGCATCCTACCAGCAGAGAAAAAAGAAGCCAACAAAATCAGGGCAAAGTCGCAGCGATTTTGGCTATCTCCATCTTTGGCATTATACAAGAAGTCATTCTCTGGGCCTTACCTCAAGTGCGTTCATCCCAGCAAAGTAGAAGCCTTCCTATTCGAAATACATGAAGGGGTATGTGGAAGTCATCAAGGGGGAAGGTCGCTCGCCTACAGGGCTATTTCGCAAGGATATTGGTGGCCATATATGCAAGCAGACTCAGAAAAATATGTGAAGAAGTGTGAAAAATGCCAGAAATTCGCGCACCAAATACATCAACCAGCAAGAGAACTCCTACCTTTAACTAGCCCATGGCCTTTCGCAATGTGGGGCTTAGACATAGTAGGACCACTTCCAACAGCACCCGGAGGCAGAAAATTCTTTCTCGCAGCAACAGACTACTTCACAAAATGGGTGGAAGCAGAAGCACTGGCGTCAATCAAAGAGAAGGATGTGAAGAAGTTTGTTTGGCAGAATATTATCACTCGGTTTGGCATACCGAAAGCACTGATCTCAGACAATGGAACTCAGTTCGACGGCAGAATCTTCAGAAGCTTTTGTGAAGAATACAAGATAGAGTTCTACAATTCCACACCGGCTTATCCTCAAGCAAATGGGCAGGCTGAAGCATCAAATAAAGTCGTCTTGGATGGACTAAAGAAAAGACTAGAGAAAGCAAAAGGCAAGTGGGCGGATGAACTTCCTCACGTCTTATGGGCTTACCGCACCACACCTCGGCGATCAACTGGAGAAACACCATTTTCCTTAGCCTATGGCATGGAAGCAGTGATCCCACTAGAAGTTGGCCTCCCCACAATTCGAAGCGAAAATTTTGATCCAGACTTAAATGGAGAAGCCATAGCCTTAGAACTCAACCTTGCAGAAGAACGAAGAGAAAGAGCGTTGGTCCACATCGCCTCATACCAACGAGAGTTAATCAGAAAATACAGCAAAAAGGTTCATCCAAGACAATTCAAAATTGGCGATTGGGTACTGCGCAAAGTAATGGGAAACACCTTGGTCCCAGGAGACGGCAAGTTAGGCCCAAATTGGGAAGGTCCTTATAAGGTGGTTGGGTTAGCCGGCAAAGGGGCATACCACCTAGAAGACAAGGATGGCAAGGCAATCCCTAGGCCATGGAATACGGCCAATCTCAAGATATTTTACTTTTAGCTTTTATCCTTCAAACATTATGTAATTTTCTCTTCCTTCAATAAAATGAGCTATTCTTTTTAGCACAAATTACTCTTTGTAAAAATTAGCTCTCAAGACTTAAGTATATTGCAAACATATTATTCTAAGTTAGCTGGAAAAACTAACTTAGAGGTTGGCTGGATTAAACCAACACCCTTCCTAAGCCCAGGATAAGGATCCAGGCTGCAGGACATTTGGTCGGAATAACCAAATACTATAAGTTGGCCGGAAAAACTAACTTAGAGGTTGGCTGGAATAAACCAACACTTGTTACTCTTCAGCCGAAGTAAGTGTAAGGCTGAAGGGTGGTTGGCTGGAATAAACCAACTCTTGTTACTCTTCAGCCG
This sequence comes from Camellia sinensis, assembly GCF_055761805.1. Lineage (NCBI taxonomy): Eukaryota > Viridiplantae > Streptophyta > Magnoliopsida > Ericales > Theaceae > Camellia > Camellia sinensis. Next base: position 9,259,517 of record NC_138962.1, on the reverse strand, counting down.
AAGTAAGTGTAAGGCTGAAGGGTGGTTGGCTGGAATAAACCAACTGTTGTTACTCTTCAGCCGAAGTAAGTGTATGGCTGAAGAGTGGTTGGCTGGAATAAACCAACTCTTGTTACTCTTCAGCCGAAGTAAGTGTATGGCTGAAGAGTGGTGGGCTGGAATAAACCAACTCTTGTTACTCTTCAGCCGAAGTAAGTGTATGGCTGAAGAGTGGTTGGCTGGAATAAACCAACACTTGTTACTTTTCAGCCGAAGTAAGTGTAAGGCTGAAGAGTGGTTGGCTGGAATAAACCAACTCTTGTTACTCTTCAGCCGAAGTAAGTGTATGGCTGAAGAGTGGTTGGCTGGAATAAACCAACTCTTGTTACTCTTCAGCCGAAGTAAGTGTATGGCTGAAGAGTGGTTGGCTGGAATAAACCAACTCTTGTTTCCCTTCAGCCGAAGTAAGTGTAAGGCTGAAGAGTGGTTGGCTGGATTAAACCAACACTTAATACTCCTCAGCCGAAGTAATTATGTCGGCTAAGGAGTGGTTGGCTGGTAAGTATAGTTTAACCATCCAAAAACCGAAATAACACTTGGCGTAATAGAAGAGATTACAAACGCAAGCATACACACAATAACCAGAATAAGAGACGTAAAATTTTTCATTAAAAAAGAAGTCATTACAAGGGGGCTTAGTTCGGTTACAAAGAAGAAAAAGTAAAAAACTAAGAGAAAAGTTCATCAATTTCAGCATCGAAAACCGCATCGGCATCTACTGGAAGACCGGTCTCTGGCGGCAGCACTCCTTCAGTCACAACGGTGGCATCAACCGGAGCCACAGTTTCATTCGGCTGTTCAATAGTCAGATCTTCCACTCTGGACTCCGGCCGATCTGTCTGATCCACGTTTTCAACTGGAGTACCCCCAGAAGCAGAATCTTCGTCAGTATCTGAACCTTCAAGGAATTGCTGCTGCATGGCATCCGCGTACCCCGCAAGGGACTTCGGTATAAAGTACTCTGGAGGGTTGAAGACCTCGGTCTGTTGATCATGACCGAGCTTCTCCACAGCTGCCCTCCAGCCGCACTTGAAGAAAAGCTCCTTGGCGGCATCGCATTGCTTGACGTAGGCCTCCTCGGCCTCCTTGAAACCTCGCTTGTACCCCCCCTTGTCGACCGCCTCCATATTCTTTTTCAGTTCGCTTATTTCGGCGTCCTTTCTCTTCTCTAGCTTCAACAACTCCCGCAAATACTTGTCCTTCATAACAATGGCAGCTTTCTGCTTCTCCGCTTCCGCCGAATTAACTAGATCGGCAAGACGGCCGTTCTCCGCTTCCAGCTCGGCCATTCTCTTTTCGGCTTGTTGTAGTTCGGCCGACTTTGCTTCGGCTTCCGCCATCGCCTGCCTTGTGGTTTTGCGGAGCTCTTGGACTTTCCGGTAAGTGACATTGTTCTTTTGCAAGGCCTGGCAAAGCAAAGATATCTTTAGAACCGAAGTAAGAGTTAGAAAAATTTAGACAGGAAAAAGCAGACAGCTACTTACCAAGACCATGGACTTGGAAACAGACCGAATTGATTTCATTTCGGTATTCAGTTGCTTCAAGTGGTGCTCCATGTCCTTAGGGAGGCACACACTTTTGGCCAGGTTAAAGGCCAGTTGGTGGTCTTTTTCACCCACGACCGAATCAGTGACTTTGATGTTTCGGTCATTGAAGATCAAAGGCGGAGCCCACTTCGGAGATCGGGCTCGGTCAGTTTGTTCTGGTTGGGAGGCAGGTTGAGGACTTTGAGGGACGGTTTCGACTTCGTCAACAAGTTGTTGTTCGGCTGACGTAGATCGGGCGCGTTTTGAAGGGCGAGACGAAGAGGGCCGTTGTGAAGGAAGGGCCACGACGGCAGGCTGCACCTCAGTAGTTGGTGTTACTTCGGCTCTAGTTGTTGAAGTTAGAAGGGCCCTGACTCTGCTCTTCTTTGCCATTTCTTCCTCAGCGGTTAATGGAACAAGTCTTATCTCGGGCAAAGTGGGGTCCGGCTCCGGTGCTTCCTCGAGAAGAAAATCGGTTACTTTTGCCTTCCGTCGACCGCTGTAACGGTAGGTCGGTTCGAAATTTAGAAGCTTGGCCCAATCTCTTTCTTTAACCCGAAATGTGGCTCGCAAAACGCCGAGGTTAGGATAGCTATACAAGGAGTGGAGATGGGCGAAATCTGCAAAAAAAAGACAAGTGTTAGTTCGGCTAGCAGATTAAGCAACCGAGATAACATACAAAGCAGAAGACCGAAGTAAAATTACCAGGCTCTCCCATTTTCCAATTTATAGGTCGGCCAGGAATTTGAGCTTGAAAATCCTCAAAGTTCCCAGAGACCCAAAAGAAATCATCATCATTGAGATCTTTGTCCGGAGTATGCTTAATTATCTTCTCTCGGCGGCGGCGAATTCTAAGGTAATATACCCACCCAGCATTCTTTGAACCAATGGAATACTGATGGAATATTTCGGCCAGACCAAGATTCAGTCCGGTTTGGTGGTTTAATGCGGCTATCCCCATTATAATATGATATGTGTTGGTGGATAGTTGGGTGGGACATAGCCTAGTCTGCCTAAGGAATTCGCAGATTAGCGGTTGGACAGGAAACCGTAGTCCGGTTTCAATTATTGATTGAAGGGTGAAAGGGACGAAGCCTTCATTGTCCCAGGGAGTAGCATCTTTCTTGGCCAACTCCAGTTGAACATCATCAGGAATCTGGTAGTCCTGCCTGAATTCGGCCATGCCACCAGGGGTTTCGACTAAATATCTATACTTACCCATTTGTTGTATAAATTACGGATAAGTTATTTCGGTACGAAAATTTGGCTCAGTAGCTCGGTTGAGCACACGCAGGAGGGCCTGGGCAACCTAAGTCTGCAAAGTAGAAAGCAAGGGGGTTAAGCACAGATCGTTGGACCGCGCTACAAATTATAAGCAAGATATACAAATCCTACTTCGGCTTAGTTGGCTGGTTCTACCTTGGCTCATCAGAAGGTTTCTTAGCTCGGTTTTTGAGCAGTTTAGACCGGTTTAACGTCTAGGGGCAGCTTTCCTGAGTTCGGTCTAAGAAACTAAGAAAGCTGGTTTAGTCCCAAGGCCTAAAACGGTTACAGTATAATTACTTCGGTTGAGCTCTTAGGGGCGGCTTTCTGAGTTCGGCTTGAGAACTAAGAAAGCCGGCTTGGCCCCAAAATCTTAGCTCGGTTATAGACCGAAGTACCGAGTTCGGTATGAGCAAGCTTGTTCGGTGATCTTATCTTGGCTAGAGTGGGTCAGAAGAAACTACTGATATTCCTACAAGTTCTAGTTCGGTTATGTTCAGAATCTATCCACATACATAACACAAACAGTTTTCTAGTCCGGTTGCTAGGTGATTTTGGATCTAAGATTCCTACAAAATAGTTCATACACATACAAGTTCTACTGGTTTCTTCATAGAAAGTACAAAAGCAGAGCAGATAAATGGAGAAAATGTTTGCAAAAAGCATACGAAAACTAGATATACAGTTGCACAAAACGAATGTAAAAGCAAAAACATGAAGGGAAAATGGATTTGCTTACCAGAATTAAATAAAGGACTGAAGATGAAGACTGTCGCAGTAAAGAAAGAGCACGAGCAGCAAGAACACAGAGAGAGAAGATGGAGAAATGGCAAAAGTGAAGGGACCCTAGCCTCAGGGATTGATTTTGTTAGAAAGCCCAAAATTTGGGCGGGACTGTTCAAATTTCACGAAGTACGAAAGACGGCGTGACAGCCGTCCTTAGCCAACCAAAACATGCCACGTGTCATAAGAATGGGAAGCGTTACAGACATTATGATTGAAGAGACGTTTTTGACCGGACAAAACATGGCCAGGAGTAAAATTAGCTCGGCTTAAAACTCGAGAGTTTTTAGCTCGGCTGGAGAGGCTAAAGTATTTTTTAGCTCGGCTGGAAAAGCTTAAAACGACACTAGCTCGGCCAGTGGACTGGTAATCCCAATCATGCTATGCAGATGGAATTAAGGGGCAATTGAGAGGGTAATTTTTGGGAAAAATTGGGCCGAGCTGCAAGTTGGGCTTTGAGGCCCAAAACGCGAAGGACTAAGTAAGGCCGTAAAGGATACTCCGGCCCAGAGAGCAATGTTACTCCGGCTGGGAGAAGTAAATGTTACTTCGGCTCATGGATGTAAAAGCTACTCCGGCCTTGGGAAGACAAAGTTACTTCGGCCCAAGAAAGAGTAAAACTACTCCGGTCTGGAGGCAACTCACAGTTAGGCCGATCTCAGAGTTAGTCCGGTCGTGACTTACAATGGTTAGGTCGGTCAGAACTTGTTACTTGGAAGTTTGATCTAAGCGCATCAAGGTTGAACAGGGCAGCCGAAGTAAAGAGTTGGAGGAGAGGACCGAGCTAAGGATAGTTCGGCCTTCTGTGACTCGATATAGCCAAGTTTACTTCGGTCGAAAGGAAGTTCGGCCGTAAAGAAAACCATCCCACTTGGTTTGAGCAGTGGGGGAGGGTGTAAAAGGATAAGCATTATCCTTAAGAGATTGAATCCTAGGAGGACTCTGTATGGAGAAATACAAGTCCTACTAGGATTGTGCCATATGAAACTTATAAAAGCTCACAAGCATCACCTTGGAGGAGGTAATTGAACACAATCTTTCTGAGAACTTAGAGCTTTGTCTATTTGTCAAGTTTTCTGACTTAGGCATCGGAGAGGTTTCCGGCACACACCCGCCGGCTAGCTCACGTTTGTGTTTTCAGGTGACAAAGCGACGTCGTACGGAGGAGCGTGGACTTGGTCAACAGGATTATACGAGGAGAATTATTTCCTCCCCGTACACTTTTCTATTAAAATTATTTTTTTATTTAATTTCCAAATAGATCTTTAAGGTATAGTGGTTTCTTGAATGAACTTTCATTTTTAATTTTCTGCAACTTCCATTTTTATTTTTGTTTAATTTCCTTTTTTATTCAAGTTTCTTCTCTACTCAACTTCCTTTTTTATTTAATTTCCAAATAGATCGTTAAGGTATAGTGGTTTCTGGATTGAACTTCCATTTTTAATTTTCAGTACCTGATGGAAGTACGAGTACTGGTGCTATAACTAACCTTGTCTTCAGTTCTTGGAAAGCTGACTCCCGATCTTTAGTCCATTTATACGGTGTTCCCTTCTTAGTCAATTGCGTCAATGGAATTGCAATCCTTGAGAAATCCTTCACAAACTTCCTGTAATAACCTGCCAAACCCAGAAAACTAAGAATCTCAGACACATTAGTCGGCCTCGGCCAATTTACTACGGCTTCAATTTTTCTAGGATCAACCGAGATACCCTCTTCATTAATCACATGACCCAAGAATGAGATAGTAGGTAGCCAAAACTCACACTTGTTAAACTTAGCAAACAATTTCCGGTCTCTCAAAATCTGTAAGGCAAGTCTCAAATGTTTTTCATGTTCAGCTTTACTCTCGGAATAGATCAATATATCATCAATGAAGACAACTACAAACTCATCTAAATATGGCTTGAAGACTCTGTTCATTAAATCCATAAACGCAGCAGGGGCATTGGTCACCCCAAAAGGCATTACTAAAAACTCGTAGTGGCCATATCTTGTCCGAAAAGCAGTCTTTTCAACATCTTCGGCTTTAACTTTAAGCTGGTGGTAACCAGACCTAAGGTCAATCTTAGAAAAGACTCGTGCTCCTTGTAATTGGTCAAGCAAATCATCAATCCTAGGTAATGGGTACTTGTTCTTAATGGTGACCTTATTAAGTTCTCTGTAATCAATACAAAGGCGGAGTGTGCCATCCTTTTTCTTAACAAATAAAACAGGTGCTCCCCATGGTGAAGTGCTCGGCCTAATAAATCCCTTATCCAACAATTCTTGTAATTGCAGTTTCAATTCCCTAAGTTCAGCTGGGGCCATCCTGTAGGGCATTTTGGAGATCGGCTGGGTTCCCGGCATGATATCAACAGTAAACTCTATCTCTCTATCGGCTAAGTGGCCAGGCAATTCGTTCGGGAAGACGTCGGGGAATTCATTAACAACTGGGATGTCGACTAAATTAACATTTCCATTCTGATCACCCAGTATACTACACAAGTAGCCTCGACACCCTTTCTGAATTAACTTATAGACCTTAATGGACGAAATCAAGTAAGGTGGGGGCACTACCCCTTTAACCTGGAAAATAACCTCGGCTAGGTTCGGGGGTCTCAGTGTGATGCTTTTCGAAACACAATTAATAGATGCATGATTTGTGACTAACCAATCCATTCCCAGTATAACATCAAAATGAGTTATGTCCAGAGGCATTAAATCTACTAACAATTCAACATTCTCAATCACAACAACACATGCTCTATACATGGATGCAACAATCATAGATCTCCCAGATGGAGTAGACACAGATAATACATAATCAAGGGGCTCTAGTTCTCTATTAATTTTCTCGGCAAACTTAGCAGATACAAACAAATGCGTAGAACCCGAATCAATCAACACATAGGCATCTTGGGAGCAAATTAGGAGTATACCTGACACCACTGTCTCAGCATTCTGAGTGTCCCCTGGTACTAGCGCAAATACTCTGCCCTGTCTTATCTGTCCTTTTCCAACATTACCCTTCTGGACGGAACCCGAGATATTCTCACCTTTCTTGTTGTTATCAGCCTTTGTCTTAGGGCAATCATTCACATAATGACCCATTTCGCCACATTCATAACAAGCTCTAGACGTCCGACGACAGACCCTGAAATGTTGCTTCCCACAATCCGAACACGTCGGTTTAGTATTACCTTCCTGCCTTAGATTACCAGCACTGCCCATGTTCGTCTTCTTCTTGGTGCCTAGCTGTGCTCGGCGATTGTCATAGTTCTGTCTCTTTCGCTGGTTCTCCCCCAAGCTCTGGTATCGATTCAGGTTAGCTTCGGCCAGAATGGCTTTGTCCAACACTTCGGCGTAAGTCGGCATATTGTGCAAGTTAACCCGGTCTTGAATCGGTCCGCGAAGCCCACTCTCGAACTTCCTGGCCTTCATGTATTCATCGTTGGCTATGTGAGGTGCAAACCTTGCCAATTCAGTAAAAGCGTGGTCGTATTCCGCCACTGTTCGGTTGCCTTGTGTCAAAGTCTAAAATTCGGTAGCCTTGCGGTTTCGAACACTTAGGGGAAAGTGTTTGTTGTAGAACAACTCTAAGAATCGGGTCCAGGTCAGATCTGGATTGCTTTCTCGAACCATCATCCACCATCTACGAGCGTCATCATCTAACGTGAATGCTGCCAACGTCACCTTCTGAGCGTCGGTGCTAGGAAAGATCTCGAACAACTTTTTCATTTCCAAAACCCACGCCTCAGCCTTCATTGGCTCTATACCCCCAGAGAATCTCGGTGGTTTCATTTTCTTGAACTCCCTGATCAAAGCTATCGTGCCATCCCCATACAAGGCTGGCTGTGGAGGAACTTGCGGCACTGGGGGAGGTGGAGGCGGAACTACATTTCGGTCGTTGGTCTGCTCGGCCTGAGTCGACGTGGCACTAGCGTACTGCTGTCTTGTTTGCCTCAACTCGCGGGCCAAACCTTCAACTAATCTTTTCAGTCTGTCCAATCTTTCTTCGGGCTGATCCCGGCCAATTGGAGGTCTACCTCTCCTCATGATGCTATGAGCATGCAAAGTGTGACTTTAAAACAAATAAGCAAATAACCACGTAGGCAAGTAACAAATAAGTATGTCAAGACAATACACACCTCGTTCAAATAGCAAGCATCATGATGCAATCCTAATATCTTTCTAAGGGAAATCCTATGCTCTTTAGGACTCAAAGTGTGTGAATAACGTATACTGAGGAACTTGTGCTCTGATACCATTCTGTCACGACCCCAAACCGCCCCTAGTAGTTTGGTGCCGTGATGGCCAGTAATCCGAGATTACCGAAGGCCAACTTTCAAAGTTTAACACAATCAGAGTATAATAAACGGGGCTCACAAATGCGGAAGCAATAAATCAAACTACAAGTGGTCCATAAGAGCAGTGCATAAGTCCAATGAAATGGCATACATCTTTACAACTTGAATACAACAAGGTAAAATACGTATTACATCTTGATCAAAAGGCTTCTCGAGCCGACATATACAAAATACAGTGAATACAAGCCAAGAAGCATGATTTTCAAGATTCGCCGACATAAAAGAAATGACATCGCCGACGTGAATACAAAACAAGGCCGATAAAATCATGGATCCAAAACAAGCTTTCAAAAACACATTCTAGGCATCGCCGACGTCCTGCTCATCACCTACATATATATAGAGAGGGTGAGCTTGGATACTCCGTGAATGGTACTAGTAATAAAGGTTTTGCATGAATATAGCCGAAGTCTTTCAAAACAAAACATGCCAAAACCATACGAATATTAGCCGAGATCCTTTCAGAGCAAAACACATCAAAACTTTATCAAAACAAGAGATGAACCGTATTCATCTATCAAGTCTTACAAGTCTCAAGGGATGCTTACTGGCATCGGCAAAACACAAATTAAGCTTTCCGAACAAAAAAATCCACGCGGTAAATCGTCAGTGGCAAAACAAGGACTGCACGATCCGTAATCAATTAGTCGAAGGTACTGCGAAAGTTTATAGTCCTCCAGCACAAGGGACTTGTGTTACTTAAGCCCGTAGCTCCTTTTAACACGATGGTCTTGTGTTACTTAGGCCCGTAGCCCGTTTTAACACGATAGTCTGGTGTTACTTAGGCCCGTAGCCCGCTTTAACACGATAGTCTTTCCAAGAAAGGACCGTATCCTTTTATACTTAGTGCTGTGAAAGTTTAGAGTCCTCCAGCATAAGGGACTTTTCAAGGATGACATCAAAACAAAGCTTCTACTTGATACATCAACACAGATCTATTCATTCATGCTTAACAAATACCTTCGTCAAAACAAAGCAAAACAAGATTTATCAAAACAGTATAACATAGCTTTATTAAAAATACCACTCACATAGATCTCCTCGGGTGTAGGCTCAAAGCAAAGATCAAGGACCTACAATCACATGGCAGTCACATTCTCAAAACAAGCTTTATATGCATGCAAATGATCCCGACATTCTCACCAGATCCAAGTCAATAGCAAAGCAAAACATGCTGGGAGTTTAAACACTGCTCCCGTCTCATGAAAACACACTGGGTACCAACCAGGTCTTTGCCGAGGTCCTACACCTCCTTGCCGAGGTGTGGTCCCGATGGCCTCATTCATAAGCAAAGTCGGGAAAACCTGGGTTTCCCTTTGAAGAACATGATCATGAAGAAGATGAATGCAAAGATCATAACTTGTTACAAAAAAAAAAAAAATCAGAGATTTCATGCCATGAGTTCAAAACATGGACCTAGGTACCCATACAAGAAGATCATGCAAGAACAAACACAAAAACATGGTTTTTGCTCCAAACTTTCGGATCAAAACGAGACTTTCTTCAAGAACATGTGTCTACTATCTTTCCCTTCCAAAACCAACTTCAAATCGATGCATGACATGCAAAACAGATTCGATCATGCAATGCAGCTAGATGATCAATAAGAACAACAAGAGTAGGTTAAGATTCTAACCTCAAAACTCGAACCCAACGGTTCAAACCTCGAAGATCAAGCTTGGAAGATCTATTCTCACTCAAGAACTTCTCCTCCTTTCTCTAGAGCTTCTCTCTCTAAAGGCAAAGATTTGAGACAAAAATGATTTGTTTCTAGGTCTGCCGGCTGTCTTAACAATCAGCTCGGACACGTGGCGCTACCGGGTTGGTTCAACTCAAAAGGTGATTGATTGATAAGACAAGTCTATGACAAAGCGTATGCAGCAAGCTAAGGCAAGACACATCGGCAAGTAATGACATCGGCTAAAGTCAAAGCTTCGGCAACAGGGTAACAAAGACATCGGCTAGGGAGGACGACACTTGACTAAACTGTGCCACACCTCGGTCTAGGTCATACCTGCCCAAGGACAAGGATCACTAAATGCAAAACATCTCGGCAAACATGCCCGGGGTGAAGATGGGGGTCGACCAAGTGGTTCCAAAACAGTTCTAAGCACAAAGGTTTAGAGGTGAACTAAGCTCAAGATGACCTCGGCTTCACACCAAGCAAGGAACAAAATCGTGCAAGCAACACTTAAACAAAACAAGGCAAGGCAAAACTTGCAAAACAACATAACAAGACAAGATCATGCATGAATGTATGCAAGTATGACAAGAGTAAGGTGAGGGTTGCTACACTTTTCTATTAAACTTCCTTTTTTATTTAATTTCCAAATAGATCGTTAAGGTATAGTGGTTTCTTGAATGAACTTCCATTTTTAATTTTCTGCAACTTCCATTTTTATTTTTAATCAACTTCCATTTTTATTCAAGTCATTTTTCTATTCAACTTCCTTTTTTATTTAATTTCCAAGTAGATCATTAAGATATAATGGTTTCTTGAATGAACTTCCATTTTTAATTTTCTTCAACTTCCATTTTTATTTTTATTTGACTTCCATTTTTATTCGAGTCATTTTTCTATTCAACTTCCTTTTTTATTTAATTTCCAAATAGTTCGTTAAGGTATAGTGGTTTCCGGATTGAACTTCCATTTTTAATTTTATGCAACTTTCATTTTCATTTTTATTCAACTTCCACTTTTATTCAATTTACTTTTCTATTAAACTTCCTTTTTTATTTAATTTCCAAACAGATCGTTAAGGTATAGTGGTTTCTTCAATGAACTTCCATTTTTAATTTTCGGCAACTTCAATTTTTATTTTTATTCGACTTCCATTTTTATTCAATTTACTTTTCTATTCAACTTCCTTTTTTATTTAATTTCCAAATAGATCGTTAAGGTATAGTGGTTTCTGGATTGAACTCCCATTTTTAATTTTATGCAACTTTCATTTTTATTTTTATTCAACTTCCATTTTTATTTTTATTCAACTTCCATTTTTATTCAATTTACTTTTCTATTAAACTTCCATTTTTATTTAATTTCCAAATAGATCGTTAAGGTATAGTGGTTTCTTGAATGAACTTCCATTTTTAATTTTCTGCAACTTCCATTTTTATTTTTATTCGACTTCCATTTTTATTCAAGTCATTTTTCTATTCAACTTCCTTTTTTACTTAATTTCCAAATAGATCGTTAAAGTATAGTGGTTTCTTGAATGAACTTCCAATTTTAATTTTCTGCAACTTCCATTTTTATTTCTATTCAACTTCTTTTTTAATTCAAGTTTCTTTTCTATTCAACTTCCATTTTTATTTAATTTCCAAATAGATTATTAAGGTATAGTGGTTTCTGGATTGAACTTCCATTTTTAATTTTATGCAACTTTTACTTTTATTTTTATTCAACTTTCATTTTTATTTAATTTACTTTTCTATTAAATTTCTTTTTTTATTTAATTTCCAAATAGATCGTTAAGGTATACAGGTTTCTTGAATGAACTTCCAATTTTAATTTTCTGTAACTTCCATTTTTATTTCTATTCAGCTTCTTTTTTTATTCAAGTTTCTTTTCTATTCAACTTCTTTTTTTATTTAATTTCCAAATAGATCGTTAAGGTATAGTGGTTTCTGGATTGAACTTTCATTTTTAATTTTATGCAACTTTCACTTTTATTTTTATTGAACTTCAATTTTTATTGAATTTACTTTTCTATTAAACTTCCCTTTTTATTTCATTTCCAAATAGATTGTTAAGGTATAGTGGTTTCTTTAATGAACTTCTATTTTTAATTTTATGCAACTTCCATTTTTATTTTTATTCAACGTCCATTTTTAGTCAAGTTATTTTTCTATTCAACTTCCTTTTTTATTTAATTTCCAAACAGATCGTTAAGGTATAGTGCTTTTTTGAATGAACTTCTATTTTTAATTTTCTGGAACTTCCATTTTTATTTTTATTCGACTTCCATTTTTATTCAAGTCATTTTTCTATTTAATTTCCAAATAGATCGTTAAGGTATAGTGGTTTCTTGAACGAACTTCCAATTTTAATTTTCTGCAACTTCCATTTTTATTTCTATTCAACTTCTTTTTTTATTCAAGTTTCTTTTCTATTCAACTTCTTTTTTTATTTAATTTTCAAATATATTGTTAAGGTATAGTCGTTTATAGATTGAACTTCCATTTTTAACATTATGCAACTTTTACTTTTATTTTTATTCAACTTTCAATTTTATTCAATTTACTTTTCTATTAAACTTCATTTTTTATTTAATTTCCAAATAGATCGTTAAGGTATAGTGGTTTCTTGAATGAACTTCCATTTTTAATTTTCTACAACTTCCATTTTTATTTTTAATCGACTTCCATTTTTATTCAAGTCAATTTTCTATTCAACTTCCTTTTTTATTTAATTTCCAAATAGATCGTTAAGGTATAATGGTTTCTTGAATGAACTTCCATTTTTAATTTTCTTCAACTTCCACTTTTATTTTAATTTGACTTCCATTTTTCTTCAAGTCATTTTTCTATTCAACTTCCTTTTTTGTTTAATTTCCAAATAGATCGTTAATGTATAGTGGTTTCCGGATTGAACTTCCATTTTTAATTTTATGCAACTTTCATTTTCATTTTTATTCAACTTCCACTTTTATTCAATTTACTTTTCTATTAAACTTCCTTTTTATTTAATTTCCAAATAGATCGTTAAGGTATAATGGTTTCTTGAATGAACTTCCATTCTTAATTTTCTGCAACTTCCATTTTTATTTTTTTCGACTTCCATTTTTATTCAATTTACTTTTCTATTCAACTTCTTTTTTTATTTAATTTCCAAATAGATCGTTAAGGTATAGTGGTATCTGGATTGAACTTCCATTTTTAATTTTATGCAACTTTCATTTTTATTTTTATTCAACTTCTATTTTTATTCAATTTACTTTTCTATTAAACTTCCTTTTTCATTTAATTTCCAAATAGATCGTTAAGGTATAGTGCTTTCTTGAATGAACTTCCATTTTTGATTTTCTGCAACTTCCATTTTTATTTTTATTCGACTTCCATTTTTATTCAAGTCATTTTTCTATTCAACTTCCTTTTTTATTTAATTTCCAAATAGATCGTTAAGGTATAGTGGTTTCTTGAATGAACTTCCAATTTTAATTTTTTGCAACTTCCATTTTTATTTCTATTCAACTTCTTTTTTTATTCAAGTTTCTTTTCTATTCAACTTCCTTTTTTATTTAATTTCTAAATAGATCGTTAAGGTATAGTTTTTTCTGGATTGAACTTTCATTTTTAATTTTATGCAACTTTCATTTTCATTTTTATTCAACTTCCATTTTCGTTCAATTTACTTTTCTATTAAACTTCCATTTTTATTTAATTTCCAAATAGATCGTTAAGGTATAATGGTTTCTTGAATTAACGTCCATTTATAATTTTCTGCAACTTCCATTTTTATTTTTATTCAAGTTATTTTTCTATTCACCTTCCTCTTTCATTTAATTTTCAAGTAGATCGTTAAGGTATAGTGGGTTTTGAATGAACTTCCATTTTTAATTTTCAGCAACTTCCATTTTTATTTTTATTTAACTTCCTTTTTTGTTCAGGTTTCTTTTCTACTCAAATTTCTTTTTTTTTTAATTTCCAAATAGATCGTTATGGTATAGTGGTTTCTGGATTGAACTTCCATTTTTTTTTTATTCAACTTCCATTTTTATTCAATTTACTTTTCTATTAAACTTGCTTTTTTATTTAATTTCCAAACAGATCGTTAAGGTATAGTGGTTTCTTGAATGAACTTCCATTTTTAATTTTCTGACCCTTCCATTTTTATTTTTATTTAACTTCATTTTTTCTTCAAATTTCTTTTCAACTCAACTTCCTTTTTTATTTAATTTCCAAATAGGTCGTTAAGGTATAGTGGTTTCTGGATTGAACTTCCATTTTTAATTTTCTGCAACTTCCATTTTTATTTTAATTCAGCTTCTACTTTTATTCAATTTACTTTTCTATTAAACTTCCTTTTTTATTTAATTTACAAACCAATCGTTAAGGTATAATGGTTTCTTGAATGAACTTCCATTTTTAATTTTCTACAACTTCCATTTTTATTTTTATTCGACTTCCATTTTTATTCAAGTCATTTTTCTATTCAACTTCCTTTTTTATTTAATTTCCAAATAGATCGTTAAGGTATTGTGGTTTCTTGAATGAACTTCCATTTTTAATTTTCTGCAACTTCCGTTTTTATTCTTATTTGACTTCCATTTTTATTCAAGTCATTTTTCTATTCAACTTCCTTTTTTATTTAATTTCCAAATAGATCGTTAAGGTATAGTGGTTTCTGGATTGAACTTCCATTTTTAATTTTATGCAACTTTCATTTTTATTTTTATTCAGCTTCCATTTTTATTCAATTTACATTTCTATTGAACTTCCTTTTTTATTTAATTTCCAAATAGATCGTTAAGGTATAGTGGATTCTTGAATGAACTTCCAATTTTAATTTTCTGCAACTTCCAATGTTATTTCTATTCAACTTCTTTTTTTATTCAAGTTTCTTTTCTATTCAACTTCCTTTTTTATTTAATTTCTAAATAGATCGTTAAGGTATAGTGGTTTCTGGATTGAACTTCCATGTTTAATTTTATGCAACTTTCACTTTTATTTTTATTCAACTTCCATTTTTGTTCAATTTACTTTTCTATTAAAGTTCCATTTTTATTTAATTTCCAAATAGATCGTTAAGGTATAGTGGTTTCTAGAATGAACTTCCAATTTTAATTTTCTGCAACTTCCATTTTTATTTCTATTCAACTTCTTTTTTTATTCAAGTTTCTTTTCTATTCAACTTCCTTTTTAATTTAATTTCTAAATAGATCGTTAAGGTATAGTGGTTTTTGGATTGAACTTCCATGTTTAATTTTATGCAACTTTCACTTTTATTTTTATTCAACTTCCATGTTTGTTCAATTTACTTTTCTATTAAACTTCCATTTTTATTTAACTTCCAAATAGATCGTTAAGGTATAGTGGTTTCTAGAATGAACTTCCAATTTTAATTTTCTGCAACTTCCATTTTTATTTCTATTCAACTTCTTTTTTTATTCATGTTTCTTTTCTATTCAACTTCCTTTTTCATTTAATTTCTAAATTGATCGTTAAGGTATAGTGGTTTCTGGATTGAACTTCCATGTTTAATTTTATGCAACTATCACTTTTATTTTTATTCAACTTCCATTTTTGTTCAATTTACTTTTCTATTAAACTTCCATTTTTATTTAATTTCCAAATAGATCGTTAAGGTATAGTGGTTTCTTGAATGAACTTCGATTTATAATTTTCTGCAACTTCCATTTTTATTTTTATTCAAGTTATTTTTCTATTCAACTTCCTCTTTTATTTAATTTCCAAATAGATCGTTAAGGTATAGTGGTTTCTCCAATGAACTTCCATTTTTAATTTTCTGCAACATCCATTTGTATTTTTATTTAACTTCCTTTTTATTCAAGTTTCTTTTCTACTCAACTTCCTTTTTTATTTAATTTCCTAATAGATCGTTATGGTATGGTGGTTTCTGGATTGAACTACCATTTTTATTTTCATTCAACTTCCATTTTTATTCAATTTACATTTCTATTAAACTTACTTTTTTATTTAACTTCCAAATAGATCGTTAAGGTATAGTGGTTTATTGAATGAACTTCCATTTTTAATTTTCTACAACTTCCATTTTTATTTTTATTCGACTTTCATTTTTATTCAAGTCATTTTTCTATTCAACTTCCTTTTTTATTTAATTTCCAAATAGATCGTTAAGGTATAGTGGTTTCTTGAATGAACTTCCATTTTTAATTTTCTGCAACTTCCTTTTTTATTCTTATTTGACTTCCATTTTTATTCAAGTCATTTTTCTATTCAACTTCCTTTTTTATTTAATTTCCAAATAGATTGTTAAGGTATAGGGGTTTCTTGATTGAACTTCCATTTTTAATTTTATGCAACTTTCAATTTTATTTTTATTCTGCTTCCATTTTTATTCAATTTACTTTTCTATTAAACTTCCTTTTTTATTTAATTTCCAAATAGATCGTTAAGGTACAGTGGTTTCTTGAATGAACTTTCATTTTTAATTTTCTGCAACTTCTATTTTTATTTTTATTCGACTCCCATTTTTATTCAATTTACTTTTTCTATTCAACTTCCTTTTTTATTTAATTTCCAAATAGATCGTTAAGGAATAGTGTTTCTAAATTGAACGTCCATTTTTAATTTTCTGCAACTTCCATTTTCATTTTTATTCAACTTCGTTTTTTATTTAATTTACAAATAGATGGTTAAGGTATAGCGGCTTCTTGAATGAACTTCCATTTTTAATTTTATGCAACTTTCATTTTTATTTTTATTCAGCTTCCATTTTTATTCAATTTACATTTCTATTGAACTTCCTTTTTTATTTAATTTCCAAATAGATCGTTAAGGTATAGTGGATTCTTGAATGAACTTCCAATTTTAATTTTCTGCAACTTCCAATGTTATTTCTATTCAACTTCTTTTTTTATTCAAGTTTCTTTTCTATTCAACTTCCTTTTTTATTTAATTTCTAAATAGATCGTTAAGGTATAGTGGTTTCTGGATTGAACTTCCATGTTTAATTTTATGCAACTTTCACTTTTATTTTTATTTCAACTTCCATTTTTGTTCAATTTACTTTTCTATTAAAGTTCCATTTTTATTTAATTTCCAAATAGATCGTTAAGGTATAGTGGTTTCTAGAATGAACTTCCAATTTTAATTTTCTGCAACTTCCATTTTTATTTCTATTCAACTTCTTTTTTTATTCATGTTTCTTTTCTATTCAACTTCCTTTTTCATTTAATTTCTAAATTGATCGTTAAGGTATAGTGGTTTCTGGATTGAACTTCCATGTTTAATTTTATGCAACTATCACTTTTATTTTTATTCAACTTCCATTTTTGTTCAATTTACTTTTCTATTAAACTTCCATTTTTATTTAATTTCCAAATAGATCGTTAAGGTATAGTGGTTTCTTGAATGAACTTCCATTTATAATTTTCTGCAACTTCCATTTTTATTTTTATTCAAGTTATTTTTCTATTCAACTTCCTCTTTTATTTAATTTCCAAATAGATCGTTAAGGTATAGTGGTTTCTTGAATGAACTTCCATTTTTAATTTTCTGCAACTTCTATTTTTATTTTTATTTAACTTACTTTTTTGTTCAGGTTTCTTTTCTACTCAACTTCCTTTTTTATTTAATTTCCTAATAGATCGTTATGGTATGGTGGTTTCTGGATTGAACTTCCATTTTTATTTTTATTCAACTTCCATTTTTATTCAATTTACATTTCTATTAAACTTACTTTTTTATTTAACTTCCAAATAGATCGTTAAGGTATAGTGGTTTCTCCAATGAACTTCCATTTTTAATTTTCTGCAACATCCATTTGTATTTTTATTTAACTTCCTTTTTATTCAAGTTTCTTTTCTACTCAACTTCCTTTTTTATTTAATTTCCAAACAGATCGTTAAGATATAGTGGTTTCTGAATTGAACTTCCATTTTTAATTTTCTGCAACATCCATTTTTATTTTTATTCAACTTCTATTTTTATTCAATTTATTTTTCTATTAAACTTCATTTTTTATTTAATTTACAAACTGATCGTTAAGCGGTAGTGTTTTCTTGAATGAACTTTCATTTTTAGTTTTCTGCAACTTCCATTTTTTTTTTATTCGACTTCCATCTTTATTCAAGTCATTTTTCTATTCAACGTCCTTTTTTATTTAATTTCCAAATATATCGTTAAGGTACAGTGGTTTTTTGAATGAACTTCCATTTTTAATTTTCTGCAACTTCCATTTTTTATTTTCATTTGATTTCCATTGTTATTCAGGTCATTTTTCTATTCAACTTCGTTTTTTATTTAATTTCCAAATAGATCGTTAAGGTATAGTGGTTTCTGGATTGAACTTTCATTTTTAATTTTATGCAACTTTCATTTTTATTTTTATTCAGCTTCCATTTTTATTCAATTTACTTTTCTATTAAACCTCCTGTTTTATTTAATTTCCAAATAGATCGTTAAGGTACAGTGGCTTCTTGAATGAACTTTCATTTTTAATTTTCTGCAACTTCTATTTTTATTTTTATTCGACTCCCATTTTTATTCAATTTACTTTTTCTATTCAACTTCCTTTTTTATTTAATTTCCAAATAGATCGTTAAGGTATAGTGTTTCTAAATTGAACTTCCATTTTTAATTTTTTGCAACTTCCATTTTTATTTTTATTCAACTTCTATTTTTATTCAATTTACTTTTCTATTAAACTTCCTTTTTTATTTAATTTACAATTAGATCGTTAAGGTATAGCGGCTTCTTGAATGAACTTCCATTTTTAATTTTCTGCAACTTCCATTTTTATTTTTATTCGACTTCGATTTTTATTCAAGTCATTTTTCTATTCAACGTCCTTTTTTATTTAATTTCCAAATAGATCGTTAAGGTATAGTGGTTTCTGGAATGAACTTCCATTTTTAATTTCGGCAATTTCCAATTTTATTTATATTTGATTTCTTTAACGCCCTCAAAAAAAACAACAATAAACCCATCAGATAAGACATGCATTTACATATAAACTAACCACATTCTTTCATTCATTAGAGTTTCATTACATAAGTATTACATGTTAACATCAAAAATATAGCAATCCCGGGTTTACCCTTGTTGTGTAGTGATCCGGACATGTGTCTGTGGATGTTGGTAGTTGTTTATTATCTTGTTTACATCCTTTCTTACTTTGTATTTGAGTTATAGGATGTGTTGGGCGGGTTGGTTACAGGTTGGTTGAGTTTAGAAACCAAAACTAGTTGCCCAGATTTTTGGCCTGTACGCTCGAGCGGAGGTGTTGGCGCTCGAGCGGATAATACACCCATCCAGTATTTGTTGTGCAGTGTTGTACGCTCGAGCGTGGAGTTGGCCGCTCGAGCGAATCTGTGTGAGTGGCCGCTCGAGCGTAGGGATTGGGAGCTCGAGTGGAGGCCTGGTTCTGCAAAAGTGCTGGGCGAGTGCATTCTGCGCTCGAGCGGGAGGTTGGCCGCTCGAGCGGAAGTCTGTGAGTGGCCGCTCGAGCGGGGTGTTTTACGCTCGAGCGGAAGACTGGGTTTAAATCCCGAAATTGTGACTTTTCAAATCACTTTTTCACTTTCTCTTCTCTCTCTTACTTTTCCAAAATCACCATTGTTGAGCCTCTCACTCTAGACTCTACCTTCTCTCTAGGTTTTGATCTAGTAGGAGTGATTTACTCACCTTTGGCCTTTACAAAAAAGTTGTTGATCGTCGAGGGCTTCATTTTAATCTGAAAATCACGGGTTTTGGAGCACGTTGGGTTTTGTCGTCTTCTCCTTTGGAACTCCGAATTTGAGGTAGGGATAACCTACTCCTCTCTATGGGTTTTGTCTTTAAATTTTGGTATTTTGAGATGTTGGGCTTGGTTTGGTAATTTTGTGAAAGTTTGGGGCTTTTGTGTAATTTTACAAAAGTTGGGGTTTTATTCATAATAAACCTAGATGCATGTTTGGCATAGAAAAATAGAATGATTGTTGAATCATTGATGAAAATGGGACCTAAGGGTTGAAATGGTAATTATGGAAAATGGCCTAATTACATTGTTTAATTAATTGGGATAATTAATTGGTGAGAAATGAGGAAATGAAATGTTGATTGAATATCCATTTGTGCATTTATTTTATGTTTTAGAAATAACTGCTTTGGGCTATCGGTGGAGGATAGTCGAGATTGTTGTAGACAATGCATAATGATTAGGTAAACGGAAACTAATCAATGGAATGTGTCATGGAACTTGACGGTTGATAGAATACATTAATTGTGTGTATTGTGTGATTGTATATAGAACCAATGTGTTTATATACGTTATGTGTAGAGGAGGAGATAGGGGATGTACTCCGCGGTTTAGGGGAAGATAGGGGATGTACCTCTAAACCGGATAGGTATTGGGAGGAGATAGGGGATGAACTCCGTAGACAGAGCTCATATGCTTGTCTAAAGAAGTGAAGATAGAGCTCATATGCTTATCTTTGTAAAGTGTGGATACAGCTTATATGCTTATCTGTGGATATTGTTGATATACATATCTGTTGTAGAGTGTGGATACAGCTTGTATGCTTATCTGTGGATATTGTTGATATACATATCTGTTGAGAATGTGGATATAGCTTTTATGCTTATCTGAATGTGAGATATAGTTTTTATACATATCTGTGGAAATGATGATAGAGCTAGTATGCTTATCTGTTGAAAAAGGGAAAATGAAATGTAATTGGGACTTGTAAGTCGTTGACATAAATACGTAATTTATGTGATTGTATCAGTGTTGACCAACTATCAATTGCTAATGTTTTAGTCATTGTCCATGGTTGGTTTAGTGTATTTCTACTGGGCTGTGGCTCACCCTATATGGGAATATCATTTTCAGGTGCAGGAAGCATGCCACCTCCAAGGACATAGCTGGGAGGCTAGTGGCGGGCATAGTTTTGTCGTTTTACTTTTGATGTATTACATGTAATTTCAAGCCAAGGGCTTAATGTGTAAACGAGTTAGAACTCTTTGTTGTCACCAAGTGTTAACTTGGAAAGCTGTAAGCCCGTAGGGCATTTTGTTATGAGGTTAACATGTAATACTTATGTCTTGGAATTCTAATGAATGAAAGGAATGCAATTAGTTTAAATGTAAATGCATGTCTTATCTGATGGGTTTATTGTTATTATTTTGAGGGCGTGACAAAAAACAAAATGCCCTACGAGCTTACAGCTTTCCAAGTTAACACTTGGTTTGTAACACCCTCAAAATAAACCCATAATAACCATAACATTAACATGCATTTATAAAAGAAAATGAATCATTTGAGTTATTCATCAGAGTATTCTTATTGAAAGACATCACATGTAACATCCTGCAACATCAAAATAAATGCCCTAAGGGCTTACATCTTTCCAAGCTAACACTTGGACACAAAAAGGATGAGTACTAACTCATTTACAAGTTAAGCCCTAGGCTTGAATGTTTACATGAAATCTCAAAAATAACAAAATAAAACATATAACTAAAGACAAGTCTTCAAAATCCCAAACATCAAATCCTTCCAGGCTAAGTCCGTGGAGGTAGCTTATCACCTGAACCTGAAAATGATGTTCCCATAAAGGGTGAGCCACAGCCCAGTAGAAAAATACTAAACCAAATATAAGCATTGAATAAAGCTATAGCATTCAATAGATGGTTAACTAAGATAATCAATTTTATCGTTAAACAGTCTCATGACACTAATGTCTAAGACACATTTCACTTTCCATTATTATCAACATGGCTCAGAACCTGGCCAACTTACAACAGTGAATTGTATATCATATTCACATTACTTCCAATATCAACAAAACAAACGAGACTCATGCTCATATCAAAACACTTCATACTTCCCATTTGATACACATTTTAGTGCTGTATCAATAATCATGTAAAAACACTTCAATATAATAAGCACACATAAAAATGGTGCTAATGGAGTCCATCCCCTATCTCCTCCCAAACAAAAATCCGGTTTAGAGGTCCATCCCCTATCTTCCCCTAAACCGTGGAGTACATCCCCTATCTCCTCCCAAACAATATGCATATGCAATGCTCAATCAATACATGTAATTTCTGTATTAATTCAATAGTCTAAATTTATGACTTAACAAATTGATTAGTTTCAATTTTCCCTAATCCGCATGCAATGTCTACAACAAGCACGACTATCCTCCACTTATAGCCCAAAACAGTTATTTCTAGACTCGGAAAATAAATATACCAACTACACCATTTAATCAATAAATTCCCCAATTTCATGGATTTAACCAAATTCCCCAATTTCCTTGAATTAATTACTCAAATCAATTTAGTAATTCAACTAGGTTTTTTTTCCAAAATTTTCAAAGTGTCCCCAACCTATCAAAATACCAAACTTAGAACAAAGCATATAAAATGGAGTAGGAAAATCCCTACCTCGAAGAAAATAACCCGTATGGATAAGATGGAGATGAAGACCAAAGACCAACGTGCTCCAAATCCCAAGTTTCTCAGATTAAAACGAAGCCCTCAACTCACTCTAACTTTTTAATAAAGGATCTAAGGTAGAAACTCACTCTAAGTAGATCAATCGAAAGAGAGAAGGTGTGTAGAGGGAGAGAGAGAGATAAAAACACTCCAGGGGCGGTTTTTAAAAAGTTATGAAGGAAAAGTAGGTCAAAAAGTGATCCAAAAAGTGAAATCACGGACTGATATAATCGACTCTACGCTCGAGCGTAGAAAGCCCCGCTCGAGCGTAAGACACAGAATCATGCTCGAGCGTGAAGAAAGCCGCTCGAGCGTCGATTGCACCCTTCCAGAAGTTTTGCAGGCGCTGCACCCGCTCGAGCGTCAAACTCCCCGCTCGAGCGGAGGAGCAAAAACAAGGGATCACGCTCGAGCGTAAAAACTACCGCTCGAGCGGAAGAACTGCAGAGCAAAATACTGGGAGATGGAAAATCCCGCTCGAGCGTCAAAATTCCCGCTCGAGCGGAGAAGCAACAACGAAGGGACCGCTCGAGCGTTAAAACTTCCGCTCGAGCGTGAAGGCCAAAATCTGGGCATCACCTATCGGCATCTAAAATCAACCAACCTGTAACAGACCCGTCCAACACAACCTATACTTCAAATACAAAGAGATTAAAGGACAACAACAACCAATAAGTAATGACAGGATCCACGGAACCTAAGTCCGGATACAATAATTTAAAGAGAAAAGACCGGGGTCGCTATAACCTCCCCTCCTTAAAAGAATTTCGTCCCCGAAATTTAGCACAAGGTTTCGAAAACAAGTTTTTCTCAAATTCCAACAATATGATAACTCACTAATAAACAACTTGACCCAACACCGGCCATTCCATCTCTTAACAAAGAGGCATGCCACAATATGCAAAACAACCATATATTTCAACCTGCATTAACACTATGCAATTTTCTTTCAATTTCAACAATTTTCAATATATTCAATATATACAATGTTCCATTAAACTTCCATTTCGAGGCAAGTTCCAAAATATTTCCATTAACCAAAACATTCTAAATGTTTTACAGCTTAAGACATATATAAAAAGCTTTAAAGTTTGACAATATTACAAAATCTAACTACAAGATTACAAATCAATAAACATGTCCGGATATTTCTCGCGGACTTCCAACTCACGTTCCCATGTGGTTTCCTCCACCCCGTGATGTTTCCACAAAACTTTCACCAAAGGAATGGTCTTGCCTCGCAAGACTTGATCCCGTTTATCCAAGACCCGAACCGGTCTCTCCTCATACGAGACATCCTCATCAACTACTAAATCGGTCCAATCCAATACATGTGATGGATCCGGCTCATACTTCCGAAGCATACTCACATGAAACACGTCATGTACTCCGGACAACTGCGGCGGCAAAGCTAAACGATAAGCAGTCTCGCCAATCCTCTCAAGGATCTCAAAAGGACCAATGAATCGAGGGGACAACTTCCCGCTCTTCCCAAACCTCATCAATCCCCGTCTTGGTGATATCTTCAAAAAGACATGATCACTCACCTCAAACACCAAAGGTCTCCTCCTACGGTCGGCATAAGATTTCTGACGACTCTGGGCTGTAACAAGCCTCTTACGGATAAGCTCAACCTTCTCCGTCGTTTCCCTCACTAACTCCGGACCCAACAGAGGTGCATCACCAACCTCGGCCCAACAAACAGGAGACCTACACGGTCGGCCGTATAAGGCCTCAAACGGTGCCATACCGATACTAGACTGGAAGCTGTTGTTGTAGGCAAACTCCACTAATGGCAAGTGCCTCTCCCACGACCCGCTAAAGTCAAGAACACAACCCCGAAGCATATCTTCAAGGATCTGAATAGTACGCTCAGACTGCCCATCAGTCTGAGGATGATAAGCTGTGCTAAAGGTCAACTTAGTACCTAAGGCGCTCTGCAAGCTCTGCCATAATCTGGCAGTAAAACGAGGGTCCCTATCGGAGACGATCGTCACTGGAACCCCGTGCAACCTCACTATGTCCCGAATATACAAGTCGGCAAGATGATCTACTGAATCTCTAACGCGCATAGGAATGAAGTGCGCCGACTTAGTCAACCGGTCTACAACCACCCAAATAGCATCACTGCCCCGCTGAGTCCTCGGAAGACCTACAACGAAGTCCATAGTGACATGCTCCCACTTCCACTCGGCAATAGGCAAGGGTTGCAACAAACCCGCTGGCCTCTGATGTTCGGCCTTCACTTGCTGACAAGTAAGGCACTTAGATACGAAAGCTGCCACATCTCTCTTCATACCCCGCCACCAAAACTGGCGACCCAAATCCCGATACATCTTAGTACCTCCCGGATGCACCGCAAGGCGTGAATGATGAAACTCTCGGAGTACCTCCTCTCGATGAGACTCCGGTACAAACAGACGGTCTCGGTATCTCACACTCAGGTCGGGATACACCGTCAAACCTTTCTCAACCTTCCCACCAGAAATCTTCTCACGGAGGGATTCTACCTCAAGGTCGCCCCTCTGAGCCTCTAACACTCGAGTCACAAGTGTAGGTTGCGCAACAACAGAAAACAAGGCCGCAGCCTCAACGGATTCGCCCAGAAGCAAATCAAACTCTCCAAGTGCACCTAACATCTCCCACTCTCGGATGGCTATACTAGCTATGTCACCAACAGGTTTCCTGCTAAGGGCGTCGGCCACCACATTGGCCTTTCCCGGATGATAATGCAATTCAAAGTCATAATCCTCAATAAATTCCATCCACCTCCTCTGCCTCAAGTTCAAGTCTTTCTGTGTGAACAGATATTTCAGACTCTTATGATCCGAGAATACCTCGAACCTCTCACCGTAAAGATAATGTCTCCAAATCTTCAAGGCAAATATCACAGCTGCTAACTCTAAATCATGCGTAGGGTAATTCTTCTCGTGAACTTTCAACTGACGTGAGCCATAGGCAACCACTTTCCCCTCTTGCATCAACACACAACCAAGACCCTCTCGTGAGGCGTCACAATAGACTGCATAACCCAACCCTCTCTCCGGAATAATCAAGACTGGAGCAGTGGTCAGTCTAACTTTCAACTCCTGGAACGACTTTTCACAAGTCTCACTCCAAGCAAATTTGACTCCCTTCCGAGTCAATCTAGTCAAAGGCGAAGCTAATCTGGAGAAATCTCTTACAAACCGGCGATAATACCCAGCTAATCCCAGAAAACTGCGGATCTCAAACACACTCTTAGGCTGTACCCAATCTTGCACTGCCTCTGTCTTGGATGTATCAACAGACACCCCTTCCCTAGAAACTACATGGCCTAAGAACTTCACCTCCTCTAGCCAGAACTCACACTTCCCAAACTTAGCATAAAGCTGATGGGCTCTAAGTAAATCAAGCACCACCCTCAAGTGTTCCTCGTGCTCTTCCTCTGAAGGTGAATAGATAAGGATGTCGTCCACGAAGACGACTACAAAACGATCTAGAAATTTCCGGAATATCCGGTTCATCAAATCCATAAATACTGCCGGTGCATTGGTGAGCCCAAATGGCATCACCAAAAACTCATAGTGGCCATACCGCGTACGGAATGCCGTCTTTGGAATATCCTCCTCCCTGACTCTCAACTGATGATAACCTGATCTCAAGTCTATCTTCGAGAAACAACGGGAACCTTTCAACTGATCGAACAGATCATCTATACGGGGCATAGGGTACTTATTCTTAACCGTAGCCCGATTCAATTTCCGGTAATCTATACAAAGTCTCAAAGCACCACCTTTCTTTTTAACAAAGAGGGCCGGTGCTCCCCAAGGCGAAACACTAGGACGTATAAAGCCTTTATCTAGCAACTCCTGGAGTTGGATCTTCAACTCAACTAACTCAGCTGGGGCAAAACGATAGGGTGCCATAGAAATCGGCGCCGTGCCGGGCACTAAGTCAATAGAGAATTCAATCTCTCGATGCGGTGGCAAACCAACAAGATCCTCGGGAAAAACGTCCGAGTACTCACACACCACCCTTGGCAACACAATCTGAGTCTCACCGTCCTCACTAATCGAAAGGTTAGCAAGTAGACCACTAAGCTCACTCCGTCCTCGCGGAACATACCCCGGTGGCAAAATACTACCAACACGGTCCCCCAGAAAATGAAAACACTCACCATTCACGGTACAACAAGTGACTCTCTGGCGGTAGCAATCAATAACTGCCCCGTATGACGATAACCAGTCCATACCCAAAATAACATCGAAACCTCTCATAGGCATAACTACAAAGGAAAATGGGATTCTATGGTAATCAACCTCTATATCACAACCCCTAACACCGTGTTTCAAAATCAATTCACCCCCAAGAGGCGACACTACACAAATAGGAGATGCTAACTGTGCTAACTCCAACTCCAAAACAGATGCAAATGCAGCAGACACAAAGGAATGAGATGCACCCGTATCAATCAAAACATTAGCAACCGAGTTGCAAAACAAGAAAGTACCTCTCACAACAGATGGAGCCGGTACAAGATCCTGCGCGGTAACAGCATACACGCGCCCAGATGACCTCTGATCAACCTGCTCACCCCTAGGAGCATAAGATTGTTGCACCGACTGAGACGATGAAGCCCCCTGATTGGCCCTCGAGGCCTGACCCGACTGAGCTGGCTGTTGACCTTGAATCTGCCTCAAACCAGATGCACCAGGTGTGCCACCCAACTGCGGGCAATACCTCTTCATATGCCCTGGCTGACCACACTGATAACACGAGAGTGGCTGGCCTCTACCCTGACTCTGGCTCTGAGATCGAGCCGAAGATGATGCTGCTCTCTGCACTCCTCCCCTCTGAGGAGAAACTGGAGACTTGTGGCCCAGCTGGCCACACTTGAAGCAGGTAATGCCTCCTTGACTGCCTTTCCCCGAACTAGCACTCGGCACAGGAAAAGTCGATCTAGAAAAGCTACTCTGAGACTGTTGGGGATTAAAACCCTTCTGTCTCCTACCATCACTCTGACCATCCTGACTCCTCTTGGAGCCCTTCTGTCCTTCCTCCTCCTCCTGCATCATGATTTCCATGTGGGCTGCAGCATCAACCAAACGCCCATAATCCCGAATCATAGTTCCCCCAACTCTCAGCTTGAGGCCACGCCTCAACTTCCTCTCAAACTCAATACAACGGCGTTCCTCAGACGCCACCAATTCAGGTGCAAACCTGGATAAACTAGTAAATGCAGCCTCAAACTCGGCCACTGAAGAACTCGACTGCTTAAGCTGGCAGAACTGGTCTCTCAGCTTCTCCCTAACTGCTGGAGATAAGAACTTCTCCTGGAAAGCATTCACAAAAGCCTCCCATGTACCTCCTATACGCCCCTTAGTGAACTTCCACCACTGACCCGCATCCCCCTTCAACTGGAATGATGCCAAGGTCACCTTCAACCCCTCGTCTTCGATGCCAAGCATCTCAAACGTCTTCGTTGTCTGTTCGAGCCATTCGTCTGCCTTAAGCGGCTCTTTAGGATCACCCTCAAATTCATCCGGATTAGACCGGAAGAACTCCCTCTTCAGAAAGGAAGGTCCTGCATCCGCAACAACAACCTGGGCTTGATTCTCAGCCCTAAGAATGCCTACTGACTCCCTGAATGCCCCTGCTATCTCTCGGGCTAAAGCGCCCATAGCCTGCTGGCCTACTGGCTCGGCCACATTGGCCTGGCCAATTCCCTCACGAACTGCCGGAATCTCCTCTGGCACCGGTACCTCCTGCCTACCCGGCCTACCACGCCTACCGCGTCCTCGTCCTCGCCCTGACATCCTAATAAAGGAAACAAACAAAGACGTTAGCACATTAATAAATGTGCCGAAACTAAACACTCGCGTCCTAATGCATTGGACAAAAATAATTCATTCCACGTAAGCACATAATCACATAAGCACCTACGAATTTCATTCCTGGATAATAATAGTCCCGAAGCGTTACTATAGTTCCGGTTGGAAACAGCATTGATCAAGTGCCTTTCCAACAAGACTACTAGAAACTCAAGGGTCCAATTAACATCCTAGAAACTACGTTCCATACCCACATAATCACATAAACATGCTATCATATAAGCACATAACAGTACATCTAAGTCTCTATCAAGCGAGACGAACCCATTGTGATACTAATCACTTCCCACGTACCCAAAGTACTCGAACCCGGTACGCTCTGATACCAAGTTGTAACACCCTCAAAATAAACCCATAATAACCATAACATTAACATGCATTTATAAAAGAAAATGAATCATTTGAGTTATTCATCAGAGTATTCTTATTGAAAGACATCACATGTAACATCCTGCAACATCAAAATAAATGCCCTAAGGGCTTACATCTTTCCAAGCTAACACTTGGACACAAAAAGGATGAGTACTAACTCATTTACAAGTTAAGCCCTAGGCTTGAATGTTTACATGAAATCTCAAAAATAACAAAATAAAACATATAACTAAAGACAAGTCTTCAAAATCCCAAACATCAAATCCTTCCAGGCTAAGTCCGTGGAGGTAGCTTATCACCTGAACCTGAAAATGATGTTCCCATAAAGGGTGAGCCACAGCCCAGTAGAAAAATACTAAACCAAATATAAGCATTGAATAAAGCTATAGCATTCAATAGATGGTTAACTAAGATAATCAATTTTATCGTTAAACAGTCTCATGACACTAATGTCTAAGACACATTTCACTTTCCATTATTATCAACATGGCTCAGAACCTGGCCAACTTACAACAGTGAATTGTATATCATATTCACATTACTTCCAATATCAACAAAACAAACGAGACTCATGCTCATATCAAAACACTTCATACTTCCCATTTGATACACATTTTAGTGCTGTATCAATAATCATGTAAAAACACTTCAATATAATAAGCACACATAAAAATGGTGCTAATGGAGTCCATCCCCTATCTCCTCCCAAACAAAAATCCGGTTTAGAGGTCCATCCCCTATCTTCCCCTAAACCGTGGAGTACATCCCCTATCTCCTCCCAAACAATATGCATATGCAATGCTCAATCAATACATGTAATTTCTGTATTAATTCAATAGTCTAAATTTATGACTTAACAAATTGATTAGTTTCAATTTTCCCTAATCCGCATGCAATGTCTACAACAAGCACGACTATCCTCCACTTATAGCCCAAAACAGTTATTTCTAGACTCGGAAAATAAATATACCAACTACACCATTTAATCAATAAATTCCCCAATTTCATGGATTTAACCAAATTCCCCAATTTCCTTGAATTAATTACTCAAATCAATTTAGTAATTCAACTAGGTTTTTTTTCCAAAATTTTCAAAGTGTCCCCAACCTATCAAAATACCAAACTTAGAACAAAGCATATAAAATGGAGTAGGAAAATCCCTACCTCGAAGAAAATAACCCGTATGGATAAGATGGAGATGAAGACCAAAGACCAACGTGCTCCAAATCCCAAGTTTCTCAGATTAAAACGAAGCCCTCAACTCACTCTAACTTTTTAATAAAGGATCTAAGGTAGAAACTCACTCTAAGTAGATCAATCGAAAGAGAGAAGGTGTGTAGAGGGAGAGAGAGAGATAAAAACACTCCAGGGGCGGTTTTTAAAAAGTTATGAAGGAAAAGTAGGTCAAAAAGTGATCCAAAAAGTGAAATCACGGACTGATATAATCGACTCTACGCTCGAGCGTAGAAAGCCCCGCTCGAGCGTAAGACACAGAATCATGCTCGAGCGTGAAGAAAGCCGCTCGAGCGTCGATTGCACCCTTCCAGAAGTTTTGCAGGCGCTGCACCCGCTCGAGCGTCAAACTCCCCGCTCGAGCGGAGGAGCAAAAACAAGGGATCACGCTCGAGCGTAAAAACTACCGCTCGAGCGGAAGAACTGCAGAGCAAAATACTGGGAGATGGAAAATCCCGCTCGAGCGTCAAAATTCCCGCTCGAGCGGAGAAGCAACAACGAAGGGACCGCTCGAGCGTTAAAACTTCCGCTCGAGCGTGAAGGCCAAAATCTGGGCATCACCTATCGGCATCTAAAATCAACCAACTTGTAACAGACCCGTCCAACACAACCTATACTTCAAATACAAAGAGATTAAAGGACAACAACAACCAATAAGTAATGACAGGATCCACGGAACCTAAGTCCGGATACAATAATTTAAAGAGAAAAGACCGGGGTCGCTATATGGTTACAACAAAAGAGTACTAACTCGTTTACACATTAAGCCCTAGGCTTGAAGTTACATGTAATACATCAAAAGTTAAGCGACAAAAGTATGTCCGCCTCTAGCCTCCCCGCTATGTCCTTGGAGGTGGCATGCTTCCTGCACCTGAAAATGATATTCCCATATAGGGTGAGCCACAGCCCAGTAGAAATACACTAAACCAACCATGGACAATGACTAAAATATTAGCAATTGATAGATGGTCAACACTGATACATCCACATAAATCACATATTTATGTCATACAACTTATGAGTCTAAGTTACCTTTCATTTTCCCTTTTTCAACAGATAAGCATGCTAGCTCTATCATCATTCCCATAGATATGTATAAAAACTATATCTCACATTCAGATAAGCATAAAAGCTATATCCACATTCTCAACAGATATGTATAACAACAATATCCCACATTCACAGATAAGCATATAAGTTGTATCCACACTTTACTAAGATAAGCATATAAGCTCTATCTTCACTTCTCTAGACAAGCATATGAGCTGTGTCTACGGAGTTCATCCCCTATCTTCTCCCAACACTATCCGGTTTAGAGGTACATCCCCTATCTTCCCCTAAACCGCGGAGTACATCCCCTATCTCCTCCTCTACACATAACGTATATAAACACATTGGTTCTATATACAGTCACCCAATACATACAATTAATGTATTCCATCAACCGTCAAGTTCCATGACACATTTCATTGATTAGTTTCAGTTTACCTAATCATCATGCATTGTCTACAACAATCACGACTATCCTCCACCGATAGCCCAAAGCAGTTATTTCTAAACAGAAAATAAATGCACAATGGATATTCAATCAACATTTCATTTCCTCATTTCTTACCATTAATTATCCCAATTAATCAATCAATGTAATTAGGCTATTTTCCATAATTACCATTTCAACCCTTAGGTCCCATTTCCATCAATGAATTAACATCTATTCCATTTTTTCATGCCAAACATGCATCTAGGTTTATTATGAATAAAACCCCAACTTTTGTAAAATTACACAAAAGCCCCAAACTTTCACAAAATTACCAAACCAAGCCCAGCATCTCAAAATACCAAAATTTAAAGACAAAACCCATAGAGAGGAGTAGGATATCCCTACCTCGAAGTTTAAGCCACAAAGGAGATGAAGACTCGGAGATCAACGTGCTCCAAATCCAAACTTTTTCAGATTAAATCGAAGCCCTCAACGCCCTCTATCTTTTTAACAAAGGCCCTAGGCTAGATTCACACCCTAGGGAGATCAAGTCTTAGAGAGAGTGCAAGTTTAGAGAGAGAGAGTGTCGGATTTAGGTTTTGCTCAAAGAAAGGGACTGAAAAGGTGATGTTTAAGACGCTGCTGTCTGCTGATATAAAACACGCTCGCTCGAGCGACCAGACACAGAAAACTCTCGCTCGAGCCAAGAAGTTCTCGATCGAGCGAAGAAAAATCCAGACCGCTCGAGCGAAGGAAGCTCGCTCGAGCCAAGAAAGACAGCTCTCAGGTCCAGAACCAGACGCAACACTACTCTCGCTCGAGCGACAAACTCCTCGCTCGAGCGAATGACCAAAAATCTGGGCAGCAACACTAGGCTCCCAAACACAACCAACCTGTAACAAACCTGCCCAACACATCCCATAACTCAATATACAAAGTAAAGAGGATGCAAACTAGATAATAAACAACAACCAACATCCACGGACACATGTCCGGATCACTGTACAACAAGGGTAAACCCGGGATCGCTATAACCTCCCCCCCTTAAAGAATTTCGCCCCCGAAATTAAGCACAAGTTTTCAAAAACAAGTTTTCCTTCATTTTAGACAATGTTACAATTTAACATTCAACAATTCGACCCATTACCGGTCATCCCATCCCTTTAACAAGAGACATATCACAATATGTAAACAACATATGTATTTTCAACATGCATCAACATTATGCACTATCTTTCCAATTTCAACAATATATTCAACACATATAGTGTCACATTCAACTTCCATATGAGGCAAGTTCCAAACATACTTCCAATAATCAAAACATTTTCAATGTTTCACAACTTAAGACATATATAAAAGCTCTTAAGTTCAACAAAATGTAAAATTTAAATACAAGATTACATATCAACAAACAAGTCCGGATATTTCTCTCGGACTTCCAACTCACGTTCCCAAGTGGCTTCCTCCACTCCGTGATGTTTCCACAAGACTTTTACCAAAGGAATGGTCTTGCCACGCAGGACCTGGTCCCGCCTATCCAAGACCCGAACCGGTCTCTCCTCATACGAGGCATCCTCATCTACCTCTAAATCAGTCCAATCCAACACATGTGATGGATCTGGCTCATACTTCCGAAGCATACTCACATGAAACACGTCATGCACTCCGGACAACTGCGGTGGTAAGGCTAATCGATAAGCAACCTCACCTATCCTCTCAAGGATCTCAAAAGGACCAATAAACCGAGGGGATAACTTTCCACTCTTCCCAAACCTCATCAAGCCTCGCCTAGGTGATATCTTCAGAAAGACATGATCACCTACCTCAAACGCCAAAGGCCTCCTCCTACGGTCGGCATAACTCTTTTGTCGACTCTGGGCTGTAACAAGCCTCCTACGGATAAGCTCAACTTTCTCCGTCGTCTCCCTAACCAACTCCGGACCTAACAAAGGTGCATCACCCACCTCGGCCCAACAAACTGGAGACCTACACGGTCGGCCATACAAGGCCTCAAACGGTGCCATACCGATGCTAGACTGAAAACTGTTGTTGTAGGCAAACTCTACCAAAGGTAAGTGCCTCTCCCACGTCCCACTGAAATCAAGGACACAACCCCGAAGCATATCCTCGAGGATCTGGATAGTACGCTCGGACTGCCCGTCAGTCTGAGGATGATAAGCCGTACTAAAGGTCAACTTAGTGCCCAAGGCACTCTGCAAACTCTGCCACAACCTAGCAGTAAAACGAGGATCTCTATTTGAGACGATCGTTACTGGGACCCCGTGCAATCTCACTATGTCCCGAATATACAAGTCGGCAAGATGATCTACCGAATCTTTCACGCGCATAGGAATAAAGTCCGCCGACTTAGTCAACCGGTCCACAACCACCCAAATAGCATCACTACCCCGTTGAGTCCTTGGAAGACCTACAACGAAGTCCATAGTGACATGCTCCCACTTCCACTTGGCAATAGGCAAGGGTTGCAACAAACCCGCTGGCCTCTGATGCTCGGCCTTCACTTGCTGGCAAGTAAGGCATTTCGATACGAAAACAGCCACATCTCTCTTCATACCCCGCCACCAAAACTGGCGACCCAAATCCTGATACATCTTAGTACCTCCCGGATGCACCGCAAGGCGCGAATGATGAAACTCTCGGAGTACTTCCTCACGGCAAGACTCCGGTACAAACAAACGGTCTCGGTATCTCACACTCAGGTCGGGATACACCGTCAAACCCTTCTCAACTTTCCCACTGGAGATCTTCTCTCGGAGGGATTCTACCTCAAGGTCACCTCTCTGTGCCTCTAACACTCTAATCACAAGTGTAGGCTGCGCAACAACAGAAAACAAGGCCGCAGCCTCAACAGATTCGCCCAGTAGCAAATCAAACTCGCCAAGTGCTCCCAACATCTCCCATTCCCGGATGGCTATACTAGCAACATCACTAATGGTCTTCCTACTAAGGGCATCGGCCACAACATTGGCCTTTCCCGGATGATAATGCAACTCAAAATCATAATCCTCGATGAACTCCATCCACCTCCTCTGCCTCAAATTCAAGTCTCTCTGTGTAAACAGATACTTCAAACTCTTATGATCCGAGAATACCTCGAACCTCTCACCATAAAGGTAGTGCCTCCAAATTTTCAAGGCAAAAATCACTGCTGCTAACTCTAGGTCGTGTGTTGGGTAATTCTTCTCGTGTATTTTCAACTGACGTGAGCCATAAGCTACCACTTTCCCCTCTTGCATCAACACACAACCCAAACCCTCTCGTGAGGCATCACAATAAACCGCATAACCCAACCTTCTCTCCGGAATAATCAACACCGGAGCGGTGGTCAATCTAACTTTCAGTTCTTGGAACGACTTTTCACAAGTCTCACTCCACACAAACTTAACTCCCTTCCGAGTCAGTCTAGTCAACGGTGACGCTAACCTGGAGAAATCTTTCACAAACCGACGGTAATACCCAGCTAATCCCAGAAAACTGCGGATCTCAAGCACACTCTTAGGCTGTGCCCAATCTTGCACTGCCTCAACCTTGGATGTATCAACAGACACCCCTTCCCTGGATACCACGTGGCCTAAGAATTTGACTTCCCTCAGCCAGAACTCACACTTCCCAAACTTGGCATACAGCCTATGAGCTCTAAGTAACTCAAGCACCACTCTCAAGTGTGCCTCGTGCTCCTCCTCAGAAGACGAATAGATAAGAATGTCGTCCACGAAGACAACCACAAATCGGTCTAAGAACTCCCGGAAAACCCGGTTCATCAAGTCCATAAAGACTGCCGGTGCATTGGTAAGCCCAAATGGCATCACCAAAAACTCATAATGGCCATACCGCGTACGGAATGCCATTTTCGGAATATCCTCATCCCTGACCCTCAATTGGTGGTAACCCGATCTCAAGTCTATCTTAGAGAAACAACGGGAACCCTTCAACTGGTCAAACAAATCATCTATACGGGGCATAGGATACTTGTTCTTAACCGTAGCCCGATTCAACTTCCGGTAGTCAATACACAATCTCAAGGCACCATCTTTCTTTTTAACAAAGAGGGCCGGCGCTCCCCACGGCGAAACACTAGGGCGTACAAAGCCCTTATCTAGCAATTCCTGGAGCTGAACTTTCAACTCAACCAACTCTGCTGGAGCAAAACGGTAAGGTGCCATAGAAATCGGCGCCGTGCCGGGCACTAAATCAATAGAGAACTCTATCTCTCGGTGAGGTGGCAAACTAACAAGATCTTCGGGAAAGACATCCGAATACTCACAAACCACCCTCGGCAATACATGCTGGGTCTCACCACTCTCACCACTCTCAAAGCTAGCAAGTAGACTACTAAGCTCACTTCGCCCTCGCGAATCATACCCCGGTGGCAAAACACTACCAACCCGGTCTCCCAAGAAATGGAACCACTCCCCGCTCAAGGTACATAACGTGACCCTCTGGCGGTAGCAATCAATAACAGCCCGGTATGACGATAACCAGTCCATACCCAAAATAACATCAAAACCCTTCATGGGCATGACAACAAACGGAAAAGGAAGCCTATAATCGGCGACCTCTATATCACATCCTCTAACACCCTGTTTCAGAATCAACTCACCACCCAAAGGCGATACCACACAAATAGGAGATGCTAACTGTCCTAACTCCAATTCCAAAACCGATGCAAATGCAGTAGATACAAAAGAATGAGATGCACCCGTGTCTATCAACACACTAGCAACTGAGTTGCAAAACAGAAAAGTACCTCTCAATACTGATGGAGCCGGTACTAAATCCTGCGCGGTAACAGCATACACGCGCCCCGTAGGCCCCTAGTCTACCTGCTCACCTCTCGGAGCAAAAGACTGCTGCACAGACTGGGATGACGAAACTCCCGGATTGGCCCTCGAGGCCTGCACAGACTGAGCTGGCTGAAAACCCTGCGTCTGCCTAGAACCAGATGCTCCCGAAGTGGCACTCAACTGTGGGCAAAACCTCTTCATGTGCCCAGGTTGTCCACACTGATAACAAGTCAAGGGCTGTCCCCTGCCCAAACTCTGACTCTGCGGTCTAGCTGAAGAAGAAGCAGCTTTCTGACCCCAACCCTTCTGCGGGCAAACTGAAACCTTGTGACCCAGCTGGCCACACTTGTAACAAGTGAATTCCCCCTGACTGCCTCTCCCTGAGCCTACACTCGGCACTGGAAAGGTCGATCTAGAGACTGCACCCTGAGACTGCTGAGGGTTATAACCCTTCTGTCTCCTGCCATCACTCTGACTATCCTGGCTCCTCTTGGAGCCCCTCTGTTCTTCTTCCTCCTCCTGCATCATAATCTCCATATGAGCAGCAGCATCAACCAGGTGTCTATACTCTCGGATGTAAGACCCACCAACTCTCAACTTGAGGCCCCGCCTCAACTTCCGCTCAAACTCATAGCAACGGCGTTCCTCAGACGCCACCAGTTCCGGTGCAAACCTGGACAGACTGGTAAAAGTAGCCTCAAACTCGGCCACTGACAAGCCCTGCTGTTTAAGCCGGCTAAACTGATCCCTCAGCTTCTCCCTAGCTGCTGCAGACAAAAACCTCTCCTGAAAAGCATTTATAAACGCCTCCCAAGTACCACCAACACGAGCCTTCTCGTACTTCCACCATTGACCCGCATCTCCCTTCAGTTGGAAGGATGCCAAGGTCACTTTCAGTGCTCCGTCCTCAATGCCAAGCATCTCGAACGTCTTACTCATCTGTTCTAACCACTCATCAGCCTTCAGTGGCTCCTTCGGATCCCCAGCAAACTCATCCGGATTAGACCGGAAAAACTCCCTCTTCAAGAAAGAAGGCCCTGTCTCAGCTGCCTAATTCCCAGCTCTAAGAATACCCAAAGCTCCCGCTATCTCTCTGGCCAAGGCACCCATAGCCTGCTGACCCACTGGCTCGACCACGTTGGCCTGACCAACCCCCTCCTGCACTGCCGGAATCTCACCCGGTAACGGTGCTTCCTGCCTCGCAGGTCTACCACGCCTAGCACCTCTTCCTCGTCCTGACATCCTAATAAAGGCAACACAGAACGTTAGCACATTCATAAGTGTGCCGAAACTAAACACTCACGTCCTAATGCATGGACAACTGTAATTCACTCCACATAAGCACATAAACACATAAGCACTTACGAATTTCATTTCCGAATAATGATAGTCCTGAGACGTTACTAGAGTTCCGGTTAGAAATAGCATTGATCAAGTGCTTTTCCAATAAGACTCCCAGAAACTCAAGGATCCAATCAACATCCCAGAAATTAAATCCCATACCCACATAATCACATAAGCATGTTATCAATTAAGCACATAGCATATAATACTACATCTAAGTCTCTACCAAGCGAGACAAACCCATTGTGATACTAATCACTTCCCACGTACCCAAAGTATTCGAACCCGGTACGCTCTGATACCATGTTGTAACGCCCTCAAAAAAAACAACAATAAACCCATCAGATAAGACATGCATTTACATATAAACTAACCACATTCTTTTATTCATTAGAGTTTCATTACATAAGTATTACATGTTAACATCAAAAACAAAATGCCCTACGGGCTTACAGCTTTCCATGTTAACACTTGGTTACAACAAAAGAGTACTAACTCGTTTACACATTAAGCCCTAGGCTTGAAGTTACATGTAATACATCAAAAGTTAAGCGACAAAAGTATGTCCGCCTCTAGCCTCCCAGCTATGTCCTTGGAGGTGGCATGCTTCCTGCACCTGAAAATGATATTCCCATATAGGGTGAGCCACAGCCCGGTAGAAATACACTAAACCAACCATGGACAATGACTAAAATATTAGCAATTGATAGATGGTCAACACTGATACATCCACATAAATCACATATTTATGTCATACAACTTATGAGTCTAAGTTACCTTTCATTTTCCCTTTTTCAACAGATAAGCATGCTAGCTCTATCATCATTTCCACAGATATGTATAAAAACTATATCTCACATTCAGATAAGCATAAAAGCTATATTCACATTCTCAACAGATATGTATAACAACAATATCCCACATTCACAGATAAGCATATAAGCTGTATCCACACTTTACTAAGATAAGCATATAAGCTCTATCTTCACTTCTCTAGACAAGCATATGAGCTGTGTCTACGGAGTTCATCCCCTATCTTCTCCCAACACTATCCGGTTTAGAGGTACATCCCCTATCTTCCCCTAAACCGCGGAGTACATCCCCTATCTCCTCCTCTACACATAACGTATATAAACACATTGGTTCTATATACAGTCACCCAATACATACAATTAATGTATTCCATCAACCGTCATGTTCCATAACACATTTCATTGATTAGTTTCAGTTTACCTAATCATCATGCATTGTCTACAACAATCACGACTATCCTCCACCGATAGCCCAAAGCAGTTATTTCTAAACATAAAATAAATGCACAATGGATATTCAATCAACATTTCATTTCCTCATTTCTTACCATTAATTATCCCAATTAATCAATCAATGTAATTAGGCTATTTTCCATAATTACCATTTCAACCCTTAGGTCCCATTTCCATCAATGAATTAACATCTATTCCATTTTTTCATGCCAAACATGCATCTAGGTTTATTATGAATAAAACCCCAACTTTTGTAAAATTACACAAAAGCCCCAAACTTTCACAAAATTACCAAACCAAGCCCAACATCTCAAAATACCAAAATTTAAAGACAAAACCCATAGAGAGGAGTAGGATATCCCTACCTCGAAGTTTAAGCCACAAAGGAGATGAAGACTCGGAGATCAACGTGCTCCAAATCCAAACTTTTTCAGATTAAATCGAAGCCCTCAACGCCCTCTATCTTTTTAACAAAGGCCCTAGGCTAGATTCACACCCTAGGGAGATCAAATCTTAGAGAGAGTGCAAGTTTAGAGAGAGAGAGTGTCGGATTTAGGTTTTGCTCAAAGAAAGGGACTGAAAAAGTGATGTTTAAGATGCTGTTGTCCGCTGATATAAAACACGCTCGCTCGAGCGAAGACTTGGTCGCTCGAGCGACCAGACACAGAAAACTCTCGCTGGAGCCAAGAAGTTCTCGATCGAGCGAAGAAA
Source organism: Camellia sinensis (assembly GCF_055761805.1). Lineage (NCBI taxonomy): Eukaryota > Viridiplantae > Streptophyta > Magnoliopsida > Ericales > Theaceae > Camellia > Camellia sinensis. The sequence goes on along the minus strand of NC_138962.1, from coordinate 9,220,341 downwards.
AATCCAGACCGCTCGAGCGAAGGAAGCTCGCTCGAGCCAAGAAAGACAGCTCTCAGGTCCAGAACCAGACGCAACACTACTCTCGCTCGAGCGACAAACTCCTCGCTCGAGCGAAGGACCAAAAATCTGGGCAGCAACACTAGGCTCCCAAACACAACCAACATGTAACAAACCTGCCCAACACATCCCATAACTCAATATACAAAGTAAAGAGGATGCAAACTAGATAATAAACAACAACCAACATCCACGGACACATGTCCGGATCACTGTACAACAAGGGTAAACCCGGGATCGCTATAATTTCCATTTTTATTCAAGTCATTTTTCTATTCAACTTCCTTTTTTATTTAATTTCCAAATAGATCGTTAAGGTATAGTGGTTTCTTGAATGAACTTCCATTTTTAATTTTCATCAACTTCCATTTTTATTTAATTTAATTTTCTATTAAACTTCCTTTTTTAATAAATTTCCAAATAGATCGTTAAGGTATAGTGGTTTCTTGAATGAACTTCCATTTTTAATTTTCTGCAACTCCCATTTTTATTTTTATTCGACTTCCATTTTTATTCAATTTATTTTTGTATTCAACTTCCTTTTTTATTTAATTTCCAAATAGATCGTTAAGGTATAGTGGTTTCTGGATTGAACTTCCATTTTTAATTTTCTGCAACATCCATTTTTATTTTTGTTCAACTTCTATTTTTATTCAATTTACTTTTCTATTAAACTTTCTTTTTTATTTAATTTACAAACAGATCGTTAAGGTATAGTGGTTTATTGAATGAACTTCCATTTTTAATTTTCTGCAACTTTCATTTTTATTTTTATTCGACTTCCATCTTTATTCAAGTCATTTTTCTATTCAACGTCCTTTTTTATTTAATTTCCAAATAGATCGTTAAGATATAGTGGTTTCTTGATTGAACTTCCATTTTCAATTCTCTACAACTTCCATTTTTATTTTTATTTGATTTCCATTTTTATTCAAGTCATTTTTCTATTCAACTTCCTTTTTTATTTAATTTCCAAAAAGATCGTTAAGGTATAGTGGTTTCTGGATTGAACTTCCATTTTCAATTTTATGCGACTTTCAATTTTATTTTTATTCAGCTTCCATTTTTATTCAATTTACTTTTCTATTAAACATCCTTTTTTTATTTAATTTCCAAATAGATCGTTAAGGTATAGTGGTTTCTCGAATGATCTTCCATTTTTAATTTTGGGCAACTTTCATTTTTATTTTTATTCGACTTCCATTTTTATTCAATTTACTTTTCTATTCAACTTCCTATTTTATTTAATTTCCAAATAGATCGTTAAGATATAGTGGTTTCTAGATTGAACTTCCATTTTTATTTAAATTCAACTTCTATTTTTATTCAATTTACTTATCTATTAAACTTCCTTTTTTATTTAATTTACAAACAGATCGTTAAGGTATAGTGGTTTCTTGAATGAACTTCCATTTTTTAATTTTCTGCAACTTTCATTTTTATTTTTATTCGACTTCCATTTTTATTCAAGTCATTTTTCTATTCAACTTGCTTTTTTATTTAATTTCCAAATAGATCGTTAAGGTATAGTGGTTTCTTGAATGAACTTCCATTTTGAATTATCTGCAACTTCCATTTTTATTTTTATTCGACTTCCATTTTTATTCAATTTACTTTTCTATTCAACTTCCTTTTTTATTTAATTTCCAAGTAGGTCGTTAAGGTATAGTGGTTTCTAGATTGAACTTCCATTTTTAATTTTCTGCAACTTCCATTTTTATTTTTGTTCAACTTCTATTTTTAATCAATTTACTTTTCTATTAAACTTCCTTTTTTATTTAATTTACAAACAGATCGTTAAGGTATAGTGGTTTCTTGAATGAACTTCCATTTTTAATTTTCTGCAACTTCCATTTTTATTTTTATTCGACTTCCATCTTTATTCAAGTCATTTTCTATTCAACGGCCTTTTTTATTTAACTTCCAAATAGATCGTTAAGGTATAGTGGTTTCTTTAATGAACTTCCATTTTTAATTTTCTGCAACTTCCATTTTTATTTTTATTTGATTTCCATTTTTATTCAAGTCATTTTTCTATTCAACTTCCTTTTTTATTTAATTTCCAAATAGATCTTTAAGGTATAGTGGTTTCATGAATGAACTTCCATTTTTAATTTTCTCAACTTCCATTTTTATTTTTATTTAACTTCTATTTTTATTCAATTCATTTTTCTATTCAACTTCCTTTTATATTTAATTTCCAAATAGATCGTTAAGGTATAGTGGTTTCTGGATTGAACTTCCATTTTTACTTTTATGCGACTTTCATTTTCATTTTTATTCAACTTCCGTTTTTATGCAATTTACTTTTCTATTATACTTCCTTTTTTATTTAATTTCCAAATAGATCGTTAATGTATAGTGATTTCTTGAATGAACTTCCATTTTTAATTTTACGCAACGTCCATTTTTATTCAATTTACTTTTCTATTCAACTTCCTTTTTTATTTAATTCCCAAATAGATCATGAAGGTATAGTGGTTTCTGGATTGAACTTTCATTTTTAATTTTCTGCAACTTCCATTTTTATTTTTATTCAACTTCTATTTTTATTCAATTTACTTTTCTATTAAACTTCTTTTTTTATTTAATTTACAAACAGATCGTTAAGGTATGGTGGTTTCTTGAATGAACTTCCATTTTTAATTTTCTGCAACTTCCATTTTTATTTTTATTCGACTTCCATATTTATTCAAGTCATTTTTCTATTCAACGTTCTTTTTTATTTAATTTCCAAATAGCTCGTTGAGGTATAGTGGTTTCTTGAATGAACTTCCATTTTTAATTTTCTGCAACTTCTATTTTTATTTTTATTTGATTTCCATTTTTATTCAAGTCATTTTTCTATTCAACTTATTTTTTTATTTAATTTCCAAATATATCGTTAAGGTATAGTGGTTTCCGGATTGAACTTCCATTTTTAATTTTATGCAACTTTCATTTTTATTTTTATTCGACTTCCATTTTTATTCAATTTACTTTTCTATTAAACTTCCTTTTTTATTTAATTTCCAAATAGATCGTTAAGGTATAGTGGTTTCTTGAATGAACTTCCATTTTTAATTTTCTGCAACTTCCATTTTTATTTTTATTCGACTTCCATTTTTATTCAATTTACTTTTCTATTCAACTTCCTTTTTTATTTAATTTCCAAATAGATCGTTAAGGTAGAGTGGTTTCCGGATTGAACTTCCATTTTTAGTTTTATGCAACTTTCATTTTTATTTTTATTCAACTTCCATTTTTATTCAAGCTATTTTTCTATTCAACTTTCTTTTCTATTCAATTTCCAAATAGATCGTAAAGGTATAGTGGTTTCTTGAATGAACTTGCAATTTTATTTTTCTGCAACTTCCATTTTTATTTCTATTCAACTTCTTTTTTTATTCAAGTTTCTTTTCTATTCAACTTCCTTTTTTATTTAATTTCCAAATAGATTGTTAAGGTATAGTCGTTTTCCAGATTGAACTTCAATTTTTAATATTATGCAACTTTCAGTTTTGTTTTTATTCAACTTTCATTTTTATTCAATTTACTTTTCTATTAAACTTCCTTTTTAATTTATTTCCAAATAGATCGTTATGGTATAGTGGTTTCTTGAATGAACTTCTATTTTTAATTTTCTGCAACTTCCATTTTTATTTTTATTCAACTTCTATTTTTAGTCAAGTCATTTTTCTATTCAACTTTATTTTTATTTAATTTCCAAATAGATCGTTAAGGTATAGTGGTTTCTTGAATGAACTTCCATTTTTAATTTTCTTCAACTTCCATTTTTATTTTTATTTCACTTCCATTTTTATTCAAGTAATTTTTCTATTCAACTTCCTTTTTTATTTAATTTCCAAATAGATCATTAAGGTATAGTGGTTTCTGGATTGAACTTCCATTTTTTATTTTATGCAACTTTCATTTTCAATTTTATTCAACTTTCATTTTTATTCAATTTACTTTTCTACTAAACTTCCTTTTTTATTTAATTTCCAAATAGATCGTTAAGGTTTAGTGGTTATTTGAATGAACTTCCATTTCTAATTTTCTACAACTTCCACTTTTATTTTTATTCGACTTCCATTTTAATTCAATTTACTTTTCCATTCAACTTCCAATTTTACTTAATTTCCAAATAGATCGTTAAGGTATAGTGGTTTCTGGATGGAACTTCCATTTTTAATTTTATGCAACTTTCATTTTTATTTTTATTCAACTTCCATTTTTATTCAATTTTCTTTTCTATTAAACTTCCTTTTTTATTTAATTTCCAAATAGATCGTTAAGGTATAGTGGTTTCTTGAATGAACTTCCATTTTTAATTTTCTGCAACTTCCACTTTTATTTTTATTCGACTTCCATTTTTATTCAAGTCATTTTTCTATTCAACTTCCTTTTTTATTAAATTCCAAATAGATCCTTAAGGTATAATGGTTTCTTGAATGAACTTCCAGTTGCAATTTTCTGCAACTTCCATTTTTATTTCTATTCCACTTCTTTTTTTATTCAAGTTTCTTTTCTATTCAACTTTTTTTTTTATTTAATTTCTTAATAGATCGTTAAGGTATAGTGGATTCTGGATTGAACTTCCATTTTTGATTTTATGCAACTTTCACTTTTATTTTTATTCAACTTCCATTTTTGTTCAATTTACTTTTCTATTAAACTTCCATTTTTATTTAATTTCCTAATAGATCGTTAAGGTATAGTGGTTTCTTGAACGAACTTCCATTTATAATTTTCTGCAACTTCCATTTTTATTTTTATTCAAGTTATTTTTCTATTCAACTTCCTCTTTCATTTAACTTCCAAATAGATCGTTAAGGTATTGTGGTTTCTTGAATGAACTTCTATTTTTAATTTTCGGCAACTTCCATTTTTATTTTTATTTAACTTCCTTTTTTGTTCAGGTTTCTTTTCTACTCAACTTTCTTTTTTTTTTTAATTTCCAAATAGATCGTTATGGTATAGTGGTTTCTGGATTGAACTTCCATTTTTATTTTTATTCAACTTCCATTTTTATTCAATTTACTTTTCTATTAAACTTTCTTTTTTATTTAATTTCCAAATATATCGTTAAGGTATAGTGGTTTCTTGAATGAACTTCCATTTTTTATTTTTTGCAACTTCCATTTTTATTTTTATTTAACTTCCCTTTTTATTCAAGTTTCCTTTCTACTCAACTTCCTTTTTTATTTAATTTTCAAATAGATCGTTAAGGTATTGTGATTTCTGGATGGAACTTCCATTTCTAATTTTATGCAACTTTCATTTTTATTTTTATTCAACTTCCATTTTTATTCAATTTTCTTTTCTATTAAACTTCCTTTTTTATTTAATTTCCAAATAGATCGTTAAGGTATAGTGGTTTCTTGAATGAACTTCCATTTTTAATTTTCTGCAACTTCCATTTTTATTTTTATTCGACTTCCATTTTTATTTAAGTCATTTTTCTATTCAACTTCCTTTTTTATTTAATTTCCAAATAGATCATTAAGGTATAGTGGTTTCTTGAATGAACTTTCACTTTTATTTTGGTTCAATTTACTTTTCTATTAAACTTCCATTTTTATTTAATTTCCAAATAGATCGTTAAGGTATAGTGGTTTCTTGAATGAACTTCTATTTATAATTTTCTGCAACTTCCATTTTTATTTTTATTCAAGTTATTTTTCTATACAACTTCCTCTTTCATTTAATTTCAAAATAGATCGTTAAGGTATTGTGGTTTCTCGAATGAACTTTCATTTTTAATTTTCGGCAACTTCCATTTTTATTTTTATTTAACTTCCTTTTTTGTTCCAGTTTCTTTTCTATTCAACTTTCTTTTTTATTTAATTTCCAAATAGATCGTTATGGTATAGTGGTTTCTGGATTGAACTTCCATTTTTATTCAATTTACTTTTCTGTTAAACTTTCTTTTTTATTTAATTTCCAAATAGATCGTTAAGGTATAGTGGTTTCTTGAATGAACTTCCATTTTTTATTTTTTGCAACTTCCATTTTTATTTTTATTAAACTTCCCTTTTTATTCAAGTTTCCTTTCTACTCAACTTCCTTTTTTATTTAATTTCCAAATAGATCGTTAAGGTATAGTGGTTTCTGGATTGAACTTCTGTTTTTAATTTTCTGCAGTTTCCATTTTTATTTTAATTGAACTTCTATTTTTATTCAATTTACTTTTCTATTAAACTTCCTTTTTAATTTAATTTACAAATAGATCGTTAAGGTATAGTGGTTTCTTGAATGAACTTCCATTTTTAATTTTCTGCAACTTCCATTTTTATTTTTATTCGACGTCCACTTTTATTCAAGTCATTTTTCTATTCAACTTCCTTTTTTATTTAATTTCCAAATAGATCGTTATGGTATAGTGGTTTCTTGAATGAACTTCCATTTTTATTTTTATTTGACTTCCATTCAATTTACTTTTTTATTAAATTTCCTTTTTTATTTAATTTCCAAATAGATCGTTAAGGTATATTGGTTTCTTGAATGAACTTCCATTTTTAATTTTCTGCAACTTCCATTTTTTTTTATTCGACTTCCATTTTTATTCAATTTACTTTTCTATTAAACCTCCTTTTTTATTTAATTTCCAAATAGATCGTTAAGGTATAGTGGTTTCTTGAATGAACTTCCATTTTTAATTTTCTGCAACTTCCATTTTTTTTTATTCGACTTCCATTTTTGTTCAATTTACTTTTCTATTAAACTTCCTTTTTTATTTAATTTCCAAATAGATCGTTAAGGTATAGTGGTTTCTGGATTGAACTTCCATTTTTAATTTTATGCAACTTTCATTTTTATTTTTATTCAACTTCCATTTTTATTCAATTTACTTTTCGATTAAACTTCCTTTTTTATTTAATTTCCAAATAGATCGTTAAGGTATAGTGGTTTCTTGAATGAACTTCCATTTTTAATTTTCTGCAACTTCCATTTTTATTTTTATTTAACTTCATTTTTCATTCTAGTTTCTTTTCTACTCTATAGCGATCCCGGTTATCCCTTTACTGTTCTGTTGTATTCCGGACTCGGTTATGTGAAGTTCATAGTGGTATCTATCCTGTTGTTGCCCTTTAATTCCACTAGATTGAGTTTTAGGATGTTTATGGGCTTGTGTTGAACAGGTGGGTTAGGCCTTGGTCTATATCCTTGTTGCCCAGGTTTTTGGTGTTACGCTCGAGCGGGTCATTTTGCGCTCGAGCGGAGATTGCACACTCCCAGTATTTCGTGTCTCTGCAAAACTTCTGCAGATGTGATTTTTACGCTCGAGCGGGTTTGTTTATGCTCGAGCGGTGGCGCTTGAGCGGGTCGGTTGGCACTCGATCGGGTAGTACTTCCAGAGTATAAGTTCTGGGAGGGGGGAATCCACGCTCGAGCGGACTGGTTTTCGCGCTCGAGCGGAAGTGCTTTATTCTTGTGTCTTGGCGCTCGAGCGGGCATTATGGCGCTCGAGTGTGTCCAGATTTTTGTTCTTGGCGCTCGAGCGTCATGTTCTCCGCTCGAGCGGGTCATACGTATATGAGTTATCCGCTGGGTGATTTCAAATCACTTTTTGCTTTTCTTTCTCTCTCCTACTTTTTCTAAAAACCATTTTTGAGAGCCTCTCTCTCTAGATACTCCCTTCTCTCTAGGGTTTGATCTAGTTAGAGTGTCCTCCTTCTCTTCGGCCTTTGTAAAAGTTGTGTTGATCGTCGAGGGCGTCGTTTTGATCTGAAAATCTCGGTCTTTGGAGCACGTTGGTTTTGGGTCTCTTCTCCATCCGAGCTCTAACTTCGAGGTAGGGATAACCTACTCCTTACTATGAGCTTTGTCTTTAAATTTTAGTATTTTGAGATGTTGGGGAAGGTTTGGTAATTTTGTGAAAGTTTGGGGCCTTTGTGTAAATTTTACAAAAGTTGGGGTTTTTATTTATATAAGACCTAAATGCATGTTTGGCATGGGAAAGTGGAATTAATGTTGAGACATTAATGAAAATGGAACCTAAGGGTTGTAATGTAAATTATGGAAAATACCCTAATTACATTGGTTAATTAATTTGTATAATTAATTATGAGAAATGAGGAATTGATTTGGGAAGTTATGGGATAAAAGGGTGTAGTTGGATCATTTATCACTCACCTAGTTGGAATGTTGATTATATATCCATTGTTGCATTTATTTTCTGCATAGAAATAACTGCTTTAGGCTATCGGTGGAGGATAGTCTTGATTGTTGTAGACAATGCATGATGATTAGGCAAACTGAAACTAATCACTGGAATGTGTCATTGAGATTGACGATTGAAAGAATACATTAAATTTATGTATTGTGTGATGATGTGTATAATTGTTGTTTATATGCATTGTGTTGTGTTGGAGGAGATAGGGGATGTACTCCGCGGTTTAGGGGAAGATAGGGGATGAACCTTTAAACTGGATGTTGTTGGGAGGAGATAGGGGATGGACTCCGTAGATAGAGCTCATATGCTTATCTTGTAATGTGTTGACAGAGCTCATATGCTTGTCATTGGAAGTGTGATAGTGCTCATATGCATATCTGTGGAAGTGATGATATAGCTTGTATGCTTATCTGTTGGTATGTGATATAGCTAGTATGCTTATCTGTTATGTAATGGGAAGTGCTTGATATGAGTTGTTTGGCCAGGTTCTGAGCCATGGTTATAAATTGAGAATTTGAAAGGAATTGGAAAATGAATGGTAATATGGACTTGTATGTCATGAAAATGTAAAGTGTGATAAGGGAAAGTATCAGTGTTGGCCATCTATCAACTGCTAATCTTTTAATCATTGTTCATATTTGGTTTAGTATATTTCTACTGGGCTGTGGCTCACCCTATATGGGAATATCATTTTCAGGTACAGGTAGCATGCCACCTCCAAGGACGTAGCTTGGGAGGCTAGAGGCAGGCGGACTTTTGCTGTTTTATTTCTTGATGTATTACATGTATATTCAAGCCAAGGGCTTAATGTGTAAATGAGTTAGCACTCTTTTGTTGTAACCAAGTGTTAACTTGGAAAGCTGTAAGCCTGTAGGGCATTTGCTTTTGTAGATTAACATGTAATACTTTTGTAAAGAACCACTCTGATGAATAGAAGAATGTTTATCTTTATTACCAATGCATGTCTATATTGATGGGTTTAATGTGTTATTTTGAGGGCGTTACATACTCAACTTCCTTTTTTATTTAATTTCCAAATAGATCGTTAAGGTATAGTGGTTTATGGATTGAACTACCATTTTTAATTTTATGCAATTTAATTTTTATTTTTATTCAACTTCCATTTTTATTCAATTTACTTTTCTATTAAACTTCCTTTTTTATTTAATTTCGAAATAGATCGTTAAGGTATAGTGATTTCTTGAATGAACTTCTATTTTTAATTCTCTGCAACTTCTATTTTTATTTTTATTTAACTTCCTTTTTCATTCTAGTTTCTTTTCTACTCAACTTCTTTTTTATTTAATTTCCAAATAGATCGTTAAGGTATAGTCGTTTGTGGATTGAACTTCCATTTTTAATTTTATGCAACATTAATTTTTATTTTTATTTTTATTCAACTTCCATTTTTATTCAATTTACTTTTCTATTAAACTTCATTTTTTATTTAATTTCCAAATAGATCGTTAAGGTATAGTGGTTTCTTGAATGAACTTCCATTTTTAATTTTCTGCAACTTCCATTTTTATTTTTATTTGACTTCCATTTTTATTCAAGTCATTTTTCAATTCAACCTCCCTTTTTATTTAATTTCCAAATAGATTGTTAAGGTATAGTGGTTTCTTGAATGAACTTCCAATTTTAATTTTTTGCAACTTCCACTTTTATTTCTATTCAACTTCTTTTTTTATTCAAGTTTCTTTTCTATTCAACTTCCTTTTTTATTTAATTTCTAAATAGATCGTTAAGGTATAGTGGTTTCTGGATTAAACTTCCATGTTTAATTTTATGCAACTTTCACTTTTATTTTTATTCAACTTCCATTTTTATTTAATTTCCAAACAGATCGTTAAGGTATAGTGGTTTCTTGAATGAACTTGCATTTATAATTTTCTGCAACTTCCATTTTCATTTTTATTCAAGTTATTTTTCTATTCAACTTCCTCTTTTATTTAATTTCCAAACAGATCGTTAAGGTATAGTGGTTTCTTGAATGAACTTGCATTTATAATTTTCTGCAACTTCCATTTTCATTTTTATTCAAGTTATTTTTCTATTCAACTTCCTCTTTTATTTAATTTCCAAACAGATCGTTAAGGTATAGTGGTTTCTTGAATGAACTTCCATTTATAATTTTCTGCAACTTCCATTTTCATTTTTATTTAAGTTATTTTTCTATTCAACTTCCTCTTTTATTCAATTTCCAAACAGATCGTTAAGGTATAATGGTTTCTTGAATCAACTTCCGTTTTTAATTTTCTACAACTTCCATTTTTTATTTTTATTTAACTTCCTTTTTTTGTTCAGGTTTCTTTTCTAGTCAACTTCCCTTTTTATTTAATTTCCAAATAGATCGTTATGGTATAGTGGTTTCTGGATTGAACTTCAATTTTTATTTTCATTCAACTTCCATTTTTATTCAATTTAAATTTCTATTAAACTTAATTTTTTATTTAATTTCCAAATAGATCGTTAAGGTATAGTGGTTTCTCGAATGAACTTCCATTTTTAATTTTCTGCAGCATCCATTTTTATTTTTACTTAACTTCCTTTTTTATTCAAGTTTCTTTCCAACTCAACTTCCTTTTTTATTTAATTTCCAAATAGATCGTTAAGGTATAGTGGTTTCTGGATTGAACTTCCATTTTTAATTTTCTGCAACTTCCATTTTTATTTTTATTCAACTTCGATTTTTATTCAATTTACTTTTCTATTAAACTTCCTTTTTTATTTAATTTACAAACAAATCGTTAAGGTATAGTGGTTTCTTGAAGGAACTACCATTTTTAATTTTCAGCAACTTCCATTTTTATTTTTATTCGACTTCCATCTTTATTCAAGTCATTTTTCTATTTAACTTCTTTTTTATTTAATTTCCAAATAGATCGTTAAGGTATAGTGGTTTCTTGAATGAACTTCCATTTTTAATTTTCTGCAACTTCCATTTTTATTTTTATTCAACTTCTATTTTTATTCAATTTACTTTTCTATTAAACTTCATTTTTTATTTAATTTACAAACAGATCGTTAAGGTATAGTGGTTTCTTGAATGAACTTCCATTTTTAATTTTCTGCAACTTCCATTTTTATTTTTATTCGACTTCCATCATTATTCAAGTCATTTTTCTATTTAACTCCTTTTTTTATTTAATTTCCAAATAGATCGTTAAGGTATAGTGGTTTCTTGAATGAACTTCCATTTTCAATTTTCTGCAACTTAGATTTTTATTTTTATTTGACTTTCATTTTTATTCAAGTCATTTTTCTATTCAACCTCCTTTTTTATTTAATTTCCAAATAGATCGTTAAGGTATTCTGGTTTCCGGATTGAACTTCCATTTTTAATTTTATGCAACTTTCATTTTTATTTTTATTCAGCTTCCATTTTCATTCAATTTACTTTTCTATTAAACTTCCTCTTTTATTTAATTTCAGAATAGATCGTTAAGGTATAGTGGTTTCTTGAATGGACTTCCATTTTTAATTTTCTGCAACTTCCTTTTTTATTTAATTTCAAAATAGTTCGTTAAGGTATAGTGGTTTCTGGATTGAACTTCCATTTTTAATTTTATCCAACTTTAATTTTTATTTTTATTCAACTTCAATTTTTATTCAATTTACTTTTCTATTAAACTTCATTTTTTTATTTAATTCCCAAATAGATCGTTAAGGTATAGTGGTTTCTTCAACGAACTTCCATTTTTAATTTTCTGCAACTTCCATTTTTATTTTTATTCGACTTCCATCTTTATTCAAGTCATTTTTCTATTCAACTTCCTTTTTTATTTAATTTCCAAATAGATCGTTAAGGTATAGTGGTTTCTTGAATGAAATTCCAATTTTAATTTTCTGCAACTTCAATTTTTATTTCTATTCATCTTCTTTTTTTATTCAAGTTTCTTTTCTATTCAACTTTTTTTTTTATTTAATTTCTAAATAGATATTTAAGGTATAGTGGTTTCTGGATTGAACTTCCATTATTAATTTTATGCAACTTTCACTTTTATTTTCATTCAACTTCCATTTCTATTTAATTTCCAAATAGATCATTAAGGTATTGTGGTTTCTTGAATGAACTTCCATTTATAATATTCTGCAACTTCCATTTTTATTTTTATTCAACTTCCATTTTTATTCAAGTCATTTTTCTATTCAACTTCCTCTTTTATTTAATTTCAAAATAGATCGTTAAGGTATAGTGGTTTCTTGAATGAACTTCCATTTTTAATTTTCTGCAACTTCTATTTTTATTTTTATTTTTATTTTTATTTAACTTCCTCTTTTGTTCAGGTTTCTTTTCTACTCAACTTCCTTCTTTATTTAATTTCCAAATAGATCGTTATGGTATAATGGTTTCTGGATTGAACTTCCATTATTAATTTCCGGCAACTTTCAATTTTATTTTCATTCAACTTCCATTTTTGTTCAATTTACTTTTCTGTTAAACTTCCATTTCTATTTAATTTCCAAATAGGTCATTAAGGTATAGTGGTTTCTTGAATGAACTTCCATTTATAATTTTCTGCAACTTCCATTTTTATTTTTATTCGACTTCCATCTTTATTCAAGTCATTTTTCTATTTAACTTCTTTTTTTATTTAATTTCCAAATAGATCGTTAAGGTATAGTGGTTTCTTGAATGAACTTCCATTTTTAATTTTCTGCAACTTCCATTTTTATTTTTATTCAACTTCTATTTTTATTCAATTTACTTTTCTAATAAACTTCATTTTTTATTTAATTTACAAACAGATCGTTAAGGTATAGTGGTTTCTTGAATGAACTTCCATTTTTAATTTTCTGCAACTTCCATTTTTATTTTTATTCGACTTCCATCATTATTCAAGTCATTTTTCTATTTAACTCCTTTTTTTATTTAATTTCCAAATAGATCGTTAAGGTATAGTGGTTTCTTGAATGAACTTCCATTTTCAATTTTCTGCAACTTAGATTTTTATTTTTATTTGACTTTCATTTTTATTCAAGTCATTTTTCTATTCAACCTCCTTTTTTATTTAATTTCCAAATAGATCGTTAAGGTATTCTGGTTTCCGGATTGAACTTCCATTTTTAATTTTATGCAACTTTCATTTTTATTTTTATTCAGCTTCCATTTTCATTCAATTTACTTTTCTATTAAACTTCCTCTTTTATTTAATTTCAGAATAGATCGTTAAGGTATAGTGGTTTCTTGAATGAACTTCCATTTTTAATTTTCTGCAACTTCCTTTTTTATTTAATTTCAAAATAGTTCGTTAAGGTATAGTGGTTTCTGGACTGAACTTCCATTTTTAATTTTATCCAACTTTAATTTTTATTTTTATTCAACTTCAATTTTTATTCAATTTACTTTTCTATTAAACTTCATTTTTTTATTTAATTCCCAAATAGATCGTTAAGGTATAGTGGTTTCTTCAATGAACTTCCATTTTTAATTTTCTGCAACTTCCATTTTTATTTTTATTCGACTTCCATCTTTATTCAAGTCATTTTTCTATTCAACTTCCTTTTTTATTTAATTTCCAAATAGATCGTTAAGGTATAGTGGTTTCTTGATTGAAATTCCAATTTTAATTTTCTTCAACTTCAATTTTTATTTCTATTCATCTTCTTTTTTTATTCAAGTTTCTTTTCTATTCAACTTTTTTTTTTTATTTAATTTCTAAATAGATATTTAAGGTATAGTGGTTTCTGGATTGAACTTCCATTATTAATTTTATGCAACTTTCACTTTTATTTTCATTCAACTTCCATTTCTATTTAATTTCCAAATAGATCGTTAAGGTATTGTGGTTTCTTGAATGAACTTCCATTTATAATATTCTGCAACTTCTATTTTTATTTTTATTCAACTTCCATTTTTATTCAAGTCATTTTTCTATTCAACTTCCTCTTTTATTTAATTTCAAAATAGATCGTTAAGGTATAGTGGTTTCTTGAATGAACTTCCATTTTTAATTTTCTGCAACTTCTATTTTTATTTTTATTTTTATTTAACTTCCTCTTTTGTTACGGTTTCTTTTCTACTCAACTTCCTTCTTTATTTAATTTCCAAATAGATCGTTATGGTATAATGGTTTCTGGATTGAACTTCCATTATTAATTTCCGGCAACTTTCAATTTTATTTTCATTCAACTTCCATTTTTGTTCAATTTACTTTTCTGTTAAACTTCCATTTCTATTTAATTTCCAAATAGGTCATTAAGGTATAGTGGTTTCTTGAATGAACTTCGATTTATAATTTTTTGCAACTTCCATTTTTATTTTTATTCAAATTCCATTTTTATTCAGGTTATTTTTCTATTCAACTTCCTCTTTTATTTAATTTCCAAATAGATCGTTAAGGTATAGTGGTTTCTTGAATCAACTTCCATTTTTAATTTTCTGCAACTTCTATTTTTATTTTTATTTAACATCCTTTTTTGTTCAGGTCTCTTTTCTACTCAACTTCCTTTTTTATTTAATTTCCAAATAGATCGTTATGGTATAGTGGTTTCTGGATTGAACTTCCATTTTTATTTTCATTCAACTTCCATTTTTGTTCCATTTACATTTCTATTAGACTTACTTTTTTATTTATTTTCCAAATAGATCGTTAAGGTATAGTGGTTTCTCGAATGAACTTCCATTTTTAATTTTCTGCAACTTCCATTTTTATTTATATTTAACTTCCTTTTTCATTCAAGTTTCTTATCTACTCAACTTCCTTTTTTATTTAATTTCCAAATAGATCGTTAAGGTACAGTGGTTTCTGGATTGAACTTCCATTTTTAATTTTCTGTAACTTCCATTTTTATTTTTATTCAACTTCTATTTTTATTCAATTTACTTTTCTATGAAACTTCCTTTTTTATTTAATTTACAAACAAATCGTTAAGGTATAGTGGTTTCTTGAACGAACTTCCATTTTTATTTTTATTCGACTTCCATCTTTATTCAAGTCATTTTTCTATTTAACTTCTTTTTTTACTTTAATTTCCAAATAGATCGTTAAGGTATAGTGGTTTCTTCATTGAACTTCCATTTTTAATTTTCTGCAACATCCATTTTTATTTTTATTCAACTTCTATTTTTAGTCAATTTACATTTCTATTAAACTTCCTTTTTTATTTAATTTACAAACAGATCGTTAAGCTATAGTGGTTTTCTTGAATGAACTTCCATTTTTATTTTTATTCGACTTCCGGCTTTATTCAAGTCATTTTTCTATTTAACTTCTTTTTTTATTTAATTTCCAAATAGATCGTTAAGGTATAGTGGTTTCTTGAATGAACTTCCATTTTTAATTTTCTGCAACTTAGATTTTTATTTTTATTTGACTTCCATTTTTATTCAAGTCATTTTTCTATTCAACCTCCTTTTTTATTTAATTTCCAAATAGATCGTTAAGGTATTCTGGTTTCCGGATTAAACTTCCATTTTTAATTTTATGCAACTTTCATTTTTATTTTTATTCAGCTTCCATTTTCATTCAATTTACTTTTCTATTAAACTTCCTCTTTTATTTAATTTCAGAATAGATCGTTAAGGTATAGTGGTTTCTTGAATGAACTTCCATTTTTAATTTTCTGCAACTTCCTTTTTTATTTAATTTCAAAATAGTTCGTTAAGGTATAGTGGTTTCTGGACAGAACTTCCATTTTTAATTTTATCCAACTTTAATTTTTATTTTTATTCAACTTCAATTTTTATTCAATTTACTTTTCTATTAAACTTCATTTTTTTATTTAATTCCCAAATAGATCGTTAAGGTATAGTGGTTTCTTCAATGAACTTCCATTTTTAATTTTCTGCAACTTCCATTTTTATTTTTATTCGACTTCCATCTTTATTCAAGTCATTTTTCTATTCAACTTCCTTTTTTATTTAATTTCCAAATAGATCGTTAAGGTATAGTGGTTTCTTGAATGAAATTCCAATTTTAATTTTCTGCAACTTCAATTTTTATTTCTATTCATCTTCTTTTTTTATTCAAGTTTCTTTTCTATTCAACTTTTTTTTTTATTTAATTTCTAAATAGATATTTAAGGTATAGTGGTTTCTGGATTGAACTTCCATTATTAATTTTATGCAACTTTCACTTTTATTTTCATTCAACTTCCATTTCTATTTAATTTCCAAATAGATCGTTAAGGTATTGTGGTTTCTTGAATGAACTTCGATTTATAATATTCTGCAACTTCCATTTTTATTTTTATTCAACTTCCATTTTTATTCATGTCATTTTTCTATTCAACTTCCTCTTTTATTTAATTTCCAAATAGATCGTTAAGGTATAGTAGTTTCTTGAATGAACTTGCATTTTTAATTTTCTGCAACTTCTATTTTTTTTTTATTTTTATTTAACTTCCTCTTTTGTTCAGGTTTTTTTCTACTCAACTTCCTTCTTTATTTAATTTCCAAATAGATCGTTATGGTATAGTGGTTTCTGGATTGAACTTCCATTATTAATTTCAGGCAACTTTCACTTTTATTTTCATTCAACTTCCATTTTTGTTCAATTTCCTTTTCTGTTAAACTTCCATTTCTATTTAATTTCCAAATAGGTCGTTAAGGTATAGTGGTTTCTTGATTGAACTTCCCTTTATAATTTTCTGCAACTTCCATTTTTATTTTTATTCAACTTCCCGTTTTATTCAGGTTATTTTTCTATTCAACTTACTCTTTTATTTAATTTCCGAATAGATCGTTAAGGTATAGTGGTTTCTTGAATGAACTTCCATTTTTAATTTTCTGCAACTTCTATTTTTATTTTTATTTAACACCCTTTTTTGTTCAGGTTTCTTTTCTACTCAACTTCCTTTTTTATTTAATTTCCAAATAGATCGTTATGGTATAGTGGTTTCTGGATTGAACTTCCATTTTTATTTTCATTCAACTTCCATTTTTGTTCCATTTACATTTCTATTAAACTTATTTTTTTTTTAATTTCCAAATAGATCGTTAAGGTATAGTGGTTTCTCGATTGAACTTCCATTTTTAATTTTCTGCAACTTCCACTTTTATTTATATTTAACTTCCTTTTTTATTCAAGTTTCCTATCTACTCAACTTCCTTTTTTAGTTAATTTCCAAATAGATCGTTAAGGTATAGTGGTTTCTGGATTGAACTTCCATTTTTAATTTTCTGCAACTTCCATTTTTATTTTTATTCAACTTCTATTTTTATTCAATTTACTTTTCTATTAAACTTCCTTTTTTATTTAATTTACAAACAAATCGTTAAGGTATAGTGGTTTCTTGAACGAACTTCCATTTTTATTTTTATTCGACTTCCATCTTTATTCAAGTCATTTATCTATTTAACTTCTTTTTTTATTTAATTTCCAAATAGATCGTTAAGGTATAGTGGTTTCTTGAATGAACTTCCATTTTTAATTTTCTGCAACTTCCATTTTTATTTTTATTCAACTTTTATTTTTATTGAATTTACTTTTCTATTAAACTTCCTTTTTTATTTAATTTACAAACAGATCGGTAAGGTATAGTGGTTTCTTGAATGAACTTCCATTTTTAAATTTCTGTAACTTCCATTTTTATTTTTATTCGACTTCCATTTTTATTCAAGTAATTTTTCAATTCAACCTCCTTTTTTATTTAATTTCCAAATAGATCGTTAAGTTATTCTGGTTTCCGGATTGAACGTCCATTTTTAATTTTATGCAACTTCAATTTTTATTTTTATTGAACTTCCATTTTTATTCAATTTACTTTTCTATTAAACATCCTCTTTTATTTAATTTCAGAACAGATCGTTAAGGTATAGTGGTTTCTTGAATGAACATCATTTTTAATTTTCTGCAACTTCCTTATTTATTTAATTTCCAAATAGGTCGTTAAGGTATAGTGGTTTCTGGATTGAACTTCCATTTTTAATTTTATGCAACTTCAATTTTTTTTTTATTCAACTTCCATTTTTATTCAATTTACTTTTCTATTAAACTTCCTATTTTATTTAATTTCCAAATAGATCGTTAAGGTATAGTGGTTTCTTCAATGAACTTCCATTTTTAATTTTCGGCAACTTCCATTTTTATTTTTATTCGACTTCCATTTTTATTCAAGTCATTTTTCTATTCGACTTCCTTTTTTATTTAATTTCCAAATAGATCGTTAAGGTATAGTGGTTTCTTGAATGAACTTCCAATTTTAATTTTCTGCAACTTCAATTTTTATTTCTGTTCATCTTCTTTTTTATTCAAGTTTCTTTTCTATTCAACTTCCTTTTTTATTTAATTTCTAAATAGATAGTTAAGCTATAGTGGTTTCTGGATTGAACTTTCATTATTAATTTTATGCAACTTTCACTTTTATTTTCATTCAACTTCCATTTTTGTTTAATTTCCAAATAGATCGTTAAGGTACTGTGGTTTCTTGAATGAACTTCCATTTATAATATTCTGCAACTTCAATTTTTATTTTTATTGAACTTCCATTTTTATTCAAGTCATTTTTCTATTTAACTTCCACTTTTATTTAATTTCCAAATAGATCGTTAAGGTATAGTGGTTTCTTGAATGAACTTCCATTTTTAATTTTCTGCAACTTCTATTTTTATTTTTATTTAACTTCCTTTTTTGTTCAGGTTTCTTTTCCACTCAACTTCCTTTTTTATTTAATTTCCAAATAGATCGTTATGGTATAGTGATTTCTGGATTGAACTTCTATTTTTATTTTTATTCAACTTTCATTTTTATTCAATTTACTTTTCTATTAAACTTACTTTTTTATTTAATTTCCAAATACATCGTTAAGGTATAGTGGTTTCTTGAATTAACTTCCATTTTTAATTTTCTGCAACCTCCATTTTTATTTTTATTTAGCTTCCTTTTTTATTCAAGTTTCTTTTCTACTCAACTTCCTTTTTTATTTAATTTCCAAATAGATCGTTGAGGTATAGTGGTTTCTGGATTGAACTTCCATTTTTAAGTTTCTGCAACTTCCATTTTTATTTTTATTCAATTTACATTTCTATTAAACTTCCTTTTTTATTTAATTTACAAACAGATCGTTATGGTATAGTGGTTTCTTGAATGAACTACGATTTTTAATTTTCTGCGACTTCCATTGTTATTTTTATTCGACTTCCATCTTTATTCATGTCATTTTTCTATTCAACTTCCCTCTTCATTTAATTTGCAAATAGATCGTTAAGCTATAGTGGTTTCTTGAATGAACTTCCATTTTTAATTTTCAGCAACTTCCATTTTTATTTTTATTTGACTTCCATTTTTATTCAAGTCATTTTTCTATTCAACTTCCTTTATTATCTAATTTCCAAATAGATCGTTAAGGTATAGTGGTTTCTATATTGAACTTCCATTTTTAATTTTATGCAACTTTCATTTTTATTTTTATTCAGCTTCCATTTTTATTCAATTTACTTTTCTATTAAACTTCCTTTTTTATTTAATTTCCAAATAGATCGTTAAGGTACAGTGGTTTCTTGAATGAACTTCCTTTTGAAATTTTCTGCAACTTCCATTTTTGTTTTTATTCGACTTTCATTTTTATTCAATTTACTTTTCTGTTCATCATCTTTTTTTATTTAATTTCGAAATAGATCATTAAGGTATAGTGGTTTCTTTATTGAACTTCAATTTTTAATTTTATGCAACTTTCATTTTTATTTTTATTCAACTTCCATTTTTATTCAATTTACTTTTCTATTAAACTTCTTTTTTAATTTAATTTCCAAATAGATCGTTAAGGTATAGTGGTTTCTTGAATGAACTTCCATTTTTAATTTTCTGCAACTTCCATTTTTATTTTTAATTAACTTCATTTTTCATTCTAGTTTCTTTTCTACTCAACTTCCTTTTTTATTTAATTTCCAAATAGATCGTTAAGGTATAGTGGTTTATGGATTGAACTCCCATTTTTAATTTTATGCAATTTTAATTTTAATTTTTATTCAACTTCCATTTTTATTTAATTTCCAAAGAGATCGTTAAGGTATAGTGGTTTCTTGAATGAACTTCCATTTTTAATTTTCTGCAACTTTCATTTTTATTTTTATTTAACTTCCTTTTTCATTCTAGTTTCTTTTCTACTCAACTTCCTTTTTTATTTAATTTCCAAATAGATCGTTAAGGTATAGTGGTTTGTGGATTGAACTTCCATTTTTAATTTTATGCAACTTTAATTTTTATTTTTATTCAATTTACTTTTCTATTAAACTTCCTTTTTTATTTAATTTCCAAATAGATCGTTAAGGTATAGTGGTTTCTTGAATGAACTTCCATTTTTAATTTTCTGCAACTTCCATTTTTATTTTTATTTGACTTCCATTTTTATTCAAGTCATTTTTTTATTCAACTTCCTTTTTTGTTTAATTTCCAAATAGATCGTTATGGTATAGTGGTTTCTTGAATGAACTTCCAATTTTAATTTTCTGCAACTTCCATTTTTATTTATATTCAACTTCCTTTTTTATTTAATTTCTAAATAGATCGTTAAGGTATAGTTGTTTCTGGATTGAACTTCCATTTTTAATTTTATGCAACTTTCACTTTTACTTTTATTCAACTTCCATTTTTGTTCAATTTACTTTTCTATTAAACTTCAATTTCTATTTAATTTCCAAATAGATCGTTAAGGTATAGTGGTTTCTTTAATGAACTTCCATTTATAATTTTCTGCAACTTCCATATTTGTTTTTATTCAATTTCCATTTTTATTCAACTGATTTTTCTATTCAACTTCCTCTTTTATTTAATTTCCAAATAGATCGTTAAGGTATAGTGGTTTCTTGAATGAACTTCCATTTTTAATTTTCTGCAACTTCTATTTTTATTTTTATTTAACTTCCTTTTTTGTTCAGGTTTTTTTTCTACTCAACTTCCTTTTTTATTTAGTTTCCAAATAGATCGTTATGGTATAGTGGTTTCTGGATTGAACTTCCATTTTTATTTTTATTCAACTTGTCACGACCCCAAATCGCCCCTAGTAGTTTGGTGCTGTGATGGCCAGTAATCTGAGATTACCGAAGGCCAACTTACAAAATTCACACACAATCAGAGTACAATTATATGGGGCTGACAAGTATGGAAGCAATTTATACAAACAGATTAGTCCATAAGAGCTGTGCATAAGTCAAATGAGATAGGAATCATCTAGAGATGGGTTACAACTCAATTACAAACAAAACAAAGTACAAATTACATCTTTCACATTAATAAAAGGGCTTCACAGGCCGATATGAACAAAATACATGAAATACAGCTAGAAGCAAAATCTTCAGAATTGCCGACATCCTCACTGCGAACATAACATGTATACAAAACACGCATCTTGATCAAAAGGCTTCTCAAGCCGACGTATGCAACATGCAAGTATTAAAAATCGAGAAGCATAATTTTCAAGACTGCCGACGTAATTACAGGTTAGGGCGACATAATCAAAATCCAAAATAAGCTCCAGAATCACATCTAGGCGTCACCGCCTTCTTGCTCATCACCTACATATATATAGAGAGGGTGAGCTTGGATACTTAGTGAATGGTATAAATAATAAAGGGGTTTGCATAAATAATAGCCGAAGTCCTTTCAAAACAATACAAGAAAAAACTTTATATAAAACAAGGAATGTACCTCGTCCATCTAACATATTTTCAAAGCTTCAAGGGACACTTACTAGCATCACATATTACAAATAATAACATTCCGGTAAACGTATCCACGCGGTAAACCGTCCGTGGCAAAACAAGACGAGGCAAGAGAGGCATCTCAAACAAGGGTGCTACAAAAGTTTAGAGTCCTCTAGCACAAGGGACTTTCAAGGCAAGATGTGCTGCGAAAGTTTAGAGTCCTCCAGCACGAGGGACCTATGTTACAAAGGCCCGTAGCCCTTTAACACTAGAGTACAAATCAAGGGTGCTGCGAAAGTTTAGAGTCCTCCAGCACAAGGGACTTTCAAGACAAGATGTGCTGCGAAAGTTTAGAGTCCTCTAGCACGAGGGACTTTCAAGACAAGATGTGCTGCGAAAGTTTAGAGTCCTCCAGCACGAGGGACTTTCAAACAAGAGGTGCTGCGAAAGTTTAGAGTCCTCCAGCACAAGGGACTTTCAAACGAGAAGATCATTCAAGCAAGTATGATACGAGATACAAAACTAAGGACAATCATTCAAGCAAAACAAGACAAGATTTGCAAATGCACATATTAACACAAGATCATCCACAAATGTATGCAAGTATGACTAAGTCAAAATGAGGGTTGTTACATCCTACCCCCCTTAAAGAAGTTTGGTCCCCAAACTTGAGTTACCTTGTTCCAAAAACAATTCTGGATGTCGGATTTTCATTTCCTTTTCCATTTCCCATGTAGCATCCTCCCCGTAATGCTCCTTCCATTCAACTTTCACCATTGGTATCGACTTGTTTCTCAACTGCCTCACCTGCCTATCGACAATCCGTATCAGCTTCTCTTCGTAGCCTAAATCTTCATTAATTACAATTTCGAAATAGTCGATCACATGTAGCGGATCTCGAATATATTTCCTCAACATTGAAACATGAAATACATTATGGACTTGGCTCAATCCTGGCGGCAAAGCAAGTCTGTAGGCAGCGAGGTCAATCTTCTCAAGGATTTCAAAAGGCCCGATGTAACAGGGTGCTAACTTACCCTTCTTCCCAAATCTTGTAACTCCTTTCGTCGGCGAAATTCTTAGGAACACGTGGTCCCCGACTTCAAATTCTAACTCTCTTCTTCTCTGGTCGGCATTACTCTTCTGTCAACTCTGTGCGGTTTTGATTCTTTGCTGAATAAGCTTAATCTTCTCAGTTGTTACTTGAATTAACTCGGGACCAAGCAGAGCTTTGTCTCCCACCTCGGTCCAACATATCGGTGACCTGCACTTTCTGCCATACAGTGCCTTATACGGCGCCATGCCAATGCTAGCTTGGTAGCTGTTGTTGTAGGTAAATTCCACCAAAGGCAAATGTACTCCCCAACTTCCTTGGAGGTCCAATACACATAGTCTAAGCATATCTTCAAGTGTCTGAATCGTCCTCTCTGTTTGCCCATCAGTCTGGGGATGAAAAGCTATGCTAAACCTCAACTCGGCTCCGAAAGCTCTTTGTAGGCTTTGCCAAAATCTGGAAACCAACTTCGGATCTCGGTCTGACACAATTGACATCGGCACTCCATGAAGTCTAACAATCTCATTCACATACAACGAAGCAAGTTTATCGGCGTTGAAGGTGGTCTTAACAGGCAAGAAGTGCGCTGACTTAGTTAGTCTATCCACAATAACCCAAATCGAATCCATACCCTTTTGTGTCTTCGGCAAACCAACCACGAAGTCCATGGAGATGTGCTCCCACTTCCACTCAGGAATTGGCAAAGGTTGAAGAAGTCCTGCTGGCCTTTGATGTTCCGCTTTTACTTGCTGACAATACAGACACTGGGACACGAACTCGGCTATCTCTCCTTTCATATTTGGCCACCAAAACATCTGCTTCACATCCTGATACATCTTGGTGTTCCCGGGGTGAACAGCAAACTTGGAACCATGAGCCTCCTGCAAAATTTTCCTTTTCAACTCTGGGACGTCGGCCACACACAACCTTCCTTCAAACTTTAGTATTTGATTTTCTAAGGTGTACCCGGATCTCGGCTTTGTGACAATCTCATCGGCTACCTTCTTGAAGAATTCATCCTCCATTTGCCTTGTCTTTACCTCCTCAACAATAGTCGACTCCACTGAGATCGCGGTTAGGCATGCCAAATTTCCAACCACCTTCCTGCTCAGAGCGTCGGCTACGGTGTTAGCTTTTCCTGGGTGATATTGAATCCGCATGTCGTAATCTTTCAACAACTCAAGCCATCTTCTCTGCCTCATATTCAATTCCTTCTGAGTGAACAAGTCCTTTAAACTTTTATGATCTGTAAAAATTTGACAAGAAGCTCCATACAAGTAGTGGCGCCAAATCTTCAAAGCAAATACCACGGCTGCTAACTCTAGATCATGGGTGGGGTAGTTCTTTTCATGTGGTTTTAACTGGCGGGAGGCATATGCTATAACCCTACCTTTTTGCATTAATACACAACCCAGACCCTTATGCGAAGCATCACTGTAGACATGGAACTCTTCATTACCTGATGGTAGTACAAGAATTGGTGCTGCGACTAACCTCGTCTTCAACTCCTGAAAGGCTGCTTCTCTATCCTTAGTCCATTCGTATGCCACTCCCTTCTTAGTCAGTTGTGTCAACGGAATTGCAATCCTTGAGAAATCCTTTACGAATTTTCTGTAATAACCAGCCAATCCCAGAAAACTACGAACCTCAGATACATTAGTCGGCCTCAGCCAATTCACCACTACTTCAATTTTACTAGGATCGACTGAAATACCCTCTTCATCAATTACATGACCCAAAAATGAAATAGTGGAAAGCCAAAACTCACACTTGTTAAATTTAGCATACAATTTCCGATCCCTCAAAGTCTGTAAGGTAAGTCTCAAATGCTCCTCGTGTTCGGCTTTACTCTTAGAGTAGATCAATATGTCATCGATGAAGACAACCACAAACTCATCTAGATATGGCTTAAAGACTCTGTTCATCAAATCCATAAAGGCTGCAGGGGCATTGCTCACTCCAAAAGGCATCACTAAAAACTCGTATTGGCCATATCTCGTCCGAAAAGCGGTCTTCTCGACATCCTCGGCTTTAACCTTAAGCTGATGATAACCCGACCTAAGGTCAATTTTGGAAAAGACTCGTGCTCCTTGCAACTGGTCAAACAAATCGTCTATCCTCGGCAACGGGTACTTATTCTTAATGGTTACCTTGTTCAGTTCCCGGTAATCAATACAAAGACGAAGTGTGCCATCCTTCTTCTTAACAAACAAGACGGGTGCTCCCCAGGGTGAAGTGCTCAGCCTAATAAAACCCTTACCTAGCAACTCTTGTAGTTGAAGTTTCAATTCCTTAAGCTCGGCGGGGGCCATCCTATAGGGTGTTTTAGAGATGGGCTGGGTTTCCGGCATGATGTCAACCGTAAACTCTACCTCTCTATCAACTAAGTGACCAGGAAAATCATTTGGAAAGACGTCAGGGAATTCACTAACCACTGGGACGTCGGCTAGCTCAACGCTTCCATTCAAATTACTTAATATGCTACACAGATAACCTTGACACCCCTTTTGGATCAATCTATAGGCTTTCATGGACGAAATTAAGTAAGGTGGGGATACTACCCCTTTTCCCTGAAACGTGACCTCGGCTAGGTTTGGGGGTTTTAACGTAACACTCTTAGAAACACAATTTATGGACGCGTGATTTGCCACTAACCAATCCATCCCCAATATAACATCAAAATGAGTCATGTCCAATGGCATTAAGTCAGCTAACAGTTCAACATTCCCAATCATAACAACACATGCTCGATAGATGGATGTAACATTCATAGATCTCCCAGATGGAGTAGACACAGATAATACAAAATCAAGGGGTTCTACTTTCCTATTAATCTTCTCGGCAAACTTAGCAGAAATGAATGAATGCGTAGAACCCGAATCAATCAATACATATGCATTTTGAGAACAAATTGAAAGTGTACCGGACACCACTGCCTCAGCATTTTGAGTGTCCCCTGGTACTAGTGCAAAAACTCTGCCTTGTCTCACCGGTCCTTTCCCAGCGTTACCTTTCTGCACAGAGCCCGAAGTATTCTCATCTTTCTTATTTTCCCCAGCCTTCATTTTTGGACAGTCCCTCACAAAGTGACCTACTTCACCACATTCGTAACAACCCCCAGACGCCCGACGACAGACCCCGAAATGTGGCTTCCCACAACTGGAACATATCGGCTTAGTACCACTCTCTTGCCTTGGGTTGCTTGAACTGCCGACGTTCGCTTTCTTCTTGGTACCAAACTATGCTTGGCGGTTGTCATAACTCTGCCTCTTCCTCTGGCTCTCTCCCGAACCCTGGTATCTGTTCAAGTTAGCTTCAACCAAAATAGCTTTGTCCAATACTCCGGCATAAGTCGGCATGTTGAGCATGTTAACTCGATCTTGTATCGGTCCACGGAGCCCACTTTCGAACTTCCTAGCCTTCATATATTCATCATTGACCATGTGAGGTGCATACCTTGCCAATTCGGTAAAGGCACGGTCATATTCAGCTACGGTTCTACTGCCTTGCGTCAAGGTCTGAAACTCGGTAGCCTTGCGATTCCGAACACTTAAGGAAAAATGCTTGGTGTAGAACAATTCTAAAAATCGGGTCCAAGTCAAGTCTGGATTGCTTTCTCGAACCATCATCCACCATCTCCGGGCGTCGTCATCTAGTGTAAAAGCTGCTAATGTCACCTTCTGGGCATCGGTGCTGGGAAAGATCTCGAATAGCTTTTCCATTTCCAAGACCCAGGCTTCGCCTTTCATCGGCTCTATGCCTCCTTGAAATCTCGGCGGTTTCATTTTCTTAAACTCTCTAATCAAAGCTATCGTGCTGTCCCCATATAAAGCTGGCTGTGGGGGCACTTGCTGTACTGGAGGGGGTGGGAGTGGAACTGCATTCCGGCCGTTTGTCTGCTCGGCCTGAGTCGATGTAGCACTAGCGTACTGCTGTCTTGTCTGCCTTAACTCGCGGGCCAAACCTTCAACTAGCCTCTCCAGTCTGTCTATTCTGTCCTTCGACTGATCTCGGCCAACTGGAGGTCTACCTCTCCTCATGATGCTATGAGTATGCAAAAATGTGGCTTTAAAACAAAATGAGCAAATAATCACGTAGGCAAGTAACAGTTAAGCATGCCGAGACAATGTACAACTCGTTCACATAGCAAGCAATATGATGCAATTCTAACTTCCTTCTAAGGGGAAATCCTATGCTCTTTAGGACTCAAAGTGTGTGAATAACGTATACTAAGGAACTTGTGCTCTGATACCATTCTGTCACGACCCCAAACCGCCCCTAGTAGTTTGGTACCGTGATGGCCAGTAATCCGAGATTACCAAAGGCCAACTTACAAAATTCACACACAATCAGAGTACAATTATATGGGGCTAACAAGTACGGAAGCGATTTATACAAATAGATTAGTCCATAAGAGCTGTGCATAAGTCAAATGAGATAGTAATCATCTGGAGATGGGTTACAACTCAATTACAAACGAAACAAAGTACAAATTACATCTTTCATATTAACAAAAGGGCTTCACAAGCCGATATGAACAAAATACATGAAATATAGCTAGAAGCAAAATCTTCAGAATTGCCGACATCCTCACTGCCGACATAACATGTATACAAAACACGCATCTTGATCAAAAGGCTTCTCAAGCCGACGTATGCAACATGCAAGTATTACAAATCGAGAAGCATAATTTTCAAGACTGCTGACGTAATTACAGGTTAGGGCGACATAATCAAAATCCAAAATAAGCTCCAGAATCACATCTAGGCGTCACCGCCTTCTTGCTCATCACCTACATATATATAGAGAGGGTGAGCTTGGATACTCAGTGAATGGTATAAATAATAAAGGGGCTTGCATGAATAATAGCCGAAGTCCTTTCAAAACAATACAAGAAAAAACTTTATATAAAACAAGGAATGGACCTCGTCCATCTAACATATTTTCAAAGCTTCAAGGGACACTTACTAGCATCACATATTACAAATAATAACATTCCGGTAAACGTATCCACGCAGTAAACCGTCCGTGGCAAAACAAGACGAGCAACAGAGGCATCTCAAACAAGGGTGCTACAAAAGTTTAGAGTCCTCTAGCACAAGGGACTTTCAAGGCAAGATGTGCTGCGAAAGTTTAGAGTCCTCCAGCACGAGAGACCTATGTTACAAAGGCCCGTAGCCCTTTAACACTAGAGTACAAATCAAGGGTGCTGCGAAAGTTTAGAGTCCTCCAGCACAAGGGACTTTCAAGACAAGATGTGCTGCGAAAGTTTAGAGTCCTCCAGCACGAGGGACTTTCAAACGAGAGGTGTTGCGAAAGTTTAGAGTCCTCCAGCACAAGGGACTTTCAAACGAGAAGATCATTCAAGCAAGTATGATACGAGATACAAAACTAAGGACAATCATTCATGCTTAACAAATACTTTCAAAACAAAGTAGAGCAAAGTCTTTATCAAAACGTATAACATAGCTTTATCAAAAATACCACTCACCTAGTTCTTCAAACGTTGGGGTCAAGGCAAGTCCAAGTCCTACAACACATGGCAAAGTCTATTGAATGCACTACTCAAAACAAGTCTAGCTTACATGCAAATGACCTCGGCATTCTTCAAAAACTAAGTCAATCAAATTGAAACACAGTTTCTTATCCTTGGAAAAACACGCTAGGCAACTACCAGGTCTAGGCCGAGGTCCCACACCTCCTTGCTGAGGTGTAGCCTTGATGGCCACATTCAAAAGCGAAGTCGGGAAAAATCTGGGTTTCCCTCTTGATAAACATGAAGAACATGAGCATGAAGAACTTGAAGAACATGAACATGAGGAAGATGAATGTAAAGATCGAAAATTGCTATTACAACAGCTGAGACTTCATACTATGAATTCAAAAACATGGACCTGGGTACCCACACTCAAGGATCTTATCAAAACAAACACAAAAACATGAGCTTTAATGCAAACTTTCGGATCAAATGAGGTTTTTCTTCAAAAACACATGAAAACCGTTTTCTCTTTCTAAAACCAACTTTAAATCGATGAATGGCGTGCGGAACAGGTTTGATCGTGCAATGCAGCTAGATGATCAATAAGAACAACAAGAATAGGTTACGATTCTAACCTCAAAACTCGAATCTAACGGTTCAAGCTCCACCGATCAAGCTTGGAAGTTCACTCACTCTAGCTTAAACTTCTCCTTCTTCTTCCTTGAGTTTCTCTCTCTAAAAGGTAAGACTTGATACAAAATGATATGTTTCTCACGACAATCACTGACTTAATCCCTATGTCGGGACACGTGGCATCGGCTGATTCGCTCAACTAAAAAAGGTGACTGACTTGACAAGACAAGACCAAGACAAAGTGTACTCAACAAGCTAGGCGGTAAGAACACACCGGCAAGTAACGACATCGGCTAACAACAAGACTCCGGCAATCAAGGGGCAAGGACATCAGCTTGGAAGGACAACACTTGACTAAACTGTGCCACACCTTGGCCTAGATGTGCCACACCTCGGCCTAGATGTGCCACACCTAGGTCTAGGTCATACCATTCCAGGAACAAAATCACTCATGCAAGGATCAAGGATCTAAAACGCCTAGATATTAACATCTCGGCCCAGATGATGCACTTCTCGGCCTAGGCGACGCGCACCTCGGCCTAGATGGTGACATCTTGGCCAATATTCCAGGATGAAGATGGATGTCAACCAACGGGGTTCCAAGATAGTTCTAAGTGACAAAGGTTTCGAAGGTGTCTAGGCTTAAGATGACCTCAGCAACACACCAGACAAGAACAAAGCGTGCATGCAATCATTCAAGCAAAACAAGACAAGATTTGCAAATGCACATATTAACACAAGATCATCCACAAATGTATGCAAGTATGACTAAGTCAAAATGAGGGTTGTTACACAACTTCCATTTTTATTCAATTTACTTTTCTATTAAACTAACTTTTTTATTTAATTTCTAAATAGATCGTTAAGGTATAGTGGTTTCTTGAATGAACTTCCATTTTTAATTTTCTGCAACTTCCATTTTTATTTTTATTTAACTTCCTTTTTTATTTAATTTCCAGATAGATCGTTAAGGTATAGTGGTTTCTGGATTGAACTTCCATTTTTTAATTTTTTGCAACTTCCATTTTTATTTTTATTCAACTTCTATTTTTATTCAATTTACTTTTCTATTAAACTTCCTTTTTTATTTAATTTACAAACAGATCGTTAAGGTATAGTGGTTTCTTGAATGAACTTCTATTTTTATTTTTATTCGACTTCCATCTTTATTCAAGTCATTTTTCTATTCAACTTCCTTTTTTATTTAATTTCCAAATAGATCGTTAAGGTATAGTGGTTTCTTGAATGAACTTCCATTTTTAATTTTCAGCAACTTCCATTTTTATTTTTATTTTTATTTGACTTCCATTTTTATTCAAGTCATTTTTCTATTCAACTTCCTTTTTATTTAATTTCCAAATAGATCGTTAAGGTATAGTGGTTTCTGGATTGAACTTCTATTTTTAATTTTATGCAACTTTCATTTTTTTTTATTCAACTTCCATTTTTATTCAATTTACTTTTCTATTAAACGTCCTTTTTTATTTAATTTCCAAATAGATCGTTAAGGTATAGTGGTTTCTTGAATGAACTTCCATTTTTAATTTTCTGCAACTTCCATTTTTATTTTTATTCGACTTCCATTTTTATTTAAGTCATTTTTCTATTCAACTTCCTTTTTTATTTAATTTCCAAATAGATCGTTAAGGTATAATGGTTTCTTGAATGAACTTCCAATTTTAATTTTCTGCAACTTCCATTTTTATTTCTATTCAACTTATTTTTTTATTCAAGTTTCTTTTCTATTCAACTTCCTTTTTTATTTAATTTCCAAATAGTTTGTTAAGGTATGGTGGTTTCTGGATTGAACTTCCATTTTTAATTTTATGCAACTTTCACTTTTATTTTTAATCAACTTCCATTTTTATTCAATTTACTTTTTTATTAAACTTCCTTTTTATTTAATTTCCAAATCGATCGTTAAGGTATAGTGGTTTCTTGAATGAACTTTCATTTATAATTTTCTGCAACTTCCATTTTTATTTTTATTCGACTTCCATTTTTATTCAAGTCATTTTTCTATTCAACTTCCTTTTTTATTTAATTTCCAAATAGATCGTTAATATAGCGTTCTCGGTTGTCCCTTTACTGTTCTGTTGTATTCCGGACTCGGTTCCGTGATGTTGGTGGTGGTATACCTTGTTGTCATCCTTTAATTCCACTTGATTGAGTTTTAGGATGTATTGGGCGGAGTTGTTACAGGTTGGTTAGGCTTTGGTTTCAATTCTTTGTTGCCCAGTTTTTAGGAGGTCCGCTCGAGCGGGTCTTCTTGCGCTTGAGCGGAGATTGCACGCTCCCAGTTTTTCGTGTCCCTACAAAACTTCTGCAGGTGTGATTTTTATGCTCGAGCGGGTTTATTTACGCTCGAGCGGGTACTTTGGCGCTTGAGCGGGTAGTACCTTTGGGTGTAAGTTCTGGGAGGGGGAAATCTACGCTGGAGCGAACTGGTTTTCGCACTAGAGCGGATGTACTTTATTCTTGTGTCTTGGCACTCGAGCGGGCCTTACTGCGCTCGAGCGGACCTAGTTTTTTGTTCTTGACACTCGAGCGTTGTGTTCTCCGCTCGAGCGGGAATGTCGTATATCAGTTGGCAGCTGGGCATTTTAAAATCACTTTTTACATTCTCTCTCTCTCTTACTTTCTAAAAAGACTTTTGGAGAGTTCCTCTCTCTAGAAACTCCCTTCTCTCTAGGGTTTGATCTAGTTAGAGTGTTTCCCTTCCCTTCGGCCTTTGTAAGAGTTGGGTTGATCGTCGAGGGCTACGTTTTGATCCGAGTATATTGAGTTTTGGAGCACGTTGAGTTTCTTCACCTTCTTTCCTTGAGCTCCAAATTTGAGGTAGGGATTCCTACTCACTCTTATGGGTTTTAACCTAGATTTTGAGCTTATTGTTTAAATAGTTGATTTTGGGACTTAGGGTTTCAAAATGTGTTAAAGAGGGTTTTGTGATTTTGGGCTCATAAATTGTATTTTGGGTTTCAAAAGGGTGTTATTGATGTTGGTTGTTGATATTTAGACCATTGGGTCAATATTGGAAAATGGGGTAGAAAACCCTAATTGGTTGTATAAATTAATTAGTATGATTAATTTGGGAAAATTGTGGTTATATGGAATTGAGTTGAAATAATGAAATTGGTCCATTATATGGTTGAATAGTGAAGTTAGATTTATTAATCGCTCACCTTTGAAAATATTGATATTTTATCTGTTGGAGCTTTTATTATCTGTTTAGAAATAATTGCTTGGGCTACCGGTGGAGGGTAGTTTTGATTGTTGTAGACAATGCATGATGATTAGGCAAACTAAAACTAATCAATTGGATATGTCATAGAGTATGACGGTTGATAGAATACATTAACGTTATGTATTGATTGATTGTGTATATTACCTTTGTGTA
This sequence comes from Camellia sinensis, assembly GCF_055761805.1. NCBI lineage: Eukaryota > Viridiplantae > Streptophyta > Magnoliopsida > Ericales > Theaceae > Camellia > Camellia sinensis. Next base: position 9,187,975 of record NC_138962.1, on the reverse strand, counting down.
TATACGTTGTGTGTGTGGGAGGAGATAGGGGATGTACTCCACGGTTTAGGGGAAGATAGGGGATGGACTCCACTGATACAGCTCATATGCTTGTCAGATAATGTGTTGATATAGCTCATATGCGTATCTTGGAAGTGTTGATACAGCTCATATGCTTATCATTGGGAGTGTTGATATAGCTAATATGCATATCTGTTGAAATGTGGATACAACTTGTATGCTCATCTGTTGAGATGTTGATACAACTAGTATGTTTATCTATTGTAAAATGGGAAGTGTTTAATATGAGTCATTGTCTCATATAAGTGGTTGGCCAGGTTCTGAGCCGTTGATGTAAATTGTGAAATTGATAAGAAATGGAAACTGAAATGAAACATGAACATATTGGTCATGAAATGGAAATGGGTTATGAACTGGTTTATGGAAATTGAACATTTATCAATTGCTAATGTCTTAGTCATTGCTCATACTGTGTTTAGCATATCTCTACTGGGCGTTGGCTCACCCTTTATGGGACATTATTTCAGGTACAGGTAGTATGCCACCTCCAAGGACATGGCTTGGATGATGATGAGAGTTAAAGACTCCTTTTGTTTATTTTGTTTGTATTACATGTATATCAAGCCAAGGGCTTATTTTGTATAGAGTTAGTACTCTTCTTTTGTGTAACCAAGTGTTGACTTGGAAAGCTGTAAGCCCATAGGGCATTTGCTTTTGTTTTTAACATATAATACATTGTAAGAATTACTCTGATGAATAGAAATGGTTGGTTTCCTTTATATCAATGCATGTCTAAAGTGTTGGGTTTTGTAACAACCCTCATTTTGACTTGGCCATACTGGCATACATTTATGGACGATCTTGTGTTAACATTTACATTAGCAAATCTTGTCTTGTTTTGATTGAATGATTGCTTGCATACTTTGTTCTTGCCTGTTGTGTTGCCGAGGTCGTCTTAAGCCTAGGCACCTTCGAGACCTTTGTCACTTAGAACTATCTTAGAACCCCGTTGGTTGACCTCCATCTTCGCCCTAGCATGTTGGCCGAGATGTCACCATCTAGGCCGAGGTGCGCGTTGCCTAGGCCGAGATGTGCACCATCTGGGCCGAGATGTTAATATCTAGGCGTTCTAGATCCTTGATCCTTGCATGAGTGATTTTGTTCCTAGAATGGTATGACCTAGACCGAGGTGTGGCACACCTAGGCCAGGGTGTGGCACAGTTTAGTCAAGTGTTGTCCTTCCAAGCCGATGTCCTTGCCCCTTGATTTCCGGAGTCTTGTTTAGCCGATGTTGTTTCTTGCCGGTGTGTTCGTGCTGCCTAGCTTGCTGAGTACGCTTTGTCTTGGTCTTGTCTCGTCAAGTCAGTCACCTTTTTGAGTTGAGCAAATCAACTGATGCCACGTGTCCCGACAGAGGGACTAAGTCAGTGTTTGTCGTGTGTAGCATACCATTGTTGTATCAATCTTGCCTTTTAGAGAAAGAAACTCTAGTGAGAAGGAGGAGAAGGTTGAGCTAGAGAGGGTGACTTCCAAGCTTGATCGTTAGAGCTTGAGCCGTTAGATTCGAGTTTTGAAGTTAGAATCTTAACCTATTCTTGTTGTTCTTATCCATTATCTAGCTGCATTGCACGATCAAACCTGTTTTACACACCATTCATCGATTTAAAGTTGGTTTTAGAAAGAGAAAACGGTTTTCATGTGTTTTTGAAGAAAAGCCTCGTTTGATCCGAAAGTTTGCATCGAAGCTCATGCATTTGTGTTTGTTTTGATAAGATCCTTGAGTATGGGTACCCAGGTCCACGTTTTCGTAGTTGTGGCATGAAATCTCAGCTTTTGTATAGCAAGTTTGACCTTTGCATTCATCTTCCTCATGTTCATGTTCTTCAAGTTCTTCATGCTCATGTTCTTCATGTTTATCAAGAGGGAAACCCAGATTTTTCCCGACTTCACTTTTGAATGTGGCCATCGAGGCTACACCTCGGCAAGGAGGTGTGGGACCTTGGCCTAGACCTGGTAGCTGCCCAGCGTGTTTTTCCAAGGATAAGAAACTGTGTTTCAACTTGATTGACTTAGTTTTTGAAGAATGCCGAGGTCATTTTCATGTAAGCTAGACTTGTTTTGAGTAGTGCATTCAATAGACTTTGCCATGTGTTGTAGGACTTGGACTTGCCTTGACCTCGACGTTTGAAGAACTAGGTGAGTGGTATTTTTAATAAAGCTATGTTATACGTTTTGATGAAGACTTTGCTTTGCCTTGCTTTGAAAGTGTTTGTAAAGCATGAATAATTGTCTCTGTTTTGTATATCAAGTATGAGTTTGTCTTGATGACCTTCTTGGAAAGTCCCTTGTGCTGGAGGACTCTAAACTTTCGCAGCATATCTCGTTTGAAAGTCCCTTGTGCTGGAGGACTCTAAACTTTCGCAGCACATCTTGTTTTGAAAGTCCCTCATGCTGGAGGACTCTAAACTTTCGCAGCACCCTTGATTTGTACTCTAGTGTTAAAGGGCTACGGGCCTTTGTAACATAGGTCCCTCGTGCTGGAGGACTCTAAACTTTCGCAGCACATCTTGTCTTGAAAGTCCCTTGTGCTAGAGGATTCTAAACTTTTGTAGCACCCTCATTTGAGATGCCTATCTTGCTTTGTCTTGCTTTGCCACGGACGGTTTACCGCGTGGATATGTTTGCCGGAATGTTATTGTTTGTAATATGTGATGCTAGTAAGTATCCCTTGAAACTTTGAAGATTTGTTAGAAGGACGAGGTCCATTCCTTGTTATATATAGAGTTTGTCTTGTATCACTTTGAAAGGATTTCGGCTATTGTTCATGCAAACCCTTTTATTATTTATACCATTCACTGAGTATCCAAGCTCACCCTCTCTATATATATATGTAGGTGATGAGCAAGAAGGCGGTGACGCCTAGATGTGAATTTGGAGCTTATTTTGGATTTTGATTATGTCGGCCTAACCTGTAATTACGTCGGTAGTCTTGAAAATCATGCTTCTCGATTTGTAATACTTGTATGTTGCATACGTCGGCTTGAGAAGCCTTTTGATCAAGATGTGTGTTTTGTATACTTGTTATGTCGGCAGTGAGGACGTCGGCAATTCTGAAGATTTTGCTTCTAGCCGTATTTCTTGTATTTTGTTCATGTCGGCTTGTGAAGCCCTTTTGTTAATATGGAAGATGTAATTTGCACTTTGTTTCATTTGTAATCGAGTTGTAACCCATCTAACCTATGATTGCTATCTCATTTGACTTATGCACAACTCTTATGGACTAATCTGTTTGTATAAATCGTTTTCGTACTTGTTAGCCCCATATAATTGTACTCTGATTGTGTGTGAATTTTGTGAGTTGGCCTTCGGTAATCTCGGATTACTGGCCATCACGGCACCAAACTACTAGGGGCGGTTTGGGGTCGTGACAGGTTTTATGTATTATTTTGAGGGCGTTATAGTTAAGGTATAGTGGTTTCTTGAATGAACTTCTAATTTTCATTTTCTGCAGCTTCCATTTTTATTTCTATTCACCTTCTTTTTTTATTCAAGTTTCTTTTCTATTCAACTTCCTTTTTTATTTAATTTCCAAATAGATTGTTAAGGTATGGTGGTTTCTGGATTGAACTTTCATTTTTAATTTTCTGCAACTTTCACTTTTATTTTTATTCAACTTCCATTTTTATTCAATTTACTTTTCTATTAAACTTCCTTTTTTATTTAATTTCCAAACAGATCGTTAAGGTATAGTGGTTTCTTGAATGAACTTCCATTTATAATTTTCTGCAACTTCCATTTTTATTTTTATTCGACTTCCATCTTTATTGAAGTCATTTTTCTATTCAACTTCCTTTTTTATTTAATTTCCAAATAGATCGTTAAGGTATAGTGGTTTCTTGAATGAACTTCCATTTTTATTTTTCAGCAACTTCCATTTTTATTTTTATTTGACTTCCATTTTTATTCAAGTCATTTTTCAATTCAACTTCCTTTTTTATTAAATTTCCAAATAGATCGTTAAGGTATAGTGGTTTCTGGATCGAACTTCTATTTTTAATTTTATGTAACTTTCATTTTTATTTTTATTCAACTTCCATTTTTATTCAATTTACTTTTCTAATAAACTTTCTTTTTTAATTAATTTTCAAATAGATCGTTATGGTATAGTGGTTTCTTGAATAAACTCCCATTTATAATTTTCTGCAACTTCCATTTTTATTTTTATTCGACTTCCATTTTTATTTAAGTCATTTTTCTATCCAACTTCCTTTTTTATTCAATTTTCAAATAGATCGTTAAGGTATAATGGTTTCTTGAATGAACTTCCAATTTTAATTTTCTACAACTTCCATTTTTATTTCTATTCAACTTCTTTTTTTATTCAAGTTTCTTTTCTATTCAACTTCCTTTTCAATTTAATTTCCAAATAGATCGTTAAGGTATAGTGGTTTCTGGAATGAACTTCCACTTTTAATTTTATGCAACTTTAATTTTTATTTTTATTCAACTTCCGTTTTTATTCAATTCACTTTTCTATTAATCTTTCTATATTATTTAATTTCCAAATGGATCGTTAAGGTATAGTGGTTTCTTGAATGAACTTCCATTTATAATTTTCTGCAACTTCCATTTTTATTTTTATTCAACTTCCATTTTTATTCAAGTCATTTTTCTATTCAACTTCCTTTTTTATTTAATTTCCAAATAGATCGTTAAGGTATAGCGGTTTCTTGAATGAACTTCCATTTTTAATTTTCTGGAACTTCCATTTTTATTTTTATTTGACTTCCATTTTTATTCAAATCATTTTTCTATTCAACTTCCTTTTTTAAATATTTTCAAATAGATCGTTAAGGTATAGTGGTTTCTGGATTGAACTTCCATTTTTAATTTTATGCAACTTTCATTTTTATTCAATTTACTTTTCTATTAAACTTCCTTTTTTATTTAATTTCCAAATAGATCGTTAAGGTATAATGGTTTCTGGAATGAACTTCCATTTTTAATTTTCTGGAACTTCCATTTTTATTTTTATTCGACTTCCATTTTTATTCAATTTACTTTTCTATTAAACTTCTTTTTTTATTTAATTTCCAAATAGATCGTTAAGGTATAGTGGTTTCTTGAATGAACTTCCAATTTTAATTTTCTGCAACTTCCATTTTTATTTCTATTCAACTTCTGTTTTTATTCAATTTACTTTTCTATTAAACTTCCTTTTTTATTTAATTTCTAAATGGATCGTTAAGGTATGGTGGTTTCTGATTGAACTTCCATTTTTAATTTTATGCAACTATCACTTTTATTTTTATTCAACTTCCATTTTTATTCAATTTACATTTCTATTAAACTTCCTTTTTTATTTAATTTCCAAATAGATCGTTAAGGTATAGTGGTTTCTTGAATGAATTTCGAATTTTAATTTTCTGCAACTTCCAGTTTTATTTTTATTCAACTTCTTTTTTTATTCAAGCTTCTATTCTATTCAACTTCCTTTTTTATTTAATTTCCAAATAGATCATTAAGGTATAGTGGTTTCTGAATTGAACTTCCATTTTTAATTTCATGCAACTTTCACTTTTATTTTTATTCAACTTCCATTTTTATTCAATTTACATTTCTATTCAACTTCTTTTTTTATTTAATTTCCAAATAGATCGTTAAGATATGGTGGTTTCTTGAATGAATTTCCATTTTTAATTTTCTGCAACCTCCATTTTTATTTTTAATTAACTTCCATTTTTCTTCAAGTTACTTTTCTATACAACTTCCTTTTTTATTTAATTTCCAAATAGAACGTTAACGTACAGTGGTTTCTGGAATGAACTTCCATTTTTAATTTTCTGCAACTTCCTTTTTTATTCAAGTTTCTTTTCTACTCAACTTACTTTTTTATTTACTTTCCAAATAGATCGTTAAGGTATAGTGGTTTCTGGATTGAACTTCTATTTTTAATTTTATGCAAGTTTCATTTTTATTTTCATTCAACTTCCATTTTTATTCAATTTACTTTTCTAGTAAACTTCCTTTTTTATTTAATTTCCAAATAGATTGTTAATGTATGGTGGTTTCTTGAATGAATTTTCATTTTTAATTTTCTGCAACTTTCATTTTTATTTTTAATTAACTTCCATTTTTCTTCAAGTTACTTTCCTATTCAACTTCCTTTTTTATTTAATTTCCAAATAGATCGTTAATGTATAGTGGTTTCTGGAATGAACTTTCATTTTTAATTTCATGCAACTTTCATTTTTATTTTTATTCAACTTCCATTTTTATTCAATTTACTTTTTTATTGAACTTCCTTTTTTATTTAATTTCCAAATAGATCGTTAAAGTGTAGTGGTTTCTTAAATGAACTTTCATTTTTAATTTTCTGCAAGTTTCATTTCTATTTTTATTCAACTTCCATTTCTATTCAATTTACTTTTCTATTAAACTTCCTTTTTTATTTAATTTCGAAATGGATCGTTAAGGTATGGTGGTTTCTTGAATGAATTTCCATTTTTATTTTTAATTAACTTCCAATTTTCTTCATGTTACATTTCTACTCAACTTCATTTTTTATTTAATTTCCAAATAGATCGTTAATGTATAGTGGTTTCTGGAATGAACTTCCATTTTTATTTTTATTCAACTTCCATTTTTATTCAATTTACTTTTCTATTAAATTTCGTTTTTTTATTTAATTTCCAAATAGATCGTTATGGTATAGTGGTTTCTTGAATGAACTTCTATTTTTCATTTTCTGCAACTTCCATTTTTGTTTCTATTCAACTTCTTAGTTTATTCAAGTTTTTTTTTCTATTCAGCTTCCTTTTTTATTTAAGTTCCAAATAGATCATTAAGGTATAGTGGTTCCTGGATTAAACTTCCATTTTTATTTTTATTCCAGTTCCATTTTTATTCAAGTTATTTTTCTATTCAACTTCCTTTTTTTTTAATTTCCAAATAGAACGTTCAGGTATGCTGGTTTCTTGAATGAACTTCCTGTTTTAATTTTCTGCAACTTCCATTTTTATTTCTATTGAACTTCTTTTTTTATTCAACTCATTTTTCTATTCAACTTCCTTTTTTTATTTTATTTCCAAATAGGTCCTTAAGGTGTAGTGGTTTCTTGAATGCTCTTCCAATTTTAATTTTATGCAACTTCAATTTTTATTTCAATTCAAAATCTTTTTTATTCAAGTTTTTTTTCTATTCAACTTCCATTTTTATTTAATTTCTAAATAGATCGTTAAAGTATAGTGGTTTCTGGATTGAACTTCCATTATTAACTTTATGCAACTTTCACTTTTATTTTTATTCAACTTCCATTTTTATTCAATTTACTTTTCTATTAAACTTCCTTTTTTATTTAATTTCCAAATAAATCGTTAAGGTATAGCGGTTTCTTGAATCAACTTCCATTTTTAATTTTCTGCAACTTCTATTTTTTTTTTATTTCACCACCATTTTTATTCAAGTTATTTTTCTATTCAACTTCTTTTTTTATTTAATTTCGAAATAGATCGTTAAGGTATAATGGTTTCTCGAATGAACTTCCATTTTTAAATTTCTGCAACTTCCATTTTTAATTTTATTTAACTTCCTTTTTTATTCAAGTTTCTTTTCTACTCAACTTCCTTTTTTATTTAATTTCCCAAGAGATCGTTAAGGTATAGTGGTTTCTGGATTGAACTTTTATTTTTAATTTTATCCAACTTTCATTTTTATTTTCATTCAACTTCCATTTTTATTCAATTTACTTTTCTATTAAACTTCCTTTTTTATTTAATTTCCAAATAGATCGTTAAGGTATGGTGGTTTCTTGAATTAACTTCCATTTTTAATTTTATGCAATATTCATTTTTATTTTTATTCAACTTCAATTTTTCTTCAAGTTATTTTTCTATTCAACTTCTTTTTTTATTTAATTTCAAAATAGATCGTTAAGGTATAGTGGTTTCTTGAATGAACTTCCATTTTTAATTTTCTGCAACTTCCATTTTTAATTTTATTTAACTTCCTTTTTTATTCAAGTTTTTTTTCTACTCAACTTCCTTTTATATTTAATTTCCAAATAGATCGTTAAGGTATATTGGTTTCTGAATTGAACTTTTATTTTTAAGTTTATGCAACTTTCATTTTTATTTTCATTCAACTTCCATTTTTACTCAATATACTTTTCTATTAAACTTCGTTTTTTATTTAATTTCCAAATAGATTGTTAAGGTATGATGGTTAATTTCTTCATTGAATTTTCATTTTTAATTTTCTGCAACTTCCATTTTTATTTTTAATTAACTTCCATTTTTCTACGAGTTACTTTTCTATTCAACTTCATTTTTTATTCAATTTCCAAATAGATCGTTAACGTACAGTGGTTTCTGGAATGAACTTCCATTTTTAATGTTATGCAACTTTCATTTTTAGTTTTATTCAACTTCCATTTTTATTCAATTTACTTTTTTGTTAAACTTCCTTTTTTATTTAATTTCCAAATAGATCGTTAAGGTATAGTGGTTTCTTGAATGAACTTCCATTTTTAATTTTCTGCAGCTTTCATTTCAATTTTTATTCAACTTCTATTTTTATTCAATTTATTTTCTATTAAACTTCCATTTTTATTTAATTTCCAAATAGATCGTTCAGGTATAGTAGTTTCTTGAATGAACTTCCATTTTTAATTTTCTGCAAGTTTCATTTCAATTTTTGTTCAACTTCCATTTTTATTCAATTTACTTTTCTATTAAACTTCCTTTTTTATTTACTTTCCAAATAGATCGTTAAGGTATGATGGTTTCTTGAATGAATTTCCATTTTTAATTTTCAGCAACTTCCATTTTTATTTTTAATTAAATTCCAATTTTCTTCAAGTTACTTTTCTACTCAACTTCCTTTTTTATTTAATTTCCAAATAGAGCGTTAACGTATAGTGGTTTCTGTAATGAACTTCCATTTTTAATTTTATGCAACTTCCATTTTTATTTTTATTCAACTTCCATTTTTATTCAATTTACTTTTCCATTAAACTTCGTTTTTTTATTTAATTTCCAAATAGGTCGTTATGGTATAGTGGTTTCTTGAATGAACTTCTATTTTTAATTTTCTGCAAGTTCCATTTTTATTTCTATTCAACTTCTTTTTTTATTCAAGTTTCTTTTCTATTCTGCTTCCTTTTTTATTTAATTTCCAAATAGATCGTTAAGGTCTAGTGGTTTCTGGATTGAACTTCCATCTTTATTTTTATTCCACTTCCATTTTTATTCAAGTTATTTTTCAATTCAACTTCCTTTTTTATTTAATTTCCAAATAAATCGTTAAGATATACTGGTTTCTTGAATGAACTTCCAATTTTAATTTTTTACAACTTCCATTTTTATTTCAATTCAACTTCCATTTTTAATTTTATTTCAATTCCTTTTTTATTCAAGTTTCTTTTCTACTCACTTCCTTTTTTATTTAATTTCCAAATAGATCGTTAAGGTATAGTGGTTTCTGTATTGAACTTCCATTTTTAATTTTATGCAACTTTCATTTTTATTTTCATTCAACTTCCATTTTTATTCAATTTACTTTTCTATTAAACTTCGTTTTTTTCTTTAATTTCTAAATAGATCGTTATGGTATAGTGGTTTCTTGAATGAACTTCTATTTTTAATTTTCTGCAACTTCCATTTTTATTTCTATTCAACTTCTTTTTTTATACAAGTTTTTTTTTCTATTCAGCTTCCTTTTTTATTTAATTTCCAAATAGATCGTTAAGGTACAGTGGTTTCTAGATTGAACTTCAATTTTTAACTTTATGCAACTTTCACTTTTATTTTTATTCAACTTCCATTTTTATTCATCTTACTTTTCCATTAAACTTACTTTTTTATTTTATTTCCAAATAGATCGTTAAGGTATAGTGGTTTCTTGAATGAACTTCCATTTTTAATTTTATGCAACTTTCATTTTTTTTATTTAACATCCATTTTTATTCAAGTTATTTTTCTATTCAACATCTTTTTTTATTTAATTTCCAAAATGGATCGTTACGATATCGTGGTTTCTGGATTGAACTTCCATTTTTAATTTTATGCAACTTTCACTTTTATTTTTATTCAACTTCCATTTTTATTCAATTTACTTTTCTATTAAACTTCTTTTTTTATTTAATTTCCAAATAGATCGTTAAGGTATAGTGGTTTCTTGGATGAACTTCCATTTTTAATTTTATGCAACTTTCATTTGTTTTTTTATTCAACTTCCATTTTTATTCAAGTTATTTTTCTATTCAACTTATTTTTTTATTTAATTTCCAAATAGATCGTTATGGTATAGTGGTTTCTGGAATGAACTTCCATTTTTAGTTTTCTGCAACTTCCATTATTAATTTTATTTAACTTCCTTTTTAATTCAAGTTTCTTTTCTACTCAACTTCCTTTTTTATTTAATTTCCAAATAGATCGTTGAGGTATAGTGGTTTCTGGATTGAACTTCCATTTTTAATTTTATGCAACTTTCTTTTTTATTTTCATTCAACTTCCATTTTTATTCAATTTACTTTTCTATTAAACTTCATTTTATATTTAATTTCCAAATAGATCGTTAAGGTTTGGTGGTTTCTTGAATGAACTCCCATTTTTAATTTTATGCAACTTCCATTTTTATTTTTATTCAACTTCCATTTTTCTTCAAGTTATTTTTCTATTCAACTTCTTTTTTTATTTAATTTCAAAATAGATCGTTAAGGTATAGTGGTTTCTTGAATGAACTTCCATTTTTAATTTTCTGCAACTTCCATTTTTAATTTTATTTAACTTCCTTTTTTATTCAAGTTTCTTTTCTACTCAACTTCCTTGTATTTTTAATTTCCACATAGATCGTTAAGGTATAGTGGTTTCTGGATTGAACTTCTATTTTTAATTTTATGCAACTTTCATTTTTATTTTCATTCAACTTCCATTTTTATTGAATTTACTTTTCTATTAAACTTCATTTTTTATTTAATTTCCAAATAGATCGTTAAGGTATGGTGGTTTCTTGAATGAATTTTCATTTTTAATTTTCTGGAACATCCATTTTTATTTTTAATTAACTTCCATTTTTCTTCAAGTTACTTTTCTATTTAACTTCCTTTTTTATTTAATTTCCAAATAGATCGTTAACGTATAGTGGTTTCTGGAATGAACAGCCATTTTTAATTTTATGCAACTTTCATTTTTATTTTTATTCAACTTTCATTTTTATTCAATTTACTTTTTTATTAAACTTCCTTTTTTATTTAATTTCCAAATAGATCGTTAAGGTATAGTGGTTTCCTGAATGAACTTCCATTTTTAATTTTCTGCAACTTTCATTTCAATTTTTATTCAACTTCCATTTTTATCAATTTACTTTTCTATTAATCTTCCTTTTTTATTTAATTTTCAAATAGGTCGTTAAGGTATGGTGGTTTCTTGAAGGAATTTCCATTTTTAATTTTCAGCAACTTCCATTTTTATTTTTAATTAAATTCCAATTTTCTTCAAGTTACTTTTCTACTTAACTTCCTTTTTTATTTAATTTCCAAATAGATCGTTAACGTATCGTGGTTTCTGTAATGAACTTCCGTTTTTAATTTTATGCCACTTCCATATTTATTTTTATTCAACTTCCATTTTTATTCAATTTACTTTTCTATTAAACTTCATTTTTTTATTTAATTTCCAAATAGGTCGTTACGATATAGTGGTGTCTTGAATGAACTTCTATTTTTAATTTTCTGCAAGTTCCATTTTTATTACTATTCAACTTCTTTTTTTATTCAAGTTTCTTTTATATTCAGCTTCCTTTTTTATTTAATTTCCAAATAGATCGTTAAGGTGTAGTGGTTTCTGGATTGAACTTCCATTTTTATTTTTATTCCACTTCCATTTTTATTCAAGTTATTTTTCTATTCAACTTCCTTTTTTATTTAATTTCCAAATAGATCGTCAAGGTATACTGGTTTCTTGAATGAACTTCCAATTTTAGTTTTCTGCAACTTCCATTTTTATTTCTATTCAACTTCCTTTTTTATTCAACTCATTTTTCTATTCAACTTCCTTTTTTATTTAAATTCCAAACAGGTCGTTGAGGTATAGTGGTTTCTTGAATGCTCTTCCAATTTTAATTTTACGCAACTTCCATTTTTATTTCAATTCAACTTCTTTTTTTATTCAAGTTTTTTTTTTCTATTCAACTTCCTTTTTTATTTAATTTCTAAATAGATCGTTAAGGTATAGTGGTTTCTGGATTGAACTTCCATTTTTAATTTTATGCAACTTTCACTTTTATTTTTATTCAACTTCCATTTTTATTCAATTTGCTTTTCGATTAAACTTTCTTTTTTATTTAATTTCCAAATAGATTGTTAAGGTATAGTGGTTTCTTGAATGAACTTCCATTTCTAATTTTATGCAACTTTCATTTTTTTTTTATTCAACTTCCATTTTTATTCAAGTTATTTTTCTATTCAACTTCTTTTTTTATTTAATTTCCAAATAGATTGTTAAGGTATAGTGGTTTTTTGAATGAACTTCCTTTTTTAATTTTCTGCAACTTCCATTTTTAATTTTATTTCACTTCCTTTTTTATTCAAGTTTCTTTTCTACTCAACTTCCTTTTTTTATTTAATTTCCAAATAGATCGTTAAGGTATAGTGGTTTCTGTATTGAACTTCCATTTTTAATTTTATGCAACTTTCATTTTTATTTTCATTCAACTTCCATTTTTATTCAATTTACTTTTCTATTAAACATCGTTTTTTTCTTTAATTTCCAAACAGATCGTTATGGTATACTGGTTTCTTGAATGAACTTCTATTTTTAATTTTCTGCAACTTCCATTTTTATTTCTATTCAACTTCTTTTTTTATTCAAGTTTTTTTTTCTATTCAGCTTCCATTTTTATTTAATTTCCAAATAGATCGTTAAGGTACAGTGGTTTCTGGATTGAACTTCCATTTTTAATTTTATGCAACTTTCACTTTTATTTTTATTCAACTTCCATTTTTATTCATTTTAGTTTTCTATTAAACTTCCTTTTTTATTTTATTTCCAAATAGGTCGTTAAGGTATAGTGGTTTCTTGAATGAACTTCCATTTTTAATTTTATGCAACTTTCATTTTTTTTTTATTCAACTTCCATTTTTATTCAAGTTATTTTTCTATTCAACTTCTTTTTTTATTTAATTTCCAAATAGATCGTTAAGGTATAGTGGTTTCTTGAATGAAATTTCATTTTTAATTTTCTGCAACTTCCATTTTTAATTTTATTTAACTTCCTTTTTTGTTCAAGTTTCTTTTCTACTCAACTTCGTTTTTTATTTAATTTCCAAATAGATCGTTAAGGTATAGTTGTTTCTGCATTGAACTTCCATTTTTAATTTTATGCAAGTTTCATTTTTATTTTCATTCAACTTCCATTTTAATTCAATTTACTTTTCTATCAAACTTCATTTCTTTATTTAATTTCCAAATAGATCGTTATGGTATAGTGGTTTCTTGAATGAACTTCTATTTTTTATTTTCTGCAACTTTCAATTTTATATCTATTCAACTTCTTTTTTTATTCAAGTTTTTTTTTCTATTCAGCTTCCTCTTTTATTTAATTTCCAAATAGATCGTAAAGGTATAATGGTTTCTGGATTGAACTTCCATTTTTAATTTTATGCAACTTTCACTTTTATTTTTATTCAACTTCCATTTTTATTCAATTTACTTTTCTATTAAACTTTCTTTTTTATTTAATTTCCAAATAGATCGTTAAGGAATAGTGGTTTCTTGAATGAACTTCCATTTTTAATTTTCTGCAACTTCCATTTTTATTTCTATTCAACTTCCTCTTTTATTCAACTCATTTTTCTATTCAACTTCCTTTTTTATTTAATTTCCAAATAGGTCGTTAAGGTGTAGTGGTTTCTTGAATGCTCTTCCAATTTTAATTTTATGCAACTTCCATTTTTAATTTTATTTAACTTTCTTTTTCATTCAAGTTTCTTTTCTACTCAACTTCCTTTTTATTTAATTTCCAAATAGATCATTAAGGTATAGTGATTTCTGGATTGAACTTCCAATTCTAATTTTATGCAACTTTCATTTTTATTTTCATTCAACTTCCATTTTTATTCAATTTACTTTTCTATTAAACGTCCTTTTTTATTTAATTTCCAAATAGATCGTTAAGGTGTGGTGGTTTCTTGAATGAACTTCCATTTTTAATTTTATGCAAATTCCATTTTTATTTTTATTCAACTTCCATTTTTCTTCAAGTTATTTTTCTATTCAACTTCTTTTTTTATTTAATTTCAAAATAGATCGTTAAGGTATAGTTGTAGGAACCCGCACTTTATGTCCTCATCATGTTCATGAGCATCGGTATGGTTATGACTTGTTTAGCTTGCATGTGTATGTTGTGATTTGTTTCGCTTGAGCTAATGCGATTCATGTCTTGATTTGAAGCCTTGTGATTTGTCTAAGTGTAGTATGCTTGTCTTGTTCCTTCCTTAATGTGAAACTTAGGTCACGCCTTGCCTGAGTTATGCTAGCCGATGTTATTCCAAGCCGAAGTCATCCTTAGTCTAGTATTAGTATCTTGAAACCCCTTGTCGACCTCAGTCCTTGCCTTGACCACGTTAGCCGAGATGTCACCTTGCACCCCAGTGATCTCGTCCTGGAGCGGTATGACCTAGGCCGAGGTGTGGCGCATCTAGGCCAAGATGTGGCACAGCTTAGTCAAGTGTTGTCCTTCCTAACCGAGGTCATTGTCACCTTAGTTGCCGAGTCCTTTGTTAGCTGATGTCACCCCTTGCCGGAGTGTCATTCTGTGTAGCTTGTTAGATACGCCTTGTTGTTAGCCGATGTCCTTGCCCTGGCAGAGAGCCCATACCGCCTTGCTTGTTGAACACCCTTCCACCATGCTTTGTCTGGCCTGTCAGCCACCTTTTCAGGATGAACCCAACCAATCGCCGCCACGTGTCTCAGCAGAGGGTTAACCCCAGAACCGGGTATAGAAAACTATCATTTTAGTATCATAAACTTGCCTTGTAGAGAGAGAAGCTCTAGGAGGAAGAAAGAGTTTTAGAGTGAGGAAATAGATCTTCAAGCTTGATTCCTAGAGATCCAACCGTTAAATCCGCGTTCTAAGGTTAGATTCTTGATCTGCGCATAACGTTCTTTATGTTTATGTTATTGCATTGCATGATTGAAAATGATTTGTAAGCCATGCATCGTTTTGAAGCTCGATTTTAGAAAGAGAAAATGGCATTCATGTGTTCTTCAAGAAAGTCTTGTTTGATCCGAAAGCTTGCATAAAGAATCATGATTTTGTGTTTATTTCCGCAAGGATTTCAAGTACGGGTACCCAGGTCCATGTTTTCAAACTCATAGCATGAAAATCCCAGATTTGTGATGGCAGATTATGATCAAGCATTCGTATTTTTCATGTTTTCACACTCATGTTCTTCAAGTTCATCAACAGAGGGAAACCCAGAGTTTCCCGACCTCTTTTCCTTGCATGTGGCCCTCGGGAACACACCTCGGCAAGGAGGTGTGGAACCTCGGCCTAGACCTGGTTGGTGCCCAGCATGTTTTCCGAAAACATTTGTGTATATGAGAGACTTGTTTGAAAGCGCATTCAATGGGCTTTGCCGATGTGTTTTGGGCGCATGGCCGACATGTTTTGGATTTGTGTTTTGCATCGTCTTGAAGATTATGCTTCTCGGCTTATATTTTCTTTTGTTTGTTTTGACATATATCGGCTTGAGAAGCCTTTTGGTCAAGATGTGTTTTGTATTTCATTTCATTCTTGTACCTAAGTTGTGAGACTTGTAAAGATGTTTGATGTATGACATTCTACTGGACTTATGCACGGCTCTCATGGACTATTTAGATTTTGTATATGTATATATATTGCTTCCGCACTTGTAAGCCCCATATTTTATACTCTGATTGTGTGTGATTTTTGTAAGACGGCCTTCGGTAACCTCGGGTTACTGGCCATCACGGCACCAAACTACTAGGGGCGGTTTGGGGGCGTGACAGATTGGTATCAGAGCCCAAGATCCTTGTAGTACGTTAATCACACACCTTGAGTCCTAGAGAGCCTAGGATTTCCCCTAGAATGATGTTAGGAATTGCATCATATTGCTTGCTACTTGACTATGTGTGCATCATTTTGGCCTAGACGCTCGTTACTTGCGTATGTGTTATTTGTTTAGTTGTTTTAAAGTCTCATCTTGCATTCCCCCTAGCATCATGAGGAGAGGTAGACCCCCGGTTGGCCGAGATCGATCGGAAGACAGGTTGGAGAGATTGGAAAGGTTAGTCGAAGGCTTGGTTCGTGAGCAGAGACAACCTAGGCCGCAGGATACTGGTACCACTTCTATGCATGCCGAACAGACGAATGGCCGATATGCAGCTCCACCCCCTCCAGTGCCACAAGTGCCTCCGCAGCAAGCTTTGTATGGGAACGACACGATAACTCTAATCAGAGAATTCAAGAAGATGAAACCGCCGAGATTTCAGGGAGGCATAGAACCAATGAAAGCCGAGGCATGGGTTTTAGAGATGGAGAAGTTGTTTGAAGTTTTCCCCAGTACAGACGCCCAGAAGGTATCTCTGGCGGCATTCACATTAGATGACGATGCTCGTAGGTGGTGGATGATGGTTCGAGAAAGCAATCCGGGTTTAACTTGGGCAAAATTTTTGGAGTTGTTCTACAACAAGCATTTTCCCCTTAGCGTCCGAGACCGAAAGACCACGGAGTTTCAGAATCTGACACAGGGGAACAAGACAGTGGCAGAGTATGATCGTGCCTTTACTGAACTAGCGAGATATGCGCCTCATATGGTTGACGACGAGTACCGAAAGGCGAGGAAGTTCGAAAGTGGGTTGCGTGGACCGATACAAGATCGGGTCAATATGCTCAATATGCCGACGTACGCCGGAGTACTGGACAAGGCCATCCTGGCTGAAGCTAACTTGAACCGGTACCAGAGTTCAAGTGAGGGTCAGAGGAAGAGACCGGGTTATGATAATCGCCGAGTTCCGTTCAATGCCAAGAAGAAGATGAGTACGGACAATTCCAGCAACTCCAATCAAGAGGGTAACGTTAAGCCGATGTGCACGAGTTGTGGAAAGCTACATTTCGGGGTTTGTCGTTGGGCAACAGGAGCTTGTTATGAGTGCGGCGAGATAGGCCATCGCGTGAAGGACTGCCCGAAAGCAAGGACCGATGATGGGAAGAGAACTGGAAGCACCTCGGGCCCTGCACAGAAGAATAACATCGGGGGAGTACAGGCGAGGCAGGGCAGAGTTTTCGCATTAGTGCCGGGAGACGCCCAGAATGCTGAAACAGTGGTGTCAGGTACCATTTCAATTTGTTCTCAAGATGCATACGTATTGATTGATTCGGGTTCTACGCATTCATTTGTGTCCACTATATTCGCCGAGAAGTTGGATAGGGAATTAGAACCCCTTGATTATGTATTATCTGTGTCTACTCCATCTGGGAGAAATATGATTGTTACATCCATTTATAGGGCGTGTATTGCTATGATTGAGAGTGTAGAATTGTTAGTTGATTTGATGCCATTAAACATGACTCACTTCGATGTTATATTGGGAATGGATTGGTTAGTAGCGAATCATGCATCCATTAATTGTGTTACTAAGAACGTCACATTGAAGACCCCAAGTCAAGCCGAGGTCATTTTCCAGGGTAAAGGAGTAGTACCCCCACCTTACTTAATCTCATCCATGAAGGCCTACAAGTTGATCCAAAAAGGATGTAAGGGTTATTTATGCAGTATACTAAGTGATCTGAATGGAAATGTTGAGTTAGCCGACATATCCGTTGTTGAGGAATTCCCCGACGTCTTTCCGAATGAGTTGCCTGGCCACCTTGTCGATAGAGAAATAGAGTTTACTGTGGACGTCTTGCCAGGAACACAACCTATCTCCAAAACACCCTACAGAATGGCTCCAGCCGAACTTAGAGAACTGAAGTCGCAGTTACAGGAGTTGTTGGATAAGGGATTCGTCAGGCCGAGTACTTCACCGTGGGGAGCACCCGTTCTGTTTGTTAAGAAAAAGGATGGCACACTTCGTCTTTGCATCGACTACAGGGAACTTAATAAGGTGACCATTAAGAACAAGTATCCATTGCCAAGGATTGATGACTTACTCGATCAACTACGAGGAGCACGAGTCTTTTCCAAGATTGACCTCAGGTCGGGTTACCATCAGTTGAAGGTTAAAGCCGAGGACATTGAGAAAACTGCTTTTCGGACAAGATATGGCCACTACGAATTCTTGGTAATGCCCTTCGGAGTAACCAATGCCCCAGCAGCATTCATGGACCTGATGAACAGAGTCTTTAAGCCGTACCTAGATGAGTTCGTCATTATTTTTATCGACGACATATTGATCTATTCCGAGAGTGCGAGCGAGCACGAGAATCATCTGAGACTTGCCCTACAGACCTTGAGAGATAAGAAGTTGTACGCCAAGTTAAGTAAATGCGAGTTTTGGCTTTCCAGCATTTCATTTCTAGGGCATGTGATCAATGAAGATGGTATATCAGTTGACCCCAGTAAGATTGAAGCCATTGTGAACTGGCCGACGCCGACCAACGTGTCCGAGGTTCGTAGTTTTCTGGGTTTGGCAGGTTATTACAGAAAGTTTGTGAAGGACTTCTCGAGGATTGCAGTGCCATTGACACAACTGACCAAGAAGGGAGCAGCTTATGAATGGACCAATGAAAGGGAATCAGCTTTCCAGGAATTGAAGACGAGGTTAGTCACAGCACCAGTTCTAGTACTACCATCAGCTAATGAGGAATTTCAGATTTACAGTGATGCTTCACATAAAGGTTTGGGTTGCGTGTTAATGCAAGAAGGTAAAGTCATAGCGTACGCGTCTCGTCAGTTGAAGCCCAATGAAAAGAATTATCCTACCCATGATTTAGAGCTAGCTGCCGTGGTTTTTGCCTTGAAGATATGGCGTCATTACCTGTATGGAACATCTTGCCAAGTTTTCACCGACCACAAGAGTCTGAAGTACTTGTTCACTCAGAAAGAGTTAAATATGAGGCAGAGAAGATGGCTCGAGCTACTGAAGGATTATGACATGCAGATTCAGTACCACCCAGGTAAGGCAAATTCCGTAGCCGACGCATTGAGCAGGAAGTTAGTTGGAAGTTTGGCGTGCCTGACAGCGGTTTCGGTGGAACCAACCATTATTGAGGAAGTGAAGACCAGACAGAGGGAGGATAAATTCCTCAAGAAGGTAATTGATGAATTCGTCACCAAGCCGAGGCCGGGATACACTATAGAGAATCAGGTGCTTAAGTTTGAAGGAAGATTGTGCGTGGCCGACGTACCAGAGTTAAAAAGGAAGATTTTGCAAGAGGCCCATAGTTCCAAGTTTCCCATCCATCCAGGGAGCACCAAGATGTATCAGGACGTAAAGCGGACCTTTTGGTGGCCAAACATGAAAAGAGAGATAGCCGAATTTGTATCTCAGTGTCTGTGTTGTCAGCGAGTGAAGGCAGAACACCAGAGACCAGCAGGACTTCTTCAACCCTTGTCAATTCCTGAGTGGAAATGGGAGCACATCTCCATGGATTTCGTAGTGGGATTGCCGAGGACACAAAGAGGTATGGATTCCATTTGGGCTATAGTCGACAGGTTTACTAAGTCAGCTCACTTTTTGCCGGTCAAGACTACATTCAATGCCAGCCGACTTGCCGAATTGTACATGAATGAGATCGTTAGGCTTCATGGTGTGCCGATGTCCATTGTGTCAGACCGAGACCCGAAGTTCGTTTCTAGATTTTGGCAGAGTCTACAAGGAGCCTTGGGAACAGAATTGAGATTTAGCACAGCCTTTCACCCCCAGACCGACGGACAGACAGAAAGGACGATTCAGACACTCGAAGACATGCTCAGACTGTGCGTGTTGGACTTCCAGGGAAGTTGGGAATCGCATTTGCCATTAGTAGAATTCGCATACAACAACAGTTATCAAGCCAGCATAGGCATGGCGCCGTATGAAGCTTTGTATGGAAGGGAGTGTAGATCGCCGATATGTTGGACTGAAGTAGGAGACAAAGCTCTAATTGGCCCCGAGTTGGTTCAGATGACAACTGAAAAGATCAAACTCATTCGGCAGAGGATTAAAACTGCACAGAGTCGACAGAAGTGTTATGCCGACCAAAGAAGGAGAGAGTTAGAATTTGAAACTGGTGATCATGTATTTTTGAAGGTCTCGCCGATGACAGGAGTTTCGACATTTGGGAAGAAGGGTAAACTTGCACCCCGATATATCGGGCCGTTTGAAATTCTTGAGAAAGTTAACACCGTTGCTTACAGACTCGCTTTGCCGCCAGATTTGAGCCAAGTCCACAATGTGTTCCATGTTTCGATGCTGAGAAAATATATCCGAGACCCACTGCATGTAATAGATTACTCCGGGGTTGTAGTTAATGAAGACTTGGGCTACGAAGAGAAGCCGATGAGGATTATCGACAGACAAGTGAGGCAGTTGAGAAACAAGTCGATATCAATGGTGAAAATCGAATGGGAGAAGCATTATGGCGAGGAGGCCACATGGGAAAAAGAAGAGGAGATGAAAATCCGTTACCCGGAGTTATTCGTAGGACAAGGTAACTTAAGTTTGGGGACCAAACTTCTTTAAGGAGGGTAGACTGTAGGAACCCGCACTTTATGTCCTCATCATGTTCATGAGCATCGGTATGGTTATGACTTGTTTAGCTTGCATGTGTATGTTGTGATTTGTTTCGCTTGAGCTAATGCGATTCATGTCTTGATTTGAAGCCTTGTGATTTGTCTAAGTGTAGTATGCTTGTCTTGTTCCTTCCTTAATGTGAAACTTAGGTCACGCGTTGCCTGAGTTATGCTAGCCGATGTTATTCCAAGCCGAAGTCATCCTTAGTCTAGTATTAGTATCTTGAAACCCCTTGTCGACCTCAGTCCTTGCCTTGACCACGTTAGCCGAGATGTCACCTTGCACCCCAGTGATCTCGTCCTGGAGCGGTATGACCTAGGCCGAGGTGTGGCGCATCTAGGCCAAGATGTGGCACAGCTTAGTCAAGTGTTGTCCTTCCTAACCGAGGTCATTGTCACCTTAGTTGCCGAGTCCTTTGTTAGCTGATGTCACCCCTTGCCGGAGTGTCATTCTGTGTAGCTTGTTAGATACGCCTTGTTGTTAGCCGATGTCCTTGCCCTGGCAGAGAGCCCATACCGCCTTGCTTGTTGAACACCCTTCCACCATGCTTTGTCTGGCCTGTCAGCCACCTTTTCAGGATGAACCCAACCAATCGCCGCCACGTGTCTCAGCAGAGGGTTAACCCCAGAACCGGGTATAGAAAACTATCATTTTAGTATCATAAACTTGCCTTGTAGAGAGAGAAGCTCTAGGAGGAAGAAAGAGTTTTAGAGTGAGGAAATAGATCTTCAAGCTTGATTCCTAGAGATCCAACCGTTAAATCCGCGTTCTAAGGTTAGATTCTTGATCTGCTCATAATGTTCTTTATGTTTATGTTATTGCATTGCATGATTGAAAATGATTTGTAAGCCATGCATCGTTTTGAAGCTCGATTTTAGAAAGAGAAAATGGCATTCATGTGTTCTTCAAGAAAGTCTTGTTTGATCCGAAAGCTTGCATAAAGAATCATGATTTTGTGTTTATTTCCGCAAGGATTTCAAGTACGGGTACCCAGGTCCATGTTTTCAAACTCATAGCACGAAAATCCCAGATTTGTGATGGCAGATTATGATCAAGCATTCGTATTTTTCATGTTTTCACACTCATGTTCTTCAAGTTCATCAACAGAGGGAAACCCAGAGTTTCCCGACCTCTTTTCCTTGCATGTGGCCCTCGGGAACACACCTCGGCAAGGAGGTGTGGAACCTCGGCCTAGACCTGGTTGGTGCCCAGCATGTTTTCCGAAAACATTTGTGTATATGAGAGACTTGTTTGAAAGCGCATTCAATAGGCTTTGCCGATGTGTTTTGGGCGCATGGCCGACATGTTTTGGATTTGTGTTTTGCATCGTCTTGAAGATTATGCTTCTCGGCTTATATTTTCTTTTGTTTGTTTTGACATATATCGGCTTGAGAAGCCTTTTGGTCAAGATGTGTTTTGTATTTCATTTCATTCTTGTACCTAAGTTGTGAGACTTGTAAAGATGTTTGATGTATGACATTCTACTGGACTTATGCACGGCTCTCATGGACTATTTAGATTTTGTATATGTATATATATTGCTTCCGCACTTGTAAGCCCCATATTTTATACTCTGATTGTGTGTGATTTTTGTAAGACGGCCTTCGGTAACCTCGGGTTACTGGCCATCACGGCACCAAACTACTAGGGGCGGTTTGGGGGCGTGACAATAGTGGTTTCTTGAATGAACTTCCATTTTTAATTTTCTGCAACTTCCATTTTTAATTTTATTGAACTTCCTTTTTTATTCAATTTTCTTTTCTACTCAACTTCCTTTTATATTTAATTTCCAAATAGATCGTTAAGGTAAAGTGGTTTCTGGATTGAACTTCTATTTTTAATTTTATGCAACTTTTATTTTTATTTTCATTCAACTTCCATTTTTATTCAATTTACTTTTCTATTAAACTTCATTTTTTATTTAATTTCCAAATAGATCGTTAAGGTATGGTGGTTTTTTGAATGAATTTTCATTTTTAATTTTCTGCAACTTCTATTTTTATTTTTAATTAACTTCCATTTTTCTTCAAGTTACTTTTCTATTCAACTTCCTTTCTTATTTAATTTCCAAATAGATCGTTAACGTATAGTGGTATCTGGATTGAACTACCATCTTTAATATATTGCAACTTTCATTTTTATTTTTATGCAACTTCCATTTTTATTCAATTTACTTTTTTATTAAACATCCTTTTTTATTTAATTTCTAAATTGATCGTTAAGGTATAGTGGTTTCCTGAATGAACTTCCATTTTTAATTTTCTGCAACTTTCATTTCAATTTTTATTCTACTTCCATTTTTATTCAATTTACTTTTCTATTAAACTTCCTTTTTTATTTAATTTTCAAATAGATCGTTAAGGTATGGTGGTTTCCTGAATTAACTTCCATTTTTAATTTTCTACAACTTTCATTTCTATTTTTATTCAACATCCATTTTTATCAATTTACTCTTCTATTAAACTTCATTTTTTATTTAATTTCCAAATAGATCGTTAAGGTATAGTGGTTTCTTGAATGAACTTCCATTTTTAATTTTCTGCAACTTCTATTTTTAATTTTTTTTAACTTACTTTTTTGTTCAAGTTTCTTTTCTACTCAACTTCCTTTTTTATTGAATTTCCAAATAGATCGTTAAGGTATAGTGGTTTCTGTATTGAACTTCCATTTTTAATTTTATGCTACTTTCATTTTTATTCAATTTACTTTTCTATTAAACTTCGTTCTTTTATTTAATTTCCAAATAGATCGTTATGGTATATTGTGGTTTCTTGAATGAACTTCTATTTTTAATTTTCTGCAACTTCTATTTTTATTTCTATTCAACTTCTTTTTTTATTCTAATTTTTTTGCTATTCAGCTTCCTTTTTTATTTAATTTCCAAATAGATTGTTAAGGTATAGTGGTTTCTGGATTGAACTTCCATTTTTAATTTTATGCAACTTTCACTTTTATTTTTATTCAATTTACTTTTCTATTAAACTTCTTTTTTATTTAATTTCCAAATAGATCGTTAAGGTATGGTGGTTTCTTGAATGAACTTCCATTTTTAATTTTATGCAAATTCCATTGCTATTTTTATTCAACTTCCATTTTTCTTCAAGTTATTTTTCTATTCAACTTCTTTTTTTATTTAATTTCAAAAGAGATCGTTAAGGTATAGTGGTTTCTTGAATGTACTTCCATTTTTAATTGTCTGCAACTTCCATTTTTAATTTTATTTAACTTCCTTTTTTGTTCAAGTTTCTTTTCTACTCAACTTCCTTTTATATTTAATTTCCAAATAGATCGTTAAGGTATAGTGGTTTCTGGATTGAACTTCCATTTTTAATTTCATGCAACTTTCATTTTTATTTTCATTCAACTTCCATTTTTATTCAATTTACTTTTCTATTAAACTTCATTTTTTTATTTAATTTCCAAATAGATCGTTATGGTATAGTGGTTTCTTGAATGAACTTCTATTTTTAATTTTCTGCAACTTCCATTTTTATTTCTATTCAACTTCTTTGTTTATTCAAGTTTTTTTTTTTCTATTCAGTTTCCTTTTTAAATAAATTTCCAAATAGATCGTTAAGGTATAGTGGTTTCTGGATTGAACTTCAATTTTTAATTTTATGAAACTTTCACTTTTATTTTTATTCAACTTCCATTTTTATTCAATTTACTTTTCTATTAAACTTCCTTTTTTATTTAATTTCCAAATAGATCGTTAAGTTATAGTGGTTTCTTGAATAAACTTCCATTTTTAACTTTATGCAACTTTCATTTTTTTTTATTCAACTTCCATTTTTATTCAAGTTATTTTTCTGTTCAACTTATTTTTTATTTAATTTCCAAATAGATCGTTAAGGTATAGTGGTTTGTCGAATGAACTTCTATTTTTAATTTTCTGCAACTTCCATTTTTAATTTTATTTAACTTCCTTTTTTATTCAAGTTTCTTTTCTACTCAACTTCCTTTTTTATTTAATTTCCAAATGAATCGTTAAGGTATAGTGGTTTCTGGATTGAACTTTCATTTTTAATTTTCTGCAACTTCCATTTTTATTTTCATTCAATTTCCATTTTTATTCAATTTACTTTTCTATTAAACTTCCTTTTTTATTTAATTTCCAAATAGATCGTTAAGGTATGGTGGTTTATTGAATGAACTTCCATTTTTAATTTTATGCAAATTCCATTTTTATTTTTATTCAACTTCCATTTTTCTTCAAGTTATTTTTCTATTCAACTTCTTTTTTTATTTAATTTCAATATCGATCGTTAAGATATAGTGGTTTCTTGAATGAACTTCCATTTTTAATTTTCTGCAACTTCCATTTTTAATTTTATTTAACTTCCTTTTTTATTCAAGTTTCTTTTCTACTCAACTTCCTTTTATATTTAATTTCCAAATAGATCGTTAAGGTATGGTGGTTTCTTGAATGAATTTTCATTTTTAATTTTCTGCAACTTCCAATTTTATTTTTAATTAACTTCCATTTTTCTTCAAGTTACTTTTCTATTCAACTTCCCTTTTTATTTAATTTCCAAATAGATCGTTAACGTATAGTGGTTTCTGGAATGAACTTCCATTTTTAATTTTCTGCAATTTTCATTTCAATTTTTATTCAACTTCCATTTTTATCAATTTACTTTTCTATTAAACTTCCCTTTTTTTTTAATTTCCAAATAGATCGTTAAGCTATAGTGGTTTCTTCAATGAACTTCCATTTTAAATTTTCTGCAACTTTCATTTCAATTTTTATTAAACTTCCTTGTTTATTTAATTTCCAAATAGATCGTTAAGGTATGGTGGTTTCTTGAATGAATTTCCATTTTTAATTTTCAGCAACTTCCATTTTTATTTTTAATTAAATTCCAATTTTCTTCAAGTTACTTTTCTACTTAACTTCCTTTTTTATTTAATTTCCAAATAGATCGTTAACGTATAGTGGTTTCTGTAATGAGCTTCCATTTTTAATTTTATGCAACTTCCATTTTTTTTTATTCAACTTCCATTTTTATTCAATTTACATTTCTATTAAACTTCGTTTTTTTATTTAATTTCCAAATAGGTCGTTATGATATAGTGGTTTCTTGAATGAACTTCTATTTTTAATTTTCTGCAAATTCCATTTTTATTTCTATTCAACTTCTTTTTTTATTCAAGTTTCTTTTCTATTCAGCTTTCTTTTTCATTTAATTTCCAAATAGATAGTTAAGGGGTAGTGGTTTCTGGATTGAACTTCCATTTTTATTTTTATTCCACTTCCATTTTTTTTCAAGTTATTTTTCTATTCAACTTTCTTTATTATTTAATTTCCCAATAGATCGTTAAGGTATAGTGGTTTCTTGAATGAACTTCCAATTTTAATTTTCTGCAACTTCCATTTTTATTTCTATTCAACTTCCTTTTTTATTCAACTCATTTTTCTATTCAACTTCCTTTTTTATTTAATTTTTCAAATCGGTCGTTAAGGTATAGTGGTTTCTTGAATGCTCTTCCAATTTTAATTTTACGCAACTTCCATTTTTATTTCAATTCAACTTCTTTTTTTATTCAAGTTTTTTTTCTATTCAACTTTCTTTTTTATTTAATTTCTGAATAGATTGTTAAGGTATAGTGGTTTCTGGATTGAACTTTCATTTTTAATTTTATGCAACTTTTAATTTTTATTTTTATTCAACTTCCATTTTTATTCAATTTACTTTTCTATTAAACTTCCTTTTTTATTTAATTTCCAAATAGATCGTTAAGGTATAGTGGTTTCTTGAATGAACTTCTATTGTTAATTTTATACAACTTTCATTTTTTTTTTATTCAACTTCCATTTTTATTCAAGTTATTTTTCTATTCAACTTCTTTTTTTATTTAATTTCCAAATAGATCGTTAAGGTATAGTGGTTTCTTGAACGAACTTCCATTTTTAATTTTCTACAACTTCCATTTTTAATTTTATTTAAATTCCTTTTTTATTCAAGTTTCTTTCTACTAAACTTCCTTTTTTATTTAATTTCCAAATAGATCGTTAAGGTATAGTGGTTTCTGTATTGAACTTCCATTTTTAATTTTATGCAACTTTCATTTTTATTTTCATTCAACTTCCATTTTTATTCAATTTACTTTTCTATTAAACTTCGTTTTTTTATTTTATTTCCAAATAGATCGTTATGGTATAGTGGTTTCTTGAATGAACTTCTATTTTTAATTTTCTGCAACTTCCATTTTTATTTTTATTCAACTTCTTTTTTAATTCAATTTTTTTTTCCTATTCAGCTTCCTTTTTTATTTAATTTCCAAATAGATCGTTAAGGTATAGTGGTTTCTGGATTGAACGTCCATTTTTAATTTTATCCAACTTTCACTTTTATTTTTATTCAACTTCCATTTTTATTCAATTTACTTTTCTATTAAACTTCTTTTTTTCTTTAATTTCCAAATAGATCGTTAAGGTATAGTGGTTTCTTGAATGAACTTCCATTTTTAATTTTATGCAACTTTCATTTTTTTTTATTCAACTTCCATTTTTATTCAAGTTATTTTTCTATTCAACTTCTTTTTTTATTTAATTTCCAAATTGATCGTTAAGGTATAGTGGTTTCTTGAATGAACTTCCATTTTTAATTTTATGCAACTTTCATTTTTTTTTATTCAACTTCCATTTTTATTCAAGTTATTTTTCTATTCAACTTCTTTTTTTATTTAATTTTCAAACAGATCGTTAAGGTATAGTGGTTTCTTGAATGAACTTCCATTTTTAATTTTCTGTAACTTCCATTTTTAATTTTACTTGACTTCCTTTTTTATTCAAGTTTCTTTTCTACTCAACTTCCTTTTTTATTTAATTTCCAAATAGATCGTTAAGGTATAGTTGTTTTTGTATTGAACTTCCATTTTTAATTTCATGCAACTTTCATTTTTATTTTCATTCAACTTCCATTTTTATTCAATTTACTTTTCTATCAAACTTCGTTTTTTTATTTAATTTCCAAATAGATCGTTATGGTATAGTGGTTTCTTGAATGAACTTCTATTTTTAATTTTCTGCAACTTCCATTTTTATTTCTGTTCAACTTCTTTTTTTATTCAAGTTTTTTTTTTCTATTCAGCTTCCTTTTTTATTTAATTTCCAAATAGATCGTTAAGGTATAGTTGTTTTTGTATAGAACTTCCATTTTTAATTTCATGCAACTTTCATTTTTATTTTCATTCAACTTCCATTTTTATTCAATTTACTTTTCTATCAAACTTCGTTTTTTTATTTAATTTCCAAATAGGTCGCTATGGTATAGCGGTTTCTTGAATGAACTTCTATTATTAATTTTCAGCAACTTTCATTTTTATTTCTATTCAACTTCTTTTTTTATTCAAGTTTTTTTTTTTCTATTCACCTTCCTTTTTTATTTAATTTCCAAAGAGATCGTTAAGGTATAGTGGTTTCTGGATTGAACTTCCATTTTTAATTTTATGCAACTTTCACTATTATTTTTATTCAACTTCCATTTTTATTCAATTTACTTTTCTATTAACATTCATTTTTTATTTAATTTCCAAATAGATCGTTATGGTATAGTGGTTTCTTGAATGAACTTCCATTTTTAATTTTCTGCAACTTCCATTTTTATTTCTATTCAACTTCCTTTTTTATTCAACTCATTTTTCTATTCAACTTCCTTTTTTATTTAATTTTCAAATAGGTCGTTAAGGTGTAGTGGCTTCTTGAATGCGCTTCCAATTTTAATTTTATGCAACTTCTATTTTTATTTCAATTCAACTTCTTTTTTACTCAAGTTTCTTTTCTATTCAACTTCCATTTTTATTTAATTTCTAAATAGATCGTTAAGGTATAGTGGTTTCTAGATTGAACTTCCATTTTTAATTTTATGCAACTTTCATTTTTATTTTCATTCAACTTCCATTTTTATTCAATTTACTTTTCTATGAAACTTCCTTTTTTATTTAATTTCTAAATAGATCGTTAAGGTATGGTGGTTTCTTGAATGAACTTCCATTTCTAATTTAATGCAAATTCCATTTTTATTTTATTCAACTTTCATTTTTCTTCAAGTTATTTTTCTATTCAACTTCTTTTTTTATTTAATTTCAAAATAGATCGTTAAGGTATAGTGGTTTCTTGAATGAACTTCCACTTTTAATTTTTTGCAACTTCCATTTTTAATTTTATTTAACTTCCTTTTTTATTCAAGTTTCTTTTCTACTCAACTTCCTTTTTATTTAATTTCCAAATAGATCGTTAAGGTATAGTGGTTTCTGGATTGAACTTCCATTTTTAATTCTTTGCAACTTTCATTTTTATTTTCATTCAACTTTCATTTTTATTCAATTTACGTTTCTGTTAAACTTCCTTTTTTATTTAATTTCCAAATAGATCGTTAAGGTATGGTGGTTTCTTTAATGAACTTCCACTTTTAATTTTATGCAAATTCCATTTTTATTTTTCTTCAACTTCCATTTTTCTTCAAGTTATTTTTCTATTCAACTTCTTTTTTTATTTAATTTCAATATAGATCGTTAAGGTATGGTGGTTTCTAGAATGAACTTCCATTTTTAATTTTTTGCAACTTCCATTTTTAATTTTATTTAACTTCCTTTTTTATTCAAGTTTCTTTTCTACTCAACTTCCTTTTATATTTAATTTCCAAATAGATCGTTAAGGTATAGTGGTTTCTGGATTGAATTTCTGTTTTTAATTTTATGCAACTTTCATTTTTATTTTCATTCAACTTCCATTTTTATTCAATTTACTTTTGAAATAAACTTCATTTTTTATTTAATTTCCAAATAGATCGTTAAGGTATGGTGGTTTTTTGAATGAATTTTCATTTTTAATTTTCTGCAACTTCCATTTTTATTTTTAATTAACTCCCATTTTTCTTGAAGTTACTTTTCTATTCAACCTCTTTTTTTATTTAATTTCCAAATAGATTGTTAACGTATAGTGGTTTATGGAATGAACTTCCATGTTTAATTTTATGCAACTTTCATTTTTATTTTTATTCAACTCCCATTTTTATTCAATTTACTTTTTTATTAAACTTCCTTTTTATTTAATTTCCAAATTGATCGTTAAGGTATAGTGGTTTCTTGAATGAACTTCCATTTTTAATTTTCTGCAACTTTCATTTCAATTTTTATTCTACTTCCATTTCAATTCAATTTACTTTTCTATTAAACTTTCTTTTTTATTTAATTTCCAAATAGATTGTTAAGTTATAGTGGTTTCTTGAATGAACTTCCATTTTTAATTTTCTGCAACTTTCATTTCAATTTTTATTCAACTTCCGTTTTTATCAATTTACTTTTCTATTAAACTTTCTTTTTTATTTAATTTCCAAATAGATCGTTAAGGTATGGTGGTTTCTTCAATGAATTTCCATTTTTAATTTTCTGCAATTTCCATTTTTATTTTTAATTAAATTCCAATTTTGTTCAAGTTACTTTTCTACTCAACTTCCTTTTTTATTTAATTTCCAAATAGATCGCTAACGTATAGTGGTTTCTGTAATGTACTTCCAGTTTTAATTTTATTCAACTTCCATTTTTATTGAATTTACTTTTCTATTGAACTTCGTTTTTTTATTTAATTTCCAAATAGATCGTTGTGGTATAGTGGTTTCTTGAATGAACTTCTATTTTTAATTTTCTGCAAGTTCCATTTTTATTTCTATTCAACTTCTTTTTTTATTCAAGTTTCTTTTCTATTAAGCTTACTTTTTTATTTAATTTCCAAATAGATCGTTAAGGTGTTGTTGTTTCTGGATTGAACTTCCATTTTTATTTTTATTCCACTTCCATTTTTATTCAAGTTATTTTTCTATTCAACTTCCTTTTTTATTTAATTTCCAAGTAGATCGTTAAGGTATAGGGGTTTCTTGAATGAACTTCCAATTTTAATTTTCTGCAACTTCCATTTTTATTTCTATTCAACTTCCTTTTTTATTCAACTCATTTTTCCATTCAACTTTCTTTTTTATTTAATTTCCAAATAGGTCGTTAAGGTATAGTGGTTTCTTGAATGCTCTTCCAATTTTAATTTTATGCAACTTCCATTTTTATATCAATTCAACTTCTTATTTTATTCAAGTTTTTTTTTCATTTCAACTTTCTTTTTTATTTAATTTCTAAACAGATCGTTAAGGTATAGTGGTTTCTGGATTGAAGTTCCATTTTTAATTTTATGCAACTTTCACTTTTATTTTTATTCAACTTCCATTTTTATTCAATTTACTTTTCTATTAAACTTCCTTTTTTATTTACTTTCCAAATAGATTGTTAATGTATAGTGGTTTTTTGAATGAACATCCATTTTTAATTTTATGCAACTTTCATTTTTTTTTATTCAACTTCCATTTTTATGCAAGTTATTTTTCTATTCAACTTCTTTTTTTTATTTAATTTCCAAATAGATCGTTAAGGTATAGTGGTTTCTTGAATGAACTTCCATTTTTAATTTTCTGCAACTTCCATTTTTAATTTTATTTAACTTCCTTTTTTATTCAAGTTTCTTTTCAACTCAACTTCCTTTTTTATTTAATTTCCAAATAGATCGTTAAGGCATATTGGTTTCTGTATTGAACTTCCATTTTTAATTTTATGCAACTTTCATTTTTATTTTCATTCGACTTCCATTTTTATTCAATTTACTTTTCTATTAAACTTCCTTTTTTATTTAATTTCTAAATAGATCGTTAAGGTATGGTGGTTTCTTGAATGAGCTTTCATTTTTAATTTTATGCAACTTCCATTTTTATTTTTATTCAACTTCCATTTTTCTTCAAGTTATTTTTCCATTGAACTTCTTTTTTTATTTAATTTCAAAATAGATCGTTAGGGTTTATTGGTTTCTTGAATGAACTTCCATTTTTAATTTTCTGCAACTTCCATTTTTAATTTTATTTAACTTCCTTTTTTATTCAAGTTTCTTTTCTACTCAACTTCCTTTTATATTTAATTTTCAAATTGATCGTTAAGGTATATTGGTTTCACATTCTTCCATTTTATCAGAGTTCTATTACATAAGTATTACATGTTAACAACAAAAGCAAAATGCCTACGGGCTTACAGCTTTCCAAGTTAACACTTGGTTACAACAAAAGAGTACTAACTCATACACGTTAAGCCCTTGGCTTGAGTTTACATGTAATACATTAAAAGTAAATCAACAAAAGTGTGCCCGCCTCTAGCCTCCCAAGCTATGTCCTTGGAGGTGGCATGCTACCTGTACCTGAAAATGATATTCCCATAAAGGGTGAGCCACAGCCCAGTAGAAATATACTAAACCAACCATGAACATTGACTAAAATATTAGCAATTGATAGATGGCCAACACTGATACGTTCACATAAATCACATATTTATGTCATACAACTAATGAGTCTAAGTTACTTTTCATTTTCCCCTTTTCAATGGATAGGCATATAAGCACTAGCCACATTCTCAACAGATATGTAAAACAACAATATCCACATTCACAGATAAGCAAATAAGCTATATCCACATTCTACAACAGATATGTATATCAACAATATCCACAGATAAGCATATAAGCTATATCCACATTCTACAACAGATATGTATATCAACAATATCCACAGATAAGCATATAAGCTATATCCACACTTCACAAAGATAAGCATATGAGCTCTATCTTCACTTTACTAGACAAGCATATGAGCTGTATCTACGGAGTTCATCCCCTATCTTCTCCCAACACTATCCGGTTTAGAGGTACATCCCCTATCTTCCCTAAACCGCGGAGTACATCCCCCATCTCCTCCTCTACACATAACGTATACAAACACATTGGTTCTATATACAATCACTCAATACATACAGTTAATGTATTCTATCAACCGTCAAATTCCATGACACATTCCATTGATTAGTTTCCGTTTGCCTAATCATCATGCATTGTCTACAACAATCACGACTATCCTCCACCGATAGCCCAAAGCAGTTATTTCTAAGTAGAAAATAAATGCACAATGGATATTCAATCAACATTTCATTTCCTCATTTCTCACAATTAATTATCCCAATTAATCAAACAATGTAATTAGGTCGTTATCCATAATTACCATTTCAACCCTTAGGTCCCATTTTCATCAATGATTCAACATTTATTCCATTTCTCTATGCCAAACATGCATCTAGGTTTATTATGAATAAAACCCCAACTTTTGTAAAATTGCACAAAAGCCCCAAACCTTTACCAAATTACCAAACCAACCCCAACATCTCAAAATACTAAAATTTAAAGACAAAATCCATAGAGAGGAGTAGGATATCCCTACCTAGAAGTTTGAGCCAAAAAGGAGATGAAGACTCGAAGATCAACGTGCTCCAAATCCAAACTTTTTGAGATTAAAACAAAGCTCTCATCGCCCTCTATCTTTTTAACAAAGGCCCTAGGCTAGATTCACACTCTAGGGAGATCAATTCTTAGAGAGAATGTAAGTTTAGAGAGAGAGAGTCTCGGATCTAGGTTTGATCAAAAAAAGAAGTGAAAAAGTGATGTTCAAAAACGCTACTGTCCGCTGATATAAAACACTCTCGCTCGAGCGAAGACTTGGTCGCTCGAGCGACCAGACACAGAAACTCTCGCTCGAGCCAAGGAACTCTCGCTCGAGCCAAAAACTCAGAAGTGCGCTCGAGCTAAGGAATGCTCGCTCGAGCCAACAACTCAAACCCTCAGGTCTGTAACCAGAAGCACGCTCGAGCGACAGACCTCTCGCTCGAGCGAAGAACAAACCAGACCGCTCGAGCCAAGAAAAGCTCGCTCGAGCCAAGAAATACAACTCTCAGGTCCAGAACCAGACGCCATCGCTCGCTCGAGCGAAGCCACTCTAGCTCGACCCACCAGACACGAACTCGCTCGAGTGACAAACTCCTCGCTCGAGCAAAGGTCCAAAAATCTGGGCAGCAACACTAGGCTCCCAAACACAACCAACCTGTAACAAACCTGCCCAACACATCCTACAACTCAATAAACAAAGTAAAGAGGATGCAAACTAGATAATAAACAACTATCAACATCCACGGACACATGTTCAGATCACTGTACAACAAGGGTAAACCCGGGATCGCTATAGTTCAAGTTACTTTTCTACTTAACTTCCTTTTTTTTTTAATTTCCAAATAGATCGTTAACGTATAGTGGTTTCTGTAATGAACTTCCATTTTTAATTTTATTCAACTTCCATTTTTATTGAATTTACTTTTCTATTAAACTTCGTTTTTTTATTTAATTTCCAAATAGATCGTTATGGTATAGTGGTTTCTTGAATGCTCTCCTATTTTTAATTTTCTGCAAGTTCCATTTTTATTTCTATTCAACTTCTTTTTTTATTCAAGTTTCTTTTCTATTCAGCTTCCTTTTTTTTTAATTTCCAAATAGTTCGTTAAGGTGTAGTGGTTTCTGGATTGAACTTCCATTTTTATTTTTGTTCCACTTCCATTTTTATTCAAGTTATTTTTCTATTCAACTTCCTTTTTTATTTAATTTCCAAATAGGTCGTTAAGGTATAGCGGTTTCTTGAGTGCTCTTCCAATTTTAATTTTATGCAACTTCCATTTTTATTTCAATTAAACTTCTTTTTTTATTCAAGTATTTTTTCTATACAACTTCCTTTTTTTATTTAATTTCTAAATAGATCGTTAAGGTATGGTGGTTTCTGGATTGAACTTCCATTTTTAATTTTATGCAACTTTCACTTTTATTTTTATTCAACTTTCATTTTTATTCAATTTACTTTTCTATTAAACTTCCTTTATTATTTAATTTCCAAATAGATCGTTAAGGTATAGTGATTTTTTGAATGAACTTCCATTTTTAATTTTATGCAACTTTCATTTTTTTTTATTCAACTTCCATTTTTATTCAAGTTATTTTTCTATTCAACTTCTTTTTTTATTTAATTTCCAAATAGATCGTTAAGGTATAGTGGTTTCTTGAATTAACTTCCATTTTTAATTTTCTGCAACTTCCATTTTTAATTTTATTTAACTTCCTTTTTTATTCAAGTTTCTTTTCTACTCAACTTCCTTTTTTATTTAATTTCCAAATAGATCGTTAAGGTATAGTGGTTTTTGTATTGAACTTCCATTTTTAATTTTATGCAACTTTCATTTTTATTTTCATTCAACTTCCATTTTTATTCGATTTACTTTTCTATTAAACTTCATTTTTTTATTTAATATCCAAATAGATCGTTATGGTATAGTGGTTTCTTGAATGCACTTCTATTTTTAATTTTCTGCAACTTCCATTTTTATTTCCATTTAACTTCTTTTTTTATTCAAGTTTTTTTTCTATTCAGCTTCCTTTTTTATTTAATTTCCAAATAGATCGTTAAGGTATAGTGGTTTCTGGATTGAAATTCCATTTTTAATTTTATGCAACTTTCACTTTTATTTTTATTCAACTTCCATTTTTATTCAATTTACTTTTCTATTAAACTTCCTTTTTTATTTAATTTCCAAATAGATCGAAAAGGTATAGCGGTTTCTTGAATGAACTTCCATTTTTAATTTTATGCAACTTTCATTTTTTTTTTTAATTCAACTTCCATTTTTATTCAAGTTATTTTTCTATTCAACTTCTTTTTTTATTTAATTTCCAAATAGTTCGTTAAGGTATAGTGGTTTCTCGAATGAACTTCCATTTGTAATTTTCTGCAACTTCCATTTTTAATTTTATTTTACTTCCTTTTTTATTCAAGTTTCTTTTCTACACAACTTCCTTTTTTATTTAATTTCCAAATAGATCGTTAAGGTATAGTGTTTTCTGGATTGAACTTCCATTTTTAATTTTATGCAACTTTCATTTTTATTTTCATTCAACTTCCTTTTCAATTCAATTTACTTTTCTATTAAACTTCCTTTTTTATTTAATTTCCAAATAGATCGTTAAGGTATGGTGGTTTCTTGAATGAATTTCAATTTTTAATTTTATGCAACTTCCATTTTTATTCAACTTCTATCTTTCTTCAAGTTATTTTTCCATTCAACTTCTTTTTTTATTTAATTTCAAAATAGATCGTTAAGGTATAGTGGTTTCATGAATGAACTTCCATTTTTAATTTTCGGCGACTTCCATCTTTAATTTTATTTAACTTCCTTTTTTATTCAAGTTTCTTTTCTACTCAACTTCCTTTTATATTTAATTTCCAAATAGATCGTTAATGTATAGTGGTTTCTGGATTGAACTTCTATTTTTAATTTTATGCAACTTTTACTTTTATTTTCATTCAACTTCCATTTTTATTCAATTTACTTTTCTATTAAACTTCATTTTTTATTTAATTTCCAAATTGATCGTTAAGGAATGGTGGTTTCTTGAATGAATTTTCATTTTTAATTTTCTGCAACTTCCATTTTTATTTTTAATTAACTTCCATTTTTCTACAAGTTACTTTTCTATTCAACTTCCTTTTTTATTTAATTTCCAAATAGATCGTTAACGTATAGTGGTTTCTGAATGAACTTCCATTTTTCATTTTATGCAACTTTCATTTTTATTTTTATTCAACTTCCATTTTTATTCAATTTACTTTTTTATTCAACTTCCTTTTTGATTTAATTTCCAAATAGATCGTTAAGGTATAGTGGTTTCTTGAATGAACTTCCATTTTTAATTTTCTGCAACTTTCATTTCAATTTTTATTCAACTTCCATTTTTATTCAATTTACTTTTCTATTGAACTTCCTTTTTTATTTAATTTCCGAATAGATCGTTAAGGTATAGTGGTTTTTTGAATAAACTTCCATTTTTAATTTTCTGCAACTTTCATTTGAATTTTTATTCAACTGCCATTTTTAATTTAATTTCCAAATAGATCGTTAAGGTATGGTGGTTTCTTGAATGAATTTTCATTTTTAATTTTCAGCAACTTCCATTTTTATTTTTAATTAAATTCCAATTTTCTTCAAGTTACTTTTCTACTCAACTTCATTTTTTATTTAATTTCCAAATAGAGCGTTAACGTATAGTGGCTTCTGTAATGAACTTCCACTTTTAATTTTATGCAACTTCCATTTTTATTTTTATTCAACTTCCATTTTTATTCAATTTACTTTTCTATTAAACTTCGTTTTTTTATTTAATTTCCAAATAGGTCGTTATGGTATAGTGGTTTCTTGAATGAATTTCTATTTTTAATTTTCTGCAAGTTCCATTTTTATTTCTATTCAACTTCTTTTTTTATTCAAGTTTCTTTTTTATTCAGCTTTCTTTTTTATTTAATTTCAAAATAGATCGTTAAGGTGTAGTGGTTTCTGGATTGAACTTCCATTTTTATTTTTGTTCCACTTCCATTTTTATTCAAGTTATTTTTCTATTCAACTTCCTTTTTTATTTAATTTCCAAATAGGTCGTTAAGGTATAGCGGTTTCTTGAGTGCTCTTCCAATTTTAATTTTATGCAACTTCCATTTTTATTTCAATTAAACTTCTTTTTTTATTCAAGTATTTTTTCTGTACAACTTCCTTTTTTATTTAATTTCTAAATAGATCGTTAAGGTATGGTGGTTTCTGGATTGAACTTCCATTTTTAATTTTATGCAACTTTCACTTTTATTTTTATTCAACTTTCATTTTTATTCAATTTACTTTACTATTAAACTTCCTTTATTATTTAATTTCCAAATAGATCGTTAAGGTATAGTGATTTTTTGAATGAACTTCCATTTTTAATTTTATGCAACTTTTATTTTTTTTTATTCAACTTCCATTTTTATTCCAGTTATTTTTCTATTCAACTTCTTTTTTTATTTAATTTCCAAATAGATCGTTAAGGCATAGTGGTTTCTTGAATGAACGTCCATTTTTAATTTTCTGCAACTTCACTTTTTAATTTTATTTAACTTCCTTTTTTATTTAAGTTTCTTTTCTACTCAACTTCCTTTTTTACTTAATTTCTAAATAGATCGTTAAGGTATTGTGGTTTCGGTATTGAACTTCAATTTTTAATTTTATACAACTTTCATTTTTATTTTCATTCAACTTCCATTTTTATTCAATTTACCTTTCTATCAAACTTCGTTTTTTTATTTAATTTCAAAATAGATCGTTATGGTATAGTGGTTTCTTGAATGAACTTCTATTTTTAATTTTCTACAACTTCCATTTTTATTTCTATTCAACTTCTTTTTTTATTCAATTTTTTTTTTCTATTCAGCTTCCTTTTTTATTTAATTTCCAAATAGATCGTTAAGGTATAGTGGTTTCTTGAATGAACTTCCATTTTTAATTTTCTGTAACTTCCATTTTTAATTTTATTTAACTTCCTTTTTTATTCAAGTTTCTTTTCTACTCAACTTCCTTTTTTATTTAATTTCCAAATAGATCGTTAAGGTATGGTGGTTTCTGTATTGAACTTCCATTTTTAATTTTATGCAACTTTCATTTTTATTTTCATTCAACTTCCATTTTTATTCAATTTACTTTTCTATCAAACTTCGTGTTAGGTTTTATTTCTTGGCAATCCCGTTTGACAAAACTCCTTAAAGTTGTAATTTTATTCGTATTTTTATTTCAGTGAGGCTACGAGTTGTTAGATGCGAATCCAACCCGAATCAAGCATTTCAGAGAAGTTTGTGATGATAAAGCTTTCAAGATTGCCACTTCGCTGATGTTTTATTGAGTATTCAACTCATGTTCTAAAGAGAGTACATCAAAGGTTGTGTTTTGTTCTACAAAAGAGAGTGTTGTTCTTCAGTTGTGTATTCTGAAGAATTCGAGCCTGAAGCTGTGGTGGAATCCAGAGTGGCTCATCAGAAAGACAATTCCGTGGTGAAGATGGGGTTGGAAGAGGCACATAAAGGTTGGTTCAATTAGGCGTTGTGGATTCGCTAGGTAATTGAGAGTATACCTGTGTAATTCCTTTAATTCTTCTTAGTGGATTGTCTTGTGGCTGTTGCCCGTGGTTTTTTTATCACAGTTGGAGGTGTCCAATTGTGGTTTTTTCCACGTTAAAATCGTTGTGTCTCTGTCTTGATTGTTTGATTGTTTGATTGGGATTGTTATATTCTGCTTAAAATTGATACATAATCACAAATCAACATCTAGAGGATTTCTAGATTTTTCAATTGGTATCAGAGCAGGTCGTTCTTTTTTTTAAAAAAAAAATATTTTCTTTTAGAACGAGATCTTGTTTGATTTGTGATAATGGATACAATTCGTGAAGGAAATTCTATGGTTCGACCACCCCTACTTGACGGATCCAATTATCCTTTTTGGAAAGCTCGGATGAGATCTTTTTTAAAATCTATTGATGAAAAAGTTTGGCAATCCGTCATGAATGGGTGGACTGAACCAACAATTACTGTTGATGGAGTTACAATCCCCAAACCAATTGATCAGTGGGACACAACTGATTACCAAAATAGTAGCTGGAATAGTAAAGCTATCAATTCTCTCTTTTGCGCTGTCACACCTGAAGAATTTAGTCGTATTTGTAATTGTGAAGTCGCAAAAGAGGCTTGGGATATCTTACAAACTATTCATGAGGGCACTCCTTCTGTTAAACGCTCAAAACTTCAAAGGCTCACATCTAGTTTCGAAAACCTTTCAATGAAAGATAGTGAGACCTTTGATGAATTTTATGCGAAGTTGAGTGACATTGTAAATTCCAGCTTCAATTTAGGTGAAAAAATTCCAGAATCCAAAGTTGTGGGAAAAATTTTGAGATCCTTGCCCGATCGGTTCCAACCAAAAGTTACGGCTATTGAGGAGGCTCAAGATGTTGACAACCTCAAGCTGGATCAGTTGGTTGGAAATCTCCAAACTTATGAGGCACACAGGAATTTCAAAACGAAACAAAAAGATATTGCTTTTAGTAGTGCTCATAAAGTTAGAGAGGATTCTGATGAGGATTGTGATATAGATTCCAAGATTATGGCTGCTTTTGTTAAACAATTTAAAAAATCTTTTTTGAAAAAGAATCCTAATCTTTTGGAATCTACTCATTCTCATAAATCTAAAGGCAAAGATAAACTCAAAATTAATTCTATAGCCAAGAAGGAGAAAGGAAAGATACAAGGAAACTCTGAAAGACTCCAATGCTATGAATGCCAAGGATTTGGCCATTTTGCTCAAGAATGCCCCACTCGTTTGAAGAAGAAGAAAGCCCTTGCCATCACTTGGGATGATGAATCTGAATCTGATGAAGATGAAAGTGACAATGAAGGTCAAGGCGAAGAGGGTCATAAACAATTTCTTGCTTTCATGGCGGCTTCTGAAGCTGAAGGACAAACAGATTCTCCAAAGAGGTCAATTGAGAATATCACTGATGATGAATCCTCGGAGAGCGATCATGAAGAGCTTGAGCAAGCCTATGAAAAGTTGTATAAGGAGTCTCTTAAGTTATTCAAATTGAATGACAAACTCACAAAGAAACTCAAAACATGTGAATGTGAGAATGTCAAACTTAAGGAGGAGATTTCCGAGGCCAGGGTTAATGCCATCAAGGCAGCTGATGATCAACAAGTTCTTTGTGCAAAACTGTTGACTTGTGAGACGGAGAGGAATGAGCTACTGCAAACCCATGTCATGTATGAAGAAAAGATTGAATCTCTCGAGATGTCACAAGTTGCTTTGGAAGAACTAATGGTCAAGAAAGAGGAAGAGCTCAAGTGTGCTATGGCTACCATTGGTCTTTGGAACAAAGGATCAAAGACTTTGGAGGATATCATTGGGTCTCAACAAATGAGTTGTGACAAGAGTGGCATTGGCTTTGGTGGTAAGAAAGAGCAAAACCAGATTGCTTCCTCATCTTATGATACTAGAACTCAAGGAAAGGGAGGACAAAAGATTCAACAAGAGGAAAGACTTCTCAAACTCCCTAGAGTTGGTAAGGTAAAAGAAAAGAAGGTACACCCTATTTTTATTTGTCATTATTGTGGTATGCATGGTCATATTCGCCCTTATTGTTATAAGTTGCATGGGAGAGTGCCTCAAAAGGGTAGAAATTCGACTTACATGTCTAGGCGGAATACCAAGATTCATGCGGGTGTTCACTACACCACGACACTTACCAAGACCGCTAGACCTGATTTTGTTAAGACCAAAAAGATTTGGGTGAGAAAAGTTGACTTGTGTTAATTTGTTTGGTCGTTTTAGTTTATAGGTTTTTGTGTGTTTTTTTTTTCGGGTCTTTTAATGTGTGCTTGTTTGTTTTTTGTCTTGCTTTGGTTAAGAAAAAAAAATTTTAAAAAAAAAAAAAAGGAAAAATTCCAAAAAGATTTTCTTAGTATGGTTTTGCAAGCTTGAAATTTTGAGTGGTCCTTGGTACATATTGGAATTGATGAGAAAATCCATTACATGTTAATATGTGTGTGCTTTCTGTGGTCATTACTCATTTTGGAGTGTGTGTTCTTTGATTAGTATGTCTCATTCTGTACACATTCTTGGATTAGCAAATTCTGGAGTCTTCCGCCCTAGTGATTATTTTTTTTTTCTATGGACTTCTGTCATTGATCTTTTGTGTTTCTAGAGGAATTGACCTATACTAGCATATCATGGGTGATGTTGAGTCTCTTAACCACCTACCATCTTTTTTGCACCTCCATGGCTTTTCCCTCTAATTCTTTGCAGTCTAGCCATGAGGAAAAGGCTACCTCAGAGTCACCAACCAGGCCATCCTTATTATATCCATGCTTCTCTGGTTCGGTTTCCATACTCTTGAGCGTGTCAGCCAC
Organism: Camellia sinensis; assembly: GCF_055761805.1. Classification (NCBI taxonomy): domain Eukaryota; kingdom Viridiplantae; phylum Streptophyta; class Magnoliopsida; order Ericales; family Theaceae; genus Camellia; species Camellia sinensis. The sequence continues at coordinate 9,146,535 of NC_138962.1, read as the reverse complement.
CAATGATTGTGCCAAAGAAAAAGAAAAAAAAGAAAAAGAAAAAGGAAAAGAAAAAGGAAAAATACGCACAAGAAAGAAAAGAAAAAATGTGAAAAAGAAAGAAAAGAAAAAAGTGTGAAAAAACAAAGGGAAAAAGATTCATTGATTGAGGGGGAGCCTCCGCCTTTACTCACCAAATACCCCTTGATTCCTAGTGGTTTGACTTTCCTTTGTCGTACTTAAGATTCTCTTGTCAGAGGTCCGGCTTTCATATCACTACTAGGATTGAATCTAGTATTTGTCGAACTCCAAGAGTCACACACACACTTTTTATCATGGGATCTATGCTTTTCACACAATGCATCACTTTCTTGCATGAGGAATTTTCTACAGACTGTGCACATTGTGTTTTCTTGTAATGGTGCTTCTTGGATAATCTTATGTGTTTTAAGGTACTAATCTGAAATTCCTTGCTTGCTCCACCATATTATTTTTTGTCGTTTTCTTCTTGTTCACTGTTTTCAGTGTTTGTGGTTGCTTTTAGTGAGGGGGAGTTTGGTTCATCTTGATTTGGGTGTGTAAGTGAGTTTGTTTTTTTTTTCATTGCAAGAGTTGTTTAGCATGAACACTTTGTTATGTTTGATAAGGGAGATTGGCTATATGTTTTGCATGTTGCTATACACTATTTGCCCTTCTTGTATGTTCATGGTATTTACATCGTCATATCATTGCTTGTGTGGTTTATGATCTTGCTTTGGTTGTTTAAGAGTTGTTTTTCATGAGTCTTAGTTTTCATCTATTCATGTTTTCCATCTCATGTTTCAAGATAATCGTGTCATATGTCTATTGCTTTTTCATATACTATTGTGGGACTAATAGTTGTTTTGGAGATTGTGGCACTAATAACTATTTTGCAGATCAAGACCTTGAAAAAAGAAGTTGGCTTTTGTTAGCTGTAATGGGTTGGGGTGTTTAGGATTTTATTTGTTAGGTGTGTTTTGTCACGGCATTGCCAAAGGGGGAGATTGTTAGGTTTTATTTCTTGGCAATCCCGTTTGACAAAACTCCTTAAAGTTGTAATTTTATTCGTATTTTTATTTCAGTGAGGTTACGAGTTGTTAGATGCGAATCCAACCCGAATCAAGCATTTCAGAGAAGTTTGTGATGATAATGCTTTCAAGATTGCCACTTCGCTGATTATGACGGGGATCGAGCGGGGAAAAGGACGCTCGAGCGGGGATTGGAAGCTCTCAGCATCTCTGCAGTCGCCTGTAAAAATACTGGAAGGTGTGATTTTACGCTCGAGCGGATTCTCCTACGCTCGAGCGCATCTCAGTTTATTCGCACGCAGTTTTTGGTCAGTCCGCTCGAGCGGGCTGTGTTGAGCTCGAGCGGAGATCGCGGGACAGATTCTATAAATTCGCGTATTGGGTCAGATTTTTAGGATAACTGCTCCAGATCTTCTTTTTGGTTTCTAGGGTTTATATCTGGGGATACTTTGGGAGTTTTCCTTGATGTTTTATTGAGTATTCAACTCATGTTCTAAAGAGAGTACATCAAAGGTTGTGTTTTGTTCTACAAAAGAGAGTGTTGTTCTTCAGTTGTGTATTCTGAAGAATTCGAGCCTGAAGCTGTGGTGGAATCCAGAGTGGCTCATCAGAAAGACAATTCCGTGGTGAAGATGGGGTTGGAAGAGGCACATAAAGGTTGGTTCAATTAGGCGTTGTGGATTCGCTAGGTAATTGAGAGTATACCTGTGTAATTCCTTTAATTCTTCTTAGTGGATTGTCTTGTGGCTGTTGCCCGTGGTTTTTTGATCACAGTTGGAGGTGTCCAATTGTGGTTTTTTCCACGTTAAAATCGTTGTGTCTCTGTCTTGATTGTTTGATTGTTTGATTGGGATTGTTATATTCTGCTTAAAATTGATACATAATCACAAATCAACATCTAGAGGATTTCTAGATTTTTCACTTCGTTTTTTTATTTAATTTCAAAATAGATCGTTATGGTATAGTGGTTTCTGGAATGAACTTCTATTTTTAATTTTCTGCAGCTTCCATTTTTATTTTTATTCAACTTCTTTTTTTATTCAAGTGTTTTTTTCTATTCAGCTTCCTTTTTTATTTAATTTCCAAATAGATCGTTAAGGTATAGTGGTTTCTGGATTGAACTTCCATTTTTAATTTTATGCAACTTTCACTTTTATTTTTATTCAACTTCCATTTTTATTCAATTTACTTTTCTATTAAACTTCCTTTTTTATTTAATTTCCAAATAGATCATTAAGGTATAGTGTTTTCTTGAATGAACTTCCATTTTTAATTTTATGCAACTTTCATTTTTTTTTATTCAACTTCCATTTTTATTCAAGTTATTTTTCTATTCAACTTCTTTTTTTATTTAATTTCCTAATAGATCGTTAAGGTATAGTGGTTTCTCGAATGAACTTTCATTTTTTATTTTCTGCAACTTCCATTTTTAATTTTATTTAACTTCCTTTTTTATTTAAGTTTCTTTTCTACTCAACTTCTTTTTTATTTAATTTCCAAATAGATCGTTAAGGTATAGTGGTTTCTTGGAAGAACTTCCATTTTTAATTTTATGCAACTTTCATTTTTATTTTCATTCAACTTCCATTTTTATTCAATTTACGTTTCTATGAAACTTCCTTTTTTATTTAATTTCGAAATAGATCGTTAAGGTATGGTGGTTTCTTGAATGAACTTCCATTTTTAATTTTATGCAAATTCCATTTTTATTTTTATTCAACTTCCATTTTTCTTCAAGTTATTTTTCTATTCAACTTCTTTTTTTATTTAATTTCAAAATAGATCGTTATGGTATAGTGGTTTCTTGAATGAACTTCCATTTTTAATTTTATTTAATATAGCGATCCCGGGTTTACCCTTGTTGTACAGTGATCCGGACTTGTGTCCGTGGATGTTGGTTGTTGTTTATTATCTTGTTTGCATCCTTTTTACTTTGTATATTGAGTATGGGATGTGTTGGGCAGGTTTGTTACTGGTTGGTTGTGTTTGGGAGCCTAGTGTTGCTGCCCAGATTTTTGGCCCTTCGCTCGAGCCAGGAGTTTGTCGCTCGAGCGAGAGTAAGGTTCGTGTCTGGTGGGTCGAGCTAGGGTGGCTTCGCTCGAGCGAGTGTTGCGTCTGGTTCTGGACCTGAGAGTTGCCTTTCTTGGCTCGAGCGAGCTTCCTTCGCTCGAGCGGTCTGGGTTTTTCTTCGCTCGATCGAGAACTTCTTGGCTCGAGCGAGAGTTTCTGTGTCTGGTCGCTCGAGCGACAAAGGCTTCGCTCGAGCGAGCGTGTTTTATATCAGCGGACAGTAGCGATTTTGAACTTCAGTTTTTCACTTCTTTTTTTTGATCAAACCTAAATCCGAGACCCTCTCTCTCTAAACTTACATTCTCTCTAAGATTTGATCTCCCTAGAGTGTGAATCTAGCCTAGAGCCTTTGTTAAAAAGATAGAGGGCGTTGAGAGCTTTGTTTTAATCTGAAAAAGTTTGGATTTGGAGCAAGTTGATCTTCGAGTCTTCATCTCCTTTTTGGCTTAAACTTCGAGGTAGGGATATCCTACTCCTCTCAATGGATTTTGTCTTTAAATTTTGGTATTTTGAGATGTTGGGGTTGATTTGGTAATTTTGTGAAAGTTTTGGGGCTTTTGTGTAATTTTACAAAAGTTGGGGTTTTATTCATAATAAACCTAGATGCATGTTTGGCATGGAGAAATGGAATTGATGTTAAATCATTGATGAAAATGTGACCTAAGGGTTGAAATGGTAATTATGGAAAATGGCCTAATTACATTGTTTGATTAATTGGGATAATTAATGGTGAGAAATGAGGGAATGAAATGTTGATTGAATATCCATTTGTGCATTTATTTTCTGTTTAGAAATAACTGCTTTGGGCTATCGGTGGAGGATAGTCGTGATTGTTGTAGACAATGCATGATGATTAGGCAAACTGAAACTAATCAATGAAATGTGTCATGGAACTTGACGGTTGATAGAATACATTAACTGTATGTATTGGGTGATTGTATATAGAACCAATGTGTTTATATACGTTATGTGTAGAGGAGGAGATAGGGGATGTACTCCGCGGTTTAGGGGAAGATAGGGGATGTACCTCTAAACCGGATAGTGTTGGGAGAAGATAGGGGATGAACTCCGTAGACACAGCTCATTTGCTTGTCTAGAGAAGTGAAGATAGAGCTTATATGCTTATCTTAGTAAAGTGTGGATACAGCTTATATGCTTATCGGTGAATGTGGGATATTGTTGTTATACATATCTGTTGAGAATGTGGATATAGCTTATATGCTTATCTGAATGTGGGATATAGTTTTTATACATATCTGTGGAAATGATGATAGAGCTAGCATGCTTATCTGTTGAGAAAGGGAAAATGAAAGGTAACTTAGACTCATAAGTTGTATGACATAAATGTGTAATTTATGTGAATGTATCTGTGTTAGCCATCTATCAATTGCTAATCTTTTAGTCATTGTTCATTGTTGGTTTAGTGTATTTCTACTGGGCTGTGGCTCACCCTATATGGGAATATCATTTTCAGGTACAGGTAGCATGCCATCTCCAAGGACATAGCTGGGAGGCTAGAGGCGGACATACTTTGTCGCTTAACTTTTGTTGTATTACATGTAACTTCAAGCCAAGGGCTTAATGTGTAAACGAGTTAGTACTCTTTTGTTGTAACCAAGTGTTAACTTGGAAAGCTGTAAGCCCGTAGGGCATTTTGTTTTGATGTTAACATGTAATACTTATGTAATGGAACTCAAATGAATAAAAGAATGTGGTTAGTTTATATGTAAATGCATGTCTTATCTGATGGGTTTAATGTTGTTATTTCGAGGGCGTTACATTTAACTTCCTTTTTTATTCAAGTTTCTTTTCTACTCAACTTCCTTTTATATTTAATTTCCAAATTGATCGTTAAGGTATAGCGGTTTCTGGATTGAACTTCTATTTTTAATTCTATGCAACTTTCATTTTTATTTTCATTCAACTTCCATTTTTATTCAATTTACTTTTCTATTAAACTTCATTTTTTATTTAATTTCCAAATAGATCGTTAAGGTATGGTGGTTTCTTGAATGAATTTTCATTTTTAATTTTCTGCAACTTCCATTTTTATTTTTAATTAACTTCCATTTTTCTTCAAGTTACTTTTCTATTAAACTTCCTTTTTTATTTAATTTCCAAATAGATCGTTAAGGTATAGTGGTTTCTTGAATGAACTTCCATTTTTAATTTTCTGCAACTTTCATTTCAATTTTTATTCTACTTCCTTTTTTATTTAATTTCCAAATAGATCGTTAAGGTATAGTGGTTTCTTGAATGAACTTCCATTTTTAATTTTCTGCAACTTTCATTTCAATTTTTATTCAACTTCCATTTTTATCATTTACTTTTCTATTAAACTTCCTTTTTTATTTAATTTCCAAATAGATCGTTAAGGTATGGTGGTTTCTTGAATGAATTTCCATTTTTAATGTCACGACCCCATTCCGCCCGTAGTAGAATGGTGCCATGATGGCTAGTAGTTCGTGATTACCGAAGGCCAACTGTCAAGAAACGCACACAATCAGAGTATAAAATATGGGGCTTACAAGTGCGGAAGCAATATATATTGAATCTAAGTAGTCCATGAGAGCCGTGCATATATCCAATGAAATGACATACATCTTTACAAGGTCTTACAACTTAGATACAATAAGGAAATGAGATACAAAATACATCTTGACCAAAAGTCTTCTCAAGCCGACATATACAAATACACATGAAATATAAGCTAAGAAGCATGATCTTCAAGATGTTACAAAATGCGAATCCAAAACACGTCGGCAATGCACCCAAAAACATATCGGCAACACATCTAGGCCTCATTGCCCTCTTGTTCGTCACCTGCATATATATAGAGAGGGTGAGCTTGGATACTCAGTGAATGATATTAGAAATAAAGGTTTTGCATGATTGATTTTCAAGATCTCTTCCAAAGCAATACATAGCATAACTTTACAATCAAGGGGGGGAAATCAAGTTCGTTTGCCGATCTTTCAAGTTCCTTGGATGTTAATAACATCTACATAATACATGGGGCGATGACATTCCAAGACAAGGGTGCAGTTGCATTATAGTCCCCTGGCACTAAGGACTTTCAAGACAAGAGTGCAGTTGCATTATAGTCCCCTGGCACTAAGGACTTTCAAGAAATGTCATCAAAACAAGATAGTGCTTGATATACAAATAAGGATAATCATTCATGCTAAATCAAATACTTTTCGAAAACAAAGCAAGCAAAGCTTATCAAAACGTATAACATAACTTTACTAAAAATACCACTCACATAGTTCTTCAAACGTCGGGGTCGAGACACGCCCAAGTCCTACAAACACATGGCAAAGCCTATTGAATGCACTTTCAAACAAGCTTCATATGTATACAAATGATCTCGGAAAACATGCTGGGCACCAACCAGGTCTAGGCCGAGGTTCCACACCTCCTCGCCGAGGTGTGCTCCCGAGGGCCACATTCAAGAAAAAGAAGTCGGGGAAAATCTGGGTTTCCCTCCGTTGATGAACATGAAGAACATGAAAAATATGAATGCTCAATCACAACCTGTTATCACAAAATCTGGGATTTTTGTGCTACGAGTTCGAAAACATGGACCTGGGTACCCATACTTGAAGTTCTTGCAGAAATGAACACAAAAACATGATTCTCAATGCAAGCTTTCGGATCAAAACAACACTTTTTCTTCAAGAACACATGAATACTATTTTCTCTTTCTAAAAACCAGCTTCAAATCAATGCATGTCGTGCAGAACAGGTTCGATCGTGCAATGTAGCTAGATAGACACAAAGAATAACAAGAGTAAGCCAAGGATATAACCTCAATACACGAATCTAACGGTTCGATCTCTTGGAATCAAGCTCGAAGATTAACCTTCTCACTCTAAAACTTCTTCTTCCTCCTAGAGCTTCTCTCTCTAAAAGGCAAGGATATGATACCAAATGATAGGTTCTCTCACTCGGTTCTGGGCTTAACCCTCTGCTGGGACACGTGGCGGCGACTGGTTGGGTTTTTCCTCAAAAGGTGGCTGACAGACCAGACAAAAGCATGGCGAAAGGGTGTTCAACAAGTAAAGCGGTATGGGCTCTCTGGCGAGGCAATGACATCGGCTACGAACAAGGCGTCGGCAAGTAGGGTGACAGTGATCTCGGCTAGGAAGGACAACACTTGACCTAGCTGTGCCACACCTTGGCCTAGATGTGCCACACCTCGGTCTAGGTCGTACCAATCTAGGAGTAAGATCACTTGGGTTCAAGGATAACATCTCGGCCTAGATGATACACATCTCGGCCTTGGTGATGCACACCTCGGCCTAGATAATGACATCTCGGCCAATATGCCAGGACGAAGGTAGAGGTCAACCAAATTGGTTCCAAGGTGGTTCTAGGCTTAGGATGACCTCGGCTCGAAATAACCTAGGCTTGATCATGACTTAGGCTTGAGACAGCAAGGAAGGAACAAAGCATGCACATAACACTTAGGCAAAACAAGATAAGATTCATGAATGTAAACTTAATAAGACAAGGTTATGCAAGTGCACATGAACATGACTACGACATGAATGTGGGTTATTACAGTCTACCCTCCTTAAAGAAGTTTGGTCCCCAAACTCAAGTTACCTTGCTCTACGAATAACTCCGGATAACGGATTTTCATTTCCTCTTCCTTTTCCCACGTGGCCTCCTTGCCATAATGCTCCTCCCATTCGATTTTTACCATCAGTTTCGACTTGTTCCTCAACTGTCTCATTTGTCTGTCAATAATCCTCATCGGCTTCTCCTCGTAGTCTAGGCCTTCATTAACTACAACCCCGGAATAATCTATCACATGCAGTGGGTCTCGGATATATTTCCTCAACATCGAAACATGGAACACGCTGTGGACTTGGCTCAAATCTGGCGGCAGAGCAAGTCTGTAAGCAACGGTGTTAACTCTCTCAAGAATTTCAAATGGCCCAATATATCGGGGTGCTAGTTTACCCTTCTTCCCAAATCTTGAAACTCCTATCATCGGCGAGACCTTCAAAAATACATGATCCCCAATTTCAAATTCTAGCTCCCTCCTCCTCTGGTCGGCATAACTCTTCTGCCGACTCTATGCGGTTTTAATCCTCTGCTGAATGAGTTTAATCTTTTCAGTTGTCATTTGAACCAACTCGGGGCCAATTAGAGCTTTGTCTTCTACCTCGGTCCAACATATCGGCGATCTGCACTCCCTTCCATACAAAGCTTCATACGGTGCCATGCCAATGCTGGCTTGGTAACTGTTGTTGTATGCGAACTCCACTAATGGCAAATGCGATTCCCAACTTCCTTGGAAATCCAATACACACATCCTGAGCATATCTTCGAGTGTCTGAATCGTTCTTTCCGTTTGCCCGTCGGTCTGGGGGTGAAAGGCTGTGCTAAATCTCAACTCGGTTCCCAAGGCTCCTTGTAGGCTCTGCCAAAATCTAGAAACGAACTTCAGATCTCGGTCTGACACAATGGACATCGGCACGCCATGAAGCCTAACGATCTCATTCATATACAATTCAGCAAGTCGGTCGGCGTTGAATGTAGTCTTGACAGGCAAAAAGTGTGCTGACTTAGTAAATTTATCAACTACAACCCAAATTGAGTTCATACCTTTTTGCGTCCTCGGCAAACCTACCACGAAATCCATGGAGATGTGTTCCCATTTCCACTCAGGAATTGACAAGGGTTGAAGAAGTCCTGTCGGTTTCTTGAATGAACTTCTATTTTCAATTTTCTGCAACTTCCATTTTTATTTCTATTCAACTTCTTTTTTTATTCAAGTTTTTTTTCTATTCAGCTTCCTTTTTTATTTAATTTCCAAATAGATCGTTATGGTATCGTGGTTTCTGGATTGAACTTCCATTTTTATTTTTCTTGCAGTTCCATTTTTATTCAAGTTATTTTTCTATTCAACATCCTTCTTCATTTAATTTCCAAATAGATCGTTAAGGTATAGTGGTTTCTTGAATGAACTTCCAATTTTACTTTTCTGCAACTTCTATTTTTATTTCTATTCAACTTCCTTTTTTATTCAACTCATTTTTCAATTCAACTTCCTTTTTTATTTAATTTCCAAATAAGTCGTTAAGGTGTAGTGGTTTCTTGAATGCCCTTCCAATTTTAATTTTATGCAACATCCATTTTTATTTCAATTCAACTTCTTTTTTATTCAAGTTTCTTTTCTATTCAACATCCTTTTTTATTTAATTTCTAAATAGATCGTTAAGGTATAGTGGTTTCTGGATTGAACTTCCATTTTTAATTTTATGCAACTTCCATTTTTAAATTTCTGCAACTTCTTTTCTTATTCATGTTTCTTTTCTACTCAACTTTCTTTTTTATTTAATTTCCAAATAGATCGTTAAGGTACAGTGGTTTTTGGATTGAACTTCTATTTTTAATTTTATGCAAGTTTCATTTTTATTTTCATTCAACTTCCTTTTTTATTCAATTTACTTTTCTATTAAACTTCCTTTTTTATTTAATTTCCAAATAGATCGTTAAGGTATGGTGGTTTCTTGAATGAATTTTCATTTTTAATTTTCTGCAACATCCATTTTTATTTTTAATTAACTTCCATTTTTCTTCAAGTTACTTTTCTATTCAACTTCTTTTTTTTATTTAATTTCCAAATAGATCGTTAACGTATAGCGGTTTCTAGAATGAACTTCCATTTTTAATTTTATGCAACTTTCATTTTTATTTTTATTCAACTTCCATTTTTATTCAATTTACTTTTTTATTGAACTTCCTTTTTTATTTAATTTCCAAATAGATCGTTAAAGTATTGTGGTTTCTTGAATGAACTTCAATTTTTAATTTTATGCAACTTCCATTTTTATTTTTATTTAACTTTCACTTTTCTTCAAGTAATTTTTCTATTAAACTTCTTTTTTTATTTAATTTCCAAATAAATCGTTAAGGTATAGTGGTTTCCTGAATGAACTTCCAATTTTAATTTTCTGCAACTACCATTTTTAATTTTATTTAACTTCCTTTTTTATTCAAGTTTCTTTTCTACTCAACTTCATTTTTTATTTAATTTCCAAATAGATCGTTAAGGTATAGTGGTTTCTGGATTGAACTTCCATTTTTATTTTTATTCCACTTCCATTTTTATTCAAGTTATTTTTCTATTCAACTTCATTTTTTATTTAATTTCCAAATAGATCGTTAAGGTATTGTGGTTTCTTGAATAAACTTCCAATTTTAATTTTCTATAACTTCCATTTTTATTTCTATTCAACTTCCTTTTTTATTCAACTCATTTTTCTATTCAACTTCCTTTTTTATTTAATTTCCAAATAGGTCGTTAAGGTATAATGGTTTCTTGAATGCTCTTCCAATTTTAATTTTATGCAACTTCCATTTTTATTTCAATTCAACTTCTTTTTTTATTCAAGTTTTTTTTCTATTCAACTTCCTTTTTTTATTTAATTTCTAAATAGATCGTTAAGGTATAGTGGTTTCTGGATTCAACTTCCATTTTTAATTTTATGCAACTTTCACTTTTATTTTTATTCAACTTCCATTTTTATTCAATTTACATTTCTATTAAACTTCCTTTTTTATTTAATTTCCAAATAGATCGTTAAGGTATAGTGGTTTCTTGAATGAACTTCCATTTTTAATTTTATGCATATTTCATTTTTTTTATTCGACTTCCATTTTTATTCTAGTTATTTTTCTATTCAACTTCTTTTTTTATTTAATTTCCAAATAGATCGTTAAGGTATAGTGGTTTCTTGAATGAACTTCCCATTTTAATTTTATTTAACTTTCTTTCTTTTTCAAGTTTCTTTTCTACTCAACTTCCTTTTTTATTTAATTTCCAAATAGATCGTTAAGGTATAGTGGTTTCTGTATTGAACTTCCATTTTTAATTTTATGCAACTTTCATTTTTATTTTCATTCAACTTCCATTTTTATTCAATTTACTTTTCTGTTAAACTTCATTTTTTATTTCATTTCCAAATAGATCGTTAAGGTATGGTGGTTTCTTGAAGAAATTTCCATTTTTAATTTTCTGCAACTACCATTTTTATTTTTAATTAACTTCAATTTTTCTTCAAGTTACTTTTCTACTCAACTTCCTTTTTTATTTAATTTCCAAATAGATCGTTAAGGTATAGTGGTTTCTGTATTGAACTTCTGTTTTTAATTTTATGCAACCTTCATTTTTATTTTCATTCAACTTCTATTTTTATTCAATTTACTTTTCTATTAAACTTCCTTTTTTATTTAATTTCCAAATAGATCGTTAAGGTATGGTGGTTTCTTGAATGAATTTCCATTTTTAATTTTCTGCAACTTCCGTTTTTATTTTTAATTACCTTCAATTTTTCTTCAAGTTACTTTTCTATTCAACTTCCTTTTTCATTTAATTTGCAAATAGATCGTTAAAGTATTGTGGTTTCTTGAATGAACTTCAATTTTTAATTTTATGCAACTTCCATTTTTATTTTTATTTAACTTTCACTTTTCTTCAAGTTATTTTTCTATTCAACTTCTTTTTTTATTTAATTTCCAAATAAATCGTTAAGGTATAGTGGTTTCTTGAATGAACTTCCATTTTTAATTTTCTGCAACTACCATTTTTAATTTTATTTAACTTCATTTTTTATTCAAGTTTCTTTTCTACTCAACTTCCTTTTCTATTTAATTTCCAAATAGATCGTTAAGGTATAATGGTTTCTGGATTGAACTTGCATTTTTAATTTTATGCAACTTTAATTTTAATTTTTATTGAACTTCCATTTTTATTCAATTTAATTTCTATTAAACTTCATCTTTTATTTAATTTCTAAATAGATCGTTAAGGTATAGTGGTTTTTTTAATGAACTTCCATTTTTAATTTTCTGTAACTTCCATTTTTATTTTTATTCGACTTCCATTTTTATTGAATTTATTTTTCTATTCAACTTCCTTTTTTATTTAATTTTCAAATAGATCGTTAAGGTATAGTTGTTTTTTGAATGAATTTCCATTTTTAATTTTCTGCAACTTCCATTTTTATTTCTATTCAACTTCTTTTGTTATTCAAGTTACTTTTCTATTCAACTTCTTTTTTATTTAATTTCCAAATAGAACGTTAAGGTATAGTGGTTTCCGGATTGAACTTCCATTTTTAATTGTACGCAACTTTCACTTTTATTTTTGTTCAATTTACATTTCCATTAAACTTCCTTTTTTATTTAATTTCCAAATAGATCGTTAAGTTATAGTGGTTTCTTGAATGAACTTCCATTTTTAATTTTCTACAACTTCCATTTTTATTTTTATTCGAGTTATTTTTCTAATCAACTTCCTTTTTTTATTTAATTTCCAAATAGATCGTTAAGGTATAGTGGTTTCTTGAAGAATTTCCATTTTTAATTTTCTGCAACTTCCATTTTTATTCAAGTTACTTTTCAATCCAACTTCCTTTTTTATTTAATTTCCAAATAAATCGTTAAGGTATAGTGGTTTCTTGAATGAACTTCCAATTTTAATTTTCTGTAACTTTCATTTTTATTTCTATTCAACTTCTTTTTTATTCAAGTTTCTTTTCTATTCAACTTCCTTTTTTATTTAATTTCTAAATAGATCGTTAAGGTATAGTGGTTTCTGGATTGAACTTCCATTTTTAATTTTATGCAACTTTCACTTTTATTTTTATTCAACTTCCATTTTTATTGAATTTTCTTTTCTATTAAACTACATTTTTTATTTATTTTTCTAATAGAACGTTAAGGTATAGTGGTTTTGTCACGACCCCAAACCGCCCCTAGTAGTTTGGTGCCGTGATGGCCAGTAATCCGTAATTACCGAAGGCCAACTTTTCAAAAACTTAACACAATCAGAGTATGGATATAGGGGGCTCACAAATGCGGAAGCAATAAATCAAATACACGTGGTCCATAAGAGCTGTGCGTAGATCAAAGCAATGCCAAACATTTCCAATTAACTTTACAACTTGATTACAACAAGGTAAAATACATGTTACATCTTGATCAAAAGGCTTCTCGAGCCGACATATACAAAAGTAGAGCTAATACAAGTCAAGAAGCATGATTTTCAAGATTTGCCGACATGCAAAGCAGGGCATCGCCGACGTAAATACAAAAGCAAAGCCGACATAAGTACGAATCCAAAACAAGCATCCAAAACGATTTAGGCGTCGCCGCCGTCCTGCTCATCACCTACATATATATAGAGAGGGGTGAGTACAAATACTCAGTGAATGGTACTAATAATAAAGGTTTTGCATGAATATTGCCGAGGTCCTTCAAAACGAAACACATCAACTTTAGCAAGGCGAGGGATGAACCGTATTCATCAATCAAATATTACAAGTATCCAAAGATGTTTACTGACATAGGCAAACCAAGGGATGAACCGTATTCATCATCCAGTATCATAACATCGGCGAAGCAAGGAATGAACCGTATTCATCATTCAAGTATCATAACATCGGCGAAGCAAGGGTTCAAGTATCATAACATCGGCGAAGCAAGGGATGAACCGTATTCATCAGTCAAGTATCATAACATCGGCGAAGCAAGGGATGAACCGTATTCATCATTCAAGTATCATAACATCGGCGAAGCAAGGGATGAACCGTATTCATCAGTCAAGTATGATAACATCGGCGAAGCAAGGGATGAACCGTATTCATCATTCAAGTATCATAGGGCTGTACGATCCGTAATCGTTTGGTCAAAGGTACTGCGAAAGTTTATAGTCCTCCAGCACAAGGGACTTGTGTTACTTAGGCCCGTAGCCCGATTTAACATAGAAATCTTTTCAAGAAAGGACCGTATCCTTTTACACATAGTATTGCGAAAGTTTAGAGTCCTCCAATACAAGGGACTTGTGCACTTGGTACCGCGAAAGTTTAGAGTCCTCCAGTACAAGGGACTTGTGTTACTTAGGCCCGTAGCCCAATTTAACAAGGACCGTATCCTTTTATACTTAGCACTGCGAAAGTTTAGAGTCCTCCAGCACAAGGGACTTGTGTTACTTAGGCCCGTAGCCCGATTTAACAAGGACCGTATCCTTTTATACTTAGTATTGCGAAAGTTTAGAGTCCTCCAGCACAAGGGACTTTTGTTACTTAGGCCCGTAGCCCGATTTAACAAGGACCGTATCCTTTTATACTTAGTACTGCGAAAGTTTAGAGTCCTCCAGCACAAGGGACTTTCCGAGGATAACAATCAAAACAAGGCTATTTATTCATGCTTAGCAAATACCCACGTCAAAACAAACAAAACAAGATTTATCAAAAGCAAGTGTAACATAGCTTTATTAGAAATACCACTCACCTAGTTCTTCAGGTGTAGACTCAAAGCAAATATCAAGGACCTACAATCACATGGCAAGTCACATTCTCAAAGCAAGCTCTATATACATGCAAATGATCTCAGCATTCTTGCCAGATCCAAGTCAAAGACAAAGCAAAACAAGCTGGAAGCTTAATCACTGCTCCCGTTTCATGAAAACACACTGGGTACCGTCCAGGACTATGCCGAGGTCCCGCTAAACAAAGTCAGGAAAAACCCTGGGTTTTCCTTTGAAGAATATGAAGAACATGATCATTTGAAAGATGGATGCAAGCTCACAACTTGTTACAAAAATCTGAGTTTTCATGCCATGAGTTCAAAATACGGACCTGGGTACCCATTCAAGAAAGTCATGCAAAAACAAACACAAAAACATGGTTTTCGTTCCAACTTTCGGATCAAAACGAGACTTTCTTCAAGAACACATGAAAACCATTTTCTCTTTCCAAAACCAACTTCAAAACGATGCATGACATGCAACACAAATCCGATCATGCAATGCAGCTAGATAATCCATAACAACATTCAAAGTAGATCAAGAATCTTACCCCAAAGCTCGAATCTAACGGTTCAAGCCACGAAGATCAAGTTTGGAAGACTATTCTCACTCAAGAACCCTTCTTCCTCCTCTCTAGAGCTTCTCTCTCTAAAACAAAGATTTGAGACCAAAATGACTCGTTTCTAAGTCTATCGGCTGCCTTAACAATCAGCTCGGACACGTGGCGTTACCGGGTTGGTTCAACTCGAAAAGGTGATTGATAGACAAGACAAGTCTCTGACAAAGCGTATGCAGCAAGCTCGGGTAAGACACACCGGCAATAAGATGACATCGGCTCAAATCAAGGATCCAGCAACAGGATAACAAAACATCGGCTAAGGAGGACGACACTTGACTAAGCTGTGCCACACCTTGGCCGGGGTGTGCCACATCTCGGCCTAGGCCATACCTGCCTGCGGACAAGGTTCACTAAGTGCAAAACATCTCGGCAATAAAATGCCCGAGGTGAAGATGGGGTTGAACAAGATCTCAAAACAAATCTAAGTACAAGGGTTCAAAGGCGGACTAAGCTCAAGATGACCTCGGCCACACACACACACACACCAAGCAAAGATCAAAATCATGCTAGCAACTTTAAGCAAATCAAGACAAGGCAAAACCTTCAAAACAAAATAACAAGGCAGGTTCATGCAGGAATGTATGCAAGTATGACAAGAGTAAGGTGAGGGTTGTTATAGGTTTCTTGAATGAACTTTCATTTTTAATTTTCTGCAAATTTCATTTCTATTTTTATTCAACTTTCATTTTTATTCAAGTTATTTTTCTATTCAACTTCCTTTTTTATTTAATTTCCAAGTAGATCTTTAAGGTATAATGGTTTCTTGAATGAATTTCCATTTTGAATTTTCTGCAACTTTCATTTTTATTCAATTTACTTTTCAAATCAACTTCCTTTTTCATTTAATTTCCAAATATATCGTTAAGGTATAGTGGTTTCTTGAATGAACTTCCAATTTTAATTTTCTGCAACTTTCATTTTTATTTCTATTCAACTTCTTTTTTTATTCAAGTTTCTTTTATATTCAACTTCCTTTTTTATTTAATTTCTAAATAGATCGTTAAGGTATAGTGGTTTCTGCATTGAACATCCATTTTTAATTTTATGCAACTTTCACTTTTATTTTTATTCAACTTCCATTTTTATTCAATTTACTTTTCTATTAAACTTCCTTTTTATTTAATTTCCAAATAGATCGTTAAGGTATAGTGGTTTCTTGAATGAACTTCCAGTTTTTTTTATTCAACTTCCATTTTTATTCAATTTATTTTTCTATTCAATTTCTTTTTTTTATTTAATTTCCAAATAGATCGTTAAGGTATAGTGGTTTCTTGAATGAACTTCTATTTTCAATTTTCTGCAACTTCCATTTTTTTTTTCATTCAACTTCCATTTTTATTCAAGTTATTTTTCTATTCAACTTCTTTTTTTATTTAATTTCCAAATAGATCGTTAAGGTATAGTGGTTTCTTGAATGAACTTCCATTTTTAATTTTCTGCAACTTCCATTTTTATTTTTATTTAACTTCCTTTTTTATTCAAGTTTCTTTTCTACTCAACTTCTTTTTTTATTTAATTTCCAAATAGATCGTTAAGGTATAGTGGTTTCTGGATTGAACTTCCACTTTTAATTTTAGGCACCTTTAACTTTTATTTTTATTCAACTTCCATTTTCATTCAATTTACTTTTCTATTAAACTACCTTTTTTATTTAATTTCCAAATAGATCGTTAAGGTGTAGTGGTTTCTTGAATGAACTTCCAATTTTAATTTTCTACAACTTCCATTTTTATTTCTGTTCAACATCTTTTTTTATTCAAGTTTCTTTTCTATTCAACATCTTTTTTATTTTATTTCCAAATAGATCGTTAAGGTATTGTGGTTTCTGGATTGAACTTCCATTTTTAATTTTATGCAACTTTCACATTTATTTTTATTCAATTTACTTTTCTATTAAACTTCCTTTTTTATTTAATTTTCAAATAGATCGTTAAGGTATAGTGGTTCCTTAATTGAACTTCCATTTTTAATTTCTACAACTTTCATTTTTATTTTTATTCCATTTTTATTCAAGTTATTTTTCTAATCAACTTCCTTTTTTATTTCATTTCCAAATAGATCGTTAAGGTATAGTGGTTTCTTGAATGAAATTTCATTTTTAATTTTCTACAAATTTCATTTCTATTTTTATTCAACTTTCATTATTATTAAAGTTATTTTTTTATTCAACTTCCTTTTTTTTTTCAATTTCCGAATAGATCGTTAAGGTATAGTGGTTTCTTGAATGAATTTCCATGTTGAATTTTCTGCAACTTCCCATTTTATTCAAGTTACTTTTCAATTCAACTTCCTTTTTTATTTAATTTCCAAATAGATCGTTAAGGTATAGTGGTTTCTTGAATGAACTTCCAATTTTAATTTTCTGCAAGTTCCATTTTTATTTCTATGCCACTTCTTTTTTTATTCAAGTTTCTTTTCTATTCAACTTCCTTTTTTATTTAATTTGTAAATAGATCATTAAGGTATAGTGGTTTCTGCATTGAACTTCCATTTTTTATTTTATGCAACTTTCACTTTTATTTTTATTCAACTTCCATTTTTATTCAATTTACTTTTCTATTAAACTTCCTTTTCTATTTAATTTCCAAATTGATCGTT
Organism: Camellia sinensis; assembly: GCF_055761805.1. NCBI lineage: Eukaryota > Viridiplantae > Streptophyta > Magnoliopsida > Ericales > Theaceae > Camellia > Camellia sinensis. Next base: position 9,128,891 of record NC_138962.1, on the reverse strand, counting down.
AAGTTATAGTGGTTTCTTGAATGAACTTCCATTTTTAATTTTCTGCAACTTCCACTTTTTTTTTATTCAACTTCCATTTTTATTCAAGTTATTTTTCTATTCAACTTCTTTTTTTTATTTAATTTCCAAATAGATCGTTAAGGTATAGTGGTTTCTTGAATGAATTTCCATTTTTAATTTTCAGCAACTTCCATTTTTAATTTTATTTAACTTCCTTTTTTATTCAAGTTACTTTTCTACTCAAATTCCTTTTTTATTTAATTTCCAAATAGATCGTTAAGGTATAGTGGTTTCTTGAATGAATTTCCATTTTTAATTTTCAGCAACTTCCATTTTTAATTTTATTTAACTTCCTTTTTTATTCAAGTTACTTTTCTACTCAAATTCCTTTTTTATTTAATTTCCAAATAGATCGTTAAGGTACAATGGTTTCTGTATAGAACTTCCATTTTTAATTTTATGCAACTATTATTTTTATTTTCATTCAACTTCCATTTTTATTCAATTTACTTTTCTATTAAACTTTGTTTTTTTTATTTAATTTGCAAATAGATCGTTATGGTATAGTGGTTTCTTGAATGAACTTCTATTTTTAATTTTCTGCAACTTCCAATTTTATTTCTATTCAACTTCTTTTTTTATTCAAGTTTTTTTTGCTATTCAGCTTCCTTTTTTATTTAATTTCGAAATAGATTGTTAAGGTATAGTGATTTCTTGAATGAACTTTCATTTTTAATTTTCTGCAACTTCCATTTTCATTTTTATTCAACTTTCATTTTTATTCAAGTTATTTTTCTATTCAACTTTCATTTTTAATTTAATTCAACTTCCATTTTTATTCAATTTACTTTTCTATTAAACTTCCTTTTTTATTTAATTTCCAAATAGAACGTTAAGGTATTGTGGTTTCTTGAATGAACTTCCATTTTTAATTTTCTGCAACTTCCGTTTTTATTTTTATTCCCCTTCCATTTTTATTCAAGTTATTTTTCTATTAAACTTCCTTTTTTATTTAATTTTCAAATAGATCGTTAAGGTATCGTAGTTTCTTAAATGAACTTCCATTTTTAATTATCTGCAACTTCCCTTTTTTTTTTATTCAACTTCCATTTTTATTCAAGTTATTTTTGTATTCAACATTTTTTTTTATTTAATTTCCAAATAGATCGTTAAGGTACAGTGGTTTCTGTATTGAACTTCTATTTTTAATTTTATGCAACTTTCATTTTTATTTTTATTCAACTTCCATTTTTATTCAATTTACTTTTCTATTAAACTTCCTTTTTAATTTAATTTCCAAATAGATCGTTAAGGTATAGTGGTTTCTTGGATGAACTTCCATTTATAATTTTCTGCAACTTCCATTTTTATTTTTATTCTACTTCCATTTTTATTCAAGTCATTTTTCTATTCAACTTTCTTTTTTATTTAATTTGCAAATAGATCGTTAAGGTATAGTGGTTTCTTGAATGAACTTCCAATTTTAATTTTTTGCAACTTCCATTTTTATTTCTATTCAACTTCCTTTTTTATTCAATTTACTTTTCTATTAAACATCCCTTTTTATTTAATTTCCAAATAGATCGTTAAGGTATAGTGGTTTCTGGATTGAACTTCCATTTTTAATTTTATGCAACTTTCACTTTTATTTTTATTCAACTTCTATTTTTATTCAATTTACTTTCCTATTAAACTTCCTTTTTTATTTAATTTCCAAATAGATCGTTAAGGTATTGTGGTTTCTTGAATGACCTTCCAATTTTAATTTTCTGCAACTTCCATTTTTATTTCTATTCAACTTCTTTTTTTATTCAAGTTTCTTTTCTATTCAACTTCCTTTTTTATTTAATTTCCAAATAGATCTTTAAGGTATAATGGTTTCTGGGTTGAACTTCCATTTTTAATTTTATGCAGCTTTCACTTTTATTTTTATTCAACTTCCATTTTTATTCAATTTAAATTTCTATTCAACTTCCTTTTTTATTTATTTTCCAAATAGATCGTTAAGGTATGGTGGTTTCTTGAATGAATTCCATTTTTAGTTTTATGCAACTTCCGTTTTTATTTTTAATTAACTTCCATTTTTCTTCAAGTTACTTTTCTATACAACTTCCTTTTTTATTTAATTTCCAAATAGATCGTTAACGTACAGTGGTTTCTGGAATGAACTTCAATTTTTAATTTTGTGCAACTTCCATTTTTAAATTTCTGCAACTTCCTTTTTTATTCATGTTTCTTTTCTACTCAACTTTCTTTTTTATTTAATTTCCAAATAGATCGATAAGGTATAGTGGTTTCTGGATTGAACTTCTATTTTTAATTTTTTGCGAGTTTCATTTTTAATTTCATTCAACTTCCTTTTTTATTCAATTTACTTTTCTATTAAACTTCCTTTTTTATTTAATTTCCAAATAGATCGGTAAGGTATGTTGGTTTCTTGAATGAATTTTCATTTTTAATTTTCGGCAACTTCCATTTTTATTTTTAATTAACTTCCATTTTTCTTCAAGTTACTTTTCTATTCAACTTCCTTTTTTATTTAATTTCCAAATAGATAGTTAACGTATAGTGGTTTCTGGAATGAACTACCATTTTTAAGTTTATGCAACTTTCATTTTTATTTTTATTCAACTTCCATTTTTATTCAATTTACTTTTTTATTGAACTTCCTGTTTTATTTAATTTCCAAATAGATCGTTAAAGTATTGTGGTTTCTTGAATGAACTTCCATTTTTAATTTTCTGCAACTTCCATTTCTATTTTTATTCAACTTCCATTTTTATTCAATTTACTTTTCTATTAAACTTCCTTTTTTATTTAATTTCCAAATGGATCATTAAGGTATGGTGGTTTCTTGAATGAATTTCCATTTTTAATTTTCTGCAACTTTCATTTTTATTTTTAATTAACTTCCTATTTTCTTCATGTTTGTAACGCCCTCAAAATAAAAACATAAAGCCCATCAATATAGACATGCATTAATTTACAAAGTTCCACATTCTTTCATTCATTAGAGTTTCTTTACAAAAAGTATTACATGTTAACGACAAAAGCAAATGCCCTAAAGGCTTACAGCTTTCCAAGTTAACACTTGGTTACAACAAAAGAGTGCTAACTCATTTACACATTAAGCCCTTGGCTTGAATTTACATGTAATACATCAAAAAAAAGACAGCAAAAGTGTGTCCGCCTCTAGCCTCCCAAGCTACGTCCTTGGAGGTGGCATGCTACCTGTACCTGAAAATGAGATTCCCATATAGGGTGAGCCACAGCCCAGTAGAAATATACTAAACCAAATATGAACAATGACTAAAAGATTAGCAGTTGATAGATGGCCAACACAGATACTTTCCCTTATCACACTTTACGCTTTCATGACATACAAGTCCATATTACAGTCCATTTTTCAATTCCTTTCAATTCTCAATTTACAACCATGGCTCAGAACCTGGCCAAACAACTCATATGAGACAGTAACTCATATCAAACACTTCCCATTTCATTATAGATAAGCATACTAGCTATATCACACAACAACAGATAAGCAAACAAGCTATATCATCACTTCCACAGATATGCATATGAGCACTGAAAAATCTAGAAATCCTCTAGATGTTGATTTGTGATTATGTATCAATTTTAAGCAGAATATAACAATCCCAATCAAACAATCAAACAATCAAGACAGAGACACAACGATTTTAACGTGGAAAAAACCACAATTGGACACCTCCAACTGTGATCAAAAAACCACGGGCAACAGCCACAAGACAATCCACTAAGAAGAATTAAAGGAATTACACAGGTATACTCTCAATTACCTAGCGAATCCACAACGCCTAATTGAACCAACCTTTATGTGCCTCTTCCAACCCCATCTTCACCACGGAATTGTCTTTCTGATGAGCCACTCTGGATTCCACCACAGCTTCAGGCTCGAATTCTTCAGAATACACAACTGAAGAACAACACTCTCTTTTGTAGAACAAAACACAACCTTTGATGTACTCTCTTTAGAACATGAGTTGAATACTCAATAAAACATCAAGGAAAACTCCCAAAGTATCCCCAGATATAAACCCTAGAAACCAAAAAGAAGATCTGGAGCAGTTATCCTAAAAATCTGACCCAATACGCGAATTTATAGAATCTGTCCCGCGATCTCCGCTCGAGCTCAACACAGCCCGCTCGAGCGGACTGACCAAAAACTGCGTGCGAATAAACTGAGATGCGCTCGAGCGTAGGAGAATCCGCTCGAGCGTAAAATCACACCTTCCAGTATTTTTACAGGCGACTGCAGAGATGCTGAGAGCTTCCAATCCCCGCTAAACTGCGTGCGAACAAACTGAGATGCGCTCGAGCGTAGGAGAATCCGCTCGAGCGTAAAATCACACCTTCCAGTATTTTTACAGGCGACTGCAGAGATGCTGAGAGCTTCCAATCCCCGCTCGAGCGTCCCTTTCCCCGCTCGAGTGCGAAGGCCAAAAATGGAAAAACTGGAAAAAATAACATGATCGAACAGGCAACTTGGAATGCATTTTTGCATTTTGCTTCGGGGGCGCTGCCCCTCGACCCCGCCGTGGCGCTGCCCCTCGACCCCGCCGTGGCGCTGCCCCTCGACCCCGCCGTGGCGCTGCCCCTCGACCCCCGCGAGCTGACCGGGCAGCTCGATCCCCGTCATAATCAGCGAAGTGGCAATCTTGAAAGCTTTATCATCACAAACTTCTCTGAAATGCTTGATTCGGGTTGGATTCGCATCTAACAACTCGTAGCCTCACTGAAATAAAAATACGAATAAAATTACAACTTTAAGGAGTTTTGTCAAACGGGATTGCCAAGAAATAAAACCTAACAAGCACTATCACACTTCCAATGACAAGCATATGAGCTCTGTCAACACATTACTAGATAAGCATATGAGCTCTATCTACGGAGTCCATCCCCTATCTCCTCCCAACAACATCCGGTTTAGAGGTTCATCCCCTATCTTCCCCTAAACCGCGGAGTACATCCCCTATCTCCTCCAACACAACACAATGCATATAAACAACAATTATACACATCATCACACAATACATAAATTTAATGTATTCTTTCAATCGTCAATCTCAATGACACATTTTAGTGATTAGTTTCAGTTTGCCTAATCATCATGCATTGTCTACAACAATCAAGACTATCCTCCACCGATAGCCCAAAGCAGCTATTTCTATACAGAAAATAAATGCAACAATGGATATATAATCAACATTCCAACTAGGTGAGTGATAAGTAATCCAACTACACCCTTTTATCCCATAACTTCCCAAGTCAATTCCTCGTTTCTCATAATTAATTATACAAATTAATTAACCAATGTAATTAGGGCATTTTCCATAATTTACATTACAACCCTTAGGTTCCATTTTCATTAATGTTTCAACATTAATTCCACTTTCCCATGCCAAACATGCATTTAAGTCTTATATAAATAAAAATCCCACCTTTTGTAAAATTTACACAAAGGCCCCAAACTTTCACAAAATTACCAAACTTTCCCCAACATCTCAAAATACTAAAATTTAAAGACAAAGCTCATAGTATGGAGTAGGTTATCCCTACCTCGAAGTTAGAGCTCGGATGGAGAAGAGACCTAAAACCAACGTGCTCCAAAGACTGAGATTTTCAGATCAAAACGACGCCCTCGACAATCAACACAACTTTTACAAAGGCCGAAGAGAAGGAGGACACTCTAACTAGATCAAACCCTAGAGAGAAGGGAGTATCTAGAGAGAGAGGCTCTCAAAAATGGTTTTTAGAAAAAGTAGGAGAGAGAAAGAAAATCAAAAAGTGATTTGAAATCACCCAGCGGATAACTCATATACGTATGACCCGCTCGAGCGGAGAACACGACGCTCGAGCGCCAAGAACAAAAGTCTGGACACGCTCGAGCGCAATAAGGCCCGCTCGAGCGCCAAGACTCAAGAATAAAGCACTTCCGCTCGAGCGCGAAAACCAGTCCGCTCGAGCGTGGATTTCCCCCTCCCAGAACTTATACTCTGGAAGTACTACCCGCTCGAGCGCCAACCGACCCGCTCGAGCGCCACCGCTCGAGCGTAAACAAACCCGCTCGAGCGTAAAAATCACATCTGCAGAAGTTTTGCAGAGACACGAAATACTGGGAGTGTGCAATCTACGCTCGAGCGCCAGAACACCCGCTCGAGCGCTAGACTAGAAACCAAACTCCGCTCGAGCGCAGGACGACCCGCTCGAGCGTGACACCAAAAACCTGGGCAACAAGGATATAGACCAAGGCATAACCCACCTGTTCAACACAAGCCCATAAACATCCTAAAACTCAATCATGTGGAATTAAAGGACACAACAAGATAGATACCACTACCAACTTCACGGACCCGAGTCCGGAATACAACAGAACAGTAAAGGGATAACCGGGATCGCTATAATGTTACTTTTTACTCAACTTCCTTTTTTATTTAATTTCCAAGTAGATCGTTAACGTACAGTGGTTTCTGGAATGAGCTTCCATTTTTAATTTTATGCAACTCCCATTTTTATTTTTATTCAACTTCCATTTTTATTCAATTTACTTTTCTATTAAACTTCTTTTTTTTATTTAATTTCCAAATAGATCGTTATGGTATAGTGGTTTCTTGAATGAACTTCTACTTTTAATTTTCTACAACTTCCATTTTTATTTCTATTCAATTTCTTTTTTTATTCAAGTTTTTTTTTTCTATTCAGCTTCCTTTTTTATTTAATTTCCAAATAGATCGTTAAGGTATAGTGGTTCCTGGATTGAACTTCCATTTTTATTTTCATTCCAGTTCCATTTTTATTCAAGTTATTTTTCTATTCAACTTCCTTTTTTATTTAATTTCCAAATAGTTCGTTAAGGTATACTGGTTTCTTGAATGAACTTCCAATTTTAATTTTCTGCAACTTCCATTTTTATTTCTATTCAACTTCCTTTTTTATTCAACTCATTTTTCTATTCAACTTCTTTTTTTATTTAATTTCCAAATAGGTCGTTAAGGTGTAGTGGTTTCTTGAATGCTCATCCAATTTTAATTTTATGCAACTTCCATTTTTATTTCAATTCAACTTCTTTTTTATTCAAGTTTCTTTTCTATTCAGCTTCCTTTTTTATTTAATTTCTATATAGATCATTAAGGTATAGTGGTTTCTGGATTGAACTTCCATTATTAATTTTATGCAACTTTCACTTTTATTTTTATTCAACTTCCATTTTTATTCAATTTACTTTTCTATTAAACATTCTTTTTTATTTAATTTCCAAATAGATCGTTAAGGTATAGCGGTTTCTTTAATGAACTTCCATTTTTAATTTTCTGCAACTTCCATTTTTTTATTATTTAACTTCCATTTTTATTCAAGTTATTTTTCAATTCAAATTCTTTTTTTATTTAATTTCCAAATAGATCGTTAAGGTATAGTGGTTTCTCGAATGAACTTCCATTTTTAATTTTCTGCAACTTCCATTTTTAATTTTATTTAACTTCCTTTTTTATTCAAGTTTCATTTCTACTCAACTTCCTTTTTTATTTAATTTCCAAATAGATCGTTAAGGTATAGTGGTTTCTAGATTGAACTCCCATTTTTAATTTTATGCAACTTTCATTTTTATTTTCATTCAACTTCCATTTTTATTCAATTTACTTTTCTATTAAACTTTCGTTTTTATTTAATTTCCAAATAGATCGTTAAGGCATGGTGGTTTCTTGAATGAACTTCCATTTTTAATTTTATGCAGCTCCTATTTTTATTTTTATTCAAGTTCCATTTTTCTTCAAGTTATTTTTCTATTCAACTTCTTCTTTTATTTAATTTCAAAATAGATCGTTAAGGTATAGTGGTTTCTTGAATGAACTTCCATTTTTAATTTTCTGCAACTTCCTTTTTTAATTTTATTTGACTTCCTTTTTTATTCAAGTTTCTTTTCTACTCAACTTCCTTTTATATTTAATTTCCAAATAGTTCCTTAAGGTATAGTGGTTTCTGGATTGAACTTCTATTTTTAATTTTATGCAACTTTCATTTTTATTTTCATTCAACTTCCATTTTTATTCAATTTACTTTTCTATTAAACTTCATTTTTTATTTAATTTCCAAATAGATCGTTAAGGTATGGTGGTTTCTTCATGAATTTTCATTTTTAATTTTCTGCAACTTCCATTTTTATTTTTAATTAACTTCTATTTTTCTTCAAGTTACTTTTCTATTCAACTTCCTTTTTTGTTTAATTTCAAAATAGATCGTTAACGTATAGTGGTTTTTGGAATGAACTTTCATTTTTAATTTTATGCAACTTTCATTTTTTTTTTATTCAACTTCCATTTTTATTCAATTTACTTTTTTATTAAACTTCCTTTTTTATTTAATTTCCAAATAGATCGTTAAGGTATAGCGGTTTCTTGAATGAACTTCCATTTTTAATTTTCTGCAACTTTCATTTCAATTTTTATTGAACTTCCATTTTTATTCAATTTACTTTTCTATGAAACTTCGTTTTTTAATTAATTTCCAAATAGATCGTTAAGGTATAGTGTTTTCTTGAATAAACTTCCATTTTTAATTTTCTGCAACTTCCATTTTTTTTTTATTCAACTACCATTTTTATTCAAGTTATTTTTCTATTGAACTTCTTTTTTTATTTAATTTCCAAATAGATCGTTATGGTATAGTGGTTTCTTGAATTAACTTCCATTTTTAATTTTCTGCAACTTTCATTTTTAATTTTATTTAACTTCCTTTTTTATTCAAGTTTCTTTTCTACACAACTTCCTTTTTTATTTAATTTCCAAATAGATCGTTAAGGTATAGTGGTTTCTGTATTGAACTTCCATTTTTAATTTTATGCAACTTTCATTTTTATTTTCATTCAACTACCATTTTTATTCAATTTACTTTTCTATTAAACTTCGTTTTTTTATTTAATTTCCAAATAGATCGTTATGGTATAGTGGTTTCTTGAATGAACTTCTACTTTTAATTTTCTGCAACTTCCATTTTTATTTCTATTCAACTTCTTTTTTTATTCAAGTTTTTTTTCTATTCAGCTTCCTTTTTTATTTAATGTCCAAATAGAACGTTAAGGTATAGTGGTTTCTGGATTGAACTTCCATTTTTATTTTTATTCCACTTCCATTTTTATTCAATTTTTTTTTCTATTCAACTTCCTTTTTTATTTAATTTCCAAATGGATCGTTAAGGTATGGTGGTTTCTTGAATGAATTTGCATTTTTAATCTTCTGCAACTTTAATTTTTATTTTTAATTAACTTCCAATTTTCTTCATGTTACTTTTCTACTCAACTTCTTTTTTTATTTAATTCCCAAATAGATCGTTAACGTATAGTGGTTTCTGGAATGAAATTCTATTTTTAATTTTATGCAACTTCTATTTTTATTTTTATTCAACTTCCATTTTTATTCAATTTACTTTTCCATTAAACTTCGTTTTTTATTTAATTTCCAAATAGATCGTTATGGTATAGTGGTTTCTTGAATGAACTTCTATTTTCAATTTTCTGCAACTTCCATTTTTATTTCTATTCATCTTCTTTTTTTATTCAAGTTTTTTTTCTATTCAGCTTCCTTTTTTATTTAATTTCCAAATAGATCGTTAAGGTATAGTGCTTACTGGATTGAACTTCCATTTTTATTTTTATTCCAGTTCCATTTTTATTCAAGTTATTTTTCTATTCAACTTCTTTTTTTTATTGAATTTCCAAATAGATCGTTAAGGTATAGTGGTTTCTTGAATGAATTTCCATTTTTAATTTCCTGCAACTTCCATTTTTATTTTTATTCGACTTCCATTTTTATATAAGTCATTTTTCTATTGAACTTCCTTTTTTATTTAATTTCCAAATAGATCGTTAAGGTATAGTGGTTTCTTGAATGAACTTCCAATTTTAATTTTATGCAACTTCCATTGTTATTTCAATTCATGTTCTTTTTTTATTCAAGTTTCTTTTCTATTCAGCTTCCTTTTTTATTTAATTTCCAAATAGATCGATTAAGGTGTAGTGGTTTCTGGATTGAACTTCCATTTTTATTTTTATTCCACTTCCATTTTTATTCAAGTTAATTTTCTATTCAACTTCCTTTTTTATTTAATTTCCAAATAGATCGTTAAGGTATTGTGGTTTCTTGAATAAACTTCCAATTTTAATTTTCTGTAACTTTCAATTTTATTTCTATTCAACTTCCTTTTTCATTCAACTCATTTTTCTATTCAACTTACTTTTTTGTTTAATTTCCAAATAGGTCGTTAAGATATAGTGGTTTCCTGAATGCTCTTCCAATTTTAATTTTATGCAACTTCCATTGTTATTTCAATTCAACTTCTTTTTTTATTCAAGTTTTTTTTTTCTATTCAACTTCCTTTTTTATTTAATTTCTAAATAGATCGTTAAGGTATAGTGGTTTCTGGATTCAACTTCCATTTTTAATTTTATACAACTTTCACTTTTATTTTTATTCAACTTCCATTTTTATTCAATTTACATTTCTATTAAACTTCCTTTTTTTATTTAATTTCCAAATAGATCGTTAAGGTATAGTGGTTTCTTGAATGAACTTCCATTTTTAATTTTATGCAACTTTCATTTTTTTTTATTCGACTTCCATTTTTATTCTAGTTATTTTTCTATTCAACTTCTTTTTTTATTTAATTTCCAAATAGATCGTTAAGGTATAGTGGTTTCTTGAAAGAACTTCCAATTTTAATTTTATTTAACTTCCTTTCTTATTCAAGTTTCTTTTCTACTCAACTTCCTTTTTTATTTAATTTCAAATAGATCGTTAAGGTATAGTGGTTTCTGTATTGAACTTCCATTTTCAATTTTATGCAACTTTCATTTTTATTTTCATTCAACTTCCATTTTTATTCAATTTACTTTTCTATTAAACTTCATTTTTTATTTCATTTCCAAATAGATCGTTAAGGTATGGTGGTTTCTTGAACAAATTTCCATTTTTAATTTTCTGCAACTACCATTTTTATTTTTAATTAACTTCAATTTTTCTTCAAGTTACTTTTCTACTCAACTTCCTTTTTTATTTAATTTCCAAATAGCTCGTTAAGGTATAGTGGTTTCTGTATTGAACTTCTATTTTTAATTTTATGCAACCTTCATTTTTATTTTCATTCAACTTCTATTTTTATTCAATTTACTTTTCTATTAAACTTCCTTTTTTATTTAATTTCCAAATAGATCGTTAAGGTATGGTGGTTTCTTGAATGAATTTCCATTTTTAATTTTCTGCAACTTCCGTTTTTATTTTTAATTAACTTCAATTTTTCTTCAAGTTACTTTTCTATTCAACTTCCTTTTTCATTTAATTTCCCAATAGATCGTTAAAGTATTGTGGTTTCTTGAATGAACTTCAATTTTTAATTTTATGCAACTTCCATTTTTATTTTTATTTAACTTTCACTTTTCTTCAAGTTATTTTTCTATTCAACTTCTTTTTTTATTTAATTTCCAAATAAATCGTTAAGGTATAGTGGTTTCTTGAATGAACTTCCATTTTTAATTTTCTGCAACTACCATTTTTAATTTTATTTAACTTCCTTTTTTATTCAAGTTTCTTTTCTACTCAACTTCCTTTTCTATTTAATTTTCAAATAGATCGTTAAGGTACAGTGGTTTCTGGATTGAACTTGCATTTTTAATTTTATGCAACTTTAATTTTTATTTTTATTGAACTTCCATTTTTATTCAATTTAATTTCTATTAAACTTCCTCTTTTATTTAATTTCTAAATAGATCATTAAGGTATAGTGGTTTCTTTAATGAACTTCCATTTTTAATTTTCTGCAACTTCCATTTTTATTTTTATTCCACTTCCATTTTTATTGAATTTATTTTTTCTATTCAACTTCCTTTTTTATTTAATTTTCAAATAGATCGTTAAGGTATAGTGGTTTCTTGAATTAACTTCCATTTTTAATTTTCTGCAACTTCCATTATTATTTCTATTCAACTTCTTTTTTTATTCAAGTTACTTTTCTATTCAACTTCTTTTTTATTTAATTTCCAAATAGAACGTTAAGGTATAGTGGTTTCCGGATTGAACTTCCATTTTTAATTTTACGCAACTTTCACTTTTATTTTTTTTCAATTTACATTTCTATTAAACTTCCTTTTTTATTTAATTTCCAAATAGATTGTTAAGGTATAGTGGTTTCTTGAATGAACTTCCATTTTTAATTTTCTTCAACTTCCACTTTTACTTTTATTTTTATTCTAGTTATTTTTCTAATCAACTTCCTTTTTTTATTTAATTTCCAAATAGATCATTAAGGTACAGTGGATTCTTGAAGAATTTCCATTTTTAATTTTCTGCAACTTCCATTTTTATTCAAGTTACTTTTCAATCCAACTTCCTTTTTTATTTAATTTCCAAATAAATCATTAAGGTATAGTGGTTTCTTGAATGAACTTCCAATTTTAATTTTCTGCAACTTTCATTTTTATTTCTATTCAACTTCTTTTTTTATTCAAGTTTCTTTTCTATTCAACTTCCTTTTTTATTTAATTTCTAAATAGATCGTTAAGGTATAGTGGTTTCTGGATTGAACTTCCATTTTTAATTTTATGCAACTTTCACTTTTATTTTTATTCAACTTCCATTTTTATTGAATTTGCTTTTCTATTAAACTTCCTTTTTTATTTAATTTCCTAATAGAACGTTAATGTATAGTGGTTTCTTGAATGAACTTTCATTTTTAATTTTCTTCAAATTTCATTTCTATTTTTATTCAATTTTCATTTTTATTCAAGTAATTTTTCTATTCAACTTCCTTTTTTATTTAATTTCCAAATAGATCTTTAAGGTATAATGGTTTCTTGAATGACTTTCCATTTTGAATTTTCTGCAACTTTCATTTTTATTCAATTTACTTTTCAAATCAACTTCCTTTTTCATTTAATTTCCAAATAGATCGTTAAGGTATAGTGGTTTCTTGAATGAACTTCCAATTTTAATTTTCTGCAACTTTCATTTTTATTTCCATTCAACTTCTTTTTTTATTCAAGTTTCTTTTATATTCAACTTCCTTTTTTATTTAATTTCTAAATAGATCGTTAAGGTATAGTCGTTTCTGCATTGAACTTCCATTTTTAATTTTATGCAACTTTCACTTTTACTTTTATTCAACTTCCATTTTTATTCAATTTACTTTTCTATTAAACTTCCTTTTTTATTTAATTTCCAAATAGATCGTTAAGGTATAGTGGTTTCTTGAATGAACTTCCAGTTTTTTTTATTCAACTTCCATTTTTATTCAATTTATTTTTCTATTCAACTTCATTTTTTATTTAATTTCTAAATAGATCGTTAAGGTATAGTGGTTTCTTGAATGAACTTCTATTTTCAATTTTCTGCAACTTCCATTTTTTTTTATTCAACTTCCATTTTAATTCAAGTTATTTTTCTATTCAACTTCTTTTTTTATTTAATTTCCAAATAGATCGTTAAGGTATAGTGGTTTCTTGAATGAACTTCCATTTTTAATTTTCTGCAACTTCCATTTTTATTCAGGTTTCTTTTCTACTCAACTTCTTTTTTTATTTAATTTCCGAATAGATCGTTAAGGTATAGTGGTTTCTGGATTGAACTTCCATTTTTAATTTTAGGCACCTTTAACTTTTATTTTTATTCCACTTCCATTTTCATTCAATTTACTTTTCTATTAAACTACCTTTTTTATTTAATTTCCAAATAGATCGTTAAGGTGTAGTGGTTTCTTGAATGAACTTCCAATTTTAATTTTCTGCAACTTCCATTTTTATTTCCGTTCAACATCTTTTTTTATTCAAGTTTCTTTTCTATTCAACTTCTTTTTTATTTAATTTCCAAATAGATCGTTAAGGTATTGTGGTTTCTGGATTGAACTTCCATTTTTAATTTTATGCAACTTTCACATTTATTTTTATTCAATTTACTTTTCTATTAAACTTCTTTTTTTATTTAATTTTCAAATAGATCGTTAAGTTATAGTGCTTCCTGAATTGAACTTCCATTTTCAATTTCTACAACTTTCATTTTTATTTTTATTCCATTTCCATTTTTATTCAAGTTATTTTTCTAATCAACTTTCTTTTTTATTTAATTTCCAAATAGATCGTTAAGGTATAGTGGTTTCTTGAATGAACTTTCATTTTTAATTTTTTGCAAATTTCATTTCTATTTTTATTCAACTTTCATTATTATTAAAGTTGTTTTTCTATTCAACTTCCTTTTTTTTTTAATTTCCGAATAGATCGTTAAGGTATAGTGGTTTCTTGAATGAATTTCCATGTTGAATTTTCTGCAACTTCCATTTTTATTCAAGTTACTTTTCAATTCAACTTCCTTTTTTATTTAATTTCCAAATAGATCGTTAAGGTATAGTGGTTTCTTGAATGAACTTCCATTTTTAATTTTCTGCAACTTTCATTTCAATTTTTATTGAACTTCCATTTTTATTCAATTTACTTTTCTATGAAACTTCGTTTTTTACTTAATTTCCAAATAGATCGTTAAGGCATAGTGTTTTCTTGAATAAACTTCCATTTTTAATTTTCTGCAACTTCCATTTTTTTTATTCAACTTCCATTTTTATTCAAGTTATTTTTCTATTGAAATTCTTTTTTTATTTAATTTCCAAATAGATCGTTATGGTATAGTGGTTTCTTGAATGAACTTCCATTTTTAATTTTCTGCAACTACCATTTTTAATTTTATTTAACTTCCTTTTTTATTGAAGTTTCTTTTCTACTCAACTTCCTTTTCTATTTAATTTTCAAATAGATCGTTAAGGTACAGTGGTTTCTGGATTGAACTTGCATTTTTAATTTTATGCAACTTTAATTTTTATTTTTATTGAACTTCCATTTTTATTCAATTTAATTTCTATTAAACTTCCTCTTTTATTTAATTTCTAAATAGATCGTTAAGGTATAGTGGTTTCTTTAATGAACTTCCATTTTTAATTTTCTGCAACTTCCATTTTTATTTTTATTCCACTTCCATTTTTATTGAATTTATTTTTTCTATTCAACTTCCTTTTTTATTTAATTTTCAAATAGATCGTTAAGGTATAGTGGTTTCTTGAATTAACTTCCATTTTTAATTTTCTGCAACTTCCATTATTATTTCTATTCAACTTCTTTTTTATTTAATTTCCAAATAGAACGTTAAGGTATAGTGGTTTCCGGATTGAACTTCCATTTTTAATTTTACGCAACTTTCACTTTTATTTTTTTTCAATTTACATTTCTATTAAACTTCCTTTTTTATTTAATTTCCAAATAGATTGTTAAGGTATAGTGGTTTCTTGAATGAACTTCCATTTTTAATTTTCTTCAACTTCCACTTTTACTTTTATTTTTATTCTAGTTATTTTTCTAATCAACTTCCTTTTTTTATTTAATTTCCAAATAGATCATTAAGGTACAGTGGATTCTTGAAGAATTTCCATTTTTAATTTTCTGCAACTTCCATTTTTATTCAAGTTACTTTTCAATCCAACTTCCTTTTTTATTTAATTTCCAAATAAATCATTAAGGTATAGTGGTTTCTTGAATGAACTTCCAATTTTAATTTTCTGCAACTTTCATTTTTATTTCTATTCAACTTCTTTTTTTATTCAAGTTTCTTTTCTATTCAACTTCCTTTTTTATTTAATTTCTAAATAGATCGTTAAGGTATAGTGGTTTCTGGATTGAACTTCCATTTTTAATTTTATGCAACTTTCACTTTTATTTTTATTCAACTTCCATTTTTATTGAATTTGCTTTTCTATTAAACTTCCTTTTTTATTTAATTTCCTAATAGAACGTTAATGTATAGTGGTTTCTTGAATGAACTTTCATTTTTAATTTTCTTCAAATTTCATTTCTATTTTTATTCAATTTTCATTTTTATTCAAGTAATTTTTCTATTCAACTTCCTTTTTTATTTAATTTCCAAATAGATCTTTAAGGTATAATGGTTTCTTGAATGACTTTCCATTTTGAATTTTCTGCAACTTTCATTTTTATTCAATTTACTTTTCAAATCAACTTCCTTTTTCATTTAATTTCCAAATAGATCGTTAAGGTATAGTGGTTTCTTGAATGAACTTCCAATTTTAATTTTCTGCAACTTTCATTTTTATTTCCATTCAACTTCTTTTTTTATTCAAGTTTCTTTTATATTCAACTTCCTTTTTTATTTAATTTCTAAATAGATCGTTAAGGTATAGTCGTTTCTGCATTGAACTTCCATTTTTAATTTTATGCAACTTTCACTTTTACTTTTATTCAACTTCCATTTTTATTCAATTTACTTTTCTATTAAACTTCCTTTTTTATTTAATTTCCAAATAGATCGTTAAGGTATAGTGGTTTCTTGAATGAACTTCCAGTTTTTTTTATTCAACTTCCATTTTTATTCAATTTATTTTTCTATTCAACTTCATTTTTTATTTAATTTCTAAATAGATCGTTAAGGTATAGTGGTTTCTTGAATGAACTTCTATTTTCAATTTTCTGCAACTTCCATTTTTTTTTATTCAACTTCCATTTTAATTCAAGTTATTTTTCTATTCAACTTCTTTTTTTATTTAATTTCCAAATAGATCGTTAAGGTATAGTGGTTTCTTGAATGAACTTCCATTTTTAATTTTCTGCAACTTCCATTTTTATTCAGGTTTCTTTTCTACTCAACTTCTTTTTTTATTTAATTTCCGAATAGATCGTTAAGGTATAGTGGTTTCTGGATTGAACTTCCATTTTTAATTTTAGGCACCTTTAACTTTTATTTTTATTCCACTTCCATTTTCATTCAATTTACTTTTCTATTAAACTACCTTTTTTATTTAATTTCCAAATAGATCGTTAAGGTGTAGTGGTTTCTTGAATGAACTTCCAATTTTAATTTTCTGCAACTTCCATTTTTATTTCCGTTCAACATCTTTTTTTATTCAAGTTTCTTTTCTATTCAACTTCTTTTTTATTTAATTTCCAAATAGATCGTTAAGGTATTGTGGTTTCTGGATTGAACTTCCATTTTTAATTTTATGCAACTTTCACATTTATTTTTATTCAATTTACTTTTCTATTAAACTTCTTTTTTTATTTAATTTTCAAATAGATCGTTAAGTTATAGTGCTTCCTGAATTGAACTTCCATTTTCAATTTCTACAACTTTCATTTTTATTTTTATTCCATTTCCATTTTTATTCAAGTTATTTTTCTAATCAACTTTCTTTTTTATTTAATTTCCAAATAGATCGTTAAGGTATAGTGGTTTCTTGAATGAACTTTCATTTTTAATTTTTTGCAAATTTCATTTCTATTTTTATTCAACTTTCATTATTATTAAAGTTGTTTTTCTATTCAACTTCCTTTTTTTTTTTAATTTCCGAATAGATCGTTAAGGTATAGTGGTTTCTTGAATGAATTTCCATGTTGAATTTTCTGCAACTTCCATTTTTATTCAAGTTACTTTTCAATTCAACTTCCTTTTTTATTTAATTTCCAAATAGATCGTTAAGGTATAGTGGTTTCTTGAATGAACTTCCATTTTTAATTTTCTGCAACTTTCATTTCAATTTTTATTGAACTTCCATTTTTATTCAATTTACTTTTCTATGAAACTTCGTTTTTTACTTAATTTCCAAATAGATCGTTAAGGCATAGTGTTTTCTTGAATAAACTTCCATTTTTAATTTTCTGCAACTTCCATTTTTTTTTTATTCAACTTCCATTTTTATTCAAGTTATTTTTCTATTGAAATTCTTTTTTTATTTAATTTCCAAATAGATCGTTATGGTATAGTGGTTTCTTGAATGAACTTCCATTTTTAATTTTCTGCAACTTTCAATTTTAATTTTATTTAACTTCCTTTTTTATTCAAGTTTCTTTTCTACACAACTTCCTTTTTTATTTAATTTCCAAATATATCGTTAAGGTATAGTGGTTTCTGTATTGAACTTGGATTTTTAATTTTATGCAACTTTCATTTTTATTTTCATTCAACTTCCATTTTTATTCAATTTGCTTTTCTATTAATCTTCATTTTTTTATTTAATTTCCAAATAGATCGTTATGGTATAGTGGTTTCTTGAATGAACTTCCATTTTTAATTTTCTGCAACTTCCATTTTTATTCAATTTACTTTTCTATTAAACTACCTTTTTTTATTTGATTTCCAAATAGATCGTTAAGGTATAGTGGTTTCTTGAATGAACTTCCATTTTTCATTTTCTGCAACTTTCATTTCAATTTTTATTCAACTTCCATTTTTATTCAATTTACTTTTCTATTAAACTTCCTTTTTTATTTAATTTCCAAATAGATCGTTAAGGTATAGCTGTTTCTGGAATGAATTTCCATTTCTAATTTTCAGCAACTTCCATTTTTATTTTTAATTAAATTCCTGTTTTCTTCAAGTTACTTTTCTGCTCAACTTGTTTTTTGATTTAATTTCCAAATAGATCGTTAAGGTATAGTGGTTTCTTGAATGAACTTGCATTTTTGATTTTCTGCAACTTCCATTTTTATTCTATTTACTTTTCTATTAAACTTCATTTTTTTATTTAATTTCCAAATATGTCGTTACGGTATAGTGGTTTCTTGAATGAACTTCTATTTTTAATTTTCTGCAAGTTCCATTTTTATTTCTATTCAACTACTTTTTTTATTCAAGTTTCTTTTCTATTCAGCTTCCTTTTTTATTTAATTTCCTAATAGATCGTTAAGGTGTAGTGGTTTCTGGATTGAACTTCCATTTTTATTTTTATTCCACTTCCATTTTTATTCAAGTTCTTTTTCTATTCAACTTCCATTTTTATTTAATTTCCAAATAGATCGTTAAGGTATAGTGGTTTCTTGAATGAACTTACAATTTTAATTTTCTGCAACATCCATTTTTATTTCAATTCTACTTCTTTTTTTTTTCAAGTTTCTTTTCTATTCAACTTTCTTTTTTATTTAATTTCTAAATAGATCGGTAAGGTATAGTGGTTTCTGGATTGAACTTCCATTTTTAATTTTATGCAACTTCCATTTTTATTCAATTTACTTTTCTATTAAACTTCCTTTTTTATTTAATTTCCAAATAGATCGTTAAGGTATAGCGGTTTCTTGAATGAACTTCCATTTTCAATTTTCTGCAACTTTCATTTTTTTTTTTAACTTCCATTTTTATTCTAGTTATTTTCTATTCAACTTCTTTTTTTTATTTGATTTCGAAATAGATCGTTAAAGTATAACGGTTCCTTGAGTGAACTTCCATTTTTAATTTTCTGAACTTCCGTTTTTAATTTTATTTAACTTCCTTTTTTATTCAAGTTTCTTTTCTACTCAACTTCCTTTTTTATTTAATTTCCAAATCGATCGTTAAGGTATAGTGGTTTCTGTATTGAACTTCCATTTTTAATTTTATGCAGCTTTCATTTTTACTGTCATTCAACTTCCATTTTTATTCAATTTACTTTTCTATTAAATTTCATTTTTTATTTAATTTCCAAATAGATCGTTAAGGTATGGTGGTTTCTTGAATGAATTTTCATTTTTAATTTTCTGCAAATTCCATTTTTATTTTTAATTAAATTCAATTTTTCTTCAAGTTACTTTTCTACTCAACTTCCTTTTTTATTTAATTTCCAAATATATCGTTAAGGTATAGTGGTTTCTGTATTGAACTTCCATTTTAATTTTATGCAGCTTTCATTTTTATTTTCATTCAACTTCCATTTTTATTCAATTTAAATTTCTATTAAACTTCCTTTTTTATTTAATTTCCAAATAGATCGTTAAGGTATGGTGGTTTCTTGAATGAATTTCCATTTTTAATTTTCTGCAACTTCCATTTTTATTTTTAATTAACTTCAATTTTTTTTTCAAGTTACTTTTCTATTAAACTTCCTTTTTTATTTAATTTCCCAATAGATCGTTAACGTATAGTGCTTTCTTGAATGAACTTCCATTTCTAATTTTATGCAACTTTCATTTTTATTTTTATTCATCTTCCATTTTTATTCAATTTACTTTTTTATTAAACTGCCTTTTGTATTTAATTTCCAAATAGATCGTTAAAGTACAGTGGTTTCCAAAATGAACTTCCATTTTTAATTTTCTGCAACCTCTTTTTTTATTTTTATTTAACTTCGTTTTTCATTCAAGTTTCTTTTCTACTCAACTTCCTTTTTTATTTAGTTTCCAAATAGATCGTTAAGGTATAGTGGTTTCTGGATTGAACTTCCATTTTTAATTTTATGCAAGTTTCATTTTTATTTTTATTCAACTTCCAATTTTATTCAATTTACTTTTCTATTAAACTTCCTTTTTTATTTAATTTCCAAATAGATCATTAAGGTATAGTGGTTTCTTGAATGAACTTTCATTTTTAATTTTCTGCAACTTCCAGTTTTATTTTTATTCGACTTCCATTTTTATTCAATTTATTTTTCTATTCAACTTCCTTTTTTATTTAATTTCCAAATCGATCGTTAATGTATAGTGGTTTCTGTATTGAACTTCCATTTTTAATTTTATGCAGCTTTCATTTTTATTTTCATTCAACTTCCATTTTTATTCAATTTACTTTTCTATTAAATTTCATTTTTTATTTAATTTTCAAATCGATCGTTATGGTATGGTGGTTTCTTGAATGAATTTCCATTTTTAATTTTCTGCAAATTCCATTTTTATTTTTAATTAAATTCAATTTTTCTTCAAGTTACTTTTCTACTCAACTTCCTTTTTTATTTAATTTCCAAATAGATCGTTAAGGCATAGTGGTTTCTGTATTGAACTTCCATTTTTAATTTTATGCAGCTTTCATTTTTATTTTCATTCAACTTCCATTTTTATTCAATTTAAATTTCTATTAAACTTCCTTTTTTATTTAATTTCGAAATAGATCGTTAAGGTATGGTGGTTTCTTGAATGAATTTTCATTTTTAATTTTCTGGAACTTCCATTTTTATTTTTAATTAACTTCAATTTTTTTTCAAGTTACTTTTCTATTAAACTTCCTTTTTTATTTAATTTCCCAATAGATCGTTAACGTATAGTGGTTTCTTGAATGAACTTCCATTTCTAATTTTATGCAACTTTCATTTTTATTTTTATTCATCTTCCATTTTTATTCAATTTACTTTTTTATTAAACTGCCTTTTTTATTTAATTTCCAAATAGATCGTTATGGTACATCGGTTTCCAAAATGAACTTCCATTTTTAATTTTCTGCAACTTCTATTTTTATTTTTATTTAACTTCGTTTTTCATTCAAGTTTCTTTTCTACTCAACTTCCTTTTTTATTTAATTTCCAAATAGATCGTTAAGGTATAGTGGTTTCTGGATTGAACTTCCATTTTTAATTTTATGCAAGTTTCTTTTTTATTTTTATTCAACTTCCAATTTTATTCAATTTACTTTTCTATTAAACTTCCTTTTTTCTTTAATTTCCAAATAGATCATTAAGGTATAGTGGTTTCTTGAATGAACTTTCATTTTTAATTTTCGGCAACTTCCAGTTTTATTTTTATTCGACTTCCATTTTTATTCAATTTATTTTTCTATTCAACTTCCTTTTTTATTTAATTTTCAAATAGATCGTTAAGGTATAGTGGTTTCTTGAATGAACTTCCAATTTTAATTTTCTGCAACTTCCATTTTTATTTCTATTCAACTTCTTTTTTATTTAATTTCAAATAGATCGTTAAGGTATTGTCATGACCCCAAACCGCCCCTAGTAGTTTGGTGCCGTGATGGCCAGTAATCCTTAATTACCGAAGGCCAACTTTTCAAAACTTAACACAATCAGAGTATGGATATAGGGGGCTCACAAATGCGGAAGCGATAAATCAAATACAAGTGGTCCATAAGAGCTGTGCGTAGATCAAAGCAATGCCAAACATTCCAGATAACTTTACAACTTGAATACAACAGCGTAAAAATACATGTTACATCTTGATCAAAAGGCTTCTCGAGCCGTCATAAACAAAAGTACAGCTAATACAAGTCAAGAAGCATGATTTTCAAGATTTGCCGACATGCAAAGCAGGGCATCGCCGACGTAAATACAAAAGTAAAGCCGACATAAGCACGAATCCAAAACAAGCATCCAAAACGATCCAGGCGTCGCCGCCGTCCTGCTCATCACCTACATATATATAGAGGGGTGAGTACAAAACACAGTGAATGGTACTAATAATAAAGGTTTTGCATGAATATAGCCGAGGTCCTTCAAAACGAACTCATCAACTTTAGTAAAACGAGGGATGAACCGTATTCATCAATCAAATATTGCAAGTAACCAAAGATGTTCACTGACATAGGCAAAACAAGGGATGAACCGTATTCATCATTCAAGTACCATAACATCGGCGAAGCAAGGGATGAACCGTATTCATCATTTAAGTATCATAACATCGGCGAAGCAAGGGATGAACCGTATTCATCATTCAAGTATCATAACATCGGCGAAGCAAGGGATGAACCGTATTCATCATTCAAGTATCATAACATCGGCGAAGCAAGGGATGAACCGTATTCATCATTCAAGTATCAAGGGCTGTACGATCCGTAATCGTTTGGTCAAAAGTACTGCGAAAGTTTAGAGTCCTCCAATACAAGGGACTTGTGCACTTGGTACCGCGAAAGTTTAGAGTCCTCCAGTACAAGGGACTTGTGTTACTTAGGCCCGTAGCCCGATTTAACAAGGACCGTATCCTTTTATACTTAGTACTGCGAAAGTTTAAAGTCCTCCAGCACAAGGGACTTGTGTTACTTAGGCCCGTAGCCCGATTTAACAAGGACCGTATCCTTTTATACTTAGTACTGCGAAAGTTTAAAGTCCTCCAGCACAAGGGACTTGTGTTACTTAGGCCCGTAGCCCGATTTAACAAGGATCGTATCCTTTTCAAAGATGGCATCAAACAAGGAGTATACTTGACACATCAAAACAAGAGCAACTTATTCATGCTAACAAAATACTTTTGTCAAAACAAGGCAAGCAAGGTTTATCAAAACAAGTATAACAAAGCTTTATCAATAATACCACTCACCTAGTTCTTCAGGTGTAGACTCAAAGCAAATATCAAGGACCTACAATCACATGGCAAGTCACATTCTCAAGGTAAGCTCTATATACATGCAAATGATCTCGGCATTCTTGCCAGATCCAAGTCAAAGACAAAGCAAAACAAGCTGGGAGCTTAATCACTGCTCCCGTTTCTCGAAAACACACTGGGTACCGTCCAGAACTATGCCGAGGTCCCGCTAAACAAAGTCAGGAAAAACCTGGGTTTTCCTTTGAAGAGTATGAAGAACATGATCATTTGAAAGATGGATGCAAGTTCACAACTTGTTATAAAAATCTGAGTTTTCATGCCAAGAGTTCAAAATAGGGACCTGGGTACCCGTTCAGAAAGTCATGCAAGAACAAACACAAAAGCATGGTTTTCGTTCCAACTTTCGGATCAAAACGAGATTTTCTTCAAGAACACATGAAAAACCATTTTCTCTTTCCAAAACCAACTTCAAAACGATGCATGACATGCAACTCAAATCCGATCATGCAATGCAGCTAGATAATCCATAACAACATTCAAAGTAGATCAAGAATCTTACCCCAAAGCTCGAATCTAACGGTTCAAGCCACGAAGATCAAGCTTGGAAGACTACTCTCACTCAAGAACTCTTCTTCCTCCTCTCTAGAGCTTCTCTCTCTAAAACAAAGATTTGAGACAAGAAATGATTTGTTTCAGGATCTGCCGGCTGCCTTAACAATCAGCTCGGACACGTGGCGTTATCGGGTTGGTTCAGCTCCAAAAAGGTGATTGATAGACAAGACAAGTCTCTGACAAAGCGTATGCAGCAAGCTCGGGTAAGACACATCGGCAACAAGATGACATCGGCTCAAATCAAGGATTCAGCAACAGGATAGAAAACATCGGCTAGGGAGGACGACACTTGACTAAGCTGTGCCACACCTTGGCCGGGGTGCGCCACATCTCGGCCTAGGCCATACCTGCCCAAGGACAAGGTTCAAGTGCAAAACATCTCGGCAATGAATGCCCGGGGTGAAGATGGGGTTGAACAAGATCTCAAAATAGTTCTAAGCACAAGCTTCAAAGGCGGACTAAGCTCAAGATGACCTCGGCTACGCACACACACCAAACAAGGGACAAGATCACGCAAGTAATACTAACAAAACAAGGTAAACAAATCCTTCCAATTAACATAATAAAGCAAGACCACGCAAGAATGTATGCAAGTATGACAAGAGTAAGGTGAGGGTTGTTACATCCTACCCCCCTTAAAGAAGTTTGGTCCCCAAACTTAGATTACCTTGTTCAGAACAACTCCGGGTAACGGATTCTCATATCCTCTTCCTTTTCCCACGTGGTTGTTGTGCCATAATGCTCCTTCCATTCGACCTTTACCATCGGTATCGACCTGTTCCTCAATTGCCTCACTTGTCGGTCAATAATCCTCATTGGCTTCTCCTCGTAGCCCAAATCCTCATTAACTGTGATCTCGAAATGATCGATTGCATGTAGTGGATCTCGGATGTATTTTCTCAACATCGAAACATGAAACACATTATGGACTTGGCTCAAATCTGGCGGCAAAGCAAGTCTGTAGGCAACGGGATTAATTCTCTCAAGAATTTCAAATGGCCCAATATAGCGAGGTGCTAACTTACCTTTCCTTCCAAATCTAGAAACTCCTTTCATTGGTGAAACCTTCAGGAATACATGATTCCCAACTTCGAACTCTATCTCATTCCTTCTCTGATCGGCGTAGCTCTTTTGTCGGCTCTGGGCAGTTCTAATCCTCTGTTGGATAAGTTTAATCTTCTCTGTTGTCACTTGAATCAATTCGGGACCAAGCAGAGCTCTGTCTCCGACTTCGGTACAACATATCGGCGATCTACATTTCCTTCCATACAAGGCTTCATACGGCGCCATGCCAATGCTAGCTTGATAACTGTTATTGTAAGCGAATTCTACTAAGGGCAAATGTGTACCCCAACTTCCTTGGAAGTCCAACACACAAAGTCTAAGCATATCTTCAAGCGTCTGAATGGTTCTCTCTGTCTGCCCATCTGTCTGGGGGTGAAAAGCTGTACTAAATCTCAGCTCGGCTCCGAAAGCCCTCTGAAGACTCTGCCAAAATCTAGAAACAAATTTAGGATCTCGGTCTGAAACAATTGACATCGGCACTCCATGAAGTCTCACAATCTCGTTCACATATAGCAAGGCAAGTTGATTGGCGTTGAAGGTAGTCTTAACAGGTAGAAAGTGTGCTGACTTAGTTAACCTATCGACAACAACCCAAATTGAATCCATACCCTTAGGTGTTTTCGGCAAACCAATCACAAAATCCATGGAGATGTGCTCCCATTTCCACTCAGGAATCGGCAAAGGTTGAAGAAGTCCTGCTGGTCTTTGATGTTCTGCTTTCACTTGCTGACAATGTAAACACTGGGACACGAATTCTGCTATCTCTCCTTTCATACTTGGCCACCAGAAGGTCCGCTTCACATCTTGATACATTTTGGTGTTCCCTGGATGGACGGCAAACTTAGAACCATGGGCTTCCTGCAAAATCTTTTTCTTCAGCTCTGGGATGTCGGCCACGCATAACTTTCCTTCAAACTTGAGTACTTGGTTCTCGATGGTATACCCTGGTCTCGGCCTTGTGTCAATCTCCTCGGCTATTTTCTTGAGGAAGTTATCCTCCATTTGCCTTGTCTTTACTTCATTAACAATAGTCGGCTCTGCTGACATCACGGTTAAACATGCCAAATTTCCATCTGACTTCCTGCTCAAAGCGTCGGCTACACTGTTAGCTTTTCCCGGGTGATATTGAATTTGCATATCATAGTCTTTCAACAACTCAAGCCACCGTCTCTGTCTCAAATTCAATTCCTTCTGAGTGAATAGATACTTTAAGCTCTTATGATCTGTAAAAACCTGACAAGTAGCTCCATACAAATAGTGACGCCAAATCTTTAAAGCAAATACCACGGCCGCCAATTCTAAGTCATGGGTAGGATAGTTTTTCTCATGAGGTTTCAACTGACGAGATGCATAAGCTATAACTTTACCCTTTTGCATTAATACACAACCCAAACCCTTATGTGATGCATCACTATAGACATGAAACTCTTCGTTACCTGATGGTAGTACAAGTACTGGTGCTGTAATTAACCTCGTCTTCAGTTCCTGGAAGGCTGACTCCCGATCTTTAGTCCATTCATACAGTGTTCCCTTCTTAGTCAGTTGCGTTAATGGAATTACAATCCTTGAGAAATCTTTCACAAACTTTCCGTAATAACCTGCCAACCCCAGAAAACTACGAATCTCGGACACATTAGTCGGCCTCGGCCAATTTACTACGGCTTCAACTTTGCTAGGATCTACTGAAATACCCTCTTCATTAATCATATGACCCAAAAATGAGATGGTAGAAAGCCAAAACTCACACTTGTTAAACTTCGCATACAATTTCCGTTCTCTCAAAAGCTGTAAGGCAAGTCTCAAATGGTTTTCATGTTCAATATCACTCTTGGAATAGATCAATATATCATCAATGAAAACAACTACAAATTCATCTAAATATGGTTTGAAGATTCTGTTCATTAAATCCATAAATGCAGCAGGGGCATTGGTCACTCCAAAAGGCATTACTAAAAACTCGTAGTGGCCATATCTTGTTCGAAAAGCAGTCTTCTCAACATCTTCGGCTTTAACCTTAAGCTGATGGTAACCAGACCGAAGGTCGATCTTAGAAAAGACTCGTGCTCCTTGTAATTGGTCAAGTAGATCATCAATTCTAGGTAACGGGTACTTGTTCTTAATGGTGACTTTATTAAGTTCTCTATAGTCAATACAAAGACGGAGCGTGCCATCCTTCTTCTTAACAAATAAAACAGGTGCTCCCCATGGTGAAGTGCTCGGTCTAATAAATCCCTTATTTAACGACTCTTGCAATTGCAGTTTCAATTCTCTAAGTTCAGCTGGGGCCATCCTATAAGGTGGTTTGGAGATCAGCTGCGTTCCCGATATAACATCGACAGTAAACTCTATTTCTCTATCGGTCAAGTGGCCAGGCAATTCGTCCGGAAAGACGTCGGGGAAATCATTAACAATCGGGATGTCGGCTAAGTTAACATTTCCATTCTGATCACTCAGTATACTACACAAGTAACCTCGACACCCTTTCTGAATTAACTTACAGGCCTTAATGGACGAAATCAAGTATGGTGGGGGCACTATCCCTTTACCCTGGAAAGTAATCTCGGCTAGGTTCGGGGGTCTCAGTGTGACACTTTTCGAAACACAATTAATAGATGCATTGTTTGTAACTAACCAGTCCATTCCCAGTATAATATCAAAATGAGCTAGGTCTAGAGGCATTAGATCTACTAGCAATTCAACATTCTCAATCACAACAACACATGCTCTGTAAATGGATGCAACAAACATAGATCTCCCAGATGGAGTAGATACAGACAACACATAATCAAGGGGCTCTAGTTCTCTATTTATTTTCTCGACAAACTTAGTAGATGTAGACGCGCCCGCGGAGGGCCTCATGCTACAGTTCGGACTCGATTTGTGTCACGGTTCTTAATCTGAACCAAAGAGTCCAAATCTGGCAAATCGTTTTGAGAAACAGATTTTTTTTTTGAAAAGAAGTGCCAAACATGGACTGCTTTGCCAGATATAGAGTCGCCACCTAAATATTTTAAAATGGGGAAATTTAGGAAACCCTGACTCCGTGCCGAAGGCCACATGTCCGTCATCACCGGAGTTGTCTCGGCTCGTGGAGCTTAGGTACGATCGGGGAAGGTTAGCTATGAGCACCCCCTTTCGCCTGGTCCGAAGACCGGCCTCTACTAACCGTGATATCCAATTGTGAAAACGTTACGTGTTCTTAAACCGGTTATTAGCCTAGAATTACTATGTTGTGCGCGCAGCAAACAAGTATAGACCAAATCACCCAAATTGGAACAAAACATTTCATGTTTGTTTTGAAAATGGTTTGCTACTCGCAAGTAGGCTAAAATGCAGATTTTGCCACCCTCAAGTGGGCTTTTAGAAAAGACGATTTTGCCACTATCTAGTGGGCTTAAAACTCACAGTTTTAATGCATTATTCCAATTTAGGTAATTCAACCTCCATCCACAGGCATTCAAGCAGTTATATCACATAAGCAGCTAGCCTCATGGTAATCATACTGTCCTGGCAACATTCACACGCATACTGGATGCTAAAGCAAAAAAGCTTACCTAGTACTCCGTGCCAAAATAATAAACTAGTTAGCAAACATGCATGTCCTAGTTCATGTTATTTTGCCTAATGCAACACATACAAGGTGCAATTTTAGTTAGGCTCGGTTAACCTAGATATGGCATACGATATGCAACCAACTAATTCATGTATTCAATTTTGGAATTTGAAAATACGAATGCGTCTAGCATGATGTACCGAGCCCGGTGCATGTCAACAAATGCATGAATGCACGCATGCATAGCATAAGGTATGCTAAAATAAATGTGCCCTAATCTACCATCATAAGCAGGTAAATAAAAGGGAAGAAAGACGTGAGGTTGGAAGACATACACACACTCACGCACACTTATTACACCATTGCCCTCACTCGGAGGGTCCAAATAAATATTACAGTCCCGAATAATAAACAAATAAAAATTATTACAGAATTTCCTAATTAATCAATAAATTAAATGTAAATGGAAAGTGGCCACAGCCTGCCTTGGAATGCGTGAATGATGCATGCTTGACCCATCTCGCCCGAAAAGCCCGTACTATACTCTTGCCGCCTCTGTTTGTACTGCCTTGTCTTTCTGAAAATTTCCAAAGTGCTGGAACAAGCTCTCTACTTCCTGCAGAGCACCACCGGCCAGACAGAATTGCCACCGGCACTCCAAAATTCCCGTCGGCACTTTATCAGATTCATCGGCACTCCAGATAGTGCCGGTCGGCACTAAATTCTGCCGGTCGGCAGAAACTTCCTGCAATAGACAATTTGACAGCAAACAGAGGACAGGCAGTGCATAGTATGGAGTTTTTGGACGCATGTAAGCATGGTCCTACTTCTTATCATATTTTGGACTCAAAGAAGCATGACTTTCGATCCTTGAATCATCAATGGTACATGGTGAGTCAAAGGATCGAATTTGCCATTTGATATGAAAATGCATGCAACAAACAACATGAAAACCGAGGCCTTATCAAGTTAGAGTCAAAGGTCCCGATGACCGGGGATCAAGGCACATTACATCACTTGAAGTACGAATGGTCCTTGACTCCCACACTTGGTTTGACACCCCAAACCAAGTAAATGCAATGCATGTAATGCTCACAAGCCTCAAATGTAACACGCCACCAAGATATAAAACACAACAAGCAATATGCAATTATCATGACAAAATGTATGATACCAAGTGCACAAGATACAAACATGATGCAAACATGGAGCAAATTGACCATGGAATTGATGTGCTACAAAGCTTAATGGAACAAATATGCGGCAAACATGGAGCAAGCATGCAAGAGGGCTTGAAGTGGCGAAGGGGGCAGGCCCTTACCCTTCTCAAAACAGTGGCCAAAAGTGCTTAAAATGATAGACAATCAACTCATGTTAACAAGCAAACTTATGGTCCCAAAGCTAAGGCACTAAAGGAGACAACTTACCCCCACCAACATGGCCATTCATGGCATGATTAAAACAAGTAAAAAAACAGAATTTATGCATGCAAGATATGACCCCAAAAACTCCTAATATGGCAACTAAAATAAGCCCCATGAAACAAATGCACCAAGGCTCATTCTTAGGCATAGGAAGACACAACCTCAAGATATGGAAAAGACCATGCATGCACACATGTAGGCATGATTTTTGGACTAAAATGGCATGGCAAACAACCTCCACTCATCAAAGTAGACCAATCAAAGCACTTATGATTCATATACTTGAGGGCTCACAAGCCAAAATACATAGCAACCATAACAAATATGCCAAACATGACCAAGTTGATAACCAACAGATTTTTAAGCATGGAAAAACAATGCTAAATGCTTCATGGAACCAAGCCAACACACACAAAAATCATGGCCTAATCATGGGATGTATTTCTAAGCAAGATGGAGCAATACAAAGCAAGTATCACAAGCATACAAGGGGGCCCAAATCCGACCAAAAACAGAGGTTATGTAAGACCTAAGATGCCTAAAAAAGTACTGAAATGAAGCCAAGAAACAACAAGCACACATGCTATCCTTTTGAGCCCAAAAGGCAAGGAAACAAAACCATAAAGGGAGAGGGGTGTCCCTCCCCTATGCAACACTTCAAACCAACTTTTTTGACACTAAAATACACTGATTTTTGGTGATCAAAAGATCAAGAGGCTGAAGTGCACAAAACCTTATCAAAATGGCACCAAAATAGGCTAAACAAGGCCTAAGAGGGTGAGTTTGCAATCTAACCACAAAGTGACCTTAATGAAAGTGTTAGAGCAGGAAAATATGAGCCTTTTTTATGTTATATACAAGAGCCAAAACAATAAACAAAATAGGTAGAAAACAAATGCAAGTTTGGGGAATAAAAGGGAAGATGCTCACCCTTGAAGAACCCTTGAAGAACAAATGGCCTAACCTCCTTCTTTGGATCAAAACCAGTCCAAAGCTCAAGAAACAACTCCCCCAAGTCCCTCAATCTCGGACTAAGGTGTAATGGTGTGTGTAATGGTGCAAAAGTAAGGTAAAACACACCTTTTGGGCCAAGAAACACACACAAGAAGGGAGAGGGAGAGAGGTATAGAGACAATATGTATCTATATCTCTAAAGGCTGATTTTGCTTCTGTTTTTCTAACCTAGAACCAAGAGGCAAGCCTCTCTCTTATAAGGATCCCTCTTGCAAAGCTTATTCAACAAGCTTGGCTAGAGGGAAATCCCTCCATACACGTGTATGGAGGGGAAAGGAGTTGGTGCCAGCTATCACAGCTGGCACAAAATATCTTCATAAAGTGGAGGAACAGTGGTCGGCTGCCCAAAAAAGCTATTCCGGCAAAAAACAGTGCCGACCGGCAACATATTATGCCGATCGGCAATAAAGTGTGCCGACCGGCAAACAAAATTGCCGATGGAAGAAAAAGACCAGCCGGTGGCCTCCAGCCACTGCCGGTGGTGTATGGGGATGTCTCACAAGGCATTCCCTGCCCCTCTAAGGCAAAACAAAAGTGTTTGGTGCAAAACCAGACACTAAACAGTCGAGTTCGGGGATCCTGAGGCAAGGCGCGCGAGCCGAGACCTCCGGGAACTCCAAACGAACACAATCATGGATGATCACCGAGTGTTCAAACGGTGACGTCCAAGTCTTGAGGACGGTCAAAAATGGGGTGTCTACAGTAGATATAAACGAATGAGTAGAACCCTAATCAATCAACACATAAGCATCTTGGGAGCAAATTAGAAGTATACCTGACACTACTGCCTCAGCATTCTGAGTGTCTCCTGGTACTAATGCAAACACTCTGCCTTGTCTCATCTGTCCTTTCCCAGCATTTCCCTTCTGAACGGAACCCGAGGTATTCTCACCTTTCTTGTTGTTTTCAGCCTTTGTCTTGGGGCAATCTCTCACATAATGGCCCATCTCACCACATTCATAACAGGCTCCAGACGTTCGTCGACAGATCCCGAAATGCTGTTTCCCACAATCCGAACACATCGGTTTAGCACTCTCTTCCTGCCTTAGGTTACTAGTACTGCCCATGTTCGTTCTCTTCTTGGTGCCCAGCTGTCCTCGGCGATTGTCATAGTTCTGCCTCTTTCGCTGGTTTTCTCCCGAGCTCTGGTATCGGTTCAAATTAGCTTCGGCCTGAATGGCTTTGTCCAATACTTCGGCATAAGTCGGCATATCGAGCAAGTTGACCCGGTCTTGAATCGGTCCACGAAGCCCACACTCGAACTTCCTGGCCTTCATATATTCATCGTTGGTCATGTGAGGTACAAACCTTACCAATTCAGTAAAAGCGCGGTCATATTCGGCCACTGTTCTGTTGCCTTGCGTCAGAGTATGAAATTCGGTAGCCTTGCGGTTTCGAACACTTAGGGGAAAATGTTTCTTGTAGAACAACTCTAAGAATCGGGTCCAGGTCAAATCTGGATTGCTCCCTCTAACCATCATCCACCACCTGCGGGCGTCATCATCTAATGTGAATGCTGCCAATGTCACTTTCTGAGCGTCAGTGCTAGGGAAGATCTCGAACAACGTTTCCATTTCCAAAACCCATGCCTCAGCCTTCATCGGCTCTATACCCCCAGAGAACCTTGGTGGTCTCATTTTCTTGAACTCCCTGATCAAAGCTATCGTGCCATCCCCATATAAGGCTGGTTGCGGGGGAATTTGCGGCACTGGAGGAGGTGGAGGTGGAGCTACATTTCGGCCGTTGGTCTGCTCGGCCTGAGTCGACGTAGCACTAGCGAACTGATGTCTGGTTTGCCTCAACTCGCGGGCCAAACCTTCAACTAATCTTTCCAATCTGTCCATTCTATCTTCGGGCTGATCTCGGCCAAGTGGTGGTCTACCTCTCCTCATGATAATATGAGTATGCAAGGTATGACTTTAAAACAATTAAGCAAATAACCACATAGGCAATAGCAAATAAGTATATCAAGACAATGCACGCTTCACTCAAACAACAAATACCATGATGCAACCCTAACATCTTTCTAAGGGAAATCCTATGCTCTTCAGGACTCAAAGTGTGTGAATAGCGTATACCGAGGAACTTGTGCTCTGATACCATTCTGTCACGGCACCAAACTACTAGGGGCGGTTTGGGGTCGTGACAGGTATAGTGGTTTCTGGATTGAACTTTCATTTTTAATTTTATGCAACTTTCAATTTTATTTTTATTCAATTTACTTTTCTATTAAACTTCTTTTTTTATTTAATTTCCAAATAGATCGTTGAGGTATAGTGGTTTCTTGAATGAACTTCCATTTTTAATTTTCTACAACTACCATTTTTATTTTAATTCCACTTCCATTTTTATTAAAGTTATTTTTCTATAAAACTTCCTTTTTTATTTAATTTCCAAATAGATCGTTAAGTTATAGTGGTTTCTTGAAGAATTTCCATTTTTAATTTTCTGCAACTTCCATTTTTATTCAAGTTCCTTTTCAATCCAACTTCCTTTTTTATTTAATTTCCAAATAGATCGTTAAGGTATAGTGGTCTCTTGAAGAATTTCCATTTTTAATTTTCTGCAACTTCCATTTTTATTCAAGTTCCTTTTCAATTCAACTTCCTTTTTTTACTTAATTTCCAAACAGATCGTTAAGGTATAGTGGTTTCTTGAATGAACTTCCAATTTTAATTTTCTGCAACTTCCATTTTTATTTCTATTCAACTTCTTTTTTTATTCAAGTTTCTTTTCTATTCAACTTCCTTTTCTATTTAATTTCTAAATAGATCGTTAAGGTATAGTGGTTTCTGGATTGAACTTCCATTTTTAATTTTAAGCAACTTTAACTTTTATTTTTCTTCAACTTCTATTTTTATTCAATTTACTTTTCTATTAAACTTCCTTTTTTATTTAATTTCCAAATAGATCGTTAAGGTATAGTGGTTTCTTGAATGAACTTTCATTTTTAATTTTCTGCAAATTTCATTTCTATTTTTATTCAACTTTCATTTTTATTCAAGTCATTTTTCTATTCAACTTCCTTTTTTATTTAATTTCCAAATAGATCGTTAAGGTATAGTGGTGTCTTGAATGAATTTCCATTTTGAATTTTCTGCAACTTCCATTTTTATTCAATTTACATTTCAATTCAACTTCCTTTTTTATTTAATTTCCAAATAGATCGTTAAGGTATAGTGGTTTATTGAATGAACTTGCAATTTTAATTTTCTGCAACTTCCATTTTTATTTCTATTCAACTTCTTTTTTTATTCAAGTTTCTTTTCTATTCAACTTCCTTTTTTATTTAATTTCTAAATAGATCGTTAAGGTATAGTGGTTTCTACATTGAACTTCCATTTTTAATTTTATGCAACTTTCACTTTTATTTTTATTCAACTTCCATTTTTATTCAATTTACTTTTCTATTAAACTTCGTTTTTTATTTAATTTCCAAATAGATCGTTATGGTATAGTGGTTTCTTATTTGAACTTCCATTTTTAATTTTTTGCAACTTCCATTTTTTTTTATTCAACTTTCATTTTTGTTGAAGTTATTTTTCTATTCAACTTCTTTTTTATTTTAATTTCCAAATGGATTGTTAAGGTATAGTGGTTTCTTGAATGAACTTCTATTTTTAATTTTCTGCAACTTCCATTTTTTTTATTCAACTTTCATTTTTATTGAAGTTATTTTTCTATTCAACTTCTTTTTTTATTTAATTTCCAAATAGGTTGTTAAGGTATAGTGGTTTCTTGAATGAACTTTCATTTTTAATTTTCTGCAACTTCCATTTTTATTTTTATTTAACATCCTTTTTTATTCAAGTTTCTTTTCTACTCCACTTCTTTTTTTATTTAATTTCCAAATAGATCGTTACGGTATAGGGGTTTCTGGATTGAACTTCCATTTTCAATTTTATGCACCTTTAACTTTTATTTTTTTTCAACTTCCATTTTTATTCAATTTACTTTTCTTTTAGACTACCTTTTTTATTTAATTTCCAAATAGATCGTTAAGGTATAGTGGTGTCTTGAATGAACTTCCAATTTTAATTTTCTGCAACTTCCATTTTTATTTCTATTCAGCTTCCTTTTCTATTCAAGTTTCTTTTGGATTCAACTTCTTTTTTATTTAATTTCCGAATAGATCGTTGAGCTATAGCGGTTTCTGGATTGAACTTCCATTTTTAATTTTATGCAACTTTCACTTTTATTTTTATTCAATTTACTTTTCTATTAAACTTCCTTTTTTATTTAATTTCCAAATAGATCGTTAAGGTATAGTTGTTTCTTGATTGAACTTCCATTTTTAATTTTCTACAACTTCCATTTTTTATTTTTATTTAACATCCTTTTTCATTCAAGTTTCTTTTCTACTCAACTTCCTTTTTTATTTAATTTCCAAATAGATCGTTAAGTTATAATGGTTTCTGGATTGAACTTTCATTTTTAATTTTATGCAACTTTCATTTTTAATTTTATTCAACTTCCATATTTATTCAATTTACTTTTCTATTAAAGTTCCTTTTTTATTAAATTTCCAAATAGATCGTTAAGGTATAGTTGTTTCTTGAATGAACTTCCATTTTTAATTTTCTGCAACTTCTATTTTTATTTTTATTTAACATCCTTTTTCATTCAAATTTCTTTTCTACTCAACTTCGTTTTTATTTAATTTCCAAATAGATCGTTAAGTTTTAATGGTTTCTGGATTGAACTTCATTTTTAATTTTATGCAACTTTCATTTTTAATTTTATTCAACTTCCATTTTTATTCAATTTACTTTTCTATTAAACTTCCTTATTTATTTAATTTCCAAATAGATCGTTAAGGTATAGTGATTTCTTGAATGAACTTCCATTTTTAATTTTCTGAAACTTCTATTTTTATTTTTATTTAACATCCTTTTTCATTCAAGTTTTTTTCTACGCAACTTCCTTTTTCATTTAATTTCCAAATAGATCGTTAAGTTATAATAGTTTCTGGATTGAACTTCTATTTTTAATTTTATGCAACATTCATTTTTAATTTTATTCAACTTCCATTTTTATTCAATTTACTTTTCTATTAAACTTCCTTTTTTATTTAATTTCCAAAAAGATCGTTAAGGTATAGTGGTTTCTTGAATGAACTTCCATTTTTAATTTTCTGCAACTTCTGTTTTTATTTTTATTTAACATCCTTTTTCATTCAAGTTTCTTTTCTACTCAACTTCCTTTTTTATTTAATTTCCAAATAGATCGTTAAGTTATAATGGTTTCTGGATTGAACTTCCATTTTTAATTTTATGCAACTTCTATTTTTATTTTTATTCAACTTCCATTTTTATTCAATTTGCTTTTCTATTAAACTTCTTTTTTTTATTTAATTTCCAAATAGAGCGTTATGGTATAGTGGTTTCTTGAATGAACTTCTATTTTTAATTTTCTGCAACTTCCATTTTTATTTCTATTCAACTTCTTTTTTTATTCAAGTTTTTTTTCTATTCAGCTTCCTTTTTTATTTAATTTCCAAATATATCGTTAAGGTATAGTGGTTCCTCGATTGAACTTCCATTTTTATTTTTATTCTAGTTCCATTTTTATTCAAGTTATTTTTTTATTCAACTTTCTTTTTTATTTAATTTCCAAATAGATCGTTAAGGTATACTGGTTTCATGAATGAACTTCCAATTTTAATTTTCTACAGCTTCCATTTTTATTTCTATTCAACTTCGTTTTTTATTCAACTCATTTTTCTATTCAACTTCTTTTTTTTTTTAATTTCCAAATAGGTCGTTAAGGTGTAATGGTTTCTTGAATGCTCATCCAATTTTAATTTTATGCAACTTCCATTTTTATTTCTATTCAACTTCTTTTTTATTCAAGTTTCTTTTTTATTCAACTTCCTTTTTTATTTAATTTCTAAATAGATCGTTAAGGTATAGTGGTTTCTGGATTGAACTTCCATTATTAATTTTAGGCAACTTTCACATTTGTTTTTATTCAACTTCCATTTTTATTCAATTTACTTTTCTATTAAACTTCCTTTTTCATTTAATTTCCAAATAGATCGTTAAAGTATAGCGGTTTTTTCAATAAAATTCCATTTTTAATTTTCTGCAACTTCCATTTTTTTTTACTTAACTTCCATTTTTATTCAAGTTATTTTTATAGCGACCCCGGTCTTTTCCCATTTAATTATTGTATCCGGACTGTTTCCGTAGATTCTGTCATTGTATAATGGTTGTGTTGTTATTCCTTATTTTCTCATTTGGAATTATAGGATGTGTTGGGCAGGTTTGTTTCAGGTTGGTTGGGTTTTGAAACCAAGTGTTGCTGTCCAGGTTTTTGGTTCTTCGCTCGAGCGAGGAGTTGTTCGCTCGAGCGAGAGGTAGTGTGTGATTTGGACCTGTAGCTGTGCATTCTTGGCTCGAGCGAGCTTTTCTTCGCTCGAGCGAGTTAGTTCATCCTTCGCTCGAGCTATAGTTCCTTCGCTCGAGCGTGTGTCTGGGTTCAGACCTGAGGGTTTGAGTTCTTCGCTCGACCGAGCTTTCTTTCGCTCGAGCGAGCATTTGAGTTGTTGGCTCGAGCAAGGCTTCCTTGGCTCGAGCGTAGTTTCTCTGTGTCTGGTCGCTCGAGCGACCAAGTCTTCGCTCGAGCGAGCCTGTCCAGTTTATATATACAGCAGTGGGATTTGATCAGTCTTTTTCATTTTCTTTTGATTCCAAACCCTAGGTCCGACTTCTCTCTCTCCCTACTCACCTTCTTTCTTAGATTTGATCCACTTAGAGTGTGTTTCTACCCTAGATCCTTCATTAAAAAGATAGAGTGAGGCAAGGGCTACCATTTAATTTGAGCATTTGGCGATTTGGAGCACTTTGGTATTTGGGCACTCATCTCTTTCTTCACCTTTTGGGTTGTTTTCTTTGAGGTAGGGATTTCCTACTCCATTTTATAGGTTATGTTCTAAGTTTTGGTATTTTAATATGTTGGGAATACTTTGGTAAATTTTGGGAAAAACCTTAGTTGAATTATTGAATTGATTTGTGTAAGTAATTCATGGAATTGGGAAAAGATGGTTAAATTCATGGAATTGGGGAATTCATTGATTAAATGGCATAATTGGATAATTTGAATCATTTGTCTATTGAATTGTGGACATAGTTATTTTCAGTTTAGAAATAACTGCTTTGGGCTATCGGTGGAGGATAGTCATGATTGTTGTAGACATTGCATGTGGATTAGGAATAACTGGAACTAATCACATTGGTTAAGTCATTGATTTTGACTGTGGCATTGATACAGAAAATACGTGTATTGATTGAGCATTGCATTTGCATACATTGTTTGTGTGTGGGAGGAGATAGGGGATGTACTCCACGGTTTAGGGGAAGATAGGGGATGGACCTCTAAACCGGATTTTGTTTGGGAGGAGATAGGGGATGGACTCCATTAGCATCACTTTTATGTGTGCTTATTTATATAGAAGTGTTTTATTGATACAGCACTAAAATGTGTATCAATCTGGAAGTATGAAGTGTTTGATTTAAGCTTGAGTCTCATTTGTTTGTTGATATTGGAAGGTTGTGAATATGATATATGTGATTCACTGTTGTAAGTTTGGCCAGGTTCTGAGCCATGTTGATAAAATTGGAAAGTAAAACGTATCTTAGACAATAGTGTCATGAGACTGTAAAATAAAGTAATTGATTATCTTGGTTAACCATCTGTTGAATGCTATTGCTTTATTCATTGCTTATATGTGGTTTAGTATATTTCTACTGGGCTGTGGCTCACCCTTTATGGGAACATCATTTTCAGGTTCAGGTGATAAACTACCTCCAAGGAATTAGCTTGGGAGGGTTTGTCTTCTGGATTGAAGAAGACTACTTTTAGTTAACTGTCTTAAATTATTAGTACATGTAAACATTCAAGGCTAGGGCTTTTCTTGTACTGAGTTAGAACTCATATTTTTTTGTATCCAAGTGTTAGCTTGGAAAGATGTAAGCCTGTAGGGCATTTTATTCGATGATGCATGTAATGCTTTATTTTGTAATACTCTGATGAATGAATTAATAGATTGTCTTCTTTAAATAATGAATGTCAATGATATATATAATGGGTTAATTTTGAGGGCGTTACAACTTGGTATCAGAGCGTACCGGGTTTGAATACTTTGGGTACGTGGGAAGTGATTAGTATCACATTGGGTTCGTCTCGTTTGATAGAGACTTAGTGTAATGTTATATGCTTATGTGATAACATGTTTATGTGATTATGTGGGTATGGAATGTAGTTTCTAGGATGTTGATTGGACCCTTGAGTTTCTTGTAGTCTTGTTGGAAAGGCACTTGATCACTGCTGCTTCCAACCGGAACTATAGTAACGCATTGGGACTATCATTATCCGGGAATGAAATTCGTAGGTGCTTATGTGATTATGTGCTTACGTGGAATGAATTATTGTTGTCCATTGAATTAGGACGCGATTGTTTAGCTTCGGCACATTTATTAATGTGCTAATGTCTTTGTTTCCTTTATTAGGATGTCAGGACGAGGACGAGGACGCGGTAGGCGTGGTAGGCCGGGTAGGCAGGAGGTGCCTGTGCCAGAGGAGATTCCGGCAGTTCAAGAGGGAATTGGCCAGGCCAATGTGGCCGAACCAGTAGGCCAGCAGGCTATGGGCGCTCTAGCCCGAGAGATAGCAGGGGCATTCAGGGAGTCAGTAGGCATTCTTAGAGCTGAGAATCAAGCTCAGGCTGGTATTGCGGATGCAGGACCTTCCTTTCTGAAGAGGGAGTTCTTCCGGTCCAATCCGGATGAATTTGTGGGTGATCCTAAAGAGCCACTTAAGGCAGATGAATGGCTCGAACAGACAACGAAGACGTTTGAGATGCTTGGCATCGAAGACGAGGGGTTGAAAGTGACCTTGGCATCTTTCCAGTTGAAGGGGGATGCGGGTCAGTGGTGGAAGTTTACTAAGGGGCGTATAGGAGGTACGTGGGAGGCTTTTGTGAATGCATTCCAGGAGAAGTTTTTATCTCCGGCAGTCAGGGAGAAGCTGCGAGACCAGTTTTGTCAGCTTAAGCAGGCGAGTTCTTCAGTGGCCGAATTTGAGGCTGCATTTACTAGTTTGTCCAGGTTTGCACCTGAGTTGGTGGCGTCTGAGGAACGCCGTTGTATTGAGTTTGAGAAGAAGTTGAGGCGTGGCCTCAAGCTGAGAGTTGGGGGAACTATGATTCGGGATTATGGGCGTATGGTTGATGCTGCAGCCCATATGGAGATCATGATGCAGGAGGAGGAGGAAGGGCAGAAGGGCTCCAAGAGGAGTCAGGATAGTCAGAGTGATGGTAGGAGACAGAAGGGTTTTAATCCCCAGCAGTCTCAGGGTAGCTTTTCGAGATCGACTTTTCCTGTACCGAGTGCTAGTTCGGGGAAAGGCAGTCAGGGAGACATTACCTGTTTCAAGTGTGGCCAGCAGGGCCACAAGTCTCCAGTTTGTCCTCAAATGGGGGGAGTTCAGAGAGCAGCATCTTCTTCGGCTCGATCTCAGAGCCAGAGTCAGGGTAGAGGTCAGCCACTCTCGTGTTATTAGTGTGGTCAGCCAGGGCACATGAAGAGGTATTGCCCACAGTTGGGTGGCACACCTGGTGCATCTGGTTTGAGGCCGATTCAGGGTCAGCAGCCAGCTCAGTCGGGTCCGGCCTCAAAGGCCAATCCGGGGGCTTCATCGTCTCAGTCGGTGCAGCAATCTTATGCTCCTAGGGTTGAGCAGGTTGATCAGAGGTCGTCTGGGCGCGTATACGCTGTTACCGCGCAGGATCTTGTACCGACTCCATCAGTTGTGAGAGGTACCTTCTTGTTTTGCAACTCGGTTGCTAATGTTTTGATTGATACGGGTGCATCTCATTCCTTTGTGTCTGCTGCATTTGCATCTGTTTTGGAGTTGGAGTTAGCACAGTTAGCATCTCTTATTTGTGTAGTATCACCTCTTGGGGGTGAATTGATTTTGAAACAAGGCGTTAGGGGTTGTGATATAGAGGTTGATTATCATAGAATCCCATTTTCCTTTGTAGTTATGCCTATGAGGGGTTTCGATGTTATTTTGGGTATGGACTGGTTATCGTCATACCGGGCAGTTATTGATTGCTACCGCCAGAGGGTCACTTGTTGTACTGTGAGCGGAGAGTATTTTCATTTTCTGGGGGACCGGGTTGGTGATGTGCTGCCACCGGGGTATGTTCCGCGAGGACGGAGTGAGCTTAGTGGTCTACTTGCTAATCTTTCGATTAATGAGGATGTTGAGACTCAGATTGAGTTGCCAAGGGTGGTTGGTGAGTACTCGGACGTCTTTCCCGAGGATCTTGTTGGTTTGCCACCGCATCGAGAGACTGAGTTCTCTATTGACCTGGTGCCCGGCACGGCGCCGATTTCTATGGCACCTTATCGTTTTGCCCCAGCCGAGTTAGTTGAGTTGAAGATCCAACTCCAGGAGTTACTAGACAAGGGTTTTATACGCCCTAGTGTTTCGCCGTGGGGAGCACCGGCCCTCTTTGTTAAAAAGAAAGATGGTACTTTGAGACTTTGTATAGATTATCGGAAATTGAATCGGGCTACGGTTAAGAATAAGTATCCTATGCCTCGTATAGATGATCTGTTTGACCAGTTGAAGGGTTCCCGTTGTTTCTCTAAGATAGACTTGAGATCGGGTTACCACCAGTTGAGGGTCAGGGAAGAGGATATTCCGAAGACGGCATTCCGTACGCGGTATGGCCATTATGAGTTTTTGGTGATGCCATTCGAGCTCACCAATGCACCAGCAGTTTTTATGGATTTGATGAACCGGATCTTCCGGGAATTCTTGGATCGGTTTGTAGTCGTTTTTGTGGACGACATCCTTATCTATTCGCCTTCTGAGGAGGAGCACGAGGCACACTTGAGGGTGGTGCTTGAGTTACTTAGAGCCCATAGGCTGTATGCCAAGTTTCGGAAGTGTGAGTTCTGGCTGAGGGAAGTCAAATTCTTAGGCCATGTGGTATCCGGTGAAGGGGTGTCTGTTGATACATCCAAGGTAGAGGCAGTGCAGGATTGGGCACAGCCTAAGAGTGTATTTGAGATCCGCAGTTTTC
This sequence comes from Camellia sinensis, assembly GCF_055761805.1. NCBI lineage: Eukaryota > Viridiplantae > Streptophyta > Magnoliopsida > Ericales > Theaceae > Camellia > Camellia sinensis. Next base: position 9,087,048 of record NC_138962.1, on the reverse strand, counting down.
TGGGATTAGCTGGGTATTACCGTCGGTTTGTGAAAGATTTCTCCAGGTTAGCATCACCGTTGACTAGATTGACTCGGAAGGGAGTCAAATTTGTATGGAGTGAGATTTGTGAAAAGTCTTTTCAGGAGTTGAAAGTCAGACTGACTACCGCTCCAGTATTGATTATTCCAGAGAGAGGGTTGGGTTATGCAGTCTATTGTGACGCCTCACGAGAGGGTCTGGGTTGTGTGTTAATGCAAGAAGAGAAAGTAGTTGCCTATGGCTCTCGTCAGTTGAAAATTCACGAGCAGAATTACCCTACACATGATCTAGAGTTAGCAGCTGTGATATTTGCCTTGAAGATTTGGAGGCATTATCTTTATGGTGAGAAATTCGAGGTGTTCTCGGATCATAAGAGTTTGAAGTATTTATTTACACAGAAAGACTTAAACTTGAGGCAGAGGAGGTGGATGGAGTTCATAGAGGATTATGACTTTGAGTTGCATTATCATCCGGGAAAGGCCAATGTGGTGGCCGATGCCCTTAGCAGGAAACCTGTTGGTGACATAGCTAGCATAGCCATCCGAGAGTGGGAGATGTTGGGTGCACTTGGAGAGTTTGATTTACTTTTGGACGAATCCGTTGAGGCTGCGGCCTTGTTATCTGTTATTGCACAGCCTTCACTTGTGACTCGAGTGTTAGAGGCTCAGAGAGGTGACTTTGAGGTAGAATCTCTCTGTGAGAAGATTTCCGGTGGGAAGGTTGAGAAGGGTTTGATGGTATTTTCCTACCTGAGTGTGAGATACCGTGACCGTCTGTTTGTGCCGGAGTCTTGCCGAGAGGAGGTACTCCGAGAGTTTCATCATTCACACCTTGCGGTGCATCCGGGAGGCACTAAGATGTATCGGGATTTGAGTCGCCAGTTTTGGTGGCGGGGTATGAAGAGAGATGTAGCAGCTTTTGTATCTAAGTGCCTTACTTGCCAGCAAGTGAAGGCCGAGCATCAGAGGCCAGCGGGTTTATTGCAACCCTTGCCTATTGCTGAGTGGAAGTGGGAGCACGTCACTATGGACTTCGTTGTGGGTCTTCCGAGGACTCAGCGGGGTAGTGATGCTATTTGGGTGGTTGTAGATCGGTTGACTAAGTCGGCGCACTTTATTTCTATGCGTGTGAGAGATTCGGTAGATCATCTTGCCGACTTGTATATTCGGGACATAGTGAGATTGCACGGGGTCCCAGTGACGATCGTCTCAGATAGAGATCCTCGTTTTACTGCCAGGTTGTGGCAGAGTTTGCAGAGTGCCTTAGGCACTAAGTTGACCTTTAGCACGACTTATCATCCTCAGACTGATGGACAGTCCGAGCGTACTATTCAGATACTTGAGGATATGCTTCGGGGTTGTGTTCTTGACTTTAGTGGGTCGTGGGAGAGGCACTTACCGTTGGTGGAGTTTGCCTACAACAACAGTTTTCAGTCTAGTATCGGTATGGCACCATTTGAGGCCTTGTATGGCCGACCGTGTAGATCTCCTGTGTGTTGGGCCGAGGTGGGTGATGCACCTCTGTTGGGTCCAGAGTTGGTGAGGGAAACGACGGAGAAAGTTGAGCTTATCCTTAAGAGGCTTGTTACAGCACAGAGTCGTCAGAAATCGTACGCCGACCGTAGGAGGAGACCTTTGGTGTTTGAGGTGGGTGATCATGTCTTTCTGAAGATATCACCTAGACGGGGTTTGATGAGGTTTGGGAAGAGTGGGAAGTTGTCCCCTCGATTCATTGGTCCGTTTGAGATCCTTGAGAGGATTGGCGAGGCTGCTTATCGTTTAGCTTTGCCGCCGCAGTTGTCCGGAGTACATGACGTGTTTCATGTGAGTATGCTTCGGAAGTATGAGCCGGATCCATCACATGTGTTGGATTGGACCGATTTAGTAGTTGATGAGGATGTTTCATATGAGGAGAGACCGATTCGAGTCTTGGATAGGCGGAATCAAGTTTTGCGAGGCAAGACCATCCCTTTGGTCAAAGTTTTGTGGAAACACCACGGAATGGAGGAAGCCACTTGGGAACGTGAATTGGAAGTCCGCGAGAAATATCTGGATATGTTTGTTGATTTGTAATCTTATAATTAGATTCTGTTATGTTGTTGAACTTAAGAGCTTTACATATGTCTTAAGTTGTAAAACATTGAGTATGTTTTGGTAAATGGGTGTATCTTGAAACTTGTTTCATTATAGAAAGATTAGTGTAACATGGTATATGTTGATTACATTGTTGGATGTGGTATATATCATGCAGTTGAATATGATATGGAAATTTTTAACATTGAAAGGAATAATGCATAATAGTGGTGCAGGTTGAAATATATGTTGTTTTATATATATTGTGGGATGCCCCTTGATAAAGAGATGAAGTGACCAGTATTGGGTCAAGTTGTTTATTATTGTTATATACTATCTTTGGGTAATGGGAAAAAAAAAAAAAAAAAAAAAAAAAAAACCTGTTTTCAAATTTGTGCCTAATTTCGGGGACGAAATTCTTTGAAGGGGGGGAGGTTATAGCGACCTCGGTCTTTTCCCATTTAATTATTGTATCCGGACTGTTTCCGTAGATTCTGTCATTGTATAATGGTTGTGTTGTTATTCCTTATTTTCTCATTTGGAATTATAGGATGTGTTGGGCAGGTTTGTTTCAGGTTGGTTAGGTTTTGAAACCAAGTGTTGCTGTCCAGGTTTTTGGTTCTTCGCTCGAGCGAGGAGTTGTTCGCTCGAGCGAGAGGTAGTGTGTGATTTGGACCTGTAGCTGTGCATTCTTGGCTCGAGCGAGCTTTTCTTCGCTCGAGCGAGTTAGTTCATCCTTCGCTCGAGCTATAGTTCCTTCGCTCGAGCGTGTGTCTGGGTTCAGACCTGAGGGTTTGAGTTCTTCGCTCGACCGAGCTTTCTTTCGCTCGAGCGAGCATTTGAGTTGTTGGCTCGAGCAAGGATTCCTTGGCTCGAGCGTAGTTTCTCTGTGTCTGGTCGCTCGAGCGACCAAGTCTTCGCTCGAGCGAGCCTGTCCAGTTTATATATACAGCAGTGGGATTTGATCAGTCTTTTTCATTTTCTTTTGATTCCAAACCCTAGGTCCGACTTCTCTCTCTCCCTACTCACCTTCTTTCTTAGATTTGATCCACTTAGGGTGTGTTTCTACCCTAGATCCTTCATTAAAAAGATAGAGTGAGGCAAGGGCTACCATTTAATTTGAGCATTTGGCGATTTGGAGCACTTTGGTATTTGGGCACTCATCTCTTTCTTCACCTTTTGGGTTGTTTTCTTTGAGGTAGGGATTTCCTACTCCATTTTATAGGTTATGTTCTAAGTTTTGGTATTTTAATATGTTGGGAATACTTTGGTAAATTTTGGGAAAAACCTTAGTTGAATTATTGAATTGATTTGTGTAAGTAATTCATGGAATTGGGAAAAGATGGTTAAATTCATGGAATTGGGGAATTCATTGATTAAATGGCATAATTGGATAATTTGAATCATTTGTCTATTGAATTGTGGACATAGTTATTTTCAGTTTAGAAATAACTGTTTTGGGCTATCGGTGGAGGATAGTCATGATTGTTGTAGACATTGCATGTGGATTAGGAATAACTGGAACTAATCACATTGGTTAAGTCATTGATTTTGACTGTGGCATTGATACAGAAAATACGTGTATTGATTGAGCATTGCATTTGCATACATTGTTTGTGTATGGGAGGAGATAGGGGATGTACTCCACGATTTAGGGGAAGATAGGGGATGGACCTCTAAACCGGATTTTGTTTGGGAGGAGATAGGGGATGGACTCCATTAGCATCACTTTTATGTGTGCTTATTTATATAGAAGTGTTTTATTGATACAGCACTAAAATGTGTATCAATCTGGAAGTATGAAGTGTTTGATTTAAGCTTGAGTCTCATTTGTTTGTTGATATTGGAAGGTTGTGAATATGATATATGTGATTCACTGTTGTAAGTTTGGCCAGGTTCTGAGCCATGTTGATAAAATTGGAAAGTAAAACGTATCTTAGACAATAGTGTCATGAGACTGTAAAATAAAGTAATTGATTATCTTGGTTAACCATCTGTTGAATGCTATTGCTTTATTCATTGCTTATATGTGGTTTAGTATATTTCTACTGGGCTGTGGCTCACCCTTTATGGGAACATCATTTTCAGGTTCAGGTGATAAACTACCTCCAAGGAATTAGCTTGGGAGGGTTTGGCTTCTGGATTGAAGAAGACTACTTTTAGTTAACTGTCTTAAATTATTAGTACATGTAAACATTCAAGCCTAGGGCTTTTCTTGTACTGAGTTAGAACTCATATTTTTTTGTATCCAAGTGTTAGCTTGGAAAGATGTAAGCCTGTAGGGAATTTTATTCGATGATGCATGTAATGCTTTATTTTGTAATACTCTGATGAATGAATTAATATATTGTCTTCTTTAAATAATGAATGTCAATGATATATATAATGGGTTAATTTTAAGGGCGTTACAATTTTTCTATTCAACTTTTTTTTTTTATTTAATTTTCAAATAGACCGTTAAGGTATAATGGTTTCTCGAATGAACTTCCATTTTTAATTTTCTGCAGCTTCCATTTTTAATTTTTTTTAATTTCCTTTTTTATTCAAGTTTCTTTTCTACTCAACTTCCTTTTTTATTTAATTTCCAAATAGATCGTTAAGGTATAGTGGTTTCTGGATTGAACTTCCATTTTTAATTTTATGGAACTTTCATTTTTATTTTCATTCAACTTCCATTTTTATTCAATTTACTTTTCTATTAAACTTCCTTTTTTATTTAATTTCCAAATAGATCGTTAAGGTATGGTGGTTTCTTGAAGGAACTTCCGTTTTTAATTTTATGCAACTTCCATTTTTATTTTTATTCAACTTCCATTTTTCTTCAAGTTATTTTTCTATTCAACTTCTTTTTTTATTTAATTTCAAAATAGATCATTAAGGTATAGTGGTTTCTTGAATGAACTTCCATTTTTAATTTTCTGCAATTTCCGTTTTTAATTTTATTTAACTTCCTTTTTTATTCAAGTTTCTTTCTACTCAACTTCCTTTTATATTTAATTTCCAAATAGATCGTTAAGGTATACTGGTTTCTAGATTGAACTTCTATTTTTAATTTTATGCAACTTTCATTTTTATTCAATTTACTTTTCTATTAAACTTGATTTTTTATTTAATTTTCAAATAGATCGTTATGGTATGGTGGTTTCTTGAATGAATTTTCATTTTTAATTTTCTGCAACTTCCATTTTTATTTTTAATTAACTTCCATTTTTCTTCAAGTTACTTTTCTATTCAACTTCCATTTTTATTTAATTTCCAAATAAATCGTTAACGTATATTGGTTTCTGGAATGAACTTCCATTTTTAATTTTATGCAACTTTCATTTTTATTTTTAATCAACTTCCATTTTTATTCAATTTACTTTTTTATTAAACTTCCTTTTTTATTTAATTTCCAAATAGATCGTTAAGGTATAGTGGTTTCTTGAATAAACTTCCATTTTTAATTTTCTGCAACTTTCATTTCAATTTTTATTCAACTTCCATTTTTATTCAATTTACTTTTCTATTAAACTTCCTTTTTTATTTAATTTCCAAATAGATCGTTAAGGTATAGTGGTTTCTTGAATGAACTTCCATTTTTAATTTTCTGCAACTTTCATTTTTTTTTATTCAACTTCCATTTTTATTCAAGTTATTTTTCTATTCAATTTCTTTTTTTATTTAATTTCCAAATAGATCGTTAAGGTATAGTGGTTTCTTGAATGAACTTCCATTTTTAATTTTCTGCAACTTCCATTTTTAATTTTATTTAACTTCCTTTTTTATTCAAGTTTCTTTTCTACTCAACTTCCTTTTTTTATTTAATTTCCAAATATATCGTTAAGGTATAGTGGTTTCTGTATTGAACTTCCATTTTTAATTTTATGCAACTTTCATTTTTATTTTCATTCAACTTCCATTTTTATTCAATTTGCTTTTCTATTAAAATTCATTTTTTATTTAATTTCCAAATAGGTCGTTATGGTATAGTGGTTTTTTGAATGAACTTCTATTTTTAATTTTCTGCAACTTCCATTTTTATTTCTATTCAACTTCTTTTTTTATTCAAGTCTTTTTTCTATCCAGCTTCCTCTTTTATTTAATTTCCAAATAGATCGTTATGGTATAGTGGTTTCTGGATTGAACTTCCATTTTTATTTTTATTCCAGTTCCATTTTTATTCAAGGTATTTTTCTATTCAACTTCCTTTTTTATTTAATTTCCAAATGGATCGTTAAGGTATGGTGGTTTCTTGAATGGATTTCCATTTTTAATCTTCTGCAACTTCTATTTTTATGTTTAATTAACTTCCAATTTTCTTCATGTTACTTTTCTACTCAACTTCGTTTTTTATTTAATTCCCAAATAGATCGTTAACGTATAGTGGTTTCTGGAATGAACTTCCATTTTTAATTTTATGCAACTTCCATTTTTATTTTTATTCGACTTCCATTTTTATTCAATTTACTTTTCTATTAAACTTCGTTTTTTTATTTAATTTCCAAATAGATCGTTATGGTATTGTGGTTTTTTGAATGAACTTCTATTTTTAATTTTCTGCAACTTCCATTTTTATTTCAATTCAACTTCTTTTTTTATTCAAGTTTTTTTTCTATTTAGCTTCCTTTTTTATTTAATTTCCAAATAGATCGTTAAGGTATAGTGGTTTCTGGATTGATCTTCCATTTTTATTTTTATTCCAGTTCCATTTTTATTCAAGTTATTTTTCTATTCAACTTCCTTTTTTATTTAATTTCCAAATAGATCGTTAAGGTATAGTGGTTTCTTGAATGAATTTCCATTTTTAATTTTCTGCAACTTCCATTTTTATTTTTATTCGACTTCCATTTTTATTCAAGTCATTTTTCTATTCAACTTCCTTTTTTATTTAATTTCAAAATAGATCGTTAAGGTATAGTGGTTTCTTGAATGAACTTCCAATTTTAATTTTCTACAACTTCCATTTTTATTTCTATTCAACTTCATTTTTTATTCAACTCATTTTCCTATTCAACTTCCTTTTTTATTCAACTCATTTTCCTTTTCAACTTCCATTTTTATTCAATTTATTTTTCTAAACTTCCCTTGTGCTGGAGGACTTTAAACTTTCGCAGCACTAAGTATAAAAGGATACGGTCCTTTCTTGGAAAGACTATCGTGTTAAAGCGGGCTATGGGACTAAGTAACACAAGACCATCGTGTTAAAAAGAGCTACGGGCTTAAGTAACACAAGTCCCTTGTGCTAGAGGACTATAAACTTTCGCAGTACCTTCGACTAATCGATTATGGATCGTGCAGTCCTTGTTTTGCCACTGACGGTTTACCGCGTGGATTTGTTTGTTCGGAAAGCTTAATTTGTGTTTTGCCGATGCCAGTAAGCATCCCTTGAGACTTGTAAGACTTGATAGATGAATACGGTTCATCTCTTGTTTTGATAAAGTTTTGATGTGTTTTGCTCTGAAAGGATCTCGGCTAATACTCGTATGATCTTGGCATGTTTTGTTTGGAAAAGGCTTCGGCTATATTCATGCAAAACCTTTATTACTAGTACCATTCACTGAGTATCCAAGCTCACCCTCTCTATATATATGTAGGTGATGAGCAGGACGGCGGCGACGCCTAGATGTGTTTTGCAAAGCTTGTTTTGGATTCTTGTCATGTCGGCTTGACTTGTTCTATGTCGGAAAATTTGTATTTACGTCGGCGAATCTTGAAAATTATGCTTCTTTGGCTTGTAATCATTGTATTTGTACATGTCGGCTCTAGAAGCCTTTTGATCAAGATTCTGATATGTATTTCGTTTATTATCAACCGAATGAGAAACTATGTCATGTATGTCATTACATTTGATCTATGCACAGCTCTTATGGACCACTTGTATTTTGATTTATCGCTTCCGCATCTGTGAGCCCCATATACTATACTCTGATTGTGTTAAACTTTTGAAGGTTGGCCTTCGGTAATCTCGGATTATTGGCCATCACGGCACCAAACTACTAGGGGCGGTTTGGGGTCGTGACAGAATGGTATCAGAGCTCAAGTTCCTCAGTATACATTATTCACACACTTTGAGTCCTAAAGAGCATAGGATTTCCCTTAGAAAGATATTAGGATTGCATCATGATGCTTGCTATTTGAACGAGGTGTGCATTGTCTTGACATACTTATTTGTTACTTGCCTACGTGGTTATTTGCTTATTTGTTTTAAAGTCACACTTTGCATTCTCATAGCATCATGAAGAGAGGTAGACCTCCAATTGGTCGGGATCAGCCCGAAGACAGATTGGACAGACTGGAAAGATTAGTTGAAGGTTTGGCCTGCGAGTTGAGGCAAACAAGACAGCAGTACGCTAGTGCTACGTCGACTCAGGCCGAGCAGACCAACGGCCGAAATGTAGTTCCGCCTCCACCTCCTCCAGTGTCGCAAGTTCCTCCGCAGCCAGCCTTATATGGGGATGGCACGATAGCTTTGATCAGGGAGTTCAAGAAAATGAAACCACCGAGATTCTCTGGGGGTATAGAGCCAATGAAGGCTGAGGCATGGGTTTTGGAAATGGAAAAGTTGTTCGAGATCTTTCCTAGCACCGACGCTCAGAAGGTGACGTTGGCAGCATTCACGTTAGATGATGACACTCGCAGATGGTGGATGATGGTTCGAGAAAGCAATCCAGATCTGACCTGGACCCGATTCCTAGAGTTGTTCTACAACAAGCACTTTTCCCTAAGTGTTCAAAACCGCAAGGCTACCGAATTTCAAACTTTGACGCAAGGCAACCGAACAATGGCGGAATACGACCGCGCTTTTACTGAATTGGCGAGGTTTGCACCTCACATGGCCAACAATGAATACATGAAGGCCAGGAAGTTCGAGAGTGGGCTTCGCGGACCGATTCAAGACCGGGTTACGCCGAAGTGTTGGACAAAGCCATTCTGGCCGAAGCTAACCTGAATCGATACCAGAGCTCGGGGGAGAACCAGCGAAAGAGACAGAACTATGACAATCGCCGAGCACAGCTGGGCACCAAGAAGAAGACGAACATGGGCAGTGCTAGTAACCTAAGGCAGGAAGGTAATGCTAAACCGACGTGTTCGGACTGTGGGAAGCAACATTTTGGGGTCTGTCGTCGGACGTCTGGAGCTTGTTATGAATGTGGCGAAATGGGTCATTATGTGAAAGATTGCCCTAAGACAAAGGCTGATAACAACAAGAAAGGTGAGAATATCTCGGGTTCCGTCTAGAAGGGTAATGTTGGAAAAGGACAGATGAGACAGGGCAGAGTATTTGCGCTAGTACCAGGGGACACTCAGAATGCTGAGACAGTGGTGTCAGGTATACTCCTAATTTGCTCCCAAGATGCCTATGTGTTGATTGATTCGGGTTCTACACATTCGTTTGTATCTGCTAAGTTTGCCGAGAAAATTAATAGAGAACTAGAGCCCCTTGATTATGTATTATCTGTGTCTACTCCATCTGGGAGATCTATGATTGTTGTATCCGTTTATAGAGCATTTGTTGTTGTGATTGAGAATGTTGAATTGTTAGTAGATTTAATGCCTCTAGACATAACTCATTTTGATGTTATACTGGGAATGGATTGTTTAGTCGCAAATCATGCATCTATTAATTGTGTTTCGAAAAGTGTCACACTGAGACCCCCAAACCTAGTCGAGGTTATTTTCCAGGGTAAAGGGATAGTGCCCCCACCTTACTTGATTTCGTTCATTAAGGCCTATAAGCTAATTCAGAAAGGGTGTCGAGGCTACTTGTGTAGTATACTGGGTGATCAGAATGGAAATGTTAATTTAGCCGACATCCCAGTTGTTAATGAATTCCCCGACGTCTTCCCAAACGAATTGTCTGGCCACTTTGCCGATAGAGAGATAGAGTTTACCGTTGATATCATGCCGGGAAACCAGCCGATCTCCAAAACACCCTACAGGATGGCCCCAGCTGAACTTAGGGAATTGAAACTGCAATTACAAGAATTGTTGGATAAGGGATTTATTAGGCCGAGCACTTCACCATAGGGAGCACCTGTTTTATTTGTTAAGAAAAAGGATGGCACACTCCGCCTTTGTATCGATTACAGAGAACTTAATAAGGTCACCATTAAGAACAAGTACCCATTACCTAGGATTGATGATTTGCTTGACCAATTACAAGGAGCACGAGTCTTTTCTAAGATTGACCTTAGGTTTGGTTACCACCAGCTTAAAGTTAAAGTCGAAGATGTTGAGAAGACTGCTTTTCGGACAAGATATGGCCACTACGAGTTTTTAGTAATGCCTTTTGGGGTGACCAATGCCCCTGCTGCATTTATGGATTTAATGAACAGAGTCTTCAAGCCATATTTAGATATAGCGATCCCGGTTTTCCCTGTTGTTGTTTGACTATAATCCGTACTTGGTTCCGTAGATTTGTTGTTGTCCTATTCTCATTGAAGGCCTTTACTCTTTGTATTTGAGTCTTGGGTTGTGTTGGGCAGGTTTGAAACAGGTTGGTTGAACTTAGAAACCTAGAGTTGATACCCAGAATTTGGCCTTCACGCTCGAGCGGGATTTGGACACTCGAGCGGGCCCTTCGTCGTTGCTTCTCCGCTTGGGCTGGCGTTTTGACGCTCGAGCGTGGATTCCCATCTCCTAGTATCTTCCTCTGCAGGTCTTCGTGTGCTCGAGCGGGAGTTTTGATGCTCGAGCGTGAAACTTTGATTTTGTTCGTCCACTCGAGCGGGGAGTTTGACGCTCGAGCGGGGACCTAGTCTGCAAAACTTCTGGAAGTGTGCAATCTACGCCCGAGCGGCTCTTTCCGTGCTCGAGCGTGAGTCTGTGTCTGACGCTCGAGCGGGGGTTTCCACGCTCGAGCGGGGAGTCGATTATATCAGTCCGTGAAATCACTTTTTGAATCACTTTTTCACACCCGTTTCTCTCTCTTACTTTTCCAAAAAGCCATTTGAGAGCTCCTCTCTATAAAACCATAACTTCTCTCTAAGTATTGATCTAGCTAGGGTATTTTCCTCACCTTTGGTCTTTACAAAAGTTGGGTTGATCGTCGAGGGCTTTCCTTTGATCTGAAAATTTCAAGTTTTGGAGCACGTTGAGTTCCGTCATCTTCTTCCCTTGAGCCCCGAATTTGAGGTAGGGATTCCTACTCACTATTATGGTCTTCGACATAGATTATTGGTAGTTTTGATAAAGTGTTGAAGTTGGTTGATTTTGGGACTTAGGGTTTCACAATGGTATAAACAAGGGTTTGTTATTTTGATTCTTAAACATGTATTCTGGGTCTCAAAATGATGATTTGAGTGTTGGTTGTTGATATTTGAATCTATGGTTAATATTGAGAGTTGGGAGAGAAAGCCCTAATTTGTGTATTGATTAATTGATATAATTAAATTTGAGAAAGTTATGGATTTGTGAAATTGAAGTGAATATAATGAAATTGGCTCATTATTAGATGGACTAGTGGAGTTAGATTTATTCATCGCTCATTTGTGAAAATGTTGATAATTTTATCTGTTGGAGCTTTTATTATCTATTTAGAAATAATTGCTTGGGCTACCGGTGGAGGGTAGCTTTGATTGTTGTAGACAATGCATGAGGATTAGGCAAACTAAAACTAATCGAATAGACGTGTCATAGAGTGTGACTGTTGAATGAATACATTAACTTTATGTATTGATTGATTATGTATACTACCAATGTGTGTATATATATATGTTGTTTTGTGTGAACGGTTTATTGGAAGAAAGGGATTGGACCTCTAAACCAAACTGTTTATTGGAAGAAAGGGGCTGGACCTCTAAACCAAACGGTTTATTGGAAGAAAGGGGCTGGACCTCTAAACCAGAATTTGATACAGCTCATATGCTTATCTATTGAAGTGTTGATATAGCTCATATGCTTATCTATTGAAGTGTTGATGTAGCTCATATGCTTATCTTTTGAATTGTTGATATAGCTCATATGCTTATCTGTTGATTTGTTGGTATTGCTCATATGCATATCTAATGGGAAATGGGAAATATTTGACATGAGTTACTGTCTCATCTAGGCTGTTGGCTAGGTTCTGAGCCGTAGTTGAATTGTGAATTGGATAAGAAATGGAAAATGAAATGAGACATGAATGCAGTGGTCTTGTAACGAAAGTGGAGTGTGAATTGATTGGTGTGAGTTAAACGTTTATCAATTGCTAAAGTCTTAGTTATTGCTCATACTGTGTTTAGCATATCTCTACTGGGCGTTGGCTCACCCTATATGGGACATCATTTTCATGTACAGGTAGCATGCCACCTCCAAGGCCATAGCTTGGATGGAGATGAGAGTTGAAGACTCTTTTTGATTCTTTTGTTTGTATTAAACACGTGTACCAAGCCTTGGGCTTTCCTTGTATAGAGTTAGTACTTTTTTGTAATCAAGTGTTGACTTGGAAAGCTATGAGCCCTTAGGGCATTTATTTTTGTTGTTAACATGTAATATTGTTGTAAGAACTACTCTGATGAATGGAAATGTGTTGATTTCTCTTATCTCATTGCATGTCTAGAGTGTTGGGTTTTGTGTACTATTTTGAGGGTGTTACAACTTGATATCAGAGCGTACCGGGTTCGAATACTTTGGGTACGTGGGAAGTGATTAGTATCACAATGGGTTTGTCTTGCTTGGTTAGAGACTTAGATGTAGTGTTATGTGATTATGTGATAACATGCTTATGTGACTACTTGGGTATGGGATTTAATTTCTAGGATGTTGATTGGATCCTTGGGTTTCTAGGAGTCTTGTTGGAAGAGCACTTGATCAATGCTATTTCTAACCGGAACTCTAGTAACGCCTTGGGACTATCATCATCCAGAAATGAAATTCGTAAGTGCTTACGTGTTTATGTGCTTACGTGGAATGAATTACAGCTGTCCATCGTGTTAGGACGCTAGTGAAATAGTTTTGGCACCTTTGTTGTTGTGCTAATATCTTTGTTGCTTTTACTAGGATGCCTAGACGAGGGAGTTTTGATTTCCCTCCTTCCACATAGGAAGAATTACGGAAATAGTTTGTGGACTTACGCCAAGGTACCACACCTTTGGTGCAATTTGAAGCATGGTTTGCGAATCTGTCAAGGTTTGCCCCGGAATTGGTGAAGACGGAGGAATTACGTTGTTCAGAGTTTGAGAGTAGGCTGTGTGATAGCATCCGGGAAAGGATCGCGGGGTCTTGGCATAGGAGTTACAGTGTGCTTGTTAGGGCTGCGACTCCTGTTGAGGCAGCGGTGCTAGCTATGGGACAAAATAGAGAGGAACCTATGGTGATGGGTGTTGGCCGGGCTAGGGAGGAAGCCATTGCAGAGACTCCTGCGGTTTATAGGTACTCTAGGCCTGGTAAGACGTGAAGGCGAAAGTATGCTCAGTCCCGGGTTAAGTCCTTCTCTTCGTCAGGGATTTCGGACTCTTTTGTTGAGAGGTCCAGAGAGGTTCAGGCATCAAACCAGCCTCAAAATAGGGAGTTTGTTAGTTGTTTCAAATGTGGTCAGTTGGGCCACAAGTATTCGGCTTGCCTACAGAGAGAGAGGGCAGGGTTGGCAGTCTGACCAGTAGTTGCACCGCCTGAATCTTTTAGCCAGCCAAATTTTGGGCCGATCGAATGCCCAGTGGGGAAGCAGCTGTTGGGCCCTCCATCAGCTCAGACTTTGAACCAGCCTCGTGCTAGTGAGCCGCCTACTTGTTGGATGTGTAATCAGCCAGGTCATTTCAGCCGTTTCTGTACTCAGCCAGGAGCTACTTTGGGGGTTTTACAACCTAGTCGGGTCTAGCCTTATTTGACTGGACAGGGGCAATACCGTTTTGGAGAACAAACAGGCCAGATTTCGAGGGCCTCGGGAGAGTCGAGTTCCCAAGCCCGGTTGGGGAAATCTGCAGTTGTTCCAGGTGTGGGCGGCTGGGGCACACCAGTAGTTCTTGTCCGTGGTTCGTAAGCTCGTAGGTTATCTTGGGTTAGAAATGACCAATTTTTGCTGTCCAGCGAGGGACGGTAGTGGTGGTAATACCGATAGGGTGGTTTTGTTTTGACTAATCCATTTTGTAATCGGTGAATTATCGTTTTGTAATCATTGGATTCTGTTGTGTAACCAATGTGTTTTGGAAATGTTGGAACATCAAGGTTGTTTGTTTCTATATATATATATATGTTTATATAGCTATGTGTATTAGTACTCATCTATTTTCCTGAAATGGGCAGATTAGAGCATGTAGTGACTCTAAAAGTTTTATTGACGTAATGGGTTGTTGTGAGACCATAAAATTCTCGGTAATAATGCATTCATATGCGTGTGGTATAGTTTGCGGAAAAATGAGGGCTGATGAGCCATATTTTCAAATTTGAAAGGATTACGGAGAGATGCGTATCCCAATCAGGATTACTAGGGGGCGAGAACAGTATACTTGCCGGGTGTTCAAAATTTCATTAGTGTTATCTAATCGATCTTATGTGCGTGAAAATGATGTTGATCTACTGTCACGGGAATTCCTCGAGGGGATGGGAAGTGTGTGATTAATACTAGGTGTAGCATGTATTTAACATGGTGTCTTACGAGGGCATAGTGCATAATCTTGTTAGGATTAGACTTGTACCTTCGTGGTAGGTAATGTTGCCGAATTGGCATATGTATTGGTTGGTTGTTTCGATTATAGGAGTGTTGGCCCCTATAGGAGGGTATGGTTATTAGCATCGGGGAGTGATGTGTTGTAAGCAGCTGGTGCTATATCTCGGGTCATAGTATATAGGTGTTTCCTAAGTTTTCGAGCTCCTTTATTAGGATAAAATGTGATAAGTTTGTACCTTAACAACGGTTAGGTCGGAGATGCTATCGTAAGGGTTGATCGTGTGTAAAGCCCGTGGTTAGAGTGTGACCCATGAATGGAGTCACAATGGTATGGTGTCTGCGAATGGAGATGTGGGTTAATAGCAAGGAGGGTGAGGACCTTTACTCTGCTGGATAGTCAGGACGGTGAGTTTTTGAAAGCCTTGTCGGCGTCATGTTTTGGTGTCGGGGTTTGGTGCAAGACGGTTGTTCAGTTATAGTAATGGCGGGTGGTTGGGCACGTAGACCTGGTGTCTTGGTTGTACTCTCAGGATGAGTGATAAATAGGATGTGGAATAAAGGGTGGACCCTATGGGTCATTGTCGGATGAAGGTGTTAGGTTTGATTGTGTTTAGTACGAACGGTTACTTAGTAGTGTAAATGTCGTGGTGTGGCAAACCCTGTCAATTAGCTCTGTGCGAGGAAAAAGGGTAAGCAAACTCTGTTACTACAAATTCAGTCGAGGTGGTGGGTGAAATCCCTAGATGAGGAAGTTTTGCATAATACGATGCGTGTTAGTGTATGGTTCACATGCTGTTAGTAGATGATGCATAAAAGGAGATTAATCTTAAGGAATCCCAGGTGAATGCCTTGGTGAGGCTTTAATATGGTTACTGATGGGAGTGTGGTTTGAAGTTTGAAATTTGGTTTGAGGTTTGGTAAAGCTAGGTCACTTTGGCATAAGTGTCCGTTGTTCAGTTTGGATAGTGGTAATACGAGTAAGGGGGTGAAAGTGTGTGGAGTAAGTGTGGCACACTGTTAGAGTCGTTTCGACTTATTCAGTCTTGTCTGTGCGGTGTAAGGCGTGGGGTGTATAAAGTTATCCCTTTTGTTGCTGCGTTGTTGGGAACTTCTAACGTTTAGGAGTCCCTATTGGGATAATATATTTTTTTGGGAATTGCATCATTACCGTGAGTATGGCGGGTTTTGTGGGTGATTATGTTGTAATTCACTTGAGGGAAATTGAGCACTCTTTGTGAACTAAAATGATCTTGAATCGAAATGTGGGTTTGCGATCCTTACTTTCGGAAAATAATTGGAGGAAAATCTCTGAGTTCGGCTGTGGCCAGTTGTGTGTCTGGGACAAGACCTTGAAAATTTTTGGGGGTATTAATGTGCTGTAATGTGGTTCCTTACCCTTGCTTCGTCTTGCGTTCCTGTTTTGTGGAAGTCGACCAGAAACTTCGTGCACAAACGTTTCTCATGTTTCTTGCGTGGGGGTGGTGAGTACTAAATACGGATGAAAGTACTGTCGGTAGTCGAGGCGCCGTGGAGGTCTCAGAACACTGTAGTGGTTGCGTGTGGCTTACTATTATCATGGTTATCGGGTCTTGGGGAATGGGACCCCTTCCATTAATAGAGGTGTTGTGGGAACATAACGGGGTTGGGAAAACCACTTGGGTGAGTAAATTTTAGATCCGAGAGAGATATTCGGATCTATCTGTGGATGTTTGAGCATGTGTTATAGTCTTGTTGTGTTGTTAGGCTTTAAGAGCATTGAATATGCCTTAAGTTGAAAAACATTGCATACGTTGAATGTATTATAGAACTAGAGAATATATCATGAACATTGACGATGATATGAACTTGTGAACCATGTATTTTTGGGAATTCTTAGATCTGAAGAAATGCGTGTTATAGAAAATGTTGTAAATTGCTTCTTGAATAGAGATAAAGTGACCAATAATGGGTCAGGTTGTTGAACATTGAATTGTAAAATTGTTGAGAAATTTCAATGGGGAGTCCTTGGCAAACAAATAGTAGGTGGTCACGTGTTTTGAGTAACACCGTGCTTATGAAAAATGTTTACAAAACTTTTAAATTTCCCATGGAAAGTGCAAGATTTATTTCGGAATACTAACATGGAAAATTTAAACATCTTTGATTCTTCTTTTATCTATGCAAACGATTTACTTCGGTCGTGTTGTTGGGAATTATGCATGTTGAGTAGTGACTTAGCTTGGGGTGCTAGTCGGTGGTTGGTGAATTGTTTTGGGGAAGGTTTGGTTTTGTTAAGGCCTTCGTGCCTATAGGGTTGTCGTTTAGAACGTGTTCCCTTGGTTAGTCTCTTCCTTAGTAAGAATAAATCGAAGGTTTTTTGTGAGAGTAATTTCTTTCCTTGGGGCTCGGTTATTGAGTGCTCTGTGATCCATTGGCCTTGTGTTTTGGCGTTTCCCAAATTTCAGGGATGAAATTCTTTAAGGGGGGGAGGTTATAGCGATCCTGGTTTTCCCTGTCGTTGTTTAACTATAATCCGGATTTGGTTCCGTAGATTTGTTGTTGTCCTATTCTCATTGCAGGCCTTTACTCTTTGTATTTGAGTCTTGGGTTGTGTTGGGCAGGTTTGAAACATGTTGGTTGAACTTAGAAACCTAGAGTTGATACCCAGAATTTGGCCTTCACGCTCGAGCGGGGATTTTGACGCTCGAGTGGGCCCTTCGTCGTTGCTTCTCCGCTCGAGCTGGCGTTTTGACGCTCGAGCGTGGATTCCCATATCCCAGTATCTTCCTCTGCAGGTCTTCGTGCGCTCGAGCGGGAGTTTTGACGCTCGAGCGTGAAACTTTGATTTTGTTCGTCCGCTCGAGCGGGGAGTTTGACGCTCGAGTGGGGACCTAGTCTGCAAAACTTCTGGAAGTGTGCAATCTATGCTCGAGCGGCTCTTTCTGCGCTCGAGCATGAGTCTGTGTCTGACGCTCGAGCGGGGGTTTCCACGCTCGAGCGGGGAGTCGATTATATCAGTCCGTGAAATCACTTTTTGAATCACTTTTTCACACCCGTTTCTCTCTCTTACTTTTCCAAAAAGCCATTTGAGAGCTCCTCTCTCTAAAACCATAACTTCTCTCTAAGTATTGATCTAGCTAGGGTGTTTTCCTCACCTTTGGTCTTTACAAAAGTTGGGTTGATCGTCGAGGGCTTTCCTTTGATCCGAAAATTTCAAGTTTTGGAGCACGTTAAGTTCCGTCATCTTCTTCCCTTGAGCCCCGAATTTGAGGTAGGGATTCCTACTCACTATTATGGTCTTCGACATAGATTATTGGTAGTTTTGATAAAGTGTTGAAGTTGGTTGATTTTGGGACTTAGGGTTTCACCATGGTATAAACAAGGGTTTGTTATTTTGATTCTTAAACATGTATTCTGGGTCTCAAAATGATGATTTGAGTGTTGGTTGTTGATATTTGAATCTATGGTTAATATTGAGAGTTGGGGGAGAAAGCCCTAATTTGTGTATTGATTAATTGATATAATTAAATTTGAGAAAGTTATGGATTTGTGAAATTGAAGTGAATATAATGAAATTGGCTCATTATTAGATGGACTAGTGGAGTTAGATTTATTCATCGCTCATTTGTGAAAATGTTGATAATTTTATCTGTTGGAGCTTTTATTATCTATTTAGAAATAATTGCTTGGGCTACCGGTGGAGGGTAGCTTCGATTGTTGTAGGCAATGCATGAGGATTAGGCAAACTAAAACTAATCGAATGGACGTGTCATAGAGTGTGACTGTTGAATGAATACATTAACTTTATGTATTGATTGATTATGTATACTACCAATGTGTGTATATATATGTTGTTTTGTGTGAACGGTTTATTGGAAGAAAGGGATTGGACCTCTAAACCAAACTGTTTATTGGAAGAAAGGGGCTGGACCTCTAAACCGAACGGTTTATTGGAAGAAAGGGGCTGGACCTCTAAACCAGAATTTGATATAGCTCATATGCTTATCCATTGAAGTGTTGATATAGCTCATATGCTTATCTATTGAAGTGTTGATGTAGCTCATATGCTTATCTGTTGAATTGTTGATATAGCTCATATGCTTATCTGTTGATTTGTTGGTATTGCTCATATGCATATCTAATGGGAAATGGGAAATATTTGACATGAGTTACTGTCTCATCTAGGCTGTTGGCTAGGTTCTGAGCCGTAGTTGAATTGTGAATTGGATAAGAAATGGAAAATGAAATGAGACATGAATGCAGTGGTCTTGTAACGAAAGTGGAGTGTGAATTGATTGGTGTGAGTTAAACGTTTATCAATTGCTAAAGTCTTAGTTATTGCTCATACTGTGTTTAGCATATCTCTACTGGGCGTTGGCTCACCCTATATGGGACATCATTTTCAGGTACAGGTAGCATGCCACCTCCAAGGCCATAGCTTGGATGGAGATGAGAGTTGAAGACTCTTTTTTATTCTTTTGTTTGTATTAAACACGTGTACCAAGCCTTGGGCTTTCCTTGTATAGAGTTAGTACTTTTTTGTAATCAAGTGTTGACTTGGAAAGCTATATGCCCTTAGGGCATTTACTTTTGTTGTTAACATGTAATATTGTTGTAAGAACTACTCTGATGAATGGAAATGTGTTGATTTCTCTTATCTCATTGCATGTCTAGAGTGTTGGGTTTTGTGTACTATTTTGAGGGTGTTACATTAGATGAGTTTGTAGTTGTCTTCATTGATGATATATTGATCTATTCCAAGAGTAAAGCTGAACGTGAAAAACATTTGAGACTTGCCTTACAGATTTTGAGAGACCAAAAATTGTATGCTAAGTTTAACAAGTGTGAGTTTTGGCTTCCTACTATCTCATTCTTGGGTCATGTGATTAATGAAGAGGGTATCTCGGTTGATCCTAGCAAAATTGAAGCCGTAGCAAATTGGCCGAGGCCGACTAATGTGTCCGAGATTCGTAGTTTTCTGGGTTTGGCAGGTTATTACAGGAAGTTTGTGAAGGATTTCTCAAGGATTGCATTTCCATTGACGCAATTGACTAAGAAGGGAACACTGTATGAATGGACTAAAGGTCGGGAGTCAGCTTTCCAGGAACTGAAGACAAGGTTAGTTACAGCACCAGTACTCGTACTTCCATCAGGTAATGAAGAGTTTCATATCTATAGTGATGCATCGCGTAAGGGTTTGGGTTGTGTATTGATGCAAAAGGGTAAAGTCATAGCATATGCATCTCGTCAGTTAAAGCCACATGAAAGGAACTATCCCACCCATGATTTGGAGCTAGCAGCCGTCGTATTTGCTTTAAAGATTTGGCGTCACTATTTGTATGGAGCTTCTTGTCAGGTTTTTACAGATCATAAGAGTTTAAAGTACTTGTTCACTCAGAAGGAATTGAATTTGAGACAGAGAAGGTGGCTTGAGTTGTTGAAAGACTATGATATGCAAATTCAATATCACCCAGGTAAAGCTAACAGCGTGGCCGACGCTTTGAGCAGGAAAACAGATGGAAATTTGGCGTGTTTGACCATGATAGCAGTGGAGCCGACTATTGTTGATGAGGTAAAGACAAGACAGATGGAGGATAAATTCTTCAAGAAAATAGCCGAGGAGATTGTCACAAAGCCGAGATCAGGATACACCCTCGAAAATCAAGTGCTCAAGTTTGAAGGAAGGTTATGCGTGGCCGACATCCCAGAGTTGAAAAGGAAGATTTTGCAAGAAGCCCACAACTCCAAATTTGCCGTTCATCCAGGAAGCACCAAGATGTATCAAGATGTGAAGCGGACCTTCTGGTGGCCAAATATGAAAAGAGAGATAGCTGAGTTCGTATTCCAGTGTCTGTGTTGTCAGCAAGTGAAGGCAGAACACCAGAGACCAGCAGGACTTCTACAACCCTTGCCAATTCCTGAATGGAAATGGGAACACATCTCCATGGATTTTGTGGTGGGTTTGCTGAGGACGCAAAGAGGTATGGATTCAATTTGGGTTATCATTGACAGATTAACTAAGTCAGCACACTTCTTGCCAGTTAAAACTACGTTCAATGCCGACCGACTTGCCGAACTGTATATGAATGAGATTATTAGACTTCACGGTGTGCCGGTGTCCATTGTATCAGACCGAGATTCAAAATTCGTTTCTAGATTTTGGCAGAGCCTGCAAGGAGCCTTGGGGACGGAGTTGAGGTTTAGCACAGCTTTTCACCCCCAGACTGATGGGCAAACGGAAAGAACCATTCAGACACTTGAGGATATGCTCAGAATGTGTGTATTGGATTTCAAGGGAAGTTGGGAATCGCATCTGCCATTAGTAGAATTCGCATACAACAACAGTTATCAAGCCAGCATTAAAATGGCGCCATACGAAGATTTGTATGGAAGGGAGTGCAGGTCACTGATATGTTGGACTGAGGTGAGAGATACAGCTATAATTGGCCCCGAGTTAGTTCAAGGAACGACCGAAAAGATTAAGCTCATTCAGCAGAGGATTAGAACCGCGCAGAGTCGACAGAAGAGTTATGTCGACCAGAGGAGAAGGGAGCTAGAATTCGAGGTTGGGGATCATGTATTTTTGAGGATCTCGCCGATGACAGGAGTTTCAAGATTCGGAAAGAAAGGTAAATTAGCACCCCGGTATATTGGACCGTTTGAAATTCTTGAGAGAATTAACCCCGTTGCCTACAGACTTGCTTTGCCGCCAGATTTAAGCCAAGTCCACAATGTGTTTCACGTTTCGATGTTGAGGAAGTACATCCGAGATCCATTACATATAATTGATCATTCTGGGATTACGGTTAATGAGGATTTGGGCTACGAGGAGAAACCAATGAGGATTATTGACAGGCAAGTGAGGCAGTTGAGAAACAAATCGATACCAATGGTAAAGGTCGAATGGAAGGAGCATTATGGCACAGAAGCCACGTGGGAAAAGGAAGAGGATGTGAGAATCCGTTATCCGGAGTTGTTTATAGAGCAAGGTAATTTAAGTTTGGGGACCAAACTTCTTTAAGGGGGGTAGACTGTAGCAACCCTCACCTTACTCTTGTCATACTTGCATACATTCATGCATGATCTTGTCTTGTTATGTTGTTTTGCAAGTTTTGCCTTGCCTTGTTTTGATTAAGTGCTGCTTGCACGATTTTGTTCCTTGCTTGGTGTGTAGCCGAGGTCATCTTGAGCTTAGTTCACCTCTGAACCTTTGTTCTTAGAACTGTTTTGGAACCCCTTGGTCGACCCTCATCTTCACCCTGGGCTTGTTCGCCGAGATGTTTTGCACTTAGTGATCCTTGTCCTTGGGCAGGTATAACCTAGACCGAGGTGTGGCACATCTAGGCCGAGGTGTGGCACAGCTTAGTCAAGTGTCGTCCTCCCTAGCCGATGTCTTTGTTACCCTGTTGCCGAAGCTTTGACTTTAGCCGATGTCATTACTTGCCGATGTGTCTTGCCTTAGCTTGCTGCATACGCTTTGTCATAGACTTGTCTTATTAATCAGTCACCTTTTGAGTTGAACCAACCTGGGAGTGCCACGTGTCCGAGTTGAAGGTTAAGTCAGCCGGCAGGCCTGTGAACATATCATTTCTTTTGTATCATTTTGTTGCAAGTTTTGTTCTTGAAGAGAGAGAAGCTCTAGAAGTGGGAGAAGGAGTTTTAGAGTGAGAGAGTAGATTTTCGAGTTGACCTTTGGAGTTGAACCGTTAGATTCGAGCTTTGGGGTAAGAATCTTAATCTACTCTGGTTGTTGTTATTGATCATCTAGCTACATTGCATGATCGAATTTGTTTTGCATGTCATGCATCAATTTGAAGTTGGTTTCGGAAGAGAAAGATAGTATTCATGTGTTCTTGAAGAAAAGTCTCGTTTTGATCCGAAAGTTTGGAACAAGAACCATGTTTTGTGTTTATTCTTGCATGACCTTCTTGTATGGGTACCCAGGTCCATGTTTTGAACTCATGGCATGAAATCTCAGATTTTTGTAATAAGTTATGATCTTGCATTTATCTTCCTCATGATCATGTTCATCATGTTCTTCATGTTCTTCAAAGGGAAACCCAGGTTTTCCCGACTTTGCTTTTGAATGATGCCATCGGGACCACACCTCGGCAAGGAGGTGCAGGACCTCGGCAAAGACCTGGTTGGTACCCAGTGTGTTTTCATGGGACGGAAGCAGTGTTTAAACTCCCAGCATGTTTTGCTTTGTTATTGACTTGGATCTGGTGAGAATACCAGGATCATTTGCATGCATATAAAGCTTGTTTTGAGAATGCGACTGCCATGTGATTGTAGGTCCCTGATCTTTGCTTTGAGCCTACACCCGAGGAGATCTATGTGAGTGGTATTTTTAATAAAGCTATGTTATACTGTTTTGATAAATCTTGCTTTGCTTTTTTTGACGAACGTATTTGTTAAGCATGAATGAATAGCTCTGTTTTGATGTATCAAGTATAAACCTTGTTTCGATGTCATTCTTGAAAAGTCCCTTGTGCTGGAGGACTCTAAACTTTCGCAGCACTAAGTATAAAAGGATACGGTCCTTTCTTGGAAAGACTATCGTGTTAAAGCGGGCTACGGGCCTAAGTAACACAAGACCATCGTGTTAAAAAGAGCTACGGGCTTAAGTAACGCAAGTCCCTTGTTCTGGAGGACTATAAACTTTCGCAGTACCTTCGACTAATTGATTACGGATCGTGCAGTCCTTGTTTTGCCACTGACGGTTTACCACGTGGATTTGTTTGTTCGGAAAGCTTAATTTGTGTTTTGCCGATGCCAGTAAGCATCCCTTGAGACTTGTAAGACTTGATAGATGAATACGGTTCATCTCTTGTTTTGATAAAGTTTTGATATGTTTTGCTCTGAAAGGATCTCGGCTAATACTCGTATGATCTTGGCATGTTTTGTTTGGAAAAGACTTTAGCTATATTCATGCAAAACCTTTATTACTAGTACTATTCACTGAGTATCCAAGCTCACCCTCTCTATATATATGTAGGTGATGAGCAGGACGGCGGCGACGCCTAGATGTGTTTTACAAAGCTTGTTTTGGATTCTTGTCATGTCGGCTTGACTTGTTCTATGTCGGAAAGTTTGTATTTACGTCGGCGAATCTTGAAGATTATGCTTCTTTGGCTTGTAATCATTGTATTTGTACATGTCGGCTCTAGAAGCCTTTTGATCAAGATTCTGATATGTATTTCATTTATTATCAACCAAATGAGAAACTATGTCATGTATGTCATTACATTTGATCTATGCACAGCTCTTATGGACCACTAGTATTTTGATTTACCGCTTCCGCATCTGTGAGCCCCATATACTATATTCTGATTGTGTTAAACTTTTGAAGGTTGGCCTTCGGTAATCTCGGATTACTGGCCATCACGGCACCAAACTACTAGGGGCGGTTTGGGGTCGTGACATCTTCGGACGCCACCAACTCAGGTGCAAAACTGGACAAACTAGTAAAAGTGGCCTCAAACTCTGCCACAGACATACCCTGCTGTAACAAGCCCGCGGGGGGGCCTCCTTATGCTACAGTTCGGACTTGATTTGTGTCACGGTTCTTAATCTGAACCAAAGAGTCCAAATCTGGCAAATCGTTTTGAGAAACAGATTTTTGAAAAAGTAGTGCCAAACATGGACTGCTTTGCCAGATACAGAGTCGCCACCTAAATATTTTTTATGGGAGAATTTAGGAAACCCTGACTCGGTGCCGAAGGCCACATGTCCGTCATCACCGGAGTTGTCTCGGCTCGGGAGCTTGGGTACGATCGGGGAAGGTCAGCTATGAGCACCCCCTTTCGCCCGGTCCGAAGACCGGCCTCTACTAACCATGATATCCGATTTTGAAAATGTTATGTGTTCTTATCCCGGTTATTAGCCTAGAATTACTATGTTATGCGCGCAGCAAGCAAGTATAGACTAGATTGCCTAATTTGGAAATAAGCATTGCATATCCGTTTGTTTTGGAAAATGTTTTGAATTTGCTACTCGCAAGTAGGCTAAAACACGGATTTCAATGAGTTCTTCCAACTCAAACAATCCAACCTTCACCCACAGGCATCCAAGCAGTTTATAACACATAAGCATCTAGCCACATGTTAAGCATGCTGTCATGGCAACATTCACACTCATGCGATATGCTAAAGCGGAAATACTTACATCGTACTCCGTGCCAAAACAAAGAACTCGTTAGCAAACATGCATGATCCAAGTCCATGTTAAGTGCCTAATGCATCGCATACAAAGTGTTGCTAGAATAGGCTCGGCTATCCTAAACATGGCATGTGAGAAATGCACAACTATCACATATTCAGTTTAGAATTTGAAGTACAAATGCAGTTAGCATGATGTACCGAGCCTAATGTATGTAATACAAATGCATGAATGCACGCATGCGTAGCATAAGGTATGCTAATTTAAACGTGCCCTAATACTAACCATCAAAGCAGGTAAGTAAAAGGGAAGAAAGAAGTGGGGATTGGAAGACATACACACCACCCACGCACACTTATTACAGATTTGCCCTCGCTCGGAAGGACCAAATAAATATTACAAATTAATTAACTACGCAAGCTAATTAATATTACAAATTAATTAATTTAATTAACAAATTAAATAAATTAATTAAAACAGGAAAATCGTCTCGGGAAACGTGCCGCCATGCATAGGCTGCCTCTGTTTTCTTTCCTTCACTCCTCTGGAGGCTGTCAAAACCTCAGGACTGCATCCCTGGACACTGGGGAGTGCCACCGGCTGAGTGGAATTACCACCGGCACTGGTGTGTGGCCATCGGCACATAATGGAGTTGTCGGCAGAGAAAAGATTGCCGGCCGGCACCTTACACTGCCGGTCGGCAAAGAAAGCCTGCAGAACCTGCAACTCACAGCAACAGAGGGCAAGACAAAGCATGGCAGCACAATTCAAGGCATATATGCACCAACCATGTCCCTTATCATGATAATGACTCAAAGGGGCATGTGCCTCGATTCTCGGACCACCAATCACGCATTTCCATGCATGATGGCCCAAAGAACCAAGTATGCAACTTTGATTTCAAATGCATGCAAACCAAATCAAACCAAACAAGGCCCAATTCCTATCATCAAGTCAAGGAACAAGGCATGCATGCAAGATGCAAGGCAACCTAAGCATACAAACTAAGGATGCAACATGGCATGGTGACAAGCTTATGCAAGCATACGTATGACAATGCAAACTAATGCTAAGATGGTCTTATACATGAATTAGGCAGCTCTAATAAGGCCTAAAACAGTGGCCATTAATGCCCAAAATGGATGCTAAGCACACATGCACACACACATGTTAAGTCCCAACACTTAGGCCCAAAGCAAGCAACATTCAAGCACACTTGAAAGAGACATTCATGGACTAAAAGCATGCAACATAAGCTCTGAAAATCATGCTAATACATGGTGCCAAACCAAGCAACAAATCAAGCTAAACATGCAACAAATAGTCTAAGTGTTCAAAGCAAATCCAAGGAGCATTGAAATACACTTACAAGACTAAACATGGTATGAGCTTATTGACCCAAAACAGAGTTTTATGGCATTAATACAAAGCCTAAGGACCACTTAGATGGCATCTAAATGGCTCGAAAACAAAGGCATGCATAATGGTCAAAACATGGAGCATTGCTACACAAGCTTCCAAAGCATTAAAGAGGCATGCAAGGCAATCAAACAAGCATGGAAGTAGGACTGAAATGGCATACAGGATGATCCCAAATCACCAAAACAATGCAAAGATGGCATGCTACACATGCACACTCTCAAGGCTAACAAGCCCAAATACAAAGGAGCTATATCACGCATGCCAAAATCAACCCAAACACTTATGGACAGACCTAAAACATGGCAAAATAAGCACATAATCTTCACAAGACTAAGCCTAAAATATGCTCCCACAAAGGCTAACAACCTAAGGCACATTAAGGCATAAACAAGGCATTACATGGCAACTATGCTAAGCATGCATGGAGCACCAAAACCAACTTGAAATCATGTTATATTATGGATATATAAGCATGAAAAACAGACCAAACATGCTCAACACACACTCAAGCATAGGCTTCCTTAAGAGGCCAAAATATGTTCTTTTCAAGGACAACAAGGAGAGGGGGTGGCCCTCTCCTTCTTGGGACTTCAAGGCATCATCTTCACCACCGAAATCCCTCAAGATTTCAGTGGTGAAGAGACCCCAACACCAAAATCCCGGAGCTAGCACAAAATGGTCCAAAATGAGGCCTTTCAAGGCCTAAGGGTGGTCAACAACCCTCGAACAACAAAACACTCTTAATAAACAACAAAGAGGGTCTAAAAACAGAACTTTTTATGTTATACAATAAGCACAAAAACAGCTCTAAGATAGGTATAAAATCAATGCAAAAATGGGGGAAAATGGGACTAGATTCTCACCCTTGATGACCCCTTTACAAATGGTGTTCCAAAGGCCTCCTTTAGCTTGAATCCAACACCAAAATTTCAAAACAAACCCTTTAGAACCTCAGCTCCAAGAGGAAGGTGAAACACTAGGTGTTTGTGTGCAATAGTAAGACACAAAGCACCTAGTGAACAAATGAGAGGGAAAGAGAGATAGAAAATGTATCTAACTCAAACCCTAGAACAAGAGCTCAACAATGGCTGTTTTTTGCTCCCAAAATACCTCTCTCTCTAACCTAAGTCCTCCCTTTTCTTTTTTTGTTTTTTGTCTCAAGAGAGAGCCTCTCTATATCTCTTGTAAAGCTTACAAGACAAGCTTTACAAGAGGGAGATCCCTCCATACACATGTATGGAGGGGAGCCAAAGCAAGACAGCTGTCTAAAAATATCTGCAAAAGCAGATGAACAGCAATCGGCCGGCCAAAAATGCCATCTTGGCCAAAAAAAGTGCCGACCGGCACAACAAAGTGCTGACCGGCAACAAATAGTGCCGGCCGGCAAACTACGTTGCCGGTGGCAGCAAACACCAGCCGGTGGCCTCTAGCCATTGCCGGTGGTGGGTAGGGATGGTCTACAAGCCCTACCCTGCCTCTCAAAGGCAAGATGCAAGTGTTTGGTGCAAAACCAGACACTAAACGGTCAAGTTCGGAGATCCTGAGGCAAGGCGCGCGAGCCGAGGCCTCCGGGAACTCCAAACGAACACAAACATGGATAATCACCGAGTGTTCAAACGGTGACGTCCAAGTCCTGAGGACGGTCAAAAATGGGGTGTCTACACCTGCTGATTAAGCCGGCTAAACTGATCCCTCAACTTCTCTCTAGCCACTGCAGATAAGAACCTCTCCTGGAAAGCATTTACAAACGCCTCCCATGTACCACCAACACGAGCCTTCTCGTACTTCCACCATTGACCCGCATCTCCCTTCAGCTGGAAGGATGCCAAGGTCACTTTCAGTGCCTCGTCCTCGATGCCAAGCATCTCGAACGTCTTACTCATTTGTTCCAACCACTCGTCAGCCTTCAGTGGCTCCTTTGGATCCCCAACAAACTCATCCGGGTTAGACCGGAAGAACTCCCTCTTCAAGAAAGAAGGCCCTGCCTCAGCTGCCTGATTCCCAGCTCTGAGAATACCCAAAGCTCCTGCTATCTCTCGTGCCAAGGCACTCATAGCCTGCTGACCCGCTGGCTCGGCCACATTGGCCTGACCAACTCCCTCCTGCACTGCCGGAACCTCCTCCGGTAAAGGCATCTCCTGCCTACCACGCCTGCCACGCCTACCGTGTCCCCGTCCTGACATCCTAATAAAGGTAACTCAGAACATTAGCACATTCATAAATGTGCCGAAACTAAACACTCACGTCCTAATGCATGGACAACCGTATTTCATTCCACGTAAGCACACAAACACATAAGCACTTACGAATTTCATTTCCGGATAATGATAGTCCCGAGGCGTTACTAGAGTTCCGGTTAGAAACAGCATTGATCAAGTGCTTTTCCAACAAGACTCTCAGAAACCCAAGGATCCAATCAACATCCTAGAAACTACATTCCATACCCACATAGTCACATAAGCATGTTATCAATTAAGCACATAGCATATGACACTATATCTAAGTCTCTATCAAGCGAGACAAACCCATTGTGATCCTAATCACTTCCCACGTACCCAAAGTATTCGAACCTGGTATGCTCTGATACCAAGTTGTAACGCCCTCAAAATAATAACAATAAACCCATCAATAGAGACATGCATCGATATATAAAAGTCCCTCATTCTGCTATTCATCAGAGTTTCATTACAGAAAGTATTACATGTTAACAACAAAAACGAATGCCCTAGGGGCTTACAGTTTTTCAAGTTAACAAAAGGGAAAGGACAACAAAAGAAAAGACCATCAGCCTCAAGCCTCCCAAGCTATGTCCTTGGAGGTGGCATGCTACCTGTACCTGAAAATGATGTTCCCATATAGGGTGAGCCACAGCCCAATAGAAATACACTAAACAAAATATGAAGAATGACTAAAAGATTAGCAGTTGGTAGATGGCTAACAATGTAACGCCCTCAAAATAATAACATTAAGCCCATCAATATAAACATACATTTATATACAAAAGATCTATATTCTTCAATTCATCAGAGTACTTCATTACAAAAGTATTACATGTTAACAACATAAGCAAATGCCCTACGGGCTTACAGCTTTCCAAGTTAACACTTGGTTACAAAAGAGAGTACTAACTCGATTACACATTAAGCCCTTGGCTTGAATTTACATGTAATACAACAAAAGGAAATAAGACAACAAAAGTCTGTCCGCCTCTATCCTCCCAAGCTATGTCCTTGGAGGTGGCATGCTACCTGTACCTGAAAATGATGTTCCCATATAGGGTGAGCCACAGCCCAGTAGAAATATACTAAACTAACTATGAACAATGACTAAAAGATTAGCAATTGATAGATGGCCAACACTGATACATCCACATATATCACATCACAATTTCATAACATACAAGTCTATGTCACTTTTCATTCTCCACCTTTATTTAATAGATAAGCATATTAGCTATATCAACACATCAACAGATAAGCATATTACACATCAACAGATAAGCATATTAGCTGTATCCACACTTCACTAGACAAGCATATGAGCTGTATCTACAATTCTCAAAGATAAGCCTATGAGTTGTATCTTCACTTCTCTAGACAAGCATATGAGTTGTATCTACGGAGTTCATCCCCCATCTCCTCCCAACACTATCCGGTTTAGAGGTTCATTCCCCATCTTCCCCTAAACCGCAAAGTACATCCCCCATCTCCTCCTCTATACACAATGCATATAAACACAAAGGTTCTATACACAATCAATCAATACATAAAATTAATGTATTCTATCCACCGTCATACTCTATGACTCATTTAATCGATTAGTTTTAGTTTGCCTAATCATCATGCATTGTCTACAACAATCAAGACTATCCTCCACCGATAGCCCAAAGCAGTTATTTCTAAACATAAAGTAAATGCACACAATGGATATAAATCAACATTTCAATTTGGTGAGCGATAGATGATCCAACTACACCCTCTAATCCCTTCCCTTTCCAATTTCCACAATCTCAATTCAATCCCTCATTTCCAACAATTAATTATACAAATTAATCAATCAATGTAATTAGGGTATTTTCCATAACTTACATCTCAACCCCCACGGTTTCATTTTCATTAATGTTTTAACATTAATTTCACTTTTCCATGCCAAACATGCAACTAGGTTTTTATACAGTTAAAACCCCAACTTTTGTAAAATTACACAAAGGCCCAAACTCTCTCAAAAATACCCAACAACCCCCAACATATCAAAATGCTAGAATTTAAAGACAAAGCTCATAAAGAGGAGTAGGATATCCCTACCTCGAAGTTAGAGCTCGGATGGAGAAGAGACCAAAACCAAAGTGCTCCAAAAACCAATATTGTCGGATCAAAACGACGCCCTCGACGATCAACACAACTTTTACAAAGGCCGAAGGGAAGGAAGACACTCTAACTAGATCAAACCCTAGAGAGAAGGGAGTTTCCAGAGAGAGGGGCACTCAAAAATGGCTTTTAGAAAAAGTAAGAGAGAGAAAGAAAAGTAAAAAGTGATTTAAAATCACCCAACGGATAACTCATATACGCATGACCCGCTCGAGCGTAGAATAGAGCGCTCGAGCGTAGAATAGAGTGCTCGAGCGTAAAACACAAACATCTGGTCCCGCTCGAGCCCATAGATAGCCGCTCGAGCGCCAAGAAACAAAAGGAAAACACATCCGCTCGAGCGTGAAAACCAGTCCGCTCGAGCGCAGATTTTCATCTCCCAAAACTTTACAGGAAAAGGACTACCCGCTCGAGCGCCAACAATACCGCTCGAGTGCGACCCGCTCGAGCGCAAGAAACCCGCTCGAGCGTAGAAAACACACCTGCAAAAGTTTTGTAGGGCCACGAAATACTGGAAGTGTGTAAACCCCGCTCGAGCGCAATAAGAGCCGCTCGAGCGGACCGCCTAAAAACTGGGCAACAAGAAATTGAAACCAAGGCCTAACCAACCTGTAACAACCCTGCCCAGAACATCCTAAAACTCAATGAAGCGGAATTAAAGGATGACAACAAGATAGAAATAACTACCAACTTCATGGAACCGAGTCTGGAATACAACAAAACAGTAAAGGGACAACCGGGATTGCTATAACCTCCCCCCCTTAAAGAATTTCGTCCCCGAAATTAAATACAAGCTCTTCAAAAACAAGATTTTCTCAATTCCCAACAATATTACAACCTAATATTAAACAACCTAACCCATTACCGGTCAATCCCATCTCTTTTCAAGAGGCATTACACATTATTCATAACAACCTGCATTATCAACATGCATTCTTTTGAAATTTGGCAATTTCAACTCATTTTTCACAATTTCATAACACATGCAACATTATCATTATGCTTGCATTTCTACAATATACTTAACATACACAATGTTAAAACAAACTTCCATTAACCAAAACATTCACAATGTTTTACAATGTAAGACACATACAATGCTCTTAACGTTCAACAATATTACAAAATTTTCATTACATGGTTATACATCAACAAACAAGTCCGGATATTTCTCGCGGACTTCCAACTCACATTCCCAAGTGGCTTCCTCCACTCCGTGATGTTTTCACAAAACCTTCACCAAAGGAATGGTCTTGCCACGTAGAACTTGATCCCGCCTATCCAAGACCCGAACCGGTCTCTCCTCGTACGAGGCATCCTCATCTACCTCCAAGTCGGTCCAATCTAACACGTGGGACGGATCCGGCTCATACTTCCAAAGCATGCTCACATGAAACATGTCATGCACTCCGGACAACTGCGGCGGCAAGGCTAAACGATAGGCAACCTCGCCAATCCTCTCAAGGATCTCAAAATGACCAATAAACCGTGGGGATAACTTCCCACTCTTCCCAAACCTCATCAACCCCCGCCTAGGTGATATCTTTAGAAAGACATGATCATCTACCTCAAACACTAAAGGTCTCCTCCTACGGTCGGCATAACTGTTTTGGCGACTCTGGGCTGTAACAAGTCTCCTACGGATAAGCTCAACTTTCTCCGTCGTCTCCCTAACAAACTCCGGACCCAACAAAGGTGCGTCACCCACCTTGGCCCAACACACTGGAGACCTACAAGGTCGGCCATACAAGGCCTCAAACGGTGCCATACCGATGCTAGACTAAAAACTGTTGTTGTAGGCAAACTCCACCAAGGGCAAATGCCTCTCCCACGTCCCACTGAAGTCTAGGACACAACCTCGAAGCATATCCTCAAGGGTCTGAATAGTACGCTCGGACTGCCCGTCAGTCTGAGGATGATAGGCCGTACTAAAAGTCAACTTAGTGCCCAAGGCACTTTGCAAACTCTGCCACAACCTAGCAGTAAAACGAGGATCTCTATCGGAGACGATCGTTACTAGGACCCCGTGCAATCTCACTATGTCCCGAATATACAAGTCGGCGAGATGATCTACCGAATCTCTCACACGCATAGGAATGAAGTGCGCCGACTTAGTCAACCGGTCTACAACTACCCAAATGGCATCACTACCCCACTGAGTCTTCGGAAGACCTACAACGAAGTCCATAGTGACATGCTCCCACTTCCACTCGGCAATAGGCAAGGGTTGCAACAAACCCGCTGGCCTCTGATGCTCGGCCTTCACTTGCTGGCAAGTAAGGCACTTAGACACGAAAACAGCCACATCTCTCTTCATACCCCGCCACCAAAACTGGCGACCCAAATCCTGATACATCTTAGTGCCTCCCGGATGCACCGCAAGGCGTGAATGATGGAACTCTCGGAGTATTTCCCCTCGGCACGACTCCGACACAAATAAACGGCCTCGGTATCTCACACTCAGGTCGGGATACACCGTCAAACCCTTCTCAACTTTCCCACTGGGGATCTTCTCTCGGAAGGACTCCACCTCAAGGTCACCTCTCTGTGCCTCTAACACTCGAGTCACAAGTATAGGCTGCGCAACAACAGAAAACAAGGCCGCAGCCTCAACAGATTCGCCCAGATGCAAATCAAACTCGCCAAATGCCCCCAACATCTCCCATTCCCGGATGGCAATACAGGCTACATCACTAATGGATTTCCTACTAAGGGCATCGGCCATAACATTGGCCTTTCCCGGGTGATAGTGCAACTCAAAATCATAGTCCTCAATGAACTCCATCCATCTCCTCTGCCTCAAATTCAAGTCTCTCTGTGTAAACAGATACTTCAAACTCTTGTGGTCCGAGAATACCTCGAACCTCTCACCATATAGGTAGTGCCTCCAAATTTTCAAGGCAAAGATCACTGCTGCTAACTCTAGGCCATGTGTAGGGTAATTCTTCTCGTGAATTTTCAACTGACGTGAGCCATAAGCTACCACTTTCCCCTCTTGCATCAACACACAACCCAAACCCTCTCGTGAGGCATCACAATAAACCGCATAACCCAACCCTCTCTCCGGAATAATCAAAATCGGAGTGGTGGTCAATCTAACCTTCAACTCTTGGAACGACTTTTCACAAGTCTCACTCCATACAAACTTGACCCCTTTCCGCGTCAATCTAGTCAACGGCGAAGCTAGCCTGGAGAAATCTTTCACAAATCGACGGTAATACCCAGCTACCCCCAGAAAACTGCGGATCTCAAACACACTCTTAGGATGTGCCCAATCTTGCACTGCCTCTACCTTGGATGTGTCAACAGACACCCCTTCCCTGGAAACCACGTGGCCTAAGAACTTGACTTCCCCTAGCCAGAACTCACACTTCCCAAACGTGGCATACAGCCTATAGGCTCTAAGCAACTCAAGCACCACTCTCAAGTGTTCCTTGTGCTCATCCTCAGAAGACGAATAGATAAGAATGTCGTCCACGAAAACGACTACAAATCGATCCAAGAATTCCCGGAAGATTCAGTTCATCAAGTCCATAAAGACTGCCGGTGCATTGGTAAGCCCGAATGGCATCACCAGAGACTCATAATGGCCATACCGCGTATGGAATGTCGTCTTAGGAATATCCTCCTCCCTGACCCTCAACTGGTGGTAACCCGATCTCAAGTCTATCTTGGAGAAACAACGGGAACCCTTCAACTGGTCGAACAAATCATCTATACGGGGCATAGGGTACTTATTCTTAACCGTAGCCCGATTCAACTTCCGGTAGTCTATACACAATCTCAAGGCACCATCTTTCTTTTTAGCAAAGAGGGCCGGTGCTCCCCACGGCAAAACACTAGGGCGAACAAAACCTTTATCAAGCAATTCCTGGAGCTGAATCTTCAACTCACTCAACTCGGCTGGGGCAAAACGATAAGGTGCCATAGAAATAGCGCTGTGTCGGGCACTAAATCAATAGAGAACTCTATCTCTCGGTGAGGTGGTAAACTAACGAGATCCTCAGGAAAAACATTCGAATACTCACAAACCACCCTCGGCAATAGAATCTGGGTCTCATCACACTCACTATTGATAAAGCTAGCAAGTAGACCACTAAGCTCTCCCCGCCCTCGCGGATCATACACCAGTGGCAACACACTACCAACCCGGTCTCCCAAGAAATGGAAACACTCCCCGCTCAAGGTACATACGGTGACCCTCTGGCGGTAGCAATCAATAACAGCTCGGTATGACGATAGCCAATCCATACCCAAAATAACATCGAAACCCTTCATAGGCATAACAACAAAAGGAAAAGGAAACCTATGGTCGGCGACCTCTATATCACAACCCCTAACACCTTGTTTCAAGATCAACTCACCACCAACAGGCGATACTACACATATAGGAGATGCCAATAGTGCTAACTCCAACTCCAACACAGATGCAAATGCAGCAGATACAAAAGAATGAGACGCACCCGTATCAATCAACACACTAGCAACCGAGTTGCAAAACAGAAAAGTACCTCTCACTACTGATGGAGCCGGTACTAGATCCTACGCGGTAACAGCATACACGCGCCCTGTAGGCCCCTGATCCAGCTGCTCACCTCTAGGAGCAAAAGACTGCTGCACAGACTGCGATGACGAAGCTCTCGGGTTGGCCCTCGAGGCCTGCACAGACTGAGCTGGCTGAAAACTCTGCGTCTGCCTAGAACCAAACGCTCCCGAAGTGGCACTCAACTGCGGGCAAAACCTCTTCAAGTGCCCGGGCTAACCACACTGATAGCAAGACAAGGACTGGCCTCTGCCCTGACTCTGGCCCTGAGGTCTAGCTAATGAAGAAGCAGCTCGCTGACCCCCTCCCTTCCGCGGGCAAACCGAAACCTTGTGACCCAGCTGGCCACACTTGTAACAGGCGAAATCCCCCTGATTACCTCTCCCGGAGCCTGCAATCGGCACTGGAAAGGTCGACCTAGCCAAACCACCCTGAGACTGCTGAGGGTTAGGACCCCTCTGTCTCCTGCCGTCACTTTGACCATCTTGGCTCCTCTTGGAGCCTCTCTGTCCCTCATGAGCTCCATATGAGCTACAGCATCCACTAAATGTCTATACTCTCGGATGAAAGACCCATCATCCCTCAACTTGAGGCCCCGCCTCAACTTCCGCTCAAACTCA
The DNA here is from genome assembly GCF_055761805.1 of Camellia sinensis. Classification (NCBI taxonomy): domain Eukaryota; kingdom Viridiplantae; phylum Streptophyta; class Magnoliopsida; order Ericales; family Theaceae; genus Camellia; species Camellia sinensis. The sequence goes on along the minus strand of NC_138962.1, from coordinate 9,051,295 downwards.
TAGCAACGACGTTCTTCGGACGCCACCAACTCAGGTGCAAACCTGGACAAACTAGTAAAAGTGGCCTTAAACTCTGCCACAGACATACCCTGCTGATTAAGCCGGCTAAACTGATCCCTCAACTTCTCCCTAGCCACTGCAGATAAGAACCTCTCCTGGAAAGCATTTACAAACGCCTCCCAGGTACCACCAACACGAGCCTTCTCGTACTTCCACCATTGACCCGCATCTCCCTTCAGCTGGAAGGATGCCAAGGTCACTTTCAGCGCCCCGTCCTCGATGCCAAGCATCTCGAACGTCTTACTCATTTGTTCCAACCACTCGTCAGCCTTCAGTGGCTCATTTGGATCCCCAACAAACTCATCCGGGTTAGACCGGAAGAACTCCCTCTTCAAGAAAGAAGGCCCTGCCTCAGCTGCCTGATTCCCAGCTCTGAGAATACCCAAAGCTCGAGAACACCCAAAGCTCCTGCTATCTCTCGTGCCAAGGCACTCATAGCCTGCTGACCCACTGGCTCGGCCACATTGGCCTGACCAACTCCCTCCTGCACTGCCGGAACCTCCTCCGGTAAAGGCATCTCCTGCCTACCACGCCTACCATGCCTACCGCGTCCTCGTCCTGACATCCTAATAAAGGTAACCAAGACTATTAGCACATTCACAAATGTGCCGAAGCTATAACACTCGCGTCCTAATGCATGGACAACTGTAATTCATTCCACGTAAGCACATAAACACATAAGCACTTACGAATTTCATCTCCGGATAATGATAGTCCCGAGGCGTTACTAGAGTTCCGGTTAGAAACAGCATTGATCAAGTGCCTTTCCAACAAGACTCACAGGAACCCAAGGATCCAATCAACATCCTAGAAACTAAATCCCATACCCACATAGTCACATAAGCATGTTCTCAATTAAACACATAGCATATGACACTACATCTAAGTCTCTATTAAGCGAGACAAACCCATTGTGATCCTAATCACTTCCCACGTACCCAAAGTATTCGAACCCGGTACGCTCTGATACCAAGTTGTAACGCCCTCAAAATAATAACATTAAGCCCATCAATATAAACATACATTTATATACAAAAGATCCATATTCTTCAATTCATCAGAGTACTTCATTACAAAAGTATTACATGTTAACAACAAAAGCAAATGCCCTACGGGCTTACAGCTTTCCAAGTTAACACTTGGTCACAAAAGAGAGTACTAACTCGATTACACATTAAGCCCTTGGCTTGAATTTACATGTAATATAACAAAAGGAAATAAGACAACAAAAGTCTGTCCGCCTCTAGCTTCCCAAGCTATGTCCTTGGAGGTGGCATGCTACCTGTACCTGAAAATGATGTTCCCATATAGGGTGAGCCACAACCCAGCAGAAATATACTAAACCAACTATGAACAATGACTAAAAGATTAGCAATTGATAGATGGCCAACACTGATACATCCACATATATCACATCACAATTTCATAACATACAAGTCTATCTCACTTTTCATTCTCCACCTTTATTTAACAGATAAGCATATTAGCTATATCAACACATCAACAGATAAGCATATTACACATCAATAGATAAGCATATTAGCTGTATCCACACTTCACTAGACAAGCATATGAGCTGTATCTACACTTCTCAAAGATAAGCCTATGAGCTGTATCTTCACTTCTCTTGACAAGCATATGAGTTGTATCTACGGAGTTCATCCCCCATCTCCTCCCAACACTATCCGGTTTAGAGGTTCATTCCCCATCTTCCCCTAAACCGCAGAGTACATCCCCCATCTCCTCCTCTATACACAATCAATCAATACATAAAATTAATGTGTTCTATCCACCGCCATACTCTATGACTCATTCAATCGATTAGTTTTAGTTTGCCTAATCATCATGCATTGTCTACAACAATCAAGACTATCCTCCACCGATAGCCCAAAGCAGTTATTTCTAAACAGAAAGTAAATGCACAAAATGGATATTAAATCAACATTTCAATTTGGTGAGCGATAGATGATCCAATTACACCCTCTAATCCCTTCCCTTTCCAATTTCCACAATCTCAATTCAATCCCTCATTTCCAACAATTAATTATACAAATTAATCAATCAATGTAATTAGGGTATTTTCCATAACTTACATCTCAACCCCCACGGTTTCATTTTCATTAATGTTTTAACATTAATTTCACTTTTCCATGCCAAACATGCAACTAGGTTTTTATACAGTTAAAACCCCAACTTTTGTAAAATTACACAAAGGCCCAAACTCTCTCAAAATTACCCAACAACCCCCAACATATCAAAATGCTAGAATTTAAAGACAAAGCTCATAAAGAGGAGTAGGATATCCCTACCTCGAAGTTAGAGCTCGGATGGAGAAGAGACCAAAATCAAAGTGCTCCAAAAACAAATATTGTCGGATCAAAACGACGCCCTCGACGATCAACACAACTTTTACAAAGGCCGAAGGGAAGGAAGACACTCTAACTAGATCAAACCCTAGAGAGAAGGGAGTTTCTAGAGAGAGGGGCACTCAAAAATGGCTTTTAGAAAAAGTAGGAGAGAGAAAGAAAAGTAAAAAGTGATTTAAAATCACCCAGCGGATAACTCATATACGCATGACCCGCTCGAGCGTAGAATAGAGCGCTCGAGCGTAAAGTACAAACATCTAGTCCCGCTCGAGCCTATAGATAACCGCTCGAGCGCCAAGAAACAAAAGCAAAACATATTTGCTCGAGTGTGAAAACCAGTCTGCTCAAGCGCAGATTTTCATCTCCCAAAACTTTACAGGAAAAGGACTACCCGCTCGAGCGCCAACAATACCGCTCTAGCGCGACCCGCTCGAGCGCAAGAAACCCGCTCGAGCGTAGAAAACACACCTGCAGAAGTTTTGCAGGGCCACGAAATACTGGAAGTTTGTAAACCCCGCTCAAGCGGACCGCCTAAAAACTGGGCAACAAGGAATTGAAACCAAGGCCTAACCAACCTGTAACAACCCTGCCCAGAACATCCTAAAACTCAATCAAGCGGAATTAAAGGATGACAACAAGATAGATACAACTACCAACTTCACGGAACCGAGTCCGGAATACAACAGAACAGTAAAGGGACAACCGGGATTGCTATAAACACTGATACTTTCACTTATAACACTTTACAGTTTCATGACATACAAGTCCATGTTACAGTCCATTTTCCAATTCTTTTCAATTCTCAGTTTATAACCATGGCTCAGAACCTGGCCAAACAACTTATATGAGACAGTAACTCATATTAAACACTTTCCCATTCCATAATAGATAAGCATACTAGCTATATCACACATCAACAGATAAGCATACAAGCTATATCATTACTTCCATAGATATGCAAAGGAGCACTATCACACTTCCAAGGACAAGCATATGAGCTGTGTCAACACATTACTAGATAAGCATATGAGCTCTATCTATGGAGTCCATCCCCTATCTTCTCCCAACAACATCCGGTTTAGAGGTTCATCCCCTATCTTCCCCTAAACCGTGGAGTACATCCCCTATCTCCTCCAACACAACACAATGCATATAAACAATAATTATACACATCATCACACAATACATAAATTTAATGTATTCTTTCAACCGTCATACTCAATGACACATTCCAGTGATTAGTTTCTGTTTGCCTAATCATCATGCATTGTCTACAACAATTAAGACTATCCTCCACCGATAGCCCAAAGCAGTTATTTCTATACAGAAAATAAATGCAACAATGGATATATAATCAACATTTCAACTAGGTGAGCGATAAATAATCCAACTACACCCTTCAATCCCATACCTTTCCAAATCACTTCCTCATTTCTCATAATTAATTATGCGAATTAATTAACCAATGTAGTTAGGGCATTTTCCATAATTAACATTACAACCCTTAGGTTTCATTATCATTAATGTTTTAACATCAATTTCACTTTTCCATGCCAAACATGCATCTAGGTTTTACATAGTTAAAACCCCAACTTTTGTAAATTTACACAAAAGCCCCAAACTTTCACAAAATTACCAAACTAACCCTAACATCTCAAAATACTAAAATTTAAAGACAAAACCCATAGTGAGGAGTAGGTTATCCCTACCTCAAAAGATGACTCCCAACCAAGAAGGTGAAGAAAACGAAAATGCTACAAACCACGAATTTCTCGGATCAAAAGATAGCCCCCGACGATCAACAACTTTTTTATAAAGGCCAAAGGTGAGGAAATCACTCCTACTAGATCAATACTTAGAGAGAAGGTAGAGTCCTAGAGTGAGAAGCTCAACAATGGGGTTTTTGGGAAAGTAAGAGAGAGAAGAAAAGTGAAAAAGTGATTTCAAAAGACCCAGCGGATAACTCATATTCGCATGACCCGCTCGAGCGTAGAATAGGGCGCTCGAGCGTATAGCACAAACATCTGGTCCTGCTCGAGCGCATAGATAACCGCTCGAGCGCCAAGAAACAAAAGGAAAACAGATCCGCTCGAGCGTGAAAACCAGTCTGCTCGAGCGCAGATTTTCATCTCCCAGAACTTTACAGGAAAAGGACTACCCGCTCGAGCGCCAACAATACCACTCGAGCGCAAGAAACCCGCTCGAGCGTAGAAAACACACCTGCAGAAGTTTTGCAGGGCCATGAAATACTGGAAGTGTATAAACCCCGCTCGAGCGCAATAAGACCCGCTCGAGCAGACCGCCTAAAAACTGGGCAACAAGGAATTGAAACCAAGGCCTAACCAACTTGTAACAACTCTGCCCAAAACATCCTAAAACTCAATCAAGCGGAATTAAAGGACGACAACAAGATAGATACAACTACCAACTTCACGGAACCGAGTCCGGAATACAACAAAACAGTAAAGGGACAACTGGGATCGCTAAAGTATGGTGGTTTCTTGAATGAATTTCCATTTTTAATTTTCTGCAGCTTCCATTTTTATTTTTAATTAACTTCCATTTTTCTTCAAGTTACTTTTCTATTCAACTTCATTTTTTATTTAATTTCCAAATAGATCGTTAACGTATAGTGGTTTCTGGAATGAACTTCCATTTTCAATTTTATGCAACATTCATTTTTATTTTTATTCAACTTCCATTTTTATTCAATTTACTTTTTTATTAAACTTGTTTTTTTATTTAATTTCCAAATAGATCGTTAAGGTATAGTGGTTTCTTGAATGAATTTTCATTTTTAATTTTCTGCAACTTTCATTTCTATTTTTATTCAAATTCCATTTTTATTCAATTTGCTTTTCTATTAAACTTCCTTTTTTAATTAATTTCCAAATAGATCGTTATGGTATGGTGGTTTCTTGAATGAATTTCCATTTTTAATTTTCTGTAACTTTCATTTTTATTTTTAATTAACTTCCAATTTTCTTCAAGTTACTTTTCTATTCAACTTCCTTTTTTATTTAATTTCCAAATAGAACGTTAACATACAGTGGTTTCTGGAATGAACTTCCATTTTTAATTTTATGCAACTTTCATTTTTAATTTTCTGCAACTTCCTTTTTTATTCAAGTTTCTTTTCTACTCAACTTCCTTTTTTATTTAATTTCCAAATAGATCGTTAAGGTATAGTGCTTTCTGGATTGAACTTCTATTTTTAATTTTATGCAACTTTCATTTTTATTTTCATTCAACTTCAATTTTTATTCAATTTACTTTTCTATTAAACTTCCTTTTTTATTTAATTTCCAAATAGATCGTTAAGGTATGGTGGTTTCTTGAATGAATTTTCATTTTTAATTTTCTGCAACAACCATTTTTATTTTTAATTAACTTCCATTTTCTTCAAGTTAATTTTCTATTCAACTTCCTTTTTTATTTAATTTCCAAATATATCGTTAACGTATAGTGGTTTCTGGAATGAACTTCCATATTTAATTTTATGCAACTTTTATTTTTATTTTTATTCAACTTCCATTTTTATTCAATTTACTTTTTTATTAAACTTCCTTTTTTATTTAATTTCCAAATAGATCGTTAAGGTATAGTGGTTTCTTGAATGAACTTCCATTTTTAATTTTCTGCAACTTTCATTTCTATTTTTATTCAACTTCCATTTTTATTCAATTTACTTTTCTATTAAACTTCCTTTTTTATTTAATTTCCAAATAGATCGTTAAGGTATGGTTGTTTCTTGAATGAATTTTCATTTTTAATTTTCTGCAACTTCCATTTTTATTTTTAATTAACTTCCAATTTTCTTCAAGTTGCTTTTCTACTCAACTTCCTTTTTTATTTAATTTCCAAATGGATCGTTAACATATAGTTGTTTCGGCAATGAACTTCCATTTTTAATTTTATGTAACTTCCATTTTTATTTTTATTCAACTTCCATTTTTATTCAATTTACTTTTCTATTAAAGTTCGTTTTTTTATTTAATTTCTAAATAGGTCGTTATGGTATAGTGGTTTCTTGAATTCTCTTCCAATTTTAATTTTATGCAACTTCCATTTTTATTTCTATTCAACTTCTTTTTTTATTCAAGTTTCTTTTCTATTCAACTTCCTTTTTTATTTAATTTCCAAATAGATCGTTAACGTATAGTGGTTTCTGGATTGAACTTCCATTTTTATTTTTATTCCACTTCCATTTTTATTCAAATTATTTTTCAATTCAACTTCGTTTTTTATTTAATATCCAAATAGATCGTTAAGGTATAGTGGTTTCTTGAATGAACTTCCATTTTTATTTCTATTCAACTTCCTTTTTTATTCAATTCATTTTTCTATTCAACTTCCTTTTTTATTTAATTTCCAAATAGGTCGTTAAGGTATAGTGCTTTCTTGAATGCCCTTCCAATTTTAATTTTATGCAATTTCCATTTTTATTTCAATTCAACTTCTTTTTTTATTCAAGTTTTTTTTTCTATTCAACTTCCTTTTTTATTTAATTTCTAAATAGGTCGTTAAGGTATAGTGGTTTCTGGATTGAACTTCCATTTTTAATTTTATGCAACTTTCACTTTTATTTTTATTCATCTTCCATTTTTATTCAATTTACTTTTCTATTGAACTTCCGTTTTTATTTAATCTCCAAATAGATCGTTAAGGTATAGTGGTTTCTTGCATGAACTTCCATTTCTAATTTTATGCAACATCCAATTAGGTATAAATAAATAGATAGATACTATCTTTTCAAAGCCACTTTTTGATCACTTTTTGATTTCCTTTCTCTCTCTTATTTTTTCAAAACTTCCATTGGAGGGCACCTCACTCTAAAACCTAACTTCTCTCTTAGGATTGATCTAAATAGAGTGCTTTCCTCACCTTGGGCCTTTGTAAGAAATGTGTTGATCGTCGAGGGCTTCGTTGTGATCCAAGAAATTTGGGATTTGGAGCACTTTGATTTCGGGTCGTCTTCTCTATTTGAGTTCTCCATTTGAGGTAGGGATTCTCCTTGTTTCTCTTCAATACTTCGTCTATAGATAGACATGTGGTAATTTTGTATTGCATAAAAATCATATCCATGTTGGATTTGTTTGAAATCATGGGAAGGAACCTAGGGTTGGGTATTTGAAATGGTTATGTTATCATTGAGAGTTGTTTTGGGCTATTTGGAGTGTTAATTAGCATGTGGTTATTGAAAGGGGAGGAAGCCCTAATTTCTTTTATTTGATTTAATAAATTAATTGAGGGGTTTTGATCTTTGGGGCAAATACTTAGGTATTTTGAGTCTTAATTGTGGTTATTGTTGTTTGTTGATGTAAATTGGGCCTTTTTGGTCAATGTTGAGAAAGAGGAAGGAAAAACCTTAATTTATTATTTATGACTTAATTTGCATAATTAGTTCGAAATGGCTTTGAAAAGAATGTAGTGAATTTAAATGAGTTATGGCTTTTGTCCATGGGAATGATTTTGTGAAAACAAAGGAAGTCGAATTCATTTTGTGAAATGGGAAAAGTGTTTTGAAATACGTATGAAAATTGGATTATTGTTTCATGAGTGTTGAACACACACATGTGTGGAATTGTATCTTGAACTACCATGTTAATGTTGTTGTCGGGTTTGTGGTCTCATGGTAATTGAGTCTTTAATAGGTGTATTAAATATTTGCATCTAGAGGTTTTATCCTTGGTCATCGGTGGAGGATGACGTGGTTGTGTTGAATTGCTGTGTATGTAATACACCATTGTTGATTGAACATTATATGTAATGAAATGCTGAATTACATTATATTTGTATACTGGATTGGGAGAAGAGAGGGGTTGTACTCCAGTGTGTGTGAGAAGATAGGGGATGGACTCCACACACTTATGTGTTCAGCGCTTATAATCAAAGGTATCATACCCTTCCAGCTAGCGCCTGGAGAACTGACGCGCTGATAATCTAAGGTACCATACCCTTCCAGCTAGCGCCTGGCAAACTGGTAGATTGTGGTGAGAAGTGTATCTTTGGCTTACTACGCATATAGTTAGTAGTGCAGTGTTGTTTTGTTATTGTTTCAGTGTATCTGGAAACATTGTGGATTGTATTTGTTACAGTGTTGGAGGGACGAGTTGACTCATTGATTGATTTTACGTATGTAGTTGAGTTGTTATCTTTTTTATAGAGGTGTGCATGGATAATTATGATATAATTGGAATTGCATTGAAATGCCAAATATGTTTTGAAATGGCACATTTGTTGTATGTGTGGCAAATGGAAGAGTAATGGGCTTAGTGAATCTATGTTTCTAAGTAGTTGTTAATGTTATAAAAGATTGGGAACGGGGGTTAATGAAAGGAAAAAGGGAGGATAAATCGCTTATAGCGGTGAATTAAATGATTGTTTTCAAGAAAAGTTCATATATATATATATTTTGTATAAACTGTCACATTATTATTCTAGTATGAGAATGGGTGTTCATGATCATAGCTATCTGTAATGTTGTTATTGTTAAGGAGCATGTTGAGTTCCCTACTGGACTATATGTTCATCCCACGTTGTTGAATCTTTTTCAGGTGTTTAACAGGGTGTGCTACAAGATTTGGATCTTCTTATATGTTGGCCACGGGGCCTTAGTTATGTTGGCAGAATGCCATTGTTGTAAAGGGTTACACCCTTCTTCTTGTACTTTTAATGATGTAAGCCCAAGGGCAATTTATTAAGTTAGTTCATGTAATGTTTACTTTGCATACGTATGAGAGTATCGTTAATCATTTCTACGGATTGAATGTATGAGTTTATTTCCGCATGTTATCTCTGAAATTGGATTAAGTTAAAGAATTTGGTAATGACTCCGAGTAATAAAAAGTGGGGCGTGACAACTTGGTATCAGAGCGAGCCGGGTTTGAATACTTTGGGCTCGTGGGAAGTGGTTTTTACCACAGTGGGTTTACTACGTATTGTGAGGACGTTGCATATAGATATCATGAAAGTTAGGACTTATGTGTTGCATTTATGTGAGCATGGGATTTAGTCTCTCGGATAGTATTCATAGCCGGTGAACTTGCTTTGAGGTCCTTTTGGAAACACGCCTGATCAACGTGGTTTCTGATGGGAATTCCTTGAGAGTTCCGGGATGAGTGGCTATCTTTGTAGACTTGATTCGATTATGTGTTTATATGTTTAGATGTTTATATGCAATATAGGTGTATATCTTGTGACTTAGTAGTGGAGTGTGCCTCGGAGAAGGCTATTGTGTTGTACACTAAGCGTGGTTATTGCTTTTGTGCTTTATAGGATGTCTACATGAGGAAGTAGAGGACGGTTGAGTAGTAGGAGTGTCGGTAGAGGCACAACAGTTCCTTTAGTACCTGCCGTTGCAGCGTCGGCTATCGGCGAGGATGTCGCACGTGAGATTGTGTGAGCAGTACAAGACGCCCTAGCCCGCACTGGGGGCGGCAGTGGGCATGCTCTCAAGCTTACTAAGGAGTTTTTCCGCTCCGGCCCACCAGAGTTTGCGGAGGAGGCTAAACCGTTGGAGGCAGAAAGTTGGTTGGAACAGATTACCAAGACTCTTGATATGCTCAGAGTCGAAGATGAGGAGTTGAGGGTTTCTTTGGCGACTTTTCAATTGAAGAGTGATGCGAGTTATTGGTGGAAGTATGCTAAGAATACCGTAGGTAGCACGTGGGTTGCTTTTACCGAGGCCTTTTTGGCCAAGTATTTCCCTCCTTCTGCTCGGGAAAGGTTGAGGGATCAGTTTTTGGAGTTGCGTCAGGATGATACTCCTGTGGCACAGTTTGAGATGCGGTTTGCTAGCTTATCGAGGTTTGCTCCAGAGTTGGTGGCAACAGAGGAGCGTCGTTGTTTTGAGTTTGAAAGGCGGTTGTGTTTCAATATTCAGGAGAAGGTAGCTGGATCCTTTTGGAAGGATTATTATTATTTAGTTGAGGCAGCGGCCCATGTGGAGGCCATGGTTGCGAGTGATGATGGGATTAAGGAGGAGATTATAGTGGTAAGTCCTTCTGTTCCTAAATACTCTAGGCTCAGTAAGGGGTGGAGGCGGAAACATGCTCAGTCGGGAGCTGATTCTTTTTCTTCATCAGGGGTGTCGGACACTTCGGTTGGAAGGTCCGGGGAAGTGCAGGTTTCAGACCAGTCTCAGAGTAGGGGGTCTGGTGGTTGTTTCGTTTGCGGCCAGCATGGCCATGGTAGACGTTTTTGCCCTTTGCGCGCGAACTCTGCAAGTGTTTCAAAACCTAGTCAGACTCAGTCGTACCCGTCCAGTCGGGGGCGCTATCGATACTAGAAACGGTCAGGCCAGGCTTCGGGAGCCTCGCGAGGGGCGACTTATTAGTTAGTCCTATAGTATTACCCTGGAGGGGGACTTTTGTATTGTTGACCGGTGGTGTATCTTATGAATCATTTTGTTGTTGACCGGTGTACTGTTGGATGCTGAGGCACCATGTTTATGTATCGCTTATGTATGCATATTGTTGTTTGTTTAACCCTCATGCATTGGGGAGTATGTGTGGAATCTCGAATCCTCTTTTTCTGCTGAGGAGTTGTGTAAGGGATCAATGATCCTGATGTTGTTGTTTGCTTGGTACCTATGTGTAAATTTGTGTTTTGGGCCCTACTAGTTAAGAGGTATGGTTTGTATTGAGATTGGTTATCAATTGTGGGGTATGGTTTGTGAGTGAATGCTGGCAACATTCTTTAGAGGGAGTACAGTTTGAGTTCTAGAGTAATGAGAATAGCGTTGGTCAAAATTGTCCTTCGTGATTGGGTTGTTGTAATTGAGGTTTACCAAGTCAGTTTTTGGTCGAGGAGATGAGTAGGCTTACTACGTAGCCATGGGGGGGGGGGAAATAGTAATTCCCTTAGACATAGTGTTGGTGTGGTTTGATTTTAGGAAATCCAGTGAGATTCCAAAATTTGGGGGTTTGTGTGGGGAACTCCGTGTGTGGGGTTAGTGGCACATCAGTGGGTGGATTACTGAGTGTGGAGTTTATTGAGTTGATTAGTCAGCTCACTGGTATAGGGTTTTGGGTTGACCTTGGTCACCGTGAAGTTAGTCTCATTCGTTGTAGACTTTGTGTGTTGATTGAGGAAAACCGAAACTAATCATCCGGTTGTGTCATTGAATATGACGGTTATAATAATACAGCAAATTTGTGCATTGAATGATCATTGTAAATGATTGGATTTTTTTTTATACATTATATATGTATATTGTTTGGGAGGAGATAGGGGATGGACTCCGACGATACAGCACCAAAATGTGTATCTATTGAAAGATTGATATAGCTTATATGCTTGTCTATGGTGAAGTGAAAAATGTTTTATATGGGTTACTATCTCATTTAATTTGTTGGCCAGGTTCTGAGCCAGGTGTATGTTATTAAACTGATTAAGTAAAGGGAGGCCGGCTGAAATTGCAAACTGTGAATTTGTTATGCCTTTTGTGTTGATAATACTGTTGTTATTTCTATTAACTATCATTATAGAAATGTTTTGTTCCATGTTAGTTGTGACATCACTGTGTGAGTGATGGTTGTTGATGGTGTTGTTTTGGAAAAGAAACGGAAAACAAAATTTTCCTAGTGTTTGGGCCATCTAAATGTGTTGTTGAGAGATTGATTTAATTCAAGGGTTTTGAGGAATTTCAAATGAATGATTTTTGGCAAATAAATGATGGATGACTGTGTTTTAGATAACACCGTGTTGGTGAAAAATGTATACAAAGTTTTTGAGTTTCGCATGGAAAATGCAAAATTTATTTCGCAATGTCAACATTGAAAATTTGGCTATCTTTGAGAAATGTCTCTTGAGCAAGAAAATGTTTTCTTATTATTTACTCCAAAAGTTGTTTGGGTCGTGTTGTTGCTGGTCAGATGTGAGTAAACTGTTTCAGAAGGGTTGATTTTATTGTGGCTTTATGCCTACAGTGTTGTCATTTGGAACGTGTTCCCTTGGTTAGTCTCTTCCTTGGTAAGAGTGAATCGAAGGTTTGTAGTGAGAGTAGTTTCTTTCCTAGTACTCAGATGTTGGTGTGGTGTGATCAGTTGGCCATGTGTTTTGGCGCATCCTTAATTTCGGGGACGAAATTCTTTAAGGGGGGGAGGTTATAGCGATCCCGGTATTCCCTGTTGTTGTATATCTATAATCCGGACTCGGTTCCGTAGATTCGTAGTTGTCTTATTCTCATTTCTATCCCTTACTCTTTGTTTTAGAGTTTTGGGTTGTGATGGGCAAGTTGGGATTTAGTTGGTGGTGTTTTAAAGCTTTGAAATTTTTGCCCAGGTTTTGGTCTCTCCGTTCGAGCGGCGGTTTGACGCTCGAGCGGGCTTTTGTTGCTACCTTTCCGCTCGAGCGGCAGTTTGGACGCTCGAGCGTGAATTTCCTTCTCTCAGCATTTTGGTCGTCTGCAGAAAATTCTGGGAGAGTGCATTCGGCGCTCGAGCGGAAATTTGGACGCTCGAGCGGAGTGTTGTACGCTCGAGCGGACCTGTTATTATATCAGTCCGTGAAATCACTTTTTGATCACTTTTTGATTTCCTTTCTCTCTCTTATTTTTTCAAAACTTCCATTGGAGGGCACCTCACTCTGAAACCTAACTTCTCTCTTAGGATTGATCTAGCTAGAGTGCTTTCCTCACCTTGGGCCTTTGTAAGAAATGTGTTGATCGTCGAGGGCTTCGTTGTGATCCAAGAAATTTGGGATTTGGAGCACTTTGATTTCGGGTCGTCTTCTCTATTTGAGTTCTCCATTTGAGGTAGGGATTCTCCTTGTTTCTCTTCAATACTTCGTCTATAGATAGACATGTGGTAATTTTGTATTGCATAAAAATCATATCCATGTTGGATTTGTTTGAAATCATGGGAAGGAACCTAGGGTTGGGTATTTGAAATGGTTATGTTATCATTGAGAGTTGTTTTGGGCTATTTGGAGTGTTAATTAGCATGTGGTTATTGAAAGGGGAGGAAGCCCTAATTTCTTTTATTTGATTTAATAAATTAATTGAGGGGTTTTGATCTTTGGGGCAAATACTTAGGTATTTTGAGTCTTAATTGTGGTTATTGTTGTTTGTTGATGTAAATTGGGCCTTTTTGGTCAATGTTGAGAAAGAGGAAGGAAAAACCCTAATTTATTGTTTATGACTTAATTTGCATAATTAGTTCGAAATGGCTTTGAAAAGAATGTAGTGAATTTAAATGAGTTATGGCTTTTGTCCATGGGAATGATTTTGTGAAAACAAAGGAAGTGGAATTCATTTTGTGAAATGGGAAAAGTGTTTTGAAATACGTATGAAAATTGGATTATTGTTTCATGAGTGTTGAACACACACATGTGTGGAATTGTATCTTGAACTACCATGTTAATATTGTTGTCGGGTTTGTGGTCTCATGGTAATTGAGTCTTTAATAGGTGTATTAAATATTTGCATCTAGAGGTTTTATCCTTGGTCATCGGTGGAGGATGACGTGGTTGTGTTGAATTGCTGTGTATGTAATACACCATTGTTGATTGAACATTATATGTAATGAAATGCTGAATTACATTATATTTGTATACTGGATTGGGAGAAGAGAGGGGTTGTACTCCAGTGTATGTGAGAAGATAGGGGATGGACTCCACACACTTATGTGTTCAGCGCTTATAATCAAAGGTATCATACCCTTCCAGCTAGCGCCTGGAGAACTGACGCGCTGATAATCTAAGGTACCATACCCTTCCAGCTAGCGCCTGGTAAACTGGTAGATTGTGGTGAGAAGTGTATCTTTGGCTTACTACGCATATAGTTAGTAGTGCGGTGTTGTTTTGTTATTGTTTCAGTGTATCTGGAAACATTGTGGATTGTATTTGTTACAGTGTTGGAGGGACGAGTTGACTCATTGATTGATTTTATGTATGTAGTTGAGTTGTTATCTTTTTTATAGAGGTGTGCATGGATAATTATGATATAATTGGAATTGCATTGAAATGCCAAATATGTTTTGAAATGGCACATTTGTTGTATGTGTGGCAAATGGAAGAGTAATGGGCTTAGTGAATCTATGTTTCTAAGTAGTTGTTAATGTTATAAAAGATTGGGAACGAGGGTTAATGAAAGGAAAAAGGGAGGATAAATCGCTTATAGCGGTGAATTAAATGATTGTTTTCAAGAAAAGTTCATATATAGATTTATATATATATTTTGTATAAACTGTCACATTATTATTCTAGTATGAGAATGGGTGTTCATGATCATAGCTATCTGTAATGTTGTTATTGTTAAGGAGCATGTTGAGTTCCCTACTGGACTATATGTTCATCCCACGTTGTTGAATCTTTTTCAGGTGTTTAGCAGGGTGTGCTACAAGATTTGGATCTTCTTATATGTTGGCCACGGGGTCTTAGTTATGTTGGCGGAATGCCATTGTTGTAAAGGGTTACACCCTTCTTCTTGTACTTTTAATGATGTAAGCCCAAGGGCAATTTATTAAGTTAGTTCATGTAATGTTTACTTTGCATACGTATGAGAGTATCATTAATCATTTCTACGGATTGAATGTATGAGTTTATTTCCGCATGTTATCTCTGAAATTGGATTAAGTTAAAGAATTTGGTAAAGACTCCGAGTAATAAAAAGTGGGGCGTGACAGTTAAGGTATAGTGGTTTCTTGAGTGAACTTCCATTTTTAATTTTCTGCAACTTCCATTTTTTTTTATTCAACTTCCTTTTTTATTCAAATTATTTTTCTATTCAACTTCTTATTTTATTTAATTTCCAAATAGATCGTTAAGGTGTAGTAGTTTCTTGAATGAACTTCCATTTTTAATTTTATGCAACTTCCATTTTTATTTTTATTTAACTTCCTTTTTTCTTCAAGTTTCTTTTCTACCCAACTTCTTTTTTCATTTAATTTCCTAACAGATCATTAAGGTATAGTGGTTTCTGGATTGAAATTCCATTTTTAATTTTATGCAACTTTAACTTTTATTTTTATTCAACTTCCATTTTTATTCAATTTACTTTTCTATTAAACTACATTTTTTATTTAATTTCCAAATAGATCGTTAAGGTATAGTGGTTTCTTGAATTAACTTCCATTTTTAATTTTCTGCAACTTCAATTTTTATTTTTATTCGACTTCCATTTTTATTCAAGTCATTTTTCTATTCAACTTCCTTTTTTATTTAATTTCCAATTAGATCGTTAAGGTATAGTGGTTTCTTGAATGAACTTCCATTTTTAATTTTCTATTACTTCCATTTTTATTCAAGTTATTTTTCTATTCAACTTTCGTCTTTATTTTTATTCAACTTCCATTTTTATTCAATTTACTGTTCTATTAAACTTCCTTTTTTATTTAATTTCCAAATAGATCGTTAAGGTATTGTGGTTTCTTGAATGAACTTCCATTTTTAATTTTCTGCAACATCCGTTTTTATTTTTATTCCACTTCCATTTTTATTCAAGTTATTTTTCTATTAAACTTCCTTTTTTATTTAATTTCCAAATAGGTCGTTATAGTATAGTCGTTTCTTGAATGAACTTCCATTTTTAATTTTCTGCGACTTTCATTTTTATTTTTATTCAACTTCCATTTTTATTTTTATTCCACTTCCATTTTTATTCAATTTACTTTCCTATTAAACTTCATTTTTTATTTAATTTCCAAGTAGATCATTAACGTATTGTGGTTTCTTCAATAAACTTCGATTTTTAATTTTCTGCAACTTCCGTTTTTATTTTTATTCCACTTTCATTTTTATTCAAGTTATTTTTCTGTTCAACTTCTTTTTTTATTTAATTTCCAAATAGATCGTTAAGGTATAGTAGTTTCTTGAATGAACTTCCAATTCAAATTTTCTGCAACTTCCATTTTTATTTCTATTCAACTTCCTTTTTTTTTCTTAGTTTCCAAATAGATCGTTAAGGTATAGTGGTTTTTGGATTGAACTTCCATTTTTAATTTTATGCAACTTTCATGTTTATTTTCATTCAACTTCCATTTTTATTCAATTTAGTTTTCTATTAGACTTCCCCTTTTATTTAATTTCCAAATAGATCATTAAGGTATGGTGGTTTCTTCAATGAATTTCCATTTTTAATTTTCTGCATCTTCTATTTTTATGTTTAATTAACTTCAATTTTTCTTCAAGTAACTTTTCTATTCAAGTTCCTTTTTTATTTAATTTCCAAATAGGTCGTTAACGTATAGAGGTTTCTTGAATGAACTTCCATTTTTAATTTTATGCTACTTTCATTTTTTATTTTTATTCAACTTCCACTTTTATTCAATTTACTTTTTTATTAAACTGCCTTTTTATTTAATTTCCAAATAGATCGTTAAGGTATAGTGGTTTTTTGAATGAACTTCCACTTTTAATTTTCTGCAACTTCTATTTTTATTTTTATTTAACTTCCTTTTTCAGTCAAGTTTCTTTTCTACTCAACTTCCTTTTTTATTTAATTTCCAAATAGATCGTTAAGGTATAGTGGTTTCTGGATTGAACTTCCATTTTTAATTTTATGCAAGTTTCATTTTTATTTTTATTCAACTTCCATTTTTATTCAATTTACTTTTCTATTAAACTTCGTTTTTTTTTTAATTTCCAAATAGATCGTTAAGGTATAGTGGTTTCTTGAATGCACTTCCAATTTTAATTTTCTGCAACTTCCAGTTTTATTCAAGTTACTTTTCAATTCAACTTCCTTTTTTATTTAATTTTCAAACAGATCGTTAAGGTATAGTGGTTTCTTGAATGAACTTCCAATTTTAATTTTCTTCAACTTCCATTTTTATTTCTATTCAACTTCTTTTTTTATTCAAGTTTCTTTTCTATTCAACTTCCTTTTTTATTTAATTTCTAAATAGATCGTTAAGGTATATTTGTTTCTGGATTGAACTTCCGTTTTTATTTTTATGCAACTTTCACTTTTATTTTTATTGAACTTCCATTTTTATTCAATTTACTTTTCTATTAAACTTCCTTTTTTATTTAATTTCAAAATAGATCTGTGTGGGTAAAAATCTGACCACACTGCCCGTTTAGTGATCAGCAGCAAAGCACCGGCAGAATAGATGGCTCCAACAACCTGTAACAGAAAGGAAAAGCTCCGGCGGTGGTTCTTCCACCCGGGGGCACTCCGACGATCAAGTCAGTATGTTTCTCAAGGATAATCAAGTATTAAACTGAATACTCAAAGTATGAATTACATACCTTAGACCCACGAGGGTGCCTCTCTTTTATAATATACTTAATCCAAGTCCAACTAGAAATATGACTTCTGTGTACCCCAATCTTAGTACTTACTCTGGACTCTTTAGGGGATAGAGATAAACTCCCTAGGAGGTTTATCCTTATCTTAATTAAGTCCCCTCTTTGCTTCAGGACTCTTGTCCCTTATCTTCGGATTCCGACATCTTCGGAGATGACCTCGGCTTATCCGAGATTACCTCGGCTTAACTACCAGGGCACGTGGCACCTCGGCTGACACGTCGGCGTCACCATGCCACGTGTTGGTATTCAGAAAATATGTCTCCACAACTGCCCCCTAGGGTCCATTACCTCGGCATTCTGAGGTGATGGAACCTACACTGTTCGAAATTTTGTCACTTCTTTTCTGAGCAATGGTTCAAAAAAACTATTTTTCCAAGATTATCTTCTTTCAGCCGACGTGTTCTCTTCGGGGAACGAGGCTTCGGTCGTACTCCCCTACGCGCATGAGCTGTCATGCATATCTAACTGTTTCTTTTACGTGTTTTATCTTTATTGGAGCGTGTCAGTGACGCGCCTGAAGCTGTCTGTTCGTTCGTCTGCGCCGTCTGACGCGTGCGTTGCTCTAGGCGCAATAATTGCCCTATTTTTGCCGCCGTTTCAAATTTTTGACAAAACTCTTTTTTGCCTCTTCTTTTCCTTCACTTTTTTCATTCTGTCTTCTCGTTCTCTCTCTTTCTGAAAGCTTTTTCCTCTTCGAATCCGCCGTTGCTTTCAAACTTTCTTCTGGAACTGCTTTTGATCCTTCATTCTTGCAAAAGCCCTCTTTGTTGTTGTAACTGGTTTCTGGGTTTGGTGAGCACTGCCTTGGCTTCATTTGTTCTGGTAAGACCCTTTCTTTTAATTCTTCAATTCTCTTTATGTGCTTTTGTCTGTCTACTGTCATTACTGATTTTGTTCGAGGTCTGGGATTTATTTGTCTCTTGAATTTGTGGCTATACTTTGAGCTTCTATGCTTTTCCATCATTCTCTTTGCTGCTGTTTCTTGATTTGTTTCTGTATCTCTATTGCTTCTGGGAACTATACCTCTGTTCTTGAATCTGAAACTTCGTCTTTGTTTTCTTTTTTTTTGTACCTGTCCCAGATCTGTGCCCTCGATCTTTATCTTCATAGTTCATAGATTTGGGATTTGTCTGTAGAACCCTTAATCTTTAGGGAAACTTGAAAAACGCCCATCTTTTAAGACAGATTCCTCTTAGTTTAAGCCAACATAATGGGTATGTGGAGGCATAGGGTGAATACCCCAACAAAACTTGAATACTTTAGACAAGAATTCTCTATCCCAGCCGATGTTCATCTTAAATTGGCTGGGGATAATGATACCATCGTGCCCACAGATCATACAATGCCCTTTCCAATAGTTGCTTTTACCGAATGTGGACTTCGGCTTCCACTCGATCCCCTCTTTCGTCAAGTTCTCCATTTTTATAAGCTGAACCCTATGCAACTTACTATCAACTCTTATAGGGTAATTAACGGTATTATTGCCTTAGCTAGGCAAGAAAACCTTAGAATCACCCTGGCCGACCTTCAATATTGTTATACCATGTGTCCTCTCGATCTGAAGGATAGGGGTTTTGTCTATTACCTTAAGCCGAGATCCACTCAGTACAAGATTATAGCCGACCTTCCAGACTCCAACAACGGGGCTGGAGATGACTTTCTTATTGCCTCTGGAAATTGGGAATTTGGCCCAGATGAAGATGTCCACCTCTACCCTCTTCCTCGAACACTTACAGAGGGCAAGAGTAAGAGCCCTGAGTCAACACTTAGTTGTTTTTACTTAAGATTTTAATACTTTATTTCTGACGTCTGTTTCTTTGCAGATCTTCATCAGCCACCGAAAAATTTTCGCCAATCCTTCTTCCCAGGAACAGATCTGAAAACACTTCTTGGCCTCCCAATCCATAAACGAAAAGCCCCAGTATTACTAAACTTCATCCCTACATACAAATCCACCTTACCCGACGTCCCAAGAAAAAGGAAAAAGAGCCTTTCTCCACCTACAGCCACAACCTTAACTGCTTCTACATCCCGAACAGATCAAGAATCCACATCTGTCCCAGCCGACCTTCCATCAACTTCGGCCCCCTACTTAATACCAATTCCAGAACGTAGACGCCGAAGAAAGCTTGTAAAAACAGCCGAAATGGTTCGTTCAAAGCCTGTCGTCCAAGATCTTCTTGCCGACATTCCAACGGACGCCGAAGCTGTACCAGCGCAAACAATGCTCCCACCCAAACAAAAGAGAGTAAAAAGGGCTCAGCCTAAGGCCAAGGCTACAGATGCCGAAGCTGAAGATACTGTGCCTATTTCAAAGCTGGCAGAAAGCAAGAAATCAGCCTCTGTCTCCACCAAGAGATCTGCTGAGGGTCAACCCTCTGGGTCTACACAAACAAAGCGGCCAAGGTCATCGTCTGCAACGACCTCGGCTTCAAAGAAGCCCGACGTCCCATGGGCCCCTGATCTATCTCTGGAGGACAGGCCCATTATGGCTAGCGAGAGTGCTGACGACATTAATGTTGCTGTCGCTCTTAGCACTGCTCTCCTCCTACCGAATGACTTGGAGCGAAATGCCAGTTTTAGTGAGTATGAAAATTATGCTCTTATGCTCCAACACTCCGCTCAAGTAAGTATTTCTGTTTGTATTTATGTTTCTTCCTTCTTTTTCTTTCTGAGGAAATTTTCTGATACTTCTGTTTTCATTCAGGCTATCCAACATGCCCATTCATTTTCAATGCAATCCTTTGAGAATCGTCAAAGATTGGTTGATATGAAGAGGGAAGCAACTTCAATGAAGAGAGAATTAAGGGCCCTTGAAGTAAAAATGAAAAAACTAGAGGATCAAGCCGAGGCTGCAACGAAGAACCAAACCTTAGCTCTTGAAAAGGCCGAAGCTGCTGAAGCCGTTAAAAAAGTAGCTGAAGCCGAGAAAAGGGAGGCTGAGGCTCAGAAGGTCCAAGCGCAAAAAGAACTTCAACAAGCGCTGGCTACCAAGGAGGCCGAAATCAAAGAGGCCGATGAAAAGGCCTATGCTCAAGGTATGGCCGACGTTGCAGAAGACTACAAGCTTCAAGTCAGGCAGGCATGCAACAGGGGATTTTCCCTTGGTTGGATGTCCTTGATAAAGAAGCTTGACCTTCCTGCTGACTCGCCATTGCGTCAGGCCGATGCTATTCCGTTACCATTTCCTCCACCTCCTCCTGCTGGTGAGTCAGAGTCCGAGGCCGAGGAGGAAGATGAAGAAAAAGACGATGGTGAGGCCTTGGTGAGAAAACCCAAGAATGCTGCCGAAGTCAAGTCCCCTCCTCCCGCTGAACTGGTTATGGACTTAACTCAAGATGAGGGGGGTGATGATGCTGAGGAAGTGTCCAAGGAGTCTGTTCCAGGGTGTCTATCATCTGACCTCCTTCTGACTGAAAGAAGTCTTGACACAACTTTGGCAGAGATAGATGCCGAAATACAAGCGGAGAAGGTGGCCGAGGAGATTCCAGCTGAATCATCCGAGGTTCCAGTTCCTGCTGCTGCTGATGTTCAAGAATCTTGATTTTCCCTTCTTTCTTTTCTGGATTTTGGACTTTGTTTTTTCTTTCAATTCCTGGACAATGTATATTCCTTCTTATGGCCGATGTGCCTTTTTCAGTATGTAATTGCAACTGTTCTTGCTATGGATATTTCAATCTTATGATGTTCTGTTGTTTGCTTCTGCGTAGTTCTATACTTAGAAATTTTTGCTTGCTTTCTGCTTTCTTTGTGCAATCTTCTCGGGGTTACATACCTCTGGTATAACTGCAAAGCTTTTACTTCGGCAAGATACTGACCTGCAAACCTTGTATAAATTTTGATAAGCACAAAACATATACTACTCAATGTATACTTTTGCCATCTTTTTTTTTCAAGTTTTCAACAAGTATTTAAACAATGATTTCGTTCTAATCTACTTGTAAATTGCTACAAATTTCAACAAGTGTTTAAACAATATACTTAACCTTTGCTTCAACCTGTTAATTTTCTGTATACCTCAGTGGGTGATCATACGTCGGCTTAACATAAACTTGTAAATTGCTACAAATTTCAACAAGTGTTAAGCATCTTCTCTAGGGTTTAAACAATCCACATATTGCTATGAAAACTTAAGCAATAACCTCGGCCTATCTTCGACTTGTAAATTGCTACAAATTTCAACAAGTGAAGATAAGGAATCAGCTTAATTCCAACTTGTAAATTGCTACAAATTTCAACAAGTGAATTAAGGAATAACATCGGCTTATCTTCAACTTGTAAATTGCTACAAATTTCAACAAGTGAAGATAAGGAATCAGCTTGATTCCAACTTGTAAATTGCTACAAATTTCAACAAGTGGATCAAGGAATAACATCGGCTTATCTTCAACTTGTAAATTGCTACAAATTTCAACAAGTGAAGATAAGGAATCAGCTTGATTCCAACTTGTAAATTGCTACAAATTTCAACAAGTGGATCAAGGAATAACATCGGCTTATCTTCAACTTGTAAATTGCTACAAATTTCAACAAGTGAAGATAAGGAATCAGCTTGATTCCAACTTGTAAATTGCTACAAATTTCAACAAGTGGATCAAGGAATAACATCGGCTTATCTTCAACTTGTAAATTGCTACAAATTTCAACAAGTGAAGATAAGGAATCAGCTTGATTCCAACTTGTAAATTGCTACAAATTTCAACAAGTGGATCAAGGAATAACATCGGCTTATCTTCAACTTGTAAATTGCTACAAATTTCAACAAGTGAAGATAAGGAATCAGCTTGATATGTCTTCAAAAACATCCATGCATAACTTTATCAATCGATCATGTTGAAAGGATTCTGAAAAGATTTTATTGATATCATCGGCCAAACAATGATGTTTTTCTAATGATAGAAAAATTTCAAATTACAAGTATTCCAAGGTCTGGGCAATGCTTTGCCCTCGTTGTCTTCAAGCCGATATGCTCCATTGCCTAATACTGAAGTAACTCTGTAGGGTCCTTCCCAGTTTGGGCCAAGCTTGCCCTCCCTGGGATCCTTCTTGTTTCCGACGACTTTTCTTAGGACTAAGTCGCCGACTTGAAAATCCCTTGGATTAACTTTCTTGTTGTAAGCTCTGGCAAGCTGTTGCTGGTATACTGCAAGCTAAATTGCAGCCTTCTCTCTTCGTTCTTCTAGTAAATCCAGGTCTCGGGCTAAGAGTATGTCGTTGGTGCCATTCTCTACTCCCTGGGTTCTGATCCCTGGGATGCCGATCTCTAATGGGATGACTGCTTCTGTGCCATAGGCCATGGCAAAGGGGGATTCTCCTGTTGATCTTCTTGGCGTAGTCCGATATGCCCAAAGTACGTTGGGTAGCTCGTCCACCCACTTTCCTTTTGCTGCCTGGAGCCTCTTCTTTATTCCATCCAGGATTACTTTGTTGGACGCCTCTTCTTGCCCATTGCTTTGAGGAAAACTTGGTGTTGAGAAATAATTCTTGATCTTGAATTTTGCACAAAAGTTTTTGATGAGTTTGCTGTCGAATTGTGTTCCGTTGTCGGCAACTATAGCTCTTGGAATTCCAAATCTGGTGATTATGTTTTTCCAAATAAAATTCTTGACATCCACATCTCGGATTTTGGCAAGAGGTTCTGCCTCTATCCATTTTGTGAAGTAGTCTGTTGCTACCAACAAGTATTTTCTCTGCCCAGTTGCCTGGGGAAGTTGTCCAACCAGATCCATGCCCCATTGGGCAAACGGCCAAGGGCTGGATACTGGGTTTAGGTCGGCAGCTGGCTGATGTATCAGAGGTGCAAACTTTTGACATTGCTCACACTTCTTTACATAGGCTTCGGCATCCTTTTGCATGTAGGGCCACCAATACCCTTGGGTAATGGCCCTATGGGCTAACGATCTGCCCCCAGTATGGCTTCCACAAATTCCTTCATGAATCTCATAAAGAAAATCCTCAACCTGTAAAGGGTGTACGCACCTTAAAAGTGGTCCAGTGAAGGACCTCCTGTAGAGATGGCCTTCCGCTGTTAGACTGAATCTGGCCGATTTCAGCCTAATTTTATGTGCTTCTTTATGGTCTGCTGGCAGCTTCCCCTCTTTTAGGAATGCAATGATTGCATCCATCCAACTTGGTCCAAAGCCCACGCACATTGCTTCTTGTTCGATGTTCTGTTTATCTATGCTCGGGGCCGACATGTAGTCGATCATAATTGTCCTTGTTTTTCCAGTTTGAATTGAACTGGCCAGGTTGGCTAACGCGTCGGCGTGGGTGTTGTCATCTCGGCTTACTTGGAGTAATCTGCAGTTCTGGAATAGGGCCGCCAGTCGGATGACTTCCTTTGCATATGCCGACATTCTTTCGTCTCTGGCTGCAAATTCTCCTATTGACTGGTTAACAATTAATTGTGAATCACAAAAAACAATTACCTCGTCTGCCTCTGCTGCTGCTGCTAGCTTTAGTCCTGCAATTAATGCCTCATATTCCGCTTCGTTATTGGAGGCTTTGAACCCCAGCCGGATGGACTGTTCTACAATTTCTCCATCTGGAGATATCAGCAGTACTCCTGCTCCTGCTCCCTGGCGGTTTGAACTTCCATCGACAAATAGTCTGAATGAATCGCCGATGTAGATGCTGCATGGTCTGAGCTTTTCTTTCTCTTGCTGTTTTGTCTTTGACTGGGTTTCTTTTTGTTTGTCGGGGTGGTGCTTATCTCGGCTCGACGGAGCCTGAGGTGTGATGGCTTCAGGTGTGAGTTCTGCGACGAAGTCGGCCAAAACTTGGCCTTTTATTGCTGTTCTTGGCCTGAATTCCAGGTCAAACTGGCCCAGTGTTACTGCCCATTTTGCTATCCTTCCTGTTAAGTCTCCTTGATGTAATAAGGACTTCAATGGGTGCTCTGTTAGAATCACAATCTTGTGTGCCTGAAAGTAATGGCTCAATTTCTTTGAGGCCATTACCAAGGCTAGCATTAATTTTTCCAGTGGAAGGTACCTTGTTTCCGCGTTAGCCAAAGTCTTGCTTACATAATAGACAGCCTTCTGCTCCCCTTTTTCCTCTCGGATTAGCACTGCACTGACTGCGTGCTCAGAGACTGCTAAGTATAAAAATAATTCCTCCCCTGGGACTGGGTTAGAAAGGACTGGGGTTGTGGTCAGGTACTTTTTCAGGTCGGCTAAGGCAGCTTCACATTCTTCTGTCCACAGGAAGTCTGTGGCTTTTTTCACCAGGTTAAAGAAGGGTCTGCACTTGTCTGAGCTTCTGCTGATGAATCGGTTCAGGGCTGCGGCCCTTCCAGTGAGCACTTGAACTTGCTTTGCCGATGTTGGACTCTGTAGTTCCAGGATGGCCTTGATTTGGTCTGGGCTGGCTTCAATGCCCTTTCTTGTTACCAGGTACCCTAGAAATTTACCTGACCCAACTCCGAAGGCACACTTCGAGGCGTTGAGTCGGAGCCGATATCGTTTGAGTATGTCAAAGACTTCTTTTAGGTCGGCAAGATGACCTTCTGATTTCTTGGTCTTTACGACCATGTCATCGATGTAAACTTCCACCGTTTTGCCAATCAGGTGTTTAAACATCTTTGTCACTAACCTCTGATAGGTTGCTCCTGCGTTTTTCAGCCCGAAAGGCATTACCTTGTAACAGTACAGGCCTTTCGGGGTGATGAACGTGGTTTTCTCCTCATCTGGAGGGTACATAGCAATCTGGTGGTACCCTCTGTACGCATCTAAAAAACTCATCCTTTCATGTCCCGAGGTGGCGTCTACCAGTTGGTCGATTTTGGATAGAGGAAAGCTGTCTTTTGGGCAAGCCTTATTGAGGCTGGTAAAATCTACACAAACCCTCCACTTGCCATTCTTCTTTTTTACTACTACTGTGTTGGACAGCCATGTCGGGTACTGAACTTCTCAGATGGCCCTGGCTTCAAGGAGTCTGTCTACCTCCTCTTCCACTGCTTCGACGTGCAATAACGTCGGCCTTCTGGCTCGTTGAATCACTGGTTTTGCCGATCTGTCGACGTTCAGACTGTGGCAAGTGACCTCGGGGTCAATGCCAGGCATTTCATAGGGTGTCCAGGCGAACGCCTCTATGTTTGCCCTTAAAAAATCTTCCAGTTCCTTTTCCTCTTCTCTGGCTAAGCCGGAGCCGAGAAGAAAAAATCGTTCTTCGTCGCCCTCCTGGACGAGGATTTTCTTTAGCGCCTCTTCGCTTTTCTCGGCTGGTTCTTTCCCAACATCTTCCAGGACTTCTATGTCCTCATCTTCAACTTCTGCTTTCTTTGGCTCCCGTATACTACAGGTGGACTTTATTGCTGCCATGGAGCAATTTTTGGCTTGTAGTTGGTCCCCCTCTGACTTCTTCAATCCCATGCTCTGTTGGGAACCGGAGTAGTTGATGCAACGTCGAGGGAACTGCCCCCATTGCATGCAACCACGGTCTTCCAAGGATGATGTTGTATGGTGAGGGTGTGTCAATGACCAGGAATTCTGTCCTGATCTTCTTAGTGCCGGCTTGTACCTCCAAGCTTGTTGCACCCAGTGGCCATGTCGGCGTTCCATTAAAGCCGACCATCGGGCCGCTGGATTGCTCTAGGTCATCGGGGTGAAGTCCTAGCTCTTTGTAACATCTGACGTACATGATATCACAGGAGCTGCCTTGGTCTATTAGGATGCGTTTTACTTGGTACTCCCCAACCTGGAGGGATACTACCAAGGCATCATTATGCGGATGTTGGACCAATTCTAGGTCGGCTTCGGTAAAGGCTATCATTGGCCCTTGGCATTCTTCTGGCCGATGTCTCTTGTCCCCAACTTGGTAGATATGCTGTAAATGTCTTACCCTCTGGGTTTCTCCTCTGACTTCGTTTTCGTTGACCCTTGAGTGGATCACATTGACCACCCTTGGTTCTCCTGCCTGTGGTAGCTGTGCTGGGGGAGGGGGTGCTGCTGGTGCTTGAGGCAACCTTGCCTGTTCTTCCCTTGTTCTGGCCTCATCGACCAGGTCCCTCAGGAGGCCTTGCCTTACTAGGTCCTCCAAGTGTGCTTTTAAGGCTCTGCAACCTTGAGTTGGATGCACTTCTTCATTGTGGTAGGCGCAACGTCTGCCGACGTTTCTTCCCATGTATTCCCCTGGAGTTCTTTCCGGAACCCTGAAATATGGTTGATTTTGAATCCGATCCAAGATTTTATGGATTGGGATCCGAAATACCGTGGTTACCGCCTGTTTATTTCTTAATTCTATTTCTTGCCTGGTGGGTCCATTGTTGACTCGGCCTCGCTTTGGCGAGCCGTTTCCCTTTTCTTGCTTCACCTCTTTGTTTCCCGACGTATCTTCCTCGACCCTGGCGTATTTCTCAATTCTTGCCATGAGTTCTTCCATGCTTTTTGGCAATGTTTTTGCCAAAGACTTCCGTAGTGGGCAGTCATCTTTCAGGCCGTTCTTGAAGAATACGACTGCTACTTCCTGGTTACATTCAGGTATTCGGTTGAACACCTCGTAGTACCTCTTCGCATAGGCCCTGAGGCCTTCTTCTTTGGTGATTCGTAGAGCCATCAAAGCATCAACCCTCAGGGGTTGCAGCTTGTTGGTCACGAATCTGGCCACAAACATCTCGGCCAAGCCTTCCCATGTCTTTATACTTCCTTTTGGTAACTTGTGGAACCAATCAGATGCAATTTCCCCAAAGGACGAGGGGAATACTTTGTAGAGCAACGGCTCGTTTCCGCTATATAGTGCCATTGAATTTAGGTACAACCCAACATGAAAGTTCGAATCTGATTTACCGTCATAGATTTGAAACCTCGGCATACTGAATCTTTTGGGTGGTTCAAATTTGTCCAGTTCCGCCGAGAAGGCTGTCTTTGGTTTCACGGGGGAGTTTACCTCGGCTTCTCCATTCTGTTGCCTCCTCTTGAGGTAGTCCCTTAGGTCTTCCTTGCTCCTCCCTGGAGCTCGGCTGTCTCTGGATTTTAATCTTTTTGGTACACTGCTTTCGGCCTCGAGGTGGGTCCGTTTGGGTCTTTCTTCATGGGTTGTGTCAAAGTGGAGTATCTGCCCCTGAACATGTCGATGTTCTTTGGGGTCTGGATTCTTCATGTGTTGCGTCCTTCGGGACTCTTCTTGCCTCGGCTTTTCTCGCCCGACTTCCCTAGAAGGCCGGTGAGAGTGCCTTCCGCTCCTGGTATGCTGAGGAACCTCGGGGATTGTTTTTCTTCCGCCCTTTTGGGTATTGGTCGCTGGTATCGGCGTATCTTGCAGTGGGTATGGTGGCTGCATTACATTGTTTTGCATCATGAAGTTGACGACTGACTGAAGGTCTGCCAACTTGTCCGCCAATTCTTTTACTTCCTCATCCCTCCGTAGGCACCTGTCCCTCCATATCTGGAGGTTATCTTCATTGTAGTACGTTCCTTGGTTTGTTCTTTTTGACGTGTCGCCTTCCAGGTTTACGTTGTTTTCCCTGTGGCCCAGGCCACGGGCTTCTGAATTGTGGTTGTCTCCTTCAATGTCGAGGCCAATTGGTCTGCCACTCCCAGTGGGAGCGTCATCCCCAATATTTTCCTGTTGTCCGTTAGTGGCCATCTATTCTTCCTTCGTTCCCACAGACGGCGCCAAATTGTGTGGGTAAAAATCTGACCACACTGCCCGTTTAGTGATCAGCAGCAAAGCACCGGCAGAATAGATGGCTCCAACAACCTGTAACAGAAAGGAAAAGCTCCGGCGGTGGTTCTTCCACCCGGGGGCACTCCGACGATCAAGTCAGTATGTTTCTCAAGGATAATCAAGTATTAAACTGAATACTCAAAGTATGAATTACATACCTTAGACCCACGGGGGTGCCTCTCTTTTATAATATACTTAATCCAAGTCCAACTAGAAATATGACTTCTGTGTACCCCAATCTTAGTACTTACTCTGGACTCTTTAGGAGATAGAGATAAACTCCCTAGGAGGTTTATCCTTATCTTAATTAAGTCCCCTCTTTGCTTCAGGACTCTTGTCCCTTATCTTTGGATTCCGACATCTTCGGAGATGACCTCGGCTTATCCGAGATTACCTCGGCTTAACTACCAGGGCACGTGGCACCTCGGCTGACACGTCGGCGTCACCATGCCACGTGTTGGTATTCAGAAAATATGTCCCCACAAGATCGTTAAGGGATATTGGTTTCTTGAATGAACTTCCATTTTTAATTTTCTGCAAATTTCATTTCTATTTTTATTCAACTTTCATTTTTATTCAAGTTATTTTTCTATTCAACTTCTTTTTTATTTAATTTCCAAATAGATCATTAAGGTATAATGGTTTCTGGATTGAACTTCCATTTTTATTTTTATGCAACTTTCATTTTTATTTTTATTCAACTTCCATTTTTATTCAATTTACTTTTCTATTAAACTTCCTTTTTTATTTAATTTTCAAATAGATCGTTAAGGTATAGTGGTTTCTTGAATGAACTTCTGTAGACACCCCATTTTTGACCGTCCTCAAGACTTGGACATCACTGTTTGAACACTCGGTGATTATCCATGTTTGTGTTCGTTTGGAGTTCTCGGAGGCCTCGGCTCGCGCGCCTTGCCTCAGGATCTCCGAACTTGACCGTTTAGTGTCTGGTTTTGCACCAAACACTTGCATCTTGCCTTTGAGAGGCAGGGTAGGGCTTGTAGACCATCCCTACCCACCACAGGCAATGGCTAGAGGCCACCGGCTGGTGTTTGCTGCCACCGGCAACGTAGTTTGCCGGCCGGCACTATTTGTTGCCGGTCAGCACTTTGTTGTGCCGGTCGGCACTTTTTTTGGCCAAGATGGCATTTTTGGCCGGCCGATTGCTGTTCATCTGCTTTTGCAGATATTTTTAGACAGCTGTCTTGCTTTGGCTCCCCTCCATACACGTGTATGGAGGGATCTCCCTCTTGTAAAGCTTGTCTTGTAAGCTTTACAAGAGATATAGAGAGGCTCTCTCTTGAGACAAAAAACAAAAAAAGAAAAGGGAGGACTTAGGTTAGAGAGAGAGGTATTTTGGGAGCAAAAAACAGCCATTGTTGAGCTCTTGTTCTAGGGTTTGAGTTAGATACATTTTCTATCTCTCTTTCCCTCTCATTTGTTCACTAGGTGCTTTGTGTCTTACTATTGCACACAAACACCTAGTGTTTCACCTTCCTCTTGGAGCTGAGGTTCTAAAGGGTTTGTTTTGAAATTTTGGTGTTGGATTCAAGCTAAAGGAGGCCTTTGGAACACCATTTGTAAAGGGGTCATCAAGGGTGAGAATCTAGTCCCATTTTCCCCCATTTTTGCATTGATTTTATACCTATCTTAGAGCTGTTTTTGTGCTTATTGTATAACATAAAAAAGTTCTGTTTTTAGACCCTCTTTGTTGTTTATTAAGAGTGTTTTGTTGTTTGAGGGTTGTTGACCACCCTTAGGCCTTGAAAGGCCTCATTTTGGACCATTTTGTGCTAGCTCCGGGATTTTGGTGTTGGGGTCTCTTCACCACTGAAATCTTGAGGGATTTCGGTGGTGAAGATGATGCCTTGAAGTCCCAAGAAGGAGAGGGCCACCCCCTCTCCTTGTTGTCCTTGAAAAGGACATATTTTGGCCTCTTAAGGAAGCCTATGCTTGAGTGTGTGTTGAGCATGTTTGGTCTGTTTTTCATGCTTATATATCCATAATATAACATGATTTCAAGTTGGTTTTGGTGCTCCATGCATGCTTAGCATAGTTGCCATGTAATGCCTTGTTTATGCCTTAATGTGCCTTAGGTTGTTAGCCTTTGTGGGAGCATGTTTTAGGCTTAGTCTTGTGAAGATTATGTGCTTATTTTGCCATGTTTTAGGTCTGTCCATAAGTGTTTGGGTTGATTTTGGCATGCGTGATATAGCTCCTTTGTATTTGGGCTTGTTAGCCTTGAGAGTGTGCATGTGTAGCATGCCATCTTTGCATTGTTTTGGTGATTTGGGATCATCCTATATGCCATTTCAGTCCCATTTCCATGCTTGTTTGATTGCCTTGCATGCTTCTTTAATGCTTTGGAAGCTTGTGTAGCAATGCTCCATGTTTTGGTGTTTATGCATGCCTTTGTTTTTTGAGTCACTTAGATGCCATCTAAGTAGTCCTTTAGCTTTGTTTTAACATGCTAAACCTCTGATTTTGGTCCTTCCTTTCATGCCATGTTTGGTCATGTTAAGTGTAGTTCAATGCTCCTTCGATTTGCTTTGAACACTTGGACTATTTGGTGCATGCTTGGCTTGATTTGTTGTTTGGTTTGGCACCATGTATTAGCATGATTTCAAAGCTTATGATGCATGCTAATTGTTCATGTTTGTCCCTTTCAAGTGTGCTTGAATGTTGCTTGATTTGTGCTTAAGTGTTGGTCCTTATGTGCATGTGTGTGTGTATGCCATTTAGCCCTCACTTTTTAGCACTTTGGCCACTGTTTTAGGCCTTATTAGAGCTGCCTAATTCATGTATAAGACCATCTTTCCATCTATTTGCATTGCCATATGTATGCTTGCATGATTGCATAAGTTCATTGCCATGCCATGTTGCATCCTTAGCTTGTATGCCTAGGCTGCATTGCATCTTGCATGCATTCCTTGTCCCTTGACTTGGGTGATAGGGATTGGGAGTTTTGTTTGATTGGTTTGCATACATTTGAAATCAAAGTTGCATACTTGGTTCTTTGGGCCATCATGCATGGAAATGCGTGATTGGTGGTCCGAGAATCGAGGCACATGCCCCTTTGAGTCATTATCATGATAAGGGACATGATTATTGCATACATGCCTTGAATTGTGCTGCCATGCTTTGCCTTGCCCTCTATTGCTGTCAGTTGCAGGTTCTGCAGGAATACTCTGCCGACCGGCAGTGTAAGGTGCCGGCCGGTAACAATTTCTTTTCCGACAGCTTCAATTTTGTGCCGATGGCCATACCACATTGTCGGTGGCAATTTCATTCAGCCGGTGGTGACCCTCTCTGTCCAAGGGAGCAGTCCTGAGGTTTTGACAACCTCCAGAGGAGTGAAGGAAGGAAAACAGAGGCAGCTTGCGCATGGCAGCGCGCTTCTCGAGGCGTTTTGCTATTTTTCCTAGTCTATTTAATTTGTTAATTAAATTAGGCAATTTATAATATTAATTAGATTGCGTAGTTAATTAATTTGTAATATTTATTCGGTCCCTCCGAGTGAGGGCAAATCTGTAATAAGTGTGGGTGCGTGTGTGTGCATGTCTTCCAACCCCCACTTCTTTCTTCCCTTTTATTTACCTACTTATGATGGTAGATTAGGGCACGTTTAATTTAGCATGCCTTATGCTATGCATGCGTGCATTCATGCATTTGTACTGCATGCATTAGGCTCGGTACATCACGCTAACTGCATTTGTATTTCAATTCCAAATTGAATACGTGCATCAACTGATCGCATTTCATATGCCATGCTTAGGTTAGCCGAGCCTATCGAATCGCATCCTGTATGTGTTGCATTAGTCAAATTAACATGAATTAGGACATGCATGTTTGCTAACTAGTTTATTGTTTTGGCACGGAGTACGATGTAAGTATTTCCGCTTTAGCATATCGCATGAGTGTGAATGTTGCCATGATAGCATGCTTAACATGTGGCTAGATGCTTATGTGTTATAAACTGCTTGGATGCCTGCGGGTGAAGGTTGGATTGTTTGAGTTGGAAAAACTCGTTGAAATCCGTGTTTTGGCCTACTTGCGAATAGCAAATTCCAAAGCATTTTCAAACCGAACGGATATGCAATGTTTATTTCCAAATTAGGCAATCTAGTCTATACTTGTTTGCTGCGCGCATAACATAGTAATTCTAGGCTAATAAATGGAATAAGAATACATAGCATTTTCAAAATCGGATATCATGGTTAGTCGAGGCCGGTCTTCGGACCGGGCGAAAGGGGGTGCTCATAGCTGACCTTCCCCGATCGTACCCAAGCTCCCGAGCCGAGACAACTCCGGTGATGACGGACATGTGGCCTTCGGCACCGAGTCAGGGTTTCCTAAATTTCCCCATTTTAAAAAAATATTTAGGTGGCGACTCTGTATCTGTCAAAGCAGTCCATGTTTGGCACTACTTTTTCAAAAATCTGTTTCTCAAAACGATTTGCCTGATTTGGACTCTTTGGTTTAGATTAAGAACCGTGACTCAAATCGAGTCCGAACTGTAGCATAAGGTCCCCCCCCCCCCGCGGGCATGTTACAACTTCCAATTTTAATTTTCTGCAACTTCCAGTTTTATTCAAGTTACTTTTCAATTCAACTTCCTTTTTTATTTAATTTTCAAACAGATCGTTAAGGTATAGTGGTTTCTTGAATGAACTTCCAATTTTAATTTTCTTCAACTTCCATTTTTATTTCTATTCAACTTCTTTTTTTATTCAAGTTTCTTTTCTATTCAACTTCCTTTTTTATTTAATTTCTAAATAGATCGTTAAGGTATATTTGTTTCTGGATTGAACTTCCATTTTTATTTTTATGCAACTTTCACTTTTATTTTTATTGAACTTCCATTTTTATTCAATTTACTTTTCTATTAAACTTCCTTTTTTATTTAATTTCCAAATAGATCGTTAAGGGATATTGGTTTCTTGAATGAACTTCCATTTTTAATTTTCTGCAAATTTCATTTCTATTTTTATTCAACTTTCATTTTTATTCAAGTTATTTTTCTATTCAACTTCTTTTTTATTTAATTTTCAAATAGATCATTAAGGTTTTGTGGTTTCTGGATTGAGCTTCCATTTTTATTTTTATTTAACTTCCTTCTTTATTCAAGTTTCTTTTCTACTCAACTTTTTTTTTTATTTAATTTCCAAATAGATCGTTAAGGTATAGTGGTTTCTGGATTGAACATCCATTTTTAATTTTCTGCAACTTCCATTTTTATTTTTATCCAACTTCCATTTTTATTCAATTTACTTATCTATTAAACTTCCTTTTTTATTTTATTTCCAAATAGATCGTTAAAGTATAGTGGTTTCTTGAATGAACTTCCAATTTTAATTTTCTGCAACTTCCATTTTTATTTCTATTCAACCTCTTTTTTTATTCAAGTTTCTTTTCTATTTGACTTTCTTTTTTATTTAATTTCCAAATAGATTGTTAAGGTATAGTGGTTTCGGGATTGAACTTCCATTTTTAATTTTATGCGACTTTCACTTTTATTTTTATTGAACTTCCATTTTTACTCAATTTACTTTTCTATTAAACTTCTTTTTTTATTTAATTTCCAAATAGATCGTTAAGGTACTGTGGTTTCTTGAATGAACTTTCAATTTTAATTTTCTGCAACTTCCATTTTTATTTCTATTCAACTTCTTTTTTTATTTAAGTTTCTTTTGTATTCAACTTCCTTTTTTATTCAATTTCCAAATACATCGTTAAGGTATAGTGGTTTCTTTAATGAACTTCAATTTTTAATTTTCTGCAACTTTCACTTTTATTTTTATTGAACTTCCTTTTTTATTCAATTTACTTTTCTATTAAACTTCCTTTTTTACTTAATTTCCAAATAGATCGTTAGGGTATAGTGGTTTCTTTAATGAACTTCCATTTTTAATTTTATGCAACTTCTATTTTTATTTGTATTCAACTTCTTTTTTTATTCCAGTTTCTTTTCTATTCAACTTCCTTTTTTATTTAATTTCCAAATAGATCGTTAAGGTATAGTGGTTTCTTTAATGAACTTTCATTTTAATTTTATGCAACTTCAATTTTTATTTTTATTCGACTTCCATTTTTATTCAAGTTATTTTTCTATTCAACTTCATTTTTTATTCAATTTTCAAATAGATCGTTAAGGTATAGTTGTTTCTTGAATGAACTTCCAATTTTAATTTTCTGCAACTTCCATTTTTATTTCTGTGCAACTTCTTTTTTCATTCAAGTTTCTTTTCTATTCATCTTCCTTTTTTATTTAATTTCCAAATTGATCGTTAAGGCATAGTGGTTTCTTGAATATACTTCCATTTTTAATTTTCTGCAACTTACATTTTTATTTTTATTCCACTTCCATTTTTATTCAAGTTATTTTTCTATTCAACTTCCTTTTTTACTTAATTTCCAAATAGATCGTTAAGGTATAGTGGTTTCTTGAATGAATTTCCATTTTTAATTTTCTGCAAATTCCAGTTTTATTCAAGTTTCTTTTCTATTCAACTTACTTTTATATTTAATTTCTAAATAGATCGTTAAGGTATAGTAGTTTCTGGATTGAACTTCCATTTTTAATTTTATGCAACTTTCACTTTTATTTTCATTCAACTACCATTTTTATTCAATTTACTTTTCTATTAAAATTCCTTTTTTATTTGATTTCCAAATAGATCTATCACGACCCCAAACCGCCCCTAGTAGTTTGGTGCCGTGATGGCCAGTAATCCGTAATTACCGAAGGCCAACTTTCAAAAGTCTAACACAATCAGAGTATGGATATAGGGGGACTCACGAATGCGGAAGTAATAGTCTAAAATACGAGTAGTCCATAAGAGCTGTGCGTAGATCAAATGCAATGCCAAACATTTTCAATTAATTTTACAACTTGAATATAACAAAGTAAAAGACGGGTTACATCTTGATCAAAAGGCTTCTCGAGCCGACATATACAAAATACAGTAGATACAAGTCAAGAAGCATGATTTTCAAGATTCGCCGACATGAGATAAATGGCATCGCCGACGTGAATACAAAAACAAAGTCGACATAAACATGAATCCAAAACAGGCTCTCAAAAATGGTCTAGGCGTCGCCGACGTCCTGCTCATCACCTACATATATATAGAGAGGGTGAGCTTGGGTACTCAGTGAATGGTACTAGAAATAAAGGTTTGCATGAATATAGCCGAAGTCTTTCCAACCAAACACATCAAACTTTATCAAAACTAAGGATGAACCGTATTCATCTGTCAAGTCTTACAAGTCTCAAGGGATGCTTACTGACATCGGCAACAAGGGATGAACCGTATTCATCAATCAAATATCACAAGTCTCAAGGGATGCTTACTGACATCGGCAAAACAAGGGATGAACCGTATTCATCAATCAAATATCACAAGTCTCAAGGGATGCTTACAGACATCGGCAAAACAAGGGATGAACCGTATTCATCAATCAAATATCACAAGTCTCAAGGGATGCTAACTGACATCGGCAAAACAAGGGATGAACCGTATTCATCAATCAAATATCAAACAAGGACTGTAAGATCCGTAATTGTGTAATCAAAGGTACTGCGAAAGTTTATAGTCCTCCAGCACAAGGGACTTGTGTTACTTAAGCCCGTAGCTCCTTTTAACACGATGATCTGGTGTTACTTAGGCCCGTAGCCCGATTTAACATAATAGAACTTGTGTTACTTAGGCCCGTAGCCCGATTTAACATAGCAAAACTGGTGTTACTTAGGCCCGTAGCCCGATTTAACATAGCAAAACTGGTGTTACTTAGGCCCGTAGCCCGATTTAACAAGGACCGTATCCTTTTATGCTTAGTGCTGCGAAAGTTTAGAGTCCTTCAGCACAAGGGACTTTCCAAGAGAGGACCGTATCCTTTTATACTTAGTACTACGAAAGTTTAGAGTCCTCCAGTACAAGGGACTTTTCAAGGTTAACATCAAACGAAGCTTATACTTGATACATCAAAACAGGGCTACTCATTCATGCTTAACAAATACTTTCGTCAAAACAAAACGAAGCAAGATTTATCAAAACGGTATAACATAGCTTTATCAATAATACCACTCACCTAGTTCTTCAGGTGTAGACTCAAAGCAAGGATCAAGGTCCTACAATCACATGGCAAATCACATTCTCAAATCAAGCTTTATATGCATGCAAATGATCTCGGCATTCTCACCGGATCCAAGTCAAAAACAAAGCAAAACATGCTGGGAGTTTAAACATTGCTCCCGTTCCCATGAAAACACACTGGGTACCAACCAGGTCTATGCCGAGGTCCCACACACCCTCGCCGAGGTGTGGTCCCGCTGGCCTTATTCAAAAGCAAAGTCGGAAAAACCTGGGTTTCCCTTTGAAGCACATGAAGAACATGATGAACACGATCATGAGGGATATGAATGCAAGTTCAAATCTCGTTACAAAGATCTGAGGTTTCATGCCAAGAGTTCAAAACATGGACCTGGGTACCCACACAAGAAAGTCATGCAAGAACAAACACAAAACATGGCTTTCGTTCCAAACTTTCGGATCAAAACGAGACTTTTCTTCAAGAACACATGAAAACCATTTTCTCTTTTCAAAACCCACTTCAAATCGATGCATGACATGCAAAACGAATCCGATCATGCAATGCAGCTAGATGATCAGTAACAACAACCAAAGGAGATCAAGATTCTAACCTCAAAACTCGAATCCAACGGATCAAACCACGAAGATGAAGCTTGGAAGATTTAATCTCACTCAAGAACTTCTCTTCCTCCTCTCTAGAGCTTCTCTCTCTAAAAACAAAGATTTGAGACCAAAAATGATTTGTTTCTAAGTCTGCCAGCTGTCTTAACTATCAGCTCGGACACGTGGCGTTACCAGGTTGGCTCAACTCAAAAAGGTGATTGATAGATAAGACAAGTCTCTGACAAAGCGTATGCAGCAAGCTTGGGTAAGACACATCGGCAAGTAAATGACATCGGCCCAAATCAAGGATCCGACAACAGGGTAACAAAGACATCGGCTAGGGAGGACGACACTTGACTAAGCTGTGCCACACCTTGGCCGGGGTGTGCCACATCTCGGCCTAGGCCATACCTGCCCAAGGACAAAGATCACTAAGTGCGAGACATCTCGGCAACAAGCCCGAGGTGAAGATGGGGGTCGACCAAGGTTCTAAAACAGTTCTAAGTACAAGGGTTCAAAGGCGAACTAAGCTCAGGGTGACCTCGGCTACTCACCCAGCAAAGAACGAAATCACGCAAGCAATACTTAAACAAAACAAGGCAAGGCAAAACCTTCAAATTAACATAACAAGGTAAGATCATGCAGGAATGTATGCAAGTATGACAAGAGTAAGGTAAGGGTTGTTACAGTTGTTACAAGATCGTTAAGGTATGGTGGTTTCTTGAATGAATTTTCATTTTTAATTTTCTGCAGCTTCCATTTTTATTTTTAATTAACTTCCATTTTTCTTCAAGTTACTTTTCTATTCAACTTCCTTTTTTATTTAATTTCCAAATAGATCGTTAACGTATAGTTGTTTCTGAAATGAACTTCCATTTATAATTTTATGCAACATTCATTTTTATTTTTATTCAACTTCCATTTTGATTCAAATTACTTTTTTATTAAACTTCCTTTTTCATTTAATTTCCAAATAGATCGTTATGGTATAGTGGTTTCTGGATTGAACTTCCATTTTTAATTTTATGCAACTTTCATTTTTATTTTCATTCAACTTCCATTTTTATTCAATTTATTTTTCTATTAAACTTCCTTTTTTATTTAATTTCCAAATAGATCGTTAAGGTATGGTGGTTTCTTGAATGAATTTTCATTTTTAATTTTCTGCAACTTCCATTTTTATTTTTAATTAACTTCCATTTTTCTTCAAGTTAATTTTCTATTCAACTTCCTTTTTTATTTAATTTCCAAATAGATCGTTAACACATAGTGGTTTCTGGAATGAACTTCCATTTTTAATTTTATGCAAGTTTCATTTTTATTTTTATTCAACTTCCATTTTTATTCAATTTACTTTTTTATTAAACATCCTTTTTTATTTAATTTCCAAATAGATCGTTAAGGTATAGTGGTTTCTTGAATGAACTTCCATTTTTATTTTTCTTCAACTTTCATTTCTATTTTTATTCAACTTCCATTTTTATTCAATTTACTTTTCTATTAAACTTCCTTTTTTATTTAATTTCCAAACAGATCCTTAAGGTATGGTTGTTTCTTGAATGAATTTTTATTTTTAATTTTATGCAACATCAATTATTATTTTAAATTAACTTCCAATTTTCTTCAAGGTACTTTTCTACTCAACTTCCTTTTCTATTTAACTTCTAAATAGATCGTTAACGTATAGGGGTTTCTGCAATGAACTCCCATTTTTAATTTTATGCAACTTCCATTTTTATTTTTATTCAACTTCCATTTTTATTCAATTTACTTTTCTATTAAACTTCGCTTTTTTATTTAATTTCCCAATAGGTCGTTATTGTAACGCCCTCAAAATAATAACTTTAAACCCATTAAATAAGACATGCATTGATATTCAAAAGCTTCACATTCTTTCATTTATCAGAGTTTCATTACAAAAAGTATTACATGTTAACAACAAAAGCAAATGCCCTATGGGCTTACAGCTTTCCAAGTTAACACTTGGTTACAACAAAAGAGTACTAACTCAAACACGTTAAGCCCTTGGCTTGAATTTACATGTAATACATCAAAAGTAAAACAACAAAAAGTCCGCCTCTGGCCTCCCAAGCTACGTCCTTGGAGGTGGCATGCTACCTGTACCTGAAAATGATATTCCCATATAGGGTGAGCCACAGCCCAGTAGAAATACACTAAACCAACCATGAACAATGACTAAAAGATTAGCAACTGATAGATGGTCAACACTGACACTTCCATTTACATCTCCCTACGTTACCATGACAGCCAAGTCTATATTACAATTCACTTTTCATTTTTGTTCAACTTTGAGTTTGAAAACAAGGCTCAGTACTCTGGCCAGAACGTTTGATGAGATTATAGTTCATCACTAGAACACTTTCGAAATCCAAGGTGGATACACATTATGGTGTTGTATCAATAACACATAAACTACTCCCATACTTCGCAAACAATGATGATATACATTTTAGTTGTAGGAACCCACACTTTATGTCCTCATCATGTTCATGAGCATCGGTATGATTATGACTTGTTTAGCTTGCATGTGTATGTTGTGGTTGTTTCGTTTGAGCTAATGCGATCCATGTCTTGATTTGAAGCCTTGTGATTTGTCTAAGTGTAGTGTGCTTGTCTTGTTCCTCCCTTAATGCGAAACCTAGGTTACGCCTTGCTTGAGTTATACTAGCCGATGTTATTCCAATGCCGAGGTCATCCTTAGTCTAGTATTAGTATCTTGAAACCCCTTGTTGACCTCCGTCCTTGCCTTGACCACATTAGCCGAGATGTTACCTTGCACCCAAGTGATCTCGTCCTGGAGCGGTATGACCTAGGCCGAGGTGTGGCGCATCTAGGCCAAGATGTGGCACAGCTTAGTCAAGTGTTGTCCCTCCTAGCCGAGGTCATTGTCATCTTAGTTGCCGAAGTCTTTTGTTAGCCGATGTCACTCCTTGCCGGAGTGCCACTCTGTGTAGCTTGTTAAGTATGCCTCGTTGTTAGCCGATGTCATAGCCTGTCAGAGAGCCCATACCGCTTTGCTTGTTGAACACCCTTCCACCATGCTTTGTCTGGCCTGTCAGCCACCTTTTCAGAATGAACCCAACCAATCGCCGCCACGTGTCTCAGCAGAGGGTTAACCCCAGAACCGGGTATAGAAAACTATCATTTGGTGTCATAACCTTGTCTTGTAGAGAGAGAAGCTCTAGGAGGAAGAAAGAGTTTTAGAGTGAGGAAGTAGATCTTCAAGCTTGATTTCTAGAGATCCAACCGTTAGATCCGCATTCTAAGGTTAGATTCTTGATCTACTCGTAATGTTCTTTATGTTTATGTTATTGCATTGCATGATTGAAAATGATTTGTAAGCCATGCATCGTTTTGAAGCTCGATTTTAGAAAGAGAAAATGACATTCATGTGTTCTTCAAGAAAGTCTTGTTTTGATCCGAAAGCTTTATGCCTAGATTCACGTTTTGTGTTTGTTCTTGCATGATTTCCAAGTATGGGTACCCAGGTCCATGTTTTCAAACTCATAGCACGAAAACCTCAGATTTGTGATGACAGATTATGATCAAACATTCGTATTTTTCATGTTTTCACGCCCATGTTCTTCATGTTCATCAGCAGAGGGGAACCCAGAGTTTCCCGATCTCTTTTCCTTGCATGTGGCCCTCGGGAACACACCTCGGCAAGGAGGTGTGGAACCTCGGCCTAGACCTGGTTGGTGCCCAGCATGTTTTCCGAAAACATTTGAGTACATACGAAACTTGTTGAAGGTGCATTCAATAGGCTTTGCCCTGTGTTTGCAGGACTTGGGCTTGTCTCGACCCCGACGTGTGAAGAAACTAAGTGAGTGGTATTTCTAATAAAGCTATGTTACACTTGTTTTGATAAATCTTGTTTTGCCTTGTCTTGAAAAGTATTTGATTTAGCATGAATGACTATCCCTATTTGTATATTAAACACTATCTTGTTTTGATGACATTTCTTGAAAGTCCTTAGCTGCAGGGGACTATAATGCGACTGCACTCTTGTCTTGAAAGTCCTTAGTGCTAGAGGACTCTAAACTTTCGCAGCACAGCTTGTCTTGAAAGTCCTTAGTGCTAGAGGACTCTAAACTTTCGCAGCACAGCTTGTCTTGAAAGTCCTTAGTGCTAGAGGACTCTAAACTTTCGCAGCACAGCTTGTCTTGACAGTCCTTAGTGCTAGAGGAGTCTAAACTTTCGCAGCACTCTTGTCTTGAAAGTCCTTAGTTGCAGGGGACTATAATGCAACTGCACTCTTGTCTTGGAATTGTCATCACCCTCTTGTATTAAGTAGATGTAATAACATCCAAAGAACTTGGAAGGCCGGCAATGAACTTGATTTCCCTCTTGATTGTAAAGTATGCTATGTATTGTTTTGAAAGAAATCTTGGATATCAATCATGCAAAACCTTTATTTCTAATATCATTCACTGAGTATCCAAGCTCACCCTCTCTATATATATGTAGGTGATGAACAAGAAGGCATTGAGGCTTAGACGTGATTGCCGATGTGTTTTGGGCGCATAGCCGACATGTTTTGGATTTGTGTTTTGCATCGTCTTGAAGATTATGCTTCTCGGCTTATGTTTCTTTGTTTGTTTTGGCATATGTCGGCTTGAGAAGCCTTTTGGTCAAGATGTGTTTTGTATTTCATTTCATTCTTGTATTTAAGTTGTAAGACTTATAAAGATGTTTGATGTATGACATTCCATTGGACTTATGCACGGCTCTTACGGACTATTTAGATTTTGTATATGTATATATATCGCTTCCGCACTTGTAAGCCCCATATTTTATACTCTGATTGTGTGTGATTTTGTAAGTCGGCCTTCGGTAACCTCGGGTTACTGGCCATCACGGCACCAAACTACTAGGGGCGGTTTGGGGGCGTGACAGATTGGTATCAGAGCACAAGATCCTTGTAGTACGTTAATCACACACCTTGAGTCCTAGAGAGCCTTGGATTTCCCTTAGAATGATGTTAGGAATTGCATCATATTGCTTGCTACTTGACTATGTGTGCATCATTTTGGCCTAGACGCTCGTTACTTGCGTATGTGTTATTTGTTTAGTTGTTTTAAAGTCTCATCTTGCATCCCCCTAGCATCATGAGGAGAGGTAGACCCCCGGTTGGCCGAGATCGATCGGAAGACAGGTTGGAGAGATTGGAAAGGTTAGTCGAAGGCTTGGTTCGTGAGCAGAGACAACCTAGGCCGCAGGATACTGGTACCACTTCTATGCATGCCGAACAGACGAATGGCCGATATGCAGCTCCACCCCCTCCAGTGCCACAAGTGCCTCCGCAGCAAGCTTTGTATGGGAACGACACGATAACTCTAATCAGAGAGTTCAAGAAGATGAAACCGCCTAGATTTCAGGGAGGCATAGAACCAATGAAAGCCGAGGCATGGGTTTTAGAGATGGAGAAGTTGTTTGAAGTTTTCCCCAGTACAGACGCCCAGAAGGTATCTCTGGCAGCATTCACATTGGACGACGATGCTCGTAGGTGGTGGATGATGGTCCGAGAAAGCAATCCGGGTTTGACTTGGGCAAAATTTTTGGAGTTGTTTTACAACAAGCATTTCCCCCTCAGCGTCCGAGACCGAAAGACCACGGAGTTTCAGAATCTGATCCAAGGGAACAAGACGGTCGCAGAGTACGATCGTGCCTTTACTGAACTAGCGAGATATGCCCCTCATATGGTTGACGACGAGTACCGAAAGGCGAGGAAGTTCGAAAGTGGGTTGCGTGGACCGATACAAGATCGGGTCAATATGCTCAATATGCCGACGTACGCCGGAGTACTGGACAAGGCCATCCTGGCTGAAGCTAACTTGAACCGGTACCAGAGTTCAGGTGAGGGTCAGAGGAAGAGACAGAGTTATGACAATCGCCGAGTTCCGTTCAATGCCAAGAAGAAGATAAGCACAGACAGTTCCAGCAACTCAAATCAGGAAGGTAACGTTAAGCCGATGTGCGCGAGTTGTGGAAAGCTACATTTCGGGGTTTGTTGTTGGGCAACAGGAGCTTGTTATGAGTGCGGCGAGATAGGCCATCGCGTGAAGGACTGCCCGAAAGCAAGGACCGATGATGGGAAGAGGACTGGAAGCACCTCGGGCTCTACGC
The DNA here is from genome assembly GCF_055761805.1 of Camellia sinensis. NCBI lineage: Eukaryota > Viridiplantae > Streptophyta > Magnoliopsida > Ericales > Theaceae > Camellia > Camellia sinensis. Next base: position 9,008,106 of record NC_138962.1, on the reverse strand, counting down.
AGAAGAATAACATCGGGGGAGTACAGGCGAGGCAGGGCAGAGTTTTCGCATTGGTGCCAGGAGACGCCCAGAATGCTGAAACAGTGGTGTCAGGTACCATTTCAATTTGTTCTCAAGATGCATACGTATTGATTGATTCGGGTTCTACGCATTCATTTGTGTCCACTATATTCGCCGAGAAGTTGGATAGAGAATTAGAACCCCTCGATTATGTATTATCTGTGTCTACTCCATCTGGGAGAAATATGATTGTTACATCCATTTATAGGGCGTGTATTGCTATGATTGAGAGTGTAGAATTGTTAGTTGATTTGATGCCATTAAACATGACTCACTTCGATGTTATATTGGGAATGGATTGGTTAGTGGCGAACCATGCATCCATTAATTGTGTTACTAAGAACGTCACATTGAAGACCCCAAGTCAAGCCGAGGTCATTTTCTAGGGTAAAGGAGTAGTACCCCCACCTTACTTAATCTCATCCATGAAGGCCTACAAGTTGATCCAAAAAGGATGTAAGGGTTATTTATGCAGTATACTAAGTGATCTGAATGGAAATGTTGAGTTAGCCGACATACCCGTTGTTGAGGAATTCCCCGACGTCTTTCCGGATGAGTTGCCTGGCCACTTTGTCGATAGAGAAATAGAGTTTACTGTGGACGTCCTGCCAGGAACGCAACCTATCTCCAAAACACCCTACAGAATGGCTCCAGCCGAACTTAGAGAGCTGAAATCGCAATTACAAGAATTGTTGGACAAAGGATTTGTTAGGCCGAGCACTTCACCGTGGGGAGCACCCGTTCTATTTGTTAAGAAAAAGGATGGCACACTTCGTCTTTGCATTGACTACAGAGAACTTAATAAGGTGACCATCAAGAACAAGTACCCATTGCCTAGAATCGACGATTTGCTTGATCAACTACGAGGAGCACGAGTCTTTTCCAAGATTGACCTTAGGTCGGGCTACCATCAGTTGAAGGTTAAAGCCGAGGACATTGAGAAAACTGCTTTTCGGACAAGATATGGCCACTACGAATTTTTGGTAATGCCCTTCGGAGTAACCAATGCCCCAGCAGCATTCATGGACCTGATGAACAGAGTCTTTAAGCCGTACCTAGATGAGTTCGTCATTATTTTTATCGACGACATATTGATCTATTCCGGGAGTGCGAGCGAGCACGAGAATCATCTGAGACTTGCCCTACAGACCTTGAGAGATAAGAAGTTGTACGCCAAGTTAAGTAAATGCGAGTTTTGGCTTTCCAGCATTTCATTTCTGGGGCATGTGATCAATGAAGATGGTATATCAGTTGACCCCAGTAAGATTGAAGCCATTGTGAATTGGCCGACGCCGACCAACGTGTCCGAGGTTCGTAGTTTTCTGGGTTTGGCAGGTTATTACAGAAAGTTTGTGAAGGACTTCTCGAGGATCGCAGTGCCATTGACACAACTAACCAAGAAGGGAGCAGCTTATGAATGGACCAATGAAAGGGAATCAGCTTTCCAGGAACTGAAGACGAGGTTACTCACAGCACCAGTTCTAGTACTACCATCAACTAATGAGGAATTTCAGATTTACAGTGATGCTTCACGTAAAGGTTTGGGTTGCGTGTTAATGCAAGAAGGTAAAGTCATAGCGTGCGCGTCTCGTCAGTTGAAGCCCAATGAAAAGAATTATCCTACCCATGATTTGGAGCTAGCTGCCGTGGTTTTTGCCTTGAAGATATGGCGTCATTACCTATACGGAACATCTTGCCAAGTTTTCACCGACCACAAGAGTCTGAAATACTTGTTCACCCAAAAAGAGTTAAATATGAGGCAGAGAAGATGGCTCGAGCTGTTGAAGGACTACGACATGCAGATTCAGTATCACCCAGGTAAGGCAAACTCCGTAGCCGACGCATTAAGCAGGAAGCTAGTCGGAAGTTTGGCGTGTCTGGCAACGGTCTCAGCGGAACCGACCATCGTTGAGGAAGTGAAGAACAGGCAGATGGAAGATAAGTTCCTAAAAAGGGTAATTGATGAATTCGTCTCCAAGCCGAGGCCAGGTTACACAGTGGAAAATCAGGTGCTTAGGTTCGAAGGAAGATTGTGTGTAGCCGACGTACCAGAGTTAAAAAGGAAGATTTTGCAAGAGGCCCATAGTTCCAAATTTGCCATTCATCCAGGGAGCACCAAGATGTATCGGGACGTAAAGCGGACCTTTTGGTGGCCAAACATGAAAAGAGAGATAGCCGAGTTTGTATCTCAGTGTCTGTGTTGTCAGCGAGTGAAGGCAGAACACCAGAGACCAGCAGGACTTCTTCAACCCTTGTCAATTCCTGAGTGGAAATGGGAGCACATCTCCATGGATTTCGTAGTGGGATTGCCGAGGACACAAAGAGGTATGGATTCCATTTGGGCTATAGTCGACAGGTTTACTAAGTCAGCTCACTTTTTGCCGGTCAAGACTACATTCAATGCCAACCGACTTGCCGAATTGTACATGAATGAGATCGTTAGGCTTCATGGTGTGCCGATGTCCATTGTGTCAGACCGAGACCCGAAGTTCGTTTCTAGATTTTGGCAGAGTCTACAAGGAGCCTTGGGAACAGAGTTGAGATTTAGCACAGCCTTTCACCCCCAGACCGACGGACAGACAGAAAGAACGATTCAGACACTCGAAGACATGCTCAGACTGTGCGTGTTGGACTTCCAGGGAAGTTGGGAATCGCATTTGCCATTAGTAGAATTCGCATACAACAACAGTTATCAAGCCAGCATAGGCATGGCGCCGTATGAAGCTTTGTATGGAAGGGAGTGTAGATCGCCGATATGTTGGACTGAAGTAGGAGACAAAGCTCTAATTGGCCCCGAGTTGGTTCAGATGACAACTGAAAAGATCAAACTCATTCAGCAGAGGATTAAAACTGCACAGAGTCGACAGAAGTGTTATGCCGACCAAAGAAGGAGGGAGTTAGAATTTGAAATAGGGGATCATGTATTTTTGAAGGTCTCGCCGATGACAGGAGTTTCGAGATTTGGGAAGAAGGGTAAACTTGCACCCCGATATATTGGGCCGTTTGAAATTCTTGAGAAAGTTAACACCGTTGCTTACAGACTCGCTTTGCCGCCAGATTTGAGCCAAGTCCACAGTGTGTTCCATGTTTCAATGCTGAGAAAATATATCCGAGACCCACTGCATGTAATAGATTACTCCGGGGTTGTAGTTAATGAAGACTTGGGCTACGAAGAGAAGCCGATGAGAATTATCGACAGACAAGTGAGGCAGTTGAGAAACAAGTCGATATCAATGGTGAAAATCGAATGGGAGAAGCATTATGGCGAGGAGGCCACATGGGAAAAAGAAGAGGAGATGAAAATCCGTTACCCGGAGTTATTCGTAGGACAAGGTAACTTAAGTTTGGGGACCAAACTTCTTTAAGGAGGGTAGACTGTAGGAACCCACACTTTATGTCCTCATCATGTTCATGAGCATCGGTATGATTATGACTTGTTTAGCTTGCATGTGTATGTTGTGGTTGTTTCGTTTGAGCTAATGCGATCCATGTCTTGATTTGAAGCCTTGTGATTTGTCTAAGTGTAGTGTGCTTGTCTTGTTCCTCCCTTAATGCGAAACCTAGGTTACGCCTTGCTTGAGTTATACTAGCCGATGTTATTCCAATGCCGAGGTCATCCTTAGTCTAGTATTAGTATCTTGAAACCCCTTGTTGACCTCCGTCCTTGCCTTGACCACATTAGCCGAGATGTTACCTTGCACCCAAGTGATCTCGTCCTGGAGCGGTATGACCTAGGCTGAGGTGTGGCGCATCTAGGCCAAGATGTGGCACAGCTTAGTCAAGTGTTGTCCCTCCTAGCCGAGGTCATTGTCATCTTAGTTGCCGAAGTCTTTTGTTAGCCGATGTCACTCCTTGCCGGAGTGCCACTCTGTGTAGCTTGTTAAGTATGCCTCGTTGTTAGCCGATGTCATAGCCTGTCAGAGAGCCCATACCGCTTTGCTTGTTGAACACCCTTCCACCATGCTTTGTCTGGCCTGTCAGCCACCTTTTCAGAATGAACCCAACCAATCGCCGCCACGTGTCTCAGCAGAGGGTTAACCCCAGAACCGGGTATAGAAAACTATCATTTGGTGTCATAACCTTGTCTTGTAGAGAGAGAAGCTCTAGGAGGAAGAAAGAGTTTTAGAGTGAGGAAGTAGATCTTCAAGCTTGATTTCTAGAGATCCAACCGTTAGATCCGCATTCTAAGGTTAGATTCTTGATCTACTCGTAATGTTCTTTATGTTTATGTTATTGCATTGCATGATTGAAAATGATTTGTAAGCCATGCATCGTTTTGAAGCTCGATTTTAGAAAGAGAAAATGACATTCATGTGTTCTTCAAGAAAGTCTTGTTTTGATCCGAAAGCTTTATGCCTAGATTCACGTTTTGTGTTTGTTCTTGCATGATTTCCAAGTATGGGTACCCAGGTCCATGTTTTCAAACTCATAGCACGAAAACCTCAGATTTGTGATGACAGATTATGATCAAACATTCGTATTTTTCATGTTTTCACGCCCATGTTCTTCATGTTCATCAGCAGAGGGGAACCCAGAGTTTCCCGATCTCTTTTCCTTGCATGTGGCCCTCGGGAACACACCTCGGCAAGGAGGTGTGGAACCTCGGCCTAGACCTGGTTGGTGCCCAGCATGTTTTCCGAAAACATTTGAGTACATACGAAACTTGTTGAAGGTGCATTCAATAGGCTTTGCCCTGTGTTTGCAGGACTTGGGCTTGTCTCGACCCCGACGTGTGAAGAAACTAAGTGAGTGGTATTTCTAATAAAGCTATGTTACACTTGTTTTGATAAATCTTGTTTTGCCTTGTCTTGAAAAGTATTTGATTTAGCATGAATGACTATCCCTATTTGTATATTAAACACTATCTTGTTTTGATGACATTTCTTGAAAGTCCTTAGCTGCAGGGGACTATAATGCGACTGCACTCTTGTCTTGAAAGTCCTTAGTGCTAGAGGACTCTAAACTTTCGCAGCACAGCTTGTCTTGAAAGTCCTTAGTGCTAGAGGACTCTAAACTTTCGCAGCACAGCTTGTCTTGACAGTCCTTAGTGCTAGAGGAGTCTAAACTTTCGCAGCACTCTTGTCTTGAAAGTCCTTAGTTGCAGGGGACTATAATGCAACTGCACTCTTGTCTTGGAATTGTCATCACCCTCTTGTATTAAGTAGATGTAATAACATCCAAAGAACTTGGAAGGCCGGCAATGAACTTGATTTCCCTCTTGATTGTAAAGTATGCTATGTATTGTTTTGAAAGAAATCTTGGATATCAATCATGCAAAACCTTTATTTCTAATATCATTCACTGAGTATCCAAGCTCACCCTCTCTATATATATGTAGGTGATGAACAAGAAGGCATTGAGGCTTAGACGTGATTGCCGATGTGTTTTGGGCGCATAGCCGACATGTTTTGGATTTGTGTTTTGCATCGTCTTGAAGATTATGCTTCTCGGCTTATGTTTCTTTGTTTGTTTTGGCATATGTCGGCTTGAGAAGCCTTTTGGTCAAGATGTGTTTTGTATTTCATTTCATTCTTGTATTTAAGTTGTAAGACTTGTAAAGATGTTTGATGTATGACATTCCATTGGACTTATGCACGGCTCTTACGGACTATTTAGATTTTGTATATGTATATATATCGCTTCCGCACTTGTAAGCCCCATATTTTATACTCTGATTGTGTGTGATTTTGTAAGTCGGCCTTCGGTAACCTCGGGTTATTGGCCATCACGGCACCAAACTACTAGGGGCGGTTTGGGGGCGTGACATTAGTGCTATATCAAATCAAACAAACTTTTCAATAGATAAGCATATGAGCTATATCACTACTACAACAGATAAGCATATGAGCTGTATCAACACTTCAACCGATAAGCATATGAGCTATATCAACATTCCAACAACCGGTTTAGAGGTACATCCCCCATCTTCCCCTAAACCATTAACCGGTTTAGAGGTACATCCCCCATCTTCCCCTAAACCGTGGAGTACATCCCCTATCTCCTCCCATACACAAGTAATGCATATAAACACAGAATCACATATGCAATCAATCAATACATAAAATTAATGTATTCTATCAACCGACATGCTCTATGACACATCCAATTGATTAGTTTTAGTTTGCCTAATCATCAAGCATTGTCTACAACAATCAACACTACCCTCCACCGGTAGCCCAAAGCAATTATTTCTAAGCAGGAAATAAATGCACAATGGATATTCAATCGACATTTCAATTCGGTGAGTGATAAATAATTCAACTACACCCTTTAACCCCATGCACTCCCAATCTCAACAATTCCATTTCATTTCCTCATTTCCCACAATTAATTATCTCAATTAATTAAACAATGTAATTAGGTCATTTTCCATAATTACCATTACCACCCTTAGGTCCCATTTTCATCAATGATTCAACATTTATTCCATTTCTCTATACCAAACATGCATCTAGGTTTATTACAAATAAAACCCCAACTTTTGTAAAATAACACAAAAGGCCCAAACTTTCACAAAATTACCAAACCAACCCCAACCTCTCAAATTACCAAAATTTAAAGACAAAATCCATAGAGAGGAGTAGGATATCCCTACCTCAAATTCAGAGCTCCAAGGGAGAAGATGAGTAAAACTCAGAAGTGCTCCAAATCCCAAATTTCTCAGATCTCAACAAAGCCCTCGACGATCAACACACTTCTTACAAAGGCCCAAGGTGAGGAAAACACTCTAGGTAGATCAATCCTAAGAGAGAAGTTCGGTTTTAGAGTGAGGTGCTCTCCAATGGAGGTTTTGAAAAAGTAAGAGAGAGAAAGGAAATCAAAAAGTGATCAAAAAGGTGGTTTCACGAACTGATATAAAAGCAGGTCCGCTCGAGCGTACAACACCCCGCTCGAGCGTACAGACACAGGTTCACGCTCGAGCGTCCAAAGATCCGCTCGAGCGCCGGGTGCACTCTCCCAGAATTTTCTGCAGACGACCAAAATGCTGAGAGAAGGAAATTCACGCTCGAGCGTCCAAACTGCCGCTCGAGCGGAGAGGCAACAACAAAATCCCGCTCGAGCGTCAAATCGCCGCTCGAGCGGAGAGACCAAAACCTGGGCAAAATTTCTAAGTTTTAAAACACGACCCACTTATTCCCAACCTGCCCAACACAACCCAAAATTCTAATTAAAAGAGTAAGGGATAGAAATGAGGATAAGATAACAACGAATCTACGGAACCGAGTCCGGATTATAGTTAAACAACAACAGGAAATATCGGGACCGCTATAACCTCCCCCCCTTAAAGAATTTCGTCCCCGAAATTAAGGGTACGCCAAAACACAAGGCCAACTGATAACAGAGCATTCAACAATCGAGCCCCAAGGAAAGAAATTACTTTCACAACAAACCTCCGATTTACTCTTAGCAAGGAAGATACTAACCAAGGAAACACATTCTAAACAACCACACCTTAGGTACGCAAGCCTCAACAAACCAAACCTCCCCCGAAACAATTCACCAACAACCGGCTAGCATTCCAAGCTAAGTCACTACTCAACAACACGACCAAAGCAAATCTTTAGAGTAGATAATAAGAAAACATTTTCTTGTTCAAGAGGCATTTCCCAAAGATGTTTAAATTTTCAACGTTAACGTTCCGGAATAAATCTTGCATGTTCCGTACGAAAACTCAAAAGCTTTGCAAACATTTTTCACAAATACGGTGTTACCCAAAACGCAGAGTCATCCACAGTTTATTTGCCAAAAGATTAATCTGGAATTCTTTAAAATTCTTGAATTAAATCAACTTTTCAACAACGCATTTATATGGTCCAAACACTGGAAAAATTTTGTTTTCCATTTCTTTCCAAAACAGCACTATCCACAACCATCACTCATACAGTGATGCCACAACCGACACAGAACATAACATTTCTATAATGATAGTTAATAGAAATAACAACAGTACTATCAACACATAAGGTATAAGAAATTCATGGTTTTGCAATTTTATCCCGCCTCCCTTTACTTAACCACTTTATAATCATAAACACGGCTCAGAAATACACAAATGATACACATTATAGAGTTGTATCAACATCAAACTAAACACCATACATTCATAATGTATAAAAAGCCAATCATTCACAATGATCAATCAATACATATATTAGATGTATTATTCCAACCGTCAGACTCAACGACAAAACATGTTCGATTAATTTCAGTTTTCCTTAATCAACATACGTAGTCTACAACGAACGAGACTAAACTCAAGGTGACCAATGCCACCCCAACACCCGATACCGACAAGCTGACTAGTCAACTCAATAAACTCTACACTCAGTAATCCACACACTGATGTGCTACTCAGACCACTAACCCCAACCACGGAGTTCTCTACACGAACCACAAATTTTGGAATTTCACTGGATTTCCTAAAATTTAACCGCCTCAACATCGCGTCTAAGGGAATCACCATCCCCCGCCATGGTTATCTAGCAAGCCTGCTCACTTCCTTGACCGAAGACCGACATGGTCAACCTCAATCACAACATCCCGAATACGAAGGACTACTTTGACCCACGCTATACTCATTACTTTAGAACACGAATTGCTCTTCCTTCAAAGAATGTTGGCAGCATCCACTCATAACCCACACCCAACAATGGATAACCAATCACAATATGAACACTACCCCTATACAACCAAGGGGGGTCACCACAGACTCACTATCTAGCAAGGCCCAACACACGAACCAGCATACAGGTACCATTCCCACTAACTCGAGATACAAATCTCACGTTCCCTCGAACATTCTCATATAGTCCTGCCAACACCGCGCAACTCTCGAAACCATCCCATCTAACACATTCAACCGTACTAGGCAAAACCTCCTTATTTTGCAAGCCCTCTTACTCCTACACCGAATCCTCCAATAACTCATAGGATCCACTCGTTACTCTATATCTTACTTATCACTCATCTCGAGAGTACCATCAAGAGGCCCGGCCTCCGTGCTAAACCACTAGTCCACACTACTGCTAGGCAACCATCATGAACCAAACCCCGACACCGTCACAAGTCGCCGATAGGGCTTCCAAAGATTCACTCATCTAACTTTCCAGAGGGGTAAAAGTCCTCGCCTCCCTCGTCATTAACCCACATCTTCATCCGCAAACACCATACCACTGTGACTCCACCCACGGGTCACACTCTAACCATGGGCTATATACCCAATTAACGCTTCTGATAATATCCTCTGACTTGACCAGTGCTAAGGTACGAACTTATCACATTCAATCCAAATAAAGAAATTTGAAAACTTAAGGAGACATCCATTATACTACAGCCCGAGGTATAGTACCAGCTACTCACAACACATCGCTCCCGATACAACAATCACAACCTTATATAGGGACTGACATCCCTTCACTTGAAACGGCCAATCAGTACACCTGCAATCTTGACAACGTTACTTACCACGAAGGTACGAGTCCAACCTTGACAAAATTATGTGCCATGCCCCTGTAGGACACCATATTAAATACGTGTTACATCTAGTATTAATCGTACACTTCACATCCTCTCAAGTTCACCCGACAGTAGATCAAAAGCTATACCACGCACAAAACTTTAAATGGGTAGTACTCATGTAATTCCACACACTCGGCAAGTAAAACAGTTCTCGCTCCAATATTACCTTGGCTAGGACACGTACCCCTCGGTGGTTCTTCCAAATTTTGAAAACATGGCTCTCTAGCCCTCATCCTTCCCAAATCAAGTCACAAGCATAAATTTTTTTTTTATTTTTTTATATAGGAACTTTATACATTAATAAAATTTTAGAGCTACGACATGCTCCAATTCACCCACTCTAGGGAAATTAACAAACAAAGCATATATGTATATATATATAGATAAACAAACAGTTTAGATGTTTCAACCTTCCCAAAATACATTGGTTACACAACGGAACCCAATGATCACAAAACAATAATCCACTGATTACAAAACGGATTAGTCAAAACAAAACCATCCCATCAGTATTACTACTACTACCGTCCCTTGTTGGACCGCCGAAGTTGGTCATCCCCGAACATAAGGCAACCTACGAGCTTACAAGTCACGGACAAGAACCACTGGTATGCCCCCTCTGCCCACACCTGGAACAACTACAAACTTCCCTAGCTGGGGCTTGGGAACTTGACTCTACTGAGGCCCTCGCAATCTGGCCTGCTAGTCCCCCAAAACGATACTGTTACTGTCCAGTCGAAAGAAACTGAGCCTGGTTAGGTTGCAAAACCCCTAAAGAAGCTCCCGGCTGAGTACAAGAACGTCGAATATGACCCGGCTGATTACACACCCAACAGGTAGGCGGTGCCTGAGCACGAGATTGGTTCAGAATCTGGGCTGATGAAGACCCCAACAACTGCCTCCCCACTGAGCATTTAATCGGTCCAAAACCCGACTGGTTGGATGATCCTGGTGGTACAACTACTGGTTGAACTGCTAACCCCACCCCTTTCTTCTGTGGGCAAACCGAAACCCTGTGGCCCAGCAGACCGCATCTGAAACAAATGATGCCCCTCTGCTTACTTTCCCCCGAACCCAAATCTGACACTGGAAGGGCAGTTCTAGCCCGTCCTCCCTGTTGCGAGTTTAAAACCCTCTGCCTCTTAAAAGGCCTACCAACACCCTGAGTCACAGGAGTCGCCGAGATGGCTTCCTCCCCACTCTGCCCCATTGCTAGCACTGCAGCCTCTACATGGGCGGCCGCCTCAACAAGCGCCCTATATCTTTTATGCCAAGACCCCGCTATCCTTACACGGATGTCGTCACGCAGCTTACTCTCAAACTCAAAACAACGTAAGTCCTCTGTCTCCACCAATTCTGGAGCAAACCTCGACAGATTAGCAAACCATCTTTCGAACCGCACCAAAGGTGTAGTACCTTGGCGTAATTCCACAAATTGTTTCCGCAGCTCTTCCCGAGCGGAAGGAGGGAAATCGCAACTTCCTCGCCTAGGCATCCTAGTAAAAGTAACGGAGACACGTTAGCACACTCATACATGTGCCGAAGCTAAACACTTACATCCTAACACATGGACAACTGTAATTCACTCCACATAAGCACATAAACATGTAAGCACTTACGAATTTCATTTCCAGATAATGATAGTCCCGAGGCGTTACTAGAGTTCCGATCAGAAACAGCATTGATCAAGTGCCTTTCCAACTGGACTCCCAGAAACCCAAGGATCCAATCAACATCCAAGAAACTACATTCCATACCCAAATAGTCACATAAACATGTTATCACAAAAGTACGTAACATTACGTCTAAGTCTCTAACAAGCGAGAGAAACCCATTGTGATACTAATCACTTCCCACGTACCCAAAGTATTCGAACCAGGTACGCTCTGATACCAAGTTGTAACGCCCTCAAAATAATAACTTTAAACCCATTAAATAAGACATGCATTGATATTCAAAAGCTTCACATTCTTTCATTTATCAGAGTTTCATTACAAAAAGTATTACATGTTAACAACAAAAGCAAATGCCCTATGGGCTTACAGCTTTCCAAGTTAACACTTGGTTACAACAAAAGAGTACTAACTCAAACACGTTAAGCCCTTGGCTTGAATTTACATGTAATACATCAAAAGTAAAACAACAAAAAGTCCGCCTCTGGCCTCCCAAGCTACGTCCTTGGAGGTGGCATGCTACCTGTACCTGAAAATGATATTCCCATATAGGGTGAGCCACAGCCCAGTAGAAATACACTAAACCAACCATGAACAATGACTAAAAGATTAGCAACTGATAGATGGTCAACACTGACACTTCCATTTACATCTCCCTACGTTACCATGACAGCCAAGTCTATATTACAATTCACTTTTCATTTTTGTTCAACTTTGAGTTTGAAAACAAGGCTCAGTACTCTGGCCAGAACGTTTGATGAGATTATAGTTCATCACTAGAACACTTTCGAAATCCAAGGTGGATACACATTATGGTGTTGTATCAATAACACATAAACTACTCCCATACTTCGCAAACAATGATGATATACATTTTAGTGCTATATCAAATCAAACAAACTTTTCAATAGATAAGCATATGAGCTATATCACTACTACAACAGATAAGCATATGAGCTGTATCAACACTTCAACCGATAAGCATATGAGCTATATCAACATTCCAACAACCGGTTTAGAGGTACATCCCCCATCTTCCCCTAAACCATTAACCGGTTTAGAGGTACATCCCCCATCTTCCCCTAAACCGTGGAGTACATCCCCTATCTCCTCCCATACACAAGTAATGCATATAAACACAGAATCACATATGCAATCAATCAATACATAAAATTAATGTATTCTATCAACCGACATGCTCTATGACACATCCAATTGATTAGTTTTAGTTTGCCTAATCATCAAGCATTGTCTACAACAATCAACACTACCCTCCACCGGTAGCCCAAAGCAATTATTTCTAAGCAGGAAATAAATGCACAATGGATATTCAATCGACATTTCAATTCGGTGAGTGATAAATAATTCAACTACACCCTTTAACCCCATGCACTCCCAATCTCAACAATTCCATTTCATTTCCTCATTTCCCACAATTAATTATCTCAATTAATTAAACAATGTAATTAGGTCATTTTCCATAATTACCATTACCACCCTTAGGTCCCATTTTCATCAATGATTCAACATTTATTCCATTTCTCTATACCAAACATGCATCTAGGTTTATTACAAATAAAACCCCAACTTTTGTAAAATAACACAAAAGGCCCAAACTTTCACAAAATTACCAAACCAACCCCAACCTCTCAAATTACCAAAATTTAAAGACAAAATCCATAGAGAGGAGTAGGATATCCCTACCTCAAATTCAGAGCTCCAAGGGAGAAGATGAGTAAAACTCAGAAGTGCTCCAAATCCCAAATTTCTCAGATCTCAACAAAGCCCTCGACGATCAACACACTTCTTACAAAGGCCCAAGGTGAGGAAAACACTCTAGGTAGATCAATCCTAAGAGAGAAGTTCGGTTTTAGAGTGAGGTGCTCTCCAATGGAGGTTTTGAAAAAGTAAGAGAGAGAAAGGAAATCAAAAAGTGATCAAAAAGGTGGTTTCACGAACTGATATAAAAGCAGGTCCGCTCGAGCGTACAACACCCCGCTCGAGCGTACAGACACAGGTTCACGCTCGAGCGTCCAAAGATCCGCTCGAGCGCCGGGTGCACTCTCCCAGAATTTTCTGCAGACGACCAAAATGCTGAGAGAAGGAAATTCACGCTCGAGCGTCCAAACTGCCGCTCGAGCGGAGAGGCAACAACAAAATCCCGCTCGAGCGTCAAATCGCCGCTCGAGCGGAGAGACCAAAACCTGGGCAAAATTTCTAAGTTTTAAAACACGACCCACTTATTCCCAACCTGCCCAACACAACCCAAAATTCTAATTAAAAGAGTAAGGGATAGAAATGAGGATAAGATAACAACGAATCTACGGAACCGAGTCCGGATTATAGTTAAACAACAACAGGAAATATCGGGACCGCTATAGTTATGGTATAGTGGTTTTTTGAATGAACTTCTATTTTTAATTTTCTGCAACTTCCATTTTTATTTCTACTCCAATTCTTTTTTTTTCAAGTTTCTTTTCTATTCAGCTTCCTTTTTTATTTAATTTCCAAATAGATCGTTAAGGTATAGTGATTTCTGGATTGAACTTGCATTTTTATTTTTCTTCCACTTCCATTTTTATTCAAGTTATTTTTCTATTCAACTTCCTTTTTTATTTAATTTCCAAATAGGTCGTTAAGGTATAGTGCTTTCTTGAATGCTCTTCCAATTTTAATTTTATGCAACTTCCATTTTTATTTCAATTCAACTTCTTTTTTTAGTCAAGTTTTTTTTCTATTCAACTTCCGTTTTTATTTAATTTCGAAATAGATCATCAAGGTATAGTGGTTTCTAGATTGAACGTCCATTTTTAATTTTATGCAACTTTCACTTTTATTTTTCTTCAACTTCAATTTTTATTCAATTTACTTTTCTATTAAATTTCATTTTTTATATAATATCCAAATAGATCGTTAAGGTATAGTGGTTTCTTGAATGAACTTCAATTTTAATTTTATGCAACTTCCAATTTTTTTTATTCAACTTCCATTTTTATTCAAGTTATTTTTCTACTCAACTTCTTTTTTTATTTAGTTTCCAAATAGATCATTAAGGTATAGTGGTTTCTTGAATGAACTTCCATTTTTAATTTTTTGCAACTTCCATTTTTAATTTTATTTAACTTCCTTTTTTATTCAAGTTTCTTTTCTACTCAACTTCTTTTTTTATTTAATTTCCAAACAGATCGTTATGGTATAGTGGTTTTTGGATTGAACTTCCATTTTTAATTTTATGCAACTTTCATTTTTATTTTCATTCAACTTCCATTTTTATTCAATTTAGTTTTCTATTAAACTTCCTTTTTTTATTTAATTTCCAAATAGATCGTTAAGGTATGGTGGTTTCTTCAATGAATTTCCATTTTTAATTTTCTGCAACTTCCATTTTTATTTTTAATTAACTTCAATTTTTCTTCAAGTAACTTTTCTATTCAACTTCCTTTTTTATTTAATTTCCAAATAGATCGTTAACGTATAGAGGTTTCTTGAATGAACTGTCATTTTTAATTTTATGCAACTTTCATTTTTATTTTTATTCAACTTCCATTTTTATTCAATTTACTTTTTTATTAAACTGCCTTTTTTATTTAATTTCCAAATAGATCGTTAAAGTATAGTGGTTTCTTGAATGAACTTCCATTTTTAATTTTCTGCAACTTCTATTTTTATTTTTGTTTAACTTCCTTTTTCATTCAAGTTTCATTTCTACTCAACTTCCATTCTTATTTAATTTCCAAATAGATCGTTAAGGTATAGTGGTTTCTGGATTGAACTTTCATTTTTAATTTTACGCAACTTTCATTTTTATTTTTATTCAACTTCCATTTTTATTCAATTTACTTTTCTATTAAACTTCCTTTTTTTTTTTAATTTCCAAATAGATCGTTAAGGTATAGTGGTTTCTTGATTGAACTTCTATTTTTAATTTTATGCAACTTCCATTTTTATTTTTATTCGACTTCCATTTTTATTCAAGTTATTTTTCTATTCAACTTCCTTTTTTGTTTAATTTTCAAATAGATCGTTAAGGTATAGTGGTGTATTGATTAAACTTCCAATTTTAATTTTCTGCAACTTCCATTTTTATTCTAGTTACTTTTCAATTCATCTTCCTTTTTTATTTAATTTTCAAGTAGATCGTTAAGGTATAGTGGTTTCTTGAATGAACTTCCAATTTTAATTTTCTGCAACTTCCTTTTTTATTTCTGTACAGCTTCTTTTTTTATTCAAGTTTCTTTTCTATTCAACTTCCTTTTTTATTTAATTTCTAAATAGATCGTTATGGTATAGTGGTTTCTGGATTGAACTTCCATTTTTAATTTTATACAACTTTCACTTTTATTTTTATTGAACTTCTATTTTTATTCAATTTACTTTTCTATTAAACTTCCCTTTTTATTTAATTTTCAAACAGATCGTTGAGGGATATTGGTTTCTTGATTGAACTTCCATTTTTAATTTTATGAAAATTTCATTTCTATTTTTATTCAACTTTCATTTTTATTCAAGTTATTTTTCTATTCAACTTCTTTTTTATTTAATTTCCAAATAGATCGTTAAAGTATAGTGGTTTCTTGAATGAATTTCCATTTTTAATTTTCTGCAACTTCCATTTTTATTCAAGTTACTTTTCAATTGAACTTCCTTTTTTATTTAATTTCCAAATAGATCGTTATGGTATAGTGGTTTCTTGAATGAGCTTCCAATTTTAATTTTCTGCAACTTCCACTTTAATTTATATTCAACTTCTTTTTTAATTCAAGTTTCTTTTCTGTTCAACTTCCTTTTCTTATTTAATTTCTAAATAGATCATTAAAGTATAGTGGTTTCTGGATTGAACTTCCATTTTTAATTTTATGCAACTTTCATTTTTATTTTTATTCAGCTTCCATTTTTATTCAATTTACTTTTCTATTGAACTTCCTTTTTCTTTAATTTCCAAATAGATCGTTAAGGTATAGTGGTTTCTTGGATGAACTTCCATTTTTAATTTTCTGCAACTTCCATTTTTATTTTTATTCGACTTCCATTTTTATTCAAGTTATTTTTCTATTCAACTTCCTTTTTTATTTAATTTTCAAATAGATCGTTAAGGTATAGTGGTTTCTTGAATGAACTTCCAATTTTAATTTTCTGCAACTTCCATTTTTATTCAAGTTACTTTTCAATTCAACTTCCTTTTTTATTTAATTTTCAAACAGATCGTTAAGGTATAGTGGTTTATTGAATGAACTTCCAATTTTAATTTTCTGCAACTTCCATTTTTATTTCTATTCAACTTCTTTTTTTATTCAAGTTTTTTTCTATTCAACTTCCTTTTTTATTTAATTTCTAAATAGATCGTTAAGGTATAGTGGTTTCTGGATTGAACTTCCATTTTTAATTTTATGCAACTTTCACTTTTATTTTAATTGAACTTTCATTTTTATTCAATTTACTTTTCTATTAAACTTCCTTTTTTATTTAATTTCCAAATAGATCGTTAAGGGATATTGGTTTCTTGAATGAACTTCCATTTTTAATTTTCTGCAAATTTGATTTCTATTTTTATTCAACTTTCATTTTCATTCAAGTTATTTTTGTATTCAACTTCTTTTTTATTTAATTTCCAAATAGATCGTTAAGGTATAGTGGTTTCTTGAATGAATTTCCATTTTTAATTTTATGCAACTTCCATTTTTATTCAAGTTACTTTTCAATTGAACTTCCTTTTTTATTTAATTTCCAAATAGATCGTTAAGGTATAGTGGTTTCTCTCATGAACTTCCAATTTTAATTTTCTGCAACTTCCATTTTTATTTCGATTCAACTTTTTTTTTTATTCAAGTTTCTTTTCTATTCAACTTCCTTTTTAATTTAATTTCTAAGTAGATCGTTAAGATATAGTGGTTTCTGGATTGAACTTCCATTTTTAGTTTTCTGCAACTTTCATTTTTATTTTTATTCAACTTCCATTTTTGTTCAATTTACTTTTCTATTAAACTTCCTTTTTTTTTTTAATTTCCAAATAGATCGTTAAGGTATAGTGGTTTCTTGAATAAACTTCCATTTTTAATTTTTCGCAACTTTCATTTTTTTTTTATTCAACTACAATTTTTATTCAACTTATTTTTCTATTCAACTTCTTTTTTTATTTAATTTCCACATAGATCATTATGGTACCGTGGTTTTTTGAATGAACTTCCATTTTTATTCAAGTTATTTTTCTATTCAACTTCCTTTTTTATTTAACTTCCAAATAGATCGTTAAGGTATAGTGGTTTCTTGAATGAACTTCCAATTTTAATTTTCTACAACGTCCATTTTTATTTCTATTCAACTTCTTTTTTTATTCAAGTTTCTTTTCTATTCAACTTCCTTTTTTTATTTAATTTCCAAACAGATCGTTAAGGTATAGTGGTTTCTTTAATGAACTTCCATTTTTAATTTTCTGCGACTTCCATTTTTATTTTCATTCAACTTCCATTTTTATTCAAGTAATTTTTCAGTTCAACATCCTTTTTTATTTAATTTCCAAATAGATCGTTAAGGTATAGTGGTTTCTAGAATGAACTTCCATTTTTAATTTTCTGCAACTTCCATTTTTATTTTTATTTAACTTCCTTTTTTATTCAAGTTTCTTTTCTACTCAACTTCCTTTTTTATTTAATTTCCAATAGATCATTAAGGTATTGTGGTTTCTGGATTGAACTTCCATTTTTAATTTTCTGTAACTTCCATTTTTATTTTTATTCAACTTCCTTTTTTATTTTATTTCCAAATTGATCGTTAAGGTATAGTGGTTTCTTGAATGAACTTCCAATTTTAATTTTCTGCAACTTCCGTTTTTATTTTTATTCCACTTCCATTTTTATTCAAGTTATTTTTCTGTTCAACTTCCTTTTTTATTTAATTTCCAAATTGCTCGTTGAGGTATAGTCGTTTCTTGAATGAACTTCCATTTTCAATTTTCTGCAACTTCCATTTTTATTTTTATTCAACTTCCTATTTTATTCAAGTTATTTTTCTATCCAACTTTCATTTTTATTTTTATTACAATTCCTTTTTTATTTAATTTCCAAATAGATCGTTAAGGTATTGTGGTTTCTTGAATGAACTTCCATTTTTAATTTTCTGCAACTTCCGTTTTTATTTTTATTCAACTTCCTTTTTTATTTAATTTCCAAATAGATCGTTAAGGTATAGTGGTTTCTTGAATGAACTTCCAATTTTAATTTTCTGTAACTTCCATTTTTATTTCTATTCAACTTCTATTTTTATTCATGTTATTTTTCCATTCAACTTCCTTTTTTATTTAATTTCCAAATAGATCGTGAAGGTATAGTGATTTTTGAATGAACTTCCAATTTTAATTTTTTGCAGCATCCATTTTTATTTCTATTCAACTTCATTTTTTATTCAAGTTTCTTTTCTATTCAACTTCTTGTTTTGTTTAATTCCCAAATAGATCATTAAGGTATAGTGGTTTCTTGAATGAACTTCCATTTTTAATTTTCTGCAACTTCTATTTTTATTTTTGTTTAACTTCCTTTTTCATTCAAGTTTCATTTCTACTCAACTTCCATTCTTATTTAATTTCCAAATAGATCGTTAAGGTATAGTGGTTTCTGGATTGAACTTTCATTTTTAATTTTATGCAACTTTCATTTTTATTTTTATTCAACTTCCATTTTTATTCAATTTACTTTTCTATTAAACTTCCTTTTTTTTTTTTAATTTCCAAATAGATCGTTAAGGTATAGTGGTTTCTTGATTGAACTTCTATTTTTAATTTTATGCAACTTCCATTTTTATTTTTATTCGACTTCCATTTTTATTCAAGTTATTTTTCTATTCAACTTCCTTTTTTATTTAATTTTCAAATAGATCGTTAAGGTATAGTGGTGTATTGATTAAACTTCCAATTTTAATTTTCTGCAACTTCCATTTTTATTCTAGTTACTTTTCAATTCAACTTCCTTTTTTATTTAATTTTCAAGTAGATCGTTAAGGTATAGTGGTTTCTTGAATGAACTTCCAATTTTAATTTTCTGCAACTTCCTTTTTTATTTCTGTACAACTTCTTTTTTTATTCAAGTTTCTTTTCTATTCAACTTCGTTTTTTATTTAATTTCTAAATAGATCGTTATGGTATAGTGGTTTTTGGATTGAACTTCCATTTTTAATTTTATGCAACTTTCACTTTTATTTTTATTGAACTTCTATTTTTATTCAATTTACTTTTCTATTAAACTTCCCTTTTTATTTAATTTTCAAACAGATCGTTGAGGGATATTGGTTTCTTGATTGAACTTCCATTTTTAATTTTATGAAAATTTCATTTCTATTTTTATTCAACTTTCATTTTTATTCAAGTTATTTTTCTATTCAACTTCTTTTTTATTTAATTTCCAAATAGATCGTTAAAGTATAGTGGTTTCTTGAATGAATTTCCATTTTTAATTTTCAGCAACTTCCATTTTTATTCAAGTTACTTTTCAATTGAACTTCCTCTTTTATTTAATTTCCAAATAGATCGTTATGGTATAATGGTTTCTTGAATGAGCTTCCAATTTTAATTTTCTGCAACTTCAACTTTAATTTATATTCAACTTCTTTTTTAATTCAAGTTTCTTTTCTGTTCAACTTCCTTTTCTTATTTAATTTCTAAATAGATCGTTAAGGTATAGTGGTTTCTGGATTGAACTTCCATTTTTAATTTTATGCAACTTTCATTTTTATTTTTATTCAGCTTCTATTTTTATTCAATTTACTTTTCTATTGAACTTCCTTTTTCTTTAATTTCCAAATAGATCGTTAAGGTATAGTGGTTTCTTGGATGAACTTCCATTTTTAATTTTCTGCAACTTCCATTTTTATTTTTATTCGACTTCCATTTTTATTCAAGTTATTTTTCTATTCAACTTCCTTTTTTATTTAATTTTCAAATAGATCGTTAAGGTATAGTGGTTTCTTGAATGAACTTCCAATTTTAATTTTCTGCAACTTCCATTTTTATTCAAGTTACTTTTCAATTCAACTTCCTTTTTTATTTAATTTTCAAACAGATCGTTAAGGTATAGTGGTTTATTGAATGAACTTCCAATTTTAATTTTCTGCAACTTCCATTTTTATTTCTATTCAACTTCTTTTTTTATTCAAGTTTTTTTCTATTCAACTTCCTTTTTTATTTAATTTCTAAATAGATCGTTAAGGTATAGTGGTTTCTGGATTGAACTTCCATTTTTAATTTTATGCAACTTTCACTTTTATTTTAATTGAACTTTCATTTTTATTCAATTTACTTTTCTATTAAACTTCCTTTTTTATTTAATTTCCAAATAGATCGTTAAGGGATATTGGTTTCTTGAATGAACTTCCATTTTTAATTTTCTGCAAATTTGATTTCTATTTTTATTCAACTTTCATTTTCATTCAAGTTATTTTTGTATTCAACTTCTTTTTTATTTAATTTCCAAATAGATCGTTAAGGTATAGTGGTTTCTTGAATGAATTTCCATTTTTAATTTTCTGCAACTTCCATTTTTATTCAAGTTACTTTTCAATTGAACTTCCTTTTTTATTTAATTTCCAAATAGATCGTTAAGGTATAGTGGTTTCTCTCATGAACTTCCAATTTTAATTTTCTGCAACTTCCATTTTTATTTCGATTCAACTTTTTTTTTTATTCAAGTTTCTTTTCTATTCAACTTCCTTTTTAATTTAATTTCTAAGTAGATCGTTAAGATATAGTGGTTTCTGGATTGAACTTCCATTTTTAGTTTTCTGCAACTTTCATTTTTATTTTTATTCAACTTCCATTTTTGTTCAATTTACTTTTCTATTAAACTTCCTTTTTTTTTTTAATTTCCAAATAGATCGTTAAGGTATAGTGGTTTCTTGAATAAACTTCCATTTTTAATTTTTCGCAACTTTCATTTTTTTTTTATTCAACTACAATTTTTATTCAAGTTATTTTTCTATTCAACTTCTTTTTTTATTTAATTTCCACATAGATCATTATGGTACCGTGGTTTTTTGAATGAACTTCCATTTTTATTCAAGTTATTTTTCTATTCAACTTCCTTTTTTATTTAACTTCCAAATAGATCGTTAAGGTATAATGGTTTCTTGAATGAACTTCCAATTTTAATTTTCTACAACGTCCATTTTTATTTCTATTCAACTTCTTTTTTTATTCAAGTTTCTTTTCTATTCAACTTCCTTTTTTTATTTAATTTCCAAACAGATCGTTAAGGTATAGTGGTTTCTTTAATGAACTTCCATTTTTAATTTTCTGCGACTTCCATTTTTATTTTCATTCAACTTCCATTTTTATTCAAGTAATTTTTCTGTTCAACTTCCTTTTTTATTTAATTTCCAAATAGATCGTTAAGGTATAGTGGTTTCTAGAATGAACTTCCATTTTTAATTTTCTGCAACTTCCATTTTTATTTTTATTTAACTTCCTTTTTTATTCAAGTTTCTTTTCTACTCAACTTCCTTTTTTATTTAATTTCCAATAGATCATTAAGGTATTGTGGTTTCTGGATTGAACTTCCATTTTTAATTTTCTACAACTTCCATTTTTATTTTTATTCAACTTCCTTTTTTATTTTATTTCCAAATTGATCGTTAAGGTATAGTGGTTTCTTGAATGAACTTCCAATTTTAATTTTCTGCAACTTCCGTTTTTATTTTTATTCCACTTCCATTTTTATTCAAGTTATTTTTCTGTTCAACTTCCTTTTTTATTTAATTTCCAAATTGCTCGTTAAGGTATAGTCGTTTCTTGAATGAACTTCCATTTTCAATTTTCTGCAACTTCCATTTTTATTTTTATTCAACTTCCTATTTTATTCAAGTTATTTTTCTATCCAACTTTCATTTTTATTTTTATTACAATTCCTTTTTTATTTAATTTCCAAATAGATCGTTAAGGTATTGTGGTTTCTTGAATGAACTTCCATTTTAAATTTTCTGCAACTTCCGTTTTTATTTTTATTCAACTTCCTTTTTTATTTAATTTCCAAATAGATCGTTAAGGTATAGTGGTTTCTTGAATAAACTTCCATTTTTAATTTTCTGTAACTTCCATTTTTATTTCTATTCAACTTCTATTTTTATTCATGTTATTTTTCCATTCAACTTCCTTTTTTATTTAATTTCCAAATAGATCGTGAAGGTATAGTGATTTTTGAATGAACTTCCAATTTTAATTTTTTGCAGCATCCATTTTTATTTCTATTCAACTTCATTTTTTATTCAAGTTTCTTTTCTATTCAACTTCTTGTTTTGTTTAATTCCCAAATAGATCATTAAGGTATAGTGGTTTCTTGAATGAATTTCCATTTTTAATTTTCTGCAACTTCTATTTTTATTTTTGTTTAACTTCCTTTTTCATTCAAGTTTCATTTCTACTCAACTTCCATTCTTATTTAATTTCCAAATAGATCGTTAAGGTATAGTGGTTTCTGGATTGAACTTTCATTTTTAATTTTATGCAACTTTCATTTTTATTTTTATTCAACTTCCATTTTTATTCAATTTACTTTTCTATTAAACTTCCTTTTTTTTTTAATTTCCAAATAGATCGTTAAGGTATAGTGGTTTCTTGATTGAACTTCTATTTTTAATTTTATGCAACTTCCATTTTTATTTTTATTCGACTTCCATTTTTATTCAAGTTATTTTTCTATTCAACTTCCTTTTTTATTTAATTTTCAAATAGATCGTTAAGGTATAGTGATGTATTGATTAAACTTCCAATTTTAATTTTCTGCAACTTCCATTTTTATTCTAGTTACTTTTCAATTCAACTTCCTTTTTTATTTAATTTTCAAGTAGATCGTTAAGGTATAGTGGTTTCTTGAATGAACTTCCAATTTTAATTTTCTGCAACTTCCTTTTTTATTTCTATACAACTTCTTTTTTTATTCAAGTTTCTTTTCTATTCAACTTCGTTTTTTATTTAATTTCTAAATAGATCGTTATGGTATAGTGGTTTCTGGATTGAACTTCCATTTTTAATTTTATGCAACTTTCACTTTTATTTTTATTGAACTTCTATTTTTATTCAATTTACTTTTCTATTAAACTTCCCTTTTTATTTAATTTTCAAACAGATCGTTGAGGGATATTGGTTTCTTGATTGAACTTCCATTTTTAATTTTATGAAAATTTCATTGCTATTTTTATTCAACTTTCATTTTTATTCAAGTTATTTTTCTATTCAACTTCTTTTTTATTTAATTTCCAAATAGATCGTTAAAGTATAGTGGTTTCTTGAATGAATTTCCATTTTTAATTTTCTGCAACTTCCATTTTTATTCAAGTTACTTTTCAATTGAACTTCGTTTTTTATTTAATTTCCAAATAGATCGTTATGGTATAGTGGTTTCTTGAATGAGCTTCCAATTTTAATTTTCTGCAACTTCCACTTTAATTTATATTCAACTTCTTTTTTAATTCAAGTTTCTTTTCTGTTCAACTTCCTTTTCTTATTTAATTTCTAAATAGATCGTTAAGGTATAGTGGTTTCTGGATTGAACTTCCATTTTTAATTTTATGCAACTTTCATTTTTATTTTTATTCAGCTTCCATTTTTATTCAATTTACTTTTCTATTGAACTTCCTTTTTCTTTAATTTCCAAATAGATCGTTAAGGTATAGTGGTTTCTTGAATGAACTTCCATTTTTAATTTTCTGCAACTTCCATTTTTATTTTTATTCGACTTCCATTTTTATTCAAGTTATTTTTCTATTCAACTTCCTTTTTTATTTAATTTTCAAATAGATCGTTAAGGTATAGTGGTTTCTTGAATGAACTTCCAATTTTAATTTTCTGCAACTTCCATTTTTATTGAAGTTACTTTTCAATTCAACTTCCTTTTTTATTTAATTTTCAAACAGATCGTTAAGGTATAGTGGTTTATTGAATGAACTTCCAATTTTAATTTTCTGCAACTTCCGTTTTTATTTCTATTCAACTTCTTTTTTTATTCAAGTTTTTTTCTATTCAACTTCCTTTTTTATTTAATTTCTAAATAGATCGTTAAGGTATAGTGGTTTCTGGATTGAACTTCCATTTTTAATTTTATGCAACTTTCACTTTTATTTTAATTGAACTTTCATTTTTATTCAATTTACTTTTCTATTAAACTTCCTTTTTTATTTAATTTCCAAATAGATCGTTAAGGGATATTGGTTTCTTGAATGAACTTCCATTTTTAATTTTCTGCAAATTTGATTTCTATTTTTATTCAACTTTCATTTTCATTCAAGTTATTTTTGTACTCAACTTCTTTTTTATTTAATTTCCAAATAGATCGTTAAGGTATAGTGGTTTCTTGAATGAATTTCCATTTTTAATTTTCTACAACTTCCATTTTTATTCAAGTTACTTTTCAATTGAACTTCCTTTTTTATTTAATTTCCAAATAGATCGTTAAGGTATAGTGGTTTCTTTCATGAACTTCCAATTTTAATTTTCTGCAACTTCCATTTTTATTTCGATTCAACTTTTTTTTTTATTCAAGTTTCTTTTCTATTCAACTTCCTTTTTAATTTAATTTCTAAGTAGATCGTTAAGATATAGTGGTTTCTGGATTGAACTTCCATTTTTAGTTTTCTGCAACTTTCATTTTTATTTTTATTCAACTTCCATTTTTGTTCAATTTACTTTTCTATTAAACTTCTTTTTTTTTTTAATTTCCAAATAGATCGTTATGGTATAGTGGTTTCTTGAATAAACTTCCATTTTTAATTTTTCGCAACTTTCATTTTTTTTTTATTCAAGTTAGTTTTCTATTCAACTTCTTTTTTTTATTTAATTTCCACATAGATCATTATGGTACCGTGGTTTTTTGAATGAACTTCCATTTTTATTCAAGTTATTTTTCTATTCAACTTCCTTTTTTATTTAACTTCCAAATAGATCGTTAAGGTATAGTGGTTTCTTGAATGAACTTCCAATTTTAATTTTCTACAACGTCCATTTTTATTTCTATTCAACTTCTTTTTTTATTCAAGTTTCTTTTCTATTAAACTTCCTTTTTTTATTTAATTTCCAAACAGATCGTTAAGGTATAGTGGTTTCTTTAATGAACTTCCATTTTTAATTTTCTGCGACTCCCATTTTTATTTTCATTCAACTTCCATTTTTATTCAAGTAATTTTTCTGTTCAACTTCCTTTTTTATTTAATTTCCAAATAGATCGTTAAGGTATAGTGGTTTCTAGAATGAACTTCCATTTTTAATTTTCTGCAACTTCCATTTTTATTTTTATTTAACTTCCTTTTTTATTCAAGTTTCTTTTCTACTCAACTTCCTTTTTTATTTAATTTCCAATAGATCATTAAGGTATTGTGGTTTCTGGATTGAACTTCCATTTTTAATTTTCTGCAACTTCCATTTTTATTTTTATTCAACTTCCTTTTTTATTTTATTTCCAAATTGATCGTTAAGGTATAGTGGTTTCTTGAATGAACTTCCAATTTTAATTTTCTGCAACTTCCGTTTTTATTTTTATTCCACTTCCATTTTTATTCAAGTTATTTTTCTGTTCAACTTCCTTTTTTATTTAATTTCCAAATTGCTCGTTAAGGTATAGTCGTTTCTTGAATGAACTTCCATTTTCAATTTTCTGCAACTTCCATTTTTATTTTTATTCAACTTCCTATTTTATTCAAGTTATTTTTCTATCCAACTTTCATTTTTATTTTTATTACAATTCCTTTTTTATTTAATTTCCAAATAGATCGTTAAGGTATTGTGGTATCTTGAATGAACTTCCATTTTTAATTTTCTGCAACTTCCGTTTTTATTTTTATTCAACTTCCTTTTTTATTTAATTTCCAAATAGATCGTTAAGGTATAGTGGTTTCTTGAATAAACTTCCAATTTTAATTTTCTGTAACTTCCATTTTTATTTCTATTCAACTTCTATTTTTATTCATGTTATTTTTCCATTCAACTTCCTTTTTTATTTAATTTCCAAATAGATCGTGAAGGTATAGTGATTTTTGAATGAACTTCCAATTTTAATTTTTTGCAGCATCCATTTTTATTTCTATTCAACTTCATTTTTTATTCAAGTTTCTTTTCTATTCAACTTCTTGTTTTGTTTAATTCCCAAATAGATCATTAAGGTATAGTGGTTTCTGGATTGAACTTCCATTTCTAATTTTATGCAACTTTCATTTTTATTTTTATTCAACTTCCATTTTTATTCAATTTACTTTTTTATTAAACTTCATTTCCAAATAGATCGTTAAGGTATAGTGGTTTCTTGAATGAACTTCCACTTTTAATTTTTCGCAACTTTCATTTTTATTTTTATTCAACATCCATTTTTATTCAATTTACTTTTCTATTGAACTTCCTTTTTTTATTTAACTTCCAAATAGATCGTTAAGGTGAAGGGGTTTCATGAATCAACTTCCAATCTGAATTTTCTACAACTTGCATTTTTATTTTTATTCAACTTCCATTTTTATTCAAGCCATTTTTCTATTCAACTTCCTCTTTTATTTAATTTCCAAATAGATCGTTAAGGTATAGTGGTTTCTTGAATGAACTTCCATTTTTAATTTTCTGCAACTTCTATTTTTATTTTTATTTAACTTCCTCTTTTGTTCAGGTTTCTTTTCTACTCAACTTCCTTTTTTATTTAATTTCCAAATAGATCGTTAAGGTATAGTGGTTTCTGGATTGAACTTCCATTTTTAATTTTCTGCAACTTCCATTTTTATTTTTATTCAACTTCCAATTTTATTCAATTCACTTTTCTATTAAACTTCCCTTTCTTTTTAATTTCCAAATAGATCGTTAAGGTATAGTGGTTTCTTGAATGAACTTTCATTTTTAGCTTTCTGCAACTTTCATTTTTATTTTTGTTTAACTTCCTTTTTCTTTCAAGTTTCTTTTCTACTCAACTTCCTTTTTTATTTAGTTTCCAAATAGATCGTTAAGGTATAGTGGTTTCTTGAATGAACTTCCATTTTTAATTTTCGGCAACTTCCATTTTTATTTTTATTCAACTTCCGTTTTTATTCAATTTATTTTTCTAATAAACTTCCTTTTTTATTTTTATTAAACTTCCATTTTTATTCAATTTACTTATCTATTAAACTTCCTTTTTTATTTTATTTCCAAATTGATCGTTAAGGTATAGTGGTTTCTTGAATGAACTTCCAATTTTAATTTTCTGCAACTTCCATTTTTATTTCTATTCAACTTCCTTTTTTATTTAATTTCCAAATAGATTGTTAAGGTATAGTGGTTTCTGGATTGAACTTTCATTTCTAATTTTATGCAACTTTCATTTTTATTTTTATTTAACTTCCATTTTTATTCAATTTACTTTTTATTAAACTTCCTTTTTTGTTTAATTTCCAAATAGATCGTTAAGGTATAGTAGTTTCTTGAATGAACTTCCATTTTTAATTTTCTGCAACTTTCATTTTTATTTTTATTCAACATCCGTTTTTATTCAATTTACTTTTCTATTAAACTTACTTTTTAATTTAATTTCCAAATAAATCGTTATGGTATAGTGGTTTCTTTAATGAACTTCCATTTTTAAAATTCTGCAACTTTCATTTTTATTTTTATTCAACTTCCGTTTTTATTCAATTGACTTTTCTATTAAACTCCCTTTTTCATTTAACTTCCAAATAGATCGTTAAGGTGTAGGGTTTCATGAATCAACTTCTATTTTAAATTTTCTGCGACTTCCATTTTTATTTTTATTTAACTTCCATTTTTGTTCAAGTTTCTTTTCTACTCAACTTCCTTTTTTATTTAATTTCCAAATAGATCGTTAAGGTATAGCGGTTTCTTGAATGAACTAACATATTTAATTTTATGCATCTTCTATTTTTATTTTTATTCGACTTCTATTTTTTTTCAAGTTTCTTTTCTATTCAACTTCCTTTTTTATTTAATTTCCAAATAGATCGTTAAGGTATAATGGTTTCTTTAATGAACTTCCATTTTTAATTTTATGCAACTTCCATTTTTATTTTTATTCAACTTCCATTTTTATTCAAGTTATTTTTCTATTCAACTTCCTTTTTTATTTAATTTCCAAATAGATCGTTAAGGTATAGTGGTTTCTTGAATGAACTTTCATTTTTAATTTTCTGCAACTTCCATTTTTATTTTTATTTAACTTCCTTTTTTATTCAAGTTTCTTTTCTACTCAACTTCCTTTTTTGTTTAATTTCCAAATAGATCATTAAGGTATAGTGGTTTCTGGATTGAACTTCCATTTTTTATTTTCTGCAACTTCCATTTTTATTTTTATTCAACTTCCATTTTTATTAAATTTGCATTTCTATCAAACTTCCTTTTTTATTTTATTTCTAAATAGATCGTTAAGGTATAGTGGTTTCTTAAATGAACTTCCAATTTTAATTTTCTGCAACTTCCGTTTTTATTTTTATTCCACTTCCATTTTTATTCATGTTATTTTTCTATTCAACTTCCTTTTTTATTTAATTTCCAAATTGATCGTTAAGGTATAGTGGTTTCTTGAATTAACTTCCATTTTTAATTTTCTGCAACTTCCATTTTTATTTTTATTCAATTTCCATTTTTATTCAATTTACTTTTCTATTAAACTTCTTTTTTTATTTAATTTCCAAATAGATCGTTAAGGTATAGTGGTTTCTTGAATGAACTTCGATTTTTAATTTTCTGCAACTTTCACTTTTATTTTTATTCGACTTCCATTTTTATTCAATTTACTTTTCTATTCAACTTCCTTTTTTTATTTAACTTCCAAATAGATCGTTAAGGTGAAGGGGTTTCATGAATCAACTTCCAATCTGAATTTTCTACAACTTGCATTTTTATTTTTATTCAACTTCCATTTTTATTCAAGCCATTTTTCTATTCAACTTCCTCTTTTATTTAATTTCCGAATAGATCGTTAAGGTATAGTGGTTTCTTGAATGAACTTCCATTTTTAATTTTCTGCAACTTCTATTTTTATTTTTATTTAACTTCCTCTTTTGTTCAGGTTTCTTTTCTACTCAACTTCCTTTTTTATTTAATTTCCAAATAGATCGTTAAGGTATAGTGGTTTCTGGATTGAACTTCCATTTTTAATTTTCTGCAACTTCCATTTTTATTTTTATTCAACTTCCAATTTTATTCAATTCACTTTTCTATTAACCTTCCCTTTCTTTTTAATTTCCAAATAGATCGTTAAGGTATAGTGGTTTCTTGAATGAACTTTCATTTTTAGCTTTCTGCAACTTTCACTTTTATTTTTGTTTAACTTCCTTTTTCTTTCAAGTTTCTTTTCTACTCAACTTCCTTTTTTATTTAATTTCCAAATAGATCGTTAAGGTATAGTGGTTTCTTGAATGAACTTCCATTTTTAATTTTCGGCAACTTCCATTTTTATTTTTATTCAACTTCCGTTTTTATTCAATTTATTTTTCTAATAAACTTCCTTTTTTATTTTTATTAAACTTCCATTTTTATTCAATTTACTTATCTATTAAACTCCCTTTTTTATTTTATTTCCAAATTGATCGTTAAGGTATAGTGGTTTCTTGAATGAACTTCCAATTTTAATTTTCTGCAACTTCCATTTTTATTTCTATTCAACTTCTTTCTTTATTGAAGTTTCTTTTCTATTCGACTTCCTTTTTTATTTAATTTCCAAATAGATTGTTAAGGTATAGTGGTTTCTGGATTGAACTTTCATTTCTAATTTTATGCAACTTTCATTTTTATTTTTATTTAACTTCCATTTTTATTCAATTTACTTTTTATTAAACTTCCTTTTTTGTTTAATTTCCAAATAGATCGTTAAGGTATAGTAGTTTCTTGAATGAACTTCCATTTTTAATTTTCTGCAACTTTCATTTTTGTTTTTATTCAACATCCGTTTTTATTCAATTTACTTTTCTATTAAACTTACTTTTTAATTTAATTTCCAAATAAATCGTTATGGTATAGTGGTTTCTTTAATGAACTTCCATTTTTAAAATTCTGCAACTTTCATTTTTATTTTTATTCAACTTCCGTTTTTATTCAATTGACTTTTCTATTAAACTCCCTTTTTCATTTAACTTCCAAATAGATCATTAAGGTGTAGGGTTTCATGAATCAACTTCTATTTTAAATTTTCTGCGACTTCCATTTTTATTTTTATTTAACTTCCATTTTTGTTCAAGTTTCTTTTCTACTCAACTTCCTTTTTTATTTAATTTCCAAATAGATCGTTAAGGTATAGTGGTTTCTGGGTTGAACTTCCATTTTTAATTTTATGCAACTTTCACTTTTATTTTTTTTCAACTTCATTTTTGTTTAATTTACTTGTCTATTAAACTTCCTTTTTTATTTAATTTCCAAATAGATCGTTAATGTATAGTGGTTTTGTCACGCCCCCAAACCGCCCCTAGTAGTTTGGTGCCGTGATGGCCAGTAACCCGAGGTTACCGAAGGCCGTCTTACAAAAATCACACACAATCAGAGTATAAAATATGGGGCTTACAAGTGCGGAAGCAATATATATACATATACAAAATCTAAATAGTCCATGAGAGCCGTGCATAAGTCCAATGGAATGTCATACATCAAACATCTTTACAAGTCTTACAATTTAGATACAGCAAGAATGAGATACAAACACATCCTGACCAAAAGGCTTCTCAAGCCGACATATGCCAAAACAAACAAAGAAACATAAGCCGAGAAGCATAATCTTCAAGACGATGCAAAACGCAAATCCAAAACATGTCGGCTATACGCCCAAAACACATCGGCAATCACGTCTAGGCCTCAATGCCTTCTTGTTCATCACCTACATATATATAGAGAGGGTGAGCTTGGATACTCAGTGAATGATATTAGAAATAAAGGTTTTGCATGATTGATATCCAAGATTTCTTTCAAAACAATACATAGCATACTTTACAATCAAGAGGGAAATCAAGTTCATTGCCGGCCTTTCAAGTTCTTTGGATGTTATTACATCTACTTAATACAAGAGGGTGATGACATTCCCAAGACAAGAGTGCAGTTGCATTATAGTCCCCTGCAACTAAGGACTTTCAAGACAAGCTGTGCTGCGAAAGTTTATAGTCCTCTAGCACTAAGGACTGTCAAGACAAGCTGTGCTGCGAAAGTTTAGAGTCCTCTAGCACTAAGGACTGTCAAGACAAGCTGTGCTGCGAAAGTTTAGAGTCCTCTAGCACTAAGGACTGTCAAGACAAGAGTGCAGTTGCATTATAGTCCCCTGCAACTAAGGACTTTCAAGACGAGTCATCAAAACAAGATAGCATTTGATATACAAAATAGGGATAGTCATTCATGCTAGATCAAGTACTTTTTAAAACAAGGCAAGACGAGATTTATGAAAGCAAGTGTAACATAGCTTTATTAAAAATACCACTCACATCGTTTCTTCACACGTCGGGGTCGAGACAAGCCCAAGTCCTACAACACATGGCAAAGCCTATTGAATGCGCTTTCAAACAAGTCTCTCATGTACACAAATGTTTTCGGAAAACATGCTGGGCACCAACCAGGTCTAGGCCGAGGTTCCACACCTCCTTGCCGAGGTGTGTTCCCGAGGGCCACATGCAAGGAAAAGAGGTCGGCAAACTCTGGGTTTCCCTCTGCTGATAAACATGAAGAACATGAGTGTGAAAACATGAAAAATACGAATGTTTGATCATAATCTGCCATCACAAATCTGGGATTTTCGTGCTATGAGTTTGAAAACATGGACCTGGGTACCCGTAGTTGAAAATCATGCAAGAACGAACACAAAACTTGAGTCTAGGCGAAAAGCTTTCGGATCAAAACAAGACTTTCTTGAAGAACACATGAATGTCATTTTCTCTTTCTAGAATCGAGCTTCAAAACGATGCATGGCTTACAAATCATTTTCAATCATGCAATGCAATAACATAAACATAAAGAACATCATGAGCGGATCAAGAATCTAACCTTAGAACACGGATCTAACGGTTCGATCTCTAGGAATCAAGCTTGAAGATCTACTTCTCTCTCAAGAACTCTTCTCCCTCTTCTAGAGCTTCTCTCTCTCTACAAGGCAAGTTTATGACACCAAATGATAGTTTTCTATACCCGGTTCTGGGGTTAACCTTCTGCTGAGACACGTGGCGGCGACTGATTGGGTTCTACCTGAAAAGGTGACTGACAGACCAGACAAAGCATGGTGGAAGGGTGTTCAACAAGCAAAGCGGTATGGGCTCTCTGACAGGCTATGACATCGGCTAACAACAAGGCATATCTAACAAGCTACACGGAGTGGCACTCCGGCAAGGGGTGACGTCGGCTAACAAAAGACTTCGGCAACTAAGGTGACAATGACCTCGGCTAGGAAGGACAACACTTGACTAAGTTGTGCCACATCTTGGCCTAGATGCGCCACACCTCGGTCTGGGTCATACCACTCCAGGATGAGATCACTTGGGTGCAAGGTAACATCTCGGCTAATGTGGTCAAGGCAAGAACTGAGGTCGACAAGGGGTTTCAAGATACTAATACTAGACTAAGGATGACCTCGGCTTGGAATAACATCGGCTAGCATAACTCAGGCAAGGCGTAACCTAAGTTTCATATAGCGATCCCAGTTTTCCCTTCATTGTTTAATTGTATTTCAGACTCGGTTCCGTGGATGTGTTGTTGTCTTTTTCTAGTTTCCATCCTTTACTCTTTGTATATGAGTCTTGGGTCGTGTTGGGTAGGTTTAAAACACGTTGGTTGTGTTTGGAAACCAAGGGTTAGTGTCCATTAAATTTTCATAATGGTTCATTTAATATCCTTATTAGTGGTTCATTTAATATCATTATTAGTGGTTACAAACTTGTTCATTTAATATCCTTATTAGTAGTTCAGTTACTACCCTTATTAGTGGTCCATTCATATTCAAACTTGACCATTCATATTTCTAACTAGTGTTCATTTAATTCTAGTTAGTGTTCATTTAATGCTAGTTAGTGTTCATTTAATTCTAACTTGTCCTTTCATTTTCCAATTAATGGGTTTTAATAACAACCTTTCAATATCACTTGTTCATCTCCCTTTTGATTTCAAAACCCTAGAACCATCTTCTCTCTCTCCCTACACACCTTCTCTCTAGGTTTTCATCTCCCTCTAGTGTAAATCTAGACTAAGTCCTTTGTAAGAAAGGTAGAGTGGGTTGAGGGCTTCATTTTAATCTTGAAGTTTGGCGATTTGGAGCACTTTGGTTTTTGGCCTTCATCTTCTCCATTTGAGGTAGGGATTTCTTTGTTCTTTTTCAATACTCCGTCTATAGATAGACATGTGGTAATTTTGTATTGCATGAAAATCAGATCCATGTTGGATTTGTTTGAAAATCATGAGGGGAACCTAGGGTTGGTTGTTTGAGAATGGTTTTGTTATCACAGACTGTGGTTTGGACTAATTAGAGAGTAAAATTAGTATGTTATTGTTGAAAGAAGAGAAAGCCCTAAATTATATTTTGATTTGATAAAATAAAAAGGATTTACGGTTGAACAATGTTAGTAAATTTCTATTGTTAATATGAGTTGTGTAGGAGGTGTTAACAGTTAAGGGATTAATTATGGTATTGGGGTTATTTTGAAATGAACGTATTGAATCAAGTTGGGTTATGGCTTATTATCCATGGAATTGATTTTGTAAAATGAAGAGAATGTAATCGGTTTTGTGAAAAGGGAAAAGTGTTTTTAGAATAAGTGATGGAACATGTTGACTTAAGAAAATTATGAAGTTGATCTTGAAAATGGTAAATGAAATGTTAACTCTATGTGAGTCTCGGAAAATAAATTTGAGAATTAAACTATTGTATCATGAGTGTCGAATACACACATTTGGGGGTTTTATCCTTACCCATCGTACTAGTGTCGTTGTTGGGTTTAAGGTTTGCTTGAGAGTTGAGTCTCTTTTATTAGGTGTACTGAATACATGCATCTAGAGGTTTTGTCCTTGGTCATCGGTGGAGGATGACATTGGTGTGTTGAATTGTGATGTATGCGTTACACTTGTGTTGGTTAAACATTATTGAATAGTTTATGTGTATGTATTACACTTGTTATTGATGCTTTGTTGTATTGAGGAATTTGTATATGATAATTGTTTACATACATTGTTTTGTGTGGGAGGAGATAGGGGATGTACTCCACGGTTTAGGGGAAGATAGGGGATGGACCTCTAAACCGGAAACTGTTTGACATTGATACAACACTACAATGTGTATCATTTGTGAAGTATAGAAGTGTTTTTGTTTGATATTGATACAACACCAAAATGTGTATTATTTGTGAAGTACGGAAGTGTTTTTGTCTGAGATTGATACAGGACTAAAATGTGTATCTATTATGAGGTATGAAATGTTTAAAATGAGTTATTATCTCGCTTATCGCTTTGGCATATCCTTAGCTTACTGTGCATATAGCCGGTAAAGCAGAGTTTTAATTGTTATCGTCAGTGTGTCTAAGTATGTTATTGGTTGCGGTGGTTACAGTTTTGAAAGGCCGAGCTGCCTCATTTGTGGATTATATACATGTTGATGATTTGTTATTTCCCTTTTATTTAAGGCATGCATGTATTGATATGAATGTATTGGGAACAAACCAAAATGCCATTTTGAGATTTTGGAAAGTGTGAAGGAAAATGGGGTATTTGTGAACATGTTTTCAAAAAAGGTCATTTTGTTGTAAGTACGGAAAATGGGGGAAGAGTAATGGGCTTGGTGAAATTGTTTTTCTAAAACTGTTATAGTCATGAAAGTTTGGAAAAATGGGTAATAAAAAGGAAAGGGAAAAAGGTAAACCGCTTATAGCGTCGAACGAAATGGCTGTTTTCGAGAAAAGTTCATACTTATGTATATTTTGTATAAACTGCCACATTACTATTCTAGTATGAGAAAGAGCATTCATGATCATAGCTATCTGTAAGTTGTTATTGTTGGAGATCATGTTGAGATCCCTACTGGACTATATGTTCATCCCACGTTGTTGAATCTTTTTCAGGTGATAGCCAGGATGTTCTACAAGGTTTTGGATCTTCTTATTTGTTGGCCACGGGGCCTCTTTTGTGTTGGCGGAATGCCATTTATGTAAAAGGGTTATACCCTTCTTCTTGACTTTTAATGATGTAAGCCCAAGGGCAATTTATTTAGTGTTCTCATGTTGTATTTACTTGCATACGAATGAGAGCAATGTTATTCACTTCTACAAGTTGAATATACGAGTTTATTTCCGCATGTTATCTCTGAAATGGAATTAAGTAAATGAAATTAGTAATACTTCGAGTAATAAAAAGTGGGGCGTGACAACTTGGTATCAGAGCGAGCCGGGTTTGAATACTTTGGGCTCGTGGGAAGTAGTTTTTACTACAGTGGGTTTGCTTCATGTGGTGAGGACGTTGCATATAGTTAACATGAATGTTAGGACTTGTATGTTGCATTTATGTGGGCATGGGACTAAGTTTTCTGGATAGTACTCGTAGCCGGTGAACTTGCTTTGAGGTCCTCTTGGAAACACGCCTGATCAACGTGGTTTCTGATAGGAATTCCTTGAGAGTTCCGGGATGAGTGACTATCTTTATGGACTTGATTCGATTATGTGTTTAAATGTTTAAATGTTTATATGCAATAGAAATGTATGTTTAGGGTGGTAAGTGTATGCCTCGGGGAAGGCTGTTGTGTTGTGCAGTAAGTGTGGTTTTGTTTTTGGACTTTATAGGATGTCTACACGAGGGAGCATGAGATTTGTATCTCGGGTTAGAGGAAATGGTACCAGTGTGTTGATTAGTGTTTTGGGCTTTGCTAGTTAATGAGTTTGTTGTGATCCCATCAGTTATATATTTGGGTGGTGTTCGTATTGTGACTTGTTATCGGTTGGTGACTATGTGTGGGTGAAATGAGTTAGTGGTGTTATTGGTTATTAGGTATGGTTTGTGAGTGGGAAGAGAATTTCTTGAGTGGATGCTGGCGGTAATCTTTGAAAGGAAAATCAGTTTGTGTCCTCGGATAACGAGGGTAGCATTGGTTAAAATTGTCATTTGTATTAGGGATTGGGTGATTGAGGTTGACCATGTCAGTCTTGAGTTTGAGGAGAAGGGCAGGCTTGCTATGTAGGCTTGGGGGTGAAGACTCCCTTAAAAGCAATGTTGGTGTGGTTCGATTTTAGGAAATCCGGTGAGATTCCAAAATTTGGGGGTTTGTGTAGGGAACTCCGTGTTTGGGGTAAATGGTTTTGAGTGGCACATCAGTGTGTCGTTTACTAAGTGTGGCGGTTTATTGAGTTGATTAGTCAACTTGTTGGCATCGGGTTTTGGTTGGCATTGGTCACCTTGAGGATAGTCGTGATTGTTGTAGACATTCCATGTGGATTAGGGAAAACTAAAACTAACCATATTGGTTAAGTCATTGATTTTGACTGTTGAATTAATACAGAAAATACGTGTATTGATTGTGTGTTGTATATGACAAGTGTTTGATTCATTGCATATGCATTTTGTTTGGGAGGAGATAGGGGATGTACTCCACGGTTTAGGGGAAGATAGGGGATGGACCTCTAAACCGGATATTGTTTGGGAGGAGATAGGGGATGGACTCCATTAGCACCACTATATGTGTGCTTATTGATTTTTGGAAGTGTTTTTTTTACATGTTGTTGATACAGAAAATTTGTGTATCAATTGAAGTATGGAAATGTTTATATATGAGTTGTAGTCTCATTTAATAGCTCAGCTAGGCAATGGGCCATGTTTATGATTTTAAATTGATTAAGTAAAGGAAGGTAGGATGAAATTCCAAAATCATGAATTTCTTATGCCTTATGTGTTGATAGCAAGGTTGTTATTTCTATTAACTATTATTATAGAAATGTTATGTTGTGGCATCACCGTGTGAGTGGTGGGTGTTATGTTGGAAATAGATTGGAACATAAATTCTTCCTAGTGTTTTGGCCTTCTAAGGGCGCTGTTAAAAAGGAAAATGTTGAGGATTCGATTTAATTTGAATGTTATGAGAATTTCCAAACGAGTAGTTTTTGGCAAATAAACTGGAGATGTTTATGTATTATGGGTTTATGAAAAATGTTTACAAAACTTTTGAGTTTCACATGGAAAATGCAAAATTTATTTTTGAATGTCAATGTTGAAAATTTGATTATCTTTGAGAAATGTCTCATGAACAAAAGAATGATTTTTCTTATATTTATACAAAAGATTTGCTTTGATTGTCTTATGTGAAGTTATGAATGTTGAGTAGTGACATAGCTTGGAGCGCTAGTCGGGTGTTTTGGTGATTTGTTTCGGGAAGGGTTTGGTTTTGTTGAGGCTTTTGTGCCTGAGTGTTGCCTTTTGAAACGTGTCTCCTTGGTAAGCCCTTTCTTTTGTGAGAGTTAACCAGAGGTTTGTGGTGAGAATAGTTTCTTTTCTAAGTGCTCGGGTGTTGAGTGCTATGTGATTAGTTGGCCTTGTGTTTCTGGTGTATTCTTAATTTCGGGGACGAAATTCTTTAAGGGGGGGAGGTTATAGCGATCCCAGTTTTCCCTTCATTGTTTAATTGTATTTCAGACTCGGTTCCGTGGATGTGTTGTTGTCTTTTTCTAGTTTCCATCCTTTACTCTTTGTATATGAGTCTTGGGTCGTGTTGGGTAGGTTTAAAACACGTTGGTTGTGTTTGGAAACCAAGGGTTAGTGTCCATTAAATTTTCATAATGGTTCATTTAATATCCTTATTAGTGGTTCATTTAATATCATTATTAGTGGTTACAAACTTGTTCATTTAATATCCTTATTAGTAGTTCAGTTACTACCCTTATTAGTGGTCCATTCATATTCAAACTTGACCATTCATATTTCTAACTAGTGTTCATTTAATTCTAGTTAGTGTTCATTTAATGCTAGTTAGTGTTCATTTAATTCTAACTTGTCCTTTCATTTTCCAATTAATGGGTTTTAATAACAACCTTTCAATATCACTTGTTCATCTCCCTTTTGATTTCAAAACCCTAGAACCATCTTCTCTCTCTCCCTACACACCTTCTCTCTAGGTTTTCATCTCCCTCTAGTGTAAATCTAGACTAAGTCCTTTGTAAGAAAGGTAGAGTGGGTTGAGGGCTTCATTTTAATCTTGAAGTTTGGCGATTTGGAGCACTTTGGTTTTTGGCCTTCATCTTCTCCATTTGAGGTAGGGATTTCTTTGTTCTTTTTCAATACTCCGTCTATAGATAGACATGTGGTAATTTTGTATTGCATGAAAATCAGATCCATGTTGGATTTGTTTGAAAATCATGAGGGGAACCTAGGGTTGGTTGTTTGAGAATGGTTTTGTTATCACAGACTGTGGTTTGGACTAATTAGAGAGTAAAATTAGTATGTTATTGTTGAAAGAAGAGAAAGCCCTAAATTATATTTTGATTTGATAAAATAAAAAGGATTTACGGTTGAACAATGTTAGTAAATTTCTATTGTTAATATGAGTTGTGTAGGAGGTGTTAACAGTTAAGGGATTAATTATGGTATTGGGGTTATTTTGAAATGAACGTATTGAATCAAGTTGGGTTATGGCTTATTATCCATGGAATTGATTTTGTAAAATGAAGAGAATGTAATCGGTTTTGTGAAAAGGGAAAAGTGTTTTTAGAATAAGTGATGGAACATGTTGACTTAAGAAAATTATGAAGTTGATCTTGAAAATGGTAAATGAAATGTTAACTCTATGTGAGTCTCGGAAAATAAATTTGAGAATTAAACTATTGTATCATGAGTGTCGAATACACACATTTGGGGGTTTTATCCTTACCCATCGTACTAGTGTCGTTGTTGGGTTTAAGGTTTGCTTGAGAGTTGAGTCTCTTTTATTAGGTGTACTGAATACATGCATCTAGAGGTTTTGTCCTTGGTCATCGGTGGAGGATGACATTGGTGTGTTGAATTGTGATGTATGCGTTACACTTGTGTTGGTTAAACATTATTGAATAGTTTATGTGTATGTATTACACTTGTTATTGATGCTTTGTTGTATTGAGGAATTTGTATATGATAATTGTTTACATACATTGTTTTGTGTGGGAGGAGATAGGGGATGTACTCCACGGTTTAGGGGAAGATAGGGGATGGACCTCTAAACCGGAAACTGTTTGACATTGATACAACACTACAATGTGTATCATTTGTGAAGTATAGAAGTGTTTTTGTTTGATATTGATACAACACCAAAATGTGTATTATTTGTGAAGTACGGAAGTGTTTTTGTCTGAGATTGATACAGGACTAAAATGTGTATCTATTATGAGGTATGAAATGTTTAAAATGAGTTATTATCTCGCTTATCGCTTTGGCATATCCTTAGCTTACTGTGCATATAGCCGGTAAAGCAGAGTTTTAATTGTTATCGTCAGTGTGTCTAAGTATGTTATTGGTTGCGGTGGTTACAGTTTTGAAAGGCCGAGCTGCCTCATTTGTGGATTATATACATGTTGATGATTTGTTATTTCCCTTTTATTTAAGGCATGCATGTATTGATATGAATGTATTGGGAACAAACCAAAATGCCATTTTGAGATTTTGGAAAGTGTGAAGGAAAATGGGGTATTTGTGAACATGTTTTCAAAAAAGGTCATTTTGTTGTAAGTACGGAAAATGGGGGAAGAGTAATGGGCTTGGTGAAATTGTTTTTCTAAAACTGTTATAGTCATGAAAGTTTGGAAAAATGGGTAATAAAAAGGAAAGGGAAAAAGGTAAACCACTTATAGCGTCGAACGAAATGGCTGTTTTCGAGAAAAGTTCATACTTATGTATATTTTGTATAAACTGCCACATTACTATTCTAGTATGAGAAAGAGCATTCATGATCATAGCTATCTGTAAGTTGTTATTGTTGGAGATCATGTTGAGATCCCTACTGGACTATATGTTCATCCCACGTTGTTGAATCTTTTTCAGGTGATAGCCAGGATGTTCTACAAGGTTTTGGATCTTCTTATTTGTTGGCCACGGGGCCTCTTTTGTGTTGGCGGATTGCCATTTATGTAAAAGGGTTATACCCTTCTTCTTGACTTTTAATGATGTAAGCCCAAGGGCAATTTATTTAGTGTTTTCATGTTGTATTTACTTGCATACGAATGAGAGCAATGTTATTCACTTCTACAAGTTGAATATACGAGTTTATTTCCGCATGTTATCTCTGAAATGGAATTAAGTAAATGAAATTAGTAATACTTCGAGTAATAAAAAGTGGGGCGTGACAACTTGGTATCAGAGCGAGCCGGGTTTGAATACTTTGGGCTCGTGGGAAGTAGTTTTTACTACAGTGGGTTTGCTTCATGTGGTGAGGACGTTGCATATAGTTAACATGAATGTTAGGACTTGTATGTTGCATTTATGTGGGCATGGGACTAAGTTTTCTGGATAGTACTCGTAGCCGGTGAACTTGCTTTGAGGTCCTCTTGGAAACACGCCTGATCAACGTGGTTTCTGATAGGAATTCCTTGAGAGTTCCGGGATGAGTGACTATCTTTATGGACTTGATTCGATTATGTGTTTAAATGTTTAAATGTTTATATGCAATAGAAATGTATGTTTAGGGTGGTAAGTGTATGCCTCGGGGAAGGCTGTTGTGTTGTGCAGTAAGTGTGGTTTTGTTTTTGGACTTTATAGGATGTCTACACGAGGGAGCATGAGATTTGTATCTCGGGTTAGAGGAAATGGTACCAGTGTGTTGATTAGTGTTTTGGGCTTTGCTAGTTAATGAGTTTGTTGTGATCCCATCAGTTATATATTTGGGTGGTGTTCGTATTGTGACTTGTTATCGGTTGGTGACTATGTGTGGGTGAAATGAGTTAGTGGTGTTATTGGTTATTAGGTATGGTTTGTGAGTGGGAAGAGAATTTCTTGAGTGGATGCTGGCGGTAATCTTTGAAAGGAAAATCAGTTTGTGTCCTCGGATAACGAGGGTAGCATTGGTTAAAATTGTCATTTGTATTAGGGATTGGGTGATTGAGGTTGACCATGTCAGTCTTGAGTTTGAGGAGAAGGGCAGGCTTGCTATGTAGGCTTGGGGGTGAAGACTCCCTTAAAAGCAATGTTGGTGTGGTTCGATTTTAGGAAATCCGGTGAGATTCCAAAATTTGGGGGTTTGTGTAGGGAACTCCGTGTTTGGGGTAAATGGTTTTGAGTGGCACATCAGTGTGTCGTTTACTAAGTGTGGCGGTTTATTGAGTTGATTAGTCAACTTGTTGGCATCGGGTTTTGGTTGGCATTGGTCACCTTGAGGATAGTCGTGATTGTTGTAGACATTCCATGTGGATTAGGGAAAACTAAAACTAACCATATTGGTTAAGTCATTGATTTTGACTGTTGAATTAATACAGAAAATACGTGTATTGATTGTGTGTTGTATATGACAAGTGTTTGATTCATTGCATATGCATTTTGTTTGGGAGGAGATAGGGGATGTACTCCACGGTTTAGGGGAAGATAGGGGATGGACCTCTAAACCGGATATTGTTTGGGAGGAGATAGGGGATGGACTCCATTAGCACCACTATATGTGTGCTTATTGATTTTTGGAAGTGTTTTTTTTACATGTTGTTGATACAGAAAATTTGTGTATCAATTGAAGTATGGAAATGTTTATATATGAGTTGTAGTCTCATTTAATAGCTCAGCTAGGCAATGGGCCATGTTTATGATTTTAAATTGATTAAGTAAAGGAAGGTAGGATGAAATTCCAAAATCATGAATTTCTTATGCCTTATGTGTTGATAGCAAGGTTGTTATTTCTATTAACTATTATTATAGAAATGTTATGTTGTGGCATCACCGTGTGAGTGGTGGGTGTTATGTTGGAAATAGATTGGAACATAAATTCTTCCTAGTGTTTTGGCCTTCTAAGGGCGCTGTTAAAAAGGAAAATGTTGAGGATTCGATTTAATTTGAATGTTATGAGAATTTCCAAACGAGTAGTTTTTGGCAAATAAACTGGAGATGTTTATGTATTATGGGTTTATGAAAAATGTTTACAAAACTTTTGAGTTTCACATGGAAAATGCAAAATTTATTTTTGAATGTCAATGTTGAAAATTTGATTATCTTTGAGAAATGTCTCATGAACAAAAGAATGATTTTTCTTATATTTATACAAAAGATTTGCTTTGATTGTCTTATGTGAAGTTATGAATGTTGAGTAGTGACATAGCTTGGAGCGCTAGTCGGGTGTTTTGGTGATTTGTTTCGGGAAGGGTTTGGTTTTGTTGAGGCTTTTGTGCCTGAGTGTTGCCTTTTGAAACGTGTCTCCTTGGTAAGCCCTTTCTTTTGTGAGAGTTAACCAGAGGTTTGTGGTGAGAATAGTTTCTTTTCTAAGTGCTCGGGTGTTGAGTGCTATGTGATTAGTTGGCCTTGTGTTTCTGGTGTATTCTTAATTTCGGGGACGAAATTCTTTAAGGGGGGGAGGTTATAGCGATCCCAGTTTTCCCTTCATTGTTTAATTGTATTTCAGACTCGGTTCCGTGGATGTGTTGTTGTCTTTTTCTAGTTTCCATCCTTTACTCTTTGTATATGAGTCTTGGGTCGTGTTGGGTAGGTTTAAAACACGTTGGTTGTGTTTGGAAACCAAGGGTTAGTGTCCATTAAATTTTCATAATGGTTCATTTAATATCCTTATTAGTGGTTCATTTAATATCATTATTAGTGGTTACAAACTTGTTCATTTAATATCCTTATTAGTAGTTCAGTTACTACCCTTATTAGTGGTCCATTCATATTCAAACTTGACCATTCATATTTCTAACTAGTGTTCATTTAATTCTAGTTAGTGTTCATTTAATGCTAGTTAGTGTTCATTTAATTCTAACTTGTCCTTTCATTTTCCAATTAATGGGTTTTAATAACAACCTTTCAATATCACTTGTTCATCTCCCTTTTGATTTCAAAACCCTAGAACCATCTTCTCTCTCTCCCTACACACCTTCTCTCTAGGTTTTCATCTCCCTCTAGTGTAAATCTAGACTAAGTCCTTTGTAAGAAAGGTAGAGTGGGTTGAGGGCTTCATTTTAATCTTGAAGTTTGGCGATTTGGAGCACTTTGGTTTTTGGCCTTCATCTTCTCCATTTGAGGTAGGGATTTCTTTGTTCTTTTTCAATACTCCGTCTATAGATAGACATGTGGTAATTTTGTATTGCATGAAAATCAGATCCATGTTGGATTTGTTTGAAAATCATGAGGGGAACCTAGGGTTGGTTGTTTGAGAATGGTTTTGTTATCACAGACTGTGGTTTGGACTAATTAGAGAGTAAAATTAGTATGTTATTGTTGAAAGAAGAGAAAGCCCTAAATTATAT
This sequence comes from Camellia sinensis, assembly GCF_055761805.1. Taxonomy (NCBI): domain Eukaryota; kingdom Viridiplantae; phylum Streptophyta; class Magnoliopsida; order Ericales; family Theaceae; genus Camellia; species Camellia sinensis. The sequence goes on along the minus strand of NC_138962.1, from coordinate 8,964,526 downwards.
TTTGATTTGATAAAATAAAAAGGATTTACGGTTGAACAATGTTAGTAAATTTCTATTGTTAATATGAGTTGTGTAGGAGGTGTTAACAGTTAAGGGATTAATTATGGTATTGGGGTTATTTTGAAATGAACGTATTGAATCAAGTTGGGTTATGGCTTATTATCCATGGAATTGATTTTGTAAAATGAAGAGAATGTAATCGGTTTTGTGAAAAGGGAAAAGTGTTTTTAGAATAAGTGATGGAACATGTTGACTTAAGAAAATTATGAAGTTGATCTTGAAAATGGTAAATGAAATGTTAACTCTATGTGAGTCTCGGAAAATAAATTTGAGAATTAAACTATTGTATCATGAGTGTCGAATACACACATTTGGGGGTTTTATCCTTACCCATCGTACTAGTGTCGTTGTTGGGTTTAAGGTTTGCTTGAGAGTTGAGTCTCTTTTATTAGGTGTACTGAATACATGCATCTAGAGGTTTTGTCCTTGGTCATCGGTGGAGGATGACATTGGTGTGTTGAATTGTGATGTATGCGTTACACTTGTGTTGGTTAAACATTATTGAATAGTTTATGTGTATGTATTACACTTGTTATTGATGCTTTGTTGTATTGAGGAATTTGTATATGATAATTGTTTACATACATTGTTTTGTGTGGGAGGAGATAGGGGATGTACTCCACGGTTTAGGGGAAGATAGGGGATGGACCTCTAAACCGGAAACTGTTTGACATTGATACAACACTACAATGTGTATCATTTGTGAAGTATAGAAGTGTTTTTGTTTGATATTGATACAACACCAAAATGTGTATTATTTGTGAAGTACGGAAGTGTTTTTGTCTGAGATTGATACAGGACTAAAATGTGTATCTATTATGAGGTATGAAATGTTTAAAATGAGTTATTATCTCGCTTATCGCTTTGGCATATCCTTAGCTTACTGTGCATATAGCCGGTAAAGCAGAGTTTTAATTGTTATCGTCAGTGTGTCTAAGTATGTTATTGGTTGCGGTGGTTACAGTTTTGAAAGGCCGAGCTGCCTCATTTGTGGATTATATACATGTTGATGATTTGTTATTTCCCTTTTATTTAAGGCATGCATGTATTGATATGAATGTATTGGGAACAAACCAAAATGCCATTTTGAGATTTTGGAAAGTGTGAAGGAAAATGGGGTATTTGTGAACATGTTTTCAAAAAAGGTCATTTTGTTGTAAGTACGGAAAATGGGGGAAGAGTAATGGGCTTGGTGAAATTGTTTTTCTAAAACTGTTATAGTCATGAAAGTTTGGAAAAATGGGTAATAAAAAGGAAAGGGAAAAAGGTAAACCACTTATAGCGTCGAACGAAATGGCTGTTTTCGAGAAAAGTTCATACTTATGTATATTTTGTATAAACTGCCACATTACTATTCTAGTATGAGAAAGAGCATTCATGATCATAGCTATCTGTAAGTTGTTATTGTTGGAGATCATGTTGAGATCCCTACTGGACTATATGTTCATCCCACGTTGTTGAATCTTTTTCAGGTGATAGCCAGGATGTTCTACAAGGTTTTGGATCTTCTTATTTGTTGGCCACGGGGCCTCTTTTGTGTTGGCGGATTGCCATTTATGTAAAAGGGTTATACCCTTCTTCTTGACTTTTAATGATGTAAGCCCAAGGGCAATTTATTTAGTGTTTTCATGTTGTATTTACTTGCATACGAATGAGAGCAATGTTATTCACTTCTACAAGTTGAATATACGAGTTTATTTCCGCATGTTATCTCTGAAATGGAATTAAGTAAATGAAATTAGTAATACTTCGAGTAATAAAAAGTGGGGCGTGACAACTTGGTATCAGAGCGAGCCGGGTTTGAATACTTTGGGCTCGTGGGAAGTAGTTTTTACTACAGTGGGTTTGCTTCATGTGGTGAGGACGTTGCATATAGTTAACATGAATGTTAGGACTTGTATGTTGCATTTATGTGGGCATGGGACTAAGTTTTCTGGATAGTACTCGTAGCCGGTGAACTTGCTTTGAGGTCCTCTTGGAAACACGCCTGATCAACGTGGTTTCTGATAGGAATTCCTTGAGAGTTCCGGGATGAGTGACTATCTTTATGGACTTGATTCGATTATGTGTTTAAATGTTTAAATGTTTATATGCAATAGAAATGTATGTTTAGGGTGGTAAGTGTATGCCTCGGGGAAGGCTGTTGTGTTGTGCAGTAAGTGTGGTTTTGTTTTTGGACTTTATAGGATGTCTACACGAGGGAGCATGAGATTTGTATCTCGGGTTAGAGGAAATGGTACCAGTGTGTTGATTAGTGTTTTGGGCTTTGCTAGTTAATGAGTTTGTTGTGATCCCATCAGTTATATATTTGGGTGGTGTTCGTATTGTGACTTGTTATCGGTTGGTGACTATGTGTGGGTGAAATGAGTTAGTGGTGTTATTGGTTATTAGGTATGGTTTGTGAGTGGGAAGAGAATTTCTTGAGTGGATGCTGGCGGTAATCTTTGAAAGGAAAATCAGTTTGTGTCCTCGGATAACGAGGGTAGCATTGGTTAAAATTGTCATTTGTATTAGGGATTGGGTGATTGAGGTTGACCATGTCAGTCTTGAGTTTGAGGAGAAGGGCAGGCTTGCTATGTAGGCTTGGGGGTGAAGACTCCCTTAAAAGCAATGTTGGTGTGGTTCGATTTTAGGAAATCCGGTGAGATTCCAAAATTTGGGGGTTTGTGTAGGGAACTCCGTGTTTGGGGTAAATGGTTTTGAGTGGCACATCAGTGTGTCGTTTACTAAGTGTGGCGGTTTATTGAGTTGATTAGTCAACTTGTTGGCATCGGGTTTTGGTTGGCATTGGTCACCTTGAGGATAGTCGTGATTGTTGTAGACATTCCATGTGGATTAGGGAAAACTAAAACTAACCATATTGGTTAAGTCATTGATTTTGACTGTTGAATTAATACAGAAAATACGTGTATTGATTGTGTGTTGTATATGACAAGTGTTTGATTCATTGCATATGCATTTTGTTTGGGAGGAGATAGGGGATGTACTCCACGGTTTAGGGGAAGATAGGGGATGGACCTCTAAACCGGATATTGTTTGGGAGGAGATAGGGGATGGACTCCATTAGCACCACTATATGTGTGCTTATTGATTTTTGGAAGTGTTTTTTTTACATGTTGTTGATACAGAAAATTTGTGTATCAATTGAAGTATGGAAATGTTTATATATGAGTTGTAGTCTCATTTAATAGCTCAGCTAGGCAATGGGCCATGTTTATGATTTTAAATTGATTAAGTAAAGGAAGGTAGGATGAAATTCCAAAATCATGAATTTCTTATGCCTTATGTGTTGATAGCAAGGTTGTTATTTCTATTAACTATTATTATAGAAATGTTATGTTGTGGCATCACCGTGTGAGTGGTGGGTGTTATGTTGGAAATAGATTGGAACATAAATTCTTCCTAGTGTTTTGGCCTTCTAAGGGCGCTGTTAAAAAGGAAAATGTTGAGGATTCGATTTAATTTGAATGTTATGAGAATTTCCAAACGAGTAGTTTTTGGCAAATAAACTGGAGATGTTTATGTATTATGGGTTTATGAAAAATGTTTACAAAACTTTTGAGTTTCACATGGAAAATGCAAAATTTATTTTTGAATGTCAATGTTGAAAATTTGATTATCTTTGAGAAATGTCTCATGAACAAAAGAATGATTTTTCTTATATTTATACAAAAGATTTGCTTTGATTGTCTTATGTGAAGTTATGAATGTTGAGTAGTGACATAGCTTGGAGCGCTAGTCGGGTGTTTTGGTGATTTGTTTCGGGAAGGGTTTGGTTTTGTTGAGGCTTTTGTGCCTGAGTGTTGCCTTTTGAAACGTGTCTCCTTGGTAAGCCCTTTCTTTTGTGAGAGTTAACCAGAGGTTTGTGGTGAGAATAGTTTCTTTTCTAAGTGCTCGGGTGTTGAGTGCTATGTGATTAGTTGGCCTTGTGTTTCTGGTGTATTCTTAATTTCGGGGACGAAATTCTTTAAGGGGGGGAGGTTATAGCGATCCCAGTTTTCCCTTCATTGTTTAATTGTATTTCAGACTCGGTTCCGTGGATGTGTTGTTGTCTTTTTCTAGTTTCCATCCTTTACTCTTTGTATATGAGTCTTGGGTCGTGTTGGGTAGGTTTAAAACACGTTGGTTGTGTTTGGAAACCAAGGGTTAGTGTCCATTAAATTTTCATAATGGTTCATTTAATATCCTTATTAGTGGTTCATTTAATATCATTATTAGTGGTTACAAACTTGTTCATTTAATATCCTTATTAGTAGTTCAGTTACTACCCTTATTAGTGGTCCATTCATATTCAAACTTGACCATTCATATTTCTAACTAGTGTTCATTTAATTCTAGTTAGTGTTCATTTAATGCTAGTTAGTGTTCATTTAATTCTAACTTGTCCTTTCATTTTCCAATTAATGGGTTTTAATAACAACCTTTCAATATCACTTGTTCATCTCCCTTTTGATTTCAAAACCCTAGAACCATCTTCTCTCTCTCCCTACACACCTTCTCTCTAGGTTTTCATCTCCCTCTAGTGTAAATCTAGACTAAGTCCTTTGTAAGAAAGGTAGAGTGGGTTGAGGGCTTCATTTTAATCTTGAAGTTTGGCGATTTGGAGCACTTTGGTTTTTGGCCTTCATCTTCTCCATTTGAGGTAGGGATTTCTTTGTTCTTTTTCAATACTCCGTCTATAGATAGACATGTGGTAATTTTGTATTGCATGAAAATCAGATCCATGTTGGATTTGTTTGAAAATCATGAGGGGAACCTAGGGTTGGTTGTTTGAGAATGGTTTTGTTATCACAGACTGTGGTTTGGACTAATTAGAGAGTAAAATTAGTATGTTATTGTTGAAAGAAGAGAAAGCCCTAAATTATATTTTGATTTGATAAAATAAAAAGGATTTACGGTTGAACAATGTTAGTAAATTTCTATTGTTAATATGAGTTGTGTAGGAGGTGTTAACAGTTAAGGGATTAATTATGGTATTGGGGTTATTTTGAAATGAACGTATTGAATCAAGTTGGGTTATGGCTTATTATCCATGGAATTGATTTTGTAAAATGAAGAGAATGTAATCGGTTTTGTGAAAAGGGAAAAGTGTTTTTAGAATAAGTGATGGAACATGTTGACTTAAGAAAATTATGAAGTTGATCTTGAAAATGGTAAATGAAATGTTAACTCTATGTGAGTCTCGGAAAATAAATTTGAGAATTAAACTATTGTATCATGAGTGTCGAATACACACATTTGGGGGTTTTATCCTTACCCATCGTACTAGTGTCGTTGTTGGGTTTAAGGTTTGCTTGAGAGTTGAGTCTCTTTTATTAGGTGTACTGAATACATGCATCTAGAGGTTTTGTCCTTGGTCATCGGTGGAGGATGACATTGGTGTGTTGAATTGTGATGTATGCGTTACACTTGTGTTGGTTAAACATTATTGAATAGTTTATGTGTATGTATTACACTTGTTATTGATGCTTTGTTGTATTGAGGAATTTGTATATGATAATTGTTTACATACATTGTTTTGTGTGGGAGGAGATAGGGGATGTACTCCACGGTTTAGGGGAAGATAGGGGATGGACCTCTAAACCGGAAACTGTTTGACATTGATACAACACTACAATGTGTATCATTTGTGAAGTATAGAAGTGTTTTTGTTTGATATTGATACAACACCAAAATGTGTATTATTTGTGAAGTACGGAAGTGTTTTTGTCTGAGATTGATACAGGACTAAAATGTGTATCTATTATGAGGTATGAAATGTTTAAAATGAGTTATTATCTCGCTTATCGCTTTGGCATATCCTTAGCTTACTGTGCATATAGCCGGTAAAGCAGAGTTTTAATTGTTATCGTCAGTGTGTCTAAGTATGTTATTGGTTGCGGTGGTTACAGTTTTGAAAGGCTGAGCTGCCTCATTTGTGGATTATATACATGTTGATGATTTGTTATTTCCCTTTTATTTAAGGCATGCATGTATTGATATGAATGTATTGGGAACAAACCAAAATGCCATTTTGAGATTTTGGAAAGTGTGAAGGAAAATGGGGTATTTGTGAACATGTTTTCAAAAAAGGTCATTTTGTTGTAAGTACGGAAAATGGGGGAAGAGTAATGGGCTTGGTGAAATTGTTTTTCTAAAACTGTTATAGTCATGAAAGTTTGGAAAAATGGGTAATAAAAAGGAAAGGGAAAAAGGTAAACCGCTTATAGCGTCGAACGAAATGGCTGTTTTCGAGAAAAGTTCATACTTATGTATATTTTGTATAAACTGCCACATTACTATTCTAGTATGAGAAAGAACATTCATGATCATAGCTATCTGTAAGTTGTTATTGTTGGAGATCATGTTGAGATCCCTACTGGACTATATGTTAATCCCACGTTGTTGAATCTTTTTCAGGTGATAGCCAGGATGTTCTACAAGGTTTTGGATCTTCTTATTTGTTGGCCACGGGGCCTCTTTTGTGTTGGCGGAATGCCATTTATGTAAAAGGGTTATACCCTTCTTCTTGACTTTTAATGATGTAAGCCCAAGGGCAATTTATTTAGTGTTCTCATGTTGTATTTACTTGCATACGAATGAGAGCAATGTTATTCACTTCTACAAGTTGAATATACGAGTTTATTTCCGCATGTTATCTCTGAAATGGAATTAAGTAAATGAAATTAGTAATACTTCGAGTAATAAAAAGTGGGGCGTGACATTTCACATCAAGGAAGGAACAAGACAAGCATACTACACTTAGACAAATCACAAGGCTTCAAATCAAGACATGGATCGCATTAGCTCAGGCGAAACAAATCACAACATACACACGCAAGCTAAACAAGTCATAATCATACCGATGCTCATGAACATGATGAGGACATGCAGTGTGGGTTCTTACATTCATTTTTTATTCTTATTTAATTTCCTTTTTTATTCAAGTTTCTTTTCTACTCAACTTCCTTTCTTATTTAATTTCCAAATAGATCGTTAAGGTATAGTGGTTTCTTGAATGAACTTCCATTTTTAATTTTCTGCAACTTCCATTTTAATTTTTATTGGACTTCCATTTTTATTCAAGTCATTTTTCTATTCAACTTCCTTTTTTATTTAATTTCCAAATAGATCGTTAAGGTATAGTGGTTTCGTGAATGAACTTCCAATTTTAATTTTCGGCAACTTCCATTTTTATTTCTATTCAACTTCTTTTTTTATTCAAGTTTCTTTTCTATCCAACTTCTTTTTTTAGTTAATATCCAAATAGATTGTTGTGGAATTGTGGTTTCGGGATTGAACTTCCATTTTTAATTTTATGCAACTTTCACATTTATTTTTATTGAACTTCCTTTTTTATTGAATTTACTTTTCTATTAAACTTCCTTTTTTATTTAATTTCCAAATAGATCGTTAAGGTATAGTGATTTCTTTAATAAACTTCCATTTTTAATTTTATGCAACTTCCATTTTTATTTTTATTCAACTTCCATTTTTATTCAAGTTATTTTTCTATTCAACTTCCTTTTTTATTTAATTTACAAATAGATCGTTAAGGTATAGTGGTTTCTTGATTGAACTTCCATTTTTAATTTTCTGCAACTTCCATTTTTATTTTTATTTAACTTCATTTTTTATTCTAGTTTCTTTTCAACTCAACTTCCTTTTTTATTTAATTTCCAAATAGATCGTTAAGGTATAGTGGTTTTTGCATTAAACTTCCATTCTTAATTTTCTGCAACTTCCATTTCTATTTTTATTCAACTTCTATTTTTATTCAATTTACTTTTCTATTAAACTTCCGTTTTTTATTTAATTTCCAAACAGATCGTTAAGGCATACTGGTTTCGTGAATGAACTTTCATTTTTAATTTTCTGCAACTTCCATTTTTGTTTTTATTCGACTTTCATTTTTATTCAAGTCATTTTTCAATTCAACTTCCTTTTTTATTTAATTTCCAAATAGATCGTTAAGGTATAGTGGTTTCTTGAATGAACTTCCAATTTTAATTTTCTGCAACTTCCATTTTTATTTCTATTCAACTTCTTTTTTTATTCAAGTTTCTTTTCTATTCAACTTCCTTTTTTATTTAATTTCCAAATAGATTGTTAAGGTATAGTGGTTTCTGGATTGAACTTGCATTTTGAATTTTATGCAACTTTCACTTTTATTTTTATTCGACTTCCATTTTTGTTCAATTTACTTTTCTATTAAACTCCCTTTTTTATTTAATTTCCAAATAGATCGTTAAGGTATAGTGGTTTCTTGAATGAACTTCCATTTATAATTTTCTGCAACTTCCATTTTATTTTTATTCAACTTCCATTTTTATTCAAGTTATTTTTCTATTCAACTCTCTTTTTTATTTAATTTCCAAATAGATCGTTAAGGTATAGTGGTTTTTTAAATAAACTTCCATTCTTAATTTACTGCAACTTCCATTTTTAATTTTATTCAACTTCCATTTTTATTCAATTTACTTTTCTATTAAACTTTCTTTTTTATTTAATTTCCAAATAGATCGTTAAGGTATAGTGGTTTGTTGAATGAACTTCCATTTTTAAATTTCTGCAACTTCTATTTTTATTCAAGTCATTTTTCTATTCAACTTCCTTTTTTATTTAATTACCAAATAGATCGTTAAGGTATAGTGGTTTCTTGAATGGACTTCGAATTTTAATTTTCTGTAACTTTCATTTTTATTTCTATTCAACTTCTTTTTTTTTATTGAAGTTTCTTTTCTATTCAACTTCCTTTTTTATTTAATTTCTAAATAGATCGTTAAGGTATAGTGGTTTCTGGATGAACTTCCATTTTTCATTTTCTGCAACTTTCACTTTTATTTTTATTCAACTTCCATTTTTGTTCAATTTACTTTTCTATTAAACTCCCTTTTTTATTTAATTTCCAAATAGATCGTTAAGGTATAGTGGTTTCTTGAATAAACTTCCATTTATAATTTTCTGCAACTTCCATTTTATTTTTATTCAACTTCCATTTTTATTCAAGTTATTTTTCTATTCAACTCTCTTTTTTATTTAATTTCCAAATAGATCGTTAAGGTATAGTGGTTTTTTAAATAAACTTCCATTCTTAATTTACTACAACTTCCATTTTTAATTTTATTCAACTTCCATTTTTATTCAATTTACTTTTCTATTAAACTTTCTTTTTTATTTAATTTCCAAATAGATCGTTAAGGTATAGTGGTTTGTTGAATGAACTTCCATTTTTAAATTTCTGCAACTTCTATTTTTATTCAAGTCATTTTTCTATTCAACTTCTTTTTTTATTTAATTACCAAATAGATCGTTAAGGTATAGTGGTTTCTTGAATGGACTTCGAATTTAAATTTTCTGTAACTTTCATTTTTATTTCTATTCAACTTCTTTTTTTTTATTGAAGTTTCTTTTCTATTCAACTTCCTTTTTTATTTAATTTCTAAATAGATCGTTAAGGTATAGTGGTTTCTGGATTGAACTTCCATTTTTCATTTTATGCAACTTTCACTTTTATTTTTATTCAACTTCCATTTTTGTTCAATTTACTTTTCTATTAAACTCCCTTTTTTATTTAATTTCCAAATAGATCGTTAATGTATAGTGGTTTCTTGAATAAACTTCCATTTATAATTTTCTGCAACTTCCATTTTATTTTTATTCAACTTCCATTTTTATTCAAGTTATTTTTCTATTCAACTCCCTTTTTTATTTAATTTCAAAATAGATCGTTAAGGTATAGTGGTTTCTTAAATGAACTTCCATTCTTAATTTACTGCAACTTCCATTTTTAATTTTAGTCAACTTCCATTTTTATTCAATTTACTTTTCTATTCAACTTCCTTTTTTATTTAATTTCCAAATAGATCGTTAAGGTATAGTGGTTTCTTGAATGAACTTCCATTTTTAATTTTCTGCAACTTCCACTTTTATTTTTATTTAACTTCCTCTTTCATTGTAGTTTCTTTTCTACTCAACTTCCTTTTTCATTTAATTTCAAAATAGATCGTTATTGTATAGTGGTTTATGGATAGAACTTCCATTTTTAATTTTATGCAACTTTAATTTTTATTTTTATTCAACTTCCATTTTTATTCAATTTACTTTTCTATTAAACTTCCTTTTTTATTTAATTTCCAAATAGATCGTTAAGGTATAATGGTTTTTTGAATGAACTTCCATTTTTAATTTTCTGCAACTTCCACTTTTATTTTTATTCGACTTCCATTTTTATTCTAGTCATTTTTCTATTCAACTTCCTTTTTTATTTACTTTCCAAATAGATCGTTAAGGTATAGTGGTTTCTTCAATGAACTTCCAATTTTAATTTTCTGCAACTTCCATTCTTATTTCTATTCAACTTCTTTTTTATTCAAGTTTCTTTTCTATTCAACTTCATTTTTTATTTAATTTCCAAACAGATCGTTAAGGTATAGTGGTTTCTGGATTGAACTTCCATTTTTAATTTTATGCAACTTTCGTTTTTATTTTTTTTCAACTTCCATTTTTATTCAATTTACATGTCTATTAAACATCTTTTTTTATTTAATTTCCAAATAGATCGTTAAGGTATAGTGGTTTCTTCAATGAACTTCCAATTTTAATTTTCTGCAACTTCCATTTTTATTTCTATTCAACTTCTTTTTTTACTCAAGTTACTTTTCTATTCAACTTCCTTTTTTATTTAATTTCCAAACAGATCGTTAAGGTATAGTGGTTTCGGGACTAAACTTTCATTTTTAATTTTTTGCAACTTTCACTTTTATTTTTATTGAATTTACTTTTTTTATTAAACTTCCTTTTTTATTTAATTTCCAAATAGATTGTTAATGTACACTGGTTTGTTTAATGAACTTCCATTTTCAATTTTATACAACTTCCATTTTTATTTTTATTCAACTTCCATTTTTATTCAAGTTATTTTTCTATTCAACTTGCTTTTATATTAAATTTCAAAATAGATCGTTAAGATATAATGGTTTCTTGAATGAACTTCCATTTTTATTTTTATTTAACTTCCTTTTTCATTCAAGGTTCTTTTCTACTCAACTTCATTTTTTATTTAATTTCCAAAGAGATCGTTAAGGTATAGTGGTTTTTGGATTGAACTTCTTTTTTAATTTTATGCAACTTTCATTTTTATTTTTATTCAACTTCCATTTTTATTCAATTTACTTTTCTATTAAACTCTTTTTTATATTTAATTTCCAAATAGATCGTTAAGGTATAGTGGTTTCTTGAATGAATTTCTATTTTTAATTTTCTAAAACTTCCATTTTTTTTTATTCGACTGCCATTTTTATTCAAGTTATTTTTCTATTCAACTTCCTTTTTTATTTAATTTCCAAATAGATCGTTAAGGTATAGTGGTTTCTTGAATGAACTTCCAATTTTAATTTTCTGCAACTTCCATTTTTATTTCTATTCAACTTCTTTTTTTACTCATGTTTCTTTTCTATTCAACTTCTATTTTTATTTAATTTTCAAATAGATTGTTATGCTAAATTGGTTTCGGGATTGAACTTCCATTTTTAATTTTATGCAACTTTCACTTTTATGTTTATTGAACTTCCATTTTTATTGAATTTGCTTTTCTATTAAACTTCCTTTTTTATTTAATTTCCAAATCGATCGTTAAGGTATAGTTGTTTCTTAAAGGAACTTCCAGTTTTAATTTTATGCACCTTCCATTTTTATTTTTATTCAACTTCCATTTTTATTCAAGTTATGTTTCTATGCAACTTCCTTTTTTATTTTTATTTCCAAATAGATCGTTAAGGTATAGCGGTTTCTTGAATGAACTTCCATTTTTAATTTTCTGAAACTTCCATTTTTATTTTTATTCGACTTCCATTTTTATTCAAGTTATTTTTCTGTTCAACTTCCTTTTTTATTTAATTTCCAAATAGATCGTTAAGGTATAGTGGTTTCTTGAATAAGCTTCCAATTTTAATTTTCTGCAACTTCCATTTTTATTTCTATTCAACATCTTTTTTTATTCAAGTTTCTTTTCTATTCAACTTCCTTTTTCAGTTAATTTCCAAATAGATTGTTAAGGTATAGTGGTTTCTGATTTGAACTTGCATTTTGAATTTTATGCAACTTTCACTTTTATTTTTATTCAACTTCCATTTTTATTAAATTTACTTTTCTATTAAACTTCGTTTTTTATTTAATTTCCAAATAGATCGTTAAGGTATAATGGTTTCTTGAATGAACTTTCATTTTTAATTTTCTGCAACTTCCATTTTTTTTATTAGACTTCTATTTTTATTCAATTTATTTTTCATTTCAACTTCCGTTTTTATTTAATTTCCAAATAGATCGTTAAGGTATAGTGGTTTCTTGAATGAACTTCCATTTTAAATTTTCTGCAACTTTCATTTTTATTGTACTTCCTTTTTAATTCAAGTTTCTTTTCTACTCAACTTCCTTTTTTCTTTAATTTCCAAATAGATCGTTAAGGTATAGTGGTTTCTGCATTGAACTTCCATTTTTAATTTTATGCAACTTTCAATTTTATTTTTATTCAACTTCCATTTTTATTCAATTTACTTTTCTATTCAACTTCCATTGCTATTTAATTTCCAAATAGATCGTTAAGGTATAGTGGTTTCTGGATTAAACTTCCATTTTTAATTTTATGCAATTTCCATTTTTATTTTTATTCAACCTCTATTTTTATTTTTATTCAACTTCCATTTTTATTCAAGTTATTTTTCTATTCAACTTCCTTTTTTATTTAATTTCCAAATAGATCATTAAGGTATAGTGGTTTCTTGAATTAACTTCCATTTTTAATTTTCTGCAACTCCCATTTTTTTTTTTACTCGACTTCCTTTTTTATTCAAGTTATTTTTCTATTCAACTTCCTTTTTTATTTAATTTCCAAATAGATCGTTAAGGTATAATGGTTTCTGGATTGAACTTCCATTTTTAATTTTATGCAAGTTTCATTTTTATTTTTATTCAACTTTCATTTTTATTCAATTTACTTTTCTATTAAACTTCATTTTTTATTTAATTTCCAAATAGATCGTTAAGATATAGTGGTTTCTTGAATGAACTTCCAATTTTAATTTTCTGCAACCTCCATTTTTATTTCTATTCAACTTCTTTTTTTATTCAAGTTTCTTTTCTATTCAACTTCTTTTTTTATTTAATTTCCAAATAGATTGTTATGGTGTAGTGGTTTCGGGATTGAACTTCCATTTTTAATTGTAAGCAACTTTCACTTTCATTTTTATTGAACTTCCATTTTTGATTGAATTTACTTTTCTATTAAACTTCGTTTTTTATTTTATTTCCAAATAGATCATTAAGGTATAGTGGTTTTTTTAATGAACTTCCATTTTTAATTTTATGCAACTTCCAATTTTATTTTTATTCAACTTCCATTTTTATTCAAGTTATTTTTCTATTCAACTTCCTTTTTTTATTTAATTTCAAAATAGATCGTTAAGGTATGGTGGTTTCTTGATTGAACTTCCATTTTTAATTTTCTGCAACTTCCATTTTTATTTTTATTCAACTTCCATTTTTATTCAGGTTATTTTTCTATTCAACTTCCTTTTTTATTTAATTTCCAAATAGATCGTTATGGTATAGTGGTTTCTTGAATGAACTTCCATTTTTTATTTTCTGGAACTTCCATTTTTATTTTTATTCGACTTCCATTTTTATTCAATTTACTAATCTATTCAACTTCCTTTTTTATTTAATTTCCAAATAGATCGTTAAAGTATAGTGGTTTCTGGATTGAACTTCCATTTTTAATTTTATGCAACTTTCATTTTTATTTTTATTCAACTTTCATTTTTGTTCAATTTACTTTTCTATTAAACTTCTTTTTTTATTTAATTTCCAAATAGATCGTTAAGGTTTAGTGCTTTCTTGAATGAACTTCCATTTTTATTCAAGTTATTTTTCTATTCAACTTCCTTTTTTATTTAATTTCAAAATAGATCGTTAAGGTATGGTGGTTGCTTGATTGAACTTCCATTTTTAATTTTCTGCAACTTCCATTTTAATTTTTTTTCAACTTCCATTTTTATTCAGGTTATTTTTCTATTCAACTTCCTTTTTTATTTAATTTCCAAATAGATCGTTATGGTATAGTGGTTTCTTGAATGAACTTCCATTTTTAATTTTCTGGAACTTCCATTTTTATTTTTATTCGACTTCCATTTTTATTCAATTTACTAATCTATTCAACTTCCTTTTTTATTTAATTTCCAAATAGATCGTTAAAGTATAGTGGTTTCTGGATTGAACTTCCATTTTTAATTTTATGCAACTTTCATTTTTATTTTTATTCAACTTTCATTTTTGTTCAATTTACTTTTCTATTAAACTTCTTTTTTTATTTAATTTCCAAATAGATCGTTAAGGTTTAGTGCTTTCTTGAATGAACTTCCATTTTTATTCAAGTTATTTTTCTATTCAACTTCCTTTTTTATTTAATTTCAAAATAGATCGTTAAGGTATGGTGGTTTCTTGATTGAACTTCCATTTTTAATTTTCTGCAACTTCCATTTTAATTTTTCTTCAACTTCCATTTTTATTCAGGTCATTTTTCTATTCAACTTCCTTTTTTATTTAATTTCCAAATAGATCGTTATGGTATAGTGGTTTCTTGAATGAACTTCCATTTTTAATTTTCTGGAACTTCCATTTTTATTTTTATTCGACTTCCATTTTTATTCAATTTACTAATCTATTCAACTTCCTTTTTTATTTAATTTCCAAATAGATCGTTAAAGTATAGTGGTTTCTGGATTGAACTTCCATTTTTAATTTTATGCAACTTTTATTTTTATTTTTATTCAACTTTCATTTTTGTTCAATTTACTTTTCTATTAAACTTCCATTTTTATTTAATTTCCAAATAGATCGTTAAGGTATAGTGGTTTCTAGATTGAACTTCCATTTTTAATTTTCTGCAACTTCCATTTTTATTTTTATTCGACTTCCATTTTTATTCAATTTACTTTTCTATTCAACTTCTTTTTTTATTTAATTTCCAAATAGATCGTTAAGGTATAGTGGTTTTTGGATTGAACTTCCATTTTTAATATTATGCAACTTTCATTTTTATTTTTATTCAACTTCCATTTTTATTCAATTTACTTTTCTATTAAACATCCTTTTTTATTTAATTTCCAAATAGATCGTTAAGGTATAGTGGTTTCTTTAATAAACTTCCATTTTTCATTTTATGCAACTTCCATTTTTATTTTTATTCAACTTCCATTTTTATTGAAGTTATTTTTCTATTCAACTTTCTTTTTTCTTTAATTTCCAAATAGATCGTTAAGGTATAGTGGTTTCTTGAATGAACTTCCAATTTTAATTTTCTGCAACCTCCATTTTTATTTCTATTCAACTTCTTTTTTTATTCAAGTTTCTTTTCTATTCAACTTCTTTTTTTATTTAATTTCGAAATAGATTGTTATGGTGTAGTGGTTTCGGGATTGAACTTCCATTTTTAATTGTATGCAACCATTTTGATTGAATTTACTTTTCTATTAAACTTCGTTTTTTATTTCATTTCCAAATAGATCATTAAGGTGTAGTGGTTTTTTTTAATGAACTTCCATTTTTAATTTTATGCAACTTCCATTTTTATTTTTATTCGACTTCCATTTTTATTCAAGTTATTTTTCTATTCAACTTCCTTTTTTATTTAATTTCAAAATAGATCGTTAAGGTATGGTGGTTTCTTGATTGAACTTCCATTTTTAATTTTCTGCACCTTCCATTTTTATTTTTATTCAACTTCCATTTTTATTCAGGTTATTTTTCTATTCAACTTCCTTTTTTATTTAATTTCCAAATAGATCGTTATGGTATAGTGGTTTCTTTAATGAACTTTCATTTTTAATTTTTTGCAACTTCCATTTTTATTTTTATTCAACTTCCATTTTTTTTTCAGGTTATTTTTCTATTCAACTTCCTTTTTTATTTAATTTCCAAATAGATCGTTAAGGTATAGTGGTTTCTTAATTGAACTTCCATTTTTAATTTTTATTCAACTTCCATTTTTATTCAGGTTATTTTTCTATTCAACTTCCTTTTTTATTTAATTTCCAAATAGATTGTTAAGGTATAGTGGTTTCTTGAATGAACTTCTGTAGGAACCCACATTTTATGTCCTCATCATGTTCATGAGCATCGGTATGATTATGACTTGTTTAGCTTGCATGTGTATGTTGTGATTTGTTTCGCTTGAGCCAATGCGATCCATGTCTTGATTTGAAGCCTTGTGATTTGTCTAAGTGTAGTATGCTTGTCTTGTTCCTTCCTTGATGCGAAACTTAGGTTACGCCTTGCCTGAGTTATGCTAGCCGACGTTATTCCAATGCCGAGGTCACCCTTAGTCTAGTAGCAGTATCTTGGAACCCCTTGTTGACCTCCGTCTTTGCCTTGACACATTAGCCGAGATGTTACCTTGCACCCAAGTGATCTCGTCCTGGAGTGGTATGACCCAGACCGAGGTGTGGCGCATCTAGGCCAAGATGTGGCACAGCTTAGTCAAGTGTTGTCCTTCCTAGCCGAGGTCATTGTCACCTTAGTTGCCGAAGTCCTTTGTTAGCCGATGTCACCCCTTGCCGGAGTGTCATTCTGTGTAGCTTGTTAGATACGCCTTGATGATTAGCCGATGTCATTACCCTGTCAGAGAGCCCATACCGCTTTGCTTGTTGAACACCCTTCCACCATGCTTTGTCTGGTCTGTCAGCCACCTTTTCAGGAAGAACCCAATCAGTCGCCGCCACGTGTCTCAGCAGAGGGTTAACCCCAGAACCGGGTATAGAAAACTATCATTTGGTATCAAAAACTTGCCTTGTAGAGAGAGAAGCTCTAGGAGGAAGAAAGAGTTTTAGAGTGAGGAAGTAGATCTTCAAGCTTGATTCCTAGAGATCGAACCGTTAAATCCGTGTTCTAAGGTTAGATTCTTGATCTGCTCGTGATGTTCCTTATGTTCATGTTATTGCATCGCATGATCGGATATGATTTGTAAGCCATGCATTGTCTTGAAATTCGGTTTTAGAAAGAGAAAATGACATTCATGTGTTCTTCAAGAAAGTCACGTTTTGATCCGAAAGCTTTTTGCCTAGACTCATGTTTTGTGTTTGTTCTTGCATGATTTCCAACTATGGGTACCCAGGTCCCTGTTTTCAAACCCGTAACATGAAAATCCCAGATTTGTGATAACAGATTGTGATCGAGCATTCATATTTTTCCATGTTTTCATACTCATGTTCTTCATATTCATCAACAGAGGGAAAACCCAGAGTTTCCCGACCTCTTTTTCTTGCATGTGGCCCTCGGAAACACACCTCGGCTTAGACCTGGTTGGTGCCCAGTAGGTTTTCCAAAATCATTTGCATGCATGTTAGACTTGTTTTGAGGAATATGTTCAAGTACGCTTTGCCATGTGATTGTAGGACTGGACCTTGCTTGACCCCGACGTTTGAAGAATTATGTGAGTGGTATTTCTAATAAAGCTATGTTACACTTGTTTTGATAAATCTTGTTTCGCCTTGTCTTGAAAAGTATTTGATTTAGCATGAATGACTATCCCTACTTGTATATTAAACACTATCTTGTTTTGATGACTTGTCTTGACAGTCCTTAGTGCTAGAGGACTATAAACTTTCGCAGCACAGCTTGTCTTGACAGTCCTTAGTGCTAGAGGACTATAAACTTTCGCAGCACAGCTTGTCTTGACAGTCCTTAGTGCTAGAGGACTATAAACTTTCGCAGCACAGCTTGTCTTGACAGTCCTTAGTGCTAGAGGACTATAAACTTTCGCAGCACAGCTTGTCTTGAAAGTCCTTAGTTGCAGGGGACTATAATGCAACTGCACTCTTGTCTTGGGAATGTCATCACCCTCTTGTATTAAGTAGATGTAATAACATCCAAAGAACTTGAAAGGCCGGCAATGAACTTGATTTCCCTCTTGATTGTAAAGTATGCTATGTATTGTTTTGAAAGAAATCTTGGATATCAATCATGCAAAACCTTTATTTCTAATATCATTCACTGAGTATCCAAGCTCACCCTCTCTATATATATGTAGGTGATGAACAAGAAGGCATTGAGGCCTAGACGTGATTGCCGATGTGTTTTGGGCGCATAGCCGACATGTTTTGGATTTGTGTTTTGCATCGTCTTGAAGATTATGCTTCTCGGCTTATGTTTTCCTTGTTTGTTTTGGCATATGTCGGCTTGAGAAGCCTTTTGGTCAAGATGTGTTTTGTATTTCATTTCATTCTTGTATTTAAGTTGTAAGACTTGTAAAGATGTTTGATGTATGACATTCTACTGGACTTACGCACGGCTCTCATGGACTATTTAGATTTTGTATATGTATATATATTGCTTCCGCACTTGTAAGCCCCATATTTCATACTCTGATTGTGTGTGATTTTTGTAAGACGGCCTTCGGTAACCTCGGGTTACTGGCCATCACGGCACCAAACCACTAGGGGCGGTTTGGGGGCGTGACAACTTCCATTTTTAATTTTCTGGAACTTCCATTTTCATTTTTATTCGACTTCCATTTTTATTCAATTTACTAATCTATTCAACTTCCTTTTTATTTAATTTCCAAATAGATTGTTAAAGTATAGTGGTTTCTGGATTGAACTTCCATTTTTAATTTTATGCAGCTTTCATTTTTATTTTTATTCAACTTTCATTTTTGTTCAATTTACTTTTCTATTAAACTTCTTTTTTTATTTAATTTCCAAATAGATCGTTAAGGTTTAGTGCTTTCTTGAATGAACTTCCATTTTTATTCAAGTTTCTTTTCTACTCAACTTCCTTTTTTTTATTTAATTTCCAAATAGATCGTTAAGGTATAGTGGTTTTTGGATTGAACTTCCATTTTTATTTTTATTCAACTTCTATTTTTATTCAATTTACTTTTATATTAAACTTCCTTTTTTTATTTAATTTCCAAACAGATCGTTAAGGTATAGTGGTTTCTTGAATGAACTTCCAATTTTAATTTTCTGCAACTTCCATTTTTATTTCTATTCCACTTCTTTTTTTTATTCAAGTTTCTTTTCTATTCAACTTCCTTTTTTATTTAATTTCCAAGTAGATCGTTAAGGTATAATAGTTTTTGGACAGAACTTCCATTTTTAATATTATGCAACTTTCATTTTTATTTTTATTCAGCTTCCATTTTTATTCAATGTACTTTTCTATTAAACTTCTTTTTTTATTTAATTTGCAAATAGATCGTTAAGGTATAGTGGTTTCTTGAATGAACTTCCATTTTTCATTTTCTGCAACTTCCATTTTTATTTTTATTCGACTTCCATTTTTATTCAAGCTATTTTTCTATTCAACTTCCTTTTTTATTTAATTTCCAAATAGATCGTTAAGGTATAGTGGTTTCTTGAATAAACTTCCAATTTTAATTTTCTGCAACTTCCATTTTTATTTCTATTTAACAACTTTTTTTATTCAAGTTTGTTTCCTATTCAACTTCCTTTTTTATTTAATTTCGAAATAGATTGTTAAGGTATAGTGGTTTCTGGATTGAACTTGCATTTTGAATTTTATGCAAGTTTCACTTTTATTTTTATTCAACTTCCATTTTTATTCAATTTACTTTTCTATTAAATTTCGTTTTTTATTTAATTTCCAAATAGATCGTTAAGGTATAATGGTTTCTTGAATGAACTTCCATTTTTAATTTTCTGTAACTTCCATTTTTTTTTTATTCGACTTCAATTTTTATTCAATTTCTTTTTCTTTTCAACTTCCGTTTTTATTTAACTTCCAAATAGATCGTTAAGGTATAGTGGTGTCTTGAATGAACTTCCATTTTAAATTTTTTGCAACTTTCATTTTTATTGTACTTCCTTTTTAATTCAAGTTTCTTTTCTACTCAAATTCCTTTTTTATTTAATTTCCAAATAGATCGTTAAGGTATAGTGGCTTCTGCATTGAACTTCCATTTTTAATTTTATGCAACTTTCAATTTTATTTTTATTCAACTTCCATTTTTATTCAATTTACTTTTCTATTCAACATCCTTTTTCATTTAATTTCCAAATAGATCGTTATGGTATAGTTGTTTCTGGATTAAACTTCCATTTTTAATTTTCTGCAACTTTCATTTTTATTTTTATTCAACTTCCATTTTTATTTTTATTCGAGTTCCATTTTTATTCAAGTTATTTTTCTATTCCACATCAATTTTTATTTAATTTCCAAATAGATCGTTAAGGTATAGTGGTTTCTTGAATAAACTTCCAATTTTAATTTTCCGCAACTTCCATTTTTATTTCTATTCAACATCTTTTTTTATTCAAGTTTCTTTTCTAGTCAACTTCCTTTTTTATTTAATTTCCAAATAGATTGTTAAGTATTGTGGTTTCTGGATTGAACTCGCATTTTGAATTTTATGTAACTTTCACTTTTATTTTTATTCAACTGCCATTTTTATTCAATTTACTTTTCTATTAAACTTCGTTTTTTATTTAATTTCCAAATAGATCGTTAAGGTATACTGGTTTCTTGAATGAACTTCCATTTTTAATTTTCTGCAACTTCCATTTTTTTTTATTCGACATCTATTTTTATTTAATTTATTTTTCTTTTCAACTTCCGTTTTTATTTTATTTCGAAATAGATCGTTACGGTATAGTGGTTGCTTGAATGAACTTCCATTTTAAATTTTCTGCAACTTTCATTTTTATTGTACTTCCTTTTTAATTCAAGTTTCTTTTCTACTCAACTTCCTTTTTTATTTAATTTCCGAATAGATCGTTAAGGTATAGTGGTTTCTGCATTGAACTTCCACTTTTAATTTTATGCAACTTTGATTTTTATTTTCATTCAACTTCCATTTTTATTCAATTTACTTTTCTATTCAACTTCCATTTTTATCTAAATTCCAAATAGATCGTTATGGTATTGTGGTTTCTTGAATGAACTTCTATTTTTAATTTTCTGCAACTTCCATTTTTATTTTTATTCGATTTCTATTTTTATTCAATTTACTTTTCTACTAAACTTCCTTTTTTTATTTAATTTCCAAAAAGATCGTTAAGGTATAGTGGTTTCTTGTATGAACCTCCATTTTTAATTTTCTGCAACTTCCATTTTTATTTTTATTCGACTTCCATTTTTATTCAAGTCATTTTTCTATTCAACTTCCTTTTTAATTTTATTTCCAAATAGATCGTTAAGGTATAGTGGTTTTTTGAACGAACTTCCATTTTTAATTTTCTGCAACTTCCATTTTTATTTTTATTCCACTTCCATTTTCCTTCACGTTATTTTTCTATTCAACTTCCTTTTTAATTTCATTTCCAAATAGATCGTTAAGGTATATTGGTTTCTTGAATAAACTTCCAATTTTAATTTTCTGCAACTTCCATTTTTATTTCTATTCAACAGCTTTTTTTATTCAAGTTTCTTTCCTATTCAACTTCCTTTTTTATTTAATTTCCAAATAGATTGTTAAGGTATAGTGGTTTCTGGATTGAACATGAATTTTGAAATTTATACAACTTTCACTTTTATTTTTATTCAACTTCCATTTTTATTCAATTTACTTTTCTATTAAACTTCGTTTTTTATTTAATTTCCAAATAGATCGTTAAGGTATAATGGTTTCTTGAATGAACTTCGATTTTTAATTTTCTGCAACATCTATTTTTTTTTATTCGACTTCTATTTTTATTCAATTTATTTTTCTTTTCAACTTCCGTTTTTATTTAATTTCCAAATAGGTCGTTAAGGTATAGTGGTTTCTTGAATGAACTTCCAATTTAAATTTTCTGCAACTTCCATTTTGATTTTTATTAAACTTCATTTTTTATTCAAGTTTCTTTTCTACTCAACTTCCTTTTTTATTTAATTTCCAAATAGATCGTTAAGGTATAGTGGTTTCTGCATTGAACTTCTATTTTTAATTTTATGCAACTTTCAATTTTATTTTTATTCAACTTCCATTTTTATTCAATTTACTTTTCTATTCAACTTCCTTTTTTATTTAATTTCCAAATAGATCGTTATGGTATAGTGGATTCTGGATTGAACGTCCATTTTTAATTTTATGCAACTTTCATTTTTTTTTATTCAACTTCCATTTTTATTTTTATTCGACTTCCATTTTTATTCAAGTTATTTTTCTATTCAACTTCCTTTTTTATTTAACTTCCAAATAGATCGTTAACGTATAGTGGTTTCTTGAATAAACTTCCAATTTTAATTTTCTGCAACTTCCATTTTTATTTCTATTCAACATCTTTTTTTATTCAAGTTTCTTTTCTATTCAACTTTCTTTTCTATTTAATTTCCAAATAGATTGTTAAGCTATAGTGGTTTCTGGATTGAACTTGCATTTTGAATTTTATGCAACTTTCACTTTTATTTTTATTCAACATCCATTTTCGTTCAGTTTACTTTTCTATTAAAATTCATTTTTTATTTAATTTACAAATAGATCGTTAAGGTATAGTGGTTTCTTGAATGAACTTCCATTTTAAATTTTCTGCAACTTTCATTTTTATTGTACTTCCTTTTTAATTCAAGTTTCTTTTCTACTCAACTTCCTTTTTTATTTAATTTCCAAATAGATCGTTAAGGTATAGTGGTTTCTGCATTGAACTGCAATTTTTAATTTTATGCAATTTTCATTTTTATTTTTATTCAACTTCCATTTTTATTCAATTTACTTTTCTATTCAAGTTCCATTTTTATTTAATTTCCAAATAGATCGTTATGGTATAGTGGTTTCTTGAATGAACTTCCATTTTTAATTTTCTGCAACTTCCATTTTTATTTTTATTCGACTTCCATTTTTATTCAATTTACTTTTCTATTCAACTTCCTTTTTTATTTAATTTCCAAATAGATCGTTAAGGTATAGTGGTTTCTGGATTGAACTTCCATTTTTAATTTTATGCAACTTTATTTTTTTTTATATTCAACTTCCATTTTTATTCAATTTACTTTTCTATTAAACTTCCTTTTTTGTTTAATTTCCAAACAGATCGTTAAGGTATAGTGGTTTCTTGAATGAACTTCCAATTTTATTTTTACTCGACTTCCATTTTTATTCAAGTTATTTTTCTATTCAACTTCCTTTTTTATTTAATTTCCAAATAGATCGTTAAGGTATAGTGGTTTCTTGAATAAACTTCCAATTTTAATTTTCTGCAACTTCCGTTTTTATTTCTATTCAACATCTTTTTTTATTCAAGTTTCTTTTCTATTCAACTTCCTTTTTTATTTAATTTCCAAATAGATTGTTAAGGTATAGTGGTTTTTGGATTGAACTTGCATTTTGAATTTTATGCAACTTTCACTTTTATTTTTATTCAACTTCCATTTTTATTCAATTTACTTTTCTATTAAACTTTGTTTTTTATTTAATTTCCAAATAGATCGTTAAGGTATAATGGTTTCTTGAATGAACTTCCATTTTTAATTTTCTGCAACTTCCATTTTTTTTTATTCGACTTCTATTTTTATTCAATTTATTTTTCTTTTCAACTTCCGTTTTTATTTAATTTCCAAATAGATCGTTAAGGTATAGTGGTTTCTGCATTGAACTGCAATTTTTAATTTTATGCAACTTTCATTTTTATTTTTATTCAACTTCCATTTTTATTGAATTTACTTTTCGATTCAACTTCCATTTTTATTTAATTTCCAAATAGATCGTTATGGTATAGTGGTTTCTTGAATGAACTTCCATTTTTAATTTTCTGCAACTTCCATTTTTATTCAATTTACTTTTCTATTCAACTTCCTTTTTTATTTAATTTCCAAATAGATCGTTAAGGTATAGTGGTTTCTGGATTGAACTTCCATTTTTTATTTTATGCAATTTTTATTTTTATTTTTATTCAACTTCCATTTTTATTCAATTTACTTTTCTATTAAACTTCCTTTTTTGTTTAATTTCCAAACAGATCGTTAAGGTATAGTGGTTTCTTTAATGAACTTCCATTTTTATTTTTACTCGACTTCCATTTTTATTCAAGTTATTTTTTTATTCAACTTCCTTTTTTATTTAATTTCCAAATTGATCGTTAAGGTATAGTGGTTTCTTGAATAAACTTCAATTTTAATTTTCTGCAACTTCCGTTTTTATTTCTATTCAACACCTTTTTTTATTCAAGTTTCTTTTCTATTCAGCTTCCTTTTTTATTTAATTTCCAATAGATTGTTATGGTATAGTGGTTTCTGGATTGAATTTGCATTTTGAATTTTATGCAACTTTCACTTTTATTTATATTCAACTCCCATTTTTATTCAATTTACTTTTCTATTAAACTTCGTTTTTTATTTAATTTCCATATAGATCGTTAAGGTATAATGGTTTCTTGAATGAACTTCCATTTTTAATTTTCTGCAACATCCATTTTTTTTTATTCGACTTCTATTTTTATTCAATTTATTTTTCTTTTAAACTTCCGTTTTTATTTAATTTCCAAATAGATTGTTAAGGTATAGTGGTTTCCTGAATGAACTTCCATTTTAAATTTTCTGCAACTTTCATTTTTATTGAACTCCCTTTTTAATTCAAGTTTCTTTTCTACTCAACTTCCTTTTTTTATTTAATTTCGAAATAGATCGTTAAGTTATAGTGGTTTCTGCATTGAACTTCCATTTTTAATTTTATGCAACTTTCATTTTTATTTTTATTCAACTTCCATTTTTATTCAATTTACTTTTCTATTCAACTTATTTTTTATTTAATTTCCAAATATATCGTTATGGTATAGTGGTTTCTCGAATGAACTTCCATTTTTAATTTTCTACAACTTCCTTTTTTATTTTTATTCGACTTCCATTTTTATTCAACTTATTTTTCTGTACAACTTCCTTTTTTATTTAATTTCCAAATAGATCGTTAAGGTATAGTGGTTTCTGGATTGAACTTCCATTTTTAATTTTATGCAACTTTCATTTTTATTTTTATTCAACTTCCATTTTTATTCAATTTACTTTTCCATTAAACTTCATTTTTTGTTTAATTTCCAAACAGATCGTTAAGGTATAGTGGTTTCTTGAATGAACTTCCATTTTTAATTTTCTGTAACTTCCATTTTTTTTTTATTCGACTTCAATTTTTATTCAATTTCTTTTTCTTTTCAACTTCCGTTTTTATTTAACTTCCAAATAGATCGTTAAGGTATAGTGGTGTCTTGAATGAACTTCCATTTTAAATTTTTGCAACTTTCATTTTTATTGTACTTCCTTTTTAATTCAAGTTTCTTTTCTACTCAAATTCCTTTTTTATTTAATTTCCAAATAGATCGTTAAGGTATAGTGGCTTCTGCATTGAACTTCCATTTTTAATTTTATGCAACTTTCAATTTTATTTTTATTCAACTTCCATTTTTATTCAATTTACTTTTCTATTCAACATCCTTTTTCAGTTAATTTCCAAATAGATCGTTATGGTATAGTTGTTTCTGGATTAAACTTCCATTTTTAATTTTCTGCAACTTTCATTTTTATTTTTATTCAACTTCCATTTTTATTTTTATTCGAGTTCCATTTTTATTCAAGTTATTTTTCTATTCCACATCAATTTTTATTTAATTTCCAAATAGATCGTTAAGGTATAGTGGTTTCTTGAATAAACTTCCAATTTTAATTTTCCGCAACTTCCATTTTTATTTCTATTCAACATCTTTTTTTATTCAAGTTTCTTTTCTAGTCAACTTCCTTTTTTATTTAATTTCCAAATAGATTGTTAAGTATTGTGGTTTCTGGATTGAACTCGCATTTTGAATTTTATGTAACTTTCACTTTTATTTTTATTCAACTGCCATTTTTATTCAATTTACTTTTCTATTAAACTTCGTTTTTTATTTAATTTCCAAATAGATCGTTAAGGTATAATGGTTTCTTGAATGAACTTCCATTTTTAATTTTCTGCAACTTCCATTTTTTTTCATTCGACATCTATTTTTATTTAATTTATTTTTCTTTTCAACTTCCGTTTTTATTTTCTTTCGAAATAGATCGTTACGGTATAGTGGTTGCTTGAATGAACTTCCATTTTAAATTTTCTGCAACTTTCATTTTTATTGTACTTCCTTTTTAATTCAAGTTTCTTTTCTACTCAACTTCCTTTTTTATTTAATTTCCGAATAGATCGTTAAGGTATAGTGGTTTCTGCATTGAACTTCCACTTTTAATTTTATGCAACTTTGATTTTTATTTTGATTCAACTTCCATTTTTATTCAATTTACTTTTCTATTCAACTTCCATTTTTATCTAAATTCCAAATAGATCGTTATCGTATTGTGGTTTCTTGAATGAACTTCCATTTTTAATTTTCTGCAACTTCCATTTTTATTTTTATTCGACTTCTATTTTTATTCAATTTACTTTTCTACTAAACTTCCTTTTTTTATTTAATTTCCAAAAAGATCGTTAAGGTATAGTGGTTTCTTGTATGAACCTCCATTTTTAATTTTCTGCAACTTCCATTTTTATTTTTATTCGACTTCCATTTTTATTCAAGTCATTTTTCTATTCAACTTCCTTTTTAATTTTATTTCCAAATAGATCGTTAAGGTATAGTGGTTTTTTGAATGAACTTCCAATTTTTATTTCTATTCAACTTCTTTTTTTATTAAAGTTTCTTTTCTATTCGACTTCCTTTTTTATTTAATTTCCAAATAGATTGTTAAGGTATAGTGGTTTCTGGATTGAACTTCTATTTTGAATTTTATGCAACTTTCATTTTTATTTTTATTCAACTTCCATTTTTATTCAATTTACTTTTCTATTAAATTCCTTTTTTATTTAATTTCCAAATAGATCGTTATGGGATAGTGGTTTCTTGAATAAACTTCCATTTTTAATTTTCTGCAACTTCCATTTTTATTTTTATATGACTTCCAATTTTATTCAATTTACTTTTCTATTCAACTTCCTTTTTTATTTAATTTCCAAATAGATCGTTAAGGTATAGTGGTTTTTGGACTGAACTTCCATTTTTAATATTATGCTACTTTCATTTTTATTTTTATTCAACTTCCATTTTTATTCAATTTACTTTTCTAGTAAACTTCTTCTTTTATTTAATTTCCAAATAGATCGTTAACGTATAGTGGTTTCTTGAATGAACTTCCATTTTTAATTTTCTGCAACTTCCATTTTTATTTTTATTCCACTTCCATTTTCCTTCACGTTATTTTTCTATTCAACTTCCTTTTTAATTTCATTTCCAAATAGATCGCTAAGGTATATATTGGTTTCTTGAATAAACTTCCAATTTTAATTTTCTGCAACTTCCATTTTTATTTCTATTCAACAGCTTTTTTTATTCAAGTTTCTTTCCTATTCAACTTCCTTTTTTATTTAATTTCCAAATAGATTGTTAAGGTATAGTGGTTTCTGGATTGAACATGAATTTTGAAATTTATACAACTTTCACTTTCATTTTTATTCAACTTCCATTTTTATTCAATTTACTTTTCTATTAAACTTCGTTTTTTATTTAATTTCCAAATAGATCGTTAAGGTATAATGGTTTCTTGAATGAACTTCGATTTTTAATTTTCTGCAACATCTATTTTTTTTTATTCGACTTCTATTTTTATTCAATTTATTTTTCTTTTCAACTTCCGTTTTTATTTAATTTCCAAATAGGTCGTTAAGGTATAGTGGTTTCTTGAATGAACTTCCAATTTAAATTTTCTGCAACTTTCATTTTGATTTTTATTAAACTTCCATTTTTATTCAATTTACTTTTCCATTAAACTTCATTTTTTGTTTAATTTCCAAACAGATCGTTAAGGTATAGTGGTTTCTTGATTGAACTTCCATTTTTAATCTTCCGCAACTTCCATTTTTATTTTTACTCGACTTCCATTTTTATTGAAGTTATTTTTCTGTTCAACTTTTTTTTTATTTAATTTGCAAATAGATCGTTAAGGTATAACGGTTTCTGGATTGAACTTCCATTTTTAATTTTATGCAACTTTAATTTTTATTTTTATTCAACTTCCATTTTTATTCAATTTACATTTCTATTAAACTTCATTTTTTATTTAATTTCCAAATACAACGTTAAGATGTAGTGGTTTCTTGAATGAACTTCCAATTTTAATTTTCTGCAACCTCCATTTTTATTTCTATTCACCTTCTTTTTTTATTCAAATTTCTTTCCTATTCAACTTCCTTTTTCTTTTTTTAAATTCCATATAGATTGTTAAGGTACAGTGGTTTCTGGATTGAACTTCCATTTCTAATTTTATGCAACTTTCATTTTTATTTTTATTCAACTTCCATTTTTATTCAAGTTATTTTTCTATTCAACTTCCCTTTTTATTTAATTTCCAAATAGATCGTAAACGTATAGTGGTTTCTTGATTGAACTTTCATTTTTAATTTTCTGCAACTTCCATTTTTATTTTTATTCGACTTCCATTTTTATTCAAGTCATTTTTCTATTCAACTTCCTTTTTTATTTAATTTCCAAATAGATCGTTAAGGTATAGTGGTTTCTTGAATGAACTTCCATTTTTAATTTTCTACAACTTCCATTTTTATTTTTATTTGACTTCCCTTTTTATTCAAGTCATTTTTCTATTCAAGTTCCTTTTTTATTTAATTTCCAAATAGATCGTTAAAGTATAGTGGTTTCTGGATTGAACTTCCATTTTTAATTTTATGCAACTTTCATTTTTATATTTATTCAATTTCCATTTTTACTCAATTTACTTTTCTAGTAAACTTCCTTTTTTATTTAATTTCCAAATATATCGTTAAGGTACAGTGGTTTCTTGAATGCACTTCCATCTTTAATTTTCTGCAACTTCTATTTTTATTTTTATTCGACTTCCATTTTTATTCAATTTATTATTCTATTCAACTTTCTTTTTTATTTAATTTCCAAATAGATCGTTAAGGTATAGTGGTTTCTGGATTGAACTTCCTTTTTAATTTTATGCAACTTTTATTTTTATTTTTATTCAACTTCCATTTTTATTCAATTTACTTTTCAATTAAAATCCCTTTTTTATTTAATTTCCAAATTGATCGTTAAGGTATAGTGGTTTCTTGAATGAACTTCCATTTTTAATTTTCTGCGACTTTCACTTTTATTTTTATTCGACTTCCATTTTTATTCAAGTCATTTTTCTATTCAACTTCCTTTTTTACTTAATTTCCAAATTGATCGTTAAGGTATAGTGGTTTCTTGAATGAACTTCCAATTTTAATTTTCTGCAACTTCCATTTTTATTTCTATTCAACTACTTTTTTCATTCAAATTTCTTTTCTATTCAACTTCCTTTTTTATTTAATTTCCAAATAGATCGTTAAGGTGTAGTGGTTTCTGGATTGAACTTCCATTTTTAATTTTATGCAACTTTGACTTTTATTTTTTTTCAACTTCGATTTTGATTCAATTTACTTTTCTATTAAACTTCCTTTTTTATTTAATTTCCAAACAGATCGTTAAGGTATAGTGGTTTCTTGAATGAACTTCCAATTTTAATTTTCTGCAACCTCCATTTTTATTTCTATTCAACTTCTTTTTTTATTCAAGTTTCTTTTCTATTCAACTTCTTTGTCTATTTAATTTCCAAATAGATTGTTATGGTATAGTGGTTTCGGTATTGAACTTTCTTTTTTAATTTTATGCAACATTCACTTTTATTTTCCTTGAACTTCCATTTTTATTGAATTTACTTTTTTATTAAACTTCCTTTTTTATTTCATTTCCAAATAGATCGTTAAGGTATAGTGGTTTCTTTAATGAACTTCTATTTTTAATTTTATGCAACTTTCATTTTTATTTTTATTCAACTTTCATTTTTATTCAAGTTATTTTTCTATTCAACTTCCTTTTTTTATTTAATTTCCAAATTGATCGTTAAGGTTTAGTGGTTTCTTGAATGAACTTTCATTTTTATTTTTATTCCAATTCCATTTTTATTCAATTTACTTTTCTATTGAACTTCATTTTTTATTTAATTTCCAAATAGATCGTAAAGGGATAGTGGTTTCTTGTATGAACTTCCTTTTTTAATTTTCTGCAACTTCCATTTTTATTTTTATTCGACTACCAATTTTATTCAAGTCATTTTTCTAGTCAATTTCCTTTTTTATTTAATTTCCAAATAGATCGTTAAGGCATAGTGGTTTCATGAATAAACTTCCAATTTTAATTTTCTGCAACTTCCATTTTTATTTCTATTCAACTTCTTTTTTTATTTAAGTTTCTTTTCTATTCAGCTTCCTTTTTTGTTTAATTTCCAAATAAATTATTAAGGTATAGTAGTTTCTGGATTGAACTTCCATTTTTAATTTTATGCAACTTTCACTTTTTTTTTATTCAACTCCCATTTTTATTCAATTTACTTTTCTATTAAACACCTTTTTTATTTAATTTCCAAATAGATCGTAAAGGTATATTGGTTTTTTTAATGAACTTCAATTTTTAATTTTATGCAACTTCCATTTTTATTTTTATTCAACTTCCATTTTTATTGAAGTTATTTTTCTATTCAACTTCCTTTTTTATTTAATTTCCAAATAGATCGTTAACATATAGTGGTTTCTTGAATGAACTTCCAATTTCAATTTTCTGCAACTTCCATTTTTATTTCTATTCAACTTCCATTTTTATTCAAGTTATTTTTATATTCAACTTCCTTTTTTATTTAATTTCCGAATAGATCGTTAAGGTATAGTGGTTTCTTGAATGAACTTCCAATTTTAATTTTCTGGAACTTTCATTTTTATTTCTATTCAACTTCTTTTTTATTCAAGTTTCTTTTCTATTAGACTTCTTTTTTTATTTAATTTCCAAATAGATCGTTAAGATATAGTGGTTTCGGGATTGAACTTCCATTTTTGATTTTCTGCAACTTCCATTTTTATTTTTATTTAACTTCCTTTTTTGTTCAGGTTTCTTTTCTACTCAACTTCCTTTTTTTATTTAATTTCCAAATAGATCGTTAAGGTATAGCGGTTTCTTGAATGAACTTCCATTTTTAATTTTCTGCAACTTCCATTTTTATTTCTATTCGACTTCCATTTTTATTCAAGTCATTTTTCTATTCAACTTCCTTTTTTATTTAATTTCCAAATAGATCGTTAAGGTATAGTGGTTTCTTGAATGAACTTCCATTTTTAATTTTATGCAACTTCAATTTTTATTCAAGTTATTTTTCTATTTAACTTTCTTTTTTATTTAATTTCCAAATAGATCGTTAAGGTATAGTGGTTTCTTGAATGAACTTCCAATTTTAATTTTCTGCTACTTCCATTTTTATTTCTATTCAACTTCTTTTTTTACTCAAGTTTCTTTTCTATTCAACTTCTTTTTTTTTTTAATTTCCAAATAGATTGTTATGGTATAGTGGTTTCGGGATTGAACTTCCATTTTTAATTTTATGCAACTTTCACTTTTATTTTTATTGAACTTCCATCTTTATTGAATTTGATTTTCTATTAAACTTCCTTTTTTATTTAATTTCCAAATAGATCGTTACGGTATAGTTGTTTCTTCAAGGAACTTCCACTTTTAATTTTATGCAACTTTCATTTTTATTTTTATTCAACTTCCATTTTTATTCAAGTTATTTTTCTATTCAACTTCCTTTTTTATTTAATTCCAAATAGATCGTTAAGGTATAGTGGTTTCTTGAATGAACTTTCATTTTTAATTTTCTGCAACTTCCAGTTTTATTTTTATTCAACTTCCATTTTTATTTAATTTCCAAATAGATCGTTAAGGTATAATGGTTACTTTAATGAAATTCCATTTTTAATTTTCAACAACTTCCATTTTTATTTTTGTTTAACTTCCTTTTTCATTCAAGTTTCTTTTCTACTCAACTTCCTTTTTTATTTAATTTCCAAATAGATCGTTAAGGTATAGTGGTTTCTTGAATGAACTTCCATTTTTAATTTTCTGCAACTTTCATTTTTATTTTTATTTAACTTCCTTTGTCATTCAAGTTTCTTTTCTTCTCAACTTCCTTTTTTATTTAATTTACAAATAGATCGTTAACGTATAGTGGTTTCTGGATTGAACCTCCATTGTTAATTTTATGCAACTTTCATTTTTATTTTTATTCAACTTCCATTTTTATTCAATTTACTTTTCTATTAAACTTCCTTTTTTATTTAATTTTCAAATAGATCGTTAAGGTATAGTGGTTACTTTAATGAACTTCCATTTTTAATTTTCTGCAACTTCTATTTTTATTTTTGTTTAACTTCCTTTTTCATTCAAGTTTATTTTCAACTCAACTTCCTTTTTTATTTAATTTCCAAATAGATCGTTAAGGTATAGTGGTTTCTTGAATGAACTTCCATTTTTAATTTTCTGCAACTTCCATTGTTGTTTTTATTTAACGTCCTTTCTCATTCGAGTTTCTTTTCTACTCAACTTCCTTTTTTATTTAATTTCCAAATAGATCGTTAAGGTATAGTGGTTTCTGGATTGAACCTCCATTGTTAATGTTATGCAACTTTTATTTTTATTTTTATTCAACTTCCATTTTTATTCAATTTACTTTTCTATTCAACTTCCTTTTTTATTTAATTTCTAAATAGATCGTTAAGGTATATGTAATAACCTACATTCATGTCGTAGTCATGTTCATGTGCACTTGCATAACCTTGTCTTATTAAGTTTACATTCATGAATCTTATCTTGTTTTGCCTAAGTGTTATGTGAATGCTTTGTTCCTTCCTTGCCGTCTCAAGCCTAAGTCATGATCAAGCCTAGGTTATTTCGAGCCGAGGTCATCCTAAGCCTAGAACCACCTTGGAACCACTTTGGTTGACCTCTACCTTCGTCCTGGCATATTGGCCGAGATGTCATCATCTAGGCCGAGATGTGCATCACCAAGGCCGAGATGTGTATCATCTAGGCCGAGATGTTATCCTTGAACCCAAGTGATCTTACTCCTAGATTGGTACGACCTAGACTGAGGTGTGGCACATCTAGGCCAAGGTGTGGCACAGCTAGGTCAAGTGTTGTCCTTCCTAGCCGAGATCACTATCACCCTACTTGCCGACGCCTTGTTCTTAGCCGATGTCATTGCCTCGCCAGAGAGCCCATACCGCTTTACTTGTTGAACACCCTTTCGCCATGCTTTTGTCTGGTCTGTCAGCCACCTTTTGAGGGAAAACCCAACCAGTCGCCGCCACGTGTCCCAGCAGAGGGTTAAGCCCAGAACCGAGTGAGAGAACCTATCATTTGGTATCATATCCTTGCCTTTTAGAGAGAGAAGCTCTAGGAGGAAGAAGAACTTTTAGAGTGAGAAGGTCAATCTTCGAGCTTGATTCCAAGAGATCGAACTGTTAGATTCGTGTATTGAGGACTTGGGCGTGTCTCGACCCCGACGTTTGAAGAACTATGTGAGTGGTATTTTTAGTAAAGTTATGTTATACGTTTTGATAAGCTTTGCTTGCTTTGTTTTTGAAAAGTATTTGATTTAGCATGAATGATTATCCTTATTTGTATATCAAGCACTATCTTGTTTTGATGACATTTCTTGAAAGTCCTTAGTGCCAGGGGACTATAATGCAACTGCACTCTTGTCTTGAAAGTCCTTAGTGCCAGGGGACTATAATGCAACTGCACTCTTGCCTTGAAAGTCCTTAGTGCCAGGGGACTATAATGCAACTGCACCCTTGTCTTGGAATGTCATCGCCCCATGTATTATGTAGATGTTACTAACATTCAAGGAACTTGAAAGATCGGCAAACGAACTTGATTTCCCCCTTGATTGTAAAGTTATGCTATGTATTGCTTTGGAAGAGATCTTGAAAATCAATCATGCAAAACCTTTATTTCTAATATCATTCACTGAGTATCCAAGCTCATCCTCTCTATATATATGTAGGTGACGAGCAAGAGGGCAATGAGGCCTAGGTGTGTTGCCGATATGTTTTTGGGTGCATTGCCGACGTGTTTTGGATTCGTATTTTGTAACATCTTGAAGATCATGCTTCTTAGCTTATATTTCATGTGCATTTGTATATGTCAACTTGAGAAGCCTTTTGGTCAAGATGTATTTTGTATCTCATTTCCTTATTGTATCTAAGTTGTAAGACCTTGTAAAGATGTATGTCATTTCATTGGCCTTATGCACGGCTCTCATGGACTACTTAGACTCAATATATATTGCTTCCGCACTTGTAAGCCCCATATTTTATACTCTGATTGTGTGCGTTTCTTGAAAGTTGGCCTTCGGTAATCACGAATTACTGGCCATCATGGCACCATTCTACTAGGGGCGGAATGGGGTCGTGGCAGATTGGTATCAGAGCACAAGTTCCTTATAGTACGTTAATCACACACCTTGAGTCCTAAAGAGCATAGGATTTCCCTTAGAATGATGTTAGGATTGCATCATATTGCTTGCTGTTTGACTATGTGTGCATCATTTCGGCATGGACATTTGTTACTTGTATACGTATTATCTGTTCAGTTATTTTAAAGTCACATTTTACATCCTCCTAGCATCATGAGGAGAGGTAGACCTCCAGTTGGCCGAGATCATTCCGAAGATAGATTGAAGAGACTGGAAAGATTAGTCGAAGGCTTGGTTCGTGAGCTGAAACAACCTAGGCCACAAGATACTGGTGCTACTTCCACGCAGGCCGAGTAGACGAATGACCGATATACAGCTCCACCTCCTCCAGTGCCGCAGGTGCCTCCACAGCAAGCTTTGTATGGAAACGACACGATAACCTTGATCAGAGAGTTCAAGAAAATGAAACCGCCGAGATTACAAGGGGGTATAGAACCAATGAAAGCCGAGGCATGGGTTTTAGAAATGGAGAAGTTGTTTGAAATCTTCCCCAGTACAGACGCCCAGAAGGTATCTCTGGCAGCATTCACATTAGACGACGACGCTCGCAGGTGGTGGACGATGGTCCGAGAAAATAATCCGGGTCTGACTTGGGCCAGATTTTTGGAGTTGTTCTACAACAAACATTTCCCCCTTAGCGTCCAAGATCGAAAGACCACGGAGTTCCAGAATCTGATACAAGGGAACAAGATAGTGGCAGAATACGATCGTGCCTTTACTGAATTGGCAAGGTATGCGCCTCACATGATTGATGACGAATACCGGAAGGCGAGAAAGTTCGAAAGTGGGTTGCGTGGACTGATACAAGATCGGGTCAACATGCTCAATATGCCGACGTACGCCGGAGTACTAGACAAGGCCATCCTGGCTGAAGCTAACTTGAACCGATACCAAGGTTCAGGTGAGAGTCAGAGGAAGAGACAGAATTATGATAATCGCCGAGAAGTTGAATAGGAAATTAGAACCCCTTGATTATGTATTATCTGTGTCTACTCCATCTGGGAGAAATATGATTATTGCATCCATTTATAGGGCGTGTATTGTTGTGATTGAGGGTGCAGAGTTGTTAGTTGATTTGATGCCATTAAGCATGACTCACTTCGATGTCATATTGGGAATGGATTGGTTAGTAGCGAATCATGCATCCATTAATTGTGTTACTAAGAGCGTCACATTGAAGACCCCAAGCCAAGCCAAGGTCATTTTCCAGGGTAAGGGAGTAGTACCCCCACCTTACTTAATCTCATCCATGAAAGCCTATAAGTTGATCCAAAAAGGGTGTCAGGATTATTTGTGCAGTATACTACGTGATTTGAATGGAAGTGTTGAGTTAGCCGACGTACCCGTTGTTAAGGAATTCCCCGACGTCTTTCCGAATGAGTTGCCTGGCCACTTAGTCGATAGGGAAATAGAGTTTACTGTGGACATCATGTCGGGAACACAACCTATCTCCAAAACACCCTATAGGATGGCCCCAGCCGAACTTAGAGAACTGAAATTGCAATTACTAGAATTGTTGGATAAAGGATTTATTAGGCCGAGCACTTCACCGTGGGGAACACCCGTTCTATTTGTTAAGAAAAAGGATGGCACACTTCGCCTTTGCATTGACTACAGAGAACTTAATAAGGTGACCATTAAGAACAAGTACCCATTGCCTAGGATTGATGATTTGCTTGATCAACTACGAGGAGCACGAGTCTTTTCCAAGATCGACCTTGGGTCGGGCTACCATCAGTTGAAGGTTAAAGCCGAGGACATTGAGAAGACTGCTTTTCGGACAAGATATGGCCACTACGAAATTCTGGTAATGCCCTTCGGAGTGACCAATGCCCCAGCAGCATTCATGGACTTAATGAACAGAGTCTTAAAGCCGTACCTAGATTAGTTCGTAATTATTTTTATTGACGACATATTGATCTATTCCAACAGTATGAGTGAGCACGAGAATCATCTGAGACTTGCCCTGCAAATCTTGAGAGATAAGAAGTTGTACGCCAAGTTGAGTAAATGTGAGTTTTGGCTTTTCAGCATTTCAACTTCCATTTTTATTTAATTTCCAAATAGATCGTTAAGGTATAGTGGTTTCTTTAATGAACTTCAATTTTTAATTTTATGCAACTTCTATTTTTATTTTTATTCAACTTCCATTTTTATTGAAGTTATATTTCAATTCAACTTCCTTTTTTATTTAATTTCCAAATAGATCGTTAAGGTATAGTGGTTTCTTTAATGAACTTCAATTTTTAATTTTACGCAACTTCCATTTTTATTTTTATTCAACTTCCATTTTTATTCAAGTTATTTTTCTATTCAACTACCTTTTTTATTTAATTTCCAAATAGATCGTTAAGGTATAGTGGTTTCTTGAATGAACTTCCAATTTTAATTTTCTGTAACTTCCATTTTTATTTCTATTCAACTTCTTTTTTTATTTAATTTCAAAATAGATTGTTATGGTATAGTGGTTTCGGGATTGAACTTCCATTTTTAATTGTATGCAACTTTCACTTTTATTTTTATTGAACTTCCATTTTTATTGAATTTACTTTTCTATTAAACTTCCTTTTTTATTTAATTTCCAAATAGATCGTTAAGGTATAGTGGTTTCTTTAATGAACTTTCATTTTTAATTTTATGCAACTTCCATTTTTATTTTTATTGTACTTCCATTTTTATTCAAATTATTTTTCTATTCAACTTCCTTTCTTATTTAATTTCCAAATCGATCGTTAAGGTATAGTGGTTTCTTGATTGAACTTCCATTTTTAATTTGCTGCAACTTCCATTTTAATTTTTATTCAACTTCTATTTTTATTCAAGTTATTTTTCTATTCAACTTCCTTTTTTATTTAATTTCCAAACAGATCGTTAAGGTATAGTGGTTTCTTTAATGAACTTCCATTTTTAATTTTATGCAACTTCCATTTTTATTTTTATTAAACTTCCATTTTTATTCAAGTTATTTTTCTATTCAACTTCATTTTTTATTTAATTTCCAAATAGATCGTTAAAGTATAGTGGTTTCCTGATTGAACTTCCTTTTTTAATTTTCTGCAACTTCCATTTTAATTTTTATTTAACTTCCATTTTTATTCAGGTTATTTTTCTATTCAACTTCCTTTTTTATTTAATTTCCAAATAGATCATTAAGGCATAGTGGTTTCTTGAATGAACTTTCATTTTTAATTTTCTGCAACTTCCATTTTTATTTTTATTGAATTTCCATTTTCATTCAATTTACTTTTCTATTAAACATCCTTTTTTATTTAATTTCCAAATAGATCGTTAAGGTATTGTGGTTACTTTAATGAACTTCTATTTTTAATTTTCTGCAACTTCCATTTTTATTTTTGTTTCACTTCCTTTTTGATTCAGGTCTTTTTTCTACTCAACTTCCTTTTTTATTTAATTTCCAAATAGATCGTTAAGGTATAGTGGTTTCTTTAATGAACTTCCATTTTTAATTTTATGCAACTTCCATTTTTATTTTTATTGTACTTCCATTTTTATTCAAATTATTTTTCTATTCAACTTCCTTTCTTATTTAATTTCCAAATAGATCGTTAAGGTATAGTGGTTTCTTGATTGAACTTCCATTTTTAATTTGCTGCAACTTCCATTTTAATTTTCATTCAACTTCTATTTTTATTCAAGTTATTTTTCTATTCAACTTCCTTTTTTATTTAATTTCCAAATAGATCGTTATGGTATAGTGGTTTCTTTAATGAACTTCCATTTTTAATTTTATGCAACTTCCATTTTTATTTTTATTAAACTTCCATTTTTATTTAATTTCCAAATAGATCGATAAGGTATAGTGGTTTCTTGAATGAACTTCCATTTTTAATTTTCTGCAACTTCCATTTTTATTTTTATTCGACTTCCATTTTTATTCAATTTACTTTTCCATTCAACTTCCTTTTTTATTTAATTTCTAAATAGATCGTTAAAGTATAGTGGTTTCTGGATTGAACTTCCATTTTTAATTTTATGCAACTTTCATTTTTATTTTTATTTAACTTCCATTTTTATTCAATTTACTTTTCTATTAAACTTCCTTTTTTATTTAATTTCCAAATAGATCGTTAAGGTATAGTGGTTTCTTGAATGAACTTCCAATTTTAATTTTCTGTAACTTGGATTTTTATTTCTATTCAACTTCTTTTTTTATTCAAGTTTCTTTTCTACTCGACTTCCATTTTTATTTAATTTCCAAATAGATCATTAAGGTATAGTGGTTTCTGGATTGAACTTCCATTTTTAATTTTATGCAACTTTCACTTTTATTTTTTTTCAACTTCATTTTTAATTAATTTACTTGTCTATTAAACTTCCTTTTTTATTTAATTTCCAAATAGATCGTTAATGTATAGTGGTTTCTTGAATGAACTTTCAATTTTAATTTTCTGCAACTTCCATTTTTATTTCTATTCAACATCTGTTTTTATTCAAGTTTATTTACTATTCAACTTCTTTTTTTATTTAATTTCCAAATAGACCGTTAAGGTATAGTGGTTTCTGGATTGAACTTCCATTTTTAATTTTATGCAACTTTCACTTTAATTTTTATTCAACTTCCATTTTTATTCAATTTACTTTTCTATTGAACTTCATTTTTTATTTAATTTCCAAATAGATCGTTAAGGTATAGTGGTTTCTTGAATGAACTTCCATTTTTAATTTTCTGCAACTTCCATTTTTATTTTTATTCGACTTCCATTTTTATTCAATTTACTTTTCTATTCAACTTCCTTTTTTATTTAATTTCCAAATAGATCGTTAAGGTAAAGTGGTTTCTGGATTGAACATCCATTTCTAATTTTATGCAACTTTCATTTTTATTTTTATTCAACCTCCATTTTTATTTAATTTACTTTTCTATTAAACTTCATTTTCTATTTAATTTCCAAATAAATCGTTAAGGTATAGTGGTTTCTTGAATGAACTTCCATTTTTAATTTTCTGCGACTTCCATTTTTATTTTTATTTAACTTCCTTTTCTACTCAACTTCCTTTTTCATTTAAATTCCAAATAGATCGTTAAGGTATAGTGGCTTCTGGATTGAACATCCATTTTTAATTTTCTGCAACTTCCATTTTTATTTTTATTCAACTTTTATTTTTATTCAATTTACTTTTCTATTAAACTTCCTTTTTTTATTTAATTTCCAAACAGATCGTTAAGGTATAGCAGTTTCTTGAATGAACATACATTTTAAATATTTTGCAACTTCCATTTTTATTTTTATTCGACTTCCATTTTTATTCAAGTCATTTTTCTATTCAACTTCCTTTTTTATTTAATTTCCAAATAGATCGTTATGGTATAGGGGTTTCTTGAATGGACTTCCATTTTTAATTATATTCGACTTCCATTTTTATTCAAGTCATTTTTCTATTCAACTTCATTTTTTATTTAATTTCCAAATAGATCGTTAAGGTATAGTGGTTTCTTGAATGAACTTCCAATTTTAATTTTCTGCAACTTCCATTTTTATTTCTATTCAACTTCTTTTTTTATTTAAGTTTCTTTTCTATTCAACTTCTTTTTTTATTTAATTTCCAAATAGATTGTTATGGTATAGTGGTTTCTCGATTGAATTTTCATTTTTAATTTTAGGCAACTTTTTTACTTTTATTTTTATTGAATTTACTTTTCTATCAAACTTTCTTTTTTATTTAATTTCCAAATAGATTGTACAGGTATAGTGGTTTCTTGAATTAATTTCCAATTTTAATTTTCTGCAACTTCCATTTTTATTTCTATTCAACTTTTTTTTTTATTCAAGTTTCTTTTCTATTCAATTTCTTTTTTTATTTAATTTCCAAATAGATTGTTATGGTATAGTGGTTTCTGGATCTAATTTTCATTTTTAATTTCATGCAACTTTTACTTTTATTTTTATCGAACTTCAATTTTTATTGAATTTACTTTTCTATTAAACTTTCTTTTTTATTTAATTTCCAAATAGATCGTAAAGGTATAGTGGTTTATTTAATGAATTTCCATTTTTAATTTTATGCAACTTTCATTTCTATTTTTATTCAACTTCCATTTTTATTCAAGTTATTTTCTATTCAACTTCCTTTTTTATTTAATTTCCAAATAGATCATTAAGGTATAGTGGTTTCTTGAATGAACTTCCATTTTTTATTTTCTGCAACTTCCATTTTTATTTTTATTCGACTTCCATTTTTATTCAAGTCATTTTTCTATTCAACTTTCTTTTTTATTTAATTTCCAGCTAGATCGTAAAGGTATAGTGGTTTCTTGAATGAACTTACATTTTTAATTTTCTGCAACTTCCATTTTTATTTTTATTTGACTTCCATTTTTATTCAAGTCATTTTTCTATTCAACTTCCATTTTTATTTAATTTCCAAATAGATCGCTAAGGTATAGTGCTTTCTGGATTGAACTTCCATTTTTAATTTTATGCAACTTTCATTTTTAATTTTATTCAACTTCCATTTTTATTCAATTTACTTTTCCATTAAACTTCCTTTTTTGTTTAATTTCCCAATAGATCGTTAAGGTATAGTGGTTTCTTGAATGATCTTCCATTTTTAATTTTCTGCAACTTCCATTTTTATTTTCATTCGACTTCCATTTTTACTCAAGTTATTTTTCTATTCAACTGCATTTTTTATTTAATTTCCAAATAGATCGTTAAGGTATAGTGGTTTCTTGAATGAACTTCCATTTTTAATTTTCTGCAACTTCCATTTTTAGTTTTATTCGACTTCCATTTTTATTCAATTTACTTTTCTATTCAACTTCCTTTTTTACTTTATTTCCAGGTAGGTCGTTAAGGTATAGTGGTTTCTAGATTGAACTTCCATTTTTAATTTTATGCAACTTTCATTTTTATTTTTATTCAACTTCTATTTTTATTTAATTCACTTTTCTATTAAACTTTTTTTTTTATTTAATTACCAAATAGATCGTTAAGGTGTAGTGGTTTCTTGAATGAACTTCCATTTTTAATTTTCTGCAACTTCCATTTTTATTTCTATTCCACTTCCATTTTTATTCATGTTATTTTTCTATTCAACTTCCTTTTTTATTTAATTTCCAAATAGATCGTTAAGGTATAGTGGCTTCTTTAATGAACTTTCAATTTTAATTTTCTGCAACTTCCATTTTTATTTCTATTCAATTTCTTTTTTTATTCAAGTTTCTTTTCTATTCAACTTCCTTTTTTACTTACTTTCCAAATAGATCGTTAAGGTATAGTGGTTTCTGGACTGAACTTTCATTTTCAATTTTATGCAACTTTCACTTTTATTTTTTTTCAACTTCCATTTTTATTCAATTTACTTTTCTATTATGCTTCCTTTTTTATTTAATTTCCAAATAGATCGTTAAGGTATAGTGGTTTCTTGAATGAACTTTCATTTTTAATTTTCTGCAACTTTCATTTTTAATTCTATTCAACTTCTTTTTTTATTCAAGTTTCTTTTCTATTCAACTTCCTTTTTTATTTAATTTCCAAATAGATCGTTACGGTATAGTGGTTTCTTGAATGAACTTCCAATTTTAATTTTCTGCAACATTCATTTTTATTTCTATTCAACTTCTTTTTTTATTCAAGTTTCTTTTCTATTCAACTTCCTTTTATATTTAATTTCCAAATAGATCGTTAAGGTATAGCGGTTTCTTGAATGAACTTTCAATTTTAATTTTCTGCAACTTCCATTTTTTTTTCTATTCAACTACTTTTTTTTGTTGAAGTTCATTTTCTGTTCAACTTCTTTTTTTATTTAATTTCCAAATAGACCGTTAAGGTATAGTGGTTTCTGGATTGAACTTCCATTTTTAATTTTATGCAACTTTCACTTTAATTTTTATTCAACTTCCATTTCTATTCGATTTACTTTTCTATTAAACTTCATTTTTAATTTAATTTCCAAGTAGATCTTTAAGGTATAGTGGTTTCCTGAATGAACTTCCATTTTTAATTTATGCAACTTCCATTTTTATTTTTATTCGACTTCCATTTTTATTCAATTTACTTTTCTACTCAACTTCCTTTTTTATTTAATTTCCAAATAGATCGTTAAGGTATAGTGGTTTCTGGATTGAACTTCCATTTTTGATTTTATGCAACTTTCATTTTTATTTTTATTCAACTTGCATTTTTATTTAACTTACTTTTCTATTAAACTTCCTTTTTTATTTAATTTCCAAATAGATCGTTAAGGTATAGTGGTTTCTTGAATGAACTTCCATTTTTAATTTTCTGCAACTTCCATTTTTATTTCTATTCAACTTCCATTTTTATTCATGTTATTTTTCTATTCCACTTCCTTTCTCATTTAATTTCCAAATAAGTCCTTAAAGTGTAGTGGTTTCTTGAATGAACTTCCATTTTTAATTTTCTGCAACTTCCATTTTTATTTTTATTTAACTTCCTTTTTTTATTCAAGTTTCTTTTCTACTCAACTTCCTTTCTAATTTAATTTCCAAATAGATCGTTAAGGTATAGTGGTTTCTGGATTGAACTTCCATTTTTAATTTTCTGCAACTTCCATTTTTATTTTTATTCAACTTTTATTTTTATTCAATTTACTTTTCTATTAAACTTCCTTTTTTTATTTTTTTTCCGAACAGATCGTTAAGGTATAGCGGTTTCTTGAATGAACTTACATTTTTAATTTTCTGCAACTTCCATTTTTATTTT
Organism: Camellia sinensis; assembly: GCF_055761805.1. Classification (NCBI taxonomy): domain Eukaryota; kingdom Viridiplantae; phylum Streptophyta; class Magnoliopsida; order Ericales; family Theaceae; genus Camellia; species Camellia sinensis. The sequence goes on along the minus strand of NC_138962.1, from coordinate 8,921,456 downwards.
TATTCGACTTCCATTTTTATTCAAGTCATTTTTCTATTCAACTTCCTTTTTTATTTAATTTCCAAATAAATCGTTAAGGTATAGTGGTTTCTTGAATGAACTTCCAATTTTAATTTTCTGCAACTTCCATTTTTATATCTATTCAACTTCTTTATTTATTCAAATTTCTTTTCTATTCAACTACCTTTTTTATTTAATTTCCAAATAGATTGTTAAGGTATAGTGGTTTCTAGATTGAACTTCCATTTTTAATTTTATGCAACTTTTACTTTTATTTTCACTCAACTTCCATTTTTATTCACTTTACTTTTCTATTGAACTTCCTTTTTTTATTTAATTTCCAAATAGATCGTTAAGGTATGGTGGTTTCTTGAATGAACTTCCATTTTTAATTTTTTACAACTTCCATTTTTATTTTTATTCGACTTCCATTTTTATTCAATTTACTTTTCTTTTCAACTTCCTTTTTTATTTAATTTCCAAATGGATCGTTAAGGTATAGTGGTTTACGGATTGAACTTCCATTTTTAATTTTATGCAACTTTCATTTTTATTTCTATTAAACTTCATTTTTTATTTAATTTCCAAATAGATCGTTAAGGTATAGTGGTTTCTTGAATGAACTTCCAATTTTAATTTTCTGTAACTTTCATTTTTATTTCTATTCAACTTCTTTTTTTATTCAAGTTTCTTTTCTACTCAACTTCCTTTTTTATTTAATTTCCAAATAGATCGTTAAGGTATAGTGGTTTCTGGGTTGAACTTCCATTTTTAATTTTATGCAACTTTCACTTTTATTTTTTTTCAACTTCATTTTTGTTTAATTTACTTGTCTATTAAACTTCCTTTTTTATTTAATTTCCAAATAGATCGTTAATGTATAGTGGTTTTGTCACGCCCCCAAACCGCCCCTAGTAGTTTGGTGCCGTGATGGCCAGTAACCCGAGGTTACCGAAGGCCGTCTTACAAAAATCACACACAATCAGAGTATAAAATATGGGGCTTACAAGTGCGGAAGCAATATATATACATATACAAAATCTAAATAGTCCATGAGAGCCGTGCATAAGTCCAATGGAATGTCATACATCAAACATCTTTACAAGTCTTACAATTTAGATACAGCAAGAATGAGATACAAACACATCCTGACCAAAAGGCTTCTCAAGCCGACATATGCCAAAACAAACAAAGAAACATAAGCCGAGAAGCATAATCTTCAAGACGATGCAAAACGCAAATCCAAAACATGTCGGCTATACGCCCAAAACACATCGGCAATCACGTCTAGACCTCAATGCCTTCTTGTTCATCACCTACATATATATAGAGAGGGTGAGCTTGGATACTCAGTGAATGATATTAGAAATAAAGGTTTTGCATGATTGATATCCAAGATTTCTTTCAAAACAATACATAGCATACTTTACAATCAAGAGGGAAATCAAGTTCATTGCCGGCCTTTCAAGTTCTTTGGATGTTATTACATCTACTTAATACAAGAGGGTGATGACATTCCCAAGACAAGAGTGCAGTTGCATTATAGTCCCCTGCAACTAAGGACTTTCAAGACAAGCTGTGCTGCGAAAGTTTATAGTCCTCTAGCACTAAGGACTGTCAAGACAAGCTGTGCTGCGAAAGTTTAGAGTCCTCTAGCACTAAGGACTGTCAAGACAAGCTGTGCTGCGAAAGTTTATAGTCCTCTAGCACTAAGGACTGTCAAGACAAGCTGTGCTGCGAAAGTTTAGAGTCCTCTAGCACTAAGGACTGTCAAGACAAGAGTGCAGTTGCATTATAGTCCCCTGCAACTAAGGACTTTCAAGACGAGTCATCAAAACAAGATAGCATTTGATATACAAAATAGGGATAGTCATTCATGCTAGATCAAGTACTTTTCAAAACAAGGCAAGACGAGATTTATGAAAGCAAGTGTAACATAGCTTTATTAAAAATACCACTCACATCGTTTCTTCACACGTCGGGGTCGAGACAAGCCCAAGTCCTACAACACATGGCAAAGCCTATTGAATGCGCTTTCAAACAAGTCTCTCATGTACACAAATGTTTTCGGAAAACATGCTGGGCACCAACCAGGTCTAGGCCGAGGTTCCACACCTCCTTGCCGAGGTGTGTTCCCGAGGGCCACATGCAAGGAAAAGAGGTCGGGAAACTCTGGGTTTCCCTCTGCTGATAAACATGAAGAACATGAGTGTGAAAACATGAAAAATACGAATGTTTGATCATAATCTGCCATCACAAATCTGGGATTTTCGTGCTATGAGTTTGAAAACATGGACCTGGGTACCCGTAGTTGAAAATCATGCAAGAACAAACACAAAACTTGAGTCTAGGCGAAAAGCTTTCGGATCAAAACAAGACTTTCTTGAAGAACACATGAATGTCATTTTCTCTTTCTAGAATCGAGCTTCAAAACGATGCATGGCTTACAAATCATTTTCAATCATGCAATGCAATAACATAAACATAAAGAACATCATGAGCGGATCAAGAATCTAACCTTAGAACACGGATCTAACGGTTCGATCTCTAGGAATCAAGCTTGAAGATCTACTTCTCTCTCAAGAACTCTTCTCCCTCTTCTAGAGCTTCTCTCTCTCTACAAGGCAAGTTTATGACACCAAATGATAGTTTTCTATACCCGGTTCTGGGGTTAACCTTCTGCTGAGACACGTGGCGGCGACTGATTGGGTTCTACCTGAAAAGGTGACTGACAGACCAGACAAAGCATGGTGGAAGGGTGTTCAACAAGCAAAGCGGTATGGGCTCTCTGACAGGCTATGACATCGGCTATGACATCGGCTAACAACAAGGCATATCTAACAAGCTACACGGAGTGGCACTCCGGCAAGGGGTGACGTCGGCTAACAAAAGACTTCGGCAACTAAGGTGACAATGACCTCGGCTAGGAAGGACAACACTTGACTAAGCTGTGCCACATCTTGGCCTAGATGCGCCACACCTCGGTCTGGGTCATACCACTCCAGGACGAGATCACTTGGGTGCAAGGTAACATCTCGGCTAATGTGGTCAAGGCAAGAACTGAGGTCGACAAGGGGTTTCAAGATACTAATACTAGACTAAGGATGACCTCGGCTTGGAATAACATCGGCTAGCATAACTCAGGCAAGGCGTAACCTAAGTTTCACATCAAGGAAGGAACAAGACAAGCATACTACACTTAGACAAATCACAAGGCTTCAAATCAAGACATGGATCGCATTAGCTCAGGCGAAACAAATCACAACATACACACGCAAGCTAAACAAGTCATAATCATACCGATGCTCATGAACATGATGAGGACATGCAGTGTGGGTTCTTACAGGTTTCTTGAATGAACTTTCAATTTTAATTTTCTGCAACTTCCATTTTTATTTCTATTCAACTTCTGTTTTTATTCAAGTTTATTTACTATTCAACTTCTTTTTTTATTTAATTTCCAAATAGACCGTTAAGGTATAGTGGTTTCTGGATTGAACTTCCATTTTTAATTTTATGCAACTTTCACTTTAATTTTTATTCAACTTCCATTTTTATTCAATTTACTTTTCTATTAAACTTCATTTTTTATTTTATTTCCAAATAGATCGTTAAGGTATAGTGGTTTCTTGAATGAACTTCCATTTTTAATTTTCTGCAACTTCCATTTTTATTTTTGTTCGACTTCCATTTTTATTCAATTTACTTTTCTATTCAACTTCCTTTTTTATTTAATTTCCAAATTGATCGTTAAGGTATATTGGTTTCTGGATTGAACATCCATTTTTAATTTTATGCAACTTTCATTTTTATTTTTATTCAACTTCCATTTTTATTTAATTTACTTTTCTATTAAACTTCATTTTCTATTTAATTTCCAAATAGATCGTTATGGTATAGTGGTTTCTGGAATGAACTTCCATTTTTAATTTTCTGCAACTTCCATTTTTATTTCTATTCAACTTCCTTTTTTATTTAATTTCCAAATAAATCGTTAAGGTATAGTGGTTTCTTGAATGAACTTCCATTTTTAATTTTCTGCAACTTCCATTTTTATTTTTATTTAACTTCCTTTTTTATTCAAGTTTCTTTTCTACTCAGCTTCCTTTTTTATTTAAATTCCAAATAGATCGTTAAGTATAGTGGTTTCTGGATTGAACTTCCATTTTTAATTTTCTGCAACTTCCATTTTTATTTTTATTCAACTTTTATTTTTATTCAATTTACTTTTCTATTAAACTTCCTTTTTTTATTTAATTTCCAAACAGATCGTTAAGGTATAGCAGTTTCTTGAATGAACTTACATTTTTAATTTTCTACAGCTTCCATTTTTATTTTTATTCGACTTCCATTTTTATTCAAGTCATTTTTCTATTCAACTTCCTTTTTTATTTAATTTCCAAATAGATCGTTATGGTATAGTGGTTTCTTGAATGAACTTTCAATTTTTGTTTTCGGCAACTTCCATTTTTATTTCAATTCAACTTCTTTTTTTATTCCTATTTCTTTTCTATTCAACTTCCTTTTTTATTTAATTTCCAAATAGATCGTTAAGGTACAGTGGTTTCTGGACTGAACTTCCATTTTTAATTTTATGCAACTTTCACTTTTATTTTTTTTCAACTTCCATTTTTATTCAATTTACTTTTCTATTAAACTTCATTTTTTATTTAATTTCCAAATGGATCGTTAAGGTCTAGTGGTTTCTCGAATGAAATTTCAATTTTAATTTTCTGTAACTTCTATTTTTATTTCTATTCAAGTTCTTTTTTTATTCAAGTTTCTTTTCTATTCAACTTATTTTTTTATTTAATTTTTAAATAGATTGTTATGGTATAGTGGTTTCGGGATTGAACTTTCATTTTTAATTTTATGCAACTTTCACTTTTATTTTTATTGAACTTCCATTTTTACTAAATTTACTTTTCTATTAAGATAGCGATCCCGGATTTACCCTTGTTGTACAGTGATTCCGACATGTGTCCGTGGATGATAGTAGTTGATTATTACCTGGTGTACATCCTTTCTTACTTTGTATTTGAGTTATAGGATGTGTTGGGCAGGTTTGTTACAGGTTGGTTGAGATTAGAAACCAAAACTAGTTGCCCAGATTTTGACTTGTCCGCTCGAGCGGGGGTTTTGGCGCTCGAGTGGGAGTTTCACCCATCCAGTATTTCCTGTGTAGTGTTCGACGCTCGAGCGTGGGATTGGCCGCTCGAGCGGGATTGTGTGAGTGCCGCTCGAGCAGGGAGTTGGAAGCTCGAGCGGGAGACCTGTCTGCAAAAGTTCTGGGAGTGTGTATCCTCTGCTCGAGCGGAATAATTGACGCTCGAGCGGGAGTCTGTGAGTGACACTCGAGCGGGGAGTTTGACAATCGAGCGGGCGACTTTTATATAAATCCGAGATCCGACTTTTGGATCACTTTTTCAAGATCTTTTCTCTCTCTTACTTTTTCAAAAAGCCATTTTCAGAGCTTCTCACTCTAAAGCCGGCCCTTCTCTCTTAGATTTGATCTAGTAGGAGTTGTTTGCTCACTTTTGGTCTTTACAAAAGTTGTGTTGATCGTCAAGGGCTACATTTTAATCTGAAAATTTAGGAGTTTGAAGCATTTTGGTTTTGGTCTTCATCTCCATTGGAGCTCAAACTTTGAGGTAGGGATATCCTACTCCTCTCTATGAGTTTTGTCTTTAAATTTTAGTATTTTGAGATGTTGGGGTTGGTTTGGTAATTTCGTGAAAGTTTGGGGCCTTTGTGTAAATTTACAAAAGTTGGGGTTTTAGCTATATAAAGCCTAGATGCATGTTCGGCATGGAAAAAGTGAAATTAATGTTAAAACATTAATGAAAATGGAACCTAAGGGTTGTAATGTTAATTATGGAAAATGCCCTAATTACATTGATTGATTAATTTGTATAATTAATTGTTGGGAATGAGGAATTGAATTGAGAATGTGGAAATTGGAAAGGGAAGGGGTTAAAGGGTGTAGTTGGATTATTTATCACTCACCTAGTTGAAATGTTGATTTAATATCCATTTGTGCATTTATTTTCTGTTTAACTGCTTTGGACTATCTATGAAGGATAGTCGTGATTGTTGTAGATAATGCATGATGATTAGGCAAACTAAAACTAATCGATTGAATGTGTCATAGAGTATGACGGTGGATTGAATACATTAATTTTATGTATTGATTGATTGTGTATAGAACCTTTGTGTTTATATGCATTGTGTATAGAGGAGGAGATAGGGGATGTACTCCGCAGTTTTGGAAAAGATGGGGGATGTACCTCTAAACCGGATAGTGTTGGGAGGAGATGGGGGATGAACTCCGTAGATACAGCTCATATGCTTGTCTAGAGAAGTGAAGATACATCTCATAGGCTTATCTTTGAGAAGTGTAAATACAGCTCATATGCTTGTCTAGTGAAATGTGGATATAGCTTATATGCTTATCTGTTGATGCGTGATATGTTTATCTATTGATATGTTGATATAGCTAATATGCTTATCTACTAAATAAAGGTGGAGAATGAAAAGTAACATAGACTTGTATGTTATGAAACTGTGATGAGATATATGTGGATGTATCGGTATTGGCCATCTATCAATTGCTAATCTTTTAGTCATCGTTCATAGTTGGTTTAGTATATCTCTGCTGGGCTGTGGCTCACCCTATATGGGAATATCATTTTCAGGTACAGGTAGCATGCCACCTCCAAGGACGTAGCTTGGGAGGCTAGAGGCAGGCGGACTCTTGTCATTTTATTTCTTTGATGTATTACATGTATATTCAAACCAAGGGCTTAATGTGTAAATGAGTTAGCACTCTTTTGTTGTAACCAAGTGTTAACTTGGAAAGCTGAAAGCCTGTAGGGCATTTGCTTTTGTTGTTAACATGTAATATTTTTGTAAGAAACTACTATGATGAATAGAAGAATGTTTATCTTTATTACCAATTCATGTCTATATTGATGGGTTTAATGTTATTATTTTGAGGGCGTTACAACTTGGTATCAGAGCGTACCAGGTTCGAATACTTTGGGTACGTGGGAAGTAATTAGGATCACAATGGGTTTGTCTCGCTTGATAGAGACTTAGATGTAGTGTCATATGCTATGTGCTTAATTGATAACATGCTTATGTGACTATGTGGGTATGGAATGTAGTTTCTAGGATGTTGATTGGATCCTTGGGTTTCTGGGAGTCTTGTTGGAAAAGCAGTTGATCAATGCTGTTTCTAACCGGAACTCTAGTAACGCCTCGGGACTGTCATTATCCGGAAATGAAATTCGTAAGTGCTTATGTGTTTATGTGCTTACGTGGAGTGAATTACTGTTGTCCATGCATTAGGACGTGAGTGTTTAGTTTTGGCACATTGTGAATGTGCTAATGTTCTGTATTACCTTTATTAGGATGTCAGGACGAGGAAGAGGTGCTAGGCGTGGTAGACCTGCGAGGCAGGAAGTACCCTTACCAGATGATATTCCGGCAGTGCAGGAGGGAGTTGGCCAGGCCAATGTGGCCGAGCCAGCGAGTCAACAGGCTATGAATGCCCTGGCACGAGAGATAGCAGGGGCTTTGGGTATTCTCAGAGCAGGAAATCAGGCAGCTGAGGCAGGGCCTTCTTTCTTGAAGAAGGAGTTCTTCCGGTCTAATCCGGATGAGTTTGTTGGGGATCCAAAGGAGCCACTGAAGGCTAACGAGTGGTTGGAACAAATGAGTAAGACGTTTGAGATGCTTGGCATCGAGGACGGGGCACTGAAAGTGACCTTTGCATCCTTCCAGCTGAAGGGAGATGCGGGTCAATGGTGGAAGTACGAGAAGGCTCGTGTTGGTGGTACATGGGAGGCGTTTGTAAATGCTTTCCAGGAGAGGTTCTTATCTGCAGTGGCTAGGGAGAAGCTGAGGGATCAGTTTAGCCGGCTTAATCAGTAGGGCATGTCTGTGGTAGAGTTTGAGGCCACTTTCACTAGTTTGTCCAGGTTTGCACCTGAGTTGGTGGCGTCCGAAGAACGCCGTTGCTATGAGTTTGAGCGGAAGTTGAGGCGGGGCCTCAAGTTGAGGGTTGGTGGGTCTTTCATCCGTGAGTATAGACATTTAGTGAATGCTGCAGCTCATGTGGAGCTCTTAATGTAGGAGGAGGATGAGGGGCAGAGAGGCTCCAAGAGGAGCCAAGATGGTCAGGGTGATGGCAGGAGACAGAAGGGTTCTAACCCTCAGCAGTCTCAGGGTGGGGTTGCTAGGTCGACCTTTCCAGTGCCGAGTGCAGGCTCCGGGAGAAGTGGTCAGGGGGATTTCACCTGTTACAAGTGTGGCCAGCTGGGTCACAAAGTTTCGGTTTGCCCGCAGAAGGGAGGGGGTCAGCGAGCTGCTTCTTCATCAGCTAGACCTCAGGGCCAGAGTCAGGGCAGAGGCCAGTCCTTGTCTTGCTATCAGTGTGGTCAACCTGGGCACCTGAAGAGGTTTTGCCCGCAGTTGAGTGCCACTTCGGGAGTGTCTGGTTCCAGGTAGACGCAGAGTTTTCAGCCAGCCCAGTCTGTGCAGGCCTCGAGGGCAAATTCGGGGGCTTCGTCGTCCCAGTCAGTACAGCAGTCGTATGCTCTTAGAGGTGAGCAGGGGGATCAGGGGCCTACAGGGCGCGTGTATGCTATTACCGCGCAGGATTTAGTACCGGCTCCATCGGTAGTGAGAGGTACTTTTCTGTTTTGCAACTCGGTTGCTAGTGTGTTGATTGACACGGGTGCATCTCATTATTTTGTATCTGCTGCATTTGCATCTGTTTTAGAATTGGAGTTGGCACAGTTAGCATCTCCTATTTGTGTGGTATCGCCTTTGGGTGGTGAGTTGATCTTGAAACAAGGTGTTAGAGGTTGTGATATAGAGGTCGCCGACCATAGGCTTCCTTTTCCGTTTGTTGTCAGGCCCATGAAGGGCTTTGATGTTATTTTGGGTATGGACTGGCTATCGTCATACCGGGCTGTTATCGATTGCTACCGCCAGAGGGTCACGTTATGTACCTTGAGCGGGGAGTGGTTCCATTTCTTGGGAGACCGAGTTGGTAGTGTTTTGTCACCGGGGTATGATTCGCGAGGGCGAAGTGAGCTTAGTGGCCTACTTGCTAGCTTTGACAGTGGTGAGAGTGGTGAGACCCAGCTTGTATTGCCGAGGGTGGTTTGTGAGTATTCGGATGTCTTTCCCGAAGACCTTGTTAATTTGCCACCTCACCGAGAGATAGAGTTCTCTATTGATTTAGTGCCCGGCATGGCGCCGATTTCTATGGCACCTTACTGTTTTGCTCCAGCAGAGTTGGTTGAGTTGAAAGTTCAGCTCCAGGAATTGCTAGATAAGGGTTTTGTTTGCCCTAGTGTTTCACCGTGGGGAGCACCGGCCCTCTTTGCTAAAAAGAAAGATGGTGCCTTGAGATTGTGTATAGACTACCGGAAGTTGAATCGGGCTACGGTCAAGAATGAGTACCCTATGCCCCGTATAGATGATTTGTTTGACCAATTGAAGGGTTCCCGTTGTTTCTCTAAGATAGACTTGAGATCGAGTTACCACCAGTTGAGGGTCAGGGAGGAGGATATTCCTAAGACGACATTCCGTACGCGGTATGGCCATTATGAGTTCCTGGTGATGCCATCTAGGCTTACCAATGCACCGGCAGTCTTTATGGACTTGATGAACCGGATCTTCCGGGAATTCTTGGATCGATTTGTAGTCGTTTTCGTGGATGACATCCTTTTCTATTCACCTTCTGAGGAGGAGCACGAGGAACACTTGAGAGTGGTGCTTGAGTTGCTTAGAGCCCATAGGCTGTATGCCAAGTTTGGGAAGTGTGAGTTCTGGCTAGGAGAGGTGAAATTCTTAGGCCACGTGGTATCCGGGGAAGGAGTGTCTGTTGATACATCCAAGGTAGAGGCAGTGCAAGATTGGGCACAGCCTAAGAGTGTGTTTGAGATCTGCAGTTTTCTAGGATTAGCTGGGTATTACCGTCGGTTTGTGAAAGATTTCTCCAGGCTAGCTTCGCCTTTGACTAGATTGACGCGGAAAGGGCTCAAGTTTGTGTGGAGTGAGACTTGTGAAAAGTCGTTCCAAGAGCTGAAGGTTAGATTGACCACTGCTCCAATTTTGATTATTCCGGAGAGAGGGTTGGGTTATGCGGTTTATTGTGATGCCTCGCGAGAGGGTTTGGGTTGTGTGTTGATGCAAGAAAGGAAAGTGGTAGCTTATGGCTCACGTCAGTTGAAAATTCACGAGAAGAATTACCCCACACATGACCTAGAGTTAGCAGCAGTGATCTTTGCCTTGAAGATTTGGAGGCACTATCTTTATGGTGAGAAGTTCGAGGTGTTCTCGGACCACAAGAGTTTGAAGTATCTGTTTACACAGAGAGACTTGAATTTGAGGCAGAGGAGATGGATGGAGTTCATTGAGGACTACGACTTTGAGTTGCACTATCACCCGGGGAAGGCCAATGTTGTGGCCGATGCCCTTAGTAGGAAATCCATTAGTGATGTAGCCTGTATTGCCATCTGAGAATGGGAGATGTTGGGAGCACTTGGCGAGTTTGATTTGCTACTGGGCGAATCTGTTGAGGCTGCGGCCTTGTTTTCCGTTGTCGCGCAGCCTACACTTGTGACTAGAGTGTTAGAGGCATAGAGAGGTGACCTTGAGGTAGAATCCCTCCGAGAGAAGATCTCGGGTGGGAAGGTTGAGAAGGGTTTGACGGTGTATCCCGACCTGAGTGTGAGATACCGAGACCGTTTGTTTGTGCCGGAGTCTTGCCGAGAGGAAGTACTCCGATAGTTTCACCATTCACGTCTTACAGTGCATCCGGGAGGCACTAAGATGTACCGGGATTTGGGTCTCCAGTTTTGGTGGCGGGGTATGAAGAGAGATGTGGCTGTTTTCGTATCGAAGTGCCTTACTTGCCAGCAAGTGAAGGCCGAGCATCAGAGGCCAGCGGGTTTGTTGCAACCCTTGCCTATTGCCGAGTGAAAGTGGAAGCATGTCACTATGGACTTCGTTGTAGGTCTTCCGAGGACTCAGCGGAGTAGTGATGCTATTTGGGTGGTTGTAGACCGGTTGACTAAGTCGGCGCACTTCATTCCTATGCGCGTGAGAGATTCAGTAGATCATCTTGCTGACTTGTATATTCGGGACATAGTGAGATTGCACAGGGTCCCAGTGACGATCGTCTCAGATAGAGATCCTCGTTTTACTGCTAGGTTGTGGCAGAGTTTGCAAAGTGCCTTGGGTACTAAGTTGACCTTTAGTACGGCTTATCATCCTCAGATTGATGAGCAGTCCAAGCTTACTATTCAGGTCCTTGAGGATATGCTTCGGGGTTGTGTCCTTGACTTTAGTGGGACGTGGGAGAGGCACTTACCATTGGTGGAGTTTGCCTACAACAACAGCTTTCAGTCTAGTATCGGTATGGCACCGTTTGAGGCCCTGTATGGCCGGCCATGTAGGTCTCCAGTTTGTTGGGCTGAGGTGGGTGACGCACCTTTGTTGGGTCCGGAGTTGGTTAGGGAGACGACGGAGAAAGTTGAACTTATCCGTAGGAGGCTGGTTACAGCCCAGAGTCGTCAAAAATCTTATGCCGACCATAGGAGGAGGCCTTTGGCGTTTGAGGTAGGTGATCATGTTTTCTTGAAAATATCACCTAGGCGAGGTTTGATGAGGTTCGGGAAGAGTGGGAAGTTATCCCCTCGGTTTATTGGGCCTTTTGAGATCCTTGAGAGGATTGGCGAGGTTGCTTATCGTTTGGCTTTGCCGCCGTAGTTGTCCGGAGTGCATGACGTCTTTCATGTTAGTATGCTTCGGAAGTACGAGCCGGATCCATCGCATGTATTAGATTGGACCGACTTAGAGGTAGATGAGGATGCCTCGTATGAGGAGAGACCAGTTCGGGTCTTGGATAGACGGGATCAAGTCCTGCGTGGCAAGACCATCTCTTTAATGAAGGTTTTGTGGAAACATCACGGAGTGGAGGAAGCCACTTGGGAATGTGAGTTGGAAGTCCGCGAGAAATATCCGGACTTGTTTACTGACGAGTCATCTTGTATTTAGGTTTTGTAATATTGTTGGACTTAAGATCTTTATATATGTCTTAAGTTGTAAAACATTGGTAGTGTTTTGGTTTAATGGAAGTATGTTGTAGAACTTACCTTGATATGGGAAGTTGATTATGATATTGCATATGTTGGCTATATTGTAGAATTGGAGTTGTATCATGTATATTGATAATGATATGAACTGTGAACCATGCATGTTGAAAATGGTTGGAAATGGAAGGAAATTGCATGATAATAATGCACTTATAATATACATTGTGAAATACCTCTTGAAAAGGGATGGAATTGACCGGTAATGGGTCGAAATGTTTGAATATCATGTCGTAATATTGTTGGACATGGGGAAAACTTTTTTTTGAACTTGTGTTTAATTTCGGGGACAAAATTCTTTAAGGGAGGGAGGTTATAGCGATCCCGGGTTTACCCTTGTTGTACAGTGATCCGGACATGTGTCCGTGGATGATAGTTGTTGATTATTACCTGGTGTACATCCTTTCTTACTTTGTATTTGAGTTATAGGATGTGTTGGGCAGGTTTGTTACAGGTTGGTTGAGATTAGAAACCAAAACTAGTTGCCCAGATTTTGACCTGTCCGCTTGAGCGGGGGTTTTGGCGGTCGAGCTGGAGTTTCACCCATCCAGTATTTCCTGTGCAGTGTTCGACGCTCGAGCGTGGGATTGGCCGCTCGAGCGGGATTGTGTGAGTGTCGCTCGAGCGGGGAGTTGGAAGCTCGAGCGGGAGACCTGTCTGCAAAAGTTCTGGGAGTGTGTATCCTCCGCTCGAGCGGGATAGTTGACGCTCGAGCGGGAGTCTGTGAGTGACGCTCGAGCGGGGAGTTTGACACTCGAGCGGGGCAACTTTTATATAAATCCGAGATCTGACTTTTGGATCACTTTTTCAAGATCTTTTTTCTCTCTTACTTTTCCAAAAAGCCATTTTCAGAGCTTCTCACTCTAAAACTGGCCTTTCTCTCTTAGATTTGATCTAGTAGGAGTTGTTTGCTCACTTTTGGTCTTTACGAAAGTTGTGTTGATCGTCGAGGGCTACATTTTAATCTGAAAATTTAGGAGTTTGAAGCATTTTGGTTTTGGTCTTCATCTCCATTGGAGCTCAAACTTTGAGGTACGGATATCCTACTCCTCTCTATGAGTTTTGTCTTTAAATTTTAGTATTTTGAGATGTTGGGGTTGGTTTGGTAATTTCGTGAAAGTTTGGGGCCTTTGTGTAAATTTACAAAAGTTAGGGTTTTAGCTATATAAAGCCTAGATGCATGTTCAGCATGGAAAAAGTGAAATTAATGTTAAAACATTAATGAAAATGGAACCTAAGGGTTGTAATGTTAATTATGGAAAATGCCCTAATTACATTGATTGATTAATTTGTATAATTAATTGTTGGGAATGAGGAATTGAATTGAGAATGTGGAAATTGGAAAGGGAAGGGGTTAAAGGGTGTAGTTGGATTATTTATCACTCACCTAGTTGAAATGTTGATTTAATATCCATTTGTGCATTTATTTTCTGTTTAGAAATAACTGCTTTGGACTATCGTTGGAGGATAGTCGTGATTGTTGTAGATAATGTATGATGATTAGGCAAACTAAAACTAATCGATTGAATGTGTTATAGAGTATGACGGTGGATTGAATACATTAATTTTATGTATTGATTGATTGTGTATAGAACCTTTGTGTTTATATGCATTGTGTATAGAGGAGGAGATGGGGGATGTATTCCGCGGTTTAGGGAAAGATGGGGGATGTACCTCTAAACCGGATAGTGTTGGGAGGAGATGGGGGATGAACTCCGTAGATACAGCTCATATGCTTGTCTAGAGAAGTGAAGATACAGCTCATAGGCTTATCTTTGAGAAGTGTAGATACAGCTCATATGCTTGTCTAGTGAAGTGTGGATATAGCTTATATGCTTATCTGTTGATGCGTGATATGTTTATCTATTGATATGTTGATATAGCTAATATGCTTATCTACTAAATAAAGGTGGAGAATGAAAAGTAACATAGACTTGTATGTTATGAAACTGTGATGAGATATATGTGGATGTATCGGTATTGGCCATCTATCAATTGCTAATCTTTTAGTCATCATTCATAGTTGGTTTAGTATATCTCTGCTGGGCTGTGGCTCACCCTATATGGGAATATCATTTTCAGGTACAGGTAGCATGCCACCTCCAAGGACGTAGCTTGGGAGGCTAGAGGCAGGCGGACTTTTGTCGTTTTATTTCTTTGATGTATTACATGTATATTCAAGCCAAGGGCTTAATGTGTGAATGAGTTAGCACTCTTTTGTTGTAACCAAGTGTTAACTTGGAAAGCTGTAAGCCCGTAGGCCATTTGCTTTTGTTGTTAACATGTAATATTTTTGTAAGAAACTACTCTGATGAATAGAAGAATGTTTATCTTTATTACCAATTCATGTCTATATTAATGGGTTTAATGTTATTCTTTTGAGAGCGTTACAATTAAACTTCCTTTTTTATTTAATTTCCAAATAGATCGTTAAGATATAATGGTTTCTTGAATGAACTTCCAATTTTAATTTTCTGCAACTTCCATTTTTATATCTATTCAACTTCTTTTTTTTATTCAAGTTTCTTTTCTATTCAACTTCTTTTTTTATTTAATTTCCAAATAGATTGTTATGGTACAGTGGTTTCTGGATTGAACTTTCATTTTTAATTTTATGCAATTTTCATTTTTATTTTTATTTAACTTCCTTTTTTATTCAAGTTTCTTTTCTACTCAACTTCCTTTTTTATTTAATTTCCAAATAAATCGTTAAGGTATAGTTGTTTCTGGATTGAACTTCCATTTTTAATTTTCTGCAACTTCCATTGTTATTTTTATTCAATTTACTTTTCTATTCAACTTCCTTTTTTATTTAATTTCCAAACAGATCGTTAAGGTATAGTGGTTTCTAGAATGAACTTCCATTTTTAATTTTCTGCAACTTTCATTTTTATTTTTATTCGACTTCCATTTTTATTCAAGTCATTTTCTATTCAACTTCCTTTTTTATTTAATTTCCAAATAGATAGTTAAGGTATAGTGGTTTCTTGAATGAACTTCCAATTTTAATTTTCTGCAACTTCCATTTTTATTTCTATTCAACTTCTTTTTTTATTCCAGTTTCTTTTCGATTCAACTTCCTTTTTTATTTAATTTCCAAATAGATCGTTAAGGTAGAGTGGTTTCTGGATTGAACTTCCATTTTTAATTTTATGCAACTCTCACTTTTATTTTTTTTCAACTTCCATTTTTATTATATTTACTTTTCTATTAAACTTCCTGTTTTATTTAATTTCCAAATAGATCGTTAAGGTATAGTGGTTTCATGAATGAACTTCCATTTTTAATTTTATGCAACTTCTATTTTTATTTTTATTGAACTTCCATTTTTCTTCAAGTTATTTTTCTATTCAACTTCTTTTTTTATTTTTATTCGACTTCCATTTTTATTTTTATTCAACTTCCATTTTTATTTTTATTCAACTTCCATTTTTATTCAAGTCATTTTTCTATTCAACTTCCTTTTTTATTTAATTTCCAAATAGATCGTGATGGTATAGTGGTTTCTTGAATGAACTTTCAATTTTAATTTTCCACAACTTCCATTTTTATTTCTATTCAACTTCTTTTTTTATTCAAGTTTCTTTTCTATTCAACTTTTTTTTTTATTTAATTACCAAATAGATTGTTATGGTATAGTGGTTTCTGGATTGAACTTTCATTTTTAATTTTATGCAATTTCCATTTTTATTTTTGTTTAACTTCCTTTTTTATTCAAGTTTCTTTTCTACTCAACTTCCTTTTTTATTTAATTTTCAAATATATCGTTAAGTTATTGTGGTTTCTTGAATGAACTTCCATTTTTAATTTTCTGCAACTTCCGTTTTTATTTTTATTTGACTTCTATTTTTATTCAAGTCATTTTTCTATTCAACTTCCTTTTTTATTTAATTTCCAAATAGATCGTTAAGGTATAGTGGTTTCTGGACTGAAATTTTATTTTTAATTTTATGCAACTTTCACTTTTATTTTTTTTTCAACTTCGATTTTTATTCAATTTACTTTTCTATTAAACTTCATTTTTTATTTAATTTCCAAATAGATCGTTAAGGTATAGTGGTTTCTCGAATGAACTTCCAATTTTAATTTTCTGTAACTTTCATTTTTATTTCTATTCAACTTCTTTTTTTATTCAAGTTTCTTTTCTATTCAACTTCTTTTTTTATTTAATTTTCAAATAGATTGTTATGGTATAGTGGTTTCGGGTTTGAACTTTCATTTTTAATTTTATGCAACTTTCACTTTTATTTTTATTGAACTTCCATTTTTATTGAATTTACTTTTCTATTAAACTTTCTTTTTTATTTAATTTCCAAATAGATCGTTAAGGTATAGTGGTTTCTTGAATGAACTTCCAAATTTAATTTTCTGCAACTTCCATTTTTATTTCTATTCAACTTCTTTTTTTATTCAAGTTTCTTTTCTATTCAACTTTTTTTTTTATTTAATTTTCAAAATGATTATTATGGTATAGTGGTTTCAGGATTGAACTTTAATTTTTAATTTTATGCAATTTCCATTTTTATTTTTATTTAACTTCTTTTTTTATCCAAGTTTCTTTTCTACTCAACTTCGTTTTTTATTTAATTTCCAAATAGATCGTTAAGGTATAGTTGTTTCTGGATTGAACTTCCATTTTTAATTTTCTGCAACTTCCATTTTTATTTTTATTCAATTTACTTTTCTATTAAACTTCCTTTTTTATTTAATTTCCAAACAGATCGTTAAGGTATAGTGGTTTCTTGAATGAACTTCCATTTTTAATTTTCTGCGACTTCCATTTTTATTTTTATTCGACTTCCATTTTTATTCAATTCATTTTTCTATTCAACTTCGTTTTTTATTTAATTTCCAAATAGATCGTTAAGGTATAGTGGTTTCTTGAATGAACTTCCAATTTTAATTTTCTGCAACATCTATTTTTATTTCTATTCAACTACTTTTTTTATTCAAGTTTCTTTTCTATTCAACTTCTTTTTTTAATTAATTTCCAAATAGATTGTTATGGTACAGTGGTTTCTGGATTGAATTTTCATTTTTAATTTTAGGCAACTTTTACTTTGATTTTTATTGAACTTCCATTTTTATTGAATTTACCTTTCTATTAAACTTTCTTTTTTATTTAATTTCCAAATAGATTGTAAAGGTATAGTGGTTTCTTGAATGAATTTCCAATTTTAATTTTCTGCAACTTCCATTTTTTTTTCTATTCAACTTCTTTTTTTATTCAAGTTTCTTTTCTATTCAATTTCTTTTTTTATTTAATTTCCAAATAGATTGTTATGGTATAGTGGTTTCTGGATTGAATTTTCATTTTTAATTTTATGCAAATTTTACTTTTATTTTTAACAAACTTCCATTTTTATTGAATTTACTTTTCTATTAAACTTTCTTTTTTATTTAATTTCCAAATAGATCGTAAAGGTATAGTGGTTTCTTTAATGAACTTCCATTTTTAATTTCATGCAACTTTCATTTCTATTTTTATTCCACTTCCATTTTAATTCAAGTTATTTTTCTATTCAACTTCCTTTTTTATTTAATTTCGAAATAGATCGTTATGGTATAGTGGTTTTTTGAATGAACTTCCATTTTTTTTTTTCTAAAACTTCAATTTTTATTTTTATTCAACTTCCATTTTTATTCAAGTCATTTTTCTATTCAACTTTCTTTTTTATTTAATTTCCAACTAGATCGTAAAGGTATAGTGGTTCCTTGAATGAATTTCCAATTTTAATTTTCTGCAACTTCCATTTTTTTTTCTATTCAACTTCTTTTTTTATTCAAGTTTCTTTTCTATTCAATTTCTTTTTTTATTTAATTTCCAAATAGATTGTTATGGTATAGTGGTTTCTGGATTGAATTTTCATTTTTAATTTTATGCAACTTTTACTTTTATTTTTAACAAACTTCCATTTTTATTGAATTTACTTTTCTATTAAACTTTCTTTTTTATTTAATTTCCAAATAGATCGTAAAGGTATAGTGGTTTCTTTAATGAACTTCCATTTTTAATTTCATGCAACTTTCATTTCTATTTTTATTCTACTTCCATTTTTATTCAAGTTATTTTTCTATTCAACTTCCTTTTTTATTTAATTTCCAAATAGATCGTTAAGGTATAGTGGTTTTTTGAATGAACTTCCATTTTTTATTTTCTGCAACTTCAATTTTTATTTTTATTCAACTTCCATTTTTATTCAAGTCATTTTTCTATTCAACTTTCTTTTTTATTTAATTTCCAACTAGATCGTAAAGGTATAGTGGTTTCTTGAATGAACTTCCATTTTTAATTTTCTGCAACTTCCATTTTTATTCAAGTCATTTTTCTATTCAACTTCCTTTTTTATTTAATTTCCAAATAGATCGCTAAGGTATAGTGCTTTCTGGATTGAACTTCCATTTTTAATTTTATGCAACTTTCATTTTTATTTTTATTCAACTTCCATTTTTATTCAATTTACTTTTCCATTAAACTTCCTTTTTTGTTTAATTTCCCAATAGATCGTTAAGGTATAGTGGTTTCTTTAATGATCTTCCATTTTTAATTTTCTGCAACTTCCATTTTTATTTCCATTCGACTTCCATTTTTACTCAAGTTATTTTTCTATTCAACTTCATTTTTTATTTAATTTCCAAATAAATCGTTAAGGTATAGTGGTTTCTTGAATGAACTTCCATTTTTAATTTTCTGCAACTTCCATTTTTAGTTTTATTCGACTTCCATTTTTATTCAATTTACTTTTCTATTCAACTTCTTTTTTTATTTAATTTCCAAGTAGATCGTTAAGGTATAGTAGTTTCTGGATTGAACTTCCATTTTTAATTTTATGCGACTTTCATTTTTATTTTTATTCAACTTCCATTTTTATTTAATTCACTTTTCTATTAATCTTCTTTTTTTATTTAATTTCCAAATAGATCGTTAAGGTGTAGTGGTTTTTTGAATGAACTTCCATTTTTAATTTTTGCAACTTCCTTTTTTATTTCTATTCAACTTCCATTTTTATTCATGTTATTTTTCTATTCAACTTCCTTTTTTATTTAATTTCCAAATAGATCGTTAAGGTATAGTGGTTTTTTAATGAACTTTCAATTTTAATTTTCTGCAACTTCCATTTTTATTTCTATTCAACTTCTTTTTTTATTCAAGTTTCTTTTCTGTTCAACTTCCTTTTTTACTTACTTTCCAAATAGATCGTTAAGGAATAGTGGTTTCTGGACTGAACTTCCATTTTGAATTTTATGCAACTGCCACTTTTATTTTTTTTCAACTTCCATTTTTATTCAATTTACTTTTCTATTAAACTTCCTTTTTTATTTAATTTCCAAATTGATCGTTAAGGTATAGTGGTTTCTTGAATGATCTTCCATTTTTAATTTTTCGCAACTTCCATTTCTATTTTTATTCGCCTTCCAATTTTACTCAAGTTATTTTTCTATTCAACTTCATTTTTTATTTAATTTCCTAGTAGATCGTTAAGGTATAGTGGTTTTTGACTGAACTTCCAATTTTAATTTTCTGTAATTTTCATTTTTTTTTCTATTCAACTTCTTTTTTTATTCAAGTTTCTTTTCTATTCAACTTTTTTTTTATTTAATTTTTAAATAGATTGTTATGGTATAGTGGTTTGGGGATTGAACTTTCATTTTTAATTTTATGCAACCTTCACTTTTATTTTTATTGAACTTCCATTTTTATTGAATTTACTTTTCTATTAAACTTCCTTTTTTATTTAATTTCCAAATAGATCGTTAAGGTATAGTGGTTTCAGGACTGACCTTCCATTTTTAATTTTATGCAACTTTCACTTTTATTTTTTTTCAACTTCCATTTTTATTCAATTTACTTTTCTATTAAACTTCATTTTCTATTTAATTTCCAAATAGATCGTTAAGGTATAGTGGTTTCTTGAATAAACTTCCAATTTTAATTTTCTGCAACTTCCATTTTTATTTCTATTCAACTTCTTTTTTTATTCAAGTTTCTATTCTATTCAACTTCTTTTTTATTTAATTTCCAAATAGATTGTTATGGTATTGTGGTTTTTTGATTGAACTTTCATTTTTAATTTTATGCAACTTTCACTTTTATTTTTATTGAACTTCCATTTTTATTGCATTTACTTTTCTATTAAACTTTTCTTTTTTATTTAATTTCCAAATAGATCGTTAAGGTATAGTGGTTTGTTTAATGAACTTCCATTTTTAATTTTATGCAACTTTCATTTTTATTTTTATTCAACTTCCATTTTTATTCAAGTTATTTTTCTATTCAACTTCCTTTTTTATTTAATTTCCAAATAGATCGTTAAGGTATAGTGGTTTCTTGAATGAACTTCCATTTTTTGTTTTCTGCAACTTCCATTTTTATTTTTATTCGACTTCCATTTTTATTCAAGTCATTTTTCTATTCAACTTTCTTTTTTATTTAATTTCCAAATAGATCGCTAAGGTATAGTGGTTTCTTGAATGAACTTCCAGTTTTTATTTTCTGCAACTTCCATTTTCATTTTTATTTGACTTCCATTTTTATTCAAGTCATTTTTCTATTCAACTTCTTTTTTTATTTAATTTCCAAATAGATCGTTAAGGTATAGTAGTTTCTTGAATGAACTTTCAATTTTAATTTTCTGCAACTTCCATTTTTATTTCAATTCAACTTCTTTTTTTATTCAAGTTTCTTTTCCATTCAACTTCCTTTTTTACTTATTTTCCAAATAGATCGTTAAGGTATAGTGGTTTCTGGACTGAACTTCCATTTTTAATTTTATGCAACTTTCACTTTCATTTTTTTTCAACTTCCATTTTTATTCAATTTAGTTTACTATTAAACTTCCTTTTTTATTTAATTTCTAAATAGATCGTTAAGGTATAGTGGTTTCTTGAATGATCTTCCATTTTTAATTTTCTGCAACTTTCATTTTTATTTTCATTCGACTTCCATTTTTACTCAAATTATTTTTCTATTCAACTTCATTTTTTATTTAATTTCCAAATAGATCGTTAAGGTTTAGTGGTTTCTTGAATGAACTTCCATTTTTAATTTTCTGCAACTTCCATTTTTATTTTTATTCGACTTCCATTTTTATTCAATTTAATTTTCTATTCAACTTCCTTTTTATTTAATTTCCAAATAGATCGTTAAGGTATAGTGGTTTCTGGAATGAACTTCCATTTTTAATTTTAAGCAACTTTCAATTTTATTTTTATTCAACCTCCATTTTTATTTAATTTACTTTTCTATTAAATTTCCTTTTTTATTTAATTTCCAAATAGATCGTTAAGGTATAGTGGTTTCTTGAATGAACTTCCAATTTTAATTTTCTGTAACTTTCATTTTTTTTTCTATTCAACTTCTTTTTTTATTCAAATTTCTTTTCTATTCAACTTCATTTTTTATTTAATTTTCAAATAGATTGTTATGGTATAGTGGTTTGGGGATTGAACTTTCATTTTTAATTTTATGCAACTTTCACTTTTATTTTTATTGAGCTTCCATTTTTGTAGAATTTACTTTTCTATTAAACTTCCTTTTTTATTTAAATTCCAAATAGATCGTTAAGGTATAGTGGTTTCTGGACTGAACTTCCATTTTTAATATTATGCAACTTTCACTTTTATTTTTTTTCAACTTCCATTTTTATTTCATTTACTTTTCTATTAAACTTACTTTTTTATTTAATTTCCAAATAGATCGTTAAGGTATAGTGGTTTCTTGAATGATCTTCCATTTTTAATTTTCTGCAACTTCCATTTTTATTTTTATTCGACTTCCATTTTTACTCAAGTTATTTTTCTATTCAACTTCCTTTTTTTATTTAATTTCCAAATAAAACGTTAAGGTATAGTGACTTCTTGAATGAACTTCCATTTTTAATTTTCTGCAACTTCCATTTTTGTTTTTATTTAACTTCCTTTTTCATTCTAGTTTCTTTTCTACTCAACTTCCTTTTTATATAATTTCCAAATAGACGTTAAGGTATAGTGGTTTTTGGATTGAACTTCCATTTTTAATTTTATGCAACTTTCACTTTTATTTTTATTCAACTTCCATTTTTATTAAATTTTCTTTTCTATTAAGCTTCATTTTTTATTTAATTTCCAAATAGATCGTTAAGGTTTAGTAGTTTCTTGAATGAACTTCCATTTTTAATTTTCTGCAACTTCCATTTTTATTTTTATTCGACTTCCATTTTTATTCAATTTACTTTTCTATTCAACTTCTTTTTTTATTTAATTTCCAAATAGATCGTTAAGGTATAGTGGTTTCTGGATTGAACTTCCATTTTTAATTTTATGCAACTTTCATTTTTATTTTTATTCAACTTCCATTTTTATTTAATTTACTTTTCTATTAAACTTCCTTTTTTATTTAATTTCCAAGTAGATCGTTAAGGTATAGTGGTTTCTTGAATGAACTTTCATTTTTAATTTTCTACAGCTTCCATTTTTATTTCTATTCAACTTCCATTTTTATTCATGTTATTTTTCTATTCAACTTCCTTTTTATTTAATTTCCAAATAAATCGTTATGGTATTGTGGTTTCTTGAATGAACTTCCATTTTTAATTTTCTGCAACTTCCATTTTTATTTTTATTGAACTTCCCTTTTATTCCAGTTTCATTTCTACTCAACTTCCTTTTTTATTTAATTTCCAAATAGATCGTTAAGGTATACTGGTTTCTGGATTGAACTTCCATTTTTAATTTTCTGCAACTTTCATTTTTATTTTTATTCAACTTTTATTTTTATTCAATGTACTTTTCTATCAAACTTCCTTTTTTTATTTAATTTCCAAACAGATCGTTAAGGTATAGCGGTTTCCTGAATTAACTTACATTTTAAATTTTTTGCAACTTCCATTTTTATTTTTATTCGACTTCCATTTTTATTCAAGTCGTTTTTCTATTCAACTTCCATTTTTATTTAATTTCCAAATAGATCGTTAAGGTATAGTGGTTTCTTGAATGAACTTTCAATTTTAATTTTCTGCAACTTCCATTTTTATTTCTATTCAACTTCTTTTTTTATTCAAGTTCCTTTTCCATTCAACTTCCTTTTTTACTTACTTTCCAAATAGATCGTTAAGGTATAGTGGTTTCTGGATTGAACTTCCAATTTTAATTTTATGCAACTTTCACTTTTCTTTTTTTTTCAACTTCCATTTTTATTCAATTTACTTTTCGATGAAACTTCCGTTTTTATTTATTTTCCAAATAGATCGTTAAGGTATAGTGGTTTCTTGAATGATCTTCCATTTTTAATTTTCTGCAACTTCCATTTTTATTTTTATTAGACTTCCATTTTTAGTCAAGTTATTTTTCTATTCCACTTCCTTTTTTATTTAATTATCAAATAGATCGTTAAGGTATAGTGGTTTCTTGAATGAACTCCCAATTTTAATTTTCTGTAACTTCCATTTTTTTTTCTATTCAACTTCTTTTTTTATTTAATTTTCAAATAGATTGTTATGGTATAGTGGTTTGGGGATTGAACTTTCATTTTTAATTTTATGCGACTTTCACTTTTATTTTTATTGAGCTTCCATTTTTATTGTATTTACTTTTCTATTAAACATCCTTTATTATTTAATTTCCAAATAGATCATTAAGGTATAGTGGTTTCTGGACTGAACTTCCATTTTTAATTTTATGCAACTTTCTGAACTTCCATTTTTAATTTTATGCAACTTTCACTTTTATTTTTTTTTGAACTTCCATTTTTATTCAATTTACATTTCTATTAAACTTCTTTTTTTATTTAATTTCCAAATAGATTGTTAAGGTATAGTGGTTTCTTGAATGAACTTCCGATTTTAATTTTCTGCAACTTCCATTTTTATTTCTAATTAACTTCTTTTTTTTTTTATTCAAGTTTCTATTCTATTCAACTTCTTTTTTATTTAATTTCCAAATAGATTGTGATGCTATAGTGGTTTCTAGATTGAATTTCATTTTAAATTTTATGTAACTTTAACTTTTATTTTTATTGAACTTCCATTTTTATTACATTTACATTTCTATTAAACTTTCTTTTTTATTTAATTTCCAAATGGATCGTTAAGGTATAGTGGTTTCTTTAATGAACCTCCATTTTTAATTTTATGCAACTTTCATTTTTATTTTTATTCAACTTCCATTTTTATTCAAGTTATTTTTCTAATCAACTTCCTTTTTTATTTAATTTCCAAATAGATCGTTAAGGTATAGTGGTTTCTTGAATTAACTTCCATTTTTAATTTTCTACAACTTCCATTTTTATTTTTATTTGACTTCCATTTTTATTCAAGTCATTTTTCTATTCAACTTCCATTTTTATTTAATTTCCAAATAGATCGCTAAGGTATAGTGCTTTCTGGATTGAACTTCCACTTTTAATTTTTTGCAACTTTCATTTTTATTTTTAGTCCACTTCCATTTTTATTCAATTTACATTTCTATTAAACTTCCTTTTTTATTTAATTTCCAAATATATCGTTAAGGTAGAGTGGTTTCTTGAATGATCTTCCATTTTTAATTCTCTGCAACTTCCATTTTTATTTTTATTCGACTTCCATTTTTACTCAAGTTATTTTTCTATTCAACTTCCTTTTTTATGTAATTACGAAATAGATCGTTAAGGTATAGTGACTTCTTGAATGAACTTCCATTTTTAATTTTCTGCAATTTCCATTTTATTTTTATTTAACTTCCTTTTTCATTCTAGTTTCTTTTCTACTAAACTTTGTTTTTTATATAATTTCCAAATAGACCGTTAAGGCATAGTGGTTTCTGGATTGAACTTCCATTTTTAATTTTATGCAACTTTCACTTTTATTTTTATTTAACTTCCATTTTTATTCAATTTATTTTTCTATTAAACTTCATTTTTTATTTAATTTCCAAATAGATCGTTAAGGTATAGTGGTTTCTTGAATGAACTTCCATTTTTAATTTTCTGCAACTTCCTTTTTTATTTAATTTCCAAATAGATCGTTTAGGTATAGAGGTTTTTGGATTGAATTTCCATTTTTAATAATATGCAACTTTCATTTTTATTTTTATTCAACTTGCATTTTTATTCAATTTACTTTTCTATTAAACTTCATTTTTTATTTAATTTCGAAATAGATCGTTAAGGTATAGTGGTTTCTTGAATGAACTTCCATTTTTAATTTTCTGCAACTTCCTTTTTTATTTAATTTCCAAATAGATCGTTTAGGTATAGAGGTTTTTGGATTGAATTTCCATTTTTAATATTATGCAACTTTCATTTTTATTTTTATTCAACTTCCATTTTTATTCAATTTACTTTTCTATTAAACTTCTTTTTTTATATAATTTCC
Organism: Camellia sinensis; assembly: GCF_055761805.1. Lineage (NCBI taxonomy): Eukaryota > Viridiplantae > Streptophyta > Magnoliopsida > Ericales > Theaceae > Camellia > Camellia sinensis. The sequence continues at coordinate 8,895,958 of NC_138962.1, read as the reverse complement.
AAATAGATCGTTAAGGTATAGTGGTTTCCTGAATGAACTTCCATTTTTAATTTTATGCAACTCCATTTTTATTTTTATTCGACTTCCATTTTTATTCAAGTTATTTTTCTATTCAACTTCCTTTTTTATTTAATTTCCGAATAGATCGTTAAAGTATAGTGGTTTCTTGAATAAACCTCCAATTTTAATTTTCTGCAACTTCCATTTTTATTTCTATTCAACATCTTTTTTTATTCAAGTTTCTTTCCTATTCAACTTCCTTTTTTATTTAATTTCCAAATAGATTATTAAGGTATAGTGGTTTCTGGATTGAGCTTGCATTTTGAATTTTATGCAATATTCACTTTTATTTTTATTAAACTTCCATTTTTATTCAATTTACTTTTCCATTAAACTTCGTTTTTTATTTAATTTCCAAATAGATCGTTAAGGTATAATGGTTTCTTGAATGAACTTCCATTTTTAATTTTCTGCAACTTCCATTTTTTTTTATTCGACTTTTATTTTTATTCAATTTATTTTTCTTTTCAACTTCCATTTTTATTTAATTTACAAATAGATCGTTAAGGTATAGTGGTTTCTTGAATGAACTTCCATTTTAAATTTTCTGCAACTTTCATTTTTATTGTACTTCCTTTTTAATTCAAGTTTCTTTTCTACTCAGCTTCGTTTTTTATTTAATTTCAAAATAGATCGTTAAGGTATAGTGGTTTCTGCATTGAACTACCATTTTTAATTTTATGCAACTTTCAATTTTATTTTTATTCAACATCCATTTTTATTCAATTTACTTTTCTATTCAACTTCCATTTTTATTTAATTTCCAAATAGATCGTTATGGTATAGTGGTTTCTGGATTGAACTTCCATTTTTAATTTTATGCAACTTTCATTTTTATTTTTATTCAACTTTCATTTTTATTTTTATTTGACTTCCATTTTTATTCAAGTTATTTTTTTCTTCAACTTCCTTTTTTATTTAATTTCCAAATAGATCGTTAAGGTATAGTGGTTTCTTGAATAAACTTCCATTTTTAATTTTCTACAACTTCCATTTTTATTTCTATTCAACATCTTTTTTTATTCAAGTTTCTTTTCTATTCAACTTCCTTTTTTATTTAATTTCCAAATAGATTGTTAAGGTATGGTGGTTTCTGGATTGAACTTGCATTTTGAATTTTATGCAACTTTCACTTTTATTTTTATTCAACTTCCATTTTTATTCAATTTACTTTTCTATGAATCTTCGTTCTTTATTTAATTTCCAAATAGATCGTTAAGGTATAATGGTTTCTTGAATGAATTTCCATTTTTAATTTTCTGCAACTTCCATTTTTTTTTTTCGACTTCTGTTTTTATTCAATTTATTTTTCTTTTCAACTTCCGTTTTTATTTAATTTCCAAATAGATCGTTAAGGTATTGTCACGCCCCCAAACCGCCCCTAGTAGTTTGGTGCCGTGATGGCCAGTAACCCGAGGTTACCGAAGGCCGTCTTACAAAAATCACACACAATCAGAGTATAAAATATGGGGCTTACAAGTGCGGAAGCAATATATATATATACATATAAAAAATCTAAATAGTCCATGAGAGCCGTGCATAAGTCCAATGGAATGTCATACATCAAACATCTTTACAAGTCTTACAATTTAGGTACAGCAAGAATGAGATACAAAACACATCCCGACTAAAAGGCTTCTCAAGCCGACATATGCCAAAACAAACAAAGAACATAAGCCGAGAAGCATAATCTTCAAGACGATGCAAAACGCAAATCCAAAACATGTCGGCTATACGCCCAAAACACATCGGCAATCAAAACACATCGGCAATCACGTCTAGGCCTCAATGCCTTCTTGTTCATCACCTACATATATATAGAGAGAGGGTGAGCTTGGATACTCAGTGAATGATATTAGAAATAAAGGTTTGCATGATTGATATCCAAGATTTCTTTCAAAACAATACAAAGTATACTTTACAATCAAGAAAAAGTCAAGTTCATTGCCGGCCTTTCAAGTTCTTTGGATGTTATTACATCTACTTAATACAAGAGGGTGATGACATTCTCAAAACAAGAGTGCAGTTGCATTATAGTCCCCTGCAACTAAGGACCTTCAAGACAAGCTGTGCTGCGAAAGTTTAGAGTCCTCTAGCACTAAGGACTGTCAAGACAAGCTGTGCTGCGAAAGTTTAGAGTCCTCTAGCACTAAGGACTGTCAAGACAAGCTGTGCTGCGAAAGTTTAGAGTCCTCTAGCACTAAGGACTGTCAAGACAAGAGTGCAGTTGCATTATAGTCCCCTGCAACTAAGGACTTTCAAGACGAGTCATCAAAACAAGATAGCATTTGATATACAAAATAGGGATAGTCATTCATGCTAGATCAAGTACTTTTCAAAACAAGGCAAAACAAGATTTATCAAAACAAGTGTAACATAGCTTTATTAGAAATACCACTCACATCGTTTCTTCACACGTCGGGGTCGAGACAAGCCCAAGTCCTACAACACATGGCAAAGCCTATTGAATGCGCTTTCAAACGAGTCTCTCATGTACACAAATGTTTTCAGAAAACATGCTGGGCACCAACCAGGTCTAGGCCGAGGTTCCACACCTCCTTGTCGAGGTGTGTTCCCGAGGGCCACATGCAAGGAAAAGAGGTCGGGAAACTCTGGGTTTCCCTCTGCTGATAAACATGAAGAACATGAGTGTGAAAACATGAAAAATACGAATGTTTGATCATAATCTGCCATCACAAATCTGGGATTTTCGTGCTATGAGTTTGAAAACATGGACCTGGGTACCCGTACTTGAAATCCTTGCGGAAACAAACACAAAATCATGATTCTTTATGCAAGCTTTCGGATCAAACAAGACTTTTCTTGAAGAACACATGAATGTCATTTTCTCTTTCTAAAATCGAGCTTCAAAACGATGCATGGCTTACAAATCATTTTCAATCATGCAATGAAATAACATAAACATAAGGAACATCATGAGCAGATCAAGAATCTAACCTTAGAACGCGGATCTAACGGTTCGATCTCTAGGAATCAAGCTTGAAGATCTACTTCTCTCTCAAGAACTCTTCTCCCTCTTCTAGAGCTTCTCTCTCTCTACAAGGCAAGTTTATGATACCAAATGATAGTTTTCTATACCCGGTTCTGGGGTTAACCCTCTGCTGAGACACGTGGCGGCGACTGGTTGGGTTCATCCTGAAAAGGTGGCTGACAGGCCAGACAAAGCATGGTGGAAGGGTGTTCAACAAGCAAAGCGGTATGGGCTCTCTGACAGACTATGACATCGGCTAACAACAAGGCATATCTAACAAGCTACACGGAATGGCACTCCGGTAAGGGGGTGACATCGGCTAATCATAAGACTTTGGCAACTAAGGTGACAATGACCTCGGCTAGGAAGGACAACACTTGACTAAGCTGTGCCACATCTTGGCCTAGATGCGCCACACCTCGGCCTAGGTCATACCACTTCCAGGACGAGATCACTTGGGTGCAAGGTAACATCTCGGCTAATGTGGTCAAGGCAAGGACTGAGGTCAACAAGGGGTTTCAAGATACTAATACTAGACTAAGGATGACCTCGGCATTGGAATAACATCGGCTAGTATAACTCAAGCAAGGCGTAACCTAGGTTTCGCATTAAGGGAGAAACAAGACAAGCACACTACACTTAGACAAATCACAAGGCTTCAAATCAAGACATGGATCGCATTAGCTCAAGCGAAACAAATCACAACATACACATGCAAGCTAAACAAGTCATAATCTTACCGATGCTCATGAACATGATGAGGACATAAAGTGTGGGTTCCTACAGTCTACCCTCCTTAAAGAAGTTTGGTCCCCAAACTTAAGTTACCTTGTCCTACGAATAACTCCGGGTAACGGATTTTCATCTCTTCTTCTTTTTCCCATGTGGCCTCCTCGCCATAATGCTTCTCCCATTCGATTTTCACCATTGATATCGACTTGTTTCTCAACTGCCTCACTTGTCTGTCGATAATTCTCATCGGCTTCTCTTCGTAGCCCAAGTCTTCATTAACTACAACCCCGGAGTAATCTATTACATGCAGTGGGTCTCGGATATATTTTCTCAGCATTGAAACATGGAACACACTGTGGACTTGGCTCAAATCTGGCGGCAAAGCGAGTCTGTAAGCAACGGTGTTAACTTTCTCAAGAATTTCAAACGGCCCAATATATCGGGGTGCAAGTTTACCCTTCTTCCCAAATCTCGAAACTCCTGTCATCGGCGAGACTTTCAAAAATACATGATCCCCAATTTCAAATTCTAACTCCCTCCTTCTTTGGTCGGCATAACACTTCTGTCGACTCTGTGCAGTTTTAATCCTCTGCTGAATGAGTTTGATCTTTTCAGTTGTCATATGAACCAACTCGGGGCCAATTAGGGCTTTGTCTCCTACTTCAGTCCAACATATCGGCGATCTACACTCCCTTCCATACAAAGCTTCATACGGCGCCATGCCTATGCTGGCTTGATAACTGTTGTTGTATGCGAATTCTACTAATGGCAAATGCGATTCCCAACTTCCCTGGAAGTCCAACACGCACAGTCTGAGCATGTCTTCGAGTGTCTGAATCGTCCTTTCTGTCTGTCCATCGGTCTGGGGGTGAAAGGCTGTGCTAAATCTCAATTCTGTTCCCAAGGCTCCTTGTAGACTCTGCCAAAATCTAGAAACGAACTTCGGGTCTCGGTCTGACACAATGGACATCGGCACACCATGAAGCCTAACGATCTCATTCATGTACAATTCGGCAAGTCGGTTGGCATTGAATGTAGTCTTGACCGGCAAAAAGTGAGCTGACTTAGTAAACCTGTCGACTATAGCCCAAATGGAATCCATACCTCTTTGTGTCCTCGGCAATCCCACTACGAAATCCATGGAGATGTGCTCCCATTTCCACTCAGGAATTGACAAGGGTTGAAGAAGTCCTGCTGGTCTCTGGTGTTCTGCCTTCACTCGCTGACAACACAGACACTGAGATACAAATTCGGCTATCTCTCTTTTCATGTTTGGCCACCAAAAGGTCCGCTTTACGTCCTGATACATCTTGGTGCTCCCTGGATGGATGGCAAACTTGGAACTATGGGCCGCTTGTAAAATCTTCCTTTTTAACTCTGGTACGTCGGCCACGCACAATCTTTCTTCGAACCTAAGCACCTGATTCTCCACTGTGTAACCTGGCCTCGGCTTCGAGACGAATTCATCAATTACCTTCTTGAGGAATTTATCCTCCCTCTGTCTGGTCTTCACTTCCTCAATAATGGTTGGTTCCACCGAAACCGCTGTCAGGCACGCCAAACTTCCAACTAACTTCCTGCTCAATGCGTCGGCTACGGAATTTGCCTTACCTGGGTGGTACTGAATCTGCATGTCATAATCCTTCAGTAGCTCGAGCCATCTTCTCTGCCTCATATTTAACTCTTTCTGGGTGAACAAGTATTTCAGACTCTTGTGATCGGTGAAAACTTGGCAAGATGTTCCGTACAGGTAATGACGCCATATCTTCAAGGCAAAAACCACGGCAGCTAGCTCCAAATCATGGGTAGGATAATTCTTTTCATTGGGCTTCAACTGACGAGACGCGTACGCTATGACTTTACCTTCTTGCATTAACACGCAACCCAAACCTTTACGTGAAGCATCACTGTAAATCTGAAATTCCTCATTAGTTGATGGTAGTACTAGAACTGGTGCTGTGACTAACCTCGTCTTCAGTTCCTGGAAAGCTGATTCCCTTTCATTGGTCCATTCATAAGCTGCTCCCTTCTTGGTTAGTTGTGTCAATGGCACTGCGATCCTCGAGAAGTCCTTCACAAACTTTCTGTAATAACCTGCCAAACCCAGAAAACTACGAACCTCGGACACGTTGGTCGGCGTCGGCCAGTTCACAATGGCTTCAATCTTACTGGGGTCAACTGATATACCATCTTCATTGATCACATGCCCTAGAAATGAAATGCTGAAAAGCCAAAACTCGCATTTACTTAACTTGGCGTACAACTTCTTATCTCTCAAGGTCTGTAGGGCAAGTCTCAGATGATTCTCATGCTCGCTCGCACTCCCGGAATAGATCAATATGTCGTCGATAAAAATAATGACGAACTCATCTAGGTACGGCTTAAAGACTCTGTTCATCAGGTCCATGAATGCTGCTGGGGCATTGGTTACTCCGAAGGGCATTACCAAAAATTCGTAGTGACCATATCTTGTCCGAAAAGCAGTTTTCTCAATGTCCTTGGCTTTAACCTTCAACTGGTGGTAGCCTGACCTAAGGTCAATCTTGGAAAAGACTCGTGCTCCTCGTAGTTGATCAAGCAAATCATCGATTCTTGGCAATGGGTATTTGTTCTTAATGGTCACCTTATTAAGTTCTCTGTAGTCAATGCAAAGACGAAGGGTGCCGTCCTTTTTCTTAACAAATAGAACGGGTGCTCCCCACGGTGAAGTGCTCGGCCTGACGAATCCCTTATCCAACAATTCCTGTAATTGCGATTTCAGTTCTCTAAGTTCGGCTGGAGCCATTCTGTAGGGTGTTTTGGAGATAGGTTGCGTTCCTGGCAGGACGTCCACAGTAAACTCTATTTCTCTATCGACAAGGTGGCCAGGCAACTCATCCGGAAAGACGTCGGGGAATTCCTCAACAACGGGTATGTCGGCTAACTCAACATTTCCATTCAGATCACTTAGTATACTGCATAAATAACCCTTACATCCTTTTTGGATCAACTTGTAGGCCTTCATGGATGAGATTAAGTAAGGTGGGGGTACTACTCCTTTACCCTGGAAAATGACCTCGGCTTGACTTGGGGTCTTCAATGTGACGTTCTTAGTAACACAATTAATGGATGCATGGTTCGCCACTAACCAATCCATTCCCAATATAACATCGAAGTGAGTCATGTTTAATGGCATCAAATCAACTAACAATTCTACACTCTCAATCATAGCAATACACGCCCTATAAATGGATGTAACAATCATATTTCTCCCAGATGGAGTAGACACAGATAATACATAATCAAGGGGTTCTAATTCTCTATCCAACTTCTCGGCGAATATAGTGGACACAAATGAATGCGTAGAACCCGAATCAATCAATACGTATGCATCTTGAGAACAAATTGAAATGGTACCTGACACCACTGTTTCAGCATTCTGGGCGTCTCCTGGCACCAATGCGAAAACTCTGCCCTGCCTCGCCTGTACTCGCCCAATGTTATTCTTCTGCGCAGAGCCCGAGGTGCTTCCAGTCCTCTTCCCATCATCGGTCCTTGCTTTCGGGCAGTCCTTCACGCGATGGCCTATCTCGCCGCACTCATAACAAGCTCCTGTTGCCCAACGACAAACCCCGAAATGTAGCTTTCCACAACTCGCGCACATCAGCTTAACGTTACCTTCCTGATTTGAGTTGCTGGAACTGTCTGTGCTTATCTTCTTCTTGGCATTGAACGGAACTCGGCGATTGTCATAACTCTGTCTCTTCCTCTGACCCTCACCTGAACTCTGGTACCGGTTCAAGTTAGCTTCAGCCAGGATGGCCTTGTCCAGTACTCCGGCGTACGTCGGCATATTGAGCATATTGACCCGATCTTGTATCGGTCCACGCAACCCACTTTCGAACTTCCTCGCCTTTCGGTACTCGTCGTCAACCATATGAGGCGCATATCTCGCTAGTTCAGTAAAGGCACGATCATACTCTGCCACTGTCTTGTTCCCCTGTGTCAGATTCTGAAACTCCGTGGTCTTTCGGTCTCGGACGCTAAGGGGAAAATGCTTGTTGTAGAACAACTCCAAAAATTTTGCCCAAGTCAAACCCGGATTGCTTTCTCGGACCATCATCCACCACCTACGAGCATCGTCGTCTAATGTGAATGCCGCCAGAGATACCTTCTGGGCGTCTGTACTGGGGAAAACTTCAAACAACTTCTCCATCTCTAAAACCCATGCCTCGGCTTTCATTGGTTCTATGCCTCCCTGAAATCTTGGCGGTTTCATCTTCTTGAACTCTCTGATTAGAGTTATCGTGTCGTTCCCATACAAAGCTTGCTGCATAGGCACTTGTGGCACTGGAGGGGGTGGAGCTGCATATCGGCCATTCGTCTGTTCGGCATGCATAGAAGTGGTACCAGTATCCTGCGGCCTAGGTTGTCTCTGCTCACGAACCAAGCCTTCGACTAACCTTTCCAATCTCTCCAACCTGTCTTCCGATCGATCTCGGCCAACCGGGGGTCTACCTCTCCTCATGATGCTAGGGGGAATGCAAGATGAGACTTTAAAACAACTAAACAAATAACACATACACAAGTAACGAGCGTCTAGGCCAAAATGATGCACACATAGTCAAGTAGCAAGCAATATGATGCAATTCCTAACATCATTCTAGGGGAAATCCTAGGCTCTCTAGGACTCAAGGTGTGTGATTAACGTACTACAAGGATCTTGTGCTCTGATACCAATCTGTCACGCCCCCAAACTGCCCCTAGTAGTTTGGTGCCGTGATGGCCAGTAACCCGAGGTTACCGAAGGCCGTCTTACAAAAATCACACACAATCAGAGTATAAAATATGGGGCTTACAAGTGCGGAAGCAATATATATATATACATATACAAAATCTAAATAGTCCATGAGAGCCGTGCATAATTCCAATGGAATGTCATACATCAAACATCTTTACAAGTCTTACAATTTAGGTACAGCAAGAATGAGATACAAAACACATCCTGACTAAAAGGCTTCTCAAGCCGACATATGCCAAAACAAACAAAGAACATAAGCCGAGAAGCATAATCTTCAAGACGATGCAAAACGCAAATCCAAAACATGTCGGCTATACGCCCAAAACACATCGGCAATTAAAACACATCGGCAATCACGTCTAGGCCTCAATGCCTTCTTGTTCATCACCTACATATATATATAGAGAGGGTGAGCTTGGATACTCAGTGAATGATATTAGAAATAAAGGTTTGCATGATTGATATCCAAGATTTCTTTCAAAAAAATACAAAGTATACTTTACAATCAAGAAAAAGTCAAGTTCATTGCCGGCCTTTCAAGTTCTTTGGATGTTATTACATCTACTTAATACAAGAGGGTGATGACATTCCCAAAACAAGAGTGCAGTTTCATTATAGTCCCCTGCAACTAAGGACCTTCAAGACAAGCTGTGCTGCGAAAGTTTAGAGTCCTCTAGCACTAAGGACTGTCAAGACAAGCTGTGCTGCGAAAGTTTAGAGTCCTCTAGCACTAAGGACTGTCAAGACAAGCTGTGCTGCGAAAGTTTAGAGTCCTCTAGCACTAAGGACTGTCAAGACAAGAGTGCAGTTGCATTATAGTCCCCTGCAACTAAGGACTTTCAAGACGAGTCATCAAAACAAGATAGCATTTGATATACAAAATAGGGATAGTCATTCATGCTAGATCAAGTACTTTTCAAAACAAGGCAAAACAAGATTTATCAAAACAAGTGTAACATAGCTTTATTAGAAATACCACTCACATCGTTTCTTCACACGTCGGGGTCGAGACAAGCCCAAGTCCTACAACACATGGCAAAGCCTATTGAATGCGCTTTCAAACGAGTCTCTCATGTACACAAATGTTTTCGGAAAACATGCTGGGCACCAACCAGGTCTAGGCCGAGGTTCCACACCTCCTTGTCGAGGTGTGTTCCCGAGGGCCACATGCAAGGAAAAGAGGTCGGGAAACTCTGGGTTTCCCTCTGCTGATAAACATGAAGAACATGAGTGTGAAAACATGAAAAATACGAATGTTTGATCATAATCTGCCATCACAAATCTGGGATTTTCGTGCTATGAGTTTGAAAACATGGACCTGGGTACCCGTACTTGAAATCCTTGCGGAAACAAACACAAAATCATGATTCTTTATGCAAGCTTTCGGATCAAACAAGACTTTTCTTGAAGAACACATGAATGTCATTTTCTCTTTCTAAAATCGAGCTTCAAAACGATGCATGGCTTACAAATCATTTTCAATCATGCAATGAAATAACATAAACATAAGGAACATCATGAGCAGATCAAGAATCTAACCTTAGAACGCGGATCTAACGGTTCGATCTCTAGGAATCAAGCTTGAAGATCTACTTCTCTCTCAAGAACTCTTCTCCCTCTTCTAGAGCTTCTCTCTCTCTACAAGGCAAGTTTATGATACCAAATGATAGTTTTCTATACCCGGTTCTGGGGTTAACCCTCTGCTGAGACACGTGGCGGCGACTGGTTGGGTTCATCCTGAAAAGGTGGCTGACAGGCCAGACAAAGCATGGTGAAAGGGTGTTCAACAAGCAAAACGGTATGGGCTCTCTGACAGACTATGACATCGGCTAACAACAAGGCATATCTAACAAGCTACACGGAATGGCACTCCGGTAAGGGGGTGACATCGGCTAATCATAAGACTTTGGCAACTAAGGTGACAATGACCTCGGCTAGGAAGGACAACACTTGACTAAGCTGTGCCACATCTTGGCCTAGATGCGCCACACCTCGGCCTAGGTCATACCACTTCCAGGACGAGATCACTTGGGTGCAAGGTAACATCTCGGCTAATGTGGTCAAGGCAAGGACTGAGGTCAACAAGGGGTTTCAAGATACTAATACTAGACTAAGGATGACCTCGGCATTGGAATAACATCGGCTAGTATAACTCAAGCAAGGCGTAACCTAGGTTTCGCATTAAGGGAGAAACAAGACAAGCACACTACACTTAGACAAATCACAAGGCTTCAAATCAAGACATGGATCGCATTAGCTCAAGCGAAACAAATCACAACATACACATGCAAGCTAAACAAGTCATAATCTTACCGATGCTCATGAACATGATGAGGACATAAAGTGTGGGTTCCTACAGGTATAGTGGTTTCTTGAATGAACTTCCATTTTCAATTTTCTGCAACTTTCATTTTTATTGTACTTCCTTTTTAATTCAAGTTTCTTTTCTACTCCACTTCCTTTTTTATTTAATTTCCAAATAGATCGTTAAGGTATAGTGGTTTCTGCATTGAACTTCCATTTTTAATTTTATGCAACTTTCATTTTTATTTGTATTCAACTTGCATTTTTATTCAATTTACTTTTCTATTCAACTTCCATTTTTATTTAATTTCCAAATAGATCGTTATGGTATAGTGGTTTCTTGAATGAACTTCCATTTTTAATTTTCTGCATTTTCCATTTTTATTTTTATTCGACTTCCATTTTTATTCAATTTACTTTTCTATTCAACTTCCTTTTTCATTTAATTTCCAAATAGATCGTTAAGGTATAGTGGTTTCTGGATTGAACTTCCATTTTCAATTTTATGCAACTTTCATTTTTATTTTTATTCAACTTCCATTTTTATACAATTTACTTTTCTATTAAACTTCCTTTTTTGTTTAATTTGCAAACAGATCATTAAGATATAGTGGTTTCTTGAATGAACTTCCATTTTTAATTTTCTGCAACATCCATTTTTATTTTTACTCGACTTCCATTTTTATTCAAGTTATTTTTCTATTCAACTTCCTTTTTTATTTAATTTCCAAAATGATCGTTAAGGTATAGTGGTTTCTTGAATAAACTTCCAATTTTAATTTTCTGCAACTTCCATTTTTATTTCTATTCAACATCTTTTTTTATTCAAGTTTCTTTTCTATTCAACTTCTTTTTTTGTTTAATTTCAAAATAGATTGTTAAGGTACAGTGGTTTCCGGATTGAACCTGCATTTTGAATTTTATGCTACTTTCACTTTTATTTTTATTCAACTTCCATTTTTATTTAATTTACTTTTCTATTAAACTTCATTTTTTATTTAATTTCCAAATATATCGTTAAGGTATAATGGTTTCTTGAATGAACTTCCATTTTTAATTTTCTGCAACTTCCATTTTTTTTTATTCGACTTCTATTTTTATTCAATTTATTTTTCTTTTCAACTTCCGTTTTTATTTAATTTCCAAATAGATCGTTAAGGTATAGTGGTTTCTTGAATGAACTTCCATTTTAAATTTTCTGCAACTTTCATTTTTATTGTACTTCCTTTTTAATTCAAGTTTCTCTTCTACTCAACTTCCTTTTTTAATTTAATTTCCAAATAGATCGTTAAGGTATAGTGGTTTCTGCATTGAACTTCCATTTTTGATTTTATGCAACTTTCAATTTTATTTTTATTCAACATCCATTTTTATTCAATTTACTTTTCAATTCAACTTCCATTTTTATTTAATTTTCAAATAGATCGTTATGGTATAGTGGTTTCTGGATTGAGCTTCCATTTTTAATTTTATGCAACTTTCATTTTCATTTTTATTCAACTTCCATTTTTATTCAATTTACTTTTCTATTAAACTTCGTTTTTTATTTAATAGCCAAATAGATCGTTAAGGTATAATGGTTTCTTGAATGAACTTCCATTTTTAATTTTCTGCAACTTCCATTTTTTTTTATTCGACTTATATTTTTATTCAATTTATTTTTCATTTCAACTTCCGTTTTTATTTAACTTCCAAATAGATCGTTAAGGTATAGTGGTTTCTTGAATGAACTTCCATTTTAAATTTTCTGCAACTTTCATTTTTATTGTACTTCCTTTTTAATTCAAGTTTCTTTTCTACTCAACTTCCTTTTTTATTTAATTTCCTAATAGATCGTTAAGGTATAGTGGTCTCTGCATTGAACTTTCATTTTTAATTTTATGCGACTTTCATTTTTATTTTTACTCAACTTCCATTTTTATTCAATTTACTTTTCTATTCAACTTCCATTTTTATTTAAATTCCAAATAGATCGTTATTGTAGGAACCCACACTTTATGTCCTCATCATGTTCATGAGCATCGGTAAGATTATGACTTGTTTAGCTTGCATGTGTATGTTGTGATTTGTTTCGCTTGAGCTAATGCGATCCATGTCTTGATTTGAAGCCTTGTGATTTGTCTAAGTGTAGTGTGCTTGTCTTGTTTCTCCCTTAATGCGAAACCTAGGTTACGCCTTGCTTGAGTTATACTAGCCGATGTTATTCCAATGCCGAGGTCATCCTTAGTCTAGTATTAGTATCTTGAAACCCCTTGTTGACCTCAGTCCTTGCCTTGACCACATTAGCCGAGATGTTACCTTGCACCCAAGTGATCTCGTCCTGGAAGTGGTATGACCTAGGCCGAGGTGTGGCGCATCTAGGCCAAGATGTGGCACAGCTTAGTCAAGTGTTGTCCTTCCTAGCCGAGGTCATTGTCACCTTAGTTGCCAAAGTCTTATGATTAGCCGATGTCACCCCCTTACCGGAGTGCCATTCCGTGTAGCTTGTTAGATATGCCTTGTTGTTAGCCGATGTCATAGTCTGTCAGAGAGCCCATACCGCTTTGCTTGTTGAACACCCTTCCACCATGCTTTGTCTGGCCTGTCAGCCACCTTTTCAGGATGAACCCAACCAGTCGCCGCCACGTGTCTCAGCAGAGGGTTAACCCCAGAACCGGGTATAGAAAACTATCATTTGGTATCATAAACTTGCCTTGTAGAGAGAGAGAAGCTCTAGAAGAGGGAGAAGAGTTCTTGAGAGAGAAGTAGATCTTCAAGCTTGATTCCTAGAGATCGAACCGTTAGATCCGCGTTCTAAGGTTAGATTCTTGATCTGCTCATGATGTTCCTTATGTTTATGTTATTTCATTGCATGATTGAAAATGATTTGTAAGCCATGCATCGTTTTGAAGCTCGATTTTAGAAAGAGAAAATGACATTCATGTGTTCTTCAAGAAAAGTCTTGTTTGATCCGAAAGCTTGCATAAAGAATCATGATTTTGTGTTTGTTTCCGCAAGGATTTCAAGTACGGGTACCCAGGTCCATGTTTTCAAACTCATAGCACGAAAATCCCAGATTTGTGATGGCAGATTATGATCAAACATTCGTATTTTTCATGTTTTCACACTCATGTTCTTCATGTTTATCAGCAGAGGGAAACCCAGAGTTTCCCGACCTCTTTTCCTTGCATGTGGCCCTCGGGAACACACCTCGGCAAGGAGGTGTGGAACCTCGGCCTAGACCTGGTTGGTGCCCAGCATGTTTTCTGAAAACATTTGTGTACATGAGAGACTCGTTTGAAAGCGCATTCAATAGGCTTTGCCATGTGTTGTAGGACTTGGGCTTGTCTCGACCCCGACGTGTGAAGAAACGATGTGAGTGGTATTTCTAATAAAGCTATGTTACACTTGTTTTGATAAATCTTGTTTTGCCTTGTTTTGAAAAGTACTTGATCTAGCATGAATGACTATCCCTATTTTGTATATCAAATGCTATCTTGTTTTGATGACTCGTTTTGAAAGTCCTTAGTTGCAGGGGACTATAATGCAACTGCACTCTTGTCTTGACAGTCCTTAGTGCTAGAGGACTCTAAACTTTCGCAGCACAGCTTGTCTTGACAGTCCTTAGTGCTAGAGGACTCTAAACTTTCGCAGCACAGCTTGTCTTGACAGTCCTTAGTGCTAGAGGACTCTAAACTTTTGCAGCACAACTTGTCTTGACAGTCCTTAGTGCTAGAGGACTCTAAACTTTCGCAGCACAGCTTGTCTTGAAGGTCCTTAGTTGCAGGGGACTATAATGCAACTGCACTCTTGTTTTGGGAATGTCATCACCCTCTTGTATTAAGTAGATGTAATAACATCCAAAGAACTTGAAAGGCCGGCAATGAACTTGACTTTTTCTTGATTGTAAAGTATACTTTGTATTGTTTTGAAAGAAATCTTGGATATCAATCATGCAAACCTTTATTTCTAATATCATTCACTGAGTATCCAAGCTCACCCTCTCTATATATATATGTAGGTGATGAACAAGAAGGCATTGAGGCCTAGACGTGATTGCCGATGTGTTTTGGGCGTATAGCCGACATGTTTTGGATTTGCGTTTTGCATCGTCTTGAAGATTATGCTTCTCGGCTTATGTTCTTTGTTTGTTTTGGCATATGTCGGCTTGAGAAGCCTTTTAGTCGGGATGTGTTTTGTATCTCATTCTTGCTGTACCTAAATTGTAAGACTTGTAAAGATGTTTGATGTATGACATTCCATTGGACTTATGCACGGCTCTCATGGACTATTTAGATTTTGTATATGTATATATATATATTGCTTCCGCACTTGTAAGCCCCATATTTTATACTCTGATTGTGTGTGATTTTTGTAAGACGGCCTTCGGTAACCTCGGGTTACTGGCCATCACGACACCAAACTACTAGGGGCGGTTTGGGGGCGTGACAGATTGGTATCAGAGCACAAGATCCTTGTAGTACGTTAATCACACACCTTGAGTCCTAGAGAGCCTAGGATTTCCCCTAGAATGATGTTAGGAATTGCATCATATTGCTTGCTACTTGACTATGTGTGCATCATTTTGGCCTAGACGCTCGTTACTTGCGTATGTGTTATTTGTTTAGTTGTTTTAAAGTCTCATCTTGCATTCCCCCTAGCATCATGAGGAGAGGTAGACCCCCGGTTGGCCGAGATCGATCGGAAGACAGGTTGGAGAGATTGGAAAGGTTAGTCGAAGGCTTGGTTCGTGAGCAGAGACAACCTAGGCCGCAGGATACTGGTACCACTTCTATGCATGCCGAACAGACGAATGGCCGATATGCAGCTCCACCCCCTCCAGTGCCACAAGTGCCTATGCAGCAAGCTTTGTATGGGAACGACACGATAACTCTAATCAGAGAGTTCAAGAAGATGAAACCGCCGAGATTTCAGGGAGGCATAGAACCAATGAAAGCCGAGGCATGGGTTTTAGAGATGGAGAAGTTGTTTGAAGTTTTCCCCAGTACAGACGCCCAGAAGGTATCTCTGGCGGCATTCACATTAGACGACGATGCTCGTAGGTGGTGGATGATGGTCCGAGAAAGCAATCCGGGTTTGACTTGGGCAAAATTTTTGGAGTTGTTCTACAACAAGCATTTTCCCCTTAGCGTCCGAGACCGAAAGACCACGGAGTTTCAGAATCTGACACAGGGGAACAAGACAGTGGCAGAGTATGATCGTGCCTTTACTGAACTAGTGAGATATGCGCCTCATATGGTTGACGACGAGTACCGAAAGGCGAGGAAGTTCGAAAGTGGGTTGCGTGGACCGATACAAGATCGGGTCAATATGCTCAATATGCCGACGTACGCCGGAGTACTGGACAAGGCCATCCTGGCTGAAGCTAACTTGAACCGGTACCAGAGTTCAGGTGAGGGTCAGAGGAAGAGACAGAGTTATGACAATCGCCGAGTTCCGTTCAATGCCAAGAAGAAGATAAGCACAGACAGTTCCAGCAACTCAAATCAAGAAGGTAACGTTAAGCCGATGTGCGCGAGTTGTGGAAAGCTACATTTCGGGGTTTGTCGTTGGGCAACAGGAGCTTGTTATGAGTGCGGCGAGATAGGCCATCGCGTGAAGGACTGCCCGAAAGCAAGGACCGATGATGGGAAGAGGACTGGAAGCACCTCGGGCTCTGCGCAGAAGAATAACATCGGGGGAGTACAGGCGAGGCAGGGCAGAGTTTTCGCATTGGTGCCAGGAGACGCCCAGAATGCTGAAACAGTGGTGTCAGGTACCATTTCAATTTGTTCTCAAGATGCATACGTATTGATTGATTCGGGTTCTACGCATTCATTTGTGTCCACTATATTCGCCGAGAAGTTGGATAGAGAATTAGAACCCCTTGATTATGTATTATCTGTGTCTACTCCATCTGGGAGAAATATGATTGTTACATCCATTTATAGGGCGTGTATTGCTATGATTGAGAGTGTAGAATTGTTAGTTGATTTGATGCCATTAAACATGACTCACTTCGATGTTATATTGGGAATGGATTGGTTAGTGGCGAACCATGCATCCATTAATTGTGTTACTAAGAACGTCACATTGAAGACCCCAAGTCAAGCCGAGGTCATTTTCCAGGGTAAAGGAGTAGTACCCCCACCTTACTTAATCTCATCCATGAAGGCCTACAAGTTGATCCAAAAAGGATGTAAGGGTTATTTATGCAGTATACTAAGTGATCTGAATGGAAATGTTGAGTTAGCCGACATACCCGTTGTTGAGGAATTCCCCGACGTCTTTCTGGATGAGTTGCCTGGCCACCTTGTCGATAGAGAAATAGAGTTTACTGTGGACGTCCTGCCAGGAACGCAACCTATCTCCAAAACACCCTACAGAATGGCTCCAGCCGAACTTAGAGAACTGAAATCGCAATTACAGGAATTGTTGGATAAGGGATTCGTCAGGCCGAGCACTTCACCGTGGGGAGCACCCGTTCTATTTGTTAAGAAAAAGGACGGCACCCTTCGTCTTTGCATTGACTACAGAGAACTTAATAAGGTGACCATTAAGAACAAATACCCATTGCCAAGAATCGATGATTTGCTTGATCAACTACGAGGAGCACGAGTCTTTTCCAAGATTGACCTTAGGTCAGGCTACCACCAGTTGAAGGTTAAAGCCGAGGACATTGAGAAAACTGCTTTTCGGACAAGATATGGTCACTACGAATTTTTGGTAATGCCCTTCGGAGTAACCAATGCCCCAGCAGCATTCATGGACCTGATGAACAGAGTCTTTAAGCCGTACCTAGATGAGTTCGTCATTATTTTTATCGACGACATATTGATCTATTCCGGGAGTGCGAGCGAGCACGAGAATCATCTGAGACTTGCCCTACAGACCTTGAGAGATAAGAAGTTGTACGCCAAGTTAAGTAAATGCGAGTTTTGGCTTTCCAGCATTTCATTTCTAGGGCATGTGATCAATGAAGATGGTATATCAGTTGACCCCAGTAAGATTGAAGCCATTGTGAACTGGCCGACGCCGACCAACGTGTCCGAGGTTCGTAGTTTTCTGGGTTTGGCAGGTTATTACAGAAAGTTTGTGAAGGACTTCTCGAGGATCGCAGTGCCATTGACACAACTAACCAAGAAGGGAGCAGCTTATGAATGGACCAATGAAAGGGAATCAGCTTTCCAGGAACTGAAGACGAGGTTAGTCACAGCACCAGTTCTAGTACTACCATCAACTAATGAGGAATTTCAGATTTACAGTGATGCTTCACGTAAAGGTTTGGGTTGCGTGTTAATGCAAGAAGGTAAAGTCATAGCGTACGCGTCTCGTCAGTTGAAGCCCAATGAAAAGAATTATCCTACCCATGATTTGGAGCTAGCTGCCGTGGTTTTTGCCTTGAAGATATGGCGTCATTACCTATACGGAACATCTTGCCAAGTTTTCACCGATCACAAGAGTCTGAAATACTTGTTCACCTAGAAAGAGTTAAATATGAGGCAGAGAAGATGGCTCGAGCTACTGAAGGATTATGACATGCAGATTCAGTACCACCCAGGTAAGGCAAATTCCGTAGCCGACGCATTGAGCAGGAAGTTAGTTGGAAGTTTGGCGTGCCTGACAGCGGTTTCGGTGGAACCAACCATTATTGAGGAAGTGAAGACCAGACAGAGGGAGGATAAATTCCTCAAGAAGGTAATTGATGAATTCGTCTCGAAGCCGAGGCCAGGTTACACAGTGGAGAATCAGGTGCTTAGGTTCGAAGAAAGATTGTGCGTGGCCGACGTACCAGAGTTAAAAAGGAAGATTTTACAAGCGGCCCATAGTTCCAAGTTTGCCATCCATCCAGGGAGCACCAAGATGTATCAGGACGTAAAGCGGACCTTTTGGTGGCCAAACATGAAAAGAGAGATAGCCGAATTTGTATCTCAGTGTCTGTGTTGTCAGCGAGTGAAGGCAGAACACCAGAGACCAGCAGGACTTCTTCAACCCTTGTCAATTCCTGAGTGGAAATGGGAGCACATCTCCATGGATTTCGTAGTGGGATTGCCGAGGACACAAAGAGGTATGGATTCCATTTGGGCTATAGTCGACAGGTTTACTAAGTCAGCTCACTTTTTGCCGGTCAAGACTACATTCAATGCCAACCGACTTGCCGAATTGTACATGAATGAGATCGTTAGGCTTCATGGTGTGCTGATGTCCATTGTGTCAGACCGAGACCCGAAGTTCGTTTCTAGATTTTGGCAGAGTCTACAAGGAGCCTTGGGAACAGAATTGAGATTTAGCACAGCCTTTCACCCCCAGACCGACGGACAGACAGAAAGGACGATTCAGACACTCGAAGACATGCTCAGACTGTGCGTGTTGGACTTCCAGGGAAGTTGGGAATCGCATTTGCCATTAGTAGAATTCGCATACAACAACAGTTATCAAGCCAGCATAGGCATGGCGCCGTATGAAGCTTTGTATGGAAGGGAGTGTAGATCGCCGATATGTTGGACTGAAGTAGGAGACAAAGCCCTAATTGGCCCCGAGTTGGTTCATATGACAACTGAAAAGATCAAACTCATTCAGCAGAGGATTAAAACTGCACAGAGTCGACAGAAGTGTTATGCCGACCAAAGAAGGAGGAAGTTAGAATTTGAAATTGGGGATCATGTATTTTTGAAGGTCTCTCCGATGACAGGAGTTTCGAGATTTGGGAAGAAGGGTAAACTTGCACCCCGATATATTGGGCCGTTTGAAATTCTTGAGAAAGTTAACACCGTTGCTTACAGACTCGCTTTGCCGCCAGATTTGAGCCAAGTCCACAGTGTGTTCCATGTTTCAATGCTGAGAAAATATATCCGAGACCCACTGCATGTAATAGATTACTCCGGGGTTGTAGTTAATGAAGACTTGGGCTACGAAGAGAAGCCGATGAGAATTATCGACAGACAAGTGAGGCAGTTGAGAAACAAGTCGATATCAATGGTGAAAATCGAATGGGAGAAGCATTATGGCGAGGAGGCCACATGGGAAAAAGAAGAAGAGATGAAAATCCGTTACCCGGAGTTATTCGTAGGACAAGGTAACTTAAGTTTGGGGACCAAACTTCTTTAAGGAGGGTAGACTGTAGGAACCCACACTTTATGTCCTCATCATGTTCATGAGCATCGGTAAGATTATGACTTGTTTAGCTTGCATGTGTATGTTGTGATTTGTTTCGCTTGAGCTAATGCGATCCATGTCTTGATTTGAAGCCTTGTGATTTGTCTAAGTGTAGTGTGCTTGTCTTGTTTCTCCCTTAATGCGAAACCTAGGTTACGCCTTGCTTGAGTTATACTAGCCGATGTTATTCCAATGCCGAGGTCATCCTTAGTCTAGTATTAGTATCTTGAAACCCCTTGTTGACCTCAGTCCTTGCCTTGACCACATTAGCCGAGATGTTACCTTGCACCCAAGTGATCTCGTCCTGGAAGTGGTATGACCTAGGCCGAGGTGTGGCGCATCTAGGCCAAGATGTGGCACAGCTTAGTCAAGTGTTGTCCTTCCTAGCCGAGGTCATTGTCACCTTAGTTGCCAAAGTCTTATGATTAGCCGATGTCACCCCCTTACCGGAGTGCCATTCCGTGTAGCTTGTTAGATATGCCTTGTTGTTAGCCGATGTCATAGTCTGTCAGAGAGCCCATACCGCTTTGCTTGTTGAACACCCTTCCACCATGCTTTGTCTGGCCTGTCAGCCACCTTTTCAGGATGAACCCAACCAGTCGCCGCCACGTGTCTCAGCAGAGGGTTAACCCCAGAACCGGGTATAGAAAACTATCATTTGGTATCATAAACTTGCCTTGTAGAGAGAGAGAAGCTCTAGAAGAGGGAGAAGAGTTCTTGAGAGAGAAGTAGATCTTCAAGCTTGATTCCTAGAGATCGAACCGTTAGATCCGCGTTCTAAGGTTAGATTCTTGATCTGCTCATAATGTTCCTTATGTTTATGTTATTTCATTGCATGATTGAAAATGATTTGTAAGCCATGCATCGTTTTGAAGCTCGATTTTAGAAAGAGAAAATGACATTCATGTGTTCTTCAAGAAAAGTCTTGTTTGATCCGAAAGCTTGCATAAAGAATCATGATTTTGTGTTTGTTTCCGCAAGGATTTCAAGTACGGGTACCCAGGTCCATGTTTTCAAACTCATAGCACGAAAATCCCAGATTTGTGATGGCAGATTATGATCAAACATTCGTATTTTTCATGTTTTCACACTCATGTTCTTCATGTTTATCAGCAGAGGGAAACCCAGAGTTTCCCGACCTCTTTTCCTTGCATGTGGCCCTCGGGAACACACCTCGGCAAGGAGGTGTGGAACCTCGACCTAGACCTGGTTGGTGCCCAGCATGTTTTCCGAAAACATTTGTGTACATGAGAGACTCGTTTGAAAGCGCATTCAATAGGCTTTGCCATGTGTTGTAGGACTTGGGCTTGTCTCGACCCCGACGTGTGAAGAAACGATGTGAGTGGTATTTCTAATAAAGCTATGTTACACTTGTTTTGATAAATCTTGTTTTGCCTTGTTTTGAAAAGTACTTGATCTAGCATGAATGACTATCCCTATTTTGTATATCAAATGCTATCTTGTTTTGATGACTCGTCTTGAAAGTCCTTAGTTGCAGGGGACTATAATGCAACTGCACTCTTGTCTTGACAGTCCTTAGTGCTAGAGGACTCTAAACTTTCGCAGCACAGCTTGTCTTGACAGTCCTTAGTGCTAGAGGACTCTAAACTTTCGCAGCACAGCTTGTCTTGACAGTCCTTAGTGCTAGAGGACTCTAAACTTTCGCAGCACAGCTTGTCTTGACAGTCCTTAGTGCTAGAGGACTCTAAACTTTCGCAGCACAGCTTGTCTTGAAGGTCCTTAGTTGCAGGGGACTATAATGCAACTGCACTCTTGTTTTGGGAATGTCATCACCCTCTTGTATTAAGTAGATGTAATAACATCCAAAGAACTTGAAAGGCCGGCAATGAACTTGACTTTTTCTTGATTGTAAAGTATACTTTGTATTGTTTTGAAAGAAATCTTGGATATCAATCATGCAAACCTTTATTTCTAATATCATTCACTGAGTATCCAAGCTCACCCTCTCTATATATATATGTAGGTGATGAACAAGAAGGCATTGAGGCCTAGACGTGATTGCCGATGTGTTTTGATTGCCGATGTGTTTTGGGCGTATAGCCGACATGTTTTGGATTTGCGTTTTGCATCGTCTTGAAGATTATGCTTCTCGGCTTATGTTCTTTGTTTGTTTTGGCATATGTCGGCTTGAGAAGCCTTTTAGTCAGGATGTGTTTTGTATCTCATTCTTGCTGTACCTAAATTGTAAGACTTGTAAAGATGTTTGATGTATGACATTCCATTGGACTTATGCACGGCTCTCATGGACTATTTAGATTTTGTATATGTATATATATATATATTGCTTCCACACTTGTAAGCCCCATATTTTATACTCTGATTGTGTGTGATTTTTGTAAGACGGCCTTCGGTAACCTCGGGTTACTGGCCATCACGGCACCAAACTACTAGGGGCGGTTTGGGGGCGTGACAGTTATGGTATAATGGTTTCTTGAATGAACTTCCATTTTTAATTTTTTGCAACTTCCATTTTTATTTTTATTCGACTTCTATTTTTATTCAATTTACTTTTCTATTAAACTTCCTTTTTTTATTTAACTTCCAAATAGATCGTTAAGGTATAGTGGTTTCTTGTATGAACTTCCATTTGTAATTTTCTGCAACTTTCATTTTTATTTTTATTCGACTTCCATTTTTATTCAAGCCAGATTTCTATTCAACTTCCTTTTTAATTTTCTTGCCAAGTAGATCGTTAACGTATAGTGGTTTCTTGAATGAACTTCCAATTTTAATTTTCTGCAACTTCCATTTTTATTTCTATTCAACTTCTTTTTTTTATTCAAGTTTCTTTTCTATTCAACTTCCTTTTTTATTCAATTTCCAAATAGATTGTTAAGGTATAGTGGTTTCTGGACTGAACGTCCATTTTGAATTTTATGCAACTTTCATTTTTATTTTTATTCAACTTCCAGTTTTATTCAATTTACTTTTCTATTAAACTTCCTTTTGTATTTAATTTGCAAATAGATCGTTATGGTATAGTGGTTTCTTGAATAAACTTCCATTTTTAATTTTCTGCAACTTCCATTTTTATTTTTAAACGACTTCCTATTTTATTCAATTTACTTTTCTATTCAAATTCTTTTTTTATTTAATTTCCAAATAGATCGTTATGGTATAGTGATTTTTGAATTGAACTTCCATTTTTAATATTATGCAACTTTCAATTTTATTTTTATTCAACTTCCATTTTTATTCAATTTACTTTTCTATTAAACTTCTTTTTTTATTTAATTTCCAAATAGATCGTTAAAATATAGTGGTGTCTTGAATGAACTTCCATTTTTAATTTTCTGCAACTTCTATTTTTATTTTTATTCGACTTCTATTTTTATTCAAGTTGTTTTTCTATTGAACTTCCTTTTTTATTTAATTTCCAAATAGATCGTTAAGGTATAATGGTTTCTTGAATAAACTTCCAATTTTAATTTTCAGCAACTTCCATTTTTATTTCTATTCAACATCTTTTTTTATTCAAGTTTCGTTCCTATTCAACTTCCTTTTTTATTTAATTTCCAAATAGATTGTTAAGGTATAATGGTTTCTGGATTGAACTTGCATTTTGAATTTTATGCAATTTTCACTTTTATTTTTATTCAACTTCCATTTTTATTCAATTTACTTTTCTATTAAACTTCGTTTTTTATTTAATTTCCAAATAGATCGTTAAGGTATAATGGTTTCTTGGATGAACTTCCATTTTTAATTTTTTGCAACTTCCATTTTTTTTTTATTCGACTTCTAATTTTATTCAATTTGTTTTTCTTTTCATCTTCCGTTTTTATTTAATTTCCAAATAGATCGTTAAGGTATAGTGGTTTCTTGAATGAACTTCCATTTTAAATTTTCTGCAACTTTCATTTTTATTGTACTTCCTTTTTAATTCAAGTTTCTTTTCTTCTCAGCTTCCTTTTTTATTTAATTTCCAAATAGATCGTTAAGGTATAGTGGTTTCTGCATTGAACTACCATTTTTAATTTTATGCAACTTTCAATTTTATTTTTATTCAACATCCATTTTTATTCAATTTACTTTTCAATTCAACTTCCATTTTTATTTAATTTCCAAATAGATCGTTATGGTATAGTGGTTTCTGGATTGAGCTTCCATTTTTAATTTTATGCAACTTTCATTTTCATTTTTATTCAACTTCCATTTTTATTTTTATTCGACTTCCATTTTTATTCAAGTTATTTTTCTATTCAACTTCCTTTTTTATTTAATTTCCTAATAGATCGTTAAGGTATAGTGGTTTCTTGAATAAACTTCCAATTTTAATTTTCTGCAACTTCCATTTTTATTTCTATTCAACATCTTTTTTTATTCAAGTTTCTTTTCTATTCAACTTCCTTTTTTATTTGATTTCCAAATAGATTGTTAAGGTATAGTGGTTTCTAGATTGAACTTGCATTTTGAATTTTATGCAACTTTCACTTTTATTTTTATTCAACTTCCATTTTTATTCAATTTACTTTTCTATTAAACTTCGTTTTTTATTTAATTTCCAAATAGATCGTTAAGGTATAATGGTTTCTTGAATGAACTTCCATTTTTAATTTTCTGCAACTTCCATTTTTTTTTATTCGACTTATATTTTTATTCAATTTATTTTTCTTTTCAACTTACGTTTTTATTTAACTTCCAAATATATCGTTAAGGTATAGTGGTTTCTTGAATGAACTTCCATTTTAAATTTTCTGCAACTTTCATTTTTATTGTACTTCCTTTTTAATTCAAGTTTCTTTTCTACTCAACTTCCTTTTTTATTTAATTTCCAAATAGATCATTAAGGTATAGTGGCCTCTGCATTGAACTTCCATTTTTAATTTTATGCGACTTTCATTTTTATTTTTACTCAACTTCCATTTTTATTCAATTTACTTTTCTATTCAACTTCCATTTTTATTTAAATTCCAAATAGATCGTTATGGTATAGTGGTTTCTTGAATGAACTTCCATTTTTAATTTTCTGCAACTTCCATTTTTATTTTTATTCGACTTCTATTTTTATTCAATTTACTTTTCTATTGAACTTCCTTTTTTTATTTAATTTCCAAATAGATCGTTAAGGTATAGTGGTTTCTTGTATGAACTTCCATTTTTAATTTTCTGCAACTTTCATTTTTATTTTTATTCGACTTCCATTTTTATTCAAGCCATTTTTCTATTCAACTTCCTTTTTAATTTTATTACCAAATAGATCGTTAAGGTATAGTGGTTTCTTGAATGAACTTCCAATTTTTATTTCTATTCAACTTCTTTTTTTATTCATGCTTCTTTTCTATTCAACTTCCTTTTTTATTAAATTTCCAAATAGATTGTTAAGGTATAGTGGTTTCTGGATTGAACTTCCATTTTGAATTTTATGCAGCATTCATTTTTATTTTTATTCAACTTCCATTTTTATTCAATTTACTTTTCTATTAAACTTCATTTTTTATTTAATTTCCAAATAGATCGTTAAGGTGTAGTGGTTTCTGCATTGAACTTCCATTTTTAATTTTATTTAACTTCCATTTTTATTTTTATTCAACTTCCATTTTTATTCAATTTACTTTTCTATTCAACTTCCTTTTTTATTTAATTTCCAAATAAATCGTTATGGTATAGTGGTTTTTGGAAAAAACTTCCATTTTTATTTTTCTGCAACTTCCTTTTTTATTTTTATTCGACTTCCATTTTTATTCAATTTACTTTTCTATTCAACTTCCTTTTTTATTTAATTTCCAAATAGATCGTTAAGGTATAGTGGTTTCTGGATTGAACTTTCATTTTTAATTTTATGCAACTTTCATTTTTATTTTTATTCAACTTCCATTTTTATTCAATTTACATTTCTATCAAACTTCCTTTTTTTTTTAATTTCCAAACAGATCGTTAAGGTATAGTGGTTTCTTTAATGAACTTCCATTTTTAATTTTCTGCAACTTCCATTTTTATTTCTATTCAACATATTTTTTTATTCAAGTTTCTTTCCTATTCAACTTCCTTTTTTATTTAATTTCCAAATAGATTGTTAAGGTATAGTGGTTTCTGGATTGAACTTGCATTTTGAATTTTATGCAACTTTCACTTTTATTTTTATTCAACTTCCATTTTAATTCAATTTTCTTTTATATTAAACTTCGTTTTTTATTTAATTTCCAAATAGATCGTTAAGGTATAATGGTTTCTTGAATGAACTTCCATACTTAATTTTCTGCAACTTCCATTTTTTTTATTCGACTTCTATTTTTATTGAATTTATTTTTCTTTTCAACTTCCGTTTTTATTTAATTTCGAAATACATCGTTAAGGTATAGTGGTTTCTTGAATGAACTTCCATTTTAAATTTTCTGCAACTTTCGTTTTTATTGTACTTCCTTTTTAATTCAAGTTTCTTTTCTACTCAGCTTTCTTTTTTATTTAATTTCCAAATAGATCGTTAAGGTATAGTGGTTTCTGCAATGAACTTCTATTTTTCATTTTATACAACTTTCAATTTTATTTTTATTCAACTTCCATTTTTATTCAATTTACTTTTCTATTCAACTTCCCTTTGTATTTAATTTCCAAAAAGATCGTTATGGTATAGTGGTTTCTGGTTTGAACTTCCATTTTCAATTTTATGCAACTTTCATTTTTATTTTTATTCGACTTCCATTTTTATTAAAGTTATTTTTCTATTCAACTTCCCTTTTTATTTAATTTCCAAGTAGATCGTTAAGGTATAGTGGTTTTCTTGAATAAACTTCCAATTTTAATTTTCTGCAACTTCCATTTTTATTTCTATTCAACATCTATTTTTTATTCAAGTTTCTTTTCTATTCAACTTCCGTTTTTATTTAATTTCCAAACAAATTGTTAAGGTATAGTGGTTTCTGGATTGAACTTGCATTTTGAATTTTATGCAACTTTCACTTTTATTTTTATTTAACTTCCATTTTTATTCAATTTACTTTTCTATTAAACTTCGTTTTTTATTTAATTTCCAAATAGATCGTTAAGGTATAATGGTTTCTTGAATGAACTTCCATTTTTAATTTTCTGCAACTTCCGTTTTTTTTTATTCGACTTCTATTTTTATTCAATTTATTTTTCTTTTCAACTTCCGTTTTTATTTAATTTCCAAACTGATCGTTAAGGTATAGTGGTTTTTTGAATGAACTTCCATTTTAAATTTTCTGCAACTTTCATTTTTATTGTACTTCCTTTTTAATTCAAGTTTCTTTTCTACTCAACTTCCTTTTTTATTTAATTTTCAAATAGATCGTTAAGGTATAGTGGCTTCTGCATTGAACTTCCATTTTTAATTTCAGGCAGCTTTCATTTTTATTTTTATTCAACTTCCATTTTTATTCAATTTACTTTTCTATTCAACTTCCTTTTTCATTTAATTTCCAAATAGACCGTTATGGTACAGTGGTTTCTTGAATGAACTTCCCTTTCTAATTTTCTGCAGCTTCCATTTTTATTTTTATTCGACTTCCATTTTTATTCAATTTACTTTTCTATTCAACTTCCTTTTTTATTTAATTTCCAAATAAATCGTTATGGTATAGTGGTTTTTGGAAAAAACTTCCATTTTTATTTTTCTGCAACTTCCTTTTTTATTTTTATTCGACTTCCATTTTTATTCAATTTACTTTTCTATTCAACTTCCTTTTTTATTTAATTTCCAAATAGATCGTTAAGGTATAGTGGTTTCTGGATTGAACTTTCATTTTTAATTTTATGCAACTTTCATTTTTATTTTTATTCAACTTCCATTTTTATTCAATTTACATTTCTATCAAACTTCCTTTTTTTTTTAATTTCCAAACAGATCGTTAAGGTATAGTGGTTTCTTTAATGAACTTCCATTTTTAATTTTCTGCAACTTCCATTTTTATTTCTATTCAACATATTTTTTTATTCAAGTTTCTTTCCTATTCAACTTCCTTTTTTATTTAATTTCCAAATAGATTGTTAAGGTATAGTGGTTTCTGGATTGAACTTGCATTTTGAATTTTATGCAACTTTCACTTTTATTTTTATTCAACTTCCATTTTAATTCAATTTTCTTTTATATTAAACTTCGTTTTTTATTTAATTTCCAAATAGATCGTTAAGGTATAATGGTTTCTTGAATGAACTTCCATACTTAATTTTCTGCAACTTCCATTTTTTTTATTCGACTTCTATTTTTATTGAATTTATTTTTCTTTTCAACTTCCGTTTTTATTTAATTTCGAAATACATCGTTAAGGTATAGTGGTTTCTTGAATGAACTTCCATTTTAAATTTTCTGCAACTTTCGTTTTTATTGTACTTCCTTTTTAATTCAAGTTTCTTTTCTACTCAGCTTTCTTTTTTATTTAATTTCCAAATAGATCGTTAAGGTATAGTGGTTTCTGCAATGAACTTCTATTTTTCATTTTATACAACTTTCAATTTTATTTTTATTCAACTTCCATTTTTATTCAATTTACTTTTCTATTCAACTTCCCTTTGTATTTAATTTCCAAAAAGATCGTTATGGTATAGTGGTTTCTGGTTTGAACTTCCATTTTCAATTTTATGCAACTTTCATTTTTATTTTTATTCGACTTCCATTTTTATTAAAGTTATTTTTCTATTCAACTTCCCTTTTTATTTAATTTCCAAGTAGATCGTTAAGGTATAGTGGTTTTCTTGAATAAACTTCCAATTTTAATTTTCTGCAACTTCCATTTTTATTTCTATTCAACATCTATTTTTTATTCAAGTTTCTTTTCTATTCAACTTCCGTTTTTATTTAATTTCCAAACAAATTGTTAAGGTATAGTGGTTTCTGGATTGAACTTGCATTTTGAATTTTATGCAACTTTCACTTTTATTTTTATTTAACTTCCATTTTTATTCAATTTACTTTTCTATTAAACTTCGTTTTTTATTTAATTTCCAAATAGATCGTTAAGGTATAATGGTTTCTTGAATGAACTTCCATTTTTAATTTTCTGCAACTTCCGTTTTTTTTTATTCGACTTCTATTTTTATTCAATTTATTTTTCTTTTCAACTTCCGTTTTTATTTAATTTCCAAACTGATCGTTAAGGTATAGTGGTTTTTTGAATGAACTTCCATTTTAAATTTTCTGCAACTTTCATTTTTATTGTACTTCCTTTTTAATTCAAGTTTCTTTTCTACTCAACTTCCTTTTTTATTTAATTTTCAAATAGATCGTTAAGGTATAGTGGCTTCTGCATTGAACTTCCATTTTTAATTTCAGGCAGCTTTCATTTTTATTTTTATTCAACTTCCATTTTTATTCAATTTACTTTTCTATTCAACTTCCTTTTTCATTTAATTTCCAAATAGACCGTTATGGTACAGTGGTTTCTTGAATGAACTTCCCTTTCTAATTTTCTGCAGCTTCCATTTTTATTTTTATTCGACTTCCATTTTTATTCAATTTACTTTTCTATTTAACTTTATTTTTTATTTAATTTCCAAATAGATCGTTACGGTATAGTGGCTTCTGGATTGAACTTCCATTTTCAATTTTATGCAACTTTCATTTTTATTTTTATTCAACTTCCATTTTTATTCAATTTACTTTTCTATTAAAC
Organism: Camellia sinensis; assembly: GCF_055761805.1. Classification (NCBI taxonomy): domain Eukaryota; kingdom Viridiplantae; phylum Streptophyta; class Magnoliopsida; order Ericales; family Theaceae; genus Camellia; species Camellia sinensis. The sequence goes on along the minus strand of NC_138962.1, from coordinate 8,866,365 downwards.
TTCCTTTTTTGTTTATTTTCCAAACAGATCGTTAAGGTATAGTGGTTTCTTGAATAAACTTCCATTTTTAATTTTCTGCAACTTCCATTTTTATTTTTACTCGACTTCTATTTTTATTTAAGTTATTTTTCTATTCAACTTCCTTTTTTATTTAATTTCCAAATAGATCGTTAAGGTATAGTAGTTTCTCTAATAAACTTCCAATTTTAATTTTCTGCAACTTCCATTTTTATTTCAATTCAAGATCTTTTTTTATTCAAGTTTCTTTTCTCTTCGACTTCCTTTTTTATTTAATTTCCAAATAGATTGTTAAGGTATAGTGGTTTCTGGATTGAACTTGCATTTTGAATTTTATGCAACTTTCACTTTTATTTTTATTCAACTTCCATTTTTATTCAATTTACTTTTCTATTAAACTTCGTTTTTTATTTTATTTCCAAATAGATCGTTAAGGTATAATGGTTTCTTGAATGAACTTCCATTTTTAATTTTCTGCAACTTCCATTTTTTTTATTCGACTTCTATTTTTATTCAATTTATTTTTCTTTTCAACTTCCGTTTTTATTTAATTTCCAAACTGATCGTTAAGGTATAGTGGTTTCTTGAATGAACTTCCATTTTAAATTTTCTGCAACTTTCATTTTTATTGTACTTCCTTTTTAATTCAAGTTTCTTTTCTACTCAACTTCCTTTTTTATTTAATTTTCAAATAGATCGTTAAGGTATAGTGGTTTCTGCATTGAACTTCCATTTTTAATTTCATGCAACTTTCATTTTTATTTTTATTCAACTTCCATTTTTATTCAATTTACTTTTCTATTCAACTTCCTTTTTCATTTAATTTCCGAATAGACCGTTATGGTATAGTGGTTTCTTGAATGAACTTCCCTTTCTAATTTTCTGCAGCTTCCATTTTTATTTTTATTCGACTTCCATTTTTATTCAATTTACTTTTCTATTTAACTTCATTTTTTATTTCATTTCCAAATAGATCGTTACGGTATAGTGGTTTCTGGATTGAACTTCCATTTTCAATTTTATGCAACTTTCATTTTTATTTTTATTCAACTTCCATTTTTATTCAATTTACTTTTCTATTAAACTTCCTTTTTTGTTTATTTTCCAAACAGATCGTTAAGGTATAGTGCTTTCTTGAATGAACTTCCATTTTTAATTTTCTACAACTACGATTTTTATTTTTACTCGACTTCCATTTTTATTTAAGTTATTTTTCTATTCAACTTCCTTTTTTATTTAATTTCCAAATAGATCGTTACGGTATAGTAGTTTCTCTAATAAACTTCCAATTTTAATTTTCTGCAACTTCCATTTTTATTTCAATTCAACATCTTTTATTATTCAAGTTTCTTTTCTCTTCAATTTCATTTTTTATTTAATTTCCAAATAGATTGTTAAGGTATAGTGGTTTCTGGATTGAACTTGCATTTTGAATTTTATGCAACTTTCCCTTTTATTTTTATTCAACTTCCATTTTTATTCGATTTACTTTTCTATTAAACTTCGTTTTTTATTTAATTTCCAAATAGATCGTTATGGTATAATGGTTTCTTAAATGAACTTCCATTTCTAATTTTCTGCAACTTCCATTTTTTTTTTATCCGACTTCTATTTTTATTCAATTTATTCTTCTTTTCAACTTCTGTTTTTATTTAATTTCCAAATAGATCGTTAAGGTATAGTGGTTTCTTGAATGAAATTCCATTTTAAATTTTCTGCAACTTTCATTTTTATTGTACTTCCTTTTTAATTCAAGTTTCTTTTCTACTCAACTTCCTTTTTTATTTAATTTCCAAATAGATCGTTAAGGTGTAGTGGTTTCGGCATTGAACTTCCATTTTTAATTTTATGCAACTTTTATTTTTATTTTTGTTCAACTTCCATTTTTATTCAATTTACTTTTCTATTCAACTTCCTTTTTTATTTACTTTCCAAATAGATCGTTATGGTATAGTAGTTTCTTGAATGAACTTCCATTTTTAATTTTTTGCAACTTCCTTTTTTATTTTTATTCGACTTCCATTTTTATTCAATTTACTTTTCTATTCAACTTTCTTTTTTATTTAATTTCCAAATAGATCGTTAAGATATAGTGGTTTCTGGATTGAACTTCCATTTTTAATTTTATGCAACTTTCATTTTTATTTTTATTCAACTTCTATTTTTATTCAATTTACTTTTCTATTAAACTTCCTTTTTTGTTTAATTTCCAAACAGATCGTTAAGGTATAGTGGTTTCTTGAATGAACTTCCATTTTTAATTTTCTGCAACTTCCATTTTTATTTTTATTCGACTTCCATTTTTATTCAAGTCATTTTTCTATTCAACTTCCTTTTTTATTTAATTTCCAAATAGATCGTTAAGGTATAGTGGTTTCTTGAATGAACTTCCATTTTTAATTTTCTGCAACTTCCATTTTTATTTTTATTTGACTTCCATTTTTATTCATGTCATTTTTCCATTCAACTTCCTTTTTTATTTAATTTCCAAATAGATCGTTAAAGTATACTGGTTTCTGGATTGCACTTCCATTTTTAATTTTATGCAACTTTCGTTTTTATAATTATTCAATTTCTATTTTTATTCAATTTACTTTTCTATTAAACTTCCTTTTTATTTAATTTCCAAATAGATCGTTAAGGTATAGTGGTTTCTTTAATGAACTTCCATCTTTAATTTTCTACAACTTCCATTTTTATTTTTATTCGACTTCCATTTTTATTCAATTTACTATTCTATTCAACTTCCTTTTTTATTTAATTTCCAAATAGATCGTTAAGGTATAGTGGTTTCTCGATTGAACTTCCTTTTTAATTTTATGCAACTTTCATTTTTATTTTTATTCAACTTCCTTTTTTATTCAATTTACTTTTCTATTAAACTCCCTTTTTTTATTTAATTTCCAAATAGATCATTAAGGTATAGTGGTTTCTTGAATGAACTTCTATTTTTAATTTTCTGCAACTTTCAGTTTTAATTTTATTTGATTTCCATTTTTATTCAAGTCATTTTTCTATTCAACTTCCTTTTTTACATAATTTCCAAATTGATCGTTAAGGAATAGTGGTTTCTTGAATGAAATTCCAATTTTAATTTTCTGTAACTTCCATTTTTATTTCTATTCAACTTCCTTTTTCATTTAATTTCCCAATAGATCGTTAAGGTATAGTGGTTTCTGGATTGAACTTCCATTTTTAATTTTATGCAACTTTGACTTTTATTTTTTTTCAACTTCCATTTTGATTCAATTTACTTTTCTATTAAACTTCATTTTTTATTTAATTTCAAAATAGATCGTTAAGATATAGTGGTTTCTTGAATGAACTTCAAATTTTAATTTTCTACAACCACCATTTTTATTTCTATTCAACATGTTTTTTTATTCCAGTTTCTTTTCTATTCAACTTCTTTGTCTATTTAATTTCCAAATAGATTGTTATGGTATAGTGGTTTCGGTATTGAACTTTCATTTTTAATTTTATGCAACATTCACTTTTATTTTCCTTGAACTTCCATTTTTGTTGAATTTACTTTTTTTATTAAACTTTCTTTTTTATTTCATTTCCAAATAGATCGTTAAGGTATAGTGGTTTCTTTAATGAACTTCCATTTCTAATTTTCTGCAGCTTCCATTTTTATTTTTATTCGACTTCCATTTTTATTCAATTTACTTTTCTATTCAACTTCCTTTTTTATTTAATTTCCAAATAGATCGTTACGGTATAGTGGTTTCTGGATTGAACTTCCATTTTCAATTTTATGCAACTTTCATTTTTATTTTTATTCAACTTCCATTTTTATTCAATTTACTTTTCTATTAAACTTCCTTTTTTGTTTATTTTCCAAACAGATCGTTAAGTTATAGTGGTTTCTTGAATGAACTTCCATTTTTAATTTTCTGCAACTTCCAATTTTATTTTTACTCGACTTCCATTTTTATTTAAGTTATTTTTCTATTCAACTTCCTTTTTTATTTAATTTCCAAATAGATCGTTAAGGTATAGTAGTTTCTCTAATAAACTTCCAATTTTAATTTTCTGCAACTTCCATTTTTATTTCAATTCAACATCTTTTTTTATTCAAGTTTCTTTTCTATTCAACTTCCTTTTTTATTTAATTTCCAAATAGATTGTTATGGTATAGTGGTTTCGGTATTGAACTTTCATTTTTAATTTTATGCAACATTCACTTTTATTTTCCTTGAACTTCCATTTTTATTGAATTTACTTTTTTTATTAAACTTTCTTTTTTATTTCATTTCCAAATAGATCGTTAAGATATAGTGGTTTCTTTAATGAACTTCTATTTTTAATTTTATGCAACTTCCGTTTTTATTTTTATTCAACTTCCATTTTTATTAAAGTTATTTTTCTATTCAACTTCCTTTTTTTATTTAATTTCCAGATGGATCGTTAACGTTTAGTGGTTTCTTGAATGAACTTCCATTTTTATTTTTATTTAACTTCCTTTTTTTTCAAGTTTCTTTTCTACTCAACTTTCTTTTTTTATTTAATTTCCAAATAGATCGTTAAGGTATAGTGGTTTCTGGATTGAACTTCCATTTTTATTTTTATTCAACTTCTATTTTTATTCAATTTACTCTTCTGTTAAACTTCCTATCTTTATTTAATTTCCAAACAGATCGTTATGGAATAGTGGTTTCTTGAATGAACTTCCATTTTTAATTTTCTACAACTTCCATTTTTATTTTTATTAGACTTCCATTTTTATTCAAGTCATTTTTCTATTCAACTTCCTTTTTTATTTTATTTCCAAATAGATCGTTAAGGTATAGTGTTTTCTTGAATGAACTTCCAATTTTAATTTTCTGCAACTTCCATTTTTATTTTTATTCAACTTCTTTTTTTATTCAAGTTTCTTTTCTATTCAACTTCCTTTTTTTATTTAATTTCCAAATAGATTGTTAAGGTATAGTGGTTTCTGGATTGAACTTCCATTTTTAATTTTATGCAACTTTCACTTTCATTTTTATTCAACTTTCATTTTTATTCAATTTACATTTCTATTAAACTTCCGTTTTTATTTAATTTCTAAATAGATCGTTATGGTATAGTTGTTTCTTGAATAAAATTCCATTTTTAATTTTTCGCAACTTCCATTTTTATTTTTATTCGACTTCCATTTTTATTCAATTTACTTTTCTATTCAACTTCCTTTTTTATTTAATTTCCAAATAGATCGTTAAGGTATAGTGGTTTCTAATTTGAACTTCCATTTTTAATTTTATGCAATTTTCATTTTTATTTTTATTCAACTTCCATTTTTATTCAATTTACTTTTCTATTAAACTTCTTTTCTTATTTAATTTCCAAATAGATCGTTAAGGTATACTGGTTTCTTGAATTAACTTCCATTTTTAATTTTCTGCAACTTCCATTTTTATTTTTATTCGACTTCGATTTTTATTCAAGTTATTTTTCTATTCAACTTCCTTTTTTATTTAATTTCCAAATAGATCGTTAAGGTATAGTGGTTTCTGCATTGAACTTCCATTTTTAATTTTATGCAACTTTCATTTTTATATTTCTTCAATTTCCATTTTTATTCAATTTACTTTTCTATTAAACTTCCTTTTTTATTTAATTTCCAAATAGATCGTTAAGGTATAGTGGTTTCTTGAATGAACTTCCATTTTCAATTTTCTGCAACTTCTATTTTTATTTTTATTTAACTTCCTTTTTCATTCAAGTTTCTTTTCTACTCAACTTCCTTTTTTATTTAATTTCCAAATAGACCGTTAAGGTATAGCGGTTTCTTGAATGAACTTCCATTTTTAATTTTCTGCAACTTTCCTTTTTATTTTTATTTAACTTCCTTTTTTATTTAATTTCCAAATAGATCGTTAAGGTATAAAGGTTTCTTGAATGAACTTCCATTTTTAATTTTCTGCAACTTCCATTTTTATTTTTATTCAACTTCCATTTTTATTCAATTTACTTTTCTACTCAACTTCCTTTTTTATTTAATTTCCAAATAGATCGTTAAGGTATAGTGGTTTCTTGAATGAACTTCCATTTTTAATTTTCTGCAACTTCCATTTTAATTTTTATTCGACTTCCATTTTTATTCAAGTTACATTTCTATTCAACTTCTTTTTTATTTAATTTCCAAATATACTGTTAAGGTATAGTTGTTTCTTGAATGAACTTCCAATTTTAATTTTCTGCAGCTTCCATTTTTATTTTTATTCGACTTCCTTTTTTATTGAAGTTATTTTTCTATTCAACTTCTTTTTTTATTTAATTTCCAAATAAATCGTTAAGGTATAGTGGTTTCTTGAATGAATTTCCATTTTTAATTTTCTGCAACTTCCATTTTTCTTTTTATTCAACTTCCATTTTTATTAAATTTACTTTTCTATTAAACCTCTTTTTTTATTTAATTTCCAGATAGATCGTTAAGGTCTAGTGGTTTCTGCATTGAACTTCCATTTTTAATTTAATGCTACTTTCATTTTTATTTTTATTCAAGTTACATTTTTATTCAATTTACTTTTCTATTAAACTTCCATTTTTATTTAATTTCCAAATAGATTGTTAGTGTCACGACCCCAAACCGCCCCTAGTAGTTTGGTGCCGTGATGGCAAGTAATCCGTAATTACCGAAGGCCAACTTTTCAAAACTTAACACAATCAGAGTATGAATATAGGGGGCTCACAAATGCGAAAGCAATAAATCAAATACAAGTGGTCCATAAGAGCTGTGCGTAGATCAAAGCAATGCCAAACATTCCAATTAACTTTACAACTTAATTACATCAAGATAAAAATACATGTTACATCTTGATCAAAAGGCTTCTCGTGTAACGCCCTCAAAATAATAACAATAAACCCATCTAATAGGACATACATTTACATATAAACTAACCACATTCTTTCATTCTTTAGAGTTCCACTACATAAGTATTACATGTTAACCTCATAACAAAATGCCCTACGGGCTTACAGCTTTCCAAGTTAACACTTGGTTACAACAAAGAGTTCTAACTCGTTTACACATTAAGCCCTTGGCTTGAAATTACATGTAATACATCAAAAGTACAACAACAAAACTATGCCCGCCACTAGCCTCCCAGCTATGTCCTTGGAGGTGGCATGCTTCCTGCACCTGAAAATGATATTCCCATATAGGGTGAGCCACAGCCCAGTAGAAATACACTAAACCAACCATGGACAATGACTAAAACATTAGCAATTGATAGTTGGTCAACACTGATTCAATCACATAAATTACATATTTATGTCAACGACTTACAAGTCCCAATTACTTTTCATTTTCCCTTTTTTAACAGATAAGCATGCTAGCTCTATCATCATTTCCACAGATATGTATAAAAACTATATCTCACATTCAGATAAGCATAGAAGCTATATCCACATTCTCAACAGATATGTATATCAACAATATCCACAGATAAGCATACAAGCTGTATCCACACTCTACAACAGATATGTATATCAACAATATCCACAGATAAGCATACAAGCTGTATCCACACTCTACAACAGATATGTATATCAACAATATCCACAGATAAGCATACAAGCTGTATCCACACTTCACTTCACAAAGATAAGCATATGAGCTCTATCTTCACTTCTCTAGACAAGCATATGAGCTCTGTCTACGGAGTACATCCCCTATCTCCTCCAAATACCTATCCGGTTTAGAGGTCCATCCCCTATCTTCCCCTAAACCGCGGAGTACATCCCCTATCTCCTCCTCTACACAAACGTATATAAACACATTGGTTCTATATACAATCACACAGTACAAACAATTAATGTATTCTAGCAACTGTCAAGTTCCATAACACATTCCATTGATTAGTTTCAGTTTGCCTAATCAACATACATTGTCTACAACAATCACGACTATCCTCCACCGATAGCCCAAAGCAGTTATTTCTAAAACAGAAAATAAATGCACGGATGGATATTCAATCAACATTTCATTTCCTCATTTCTCACTAATTAATTATCCCAATTAATTAAACAATGTAATTAGGCCATTTTCCATAATTACTATTTCAACCCTTAGGTTCCATTTACATCAATGATTCAACAATCATTCCATTTTTCCATGCCAAACATGCATCTAGGTTTATTATGAATAAAATCCCAACTTTTGTAAAATTTACACAAAAGCCCCAAACTTCCCCAAATTACCAAACTAAGCCCAACATCTCAAAATACCAAAATTGAAAGACAAAACCCATAGAGAGGAGTAGGTTATCCCTACCTCAAATTCGGAGTCCCAAAGGAGAAGACTACAAAACGCAACGTGCTCCAAAACCCGTGATTTTCAGATTAAAATGTAGCCCTCGACGATCAACAACCTTTTTGTAAAGGCCAAAGGTGAGCAAATCACTCCTACTAGATCAAAACCTAGAGAGAAGGTAGTATCTAGAGAGAAAGACTCAACAATGGTGTTTTTGGAAAAGTAAGAGAGAGAAGAGAAAGTGAAAAAGTGATTTAAAGAGTCACAAATTCGGGACTTTAACCCAGGTCTCCGCTCGAGCGTAAAACACCCCGCTCGAGCGGCCACTCACAGACTTCCGCTCGAGCGGCCAACCGCCCGCTCGAGCGCAGAATGCACTCGCCCAGCACTTTCGCAGAACCAGGCCTCCGCTCGAGCTCCCAACCCTACGCTCGAGCTCACAACACTGCACAACAAGATACTGGATGGACGTAATCTACGCTCGAGCGCCAACACCTCCGCTCGAGCGGACAGGCCAAAAATCTGGGCAACTAGTTTTGGTTTCTAAATTCAACCAACCTGTAACCAACCCGCCCAACACATCCTATAACTCAAATACAAAGTAAGAAAGGATGTAAACAAGATAATAAACAACCACCAACATCCACGGACACATGTCCGGATCACTATACAACAAGGGTAAACCCGGGATCGCTATAACCTCCCCCCCTTAAAGAATTTCGCCCCCGAAATTAAGCACAAATTGCAAAACAAGCTTTCCCCCATTTTAAACAGTGTTACACTTGAACAGTCAACAATTCGACCCATTACCGGTCATCCCATCCCTTTTAACAAGAGACATTCCACAATATGTAAACAACATATGTACTTTCAACATGCATTAACATTATGCACTATCCTTCCAATTTCAACAATATATTCAACAGATATAATGTTACATTCAACTTCCATATGAGGCAAGTTCCAAAACATACTTTCAATAAACCAAACATTTTCAATGTTTCACAACTTAAGACATATATAAAAGCCCTTAAGTTCAACAAAACGGAAAATTTAAATACAAGATCACACATCAACAAACAAGTCCGGATATTTCTCACGGACTTCCAACTCACGTTCCCAAGTGGCTTCCTCCACTCCGTGATGTTTCCACAAGACTTTCACCAAAGGAATGGTCTTGCCACGCAGGACTTGATCCCGCCTATCCAAGACCCGAACCGGTCTCTCCTCATACGAGGCATCCTCATCTACCTCTAAATCGGTCCAATCCAGCACATGTGATGGATCTGGCTCATACTTCCGAAGCATACTCACATGAAACACGTCATGCACCCCGGACAACTGCGGCGGTAAGGCTAACCGATAAGCAACCTCACCTATCCTCTCAAGGATCTCAAAAGGACCTATAAACCGAGGGGATAATTTCCCACTCTTCCCAAACCTCATCAGGCCTCGTCTAGGTGATATTTTCAGAAAGACATGATCACCTACCTCAAACGCCAAAGGCCTCCTCCTACGGTCGGCATAACTCTTTTGTCGACTCTGGGCTGTAACAAGCCTCCTACGGATAATCTCAACTTTCTCCGTCGTCTCCCTAACCAACTCCGGACCCAACAAAGGTGCATCACCCACCTCGGCCCAACAAACTGGAGATCTACACGGTCGGCCATACAAGGCCTCAAACGGTGCCATACCGATGCTAGACTGAAAACTGTTGTTGTAGGCAAACTCTACCAATGGCAAGTGCCTCTCCCACGTCCCACTGAAATCCAGGACACAACCCCGAAGCATATCCTCGAGGATCTGAATAGTACGCTCGGACTGCCCGTCAGTCTGAGGATGATAAGCCGTACTAAAGGTCAACTTAGTGCCCAAGGCACTTTGCAAACTCTGCCACAACCTAGCAGTAAAACGAGGATCTCTATCTGAGACGATCGTCACTGGGACCCCGTGCAATCTCACTACGTCCCGAATATACAAGTCGGCAAGATGATCTACCGAATCTCTCACGCGCATAGGAATAAAGTGCGCCGACTTAGTCAACCGGTCTACAACCACCCAAATAGCATCACTACCCCGTTGAGTCCTCGGAAGACCTACAACGAAGTCCATAGTGACATGCTCCCACTTCCACTCGGCAATAGGCAAGGGTTGCAACAAACCCGCTGGCCTCTGATGCTCGGCCTTCACTTGCTGGCAAGTAAGGCATTTCGATACGAAGACAGCCACATCTTTCTTCATACCCCGCCACCAAAACTGGCGACCCAAATCCTGATACATCTTAGTACCTCCCGGATGCACCGCAAGGCGCGAATGGTGAAACTCTCGGAGTACTTCCTCTCGGCAAGACTCCGGTACAAACAAACGGTCTCGGTATCTCACACTCAGGTCGGGATACACCGCCAAACCCTTCTCAACTTTCCCACTAGAGATCTTCTCTCGGAGGGATTCTACCTCAAGGTCACCTCTCTGTGCCTCTAACACTCTAATCATAAGTGTAGGCTGCGCAACAACAGAAAACAAGGCCGCAGTCTCAACAGATTCGCCCAGTAGCAAATCAAACTCGCCAAGTGTTCCCAACATCTCCCATTCCCGGATGGCTATACTAGCAACATCACTAATGGTCTTTCTACTAAGGGCATCGGCCACAACATTGGCCTTTCCCGGATGATAATGCAACTCAAAATCATAATCCTCGATGAACTCCATCCATCTCCTCTGCCTCAGATTCAAGTCTCTCTGTGTAAACAGATACTTCAAACTCTTGTGATCCGAGAATACCTCGAACCTCTCACCATAAAGGTAGTGCCTCCAGATTTTCAAGGCAAAGATCACAGCTGCTAACTCTAGGTCGTGTGTAGGGTAATTTTTCTCGTGTATTTTCAACTGACGTGAGCCATAAGCTACCACTTTCCCCTCTTGCATCAACACACAACCCAAACCCTCTCGTGAGGCATCACAATAAACCGCATAACCCAACCCTCTCTCCGGAATAATCAATACCGGAGCGGTGGTCAATCTAACTTTCAACTCTTGGAACGACTTTTCACAAGTCTCACTCCACACAAACTTGACTCCCTTCCGAGTCAGTCTAGTCAACGGTGACGCTAACCTGGAGAAATCTTTCACAAACCGACGGTAATACCCAGCTAATCCCAGAAAACTGCGGATCTCAAACACACTCTTAGGCTGTGCCCAATCTTGCACTGCCTCAACCTTGGATGTATCAACAGACACCCCTTTTACGGATACCACGTGGCCTAAGAATTTGACTTCCCTCAGCCAGAACTCACACTTCCCAAACTTGGCATACAGCCTATGGGCTCTAAGCAATTCAAGCACCACTCTTAAGTGTTCCTCGTGCTCTTCCTCAGAAGGCGAATAGATAAGAATGTCGTCCACGAAGACGACCACAAATCGGTCTAAGAACTCCCGGAAAATCCGGTTCATCAAGTCCATAAAGACTGCCGGTGCATTGGTAAGCCCAAATGCCATCACCAGAAACTCATAATGGCCATACCGCGTACGGAATGCCGTTTTCGGAATATCCTCATCCCTGACCCTCAACTGATGGTAACCCGATCTCAAGTCTATCTTAGAGAAACAACGGGAACCCTTCAATTGGTCAAACAAATCATCTATACGGGGCATAGGGTACTTATTTTTAACCGTAGCCCGATTCAACTTCCTGTAGTCAATACACAATCTTAAGGCACCATCTTTCTTTTTAACAAAGAGGGCCGGCGCTCCCCACGGTGAAACACTAGGGCGAACAAAGCCCTTATCGAGCAATTCCTGGAGCTGAACTTTCAACTCAACCAACTCTGCTGGAGCAAAACGGTAAGGTGCCATAGAAATCGGCGCCGTACCAGGCACTAAATCAATAGAGAACTCTATCTCTCGGTGAGGTGGCAAACTAACAAGATCTTCGGGAAAGACATCCGAATACTCACAAACCACCCTCGGTAACACAACCTGGGTCTCACCACTCTCACCACTCTCAAAGCTAGCAAGTAGACCACTAAGCTCACTTCGCCCTCGCGAGTCATACCCCGGTGGCAAAACACTACCAACCCGGTCTCCCAAGAAATGGAACCACTCCCCGCTCAAGGTACATAATGTAACCCTCTGGCGGTAGCAATCAATAACAGCCCGGTATGACGATAACCAGTCCATACCCAAAATAACATCAAAACCCTTCATGGGCATGACAACAAACGGAAAAGGAAGCCTATAGTCGGCGACCTCTATATCACATCCTCTAACACCCTGTTTCAGAATCAACTCACCACCCAAAGGCGATACCACACAAATAGGAGATGCTAACTGTGCTAACTCCAATTCCAAAACAGATGCAAATGCAGCAGATACAAAAGAATGAGATGCACCCGTGTCTATCAACACATTAGCAACCGAGTTGCAAAATAGAAAAGTACCTCTCACTACTGATGGAGCCGGTACTAAATCCTGCGCGGTAACAGCATACACGCGCCCCGTAGGCCCCTGGTCTACCTGCTCACCTCTCGGAGCAAAAGACTGCTGCACAGACTGGGATGACGAAGCTCCCGGATTGGCCCTCGAGGCCTGCACAGACTGAGCTGGCTGAAAACCCTGCGTCTGCCTAGAACCAGACGCTCCCGAAGTGGCACTCAACTGTGGGCAAAACCTCTTCATGTGCCCAGGTTGTCCACACTGATAACAAGTCAGGAGCTGCCCCCTGCCCAAACTCTGACTCTGCGGTCTAGCTGAAGAAGAAGCAGCTTTCTGACCCCCACCCTTCTGCGGGCAAACTGAAACCTTGTGACCCAGCTGGCCACACTTGTAACAAGTGAATTCTCCCTGACTGCCTCTCCCCGAGCCTACACTAGGCACTGGAAAGGTCGATCTAGAGACTGCACCCTGAGACTGCTGAGGGTTATAACCCTTCTGTCTCCTGCCATCACTCTGACTATCCTGGCTCCTCTTGGAGCCTGTCTGACCCTCATCCTCCTCCTGCATCATAAGCTCCATATGAGCTGCAGCATCTACCAGGTGTCTATACTCTCGAATATAAGACCCACCAATTCTCAACTTGAGGCCCCGCCTCAACTTCCGCTCAAACTCATAGCAACGGCGTTCCTCAGACGCCACCAGTTCAGGTGCAAACCTAGACAGACTGGTAAAAGTAGCCTCAAACTCGGCCACTGACAAGCCCTGCTGATTAAGCCGGCTAAACTGATCCCTCAGCTTCTCCCTTGCTACTGCAGACAAAACCCTCTCCTGAAAAGCATTCACAAACGCCTCCCAAGTACCACCAACACGAGTTTTCTCGTACTTCCACCATTGACCCGCATCTCCCTTCAGTTGGAAGGATGCCAAGGTCACTTTCAGTGCTCCGTCCTCAATGCCAAGCATCTCAAACGTCTTCGTTGTCTGTTCGAGCCATTCATCTGCCTTAAGCGGCTCTTTAGGATCCCCGATAAACTCATCCGGATTACACCGGAAGAACTCCCTCTTCAAGAAAGAAGGCCCAGCCTCAGCTGCCTGATTCCCAGCTCTAAGAATACCCAAAGCTCCTGCTATCTCTCTGGCCAAGGCACCCATAGCCTGCTGACCCACTGGCTCGGCCACATTGGCCTGCCCAACTCCCTCCTGCACTGCCGGAATCTCACCCTGTGACGGTGCTTCCTGCCTCGCAGGTCTACCACGCCTAGCTCCTCTTCCTCGTCCTGACATCCTAATAAAGGCAACACAGAACATTAGCACATTCACGAATGTGCCGAAACTAAACACTAACGTCCTAATGCATGGACAACTGTAATTCACTCCACATAAGCACATAAACACATAAGCACTTACGAATTTCATTTCCGGATAATGATAGTCCCAAGGCGTTACTAGAGTTCCGGTTAGAAACAGCATTGATCAAGTGCTTTTCCAACAAGACTCCCAGAAACTCAAGGATCCAATCAACATCCCAGAAATTAAATCCCATACCCACATAGTCACATAAGCATGTTATCACTTAAGCACATAGCATATGATACTACATCTAAGTCTCTATCAAGCGAGACAAACCCATTGTGATCCTAATCACTTCCCACGTACCCAAAGTATTCGAACCCGGTACGCTCTGATACCAAGTTGTAACGCCCTCAAAATAATAACAATAAACCCATCTAATAGGACATACATTTACATATAAACTAACCACATTCTTTCATTCTTTAGAGTTCCACTACATAAGTATTACATGTTAACCTCATAACAAAATGCCCTACGGGCTTACAGCTTTCCAAGTTAACACTTGGTTACAACAAAGAGTTCTAACTCGTTTACACATTAAGCCCTTGGCTTGAAATTACATGTAATACATCAAAAGTACAACAACAAAACTATGCCCGCCACTAGCCTCCCAGCTATGTCCTTGGAGGTGGCATGCTTCCTGCACCTGAAAATGATATTCCCATATAGGGTGAGCCACAGCCCAGTAGAAATACACTAAACCAACCATGGACAATGACTAAAACATTAGCAATTGATAGTTGGTCAACACTGATTCAATCACATAAATTACATATTTATGTCAACGACTTACAAGTCCCAATTACTTTTCATTTTCCCTTTTTTAACAGATAAGCATGCTAGCTCTATAATCATTTCCACAGATATGTATAAAAACTATATCTCACATTCAGATAAGCATAGAAGCTATATCCACATTCTCAACAGATATGTATATCAACAATATCCACAGATAAGCATACAAGCTGTATCCACACTCTACAACAGATATGTATATCAACAATATCCACAGATAAGCATACAAGCTGTATCCACACTCTACAACAGATATGTATATCAACAATATCCACAGATAAGCATACAAGCTGTATCCACACTTCACTTCACAAAGATAAGCATATGAGCTCTATCTTCACTTCTCTAGACAAGCATATGAGCTCTGTCTACGGAGTACATCCCCTATCTCCTCCAAATACCTATCCGGTTTAGAGGTCCATCCCCTATCTTCCCCTAAACCGCGGAGTACATCCCCTATCTCCTCCTCTACACAAACGTATATAAACACATTGGTTCTATATACAATCACACAGTACAAACAATTAATGTATTCTAGCAACTGTCAAGTTCCATAACACATTCCATTGATTAGTTTCAGTTTGCCTAATCAACATACATTGTCTACAACAATCACGACTATCCTCCACCGATAGCCCAAAGCAGTTATTTCTAAAACAGAAAATAAATGCACGGATGGATATTCAATCAACATTTCATTTCCTCATTTCTCACTAATTAATTATCCCAATTAATTAAACAATGTAATTAGGCCATTTTCCATAATTACTATTTCAACCCTTAGGTTCCATTTACATCAATGATTCAACAATCATTCCATTTTTCCATGCCAAACATGCATCTAGGTTTATTATGAATAAAATCCCAACTTTTGTAAAATTTACACAAAAGCCCCAAACTTCCCCAAATTACCAAACTAAGCCCAACATCTCAAAATACCAAAATTGAAAGACAAAACCCATAGAGAGGAGTAGGTTATCCCTACCTCAAATTCGGAGTCCCAAAGGAGAAGACTACAAAACGCAACGTGCTCCAAAACCCGTGATTTTCAGATTAAAATGTAGCCCTCGACGATCAACAACCTTTTTGTAAAGGCCAAAGGTGAGCAAATCACTCCTACTAGATCAAAACCTAGAGAGAAGGTAGTATCTAGAGAGAAAGACTCAACAATGGTGTTTTTGGAAAAGTAAGAGAGAGAAGAGAAAGTGAAAAAGTGATTTAAAGAGTCACAAATTCGGGACTTTAACCCAGGTCTCCGCTCGAGCGTAAAACACCCCGCTCGAGCGGCCACTCACAGACTTCCGCTCGAGCGGCCAACCGCCCGCTCGAGCGCAGAATGCACTCGCCCAGCACTTTCGCAGAACCAGGCCTCCGCTCGAGCTCCCAACCCTACGCTCGAGCTCACAACACTGCACAACAAGATACTGGATGGACGTAATCTACGCTCGAGCGCCAACACCTCCGCTCGAGCGGACAGGCCAAAAATCTGGGCAACTAGTTTTGGTTTCTAAACTCAACCAACCTGTAACCAACCCGCCCAACACATCCTATAACTCAAATACAAAGTAAGAAAGGATGTAAACAAGATAATAAACAACCACCAACATCCACGGACACATGTCCGGATCACTATACAACAAGGGTAAACCCGGGATCGCTATATCTCGAGCCGACATATACAAAATACAGCTAATACAAGTCAAGAAGCATGATTTTCAAGATTTGCCGACATGTAAAACAGGGCATCGCCGACGTAAATACAAAAGTAAAGCCGACGTAAGCACAAATCCAAACAAGCATCCAAAACGATCTAGGCGTCGCCGCCGTCCTGCTCATCACCTACATATATATAGAGGGGTGAGTACAAAACTCAGTGAATGGTACTAAAAATAAAGGTTTTTGCACGAATATAGCCGAGGTCCTTCAAAACGAAACACATCAAAACTTTAACAAGACAAAGGATGAACCGTATTCATCATTCAAGTATCAAAACATCGGCGAAGCAAGGGATGAACCGTATTCATCATTCAAGTATCATAACATCGGCGAAGCAAGGGATGAACCGTATTCATCATTCAAGTATCATAACATCGGCGAAGCAAGGGATGAACCGTATTCATCATTCAAGTATCAAAACATCGGCGAAGCAAGGGATGAACCGTATTCATCATTCAAGTATCAAAACATCGGCGAAGCAAGGGATGAACCGTATTCATCATTCAAGTATCATAACATCGGCGAAGCAAGGGATGAACCGTATTCATCATTCAAGTATCATAACATCGGCGAAGCAAGGGATGAACCGTATTCATCATTCAAGTATCATAACATCGGCGAAGCAAGGGATGAACCGTATTCATCATTCAAGTATCATAGGCTGTACGATCCGTAATCGTTTGGTCAAGAGTATTGCGAAAGTTTAAAGTCCTCCAATACAAGGGACTTGTGTTACTTAGGCCCGTAGCCCGATTTAACAAGGACCGTATCCTTTTATACTTAGTACTGCAAACGTTTAGAGTCCTCCAGCACAAGGGACTTGTGTTACTTAGGCCCGTAGCCCGATTTAACAAGGACCGTATCCTTTTATACTTAGTACTGCAAAAGTTTAGAGTCCTCCAGCACAAGGGACTTTCCGAGGATAACGATCAAACAAGGCCATTTATTCATGCTTAGAAAATACCACGTCAAAACAAACAAAACAAGATTATCAAAAGCAAGTGTAACATAGCTTTATTAGAAATACCACTCACCTAGTTCTTCAGGTGTAGACTCAAAGCAAATATCAAGGACCTACAATCACATGGCAAGTCACATTCTCAAAGCAAGCTCCAAATACATGCAAATGATCTCGGCACTCTTGCCAGATCCAAGTCAAAGACAAAGCAAAACAAGCTGGGAGCTTAAACACTGCTCCCGCTCCTCGAAAACACACTGGGTACCATCCAGGACTAAGCCGAGGTTCCGCTAAACGAAGTCAGGAAGAACCTGGGTTTTCCTTTGAAGAATATGAAGAACATGATCATTTGAAAGATGGATGCAAAGTCACAACTTGTTACAAAAATCTGAGTTTTCATGCCAAGAGTTCAAAACATATGGACCTGGGTACCCAATAAAGAAAGGCATGCAAGAACAAACACAAAACATGATTTTCGTTCCAAACTTTTCGATCAAAACGAGATCTTCTTCAAGAACACATGAAAAACCATTTTCTCTTTCCAAACCAACTTCAAAACGATGCATGACATGCAAAACAAATCCGATCATGCAATGCAGCTAGATATTCAGCAAGAACAATCAAAGGAGATCAAGATTCTAACCTCAAAACTCGGATCTAACGGTTCAAGCCACAAAGATCAAGCTTGGAAGACAACTCTCACTCAAGAACTCTTCTTCCTCCTCTCTAGAGCTTCTCTCTCTCTAAAACAAAGATTTGAGACAAGAAATGATTTGTTTCAAGGTCTGTCGGCTGCCTTAACAAACAGCTCGGACACGTGGCATTATCGGGTTGGTTCAGCTCCAAAAAGGTGATTGATTGACAAGACAAGTCTCTGACAAATCGTATGCAGCAAGCTCGGGTAAGACACATCGGCAAAGAGATGACATCGGCTCAAAACAAGGATTCAGCAACAGGATAGAAAAACATCGGCTAGGGAGGACGACACTTGACTAAGCTGTGCCACACCTTGGCCGGGGTGCGCCACATCTCGGCCTAGGCCATACCTGCCTGCGGACAAGGTTCAAGTGCGAAACATCTCGGCAAAGAATGCCCGAGGTGAAGATGGGGTTGAACAAGGTCTCAAGATAGTTCCAAGTACAAAGGGTCAAAGGCGGACTAAGCTCAAGATGATCTCGGCTACGCACACACATACACTAAGCAAGGGACAAAATCATGCAAGCAACTTAAGCAATTCAAGGCAAGATAAAACCTTCAAATTAACATAACAAGCAAGACCATGCAAGAATGTATGCGAGTATGGCAAGAGTAAGGTGAGGGTTGTTACAGTTAGGTTATACTGGTTTCTTGAATGAACTTTCATTTTTAATTTTCTGCAACTTCCATTTTTATTTTTGTTCGACTTCCATTTTTATTCAAGTTATTTTTCTATTCAACTTCTTTTTTTATTTCATTTCCAAATATATCGTTAAGGTATAGTGTTTTCTTGAATGAACTTCCAATTTTAATTTTCTGCAACTTCCATTTTTATTTCTATTCAACTTCTTTTGTTATTTAATTTCCAAATAGATTGTTAAGGTGTAGTGGTTTCTGGATTGAACTTCCATTGTTAATTTTATGCAATATTCATTTTTATTTTTATTCAACTTCCATTTTTATTCAATTTACTTTTCTACTAAACTTCCTTTTTTATTTAATTTCCAAATAGATCGTTAAGGTATAGTGGTTTTTTGAATGAACTTCCATTTTTAATTTTCTGGAACTTTTATTTTTATTTTTATTCAACTTCCATTTTTATTCAATTTACTTTTATATTCAACTTCCTTTTTTATTTAATTTCCAAATAGATCGTCAAGGTATAGTGGTTTCTTGAATTAATTTCCATTTTTAATTTTCTGCAACTTCCATTTTTATTTTTATGTAACTTCCATTTTTATTCTAGTTACTTTTCGAATCAACTTCCTTTTTTATTTAATTTCCAAATAGATTGTTAATGTATAGTGGTTTCTCGATTGAACTTCCATTTTTAATTTTACGGAACTTTTATTTTTATTTTTATTCCAATTCTATTTTTATTCAATTTACTTTTCTATTGAACTTCATTTTTTATTTAATTTCCAAATAGATCGTAAAGGGATAGTGGTTTCCTGAATGAACTTCCTTTTTTAATTTTCTGCAACTTACATTTTTATTTTTATTCGACTTCCAATTTTATTCCAGTCATTTTTCTAGTCAATTTCCTATTTTATTTAATTTCCAAATAGATCGTTAAGGTATAGTGGTTTCTTGAATAAACTTCCAATTTTAATTTTCTGCAACATCCATTTTTATTTCTATTCAACTTCTTTTTTTATTCAAGTTTCTTTTCTATTCAACTTCCTTTTTTATTTAATTTCCAAATAAATTGTTAAGGTATAGTGGTTTTTTTAATGAACTTTCACTTTTTTTTTTATTCAACTTCCATTTTTATTTTTATTCAACTTCCATTTTTATTGAAGTTATTTTTCTATTCAACTTCCTTTTTTATTTAATTTCCAAATAGATCGTTAAGATATAGTGGTTTCTTGAATCAACTTCCAATTTCAATTTTCTGCAACTTCCATTTTTATATCTATTCAACTTCCATTTTTATTCAAGTTATTTTTCTATTCAACTTCCTTTTTTTTTAATTTCCGAATAGATCGTTAAGGTATAGTGGTTTCCTGAATGAACTTCCAATTTTAATTTTCTGGAACTTCCATTTTTATTTCTATTCAACTTCTTTTTTATTCAAGTTTCTTTTCTATTCAACTTCTTTTTTTATTTAATTTCCAAATAGATTGTTATGGTATAGTGGTTTCGGGATTGAACTTCCATTTTTGATTGTATCTAACTTTCACTTTTATTTTTATTGAACTTCCATTTTTATTGAATTTACTTTTCTATTAAACTTCCTTTTTTATTTAAATTCCAAATAGATCGTTAAGGTATAATGGTTTCTTTAATGAACTTCCATTTTTAATTTTTTGCAACTTCCATTTTTATTTTTATTCAACTTCAATTTTTATTCAAGTTATTTTTCTATTCAACTTCCTTTTTTATTTAATTTCCAAATAGATCGTTAAGGTATAGTGGTTTCTTGGTTGAACTTCCATTTTTATTTTTATTTCACTTCCTTTTTTGTTCAGGTTTCTTTTCTACTCAACTTCCTTTTTTTATTTAGTTTCCAAATAGATCGTTAAGGTATAGTGGTTTCTTGAATGAACTTCCATTTTTAATTTTCTGCAACTTCCATTTTTATTTCTATTCGACTTCCATTTTTATTCAAGTCATTTTTCTATTCAACTTCCTTTTTTATTTAATTTCCAGATAGATCGTTAAGGTATAGTGGTTTCTTGAATGAACTTCCATTTTTAATTTTATGCAACTTCCATTTTTATTTTTATTCAACTTCCATTTTTGTTCAAGTTATTTTTCTATTAAACTTCCTTTTTTATTTAATTTCCAAATAGATCGTTAAGGTATAGTGGTTTCTTGAATGAACTTCCAATTTTAATTTTCTGTAACTTCCATTTTTATTTCTATTCAACTTCTTTTTTTACTCAAGTTTCTTTTCTAATCAACTTCTTTTTTTATTTAATTTCCAAATAAATTGTTATGGTATAGTGGTTTCGGGATTGAGCTTCCATTTTTAATTTTTAATTTTATGCAACTTTCACTTTTATTTTTATTGAACTTCCATTTTTATTGAATTTGCTTTTCAATTAAACTTCCTTTTTTATTTAATTTCCAAATAGATCGTTAAGGTATAGTTGTTTCTTCAAGGAACATCCACTTTTAATTTTATGCAACTTCCATTTTTATTTTTATTCAACTTTCATTTTTGTTCAAGTTATTTTTTTATTCAACTTCCTTTTTTATTTAATTCCAATTAGATCGTTAAGGTATAGTGGTTTCGTGAATGAAGTTTCATTTTTAATTTTCTGCAACTTCCAGTTTTATTTTTGTTCAACTTCCATTTTTATTTAATTTCCACATAGATCGTTAAGGTATAGTGGTTACTTTAATGAACTTCCATTTTTAATTTTCGGCAACTTCCATTTTTGTTTTTGTTTAACTTCCTTTTTCATGCAAGTTTCTTTTCTACTCAACTTCCTTTTTTATTTAATTTCCAAATAGATCGTTAAGGTATAGTGGTTTCTTGAATGAACTTCCATTTTTAATTTTATGCAACTTCCATTTTTATTTTTATTTAACTTCCTTTTTCATTCAAGTTTCTTTTCTACTCAACTTCCTTTTTTATTAAATTTACAAATAGATTGTTAACGTATGAAAATCTAAGTGATTCGTGATTAGATCAAGATTAAAATATTCCAAATCCCAAAAATCCAAAACACACAATCTAAATCAACAAGCACTTACGAAAGTGATTTAGATTGTTTGTTTTTCAGATTAAATAATAAATCGACACAAACGATTTTAACGTGGAAAAAACCACAATTGGACACCTTCAACTATGATTAAAAAACCACGGGCGAAACGCCACAAATCAATCCACTACTGAAGTAAAAAGATTACAAAGATATCATACACAGTACCCAACTTAGTCAATCTGTCTTCGAATCTTCTGTAACTCTTTTTCACGACTTCGTCTCGGAACTGATCAATCTTGAAGTTGATTCCACAACCTCACTCACATATAGAATCAAACACCTTTTGAAACTATACGCTAGAATCTTCGGAATCCACCGAAGAGAACTCTCTCTTGAATTTAAAGAAACCAACTCCTTGATGTATGTATTTAGATCATGAGTGAAGAACTCTTCTCAAGACATCAAGGAAAACTCACCAAAATCTCTCTACAAGAAGACCTCAGAAAATCTCAAAGTAGATCTAAAAAGTAATCCTAAAGTTTGGAGAAACCAACTACTTATAGATTTCCGGATTCTGAAGCTCGCTCGAGCGAAGCGAAGCTCGCTCGAGCGAAGCTTATCTCGCTCGAGCGAGAAGCTTATCTCGCGTGACTTCCATAAGAACCTTCGCTCGA
This sequence comes from Camellia sinensis, assembly GCF_055761805.1. Classification (NCBI taxonomy): domain Eukaryota; kingdom Viridiplantae; phylum Streptophyta; class Magnoliopsida; order Ericales; family Theaceae; genus Camellia; species Camellia sinensis. The sequence continues at coordinate 8,843,826 of NC_138962.1, read as the reverse complement.
GCCATAAAGTCTTCGCTCGAGCGAGGAATAAACTCTTTCAGGTTTGTACGCAGATGCAGTTCTTCGCTCGAGCCTCCAATGCTTCGCTCGAGCGCACAATGACCTCTTTCAGGTTTGCAGCCAGACACAGCCCTTCGCTCGATCGAGCACTTCATCGCTCGAGCGAGCAACATAAAACAGCACAGAAATTACAACTCGATTTCATAAGTTTGTTCGTGGAATTGACAAGACTTAGGGACCTAACAACGTATAATGGTTTCTGGATTGAACCTCCATTGTTAATTTTATGCAACTTTCATTTTTATTTTTATTCAACTTCCATTTTTTTATTCAATTTTCTTTTCTATTAAACTTCCTTTTTTATTTAATTTCCAAATAGATCGTTAAAGTATAGTGGTTACTTTAATGAACTTCCATTTTTAATTTTCTGCAACTTCTATTTTTATTTTTGTTTAACTTCCTTTTTCATTCAAGTTTCTTTTCAACTCAACTTCCTTTTTTATTTAATTTCCAAATAGATCGTTAAGGTATAGTGTTTTCTTGAATGAACTTCCATTTTTAATTTTCTGCAACTTCCATTGTTATTTTTATTTAACTTCCTTTCTCATTCGAGTTTCTTTTCTACTCAACTTCCTTTTTTATTTAATTTCCAAATAGATCGTTAAGGTATTGTGGTTTTTGGATTGAACATTCATTGTTAATTTTATGCAACTTTTATTTTTATTTTTATTCCACTTCCATTTTTATTCAATTTACTTTTCTATTCAACTTCCTTTTTTATTTAATTTCCAAATAGATCGTTAAGGTATATGTAATAACCCACATTCATGTCGTAGTCATGTTCATGTGCACTTGCATAACCTTGTCTTATTAAGTTTACATTCATGAATCTTATCTTGTTTTGCCTAAGTGTTATGTGCATGCTTTGTTCCTTCCTTGCCGTCTCAAGCCTAAGTCATGATCAAGCCTAGGTTATTTCGAGCCGAGGTCATCCTAAGCCTAGAACCACCTTGGAACCACTTTGGTTGACCTCTACCTTCGTCCTGGCATATTGGCCGAGATGTCATTATCTAGGCCGAGGTGTGCATCACTAAGGCCGAGATGTGTATCATTTAGGCCGAGATGTTATCCTTGAACCCAAGTGATCTTACTCCTAGATTGGTATGACCTAGACCGAGGTGTGGCACATCTAGGCCAAGGTGTGGCACAGCTAGGTCAAGTGTTGTCCTTCTTTGCCGAGATCTCTGTCACCCTACTTGCCGACGCCTTGTTCTTAGCCGATGTCATTGCCTCACCAGAGAGCCCATACCGCTTTACTTGTTGAACACCCTTTCGCCATGCTTTTGTCTGGTCTGTCAGCCACCTTTTGAGGGAAAACCCAACCAGTCGCCGCCACGTGTCCTAGCAGAGGGTTAAGTCCAGAACCGAGTGAGAGAACCTATCATTTGGTATCATATCCTTGCCTTTTAGAGAGAGAAGCTCTAGGAGGAAGAAGAAGTTTTAGAGTGAGAAGGTCAATCTTCGAGCTTGATTCCAAGAGATCGAATTGTTAGATTCGTGTATTGAGGACTTGGGCGTGTCTCGACCCCGACGTTTGAAGAACTATGTGAGTGGTATTTTAAGTAAAGTTATGTTATACGTTTTGACAAGCTTTGCTTGCTTTGTTTTTGAAAAATATTTGATTTAGCATGAATGATTATCCTTATTTGTATATCAAGCACTATCTTGTTTTGATGACATTTCTTGAAAGTCCTTAGTGCCAGGGGACTATAATGCAACTGCACTCTTGTCTTGAAAGTCCTTAGTGCCAGGGGACTATAATGCAACTGCACTCTTGCCTTGAAAGTCCTTAGTGCCAGGGGACTATAATGCAACTGCACCCTTGTCTTGGAATGTCATCGCCCCATGTATTATGTAGATGTTATTAACATCCAAGGAACTTGAAAGATCGGCAAACGAACTTGATTTCCCCCTTGATTGTAAAGTTATGCTATGTATTGCTTTGGAAGAGATCTTGAAAATCAATCATGCAAAACCTTTATTTCTAATATCATTCACTGAGTATCCAAGCTCACCCTCTCTATATATATGTAGGTGACGAGCAAGAGGGCAATGAGGCCTAGGTGTGTTGCCGATATGTTTTTGGGTGCATTGCCGACGTGTTTTGGATTCGCATTTTGTAGCATCTTGAAGATCATGCTTCTTAGCTTATATTTCATGTGTATTTGTATATGTTAGCTTGAGAAACCTTTTGGTCAAGATGTATTTTGTATCTCATTTCCTTATTGTATCTAAGTTGTAAGACCTTGTAAAGATGTATGTCATTTCATTGGACTTATGCACGGCTCTCATGGACTACTTAGATTCAATATATATTGCTTTCGCACTTGTAAGCCCCATATTTTATACTCTGATTGTGTGCGTTTCTTGAAAGTTGGCCTTCGATAATCACGAATTACTGGCCATCATGGCACCATTCTACTAGGGGCGAAATGGGGTCGTGGCAAATTGGTATCAGAGCACAAGTTCCTTATAGTACGTTAATCACACACCTTGAGTCCTAAAGAGCATAGGATTTCCCTTAGAATGATGTTAGGATTGCATCATATTGCTTGCTGTTTGACTATGTGTGCATCATTTCGGCATGGACATTTGTTACTTGTATACGTATTATCTGTTCAGTTGTTTTAAAGTCACATTTTACATCCTCCTAGCATCATGAGGAGAGGTAGACCTCCAGTTGGCCGAGATCATTCCGAAGATAGATTGGAGAGACTGGAAAGACTAGTCGAAGGCTTGGTTCGTGAGCTGAAACAACCTAGGCCACAGGATACTGGTGCTACTTCCACGCAGGCCAAGCAGACGAATGGCCGATATACAGCTCCACTTCCAACAGTGCCGCAGGTGCCTCCACAGCAAGCTTTGTATGGAAACGACACGATAACCCTGATCAGAGAGTTCAAGAAAATGAAACCGTTGAGATTCCAAGGGGGTATAGAACCAATGAAAGCCGAGGCATGGGTTTTAGAAATGGAGAAGTTGTTTGAAATCTTCCCCAGTACAGACGCCCAGAAGGTATCTCTGGCAGCATTCACATTAGATGACGACGCTCGCAGGTGGTGGATGATGGTCCGAGAAAGTAATCCGGGTTTGACTTGGGCCAGATTTTTGGAGTTGTTCTACAACAAACATTTCCCCCTTAGCGTCCGAGATCGAAAGACCACGGAGTTCCAGAATCTGATACAAGGGAACAAGATAGTGGCAGAATACGATCGTGCCTTTACTGAATTGGCGAGGTATGCGCCTCACATGATTGATGACGAATACCGGAAGGCGAGAAAGTTCGAAAGTGGGTTGCGTGGACCGATACAAGATCGGGTCAACATGCTCAATATGCCGACGTACGCCGGAGTACTAGACAAGGCCATCCTGGCTGAAGCTAACTTGAACCGATACCAAGGTTCAGGTGAGAGTCAGAGGAAGAGACAGAATTATGATAATCGCCGAGAAGTTGAATAGGAAATTAGAACCCCTTGATTATGTATTATCTGTGTCTACTCCATCTGGGAGAAATATGATTGTTGCATCCATTTATAGGGCGTGTATTGTTGTGACTGAGGGTGCAGAGTTGTTAGTTGATTTGATGCCATTAAGCATGACTCACTTCGATGTCATATTGGGAATGGATTGGTTAGTAGCGAATCATGCATCCATTAATTATGTTACTAAGAGCGTCACATTGAAGACCCCAAGCCAAGCCGAGGTCATTTTCCAGGGTAAGGGAGTAGTACCCCCACCTTACTTAATCTCATCCATGAAAGCCTATAAGTTGATCCAAAAAGGGTGTCAGGGTTATTTGTGCAGTATACTACGTGATTTGAATGGAAGTGTTGAGTTAGCCGACGTACCCGTTGTTAAGGAATTCCCCGACGTCTTTCCGAATGAGTTGCCTGGCCACTTAGTCGATAGGGAAATAGAGTTTACTGTAGACATCATGTCGGGAACACAACCTATCTCCAAAACACCCTATAGGATGGCCCCACCCGAACTTAGAGAACTGAAATTGCAATTACAAGAATTGTTGGATAAAGGATTTATTAGGCCGAGCACTTCACCGTGGGGAGCACCCGTTCTATTTGTTAAGAAAAAGGATGGCACACTTCGCCTTTGCATTGACTACAGAGAACTTAATAAGGTGACCATTAAGAACAAGTACCCATTGCCTAGGATTGATGATTTGCTTGATCAACTACGAGGAGCACGAGTCTTTTCCAAGATCGACCTTGGGTCGGGCTACCATCAGTTGAGGTTAAAGCCGAGGACATTGAGAAGACTGCTTTTCGGACAAGATATGGCCACTACAAATTTCTGGTAATGCCCTTCGGAGTGACCAATGCCCCAACAGCATTCATGGACTTGATGAACAGAGTCTTTAAGCCGTACCTAGATGAGTTCGTAATTATTTTTATTGACGACATATTGATCTATTCCAAGAGTATGAGTGAGCACGAGAATCATCTGAGACTTGCCCTACAAATCTTGAGAGATAAGAAGTTGTACGCCAAGTTGAGTAAATGCGAGTTTTGGCTTTTCAGCATTTCAACTTCCATTTTTATTTAATTTCCAAATAGATCGTTAAGGTATAGTGGTTTCTTTAATGAACTTCAATTTTTTATTTTATGCAACTTCCATTTTTATTTTTATTCAACTTCCATTTTTATTGAATTTATTTTTCTATTCAACTTCCTTTTTTATTTAATTTCCAAATAGATCGTTAAGGTATAGTGGTTTCTTTAATGAACTTCAATTTTTAATTTTATGCAACTTCCATTTTTATTTTTATTCAACTTCCATTTTTATTCAAGTTATTTTTCTATTCAACTACCTTTTTTATTTAATTTCCAAATAGATCGTTAAGGTATAGTGGTTTCTTCAATGAACTTCCAATTTTAATTTTCTGCAACTTCCATTTTTATTTCTATTCAACTTCTTTTTTATTCAAGTTTCTTTTCTATTCAACTTCTTTTTTTATTTACTTTCCAAATAGATTGTTATGGTATAGTGGTTTCGGGATAGAACTTCCATTTTTAATTGTATGCAACTTTCACTTTTATTTTTATTGAACTTCCATTTTCATTGAATTTACTTTTCTATTAAACTTCCTTTTTTATTTAATTTTCAAATAGATCGTTAAGGTATAGCGGTTTCTTTAATGAACTTCCATTTTTAATTTTATACAACTTCCATTTCTATTTTTATTGTACTTCCATTTTTATTCAAATTATTTTTCTATTCAACTTCCTTTCTTATTTAATTTCCAAATAGATCGTTAAGGTATAGTGGTTTCTTGATTGAACTTCCATTTTTAATTTTTATTCAACTTCTATTTTTATTCAAGTTATTTTTCTATTCAACTTCATTTTTTATTTAATTTCCAAATAGATCGTTAAGGTATAGTGGTTTCTTTAATGAACTTCCATTTTTAATTTTATGCAACTTCCATTTTTATTTTTATTCAACTTCCATTTTTATTCAAGTTATTTTTCTATTCAACTTCCTTTTTTATTTAATTTCCAAATAGATCGTTAAGGTATAGTGCTTTCTTGATTGAACTTCCTTTTTTAATTTTCTGCAACTTCCATTTTAAGTTCTATTCAACTTCCATTTTTATTCAGGTTATTTTTCTATTCAACTTCCTTTTTTATTTAATTTCCAAATAGATCATTAAGGTACAATGGTTTCTTGAATGAACTTTAATTTTTAATTTTCTGCAACTTTTATTTTTATTTTTATTCAATTTCCTTTTTTATTCAATTTATTTTTCTATTAAACTTCCTTTTTTATTTAATTTCCAAATAGATCGTTAAGGCATAATGGTTACTTTAATGAACAACCATTGTAATTTTCTGCAACTTCCATTTTTATTTTTGTTTCACTTCCTTTTTCATTCAAGTCTCTTTTCTACTCAACTTCCTTTTTTATTTAATTTCCAAATAGATCGTTAAGGTATAGTGCTTTCTTGAATGAACTTCCATTTTTAATTTTATGCAACTTCCATTTTTATTTTAATTCGACTATCATTTTTATTCAATTTACATTTCTATTCAACTTCCGTTTTTATTTAATTTCCAAATAGATCGTTAAGGTATAGTGGTTTCTTAAATGAACTTCCATTTTAAATTTTTTGCAACTTTCATTTTTATTGTACTTCCTTGTTAATTCAAGTTTCTTTTCTACTCAACTTCCTTTTTTATTTAATTTCTAAATAGATCGTTAAGGTATAGTGGTTTCTGCAATGAACTTCCATTTTTAATTTTATGCAACTTTTATTTTTATTTTTATTAAACTTCCATTTTTATTCAATTTACTTTTCTATTCAACTTCCTTTTTTATTTAATTTCCAAATTGATCGTTAAGGTATATTGGTTTCTTGAATGAACTTCCATTTTCAATTTTCTGCAACATCCATTTTTATTTTTATTTAACTTCCTCTTTCATTCTACTTTCTTTTCTACTCAACTTCCTTTTTTATTTAATTTCAAAATAGATCGTTAAGGTACAGTGGTTTATGGATTGAACTTCTATTTCTAATTTTATGCAACTTTAATTTTTATTTTTATTCAACTTCCATTTTTATTCAATTTACTTTTCTATTAAACTTCCTTTTTTATTTAATTTCAAAATAGATCGTTAAGGTATAATGGTTTCTTGAATGAACTTCCATTTTTAATTTTCTGCAACTTCCACTTTTATTTTTATTCGACTTCCATTTTTATTCAAGTCATTTTTCTATTCAACTTCCTTTTTTATTTAATTTCCAAATAGATCGTTACGGTATAGCGGTTTCTTGAATGAACTTCCAATTTTAATTTTCTGCAACTTTCATTTTTATTTCTATTTAACTTCTTTTTTTATTCAAGTTTCTTTTCTATTCAACTTCCTTTTTTATTTAATTTCCAAGCAGATCGTTAAGGTATAGTGGTTTCCGGATTGAACTTTCATTTTTAATTTTATGCAACTTTCACTTTTATTTTTTTTCACCTTCCATTTTTATTCAATTTTCTTGTCTATTAAACTTCCTTTTTCATTTAATTTCCAAATAGATCGTTAAGGTATAGTGGTTTCTTGAATGAACTTTCAATTTTAATTTTCTCCAACTTTCATTTTTATTTCTATTCAACGACTTTTTTTATTCAAGTTTATTTTCTATTCAACTTCTTTTTTTTTTTAATTTTCAAATAGACTGTTATGGTATAGTGGTTTCTAGATTGAACTTCCATTTTTAATTTTATGTAACTTTCACTTTAATTTTTATTCAACTTCCATTTTTATTCGATTTACTTTTCTATTAAACTTCATTTTTTATTTAATTTCCAAATAGATCGTTAAGGTATAGTTGTTTCTTGAATGAACTTCCATTTTTAATTTTCTGCGACTTCCATTTTTATTTTTATTCGACTTCTATTTTTATTCAATTTACTTTTCTATTCAACTTCCTTTTTTATTTAATTTCCAAGTAGATCGTTAAGGTATAGTGGTTTCTGGATTGAACTTCCATTTTTAATTTTATGCAACTTTCATTTTTACTTTTATTCAACTTCCGTTTTTATTTAATTTACTTTTCTAATAAACTTCCTTTTTTATTTAATTTCCAAATAGATCGTTAAGGTATAGTGGTTTCTTGAATGAACTTCCATTTTTAATTTTCTGCAACTTCGATTTTTATTTCTATTCAACTTCCATTTTTATTCCTGTTATTTTTCTATTCCACTTCCTTTCTCATTTAATTTCCAAATAAATCGTTAAGGTGTAGTGGTTTCTTGAATGACTTCCATTTTTAATTTCTGCAACTTCCATCTTTATTTTTATTTAACTTCCTTTTTTTATTCAAGTTTCTTTTGTACTCAACTTCCTTTTTAATTTAATTTCCAAATAGATCGTTAAGGTATAGTGGTTTCTGGATTGAACTTCCATTTTTAATTTTCTGCAACTTCCATTTTTATTTTTATTCAACTTTTATTATTATTCAATTTACTTTTCTATTAAACTTCCTTTTTTTTATTTAATTTCCGAACAGATTGTTAAGGTAGAGCGGTTTTTGAATGAACTTACATTTTTAATTTTCTGCAACTTCGATTTTTATTTTTATTCGACTTCCATTTTTATTCAAGTCATTTTTCTATTCAACTTCCTTTTTTATTTAATTTCCAAATAGATCGTTAAGGTATAGTGGTTTCTTGAATGAACTTCCAATTTTAATTTTCTGCAACTTCCTTTTTTATTTCTATTCAACTTCTTTATTTATTCAAATTTCTTTTCTATTCAACTTCCTTTTTTATTTAATTTCCAAATAGATTGTTAAGGTATAGTGGTTTCTGGATTGAACTTCCATTTTTAATTTTATACAACTTTCACTTTTATTTTTACTCAACTTCCTTTTTTTATTTGATTTCCAAATACATCGTTAAGGTATACTGATTTCTTGAATAAACTTCCATTTTTTATTTTCTGCAACTTCCATTTTTATTTTTATTCGACTTCCATTTTTATTCAATTTACTTTTCTATTTAACTTCCATTTTTATTTAATTTCCAAATAGATGGTTAAGGTATAGTGGTTTACGAATTGAATTTCCTTTTTTAATTTTATGCAACTTTCATATTTATTTTTATTTAACTTCCATTTTTATTCAATTTACTTTTCTATTAAACTTCGTTTTTTATTTAATTTCCAAATAGATCGTTATGGTATAGTGGTTTCCTGAATGAACTTCCAATTTTAATTTTCCGTAACTTTCATTTTTATTTCTATTCAACTTCTTTTTTTATTCAAGTTTCTTTTTACTCAACTTCCTTTTTTATTTAATTTCCAAATAGATCGTTAAGGTATAGTGGTTTCTGGATTGAACTTCCATTTTTAATTTTATGCAACTTTCACTTTTATTTTTTTTCAACTTCATTTTTATTTAATTTACTTGTCTATTAAACTTCCTTTTTTATTTAATTTCCAAATAGATCGTTAATGTATACTGGTTTCTTGAATGAACTTTCAATTTTAATTTTCTGCAACTTCCATTTTTATTTCTATTCAACTTCTGTTTTTATTCAAGTTTATTTACTATTCAACTTCTTTTTTTATTTAATTTCCAAATAGACCATTAAGGTATAGTGGTTTCTGGATTGAACTTTCATTTTTAATTTTATGCAACTTTCACTTTAATTTTTATTCAACTTCCATTTTTATACAATTTACTTTTCTATTAAACTTCATTTTTTATTTAATTTCCAAATAAATCGTTAAGGTATAGTGGTTTCTTGAATGAACTTCCATTTTTTATTTTCTGCAACTTCCATTGTTATTTTTATTCGACTTCCATTTTTATTCAATTTACTTTTCTATTCAACTTCCTTTTTTATTTAATTTTCAAATAGATCGTTAACGTATAGTGGTTTCTAGATTGAACATCCATTTTTAATTTTATGCAACTTTCATTTTTATTTTTATTCAACTTCCATTTTTATTTAATTTACTTTTCTATTAAACTTCCTTTTCTATTTAATTTCCAAATAGATCGTTAAGGTATAGTGGTTTCTTGAATGAACTTCCATTTTTAATTTTCTGCAACTTCCATTTTTATTTCTATTCAACTTCCATTTTTATTCATGTTATTTTTCTATTCAACTTCCTTTTTTATTTAATTTCCAAATAAATCGTTAAGGTATCATGGTTTCTTGAATGAACTTCCATTTTTAATTTTATTTAACTTCCTTTTTTGTTCAAGTTTCTTTTCTACTCAACTTGGTTTTTTATTTAAATTCCAAATAGATCGTTAAGGTATAGTGGTTTCTGGATTGAACTTCCATTTTTAATTTTCTGCAACTACCATTTTTATTTTTATTCAACTTTTATTTTTATTCAATTTACTTTTCTGTTACATTTTCTTTTTTTATTTAATTTCCAAACAGATCGTTAAGGTATAGCAGTTTCTTGAATGAACTTACATTTTTAATTTTCTGCAACTTCCATTTTTATTTTTATTCGACTTCCATTTTTATTCAAGTCATTTTTCTATTCAACTTCATTTTTTATTTAATTTCCAAATAGATCGTTATGGTATAGTGGTTTCTTGAATGAACTTTCAATTTTAATTTTCTGCAACTTCCATTTTTATTTCAATTCAACTTCTTTTTTGATTCCTATTTCTTTTCTATTCAACTTCCTTTTTTATTTAATTTCCAAATAGATCGTTAAGGTACAGTGGTTTCTGGACTGAACTTCCATTTTTAATTTTATGCAACTTTCACTTTTATTTTTTTTCAACTTCCATTTTTATTCAATTTACTTTTCTATTAAACTTTATTTTTTATTTAATTTCCAAATAGATCGTTAAGGTATAGTGGTTTCTCGAATGAACTTCCAATTTTAATTTTCTGTAACTTCCATTTTTATTTCTTTTCAACTTCTTTTTTTATTCAAGTTTCTTTTCTATTCAACTTCTTTTTTAATTTAATTTTTAAAGAGATTGTTATGGTATAGTGGTTTCGGGATTGAACTTTCATTTTTAATTTTATGCAACTTTCACTTTTATTTTTATTGAACTTCCATTTTTACTGAATTTACTTTTCTATTATACTTCCATTTTTATTTAATTTCCAAATAGATCGTTAAGGTATAGTGGTTTCTTGAATGAACTTTCAATTTTAATTTTCTGCAACTTCCATTTTTATATCTATTCAACTTCTTTTTTTATTCAAGTTTCTTTTCTTTTCAACTTCTTTTTTTATTTAATTTCCGAATAGATTGTTATGGTACAGTGGTTTCTGGATTGAACTTTCACTTTTAATTTTATGCAATTTCCATTTTTATTTTTATTTAACTTCATTTTTTATTCAAGTTTCTTTTCTACTCAACTTCCTTTTTTATTTAATTTCCAAATAAATCGTTAAGGTATAGTTGTTTCTGGATTGAACTTCCATTTTTAATTTTCTGCAACTTCCATTGTTATTTTTATTCAATTTACTTTTCTATTAAACTTCCTTTTTTATTTAATTTCCAAACAGATCGTTAAGGTATAGTGGTTTCTTGAATAAACTTCCATTTTTAATTTTCTGCAACTTTCATTTTTATTTTTATTCGACTTCCATTTTTATTCAAGTCATTTTCTATTCAACTTCCTTTTTTATTTAATTTCCAAATAGATCGTTAAGGTATAGTGGTTTCTTGAATGAACTTCCAATTTTAATTTTCTGCAACTTTCATTTTTATTTCTATTCAACTTCTTTTTTATTCCAGTTTCTTTTCGATTCAACTTCCTTTTTTATTTAATTTCCAAATAGATCGTTAAGGTATAGTGGTTTCGGGATTGAACTTCCATTTTTAATTTTATGCAACTCTCACTTTTATTTTTTTTCAACTTCCATGTTTATTATATTTACTTTTCTATTAAACTTCCTTTTTTATTTAATTTCCAAATAGATCGTTAAGGTGTGGTTGTTTCTTGAATGAACTTCCATTTTTAATTTTATGCAACTTCCATTTTTATTTTTATTGAACTTCCATTTTTCTTCAAGTTATTTTTCTATTGAACTTCTTTTTTTATTTTTATTCGACTTCCATTTTTATTTTTATTCAACTTCCATTTTTATTTTTATTCAACTTCCATTTTTATTCAAGTCATTTTTCTATCCAACTTTCTTTTTTATTTAATTTCCAAATAGATCGTTATGGTATAGTGGTTTCTTGAATGAACTTCCAATTTAAATTTTCCACAACTTCCATTTTTATTTCTATTCAACTTTTTTTTTATTCAAGTTTCTTTTCTATTCAACTTCTTTTTTTACTTAATTTCCAAATAGATTGTCATGGTATAGTGGTTTCTGGATTGAACTTTCATTTTTAATTTTATGCATTTTATATTTTTATTTTTATTTAACTTCCTTTTTTATTCAAGTTTCTTTTCTACTCAACTTCCTTTTTTATTTAATTTCCAAATAGATCGTTAAGGTTTAGTGGTTTCTTGAATGAACTTCCATTTTTAATTTTCTGCCACTATCATTTTTATTTTTATTCGACTTCCATTTTTATTCAATTTACTTTTCTATTCAACTTCCTGTTTTATTTAATTTCCAAATAGATCGTTAAGGTATAGTGGTTTCTGGATTGAACTTCCATTTTTAATTTTATGCAACTTTCATTTTTATTTTTATTCAACTTCCATTTTTATTTAATTTACTTTTCAATTTAACTTCCTTTTTTATTTATTTTCCAAATAGATCGTTAAGGTATAGTGGTTTCTTGAATGACCTTCCATTTTTAATTTTCTGCAACTTCCATTTTTATTTTTATTTGACTTCCATTTTTATTCAAGTCATTTTTCTATTCAACTACCTTTTTTATTTAATTTCCAAATAGATCGTTAAGGTATAGTGGTTTCTTGAATGAACTTTCAATTTTAAATTTCTGCAACTTCCATTTTTATTTCTATTCAACTTCTTTTTTATTTAATTTCCAAATAGACCGTTAAGGTATAGTGGTTTCTGGACTGAACTTCTATTTTTAATTTTATGCAACTTTCACTTTTATTTTTTTTCAACTTCCATTTTTATTCAATTTACTTTTCTATTAAACTTCCTTTTTTATTTAATTTCCAAATAGATCGTTAAGGTATAGTGGTTTCTCGAATGAACTTTCAATTTTAATTTTCTGTAACTTTCATTTTTATTTCTATTCAACTTCTTTTTTTATTCAAGTTTCTTTTCTATTCAACTTCTTTTTTTATTTAATTTTCAAATAGGTTGTTATGGTATAGTGGTTTCGGGATTGAACTTTCATTTTTAATTTTATGCAACTTTAACTTTTATTTTTATTGAACTTCCATTTTTATTGAATTTACTTTTCTATTAAACTTCCTTTTTTATTTAATTTCCAAATAGATCGTTAAGGTATAGTGGTTTCTTGAATGAACTTCCAAATTTAATTTTCTGCAACTTCCATTTTTATTTCTATTCAACTTCTTTTTTTATTCAAGTTTCTTTTCTATTCAACTTTTTTTTTTATTTAATTTCCAAATAGATTATTATGGTATAGTGGTTTCTGGATTGAACTTTATTTTTTAATTTTATGCAATTTCTGTCACGTCCCCAAACCGCCCCTAGTAGTTTGGTGCCGTGATGGCCAGTAATCCGTAATTACCGAAGGCCAACTTTCAAAAACTTAACACAATCAAAGTATGATAAACGGGGCTCACAAACGCGGAAGCAATAATCTAAAATACAAGTGGTCCATAAGAGCTGTGCATAGATCAAATGAAATGTCATTCAACTTACAACTTAATTACAACAAACCAAAATACGTGTTACATCTTGATCAAAAGGCTTCTCGAGCCGACATATACAAAATACAGTAAATACAAGCCAAGAAGCATGATTTTCAAGATTCGCCGACATGAGATAAATGGCATTGCCGACGTGAATACAAAAATAAAGCCGACATAATCAAGAGTCCAAACAAGCTTAGGCGTCGCCGACGTCCTGCTCATCACCTACATATATATAGAGATGGTGAGCTTGGATACTCAGTGAATGGTACTAATAATAAAGGTTTGCATGAATATAGCCGGGGTCTTTCGAAACAAAACACATCAAACTTTATCAAAACAAGGGGTGAACCGTATTCATCAATCAAATCTTACAAGTCTCAAGGGATGCTTACTGACATCGGCAAAACAAGGGATGAACCGTATTCATCAATCAAATCTTACAAGTCTCAAGCAAGTCCACGCGGTAAACCGTAAGTGGCAAAACAAAGACTGCACGATCCGTAATCGATTAGCCAAAGGTACTGTGAAAGTTTATAGTCCTCCAGCACAAGGGACTTGTGTTACTTAGGCCCGTAGCCCGATTGAACATAGCAGAACTGGTGTTACTTAGGCCCGTAGCCCGATTTAACATAACAGAACTTGTGTTACTTAGGCCCGTTGTAGGAACCCACATTTTATGTTCTCATCATGTTCATGAGCATCTGTGTGATTATGACTTGTTAAGTTGCATGTGTGTGTGTGTTGTGAGTAGTTTCGATTGAGTTAATGTGATCCATGCCTTGTTTTGAAGCCTTGTGTGGTCTAAGTGTAGTATGCTTGTCTTGCTCCTTCCTTGATGTGAAACTTAGGTCACGCCTTGCCTGAGTTATACTAGCCGACGTTATTCCGAGCCGAGGTCATCCTTAGTCTAGTAGTAGTATCTTGGAACCCCTTGTTGACCTCCGTCCATGCCTTGACCACATTAGCCGAGATGTTACCTTGCACCCAAGTGATCTCGTCCTGGAGCGGTATGACCTAGGCCGAGGTGTGGCGCATCTAGGCCAAGACGTGGCACAGCTTAGTCAAGTGTTGTCCTTCCTAGCCGAGGTCATTGTCACCTGAGTTGCCGAAGTCTTTTGTTAGCCGATGTCATCCCTTGCCGAAGTGCCATTCCGTATAGCGTGTTAGATATGCCTCGTTATTAGCTGATGTCATTGCCTCGTCAGAAAGCCCATACCGCTTTGCTTGTTGAACACCTTTTCCACCATGCTTTGTCTGGTCTGTCAGCCACCTTTTCAGGATGAACCCAACCAGTCGCCGCCACGTGTCTCAGCAGAGGGTTAACCCCAGAACCGAGTATAGAAAACTATTATTTGGTATCATAAACTTGCCTTGTAGAGAGAGAAGCTCTAGGAGGAAGAAAGAGTTTTAGAGTGAGGAAGTAGATCTTCAAGCTTGATTCCTAGAGATCGAACCGTTAGATCCGTGTTCTAAGGTTAGATTCTTGATCTGCTCATGATGTTCTCTATGTTCATGTTATTGCATTGCATGATCGGATATGATTTGTAAGCCATGCATCGTTTTGAAGCTCGATTTTACAAAGAGAAAATGACATTCATGTGTTCTTCAAGAAAAGTCATGTTTTGATCCGAAAGCTTTTTGCCTAGACTCGTGTTTTGTGTTTGTTCTTGCATAATTTTCAACTATGGGTACCCAGGTCCATGTTTTCAAACTCGTAACATGGAAATCCCAGATTTGTGATAACAGATTGTGATCGAATATCCATATTTTTCATGTTTTCACACTCATGTTCTTCATGTTCATCAGCAGAGGGGAACCCAGAGTTTCCCGACCTCTTTTCCTTGCATGTGGCCCTCGGGAACACACCTCGGCGAGGAGGTGTGGAACCTCGGCCTAGACCTGGTTGGTGCCCAGCATGTTTTCCGAAAACATTTGTGTACATACAAAACTTGTTGAAGGTGCATTCAATAGGCTTTGCCATGTGTTTGTAGGACTTGGGCTTGTCTCGACCCCGACGTGTGAAGAAACTATGTGAGTGGTATTTTTAATAAAGCTATGTTACACTTGCTTTCATAAATCTCGTCTTGCCTTGTTTTGAAAAGTACTTGATCTAGCATGAATGATTATCCCTACTTGAATATTAAACACTATCTTGTTTTGATGACACTTCTTGAAAGTCCTTAGTTGCAGGGGACTATAATGCAACTGCACTCTTGTCTTGAAAGTCCTTAGTTGCAGGGGACTATAATGCAACTGCACTCTTGTCTTGAAAGTCCTTAGCTGCAGGGGACTATAATGCAACTGCACTCTTGTCTTGAAAGTCCTTAGCTGCAGGGGACTATAATGCAACTGCACTCTTGTCTTGAAAGTCCTTAGCTGCAGGGGACTATAATGCAACTGCACTCTTGTCTTGAAAGTCCTTAGTTGCAGGGGACTATAATGCAACTGCACTCTTGTCTTGAGATTGTCATCACCCTCTTGTATTAAGTAGATGTAATAACATCCAAAGAACTTGAAAGGCCGGCAATGAACTTGATTTCCCTCTTGATTGTAAAGTATGCTATGTATTGTTTTGAAAGAAATCTTGGATATCAATCATGCAAAACCTTTATTTCTAATATCATTCACTGAGTATCCAAGCTCACCCTCTCTATATATATGTAGGTGATGAACAAGAAGGCATTGAGGCCTAGACGTGATGCCGATGTATTTTTGGGTGCATTGCCGACATGTTTTGGATTAGCATTTTTGTGCCATCTTGAAGATCATGCTTCTCGGCTTATTT
Source organism: Camellia sinensis (assembly GCF_055761805.1). NCBI lineage: Eukaryota > Viridiplantae > Streptophyta > Magnoliopsida > Ericales > Theaceae > Camellia > Camellia sinensis. Next base: position 8,827,723 of record NC_138962.1, on the reverse strand, counting down.
TCATTTGTACTTGTATATGTCGGCTTGAGAAGCCTTTTGGTCAGGATGTGTTTTGTATCTCATTTCCTTATTGTATTTAAGTTATAAGACTTCATAAAGATGTATGTCATTTCATTGGACTTAAGCACGGCTCTCATGGACTATTTAGATTCTGTATATGTATATATATTGCTTCCGCACTTGTAAGCCCCATATTTTATACTCTGATTGTGTGTGATTCTTGTAAGTTGGCCTTCGGTAATTACGGATTACTGGCCATCACGGCACCAAACTACTAGGGGCGGTTTGGGGGCGTGACAGAATGGTATCAGAGCACAAGATCCTTATAATACGTTATTCACACACCTTGAGTCCTAAAGAGCATAAGATTTTCCTTAGAATGATGTTAGGATTGCATCATATTGCTTGCTACTTGACTACGTGTGCATCATTTCGGCATTAACGTTTTGTTACATCAGCGTGATCATACTCTCTTGCATACATGTTCCTTTGTTCATTTTGTTTAAGTGTCACATCCTGCATACCCCCAGCATCATGAGGAGAGGAAGACCTCCAGTTGGCCGAGATCATTCCGAAGATAGGTTGGAGAGACTGGAAAGGTTAGTCGAAGGCTTGGTTCGTGAGCTGAGACAACCGAGGCCACAGGATACTGGTACCACCTCTACCCAGGCCGAGCAGACCAATGGCCGATATGCAGCTCCGCCTCCACCCCCTCCAGTACCACAAGTGCCTCCGCAGCAAGCTTTGTATGGGAACGACACGATAACCCTGATCAGAGAGTTCAAGAAAATGAAACCGCCAAGATTCCAAGGGGGCATAGAACCAATGAAAGCCGAGGCGTGGGTTTTAGAAATGGAGAAGCTGTTTGAAAGTTTCCCCAGTACAGACGCTCAGAAGGTATCTCTGGCAGCGTTCACGTTAGACGACGACGCCCGCAGGTGGTGGATGATGGTTCGAGAAAGTAATCCGGGTTTGACTTGGGCCAGATTCCTGGAGTTATTCTACAACAAACATTTTCCCCTCAGCGTCCGAGACCGAAAGACCACGGAGTTCCAGAATCTGACACAGGGGAACAAGACAGTGGCAGAGTATGATTGTGCCTTTACCGAATTGGCGAGGTATGCGCCTCACATGGTTGATGACGACTATCGGAAGGCGAGAAAGTTTGAAAGTGGGTTGCGTGGACCGATACAAGACCGGGTCAACATGCTCAATATGCCGACATACGCTGGAGTGCTAGACAAGGCTATCTTAGCTGAAGCTAATTTGAACCGATACCAGAGTTCAAGTGAGGGCCAGAGGAAGAGACAGAATTATGACAATCGCCGAGTTCCGTTCAATGCCAAGAAGAGAATGAGTACAGACAGTTCCAGCAACTCGAATCAGGAAGGTAACGCCAAGCCGATGTGCGCGAGTTGTGGAAAGCTACATTTCGGGGTTTGTCGTTGGGCAACAGGAGCTTGCTATGAGTGCGGCGAGATAGGTCATCGTGTGAAGGACTGCCCGAAGGCAGGGACTGACAATGGAAAGAGGAATGGAAGCACCTCGGGCTCTGCACAGAACAACAACGTCGGGAGAACACAGGCAAGGCAGGGCAGAGTTTTCGCATTGGTGCCAGGAGACGCCCAGAATGCTGAAGCAGTGGTGTCAGGTACCATTTCAATTTATTCTCAAGATGCATACGTATTGATTGATTCAGGTTCTACGCATTCATTTGTGTCCACTATATTCGCCGAGAAGTTGGATAGAGAATTAGAACCCCTTGACTATGTATTATCTGTGTCTACTCCATCTGGGAGAAATATGATTGTTACATCCATTTATAGGGCGTGTATTGCTATGATTGAGAGTGTAGAATTGTTAGTTGATTTGATGCCATTAAACATGACTCACTTCGATGTTATATTGGGAATGGATTGGTTAGTGGCGAATCATGCATCCATTAATTGTGTTACTAAGAGTGTCACATTGAAGACCCCAAGCCAAGCCGAGGTCATTTTTCAAGGTAAAGGAGTAGTACCCCCACCTTACTTAATCTCATCCATGAAGGCCTACAAGTTGATCCAAAAAGGATGTAAGGGTTATTTATGCAGTGTACTAAGTGATCTGAATGGAAATGTTGAGTTAGCCGACATACCCGTTGTTGAGGAATTCCCCGATGTCTTTCCGAATGAGTTGCCTGGCCACCTTGTCGATAGGGAAATAGAGTTTACTGTGGACATCTTGTCAGGAACACAACCCATCTCCAAAACACCCTACAGAATGGCCCCAGCCGAACTTAGAGAACTGAAATCGCAATTACAAGAATTGTTGGACAAAGGATTTGTTAGGCCGAGCACTTCACCGTGGGGAGCACCCGTTCTATTTGTTAAGAAAAAGGATGGCACACTTCGTCTTTGCATTGACTACAAAGAACTTAATAAGGTGACCATCAAGAACAAGTACCCATTGCCTAGAATCGACGATTTTCTTGATTAACTACGAGGAGCACGAGTCTTTTCCAAGATTGACCTTAGGTCGGGCTACCACCAGTTGAAGGTTAAAGCCGAGGACATTGAGAAAACTGCCTTTCGGACAAGATATGGCCACTACGAATTCTTGGTAATGCCCTTCGGAGTAACCAATGCCCCAGCAGCATTCATGGATTTGATGAACAGAGTGTTTAAGCCGTACCTAGATGAGTTTGTCATTATTTTTATCGACGACATATTGATCTATTCCGGGAGTACGAGCGAGCACGAGAATCACCTGAGACTTGCCCTGCAGACCTTGAGAGATAAGAAGTTGTACGCCAAGTTAAGTAAATGCGAGTTTTGGCTTTCCAGCATTTCATTTCTAGGACATGTGATTAATGAAGACGGTATATCAGTTGACCCCAGTAAGATTGAAGCCATTGTGGATTGGCCGACGTCGACCAACGTGTCCGAGGTTCGTAGTTTTCTGGGTTTGGCAGGTTATTACAGAAAGTTTGTGAAGGATTTCTCGAGGATTGCAGTGCCTTTGACACAACTAACCAAGAAGGGAGCAGCTTATGAATGGACCAATGAAAGAGAATCAGCTTTCCAGGAGCTGAAGACGCGGTTAGTTACAGCACCAGTTCTGGTACTACCATCAACTAATGAGGAATTTCAGATTTACAGTGATGCTTCACATAAAGGTTTGGGTTGCGTGTTAATGCAAAAAGGTAAAGTCATAGCGTACGCGTCTCGTCAATTGAAGCCCAATGAAAAGAATTATCCTACCCATGATCTGGAGCTAGCTGCCGTAGTTTTTGCTTTGAAGATATGGCGTCATTACCTGTATGGAACATCTTGCCAAGTTTTCACCGACCACAAGAGTCTGAAGTACCTGTTCACTCAGAAAGAGTTAAATATGAGGCAGAGAAGATGGCTCGAGCTACTGAAGGATTATGACGTGCAGATTCAGTACCACCCAGGTAAGGCAAATTCCGTAGCCGACGCATTGAGCAGGAAGTCAGTTGGAAGTTTGGCGTGCCTGACAGTGGTTTCGGTGGAACCGACGATTATTGAGGAAGCGAAGACCAGACAGAAGGAGGATAAATTCCTCAAGAAGGTAATGGATGAATTCGTCACCAAGCCGAGGCCGGGATACACTATGGAGAATCAAGTGCTTAAGTTTGAAGGGAGATTGTGTGTAGCCGACGAACTAGAGTTGAAAAGGAAGATTTTACAAGAGGCCCATAGTTCCAAGTTTGCCATTCACCCAGGGAGCACCAAGATGTATCAGGACGTAAAGCGGACCTTTTGGTGGCCAAACATGAAAAGAGAGATAGCCGAGTTTGTATTTCAGTGTCTGTGTTGTCAGCAAGTGAAGGCAGAACACCAGAGACCGGCAGGACTTCTTCAACCCTTGTCGATTCCTGAGTGGAAATGGGAGCACATCTCCATGGATTTTGTAGTGGGTTTGCCGAGGACACAAAGAGGTATGGATTCCATTTGGGTTATAGTCGACAGGTTTACTAAGTCAGCTCACTTTTTGCCTGTCAAGACTACATTCAATACCAACCGACTTGCCGAATTGTACATGAATGAGATCGTTAGGCTTCATGGTGTGCCGATGTCCATTGTGTCAGACCGAGATCCAAAGTTCGTTTCTAGATTTTGGTAGAGTCTACAAGGAGCCTTGGGAACAGAGTTGAGATTTAGCACAGCCTTTCACCCCCAGACCGACGGGCAGACAGAACGAACGATTCAGACACTCGAAGACATGCTCAGACTGTGCGTGTTGGATTTCCAGGGAAGTTGGGAATCGCATTTGCCATTAGTAGAGTTCGCGTACAACAACAGTTATCAAGCCAGCATAGGCATGGCGCCGTATGAAGCTTTGTATGGAAGGGAGTGCAGATCGCCGATATGTTGGACTGAAGTAGGAGACAAAGCTCTAATTGGCCCCGAGTTGGTTCAGGTGACAACTGAAAAGATCAAACTCATTCAGCAGAGGATTAAAACTGCACAGAGTCGACAGAAGTGTTATGCCGACCAAAGAAGGAGGGAGTTAGAATTTGAAATTGGGGATCATGTATTTTTGAAGGTCTCGCCGATGACAGGAGTTTCGAGATTTGGGAAGAAGGGTAAGCTTGCACCCCGATATATTAGGCCGTTTGAAATTCTTGAGAAAGTTAACACCGTTGCCTACAGACTCACTTTGCCGCCAGATTTGAGCCAAGTCCACAGCGTGTTCCATGTTTCAATGCTGAGAAAATATATCCGAGACCCACTGCATGTAATAGATTACTCCGGGGTTGTAGTTAATGAAGACTTGGGCTACGAAGAGAAGCCGATGAGAATTATCGACAGACAAGTGAGACAGCTGAGAAACAAGTCGATATCAATGGTGAAAATCGAATGGGAGAAACATTATGGCGAGGAGGCCACATGGGAAAAGGAAGAGGAGATGAAAATCCGTTACCCGGAGTTATTCGTAGGACAAGGTAACCTAAGTTTGGGGACCAAACTTCTTTAAGGAGGGTAGACTGTAGGAACCCACATTTTATGTTCTCATCATGTTCATGAGCATCTGTGTGATTATGACTTGTTAAGTTGCATGTGTGTGTGTGTGTTGTGAGTAGTTTTGATTGAGTTAATGTGATCCATGCCTTGTTTTGAAGCCTTGTGTGGTCTAAGTGTAGTATGCTTGTCTTTCTCCTTCCTTGATGTGAAACTTAGGTCACGCCTTGCCTGAGTTATACTAGCCGACGTTATTCCGAGCCGAGGTCATCCTTAGTCTAGTAGTAGTATCTTGGAACCCCTTGTTGACCTCCGTCCTTGCCTTGACCACATTAGCCGAGATGTTACCTTGCACCCAAGTGATCTCGTCCTGGAGCGGTATGACCTAGGCCGAGGTGTGGCGCATCTAGGCCAAGATGTGGCACAGCTTAGTCAAGTGTTGTCCTTCCTAGCCGAGGTCATTGTCACCTGAGTTGCCGAAGTCTTTTGTTAGCCGATGTCATCCCTTGCCGGAGTGCCATTCCGTATAGCGTGTTAGATACGCCTCGTTATTAGCCGTTGTCATTGCCTCGTCAGAAAGCCCATACCGCTTCGCTTGTTGAACACCCTTTCCACCATGCTTTGTCTGGTCTGTCAGCCACCTTTTCAGGATGAACCCAACCAGTCGCCGCCACGTGTCTCAGCAGAGGGTTAACCCCAGAACCGAGTATAGAAAACTATTATTTGGTATCATAAACTTGCCTTGTAGAGAGAGAAGCTCTAGGAGGAAGAAAGAGTTTTAGAGTGAGGAAGTAGATCTTCAAGCTTGATTCCTAGAGATCGAACCGTTAGATCCGTGTTCTAAGGTTAGATTCTTGATCTGCTCATGATGTTCTCTATGTTCATGTTATTGCATTGCATGATCGGATATGATTTGTAAGCCATGCATCGTTTTCAAGCTCGATTTTACAAAGAGAAAATGACATTCATGTGTTCTTCAAGAAAAGTCATGTTTTGATCCGAAAGCTTTTTGCCTAGACTCGTGTTTTGTGTTTGTTCTTGCATGATTTTCAACTATGGGTACCCAGGTCCATGTTTTCAAACTCGTAACATGGAAATCCCAGATTTGTGATTACAGATTGTGATCGAACATCCATATTTTTCATGTTTTCACACTCATGTTCTTCATGTTCATCAGCAGAGGGGAACCCAGAGTTTCCCGACCTCTTTTCCTTGCATGTGGCCCTCGGGAACACACCTCGGCGAGGAGGTGTGGAACCTCGGCCTAGACCTGGTTGGTGCCCAGCATGTTTTCCGAAAACATTTGTGTACATACGAAACTTGTTGAAGGTGCATTCAATAGGCTTTGCCATGTGTTTGTAGGACTTGGGCTTGTCTCGACCCCGACGTGTGAAGAAACTATGTGAGTGGTATTTTTAATAAAGCTATGTTACACTTGCTTTCATAAATCTCGTCTTGCCTTGTTTTGAAAAGTACTTGATCTAGCATGAATGATTATCCCTACTTGAATATTAAACACTATCTTGTTTTGATGACACTTCTTGAAAGTCCTTAGTTGCAGGGGACTATAATGCAACTGCACTCTTGTCTTGAAAGTCCTTAGTTGCAGGGGACTATAATGCAACTGCACTCTTGTCTTGAAAGTCCTTAGCTGCAGGGGACTATAATGCAACTGCACTCTTGTCTTGAAAGTCCTTAGCTGCAGGGGACTATAATGCAACTGCACTCTTGTCTTGAAAGTCCTTAGCTGCAGGGGACTATAATGCAACTGCACTCTTGTCTTGAAAGTCCTTAGTTGCAGGGGACTATAATGCAACTGCACTCTTGTCTTGAGATTGTCATCACCCTCTTGTATTAAGTAGATGTAATAACATCCAAAGAACTTGAAAGGCTGGCAATGAACTTGATTTCCCTCTTGATTGTAAAGTATGCTATGTATTGTTTTGAAAGAAATCTTGGATATCAATCATGCAAAACCTTTACTTCTAATATCATTCACTGAGTATCCAAGCTCACCCTCTCTATATATATGTAGGTGATGAACAAGAAGGCATTGAGGCCTAGACGTGATGCCGATGTATTTTTGGGTGCATTGCCGACATGTTTTGGATTAGCATTTTTGTGCCATCTTGAAGATCATGCTTCTCGGCTTATTTTCATTTGTACTTGTATATGTCGGCTTGAGAAGCCTTTTGGTCAGGATGTGTTTTGTATCTCATTTCCTTATTGTATTTAAGTTATAAGACTACATAAAGATGTATGTCATTTCATTGGACTTAAGCACGGCTCTCATGGACTATTTAGATTCTGTATATGTATATATATTGCTTCCGCACTTGTAAGCCCCATATTTTATACTCTGATTGTGTGTGATTCTTGTAAGTTGGCCTTCGGTAATTACGGATTACTGGCCATCACGGCACCAAACTACTAGGGGCGGTTTGGGGGCGTGACACCCGTAGCCCGATTTAACAAGGACCGTATCCTTTTATACTTAGTGCTGCGAAAGTTTAGGGTCCTCCAGCACAAGGGACTTTTATACTTGGTACTGCGGAAGTTTAGAGTCCTCCAGTACAAGGGACTTTTGCACTTGGTACTGCGAAAGTTTAGAGTCCTCCAGTACAAGGGACTTTTCAAGAATGACATCAAAACAAGGCTTATACTTGATACATCAAAACAGGTCTATTCATTCATGCTTAGCAAATTCTCTCGTCATAACAAAGCAAAGCAAGATTTATCAAAAACAAGTGTAACATAGCTTTATCAAAAATACCACTCACCTAGTTCTTCAGGTGTAGACTCAAAGCAAGGATCAAGGTCCTACAATCACATGGCAATCACATTCTCAAAACGAGCTATATATATATATACGAATGATCTCGGCATTCTTATCAGATCCAAGTAAATATCAAAGCAAAACATGCTGGGAGTTTAAACAATGCTCCCGTCTCATGAAAACACACTGGGTACCAACCAGGTCTTTGCCGAGGTCCCACACATCCTTGCCGAGGTGTGGTCCCGCTGGCCTTAACCAAAAGCAAAGTCGGGGAATGTAACGCCCTCAAAATTAATCTATTATATATCATTGACATGCATTATTTAAAGAAGACATTTTATTAATTCATTCATCAGAGTATTACTAAATAATCAAATAAAATGCCCTACATGCTTACATCTTTCCAAGCCAACACTTGGTTACAAAAATACGAGTTCTAACTCAATACAAGAAAAGCCCTAGGCTTGAGTTTTTACATGTACTAACAAATAAAAGCAAACAACAGAAAAATAGTCTTCGGAATCCAAGTCCTTCCAAGCTAAGTCCTTGGAGGTAGCTTATCCCCTGAACCTGAAAATGATGTTCCCATAAAGGGTGAGCCACAGCCCAGTAGAAATATACTAAACCACATATAAGTAACGAATAAAGCAATAGCATCCAACAGATGGTTAACCAGGATAATCAATTACTTCATTTTACAGTCTCATGACACTATTGTCTAAAATACATTTTACTTCACAGTTTTATCAACATGGCTCAGAACCTAGCCAAACTTACAACAGTGAATTACATATATCGTATTCACATCCTTCCAATATCAACAAACAAATGAGACTCAAGCTCAAATAAATCAAAACACTTCATACTTCCAGATTGATACACATTTTAGTGTTGTATCAATAAAACACTTCTATATAAATAAGCACACATAAAAGTGATGCTAATGGAGTCCATCCCCTATCTCCTCCCAAACAAAATCCGGTTTAGAGGTCCATCCCCTATCTTCCCCTAAACCGTGGAGTACATCCCCTATCTCCTCCCACACACAAAACAATATATGCAAATGCAATGCTCAATCATTACACATATTCTCTATCAATGCAATAGTCAAAATTTATGACTTAACCAATGTGATTAGTTTCAGTTAATCCTAATCCACATGCAATGTCTACAACAATCACGACTATCCTCCACCGATAGCCCAAAACAGTTATTTCTAAACTGAAAATAACTATGTCCACAATTCAATAGACAAATGATACAAATTATCCAATTATGCCATTTAATCAATGAATTCCCCAATTCCATGAATTTAACCATCTTTTCCCAATTTCATGAATTACTTATACAAATCAATTCAATAATTCAACTAGGGTTTTTCCCAAAATTTACCAAAGTATTCCCAACATATTAAAATACCAAAACTTAGAACGTAACCTATAAATTGGAGTAGGAAATCCCTACCTCAGAGAAAACAACTCAAATGGTGAAGACAGAGATGAGTGCCCAAAGACCAAAATGCTCCAAATTGCCAAATGTTCAGATTAAATGAAAGCTCTTGACTCCCTCTATCTTTTTAATAAAGCAACTAGGGTTGAAACACTCTCTAAACAGATCAAACCTAAGAGAGAAGGTGAGTAGGGAGAGAGAGAGGTCGAACCTGGGGTTTGGAATCAAAAGAATATGAAAAAGACTGATCAAATCCCGCTGCTGTGTATTTAAACTGGACAGGCTCGCTCGAGCGAAGACTTGGTCGCTCGAGCGACCAGACACAGAGAATCTACGCTCGAGCCAAGGAAGCCTTGCTCGAGCCAACAACCCAAAAGCTCGCTCGAGCGAAAGAAAGCTCGATCGAGCGAAGAACTCAAACCCTCAGGTCTGAAACCAGACTCACGCTCGAGCGAAGGAACTATTTCTCGAGCGAAGAACAAACTAACTCGCTCGAGCGAAGAAAAGCTCGCTCGAGCCAAGAATGCAAAGCTACAGGTCCAACCCAGATGCAAACTCTCGCTCGAGCTACCAAACCCCGGCTCGAGCGAAGAACCAAAACAACATCTCGCTCGAGCGACAAACTCCTCGCTCGAGCGAATAACCAAAATTCTGGACAGCAACACTAGGTTTCTAAACCCAACCAACCTGAACAAACCTGCCCAACACATCCTATAATTCCAAAAGAGAAAATAAGGAACAACAACAACAACCATTATACAATGACAGAATCTACGGAACAGTCCGGATACAATAATCAAATGGGAAAAGACCGGGGTCGTTATAGGGAAACCTGGCTTCCCCTTTGCAGCATGTGAAGAACAGGATGAACATGATCATGAGGAATATGAATGCAAGTTCAAAACTCGTTACAAATATCTGAGGTTTCATGCCAAGAGTTCAAAACATGGACCTGGGTACCCACACAAGAAAGTCATGCAAGAACAAACACAAAAACATGGTTTTCGTTCCAAACTTTCGGATCAAAACGAGACTTTCTTCAAGAACACAGGAAAACCATTTTCTCTTTTCAAAACCAACTTCAAATCGATGCATGACATGCAAAACACATTCGATCATGCAATGCAGCTAGATGATCAGCAACAACAACCAAAGGAGATCAAGATTCTAACCTCAAAACTCGAATCCAACGGATCAAACCACGAAGATCAAGCTTGGAAGACTTGCTCTCACTCAAGAACTTCTCTTCCTTTCTCTAGAGCTTCTCTCTCTAAAGGCAAAGATTTGAGACAAAATGATTTGTTTCTAAGTCTGCTGGCTGTCTAAACTATCAGCTCGGACACGTGGCGCTACCGGGTTGGCTCAACTCAAAAAGGTGATTGATAGATAAGACAACTCTCTGACAAAGCGTACGCAGCAAGCTGGGTAAGATACATCGGCAAATAATGACATCGACTCAAATCAAGGATCCGACAACATGGTAACAAAGACATCGGCTAGGGAGGACGACACTTGACTAAGCTGTGCCACACCCTGGCCGGGGTGTGCCACATCTCGGCCTAGACCATACCTGCCTACAGACAAGGTTCACTAAGTGCAAAACATCTCGGCAATAATGCCCGAGGTGAAGATGGGGGTCGACCAAGGTCTCAAAACAGTTCTAAGTACAAAGGTTCAGAGGCGACTAAGCTCAAGGTGACCTCGGCCACACACACACACCGAACAAGGAACAAAATCACGCAAGCAATACTTCAACAAAACAAGGCAAGGCAAAACCTTCAAATTGACATAACAAGGCAAGATCATGCATGAATGTATGCAAGTATGACAAGAGTAAGGTGAGAGTTGTTACATCCTACCCCCCTTAAAGAAGTTTGGTCCCCAAACTTAGATTACCTTGCTCCTTGAACAACTCCGGATAACGGATCCTCACATCCTCTTCCTTTTCCCACGTGGCTTCTGTGCCATAATGCTCCTTCCATTCAACCTTTACCATCGATATCGATTTGTTTCTCAACTGCCTCACTTGTCTGTCACTAATCCTCATTGGCTTCTCCTCGTAGCCCAAATCCTCATTAACCGAAATTTCGGAATGATCAATTACATGCAGCGGATCTCGGATGTACTCCCTCAACATCGAAACATGAGACACATTGTGGACTTGGCTCAAATCTGGCGGCAAAGCAAGTCTGTAGGCAACGGGGTTAATTTTCTCAAGAATTTCAAACGGTCCAATATACCGAGGTGCTAATTTACCTTTCTTTCCAAATCTGGAAACCCCTTTCATTGGTGAAACTTTCAGGAATACATGATCCCCAACTTCGAATTGTAACTCATTCCTTCTCTGATCGGCGTAGCTCTTTTGTCGGCTCTGGGCAGTTTTAATCCTCTGTTGGATAAGTTTAATCTTCTCTGTTGTCACTTGAATCAATTCGGGACCAAGTAGAGCTCTGTCTCCGACTTCGGTCCAACATATCGGCGACCTATATTTTCTTTCGTACAAGGCCTCATACGGCGCCATGCCAATGCTAGCTTGATAACTGTTATTGTAAGCGAATTCTACTAAGGGCAAATGTGTTCCCCAACTCCCTAGGAAGTCCAATACACAAAGTCTAAGCATATCTTCAAGTGTCTGAATTGTTCTCTCTGTCTGCCCATCTATCTGGGGATGAAAAGCTATACTAAATCTCAGCTCGGCTCCGAAAGCTCCCTGAAGACTCTGCCAAAATCTGGAAACAAATTTAGGATCTCAGTCTGACACAATTGACATCGGCACTCCATGAAGTCTGACAATCTCGTTCACATATAACAGGGCAAGTTGTTCGACTTTGAAGGTAGTCTTAACAGGTAAAAAGTGTGCTGACTTAGTTAATCTATCAACAACAACCCAAATCGAATCCATACCTTTCGGTGTCTTCGGTAAACCAGTCACGAAATCCATGGAGATGTGTTCCCATTTCCACTCAGGAATCGGCAAAGGTTGAAGAAGTCCTGCTGGTCTTTGATGTTCTGCTTTCACTTGTTGACAATGTAAGCACTGGGACACGAATTCGGCTATCTCTCTTTTCATGTTTGGCCACCAGAAGGTCTGCTTCACATCTTGATACATTTTGGTGTTCCCTGGATGGACAGCGAACTTAGAACCGTGAGCTTCCTGCAAAATTTTCCTTTTCAACTCTGGGATGTCGGCCACACATAACCTTCCTTCAAACTTGAGTACTTGGTTTTCGATGGTATACCCTGGTCTCGGCTTCGTGACGATTTCCTCGGCTATTTTCTTGAAGAAGTTATCTTCCATCTGTCTTGTCTTTACCTCATCAACAATAGTCGGCTCCGCTGTCATCATGGTCAAACGCGCCAAATTTCCATCTGACTTTCTGCTCAAAGCGTCGGCTACACTGTTAGCTTTACCGGGGTGATATTGGATTTGCATATCATAGTCCTTCAACAACTCGAGCCACCTTCTCTGTCTCAAATTCAATTCCTTCTGAGTGAATAGGTACTTTAAACTCTTATGATCTGTAAAAATCTGACAAGAAGCTCCATACAAATAGTGACGCCAAATCTTCAAAGCAAAAACCACGGCCGCTAATTCTAAGTCATGGGTAGGATAGTTCTTCTCATGAGGTTTCAACTGACGAGATGCATAAGCTATAACCTTAGCCCCTTGCATTAACACACAACCCAAACCCTTATGCGATGCATCACTATAGATATGAAACTCTTCATTACCTGATGGAAGTGCGAGTACTGGTGCTGTAACTAACCTCGTCTTCAGTTCCTGGAAGGCTGACTCCCGATCTTCAGTCCACTCATACAGTGTTCCCTTCTTAGTCAATTACGTCAATGGAATTGCAGTCCTTGAGAAATCTTTCACAAACTTTCTGTAATAACCTGCCAAACCCAGAAAACTACGAATCTCGGATACATTAGTCGGCCTCGGCCAATTCACTACGGCTTCAACTTTGCTAGGATCAACCGAGATACCCTCTTCATTAATCACATAACCCAAGAATGAGATAGTAGAGAGCCAAAACTCACACTTGTTAAACTTAGCATACAATTTTCGGTCCCTCAAAATTTGTAAGGCGAGTCTCAAATGATTTTCATGTTGAGCTTTACCCTTGGAATAGATCAATATATCATCAATGAAGACAACTACAAACTCATCTAAATATGGCTTGAAGACTCTATTCATTAAATCTATAAATGCAGCAGGGGCATTGGTCACTCCAAAAGGCATTACTAAAAACTCGTAGTGGCCATATCTTGTCCGAAAAGCAGTCTTCTCGACATCTTCGGCTTTAACTTTGAGCTGGTGGTAACCAGACCTAAGGTCGATCTTAGAAAAGACTCGTGCTCCTTGTAATTGGTCAAGCAGATCATCAATCCTAGGTAATGGGTACTTGTTCTTAATGGTGGCCTTATTAAGTTCTCTATAATCGATACAAAGACGGAGTGTGCCATCCTTTTTCTTCACAAATAAAACAGGTGCTCCCCATGGTGAAGTGCTCGGCCTAATAAATCCCTTATCCAACAATTCTTGTAATTGCAGTTTCAATTCTCTAAGTTCAGCTGGGGCCATCCTATAAGGTGTTTTGGAGATCGGCTGTGTTCCCGACATGATGTCAACGGTAAACTCTATTTCTCTATCGGTTAGGTGGCCAGGCAATTCGTCTGGAAAGACGTCGGGGAATTCGTTAACCACTGGGATGTCGGCTAGATAAACATTTCCATTCTGATCACTCAGTATACTACACAAGTAGCCTCGACACCCTTTCTGAATTAACTTATAGGCCTTAATGGATGAAATCAAGTAAGGTGGGGGCACTATCCCTTTACCCTGGAAAATAATCTCGGTTAGGTCTGGGGGTCTCAATGTGACACTTTTCAAAACACAATTAATAGATGCATGATTTGCGACTAACCAATCCATTCCCAGTATAACATCAAAATGAATCATATCCAGAGGCATTAAATCTACTAACAGTTCAACATTCTCAATCACAACAACACACGCTCTATAAATGGACACAACAATCATAGGTCTCCCAGATGGAGTAGACACAGATAATACGAAATCAAGGGGCTCTAGTTCTCTATTAATTTTCTCAGCAAACTTAGTAGATATAAACGAATGAGTAGAACCCGAATCAATCAACACATAGGCATCTTGGGAGCAAATTAGAAGTATACCTGACACCACTACCTCAGCATTCTGAGTGTCTCCTGGCACTAACGCAAATACTCTGCCCTGTCTCATCTGCCCTTTTCCAGCATTACCCTTCTGAATGGAACCCGAGGTATTCTCACCTTTCTTGTTGTCGTCAGCCTTTGCCTTGGGGCAATCTCTCACATAATGGCCCATCTCACCACATTCATAACAAGCTCCAGACGTCCGGCGACAGATCCCGAAATGTTGCCTCCCACAGTCCGAACACGTCGGCTTAGCATTACCTTCCTGCCTTAGGTTACTAGTACTGCCCATGCTCGTCTTCTTCTTGGTGCCCAGCTGTCCTCGGCGGTTGTCATAGTTCTGTCTCTTTCGGTGGTTCTCTCCCGAGCTCTGGTATCGATTTAGGTTAGCTTCGGCCTGAATGGCTTTGTCCAATACTTTGGCATAAGTCGGCATATCGAGCAAATTAACCCGGTCTTGAATCGGTCCACGAAGCCCACTCTCAAACTTCCTGGCCTTCATATATTCATCGTTGGCCATGTGAGGTACAAACCTCGCCAATTCAGTAAAAGCGCGGTCGTATTCCACCACTGTTCGGTTGCCTTGGGTCAAAGTATGAAATTCGGTAGCCTTGCGGTTTCGGACACTTACGGGAAAATGTTTCTTGTAGAACAACTCTAAGAATCGAGTCCAGGTCAGATCCGGATTGCTCTCTCTAATCATCATCCACCACCTGCGAGCGTCATCATCTAATGTGAATGCTGCCAACGTCACTTTCTGAGCGTTGGTGCTAGGGAAGATCTCGAACAACTTCTCCATTTCTAAAACCCATGCCTCAGCCTTCATCGACTCTACACCCCCAGAGAATCTCGGTGGTTTCATTTTCTTGAACTCCCTGATCAAAGCTATCGTGCCATCCCCATACAAGGCTGGCTACGGGGGAACTTGCGGCATTGGAGGAGGTGGAGGCGAAATTACATTTCGGCCGTTGGTTTGCTCGGCCTGAGTCGACGTGGCACTGGCGAACTGCTGTCTTGTTTGCCTCAACTCGCGGGCCAAACCTTCAACTAATCTTTCCAATCTATCCATTCTATCTTCGGGCTGATCCCGACCAATTGGAGGTCTACCTCTCCTCATGATGCTATGAGCGTGCAAAGTATGACTTTAAAACAAATAAGCAAATAACCCCATAGGCAAGCAACAAATAAGCGTATCAAGACAATGCACACCTCATTCAAATAACAAATACCATGATGCAACCCTAACATCTTTCTAAGGGAAATCCTATGCTCTTTAGGACTCAAAGTGTGTGAATAACGCATACAGAGGAACTCGTGCTCTGATACCATTCTGTCACGTCCCCAAACCGCCCCTAGTAATTTGGTGCCGTGATGGCCAGTAATCCGTAATTACCGAAGGCCAACTTTCAAAAACTTAACACAATCAGAGTATGATAAACGGGGCTCACAAACGCGGAAGCAATAATCTAAAATACAAGTGGTCCATAAGAGCTGTGCATAGATCAAATGAAATGTCATTCAACTTACAACTTAATTACAACAAAACAAAATACGTGTTACATCTTGATCAAAAGGCTTCTCGAGCCGACATATACAAAATACAGTAAATACAAGCCAAGAAGCATGATTTTCAAGATTCGCCGACATGAGATAAATGGCATTGCCGACGTGAATACAAAAATAAAGCCGACATAATCAAGAGTCCAAACAAGCTTAGGCGTCGCCGACGTCCTGCTCATCACCTACATATATATAGAGAGGGTGAGCTTGGATACTCAGTGAATGGTACTAATAATAAAGGTTTGCATGAATATAGCCGGGGTCTTTCGAAACAAAACACATCAAACTTTATCAAAACAAGGGGTGAACCGTATTCATCAATCAAATCTTACAAGTCTCAAGGGATGCTTACTGGCATCGGCAAAACAAGGGATGAACCGTATTCATCAATCAAATCTTACAAGTCTCAAGGGATGCTTACTGACATCGGCAAAACAAGGGATGAACCGTATTCATCAATCAAATCTTACAAGTCTCAAGAAAGTCCACGCGGTAAACCATCAGTGGCAAAACAAAGACTGCACGATCCGTAATCGATTAGCCAAAGGTACTGCGAAAGTTTATAGTCCTCCAGCACAAGGGACTTGTGTTACTTAGGCCCGTAGCCCGATTTAACATAGCAGAACTGGTGTTACTTAGGCCCGTAGCCCGATTTAACATAACAGAACTTGTGTTACTTAGGCCCGTAGCCTGATTTAACAAGGACCGTATCCTTTTATACTTAGTGCTGCGAAAGTTTAGGGTCCTCCAGCACAAGGGACTTTTATACTTGGTACTGCGGAAGTTTAGAGTCCTCCAGTACAAGGGACTTTTGCACTTGGTACTGCGAAAGTTTAGAGTCCTCCAGTACAAGGGACTTTTCAAGAATGACATCAAAACAAGGCTTATACTTGATACATCAAAACAGGGCTATTCATTCATGCTTAGCAAATTCTCTCGTCAAAAAAAAAACAAAGCAAGATTTATTAAAAACAAGTGTAACATAGCTTTATCAAAAATACCACTCACCTAGTTCTTCAGGTGTAGACTCAAAGCAAGGATCAAGGTCCTACAATCACATGGCAATCACATTCTCAAAACGAGCTATATATATATACGAATGATCTCGGCATTCTTATCAGATCCAAGTAAATATCAAAGCAAAACATGCTGGGAGTTTAAACAATGCTCCCGTCTCATGAAAACACACTGGGTACCAACCAGGTCTTTGCCGAGGTCCCACACATCCTTGCCGAGGTGTGGTCCCGCTGGCCTTAACCAAAAGCAAAGTCGGGGAAACCTGGCTTCCCCTTTGAAGCATGTGAAGAACAGGATGAACATGATCATGAGGAATATGAATGCAAGTTCAAAACTCGTTACAAAGATCTGAGGTTTCATGCCAAGAGTTCAAAACATGGACCTGGGTACCCACACAAGAAAGTCATGCAAGAACAAACACAAAAACATGGTTTTCGTTCCAAACTTTCGGATCAAAACGAGACTTTCTTCAAGAACACAGGAAAACCATTTTCTCTTTTCAAAACCAACTTCAAATCGATGCATGACATGCAAAACAGATTCGATCATGCAATGCAGCTAGATGATCAGCAACAACAACCAAAGAAGATCAAGATTCTAACCTCAAAACTCGAATCCAACGGATCAAACCACGAATATCAAGCTTGGAAGACTTGCTCTCACTCAAGAACTTCTCTTCCTTTCTCTAGAGCTTCTCTCTCTAAAGGCAAAGATTTGAGACAAAATGATGGGGGTCGACCGAGGTGAAGACAAAACATCTCGGCAATAATGCCCGAGGTGAAGATGGGGGTCGACCAAGGTCTCAAAACAGTTCTAAGTACAAAGGTTCAGAAGCGACTAAGCTCAAGGTGACCTCGGCCACACACACACCGAACAAGGAACAAAATCATGCAAGCAATACTTCAACAAAACAAGGCAAGTCAAAACCTTCAAATTGACATAACAAGGCAAGATCATGCATGAATGTATGCAAGTATGACAAGAGTAAGGTGAGGGTTGTTACAATTTCCATTTTTATTTTTATTTAACTTCCTTTTTTATCCAATTTTCTTTTCTAGTCAACTTCGTTTTTTATTTAATTTCCGAATAGATCGTTAAGGTATAGTGGTTTCTGGATTGAACTTCCATTTTTAATTTTCTGCAACTTCAATTTTTATTTTTATTCAATTTACTTTTCTATTAAACTTCCTTTTTTATTTAATTTCCAAACAGATCGTTAAGGTATAGTGGTTTTTTGAATGAACTTCCATTTTTAATTTTCTACGACTTCCATTTTTATTTTTATTTGACTTCCATTTTTATTCAAGTTGTTTTTCTATTCAACTTTGTTTTTTATTTAATTTCCAAATAGATCGTTAAGGTATAGTGGTTTCCTGAATGAACTTCAATTTTAATTTTCTGTAACTTCCATTTTTATTTCTATTCAACTTCTTTTTTTATTCAAGTTTCTTTTCTATTCAACTTCTTTTTTTATTTAATTTCCAAATAGATTGTTATGGTATAGTGGTTTCTGTATTGAATTTTCATTTTTAATTTTATGCAACTTTTACTTTTATTTTTATTGAACTTCCATTTTTATTGAATTTACTTTTCTATTAAACTTTTTTTTTTATTTAATTTCCAAATAGATTGTAAAGGTATAGTGGTTTCTTGAATGAACTTCCAATTTTAATTTTCTGCAACTTCCATTTTTATTTCTATTCAACTTCTTTTTTTATTCAAGTTTCTTTTCTATTCAACTTATTTTTTTATTTAATTTCCAAATAGATTGTTATGGTATAGTGGTTTCTGGATTGAATTTTCATTTTTAATTTTATGCAGCTTTTACTTTTATTTTTATTGAACTTCCATTTTAATTGAATTTACTTTTCTATTAAACTTTCTTTTTTTTTTAATTTCCAAATAGATCGTAAAGGTATAGTGGTTCCTTTAATGAACTTCCATTTTTAATTTTATGCAACTTTCATTTCTATTTTTATTCAACTTCCATTTTTATTCAAGTTATTTTTCTATTCAACTTCCTTTTTTATTTAATTTCCAAATAGATCGTTAAGGTATAGTGGTTTCTTGAATGAACTTCCATTTTTTATTTTCTGCAACCTCCATTTCTATTTTTATTCAAGTCATTTTTCTATTCAACTTTCTTTTTTAATTAATTTCCAAATAGATCGTTAAGGTATAGTGGTTTCTTGAATGAACTTCCATTTTTAATTTTCTTCAACTTCAATTTTTATTTTTATTTGACTTCCATTTTTATTCAAGTCATTTTTCTATTCAACTTCCATTTTTATTTAATTTCCAAATAGATCGCTAAGGTATAATGCTGTAACGCCCTCAAAATAATAACATTAAACCCATCAAATAAGACATTCATTGACATATGAAATAACCGCAGTTCTTCTATTCAACAGAGTTCGATTACAAAAGTATTACATGTTAACAACAAAAGCAAAATGCCCTACGGGCTTACAGCTTTCCAAGTTAACACTTGGTTACAACAAAAGAGTGCTAACTCATTTACACCTTAAGCCCTTGGCTTGAAGTTACATGTAATACATCAAAAGTAAAACGACAAAGTATGTCCGCCTCTAGCCTCCCATGCTATGTCCTTGGAGGTGGCATGCTACCTGTACCTGAAAATGATATTCCCATATAGGGTGAGCCACAGCCCAGTAGAAATACACTAAACCAACCATGAACACTGACTAAAAGATTAGCAATTGACAGATGGCCAACACTGATACATTCACATAAATCTCATATTTATGTCATCCGACTTATGAGTCCAAGTTACTTTTCATTTTCCCTTTTTCAACAAATAGACATATAAGCTCTATCCACATTCTCAACAGATATGTATAATAACTATATCCCACATTCACAGATATGCATATAAGCTATATCTACATTCTCAACAGATATGTATAACAACAATATCCCATACTTACAGATAAGCATATGAGCTATATCCACACTTCATAAAGATAAGCATATAAGCTCTATCTTCACTTCTCTAGACAAGCATATGAGCTGTATCTACGGAGTTCATCCCCTATCTTCTCCCAACACTATCCAGTTTAGAGGTACATCCCCCATCTTTCCCTAAACCGTGGAGTACATCCCCCATCTCCTCCTCTACACATAACGTATACAAACACATTGGTTCTATATACAATCACTCAATACATATAGTTAATGTATTCTATCAATCGTCAAATTCCATGACACATTCCATTGATTAGTTTCCGTTTGCCTAATCATCATGCATTGTCTACAACAATCACGACTATCCTCCACCGATAGCCCAAAACAGTTATTTCTAAACAGAAAATAAATGCACAATGGATATTCAATCAACATTTCATTTCCTCATTTTTCACAATTAATTATCCCAATTAATCAACAATGTAATTAGGTCATTACCCATAATTAACATTTCAACCCTTAGGTCCCATTTTCATCAATGACTCAACATTTATTTCATTTCTCTATGCCAAACATGCATCTAGGTTTATTATGAATAAAACCCCAACTTTTGTAAAATAGCACAAAAGCCCCGAACTTTCACCAAATTACCAAACCAACCCCAACATCTCAAAATACTAAAATTTAGAGACAAAATCCATAGAGAGGAGTAGGATATCCCTACCTCGAAGTTTGAGCCAAAAAGGAGATGAAGACTCGAAGATCAACGTGCTCCTAATCCAAACTTTTCCAGATTAAATCGAAGCTCTCAACGCCCTCTATCTTTTTAACAAAGGCTCTAGGCTAGATTCACACCCTAGGGGGATCAAATCTTAGGGAGAGTGTAAGTTTAGAGGGAGAGAGTCTCGGATCTAGGGTTTGATAAAAAAAAAAGAAGTGAAAAACTCAAGTTCAAAATCGCTACTGTCCGCTGATATAAAACACCCTCGCTCGAGCTAAGACTTTGTCGCTCGAGCGACCAGACACAGAAAACACTCGCTCGAGCCAAGAAGTTCTCGCTCGAGCCAAAAACTCAGAAGTGCGCTCGAGCGAAAGAATGCTCGCTCGAGCCAACAACTCAAACCCTCAGGTCTGTAATCAGAAGCACGCTCGAGCGACCTACTTCTTGCTAGAGCGAAGAACAAACCAGACCGCTCGAGCGAAGAAAGCTCACTCGAGCCAAGAAATGCAACTCTCAGGTCCAGAACCAGACGCAATCGCTCGCTCGAGCGAAGCCACTCTGGCTCGACCCACCAGACACAACCTCAACTCTCGCTCGAGCGACCAACTCCTCACTCGAGCGAAGGTCCAAAAATCTGGGCAGCAACACTAGGCTCCCAAACACAACCAACCTATAACAGACCTGCCCAACACATCCTATAACTCAATTACAAGTAAAGAGAGTGCAAACAAGATAATAAACAACTACCAACATCCACAGACACATGTCCGGATCACTATACAACAAGGGTAAAACCAGGATCGCTATAACCTCCCCCCCTTAAAGAATTTCGTCCCTGAAATTAAGTACATGTTTCAAAAATAGGTTTTTCTCCATTTAAACAAGGTTACACTTTGACATTCAACAATTCGACCCAATACCGGTCACCCCCTCCCTTTAACAAGAGGCATTTCACAATATGTAAACAACATATGTACTTTCAACATGCATCAACATTACGCATTTCCTTTTCAATATAATCAACAACATATTCAACATATATAATGTTACTTTCAACTTCCTTATGAGGCAAGTTCCAAAACATACTTCCAATAAACCAAAACATTTTCAATGTTTCACAACTTAAGACATATATAAAAGCTCTTAAGTTCAACAATAGCTCATAATTTAAATACAAGATTACATATCAACAAACAAGTCCGGATACTTTTCGCGGACTTCCAACTCACGTTCCCAAGTGGCTTCTTCCACTCCGTGATGTTTCCACAAGACTTTCACCAAAGGAATGGTCTTGCCACGCAGGACCTGATCCCGCCTATCCAAGACCCGAACCGGTCTCTCCTCATACGAGGCATCCTCATCTACCTCTAAATCGGTCCAATCCAACACATGTGATGGATCTGGCTCATACTTCCGAAGCATACTCACATGAAACACATCATGCACTCCGGACAACTGCGGCGGTAAGGCTAACCGATAAGCAACCTCGCCAATCCTCTCAAGGATCTCAAAAGGACCAATAAACCGAGAGGATAACTTCCCACTCTTCCCAAATCTCATTAGGCCTCGCCTAGGTGATATCTTCAGAAAGACATGATCACCTACCTCAAACGCCAAAGGCCTCCTTCTACGGTCGGCATAACTCTTTTTGTAACAAGCCTCCTACGAATAAGCTCAACTTTCTCCGTCGTCTCCCTAACCAACTCCGGACCCAACAAAGGTGCATCACCCACCTTGGCCCAACACACTGGAGACCTACACGGTCGGCCATACAAGGCCTCAAACGGTGCCATACCGATGCTAGACTGAAAACTGTTGTTGTAGGCAAACTCCACTAATGGCAAGTGCCTCTCCCACGTCCCACTGAAGTCCAGGACACAACCCCGAAGCATATCCTCGAGGATCTGAATAGTATGCTCGGACTGCCCGTCAGTCTGAGGATGATAGGCCGTACTAAAAGTCAACTTAGTGCCCAAGGCACTCTGCAAACTCTGCCATAACCTAGCAGTAAAACGAGGATCTCTATTTGAGACGATCGTCACTGGGACCTCGTGCAATCTCACTACGTCCCGAATATACAAGTCGGCTAGATGATCTACCGAATCTCTCACGCGCATAGGAATGAAGTGCGCCGACTTAGTCAACCGGTCTACAACCACCCAAATAGCATCACTACCCCGCTGAGTCCTCGGAAGACCTACAACGAAGTCCATAGTGACATTCTCCCATTTCCACTCGGCAATAGGCAAGGGTTGTAACAAACCTGCTGGCCTCTGATGCTCGGCCTTCACTTGCTGGCAAGTAAGGCATTTCAATATGAAAACAGCCACATCTCTCTTCATACCCCGCCACCAAAACTGACGACCCAAATCCTGATACATCTTAGTGCCTCCCGGATGCACCGCAAGGCGCGAATGGTGAAACTCTCGGAGTACTTCCTCTCGGCAAGGCTCCGGCACAAACAAACGGTCTCGGTATCTCACACTCAGGTCGGGATACACCGTCAGACCCTTCTCAACTGTCCCACTGGAGATCTTCTCTCGGAGGGACTCTACCTCAAGGTTACCTCTATGTGCCTCTAACACTCTAGTCGCAAGTGTAGGCTGCGCAACAACAGAAAACAAGGCCGCAGCCTCAACAGATTCGCCCAGTAGCAAATCAAACTCACCAAGTGCTCCCAACATTTCCCATTCCGGGATGGCTATACAAGCTACATCACTAATGGATTTCCTACTAAGGGCATCGGCCACAACATTGGCCTTTCCCGGATGATAATGCAACTCAAAATCATAATCCTCGATGAACTCCATCCACCTCCTCTGTCTCAAATTCAAGTCTCTCTGTGTAAACAGATACTTTAAACTCTTGTGGTCTGAGAACACCTCGAACTTCTCACCATAAAGGTAGTGCCTCAAGATTTTCAAGGCAAAGATCACTGCTGCTAACTCTAGGTCGTGTGTAGGGTAATTCTTCTCGTGTATTTTCAACTGACATGAGCCATAAGCTACCACTTTCCCCTCTTGCATCAACACACAACCCAAACCCTCTCGTGAGGCATCACAATAAACCGCATAACCCAACTGTAGACACCCCATTTTTGACCGTCCTCAAGACTTGGACGTCACCGTTTGAACACTCGGTGATTATCCATGTTTGTGTTCGTTTGGAGTTCCCGGAGGTCTCGGCTCGCGCGCCCCGCCTCAGGATCCCCGAACTCGACCGTTTAGTGTCTGGTTTTGCACCAAACACTTGCATCTTGCCTTTGAGAGGCAGAGTGGGGCTTGTAGACCATCCCCACCCTTCACCGGCAGTGGCTAGATGCCACCGGCTGGTTTTTGCTGCCACCGGCAATTTAGTTTGCCGGTCGGCACTATTTGTTGCCGGTCAGCACTTTTTTGTGCCGGTCGGCACTTTGTTTGGCCAAGATGGCATTTTTTGCCGGCCGATTGCTGTTCATCTGCTTTTGCAGATATTTTTGGACAGCTGTATAACTTTTGCTCCCCTCCATACACGTGTATGGAGGGATCTCCCTCTTGCAAAGCTTGTTTGGTAAGCTTTACAAGAGGCTTATAGAGAGAGCTCTCTCTAAGGCAAAAAAAAGAAAGGAGGCTTAGACATTTTTGAGAGAGAAAATACAGAGAGAAGCTCTGGTTTTCTAGGGTTAGGGTTAGATATACACTCTCTATCTCTCTTTCCCTCTTATTTGTACACTAGGTGTTTTGTGTCTCACTATTGCACACAAATACCTAGTGTTTCACCTTCCTCTTGGAGCTGAGGTTCCAAAGAGTGTGTTTTGAGATTTTGGTGTTAGATTCAAGCTCAAGAAGGCCATTGGAGCACCATTGTTGAAGAGGACTACAAGGGTAAGAAACTAGTCCCTTTTTCCCCCATTTTTGCTTTGATTTTATACCTATCTTAGAGCTGTTTTTGTGCTTGTTGTATAACATTAAAAAGTTATGTTTTTAGGCCCTCTTTATTGTTTATTAAGAGTGTTTTGTTGTTTGAGAGGTGTTGACCACCCTTAGGCCTCAAAAGGCCTCATTTTGAGTCATTTTGTGCTAGCTCCGGGATTTTGGTGTTGAGGTCTCTTTACCACTGAAATCTTGAGGGATTTCAGTGGTGAAGATGATCCTTTGAAGTCCCAAGAAGGAGAAGGCCACCCCCTCTCCTTGTTGTCCTTGAAAAGGGCATATTTTGGCCTCTTAAAGAAGCCTATGCTTGAGTGTGTGTTGAGCATGTTTGGTTTGTTTTTCATGCTTATATATCCATGATATAACATGATTTAAAGTTGGTTTTGGAACTCCATGCATGTTTAGCATAGTTGCCATGTAATGCCATGTTTATGCCTTAATGTGCCCTAGGTTGTTAGCCTTTGTTGGAGCATGTTTTAGGCTTGCATTTGTGAAGTTTATGTGCTTATTTTGCCATGCTTTAGCTCTGTCCATAGACGTTTGGGTCGATTTTAGCATGCATTATATGGCTCCTTTGCATTTGGGCTTGTTGGCCTTGAGTATGTGCATGTGTAGCATGCCATCTTTGCATTGTTTTGATGATTTGGAATCATCTTGCATGCTATTTCAGTCCCATTTCCATGCTTGTTTGATTGCCTTGCATGTCTCTTTAATGCTTTGGAAGCATGCGTTGCAATGCTCCATGTTTTGGTCATGATGTATGCCTTTGAATTTGGGCCACTTAGATGCCATCTAAGGAGTCCTTTGGCCTTGTTTTAACATGCTAAAAATCTGTTTTTAGTTGTTTAATGCATGCCATGTTTGTTGTGATAAAACGTGCTTCAAAGCTTCATGATTCGCCTCAAGTATTTAGACCATGTTTGGTGCATGCTTGGCTTGATTTGTTGCTTGGTTTGGCATCATTTTATAACATAATTTTAGGGCTCATGTTGCATGCTAATTTGTCCATGTTTCCTTCTTTCAAGTGTGCTTGAATGTTGTTTGATTCATGCTTAAGTGTTGGTCCTTATGAGCATGTGTGTGTGCATGCCATTTAGCCCTCACTCTTTAGCACTTATGGCTACTGTTTTAGGCCTTTTTAGAGTCGCCTAATTCATGTTTAAGTCCAATTTTGCACTCATTTGTATCGCCATATGCATGCTTGTATGCTTGCATAAGTGTTTTGCCATGCCATGTTGCATCCTTAGCTTGTATGCCTAGGTTGCATTGCATCTTGCATGCATGCCTTGTTCCTTGAATTGGTGATAGGAATTGGGCCTAATTTGTTTGATTGGTGTGCATTGCATTTGAAACCAAAGTTGCATACTTGGTTCTTTGGGCCATCATGCATGGAAATGCGTGATTGGTGGTCCGAGAACCGAGGCACATGTCCCTTTGAGTCATCACAATGATAAGAGACATGGTTGATGCATACATACCTTGAAATATGCTGCCATGCCTTGTTTTGCCCTTTGTTGCTGTGAGTTGCAGGTTCTGCAGGAATACTCTGCCGACCGGCAGTTTAATGTGCCGACCGGCACAATTTTCTCTGCCGACAGACCCTATTTTGTGCCGATGGACATACTACACTGCCGGCGGAAGTTTCATTCAGCCGGTGATGATCCCCTCTGTCCAAGGATGCAATCCTGAGGCTTTGACAGCCTCCAGAGGAGGAAAGGAAGGAAAACAGAGGCAGCTTGTGCATGGTGGCGCGTTTCCCGAGACGCTTTCCTGCTTTAATTAATTTAATTTAATTTGTTAATTAAATTAGTTAATTTGTAATATTAATTAGCTTGCGTAGTTAATTAATTTGTAATATTTATTCGGTCCCTCCGAGCGAGGGCAAATCTGTAATAAGTGTGTGTGGGTGTGTGAATGTCTTCCAATCCCCACTTCTTTCTTCCCTTTTACTTACCTGCTTTGATGGTTAGTATTAGGTCACGTCTAATTTAGCATACCTTATGCTATGCATGCGTGCATCCATGCATTTGTATTACATGCATTAGGCTCGGTACATCACGCTAATTGCATCAATACTTCAATTTTCAAACTGAATACGTGATAATTGTGCATTTTCACATGACATGTTTAGGATAGCCGAGCCTATTCTAGCAACATTTTGTATGCGATGCATTAGGCACTTCACATGGACTTGGATCATGCATATTTGCTAACAAGTTCTTTGTTTTGGCACGGAGTACTATGTAAGTATTTCTGCTTTAGCATATCGCA
The DNA here is from genome assembly GCF_055761805.1 of Camellia sinensis. Taxonomy (NCBI): domain Eukaryota; kingdom Viridiplantae; phylum Streptophyta; class Magnoliopsida; order Ericales; family Theaceae; genus Camellia; species Camellia sinensis. The sequence goes on along the minus strand of NC_138962.1, from coordinate 8,800,930 downwards.
TGAGTGTGAATGTTGCCATAACAGCATGCTTAACATGTGGCTAGATGCTTATGTGTTAAACTGCTTTGAATGCCTGTGGGTGAAGGTTGGGTTGTTTGAGTTGGAAAAACTCGTTGAAATCCGTATTTTAGCCTACTTGCGAGTAGCAAATTCCAAAGCATTTTCAAACCAAACGGATATGCAATGTTTATTTCCAAATTAGGCAATCTAGTCTATACTTGTTTGCTGTGCGCATAACATAGTAATTCTAGGCTAATAAATGGAATAAGAACACGTAAAGTTTTCAAAAACGGATATCACGGTTAGTAGAGGCCGGTCTTCGGACCGGGCGAAAGGGGGTGCTCATAGCTGACCTTCCCCGATCGTACCCAAGCTCCCGAGCCGAGACAACTCCGGTGATGACGGACATGTGGCCTTCGGCACCGAGTCAGGGTTTCCTAAATTCTCCCATAAAAAAAATATTTAGGTGGCGACTCTGTATCTGGCAAAGCAGTCCATGTTTGGCACTACTTTTTCAAAAAATCTGTTTCTCAAAACGATTTGCCAGATTTGGACTCTTTGGTTCAGATTTAGAACCGTGACACAAATCGAGTCCGAACTGTAGTAACGAGGTCCCACGCGGGCGCTGTTACAGTTTCTGGCGACTCTGCTGGGGAGTTTAGAGAGTTTGACTCGAACTCGTGATATCCTGTTTTGATCTCATTTATGTGTTTCTTTGCATTGCATGTGCATTGGTGCGCCTAGGAACACAGTGTTTGCCATCTGCCATTCCTGAACGGTTTGCCGGAGGCTTGTCTTGTCAAGGCATGTCCATAAGGCTGACCGGCTATGGGCTCTGACAGCATGGGAACACAAACCCCGGTTTACCGGGGCACCCTTTTTGACCATTCGACCTAGTGCATATTCGGAATCCATAGTGACCATTCCAAGTTAGGACAGGTTGCTTACCCGATGTTAGGTTGTTTGAAAACCGCTGTGTGCGTAGTGAAACCCTAGTTCCTGACAAAATAGGACAGGGAAACCCTACCCCAACATAGGGGTGTTTTGTTCTCTTTACTTGCTATGTGCTTTTAGAGTGTTGCTCTACAGGAACGCACATGTCAGTTTGCAAGTCAGAGTATCTAACCTGGGAACACCAGTATCAGTATCAGTTGTGAGAATCAGTTATCCGCGGGTATCGGTTCAGTTTTCGGGAACAGTAATTTCTGGGAACAGTGATCAGTAGAAGGGAACAGTTGTGTAGCTACACCCGTGTTTGATCAGTTTGGGCTGAAATGCTGTCTGTTTTTCCTTTCAGTTCAGAGAGTCGCAGAGTTGAAACAGAATAGCCAGTGTCCCCCTTTGCCGAGGCAAGATTTATGGCGGCACAAAGTCCAGAAGAAATTGTGGTTATGGCAGCTGTATCGGAGCAGGGGACCGCTCCGCAGAGTGAGGCCAGCATCAGTATGTCACACCCGCCCAGGATGCCCGTTGTGCACCCGGTTTGGGCTCCCCAGTTATACCAGGCTCGTGAGCCCACCACCTTCGAATTGATGGGGATGATAGGCGATCTCCAAAGGTCTGTGGCAGACCTCGCCTATGGAATGTCGGCTTCACCGCCAGCGGCGCCATACGCCGGGAATTTTGTACCACAGGAGCCCCCGCTACTGGGGCGGATTGTGATAGAGCTCAGCCAGCCAGAGGTGGCTTCCGGCTATAGCCATGACATGCCAGCACCAATCCAGACCCTCGATCAGGCTGAGGCCAAAGGAAAGGACAAGGCAAAGATAGACGCCGACCCCATTGAGCAACTGCTGTGGGCAGTCGAGGCTCTGAAAGTCAGAGGGATGAACAAACAACGAACATCTACGATCGTGACCAAAGCTGTAGATGATGCTTTCCCCGCTCCAACCAAGGGCAGTTCAAGCCAGACAGAAAACCGGGATGGGCCCCGTCATGCCCAGACAATTCCAGTAGTTCCCAATCCTGCACCGGGGAAGGTTCAAAAAGCCAAGGCAGCGCCAGCTGATCCTTTCGCCAGCGCATCTGGCAAGAATCCTCAAACTGCAAAGTACCTGCCCCGAGGGCGCAGGGTCTTTCACGACCTCCACATGCCTTTGTCTAGGGCATTGCTGATATTGGCGAAGAATGGGCATCTTAAGCCTTTGGAGCCCCGGCCACTCCCGAAGAATCTCCCCACCACCCATGATGCTACCTTGTACTGCGCGTACCATCAGCAGTCCGGTCACAGTACCGATGGATGTTCCCGCCTTCGTCATGAAGTGCAGGATTTGATTGATAACAAGGTTATCCTACCACCCACCTCGGGCAAGCCCGTCACCACTCAGTTGTTGGATTTCGAGGGCTCAGATACTGCGAGTATGTAAAGTGAACCGCCTGCGGGCAACATTTGGTACATTTTTGGATGAAGCGTCTGGCACGCATTTTTGAGCATCGGTGAAACCGAGTTTTGTAAATCTTGACTTGGATATCGAGTCAGTTTTTTGTTTTGAGTCTGTCTCTTTGTCTTGAGTCAGTCTTTTTTTGCTTAAGGGTCTGTCTTGTTGTATCGAGTCAGTCCCCGTTGTATATAATACCAGGTGATTCTGGGGTTGTTGCCTCGAACACCGTTTTGTTTTGTAATTATTATCTGTTTTTGTTTTGAGTCTGTTTCTGCCAAGGAGCCAGTTACACCAACAAAGCCGATTGAAACAGCTGTTGCTATCTCAACCTTCATGCTTGCTTTCAGCATAAGGACCAGAGAATTTGAATGGGCTGACAGTACATCTCGCCTGCTCTCCTGCGCGCCAAACTCATAGCATTAACCTAAGTTTTTCAAAAAAAAACTTTTGAACACTGCGGTGATGAAAACGAAGAGGAAGGAATTCCTCGGCTTTTGTAAAATTTTGATCATTTTGAGAGAAAGAGAGGCGTGCTAAGCCTTTTTATGAATGAAATCATGCTTGTCGGCGTAAGTACTGAGAAGGACCCTGGCCTGATCCAGATTGGTGCCGCACTATCTTCGGCGCGAGCGATTCGTCGCCTTCTTAAAAACTTTCAAAAGCAAATGTTTTACGCGGCCCTGCGAAGACTTGTGTGGAATCACTCTTGAGATTGCGCAGCCTAGGATCGCTCTCAGTCTCAAGATTCAACCTATTTGTTTTCCGAGTTTGAACCCGTTCAGAATGTTCAGAAAGTTCAACGGACAAGCGCCATGGAGGCCCGTGTGGCCAGTTTCGAAACAGCCCTCGAGCAGGAGGCACCAAAGCCGAATCAGAAGGAGTAGATCTCGTCGGAAGAAGCTCGTAGAGTAACCCTGATGGATTCTCCGCAAATCAGTGCAACAGCCGTTCTCCTAGACACAGAGAGGCTTCAATTTCAAGAAACCATTTGGCATGGACTTGCTACACTTTTACCCTTTGAGAGGCTCGCTGGGCCGAAAACCCGGAAGGGCGGCCCAGGCAAAAGTTAGAGCAAGAGAAAAATACAAAAAAAGAGCAAAATACAAAAAGAAAGATTGAGAAAAAAAGAAATGAAAAAGAAATAGAAAATGAAAAGAAGCTCGCAAGGTCGAAAACCCGCAACGGGCGCCTTGGCAAAAATAAGAGCCAAACAAAGTGAAGGTTAAAATACCCGAGTGGACCTTAACTGGAACTACGTAAGGCTTGATTCCCATGTTTGGGATACGTAGGCAACTTCATCATGAAGTCCAGCCCCCAACGCTTTCATAAGCGTCTCAGTCCATGCAATGATTTCGATTTCATCCCAAAGTCCAGTGGCCAACGCTCCCAAGGCGACTGTGTCCATATATGTGTTGTGACCGTCTTCGTCATCTCTGTGTCTGAGAGTTCGACCACCGCCAATGAAGACTGTCTGCGGATTGCTGCGGCACCATCCCAAACAAGGGGCAACTTTCCGTTGCCGCGAGCCGCCGTGAGCCGCCATTCAAACTAGGGGCAACTTTCCGTTGCCTCCCACCCCCTTCAAACCAGGGGCAATTTTCCATTGCCTCCGATCCGAGGTTGCGCATCTCGAAGAGTAAGTTCCATGCTTGTTGAGCATCAGCTGTTTGAAAAATAGTTTTTGAAATTTTTTACTGAGGTTGACTATTTTCTCGAAAACTATTTCATTTTCCAAAACTGGACCATTGTCTTGGATCCAAAAAGGAAAACTTTCAGTGCTTGCAGCTTGACTTGCATGCTTTTCAAATCAAAAGTCGAACAAGTACGTTAATCCGACTCTCGTTTTGATCAAAACCGTTTTGGTAGAAAGCAAAAACGAAAGAATGGTTAAAATGATGAACTAGGGGCACAGTTGAGTCAGGCATTCTGTCTTTCCCCCGTCATCAACGTACTTGCCAGAAGAGCACGCTGCCCGCCGGAAGAAATAGCCGTGAGCTAACGGTGTTGAGCATGAACCCACACCTTTCTATTTATCCATCAGTCACCCCGGGGAGGGATGAAAAATGAGAGATTGAAGAATAGAGAGGTGTAAGTTGAGAGAAAAGTGAGGAAAAGGGTTTTGAGAGAAAATCCGAGCTTGAGAGTCGAGTGATGTGAGGATCACAAATGAGAAAGGGTGGGAAACAATACCCAGATTGAACTGGCTCCTCGTGGTCCGAGGTCTCCCATCTTCGTTTACGCGTCTGTGTGTCGTGTCTCTTTGATTTGACGGTCTCGTCTTTTGTTTTCAGTCTTTTCCGAGCGCGCCTCGTTGTGTTTAGGTCGTGTACCTCTTTGATTGAGTCCTCCCCGCTGTGTTCAGTGGTAGGCTCGATATCCCGGTTTGAAAAACCCTCATTCAATTTCAAAAATCATTTATGCTCAGAATGCTGTGCCATTCTCTACATTTGAACGCATTTCGACTCCAACCGGTTCCATCTTTGAGGTCCGTCCTGTTAGACTGGGCTGTTTGTTTGAGAATTCGCCGTGTGCAGAATGAATCGAATGCTGTGTTATGGGCTGTGTGCAGATCAATCCCCAACAGAGTAAGGGTCGTGTGTCAAGAATCAGGCAGTGGGTTGCTTGGGTTATTTTGCTGTTGGCTGTTTAAGTTATCTGATTATTACAGTGCAAGTGTTCAATTTTCAGACAACCAATCAATTCCATTTACATTGAGGTGTAACATGATGAGATGCGATGCAATGCATGAAATGTGTGAATGTAAACACTTTTTCAGATAAAAAGTCTGTTTCATTTCACTATTTTTTCAAATGTACAAGCTTTGGAAACAAAACCTGCCTGCGGCAGTACAAGGTAATCTATCTACCAACCAAAAAGAAAAGTACAAGGAAAGAAAGAAAAAAATAGCAAAAATCTGCAGCTAGGTCAAGCACCCCAAGGGCTGTCAGTCGGTCCTGGTCCTCTTCCTGGACGAGGGTCCAGGAGCATCATCAGCGTCATCGTCAGAGCCTGAGCTAGAGCCGTCTCCGGTCTCCTCCTCCGATGACCCTGCCTCCGCCTCTGACTCCTCGTCGTCGTCATCGTCCGGGGCTGGAGCTCGCGAGCTACTCCCGACGTGAGTACGCCCTCCCCTGGTACGGGGAAATATCCTGCCCTCCTCATCTCTCCCCCGAGTAGGGACAGCAGGTCTAGCTGGAGCACCTCCCGCCATGGGAATCTGGAAAGGAGGCTGAAAAGTACACGAAAAGGAAATGCATCAGTATACCGAGAGCAGTTTAGTAATGCAGAATGCAGTGTGTGAGTACAGGGTAAGAATGCCGTGAGTAGTTTATCAGTACAGAGTTTAGTGCAGAATGCAGTGTATGCAGTGTTCAGATACTGTGAGATCAGTGTATCGGGTGTTGTGCCGTGCATCAGATTATGCGAATCAGTGTATGAATGGTTTGAGGCCAGTGTCAGAAGGACATACCGGTATGCTGTAGACGGCCAAGAGGTCAAATGTCCGCTGGAGCATCCCCATCATCGAGGCATTCATCGCCAACGACTGACGGGTGTACTCAGAAGAAGCCTGCAAAAGTATCAGATGCATCAGTATTCTGTGGAATATCAAGTAAACTAAAATGAAATGACTGTACGAAGTGCAGTGATACATACCGGCGGAAGGTCGGGGATGTCAATGAACTCATGCCCAGCCGGTGGAGGGGCGAAGGGGATCTGATAGGTCGCCCCACCCTGCCCCTGGAAAGTCAGCACAGCAGGAAGGGCAGGCCAGCCCGCTCCTCGTCCTCCTCGCACTCCGCCCCTGCCACGGACTCGGGCCCTCCTCGAAGATCCAGCCCCTGCTCCTGCTCCGGCCCCAGCCGCCGATGCCACAGGCCTGGCCCCCTCTGCTCGACGGCCGCTCAAAGGTCGCATCAGGTACGTCCGCACGTACTCCTGATAGTCGCCGGTGCCTCGGAAGCCGGCCTCCTCCCAGCCGATGGAGTAATCATCCAGCTGCTCAGTGGTCAGCCCCTCGGTCTCCCTCATCTCTGCAGGAGGGTGAACCGGGACTATCTGCTCAGGTAACCCGCGGGTCTGGCGTAGAAAACGCTCCCCCAGGTACCAAGCCCGACAGACCGGGCCCTCTAGCAAGATCCGGAAACGCGAGGTCTCCTCAGCACCAGGGAACCGACCCCGCATCGCCGACGGCAAGGAAGCCCATGGCCGCCATGTGATCTGAAAGTAACAGACAGTTTGTTATCTACTGTTATTGAAACATGCAGTGGGAAAGCGAAGCTAAATGAACTGAAAGTAAAACATACCTCGGCCGGGGTGATGGTGTCGAAATATCGACGGAAGAAGCCGAATGTCTCCCGTGGTCGCCGGGTGCATCCCCCGTCAAAGCGACTCGAGAAGGGAACAGCCGGAGGAGGCTCCGCAACTGGCACGGGTGCAAGCCTAGGGAAGTAGGCGTAAACCCACAACTGCAAAACAGATGTCAGTATGACCATCAGATAAAGCAGGATATACAGAATAAAGCAGAAATGGCAGAGCCGTGTTTTGTGCAGTGTATTGTGTGCAGTGTACAGTGTGAGCAGTGTACAGTCAGTGTAAAACAGAATGTATGTGTGTGCCGTGTGTACAGTATACAGCAAATGTAAGGCAGACTACAGTGTGTGCAGTGTACAGAGTACAGAGAATATCGGACAAAAATGAAAAAGCGGAGAAGAAGTATACCTCCCAAGCCCGCCAGTAACCTCCGAGCAGCTGGCCGCTGCCGCGAGAAGCCGAGCTCATGTACCCATAGAGGGTGGCCAGAGCAGCGCCGCCCCAGTCGTAGTGCAAGATGTCTCGGACGTCCACCAGTGCACTGAGAAGGCAGAGAGGCACGGTGTTCGCCCGGTCGGCGAAGATAGTAGTCCCGAACAGGAACATGAGGAAGCCGCGCGCACACCTCTCCACGTCCTCCTCGGTCATCTGCACCTCCTCCCCCAATGCGGGCTGGACCCTGAACTGTGCCTCGAACCAGGAGTATCGGACGAAGCCTGGACGAGCTAGTGGTGGGGCCTCCCCCAGTAAATGGACCTGAGCGGCGGTCCACTCATCCATGTCAGTGTCGAAGGGGATCGGATCACCCCCTACCCCGATGCCTGTGAGCATCGAGAAGTCATAAGGGGTCATCGTCATGTCCCCTGCGGCAGAAAAGTGGAAAGAATCGGTGGTGTCCCACCACCTCTCCGCCAGAGCGGCAAGAAGAGGTCTGCAGGTGGACAACCTAGAGAGCCCTCGGCAGAAGGTGCCGAAGCCCGCCCGATCCACGATGCGCTGGACCGCATCAGGGAGCTCGTCATACCACTCCCGTGCACCAGTATTCCCATACCCGCGAATGGTATGGGAACCCTCCTGCAAACAGAAAATGACAATTGCAAGACAACATTCAAAATGCAGTTTTGAAAAGACAGATATGGCGTGTACGCAAGTTTGTCAGATTCAGGCAGATACCGGGTGCCGGTGTGCTTACAGTGAAATACGTGTGCTGTGTCAGCGTGTTTGGGTGTTTCAGAACAGATGTGGCATGTATGCAAGTTTGACAGATTCAGACAAATACCGGGTGCCAGTGTGTATGCAGTAGAATACAGTGTGTGCCGTGTGTTTGGGTGATTCAGGGCTAGTGCAGTGTGTGTGCATGTGTCAGTCTCAAGCAGATATCAGTTGTATGTATGTTTACAGTCAACTACGGTCTACGGCATATCAGATTTCAGCAATTAAAGAATACAGCTAACTATGGCAGTTTTGTATCCTACATTGCAGAAAGTAAAGCAGAAGATGAAGAGTTACCTCGGGAGTGCCGAATGAAAGGTGGGAGGTAGGCTCACGCAGCAGTAGCTCAGGGGCCGCGTACCTCTCAAAGCTCCGGAACTGACGCAGGCCGTCTGGGGGCAGAACGTGAATCGCCGGCCGGTAGGTCGCCGGGTCGAACGGGCGCTCGCTCAGTGGTAAGAGCTCGACCCCGGGATCCATCTCGTGGTCCGGGGGAGTCCCACCACGTGGAATGTCGTCCGCCATGTAGAGAGTGGTGTGAAAATGGTCGGAAAAGGAAAACCGAGCCGGAATGCGAAGAGTCAACCGAAAAGTCAACTCCTGAGAGTGTCGGAAATGGCCGGGAAGGCCGGAATGTGAAAAGGCACGGAAATGAAGAGGAAAGTGAGGGGAACAAACCCTGAAAAGGCGAGAACGCCGAACGAGGCACCGAAACAAGAATGTGATCGGTGGAAAATGTCCGAAACGCGAAGAGGATCGCGAATCCGACGACGAAACGGGCGTAGAACGCGAACAAACAGGCGAAAAATGAGAGAGAAGCACTCTAGAGAGAGAGAACAAAGGTTTTCGGCGGTAGGAAATGAGGAAATAGGGCATGAAGCCCTATTTTATAACACTCGAGGTGGAAAGACAAAACTGCCCCGCACCAGCAACTGTTTGCCGGTCGGCAATGTTTGGTGCCGGCCGGCACTTTTTTGTGCCGATGGAATTGTTTTTGTGCCGATGGCCAGCCGGTGGCCTCCCCTTACTGCCGGTGGGGTTCCCACAGCCTTGTTTAGGCCATTTGAGAAGATTGTGGTCTTCATAGCTCAAGAAAGTGCAAGAAAGTGCATCTCCGACATTCAACCGGCCTCCGTTTTGACCGTAGGCCGTGTCTCCAGTGCGTGGCACTCGAATTCATGCAAGGTGTATCCTTTTTGTATCCTTTTGAATTCAAAGGTTGCCCCATGTGTGTTGCACAAATTCATCACACTACTTCGGTGCATTACATCGCACTGTCGTGCGCCGCACATTTGCATTGTTATGCGCGTGTTACATGCGTTGCAACACGCACCCCTTTGCATTGTCGTGCACATTTCTCATGCATCATCATTGCATTTCCATTCCTTGCATTGTCATGCATTCCGGAATACGTGCGTTGTTGCGCATTTAAGCCCGTTTACATTCCGTGTGGCGTGCGTGTCACACTGGTCATCGCACTGTTTTGTGCATTTCAAACCATCGCACTGTTTTGTGCATTTCAAACCTCGCGCTGTTCTGCGCATCGCACTGTTTTGTGCATTTCAAACCATCGCACTGTTGTGTGCATTTCAAACCTCGCGCTGTTCTGCGCATTGCACTGTTTTGTGCATTTCAAACCTCGCGCAGTTCTGCGCATTGCACTGTTTTGTGCATTTCAATTTCGCGCTGTTTTGCGCATCTCATTGCATTTTGCATGCATTCTATCGCACTGTCCTGCGCACTCGCGTTGCCTAACGCATTGCGCTATTTTGCGCATCATACCGCATGGTCTGGCGAGACCTTAAACACGTACGGTCTAGGAGACCTTAAATCCTTGGAAGGTGTAAGACCTTTAGTGTTCGCATTGTCGTACACTTCGAAAGCCGCGTGTTGTCGCGCATTCCATGCAACATGCATTTCATGCATCATTTGCATTTCAAAAAAAAACAACAAAAAAAAAACATGCATTGTCATGCATACATTTTGCATTCCGGTCTAGGAGACCTTAAATCCTCTGAAGGTGCAATTCCTTCGGTGTTTGTCGTGCCCGAACGACTTTCGATGGTCTGGTAAAGCCATCCGTCTGTGCTTGCGATGAGTTCCTAGAAGACCAACTGGGACGGTGGAAACTAGAGTTCGAACGGCTTATGCCTAGAACGCAAAGGTTCGGGAGTTCTGAGACTAAAGTCTGGTTTAAATACCCAGAGGTTTACCCTCGGCTTGAAATCTGTATGGAAGCCCCATAGGTTGAGGCGGCATGTCTACGCCTCAGTTCTGGATACTGAACCAACCTAGTATATCACCCTGTTGGTAAGATAGGGAAAGTTGCAAGCATAGTCATTGCATATTTTGCATTGTCTTGCATTTGCATTGTAGTTTGCATGCATTCATTGCATCGCCTTCCGCCTATGGCTTGCGCTTTTCCAGGTTGAGCTTGGTCCGGTATGTGTCCTTACTTTTCATGTTAAAACACAGTTCTGTATGTGTATCGCGCCGATTCCACGTTGATATGTTGGTTGAGGGTTGCGGCACCTTTTCTGTGTTACACATGGCTCGTATGTATGCATGCCTTTCCTAGGCAAGATTTGGTTTGGCTTGTATGCCATATCCATTGTATCCATTCCATTGCATATTTGTAGATATTGCATTGTAGATTGCATGCATTCATTGCATCACCTTCCGCCTTTGGCTTGCGCCTTTCCATGTTGAGCTTGGTCTGGTATGTGCCCTTACTTTTCATGTTAGAACACAGTTCTGTATGTGTATCGCGCCGATTCCACGTTGATATGTTGGTTGAGGGTTGCGGCACCTTTTCTGTGTTACACATGGCTTGTATGTATGCATGCCTTTCCTAGGCAAGATTTGGTTTGGCCTGCGTGCCATATCTATCCATTACATTGTAGTGTAATTTTTGCATCCGGCATTAGGATCGTAGTCCTTTCTCCAGCGGGTTGTTTCCCCACTTGTGTCATTCCACCCAATACTTGTTCTTGCGTCTGTCTACAATACTCATAGTTCAGTTGACCGTTCTATGGTAGACAGACTTGTTACCTCCATCAATCTATTTGACATAGGTGTGGTTTCGAACCGCTCGTGATTGGATCACGATTCAATTGCTTTGCATGTAGCTTGCATTGTTTCAATTACATTGCATCTGCATTTGCATTGTTTATACATTGTTTTGTATATATTGCATTTCGTTTTGCATCCACATTTGCATTGTCATGCATGTTGCTAACAATATTGTACCTGTTAAGTTTGTTTTCTTTTTCAGGCACGATATTGTATGTACGGTTCATTTGAAGCTGATGCAACCAGACGAACCGGACAGGTATTGTATCTCCCGAGTGAGACTTTTTGAGAATTCCATAATTCTCTTACATCCTTTCTGCATTGTAGTGTAGTTTGGTATGCTAGCTTAAAACTGTTGCATGTTTGCTTCATTACAGCTTTCTTTGCATGATCATAAGTTATGCTCGGCTCCGTGCATTGTCTTGCATTTTGCCCCTGCCTCCGGGCGCATATCTTATTTGTATTGCATGATTGTCTGAGTCTTCGGCCTTGTCAAAAATGGGTCGTCTCTGGGCTTTGACATTCACTCCCGTCATTGTTATGACTTCCGAGTTCTGTCAAAGAGGGGCAACTGTAGACACCCCATTTTTGACCGTCCTCAAGACTTGGACGTCACCGTTTGAACACTCGGTGATTATCCATGTTTGTGTTCGTTTGGAGTTCCCGGAGGTCTCGGCTCGCGCGCCCCGCCTCAGGATCCCCGAACTCGACCGTTTAGTGTCTGGTTTTGCACCAAACACTTGCATCTTGCCTTTGAGAGGCAGAGTGGGGCTTGTAGACCATCCCCACCCTTCACCGGCAGTGGCTAGATGCCACCGGCTAGTTTTTGCTGCCACCGGCAATTTAGTTTGCCGGTCGGCACTATTTGTTGCCGGTCAGCACTTTTTTGTGCCGGTCGGCACTTTGTTTGGCCAAGATGGCATTTTTTGCCGGCCGATTGCTGTTCATCTGCTTTTGCAGATATTTTTGGACAGCTGTATAACTTTTGCTCCCCTCCATACACGTGTATGGAGGGATCTCCCTCTTGCAAAGCTTGTTTGGTAAGCTTTACAAGAGGCTTATAGAGAGAGCTCTCTCTAAGGCAAAAAAAAGAAAGGAGGCTTAGACATTTTTGAGAGAGAAAATACAGAGAGAAGCTCTGGTTTTCTAGGGTTAGGGTTAGATATACACTCTCTATCTCTCTTTCCCTCTTATTTGTACACTAGGTGTTTTGTGTCTCACTATTGCACACAAACACCTAGTGTTTCACCTTCCTCTTGGAGCTGAGGTTCCAAAGAGTGTGTTTTGAGATTTTGGTGTTAGATTCAAGCTCAAGAAGGCCATTGGAGCACCATTGTTGAAGAGGACTACAAGGGTAAGAAACTAGTCCCTTTTTCCCCCATTTTTGCTTTGATTTTATACCTATCTTAGAGCTGTTTTTGTGCTTGTTGTATAACATTAAAAAGTTATGTTTTTAGGCCCTCTTTATTGTTTATTAAGAGTGTTTTGTTGTTTGAGAGGTGTTGACCACCCTTAGGCCTCAAAAGGCCTCATTTTGAGTCATTTTGTGCTAGCTCCGGGATTTTGGTGTTGAGGTCTCTTTACCACTGAAATCTTGAGGGATTTCAGTGGTGAAGATGATCCTTTGAAGTCCCAAGAAGGAGAAGGCCACCCCCTCTCCTTGTTGTCCTTGAAAAGGGCATATTTTGGCCTCTTAAAGAAGCCTATGCTTGAGTGTGTGTTGAGCATGTTTGGTTTGTTTTTCATGCTTATATATCCATGATATAACATGATTTAAAGTTGGTTTTGGAACTCCATGCATGTTTAGCATAGTTGCCATGTAATGCCATGTTTATGCCTTAATGTGCCCTAGGTTGTTAGCCTTTGTTGGAGCATGTTTTAGGCTTGCATTTGTGAAGTTTATGTGCTTATTTTGCCATGCTTTAGCTCTGTCCATAGACGTTTGGGTCGATTTTAGCATGCATTATATGGCTCCTTTGCATTTGGGCTTGTTGGCCTTGAGTATGTGCATGTGTAGCATGCCATCTTTGCATTGTTTTGATGATTTGGAATCATCTTGCATGCTATTTCAGTCCCATTTCCATGCTTGTTTGATTGCCTTGCATGTCTCTTTAATGCTTTGGAAGCATGCGTTGCAATGCTCCATGTTTTGGTCATGATGTATGCCTTTGAATTTGGGCCACTTAGATGCCATCTAAGGAGTCCTTTGGCCTTGTTTTAACATGCTAAAAATCTGTTTTTAGTTGTTTAATGCATGCCATGTTTGTTGTGATAAAACGTGCTTCAAAGCTTCATGATTCGCCTCAAGTATTTAGACCATGTTTGGTGCATGCTTGGCTTGATTTGTTGCTTGGTTTGGCATCATTTTATAACATGATTTTAGGGCTCATGTTGCATGCTAATTTGTCCATGTTTCCTTCTTTCAAGTGTGCTTGAATGTTGTTTGATTCATGCTTAAGTGTTGGTCCTTATGAGCATGTGTGTGTGCATGCCATTTAGCCCTCACTCTTTAGCACTTATGGCTACTGTTTTAGGCCTTTTTAGAGTCGCCTAATTCATGTTTAAGTCCATCTTTGCACTCATTTGTATCGCCATATGCATGCTTGTATGCTTGCATAAGTGTTTTGCCATGCCATGTTGCATCCTTAGCTTGTATGCCTAGGTTGCATTGCATCTTGCATGCATGCCTTGTTCCTTGAATTGGTGATAGGAATTGGGCCTAATTTGTTTGATTGGTGTGCATTGCATTTGAAACCAAAGTTGCATACTTGGTTCTTTGGGCCATCATGCATGGAAATGCGTGATTGGTGGTCCGAGAACCGAGGCACATGTCCCTTTGAGTCATCACAATGATAAGAGACATGGTTGATGCATACATACCTTGAAATATGCTGCCATGCCTTGTTTTGCCCTTTGTTGCTGTGAGTTGCAGGTTCTGCAGGAATACTCTGCCGACCGGCAGTTTAATATGTGCCGACCGGCACAATTTTCTCTGCCGACAGACCCTATTTTGTGCCGATGGACATACTACACTGCCGGCGGAAGTTTCATTCAGCCGGTGATGATCCCCTCTGTCCAAGGATGCAATCCTGAGGCTTTGACAGCCTCCAGAGGAGGAAAGGAAGGAAAACAGAGGCAGCTTGTGCATGGTGGCGCGTTTCCCGAGACGCTTTCCTGCTTTAATTAATTTAATTTAATTTTTTAATTAAATTAGTTAATTTGTAATATTAATTAGCTTGCGTAGTTAATTAATTTGTAATATTTATTCGGTCCCTCCGAGCGAGGGCAAATCTGTAATAAGTGTGTGTGGGTGTGTGAATGTCTTCCAATCCCCACTTCTTTCTTCCCTTTTACTTACCTGCTTTGATGGTTAGTATTAGGTCACGTCTAATTTAGCATACCTTATGCTATGCATGCGTGCATCCATGCATTTGTATTACATGCATTAGGCTCGGTACATCACACTAATTGCATCAATACTTCAATTTTCAAACTGAATACGTGATAATTGTGCATTTTCACATGACATGTTTAGGATAGCCGAGCCTATTCTAGCAACATTTTGTATGCGATGCATTAGGCACTTCACATGGACTTGGATCATGCATATTTGCTAACAAGTTCTTTGTTTTGGCACGGAGTACTATGTAAGTATTTCTGCTTTAGCATATCGCATGAGTGTGAATGTTGCCATAACAGCATGCTTAACATGTGGCTAGATGCTTATGTGTTAAACTGCTTTGAATGCCTGTGGGTGAAGGTTGGGTTGTTTGAGTTGGAAAAACTCGTTGAAATCCGTATTTTAGCCTACTTGCGAGTAGCAAATTCCAAAGCATTTTCAAACCAAACGGATATGCAATGTTTATTTCCAAATTAGGCAATCTAGTCTATACTTGTTTGCTGTGCGCATAACATAGTAATTCTAGGCTAATAAATGGAATAAGAACACGTAAAGTTTTCAAAAACGGATATCACGGTTAGTAGAGGCCGGTCTTCGGACCGGGCGAAAGGGGGTGCTCATAGCTGACCTTCCCCGATCGTACCCAAGCTCCCGAGCCGAGACAACTCCGGTGATGACGGACATGTGGCCTTCGGCACCGAGTCAGGGTTTCCTAAATTCTCCCATAAAAAAAATATTTAGGTGGCGACTCTGTATCTGGCAAAGCAGTCCATGTTTGGCACTACTTTTTCAAAAAATCTGTTTCTCAAAACGATTTGCCAGATTTGGACTCTTTGGTTCAGATTTAGAACCGTGACACAAATCGAGTCCGAACTGTAGTAACGAGGTCCCACGCGGGCGCTGTTACACCAACCCTCTCTCCGGAATAATCAACACCGGAGCGGTGGTCAATCTAACTTTCAGCTCTTGGAACGACTTTTCACAAGTCTCACTCCACACAAACTCGACTCCCTTCCGAGTCAGTCTAGTTAACGGTGACGCTAACCGGGAGAAATCTTTCACAAACCGACGATAATACCCAGCTAATCCCAGAAAACTGCGGATCTCAAACACACTCTTAGGCTGTGCCCAATCTTGCACTGCCTCAACCTTGGATGCATCAACAGATACCCCTTCCCCGGA
The DNA here is from genome assembly GCF_055761805.1 of Camellia sinensis. Lineage (NCBI taxonomy): Eukaryota > Viridiplantae > Streptophyta > Magnoliopsida > Ericales > Theaceae > Camellia > Camellia sinensis. The sequence goes on along the minus strand of NC_138962.1, from coordinate 8,785,372 downwards.
TACCACGTGGCCTAAGAATTTGACTTCCCTCAGCCAGAACTCACACTTCCCAAACTTGGCATACAGCCTATGGGTTCTAAGCAACTCAAGCACCACCCTCAAGTGTTCCTCGTGCTCCTCCTCTGAAGGCGAATAAATAAGGATGTCGTCCACGAAAACGACTACAAATCGATCCAAGAATTCCCGGAAGATCCGGTTCATCAAGTCCATAAAGACTGTCGGTGCATTGGTAAGCCCAAATGGCATCACCAGAAACTCGTAATGGCCATACCGCGTACGGAATGTCGTCTTAGGAACATCCTCCTCCCTGACCCTCAACTGGTGGTAACCCGATCTCAAGTCTATCTTAGAGAAACAACGGGAACCCTTCAACTGGTCAAACAGGTCATCTATACAGGGCATAGGATACTTATTCTTAACCGTAGCCCGATTCAACTTCTGGTAGTCAATACACAATCTCAAGGCACCATCTTTCTTTTTAACAAAGAGGGCCGGTGCTCCCCACGGTGAAACACTAGGGCGAACAAAACCCTTATCTAGCAATTCCTGGAGCTGAACTTTCAACTCAACCAACTCTGCTGGAGCAAAACGGTAAGGTGCCATAGAAATCGGCGCCGTGCCAGGCACTAAATCAATAGAGAACTCTATCTCTCGGTGAGGTGGCAAACTAACAAGATCTTCGGGAAAGACATCCGAATACTCACAAACCACCCTCGGCAATACAATCTGGGTCTCATCACACTCACCACTCTCAAAGCTAGCAAGTAGACCACTAAACTCACTTCGCCCTCGCGAGTCATACCCCGGTGGCAAAACACTACCAACCCGGTCTCCCAAGAAATGGAACCACTCCCCGCTCAAGGTACATAACGTGACCCTCTGGCGGTAGCAATCGATAACAGCCCGGTATGACGATAGCCAGTCCATACCCAAAATAACATCAAAACCCTTCATGGGCATGACAACAAACGGAAAAGGAAGCCTATAGCCGGCGACCTCTATATCACAGCCTCTAACACCCTGTTTCAGAATCAACTCACCACCAAGAGGTGACACTACACAAATAGGAGATGCTAACTGTGCTAACTCTAATTCCAAAACAGATGCAAATGTAGCAGATACAAAAGAATGAGATGCACCCGTGTCAATCAACACATTAGCAACCGAGTTGCAAAACAGAAAAGTACCTCTCACTACCGATGGAGCCGGTACTAAATCCTGCGCGGTAACAGCATACACGCGCCCCGTAGGCCCCTGGTCTACCTGCTCACCTCTCGGAGCAAAAGACTGCTGCACAGACTGGGATGACGAAGCCCCCGGATTGGCCCTCGAGGCCTGCACAGACTGAGCTGGCTGAAAACCCTGCGTCTGCCTGGAACCAGACGCTCCCGAAGTGGCACTCAACTGCGGGCAAAACCTCTTCAGGTGCCCAGGCTGTCCACACTGATAACAAGACAAGGGCTGCCCCCTGCCCAAACTCTGACTCTGCGGTCTAGCTGAAGAAGAAGCAGCTCTCTGACCCCCACCCTTCTGCGGGCAAACTGAAACCTTGTGGCCCAGCTGGCCACACTTGTAGCAAGCAAACTCCCCCTGATTGCCTCTCCCCGAGCCTGCACTCGGCACTGGAAAGGTCGACCTAGAAACTACACCCTGAGACTGTTGAGGGTTATAACCTCTCTACCTCTTGCCATCACCCTGGCCATCTTGGCTCCTCTTGGAGCCCTTCTGTTCTTCCTCCTCCTGCATCATAATTTCCACATGAGCAGCAGCATCTACCAGGTGTCTATACTCTCGGATATAAGACCCGCCAACTCTCAACTTGAGGCCCCGCCTCAACTTCCGCTCAAACTCATAGCAACAGCATTCCTCAGACGCCACTAGTTCAGGTGCAAACCTGGACAAACTGGTAAAAGTAGCCTCAAACTCGGCCACTGACAAGCCCTGCTGTTTAAGCCGGCTAAACTGGTCCCTCAGTTTCTCCCTAGCTGCTGCAGACAAAAACCTCTCCTGAAAAGCATTTACAAAGGCTCCCCAAGTACCACCAACACGAGCCTTCTCGTACTTCCACCACTGACCCGCATCTCCCTTCAGTTGGAAGGATGCCAAGGTCACTTTCAGTGCTCCGTCCTCGATGCCAAGCATCTCGAACGTCTTACTCATTTGCTGTAGCCACTCATCAGCCTTCAATGGCTCCTTTGGATCCCCGATAAACTCATCCGGATTAGACCGGAAAAACTCCCTCTTCAAGAAAGAAGGCCCTGCCTCAGCCGCCTGATTCCCAGCTCTAAGAATACCCAAAGCCCCTGCTATCTCTCTGGCCAAGGCACCCATGGCCTGCTGACCCGCTGGCTCGGCCACATTGGCCTGACCAACTCCCTCTTGCACTACCGGAACCTCCTCCGGTAATGGTACTTCCTGCCTCGCAGGTCTACCACGCCTAGCACCTCTTCCTTGTCCTGACATCCTAATAAAGGTAACACAGAACGTTAGCACATTCATAAATGTGCCGAAACTAAACACTCACGTCCTAATGCATGGACAACTATAATTCACTCCACGTAAGCACATAAACACATAAGCACTTACGAATTTCATTTCCAGATAATGATAGTCCCGAGGCGTTACTAGAGTTCCGGTTAGAAACAGCATTGATCGAGTGCTTTTCCAACAAGACTCCCAGAAACCCAAGGATCCAATCAACATCCTAGAAATTAAATTCCATACCCATATAGTCACATAAGCATGTTATCAATTAAGCACATAGCATATGATACTACATCTAAGTCTCTATCAAGCGAGACAAACCCATTGTGATCCTAATCACTTCCCACGTACCCAAAGTATTCGAACCCGGTACGCTCTGATACCAAGTTGTAACGCCCTCAAAATAATAACATTAAACCCATCAAATAAGACATTCATTGACATATGAAATAACCGCAGTTCTTCTATTCAACAGAGTTTGATTACAAAAGTATTACATGTTAACAACAAAAGCAAAATGCCCTACGGGCTTACAGCTTTCCAAGTTAACACTTGGTTACAACAAAAGAGTGCTAACTCATTTACACCTTAAGCCCTTGGCTTGAAGTTACATGTAATACATCAAAAGTAAAACGACAAAGTATATCCGCCTCTAGCCTCCCAAGCTATGTCCTTGGAGGTGGCATGCTACCTGTACCTGAAAATGATATTCCCATATAGGGTGAGCCACAGCCCAGTAGAAATACACTAAACCAACCATGAACACTGACTAAAAGATTAGCAATTGACAGATGGCCAACACTGATACATTCACATAAATCTCATATTTATGTCATCCGACTTATGAGTCCAAGTTACTTTTCATTTTCCCTTTTTCAACAGATAGACATATAAGCTCTATCCACATTCTCAACAGATATGTATAATAACTATATCCCACATTCACAGATATGCATATAAGCTATATCCACATTCTCAACAGATATGTATAACAACAATATCCCATACTTACAGATAAGCATATGAGCTATATCCACACTTCATAAAGATAAGCATATAAGCTCTATCTTCACTTCTCTAGACAAGCATATGAGCTGTATCTACGGAGTTCATCCCCTATCTTCTCCCAACACTATCCGGTTTAGAGGTACATCCCCCATCTTCCCCTAAACCGCGGAGTACATCCCCCATCTCCTCCTCTACACATAACGTATACAAACACATTGGTTCTATATACAATCACTCAATACATATAGTTACATCAATCGTCAAATTCCATGACACATTCCATTGATTAGTTTCCGTTTGCCTAATCATCATGCATTGTCTACAACAATCACGACTATCCTCCACCGATAGCCCAAAACAGTTATTTCTAAACAGAAAATAAATGCACAATGGATATTCAATCAACATTTCATTTCCTCATTTTTCACAATTAATTATCCCAATTAATCAACAATGTAATTAGGTCATTACCCATAATTAACATTTCAACCCTTAGGTCCCATTTTCATCAATGACTCAACATTTATTTCATTTCTCTATGCCAAACATGCATCTAGGTTTATTATGAATAAAACCCCAACTTTTGTAAAATAGCACAAAAGCCCCGAACTTTCACCAAATTACCAAACCAACCCCAACATCTCAAAATACTAAAATTTAGAGACAAAATCCATAGAGAGGAGTAGGATATCCCTACCTCGAAGTTTGAGCCAAAAAGGAGATGAAGACTCGAAGATCAACGTGCTCCTAATCCAAACGTTTCCAGATTAAATCGAAGCTCTCAACGCCCTCTATCTTTTTAACAAAGGCTCTAGGCTAGATTCACACCCTAGGGGGATCAAATCTTAGAGAGAGTGTAAGTTTAGAGGGAGAGAGTCTCGGATCTAGGGTTTGATAAAAAAAAAAGAAGTGAAAAACTCAAGTTCAAAATCGCTACTATCCGCTGATATAAAACACCCTCGCTCGAGCTAAGACTTTGTCGCTCGAGCGACCAGACACAGAAAACACTCGCTCGAGCCAAGAAGTTCTCGCTCGAGCCAAAAAACTCAGAAGTGCGCTCGAGCGAAAGAATGCTCGCTCAAGCCAACAACTCAAACCCTCAGGTCTGCAACCAGAAGTACGCTCGAGCGACCTACTTCTTGCTCGAGCGAAGAACAAACCAGACCGCTCGAGCGAAGAAAGCTCGCTCGAGCCAAGAAATGCAACTCTCAGGTCCAGAACCAGACGCAATCGCTCGCTCGAGCGAAGCCACTCTGGCTCGACCCACCAGACACAACCTCAACTCTCGCTCGAGCGACCAACTCCTCGCTCGAGTGAAGGTCCAAAAATCTGGGCAGCAACACTAGGCTCCCAAACACAACCAACCTGTAACAGACCTGCCCAACACATCCTATAACTCAATTACGAAGTAAAGAGAGTGCAAACAAGATAATAAACAACTACCAACATCCACGGACACATGTCCGGATCACTGTACAACAAGGGTAAAACCGGGATCGCTATAAGTGCTTTCTGGATTGAACTTCCATTTTTAATTTTATGCAACTTTCATTTTTATTTTTATTCAACTTCCATTTTAATTCAATTTACTTTTCCATTAAACTTCCTTTTTTGTTTAATTTCCCAATAGATCGTTAAGGTATAGTGGTTTCTTCAATGATCTTCCATTTTTAATTTTCTGCAACTTCCATTTTTATTTTCATTCGACTTCCATTTTTACTCAAGTTATTTTTCTATTCAACATCATTTTTTATTTAATTTTAGAATAGATCGTTAAGGTATAGTGGTTTTTTGAATGAACTTCCATTTTTAATTTTCTGCAACTTCCATTTTTAGTTTTATTCGACTTCCATTTTTATTCAATTAACTTTTCTATTCGACTTCCTTTTTTATTTAATTTCCAAGTAGATCGTTAAGGTATAGTTGTTTCTGGATTGAACTTCCATTTTTAATTTTATGCAACTTTCAATTTTATTTTTATTCAACTTCCATTTTTATTTAATTCACTTTTCCATTAAACTTCTTTTTTTATTTAATTTCTAAATAGATCGTTAAGGTGTATGGTTTCTTGAATGAACTTCCATTTTTAATTTTCTACAACTTCCATTTTTATTTTTATTCGACTTCCATCTTTATTCAATTTACTTTTCTATTCAACTTCGTTTTTTATTTAATTTCCAAATAGGTCATTAAGGTATAGTGGTTTCTTGAATGAACTTCCAATTTTAATTTTCTGCAACTTCCATTTTTATTTCTATTCAACTTCTTTTTTTATTCAAGTTTCTTTTCTATTCAACTTCTTTTTTTATTTAATTTCCAAATAGATTGTTATGGTATAGTGGTTTCTGTATTGAATTTTCATTTTTAATTTTATGCAACTTTTACTTTTATTTTTATTGAACTTCCATTTTTATTGAATTTACTTTTCTATTAAATTTTCGTTTTTATTTAATTTCCAAATAGATTGTAAAGGTATAGTGGTTTCTTGAATGAACTTCCAATTTTAATTTTCTGCAACTTCCATTTTTATTTCTATTCAACTTCTTTTTTTATTCAAGTTTCTTTTCTATTCAACTTCTTTTTTTATTTAATTTCCAAATAGATTGTTATGGTATAGTGGTTTCTGTATTGAATTTTCATTTTTAATTTTATGCAACTTTTACTTTTATTTTTATTGAACTTCCATTTTTATTGAATTTACTTTTCTATTAAATTTTCGTTTTTATTTAATTTCCAAATAGATTGTAAAGGTATAGTGGTTTCTTGAATGAACTTCCAATTTTAATTTTCTGCAACTTCCATTTTTATTTCTATTCAACTTCTTTTTTTATTCAAGTTTCTTTTCTATTCAACTTCTTTTTTTATTTAATTTCCAAATAGATTGTTATGGTATAGTGGTTTCTGTATTGAATTTTCATTTTTAATTTTATGCAACTTTTACTTTTATTTTTATTGAACTTCCATTTTTATTGAATTTACTTTTCTATTAAATTTTCGTTTTTATTTAATTTCCAAATAGATTGTAAAGGTATAGTGGTTTCTTGAATGAACTTCCAATTTTAATTTTCTGCAACTTCCATTTTTATTTCTATTCAACTTCTTTTTTTATTCAAGTTTCTTTTCTATTCAACTTCTTTTTTTATTTAATTTCCAAATAGATTGTTATGGTATAGTGGTTTCTGTATTGAATTTTCATTTTTAATTTTATGCAACTTTTACTTTTATTTTTATTGAACTTCCATTTTTATTGAATTTACTTTTCTATTAAACTTTCGTTTTTATTTAATTTCCAAATAGATTGTAAAGGTATAGTGGTTTCTTGAATGAACTTCCAATTTTAATTTTCTGCAACTTCCATTTTTATTTCTATTCAACTTATTTTTTTATTCAAGTTTCTTTTCTATTCAACTTCTTTTTTTATTTAATTTCCAAATAGATTGTTATGGTATAGTGGTTTCTGGATTGAATTTTCATTTTTAATTTTATGCAGCTTTTACTTTTATTTTTATTGAACTTCCATTTTAATTGAATTTACTTTTCTATTAAACTTTCTTTTTTGTTTAATTTCCAAATAGATCGTAAAGGCATAGTGGTTTCTTTAAGGAACTTCCATTTTTAATTTTATGCAACTTTCATTTCTATTTTTATTGAACATCCATTTTTATTCAAGTTATTTTTCTATTCAACTTCCTTTTTTATTTAATTTCCAAATAGATCGTTAAGGTATAGCGGTTTCTTGAATGAACTTCCATTTTTTATTTTCTGCAACCTCCATTTCTATTTTTATTCAAGTCATTTTTCTATTCAACTTTCTTTTTTAATTAATTTCCAAATAGATCGTTAAGGTATAGTGGTTTCTTGAATGAACTTCCATTTTTAATTTTCTGCAACTTCCATTTTTATTCAAGTCATTTTTCTATTCAACTTCCATTTTTATTTAATTTCCAAATAGATCGGTAAGGTATAGTGCTTTTTGGATTGAACTTCCATTTTTAATTTTATGCAACTTTCATTTTTATTTTTATTCAACATCCATTTTAATTCAATTTACTTTTCAATTAAACTTCCTTTTTTGTTTAATTTCCCAATAGATCGTTAAGGTATAGTGGTTTCTTCAATGATCTTCCATTTTTAATTTTCTGCAACTTCCATTTTTATTTTCATTCGACTTCCATTTTTACTCAAGTTATTTTTCCATTCAACATAATTTTTTATTTAATTTCAGAATATATCGTTAAGGTATAGTGGTTTTTTGAATGAACTTCCATTTTTAATTTTCTGCAACTTCCATTTTTAGTTTTATTCGACTTCCGTTTTTATTCAATTAACTTTTCTATTCGACTTCCTTTTTTATTTAATTTCCAAGTAGATCGTTAAGGTATAATTGTTTCTGGATTGAACTTCCATTTTTAATTTTATGCAACTTTCATTTTTATTTTTATTCAACTTCCATTTTTATTTAATTCACTTTTCTATTAAACTTCTTTTTTTATTTAATTTCCCAATAGATCGTTAAGGTGTATGGTTTCTTGAATGAACTTCCATTTTTTATTTTCTGCGACTTCCATTTGTATTTTTATTCGACTTCCATCTTTATTCAATTTACTTTTCTATTCAACTTCGTTCTTTATTTAATTTCCAAATAGGTTATTAAGGTATAGTGGTTTCTTGAATGAACTTCTAATTTTAATTTTCTGCAACTTCCATTTTTATTTCTATTGAACTTCTTTTTTTATTCAAATTTCAATTCTATTCAACTTCTTTTTTATTTAATTTCCAAATAGATTGTTATGGTATAGTGGTTTTTGGATTGAACTTTCATTTTTAATTTTATGCAACTTTCACTTTTATTTTTATTGAACTTCCATTTTTATTGCATTTACTTTTCTATTAAACTTTCTTTTTTATTTAATTTCCAAATAGATCGTTAAGGTATAGTGGTTTGTTCAATGAACTTCCATTTTTAATTTTATGCAACTTTCATTTTTATTTTTATTCAACTTCCATTTTTATTCAAGTTATTTTTCTATTCAAATTCCTTTTTTTTATTTAATTTCCAAATAGATCGTTAAGGTTTAGTGGTTTCTTGAATGAACTTCCATTTTTTGTTTTCTGCAACTTCCATTTTTATTTTTATTCGACTTCCATTTTTATTCAAGTCATTTTTCTATTCAACTTTCTTTTTTATTTAATTTCCAAATAGATCGTTAAGGTATAGTGGTTTCCTGAATGAACTTCCATTTTTTATTTTCTGCAACTTCCATTTTTATATTTATTTGACTTCCATTTTTATTCAAGTCATTTTTCTATTCAACTTCCTTTTTTATTTAATTTCCAAATAGATCGTTAAGGTATAGTACTTTCTTGAATGAACTTTCAATTTTAATTTTCTGCAACTTCCATTTTTATTTCTATTCAATTTCTTTTTTTATTCAAGTTTCTTTTCTATTGAACTTCCTTTTTTACTTATTTTCCAAATAGATCGTTAAGGTATAGTGGTTTCTGGACTGAACTTCCATTTTTAATTTTATGCAACTTTCACTTTTATTTTTTTTCAACTTCCATTTTTATTCAATTTACTTTTCTATTAAACTTCCTTTTTTATTTAATTTCCAAATAGATCGTTACGGTATAGTGGTTTCTTGAATGATCTTCCATTTTTCATTTTCTGCAATTTCCATTTTTATTTTCATTCGACTTCCACTTTTACTGAAGTTATTTTTTCATTCAACTTCATTTTTTATTTAATTTCCAAATAGATCGTTAAGGTTTAGTGGTTTCTTGAATGAACTTTCATTTTTAATTTTCGGCAACTTCCATTTTTATTTTTATTCGACTTCCATTTTTATTCAATTTACTTTTCTATTCAACTTCTTTTTTTATTTAATTTCCAAATAGATCGTTAAGGTATAGTGGTTTCTGGATTGAACTTCCATTTTTAATTTTATGCAACTTTCATTGTCACGCCCCCAAACCGCCCCTAGTAGTTTGGTGCCGTGATGGCCAGTAACCCGAGGTTACCGAAGGCCGTCTTACAAAAATCACACACAATCAGAGTATGAAATATGGGGCTTACAAGAGCGGAAGCAAAATATACATATAAACCGAGTTGTCCATGAGAGCCGTGCATAAGTCCAATGGAATGCCATACATCAAACATCTTTACAAGTCTTACAATTTTAGATACAACAAAATGGAACACAAAATACATCCTGACCAAAAGGCTTCTCAAGCCGACATAAGCCAAAACAAACAAAGAAAACATAAGCCGAGAAGCATAATCTTCAAGACGATGCAAAACGCAAATCCAAAACATGTCGGCAAAGCACCCAAAACACATCGGCAATCACGTCTAGGCCTCAATGCCTTCTTGTTCATCACCTACATATATATAGAGAGGGTGAGCTTGGATACTCAGTGAATGATACTAGAAATAAAGGTTTTGCATGAATAATATCCAAGATTTCTTTCAAAACTATACATAGCATACTTTTCGATCAAGAGGGAAATCAAGTTCATTTGCCGGCTTTCATGTTCCTTGGATGTTAATAACATCTACTTATTTCAAGGGGGTGATGACATATCAAGACAAGAGTTTCAAGACAAGCTGTGCTGCGAAAGTTTAGAGTCCTCTAGCACTAAGGACTGTCAAGACAAGCTGTGCTGCAAAAGTTTAGAGTCCTCTAGCACTAAGGACTGTCAAGACAAGCTGTGCTGCAAAAGTTTAGAGTCCTCTAGCACTAAGGACTGTCAAGACAAGTCATCAAAACAAGATAGCATTTGGTATACAAAATAGGGATAGTCATTCATGCTAGATCAAGTACTTTTCAAACAAGGCAAGACGAGATTTATGAAAGCAAGTGTAACATAGCTTTATTAAAAATACCACTCACATCGTTTCTTCACACGTCGGGGTCGAGACAAGCCCAAGTCCTACAACACATGGCAAAGCCTATTGAATGCGCTTTCAAACAAGTCTCTCACATACACAAATGTTTTCGGAAAACATGCTGGGCACCAACCAGGTCTAGGCCGAGGTTCCACACCTCCTTGCCGAGGTGTGTTCCCGAGGGCCACATGCAAGGAAAAGAGGTCGGGAAACTCTGGGTTTCCCTCTGCTGATGAACATGAAGAACATGGGTGTGAAAACATGAAAAATACGAATGTTTGATCATAATCTGCCATCACAAATCTGGGGTTTTCGTGCTATGAGTTTGAAAACATGGACCTGGGTACCCATACTTGGAAATCATGCAAGAACAAACACAAAACGTGAATCTAGGCATAAAGCTTTCGGATTAAAACAAGACTTTCTTGAAGAACATATGAATGTCATTTTCTCTTTCTAAAATCGAACTTCAAAACGATGCATGGCTTACAAATCGTTTTCAATCATGCAATGCAATAACATAATCATAAAGAACATCACGAGTAGATCAAGAATCTAACCTTAGAACGCGGATCTAACGGTTGGATCTCTAGAAATCAAGCTTGAAGATCTACTTCCTCACTCTAAAACTCTTTCTTCCTCCTAGAGCTTCTCTCTCTACAAGACAGGGTTATGACACCAAATGATAGTTTTCTATACCCGGTTCTGGGGTTAACCCTCTGCTGAGACACGTGGCGGCGACTGGTTGGGTTCATCCTGAAAAGGTGGCTGACAGGCCAGACAAAGCATGGTGGAAAGGGTGTTCAACAAGCAAAGCGGTATGGGCTTTCTGACGAGGCAATGACATCGGCTGACAACAAGGCGTATCTAACACGCTACACAGAATGACACTCCGGCAAGGGGTGACATCGGCTGACCAAGGACTTCGTCAACTAAGGTGACAATGACCTCGGCTAGGAAGGACAACACTTGACTAAGCTGTGCCACATCTTGGCCTAGATGCGCCACACCTCGGCCTAGGTCATACCGCTCCAGGACGAGATCACTAGGGTGCAAGGTGACATCTCGGCTAACGTGGTCGAGGCAAGGACTGAGGTTGACAAGGGGTTTCAAGATACTAAGGCCAGACTAAGGAAGACCTCGGCATTGAAATAACGTCGGCTAGAGGCAAGGCGTGACCTAAGTTTTAACATCAAGGAAGGAACAAGACAAGTACACTACGCTTAGACAAATCACAAGGCTTCAAATCAAGGCACGAATCTCACTTGCTAAAGCAAAACAAGTCACAACACACACATGCAAGCTTAACAAGTCATAATCATGCAAATGCTCATGAACATGATTAAGATGAAAAAATGTGGGTTCTTACAGTCTACCCTCCTTAAGGAAGTTTGGTCCCCAAACTTAAGTTACCTTGACCTACGAATAACTCCGGGTAACAGATTTTCATCTCCTCTTCCTTTTCCCATGTGGCCTCCCCGCCATAATGCTTCTCCCATTCGATTTTCACCATCGATATCGACTTGTTTCTCAACTGCCTCACTTGTCTGTCAATAATCCTCATCGGTTTCTCTTCGTAGCCCAAGTCTTCATTAACTACAACCCCGGAGTAATCTATTACATGCAGTGGGTCTCGGATATATTTTCTCAGCATCGAAACATGGAACACACTGTGGACTCGACTCAAATCTGGTGGCAAAGCAAGCCTGTAAGCAACGGTGTTAATCCTCTCAAGAATTTCAAATGGCCCAACGTATCGGGGTGCAAGTTTGCCCTTCTTCCCAAATCTCGAAACTCCTGTCATCGGCGAGACCTTCAAAAATACATGATCTCCAATTTCAAATTCTAACTCCCTCCTTCTTTGGTCGGCATAACACTTCTGTCGACTCTGTGCAGTTTTAATCCTCTGCTGAATGAGTTTGATCTTTTCAGTCGTCATCTGAACCAACTCGGGACCAATTAGAGCCTTGTCTCCTACTTCAGTCCAACATATCGGCGATCTGCACTCTCTTCCATACAGAGCTTCATACGGTGCCATGCCTATGCTGGCTTGATAACTGTTGTTGTATGCGAATTCTACTAATGGCAAATGCGATTCCCAACTTCCCTGGAAGTCCAACACGCACAGTCTGAGCATGTCTTCGAGTGTCTGAATCGTCCTTTCTGTCTGTCCGTCGGTCTGGGGGTGAAAGGCTGTGCTAAATCTCAACTCTGTTCCCAAGGCTCCTTGTAGACTCTGCCAAAATCTAGAAACGAACTTCGGGTCTCGGTCTGACACAATGGATATCGGCACACCATGAAGCCTAACGATCTCATTCATGTACAATTCGGCAAGTCGATCGGCATTGAATGTGGTCTTGACCGGCAAAAAGTGAGCTGACTTAGTAAACCTGTCGACTATAGCCCAAATGGAATCCATACCTCTTTGCGTCCTCGGCAAGCCCACTACGAAATCCATGGAGATGTGCTCCCATTTCCACTCAGGAATTGGCAAGGGTTGAAGAAGTCCTGCTGGTCTCTGGTGTTCTGCCTTCACTCGCTGACAACACAGACACTGAGATACAAACTCGGCTATCTCCCTTTTCATGTTTGGCCACCAAAAGGTCCGCTTTACGTCCCGATACATCTTGGTGCTCCCTGGATGAATGGCAAATTTGGAACTATGGGCCTCTTGCAAAATCTTCCTTTTTAACTCTGGTACGTCGGCCACGCACAATCTTCCTTCAAACTTAAGCACTTGATTCTCCATAGTGTATCCCGGCCTCGGCTTGGTGACGAATTCATCAATTACCTTCTCGAGGAATTTATCCTCCCTCTGTCTGATCTTCGCTTCCTCAATAATGGTTGGTTCCACCGAAACCGCTGTCAGGCACGCCAAACTTCCAACTAACTTCCTGCTCAATGCGTCGGCTACGGAATTTGCCTTACCTGGGTGGTACTGAATCTGCATGTCATAATCCTTCAGTAGCTCGAGCCATCTTCTCTGCCTCATATTTAACTCTTTCTGGGTGAACAAGTATTTCAGACTCTTGTGGTCGGTGAAAACTTGGCAAGATGTTCCATATAGATAATGACGCCATATCTTCAAGGCAAAAACCACGGCAGCTAGCTCTAAATCATGGGTAGGATAATTCTTTTCATTGGGCTTCAACTGTCGAGACGCGTACGCTATGACTTTACCTTCTTGCATTAACACGCAACCCAAACCTTTATGTGAAGCATCACTGTAAATCTGAAATTCCTCATTAGCTGATGGTAGTACTAGAACTGGTGCTGTGACTAACCTCGTCTTCAATTCCTGGAAAGCTGATTCCCTTTCATTGGTCCATTCATAAGCTGCTCCCTTCTTGGTTAGTTGTGTCAATGGCACTGCAATCCTCGAGAAGTCCTTCACAAACTTTCTGTAATAACCTGCCAAACCCAGAAAACTACGAACCTCGGACACGTTGGTCGGCGTCGGCCAGTTCACAATGGCTTCAATCTTACTGGGGTCAACTGATATACCATCTTCATTGATCACATGCCCTAGAAATGAAATGCTGGAAAGCCAAAACTCGCATTTACTTAACTTGGCGTACAACTTCTTATCTCTCAAGGTCTGTAGGGCAAGTCTCAGATGATTCTCGTGCTCGCTCGCACTCCCGGAATAAATCAATATGTCGTCGATAAAAATAATGACGAACTCATCTAGGTACGGCTTAAAGACTCTGTTCATCAGGTCCATGAATGCTGCTGGGGCATTGGTTACTCCGAAGGGCATTACCAAGAATTCGTAGTGGCCATATCTTGTCCGAAAAGCAGTCTTCTCGATATCCTCGGCTTTAACCTTCAACTGGTGGTAGCCCGACCTAAGGTCAATCTTGGAAAAGACTCGTGCTCCTCGTAGTTGATCAAGCAAATCGTCGATTCTAGGCAATGGGTACTTGTTCTTGATGGTCACCTTATTAAGTTCTCTGTAGTCAATGCAAAGACGAAGTGTGCCGTCCTTTTTCTTAACAAATAAAACGGGTGCTCCCCACGGTGAAGTGCTCGGCCTGACGAATCCCTTATCCAACAATTCTTGTAATTGCGATTTCAGTTCTCTAAGTTCAGCTGGAGCCATTCTATAGGGTGTTTTGGAGATAGGTTGTGTTCCTGGCAAGACGTCCACAGTAAACTCTATTTCTCTATCGACAAGGTGGCCAGGCAACTCAGTCGGAAAGACGTCGGAGAATTCCTCCACAACGGGTATGTCGGCTAACTCAACATTTCCATTCAGATCACTTAGTATACTGCATAAGTAACCCTTACATCCTTTTTGGATCAACTTGTAGGCCTTCATGGATGAGATTAAGTAAGGTGGGGGTACAACTCCTTTACCCTGGAAAATGACCTCGGCTTGACTTGGGGTCTTCAATGTGACGTTCTTAGTAACACAATTAATGGATGCATGATTCGCCGCTAACCAGTCCATTCCCAATATAACATCGAAGTGAGTCATGTTTAATGGCATCAAATCAACTAACAATTCTACACTCTCAATCATAGCAATACACGCCCTATAAATGGATGTAACAATCATATTTCTCCCAGATGGAGTAGACACAGATAATACATAATCAAGGGGTTCTAATTCTCTATTCAACTTCTCGGCGAATATAGTGGACACAAATGAATGCGTAGAACCCGAATCAATCAGTACGTATGCATCTTGAGAACAAATTGAGAGGGTACCTGACACTACCGCCTCGGCATTCTGGGCGTCTCCTGGTACTAATGCAAAAACTCTGCCCTGCCTCGCCTGTATTCCCCCGATGTTATTCTTCTGTGTAGAGCCCGAGGTGCTTCCATTCCTCTTCCCATCGTCGGTCCTTGCTTTCGGGCAGTCCTTCACGCGATGGCCTATCTCACCGCACTCATAACAAGCTCCTGTTGCCCAACGACAAACCCGGATTGCTTTCTCGGACCATCATCCACCACCTACGAGCATCGTCGTCTAACGTGAATGCTGCCAGAGATACCTTCTGAGCGTCTGTACTGGGGAAAACTTCAAACAACTTCTCCATCTCTAAAACCCATGCCTCGGCTTTCATTGGTTCTATGCCTCCCTGAAATCTCGGCGGTTTCATCTTCTTGAACTCTCTGATTAGAGTTATCGTGTCGTTCCCATACAAAGCTTGCTGCGGAGGCACTTGTGGCACCGGAGGGGGTGGAGCTGCATATCGGCCATTCGTCTGTTCGGCATGCATAGAAGTGGTACCAGTATCCTGCGGCCTAGATTGCCTCTGCTCACGAACCAAGCCTTCGACTAACCTTTCCAATCTCTCCATCCTGTCTTCCGATCGATCTCGGCCAACCGGGGGTCTACCTCTCCTCATGATGCTAGGGGGAATGCAAGATGAGACTTTAAAACAACTAAACAAATAACACATACGCAAGTAACGAGCGTCTAGCCGAATTGATGCACACATAGTCAAGTAGCAAGCAATATGATGCAATTCCTAACATCATTCTAGGGGAAATCCTAGGCTCTCTAGGACTCAAGGTGTGTGATTAACGTACTACAAGGATCTTGTGCTCTGATACCATTCTGTCACGCCCCCAAACCGCCCCTAGTAGTTTGGTGCCGTGATGGCCAGTAACCCGAGGTTACCGAAGGCCGTCTTACAAAAATCACACACAATCAGAGTATGAAATATGGGGCTTACAAGAGCGGAAGCAAAATATACATATAAACCGAGTTGTCCATGAGAGCCGTGCATAAGTCCAATGGAATGCCATACATCAAACATCTTTACAAGTCTTACAATTTTAGATACAACAAAATGGAACACAAAATACATCCTGACCAAAAGGCTTCTCAAGCCGACATAAGCCAAAACAAACAAAGAAAACATAAGCCGAGAAGCATAATCTTCAAGACGATGCAAAACGCAAATCCAAAACATGTCGGCAAAGCACCCAAAACACATCGGCAATCACGTCTAGGCCTCAATGCCTTCTTGTTCATCACCTACATATATATAGAGAGGGTGAGCTTGGATACTCAGTGAATGATACTAGAAATAAAGGTTTTGCATGAATAATATCCAAGATTTCTTTCAAAACTATACATAGCATACTTTTCGATCAAGAGGGAAATCAAGTTCATTTGCCGGCTTTCATGTTCCTTGGATGTTAATAACATCTACTTATTTCAAGGGGGTGATGACATATCAAGACAAGAGTTTCAAGACAAGCTGTGCTGCGAAAGTTTAGAGTCCTCTAGCACTAAGGACTGTCAAGACAAGCTGTGCTGCAAAAGTTTAGAGTCCTCTAGCACTAAGGACTGTCAAGACAAGCTGTGCTGCAAAAGTTTAGAGTCCTCTAGCACTAAGGACTGTCAAGACAAGTCATCAAAACAAGATAGCATTTGGTATACAAAATAGGGATAGTCATTCATGCTAGATCAAGTACTTTTCAAACAAGGCAAGACGAGATTTATGAAAGCAAGTGTAACATAGCTTTATTAAAAATACCACTCACATCGTTTCTTCACACGTCGGGGTCGAGACAAGCCCAAGTCCTACAACACATGGCAAAGCCTATTGAATGCGCTTTCAAACAAGTCTCTCACATACACAAATGTTTTCGGAAAACATGCTGGGCACCAACCAGGTCTAGGCCGAGGTTCCACACCTCCTTGCCGAGGTGTGTTCCCGAGGGCCACATGCAAGGAAAAGAGGTCGGGAAACTCTGGGTTTCCCTCTGCTGATGAACATGAAGAACATGGGTGTGAAAACATGAAAAATACGAATGTTTGATCATAATCTGCCATCACAAATCTGGGGTTTTCGTGCTATGAGTTTGAAAACATGGACCTGGGTACCCATACTTGGAAATCATGCAAGAACGAACACAAAACGTGAATCTAGGCATAAAGCTTTCGGATTAAAACAAGACTTTCTTGAAGAACATATGAATGTCATTTTCTCTTTCTAAAATCGAACTTCAAAACGATGCATGGCTTACAAATCGTTTTCAATCATGCAATGCAATAACATAATCATAAAGAACATCACGAGTAGATCAAGAATCTAACCTTAGAACGCGGATCTAACGGTTGGATCTCTAGAAATCAAGCTTGAAGATCTACTTCCTCACTCTAAAACTCTTTCTTCCTCCTAGAGCTTCTCTCTCTACAAGACAGGGTTATGACACCAAATGATAGTTTTCTATACCCGGTTCTGGGGTTAACCCTCTGCTGAGACACGTGGCGGCGACTGGTTGGGTTCATCCTGAAAAGGTGGCTGACAGGCCAGACAAAGCATGGTGGAAAGGGTGTTCAACAAGCAAAGCGGTATGGGCTTTCTGACGAGGCAATGACATCGGCTGACAACAAGGCGTATCTAACACGCTACACAGAATGACACTCCGGCAAGGGGTGACATCGGCTGACCAAGGACTTCGTCAACTAAGGTGACAATGACCTCGGCTAGGAAGGACAACACTTGACTAAGCTGTGCCACATCTTGGCCTAGATGCGCCACACCTCGGCCTAGGTCATACCGCTCCAGGACGAGATCACTAGGGTG
Organism: Camellia sinensis; assembly: GCF_055761805.1. Lineage (NCBI taxonomy): Eukaryota > Viridiplantae > Streptophyta > Magnoliopsida > Ericales > Theaceae > Camellia > Camellia sinensis. The sequence continues at coordinate 8,767,438 of NC_138962.1, read as the reverse complement.
CAAGGTGACATCTCGGCTAACGTGGTCGAGGCAAGGACTGAGGTTGACAAGGGGTTTCAAGATACTAAGGCCAGACTAAGGAAGACCTCGGCATTGAAATAACGTCGGCTAGAGGCAAGGCGTGACCTAAGTTTTAACATCAAGGAAGGAACAAGACAAGTACACTACGCTTAGACAAATCACAAGGCTTCAAATCAAGGCACGAATCTCACTTGCTAAAGCAAAACAAGTCACAACACACACATGCAAGCTTAACAAGTCATAATCATGCAAATGCTCATGAACATGATTAAGATGAAAAAATGTGGGTTCTTACATTCATTTTTATTTTAATTCAACTTCCATTTTTATTTAATTTACTTTTCTATTAAACTTCCTTTTTTATTTAATTTCGAAACAGATCGTTAAGGTATAGTGGTTTCTTGAATGATCTTCCACTTTTAATTTTCTGTAACTTCCATTTTTTTTTCTATTCAACTTCTTTTTTTTTTTTAATTTTCAAAATAGATTGTTATGGTATAGTGGTTTGGGGATTGAACTTTCATTTTTAATTTTATGCAACTTTCACTTTTATTTTTATTGAGCTTCCATTTTTATTGAATTTACTTTTCTATTAAACTTCCATTTTTATTTAATTTCCAAATAGATCGTTAAGGTATAGTGGTTTCTGGACTGAACTTCCATTTTTAATTTTATGCAACTTTCACTTTTATTTTTTTTCAACTTCCATTTTTATTTAATTTACTTTTCTATTAAACTTCCTTTTTTATTTAATTTCCAAATATATCGTTAAGGTATAGTGGTTTCTTGAATGATCTTCCATTTTTAATTTTCTGCAACTTCCATTTTTATTTTTATTCGACATCCATTTTTACTCAAGTTATTTTTCTATACAACTTTCTTTTTTTATTTAATTTCCAAATAGATCGTTAAGGTATAGTGACTTCTTGAATGAACTTCCATTTTTAATCTTCTACAACTTCCATTTTTGTTTTTATTTAACTTCCTTTTTCATTCTAGTTTCTTTTCTACTGAACTTCCTTTTTTATATAATTTCCAAATAGACCGTTAAGGTATAGTGGTTTCTGGATTGAAATTCCATTTTTAATTTTATGCAACTTCCACTTTTATTTTTATTCATCTTCCATTTTTATTCAATTTTCTTTTCTATTAAGCTTCATTTTTTATTTAATTTCCAAATAGATCGTGAAGGTTTTGTGGTTTCTTGAATGAACTTCCATTTCTAATTTTCTGCAACTTCCATTTTTATTTTTATTCGACTTCCATTTTTCTTCAATTTACTTTTCTATTCAACTTCTTTTTTTATTTAATTTCAAAATAGATCGTTAAGGTATAGTGGTTTCTGGATTGAACTTCCATTTTTTATTTTCTGCAACTTCCATTTTTATGTTATTTGACTTCCATTTTTATTCAAGTCATTTTTCTATTCAACTTCCTTTTTTATTTAATTTCCAAATAGATCGTTAAGGTATAGTGGTTTCTGGATTGAACTTCCATTTTTAATTTTATGCAACTTTCATTTTTATTTTAATTCAACTTCCATTTTTATTTAATTTACTTTTGCATTAAACTTCCTTTTTTATTTAATTTCCAAACAGATCGTTAAGGTATAGTGGTTTCTTGAATGATCTTCCATTTTTAATTTTCTGTAACTTCCATTTTTTTTCTATTCAACTTCTTTTTTTATTCAAGTTTCTTTTCTATTCAACTTCTTTTTTTATTTAATTTTCAAATAGATTGTTATGGTATAGTGGTTTGGGGATTGAACTTTCATTTTTAATTTTATGCAACTTTCACTTTTATTTTTATTGAGCTTCCATTTTTATTGAATTTACTTTTCTATTAAACTTCCTTTTTTATTTAATTTGCAAATAGATCGTTAAGGTATAGTGGTTTCTGGACTGATCTTCCATTTTTAATTTTATGCAACTTTCACTTTTATTTTTTTTCAACTTCCATTTTTATTCAATTTACTTTTCTATTAAACTTCCTTTTTCATTTAATTTCCAAATAGATCGTTAAGGTATAGTGGTTTCTTGAATGATCTTCCATTTTTAATTTTCTGCAACTTCCATTTTTACTCAAGTTATTTTTCTATTCAACTTCCTTTTTTTATTTAATTTCCAAATAGATCGTTAAGATATAGTGACTTCTTGAATGAACTTCCATTTTTAATTTTCTGCAACTTCCATTTTTGTTTTTATTTAACTTCCTTTTGCATTCTAGTTTCTTTTCTACTGAACTTCCTTTTTTATATAATTTCCAAATAGACTGTTAAGGTATAGTGGTTTCTGGATTGAACTTCCATTTTTAATTTTATGCAACTTCCACTTTTATTTGTATTCAACTTCCATTTTTATTCAATTTACTTTTCTATTAAGCTTCATTTTTTATTCAATTTCCAAATAGATCGTTAAGGTTTAGTGGTTTCTTGAATGAACTTCCATTTTTAATTTTCTGCAACTTCCATTTTTATTTTTATTCGACTTCCATTTTTATTCAATTTACTTTTCTATTCAACTTCTTTTTTTATTTAATTTCAAAATAGATCGTTAAGGTATAGTGGTTTCTGGATTGAACTTCCATTTTTAATTTTATGCAACTTTCATTTTTATTTTTATTCAACTTCCATTTTTATTTAATTTACTTTCTATTAAACTTCCTTTTTGATTTAATTTCCAAATAGATCGTTAATGTATAGTGGTTTCTTGAATGAACTTCCATTTTTAATTTTCTGCAACTTCCATTTTTATTTCTATTCAACTTCCATTTTTATTCATATTATTTTTCTATTAAACTTCCTTTTTTATTTAATTTCCAAATAAATCGTTAAGCTATAGTGGTTTCTTGAATGAACTTCCATTTTTAATTTTTTGCAATTTCCACTTTTATTTTTATTGAACTTCCCTTTTTATTCCAGTTTCTTTTCTACTCAACTTCCTTTTTTATTTAATTTCCAAATAGATCGTTAAGGTATACTGGTTTCTGGATTGAACTTTCGTTTTTAATTTTCTGCAACTTCCATTTTTATTTTTATTCAACTTTTATTTTTATTCAATGTACTTTTCTATTAAACTACCTTTTTTTATTTAATTTCCAAACAGATCGTTAAGGTATAGCGGTTTCCTGAATTAACTTACATTTTAAATTTTTTGCAACTTCTATTTTTATTTTTATTCGACTTCCATTTTTATTCAAGTCGTTTTTCTATTCAACTTCCTTTTTTATTTAATTTCCAAATAGATCGTTAAGGTATAGTGGTTTCTTGAATGAACTTGCAATTTTAATTTTCTGCAACTTCCATTTTTATTTCTATTCAACTTATTTTTTTATTCATGTTTCTTTTCCATTCAACTTCCCTTTTTACTTACTTTCCAAATAGATCGTTAAGGTATAGTGGTTTCTGGATTGAACTTCCATTTTTAATTTTATGCAACTTTCACTTTTATTTTTTTTCAACTTCCATTTTTATTCAATTTACTTTTCTATTAAACTTCCTTTTTTATTTAATTTCCAAATAGATCGTTAAGGTATAGGGGTTTCTTGAATGAATTTCCATTTTTAATTTTCTGCAACTTCCATTTTTATTTTTATTCGACATCCATTTTTTCTCAAGTTATTTTTCTATTCAACTTCATTTTTTATTTAATTTCCAAATAGATCATTAAGGTATAGTGGTTTCTTGAATGAACTTCCAATTTTAATTTTCTGTAACTACCATTTTTTTTTCTATTCAACTTCTTTTTTTATTTAATTTTCAAATAGATTGTTATGGTATAGTGGTATGGGGATTGAAATTTCATTTTCAATTTTATGCAACTTTCACTTTTATTTTTATTGAGCTTCCATTTTTATTGTATTTACTTTTCTATTAAACATCCTTTTTTATTTAATTTCCAAATAGATCGTTAAAGTATAGTGGTTTCTGGACTGAACTTCCATTTTTAATTTTATGCAACTTTCACTTTTATTTTTTTTCAACTTCCATTTTTATTCAATTTACTTTTCTATTAAACTTCCTTTTTTATTTAATTTCCAAATAGATCGTTAAGGTATACTGGTTTCTTGAATGAACTTCCAATTTTAATTTTCTGCAACTTTCATTTTCATTTCTATTCAACTTCTTTTTTTTTTTATTCAAGTTTCTATTCTATTCAACTTCTTTTTTATTTAATTTCCGAATAGATTGTTATGGTATAGTGGTTTCTGGATTGAATTTCATTTTTAATTTTATGTAACTTTCACTTTTATTTTTATTGAACTTCCATTTTTATTGCATTTACATTTCTATTAAACTTTTATTTTTATTTAATTTCCAAATAAATCGTTAAGGTATAGTGGTTTCTTTAATGAACCTCCGTTTTTAATTTTATGCAACTTTCATTTTTATTTTTATTAAACTTTCATTTTTATTCAAGTTATTTTTCTAATCAACTTCTTTTTTCATTTAATTTCCAAATAGATCGTTAAGGTATAGTGGTTTCCTGAATGAACTTCCATTTTTTATTTTCTGCAACTTCCATTTTTATTTTTATTCGGCTTCCATTTTTATTCAAGTCATTTTTCTATTCAACTTTCTTTTTTATTTAATTTCCAAATAGATCGTTAAGGTATAATGGTTTCTTGAATGAACTTCCATTTTTAATTTTCTGCAACTTCTATTTTTATTTTTATTTGACTTCCATTTTTATTCTAGTCATTTTTCTATTCAACTTTCATTTTTATTTAATTTCCAAATAGATCGCTAAGGTATAGTGCTTTCTGGATTGAACTTCCATTTTTAATTTTATGCAACTATCATTTTTATTTTTAGTCCACTTCCATTTTTATTCAATTTAGTTTTCTACTAAACTTCCTTTTTTTATTTAATTTCCAAGTAGATCGTTAAGGTATAGTGGTTTCTTGAATGATCTTCCATTTTTAATTTTCTGCAACTTCCATTTTTATTTTTATTCGACTTCCATTTTTACTCAAGTAATTTTTCTATTCAACTTCTTTTTTTATTTAATTTCGAAATTGATCGTTAAGGTATAGTGACTTCTTGAATGAACTTCCATTTTTAATTTTCTGCTATTTCCATTTTAGTTTTTATTTAACTTCCTTTTTCATTCTAGTTTCTTTTCTCCTCAACTTTCTTTTTTATATAATTTCCAAATAGACCGTTAAGGTATAGTGGTTTCTGGATTGAACTTCCATTTTTAATTTTATGCAACTTTCACTTTTATTTTTATTCAACTTCCATTTTTATTCAATTTACTTTTCTATTAAAATTCATTTTTTGTTTAATTTCCAAATTGATCGTTAAGGTATCGTGGTTTCTTGAATGAACTTCCATTTTTAATTTTCTGCAACTTCCATTTTTAGTTTTATTCGACTTCCATTTTTATTCAATTTACTTTTCTATTCAACTTCCCTTTTTATTTAATTTCCAAATAGATCGTTAGGGTATAGTGGTTTCTGAATTGAACTTCCATTTTTAATTTTATGCAACTTTCATTTTTATTTTTATTCAACTTCCATTTTTATTTAATTTACTCTTCTATTAAACTTCCTTTTTTATTTAATTTCCAAATAGATCGTTAAGGTATAGTGGTTTCTTGAATGAACTTCCATTTTTAATTTTTTGCAACTTCCATTTTTATTTCTATTCAACTTCCATTTTTATTCATGTTATTTTTTTATTCAACTTCCGTTTTTATTTAATTTCCAAATAAATCGTTAAGGTATACTGGTTTCTGGATTGAACTTCCATTTTTTATTTTCTGCAACTTCCATTTTTATTTTTATTCAACTTTTATTTTTATTCAATTTACTTATCTATTAAACTTCCTTTTTTTATTTAATTTCCAAACAGATCGTTACGGTATAGCGATTTCTTGAATTAACTTACATTTTTAATTTTTTGCAACATCCATTTTTATTTTCATTCGACTTCCGTTTTTATTTAAGTCGTTTTTCTATTCCACTTCCTTTTTTATTTAATTTCCAAATAGGTCGTTAAAGTATAGTGGTTTCTTGAATGAACTTTCAATTTTAATTTTCTGCAACTTTCATTTTTATTTCTATTCAACTTCAGTTTTTAGTGAAGTTATTTTTCTATTCAACTACCTTTTTTATTTAATTTCCAAATAGATCGTAAAGGTATAGTGATTTTTTGAATGAACATCCAATTTTAATTTTCTGTAACTTCCATTTTTTTTTCTATTCAACTTCTTTTTTTATTCAAGTTTCTTTTCTAATCAACTTCTTTTTTTATTTAATTTTCAAATAGATTGTTATGGTATAGTGCTTTGGGGATTGAACTTTCGTTTTTAATTTTATGCAACTTTCACTTTTATTTTTATTGAACTTCCATTTTTATTGAATTTACTTTTATATTAAACTTCCTTTTTTTATTTAATTTCCAAATTGATCGTTAAGGTATAGTGGTGTAGGAACCCGCACTTTATGTCCTCATCATGTTCATGAGCATCGGTATGATTATGACTTGTTTAGCTTGCATGTGTATGTTATGATTTGTTTCGCTTGAGCTAATGCGATCCATGTCTTGATTTGAAGCCTTGTGATTTGTCTAAGTGTAGTGTGCTTGTCTTGTTTCTCCCTTAATGCGAAACCTAGGTTACGCCTTGCTTGAGTTATACTAGCCGATGTTATTCCAATGCCGAGGTCATCCTTAGTCTAGTATTAGTATCTTGAAACCCCTTGTTGACCTCAGTCCTTGCCTTGACCACATTAGCCGAGATGTTACCTTGCACCCAAGTGATCTCGTCCTGGAAGTGGTATGACCTAGGCCGAGGTGTGGCGCATCTAGGCCAAGATGTGGCACAGCTTAGTCAAGTGTTGTCCTTCCTAGCCGATGTCATAGTCTGTCAGAGAGCCCATACCGCTTTGCTTGTTGAACACCCTTCCACCATGCTTTGTCTGGCCTGTCAGCCACCTTTTCAGGATGAACCCAACCAGTCGCCGCCACGTGTCTCAGCAGAGGGTTAACCCCAGAACCGGGTATAGAAAACTATCATTTGGTATCATAAACTTGCCTTGTAGAGAGAGAGAAGCTCTAGAAGAGGGAGAAGAGTTCTTGAGAGAGAAGTAGATCTTCAAGCTTGATTCCTAGAGATCGAACCGTTAGATCCGCGTTCTAAGGTTAGATTCTTGATCTGCTCATGATGTTCCTTATGTTTATGTTATTTCATTGCATGATTGAAAATGATTTGTAAGCCATGCATCGTTTTGAAGCTCGATTTTAGAAAGAGAAAATGACATTCATGTGTTCTTCAAGAAAAGTCTTGTTTGATCCGAAAGCTTGCATAAAGAATCATGATTTTGTGTTTGTTTCCGCAAGGATTTCAAGTACGGGTACCCAGGTCCATGTTTTCAAACTCATAGCACGAAAATCCCAGATTTGTGATGGCAGATTATGATCAAACATTCGTATTTTTCATGTTTTCACACTCATGTTCTTCATGTTTATCAGCAGAGGGAAACCCAGAGTTTCCCGACCTCTTTTCCTTGCATGTGGCCCTCGGGAACACACCTCGGCAAGGAGGTGTGGAACCTCGGCCTAGACCTGGTTGGTGCCCAGCATGTTTTCCGAAAACATTTGTGTACATGAGAGACTCGTTTGAAAGCGCATTCAATAGGCTTTGCCATGTGTTGTAGGACTTGGGCTTGTCTCGACCCCGACGTGTGAAGAAACGATGTGAGTGGTATTTCTAATAAAGCTATGTTACACTTGTTTTGATAAATCTTGTTTTGCCTTGTTTTGAAAAGTACTTGATCTAGCATGAATGACTATCCCTATTTTGTATATCAAATGCTATCTTGTTTTGATGACTCGTCTTGAAAGTCCTTAGTTGCAGGGGACTATAATGCAACTGCACTCTTGTCTTGACAGTCCTTAGTGCTAGAGGACTCTAAACTTTCGCAGCACAGCTTGTCTTGACAGTCCTTAGTGCTAGAGGACTCTAAACTTTCGCAGCACAGCTTGTCTTGACAGTCCTTAGTGCTAGAGGACTCTAAACTTTCGCAGCACAGCTTGTCTTGACAGTCCTTAGTGCTAGAGGACTCTAAACTTTCGCAGCACAGCTTGTCTTGAAGGTCCTTAGTTGCAGGGGACTATAATGCAACTGCACTCTTGTTTTGGGAATGTCATCACCCTCTTGTATTAAGTAGATGTAATAACATCCAAAGAACTTGAAAGGCCGGCAATGAACTTGACTTTTTCTTGATTGTAAAGTATACTTTGTATTGTTTTGAAAGAAATCTTGGATATCAATCATGCAAACCTTTATTTCTAATATCATTCACTGAGTATCCAAGCTCACCCTCTCTATATATATATGTAGGTGATGAACAAGAAGGCATTGAGGCCTAGACGTGATTGCCGGTGTGTTTTGATTGCCGATGTGTTTTGGGCGTATAGCCGACATGTTTTGGATTTGCGTTTTGCATCGTCTTGAAGATTATGCTTCTCGGCTTATGTTCTTTGTTTGTTTTGGCATATGTCGGCTTGAGAAGCCTTTTAGTCAGGATGTGTTTTGTATCTCATTCTTGCTGTACCTAAATTGTAAGACTTGTAAAGATGTTTGATGTATGACATTCCATTGGACTTATGCACGGCTCTCATGGACTATTTAGATTTTGTATATGTATATATATATATTGCTTCCGCACTTGTAAGCCCCATATTTTATACTTTGATTGTGTGTGATTTTTGTAAGACGGCCTTCGGTAACCTCGGGTTACTGGCCATCACGGCACCAAACTACTAGGGGCGGTTTGGGGGCGTGACAGTTATGGTATAATGGTTTCTTGAATGAACTTCCATTTTTAATTTTCTGTATCTTCCATTTTTATTTCTATTGAACTTCTTTTTTTATTCAAGTTTCTTTTCTTTTCAACTTCTTTTTTTATTTAATTTTCAAATAGATTGTTATGGTATAGTGGATTCGGGATTGAACTTTCATTTTTAATTTTATGCAACTTTCACTTTTATTTTTATTGAATTTCCATTTTTATTGAATTTACTTTTCTATTAAACTTCCTTTTTTATTTAATTTCCAAACAGATTGTTAAGGTATAGTGGTTTCTTGAATGAACTTCCAATTTTAATTTTCTGCAACTTCTTTTTTTATTCAAGTTTCTTTTCTATTCAACTTCATTTTTTTATTTAATTTCCAAAGAGATTGTTATGGTATAGTGGTTTCTGGATTGAACTTTCATCTTTAATATTATGCAATTTCCATTTTTATTTTTATTTAACTTCCTTTTTTATTCAAGTTTCTTGTCTGCTCAACTTCTTTTTTTATTTAATTTCCAAATAGATCGTTAAGGTATAGTGGTTTCTGGATTGAACTTCCATTTTTAATTTTCTGCAACTTCCATTTTTATTTTTATTCAACTTCTATTTTTATTCAATTTTCTTTTCTATTAAACTTCCTTTTTTATTTAATTTCCAAACAAATCGTTAAGGTATAGTGGTTTCTTGAATGATCTTCCATTTTTAATTTTCTGCAACATCCATTTTTATTTTTATTTGACTTCCATTTTTACTCAAGTTATTTTTCTATTCAACTTCCTTTTTTATTTAACTTCCAAATAGATCGTTAAGGTATAGTGACTTCTTGAATGAACTTCCATTTTTGATTTTCTGCAACTTCGATTTTTATTTTTATATAACTTCCTTTTTCATTCTAGTTTCTTTTCTACTCAACTTCCTTTTTTAATTAATTTCCAAATAGATCGTTAAGGGATAGTGGTTTCTGGATTGAACTTTCATTTTCAATTTTATGCAACTTTCACTTTTATTTTTTTTCAACTTCAATTTTTATTCAATTTACTTTTCTATTAAACTTCCTTTTTTATTTAATTTCCAAATAGATCGTTAAGGTATCGTGGTTTTTGAATGAACTTCCAATTTTAATTTTTTGTAACTTCTATTTTTATTTCTATTCAACTTCTTTTTTTCTTCAAATTTCTTTTCTATCCAACTTCTTTTGTTTATTTAATTTCCAAATAGATTGTTATGGTATAGTGGTTTCGGGATTGAACTTTCATTTTTAATTTTATGCAACTTTCACTTTTATTTTTATTAAACTTCCATTTTTATTGAATTTACTTTTCTATTAAACTTCCTTTTTTATTTAATTTCCAAATAGATCGTTAAGCTATAGTGGTTTCTTGAATGAACTTCCAATTTTAATTTTCTGCAACTTCTATTTTTATTTCTATTCAACTTCTTTTTTTCTTCAAATTTCTTTTCTATCCAACTTCTTTTTTTTATTTAATTTCCAAAGAGATTGTTATGGTATAGTAGTTTCTGGATTGAACTTTCATTTTTAATCTTATGAAATTTTCATTTTTATTTTTATTTAACTTCCATTTTTATTCAAGTTTCTTTTCTACACAACTTCCTTTTTTATTTAATTTCAAATAGATCGTTAGGTATAGTGGTTTCTAGATTGAACTTCCATTTTTAATTTTCTGCAACTTCCATTTTTATTTTTATTCAACTTCTATTTTTATTCTATTTACTTTTCTATTAAACTTCCTTTTTTATTTAATTTCCAAACAGATCGTTAAGGTATAGTGGTTTCTTGAATGATCTTCCATTTTTAATTTTCTGCAACTTCCATTTTTATTTTTATTCGACTTCTATTTTTACTCAAATTATTTTTCTATTCAACTTCCTTTTCTATTTAATTTCCAAATAGATCGTTAAGGTATAGTGACTTCTTGAGTGAACTTCCATTTTTAATTTTCTGCAACTTCTATTTTTTTTTTATTTAACTTCCTTTTTCATTCTAGTTTCTTTTCTACTCAACTTCCTTTTTTATTTAATTTCCCAATAGACCGTTAAGGGATATTGGTCTCTGGATTGAACTTCCATTATTAATTTTATGCAACTTTCACTTTTATTTTTTTTCAACTTCAATTTTTATGCAATTTACTTTTCTATTAAACTTCCTTTTTTATTTAATTTCCAAATAGATCGTTAGGGTATAGCGGTTTTTGAATGAACTTCCAATTTTAATTTTCTGCAACTTCCATTTTTATTTCTATTCAACTTCTTTTTTTATTTAATTTCCGAATAGATTGTTAAGGTATAGTGGTTCCGGGATTGAACTTTCATTTTTAATTTTGTGCAACTTTCACTTTTATTTTTATGGATCTTCCATTTTTATTGAATTTACTTTTCTATTAAACTTTCATTTTTATTTAATTTCCAAACAGATCGTTAAGGTATAGTGGTTTCTTGAATGAACTTTCATTTTTAATTTTCTGCAACTTCCATTTTTATTTCTATTCAACTTCTTTTTTTATTCCAGTTTCTTTTCGATACAACTTCCTTTTTTATTTAATTTCCAAATAGATCGTTAAGGTATAGTGCTTTCTGGATTGAACTTCGATTTTTAATTTTATGCAACTTTCACATTTATTTTTTTTCAAATTTCATTTTTATTCAATTTACTTTTCTATTAAACTTCCCTTTTTATTTAATTTCCAAATAGATCGTTAAGGTATAGTGGTTTCTTGAATGAACTTCCATTTTTATTTCTATTCAACTTCTTTTTTTATTCAAGTTTCCTTTCTATTCAACTTCTTTTTTTATTTAATTTCCAAACAGATTGTTATTGTATAGTGGTTTCTAGATTGAACTTTCATTTTTAATTATATACTACTTTCACTTTTATTTTTATTGAACTTCCATTTTTATTGAATTTACTTTTCTATGAAACATCATTTTTTATTTAATTTCCAAATAGATTGTTAAGGTATAGTGGTTTCTTTAATGAACTTCCATTTTTAATTTTATGCAACTTTCATTTTTATTTTTATTCAACTTCCATTTTTATTCAAGTTATTTTTCTATTAAACTTTCTTTTTTACCTAATTTCCAAATATATCGTTAAGGTATAGTTGTTTCTTGAACGAACTTCCATTTTTAATTTTCTGCAACTTCTATTTTTACTTTTATTCGACTTCCATTTTTATTCAAGTCACTTTTCTATTTAAATTTCTTTTTTATTTAATTTCCAAATAGGTCGTTAAGGTTTAGTGGTTTCTTGAATGAACTTCCAATTTTAATTTTCTGCAACTTCCATTTTTATTTCTATTCAACTTCTTTTTTTGTTCAAGTTTCTTTTCTACTCAACTTCCTTTTTTGTTTAATTTCCAAATAGATTGTTAAGGTATAGTGGTTTCTGGATTGCACTTCCATTTTTAATTTTATGCAACTTTCACTTCTATTTTTATTCAACTTCCATTCTTATTAATTTACTTTTCTATTAAACTTCCTTTTTTATTGAATTTCCAAATAGATCGTTTAGGTATAGTGGTTTCTTGAATGAACATCCATTTTTAGTTTTTTGCAACTTCCATTTTTATTTTTATTCGACTTTCATTTTTATTCATGTTATTTTTCAATTCAACTTCCATTTTTATTTAATTTCCAAATAAATCGTTATGCTATAGTGGTTTCTTGAATAAACCTCCATTTTTAATTTTCTGCCACTTCTATTTTTATTTTTATTTAACTTCCTTTTTTATTCCAATTTCTTTTCTACTCAACTTCCTTTTTTATTTTATTTCCCAATAGATCGTTAAGGTATAGTGGTTTCTGGATTGAGCTTCCATTTTTAAATTTATGCAACTTTCATTTTTATTTTTATTCAATTTCTATTTTTATTTAATTTACTTTTCTATTACACTTCATTTTTTATTTAATTTTCAAATAGATCGTTAAGGTATAGTGGTTTCTTGAATGAACTTCCATTTTTAATTTTCTGCAACTTCCATTTTTATTTTTATTCGACTTCCATTTTTATTGAATTTACTTTTCTATTCAACTTCCTTTTTTATTTACTTTCCAAATAGATCGTTAAGGTATAGTGGTTTCTGAATTGAACTTCCATTTTTAATTTTATGCAACCTTAATTTTTATTTTTACTCAACTTCCATTATTATTCAATTTACTTTTCTATTAAACTTCCTTTTTTATTTAATTTCCAAATAGATCGTTAAAGTATAGTGGTTTCTTGAATGAACTTCCATTTTTAATTTTCCGCAACTTTCACTTTTACTTTTATTCGATTTCTATTTTTATTCGACTCATTTTTCTATTCAACTTCCTTTTTTATTTAATTTGCAAGTAGATCTTTAAGGTATGGTGGTTTCTTGAATGAACTTCCAATTTTAATTTTCTGCAACTTCCATTTTTATTTCTATTCAACTTCTTTTTTTATTCAAGTTTTTTTTCTATTCAACTTCCTTTTTTATTTAAGTTCCAAATAGATCGTTAAGGTATAGTGGTTTCTGGATTGAACTTCCATTTTTAATTTTATGCAACTTTCACTTTTATTTTTTTTCAACTTCAATTTTTATTCAATTTACTTTTCTATTAAACTTCCTTTTTTATTTAATTTTCAAATAGATCGTTAAGGTATAGTGGTTTCTTGAATGAACTTCCATTTTTAATTTTCTGCAACTTCCATTTTTATTTTTATTCGACTTCCATTTTTATTGAATTTACTTTTCCATTCAACTTCCTTTTTTATTTACTTTCCAAATAGATCGTTAAGGTATAGTGGTTTCTGGATTGAACTTCCATTTTTAATTTTATGCAACCTTAATTTTTATTTTTACTCAACTTCCATTATTATTCAATTTACTTTTCTATTAAACTTCCTTTTTTATTTAATTTCCAAATAGATCGTTAAAGTATAGTGGTTTCTTGAATGAACTTTCATTTTTAATTTTCCGCAACTTTCACTTTTACTTTTATTCGATTTCTATTTTTATTCGACTCATTTTTCTATTCAACTTCCTTTTTTATTTAATTTGCAAGTAGATCTTTAAGGTATAGTGGTTTCTTGAATGAACTTCCAATTTTAATTTTCTGCAACTTCCATTTTTATTTCTATCCAACTTCTTTTTTTATTCAAGTTTTTTTTCTATTCAACTTCCTTTTTTATTTAAGTTCCAAATAGATCGTTAAGGTATAGTGGTTTCTGGATTGAACTTCCATTTTTAATTTTATGCAACTTTCACTTTTATTTTTTTTCAACTTCAATTTTTATTCAATTTACTTTTCTATTAAACTTCCTTTTTTATTTAATTTTCAAATAGATCGTTAAGGTATAGTGGTTTCTTGAATGAACTTCCATTTTTAATTTTCTGCAACTTCCATTTTTATTTTTATTCGACTTCCATTTTTATTGAATTTACTTTTCCATTCAACTTCCTTTTTTATTTACTTTCCAAATAGATCGTTAAGGTATAGTGGTTTCTGGATTGAACTTCCATTTTTAATTTTATGCAACCTTAATTTTTATTTTTACTCAACTTCCATTATTATTCAATTTACTTTTCTATTAAACTTGCTTTTTTATTTAATTTCCAAATAGATCGTTAAGGTATAGTGGTTTTTGAATTAACTTCCAATTTTAATTTTCTGCAACTTCCATTTTTATTTCTATTCAACTTCTTTTTTTATTTAATTTCAAAATAGATTGTTATGGTATAGTGGTTTCAGGATTGAACTTTCATTTTTAATTTTATGGAACTTTCACTTTTATTTTTATTGAACTTCCATTTTTATTGAATTTATTTTTCTATTAAACTTCCTTTTTTATTTAATTTCCAAATAGATCGTTAAGGTATAGTGGTTTCTTTAATGAATTTTCATTTTTAATTTTATGCAACTTCCATTTTTATTTTTATTCAACTTCCATTTTTGTTCAAGTTATTTTTCTATTCAACTTTCTTTTTAATTTAATTTCCAAATAGATCGTTAAGGTATAGTGGTTTTTGGAATGAACTTCCATTTTTAATTTTCTACAACTTCCATTTTTATTTCTATTGAACTTCTTTTTTTATTCAAGTTTCTTTTCTATTCAACTTCCTTTTTTATTTAATTTCCAAATAGATTGTTAAGGTATAGTGGTTTCTGGATGGAACTTCCATTTTTAATTTTATGAACTTTCACTTCTATTTTTATTCAACTTTCATTTTTATTCAATTTACTTTTCTATTAAACTTCCTTTTTTATTTAATTTCCAAATACATCGTTAAGGTATAGTGGTTTCTTGAATGAACTTCCATTTTTATTTTTTTGCAACTTCGATTTTTATTTTTATTCGACTTTCATTTTTATTCAAGTCATTTTTCTATTCAACTTCCTTTTTTATTTAATTTCCAAATAGATCGTTAAGGTATAGTGGTTTCTTGAATGAACTTTCATTTTTAATTTTCTGTAACTTCCATTTTTATTTTTATTTGACTTCCATTTTTTTTTCAAGTCATTTTTCTATTCAACTTCCATTTTTATTTAATTTCTAAATAGATCGTTAAGGTATAGTGTTTTCTGAATTGAGCTTCAATTTTTAATTTTATGCAAGTTTCATTTTTATTTTTATTCAACTTCCATTTTTATTAAATTTACTTTTCTATTAAGCTACCTTTTTTATTTCATTTCCAAAAAGATCGTTAAGGTATAGTGGTTTCTTCAATGAACTTCCATTTTTAATTTTATGCAACTTCCATTTTAATTTTTATTTAACTTCCTTTTTCATTCTAGTTTATTTTCTACTAAACTTCCTTTTTTATTTAATTTCCAAATAGATCGTTAAGGTATAGTGGTTTATGGATTGAACTTCCATTTTTAATTTTATGCAACTTTAATTTTTATTTTTATTCAACTTCCATTTTTATTGAATTTAATTTCTATTAAATTTCCTTTTTTATTTAATTTCCAAATAGATCGTTACGGTATAGTGGTTTCTTGAATGAACGTCCATTTTTCATTTTCTGCAACTTCCATTTTTATTTTTATGCTACATCCATTTTTATTCAAGTCATTTTTCTATTCAACTTCCTTTTTTATTTAATTTCCAAATAGATCATTCAGGTATAGTGGTTTCTTGAATGAACTTGCATTTTTAATTTTCTTCAACTTCCATTTTTATTTTTACTTGACTTCCATTTTTATTCAAGTCATTTTTCTATTCAACTTCCTTTTTTTATTTAATTTCCAAATAGATCGTTAAGGTATAGTGGTTTCTGGATTGAACTTCCATTTTTAATTTTATGCAACTTTCATTTTTATTTTTATTCAACTTCCATTTTTATTCAATTTATTTTTCTATTAAATTTCCTTTTTTATTTAATTTCCAAATAGATCGTTAGGGTATAGTGGTTTCTTGAATGATCTTTAATTTTTAATTTTCTGTAACTTCCATTTTTATTCAATTTACTTTTCTGTTCAACTTCCTTTTTTATTTAATTTCTAAATAGGTCGTTAAGGTATAGTGGTTTCTGGGTTGAACTTCCATTTTTAATTTTATGCAACTTTCATTTTTATTTTTATTCAATATACTTTTCTATTAAACATCCTTTTTTATTTAATATCCAAATAGGTCGTTAAGGTATAGTCGTTTCTTGAATGAACTTCCAATTTTAATTTTCTGCAACTTCCATTTTTATTTCTATTCAACTTCTTTTTTAATTCAAGTTTCTTTTCTATTCAACTTCTTTTTTTATTTAATTTCAAAATAGATTGTTATGGTATAGTGGTTTCAGGATTGAACTTTCATTTTTAATTTTATGCAACTTTCACTTTTATTTTTATTGAACTTCCATTTTTATTGAATTTACTTTTCTATTAAACTTCATTTTTTATTTAATTTCCAAATAGATCGTTAAGGTGTAGTGGTTTCTTTAATGAACTTCCATTTTTAATTTTATGCAACATCCATTTTTATTTTTATTCAACTTCCATTTTAGTTCAAGTTATTTTTCTATTCAACTTTCTTTTTTATTTAATTTCCAAATAGATCGTTAAGGTATTGTAGTTTTTGGAATGAACTTCCATTTTCAATTTTCTACAACTTCCACTTTTATTTCTATTCAACTTCTTTTTTTAATCAAGTTTCTTTTCTATTCAACTTCCTTTTTTATTTAATTTCCAAATAGATTGTTAAGGTATAGTGGTTTCTGGATGGAACTTCCATTTTTAATTTTATGAACTTTCACTTCTATTTTTATTCAACTTTCATTTTTATTCAATTTTAATTTTTATTCAATTTACTTTTCTATTAAACTTCCTTTTTATTTAATTTCCTAATACATCGTTAAGGTATAGTGGTTTCTTGAATGAACTTCCATTTTTATTTTTTTGCAACTTCGATTTTTATTTTTATTCGACTTTCTTTTTTATTCAAGTCATTTTTCTATTCAACTTCCTTTTCTATTTAATTTCCAAATAGATCGTTAAGGTATAGTGGTTTCTTGAATGAACTTCCATTTTTAATTTTCTGTAACTTCCATTTTTATTTTTATTTGACTTCCATTTTTTTTTCAAGTCATTTTTCTATTCAACTTCCATTTTTATTTAATTTCTAAATAGATCGTTAAGGTATAGTACTTTCTGGATTGAACTTCAATTTTTAATTTTATGCAAGTTTCATTTTTATTTTTATTCAACTTCCATTTTTATTCAATTTACTTTTCTATTAAACTACCTTTTTTATTTCATTTCCAAATAGATCGTTAAGGTATAGTGCATTCTTCAATGAACTTCCATATTTAATTTTATGCAACTTCCATTTTAATTTTTATTTAACTTCCTTTTTCATTCTAGTTTATTTTCTACTCAACTTCCTTTTTTATTTAATTTCCAAATAGATCGTTAAGGTATAGTGGTTTATGGATTGAACTTCCATTTTTAATTTTATGCAACTTTAGTTTTTATTTTTATTCAACTTCCATTTTTATTGAATTTAATTTCTATTAAATTTCCTTTTTTATTTAATTTCCAAATAAATCGTTACGGTATAGTGGTTTCTTGAATGAACGTCCATTTTTCATTTTCTGCAACTTCCATTTTTATTTTTATGCTACTTCCATTTTTATTCAAGTCATTTTTCTATTAAATTTTCTTTTTTATTTAATTTCCAAATTTATCGTTAGGGTATAGTGGTTTCTTGAATGATCTTTAATTTTCAATTTTCTGTAACTTCCATTTTTATTCAATTTACTTTTCTGTTCAACTTCCTTTTTCATTTAATTTCCAAACAGGTCGCTAAGGTATAGTGGTTTCTGGGTTGAACTTCCATTTTTAATTTTATGCAACTTTCATTTTTATTTTTATTCAATTTACTTTTCTATTAAACATCCTTTTTTATTTAATATCCAAATAGGTCGTTAAGGTATAGTCGTTTCTTGAATGAACTTCCAATTTTAATTTTCTGCAACTTCCATTTTTATTTCTATTCAACTTCCTTTTTAATTCAAGTTTCTTTTCTATTCAACTTCTTTTTTTATTTAATTTCAAAATAGATTGTTATGGTATAGTGGTTTCAGGATTGAACTTTCATTTTTAATTTTATGCAACTTTCACTTTTATTTTTATTGAACTTTTATTTTTATTGAATTTACTTTTCTATTAAACTTTCTTTTTTATTTAATTTCCAAATAGATTGTTAAGGTTTAGTGGTTTCTTTAATGAACTTCCATTTTTAATTTTATGCAACTTCCATTTTTATTTTTATTCAACTTCCATTTTTGTTCAAGTTATTTTTCTATTCAACTTTCTTTTTTATTTAATTTCCAAATAGATCGTTATGGTATAGTGGTTTTTGGAATGAACTTCCATTTTTAATTTTCTGCAACTTCCATTTTTATTTCTATTCAACTTCTTTTTTTATTCAAGTTTTTTTCTATTCAACTTCCTTTTTTATTTAATTTCCAAATAGATTGTTAAGGTATAGTGGTTTCTGGATGGAACTTCCATTTTTAATTTTATGAACTTTCACTTCTATTTTTATTCAACTTTCATTTTTCTTCAATTTACTTTTCTATTCAACTTCCTTTTTTTTTTTTTAAATTCCATATAGATTGTTAAGGTACAGTGGTTTCTGGATTGAACTTCCATTTTTAATTTTATGCAACTTTCATTTTTATTTTTATTCAACTTCCATTTTTATTCAAGTTATTTTTCTATTCAACTTCCTTTTTTATTTAATTTCCAAATAGATCGTTAAGGTATAGTGGTTTCTTGAATGAACTTCCATTTTTAACTTTCTGTAACTTCCATTTTTATTTTTATTTGACTTCCATTTTTTTTTTCAAGTCATTTTTCTATTCAACTTCCATTTTTATTTAATTTCTAAATAGGTCGTTAAGGTATAGTGGTTTCTGGGTTGAACTTCCATTTTTAATTTTATGCAACTTTCATTTTTATTTTTATTCAATTTACTTTTCTATTAAACATCCTTTTTTTATTTAATATCCAAATAGGTCGTTAAGGTATAGTCGTTTCTTGAATGAACTTCCATTTTTAATTTTCTGCAACTTTCATTTTTATTTTTATTTAACTTCATTTTCCATTCTAGTTTCTTTTCTACTGAACTTCTTTTTTATTTAATTTCCAAATAGATCGTTAAGGTATAGTGGTTTATGGATCGAACTTCCATTTCTAATTTTATACAACTTTAATTTTTATTTTTATTAAACTTTCATTTTTTTCAATTTACTTTTCTATTGAACTACCTTTTTTTATTTAATTTCCAAATAGATCGTTAAGGTATAGTGGTTTTTTGAATGAACTTCCATTTGTAATTTTATGCAACTTCCATTTTTATTTTTATTTAACTTCCTTTTTCATTCTAGTTTCCTTTCTACTCAACTTCATTTTTTATTTAATTTCCAAGTAGATCGTTAACGTATAGTGGTTTATGCATTGAACTTCCATTTTTAATTTTATGCAACTTTAATTTTTATTTTTATTCAACTTCCATTTTTATTCTATTTAATTTCTATTAAATTTCCTTTTTTATTTAATTTCCAAATAGATTGTTAAGGTATAGTGGTTTCTTGAATGAACTTCCATTTTTAATTTTCTGCAACTTCCATTTTTATTTTTATTCGACTTCCATTTTTATTCAAGTCATTTTTCTATTCAACTTCCTTTTTTATTTAATTTCCAAATAGATCGTTGATGTATAGTGGTTTCTTCAGTGAACTTCCATTTTTAATTTTCAGCAACTTCCATTTTTATTTTTATTTGACTTCCATTTTTATTCAAGTCATTGTTCTATTCAGCTTCCTTTTTTATTTAATTTCTAAGTAGATCGTTAAGGTACAGTGGTTTCTGGATTGAACTTCCATTTTTAATTTTATGCCACTTTCACTTTTATTTTTATTCAACTTCTATTTTTGATCAATTTGCTTTTCTATTAAACTTCCATTTTTATTTAATTTCCAAATAGATCGTTGAGGTATAGTGGTTTTTTGAATAAACTTCCATTTATAATTTTCTGCAACTTCCATTTTTATTTTTATTCAACTTCCATTTTTATTCAAGTTATTTTTCTATTCAACTTCCTCTTTTATTTAATTTCCAAATAGATCGTTAAGGTATAGTGGTTTCTTGAATGAACTTCCATTTTTATTTTTATTTAACTTCCTTTTTTCTTCAGGTTTCTTTTCTACTCAACTTCTTTTTTTATTTAATTTCCAAATAGATCGTTATGGTATAGTGGTTTCTCGATTGAACTTCCATTTTTATTTTTATTCAACTTCCATTTTTATTCAATTTACTTTTCTATTAAACTTACTTTTTTATTTAGTTTCCAAATAGATCGTTAAGGTATAGTGGTTTCTTGAATGAACTTCCATTTTTGATTTTCTGCAACTTCCATTTTTATTTTTATTTAACTTCCTTTTTATTCAAGTTTCTTTCCTACTCAACTTCCTTTTTTATTTAATTTCCAAATAGATCGTTATGGTTTAGTGGTTTCTGGATTGAACTACCATTTATAATTTTCTGCAACTTCCTTTTTTATTTTTATTCAACTTCCATTTTTATTGAAGTTATTTTTCTATTCAACTTCCTCTTTTATTTAATTTCCAAATAGATCGTTAAGGTATAGTGGTTTCTTGAAAGAACTTCCATTTTTAATTTTCTGCAACTTCCATTTTTATTTTTATTTAACTTCCTTTTTTATTCAAGTTTCTTTTCCACTCAACTTACCTTTTTATTTAATTTCCAAATAGATCATTAAGGTATAGTGGTTTCTGGATTGAACTTCCATTTTTAATTTTCTGCAACTACCATTTTTATTTTTATTCAACTTCTCTTTTTATTCAATTTACTTTTCTATTAAACTTCCTTTTTTATTTAATTTACAAACAGATCGTTAAGGTATAGTAGTTTCTTGAATGAACTTCCATTTTTAATTTTCTGCAACTTCCATATTTATTTTTATTCGACTTCCATTTTTATTCAAGTCATTTTTCTATTCAACTTCTTTTTTTATTTAATTTCCAAATAGATCGTTAAGGTATAGTTGTAACAACCCTCACCTTACTCTTGCCATACTTGCATACATTCTTGCATGGTCTTGCTTGTTATATTAATTTGAAGGTTTTATCTTGCCTTGGTTCGCTTAAGTTGTTTACACGATTTTGTTCCTTGCTTAGTGCGTGTGCGTAGCCGAGATCATCTTGAGCTTAGTCCGCCTTTGACCCTTTGTACTTAGAACTATCTTGAGGTCTTGTCCAACCCCATCTTCACCTCGGGCATTCCTTGCCGAGATGCTTTGCACTTGAACCTTGTCCGCAGGCAGGTATGGCCTAGGCCGAGATGTGGCACACCCCGGCCAAGGTGTGGCACAACTTAGTCAAGTGTCGTCCTCCCTAGCCGGTGTCCTTGTTATCCTGTTGTTGGATCCTTGTTTTGAGCCAATGTCATCTTGTTGCCGATGTGTCTTACCCGAGCTTGCTGCATACGATTTGTCAGAGACTTGTCTTGTCTATCAATCACCTTTTTGGAGCTGAACCAACCCGATTATGCCACGTGTCCGAGCTGTTTGTTAAGGCAGCCGACAGACCTTGAAACAAATCATTTTCTTGTCTCAAATCTTTGTTTTAGAGAGAGAAGCTCTAGAGAGGAGGGAGAAGAGTTCTTGAGTGAGAGTTGTCTTCCAAGCTTGATCCTTGAGGCTTAAACCGTTAGATCCGAGTTTTGAGGTTGGAATCTTGATCCCCTTTGATTGTTCTTGCTGAATACCTAGCTGCATTGCATGATCGGATTTGTTTTGCATGTCATGCATCGTTTTGAAGTTGGCTTTGGAAAGAGAAAACGGTTTTCTGTGTTCTTGAAAAAGGTCTCTTTTTGATCGAGAAGTTTGGAACGAAAATCATGTTTTGTGTTTGTTCTTGCATGCCTTTCTTTGATGGGTACCCAGGTCCATATATTTTGAACTCTTGGCATGAAAACTCAGATTTTTGTAACAAGTTGTGAGCTTGCATCCATCTTTCAATAATCATGTTCTTCATATTCTTCAAAGGAAAACCCAGATTTTTCCTGACCTTGTTTAGCGGGACCTCGGCTTAGCCCTGGACTGTACCCAGTGTGTTTTCGAGGAACGGGAGCAGTGTTTAAGCTCCCAGCTTGTTTTGTTTTGTCTTTGACTTGGATCTGGCAAGAATGCCGAGATCATTTGCCTGTATATATATAGAGCTTACTTTGAGAATATGACTTACCATGTGATTGTAGGTCCTTGATATTTGCTTGAGTCTACACCTGAAGAACTAGGTGAGTGGTATTTCTAATAAAGCTATGTTACACTTGCTTTTGATAAATCTTGTTTTGTTTGTTTTGACGTGGTATTTGCTAAGCATGAATAAATGGCCTTGTTTGATTGTTACCCCGGAAAGTCCCTTGTGCTGGAGGACTCTAAACTTTCGCAGTACTAAGTATAAAAGGATACGGTCCTTGTTAAATCGGGCTACGGGCCTAAGTAACACAAGTCCCTTGTGCTGGAGGACTCTAAACTTTCGCAGTACTAAGTATAAAAGGATACGGTCCTTGTTAAATCGGGCTACGGGCCTAAGTAACACAAGTCCCTTGTGCTGGAGGACTCTAAACTTTCGCAGTACTAAGTATAAAAGGATACGGTCCTTGTTAAATCGGGTTACGGGCCTAAGTAACACAAGTCCCTTGTATTGAAGGACTCTAAACTTTCGCAATACTTTTGACCAAACGATTACGGATCGTACAGCCTTATGATATTTGAATGATGAATACGGTTCATCCCTTGCTTCGCCGATGTTATGATACTTGAATGATGAATACGGTTCATCCCTTGCTTCGCCGATGTTATGATACTTGAATGATGAATACGGTTCATCCCTTGCTTCGCCGATGTTATGATACTTGAATGATGAATACGGTTCATCCCTTGCTTCGCCGATGTTATGATACTTGACTGATGAATACGGTTCATCCCTTGCTTTGCCGATGTTATGATACTTGAATGATGAATACGGTTCATCTCTTGCTTTGCCGATGTTATGATACTTGAATGATGAATACGGTTCATCCCTTGCTTCGCCGATGTTATGATACTTGAATGATGAATACGGTTCATCCCTTGCTTTGCCTATGTCAGTAAACATCTTTGGATACTCGTAATATTTGATTGATGAATACGGTTCATCCTCTGTCTTGTTAAAGTTTTGATGTGTTTCATTTTGAAGGACTCCGGCTTTATTCATGCAAACCTTTATTTCTAGTACCATTCACTGAGTTTTGTACTCACCCCTCTATATATATGTAGGTGATGAGTAGGACGGCGGCGACGCCTAGTTCGTTTTGGATGCTTGTTTTGGATTCGTGTATATGTCGGCCTTACTTTTGTATTTACGTCGGCGATGCCCTGTTTTGCACGTCGGCAGATCTTGAAAATCATGCTTCTTGACTTATATTAGCTGTATTTTGTATATGTCGGCTCAAGAAGCCTTTTGATCTACGCACAGCTCTTATGGACCACTTGTGTTTGATTTATTGCTTCCGCATTTGTGAGCCCCCTATATCCATACTCTGATTGTGTTGAGTTTTGAAAAGTTGGCCTTCGGTAATTGCGGGTTACTGGCCATCACGGCACCAAACTACTAGGGGCGGTTTGGGGTCGTGACAGAATGGTATCAGAGCCAAGTTCCTCGGTATACGCTATTCACACACTTTGAGTCCTAAAGAGCATAGGATTTCCCTTAGAAAGATGTTAGGGTTGCATCATGGTATTTGTTGTTTGAGTGGAATGTGCATTGTCCTGATATGCTTATTTGTTGCTTGCCTATGTGGCTATTTGCTTATTTGTTTAAAAGTCATACTTTGCACGCTCATAGCATCATGAGGAGAGGTAGACCACCGCTTGGCCGAGATCAGCCCGAAGATAGAATGGACAGATTGGAAAGATTAGTTGAAGGTTTGGCCCGCGAGTTGAGGCAAACCAGACAGCAGTTCACTAATGCTACGTCGACTCAGGCCGAGCAGACCAACGGCCGAAATGTAGTTCCACCTCCTCCAGTGCCGCAAATTCCCTCGCAACCAGCCTTGTATGGGGATGGGACGATAGCTTTGATCAGAGAGTTCAAGAAAATGAGACCACCGAGGTTC
Source organism: Camellia sinensis (assembly GCF_055761805.1). Lineage (NCBI taxonomy): Eukaryota > Viridiplantae > Streptophyta > Magnoliopsida > Ericales > Theaceae > Camellia > Camellia sinensis. The sequence goes on along the minus strand of NC_138962.1, from coordinate 8,742,957 downwards.
TCTGGAGGCATAGAGCCGATGAAGGCTGAGGCATGGGTTTTGGAAATGGAGAAGTTATTCGAGATTTTTCCTAGCACCGACGCTCAGAAAGTGACGTTGGCAGCATTCACATTAGATGATGACGCCCGCAGGTGGTGGATGATGGTTAGAGGGAGCAATCCAGATTTGACCTGGACCCGATTCTTAGAGTTGTTCTACAAGAAGCATTTTCCCCTAAGTGTTCGAAACCGCAAAGCTACCGAATTTCATACTCTGACGCAAGGTAACAAGACAGTGGCGGAATATGACCGCGCTTTTACTGAATTGGTAAGGTTTGTACCTCACATGACCAACGACGAATATATGAAGGCTAGGAAGTTCGAGTGTGGGCTTCATGGACCGATTCAAGACCGGGTCAATTTGCTTGATATGCCGACCTATGCCGAAGTATTGGACAAAGCCATCCAGGCCGAAGCTAATCTGAACCGATACCAGAGCTCGGGAGAAAACCAGCGAAAGAGGCAGAACTATGACAGTCGCCGAGGACAACTGGGCACCAAGAAGAGAACGAACATGGGCAGTGCTAGTAACGTAAGGCAAGAAGGGAGTGCTAAACCGATGTGTTCGGATTGTGGGAAACAGCATTTTGGGATCTGCCGACGAACGTCTGGAGCCTGTTATGAATGTGGCGAGATGGGCCATTATGTGAGGGATTGCCCCAAAGCAAAGGCTGATGACAACAAGAAAGGAGAGAGTACCTCGGGTCCCGTTCAGAAGGGAAATGCTGGGAAAGGACAGATGAGACAGGGCAAAGTGTTTGTATTAGTACCAGGAGACACTCAGAACGCTGAGGCAGTAGTGTCAGGTATACTTCTAATTTGCTCCCAAGATGCTTATGTGTTGATTGATTCGGGTTCTACTCATTCGTTTATATCTACTAAGTTTGCCGAGAAAATTAATAGAGAACTAGAGCCCCTTGGTTATGTGTTGTCTGTATCTACTCCATCTGGGAGATCTATGTTTGTTACATCCATTTACAGAGCATGTGTTGTTGTGATTAAGAATGTTGAATTGCTAGTAGATCTAATGCCTCTAGACCTAGCTCATTTTGATATCATACTGGGAATGGACTGGTTAGTTGCAAACGATGCATCTATTAATTGTGTTTCGAAAAGTGTCACACTGAGACCCCCAAACCTGGCCGAGATTATTTTCCAGGGTAAAGGGATAGTGCCCCCACCATACTTGATTTCATCCATTAAGGCCTGTAAGTTAATTCAGAAGGGGTGTCGTGGTTACTTGTGTAGTATACTGAGTGATCAGAACGGAAATGTTAATTTAGCCGACATCCCGATTGTTAATGATTTTCCCGACGTCTTTCCAGACGAATTGCCTGGCCACTTGACCGATAGAGAAATAGAGTTTACTGTAGACATCATATCGGGAACGCAGCCGATCTCCAAAACACCTTATAGGATGGCCCCCGCTGAACTTAGAGAATTGAAACTGCAATTGCAAGAGCTGTTAGATAAGGGATTTATTAGGCCGAGCACTTCACCATGGGGAGCACCTGTTTTATTTGTTAAGAAGAAGGATGGCACACTCCGTCTTTATATTGACTATAGAGAACTCAATAAAGTCATCATTAAGAACAAGTACCCGTTACCTAGAATTGATGATTTGCTTGATCAGTTACAAGGAGCACGAGTCTTTTCTAAGATCGACCTTCGGTCTGGTTATCATCAGCTTAAGGTTAAAGCCGAAGATGTTGAGAAGACTGCTTTTCGAACAAGATATGGCCACTACGAGTTTTTAGTAATGCCTTTTGGAGTGACCAATGCCCCTGCCGCATTTATGGATTTAATGAACCGAATCTTCAAACCATATTTAGATGAATTTGTAGTTGTTTTCATTGATGATATCTTGATCTATTCCAAGAGTAATGTTGAACATGAAAACCATTTGAGACTTGCCTTACAGATTTTGAGAGAACGGAAGTTGTATGCTAAGTTTAACAAGTGTGAGTTTTGGCTTTCTACCATCTCATTTTTGGGTCATGTGATTAATGAAGAGGGTATTGCAGTAGATCCTAGCAAAGTTGAAGCCGTAGTAAATTGGCCGAGGCCGACCAATGTGTCCGAGATTCGTAGTTTTCTGGGTTTGGCAGGTTATTACAGAAAGTTTGTGAAAGACTTCTCAAGGATTGCAATTCCATTAACGCAACTGACTAAGAAGGGAACACTGTATGAATGGACTAAAGATCGGGAGTCAGCCTTCCAGGAACTGAAGATGAGGTTAATTACAGCACCAGTACTTGTACTACCATCAGGTAACGAAGAGTTTCATGTCTATAGTGATGCATCACATAAGGGTTTGGGTTGTGTATTAATGCAAAAGGGGAAAGTTATAGCTTATGCATCTCGTCAGTTGAAACCTCATGAGAAAAACTATCCTACCCATGACTTAGAATTGGCGGCCGTAGTATTTGCTTTAAAGATTTGGCGCCACTATTTGTATGGAGCTACTTGTCAGGTTTTTACAGATCATAAGAGCTTAAAGTATCTATTCACTCAGAAGGAATTGAATTTGAGGCAGAGACGGTGGCTTGAGTTGTTGAAAGACTACGATATGCAGATTCAATATCACCCCGGGAAAGCTAACAGTGTAGCCGACGCTTTGAGCAGGAAGTCAGATGGAAATTTGGCATGTTTAACCGTGATGTCAGCAGAGCCGACTATTGTTAATGAAGTAAAGACAAGACAGATGGAGGATAACTTCCTCAAGAAAATAGCCGAGGAGATTGACACAAGGCCGAGACCAGGGTATACCATCGAGAACCAAGTACTCAAGTTTGAAGGAAGGTTATGCGTCGCCGACATCCCAGAGCTGAAGAAAAAGATTTTGCAGGAAGCTCATGGTTCTAAGTTTGCTGTCCATCCAGGGAACACCAAAATGTATCAAGACGTGAAGCAGACCTTCTGGTGGCCAAATATGAAGAGAGAAATAGCCGAATTCGTGTCCCAGTGTTTACATTGTCAGCAAGTGAAAGCAGAACATCAAAGACTAGCAGGACTTCTTCAACCTTTGCCGATTCCTGAGTGGAAATGGGAGCACATCTCCATGGATTTTGTGATCGGTTTGTCGAAAACACCTAAGGGTATGGATTCAATTTGGGTTGTTGTGGACAGGTTAACTAAGTCAGCACACTTTCTACCCGTTAAGACTACCTTCAACGCCAATCAACTTGCCTTGCTATATGTGAACGAGATTGTCAGACTTCATGGAGTGCCGATGTCAATTGTTTCAGACCGAGATCCTAAATTTGTTTCTAGATTTTGGCAGAGTCTACAGAGGGCTTTTGGAGCCGAGCTGAGGTTTAGTACAGCTTTTCATCCCCAGACAGATGGGCAGACTGAGAGGACAATTCAGACGCTTGAAGATATGCTTAGACTTTGTGTATTGGACTTTCAAGGAAGTTGGGGAACACATTTGCCCTTAGTGGAATTCGCGTACAATAACAGTTATCAAGCCAGCATTGGCATGGCGCCGTATGAAGCCTTGTATGGAAGAAAATGTAGGTCGCCGATATGTTGGACCGAAGTCGGAGACAGAGCTCTGCTTGGTCCCGAATTGATTCAAGTGACAACAGAGAAGATTAAACTTATCTAACAGAGGATTAGGACTGCCCAGAGCCGACAAAAGAGCTACGCCGACCAGAGAAGGAATGAGTTAGAGTTCGAAGTTGGGAATCACGTATTCCTGAAAATCTCACCGACGAAAGGAGTTTCCAGATTTGGAAGGAAAGGTAAGTTAGCACCTCGCTATATTGGGCCATTTGAAATTCTTGAGAGAATTAATCCCGTTGCCTACAGACTTGCTTTGCCGCCAGATTTGAGCCAAGTCCACAATGTGTTTCATGTTTCGATGTTGAGGAAGTACATCCGAGATCCACTACATGTAATTGATCATTCCGAGATCACAGTTAATGAAGATTTAGGCTACGAGGAGAAGCCAATGAGGATTGTTGATCGACAAGTGAGGCAATTGAGGAACAGATCGATACCGATGGTAAAGGTCGAATGGAAGGAGCATTATGGCACAGAAGCCACGTGGGAAAAGGAAGAGGACATGAGAGTCCGTTATCCGGAGTTGTTCTGGGAACAAGGTAATCTAAGTTTGGGGACCAAACTTCTTTAAGGGGGGTAGGATGTAACAACCCTCACCTTACTCTTGCCATACTTGCATACATTCTTGCATGGTCTTGCTTGTTATGTTAATTTGAAGGTTTTATCTTGCCTTGGTTCGCTTAAGTTGTTTACACGATTTTGTTCCTTGCTTAGTGCGTGTGCGTAGCCGAGATCATCTTGAGCTTAGTCCGCCTTTGACCCTTTGTACTTAGAACTATCTTGAGGTCTTGTCCAACCCCATCTTCACCTCGGGCATTCCTTGCCGAGATGCTTTGCACTTGAACCTTGTCCGCAGGCAGGTATGGCCTAGGCCGAGATGTGGCACACCCCGGCCAAGGTGTGGCACAGCTTAGTCAAGTGTCGTCCTCCCTAGCCGGTGTCCTTGTTATCCTGTTGCTGGATCCTTGTTTTGAGCCGATGTCATCTTGTTGCCGATGTGTCTTACCCGAGCTTGCTGCATACGATTTGTCAGAGACTTGTCTTGTCTATCAATCACCTTTTTGGAGCTGAACCAACCCGATTATGCCACGTGTCTGAGCTGTTTGTTAAGGCAGCCGACAGACCTTGAAACAAATCATTTTCTTGTCTCAAATCTTTGTTTTAGAGAGAGAAGCTCTAGAGAGGAGGGAGAAGAGTTCTTGAGTGAGAGTTGTCTTCCAAGCTTGATCCTTGAGGCTTAAACCGTTAGATCCGAGTTTTGAGGTTGGAATCTTGATCCCCTTTGATTGTTCTTGCTGAATACCTAGCTGCATTGCATGATCGGATTTGTTTTGCATGTCATGCATCGTTTTGAAGTTGGCTTTGGAAAGAGAAAACGGTTTTCTGTGTTCTTGAAAAAGGTCTCTTTTTGATCGAGAAGTTTGGAACGAAAATCATGTTTTGTGTTTGTTCTTGCATGCCTTTCTTTGATGGGTACCCAGGTCCATATATTTTGAACTCTTGGCATGAAAACTCAGATTTTTGTAACAAGTTGTGAGCTTGCATCCATCTTTCAATAATCATGTTCTTCATATTCTTCAAAGGAAAACCCAGATTTTTCCTGACCTTGTTTAGCGGGACCTCGGCTTAGCCCTGGACTGTACCCAGTGTGTTTTCGAGGAACGGGAGCAGTGTTTAAGCTCCCAGCTTGTTTTGTTTTGTCTTTGACTTGGATCTGGCAAGAATGCCAAGATCATTTGCCTGTATATATATAGAGCTTACTTTGAGAATGTGACTTACCATGTGATTGTAGGTCCTTGATATTTGCTTGAGTCTACACCTGAAGAACTAGGTGAGTGGTATTTCTAATAAAGCAATGTTACACTTGCTTTTGATAAATCTTGTTTTGTTTGTTTTGACGTGGTATTTGCTAAGCATGAATAAATGGCCTTGTTTGATTGTTACCCCGGAAAGTCCCTTGTGCTGGAGGACTCTAAACTTTCGCAGTACTAAGTATAAAAGGATACGGTCCTTGTTAAATCGGGCTACGGGCCTAAGTAACACAAGTCCCTTGTGCTGGAGGACTCTAAACTTTCGCAGTACTAAGTATAAAAGGATACGGTCCTTGTTAAATCGGGCTACGGGCCTAAGTAACACAAGTCCCTTGTATTGGAGGACTCTAAACTTTCGCAATACTTTTGACCAAACGATTATGGATCGTACAGCCTTATGATATTTGAATGATGAATACGGTTCATCCCTTGCTTCGCCGATGTTATGATACTTGAATGATGAATACGGTTCATCCCTTGCTTCGCCGATGTTATGATACTTGAATGATGAATACGGTTCATCCCTTGCTTCGCCGATGTTATGATACTTGAATGATGAATACGGTTCATCCCTTGCTTCGCCGATGTTATGATACTTGAATGATGAATACGGTTCATCCCTTGCTTCGCCGATGTTATGATACTTGACTGATGAATACGGTTCATCCCTTGCTTTGCCGATGTTATGATACTTGAATGATGAATACGGTTCATCCCTTGCTTTGCCGATGTTATGATACTTGAATGATGAATACGGTTCATCCCTTGCTTCGCCGATGTTATGATACTTGAATGATGAATACGGTTCATCCCTTGCTTTGCCTATGTCAATAAACATCTTTGGATACTCGTAATATTTGATTGATGAATACGGTTCATCCTCTGTCTTGTTAAAGTTTTGATGTGTTTCGTTTTGAAGGACTCCGGCTTTATTCATGCAAACCTTTATTTCTAGTACCATTCACTGAGTTTTGTACTCACCCCTCTATATATATGTAGGTGATGAGCAGGACGGCGGTGACGCCTAGTTCGTTTTGGATGCTTGTTTTGGATTCGTGTATATGTTGGCCTTACTTTTGTATTTACGTCGGCGATGCCCTGTTTTGCACGTCGGCAGATCTTGAAAATCATGCTTCTTGACTTATATTAGCTGTATTTTGTATATGTCGGCTCAAGAAGCCTTTTGATCAAGGTGTAACATGTATTTTACCTTGTTGTATTTAAGTTGTAAAGTTAATTGGAATGTTTGGCATTGCTTTGATCTACGCACAGCTCTTATGGACCACTTATGTTTGATTTATTGCTTCCGCATTTGTGAGCCCCCTATATCCATACTCTGATTGTGTTGAGTTTTGAAAAGTTGGCCTTCGGTAATTGCGGGTTACTGGCCTTCACGGCACCAAACTACTACGGGCGGTTTGGGGTCGTGACAATAGTGGTTTCTAGATTGAACTTCCATTTTTAATTTACTTTTCTATTAAACTTCCTTTTTTATTTAATTTCCAAATACATCGTTAAGGTATAGTGGTTTCTTGAATGAACTTCCATTTTTATTTTTTTGCAAGTTCCATTTTTATTTTTATTCGACTTTCATTTTTATTCAAGTAATTTTTCTATTCAACTTCCTTTTTTATTTAATTCCCAAATAGATCGTTAAAGTATAGTGGTTTCTGGACATTTTTAATTTTATGCAACTTTCATTTTTATTTTTATTCAACTTCCATTTTTATTTAATTTACTTTTCTATTAAATATCCTTTTTTATTTAATTTCCAAATAGATCGCTAAGGTATAGCGGTTTCTTGAATGAACTTCCATTTTTAATTTTCTGTGACTTCCTTTTTTATTTTTATTTGACTTCCATTTTTTTTCAAGTCATTTTTTTATTCAACTTCGATTTTTATTTAATTTGCAAATAGATCGTTAAGGTATAGTGCTTTCTGGATTGAACTTCCATTTTTAATTTTATGCAACTTTCATTTTGATTTTTATTTAACTTCCATTTTTATTCAATTTACTTTTCTATTAAACTACCTTTTTTATTTCATTTCCAAATAGATCGTTAAGGTATAGTGGTTTCTTCAGTGAACTTCCATTTTTAATTTTATGCAACTTCCATTTTAATTTTTATTTAACTTCCTTTTTCATTCTGGTTTCTTTCTACTCAACTTCCTTTTTTATTTAATTTCCAAATAGATCGTTAAGGTATAGTGGTTTATGGATTGAACTTCCATTTTTAATTTTATGCAACTTTAATTTTTATGTTTATTCAACTTCCATTTTTATTCAGTTTAATTTCTATTAAATTTCCTTTTTTATTTAATTTCCAAATGGATCGTTACGGTATAGTGGTTTCTTGAATGAACTTCCATTTTTAATTTTCTGCAACTTTCATTTTTATTTTTATGCTACTTCCACTTTTATTCAAGTCATTTTTCTATTCAACTTCCTTTTTTATTTAATTTCCAAATAGATCGTGGAGGTATAGTGGTTTATTGAATGAACTTACATTTTTAATTTTCTTCGACTTCCATTTTTATTTTTACTTGACTTCCATTTTTATTCAAGTCATTTTTCTATTCAACTTCCTTTTTTATTTAATTTCCAAATAGATCGTTAAGGTATAGTGGTTTCTGGATTGAACTTCCATTTTTAATTTTATGCAACTTTCATTTTTATTTTTATTCAACTTCCATTATTATTCAATTTACTTTTCTATTAAACTTCCTTTTTTATTTAATTTCCAAATAGATCGTTAAGGTATAGTGGTTTCTTGAATGAACTTTCATTTTTAATTTTCTGCAACTTCCACTTTTATTTTTATTCGATTTCTATTTTTATTCGACACATTTTTCTATTCAACTTCCTTTTTTATTTAATTTGCAAGTCGATCTTTAAGATATAGTGGTTTCTTAAATGAACTTCCATTTTTAATTTTCTGCAACTTCCATATTTATTTTTATTCGACTTCTATTTTTATTCAAGTCATTTTTCTATTCAACTACCTTTTTTATTTAATTTCCAAATAGATCGTTAACGTATAGTGGTTTCTGGATTGAACTTACATTTTTAATTTTATGCAACTTTCATTTTTATTTTTATTCAACTTCCATTTTTATTCAATTTACTTTTCTAGTAAATTTTCTTTTTTATTTAATTTCCAAATAGATCGTTACGATATAGTGGTTTCTTGAAGGAACTTTCATTTTCAATTTTCTGCAACTTCCATTTTTATAATTATTCGACTTCCATTTTTATTCAATTGACTTTTCTATTCAACTTCCTTTTTTATTTAATTTCCAAATAGGTCGTTAAGGTATAGTGGTTTCTGGATTGAACTTCCATTTTTAATTTTATGCAACTTTCATTTTTATTTTTATTCAATTTACTTTTCTGTTAAACATCCCTTTTTATTTAATATCCAAATAGATCGTTAAGGTATAGTCGTTTCTTGAATGAACTTCCATTTTTAATTTTCTGCAACTTCCTTTTTCATTCTTGTTTCTTTTCTACTAAACTTCTTTTTTATTTAATTTCCAAATAGATCGTTAAGGTATAGTGGTTTCATGAATGAACTTCCATTTTTAATTTTCTGCAACTTCAACTTTTATTTTTATTCGATTTCTGTTTTTATTCGACTCAGTTTTCTATTCAACATCCTTTTTTATTTAATTTGCAAGTCGATCTTTAAGGTAATTGGTTTCTTGAATGAACTTCCATTTTTAATTTTCTGCCACTTCCATATTTATTTTTATTCGACTTCCATTTTTATTCAAATCATTTTTCTATTCAACTTACTTTTTTGTTTAATTTCCAAATAGATCGTTAAGGTATAGTGGTTTTTGGATTGAACTTCCATTTTTAATTTTATGCAACTTTAATTTTTATTTTTATTCAACTTCCATTATTATTCAATTTACTTTTCTATTAAACTTCCTTTTTTATTTAATTTCCAAATAGATCGTTAAGGTATAGTGGTTTCATGAATGAACTTCCATTTTTAATTTTCTGCAACTTCCACTTTTATTTTTATTCGATTTCTATTTTTATTCGACTCATTTTTCTATTCAACTTCCTTTTTTATTTAATTTGCAAGTCGATCTTTAAGGTATAGTGGTTTCTTGAATGAACTTCCATTTTTAATTTTCTGCAACTTCCATATTTATTTTTATTCGACTTCCAATTTTATTCAAGTCATTTTTCTATTCAACTTCCGTTTTTATTTAATTTCCAAATAGATCGTTAAGGTATAGTGGTTTCTGGATTGAACTTCCATTTTTAATTTTATGCCACTTTAATTTTTATTTTTATTCAACTTCCATTATTATTCAATTGACTTTTCTATTAAACTTCGTTTTTTATTTAATTTCCAAATAGATCGTTAAGGTATAGTTGTTTCTTGAATGAACTTCCATTTTTATTTTTTTGCAACTTCGATTTTTATTTTTATTCGACTTTCATTTTTATTCAAGTAATTTTTCTATTCAACTTCCTTTTTTATTTAATTTCCAAATAGATCGTTAAGGTATAGTGGTTTCTGGATTGAACTTCCATTTTTAATTTAATGCAACTTTCATTTTTATTTTTATTCAACTTCCATTTTTATTCAATTTACTTTTCTATTAAATTTCCTTTTTTATTTAATTTCCAAATAGATCGTTAAGGTGTAGTGGTTTCTTAAATGAACTTCCATTTTTGATTTTCTTCAACTTCCATTTTTATTTTTATCTAACTTCCTTTTTTAATCAAGTTTCTTTTCTACTCAACTTCCTTTTTTATTTAATTTCCAAATAGATCGTTAAGGTTTAGTGGTTTCTGGATTGAACTACCATTTATAATTTTCTGCAACTTCCATTTTTATTGAAGTTATTTTTCTATTCAACTTCCTCTTTTATTTAATTTCCAAATAGATCGTTAAGGTATAATGGTTTCTTGAATGAACTTCTATTTTTAATTTTCTGTAACTTCCATTTTTATTTTTATTTAACTTCCTTTTTTATTCAAGTTTCTTTTCTACTCAACTTCCTTTTTTATTTAATTTCCAAATAGATCGTTAAGGTATAGTGGTTTATGGATTGAACTTCCATTTTTAATTTTATGCAACTTTAATTTTTATTTTTATTCAACTTCCATTTTTATTCAATTTAATTTCTATTAAATTTCCTTTTTTATTTAATTTCCAAATGGATCGTTACGGTATAGTGGTTTCTTGAATGAACTTCCATTTTTAATTTTCTGCAACTTCCATTTTTATTTTTATGCTACTTCCTATAGCGACCCCGGTCTTTTCCCACTTGATTATTGTATCCGGACTAAGGTTCCGTAGATTCTGTCATTGTATAATTGTTTTTGTTGTCCCTTATTTTTTCTCATTTGAAATTATAGGATGTGTTGGGCAGGTTTGTTTCAGGTTGGTTGGGTTTAGAAACCAAGTGTTGCTGTCCAGGTTTTTGGTTCTTCGCTCGAGCGAGGAGTTGTTCGCTCGAGCGAGTGGTTGCGTTTGATTTGGACCTGTAGCTGTGTATTCTTGGCTCGAGCGAGATTTTCTTCGCTCGAGCGAGTTAGTTCGTCCTTCGCTCGAGCATGTGTCTTGTTGCAGACCTGAGGGTTTGAGTTCTTCGCTCGATCGAGCTTTCTTTCGCTCGAGCGAGCTTTTGAGTTGTTGGCTCGAGCAAGGCTTCCTTGGCTCGAGCGTAGTTTCTCTGTGTCTGGTCGCTCGAGCGACCAAGTCTTCGCTCGAGCGAGCCTGTCCAGTTTATATACCCAGCAGCGGGTTTTGATCAGTCTTTTCTTATTCTTTTTGGTTCTAAACCCTAGGTCCGACTTCTCTCCCTCAAAACTCATCTTCTCTTTAGGTGTTCATCTACTTCTAGTGTGAATCCATCTTAAGTTCTTTGTAAGAAAGATAGAGGGCGGCTTGGGCTTCATTCTAATCTGAACATTTGGTGATTTGGAGCAAATTAGAATTTGGGCACTCATCTCTGTCTTCATCATTTGGGTTGTTTTCTTTGAGGTAGGGAATTCCTACTCCATTTTATAGGTTTTGTTCTAAGTTTTGGTATTTTAACATGTTGGTGATACTTTGGTAAATTTTAGGAAAAACCCTAGTTGTATTATTGAATTAATTTGTATAAGTAATTCATGGAATTGGGAAAAGAGGGTTAAACTCATGGAATTCATTGATTAAATGGCGTAATTGGGTAATTGGTATCATTTGTCTATTGAATTGTTGACATAGTTATTTTCAGTTTAGAAATAACTGTTTTGGGCTATCGGTGGAGGATAGTCGTGATTGTTGTAGACATTGCATGTGGATTAGGAATAAATGAAACTAATCACATTGGTTAAGTCATTAATTTTGACTATGGCATTGATACAGAAAATACGTGTATTGATTGAGCATTGCATTTGCATACATTGTTTTGTGTGTGGGAGGAGATAGGGGATGTACTCCACGGTTTAGGGGAAGATAGGGGATGGACCTCTAAACCGGATTTTGTTTGGGAGGAGATAGGGGATGGACTCCATTAGCATCACTTTTATGTGTGCTTATTTATATAGAAGTGTTTTATTGATACAGCACTAAAATGTGTATCAATCTGGAAGTATGAAGTGTTTGATTTGAGCTTGAGTCTCATTTGTTTGTTGATATTGGAAGGATGTGAATATTATATATGTGATTCACTGTTGTAAGTTTGGCCAGGTTCTGAGCCATGTTGATAAAATTGGAAAGTAAAACGTATCTTAGACAATAGTGTCATGAGACTGTAAAATAAAGTAATTGATTATCTTGGTTAACCATCTGTTGAATACTATTGCTTTATTCAGTGCTTATAAGTGGTTTAGTATATTTCTACTGGGCTGTGGCTCACCCTTTATGGGAACATCATTTTCAGGTTCAGGTGATAAACTACCTCCAAGGACTTAGCTTGGGAGGGTTCGGCTTCTGGATTGGAGAAGACTACCTTTAGTTAATTGTCTTTAATTATTAGTACATGTAAACATTCAAGCCTAGGGCTTTTCTTGTATTGAGTTAGAACTCATATTTTTGTATCCAAGTGTTGGCTTGGAAAGATGTAAGCCTGTAGGGCGTTTTATCCGATGTTACATGTAATGCTTTATTTGGTAATACTCTGATGAATGAATTAATAAATTGTCTTCTTTAAATAATGCATGTCAATGATATATAGTGGGTTAATTTTGAGGGCGTTACAACTTGGTATAAGAGCGTACCGGGTTTGAATACTTTGGGTACGTGGGAAGTGATTAGTATCACATTGGGTTCGTCTCGTTTGATAGAGACTTAGTGAAATGTTATATGTTTATGTGATAACATGTTTATGTGGTTATGTGGGTATGGAATGTAGTTTCTAGGATGTTGATTGGACCCTTGAGTTTCTAGTAGTCTTGTTGGAAAGGCACTTGATCACTGCTGCTTCCAACCGGAACTATAGTAACGCATTGGGACTATCATTATCCGGGAATGAAATTCGTAGGTGCTTATGTGATTATGTGCTTACGTGGAATGAATTATTGTTGTCCATTGCATTAGGACGCGAGTGTTTAGCTTCGGCACATTTATTAATGTGCTAATGGCTTTGTTTCCTTTATTAGGATGTCAGGACGAAGACGAGGTCGCGGTAGGCGTGGTAGGCCGGGTAGGCAGGAGGTGCCTGTGCCAGAAGAGATTCCGGCAGTTCAAGAGGGAATTGGCCAGGCCAATGTGGCCGAGCCAGTAGGCCAGCAGGCTTTGGGCGCTTTAGCTCGAGAGATAGCAGGAGCATTCAGGGAGTCAGTAGGCATTCTCAGAGCTGAGAATCAAGCTCAGGTTGTTGCTGCTGATGCAGGACCTTCCTTTCTGAAGAGGGAGTTCTTCCGGTCTAATCCGGATGAATTTGTGGGTGATCCTAAAGAGCCGCTTAAGGCAGATGAATGGCTCGAACAGACAACGAAGACGTTTGAGATGCTTGGCATCGAAGACGAGGGGTTGAAAGTGACTTTGGCATCCTTCCAGTTGAAGGGGGATGCAGGTCAGTGGTGGAAGTTTACTAAGGGGCGTATAGGAGGTACGTGGGAGGCTTTTGTGAATGCTTTCTAGGAGAAGTTCTTATCTCCAGCAGTCAGGGAGAAGCTGCGAGACCAGTTTTGTCAGCTTAAGTAGGCGAGTTCTTCAGTGGCCGAATTTGAGGCTGCATTCACTAGTTTGTCCAGGTTTGCACCTGAGTTGGTGGCGTCTGAGGAACGCCGTTGTATTGAGTTTGAGAAGAAGTTGAGGCGTGGCCTCAAGCTGAGAGTTGGGGGAACTATGATTCGGGATTATGGGCGTATGGTTGATGCTGCAGCCCACATGGAAATCATGATGCAGGAGGAGGAGGAAGGGCAGAAGGGCTCCAAGAGGAGTCAGGATGGTCAGAATGATGGTAGGAGACAGAAGGGTTTTAATCCCCAGCAGTCTCAGGGTAGCTTTTCGAGATCGACTTTTCCTGTACCGAGTGCTAGTTCGGGGAAAGGCAGTCAGGGAGACATTACCTGTTTCAAGTGTGGCCAGCTGGGCCAGAAGTCTCCAGTTTGTCCTCAGAGGGGAGGAGTTCAGAGAGCAGCACCTTCTTCGGCTCGATCTCAGAGCCAGAGTCAGGGTAGAGGTCAGCCACTCTCGTGTTTTCAGTGTGGTCAGCCAGGGCATATGAAGAGGTATTGCCCGCAGTTGGGTGGCACATCTGGTGCATCTGGTTTGAGGCCGATTCAGGGTTAGCAGCCAGCTCAGTCGGGTCAGGCCTCGAGGGCCAATCAGGGGGGGCTTCATCGTCTCAGTCGGTGCAGCAATCTTATGCTCCTAGGGTTGAGCAAGTTGATCAGAGGTCGTCTGGGCGCGTGTATGCTGTTACCGCGCAGGATCTTGTTCCAGCACCATCAGTTGTGAGAGGTACCTTCTTGTTTTGCAACTCGGTTGCTAATGTTTTGATTGATACGGGTGCATCTCATTCCTTTGTGTCTGCTGCATTTGCATCTGTTTTGGAGTTGGAGTTAGCACAGCTAGCATCTCCTATTTGTGTAGTGTCACCTCTTGGGGGTGAATTGATTTTGAAACAAGGCGTTAGGGGTTGTGATATAGAGGTTGATTATCATAGAATCCCATTTTCCTTTGTAGTTATGCCTATGAGGGGTTTCGATGTTATTTTGGGTATGGACTGGTTATCGTCATACCGGGCAGTTATTGATTGCTACCGCCAGAGGGTCATTTGTTGTACTGTGAGCGGAGAGTATTTTCATTTTCTGGGGGACCGGGTTGGTGATGTGTTGCCACCGGGGTATGTTCCACGAGGACGGAGTGAGCTTAGTGGTCTACTTGCTAACCTTTCGATTAGTGAGGATGAGGAAACACAGATTGTGTTGCCAAGGGTGGTTTGTGAGTACTCGGACGTCTTTCCCGAGGATCTTGTTGGTTTGCCACCGCATATGGAGATTGAGTTCTCCATTGACCTAGTACCCGGCACGGCGCCGATTTCGATGGTACCTTATCGTTTTGCCCCAGCTGAGTTAGTTGAGTTGAAGATCCAACTCCAGGAGTTGCTAGATAAGGGCTTTATACGTCCTAGTGTTTCGCCGTGGGGAGCACCAGCTCACTTTGTTAAAAAGAAAGAAGGCGCTTTGAGACTTTGTATAGATTACCGGAAATTGAATCGGGCTACGGTTAAGAATAAGTACCCTATGCCTCGTATAGATGATCTGTTTGACCAGTTGAAGGGTTCCCGTTGTTTCTCTAAGATAGACTTGAGATCAGGTTACCACCAGTTGAGGGTCAGAGAGGAGGATATTCCGAAGACGGCATTCCGTACGCGGTATGGCCACTATGAGTTTCTGGTGATGCCATTTGGGCTCACCAATGCACCGGCAGTTTTTATGGATTTGATGAACAGGATCTTCCGGAAATTCTTGGATCGGTTTGTGGTAGTTTTTGTGGATGATATCCTTATCTATTCGCCTTCTGAGGAGGAACACGAGAAACACTTGAGAGTGGTGCTTAAGTTACTTAGAGCCCATAGGCTGTATGCCAAGTTTGGGAAGTGTGAGTTCTGGCTGAGAGAAGTCAAATTCTTAGGCCATGTGGTATCCGGTGAAGGAGTGTCTGTTGATACATCCAAGATAGAGGCAGTGCAGGATTGGGCACAGCCTAAGAGTGTATTTGAGATCCGCAGTTTTCTGGGATTAGCTGGGTATTACCGTCGGTTTGTGAAAGATTTCTCCAGGTTAGCATCACCGTTGACTAGACTGACTCGGAAGGGAGTCAATTTTGTATGGAGTGAGACTTGTGAAAAGTCGTTTCAGGAGTTGAAAGTTAGACTGACTACCGCTCCAGTATTGATTATTCCAGAGAGAGGGTTGGGTTATACAGTCTATTGTGACGCCTCACGAGAGGGTCTGGGTTGTGTGTTAATGCAAGAAGAGAAAGTAGTTGCCTATGGCTCACGTCAGTTGAAAATTCACGAGCAAAATTACCCTACGCATGATCTAGAGTTAGCAGCTGTGATATTTGCCTTGAAGATTTGGAGGCATTATCTTTATGGTGAGAAATTTGAGGTATTCTCGGATCATAAGAGTTTGAAGTATTTGTTTACACAGAAAGACTTGAACTTGAGGCAGAGGAGGTGGATGGAATTTATAGAGGATTATGACTTTGAGTTGCATTATCATCCGGGAAAGGCCAATGTGGTGGCCGATGCCCTTAGCAGGAAACCTGTTGGTGACATAGCTAGTATAGCCATCCGAGAATGGGAGATGTTGGGTGCACTTGGGGAGTTTGATTTACTTCTGGGCGAATCCGTTGAGGCTGCGGCCTTGTTTTCTGTTATTGCACAGCCTTCACTTGTGACTCGAGTGTTAGAGGCTCAGAGAGGTGACTTTGAGGTAGAATCTCTCCGTGAGAAGATTTCCGGTGGGAAGGTTGAGAAGGGTTTGACGGTGTATTCCGACCTGAGTGTGAGATACCGAGACCGTCTGTTTGTGCCGGAGTCTTGCCGAGAGGAGGTACTCCGAGAGTTTCATCATTCACGCCTTGCGGTGCATCCGGGAGGCACTAAGATGTATCGGGATTTGGGTCGCCAGTTTTGGTGGCAGGGTATGAAGAGAGATGTGGCAGCTTTCGTATCTAAGTGCCTTGTTTGCCAGCAAGTGAAGGCCGAGCATCAGAGGCCAGCGGGTTTGTTGCAACCCTTGCCTATTGCCGAGTGGAAGTGGGAGCATGTCACTATGGACTTCGTTGTAGGTCTTCCGAGGACTCAGCGGGGTAGTGATGCTATTTGGGTGGTTGTAGACCGGTTGACTAAGTCGGCGCACTTTATTCCTATGCGCGTGAGAGATACGGTGGATCATCTTGCCGACTTGTATATTTGGGACATAGTGAGATTGCACGGGGTCCCAGTGACGATCGTCACAGATAGAGATCCTCGTTTTACTGCCAGGTTGTGGCAGAGTTTGCAGAGTGCCTTAGGCACTAAGTTGACCTTTAGCACGGCTTATCATCCTCAGACTGACGAACAGTCCGAGCGTACTATTCAGATACTTGAGGATATGCTACGGGGTTGTGTTCTAGACTTTAGTGGGTCGTGGGAGAGGCACTTGCCGTTGGTGGAGTTTGCCTACAACAACAGTTTCCAATCTAGTATCGGTATGGCACCATTTGAGGCCTTGTATGGCCGACCGTGTAGATCTCCTATGTGTTGGGCTGAGGTGGGTGATGCACCTCTGTTAGGTCCAGAGTTGGTGAGAGAAACGACGGAGAAAGTTGAGCTTATCCGTAAGAGGCTTGTTACAGCACAGAATCGTCAGAAATCGTATGCCGACCGTAGGAGGAGACCTTTGGTGTTTGAGGCAGGTGATCATGTCTTTCTGAAGATATCACCTAGACGGGGTTTGATGAGGTTTGGGAAGAGTGGGAAGTTGTCCCCTCGGTTCATTGGTCCGTTTGAGATCCTTGAGAGGATTGGCGAGGCTGCTTATCGTTTAGCTTTGCCGCCGCAGTTGTCCGGAGTACATGACGTGTTTCATGTGAGTATGCTTCGGAAGTATGAGCCGGATCCATCACATGTGTTGGATTGGACCGATTTAGTGGTTGATGAGGATGTCTCGTATGAGGAGAGACCGGTTCAGGTATTGGATAGGCGGGATCAAGTTTTGCGAGGCAAGACCATCCCTTTGGTAAACGTTTTGTAGAAACATCATGGAGTGGAGGAAGCCACTTGGGAGCGTGAATTGGAAGTCCGCGAAAAATACCCGGACATGTTTATTCATTTGTAATCTTGTATTTAGCTTTTGTAATGTTGTTGAACTTAAGAGCTTTACATATGTCTTAAGTTGTAAAACGTTGAGTATGTTTTGGTAAATGGGTGTGTCTTGAAACTTGCTTCATTATAGAAGTTTAGTATAGCATTGCATATGTTGATTACATTGCTGAGTGTGTTATATATATCATGCAATTGAATATGATATGGGGATTGTTAACATTGAAAGGAATCATGCATAATAATGATACAGGTTGAGATATGTGTTGTGTTATATATTTAATATGAGATGCCTCTTGATAAAGAGATGAAATGACCAGTTTTGGGTCAAGTTATTTACTAATGAATTGTTAAAAAAAAATCTGTTTTCAAAAACTTATGCTTAATTTCGAGGACGAAATTCTTTGAAGGGGGGGAGGTTATAGCGACCCCGGTCTTTTCCCACTTGATTATTGTATCCGGACTTAGGTTCCGTAGATTCTGTCATTGTATAATTGTTGTTGTTGTCCCTTATTTTTTCTCATTTGGAATTATAGGATGTGTTGGGCAGGTATGTTTCAGGTTGGTTGGGTTTGGAAACCAAGTGTTGCTGTCCAGGTTTTTGGTTCTTCGCTCGAGCGAGGAGTTGTTCGCTCGAGCGAGTGGTTGCGTTTGATTTGGACCTGTAGCTGTGTATTCTTGGCTCGAGCGAGATTTTCTTCGCTCGAGCGAGTTAGTTCATCCTTCGCTCGAGCGTGTGTCTTGTTGCAGACCTGAGGGTTTGAGTTCTTCGCTCGATCGAGCTTTCTTTCGCTCGAGCGAGCTTTTGAGTTGTTGGCTCGAGCAAGGCTTCCTTGGCTCGAGCGTAGTTTCTCTGTGTCTGGTCGCTCGAGCGACCAAGTCTTCGCTCGAGCGAGCCTGTCCAGTTTATATACCCAGCAGCGGGTTTTGATCAGTCTTTTCTTATTCTTTTTGGTTCTAAACCCTAGGTCCGACTTCTCTCCCTCAAAACTCATCTTCTCTTTAGGTGTTCATCTACTTCTAGTGTGAATCCATCTTAAGTTCTTTGTAAGAAAGATAGAGGGCGGCTTGGGCTTCATTCTAATCTGAACATTTGGTGATTTGGAGCACATTAGAATTTGGGCACTCATCTCTGTCTTCATCATTTGGGTTGTTTTCTTTGAGGTAGGGAATTCCTACTCCATTTTATAGGTTTTGTTCTAAGTTTTGGTATTTTAACATGTTGGTGATACTTTGGTAAATTTTGGAAAAAACCCTAGTTGTATTATTGAATTAATTTGTATAAGTAATTCATGGAATTGGGAAAAGAGGGTTAAACTCATGGAATTCATTGATTAAATGGCGTAATTGGGTAATTGGTATCATTTGTCTATTGAATTGTTGACATAGTTATTTTCAGTTTAGAAATAACTGTTTTGGGCTATCGGTGGAGGATAGTCGTGATTGTTGTAGACATTGCATGTGGATTAGGAATAAATGAAACTAATCACATTGGTTAAGTCATTAATTTTGACTATGGCATTGATACAGAAAATACGTGTATTGATTGAGCATTGCATTTGCATACATTGTTTTGTGTGTGGGAGGAGATAGGGGATGTACTCCACGGTTTAGGGAAAGATAGGGGATGGACCTCTAAACCGGATTTTGTTTGGGAGGAGATAGGGGATGGACTCCATTAGCATCACTTTTATGTGTACTTATTTATATAGAAGTGTTTTATTGATACAGCACTAAAATGTGTATCAATCTGGAAGTATGAAGTGTTTGATTTGAGCTTGAGTCTCATTTGTTTGTTGATATTGGAAGGATGTGAATATTATATATGTGATTCACTGTTGTAAGTTTGGCCAGGTTCTGAGCCATGTTGATAAAATTGGAAAGTAAAACGTATCTTAGACAATAGTGTCATGAGACTGTAAAATGAAGTAATTGATTATCTTGGTTAACCATCTGTTGAATACTATTGCTTTATTCAGTGCTTATAAGTGGTTTAGTATATTTCAACTGGGCTGTGGCTCACCCTTTATGGGAACATCATTTTCAGGTTCAGGTGATAAACTACCTCCAAGGACTTAGCTTGGGAGGGTTCGGCTTCTGGATTGGAGAAGACTACCTTTAGTTAATTGTCTTTAATTATTAGTACATGTAAACATTCAAGCCTAGGGCTTTTCTTGTATTGAGTTAGAACTCATATTTTTGTATCCAAGTGTTGGCTTGGAAAGATGTAAGCCTGTAGGGCGTTTTATCCGATGTTACATGTAATGCTTTATTTGGTAATACTCTGATGAATGAATTAATAAATTGTCTTCTTTAAATAATGCATGTCAATGATATATAGTGGGTTAATTTTGAGGGCGTTACACTTCCACTTTTATTCAAGTCATTTTTCTATTCAACTTCCTTTTTTATTTAATTTCCAAATAGATCGTTGATGTATAGTGGTTTCTTGAATGAACTTACATTTTTAATTTTCTTCAACTTTCATTTTTATTTTTATTCAACTTCCATTTTTATTCAATTTACTTTTCTATTAAATTTCCTTTTTTATTTAATTTCCAAATAGATCGTTACGGTATAGTGGTTTCTTGAATGAACTTTCATTTTCAATTTTCTGCAACTTCCATTTTTATTGTTATTCGACTTTCATTTTTATTCAATTTACTTTTCTATTCAACTTCCTTTTTTATTTAATTTCCAAATAGGTCGTTAAGGTATAGTGATTTTTGGATTGAACTTCCATTTTTAACTTTATGCAACTTTCATTTTTATTTTTATTCAATTTACTTTTCTATTAAACAACCCTTTTTATTTAATATCCAAATAGATCGTTAAGGTATAGTCGTTTCTTGAATGAACTTCCATTTTTAATTTTCTGCAACTTCCTTTTTCATTCTTGTTTCTTTTCTACTAAACTTCTTTTTTATTTCATTTCCAAATAGATCGTTCAGGTGTAGTGGTTTATGGATTGAACTTCCATTTCTAATTTTATGCAACTTTAATTTTTATTTTTATTCAACTTCCATTTTTATTCTATTTAATTTCTATTAAATTTTCTTTTTTATTTAATTTCCAAATAGATTGTTAAGGTATAGTGGTTTCTTGAATGAACTTCCATTTTTAATTTTCTGCAAATTTCATTTTTATTTTTATTCGACTTCGATTTTTATTCAAGTCATTTTTCTATTCAACTTCCTTTTTTTATTTAATTTCCAAATAGATCGTTGAGGTATAGTGGTTTCTTTAATGAACTTCCATTTTTAGTTTTCTGCAACTTCCATTTTTATTTTTATTTGACTTCCATTTTTATTCAGGTCATTTTCTATTCAACTTCCTTTTTTATTTAATTTCTAAATAGATCGTTAGGGTACAGTGGTTTCTGGATTGAACTTCCATTTTTAATTTTATGCAACTTTCACTTTTATTTTTATTCAACTTCCATTTTTTATCAATTTGCTTTACTATTAAACTTCCATTTTTATTTAATTTCCAAATAGATCTTTGAGGTATAGTGGTTTTTTGAATGAACTTCCATTTATAATTTTCTCCAACTACCATTTTTATTTTTATTTAACTTCCATTTTTATTCAAGTTATTTTTCTATTCAACTTCCTCTTTTATTTAATTTCCAAATTGATCGTTAAGGTATAGTGGTTTCTTGAATGAACTTCCATTTTTATTTTTATTTAACTTCCTTTTTTCTTCAGGTTTCTTTTCTACTCAACTTCCTTTTTTATTTAATTTCCAAATAGATCGTTATGGTATAGTGGTTTCTGGATTGAACTTCCATTTTTATTTTTATTCAACTTCCATTTTTATTCAATTTACTTTTCCATTAAACTTACTTTTTTATTTAATTTCCAAATAGATCGTTAAGGTATAGTGGTTTCTTGAAAGAATTTCCATTTTCGATTTTCTGCAACTTCCACTTTTATTTTTATTTAACTTCCTTTTTTATTCAAGTTTCTTTTCTACTCAACTTCCTTTTTTATTTAATTTCCAAATAGATCGTTAAGGTTTAGTGGTTTCTAGATTGAACTACAATTTATAATTTTCTGCAACTTCCATTTTTATTTTTATTCAACTTCCATTTTTATTGAAGTTATTTTTCTATTCAACTTCCTCTTTTATTTCATTTCCAAATAGATCGTTAAGGTATAATGGTTTCTTGAATGAACTTCCATTTTTAATTTTCTGCAAATTCCGTTTTTATTTTTATTTAACTTCCTTTTTTATTCAAATTTCTATTCTACTCAACTTCCTTTTTTATTTAATTTCCAAATAGATCGTTAAGGTATAGTGGTTTATGGATTGAACTTCTATTTTTAATTTTATGCAACTTTAATTTTTATTTTTATTCAACTTCCATTTTTATTCAATTTAATTTCAATTAAATTTCCTTTTTTATTTAATTTCCAAATGGATCGTTACGGTATAGTGGTTTCTTGAATGAACTTACATTTTTAATTTTCTTCAACTTCCATTTTTATTTTTACTCGACTTCCATTTTTATTCAAGTCATTTTTCTGTTCAACTTCCTTTTTTATTTAATTTCCAAATAGATAGTTACGGTATAGTGGTTTCTGAATTGAACTTCCATTTTTATTTTTATTCAACTTCCATTTTTATTCAATTTACTTTTCTATTAAACTTACTTTTTTATTTAATTTCCAAATAGATCGTTAAGGTATAGTGGTTTCTTGAATGAACTTCCATTTTTGATTTTCTGCAACTTCCATTTTTATTTTTATTTAACTTCCTTTTTTATTCAAGTTTCTTTTCTACTCAACATCCTTTTTTATTTAATTTCCAAATAGATCGTTAAGGTTTAGTGGTTTCTGGATTGAACTACCATTTATAATTTTCTGCAACTTCCATTTTTATTTTTATTCAACTTCCATTTTTATTGAAGTTATTTTTCTATTCAACTTCCTCTTTTATTTAATTTCCAAATAGATCGTTAAGGTATAATGGTTTCTTGAATGAACTTCCATTTTTAATTTTCTGCAACTTCCATTTTTATTTTTATTTAACTTCCTTTTTTACTCAAGTTTATTTTCTACTCAACTTCCTTTTTTATTTAATTTCCAAATAGATCATTAAGGTATAGTGGTTTATGGATTGAACTTCCATTTTTAATTTTCTGCAACTTCCATTTTTATTTTTATTTAACTTCCTTTTTTACTCAAGTTTCTTTTCTACTCAACTTCCTTTTTTATTTAATTTCCAAATAGATCATTAAGGTATAGTGGTTTATGGATTGAACTTCCATTTTTAATTTTCTGCAACTTCCATATTTATTTTTATTCGACTTCCATTTTTATTCAAGTCATTTTTCTTTTCAACTTCGTTTTTTATTTAATTTCCAAATAGATCGTTAAGGTATAGTGGTTTCTGGATTGAACTTCCATTTTTAATTTTATGCAACTTTCATTTTTATTTTTATTCAACTTCCATTTTTATTCAATTTACTTTTCGATTAAACTTCCTTTTTTATTTAATTTCCAAATAGATCGTTAAGGTATAGTGGTTTCTTGAATGAACTTCCATTTTTAATTTTCTGCAACTTCCATTTTTATATTTATTCGACTTCCATTTTTATTCATGTCATTTTTCTATTCAACTTCCTTTTTTATTTAATTTCCTAATAGATCGTTGAGGTATAATGGTTTCTTGAATGAACTTCCATTTTTAATTTTCTGCAACTTCCATTTTATTTTTATTTGACTTCCACTTTTATTCAAGTCATTTTTCTATTCAACTTCCTATTTTATTTAATTTCTAAATAGATCGTTAAGGTATAGTGCTTTCTCAATTGAACTTCCATTTTTAATTTTATGCAACTTTCACCTTTTATTTTTATTCAACTTCCATTTTTGTTCAATTTACTTTTCTATTAAAGTTCCATTTTTATTTAATTTCCAAATAGATCGTTGAGGTATAGTGGTCTCTTGGATGAACTTCCATTTATATTTTTCTGCAACTTCCATTTTTATTTTTATTCAACTTCCATTTTTATTCAAGTTATTTTTCTATTCAACTTCCTCTTTTATTTAATTTACAAATAGATCGTTTAGGTATAGTGGTTTCTTGAATGAACTTCCATTTTTATTTTTATGCAACTTTAATTTTTATTTTTATTCAACTTCTATTTTCATTCAATTTAATTTCAATTTAATTTCCTTTTTTATTTAATTTCTAAATAGATCGTTAAGGTATAGTGGTTTCTTGAATGAACATCCATTTTTAATTTTCTGCAATTTCCATTTTTATTTTTATTCGACTTCCATTTTTATTCAAGTCATTTTTCTATTCAACTTCCTTTTTTATTTAATTCCAAAATAGATCGTTGAGGTATAGTGGTTTCTTGAATAAACTTCCATTTTTAATTTTCTGCAACTTCCATTTTTATTTTTATTTGACTTCCATTTTTATTCAAGTCATTTTTCTATTCAACTTTCTATTTTATTTAATTTCCAAATAGATCGTTAAGGAATAGTGGTTTCTGGATTGAACCTCCATTTTTAATTTTATGCAACTTTCATTTTTATTTTTATTCAACTTCCATTTTTATTCAATTTACTTTTCAATTAAACTTCCTTTTTTATTTCATTTCCAAATAGATCGTTAAGGTATAGTGGTTTCTTGAACGAACTTTAATTTTTAATTTTCTACAACTTCCATTTTTATTTTTATTCGACTTCCATTTTTATTCAATTTACTTTACTATTCAACTTCCCTTTTTATTTCATTTCCAAATAGGTTGTTAAGGTATAATGGTTTCTGGATTGAACTTCCATTTTTAATTTTATGCAACTTTCATTTTTATTTTTATTCAACTTACATTTTTTTTCAATTTACTTTTCTATTAAACTTCCTTTTTTATTTAATATCCAAATAGATCGTTAAGGTATAGTCGTTTCTTGAATGAACTTCCATTTTTATTCAAGTCATTTTTGTATTCAACTTCCTTTTTTATTTAATTTCCAAATAGATCGTTAAGGTATAGTGGTTTCTAGATTGAACTTCCATTTTTAATTTTATGCAACTTTCGTTTTTATTTTTATTCGACTTCCATTTTTATTCAATTTACTTTTCTATTCAACTTCCTTTTTTATTTAATTTCCAAATAGATCGTTAAGGTATTGTGGTTTCTTGAACGAAGTTTCATTTTTAATTTTATGCAACTTCCATTTTTATTTTTATTCGACTTCCATTTTTATTCAATTTACTTTTCTATTCAACTTCATTTTTTATTTAATTTCCAAATAGGTCGTTAAGGTATAATGGTTTCGGGATTGAACTTCCATTTTTAATTTTATGCAACTTTCATTTTTATTTTTATTCAACTTACATTTTTTTTCAATTTACTTTTCTATTAAACTTCCTTTTTTATTTAATATCCAAATAGATCGTTAAGGCATAGTCGTTTCTTCAATGAACTTCCATTTTTAATTTTCTGCAACTTCCATTTTTATTTATATTTAACTTCCTTTTTTATTTAATTTCCAAATAGACCGTTAAGGTATAGTGGTTTATGGATTGAACTTCCATTTTTAATTTTATGCAACTTTAATTTTTATTTTTATTCAACGTCCATTTTTTTTTTTCAATTTACTTTTCTATTGAACTTCCTTTTTTATTTAATTTCCAAATAGATCGTTAAGGTATAGTGGTTTCTTGAATGAACTTCCATTTTTAGTTTTATGCAACTTCCATTTTTATTTTTACATAACTTCCTTTTTCATTCTAGTTTCTTTTCTACACAACTTCCTATTTTATTTAATTTCCAAATAGATCGTTATGGTATAGTGGTTTATGGATTGAACTTCCATTTTTAATTTTTATTTTTATTCAATTTCCATTTTTATTCAATTTATTTCGATTAAATTTCCTTTTTTATTTCATTTCCAAATAGATCGTTAAGGTATAGTGGTTTCTTTGAATGAACTTCCATTTTTAATTTTCTGCAACTTCCATTTTTATTTTTACTCGACTTCCATTTTTATTCAAGTCATTTTTCTATTCAACTTCCTTTTTTATTTAATTTCCAAATAGATCGTTGAGGTATTGTGGTTTCTTGAATGAACTTCCATTTTTAATTTTCTGCAACTTCCATTTTTTATTTTTATTTGACTTCCATTTTTATTCAAGTCATTTTTCTATTCAACTTCCTTTTTTATTTAATTTCTAAATAGATCGTTAAGGTATAGTGGTTTCTGCATTGAACTTCCATTTTTAATTTTATGCAACTTTCACTTTTATTTTTATTCAACTTCCATTTTTGATCAATTTACTTTTCTATTAAACTTCCATTTTTATTTAATTTACAAATAGATCGTGGAGGTATAGTGGTTTCTTGAATGAACTTCCATTTATAATTTTCTGCAACTTCCATTTTTATTTTTATTCAACTTCCATTTTTATTCAAGTTATTTTTCTATTCAACTTCCTCTTTTATTTAATTTTCAAATAGATCGTTAAGGTATAGCGGTTTCTTGAATGAACTTTCGTTTTTATTTTTATTTAACTTCCTTTTTTGTTCTGATTTCTTTTCTACTCAACTTCCTTTTTTATTCAATTTCCAAATAGATCGTTACGGTATAGTGGTTTCTGGATTGAACTTCCATTTTTATTTTTCTTCAACTTCCGTTTTTATTCAATTTACTTTTCTATTAAACTTACTTTTTTATTTAATTTCAAATAGATCATTAAGGTATAGTGGTTTCTTGAATGAACTTCCATTTTTGATTTTCTGCAACTTCCATTTTTATTTTTATTTAACTCCCTTTTTTATTCAAGTTTCTTTTCTACTCAACTTCCTTTTTTATTTAATTTCCAAATAGATCGTTAAGGTATAGTGGTTTCCGGATTGAACGACCATTTACAATTTTCTGCAACTTCCACTTTTATTTTTATTCAACTTCCATTTTTATTCAAGTTATTTTTCTATTAAACTTCCTCTTTTATTTAATTTCCAAATAGATCGTTAAGGTATAGTGGTTTCTTGAATGAACTTCCATTTTATTTTTATTTAACTTCCTTTTTTATTTAATTTCCAAATAGATCATTAAGGTATAATGGTTTCTAGATTGAACTTCCATTTTTAATTTTCTGCAACTTCCATTTTTATTTTTATTCAACTTCTATTTTTTTTTAATTTTACTTTTCTATTAAACTTCCTTTTTTATTTAATTTACAAACAGATCGTTAAGGTATAGTGGTTTCCTGAATGAACTTCCATTTTTAATTTTCTGCAGCTTCCATATTTATTTTTATTCGACTTCCGTTTTTCTTCAAGTCATTTTTCTTTTCAACTTCCTTTTTTATTTAATTTCCAAATAGATCGTTAAGGTATAGTGGTTTCTGGATTGAACTTCCGTTTTTAATTTTATGCAACTTTCATTTTCATTTTTGTTCAACTTCCATTTTTATTCAATTTACTTTTCTGTTAAACTTCTTTTTTTATTTAATTTCCAAATAGATCGTTAAGGTATAGTGGTTTCTTGAATGAATTTTCATTTTTAATTTTCTGCAACTTTCATTTTTATTTTTATTCAACTTCCATTTTTGTTCAATTTACTTTTCTATTAAACTTCCATTTTTATTTAATTTCCAAATAGATCGTTGAGGTATTGTGGTTTCTTGAATGAACTTCCATTTATAATTTTCTGCAACTTCCATTTTTATTATTATTCAACTTCCATTTTTATTTGAGTTATTTTTCTATTCAACTTCCTATTTTATTTAATTTCCAAATAGATCGTTAAGGTTTAGTGGTTTCTTGAATGAACTTCCATTTTTATTTTTATTTAACTTCCTTTTTTGTTCAGGTTTCTTTTCTACTCAACTTCCTTTGTTATTTAATTTCCAATAGGTCTTTATGGTATAGTGGTTTCTGGGTTGAACTTCCATTTTTATTTTTATTCAACTTCCATTTTTATTCAATTTACTTTTCTATTAAACTTTTTTTTATTTAATTTCCAAATAGATCGTTAAGGTATAGTGGTTTCTTGAATGAACTTCCATTTTTGATTTTCTGCGACTTCCATTTTTGTTTTTATTTAACTTCCTTTTTTATTCAAGTTTCTTTTCTATTCAACTTCCTTTTTTATTTAATTTCCAAATAGATCGTGGAGGTATAGTGGTTTCTGGATTGAACTTCCATTTATAATTTTCTGCAAGTTCCATTTTTATTTTTATTCAACTTCTATTTTTATTCAAGTTATTTTTCTATTCAACTTCCTCTTTTATTTAATTTTCAAATAGATCGTTAAGGTATAGTGGTTTCTTGAATGAACTTCCATTTTTATTTTTATTTAACTTCCTTTTTTGTTCTGGTTTCTTTTCTACTCAACTTCCTTTTTTATTTAATTTCCAAATAGATCGTTATGGTATAGTGGTTTCTAGATTGAACTTCCATTTTTATTTTTATTCAACTTCCGTTTTTATTCAATTTACTTTTCTATTAAACTTACTTTTTTATTTAATTTCAAATAGATCATTAAGGTATAGTGGTTTCTTGAATGAACTTCCATTTTTGATTTTCTGCAACTTCCATTTTTATTTTTATTTAACTTCCTTTTTTATTCAAGTTTCTTTTCTACTCAACTTCCTTTTTTATTTAATTTCCAAATAGATCGTTAAGGTATAGTGGTTTCCGGATTGAACAACCATTTACAATTTTCTGCAACTTCCACTTTTATTTTTATTCAACTTCCATTTTTATTCAAGTTATTTTTCTATTCAACTTCCTCTTTTATTTAATTTCCAAATAGATTGTTAAGGTATAGTGGTTTCTTGAATGAACTTCCATTTTATTTTTATTTAACTTCCTTTTTTATTTAATTTCCAAATAGATCATTAAGATATAGTGGTTTCTGGATTGAACTTCCATTTTTAATTTTCTGCAACTTCCATTTTTATTTTTATTCAACTTCTATTTTTTTTCATTTTACTTTTCTATTAAATTTCCTTTTTTATTTAATTTACAAACAGATCGTTAAGGTATAGTGGTTTCCTGAATGAACTTCCATTTTCTATTTTCTGCAGCTTCCATATTTATTTTTATTCGACTTCCGTTTTTCTTCAAGTCATTTTTCTTTTCAACTTCCTTTTTTATTTAATTTCCAAATAGATCGTTAAGGTATAGTGGTTTATGGATTGAACGTCCGTTTTTAATTTTATGCAACTTTCATTTTCATTTTTGTTCAACTTCCATTTTTATTCAATTTACTTTTCTGTTAAACTTCTTTTTTTATTTAATTTCCAAATAGATCGTTAAGGTATAGTGGTTTCTTGAATGAATTTCCATTTTTAATTTTCTGCAACTTTCATTTTTATATTTATTCGACTTCCATTTTTATTCAAGTCATTTTTTTATTCAACTTCCTTTTTTATTTAATTTCCAAATGGATCGTTGAGGTATAGTGGTTTCTTGAATGAACTTCCATTTTTAATTTTCTGCAACTTCCATTTTTATTTTTATTTGACTTCCTTTTTTATTCAAGTCATTTTTCTATTCAACTTCCTTTTTTACTTAATTTCTAAATAGATCGTTAAGGTATAGTGGTTTGTAGATTGAACGTCCATTTTTAATTTTATGCAACTTTCACTTTTATTTTTATTCAACTTCCATTTTTGTTCAATTTACTTTTCTATTAAACTTCCATTTTTATTTAATTTCCAAATAGATCGTTGAGGTATAGTGGTTTCTTGAATGAACTTCCATTTATAATTTTCTGCAACTTCCATTTTTATTTTTATTCAACTTCCATTTTTATTTGAGTTATTTTTCTATTCAACTTCCTATTTTATTTAATTTCGAAATAGATCGTTAAGGTATAGTGGTTTCTTGAATGAACTTCCATTTTTATTTTTATTTAACTTCCTTTTTTGTTCAGGTTTCTTTTCTGCTCAACTTCCTTTGTTATTTAATTTCCAAATAGGTCGTTATGGTATAGTGGTTTCTGGGTTGAACTTCCATTTTTATTTTTATTCAACTTCCATTTTTATTCAATTTACTTTTCTATTAAACTTTTTTTTATTTAATTTCCAAATAGATCGTTAAGGTATAGTGGTTTCTTGAATGAACTTCCATTTTTGATTTTCTGCAACTTCCATTTTTATTTTTATTTAACTTCCTTTTCTATTCAAGTTTCTTTTCTATTCAACTTCCTTTTTTATTTAATTTCCAAATAGATCGTTACGGTATAGTGGTTTCTGGATTGAACTTCCATTTATAATTTTCTGCAAGTTCCATTTTTATTTTTATTCAACTTCCATTTTTATTCAAGTTATTTTTCTATTCAACTTCCTCTTTTATTTAGTTTCCAAATAGATCGTTAAGGTATAGTGGTTTCTTGAATGAACTTCCATTTTTAATTTTCTGCAACTTCCATTTTTATTTTTATATAACTTCCTTTTTTATTCCAGTTTCTTTTCTACTCAACTTCCTTTTTTATTTAATTTCCAAATAAATCGTTAAGGTATAGTGGTTTCTGGATTGAACTTCCATTTTTAATTTTCTGCAACTTCCATTTTTATTTTTATTCAACTTCTATTTTTATTCAATTTACTTTTCTATTAAACTTCCTTTTTTATTTAATTTACAAATAGATCGTTAAGGCATAGTGGTTTCTTGAATGAACTTCCGTTTTTATTTTTCTGCAACTTCCATTTTTATTTTTATTTGACTTCCATTTTTATTCAAGCCATTTTTCTTTTCAACTTCCTTTTTTATTTAATTTCCAAATAGATCGTTAAGGTATAGTGGTTTCTGGATTGAACTTCCATTTTTAATTTTATGCAACTTTCATTTTTATTTTTATTCAACTTCCATTTTTTTTCAAATTACTTTTCTATTAAACTTCCTTTTTTATTTAATTTCCAAATAGATCGTTACGGTATAGTGGTTTCTCTAATGAACTTTCATTTTTAATTTTCTGCTACTTCCATTTTTATTTTTATTCGACTTCCATTTTTATTCAAGTCATTTTTCTATTCAACGTCCTTTTTTATTTAATTTCCAAATAGATCGTTAAGGTATAGTCGTTTCTTGAATGAACTTCCATTTTTAATTTTCTGCATCTTCCATTTTTATTTTTTTTTTGATTTCCATTTTTATTCAAGTCATTTTTCTGTTCAACTTCCTTTTTTATTTAAAACACAGTCTACTAATTCCCAACTTGCCCAACACAACCCAAAACTCTAACACGAAGAGTAAGGGATAGAAATGAGGATAAGACGACAACGAATCTACGGGACCGAGTTCGGATTACAGTTAAACAATAACAGGGAATACCGGGATCGCTATAACCTCCCCCCCCCTTAAAGAATTTCGTCCCCGAAATTAAGAACACGCCAAAAGCACAAGGCCAACTGATCACACAGCGCCCAAACCTTCGATTCACTCTTACCAAGGAAGAGACTAACCAAGGGAACACGTTCCAAACGACAACACAGTAGGCATAAAAGCCACAACAAACTCAACCCTTCTGAAACAGTTTACTCACATCTGACCAGCGCTTCAAGCTAAGTCACTATGCAACAACAATTACTTCCAATAAAAGGATACTCAAGGCAAATCTTTCACATTAATATAAGGAAAACATTTTCTTGCTCATGAGACATTTCTCAAAGATGGTTAAATTTTCAATGCTGACATTTCAAAATAAACTTTGTATTTTCCATGCGAAACTCAAAAAAAAAAAAAAAAAACGTTGTATACATTTTTCACCCACACGGTGTTATCCAAAACACAATCATCCACCGTTTATTTGCCAAAAATCATTCATTTGAAAATCCTCAAAACCCTTGAATTAAATCAATTTCTCAACAACGCCTTTAGGTGGCCCAACCACTAGAAAAATTTTGTTTTCCATTTTCTTTCCAAAATAACACCATCAACAACCATCACTCACACAGTGATGCCACAACCAACACGGAACATAACTTTTCTATAACGATAGTTAATAGAAATAATAACAGTACTATCAACACAAAAGACATAAGAAATTCATGGTTTTGCAATTTAATCCTGCCTCCCTTTACTTAACCAGTTTAATAACATACACCTGGCTCAGAACCTGGCCAAACAATTAAATGAGATAGTAACTCATATAAAACATTTTTCACTTCACCATAGATAAGCATATAAGCTATATCAATCTTTCAACAGATACACATTTTGGTGCTGTATCATCGGAGTCCATCCCCTATCTCCTCCCAAACAATATACATATATAATGTATAAAAAAAAAATCCAATCATTCACAGTGATCAATCAATGTACAAATTTGCTGTATTATTATAACCGTCATATTCAATGACACAACCGGATGATTAGTTTCAGTTTTCCCTAACCAACACACAGAGTCTACAACAAACGAGACTAACCTCAAGGTGACCGATGTCAACCCAAAACCCAACACCAACAAGCTGACTAATCAACTCAATAAACTCCACACTCAGTAATCCACCCACTGATGTGCCACTAACCCCACACACGGAGTTCCCCACACAGACCCCCAAATTTTGGAATCTCAACGGATCTCCTAAAATCAAACCACAACAACACTGTGTTTAAGGGAATTACTACCTCCCCTCCATGGCTACGTAGCAAGCCTGCTCATCTCCTTGACCGAAAACTGACTTGGTAAACCTCAATTACAACAACCCAATCACGAAGGACAATTTTGACCAACGCTATTCTCATTACTCTAGGACTCAAACTGTTATCCCTCCAAAGAATGCTGCCAGCATCCACTCACAAACCATACCCCACAATTGATAACCAATCTCAATACAAACACTACCCTTATACAACCGATGGGGTCACCACGGACCTCTTAACTAGCAAAGCCCAAAACACAAATCAACATATAGGTACCAAGCAAGCAACAACATCAGGATCATTGATCCCCTTAACAACTCCTCAATAGGAAAAGAGGATTTTAGATTCCACACACACTCCCCAATGCATGAGGGTTAAACAAACAACAATATGCATACATAAGCGATACATAAACATGGTGCCTCAGCATCCAACAGTACACCGGCCAACAACAAGACGACTCATATAATACACCACCGGCCAACAATACAAAAGTCCCCCTCCAAAGTAATACCAAAGGACTAACTAATAAGTCGCCCCTCGCGAGGCTCCTGAAGCCTGGCCTGACCGTTTCTGGTACCGATAGCGCCCCCGACTGGACGGGTACGACTGAGTCTGACTAGGTTTTGAAACACTCGCAGAGTTCACACGCAAAGGGCAAAAACGTCTACCATGGCCCTGCTGGCCACAAACGAAACAACCACCAGACCCCCTACTCTGAGACTGGTCTGCAACTTGCACCCCTCCGGACCTTCCAACCGAAGTGTCCGAAACCCTTGACGAAGAAAAGGAACCAGCTCTCGACTGAGCATGTTTCCGCCTCCACCCCTTACTGAGCCTAGAGTATTTAGGAACCGAAGGGCTTCCCGCAATGGTCTCCTCCTTAACCCCATCATCACTCGCAACCATGGCCTCCACATGGGCCGTTGCCTCAACTAAATAATAATAATCCTTCCAAAAGGATCCAGCTACCTTCTCCCGAATATCGAAACACAACCGCCTTTCAAACTCAAAACAACGATGCTCCTCTGTTGCCACCAACTCTGGAGCAAACCTCGACAAGCTAGCAAATCGCATCTCAAACTGTGCCACAGGAGTATCATCCTGACGCAACTCCAAAAACTGATCCCTCAACCTTTCCCGAGCAGAAGAAGGGAAATACTTGGCCAAAAAGGCCTCGGTAAAAGCAACCCACGCGCTACCCGCATTATTCTTAACATACTTCCACCAATAACTCGCATCGCCCTTCAATTGAAAAGTCGCCAAAGAAACCCTCAACTCCTCCTCTTCGACTCTGAGCATATCAAGAGTCTTGGTAATCTGTTCCAACCAACTCTATGCCTCCAACGGTTTAGCCTCCCCCACAAACTCTGGTGGGCCGGAGCAGAAAAACTCCTTAGTAAGCTTGAGAGCATGCCCACTGCCGCCCTCAGTGCGAGCTAGGGCGTCTTGCACTGCTCTCACAATCTCACGTGCGACATCCTCGCCGACAGCCGATGCTGCAATGACAGGTACTAAAGGAACTGCTGTGCCCCTACCGACACTCCTACTACTCAACCGTCCTCTACTTCCTCGTGTAGACATCCTATAAAGCACAAAGGCAAATACCACGCTTAGTCCACAACACAATAGCCTTCTTCGAGGCACACTTTACTATTAGATTACAAGACTCACTAGTCACAAGTATACATCTCTATTGCATATAAACATCTAAACATATAAACACATAATCGAATCAAGTCCACAAAGATAGCCACTCATCCCGGAACTCTCAAGGAATTCCCATCAGAAACCACGTTGATCAAGCGTGTTTCCAAAAGGACCTCAAAGCAAGTTCACCGGTTATGAATACTATCCGAGAGACTAAATCCCATGCTCACATAAATGCAACACATAAGTCCTAATTTTCATGATATCTATATGCAACGTCCTCACTATACGTAGTAAACCCACTGTGGTAAAAACCACCTCCCACGAGCCCAAAGTATTCAAACCCGGCTAGCTCTGATACCAAGTTGTCACGCCCCACTTTTTATTAATCGAAATCATTACCAAATTCATTAACTTAATTCAATTTCAAGGATAACATGCGGAAATAAACTCATACATTCAATCTGTAGAAGTGATTAACAATACTATCATTCGTATGCAAAGTAAATATTACATGAACATACTTAATAAATTGCCCTTGGGCTTACATCACACAAAGTACAAGAAGAAGGGTATAACCCTTTTACAACAATGGCATTCCGCCCACATAAGAGAGGCCCCGTGGCCAACAAATCAGAAGACCCAATTCTTGCAGCACATTCTGCTCAACACTTGAAAAAGATTCAACAACGTGGGATGAACATATAGTCCAGTAGGGAACTCAACATGGCCCTCAACAATAACAACATACAGATAGCTATGATCATGAACACCCATTCTCATACTAAAATAGTAATGTGACAATTTATACAAAATACATATGTATGAACTTTTCTTGAAAACAACCATTTCAATCAACGCCATAGGCGATTCATCTTTTTCTTTTCATTAATCCATGTTCCCAATCTTTCATAACATTAACAATACCTTAGGAAATAAATTCACTAAGCCCACTACTCTCTTCCATTTTCTAAACATACACAGATACACCTTTTCAAAGTATATGTTTCTTTAAAAAGTCTGTTCTCCTTCACACTTTCCAAAAGACAAATATGACATTTTGGCTTTTTCTCGATACAATCAACTCTATACATGCACTGTTATAAAAAGAGATAACAACTCACCGACATGCATAAGATAAACCAATGAGGCAACTCGCCCCTCCAAAACCATAATCAACACAATCCATGATATTCCCAAACACACTGAAATATCAACACAAACTTTGCTCTACTAGCTATGCGCATAGTAAGCCAAAGATACACCTCTCACAACAACATGCCAGTTTACTAGGCGCTAGCTGGAAGGGTGTGGTACCTTATATTCTCAGCGCAATCAGTTCTCCAGGCGCTAGCTGGAAGGTCACGGTACCTCTGATTCTCAGCGCAAGGTATAACACCACCAATCGAAATGCAACAGGGCATAACCAACATGTACAACATATATACATAAACCATCCAGATACAAACAATGTGTTAAAGTATATGAACACATAGGTATGTGGAGTCCATCCCCTATCTTCTCACACACACTGGAGTACAACCCCTCTCTCCTCCCTAACAAGTATACATATATAATGCATCTCAATATTTCATCACATAAGATGTTCAATCAACAATGGTGTAATGCATACACGACAATTCAACACAACCACGTCATCCTCCACCGATGACCAAGGACAAAACCTCTAGATGCAAATATTTAGTACATCTATTAAAGACTCAATTACTATGAGACCACAAACCCGACAACAACATTAACATGGTAGTTCAAGATACAATCCCACACATGTGTGTGTTCAACACTCATGAAACAACAATCCAATTTTCATACGTATTTCAAAATACCTTTCCCATTTCATAAAACAAGTTCCATATCCCTTTTGTTTTCACAAAATCAACTCCGTCTCTTTTGTTGTTACAAAACCAAATTCATTCCTTTGTTTTACAAAACCACTTCCATTGATAATAAAGTCATAACTCACATTAGTCCACTACATTCATTTCAAACCATTCCAAAGCCAAAGTTAATCCCTTAGGCATTAACACCTTCACCCAACCCACATCAACACTAGAGATTTGCAATATAGATTCACTATCCTCCATTTTAATTTATCAATCAAAATATGATTTAGGGCTTTTTCTTCCATCAACTACAACATGCTAATTTACACTCCAATTAGCCCAAAACATCCATCAATGACAACATAACCATTTTCCAACACCCAACCCTAGGTTCCTTCTCATGATTTCAAACAAATCCAACATGGATATGATTTTTATGCAATACAAAATTACCACATGTCTATCTATAGACGAAGTATTGAAAAAGGACAAGGAGAATCCCTACCTCAAATGGAGAACTCAAATAGAGAAGATGACCCAAAATCAAAGTGCTCCAAATCCCAAATTTCTTGGATCACAACGAAGCCCTCGACGATCAACACACTTCTTACAAAGGCCCAAGGTGAGGAAAACACTCTAGCTAGATCAATCCTAAGAGAGAAGTCAGGTTTTAGAGTGAGGTGCTCTCCAATGGAGGTTTTGAAAAAGTAAGAGAGAGAAAGGAAATCAAAAAGTGATCAAAAAAGTGATTTCACAGACTGATATAAAAACAGGTCCGCTCGAGCGTACAACACCCCGTTCGAGCGTCAGACACAGGTTCACGCTCGAGCGTCCAAAGATCCGCTCGAGCGCCGGATGCACTCCCAGAATTTTCTGCAGACGCCCAAAATGCTGAGAGAAAGAAATTCATGCTCGAGCATCCAAACTGCCGCTTGAGCGGAAAGGAAACAACAAAAACCCGCTCGAGCGTCAAATCGCCGCTCGAGCGTAGAGACCAAAACCTGGGCAAAAATTCTGAGTTTTAAAACACAGTCAACTAATTCCCAACTTGCCCAACACAACCCAAAACTCTATATAGCGATCCCGGGTTTACCCTTGTTGTACAGTGATCCGGACATGTGTCCGTGGATGTTGGTAGTTGTTTATTATCTAGTTTGCATCCTCTTTACTTTGTTTATTAAGTTATAGGATGTGTTGGGCAGGTTTGTTACAGGTTGGTTGTGTTCAGGAGCCTAGTGTTGCTGCCCAGATTTTTGGACCTTCACTCGAGCGAGGAGTTTTTCGCTCGAGCGAGAGTTGAGTTCGTGTCTGGTGGGTCGAGCTAGAGTGGCTTCGCTCGAGCGAGCGATGGCGTCTGGTTCTGGACCTGAGAGTTGTATTTCTTGGCTCGAGCGAGCTTTTCTTGGCTCGAGCGAGCTTTTCTTGGCTCGAGCGGTCTGGTTTGTTCTTCGCTCGAGCGAGAGGTCTGTCGCTCGAGCGTGCTTCTGGTTGCAGACCTGAGGGTTTGAGTTTTTGGCTCGAGCGAGAACTTTTTGGCTCGAGCGAGAGTTTTCTGTGTCTGGTCGCTTGAGCGACCAAGTCTTCGCTCGAGCGAGCGTGTTTTATATCAGCGGACAACAGCGTTTTTGAACATCACTTTTTCACTTCTTTTTTTGATCAAACCCTAGATCCGAGACTCTCTCTCTCTAAACTTACACTCTCTCTAAGAATTGATCTCCCTAGAGTGTGAAACTAGCCTAGGGCCTTTGTTAAAAAGATAGAGGGCGTTGAGAGCTTTGTTTTAATCTGAAAAAGTTGGGATTTGGAACACGTTGATCTTCGAGTCTTCATCTCCTTTTTGGCTCAAACTTCGAGGTAGGGATATCCTACTCCTCTCTATGGATTTTGTCTTTAAATTTTAGTACTTTGAGATGTTGGGGTTGGTTTGGTAATTTTGTGAAAGTTTGGGGCTTTTGTGCAATTTTACAAAAGTTGGGGTTTTATTCATAATAAACCTAGATGCATGTTTGGCATAGAGAAATGGAATAAATATTGAATCATTGATGAAAATGGGACCTAAGGGTTGACATGGTAATTATGGATAACGACCTAATTACATTGTTTGATTAATTGGGATAATTAATTGTGAGAAATGAGGAAATGAAATGTTGATTGAATATCCATTGTGCATTTATTTTCTGTTTAGAAATAACTGCTTTGGGCTATCG
This sequence comes from Camellia sinensis, assembly GCF_055761805.1. Taxonomy (NCBI): domain Eukaryota; kingdom Viridiplantae; phylum Streptophyta; class Magnoliopsida; order Ericales; family Theaceae; genus Camellia; species Camellia sinensis. Next base: position 8,704,949 of record NC_138962.1, on the reverse strand, counting down.
GTGGAGGATAGTCGTGATTGTTGTAGACAATGCATGATGATTAGGCAAACGGAAACTAATCAATGGAATGTGTCATGGAATTTGACGGTTGATAGAATACATTAACTGTATGTATTGAGTGATTGTATATAGAACCAATGTGTTTGTATACGTTATGTGTAGAGGAGGAGATGGGGGATGTACTCCGCGGTTTAGGGGAAGATAGGGGATGTACCTCTAAACCGGATAGTGTTGGGAGAAGATAGGGGATGAACTCCGTAGATACAGCTCATATGCTTGTCTAGTAAAGTGAAGATAGAGCTCATATGCTTATCTTTGTGAAGTGTGGATATAGCTTATATGCTTATCTGTGGATATTGTTGATATACATATTTGTTGTAGAATGTGGATATAGCTAATTTGCTTATCTGTAAATGTGGATATTGTTGTTATACATATCTGTTGAGAATGTGGCTAGTGCTTATATGCCTATCCGTTGAAAAGGGGAAAACGAAAAGTAACTTGGACTCATTAGTCGTATGACATAAATATGTGATTTATGTGAATGTATCTGTGTTGGCCATCTATCAATTGCTAATCTTTTAGTCATTGTTCATGGTTGGTTTAGTATATTTCTACTGGGCTGTGGCTCACCCTTTATGGGAATATCATTTTCAGGTACAGGTAGCATGCCACCTCCAAGGACATAGCTTGGGAGGCTAGAGGCGGGCACACTTTTGTTGATTTACCTTTGATGTATTACATGTAAACTCAAGCCAAGGGCTTAACGTGTATGAGTTAGTACTCTGTTGTTGTAACCAAGTGTTAACTTGGAAAGCTGTAAGCCCGTAGGGCATTTTGCTTTTGTTGTTAACATGTAATACTTATGTAATAGAACTCTGATAAATGGAAGAATGTGGAACTTTTGCATCTCAATGCATGTCTTATTTGATGGGTTTAATGTTATTATTTTGAGGGCGTTACAACTTGGTATCAGAGCATACCGGGTTCGAATACTTTGGGTACGTGGGAAGTGATTAGGATCACAATGGGTTTGTCTCGCTTGATAGAGACTTAGAGGTAGTATCATATGCTATGTGATTGATTGATAACATGCTTATGTGACTATGTGGGTATGGGATTTAATTTCTACGATGTGGATTGGATCCTTGGGTTTCTGGGAGTCTTGTTGGAAAAGCACTTGATCAATGCTGTTTCTAACCGGAACTCTAGTAACGCCTCGGGACTATCATTATCCGGAAATGAAATTCGTAAGTGCTTATGTGTTTATGTGCTTACGTGGAGTGACTTACAGTTGTCCATGCATTAGGACGTGAGTGTTTAGTTTCGGCACATTTGTGAATGTGATAATGTTCTATGTTACCTTTATTAGGATGTCAGGACGAGGAAGAGGTGCTAGGCGTGGTAGACCTGCGAGGCAGGAAGCACCGTTACCGGGTGAGATTCCGACAGTGCAGGAGGGGGTTGGCCAGGCCAATGTGGCTGAGCCAGTAGGTCAGCAGGCCATAGGTGCCTTGGCCAGAGAGATAGCAGGAGCTTTGGGTATTCTTAGAGCTGGGAATCAGGCAGCTGAGGCAGGGCCTTCTTTCTTGAAGAGGGAGTTTTTCCGATCTAATCCGGATGAGTTTATCGGGGATCCGAAGGAGCCACTGAAGGCTGATGAGTGGCTAGAGCAAATGAGTAAGACGTTCGAGATGCTTGGCATCGAGGACGGAGCACTGAAAGTGACCTTGGCATCCTTCCAACTGAAGGGAGATGCGGGTCAATGGTGGAAGTACGAGAAGGCTCGTGTTGGTGGTACTTGGGAGGCGTTTGTAAACGCTTTTCAGGAGAGGTTTTTGTCTGCAGTAGCTAGGGAGAAGCTGAGGGATCAGTTTAGCCGGCTTAATCAGCAGGGCTTGTCAGTGGCCGAGTTTGAGGCTACCTTTACTAGTCTGTCCAGGTTTGCACCTGAACTGGTGGCGTCTGAGGAACGCCGTTGCTATGAGTTTGAGCGGAAGTTGAGGCGGGGCCTCAAGTTGAGAGTTGGTGGGTCTTATATCCGAGAGTATAGACACCTAGTGGACGCTGCAGCTCATATGGAGCTCATGATGCAGGAGGAGGATGAGGGGCAGAGAGGCTCCAAGAGGAGCCAAGATGGTCAGGGCGATGGCAGGAGGCAAAGGGGTTCTAATCCTCAGCAGTCGCAGGGTGGTGTTGCTAGATCGACCTTCCCAGTGCCGAGTGCAGGCTCCGGGAGAGGTGGTCAGGGGGATTTCACCTGTTACAAGTGTGGCCAGTTGGGTCACAAGGTTTCTGTTTGCCCGCAGAAGGGTGGGGGTCAAAGAGCTGCTTCTTCTTCAGCTAGACCGCAGAGTCAGAGTTCGGACAGGGGGCAGCCCTTGTCTTGTTATCAGTGTGGACAGCCTGGGCACCTGAAGAGGTTTTGCCCGCAGTTGAGTGCCACTTCGGGAGCGTCTGGTTCTAGGCAGACGCAGGGTTTTCAGCCAGCTCAGTCTGTGCAGGCCTCGAGGGCCAATCCGGGAGCTTCGTCATCCCAGACTGTGCAGCAGTCTTTTGCTTCGAGAGGTGAGCAGGTAGACCAGGGGCCTACGGGGCGCGTGTATGCTGTTACCGCGCATGATTTAGTACCATCTCCATCGGTAGTGAGAGGTACTTTTCTGTTTTGCAACTCGGTTGCTAATGTGTTGATAGACACGTGTGCATCTCATTCTTTTGTATCTGCTGCATTTGCATCTATTTTGGAATTGGAGTTAGCACAGTTAGCATCTCCTATTTGTGTGGTATCACCTTTGGGTGGTGAGTTGATCCTGAAACAAGGTGTTAGAGGATGTGATATAGAGGTCGCCGACTATAGGCTTCCTTTTCCGTTTGTTGTCATGCCTATGAAGGGTTTTGATGTTCTTTTGGGTATGGACTGGCTATCGTCATACCGGGCTGTTATCGATTGCTACTGCCAGAGGGTCACGTTATGTACCTTGAGCGGGGAGTGGTTCCATTTCTTGGGAGACCGGGTTGGTAGTGTTTTGCCACCGGGGTATGATTCACGAGGGCGAAGTGAGCTTAGTGGTCTACTTGCTAGCTTTGAGAGTGGTAAGAGTGGTGAGACCCATCTTGTGTTGCCAAGGGTGGTTTGTGAGTATTCGGATGTCTTTCCCGAAGATCTTGTTAGTTTGCCACCTCACCGAGAGATAGAGTTCTCTATTGATTTAGTGGCCGGCACGGCGCCGATTTCTATGGCACCTTACCGTTTTGCTCCAGCAGAGTTGGTTGAGTTGAAAGTTCAGCTCTAGGAATTGCTAGATAAGGGCTTTGTTCGCCCTAGTGTTTCGCCGTGGGGAGCACCGGCCCTCTTTGTTAAAAAGAAAGATGGTGCCTTGAGATTGTGTATTGACTACCGGAAGTTGAATCGGGCTACGGTTAAGAATAAGTACCCTATGCCCCGTATAGATGATTTGTTTGACCAGTTGAAGGGTTCCCGTTGTTTCTCTAAGATAGACTTGAGATCGGGTTACCACCAGTTGAGGGTCAGGGAGGAGGATATTCCGAAGACGGCATTCCGTACGCGGTATGGCCATTATGAGTTTCTGGTGATGCCATTTGGGCCTACCAATGCACCGGCAGTCTTTATGGACTTGATGAACCGGATCTTCCGGGAATTCTTGGATCGGTTTGTAGTCGTTTTTGTGGACGACATCCTTATCTATTCGCCTACTGAGGAGGAGCACGAGGCACATTTGAAAGTGGTGCTTGAGTTACTTAGAGCCCATAGGCTGTATGCCAAGTTTGGGAAGTGTGAGTTCTGGCTGAGGGAAGTCAAATTCTTAGGCCACGTGGTATCCGGGGAAGGGGTGTCTGTTGATGCATCCAAGGTTGAGGCAGTACAAGATTGGGCACAGCCTAAGAGTGTGTTTGAGATCCGCAGTTTTCTGGGATTGGCTGGGTATTACCGTCGGTTTGTGAAAGATTTCTCTAGGCTAGCGTCACCGTTGACTAGACTGACTCGGAAGGGAGTCAAGTTTGTGTGGAGTGAGACTTGTGAAAAGTCGTTCCAAGAGCTGAAAGTTAGATTGACCACCGCTCCGGTGTTGATTATTCCAGAGAGAGGGTTGGGTTATGCGGTTTATTGTGATGCCTCACGAGAGGGTTTGGGTTGTGTGTTGATGCAAGAGGGGAAAGTGGTAGCTTATGGCTCACGTCAGTTGAAAATACACGAGAAGAATTACCCCACACACGACCTAGAGTTAGCAGCAGTGATCTTTGCCTTGAAAATCTGGAGGCACTACCTTTATGGTGAGAAGTTCGAGGTATTCTCGGATCATAAGAGTTTGAAGTATCTGTTTACACAGAGAGACTTGAATTTGAGGCAGAGAAGATGGATGGAGTTCATCGAGGATTATGATTTTGAGTTGCACTATCATCCGGGAAAGGCCAATGTTGTGGCCGATGCCCTTAGTAGGAAGACCATTAGTGATGTAGCTTGTATAGCCATCCGGGAATGGGAGATGTTGGGAGCACTTGGCGAGTTTGATTTGCTACTGGGCGAATCTGTTGAGGCTGCGGCCTTATTTTCTGTTGTTGCGCAGCCTACACTTATGATTAGAGTGTTAGAGGCACAGAGAGGTGACCTTGAGGTAGAATCCCTCCGAGAGAAGATCTCCAGTGGGAAAGTTGAGAAGGGTTTGACGGTGTATACCGACCTGAGTGTGAGATACCGAGACCGTTTGTTTGTACCGGAGTCTTGCCGTGAGGAAGTACTCCGAGAGTTTCACCATTCGCGCCTTGCGGTGCATCCGGGAGGTACTAAGATGTATCAGGATTTGGGTCGCCAGTTTTGGTGGTGGGGTATGAAGAGAGATGTGGCTGTTTTCGTATCGAAGTGCCTTACTTGCCAGCAAGTGAAGGCCGAGCATCAGAGGCCAGCGGGTTTGTTGCAACCCTTGCCTATTGCCTAGTGGAAGTGGGAGCACGTCACTATGGACTTCGTTGTAGGTCTTCCGAGGACTCAACGGGGTAGTGATGCTATTTGGGTGGTTGTAGACCGGTTGACTAAGTCGGCGCACTTCATTCCTATGCGCGTGAGAGATTCGGTAGATCATCTTGGCGACTTGTATATTCGGGACGTAGTGAGATTGCACGGGGTCCTAGTGACGATCGTCTCAGATAGAGATCCTCGTTTTACTGCTAGGTTGTGGCAGAGTTTGTAGAGTGCCCTGGGCACTAAGTTGACCTTTAGTACGGCCTATCATCCTCAGACTGACGGGCAGTCCGAGCGTACTATTCAGATCCTCGAGGATATGCTTCGGGGTTGTGTCCTGGACTTTAGTGGGACGTGGGAGAGGCACTTGCCATTGGTAGAGTTTGCCTACAACAACAGTTTTCAGTCTAGCATCGGTATGGCACCGTTTGAGGCCTTGTATGGCCGACCGTGTAGGTCTCCAGTTTGTTGGGCCGAGGTGGGTGATGCACCTTTGTTGGGTCCGGAGTTGGTTAGGGAGACGACGGAGAAAGTTGAGCTTATCTGTAGGAGGCTTGTTACAGCCCAGAGTCGACAAAAGAGTTATGCCGACCGTAGGAGGAGACCTTTGGCGTTTGAGGTAGGTGATCATGTCTTTCTGAAGATATCACCTAGGCAAGGCTTGATGAGATTTGGGAAGAGTGGGAAGTTATCCCCTCGGTTTATTGGTCCTTTTGAGATCCTTGAGAGGATTGGCGAGGTTGCTTATCGGTTAGCCTTACCGCCGCAGTTGTCCGGAGTGCAGGACGTGTTTCATGTGAGTATGCATCGGAAGTATGAGCCAGATCCATCACATGTGTTGGATTGGACCGATTTAGAGGTAGATGAGGATGCCTCGTATGAGGAGAGACCGGTTCGGGTCTTGGATAGGCGGGATCAGGTCCTGCGTGGCAAGACTATTCCTTTGGTGAAAGTCTTGTGGAAACATCACGGAGTGGAGGAAGCCACTTGGGAACGTGAGTTGGAAGTCCGTGAGAAATATCCGGACTTGTTTGTTGATATGTAATCCTGTATTTAAATTTTGAACTATTGTTGAACTTAAGAGCTTTTATATATGTCTTAAGTTGTGAAACATTGAAAATGTTTTGGTTTATTGGGAGTATGTTTTGGAACTTTCCTCATATGGAAGTTGAATGTAACATTATATATGTTGAATATGTTGTCGTAATTGGAAAGATAATGCGTAATGTTAATGCATGTTGAAAGTACATATGTTATTTACATATTGTGAAAATGCCTCTTGTTAAAGGGAGGGGGTGACCGGTAATGGGTTGGATTGTTGAATGTTAACGTGTAACATTGTCTAAAATGGAGGAAAACTTGTTTTTGAAAACTTGTGCTGAATTTCGGGGACGAAATTCTTTAAGGGGGGGGAGGTTATAGCGATCCCGGGTTTACCCTTGTTGTACAGTGATCCGGACATGTGTCCGTGGATGTTGGTAGTTGTTTATTATCTAGTTTGCATCCTCTTTACTTTGTTTATTGAGTTATAGGATGTGTTGGGCAGGTTTGTTACAGGTTGGTTGTGTTTAGGAGCCTAGTGTTGCTGCCCAGATTTTTGGACCTTCGCTCGAGCGAGGAGTTTTTCGCTTGAGCGAGAGTTGAGTTCGTGTCTGGTGGGTCGAGCCAGAGTGGCTTCACTCGAGCGAGCGATGGCGTCTGGTTCTGGACCTGAGAGTTGTATTTCTTGGCTCGAGCGAGCTTTTCTTGGCTCGAGCGGTCTGGTTTGTTCTTCGCTCGAGTGAGAGGTCTGTCGCTCGAGCGTGCTTCTGGTTGCAGACCTGAGGGTTTGAGTTTTTGGCTCGAGCGAGAACTTTTTGGCTCGAGCGAGAGTTTTCTGTGTCTGGTCGCTCGAGCGACCAAGTCTTCGCTCGAGCGAGCGTGTTTTATATCAGCGGACAGTAGCGTTTTTGAACATCACTTTTTCACTTCTTTTTTTGATCAAGCCCTAGATCCGAGACTCTCTCTCTCTAAACTTACACTTTCTCTAAGAATTGATCTCCCTAGAGTGTGAAACTAGCCTAGGGCCTTTGTTAAAAAGATAGAGGGCATTGAGAGCTTTGTTTTAATCTGAAAAAGTTGGGATTTGGAACACGTTGATCTTCGAGTCTTCATCTCCTTTTTGGCTCAAACTTCGAGGTAGGGATATCCTACTCCTCTCTATGGATTTTGTCTTTAAATTTTAGTACTTTGAGATGTTGGGGTTGGTTTGGTAATTTTGTGAAAGTTTGGGGCTTTTGTGCAATTTTACAAAAGTTGGGGTTTTATTCATAATAAACCTAGATGCATGTTTGGCATAGAGAAATGGAATAAATATTGAATCATTGATGAAAATGGGACCTAAGGGTTGACATGGTAATTATGGATAACGACCTAATTACATTGTTTGATTAATTGGGATAATTAATTGTGAGAAATGAGGAAATGAAATGTTGATTGAATATCCATTGTGCATTTATTTTCTGTTTAGAAATAACTGCTTTGGGCTATCGGTGGAGGATAGTCGTGATTGTTGTAGACAATGCATGATGATTAGGCAAACGGAAACTAATCAATGGAATGTGTCATGGAATTTGACGGTTGATAGAATACATTAACTGTATGTATTGAGTGATTGTATATAGAACCAATGTGTTTGTATACGTTATGTGTAGAGGAGGAGATGGGGGATGTACTCCGCGGTTTAGGGGAAGATAGGGGATGTACCTCTAAACCGGATAGTGTTGGGAGAAGATAGGGGATGAACTCCGTAGATACAGCTCATATGCTTGTCTAGTAAAGTGAAGATAGAGCTCATATGCTTATCTTTGTGAAGTGTGGATATAGCTTATATGCTTATCTGTGGATATTGTTGATATACATATCTGTTGTAGAATGTGGATATAGCTAATTTGCTTATCTGTGAATGTGGATATTGTTGTTATACATATCTGTTGAGAATGTGGCTAGTGCTTATATGCCTATCCGTTGAAAAGGGGAAAACGAAAAGTAACTTGGACTCATTAGTCGTATGACATAAATATGTGATTTATGTGAATGTATCTGTGTTGGCCATCTATCAATTGCTAATCTTTTAGTCATTGTTCATGGTTGGTTTAGTATATTTCTACTGGGTTGTGGCTCACCCTTTATGGGAATATCATTTTCAGGTACAGGTAGCATGCCACCTCCAAGGACATAGCTTGGGAGGCTAGAGGCGGGCACACTTTTGTTGATTTACCTTTGATGTATTACATGTAAACTCAAGCCAAGGGCTTAACGTGTATGAGTTAGTACTCTGTTGTTGTAACCAAGTGTTAACTTGGAAAGCTGTAAGCCCGTAGGGCATTTTGCTTTTGTTATTAACATGTAATACTTATGTAATAGAACTCTGATAAATGGAAGAATGTGGAACTTTTGCATCTCAATGCATGTCTTATTTGATGGGTTTAATGTTATTATTTTGAGGGCGTTACAACTTGGTATCAGAGCGTACCGGGTTCGAATACTTTGGGTATGTGGGAAGTGATTAGGATCACAATGGGTTTGTCTCGCTTGATAGAGACTTAGAGGTAGTATCATATGCTATGTGATTGATTGATAACATGCTTATGTGACTATGTGGGTATGGGATTTAATTTCTACGATGTTGATTGGATCCTTGGGTTTCTGGGAGTCTTGTTGGAAAAGCACTTGATCAATGCTGTTTCTAACCGGAACTCTAGTAACGCCTCGGGACTATCATTATCCGGAAATGAAATTCGTAAGTGCTTATGTGTTTATGTGCTTACGTGGAGTGAATTACAGTTGTCCATGCATTAGGACGTGAGTGTTTAGTTTCGGCACATTTATGAATGTGCTAATGTTCTGTGTTACCTTTATTAGGATGTAAGGACGAGGAAGAGGTGCTAGGCGTGGTAGACCTGCGAGGCAGGAAGCACCGTTACCGGGTGAGATTCCGGCAGTGTAGGAGGGGGTTGGCCAGGCCAATGTGGCTGAGCCAGTAGGTCAGCAGGCCATGGGTGCCTTGGCCGGAGAGTCATCTTTATTCAAGTCATTTTATTCAAGTCATATACCTTATTCGACTTCCATCTTTATTCAAGTCATTTTTCTATTCAACGACCTTTTTTATTTAATTTCCAAATAGATCGTTAAGGTATAGTCGTTTCTTGAATGAACTTCCATTTTTAATTTTCTGCAACTTCTATTTTTATTTTTATTTGATTTCCATTTTTATTCAAGTCATTTTTCTATTCAACTTCCTTTTTTATTTAATTGCCAAATAGATCGTTAAGGTATAGTGGTTTCCGGACTGAACTTCCATTTTTAATTTTATGCAACTTTCATTTTTATTTTTATTCAGCTTCCATTTTTATTCAATTTACTTTTCTATTAAACTTCCTTTTTATTTAATTTCCAAATAGATCGTTAAGGTATAGTGGTTTCTTGAATGAACTTCCATTTTTAATTTTCTGCAACTTCCATTTTTATTTTTATTTGATTTCCATTTTTATTCAAGTCATTTTTCTATTCAACTTCCTTTTTTATTTAATTTCCAAATAGATCGTTAAGGTATAGCGGTTTCTTGAATGAACTTCCATTTTTAATTTTCTTCAACTTCCATTTTTATTTTTATTTGACTTCCATTTTTATTCAAGTCATTTTTCTATTCAACGTCCTTTTTTATTTAATTTCCAAATAGATCGTTAAGGTATAGTGGTTTCTTGAATGAACTTCCATTTTTAATTTTCTACAACTTCCATTTTTATTTTTATTCGACTTCCATTTTTATTCAAGTCATTTTTCTATTCAACTTCCCTTTTTATTTAATTTCCAAATAGATCGTTAAGGTATAGTGGTTTCTTGAATGAACTTCCAATTTTAATTTTCTGCAACTTCCATTTTTATTTCTATTCAACTTCTTTTTTTATTCAAGTTTCTTTTCTATTCAACTTCCTTTTTTATTTAATTTCTAAATAGGTCATTAAGGTATAGTGGTTTCTAGATTGAACTTCCATGTTTAATTTTAAGCAACTTTCACTTTTGTTTTTATTCAAATTCCATTTTTGTTCAATTTACTTTTCTATTAAACTTCCATCTTTATTTAATTTCCAAATAGATCGTTAAGGTGTAGTGGTTTCTGGATTGAACTTCCATTTTTAATTTTCTGTAACTTCCATTTTTATTTTTATTCAACTTCTATTTTTATTCAATTTACTTTTCTATTAAACTTCTTTTTTTATTTAATTTACAAACAGATCGGTAAGGTATAGTTGTTTCTTGAATGAACTTCCATTTTCAATTTTCTACAACTTCCATTTTTATTTTTATTCGACTTCCATCTTTATTCAAGTCATTTTTCTAATCAACGTCCTTTTTTATTTAATTTCCAAAGAGCTCGTTGAGGTATAGTGGTTTCTTGAATGAACTTCCATTTTTAATTTTCTGCAACTTCAATTTTTATTTTTATTTGATTTCCATTTTTATTCAAGTCATTTTTCTATTCAACTTATTTTTTTATTTAATTTCCAAATAGATCGTTAAGGTATAGTGGTTTCTGGATTGAACTTCCATTTTTAATTTTATGCAACTTTCATTTTTATTTTTATTCAACTTCCATTTTTATTCAATTTACTTTTCTATTAAACTTCCTTTTTTATTTAATTTCCAAATAGATCGTTAAGGTATAGCGGTTTCTTGAATGAACTTCCATTTTTAATTTTCTTCAACTTCCATTTTTATTTTTATTTGACTTCCATTTTTATTCAAGTCATTTTTCTATTCAACGTCCTTTTTTATTTAATTTCCAAATAGATCGTTAAGGTATAGTGGTTTCTTGAATGAACTTCCATTTTTAATTTTCTACAACTTCCATTTTTATTTTTATTCGACTTCCATTTTTATTCAAGTCATTTTTCTATTCAACTTCCCTTTTTATTTAATTTCCAAGTAGATCGTTAAGGTATAGTGGTTTCTTAAATGAACTTCCAATTTTAATTTTCTGCAACTTCCATTTTTATTTCTATTCAACTTCTTTTTTTATTCAAGTTTCTTTTCTATTCAACTTCCTTTTTTATTTAATTTCTAAATAGATCATTAAGGTATAGTGGTTTCTGGATTGAACTTCCATGTTTAATTTTAAGCAACTTTCACTTTTGTTTTTATTCAAATTCCATTTTTGTTCAATTTACTTTTCTATTAAACTTCCATCTTTATTTAATTTCCAAATAGATCGTTAAGGTGTAGTGGTTTCTGGATTGAACTTCCATTTTTAATTTTCTGTAACTTCCATTTTTATTTTTATTCAACTTCTATTTTTATTCAATTTACTTTTCTATTAAACTTTTTTTTTTATTTAATTTACAAACAGATCGGTAAGGTATAGTGGTTTCTTGAATGAACTTCCATTTTTAATTTTCTACAACTTCCATTTTTATTTTTATTCGACTTCCATCTTTATTCAAGTCATTTTTCTAATCAACGTCCTTTTTTATTTAATTTCCAAAGAGCTCGTTGAGGTATAGTGGTTTCTTGAATGAACTTCCATTTTTAATTTTCTGCAACTTCAATTTTTATTTTTATTTGATTTCCATTTTTATTCAAGTCATTTTTCTATTCAACTTATTTTTTTATTTAATTTCCAAATAGATCGTTAAGGTATAGTGGTTTCTGGATTGAACTTCCATTTTTAATTTTATGCAACTTTCATTTTTATTTTTATTCAACTTCCATTTTTATTCAATTTACTTTTCTATTAAACTTCCTTTTTTATTTAATTTCCAAATAGATCGTTAAGGTATAGCGGTTTCTTGAATGAACTTCCATTTTTAATTTTCTTCAACTTCCATTTTTATTTTTATTTGACTTCCATTTTTATTCAAGTCATTTTTCTATTCAACGTCCTTTTTTATTTAATTTCCAAATAGATCGTTAAGGTATAGTGGTTTCTTGAATGAACTTCCATTTTTAATTTTCTACAACTTCCATTTTTATTTTTATTCGACTTCCATTTTTATTCAAGTCATTTTTCTATTCAACTTCCCTTTTTATTTAATTTCCAAGTAGATCGTTAAGGTATAGTGGTTTCTTAAATGAACTTCCAATTTTAATTTTCTGCAACTTCCATTTTTATTTCTATTCAACTTCTTTTTTTATTCAAGTTTCTTTTCTATTCAACTTCCTTTTTTATTTAATTTCTAAATAGATCATTAAGGTATAGTGGTTTCTGGATTGAACTTCCATGTTTAATTTTAAGCAACTTTCACTTTTGTTTTTATTCAAATTCCATTTTTGTTCAATTTACTTTTCTATTAAACTTCCATCTTTATTTAATTTCCAAATAGATCATTAAGGTGTAGTGGTTTCTGGATTGAACTTCCATTTTTAATTTTCTGTAACTTCCATTTTTATTTTTATTCAACTTCTATTTTTATTCAATTTACTTTTCTATTAAACTTCTTTTTTTATTTAATTTACAAATTGATCGGTAAGGTATAGTGGTTTCTTGAATGAACTTCCATTTTTAATTTTCTACAACTTCCATTTTTATTTTTATTCGACTTCCATCTTTATTCAAGTCATTTTTCTAATCAACGTCCTTTTTTATTTAATTTCCAAATAGCTCGTTGACGTATAGTGGTTTCTTGAATGAACTTCCATTTTTAATTTTCTGCAACTTCAATTTTTATTTTTATTTGATTTCCATTTTTATTCAAGTCATTTTTCTATTCAACTTATTTTTTTATTTAATTTCCAAATAGATCGTTAAGGTATAGTGGTTTCTGGATTGAACTTCCATTTTTAATTTTATGCAACTTTCATTTTTATTTTTATTCAACTTCCATTTTTATTCAATTTACTTTTCTATTAAACTTCCTTTTTTATTTAATTTCCAAATAGATCGTTAAGGTATAGTGGTTTCTCTAATGAACCTTCATTTTTAATTTTCTGCAACTTCCATTTTTATTTTTATTCGACTTCCATTTTTATTCAATTTACTTTTCTATTCAACTTCATTTTTTATTTAATTTCCAAATAGATCGTTAAGGTATAGTTGTTTCCGGATTGAACTTCCATTTTTAGTTTTATGCAACTATCATTTTTATTTTTATTCAATTTCCATTTTTATTCAAGTTATTTTTCTATTCAACTTCCTTTTTTATTTAATTTCCAAATAGATCGTTAAGGTATAATGGTTTCTTGAATGAACTTCCAATTTTAATTTTCTGCAACTTCCATTTTTATTTCTATTCAACTTCATTTTTTTTTTCAAATTTCTTTTCTATTCAACTTCCTTTTTTATTTAATTGCCATATAGATTGTTAAGGCATAGTGGTTTATTGATTGAACTTCCATTTTTAATTTATGCAACTTTTACTTTTATTTTTATTCAACTTCCATTTTTATTTAATTTCCAAATAGATCGTTAAGGTATAGTGGTTTCTTGAATGAACTTCCATTTTTAATTTTCTGCAACTTCCATTTTTATTTTTATTCGAGTTCCATTTTTATTCAAGTTATTTTTCTATATAACTTTCTTTTCTATTTAATTTCCAAATATATCGATAAGGTATAGTGGTTTCTTGAATGAACTTCCAATTTTGATTTCTGCAACTTCCATTTTTATTTCTATTCAACTTCTTTTTTTATTCAAGTTTCTTTTCTATTCAACTTCCTTTTTTATTTAATTTCCGAATAGATTGTTAAGTTATAGTCGTTTATAGATTGAACTTTCATTTTTAATATTATGCAACTTTCACTTTTATTTTTATTCAACTTTCATTTTTATTCAATTTACTTTTCTATTAAACTTCCTTTTTATTTAATTTCCAAATAGATCGTTGAGGTATAGTGGTTTCTTGAATGAACTTCCATTTTTAATTTTCTGCAACTTCCATTTTTATTTTTATTTGATTTCCATTTTTATTCAAGTCATTTTTCTATTCAACTTCCTTTTTTATTTAATTTCCAAATAGATCGTTAAGGTATAGTGGTTTTGAATTGAACTTCCATTTTTAATTTTCTGCAACTTTAATTTTTATTTTTATTCAACTTCTATTTTTATTCAATTTACTTTTCTATTAAACTTCCTTTTTTATTTAATTTACAAATAGATCGTTATGGTATAGTGGTTTCTTGAATGAACATCCATTATTAATTTTCTGCAACTTTCATTTTTATTTTTATTCGACTTCCATCTTTATTCAAGTCATTTTTCTATTCAACGACCTTTTTTATTTAATTTCCAAATATATCGTTAAGGTATAGTCGTTTCTTGAATGAACTTCCATTTTTAATTTTCTGCAACTTCTATTTTTATTTTTATTTGATTTCCATTTTTATTCAAGTCATTTTTCTATTCAACTTCCTTTTTTATTTAATTGCCAAATAGATCGTGAAGGTATAGTGGTTTCCGGACTGAACTTCCATTTTTAATTTTATGCAACTTTCATTTTTATTTTTATTCAGCTTCCATTTTTATTCAATTTACTTTTCTATTAAACTTCCTTTTTATTTAATTTCCAAATAGATCGTTAAGGTATAGTGGTTTCTTGAATGAACTTCCATTTTTAATTTTCTGCAACTTCCATTTTTATTTTTATTTGATTTCCATTTTTATTCAAGTCATTTTTCTATTCAACTTCCTTTTTTATTTAATTTCCAAATAGATCGTTAAGGTATAGCGGTTTCTTGAATGAACTTCCATTTTTAATTTTCTTCAACTTCCATTTTTATTTTTATTTGACTTCCATTTTTATTCAAGTCATTTTTCTATTCAACGTCCTTTTTTATTTAATTTCCAAATAGATCGTTAAGGTATAGTGGTTTCTTGAATGAACTTCCATTTTTAATTTTCTACAACTTCCATTTTTATTTTTATTCGACTTCCATTTTTATTCAAGTCATTTTTCTATTCAACTTCCCTTTTTATTTAATTTCCAAATAGATCGTTAAGGTATAGTGGTTTCTTGAATGAACTTCCAATTTTAATTTTCTGCAACTTCCATTTTTATTTCTATTCAACTTCTTTTTTTATTCAAGTTTCTTTTCTATTCAACTTCCTTTTTTATTTAATTTCTAAATAGATCATTAAGGTATAGTGGTTTCTGGATTGAACTTCCATGTTTAATTCTAAGCAACTTTCACATTTGTTTTTATTCAAATTCCATTTTTGTTCAATTTACTTTTCTATTAAACTTCCATCTTTATTTAATTTCCAAATAGATCGTTAAGGTGTAGTGGTTTCTGGATTGAACTTCCATTTTTAATTTTCTGTAACTTCCATTTTTATTTTTATTCAACTTCTATTTTTATTCAATTTACTTTTCTATTAAACTTTTTTTTTATTTAATTTACAAACAGATCGGTAAGGTATAGTGGTTTCTTGAATGAATTTCCATTTTTAATTTTTTACAACTTCCATTTTTATTTTTATTCGACTTCCATCTTTATTCAAGTCATTTTTCTAATCAACGTCCTTTTTTATTTAATTTCCAAAGAGCTCGTTGAGGTATAGTGGTTTCTTGAATGAACTTCCATTTTTAATTTTCTGCAACTTCAATTTTTATTTTTATTTGATTTCCATTTTTATTCAAGTCATTTTTCTATTCAACTTATTTTTTTATTTAATTTCCAAATAGATCGTTAAGGTATAGTGGTTTCTGGATTGAACTTCCATTTTTAATTTTATGCAACTTTCATTTTTATTTTTATTCAACTTCCATTTTTATTCAATTTACTTTTCTATTAAACTTCCTTTTTTATTTAATTTCCAAATAGATCGTTAAGGTATAGCGGTTTCTTGAATGAACTTCCATTTTTAATTTTCTTCAACTTCCATTTTTATTTTTATTTGACTTCCATTTTTATTCAAGTCATTTTTCTATTCAACGTCCTTTTTTATTTAATTTCCAAATAGATCGTTAAGGTATAGTGGTTTCTTGAATGAACTTCCATTTTTAATTTTCTACAACTTCCATTTTTATTTTTTTTCGACTTCCATTTTTATTCAAGTCATTTTTTTATTCAACTTCCCTTTTTATTTAATTTCCAAGTAGATCGTTAAGGTATAGTGGTTTCTTAAATGAACTTCCAATTTTAATTTTCTGCAACTTCCATTTTTATTTCTATTCAACTTCTTTTTTTATTCAAGTTTCTTTTCTATTCAACTTCCTTTTTTATTTAATTTCTAAATAGATCATTAAGGTATAGTGGTTTCTGGATTGAACTTCCATGTTTAATTTTAAGCAACTTTCACTTTTGTTTTTATTCAAATTCCATTTTTGTTCAATTTACTTTTCTATTAAACTTCCATCTTTATTTAATTTCCAAATAGATCGTTAAGGTGTAGTGGTTTCTGGATTGAACTTCCATTTTTAATTTTCTGTAACTTCCATTTTTATTTTTATTCAACTTCTATTTTTATTCAATTTACTTTTCTATTAAACTTCTTTTTTTATTTAATTTACAAATTGATCGGTAAGGTATAGTGGTTTCTTGAATGAACTTCCATTTTTAATTTTCTACAACTTCCATTTTTATTTTTATTCGACTTCCATCTTTATTCAAGTCATTTTTCTAATCAACGTCCTTTTTTATTTCATTTCCAAATAGCTCGTTGACGTATAGTGGTTTCTTGAATGAACTTCCATTTTTAATTTTCTGCAACTTCAATTTTTATTTTTATTTGATTTCCATTTTTATTCAAGTCATTTTTCTATTCAACTTATTTTTTTATTTAATTTCCAAATAGATCGTTAAGGTATAGTGGTTTCTGGATTGAACTTCCATTTTTAATTTTATGCAACTTTCATTTTTATTTTTATTCAACTTCCATTTTTATTCAATTTACTTTTCTATTAAACTTCCTTTTTTATTTAATTTCCAAATAGATCGTTAAGGTATAGTGGTTTCTCTAATGAACCTTCATTTTTAATTTTCTGCAACTTCCATTTTTATTTTTATTCGACTTCCATTTTTATTCAATTTACTTTTCTATTCAACTTCATTTTTTATTTAATTTCCAAACAGATCGTTAAGGTATAGTTGTTTCCGGATTGAACTTCCATTTTTAGTTTTATGCAACTATCATTTTTATTTTTATTCAATTTCCATTTTTATTCAAGTTATTTTTCTATTCAACTTCCTTTTTTATTTAATTTCCAAATAGATCGTTAAGGTATAATGGTTTCTTGAATGAACTTCCAATTTTAATTTTCTGCAACTTCCATTTTTATTTCTATTCAACTTCATTTTTTTTTTCAAATTTCTTTTCTATTCAACTTCCTTTTTTATTTAATTGCCATATAGATTGTTAAGGCATAGTGGTTTATTGATTGAACTTCCATTTTTAATTTATGCAATTTTTACTTTTATTTTTATTCAACTTCCATTTTTATTTAATTTACTTTTCTATTTAATTTCCTTTTTTATTTAATTTCCAAATAGATCGTTAAGGTATAGTGGTTTCTTGAATGAACTTCCATTTTTAATTTTCTGCAACTTCCATTTTTATTTTTATTCGAGTTCCATTTTTATTCAAGTTATTTTTCTATATAACTTTCTTTTCTATTTAATTTCCAAATAGATCGTTAAGGTATAGTGGTTTTGAATTGAACTTCCATTTTTAATTTTCTGCAACTTTAATTTTTATTTTTATTCAACTTCTATTTTTATTCAATTTACTTTTCTATTAAACTTCCTTTTTTATTTAATTTACAAATAGATCGTTATGGTATAGTGGTTTCTTGAATGAACAGCCATTATTAATTTTCTGCAACTTTCATTTTTATTTTTATTCGACTTCCATCTTTATTCAAGTCATTTTTCTATTCAACGACCTTTTTTATTTAATTTCCAAATAGATCGTTAAGGTATAGTCGTTTCTTGAATGAACTTCCATTTTTAATTTTCTGCAACTTCTATTTTTATTTTTATTTGATTTCCATTTTTATTCAAGTCATTTTTCTATTCAACTTCCTTTTTTATTTAATTGCCAAATAGATCGTGAAGGTATAGTGGTTTCCGGACTGAACTTCCATTTTTAATTTTATGCAACTTTCATTTTTATTTTTATTCAGCTTCCATTTTTATTCAATTTACTTTTCTATTAAACTTCCTTTTTATTTAATTTCCAAATAGATCGTTAAGGTATAGTGGTTTCTTGAATGAACTTCCATTTTTAATTTTCTTCAACTTCCATTTTTATTTTTATTTGACTTCCATTTTTATTCAAGTCATTTTTCTATTCAACGTCCTTTTTTATTTAATTTCCAAATAGATCGTTAAGGTATAGTGGTTTCTTGAATGAACTTCCAATTTTAATTTTCTGCAACTTCCATTTTTATTTCTATTCAACTTCTTTTTTTATTCAAGTTTCTTTTCTATTCAACTTCCTTTTTTATTTAATTTCTAAATAGATCATTAAGGTATAGTGGTTTCTGGATTGAACTTCCAAGTTTAATTCTAAGCAACTTTCACATTTGTTTTTATTCAAATTCCATTTTTGTTCAATTTACTTTTCTATTAAACTTCCATCTTTATTTAATTTCCAAATAGATCGTTAAGGTGTAGTGGTTTCTGGATTGAACTTCCATTTTTAATTTTCTGTAACTTCCATTTTTATTTTTATTCAACTTCTATTTTTATTCAATTTACTTTTCTATTAAACTTTTTTTTTATTTAATTTACAAACAGATCGGTAAGGTATAGTGGTTTCTTGAATGAATTTCCATTTTTAATTTTTTACAACTTCCATTTTTATTTTTATTCGACTTCCATCTTTATTCAAGTCATTTTTCTAATCAACGTCCATTTTTATTTAATTTCCAAATAGCTCGTTGAGGTATAGTGGTTTCTTGAATGAACTTCCATTTTTAATTTTCTGCAACTTCAATTTTTATTTTTATTTGATTTCCATTTTTATTCAAGTCATTTTTTTATTCAACTTATTTTTTTATTTAATTTCCAAATAGATCGTTAAGGTATAGTGGTTTCTGGATTGAACTTCCATTTTTAATTTTATGCAACTTTCATTTTTATTTTTATTCAACTTCCATTTTTATTCAATTTACTTTTCTATTAAACTTCCTTTTTTATTTAATTTCCAAATAGATCATTAAGCTATAGCGGTTTCTTGAATGAACTTCCATTTTTAATTTTCTTCAACTTCGATTTTTATTTTTATTTGACTTCCATTTTTATTCAAGTCATTTTTCTATTCAACGTCCTTTTTTATTTAATTTCCAAATAGATCGTTAAGGTATAGTGGTTTCTTGAATGAACTTCCATTTTTAATTTTCTACAACTTCCATTTTTATTTTTATTCGACTTCCATTTTTATTCAAGTCATTTTTCTATTCAACTTCCCTTTTTATTTAATTTCCAAATAGATCGTTAAGGTATTGTGGTTTCTTAAATGAACTTCCAATTTTAATTTTCTGCAACTTCCATTTTTATTTCTATTCAACTTCTTTTTTTATTCAAGTTTCTTTTCTATTCAACTTCCTTTTTTATTTAATATCTAAATAGATCATTAAGGTATAGTGGTTTCTGGATTGAACTTCCATGTTTAATTTTAAGCAACTTTCACTTTTGTTTTTATTCAAATTCCATTTTTGTTCAATTTACTTTTCTATTAAACTTCCATCTTTATTTAATTTCCAAATAGATCGTTAAGGTGTAGTGGTTTCTGGATTGAACTTCCATTTTTAATTTTCTGTAACTTCCATTTTTATTTTTATTCAACTTCTATTTTTATTCAATTTACTTTTCTATTAAACTTCTTTTTTTATTTAATTTACAAATTGATCGGTAAGGTATGGTGGTTGCTTGAATGAACTTCCATTTTTAATTTTCTACAACTTCCATTTTTATATTTATTCGACTTCCATCTTTATTCAAGTCATTTTTCTAATCAACGTCCTTTTTTATTTAATTTCCAAATAGCTCGTTGAGGTATAGTGGTTTCTTGAATGAACTTCCATTTTTAATTTTCTGCAACTTCAATTTTTATTTTTATTTGATTTCCATTTTTATTCAAGTCATTTTTCTATTCAACTTATTTTTTTATTTAATTTCCAAATAGATCGTTAAGGTATAGTGGTTTCTGGATTGAACTTCCATTTTTAATTTTATGCAACTTTCATTTTTATTTTTATTCAACTTCCATTTTTATTCAATTTACTTTTCTATTAAACTTCCTTTTTTATTTAATTTCCAAATAGATCGTTAAGGTATAGTGGTTTCTTGAATGAACTTCCATTTTTAATTTTCTACAACTTCCATTTTTATTTTTATTCGACTTCCATTTTAATTCAAGTCATTTTTCTATTCAACTTCCCTTTTTATTTAATTTCCAAATAGATCGTTAAGGTATAGTGGTTTTGTCACGGCCCCAAACCGCCCCTAGTAGTTTGGTGCCGTGATGGCCAGTAACCCGAGGTTACCGAAGGCCGACTTACAAAATCACACACAATCAGAGTATAAAATATGGGGCTTACAAGTGCGGAAGCGATATATATACATATACAAAATCTAAATAGTCCGTAAGAGCCGTGCATAAGTCCAATGGAATGTCATACATCAAACATCTTTACAAGTCTTACAACTTAAATACAAGAATGAAATGAAATACAAAACACATCTTGACCAAAAGGCTTCTCAAGCCGACATATGCCAAACAAACAAAGAAACATAAGCCGAGAAGCATAATCTTCAAGACGATGCAAAACACAAATCCAAAACATGTCGGCTATGCGCCCAAAACACATCGGCAATCGCGTCTAAGCCTCAATGCCTTCTTGTTCATCACCTACATATATATAGAGAGGGTGAGCTTGGATACTCAGTGAATGATATTAGAAATAAAGGTTTTGCATGATTGATATCCAAGATTTCTTTCAAAACAATACATAGCATACTTTACAATCAAGAGGGAAATCAAGTTCATTGCCGGCCTTCCAAGTTCTTTGGATGTTATTACATCTACTTAATACAAGAGGGTGATGACAATTCCAAGACAAGAGTGCAGTTGCATTATAGTCCCCTGCAACTAAGGACTTTCAAGACAAGAGTGCTGCGAAAGTTTAGAGTCCTCTAGCACTAAGGACTGTCAAGACAAGCTGTGCTGCGAAAGTTTAGAGTCCTCTAGCACTAAGGACTTTCAAGACAAGCTGTGCTGCGAAAGTTTAGAGTCCTCTAGCACTAAGGACTTTCAAGACAAGCTGTGCTGCGAAAGTTTAGAGTCCTCTAGCACTAAGGACTTTCAAGACAAGAGTGCAGTCGCATTATAGTCCCCTGCAGCTAAGGACTTTCAAGAAATGTCATCAAAACAAGATAGTGTTTAATATACAAATAGGGATAGTCATTCATGCTAAATCAAATACTTTTCAAGACAAGGCAAAACAAGATTTATCAAAACAAGTGTAACATAGCTTTATTAGAAATACCACTCACTTAGTTTCTTCACACGTCGGGGTCGAGACAAGCCCAAGTCCTACAAACACAGGGCAAAGCCTATTGAATGCACCTTCAACAAGTTTCGTATGTACTCAAATGTTTTCGGAAAACATGCTGGGCACCAACCAGGTCTAGGCCGAGGTTCCACACCTCCTTGCCGAGGTGTGTTCCCGAGGGCCACATGCAAGGAAAAGAGATCGGGAAACTCTGGGTTCCCCTCTGCTGATGAACATGAAGAACATGGGCGTGAAAACATGAAAAATACGAATGTTTGATCATAATCTGTCATCACAAATCTGAGGTTTTCGTGCTATGAGTTTGAAAACATGGACCTGGGTACCCATACTTGGAAATCATGCAAGAACAAACACAAAACGTGAATCTAGGCATAAAGCTTTCAGATCAAAACAAGACTTTCTTGAAGAACACATGAATGTCATTTTCTCTTTCTAAAATCGAGCTTCAAAACGATGCATGGCTTACAAATCATTTTCAATCATGCAATGCAATAACATAAACATAAAGAACATTACGAGTAGATCAAGAATCTAACCTTAGAATGCGGATCTAATGGTTGGATCTCTAGAAATCAAGCTTGAAGATCTACTTCCTCACTCTAAAACTCTTTCTTCCTCCTAGAGCTTCTCTCTCTACAAGACAAGGTTATGACACCAAATGATAGTTTTCTATACCCGGTTCTGGGGTTAACCCTCTGCTGAGACACGTGGCGGCGATTGGTTGGGTTCATTCTGAAAAGGTGGCTGACAGGCCAGACAAAGCATGGTGGAAGGGTGTTCAACAAGCAAAGCGGTATGGGCTCTCTGACAGGCTATGACATCGGCTAACAACGAGGCATACTTAACAAGCTACACGGAGTGGCACTCCGGCAAGGAGTGACATCGGCTAACAAAAGACTTCGGCAACTAAGATGACAATGACCTCGGCTAGGAGGGACAACACTTGACTAAGCTGTGCCACATCTTGGCCTAGGTGCGCCACACCTCGGCCTAGGTCATACCGCTCCAGGACGAGATCACTTGGGTGCAAGGTAACATCTCGGCTAATGTGGTCAAGGCAAGGACGGAGGTCAACAAGGGGTTTCAAGATACTAATACTAGACTAAGGATGACCTCGGCATTGGAATAACATCGGCTAGTATAACTCAAGCAAGGCGTAACCTAGGTTTCGCATTAAGGGAGGAACAAGACAAGCACACTACACTTAGACAAATCACAAGGCTTCAAATCAAGACATGGATCGCATTAGCTCAAACGAAACAACCACAACATACACATGCAAGCTAAACAAGTCATAATCATACCGATGCTCATGAACATGATGAGGACATAAAGTGTGGGTTCCTACAGTCTACCCTCCTTAAAGAAGTTTGGTCCCCAAACTTAAGTTACCTTGTCCTACGAATAACTCCGGGTAACGGATTTTCATCTCCTCTTCTTTTTCCCATGTGGCCTCCTCGCCATAATGCTTCTCCCATTCGATTTTCACCATTGATATCGACTTGTTTCTCAACTGCCTCACTTGTCTGTCGATAATTCTCATCGGCTTCTCTTCGTAGCCCAAGTCTTCATTAACTACAACCCCGGAGTAATCTATTACATGCAGTGGGTCTCGGATATATTTTCTCAGCATTGAAACATGGAACACACTGTGGACTTGGCTCAAATCTGGCGGCAAAGCGAGTCTGTAAGCAACGGTGTTAACTTTCTCAAGAATTTCAAACGGCCCAATATATCGGGGTGCAAGTTTACCCTTCTTCCCAAATCTCGAAACTCCTGTCATCGGCGAGACCTTCAAAAATACATGATCCCCTATTTCAAATTCTAACTCCCTCCTTCTTTGGTCGGCATAACACTTCTGTCGACTCTGTGCAGTTTTAATCCTCTGCTGAATGAGTTTGATCTTTTCAGTTGTCATCTGAACCAACTCGGGGCCAATTAGAGCTTTGTCTCCTACTTCAGTCCAACATATCGGCGATCTACACTCCCTTCCATACAAAGCTTCATACGGCGCCATGCCTATGCTGGCTTGATAACTGTTGTTGTATGCGAATTCTACTAATGGCAAATGCGATTCCCAACTTCCCTGGAAGTCCAACACGCACAGTCTGAGCATGTCTTCGAGTGTCTGAATCGTTCTTTCTGTCTGTCCGTCGGTCTGGGGGTGAAAGGCTGTGCTAAATCTCAACTCTGTTCCCAAGGCTCCTTGTAGACTCTGCCAAAATCTAGAAACGAACTTCGGGTCTCGGTCTGACACAATGGACATCGGCACACCATGAAGCCTAACGATCTCATTCATGTACAATTCGGCAAGTCGGTTGGCATTGAATGTAGTCTTGACCGGCAAAAAGTGAGCTGACTTAGTAAACCTGTCGACTATAGCCCAAATGGAGTCCATACCTCTTTGTGTCCTCGGCAATCCCACTACGAAATCCATGGAGATGTGCTCCCATTTCCACTCAGGAATTGACAAGGGTTGAAGAAGTCCTGCTGGTCTCTGGTGTTCTGCCTTCACACACTGACAACACAGACACTGAGATACAAACTCGGCTATCTCTCTTTTCATGTTTGGCCACCAAAAGGTCCGCTTTACGTCCAGATACATCTTGGTGCTCCCTGGATGAATGGCAAATTTGGAACTATGGGCCTCTTGCAAAATCTTCCTTTTTAACTCTGGTACGTCGGCTACACACAATCTTCCTTCGAACCTAAGCACCTGATTTTCCACTGTGTAACCTGGCCTCGGCTTGGAGACGAATTCATCAATTACCCTTTTTAGGAACTTATCTTCCATCTGCCTGTTCTTCACTTCCTCAACGATGGTCGGTTCCGCTGAGACCGTTGCCAGACACGCCAAACTTCCGACTAGCTTCCTGCTTAATGCGTCGGCTACGGAGTTTGCCTTACCTGGGTGATACTGAATCTGCATGTCGTAGTCCTTCAACAGCTCGAGCCATCTTCTCTGCCTCATATTTAACTCTTTCTGGGTGAACAAGTATTTCAGACTCTTGTGGTCGGTGAAAACTTGGCAAGATGTTCCGTACAGGTAATGACGCCATATCTTCAAGGCAAAAACCACGGCAGCTAGCTCCAAATCATGGGTAGGATAATTCTTTTCATTGGGCTTCAACTGACGAGACGCGTACGCTATGACTTTACCTTCTTGCATTAACACGCAACCCAAACCTTTACGTGAAGCATCACTGTAAATCTGAAATTCCTCATTAGTTGATGGTAGTACTAGAACTGGTGCTGTGACTAACCTCGTCTTCAGTTTCTGGAAAGCTGATTCCCTTTCATTGGTCCATTCATAAGCTGCTCCCTTCTTGGTTAGTTGTGTCAATGGCACTGCGATCCTCGAGAAGTCCTTCACAAACTTTCTGTAATAACCTGCCAAACCCAGAAAACTACGAACCTCGGACACGTTGGTCGGCGTCGGCCAATTCACAATGGCTTCAATCTTACTGGGGTCAACTGATATACCATCTTCATTGATCACATGCCCCAGAAATGAAATGCTGGAAAGCCAAAACTCGCATTTACTTAACTTGGCGTACAACTTCTTATCTCTCAAGGTCTGTAGGGCAAGTCTCAGATGATTCTCGTGCTCGCTCGCACTCCCGGAATAGATCAATATGTCGTCGATAAAAATAATGACGAACTCATCTAGGTACGGCTTAAAGACTCTGTTCATCAGGTCCATGAATGCTGCTGGGGCATTGGTTACTCCGAAGGGCATTACCAAAAATTCGTAGTGGCCATATCTTGTCCGAAAAGCAGTTTTCTCAATGTCCTCGGCTTTAACCTTCAACTGATGGTAGCCCGACCTAAGGTCAATCTTGGAAAAGACTCGTGCTCCTCGTAGTTGATCAAGCAAATCGTCGATTCTAGGCAATGGGTACTTGTTCTTGATGGTCACCTTATTAAGTTCTCTGTAGTCAATGCAAAGACGAAGTGTGCCATCCTTTTTCTTAACAAATAGAACGGGTGCTCCCCACGGTGAAGTGCTCGGCCTAACAAATCCTTTGTCCAACAATTCTTGTAATTGCGATTTCAGCTCTCTAAGTTCGGCTTGAGCCATTCTGTAGGGTGTTTTGGAGATAGGTTGCGTTCCTGGCAGGACGTCCACAGTAAACTCTATTTCTCTATCGACAAGGTGGCCAGGCAACTCATCTGGAAAGACGTCGGGGAATTCCTCAACAACGGGTATGTCGGCTAACTCAACATTTCCATTCAGATCACTTAGTATACTGCATAAATAACCCTTACATCCTTTTTGGATCAACTTGTAGGCCTTCATGGATGAGATTAAGTAAGGTGGGGGTACTACTCCTTTACCCTGGAAAATGACCTCGGCTTGACTTGGGGTCTTCAATGTGACGTTCTTAGTAACACAATTAATGGATGCATGGTTCGCCACTAACCAATCCATTCCCAATATAACATCGAAGTGAGTCATGTTTAATGGCATCAAATCAACTAACAATTCTACACTCTCAATCATAGCAATACACGCCCTATAAATGGATGTAACAATCATATTTCTCCCAGATGGAGTAGACACAGATAATACATAATCGAGGGGTTCTAATTCTCTATCCAACTTCTCGGCGAATATAGTGGACACAAATGAATGCGTAGAACCCGAATCAATCAATACGTATGCATCTTGAGAACAAATTGAAATGGTACCTGACACCACTGTTTCAGCATTCTGGGCGTCTCCTGGCACCAATGCGAAAACTCTGCCCTGCCTCGCCTGTACTCCCCCGATGTTATTCTTCTGCGCAGAGCTCGAGGTGCTTCCAGTCCTCTTCCCATCATCGGTCCTTGCTTTCGGGCAGTCCTTCACGCGATGGCCTATCTCGCCGCACTCATAACAAGCTCCTGTTGCCCAACGACAAACCCCGAAATGTAGCTTTCCACAACTCGCGCACATCGGCTTAACGTTACCTTCCTGATTTGAGTTGCTGGAACTGTCTGTGCTTATCTTCTTCTTGGCATTGAACGGAACTCGGCGATTGTCATAACTCTGTCTCTTCCTCTGACCCTCACCTGAACTCTGGTACCGGTTCAAGTTAGCTTCAGCTAGGATGGCCTTGTCCAGTACTCCGGCGTACGTCGGCATATTGAGCATATTGACCCGATCTTGTATCGGTCCACGCAACCCACTTTCGAACTTCCTCGCCTTTCGGTACTCGTCGTCAACCATATGAGGCGCATATCTCGCTAGTTCAGTAAAGGCACGATCGTACTCTGCGACCGTCTTGTTCCCTTGGATCAGATTCTGAAACTCCGTGGTCTTTCGGTCTCGGACGCTGAGGGGGAAATGCTTGTTGTAAAACAACTCCAAAAATTTTGCCCAAGTCAAACCCGGATTGCTTTCTCGGACCATCATCCACCACCTACGAGCATCGTCGTCCAATGTGAATGCTGCCAGAGATACCTTCTGGGCGTCTGTACTGGGGAAAACTTCAAACAACTTCTCCATCTCTAAAACCCATGCCTCGGCTTTCATTGGTTCTATGCCTCCCTGAAATCTAGGCGGTTTCATCTTCTTGAACTCTCTGATTAGAGTTATCGTGTCGTTCCCATACAAAGCTTGCTGCGGAGGCACTTGTGGCACTGGAGGGGGTGGAGCTGCATATCGGCCATTCGTCTGTTCGGCATGCATAGAAGTGGTACCAGTATCCTGCGGCCTAGGTTGTCTCTGCTCACGAACCAAGCCTTCGACTAACCTTTCCAATCTCTCCAACCTGTCTTCCGATCGATCTCGGCCAACCGGGGGTCTACCTCTCCTCATGATGCTAGGGGGGATGCAAGATGAGACTTTAAAACAACTAAACAAATAACACATACGCAAGTAACGAGCGTCTAGGCCAAAATGATGCACACATAGTCAAGTAGCAAGCAATATGATGCAATTCCTAACATCATTCTAAGGGAAATCCTAGGCTCTCTAGGACTCAAGGTGTGTGATTAACGTACTACAAGGATCTTGTGCTCTGATACCAATCTGTCACGCCCCCAAACCGCCCCTAGTAGTTTGGTGCCGTGATGGCCAGTAACCCGAGGTTACCGAAGGCCGACTTACAAAATCACACACAATCAGAGTATAAAATATGGGGCTTACAAGTGCGGAAGCGATATATATACATATACAAAATCTAAATAGTCCGTAAGAGCCGTGCATAAGTCCAATGGAATGTCATACATCAAACATCTTTACAAGTCTTACAACTTAAATACAAGAATGAAATGAAATACAAAACACATCTTGACCAAAAGGCTTCTCAAGCCGACATATGCCAAACAAACAAAGAAACATAAGCCGAGAAGCATAATCTTCAAGACGATGCAAAACACAAATCCAAAACATGTCGGCTATGCGCCCAAAACACATCGGCAATCACGTCTAAGCCTCAATGCCTTCTTGTTCATCACCTACATATATATAGAGAGGGTGAGCTTGGATACTCAGTGAATGATATTAGAAATAAAGGTTTTGCATGATTGATATCCAAGATTTCTTTCAAAACAATACATAGCATACTTTACAATCAAGAGGGAAATCAAGTTCATTGCCGGCCTTCCAAGTTCTTTGGATGTTATTACATCTACTTAATACAAGAGGGTGATGACAATTCCAAGACAAGAGTGTAGTTGCATTATAGTCCCCTGCAACTAAGGACTTTCAAGACAAGAGTGCTGCGAAAGTTTAGAGTCCTCTAGCACTAAGGACTGTCAAGACAAGCTGTGCTGCGAAAGTTTAGAGTCCTCTAGCACTAAGGACTTTCAAGACAAGCTGTGCTGCGAAAGTTTAGAGTCCTCTAGCACTAAGGACTTTCAAGACAAGCTGTGCTGCGAAAGTTTAGAGTCCTCTAGCACTAAGGACTTTCAAGACAAGCTGTGCTGCGAAAGTTTAGAGTCCTCTAGCACTAAGGACTTTCAAGACAAGCTGTGCTGCGAAAGTTTAGAGTCCTCTAGCACTAAGGACTTTCAAGACAAGAGTGCAGTCGCATTATAGTCCCCTGCAGCTAAGGACTTTCAAGAAATGTCATCAAAACAAGATAGTGTTTAATATACAAATAGGGATAGTCATTCATGCTAAATCAAATACTTTTCAAGACAAGGCAAAACAAGATTTATCAAAACAAGTGTAACATAGCTTTATTAGAAATACCACTCACTTAGTTTCTTCACACGTCGGGGTCGAGACAAGCCCAAGTCCTACAAACACAGGGCAAAGCCTATTGAATGCACCTTCAACAAGTTTCGTATGTACTCAAATGTTTTCGGAAAACATGCTGGGCACCAACCAGGTCTAGGCCGAGGTTCCACACCTCCTTGCCGAGGTGTGTTCCCGAGGGCCACATGCAAGGAAAAGAGATCGGGAAACTCTGGGTTCCCCTCTGCTGATGAACATGAAGAACATGGGCGTGAAAACATGAAAAATACGAATGTTTGATCATAATCTGTCATCACAAATCTGAGGTTTTCGTGCTATGAGTTTGAAAACATGGACCTGGGTACCCATACTTGGAAATCATGCAAGAACAAACACAAAACGTGAATCTAGGCATAAAGCTTTCAGATCAAAACAAGACTTTCTTGAAGAACACATGAATGTCATTTTCTCTTTCTAAAATCGAGCTTCAAAACGATGCATGGCTTACAAATCATTTTCAATCATGCAATGCAATAACATAAACATAAAGAACATTACGAGTAGATCAAGAATCTAACCTTAGAATGCGGATCTAACGGTTGGATCTCTAGAAATCAAGCTTGAAGATCTACTTCCTCACTCTAAAACTCTTTCTTCCTCCTAGAGCTTCTCTCTCTACAAGACAAGGTTATGACACCAAATGATAGTTTTCTATACCCGGTTCTGGGGTTAACCCTCTGCTGAGACACGTGGCGGCGATTGGTTGGGTTCATTCTGAAAAGGTGGCTGACAGGCCAGACAAAGCATGGTGGAAGGGTGTTCAACAAGCAAAGCGGTATGGGCTCTCTGACAGGCTATGACATCGGCTAACAACGAGGCATACTTAACAAGCTACACGGAGTGGCACTCCGGCAAGGAGTGACATCGGCTAACAAAAGACTTCGGCAACTAAGATGACAATGACCTCGGCTAGGAGGGACAACACTTGACTAAGCTGTGCCACATCTTGGCCTAGGTGCGCCACACCTTGGCCTAGGTCATACCGCTCCAGGACGAGATCACTTGGGTGCAAGGTAACATCTCGGCTAATGTGGTCAAGGCAAGGACGGAGGTCAACAAGGGGTTTCAAGATACTAATACTAGACTAAGGATGACCTCGGCATTGGAATAACATCGGCTAGTATAACTCAAGCAAGGCGTAACCTAGGTTTCGCATTAAGGGAGGAACAAGACAAGCACACTACACTTAGACAAATCACAAGGCTTCAAATCAAGACGTGGATCGCATTAGCTCAAACGAAACATGTCACGCCCTCAAAATAAACCCATTATATGTATATCATAGACATGCATTATTTAAAGAAAACAATTTGTTCATTCATTCATCAGAGTATTACTATTGAAAGACATCACATGTAACATCTTGCAACATCAAAATAAATGCCCTAAGGGCTTACATCTTTCCAAGCTAACACTTGGACACAAAAGGGATGAGTACTAACTCATTTACAAGTTAAGCCCTAAGCTTGAATGTTTACATGAAATCTCAAAAATAACAAAATAAAACATATAACTAAAGACAAGTCTTCAAAATCCCAAACATCAAATCCTTCCAGGCTAAGTCCGTGGAGGTAGCTTATCACCTGAACCTGAAAATGATGTTCCCATAAAGGGTGAGCCACAGCCCAGTAGAAAAATACTAAACCAAATATAAGCATTGAATAAAGCTATAGCATTCAATAGATGGTTAACTAAGATAATCAATTTTATCGTTAAACAGTCTCATGACACTAATGTCTAAGACACATTTCACTTTCCATTATTATCAACATGGCTCAGAACCTGGCCAACTTACAACAGTGAATTGTATATCATATTCACATTACTTCCAATATCAACAAAACAAACGAGACTCATGCTCATGTCAAAACACTTCATACTTCCCATTTGATACACATTTTAGTGCTGTATCAATAATCATGTAAAAATACTTCAATATAATAAGCACACATAAAAATGGTGCTAATGGAGTCCATCCCCTATCTCCTCCCAAACAAAAATCCGGTTTAGAGGTCCATCCCCTATCTTCCCCTAAACCGTGGAGTACATCCCCTATCTCCTCCCACACAAAACAATGTATGCAAATGCAATGCTCAATCAATACACGTATTTTCTGTATCAATGCAATAGTCAAAATTAATGACTTAACCAATGTGATTAGTTTCAGTTATTCCTAATCCACATGCAATGTCTACAACAATCACGACTATTCTCCACCGATAGCCCAAAACAGTTATTTCTAGACTGGAAATAAATATATCAACAATTCAATAGGTGAGTGATTTAAATCATCCAACTACACCATTTAATCAAAGAATTCATCAATTTCATGAATTTAACCAAATTCCCCAATTCCCTTAAATTAATTTTACAAATTAATTAATTAATACAACTAGGGTTTTTCCCAAAATTATCTAAGTAACCCCAACATCTTGAAATACCAAAACTTAGAACAAAGCTTATAAAATAGAGTAGGAAATCCCTACCTTGAAGATCACAACTAAAATAGAGAAGATGGAGATGGTGACCCAAAATCCAAAGTGCTCCGAATCCTCTCTTTTTCAGATTAAAAGAAAGATCTCGCGAAGCTCTACCTTTCTTCCAAAAGAACTAGGGTAGAAGACCACAAGGAATAGATCAAATCTTGGAGAGAAGGTAAGAGTAGAGAGAGAAACTCTCAAGGGGCGGTTTTTTAAAAGTTAAGAGATGAAAAGTAGGTCAAAAAGTGATCAGAAAAGTGAAATCACGGACTGATGTAGTCGACTCTACGCTCGAGCGTAGAAAGCCCCGCTCGAGCGTAAGACACAGAATCATGCTCGAGCGTGAAGAAAGCCGCTCGAGCGTCGATTGCACCCTTTCAGAAGTTTTGCAGGCGCTGCACCCGCTCGAGCGTCAAACTCCCCGCTCGAGCGGAGGAGCAAAAACAAGGGATCACGCTCGAGCGTAAAAACTACCGCTCGAGCGGAAGAACTGCAGAGCAAAATACAGGGAGATGGAAAATCCCGCTCGAGCGTCAAAACTCCCGCTCGAGCGGAGAAGCAACAACGAAGGGCCCGCTCGAGCGTTAAAACCTCCGCTCGAGCGTGAAGGCCAAAATCTGGGCATCACCTATTGGCATCAAAATTCAACCAACCTGTACCAGACCCGTCCAACACAACCTATACTTCAAATACAAAGAGATTAAAGGACAACAACAACCAATAAATAATGACAGGATCTACGGAGCCTAAGTCCGGATACAATAATCTAAAGAGAAAAGACCGGGGTCGCTATAAAACAACCACAACATACACATGCAAACTAAACAAGTCATAATCATACCGATGCTCATGAACATGATGAGGACATAAAGTGTGGGTTCCTGCAGGTTTCTTGAATGAACTTCCAATTTTAATTTTCTGCAACTTCCATTTTTATTTCTATTCAACTTCTTTTTTTATTCAAGTTTCTTTTCTATTCAACTTCCTTTTTTATTTAATTTCTAAATAGATCATTAAGGTATAGTGGTTTCTGGATTGAACTTCCATGTTTAATTTTAAGCAACTTTCACTTTTGTTTCTATTCAAATTCCATTTTTGTTCAATTTACTTTTCTATTAAACTTCCATCTTTATTTAATTTCCAAATAGATCGTTAAGGTGTAATGGTTTCTGGATTGAACTTCCATTTTTAATTTTCTGTCACTTCCATTTTTAATTTTATTCAACTTCTATTTTTATTCAATTTACTTTTCTATTATACTTCTTTTTTTATTTAATTTACAAATTGATCGGTAAGGTATAGTGGTTTCTTGAATGAACTTCCATTTTTCATTTTCTACAACTTCCATTTTTATTTTTATTCGACTTCCATCTTTATTCAAGTCATTTTTCTAATCAACGTCCTTTTTTATTTAATTTCCAAATAGCTCGTTGAGGTATAGTGGTTTCTTGAATGAACTTCCATTTTTAATTTTCTGCAACTTCAATTTTTATTTTTATTTGATTTCCATTTTTATTCAAGTCATTTTTCTATTCAACTTATTTTTTTATTTAATTTCCAAACAGATCGTTAAGGTATAGTGGTTTCTGGATTGAACTTCCATTTTTAATTTTATGCAACTTTCATTTTTATTTTTATTCAACTTCCATTTTTATTCAATTTACTTTTCTATTAAACTTCCTTTTTTATTTAATTTCCAAATAAATCGTTAAGGTATAGTGGTTTCTCTAATGAACCTTCATTTTTAATTTTCTGCAACTTCCATTTTTATTTTTATTCGACTTCCATTTTTATTCAATTTACTTTTCTATTCAACTTCCTTTTTTATTTAATTTCCAAATAGATCGTTAAGGTATAGTGGTTTCCGGATTGAACTTCCATTTTTAGTTTTATGCAACTATCATTTTTATTTTTATTCAATTTCCATTCTTATTCAAGTTATTTTTCTATTCAACTTCCTTTTTTATTTAATTTCCAAATAGATCGTTAAGGTATAATGGTTTCTTGAATGAACTTCCAATTTTAATTTTCTGCAACTTCCATTTTTATTTCTATTCAACTTCATTTGTTTTTCAAATTTCTTTTCTATTCAACTTCCTTTTTTATTTAATTGCCATATAGATTGTTAAGGCATAGTGGTTTATTGATTGAACTTCCATTTTTAATTTTATGCAACTTTTACTTTTATTTTTATTCAACTTCCATTTTTATTTAATTTACTTTTCTATTTAATTTCCTTTTTTATTTAATTTCCAAATAGATCGTTAAGGTATAGTGGTTTCTTGAATGAACTTCCATTTTTAATTTTCTGCAACTTCCATTTTTATTTTTATTCGAGTTCCATTTTTATTCAAGTTATTTTTCTATATAACTTTCTTTTCTATTTAATTTCCAAATAGATCGATAAGGTATAGTGGTTTCTTCAATGAACTTCCAATTTTAATTTTCTGCAACTTCCATTTTTATTTCTATTCAACTTCTTTTTTTTATTCAAGTTTCTTTTCTATTCAACTTCCTTTTTTATTTAATTTCCGAATAGATTGTTAAGGTATAGTCGTTTATAGATTGAACTTCCATTTTTAATATTATGCAACTTTCACTTTTATTTTTATTCAACTTTCATTTTTATTCAATTTACTTTTCTATTAAACTTCCTTTTTTTTTTAATTTCCAAATAGATCGTTACGGTATAGTGGTTTCTTGAATGAACTTCCATTTTTAATTTTCTGCAACTTCCATTTTTATTTTTATTCAACTTCCATTTTTATTCAATTTACTTTTCTATTAAACTTCTTTTTTTATTTAATTTACGAATAGATCGTTAACGTATAGTGGTTTCTTGATTGAACTTCCATTTTTAATTTTCTACAACTTCCATTTTTATTTTTATTCAACTTCCATCTTTATTCAAGTCAATTTTCTATTCAACGTCCTTTTTTATTTAATTTCCAAATAGCTCGTTGAGGTATAGTGGTTTTCTTGAATGAACTTCAATTTTTAATTTTCTGTAACTACCATTTTTATTTTTATTTAACTTCCTTTTTCATTCTAGTTTCTTTTCTACTCAACTTCCTTTTTTTATTTAATTTCCAAATAGATAGTTAAGGTATAGTGGTTTATGGATTGAACTACCATTTTTAATTTTATGCAACTTTTATTTTTATTTTTATTCAACTTCCATTTCTATTCAATTTACTTTTCTATTAAACTTCCTTTTTTATTTAATTTCCAAATAGATCGTTAAGGTATAGTGGTATCTTGAATGAACTTCCATTTTTAATTTTCTGCAACTTCCATTTTCATTTTTATTCGACTTCCATTTTTATTCAATTTATTTTTCTATTCAACTTCCTTTTTTATTTAATTTCCAAATAGATCGTTAAGGTATAGTGGTTTCTGGATTGAACTTCCTTTTTTAATTTTATGCAACTTTCATTTTTCTTTTTATTCAACTTCCATTTTTATTAAATTTACTTTTCTATTAAACTTCCTTTTTTATTTAATTTCCAAATAGATCGTCAAGGTATAGTGGTTTCTTGAATGAACTTCCATTTTTAATTTTCTGCAACTTCCATTTTTATTTTTCTTCGACTTCCATTTTTATTCAATTTACTTTTGTATTCAACTTCCTTTTTTATTTAATTTCCAAATAGATCGTTAAGGTATAGTGATTTCTGGATTGAACTTCCATTTTTAATTTTATGCAACTTTCATTTTTATTTTTATTCAACTTCCATTTTTATTCAATTTTCTTTTCTGTTAAACTTCCTTTTCTATTTAATTTCCAAATAGATCCTTAAGGTATAGTGGTTTTTGAATGAACTTCCATTTTTAATTTTCTGCAACTTCCATTTTTATTTTTATTCGACTTCCATTTTTATTCAAGTCACTTTTCTATCCAACTTCCTTTTTTATTTAATTTCCAAATAGATTGTTAAGGTATAATGTTTTCTTGAATGAACTTCCAATTTTAATTTTCTGCAACTTCCATTTTTATTTCTATTCAACTTCTTTTTTTATTCAAGTTTCTTTTCCATTCAACTTCCTTTTTTATTTTATTTCTAAATAGATCGTTAAGGTATAGTGGTTTCTGGATTGAACTTCCATGTTTAATTTTAAGCAACTTTCACTTTTGTTTTTATTCAAATTCCTTTTTTGTTCAATTTACTTTTCTATTAAACTTCCATTTTTATTTAATTTGAAATAGATCGTCAAGGTATCGTGGTTTCTTGAATGAACTTCCATTTATAATTTTCTGCAACTTTCATTTTTATTTTTATTCAAGTTATTTTTCTATTCAACTTCCTCTTTTATTTAATTTCCAAATAGATCGTTTAGGTATAGTGGTTTCTTGAATGAACTTCCATTTTTAATTTTCTGCAACTTCCATTTTTATTTTTATTTAACTTCCTTTTTTGTTCAGGTTTCTTTTCTACTGAACTTCCTTTTTTATTAAACTTCCAAACAGATCGTTATGGTATAGTGGTTTCTGGATTGAACTTCCATTTTTAATTTTCGGCAACTTCCATTTTTATTTTTATTTAACTTCCTTTTTTGCTCAGGTTTCTTTTCTACTCAACCTTCTTTTTTATTTAATTTCCAAATAGATCG
Source organism: Camellia sinensis (assembly GCF_055761805.1). Classification (NCBI taxonomy): domain Eukaryota; kingdom Viridiplantae; phylum Streptophyta; class Magnoliopsida; order Ericales; family Theaceae; genus Camellia; species Camellia sinensis. Next base: position 8,669,159 of record NC_138962.1, on the reverse strand, counting down.
TTAAGGTATAGTGGTTTCTGGATTGAACTTCCATTTTTAATTTTCTGTAACTTCCATTTTTATTTTTATTCAACTTCTATTTTTATTCAATTTACTTTTCTATTAAACTTTTTTTTTATTTAATTTACAAACAGATCGTTAAGGTATAGTGGTTTCTTGAATGAACTTCCATTTTTAATTTTCTACAACTTCCATTTTTATTTTTATTCGACTTCCATCTTTATTCAAGTCATTTTTCTATTCAACGTCCTTTTTTATTTAATTTCCAAATAGCTCGTTGAGGTATAGTGGTTTCTTGAATGAATTTCCATTTTTAATTTTCTGCAACTTCAATTTCTATTTTTATTTGATTTCCATTTTTATTCAAGTCATTTTTCTATGCAACTTATTTTTTTATTTAATTTCCAAATAGATCGTTAAGGTATAGTGGTTTCTGGATTGAACTTCCATTTTTAATTTTATGCAACTTTTATTTTTATTTTTATTCAACTTCCATTTTTATTCAATTTACTTTTCTATTAAACTTCCTTTTTTATTTAATTTCCAAATAGATCGTTAAGGTATAGTGGTTTCTCTATTGAACCTTCATTTTTAATTTTCTGCAACTTCCATTTTTATTTTTATTCGACTTCCATTTTTATTCAATTTACTTTTCTATTCAACTTCCTTTTTTATTTAATTTCCAAGTAGATCGTTAAGGTATAGTGGTTTCTGGATTGAACTTCCATTTTTAGTTTTATGCAACTATCATTTTTATTTTTATTCAATTTCCATTTTTATTCAAGTTATTTTTCTATTCAACTTCCTTTTTTATTTAATTTCCAAATAGATCGTTAAGGTATAATGGTTTCGTGAATGAACTTGCAATTTTAATTTTCTGCAACTTCCATTTTTATTTCTATTCAACTTCATTTTTTATTCAAGTTTCTTTTCTATTCAACTTCCTTTTTTATTTAATTTCTAAATAGATTGTTAAGGCATAGTGGTTTATTGATTGAACTTCCTTTTTTAATTTTATGCAACTTTTACTTTTATTTTTATTCAACTTCCATTTTTATTTAATTTACTTTTCTATTTAATTTCCTTTTTTATTTAATTTCCAAATAGATCGTTAAGGTATAGTGGTTTCTTGAATGAACTTCCATTTTTAATTTTCTGCAACTTCCATTTTTATTTTTATTCGAGTTCCATTTTTATTCAAGTTATTTTTCTATATAACTTTCTTTTCTATTTAATTTCCAAATAGATCGTTAAGGTATAGTAGTTTCATGAATGAACTTCCAATTTTAATTTTCTGCAACTTCCATTTTTATTTCTATTCAACTTCTTTTTTTATTCAAGTTTCTTTTCTATTCAACTTCCTTTTTTATTTAATTTCCGAATAGATTGTTAAGGTATAGTCGTTTCTAGATTGAACTTTCATTTTTAATATTATGCAACTTTCACTTTTATTTTTATTCAACTTTCATTTTTATTCAATTTACTTTTCTATTAAACTTCCTTTTTTATTTAATTTTCAAATAGATCGTTATGGTATAGTGGTTTCTTGAATGAACTTCCATTTTTAATTTTCTGCAACTTCTACTTTTATTTTTATTCAACTTCCATTTTTTTTCAATTTACTCTTCTATTAGACTTACTTTTTTATTTAATTTCCAAATAGATCGTTAAGGTATAGTGGTTTCTTGAATGAACTTCCATTTTTAATTTTCTGCAACTTCCATTTTTATTTTTATTCGACTTCCATTTTTATTCAATTTATTTTTCTATTCAACTTCCTTTTTTATTTAATTTCCAAATAGATCGTTAAGGTATAGTGGTTTCTGGATTGAACTTCCATTTTTAATTTTATGCAACTTTCATTTTTATTTTTATTCAACTTCCATTTTTATTCAATTTACTTTTCTATTAAACTTCCTTTTTTATTTAATTTCCAAATAGATCGTTAAGGTATAGTGGTTTCTTGAATGAACTTCCATTATTAATTTTCTGCAACTACCATTTTTATTTTTATTTAACTTCCTTTTTCATTCTAGTTTCTTTTCTAGTGAACTTCCTTTTTTATTTAATTTCCAAATAGATCGTAAAGGTATAGTGGTTTATGGATTGAACTACCATTTTTCATTTTATGCAACTTTAATTTTTATTTTTATTTAACTTTCATTTCTATTCAATTTACTTTTCTGTTAAACTTCCGTTTTTATTTAATTTCCAAATAGATCGTTAGGGTGTAGTGGTTTCTTGAATGAACTTCCAATTTTAATTTTCTGCAACTTCCATTTTTATTCAATTTACTTTTCTATTCAACTTCCTTTTTTATGTAATTTCCAAATAGATCGTTAAGGTATAGTGGTTTCTGGATTGAACATCCATTTTTAATTTTATGCAACTTTCATTTTTATTTTTATTCAACTTCCATTTTTATTCAATTTTCTTTTCTATTAAACTTCCTTTTTTATTTAATTTCCAAATAGATCGTTAAGGTATAGTGGTTTCTTGAATGAACTTCCATTTTTAATTTTCTGCAACTTCCATTTTTATTTTTATTCGACTTCCATTTTTATTCAATTTACTTTTCTATTCAACTTCCTTTTTTATTTAATTTCCAAATAGATCGTTAAGGTATAGTGGTTTCTGGATTGAACTTCCATTTTTAATTTTATGCAACTTCCATTTTTATTTTTATTCAACTTCCATTTTTATTCAATTTTCTTTTCTATTAAACTTCCTTTTTTATTTAACTTCCAAATAGATCCTTAAGGTATAGTGGTTTCTTGAATGAACTTCCATTTTTATTTTTATTCGACTTCCATTTTTATTCAAGTCATTTTTCTATCCAACTTCCTTTTTTATTTAATTTCCAAATAGATTGTTAAGGTGTAATGTTTTTTTGAATGAACTTCCAATTTTAATTTTTTGCAACTTCCATTTTTATTTCAATTCAACTTCTTTTTTTATTCAAGTTTCTTTTCTATTCAACTTCCTTTTTTATTTAATTTCTAAATAGATCGTTAAGGTATATTGGTTTCTGGATTGAACTTCCATTTTTAATTTTATGCAACTTTCACTTTTATTTTTATTCGACTTCCATTTTTGTTTAGTTTACTTTTCTGTTAAACTTCCATTTTTATTTAATTTCCAAATAAATCGTTAAGGTATAGTGGTTTCTTGAATGAACCTCCATTTATAATTTTCTGCAACTTCCATTTTTATTTTTATTCAAATTATTTTTCTATTCAACTTCCTCTTTCATTTAATTTCAAAATAGATCGTTAAGGTATTGTGATTTCTTGAATGAACTTCCATTTTTAATTTTCGGTAACTTCCATTTTTATTTTTATTTAACTTCCTTTTTTGTTCAGGTTTCTTTTCTACTCAACCTTCTTTTTTATTAAATTTCCAAATAGATCGTTATGATATAGTGGTTTCTGGATTGAACTTCCATTTTTATTTTTATTCAACTTCCATTTTTATTCAATTTACTTTTTTATTCAACTTCCTTTTTTATTTAATTTCCAAATAGATCGTTAAGGTATAGTGGTTTCTGGATTGAACTTCCATTTTTAATTTTATGCAACTTTCATTTTTATTTTTATTCAACTTCCATTTTTATTCAATTTACTTTTCTATTAAACTTCCTTTTTTATTTAATTTCCAAATAGATCGTTAAGGTATAGTGGTTTCTTGAATGAACTTTCATTTTTAATTTTCTGCAACTACCATTTTTATTTTTATTTAACTTCCTTTTTCATTCTAGTTTCTTTTCTACTCAACTTCTTTTTTTATTTAATTTTCAAATAGATCGTTAAGGTATAGTGGTTTATGGATTGAACTACCATTTTTAATTTTATGCAACTTTAATTTTTATTTTTATTCAACTTCCATTTCTATTCAATTTATTTTTCTATTAAACTTCCTTTTTTATTTAATTTCCAAATAGATCGTTAAGGTATAGTGGTTTCTTGAATGAACTTCCAATTTTAATTTTCTGCAACTTCCATTTTCATTTTTAATCGACTTCCATTTTTATTCAATTTACTTTTCTATTCAACTTCCTTTTTTATTTAATTTCCAAATAGGTCGTTAAGGTATAGTGGTTTCCGGATTGAACTTCCATTTTTAATTTTGTGCAACTTTCATTTTTATTTTTATTCAACTTCCATTTTTATTCAATTTTCTTTTCTATTAAACTTCCTTTTTTATGTAATTTCCAAATAGATCGTTAAGGTATAGTGGTTTCTTGAATGAACTTTCATTTTTAATTTTCTGCAACTTCCATTTTTATTTTTATTCGACTTCCATTTTTAATCAATTTACTTTTCTATTCAACATCCTTTTTTATTTAATTTCCAAATAGATCGTTAAGGTATTGTGGTTTCTGGATTGAACTTCCATTTTTAATTTTATGCAACTTTAATTTTTATTTTTATTCAACTTCCATTTCTATTCAATTTATTTTTCTATTAAACTTCCTTTTTTATTTAATTTCCAAATAGATCGTTAAGGTATAGTGGTTTCTTGAATGAACTTCCAATTTTAATTTTCTGCAACTTCCATTTTCATTTTTAATCGACTTCCATTTTTATTCAATTTACTTTTCTATTCAACTTCCTTTTTTATTTAATTTCCAAATAGGTCGTTAAGGTATAGTGGTTTCTGGATTGAACTTCCATTTTTAATTTTGTGCAACTTTCATTTTTATTTTTATTCAACTTCCATTTTTATTCAATTTTCTTTTCTATTAAACTTCCTTTTTTATGTAATTTCCAAATAGATCGTTAAGGTATAGTGGTTTCTTGAATGAACTTCCATTTTTAATTTTCTGCAACTTCCATTTTTATTTTTATTCGACTTCCATTTTTAATCAATTTACTTTTCTATTCAACATCCTTTTTTATTTAATTTCCAAATAGATCGTTAAGGTATTGTGGTTTCTGGATTGAACTTCCATTTTTAATTTTATGCAACTTTCATTTTTATTTTTATTCAACTTCCATTTTTATTCAATTTTCTTTTCTATTAAACTTCCTTTTTTATTTAATTTTCAAATAGATCCTTAAGGTATAGTGGTTTTATAGCGATCCCGGGTTTACCCTTGTTGTACAGTGATCCGGACATGTGTCCGTGGAGGTTGGTATTTGTTTATTATCTAGTTTGCATCCTCTTTACTTTGTTTATTGAGTTATAGGATGTGTTGGGCAGGTTTGTTACAGGTTGGTTGTGTTTGGGAGCCTAGTGTTGCTGCCCAGATTTTTGGACCTTCGCTCAAGCGAGGAGTTTTTCGCTCGAGCGAGAGTTGAGTTCGTGTCTGGTGGGTCGAGCCAGAGTGGCTTCGCTCGAGCGAGCGATGGCGTCTGGTTCTGGACCTGAGAGTTGTATTTCTTGGCTCGAGCGAGCTTTTCTTGGCTCGAGCGGTCTGGTTTGTTCTTCGCTCGAGCGAGAGGTCTGTCGCTCGAGCGTGCTTCTGGTTGCAGACCTGACGGTTTGAGTTGTTGGCTCGAGCGAGCATTCTTTCGCTCGAGCGCAGTTCTGAGTTTTTGGCTCGAGCGAGAACTTCTTGGCTCGAGCGAGGGTTTTCTGTGTCTGGTCGCTCGAGCGACCCAGTCTTCGCTCGAGCGAGCGTGTTTTATATCAGCGGGCAGTAGCGTTTTTGAACATCACTTTTTCACTTCCCTTTTCTTTCAAAACCTAGATCCGAGACTCTCTCTCTCTAAACTTACACTCTCTCTAAGAATTGATCTCCCTAGAGTGTGAATCTAGCCTAGGGCCTTTGTTAAAAAGATAGAGGGCGTTGAGAGCTTTGTTTTAATCTGAAAAAGTTTGGATTTGGAGCACGTTGATCTTCGAGTCTTCATCTCCTTTTTGGCTCAAACTTCGAGGTAGGGATATCCTACTCCTCTCTATGGATTTTGTCTTTAAATTTTAGTATTTTGAGATGTTGGGGTTGGTTTGGTAATTTTGTGAAAGTTTGGGGCTTTTGTGCAATTTTACAAAAGTTGGGGTTTTATTCATAATAAACCTAAATGCATGTTTGGCATAGAGAAATGGAATAAATGTTGAATCATTGATGAAAATGGGACCTAAGGGTTGAAATGGTAATTGTGGATAATGACCTAATTACATTGTTTGATTAATTGGGATAATTAATTGTGAGAAATAAGGAATTGAATGTTGATTGAATGTCCATTGTGCATTTATTTTCTGTTTAGAGATAACTGCTTTGGGCTATCGGTGGAGGATAGTCGTGATTGTTGTAGACAATGCATGATGATTAGGCAAACGGAAACTAATCAATGGAATGTGTCATGGAATTTGACGATTGATAGAATGCATTAACTGTATGTATTGAGTGATTGTATATAGAACCAATGTGTTTGTATACGTTATGTGTAGAGGAGGAGATGGGGGATGTACTCCGCGGTTTAGGGGAAGATAGGGGATGTACCTCTAAACCGGATAGTGTTGGGAGAAGATAGGGGATGAACTCCGTAGATACAGCTCATATGCTTGTCTAGTAAAGTGAAGATAGAGCTCATATGCTTATCTTTGTGAAGTGTGGATATAGCTTATATGCTTATCTGTGGATATTGTTGATATACATATCTGTTGTAGAATGTGGATATAGCTTATATGCTTATCTGTGGATATTGTTGATATACATATCTGTTGTAGAATGTGGATATAGCTTATTTGCTTATCTGTGAATGTGGATATTGTTGTTATACATATCTGTTGAGAATGTGGCTAGTGCTTATATGCCTATCCGTTGAAAAGGGGAAAATGAAAAGTAACTTGGACACATTAGTCGTATGACATAAATATGTGATTTATGTGAATGTATCAGTGTTGGCCATCTATCAATTGCTAATATTTTAGTCATTGTTCATGGTTGGTTTAGTGTATTTCTACTGGGCTGTGGCTCACCCTATATGGGAATATCATTTTCAGGTACAGGTAGCATGCCACCTCCAAGGACATAGCTTGGGAGGCTAGAGGCGGGCACACTTTTGTTGATTTACTTTTGATGTATTACATGTAAACTCAAGCCAAGGGCTTAACGTGTATGAGTTAGTACTCTTTTGTTGTAACCAAGTGTTAACTTGGAAAGCTGTAAGCCCGTAGGGCATTTTGCTTTGTTGTTAACATGTAATACTTATGTAATAGAACTCTGATAAATGGAAGAATGTGGAACTTTTGCATCTCAATGCATGTCTTATTTGATGGATTTAATGTTATTATTTTGAGGGCGTTACAGGTTTCTTGAATGAACTTCCATTTTTAATTTTCTGCAACTTCCATTTTTATTTTTATTCGACTTCCATTTTTATTCAAGTCATTTTTCTATCCAACTTCCTTTTTTATTTAATTTCCAAATAGATTGTTAAGGTATATTGTTTTCTTGAATGAACTTCCAATTTTAATTTTCTGGAACTTCCATTTTTATTTCTATTCAACTTCTTTTTTTATTCAAGTTTCTTTTCTATTCAACTTCCTTTTTTATTTAATTTCTAAATAGAATGTTAAGGTATAGTGGTTTCTGGATTGAACTTCCATTTTTAATTTTATGCAACTTTCACTTTTATTTTTATTCAACTTCCATTTTTGTTGAATTTACTTTTCTGTGAGACTTTCATTTTTATTTAATTTCCAAATAGATCGTTAAGGTATAGTGGTTTCTTGAATGAATATGCATTTATAATTTTCTGCGACTTCCATTTTTATTTTTATTCAAGTTATTTTTCTATTCAACTTCCTCTTTCATTTAATTTCAAAATAGATCGTTAAGGTATTGTGGTTTCTTGAATGAACTTCCATTTTTAATTTTCGGCAACTTCCATTTTTATTTTTATTTAACATCTTTTTTTGTTCAGGTTTCTTTTCTACTCAACCTTCTTTTTTATTTAATTTCCAAATAGATCATTATGATATAGTGGTTTCTGGATTGAACTTCCATTTTTATTTTTATTCAACTTTCATTTTTATTCAATTTACTTTTCTATTAAACTTACTTTTTTATTTAATTTCCAAATAGATCGTTAAGGTATAGTGGTTTCTTGAATGAACTTCCATTTTTAATTTTATGCAACTTCCATTTTTATTTTTATTTAACTTCCTTTTTTATTAAAGTTTCATTTCTACTCAACTTCCTTTTTTATTCAATTTCCAAATAGATCGTTAAGGTATAGTGGTTTCTGGATTGAACTTCCATTTTTAATTTTCGGCAACTTCTATTTTTATTCAATTTACTTTTCATTAGACTTCCTTTTTTATTTAATCTCCAAATAGATCGTTATGGTATAGTGGTTTCTTAAATGAATTTCTGTTTTTAATTTTCTGCAACTTCCATTTTTATTTTTATTCGACTTCTATTTTTATTCAATTTACTTTTCTATTAAACTTCCTTTTTTATTTAATTTCCAAATTTATCGTTAAGGTATAGTGGTTTCTTGAATGAACTTCCATTTTTAATTTTCTGCAACTTCCATTTTTATTTTTATTCGACTTCCATTTTTATTCAATTTACTTTTCTATTAAACTTCCTTTTTTATTAATTTCCAAATAGATCGTTAAGGTATAGTGGTTTCTGGATTGAACTTCCATTTTTAATTTTATGCAACTTTCATTTTTATTTTTATTCAATTTCCATTTTTATTCAATTTACTTTTCTATTAAACTTCCTTTTTTTATATATATTTCCAAATAGATCGTTAAGGTATAGTGGTTTCTTGAATGAACTTCAATTTTTAATATTCTGCAACTTCCATTTTTATTTTTATTTAACTTCCTTTTTCATTCTAGTTTCTTTTCTACTCAACTTCCTTTTTTTATTTAATTTCCAAATAGATCGTTAAGGTATAGTGGTTTCTGGATTGAACTTCCATTTTTAATTTTCGGCAACTTCTATTTTTATTTTAATTCAACTTCTATTTTTATTCAATTTACTTTTCTATTAAACTTCCTTTTTTATTTAATTTCCAAATAGATCGTTAAGGTATAGTGGTTTCTTGAATGAACTTCCATTTTTAATTTTCTGCAACTTCCATTTTTATTTTTATTTAACTTCCTTTTTTATTCAAGTTTCTTTTCTACTCAACTTCCTTTTTTATTTAATTTCCAAATAGATCGTTAAGGTATAGTGGTTTCTGGATTGAACTTCCATTTTTAATTTTCGGCAACTTCTATTTTTATTTTAATTCAACTTCTATTTTTATTCAATTTACCTTTCTATTAGACTTCCTTTTTTATTTAATTTCCAAATAGATCGTTATGGTATAGTGGTTTCTTGAATGAACTTCCATTTTTAATTTTCTTCAACTTCCATTTTTATTTTTATTCGACTTCCATTTTTATTCAATTTACTTTTCTATTAAACTTCCTTTTTTATTTAATTTCCAAATAGATCGTTAAGGTATAGTGGTTTCTTGAATGAGCTTCCATTTTTAATTTTCTGCAACTTCCATTTTTATTTTCATTCGACTTCCATTTTTATTCAATTTACTTTTCTATTCAACTTCCTTTTTTATTTAATTTCCAAATAGATCGTTAAGGTATAGCGGTTTCTGGATTGAACTTCCATTTTTAATTTTATGCAACTTTCATTTTTATTTTTATTCAACTTCCATTTTTATTCAATTTACTTTTTTATTAAACTTACTTTTTTATTTAATTTCCAAATAGATCGTTAAGGTATAGTGGTTTCTTGAATGAACTTTCATTTTTAATTTTCTGCAACTTCCACTTTTATTTTTATTTAACTTCCTTTTTTATTCAAGTTTCTTTTCTACTCAACTTCCTTTTTTATTTAATTTCCAAATAGATCGTTAAGGTATAGTGGTTTCTGGATTGAACTTCCATTTTTAATTTTCGGCAACTTGCATTTTCATTTTAATTCAACTTCTATTTTTATTCAATTTACTTTTCTATTAAACTTCCTTTTTTATTTAATTTCCAAATAGATCGTTAAGGTATAGTGGTTTCTTGAATGAACTTCCATTTTTAATTTTCTGCAACTTCCATTTTTATTTTTATTCGACTTCCAATTTTATTCAATTTACTTTTCTATTAAACTTCCTTTTTTATTTAATTTCCAAATAGATCGTTAAGGTATAGTGGTTTCTTGAATGAACTTCCATTTTTAATTTTCTGCAACTTCCCTTTTTATTTTTATTTGACTTCCATTTTTATTCAATTTACTTTTCTATTCAACTTCCTTTTTTATTTAATTTCCAAATAAATCGTTAAGGTATAATGGTTTCTGGATTGAACTTCCATTTGTAATTTTATGCAACTTTCATTTTTATTTTTATTCAACTTCCATTTTTATTCAATTTACTTTTCTATTAAACTTCCTTTTTTATTTAATTTCCAAATAGATCGTCAAGGTATAATAGTTTCTTGAATGAACTTCCATTTTTAATTTTCTGCAACTTCCATTTTTATTTTTATTTAACTTCCTTTTTCATTCTAGTTTCATTTCAACTCAACTTCCTTTTTTATTTAATTTCCAAATAGATCGTTAAGGTATAGTGGTTTATGGATTGAACTACAAATTTTAATTTTATGCAACTTTAATTTTTTATTTTTATTGAACTTTCATTTTTATTCAATTTACTTTTCTATTAAACTTCCTTTTTTATTTAATTTTGTCACGCCCCACTTTTTATTACTCGAAGTCATTACCAAATTCATTAACTTAATTCAATTTCAAGGATGACAAGCGGAAATAAACTCATACATTCAATCCGTATAAGTGATTAACAACACTCTCATTCGTATGCAAAGTAAATATTACATGAACATACTTAATAAATTGCCCTTGGGCTTACATCACTTAAGGTACAAGAAGAAGGGTGTAACCCTTTTACAACAATGGCATTCCGCCAACATAACTGAGGCCCCGTGGCCAGTAAATAAATAGATCCAAATCTTGCAGCTCAACCTGCTTAACACTTGAAAAAGATTCAACAACGTGGGATGAACATATAGTCCAGTAGGGAACTCAACATGGTCCTCAACAATAACAACTTACAGATAGCTATGATCATGAACACTCATTCTCATACTAGAATAGTAATGTGACAGTTTATACAAAATTATATATGTATGAACTTTTCTCGAAAATAACCGTTTCATTCAACACTACAAGTGGTTTGTCTTTCCTTTTTCCTTTCATTAACCCCCATTCCCAATCTTTCATAACATTAACAAATACTTAGGAAGTAATCACACTAAGCCCGATACTCTCTTCCATTTCCTATACATACTCAGATGTACCTTTTCAAACATGTTTATCTTAAAAACATTCGTTCTCCTCCACACTTTCCAAAAGACAAAAATGACATTTTGGTTCGTTTCCATTACTATCATAACTATACATGCATATCTGTGTAAAAATATAAATTTACAACCCACCAACATGTATACAATCAACCAATGGAGTAACTCGGTCCTCCGAACTGTAACCAATCAAATCCATGATATTTTCAGTTACAACGAAACAACAACAATCCCATTTCGCTCTACTAGCTATGTGTGTAGTAAGCCAACAATACACCCCACTCAACTACATTAACAACAAGCCAGTTTACCAGGTGCTAGCTGGAGGGGTATGGTACCTTCGATTATTAGCACAGTCAGTTCTCCAGGTGCTAACTGGAAGGGTATGACACCTTTGATTCTCAGCGTGATCAGTTCTCCAGTCGCTAGCTGGAAGGGTATGATACCTTTGATTCTCAGCGCGTGGCACAACACCAACAATCACAGCACATCAAGGCATAACCAACATGTATAATGCATATACATAAACTATCAAGACACCAGCAATGTGTTAAAGCATAAGAACACATGAACATCTCCTTCCGAGCAGATATACATATATATAATGTATCTAGCACTTCATCACATACGAAGTTCAATTAATCAATGGCAAAATGCAAACCCGACAATTCTACACAACCGTGTCATCCTCCACCGATGACCAAGGATAAAACCTCTAGATGCATATAGTTAGTACATCTATTAAAAGACTCAAATATCATGAATCATAAACCCAACAACAATATTGACATGATAGTTAAAGATACAACTTCTACATGTGTGTTCAACACTCAAGATACAACAATCCAATTCTCAAACTTATTTCGAAAACACTTCCCTCATTTTCACAAAAACGATTCCATTTCCTTTTTGTTATCACAAAACCAACTCCACTAATCTTGTTTTCATAAAATCAACTCCAAAGCCATGGTTAATCCTTTAGGCATTAACACCCTTACCACACTCATTTTGACAGAAGAGATTTACACACAATGGTCAACAAACCCCCATTATAATTTACTCAACCAAAATATAATTTAGGGCTTTTCCTCATTTAACTACAACATGCTAATTTATATTTGTTTTAGCCAAGACAACAATCAATGAAGCCAACCCATTCTCTACACAACCAACCCTAGGTTTATTTCATGATTTTCAAACAAATCCAACATGATACAATTTTTATGCAATACAAAAATTACCACATGTCTATCTATAGACAGAGTATTGAAAAAGAACAAGGAGAATCCCTACCTCAAATGGAGAACTCAAAAGGAGAAGATGACCCGAAATCAAAGTGCTCCAAATCCCAAATTTCTTGGATCACAACGAAGCCCTCGACGATCAACACACTTCTTACAAAGGCCCAAGGTGAGGAAAACACTCTAGCTAGATCAATCCTAAGAGAGAAGTTAGGTTTTAGAGTGAGGTGCTCTCCAATGGCTTTTTCAGAAAAGTAAGAGAGAGAAAGGAAATCAAAAAGTGAACAAAAAGGTCGGATCTCGGCTTTATATAAAAGTCACCCCGCTCGAGCGTCACTCACAGATCCCCGCTCGAGCGTCCAATCCCCCGCTCGAGCGGCGTATGCACTCTCCCAGAACTTTTACAGACATGGTGCCCGCTCGAGCGTCAAACTCCCCCGCTCGAGCGTATACCACTGCAGACGAAATACTGGATGGGTGATTTCCCCGCTCAAGCTCCAACACCCCCGCTCGAGTGGACAAACAACAACAGAGTCCTGCTCGAGCGTCAAAAGAGCCGCTCGAGCGGAGGGACCAAAAACTGGGCAAGGATTTCTAAGTTTTAAAACATCACCAACTTATTCCCAACAAGTCCAACACAACCCAAAACTCTAAGATAAAGAGTAAAGGATAGAAAAGAGGATAAGACAACAACAAATCTACGGAACCAAGCCCGGATTACAGTTCAATAACAACAGGGAATACCGGGATCGCTATAACCTCCCCCCCTTAAAGAATTTCGTCCTCGAAATTAAGGATACGCCAAAACACAAGGCCAACTGATCACACAACACCAACACCCGAGTACTAGGAAAGAAACTACTCTCACTACAAACCTTTAATCCACTCTTACCAAGGAAGAGACTAACCGAGGGAACACGTTCCAAATGACAACACTGTAGGCATAAAAGCCACAACAAAATCAACCCTTCTGAAACAGTTTACTCACATTGACCAGCGCTTCAAGCTAGGTCACTATGCAACAACACGACCAAAGCAAACCTTTTGAGTAAATAATAAGAAAACATTTTCTTGCTCAAGAGACATTTCTCAAAGATAGTCAAATTTTCAATGCTGACATTTCGAATTAAACTTTGCATTTTCCATGCGAAACCCAAAAACTTTGTATACATTTTTTTCACCAACACGGTGTTATCTAATACACAGTCATCCACCATTTATTTGCCAAAAATCATTTATTTGAAATTCCTCAAAACCCTTGAATTAAATCAATTTCTCATCAGCACCCTTAGGTGGCCCAAATACTAGGAAAAGTTTTATTTTCCATTTCTTTCCAAAATAACACTATCAACAACCATCACGCACACGGTGATACCACAACCAACATAGAACATAACATTTCTATAATGATAGTTAATAGAAATAACAACAGCACTATCAACAGATAAGTATAAAAACTATATCACACTCCCAAAGATAAGCATATGAGCTTTATATACACTACCACAACAGATAAGCATATTAGCTGTATCCACACTTCACTAGACAAGCATATGAGCTGTATCTATGGAGTTCGTCCTCCATATCCTCCCAATCCTATCCGGTTTAGAGGTACATCCCCCATCTTCCCCTAAACCGCGGAGTACATCCCCCATCTCCTCCTCTACACACAATGCATATAAACACAAAGGTTCTATACACAATCAATCAATACATAAAGTTAATGTATTCTATCAACTGACAGATTCAATGGCATCACATGTTCGATTAGTTTCAGTTTTCCTTAACCAACATATAAAGTCTACAACAAACGAGACTAACTTCAAGGTGACCGATGTCAACCCAAAACCCGATACCAACAAGCTGCCTAAACAACTCAATAAACTCCACACTCAGTAATCCACACACTGATGTGCCACTAACCCCACACGCGGAGTTCCCCACACAAACCCCCAAAATTTGGAATCTCACTGGATCTCCTAAAATCAAACCACACCAACACTGTGTCTAAGGGAATTACTATTTCCCCCCCCCCCATGGCTACGTAGCAAGCCTGCTCATCTCCTTGACCGAAAACCGACTTGGTAAACCTCAATTACAACAACCCAATCACGAAGGACAATTTGACCGACGCTAAACTCGCCACCCTAGAACACAACCTGTTCTTCCTCTTAAGAATGCTGCCAGCCTCCACTCACAACCATACCCAACATTCACACATAACCTTGCCAACATCCCGCAACTCTCAAAACCACCACATCTAACACATTCTCCCACGGATTCCCGTTCTCAACAAATAATCATTAAAGTGAATAAGGCACATAGGCCGTCACACAACTAACTCATCATACAGTACCAAGCAAGCAACAACATTAGGATCATTGACCCCATTAACAACTTCTCAATATAAAAGAGAGCTTAAAACTCATACATACTCCCCAATACCTGAGGGTTAAACGAACAACAAAATACATATATACGATATAAAAACATGGTGCCTCAGCATCCAACAGTACACCGGTCAACAACAAGATGATTCACATGATACACCACCGGCCAACAACACAAAAGTCCCCCTATAAGGTATAGTGGTTTCTTGAATGAACTTCCATTTTTAATTTTCTGCAACTTCCATTTTATTTTTAGTCGACTTCTATTTTTATTCAAGTTATTTTTCTATTCAACTTTCTTTTTTATTTAATTTCCAAATAGATCGTTAAGGTATAGTGGTTTCTTGAATGAACTTCCAATTTTAATTTTTTGCAACTTCCATTTTTATTTCTATTCAACTTCTTGTTTTATTCAAGTTTTTTTTCTATTCAACTTCCTTTTTTATTTAATTTCCAAATAGATCGTTAAGGTATACTGGTTTCTGGATTGAACTTCCATTTTTAATTTTATGCAACTTTCACTTTTATTTTTATTCAACTTCCATTTTTATTCAATTTACTTTTCTCTTAAACTTCTTTTTTTATTTTATTTCCAAATAGATCGTTAAGGTATAGTGGTTCCTTTAATGAACTTCCATTTTTAATTTTATGGAACTTCCATTTTTATTTTTATTCAACTTCCATTTTTATTCAAGATATTTTTCTATTCAACTTCCATTTTTATTTAATTTCCAAATAGATCGATAAGGTATAGTGGTTTCTGGATTGAACTTCCATTTTCAATTTTATGCAACTTTTACTTTTATTCTTATTCAACTTCCATTTTTATTCAATTTACTTTCCTATTAAACTTCCTTTTTTATTCAATTTCCAAATAGATCGTTAAGGTATAGTAGTTTCTTGAATGAACTTCCATTTTTAATTTTCTGCAACTTCCATTTTTATTTTTATTCGACTTCCATTTTAATTCAATTTATTTTTCTATTCAACTTCCTTTTTTTATTTAATTTCCAAATAGATCGTTAAGATATAGTGGTTTCTTGGATGAACCTCCATTTTTAATTTTTTGCAACTTCCACTTTTATTTTTATTCAACTTCCATTTTTATTCAATTTACTTTTCTCTTAAACTTCTTTTTTTATTTTATTTCCAAATAGATCGTTAAGGTATAGTGGTTCCTTTAATGAACTTCCATTTTTATTTTTATTCAACTTCCATTTTTATTCAAGATATTTTTCTATTCAACTTCCATTTTTATTTAATTTCCAAATAGATCGATAAGGTATAGTGGTTTCTGGATTGAACTTCCATTTTTAATTTTATGCAACTTTTACTTTTATTTTTATTCAACTTCCATTTTTATTCAATTTACTTTCCTATTAAACTTCCTTTTTTATTCAATTTCCAAATAGATCGTTAAGGTATAGTGGTTTCTTGAATGAACTTCCATTTTTAATTTTCTGCAACTTCCATTTTTATTTTTATTCGACTTCCATTTTAATTCAAGTTATTTTTCTATTCAACTTCCTTTTTTTATTTAATTTCCAAATAGATCGTTAAGATATAGTGGTTTCTTGGATGAACCTCCATTTTTAATTTTTTGCAACTTCCACTTTTATTTTTATTCAACTTCCATTTTTATTCAATTTACTTTTCTCTTAAAATTCTTTTTTTGTTTTATTTCCAAATAGATCGTTAAGGTATAGTGGTTCCTTTAATGAACTTCCATTTTTATTTTTATTCAACTTCCATTTTTATTCAAGATATTTTTCTATTCAACTTCCATTTTTATTTAATTTCCAAATAGATCGATAAGGTATAGTGGTTTCTGGATTGAACTTCCATTTTCAATTTTATGCAACTTTTACTTTTATTTTTATTCAACTTCCATTTTTATTCAATTTACTTTCCTATTAAACTTCCTTTTTATTCAATTTCCAAATAGATCGTTAAGGTATAGTGGTTTTTTGAATGAACATCCATTTTTAATTTTCTGCAACTTCCATTTTTATTTTTATTTGACTTCCATTTTAATTCAAGTTATTTTTCTATTCAACTTCCTTTTTTTATTTAATTTCCAAATAGATCGTTAAGATATAGTGGTTTCTTGGATGAACCTCCATTTTTAATTTTTTGCAACTTCCACTTTTAATTTTTTGCAACCTCCATTAATACTACTTGGTTCTCCTAAGTGTAAACCATTTATTTCCACTATGGATTTCCAGTAATTAATTTTTGATATTTGTTCCTGGTTGGTGCTACAGGGACAGGGTTCTTCTGGTTCATCTTCATCGGAGGAGGTAGAATATAACTGGTTAAGCTCATTCTCAGAAGGGAGTTCATCTTCAGTTGAAAATTCTTCAGCTTCTAAGGCTTGAATTAACTGGTCTGTAATGTCGGGATCAAGGTTTAATTCATTGACCTTGGATTTTTCTTTAGATCTACATCTATTAGCATAATGTCCTGTTTGGCCACATTTGTAGCATTTAACTTCTGATTTAGATTTTCCTTTTGATTTACTGGTAGATTTCTTTAGATAAAACTTCTTGGTAGGTTTCGGATGGCTAGTCTTTGGATAAGACTTTTTTCTGTACGGTTTAGAGGATTTTTTATGTACAATTTTTCTGGTTTTGGCTGGGTATTTAATACCGGGCTCATAGGCAAATTGGTCACAGAATTCGCCTAATTCTTTTCTACCTGTTAAATTTTGTTGCTTCATTTGGTACTGGAGTTTGAGGTCATTACACAGAGAAAGACCTTCATCGGTAATAATGGACACTAGTTGTCCATAAGTGTACTGTTCATAAGGAATAGACATCCGGTCATGGCGGTCCCGAAGTTTTTTCCGAACTCGTTCAGCAAAGAGGGTAGGAAGGCCATCAATAAATTTAGCTTTCCAATGAGTACTGTTAGCATCAGAGCGTTGGGTAACTTTGAGAAGAAAAACATCCTTATACCAACGGAAATGGGTTAAGGATGGACAACGCAAATTCTGGAGTAACTCGCGACCACGGTCTTGAGTAGAAGTACTGGTGCCAACAAAATGGTAAATGATAGTCTGGATGAGGGTATAAACAGCATCAGACTGTTGGACCTGCTGGTTGGTAGTCGGGTCAAGCTCGATTTTGACAGCGGTCAAAATTTCTGTTTGTTGGAGAGGAGTCATAATATTATCCCACCAACCTTTTAAAATACCGTTGAAGCCATTAATAACAAATTTAGCTATGGCTTGATCATTATTACTGTATTGGCGGCAAACAGTAGCATACATCATCATTTGTTGTAATTTTTTATAGATTCCAAATTCTTATTCACCATCAATATTCCATTCATAAATGGTTTTACCATGGTAACTATTCTGTTCGTTCAGATAGGCTTCTTCATAAAGAAGATCTGGAGGAGTAGGTCTGGAATAGTAATTTCTGGTATGAGGTAAAAATCCTGGTTTTGCAGAATTGTAATAGTTTAGCTTATTGACAGATGAGGGTTCCTGGAAGTTCATTTGAATTTCGTGAATCTGTTCTGGTGATAATGGATCCTGATCAGGGCTGGATTCAGCTCTAAGCATGTGGATAGATCCACCACTAGTTTGACCTGGAGGAGGCTGAGGAGGTTCTGGAGGGCAAACATTAAGTGTTTGCATTTTCTGGAGTAAGGTGTCCATAAACTCAGTATTAGACGATTTTAACTTAAAATTAGTGATGTCTAAAGAGGGTTTTATGGATACTGGATGGAGAGTAGAGACTCCTGTAACAGGTGGAGCTAGGGTTCTATCCTTGAAGGTAGACACAGCTTCTTCAACTCTGGTTAACTGTTTACTGATGGTTTGACAGATAAGATTGGTATAATTATTCTGTCTGGCTAAAGAAGATTCAGCCTTGGTTAATCTAGCAGATTGTGCATCTATATATGCGGTAGCTGATAGAGGTTGTTTGGTAAGTTCCCCGTTGGGTACCAATTCCAAGGCTTGAGCAGGTGGATGAAGAGAATGGATGACTTGGCCTTCAATAGTAGTCCAGGCTTTATACTGATCTTCAATAACTGTGAGGTTTGGTTGAGTAGCTGTAGTATACCATTCTACAAATGGTATGAGTTTCTGGTGTAACCTAAGGTGTTGATAATATTGAGTTTTATAATTGGTTAAGAAATTGAAATTTTCCTTTTCTGTAGATGGTGTAGGGATCTACTGATGGTATGGTCCACTTATCAAGGGCCTGTTTAACATCCTGGTATGCAACTAATTCTGCAGCTTCGGCTAATGAGGAAACAGTATTTCCTACAGTTGTTACTGATTCGGTTCCTGGTATTTCTACGGTATTTTCATTTTGAACTGACATGGTTGTATTGTGATCATATATGTCTAATTTATTAAATTTATATTATCATTATATGTTAATTAAAACTTGGCTCTGATACCATGAAAGGTGCTCACTAAAGGTACGATTAGCATGTCTGTCAACGATTTATGGGGATCAAACGGTCAACGCAATCTCTGCAACACGACCTAAACCCTACGCGACTTGGGTGACGTCCCACTAACCCTATCATTTAATTAACCTTACAACAGCACAAACCCAAGAATTAATATATATATATATATATATATATATAATAATGACATAAATAAAACAAATTAGGACATATATGATCTCATATTACCTTACTGTTGGGGTGGCGGAGGCCTTCTGGCCGCCCAAGCCACCAGATTCTCAGTGATCAGCACTTGGATTTCTGCAAGGTTCTGTTCACACCGTGTTAACTGCTCTGAGATGTAAGGTTGAGTATATCGGTCTGGATTGAGGCTCAGATAATATCTTTTTCGATCAAGCCAGAATTGTTGTGCTGATAATGCTAATTCTAATAAATTAACAGAGGGCATACATACTTAAATACGAATAGCAAACTTTTATTGAGGAAGTAAAATATTTTACAAGAGGGGGTTTGGAAAGAGATTACAAGAGAGGCGATAGTAAAACAAAAGAAAAACTAGAATTTTCGTAATGCCTCAACAAGGGTGAAGGCCTTCCCTTAAATAGACAAAAGAAGATAAGATACAATTATTACATAAGGACAGGTGGAGATCTTCAATTGCACCGACAGATTACACCTATCTTCTTATCTTCAAGGATATCTGAAGAGGGGAACAAGCTTTATCCCTGATACTGATGGAGCATCTGCTTTCTGGAAAGTTGTTTGTCCTGTTGTGCTGACGCTCTAAAGCTCGGGGCCCTTTCCTTTATTACTTTTGTCTTGGGCCATTTTGTCTGCTACTGCAGCTGTAAAGGAATCCCAAAAATTGCCAAGAGTGGGTTCCACTTCATCTTCGGATTGAGACTCTCCTGCTAACACGTGGTCGGTTGGATCGGCCTCTGATTCAGATTGGGTATGACTGGTGCCTGACTTCATGGATACGTCATCTTCAGGAGTAACTGATTGAAGGAACTATTCCTTAAGATAATCCATGCTTTTCAGAATTATCTCATTTTCTGAAAGTTTAGGATATCGCTGTTTGAACTCTTTTTGCATTTGAAAAAAAGGGTTAGATACGGGCGAAGAAGATGGTGCTGGTAATGCTGGTTGTTTGACAGATTCCCAGCAAGCCTTGGTATGCTGTTGAATTTTTGGAAGGAGATCCTTGAGATCCATTTTATCCCACCATTTGATAAAATAAATTCTTTTTAAACGAGGGATCTTATTCTGATAATCACATGCAAAGTCCCATTTCCAAATCCATGGAATGCTGAAGCGGATAGAGAAATGGACAATAGCTTTTCTGATGGAAAGTTCCCTGTTTTTATTTAAATATGAATGGGCACGAGAATAGGCAACATGCCATTCATCAAATTCTGTTCGTACGGAGTCTGGTAAAATGTCAAGGGAAAGTCCGAACTTATCCCACCAAACGAGGAACCAAGAAGGGACATCGTTTTTGAGAACATCGGACGTAATGCGGATAAACCAAGAATGATTCTTGATGGGGTTCTGGTAGTAGAATACCTGAGTAAAGGCATCAATATAATCCCAGTAAGAGTATTTGGTCTGTTTATTCCGTAGATCAATATCCCGGGTAGTATGCGGATGGATGCCCCAAGTAGAAATGGGCATAATATTACGGATTACCATTTTACTGAATTGGATAGGGCTGGCAGCTTTGTTGACATCATGCAAAGTATGCTTGATCTCAGCAACTCCAGTTTCAATGAGGATCTGTTCGAAAATATATCTGTATTGATCAAAATGAGGGGGTGACTGTTGGGTGGTGAGATAACGGCGTTTAATCTCCCACGGATCTGTCATCCACTGTTCATCTGATGGTTCAATCCAGAGGACCGTTTCATCAGAAAGACTGTTAGGAGTGTACGGGTCTTCCGGCCTTAGGAGAACATCCCGTGCCGTTGGATTACTGGTTTGTCCTCCACGAGAGAGGGGTGGATATGCGGATGGATCATAGCGAGGGTTAGAACCCCGGCCACGACCTCGACCTCTTTGGCCTCTACTGGTCATTTGCTGATTTCTGCAAATATTCACGGGTGAAATTTAGAGGCAAACTCCATACTTCGGTTAATAGGAATAATACTACCATTAGAAATATTATGTCCTAAATATCTGATAGTGGTCTGAAATAATTGCATCTTTGGGGCAGATAAAACCAAACCATTTCTGATAATAACATTCTTAAAAATATTAAGATGTTTGACATGCTGGTCAATTGATGAGGAAAAAATTAAAACATCATCAATATAGGAGAGAGTAAATTCTGTAAATGGATTAAAAATATCATTCATGATATCCTGGAATTCTGAAGG
Organism: Camellia sinensis; assembly: GCF_055761805.1. NCBI lineage: Eukaryota > Viridiplantae > Streptophyta > Magnoliopsida > Ericales > Theaceae > Camellia > Camellia sinensis. The sequence goes on along the minus strand of NC_138962.1, from coordinate 8,647,445 downwards.
GGCATTTTTTAGGCCAAAAGGCATAACATTCCATTCATAATGCCCAAAGGGTACTGTAAAAGCCGTTTTATAGCGATCCTATTCTGCAATCTCAACTTGCCAATATCCTGATTTAAGATCAAATTTAGAAAAAATTATAGCATCCTGGAGACAGTCTAAAAGATCCTTTTTGTTCGGAATAGGATATCGAATCCATTTTCTTCTCAAAGTTACCCAACGCTCTGATGCTAACAGTACTCATTGGAAAGCTAAATTTATTGATGGCCTTCCTACCCTCTTTGCTGAACGAGTTCGGAACAAACTTCGGGACCGCCATGACCGGATGTCTATTCCTTATGAACAGTACACTTATGGACAACTAGTGTCCATTATTACCGATGAAGGTCTTTCTCTGTGTAATGACCTCAAACTCCAGTACCAAATGAAGCAACAAAATTTAACAGGTAGAAAAGAATTAGGCGAATTCTGTGACCAATTTGCCTATGAGCCCGGTATTAAATACCCAGCCAAAACCAGAAAAATTGTACATAAAAAATCCTCTAAACCGTACAGAAAAAAGTCTTATCCAAAGACTAGCCATCCGAAACCTACCAAGAAGTTTTATCCAAAGAAATCTACCAGTAAATCAAAAGGAAAATCTAAATCAGAAGTTAATCCAGAAACCAGTATACCTTAACGATATATTTGGAAATTAAATAAAAAAGGAAGTTGAGTAGAAAAGAAACTTGAATAAAAATGGAAGTTAAATTAAAAAAAAAATGGAAGTTGCAAAAAATTAAAAATGAAAGTTCATTCAAGAAACCACTATACCATAATGATCTATTAGGAAATTAAATAAAAAAGGAAGTTGAATAGAAAAAGAACTTGAATAAAAATGGAAGTCGAATAAAAATAAAAATGGAAGTTGCAGAAAATTAAAAATGGAAGTTCATTCAAGAAACCACTAAACCTTAACGATCTATTTGGATATTAAATAAAAAATGAACGTTAATAAAAAAGTAAATTGAATAAAAATGGAAGTTGAATAAAAATAAAAATGAAAGTTGCACAAAATTAAAAATGAAACTTTAATCGTGAAACAACTATACCTTAACGATCTATTTGGAAATTAAATAAAAAATGAAGTTCAGTAGAAAAGAAACTTGATTGAAAAAGGAAGTTAAATAAAAATAAAAATGGAAGTGGCAGAAAATGAAAGTTGGAAGTTCATTCAAGAAACCACTATACCTTAACGATCTATTTGGAAATTAAATAAAAAAGGAAGTTTAATAGAAAAGTAAATTGAATAAAAATGGAAGTTGAATAAAAATAAAAATGAAACTTGCACAAAATTAATAGTGGAAGTTCAATCTAGAAACCACTATACCTTAACGATCTATTTGGAAATTAAATAAAAAAGGAAGTTGAGTAGAAAAAAAACTTGAATGAAAAAGGAAGTTAAATAAAAATAAAAATGGAATTTGCAGAAAATTAAAAATGGAAGTTCATTCAAGAAACCACTATACCTTATCGATCTATTTGGAAATTAAATAAAAAAGAAAGTTTAATAGAAAAGTAAATTGAATAAAAATGGAAGTTGAATAAAAAGAAAAACAAAACTTGCATAAAATTAACAAGGGAAGTTCAATCCAGAAACCAGTATACCTTAATGATCTATTTGGAAATTAAATAAAAAAGGAAGTTGAGTAGAAAAGAAACCTGAAAAAAAGGAAGTTAAATAAAAATAAAAATAGAAGTTGCAGAAAATTAAAAATGGAAGTTCATTCAAGAAACCACTATACCTTAACGATTTATTTGGAAATTTAATAAAAAAGGAAGTTGAATAGAAAAATAACTTGAATAATAATGGAATTGAAATAAAAATAAAAATGGAAGTTGCAGAAAATTACAAATGGAAGTTCATTCAAGAAACCACTATACCTTAACGATCTATTTGGAAATTAAATAAAAAAGAAAGTTTAATGGAAAAATAAATTGAATAAAAATGGAAGATGAATAAAAATAAAATTGAAAGTTGCATAAAATTAAAAATTGAAGTTCAATCCAGAAACCACTATACCTTAACGATCTATTTGGAAATTAAATAAAAAAGGAAGTTGAGTAGAAAAGAAACTTGAATAAAAAATGAAGTTAATAAAAATAAAAATGGAAGTTGCAGAAAATTAAAAATGGAAGTTCATTAAAGAAACCACTGTACCTTAATGATAAATTTAGAAATTAAATAAAAAAGGAAGTTTGATAGAAAAGTAAATTGAATAAAAATGGAATTCGAATAAAAATAAAAGCGAAAGTTGCATAAAATTAAAAATGGAAGTTCAATCCCGAAACCACTATATCTTAACGATCTATTTGGAAATTTAATAAAAAAGAAGTTGAAAAGAAAAATGACTTGAATAAAAATGGAAGTCAAATGAAAATAAAAGTGGATGTTGCAGAAAATTAAAAATGGAAGTTCATTCAAGAAACCACTATACCTTAACGATCTATTTGGAAATTAAATAAAAAAGGAAGTTGAATAGAAAAATGACTTGAATAAAAATGGAAGTCGAATAAAAATAAAAATGGAAGTTGTTGAAAATTAAAAATGGAAGTTCGTTCAAGAAACAACTATACCTTAACGATCTATTTGGAAATTAAATAAAAAAGGAAGTTTAATAGAAAAGTAAATTGAATAAAAATGGAAGTTGAATAAAAATAAAAATGAAACTTGCATAAAATTAAAAATGGAAGTGCCATCCAGAAACCACTATACGTTAACGATCTATTTGAAAATTAAATAAAAAAGTAAGTTGAATAGAAAAGTTACTTTAATAAAAATGGAAGTTACTTAAAAATAAAAATGGAAGTTGCAGAAAATTAAAAATGGAAATTCATTCAAGAAACCACTATACCTTAACGATCTATTTCGAAATTAAATAAAAAAGAAGTTGAATAGAAAAGTAAATTGAATAAAAATGAAAGTTGAATAAAAATAAAAATAAAAGTTGAAGAAAATTAAAAATGGAAGTTCATTCTAAAAACCACTATACCTTAACGATCTATTTGGAAATTAAATAAAAGTGGAAGCTTAATAGAAAAGTAAATTGAATAAAAATGGAAGTTGAATAAAAATAAAAATGGAAGTTGCAAAAAATTAAAAATGGAAGTTCAATCCAGAAACCACTATACCTTAACGATCTATTTGGAAATTAAATAAAAAAGGAAGTTGGATAGCATAGCGATCCCGGGTTTACCCTTGTTGTACAGTGATCCGGACATGTGTCCGTGGATGTTGGTAGTTGTTTATTATCTTGTTTGCATCCTCTTTACTTTGTATATTGAGTTATAGGATGTGTTGGGAAGGTTTGTTACAGGTTGGTTGTGTTTGGGAGCCTAGTGTTGCTGCCCAGATTTTTGGACCTTCGCTCGAGCGTGGAGTTGGTCGCTCGAGCGAGAGTTGAGTTTGTGTCTGGTGGATCGAGCCAGAGTGGCTTCGCTCGAGCGAGCGATTGCGTCTGGTTCTGGACCTGAGAGTTGCATTTCTTGGCTCGAGCGAGCTTTCTTCGCTCGAGCGGTCTGGTTTGTTCTTCGCTCGAGCGAGAGGTTTGTCGCTCGAGCGTGCTTCTGGTTGCAGACCTGAGGGTTTGAGTTGTTGGCTCGAGCGAGCGTTCTTTCACTCAAGCGCACTTCTGAGTTTTGGGCTCGAGCGAGAACTTCTTGGCTCGAGCGAGAGTTTTCTGTGTCTGGTCGTTCGAGAGACGAAGTCTTCGCTCGAGCGAGCGTGTTTTATATCAGCGGACAGTAGCGTTTTTGAACATCACTTTTTCACTTTCTTTTTTGATCAAACCATAGATCCAAGACCCTCTCTCTCTAAACTTACATTCTCTCTAAGAATTGATCTCCCTAGAGTGTGAATCTAGCCTAGGGCCTTTGTTAAAAAGATAGAGGGCGTTGAGAGCTTTGTTTTAATCTGAAAAAGTTTGGATTTGGAACACGTTGATCTTTGAGTCTTCATCTCCTTTTTGGCTCAAACTTCGAGGTAGGGATATCCTACTCCTCTCTATGGATTTTGTCTTTAAATTTTAGTATTTTGAGATGTTGGGGTTGGTTTGGTAATTTGGTGAAAGTTTGGGGCTTTTGTGCAATTTTACAAAAGTTGGGGTTTTATTCATAATAAACCTAGATGCATGTTTGGCATAGAGAAATGGAATAAATGTTGAATCATTGATGAAAATGGGACCTAAGGGTTGAAATGTTAATTATGGGTAATGACCTAATTACATTGTTTGATTAATTGGGATAATTAATTATGAGAAATGAGGAAATGAAATGTTGATTGAATATCCATTGTGCATTTATTTTCTGTTTAGAGATAACTACTTTGGGCTATTGGTGGAGGATAGTCATGATTGTTGTAGACAATGCATGATGATTAGGCAAACGGAAACTAATCAATGGAATGTGTCATGGAATTTGACGATTGATAGAATACATTAACTGTATGTATCGAGCGATTGTATATAGAACCATTGTGTTTGTATACGTTATGTGTAGAGGAGGAGATGGGGGATGTACTCCGCGGTTTAGGGGAAGATAGGGGATGTACCTCTAAACCGGATAGTGTTGGGAGAAGATAGGGGATGAACTCCGTAGATACAGCTCATATGCTTGTCTAGAGAAGTGAAGATAGAGCTTATATGCTTATCTTTGTGAAGTGTGGATATAGCTCATATGCTTATCTGTGAATATGGGATATTGTTGTTATACATATCTGTTGAGAATGTGGATATAGCTTATGTGCTTATCTGTGAATGTTGGATATAGTTTTTATACATATCTGTTGAGAATGTGGATAGAGCTTATATGTCTATCTGTTGAAAAAGGGAAAATGAAAAGTAACTTGGACTCATAAGTCGTATGACATAAATATGTGATTTATGTGAATGTATCAGTGTTGGCCATCTATCAATTGCTAATCTTTTAGTCATTGTTCATGGTTGGTTTAGTGTATTTCTACTGGGCTGTGGCTCACCCTATATGGGAATATCATTTTCAGGTACAGGTAGCATGCCACCTCCAAGGACATAGCTTGGGAGGCTAGAGGCGGACATACTTTTGTCGTTTACTTTTTGATGTATTACATGTAATTCAAGCCAAGGGCTTAATGTGTAATGAGTTAGTACTCTTTGTTGTAACCAAGTGTTAACTTGGAAAGCTGTAAGCCCATAGGGCATTTGCTTTTGTTGTTAACATGTAATACTTACGTAATGAAATTCTGTTATATGGAAGAATGCGGAACTTTTACATATCAATACATGTCTTATTTGATGGGTTTAATGTTATTATTTTGAGGGCGTTACAACTTGGTATCAGAGCGTACCGGGTTCAAATACTTTGGGTACGTGGGAAGTGATTAGTATCACAATGGGTTTGTCTCGCTTGATAGAGACTTGGATGTAGTATCATATGCTATGTGCTTAATTGATAACATGCTTATGTGACTATATGGGTATGGGATTTAGTTTCTAGGATGTTGATTGGATCCTTGGGTTTCTGGGAGTCTTGTTGGAAAAGCACTTGATCAATGCTATTTCTAACCGGAACTCTAGTAACGCCTCGGGACTATCATTATCCGGAAATGAAATTCGTAAGTGCTTCTGTGTTTATGTGCTTACGTGGAGTGAATTACAGTTGTCCGTGCATTAGGACGTGAGTGTTTAGTTTCGGCACATTTGTGAATGTGCTAATGTTCTGTGTTACCTTTATTAGGATGTCAGGACGAGGAAGAGGTGCTAGGCATGGTAGACCTGCGAGGCAGGAAGTACCGTTACCGGAGGAGGTCCCGGCAGTGCAAGAGGGAGTTGGCCAGGCCAATGTGGCCGAGCCAGTGGGTCAGCAGGCCATGGGTGCCTTGGCCAGAGAGATAGCAGGAGCTTTAGGTATTCTTAGAGCTGGGAATCAGGCAGCTGAGGCAGGGCCTTCTTTCTTGAAGAGGGAGTTTTTCCGGTCTAATCCGGATGAGTTTATCGGGGATCCGAAGGAGCCACTGAAGGCTGATGAGTGGCTAGAGAAAATGAGTAAGACGTTCGAGATGCTTGGCATCGAGGACGGAGCACTGAAAGTGACCTTGGCATCCTTCCAACTGAAGGGAGATGCGGGTCAATGGTGGAAGTATGAGAAGGCTCGTGTTGGTGGTACTTGGGAGGCGTTTGTGAATGCTTTTCAGGAGAGGTTTTTGTCTGCAGCAGCTAGGGAGAAGCTGAGGGACCAGTTCAGTCGGCTTAAACAGCAGGGCTTGTCAGTGGCCGAGTTTGAGGCTACTTTTACCAGTCTGTCCAGGTTTGCACCTGAACTAGTGGCGTCCGAGGAACGCCGTTGCTATGAGTTTGAGCGGAAGTTGAGGCGGGGCCTTAAGTTGAGAGTTGGTGGGTCTTATATCCGAGAGTATAGACACCTGGTAGATGCTGCTGCTCATATGGAAATTATGATGCAGGAAGAGGAGGAAGGACAGAGGGGCTCCAAGAGGAGCTAGGATGGTCAGGGTGATGGCAGGAGACAGAGGGGTTATAACCCTCAGCAGTCTCAGGGGTCAGTTTCTAGATCGACCTTTCCAGTGCCGAGTGCAGGCTCGGGGAGAGGCAATCAGGGGGAGTTTGCTTGTTACAAGTGTGGCCAGCTGGGTCACAAGGTTTCTGTTTGCCCGCAGAAGGGTGGGGGTCAGAGAGCTGCTTCTTCTTCAGCTAGACCGCAGAGTCAGAGTTTGGGCAGGGGGCAGCCCTTGTCTTGTTATCAGTGTGGACAGCCTGGGCACCTGAAGAGGTTTTGCCCGCAGTTGAGTGCCACTTCGGGAGCGTCTAGTTCTAGGCAGACGCAGGGTTTTCAGCCAGCTCAGTCTGTGCAGGCCTTGAGGGCCAATCCGGGAGCTTTGTCATCCCAGACTGTGCAACAGTCTTTTGCTTCGAGAGGTGAGCAGGTAGACCAGGGGCCTACGGGGCGCGTGTATGCTGTTACCGCGCAGGATTTAGTACCGGCTCCATCAGTAGTGAGAGGTACTTTTCTGTTTTGCAACTCGGTTGCTAATGTGTTGATAGACACGGGTGCATCTCATTCTTTTGTATCTGCTGCATTTGCATCTGTTTTGGAATTGGAGTTAGCACAGTTAGCATCTCCTATTTGTGTGGTATCGCCTTTGGGTGGTGAGTTGATCCTGAAACAGGGTGTTAGAGGATGTGATATAGAGGTCGCCGACTATAGGCTTCCTTTTCCGTTTGTTGTCATGCCCATGAAGGGTTTTGATGTTATTTTAGGTATGGACTGGCTATCGTCATACCGGGCTGTTATCGATTGCTACCGCCAGAGGGTCACGTTATGTACCTTGAGCGGGGAGTGGTTCCATTTCTTGGGAGATCGGGTTGGTAGTGTTTTGCCACCGGGGTATGATTCGCGAGGGCAAAGTGAGCTTAGTAGTCTACTTGCCAGCTTTGAGAGTGGTGAGAGTGGTGAGACCCTGCTTGTGTTGCCGAGGGTGGTTTGTGAGTATTCGAATGTCTTTCCCGAGATCTTGTTAGTTTGCCACCTCACCGAGAGATAGAGTTCTCTATTGATTTAGTGCCTGGTACGTCGCCGATTTCTATGGCACCTTACCGTTTTGCTCCAGCAGAGTTGGTTGAGTTGAAAGTTCAGCTCCAGGAATTGCTAGATAAGGGCTTTGTTTGCCCTAGTGTTTCGCCGTGGGGAGCACCAGCCCTCTTTGTTAAGAAGAAAGATGGTGCCTTGAGATTGTGTATTGACTACCGGAAGTTGAATCGGGCTACGGTTAAGAATAAGTACCCTATGCCCCGTATAGATGACCTGTTTGACCAGTTGAAGGGTTCCCGTTGTTTCTCTAAGATAGACTTGAGATCGGGTTGCCACCAGTTGAGGGTCAGGGAGGAGGATGTTCCTAAGACGGCATTCCGTACGCGGTATGGCCATTACGAGTTTCTGGTGATGCCATTCGGGCTTACCAATGCACCGGCAGCCTTTATGGACTTGATGAACCGGATCTTCCGGGAATTCTTGGATCGGTTTGTAGTCATTTTTGTGGACGACATCCTTATCTATTCGCCTTCTGACGAGGAGCACGAGGAACACTTGAGAGTGGTGCTTGAGTTGCTTAGAGCCCATAGGCTGTATGCCAAGTTTGGAAAGTGTGAGTTCTGGCTGAGGGAAGTCAAATTCTTAGGCCACGTGGTATCCGGGGAAGGGGTGTCTGTTGATACATCCAAGGTTGAGGCAGTGCAAGATTGGGCACAGCCTAAGAATGTGTTTGAGATCCGCAGTTTTCTGGGATTAGCTGGGTATTACCGTCGGTTTGTGAAAGATTTCTCCAGGTTAGCGTCACCGTTGACTAGACTGACTCGAAAGGGAGTCAAGTTTGTGTGGAGTGAGACTTGTGAAAAGTCATTCCAAGAGCTGAAGGTTAGATTGACCACCGCTCCGGTGTTGATTATTCCGGAGAGAGGGTTGGGTTATGCGGTTTATTGTGTTGCCTCACGGGAGGGACTGGGTTGTGTGTTGATGCAAGAGGGGAAGGTGATAGCTTATGGCTCACGTCAGTTGAAAATACACAAGAATTACCCCACACACGACCTAGAGTTAGCAGCAGTGATCTTTGCCTTGAAAATTTGGAGGCACTACCTTTATGGTGAGAGGTTCGAGGTATTCTCGGATCATAAGAGTTTGAAGTATCTGTTTACACAGAGAGACTTGAATCTGAGGCAGAGGAGATGGATGGAGTTCATCGAGGATTATGATTTTGAGTTTCATTATCATCCGGGAAAGGCCAACGTTGTGGCCAATGCCCTTAGTAGGAAGACCATTAGTGATGTAGCTTGTATAGTCATCCGGGAATGGGAGATGTTGGGAGCACTTGGCGAGTTTGATTTGCTATTGGGCGAATCTGTTGAGGCTGCGGCCTTGTTTTCTGTTGTTGCGCAGCCTACACTTGTGACTAGAGTGTTAGAGGCACAGAGAGGTGACCTTAAGGTAGAATCCCTCCGAGAGAAGATCTCCAGTGGGAAAGTTGAGAAGGGTTTGACGGTGTATCCCGACCTGAGCGTGAGATACCGAGACCGTTTGTTTGTACCGGAGTCTTGCCGAGAGGAGGTACTCCGAGAGTTTCATCATTCGCGCCTTGCGGTGCATCCGGGAGGTACTAAGATGTATCAGGATTTGGGTCGCCAGTTTTGGTGGCGGGGTATGAAGAGAGATGTGGCTGTTTTCGTATCGAAGTGCCTTACTTGCCAGCAAGTGAAGGCCGAGCATCAGAGGCCAGCGGGTTTGTTGCAACCCTTGCCTATTGCCGAGTGGAAGTGGGAGCATGTCACTATGGACTTCGTTGTAGGTCTTCCGAGGACTCAACGGGGTAGTAATGCTATTTGGGTGGTTGTAGACCGGTTGACTAAGTCGGCGCACTTCATTCCTATGCGCGTGAGAGATTCGGTAGATCATCTAGCCGACTTGTATATTCGGGACGTAGTGAGATTGCACGGGGTCCCAGTGACGAGTCTCAGATAGAGATCCTCGTTTTACTGCTAGGTTGTGGCAGAGTTTGCAGAGTGCCCTGGGCACTAAGTTGACCTTTAGTACGGCCTATCATCCTCAGACTGACGGGCAGTCCGAGCGTACTATTCAGATCCTCGAGGATATGCTTTGGGGTTGTGTCCTGGACTTCAGTGGGACGTGGGAGAGGCACTTGCCATTGGTAGAGTTTGCCTACAACAACAGTTTTCAGTCTAGCATCGGTATGGCACCGTTTGAGGCCTTGTATGGCCGACCGTGTAGGTCTCCAGTTTGTTGGGCCGAGGTGGGTGATGCACCTTTGTTGGGTCCGGAGTTGGTTAGGGAGACGACGGAGAAAGTTGAGCTTATCCGTAGGAGGCTTGTTACAGCCCAGAGTCGACAAAAGAGTTATGCCGACCGTAGGAGGAGACCTTTGGCGTTTGAGGTAGGTGATCATGTCTTTCTGAAGATATCACCTAGGCGAGGCTTGATGAGATTTGGGAAGAGTGGGAAGTTATCCCCTCGGTTTATTGGTCCTTTTGAGATCCTTGAGAGGATTGGTGAGGTTGCTTATCGGTTAGCCTTACCGCCGCAGTTGTCCGGAGTGCATGACGTGTTTCATGTGAGTATGCTTCGGAAGTATGAGCCAGATCCATCACATGCATTGGATTGGACCGATTTAGAGGTAGATGAGGATGCCTCGTATGAGGAGAAACCGGTTCGGGTCTTGGATAGGCGGGATCAGGTCCTGCGTGGCAAGACCATTCCTTTGGTGAAAGTCTTGTGGAAACATCACGGAGTGGAGGAGGCCACTTGGGAACGTGAGTTGGAAGTCCGAGAGAAATATCCGGACTTGTTTGTTGATATGTAATCTTGTATTTAAATTTGAACTATTGTTGAACTTAAGAGCTTTTATATATGTCTTAAGTTGTGAAACATTGAAAATGTTTTGGTTTATTGGAAGTATGTTTTGGAACTTGCCTCATATGGAAGTTGAATGTAACATTATATATGTTGAATATATTGTTGAAATTGGAAAAGATAATGCGTAATGTTGATGCATGTTGAAAGTACATATGTTGTTTACATATTGTGAAATGCCTTTGGTTAGAGAGATGGGATGACCGGTAATGGGTCAAATTGTTGAATGTTAAAATATAACATTGTTTAAAATGAAGGAAAACTTATTTTTGAAAACTTGTGCTTAATTTCGGGGACGAAATTCTTTAAGGGGGGAGGTTATAGCGATGCCGGGTTTACCCTTGTTGTACAGTGATCCGGACATGTGTCCGTGGATGTTGGTAGTTGTTTATTATCTTGTTTGCATCCTCTTTACTTTGTATATTGAGTTATAGGATGTGTTGGGAAGGTTTGTTACAGGTTGGCTGTGTTTGGGAGCCTAGTGTTGCTGCCCAGATTTTTGGACCTTCGCTCGAGCGAGGAGTTGGTCGCTCGAGCGAGAGTTGAGTTTGTGTCTGGTGGATCGAGCCAGAGTGGCTTCGCTCGAGCGAGCGATTGCGTCTGGTTCTGGACCTGAGAGTTGCATTTCTTGGCTCGAGCGAGCTTTCTTCGCTCGAGCGGTCTGGTTTGTTCTTCGCTCGAGCGAGAGGTTTGTCGCTCGAGCGTGCTTCTGGTTGCAGACCTGAGGGTTTGAGTTGTTGGCTCGAGCGAGCGTTCTTTCGCTCAAGCGCACTTCTGAGTTTTTGGCTCGAGCGAGAACTTCTTGGCTCGAGCGAGAGTTTTCTGTGTCTGGTCGCTCGAGCGACGAAGTCTTCGCTCGAGCGAGCGTGTTTTATATCAGCGGACAGTAGCGTTTTTGAACATCACTTTTTCACTTTCTTTTTTGATCAAACCATAGATCCGAGACCCTCTCTCTCTAAACTTACATTCTCTCTAAGAATTGATCTCCCTAGAGTGTGAATCTAGCCTAGCGCCTTTGTTAAAAAGATAGAGGGCGTTGAGAGCTTTGTTTTAATCTGAAAAAGTTTGGATTTGGAACACGTTGATCTTCGAGTCTTCATCTCCTTTTTGGCTCAAACTTCGAGGTAGGGATATCCTACTCCTCTCTATGGATTTTGTCTTTAAATTTTAGTATTTTGAGATGTTGGGGTTGGTTTGGTAATTTGGTGAAAGTTTGGGGCTTTTGTGCAATTTTAGAATAGTTGGGGTTTTATTCATAATAAACCTAGATGCATGTTTGGCATAGAGAAATGGAATAAATGTTGAATCATTGATGAAAATGGGACCTAAGGGTTGAAATGTTAATTATGGGTAATGACCTAATTACATTGTTTGATTAATTGGGATAATTAATTGTGAGAAATGAGGAAATGAAATGTTGATTGAATATCCATTGTGCATTTATTTTCTGTTTAGAGATAACTGCTTTGGGCTATCGGTGGAGGATAGTCGTGATTGTTGTAGACAATGCATGATGATTAGGCAAACGGAAACTAATCAATGGAATGTGTCATGGAATTTGACGATTGATAGAATACATTAACTGTATGTATCGAGTGATTGTATATAGAACCATTGTGTTTGTATACGTTATGTGTAGAGGAGGAGATGGGGGATGTACTCCGCGGTTTAGGGAAAGATGGGGGATGTACCTCTAAACCGGATAGTGTTGGGAGAAGATAGGGGATGAACTCCGTAGATACAGCTCATATGCTTGTCTAGAGAAGTGAAGATAGAGCTTATATGCTTATCTTTGTGAAGTGTGGATATAGCTCATATGCTTATCTGTTGTAGACACCCCATTTTTGACCGTCCTCAGGACTTGGGCGTCACCATTTGAACACACGGTGATCTTCCATGTTTGTGTTCGTTTGGAGTTCCCGGAGGTCTTGGCTCGCGCGCCTTGCCTCAGGATCCCCGAACTCGACCGTTTAGTGTCCGGTTTCACACCGAACACTTGTGTTTTGCCTTGGAGAGGCAGGGTAGGGCTTGTAGATCATCCCCACCCACCACCGGCAGTGGCTAAAGGCCACCGGCTGGTTTTTGCTGCCACCGGCAATGTATATTGCCGGCCGGCACTATTTGTTACCGGCCAGCACTCTTTTTGGCCAAGATGGCATGTTTGGCCGGCCGATTGCTGTTCATCTGCTTTTGCAGATATTTTTAGACAGCTGTCTTGCTTTTGCTCCCCTCCATACACGTGTATGGAGGGATCTCCCTCTTGTAAAGCTTGTCTTGTAAGCTTTACAAGAGATATAGAGAGAGGCTTGTCTCTTGAAAAAAAAAAGGAGGTTGGAGAGTTGAGATTTTGGAGAGCAAAAACAGCCATTGTTGAGCTCTTGTTCTAGGGTTTGAGTTAGATACACTTTCTATCGCTCTTTCCCTCTCATTTGTGCACTAGGTGTTTTGTGTCTTACTATTGCACACAAACACCTAGTGTTTCACCTTGCTTTGGCTCTTGAGGTTCTAAAGGACTGGTTTTGAGGTTTTGGTGTAGGATCCAAGCTAAAGGAGGCCATTGGAGCGCCATTTGTGAAGGGGTCATCAAGGGTGAGAATCTAATCCCATTTTCTCCCATTTTTGCATTGATTTTCTACCTATCTTAGAGCTGTTTTTGTGCTTATTGTATAACATAAAAAAATTCTGTTTTTAAGCCCTCTTTATTGTTTATTAAGAGTGTTTTGTTGTTTGAGGGTAGTGGACCACCCTTAGGCCTTGAAAGGCCTCATTTTGAGCCATTTTGTGCTAGCTCCGGGATTTTGGTGTTGAGGTCTCTTCACCACTGAAATTGTCACGCCCCCAAACCGCCCCTAGTAGTTTGGTGCCGTGATGGCCAGTAATCCGAGATTACCGAAGGCCGACTTACAAAATCACACACAATCAGAGTATAAAATATGGGGCTTACAAGTGCGGAAGTAATATATATACATACACAGAATCTAAATAGTCCATGAGAGCTGTGCTTAAGTCCAATGAAATGGCATACATTTTTACAAGGTCTTGCAACTTAGATACAATAAGGAAATGAGATACAAAATACATCTTGACCAAAAGGCTTCTCAAGCCGACATATACAAGTGCACATGAAATATAAGCTAAGAAGCATAATCTTCAAGATGGTACAAAATGCTAATCCAAAACACGTCGGCAATGCACCCAAAAACACATCGGCTACACGTCTAGGCCTCATTGCCTTCTTGCTCATCACCTACATATATATAGAGAGGGTGAGCTTGGATACTCAGTGAATGATATTAGAAATAAAGGTTTTGCATGATTGATATCCAAGATTCTTTCAAAACAATACATAGCATACTTTACAATCAAGGGGGGAATCAAGTTCATTGCCGGCCTTTCAAGTTCCTTGGATGTTATTACATCTACATATTACAAGTGCGATGACATATCAAGACAAGAGTGCAGTTGCATTATAGTCCCCTGCAGCTAAGGACTTTCAAGACAAGAGTGCAGTTGCATTATAGTCCCCTGCAGCTAAGGACTTTCAAGACAAGAGTGCAGTTGCATTATAGTCCCCTGCAGCTAAGGACTTTCAAGAAATGTCATCAAAACAAGATAGTGTTTAATATACAAGTAGGGATAGTCATTCATGCTAGATCAAGTACTTTTCAAAACAAGGCAAGACGAGATTTATGAAAGCAAGTGTAACATAGCTTTATTAAAAATACCACTCGCATAGTTTCTTCACACGTCGGGGTCGAGACAAGCCCAAGTCCTACAAACACATGGCAAAGCCTATTGAATGCACCTTCAACAGTTTCGTATGTACACAATTGATTTCGGAAAACATGCTGGGCACCAACCAGGTCTAGGCCGAGGTTCCACACCTCCTCGCCGAGGTGTGTTCCCGAGGGCCACATGCAAGGAAAAGAGGTCGGGAAACTCTGGGTTTCCCTCTGCTGATGAACATGAAGAACATGAGTGTGAAAACATGAAAAATATGGATGTTCAATCATAATCCGTCATCACAAATCTGGGATTTTCGTGCTATGAGTTTGAAAACATGGACCTGGGTACCCGTACTTGGAATTCTTGCGGAAATAAACACAAAAACATGATTCTTTATGCAAGCTTTCGGATCAAAACAAGACTTTCTTGAAGAACACATGAATGTCATTTTCTCTTTCTAAAATCGAACTTCAAAACGATGCATGGCTTACAAATCAAGTCCGATCATGCAATGCAATAACATGAACATAGAGAACATCTTGAGCAGATCAAGAATCTAACCTTAGAACACAGATCTGACGGTTCGATCTCTAGGAATCAAGCTTGAAGATCTACTTCCTCACTCTAAAACTCCTTCTTCCTCCTAGAGTTTCTCTCTCTACAAGGCAAGGTTATGATACCAAATGATAGTTTTCTTTACCCGGTTCTGGGGTTAACCCTCTGCTAAGACACGTGGCGGCGACTGGTTGGGTTTCCCTGAAAAAGGTGGCTGACAGACCAGACAAAGCATGGTGGAAGGGTGTTCAACAAGTAAAGCGGTATGGGCTCTCTGACGAGGCAATGACATCGGCTAATAACAAGGCGTATTTAACAAGCTACACGGAATGGCACTCCGGCAAGGGGTGACATCGGCTAACAAAAGGACTTCGGCAACTAAGGTGACAATGACCCCGGCTAGGAAGGACAACACTTGACTAAGCTGTGCCACATCTTGGCCTAGATGCGCCACACCTCGGCCTAGGTCGTACCACTCCAGGACGAGATCGCTTGGGTGCAAGGTAACATCTCGGCTAATGTGTCAAGGCGAGAACGGAGGTCAACAAGGGGTTCCAAGATACTACTACTAGACTAAGGATGACCTCGACTTGGAATAACATCGGCTAGCATAACTCAGGCAAGGCGTGACCTAAGTTTCACATCAAGGAAGGAACGAGACAAGTACACTACACTTAGACAAATCACAAGGCTTCAAAACAAGGCATGGATCACACTTGCTTAAGCGGAACAAGTCACAAACATACACATGCAAGCTTAACAAGTCATAATCATACCGATGCTCATGAACATGATGAGGACATAAAATGTGGGTTCCTACAGAAATCTTGAGGGATTTCAGTGGTGAAGATGATGCTTTGAAGTCCCAAGAAGGAGAGGGCCACCCCCTCTCCTTGTTGTCCTTGAAAAGGGCATGTTTTGGCCTCTTGAGAGAGCATTATGCTTGAGTGTGTGTTGAGCATGTTTAGGCTGTTTTTCATGCTTATATATCCATAATATAACATGATTTCAAATTGGTTTTGGTACTCCATGCATGCTTAGCATAGTTGCCTTGTAATGCCTTGTTATGCCTTAACATGTCTTAGGTTGTTAGCCTTTGTTGGAGCATCTTTTAGGCTTAGTCTTGTGAAGATTATGTGCTTATTTTGTCATGCTTTAGGTCTGTCCATAAGTGTTTGGGTCGATTTTGGCATGCATCATATAGCTCCTTTGTATTTAGGCTTGTTGGCCTTGAGCATATGCATGTGTAGCATGACATCTTTGCATCGATCTGGTGATTTGGAGTCACTTTATACGTTATTTCAGTCCCATTTCCATGCTTGTTTGATTGCCTTGCATGCCTCTTTAATGCTTTGGAAGCTTGTGTAGCAATGCTCCATGTTTTGGTATCTATGTATGCCTTTGCATTTGAGCCACTTAGATGCCATCTAAGAAGTCCTTTGGCCTTGTTTTGACATGCTAAAAATCTGTTTTAGTAGTTTAATGCATGCCATGCTTGTTGTGATAAACATGCTTCAAAGCTTCATGACTTGCTTCAAGTACTTGGACCATGCTTGCATGCACTTGCTTGTCTTCTTTAATATGATTTGGCATCATTTTATAACATGATTTTAGAGCTCGCGTTGCATGCCAATTGTTCATGATTGCCTCTTTCAAGTGTGCTTGAATGTTGCTTGCTTTGTGCCTAAGTGTTGGGCCTTAACATGTGTATGTGTGCATGTATGTTCAGCCTTCATTTTTGGACATTATGGCTACTGTTTTGGGCCTTATTAGAGCTGCCTAATCCATGTATAAGTCCATCTTTCCATCTATTTGCATTGCCATATGTATGCTTGTATGCTTGCATAAGCTTGTCACCATGCCATGTTGCATCCTTAGTTTGTATGCTTAGGTTGCACTGCATCTTGCATGCATGCCTTGTTCCTTGACTTAATGATAGGAATTGGGCCTTGTTTGGTTTGATTGGTTTGCATTGCATTTGAAATCAAAGTTGCATACTTGGTTCTTTGGGCCATCATGCATGGAAATGCGTAATTGGTGGTCCGAGAATCGAGGCACATGCCCCTTTGAGTCATTATCATGATAAGGGACATGGTTGGTGCATACATGCCTTGAATTGTGCTTCCATGCTTTGTTTTGCCCTCTGTTGTTGTGAGTTGCAGGTTCTGCAGGCTTTCTTTGCCGACCGGCAGTGTCAGGTGCCGGCCGGCAATCTTTCCTCTGCCGACAACTCCATTTTGTGCTGATGGCCACACACCAGTGCCGGTGGTAATTCCACTCAGCCGGTGGCACTCCCCAGTGTCCAGGGATGCAGTCCTGAGGTTTTGACAGCCTCCAGAGGAGCAGAGGAAAGAAAACAGAGGCAGCCTATGCATGGCGACGCGTTTCCCGAGGCGATTTTCCTATTTTAATTAATTTATTTAATTTGTTAATTAAATTAATTAATTTGTAATATTAATTAGCTTGCGTAGTTAATTAATTTGTAATATTTATTTGGTCCCTCCGAGCGAGGGCAAGCCTGTAATAAGTGTGCATGGGTGGTGTGTATGTCTTCCAATCCCCACTTCTTTCTCCCCTTTTACTTACCTGCTTTGATGGTTAGTATTAGGGCACGTTTAATTTAGCATACCTTATGCTATGCATGTGTGCATCCATACATTTGTATTACATACATTAGGCTCGGTACATCATGCTAACCGCATTTGTACTTCAAATTCTAAACTGAATATGTGATAGTTGTGCATTTCTCATATGCCATGTTTAGGATAGCCGAGCCTATTCTAGCAATACTTTGTATGCGATGCATTAAGCACTTAACATGGACTTGGATCATGCATGTTTGCTAACGAGTTCTTTGTTTTGGCACGAAGTACGATGTAAGTATTTCCGCTTTAGCATATCGCATGAGTGTGAATGTTGCCATGTCAGCATGCTTAACATGTGGCTAGATGCTTATGTGTTATAAACTGCTTGGATGCCTGTGGGTGAAGGTTGGATTGTTTGAGTTGGAAGAACTCATTGAAATCCGTGTTTTAGCCTACTTGCGAGTAGCAAATCCAAAGCATTTTCCAAAACAAACGGATATGCAATGCTTGTTTCCAAATTAGGCAATCTAGTCTATACTTGTTTGCTGCGCGCATAACATAGTAATTCTAGGCTAATAATTGGAATAAGAACACATAAAGTTTTCAAATACGGATATCACGGTTAGTAGAGGCCGGTCTTCTGACCGGGCGAAAGGGGGTGCTCATTGCTGACCTTCCCCGATCGTACCCAAGCTCCCGAGCCGAGACAACTCCGGTGATGACGGACACGTGGCCTTCGGCACCGAGTCAGGGTTTCCTAAATTTTCCCATTTCAAAATATTTAGGTGGCGACTTTGTATCTGGCAAAGCAGTCCATGTTTGGCACTACTTTTTCAAAAATCAGTTTCTCAAAACGATTTGCCAGATTTGGACTCTTTGGTTCAGATTAAGAACCGTGACACAAGTCGAGTCCGAACTGTAGTAACCCCAAATGAACAGAACGGGACTCATCCTCCCGGGGCGTTTGGGGACGTCTACATCTATGAATATGGGATATTGTTGTTATACATATCTGTTGAGAATGTGGATATAGCTTATGTGCTTATCTGTGAATGTGGGATATAGTTTTTATACATATCTGTTGAGAATGTGGATAGAGCTTATATGTCTATCTATTGAAAAAGGGAAAATGAAAAGTAACTTGGACTCATAAGTCGTATGACATAAATATGTGATTTATGTGAATGTATCAGTGTTGGCCATCTATCAATTGCTAATCTTTTAGTCATTGTTCATGGTTGGTTTAGTGTATTTCTACTGGGCTGTGGCTCACCCTATATGGGAATATCATTTTCAGGTACAGGTAGCATGCCACCTCCAAGGACATAGCTTGGGAGGCTAGAGGCGGACATACTTTTGTCGTTTACTTTTTGATGTATTACATGTAATTCAAGCCAAGGGCTTAATGTGTAATGAGTTAGTACTCTTTGTTGTAACCAAGTGTTAACTTGGAAAGCTGTAAGCCCATAGGGCATTTGCTTTTGTTGTTAACATGTAATACTTACGTAATGAAATTTTGTTATATGGAAGAATGTGGAACTTTTACATATCAATACATGTCTTATTTGATGGGTTTAATGTTATTATTTTGAGGGCGTTACAGATAGAAAAATAACTTGAATAAAAATGGAAGTTAAATAAAAATAAAAATGGAAGTTGCATAAAATTAAAAATGAAAGTTCATTAAAGAAACCACTATACCTTAACGATGTATTTGGAAATTAAATAAAAAAGGAACTTTAATAGAAAAGTAAATTGAATAAAAATGGAAGTTGAATAAAAATAAAAATGAAAGTTGCATAAAATTAAAAATGTAAGTTCAATCCAGAAACCACAATACCTTAACGATCTATTTGGAAATTAAATAAAAACGGAAGTTTAATAGAAAAGTAAATTGAATAAAAATGGAAATTGAATAAAAATAAAAATGAAAGTTACATAAAATTAAAAACGGAAGTTCAATCTAAAAGCACTATACCTTAACGATCTATTTGGAAATTAAATAAAAAAGAAAGTTTAATAGAAAAGTAAATTGAATAAAAATGGAAGTTGAATAGAAATAAAAATAAAACTTTCATAAATTCAACCATGGAAGTTCAATCCAGAAACCACTACACCTTAACGATCTATTTGGAAATTAAATAAAAAAGGAAGTTGAGTAGAAAAGAAACCGGAACAAAAAAGGAAGTTAAATAAAAATAAAAATATAAGTTGTAGAAAATTAAAAATATAAGTTCATTCAGTAAACCACTATACCTTAACGATCTATTTGGAAATTAAATAAAAAAGGAAGTTTAATAGAAAAGTAAATTTAATAAAAATGGATGTTGAATAAAAATAAAAATGGAAGTTGCAGAAAATTAAAAATGGAAGTTCAATCCAGAAACCAGTATACCAGAACGATCTATTTGGAAATTAAATAAAAAAGGAAGTTCAGTAGAAAAGAAACTTGAATAAAAATGGAAGTCGAATAAAAATAAAAATGGAAGTTGCAGAAAATTAAAAATGGAAGTTCATTCAAGAAACCACTAAACCTTAACGATCTATTTGTAAATTAAATAAAAAAGGAATTTGAATAGAAAAATAACATGAATAAAAATGGAAGTCGATTAAAAATAAAAATGGAAGTTGCAGAAAATTAAAAATGGAATTTCATTCAAGAAACCACTATACCTTAACGATCTATTTGGAAATTAAATAAAAAAGAAGTTTAATAGAAAAATAAATTGAATAAAAATGGAAGATGAATAAAAATAAAATTGAAAGTTGAATAAAGTTAAAAATGGAAGTTCAATCCAGAAACCACTATACCTTAACGACCTATTTGGAAATTAAATAAAAAAGAGAGTTGAGTAGAAAAGAAACTTGAATAAAAAATGAAGTTAAATAAAAATAAAAATGGAAGTTGCAGAAAATTAAAAATGGATGTCCATTAAAGAAACCACTATACCTTAACGATCTATTTGGAAATTAAATAAAAAAGGAGGATGAATAGAAAAATAACTTGAATAAAAATGGAAGTCGAATAAAAATGAAATTGAAGTTGCAGAAAATTAAAAATGGAAATTCGTTGAAGAAACCACTGTACCTTAACGATCAATTTAGAAATTAAATAAAAAAGAAAGTTTCATAGAAAAGTAAATCTAATAAAAATGGAAGTCGAATAAAAATTAAAGCGCAAGATGCATAAAATTAAAAATGGAAGTTCAATCCAGAAACCACTATACCTTAACGATCTATTTGGAAATTAATTAAAAAAGGAAGTTGAATAGAAAAATGACTTGAATAAAAATGGAAATCGAATAAAAATAAAAATGGAAGTTGCATAAAATAAAAAATGGAAGTTCATTCAAGAAACCACTATACCTTAATGATCTATTTGGAAATTAAATAAAAAAGGAAGTTTAATAGAAAAGTAAATTTAATAAAAATGGATGTTGAATAAAAATAAAAATGGAAGTTGCAGAAAATTAAAAATGGAAGTTCAATCCAGAAACCAGTATACCAGAACGATCTATTTGGAAATTAAATAAAAAAGGAAGTTCAGTAGAAAAATGACTTGAATAAAAATGGAAGTCGAATAAAAATAAAAATGGAAGTTGCAGAAAATTAAAAATGGAAGTTCATTCAAGAAACCACTAAACCTTAACGATCTATTTGGAAATTAAATAAAAAAGGAATTTGAATAGAAAAATAACATGAATAAAAATGGAAGTCGATTAAAAATAAAAATGGAAGTTGCAGAAAATTAAAAATGGAATTTCATTCAAGAAACCACTATACCTTAACGATCTATTTGGAAATTAAATAAAAAAGAAGTTTAATAGAAAAATAAATTGAATAAAAATGGAAGATGAATAAAAATAAAATTGAAATTTGCATAAAGTTAAAAATGGAAGTTCAATCCAGAAACCACTATACCTTAACGACCTATTTGGAAATTAAATAAAAAAGAGAGTTGAGTAGAAAAGAAACTTGAATAAAAAATGAAGTTAAATAAAAATAAAAATGGAAGTTGCAGAAAATTAAAAATGGATGTCCATTAAAGAAACCACTATACCTTAACGATCTATTTGGAAATTAAATAAAAAAGGAGGTTGAATAGAAAAATAACTTGAATAAAAATGGAAGTCGAATAAAAATGAAATTGAAGTTGCAGAAAATTAAAAATGGAAGTTCGTTGAAGAAACCACTGTACCTTAACGATCAATTTAGAAATTAAATAAAAAAGGAAGTTTCATAGAAAAGTAAATCTAATAAAAATGGAAGTCGAATAAAAATTAAAGCGCAAGATGCATAAAATTAAAAATGGAAGTTCAATCCAGAAACCACTATACCTTAACGATCTATTTGGAAATTAAATAAAAAAGGAAGTTGAATAGAAAAATGACTTGAATAAAAATGGAAGTCGAATAAAAATAAAAATGGAAGTTGCATAAAATTAAAAATGGAAGTTCATTCAAGAAACCACTATACCTTAACGATCTATTTGGAAATTAAATAAAAAAGGAAGTTTAATAGAAAAGTAAATTTAATAAAAATGGATGTTGAATAAAAATAAAAATGGAAGTTGCAGAAAATTAAAAATGGAAGTTCAATCCAGAAACCAGTATACCAGAACGATCTATTTGGAAATTAAATTAAAAAGGAAGTTCAGTAGAAAAGAAACTTGAATAAAAATGGAAGTCGAATAAAAATAAAAATGGAAGTTGCAGAAAATTAAAAATGGAAGTTCATTCAAGAAACCACTAAACCTTAACGATCTATTTGGAAATTAAATAAAAAAGGAATTTGAATAGAAAAATAACATGAATAAAAATGGAAGTCGATTAAAAATAAAAATGGAAGTTGCAGAAAATTAAAAATGGAATTTCATTCAAGAAACCACTATACCTTAACGATCTATTTGGAAATTAAATAAAAAAGAAGTTTAATAGAAAAATAAATTGAATAAAAATGGAAGATGAATAAAAATAAAATTGAAAGTTGCATAAAGTTAAAAATGGAAGTTCAATCCAGAAACCACTATACCTTAACGACCTATTTGGAAATTAAATAAAAAAGAGAGTTGAGTAGAAAAGAAACTTGAATAAAAAATGAAGTTAAATAAAAATAAAAATGGAAGTTGCAGAAAATTAAAAATGGATGTCCATTAAAGAAACCACTATACCTTAACGATCTATTTGGAAATTAAATAAAAAAGGAGGATGAATAGAAAAATAACTTGAATAAAAATGGAAGTCGAATAAAAATGAAATTGAAGTTGCAGAAAATTAAAAATGGAAGTTCGTTGAAGAAACCACTGTACCTTAACGATCAATTTAGAAATTAAATAAAAAAGGAAGTTTCATAGAAAAGTAAATCTAATAAAAATGGAAGTCGAATAAAAATTAAAGCGCAAGATGCATAAAATTAAAAATGGAAGTTCAATCCAGAAACCACTATACCTTAACGATCTATTTGGAAATTAAATAAAAAAGGAAGTTGAATAGAAAAATGACTTGAATAAAAATGGAAGTCGAATAAAAATAAAAATGGAAGTTGCATAAAATTAAAAATGGAAGTTCATTCAAGAAACCACTATACCTTAACGATCTATTTGGAAATTAAATAAAAAAGGAAGTTTAATAGAAAAGTAAATTTAATAAAAATGGATGTTGAATAAAAATAAAAATGGAAGTTGCAGAAAATTAAAAATGGAAGTTCAATCCAGAAACCAGTATACCAGAACGATCTATTTGGAAATTAAATAAAAAAGGAAGTTCAGTAGAAAAGAAACTTGAATAAAAAAGGAAGTTAAATAAAAATAAAAATGGAAGTTGCATAAAATTAAAAATGAAAGTTCATTCAAGAAACCACTATACCTTAACGAACTATTAGGAAATTAAATAAAAAAGAAAGTTGAATAGAAAAATAACTTGAATAAAAATAAAATTGGAAGTTGCATAAAATTAAAAATGGAAGTTCTTTAAGAAACCACTATACCTTAACAATCTATTTGGAAATTAAATAAAAAAGGAACTTTAATAGAAATGTAAATTGAATAAAAATGGAAGCTGAATAAAAATAAAAATGAAACTTGCATAAAATTAATAGTGGAAGTTCAATCCAGAAACCACTATACCTTAACGATCTAGTTGGAAATTAAATAAAAATGGATGTTGAGTTGAAAAAAAACTTGAACGAAAAAGGAAGTTAAATAAAAATAAAAATGGAAGTTGCAGAAAATTAAAAAATGAAGTTCATTCAAGAAAAAACTATACCTTAATGATCTATTTGGAAATTACATAAAAGAGGAAGTTGAATAGAAAAATCACTTGAATAAAAATGGAAGTCGAATAAAAAGAAAAATAGAAGTTGCATAAAATTAAAAATGGAAGTTCATTCAAGAAACCACTATACCTTAACGATTTATTTGGAAATTAAATAAAAAAGGAAGTTTAATAGAAAAGTAAATTGAATAAAAATGGAAGTTGAATAGAAATAAAAATGAAAGTCGCAGAAAATTAAAAATTGAAGTTCAATCAAGAAACCAGTATACCTTAACGATTTACTGGGAAATTAAATAAAAAAGGAAGTTGAGTAGAAAAGAAACTTGAATAAAAAAGTAAGTTAAATAAAAATAAAAATGGAAATTGCAGAAAATTAAAAATGGAAGTTCATTGAAGAAACCACTATACCATAACGATCTATTAGGAAATTAAATAAAAAAGGAAGTTGAATAGAAAAAGAACTTGAATAAAAATGGAAGTCGAATAAAAATAAAAATGGAAGTTGCAGAAAATTAAAAATGGAAGTTCATTCAAGAAACAACTAAACCTTAACGATCTATTTGGAAATTAAATAAAAAATGAACTTTAATTGAAAAGTAAATTGAATAAAAATGGAAGTTGAATAAAAATAAAAGTGAAAGTTGCACAAAATTAAAAATGGAAATTGAATCGTGAAACCACTATACCTTAACGATCTATTTGGAAATTAAATAAAAAAGGAAGTTGAGTAGAAAAAAACTTGATTGAAAAAGGAAGTTAAATAAAAATAATAATGGAAGTTGCAGAAAATTAAAAGTGGAAGTTCATTCAAGAAACCACTATACACTAACGATCTATTTGGAAATTAAATAAAAAATGATGTTGAATAAAAAAATAACTTGAATAAAAATGGAAGTCGAATAAAAATAAAAATGGAAGTTTTTGAAAATTAAAAGTGGAAGTTCATTCAAGAAACCACTATACCTTAACGATCTATTTGGAAATTAAATAAAAAAGAAAGTTTAATAGAAAATAACATGAATAAAAATGGAAGCCGAATAAAAATAAAAATGAAAGTTGCAAAAAATTAAAAATGGAAGTACAATCTAGAAACGAGTATACCTTAACGATATATTTGGAAGTTAAATAAAAAAGGAAGCTGAATAGAAAAGAAAAATGAATAAAAAAACAAGTTGAATAGAAATAAAAATGGAAGTTGCAGTAAATTAAAATTGGAATTTCTTTCAAGAAACCAGTATACCTTAACGATCTATTTGGAAATTAAATAAAAAAGGAAATTGAATAGAAAAACGACTTGAATAAAAATGGAAGTCGAATAAAAATAAAAAAGGAAGTTGAAGAAAATTAAAAATGGAAGTTCATTCAAGAAACCACTATACCTTAACGATCTATTTGGAAATTAAATAAAAAGGTAGTTTAATAGAAAAGTATTTGAATAAAAATGGAAACAGAATAAAAATAAAAATGAAACTCTCATAAAATAAATAGTGGAAGTTCAATCTAGAAACCACTATACCTTAACGATCTACTTGGAAATTAAATAAAAATGGATGTTGAGTTGAAAAAAAACTTGAAGGAAAAAGGAAGTTAAATAAAAATAAAAATGGAAGTTGCAGAAAATTAAAAAATGAAGTTCATTCAAGAAACAACTATACCTTAATGTTCTATTTGGAAATTACATAAAAGAGGAAGTTGAATAGAAAAATCACTTGAATGAAAATGGAAGTCGAATAAAAATAAAAATGGAAGTTGCATAAAATTAAAAATGGAAGTTCATTCAAGAAACCACTATACCTTAACGATTTATTTGGAAATTAAATAAAAAAGGAAGTTTAATAGAAAAGTAAATTGAATAAAAATGGAAGTTGAATAGAAATAAAAATGAAAGTCGCAGAAAATTAAAAATTGAAGTTCAATCAAGAAACCAGTATACCTTAACGATTTACTTGGAAATTAAATAAAAAAGGAAGTTGAGTAGAAAAGAAACTTGAATAAAAAAGTAAGTTAAATAAAAATAAAAATGGAAGTTGCATAAAATTAAAAATGGAAGTTCATTGAAGAAACCACTATACCATAACGATCTATTAGGAAATTAAATAAAAAAGGAAGTTTAGTAGAAAAGTAAATTGAACAAAAATGGAAGTTGAATAAAAATAAAAATGAAAGTTGCATAAAATTAAAAATGGAAGTTCAATCCAGAAACCACTATACCTTAACGATCTATTTGGAAATTAAATAAAAAAGAAAGTTGAATAGCAAAGTAAATTGAATAAAAATGGAAGTCGAATAAAAATAAAAATGGAAGTGGAAGAAAATTAAAAATGGAAGTTCATTCAAGAAACCACTAAACCTTAACGATCTATTTGGAAATTAAATAAAAAATGAACTTTAATTGAAAAGTAAATTGAATAAAAATGGAAGCTGAATAAAAATAAAAGTCAAAGTTGCACAAAATTAAAAATGGAAATTCAATCGTGAAACCACTATACCTTAACGATCTATTTGAAAATTAAATAAAAAAGGAAGTTGAGTAGAAAAAAACTTGATTGAAAAAGGAAGTTAAATAAAAATAATAATGGAAGTTGCAGAAAATTAAAAATGGAAGTTCATTCAAGAAACCACTATACCCTAACGATCTATTTGGAAATTAAATAAAAAAGGATGTTGAATAGAAAAATAACTTGAATAAAAATGGAAGTCGAATAAAAATAAAAATGGAAGATTTTGAAAATTAAAAGTGGAAGTTCATTCAAGAAACCACTATACCTTAACGATCTATTTGGAAATTAAATTAAAAAGAAAGTTTAATAGAAAATAACATGAATAAAAATGGAAGTCGAATAAAAATAAAAATGGAAGTTGCAGAAAATTAAAAATGGAAGTACAATCTAGAAACGAGTATACCTTAACGATATATTTGGAAGTTAAATAAAAAAGGAAGCTGAATAGAAAAGAAAAATGAATAAAAAAACAAGTTGAATAGAAATAAATATGGAAGTTGCAGTAAATTAAAATTGGAATTTCTTTCAAGAAACCAGTATACCTTAACGATCTATTTGGAAATTAAATAAAAAAGGAAATTGAATAGAAAAACGACTTGAATAAAAATGGAAGTCGAATAAAAATAAAAATGGAAGTGGAAGAAAATTAAAAATGGAAGTTCATTCAAGAAACCACTATACCTTAACGATCTATTTGGAAATTAAATAAAAAGGAAGTTTAATAGAAAAGTAGTTGAATAAAAATGGAAGCTGAATAAAAATAAAAATGAAACTTGCATAAAATTAATAGTGGAAGTTCAATCCAGAAACAACTATACCTTAACGATCTACTTGGAAATTAAATAAAAATGGATGTTGAGTTGAAAAAAAAACTTGAATGAAAAAGGAAGTTAAATAAAAATAAAAACGGAAGTTGCAGAAAATTAAAAAAGGAAGTTCATTCGAGAAACAACTATACCTTAACAATCTATTTGGAAATTAAATAAAAGAGGAAGTTGAACAGAAAAATCACTTGAATAAAAATGGAAGTTCATTCAAGAAACCACTATACCTTAACGATCTATTTGGAAATTAAATAAAAAAGGAAGTTTAATAGAAAAGTAAATTCAATAAAAATGGAAGTTGAATAGAAATAAAAATGAAAGTCGCAGAAAATTAAAAATTGAAGTTCAATCCAGAAACCAGTATACCTTAACGATTTATATGGAAATTAAATAAAAAAAGAAGTTGAGTAGAAAAGAAACTTGAATAAAAAAGTAAGTTAAATAAAAATAAAAATGAAAGTTGCATAAAATTAAAAATGCAAGTTCATTGAAGAAACCACTATACCATAACGATCTATTAGGAAATTAAATAAAAAAGGAAGTTGAATAGAAAAAGAACTTGAATAAAAATGGAAGTCGAATAAAAATAAAAATGGAAGTTGCAGAAAATTAAAAATGGAAGTTCATTCAAGAAACCACTAAACCTTAACGATCTATTTGGAAATTAAATAAAAAATGAACTTGAATTGAAAAGTAAATTGAATAAAAATGGAAGTTGAATAAAAATAAAAGTGAAAGTTGCACAAAATTAAAAATGGAAATTCAATCGTGAAACCACTATACCTTAACGATCTATTTGGAAATTAAATAAAAAAGAAGTTGAGTAGAAAAAAACTTGATTGAAAAAGGAAGTTAAATAAAAATAATAATGGAAGTTGCAGAAAATTAAAAATGGAAGTTCATTCAAGAAACCACTATACCCTAACGATCTAATTGGAATCTAAATAAAAAAGGATGTTGAATAGAAAAATAACTTGAATAAAAATGGAAGTCGAATAAAAATAAAAATGGAACTTTTTGAAAATTAAAAGTGGAAGTTCATTCAAGAAACCACTATATCTTAACGAGCTATTTGGAAATTAAATAAAAAAGAAAGTTTAATAGAAAATAACATGAATAAAAATGGAAGTCGAATAAAAATAAAAATGGAAGTTGCAGAAAATTAAAAATGGAAGTACAATCTAGAAACGAGTATACCTTAACGATATATTTGGAAGTTAAATAAAAAAAGGAAGCTGAATAGAAAAGAAAAACGAATAAAAAAACTAGTTGAATAGAAATAAAAATGAAAGTTGCAGTAAATTAAAATTGGAATTTCTTTGAAGAAACCAGTATACCTTAACGATCTATTTGGAAATTAAATAAAAAAGGAAATTGAATAGAAAAATGACTTGAATAAAAATGGAAGTTGCATAAAATTAAAAATGGAAGTTCATTCAAGAAACCACTATAGCTTAACGATCTATTTGGAAATTAAATAAAAAGGAAGTTTAGTAGAAAAGTAAATTGAATAAAAATGGAAGCTGAATAAAAATAAAAATGAAACTTGCATAAATTAATGGTGGAAGTTCAATCCAGAAACCACTATACCTTAATGATCTACTTGGAAATTAAATGAAAATGGATGTTGAGTAGAAAAAAAACTTGAATGAAAAAGGAAGTTAAATAAAAATAAAAATGGAAGTTGCAGAAAATTAAAAAAGGAAGTTCAGTCAAGAAACAACTATACCTTAACGATCTATTTGGAAATTACATAAAAGAGGAAATTGAATAGAAAAATCACTTGAATAAAAATGGAAGTCGAATAAAAATAAAAATGGAAGTTGGATAAAATTAAAAATGGAAGTTCATTCAAGAAACCACTATACCTTAACGATCTATTTGGACATTAAATAAAAAAGGAAGTTTAATAGAAAAGTAAATTGAATAAAAATGGACGTTGAATAGAAATAAAAATGAAAGTTGCAGAAAATTAAAAATTGAAGTTCAATCCAGAAACCAGTATACCTTAACGATCTATATGGAAATTAAATAAAAAAAGAGGTTGAGTAGAAAAGAAACTTGAATAAAAAAGTAAGTTAAATAAAAATAAAAATGGAAGTTGCATAAAATTAAAAATGCAAGTTCATTGAAGAAACCACTATATCATAACGATCTATTAGGAAATTAAATAAAAAAGGAAGTTGAATAGAAAAAGAACTTGAACAAAAATGGAAGTCGAATAAAAATAAAAATGGAAGTTCCAGAAAATTAAAAATGGAAGTTCATTCAAGAAACCATTAAACCTTAACGATCTATTTGGAAATTAAATAAAAAATGAACTTTAATTGAAAAGTAAATTGAATAAAAATGGAAGTTGAATAAAAATAAAAGTGAAAGTTGCACAAAATGAAAAATGGAAATTCAATCGTGAAACCACTATACCTTAACGATCTATTTGGAAATTAAATAAAAAAGGAAGTTTAATAGAAAAGTAAATTGAATAAAAATGGAAGTTGAATAGAAATAAAAATGAAAGTCGCAGAAAACTAAAAATTGAAGTTCAATCCAGAAACCAGTATACCTTAACGATTTATATGGAAATTAAATAAAAAAAGAAGTTGAGTAGAAAAGAAACTTGAATAAAAAAGTAAGTTAAATAAAAATAAAAATGAAAGTTGCATAAAATTAAAAATGCAAGTTCATTGAAGAAACCACTATACCATAACGATCTATTAGGAAATTAAATAAAAAAAGAAGTTGAATAGAAAAAGAACTTGAATAAAAATGGAAGTCGAATAAAAATAAAAATGGAAGTTGCAGAAAATTAAAAATGGAAGTTCATTCAAGAAACCACTAAACCTTAACGATCTATTTGGAAATTAAATAAAAAATGAACTTTAATTGAAACGTAAATTGAATAAAAATGGAAGTTGAATAAAAATAAAAGTGAAAGTTGCACAAAATTAAAAATGGAAATTCAATCGTGAAACCACTATACCTTAACGATCTATTTGGAAATTAAATAAAAAAGAAGTTGAGTAGAAAAAAACTTGATTGAAAAAGGAAGTTAAATAAAAATAATAATGGAAGTTGCAGAAAATTAAAAATGGAAGTTCATTCAAGAAACCACTATACCCTAACGATCTAATTGGAATCTAAATAAAAAAGGATGTTGAATAGAAAAATAACTTGAATAAAAATGGAAGTCGAATAAAAATAAAAATGGAACTTTTTGAAAATTAAAAGTGGAAGTTCATTCAAGAAACCACTATACCTTAACGAGCTATTTGGAAATTAAATAAAAAAGAAAGTTTAATAGAAAATAACATGAATAAAAATGGAAGTCGAATAAAAATAAAAATGGAAGTTGCAGAAAATTAAAAATGGAAGTACAATCTAGAAACGAGTATACCTTAACGATATATTTGGAAGTTAAATAAAAAAAGGAAGCTGAATAGAAAAGAAAAACGAATAAAAAAACTAGTTGAATAGAAATAAAAATGAAAGTTGCAGTAAATTAAAATTGGAATTTCTTTGAAGAAACCAGTATACCTTAACGATCTATTTGGAAATTAAATAAAAAAGGAAATTGAATAGAAAAATGACTTGAATAAAAATGGAAGTTGCATAAAATTAAAAATGGAAGTTCATTCAAGAAACCACTATAGCTTAACGATCTATTTGGAAATTAAATAAAAAGGAAGTTTAGTAGAAAAGTAAATTGAATAAAAATGGAAGCTGAATAAAAATAAAAATGAAACTTGCATAAATTAATGGTGGAAGTTCAATCCAGAAACCACTATACCTTAATGATCTACTTGGAAATTAAATGAAAATGGATGTTGAGTAGAAAAAAAACTTGAATGAAAAAGGAAGTTAAATAAAAATAAAAATGGAAGTTGCAGAAAATTAAAAAAGGAAGTTCAGTCAAGAAACAACTATACCTTAACGATCTATTTGGAAATTACATAAAAGAGGAAATTGAATAGAAAAATCACTTGAATAAAAATGGAAGTCGAATAAAAATAAAAATGGAAGTTGGATAAAATTAAAAATGGAAGTTCATTCAAGAAACCACTATACCTTAACGATCTATTTGGACATTAAATAAAAAAGGAAGTTTAATAGAAAAGTAAATTGAATAAAAATGGAAGTTGAAAAGAAATAAAAATGAAAGTTGCAGAAAATTAAAAATTGAAGTTCAATCCAGAAACCAGTATACCTTAACGATCTATATGGAAATTAAATAAAAAAAGAGGTTGAGTAGAAAAGAAACTTGAATAAAAAAGTAAGTTAAATAAAAATAAAAATGGAAGTTGCATAAAATTAAAAATGCAAGTTCATTGAAGAAACCACTATATCATAACGATCTATTAGGAAATTAAATAAAAAAGGAAGTTGAATAGAAAAAGAACTTGAACAAAAATGGAAGTCGAATAAAAATAAAAATGGAAGTTCCAGAAAATTAAAAATGGAAGTTCATTCAAGAAACCATTAAACCTTAACGATCTATTTGGAAATTAAATAAAAAATGAACTTTAATTGAAAAGTAAATTGAATAAAAATGGAAGTTGAATAAAAATAAAAGTGAAAGTTGCACAAAATGAAAAATGGAAATTCAATCGTGAAACCACTATACCTTAACGATCTATTTGGAAATTAAATAAAAAAGGAAGTTTAATAGAAAAGTAAATTGAATAAAAATGGAAGTTGAATAGAAATAAAAATGAAAGTCGCAGAAAACTAAAAATTGAAGTTCAATCCAGAAACCAGTATACCTTAACGATTTATATGGAAATTAAATAAAAAAAGAAGTTGAGTAGAAAAGAAACTTGAATAAAAAAGTAAGTTAAATAAAAATAAAAATGAAAGTTGCATAAAATTAAAAATGCAAGTTCATTGAAGAAACCACTATACCATAACGATCTATTAGGAAATTAAATAAAAAAAGAAGTTGAATAGAAAAAGAACTTGAATAAAAATGGAAGTCGAATAAAAATAAAAATGGAAGTTGCAGAAAATTAAAAATGGAAGTTCATTCAAGAAACCACTAAACCTTAACGATCTATTTGGAAATTAAATAAAAAATGAACTTTAATTGAAAAGTAAATTGAATAAAAATGGAAGTTGAATAAAAATAAAAGTGAAAGTTGCACAAAATTAAAAATGGAAATTCAATCGTGAAACCACTATACCTTAACGATCTATTTGGAAATTAAATAAAAAAGAAGTTGAGTAGAAAAAAACTTGATTGAAAAAGGAAGTTAAATAAAAATAATAATGGAAGTTGCAGAAAATTAAAAATGGAAGTTCATTCAAGAAACCACTATACCCTAACGATCTATTTGGAAATTAAATAAAAAAGGATGTTGAATAGAAAAATAACCTGAATAAAAATGGAAGTCGAATAAAAATAAAAATGGAAATTTTTGAAAATTAAAAGTGGAAGTTCATTCAAGAAACCACTATATCTTAACGAGCTATTTGGAAATTAAATAAAAAAGAAAGTTTAATAGAAAATGACATGAATAAAAATGGAAGTCGAATAAAAATAAAAATGGAAGTTGCAGAAAATTAAAAATGGAAGTACAATCTAGAAACGAGTATACCTTAACGATATATTTGGAAGTTAAATAAAAAAAGGAAGCTGAATAGAAAAGAAAAACGAATAAAAAAACTAGTTGAATAGAAATAAAAATGAAAGTTGCAGTAAATTAAAATTGGAATTTCTTTGAAGAAACCAGTATACCTTAACGATCTATTTGGAAATTAAATAAAAAAGGAAATTGAATAGAAAAATGACTTGAATAAAAATGGAAGTCGAATAAAAATAAAAATGGAAGTTGCATAAAATTAAAAATGGAAGTTCATTCAAGAAACCACTATACCTTAACGATCTATTTGGAAATTAAATAAAAAGGAAGTTTAGTAGAAAAGTAAATTGAATAAAAATGGAAGCTGAATAAAAATAAAAATGAAACTTGCATAAATTAATGGTGGAAGTTCAATCCAGAAACCACTATACCTTAATGATCTACTTGGAAATTAAATGAAAATGGATGTTGAGTAGAAAAAAAACTTGAATGAAAAAGGAAGTTAAATAAAAATAAAAATGGAAGTTGCAGAAAATTAAAAAAGGAAGTTCAGTCAAGAAACAACTATACCTTAACGATCTATTTGGAAATTACATAAAAGAGGAAATTGAATAGAAAAATCACTTGAATAAAAATGGAAGTCGAATAAAAATAAAAATGGAAGTTGGATAAAATTAAAAATGGAAGTTCATTCAAGAAACCACTATACCTTAACGATCTATTTGGACATTAAATAAAAAAGGAAGTTTAATAGAAAAGTAAATTGAATAAAAATGGAAGTTGAATAGAAATAAAAATGAAAGTTGCAGAAAATTAAAAATTGAAGTTCAATCCAGAAACCAGTATACCTTAACGATCTATATGGAAATTAAATAAAAAAAGAGGTTGAGTAGAAAAGAAACTTGAATAAAAAAGGAAGTTAAACAAAAATAAAATTGGAAGTTGCATAAAATTAAAAATGCAAGTTCATTGAAGAAACCACTATATCATAACGATCTATTAGGAAATTAAATAAAAAAGGAAGTTGAATAGAAAAAGAACTTGAACAAAAATGGAAGTCGAATAAAAATAAAAATGGAAGTTCCAGAAAATTAAAAATGGGAGTTCATTCAAGAAACCATTAAACCTTAACGATCTATTTGGAAATTAAATAAAAAATGAACTTTAATTGAAAAGTAAATTGAATAAAAATGGAAGTTGAATAAAAATAAAAGTGAAAGTTGCACAAAATTAAAAATGGAAATTCAATCGTGAAACCACTATACCTTAACGATCTATTTGGAAATTAAATAAAAAAGGAAGTTGAGTAGAAAAAAACTTGATTGAAAAAGGAAGTTAAATAAAAATAATAATGGAAGTTGCAGAAAATTAAAAATGAAAATTCATTCAAGAAACCACTATACCCTAACGATCTATTTGGAAATTAAATAAAAAAGGATGTTGAATAGAAAAATAACATAAATAAAAATGGAAGTCGAATAAAAATAAAAATGGAAGTTTCAGAAAATTAAAAGTGGAAGTTCATTCAAGAAACCACTATACCTTAACGATCTATTTGGAAATTAAATAAAAAAGAAAGTTTAATAGAAAATAACATGAATAAAAATGGAAGTCGAATAAAAATAAAAATGGAAGTTGCAGAAAATTAAAAATGGAAGTACAATCTAGAAACCAGTATACATTAATGATATATTTGGAAGTTAAATAAAAAAGGAAGCTGAATAGAAAAGAAAAATGAATAAAAAAAGAAGTTGAAAAGAAATAAAAATGGAAGTTGCAGTAAATTAAAATTGGAATTTCTTTCAAGAAACCAGTATACCTTAACGATCTTTTGGAAATTAAATAAAAAAGGAAGTTGAATAGAAAAATGACTTGAATAAAAATGGAAGTCGAATAAAAATAAAAATGGAAGTTGCATAAAATTAAAAATGGAAGTTCATTCAAGAAACCACTATATACCTTAACGATATATTTGGAAATTAAATAAAAAAGGAAGTTTAATAGAAAAGTAAATTGAATAAAAATGGAAGCTGAATAAAAATAAAAATGAAACTTGCATAAAATTAATAGTGGAAGTTCAATCCAGAAACCACTATACCTTAACGATCTACTTGGAAATTAATTAAAAATGGATGTTGAGTAGAAAAAAAACTCGAATGAAAATGGAAGTTAAATAAAAATAAAAATGGAAGTTGCAGAAAATTAAAAAAGGAAGTTCATTCAAGAAACAATTATACCTTAACGATCTATTTGGAAATTACATAAAAGATGAAGTTGAATAGAAAAATAACTTGAATAAAAATGGAAGTCGAATAAAAATAAAAATGGAAGTTGCATAAAATTAAAAATGGAAGTTCATTCCAGAAACCACTATACCTTAACGATTTATTTGGAAATTAAATAAAAAAGGAAGTTTAATAGAAAAGTAAATTGAATAATAATGGAAGTTGAATAAAAATAACAATGGAAGTTGCAGAAAATTGAAAATGGAAGTTCAATCCAGAAACCAGTATACCTTAACGATCTATTTGGAAATTAAATAAAAAAGGAAGTTGAGTAGAAAAGAAACTTGAATAAAAAAGGACGTTCAATAAAAATAAAAATGGAAGTTGCAGAAAATTAAAAATGGAAGTTCATTCAAGAAACCACTATACCTTAACTGTAACAACCCTCACCTTACTCTTGTCATACTTGCATACATTCCTGCATGATCTTGGAAGGATTTGTTTTCCTTGTTTTGTTCATATTGCTTGCATGATTTTGTTCTTTGCTCGGCGTGTAGCCGAAGTCATCCTGAGTTTAGATCAACCCTGAGCCTTTGTACTTTGAAATGTCTTGGAACCGCTTGGGGATACGATCTTCACCTCGGGCTTGTTGCCGAGATGTTTTGCACTTGCTGAACCTTGTCCTTGGGCAGGTATGGCCTAGGCCGAGATATGGCACACCCCGGCTAAGGTGTGGCACAGCTTAGTCAAGCGTCGTCCTCCCTAGCCGATGTTTTTATAATCCTGTTGGCCTTATCCTTGGTTGAGCCGATGTCATTTATTGCCGATGTGTTTTACCGAGCTTGCTGCATACGCTTTGTCAGAGACCTGTCCTATCTATCAATCACCTTTTTGAGCTGAACCAACCCGATAGCGCCACGTGTCCGAGCTGATTGTTAAGACAGCCGGCAGACCTAGAAACAAATCATTTTGTCTCAAATCTTTGTTTTTAGAGAGAGAAGCTCTAGAGAGGAGGAAGAGAAGTTCTTGAGTGAGAGCAAGTCTTCCAAGCTTGATCTTCGTGGTTTGATCCGTTGGATTCGAGTTTTGAGGTTAGAATCTTGATCTCCTTTGGTTGTTGTTGCTGATCATCTAGCTGCATTGCATGATCGAATTTCTTTTGCATGTCATGCATCGATTTGAAGTTGGTTTTGAAAAGGGAAAATGGTCTTCATGTGTTCTTGAAGAAAGTCTCGTTTTGATCCGAAAGTTTGGAACGAAAATCATGTTTTTGTGTTTGTTCTTGCATGACTTTCTTGTGTGGGTACCCAAGTCCATGTTTTGAACTCTTGGCATGAAACCTCAGATTTTTGTAACAAGTTTTGAACTTGCATTCATCTTCCTCTCGATCATGTTCATCATGTTCTTCATGTGCTTCGAAGGGAAACCCTGGTTTTCCCGACTTTGCTTTTGAATGAGGCCAGCGGGACCACACCTTGGCAAGGATGTGTGGGACCTCGGCAAAGACCTGGTTGGTACCCTGTGTGTTTAATGAGACGGGAGCAGTGTTTGAACTCCCCCATGTTTTGCTTTGTTATTGACTTGGATCTGGTGAGAATGCCGAGATCATTTGCATGCATATAAAGCTTGTTTTGAGAATGTGGTTTGCCATGTGATTTGTAGGACCTTGATCTTCGTTTTGAGCCTACACCTGAAGAACTAGGTGAGTGGTATTATTGATAAAGCTATGTTGTACTTGTTTTGATAAATCTTGCTTTGCTTTGTTTTGACGAAAGTATTTGTTAAGCATGAATGAATAGCTCTATCTTGACGTATCAAGTACAAGCTTCGTTTGATGTTAACCTCGAAAAGTCCCTTGTGCTGGAGGACTCTAAACTTTCGCAACACTAAGTATAAAAGGATACGGTCCTCTCTTGGAAAGTCCCTTGTGCTGGAGGACTCTAAACTTTCGCAGTACTAAGCATAAAAGGATACGGTCCTTGTTAAATCGGGCTACGGACCCAAGTAACACCAGTCCCTTGTGCTGGAGAACTCTAAACTTTCGCAGCACTAAGCATAAAAGGATACGGTCCTTGTTAAATCGGGCTACGGACCCAAGTAACACCAGTCCCTTGTACTGGAGGACTCTAAACTTTCGCAGTACTAAGTGTAAAAGGATACGGTCCTTTCTTGAAAAGATTACTATGTTAAATCGGGCTATGGGCCTAAGTAACACAAGTCCCTTGTGCTGGAGGACTATAAACTTTCGCAGTACCTTTGACTAAACGATTACGGATCGTACAGCCCTTGTTTTGATGAGCTTGATGTGTTTTGCCGATGTTGTAATACTTGATTGATGAATACGGTTCATCCCTTGCTTCGCCGATGTTGTAATACTTGATTGATGAATATGGTTCATCCCTTGCGTCGCCGATGTTGTGATATTTGATTGATGAATGCGGTTCATCCCTCGTCTTGATAAAGTTTTGATGTGTTTTGGTTTTGAAAGACCCCGGCTATATTCATGCAAAACCTTTATTATTAGTACCATTCACTGAGTATCCAAGCTCACCCTCTCTATATATATGTAGGTGATGAGCAGGACGTCGGCGACGCCTAGATTGTTTTGAAAGCTTATTTGGACTCATGATTATGTCGGCTTTGTTTTGTATTTACGTCGGCAATGTCATTTATCTTTATGTCGGCAATTCTTGAAAATCATGCTTCTTGGCTTGTATTAACTGTATTTTGTATATGTCGGCTCAAGAAGCCTTTTGATCAAGATGTAATATGTATTTTGTTTTGTTGTATTCAAATTGTAAGATGAATGTCATTTCATTGGATCTATGCACAGCTCTTACGGACCACTTGTATTTGATTTATTGCTTCCGCATTTGTGAGCCCCCCTGTAACGCCCTCAAAAAAATAACATTAAACCCATCAAATAAGGCATGCATTGAGATGCAAAAGTTCCACATTCTTCCATTTATCAGAGTTCTATTACATAAGTATTACATGTTAACAACAAAAGCAAAATGCCCTACGGGCTTACAGCTTTCCAAGTTAACACTTGGTTACAACAAAAGAGTACTAACTCATACACGTTAAGCCCTTGGCTTGAGTTTACATGTAATATATCAAAAGTAAATCAACAAAAGTGTGCCCGCCTCTAGCCTCCCAAGCTATGTCCTTGGAGGTGGCATGCTACCTGTACCTGAAAATGATATTCCCATAAAGGGTGAGCCACAGCCCAGTAGAAATATACTAAACCAACCATGAACAATGACTAAAATATTAGCAATTGATAGATGGCCAACACTGATACATTCACATAAATCACATATTTATGTCATACGACTAATGAGTCCAAGTTACTTTTCATTTTTCCCTTTTTAACAGATAGGCATATAAGCACTAGCCACGTTCTCAACAGATATGTATAACAACAATATCCACATTCACAGATAAGCAAATAAGCTATATCCACATTCTACAACAGATATGTATATCAACAATATCCACAGATAAGCATATAAGCTATATCCACATTCTACAACAGATATGTATATCAACAATATCCACAGATAAGCATATAAGTTATATCCACACTTCACAAAGATAAGCATATGAGCTCTATCTTCATTTTACTAGACAAGCATATGAGCTGTATCTACGGAGTTCATCCCCTATCGTCTCCCAACACTATCCGGTTTAGAGGTACATCCCCTATCTTCCCCTAAACCGCGGAGTACATCCCCCATCTCCTCCTCTACACATAACGTATACAAACACATTGGTTCTATATACAATCACTCAATACATACAGTTAATGTATTCTATCAACCGTCAAATTCCATTGATTAGTTTCCGTTTGCCTAATCATCATGCATTGTCTACAACAATCACGACTGTCC
This sequence comes from Camellia sinensis, assembly GCF_055761805.1. Classification (NCBI taxonomy): domain Eukaryota; kingdom Viridiplantae; phylum Streptophyta; class Magnoliopsida; order Ericales; family Theaceae; genus Camellia; species Camellia sinensis. Next base: position 8,608,845 of record NC_138962.1, on the reverse strand, counting down.
TCCACCGATAGCCCAAAGCAGTTATTTCTAAACAGAAAATAAATGCACAATGGATATTCAATCAACATTCAATTCCTTATTTCTCACAATTAATTATCCCAATTAATCAAACAATGTAATTAGGTCATTATCCATAATTACCATTTCAACCCTTAGGTCCCATTTTCATCAATGATTCAACATTTATTCCATTTCTCTATGCCAAACATGCATTTAGGTTTATTATGCATAAAACCCCAACTTTTGTAAAATTGCACAAAAGCCCCAAACTTTCACAAAATTACCAAACCAACCCCAACATCTCAAAATGCCAAAATTTAAAGACAAAATCCATAGAGAGGAGTAGGATATCCCTACCTCGAAGTTTGAGCCAAAAAGGAGATGAAGACTCGAAGATCAACGTGCTCCAAATCCAAACTTTTTCAGATTAAAACAAAGCTCTCATCGCCCTCTATCTTTTTAACAAAGGCCCTAGGCTAGATTCACACTCTAGGGAGATCAATTCTTAGAGAGAATGTAAGTTTAGAGAGAGAGAGTCTCGGATCTAGGTTTTGAAAGAAAAGGGAAGTGAAAAAGTGATGCTCAAAAACACTACTGCCCGCTGATATAAAACACTCTCGCTCGAGCGAAGACTTGGTCGCTCAAGCGACCAGACACAGAAACTCTCGCTCGAGTCAAAAACTCAGAAGTGCGCTCGAGCTAAGGAATGCTCGCTCGAGCCAACAACTCAAACCCTCAGGTCTGTAACCAAAAGCACGCTCGAGCGACAGACCTCTCGCTCGAGCGAAGAACAAACCAGACCGCTCGAGCCAAGAAAAGCTCGTTCGAGCCAAGAAATACAACTCTCAGGTCCAGAACCAGACGCCATCGCTCGCTCGAGCGAATCCACTCTGGCTCGACCCACCAGACACAAACTCAACTCTCGCTCGAGCGACAAACTCCTCGCTCGAGCGAAGGTCCAAAAATCTGGGCAGCAACACTAGGCTCCCAAACACAACCAACCTGTAACAAACTTGCCCAACACATCCTATAACTCAATAAACAAAGTAAAGAGGATGCAAACTAGATAATAAACAACTACCAACATCCACGGACACATGTCCGGATCACTGTACAACAAGGGTAAACCCGGGATCGCTATAACCTCCCCCCCTTAAAGAATTTCGTCCCCGAAATTCAGCACAAGTTTTCAAAAACAAGTTTTCCTCCATTTTAAACGATTTTACACTTTAACATTCAACAATTCGACCCATTTCCGGTCACCCCCTCCTTTTAACAAGAGGCATTTCACAATATGTAAACAACATATGTACTTTCAACATGCATCAACATTACGCATTATCTTTCCAATTTCAACATATATAATGTTACATTCAACTTCCATATGAGGCAAGTTCCCAAAACATACTTCCAATAAACCAAACATTTTCAATGTTTCACAACTTAAGACATATATATATCAAAGCTCTTAAGTTCAACAATTGTTCAAAATTTAAATACAAGATTATATATCAACAAACAAGTCTGAATATTTCTCTCGGACTTCCAACTCACGTTCCCAAGTGGCTTCCTCCACTCCGTGATGTTTCCACAAGACTTTCACCAAAGGAATGGTCTTGCCACGCAGGACCTGATCCCGCCTATCCAAGACCCGAACCGGTCTCTCCTCATACGAGGCATCCTCATCTACCTCTAAATCGGTCCAATCCAACACATGTGATGGATCTGGCTCATACTTCCAAAGCATACTCACATGAAACACGTCATGCACTCCGGACAACTGCGGCGGTAAAGCTAACCGATAAGCAACCTCGCCAATCCTCTCAAGGATCTCAAAAGGACCAATAAACCGAGGGGATAACTTCCCACTCTTCCCAAACCTCATCAAACCTCGCCTAGGTGATATCTTCAGAAAGACATGATCACCTACCTCAAACGCCAAAGGTCTCCTCCTACGGTCGGCATAACTCTTTTGTCGACTCTAGGCTGTAACAAGCCTCCTACGGATAAGCTCAACTTTCTCTGTCGTCTCCCTAACCAACTCTGGACCCAACAAAGGTGCATCACCCACCTCGGCCCAACAAACTGGAGACCTACACGGTCGGCCATACAAGGCCTCAAACGGTGCCATACCGATGCTAGACTGAAAACTGTTGTTGTAGGCAAACTCTACCAATGGAAAGTGCCTCTCCCACGTCCCACTGAAGTCCAGGACACAACCCCGAAGCATATCCTCGAGGATCTGAATAGTACGCTCGGACTGCCCGTCAGTCTGAGGATGATAGGCCGTACTAAAGGTCAACTTAGTGCCCAAGGCACTCTGCAAGCTCTGCCACAACCTAGTAGTAAAACGAGGATCTCTATCTGAGACGATCGTCACTGGGACCCCGTGCAATCTCACTACGTCCCGAATATACAAATCGGCAAGATGATCTACCGAATCTCTCACGCGCATAGGAATGAAGTGCGCCGACTTAGTCAACCGGTCTACAACCACCCAAATAGCATCACTACCCCGCTGAGTCCTCAGAAGACCCACAACGAAGTCCATAGTGACATGCTCCCACTTCCACTCGGCAATAGGCAAGGGTTGCAACAAACCCGCTGGCCTCTGATGCTCGGCCTTCACTTGCTGGCAAGTAAGGCACTTCGATACGAAAACAGCCACATCTCTCTTCATACCCCGCCACCAAAACTGGCGACCCAAATCCTGATACATCTTAGTACCTCCCGGATGCACCGCAAGGCGCGAATGGTGAAACTCTCGGAGTACTTCCTCACGGCAAGACTCCGGTACAAACAAACGGTCTCGGTATCTCACACTCAGGTCGGGATACACCGTCAAACCCTTCTCAACTTTCCCACTGGAGATCTTCTCTCAGAGGGATTCTACCTCAAGGTCACCTCTCTGTGCCTCTAACACTCTAATCATAAGTGTAGGCTGCGCAACAACAGAAAACAAGGCCGCAGCCTCAACAGATTCGCCCAGTAGCAAATCAAACTCGCCAAGTGCTCCCAACATCTCCTATTCCCGGATGGCTATACAAGCTACACCACTAATGGCCTTCCTACTAAGGGCATCGGCCACAACATTGGCCTTTCCCGGATGATAGTGCAACTCAAAATCATAATCCTCGATGAACTCCATCCATCTTCTCTGCCTCAGATTCAAGTCTCTCTGTGTAAACAGGTACTTCAAACTCTTGTGGTCCGAGAACACCTCGAACTTCTCACCATAAAGGTAGTGCCTCCAGATTTTCAAGGCAAAGATCACTGCTGCTAACTCTAGGTCGTGTGTAGGGTAATTCTTCTCGTGTATTTTCAACTGACGTGAGCCATAAGCTACCATTTTCCCCTCTTGCATCAACACACAACCCAAACCCTCTCGTGAGGCATCACAATAAACCGCATAACCCAACCCTCTCTCCGGAATAATCAACACCGGAGCGGTGGTCAATCTAACTTTCAGCTCTTGGAACGACTTTTCACAAGTCTCACTCCACACAAACTTGACTCCCTTCCGAGTCAGTCTAGTCAACGATGACGCTAGCCTGGAGAAATCTTTCACAAACCGACGGTAATACCCCGCCAATCCCAGAAAACTGCGGATCTCAAACACACTCTTAGGCTGTGCCCAATCTTGCACTGCCTCAACCTTGGATGTATCAACAGACACCCCTTCCCCGGATACCACGTGGCCTAAGAATTTGACTTCCCTCAGCCAGAACTCACACTTTCCAAACTTGGCATACAGCCTATGGGCTCTAAGCAACTCAAGCACCACTCTCAAGTGTTCCTCGTGCTCCTCCTCAGAAGGCGAATAGATAAGGATGTCGTCCACGAAGATGACCACAAATCGGTCTAAGAACTCCCGGAAAATCCAGTTCATCAAGTCCATAAAGACTGCCGGTGCATTGGTAAGCCCAAATGGCATCACCAGAAACTCGTAATGGCCATACCGCGTACGGAATGCCGTCTTAGGAATATCCTCTTCCCTGACCCTCAACTGGTGGTAACCCGATCTCAAGTCTATCTTAGAGAAACAACGGGAACCCTTCAACTGGTCAAACAGGTCATCTATACGGGGCATAGGGTACTTATTCTTAACCGTAGCCCGATTCAACTTCCGGTAGTCAATACACAATCTCAAGGCACCATCTTTCTTTTTAACAAAGAGGGCCGGCGCCCCCCACGGTGAAACACTAGGGTGAACAAAACCCTTATCTAGCAATTCCTGGAGCTGAACTTTCAACTCAACCAACTCTGCTGGAGCAAAACGGTAAGGTGCCATAGAAATCAGCGCCGTACCAGGCACTAAATCAATAGAGAACTCTATCTCTCGGTGAGGTGGCAAACTAACAAGATCTTCGGGAAAGACATCCGAATACTCACAAACCACCCTTGGCAACACAAGCTGGGTCTCACCACTCTCACCACTCTCAAAGCTAGCAAGTAGACTACTAAGCTCACTTCGCCCTCGCGAATCATACCCCGGTGGCAAAACACTACCAACCCGGTCTCCCAAGAAATGGAACCACTCCCCGCTTAAGGTACATAATGTGACCCTCTGGCGGTAGCAATCGATAACAGCCCGGTATGACGATAACCAGTCCATACCCAAAATAACATCAAAACCCTTCATAGGCATGACAACAAACGGAAAAGGAAGCCTATAGTCGGCGACCTCTATATCACAACCTCGAACACCCTGTTTCAGGATCAACTCACCACCCAAAGGCGATACCACACAAATAGAAGATGCTAACTGTGCTAACTCCAATTCCAAAACAGATGCGAATGCAGCAGATACAAAAGAATGAGATGCACCCGTGTCTATCAACACATTAGCAACCGAGTTGCAAAACAGAAAAGTACCTCTCACTACTGATGGAACCGGTACTAAATCCAGCGCGGTAACAGCATACACGCGCCCCGTAGGCCCCTGGTCTACCTGCTCACCTCTCGGAGCAAAAGAATGCTGCACAGACTGGGATGACGAAGCTCCCGGATTGGCCCTCGAGGCCTGCACAGACTGAGCTGGCTGAAAACCCTGCGTCTGCCTAGAACCAGACGCTCCCGAAGTGGCACTCAACTGCGGGTAAAACCTCTTCAGGTGCCCAGGCTGTCCACACTGATAACAAGACAAGGGCTGCCCCCTGCCCAAACTCTGACTCTGCGGTCTAGCTGAAGAAGAAGCAGCTCTCTGACCCCCACCCTTCTGCGGGCAAACAGAAACCTTGTGGCCCAGCTGGCCACACTTGTAACAGGTGAAATCCCCCTGACCACCTCTCCCGGAGCCTGCACCCGGCACTGGGAAGGTCGATCTAGCAACACCACCCTGCGACTGCTGAGGGTTAGAACCCCTCTGCCTCCTGCCATCGCCCTGACCATCTTGGCTCCTCTTGGAGCCTCTCTGCCCCTCATCCTCCTCCTGCATCATGAGCTCCATATGAGCTGCAGCGTCCACTAGGTGTCTATACTCTCGGATATAAGACCCACCAACTCTCAACTTGAGGCCCCGCCTCAACTTCCGCTCAAACTCATAGCAACGACGTTCCTCAGACGCCACCAGTTCAGGTGCAAACCTGGACAGACTGGTAAAAGTAGCCTCAAACTCGGCCACTGACAAGCCCTGCTTTTTAAGCCAGCTAAACTGATCCCTCAGCTTCTCCCTAGCTGCTGCCGACAAAAACCTCTCCTGAAAAGCATTCAAAAACGCCTCCCAAGTACCACCAACACGAGCCTTCTCGTACTTCCACCATTGACCCGCATCTCCCTTCAGTTGGAAGGATGCCAAGGTCACTTTCAGTGCTCCATCCTCGATGCCAAGCACCTCGAACGTCTTACTCATTTGCTCTAGCCACTCATCAGCCTTCAATGGCTCCTTCGGATCCCCGATAAACTCATCCAGATTAGACCGAAAAAACTCCCTCTTCAAGAAAGAAGGCCCTGCCTCAGGTGCCTGATTCCCAGCTCTAAGAATACCCAAAGCTCCTGCTATCTCTCTGGCCAAGGCACCCATGGCCTGCCGACCCACTGGCTCAGCCACATTGGCCTGGCCAACTCCATCCTGCACTGCCGGAATCTCACCCAGTAACGGTGCTTCCTGCCTCGCAGGTCTACCACGCCTAGCACCTCTTCCTCGTCCTGACATCCTAATAAAGGTAACACAGAACATTAGCACATTCACAAATGTGCCGAAACTAAACACTCACGTCCTAATGCATGGACAACTGTAATTCACTCCACGTAAGCACATAAACACATAAGCACTTACGAATTTCATTTCCGGATAATGATAGTCCCGAGGCGTTACTAGAGTTCCGGTTAGAAACAACATTGATCAAGTGCTTTTCCAACAAGACTCCCAGAAACCCAAGGATCCAATCAACATCCTAGAAATTAAATCCCATACCCACATAGTCACATAAGCATGTTATCAATCAATCACATAGCATATGATACTACCTCTAAGTCTCTATCAAGCGAGACAAACCCATTGTGATCCTAATCACTTCCCACGTACCCAAAGTTTTCGAACCCGGTACGCTCTGATACCAAGTTGTAACGCCCTCAAAAAAATAACATTAAACCCATCAAATAAGACATGCATTGAGATGCAAAAGTTCCACATTCTTCCATTTATCAGAGTTCTATTACATAAGTATTACATGTTAACAACAAAAGCAAAATGCCCTACGGGCTTACAGCTTTCCAAGTTAACACTTGGTTACAACAAAAGAGTACTAACTCATACACGTTAAGCCCTTGGCTTGAGTTTACATGTAATACATCAAAAGTAAATCAACAAAAGTGTGCCCGCCTCTAGCCTCCCAAGCTATGTCCTTGGAGGTGGCATGCTACCTGTACCTGAAAATGATATTCCCATAAAGGGTGAGCCACAGCCCAGTAGAAATATACTAAACCAACCATGAACAATGACTAAAATATTAGCAATTGATAGATGGCCAACACTGATACATTCACATAAATCACATATTTATGTCATACGACTAATGAGTCCAAGTTACTTTTCATTTTTCCCTTTTTAACAGATAGGCATATAAGCACTAGCCACGTTCTCAACAGATATGTATAACAACAATATCCACATTCACAGATAAGCAAATAAGCTATATCCACATTCTACAACAGATATGTTTATCAACAATATCCACAGATAAGCATATAAGCTATATCCACATTCTACAACAGATATGTATATCAACAATATCCACAGATAAGCATATAAGCTATATCCACACTTCACAAAGATAAGCATATGAGCTCTATCTTCACTTTACTAGACAAGCATATGAGCTGTATCTACGGAGTTCATCCCCTATCGTCTCCCAACACTATCCGGTTTCTCACAATTAATTATCCCAATTAATCAAACAATGTAATTAGGTCATTATCCATAATTACCATTTCAACCCTTAGGTCCCATTTTCATCAATGATTCAACATTTATTCCATTTCTCTATGCCAAACATGCATTTAGGTTTATTATGCATAAAACCCCAACTTTTGTAAAATTGCACAAAAGCCCCAAACTTTCACAAAATTACCAAACCAACCCCAACATCTCAAAATGCCAAAATTTAAAGACAAAATCCATAGAGAGGAGTAGGTTATCCCTACCTCGAAGTTTGAGCCAAAAAGGAGATGAAGACTCGAAGATCAACGTGCTCCAAATCCAAACTTTTTCAGATTAAAACAAAGCTCTCATCGCCCTCTATCTTTTTAACAAAGGCCCTAGGCTAGATTCACACTCTAAGGAGATCAATTCTTAGAGAGAATTTAAGTTTAGAGAGAGAGAGTCTCGGATCTAGGCTTTGAAAGAAAAGGGAAGTGAAAAAGTGATGTTCAAAAACGCTACTGCCCGCTGATATAAAACACTCTCGCTCGAGCGAAGACTTGGTCGCTCGAGCGACCAGACACAGAAACTCTCGCTCGAGCCAAAAACTCAGAAGTGCGCTCGAGCTAAGGAATGCTCACTCGAGCCAACAACTCAAACCCTCAGGTCTGTAACCAGAAGCACGCTCGAGCGACAGACCTTTCGCTCGAGCGAAGAACAAACCAGACCGCTCGAGCCAAGAAAAGCTCGCTCGAGCCAAGAAATACAACTCTCAGGTCCAGAACCAGACGCCATCGCTCGCTCGAGCGAAGCCACTCTGGCTCGACCCACCAGACACAAACTCAACTCTCGCTCGAGCGACAAACTCCTCGCTCGAGCGAAGGTCCAAAAATCTGGGCAGCAACACTAGGCTCCCAAACACAACCAACCTGTAACAAACCTGCCCAACACATCCTATAACTCAATAAACAAAGTAAAGAGGATGCAAACTAGATAATAAACAACTACCAACATCCACGGACACATGTCCGGATCACTGTACAACAAGGGTAAACCCGGGAACGCTATACCCCCTATATCCATACTCTGATTGTGTTAGGTTTTTTGAAAGTTGGCCTTCGATAATCACGGATTACTGGCCATCACTGCACCAAACTACTAGGGGCGGTTTGGGGTCGTGACAAAACCACTATACCTTAACGATCTATTTGGAAATTAAATAAAAAAGGAAGTCTAATAGAAAAATAAATTGAATAAAATGGATGTTGAATAAAAATAAAAATGGAAGTTCAATACAGAAACCACTGTACCTTAACGATCTATTTGGAAATTAAATAAAAAAGGAAGTTTAATAGAAATTGAATAAAAATGGAAGTTGAATAAAAATAAAAATGGAAGTTCAATCCAGAAACCATTATACCTTAACGATCTATTTGGAAATTAAATAAAAAAGGAAGTTGAGTAGAAAAGAAACCTGAACAAAAAAGGAAGTTAAATAAAAATAAAAATGAAAGTTACAGAAAATTAAAAATGGAAGTTCATTCAAGAAACCACAATACCTTAATGATCTATTTGGAAATTAAATAAAAAAGGAAGTTTAATAGAAAAGTAAATTGAATAAAAATGGAAGTTGAATAAAAATAAAAATGAAAGTTGCATAAAATTAAAAATGGAAGTTCAATACAGAAACCACTATACCTTAGCGATCTATTAAGAAATTAAATAAAAAAGGAAGTTTAATAGAAAAGTAAATTTAATAAGAATGGAAGTTGAATAAAAATAAAAATGAAGGTTGCATAAAATTAAAAATGTAAGTTCAATCGAGAAACCACTATACCTTAACGATCTATTTGGAAATTAAATAAAAAAGGAAGTTGAGTAGAAAAGAAACCTGAACAAAAAAGGAAGTTAAATAAAATTAAAAATGGAAGTTGCAGAAAATTAAAAATGGAGTTCATTCAAGAAACCACAATACCTTCATGATCTATTTTGAAATTAAATAAAAAAGAAGTTTAATAGAAAAGTAAATTGAATAAAAATGGAAGTTGAATAAAAATAAAAATGGAAGTTCAATCCAGAAACCACTATACCTTAACGATCTATTTGAAAATTAAATAAAAAAGGAAGTTGAGTAGAAAAGAAACCTGAACAAAAAAGGAAGTTAAATAAAAATAAAAATGAAAGTTGCAGAAAATTAAAAATGGAAGTTCATTCTAGAAACCACTATACATTAACGATCTATTTGGAAATTAAATAAAAACGAAAGATGAATAGAAAAATAACTTGAATAAAAATAAAAATGGAAGTTGCAGAAAATTAAAAATGGAAGTTCATTCAAGAAACCACTATACCTTAACGATTTATTTGGAAATTAAATAAAAAAGGAAGTTTAATAGAAAAATAAATTGAATAAAAATGGAAGTTGAATAAAAATAAAAATGAAAGTTGCATAAAATTAAAAATGGAAGTTCAATCCAGAAACCACTATACCTTAACGATCTATTTGGAAATTAAACAAAAAAGAAAGTTGTATATCAAACTAAATTGAATAAAAATGGAAGTCGAATAAAAATAAAAATGGAAGTTGCAGAAAATTAAAAAAAGGAAGTTCATTCAAGAAACCACTATACCTTAACGATCTATTCGGAAATTAAATAAAAAAGGAAATTCAATTGAAAAGTAAATTGAATAAAAATGGTTGCTGAAAAAAATAATAGTGAAAGCTGCATAAAATTAAAAATGGATGTTCAATCCAGAAACCACTATACCTTAGCAATCTATTTGGAAATTAAATAAAAAAAAGGTCGTTTAATAGAAAAGTAAATTTAATAAAAATGGAAGTAGAATAAAAACAAAAATGAAGGTTGGACAAAATTAAAAATGGAAGTTCAATCCTGAATCCACTACACCTTAACGATCTATTTGGAAATTAAATAAAAAAGGAAGTTTAATAGAAAAGTAAATTGAATAAAAATGGAAGTTGAATGAAAATAAAAATGAAAGTTGCATGAAATTAAAAATGGAAGTTCAATCCAGAAACCACGATACCTTAACAATATATTTGGAAATTAAATAAAAAAGGAAGTTGAATACAAAAAAAAACTTGAATAAAAAAAGAAGTTGAATAGAAATTAAAATGGAAGTTGCAGAAAATTAAAATTGGAAGTTCATTCAAGAAACCACTATACCTTAGCGATCTATTTGAAAATTAAAAAAAAAAGGAAAAGGAAGTTGAATAGAAAAATAACTTGAATAAAAATGGAAGTCGAATAAAAATAAAAATGGAAGTTGCAGAAAATTAAAGATGGAAGTTCATATAAGAAACCACTATACCTTAACGATCTATTTGGAAATTAAATAAAAAAGGAAGTTGAGTAGAAAAGAAACCTGAACAAAAAAGGAAGTTAAATAAAATTAAAAATGGAAGTTGCAAAAAATTAAAAATGGAGTTCATTCAAGAAACCACAATACCTTCACGATCTATTTGGAAATTAAATAAAAAAGAAGTTTAATAGAAAAGTAAATTGAATAAAAATGGAAGTTCAATCCAGAAACCACTATACCTTAACGATCTATTTGGAAATTAAATAAAAAAGGAAGTTGAGTAGAAAAGAAACCTGAACAAAAAAGGAAGTTAAATAAAAATAAAAATGAAAGTTGCAGAAAATTAAAAATGGAAGTTCATTCTAGAAACCACTATACATTAACGATCTATTTGGAAATTAAATAAAAACGAAAGATGAATAGAAAAATAACTTGAATAAAAATAAAAATGGAAGTTGCAGAAAATTAAAAATGGAAGTTCATTCAAGAAACCACTATACCTTAACGATTTATTTGGAAATTAAATAAAAAAGGAAGTTTAATAGAAAAATAAATTGAATAAAAATGGAAGTTGAATAAAAATAAAAATGAAAGTTGCATAAAATTAGAAATGGAAGTTCAATCCAGAAACCACTATACCTTAACGATCTATTTGGAAATTAAACAAAAAAGAAAGTTGTATATCAAACTAAATTGAATAAAAATGGAAGTCGAATAAAAATAAAAATGGAAGTTGCAGAAAATTAAAAAAAGGAAGTTCATTCAAGAAACCACTATACCTTAACGATCTATTCGGAAATTAAATAAAAAAGGAAATTCAATTGAAAAGTAAATTGAATAAAAATGGTTGCTGAAAAAAATAATAGTGAAAGCTGCATAAAATTAAAAATGGATGTTCAATCCAGAAACCACTATACCTTAGCAATCTATTTGGAAATTAAATAAAAAAAAGGTCGTTTAATAGAAAAGTAAATTTAATAAAAATGGAAGTAGAATAAAAACAAAAACGAAGGTTGCACAAAATTAAAAATGGAAGTTCAATCCTGAATCCACTATACCTTAACGATCTATTTGGAAATTAAATAAAAAAGGAAGTTTAATAGAAAAGTAAATTGAATAAAAATGGAAGTTGAATGAAAATAAAAGTGAAAGTTGCATGAAATTAAAAATGGAAGTTCAATCCAGAAACCACGATACCTTAACAATATATTTGGAAATTAAATAAAAAAGGAAATTGAATAGAAAAAAAACTTGAATAAAAAAAGAAGTTGAATAGAAATTAAAATGGAAGTTGCAGAAAATTAAAATTGGAAGTTCATTCAAGAAACCACTATACCTTAGCGATCTATTTGAAAATTAAAAAAAAAAAGAAAAGGAAGTTGAATAGAAAAATAACTTGAATAAAAATGGAAGTCGAATAAAAATAAAAATGGAAGTTGCAGAAAATTAAAGATGGAAGTTCATTTAAGAAACCACTATACCTTAACGATCTATTTGGAAATTAAATAAAAAAGGAAGTTTAATAGAAAAGTAAATTGAATAAAAATGGAAGTTGTATAAAAATAAAAATGGAAGTTCAATCCAGAAACCACTATACCTTAACGATCTATTTGGAAATTAAATAAAAAAGGAAGTTGAGAAGAAAAGAAACCTGAACAAAAAAGGAAGTTAAATAAAAATAAAAATGCAAGTTGCAGAAAATTAAAAACGGAAGTTTTTCAAGAAACCACTATACCTTAACGATCTATTTGGAAATTAAATAAAAACGGAAGTTGAATAGAAAAATAACTTGAATAAAAATAGAAGTCGAATAAAAAGAAAAATGGAGGTTGCAGAAAATTGAAAATGGAAGTTCATTAAAGAAACAACTATACCTTAATGATCTATTTGGAAATTAAATAAAAAAGGAAGTTTAATAGAAAAGTAAATTGAATAAAAATGGAAGTTGAATAAAAATAAAAATGAAAGTTTCATAAAATTAAAAATGTAAGTTCAATACAGAAACCACTATACCTTAGCGATCTATTAAGAAATTAAATAAAAAAGTAAGTTTAATAGAAAAGTAAATTTAATAAGAATGGAAGTTGAATAAAAATAAAAATGAAGGTTGCATAAAATTAAAAATGGAAGTTCAATCCAGAAACCACTATACCTTAACGATCTATTTGGAAATTAAATAAAAAAGGAAGTTGAGTAGAAAAGAAACCTGAACAAAAAAGGAAGTTAAATAAAATTAAAAATGGAAGTTGCAGAAAATTAAAAATGGAGTTTATTGAAGAAACCACAATACCTTCACGATCTATTTGTAAATTAAATAAAAAAGAAGTTTAATAGAAAAGTAAATTGAATAAAAATGGAAGTTGAATAAAAATAAAAATGGAAGTTCAATCCAGAAACCACTATACCTTAACGATCTATTTGGAAATTAAATAAAAAAGGAAGTTGAGTAGAAAAGAAACCTGAACAAAAAAGGAAGTTAAATAAAAATAAAAATGAAAGTTGCAGAAAATTAAAATTGGAAGTTCATTTAAGAAACCATTATACCTTAACGATCTATTTGGAAATTAAATAAAAAAGGAAGTTGAATAGAAAAATAACTTGAATAAAAATAGAAGTCGAATAAAAATAAAAATGGAAGTTGCAGAAAATTAAAAATGGAAGTTCATTCAAGAAACCACTATACCTTAACGATTTATTTGGAAATTAAATAAAAAAGGAAGTGTAATAGAAAAATAAATTGAATAAAAATGGAAGTTGAATAAAAATAAAAATGAAAGTTGCATAAAATTAAAAATGGAAGTTCAATCCAGAAACCACTATACCTTAACGATCTATTTGGAAATTAAAAAAAAAAGAAAGTTGAATACAAACTAAATTGAATAAAAATGGAAGTCGAATAAAAATAAAAATGGAAGTTGCAGAAAATTAAAAAAAGGAAGTTCATTCAAGAAACCACTATACCTTAACGATCTATTCGGAAATTAAATAAAAAAGGAGATTCAATAGAAAAGTAAATTGAATAAAAATGGTTGCTGAAAAAAATAAAAGTGAAAGCTGCATAAAATTAAAAATGGATGTTCAATCCAGAAACCACTATACCTTAGCAATCTATTTGGAAATTAAATAAAAAAAGGTCGTTTAATAGAAAAGTAAATTTAATAAAAATGGAAGTAGAATAAAAACAAAAATGAAGGTTGCACAAAATTAAAAATGGAAGTTCAATCCTGAATCCACTATACCTTAACGATCTATTTGGAAATTAAATAAAAAAGGAAGTTTAATAGAAAAGTAAATTGAATAAAAATGGAAGTTGAATGAAAATAAAAGTGAAAGTTGCATGAAATTAAAAATGGAAGTTCAATCCAGAAACCACGATACCTTAACAATATATTTGGAAATTAAATAAAAAAGGAAGTTGAATAGAAAAGAAACTTGAATAAAAAAAGAAGTTGAATAGAAATTAAAATGGAAGTTGCAGAAAATTAAAATTGGAAGTTCATTCAAGAAACCACTATACCTTAGCGATCTATTTGAAAATTAAAAAAAAAAAAAAAAGGAAGTTGAATAGAAAAATAACTTGAATAAAAATGGAAGTCGAATAAAAATAAAAACGGAAGTTGCAGAAAATTAAAGATGGAAGTTCATTTAAGAAACCACTATACCTTAACGATCTATTTGGAAATTAAATAAAAAAGGAAGTTTAATAGAAAAGTAAATTGAATAAAAATGGAAGTTGAATAAAAATAAAAATGGAAGTTCAATCCAGAAACCACTATACCTTAACGATCTATTTGGAAATTAAATAAAAAAGGAAGTATAATAGAAAAGTAAATTGAATAAAAATGGAAGTTGAATAAAAATAAAAATGGAAGTTCAATCCAGAAACCACTATACCTTAACGATCTATTTGGAAATTAAATAAAAAGGTAGTTGAGATGAAAAGAAACCTGAACAAAAAAAGAAGTTAATAAAAATAAAAATGGAAGTTGCAGAAAATTAAAAATGGAAGTTATTCAAGAAACCACTATACCTTAACGATCTATTTGGAAATTAAATAAAAATGGAAGTTGAATAGAAAAATAACTTAAATAAAAATAGAAGTCGAATAAAAATAAAAATGGAAGTTGCAGAAAATTAAAAATGGAAGTTCATTCAAGAAACCACTATACCTTAACGATCTATTTGGAAATTAAATAAAAAAGGAAGTTTAATAGAAAAGTAAATTGAATAAAAATGGAAGTTGAATACAAATAAAAATGAAATTGCATAAAATTAAAAATGGAAGTTCAACACAGAAACCACTATACCTTAGCGATCTATTAAGAAATTAAATAAAAAAGGAAGTTTAATAGAAAAGTAAATTCAATAAGAATGGAAGTTGAATAAAAATAAAAATGAAGGTTGCATAAAATTAAAAATGGAAGTTCAATCCAGAAACCACTATACCTTAACGATCTGTTTGGAAATTAAATAAAAAAGGAAGTTGAGTAGAAAAGAAACCTGAACAGAAAAGGAAGTTAAATAAAAATAAAAATGGAAGTTGCAAAAAATTAAAAATGGAGTTCATTCAAGAAACCACTATACCTTAACGATCTATGTGGAAACTAAATGAAAAAGAAGTTTAATAGAAAAGTAAATTGAATAAAAATGGAAGTTGAATAAAAATAAAAATGAAAGTTGCATAAAATTAAAAATGGAAGTTCAATCCAGAAACCACTATACCTTAACGATCTATTTGGAAATTAAATAAAAAAGAAACTTGAATAGCAAACTAAATTGAATAAAAATGGAAGTCGAATAAAAATAAAAATGGAAGTTGCAGAAAATTAAAAAAAGGAAGTTCATTCAAGAAACCATTATACGCTAATGATATATTCGGAAATTAAATAAAAAAGGAAGTTTAATAGAAAAGTAAATTGAATAAAATTGGTAGTTGAATAAAATAAAATCGAAAGGTGCATAAAATTAAAAACGGAAGTTCAATCCAGAAACCACTATACCTTAGCGATCTATGTGGAAATTAAATAAAAAAGGTCGTTTAATAGAAAAGTAAATTTAATAAAAATGGAAGTTGAATAAAAATAAAAATGAAGGTTGCATAAAATTAAAAATGGAAGTTCAATCTTGAATCCTCTATACCTTAACGATCTATTTGGAAATTAAATAAAAAAGGAAGTTTAATAGAAAAGTAAATTGAATAAAAATAAAAGTGAAAGTTGCATGAAATTAAAAATGGAAGTTCAATCCAGAAACCACGATACCTTAACAATATATTTGGAAATTAAATAAAAAAGGAAGTTGAATAGAAAAGAAACTGGAATAAAAAAAGATGTTGAATAGAAATAAAAATAGATGTTGCAGAAAATTAAAATTGGAAGTTCATTCATGAAACCACTATACCTTAGCGATCTATTTGAAAATTAAAAAAAAAAAAGGAAGTTGAATAGAAAAATAACTTGAATAAAAAAGGAAGTCGAATAAAAATATAAATGGAAGTTGCAGAAAATTAAACATGGAAGTTCATTCAAGAATCCACTATATCTTAACGATCTATTTGGAAATTAAATAAAAAAGGAAGTTTAATAGAAAAGTAAATTGAATAAAAATGGAAGTTGAATAAAAATAAAAATGAAAGTTGCATAAAATTTAAAATGGAAGTTCAATCCAGAAACCACTATACCTTAGCGATCTATTTGGAAATTAAATAAAAAATGAAGTTTAATAGAAAAGTAAATTTAATAAAAATGGAAGTTGAATAAAAATAATAATGAAGCTTAAATAAAATTAAAAATGGAAGTTCAATCCAGAAACCACTATACCGTAACGATCTGTTTGGAAACTAAATAAAAAAGGAAGTTGAGTAGAAAAGAAACTTTAATGAAAAAGGAAGTAAAATAAAAATAAAAATGGAAGTTGCAGAAAATTAAAAATGAAAATTCATTCAAGAAACAACTGTACCTTAACGATCTATTTGGAAATTAAATAAAAAAGGAAGTTTAATAGAAAAGTAAATTGAATAAAAATGGAAGTTGAATAAAAATAAAAATGAAAGTTGCATAAAATTAAAAATGGAAGTTCAATCCAGACACCACTATACCTTAACGATCTATTTGGAAATTAAATAAAAAACAAAGTTGAATAGCAAAGTAAATTGAATAAAAATGGAAGTCGAATAAAAATAAAAATGGAAGTTGCAGAAAATTAAAAATGGAAGTTCATTCAAGAAACCACTATACCTTAACGATCTATTCGGAAATTAAATAAAAATGGAAGTTTAATAGAAAAGTAAATTGACTAAAAATGGAAGTTGAATAAAAATAAAAGTGAAAGGTGCATAAAATTAAAAATGGAAGTTCAATCCAGAAACCACTATACCTTGACAATCTATTTGGAAATTAAATAAAAAAGGAAGTTGAATAGAAAAGAAACGTGAATAAAAAAAAGAAGTTAAATAGAAATAAAAATGGAAGTTGCAAAAAATTAAAATTGGAAGTTCATTCATGAAACCACTATACCTTAACGATCTATTTGGAAATTAAATAAAAAAGGAAGTTGAATAGAAAAATAACTTGAATAAAAATAGAAGTCGAATAAAAATAAAAATGGAAGTTGCAGAAAATTTAAAAGGGAAGTTCATTCAAGAATCCACTATACCTTAACGATCTGTTTGGAAATTAAATAAAAAAGGATGTTTAATAGAAAAGTAAATTGAATAAAAATGGAAGTTGCATAAAATTAAAAATGGAAGTTCAATCCAGAAACCACTATACCTTAGTGATCTATTTGGAAATAAAATAAAAAAGAAAGTTGAATAGCAAAGTAAATTGAATAAAAATGGAAGTCGAATAAAAATAAAAATGGAAGTTGCAGAAAATTAAAAATGGAAGTTTATTCAGGAAACCACTATACCTTAACGATCTATTCGGAAATTAAATTGAGTAAAAATGGAAGTTGAATAAAAATAAAAGTGAAAGGTGCATAAAATTAAAAATGGAAGTTCAATCCAGAAACCACTATACATTAACAATCTATTTGGAAATTAAATAAAAAAGGAAGTTGAATAGAAAAGAAACTTGCATAAAAAAAGAAGTTGAATAGAAATAAAAATGAAAGTTGCAGAAAATTAAAATTGGAACTTCATTTAAGAAACCACTATGCCTTAACGATCTATTTGGAAATTAAATAAAAAAGGAAGTTGAATAGAAAAATAACTTGAATAAAAATAGAAGTCGAATAAAAATAAAAATGGAAGTTGCATAAAATTAGAAATGGAAGTTCATTCAAGAAACCACTATACCTTTACGATCTGTTTGGAAATTAAATAAAAAAGGAAGTTTAACGGAAAAGTAAATTGAATAAAAATGGAAGTTGAATACAAATAAAAATGAAATTGCATAAAATTAAAAATGGAAGTTCAATACAGAAACCACTATACCTTAGCGATCTATTAAGAAATTAAATTAAAAAGGAAGTTTAATAGAAAAGTAAATTTAATAAGATTGGAAGTTGAATAAAAATAAAAATGAAGGTTGCATAAAATTAAAAATGGAAATTCTATCCAGAAACCACTATACCTTAGCGATTTATTTGGAAATTAAATAAAAAAGGAAGTTGAGTAGAAAAGAAACCTGAACAAAAAAGGAAGTTAAATAAAAATAAAAATGGAAGTTGCAGAAAATTAAAAATGGAGTTCATTCAAGAAACCACTATACCTTAACGATCTATGTGGAAATTAAATAAAAAAGAAGTTTAATAGAAAAGTAAATTGAATAAAAATGGAAGTTGAATAAAAATAAAAATGGAAGTTCAATCCAGAAACCACTATACCATAACGATCTATTTGGAAATTAAATAAAAAAGAAAGTTGAATAGCAAACTAAATTTAATGAAAATGGAAGTCGAATAAAAATAAAAATGGAAGTTACAGAAAATTAAAAAAAGGAAGTTCATTCAAGAAACCATTATACGTTAACGATCTATTCGGAAATTAAATAAAAAAGGAAGTTTAATAGAAAAGTAAATTGAATAAAAATGGTAGTTGAATAAAATAAAATCGAAAGGTGCATAAAATTAAAAACGGAAGTTCAATCCAGAAACCAATATACCTTAGCGATCTATTTGGAAATTAAATAAAAAAGGTCGTTTAATAGAAAAGTAAATTTAATAAAAATGTAAGTTGAATAAAAATAAAAATGAAGGCTGCATAAAATTAAAAATGGAAGTTCAATCCTGAATCCTCTATACCTTAACGATCTATTTGGAAATTAAATAAAAAAGGAAGTTTAATAGAAAAGTAAATTGAATAAAAATAAAAGTGAAAGTTGCATGAAACTGAAAATGGAAGTTCAATCCAGAAACCACGATACCTTAATAATATATTTGGAAATTAAATAAAAAAGGAAGTTGAATAGAAAAGAAACTGGAATAAAAAAAGAAGTTGAATAGAAATAAAAATGGATGTTGCAGAAAATTAAAATTGGAAGTTCATTCAAGAAACCACTATACCTTAGCGATCTATTTGAAAATTAAAAAAAAGAAAAGGAAGTTGAATAGAAAAATAACTTGAATAAAAAAGGAAGTCGAATAAAAATAAAAATGGAAGTTGCAGAAAATTAAACATGGAAGTTCATTCAAGAATCCACTATACCTTAACGATCTATTTGGAAATTAAATAAAAAAGGATGTTTAATAGAAAAGTAAATTGAATAAAAATGGAAGTTGAATAAAAATAAAAATGAAAGTTGCATAAAATTTAAAATGAAAGTTCAATCCAGAAACCACTATACCTTAGCGATCTATTTGGAAATTAAATAAAAACTGATGTTTAATAGAAAAGTAAATTTAATAAAAATGGAAGTTGAATAAAAATAAAAATGAAGGTTAAATAAAATTAAAAATGAAAGTTCAATCCAGAAACCACTATACCTTAACGATCTATTTGGAAATTAAATAAAAAAGGAAGTTGAGTAGAAAAGAAACTTGAATGAAAAAGGAAGTAAAATAAAAATAAAAATGGAAGTTGCAGAAAACTAAAAATGGAAGTTCATTCAAGAAACCACTGTACCTCAACGATCTATTTGGAAATTAAATAAAAAAGGAAGTTTAATAGAAAAGTAAATTGAATAAAAATGGAAGTTGAATAAAAATAAAAATGAAAGTTCCATAAAATTAAAAATGGAAGTTCAATCCAGAAACCACTATACCTTAACGATCTATTTGGAAATTAAATAAAAAAGAAAGTTGAATAGCAAAGTAAATTGAATAAAAATGGAAGTCGAATAAAAATAAAAATGGAAGTTGCAGAAAATTAAAAATGGAAGTTCATTCAAGAAACCACTATACTTTAACGATCTATTCGGAAATTAAATAAAAATGGAAGTTTTATAGAAAAGTAAATTGACTAAAAATGGAAGTTGAATAAAAATAAAAGTGACAGGTGCATAAAATTAAAAATGGAAGTTCAATCCAGAAACCACTATACCTTAACAATCTATTTGGAAATTAAATAAAAAAGGAAGTTGAATAGAAAAGAAACTTGAATAAAAAAAGAAGTTGAATAGAAATAAAAATGGAAGTTGCAGAAAATTAAAATTGGAAGTTCATTCAAGAAACCACTATACCTTAACGATCTATTTGGAAATTAAATAAAAAAGGAAGTTGAATAGAAAAATAACTTGAATAAAAATAGAAGTCGAATAAAAATAAAAATGGAAGTTGCAGAAAATTAAAAATAGAAGTTCATTCAAGAATCCACTATACCTTAACGATCTGTTTGGAAATTAAATAAAAAAGGAAGTTGAAAAAAAATAAAAATGAAAGTTGCATAAAATTAAAAATGGAAGTTCAATCCAGAAACCACTATACCTTAGCGATCTATTTGGAAATTAAATAAAAAAGAAAGTTGAATAGCAAAGTAAATTGAATAAAAATGGAAGTCGAATAAAAATAAAAATGAAAGTTGCAGAAAATTAAAAATGGAAGTTCATTCAGGAAACCACTATACCTTAGCGATCTATTCGGAAATTAAATTGACTAAAAATGGAAGTTGAATAAAAATAAAAGTGAAAGGTGCATAAAATTAAAAATGGAAGTTCAATCCAGAAACCACTATACCTTAACAATCTATTTGGAAATTAAATAAAAAAGGAAGTTGAATAGAAAAGAAACTTGAATAAAAAAAGAAGATGAATAGAAATAAAAATGGAAGTTGCAGAAAATTAAAATTGGAAGTTCATTGAAGAAACCACTATACCTTAACGATCTATTTGGAAATTAAATAAAAAAGGAAGTTGAATAGAAAAATAACTTGAATAAAAATAGAAGTCGAATAAAAATAAAAATGCAAGTTGCAGAAAATTTAAAATGGAAGTTCATTCAAGAATCCACTATACCTTAACGATCTGTTTGGAAATTAAATAAAAAAGGAAGTTTAACAGAAAAGTAAATTGAAGAAAAATGGAAGTTGAATAAAAATAAAAATGAAAGTTGCATAAAATTAAAAATGGAAGTTCAATCCAGAAACCACTATACCTTAGCGATCTATTTGGAAATAAAATAAAAAAGAAAGTTGAATAGCAAAGTAAATTGAATAAAAATGGAAGTCGAATAAAAATAAAAATGGAAGTTGCAGAAAATTAAAAATGGAAGTTCATTCAGGAAACCACTATACCTTAGCGATCTATTCGGAAATTAAATTGACTAAAAATGGAAGTTGAATAAAAATAAAAGTGAAAGGTGCATAAAATTAAAAATGGAAGTTCAATCCAGAAACCACTATACCTTAACAATCTATTTGGAAATTAAATAAAAAAGGAAGTTGAATAGAAAAGAAACTTGAATAAAAAAAGAAGATGAATAGAAATAAAAATGGAAGTTGCAGAAAATTAAAATTGGAAGTTCATTGAAGAAACCACTATACCTTAACGATCTATTTGGAAATTGAATAAAAAAGGAAGTTGAATAGAAAAATAACTTGAATAAAAATAGAAGTCGAATAAAAATAAAAATGCAAGTTGCAGAAAATTTAAAATGGAAGTTCATTCAAGAATCCACTATACCTTAACGATCTGTTTGGAAATTAAATAAAAAAGGAAGTTTAACAGAAAAGTAAATTGAAGAAAAATGGAAGTTGAATAAAAATAAAAATGAAAGTTGCATAAAATTAAAAATGGAAGTTCAATCCAGAAACCACTATACCTTAGCGATCTATTTGGAAATAAAATAAAAAAGAAAGTTGAATAGCAAAGTAAATTGAATAAAAATGGAAGTCGAATAAAAATAAAAATGGAAGTTGCAGAAAATTAAAAATGGAAGTTCATTCAGGAAACCACTATACCTTAGCGATCTATTCGGAAATTAAATTGACTAAAAATGGAAGTTGAATAAAAATAAAAGTGAAAGGTGCATAAAATTAAAAATGGAAGTTCAATCCAGAAACCACTATACCTTAACAATCTATTTGGAAATTAAATAAAAAAGGAAGTTGAATAGAAAAGAAACTTGAATAAAAAAAGAAGCTGAATAGAAATAAAAATGAAAGTTGCAGAAAA
Organism: Camellia sinensis; assembly: GCF_055761805.1. Lineage (NCBI taxonomy): Eukaryota > Viridiplantae > Streptophyta > Magnoliopsida > Ericales > Theaceae > Camellia > Camellia sinensis. The sequence continues at coordinate 8,586,612 of NC_138962.1, read as the reverse complement.
TTAAAATTGGAAGTTCATTCAAGAAACCACTATACCTTAACGAGCTATTTGGAAATTAAATAAAAAAGGAAGTTGAATAGAAAAATAACTTGAATAAAAATAGAAGTCGAATAAAAATAAAAATGGAAGTTGCAGAAAATTAAAAATGGAAGTTCATTCAAGAAACCACTATACCTTAACGATCTATTTGGAAATTAAATAAAAAAGGAAGTTTAATAGAAAATTAAATTGAATAAAAATGGAAGTTGAATAAAAATAAAAATGAAAGTTGCATAAAATTAAAAATGGAAGTTCAATCCAGAAACCACTATACCTTAGCAATCTCTTTGGAAATTAAATAAAAAATGAAGTTTAATAGAAAAATAAATTTAATAAAAATGGAAGTTGAATAAAAATAAAAATGAAGGTTGCATAAAATTAAAAATGGAAGTTCAATCCAGAAACCACTATACCTTAACAATCTATCTGAAATTAAATAAAAAAGGAAGTTGAGTAGAAAAGAAACTTGAATGAAAAAGGAAGTAAAATAAATATAAAAATGGAAGTTGCAGTAAATTAAAAATGGAAATTCATTCAAGTAACCACTATACCTTAACGATCTATTTGGAAATTAAATGAAAAAGGAAGTTGAATAGAAAAATAACTTGAAGAAAAATAGAAGTTGAATAAAAATAAAAATGGAAGTTGCAGAAAATTAAAAATGGAAGTTCATTCAAGAAACCACTATACCTTAACGATCTATTTGGAAATTAAATAAAAAATGAAGTTTAATAGAAAAGTAAATTGAATAAAAATGGAAGTTGAATAAAAATAAAAATGAAAGTTGCATAAAATTAAAAATGGAAGTTCAATCCAGAAACAACTATACCTTAGCGATCTATTTGGAAATTAAATAAAAAATGAAGTTTAATAGAAAAGTAAATTTAATAAAAATGGAAGTTGAATAAAAATAAAAATAAAGGTTGCATAAAATTAAAAATGGTAGTTCAATCCAGAATCCACTATACCTTAACGATCTATTTGGAAATTAAATAAAAAAGGAAATTTAATAGAAAAGTAAATTGAATAAAAATGGAAGTTGAATAAAAATAAAAGTGAAAGTTGCATGAAATTGAAAATGGAAGTTCAATCCAGAAACCACGATACCTTAACAATATATTTGGAAGTCCAATCCTCTCAAGGATCTCAAAAGGCCCAATAAATCGAGGGGACAACTTCCCACTCTTCCCAAACCTCATCAACCCCCGTCTAGGTGATATCTTCAGGAAGACATGCTCACCAACCTCAAATATCAAAAGCCTCCTCCTACGGTCAGCATAAGATTTCTGACGACTCTGGGCTGTAACAAGCCTCCTACGGATAAGTTCAACTTTCTCCGTCGTTTCTCTCACCAACTCCAGGCCCAACAAAGGTGTATCACCCACCTCGGCCCAACAAACTGGAGACCTACACGGTCGGCCATACAAGGCCTCAAACGGTGCCATACCGATACTAGACTGAAAGCTGTTGTTGTAGGCAAACTCCACCTATTGTAACAACCCTCACCTTACTCTTGTCATATTTGCATACATTCCTGCATGATCTTGCCTTGTTATGTTAATTGAAGGATTTGCTTGCCTTGTTTTGTTTGTACTGCTTGCATGATTTTGTTCTTTGCTCGGCGTGTAGCCGAAGTCATCCTGAGTTTAGATCAACCCTGAGCCTTGTACCTTGAATGTCTTGGAACCTTGGTCGACCCCCATCTTCACCTCGGGCATTATTGCCGAGATGTTTTACACTTAGTGAACCTTGTCCTTGGGCAGGTATGGCCTAGGCCGAGATGTGGCACACCCCGGCCAAGGTGTGGCACAACTTAGTCAAGCGTCGTCCTCCCTAGCCGATGTTTTGTTACCCCGTTGCCTTATCCTTGATTCGAGCCGATGTCGTTCATTGCCGATGTGTTGTACCGAGCTTGCTGCATACGCTTTGTCAGAGACTTGTCTTATCAATCAATCACCTTTTTGAGCTGAACCAACCCGGTAGCGCCACGTGTCCGAGCTGATTGTTAAGACAGCCGGCAGACATTGAAACACATCATTTTTCTTGTCTCAAATCTTTGCCCTTAGAGAGAGAAGCTCTAGAGAGAAGGAAGAGAAGTTCTTGAGTGAGAGTAAGTCTTCTAAGCTTGATCTTGTGGTTTGAACCGTTGGATTCGAGTTTTGAGGTTAGAATCTTGATCTACTTTGATTATTGTTGTTGACTATCTAGCTGCATTGCATGATCGAATCTGTTTTGCATGTCGTGTACCGTTTTGAAGTTGGTTTTGAAAAGAGAAAATGGTTTTTCATGTGTTCTTGAAGAAAGTCTCATTTTGATCCGAAAGTTTGGCACGAAAATCATGTTTTGTGTTTGTTCTTGCATGACCATCTTGCATGGGTACCCAGGTCCATGTTTTGAACTCTTGGCATGAAACCTCAGATCTTTGTAACGAGTTTTGATCTTGCATTCATCTTCCTCATGATCATGTCCATCATATTCTTCATGTGCTTTAAAGGGAAACCCAGGTTTTCCCGACTTTGCTTTTGGTTGAGGCCAGCGGGACCACACCTCGGCAAGGATGTGTGGGACCTCGGCAAAGACCTGGTTGGTACCCAGTGCGTTTCCATGAGACGGGAGCAGTGTTTAAACTCCCAGCATGTTTTACTTTGTTTTTGACTTGGATCTGGTGAGGATGCCGAGATCATCTGCGTGCATATAAAGCTTGTTTTGAGAATGTGATTTGCCATGTGATTGTAGGTCCTTGATATTTGCTTTGAGTCTACACCTGAAGAACTAGGTGAGTGGTATTATTGATAAAGCTATATTATACTTGTTTTGATAAATCTTGCTTGCTTCGTTTTGACAAAAGTGTTTTGTTAAGCATGAATGAACAACTCTTGTTTTGGTATGTTAAGTATAATCCTTGTTTTGATGCCATCTTTGAAAAGGATACGATCCTCTCTTGGAAAGTCCCTCGTGCTGGAGGACTTTAAACTTTCGCAGCACTAAGCATAAAAGGATACGGTCCTTGTTAAATCGGGCTACGGGCCTAAGTAACACAAGTCCCTTGTACTGGAGGACTCTAAACTTTCGCGGTACCAAGTGCACAAGTCCCTTGTACTGAAGGACTCTAAACTTTCGCAATACCTTTGACTAAACGATTACGGATCGTACAGCCCTTGATACTTGAAATACTTGAGTGATGAATACGGTTCATCCCTTGCTTCGCCGATGTTGAAATACTTGATTGATGAATACGGTTCATCCCTTGCTTCGCCGATGTTGTAATACTTGATTGATGAATACGGTTCATCCCTTGCTTCGCCGATGTTGTAATACTTGACTGATGAATACGGTTCATCCCTCGTTTTGCCGATGTCAGTAAGCATCTTTGGATACTTGTAATATTTGATTGATGAATACGGTTCATCCCTCGCCTTGATAAAGTTTGATGTGTTTTGTTTTGAAAGACTTCGGCTATATTCATGCAAAACCTTTATTTCTAGTACCATTCACTGAGTATCCAAGCTCACCCTCTCTATATATATGTAGGTGATGAGCAAGACGTCGGCGATGCCTAGACTGTTTTGAAAGCTTGTTTTGGATCCGTGCTTATGTCGGCTTTATTTTTCATTCATGTCGGCGAATCTTGAAAATCATGCTTCTTGGCTTGTAATTGCTATATTTTGTATATGTCGGCTCAAGAAGCCTTTTGATCAAGACGTAACACATGTCTTGCTTTGTTGTATTCAACTTGTAAAGTTAATTGGAAATGTTTGGCATTGCATTTGATCTACGCACAGCTCTTATGGACCACTTGTATTTGATTTATTGCTTCCGCATTTGCAAGCCCCGTTGATTATACTCTGATTATGTTGAGTTTTTGAAAGTTGGCCTTCGGTAATTACGGACTACTGGCCATCACGGCACCAAACTACTAGGGGCGGTTTGGGGTCGTGACACCTATGGTAAGTGCCTCTCCCACGTCCCACTAAAGTCAAGGACACAACCTCGAAGCATATCCTCAAGGATCTGAATAGTACGCTCGGACTGCCCGTCAGTCTGAGGGTGATAAGCCGTACTAAAGGTCAACTTAGTACCCAAGGCACTCTGTAAACTCTGCCACAATCTAGCAGTCAAACGAGGATCTCTATCTGAGACGATCGTCACTAGGACCCCTTGCAACCTCACTATGTCCCGAATATACAAGTCGGCAAGATGATCTACCGAATCTCTCACGCACATGGGAATAAAGTGCGCCGACTTAGTCAACCGGTCTACAACCACCCAAATAGCGTCACTACCCCGCTGAGTCCTCGGAAGACCTACAACGAAGTCCATGGTGACATGCTCCCACTTCCACTCGGCAATAGGCAAGGGTTGCAACAAACCCGCTGGCCTCTGATGCTCGGCATTCACTTGTTGGCAAGTAAGGCACTTCGATACGAAAACAGCCACATCTCTCTTCATACCCCGCCACCAAAACTGGCGACCCAAATCCCGATACATCTTAGTACCTCCCGGATGCACCGCAAGGCACGAATGATGGAACTCTCGGAGTACTTCCTCTCAGCAAGACTCCGGCATGAACAAACGGTCTCGGTATCTCACACTCAGGTCGGGATACACCGTCAAACCCTTCTCAACCTTCCCACTGGAGATCTTCTCTCGGAGGGATTCTACCTCAAGGTCACCTCTCTGTGCCTCTAACACTCGTGTCACAAGCGTAGGCTGCGCAACTACAGAAAACAAGGCCGCAGCCTCAACAGATTCGCCCAGATGCAAATCAAACTCGCCAAGTACACCCAACATCTCCCATTCCCGGATGGCTATACAAGCTACATCACTAATGGATTTCCTACTAAGGGCATCGGCCACAACATTGGCCTTCCCCGGGTGATAATGCAACTCAAAATCATAGTCCTCAATGAACTCCATCCATCTCCTCTGTCTCAAATTCAAGTCTCTCTGTGTAAACAGATACTTCAAACTCTTGTGGTCCGAGAACACTTCGAACCTCTCACCATAAAGGTAGTGCCTCCAGATTTTCAAGGCAAAGATCACTGCTGCTAACTCTAGGTCGTGTGTAAGGTAATTCTTCTCGTGAATTTTCAACTGACGTGAGCCATAAGCTACCACTTTCCCTTCTTGCATTAACACACAACCTAAGCCCTCTCGTGAGGCATCACAATAAACCGCATAACCCAACCCTCTCTCCGGAATAATCAAAACCAGAGCGGTGGTTAGCCTAACCTTCAACTCCTGGAACGACTTTTCACAAGTCTCACTCCACACAAACTTGACCCCTTTCCGCGTCAATCTAGTCAACAGCGAGGCTAACTTAGAGAAATCCTTCACAAACCGACGGTAGTACCCAGCTAATCCCAGAAAACTGCGGATCTCAAACACACTCTTAGGCTGTGCCCAATCCTGCACTGCCTCCGTCTTGGATGTATCAACAGACACCCATTTCCCAGATACCACATGGCCTAAGAACTTAACTTCTTCTAGCCAGAACTCACACTTCCCAAACTTGGCATACAGCCTATGGGCTCTAAGTAACTCTAGCACCACTCTCAAGTGTGCCTCGTGCTCCTCCTCTGAAGGTGAATAAATCAGGATGTCGTCCACGAAAACGACTACAAAACGGTCCAAGAATTCCCGGAAGATCCGGTTCATCAAGTCCATAAAGACTGCCGGTGCGTTGGTAAGCCCAAATGGCATCACCAGAAACTCATAGTGGCCATACCGCGTACGGAATGCCGTCTTCAGAATATCCTCCTCCCTGACCCTCAACTAGTGGTAACCCGATCTCAAGTCTATCTTAGAGAAACAACGGGAACCCCTCAACTGGTCAAACAAATCATCTATACGGGGCATAGGGTACTTATTCTTGACCGTAGCCCGATTCAACTTTCGGTAATCGATACACAATCTCAAGGCACCATCTTTCTTTTTAGCAAAGAGGGCCGGTGCTCCCCACGGCGAAACACTAGGGCGAACAAAACCCTTATCTAATAACTCCTGAAGCTAAGCCTTCAACTCACTTAACTCGGCTGGGGCAAAACGATAAGGTGCCATAGAAATCGGCGCCGTGCCGGGCACTAAATCAATAGAGAACTCTATCTCTCGGTGAGGTGGCAAACTAACAAGGTCTTCGGGAAATACATTCGAATACTCGCAAACCACCCTCGGCAATACAATCTGGGTCTCATCACACTCACCACTCTCAAAGCTAGCAAGTAGACCACTAAGCTCACTCCGCCTTCGCGAATCATACATCGGTGGCAACACACTACCAACCCGATCCCCCAAGAAATGGAAACACTTCCCGCTCAAGGTACAAACTGTGACCCTCTGGCGGCAGCAATCAATAACAGCCCGGTATGACGACAGCCAGTCCATACCCAAAATAACATCAAAGCCCTTCATGGGCATAACAACAAAGGGAAAAGGAAGCCTACGGTCGGCGACCTCTATATCACAACCTCTAACACCTTGTTTCAGGATCAACTCACCACCAATAGGTGATACCACACAAATAGGAGATGCTAACTGTGCCAACTCCAATTCCAAAACAGATGCAAATGCAGCAGATACAAAAGAATGAGATGCACCTGTATCAATCAACACACTAGCAACCGAGTTGCAAAACAGAAAAGTACCTCTCACCACTGATGGAGCCGGTACTAAATCCTGCGCGGTAACAGCTACACGCGCCCTGTAGGCCCCTGATCCACCTGGTCATCTCTAGGAGCAAAAGACTGATGCACCGACTGGGATGACGAAGCTCCCGGATTGGCCCTCGAGGCCAGCACAGACTGAGCTGGCTGAAAACCCTACGTTTGCCTAGAACCAGACGCTCCTGAAGTAGCACTCAACTGCAGGCAATACCTCTTCAGGTGCCCAGGCTGACCACACTGATAGCAAGACAAAGGCTGGCCCCTGCCCTGACTCTGGCCCTGAGGTCTAGCTGAAGAAGAAGCAGCTCGCTGACCCCCTCCCTTCTGCGGGCAAACCGAAGACTTGTGACCTATCTGGCCACACGCAAAACAAGTCAGGCCTCCCTGAATACCTCTCCCCGAACCTGCACTCGGCACCGGAAAGGTCGATCTAGCAACTCCACCCTGAGACTGCTGAGGGTTATAACCCCTCTGTCTCCTGCCATCACCCTGACCCTCCTAGCCCCGCTTGGAGCCTCTATGTTTCTCCTCGTCTTCCTCCTACATCATGAGCTCCATATGAGCTGCCGCATCCACTAAATGTCTATACTCTCGGATGTAAGACCCACCAACTCTCAGCTTGAGGCCCCGCCTCAATTTCCGCTCAAACTCATAGAAACGGCGTTCTTCGGACGCCACCAACTCAGGTGCAAACCTGGACAAACTAATGAAAGTGGCCTCAAACTCTGCCACAGACATACCCTGCTGATTAAGCCGGCTAAACTGATCCCTCAGCTTCTCCCTAGCCACTGCAAATAAGAACCTCTCCTGGAAAACATTCACAAACGCCTCCCATGTACCACCAACACGAGCAAAAGACTGATGCACCGACTGGGATGACGAAGCTCCCGGATTGGCCCTCGAGGCCAGCACAGACTGAGCTGGCTGAAAACCCTACGTTTGCCTAGAACCAGACGCTCCTGAAGTAGCACTCAACTGCAGGCAATACCTCTTCAGGTGCCCAGGCTGACCACACTGATAGCAAGACAAAGGCTGGCCCCTGCCCTGACTCTGGCCCTGAGGTCTAGCTGAAGAAGAAGCAGCTCGCTGACCCCCTCCCTTCTGCGGGCAAACCGAAGACTTGTGACCTATCTGGCCACACGCAAAACAAGTCAGGCCTCCCTGAATACCTCTCCCCGAACCTGCACTCGGCACCGGAAAGGTCGATCTAGCAACTCCACCCTGAGACTGCTGAGGGTTATAACCCCTCTGTCTCCTGCCATCACCCTGACCCTCCTAGCCCCGCTTGGAGCCTCTATGTTTCTCCTCGTCTTCCTCCTGCATCATGAGCTCCATATGAGCTGCCGCATCCACTAAATGTCTATACTCTCGGATGTAAGACCCACCAACTCTCAGCTTGAGGCCCCGCCTTAATTTCCGCTCAAACTCATAGAAACGGCGTTCTTCGGACGCCACCAACTCAGGTGCAAACCTGGACAAACTAATGAAAGTGGCCTCAAACTCTGCCACAGACATACCCTGCTGATTAAGCCGGCTAAACTGATCCCTCAGCTTCTCCCTAGCCACTGCAAATAAGAACCTCTCCTGGAAAACGTTCACAAACGCCTCCCATGTACCACCAACACGAGCATTCTCGTACTTTCACCATTGACCCGCATCTCCCTTCAGTTGGAAGGATGCCAAGGTCACTTTCAATGCTCCGTCCTCGATGCCAAGCATCTCGAATGTCTTACTCATTTGTTCTAACCACTCGTCAGCCTTCAGTGGTTCCTTTGGATCTCCAACAAACTCATCCGGGTTAAACCGGAAGAACTCCCTGATTCCCTGCTCTGAGAATACCCAAAGCCCCTGCTATCTCTCGTGCCAAGGCACTCATAGCCTGCTGACCCGCTGGCTCGGCCATATTGGCTTGGCCAACTCCCTCCTGCACTGCCGGAATATCATCCGGTAAAGGTACTTCCTGCCTCGCAGGCCTACCACGCCTAGCATCTCTACCTCGTCCTGACATCCTAATAAAGGTAATACAGAACGTTAGCACATTCACAAATGTGCCTAAACTAAACACTCACGTCCTAGTGCACGGACAATAGTAATTCACTCCACATAAGCACATAAACACATAAGCACTTACGAATTTCATTTCTGGATAATGATAGTCCCGAGGCATTACTAGAGTTCTGGTTAGAAACAGCATTGATCAAGTGCTTTTCCAACAAGACTCCCAGAAACCCAAGGGTCCAATCAACCTCCTAGAAACTACATTCCATACCCACATAGTCACATAAGCATGTTATCAATTAAGCACATAGCATATGACACTACATCTAAGTCTCTATCAAGCGAGACAAACCCATTGTGATCCTAATCACTTCCCAGGTACCCAAAGTATTCGAACCCGGTACGCTCTGATACCAAGTTGTAACGCCCTCAAAATAGTAACATTAAACCCATCAATGGAGACATGCATTGATATATAAAAACTCCACATTCTTCTATTCATCAGAGTTCCATTACAAAAAGTATTACATGTTAACGACAAAAGCAAATGCCCTAAAGGCTTACAGCTTTCCAAGTTAACACTTGGTTACAACAAAGGAATACTAACTCATTTACACATTAAGCCCTTGGCTTGAATATACATGTAATACATCAAAGAAATAAAACAACAAAATCTGCCTGCCTCTAGCCTCCCAAGCTACGTCCTTGGAGGTGGCATGCTACCTGTACCTGAAAATGATATTCCCATATAGGGTGAGCCACAGCCCAGTAGAAATACACTAAACCAAATATGAACAATGACTAAAAGATTAGTAGCTGATAGATGGCCAACACAGATACTTTCCCTTATCACATTTTACGGTTTCATGACATACAAGTCCATATTACAGTCTATTTTCCATTTCTTTTCAATTCTCAATTTATAACCATGGCTCAGAACCTGGCCAAACAACTCATATGAGACAGTAACTCATATCAAACACTTCCCATTTCATAACAGATAAGCATACTAGCTATATCACACACCAACAGATAAGCATACAAGCTATATCATCACTTCCACAGATATGCATATGAGCACTATCACACTTCCAATGACAAGCATATGAGCTCTGTCAATACATCACTAGATAAGCATATGAGCTCTATCTACGGAGTCCATCCCCTATCTCTTCCCAACAACATCCGGTTTAGAGGTTCATCCCCTATCTTCCCCTAAACCGTGGAGTACATCCCCTATCTCCTCCAACACAACACAATGCATATAAACAACAATTATACACGTCATCACACAATACATAAATTTAATGTATTCTTTCAATCGTCAATCTCAATGACACATTCTAGTGACTAGTTTCAGTTTGACTAATCATCATGCATTGTCTACAACAATCACGACTATCCTCCACCGATAGCCCAAAGTAGTTACTTCAATACAGAAAATAAATGCAACAATGGATATATAATCAACATTCCAACTAGGTGAGCGATAAATAATCCAACTACACCCTTTAATCCCTTCCCTTTCCAATTTCCATATTCTCAATGCAATTCCTCATTTCCAACAATTAATTATACAAATTAATCAATCAATGTAATTAGGGCATTTTCCATAATTAACATTACAACCCTTAGGTTCCATTTTCATTAATGTTTTAACATTAATTTCACTTTTTCCATGCCAAACATATGTCTAGACTTTATATAGCTAAAACCCCAACTTTTGTAAATTTACAAAAAAGTCCCAAACTTTCACCAAATTACCAAACCAACCCCAACATCTCAAAACACTAAAATTTAAAGACAAAGCTCATAAAGGGGAGTAGGGTATCCCTACCTCAAAGTTTGAGCTCCAATGGAGATGAAGACCAAAACCAAAATGCTTCAAATTTCGAAATTTTCATATTAAAATGTAGTCCTCGACGATCAACACAACTTTCGTAAAGACCAAAAGTGAGCAAACAACTCCTACTAGATCAAATCTAAGAGAGAAGGGCCAGTTTTAGAGTGAGAAGCTCTGAAAATGGCTTTTTGGAAAAGTAAGAGAGAGAAAAGATCTTGAAAAAGTGATCCAAAAGTCGGATCTCGGATTTATATAAAAGTCGCCCCGCTCGAGCGTCAAACTTCCCGCTTGAGCGGCACTCACAGACTCCCGCTCGAGCTCCGGATGCACACTCCCAGCACTTTTGCAGACAGGTCTCCCGCTCGAGCGGTACTCACACAACCCCGCTCGAGCGGCCAATCCCACGCTCAAACTTCCAACACTGCACAGGAAATACTGGATGGATGCAATTCCCGCTCGAGCGCCAAAACCCCCGCTCGAGCGGACAGGTCAAAATTTGGGCAACTAGTTTTGGTTTCTAAACTCAACCACCTGTAACAAACCTGCCCAACACATCCAATAACTCAAATACAAAGTAAGAAAGGATGTACACCAGGTAATAATCAACTACTATCATCAACGGACACATGTCCGGATCTCTGTACAACAAGGGTAAACCCGGGATCGCTATATGCAGAAAATTAAAATTAGAAGTTCATTCAAGAAACCACTATACCTTAACGATCTATTTGGAAATTAAATAAAAAAGGAAGTTGAATAGAAAAATAACTTGAATAATAATAGAAGTCGAATAAAAATAAAAATGGAAGTTGCAGAAAATTAAAAATGAAAGTTCATTCAAGAATCCACTATACCTTAACGATCTATTTGGAAATTAAATAAAAAAGGAAGTTTAATAGAAAAGTAAATTGAATAAAAATGGAAGTTGGATAAAAATAAAAATGAAAGTTGCATAAAATTGAAAATGGAAGTTCAATCCAGAAACCACTATACCTTAGCGATCTATTTGGAAATTAAATAAAAAATGAAGTTTAATAGAAAAGTAAATTTAATAAAAATGGAAGTTGAATAAAAATAAAAATGAAGGTTGCATAAAATTAAAAATGGAAGTTCAATCCAGAAACCAATATACCTTAACGATCTATTTGGAAATTAAATAAAAAAGGAAGTTGAGTAGAAAAGAAACTTGAATGAAAAAGGAAGCAAAATAAAAATAAAAATGGAAGTTCATGCAAGTAACCACTATACCTTAACGATCTATTTGGAAATTAAATGAAAAAGGAAGTTGAATAGAAAAATAACTTGAATAAAAATGAAAGTTGAATAAAAATAAAAATGGAAGTTGCATAAAATTAAAAATGGAAGTTCAATCCAGAATCCACTATACCATAACGATCTATTTGGAAATTAAATAAAAAAGGAAGTTTAATGGAAAAGTAAATTGAATAAAAATGGAAGTTGAATAAAAATAAAAGTGAAAGGTGCATAAAATTAAAAATGAAAGTTCAATCCAAAAACCACGATACCTTAACAATATATTTGGAAATTAAATAAAAAAGGTTGTTTAATAGAAAAGTAAATTTAATAAAAATGGAAGTTGAATAAAAATTGTAACGCCCTCAAAATAACAACATTAAACCCATCAATATGGACATGCATTGATATATAAAAGTTCCACATTCTTCCATTCATCAGAGTTTCATTAGAAAAAGTATTACATGTTAACGACAAAAGCAAATGCCCTAAAGGCTTACAGCTTTCCAAGTTAACACTTGGTTACAACAAAAGAGTACTAACTCATTTACACATTAAGCCCTTGGCTTGAATTTACATGTAATACATCAAAAAAAAAAATAAGACAACAAAAGTGTGTCCGCCTCTAGCCTCCCAAGCTACGTCCTTGGAGGTGGCATGCTACCTGTACCTGAAAATGATATTCCCATATAGGGTGAGCCACAGCCCAGTAGAAACATACTAAACCAAATATGAACAATGACTAAAAGATTAGCAATTGATAGATGGCCAACACAGATACTTTCCCTTATCACACTTTACAGTTTCATGACATACAAGTCCATATTACGGTCGATTTTCCAATTCCTTTCAATTCTCAATTTACAACCATGGCTCAGAACCTGGCCAAACAACTCATATGAGACAGTAACTCATATCAAACACTTCCCATTTCATAATAGATAAGCATACTAGCTATATCACACAACAACAGATAAGCATACAAGTTATATCATCACTTCCATAGATATGCATATGAGCACTATCACACTTCCAATGACAAGCATATGAGCTCTGTCAACACATTAATAGATAAGCATATGAGCTCTATCTATGGAGTCCATCCCCTATCTCCTCCCAACACATCCGGTTTAGAGGTCCATCCCCTAGCTTCCCCTAAACCGTGGAGTACATCCCCTATCTCCTCCAACACAACACAATGCATATAAACAACAATTATACACATCATCACACAATACATAAATTTAATGTATTCTTTCAATCGTCAATCTCAATGGCACATTCCAGTGATTAGTTTCAGTTTGCCTAATCATCGTGCATTGTCTACAACAATCAAGACTATCCTCCACCGATAGCCCAAAGCAGTTATTTCTATACAGAAAATAAATGCAACAATGGACATATAATCAACATTCCCACTAGGTGAGTGATGAATAATCCAACTACACCCTTTAATCCCATGCCTTCCCAAATCAATTCCTCATTTCTCATAATTAATTATGCAAATTAATTAACCAATGTAATTAGGGCATTTTCCATAATTTACATTACAACCCTTAGGTTCCATTTTCATTAATGTCTTAACATTAATTTCACATTTTCCATGCCAAACATGCATCTAGGTTTTATATAGCTAAAACCCCCAACTCTTGTAAATTTACACAAAAGCCCCCAAACTTTCACAAAATTACCAAACCAACCCCAACATCTCAAAATACTAAAATTTAAAGACAAAGCTCATAAAGAGGAGTAGGATATCCCTACCTCGAAGTTAGAGCTCGGATGGAGAAGAGACCCAAAACCAACGTGCTCCAAAGACCGAGATTTTCAGATCAAAACGACGCCCTCGACGATCAACACAACTTTTACAAAGGCCGAAGAGAAGGAGGACACTCTAACTAGATGAAACCCTAGAGAGAAGGGAGTATCTAGAGAGAGAGGCTCTCAAAAATGGTTTTTAGAAAAAGTAGGAGAGAGAAAGAAAAGCAAAAAGTGATTTGAAATCACCCAGCGGATAACTCATATACGTATGACCCGCTCGAGCGGAGAACACGACGCTCGAGCGCCAAGAACAAAACTCTGGACACGCTCAAGCGCAATAAGGCCCGCTCGAGCGCCAAGACACAAGAATAAAGCACTTCCGCTCGAGCGTGAAAACCAGTCCGCTCGAGTGCAGATTTCCACCTCCCAGAACTTACACCCAGAAAGCACTACCAGCTCGAGCGCCGACAAACCAGCTCGAGCGCCACCGCTCGAGCGTAAACAAACCCGCTCGAGCGCAGAAATCCCATCTGCAGAAGTTTTGCAGGAACCCAAAATACTGGAGGTGTGCAATACCAGCTCGAGCGCAAGAAGACCCGTTCGAGCGGACCGCCTAAAAATCGAACAGCAAGGAATTGAAACCAAGGCATAACCAACCTGTAACAACCCTGCTCGAAACATCCTAAAACTCAATCATGTGGAATTAAAGGACACAACAAGATAGATACCACTATCAACTTCACAGAACCGAGTCCGAAACACAACAGAATAGTTAAGGGACAACCGGGATCGCTATAAAAATAAAAATGAAGGTTGCATAAAATTAAAAATGGAAGTTCAATCCAGAATCCACTATACCTTAACGATCTATTTGGAAATTAAATAAAAAAGGAAGTTTAATAGAAAAGTAAATTGAATAAAAATGGAAGTTGAAAAAAAAATAAAAGTTAAAGTTGCCTGAAATTGAAAATGGAAGTTCAATCCAGAAACCACTATACCTTAACAATATATTTGGAAATTAAATAAAAAAGGAAGTTGAATAGAAAAGAAACTTGAATAAAAAAAGAAGTTGAATAGAAATAAAAATGGAAGTTGCAGAAAATTAAAATTGGAAGTTCATTCAAGAAACCACTATACCTTAGCGATCTATTTGAAAATTAAAAACAAAAAGGAAGTTGAATAGAAAAATAACTTGAATAAAAATGGAAGTCGAATAAAAATAAAAATGGAAGTTGCAGAAAATTAAAAATGGAAGTTCACTCAAGAAAACACTATACCTTAACGATCTATTTGGAAATTAAACAAAAAAGGAAGTTTAATAGGAAAGTAAATTGAATAAAAATGGAAGTTGAATAAAAATAAAAATGAAAGTTCCATAAAATTAAAAATGGAAGTTCAATCCAGAAACCACTATTCCTTATCGATCTATTTGGAAATTAAATGAAAAAGGAAGTTTAATAGAAAAGTAAATTTAATAAAAATGGAAGTTGAATAAAAATAAAAATGAAGGTTGCATAAAATTAAAAAAGGAAGTTCAATCCAGAAACTACTATACCTTAATGATCAATTTGGAAATTAAATAAAAAAGGAAGTTGAGTAGAAAAGAAACCTGAACAAAAAAGGAAGTTAAACAAAAATAAAAATCGAAGTTGCAGAAAATTAAAAATGGAAGTTCATTCAAGAAACCACTATACCTTAACGATCTATTTGGAAATTAAATAAAAAGAAGTTTAATAGAAAAGTAAATTGAATAAAAATGGAAGTTGAATAAAAATAAAAATGAAAGTTGCATAAAATTAAAAATGGAAGTTCAATCCAGAAACCACTATACCTTAACGATCTATTTGGAAATTAAATTAAAAAGAAAGTTGAATAGCAAACTAAATTGAATAAAAATGGAAGTCGAATAAAAATAAAAATGGAAGTTGCAGCAAATTAAAAAAAGGAAGTTCATTAAAGAAACCACTATACCTTAACGATCTATTCGGAAATTAAATAAAAAAGGAAGTTTAATAGAAAAGTAAATTGAATAAAAATGGTAGTTGAATAAAAATAAAAGTGAAAGGTGCATAAAATTAAAAATAGAAGTTCATTCAAGAAACCACTATACCTTAACGATCTATTTAGAAATTAAATAAAAAAGGAAGTTTAATAGAAAAGTAAATTGAATAAAAATGGAAGTTGAATAAAAATAAAAATGAAAGTTGCATAAAATTACAAATGGAAGTTCAATCCAGAAACCACTATACCTTAACGATCTATTTGGAAATTAAATAAAAAAGAAAGTTGAATAGCAAAGTAAATTGAATAAAAATGGAAGTCGAATAAAAATAAAAATGGAAGTTGCAGAAAATTAAAAATGGAAGTTCATTCAAGAAACCCCTATACCTTAACGATCTATTCGGGAATTAAATAAAAAAGGAAGTTTAATAGAAAAGTGAATTGACTAAAAATGGAAGTTGAAAAAGAATAAAAGTGAAAGGTGCATAAAATTAAAAATGGAAGTTCAATCCAGAAACCACTATTCCTTATCGATCTATTTTGAAATTAAATGAAAAAGGAAGTTTAATAGAAAAGTAAATTTAATAAAAATGGAAGTTGAATAAAAATAAAAATGAAGGTTGCATAAAATTAAAAAAGGAAGTTCAATCCAGAAACTACTATACCTTAATGATCAATTTGGAAATTAAATAAAAAAGGAAGTTGAGTAGAAAAGAAACCTGAACAAAAAAGGAAGTTAAACAAAAATAAAAATCGAAGTTGCAGAAAATTAAAAATGGAAGTTCATTCAAGAAACCACTATACCTTAACGATCTATTTGGAAATTAAATAAAAAGAAGTTTAATTGAAAAGTAAATTGAATAAAAATGGAAGTTGAATAAAAATAAAAATGAAAGTTGCATAAAATTAAAAATGGAAGTTCAATCCAGAAACCACTATACCTTAACGATCTATTTGGAAATTAAATTAAAAAGAAAGTTGAATAGCAAACTAAATTGAATAAAAATGGAAGTCGAATAAAAATAAAAATGGAAGTTGCAGCAAATTAAAAAAAGGAAGTTCATTCAAGAAACCACTATACCTTAACGATCTATTCGGAAATTAAATAAAAAAGGAAGTTTAATAGAAAAGTAAATTGAATAAAAATGGTAGTTGAATAAAAATAAAAGTGAAAGGTGCATAAAATTAAAAATAGAAGTTCATTCAAGAAACCACTATACGTTAACGATCTATTTGGAAATTAAATAAAAAAGGAAGTTTAATAGAAAAGTAAATTGAATAAAAATGGAAGTTTAATAAAAATAAAAATGAAAGTTGCATAAAATTACAAATGGAAGTTCAATCCAGAAACCACTATACCTTAACGATCTATTTGGAAATTAAATAAAAAAGAAAGTTGAATAGCAAAGTAAATTGAATAAAAATGGAAGTCGAATAAAAATAAAAATGGAAGTTGCAGAAAATTAAAAATGGAAGTTCATTCAAGAAACCCCTATACCTTAACGATCTATTCGGGAATTAAATAAAAAAGGAAGTTTAATAGAAAAGTGAATTGACTAAAAATGGAAGTTGAAAAAGAATAAAAGTGAAAGGTGCATAAAATTAAAAATGGAAGTTCAATCCAGAAACCACTATTCCTTATCGATCTATTTTGAAATTAAATGAAAAAGGAAGTTTAATAGAAAAGTAAATTTAATAAAAATGGAAGTTGAATAAAAATAAAAATGAAGGTTGCATAAAATTAAAAAAGGAAGTTCAATCCAGAAACTACTATACCTTAATGATCAATTTGGAAATTAAATAAAAAAGGAAGTTGAGTAGAAAAGAAACCTGAACAAAAAAGGAAGTTAAACAAAAATAAAAATCGAAGTTGCAGAAAATTAAAAATGGAAGTTCATTCAAGAAACCACTATACCTTAACGATCTATTTGGAAATTAAATAAAAAGAAGTTTAATTGAAAAGTAAATTGAATAAAAATGGAAGTTGAATAAAAATAAAAATGAAAGTTGCATAAAATTAAAAATGGAAGTTCAATCCAGAAACCACTATACCTTAACGATCTATTTGGAAATTAAATTAAAAAGAAAGTTGAATAGCAAACTAAATTGAATAAAAATGGAAGTCGAATAAAAATAAAAATGGAAGTTGCAGCAAATTAAAAAAAGGAAGTTCATTCAAGAAACCACTATACCTTAACGATCTATTCGGAAATTAAATAAAAAAGGAAGTTTAATAGAAAAGTAAATTGAATAAAAATGGTAGTTGAATAAAAATAAAAGTGAAAGGTGCATAAAATTAAAAATAGAAGTTCATTCAAGAAACCACTATACGTTAACGATCTATTTGGAAATTAAATAAAAAAGGAAGTTTAATAGAAAAGTAAATTGAATAAAAATGGAAGTTTAATAAAAATAAAAATGAAAGTTGCATAAAATTACAAATGGAAGTTCAATCCAGAAACCACTATACCTTAACGATCTATTTGGAAATTAAATAAAAAAGAAAGTTGAATAGCAAAGTAAATTGAATAAAAATGGAAGTCGAATAAAAATAAAAATAGAAGTTGCAGAAAATTAAAAATGGAAGTTCATTCAAGAAACCCCTATACCTTAACGATCTATTCGGGAATTAAATAAAAAATGAAGTTTAATAGAAAAGTAAATTGACTAAAAATGGAAGTTGAAAAAGAATAAAAGTGAAAGGTGCATAAAATTAAAAATGGAAGTGCAATCCCGAAACCACTATACCTTAACAATCTATTTGGAAATTAAATAAAAAAGGAAGTTGAATAGAAAAGAAACTTGAATAAAAAAAGAAGTTGAATAGAAATAAAAATGGAAGTTGCAGAAATTTAAAATTGGAAGTTCATTCAAGAAACCATTATACCTTAACAATCTATTTGGAAATTAAATAAAAAAGGAAGTTGAATAGAAAAATAACTTGAATAAAAATAGAAGTCGAATAAAAATTAAAATCGAAGTTCATTCAAGAAACCACTATACCTTAACGATCTATTTGGAAATTAAATAAAAAAGGAAATTTAAGAGAAAAGTAAATTGAATAAAAATGGAAGTTGAATAAAAATAAAAATGAAAGTTGCATAAAATTAAAAATGGAAGTTCAATCCAGAAACCACTATACCTTAGCGATCTACTTGGAACTTAAATAAAAAATGAAGTTTAATAGAAATTAAATTTAATAAAAATGGAAGTTGAATAAAAATAAAAATGAAGGTTGCATAAAATTAAAAATGGAAGTTCAATCCAGAAACCACTATACCTTGACGATCTATTTGGAAATTAAATAAAAAAGGAAGTTGAGTAGAAAAGAAACTTGAATTAAAAAGGATGTAAAATAAAGGTAAAAATGGAAGTTGCAGAAAATTAAAAATGGAAGTTCATTCAAATAACCACTATACCTTAACGATCTATTTGGAAATTAAATGAAAAATGAAGTTGAATAGAAAAATAACTTGAAAAAAATGGAAGTTGAATAAAAATAAAAATAGAAGTTGCAGAAAATTAAAAATGGAAGTTCATTAAAGAAACAACTATACCATAACGATCTATTTGGAAATTAAATAAAAATGGAAGTTTAATAGAAAAGTAAATTGAATAAAAATGGAAGTTGAATAAAAATAAAAATGAAAGTTGCATAAAATTAAAAATGGAAGTTCAATCCAGAAACCACTATACCTTAGCAATCTGTTTGGAAATTAAATAAAAAAGGTAGTTTAATAGAAAAGTAAATTTAATAAAAATGGAAGTTGAATAAAAATAAAAGTGAAGGTTGCATAAAATAAAAAATGGAAGTTCAATCCAGAATCCACTATACCTTAACGATCTATTTGGAAATTAAATAAAAAAGGAAGTTTAATAGAAAAGTAAATTGAATAAAAATGGAAGTTGAATAAAAATAAAAGTGAAAGTTGCATGAAATTGAAAATGGAAGTTCAATCCAGAAACCACGATACCTTAACAATATATTTGGAAATTAAATAAAAAAGGAAGTTGAATAGAAAAGAAACTTGAATAAAAAATGAAGTTGAATAGAAATAAGAATGGAAGTTGCAGAAAATTAAAATTTGAAGTTCATTCAAGAAACAACTATACCTTAGCGATCTATTTGAAAATTAAAAAAAAAAAAGGAAGTTGAATAGAAAAATGACTTGAATAAAAATGGAAGTCGAATAAAAATAAAAATGGAAGTTGCAGAAAATTAAAAATGGAAGTTCATTCAAGAAACCACTATACCTTAACGATCTATTTGGAAATTAAATAAAAAAGGAAGTTTAATAGAAAAGTAAATTGAATAAAAATGGAAGTTGAATAAAAATAAAAATGGAAGTTCAATCCAGAAACCACTATACCTTAACGATCTATTAGGAAATTAAATAAAAAAGGAAGTTGAGAAGAAAAGGAACCTGAACAAAAAAGGAAGTTAAATAAAAATAAAAATGGAAGTTGCAGAAAATTAAAAATGGAAGTTATTCAAGAAACCACTATACCTTAACGATGTATTTCGAAATTAAATAAAAACGAAAGTTGAATAGAAAAATAACTTGAATAAAAATAGAAGTCGAATAAAAATAAAAATGAAAGTTGCAGAAAATTAAAAATGGAAGTTCATTCAAGAAAACCACTATACCTTAACGATCTATTTGCAAATTAAATAAAAATGGAAGTTTAATAGAAAAGTAAATTGAATAAAAATGAAAGCTGAATAAAAATAAAAATGAAAGTTGCATAAAACTAAAAATGGAAGTTCAATAGATAAACCACTATACCTTAGCGATCTATTTGGAAATTAAATAAAAAATAAGTTTAATAGAAAAGTAAATTTAATAAGAATGGAAGTTGAATAAAAATAAAAATGAAGGTTGCATAAAATTAAAAATGGAAGTTCAATCCAGAAACCACTATACCGTAACGATCTATTCTGAAATTAAATAAAAAAGGAAGTTGAGTAGAAAAGAAACCTGAACAAAAAAGGAAGTTAAATAAAAATAAAAATGGAAGTTGCAGAAAATTAAAAATAAAAGTTCATTCAAGAAACCACTATACCTTAACGATCTATTTGGAAATTAAATAAAAAAGAAGTT
Organism: Camellia sinensis; assembly: GCF_055761805.1. Taxonomy (NCBI): domain Eukaryota; kingdom Viridiplantae; phylum Streptophyta; class Magnoliopsida; order Ericales; family Theaceae; genus Camellia; species Camellia sinensis. The sequence continues at coordinate 8,565,952 of NC_138962.1, read as the reverse complement.
GAATAGAAAAGTAAATTGAATAAAAATGGAAGTTGAATAATAAAAAAAAATGAAAGTTGCATAAATGTAAAAATGGAAGTTCAATCCAGAAACCACTATACCTTAACGATCTATTTTGAAATGAAATAAAAAAGAAAGTTGAATTGCAAACTAAATTGAATAAAAATGGAAGTCGAATAAAAATAAAAATGGAAGTTGCAGAAAATTAAAAAAGGAAGTTCATTCAAGAAACCACTATACCTTAACGATCTATTCGGAAATTAAATAAAAAAGGAAGTTTAATAGAAAAGTAAATTGAATAAAAATGATAGTTGAATAAAAATAAAAGTGAAAGGTGCATAAAATTAAAAATGGAAGTTCAATCCAGAAACCACTATACCATAACAATCTATTTGGAAATTAAATAAAAAGGAAGTTGAATAGAAAAGAAACTTGAATAAAAAAAGATGTTGAATAGAAATAAAAATGGAAGTTGCAGAAAATTAAAATTGGAAGTTCATTCAAGAAACCACTATACCTTAACGATCTATTTGGAAATTAAATAAAAAAGGAAGTTGAATTCAAAAATAACTTGAATAAAAATAGAAGTCGAATAAAAATAAAAATGGAAGTTGCTGAAAATTAAAATTGGAAGTTCATTCAAGAATCCACTATACCTTAACGATCTATTTGGAAATTAAATAAAAAAGGAAGTTTAATAGAAAAGTAAATTGAATAAAAATGGAAGTTGAATAAAAATAAAAATGAAAGTTTCATAAAATTAAAAATGGAAGTTCAATCCAGAAACCACTATACCTTAGCGATCTATTTGGAAATTAAATAAAAAATGAAGTTTAATAGAAAAGTAAATTGAATAAAAATGGAAGTAGAATAAAAGTAAAAATGAAAGTTGCATAAAATCAAAAATGGAAGTTCAATCCAGAAACCACTATACCTTAGCGATCAATTTGGAAATTAAATAAAAAATGAAGTTTAATAGAAAAGTAAATTTAATAAAAATGGAAGTTGAATAAAAATAAAAATGAACGTTGCATAAAATTAAAAATGGAAGTTCAATCCAGAAACCACTATACCTTAACGATCTATTTGGAAATTAAATAAAAAAGGAAGTTGAGTAGAAAAGAAACTTGAATGAAAAAGGAAGTAAAATAAAAATAAAAATTGAAGTTGCTGAGAATTAAAAATGGAAGTTCATTCAAGTAACCACTATACCTTAACGATCTATTTGGAAATTAAATGAAAAAGGAAGTTGAATAGAAAAATAACTTGAATAAAAATGGAAGTTGAATAAAAATAAAAATGGAAGTTGCCTAAAATTAAAAATGGAAGTTCATTAAAGAAACCACTATACCTTAACGATCTATTTGGAAATTAAATAAAAAAGGAAGTTTAATGGAAAAGTAAATTGAATAAAAATGGAAGTTGAATAAAAATAAAAGTGACAGGTGCGTAAAATTAAAAATGAAAGTTCAATCCAGAAACCACGATACCTTAACAATATATTTGGAAATTAAATAAAAAAGGAAGTTGAATAGAAAAGAAACTTGAATAAAAAAAGTAGTTGAATAGAAATAAAAGTGAAAGTTGCAGAAAATTAAAATTGGAAGTTCATTCAAGAAACCATTATACCTTAACGATCAATTTGAAAATTAAAAAAAAAAAAGGAAGTTGAATCGAAAAATAACTTGAATAAAAATGGAAGTCGAATAAAAATAAAAATGGAAGTTGCAGAAAATTAAAAATGAAAGTTCATTTAAGAAACCACTATACCTTAACGATCTATTTGGAAATTAAATAAAAAAGGAAGTTTAATAGAAAAGTAAATTGAATAAAAATGGATGTTGTATAAAAATAAAAATGAAAGTTCAATCCCGAACCACTATACACTAATGATATATTTGGAAATTAAATAAAAAAGGAAGTTGAGTAGAAAAGAAACCTGAACGAAAAAGGAAGTTAAATAAAAATAAAAATGGAATTTGCAGAAAATTAAAAATGGATGTTCATTCAAGAAACCACTATACCTTAACGATCTATTTGGAAATTAAATAAAAAAAGAAGTTGAATAGAAAAATAACTTGAATAAAAATAGAAGTCGAATAAAAATAAAAATGGAAGTTGCAGAAAATTAAAAATGGAAGTTCATTCAAGAAACCACTATACATTAACGATCTATTTGGAAATTAAACAAAAAAGGAAGTTTAATAGGAAAGTAAATTGAACAAAAATGGAAGTTGAATAAAAATAAAAATGAAAGTTCCATAATATTAAAAATGGAAGTTCAATCCAGAAACCACTATTCCTTATCGATCTATTTGGAAATTAAATAAAAAAGGAAGTTTAATAGAAAAGTAAATTTAATAAAAATGGAAGTTGAATAAAAATAAAAATGAAGGTTGCATAAAGTTAAAAATGGAAGTTCAATCCAGAAACCAATATACCTTAACGATCTATTTGGGAATTAAATTAAAAAGGAAGTTGAGTAGAAAAGAAACTAGAATGAAAAAGGAAGTATAATAAAAATAAAAATGGAAGTTGCAGAAAATTAAAAATGGAAGTTCATTCAAGTAACCACTATACCTTAACGATCTATTTGGAAATTAAATGAAAAAGGAAGTTTAATAGAAAAATAACTTGACTAAAAATGGAAGTTTAATAAAAATAAAAATGGAAGTTGCATAAAATTAAAAATGGAAGTTCATTAAGGAAACCACTATACCTTAACGATCTATTTGGAAATTAAATAAAAAAGGAAGTTTAATAGAAAAGTAAATTGAATAAAAATGGAAGTTGAATAAAAATAAAAGTGAAAGGTGCATAAAATTAATAATGAAAGTTCAATCCAGAAACCACGATACCTTAACAATCTATTTGGAAATTAAATAAAAAAGGAAGTTGAATAGAAAACAAACTTGAATAAAAAAAGAAGTTAAACAGAAATAAAAATGATGTTGCAGAAATTAAAATTGGAAGTTCATTCAAGAAACCACTATACCTGTAATAACCCACGTTCATGTCTTAGTCATGTTCATGTACATTGCGTGATTTTGTCTTGTTAAGCTTGCATTTGCAGACTTTGACTTGTTTTGCCTAAGTAAAGGTGCCTGTCTTGTTTTGTGCTTATGAGATTTGCCTAAGTGTTGTATGCATGTTTTGTTCCTTCATTGCTATGTGAATCCTAGGTCATGTTAAGCCTAGGTCATGCCAAGCCTAGGTCATGTTAAGCCTAGGTCATGTTATGCCTAGGTCATGCCAAGCCTAGGTCATGTTAAGCCTAGGTCATGTTAAGCCTAGGTCATGCCAAGCCTAGGTCATGCCAAGCCGAGGTCATCTTAAGCCTAGGTCACACCTTTGAACCTCTTACACCTTGGACCATCTTGGAACCGCTTTTGTGACCTCCACCATCACCTAGGCATATTGGCCGAGGTGTTATCACCTAGGCATCCGAGATCCTTAATCCTTGCACCTAGTGATCTTGTTCTGGGACTGGAATGACCTAGACCGAGGTGTGGCACATCTAGGCCGAGGTGTGGCACAGCTAGGTCAAGTGTTATCCTTCCTAGCCGAGGTCATTGGAACCTTACTTGCCGAAGCTTTGTCCTAAGCCGAGATCATTACTTGCCGGAGTTCCCTTGCCATCTAGCTTGTTGAGTACGCCTTGTCAGGGCCTTGTCTTGTCAATCTATCACCTTTTTGAAGAGAACCAACCAACCGTTGCCACGTGTCCGAGCTGAGAGTTAAGTCAGCCGGCAGAGAGAGAAACCCCTCATTTGTTGTATCTTGTTTTGAAGAGTAGAGAGAGAAGCTCTAGAAGGGGGAGAGGAGTTCTTGAGGAAGAGTAGATTTGCAAGCTTGATCCCTAGAGATCGAACCGTTAGATTCGTGTTCTAAGGTTAGATTCTTGATCTGCTCATGTTGTTCTTTATGTTCATGTTATTGCATTGCATGATTGAATATGATTTGTAAGCCATGCATTGCTTTGAAGTTCGGTTTTAGAAAGAGAAAATGGTTTTCATGTGTTCTTCAAGAAAAGTCATGCTTTGATCCGAAAGCTCATGCCAAGATCCATGTTTTTGTGTTTGTTTCCACATGATTTTCAAGTATGGGTACCCAGGTCCATGTTTTCGAACTCATGTCATGAAATCCCAAATCTCGTAATAACAAGTTATGATTTTAGCATTCATGTTCTTCATGTTCTTCATGCTCATGTTCTTCATGTTCTTCAAGGAGGAAACCCAGATTCCAGGCTTCATTTCCCTAGGTGTGATCACCGAGACCACTCTTGCCTAGATCACACACCTTGGTCTACCTTGCATGATCACTTGCACGTTAGTTTATCTTGCATGCACACCTAGGCTAACCACTGCACACCTAGGCCAACCATGGTACACCCATGCCGGCACCTTGTAACACCTCGGCAAACAGCTGCATACTGAAGCCTAGGTAACCACACCTCGGCCAAGAGGTGTGGGACCTCGGCCAAGACCTCCTGAGTTCACCCAGCTAGGTCGTTTTAGCCTAGATCATCTCTGTGCATCCATTCCAGGACCTGGTTGGTACCCAGCATGTTTTCCCTAGGTATTTTTAGCATGTTTTCCCTAGATCATTTGCATTCATGTGAAGCTTGTTTTTAAGAGTGCATTCAATAGACTTTGACATGTGTTTGTAGGACTTGGACCTTTGCCTTGATCCCGACGTCCCAAGAACTAGGTGAGTGGTATTTCTAATAAAGATATGTTCTTAAGGTTTTGATAAAGCTTTGCTTTGGTTTGATAAAAGTATTTGTGAAGCATGAATGATATCCCTATTATATATATGAAGTATAAGCTTTGTTTTAATGTCAATCTTTGAAAGTCCGTACGTGCTAGGGGACTTTAAGCATTAGTAGCACACATGTGAAGTCCGTACGTGCCAGGGGACTTTAAGCATTAGTGGCACAACATTAGTGGCACAAGTCCATATGTGCTAGGGGACTTTAAGCATTAGTAGCACACATGTTAAGCAAACAAGTTTTGAAGGACCAAGGTTATGCCGAGGTTATGTTATAAGTTTTGACGCATGTTAAGTATGTAAGTTTTGCAAGATTAAGTTTGATGAACAAAGATTTATCTCATGTTTTGTACAAGCTATGATAGGTATGGTTTTGACAAGATATATTATGTATTGTTTTGAAAGACCTCGGGAATCATTCATGTAACCCCTTTATTACTTGTACCATTCACTGAGTATCCAAGCTCACCCTCCCTATGTATATATGTAGGTAACAAGCAAGAAGTCGGCTACGCCGAGATGTGTGTTTTGCAAGATGTTTTGGATGCATGTTATGTCGGCAATGTTTATGTCGGCAATCCGAAGATTATATTTCTTAACTTGCATTTCATGTATTTTGTTTATGTCGGCTTGTGAAAGCCCTTTGTAAGATGTAATATGTATTTTTGTACTTGGCTTTAATTGTGTTCAAGTTGTAAAGCTCTGTAAAGATGTATGCCATTCCATTTGACTTATGCACTGCTCTTATGGACCACTTGTATTTTAGATTATTGCTTCCGCACTTGTGAGCCCCCTATATCTATACTCTGATTATGTGTGAATTTTGAAAGTTGGCCTTCGGTAATTACGGATTACTGGCCATCACGGTACCAAACTACTAGGGGCGGTTTGGGGTCGTGACAATACCTTAACGATATATTTAGAAATTAAACAAAAAAGGAAGTTTAATAGGAAAGTAAATTGAATAACAATGGAAATTGAATAAAAATAAAAATGAAAGTTGCATAAAATTAAAAATGGAAGTTCAATCCAGAAACCACTATTCCTTATCGATCTATTTGGAAATTAAATAAAAAAGGAAGTTTAATAGAAAAGTAAATTTAATAAAAATGGAAGTTGAATAAAAATAAAATTGAAAGTTGCATAAAATTAAAAATGGAAGTTCAATCCAGAAACCAATATACCTTAACGATCTATTTGGAAATTAAATTAGAAAGGAAGTTGAGTAGAAAAGAAACATGAATGAAAAAGGAAGTAAAATAAAAATAAAAATCGAAGTTGCAGAAAATTAAAAATGGAAGTTCATTCAAGTAACCACTATACGTTAACGATCTATTCTGAAATTAAATGAAAAAATATGTTGAATAGAAAAATAACTTGACTAAAAATTGAAGTTGAATAAAAGTAAAAATTGAAGTAGCATAAAATTAAAAATGGAAGTTCATTAAAAAAAACCACTATACTCTAACGATCTATTTGGAAATTAAATAAAAAAGGTAGTTTAATGGAAAAGTAAATTGAATAAAAATGGAAGTGAAAGGTGCATAAAATTAAAAATGAAAGTTCAATCCAGAAACCACGATACCTTAACAATCTATTTGGAAATTAAATAAAAAAGGAAGTTGAACAGAAAAGAAACTTGAATAAAAAAAGAAGTTAAATAGAAATAAAAATGAAAGTTGCAGAAAATTAAAATTGGAAGTTCATTCAAGAAAACACTATACTTAACGATCTATTTGAAAATTAAAAAAAAAACAAAGGAAGTTGAATAGAGAAATAACTTGAATAAAAATGGAAGCCGAATAAAAATAAAAATGGAAGTTGCAGAAAACTAAAAATGGAAGTTCATTCAAGAAACCATTATACCTTAATGATCAATTTGGAAATTAAATAAAAAAGGAAGTTTAATAGAAAAGTAAATTGAATAAAAATGGAAGTTGAATAAAAATAAAAATGGAAGTTCAATCCAGAAACCACTATACCTTAACGATCTATTTGGAAATTAAATAAAAAAGGAAGTTAGTAGAAAAGAAACCTGAACAAAAAATGAAGTTAAATAAAAATGAAAATGGAAGTTGCAAAAAATTAAAAATGGAAGTTCATTCAAGAAACCACTATACCTTAACGATCTATTTGGAAATTAAATAAAAAAGAAAGTTGAATAGAAAAATAACTTGAATAAAAATGGAAGTTGAATAAAAATAAAAATGGAAGTTGCAGAAAATTAAAAATGGAAGTTCATTCAAGAAACCACAATACCTTAACGATCTATTTGGAAATGAAATAAAAAAGGAAGTTTAATAGAAAAGTAAATTGAACAAAAACGGAAGTTGAATAAAAATAAAAATGAAGTTGCATAAAATTAAAAATGGAAGTTCAATCCAGAAACCACTATACCTTAGCGATTTATTTGGAAATTAAATAAAAAAAGAAGTTTAATTGAAAAGTAAATTCCATAAAAATGGAAGTTGAATAAAAATAAAAATGAAGGCTGCATAAAATTAAAAATGGAAGTTCAATCCAGAAACCACTATACCTATCCATCTATTTGGAAATTAAATTTAAAAGAAAGTTGAATAGCAAAGTAAATTGAATAAAAATGGAAGTCGAATAAAAATAAAAATAGAAGTGGCTGAAAATTAAAAAAGGAAGTTCATTCAAGAAACCACTATACATTAACGATCTATTTGGAAATTAAACAAAAAAGGATGTTTAATCGAAAAGAAAATTGAATAAAAATGGAAGTTGAATAAAAATAAAAGTGAAAGGTGCATAAAATTAAAAATGGAAGTTCAATCCAGAAACCACTATACCTTAAGAATCTATTTGGAAATTAAATAAAAAAGGAAGTTGAATAGAACAGAAACTTGAATAAAAAAAGAAGTTGAATAGAAATCAAAATGGAAGTTGTTGAAAATTAAAATTGGAAGTTCATTCAAGAAACCACTATACCTTAACGATCTATTTGGAAACTAAATAAAAAAGGAAGTTGAATAGAAAAATAACTTGAATAAAAATAGAAGTCGAATAAAAATAAAAATGGAAGTTGCAGAAAATTAAAAATGGAAGTTCATTTAAGAAACCACTATACCTTAACGATCTATTTGGAAATTAAATAAAAAAGCAAGTTTAATAGAAAAGTTAATTGAATAAAAATGGAAGTTGACTAAAAATAAAAATGAAAGTTGAATAAAATTAAAAATGGAAGTTCAATCCAGAAACCAGTATACCTTAGCGATCTATTTTGAAATTAAATAAAAAAGGAAGTTTAATAGAAAAGTAAATTTAATAAAAATGGAAGTTGAATAAAAATAAAAATGAAAGTTGCATAAAATTAAAAATGGAGGTTCAATTCAGAAACCACTATACCTTAACGATCTATTTGGAAATTAAATAAAAAAGAAAGTTCAGAAGAAAAGAAACTTTAATGAAAACGAAAGTAAAATAAAAATAAAAAAGGAAGTTGCAGAAAATTAAAAATGGAAGTTCATTCAAGTAACCACTATACCTTAACGATATATTTGGAAATTAAATGAAAAAGGAAGTTGAATAGAAAAATAACTTGAAAAAAATGGAATTTAAATAAAAATAAAAATGGAAGTTGCATAAAATTAAAAATGGAAGTTCATTAAAGAAACGACTGTACCTTAACGATCTATTTGGAAATTAAATAAAAAATGAAGTTTAACGGAAAAGTAAATTGAATAAAAATGGAAGTTGAATAAAAATAAAAGTGAAAGTTGCATAAAATTAAAAATGAAAGTTCAATCCAGAAACCACGATACCTTAAAGATCTATTTGGAAATTAAATAAAAAAGGAAGTTGAATAGAAAAATGATTCCAATAAAAATGAAAGTCAAATAAAAATAAAAATGGAAGTTGCAGAAAATTAAAAATGGAAGTTCATTCAAGAAACCACTATACCTTAACGATCTATTTGGAAATTAAATAAAAAAGGAAGTTGAATAGAAAAATGACTTGAATAAAAATGGAAGTCGAATAAACATAAAAATGGAAGTTGCAGAAAATTAAAAATGAAAGTTCATTCAAGAAACCACTATACCTTAATGATCCATTTGGAAGTTAAATAAAAAAAGGAAGTTTAATAGAAAAGTAAATTGAGTAAAAATGGAAGTTGAATAAAAATAAAAGTGAAAGTTGCATAAAATTAAAAATGTCAGTTCAATCCAGAAACCACTATACCTTAACGATCTATTTAGAAATTAAATAAAAAAGGAAGTTGAATAGAAAATAAACTTGAATAAAAAAAGAAGTTGAATAGAAATAAAAATGGAAGTAGCAGAAAATTAAAAATGGAAGTTAATTCAAGAAACCACTATACCTTAACGTTCTATTTGGAAAGAAAATAAAAAATAAGTTTAATAGAAAAGTAAATTGAATAAAAATGGAAGTTGAATAAAAATAAAAATGAAAGTTGCACAAAATTAAAAAAGGAAGTTCAATCCAGAAACCACTATACCTTAACGATCTATTTGGAAATTAAGTAAAAGAGGAAGTGGAATAGAAAAGTAAATTGAATAAAAATGGAAGTCGAATAAAAATAAAAATGGAAGTTGCAGAAAATTAAAAACGGAAGTTCATTCAAGAAACCACTATACCTTAACGATCTATTTGGAAATTAAATAAAAAAGGAAGTTTAATAGAAAAGTAAATTGAATAAAAATAGAAATTGAATAAAAATAAAAATGAAAGTTGCATAAAATTGAAAATTGAAGTTCAATCCAGAAACCACTATACCTTAACAATCTATTTGGAAATTAAAAAAAAAAGGAAGTTGAACAGGAAGGAAACTTGAATAAAAAAAGAAGTTCAATAGAAATAAAAATGGAGGTTGCAGTAAATTAAAATTGGAAGTTCATTCTAGAAACCACTATATACCTTAACGATCAATTTGGAAATAAAATAAAAATGTAAGTTGAATAGAAAAGTGACTTGAATAAAAATAGAAGTCGAATAAAAACTAAAATGGAAGTTGCAGAAAATTAAAAATGGAAGTTCATTAAAAAAACCACTATACCTTAACGATCTATTTGGAAATTAAATAAAAAAGGAAGTTGAGTAGAAAAGAAACTTGAATGAAAAAGGAAGTTAAAAAAAATAAAAATGGAAGTTACAGAAAATTAAAAATGGAAGTTTATTCAAGAAACCACTATACCTTAACGATCTATTAGGAAATTAAATAAAAAAGGAAGTTTAATAGAAAAGTAAATTGAATAAAATTGGAAGTAGACTAAAAATAAAAATGAAAGTTGCAAAAAATTAAAAATGGAAGTTCAATCCAGAAACCACTATACCTTAACGATCTATTTGGAAATTAAATAAAAAAGGAAGTTGAGTAGAAAAGAAACTTGAATGAAAAAAGAAGTTAAAAAAAAAATAAAAATGGAAGTTACAGAAAATTTAAAATGGAAGTTTATTCAAGAAACCACTATACCTTAACGATCTATTAGGAAATTAAATAAAAAAGGAAGTTTAATAGAAAAGTAAATTGAATAAAATTGGAAGTAGACTAAAAATAAAAATGAAAGTTGCAAAAAATTAAAAATGGAAGTTCAATCCAGAAACCACTATACCTTAACGATCTATTTGGAAATTAAATAAAAAAAGAAGTTGAATAGAAAAATAACTTGAATAAAAATGGAAGTTGAATAAAAATAAAAATAGAAGTTGCAGAAAATTATAAATGGAAGCTCATTCAAGAAACCACTATATCTTAACGATCTATTTGGAAATTAAATAAAAGAGGAAGTTCAATAGAAAAGTAAATTGAATAAAAATGGAAGTTGAATAAAAATAAAAATGGATGTTGCATAAAATTAAAAATAGAAGTTCATTAAAGAAACCACTATACCTTAACGATCTATTTGGAAATTAAATAAAAAAGGAAATTTAATAGAAAAGTAAATTGAATAAAAATGGAAGTTCAATAAAAATAAAAGTGAAAGTTGCGTAAAATTAAAAATGAAAGTTCAATCCAGAAACCACTATACCTTAACAATCTATTTGGAAAGTAAATAGAAAAGAAACTTGAATCAAAAAAGAAGAGGAATAGAAATAAAAATGGAAGTTACAGAAAATTAAAATTGGAAGTTCATTATAGAAACCACTATTCCTTAGCGATCTATTTGGAATTTAAATAAAAAAGGAACTTTAATAGAAAAGTAAATTGAATAAAAATGGAAGTTAAATAAAAATAAAAGTAAAAGTTGCATAAAATTAAAAATGGAAGTTCAATCCAGAAACCACTATACCATAACAATCTATTTGGAAATTAAATAAAAAAGGAAGTTGAATAGAAAAGTAAATTGAATAAAAATGAAAGCTGAATAGAAATAAAAATGGAAGTTGCAGAAAATTAAAATTGGAAGTTCATTCAGGAAACCACTATATCTTAACGATCTATTTGGAAATTAAATAAAAAAGGAAGTTGAATAGAAAAATAACTTGAATAAAAATGGAAGACGAATAAAAATAAAAATGGAAGTTGCAGAAAATTAAAAATAGAAATTCATTCAAGAAACCACTATACCTTAACGATCTATTTAGAAATTAAATAAAAAAGGAAGTTTAATGGAAAATTAAGTTGAATAAAAATGTAAGTTGAATAAAAATAAAAATGAAAGTTGCATAAAATTAAAAATGGAAGTTCAATGCAGAAACCACTATACCTTAATGTCAATTTGGAAATAAAATAAAAAATGAAGTTGAGTAGAAAAGAAACTTGAATTAAAAAGGAAGTAAAATAAAAATAAGAATGGAAGTTGCAGAAAATTAAAAATGGAAGTTCATTCAAGAAACCACTATACCTTAACGATCTATTTGGAAATTAAAAAAAAAAAAGAAGTTGAATCGAAAAATAACTTGAATAAAAATGGAAGTTGAATAAAAATAAAAATCGAAGTTGCATAAAATTAAAAATGGATATTCATTAAAGAAACCACTATATCTTAACGATCTATTTGGAAATTAAATAAAAAAGGAAGTTTCATAGAAAAGTAAATTGAATAAAAATGGAAGTTCAATAAAAATAAAAGTGAAAGTTGGATAAAATTAAAAATGAAAGTTCAATCCAGAAACCACTATACCTTAACAATCTATTTGGAAATTAAATAAAAAAGGAAGCTGAATAGAAAAGAAACTTGAATAAAAAAAGAAGTCGAATAGAAATAAAAATGGAAGTTGCAGAAAATGAAAATTGGAAGTTCAATCAAGAAACCACTATACCTTGAAGTTGAATAAAAATAAAAATCGAAGTTGCATAAAATTAAAAATGGATATTCATTAAACAAACCACTATACCTTAACGATCTATTTGGAAATTAAATAAAAAAGGAAGTTTCATAGAAAAGTAAATTGAATAAAAATGGAAGTTCAATAAAAATAAAAGTGAAAGTTGGATAAAATTAAAAATGAAAGTTCAATCCAGAAACCACTATACCTTAACAATCTATTTGGAAATTAAATAAAAAAGGAAGCTGAATAGAAAAGAAACTTGAATAAAAAAAGAAGTCGAATAGAAATAAAAATGGAAGTTGCAGAAAATGAAAATTGGAAGTTCAATCAAGAAACCACTATACCTTAACGATCTATTTGGAAATTAAATAAAAAAGGAAGTTTAATAGAAAAGTAAATTGAATAAAAATGGAAGTTCAATAAAAATCAAAGTGAAAGTTGCATAAAATTAAAATGAAAGTTCAATCCAAAAACCACAATAACTTAACGATCTATTTGGAAATTAAACAAAACAGAAAGTTGAATAGAAAAATAACTTGAATAAAAAAGAAGTTGAATAGAAATAAAAATGGAAGTTGTAGAAAATTAAAAACGGAAGTTCATTCAAGAAACCACTATACCTTAACGATCTATTTGGAAATTAAATAAAAAAGGAAGTTGAATAGAAAAGAAACTTGAATAAAAAAAGAAGTTGAATACAAATAAAAATGGAAGTTGCAGAAAATTAAAATTGGAAGTTCATTCAAGAAACCACGATGCCTTAATGATCCATTTGGAAATTAAATAAAAATTAAAGTTGAATAGAAAAATAACTTGAATAAAAATAGAAGTCGAATAAAAATAAAAATGGAAGATGCATAAAATTAAAAATAGAAGTTCATTCAAGAAACCACTATACCTTAACGATCTATTTGGAAATTAAATAAAAATGGAAGTTGAGTAGAAAAGAAACATGAATAAAAATGGAAGTTGAATAAAAATAAAAATTAAAGTTGCAGAAAATTAAAAATGGAAGTTGATTCATGAAAGCCCTACACCTTAACGATCTATTTGGAAGTTAAATAAAAAAGGAAGTTTAATAGAAATGTAAATTGAATAAAAACGGATGTTGAATAAAAATAAAAATGAAAGTTGCAGAAACTTAAAAATGGAAGTTCATTCAAGAAACCACGATACCGTAACGATCTATTTTGAAATTAAATAAAAAAGGAAGTATAATAGACAAGTAAATTGAATAAAAATGGAAGTTAAATAAAAATAAAAGTGAAAGTTGCATAAAATTAAAAAATAAATGTTCAATCCAGAAATCGCTATACCTTAACCATCTATTTGGAAATTAAGTAAAAAAGGAAGTTGAACAGAAAAGAAACTTGAATAAAAAAAGATGTTGAATAGAAATAAAAATGAAAGTTGCAGAAAATTAAAATTGGAAGGTTATTCAAGAAACCACTATACCTTAACGATCTATTTAGAAATTAAATAAAAAAGGAAGTGGAATAGAAAAATAACTTGAATAAAAATGGAAGACGAATAAAAATTAAAAAGGAAGTTGCAGAAAAATAAAATTGGAAGTTCATTCAAGAAACCACTATACCTTAACGATCTATTTGGAAATTAAATAAAAAAGGAACTTTAATAGAAAAAAAATTGAATAAAAATGGAAGTTAAATAAAAATAAAAGTGAAAGTTGCATAAAATTAAAAATAGAGGTTCAATCCAGAAACCACTATACCTTAACAATCTATTTGGAAATTAAATAAAAAAGAAGTTGAATAGAAAAGAAACTTGAATAAAAGAAGAAGTTGAATAGAAATAAAAATGGAAGTTGCAGAAAATTAAAATTGGAAGTTCATTCAAGAAACCACTATACCTTAACGATCTATTTGGAAATTAAATAAAAATAAAAATGAAAGCTGCATAAAATTAAAAATGGAAGTTCAAGGCAAAAACCACTATATCTTAATGATCTATTTGGAAATTAAATAAAAAAAGAAGTTGAGTAGAAAAGAAACTTGAATTAAAAAGGAAGTTGAATAGAAAAATAACTTGAATAAAAATGGAAGTTGAATAAAAATAAAAATGGAAGTTGCAGAAAATTAAAAATGGAAGTTCAATCCAAAAACCGCTATACCTTAACGATCTATTTGGAAATTAAATAAAAAAGGAAGTTGAGTAGAAAAGAAACCTGAACAAAAAATGAAGTTAAATAAAAATGAAAATGGAAGTTGCAGAAAATGAAAATGGAAGTTCATTCAAGAAACCACTATTCCTTAATGATCTATTTGGAAATTAAATAAAAAAGGAAGTTGAATAGAAAAATAACTTCAATAAAAATGGAAGTTGAATAAAAATAAAAATGGAAGTTGCATAAAATAAAAAATGGAAGTTCATTAAAGAAAAAACTATACCATAACGATTTATTTGGAAATTAAAAAAAAAAAGGAAGTCGAATAGAAAAGAAACTTGAATACAAAAAGAGGTTGAATAGAAATAAAAATGGAAGTTGCAGAAAATTATAATTGGAAGTTCGTTCAAGAAACCACTATACGTTAACGATCTATTTGGAAATAAAATAAAAATGGAAGTTTAATAGATAAGTAAATTGAATGAAAATTAAAGTTGAATAAAATTAAAAATAGAAGTTGCAGAAAATTAAAAATGGAAGTTCATTTAAGAAACCACTATACCTTAACAACCTATTTGGAATTTAAATGAAAAAGGAAGTTGAGTAGAAAAGAAACTTGAATATAAAAGGAAGTTAAATAAAAATAAGAATGGAAGTTGCAGAAAATTAAAAATGATAGTTCATTCAAGAAACCACTATACCTTAACGATTTATTTGGAAATTAAAAAAAAAATAGAAGGTGAATAGAAAAATAACTTCAATAAAAATGGAAGTTGAATAAAAATAAAAATGGAAGTTGCATAAAATTAAAAATGGAAATTCATTAAAGTAACCACTATACCTTAACGATCTATTTGGAAATTAAATAAAAAAAGGTAGTTTAATAGAAAAGTAAATTGAATAAAAGTGGAAATTCAATAAAAATAAAAGTGAAAGTTGGATAAAATTAAAAATGAAAGTTCAATCCGGAAACCACTATACCTTAACAATCTATTTGGAAATTAAATAAAAAAGGAAGTTGAATAGAAAAGAAACTTGAATAAAAAAAGAAGTCGAATAGAAATAAAAATGGAAGTTGCAGAAAATGAAAATTGGAAGTTCAATCAAGAAACCACTATACCTTAACGATCTATTTGGAAATTAAATAAAAAAGGAAGTTTAATAGAAAAGTAAATTGAATAAAAATGGAAGTTCAATAAAAATAAAAGTGAAAGTTGCATAATATTAAAATGGAAGTTCAATCCAGAAACCACAATACCTTAACGATTTATTTGGAAATTAAACAAAACAGAAAGTTGAATAGAAAAGAAACTTGAATAAAAAAGAAGTTGAATAGAAACAAAAATGGAAGTTGCAGAAAATTAAAAATGGAAGTTCATTCAAGAAACCACTATACCTTAACGATCTATTTGGAAATTAAATAAAAAAGGAAGTTGAATAGAAAAGAAACTTAGATAAAAAAAGAAGTTGAATACAAATAAAAATGGAAGTTGCAGATAATTAAAATTGGAAGTTCATTCAAGAAACCACGATACCTTAACGATCCATTTGGAAATTAAATAAAAATGGAAGTTGAATAGAAAAATAACTTGAATAAAAATAGAAGTCAAATAAAAATAAAAATGGAAGATGCATAAAATTAAAAATGGAAGTTCATTCAAGAAACCACTATACCTTAACGATCTATTTGGAAATTAAATAAAAAAGGAAGTTGAGTAGAAAAGAAACTTGAATAAAAATAGAAGTTTTATATAAATAAAAATGAAAGTTGCAGAAAATCAAAAATGGAAGTTGATTCATGAATGCCCTACACCTTAACGATCTATTTGGAAGTTAAATAAAAAAAGGAAGTTTAATAGAAAAGTAAATTGAATAAAAACGGATGTTGAATAAAAATAAAAATGAAAGTTGCAGAAACTTAAAAATGGAAGTTCATTCAACAAACCACGATACCGTAACGATCTATTTGGAAATTCAATAAAAAAGGATGTTTAATAGAAAAGTAAATTGAATAAAAATCGAAGTTCAATAAAAATGAAACTGAAAGTTGCAAAAAATTAAAAAATAAATATTCAATCCAGAAACTGCTGTACCTTAACAATCTATTTGGAATTTAAATAAAAAAGGAAGTTGAATAGAAAAGAAACTTTAATAAAAAAAGAAATTGAATAGAAATAAAAATGGAAGTTGCAGAAAATTAAAATTGGAAGTTCATTCAAGAAACCACTATACCTTAACAATCTATTTGAAAATTAAATAAAAAATGAAGTTTAATAGAAAAGTAAATTGAATAAAAATGGAAGTTCGATAAAAATAAAAGTGAAAGTTTCATAAAATTAAAAATGGAAGTTCAACCCAGAAACCACTATGCCTTAACAATCTATTTGGAAATTAAATAAAAAAAGAAGTCGAATAGAAAAGAAACTTGAATAAAAAAAGAAGTTGAATACAAATAAAAATGGAAGTTGCAGAAAGTTAAAATTGGAAGTTCATTCAAAAAACAACTATACCTTAACGATCTATTTGGAAATAAAATAAAAATGGAAGTTCAATAAAATTAAAAATGGAAGTTGCAAAAAATTAAAAATGGAAGTTCAATCCAAAAACCACTATACCTTAACGATCTATTTGGAAATTAAATAAAAAAGGAAGTTGAGTAAAAAAGAAACTTGAATAAAAAAGGAAGTTAAATAAAATAAAGAATGGAAGTTGCAGAAAATTAAAAATGGAAGGTCATCCAAGAAACCACTATACCTTAACGATCTATTTGGAAATTAAATAAAAATTGAAGTTGAATTGAAAAATAACTGGAATAAAAATGGAAGTTGAGTAAAAATAAAAATGGAAGTTGCATAAAATTAAAAATGGAAGTTCATTAAAGGAAAAACTTTACCTTAACGATATATTTGGAAATTAAAAAAAAAAGGAAGTCAAATAGAAAAGAAACTTGAATAAAAAAAGAAGTTGAATACAAATAAAAATTGCAGTTGCAGAAAATTAAAATTGGAAGTTCATTCAAGAAACCGTTATACCTTAACGATCTATTTCGAAATAAAATAAAAATGGAAGTTTAATAGATAAGTAAATTGAATAACAATGGAAGTTGAATAAAAATAAAAATGAAAGTTGCAGAAAATTAAAAATGGAAGTTCAATCCAGAAACCACAATACCTTAACGATCTATTTGGAAATTAAATAAAAAAGGAAGTTGAGTAGAAAACAAACTTGAATAAAAAAGGAAGTTAAATAAAAATAAGAATGGAAGTTGCAGAAAATTAAAAATGGAAGTTCATTCAAGAAAAACCACTATACCTTAACGATCTATTTGGAAATTAAATAAAAATTGAAGTTGAATAGAAAAATAACTGGAATAAAAATGGAAGTTGAGTAAAAATAAAAATGGAAATTCATTAAAGAAACTACTGTACCTTAACGATCTATTTGTGTCACGCCTTCAAAATAATAAGATTAAACCCATCAATACAAACATACATTTATATACAAAAGATCCACATTTCCGCAAAGAATCAGAGTACCTCATTACAAAAGTATTACACGTTAACAACAAAGTAAATGCCCTACGGGCTTACAGCTTTCCAAGTTAACACTTGGTTACAAAAGAGAGTATTGACTCGGTTACACATTAAGCCCTTGGCTTGAATTTACATGTAATACATCAAAGGAAAATAAGGCAACAAAAGTATGTTTGCCCTTAGCCTCCCAAGCTATGTCCTCAGAGGTGGCATGCTACCTGTACCTGAAAATGATGTTCCCATAAAGGGTGAGCCACAGCCCAGCAGAGATATACTAAACCAACTATGAACAATGATTAAAAGATTAGCAACTGATAGATGGTCGACACTTACACTTCCATTTACATCTTATTTCAATTCCATGACAACCAAGTCTACGTTACAATTCACTTTTCATTTCTCGTTCAACATTGGATTTGAAAACAGGGCTCAGTACTCTGGCCAAAACATTTTGATGAGATTATAGTTCATCACTAGAACATTTTCAAAATTCACGGTGGATACACATTTTGGTGTTGTATCAATAACACATAAACTACTTCCATACTTCACAAACGATGATGATATACATTTTAGTGCTATATCAGTCAAACAAACTTTTCAATAGATAAGCATATGAACTATATCACTACTACAACAGATAAGCATATGAGCTATATCAATACCACAACAGATAAGCATGTTACACATCAACAGATAAGCATATAAGCTGTATCCACACTTCACTAGACAAGCATATGAGCTATATCTACACTTCTCTAGACAAGCATATGAGCTGTATCTACACTTCACTAGACAAGCATATGAGCTATATCTACACTTCACTAGACAAGCATATGAGCTATATCTACACTTCACAAAGATAAGCATATGAGCTGTATCTTCACTTCTCTAGACAAGCATATGAGCTGTATCTACGGAGTTCATCCCCCATCTCCTCCCAATCCTATCCGGTTTAGAGGTACATCCCCCATCTTCCCCTAAACCGCGGAGTACATCCCCCATCTCCTCCTCTATACAAAGCAATGCATATAAACACAGAATCATATACACAATCGATCAATACATAAAGTTAATGTATTCTACCAACCGTCTACACATAATGCATATAAACACATTGGTCATATACACAATCACTCAATACATAACGTTATTGTATTCTATCAACCGTCATACTCTATGACACATCCGATTGATTAGTTTTAGTTTGCCTAATCATCATGCATTGTCTACAACAATCAACACTACCCTCCACCGGTAGCCCCAAAGCAATTATTTCTAAGCAGGGAAATAAATGCACAAATGGATAATATATCAACATTTCAACTAGATGAGCAATAAAAGATTCGTCTACACTCCTTAATCTCATACATTCCCAATTTCAACATTCTCAATTCAATTCCTCGTTTTCTTCAATTAATTATATGCATTAATTAATTAAACCAATTAGGGCAAATTACCATAATTCACAAAACGACCCCAAGGTTCCATTTCCATCAATGTCCCAACATTAATCTCATTTCTCTATGCCTAACATGCATATAGGTTTATATATTTAAAACCCCAACTTTTGTAAAATTACACAAAGGCCCAAACTTTCTCAAAATTACCCAACAACCCCCAACATATCAAAATGCTAAAATTCAAAGACAAAGCTCATAAGATGGAATAGGTTATCCCTACCTCGAATGATGGGGCTCAACGAAGAAGATGAAGAAACAGAAATGCTCCAAATCCCGAAATTTTCAGATTAAAAGATAGCCCTCGACGATCAACACAACTTTTGTAAAGGCCCAAGGTGAGAAAACAACTCCCACTAGATCAATCCTAAGAGAGAAGTTAGGGTTTTAGTGAGAGGAGCTCTCAAAATACCTTTTTGGAAAAGTAGGAGAGAGAAAGGATGTTGAAAAGTGAACAAAAAGGTCGGATCTCGGCTTTATATAAAAGTCGCCCCGCTCGAGCGTCCAAACCCCCGCTCGAGCGTCACTCACAGACTCCCGCTCGAGCGTCAACAATCCCGCTCGAGTGGCGGATACACACTCCCAGAACTTTTACAGAACCAGGTCTCCGCTCGAGCGTCAACCCACCCCGCTCGAGCGTCACAAACAACAACCCGCTCGAGCGTCAAAACTACCGCTCGAGCGCACAACACTGCAGAGGAGATACTGGAAGATGGAAAACTACACTCGAGCGTTGAAAACCCCACTCGAGCGGACAGAGGACAACGAAAGGCCTGCTCGAGCGTCAAAATCCCCGCTCGAGCGTGAAGGCCAAAATCTGGGCAACTACTCTTGGTTTCAAAGTCCAACCAACCTGTAACAAACTCGCCCAACACAACCCAAGACTCGAATGCAAGGAGTAAAGGATGTAAACAAGATATACACGACAACCAACTCCGCGAAACCTAAGTCCGGATACAACAGTTAAAGGAAAGGGGAAACCGGGATCGCTATAATTTGGAAATTAAATAAAAAAGGAAGTTTAATAGAAAAGTAAATTGAATAAAAATGGAAGTTCAATAAAAATAAAAGTGAAAGTTGCATAAAATTAAAAATGAAAGTTCAATCCAGAAACCACTATACCTTAACAATCTATTTGGAAATTAAATAAAAAAGGAAGTTGAATAGAAAAGAAACTTGAATAAAAAAAGAAGTCGAATAGAAATAAAAACGGAAGTTGCAGAAACTTAAAATTGGAAGTTCAATCAAGAAACCACTATACCTTAACGATCTATTTGGAAATTAAATAAAAAAGGAAGTTTAATAGAAAAATAAATTGAATAGAAATGGAAGTTCAATAAAAATAAAAGTGAAAGTTGTATAAAATTAAAAATGGAAGTTCAATCCAGAAACCACTATACCTTAACGATCTATTTGGAAATTAAACAAAACAGAAAGTTGAATAGAAAAGAAACTTGACTAAAAAAAGAAGTTGAATAGAAATAAAAATGGAAGTTGCAGAAAATTAAAAATGGAAGTTCATTCAAGAAACCACTATACCATAATGATCTGTTTGGAAATTAAATAAAAAAGGAAGTTGAATAGAAAAGAAACTTGAATAAAAAAAGAAGTTGAATACAAATAAAGATGGAAGTTGCATAAAATTAAAAATGGAAGTTCATTAAAGAAAAAACTATACCATAACGATTTATTTGGAAATTAAAAAAAAAAAAGAAGTCAAATAGAAAAGAAACTTGAATAAAAAAAGAAGTTGAATAGAAATAAAAATTAAAGTTGCAGAAAATTAATAATGGAAGTTCATTCAAGAAACCACTATACCTTAACGATCTATTTGGAAATAAAATAAAAATGGAAGTTAAATAAAAATGAAAATGAAAGTTCAATCCGGAAACCACTATACCTTAACAATCTATTTGGAAATTAAATAAAAAAGGAAGTTGAATAGAAAAGAAACTTGAATAAAAAAAGAAGTCGAATAGAAATAAAAATGGAAGTTGCAGAAAATTAAAATTGGAAGTTCAATCAAGAAACCACTATACCTTAACGATCTATTTGAAAATTAAAAAAAAAGGAAGTTTAATAGAAAAGTAAATTGAATAAAAATGGAAGTTCAATAAAAATAAAAGTGAAAGTTGCATAAAATTAAAATGGAAGTTCAATCCAGAAACCACTATACGTTAACGATCTATTTGGAAATTAAACAAAATAGAAAGTTGAATAGAAAAGAAACTTGAATAAAAAAGAATTTGAATAGAAATAAAAATGGAAGTTGCAAAAAATTAAAAATGGAAGTTCATTCAAGAAACCACTATACCTTAACGATCTATTTGGAAATTAAATAAAAAAGGAAGTTTAATAGAAATGAAACTTGAATAAAAAAAGAAGTTGAATACAAATAAAAATGGAAGTTGCAGATAATTAAAATTGGAAGTTCATTCAAGAAACCACGATACCTTAACGATCCATTTGGAAATTAAATAAAAATGGAAGTTGAATAGAAAAATAACTTGAATAAAAATAGAAGTCGAATAAAAATAAAAATGGATGCATAAAATTAAAAATGGAAGTTCATTCAAGAAACCATTATACCATAACGATCTATTTGGAAATAAAATAAAAAAGGAAGTTGAGTAGAAAAGAAACTTGAATAAAAATGGAAGTTTAATAAAACTAAAAATAAAAGTTGCAGAAAATTAAAAATGGAAGTTGATTCATGAAAGCCCTACACCTTAACGATCTATTTGGAAGTTAAATAAAAAAGGAAGTTTAATAGAAAAGTAAATTGAATAAAAACGGATGTTGAATAAAAATAAAAATGAAAGTTGCAGAAACTTAAAAATGGAAGTTCATTCAACAAACCACGATACCGTAACGATCAATTTGGAAATTAAATAAAAAAGGAAGTTTAATAGAAAAGTAAATTGAATAAAAGTGGAAGTTCACTAAAAATAAAAGTGAAAGTTGCAAAAAAATAAAAAATAAATATTTAATCCAGAAACCGCTATACCTTAACAATCTATTTGGAATTTAAATAAAAAGGAAGTTGAATAGAAAAAAACATGAATAAAAAAAGAAATTGAATAGAAATAAAAATGGAAGTTAAGAAAATTTAAATTGGAAGTTCATTCAAGAAACCACTATACCTTAACTATCTATTTGGAAATTAAATAAAAAATGAAGTTTAGTAGAAAAGTAAATTGAATAAAAATGGAAGTTCGATAAAAATAAAAGTGAAAGTTGCATAAAATTAAAAATGGAAGTTCAATTCAAAAACCACTATGCCTTAACAATCTATTTGGAAATTAAATAAAAAAGAAAGTCGAATAGAAAAGAAACTTGAATAAAAAAAGAAGTTGAATACAAATAAAAATGGAAGTTGCAGAAAATTAAAATTGGAAGTTCATTCAAGAAACCACTATACCTTAACAATCTATTTGGAAATAAAATAAAAATGGAAGTTCAATAAAATTAAAAATGGAAGTTCCAAAAAATTAAAAATGGAAGTTCAATCCAGAAACCACTATACCTTAACGATCTATTTGGAAATTAAATAAAAAAGGAAGTTGAGTAGAAAAGAAACTTGAATAAAAAAGGAAGTTAAATAAAATAAGGAATGGAAGTTGCAGAAAATTAAAAATGGAAGGTCATCCAAGAAACCACTATACCTTAACGATCTCTTTGGAAATTAAATAAAAATTGAAGTTGAATAGAAAAATAACTGGAATAAAAATGGAAGTTGAGTAAAAATAAAAATGGAAGTTGCATAAAATTAAAAATGGAAGTTCATTAAAGGAAAAACTTTACCTTAACGATTTATTTGGAAATTAAAAAAAAAGGACGTCAAATAGAAAAGAAACTTGAATAAAAAAAGAAGTTGAATACAAATAAAAATTGAAGTTGCAGAAAATTAAAATTGGAAGTTCATTCTAGAAACCATTATACCTTAACGATCTATTTCGAAATAAAATAAAAATGGAAGTTTAATAGATAAGTAAATTGAATAAAAATGGAAGTTGAATAAAAATAAAAATGAAAGTTGCAGAAAATTAAAAATGGAAGTTCAATCCAGAAACCACAATACCTTAACGATCTATTTGGAAATTAAATAAAAAAGGAAGTTGAGTAGAAAACAAACTTGAATAAAAAAGGAAGTTAAATAAAAATAAGAATGGAAGTTGCAGAAAATTAAAAATGGAAGTTCATTCAAGAAACCACTATACCTTAACGATCTATTTGGAAATTAAATAAAAATTGAAGTTGTGTAAAAATAAAAATGGAAGTTGCATAAAATTAAAAATGGAAATTCATTAAAGAAACCACTGTACCTTAACGATCTATTTGGAAATTAAATAAAAAAGGAAGTTTAATAGAAAAGTAAATTGAATAAAAATGGAAGTTCAATAAAAATAAAAGTGAAAGTTGCATAAAATTAAAAATGAAAGTTCAATCCATAAACCACTATACCTTAACAATCTATTTGGAAATTAAATAAAAAAGGAAGCTGAACAGAAAAGAAACTTGAATAAAAAAAGAAGTCGAATAGAAATAAAAATGGAAGTTGCAGAAAATTAAAATTGGAAGTTCAATCAAGAAACCACTATACCTTAACGATCTATTTGGAAATTAAATAAAAAAGGAAGTTTAATAGAAAACTAAATTGAATAAAAATGGAAGTTCAATAAAAATAAAAGTGAAAGTTGCATAAAATTAAAATGGAAGTTCAATCCAGAAACCACTATACCTTAACGATCTATTTGGAAATTAAACAAAACAGAAAGTTGAATAGAAAAGAAACTTGAAAAAAAAAGAAGTTGAATAGAAATAAAAATGGAAGTTGCAGAAAATTAAAAATGGAAGTTCATTCAAGAAACCACTATACCTTAACGATCTATTTGGAAATTAAATAAAAAAGGAAGTTGAATAGAAAAGAAACTTGAATAAAAAAAGAAGTTGAATACAAATAAAAATGGAAGTTGCAGATAATTAAAATTGGAAGTTCATTCAAGAAACCACGATACCTTAACGATCCATTTGGAAATTAAATAAAAATGGAAGTTGAATAGAAAAATAACTTGAATAAAAATAGAAGTCGAATAAAAATAAAAATGGAAGATGCATAAAATTAAAAAAGGAAGTTCATTGAAGAAACCACTATACCTTAACGATCTATTTGGAAATTAAATAAAAAAGGAAGTTGAGTAGAAAAAAAACTTGAATAAAAATAAAAATGAAAGTTGCAGAAAATTAAAAATGGAAGTTGATTCATGAAAGCCCTACACCTTAACGATCTATTTGGAAGTTAAATAAAAAAGGAAGTTTAATAGAAAAGTAAATTGAATAAAAACGGATGTTGAATAAAAATAAAAATGAAAGTTGCAGAAACTTAAAAATGGAAGTTCATTCAAGAAACTACGATACCGTAACGATCTATTTGGAAATTAAACAAAAAAGGAAGTTTAATAGAAAAGTAAATTGAATAAAAATGGAAGTTCAATAAAAATAAAAGTGAAAGTTGCAAAAAATTAAAAAATAAATGTTCAATCCAGAAACCGCTATACCTTAACAATCTATTTGGAATTTAAATAAAAATGGAAGTTGAATAGAAAAGAAACTTGAATAAAAAAAGAAATTGAATAGAAATAAAAATGGAAGTTGCCGAAAATTAAAATTGGAAGATCATTCAAGAAACCACTATACCTTAACGATCTATTTGGAAATTAAATAAAAAATGAAGTTTAATAGAAAAGTAAATTGAATAAAAATGGAAGTTCAATAAAAATAAAAGTGAAAGTTGCATAAAATTAAAAATGGAAGTTCAATCCAGAAACCCCTTTGGCTTAAAAATCTATTTGGAAATTAAATAGAAAAGGAAGTCGAATAGAAAAGAAACTTGAATAAAAAAGAAGTTGAATACAAATAAAAATGGAAGTTGCAGAAAATTAAAATTGGAAGTTCATTCAAGAAACCACTATACCTTAACGATCTTTTTGGAAATAAAATAAAAATGGAAGTTCAATAAAATTAAAAATGGAAGTTGCAAAAAATTAAAAATGGAAGTTCAATCCAGAAACCACTATACCTTAACGATCTATTTGGAAATTAAATAAAAAAGGAAGTTGAGTAGAAAAGAAACTTGAATAAAAAAGGAAGTTAAATAAAATAAAGAATGGAAGTTGCAGAAAATTAAAAATGGAAGGTCATCCAAGAAACCACTATACCTTAACGATCTCTTTGGAAATTAAATAAAAATTGAAGTTGAATAGAAAAATAACTGGAATAAAAATGGAAGTTGAGTAAAAATAAAAATGGAAGTTGCATAAAATTAAAAATGGAAGTACATTAAAGGAAAAACTTTACCTTAACGATTTATTTGGAAATTAAAAAAAAAAGGACGTCAAATAGAAAAGAAACTTGAATAAAAAAAGATGTTGAATACAAATAAAAATTGAAGTTGCAGAAAATTAAAATTGGAAGTTCATTCTAGAAACCATTATACCTTAACGATCTATTTCGAAATAAAATAAAAATGGAAGTTTAATAGATAAGTAAATTGAATAAAAATGGAAGTTGAATAAAAATAAAAATGAAAGTTGCAGAAAATTAAAAATGGAAGTTCAATCCAGAAACCACAATACCTTAACGATCTATTTGGAAATTAAATAAAAAAGGAAGTTGAGTAGAAAACAAACTTGAATAAAAAAGGAAGTTAAATAAAAATAAGAATGGAAGTTGCAGAAAATTAAAAATGGAAGTTCATTCAAGAAACCACTATACCTTAACGATCTATTTGGAAATTAAATAAAAATTGAAGTTGTGTAAAAATAAAAATGGAAGTTGCATAAAATTAAAAATGGAAATTCATTAAAGAAACCACTGTACCTTAACGATCTATTTGGAAATTAAATAAAAAAGGAAGTTTAATAGAAAAGTAAATTGAATAAAAATGGAAGTTCAATAAAAATAAAAGTGAAAGTTGCATAAAATTAAAAATGAAAGTTCAATCCATAAACCACTATACCTTAACAATCTATTTGGAAATTAAATAAAAAAGGAAGCTGAATAGAAAAGAAACTTGAATAAAAAAAGAAGTCGAATAGAAATAAAAATGGAAGTTGCAGAAAATTAAAATTGGAAGTTCAATCAAGAAACCACTATACCTTAACGATCTATTTGGAAATTAAACAAAACAGAAAGTTGAATAGAAAAGAAACTTGAAAAAAAAAGAAGTTGAATAGAAATAAAAATGGAAGTTGCAGAAAATTAAAAATGGAAGTTCATTCAAGAAACCACTATACCTTAACGATCTATTTGGAAATTAAATAAAAAATGAAGTTGAATAGAAAAGAAACTTGAATAAAAAAAGAAGTTGAATACAAATAAAAATGGAAGTTGCAGATAATTAAAATTGGAAGTTCATTCAAGAAACCACGATACCTTAACGATCCATTTGGAAATTAAATAAAAATGGAAGTTGAATAGAAAAATAACTTGAATAAAAATAGAAGTCGAATAAAAATAAAAATGGAAGATGCATAAAATTAAAAAAGGAAGTTCATTGAAGAAACCACTATACCTTAACGATCTATTTGGAAATTAAATAAAAAAGGAAGTTGAGTAGAAAAAAAACTTGAATAAAAATAAAAATGAAAGTTGCAGAAAATTAAAAATGGAAGTTGATTCATGAAAGCCCTACACCTTAACGATCTATTTGGAAGTTAAATAAAAAAGGAAGTTTAATAGAAAAGTAAATTGAATAAAAACGGATGTTGAATAAAAATAAAAATGAAAGTTGCAGAAACTTAAAAATGGAAGTTCATTCAAGAAACTACGATACCGTAACGATCTATTTGGAAATTAAACAAAAAAGGAAGTTTAATAGAAAAGTAAATTGAATAAAAATGGAAGTTCAATAAAAATAAAAGTGAAAGTTGCAAAAAATTAAAAAATAAATGTTCAATCCAGAAACCGCTATACCATAACAATCTATTTGGAATTTAAATAAAAATGGAAGTTGAATAGAAAAGAAACTTGAATAAAAAAAGAAATTGAATAGAAATAAAAATGGAAGTTGCCGAAAATTAAAATTGGAAGATCATTCAAGAAACCACTATACCTTAACGATCTATTTGGAAATTAAATAAAAAATGAAGTTTAATAGAAAACTAAATTGAATAAAAATGGAAGTTCAATAAAAACAAAAGTGAAAGTTGCATAAAATTAAAAATGGAAGTTCAATCCAGAAACCCCTATGGCTTAAAAATCTATTTGGAAATTAAATAGAAAAGGAAGTCGAATAGAAAAGAAACATGAATAAAAAAGAAGTTGAATACAAATAAAAATGGAAGTTGCAGAAAATTAAAATTGGAAGTTCATTCAAGAAACCACTATACCTTAACGATCTTTTTGGAAATAAAATAAAAATGGAAGTTCAATAAAATTAAAAATGGAAGTTGCAAAAAATTAAAAATGGAAGTTCAATCCAGAAACCACTATACCTTAACGATCTATTTGGAAATTAAATAAAAAAGGAAGTTGAGTAGAAAAGAAACTTGAATAAAAAAGGAAGTTAAATAAAATAAAGAATGGAAGTTGCAGAAAATTAAAAATGGAAGGTCATCCAAGAAACCACTATACCTTAACGATCTCTTTGGAAATTAAATAAAAATTGAAGTTGAATAGAAAAATAACTGGAATAAAAATGGAAGTTGAGTAAAAATAAAAATGGAAGTTGCATAAAATTAAAAATGGAAGTACATTAAAGGAAAAACTTTACCTTAACGATTTATTTGGAAATTAAAAAAAAAAGGACGTCAAATAGAAAAGAAACTTGAATAAAAAAAGATGTTGAATACAAATAAAAATTGAAGTTGCAGAAAATTAAAATTGGAAGTTCATTCTAGAAACCATTATACCTTAACGATCTATTTCGAAATAAAATAAAAATGGAAGTTTAATAGATAAGTAAATTGAATAAAAATGGAAGTTGAATAAAAATAAAAATGAAAGTTGCAGAAAATTAAAAATGGAAGTTCAATCCAGAAACCACAATACCTTAACGATCTATTTGGAAATTAAATAAAAAAGGAAGTTGAGTAGAAAACAAACTTGAATAAAAAAGGAAGTTAAATAAAAATAAGAATGGAAGTTGCAGAAAATTAAAAATGGAAGTTCATTCAAGAAACCACTATACCTTAACGATCTATTTGGAAATTAAATAAAAATTGAAGTTGTGTAAAAATAAAAATGGAAGTTGCATAAAATTAAAAATGGAAATTCATTAAAGAAACCACTGTACCTTAACGATCTATTTGGAAATTAAATAAAAAAGGAAGTTTAATAGAAAAGTAAATTGAATAAAAATGGAAGTTCAATAAAAATAAAAGTAAAAGTTGCATAAAATTAAAAATGAAAGTTCAATCCATAAACCACTATACCTTAACAATCTATTTGGAAATTAAATAAAAAAGGAAGCTGAATAGAAAAGAAACTTGAATAAAAAAAGAAGTCGAATAGAAATAAAAATGGAAGTTGCAGAAAATTAAAATTGGAAGTTCAATCAAGAAACCACTATACCTTAACGATCTATTTGGAAATTAAATAAAAAAGGAAGTTCAATAAAAATAAAAGTGAAAGTTGCATAAAATTAAAATGGAAGTTCAATCCAGAAACCACTATACCTTAACGATCTATTTGGAAATTAAACAAAACAGAAAGTTGAATAGAAAAGAAACTTGAAAAAAAAAGAAGTTGAATAGAAATAAAAATGGAAGTTGCAGAAAATTAAAAATGGAAGTTCATTCAAGAAACCACTATACCTTAACGATCTATTTGGAAATTAAATAAAAAATGAAGTTGAATAGAAAAGAAACTTGAATAAAAAAAGAAGTTGAATACAAATAAAAATGGAAGTTGCAGATAATTAAAATTGGAAGTTCATTCAAGAAACCACGATACCTTAACGATCCATTTGGAAATTAAATAAAAATGGAAGTTGAATAGAAAAATAACTTGAATAAAAATAGAAGTCGAATAAAAATAAAAATGGAAGATGCATAAAATTAAAAAAGGAAGTTCATTGAAGAAACCACTATACCTTAACGATCTATTTGGAAATTAAATAAAAAAGGAAGTTGAGTAGAAAAAAAACTTAAATAAAAATAAAAATGAAAGTTGCAGAAAATTAAAAATGGAAGTTGATTCATGAAAGCCCTACACCTTAACGATCTATTTGGAAGTTAAATAAAAAAGGAAGTTTAATAGAAAAGTAAATTGAATAAAAACGGATGTTGAATAAAAATAAAAATGAAAGTTGCAGAAACTTAAAAATGGAAGTTCATTCAAGAAACTACGATACCGTAACGATCTATTTGGAAATTAAACAAAAAAGGAAGTTTAATAGAAAAGTAAATTGAATAAAAATGGAAGTTCAATAAAAATAAAAGTGAAAGTTGCAAAAAATTAAAAAATAAATGTTCAATCCAGAAACCGCTATACCTTAACAATCTATTTGGAATTTAAACAAAAATGGAAGTTGAATAGAAAAGAAACTTGAATAAAAAAAGAAATTGAATAGAAATAAAAATGGAAGTTGCCGAAAATTAAAATTGGAAGATCATTCAAGAAACCACTATACCTTAACGATCTATTTGGAAATTAAATAAAAAATGAAGTTTAATAGAAAAGTAAATTGAATAAAAATGGAAGTTCGATAAAAATAAAAGTGAAAGTTGCATAAAATTAAAAATGGAAGTTCAATCCAGAAACCCCTATGGCTTAAAAATCTATTTGGAAATTAAATAGAAAAGGAAGTCGAATAGAAAAGAAACTTGAATAAAAAAGAAGTTGAATACAAATAAAAATGGAAGTTGCAGAAAGTTAAAATTGGAAGTTCATTCAAGAAACCACTATACCTTAACGATCTTTTTGGAAATAAAATAAAAATGGAAGTTCAATAAAATTAAAAATGGAAGTTGCAAAAAATTAAAAATGGAAGTTCAATCCAGAAACCACTATACCTTAACGATCTATTTGGAAATTAAATAAAAAAGGAAGTTGAGTAGAAAAGAAACTTGAATAAAAAAGGAAGTTAAATAAAATAAAGAATGGAAGTTGCAGAAAATTAAAAATGGAAGGTCATCCAAGAAACCACTATACCTTAACGATCTCTTTGGAAATTAAATAAAAATTGAAGTTGAATAGAAAAATAACTGGAATAAAAATGGAAGTTGAGTAAAAATAAAAATGGAAGTTGCATAAAATTAAAAATGGAAGTACATTAAAGGAAAAACTTTACCTTAACGATTTATTTGGAAATTAAAAAAAAAAGGACGTCAAATAGAAAAGAAACTTGAATAAAAAAAGAAGTTGAATACAAATAAAAATTGAAGTTGCAGAAAATTAAAATTGGAAGTTCATTCTAGAAACCATTATACCTTAACGATCTATTTCGAAATAAAATATAAATGGAAGTTTAATAGATAAGTAAATTGAATAAAAATGGAAGTTGAATAAAAATAAAAATGAAAGTTGCAGAAAATTAAAAATGGAAGTTCAATCCAGAAACCACAATACCTTAACGATCTATTTGGAAATTAAATAAAAAAGGAAGTTGAGTAGAAAACAAACTTGAATAAAAAAGGAAGTTAAATAAAAATAAGAATGGAAGTTGTAGAAAATTAAAAATGGAAGTTCATTCAAGAAACCACTATACCTTAACGATCTATTTGGAAATTAAATAAAAATTGAAGTTGTGTAAAAATAAAAATGGAAGTTGCATAAAATTAAAAATGGAAATTCATTAAAGAAACCACTGTACCTTAACGATCTATTTGGAAATTAAATAAAAAAGGAAGTTTAATAGAAAAGTAAATTGAATTAAAATGGAAGTTCAATAAAAATAAAAGTGAAAGTTGCATAAAATTAAAAATGAAAGTTCAATCCATAAACCACTATACCTTAACAATCTATTTGGAAATTAAATAAAAAAGGAAGCTGAATAGAAAAGAACCTTGAATAAAAAAAGAAGTCGAATAGAAATAAAAATGGAAGTTGCAGAAAATTAAAATTGGAAGTTCAATCAAGAAACCTGTAGGAACCCGCACTTTATGTCCTCATCATGTTCATGAGCATCGGTATGATTATGACTTGTTTAGCTTGCATGTGTGTGTTGTGATTTGTTTCGCTTGAGCTAATGCGATCCATGTCTTGATTTGAAGCCTTGTGATTTGTCTAAGTGTAGTATGCTTGTCTTGTTCCTTCCTTAATGTGAAACTTAGGTCACGCCTTGCCTGAGTTATGCTAGCCGATGTTATTCCAAGCCGAGGTCATCCTTAGTCTAGTATTAGTATCTTGAAACCCCTTGTCGACCTCAGTCCTTGCCTTGACCACATTAGCCGAGATGTTACCTTGCACCAAGTGATCTCGTCCTGGAAGTGGTATGACCTAGGCCGAGGTGTGGCGCATCTAGGCCAAGATGTGGCACAGCTTAGTCAAGTGTTGTCCCTTCTAGCCGAGGTCATTGTCATCTTAGTTACCGAAGTCTTTTGTTAGCCGATGTCACTCCTTGCCGGAGTGCCACTCCGTGTAGCTTGTTAAGTATGCCTTGTTGTTAGCCGATGTCATAGCCTGTCAGAGAGCCCATACCGCTTTGCTTGTTGAACACCCTTCCACCATGCCTTGTCTGGCCTGTCAGCCACCTTTTCAGGATGAACCCAACCAGTCGCCGCCACGTGTCTCAGCAGAGGGTTAACCCCAGAACCGGGTATAGAAAACTATCATTTGGTGTCATAAACTTGCCTTGTAGAGAGAGAGAAGCTCTAGAAGAGGGAGAAGAGTTCTTGAGAGAGAAGTAGATCTTCAAGCTTGATTCCTAGAGATCGAACCGTTAGATCCGTGTTCTAAGGTTAGATTCTTGATCCGCTCATGATGTTCTTTATATTTATGTTATTGCATTGCATGATTGAAAATGATTTGTAAGCCATGCATCGTTTTGAAGCTCGATTCTAGAAAGAGAAAATGGCATTCATGTGTTCTTCAAGAAAGTCTTGTTTTGATCCGAAAGCTTTTCGCCTAGACTCATGTTTTGTGTTTGTTCTTGCATGATTTTCAACTACGGGTACCCAGGTCCATGTTTTCAAACTCATAGCACGAAAATCCCAGATTTGTGATGACGGATTATGATCAAGCATTCGTATTTTTCATGTTTTCACACTCATGTTCTTCATGTTCATCAACAGAGGGAAACCCAGAGTTTCCCGACCTCTTTCCTTGCATGTGGCCCTCGGGAACACACCTCGGCAAGGAGGTGTGGAACCTCGGCCTAGACCTGATTGGTGCCCAGCATGTTTTCCGAAAACATTTGTGTATATGAGAGACTTGTTTGAAAGCGCATTCAATAGGCTTTGCCATGTGTTGTAGGACTTGGGCTTGTCTCGACCCCGACGTGTGAAGAAACGATGTGAGTGGTATTTTTAATAAAGCTATGTTACACTTGCTTTCATAAATCTCGTCTTGCCTTGTTTTGAAAAGTACTTGATCTAGCATGAATGACTATCCCTATTTTGTATATCAAATGCTATCTTGTTTTGATGGCTTGTCTTGACAGTCCTTAGTGCTAGAGGACTATAAACTTTCGCAGCACAGCTTGTCTTGACAGTCCTTAGTGCTAGAGGACTATAAACTTTCGCAGCACAGCTTGTCTTGACAGTCCTTAGTGCTAGAGGACTATAAACTTTCGCAGCACAGCTTGTCTTGACAGTCCTTAGTGCTAGAGGACTATAAACTTTCGCAGCACAGCTTGTCTTGACAGTCCTTAGTGCTAGAGGACTATAAACTTTCGCAGCACAGCTTGTCTTGACAGTCCTTAGTGCTAGAGGACTATAAACTTTCGCAGCACAGCTTGTCTTGACAGTCCTTAGTGCTAGAGGACTATAAACTTTCGCAGCACAGCTTGTCTTGACAGTCCTTAGTGCTAGAGGACTCTAAACTTTCGCAGCACAGCTTGTCTTGGCAGTCCTTAGTGCTAGAGGACTCTAAACTTTCGCAGCACAGCTTGTCTTGAAACTCTTGTCTTGATATGTCATCACCCCTTGAAATAAGTAGATGTTATTAACATCCAAGGAACTTGAAAGCCGGCAAATGAACTTGATTTCCCTCTTGATCGAAAAAGTATGCTATGTATAGTTTTGAAAGAAATCTTGGATATCAATCATGCAAAACCTTTATTTCTAGTATCATTCACTGAGTATTCAAGCTCACCCTCTCTATATATATGTAGGTGATGAACAAGAAGGCATTGAGGCCTAGACGTGATTGCCGATGTGTTTTGGGTGCTTTGCCGACATGTTTTGGATTTGCGTTTTGCATCGTCTTGAAGATTATGCTTCTCGGCTTATGTTTTCTTTGTTTGTTTTGGCATATGTCGGCTTGAGAAGCCTTTTGGTCAGGATGAATTTTGTGTTCCATTTTGTTGTATCTAAAATTGTAAGACTTGTAAAGATGTTTGATGTATGGCATTCCATTGGACTTATGCACGGCTCTCATGGACAACTCGGTTCATATGTATATTTTGCTTCCGCTCTTGTAAGCCCCATATTTCATACTCTGATTGTGTGTGATTTTTGTAAGACGGCCTTCGGTAACCTCGGGTTACTGGCCATCACGGCACCAAACTACTAGGGGCGGTTTGGGGGCGTGACAAAACCACTATACCTTAACGATCTATTTGGAAATTAAATAAAAAAGGATGTTTAATAGAAAACTAAATTGAATAAAAATGGAAGTTCAATAAAAATAAAAGTGAAAGTTGCATAAAATTAAAATGGAAGTTCAATCCAGAAACCACTATACCTTAACGATCTATTTGGAAATTAAACAAAACAGAAAGTTGAATAGAAAAGAAACTTGAAAAAAAAAGAAGTTGAATAGAAATAAAAATGGAAGTTGCAGAAAATTAAAAATGGAAGTTCATTCAAGAAACCACTATACCTTAACGATCTATTTGGAAATTAAATAAAAAATGAAGTTGAATAGAAAAGAAACTTGAATAAAAAAAGAAGTTGAATACAAATAAAAATGGAAGTTGCAGATAATTAAAATTGGAAGTTCATTCAAGAAACCACGATACCTTAACGATCCATTTGGAAATTAAATAAAAATGGAAGTTGAATAGAAAAATAACTTGAATAAAAATAGAAGTCGAATAAAAATAAAAATGGAAGATGCATAAAATTAAAAAAGGAAGTTCATTGAAGAAACCACTATACCTTAACGATCTATTTGGAAATTAAATAAAAAAGGAAGTTGAGTAGAAAAAAAACTTGAATAAAAATAAAAATGAAAGTTGCAGAAAATTAAAAATGGAAGTTGATTCATGAAAGCCCTACACCTTAACGATCTATTTGGAAGTTAAATAAAAAAGGAAGTTTAATAGAAAAGTAAATTGAATAAAAACGGATGTTGAATAAAAATAAAAATGAAAGTTGCAGAAACTTAAAAATGGAAGTTCATTCAAGAAACTACGATACCGTAACGATCTATTTGGAAATTAAACAAAAAAGGAAGTTTAATAGAAAAGTAAATTGAATAAAAATGAAAGTTCAATAAAAATAAAAGTGAAAGTTGCAAAAAATTAAAAAATAAATGTTCAATCCAGAAACCGCTATACCTTAACAATCTATTTGGAATTTATATAAAAATGGAAGTTGAATAGAAAAGAAACTTGAATAAAAAAAGAAATTGAATAGAAATAAAAATGGAAGTTGCCGAAAATTAAAATTGGAAGATCATTCAAGAAACCACTATACCTTAACGATCTATTTGGAAATTAAATAAAAAATGAAGTTTAATAGAAAAGTAAATTGAATAAAAATGGAAGTTCGATAAAAATAAAAGTGAAAGTTGCATAAAATTAAAAATGGAAGTTCAATCCAGAAACCCCTATGGCTTAAAAATCTATTTGGAAATTAAATAGAAAAGGAAGTCGAATAGAAAAGAAACTTGAATAAAAAAGAAGTTGAATACAAATAAAAATGGAAGTTGCAGAAAATTAAAATTGGAAGTTCATTCAAGAAACCACTATACCTTAACGATCTTTTTGGAAATAAAATAAAAATGGAAGTTCAATAAAATTAAAAATGGAAGTTGCAAAAAATTAAAAATGGAAGTTCAATCCAGAAACCACTATACCTTAACGATCTATTTGGAAATTAAATAAAAAAGTAAGTTGAGTAGAAAAGAAACTTGAATAAAAAAGGAAGTTAAATAAAATAAAGAATGGAAGTTGTAGAAAATTAAAAATGGATGGTCATTCAAGAAACCACTATACCTTAACGATCTACTTGGAAATTAAATAAAAATTGAAGTTGAATAGAAAAATAACTGGAATAAAAATGGAAGTTGAGTAAAAATAAAAATGGAAGTTGCATAAAACTAAAAATGGAAGTTTATTAAAGGAAAAACTTTACCATAACGATTTATTTGGAAATTAAAAAAAAAAAGGAAGTCAAATAGAAAAGAAACTTGAATAAAAAAAGAAGTTGAATACAAATAAAAATTGAAGTTGCAGAAAATTAAAATTGGAAGTTCATTCAAGAAACCATTATACCATAACGATCTGTTTCGAAATAAAAAAAATGGAAGTTTAATAGATAAGTAAATTGAATAAAAATGGACGTTGAATAAAAATAAAAATGAAAGTTGCAGAAAATTAAAAATGGAAGTTCAATCCAGAAACCACAATACCTTAACGATTTATTTGGAAATTAAATAAAAAAGGAAGTTGAGTAGAAAACAAACTTGAATAAAAAAGGTAGATAAATAAAAATAAGAATGGAAGTTGCAGAAAATTAAAAATGGAAGTTCATTCAAGAAACCACGATACCTTAACGATCCATTTGGAAATTAAATAAAAATGGAAGTTGAATAGAAAAATAACTTGAATAAAAATAGAAGTCGAATAAAAATAAAAATGGAAGATGCATAAAATTAAAAATGGAAGTTCATTGAAGAAACCACTATACCTTAACGATCTATTTGGAAATTAAATAAAAAAGGAAGTTGAGTAGAAAAAAAACTTGAATAAAAATAAAAATGAAAGTTGCAGAAAATTAAAAATGGAAGTTGATTCATGAAAGCCCTACACCTTAACGATCTATTTGGAAGTTAAATAAAAAAGGAAGTTTAATAGAAAAGTAAATTGAATAAAAACGGATGTTGAATAAAAATAAAAATGAAAGTTGCAGAAACTTAAAAATGGAAGTTCATTCAAGAAACTACGATACCGTAACGATCTATTTGGAAATTAAACAAAAAAGGAAGTTTAATAGAAAAGTAAATTGAATAAAAATGGAAGTTCAATAAAAATAAAAGTGAAAGTTGCAAAAAATTAAAAAATAAATGTTCAATCCAGAAACCGCTATACCTTAACAATCTATTTGGAATTTAAATAAAAAAGGAAGTTGAATAGAAAAGAAACTTGAATAAAAAAAGAAATTGAATGGAAATAAAAATGGAAGTTGCAGAAAATTAAAATTGGAAGTTCATTCAAGAAACCACTATACCTTAACGATCTATTTGGAAATTAAATAAAAAATGAAGTTTAATAGAAAAGTAAATTGAATAAAAATGGAAGTTCGATAAAAATAAAAGTGAAAGTTGCATAAAATTAAAAATGGAAGTTCAATCCAGAAACCACTATGCCTTAACAATCTATTTGGAAATTAAATAAAAAAGGAAGTCGAATAGAAAAGAAACTTGAATAAAAAAGAAGTTGAATACAAATAAAAATGGAAGTTGCAGAAAATTAAAATTGGAAGTTCATTCAAGAAACCACTATACCTTAACGATCTTTTTGGAAATAAAATAAAAATGGAAGTTCAACAAAATTAAAAATGGAAGTTGCAAAAAATTAAAAATGGAAGTTCAATCCAGAAACCACTATACCTTAACGATCTATTTGGAAATTAAATAAAAAAGGAAGTTGAGTAGAAAAGAAACTTGAATAAAAAAGGAAGTTAAATAAAATAAAGAATGGAAGTTGTAGAAAATTAAAAATGGAAGGTCATCCAAGAAACCACTATACCTTAACGATCTATTTGGAAATTAAATAAAAATTGAAGTTGAATAGAAAAATAACTGGAATAAAAATGGAAGTTGAGTAAAAATAAAATTGGAAGTTGCGTAAAATTAAAAATGGAAGTTCATTAAAGGAAAAACTTTACCTTAACGATTTATTTGGAAATTAAAAAAAAAGGAAGTCAAATAGAAAAGAAACTTGAATAAAAAAAGAAGTTGAATACAAATAAAAATTGAAGTTGGAAAAAATTAAAATTGGAAATTCATTCAAGAAACCATTATACCTTAACGATCTGTTGCGAAATAAAAAAAAAATGGAAGTTTAATAGATAAGTAAATTGAATAAAAATGGAAGTTGAATAAAAATAAAAATGAAAGTCGCAGAAAATTAAAAATGGAAGTTCAATCCAGAAACCACAATACCTTAACGATTTATTTGGAAATTAAATAAAAAAGAAAGTTGAGTGGAAAACAAACTTGAATAAAAAAGGAAGTTAAATAAAAATAAGAATGGAAGTTGCAGAAAATTAAAAATGGAAGTTCATTCAAGAAACCACAATACCTTAACGATCCATTTGGAAATTAAATAAAAATGGAAGTTGAATAGAAAAATAACTTGAATAAAAATAGAAGTCGAATAAAAATAAAAATGGAAGATGCATAAAA
Organism: Camellia sinensis; assembly: GCF_055761805.1. Classification (NCBI taxonomy): domain Eukaryota; kingdom Viridiplantae; phylum Streptophyta; class Magnoliopsida; order Ericales; family Theaceae; genus Camellia; species Camellia sinensis. The sequence goes on along the minus strand of NC_138962.1, from coordinate 8,528,072 downwards.
TTAAAAATGGAAGTTCATTGAAGAAACCACTATACCTTAACGATCTATTTGGAAATTAAATAAAAAAGGAAGTTCAGTAGAAAAGAAACTTGAATAAAAATGGAAGTTGAATAAAAATAAAAACGAAAGTTGCAGAAAATTAAAAATGGAAGTTGATTCATGAAAGCCCTACACCTTAACGATCTATTTGGAAGTTAAATAAAAAAGGAAGTTTAATAGAAAAGTAAATTGAATAAAAACGGATGTTGAATAAAAATAAAAATGAAAGTTGCAGAAACTTAAAAATGGAATTTCATTCAAGAAACTACGATACCGTAACGATCTATTTGGAAATTAAACAAAAAAGGAAGTTTAATAGAAAAGTAAATTGAATAAAAATGGAAGTTCAATAAAAATAAAAGTGAAAGTTGCAAAAAATTAAAAAATAAATGTTCAATCCAGAAACCGCTATACCTTAACAATCTATTTGGAATTTAAATAAAAAAGGAAGTTGAATAGAAAAGAAACTTGAATAAAAAAAGAAATTGAATAGAAATAAAAATGGAAGTTGCAGAAAATTAAAATTGGAAGATCATTCAAGAAACCACTATACCTTAACGATCTATTTGGAAATTAAATAAAAAATGAAGTTTAATAGAAAAGTAAATTGAATAAAAATGGAAGTTCGATAAAAATAAAAGTGAAAGTTGTATAAAATTAAAAATGGAAGTTCAATCCAGAAACCACTATGCCTTAACAATCTATTTGGAAATTAAATAAAAAAGGAAGTCGAATAGGAAAGAAACTTGAATAAAAAAGAAGTTGAATACAAATAAAAATGGAAGTTGCAGAAAATTAAAATTGGAAGTTCATTCAAGAAACCACTATACCTTAACGATCTATTTGGAAATAAAGTAAAAATGGAAGTTCAATAAAATTAAAAATGGAAGTTGCAAAAAATTAAAAATGGAAGTTCAATCCAGAAACCACTATACCTTAACGATCTATTTGGAAATTAAATAAAAAAGTAAGTTGAGTAGAAAAGAAACTCGAATAAAAAAGGAAGTTAAATAAAATAAAGAATGGAAGTTGTAGAAAATTAAAAATGGAAGGTCATCCAAGAAACCATTATACCTTAACGATCTATTTGGAAATTAAATAAAAATTGAAGTTGAATAGAAAAATAACTGGAATAAAAATGGAAGTTGAGTAAAAATAAAAATGGAAGTTGCGTAAAATTAAAAATGGAAGTTCATTAAAGGAAAAACTTTACCTTAACGATTTATTTGGAAATTAAAAAAAAAGGAAGTCAAATAGAAAAGAAACTTGAATAGAAAAAGAAGTTGAATACAAATAAAAATTGAAGTTGCAGAAAATTAAAATTGGAAGTTCATTCAAGAAACCATTATACCTTAACGATCTGTTTCGAAATAAAAAAAAATGGAAGTTTAATAGATAAGTAAATTGAATTAAAATGGAAGTTGAATAAAAATAAAAATGAAAGTTGCAGAAAATTAAAAAAGGAAGTTCAATCCAGAAACCACAATACCTTAACGATTTATTTGGAAATTAAATAAAAAAGGAAGTTGAGTAGAAAACAAACTTGAATAAAAAAAGAAGTTAAATAAAAATAAGAATGGAAGTTGCAGAAAATTAAAAATGGAAGTTCATTCAAGAAACCACTATACCTTAAAAATGGAAGTTCTTGTACCTTAAGTGATGTATGACCAAGGGCGATTTGTTAAGTATGTCCATGTAATATTTACTTTGCATACGAATGAGAGTATTGTTAATCACTTCTACGGATTGAATGTATGAGTTTATTTCCACATGTTATTCTTGAAATTGAATTAAGATTAATGAATTTGGTAATAACTTTGAGTAATAAAAAGTGGGGCGTGACAACTTGGTGTCAGAGCGAGCCGGGTTTGAATACTTTGGGCTCGTGGGAAATGGTTTTTACCACAGTGGGTTTACTACGTATTGTGAGGACGTTACATATGGATATCATGAAAAATTAGGACTTATGTGTCACATTTATGTGAGCATGGGATTTAGTCTCTCGGATAGTATTCATAGCCGGTGAACTTGCTTTGAGGTCCTTTTGGAAACACGCCTGATCAACGTGGTTTCTGATAGGAATTCCTTGAGAGTTCCGGGATGAGTGGCTATCTTTGTGGACTTGATTCGATTATGTGTTTACATGTTTAGATGATTATATGCAATAGAGGTGTATATTTTGTGACTAAGTGAGTCTTGTGACTTAATAGTAGTGGAGTGTGCCTCGGTGAAGGCTACTGTGTTGTGCACTAAGCGTGGCATTTGCTTTTGTGCCTTATAGGATGTCTACACGAGGAAGTAGAGGACGGTTGAGTAGTAGGAGTGACGGTAGGGGCACAACAGCTCCTTTAGCACCTGCCGTTGCAGCATCGGCTGTCGGCGAGGACGTCGCACGTGAGATTGTGAGAGCAGTGCAAGACGCCCTAGCTCACACTGAGGGCGGCAGCGGGCATGCTCTCAAGCTTACTAAGGAGTTTTTCCACTCCGGCCCACCAGAGTTCGTGGGGGAGGCTAAACCGTTGGAGGCAGAGAGTTGGCTGGAGCAGATTACTAAGACTCTTGATATGCTCAGAGTCAAAGAGGAGGAGTTGAGGGTTTCTTTGGCGACTTTTCAATTGAAGGGCGATGCAAGTTATTGGTGGAAGTATGCTAAGAATACTATAGGAGGCACGTGGGTTGCTTTTACCGAGGCCTTTTGGGCCAAGTATTTCCCTCCTTCTGCTCGGGAAAGGTTGAGGGATCAGTTTTTGGAGTTGCGTCAGGATGATACTCTTGTGGCACAATTTGAGATGCGGTTTACTAGTTTGTCAAGGTTTGCTCCACAGTTGGTGGCAACAGAGGAGTGTCGTTGTTATGAGTTTGAAAGGCGGTTGTGTTTCGATATTCGGGAGAAGGTAGCTGGATCCTCTTGGAAGGATTATTATTATTTAGTTGAGGCAGCGGCCCATGTGGAGGCCATGGTTGCGAGTGATGATGGGGTTAAGGAGGAGACCATTGCGGTAAGTCCTTCGGTTCCTAAGCGCTCTAGGCTCAGTAAGGGGTGGAGGCGGAAACATGCTCAGTCAGGGGCTAATTCCTTTCCTTCGCCAGGGGTTTCGGACTCATCAGTTGGGGGGTCCGGGGAGGTGCAGGTTTCAGACCAGTCTCAGAGTAGGGGGTCAGGTGGTTGTTTCGTTTGTGGCCAGCAGGGCCATGGTAGACGTTTTTGCCCTTTGCATGTGAAATCTGCAAGTGTTTCAAAACCTAGTCAGACTCAGTCGTACCCGTCCAGTCGGGAGCGCTATCGGTACCAGAAACGGGTCGGCCAGGCTTCGGGAGCCTCGCGAGGGGCGACTTATTAAGTAGCCCGATAGTATTACCCTGGAGGGGGACTTTTGTGTTGTTGATCGGTGTACTGTTGGATGCTGAGGCGCCATGTTTATGTATTGCTTATGTACGCATAGTGTTGTTTGTTTAATCCTCAGGTATTGGGGAGTATGTATGGGTTTTAAGCTCTCTTTTATATTGAGAAGTTGTTAATGGGGTCAATGATCCTAATGTTGTTGCTTGCTTGGTACTGTATGATGAGTTAGTTGTGTAACGGCCTGTGTGCCTTATTCACTTTAACGATTATTTGTTGAGAACGGGAACTCCGTGTTTGGGGTTAGTGGCTTGTGTGGCACATCAGTGGGTGGATCACTGGGTGTCGAGTTTATTGAGTTGTTTAGTTAGCTTGTTGGTATCGGGTTTTGGGTCGACATTGGTCACCTTGAAGTTAGTCTCGTTTGTTGTAGACTTTGCATGTTGGTTAAGAAAAACTGAAACTAATCATCCGGTTGTGTCATTGAATATGACGGTTATAATAATACAGCAAATTTGTGTATTGAATGATCATTGTGAATGATTGGATTTTTTTTTATACATTATGTATGTATATTGTTTGGGAGGAGATAGGGGACGGGCTCCGATGATACAGCACCAAAATGTGTATCTATTGAAAGATTGATATAGCTCATATGTTTATCTATTGTGAAGTGAAAAATGTTTTATACGAGTTACTATCTCATTTAATTGTTTGGCCAGGTTCTGAACCATATTTATGATTTTAAATTGGTTAAGTAAAAGGAGGCGGAATGAAATTGCAAAACCATGAATTTCTTATGCCTTATGTGTTGATAGTACTGTTGTAGTTTCTATTAACTATCATTATAGAAATGTTATGTTCTGTGTTGGTTGTGGTATCACTGAGTGCGTGATGGTTGTTGATAGTGTTATCTTGGAAAGAAATGGAAAACAAAACTTTTCCTAGTATTTGGGCCACCTAAGGGTGTTGTTGAGAAATTGATTTAATTCAAGGGTTTTGAGGATTTTCAAATGAATGATTTTTGGCAAATAAACGGTGGATGATTGTGTTTTGGATAACACCGTGTGGGTGAAAAATGTATACAAAGTTTTTGGGTTTCGCATGGAAAATGCAAAGTTTATTTTGATATGTCAGCATTGAAAATTTGACTATCTTTGAGAAATGTCTCTTGAGTAAGAAAATGTTTTCTTATTATTTACTCAAAAGGTTTGCTTTGGTCGTGTTGTTGCGTAGTGACTTAGCTTGAAGCGCTGGTCAGATGTGAGTAAACTGTTTCAGAAGGGTTGATTTTGTTATGGCTTTTATGCCTACAGTGTTGTCGTTTGGAACGTGTTCCCTTGGTTAGTATCTTCCTTGGTAAGAGTGGATTAAAGGTTTGTAGTGAGAGTAGTTTCTTTCCTAGTACTTGGGTGTTGGTGTTGTGTGATCAGTTGGCCTTGTGTTTTGGCGTATCCTTAATTTCGGGGGCGAAATTCTTTAAGGGGGGAAGGTTATAGCGATCCCGGTATTCCCTATTGTAGTGTAACAGTAATCTAGAGTCGGTTCCATAGATTCGTTGTTGTCTTATCCTCATTTCTATCCCTTACTCTTTGTGTTAGAGTTTTGGGTTGTGTTGGGCAAGTTGGGAATAAGTTGGCCATGTTTTAAAGCTTTGAATTTTTGCCTAGGTTTTGGTCTCTCCGCTCGAGCGGCGGTTTGACGCTCGAGCGGCAGTTTGGACGCTCGAGCGTGAATTTCCTTCTCTCAGCATTTTGGACGTTTGCAGAAAATTCTGGGAGAGTGCATCCGGCACTCGAGCGGATATTTGGACGCTCGAGCGTGAACCTGTGTCTGACGCTCGAGCGGGGTGTTGTACGCTCGAGCGGACCTGTTTTTATATCAGTCCGTGAAATCACTTTTTTGTTCACTTTTTGATTTCCTCTCTCTCTCTCTTACTTTTTCAAAACCTCCATTGGAGAGCACCTCACTCTAAAACCTAACTTCCCTCTTAGGATTGATCTAGCTAGAGTGTTTTCCTCACCTTGGGCCTTTGTAAGAAGTGTGTTGATCGTCGGGGGATTCGTTGTGATCCAAGAAATTTGGGATTTGGAGCACTTTGATTTCGGATCATCTTCTCTATTTGAGTTCTCAATTTGAGGTAGGGATTCTCCTTGTTCTTTTTCAATACTCCGTCTATGGATAGACATGTGGTTATTTTGGTATTGCATGAAAATTGTATCATGTTGGATTTGTTTGAAAATCATGAAATAAACTTAGGGTTGGTTGTGTGGAGAATGGTTTTGGCTTCATTGATTGTTGTCTTGGCTAATTAAAATATAAATTAGCATGTTGTAGTTAAATGAAGAAAAGCCCTAAATTATATTTTGGTTGGGTAAATTAAAATGGGGGTTTGTTGACCATTGTGTGTAAATCTCTTTTGTCAAAATGAGTGTGGTAAGGGTGTTAATGCCTAAGGGATTAACCGTGGTTATGGAGTGGGTTTGAAATGAAGATAATGGATTAATGTGAGTTATGGCTTTATCATCAATGGAATTGGTTTTGTAAAATAAAAGGAATGTATTTGGTTTTGTGACAAAAAAAGGGAAATGGAACTTGTTTTGTGAAATGGGAAAAGTATTTTTGAAATACGTATAAAAATTGGATTTTTGTTTCTTGAGTGTTGAACACACACATGTGTGGGATTGTATCTTAAACTACCATGTTAATGTTGTTGTTGGGTTTGTGGTCTCATAGCAATTGAGTCTTTAATGGATGTACTAAATATTTACATCTAGAGGTTTTGTCCTTGGTCATCGGTAGAGGATGTCACGGTTGCGTTGAATTGTCGTGTATACATTACACCATTGTTGATTGAACATCTTATGTGATGAAATGTTGAGATGCATTATATATGTATACTTGTTAGGGAGGAGAGAGGGGTTGTACTCCAGTGTGTGTGAGAAGATAGGGGATGGACTCCACACACCTATGTGTTCATATACCTTAACACATTGTTGGTATCCTGAGTTTATATGTATGTTTTACACATGTTGGTTATGCCTTGTTGTATTGTGATTGTTGGTGTTATACCCTGCGCTGATAATCAGAGGTACCGTTACCTTCCAGCTAGCGCCTGGAGAACTGAATGCGCTGAGAATCTAAGGTACCATACCCTTCCAGCTAGCGCCTGGTAAATTGGTATGTTGTTGTGAGAAGTGTATCTTTGGCTTACTACGCACATAGCTAGTAGAGCAAAGTTTTGTTGTTGATATTTCAGTGTGTTTGGGAATATCATGGATTGTGTTGATTACGGTTTTGGAGGGCCGAGTTGCCTCATTGGTTTATCTTATGCATGTTGGTGAGTTGTTATCTCTTTTTATAACGGTGCATGTATAGATTTGACTGTATCGGGAAGAAGCCAAATTGTCATCTTTGTCTTTTGGAAAGTGTGAAGGAGAACAGATTTTCTTTAAAAAATTATAAATTTTGGGAAGGGATATCTGTGTATGTTTGGAGAATGGAAGAGAGTAGTGGGCTTAGTGAATTTCTTTCCTAAGGTATTGTTAATATTATGAAAGATTGGGAACGGGGATTAATGAAAAGAAAAGGAAAGATGAATCGCCTATGGTGTTGATTCAAATGGTTGTTTTCAAGAAAAGTTCTTACCTATGTATATTTTGTATAAACTGTCACATTACTATTCTAGTATGAGATTGGGTGTTCATGATCATAGCTATCTGTAAGTTGTCATTGTTGAGGATCATGTTGAGTTCCCTACTGGACTATATGTTCATCCCACGTTGTTGAATCTTTTTCAGGTATTAAGTAGGTTGAACTGCAAGATTTGGATCTACTTATTTACTGGCCACGGGGCCTCAGTTATGTTGGCGGAATGCCATTGTTGTGAAAGGGTTACACCCTTCTTCTTGTACCTTAAGTGATGTAAGACCAAGGGCGATTTAATAAGTATGTCCATGTAATATTTACTTTGCATATGAATGAGAGTATTGTTAATCACTTCTACGGATTGAATGTATGAGTTTATTTCCGCATGCTATTCTTGAAATTGAATTAAGATTAATGAATTTGGTAATGACTTCGAGTAATAAAAAGTGGGGCGTGACAGATCTATTTGGAAATTAAATAAAAAAGAAAGCTGAATAGAAAAAAAAAACTTGAATAAAAAAAGAAGTTGAATAGAAATAAAAATGGAAGCTGCAGAAAATTAAAAATAGAAGTTCATTCAAGAAACCACTATACCATAACGATCTATTTGGAAATTAAATAAAAAAACGAAGTTTAATAGAAAAGTAAATTGAATAAAAATGGAAGTTGAATGAAAATAAAAATGAAAGTTGCATAAAATTAAAAATGGATGTTCAATACAGAAACAACTATACCTTAACGATCTATTTGGAAATTAAATAAAAAAGGAAGTTGAGTAGAAAAAAACTTGAATAAAAAAGGAAGTTAAATAAAATTAAAAATGGAAGTTGCAGAAAATTAAAAATGGAAGTTCATTCAAGAAACCACTATACCTTAACGATCTATTTGGAAATTAAATAAAAAAAGAAGTTGAATAGAAAAATAACTTGAATAAAAATGGAAGTTGAATAAAAAAAAAAAATGAAAGTTGCATAAAATTAAAAATTGAAGTCCATTCAAGAAACCACTATACCTTAAAGATCTATTTGGAAATTAAATAAAAATGGAAGTTTAATAGAAAAGTAAATTGAACAAAAATGGAAGTTGAATAAAAATAAAAGTGAAAGTTGCATAAAATTAAAAATGGAAGTTCAATCCAGAAACCACTATACCTTAACGACCTATTTAGAAATTGAATAAAAAAGGAAGTTGAAAAGAAAAAAAAACTTGAATAAAAAAAGAAGTTGAATTGAAAAAAAAATAGAAGTTGCATAAAATTAAAATTGGAAGAGCATTCAAGCAACCACTATACCTTAACGACCTATTTGGAAATTAAATAAAAAAGGAAGTTGAATAGAAATAAAAATGGAAGTTGCAGAAAATTAAAATTGGAAGTTCATTCAAGAAACCCGTATACCTTAACGATCTATTTGGAAATTAAATAAAAAATGAAGTTGAATAGAAAAACAACTTGAATAAAAATGGAAGTGGAATAAAAAAAAAATGGAAGTTCAATCCAGAAACCACTACACCTTAACGATCTATTTGGAAATTAAATAAAAAGGAAGTTGAATAGAAAAGAAACTTGAATAAAAAAAGAAGTTGAATAGAAATAAAAATGGAACTTGCAGAAAATTAAAAATAAAAGTTCATTCAAGAAACCACTATACCAAAACGACCTATTTGTAAATTAAATAAAAAAACGAAGTTTAATAGAAAAGTAAATTGAATAAAAATGGAAGTTGAATAAAAATAAAAATGGAAGTTGCATAAAATTAAAAATGAAAGTTCATTACAGAAACCACTATACGTTAACGCTCGATTTGGAAATTAAATAAAAAAGGAAGTTGAGTAGAAAAGCAACTTGAAGAAAATTGGAATTTAATTAAAAATAAAAATGGAAGTTGCTGAAAATTAAAAAAGGAAATTCAGTCAAGCAACCACCATACCTTAACGATCTATTTGGAAATTAAATAAAAAAGGAAGTTTAAGAGAAAAGTAAATTGAATAAAAATGGAAGTTGAATAAAAATTGAAATGAAAGTTGCAGAAAATTAAAAATGGAAGTTCATTCAAGAAACCACTATACCTTAAAGATCTATTTGGAAATTAAATAAAAAAGGAAGTTTAATAGAAAAGTAAATTGAATAAAAATGGAAGTTCAATAAAAATTAAAATGAATGTTGCAGAAAATTAAAAATGGAAGTTGATTAAAGAAACCACTATACCTTAACGATCTATTTGGAAAATAAACAAAAAAGGAAGTTTAATAAAAAAGTAAATTGAATAAAAATGGAAGTTGAATAAAAATAAAAATGAAAGTTACATAAAATTAAGAATGAAAGTTCTTTCCAGAAACCAATATACATTAACGATCTATTTAGAAATTAAATAAAAAATGAAGTTGAATAGAAAAGTAACTTGAAGAAAAATGGAAGTTAATTAAAAATAAAAATGGAAGTTGCAGAAAATTAAAAATGAAAATTCATTCAAGAAACTACCATACCTTAACAATCTATTTGGAAATGAAATAAAAAATGAAGTTTAATAGAAAAGTAAATTGAATAAAAATGGAAGTTGAATGAAAATAACAATTAAAGTTGCATAAAACTAAAAATAGAAGTTCAATCCAGAAACCACTATACCTTAACGATCTATTTGAAAATTAAATAAAAAAGGAAGTTGAATAGAAAAATAAATTGAATAAAAATGGAAGTCGAATAAAAACAAAAATGGAAGTTGAAGAAAATTAAAAATGGAAGTTCATTCAAGAAACCACTATACCTTAACGATCTATTTGGAAATTAAATAAAAGAGGAAGTTTATTAGAAAAGTAAATTGAATAAAAATGGAAGTTGAATAAAAATAAAATTGGAAGTTGCAGAAAATTAAAAATGCAAGTTCATTCAAGAAACCACTATACCTTAAAGATCTATTTGGAAATTAAATAAAAAAGGAAGTTTAATAGAAAAGTAAATTGAATAAAAATGGAAGTTCAATAAAAATTGAAATGAAAGTTGCAGAAAATTAAAAATGGAAGTTCATTAAGAAAACCACTATACCTTAACGATCTATTTGGAAATTAAATAAAAAAGGAAGTTTAATAAAAATAAAAATGAAAGTTGCATAAAATTAAGAATGAAAGTTCATTCCAGAAACCAGTATACGTTAACGATCTATTTAGAAATTAAATAAAAAATGAAGTTGAATAGAAAAGTAACTAGAAAAAAAATGGAAGTTAATTAAAAATAAAAATGGAAGTTGCAGAAAATTAAAAATGAAAATTCATTCAAGAAACTACCATACCTTAACTATCTATTTGGAAATGAAATAAAAAATGAAGTTTAATAGAAAACTAAATTGAATAAAAATGGAAGTTGAATGAAAATAACAATTAAAGTTGCATAAAACTAAAAATAGAAGTTCAATCCAGAAACCACTATACCTTAACGATCTATTTGAAAATTAAATAAAAAAGGAAGTTGAATAGAAAAGTAAATTGAATAAAAATGGAAGTCGAATAAAAACAAAAATGGAAGTTGAAGAAAATTAAAAATGGAAGTTCATTCAAGAAACCACTATACCTTAACGATCTATTTGGAAATTAAATAAAAGAGGAAGTTTATTAAGTAAATTGAATAAAAATGGAAGTTGAATAAAAATAAAATTAGAAGTTGCAGAAAATTAAAAATGCAAGTTCATTCAAGAAACCACTATACCTTAAAGATCTATTTGGAAATTAAATAAAAAAGGAAGTTTAATAGAAAAGTAAATTGAATAAAAATGGAAGTTCAATAAAAATTGAAATGAAAGTTGCAGAAAATTAAAAATGGAAGTTCATTAAAAAAACCACTATACCTTAACGATCTATTTGGAAATTAAATAAAAAAGGAAGTTTAATAAAAATAAAAACGAAAGTTGCATAAAATTAAGAATGAAAGTTCATTCCAGAAACCAGTATACGTTAACGATCTATTTAGAAATTAAATAAAAAATGAAGTTGAATAGAAAAGTAACTAGAAAAAAAATGGAAGTTAATTAAAAATAAAAATGGAAGTTGCAGAAAATTAAAAATGAAAATTCATTCAAGAAACTACCATACCTTAACTATCTATTTGGAAATGAAATAAAAAATGAAGTTTAATAGAAAAGTAAATTGAATAAAAATGGAAGTTGAATTAAAATAACAATTAAAGTTGCATAAAACTAAAAATAGAAGTTCAATCCAGAAACCACTATACCTTAACGATCTATTTGAAAATTAAATAAAAAATGAAGTTGAATAGAAAAATAAATTGAATAAAAATGGAAGTCGAATAAAAACAAAAATGGAAGTTGAAGAAAATTAAAAATGGAAGTTCATTCAAGTAACCACTATACCTTAACGATCTATTTGGAAATTAAATAAAAGAGGAGGTTTATTAGAAAAGTACATTGAATAAAAATGGAAGTTGAATAAAAATAAAATTGGAAGTTGCAGAAAATTAAAAATGCAAGTTCATTCAAGAAACCACTATACCTTAAAGATCTATTTGGAAATTAAATAAAAAAGGAAGTTTAATAGAAAAGTAAATTGAATAAAAATGGAAGTTCAATAAAAATTGAAATGAAAGTTGCAGAAAATTAAAAATGGAAGTTCATTAAAAAAACCACTATACCTTAACGATCTATTTGGAAATTAAATAAAAAAGGAAGTTTAATAAAAATAAAAATGAAAGTTGCATAAAATTAAGAATGAAAGTTCATTCCAGAAACCAGTATACGTTAACGATCTATTTAGATATTAAATAAAAAATGAAGTTGAATAGAAAAGTAACTAGAAAAAAAATGGAAGTTAATTAAAAATAAAAATGGAAGTTGCAGAAAATTAAAAATGAAAATTCATTCAAGAAACTACCATACCTTAACTATCTATTTGGAAATGAAACAAAAAATGAAGTTTAATAGAAAAGTAAATTGAATAAAAATGGAAGTTGAATGAAAATAACAATTAAAGTTGCATAAAACTAAAAATAGAAGTTCATTCAAGAAACCACTATACCTTAACGATCTATTTGGAAATTAAATAAAAGAGGAAGTTTATTAGAAAAGTAAATTGAATAAAAATGGAAGTTAAATAAAAATAAAAATGGAAGTTGCATAAAATTAAAAATGGAAGTTCATTCAAGAAACCACCATACCTTAACGATCTATTTGGAAATTAAATATAAAATGATGTTGAGTAGAAAAGAAACCTAAACAAAAAAAGGAAGTTAAATAAAAATAAAAATGGAAGTTGCAAAAAATTAAAAATGGAAGTTGATTCAAGAAACCATTATACCTTAACGATCTATTTGGAAATTAAATAAAAGAGGAAGTTGAATAGAAAAATAACTTGAATAAAAATAAAAATGGAAGTTGCGGAAAATTAAAAATGGAAGTTCATTCAAGAAACCACTATACCTTAACATTCTATTTGGAAATTATATAAAAATGGAAGTTTAATAGAAAAATAAAAGTGAAAGTTGAATAAAATTAAACATGGAAGTTCAATCCAGAAACCACTATACCTTAACGATCTATTTAGAAATTAAATAAAAAAGGAAGTTGAATAGAAAAGAAACTTAAATAAAAAAAGAAGTTGAATAGAAATAAAAATGGAAGTTGCAGAAAATTAAAATTGGAAGTTCCTTCAAGAAACCACTATACCTTAACGATCTACTTGGAAATTAAATAAAAAGGGGGTTGAATAGAAAAATGACTTGAATAAAAATGGAAGTTGAATAAAAATCAAAACGGAAGTTGCAGAAAATTAAAAATGGAAGTTCATTCAAGAAACCACTATACCTTAACGATCTATTTGGAAATTAAATAAAAAATGAAGTTTAATAGAAAAGTAAATTGAATAAAAATGGAAGTTGAATAAAATTAAAAATAAAAATTAAAGTTGCATAAAATTAAAAATGGAAGTTCAATCCACAAACCACTATACCTTAACAATCTATTTGGAAACTAAACAAAAAGGAAGTTGAGTAGAAAAGAAACTAGATTGAAAAAGGAAGTTAAAAAAAAATAAAAGTGGAAGTTGCAGAAAATTAAAAATGCAAGTTCATTCAAGAAACCACTATACCTTAACGATCTATTTGGAAATTAAATAAAAACGGAAGTTTAATAGAAAAGTAAATTGAATAAAAATGGAAGTTGAATAAAAATAAAAATTAAAGTTGCATAAAATTAAGAATTGAAGTTCAATCCAGAAACCACTATATCTTAACGATCTATTTGGAAATTAAATAAAAAAGGAAGTTGAGTAGAAAAGAAACTAGAATAAAAAAGGAAGTTAAATAAAAATAAAAATGGAAGTTGAAGAAAATTAAAAATGAAAGTTCATTCAAAAAACCACTATACCTTAACGATCTATTTGGAAATCAAATAAAAATGTTAGTTTAATAGAAAAGTAAATTAAATAAAAATGGAAGTTGAATAAAAATAAAAATGGAAGTTCAATCCAGAAACCACTATACCTTAACGATCTATTTAGAAATTAAATAAAAAATTAAGTTGAATAGAAAAGAAACTTGAATAAAAAAAGAATTTGAATAGAAATAAAAATGGAAGTTGCAGAAAATTAAAATTGCAAGTTCATTCAAGAAACCACTATACCTTAACGATCTATTTGGAAATTAAATAAAAAAGGAAGTTGAATAGAAAAATGACTTCAATAAAAATGAAAGTCGAATAAAAATAAAAATGGAAGTTGCAGAAAATTAAAAATGGAAGTTCATTCAAGATACCACTATACCTTAATGCTCTATTTGGAAATTAAATAAAAAAGGAAGTTTAATAGAAAAGTAAATTGAATAAAAATGGAAGTTGAATAAAAATAAAAATTAAAGTTGCATAAAATTAAAAATGGAAGTTCAATCCACAAACCACTATACCTTAACGATCTATTTGGAAATTAAATAAAATAGCAAGTTGAGTAGAAAAGAAACAAGAATGAAAAAGGAAGTTAAATGAAAATAAAAATTGCAGTTGCAGAAAATTAAAAATGGAAGTTCATTCAAGAAACCACTATACCTTAACGATCTATTTGGAAATTAAATAAAAAAGGAAGTTTAATACAAAAGTAAATTGAATAAAAATGGAAGTTGAATAAAAATAAAAATTAAAGTTGCATAAAAGTAAAAATGGAAGTTCAATCCATAAACCACTATACTTTAACGATCTATTTGGAAATTAAATAGAAAAGGAAGTTGAGTAGAAAACAAACTAGAATGAAAAAGGAAGTTAAATAAAAATAGAAATGAAAGTTGCAGAAAATTAAAAATAGAAGTTCATTCAAGAAACCACTATACCTAAACGATCTATTTGGAAATTAAACAAAAATGAAATTTAATAGAAAAGTAAATTGAATAAAAATAGAAGTTGAATAAAAATCAAAATGAAAGTTGTATAAAATTAAAAATGGAAGTTCAATCCAGAAACCACTATACCTTAACGATCTATTTGGAAATTAAATAAAAAAGGAAGTTGAATAGAAAAATGACTTCAATAAAAATGGAAATTAAACAAAAATAAAAATGGAAGTTGCAGAAAACTAAAAATGGAAGTTTATTCAAGAAACCACTATACCTTAACGATCTATTTGAAAATTAAATAAAAAAGGACGTTGAATAGAAAAATGACTTGAATAATGATGGAAGTCGAATAAAAAAAAATGGAAGTTGCAGAAAATTAAAAGTGGAAGTTCATTGAAGAAACCACTATACCTTAACGATCTGTATGTAAATTAAATAAAAAGGGAAGTTTAATAGAAAAGTAAATTGAATAAAAATAGAAGCTGAATTAAAATAAAAATGGAAGTTGCAGAAAATTAAAAATGAATGTTCAATCCAGAAACCACTGTACCTTAACGATCTCTTTGGAAATTAAATAAAAAAGGTAGTTGAGTAGAAAATAAACCTGAATAAAAAGGAAGTTAAATAAAAATAAAAATGGAAGTTGCAGAAAATTAAAAATGGAAGTTCATACGAGAAACCACTAAACCTTAACGATCTATTTGGAAATTAACTAAAAAAGTAAGTATAACAGAAATGTAAATTGAATAAAAATGGAAGTTGAATAAAAATAAAAATGAAAGTTCAATCCAGAAACCACTATAAATAACGATCTATTTGGCAATTAAATAAAAAAGGATGTTGAGTAGAAAAGAAACCTGAACAAAAAAAGGAAGTTAAATAAAAATAAAAATGGAAGTTGCAGAAAATTAAAAATGGAAGTTGATTCAAGAAACCATTATACCTTAACGATCTATTTGGAAATTAAATAAAAGAGGAAGTTGAATAGAAAAATAACTTGAATAAAAATAAAAATGGATGTTGCAGAACATTAAAAATGGAAGTTCATTCAAGAAACCACTATACCTTAACAATCTATTTGGAAATTAAATAAAAATGGAAGTTTAATAGAAAAGTAAATTGAACAAAAATGGAAGTTGAATAAAAAAAAAGTGAAAGTTGCATAAAATTAAACATGGAAGTTCAATCCAGAAACCACTATACCTTAACGATCTATTTAGAAATTAAATAAAAAAGGAAGTTGAATGGAAAAGAAACTTGAATAAAAAAAGAGGTTTAATAGAAATAAAAATGGAGGTTGCAGAAAATTAAAATTGGAAGTTCATTCCAGAATCCACTATACCTTAACGATCTATTTGGAAATTAAATAAAAAGGGAGGTTGAATAGAAAAATGACTTGAATAAAAATGGAAGTCGAATAAAAATAAAAATGGAAGTTGCAGAAAATTAAAAATGGAAGTTTATTGAAGAAACCACTATACCTTAACATCTGTTTGGAAATTAAATAAAAAAGGAAGTTTAAAAGAAAAGTAAATTGAAGAAAAATGGAAGTTGAATAAAAATAAAAATAAAAATTAAAGTTGCATAAAATTAAAAATAGAAGTGCAATCCATAAACCACTATACCTTAACAATCTATTTGGAAATTAAACAAAAAAGGAAGTTGAGTAGAAAAGAAAATAGAATGAAAAAGGAAGTTAAATAAAAATAAAATGGAAGTGGCAGAAAATTAAAAATGGAAGTTCATTGAAGAAACCACTATACCTTAACAATCTATTTGGAAATTAAATAAAAATTGAAGTTTAATAGAAAAGTAAATTGAATAAAAATGGAAGTTGAATAAAAATAAAAATTAATGTTGCATAAAATTAAAAATGCAAGTTCAACCCAGAAACCACTATACCTTAACGATCTATTTGGAAATTAAATAAAAAAGGAAGTTGAGTAGAAAAGAAACTAGAATAAAAAAGGAAGTTAAATAAAAATAAACATGGAAGTTGCAGAAAATTAAAAATGAAAGTTCATTCAAAAAATCACTATACCTTAACGATTTATTTGGAAATCAAATAAAAATGTAAGTTTAATAGAAAAGTAAATTAAATAAAAATGGAAGTTCAGTCCAGAAACCACTATACCTTAACGATCTATTTAGAAATTAAATAAAAAAGGAAGCTGAATAGAAAAGAAACTTGAATAAAAAAAGAATTTGAATAGAAATAAAAATGTAAGTTGCAGAAAATTAAAATTGGAAGTTCATTCAAGAAACCACTATACCTTAACGATCTATTTGGAAATTAAAGAAAAAGGAAGTTGAATAGAAAAATGACTTGAATAAAAATGGAAGTCAAAAAAATATAAAAATGGAAGTTGCAGAAAATTAAAAATGGAAGTTCATTCAAGAAACCACTATACCTTAACGATCTATTTGGAAATTAAATAAAAAAGGAAGTTTAATAGAAAAGTAAATTGAATTAAAATGGAAGTTGAATAAAAATAAAAATTAAAGTTGCATAAAATTAAAAATGGAAGTTCAATCCACAAACCACTATATCTTAACGATCTATTTGGAAATTAAATAAAAAAGGTGTTGAGTAGAAAAGAAACTAGAATGAAAAAGGAAGTTAAATAAAAATAAAAATGAAAGTTGCAGAAAATGAAAAATGAAAGTTCATTCAAGAAACCGCTATAACTAAATGATCTGTTTTGTAATTAAAAAAAAGGAAGTTTAACAGAATAGTAAATTGAATAAAAATAGAAGTTGAATAAAAATAAAAATGAAAGTTGCATAAAATTAAAAATGGAAGTTCAATCCGGAAACCACTATACCTTAACGATCTATTTCGAAATTAAATGAAAAAGGAAGTTGAATAGAAAAGTAAATTGAATAAAAATGGAAGTCGAATAAAAATAAAAATGGAAGTTGCAGAAAATTAAAAATGGAAGTTCATTCAAGAAACCACTATACCTTAACGATCTATTTGGAAATTAAATAAAAAATGAAGTTTAATAGAAATGTAAATTGAATAGAAATGGAAGCTGAATTAAAATAAAAATGGAAGTTGCCGAAAATTAAAAATGGAAGTTCAATCCAGAAACCACTATACCTTAACGATCTATTTGGAAATAAAATAAAACAGGAAGTTGAGTAGAAAAGAAACTTGAATAAAAAAGGAAGTTAAATGAAAACAAAAATGGAAGTTGCAGAAAATTAAAAATGGAAGTTCATTCAAGAAACCACTATACCTTAACGATCTATGTGGAAATTAAATAAAAAATGAAGTTTAATAGAAAAGTAAATTGAATAAAAATGGAAGTCGAATAAAAATAAAAATGGAAGTTCATTCAAGAAACCACTATACCTTAACGATCTATTTGGAAATTAAATAAAAAAGGAAGTTTAATAGAAAAGTAAATTGAATAAAAATGGAAGTCGAATGAAAATAAAATTGGAAGTTGCAGAAAATTAAAAATGCAAGTTCATTCAAGAAACCACTATACCTTAACGATCTATTTGGAAATTAAATAAAAAAGGAAGTTGAGTAGAAAAGAAACTTGAATAAAAAAGGAAGTTAAATAAAAATAAAAATGGAAGTTCCAGAAAATTAAAAATGGAAGTTCATTCAAGAAACCACTATACCTTAACGATCTATTTGGAAATTAAATAAAAAAGGAAGTTTAAGAGAAAAGTAAATTGAATAAAAATGGAAGTCGAATAAAAATAAAAACGGAAGTTGCAGAAAATTAAAAATGGAAGTTTATTCAAGAAACCACTATACCTTAACGATCTATTTGGAAATTAAATAAAAAAGGAAGTTTAATAGAAAAGTAAATTGAATAAAAATCAGAGTTGAATAAAAATAAAAATGAAATTTGCATAAAACTAAAAATGGAAGTTCAATCCAAAAACCACTATACCTTAACGATATATTTGGAAATTAAATAAAACAGGAAGTTGAACAGAAAAGTAAATTGAATAAAAATGGAAGTCGAATAAAAACAAAAATGGAAGTTGCAGAAAATTAAAAATGGAAGTTCATTCAAGAAACCACTAGACCTTAACGATCTATTTGGAAATTAAATAAAAAAAAGAGGTTTAATAGAAAAGTAAATTGAATAAAAATGGAAGTCGAATAAAAATAAAATTGGATGTTGCAGAAAATTAAAAATGCAAGTTCATTCAAGAAACCACTATACCTTAACGATCTATTTGGAAATTAAATAAAAAAGGAAGTTTAATAGAAAAGTAAATTGAATATAAATGGAAGCTGAATTAAAAAAAAAATGGAAGTTGCCGAAAATTAAAAATGGAAGTTCAATCCAGAAACCACTATACCTTAACGATCTATTTGGCAATTAAATAAAAAAGGAAGTTGAGTAGAAAAGAAACTTGAATAAAAAAGGAAGTTAAATAAAAATAAAAATGGAAATTGCAGAAAATTAAAAATGGAAGTTCATTCAAGAAACCACTATACCTTAACGATCTATTTGGAAATTAAATAAAAAAGGAAGTTTAATAGAAAAGTAAATTGAATAAAAATGGAAGTCGAATAAAAATAAAAATTGAAGTTGCAGAAAATTAAAAATGGAAGTTCATTCAAGAAATCACTATACCTTAACGATCTATTTGGAAATTAAATAAAAAATGAAGTTTAATAGAAAGGTAAATTGAATAAAAATGGGAGTTGAATAAAAATAAAAACGAAAGTTGCATAAAATTAAAAATGGAAGTTCAATCCAGAAACCACTATACCTTAACGATCTATTTGGAAATTAAATAAAAAATGAAGTTGAACAGAAAAGTAAATTGAATAAAAATGGAAGTCGAATAAAAATAAAAATGGAAGTTGCAGAAAATTAAAAATGGAAGTTCATTCAAGAAACCAATATACCTTAACGATCTATTTGGAAATTAAATAAAAAAGGAAGTTTAATAGAAAAGTAAATTGAATAAAAATGGGAGTTGAATAAAAATAAAAATGAAAGTAGCATAAAATTAAAAATGGAAGTTCAATCCAGAAACTACTATACCTTAATGATCTATTTGGAAATTAAATAAAAAAGGAAGTTGAACAGAAAAATAAATTGAATAAAAATGGAAGTCGAATAAAAATAAAAATGGAAGTTGCAGAAAATTAAAAATGGAAGTTCATTCAAGAAACCACTATACCTTAACGATCTATTTGGAAATTAAATAAAAAAGGAAGTTTAATAGAAAAGTAAATTGAATAAAAATGGAAGTCGAATAAAAATCAAATTGGAAGTTGCAGAAAATTAAAAATGCAAGTTCATTCAAAAAACCACTATACCTTAACGATCTATTTGGAAATTAAATAAAAAAGGAAGTTTAATAGAAAAGTAAATTGAATAAAAATAGAAGTTGGATTAAAATAAAAATGGAAGTTGCCGAAAATTAAAAATGGAAGTTCAATCCAGAAACCACTATACCTTAACGATCTATTTGGAAATTAAATAAAAAAGGAAGTTGAGTAGAAAAGAAACTAGAATGAAAAAGGAAATTAAATAAAAATATAAATGGAAGTTGCAGAAAATTAAAAATGGAAGTTCATTCAAGAAACCACTATACCTTAACGATATATTTGGATATTAAATAAAAAAGTAAGCTTAATAGAAAAGTAAATTGAATAGAAATGGAAGTTGAATAAAAATAAAAATCAAAGTTGGATAAAATTAAAAATGGAAGTTCAATCCAGAAACCACTATACGTTAACGAACTATTTGGAAATTAAATAAAAAAGGAAGTTGAATAGAAAAGTAACTTGAATAAAAATGGAAGTTGAATTAAAATAAAAATGGAAGTTGCCGAAAATTAAAAATGTAAGTTCAATCCAAAAACAACTATACCTTAACGATCTACATGGAAATTAAATAAAAAAGGAAGTTCAGTAGAAAAGAAATTTGAATAAAAAAGGAAGTTAAATAAAAATAAAAATGGAAGTTGCAGAAAATTAAAAATGGAAGTTCATTCATGAAACCACTATACCTTAACGATCTATTTGGAAATTAAATAAAAAAGGAAGTTGAATAGAAAAGTAAATTGAATAAAAAGGGAAGTTACAGAAAATTAAAAATGGAAGTTCATTCAAGAAACCACTATACCTTAACGATCTATTTGGAAATTAAATAAAAAGGAAGTTTAACAGAAAAGTAAATTGAATAAAAATGGAAGCCAAATAAAAATAAAAATGGAAGTTGCAGAAAATTAAAAATGGAAGTTCATTCAATAAACCACTATACCTTAACGATCTATTTGGAAGTTATATAAAAAAAGGAAGTTTAATAGAAAGGTAAATTGAATAAAAATGGAAGTTGAATAAAAATAAAAATGAAAATTGCATAAAATTAAATATGAAAGTTCAATCCAGAAACCACTATACCTTAACGATCTATTTGGAAATTAAATAAAAAAAGAAGTTGAATAGAAATGTAAATTGAATAAAAATGGAAGTCGAATAAAAATAAAAATGGAAGTTGCAGAAAATTAAAAATGGAAGTTCATTCAAGAAACCACTATACCTTAATGATCTATTTTGAAATTAAATAAAAAAGGAAGTTTAATAGAAAAGCAAATTGAATAAAAATGGAAGTCGAATAAAAATAAAATTGGAAGTTGCAGAAAATTAAAAATGCAAGTTCATTCAAAAAACCACTATACTTTAACGATCTATTTGGAAATTAAATAAAAAAGGAACTTTAATAGAAAAGTAAATTGAATAAAAATAGAAGTTGAATTAAAATAAAAATGGAAGTTGCCGAAAATTAAAAATGGAAGTTCAATCCAGAAACCACTATACCTTAATGATCTATTTGGAAATTAAATAAAAAAGGAAGTTGAGTAGAAAAGAAACTACAATGAAAAAGGAAGTTAAATAAAAATATAAATGGAAGTTGCAGAATATTAAAAATGGAAGTTCATTCAAGAAACCACTATACCTTAACGATCTATTTGGATATTAAATAAAAAAGTAAGCTTAATAGAAAAGTAAATTGAATAGAAATGGAAGTTGAATAAAAATAAAAATCAAAGTTGGATAAAATTAAAAATGGAAGTTCAATCCAGAAACCACTATACGTTAACGAACTATTTGGAAATTAAATAAAAAAGGAAGTTGAATAGAAAAGTAACTTGAATAAAAATGGAAGTTTCTTAAAAATAAAAATGAAAGTTGCAGAAAATTAAAAATGGAAGTTCATTCAAGACACCACTATACTTTAACGATCTATTTGAAAATTAAATAAAAAAGGAAGTTGAATAGAAAAATAACTAGAATAAAAACGGAAGTCGAATAAAAATAAAGATGGAAGTTGCAGAAAATTAAAGTTGGAAGTTCATTCAAGAAACCAATATACCTTAGCGATCTATTTGGAAATTAAATAAAAAAGGAAGTTGAATTGAAAAGTAACTTGAATAAAAATGGAAGTTAATTAAAAATAAAAATGGAAGTTGCAAAAAATTAAAAATGGAAATTCATTCAAGAAATCACTATACCTTAACGATCTATTTGGAAATTAAATAAAAAAAGAAGTTTAATGGAAAAGTAAATCGAGTAAAAATGGAAGTTGAATAAAAATAAAAATGAAAGTTGCATAAAATTAAAAATAGAAGTTCATTCAAGAAACCACTATACCTTAACGATCTATTTGGAAATTAAATAAAAAAGGAAGTTTAATAGAAAAGTAAATTGAATAAAAATAGAAGTTGAATTAAAATAAAAATGGAAGTTGCTGAAAATTAAAAAAAGAAGTTCAATCCAGAAACCACTATACCTTAACGATCTATTTCGAAATTAAATAAAAAAGGAAGTTGAGAAGAAAAGAAACTTGAATAAAAATGGAAGTTAAATAAAAATAAAAATGGAAGTTGCAGAAAATTAAAAATGGAAGTTCATTCAAGAAACCAATATACCTTAACGATCTATTTGGAAATTAAATAAAAAAGGAAGTTGAATAGAAAACTAAATTGAATAAAAATGGAAGTTGAATAAAAATAAAAATGAAATTTGCATAAAATTAAATATGAAAGTTCAATCCAGAAACCACTATACCTTAACGATCTATTTGGAAATTAAATAAAAAAAGAAGTTGAATAGAAATGTAAATTGAATAAAAATAAAAATGGAAGTTGCAGAAAATTAAAAATGGAAGTTCATTCAAGAAACCACTATACCTTAATGATCTATTTTGAAATTAAATAAAAAAGGAAGTTTTATGGAAAAGCAAATTGAATATGTTAGATTTTTATTCTTGGCAACGCCGTTTGACAAAACTCCTTTCAGATGTATTTATTTTCGCACTTTTATTTCAGTGAGGCTATGAGTTTATTAGATGCGAATCCAAACCCGAATCGAACCATGCAGAGAAGTTTGTGATGTTAATGCTTTCAAGATTGCCACTTCGCTGATTTTTACGGGGGTCGAGCTCAAAATTGCATGTCCGTCGTTGTGGAAGTTGAATAGAAATAAAAATGGAAGTTGCAGAAAATTAAAATTGGAAGTTCATTCAAGAAATCACGATACCTTAACAATCTATTTGGAAATTAAATAAAAAAGGAAGTTGAATAGAAAAATAACTTGAATAAAAATGGAAGTCGAATAAAAATAAAAATGGAAGTTGCAGAAAATTAAAAATGGAAGTTCATTCAAGAAACCACTATACCTTAACGATCTATTTGAAAATTAAATAAAAAAGGAAGTTTAATAGAAAAGAAAATTGAATAAAAATGGAAGTTGAATAAAAATAAAAATGAAAGTTGCATAAAATTAAAAATGGAAGTTCAATCCAGAAACCACTATACCTTAACGATCAATTTGGAAATTAAATAAAAAAGGAAGTTGAATAGAAAAGTAAATTGAATAAAAATGGAAGTCGAATAAAAATAAAAATGGAAGTTGCAGAAAATTAAAAATGGAAGTTCATTCAAGAAACCACTATACCATAATGATCTATTTGGAAATTAAATAAAAATGGAAGTTTAATAGAAAAGTAAATTGAATAAAAATGGAAGTTGAATAAAAATAAAAATTAAAGTTGCATAAAATTAAAAATGGTAGTTCAATCCATAAACCACTATACCTTAACGATCTATATGGAAATTAAATAAAAAAGGAAGTTTAATAGGAAAGTAAATTCAATAAAAATGGAAGTTGAATAAAAATAAAAATGAAATTTGCAAAAAATTAAAAATGGAAGTTCAATCCAGAAACCACTATACCTTAACGATCTATTTGGAAATTAAATAAAAAAGGAAGTTTAATAGAAAAGTAAATTGAATAAAAATGGAAGTTGAATAAAAATAAAAATTACAGTTGCATAAAATTAAAAATGGTAATTCAATCCATAAACCACTATACCTTAACGATCTATTTGGAAATTAAATAAAAAAGGAAGTTGAGTAGAAAAGAAACTAGAATGAAAGAGGAAGTTAAATAAAAATAAAAATGGAAGTTGCAGAAAATTAAAAATGGAAGTTCATTCAAGAAACCACTATACCTTAACGATCTATTTGGAAATTAAATAAAAAAGGAAGTTTAATAGAAAAGTAAATTGAATAAAAATGGAAGTCGAATAAAAATAAAAATGGAAGTTGCAGAAAATTAAAAATGGAAGTTCATTCAAGAAACCACTATACCTTAACGATTTATTTGGAAATTAAATAAAAAAGGAAGTTTAATAGAAAAGTAAATTGAATAAAAATAGGAGTTGAATAAAAATAAAAACGAAAGTTGCATAAAATTAAAAATGGAAGTTCAATCCAGAAACCACTATACCTTAACGATCTATTTGGAAATTAAATAAAAAAGGAAGTTGAACAGAAAAGTAAATTGAATAAAAATGGAAGTCGAATAAAAATAAAAATGGAAGTTGCAGAAAATTAAAAATGGAAGTTCATTCAAGAAACCAATATACCTTAACGATCTATTTGGAAATTAAATAAAAAAGGAAGTTTAATAGAAAAGTAAATTGAATAAAAATGGGAGTTGAATAAAAATAACAACGAAAGTTGCACAAAATTAAAAATGGAAGTTCAATCCAGAAACCACTATACCTTAACGATCTATTTGGAAATTAAATAAAAAAGGAAGTTGAGCAGAAAAGTAAATTGAATAAAAAAGGAAGTTAAATAAAAATAAATTTGGAAGTTGCCGAAAATTAAAAATGGAAGTTCATTCAAGAAACCACTATACCTTAACGATCTATTTGGAAATCAAATAAAAAAGTAAGTTTGATAGAAAAGTAAATTGAATAAAAATGGAAGTTGAATAAAAATAAAAATGGAAGTTCAATCCAGAAACCACTATACCGTAACGATCTATTTGGAAATTAAATAAAAAAGAAAGTTGAGTAGAAAAGAAACCTGAACAAAAAAGGAAGTTAAATAAAAATAAAAATGGAAGTTCATTCAAGAAACCACAATACCTTAACGATCTATATGGAAATTAAATGAAAGAGGAAGTTGAATAGAAAAATGACATGAATAAAAATAAAAATGGAAGTTTCAGAAAATTATAAATGGAAGTTCATTCAAAAAACCACTATACCTTAACGATCTATTTGGAAATTAAATAAAAATGGAAGTTTACTAGAAAAGTAAATAAAACAAAAATAGAAATTGAATAAAAATAAAAGTGAAAGTTGCATAAAATTAAAAATGGAAGTTCAATCCAGAAACCACTATATCTTAAAGATCTATTTGTAAATTAAATAAAAAAGGAAGTTGAATAAAAAAGAAACTTGAATAAAAAATGAAGTTGAATAGAAATAAAAATGGAAGTTGCAGAAAATTAAAATTGGAAGTTCATTCAAGAAACCACTATACCTTAACAATCTATTTGGAAATTAAATAAAAAA
This sequence comes from Camellia sinensis, assembly GCF_055761805.1. Classification (NCBI taxonomy): domain Eukaryota; kingdom Viridiplantae; phylum Streptophyta; class Magnoliopsida; order Ericales; family Theaceae; genus Camellia; species Camellia sinensis. Next base: position 8,502,862 of record NC_138962.1, on the reverse strand, counting down.
AGAAGTTGAATAGAAAAATGACTTGAATAAAAATGGAAGTCGAATAAAAATAATAATGGAAGTTGCAGCAAATTGAAAATGGAAGTTCATTCAAGAAACCACTATACCTTAACGATCTATTTGGAAATTAAATAAAAAAGGAAGTTTAATAGAAAAGAAAATTGAATGAAAATGGAAGTTGAATAAAAATAAAAAAGAAAGTTGCATAAAATAAAAAATGGAAGTTCAATCCAGAAACCACAATATACCTTAGCGATCTGTTTGGAAATTAAATAAAAAAGGAAGTTTAATAGGAAAGTAAATTGAATAAAAATGGAAGTTGAATAAAAATAAAAGTGAAAGTTGCATAAAATTGAAAATGGAAGTTCAATCCAGAAACCACTATACGTTAACGAACTATTTGGAAATTAAATAAAAAAGGAAGTTGAATAGAAAAGTAACTTGAATAAAAATGGAAGTTTCTTAAAAATAAAAATGAAAGTTGCAGAAAATTAAAAATGGAAGTTCATTCAAGACACCACTATACTTTAACGATCTATTTGAAAATTAAATAAAAAAGGAAGTTGAATAGAAAAATAACTAGAATAAAAACGGAAGTCGAATAAAAATAAAGATGGAAGTTGCAGAAAATTAAAGTTGGAAGTTCATTCAAGAAACCAATATACCTTAGCGATCTATTTGGAAATTAAATAAAAAAGGAAGTTGAATTGAAAAGTAACTTGAATAAAAATGGAAGTTAATTAAAAATAAAAATGGAAGTTGCAAAAAATTAAAAATGGAAATTCATTCAAGAAATCACTATACCTTAACGATCTATTTGGAAATTAAATAAAAAAAGAAGTTTAATGGAAAAGTAAATCGAGTAAAAATGGAAGTTGAATAAAAATAAAAATGAAAGTTGCATAAAATTAAAAATAGAAGTTCATTCAAGAAACCACTATACCTTAACGATCTATTTGGAAATTAAATAAAAAAGGAAGTTTAATAGAAAAGTAAATTGAATAAAAATAGAAGTTGAATTAAAATAAAAATGGAAGTTGCTGAAAATTAAAAAAGGAAGTTCAATCCAGAAACCACTATACCTTAACGATCTATTTCGAAATTAAATAAAAAAGGAAGTTGAGAAGAAAAGAAACTTGAATAAAAATGGAAGTTAAATAAAAATAAAAATGGAAGTTGCAGAAAATTAAAAATGGAAGTTCATTCAAGAAACCAATATACCTTAACGATCTATTTGGAAATTAAATAAAAAAGGAAGTTGAATAGAAAACTAAATTGAATAAAAATGGAAGTTGAATAAAAATAAAAATGAAATTTGCATAAAATTAAATATGAAAGTTCAATCCAGAAACCACTATACCTTAACGATCTATTTGGAAATTAAATAAAAAAAGAAGTTGAATAGAAATGTAAATTGAATAAAAATAAAAATGGAAGTTGCAGAAAATTAAAAATGGAAGTTCATTCAAGAAACCACTATACCTTAATGATCTATTTTGAAATTAAATAAAAAAGGAAGTTTTATGGAAAAGCAAATTGAATATGTTAGATTTTTATTCTTGGCAACGCCGTTTGACAAAACTCCTTTCAGATGTATTTATTTTCGCACTTTTATTTCAGTGAGGCTATGAGTTTATTAGATGCGAATCCAAACCCGAATCGAACCATGCAGAGAAGTTTGTGATGTTAATGCTTTCAAGATTGCCACTTCGCTGATTTTTACGGGGGTCGAGCTCAAAATTGCATGTCCGTCGTTGTGGAAGTTGAATAGAAATAAAAATGGAAGTTGCAGAAAATTAAAATTGGAAGTTCATTCAAGAAATCACGATACCTTAACAATCTATTTGGAAATTAAATAAAAAAGGAAGTTGAATAGAAAAATAACTTGAATAAAAATGGAAGTCGAATAAAAATAAAAATGGAAGTTGCAGAAAATTAAAAATGGAAGTTCATTCAAGAAACCACTATACCTTAACGATCTATTTGAAAATTAAATAAAAAAGGAAGTTTAATAGAAAAGAAAATTGAATAAAAATGGAAGTTGAATAAAAATAAAAATGAAAGTTGCATAAAATTAAAAATGGAAGTTCAATCCAGAAACCACTATACCTTAACGATCAATTTGGAAATTAAATAAAAAAGGAAGTTGAATAGAAAAGTAAATTGAATAAAAATGGAAGTCGAATAAAAATAAAAATGGAAGTTGCAGAAAATTAAAATTGGAAGTTCATTCAAGAAACCACTATACCATAATGATCTATTTGGAAATTAAATAAAAATGGAAGTTTAATAGAAAAGTAAATTGAATAAAAATGGAAGTTGAATAAAAATAAAAATTAAAGTTGCATAAAATTAAAAATGGTAGTTCAATCCATAAACCACTATACCTTAACGATCTATATGGAAATTAAATAAAAAAGGAAGTTTAATAGGAAAGTAAATTCAATAAAAATGGAAGTTGAATAAAAATAAAAATGAAATTTGCAAAAAATTAAAAATGGAAGTTCAATCCAGAAACCACTATACCTTAACGATCTATTTGGAAATTAAATAAAAAAGGAAGTTTAATAGAAAAGTAAATTGAATAAAAATGGAAGTTGAATAAAAATAAAAATTACAGTTGCATAAAATTAAAAATGGTAATTCAATCCATAAACCACTATACCTTAACGATCTATTTGGAAATTAAATAAAAAAGGAAGTTGAGTAGAAAAGAAACTAGAATGAAAGAGGAAGTTAAATAAAAATAAAAATGGAAGTTGCAGAAAATTAAAAATGGAAGTTCATTCAAGAAACCACTATACCTTAACGATCTATTTGGAAATTAAATAAAAAAGGAAGTTTAATAGAAAAGTAAATTGAATAAAAATGGAAGTCGAATAAAAATAAAAATGGAAGTTGCAGAAAATTAAAAATGGAAGTTCATTCAAGAAACCACTATACCTTAACGATTTATTTGGAAATTAAATAAAAAAGGAAGTTTAATAGAAAAGTAAATTGAATAAAAATAGGAGTTGAATAAAAATAAAAACGAAAGTTGCATAAAATTAAAAATGGAAGTTCAATCCAGAAACCACTATACCTTAACGATCTATTTGGAAATTAAATAAAAAAGGAAGTTGAACAGAAAAGTAAATTGAATAAAAATGGAAGTCGAATAAAAATAAAAATGGAAGTTGCAGAAAATTAAAAATGGAAGTTCATTCAAGAAACCAATATACCTTAACGATCTATTTGGAAATTAAATAAAAAAGGAAGTTTAATAGAAAAGTAAATTGAATAAAAATGGGAGTTGAATAAAAATAACAACGAAAGTTGCACAAAATTAAAAATGGAAGTTCAATCCAGAAACCACTATACCTTAACGATCTATTTGGAAATTAAATAAAAAAGGAAGTTGAGCAGAAAAGTAAATTGAATAAAAAAGGAAGTTAAATAAAAATAAATTTGGAAGTTGCCGAAAATTAAAAATGGAAGTTCATTCAAGAAACCACTATACCTTAACGATCTATTTGGAAATCAAATAAAAAAGTAAGTTTGATAGAAAAGTAAATTGAATAAAAATGGAAGTTGAATAAAAATAAAAATGGAAGTTCAATCCAGAAACCACTATACCGTAACGATCTATTTGGAAATTAAATAAAAAAGAAAGTTGAGTAGAAAAGAAACCTGAACAAAAAAGGAAGTTAAATAAAAATAAAAATGGAAGTTCATTCAAGAAACCACAATACCTTAACGATCTATATGGAAATTAAATGAAAGAGGAAGTTGAATAGAAAAATGACATGAATAAAAATAAAAATGGAAGTTTCAGAAAATTATAAATGGAAGTTCATTCAAAAAACCACTATACCTTAACGATCTATTTGGAAATTAAATAAAAATGGAAGTTTACTAGAAAAGTAAATAAAACAAAAATAGAAATTGAATAAAAATAAAAGTGAAAGTTGCATAAAATTAAAAATGGAAGTTCAATCCAGAAACCACTATATCTTAAAGATCTATTTGTAAATTAAATAAAAAAGGAAGTTGAATAAAAAAGAAACTTGAATAAAAAATGAAGTTGAATAGAAATAAAAATGGAAGTTGCAGAAAATTAAAATTGGAAGTTCATTCAAGAAACCACTATACCTTAACAATCTATTTGGAAATTAAATAAAAAAAGAAGTTGAATAGAAAAATGACTTGAATAAAAATGGAAGTCGAATAAAAATAATAATGGAAGTTGCAGCAAATTGAAAATGGAAGTTCATTCAAGAAACCACTATACCTTAACGATCTATTTGGAAATTAAATAAAAAAGGAAGTTTAATAGAAAAGAAAATTGAATGAAAATGGAAGTTGAATAAAAATAAAAAAGAAAGTTGCATAAAATAAAAAATGGAAGTTCAATCCAGAAACCACAATATACCTTAGCGATCTGTTTGGAAATTAAATAAAAAAGGAAGTTGAATAGAAAAGTAAATTGAATAAAAATGGAAGTCGAATAAAAATAAAAATGGAAGTTGTAGAAAATTAAAATTGGAAGTTCTTTCAAAAAACCACTATTCCTTAACGATCTATTTGGAAATTAAATAAAAAAGGAAGTTTAATTGAAAAGTAAATTGAATAAAAATGGAAGTTCAATAAAAATAAAAATTGAGGTTGCATAAAATTAAAAATTGTAGTTCCATCCATAAACCACTGTATCTTAACGATCTATTTGTAAATTAAATAAAAAAGGAAGTTGAGTTGAAAAGAAACTAGAATGAAAAAGGAAGTTAAATAAAAATAAAAATGGAAGTTGCAGAAAGTCACTATACCTTAACGATCTATTTGGAAATTAAGTAAAAAAGGAAGTTTAATAGAAAAGTAAATTGAATAAAAATGGAAGTTAAATAAAAATAAAAATTAAAGTTGCATAAAATTGAAAATGGTAGTTCAATCCATAAACCACTATACCTTAACGATCTATTTGGAAATTAAATAAAAAAGGAAGTTGAGTAGAAAAGAAACTAGAATGAAAAAGGAAGTTAAATAAAAATAAAAATGGAAGTTACAGAAAATTAAAAATGGAAGTTCATTCAAGAAACCACTATACCTTAACGATCTATTTGGAAATTAAATAAAAACGGAAGTTTAATAGAAAAGTAAATTGAATAAAAATGGAAGTCGAATAAAAATAAAAATGGAAGTTGCAGAAAATTAAAAATGGAAGTTCATTCATGAAACCACTATACCTTAACGATCTATTTAGAAATTAAACAAAAAAGGAAGTTTAATAGAAAAGTAAATTGAATAAAAATGGAAGTCGAATAAAAATAAAAATGGAAGTTGCAGAAAATTAAAATTGGAAGTTCTTTCAAGAAACCACTATACCTTAACGATCTATTTGGAAATTTATATCGATCCCGGTATTCCCTGTTGTTATTGAACTGTAATCCGGGCTTGGTTCCGTAGATTTGTTGTTGTCTTATCCTTTTTTCTATCCCTTACTCTTTATCTTAGAGTTTTGGGTTGTGTTGGACTTGTTGGAAATAAGTTGTGATGTTTTAAAACTTAGAAATCCTTGCCCAGTTTTTGGTCCCTCCGCTCGAGCGGCTCTTTTGACGCTCGAGCAGGACTCTGTTGTTGCTTGTCCGCTCGAGCGGGGGTGTTGGAGCTCGAGCGGGGAAATCACCCATCCAGTATTTCGTCTGCAGTGGTATACGCTCGAGCGGGGGAGTTTGACGCTCGAGCGGGCACCATGTCTGTAAAAGTTCTAGGAGCATGCATACGCCGCTCGAGCGGGGGATTGGACGCTCGAGCGGGGATCTGTGAGTGACGCTCGAGCGGGGAGTTCAACGCTCGAGCGGGGCGACTTTTATATAAAGCCGAGATCCGACCTTTTTGTTCACTTTTTGATTTCCTTTCTATAGCGATCCCGGGTTTACCCTTGTTGTACAGTGATCCGGACATGTATCCGTGGATGTTGGTTGTTGTTTATTATCGTGTTTGCATCCTTTGTACCTTGTATATCGAGTTATAGGATGTGTTGGGCGGATTTGTTTCAGGTTGGTTGAGTTTAGAAACCAAAACTAGTTGCCCAGATTTTTGGCCTGTAAGCTCGAGCGGAGGTGTTGGCGCTCGAGCGTAGATTACACCCATTCAGTAATTGTTGTGCAGTGTTGTACGCTCGAGCGTAGGGTTGGGAGCTCGAGCGGAGGCCTGGTTCTACAAAAGTGCTGGGCGAGAGCATTCTGCGCTCGAGCGGGAGATTGGCCGCTCGAGCGGAAGTCTGTGAGTGGCCGCTCGAGCGGGGTGTTTTACGCTCGAGCGGAAGACTGGGTTTAAGTCCCGAAATTGTGACTTTTCAAATCACTTTTTACTTTCTCTTCTCTCTCTTACTTTTCCAAAATCACCATTGTTGAGCCTCTCGCTCTAGACTCTACCTTCTCTCTAGGTTTTGATCTAGTAGGAGTGATTTACTCACCTTTGGCCTTTACAAAAAAGTTGTTGATCGTCGAGGGCTTCATTTTAATCTGAAAATCTTGGGTTTTGGAGCACGTCGGGTTTTGTCATCTTCTCCTTTGGAACTCCGAATTTGAGGTAGGGATAACCTACTCCTCTCTATGGGTTTTGTCTTTAAATTTTGGTATTTTGAGATGTTGGGCTTGGTTTGGTAATTTTGTGAAAGTTTGGGGCTTTTGTGTAATTTTACAAAAGTTGGGGTTTTATTCATAATAAACCTAGATGCATGTTTGGCATAGAAAAATAGAATGATTGTTGAATCATTGATGAAAATGGGACCTAAGGGTTGAAATGGTAATTATGGAAAATGGCCTAATTACATTGTTTAATTAATTGGGATAATTAATTGGTGAGAAATGAGGAAATGAAATGTTGATTGAATATCCATTGTGCATTTATTTTCTGTTTTAGAAATAACTGCTTTGGGCTATCGGTGGAGGATAGTCAAGATTGTTGTAGACAATGCATGATGATTAGGTAAACGGAAACTAATCAATGGAATGTGTCATGGAACTTGACGGTTGATAGAATACATTAATTGTGTGTATTGTGTGATTGTATATAGAACCAATGTGTTTATATACGTTATGTGTAGAGGAGAAGATAGGGGATGTACTCCGCGGTTTAGGGGAAGATAGGGGATGTACCTCTAAACCGGATAGGTATTGGGAGGAGATAGGGGATGAACTCCGTAGACAGAGCTCATATGCTTGTCTAGAGAAGTGAAGATAGAGCTCATATGCTTATCTTTGTGAAGTGTGGATACAGCTTGTATGCTTATCTGTGGATATTGTTGTTATACATATCAGTTGTGAAGTGTGGATACAGCTTGTATGCTTATCTGTGGATATCGTTGTTATACATATCTGTTGAAATGTGGATATAGCTTTTATGCTTATCTGAATGTGAGATATAGTTTTTATACATATCTGTGGAAATGATGATAGAGCTAGCATGCTTATCTGTTGAAAAGAGGAAAATGAAAAGTAATTGGGACTTGTAAGTCGTTGACATAAATATGTAATTTATGTGATTGTATCAGTGTTGACCAACTATCAATTGCTAATGTTTTAGTCATTGTCCATGGTTGGTTTAGTGTATTTCTACTGGGCTGTGGCTCACCCTATATGGGAATATCATTTTCAGGTACAGGAAGCATGCCACCTCCAAGGACATAGCTTGGAAGGCTAGAGGCGGACATAGTGTAGTTGTTTTACTTTTGATGTATTACATGTAACTTCAAGCCAAGGGCTTAATGTGTAAACGAGTTAGTACTCTTTTGTTGAAACCAAGTGTTAACTTGGAAAGCTGTACGCCCGTAGGGCATTTTGTTTTGATGTTAACATGTAATACTTATGTAATGAAACTCAATGAAATAAAGGAATGTGGTTAGTTTATATGTAAATGCATGTCTTATCTGATGGGTTTAATGTTATTATTTTGAGGGCGTTACAACTTGGTATCAGAGCGTACCGGGTTCGAATACTTTGGGTACGTGGGAAGTGATTAGGATCACAATGGGTTTGTCTCGCTTGATAGAGACGTAGATGTAGTACCATATGCTATGTGTTTATTTGATAACATGCTTATGTGACTATGTGGGTATGGGATTTAATTTCTTGGATGTTGATCGGATCCTTGAGTTTCTGGGAGTCTTGTTGGAAAAGCACTTGATCAACGCTGTTTCTAACCGGAACTCTAGTAACGCCTCGGGACTATCATTATCCGGAAATGAAATTCGTAAGTGCTTATGTGTTTATGTGCTTATGTGGAGTGAATTACAGTTGTCCAGGCATTAGGACGTGAGTGTTTAGTTTCGGCACATTTATGAATGTGCTAACGTTCTGTGTTGCCTTTATTAGGATGTCAGGACGAGGAAGAGGTGCTAGGCGTGGTAGACCTGCGAGGCAGGAAGTACCGTTACAGGGTGAGATTCCGGCAGTGCAGGAGGGAGTTGGGCAGGCCAATGTGGCCGAGCCAGTAGGTCAGCAGGCTATGGGTGCCTTGGCCAGAGAGATAGCAGGAGCTTTAGGTATTCTTAGAGCTGGGAATCAGGCAGCTGAGACAGGGCCTTCCTTCTTGAAGAGGGAGTTCTTCCGGTGTAATCCGGACGAGTTTATCGGGGATCCTAAAGAGCCGCTTAAGGCAGATGAATGGCTCGAACAGACAACGAAGACGTTTGAGATGCTTGGCATCGAGGACGGAGCACTGAAAGTGACCTTGGCATCCTTCCAACTGAAGGGAGATGCGGGTCAATGGTGGAAGTACGAGAAAGCTCGTGTTGGTGGTACTTGGGAGGCGTTTGTGAATGCTTTTCAGGAGAGGTTTTTATCAGCAGCAGCTAGGGAAAAGCTGAGGGATCAGTTTAGCCGGCTTAATCAGCAGGGCTTGTCAGTGGCCGAGTTTGAGGCTACTTTTACCAGTCTGTCTAGGTTTGCACCTGAACTGGTGGCGTCTGAGGAACGCCGTTGCTATGAGTTTGAGCGGAAGTTGAGGCGGGGCCTCAAGTTGAGAATTGGAGGGTCTTATATTCGAGAGTATAGACACCTAGTGGACGCTGCAGCTCATATGGAGCTTATGATGCAGGAGGAGGATGAGGGCCAGAGAGGCTCCAAGAGGAGCCAGGATAGTCAGGGTGATGGCAGGAGGCAGAGGGGTTCTAACCCTCAGCAGTCGCAGGGTGGGGTTGCTAGATCGACCTTCCCAGTGCCGAGTGCAGGCTCCGGGAGAGGTGGTCAGGGGGATTTCACCTGTTACAAGTGTGGCCAGCTGGGTCACAAGGTATCTGTTTGCCCGCAGAAGGGTGGGGGTCAGAAAGCTGTTTCTTCTTCTTCAGCTAGACCGCAGAGTCAGAGTTTGGGCAGGGGGCAGCTCTTGACTTGTTATCAGTGTGGACAACCTGGGCACATGAAGAGGTTTTGCCCACAGTTGAGTGCCACTTCGGGAGCGTCTGGTTCTAGGCAGACGCAGGGTTTTCAGCTAGCTCAGTCTGTGCAGGCCTCGAGGGCCAATCCGGGAGCTTCGTCATCCCAGTCTGTGCAGCAGTCTTTTGCTCCGAGAGGTGAGCAGGTAGACCAGGGGCCTACGGGGCGTGTGTATGCTGTTACCGCGCAGGATTTAGTACCGGCTCCATCAGTAGTGAGAGGTACTTTTCTGTTTTGCAACTCAGTTGCTAATGTGTTGATAGACACGGGTGCATCTCATTCTTTTGTATCTGCTGCATTTGCATCTGTTTTGGAATTGGAGTTAGCACAATTAGCAGCTCCTATTTGTGTGGTATCGCCTTTGGGTGGTGAGTTGATTCTGAAACAGGGTGTTAGAGGATGTGATATAGAGGTCGCCGACTATAGGCTTCCTTTTCCGTTTGTTGTCATGCCCATGAAGGGTTTTGATGTTATTTTGGGTATGGACTGGTTATCGTCATACCGGGCTGTTATTGATTGCTACCGCCAGAGGGTTACATTGTGTACCTTGAGCGGGGAGTGGTTCCATTTCTTGGGAGACCGGGTTGGTAGTGTTTTGCCACCGGGGTATGATTCGCGAGTGCGAAGTGAGCTTAGTAGTCTACTTACCAGCTTTGAGAGTGGTGAGAGTGGTGAGACCCAGGTTGTGTTACCGAGGGTGGTTTGTGAGTATTCGGATGTCTTTCCTGAAGATCTTGTTAGTTTGCCACCTCACCGAGAGATAGAGTTCTCTATTGATTTAGTGCCTGGTACGGCGCCGATTTCTATGGCACCTTACCGTTTTGCTCCAGCAGAGTTGGTTGAGTTGAAAGTTCAGCTCCAGGAATTGCTCGATAAGGGCTTTGTTCGCCCTAGTGTTTCACCGTGGGGAGCACCGGCCCTCTTTGTTAAAAAGAAAGATGGTGCCTTGAGATTGTGTATAGACTACCGGAAGTTGAATCGGGCTACGGTTAAGAATAAGTACCCTATGCCCCGTATAGATGATTTGTTTGACCAGTTGAAGGGTTCCCGTTGTTTCTCTAAGATAGACTTGAGATCGGGTTACCATCAGTTGAGGGTCAGGGAGGAAGATATTCCTAAGACGGCATTCCGTACGCGATATGGCCATTACGAGTTTCTGGTGATGCCATTCGGACTTACCAATGCACCGACAGTCTTTATGGACTTGATGAACCGGATTTTCCGGGAGTTCTTAGACCGATTTGTGGTTGTTTTCGTGGACGATATCCTTATCTATTCGTCTTCTGAGGAGGAACACGAGGCACACTTGAGAGTGGTGCTTGAGTTACTTAGAGCCCATAGGCTGTATGCCAAGTTTAGGAAGTGTGAGTTCTGGCTGAGGGAAGTCAAATTCTTAGGCCACGTGGTATCCGGGGAAGGGGTGTCTGTTGATACATCCAAGGTTGAGGCAGTGCAAGATTGGGCACAGCCTAAGAGTGTGTTTGAGATCCGCAGTTTTCTGGGATTAGCTGGGTATTACCGTCGGTTTGTGAAAGATTTCTCCAGGTTAGCGTCACCGTTGACTAGACTGACTCGGAAGGGAGTCAAGTTTGTGTGGAGTGAGACTTGTGAAAAGTCGTTCCAAGAGCTGAAAGTTAGATTGACCACCGCTCCGGTATTGATTATTTCGGAGAGAGGGTTGGGTTATGCGGTTTATTGTGATGCCTCACGAGAGGGTTTGGGTTGTGTGTTGATGCAAGAGGGGAAAGTGGTAGCTTATGGCTCACGTCAGTTGAAAATACACGAGAAGAATTACCCCACACACGACCTAGAGTTAGCAGCTGTGATCTTTGCCTTGAAAATCAAGAGGCACTACCTTTATGGTGAGAGGTTCGAGGTATTCTCGGATCACAAGAGTTTGAAGTATCTGTTTACACAGAGAGACTTGAATCTGAGGCAGAGGAGGTGGATGGAGTTCATCAAAGACTATGATTTTGAGTTACATTATCATCCGGGAAAGGCCAACGTTGTGGCCGATGCCCTTAGTAGGAAATCCATTAGTGATGTTGCTAGTATAGCCATCCGGGAATGGGAGATGTTGGGAGCACTTGGCGAGTTTGATTTGCTACTGGGCGAATCTGTTGAGGCTGCGGCCTTGTTTTCTGTTGTTGCGCAGCCTACACTTGTGATTAGAGTGTTAGAGGCACAGAGAGGTGACCTTGAGGTAGAATCCCTCCGAGAGAAGATCTCCAGTGGGAAAGTTGAGAAGGGTTTGACGGTGTATCCCGACCTGAGTGTGAGATACCGAGACCGTTTGTTTGTACCGGAGGCTTGCCGTGAGGAAGTACTCCGAGAGTTTCACCATTCGCGCCTTGCGGTGCATCCGGGAGGTACTAAGATGTATCAGGATTTAGGTCGCCAGTTTTGGTGGCGGGGTATGAAAAGAGATGTGGCTGTTTTCGTATCGAAGTGCCTTACTTGCCAGCAAGTGAAGGCCGAGCATCAGAGGCCAGCGGGTTTGTTGCAACCCTTGCCTATTGCCGAGTGGAAGTGGGAGCATGTCACTATGGACTTCGTTGTAGGTCTTCCGAAGACTCAGCGGGGTAGTGATGCTATTTGGGTGGTTGTAGACCGGTTAACTAAGTCGGCGCACTTTATTCCTATGCGCGTGAGAGATTCGGTAGATCATCTTGCCGATTTGTATATTCGGGACGTAGTGAGATTGCACGGGGTCCCAGTGACGATCGTCTCAGATAGAGATCCTCGTTTTACTGCTAGGTTGTGGCAGAGTTTGCAGAGTGCCTTGGGCACTAAGTTGACCTTTAGTACGGCTTACCATCCTCAGACTGACGGGCAGTCCGAGCGTACTATTCAAATCCTCGAGGATATGCTTCGGGGTTGTGTCCTGGATTTCAGTGGGACGTGGGAGAGGCACTTGCCATTGGTAGAGTTTGCCTACAACAACAGTTTTCAGTCTAGCATCGGTATGGCACCGTTTGAGGCCTTGTATGGCCGACCGTGTAGGTCTCCAGTTTGTTGGGCCGAGGTGGGTGATGCACCTTTGTTGGGTCCGGAGTTGGTTAGGGAGACGACGGAGAAAGTTGAGCTTATCCGTAGGAGGCTTGTTACAGCCCAGAGTCGACAAAAGAGTTATGCCGACCGTAGGAGGAGGCCTTTGGCGTTTGAGGTAGGTGATCATGTCTTTCTGAAGATATCACCTAGGCGAGGTCTGATGAGGTTTGGGAAGAGTGGGAAGTTATTCCCTCGGTTTATTGGTCCTTTTGAGATCCTTGAGAGGATTGGTGAGGTTGCTTATCGATTAGCCTTACCACCGTAGTTGTCCGGAGTGCATGACGTGTTTCATGTGAGTATGCTTCGGAAGTATGAGCCAGATCCATCACATGTGTTGGATTGGACTGATTTAGAGGTAGATGAGGATGCCTCGTATGAGGAGAGACCGGTTCGGGTCTTGGATAGGCGGGATCAGGTCCTGCGTGGCAAGACCATTCCTTTGGTGAAAGTCTTGTGGAAACATCACGGAGTGGAGGAAGCCACTTGGGAACGTGAGTTGGAAGTCCGAGAGAAATATCCGGACTTGTTTGTTGTTATGTAATCTTATATTTAAATTTTACATTTTGTTGAACTTAAGAGCTTTGATATATGTCTTAAGTTGTGAAACATTGAAAATGTTTTGGTTATTGGAAGTATGTTTTGGAACTTGCCTCATATGGAAGTTGAAAGTGACATTATATGTGTTAAATATATTGTTGAAATTGGAAGGATAGTGCATGATGTTGATGCATGTTGAAAATACATATGTTGTTTACATATTGTGATATGTCTCTTGTTAAAGGGATGGGATGACCGGTAATGGGTCGAATTGTTGAATGTTGAAATGTAACATTGTTTAAAATGGAGGAAAACTTGTGTTTAATTTCGGGGACGAAATTCTTTAAGGGGGGGAGGTTATAGCGATCCCGGGTTTACCCTTGTTGTACAGTGATCCGGACATGTATCCGTGGATGTTGGTTGTTGTTTATTATCGTGTTTGCATCCTTTGTACCTTGTATATCGAGTTATAGGATGTGTTGGGCGGATTTGTTTCAGGTTGGTTGAGTTTAGAAACCAAAACTAGTTGCCCAGATTTTTGGCCTGTAAGCTCGAGCGGAGGTGTTGGCGCTCGAGCGTAGATTACACCCATTCAGTAATTGTTGTGCAATGTTGTACGCTCGAGCGTAGGGTTGGGAGCTCGAGCGGAGGCCTGGTTCTGCAAAAGTGCTGGGCGAGAGCATACTGCGCTCGAGCGGGAGATTGGCCGCTCGAGCGGAAGTCTGTGAGTGGCCGCTCGAGCGGGGTGTTTTACGCTCGAGCGGAAGACTGGGTTTAAGTCCCGAAATTGTGACTTTTCAAATCACTTTTTACTTTCTCTTCTCTCTCTTACTTTTCCAAAATCACCATTGTTGAGCCTCTCGCTCTAGACTCTACCTTCTCTCTAGGTTTTGATCTAGTAGGAGTGATTTACTCACCTTTGGCCTTTACAAAAAAGTTGTTGATCGTCGAGGGCTTCATTTTAATCTGAAAATCTTGGGTTTTGGAGCACGTCGGGTTTTGTCGTCTTCTCCTTTGGAACTCCGAATTTGAGGTAGGGATAACCTACTCCTCTCTATGGGTTTTGTCTTTAAATTTTGGTATTTTGAGATGTTGGGCTTGGTTTGGTAATTTTGTGAAAGTTTGGGGCTTTTGTGTAATTTTACAAAAGTTGGGGTTTTATTCATAATAAACCTAGATGCATGTTTGGCATAGAAAAATAGAATGATTGTTGAATCATTGATGAAAATGGGACCTAAGGGTTGAAATGGTAATTATGGAAAATGGCCTAATTACATTGTTTAATTAATTGGGATAATTAATTGGTGAGAAATGAGGAAATGAAATGTTGATTGAATATCCATTGTGCATTTATTTTCTGTTTTAGAAATAACTGCTTTGGGCTATCGGTGGAGGATAGTCGAGATTGTTGTAGACAATGCATGATGATTAGGTAAACGGAAACTAATCAATGGAATGTGTCATGGAACTTGACGGTTGATAGAATACATTAATTGTGTGTATTGTGTGATTGTATATAGAACCAATGTGTTTATATACGTTATGTGTAGAGGAGGAGATAGGGGATGTACTCCGCGGTTTAGGGGAAGATAGGGGATGTACCTCTAAACCGGATAGGTATTGGGAGGAGATAGGGGATGAACTCCGTAGACAGAGCTCATATGCTTGTCTAGAGAAGTGAAGATAGAGCTCATATGCTTATCTTTGTGAAGTGTGGATACAGCTTGTATGCTTATCTATGGATATTGTTGTTATACATATCAGTTGTGAAGTGTGGATACAGCTTGTATGCTTATCTGTGGATATCGTTGTTATACATATCTGTTGAAATGTGGATATAGCTTTTATGCTTATCTGAATGTGAGATATAGTTTTTATACATATCTGTGGAAATGATGATAGAGCTAGCATGCTTATCTGTTGAAAAGGGGAAAATGAAAAGTAATTGGGACTTGTAAGTCGTTGACATAAATATGTAATTTATGTGATTGTATCAGTGTTGACCAACTATCAATTGCTAATGTTTTAGTCATTGTCCATGGTTGGTTTAGTGTATTTCTACTGGGCTGTGGCTCACCCTATATGGGAATATCATTTTCAGGTACAGGAAGCATGCCACCTCCAAGGACATAGCTTGGAAGGCTAGAGGCGGACATAGTGTAGTTGTTTTACTTTTGATGTATTACATGTAACTTCAAGCCAAGGGCTTAATGTGTAAACGAGTTAGTACTCTTTTGTTGAAACCAAGTGTTAACTTGGAAAGCTGTACGCCCGTAGGGCATTTTGTTTTGATGTTAACATGTAATACTTATGTAATGAAACTCAATGAAATAAAGGAATGTGGTTAGTTTATATGTAAATGCATGTCTTATCTGATGGGTTTAATGTTATTATTTTGAGGGCGTTACACTTTCTCTCTCTTACTTTTCCGAAAAAGCCATTGGAGAGCACCTCACTCTAAAACCTAACTTCTCTCTTAGGATTGATCTAGCTAGAGTGTTTTCCTCACCTTGGGCCTTTGTAAGAAGTGTGCTGATCGTCGAGGGCTTCGTTGTGATCCAAGAAATTTGGGATTTGGAGCACTTTGATTTCGGGTCATCTTCTCCTTTTGAGTTCTCCATTTGAGGTAGGGATTCTCCTTGTTCTTTTTCAATACTCGTCTATAGGTAGACATGTGGTAATTTTTGTATTGCATGAAAATTGTATCATGTTGGATTTGTTTGAAAATCATGAAATAAACCTAGGGTTGGTTGTGTAGAGAATGGGTTGGCTTCATTGATTGTTGTCTTGGCTAAAACAAATATAAATTAGCACGTTGTAGTTAAATGAGGAAAAGCCCTAAATTATATTTTGGTTGAGTAAATTATAATGGGGGTTTGTTGACCATTGTGTGTAAATCTCTTCTGTCAAAATGAGTGTGGTAAGGGTGTTAATGCCTAAAGGATTAACCATGGCTTTGGAGTTGATTTTATGGAAACAAGATTAGTGGAGTTGGTTTTGTGATAACAAAAAGGAAATGGAATCGTTTTTGTGAAAATGAGGGAAGTTTTTTCGAAATAAGTTTGAGAATTGGATTGTTGTATCTTGAGTGTTGAACACACATGTAGAAGTTGTATCTTTAACTATCATGTCAATATTGTTGTTGGGTTTATGATTCATGATATTTGAGTCTTTTAATAGATGTACTAACTATATGCATCTAGAGGTTTTGTCCTTGGTCATCGGTGGAGGATGACACGGTTGTGTAGAATTGTCGGGTTTGCATTTTGCGATTGATTAATTGAACTTCGTATGTGATGAAGTGCTAGATACATTATATATATGTATATCTGCTCGGAAGGAGATGGTCATGTGTTCTTATGCTTTAACAAATTGCTGGTGTCTTGATAGTTTATGTATATGCATTATACATGTTGGTTATGCCTTGATGTGCTGTGATTGTTGGTGTTGTCCCCCGCGCTGAGAATCAAAGGTATCATACCCTTCCAGCTAGCGACTGGAGAACTGACCACGCTGAGAATCAAAGGTGTCATACCCTTCCAGTTAGCACCTGGAGAACTGACTGTGCTAATAATCGAAGGTACCATACCCCTCCAGCTAGCACCTGGTAAACTGGCTTGTTGTTAATGTTGTTGAGTGGGGTGTATTGTTGGCTTACTACGCACATAGCTAGTAGAGCGAAATGGGATTGTTGTTGTTTCGTTGTAACTGAAAATATCATGGATTTGATTGGTTACAGTTCGGAGGACCGAGTTACTCCATTGGTTGATTGTATACATGTTGGTGGGTTGTAAATTTATATTTTTACACAGATATGCATGTATAGTTATGATAGTATTGGAAACGAACCAAAATGTCATTTTTGTCTTTTGGAAAGTGTAGAGGAGAACGAATGTTTTTAAGATAAACATGTTTGAAAAGGTACATCTGAGTATGTATAGGAAATGGAAGAGAGTATCGGGCTTGGTGTGATTACTTCCTAAGTATTTGTTAATGTTATGAAAGATTGGGAATGGGGGTTAATGAAAGGAAAAAGGAAAGACAAACCACTTGTAGTGTTGAATGAAACGGTTGTTTTCGAGAAAAGTTCATACATATATAATTTTGTATAAACTGTCACATTACTATTCTAGTATGAGAATGAGTGTTCATGATCATAGCTATCTGTAAGTTGTTATTGTTGAGGATTATGTTGAGTTCCCTACTGGACTATATGTTCATCCCACGTTGTTGAATCTTTTTCAGGTGTTAAGCAGGTTGAGCTGCAAGATTTGGATCTATTTATTTACTGGCCACGGGGCCTCAGTTATGTTGGCGGAATGCCATTGTTGTAAAAGGGTTACACCCTTCTTCTTGTACCTTAAGTGATGTAAGCCCAAGGGCAATTTATTAAGTATGTTCATGTAATATTTACTTTGCATACGAATGAGAGTATTGTTAATCACTTCTACGGATTGAATGTATGAGTTTATTTCCGCATGTTATCCTTGAAATTGAATTAAGTTAATGAATTTGGTAATGACTTCGAGTAATAAAAAGTGGGGCGTGACAACTTGGTATCAGAGCTAGCCGGGTTTGAATACTTTGGGCTCGTGAGAAGTGGTTTTTACCACAGTGGGTTTACTACGTATTGTGAGGACGTTGCATATAGATATCATGAAAGTTAGGACTTATGTGTTGCATTTATGTGAGCATGGGATTCAGTCTCCTGGATAATATTCATAGCCGGTGAACTTACTTTGAGGTCCTTTTGGAAACACGCCTGATCAACGTGGTTTCTGATGGGAATTCCTTGAGAGTTCCGGGATGAGTGGCTATTTTTGTGGGCTTGATTCGATTATGTGTTTATCTGTCTAAATGATTGTATGCAATAGAGATGTAAATTTTGAGACTAAGTGTGTCTTGTAACTTAACGATAGTGGAGTGTGCCTCGGAGAAGGCTATTGTGTTTGCGCTTAGTGTGTTTTGCCTTCGTGCTTAATAGGATGTCTACAAGAGGGAGTAGAGATCGGATGAGTGGTAGGAGCGCCGGGAGACGCACAGCAGTTCCTTTAGTACCTGCCGTTGCAGCATCGGCTGTCAGCGAGGATGTCACACGTGAGATTGTGAGAGCAGTGCAGGACGCCCTAGCTCGCACTGAGGGCTGCAGTGGGCATGCTCTCAAACTTACTAAGGAGTTCTTTCGCTCCAGTCCACCAGAGTTTGTGGGGGAGGCTAAACCGTTGAAGGCAGAGACTTGGCTAGAGCAGATTACCAAGACTCTTGATATGCTCAGAGTCGAAGATGAGGAGTTGAGGGTTTCTTTGGCGACTTTTCAGTTGAAGAGTGATGCGAGTTATTGGTGGAAGTATGCTAAGAATAATGTGGGTAGCACATGGGTTGCTTTTACCGAGGCCTTTTTGGCCAAGTATTTCCCTCCTTCGGCTCGGGAAAGGTTGAGGGATCAGTTTTTGGAGTTGCGTCAGAATGATACTGCTGTGGCACAGTTTGAGATGCGGTTTGCAAGCTTGTCGAGGTTTGCTCCAGAGTTGGTGGCAACAGAGGAGTGTCGTTGTTTTGAGTTTAAAAGGCGGTTGTGTTTCGATATTCGGGAGAAGGTAGCTGGATCCTTCTGGAAGGATTATTATAATTTAGTCGAGGCAGCGGCCCATGTGGAGGCCATGATGGTGAACGATGATGGGGTTAAGGAGGAGACCGTTTTGGTAAGTCCTACGGTTCCTAAGCGCTCTAGGCTCAGTAAGGGGTGGAGGCGGAAACATGCTCAGTCAGGGGCTGGTTCCTTTTCTTCACCAGGGGTTTCGGACTCTTCTGTTGGGAGGTCCGGGGAGGTGCAGGTTTCAGACTAGTCTCAGAGTAGGGGGTCTAGTGGTTGTTTCGTTTGTGGACAGTAGGGCCATGGTAGACGTTTTTGTCCTTTGCGTGTAAGTTCTTCGGGTGTTTCAAAACCCAGTCAGACTCAGTTGTACCAGTCCAGTCAAGTAAATTGAGTAAAAATGGAAGTTGAAAAAAAATAAAAATGAAAGTTGCATAAAATTAAAAATGGAAGTTCATTCAAGAAACCACTATACGTTAACGATCTATTTGGAAATTAAATAAAAAAGGAAGTTGAGTAGAAAAGAAACTTGAATAAAAAAGGAAATTAAATAAAAATAAAAATGAAAATTGCAGAAAATTGAAAATGGAAGTTCATTCAAGAAACCACTATACACTAACGATCAATTTGGAAATTAAATAAAAAAGGAAGTTGAATAGCAAAATACCATGAATAAAAATGGAAGTCGAATAAAAATAAAACTGGAAGTTGCAGAAAATTAAAAATGGAAGTTCATTCAAGAAACCACCATACCTTAACGATCTATTTGGAAATCAAATAAAAAAGGAAGTTTAATTGAAAGTAAATTGAATAAAAATGGAAGTCGAATAAAAAGAAAAATGGAAGTTGCAGAAAATTAAAAATGGAAGTTCATTCAAGAAACCACTATACCATAACGATTTATTTTGGAAATTAACTAAAAAAGGAAGTTTAATAGAAAAGCAAATTGAATAAAAATGGAAGTTGAATAAAAATAAAAATGAAAGTTGCATAAAATTAAAAATGGAAGTTCAATCCGGAAAACACTATATCTTAACGATCTATTTGAAAATTAAATAAAAAAGGAAGTGGAATAGAAAAATAACTTGAATAAAAATGGAAGTTGAATAAAAATAAAAATGGAAGTTGCAGAAAATTAAATTGAAGTTCATTCAAGAAACCAATATACCTTAACGATCTATTTGGAAATTAAATAAAAAAGGAAGTTTAATAGGAAAGTAAATTGAATAAAAATGGAAGTTGAATAAAAATAAAAGTGAAAGTTGCATAAAATTGAAAATGGAAGTTCAATCCAGAAACCACTATACCTTATCGATCTATTTGGAAATTAAATAAAAAAGGAAGTCGAATAGAAAAATAACTTGAATAAAAATGGAAGTTGAATAAAAATATAAATGGAAGTTGCAGAAAATTAAAATTCGAAGTTCATTCAAGAAACCACTATACCTTAACGATCAATTTGGAAATTAAATAAAAAAGGAAGTTGAATAAAAAATAACTTGAATAAAAATGGGAGTCAATTAAAAATAAAAATGGAAGTTGCAGAAAATTAAAAAAGGAAGTTCATTCAAGAAAACACTATACCTTCACGTTCAATTTGGAAATTAAATAAAAAAGGAAGTTTAATAGAAAAGTAAATTAAATAAAAATGGAAGTCGAATAAAAATAAAAATGGCAACTGCAGAAAATTAAAAATGAAAGTTTATTCAAGAAACCACTATACCTTATCGATTTATTTGGAAATTAAATAAAAAAGGAAGTTGAATAGAAAAGCAAATTGAATAAAAATGGAAGTTGAATAAAAATAAAAATAAAAATAAAAAAGTTGCATAAGATTAAAAGTGGAAGTTCAATCCAGAAACGACTATACCCTAACGCGCTATTTGAAAATTAAATAAAAAATGAAGTTCAACAGAAAAGCAGGTTGAATAAAAATGGAAGTTGAAAAAAAAAAAAAAAAAAGTTGCATAAGATTAAAAGTGGAAGTTTAATCCAGAAACCATTACACCTTAACGATCTATTTGAAAATTAAATAAAAAAAGAAGTTCAATAGAAAAGTAAATTGAATAAAAATGGAAGTTGAATAAAAATAAAAATGAAAGTTGCGTAAAATTAACAATGGAAGTTCAATCCAGAAACCACTATACCTTAACGATCTATTTGGAAATTAAATAAAAAAGGAAGTTGAGTAGAAAATAAACTTGAATAAAAAAGGAAGTTAAATAAAAATAAAAATGGAAGTTGCAGAAAATTAAAAATGAAAGTTCATTCAAGAAACCACTATATCTTTACGATCTATTTGGAAATTAAATAGAAAAGGAAGTTGAGTAGAAAAGAAACTTGATTGAAAAAGGAAGTTAAATAAAAATAAAAATGGAAGTTGCAGAAAATTAAAATTAGAAGTTTATTCAAGAAACCATTATACCTTAACAATCTATTTAGAAATTAAATAAAAAAGGAAGTTGAATAGAAAAATAACTTGAATTAAAATGGAAGTCGAATAAAAATAAAAATGGAAGTTGCAGAAAATTAAAAATGGAAGTTCATTCAAGAAACCACTATACCTTAACGATCTATTTGGAAATTGAATAAAAAAGGAAGTTTAATAGGAAAGTAAGTTGAATAAAAATGGAAGTTGAATAAAAATAAAAGTAAAAGTTGCATAAAATTGAAAATGGAAGTTCAATCCAGAAACCACTATACCTTATCGATCTATTTGGAAATTAAATAAAAATGGAAGTTGAATAGAAAAATATCTTGAATAAAAATGGAAGTTGAATAAAAATAAAAATGGAAGTTCCATAAAATTAAAAATGGAAGTTCATTAAAGGAACCACTATACCTTAACGATCTATTTGGAAATAAAATAAAAAAAGAAGTTTAAGAGAAAAGTAAATTGAATAAAAATGGAAGTTGAATAAAAAGAAAAGTGAAAGTTGCATAAAATTAAAAATGGAAGTTCAATCTAGAAACCAGTATACCTTAACGATCTATTTGGAAATTAAATAAAAAAGGAAGTTGAATAGAAAAAAAAACTTGAATAAAACAAGAAGTTGAATAGAAATAAAAATGAAGCTGCAGAAAATTAAAATTGGAAGTTCATTCAAGAAACCACTATACCTTAACGATCTATTTGGAAATTAAATAAAAAAGAAAGTTGAATAGAAAAATAACTTGAATAAAAATAGAAGTCGACTAAAAATAAAATGGAAGTTGCAGAAAATTAAAAATGGAAGTTCATTCAAGAAACCACTATACCTTAACGATCTATTTGGAAATGAAATAAAAAAAGAAGTTTAATGGAAAAGTAAATTGAGTAAAAATGGAAGTTGAAAAAAAATAAAAATGAAAGTTGCATAAAATTAAAAATGGAAGTTCATTCAAGAAACCACTATACGTTAACGATCTATTTGGAAATTAAATAAAAAAGGAAGTTGAGTAGAAAAGAAACTTGAATAAAAAAGGAAATTAAATAAAAATAAAAATGAAAATTGCAGAAAATTAAAAATGGAAGTTCATTCAAGAAACCACTATACACTAACGATCAATTTGGAAATTAAATAAAAAAGGAAGTTGAATAGAAAAATACCATGAATAAAAATGGAAGTCGAATAAAAATAAAACTGGAAGTTGCAGAAAATTAAAAATGGAAGTTCATTCAAGAAACCACCATACCTTAACGATCTATTTGGAAATCAAATAAAAAAGGAAGTTTAGTAGAAAGTAAATTGAATAAAAATGGAAGTCGAATAAAAAGAAAAATGGAAGTTGCAGAAAATTAAAAATGGAAGTTCATTCAAGAAACCGCTATACCATAACGATTTATTTGAAAATTAACTAAAAAAGGAAGTTTAATAGAAAAACAAATTGAATAAAAATGGAAGTTGAATAAAAATAAAAATGAAAGTTGCATAAAATTAAAAATGGAAGTTCAATCCGGAAAACACTATATCTTAACGATCTATTTGAAAATTAAATAAAAAAGGAAGTGGAATAGAAAAATAACTTGAATAAAAATAGAAGTTGAATAAAAATAAAAATGGAAGTTGCAGAAAATTAAAATGAAGTTCATTCAAGAAACCAATATACCTTAACGATCTATTTGGAAATTGAATAAAAAAGGAAGTTTAATAGGAAAGTAAATTGAATAAAAATGGAAGTTGAATAAAAATAAAAGTAAAAGTTGCATAAAATTGAAAATGGAAGTTTAATCCAGAAACCACTATACCTTATCGATCTATTTGGAAATTAAATAAAAATGGAAGTTGAATAGAAAAATATCTTGAATAAAAATGGAAGTTGAATAAAAATAAAAATGGAAGTTCCATAAAATTAAAAATGGAAGTTCATTAAAGGAACCACTATACATTAACGATCTATTTGGAAATAAAATAAAAAAAGAAGTTGAATAAAAAATAACTTGAACAAAAATGGGAGTCAATTAAAAATAAAAATAGAAGTTGCAGAAAATTAAAAAAGGAAGTTCATTCAAGAAAACACTATACCTTAACGTTCAATTTGGAAATTAAATAAAAAATCAAGTTTAATAGAAAAGTAAATTAAATAAAAATGGAAGTTGAATAAAAATAAAAATGGCAACTGCAGAAAATTAAAAATGAAAGTTCATTCAAGAAACCACTATACCTTAACGATTTATTTGGAAATTAAATAAAAAAGGAAGTTGAATAGAAAAGCAAATTGAATAAAAATGAAAGTTGAATAAAAATAAAAATAAAAAAGTTGCATAGGATTAAAAGTGGAAGTTCAATCCAGAAACCACTATACCTTAACGAGCTATTTGAAAATGAAATAAAAAATGAAGTTCAATAGAAAAGCAGGTTGAATAAAAATGGAAGTTGAAAAAAAAAAAAAAAGTTGCATAAGATTAAAAGTGGAAGTTTAATCCAGAAACCACTATACCTTAACGATCTATTTGAAAATTAAATAAAAAAGGAAGTTCAATAGAAAAGTAAATTGAATAAAAATGGAAGGTGAATAAAAATAAAAATGAAAGTTGCGTAAAATTAACAATGGAAGTTCAATCCAGAAACCACTATACCTTAACGATCTATTTGGAAATTAAATAAAAAAGGAAGTTCAGTAGAAAATAAACTTGAATAAAAAAGGAAGTTAAATAAAAATAAAAATCGAAGTTGCAAAAAATTAAAAATGAAAGTTCATTCAAGAAACCACTATATCTTTACGATCTATTTGGAAATTAAATAGAAAAGGAAGTTGTGTAGAAAAGAAACATGCTTGAAAAAGGAAGTTAAATAAAAATAAAAATGGAAGTTGCAGAAAATTAAAATTGGAAGTTTATTGAAGAAACCATTATACCTTAACAATCTATTTAGAAATTAAATAAAAAAGGAAGTTGAATAGAAAAATAACTTGAATAAAAATGGAAGTCGAATAAAAAAAAATTGGATGTTGCAGAAATTTAAAAATGGAAGTTCATTCAAGAAACCACTGTACCTTAACGATCTATTTGGAAATTAAATAAAAAAGCAAGTTTAATAGGAAAGTAAATTGAATAAAAATGGAAGTTGAATAAAAATAAAAGTAAAAGTTGCATAAAATTGAAAATGGAAGTTCAATCTAGAAACCACTATACCTTATCGATCTATTTGGAAATTAAATAAAAATGGAAGTTGAATAGAAAAATATCTTGAATAAAAATGGAAGTTGAATAAAAATTAAAATGGAAGTTCCATAAAATTAAAAATGGAAGTTCATTAAAGGAACAACTATACCTTAACGATCTATTTGGAAATAAAATAAAAAAAGAAGTTTAAGAGAAAAGTAAATTGAATAAAAATGGAAGTTGAATAAAAATAAAAGTGAAAGTTGCATAAAATTAAAAATGGAAGTTCAATCCAGAAACCAGTATACCTCAACGATCTATTTGGAAATTAAATAAAAAAGGAAGTTGAATAGAAAAAAAACTTGAATAAAACAAGAAGTTGAATAGAAATAAAAATGGAAGTTGCAGAAAATTAAAATTGGAAGTTCATTCAAGAAACCACTATACCTTAACGATCTATTTGGAAATTAAATAAAAAAGAAAGTTGAATAGAAAAATAACTTGAATAAAAATAGAAGTCGAATAAAAATAAAATGGAAGTTGCAGAAAATTAAAAATGGAAGTTCATTCAAGAAACCACTATACCTTAACGATCTATTTGGAAATGAAATAAAAAAAAGAAGTTTAATGGAAAAGTAAATTGAGTAAAAATGGAAGTTGAAAAAAAATAAAAATGAAAGTTGCATAAAATTAAAAATGGAAGTTCATTCAAGAAACCACTATACGTTAACGATCTATTTGGAAATTAAATAAAAAAGGAAGTTGAGTAGAAAAGAAACTTGAATAAAAAAGGAAGTTAAATAAAAATAAAAATGGAAATTGCAGAAAATTAAAAATGGAAGTTCATTCAAGAAACCACTATACACTAACGATCAATTTGGAAATTAAATAAAAAAGGAAGTTGAATAAAAAAATACCATGAATAAAAATAGAAGTCGAATAAAAATAAAACTGGAAGTTGCAGAAAATTAAAAATGGAAGTTCATTCAAGAAACCACCATACCTTAACGATCTATTTGGAAATCAAATAAAAAAAGGAAGTTTAATAGAAAGTAAATTGAATAAAAATGGAAGTCGAATAAAAAGAAAAATGGAAGTTGCAGAAAATTAAAAATGGAAGTTCAATCAAGAAACCACTATACCATAACGATTTATTTGGAAATTAAGTAAAAAAGGAAGTTTAATAGAAAAGCAAATTGAATAAAAATGGAAGTTGAATAAAAATAAAAATGAAAGTTGCATAAAATTAAAAATGGAAGTTCAATCCAGAAAACACTATATCTTAACGATCTATTTGAAAATTAAATAAAAAAGGAAGTTCAGTAGAAAATAAACTTGAATAAAAAAGGAAGTTAAATAAAAATAAAAATCGAAGTTGCAAAAAATTAAAAATGAAAGTTCATTCAAGAAACCACTATATCTTTACGATCTATTTGGAAATTAAATAGAAAAGGAAGTTGTGTAGAAAAGAAACATGCTTGAAAAAGGAAGTTAAATAAAAATAAAAATGGAAGTTGCAGAAAATTAAAATTGGAAGTTTATTGAAGAAACCATTATACCTTAACAATCTATTTAGAAATTAAATAAAAAAGGAAGTTGAATAGAAAAATAACTTGAATAAAAATGGAAGTCGAATAAAAAAAAATTGGATGTTGCAGAAATTTAAAAATGGAAGTTCATTCAAGAAACCACTGTACCTTAACGATCTATTTGGAAATTAAATAAAAAAGCAAGTTTAATAGGAAAGTAAATTGAATAAAAATGGAAGTTGAATAAAAATAAAAGTAAAAGTTGCATAAAATTGAAAATGGAAGTTCAATCTAGAAACCACTATACCTTATCGATCTATTTGGAAATTAAATAAAAATGGAAGTTGAATAGAAAAATATCTTGAATAAAAATGGAAGTTGAATAAAAATTAAAATGGAAGTTCCATAAAATTAAAAATGGAAGTTCATTAAAGGAACAACTATACCTTAACGATCTATTTGGAAATAAAATAAAAAAAGAAGTTTAAGAGAAAAGTAAATTGAATAAAAATGGAAGTTGAATAAAAATAAAAGTGAAAGTTGCATAAAATTAAAAATGGAAGTTCAATCCAGAAACCAGTATACCTCAACGATCTATTTGGAAATTAAATAAAAAAGGAAGTTGAATAGAAAAAAAACTTGAATAAAACAAGAAGTTGAATAGAAATAAAAATGGAAGTTGCAGAAAATTAAAATTGGAAGTTCATTCAAGAAACCACTATACCTTAACGATCTATTTGGAAATTAAATAAAAAAGAAAGTTGAATAGAAAAATAACTTGAATAAAAATAGAAGTCGAATAAAAATAAAATGGAAGTTGCAGAAAATTAAAAATGGAAGTTCATTCAAGAAACCACTATACCTTAACGATCTATTTGGAAATGAAATAAAAAAAAGAAGTTTAATGGAAAAGTAAATTGAGTAAAAATGGAAGTTGAAAAAAAATAAAAATGAAAGTTGCATAAAATTAAAAATGGAAGTTCATTCAAGAAACCACTATACGTTAACGATCTATTTGGAAATTAAATAAAAAAGGAAGTTGAGTAGAAAAGAAACTTGAATAAAAAAGGAAGTTAAATAAAAATAAAAATGGAAATTGCAGAAAATTAAAAATGGAAGTTCATTCAAGAAACCACTATACACTAACGATCAATTTGGAAATTAAATAAAAAAGGAAGTTGAATAAAAAAATACCATGAATAAAAATAGAAGTCGAATAAAAATAAAACTGGAAGTTGCAGAAAATTAAAAATGGAAGTTCATTCAAGAAACCACCATACCTTAACGATCTATTTGGAAATCAAATAAAAAAAGGAAGTTTAATAGAAAGTAAATTGAATAAAAATGGAAGTCGAATAAAAAGAAAAATGGAAGTTGCAGAAAATTAAAAATGGAAGTTCAATCAAGAAACCACTATACCATAACGATTTATTTGGAAATTAAGTAAAAAAGGAAGTTTAATAGAAAAGCAAATTGAATAAAAATGGAAGTTGAATAAAAATAAAAATGAAAGTTGCATAAAATTAAAAATGGAAGTTCAATCCAGAAAACACTATATCTTAACGATCTATTTGAAAATTAAATAAAAAAGGAAGTATAGCGATCCCGGTTTTCCTTTTCGTGCTTAACTGTAATCCGGATTCGATTTCGTAAGGGTGCTGTTGTCTTATCCTCTTTCTATCCCTTTCTCTTTGTGTTCGAGCTTGGGGTTGTGTTGGGCAAGTTGGTAATAAGTTGGTTGCGTTTTATAACATAAAGTCTTTGCCCAGTTTTTGGTCTTCCCGGTCGAGCGGGGGCGTTGGCGCTTGAGTGGGGAAATCACCCATCCAGTATTTCGTCTGCAGTGGTATACGCTCGAGCAGGGGATTAGATGCTCGAGCGGGAGTAAATGTCTGACGCTCGAGCGGAGAGTTTGACGCTCGAGCGGGCATCATGTCTGTAAAAGTTCTGGGAGCGTGCTTCCGCCGCTC
Source organism: Camellia sinensis (assembly GCF_055761805.1). Taxonomy (NCBI): domain Eukaryota; kingdom Viridiplantae; phylum Streptophyta; class Magnoliopsida; order Ericales; family Theaceae; genus Camellia; species Camellia sinensis. Next base: position 8,475,185 of record NC_138962.1, on the reverse strand, counting down.
GAGCGGGGGATTGGACGATCGAGCGGGGAGTTCGACGCTCGAGCGGGGAGACTTTTATATAAAGCCGAGATCTGACCTTTTTGTTCACTTTTCAACATCCTTTCTCTCTCCTACTTTTCCAAAAAGGTATTTTGAGAGCTCCTCTCACTAAAACCCTAACTTCTCACTTAGGATTGATCTAGTAGGAGTTATTTTCTCACCTTGGGCCTTTATAAAAGTTGTGTTGATCGTCGAGGGCTATCTTCCAATCTGAAAATTTCAGGATTTGGAGCATTTTCGTTTCTTCATCTCCTTCGTTGAGTCCCATCATTCGAGGTAGGGATAACCTACTCCATCTTATGAGCTTTGTCTTTGAATTTTAGCATTTTGATATGTTGGGGGTTGTTGGGTAATTTTGAGAAAGTTCAGGCCTTTGTGTAATTTTACAAAAGTCGGGGTTTTAAATATATAAACCTATATGCATGTTAGGCATAGAGAAACGAGATTAATGATGGGACATTGATGGAAATGGAACCTTAGGGTTGTTTGTGAATTATGGTAATTTGCCCTAATTGGTTTAATTAATTAATGCATATAATTAATTGAAGAAAGCGAGGAATTGAATTGAGAATGTTGAAATTGGGAATGTATGGGATTAAAGAGGGTAGACGAATCTTTTATTGCTCATCTAGTTGAAATGTTGATAGATTATCCATTTGTGCATTTATTTCCTGCTTAGAAATAATTGCTTTGGGCTACCGGTAGAGGGTAGTGTTGATTGTTGTAGACAATGCATGATGATTAGGCAAACTAAAACTAATCAATCGGATGTGTCATAGAGTATGACGGTTGATAGAATACATTAACTGTATGTATTGACTGATTGTGTATATGACCAATGTGTTTATATGCATTATGTGTAGACGGTTGGTAGAATACATTAACTTTATGTATTGATTGATTGCGTATGTGATTCTGTGTTTACATGCGTTATATTGTGTATAGAACCTTTGTGTTTATATGCTTTGTGTAGAGGAGGAGATGAGGGATGTACTCCGCGGTTTAGGGGAAGATGGGGGATGTACCTCTAAACCGGATAGGATTGGGAAGAGATAGGGGATGAACTCCGTAGATACAGCTCATATGCTTGTCTAGAGAAGTGAAGATACAGCTCATATGCTTATCTTTGTGAAGTGTAGATACAGCTCATATGCTTGTCTAGTGAAGTATAGATACAGCTCATATGCTTGTCTAGTGAAGTGTGGATACAGCTAATATGCTTATCTGTTGATGTGTAACATGCTTGTCTGTTGTGGTGTGGATATAGCTCATATGCTTATCTGTTATGGTATTGATATAGCTCATATGCTTATCTATTGGGTTGTTGATATATATAGCGATCCCGGGTTTACCCTTGTTGTATAGTGATCCGGACATGTGTCCGTGGATGTTGGTAGTTGTTTATTATCTTGTTTACATCCTTTCTTATTTTGTATTTGAGTTATAGGATGTGTTGAGCGGGTTTGTTACAGGTTGGTTGAGTTTAGAAACCAAAACTAGTTGCCCAGATTTTTGGCCTGTACGCTCGAGCGGAGGTGTTGGCGCTCGAGCGTAGATTACATCCATCCAGTATCTTGTTGTGCAGTGTTGTGAGCTCGAGCGTAGGGATTGGGAGCTCGAGCGGAGGCCTGGTTCTGCAAAAGTGCTGAGCGAGTGCATTCTGCGCTCGAGCGGGAGGTTGGCCGCTCGAGCGGAAGTCTGTGAGTGTACGCTCGAGCGGGGTGTTTTACGCTCGAGCGGAGACCTGGGTTAAAGTCCCGAATTTGTGACTCTTCAAATCACTTTTTCACTTTATCTCCTCTCTCTTACTTTTCCAAAATCACCATTGTTGAGCCTCTCACTCTAGACTCTACCTTCTCTCTAGGTTTTGATCTAGTAGGAGTGATTTACTCACCTTTGGCCTTTACAAAAAAGTTGTTGATCGTCGAGGGCTTCATTTTAATCTGAAAATCTCGGGTTTTGGAGCACGTTGGGTTTTGTCGTTTTCTCCTTTGGGACTCCGAATTTGAGGTAGGGATAACCTACTCCTCTCTATGGGTTTTGTCTTTAAATTTTGGTATTTTGAGATGTTGGGCTTGGTTTGGTAATCTTGTAAAGGTTTGGGGCTTTTGTGTAATTTTACAAAGGTTGGGGTTTTATTCATAATAAACCTAGATGCATGTTTGGCATAGAAAAACGGAATGATTGTTGAATCATTGATGAAAATGGGACCTAAGGGTTGAAATGGTAATTATGGAAAATGGCCTAATTACATTGTTTAATTAATTGGGATAATTAATTGATGAGAAATGAGGAAATGAAATGTTGATTGAATATCCATTTGTGCATTTATTTTCTGTTTTAGAAATAACTGCTTTGGGCTATCGGCGGAGGATAGTCGAGATTGTTGTAGACAATGCATGATGATTAGGTAAACGGAAACTAATCAATGGAATGTGTTATGGAACTTGACAGTTGCTAGAATACATTAATTGTTTGTATTGTGTGATTGTATATAGAACCAATGTGTTTATATACGTTATGTGTAGAGGAGGAGATAGGGGATGTACTCCGCGGTTTAGGGGAAGATAGGGGATGGACCTCTAAACCGGATAGGTATTTGGAGGAGATAGGGGATGTACTCCGTAGACAGAGCTCATATGCTTGTCTAGAGAAGTGAAGATAGAGCTCATATGCTTATCTTTGTGAAGTGAAGTGTGGATACAGCTTGTATGCTTATCTGTGGATATTGTTGATATACATATCTGTTGTAGAGTGTGGATACAGCTTGTATGCTTATCTGTGGATATTGTTGATATACATATCTGTTGAGAATGTGGATATAGCTTTTATGCTTATCTGAATGTGAGATATAGTTTTTATACATATCTGTGGAAATGATGATAGAGCTAGCATGCTTATCTGTTGAAAAAGGGAAAATGAAAAGTAATTGGGACTTGTAAGTCATTGACATAAATATGTAATTTATGTGATTGTATCAGTGTTAACCAACTATCAATTGCTAATGTTTTAGTCATTGTCCATGGTTGGTTTAGTGTATTTCTACTGGGCTGTGGCTCACCCTATATGGGAATATCATTTTCAGGTACAGGAAGCATGCCACCTCCAAGGACATAGCTGGGAGGCTAGTGGCGGGCATAGTTTTGTCGTTTTACTTTTGATGTATTACATGTAATTTCAAGCCAAGGGCTTAATGTGTAAACGAGTTAGAACTCTTTGTTGTAACCAAGTGTTAACTTGGAAAGCTGTAAGCCCGTAGGGCATTTTGTTATGAGGTTAACATGTAATACTTATGTCTTGGAATTCTAATGAATGAAAGGAATGCGGTTAGTTTAAATGTAAATTCATGTCTTATCTGATGGGTTTATTGTTATTTTTTTGAGGGTGTTACAACTTGGTATCAGAGCGTACCGGGTTCGAATACTTTGTGTACGTGGGAAGTGATTAGTATCACAATGGGTTTGTCTCGCTTGATAGAGACTTAGATGTAGTATCACATGCTGTGTGCTTACTTGATAACATGCTTATGTGACTATGTGGGTATGGGATTTAATTTCTGGGATGTTGATTGGATCCTTGAGTTTCTGGGAGTCTTGTTGGAAAAGCACTTGATCAATGCTATTTCTAACCGGAACTCCAGTGACGTCTCGGGACTATCATTATCCGGAAATGAAATTCGTAAGTGCTTATGTGTTTATGTGCTTATGTGGAGTGAATTACACTTGTCCATGCATTAGGACGTGAGTGCTTAGTTTCGGCACACCTATGAATGTGCTAACGTTCTGTGTTGCCTTTATTAGGATGTCAGGACGAGGAAGAGGTGCTAGGCGTGGTAGACCTGCGAGGCAGGAAGTACCGTTACAGGGTGAGATTCCGGCAGTGCAGGAGGGAGTTGGGCAGGCCAATGTGGCCGAGCCAGTAGGTCAGCAGGCTATGGGTGCCTTGGCCAGAGAGATAGCAGGAGCTTTAGGTATTCTTAGAGCTGGGAATCAGGCAGCTGAGACAGGGCCTTCCTTCTTGAAGAGGGAGTTCTTTCGGTGTAATCCGGACGAGTTTATCGGGGATCCTAAAGAGCCGCTTAAGGCAGATGAATGGCTCGAACAGACAACGAAGACGTTTGAGATGCTTGGCATCGAGGACGAAGCACTGAAAGTGACCTTGGCATCTTTCCAACTGAAGGGAGATGCGGGTCAATGGTGGAAGTACGAGAAAGCTCGTGTTGGTGGTACTTGGGAGGCGTTTGTGAATGCTTTTCAGGAGAGGTTTTTATCAGCAGCAGCTAGGGAAAAGCTGAGGGATCAGTTTAGCCGGCTTAATCAGCAGGGCTTGTCAGTGGCCGAGTTTGAGGCTACTTTTACTAGCCTGTCTAGGTTTGCACCTGAACTGGTGGCGTCTGAGGAACGCCGTTGCTATGAGTTTGAGCGGAAGTTGAGGCGGGGCCTCAAGTTGAGAATTGGTGGGTCTTATATTCGAGAGTATAGACACCTAGTGGATGCTGCAGCTCATATGGAGCTTATGATGCAGGAGGAGGATGAGGGCCAGAGAGGCTCCAAGAGGAGCCAGGATAGTCAGGGTGATGGCAGGAGGCAGAGGGGTTCTAACCCTCAGCAGTCGCAGGGTGGTGTTGCTAGATCGACCTTCCCAGTGCCGAGTGCAGGCTCCGGGAGAGGTGGTCAGGGGGATTTCACCTGTTACAAGTGTGGCCAGCTGGGTCACAAGGTATCTGTTTGCCCGCAGAAGGGTGGGGGTCAGAAAGCTGCTTCTTCTTCAGCTAGACCGCAGAGTCAGAGTTTGGGCAGGGGGCAGCTCTTGACTTGTTATCAGTGTGGACAACCTGGGCACATGAAGAGGTTTTGCCCACAGTTGAGTGCCACTTCGGGAGCGTCTGGTTCTAGGCAGACGCAGGGTTTTCAGCCAGCTCAGTCTGTGCAGGCCTCGAGGGCCAATCCGGGAGCTTCGTCATCCCAGTCTGTGCAGCAGTCTTTTGCTCCGAGAGGTGAGCAGGTAGACCAGGGGCCTACGGGGCGCGTGTATGCTGTTACCGCGCAGGATTTAGTACCGGCTCCATCAGTAGTGAGAGGTACTTTTCTGTTTTGCAACTCAGTTGCTAATGTGTTGATAGACACGGGTGCATCTCATTCTTTTGTATCTGCTGCATTTGCATCTGTTTTGGAATTGGAGTTAGCACAGTTAGCATCTCCTATTTGTGTGGTATCGCCTTTGGGTGGTGAGTTGATTCTGAAACAGGGTGTTAGAGGATGTGATATAGAGGTCGCCGACTATAGGCTTCCTTTTCCGTTTGTTGTCATGCCCATGAAGGGTTTTGATGTTATTTTGGGTATGGACTGGTTATCGTCATACCGGGCTGTTATTGATTGCTACCGCCAGAGGGTTACATTGTGTACCTTGAGCGGGGAGTGGTTCCATTTCTTGGGAGACCGGGTTGGTAGTGTTTTGCCACCGGGGTATGATTCACGAGGGCGAAGTGAGCTTAGTAGTCTACTTGCTAGCTTTGAGAGTGGTGAGCGTGGTGAGACCCAGCATGTATTACCGAGGGTGGTTTGTGAGTATTCGGATGTCTTTCCCGAAGATCTTGTTAGTTTGCCACCTCACCGAGAGATAGAGTTCTCTATTGATTTAGTGCCTGGTACGGCGCCGATTTCTATGGCACCTTACCGTTTTGCTCCAGCAGAGTTGGTTGAGTTGAAAGTTCAGCTCCAGGAATTGCTCGATAAGGGCTTTGTTCGCCCTAGTGTTTCACCGTGGGGAGCGCCGGCCCTCTTTGTTAAAAAGAAAGATGGTGCCTTGAGATTGTGTATTGACTACAGGAAGCTGAATCGGGCTACGGTTAAGAATAAGTACCCTATGCCCCGTATAGATGATTTGTTTGACCAGTTGAAGGGTTCCCGTTGTTTCTCTAAGATAGACTTGAGATCGGGTTACCATCAGTTGAGGGTCAGGGAGGAAGATATTCCTAAGACGGCATTCCGTACGCGGTATGGCCATTATGAGTTTCTAGTGATGCCATTCGGACTTACCAATGCACCGGCAGTCTTTATGGACTTGATGAACCGGATTTTCCGGGAGTTCTTAGATCGATTCGTGGTTGTCTTTGTGGATGACATCCTTATCTATTCGTCTTCTGAGGAGGAGCACGAGGCACACTTGAGAGTGGTGCTTGAGTTACTTAGAGCCCATAGGCTATATGCCAAGTTTGGGAAGTGTGAGTTCTGGCTGGGGGAAGTCAAATTTTTAGGTCACGTGGTATCCGGGGAAGGGGTGTCTGTTGATACATCCAAGGTTGAGGCAGTGCAAGATTGGGCACAGCCTAAGAGTGTGTTTGAGATCCGCAGTTTTCTGGGATTAGCTGGGTATTACCATCGGTTTGTGAAAGATTTCTCCAGGTTAGCGTCACCGTTGACTAGGCTGACTCGGAAGGGAGTCAAGTTTGTGTGGAGTGAGACTTGTGAAAGGTCATTCCAAGAGTTGAAAATTAGATTGACCACCGCTCCGGTGTTGATTATTCCGGAGAGAGGGTTGGGTTATGCGGTTTATTGTGATGCCTCACGAGAGGGTTTGGGTTGTGTGTTGATGCAAGAGGGGAAAGTGGTAGCTTATGGCTCACGTCAGTTGAAAATACACGAGAAGAATTACCCCACACATGACCTAGAGTTAGCAGCTGTGATCTGTGCCTTGAAAATCTGGAGGCACTACCTTTATGGTGAGAGATTCGAGGTATTCTCGGATCATAAGAGTTTGAAGTATCTGTTTACACAGAGAGACTTGAATCTGAGGCAGAGGAGATGGATGGAGTTCATCGAGGATTATGATTTTGAGTTGCATTATCATCCGGGAAAGGCCAATGTTGTGGCCGATGCCCTTAGTAGGAAGACCATTAGTGATGTAGCTTGTATAGCCATCCGGGAATGGGAGATGTTGGGAGCACTTGGCGAGTTTGGTTTGCTATTGGGCGAATCTGTTGAGGCTGCGGCCTTGTTTTCTGTTGTTGCGCAACCTACACTTGTGACTAGAGTGTTAGAGGCACAGAGAGGTGACCTTGAGGTAGAATCCCTCCGAGAGAAGATCTCCAATGGGAAAGTTGAGAAGGGTTTGACGGTGTATCCCGACCTGAGTGTGAGATACCGAGACCGTTTGTTTGTACCGGAGGCTTGCCGTGAGGAAGTACTCCGAGAGTTTCACCATTCGCGCCTTGCGGTGCATCCGGGAGGTACTAAGATGTATCGGGATTTGGGTCGCCAGTTTTGGTGGCGGGGTATGAAGAGAGATGTGGCTGTTTTCGTATCGAAGTGCCTTACTTGCCAGCAAGTGAAGGCCGAGCATCAGAGGCCAGCGGGTTTGTTGCAACCCTTGCCTATTGCCGAGTGGAAGTGGGAGCATGTCACTATGGACTTCGTTGTAGGTCTTCCGAGGACTCAGCGGGGTAGTGATGCTATTTGGGTGGTTGTAGACCGGTTGACTAAGTCGGCGCACTTCATTCCTATGCGCGTGAGAGATTCGGTGGATCATCTTGCCGATTTGTATATTCGGGACGTAGTGAGATTGCACGGGGTCCCAGTGACGATCGTCTCAGATAGAGATCCTCGTTTTACTGCTAGGTTGTGGCAGAGTTTGCAGAGTGCACTGGGCACTAAGTTGACCTTTAGTACGGCTTATCATCCTCAGACTGACGGGCAGTCCGAGCGTACTATTCAGATCCTCGAGGATATGCTTCGGGGTTGTGTCCTGGACTTCAGTGGGACGTGGGAGAGGCACTTGCCATTGGTAGAGTTTGCCTACAACAACAGTTTTCAGTCTAGCATCGGTATGGCACCGTTTGAGGCCTTGTATGGCCGACCGTGTAGGTCTCCAGTTTGTTGGGCCGAGGTGGGTGATGCACCTTTGTTGGGTCCGGAGTTGGTTAGGGAGACGACGGAGAAAGTTGAGCTTATCCGTAGGAGGCTTGTTACAGCCCAGAGTCGACAAAAGAGTTATGCCGACCGTAGGAGGAGGCCTTTGGCGTTTGAGGTAGGTGATCATGTCTTTCTGAAGATATCACCTAGGCGAGGTCTGTTGAGGTTTGGGAAGAGTGGGAAGTTATCCCCTCGGTTTATTGGTCCTTTTGAGATCCTTGAGAAGATAGGCGAGGTTGCTTATCGGTTAGCCTTACCGCCGCAGTTGTCCGGAGTGCATGACGTGTTTCATGTGAGTATGCTTCGGAAGTATGAGCCAGATCCATCACATGTGCTGGATTGGACCGATTTAGAGGTAGATGAGGATGCCTCGTATGAGGAGAGACCGGTTCGGGTCTTGGATAGGCGGGATCAGGTCCTGCGTGGCAAGACCATTCCTTTGGTGAAAGTCTTGTGGAAACATCACGGAGTGGAGGAAGCCACTTGGGAACGTGAGTTGGAAGTCCGTGAGAAATATCCGGACTTGTTTGTTGATATGTAATCTTGTATTTAAATTTTACATTTTGTTGAACTTAAGAGCTTTTATATATGTCTTAAGTTGTGAAACATTGAAAATGTTTTGGTTATTGGAAGTAGTTTTGGAACTTACCTCATACGGAAGTTGAATATGATACTATATATGTTGAATATATTGTTGAAATTGAAAAGATAGTGCATAATGTTGATGCATGTTGATAATACATATGTGGTTTACATATTGTGATATGTCTCTTGTTAAAGGGATGGGATGACCGGTAATGGGTCGAATTGTTGAATGTTCAAGTGTAACATTGATTAAAAGGGAGAAAAACTTGTTTTGAAAACTTGTGCTTAATTTCGGGGACGAAATTCTTTAAGGGGGGGAGGTTATAGCGATCCCGGGTTTACCCTTGTTGTATAGTGATCCGGACATGTGTCCGTGGATGTTGGTAGTTGTTTATTATCTTGTTTACATCCTTTCTTATTTTGTATTTGAGTTATAGGATGTGTTGAGCGGGTTTGTTACAGGTTGGTTGAGTTTAGAAACCAAAACTAGTTGCCCAGATTTTTGGCCTGTACGCTCGAGCGGAGGTGTTGGCGCTCGAGCGTAGATTACATCCATCCAGTATCTTGTTGTGCAGTGTTGTGAGCTCGAGCGTAGGGATTGGGAGCTCGAGCGGAGGCCTGGTTCTGCAAAAGTGCTGAGCGAGTGCATTCTGCGCTCGAGCGGGAGGTTGGCCGCTCGAGCGGAAGTCTGTGAGTGTACGCTCGAGCGGGGTGTTTTACGCTCGAGCGGAGACCTGGGTTAAAGTCCCGAATTTGTGACTCTTCAAATCACTTTTTCACTTTATCTCCTCTCTCTTACTTTTCCAAAATCACCATTGTTGAGCCTCTCACTCTAGACTCTACCTTCTCTCTAGGTTTTGATCTAGTAGGAGTGATTTACTCACCTTTGGCCTTTACAAAAAAGTTGTTGATCGTCGAGGGCTTCATTTTAATCTGAAAATCTCGGGTTTTGGAGCACGTTGGGTTTTGTCGTTTTCTCCTTTGGGACTCCGAATTTGAGGTAGGGATAACCTACTCCTCTCTATGGGTTTTGTCTTTAAATTTTGGTATTTTGAGATGTTGGGCTTGGTTTGGTAATCTTGTAAAGGTTTGGGGCTTTTGTGTAATTTTACAAAGGTTGGGGTTTTATTCATAATAAACCTAGATGCATGTTTGGCATAGAAAAACGGAATGATTGTTGAATCATTGATGAAAATGGGACCTAAGGGTTGAAATGGTAATTATGGAAAATGGCCTAATTACATTGTTTAATTAATTGGGATAATTAATTGATGAGAAATGAGGAAATGAAATGTTGATTGAATATCCATTTGTGCATTTATTTTCTGTTTTAGAAATAACTGCTTTGGGCTATCGGCGGAGGATAGTCGAGATTGTTGTAGACAATGCATGATGATTAGGTAAACGGAAACTAATCAATGGAATGTGTTATGGAACTTGACAGTTGCTAGAATACATTAATTGTTTGTATTGTGTGATTGTATATAGAACCAATGTGTTTATATACGTTATGTGTAGAGGAGGAGATAGGGGATGTACTCCGCGGTTTAGGGGAAGATAGGGGATGGACCTCTAAACCGGATAGGTATTTGGAGGAGATAGGGGATGTACTCCGTAGACAGAGCTCATATGCTTGTCTAGAGAAGTGAAGATAGAGCTCATATGCTTATCTTTGTGAAGTGAAGTGTGGATACAGCTTGTATGCTTATCTGTGGATATTGTTGATATACATATCTGTTGAGAATGTGGATATAGCTTTTATGCTTATCTGAATGTGAGATATAGTTTTTATACATATCTGTGGAAATGATGATAGAGCTAGCATGCTTATCTGTTGAAAAAGGGAAAATGAAAAGTAATTGGGACTTGTAAGTCATTGACATAAATATGTAATTTATGTGATTGTATCAGTGTTAACCAACTATCAATTGCTAATGTTTTAGTCATTGTCCATGGTTGGTTTAGTGTATTTCTACTGGGCTGTGGCTCACCCTATATGGGAATATCATTTTCAGGTACAGGAAGCATGCCACCTCCAAGGACATAGCTGGGAGGCTAGTGGCGGGCATAGTTTTGTCGTTTTACTTTTGATGTATTACATGTAATTTCAAGCCAAGGGCTTAATGTGTAAACGAGTTAGAACTCTTTGTTGTAACCAAGTGTTAACTTGGAAAGCTGTAAGCCCGTAGGGCATTTTGTTATGAGGTTAACATGTAATACTTATGTCTTGGAATTCTAATGAATGAAAGGAATGCGGTTAGTTTAAATGTAAATTCATGTCTTATCTGATGGGTTTATTGTTATTTTTTTGAGGGTGTTACAATATAGCTCATATGCTTATCTGTTGTGGTATTGATATAGTTCACATGCTTATCTATTGAAAAGTTTGTTTGATTTGATTTAGCGCTAAAATGTATATCATCATCGTTTGTGAAGTATGGAAGTAGTTTATGTGTTATTGATACAACATCAAAATGTGTATCCACCGTGAATTTCGAAAGTGTTCTAGTGATGAACTATAACCTCATCAAATGTTTTGGCCAGAGTACTGAGCCTTGTTTTCATACTCAAAGTTGAATAAGAAATGAAAAGTGAATTGTAACATAGACTTGGTTGTCATGGAATTGAAATAAGATGTAAATGGAGGTGTAAGTATCGACCATCTTTCAGTTGCTAATCTTTTAGGCATTGTTTATAGTTGGTTTAGTATATCTCTGCTGGGCTGTGGCTCACCCTATATGGGGACATCATTTCAGGTACAGGTAATTTACCACCTCCAAGGGCATAGCTTGGGAGGCTAGAGGCGGACAGACTTTTGTTCTCTTATCTCCTTTTGATGTATTACATGTAAATTAAATGCCAAGGGGAATGTGTAACCGAGTCAATACTCTCTTTTGTAACCAAGTGTTAACTTGGAAAGCTGTAAGCCCGTAGGGCATTTACTTTTGTTGTTAACATGTAATACTCTTATAATGAGGTACTCTGATGAATTGAGGAAATGTAGATCTTTTGTATATAAATGTATGTTTATATTGATGGGTTTAATATTATTATTTTGAGGGCGTTACAGGAAGTGGAATAGAAAAATAACTTGAATAAAAATAAAAATGGAATTTGCAGAAAATTAAATTGAAGTTCATTCAAGAAACCACAATACCTTAACGATCTATTTGGAAATTAAATAAAAAAGGAAGTTTCATAGGAAAGTAAATTGAATAAAAATGGAAGTTGAATAAAAATAAAAGTGAAAGTTGCATAAAATTAAAATTGGAAGTTCATTCAAGAAACCAATATACCTTAACGATCTATTTGGAAATTAAATAAAAAAGGAAGTTGAATTGAAAAGTAATTTGAATAAAAATGGAAGTAAATTAAAAATAAAAATGGAAGTTGCAGAAAATTAAAAATGGAAATTCATTCAGGAAACCATTATACCTTAACGATCTATTTGGAAATTAAATAAAAAAAAAAGTTTAATGGAAAAGTAAATTCAGTAAAAATGGAAGTCGAATAAAAATAAAAATGAAAGTTGCATAAAATTAACAATAGAAGTTCATTCAAGAAACCACTATACGTTAACGATCTATTTGGAAATTAAATAAAAAAGGAAGTTGAGTAGAAAAGAAACTTGAATAAAAAAGGAAGTTAAATAAAAATAAAAATGGAAGTTGCAGAAACATAAAAATGGAAGTTCATTCAAGAAACCACTGTACACTAACGATCAATTTGGAAATTAAATAAAAAAGGAAGTTGAATAGAAAAATAACATGAATAAAAATGGAAGTTGAATAAAAATAAAACTGGAAGTTGCAGAAAATTAAAAATGGAAGTTCATTCAAGAAACCACCATACCTTAACGATCTATTTGGAAATCAAATAAAAAAGGAAGTTTAATAGAAAGTAAGTTGAATAAAAATGAAAATGAAATTTTCTTAAAATTAAAAATGGAAGTTCAATCCCGAAACCACTATACCTTAACGATCTATTTGGAAATTAAATAGAAAAGATGTTGAATAGAAAAGTAAATTGAATAAAAATGGAAGTCGAATAAAAAGAAAAATGGAAGTTGCAGAAAATTAAAAATGGAAGTTCATTCAAGAAACAACTATACCTTAACGATCTATTTGGAAATTAGATAAAAAAGGAAGTTTAATAGAAAAGTAAATTGAATAAAAATGAAGTTGAATAAAAATAAAAATGAAAGTTGCATAAAATTAAAAATAGAAGTTCAATCCAGAAACCACTATACCTTAACGATCTATTTGGAAATGAAATAAAAAAGGAAGTTGAACAGAAAAGTAAATTGAATAAAAATGGAACTCAATTTAAAAAAGAAATGGAAGTTGCAGAAAATTAAAAAAGGAAGTTCATTCCAGAAACCACTATACCTTAATGTTTATTTGGAAATTAAATAAAAAAGGAAGTTTAGTAGAAAAGTAAATTAAATAAAAATGGAAGTCGAATAAAAATAAAAATGGCAGTTGCAGAAAATTAAAAATGAAAGTTCATTCAAGAAACCACTATACCTTAACGATTTATTTGGAAATTAAATAAAAAAGGAAGTTGAATAGAAAAGCAAATTGAATAAAAATGGAAGTTGAATAAAAATAAAAATAAAAAAGTTGCATAAGATTAAAAGTGGAAGTTCAATCCAGAAACCACTATACCTTAACGATCTATTTGAAAATTAAATAAAAAAGGAAGTTCAATAGAAAAGTAAATTGAATAAAAATGGAAGTTGAATAAAAATAAAAATGAAAGTTGCGTAAAATTAACAATGGAAGTTCAATCCAGAAACCACTATACCTTAACGATCTATTTGGAAATTAAATAAAAAGGTCAGTTTAGTAGAAAAGAAACTTGAATAAAAAAGGAAGTTAAATAAAAATAAAAATGGAAGTTACAGAAAATTAAAAATGAAAGTTCATTCAAGAAACCATTATACCTTTACGATCTATTTGGAAATTAAATAAAAAAGGAAGTTGAGTAGAAAAGAAACTTGATTGAAAAAGGAAGTTAAATAAAAATAAAAATGAAAGTTGCAGAAAATTAAAAATGGAAGTTCATCCAAGAAACCACTATACTCTAACGTTCAATTTGGAAATTAAATAAAAAAGGAAGTTAAATAGAAAAATAACATGAATAAAAATGAAAGTTGAATAAAAATTAAACTGGAAGTTGCAGAAAATTAATAATGGAAGTTCATTCAAGAAACCACCGTACCTTAACGATCTATTTGGAAATCAAATAAAAAAGGAAGTTTAATAGAAAGTAAATTGAATAAAAATGGAAGTTGAATAAAAATAAAAATGAAAGTTGCGTAAAATTAAAAATGGAAGATCCATCCAGAAACCACTATACCTTAACGATCTATTTGGAAATTAAATAAAAAAGAAGTTGAATAGAAAAGTAAATTGAATAAAAATGGAAGTCGAATAAAAAGAAAAATGGAAGTTGCAGAAAATTAAAAATGGAAGTTCATTCAAGAAACAACTATACCTTAACGATCTATTTAGAAATTAGATAAAAAAGGAAGTTTAATAGAAAAGTAAATTGAATAAAAATGAAGTTGAACAAAAATAAAAATGAAAGTTGCATAAAATTAAAAATAGAAGTTCAATCCAGAAACCACTATGCCTTAACGATCTATTTGGAAATGAAATAAAAAAGGAAGTTGAACAGAAAAGTAAATTGAATAAAAATGGAACTCAATTTAAAAAAGAAATGGAAGTTGCAGAAAATTAAAAAAGGAAGTTCATTCCAGAAACTACTATACCTTAATGTTTATTTGGAAATTAAATAAAAAAGGAAGTTTTGAAGATAAGTAAATTAAATAAAAATGGAAGTCGAATAAAAATAAAAATGGCAGTTGCAGAAAATTAAAAATGAAAGTTCATTCAAGAAACCACTATACCTTAACGATTTATTTGGAAATTAAATAAAAAAGGAAGTTGAATAGAAAAGAAAATTGAATAAAAATGGAAGTTGAATAAAAATAAAAATAAAAAAGTTGCATAAGATTAAAAGTGGAAGTTCAATCCAGAAACCACTATACCTTAACGATCTGTTTGAAAATTAAATAAAAAAGGAAGTTCAATAGAAAAGTAAATTGAATAAAAATGGAAGTTGAATAAAAATAAAAATGAAAGTTGCGTAAAATTAACAATGGATGTTCAATCCAAAAACCACTATACCTTAACGATCTATTTGGAAATTAAATAAAAAGGAAAGTTTAGTAGTAAGAAACTTGAATAAAAAAGGAAGTTAAATAAAAATAAAAATGGAAGTTGCAGAAAATTAAAAATGAAAGTTCATTCAAGAGACCATTATACCTTTACGATCTATTTGGAAATTAAATAAAAAAGGAAGTTGAGTAGAAAAGAAACGTGATTGAAAAAGGAAGTTAAATAAAAATAAAATTGGAAGTTGCAGAAAATTAAAATTGGAAGTTCATTCAAGAAACCACTATACCTTGACAATCTATTTGGAAATTAAATAAAAAAAGAAGTTGAATAGAAAAATAACTTGAATAAAAATGGAAGTCGAATAAGAAAAAATTGGAAGTTGCAGAAAATTAAAAATGGAAATTCATTCAAGAAACCACAATACCTTAACGATCTATTTGGAAATTAAATAAAAAAGCAAGTTTAATAGGAAAGTAAATTGAATAAAAATGGAAGTTGAATAAAAATAAAAGTGAGTGTTGCATAAAATTAAAAATGGAAGTTCAATCCAGAAACCAATATACCTTTACGATCTATTTGGAAATTAAATAAAAAAGGAAGTTGAATAGAAAAATAACTTGAACAAAAATGGAAGTTGAATAGAAATAAAAATGGAAGTTGCAGAAAATTAAAATTGGAAGTTCATTCAAGAAACCACTTTACGTTAACGATCTATTTGGAAATTAAATACACAAGGAAGTTAAATAGAAAAATTACTTGAATAAAAATGGAAGCTGAATAAAAATAAAAATGGAATTTCCATAAAATTAAAAATAGAAGTTCAATAAAGGAACCACTATACCATAACTACCTATTTGGAAATTAAATAAAAAAAAAGGAAGTCTAATAGAAAAGTAAATTGAATAAAAATGGAAGTTGAATAAAAATGAAAGTGAAAGTTGCATAAAATTAAAAATGGAAGTTCAATCCAGAAGCCAGTATACCTTAACGATCTATTTGGAAATTAATTGAAAAAGGAAGTTGAATAGAGAAGAAACTTGAATAAAAAAAGAAGTTGAATAGAAATAAAAATGGAAGTTGCTGAAAATTAAAATTAGAAGTTCATTCAAGAAATGACTATACCTTAACGATCTATTTGGAAATTAAATAAAAAAGGAAGTTAAATAGAAAAATAACTTGAATAAAAATGGAAGTCACAAAAAAAAAAATTGGAAGTTGCAGAAAATTAAAAATGGAAGCTCATTCAAGAAACAACTATACCTTAACGATCTATTTGGAAATTAGATAAAAAAGGAAGTTTAACAGAAAAGTAAATTGAATAAAAATGAAGTTGGATAAAAATAAAAATGAAAGTTGCATAAAATTAAAAATGAAAGTTCAATCCAGAAAAGACTATACCTTAACGATCTATTTGGAAATGAAATAAAAAAGGAAGTTGAACAGAAAAGTAAATTGAATAAAAATGGAAGTCAATTAAAAATAAAAATGGAAGTCGCAGAAAATTAAAAAAGGAAGTTCATTCATGATACCACTATACCTTAACGTTTATTTCGAAATTAAATAAAAAAGGAAGTTTAATAGAAAAGTAAATTAAATAAAAATGGAAGTCGAATAAAAATAAAAATGGTAATTGCAGAAAATTAAAAATGAAAGTTCATTCAAGAAACCACTATACCTTAAGGATTTATTTGGAAATTAAATAAAAAAGGAAGTTGAATAGAAAATCAAATTGAATAAAAATGGAAGTTGAATAAAAATAAAAATAAAAAAGTTGCATAATATTAAAAGTGGAAGTTCAATCCAGAAACCACTATACCTTAACGATCTATTTGAAAATTAAATAAAAAAGGAAGTTCAGTAGAAAAGTAAATTGAATAAAAATGGAAGTTGAATAAAAATAAAAATGAAAGTTGCATAAAATTAGCAATGGAAGTTCAATCCAGAAACCACAATACCTTAACGATCTATTTGGAAATTAAATAAAAAAGAAAGTTTTGTAGAAAAGAAATTTGAATCAAAAAGGAAGTTAAATAAAAATAAAAATGGAAGTTGCAGAAAATTAAAAGTGAAAGTTCATTCAAGAAACCATTATACCTTTACCATCTATTTGGAAATTAAATAAAAAAGGAAGTTGAGTAGAAAAGAAACTTGATTGAAAAAGGAAGTTAAATAAAAATAAAAATGAAAGTTGTAGAAAATTAAAAATGGAAGTTCATTCAAGAAACCACTATACACTAACGATCAATTTGGAAATCAAATAAAAAAGGAAGTTGAATAGAAAAATAACATGAATAAAAATGGAAGTTGAATAAAAATTAAACTGGAAGTTGCAGAAAATTAATAATGGAAGTTCATTCAAGAAACCACCATACCTTAACGATCTATTAGGAAATCAAATAAAAAAGGAAATTTAATAGAAAGTAAATTGAATAAAAATAAAAATGAAAGTTGTTTAAAATTAAAAATGGAAGATCAATCCAGAAACCACTATATCTTAACGATCTATTTGGAAATTAAATAAAAAAGAAGTTGAATAGAAAAGTAAATTGAATAAAAATAGAAGTCGAATAAAAAGAAAAATGGAAGTTGCGGAAAATTAAAAATGGAAGTTCATTCAAGAAACAACTGTACCTTAACGATCTAAGTATAATAGAAAAGTAAATTGAATAAAAATGAAGTTGAATAAAAATAAAAATGAAAGTTGCATAAAATTAAAAATGGAAGTTCAATCCAGAAACCACTATACCATAACGATCTATTTGGAAATGAAATAAAAAAGGAAGTTGAACAGAAAAGTAAGTTGAATAAAAATGGAACTCAATTAAAAATAAAAATGGAAGTTGCAGAAAATTAAAAAAGGAAGTTCATTCCAGAAACCACCATACCTTAATGTTTATTTGGAAATTAAATAAAAAAGGTAGTTTAATAGAAAAGTAAATTAAATAAAAATGGAAGTCGAATAAAAATAAAAATGGCAGTTGCTGAAAATTAAAAATGAAAGTTCATTCAAGTGACCACTATACCTTAACGATTTATTTGGAAATTGAATAAAAAAGGAAGTTGAATAGAAAAGCAAATTGAATAAAAATGGAAGTTGAATAAAAATAAAAATAAAAAAGTTGCATAAGATTAAAAGTGGACGTTCAATCCAGAAACCACTATACCTTAATGTTTATTTGAAAATTAAATAAAAAAGGAAGTTCAATAGAAAAGTAAATTTAATAAAAATGGAAGTTGAATAAAAATAAAAATGAAAGTTGCGTAAAATTAACAATGGAAGTTCAATCCAGAAACCACTATACCTTAACGATCTATTTGGAAATTAAAGAAAAAGGAAAGTTTAGTAGAAAAGAAACTTGAATAAAAAAGGAAGTTAAATAAAAATAAAAATGGAAGTTGCAGAAAATTAAAAATGAAAGTTCATTCAAGAAACCATTATACCTTTACGATCTATTCGGAAATTAAATAAAAAAGGAAGTTGACTAGAAAAGAAACTTGATTGAAAAAGGAAGTTAAATGAAAATAAAAATGGAAGTTGCAGAAAATTAAAATTGGAAGTTCATTCAAGAAACCACTATACCTTAACAATCTATTTGAAAATTAAATAAAAAAGGAAGTTGAATAGACAAATAACTTGAATAAAAATGAAAGTCGAATAAGAAAAAATTGGAAGTTGAAGAAAATTAAAAATGGAAGTTCATTCCAGAAACCACAATACCTTAACGATCTATTTGGAAATTAAAGAAAAAAGGAGGTTTAATAGGAAAGTAAATTGATTAAAAATGGAAGTTGAATAAAAATAAAATTGAGTGTTGCATAAAATTAAAAACGGAAGTTCAATCCAGAAACCACTATACCTTAACGATCTATTTGGAAATTAAATAAAAAAGGAAGTTGAATAGAAAAATAACTTGAACAAAAATGGAAGTAGAATAGAAATAAAAATGGAAGTTGCAGAAAATTAAAATTGGAAGTTCATTCAAGAAACCACTTTACGTTAACGATCTATTTGGAAATTAAATAAAAAAGGAAGTTAAATAGAAAAAATACTTGAATAAAAATGGAAGCTGTATAAAAATAAAATGGAATTTCCATAAAATTAAAAATGGAAGTTCAATAAAGGAACCACTATACATTAACGACCTATTTGGAAATTAAATTAAAAAAAATTAAGTTGAATAGAAAAGTAAATTGAATAAAAATGGAAGTTGAATAAAAATGAAAGTGAAAGTTGCATAAAATTAAAAATGGAAGTTCAATCCAGAAACCATTATACCTTAACGATCTGTTTGGAAATTAACTGAAAAAGGAAGTTGAATAGAAAAGAAACTTGAATAAAAAAAGAAGTTGAATAGAAATAAAAATGGAAGTTGCTGAAAATTAAAATTAGAAGTTCATTCAAAAAATGACTATACCTTAACGATCTATTTGGAAATTAAATAAAAAAGGAAGTTAAATAGAAAAATAACTTGAATAAAAATGGAAGTCGCTTAAAAAAAATTGGAAGTTGCAGAAAATTAAAAATGGAAGCTCATTCAGCAAACAACTATACCTTAACGATCTATTTGGAAATTAGATAAACAAGGAAGTTTAACAGAAATGTAAATTGAATAAAAATGAAGTTGGATAAAAATAAAAATGAAAGTTGCATAAAATTAAAAATGAAAGTTCAATTCAGATACGACTATACCTTAACGATCTATTTGGAAATGAAATAAAAAAGGAAGTTCAATAGAAAAGTAAATTGAATAAAAATTGAAGTTGAATAAAAATAAAATGAAAGTTGCGTAAAATTAACAATGGAAGTTCAATCCAGAAACCACTATACCTTAACGATCTATTTGGAAATTACATAAAAAGGAAAGTTTAGTAGAAAAGAAACTTGAATAAAAAAGGAAGTTAAATAAAAATAAAAATGGAAGTTGCAGAAAATTAAAAATGAAAGTTCATTCAAGAAAGCACTATACCTTAACGATTTATTTGGAAATTAAATAAAAAAGGAAGTTGAATAGAAAAGCAAATTGAATAAAAATAAAAAGAAAAAAGTTGCATAAGATTGAAAGTGGATGTTCAATCCAAAAACCACTATACCTTAACGATCTATTTGAAAATTAAATAAAAAAGGAAGTTCAATAGAAAAGTAAATTGAATAAAAATGGAAGTTGAATAAAAATCAAAATGAAAGTTGCAAAAAATTAGCAATGGAAGTTCAATCCAGAAACCACTATACCTTAACGATCTATTTGGAAATTAAATAAAAAAGGAAGTTTAGTAGAAAAGAAACTTGAATAAAAAAGGAAGTTAAATAAAAATAAAAATGGAAGTTGCAGAAAATTAAAAATGAAAGTTCATTCAAGAAACCATTATACCTTTACGATCTATTTGGAAATTAAATAAAAAAGGAAGTTGAGTGGAAAAGAAACTTGATTGAAAAAGGAAGTTAAATAAAAATAAAAATGAAAGTTGCAGAAAATTAAAAATGGAACTTCATTCAAGAATCCACTATACACTAACGATCAATTTGGAAATTAAATAAAAAAGGAATTTGAATAGAAAAATAACATGAATAAAAATGGAAGTTGAATAAAAATTAAACTGGAAGTTGCAGAAAATTAATAATGGAAGTTCATTCAAGAAACCACCATACCTTAACGATCTATTTGGAAATCAAATAAAAAAGGAAGTTTAATAGAAAGTAAATTGAATACAAATGGAAGTTGAATAAAAATAAAAATGAAAGTTGCTTAAAATTAAAAATGGACGATCAATCCAGAAACCACTATACCTTAACGATCTATTTGGAAATTAAATAAAAAAGAAGTTGAATAGAAAAGTAAATTGAATAAAAATGGAAGTCGAATAAAAAGAAAAATGGAAGTTGCAGAAAATTAAAAATGGAAGTTTATTCAAGAAACAACTATACCTTAACGATCTATTTGGAAATTAGATAAAAAAGGAAGTTTAATAGAAAAGTAAATTGAATAAAAATGAAGTTGAATAAAAATAAAAATGAAAGTTACATAAAATTAAAAATGGAAGTTCAATCCAGAAACCACTATACCTTAACGATCTATTTGGAAATGAAATAAAAAAGGAAGTTGAACAGAAAAGTAAATTGAATAAAAATGGAACTCAATTAAAAATAAAAATGGAAGTTGCAGAAAATTAAAAAAGGAAGTTCATTCAAGAAACCACTATACCTTAATGTTTATTTGGAAATTAAATAAAAAAGGAAGTTTAATAGAAAAGTAAATTAAATAAAAATGGAAGTCGAATAAAAATAAAAATGGCAGTTGCAGAAAATTAAAAATGAAAGTTCATTCAAGAAACCACTATACCATAAGGATTTATTTGGAAATTAAATAAAAAAGGAAGTTGAATAGAATAGCAAATTGAATAAAAATGGAAGTTGAATAAAAATAAAAATAAAAAAGTTGCATAAGATTAAAAGTGGAAGTTCAATCCAGAAACCACTATACCTTAACAATCTATTTGAAAATTATAGAAAAAAGGAAGTTCAATAGAAAAGTAAATTGAATAAAAATGGCAGTTGAATAAAAATAAAAATGAAAGTTGCGTAAAATTAACAATGGAAGTACAATCCAGAAACCACTATACCTTAACGATCTATTCGGAAATTAAATAAAAAAGGAAGTTTAGTAGAAAAGAAACATGAATAAAAAAGGAAGTTAAATAAAAATAAAAATGGAAGTTGCAGAAAATTAAAAATGAAAGTTCATTTAAGAAACCATTATACCTTTACGATCTATATGGAAATTAAATAAAAAAGGAAGTTGAGTAGAAAAAAAACTTGATTGAAAAAGGAAGTTAAATAAAAATTAAAATGGAAGTTGCAGAAAATTAAAATTGGAAGTTCATTTAAGAAACCACTATACCTTAACAATCTATTTGGAAATTAAATAAAAAAAGGAAGTTGAATAGAAAAATAACTTGAATAAAAATGGAAGTCGAATAAAAAAAAATTGGAAGTTGCCGAAAATTAAAAATGGAAGTTCATTCAAGAAACCACAATACCTTAACGATCTATTTGTAAATTAAATAAAAAAGGAAGTTTAATAGGAAAGCAAATTGAATAAAAATGGAAGTTGAAAAAAAATAAAAGTGAGCGTTGCACAAAATTAAAAATGGAAGTTCAATCCAGAAACACTATACATTAACGATCTATTTGGAAATTAAATAAAAAAGGAAGTTGAATTGAAAAATAACTTGAACAAAAATGGAAGTTGAATTGAAATAAAAATGGAAATTGCAGAAAATTAAAATTGGAAGTTCATTCAAGAAACCACTTTACGTTAACGATCTATTTGGAAATTAAATAAAAAAGGAAGTTGAATAGAAAAATTACTTGAATAAAAATGGAAGCTGAATAAAAATAAAAATGGAATTTCCATAAAATTAAAAATGGAAGTTTAATAAAGGAACCACTATACCTTAATGATCTATTTGGAAGTTAAATAAAAAAAAAGTTTAATAGAAAAGTAAATTGAATAAAAATGGAAGTTGAATAAAAATAAAAGTGAAAGTTGCATAAAATTAAAAATGGAAGTTCAATCCAGAAACCAGTATACCTTAACGATCTATTTGGAAATTAAATAAAAAAGAAGTTGAATAGAAAAGTAAATTGAATAAAAATGGAAGTCGAATAAAAAGAAAAATGGAAGTTGCAGAAAATTAAAAATGGAAGTTTATTCAAGAAACAACTATACCTTAACGATCTATTTGGAAATTAGATAAAAAAGGAAGTTTAATAGAAAAGTAAATCGAATAAAAATGAAGTTGAATAAAAATAAAAATGAAAGTTACATAAAATTAAAAATGGAAGTTCAATCCAGAAACCACTATACCTTAACGATCTATTTGGAAATGAAATAAAAAAGGAAGTTGAACAGAAAAGTAAATTGAATAAAAATGGAACTCAATTAAAAATAAAAATGGAAGTTGCAGAAAATTAAAAAAGGAAGTTCATTCAAGAAACCACTATACCTTAATGTTTATTTGGAAATTAAATAAAAAAGGAAGTTTAATAGAAAAGTAAATTAAATAAAAATGGAAGTCGAATAAAAATAAAAATGGCAGTTGCAGAAAATTAAAAATGAAATGTCATTCAAGAAAACACTATACCATAAGGATTTATTTGGAAATTAAATAAAAAAGGAAGTTGAATAGAATCGCAAATTGAATAAAAATGGAAGTTGAATAAAAATAAAAATAAAAAAGTTGCATAAGATTAAAAGTGGAAGTTCAATCCAGAAACCACTATACCTTAACAATCTATTTGAAAATTATAGAAAAAAGAAAGTTCAATAGAAAAGTAAATTGAATAAAAATGGAAGTTGAATAAAAATAAAAATGAAAGTTGCGTAAAATTAACAATGGAAGTTCAATCCAGAAACCACTATACCTTAACGATCTATTTGGAAATTAAATAAAAAAGGAAGTTTAGTAGAAAAGAAACATGAATAAAAAAGGAAGTTAAATAAAAATAAAAATGGAAGTTGCAGAAAATTAAAAATGAAAGTTCATTCAAGAAACCATTATACCTTTACGATCTATATGGAAATTAAATAAAAAAGGAAGTTGAGTAGAAAAAAAACTTGATTGAAAAAGGAAGTTAAATAAAAATTAAAATGGAAGTTGCAGAAAATTAAAATTGGAAGTTCATTTAAGAAACCACTATACCTTAACAATCTATTTGGAAATTAAATAAAAAAAGGAAGTTGAATAGAAAAATAACTTGAATAAAAATGGAAGTCGAATAAAAAAAAATTGGAAGTTGCCGAAAATTAAAAATGGAAGTTCATTCAAGAAACCACAATACCTTAACGATCTATTTGTAAATTAAATAAAAAAGGAAGTTTAATAGGAAAGCAAATTGAATAAAAATGGAAGTTGAAAAAAAAATAAAAGTGAGCGTTGCACAAAATTAAAAATGGAAGTTCAATCCAGAAACACTATACATTAACGATCTATTTGGAAATTAAATAAAAAAGGAAGTTGAATTGAAAAATAACTTGAACAAAAATGGAAGTTGAATTGAAATAAAAATGGAAGTTGCTGAAAATTAAAATTAGAAGTTCATTCAAAAAATGACTATACCTTAACGATCTATTTGGAAATTAAATAAAAAAGGAAGTTAAATAGAAAAATAACTTGAATAAAAATGGAAGTCGCTTAAAAAAAATTGGAAGTTGCAGAAAATTAAAAATGGAAGCTCATTCAGCAAACAACTATACCTTAACGATCTATTTGGAAATTAGATAAACAAGGAAGTTTAACAGAAATGTAAATTGAATAAAAATGAAGTTGGATAAAAATAAAAATGAAAGTTGCATAAAATTAAAAATGAAAGTTCAATTCAGATACGACTATACCTTAACGATCTATTTGGAAATGAAATAAAAAAGGAAGTTCAATAGAAAAGTAAATTGAATAAAAATTGAAGTTGAATAAAAATAAAATGAAAGTTGCGTAAAATTAACAATGGAAGTTCAATCCAGAAACCACTATACCTTAACGATCTATTTGGAAATTACATAAAAAGGAAAGTTTAGTAGAAAAGAAACTTGAATAAAAAAGGAAGTTAAATAAAAATAAAAATGGAAGTTGCAGAAAATTAAAAATGAAAGTTCATTCAAGAAAGCACTATACCTTAACGATTTATTTGGAAATTAAATAAAAAAGGAAGTTGAATAGAAAAGCAAATTGAATAAAAATAAAAAGAAAAAAGTTGCATAAGATTGAAAGTGGATGTTCAATCCAAAAACCACTATACCTTAACGATCTATTTGAAAATTAAATAAAAAAGGAAGTTCAATAGAAAAGTAAATTGAATAAAAATGGAAGTTGAATAAAAATCAAAATGAAAGTTGCAAAAAATTAGCAATGGAAGTTCAATCCAGAAACCACTATACCTTAACGATCTATTTGGAAATTAAATAAAAAAGGAAGTTTAGTAGAAAAGAAACTTGAATAAAAAAGGAAGTTAAATAAAAATAAAAATGGAAGTTGCAGAAAATTAAAAATGAAAGTTCATTCAAGAAACCATTATACCTTTACGATCTATTTGGAAATTAAATAAAAAAGGAAGTTGAGTGGAAAAGAAACTTGATTGAAAAAGGAAGTTAAATAAAAATAAAAATGAAAGTTGCAGAAAATTAAAAATGGAACTTCATTCAAGAATCCACTATACACTAACGATCAATTTGGAAATTAAATAAAAAAGGAATTTGAATAGAAAAATAACATGAATAAAAATGGAAGTTGAATAAAAATTAAACTGGAAGTTGCAGAAAATTAATAATGGAAGTTCATTCAAGAAACCACCATACCTTAACGATCTATTTGGAAATCAAATAAAAAAGGAAGTTTAATAGAAAGTAAATTGAATACAAATGGAAGTTGAATAAAAATAAAAATGAAAGTTGCTTAAAATTAAAAATGGACGATCAATCCAGAAACCACTATACCTTAACGATCTATTTGGAAATTAAATAAAAAAGAAGTTGAATAGAAAAGTAAATTGAATAAAAATGGAAGTCGAATAAAAAGAAAAATGGAAGTTGCAGAAAATTAAAAATGGAAGTTTATTCAAGAAACAACTATACCTTAACGATCTATTTGGAAATTAGATAAAAAAGGAAGTTTAATAGAAAAGTAAATTGAATAAAAATGAAGTTGAATAAAAATAAAAATGAAAGTTACATAAAATTAAAAATGGAAGTTCAATCCAGAAACCACTATACCTTAACGATCTATTTGGAAATGAAATAAAAAAGGAAGTTGAACAGAAAAGTAAATTGAATAAAAATGGAACTCAATTAAAAATAAAAATGGAAGTTGCAGAAAATTAAAAAAGGAAGTTCATTCAAGAAACCACTATACCTTAATGTTTATTTGGAAATTAAATAAAAAAGGAAGTTTAATAGAAAAGTAAATTAAATAAAAATGGAAGTCGAATAAAAATAAAAATGGCAGTTGCAGAAAATTAAAAATGAAAGTTCATTCAAGAAACCACTATACCATAAGGATTTATTTGGAAATTAAATAAAAAAGGAAGTTGAATAGAATAGCAAATTGAATAAAAATGGAAGTTGAATAAAAATAAAAATAAAAAAGTTGCATAAGATTAAAAGTGGAAGTTCAATCCAGAAACCACTATACCTTAACAATCTATTTGAAAATTATAGAAAAAAGGAAGTTCAATAGAAAAGTAAATTGAATAAAAATGGCAGTTGAATAAAAATAAAAATGAAAGTTGCGTAAAATTAACAATGGAAGTACAATCCAGAAACCACTATACCTTAACGATCTATTCGGAAATTAAATAAAAAAGGAAGTTTAGTAGAAAAGAAACATGAATAAAAAAGGAAGTTAAATAAAAATAAAAATGGAAGTTGCAGAAAATTAAAAATGAAAGTTCATTTAAGAAACCATTATACCTTTACGATCTATATGGAAATTAAATAAAAAAGGAAGTTGAGTAGAAAAAAAACTTGATTGAAAAAGGAAGTTAAATAAAAATTAAAATGGAAGTTGCAGAAAATTAAAATTGGAAGTTCATTTAAGAAACCACTATACCTTAACAATCTATTTGGAAATTAAATAAAAAAAGGAAGTTGAATAGAAAAATAACTTGAATAAAAATGGAAGTCGAATAAAAAAAAATTGGAAGTTGCCGAAAATTAAAAATGGAAGTTCATTCAAGAAACCACAATACCTTAACGATCTATTTGTAAATTAAATAAAAAAGGAAGTTTAATAGGAAAGCAAATTGAATAAAAATGGAAGTTGAAAAAAAATAAAAGTGAGCGTTGCACAAAATTAAAAATGGAAGTTCAATCCAGAAACACTATACATTAACGATCTATTTGGAAATTAAATAAAAAAGGAAGTTGAATTGAAAAATAACTTGAACAAAAATGGAAGTTGAATTGAAATAAAAATGGAAATTGCAGAAAATTAAAATTGGAAGTTCATTCAAGAAACCACTTTACGTTAACGATCTATTTGGAAATTAAATAAAAAAGGAAGTTGAATAGAAAAATTACTTGAATAAAAATGGAAGCTGAATAAAAATAAAAATGGAATTTCCATAAAATTAAAAATGGAAGTTTAATAAAGGAACCACTATACCTTAATGATCTATTTGGAAGTTAAATAAAAAAAAAGTTTAATAGAAAAGTAAATTGAATAAAAATGGAAGTTGAATAAAAATAAAAGTGAAAGTTGCATAAAATTAAAAATGGAAGTTCAATCCAGAAACCAGTATACCTTAACGATCTATTTGGAAATTAAATAAAAAAGAAGTTGAATAGAAAAGTAAATTGAATAAAAATGGAAGTCGAATAAAAAGAAAAATGGAAGTTGCAGAAAATTAAAAATGGAAGTTTATTCAAGAAACAACTATACCTTAACGATCTATTTGGAAATTAGATAAAAAAGGAAGTTTAATAGAAAAGTAAATCGAATAAAAATGAAGTTGAATAAAAATAAAAATGAAAGTTACATAAAATTAAAAATGGAAGTTCAATCCAGAAACCACTATACCTTAACGATCTATTTGGAAATGAAATAAAAAAGGAAGTTGAACAGAAAAGTAAATTGAATAAAAATGGAACTCAATTAAAAATAAAAATGGAAGTTGCAGAAAATTAAAAAAGGAAGTTCATTCAAGAAACCACTATACCTTAATGTTTATTTGGAAATTAAATAAAAAAGGAAGTTTAATAGAAAAGTAAATTAAATAAAAATGGAAGTCGAATAAAAATAAAAATGGCAGTTGCAGAAAATTAAAAATGAAATGTCATTCAAGAAAACACTATACCATAAGGATTTATTTGGAAATTAAATAAAAAAGGAAGTTGAATAGAATCGCAAATTGAATAAAAATGGAAGTTGAATAAAAATAAAAATAAAAAAGTTGCATAAGATTAAAAGTGGAAGTTCAATCCAGAAACCACTATACCTTAACAATCTATTTGAAAATTATAGAAAAAAGAAAGTTCAATAGAAAAGTAAATTGAATAAAAATGGAAGTTGAATAAAAATAAAAATGAAAGTTGCGTAAAATTAACAATGGAAGTTCAATCCAGAAACCACTATACCTTAACGATCTATTTGGAAATTAAATAAAAAAGGAAGTTTAGTAGAAAAGAAACATGAATAAAAAAGGAAGTTAAATAAAAATAAAAATGGAAGTTGCAGAAAATTAAAAATGAAAGTTCATTCAAGAAACCATTATACCTTTACGATCTATATGGAAATTAAATAAAAAAGGAAGTTGAGTAGAAAAAAAACTTGATTGAAAAAGGAAGTTAAATAAAAATTAAAATGGAAGTTGCAGAAAATTAAAATTGGAAGTTCATTTAAGAAACCACTATACCTTAACAATCTATTTGGAAATTAAATAAAAAAAGGAAGTTGAATAGAAAAATAACTTGAATAAAAATGGAAGTCGAATAAAAAAAAATTGGAAGTTGCCGAAAATTAAAAATGGAAGTTCATTCAAGAAACCACAATACCTTAACGATCTATTTGTAAATTAAATAAAAAAGGAAGTTTAATAGGAAAGCAAATTGAATAAAAATGGAAGTTGAAAAAAAAATAAAAGTGAGCGTTGCACAAAATTAAAAATGGAAGTTCAATCCAGAAACACTATACATTAACGATCTATTTGGAAATTAAATAAAAAAGGAAGTTGAATTGAAAAATAACTTGAACAAAAATGGAAGTTGAATTGAAATAAAAATGGAAATTGCAGAAAATTAAAATTGGAAGTTCATTCAAGAAACCACTTTACGTTAACGATCTATTTGGAAATTAAATAAAAAAGGAAGTTGAATAGAAAAATTACTTGAATAAAAATGGAAGCTGAATAAAAATAAAAATGGAATTTCCATAAAATTAAAAATGGAAGTTTAATAAAGGAACCACTATACCTTAACGATCTATTTGGAAGTTAAATAAAAAAAAAGTTTAATAGGAAAGTAAATTGAATAAAAATGGAAGTTGAATAAAAATAAAAGTGAAAGTTGCATAAAATTAAAAATGGAAGTTCAATCCAGAAACCAGTATACCTTAACGATCTATTTGGAAATTAAATAAAAAAGAAGTTGAATAGAAAAGTAAATTGAATAAAAATGGAAGTCGAATAAAAAGAAAAATGGAAGTTGCAGAAAATTAAAAATGGAAGTTCAATCCAGAAACCACTATACCTTAACGATCTATTTGGAAATGAAATAAAAAAGGAAGTTGAACAGAAAAGTAAATTGAATAAAAATGGAACTCAATTAAAAATAAAAATGGAAGTTGCAGAAAATTAAAAAAGGAAGTTCATTCAAGAAACCACTACACCTTAATGTTTATTTGGAAATTAAATAAAAAAGGAAGTTTAATAGAAAAGTAAATTAAATAAAAATGGAAGTCGAATAAAAATAAAAATGGCAGTTGCAGAAAATTAAAAATTAAAGTTCATTCAAGAAACCACTACACCTTAATGTTTATTTGGAAATTAAATAAAAAAGGAAGTTTAATAGAAAAGTAAATTAAATAAAAATGGAAGTCGAATAAAAATAAAAATGGCAGTTGCAGAAAATTAAAAATTAAAGTTCATTCAAGAAAACACTATACCATAAGGATTTATTTGGAAATTAAATAAAAAAGGAAGTTGAATAGAATAGCAAATTGAATAAAAATGGAAGTTGAATAAAAATAAAAATAAAAAAGTTGCATAAGATTAAAAGTGGAAGTTCAATCCAGAAACCACTATACCTTAACAATCTATTTGAAAATTATAGGAAAAAGGAAGTTCAATAGAAAAGTAAATTGAATAAAAATGGAAGTTGAATAAAAATAAAAATGAAAGTTGCGTAAAATTAACAATGGAAGTTCAATCCAGAAACCACTATACCTTAACGATCTATTTGGAAATTAAATAAAAAAGGAAGTTTAGTAGAAAAGAAACATGAATAAAAAAGGAAGTTAAATAAAAATAAAAATGGAAGTTGCAGAAAATTAAAAATGAAAGTTCATTCAAGAAACCATTATACCTTTACGATCTATATGGAAATTAAATGAAAAAGGAAGTTGAGTAAAAAAAAAACTTGATTGAAAAAGGAAGTTAAATAAAAATTAAAATGGAAGTTGCAGAAAATTAAAATTGGAAGTTCATTTAAGAAACCACTATACCTTAACAATCTATTTGGAAATTAAATAAAAAAAGGAAGTTGAATAGAAAAATAACTTGAATAAAAATGGAAGTCGAATAAAAAAAAATTGGAAGTTGCCGAAAATTAAAAATGGAAGTTCATTCAAGAAACCACAATACCTTAACGATCTATTTGTAAATTAAATAAAAAAGGAAGTTTAATAGGAAAGCAAATTGAATAAAAATGGAAGTTGAAAAAAAAATAAAAGTGAGCGTTGCACAAAATTAAAAATGGAAGTTCAATCCAGAAACACTATACATTAACGATCTATTTGGAAATTAAATAAAAAAGGAAGTTGAATTGAAAAATAACTTGAACAAAAATGGAAGTTGAATTGAAATAAAAATGGAAATTGCAGAAAATTAAAATTGGAAGTTCATTCAAGAAACCACTTTACGTTAACGATCTATTTGGAAATTAAATAAAAAAGGAAGTTGAATAGAAAAATTACTTGAATAAAAATGGAAGCTGAATAAAAATAAAAATGGAATTTCCATAAAATTAAAAATGGAAGTTTAATAAAGGAACCACTATACCTTAACGATCTATTTGGAAGTTAAATAAAAAAAAGTTTAATAGAAAAGTAAATTGAATAAAAATGGAAGTTGAATAAAAATAAAAGTGAAAGTTGCATAAAATTAAAAATGGAAGTTCAATCCAGAAACCAGTATACCTTAACGATCTATTTGGAAATTAAATAAAAAAGAAGTTGAATAGAAAAGTAAATTGAATAAAAATGGAAGTCGAATAAAAAGAAAAATGGAAGTTACAGAAAATTAAAAATGGAAGTTTATTCAAGAAACAACTATACCTTAACGATCTATTTGGAAATTAGATAAAAAAGGAAGTTTAATAGAAAAGTAAATCGAATAAAAATGAAGTTGAATAAAAATAAAAATGAAAGTTACATAAAATTAAAAATGGAAGTTCAATCCAGAAACCACTATACCTTAACGATCTATTTGGAAATGAAATAAAAAAGGAAGTTGAACAGAAAAGTAAATTGAATAAAAATGGAACTCAATTAAAAATAAAAATGGAAGTTGCAGAAAATTAAAAAAGGAAGTTCATTCAAGAAACCACTATACCTTAATGTTTATTTGGAAATTAAATAAAAAAGGAAGTTTAATAGAAAAGTAAATTAAATAAAAATGGAAGTCGAATAAAAATAAAAATGGCAGTTGCAGAAAATTAAAAATGAAAGTTCATTCAAGAAAACACTATACCATAAGGATTTATTTGGAAATTAAATAAAAACGGAAGTTGAATAGAACAGCAAATTGAATAAAAATGGAAGTTGAATAAAAATAAAAATAAAAAAGTTGCATAAGATTAAAAGTGGAAGTTCAATCCAGAAACCACTATACCTTAACAATCTATTTGAAAATTATAGGAAAAAGGAAGTTCAATAGAAAAGTAAATTGAATAAAAATGGAAGTTGAATAAAAATAAAAATGAAAGTTGCGTAAAATTAACAATGGAAGTTCAATCCAGAAACCACTATACCTTAACGATCTATTTGGAAATTAAATAAAAAAGGAAGTTTAGTAGAAAAGAAACATGAATAAAAAAGGAAGTTAAATAAAAATAAAAATGGAAGTTGCAGAAAATTAAAAATGAAAGTTCATTCAAGAAACCATTATACCTTTACGATCTATATGGAAATTAAATAAAAAAGGAAGTTGAGTAGAAAAAAAACTTGATTGAAAAAGGAAGTTAAATAAAAATTAAAATGGAAGTTGCAGAAAATTAAAATTGGAAGTTCATTTAAGAAACCACTATACCTTAACAATCTATTTGGAAATTAAATAAAAAAAGGAAGTTGAATAGAAAAATAACTTGAATAAAAATGGAAGTCGAATAAAAAAAAAATTGGAAGTTGCCGAAAATTAAAAATGGAAGTTCATTCAAGAAACCACAATACCTTAACGATCTATTTGTAAATTAAATAAAAAAGGAAGTTTAATAGGAAAGCAAATTGAATAAAAATGGAAGTTGAAAAAAAATAAAAGTGAGCGTTGCACAAAATTAAAAATGGAAGTTCAATCCAGAAACACTATACATTAACGATCTATTTGGAAATTAAATAAAAAAGGAAGTTGAATTGAAAAATAACTTGAACAAAAATGGAAGTTGAATTGAAATAAAAATGAAAATTGCAGAAAATTAAAATTGGAAGTTCATTCAAGAAACCACTTTACGTTAACGATCTATTTGGAAATTAAATAAAAAAGGAAGTTGAATAGAAAAATTACTTGAATAAAAATGGAAGCTGAATAAAAATAAAAATGGAATTTCCATAAAATTAAAAATGGAAGTTTAATAAAGGAACCACTATACCTTAACGATCTATTTGGAAGTTAAAAAAAAAAAAAGTTTAATAGAAAAGTAAATTGAATAAAAATGGAAGTTGAATAAAAATAAAAGTGAAAGTTGCATAAAATTAAAAATGGAAGTTCAATCCAGAAACCAGTATACCTTAACGATCTATTTGGAAATTAAATAAAAAAGAAGTTGAATAGAAAAGTAAATTGAATAAAAATGGAAGTCGAATAAAAAGAAAAATGGAAGTTGCAGAAAATTAAAAATGGAAGTTTATTCAAGAAACAACTATACCTTAACGATCTATTTGGAAATTAGATAAAAAAGGAAGTTTAATAGAAAAGTAAATTGAATAAAAATGAAGTTGAATAAAAATAAAAATGAAAGTTACATAAAATTAAAAATGGAAGTTCAATCCAGAAACCACTATACCTTAACGATCTATTTGGAAATGAAATAAAAAAGGAAGTTGAACAGAAAAGTAAATTGAATAAAAATGGAACTCAATTAAAAATAAAAATGGAAGTTGCAGAAAATTAAAAAAGGAAGTTCATTCAAGAAACCACTATACCTTAATGTTTATTTGGAAATTAAATAAAAAAGGAAGTTTAATAGAAAAGTAAATTAAATAAAAATGGAAGTCGAATAAAAAAAAATTGAAAGTTGCCGAAAATTAAAAATGGAAGTTCATTCTAGAAACCACAATACCTTAACGATCTATTTGTAAATTAAATAAAAAAGGAAGTTTAATAGGAAAGTAAATTGAATAAAAATGGAAGTTGAAAAAAAATAAAAGTGAGCGTTGCACAAAATTAAAAATGGAAGTTCATTCCAGAAACACTATACATTAACGATCTATTTGGAAATTAAATAAAAAGGAAGTTGAATTGAAAAATAACTTGAACAAAAATGGAAGTTGAATTGAAATAAAAATGGAAATTGCGGAAAATTAAAATTGGAAGTTCATTCAAGAAACCACTTTACGTTCACGATCTATGTGGAAATTAAATAAAAAAGGAAGTTGAATAGAAAATTACTTGAATAAAAATGGAAGCTGAATAAAAATAAAAATGGAATTTCCATAAAATTAAAAATGGAAGTTCAATAAAGGAACCACTATACCTTAACGATCTATTTGGAAGTTAAATAAAAAAGAAAGTTTAATAGAAAAGTAAATTGAATAAAAATGGAAGTTGAATAAAAATAAAAGTGAAAGTTGCATAAAATTAAAAATGGAAGTTCAATCCAGAAACCAGTATACCTTAACGATCTATTTGGAAATTAACTGAAAAAGGAAGTTGAATAGAAAAGAAACTTGAATAAAAAAAGTAGTTGAACAGAAATAAAAATGGAAGTTGCTGAAAATTAAAATTAGAAGTTCATTCAAGAAACCACTATACCTTAACGATCTATTTGGAAATTAAATAAAAAAGGAAGTTAAATCGAAAAATAACTTGAATAAAAATGGAAGTCGCATAAAAAAAAAATGGAAGTTGCAGAAAATTAAAAATGGAAGCTCATTCAAGAAACAACTATACCTTAACGATCTATTTGGAAATTAGATAAAAAAGGAAGTTTAATAGAAAAGTAAATTGAATAAAAATGAAGTTGAATAAAAATAAAAATGAAAGTTACATAAAATTAAAAATGGAAGTTCAATCCAGAAACCACTATACCTTAACGATCTATTTGGAAATGAAATAAAAAAGGAAGTTGAACAGGAAAGTAAATTGAATAAAAATGGAACTCAATTTAAAATAAAAATGGAAGTTGCAG
The DNA here is from genome assembly GCF_055761805.1 of Camellia sinensis. Taxonomy (NCBI): domain Eukaryota; kingdom Viridiplantae; phylum Streptophyta; class Magnoliopsida; order Ericales; family Theaceae; genus Camellia; species Camellia sinensis. The sequence continues at coordinate 8,441,141 of NC_138962.1, read as the reverse complement.
AAAATTAAAAAAGGAAGTTCATTCAAGAAACCACTATACCTTAATGTCTATTGGGAAATTAAATAAAAAAAGGAAGTCTAATAGAAAAGTAAATTAAATAAAAATGGAAGTCGAATAAAAATAAAAATGGCAGTTGCAGAAAATTAAAAATGAAAGTTCATTCAAGAAACCACTATAATTTAACAATCTATTTGGAAATTAAATGAAAAAGGAAGTTGAATAGAAAAATAACTTGAATAAAAATGGAAGTCGAATAAAAAAAATTGGAAGTTGCCGAAAATTAAAAATGGAAGTTCATTCAAGAAACCACAATACCTCAACGATCTATTTGAAAATTAAATAAAAAAGGAAGTTTAATAGGAATGTAAATTGAAGAAAAATGGAAGTTGAATAAAAATAAAAGTGAGCGTTGCACAAAATTAAAAATGGAAGTTCAATCCAGAAACACTATACCTTAACGATCTATTTGGAAATTAAATATAAAAGGAAGTTGAATAGAAAAATAACTTGAACAAAAATGGAAGTTGAATTGAAATAAAAATGGAAATTGCAGAAAATTAAAATTGGAAGTTCATTCAAGAAACCACTTTACGTTAACGATCTATTTGGAAATTAAATAAAAAATGAAGTTGAATAGAAAAATTACTTGAATAAAAATGGAAGCTGAATAAAAATAAAAATGGAATTTACATAAAATTAAAAATGGAAGTTCAATATAGGAACCACTATACCTTAACGATCTATTTGGAAGTTAAATAAAAAAGAAAGTTTAATAGAAAAGTAAATTGAATAAAAATGGAAGTTGAATAAAAATGAAAGTGAAAGTTGCATAAAATTAAAAATGCAAGTTCAATCCAGAAACCAGTATATCTTAACGATCTATTTGGAAATTAACTGAAAAAGGAAGTTGAATAGAAAAGAAACTTAAATAAAAAAAGAAGTTGAATAGAAATAAGAATGGAAGTTGCTGAAAACTAAAATTAGAAGTTCATTCAAGAAACCAGTATACCGTAACGATCTATTTGGAAATTAAATAAAAAAGGAAGTTAAATCGAAAAATAACTTGAATAAAAATGGAAGTCGCATAAAAAAAATGGAAGTTGCAGAAAATCAAAAATGGAAGCTCATTCAAGAAACAACTATACCTTAACGATCTATTTGGAAATTAGATAGAAAAAGGAAGTTTAATAGAAAAGTAAATTGAATAAAAATGAAGTTGAATAAAAATAAAAATGAAAGTTACATAAAATTAAAAATGGAAGTTCAATCCAGAAACCACTATACCTTAACGATCTATTTGGAAATGAAATAAAAAAGGAAGTTGAACAGAAAAGTAAATTGAATAAAAATGGAATTCAATTAAAAATAAAAATGGAAGTTGCAAAAAATTAGAAAAGGAAGTTCATTCAAGAAACCACTATACCTTAATGTTTATTTGGAAATTAAATAAAAAAGGAAGTTTGATAGAAAAGTAAATTAAATAAAAATGGAAGTCGAATAAAAATAAAAATGGCAGTTGCAGAAAATTAAAAATGAATGTTCATTCAAGAAACCACTATACCTTAACGATTTATTTCGAAATTAAATAAAAAAGGAAGTTGAATAGAAAAGCAAATTGAATAAAAATGGAAGTTGAATAAAAATAAAAATAAAAAAGTTGCATAAGATTAAAAGTGGAAGTTCAATCCAGAAACCACTATACCTTAACGATCTATTTGAAAATTAAATAAAAAAGGAAGTTCAATAGAAAAGTAAATTGAATAAAAATGGAAGTTGAATAAAAATAAAAATGAAAGTTGCGTAAAATTAACAATGGAAGTTCAATCCAGAAACCACTATACCTTAACGATCTATTTGGAAATTAAATAAAAAAGGAAGTTTAGTAGAAAAGAAACTTGAATAAAAAAGGAAGTTAAATAAAAATAAAAATGGAAGTTGCAGAAAGTTAAAAATGAAAGTTCATTCAAGAAACCATTATACCTTTACGACCTATTTAGAAATTAAATAAAAAAGGAAGTTGAGTAGAAAAAAACTAGATTGAAAAAGGAAGTTAAATAAAAATAAAAATGGAAGTTGCAGAAAATTAAAATTGGATGTTCATTCAAGAAACCACTATACCTTAACAATCTATTTGGCAATTAAATAAAAAAGGAAGTTGAATAGAAAAATAACTTGAATAAAAATGGAAGTCGAATAAAAAATAATTGGAAGTTGGAGAAAATTAAAAATGGAATTTCATTCAAAAAACCACTATACCTTAACGATCTATTTGGAAATTAAATAAAAAAGGAAGTTTAGTAGAAAAGAAACACGAATAAAAAAGGAAGGTAAATAAAAATAAAAATGGAAGTTGCAGAAAATTAAAAGTGAAAGTTCATTCAAGAAACCATTATACCTTTACGATCTATTTGGAAATTAAATAAAAAAGGAAGTTGAGTAGAAAAAGAAACTTGATTGAAAATAGAAGTTAAATAAAAATAAAAATGAAAGTTGCAGAAAATTAAAATTGGAAGTTCATTCTAGAAACCACTATACGTTAACGATCTATTTGGAAATTAAATAAAAAAGGAAGTTGAATAGAAAAATTAATTGAATAAAAATGGCAGCTGAATAAAAATAAAAATGGAATTTCAATAAAATTAAAAATGGAAGTCCAATAAAGGAACCACTATACCTTAACGATCTATTTGGAAATTAAATAAAAAAGGAAGTTTAATAGAAAAGTAAATTGAATAAAAATGGAAGTTGAATAAAAGTGAAAGTGAAAGTTGCATAAAACTAAAAATGGAAGTTCAATCCAGAAACCAGTATACCTTAACGATGTATTTGGAAATTAACTAAAAAAGGAAGTTGAATAGAAAAGAAACTTGAATAAAAAAAGAAGTTGAATAGAAATAAAAATGGAAGTTGCTGAAAATTAAAATTAGAAGTTCATTCAAGAAACCAGTATACCTTAACGATCTATTTGGAAATTAAATTAAAAAGGCAGTTAAATAGAAAAATAACTTAATAAAAATGGAAGTCGCATAAAAAAAATAGAAGTTGCAGAAAATTAAAAATGGAACTTCATTCAGGAAACCACTATTCCTTATCGATCTATTTGGAAATTAAATAAAAAAGGAAGTTTAATAAGAAAGTAAATTGAATAAAAATGGAAGTTGAATAAAAATAAAAGTGAAAGTTGCATAAAATTAAAAATGAAAGTTCAATCTATAAACCATTATACCTTAACGATCTATTTACAAATTAAATAAAAAAGGAAGATGAATAGAAAAGAAACTCGAATAAAAAAAGTAGTTGAATAGAAATAAAATTGGAAGTTCATTCAAAAAACCACTATACCTTAACGATCTATTTGGAAATTAAATAAAATAAGAAGTTGAATAGAAAAATAACTTGAATAAAAATGTAAGTCGAATAAAAATAAAAATGGAAGTTGCAGAAAATTAAAATTTGGAAGTTCATTCAAGAAACCACTATACCTTAACGATCTATTTGGAATTTAGATAAAAAAAGGAAGTTGAATTGAAAAGTAACTTGAATAAAAATGGAAGTTAATTAAAAATAAAAATGGAAGTTGCAGAAAATTAAAAATGGAAATTAATTCAACAAACCACTATACCTTAACGATCTATTTGGAAATTAAATAAAAAAAGAAGTTTAATGGAAAAGTAAATTGAGTAAAAATGGAAGTTGAAAAAAAATAAAAATGAATGTTGCATACAATTAAAAATGGAAGTTCATTCAAGAAACCATTATACGTTAACGATCTATTTGGAAATTAAATAAAAAAGGAAGTTGAGTAGAAATGAAACTTGAATAAAAAAGGAAGTTGAGTAGAAAAGAAACTTGAATAAAAAAAGAAGTTGAGTAGAAAAGAAACTTGAATAAAAAAGGAAGTTAAATAAAAATAAAAATGGAAATTGCAGAAAATTAAAAATTGAAGTTCATTCAAGAAACCACTATACACTAATGATCAATTTGAAAATTAAATATAAAAGGAAGTTGAATAGAAAAATAACATGAATAAAACTGGAAGTCGAATAAAAATAAAACTGGAATTTGCAGAAAATTAAAAATGGAAGTTCATTCAAGAAACCATCATACCTTAACGATCTATATGGAAATCAAATAAAAAAGGAAGTTTAATAGAAAGTAAATTGAATAAAAATGGAAGTCAAATAAAAAAAAAATGGAAGTTGTAGAAAATTAAAAATGAGAGTTCATTCAAGAAACCATTATACCGTTACGTTCTATTTGGAAATTAAATAAAAAAGGAAGTTGAGTAGAAAAGAAACTTGATAGAAAAAGGAAGTTAAATAAAAATAAAAATGGAAGTTGCCGAAAATTAAAAATGGAATTTCATTCAAGAAACCACTATACCTTAACAATCTATTTGGAAATTAAATAAAAAAGGAAGTTGAATTGAAAAATAACTTGAATAAAAATGGAAGTTAAATGAAAATAAAAATGGAAGTTGCAGAAAATTAAAAATGGAAGTGCAATCAAGAAACCACTATACCTTAACGATCTATTTGGAAATTAAATAAAAAAGGAAGTTGAATAGAAAAATATCTTGAATAAAAATGGAAGTCGAATAAAAAAAAATGGAAGTTGCAGAAAATTAGCAATGGAAGTTTATTCAAGAAACTATTATACCTTAACGATCTATTTAGAACTTAAATAAAAAAGGAAGTTGAATAGAAAAGAAACTTGAATAAAATAATAAGTTGAATAGAAATAAAAATGGAAGTTGCAGAAAATTGAAATTGGAAGTTGATTCAGGAAACCACTATATCTTAACGATCTATTTGGAAATTAAACACAAAAGGAAATTTTTATAAAAGTAACTTCAATAAAAATGGAAGTTAATTAAAATTAAAAATGAAAGTTGCAGAAAATTAAAAATGGAAATTCATTCAAGAAACCACTATACCTTAACGATCTGTTTGGAAATTAAATAAAAAAGAAGTTATGTAGAAAAGAAACTTGATTGAAAAAGGAAGTTAAATAAAAATAAAAATGGAAGTTGCAGAAAATTAAAAATGGAAGTTCATTCAAGAAACCACTATACCTTAACGATCTATTTAGAAATGAAATAAAAAAGGAAGTTGAATAGAAAAGTAAATTGAATAAAAATGGAAGTCGAATAAAAATAAAAATGTAAGTTGCAGAAAATTAAAAATGGAAGTTCATTTAAGAAACCACTATACCTTAACGATTTATTTGGAAATTAAATAAAAAAGGAAGTTGAATGAAAAGCAAATTGAATAAAAATGGAAGTTGAATAAAAATAAAAACGAAAGTTACATAAGATTAAAAATGGAAGTTCAATCCAGAAACAACTATACCATAAGGATCTATTTGGAAATTAAATAAAAAAGAAGTTCAATAGAAAAGCAAATTGAATAAAAATGGAAGTTGAATAAAAATAAAAATGAAAGTTGCATAAAATTAACAATGGAAGTTCAATCTAGAAACCACTATACCTTAACGATCTATTTGGAAATTAAATAAAAAAGAAAGTTCAAAATGAAAAGTAAATTGAATAAAAATGGAAGTGGAATAAAAATAAAAATGAAAGTTGCATAAAATTAACAATGGAAGTTCAAACCCGAAACCACTATACCTTAACGATCTATTTGGAAATTAAATAAAAAAGGAAGTTGAGTAGAAAAGAAACTTCAATAAAAAATGAATTTAAATGAAAATAAAAATGGAAGTTGGAGAAAAATAAAAATGGAAGTTCATTCAAGAAACCACTATACCTTAACGATCTATTTGGAAATTAAGTAAAAACGTAAGTTGAATAGAAAAATAACTTGATGAAAAATGGAAGTTGCAGAAAATTAAAAATGGAAGTTTATTCAAGAAGCCACTATACCTTAACGATCTATTTGGAAATTAAGTAAAAACATAAGTTGAATAGAAAAATAACTTGATGAAAAATGGAAGTTGCAGAAAATTAAAAATGAAAGTTTATTCAAGAAACCACTATACCTTAACGATCTATTTGGAAATTAAATAAAAAAGGAAGTTTAATTGGAAAGTAAATTGAATAAAGATGGAAGTTGAATAAAAATAAAAATGGAAGTTGTAGAAAATTAAAAATGGAAGTTCAATCTAGAAACCACTATAACTTAACGATCTATTTGGAAATTGAATAGAAAAGAAGTTGAATAGAAAAATAAATTGAATTAAAATGGAAGTCGAATAAAAATAAAAATGGAAGTTGCAAAAAATTAAAAATGAAAGTTCATTAAAGAAACCACTATACCTTAACGATCTATTTGGAAATTAAATAAAAAAGGAACTTGAATAGAAAAGAAAATTGAATAAAAATGGAAGTTGAACAAAAATAAAAAAGAAAGTTGCATAAGATTAAAAATGGAAGTTCAATCCAGAAACCACTATACCTTAACGATCTGTTTGGAAATTAAATAAAAAAGGAAGTTCAATAGAAAAGTAAATTGAATAAAAATGGAAGTTGAATAAAAATAAAAATGAAAGTTGCATAAAATTAACAATGGAAGTTCAATCCAGAAACCACTATACCTTAACGATTTGTTTGGAAATAAAATAAAAAAGGAAGTTGAGCAGAAAAGAAACTTCAATAAAAAAGGAAGTTAAATAAAAATAAAAATGGAAGTTGGAGAAAAATAAAAAAGGAAGTTCATTCAAGAAAGCATTATACCATTACGATCTATTTGGAAATTAAATAAAAAAGGAAGTTGAGTAGAAAAGAAACTTGATTGAAAAAGGAAATTACATACAAATGAAAATGGAAGTTGCAGAAAATTAGAAATGGAAGTTCATTCAAGAAACCACTATACCTTAACGATCAATTTGGAAATTAAATATAAAAGGAAGTTTAATAGAAAAGTAAATTGAATATAAATGGAAGTCGAATAAAAATAAAAATGGAAGTTGCAGAAAATTAAAAATTGAAGTTCATTCAAGAAACCACTATACCTTAACGATCTATTTGGAAATTAAATAAAAAAGGAAGTTGAATAGAAAAGAAAACTGAATAAAAATGGAAGTTGAATAAAACTAAAAACGAAAGTTGCATAAAATTAACAATGGAAGTTCAATCCAGAAACCGGTATACCTTAACGATCTATTTGGAAATTAAATAAAAAAGGAAGTTGAGTAAAAAAGAAATTTGAATAAAAAAGGAAGTCAAATAAAAATAAAAATGGAAGTTGTAGAAAATTAAAAATGAAAGTTCATTCAAGAAACCATTATACCTTTACGATCTATTTGGAAATTAAATAAAAAAGGAAGTTGAGTAGAAAAGAAACTTGATAGAAAAAGGAAGTTAAATAAAAATAAAAATGGAAGTTGCCGAAAATTAAAAATGGAATTTCATTCAAGAAACCACTATACCTTAACGATCTATTTGGAAATTAAATAAAAAAGGAAGTTGAATAGAAAAATAACTTGAATAAAAATGGAAGTTAAATAAAAATAAAAATGGAAGTTGCAGAAAATTAAAAATGGAAGTGCATTCAAGAAACCACTATACCTTAACGATCTATTTGGAAATTAAATAAAAAAGGAAGTTGAATAAAAAAAATATCTTGAATAAAAATGGAAGTCGAATAAAAAAAATGGAAGTTGCAGAAAATTAGAAATGGAAATTCATTGAAGAAACCATTATACCTTAACGATCTATTTGGAAATTAAATAAAAAAAAAATTAATAGGAAAGTAAATTGAATAAAAATAGAAGTTGAATAAAAATAAAAGTGAAAGTTGCATAAAATTAAAAATGGAAGTTCAATCTAGAAACCATTATACCTTAACGATCTATTTAGAAATTAAATAAAAAAAGGAAGTGGAATAGAAAAGAAACTTGAATAAAAAAATAAGTTGAATAGAAATAAAAATGGAAGTTGCAGAAAATTGAAATTGGAAGTTGATTCAAGAAACCACTATATCTTAGCGATCTGTTTGGAAATTAAATACAAAAGGAAATTTTTATAAAAGTAACTTGAATAAAAATGGAAGTTAATTAAAATTAAAAATGGAAGTTGTAGAAAATTAAAAATGGAGATTCATTCAAGAAACCGCTATACCTTAACGATCTGTTTGGAAATTAATTAAAAAAGAAGTTATGTAGAAAAGAAACTAGATTGAAAAAGGAAGTTAAATAAAAATAAAAATGGAAGTTGCAGAAAATTAAAAATGGAAGTTCATTCAAGAAACCACTATACCTTAACGATCTATTTGGAAATGAAATAAAAAAGGAAGTTGAATAGAAAAGTAAATTGAATAAAAATGGAAGTCGAACAAAAATAAAAATGTAAGTTGCAGAAAATTAAAAATGGAAGTTCATTCAAGAAACCGCTATACCTTAACGATTTATTTGGAAATTAAATAAAAAAGGAAGTTGAATAGAAAAGCAAATTGAATAAAAATGGAAGTTGAATAAAAATAAAAACGAAAGTTGCATAAGATTAAAAATGGAAGTTCAATCCAGAAAAAACTATACCACAAGGAGCTATTTGGAAATTAAATAAAAAGGAAGTTCAATAGAAAAGTAAATTGAATAAAAATGGAAGTTGAATAAAAATAAAAATGAAAGTTGCATAAAATTAACAATAGAAGTTCAATCTAGAAACCACTATACCTTAACGATCTATTTGGAAATTAAATAAAAAAGAATGTTCAAAATGAAAAGTAAATTGAATAAAAATGGAAGTTGAATAAAAATAAAAATGAAAGTTGCATAAAATTAACAATGGAAGTTCAAACCAGAAACCATTATACCTTAATGATCTATTTGGAAATTAAATAAAAAAGGAAGTTGAGTTGAAAAGAAACTTCAATAAAAAATGAATTTAAATAAAAATAAAAATTGAAGTTGGAGAAAATTAAAAATGGAAGTTCATTCAAGAAACCACTATACCTTAACGATCTATTTGGAAATTAAGTAAAAACGTAAGTTGAATAGAAAAATAACTTGATGAAAAATGGAAGTTGCAGAAAATTAAAAATTGAAGTTTGTTCAAGAAACCACTATACCTTAACGATCTATTTGGAAATTAAATAAAAAAGGAAGTTTTATAGGAAAGTAAATTGAATAAAAATGAAAGTTGAATAAAAATAAAAATGGAAGTTGCAGAAAATTAAAAATGGAAGTTCAATCTAGAAACAACTATAACTTAACGATCTATTTGGAAATTGAATAGAAAAGAAGTTGAATAGAAAAATAAATTGAATTAAAATGGAAGTCGAATAAAAATAAAAATGGAAGTTGCAAAAAATTAAAAATGGAAGTTCATTCTACAAACCACTATACCTTAACGATCTATTTGGAAATTAGATAAAAAAGGAAGTTTAATAGAAAAGTAAATTGAATAAAAATGAAGTTGAATAAAAATAAAAATGAAAGTTGCATAAACTTAAAAATAGAAGTTCAATCCAGAAACCACTATACCTTAATGATCTATTTGGAAATGAAATAAAAAAGGAAGTTGAATAGAAAAGTAAATTGATTAAAAATGGAACTCATATAAAAATAAAAATGGAAGGTGCAGAAAATTAAAAATGGAAGTTCATTCAAGAAACCACTATACCTTAACGATCTATTTGGAAATTAAATAAAAAAGGAAGTTTAATAGAAAAGTAAGTTGAATAAAAATGGAAGTCGAATAAAAATAAAAATGGAAGTTGCAGAAAATTAAAAATGGAAGTTCATTCAAGAAACCACTATACCTTAACGATATATTTGGAAATTAAATAAAAAATGAAGTTGAATAGAAAAGCAGATTGAATAAAAATGGAAGTTGAATAAAAATAAAACAGAAAGTTGCATATGATTAAAAATGGAAGTTCAATCCAGAAACCACTATACCATAACGATCTATTTGGAAATTAAATAAAAAAGGAAGTTTAATAGAAAAGTAAATCGAATAAAAATGGAAGTTGAATAAAAATAAAAATGAAAGTTGCATAAAATTAGCAAAAGGAAGTTCAGTCCAGAAACCACTTTACCTTAACGATCTATTTGGAAATTAAATATAAAAGGAAATTGAGTAGAAAAAAAATTCAGTAAAAAAGGAAGTTAAATAAAAATAAAAATGGAAGTTAGAGAAAATTAAAAATGGAATTTCATTCAAAAAACCACTATACCTTAACGATCTATTTGGAAATTAAATAAAAAAGGAAGTTGAACAGAAAGTGAATTGAATAAAAATGGAATTTGAACAAAAATAAAAATGGAAGTTGCAGAAAATTAAAAATGGAAGTTCAATCTAGAAACCACTATACCTTAACGATCAATTTGGAAATTAAATAAAAAAGAAGTTGAATAGAAAAGTAAATTGAATAAAAATGGAAGTCGAATAAAAATAAAAATGGATGGTGCAGAAAATTAAAAATGGAAGTTCATTCAAGAAACCACTATACTTTAACGATCTATTTGGAAATTAGATGAAAAATGAAGTTTAATAGAAAAGTAAATTGAATAAAAATGGAAGTTGCATAAACTTAAAAATGGAAGTTCAATCCAGAAACCACTATTTCTTAACGATCTATTTGGAAATGAAAGAAAAAAGGAAGTTGAATAGAAAAGTAAATTGAATAAAAATGGAAGTCAAATAAAAATAAAAATGGAAGGTGCAGAAAATTAAAAATGAAAGTACATTCAAGAAACCACTATACGTTAACGATCTATTTGGAAATTAAATAAAAAAGGAAGTTTAATAGAAAAGTAAGTTGAATACAAATGGAAGTCGAATAAAAATAAAAATGGATGTTGCAAAAAATTAAAAATGGAAGTTCATTCAAGAAACCAATATACATTAACGATCAATTTGGAAATTAAATAAAAAAGGAAGTTGAATAGATAAATAACTTGAATAAAAAAGGAAGTCGAATAAAAATAAAAATGGAAGTTGCAGAAAATTAAAAATGGAAGCTCATTCAAGAAACCACTACACCTTAACCATCTATTTGGAAATTAAATAAAAAAGAAAGTTTAATAGAAAAGTAAATCGAATAAAAAAGGAAGGTGAATAAAAATAAAAATGAAAGTTCAATCCAGAAACCACTATACCTTAACGATCTATTTGGAAATTAAAAAAAAAAAAAGTTGAATAGAAAAGTAAATTGAATAAAAATGGAAATTGCAGAAAATTAAAAATGGAAGTTTATTCAAGAAACCACTATGCCTTAACGATCTATTTGGAAATTAAATAAAAACGGAAGTATAATAGAAAAGTAAATTGAATAAAAATGAAAGTTGAGTAAAAATAAAAATAAAAATTGCATAAAATTAAAAATGGAAGTTCATTCAAGAAACCAATATACCTTAACGATCTATTTGGAACTTAAATAAAAAAGGAAGTAGAATAGAAAAATAACTTGAATAAAAAAGGAAGTTAAAGTAAAATAAAAATGGAAGTTGCAGAAAATTAAAAATGGAAGTTCATTCAAGAAACCACTATACCTTAACGATATATTTGGAAATTAAATAAAAAAGGAAGTTTAATAGAAATGTAAATTGAATAAAAAAGGAAGTCGAATAAAAATAAAAATAAAAGTTGCAGAAAATTAAAAATGAAGGTTCATTCAAGAAACCACTATACCTTAACGATCTATTTGGAAATTAAATAAAAAAGGAAGTTGAATAGAAAAGCAAATTGAATAAAAATGGAAGTTGAATAAAAATAAAAAAGAAAGTTGCATAAGATTAAAAATGGAAGTTCAATCCAGAAACCACTATACCTTAACGATCTATTTGGAAATTAAATAAAAAAGGAAGTTGAATAGAAAAATTACTTGAATAAAAATGGAAGTCGAATAAAAATAAAAATGGAAGTTGCAGAATATTGAAATTTAAAGTTCGTTCAAGAAACCAATATACCTTAATGATTTATTTGGAAATTAAATAAAAAAGGAAGTTGAATAGAAAAATAACTTGAATTAAAATGAAAGTCGAATAAAAATAAAAATGGAAGTTGCAGAAAATTAAAAATGGAAGTTCATTCAAGAAACCACTATACCTTAACAATCTATTTGGAAATTAAATAAAAAAAGAAGTTTAATAGGAAAGTAAATTGAATAAAAATGGAAGTCGAATAAAAATAAAAATGGAAGGTGCAGAAAATTAAAAATAGAAGTTCATTCAAGAAACCACTATACCTTAACCATCAATTTGGAAATTAAATAAAAAAGGAAGTTGAATAGAAAAGTAAATTGAATAAAAATGGAAGTCAAATAAAAATAAAAATTGAAGTTGCAAAAAATTAAAAATGGAAGTTCATTGAAGAAACCACTATACCTTAACGATATTTTTGGAAATTAAATAAAAAAGGAAGTTTAATAGAAAAGTAAATTGAGTAAAAATGAAAGTTGAATAAAAATAAAAATGAAAGTTGCATAAAATTAAAATTGGAAGTTCATTCAAGAAACCACTATACCTTAACGATCTATTTGGAAATTAAATAAAAAACGAAGTTTAATAGAAAAGTAAATTGAATAAAAATGGAAGTTGAATAAAAATAGAAATGAAAGTTGCATAAAATTATAAATGGAAGTTCAATCCAAAAACCAGTATACCTTAACGATATATTTGGAAATTAAATAAAAAAGAAGTTGAATAGAAAAGTAAGTTGAATAAAAATGTAAGTCGAATAAAAATAAAAATGGAAGTTGCAGAAAATTGAAAATGAAAGTTCATTCAACAAAAACCACTATACCTTAACGATCTATTTGGAACTTAAATAAAAAAGGAAGTAGAATAGAAAAATAACTTGAATAAAAAAGGAAGTTAAATAAAAATAAAAATGGAAATTGCAAAAAATTAAAAATGGAAGATCATTCAAGAAACCAATATACAATAACGATCAATTCGGAAATTAAATAAAAAAGGAATTTGAATAGAAAAATAACTTGAATAAAAATGGAAGTCGAATAAAATTAAAAATTGAAGTTGCAGAAAATTAAAAATGAAAGTTCATTCAAGAAACCACCACACCTTAACGATCTATTTGGAAATTAAATAAAAAAGGAAGTTTAATAGAAAAGTAAATCGAATCAAAATGGAAGTTGAATAAAAATAAAAATGAAAGTTCAATCCGGAAACCACTATATAGGAGTAGGTCGAGGGTAGTAGTGGCGAGAACTACCAACAGGGACCATTTTCTGGATGTTGGGTGTATAAACACGATTAACAGTGGATCTATTTAGAAATTAAATAAAAAAGGAAGTTGAATAGAAAAATGACTTGAATTAAAATGGAAGTCGAATAAAAATAAAAATGGAAGTTGCAGAAAATTAAAAATGGAAGTTCATTCAAAAAACCACTATACCTTAACGACCTATTTGGAAATTAAATAAAAAAAGAAGTTTAATAGAAAAGTAAATAGAATAAAAATGGAAGTTGAATAAAAATAAAAATGAAAGTTGCATAAAATTAAAAATAAAAGTTCAATCCAGAAACCACTATACCTGAACGATCTATTTGGAAATTCAATAAAAAAGGTAGTTGAATAGAAAAGAAACTTGAATAAAAAAGGAAGTTAAATAAAAATAAAAATGGAAGTTGCAGAAAATTAAAAATGGAAGTTCATTCAAGAAACCACTATACCTTAACGATCTATTTGGAAATTAAATAAAAAAGGAAGTTTAATAGAAAAGTAAATTAACTAAAAATGGAAGATGAAAAAAAATAAAAAAGAAAGTTGCATAAAATTAAAAATGGGAGTTCAATCCAGAAACAACTATACCTTAACGATCTGTTTGGAAATTAAATAAAAAACGAAGTTGAATAGAAAAATAAATTGAATAAAAATGGAAGTCGAATAAAAATGAAAATGGAAGTTGCAGAAAATTAAAAATGGAAGTTCATTCAAGAAACCAGTATACCTTAATGATCTATTTGGAAATTAAATAGAAAAGGAAGTTCAATACAAAAGTAAATTGAATAAAAATGGAAGTTGAATAAAAATAAAAATGAAAGTTGCATAAAATTAAAAATGGAATTTCAATCCAGAAACCACTATACCTTAACGATCTACATGGAAATTAAATAAAAAAAGAAGTAGAATAGAAAAATGAGTTGAATAAAAAAGGAAGAAAAATAAAAATAGAAATGAAAGTTGCAGAAAATTAAAAATGGAAGTTCATTCATGAAACCACTATACCTTAACGATCTATCTGGAAATTAAATAAAAAAAAGAAGTTTGGTAAAAAAGAAACTTGAATAAAAAGTAAGTAAAATAAAAATAAAAATGGAAGTTGCGGAAAAAGAAAAATGGAAGTTCATTTAAGAAACCGCTTTACCTTAACGATGTATTTGGAAATTAAATAAAAAAGGAAGTTTAATAGAAAAATAACTTGAATAAAAATGGAAGTCGAATAAAATTAAAAATGGAAGTTGCAGAAAATTGAAAATGAAAGTTCATTCAACAAAAACCACTATACCTTAACGATCTATTTGGAAATTAAATAAAAAAGGAAGTAGAATAGAAAAGTAAATTGAATAAAAAAGGAAGTTAAATAAAAATAAAAATGGAAATTGCAAAAAATTAAAAATGGAAGTTCATTCAAGAAACCAATATGCAATAACGATCAATTCGGAAATTAAATAAAAAAGGAAGTTGAATAGAAAAATAACTTGGATAAAAATGGAAGTCGAATAAAATTAAAAATTGAAGTTGCAGAAAATTAAAAATGAAATTTCATTCAAGAAACCACCACACCTTAACGATCTATTTGGAAATTAAATAATAAAGGAAGTTTAATAGAAAAGTAAATCGAATCAAAATGGAAGTTGAATAAAAATAAAAATGAAAGTTCAATCCGGAAACCACTATACCTTAACGATCTATTTGGAAATTAAAAAAAAAAAAGTTGAATAGAAAAGTAAATTGAATAAAAATGGAAGTCGAATAAAAATAAAAATGGAAGTTTATTCAAGAAACCACTATACCTTAACGATCTATTTGGAAATTAAATAAAAAAGGAAGTATAATAGAAAAGTAAATTGATTAAAAATGAAAGTTGAATAAAAATAAAAATAAAAGTTGCATAAAATGAAAAATGGAAGTTCAATCCAGGAACCACTATACCTTAACGATCTATTTGGAAATGAAATAAAAAAGGAAGTTGAATAGAAAAGTAAATTGAATAAAAATGGAAGTCAAATAAAAATAAAAATGGAAGTTGCAGAAAATTAAAAATGGGAGTTCATTCAAGAAACCACTATACCTTAACGATCTATTTGGAAATTAAATAAAAAAGAAAGTTTAATAGAAATGTAAATTGAATAAAAAAGGAAGTCGAATAAAAATAAAAATAAAAGTTGCAGAAAATTAAAAATGGAAGTTCATTCCAGAAACCACTATACCTTAACGATCTATTTGGAAATTAAATAAAAAAGGAAGTTGAATAGAAAAGCAAATTGAATAAAAATGGAAGTTGAATAAAAATAAAAAAGAAAGTTGCATAAGATTAAAAATGGAAGTTCAATCCAGAAACCACTATACCTTAACGATCTATTTGGAAATTAAATAAAAAAGGAAGTTCAATAAAAAAATAAATTGAATAAAAATGGAAGTCAAATAAAAATAAAAATGGAAGTTGCAGAAAATTAAAAATGGAAGTTCATTCAAGAAACCACTATACGTTAACGGTCTATTTGGAAATTAAATAAAAAATGAAGTTTAATAGAAAAGTAAATTGAATAAAAATGAAAGTTGAATAAAAATAAAAATGAAAGTTGCATAAAATTAAAAAAGGAAGTTCAATCCAGAAACCACTATACCTTAACGATCTATTTGGAAATTAAACAAAAAAGTAAGTTGAATAGAAAAATGACTTGAATAAAAATGGAAGTCAAATAAAAATAAAAATGGAAGGCGCAGAAAATTAAAAATGGAAATTCATTCATGAAACCGCTATACCTTTACGATCTATTTGAAAATTATATAAAAAAGGAAGTTGAATAGAAAAATGACTTGAATTAAAATTGAAGTGAAATGAAAATAAAAATGGAAGTTGCAGAAAATTAAAAATGGAAATTCATTCGAGAAACCACTATACCGTAACGATCTATTTTGAATTAAATAAAAAAGGAAGTTTAATAGAAAAGTAAATTGAATAAAAATGGAAGTTGAATAAAAATAGAAGTGAAAGTCGCGTAAAATTAAAAATGGAAGTTCAATCCAGAAACCAGTATACCTTAACGATCTATTTGGAAATTAAATAAAAAAGGAAGTTGAATAGAAATAAAAATGGATGTTGTAGAAAATTAAAATTGGAAGTTCGTTCCAGAAACCACTATACCTTAACGATCTATTTGGAAATTAAAGAAAAGACGAAGTTGAATAGAAAAATTACTTGAATAAAAATGGAAGTCGAATAAAAATAAAATTGGAAGTTGCAGAAAATTAAAAATGGAAGTTCATTCAAGAAACCACTATACCTTAACGATCTATTTGGACATTAAATAAAAAAGGAAGTTTAATAGAAAAGTAAATTGAGTAAAAATGGAAGTTGAATAAAAATAACAATGAAAGTTGCATAAAATTAAAAATGAAAGTTCATTCAAGAAACCACTATACGTTAACGATCTATTTGGAAATTAAATATAAAAAAGGAAGTTGAGTAGAAAAGAAACTTGAATAAAAAAGGAAGTTAAATAAAAATAAAAATGGAAATTGCAGAAAATTAAAAATAGTAGTTCATTCAAGAAACCACTATACATTAATGATCAATTTGGAAATTAAATAAAAAAGGAAGTTGAATAGAAAAATTACTTGAATAAAAATGGAAGTCGAATAAAAATAAAAATAGAAGTTGCAAAATATTAAAAATAGAAGTTCATTCAAGAAACCACTATACCTTAACGATATATTTGGAAACTAAATAAAAAAGGAAGTTGAATAGAAAAATTACTTGAATAAAAATAGAAGTTGAATAAAAATAAAAATGGATGTTGCAGAATATTAAGGCCAAGTTTGGGAAGACTAAAAAAGTGCACTTTTTGTCTTTTTGGACTAAAAAATTGAGGTTGAAAATATAGATGTTTGGGTTAACTTTTTGACTTTTTATTGAAAAATGTGTAATAAAAAATTGTAAAAATTGATTTGTAGGGAAAAATTTGATTGGGAGTTGTGCAGCCGTAATTGTTGACTTTTGGTGAATAGTGTTAACTTTTTAGCTTTTTGAGTAATTTTTTTGGCTTTTTGGCTTTTTTGGATCTTCCCAAACTTGGCCTAAAAATGGAAGTTCAATCCAGAAACCACTATACCTTAACGATCTATTTGGAAATTAAATAAAAAAGGAAGTTCAATAGAAAAATAAATTGAATAAAAATGGAAGTCAAATAAAAATAAAAATGGAAGTTGCAGAAAATTAAAAATGGAAGTTCATTCCAGAAACCACTATACATTAACGATCTATTTGGAAACTAAATAAAAAACGAAGTTTAATAGAAAAGTAAATTGAATAAAAATGAAAGTTGAATAAAAATAAAAATGAAAGTTACATAAAATTAAAAATGGAAGTTCAATCCAGAAACCACTATACCTTAACGGTCTATTTGGAAATTAAACAAAAAAGGAAGGTGAATCGAAAAATGACTTGAATAAAAATGGAATTGAAATAAAAATAAAAATAAAAATGGACGGTGCAGAAAATTAAAAATGGAAGTTCATTCATGAAACCACTATACCTTAACGATCTAATTTGAAAATTAAATAAAAAAGGAAGTTGAGTAGAAAAATGACTTGAATAAAAATTGAAGTCGAATAAAAATAAAAATGGAAGTTGCAGAAAATTAAAAATGGAAGTTCATTCGAGAAACCACTATATCATAACGATCTATTTGGAAATTAATTAAAAAATAAAGTTTAATAGAAAAGTAAATTGAATAAAAATGGAAGTTGAATAAAAATAGGGGTCATGCTTAAGTGTGCAACCCCCTTAAGGTTGCACATCATATGCAACCCAATTGTTAGCCGTTAGATTACAATAATTGATCAAGACCATTGAATTGTTTAATCGTTAAAAAGTTGAAACCGGGGCAACCGGTTAATGCTTGTATTTGCATGATTGCAACCCACTCACTCTCTGTATTTCGTCTCTATCTCTCTCTGTTCTCCTCTCTGTGTAAGGTTGAGTCAGTGTAACTGTTGATTTCCATTAACAGGGAGAAGCCCCTGTTGGGTTCGTTCCATTGACGAAGCTCTGTAAGGAACAGAATAACGGGCGATTTCCAACAACAACGTAACTAGAAGGCTGTGTTGGTTCCATTGCTGAAGTGAAGCCTTTCTCTCGAACTAGATATGAGGTATGGAGCTGTCTCCCTCTCTGTCTCTCTGGCCCGTTCACTTCAGCTATTTTCCCTCAACTAAACCCCCATCCTAACTTCAACCGCTCTACGCTTCGCTCCAACGGAAACCCCTCCATTGGCAGCTAACCTTTCTCTTTCTCTTTCTCAAGCGTGTGTTTGTGTTTGCACAAACAGGTAAACCGTGTGAAAATGTCATGTTTGTGTTTGTGTTAACAATTTTCGGTCATCAAGTAATTGTTTGTAGTAATGTCATGTGCAGTATGGCCCCAGCGGAAGTTAAAAGGGAAGGTGATGATTATGACATTCCAAATGAAGCAGATGACATTCATTTAATGAATGAAAGTCGGGCAGAACCTGATCATGGTTGCGAAGCTGGTCCGAGCAATGAAGAAGCAACCAACATGAACGTTGAAGATGGCGGAGCCGATGTGAAAAAAGAAATGGTTGACGATGCTCATCGCAATGACATGGTTGGTGATGTTGAACGTGCTATTCTGGAACAGAAATTTGATTCGGTCGAAGATGGAGAAGATTTCTACAATGCGTATGCTAAAGCCAAGGGATTTAGTATACGAAAATCCAGATTTAACACAAATAAAGAGGGAAAGGTCATTAGTAGGCTGTGGTTGTGTTCAAGGGAAGGTCAGAGATTACCAAAATACTTGGACCGTGTTGCTGAGAAGAGTAGAGCTCCCAAGGCACTAACAAGAGTAGGTTGCAAAGCCCAATTTCGCATACGGTACGATGCGGATGCTGGTGAAGGGGGAAAGTATGTTGTGACTCACTTCGTCGCAGACCACAACCATGAATTGGCGGAACAACACTGTATGATGTATCTGAGGTCACATCGCAGTTTAAACAGCGCTGACAAAGCTCAAGCAATGGCTATGCGCAATGTCGGTGATAAGACTAGCCAAATCATGGACTATATGGTAAATCAGTCCGGGTCTTATGAGAATGTTGGTTTCATCCGTACGGATCTGCACAACCATATTCAAGCCGAACGTAGAGCAGAAGTTGAGGATGGTGATGTGCAGGGTGAGTTGGTTTACCTATGCGCAAAACTTGATGTTGATGCACGTTTTTTTTACAAGTATGATGTGTGTAACGATAACAAGTTACAAAATCTGTTCTGGGCAGATTCGAAATCGCGGGCCGACTACGCAAAGTTTGGTGATGTGTTGATATTTGACTCAACTTACAGAACCAATGCATACAAGAAACCTTTTGTCATGTTGGCTGGTGTGACTAGCCACTTTAGGACCACGATATTTGCATGTGTTTTGCTAGCTAATGAGACAATTGAGACATACACATGGGTTTTGGAAACATTTATGGAGGCGATGGGCAATAAAGCACCTGTGTCCGTACTGATAGATGGGGATAAGGCGATGTGAGAGGCAATTAGAAGAGTATTTCCAGATGCAAGACATCGATTATGTAATTGGCATCTTGGGAAAAATGCTGTTTCAAATGTTCACATAAGTGGCTTTGCACATGCTTTCAAGCAGTGCATGGACATG
This sequence comes from Camellia sinensis, assembly GCF_055761805.1. Classification (NCBI taxonomy): domain Eukaryota; kingdom Viridiplantae; phylum Streptophyta; class Magnoliopsida; order Ericales; family Theaceae; genus Camellia; species Camellia sinensis. The sequence continues at coordinate 8,421,309 of NC_138962.1, read as the reverse complement.
GAAACGAATGAGACAAAGTTTGAGCATGGCTGGACGACAATGGTCGAAAAATTTGGACTTCAAACCAACAGTTGGGTGTTGGAGACATATGAGAAGCGTCATATGTGGACTGAGGCATATATGCGTGGACATTTCTTTGCTGGGATGAAGAGCACTCAGCGCTCGGAGTGTACAAATGCTTATTTTAATCCCTTCCTCCAACACAAATTGAAGCTATATGAATTCGTTAGGCACTATGATCGGGCTCTTGCAAGGATAAGGTATAACGAGGCTGGAGATGATGCTGAAACAAATAACACTTTTCCAGTATTGATTACTCCATTGCGAGATATAGAGAGACATGGAGCTGAGCTATTCACCCGAAATATATTTAGAATGTTCCGTGATGAAATCTTAGAAGAGGGGAAGTTGAATGTGAAGGACGTGTTCCCTTTGCCAGATGGTCAGAAATGCTACTATATTCATAAGTACAAAGTGAAGGACAGATCATGGATAGTAACACACAGTCCAATGGATGCTGCAATGAGATGTTCTTGCATGAAGTTTGAGTCGTTAGGGCTACCTTGCTGCTACATGATATGTGTTATGAAAGTTGAAAATTTAACGCAAATTCCCCTAACTTGTGTGCTGCATAGATGGACAAGGGCTGCAAGCAAGGATGGCCAGCAATGGCCTCAACCCTCAATTGATAGCACTACAACACAGACGGCCCGATATGGGATATTGTGTTCTTCCTACAACGAAATGTGTTTCTATGCCTCGTAATCAACAGAAGGTTTCAAAGATGCTAGGGATGCATGTCTTCCGATGATGAGCCGGATGAAGGAGTTATATGAGAGGAATTTGAACGGTGGGAATGGAGACAAAGGGAAACATTCATTCCGTCGACAATTTGGAGTAGAAGATCCTGATGTTGTGAAGACAAAAGGGAACCCAGGACGGGTCTCGTCCAACTGTCGAAGACCAAGAAAATGTGGGAATTGCAAATGCATTGGGCACACAAAGCGAACGTGTCCTAAGGTTCGGTTTAGCCGAACAGTGGGTACTAACTCAGATGTAGATACACCCCACATAACTGACCGTGAGTACAATGCGGAGTCATTGCCCGTTCGCTACAAAACTGGGTTGGTGGATCCAAGTACACCGCACATTAAGCAACGGCGACTATTTTTCGATGTTTCTCCTGATTCCAAGCAGCCTGTCGGCCAATACGGTAGTGTTGAAGTAGCAGTGTGGAAAAATGATTTGAACACAATTGATGAGGTGAATCAGGTAATTGTATAATTTGTATGATTTACTTATTCCCTTAATTTATTAGGTAGACAGTACTAGCTATTGAAAACACATGGAAATAATGTATGCAGTTTTCATTTTGCACGGATTGCTGTACGTAACGTGTAAATAATTGGTTATGTACAATGCCAGGAAATGGCACAACGTTACTTATGTACAAGGCCACGAGTTGTAAATTTCCCATATTGTTTAGAGTGATGTTGTCATTTGTGTTTGCAGTGACTTGTCATTTTCAAAACTAATTGAAGGTGAGGTAAGATATATATGGGTTGTCTGTGTGTTGTTTTGGGTGGGAAATTGGCTTATGTCTGTATTCCAAGATTCCTATTGCGGGTTGCTTGTTTCTGTTCCATATTTGGTTGGATCTAACTGAAGGGTTTTTTGCAGTGTGGTTTATCAACTAACGATGTGTTTCGCTTCGTATTGATTTGTTATGACTTGTGTCGGTAAATTAGTATTATATTTCGAGTAAAATACGAATTTTGTCCAAGTGGGTTTGCAAAATTACATACCAGCACATGCATTTTGTATATAATCCAAGTGGCAGTTAATTTTGGGTGTTACTTGGTGAAAGTAACCCAACGAACTCGTTACTTTATCTCCATGCCGATTGGTATATGAATTATGAGTTACGAACAGGAGTTGTGAAATTATTTAATGTTTACTATGGAAGTTGTTAGTAAAATCATGGTGGGCCTATATCGACAGCAACGAAGCAGTAATTTAAAGTTGACAAGTTCAAGAAGAAAATCAAGCAATTGTGGTATTGGTTCAAATGCCTGAAATGGATGAAGACTTCTTTCGATGAACTGATGGTAACAAAGTAGAAAGTAACAAAGTAGAAAGTAGAAAGTAGAAAGTAGAAAGTAGAAAGTAAGTTGTTGTGTTGTTGTGTTGTTTGTAACAAAGTAGAAAGTAGAAGGGAAAAAACTACACAGAAGTTACAATGTAGAAAGTAAGTTGTGTTGTTGTTCGTGTCCTCTCTCTCTCTACAAACATTCTGCCCTTTATAGCTATAAAATTCCCACGACCCCATGATCTTCCAATTCTGCAACTACTTCTGTACAACTTCTGTAACTGCACGGTCATTTCTGTGTATTGAAACCACATAAAAGCTTCACTTGTACCTGTCGAAGTGCATATAATTGAAGTTGCCACCTGTGCCCAGGTCCTTTTAGCCTTTCCTCGACAGATACAGACTCCCAATTCATTCATGTTTCCTCTTGGAGGGTGACCACTAAATCCATGAGCATTGCCAGTAACTGCTCCAGCGTGTAAGTCAGGTGGCATGCAAGATTCAATGTTAGTTGAATGGAGCAGCTGTTGGGAGGATGTGGGAAAAATAGGTGCAAAGAGGAATTTTTAATCTAATATCCAATCAGAATGTAGGTGAAAATATGAGTGAACTTTTTTTTAAAAAAAAAGGTAGTTCCCATTTTTTTGATTATAAACCTGAGATGTATATTTTGTTTTTGATATAAATAAGTTGTGTATTTTCGTTACGTAAAATGTAGGACAACAATTGTGTTTAAGTCATTACAATAAATCCATGAGCACTGCCAATGTAGGACAACAATCTTTCATGTTTCCTCTTGGAGGGTGGCCACTAAATCCATGAGCACTGCCAGTAACTGCTCCAGCGTGTAAGTCAGGTGGCATGCAAGATTCAATGTTAGTTGAATGGAGCAGCTGTTGGGAGGATGTGGGAAAAATAGGTGCAAAGAGGAATTTTTAATCTAATATCCAATCAGAATGTAGGTGAAAATATGAGTGATCTTTTTTTTTTTAAAAAAAAAGTAGTTCCCATTTTTTTGATTATAAACCTGAGATGTATATTTTTTTTTTTGATATAAATAAGTTGTGTATTTTCGTTACGTAAAATGTAGGACAACAATTGTGTTTAAGTCATTACAATACAGAAAAAGGTTATTTCAAACATATTTTCAAGTTTACCGACATTGAATATATTTTGATTAAATTACAGGGAAAATTCAATATTTGGCAGAGTTTGATGATTCATAGTCAGGGGCAGTAACAGTGAGTGGCCAAGTGTTGCGGTTCATTGACCCAGTTTGCAAGGATTGTGGTTGTGTTTAGTGGACAATATTCTGTCGATTTTTGTCTCATAATGATGAGGGACATGCCCCACAACGGTGAAAAGGAAGGTCGACAGGGAAGAGTCAATATTTGGCAGAGTGGACTTGAAGATTCGAAGTCAGGGGGCAGTTACAGTCGCAGTTATGGTGTAGACGTGTAGGATCATGCAATGATGGGCCACAAAAATAGTATACGGATATCGAAACCAACGATCTCCGTTCTAGGCATTCCAAGTATACTAAACCTCCACTTCTATCTGTCAATCACCCTTTTGTTGTGTTTATTTCATGGCCACCAACTGTTTGAAACTTCTGTCGACAGAGCAAGGCTCCTGCTTTGTCTCATGCTTCCTTCTGAAAGTATGCCCAGTAACTCATAATAATGAGGGACATGCCCCACAATGGTGAAAAGGAAGGTCGACGGGGAAGAGTCAATATTGGTTTTCAGGGGACTTGAAGATTCGAAGTCAGGGGGCAGTTACAGTGGCAGTTATGGTGTAGACGTGTGGGATCATGCAATGATGGGCCACAAAAACAGTATACGGATATCAATACTAAACCTCCACTTCTATCTGTTGAGCTCCCTTTTCTTGTGTTTATTTCATGGCCACCAACTGTTTTAAACTTCTATCGACAGAGCAAGGCTCCTGCTTTGTTTCATGCTTCCTCCTGAAAGTGTGCCCACTAACTCCATGACTGGTGGTAAAAACTTCCCCTATCACTTCTAGGTGACCCACATGCAGAGAGCCCACTTTCAGGTCGTGGACATTCCTTCAGACTTGGCCACATGCCCTCAATTAAGTGGACCATCTGTCGACAGAGACTGGCAAAACTTGGTGCAAACAATGGCCCCCATGTTCAAGTTAAATATTGCGGAAGTGATTGAGACCCCCTCTAATGACCACCTGCACCACCACCCCCCCACACATACACACACGTGGGGGCTGCTGATTGGAGAAGGAAAAAAAATAAGAAATTAAAAAAAATATATAAAAAAAGTGGCCAATGAGAGAGAGAGGGGGTCATGGGGGTCCCCCCTTGTGGGGGTCCAAGTCATATGATATTTAACTTCAATCAGGGGGCCATTGTTTGGGCCCAATAGCAAATTTCTTAATACGGGCCCAAAACAAACATAAAGTACAGCCCAATATAAGAGCTTTTAAATATACTGGCCCCATCATAAGCTATAAAAACCCACCCTTTCAACTTCAAACCACTTCATTTCCCTCTGATTCGAACTCCCTAGACTGTACTCCTTCTTCTCAGCCATTGCCGTTCAAAACCAGAGCACCACAAAACCCTAAGCCATGGCGCCGAAAAAATCTCAACCATCTCCATCTGAGGAGAACAATGAAGACCTACTCCGCTTCCCAGACCCTATCAGAGCACGTATCGCTCCTCTAAAATTTGCTGCAACCCTATTGCCCAGCACAAGCTCTGTCGCTAAGGCTACTCTAGGCCTTACCTTCGCGTCTTACATCCCAGACGAGCTAGCTCCATACTATCCCCTTGGTAATGGTGAGAACCTTCTTCTCAACCAAGCTGGACTCAAGTGGACTAACTGGAATGTCAGCAAAAACCCACTCAGAGGGTGGAGGTTACCAGACTCTGATTGGCAAAGCTGGGCCAGGAGAATTGAAGGTCACGACGCTGAAGTATGGAAGCACCAGGGCATTGGTGAAGCAATTAGACTGTCGACTAAAATTTATGACGTGGACAAAGGGCTGATTGCTGCTGTTGCATGCTTTTGGTCGCAGTCTAGTAACTCCCTACTCCTCAATTTTGGTATGATTTCCCCTACCATCTTAGATGTAGCTCACTTGACTGGTCTCCCAATCTTGGGCAATACAATTCATGCTCTCCTTGAGCCTCCAAAAGTGACATTTACTTTAAACACTGACATGTGCTATACAGATTTTGCCAAAAAATACCAAGGCAAGCCTGGTTCCCCTATCGATGACAAAGAAAGAACTGTTTTTTACTTACTTTGGCTTTGTGAGTTTCTTTTTTGTGTCCCTGGGTACAAGATCACGAAAGAATACCTCCCCCTTGCCTTATGTATGCAAGATGGCCAACTTATGGCTTTAGCCCCTTATCTTCTTGCCACCCTTTACAAGGCCCTATTTTCCTTTGTCGACAAGAAGATTTCTGGCAACTGTGGTGGCCCCTTCTGGCTCTTCCAGGCCTGGTTGTATGCCTATTTCCCTGAGGCACGACCCGCACCACCTAACACCTTGAAACTTGTTTGCTACTCCTATGCTGAGCAACTGCTCACTTATAACAGCGAACCCATCCTCACTTTCAGAAATCATCTTACCATGTTTTACAACCTTCCTTCGCAAAGACCTTCCAACCTGTACATGCCATTTCAAAACTTTGAATTCTCCTCCAGTAGACTTCGCTTCCTCTTCACAGACCCTTCTGATTTACACAATGAGCAAGTCCAAGAACAAAATGAGAGTTGGAGACACATTCTCACCTCTAGACATGTCTTGGTTAGCTGTTCCATATCCTTCGCCAAGCTATCCAGCTGCAGTTTTGAGACATACTGTCCCAATCAATGGTCCATGCAATTTGGTCTTTCCCAGGCTATCCCTTATCCTTATTTCCACCCAACCATCCATGAGGAGATTGGGTCTAGAATCCACTTCAAAGATCCTACACAAGCTGAATCCATTCTGACAGAGAACACCAAACTTTTCCAAGATTTTGGCCCCTTCTTCTTCAAACCTGCTTCGGACTGCTCGGCTGCTTTTGACCATTGGTGGGGACTTATGTCTGCCATTATTTTCTGCAAGCCACTTGAAAGCTGCCTTAACGATACTTGTATTCATATTCAGGGCCGCATATCCTCGCCTTCCAAGCTTAAGGCTACAGGTATCCTTCCTTTATATACTTCATATCCCTGACTGTGTCATGCAATTTGTTTTGTTTTTTTCTCTACAACACTAACTTGTTTAACCTTTGACAGCCAAAATTGGGCCTGCTGCTGAACCATTGGTTAGGGACCAACGTAAAGGCAAGGATCCATTGGATGCAACTACTCAGACAAACACCCCCTCAGTTCTGAAATTAATGGCAGACTCTTTCGCAGCCGCGCAGACACAAGCACAGAGAGGAACTACCACCTGTACCCCTGCCGAGACAGAGGTCACGGCGAAGAAGAGAGAAGAGCCTTCCACTGCTCCTGCTCTAAGCACAGACCTAAGTGAGTGAGATATCCCTCTCAGCCAAATGGTTGGCCAAACAACATCAAATCCTTCAGGGCAGCTCTACCAAGTAAGCCTTCACTTTACATATTTACAGCATCTGAATTTCCATTCACGCCCGACTGATCACTTACTTTTGTGCAGAGAAAAAGGAGATTACTCCTTGCTGCTGCTGATGATGACGATGCTTCCACTTCTCCTCAACACATTCATCAAATTCCTAGTCCAATCAGCAATGTACCCACAGAACCCACTGTACAACCAACTCCACCACCACCTGAAGCATCGCAACAAACTTCCTTACAACCTGCTTCACAGTCTTCACCACAACAATCTACATAGTCTGCATCACAACATCCTTCCACTTCTCCTCAACACATTGTCCCTTCTGTCTCTAGCCCTCAACCATCACCATCCAACCCCTCCAATTCCCAAACGTCAAACAAAGAATCACAGAGGATTGAATTGGACATTTCAATCAACAGCCAATCCTCTCCAACAGATGACAACACAAAATCCCCTCAACCAGAAGTTCACCACAACCAAGGTAAATAGAAATACAAATGTTACTGTTCGTTTGGGAAAAAAAAAACTTCTCTTTAAGTAACTGGTATTGTTCTCCAATTTACAGGTATGGACATAATACAGGACTCATCTCCACGACCAATGGGCGAGACAGAACTTGAAGGCCCTCATGACTTTCCCCTGTTAGCAGAACCAGAGAAAGAACCTCAAGGCGCTGATGCTGCCGTTTCATCAGTACCAGAAATAACTCGTCCTGATGCCACAACCACAGCTGAACAAGGCCAACCGTCTGCGTGCACGTTATCAGGACAGGTACTACCATTTCCAACCTTATCCTATTTACTCTTTATTACTTGCAAGCATATATTCTCACCAAAATATTAATGTTCACAGGCCGTCGGTCCATGCTAGGATATTTGGGCCGAACTTTCTATTCTTCAACAAGATCTAGACGAAATATCCCCATTGCCTCAAAGGCTACATCTGTTTGATGCTGAAACTCAACAAACCTTAACCACCTTCATCAACCTCATTAACACCCCAATTGAAGAAATCATTCTCCACAAACCTGATGAAACCTTGGCCTGTCTTTCTGCTGTTATAAACCTCTCCCCTAATCCTTTCAACCCCATTCAACTAAAGCAATTGGCCAAGATCATCACGGAATGGCCAACCCTTTCAGAGATGGTTCAGACTTGCTCGAAGGATATTCAAACCAATAAGGATTTCATAAATGAAGCCCACACCATATCTACTTCACTCAAACTCAGCCAGCAAACCTCTGCAGCCATTCTTCAGCAACACTCAGCCATTCTTCAGCAGCAACATGACCAGCTTAATCAAGAAGCAAGGATGATGCTCTCCCAAATTAGACATCGTTCTGCATCCATTCAGATAACTAAAGCTGAGTTGGACCAAGCCCAAGCCATGCTGGCAGATGCTCAATTAGAGTGGGGTGTTCTAGCTGTTCTGTTCCCCAAATCCTAGGCTAGTTTATATATGCATTCTTTTGTATTGCATACTTAGGAATGATTTGGAAAGGTAGGAATGATTGCCTTTTTAATGATAAGATTGTTGATGGGCCTGAATTGGCTGAGATGGTGAAAGTGAGGGTTGCACTTTGCTGTAAGCAAAGTTATAGAGGCCTACAGTATTCAGTGGACGACATATTTTGTATTCTGGATAGTATCAAAGTCTAATTGAGGGGGTGGTGTTTGGTGTTTTTTGCTGCAAGGGTGCAGGAGTTTGGTCAATCTGTGGTATGCAGGATTTTGGTCAGTCTGTGGTATTACCATATCTTCTTGGTGGCTACTTTTGCTCTGCTGTGCTTCAATGTTGCTATGCTTTGCCTTATTTTTGGCTTGTTGCTCTGGCTTAGTTTATGGGGTCAAGCATGCTCATTTCTGGTTGCTGCTCTGCTATGCTTCAACTCTGCTCTACTATATATGTACTCTGTTGCTGCTATATGGGATCAACGAATAGGCTTAAGTCTGCTGCTGCATATTGGCCTTTTTGCAATTGTTTGAATGATGTTTTGGTGTGCTGTATTGGAAGTCTGCTGCTGGATTGGGGAAAGTTATTGGAGGTCTGCTGCGGGCTTTGTTGTAATTGTTGGTCTGCTGCCGTAGTTATTTTTGTTTTTTGGAGGTTGAAGGATCAGGCTCAAGTCTCAATGGAGGTTGAAGGTTCAGACTCAAGTCTCAATGGTGGCTGTATGGTCTGAAGTTTGTTCATGCTGCCTTGGAGTTTCATCTGGTTGCCCTGTTATGTGGTTTTGTGAGGATGAGCTTGGAGTTACATTCTTATTGTTTTCCTTCTGTTTTTGTTTCTCTTCGTTGGTCTCCAACCTCCTCTTTGTTGATGTATCATTGACACCTTGTATGTGCTTTTTCATCAATACAGTTTTTTGTTTTGCTGAACAAAAAAAAAAATTGAATATCAATACTCTGTGTTTTTAATGGTCTGTTGTATGGTTGTTTTTATTTTTTGTGCAATTTTTCACCGTTTGTGCATTGTTATGAAGTAATCAATTCCGCTTCAAAGTGCATTATAGTCACCGCTATTTGTTTGTTCTGTGGGCTTTTTTTTGCTTTGTTTTGGACAAAATCATGGCATTCAAAAAAATCGAACAAACATAATTCATATGGTAAAAGCGAACAAACATTACTACTTTCAACTTGCATTGTTTGTTGGACAAATATCACATTGCACTGGACAAACATTACTATAGTCATTTGGGCAAATATGACATTGCATTGTTTGTTCTGTACTGTACCCATAACATTGGAATTATGTGTATCACATTACGTACAGGCCACGATAAAAGCAAACAAACATTACTACTTTCCCTCGTTTGTTCCAGTCCCAAACATTGGAATTATGTGTACAATCAATACGCGTGGAAAATTAGTATTATCACAGCTGCGACCTAAAAAGTTGTCACGACAAGCTGATGCAGTAATCCAGTTGTGGTTGGGTATCGAAATTACACTCGTACTGGCAGGCCATGATAAAATCGCTGCCCTATTTGTTGTAATTGCAATCAATCACATGCACGAACGATACTCGCCCATCTTTGTATTGTTCACATCCATAACGAAGTCAAGCAGCAACTTCTGGCGCATAGAAGGATGAAACTATGTACAGAAAGCGAATAACACAAATCAGGTACATGTACAGTTACAGCGGTAGGAAATAAACAGATTTATTTCGCAATTGGAAATTAAGCGGTACAATGTACCTTGTATGGACCGCTGGGTATATCAGGCCGCTGCATGTACTTGATCACAAACATCCCACAGTCGAAAGTGCTACAAATGAAATGTAACATTCAGTTTCTCGTAAAATATAAGCAGGTTCGTTAAATGAGTGATTCAGGAGTGAAGTCAATGTGACGCAGGGTTTGTGGATTACTCGTCCAGCTATTGTAATGGCCTTTGTTCTAACATGCGGACCTCAAAGGTACGCATGTCTACAGCATATTCATTTCCAAACTGTAGTTGCAGTAAGGCATGAATTGTTTGAACCTGTTGCAGAATGAGACGGTTAGTTTATGTGAAGGATGTGACAGTGTGGAAGTAGATTTGTGAAATTCAGCACGACATACCAACATTTTTGCCGCGTTCAGCTTGTTGGTGTCCAGTGTGGCGGATGCCAATGAGTCAAATAGGTATGCCACACGGTCTACCATATCTATTTTTAGGCACACCCAATGTACTCCTCTATAATTGAAAGACATGTAAATCTACACATAAACACAAGTGAAGACATTGTTTAGAGGGCATGCGAACATGTACGCACTTTCATATTTACATTGACATTCAAGTAAATGGGATCGACATTCATATTACCGACGTTCATATTAAATCTACTCGCTTCAATGGGATGGGCATTCATATTACCTTCTGACATGCATCAAGCACCCCAGTATATTTGTCATGTCCAAAATATGATTTGACGATATTTTCATGGTTCAGAGGTTGAGTTTTTTGATTTAGTATCAAAGTCTGCATGTTTAGTGTGTAAAGTTCAGTCAGCCAAAGTTTTCTGAAAATGTCTTCTGCAATACACAACCGACCTAAAACACTTACTTACCGACACATATACTGGAAAGAACCACGCAGTATGCCTCCCGTCTTTGTGTACTTGCCGTTGTCCGTTAGTCAATTGAACCACGACCAAGTTGATTGGCTGGAACATTGTAACAAACCAGGCAACTTGCGAAATAAGGTTTGCCATTTGTTTAAATGTAATACGAAATAACAATGTCCCTACATGGATATGTCCATCATGAAAATATGGTGGAAATAACATTGTCAGATGCCACGACTTACAGTGTCGAATAGCCATGCCCCTGGTTTCAGCGTGCGCATGTCACGTCGCGTAGCACATTCGCAAGGCATTTCATGCAGATTCATAGACACGACAATGTCCCTACATAAAACGTATACATCAACCAGTAAGAAGCAACCTACAGCCTAGTAAAACTTAAACGTATCTGGCCTAACTCTACAACATAAGATTAGTTTTTTCTGTTGTACAACTATGGTAGATTTTCCTAATTCTACTAGGCTCCAATCCAATGAAGATTAGTTTTAAGTTTTTAAAAAACAAAATGAAAAGGCAAAGTTTTAGATATAACAACTCATGACATGTCCAATAGTATTTGCTAAAATAATATGTGAAAATTGAAATGCTCATTTACAGGTCAGCAAGTTAAAAAAAAAGAAACACGTTTTTTACAAACTGGAGCCAACAATATCCCAAAATGATCAAAATGGAAAATGTAAGCAGAGTAGAAGAAAATAGCTAAGGAAAATTGCACTTCATTATAAGTTTTCAAAAAAATTTGCAAATCATTGGTAAACTTTATTAAGTTTCATAATTAAAATTATAAAGATTTCCATGAATTTGTAAATATTTTTGTGAAAATATCAGTGGTTTGCAATTTTCCCAATAGGTACATGTGTGCAGGATAAGACCAAAAGAAGAAAACTTCAGACAGGAAATTTAGCCACTGATCTTTCCGTAGCCCACTGCATTAAATTCAAAGAAAATCCTACATACGACATGGATAAATCCATCATAAACCCATCAAAATCATAGAGAATGAAAAATTAAAGAACTGATACCTACAAGAATCAAATAAACATAGCACGACACATGAAAATTACGGAATTCAAACTTATTTCACAAATACTACGGAACAGGTTAATTGCGAGTACTAAACTCATCCGTACCTTTCATTGTTTCTGTCGTCAAGTACAGAGTCAACAACTTCGTCTTGGGCCGCTGATAAAACCTCTATGCTCTCCAGTGTTATCAAGTCCTTCTATCAATATAAACAATCAAGTAACATCAACTCCTTCTATTAATATAAACAATTAACTAACTCACCACTGTTCAGAAATTTAATTTGCAAAGTACATAACACATCCTTATGCATCTAAAATTGGTGAAGCGATGTCTAACTTCTGAACGGAACCGCTTGTCTAACCTGTGCAGTTTGGACAGGAGTTTGTTCGAAATCTGTAAGACAATTGTACAACATTTGTTACTGCAAACTTGCACTAGAATGACAAATATTAAAATACAACACAAATAATGGTTCTATTATGATCAGTAATGCTGTCGGCATCAATTGGTAATGAAACATACGAAAGGTGAAGTGATGTGGCGACTTGGGAATTTTTCGGCAGTAAGTCGAGTACTTATTTTGCTATCGTTGCACGAATGCATATCCCCTACGTCTGTCGCTTCAACACCTCTTCCTCTTCCTCTTCCCTTTCGTGTGCCTGTTACAATTTGTCCCGCTCCCAATGTTTGGGCAACCTTACCAGCAGAAGGATGCACATTGTCTGCTTCTCCTCGCATTGATGGCAAGGTTTGCAAATCATCAAACGAAGATAAACTCTGTTTTGCAACGTTCTTCATGGCCAGAAACTGAACTGAAAGAGATTTGCTTTCTTCGCTTGCATATGTTTCCTCCAACGCAAGGCCACGGTTGTTGTGCATGTCCCCAACTTCTTGGACGGTACGCAACTGTCCAACGTGCATATCAATTATCTCATTGGACAACATTCCATTCACATAATTGTCCTCCCAATCCACCCCCTGTAAATCTTGAACATTACCCTCATTTGGGCTACCATAATAATTTGGGAAGACCACACCGCCATCATGCAACTCAACTCCCATGGTAGGGTCAACACCCTTTTTCTCTGAGCGAGCCAATTGTGCTGTTTCCGATAAACCTGCCAGCATTTGCTGCATCATTTGCTTCATTTCAGCAATATGTGTCTGTTCAGTAAACGGTTGTTTCCCAGACAATATAGCTGCAACCAGTTCGTTCAGCATTCCTTTCAGTTCACCAATGGTGGAGGATATGTTAATGTTACAATTTCTTTCAGTCGACACCACCTAATCACATAAACACATACATTAACCTGGTACGATATTTCATCTTCAAGTAACCTCTGTGAACTGTGTGAAACATGTGTACTGATTGCTTTTGCTTACCTTTGCATTGTCAACAGCTTCCTTCCCTCGGAAATTGAGCAACATGTCCCTTATTTCCGCATTGCTATGAAGCACTTGCTTCATGGTTTCCTTCAGTTCACCAATGTCGGTCTCAACCTTGCTCAAACGAACATCATCAATCCGTGGCTTCTGTTTGTTATTGACATGGTGTGTGTCAATTGCGTCATCAATGTCGTTGCTTTCCGCTTTTGTTGGATGAAACTCCACCTAACATAGTTGTCAAATCGGGATTCAAATCATAAATGAAAATGGTAATGCACTGAATCGTTAATCGATCTTAACTGTGAATCGCAAAGTTTCGGTCTGCTTTCTTAAGTTGCACACAACATATGTGTACACACTTTACATATTAAATATATCTAATAAAAATTAATTACTCCATTCATCTGAAATGAAAAAAAAATTTGTTGTAAATGATGCTCATCTGGTGTGGATAAAAACTTCACAATCGATCCCATGTTTACCACTTTACCTTTTGCCAATTACATAAACAAAGAGAAACTTTCAATTACAAGCTAACTAACAATAACTGAACGACAATGTTTTGACCTTTTTACAAGGTTAAAAAACCAAAATTTTCAAGCTTTTCCAAAAATCTGACTTCAGGGCTTAACGAAAATTCATTTCATAACGGAAGTAGTACATAAAATTGAATTCGTAAGGCTACAACATCGTCCACATGGAAACTTTATGTTTTCCCCCCAAAAGTTCGAGTATTTCAGAGTAAATAGGGAGGGACAAACTGAAAATATGACGTACGCTAAGGAATGGGTCACTGTTTGTCACTGCTTGTCACCTAGTCATAGGAACACAAATTCTGTCTGTCACCGTTATCTATAACACAGGTGGGGCAATGCTGTCAAATGTGCAGAATGAATGGGTTGATTACCTCATGTTGCTGCAACATTTGCTTCCTTCCCATAAGTCGCCTCGTCTCCCGTATTTCGGCATCACCCCAATCATTTAGCCGAGGGATGGAGCGTGTAGTAGCCGACGTACTCTTACAGGGAGGGGCAAAACGATCCAAGTAAAATAGCTGCATTGTAAGGGGGAAAAGATATTTACTATACACTTCCGAGAAAACTAATCCGTATTCGCTAACAATGCATACAACTTACAACACAATCATATGTATGTGTTTATGTGTCTCGATGGCAGAATCCCCATGCAGCTTTCCGGTTAAAAAGATAAGCTTTTCGTGGTTACAAAAAATGTGGCCCGTACTGGTATATTTGTCATGCTGTTCAATAACAGGTAAGTTTGTATTTCGCAACGACTGCCATTTTATTGAACCATATGCACAGCAATGGATGAAATATGTAATCGGCATGGTACAAACAAACAACGGTCGATTACGTTACCATTAGAAGGAAAACACATCCAGTTGCCTCACGCTGAACTTTCATCTTATACTTCCGAACACCTTTGACAAGGAATTGCAGTGTCACCTTTGCCCAATTACATGCCCCCATACCGGTCACGTCCTTCACGGCATGAACGAACGATAGGCTCAATGCGGTCATTGTGGTAGGACACAACATGGCCCCCAACACGTACAGCGCAAACTTCCGCCGAAACTCGTCATCCGCACCATCACTCTCAGTCAGATAAACTCTCAACTGGTTCAAAGGAATGATTCCCTTAACAGCTCCAACCTCTTCATAGATATTGGGATATGCGTCTATTGAAGCAGTGAACTGCACGTCATTGCCTTCTGACCGTATACCCAATAAGACATGCACTTCCTCACAGGTGAGCCTCAGGTGACGGCCATGAATAGTCAATGAACACGTGTCGGGATCGAAGCTCTGTACCAACCATTGGCACATGTTGTGATCTATACGGGTACACTTTAACCCGAGGAGGCCACCGAGCCCAATATCAATGACTGCTTGCTTTTGTGCTTCGTTACACCGGTTCACGATATCAACAATTGCCTTCAATGATATGCGGACTTGCATTTTACTCTGCAATGTTATTAACGTGAACATTAATACAAAAAATTAACCAACATTGTGTCGATAGCAGGTCCTCCCCAAATGCAGTTACGAAAACACTAAGCACGTAAGTACCTTTGCAGATTTCTTTGCAACTTCTTCGCCCAATTCCTTGGCACTTGCCTTAGCCATGTCCTGAAACCTCTTTTTCTCATCACAGGGGAGTTCCTTCCACCTTTCCCCAATATCCTTTCGGATCTGTAAGTGTTACACCAACGTGACGCACATACAGGACAAATAGGAGCTGTAAGTTCAAAATAATTGTCACCAAAAGTTGTATCACTCGCAATGTGTGCACATTTTCTGGTATTTACATATGTTTGCACATACAAATTACTATTTCGCAAACAGTTGAAATAAAAACGAACATGGAATTTTACAAATAATCGGAGTTTATAAGAACATGCAATATGGCGTCTATGACTGCTGGAAATCGCTAAATGCGACACAATAGAAGCACATGACTGGTGTGCGCATGGAATAGAAGTCCATACTTTGCTATCACAGCAGTCACGTGTTTCCATCACGTTACTCTACTTACTACATGTCTGCACACTAACCATATTCGGTCCGGGGTTGTCTGCTTCTCGTCTTTCCTTGAATTGTTCCTGGCTGCAACCATTGTCAATTTCGGCACAAGTATATGTTAGATATGGATGGATATATATACATATATGTACACAATTTGTGACACAAACAAATTTGGTCCTAACTACATAATAATGCATCCGTAATGTCCAATTTTGGTTGCTAAAAATATAATAACC
This sequence comes from Camellia sinensis, assembly GCF_055761805.1. Taxonomy (NCBI): domain Eukaryota; kingdom Viridiplantae; phylum Streptophyta; class Magnoliopsida; order Ericales; family Theaceae; genus Camellia; species Camellia sinensis. The sequence goes on along the minus strand of NC_138962.1, from coordinate 8,405,383 downwards.
ACATCATTTCTGCAACAACAATTATAAATGGTCCAAATTATTTTGGCCCTTACTTTTGGTCTCTAAAATCTTAATTTCTTGTGAGTACAAACTAAAATCTGCACAGGTGCAAGCTATGAGTTCAAAATATGTAATGCAGAATTGTGCAAAAATACTGTCACACGTTTCTGACGAGAGGGATTCGTACTGTGAGCCGGTTTGAAGGACACAGATCGAACCTGTAAAAAATAAATTGCCCAAGTGGCCGCTTTCGACGAGGGGGCTCGATAATGTCAACCCTTTCCATTCGTGAACCTTTGCCACTTGCCTTCAATGTTTTCCTTTGCCTGTAACAAATATCAGCGTAAATGAAATTTTGTTCAAGGCCAAATTACATCGGTGGTATGTACGTTTTGTGCATTCTATCATCTTCGTCTATTAACTTTAAAGTTAGTCAATCTTGGCTTCATATTTCAAAAGTTGTGCCATTTTCGTGAAATTGGTAACGTCGTTTTCTGTTGTCACCGAAAATGATGAACTGAAGTGGTTTAGTATAACTCAGTGAATTATGCATTTCACAAATTCTCTCCGCAGAATACGCGACATGTGCCGTATGTGCACATATTCTAGTAAGAAATCGACACAGTTTTAATCCATTACACGAAATTCATGGTGCAATTTGAGGCTATCGCAAATGTGTCAAACTCAAATCGCACAACCTCCTGATGGCAGTACATAATGGCACAATATGCCATACACGAACAGACCGTGGTATTTAGTAGGTACAGGAAACATAACCTTGCAAACCTAACTGTATCAAATACTGAACGACATAAACTCACAGTTGCTTCGCATTGTCTGACATGTCGCCCATATCCAATTACGATAATTCCTGCAAAGAATTTCATGCAATATTCATAAGGATGCAGAAAGAACGTTACTCCCAAATTGTAACAAAACGAAATTGACTGTTAACAACTTACAATCAACAGACCATTGAGTCGTACGTGCATTGTACGAGTGGTACTTTTCGTTTATTTTCAACTATGATATGTTGTCGTTAATTTATGAAGATATGGCAAGCCACTGTTTTACGAAAATTAATTAGCCATATGTTGTACTCGTTTTATAGTATTTACGACTTCAAGCCCGAATCAACAACCAATGCGCACACTTGAAACAGGGCCACATCAGACATTCCACCCAACAGCACCCATACGCAACTTACCTTCATGCAGAGAAATAAAAACCCGACTACACTGCTCAACGAAGACCGTTTGTCACTTTGGAACTCCTCGATGGCAATATCAGTTTGTCACCCGTGTAGTTTGTATACCTAATCGTACTTATGGTTTCAATGACCTAAGGAGGAACAGTTTAATAGTTCAGAAATGGTAATGTCGTGCGAGTGGAACACAGTAGGTCATAATAATAATGTGCTCCGAAATAAAAAATAGACAGACTCACACATGCCTGAGAAAATGGTGATTGTTACCGTCGGCGACCTGGCGCAGTCGAAATGGAGACATAGAGAGAGAGTGTGTTACTGGAGGTGGACAGCAAAACCGAAATGCAGAGAGAAGGAGGGACAGCAAAGTTGCCGAAATTTTTATGGGAAATGGAAATAAGTTGGTGAGATTAGAAAGGCTACGGCATGTGGGTCATCATAAAAAGTACTGCATCTGTGGGATTTCAAAAGCGCTGTCTGGCGACTTTGGTTTTTGTTCCAAATTTGGGAGGGAAACGGAAACGTACGTAACACTACATATTAAGGCCAAGTTTGGCAAGTTGGGAAAAAAAACCAAAAAGTCAAAAAGATATTACTATTCACAGGAAGTCAAAAATTATGCCTACACAACTCCGAATTCTAATTTTTCCTTACACATTAATTTATACAATTTTGTAATACACATTTTTTCATAAAAGTCAAAAAGTTAACCCAAGCATCCATATTTTTTTCCTCATTTTTTTCATCCACAAAGACAAAAATTGCACTTTTTTTAGTCCAATTTTTTTCCTCACTTTTTAAATATAAGTAAATGTACTTTTTCACTTTTTGTGAAATATGAGTTCCGTTTGGGTTAGGGGTTGAAATGATGTGTGTGAGAGGTGATGTGACTTAAAATAATGTGATCCAAGTCAAAATAGTGACTTCTTGAGTTTTGGCTTTTTGTAAACATGCCAAACTAGCCCTAAAAGGTGGTTAGGAAGTTGCTATTTTTATGTTATTTTAGTATTTTCATATTTTTTAAATTTAATTTTTTGTGTTTTCAAAGTAATAGATTTTGTTGTACTTGGATATGATGTTTGTGACAGGAAATTTGCACTGATTATATGTGTTAATGCTGTTCGTCCCAGTGAATGGATCAGACAGGTCTAAGCTCCTCCAGCCCGTGTCCAAATGATCAAGCCCACCAGATAACCTGCAGGCAAGTTCAATGGGGAACGGAGTAGTCCCCCAGCGAACTCTCCGACGAGCAAGTTAGGAAGAGAAGCAGAGTATATGGGACAGGATTCGAGATAGAGAACTTAACCTTTTTCTTGTCTACAACATTTGCTTATATCCTTTTGTCATCATTTCGTTATCCCTTCCGACCTGCTCTCCTTGCCGAAAGCCTATGCTGAAGCTTACCTTGCTCAGGGTAAGGGGGTCCTGTTCCGACGGAGAGGTGTTGTCGTAATAAATGCTTTGATGGACTGCATTAATGGTGATGTGTAGTGGCAATAACTTTGCAGATCTTTGTCTGCTGATGTGGCTCGTCCTCCACCCACCGCGTGTCTGAATGTTGTTGATTCTTGGTGCCATATTGGATTCCAGCTGTTCCGGACTCCATTGGCAGGGTTATGCATTGGGCCCCGAATGATGGGCTCTGGTTATTTATAGTGGTTCATGGCCTTTGTGGGTGTCACGACCCCAAACCGCCCCTAGTAGTTTGGTGCCGTGATGGCCAGTAATCCGTAATTACCGAAGGCCAACTTTTCAAAACTTAACACAATCAGAGTATAGACATAGGGGGCTCACAAATGCGGAAGCAATAAGTCAAATACAAGTGGTCCATAAGAGCTGTGCGTAGATCAAAGCAATGCCAAACATTTTCAATTAACTTTACAACTTAAATACAACAGGGTACAAAAATACATGTTACATCTTGATCAAAAGGCTTCTCGAGCCGACATATACAAAATACAGCTAATACAAGTGAAGAAGCATGATTTTCAAGATTTGCCGACATGCAAAGCAGGGCATCGCCGACGTAAATACAAAAGTAAGGCCGACATAAGCACGGATTCAAAACAAGCATCCAAAACGATCTAGGCGTCGCCGCCGTCCTGCTCATCACCTACATATATATAGAGGGGTGAGTACAAAACTCAGTGAATGGTACTAAAAATAAAGGTTTTGCATGAACAAAGCCGAGGTCTTTCAAAACAAACTTATCGACTTTAGCAAGACGAGGGATGAACCGTATTCATCAATCAATTAATACAAGTAACCAAAGATGTTCACTAACATAGGCAAAACAAGGGATGAACCGTATTCATCATTCAAGTATCATAACATCGGCGAAGCAAGGGATGAACCGTATTCATCATTCGAGTAACATAACATCGGCAAAGCAAGGGATGAATCGTATTCATCATTCGAGTAACATAACATCGGCGAAGCAAGGGATGAACCGTATTCATCATTCGAGTAACATAACATCGGCGAAGCAAGGGATGAACCGTATTCATCATTCTAGTAACAAAGCTGTACGATCCGTAATCGTTTGGTCAAGAGTATTGCAAAAGTTTGGAGTCCTCCAATACAAGGGACTTGTGTTACTTAGGCCCGTAGCCCGATTTAACAAGGACCGTATCCTTTTTACACTTAGTACTGCGAAATTTTAGAGTCCTCCAGCACAAGGGACTTTCCAAGAACAACATCAAAACAAGGCTATTCATTCATGCTTAGCAAATACTCTCGTCAAAACCAAACAAACAAGATTTATCAAAAAGCAAGTGTAACATAGCTTTATTAGAAATACCACTCACCTAGTTCTTCAGGTGTAGATTCAAGCAAATATCAAGGACCTACAATCACATGGCAAGTCACATTCTCAAAGCAAGCTCTATATACAAGTAAATGATCTCGGCATTCTTGCCAGATCCAAGTCAAAGACAAAGCAAAACAAGCTGGGAGCTTAATCACTGCTCCCGTTCTCGAAAACACACTGGGCACCGCCCAGGACTAAGCCGAGGTCCCGTTAAACAAAGTCAGGAAAAAAACCTGGGTTTCCCTTTGAAGAGTATGAAGAACATGATCATTTGAAAGATGGATGCAAGCTCACAACTTGTTACAAAAACTGAGTTTTCATGCCAAGAGTTCAAAATATATGGACCTGGGTACCCATACAAGAAAGTCATGCAAGAACAACACAAAAACATGATTTTCGTTCCAAGCTTTTCGATCAAAACGAGACTTTCTTCAAGAACACATGAAAAACCATTTTCTCTACTAAAACTAACTTCAAAACGATGCAAGATCAGCAACACGAATCCGATCATGCAATGCAGCTAGATATACAGCAAGATCAACCAAAGGAGATCAAGATTCTAACCTCAAAACTCGGATCTAACGGTTCAAGCCACAAAGATCAAGCTTGGAAGACTACTCTCACTCAAGAACTCTTCTTCCTCTACTCTAGAGCTTCTCTCTCTAAAACAAAGATTTGAGACAAGAGAATGATTTGTTTTAGGGTCTGCCGGCTGCCTTAACAATCAGCTCGGACACGTGGCGTTATCGGATTGGTTCAGCTCCAAAAAGGTGATTGATAGACAAGACAAGTCTCTGACAAATCGTATGCAGCAAGCTCGGGTAAGACACATCGGCAAGGAGATGACATCGGCTCAAAACAAGGATCCAGCAACAGGATAACAAAACATCGGCTAGGGAGGACGACACTTGACTAAGCTGTGCCACACCTTGGCCGGGGTGCGCCACATCTCGGCCTAGGCCATACCTGCCTGCGGACAAGGTTCAAGTGCAAAACATCTCGGCAACGAATGCCCGAGGTGAAGACGGGGTTGAACAAGATCTCAAGATAGTTCTAAGTACAAAGGGTCAAAGGTGGACTAAGCTCAAGATGACCTCGGCTACGCACACACACCAAGCAAGGGTCAAGATTATGCAGCAACTTGAGCAAATCAAGGTAAGATAAAGCCTTCAAATTAACATAACAAGCAAGACCATGCAAGAATGTATGCAAGTACGACAAGAGTAAGGTGAGAGTTATTACATCCTAACCCCCTTAAGGAAGTTTGGTCCCCAAACTTAGATTACCTTGTTCCCAGAACAACTCCGAATAACGGATTCTCATATCCTCTTCCTTTTCCCACGTGGCTTCTGTGCCATAATGCTCCTTCCATTCGACCTTTACCATCGGTATCGATCTGTTCCTCAATTGCCTCACTTGTCTGCCAATAATTTTTATTGGCTTCTCTTCGTAGCCCAAATCTTCATTAACTGTGATCTCGGAATGATCAATTATATGCAGTGGATCTCGGATGTACTTCCTCAACATCGAAACATGGAACACATTGTGGACTTGGCTCAAATCTGGCGGCAAAGCAAGTCTGTAGGCAACGGGATTAATCCTCTCAAGGATTTCAAATGGCCCAATATAACGAGGTGCTAACTTACATTTCTTTCCAAATCTAGAAACTCCTTTCATTGGTGAAACCTTCAGGAATACATGATTCCCAACTTCGAACTCTATCTCATTCCTTCTCTGGTCGGCGTAGCTCTTTTGTCGGCTCTGGGCAGTTTTAATCCTCTGTTGGATAAGCTTAATCTTTTCTGTTGTCACTTGAATCAATTCGGGACCAAGCAGAGTTCTGTCTCCGACTTCGGTCCAACATATCGGCGACCTACATTTTCTTCCGTACAAGGCTTCATACGGCGCCATGCCAATGCTGGCTTGATGACTGTTATTGTAAGCGAATTCTACTAAGGGCAAATGCGTTTCCCAACTTCCTTGGAAGTCCAACACACAAAGTCTAAGCATATCTTCAAGCGTCTGAATTGTCCTCTCAGTCTGCCCATCTGTTTGAGGATGGAAAGCTGTACTAAATCTCAGCTCGGCTCCAAAAGCCCTCTGTAGACTCTGCCAAAACCTAGAAACAAATTTAGGATCTCGGTCTGAAACAATTGACATCGGCACTCCATGAAGTCTGACAATCTCGTTCACATATAGCAAGGCAAGTTGATTGGCGTTGAAGGTAGTCTTAACGGGTAGAAAGTGTGCTGACTTAGTTAACCTATCCACAACAACCCAAATTGAATCCATACCCTTTGGTGTTTTCAGCAACCCCATCACAAAATCCATGGAGATGTGCTTCCATTTCCACTCAGGAATCGGCAAAGGTTGAAGGAGTCCTGCTGGTCTTTGATGTTCTGCCTTCACTTGCTGACAATGTAAACACTGGGACACAAATTCGGCTATTTCCCTCTTCATATTTGGCCACCAGAAAGTCTGCTTCACATTTTGATACATTTTGATGTTCCCTATATGGACAGCAAACTTGGAACCATGAGCTTCCTGCAAAATCTTTTTCTTCAGCTCTGGGACGTCGGCCACGCATAACCTTCCTTCAAACTTGAGTACTTGGTTTTCGATGGTATACCCTGGTCTCGGCTTTGTGCCAATTTCCTCGGCTATTCTCTTGAGGAAGTTATCCTCCATCTGTCTTGTCTTTACTTCGCTAACAATAGTCGGCTCTGCTGTCATCACGGTTAAACACGCCAAATTTCCATCTGACTTCCTGCTCAAAGCGTCGGCTACACTGTTGGCTTTCCCGGGGTGATATTGAATCTGCATATCGTAGTCTTTCAACATCTCAAGCCACCGTCTCTGTCTCAAATTCAATTCCTTCTGAGTGAATATATACTTTAAGCTCTTATGATCTGTAAAAACCTGACAAGTAGCTCCATACAAATAGTGACGCCAAATCTTTAAAGCAAAAACTACGGCCGCCAATTCTAAGTCATGGGTAGGGTAGTTCTTCTCATGAGGTTTCAACTGACGAGATGCATAAGCTATAACCTTACCCTTTTGCATTAATACACAACCCAAACCCTTATGCGATGCATCACTATAGACATGAAACTCTTCGTTACCTGATGGTAGTACAAGTACTGGCGCTGTAATTAACCTCGTCTTCAGTTCCTGGAAGGCTGACTCCCGATCTTTAGTCCATTCATACAGTGTTCCCTTCTTAGTCAGTTGCGTTAATGGAATTGCAATCCTTGAGAAATCCTTCACAAACTTTCTGTAATAACCTGCCAAACCCAGAAAACTACGAACCTCGGACACATTAGTCGGCCTCGGACAATTTACTACGGCTTCAACTTTGCTAGGATCTACTGAAATACCCTCTTCATTAATCATATGACCCAAAAACGAAATGGTAGAAAGCCAAAACTCACACTTGTTAAACTTCGCATACAATTTCCGTTCTCTTAAAATCTGTAAGGCAAGTCTCAAATGGTTCTCATGTTCAATATCACTCTTGGAATAGATCAATATGTCATCAATGAAAACGACTACAAATTCATCTAAATATGGTTTAAAGATTCTGTTCATTAAATCCATAAATGCAGCAGGGGCATTGGTCACTCCAAAAGGCATCACTAAGAACTCGTAGTGGCCATATCTTGTTCGAAAGGCAGTCTTCTCAACATCTTCGGCTCTAACTTTGAGCTGATGGTAACCAGACCTAAGGTCGATCTTGGAAAAGACTCGTGCTCCTTGTAATTGGTCAAGCAAGTCGTCAATTCTAGGTAACGGGTACTTGTTCTTAATGGTGACTTTATTGAGTTCTCTATAGTCAATACAAAGACGGAGTGTGCCATCCTTCTTCTTAACAAATAAAACAGGTGCTCCCCATGGTGAAGTGCTCGGCCTAATAAACCCCTTATCTAACAACTCTTGCAACTGCAGTTTCAATTCTCTAAGTTCAGCTGGGGCCATCCTATAGGGTGTTTTGGAGATCGGCTGTGTTCCCGATATAATGTCGACAGTAAACTCTATCTCTCTATCGGTCAAGTGGCCAGGCAATTCGTCCGGAAAGACGTCGGGGAAATCACTAACAACTGGGATGTCGGCTAAGCTAACACTCCCGTTCTGATCACTCAGTATACTACACAAGTAACCTCTGCACCCCTTCTGAATTAATTTATAGGCCTTAATAGACGAAATCAAATAAGGTGGGGGCACTACCCCTTTACCCTGGAAAATAACCTCGGCTAGGTTTGGGGGTCTCAGTGTAACACTTTTCGAAACACAATTGATAGATGCATGATTTGCGACTAACCAGTCCATTCCCAGTATAACATCAAAATGAGTCATATCCAAAGGCATTAAATCCACTAATAGTTCAACATTCTCAATCATAACAACACACGCCCTATAAACAGATACAACAATCATAGGTCTCCCAGATGGAGTAGACACAGATAATACGAAATCAAGGGGCTCTAGTTCTCTACTAATTTTCTCGGCAAACTTAGTAGATATAAACGAATGAGTAGAACCCGAATCAATTAACACATAGGCATCTTGGGAGCAAATTAGAAGTATACCTGACACTACTGCCTCAGCATTCTGAGTGTCTCCTGGCACTAACGCAAACACTCTGCCCTGTCTCATCTGCCCTTTCCCAGCATTTCCCTTCTGAACGGAACCTGAGGTATTCTCACCCTTCTTGTTATTATCAGCCCTTGCCTTGGGGCAATCTCTCACATAGTGGCCCACCTCGCCACATTCATAGCAGGCTCCAGACGTCCGACGACAAATCCCGAAATGTTGCTTCCCACAATCCGAACACGTCGGTTTGGAACTCCCTTCCTGTCTTAGGTTACTAGTACTGCCCATGTTCATTTTCTTCTTGGTGCCCAGCTGTCCTCGGCGATTGTCATAGTTCTGCCTCTTTCGCTGGTTTTCTCCCGTGCTCTGGTATCGGTTCAGATTAGCTTCGGCCTGAATGGCTTTGTCCAATACTTCGGCATAAGTCGGCATATCAAGCAAGTTGACCCGGTCTTGAATCGGTCCACGAAGCCCACACTCGAACTTCCTGGCCTTCATATATTCATCGTGGGTCATGTGAGGTACAAACCTTACCAATTCAGTGAAAGCGCGGTCATATTCCGCCACCGTTCTGTTGCCTTGCGTCAGAGTATGAAATTCGGTAGCCTTGCGGTTTCGAACACTTAGGGGAAAATGCTTCTTGTAGAACAACTCCAAGAATCGGGTCCAGGTCAAATCTGGATTGCTCCCTCTAACCATCATCCACCACCTGCGGGCGTCATCATCTAGTGTGAATGCTGCCAACGTCACTTTCTGTGCGTCGGTGCTAGGGAAGATCTCGAATAACTTTTCCATTTCCAAAACCCATGCTTCAGCCTTCATCGGCTCTATACCCCCAGAGAATCTCGGTGGTCTCATCTTCTTGAACTCCCTGATCAAAGCTATCGTGCCATCCCCATACAAGGCTGGTTGCGGGGGAACCTGCGGCACTGGAGGAGGTGGAGGTGGAGCTACATTTCGGCCGTTGGTCTGCTCGGCCTGAGTCGACGTAGCACTAGCGAACTGCTGTCTGGTTTGCCTCAACTCGCGGGCCAAACCTTCAACTAATCTTTCCAATCTGTCCATTCTATCTTCGGGCTGATCTCGGCCAAGCGGTGGTCTACCTCTCCTCATGATACTATGAGTGTGCAAAGTATGATTTTCAAACAATTAAGCAAATAACCACATAGGCAAATAGCAAATAAGCATATCAAAACAATGCACACCTTGTTCGAATAGCAACCACCATGATGCAACCCTAACATCTTTCTAAGGGAAATCCTATGCTCTTCAGGACTCAAGGTGTGTGAATAGCGTATACCGAGGAACTTGTGCTCTGATACCATTCTGTCACGACCCCAAACCGCCCCTAGTAGTTTGGTGCCGTGATGGCCAGTAATCCGTAATTACCGAAGGCCAACTTTTCAAAACTTAACACAATCAGAGTATAGACATAGGGGGCTCACAAATGCGGAAGCAATAAGTCGAATACAAGTGGTCCATAAGAGCTGTGCGTAGATCAAAGCAATGCCAAACATTTTCAATTAACTTTACAACTTAAATACAACAGGGTACAAAAATACATGTTACATCTTGATCAAAAGGCTTCTCGAGCCGACATATACAAAATACAGCTAATACAAGTGAAGAAGCATGATTTTCAAGATTTGCCGACATGCAAAGCAGGGCATCGCCGACGTAAATACAAAAGTAAGGCCGACATAAGCACGGATTCAAAAAAAGCATCCAAAACGATCTAGGCGTCGCCGCCGTCCTGCTCATCACCTACATATATATAGAGGGGTGAGTACAAAACTCAGTGAATGGTACTAAAAATAAAGGTTTTGCATGAACAAAGCCGAGGTCTTTCAAAACAAACTTATCGACTTTAGCAAGACGAGGGATGAACCGTATTCATCAATCAATTAATACAAGTAACCAAAGATGTTCACTAACATAGGCAAAACAAGGGATGAACCGTATTCATCATTCAAGTATCATAACATCGGCGAAGCAAGGGATGAACCGTATTCATCATTCGAGTAACATAACATCGGCAAAGCAAGGGATGAACCGTATTCATCATTTGAGTAACATAACATCGGCGAAGCAAGGGATGAACCGTATTCATCATTCGAGTAACATAACATCGACGAAGCAAGGGATGAACCGTATTCATCATTCTAGTAACAAAGCTGTACGATCCGTAATCGTTTGGTCAAGAGTATTGCAAAAGTTTAGAGTCCTCCAATACAAGGGACTTGTGTTACTTAGGCCCGTAGCCCGATTTAACAAGGACCGTATCCTTTTTACACTTAGTACTGCGAAAGTTTAGAGTCCTCCAGCACAAGGGACTTTCCAAGAACAACATCAAAACAAGGCTATTCATTCATGCTTAGCAAATACTCTCGTCAAAACCAAACAAACAAGATTTATCAAAAAGCAAGTGTAACATAGCTTTATTAGAAATACCACTCACCTAGTTCTTCAGGTGTAGATTCAAGCAAATATCAAGGACCTACAATCACATGGCAAGTCACATTCTCAAAGCAAGCTCTATATACAAGTAAATGATCTCGGCATTCTTGCCAGATCCAAGTCAAAGACAAAGCAAAACAAGCTGGGAGCTTAATCACTGCTCCCGTTCTCGAAAACACACTGGGCACCGCCCAGGACTAAGCCGAGGTCCCGTTAAACAAAGTCAGGAAAAAAACCTGGGTTTCCCTTTGAAGAGTATGAAGAACATGATCATTTGAAAGATGGATGCAAGCTCACAACTTGTTACAAAAACTGAGTTTTCATGCCAAGAGTTCAAAATATATGGACCTGGGTACCCATACAAGAAAGTCATGCAAGAACAACACAAAAACATGATTTTCGTTCCAAGCTTTTCGATCAAAACGAGACTTTCTTCAAGAACACATGAAAAACCATTTTCTCTACTAAAACTAACTTCAAAACGATGCAAGATCAGCAACACGAATCCGATCATGCAATGCAGCTAGATATACAGCAAGATCAACCAAAGGAGATCAAGATTCTAACCTCAAAACTCGGATCTAACGGTTCAAGCCACAAAGATCAAGCTTGGAAGACTACTCTCACTCAAGAACTCTTCTTCCTCTACTCTAGAGCTTCTCTCTCTAAAACAAAGATTTGAGACAAGAGAATGATTTGTTTTAGGGTCTGCCGGCTGCCTTAACAATCAGCTCGGACATGTGGCGTTATCGGATTGGTTCAGCTCCAAAAAGGTGATTAATAGACAAGACAAGTCTCTGACAAATCGTATGCAGCAAGCTCGGGTAAGACACATCGGCAAGGAGATGACATCGGCTCAAAACAAGGATCCAGCAACAGGATAACAAAACATCGGCTAGGGAGGACGACACTTGACTAAGCTGTGCCACACCTTGGCCGGGGTGTGCCACATCTCGGCCTAGGCCATACCTGCCTGCGGACAAGGTTCAAGTGCAAAACATCTCGGCAACGAATGCCCGAGGTGAAGACGGGGTTGAACAAGATCTCAAGATAGTTCTAAGTACAAAGGGTCAAAGGTGGACTAAGCTCAAGATGACCTCGGCTACGCACACACACCAAGCAAGGGTCAAGATTATGCAGCAACTTGAGCAAATCAAGGTAAGATAAAGCCTTCAAATTAACATAACAAGCAAGACCATGCAAGAATGTATGCAAGTACGACAAGAGTAAGGTGAGAGTTATTACAGTGGGCCTGTCTATGTCAGTAGTCCCCCATTCTCGAGTGTAGCTTCAGACCAGCGAAGGGAATATGTATTAGGAAGATGGCTCCGACTGGGATGTGCGGCTGAGTTGGTGAGGCGATCGTAGGATTGTCTGACCGTGGGGAGGGTTGATCGCGCGAAGGCCGAGCGGAGGGCCTGTCGGCCGAGCTAAAGGGCCGACCGTGAAGAGGGGCGAACGTGCGAGAAGGCCGACCATTGAGGACAGGTTGACCCAAGGGGCTGACCGTGAGGACAGGATGACCGTTGAGAACAGGCCGACCCAAGGGGGCCGACTGTGAGGACTGGCCGATCGCGCGAGAAGGCCGACCGTGAGGGCCGACCGACCCAATGGGCCGACCGTGAGGGCAGGCCAACCCAAGAGGCCGACCGTGAGGACAGGCTGACCGCGCCAGAAGGCTGACCGTTGAGGACAGGCCGACCGTGGGGAGGACTGATCGTGTGAAGGATGGGCAGATTGGCGCGGGGCTCAAGGGGTGGCATGGAAAGTGATGATTGGAAGTAGAAAAGACAGGGTAAGGGGGATGGACAGTGCATCGTGGCCGTACATGTGGCCACATCCCGCAAAAGAGGGGAAGATTAGGCGTTGGATCAGAAATGAAACGTTAGGTCATTGTAGGTGTTGAAGAGATGATTTTGGCAGATGATTTTGAAAAGTTTTGAAACTGGCGAAAATTAATTGGGACCCTTGGAATACGGGTAAACCATGAGCTTTTGGCATTATTCGATTCGCCTACCTGTGTACGAAAAATCAAAATATTCCAAGTGTGAATTCCTTTGTTGCTTACAATACACCTCTGCAACACTTTTTCAATTTCCTTGTTCCTGCCGCCGAAGCGATTCGCAGACATACCACAGAAATGGCCGAAGAAGGGAGTGCGATTGTCAGGGTGGACCCGCTTGGAGATGACGATGCTGTGGAGCTAGCAGCGCAGTATAGGACAGAGAGGGTGGGGGAGCTGGTGGTACGATCCCACGGTTCCACCATGATAGCAACTCCAAAGCCAATCAGCCAGGCGGAACCAGATCATTGGCACACGAAGGCTGACAAATCCACGACAGTAGACGAAGGCAAATAGAGACGACGACAGTAGATGAATTCTTTGCTTGTTATAAGGCGTCAGGGTAGCAGGAGACGTGGGTCACCCTGCAGGCTGCAGTGGAGAAGGGGTTGGTGGCAGGTCTGCTGTCGTCAATCAAGGGGTGGCGGCCGCGATGGTTCTATGTGTCTGCCAATGGGGGGCTTGGAGAGCGCACCGTGTGGGAAGTGCCCATCAGGTCTGTGGAGCTGAAACTGGGGGCAGCTGCGGAGGGGAGGGTGAGGAGGGTGAAGGAGTGGAGGGAGAGAGAAAAGGCCAAATGGGACGAGCTCGTTCAGCCGTCGGCATTGTTTGAGGCGGGGTTAGGGCCAAAGCCAAGTAGTGGGGATCTCGACCGAGCGGAGTTGGAGGCGAGGAGAAGGGTGCAGGAGGCAGAGGATCAGGCCATTCTTGCCAAAGCCCAGCAATTCAAAGAGTCCCAGGCCGACCGGCCACCAAAACCTGTTGCGAGGGAGCGGATTCGACCTTGCCCGAAACCCTTGGGAGAGAAAAACTTGGGCAATTTTGTGTCGCGGCCGCCCCCAGCAGACCCTTTGGAGGAGAGGTCGTTGAAGGAGATGGAGGCATTGGGCGTGGGAAAGAAGAAGAAGAGAGTGAGTCAGAGTGAGGAAGTGCCTGCCCAGAAGAGGAGGAGGGAGATGAGTGTGAAAGAAACCAGTGCGGTCGTGGGGTATGAAGGGGGATAAGTGGAGGGGGTCCTAGGAAGGGTAGGTGGCCCAAAAGTGGTGGATGTTGCTTCAGAGGTCATGGAGGTGGTGCCAGTGGTGGCGGCGATCGCCGCAGGGGTCGCAAAGGTCGTCCCCGAAAGAGAAGTGGAGGATGAGGCTGTTGGCCCTGGGCCAAGGAGGGAGGGACAGCCTCAGGGGGGTCTTGTACCTCAAGAAGGAGGAGTCGGTGGGACCGCGGGGCGGCTGGAGGGAGAAGAAGGCCTAGGCAGAGCAGGGGCAGATCGCCTTGTAGGGATTGTAGAAGAGGCAGCCCTGCGCTCGGCCTCCAGATTCAACGAGGCTGAGCTGCTAAGGGGGTTATACTCCGCTCAAATGGAAGTAACCACCTTAGCAGGGGCCCTGCTGAGGAAGGCGGGGGGTGCCAAACTCAAGGCAGATGAGGCCAAGGCCCAGCTTGCAAAGTTGAAGGAGAAGAGTGCAAGTTGGGAGAGTGCCCACACTGAGCTGCAAACGGTTAAGGCGGAGCTGGAGGACACACGCCGCCAGGTTGTGTTACTCGAGTTCCAACTTGCTGGCGAGCAGAAGAAGTTGGACGAGGCCCAAAGAGCCTGTGCCGCCGCGGTCGAGCGACATGAAGAGGCTATGAGCAATAATGAGGAGCTGGTCAGGCAGAAGGACGAGGTGGATAGCAGAGTGGGCGATCTCCAGAGGGAACTGGAGGGGGAGCGCGCCAAGGCAAGGGAGGAGAAAGGGAGGCTCCATAGGGAGTTGGAAGCAGAGAGAGTGAATAAATCAACTTGATTTTTTACAGGTATGATATACTGAATAAATCATAAAATATGAACGGTTCGGATTATCAAAATTGGGCCTATAAGTAGGCCCGAAGGCTCTGCAAGGACGGGCACAAGGAGGGGCTTGCAAGGAAAGGATCCTCGTACGGGGAAAGGGGGTCCCAATCTTAATTCATACTGTCTTTTGTTAGTGATTTTTTGGCTTATGGACTAAAAATTAAAATAAATATTGTTTGGTTTGTTTTTGGGAGAGTTGTTTTTGAAAAAAATTTTGGGGAGAGAGTTTAAAAATTTTTTTGGTTTGTTTGGTTGTGTATTTTGGGAGAGTTATTTTTTGGGAGTTTGGGATGATTTGATATTTTGGGAGAATTTGAGTAGATGTGTGTGAGAGAAAAAGTGATTGGGAAGGAGAGAGGAGAGAGAAAAAGTGATTGATTGATGTGTAAGAGAGAGAAAGTGATTTTGAAATTTTTTTTTACAAAAACTCAAACCAAACAATTTTTTAGAAATTTTTTTCTTTAAAACTCGTCTCCCAAATGCAAACCAAACATAAATTTTCGTTTTCCCGCTCTGCTATACAGGTTATAGAGAGTATACACCTCAATCTCATTCTCACTCCCCCTCACTGTCACACTCACTCCTCCTCCACCAAACCCAGCCTCACCAGCGACCACTCCCGACGGCCACCCACTCGTAAACCCAACCCACCGCTGTAGCCCTCATTTTCTCTGCTTCGCGAACCATAGCTCGACCGCGACCACCATCGGCTGTAGAGAAGGAATTTGTTGACGATAACATGGGCTTTCAGGCCATAGATGAACCAGGTTCGTCCTCCAAACGCTGAAATAAAAAAGTTAGGGTTGTGATTCACAAAATATATTTGAAAATTACTGTTGTGCAGATAGATAAATGGTATGCTTGAAAAATGCGGCACATATTGTGACGAACATTTATGCATTTACCTTTTAGAGTTAAAGTATAAATTTTGCAGAACGTAGTATGAATATGCAGAAACTGATCCAACATAAAATGAAAGGATCACATCTTTGCAGAACATAATATGATTATGCAGATTCATAATTAGTTGAACGAATGCATATAGTTGTGTAATTTTCAATGTGTGATTGATAATGTGATTTTGCTGAATTTGTTGTCAATCACGCATGAATTGTTGTAATGAACTGCTATCAACTAATGTGTTAGCTGCGTGACTTGAATTAACTATTATCAACATTGATAACTATTATCAAACTGAACTTAAATGTTCATAACTATTACTGATTTGTTGATAATTATTTCAGTGTGCTTTGTTGATAACTATTTCAGTTTGATAACTACTGAATCACAGTCTCCAACAATCTGCCCCTAATCATTTCACTTCAGCATGATTTGTTGGTAATAGTTGTTTAACATGTGTGATTGATAATTTACTTGACATTGAACTGATATGTTTGTAAAACTGCCATGCTTGTTCAGATTGAAAATGCTATGTGTGTAACATATGTGCAATTAATCACAAATGCTATGTTTGAAACTGCTGTATTTGTTCAGTTTCAAAATGCTATGTGTGTACATTGAGCTGCGATGTTTGTTCAAATGCTATTAACAGTTTAGTCTGTGTAACCTCTGTGCAAATGCTATTAAACATGGCAGTTTGAACAAATAGATGTTTTCAGTAAAGACACACTCTGTCCCTCAAATTAAACTAGACCTGCTATTAACCCCATCAAACAGAAGCATAGCAGAGCACTACAAATTTCTCATGTATGCAGATTTAAAAAATGGCTTCTTCTTCTAACATTAGCAACATAAGATTACAAACGAGGTTGTGCAATTGTGGAAGAACCGCTGCCATACGTATTGTCAGAACAATAAGAATGGAAATGAAGGGCGTTTGTGCTTTGTTTGCCCATCAAAATATGTAAGTATGTATTGGAAATTTTAATTCTTTAGTAGTCACAGTAATATTTGTCGTATTTAACTAACTAATTGTCATGCATTGTAGAGTACCACTCCCACTCCCCATTGCAATTACTTCAAGTTCGTGGCTGAAGATGATAAAGGCGTTATGTCCACAATCCCTTCCAACACTAGAGCTGGTGATGCTTTAACAGTAGAACACTTCAACGATGTAAGGACGAGGCTTCATGACTTGGGAAATGACCATGGTCGAAGGCTTGAAAGGATAGAAAATATTATCAAAGCGATGGTGTATTTCATTATATTTTCTAGGGCCTTGCTACATCCCCTTAATTTTTGGCCCCCTAATCCCCCTAAATTTCAAACCAAGGCAAAAAAAAAAAGGAAAAAAAAAAAAATTGCACAAAACGACGTCGTTTTGGGCATTAGGGGGATTGGGGGGGCATTTTTAGGGGGACAAATCATTTTCCTATTTTCTATCATTGAGAAATGATTTGTCCCCCCTAAAAATGCCCCCCCTAATCCCCCTAATACCCAAAGCGACGTTGTTTTGGGCATGTTTTTTTTTTTTGCCTTGTTCTGATTTTTCGGGGGATTAGGGGCCCCCAAATTCGGGGGATGTGGCACATCCCTTCTATCATTTTGTACTTGATCATGTAACTTTTGTACTTCTTTGTATTTTGGGAAATTGAATGGAAGTTTGTACCAGTTTTTGTTGTATTGTACTTCATGATGTAAGTAATGTTTATGGAATGAATTTTATTATGATGTAACTTATGTAACTTACTTAATAGCTTTGTGGAATGAATTTTATTATGGAATGAATGTACGGAATGAATTTTATAAGTTATTATGATGTGACTTATAATGTTAGTCTGTAATGAATTTTGGGAAACATTGGTGTCATTGTAAGAGCTTTGTTGATGCTATTTGGCAGATCTGTGGACGAATTTTGTGGATGGTATGTGGATTCATTTTTGTGGATGCTATGTGGATGAATTTTGTCGGTGCATTGTCACTTATCTATGGCCTGTTATCTGTTGCAGGTTCTCTTATCTGGGTGCATCAATTTTGGTTGTAATGAACAACTTCTGTTATGTGTTGCAGGTTTGTTTGTAATTAACAGATTTGGCAAATCTGTTATTTGTCAACCAGTATCTGTTTGTCACTTATCTGTGGCCTCAACTATTATCTGTTAGCAAGTTGAAAGCAGATATAGAATGCGTGGTACATTTCTTCACCATCGTGCTGACTTCTTCATTAATGAATATCAATACTTTGTTTCTGCATGGTCTATTGTATATTTTTTTGTTTGAAGGGGAGCTGATTAGTTCATAACAATGCACAATGGGAGAAAAATTGCTAATGCACAGGTTGACCCCATGGGGTATGCTTCCACACAACCGTTGTGTTTGAAAAAACAAAACATTTTGTGCCCATATTGATGCTAAGAGTGTATGAGACCGTTGGCTGGTTGTGCACAATTTTTGTTTGCAATTACAGCTTGTGATTCCAGTCAATGATTCCGACACTTAAACCTTATTGTCCATATTGAACGATTCACAAACATGAAGTAATCAACAAAACATAGGTTAATGATAGTTTCTGATATCGATCATTGACATTACAAAAAAATTACCTTGTCATCGTACCAACAAAAATCATAAGACAGCTTTTAGTCGAGGACGATGACCCAAAAAAATACCTTCAACAAAGTGGACATGATGAAGACGTTAACGCATGCACCGTTGCAATGGTTAGCAGAGTATGACGGTCTGTTAGTTTCTAAGTCGTTTATTTTCGCGCGACGATGCCATCTTACAAGACTACGCTTACTATGTCATACACATGTCCAGGTCTGCTAATCCTCGCTCAAATCAACAACCTTGGAGTCTAAGTAATCTGAAAGGTTAGGGTCCGACACCAGTGCAGGATCCTCCATTATAGCCTTTATCGCAGATGCCGGGTTCGATCCATGTATCTTCGACTCTGCCTTTGCGTCCTCTATCTGTGAGTTCCTAATGAGTCGACGAGTCATTTGATCAACCTCACTTTGCAAACGATGCCTAAGTTTGGAGTCGCTGACATGAGGGAATTGCCGCTGCATTTCAACCGATCGGGCTTTTGTGACCTTCAGAAAAGCACATCGACAGTGGTGTGCACACTGAACTCGTTTGGCAAACAGTGAAACTGGAATTCCAAAATACTTCCCTAGGCAAGCATCTTGTATTAGGGTGCAGTTGTAATCACCTAGAGGTTCAAAACTCCACAGTGGGAACCCTGTTTCAAAGAAACGTTGATCACCGAAGGAATCGATATACCCACCTGCATAATCCAATTCTGGTGACTTCGGTCGAGAGCTGCCAGCCATTGCAAGTGATTGTCCACGACCACGTTTACCGTCGTGTGCATCCATAGGTGTGAAGGTTCTTGATTGAGTCCAACTTTGTTTTCGCAGGTTCACGAAGAATATATGGATGCAAAAAGAAACCCAAATGCAAAGGAAACAACACTGGTTGCAAACTTTTTTGTGGTTGGTTGTAAATGTTAAATTACCTTAAACCCGTAGTCATTAATACGTTGGTGGTAGGTTTAAAGATGTGAACACACTTATTGTTGTTTGGTGGCAACAACTACCCAAATTGCGTAAAAGCAACTTAATGACTGTGGGTATTTCATTTAAAGGTTCGGTGCAATTGGAACGGCATATGTATCTGATAAGAGCAATTTTGCTAACCTTTATGGATGAGTAGACACGTAATTGGGTTGGGGCACAAATACAAATGATGAATGTGAATGTATGATGAACTGTGGGTGTGGAAATCAATGACAGTGGGATAGTACTGATGGAAGGTACAATGCATGTGTGTTGGAAATGCCAAATAATGGACGATCAGGGGTACTGAACGGATGACTTGGTGCATGCAAGAAGGAACGAATTTTTGCAAGATGAATTCAGCCAGTTTGAGAAATTAATACGATGTATGTCACAATGCATGAGGTCTTCTGCAAACATACAAGTCATGTACCATATATTACAAATACTTACAGCATAGTGTTGTGTAATATTATGAATCTGTGCATTCCTTTAAAAAAGTAGTCAGTAAAATAAACCATACACATTTTCCTACAAAATGTCCGATTCAAACAAGATTGAAGCTATTGTTGAAGCTCATGTTGCTCCTGTATTCCAGCAGTTGCAAGCTATCTACGAAAGGCTGAATGAAGTGGACACACGGTTGTCAAGTTTGGAGCGGCAAGTCGGCGCTATCAAGCAGAACGTTGATTGGCTGACCGATGACAAATTGGTGGCGGACGAAGCGAAGTCTGATAAGACAATGGATGAGGACAGTCAATCAGACAGTACAGACAACTCTTCAGAAGACGCTGCTGATGATGCAACAGATATGTAGATTTGATTTTTTTTTTTTTTTTAACCTTTCCTGTAAGCCATGAAAGTTTTGTTTTGGCTGGAGTCATATGTGCTAATGGGCTGATATATAACTTACCTACGAAGAGTATTGAGTTTTCATTCATAATGTGGTTTCTTTCATTTTTGAAAATTAATTTTCCCTTTTTCGTAATTAAATTATAAATTAACTTCGGTAACAAAAGCAGCCGTAAATTATATACAGTTACAGTCCCATTCATCCGAACAAGAAACATGCGTAAAGAAAATAGTGCTAAGTCAGCAGCCACATCGACATGTTTGATCCATGTTTACATTTGACTTGCACTTTGCAGTTGGTCCATATTTACATCGTCCAACAAAAACAATACTGGGGAGCCATAATTAACATCCATATTGAAATCAAAGAATAAAAAATTAGTTAAAGTCCTATTGCCACCCAAATTACTGGCGTACTGGCAGCCCATTCCCATCACTGGCCTAGCTTGTGGCATTGCTCATATGAAGGCACTCCCAGTACTCTGCGATCTTTGCATTATTGACATCCATAACGATGTCAACCAACAACTTATGACGCACAGAGGGAGCAAACTTTGTACACAAAAATCATAAGACAAATCAGTTAAAATTGCAGGACATACGAGGAAGGATTTGATTGACAAATGGAAATTAAGCGGTAGAATGTACCTTGTGTGGACCGGGGCTTAAATCAGGTTGCTGCATGAATTTGATGACGAACATCCCACAGTCAAACGTGCTACAAAAATAATTTCACATTAAAGTTGTTGTCAATACTTAATAGGTTCGTTAAGTCAGTCATGCAGCTTAGACATTAATGTGAGGGAGGGATTATGGATTACTCGTCTAGTTGTTGTACTGGCCTCTCATCTAACATGCAGCGGTGGAAGCTATGCACGTCTGTAACATAATCATTTCCAAAGTGTAGTTGCAGCAAGTCGTGCATAGTTTCAACCTGTTCCACAAGGTTGAAGTTGGTTTACGTAAAGGATGTTCAAGTTTTTTGTAGTGTTCAGAAATGCACCAGAAGGACATACCAAATTTTTAGCTGCATTTAGCTTCCTTTTGTTCGGTCGGTTAGATGGGACTGAGTCGAATAGGTAGGCTACACGGTCCACCATATCAGTTTTAACGCACAACCAATGCACTCCTCTGTAATTGAAAGGCATGTAAATCTACACGAAAACACAACGGCAGACCTTGTTTAGAGGCCATGCAAACATGTAATGGCTTTCATATTTTCGTTTTAATATAATGGGATGAACATTGATATTACCCTCTGGCATGCATCAATCGCACCAGTGTATCTGTCATGTCCGAAAAATGATGTGACGATATGTTCATGGTGCAGAGGTTGCATATCTTTATTTAGAATCAAAGTCTGCATGTGTAATGCGTAAAGGTCATTGACAGAAACATTTGTCAAAATATGTCATACACAATACACAACGTAGCTTTAAACACTTACTTACCGACAGATATACGGGAAAGAACCAATCAGTGTGCCTCCCGTCATTGTGTAAATCCCTCTGTCGATTAGTCAATTGCACCACCACCAAGTGATTGGCTGGAACATTGTATGCAAGACACAAGGCAAGTTGATTAGAAAGGTTTCTGAGTTAGGGGTACTGAAAAACGCAGATTCATATTTGTGCAGCCAACACTTACAGTGTCGGATAGCCACGACCCTGGTTTGAGCGTGCGCATGTCATGCCGGGTGCCAACTTCACATGCCCGTCCATGAAGATTCATGGAAACAACAATGTCCCTACAAGCAATAAATGATCCTTAGAACGATAGTTATTTCACAGTGGACTGTCATTGAAAATTTGCAAGTAGTAAATGAAACAATACATTTCATTTTTGCTATCGTCAAATACATAGTGAAGAAGTTTTTGTTCCTCCGCCGATAACAACCCTTCGCTGTCCAACATCGTCAATGAGTCCTACAAAAATAAACAGCCAACTAACAGTACACATTTCATAAAATTATTGAAGCTTACATTACAAGGTCGGTAGTCATAAAAAAGAACGTGAAATGATGTAAAAACTATGAGCCTCAGAGTTTTCCCAACTTGTGATGTTTGGTGCGGAGTTTGTTAGAAATGTGTACTAACATATGGCAGCAGTCATAACTGCAAACATGCAATTCTTTGACAACTAGTACAATACAACACAGATGATTGTAAAATTACTGATTCACATTATTGATGTGGGCATGAATTGGGTATTCAGAACTTGTGGGGCATTAAAGGCAGTATTTGTACCTTGTTCACGTTGTCCACACCATCAACATCCACAGGTGAACTGCTGTCGTCAACTCCACTATTTTTTTTGCTATCGATGCACAATTGCATATCCCCGACCTCAGTGGCTTGAACTCCACTTCCGCGCATTTTTCCTTTTCCTTTTCCTTTTCGTCTTCCCTTTGCACTTCCTCTAACGATTCCAGTTGCTCCCAATGGTTTGCCAAGCTTAGTAGGAGAAGTATGCACATCGCACGCCACGTTCTTCACGCCCACTGACTGAAGGTCAGGACTGTATTTATCTTCAGTTTCATATGTTTCCCCTGATTGAAGGCCTCCCTTCTTGTTGTTGTCCCCACCTTCTTCGATGTTCAGCTTGTGCCCATCATACAAATGACTTTTGTCCCTTGCCAAGGTTCTCTTCAAAATCTGTTGTTGGTGATCCACCCCTTGTACATCTGAAATATTACACTCCATTGGGTTAACTTCGTCAGATGGTTTGACCACGCCATCCTCATGCGCCTCGACTCGAACAGCAGGGTCCACACCCTGTTTGGCCACGCCTACCGGTTGCGGTGTAGAGAATATACCTTCGATGAGGTGGTATAGCATTTGCTTCAGTTCACGTAAATTGGTTTGTTCAGTGAACGGTTCGTTGCAGCCCAAACTGAAACGTTGAAGCAGTTGCATCAGCATTTCCTTCAGTTGAGCAGCATTAGAGGAGAGGTTAATGATACACACATCATTGCCTTCCACCTAATCATACATACACATTCGTGAACTTAGTCTTACAAACCATCTTCAAATGATGTGGCTCAACTGTGTGAAAATTGCGTAATGCTTGGATGGATTACCTTGTCATTGCCAACAACTTACTTGCCTTCGAAATGTCGCAACATCTCCATTAAATCTGTTTGGTTGTGGAGAACTTGCTTCATCATTTCCTTCAGTTCACGAATGTCGGACTCCAAATTGCTCATACAGACTTCATTGTACTGTCCTGTTTGTTGGTTCTCGACATGGCATGCATCCATGTCAGCATCATCGGCGTTACTGTAATCAAACTCCACCTAATCATAGAAACGCATAAATGAAGTCTGACATTGTATGTTGAAGACAAGTGGGTCGATGGTGTGAAATGTGCACAGTGGTAGGAGTGCTTACCGCAATTGTTGGGAAATTTTGCTTCCTTCTGATACGTCGCAGCGTCTCCCGTATTTGGGTATCACCCCAATCATGAAGCCGAGGTGTGGACCGCGTCGTAGTCGAGCTCAGACAAACACAATCAAGGTACAACAGCTGTGGACATTAAGGGGCACACCATAATTAAGTTGTTCTTCCCACAAAAATGAACTATATTCAGTAACAATGACATTCATTATTCTCAATTTTGCAGTGGAACGTACATAGCATACCGATTTTGTTGAGGATGCTGTCAACTTTATAGGCACATATCATGCAATGTTTTTTGGGGAAAAAATTGTATAGCACACCAAGGACTTTATTGATGAAACCAAGAAAAAAAAATTATGTACATGTTCCCCTCTTCGCAACGTAGTTTTAATTGGTTCCTCCATTGAGGTTCGGCATACTTTTTGCCCTGTACTCTTTGTTCTTAAATTCATGACGGTAGTCACACAAAATTTATTTCTGCAAGTACCATACTTGGTCAGGAAGAGTGTTGTTTGTCGTACTCACAAAGCAGGTACCATTGTATGTCCCAATCAAGGCCAATTTGTTGAACCATGACAGAGCAATGCATGAAACACATGAAGGGGGGAATGGAAAAAAAAATCAAGTTATTGGCATACCATTAGCAGGAAAACACATCCAGTTGCACCGCGATGACCTTTATACTTGCGAACACCGTTGTGAAGGAACTGCAGTGTCAACTTTGCCCAATTACAAGCTCGCATACGATTCACGTCCTTCACGGCATGAATGAACGATGGCTTCAACCCGGTCATTGTGGTAGGACACAACATGGCCCCCAACACGTACAGCGCAAATTTCCGCCGAAACTCGTCCTCCGCACCAGCAGTCTTGGTTAGATAAATTCTCAACTTGTTCAAAGGAATGACTCCGTTAACAACTCCAACCTCATCGTAGATATTGGGATATGCTTCTAATGACCCAGCCAACTGCACGTCATCGCCTTCACACCGTATTCCCAATAAAACATTAACTGCCTTACACGTGAGCCTGACTTGACAACCATGAACGTTCAATGAACTACTGTCAAGATCGAAGTTCTGTACCAACCATGCGCACAAGTCGTGATCTATACGTGTACACTTCATCCCCAGGAGGCCAGCAAACCCAATGTCAATGATTGCCTGCTTTTGTGCTTCGTTGAACCGGTTAACTAGCTCAACAATTAACTTCAATGATATGCGGAGTTGCCTTTTACCCTGCACATTTTTTACCCTTAAATTAATACAAAAATACAACCAACAATGTCAGCAAAGCAGGACCTAGCCAAATGCATTTAAGAAGACATGAAGTACGTAATGACCTTTTCAGACTTCAGTGCACATGGTACTACTTTGGCGTGTTCCTCAGCGCTCGCTTTAGCCATTTCCGCAAACCTCTTTTTCTCATCAGAGGGGAGTGCCTTCCACCTTTCCCCAATCTCCTTTCTAGTCTTTAACCAAGAAAATGACAGACGTACGAGACAAGTAACAACTATGAGTCCAAAATTACTGTAACTACAACTTTATGCCAAACGCAATCTGCGTGCATTGTTGGTAATTAAATAAGATTGCAAATACAAATAACAGTTGTAGCAAAAAGTCAGCGACAAAATGTAGCTGAACTTTTACAACGAATTGAAATTTACAAAAACAATAGGAAGGTGACATTATTACATGTTACAATCCTACAAACGCGAAACAATCACAAGCCCACTACGACCATTCAATACAACGTGTGGATAGCAACCCAGGGATGTGTTTCCATCATAGTGTATTATAGAGAATACAGATTTCGACACTCACCATTTTTTGTCGAGTGTTGTCTGGCCCTTGCATTTCCTTGAATTGTTGCTGGCTGCATGCAAGCATCGTCAAGCTTATCATCACTAAATGTGAAATATGAATATATATATATATATATATATATATATATATATGCAAGTTTTTATGTCAAGCTAACCCCGAAATCGGCATAAGACAGCTTTCGTACATCCGGGACTGAATCGACACCAATTTAAACATTTTCAGACATGCAGAACAAAACCAATTTGAAACATCACAAACTGAACTTCGACGAGGCGCGTAATTTCAGTACGAAAAATGCAATTCCAGATTGTCAAAATAAATAACTAGTACCTGTAACAAATGAATGGTGCAACTGGCCGCTTTTGACAAGAGCCAGCGATAGTGTCAGACATTTGGATATGTTGTTCGGCAATTGTCTTCAATCTTTTCCTTCCCCTTTATGAAAGAGCAAATCATACAAATTAGATTGAAGGGAAAATTACAGGGGTGGTGTACACATTTTGTCCGTTGTCTAATTTGGATCGATGCACTTTAAACTACCTAAATTGTGACAGTCCATTTCAAATTTCGTGGACATTTTCGGTCAAATTGCTAATGTCGTTTGTCATTTTTAAAACAAAGATTGTAATGTCAATTGATTGAGATTATGTAAGTTCAGTAAAGTTATAAGTTGACTACAACAAAAAGTACAGTTGCCACGTATATGCATATTTTCTGATACAAAACAGTGAAGAGTTGTAATCAAATGGACGTAATTGAAACAAAAGTTCAAAATTGATGCTGCAAAGCGAGGCCATTCAAAATTTGTGCAAAACAAATAACACAAACACAAAAGTACAAGGGCTGCTGTAAGAATTGATCCGGAAAAAAATCAGCGTATTCCTTGGTGATGGATTTCGTTTGTTTACAAACATATGTACGAAACCAACTGGTAGCAAGTCTTTAAGGAGAAAACTAACATTGTTGGTGCGAGGTGACCAATATCCATCAGATGCAATGACGACAACTCTTGCAAAGTATTCTAATCAATATTTACAAGAACACAAACAAACGGCTGCAACATGTGGCTGTTAACCTCAAAATTTTGCGTAAACACAGACAACAACACGCAAAATTTCCCAACACATATACAGATTTTGAAACAGACAAAAGAAAGGACACACATCAAAATTTTGCATTTCGTTCACACAGCTTACAATTAAAACAATTATGTGTACAAGCGATAAATGCATAATTTCCCAAATATTGAAGAGGAAGGACTACATTATGTTTTTCATTTAGGGCTGAAGGACTACACGCACATACTTTTATGAAGGCCCGACTACAAAGGACAAAGAAGCAACTGAACTATTTCATGACGGGGTTAAACAATCAGGACACGATTCTTCTGTCAGAGAAATTGGTGCTCATCCCAGGCACAAAAACCAGATGAAGCCCCATCCATCAAGTTGAGGGCTTCAATTTCCTACTGAGCAACTTGGTTGCAGAGAATCGAGGTGGCTGCATCGTGGCCCATGCTCCATTACCTTCAGGTGGTCAGACAGTGGGCAGATCAGAGAAGAATACTTTTCCGGGCGTACAAGCAAGTTTCATCAATTATATGTCACAATGAAACAAGAAAGGAAATTTAAGCCCTCAACTTGATGGTTGGCCTTTCCAACAACTTAAGCAGCCGGAGACGATGGCTGAAAACCAATACCTTCTCCCCACCTGAGTCGGACAAGCCTAACAGATTAAGGAAGAAGTTTGCCTTCAGTCCTTGTCTAATATCCAACTTTTCTAAGATGTGGTCCATCTGGGCATCGTCAATGCCCTCTGTTTCTGTGGTTGACGTGTCTGTAGGTGAACTCTTTAGGAGGGATCTCAACTGTGCGTGCACATACACTGTGCTCCCATCCGAGGTGATGTTCAACTTCTTAACTACGTTGTTTAGTTCTTCAACTTCACGAACTATCGTATGGGTGAGGTGAAGAAATTCATAAAAGTCAACAAGCCCAGGCAATTCACGAAGAAAATCTCATTCATAGAAATGGACAACCTTGCCTGCCATTGCACGCAACTTTTGAATGACGGTTACCTTTCTCTTGAAGTTATCATCTTGCATATATATACAACAGTTACATTTGAAGAGGAAGGTAGCTGTCATTCATGAGTTGCGGGCTGTCTGGACTTTATTGAGCGAGTTCATGAAATGCGTACTCTCATTTGTCCTTTTTTATGACCTTCGTGCAGAATGAGAATGGATGGGTACGTTAGTAATATTTGTTGGCAAGCAGTGGCAGTCTTGCTTGTTTCATTGTCACATACAATTGATGAAACTTGCTTGTACGCCCGGAAAAATATTCTTCTCTGATCTGCCCACTGTCTGAGCACCCGAAGGTAATGGAGCATGGGCCAGGATGCAGCCGCCTCGATTCTCTGCAACCAAGTTGCTCAGTAGGAAATTGAGGCCCTCAACTTAATGACTGGCCTTTCCAACAACTTAAGCGGCTGGAGACGATGGCTGAAAACCAATACCTTCTTCCCACCTGAGTCGGACAAGCCTAACAGATTAAGGAAGAAGTTTGCCACTGCCTGCGAACAAATATTACTAACGTACCCATCCATTCTCATTCTGCACGAAGGTCATAAAAAAGACAAATGAGAGTACGCATTTCATTTCTACGCTCAATCAAGTCCAGACAGCCCGCAACTCATGAATGACAGCTACCTTCCTCTTGAAATGTAACTGCTGTATATATATGCAAGATGATAACTCATAGAGAAAGGTAACCGTCATTCAAAAGTTACGTGCAATGGCAGGCAATGTTGTCCATTTCTATGAATGATATTTTCTTCGTGAATTGCCTGGGCTTGTTGACTTTTCTGAATTTCTTCACCTCACCCTTACGACAGTTCGTGAAGTTGAAGAATTGAACAACGTAGTTAAGAAGTTGAACATCACCTCGGATGGGAGCACACTGTATGTGCGCGCACAGTTGAGATCCCTCCTAAAGAGTTCACCTACAGACACGTCAACCACAGAAACAGAGGGCATTGACGATGCCCGGATGGACCACATCTTAGAAAAGTTGGATATTAGACAAGGACTGAAGGCAAACTTCTTCCTTAATCTATTAGGCTTG
The DNA here is from genome assembly GCF_055761805.1 of Camellia sinensis. Classification (NCBI taxonomy): domain Eukaryota; kingdom Viridiplantae; phylum Streptophyta; class Magnoliopsida; order Ericales; family Theaceae; genus Camellia; species Camellia sinensis. The sequence goes on along the minus strand of NC_138962.1, from coordinate 8,376,764 downwards.
TCCGAGTCAGGTGGGGAGAAGGTATTGGTTTTTAGCCATCGTCTCCGGCCGCTTAAGTTGTTGGCAAGGCCAGCCATCAAGTTGAGGGCTTCAATTTCCTACTGAGCAACTTGGTTGCAGAGAATCGAGGTGGGTGAATCCTGGCCTATGCTCCATTACCTTCGGGTGCTCAGACAGTGGGCAGATCAGAGAAGAATACTTTTCCGGGCGTACAAACAAGTTTCATCAATTGTATGTGACAATGAAACAAGCAAGACTGCCACTGCCTGCCAAAAAATATTACTAACGTACCCATCCATTCTCATTCTGCACGAAGGTCATAAAAAAGACAAATGAGAGTACGCATTCATGAACTCGCTCAATAAAGTCCAGACAGCCCGCAACTCATGAATGACAGCTACCTTCCTCTTCAAATGTAACTGCTGTATATATATGCAAGATGATAACTTCAAGAGAAAGGTAACCGTCATTCAAAAGTTACGTGCAATGATAGGCAAGGTTGTCCATTTCTACAAATGATATTTTCTTCGTGAATTGCCTGGGCTTGTTGACTTCTCTGAATTTCTTCACCTCACCCTTACGACAGTTCGTGAAGTTGAAGAACTGAACAACTTTGTTAAGCAGTTGAACATCACCTCGGATGGGAGCACACTGTATGTGCACACACAGTTGAGATCCCTCCTAAAGATTTCACCTACAGACACGTCAACCACAGAAACAAAGGGCATTGACGATGCCCGGATGGACCACATCTTAGAAAAGTTGGATATCAGACAAGGACTGAAGGCAAACTTCTTCCTTAATCTGTTAGGGTTGTCCGACTCAGGTGGGGAGAAGGTATTGGTTTTCAGCCATCGTCTCCGGCCGCTTAAGTTGTTGGAAAGGCTAGCCATGAAAGTGAACGCTTCAACTCTTGATTCAGAATTGGGTGTGGGAACGAATAGCTCTCTATAAAATTTGGAAATCGTCATCCTCATTTCAACTCTTTCAATTGGCTTTCCTATGTTTTAAGTTGAATACCGTCAACTATGCATGAACTTCAGCACTGAAAGAAAGAGTTGTTTATTGTGTTACACGGACTCGAGTATAGGTGCCGGGTGCGGTATGTATGTACAGGTCCAACTCATTAAATCTTGACCCTACATTCAATGGTACACGGTGGTGGGGAAAAAATATCATATTTTTAATCTAATATGTGACATAAAATGGTACTATATGTAACTCACGGTGTCAAAATCACATTTATAGTAATTTCACAATAATTTTCACATATAATAATTGTGTTTTATACAATTATATAAGAAGTGTCCGTTGAAAAGTATCCGACACATATCTCATACCCTTGTCCGACTCTCAGGTGTCCGACACAGATATTTGATCTATTTTGAAGAGTCCGTGTACCACAGATTGTTTCTAAACATAAGTTCCGGCAATATAAAATCACCGAGTACTACAAAATTTAAAGCAGAATTCAACCGAGTGTGCTACCTGTTGCGGAAACAAGATTAGTCGTTGTTTGTTTATCGAGTTTCTTATTTTTGCTTTTTTGGCTACTCGAAAAAAAAAATTATTTTTCCCGTGCCAACATTACACAAATTTTTTTTAAAGTCTTCTTTCGTTAAATATAACCCAACCTAACAAGTTCGCCATGTAAATGCAGAACACCTTTTATGCTTGTTGCTAACTACTATGATACCTATGTTCAACTTGCAGCACTGATAGCAGAGGGAAGACTTCCTATTCGAAAGGGAGAAAATACAAAAATCGAGTACAGAACAGTTCCTATTGGGTCCATTTCGGTTAGCAGAGGGAAGAGTTCCTATTCGAATAGCACAAAATACGAAAATGGAGTACAGAACAGTTCCTATTGGGTCGATTTCGGGTTGGGTGTGAAGGTATATGCGAATGATAGAAGACAAACAAGGAGACAGATAATGTACCAGCACGAAATAAAGGAAATACCAACCGGATCAGACGAACCGACGGTGGTGCTCGATTAACCCTTGCGGTTGTGCTCCACCGACAAAAATCAACTTAAAAAAAGTATTTATGCATCCACTTCCATGGCTAGCCTTCCCAAGAACTTAAGCTCGGCACTCAAATATTTTTCTCTGTAAAACCCTACAGGTACGGGGAAATGGAACAACGGAGAGACGGACAGAGAGAAAGACAAACAAAGAGAGAGGTCCGAGATGGAAGAGAGACGGACGGGCCGACGGAACTTACACCTCTTCTGAACACTTCGGCATTTTTTAAACTTTTATACTTGTTCTGACAACCTACACCTTTTAATGAAAACTGACATCATTTATAAATTAATTTTCTTCATAAAAGTTACACCTTGGAACTTTATATCTTTACATTAATTTTCTTAATAAAAGTTACACCTTGGATCTTTTCTAAAAATGATACATTCAGCTTTATTGGGGTTGGTCTTCTTTGGGAACTTATATCTTTTGTAAAAACGAAACATTCAGCTTCGATGATTGGTCTTCTTTGGGAACTTGTACCTTTTGTAAAAACTCACAAAGTTTACAACTATTCCTAAATTTTACACCTTTCCTAAAAATTTACACCTTCTCTCGGAAATATTTACAACTTCTTGAAAAATTACACATTTTGTGGAAAAACCTTTTTCATAAAATTTACACTTATTATTTCAAGTTACACCTTTAGTGAAAAACAAAACTTACATCTTTTCTATGGTCATTTACACCTTCTTCGGACAAACATACACCATATTTGAAAAGGTTATACCTTTTGTCAAATAATTTCTTTTAACAAACTTTATCAAAAGCATATTTTCCATAAAACGTGTAAATTTTCAAAAAAGGTCTAACTGTCTTCACCAAAGATGTAACTCCTATTTAAAAGGTGTACAATTTTTTAAACATGTTTGCTTCACAGAAGGAGTACCTTTTTAGAAGAGGTGTAAGCTTTTAAAAAAAGGTGTAAACTTGCTGAAAACATATTTTCCATAGAAGGTGTAAAATTTTTAAAAAGGTGTAAGTTTTGCTGGCAGAAAAGTTGTAATATCCCATAAAAAGTGTAAATTTTATGAAAAAAGTTATTCACAAAAGTAGTAACCATTCAGAAACGGTGTTAGCATTCCCACAAAAAGGTGTAATCATTTAGAAAAGGTTTATGTTTTTAACAAAAGGTATAAATTTTATTCAAATACTCCTTCCATGCAAGGTGTATATTTTCAAAAACATGTATGTAGTTTTCACAAAACATGAAAGTTATGTCACAATGGTGTAACTTCCCATTGAAGGTTTAAATTTTAGGAAAATATAATTCAGATTTCCATAAAAGGTGTAAGCATGTTCAGAAAAGATGTAACTTATTTCAAAAAAGGTGTAAGTTCTGCTCTCAGAAAAAGTGTAAGTTCCAATAAAACGTGTAAATTTTTTAATAGACATGATTTTTAATAAATTAGTAACATCTCACAAAAGGTTTAAGTATTTCAACGAAAAGGTCTAAATTTTATAAAATAAATTATTTCACAAATGTGTAACCTTTCACAAATAGTGTAAGTTTTTTCACAAGGGATGTGAGTAACTTCACAAAACGTGTAAGTTCCGTTTTTTCCCCCCAAAACCTGGAAGTTCCTAAAATCCAATCACACTGTATTTGTCTTGTTCAAATAATGGCAATGTGAGAGAGAAGGGCGTTTCGGAGGGCTTGGCCTTTCTCTGAGTAGAACTCCGTTTCAAAGACGACGAGTCTGGGAGGGCTTCGAATAGCGACTCCAAGTCCAAATCCAACCAAGTATGTCAATGTAAAAGAGAACCGTTTTTAATATAGAGCAACGGACAGACAGACAGAGAGAGAGAGAGAGAGAGAGAGAGAGAGATAGACTGAGATCAACAGATATAGAGACCTAGATGGACACTGATCGACAGAGCAGCCACTCCGAGATCGACAGAAGGACCGAAATCGACAGAGATCGACGGAGAAGAGACCCACATGGACACAGGCAGACCAAGATCGCTGGAGACAGACCGAGATAAACAGGGATCGACAGAGAGAGACCGACATCGACGGAGAATAGGCCGACATCGACATAGAGAGACCAAGATCGATAGCCAGAGAGAAAAAAACCTTTGATTTGCGGCGGCGGTGCCAGTGGAGGTGCCGATCTCAGAAGGCTGTGAGCACCGGAGGCCACCGACGCTTGGGTGGTCAGCGGGGGTCACGAACCCTTTGATTTGTTCAGTGGTTGTCCCAATTTGTTTATGAACACTTCGAAATGTTACTCCTTTTGTGTTTACTACGAATACTTTGAAATGAACACTTGATGTTACTCCTTCTGTGTTTACGAACATTTTGAAACGAATGCTTTGTTACTCCATTTGTGGTTATGAACACTTTGAAATGTTACTCCTTCATACTTTTTGTGAAAATATTTACACCATTTTTGAAAAGTTACTCCTTTTGTTCAAGAATTTTTACCGTTTGTGAGCGGCAACTTAAAACTTCGTCGGAAGTCACTTATACCATTTGTGAAAAAAAAATCATAAAATTTACACATTTTGCTTAAGCTTACACCTTTTCGTGGAAGGGCTTACACCATTTTTGAAAAGTTACTCCTTTTGTGTAAGAATTTTTGGCATAACATTTATAATTTAACTTCCAACTTATACCTTTTGTGAAAGCCCAACTTAAAGCATCTTCGGAAGTCACTAATACCTTTTGTGAAAAAACAAAATTCATCAAATTCACACCTTTTGCTTAATCTTACACCTTTTTGTGGAAGTGATTACACCATTTTTGAAAAGTTACTCCTTTTGTATAAGAATTTTTGGCATAACATTTATACTTTGTTTTCCAACTTACACCTTTCGTGAAAGCCCAACTTAAAGCATCGTCGGAAGTCACTTATACCTTTTGTGAAAAAAATAATTCATCAAATTTACACATTTTGATTAAGCTTACACCTTTTTGTGGAAGTGCTTACAGCATTTTTGAAAAGTTACTTCTTTTGTGTAAGAATTTTTGGCATAACATTTATACATTTTCTTCGAACTTACACCTTCTGTGAAACCCCAACTTAAAGCTTCTTCGGAAGTCACTTACACCTTTTGGGAAAAAAAAAATCATCAAATTTACACCTTTTTCTTAAGCTTACACCTTTTCGTGAAAATACTTACACCATTTTTGAAAAGTTACTCCTTTTGTGTAAGAATTTTTGGCATAACATTTATACATTTTATTCCAACTTACACCTTTTGTGAAAGAGTATATAAGCACAAAAGGAGTAAATGTTATGACAAAAATTCTTACACAAAAGGAGTACATTTTCAAAAATGGTGTAAATATGTTCCCAAAAAGGTGTAAGCTTAAGCAAAAGGTGTAAATTTCATTAATTTTTTTTTTTCACAAAAGGTATAAGTGACTTCCCAAGATGCTTTAAGTTGGTCTTTCACAAAAGGTGTAAGTTGGAAGAAAAAGTATAAGTGTTATGCCAAAAATTCTTACACAAAAGGAGTACCTTTTCAAAAATGGTGTAAATATGTTACCGAAAAGGTGTAAGCTTAAGCAAAAGGTGTAAATTTCATTAATTTTTATTTTCACAAAAGGAATAAGTGACTTCCGAAGATGCTTTAAGTTGGGCTTTCAGAAAAGGTGTAAGTTGGAAGAAAAAGTTTAAATGTTATGCCAAAAATTCTTACGCAAAAGGAGTACCTTTTCAAAAATGGTGTAAGCACTTCCACGAAAAGGTGTAAGCTTAAGCAAAATGTGTAAATTTTATGAATTTTTTTTTTCACAAATGGTATAAGTGACTTCCGACGAAGCTTTAAGTTGGGCTTTCACAAAAGGTGTAAGTTCGAAGACAAAGTATAAATGTTATGCCAAAAGTTCTTACACTAAAGGAGTAACTTTTCAAAAATTGTGTAAGCACTTCCACGAAAAGGTGTAAGCTTAAGGAAAATGTGTAAATTTGATGAATTTTTTTTCCCACAAAAGGCGTAACTTCGGAGAAAAAGTATAAATCTTATGACAAAAATTCTTATACAAAAGGTTTAAGTTGGGCTTTCACAAACGGTGTAAGTTCGAAGAAAAAGTATAAATCTTATGCCACAAAGAGATGTAAGTAACTTCACAAAACGTCTAAGTTCCGTTTTTTCCCCCGAAAACCTGTAAGTTCCTAAAATCCAATCACACTGTATTTGTCTTGTTCATATAATGGCAATGTCAGAGAGAAGGGCGTTTCGAAGGGCTTGGCCTTTCTCCCAGTAGAACTCCGTTTCATAGAAGACGAGTCTGGGAGGGCCTCGAATAGCGACTCCGAGTCCAAATCCAACCAAGTATGTCAATGTAAAAGAGAACCGTTTTTAATATAGAGTAACGGACAGAGAGAGAGATAGACTGAGATCAATAGACATAGAGACCTAGATGGGCACTTATCGACAGAGGGACCGAAATCGACAGAGATCGACAGAGAAGAGACCCACATGGACACAGACAGACCAAGATTGTTGGAGACAGACCGAGATAAACAGGGATCGACAGAGAGAGACCGACATCGACACAGAGAGTCCAAGATCGATAGCCAATCTTTCAAAAAACCTTTGATTTGCGGCGGCGGTGCAAGTGGAGTTGCCGATCTCAGAAGGCTGTGAGCACCGGAGCCCACCGACGCTTGGGTGGTCAGCGGGGGTCACGAACCCTTTGATTTGTTTAGTGGTTGTCTCAATTGGTTTATGAACACTTGGAAATGTTACTCCTTTTGTGTTTACTGCTTTGAGATGAACATATGTTACTCCTTCTGTGTTTACGAACATTTTGAAATGAACCCTTTGTTACTCCTTTTCTGGTTATCAACACTTTGAAATGTTACTCCTTCATACTTTTCGTGAAAATATTTACACCATTTTTGAAAAGTTACTCCTTTTGTGTAAGAATTTTTGGCATAATATTTATACTTTTTCTTCGAACTGACACCTTTTGTGAAAGCCCAACTTAAACCTATTTCGGAAGTCACTTATATCTTTTGTGAAAAAAAAAATTCATTAATTTTGCACCTTTTGCTTAAGCTTACACTTTTTCCTGAAAATACTTACACCATTTTTGAAAAGTTACTCCTTTTGTGTAAGAATTTTTGGCATAACATTTATACTTTTGTGCTTATATACTCTTTCACAAAAGGTGTAAGTTTGAAGAAAAAGTATAAATCTTATGAGAAAAATTATTTCACAAAAGGAGTAACTTTTCAAAAAAAATATAAGCAGTTCCACGAAAAGGTATAAGCTGAAGCAAAAGGTGTAAATTTGATGAATTTATTTTTTCACAAAAGGTATAACTGACTTCCGAAAAAGCTTTAAGTTGGGCATCCACAAAAGGTGTAAGTTCGAAGAAAAGGTATAAATCTTATGCCAAAAATTCTTACACAGAAGGAGTAACTTTTCAAAAAAAATATAAGCACTTCCGAAAAAGCTTTAAGTTGGGCTTCCACAAAAGGTGTAAGTTCTAAGCAAAAGGTGTAAATCTTATGCCAAAAATTCTTACACAAAAGGAGTAACTTTTCAGAAAAATATAACCAGTTCCACGAAAAGGTATAAGCTTAAGCGAAAGGTGTAAATTTGATGAATTTTTTTTCTCACAAAACATATAAGTGACTTCCGAAAAACCTTGAAGTTGGGCTTTCACAAAAGGTGTAAGTTCGAAGAAAAGGTGTAAATCTTATGCCAAAAATTTTTACACAAAAGGAGTAACTTTTCAAAAAAATATAACCAGTTCCACGAAAAGGTATAAGCTTAAGCAAAAGGTGTAAATTTGATGAATTTATTTTTTCACAAAAGGTATAAGTGACTTCCGAAAAACCTTCAAGTTGGGCTTTCACAAAAAGGTGTAAGTTCGAAGAAAATGTATAAATGTTATGCCAAAAATTCTTACACAAAAGGAGTAACTTTTCAAAAAAAAATATAAGCAATTCCACGAAAAGGTATAAGCTTAAGCAAAAGGTGTAAATTTGATGAATTTATTTTTTCACAAAAGGTATAAGTGACTTCCGAAAAACCTTTAAGTTGGGCTTTCACAAAAAGGTGTATGTTCGAAGAAAAGGTATAAATCTTATGCCAAAAATTCTTACACAAAAGGAGTAACTTTTCAAAAAAAATATAAGTAGTTCCACGAAAAGGTATAAGCTTAAGCAAAAGGTCAAAATTTGATGAATTTATTTTTTCACAAAAGGTATAACTGACTTCCGAAAAACCTTTAAGTTGGGCTTTCACAAAAGGTGTAAGTTCGAAGAAAAGGTTTATGTTATGCCAAAAAATCTTACACAAAAGGAGTAACTTTTCAAAAAACATATAAGCAGTTCCACGAAAAGGTATAAGCTTAAGCAAAAGGTGTAAATTTGATGAATTTATTTTTTCACCAAAGGTATAACTGACTTCCAAAAAAGCTTTAAGTTGGACTTTCACAAAAGGTGTAAGTTTGGAGAAAACGTATAAACCTTATGCCACAAAGAGATGTAAGTAACTTCGCAAAACGTCTAAGTTCTGTTTTTTTTGTAAGTTCCTAAAATCCAATCACACTGTATTTGTCTTGTTCAGATAATGGCAATGTCAGAGAGAAGGGCGTTTCGGAGGGCTTGGCCTTTCTCCCAATAGAACTCCGTTTCAGAGAAGACGAGTCTGGGAGGGCTTGGAATAGCGACTCCGAGCCCAAATCCAACCAAGTATGTCAATGTAAAAGAGAACCGTTTTTAATATAGAGCAACAGACAGACAGAGAGAGAGAGAGAGAGATAGACTGAGATCAACAGACATAGAGACCTAGATGGACACTGATCGACAGAGGGACCGAAATCGACAGAGATCAACAGAGAAGAGACCCACATGGACACAGACAGACCAAGATCGCTGGAGACAGACTGAGATAAACAGGGATCGACAGAGAGAGACCGACATCGACACAGAGAGAACAAGATCGATAGCCAATCTTTCAAAAAACCTTTGATTTGCGGCGGCGGTGCTAGTGGAGGTGCCGATCTCAGAAGGCTGTGAGCACCGGAGCCCACCGACGCTTTGGTGGTCAGTGGGGGTCATGACCCTTTGATTTGTTCAGTGGTTGTCTCAATTGGTTTATGAACACTTGGAAATGTTACTCCTTTTGTGTTTACTACTTTGAGATGAACATATGTTACTCCTTCTGTGTTTACGAACATTTTGAAATGAACCCTTTGTTACTCCTTTTCTGGTTATCAACGCTTTGAAATGTTACTCCTTCATACTTTTCGTGAAAATATTTACACCATTTTTGAAAAGTTACTCCTTTTGTGTAAGAATTGTTGGCATAAGATTTATACTTTTTCTTCGAACTTACACCTTTTGTGAAAGCCCAACTTAAACCTATTTCGGAAGTCACTTATACCTTTGGTGGAAAAAAAAAATCATCAAATTTACACCTTTTTCTTAAGCTTATACCTTTTCGTGGAAGTGCTTATATATTTTTTTTAAAAGTTACTCCTTTTGTGTAAGAATTTTTGGCATAACATTTATACTTTTGTGCTTATATACTCTTTCACAAAAGGTGTAAGTTTGAAGAAAAAGTATAAATCTTATGACAAAAATTATTTCACAAAAGGAGTAACTTTTGAAAAAAAATATAAGCAGTTCCACGAAAACGTATAAGCTGAAACAAAAGGTGTAAATTTGATGAATTTATTTTTTCACAAAAGGTATAAGGACTTCCGAAAAAGCTTTAAATTGGGCTTCCACAAAAGGTGTAAGTTCGAAGAAAATGTATAAATGTTATGCCAAAAATTCTTACACAAAAGGAGTAACTTTTCAAGAAAAATATAAGCACTTCCACGAAAAGGTATAAGCTTAAGCAAAAGGTGTAAATTTGATGAATTTATCTTTTCACAAAAGGTATAAGTGACTTCCGAAAAAGCTTTAAGTTGGGCTTCCACAAACGGTGTAAGTTCGAAGAAAAGGTATAAATCTTATGCCAAAAATTCTTACACAAAAGGAGTAACTTTTCAAAAAAAATATAAGCACTTCCACGAAAAGGTATAAGCTTAAGCAAAAGGTGTAAATTTGATGAATTTATTTTTTCACAAATGGTATAAGTGACTTCCAAAAAAGCTTTAAGTTGGACTTTCACAAAAGGTGTAAGTTCGGAGAAAACGTATAGATCTTATGCCACAAAGAGATGTAAGTAACTTTGCAAAACGTCTAAGTTCCATTTTTTTTGTAAGTTCCTAAAATCCAATCACACTGTATTTGTCTTGTTCAGATAATGGCAATGTCAGAGAGAAGGGCGTTTCGGAGGGCTTGGCCTTTCTCCTAGTAGAACTCCGTTTCAGAGAAGACGAGTCTGGGAGGGCTTGGAATAGCGACTCCGAGCCCAAATCCAACCAAGTATGTCAATGTAAAAGAGAACCATTTTTAATATAGAGCAACGGACAGACAGAGAGAGAGAGAGAGAGAGATAGACTGAGATCAATAGACATAGAGACCTAGATGGACACTGATCGACAGAGGGACCGAAATCGACAGAGACCGACAGAGAAGAGACCCACATGGACACAGACAGACCAAGATCGCTGGAGACAGACCGAGATAAACAGGGATCGACAGAGAGAGACCGACATCAACACAGAGAGTCCAAGATCGATAGCCAATCTTTCAAAAAACCTTTGATTTGAGCCACGGTGCAAGTGGAGTTGCCGATCTTTTCGTGAAAATATTTACACCATTTTTGAAAAGTTACTCATTTTGTGTAAGAATTGTTGGCATAAGATTTATACTTTTTCTTCGAACTTACACCTTTTGTGAAAGCCCAACTTAAACCTATTTCGGAAGTCACTTATACCTTTTGTGGAAAAAAAATTCATGAAATTTGCACCTTTTGCTTAAGCTTACACCTTTTCCTGAAAAGACTTACACCATTTTTGAAAAGTTACTCCTTTTGTGTAAGAATTTTTGGCATAACATTTATACTTTTGTGCTTATATACTCTTTCACAAAAGGTGTAAGTTTGAATAAAAAGTATAAATCTTATGAGAAAAATTATTTGACAAAAGGAGTAACTTTTCAAAAAAAATATAAGCAGTTCTACGAAAAGGTATTAGCTAAAGCAAAAGGTGTAAATTTGATGAATTTATTTTTTCACAAAAGGTATAAGTGACTTCCGAAAAGCTTTAAGTTGGGCTTCCACAAAAGGTGTATGTTCGAAGCAAAAGGTATAAATCTTATGCCAAAAATTCTTACACAAAAGGAGTAAGTGTTCATAAAAGGTGTAAATGATTTCACAGAAGGCTTAAGTTTTCAGAAAAAGGTGTAACTTTTCAGAAATCAGTTACGCCTTTTTCTGAAATTCCTTACGCCTTTCTTGAAAACTTATACATTTTTTGTGACCATTTACACCTTTAGTCATATAATATATTATTTTATTAATTTACCTGGAAAGTGACCTGCTTAGCAGGTCACCAAAGTGTAAGTTTTCAAATATTTTGATATAACCCAATACATACAAATGTGTAAATGCAAAATAGAAGGGTGTAAGTGCCGGTGTAAGTGCCTTGCATACCATATGCAAGGCACACATGAGAAAAGTCCTAAAAATAGAAGAGAAAGTCGCGTAAAATTAAAAATGGAAGTTCAATCCAAAAACCAGTATACCTTAACGATCTATTTGGAAATTAAAAAAAAAAAGAAAGTTGAATAGAAAAGAAACTCGAATAAAAAAAGAAGTTGAATAGAAATAAAAATGGATGTTGCAGAAAATTAAAATTGGAAGTTCATTCAAGAAACCACTATACCTTAACGATCTATTTGGAAATTAAATAAAAGACGAAGTTGAATAGAAAAATAACTTGAATAAAAATGGAAGTCGAATAAAAATAAAAATGGAAGTTGCAGAAAATTAAAAATGGAAGTTCATTCAAGAAACCACTATACCTTAACGATCTATTTGGAAATTAAATAAAAAAGGAAGTTTAATAGAAAAGTAAATTGAGTAAAAATGGAAGTTGAATAAAAATAACAATGAAAGTTGCATAAAATTAAAAATGGAAGTTCATTCAAGAAAAACCACTGTACGTCAATGATCTATTTGGAAATTAAATAAAAAAGGAAGTTGAGTAGAAAAGAAACTTGAATGAAAAAGGAAGTTAAATAAAAATAAAAATGGAAATTGCAGAAAATTAAAAATGGAAGTTCATTCAAGAAACCACTATACATTAACGATCAATTTGGAAACTAAATAAAAAAGGAAGTTGAATAGAAAAATTACTTGAATAAAAATCGAAGTCGAATAAAAATAAAAATGGAAGTTGCAGAATATTAAAAATGGAAGTTCATTCAAGAAACCACTATACCTTAACGATCTATTTGGAAATTAAATAAAAAAGGAAGTTGAATAGAAAAATTACTTGAATAAAAATGGAAGTCGAATAAAAACAAAAATGGAAGTTGCAGAATATTAAAAATGGAAGTTCATTCAAGAAACCACTATACCTTAACAATCTATTTGGAAATTAAATCAAAAAGGAAGTTTAATAGAAAAGTAAATCGAATAAAAATGGAAGTTGAATAAAAATAAAAATGAAGGTTGCATAAAATTAAACATGGAAGTTCAATCCAAAAACCACTATACCTTAACGATCTATTTGGAAATTAAATAAAAAAGAAGTTGAATAGAAAAGTAAATTGAATAAAAATGGAAATCGAATAAAAATAAAAATGGAAGCTGCAGAAAATTAAAAATGGAAGTTCATTCAAGAAACCACTATACCTTAACGATCTATTTGGATATTAAATAAAAAAGGAAGTTTAATAGAAAAGTAAATTGAATAAAAATGGGAGTTGAATAAAAATAAAAATGAAAGTAGAATAAAATTAAAAATGGATGTTCAATCCAGAAACCACCATACCTTAACGATTTATTTGGAAATTAAATAAAAAAGGAAGTTGAATAGAAAAGTAAAATGAATAAAAATGGAAGTCAAATAAAAATAAAAATGGAAGTTGCAGAAAATTAAAAATGGAAGTTCATTCAAAAAACCAATATACCTTAACGATCTATTTGGAAATTAAATAAAAAAGGAAGTTTAATTGAAAAGTAAATTGAATAAAAATGGAAGTCGAATAAAAATAAAAATGGAAGTTGCAGAAAATTAAAAATGGAAGTTGAATCCAGAAACCACTATACCCTAACGATCTATTTCGAAATTAAATAAAAAAGAAGTTCAATAGAAAAGTAAATTGAATAAAATTGGAAGTTCAATAAAAATAAAAATGAAAGTTTCATAAAATTAACAACGGAAGTTCAATCCAGAAACCACTATACCTTAACGATCTATTTGGAAATCAAATAAAAAAGGAAGTCGAGTAGAAAAGAAACTTGCATAAAAAAGGAAGTTAAATAAAAATAAAAATGGAAGTTGCAGAAAATTAAAAATGGAAGTTCATTCAAGAAACCATTATACCTTTACGATCTATTTGGAAATTAAATAAAAAAGGAAGTTGAATAGAAAAGTAAATTGAATAAAAATGGAAGTTGAATAAAAATAAAAATGAAAGTTGCATAAAATTAAAAATGGAAGTTCAATCCAGAAACCACAATACCTTAACGATCTATTTTGAAATTAAATAAAAAAGGAAGTTGAATAGAAAAATAAATTGAATAAAAATGGAAGTCAAATAAAAATAAAAATGGAAGTTGCAGAAAATTAAAAATGAAAGTTCATTCAATAAACCACTATACCTTAACGATCTATTTTGAACTTAAATAAAAAAGGAAGTTTAATAGAAAAGTAAATTGAATAAAAATGTAAGTTGAATAAAAATAAAAATGAAAGTTGCATAAAATTAAAAGTGGAAGTTCAATCCAGAAACCACTATACCTTAACGATCTATTTGGAAATTAAACAAAAAAGGAAGTTGAATAGAAAAATGACTTGAATAATAATGGAAGTCAAATAAAAATAAAAATGGAAGGTGCAGAAAATTAAAAAAGGAAGTTCATTCATGAAAACACTATACCTTAACAATCTATTTGGAAATTAAATAAAAAAGGAAGTTGAATAGAAAAATGACTTGAATAAAAATGGAAGTCGAATAAAAATAAAAATGGAAGTTGCAGAAAATTAAAAATGGAAGTTCATTCAAGAAACCACTATACCATGATGATCTATTTGGAAATTAAATAAAAAAGGAAGTTTAATAGAAAAGTAAATTGAATAAAAATGGAAGTTGAATAAACATAGAAGTGAAAGTCGCATAAAATTAAAAATGGAAGTTCAATCCAGAAACCAGTATACCTTAACGATCTATTTGGTAATTAAATAAAAAAGGAAGTTGAATAGAAAAGAAACTTGAATAAAAAAAGAAGTTGAATAGAAATAAAAATGGATGTTGCAGAAAATTAAAATTGGAAGTTCATTCAAGAAACCACTATACCTTAACGATCCATTTGGAAATTAAATAAAAAAGGAAGTTGAATAGAAAAGTAATTTGAATAAAAATGGAAGTTGAATCGAAATAAAAATGAAAGTTGCATAAAATTAAAAATGGAAGTTCAATCCAGAAACCTCTATACCTTAACGATCTATTTGGAAATTATACAAAAAAGGAAGTTGAAAAGAAAAGTGACTTGAATAAAAATGGAAGTCAAATAAAAATAAAAATGGAAGGTGCCGAAAATTAAAAATGGAAGTCCATTCAAGAAACCACTGTACCTTAACGATCTATTTGGAAATAAAATAAAAAAGGAAGTTGATTAAAAATAAAACTCGAAGTTGCATAAAATTAATAATGGAAGTTCAATAAAGAAACCAGTATACCTTAACGATCTGTTTGGAAATTAAATAAAAAAGGAAGTTGAATAGAAAAGAAACTTGAATATAAAAGGAAGTTGAATAGAAATAAAAATGGATGTTGCAGAAAATTAAAATTGGAAGTTCATTCAAGAAACCACTATACCCTAACGATCTATTTGGAAATTAAATAAAAAAGGTAGAAGAATAGAAAAACAACTTGAATAAAAATGGAAGTCGAATAAAAATAAAAACGGAAGTTGCAGAAAATTAAAAATGAAAGTTCATTCAAGAAACCACTATACCTTAATGATCTATTTGGAAATTAAATAAAAAAGGAAGTTTAATAGAAAAGCAAATTGAATAAAAATGGTAGTTGAATAAAAGTAAAAAAGAAAGTTGCATAAAATTAAAAATGGAAGTTCAATGCAGAAACCACTATACCTTAACGATCTATTTGGAAATTAAATAAAAAAGGAAGTTGAATAGAAAAGTAAATTGAATAAAAATGGAAGTCAAACAAAAATAAAAATGGAAGTTGCAGAAAATTAAAAATGGAAGTTCATTCAAAGTACCACTATACCTTAACGATCTATTTGGAAATTAAATAAAAAATGAAGTTTAATAGAAAAAAAAATTGAATAAAAATGGAAGTTGAATAAAAATAAAAATGAAAGTTCCACCAAATTAAAAATGGAAGTTCAATCAAGAAACCACTATACCTTAACGATCTATTTGGAAATTAAATAAAAAAGGAAGTTGAATAGAAAAATGACTTGAATAAAAATGGAAGTCAAATAAAAATAAAAATGGAAGGGGCAGAAAATTAAAAATGGAAGTTCATTCATGAAACCACTATACCTTAACGATCAATTTGGAAATTAAATAAAAATGGAAGTTGAATAGAAAAATGACTTGAATAAAAATGGAAGTCGAATAAAAATAAAATTGGAAATTGCAGAAAATTAAAAATGGAAGTTCATTCAAGAAACCACTATACCATAACGATCTATTTGGAAAGTAAATAAAAAAGGAAGTTTAATAGAAAAGTAAATTGAATAAAAATAAAAGTGAAAGTTGCATAAAATTAAAAATGGAAGTTCAATTCAGAAACCAGTATACCTTAACGATCTATTTGGAAATTAAATAAAAAAGGAAGTTGAATAGAAAAGAAACTTGAATAAAAAAAGAAGTTGAATAGAAATAAAAATGGATGTTGCAGAAAATTAAAATTGGAAGTTCTTTCAAGAAACCATTATACCTTAACGATCTATTTAGAAAGTAAATAAAAAAGGAAGTTGAATAGAAAAATAACTTGAATTAAAATGGAAGTCGAGTAAAAATAAAAATGGAAGTTGCAGAAAATTAGAAACGGAAATTCATTCAGAAAACCACTATACCTTAACGATCTCTTTGGAAATTAAATAAAAAAGGAAGTTTAATAGAAAAGAAAATTAAATAAAAATAGAAGTTAAATAAAAATAAAAAAGAAAGTTGCATAAAATTAAAAATGGAAGTTCATTCCAGAAACCACTATACCTTAACGATCTATTTGGAAATTAAATAAAAAAGGAAGTTGAATAGAAAAATGACTTGAATAAAAATGGAAGTCAAATAAAAATAAAAATGGAAGGTGCTGAAAATTAAAAATGGAAGTTCATTCACGAAACCACTATACCTTAACAATCTATTTGGAAATTAAATAAAAAAGGAAGTTGAATAGAAAAATGACTTGAATAAAAATGGAAGTCGAATAAAAATAAAAATGAAAGTTGCAGAAAATTAAAAATGGAAGTTCATTCAAGAAACCACTATACCATAACGATCTATTTGGAAATTAAATAAAAAAGGAAGTTTAACAGAAAAGTAAATTGAATAAAAATGGAAGTTGAATAAAAATAGAAGTGAAAGGTGCATAAAATTAAAAATGGAAGTTCAATCCAGAAACCAGTATACCTTAACAATCTATTTGGAAATTAAATAAAAAAGGAAGTTGAATAGAAAAGAAACTTGAATAAAAAAAGAAGATGAATAGAAATAAAAATGGATGTTGCAAAAAATTAAAATTGGAAGTTCATTCCAGAAACCACAATTCCTTAACGATCTATTTGGAAATTAAATAAAAAAAAGGAAGTTGAATAGAAAAGAAACTTGAATAAAAAAAGAAGTTGAATAGAAATAAAAATGGATGTTGCAAAAAATTAAAATTGGAAGTTCATTCAAGAAACCACTATACCTTAACGATCTATTTGGAAATTAAATAAAAGACGACGTTGAATAGAAAAATGACTTGAATAAAAATGGAAGTCAAATAAAAATAAAAATGGAAGTTGCAGAAAATTAAAAATGGAAATTCATTCAATAAAGCACTATACCTTAACGATCTATTTGGAAATTAAATAAAAAAGGAAGTTTAATAGAAAAGCTATTTAATAAAAATGGAAGTTGAATAAAAATAAAAAAGAAAGTTGCATAAAATTAAAAATGGAAGTTCAATCCAGAAACCACTATACCTTAACGATCTATTTGGAAAATAAATAAAAAAGGAAGTTTAATAGAAAAGTAAATTGAATAAAAATGGAAGTCAAACAAAAATAAAAATCGAAGTTGCCGAAAATTAAAAATGGAAGTTCATTCAAAGTACCACTATACCTTAACGATCTATTTGGAAATTAAATAAAAAAGGAAGTTGAATAGAAAAGTAAATTGAATAAAAATGGAAGTTGAATAAAAATGGAAGTTGAATAAAAATAAAAGTGAAAGTTGCATAAAATGAAAAATGGAAGTTCAATCCAGGAACCAATATACCTTAACGATCTGTTTGGAAATTAAATAAAAAAGGAAGTTTAATAGAAAAGTAAATTGAGCAAAAATGGTAGTTGAATAAAAATAAAAATGAAAGTTGCATAAAATTAAAAATGGAAGTTCATTCAAGAAACCACTATACGTTAACGATCTATTTGGAAATTAAATAAAAAAGCAAGTTGAGTAGAAAAGAAACTTGAATAAAAAAGGAAGTTAAATAAAAATAAAAATGAAATTTGCAGAAAATTAAAAATGGAAGTTCATTCAAGAAACCACTATAGATTAACGATCAATTTGGAAATTAAATAAAAAAGGAAGTTGAATAGAAAAATTACTTGAATAAAAATGGAAATCGAATAAAAATAAAAATGGAAGTTGCAGAATATTAAAAATGGAAGTACATTCAAGAAACCACTATACCTTAACAATCTATTTTGAAATTAAATAAAAAATGAAGTTTAATAGAAAAGTAACTCGAATAAAAATGGAAGTTGAATAAAAATAAAAATGAAAGTTGCATAAAATTATAAATGGAAGTTCCATCCTGAAACGACTATACCTTAATGATCTATTTGGAAATTAAATAAAAAAAAAGTTGAATAGAAAAGTAAATTGAATAAAAATGGAAGTCGAATAAAAATAAAAATGGAAGTTGCAGAAAATTAAAAATGAAAGTTCATTTAAGAAACCACAATACCTTAACGATCTATTTGGATATTAAATAAAAATGGAAGTTTAATAAAAAAGTAAATTGAATAAAAATGGAAGTTGAATAAAAATAAAAATGAAAGTAGAATAAAATTAAAAAAGGAAGTTCAATCCAGAAACCGCTATACCTTAACGATCTATTTGGAAATTAAATAAAAAAGGAAGTTGAAGAGAAAAGTAAATTGAATAAAAATGGAAGTCAAATAAAAATAAAAATGGAAGTGGCAGAAAATTAAAAATGGAAGTTTATTCAAGAAACCACTATACCTTAACGTTCTACTTGGAAATTAAATAAAAAAGGAAGTTTATTAGAAAAGTAAATTGAGTAAAAATGGAAGCCGAATAAAAATAAAAATGGAAGTTGCTGAAAATTAAAAATGGAAGTTCATTCAAGAAACCAATATACCTTAACGATCTATTTGGAAATAAAATAAAAAAGGAAGTTGACTAGAAAAGCAAATTGAATAAAAATGGAAGTTGAATAAAAATAAAAAAGAAAGTTACATAAGATTAAAAATGGTAGTTGAATCCAGAAACCACTATAACTTAACGATCAATTCGGAAATTAAACAAAAAAGGAAGTTCAATAGAAAAGTAAATTGAATAAAAATGGAAGTTGAATAAAAATAAAAATGAAAGTTTCATAAAATTAACAATGGAAGCTCAATCCAGAAACCACTATACCTTAACGATCTATTCGGAAATTAAATAAAAAAGGAAGTTGAGTAGAAAAGAAACTTGAATAAAAAAGGAAGTTAAATAAAAATAAAAATGGAAGTTCATTCAAGAAACCATTATACCTTTACGATCTATTTGGAAATTAAATAAAAAAAGGAAGTTGAATAGAAAAGTAAATTGAATAAAAATGGAAGTTGAATAAAAATTAAAATTAAAATTGCATAAAATTAAAAATAGAAGTTCAATCCAGAAACCACTATACCTTAACGATCTATTTGGAAATTAAATAAAAAAGGAAGTTGAATAGAAGAATAAATTGAATAAAAATGGAAGTCAAATAAAAATAAAAATGGAAGTTGCTGAAAATTAAAAATAGAAGTTCATTCAAGAAACCACTATACCTTAACGATCTATTTGGAAATTAAACAAAAAATGAAGTTTAATAGAAAAGTAAATTGAATGAAAATGGAAGTTGAATAAAAATAAAAATGAAGTTGCATAAAATTAAAAATGGAAGTTCAATCCAGAAACCACTATACCTTAACGATCTATTTGGAAATTATACAAAAAAGGAACTTGAATAGAAAAATGACTTAAATAATAATGGAAGTCAAATAAAAATAAAAATGGAAGGTGCAGAAAATTAAAAATGGAAGTTCATTCATGAAACCACTATACCTTAACGATTTATTTGGAAATTAAATAAAAAAGGAAGTTGATTAGAAAAATGACTGTAATAAAAATGGAAGTCGAATAAAAATAAAAATGGAAGTTGCAGAAAATTAAAAATGAAAGTTCATTCAAGAAACCACTATACCATAACGATCTATTTGGAAATTAAATAAAAAAGGAAGTTTAATAGAAAAGCAAATTGAATAAAAACGGAAGTTGAATAAAAATAGAAGTGAAAGTCGCGTAAAATTAAAAATGGAAATTCAATCCAGAAACCAGTATACCTTAACGATCTATTTGGAAATTAAATAAAAAAGGAAGTTGAATAGAAAAGAAACTTGAATAAAAAAAGAAGTCGAATAGAAATAAAAATGGATGTTGTAGAAAATTAAAATTGAAAGTTCATTGAAGAAAGCACTATACCTTAACGATCTATTTGGAAATTAAATAAAAAAGGAAGTTGAATAGAAAAATAACTTGAATAAAAATGGAAGTCGAATAAAAATAAAAATGGAAGTTGCAGAAAAATAAAAATGGAAGTTCATTCGAGAAACCACCATACCTTAACGTTCGATTTGGAAATTAAATAAAAAAGGAAGTTTAATAGAAAAGCAAATTGAATAACAATGGAAGTTGAATAAAAATAAAAAAGAAAGTTGCAGAAAATTAAAAATGTAAGTTCAATCCAGAAACCACTATACCTTAATGATCTAATTGGAAATTAAATAAAAAAGGAAGTTGAATAGAAAAATAAGTTGAATAAAAATGGAAGTCAAATAAAAATAAAAAGGGAAGTTGCAGAAAATTAAAAATGGAAGTTCATTCAAGAAACCACTATACCTTAACGATCTATTTGGAAATTAAATAAAAAAGGAAGTTTAATAGAAAAGTAAATTGAATAAAAATGGAAGTTGAATAAAAATAAAAATGAAAGTTGCATAAAATTAAAAACGGAAGTTCAATCCAGAAACCACTATACATTAACGATCTATTTGGAAATTATACAAAAAAGAAGTGGAATAGAAAAATGACTTGAATAATAATGGAAGTCAAATAAAAATAAAAATGGAAGGTGTAGAAAATTAAAAATGGTAGTTCATTTATGAAACCACTATACCTTAACGATCTATTTGGAAATTAAATAAAAAAGGAAGTTGAATAGAAAAATGACTTGAATAAAAATGGAAGTCGAATAAAAATAAAAATGGAAGTTGCAGAAAATTAAAAATGGCAGTTCATTCATGAAACCACTATACCTTAACGATCTATTTGGAAATTAAATAAAAAAGGAAGTTGAATAGAAAAATGACTTGAATAAAAATAGAAGTCGAATAAAAATAAAAATGGAAGTTGCAGAAAATTAAAAATGGAAGTTCATTCAAGAAACCACTATACCATAACGATCTATTCGGAAATTAAATAAAAAATGAAGTTTAATAGAAAAGCAAATTGAATAAAAATGGAAGTTGAATTAAAATAGAAGTGAAAGTCGCGTAAAATTAAAAATGGAAATTCAATCCAGAAACCAGTATACCTTAACGATCTATTTAGAAATTAAATAAAAAAGGAAGTTGAATAGAAAAGAAACTTGAATAAAATAAGAAGTTGAATAGAAATAAAAATGAATGTTGTAGAAAATTAAAATTGGAAGTTCATTTAAGAAACCACTCTACCTTAACGACCTATTTGGAAATTAAATAAAAAAGGAAGTTGAATAGAAAAATAACTTGAATAAAAATGGAAGTTGCCGAAAATTAAAAATGGAAGTTCATTCAAGGAACCACTATACCTTAACAATCTATTTGGAAATTAAATAAAAAAAGAAGTTTAATAGAAAAGCAAATTGAATAAAAATGGAAGTTGAATAAAAATAAAAAAGAAAGTTGCATAAAATTAAAAATGGAAGTTCAATCTCGAAACCACTATACCTTAACGATCTATTTGGAAAGTAAATAAAAAAGGAAGTTCAATAGAAAAGTAAATTGAATAAAAATGGAAGTCAAACAAAAATAAAAATGGAAGTTGCTGAAAATTAAAAATGGAAGTTCATTCAAAGTACCACTATACCTTAACGATCTATTTGGATATTAAATAAAAAAGGAAGTTTAATAGAAATGTAAATTGAATAAAAATGGAAGTTGAAAAAAAATAAAAATGAAAGTTGCATAAAATTAAAAATGGAAGTTCAATCAAGAAACCACTATACCTTAACGATCTATTTGGAAATTAAATAAAAAAGGGAGTTGAATAGAAAAGTGACTTGAATAAAAATGGAAGTCAAATAAAAATAAAAATGGAAGGTGCAGAAAATTAAAAATGGAAGTCCATTCAAGAAACCACTATACCTTAACTATCTATTTGGAAATTAAATAAAAAAGGAAGTTGAATAAAAAGAGACCACTATACCACGATAGGTGCTCACTAAATGTTTAGGCTAGCACGTGTGTCAACGACTTACAGGTTCCAACGGTCTTCACGCAATCTCTGCTACATGACCTAACCTTACGCGACTTGGGTGACGTCCCACTAACCCTAACAATTAATTAACCTTACAACGGCACAAACCCAGGAATAATCATTCACATAATACATGTATAAAGAAAACAAATTACAACATATATGATCTCATAAATTTACTGTTTAAGAAGGTGGAGGCCTTCTGGCCGCCCACACTACGATCTGTTCGTTAATCAGAATTTGCAAATCGGTTATACGCCTATTGCACTCTGATATACGATCAGATATATACTGTTGTGTATAACGATTTACTGGTGTATTATGATAATAATTTTTCTGATTTTGCCAGAATTCTAATAAAGCAACATACTGTTCTAAAGCATTAACAGAAGGCATTCATACTTACAAGCATGGGAGATGCACACGAAACTTCAAACTTTTATTGAGGAAGTAGGACTATCTTACAAGAGGGGGTTTGAGAGATATTACAATAAAAAAGAAAGGAAAATTCAGGCCTAAAATTCACTCTGCCTCAACAAGGGTGAAGCCTTCCCTTTTATAATACAAAATCGGATAAAGGGGAGGACAGGTGTCCCATTTCTATTCAACCGACGGATTACACCTTATCCTTATCTGTTTGCTTTTTCAGTAGTGGAGACAGCATCTCCTTTAGCTGGTAATGGGTATCTTCTTTTTCAAAAGTTGCTTGTCCGGTTGTGCCGACACTTAGTGCTCGTGTCCTTTTCCTTTACTGTTTTTGTCCTTAGCGATCTTTTCTGCAATGACAGCTGTAAGGGAATCCCAAAAATCTCCAAGATTGGGCTCCACATCTTCTGGTAGTTGTGATTCTCCTGCTAACACTTGTTCGGCTGGATCAGAATCGGGTTCGGATGAAGGTTGACTGGTTCCGGATCTCATAGAGGCATCATCATCCTGTGGTACTGTTTGAAGGAATTGTTCTTTCAAGAAATCCGTACTTTTGATAATTAATTCATTATCAGAAAGATGGGGATACTGTTGTTTTAACTCCTTCTGGATTTGAACAAAAGGGTTATTGGATAATGCTGGTGGTGTTGGAAGGGCTGGCTGTTTGACTGATTCCCAACAGGCTTGGATGTGCTGTTGAATTTTCTGGACAGTCTCTGTCAGTACCGGATTCATGCCTTTATCCCACCATTTAACAAAATAAATTCGTTTTAGGCGGGGAACCTTGTTCTGGTAATCACAGGCAAAATCCCACTTCCATATCCATGGGATACTGAAACGGATAGTGAAATAGACTAAGGATTTACTGATAGAAAGATCACTGTTTTTGTTAAGATAAGCATATGCTCAAGAATAAGCCACGTGCCATTCATTAAAGGCATTACGGATAGGTTCTGGAAGAATTTCACGGGAAAGCCCAAACTTATCCCACCAAACGAGGAACCAATTGGGAACATCGTTTTTGAGAAGATCAGGGCTAACACGGATGAACCAAGAATGATTCTTGATAGGATTCTGGTAATAAAACACCTGGGTAAAAGCATCAACATAATCCCAGTAGGTGTATTTGGTCTGTTTATTGCGGAGATCTAGATCGCGGGTCGTATGCGGATGAATGCCCCATTGGGAAATAGGCAAAATAGAATGGATAACAATTTTACTGAAGGAAATGGGACTGGTGGCTTTATTAACATCATGTAATTTGTGAGAAAACTCACAAGCCCCGGTTTCGGTTAATATCTGTTCATAGATATATCTGTACTGGTCAAAATGAGGAGGAGATTGTTGCGTGGTTAAGTAACGGCGCTTGATCTCCCATGGATCAGTCATCCATTGTTCATCTGCGGTTTCAATCCAGAGGACGGTTTCCTCAGTAATACTGTTAGGGGTATACGGATCTTCAGTCTTAAGGAGAATATCCTTAGCTGATTGATTACTGGTTTGGCCTTTTAAAGGAGGAAATTCTGTTTGATTATAGCGAGGGTGTGAACCCCGGCCACGACCACGACCATGGTGGCCTCTGCTGGTCATTCTTCTTCAAGAGTAGATTTCTGCAAATATTCACGGGTTAAGAAGTCAGGCAAAGAATTAGTTTCTCCTTTAATATGTTCAATATCAAAATCAAAATTGGATAAATAACTTTGCCATTTTAAAAATATCTGTTTAGAGGCAAGATTTTTAACATCCTTTTTAAATACCTGTTTTGCAGTAGAGCAATCTACTCTAATAAGAAAATGCTGGTTTAATAAATCATCCTGAAACTTATCAACACATTTTACAATGGCTAAGCATTCCTGTTTTATTGTGGAATAATTTAAAGCGGCTTTATTCCAATGACCAAAATGAAATCTTAACAATTCTTCTTTCTGCGTCTTGGGATTAAGTAGCTTTAAGATGCCACCAAAACCTTCATTAGAAGCATCGGTTTCAACTATCTTTTTCCATTCGGGATTGGGTAACTGTAAACAAGGTAACTGTTGGACTTTGGATTTAATTCGGCGAACGGCTTGAGTATGTTCTGGTCTCCATGGTGGAGGATTTTTTCGTAATCTGGTATATAAGATACTCGCATCTGCAGATAACTGGTGATAATAATCACGAACATAATTGAGGCTTCCTAAGAATCTCTGTAACTGAGTTTTGTCTTTAATTTCGTCAGGAAATTTAGAGGCAAACTCCATGCTACGGTTAATGGGAATAATATACTTCCATTAGAAATATTATGTCCTAAGTATCTGACTGTTGTTTGGAATAATTGCATTTTAGGTGCAGATAGTACCAAACCATTACGGATTATAACATGTTTAAAAATATGCGGATGTTTAATATGCTGTTCTATTGATGAAGAAAAGATAAGAACATCATCAATATATGACAAAGTAAATTCTGTATCGGATTAAAAATATCATTCACTATATGTTGGAATTCGGATGGAGCATTTTTTAGTCCAAAGGGCATAACATTCCATTCATAATGCCCAAAGGGTACTGTAAAAGCTGTTTTGTAACGATCCTGTTCTGCTATTTGGACTTGCCAATATCCTGATTTTAAATCGAATTTTGAGAAGATAATAGCATCCTGGAGGCGGTCTAAAAGATCCTTCTTATTTGGAATAGGGTACCTGATCCATTTTAATTTGTCATTTAGCGGTTTATAATTGATGACAAGGCGAGGAACTCCACGCTCAATTTCGGCATTTTTGTTAACATAAAATGTAGTACAACTCCAAGGAGATTGACTAGGTCGGATTAATTTCTTATCAAGAAGACTTTTAATTTCTGTTTTGCATAATTCCATATATTCCTTTTTCATTTGACTAGGGCGAGCTCTAGTTGGAATATATTTTTCATCAAAATCTGGTTCATAGGGTAAGGTAACAGTATGTTTTTTACGGTCCCAAAAAGCATTTGGAACATTACCACAAACTTTTGTTTGAAATTCCGTTTCTATAATTTTAATTTTCTGTTGTAAAGATGGTTGTTGTAACCTTTGTTCTGTTGTTAAAAAATGGACTTCTTTTTGCAAAAAATTTATCTGATTTTGTTTAAAAGTAACTAGATCCCTAATCTGGTCTAATTCTTTTGTGTACGGTTGAGTGATGAATTCAAAAATGACAGATTTTCCTTGTAATTGGGAATAAATACCTGTTTGGTTAATTTTTTGGATAGGCATAAGAAGGCAAAGGAAAGGTGTGCCTAAAATGATATTTGTTGCAAGATTTCTGACAAGAACAAAAGCTGTTGGCAGACAGAGATCTTGGTTGCAAATATAAGCTTCTGGAATTTTATACCTGATTTGGAGCGAGTTTCCACTGGCACTGGTTAGACTCTGGGTAGTTTTTGCAAAATACCTAGTTGGAACTATACCTTCTTGGATACAGTTCATATCAGCTCCACTATCGACTAAAGCAATAGCATCTTTAATGATAAAATCAGGTTTAATCATAAAAGAGGTTTTTATATACCATTTCTGGAACGTAACTTGATTTACAAGTAACAAATACGGAGTAGAGGATTCGACCTTTTCTTCTTCTTTGGCAGGTTCTTGTTCTTTTACTTTCGATTTAGGTATCTGGGTATGGAGATACTTGATATCTTTGATTGCGGCTGCACTAGCTGTTTGCAAGTGTTTAACTTCGGTTTTTAAAAGATTAATTTCCATTTTTAAATCCTGGATTGTTGTGGGTTGTTCTAAAATAGGATGTGTTTGAATTCTGTTAATTACATTTTTGAGATTGTAAGAATAGTCGGGTATAGGAGCAGTTTCTTGTACTGTTTGTTGATGTTCATAACACATTTTTAAATATTTCATTTTTATTTCCGGATCCTGAATTTGGTCTGCTACAGCAAGCATATCCTTTTGGGTATCTGTTAGAACATTAATACTGCTAGGTTCACCTAGATGTAAACCATTCATTTCAACGATAGATTTCCAATAATTAATTTCTGATATTTGTTCCTGGTTAGTACTACAGGGGCAAGATTCTTCTGGTTCATCTTCACTACTGGAAGTTGAGTATAACTGATTAATTTCATCATCAGAAGGGATTTCTTCTTCAGTTGAATTTTCCTCGGCTTCAAGAGCTTGGAGTATCTGTTCTTTAATGTCTAAATCAAGATTTAATTCATTAACATTAGATTTAGCTTTTGATTTACATCGGTTAGCATAATGTCCTGTTTGGCCACATTTATAACATTTAACTTCTGATTTATTTTTACCTTTACTTTTACTGGTTGATTTTTTTTGGATAAAACTTCTTAGTGGTTGGCGGATGGCTAGTTTTGTGTGACTTTTTTCGGAAGGGTTTGGATTTTTTATGGGAAATCTTGCGGGTCTTTCCTGGATATTTTATTACGGGTTCATAGGTAAATTGTTCACAAAATTTGCCTAATTCTTTTCTTCCTGTTAGATTCTGTTGTTTCATTTGATAATGAAGTTTAAGGTCATTACACAGAGAAAGGCCTTCATCTGTAATTATGGAACAAAGTTGTCCATAAGTATACTGTTCGTAAGGAATAGACATCCGGTCATGGCGGTTCCGAAGTTTTTTCCTAACACGTTTGGCAAAAACAGTAGGAAGGCCATCAACAAATTTAGCCTTCCAATGAGTACTGTTACCATCAAGGCGTTGCATGACCTTGATGGGGAAAACATCCTTATACCAATGGAAATGGGTAAGAGAAGGGCAACGTAAGTTCTGGAGGAGTTCTCGGCCACGATCTTGAGAACTGCTACTGGTTCCAACAAAGTGAAGAATGATGGTTTGGATAAGAGTGTAGACAGCATCCTGCTGTTGTACAGGTTGATGAGTAGTTGGATCAAGTTCAACTTTGACGGAATTAAGAATTTCTAACTGTTGAGTTGTGGTGAGGATATTATCCCACCATCCTTAAAGTTGTCCGGCAAAACCATTAATAATAAATTTAGCAATGGCTTGGTCCTGATTACTATATTGTCGGCAAACGGTGGCATACATCAACATCTGGGGTAATTTCTTATATATGCCATATTCGGATTCACCATCTATATTCAAGAAACCACTATACCTTAACGATCTATTTGGAAATTAAATAAAAAAGGAAGTTTAATAGAAAAGTAAATTGAATAAAAATGGAAGTTGAATAAAAATAAAAATGAAAGTTGCATAAAATTAAAAATGGAAGTTCAATCCAGAAACCACTATACCTTAACGATCTATTTGGAAATTAAAAAAAAAAGGAAGTTGAATAGAAAAATGACTTGAACAATAATGGAAGTCAAAGAAAAATAAAAATGGAAGGTGCAGAAAATTAAAAATGGAAGTTCATTCATGAAACCACTATACCTTAACGATCTATTTGGAAATTAAATAAAAAAGGAAGTTGAATAGAAAAATGACTTGAATAAAAATGGAAGTCGAATAAAAATAAAAATGGAAGTTGCAGAAAATTAAAAACAGAAGTTCATTCAAGAAACCACTATACCATGATGATCTATTTGGAAATTAAATAAAAAAGGAAGTTTAATAGAAAAGTAAATTGAATAAAAATTGAAGTTTAATAAAAATAGAAGTGAAAGTCGCATAAAATTAAAAATGGAAGTTCAATCTAGAAACCAGTATACCTTAATGATCTATTTGGTAATTAAATAAAAAAGGAAGTTGAATAGAAAAGAAACTTGAATAAAAAAAGAAGTTGAATAGAAATAAAAATGGATGTTGTAGAAAATTAAAATTGGAAGTTCATTCAAGAAACCACTATACCTTAACGATCTATTTGGAAATTAAATAAAAAAGGAAGTTGAATAGAAAAATAACTTGAATAAAAATGGAAGTCGAATAAAAATAAAAATGGAAGTTGCAAAAAATTAAAAATGGAAGTTAATTCAAGAAACCACTATACCTTAACGATCTATTTGGAAATTAAGCAAAAAAGAAAGTTTAATCGAAAAGCAAATTGAATAAAAATGGAAGTTGAATAAAAATAAAAAAGAAAGTTGCATAAAATTAAAAATGGAAGTTCAATCCAGAAACAACTATACCTTAACGATCTATTTGGAAAGCAAAGAAAAAAGGAAGTTTAATAGAAAAGTAAATTGAATAAAAAAAGGAAGTCAAACAAAAATAAAAATGGAATTTGCAGAAAATTAAAAATGGAAGTTCATTCAAAGTGCAACTATACCTTAACGAGCTATTTGGATATTAAATAAAAAAGGAAGTTTAATATAAAAGTAATTTGAATAAAAATGGAAGTTGAATAAAAATAAAAATGAAAGTTCCATAAAATTAAAAATGGAAGTTCAATCCAGAAACCTCTATACCTTAACGATCTATTTGGAAATGAAATAAAAAAATGAAGTTCAAAAGAAAAGTGACTTGAATAAAAATGGAAGTGAAATAAAAATAAAAATGGAAGGTGCAGAAAATTAAAAATGGAAGTCCATTGAAGAAACCACTGTACCTTAACGATCTATTTGGAAATAAAATAAAAAAGGAAGTTGAATAGAAAAGTAAATTGAATAAAAATGGAAGTTGATTAAAAATAAAACTCAAAGTTGCATAAAATTAAAAATGGAAGTTCAATACAGAAACCAGTATACCTTAACGATCTGTTTGGAAATTAAATAAAAAAGGAAGTTGAATAGAAATAAAAATGGATGTTGCAGAAAATTAAAATTGGAAGTTCATTCAATAAACCACTATACCTTAACGATCTATTTGGAAATTAAATAAAAAAGGAAGTAGAATAGAAAAACAACTTGAATAAAAATGGAAGTCGAATAAAAATAAAAATGGAAGTTGCAGAAAATTAAAAATGAAAGTTCATTTAAGAAACCACTATACCTTAACGATCTATTTGGAAACTAAATAAAAAATGAAGTTTAATAGAAAAGCAAATTGAATAAAAATTGTAGTTGAATAAAAATAAAAAAGAAAGTTGCATAAAATTAAAAGTGGAAGTTCAATCCAGAAACCACTATACCTTAACGATCTATTTGGAAATGAAATAAAAAAGGAAGTTGAATAGGAAAGTAAATTGAATAAAAACGGACGTCAAACAAAAATAAAAATCGAAGTTGCAGAAAATTAAAAATGGAAGTTCATTCAAAGTACCACTATACCTTAACGATCTATTTGGAAATTAAATAAAAAAGGAAGTTTAATAGAAAAGTAAATTGAATAAAAATGGAAGTTGAATAAAAATAAAAAAGAATGTTGCATAAAATTAAAAATGGAAGTTCAATCCAGAAACCACTATACCTTAACGATCTATTTGGAAATTAAATAAAAAAGGAAGTTGAATAGAAAAATGACTTGAACAAAAATGGAAGTCAAAGAAATATAAAAATGGAAGTTGCAGAAAATTAAAATTGGAAGTTCATTCATGAAACCACTATACCATAACGATCTATTTGGAAATTAAATAAAAAAGGAAGTTGAATAGAAAAATAACTTGAATTAAAATGGAAGTCGAAAAAAAATAAAAATGGAAGTTGCAGAAAATTGAAAATGGAAGTTCATTCAAGAAACCACTATACCTTAACGATCTATTTGGAAATTAAATAAAAAAGGAAGTTTAATAGAAAAGCAAATTGAATAAAAATAGAAGTTGAATAAAAATAAAAAAGAAAGTTGCATAAAATTAAAAATGGAAGTTCAATCCACAAACCACTATACCTTAACGATCTATTTGGAAAGTAAATAAAAAATGAAGTTTAATAGAAAAGTAAATTGAATAAAAATGGAAGTCAAACAAAAATAAAAATGGAAGTTCTATAAAATTAAAAATGGAAATTCATTCAAAGTACCACTATACCTTAACGATCTATTTGGAAATTAAATAAAAATTGAAGTTGAATAGAAAAATTACTTGAATAAAAATGGAAGTCGAATAAAAATAAAAGTGGAAGTTGCAGAATACTAAAAATGGAAGTTCATTCAAGAAACCACTATACCTTAACGATCTATTTGGAAATTAAATAAAAAAGGAAGTTGAATAGAAAAGTAAATCGAATAAAAATGGAAGTTGAATAAAAACAAAAATGAAAGTTGCATAAAATTAAAAATGGACGTTCAATCCAGAAACCACTATACCTTAACGATCTATTTGGAAATTAAATAAAAAAGAAGTTGAATAGAAAAGTAAATTGAATAAAAATGGAAGCCGAATAAAAATAAAAATGGAAGTTGGAGAAAATTAAAAATGGAAATTCATTCAAGAAACCACTATACCTTAACGATATATTTGGAAATTAAATAAAAAAGGAAGTTGAATAGAAAAGTAAACTGAATAAAAATGGAAGTTGAATAAAAATAAAAGTGAAAGTTGCATCAAATGAAAAATGGAAGTTCAATCTAGAAACCAGTATACCATAACGATCTATTTGGAAATTAAATAAAAAAGGAAGTTGAATAGAAAAGAAACTTGAATAAAAAAAGAAGTTGAATAGAATTAAAAATGGATGTTGCAGAAAATTAAAATTGGAAGTTCATTCAACAAACCACTATACCTTAACGACCTATTTCGAAATTATATAAAAAAGGAAGTTGAATAGAAAAGTAAATTTAATAAAAATGGAAGTGGAATAAAAAAAAAATGGAAGTTGCAGAAAATTAAAAATGGAAGTTCATTCAAGAAACCACTATACATTAACGATCTATTTGGAAATTAAATAAAAAATGATGTTTAATAGCAAAGTAAATTGAATAAAAATGGAAGTTGAATAAAAATAAAAAAGAAAGTTGCATAAAATTAATAATGGAAGTTCAATCCAGAAACCACTATACCTTAACAATCCATTTTGAAAGTAAATAAAAAAGGAAGTTTAATAGGAAAGTAAATTGAATAAAAACGGAAGTCAAACAAAAATAAAAATGAAAGTTGCAGAAAATTAAAAATGGAAGTTCATTCAAAGTACCACTATACCTTAACGATCTATTTGGAAATTAAATAAAAAAGGAAGTTTAATAGAAAAGTAAATTGAATAAAAATGGAAGTTGAATAAAAATAAAAAAGAAAGTTGCATATAATTAAAAATGGAAGTTCAATCTAGAAACCACTACACCTTAAAGATCTATTTGGAAATTAAATAAAAAAGGAAATTGATTAGAAAAATGACTTGAATAAAAATGGAAGTCAAATAAAACTAAAAATGGAAGTTGCAGAAAATTAAAAATGGAAGTTCTTTCATGATACCACTATACCTTAACGATCTATTTGGAAATTAAATAAAAAAGGAAGTTGAATAGAAAAATAACCTGAATTAAAATGGAAATCGAAAAAAAGTAAAAATGAAAGTTGCAGAAAATTAAAAATGGAAGTTCATTCAAGAAACCACTATACCTTAACGATCTATTTGGAAATTAAATAAAAAAAGGAAGTTTAATAGAAAAGCAAATTGAATAAAAATAGAAGTTGAATAAAAATAAAAAAGAAAGTTGCATAAAATTAAAAATGGAAGTTCAATCCAGAAACCACTATACCTTAACGATCAATTTGGAAAGTAAATAAAAAATGAAGTTTAATAGAAAAGATACTTGAATGAAAAAGGAAGTTAAATAAAAATAAAAATGAAAATTGCAGAAAATTAAAAAAGGAAGTTCATTCAAGAAACCACTATACATTAACGATCAATTTGGAAATTAAATAAAAAATGAAGTTGAATAGAAAAATTACTTGAATAAAACTGGAAGTCGAATAAAAATAAAAATGGAAGTTGCAGAATATTAAAAATGGAAGTTCATTCAAGAAACCACTATACCTTAACGATCTATTTGGAAATTAAATAAAAAAAAGAAGTTGAATAGAAAAATTACTTGAATAAAAATGGAAGTCGAATAAAAATAAAAATGGAAGTTGCAGAATATTAAAAATGGAAGTTCATTTAAGAAACCACTATACCTTAACGATCTATTTGGAAATTAAATAAAAAAGGAAGTTTAATAGAAAAGTAAATCGAATAAAAATGGAAGTTGAATAAAAATAAAAATGAAGGTTGCATAAAATTAAAAATGGAAGTTCAATCCAAAAACCACTATACCGTAACGATCTATTTGGAAATTAAATAAAAAAGGAAGTTGAATAGAAAAGTAAACTGAATAAAAATGGAAGTTGAATAAAAATAAAAGTGAAAGTTGCCTTAAATGAAAAATGGAAGTTCAATCTAGAAACCACTATACCATAACGATCTATTTGGAAATTAAATAAAAAAGGAAGTTGAATAGAAAAGAAACTTGAATAAAAAAAGAAGTTGAATAGAAATAAAAATGGATGTTGCAAAAAATTAAAATTGGAAGTTCATTCAAGAAACCACTATACCTTAACGATCTATTTCGAAATTAAATAAAAAAGGAAGTTGAATAGAAAAGTAAATTTAATAAAAATGGAAGTCGAATAAAAATAAAAATGGAAGTTGCAGAAAATTAAAAATGGAAGTTCATTCAAGAAACCACTATACCTTAACGATCTATTTGGAAATTAAATAAAAAAGGATGTTTAATAGAAAAGTAAATTGAATAAAAATGGAAGTTGAATAAAAATAAAAAAGAAAGTTGCATAAAATTGAAACCTTGTGACCCAGCTGGCCACACTTGTAACAAGTGAATTCTCCCTGACTGCCTCTCCCCGAGCCTACACTAGGCACTGGAAAGGTCGATCTAGAGACTGCACCCTGAGACTGCTGAGGGTTATAACCCTTCTGTCTCCTGCCATCACTCTGACTATCCTGGCTCCTCTTGGAGCCTCTCTGACCCTCATCCTCCTCCTGCATCATAAGCTCCATATGAGCTGCAGCATCTACCAGGTGTCTATACTCTGGAATATAAGACCCACCAATTCTCAACTTGAGGCCCCGCCTCAACTTCCGCTCAAACTCATAGCAACGGCGTTCCTCAGACGCCACCAGTTCAGGTGCAAACCTAGACAGACTGGTAAAAGTAGCCTCAAACTCGGCCACTGACAAGCCCTGCTGATTAAGCCGGCTAAACTGATCCCTCAGCTTCTCCCTTGCTACTGCAGACAAAAACCTCTCCTGAAAAGCATTCACAAACGCCTCCCAAGTACCACCAACACGAGTTTTCTCGTACTTCCACCATTGACCCGCATCTCCCTTCAGTTGGAAGGATGCCAAGGTCACTTTCAGTGCTCCGTCCTCAATGCCAAGCATCTCAAACGTCTTCGTTGTCTGTTCGAGCCATTCATCTGCCTTAAGCGGCTCTTTAGGATCCCCGATAAACTCATCCGGATTACACCGGAAGAACTCCCTCTTCAAGAAAGAAGGCCCAGCCTCAGCTGCCTGATTCCCAGCTCTAAGAATACCCAAAGCTCCTGCTATCTCTCTGGCCAAGGCACCCATAGCCTGCTGACCCACTGGCTCGGCCACATTGGCCTGCCCAACTCCCTCCTGCACTGCCGGAATCTCACCCTGTGACGGTGCTTCCTGCCTCGCAGGTCTACCACGCCTAGCTCCTCTTCCTCGTCCTGACATCCTAATAAAGGCAACACAGAACATTAGCACATTCACGAATGTGCCGAAACTAAACACTAACGTCCTAATGCATGGACAACTGTAATTCACTCCACATAAGCACATAAATACATAAGCACTTACGAATTTCATTTCCGGATAATGATAGTCCCAAGGCGTTACTAGAGTTCCGGTTAGAAACAGCATTGATCAAGTGCTTTTCCAACAAGACTCCCAGAAACTCAAGGATCCAATCAACATCCCAGAAATTAAATCCCATACCCACATAGTCACATAAGCATGTTATCACTTAAGCACATAGCATATGATACTACATCTAAGTCTCTATCAAGCGAGACAAACCCATTGTGATCCTAATCACTTCCCACGTACCCAAAGTATTCGAACCCGGTACGCTCTGATACCAAGTTGTAACGCCCTCAAAATAATAACAATAAACCCATCTAATAGGACATACATTTACATATAAACTAACCACATTCTTTCATTCTTTAGAGTTCCACTACATAAGTATTACATGTTAACCTCATAACAAAATGCCCTACGGGCTTACAGCTTTCCAAGTTAACACTTGGTTACAACAAAGAGTTCTAACTCGTTTACACATTAAGCCCTTGGCTTGAAATTACATGTAATACATCAAAAGTACAACAACAAAACTATGCCCGCCACTAGCCTCCCAGCTATGTCCTTGGAGGTGGCATGCTTCCTGCACCTGAAAATGATATTCCCATATAGGGTGAGCCACAGCCCAGTAGAAATACACTAAACCAACCATGGACAATGACTAAAACATTAGCAATTGATAGTTGGTCAACACTGATTCAATCACATAAATTACATATTTATGTCAACGACTTACAAGTCCCAATTACTTTTCATTTTCCCTTTTTTAACAGATAAGCATGCTAGCTCTATCATCATTTCCACAGATATGTATAAAAACTATATCTCACATTCAGATAAGCATAGAAGCTATATCCACATTCTCAACAGATATGTATATCAACAATATCCACAGATAAGCATACAAGCTGTATCCACACTCTACAACAGATATGTATATCAACAATATCCACAGATAAGCATACAAGCTGTATCCACACTCTACAACAGATATGTATATCAACAATATCCACAGATAAGCATACAAGCTGTATCCACACTTCACTTCACAAAGATAAGCATATGAGCTCTATCTTCACTTCTCTAGACAAGCATATGAGCTCTGTCTACGGAGTACATCCCCTATCTCCTCCAAATACCTATCCGGTTTAGAGGTCCATCCCCTATCTTCCCCTAAACCGCGGAGTACATCCCCTATCTCCTCCTCTACACAAACGTATATAAACACATTGGTTCTATATACAATCACACAGTACAAACAATTAATGTATTCTAGCAACTGTCAAGTTCCATAACACATTCCATTGATTAGTTTCAGTTTGCCTAATCAACATACATTGTCTACAACAATCACGACTATCCTCCACCGATAGCCCAAAGCAGTTATTTCTAAAACAGAAAATAAATGCACGGATGGATATTCAATCAACATTTCATTTCCTCATTTCTCACTAATTAATTATCCCAATTAATTAAACAATGTAATTAGGCCATTTTCCATAATTACTATTTCAACCCTTAGGTTCCATTTACATCAATGATTCAACAATCATTCCATTTTTCCATGCCAAACATGCATCTAGGTTTATTATGAATAAAATCCCAACTTTTGTAAAATTTACACAAAAGCCCCAAACTTCCCCAAATTACCAAACTAAGCCCAACATCTCAAAATACCAAAATTGAAAGACAAAACCCATAGAGAGGAGTAGGTTATCCCTACCTCAAATTCGGAGTCCCAAAGGAGAAGACTACAAAACGCAACGTGCTCCAAAACCCGTGATTTTCAGATTAAAATGTAGCCCTCGACGATCAACAACCTTTTTGTAAAGGCCAAAGGTGAGCAAATCACTCCTACTAGATCAAAACCTAGAGAGAAGGTAGTATCTAGAGAGAAAGACTCAACAATGGTGTTTTTGGAAAAGTAAGAGAGAGAAGAGAAAGTGAAAAAGTGATTTAAAGAGTCACAAATTCGGGACTTTAACCCAGGTCTCCGCTCGAGCGTAAAACACCCCGCTCGAGCGGCCACTCACAGACTTCCGCTCGAGCGGCCAACCGCCCGCTCGAGCGCAGAATGCACTCGCCCAGCACTTTCGCAGAACCAGGCCTCCGCTCGAGCTCCCAACCCTACGCTCGAGCTCACAACACTGCACAACAAGATACTGGATGGACGTAATCTACGCTCGAGCGCCAACACCTCCGCTCGAGCGGACAGGCCAAAAATCTGGGCAACTAGTTTTGGTTTCTAAACTCAACCAACCTGTAACCAACCCGCCCAACACATCCTATAACTCAAATACAAAGTAAGAAAGGATGTAAACAAGATAATAAACAACCACCAACATCCACGGACACATGTCCGGATCACTATACAACAAGGGTAAACCCGGGATCGCTATAACCTCCCCCCCTTAAAGAATTTCGCCCCCGAAATTAAGCACAAATTGCAAAACAAGCTTTCCCCCATTTTAAACAGTGTTACACTTGAACAGTCAACAATTCGACCCATTACCGGTCATCCCATCCCTTTTAACAAGAGACATTCCACAATATGTAAACAACATATGTACTTTCAACATGCATTAACATTATGCACTATCCTTCCAATTTCAACAATATATTCAACAGATATAATGTTACATTCAACTTCCATATGAGGCAAGTTCCAAAACATACTTTCAATAAACCAAACATTTTCAATGTTTCACAACTTAAGACATATATAAAAGCCCTTAAGTTCAACAAAACGGAAAATTTAAATACAAGATCACACATCAACAAACAAGTCCGGATATTTCTCACGGACTTCCAACTCACGTTCCCAAGTGGCTTCCTCCACTCCGTGATGTTTCCACAAGACTTTCACCAAAGGAATGGTCTTGCCACGCAGGACTTGATCCCGCCTATCCAAGACCCGAACCGGTCTCTCCTCATACGAGGCATCCTCATCTACCTCTAAATCGGTCCAATCTAGCACATGTGATGGATCTGGCTCATACTTCCGAAGCATACTCACATGAAACACGTCATGCACCCCGGACAACTGCGGCGGTAAGGCTAACCGATAAGCAACCTCACCTATCCTCTCAAGGATCTCAAAAGGACCTATAAACCGAGGGGATAATTTCCCACTCTTCCCAAACCTCATCAGGCCTCGTCTAGGTGATATTTTCAGAAAGACATGATCACCTACCTCAAACGCCAAAGGCCTCCTCCTACGGTCGGCATAACTCTTTTGTCGACTTTGGGCTGTAACAAGCCTCCTACGGATAATCTCAACTTTCTCCGTCGTCTCCCTAACCAACTCCGGACCCAACAAAGGTGCATCACCCACCTCGGCCCAACAAACTGGAGATCTACACGGTCGGCCATACAAGGCCTCAAACGGTGCCATACCGATGCTAGACTGAAAACTGTTGTTGTAGGCAAACTCTACCAATGGCAAGTGCCTCTCCCACGTCCCACTGAAATCCAGGACACAACCCCGAAGCATATCCTCGAGGATCTGAATAGTACGCTCGGACTGCCCGTCAGTCTGAGGATGATAAGCCGTACTAAAGGTCAACTTAGTGCCCAAGGCACTTTGCAAACTCTGCCACAACCTAGCAGTAAAACGAGGATCTCTATCTGAGACGATCGTCACTGGGACCCCGTGCAATCTCACTACGTCCCGAATATACAAGTCGGCAAGATGATCTACCGAATCTCTCACGCGCATAGGAATAAAGTGCGCCGACTTAGTCAACCGGTCTACAACCACCCAAATAGCATCACTACCCCGTTGAGTCCTCGGAAGACCTACAACGAAGTCCATAGTGACATGCTCCCACTTCCACTCGGCAATAGGCAAGGGTTGCAACAAACCCGCTGGCCTCTGATGCTCGGCCTTCACTTGCTGGC
Source organism: Camellia sinensis (assembly GCF_055761805.1). NCBI lineage: Eukaryota > Viridiplantae > Streptophyta > Magnoliopsida > Ericales > Theaceae > Camellia > Camellia sinensis. The sequence goes on along the minus strand of NC_138962.1, from coordinate 8,338,697 downwards.
AAGTAAGGCATTTCGATACGAAGACAGCCACATCTTTCTTCATACCCCGCCACCAAAACTGGCGACCCAAATCCTGATACATCTTAGTACCTCCCGGATGCACCGCAAGGCGCGAATGGTGAAACTCTCGGAGTACTTCCTCTCGGCAAGACTCCGGTACAAACAAACGGTCTCGGTATCTCACACTCAGGTCGGGATACACCGCCAAACCCTTCTCAACTTTCCCACTAGAGATCTTCTCTCAGAGGGATTCTACCTCAAGGTCACCTCTCTGTGCCTCTAACACTCTAATCATAAGTGTAGGCTGCGCAACAACAGAAAACAAGGCCGCAGTCTCAACAGATTCGCCCAGTAGCAAATCAAACTCGCCAAGTGTTCCCAACATCTCCCATTCCCGGATGGCTATACTAGCAACATCACTAATGGTCTTTCTACTAAGGGCATCGGCCACAACATTGGCCTTTCCCGGATGATAATGCAACTCAAAATCATAATCCTCGATGAACTCCATCCATCTCCTCTGCCTCAGATTCAAGTCTCTCTGTGTAAACAGATACTTCAAACTCTTGTGATCCGAGAATACCTCGAACCTCTCACCATAAAGGTAGTGCCTCCAGATTTTCAAGGCAAAGATCACAGCTGCTAACTCTAGGTCGTGTGTAGGGTAATTTTTCTCGTGTATTTTCAACTGACGTGAGCCATAAGCTACCACTTTCCCCTCTTGCATCAACACACAACCCAAACCCTCTCGTGAGGCATCACAATAAACCGCATAACCCAACCCTCTCTCCGGAATAATCAATACCGGAGCGGTGGTCAATCTAACTTTCAACTCTTGGAACGACTTTTCACAAGTCTCACTCCACACAAACTTGACTCCCTTCCGAGTCAGTCTAGTCAACGGTGACGCTAACCTGGAGAAATCTTTCACAAACCGACGGTAATACCCAGCTAATCCCAGAAAACTGCGGATCTCAAACACACTCTTAGGCTGTGCCCAATCTTGCACTGCCTCAACCTTGGATGTATCAACAGACACCCCTTTTACGGATACCACGTGGCCTAAGAATTTGACTTCCCTCAGCCAGAACTCACACTTCCCAAACTTGGCATACAGCCTATGGGCTCTAAGCAATTCAAGCACCACTCTTAAGTGTTCCTCGTGCTCTTCCTCAGAAGGCGAATAGATAAGAATGTCGTCCACGAAGACGACCACAAATCGGTCTAAGAACTCCCGGAAAATCCGGTTCATCAAGTCCATAAAGACTGCCGGTGCATTGGTAAGCCCAAATGCCATCACCAGAAACTCATAATGGCCATACCGCGTACGGAATGCCGTTTTCGGAATATCCTCATCCCTGACCCTCAACTGATGGTAACCCGATCTCAAGTCTATCTTAGAGAAACAACGGGAACCCTTCAATTGGTCAAACAAATCATCTATACGGGGCATAGGGTACTTATTTTTAACCGTAGCCCGATTCAACTTCCTGTAGTCAATACACAATCTTAAGGCACCATCTTTCTTTTTAACAAAGAGGGCCGGCGCTCCCCACGGTGAAACACTAGGGCGAACAAAGCCCTTATCGAGCAATTCCTGGAGCTGAACTTTCAACTCAACCAACTCTGCTGGAGCAAAACGGTAAGGTGCCATAGAAATCGGCGCCGTACCAGGCACTAAATCAATAGAGAACTCTATCTCTCGGTGAGGTGGCAAACTAACAAGATCTTCGGGAAAGACATCCGAATACTCACAAACCACCCTCGGTAACACAACCTGGGTCTCACCACTCTCACCACTCTCAAAGCTAGCAAGTAGACCACTAAGCTCACTTCGCCCTCGCGAGTCATACCCCGGTGGCAAAACACTACCAACCCGGTCTCCCAAGAAATGGAACCACTCCCCGCTCAAGGTACATAATGTAACCCTCTGGCGGTAGCAATCAATAACAGCCCGGTATGACGATAACCAGTCCATACCCAAAATAACATCAAAACCCTTCATGGGCATGACAACAAACGGAAAAGGAAGCCTATAGTCGGCGACCTCTATATCACATCCTCTAACACCCTGTTTCAGAATCAACTCACCACCCAAAGGCGATACCACACAAATAGGAGATGCTAACTGTGCTAACTCCAATTCCAAAACAGATGCAAATGCAGCAGATACAAAAGAATGAGATGCACCCGTGTCTATCAACACATTAGCAACCGAGTTGCAAAATAGAAAAGTACCTCTCACTACTGATGGAGCCGGTACTAAATCCTGCGCGGTAACAGCATACACGCGCCCCGTAGGCCCCTGGTCTACCTGCTCACCTCTCGGAGCAAAAGACTGCTGCACAGACTGGGATGACGAAGCTCCCGGATTGGCCCTCGAGGCCTGCACAGACTGAGCTGGCTGAAAACCCTGCGTCTGCCTAGAACCAGACGCTCCCGAAGTGGCACTCAACTGTGGGCAAAACCTCTTCATGTGCCCAGGTTGTCCACACTGATAACAAGTCAGGAGCTGCCCCCTGCCCAAACTCTGACTCTGCGGTCTAGCTGAAGAAGAAGCAGCTTTCTGACCCCCACCCTTCTGCGGGCAAACTGAAACCTTGTGACCCAGCTGGCCACACTTGTAACAAGTGAATTCTCCCTGACTGCCTCTCCCCGAGCCTACACTAGGCACTGGAAAGGTCGATCTAGAGACTGCACCCTGAGACTGCTGAGGGTTATAACCCTTCTGTCTCCTGCCATCACTCTGACTATCCTGGCTCCTCTTGGAGCCTCTCTGACCCTCATCCTCCTCCTGCATCATAAGCTCCATATGAGCTGCAGCATCTACCAGGTGTCTATACTCTGGAATATAAGACCCACCAATTCTCAACTTGAGGCCCCGCCTCAACTTCCGCTCAAACTCATAGCAACGGCGTTCCTCAGACGCCACCAGTTCAGGTGCAAACCTAGACAGACTGGTAAAAGTAGCCTCAAACTCGGCCACTGACAAGCCCTGCTGATTAAGCCGGCTAAACTGATCCCTCAGCTTCTCCCTTGCTACTGCAGACAAAAACCTCTCCTGAAAAGCATTCACAAACGCCTCCCAAGTACCACCAACACGAGTTTTCTCGTACTTCCACCATTGACCCGCATCTCCCTTCAGTTGGAAGGATGCCAAGGTCACTTTCAGTGCTCCGTCCTCAATGCCAAGCATCTCAAACGTCTTCATTGTCTGTTCGAGCCATTCATCTGCCTTAAGCGGCTCTTTAGGATCCCCGATAAACTCATCCGGATTACACCGGAAGAACTCCCTCTTCAAGAAAGAAGGCCCAGCCTCAGCTGCCTGATTCCCAGCTCTAAGAATACCCAAAGCTCCTGCTATCTCTCTGGCCAAGGCACCCATAGCCTGCTGACCCACTGGCTCGGCCACATTGGCCTGCCCAACTCCCTCCTGCACTGCCGGAATCTCACCCTGTGACGGTGCTTCCTGCCTCGCAGGTCTACCACGCCTAGCTCCTCTTCCTCGTCCTGACATCCTAATAAAGGCAACACAGAACATTAGCACATTCACGAATGTGCCGAAACTAAACACTAACGTCCTAATGCATGGACAACTGTAATTCACTCCACATAAGCACATAAACACATAAGCACTTACGAATTTCATTTCCGGATAATGATAGTCCCAAGGCGTTACTAGAGTTCCGGTTAGAAACAGCATTGATCAAGTGCTTTTCCAACAAGACTCCCAGAAACTCAAGGATCCAATCAACATCCCAGAAATTAAATCCCATACCCACATAGTCACATAAGCATGTTATCACTTAAGCACATAGCATATGATACTACATCTAAGTCTCTATCAAGCGAGACAAACCCATTGTGATCCTAATCACTTCCCACGTACCCAAAGTATTCGAACCCGGTACGCTCTGATACCAAGTTGTAACGCCCTCAAAATAATAACAATAAACCCATCTAATAGGACATACATTTACATATAAACTAACCACATTCTTTCATTCTTTAGAGTTCCACTACATAAGTATTACATGTTAACCTCATAACAAAATGCCCTACGGGCTTACAGCTTTCCAAGTTAACACTTGGTTACAACAAAGAGTTCTAACTCGTTTACACATTAAGCCCTTGGCTTGAAATTACATGTAATACATCAAAAGTACAACAACAAAACTATGCCCGCCACTAGCCTCCCAGCTATGTCCTTGGAGGTGGCATGCTTCCTGCACCTGAAAATGATATTCCCATATAGGGTGAGCCACAGCCCAGTAGAAATACACTAAACCAACCATGGACAATGACTAAAACATTAGCAATTGATAGTTGGTCAACACTGATTCAATCACATAAATTACATATTTATGTCAACGACTTACAAGTCCCAATTACTTTTCATTTTCCCTTTTTTAACAGATAAGCATGCTAGCTCTATCATCATTTCCACAGATATGTATAAAAACTATATCTCACATTCAGATAAGCATAGAAGCTATATCCACATTCTCAACAGATATGTATATCAACAATATCCACAGATAAGCATACAAGCTGTATCCACACTCTACAACAGATATGTATATCAACAATATCCACAGATAAGCATACAAGCTGTATCCACACTCTACAACAGATATGTATATCAACAATATCCACAGATAAGCATACAAGCTGTATCCACACTTCACTTCACAAAGATAAGCATATGAGCTCTATCTTCACTTCTCTAGACAAGCATATGAGCTCTGTCTACGGAGTACATCCCCTATCTCCTCCAAATACCTATCCGGTTTAGAGGTCCATCCCCTATCTTCCCCTAAACCGCGGAGTACATCCCCTATCTCCTCCTCTACACAAACGTATATAAACACATTGGTTCTATATACAATCACACAGTACAAACAATTAATGTATTCTAGCAACTGTCAAGTTCCATAACACATTCCATTGATTAGTTTCAGTTTGCCTAATCAACATACATTGTCTACAACAATCACGACTATCCTCCACCGATAGCCCAAAGCAGTTATTTCTAAAACAGAAAATAAATGCACGGATGGATATTCAATCAACATTTCATTTCCTCATTTCTCACTAATTAATTATCCCAATTAATTAAACAATGTAATTAGGCCATTTTCCATAATTACTATTTCAACCCTTAGGTTCCATTTACATCAATGATTCAACAATCATTCCATTTTTCCATGCCAAACATGCATCTAGGTTTATTATGAATAAAATCCCAACTTTTGTAAAATTTACACAAAAGCCCCAAACTTCCCCAAATTACCAAACTAAGCCCAACATCTCAAAATACCAAAATTGAAAGACAAAACCCATAGAGAGGAGTAGGTTATCCCTACCTCAAATTCGGAGTCCCAAAGGAGAAGACTACAAAACGCAACGTGCTCCAAAACCCGTGATTTTCAGATTAAAATGTAGCCCTCGACGATCAACAACCTTTTTGTAAAGGCCAAAGGTGAGCAAATCACTCCTACTAGATCAAAACCTAGAGAGAATGTAGTATCTAGAGAGAAAGACTCAACAATGGTGTTTTTGGAAAAGTAAGAGAGAGAAGAGAAAGTGAAAAAGTGATTTAAAGAGTCACAAATTCGGGACTTTAACCCAGGTCTCCGCTCGAGCGTAAAACACCCCGCTCGAGCGGCCACTCACAGACTTCCGCTCGAGCGGCCAACCGCCCGCTCGAGCGCAGAATGCACTCGCCCAGCACTTTCGCAGAACCAGGCCTCCGCTCGAGCTCCCAACCCTACGCTCGAGCTCACAACACTGCACAACAAGATACTGGATGGACGTAATCTACGCTCGAGCGCCAACACCTCCGCTCGAGCGGACAGGCCAAAAATCTGGGCAACTAGTTTTGGTTTCTAAACTCAACCAACCTGTAACCAACCCGCCCAACACATCCTATAACTCAAATACAAAGTAAGAAAGGATGTAAACAAGATAATAAACAACCACCAACATCCACGGACACATGTCCGGATCACTATACAACAAGGGTAAACCCGGGATCGCTATATGAATAGAAAAATAATTTGAATTAAAATGGAAGTCGAATAAAAATAAAAATAGAAGTTGCAGAAAATTAAAAATGGAAGTTCATTCAAGAAACCTCTATACCTTAACGATCTATTTGGAAATTAAATAAAAAAGGAAGTTTAATGGAAAAGTAAATCGAATAAAAATGGAAGTTGAATAAAAATAAAAATGAAAGTTACATAAAATTAAAAATGGAAGTTCAATCCAGAAACCACTATACCTTAACGATCTATTTGGAAATTAAATCAAAAAGGAAGTTGAATAGAAAAGTAAATTGAATAAAAATGGAAGCCGAATAAAAATAAAAATGGAAGTTGCAGAAAATTAAAAATGGAAATTCATTCAAGAAACCACTATACCTTAACGATCTGTTTGGATATTAAATAAAAAAGGAAGTTGAGTAGAAAAGAAACTTGAATGAAAAAAGAAGTTAAATAAAAATAAAAGTGGAAGTTGCAGAAAATTAAAAATGGAAGTTCATTCAAGAAACCACTATACGTTAACGATTTATTTGGATATTAAATAAAAAAGGAATTTTAATAGAAAAGTAAATTCAATAAAATGGGATGTTGAATAAAAATAAAAATGAAAGTAGAATAAAATTAAAAATGGATGTTCAATCTAGAAACCACCATACCTTAACGATCTATTTGGAAATTAAATAAAAAAGGAAGTTGAATAGAAAAGTAAATTGAATAAAAAAAGAAGTTGAATAGAAATAAAAATGTATGTTGCAGAAAATTAAAATTGGAAGTTCATTCAAGAAACCACTATACCTTAACGATCTATTTGGAAATTAAATAAAAAAGGATGTTGAATAGAAAAATAACTTGAATTAAAATGGAAGTCGAATAAAAATAAAAATGGAAGTTGCAGAAAATTAAAAATGGAAGTTCATTCAAAAAACCACTATACCTTAACGAACTATTTGAAAATTAAATAAAAAAGGAATTTTAATAGAAAAGCAAATTGAATAAAAATAGAAGTTGAATAAAAATAAAAAAGAAAGTTGCATAAAATTAAAAATGGAAGTTCAATCCAGAAACCACTATACCTTAACGATCTATTTGGAAAGTAAATAAAATATGAAGTTTAATAGAAAAGTAAATTGAATAAAAATGGAAGTTGCAGAAAATTAAAAATGGAAATTCATTCAAAGTACCACTATACCTTAACGATCTATTTGGAAATTAAATAAAAATGGATGTTGAATAGAAAAATTACTTGAATAAAAATGGAAGTCGAATAAAAATAAAAATGGAAGTTGCAAAAAATTAAAAATGGAAGTTCATTCATGATACCACTATACCTTAACGATCTATTTGGATATTAAACAAAAAAGGAAGTTTAATGGAAAAATAAATTGAATAAAAATGGAAGTTGAATAAAAATAAAAATGAAAGTAGAATAAAATTAAAAATGGATGTTCAATCTAGAAACCACCATACCTTAACGATCTATTTGGATATTAAATAAAAAAGGAAGTTGAATAGAAAAATAAATTGCATAAAATTGGAAGTCAAATAAAAATAAAAATGGAAGTTGCAGAAAATTAAAAATGGAAGTTCATTCAAGAAACCACTATTCCTTAACGATCTGTTTGGAAATTAAATAAAAAACGAAGTGTAATAGAAAAGTAAATCTAATAAAAATGGAAGTTGAATAAAAATAAAAATAAAGTTGCATAAAATTAAAAATGGAAGTTCAATCCAGAAACCACTATACCTTAACGATCTATTTGGAAATTAAATAAAAAAGGAAATTGAATAGAAAAGCAAGTTGAATAAAAATGGAAGTTGAATAAAAATAAAAAAGAAAGTTGCATAAGATTAAAAATGGAAGTTGAATCCAGAAACCACTATACCCTAACGATCTATTTGAAAATTAAATAAAAAAGGAAGTTCAATAGAAAAATGACTTTCAATAACAATGGAAGTCAAATAAAAATAAAAATGGAAGTTCATTCGTGAAACCACTACACCTTAACGATCTATTTGAAAATTAACTAAAAATGGAAGTTGAATAGAAAAATGACCTGAATAAAAAGGGAAGTTGAAGAAAAATAAAAGTGAAAGTTGCATAAAATTAAAAATGAAAGTTCATTCAAGAAACCACTATACCATAACGATCTATTTGGAAATTAAATAAAAAAGGAAGTTTAATAGAAAAGTACATTGAAATAAAATGGAAGTCGAAAAAAAATAAAAGTGAAAGTTGCATAAAATTAAAAATGGAAGTTCAATCCAGAAACCAGTATACCTTAACGATCTATTTGGAAATTAAATAAAAAAGGAAGTGGAATAGAAAAGAAACATGACTAAAAAAGAAGTTGAATAGAAATAAAAATGTATGTTGCAGAAAATTAAAATTGGAAGTTCATTCAAGAAACCACTATACCATAACGATCTATTTGGAAATTAAATTAAAAAGGACGTTGAATAGAAAAATAACTTGAATTAAAATGGAAGTCGAATACAAATAAAAATAGAAGTTGCAGAAAATTAAAAATGGAAATTCATTCAAGAAACCACTATACCTTAACGATCTATTTGGAAATTAAATAAAAAAGGAAGTTGAATAAAAATAAAAATGAAAATTGCATAAAATTAAAAATGGAAGTTCAATCCAGAAACCACTATACCATAACGATCAATTTGGAAATTAAATAAAAAAGGAAGTTTAATGGAAAAGTAAATCGAATAAAAATGGAAGTTGAATAAAAATAAAAATGAAAGTTACATAAAATTAAAAATGGAAGTTCAATCCAGAAACCACTATACCTTAACGATCTATTTGGAAATTAAATCAAAAAGGAAGTTGAATAGAAAAGTAAATTGAATAAAAATGGAAGCCGAATAAAAATAAAAATGGAAGTTGCAGAAAATTAAAAATGGAAATTCATTCAAGAAACCACTATACCTTAACGATCTGTTTGGATATTAAATAAAAAAGGAAGTTGAGTAGAAAAGAAACTTGAATGAAAAAAGAAGTTAAATAAAAATAAAAGTGGAAGTTGCAGAAAATTAAAAATGGAAGTTCATTCAAGAAACCACTATACGTTAACGATCTATTTGGATATTAAATAAAAAAGGAATTTTAATAGAAAAGTAAATTCAATAAAATGGGATGTTGAATAAAAATAAAAATGAAAGTAGAATAAAATTAAAAATGGATGTTCAATCTAGAAACCACCATACCTTAACGATCTATTTGGAAATTAAATAAAAAAGGAAGTTGAATAGAAAAGTAAATTGAATAAAAAAAGAAGTTGAATAGAAATAAAAATGTATGTTGCAGAAAATTAAAATTGGAAGTTCATTCAAGAAACCACTATACCTTAACGATCTATTTGGAAATTAAATAAAAAAGGATGTTGAATAGAAAAATAACTTGAATTAAAATGGAAGTCGAATAAAAATAAAAATGGAAGTTGCAGAAAATTAAAAATGGAAGTTCATTCAAAAAACCACTATACCTTAACGAACTATTTGAAAATTAAATAAAAAAGGAATTTTAATAGAAAAGCAAATTGAATAAAAATAGAAGTTGAATAAAAATAAAAAAGAAAGTTGCATAAAATTAAAAATGGAAGTTCAATCCAGAAACCACTATACCTTAACGATCTATTTGGAAAGTAAATAAAATATGAAGTTTAATAGAAAAGTAAATTGAATAAAAATGGAAGTTGCAGAAAATTAAAAATGGAAATTCATTCAAAGTACCACTATACCTTAACGATCTATTTGGAAATTAAATAAAAATGGATGTTGAATAGAAAAATTACTTGAATAAAAATGGAAGTCGAATAAAAATAAAAATGGAAGTTGCAGAAAATTAAAAATGGAAGTTCATTCATGATACCACTATACCTTAACGATCTATTTGGATATTAAACAAAAAAAGGAAGTTTAATGGAAAAATAAATTGAATAAAAATGGAAGTTGAATAAAAATAAAAATGAAAGTAGAATAAAATTAAAAATGGATGTTCAATCTAGAAACCACCATACCTTAACGATCTATTTGGATATTAAATAAAAAAGGAAGTTGAATAGAAAAATAAATTGCATAAAATTGGAAGTCAAATAAAAATAAAAATGGAAGTTGCAGAAAATTAAAAATGGAAGTTCATTCAAGAAACCACTATTCCTTAACGATCTGTTTGGAAATTAAATAAAAAACGAAGTGTAATAGAAAAGTAAATCTAATAAAAATGGAAGTTGAATAAAAATAAAAATAAAGTTGCATAAAATTAAAAATGGAAGTTCAATCCAGAAACCACTATACCTTAACGATCTATTTGGAAATTAAATAAAAAAGGAAATTGAATAGAAAAGCAAGTTGAATAAAAATGGAAGTTGAATAAAAATAAAAAAGAAAGTTGCATAAGATTAAAAATGGAAGTTGAATCCAGAAACCACTATACCCTAACGATCTATTTGAAAATTAAATAAAAAAGGAAGTTCAATAGAAAAATGACTTTCAATAACAATGGAAGTCAAATAAAAATAAAAATGGAAGTTCATTCGTGAAACCACTACACCTTAACGATCTATTTGAAAATTAACTAAAAATGGAAGTTGAATAGAAAAATGACCTGAATAAAAAGGGAAGTTGAAGAAAAATAAAAGTGAAAGTTGCATAAAATTAAAAATGAAAGTTCATTCAAGAAACCACTATACCATAACGATCTATTTGGAAATTAAATAAAAAAGGAAGTTTAATAGAAAAGTACATTGAAATAAAATGGAAGTCGAAAAAAAATAAAAGTGAAAGTTGCATAAAATTAAAAATGGAAGTTCAATCCAGAAACCAGTATACCTTAACGATCTATTTGGAAATTAAATAAAAAAGGAAGTGGAATAGAAAAGAAACATGACTAAAAAAGAAGTTGAATAGAAATAAAAATGTATGTTGCAGAAAATTAAAATTGGAAGTTCATTCAAGAAACCACTTTACCATAACGATCTATTTGGAAATTAAATTAAAAAGGACGTTGAATAGAAAAATAACTTGAATTAAAATGGAAGTCGAATACAAATAAAAATAGAAGTTGCAGAAAATTAAAAATGGAAATTCATTCAAGAAACCACTATACCTTAACGATCTATTTGGAAATTAAATAAAAAAGGAAGTTTAAAAGAAAATAAATCGAATAAAAATGGAAGTTGAATAAAAATAAAAATGAAAATTGCATAAAATTAAAAATGGAAGTTCAATCCAGAAACCACTATACCATAACGATCAATTGGGAAATTAAATAAAAAAGAAGTTGAACAGAAAAGTAAATTGAATAAAAATGGAAGCCGAATAAAAATAAAAATGGAAATTTAAGAAATTTAAAAATGAAAGTTCATTCAAGACACCACTATACCTTAACGATCTATTTGGATATGAAATAAAAAAGGAAGTTTAATAGAAAAGTAAATTGAATAAAAATGGAAGTTGAATAAAAATAAAAATGAAAGTAGAATAAAATTAAAAATGGATGTTCAATCCAGAAACCACCATACCTGAACGATCTATTTGGAAATTAAATAAAAAAGGAAGTTGAATAGAAAAGTAAATTGAATAAAACTGGAAGTCAAATAAAAATAAAAATGGAAGTTGCAGAAAATTAAAAATGGAAGCTTATTCAAGAAACCACTATACCTTAACAATCTATTTGGAAATTAAATAAAAAGGGAAGTTTAATAGAAAAGTAAATTGAGTAAAAATGGAAGTCGAATAAAAATAAAAATGGAAGTTGCAGAAAATTAAAAATGGAAGTTCATTCAAGAAACCACTATACCTTAACGATCTATTTGGAAATTAAATAAAAAATAAAATTTAATAGAAAAGTAAGTTGAATAAAAATGGAAGTTGAATAAAAATAAAAAAGAAAGTTGCATAAGATTAAAAATGGAAGTTGAATCCAGAAGCCACCATACCCTAACGATCTATTTGGAAATTAAATAACAAAGGAAGTTCAACAGAAAAATGACTTTCAATAAAAATGGTGGTCAAATAAAAATAAAAATGGAAGTTCATTCGTGAAACCACTACACCTTAACGATCTATTTGGAAATTAAATAAAAATGGAAGTTGAATAGAAAAATGACCTGAATAAAAAGGGAAGTTGAATAAAAATAAAAGTGAAAGTTACATAAAATTAAAAATGGAAGTTCATTCAAGAAACCACTATACCATAACGATCTATTTGGAAATTAAATAAAAAAGGAAGTTTAATAGAAAAGTACATTGAAATAAAATGGAAGTCGAATAAAAATAAAAGTGAAAGTTGCATAAAATGAAAAATGGAAGTTCAATCCAGAAACCAGTATACCATAACGATCTATTTGGAAATTAAATAAAAAAGGAAGTTGAATAGAAAAGAAACTTGATTAAAAAAAGAAGTTGAATAGAAATAAAAATGTATGTTGCAGAAAATTAAAATTGGAAGTTCATTCAAGAAACCACTATACCATAACGATCTATTTGGAAATTAAATTAAAAAGGACGCTGAATAGAAAAATAACTTGGATTAAAATGGAAGTCGAATACAAATAAAAATAGAAGTTGCAGAAAATTAAAAATGGAAGTTCATTCAAGAAACCACTATACCTTAACGATCTATTTGGAAATTAAATAAAAAAGGAAGTTTAATAGAAAATAAATCGAATAAAAATGGAAGTTGAATAAAAATAAAAAAGAAAATTGCATAACATTAAAAATGGAAGTTCAATCCAGAAACCACTATACCATAACGATCAATTTGGAAATTAAATAAAAAAGAAGTTCAATAGATAAGTAAATTGAATAAAAATGGAAGCCGAATAAAAATAAAAATGGAAGTTGCAGAAAATTAAAAATGGAAGTTCATTCAAGAAACCACTATACCTTAACGATCTATTTGGATATGAAATAAAAAAGAAAGTTTAATAGAAAAGTAAATTGAATAAAAATGGAAGTTGAATAAAAATAAAAATGAAAGTAGAATAAAATTAAAAATGGATGTTCAATCCAGAAACCACCATACCTTAACGATCTATTTGGAAATTAAATAAAAAAGGAAGTTGAATAGAAAAGTAATTTGAATAAAAATGGAAGTCAAATAAAAATAAAAATAGAAGTTGCAGAAAATTAAAAATGGAAGCTTATGCAAGAAACCACTATACCTTAACGATCTATTTCGAAATTAAATAGAAAAAGAAGTTCAATAGAAAAGTAAATTGAGTAAAAATGGAAGTCGAATAAAAATAAAAATGGAAGTTGCAGAAAATTAAAAATGGAAGTTCATTCAAGAAACCACTATACCTTAACGATCTATTTAGAAATTAAATAAAAAAGGAAATTGAATAGAAAAGCAAGTTAAATAAAAACAAAAAAGAAAGTTGCATAAGATTAAAAATGGAAGTTGAATCCAGAAACCACTATACCTTAACGATCTATTTGGAAATTAAATAAAAAAGGAAGTTCAATAGAAAATTGACTTACAATAAAAATGGAAGTTCATTCATGAAACCACTATACCTTAACGATCTATTTGGAAATTAAATTAAAATGGAAATTGAATAGAAAAATGACCTGAATAAAAAGGGAAGTTGAATAAAAATAAAAGTGAAAGTTGCATAAAATTAAAAATGGAAGTTCATTCCAGAAACCACTATACCATAACGATCAATTTGGAAATTTAATAGAAAAGGAAGTTTAATAGAAAACTACATTGAAATAAAATGGAAGTGGAATAAAAATAAAAGTGAAAGTTGCATAAAATTAAAAATGGAGGTTCAATCCAGAAACCAGTATACCTTAACGATCTATTTGGAAATTAAATAAAAAAAGAAGCCTAATAGAAAAGTAAATTGAGTAAAAATGGAAGTCGAATAAAAGTAAAAATGGAAGTTGCAAAAAATTAAAAATGGAAGTTCATTCAAGAAACCACTATACCTTAATGATCTATTTAGAAATTAAATAAAAAAGGAAATTGAATAGAAAAGCAAGTTGAATAAAAATGGAAGTTGAATAAAAAAAAAAAAGAAAGTTGCATAAGATTAAAAATGGAAGTTGAATCCAGAAACCACTATACCTTAACGATCTATTTGGAAATTAAATAAAAAAGGAAGTTCAATAGAAAATTGACTTACAATAAAAATGGAAGTTCATTCATGAAACCGCTATACCTTAACGATCTATTTGGAAATTAAATAAAAATGGAAATTGAATAGAAAAATGACCTGAATAAAAAGGGAAGTTGAATAAAAATAAAAGTGAAAGTTGCATAAAATTAAAAATGCAAGTTCATTCCAGAAACCACTATACCATAACGATCAATTTGGAAATTTAATAGAAAAGGAAGTTTAATAGAAAACTACATTGAAATAAAATGGAAGTGGAATAAAAATAAAAGTGAAAGTTGCATAAAATTAAAAATGGAGGTTCAATCCAGAAACCAGTATACCTTAACGATCTATTTGGAAATTTAATAAAAAAGGAAGTTGAATAGAATAGAAAATTGATTAAAAAAAGAAGTTGAATAGAAATAAAAATGTATGTTGCAGAAAATTAAAATTGGAAGTTCATTCAAGAAACCACTATATCTTAACGATCTATTAGGAAATTAAATAAAAAAGGATGTTGAATAGAAAAATAACTTGAATTAAAATGGAAGTCGAATAAAAATAAAAATAGAAGTTGTAGAAAATTAAAAATTGAAGTTCATTCAAGAAACCACTATACCTTAATGATCTATTTGGAAATTAAATAAAAAAAGAAGTTTAATCGAAAATAAATCGAATAAAAATGGAAGTTGAATAAAAATAAAAATGAAAGTTGCATATTATTAAAAATGGAAGTTGAATCCAGAAACCACTATACCTTAACGATCTATTTGGAAATTAAATAAAAAGGGAAGTTGAATAGAAAAGCAAATTGAATAAAAATGGAAGTTGAATAAAAATAAAAAAGAAAGTTGCATAAGATTAAAAATGGAAGTTGAATCTTGAAACCACTATACCCTAAAGATCTATTTGGAAATTAAATAAAAAAGGAAGTTCAATAGAAAAATGACTTGAATAAAAATGGAAGTCAAATAAAAATAAAAAAGGAAGTTGCAGAAAATTAAAAATGGAAGTTCATTCATGAAACCACTATACCTTAACGATCTATTTGGAAATTAAATAAAAATGGAAGTTGAATAGAAAAATGACCTGAATAAAAAGGGAAGTTGAATAAAAATAAAAGTGAAAGTTGCATAAAATTAAAAATGGAAGTTCATTCAAGAAACCACTATACCTTAACGATCTATTCAGAAATTAAATAAAAAAGGAAGTTTAATAGAAAAGTAAATCGAATAAAAATGGAAGTTGAATAAAAATAAAAATGAAAGTTGCATAAAATTAAAAATGGAAGTTCAATCCAGAAACCACTATACCTTAACGATCTATTTGGAAATTAAATAAAAAAGAAGTTGAATAGAAAAGTAAATTGATTAAAAATGGAAGCCGAATAAAAATAAAAATGGAAGTTGCAGAAAATTAAAAATGGAAGTTCATTCAAGAAACCACAATACCTTAACGATTAGTTTGGATATTAAATAAAAAAGGAAGTTTAATAGCAAAGTAAACTGAATAAAAATGGAAGCTGAATAAAAATAAAAATGAAAGTAGAATAAAATTAAAAATGGATGTTGAATCCAGAAACCACCATACCTTAACGATCTATTTGGAAAGTAAATAAAAAAGGAAGTTTAATAGAAAAGTAAATCGAATAAAAATGGAAGTTGAATAAAAATAAAAATGGAAGTTGCAGAATATTAAAATTGGAAGTTCATTCAAGAAACCACTATACCTTAACGATCTATTAGGAAATCAAATAAAAAATGATGTTGAATAGAAAAATAACTTGAATTAAAATGGAAGTTGAATAAAAATAAAAATAGAAGTTGCAGAAAATTAAAAATGGAAGTTCATTCAAGAAACTACTATACCTTAACGATCTATTTGGAAATTTAACAAAAAAAGAAGTTTAATAGAAAAGCAAATTGAATAAAAATGGAAGTTGAATAAAAATAAAAAAGAAAGTTGCATTAAATTAAAAGGGGAAGTTCAATCCAGAAACCACTATACCTCCACGATCTATTTGGAAAGTAAATAAAAAAGGAAGTTTATTAGAAAAGTAAATTGAAAAAAAATGGAAGTCAAACAAAAATAAAAATGGAAGTTGCAGAAAATTAAAAATGGAAGTTGAATAAAAATAAAAATGAAAGTAGAATAAAATTAAAAATGGATGTTCAATCCAGAAACCACCATACCTTAACGATCTATTTGGAAATTAAATGAAAAAAGAAGTTGAATAGAAAAGTAAATTGAATAAAAATGGAAGTCAAATAAAAACAAAAATGGAAGTTGCAGAAAATTAAAAATGGAAGCTTATTCAAGAAACCACTATACCTTAACGATCTATTTGGAAATTAAATAAAAAAGGAACTTTAATAGAAAAGTAAATTGAATAAAAACGGAAGTCGAATAAAAATAAAAATGGAAGTTGCAGAAAATTAAAAATGGAAGTTCATTCAAGAAACCACAATACCTTAACGATCTATTTGGAAATTAAATAAAAAAGGAAGTTGAATAGAAAAGAAAATTGAATAAAAATGGAAGTTGAATACAAATAAAAAAGAAAGTTGCATGAGATTAAAAATGGAAGTTGAATCCAGAAACAACTATACCCTAACGATCTATTTGGAAATTAAATAAGAAAGGAAGTTCAATTAAAAAATGACTTGAATAAAAATGGAAGTCGAATAAAAATAAAAATGGAAGTTGCAGAAAATTAAAAATGGAAGTTCATTCATGAAACCACTATACCTTAACGATCTATTTGGAAATTAAATAAAAAAGGAAGTTGAATAGAAAAATGACCTGAATAAAAAGGGAAGTTGAATAAAAATAAAAGTGAAAGTTGCATAAAATTGAAAATGGAAGTTCATTCAGGAAACCACTATACCATAACGATCTATTTGGAAATTAAATAAAAAAAGGAAGTTTAATCGAAAAGTACATTGAAATAAAATGGAAGTTGAATAAAAATAAAAGTGAAAGTTGCATAAAATTAAAAATGGAAGTTCAATCCAGAAGCCAGTATACCTTAACGATCTATTTGGAAATTAAATAAAAAAGGAAGTTGAATAGAAAAGAAACTTGAATAAAAAAAAGAAGTTGAATAGAAATAAAAATGTATGTTGCAGAAAATTAAAATTGGAAGTTCATTCAAGAAACCACTATACCTTAACGATCTATTTAGAAATTAAATAAAAAAGGATGTTGAATAGAAAAATAACTTGATTTAAAATGGAAGTCGAATAAAAATAAAAATGGAAGTTGCAGAAAATTAAAAATGGAACTTCATTCAAGAGACCACAATACCTTAACGATCTATTTGGAAATTAAATAAAAAAGGAAGTTTAATAGAAAAGCAAATTGAATAAAAATGGAAATTGAATAAAAATAAAAAAGAAAGTTGAATAAAATTAAAAATGGAAGTTCAATCCAGAAACCACTATACCTTAACAATCTATTTGGAAATTAAATAAAAAAGTAAATTTAATAGAAAAGTAAATCGAATAAAAATAGAAGTTGAATAAAAATAAAAATGGAAGTTCAATCCAGAAACCATTATACCTTAACGATCTATTTTGCAATTAAATATAAAAGAAGTTGAATAGAAAAGTAAATTTAATAAAAATGGAAGTTGCAGAAAATTAAAAATGGAAGTTCATTCAAGAAACCACTATACCTTAACGATCTATTTGGATATTAAATAAAAAAGGAAGTTTAATAAAAAAAGTAAATTGAATAAAAATGGAAGTTGAATAAAAATAAAAATGAAAGTAGAATAAAATTAAAAATGGATGTTCAATCCAGAAACCACCATGCCAGAACGATCTATTTGGAAATTAAATAAAAAAGGAAGTTGAATAGAAAAGTAAATTGAATAAAAATGGAAGTTGAATAAAAAAAAAAAAAAAAGTTGCATAAAATTAAAATTGGAAGTTCAATCCAGAAACCACTATACCTCCACGATCTATTTGGAAAATAAATAAAAAAGGAAGTTTCATATAAAAGTAAATTGAATAAAAATGGAAGTCAAACAAAAATAAAAATGGAAGTTGCAGAAAATTAAAAATGGAAGTTCATTCAAAGTACCACTATACATTAACGATCTATTTGGAAATTAAATAAAAAAAGGAAGTTTAATAGAATAGTAAATTGAATAAAAATGGAAGTTGAATAAAAATAAAACGAAAGTTGCATAAAATTAAAAATGGAAGTTCAATCCAGAAACCACTATACGTTAACGATCTATTTGGAAATTAAATAAAAAAGGAAGTTTAATGGAGCAGTAAATTGAATAAAAATGGAAGTTGAGTAAAAATAAAAATGAAATTGCATAACATTAACAGTGGAAGTTCAATCCAATAACCACTATACCTTAACAATTTATTTGGAAATTAAATAAAAAAAGAAGTTGAGTAGAAAAGAAACTTGAATAAAAAAGGAAGTAAAATAAAAATAAAAATGGAAGTTGTAGAAAATTAAAAATGGAAGTTCATTCAAGAAACCACTATACCTTAACGATCTATTTGGAAATTAAATAAAAAAGGATGTTGAATAGAAAAACGACTTGAATAAAAATGGAAGTTGAATATATATAAAAATGGAAGTTGCAGAAAATTAAAAATAGAAGTTCATTCAAAAAATCACTATACCTTATCGATCTATTTGGAAATTAAAAAAAAAAGGAAGTTTAATAGAAAAGCAAATTGAATAAAAATGGAAGATGAATAAAAATAAAAATGAAAGTTGCATAAAATTAAAAATGGAAGTTCAATCCAGAAACCACTATACCTTAACGATCTATTTGGAAATTAAATTAAAAAGGAAGTTTCATAGAAAAGCAAATTGAATAAAAATGGAAGTTCAATAAAAATAAAATGAAAGTTGCATAAAATTAAAAATGGAAGTTCAATCCAGAAACCAATATACCTTAACGATCTATTAGGAAATTAAATAAAAAAGGAAGTTGAGTAGAAAAGGAACTTGATTGAAAATGGAAGTTAAATAAAAATAAAAACGGAAGTTGCAGAAAATTAAAAAAGGAAGTTCATTCAAGAAATCACTATACCTTAACGATCTATTTCGAAATAAATAAAAAAGGAAGTTTAATAGAAAAGTAAATTGAATAAAAATGGAAGTTGAACAAAAATAAAAATGAAAGTTGCATAAAATTAAAAATGGAAGTTCAATCCAGAGACCACTATACCTTAATGATCTATTTGGAAAATACATTAAAATGGCAGTCGAATAGAAAAGTAAATTGAATAAAAATGGAAGTCAAATAAAAATAAAAATGGAAGTTGCAGAAAATAAAAAATGGAAGTTCATTCAAGAAACCACTATACCTTAACGATCTATTTGAAAATTAAATAAAAAAGGAAGTTGAATAGAAAAATGACTTGAATAAAAATGGAAGTCAAATAAAAATAAAAATGGAAGGTGCAGAAAATTAACAATGGAAGTTCATTCAAGAAACCACTATACGTTAACGATCTATTTGGAAATTAAATAAAAAAGGAAGTTGAATAGAAAAATGACTTGAATAAAAATAGAAGTCGAATAAAAATAAGAATGAAAGTTGCAAAAAATTAAAAATGGAAGTTCATTCAAGAAACCACTATACCTTAACGATCTGTTTGGAAATTAAATAAAAAATGAAGTTTAATAGAAAAGTAAATTTAATAAAAATAGAGGTCGAATAAAAATAAAAATGAAATTGGCCTAAAATTAAAAATGGAAGTTCAATCCAGAAACCGCTATACGTTAACGATGTATTTGGAAATTAAATAAAAAAGGAAGTTGAATAGAAAAGTAACTTGAATAAAAATTGAAGTTACTTAAAAATAAAAATGGAAGTTGTAGAAAATTAAAAATAGAAATTCATTCAAAAAACCACTATACCTTAACGATCTATTTGCGAATTAAATAAAAAATGAAGTCGAATAGAAAAGTGAATTGAATAAAAATGGAAGTTAAATAAAAATAAAAATAAAAGTTGCCGAAAATTAAAATGGAAGTTCATTCAAGAAACCACTACACCTAAACGATCTACTTGGAAATTAAATAAAAAAGGAAGTTTAATAGAACATCAAATTGAATAGAAATGGAAGTTGAATAAAAGTAAAAATGAAAGTTGCATAAAATTAACAATGGATGCTTAATCCAAAAACCACAATACCTTAACGATCTATTTGAAATTAAATAAAAAAGAAAGTTGTGTAGAAAAGAAACTTGAATAAAATAGGAAGTTAAATAAAAATGAAAATGGAAGTTGCAGAAAATTTAAATGGAAGTTCATTCAAGAAACCACTATACCTTAACGATCTATATGGAAATTAAATAAAAAAGGAAGTTGAAAAAAAAAATAACTTGAATAAAAATGGAAGCTGAATAAAAATAAAAATGGAAGTTCCATAAAATTAAAAATGGAATTTCATTAAAGAAACCACTATACCTCAACGATCTATTTCGAAATTAAATAAAATGGGAAGTTTAGTAGAAAAGTAAATTGAATAAAAATGGAAGTTGAATCCTGAAACCAGTATACCTTAACGATCTATTTGGAAATTAAATAAAAAAGGAAGTTGAATAGAAAGAAACTTGAATAAAAAAAAAGTTGAATAGAAATAAAAATGGAAGTTGCAGAAAATTAAAATTGGAAGTTCATCCAAGAAACCACTATACCTTAACGATCTATTTGGAAATTAAATAAAAAAGGAAGTTGAATAGAAAAACAACTTGAATAAAAATGGAAGTTGCAGAAAATTAAAAATGGAAGTTCATTCAAAAAACCACTATACCTTAACGATCTATTTGGAAATTAAATAAAAAATGAAGTTTCATAGAAAAACAAATTGAATAAAAATGGAAGTTGAATAAAAATAAAAATGAAAGTTGCATAAAATTAAAAATGGAAGTTCAATCCAGAAACCCCTATACCTTAACGATCTATTGGGAAATTAAATAAAAAAGGAAGTTGTGTAGAAAAGGAATTTGATTGAAAAAGGAAGATAAATAAAAATAAAAATGGAAGTTACAGAAAATTAAAAATGGAAGTTCATTCAAAAAACCACTATACCTTAACGATCTATTAGGAAATTAAATAAAAAAGGAAGTTGAATAGAAAAATAACTTGAATAAAAATGGAAGTCGAATAAAATTAAAAATGGAAGTTCATTCGAGAAACCACTATACCTTAACGATCTATTTGGAAATTAAATAAAAAATGAAGTTTAATAGAAAAGTAAATTTAATAAAAATGGAAGTCGAATAAAAATAAAAATGAAAGTGGCATAAAATTAAAAATGGAAGTTCAATCCAGAAACCACTATACGTTAACGATCTATTTGGAAATTAAATAAAAAAGGAAGTTGAATAGAAAAGAAACTTGAATAAAAATTGAAGTTACTTAAAAATAAAAATGGAAGTTGCAGAAAATTAAAAATAGAAATTCATTCAAGAAACCACTATACCTTAACGAACTATTTGGAAATTAAATAAAAAAGGAAGTTTAATAGAAAAGTAAATTGAGTAAAAATAGAAGTCAAATAAAAATAAAAATGGAAGTTGCAGAAAATTAAAAATTGAAGTTCATTCTAGAAACCACTATACTTTAAAGATCTATTTGGAAATTAAATAAAAAAGGAAGTTTGATAGAAAAGTAAATTGAATAAAAATGGAAGTTGAATAAAAATAAAAATGAAAGTTGCATAAAATTAAAAAAGGAAGTTCAATCCAGAAACCAATATACCTTAACGATCTATTTCGAAATTAAATAAAAAAGGAAGTTGAATAGAAAAGTAAATTGAATAAAAATGAAAGTCAAAATAAAATTAAAAATGGAAGTTGCAGAAAATTAAAAATGGAAGTTCATTCAAGAAACCACTATACCTTAACGATCTATTTAGAAATTAAATAAAAAAGAAATTTTAATAGAAAAGTAAATTGAATAAAAATGGAAGTTGAATAAAAATAAAAATGAAAGTTGCATAAAATTAAAAAGTGAAGTTCAATCCAGAAGCCACTATACCTTAACGATCTATTTGGAAATTAAATAAAAAAGGAAGTTTCATGGAATAGCAAATTGAATAAAAATGGAAGTTTAATAAAAATAAAAATGAAAGTTGCATAAAATTAAAAATGGAAGTTCAATCCAGAAACCACTATACCCTAACGATTTATTGGGAAATTAAATAAAGTTGAGTAGAAAAGGAACTTGATTGAAAATGGAAGTTAAATAAAAATAAAAATGGAAGTTGCAGAAAATTAAAAATGGAAGTTCATTCATGAAACCAATATACCTTAACGATCTATTTGAAAATTAAATAAAAAAGGAAGTTGAATAGAAAAACGACTTGAATAAAAATGGAAGTCAAATAAAAATAAAAATGGAAGGTGCAGAAAATTAAAAATGAAAGTTCATTCAAGAAACCACTATACCTTAACGATCTATTTGGAAATTAAATAAAAAATGAAGTTTAATAGAAAAGTAAATTTAATAACAATCGAACTTACTTAAAAATAAAAATGGAAGTTGTAGAAAATTAAAAATAGAAATTCATTGAAGAAACCACTATACCTTAACGATCTATTTGGAAATTAAATAAAAAATGAAGTCGAATAGAAAAGTGAATTGAATAAAAATGGAAGTTAAATAAAAATAAAAATAAAAGTTGCAGAAAATTAACAATGGAAGTTCATTCAAGAAACCACTATACCTAAACGATCTATTTGGAAATTAAATAAAAAAGAAAGTTTAATAGAACGGTAAATTGAATAAAAATGGAAGTTGAATAAAAATAAAAATGAAAGTTGCATAAAATTAACAATGGGAGTTTAATCCAAAAACCACTACACCTTTACGATCTATTTGGAAATTAAATAAAAAAAGGAAGTTGAGTAGAAAAAAAACTTGAATAAAACTGGAAGTTAAATAAAAATAAAATTGGTAGTTACAGAAAATTAAAAATGGAAGTTCATTCAAGAAACCACTATACCTTAACGATCTATTTGGAAATTAAATAAAAAAGGAAGTTGAATAGAAAAATAACTTGAATAAAAATGGAAGCTGAATAAAAATAAAAATGGAAGTTCCATAAAATTAAAAATGGAAGTTCAATAAAGAAACCACTATACCGTAACGATCTACTTGGAAATTAAATAAAAAAGGAAGTTCATTAAAGAAACCACTATAACTTAACAATCTATTTGGAAATTAAATAAAAAATGATGTTGAATAGAAAAACAACTTGAATAAAAGTGGAAGTCGAATATAATTAAAAACGGAAGTTGCAGAAAATTAAAAATGGAAGTTCATTCAAGAAACCACTATACCTTAACGATCTATTTGGAAATTAAATAAAAAAGGAAGTTTCATAGAATAGCAAATTGAATAAAAATGGAAGTTTAATAAAAATAAAAATGAAAGTTGCATAAAATTAAAAATGGAAGTTCAATCCGGAAACCACTATACCCTAACGATCTATTGGGAAATTAAATAAAAAATGAAGTTGAGTAGAAAAGGAACTTGATTGAAAATAGAAGTTAAATTAAAATAAAATTGGAAGTTGTAGAAAATTAAAAATGGAAGTTCATTCATGAAACCAATATACCTTAACGATCTATTTGGAAATTAAATAAAAAATGAAGTTTAATAGAAAAGTAAATTTAATAAAAATGGAAGTCGAATAAAAATAAAATTGAAAGTTGCATTAAATTTAAAATGGAAGTTCAATCCAGAAACCACTATACGTTAACGATCTATTTGGAAATTAAATAAAAAAGGAAGTTGAATAGAAAAGTTACTTGAATAAAAATTGAAGTTACTTAAAAATAAACAAGAAAAGTTGCATAAAATTAAAAATGGAAGTTCATTGAAGAAACCACTATACCTTAACGATCTATTTGGAAATTAAATAAAAAAGGAAGTTTAATAGAAAAAGCAAATTGAATAAAATTGGAAGATGAGTAAAAATAAAAATGAAAATTGCATAAAATTGAAAATGGAAGTTCAATCCAGAAACCACTATACCTTAACGATCTATTTGGAAATTAAATTAAAAAAGGAAGTTTAATCGAAAAGCAAATTGAATAAAAATGGAAGATGAATAAAAATAAAAATGAAAGTTGCATAAAATTAAAAATGCAAGTTCAATCCAGAAACCACTATACCTTAACGATCTATTTGGAAATTAAATTAAAAAGGAAGTTGAATAGAAAAACAACTTGAATAAAAATGGAAGTCGAATATAAATAAAAATGGAAGTTGCAGAAAATTAAAAATGGAAGTTCATTCAAGAAACCACTATACCTAAACGATCTATTTGGAAATTAAATAAAAAAGAAGTTTAATAGAACAGTAAATTGAATAAAAATGGGAGTTGAATAAAAATAAAAACGAAAGTTGCATAAAATTAAAAATTAAAGTTCAATCCAGAAACCACTACATGTTAATGATCTATTTGGAAATTAAATAAAAAAGGAAGTTGAATAGAAAAGTAAATTGAATAAAAATGGAAGTTAAATAAAAATAAAAATGGAAGTTCCATAAAATTAAAAATGGAAGTTCATTAAAGAAATCACTATACCTTAACGATTTATTTGGAAATTAAATAAAAAAGGAAGTTTAATAGAAATGT
Source organism: Camellia sinensis (assembly GCF_055761805.1). Taxonomy (NCBI): domain Eukaryota; kingdom Viridiplantae; phylum Streptophyta; class Magnoliopsida; order Ericales; family Theaceae; genus Camellia; species Camellia sinensis. The sequence goes on along the minus strand of NC_138962.1, from coordinate 8,313,902 downwards.
AAATTGAATAAAAATGGAAGTTGAGTAAAAATAAAAGTGAAAGTTGCATAAAATTAAAAATGGAAGTTCAATTCTGAAACCTTTATTCCTTAACGATCTATTTGGAAATTAAATAAAAAAGGAAGTTGAATAGAAAAGAAACTTGAATAAAAAAAGAAGTTGAATAGAAATAAAAATGGAAGTGGCAGAAAATTAAAATTGGAAGTTCTTTAGAGAAACCACTATACCTTAACGGTCTATTTGGAAATTAAATAAAAAAGGAAGTTGAATAGAAAAACAACTTGAACAAAAATGGAAGTCGAATATAAATAAAAATGGATGTAACGCCCTCAAAATAATAACATTAAATCCATCAGATAAGAGATGCATTTACATATAAACTAGCCACATTCATTTATTTCATTGAGTTCCATTACATAAGTATTACATGTTAACATCAAAACAAAATGCCCTACGGGCTTACAGCTTTCCAAGTTAACACTTGGTTACAACAAAGAGTACTAACTCGTTACACATTAAGCCCTTGGCTTGAAGTTACATGTAATACATCAAAAGTAAAACAACTACACTATGTCCGCCTCTAGCCTCCCAAACTATGTCCTTGGAGGTGGCATGCTTCCTGTACCTGAAAATGATATTCCCATATAGGGTGAGCCACAGCCCAGTAGAAATGCACTAAACCAACCATGGACATTGACTAAAACATTAGCAATTGATAGTTGGTCAACACTGATACAATCACATAAATAACATATTTATGTCAACGACTTACAAGTCCCAATTACTTTTCATTTTCCCTTTAACAACAGATAAGCATACTAGCTCTATCATCATTTCCACAGATATGTATAAAAACTATATCCACATTCTCAACAGATATGTATAATGACAATATCCTTAGATAAGCATATAAGCTGTATCCACATTCTACAACAGATATGTATATCAACAATATCCACAGATAAGCATACAAGCTGTATCCACACTCTACAACAGATATGTATATCAACAATATCCACAGATAAGCATACAAGCTGTATCCACACTCCACAAAGATAAGCATATGAGCTCTATCTTCACTTCTCTAGACAAGCATATGAGCTGTGTCTACGGAGTTTATCCCCTATCTCCTCCCAATACCTATCCGGTTTAGAGGTACATCCCCTATCTTCCCCTAAACCGCGGAGTACATCCCCTATCTCCTCCTCTACACATAACGTATATATACACATTGGTTCTATATACAATCACACAATACACACAATTAATGTATTCTATCAACCGTCAAGTTCCATGACACATTCCATTGATTAGTTTCCGTTTACCTAATCATCATGCATTGTCTACAACAATCTCGGCTATCCTCCACCAATAGCCCAAAGCAGTTATTTCTAAAACAGAAAATAAATGCACAAATGGATATTCAATCAACATTTTATTTCCTCATTTCTCACCAATTAATTATCCCAATTAATTAAACAATGTAATTAGGCCATTTTCCATAATTACTATTTCAACCCTTAGGTCCCATTTTCATCAATGATTCAACAATCATTCCATTTTTCTATGCCAAACATGCATCTAGGTTTATTATGAATAAAACCCCAACTTTTGTAAAATTACACAAAAGCCCCAAACTTTCACAAAATTACCAAACCAAGCCCAACATCTCAAAATACCAAAATTTAAAGACAAAACCCATAGAGAGGAGTAGGTTATCCCTACCTCAAATTCGGAGTCCCAAAGGAGAAGACGACAAAACCCAACGTGCTCCAAAACCCGAGATTTTCAGATTAAAATGAAGCCCTCGACGATCAACAACTTTTTTGTAAAGGCCAAAGGTGAGTAAATCACTCCTACTAGATCAAAACCTAGAGAGAAGGTAGAGTCTAGAGTGAGAGGCTCAACAATGGTGATTTTGGAAAAGTAAGAGAGAGAAGAGAAAGTGAAAAAGTGATTTGAAAAGTCACAATTTCGGGACTTTAACCCAGGTCTCCGCTCGAGCGTAAAACACCCCGCTCGAGCGGCCACTCACAGACTTCCGCTCGAGCGGCCAACCTCCCGCTCGAGCGTAGAATGCACTCGCCCAGCACTTTTGCAGAACCAGACCTCCGCTCGAGCTCCCAACCCTACGCTCGAGCGGCACTCAGACAACCCCGCTCGAGCGGCCAATACCACGCTCGAGCGTACAACGCTGCACAGGAAAATACTGAATGGGTGTAATCTCCGCTCGAGCGCCAACACCTCCGCTCGAGCGTACAGGCCAAAAATCTGGGCAACTAGTTTTGGTTTCTAAACTCAACCAACCTGAAACAAATCCGCCCAACACATCCTATAACTCAAATACGAAGTAAAAGGATGTAAACAAAATAATAAACAACTATCAACATCCACGGACACATGTCCGGATCACGGTATAACAAGGGTAAACCCGGGATCGCTATAACCTCCCCCCCTTAAAGAATTTCGCCCCCGAAATTAAGCACAAGTTTTCAAAACAAGTTTTTCTTCATTTTAGACAATGTTACAATTTAACATTCAACAATTCGACCCATTACCGGTCATCCCATCCCTTTAACAAGAGACATATCACAATATGTAAACAACATATGTATTTTCAACATGCATTAACATTATGCACTATCTTTCCAATTTCAACAATATATTCAACACATATAGTGTCACATTCAACTTCCATATGAGGCAAGTTCCAAACATACTTCCAATAATCAAAACATTTTCAATGTTTCACAACTTAAGACATATCTAAAAGCTCTTAAGTTCAACAAAAAGTAAAATTTAAATACAAGATTACATATCAACAAATAAGTCCGGATATTTCTCACGGACTCCCGACTCACGTTCCCAAGTGGCTTCCTCCACTCCGTGATGTTTCCACAAGACTTTCACCAAAGGAATGGTCTTGCCATGCAGGACCTGATCCCGCCTATCCAAGACCCGAACCGGTCTCTCCTCATACGAGGCATCCTCATCTACCTCTAAATCGCTCCAATCCAGCACATGTGATGGATCTGGCTCATACTTCCGAAGCATACTCACATGAAACACGTCATGCACTCCGGACAACTGCGGTGGTAAGGCTAATCGATAAGCAACCTCACCAATCCTCTCAAGGATCTCAAAAGGACCAATAAACCGAGGGGATAACTTCCCACTCTTCCCAAACCTCATCAGGCCTCGTCTAGGTGATATCTTCAGAAAGACATGATCACCTACCTCAAACGCCAAAGGCCTCCTCCTACGGTCGGCATAACTCTTTTGTCGACTCTGGGCTGTAACAAGCCTCCTACGGATAAGCTCAACTTTCTCCGTCGTCTCCCTAACTAACTCTGGACCCAACAAAGGTGCATCACCCACCTCGGCCCAACACACTGGAGACCTACACGGTCGGCCATACAAGGCCTCAAATGGTGCCATACCGATGCTAGACTGAAAACTGTTGTTGTAGGCAAACTCTACCAATGGCAAGTGCCTCTCCCACGTCCCGCTGAAGTCCAGGACACAACCCCGAAGCATATCCTCGAGGATCTGAATAGTACGCTCGGACTGCACGTCAGTCTGAGGATGATAAGCCATACTAAAGGTCAACTTAGTGCCCAAGGCACTCTGCAAACTCTGCCACAACCTAGCAGTAAAACGAGGATCTCTATCTGAGACGATCGACACTGGGACCCCGTGCAATCTCACTACGTCCCGAATATACAGGTCGGCAAGATGATCTACCGAATCTCTCACGCGCATAGGAATAAAGTGCGCCGACTTAGTCAACCGGTCTACAACCACCCAAAAAGCATCACTACCCCGCTGAGTCCTCGGAAGACCTACAACGAAGTCCATAGTGACATGCTCCCACTTCCACTCGGCAATAGGCAAGGGTTGCAACAAACCCCCTGGCCTCTGATGCTCGGCCTTCACTTGCTGGCAAGTAAGGCACTTCGATACGAAAACAGCCACATCTCTCTTCATACCCCGCCACCAAAACTGGCGACCCAAATCCTGATACATCTTAGTACCTCCCGGGTGCACCGCAAGGCGCGAATGGTGAAACTCTCGGAGTACTTCCTCTCGGCAGGCCTCCGGTACAAACAAACGGTCTCGGTATCTCACACTCAGGTCGGGATACACCGTCAAACCCTTCTCAACTTTCCCACTGGAGACCTTCTCTCGGAGGGATTCTACCTCAAGGTCACCTCTCTGTGCCTCTAACACTCTAATCACAAGTGTAGGCTGCGCAATAACAGAAAACAAGGCCGCAGCCTCGACAGATTCGCCCAGTAGCAAATCAAACTCGCCAAGTGCTCCCAACATCTCCCATTCCCGGATGGCTATACAAGCTACATCACTAATGGTTTTCCTACTAAGGGCATCGGCCACAACATTGGCCTTTCCCGGATGATAATGCAACTCAAAATCATAATCCTCGATGAACTCCATCCATCTCCTCTACCTCAAATTCAAGTCTCTCTGTGTAAACAGATACTTCAAACTCTTATGATCCGAGAATACCTCGAACCTCTCACCATAAAGGTAGTGCCTGCAGATTTTCAAGGCAAAGATCACAGCTGCTAACTCTAGGTCGTGTGTGGGGTAATTCTTCTCGTGTATTTTCAACTGACGTGAGCCATAAGCTACCACTTTCCCCTCTTGCATCAACACACAACCCAAACCCTCTCGTGAGGCATCATAATAAACCGCATAACCCAACCCACTCTCCGGAATAATCAACACCGGAGCGGTGGTCAATCTAACTTTCAGCTCTTGGAACGACTTTTCACAAGTCTCACTCCACACAAACTTGACTCCCTTCCGAGTCAGCCTAGTCAACGGTGACGCTAACCTGGAGAAATCTTTCACAAACAGACGGTAATACCCAGCTAATCCCAGAAAACTGCGGATCTCAAACACACTCTTAGGCTGTGCCCAATCTTGCACTGCCTCAACCTTGGATGTATCAACAGACACCCCTTCCCCGGATACCACGTGGCCTAAGAATTTGACTTCCCTCAGCCAGAACTCACACTTCCCAAACTTGGCATACAGCCTATGGGCTCTAAGTAACTCAAGCACCACTCTCAAGTGTGCCTCGTGCTCCTCCTCAGAAGACGAATAGATAAGGATGTCGTCCACGAAGACAACCACAAATCGGTCTAAGAACTCCCGGAAAATCCGGTTCATCAAGTCCATAAAGACTGCCGGTGCATTGGTAAGCCCGAATGGCATCACCAGAAACTCGTAATGGCCATACCGCGTACGGAATGCCGTCTTAGGAATATCTTCCTCCCTGACCCTCAACTGATGGTAACCCGATCTCAAGTCTATCTTAGAGAAACAACGGGAACCCTTCAACTGGTCAAACAAATCATCTATACGGGGCATAGGATACTTATTCTTAACCGTAGCCCGATTCAACTTCCGGTAGTCTATACACAATCTCAAGGCACCATCTTTCTTTTTAACAAAGAGTGCCGGTGCTCCCCACGGTGAAACACTAGGGCGAACAAAGCCCTTATCGAGCAATTCCTGGAGCTGAACTTTCAACTCAACCAACTCTGCTGGAGCAAAACGGTAAGGTGCCATAGAAATCGGCGCCGTACCAGGCATTAAATCAATAGAGAACTCTATCTCTCGGTGAGGTGGCAAACTAACAAGATCTTCGGGAAAGACATCCGAATACTCACAAACCACCCTTGGCAATACAACCTGGGTCCCACCACTCTCAAAGCTGGCAAGTAGACTACTAAGCTCACTTCGCCCTCGCGAATCATACCCCGGTGGCAAAACACTACCAACCCGGTCTCCCAAGAAATGGAACCACTCCCCGCTCAAGGTACATAACGTGACCCTCTGGCGGTAGCAATCAATAACAGCCCGGTATGACGATAACCAGTCCATACCCAAAATAACATCAAAACCCTTCATGGGCATGACAACAAACGGAAAAGGAAGCCTATAATCGGCGACCTCTATATCACATCCTCTAACACCCTGTTTCAGGATCAACTCACCACCCAAAGGCGATACCACACAAATAGGAGATGCTAACTGTGCTAACTCCAATTCCAAAACAGATGCAAATGCAGCAGATACAAAAGAATGAGATGCACCCGTGTCTATCAACACATTAGCAACTGAGTTGCAAAACAGAAAAGTACCTCTCACTACTGATGGAGCTGGTACTAAATCCTGCGCGGTAACAGCATACACGCGCCCCGTAGGCCCCTGGTCTACCTGCTCACCTCTCGGAGCAAAAGACTGCTGCACAGACTGGGATGACGAAGCTCCCGGATTGGCCCTCGAGGCCTGCACAGACTGAGCTGGCTGAAAACCCTGCGTCTGCCTAGAACCAGACGCTCCCGAAGTGGCACTCAACTGTGGGCAAAACCTCTTCATGTGCCCAGGTTGTCCACACTGATAACAAGTCAAGAGCTGCCCCCTGCCCAAACTCTGACTCTGCGGTCTAGCTGAAGAAGAAGCAGCTTTCTGACCCCCACCCTTCTGCGGGCAAACAGATACCTTGTGACCCAGCTGGCCACACTTGTAACAAGTGAATTCTCCTTGACTGCCTCTCCCCGAGCCTACACTCGGCACTGGAAAGGTCGATCTAGAGACTGCACCCTGAGACTGCTGAGGGTTATAACCCTTCTGTCTCCTGCCATCACCCTGACTATCCTGGCTCCTCTTGGAGCCTCTCTGACCCTCATCCTCCTCCTGCATCATAAGCTCCATATGAGCTGCAGCGTCCACTAGGTGTCTATACTCTCGAATATAAGACCCACCAATTCTCAACTTGAGGCCCCGCCTCAACTTCCGCTCAAACTCATAGCAACGGCGTTCCTCAGACGCCACCAGTTCAGGTGCAAACCTAGACAGACTGGTAAAAGTAGCCTCAAACTCGGCCACTGACAAGCCCTGCTAATTAAGCCGGCTAAACTGATCCCTCAGCTTCTCCCTAGCTGCTGCTGATAAAAACCTCTCCTGAAAAGCATTCACAAATGCCTCCCAAGTACCACCAACACGAGCTTTCTCGTACTTCCACCATTGACCCGCATCTCCCTTCAGTTGGAAGGATGCCAAGGTCACTTTCAGTGCTCCGTCCTCGATGCCAAGCATCTCAAACGTCTTCGTTGTCTGTTCGAGCCATTCATCTGCCTTAAGCGGCTCTTTAGGATCCCCGATAAACTCGTCCGGATTACACCGGAAGAACTCCCTCTTCAAGAAGGAAGGCCCTGTCTCAGCCGCTTGATTCCCAGCTCTAAGAATACCCAAAGCTCCTGCTATCTCTCTGGCCAAGGCACCCACAGCCTGCTGACCTACTGGCTCGGCCACATTGGCCTGCCCAACTCCCCCCTGCACTGCCGGAATCTCACCCGGTAATGGCGCTTCCTGCCTCGCAGGTCTACCACGCCTAGCACCTCTTCCTCGTCCTGACATCCTAATAAAGGCAACACAGAACGTTAGCACATTCATAAGTGTGCCGAAACTAAACACTCACGTCCTAATGCATGGACAACTATAATTCACTCCACGTAAGCACATAAACACATAAGCACTTACGAATTTCATTTCCGGATAATGATAGTCCCAAGGCGTTACTAGAGTTCCGGTTAGAAATAGCATTGATCAAGTGCTTTTCCAACAAGACTCCCAGAAACTCAAGGATCCAATCAACATCCTAGAAATTAAATCCCATACCCACATAGTCACATAAGCATGTTATCAATTAAGCACATAGCATATGATACTACATCTAAGTCTCTATCAAGCGAGACAAACCCATTGTGATACTAATCACTTCCCACGTACCCAAAGTATTCGAACCCGGTACGCTCTGATACCAAGTTGTAACGCCCTCAAAATAATAACATTAAACCCATCAGATAAGACATGCATTTACATATAAACTAACCACATTCCTTTATTTCATTGAGTTCCATTACATAAGTATTACATGTTAACATCAAAACAAAATGCCCTACGGGCTTACAGCTTTCCAAGTTAACACTTGGTTACAACAAAGAGTACTAACTCGTTACACATTAAGCCCTTGGCTTGAAGTTACATGTAATACATCAACAGTAAAACAACTACACTATGTCCGCCTCTAGCCTCCCAAACTATGTCCTTGGAGGTGGCATGCTTCCTGTACCTGAAAATGATATTCCCATATAGGGTGAGCCACAGCCCAGTAGAAATGCACTAAACCAACCATGGACATTGACTAAAACATTAGCAATTGATAGTTGGTCAACACTGATACAATCACATAAATAACATATTTATGTCAACGACTTACAAGTCCCAATTACTTTTCGTTTTCCCTTTAACAACAGATAAGCATACTAGCTCTATCATCATTTCCACAGATATGTATAAAAACTATATCCACATTCTCAACAGATATGTATAACAACAATATCCTCAGATAAGCATATAAGCTGTATCCACATTCTACAACAGATATGTATATCAACAATATCCACAGATAAGCATACAAGCTGTATCCACACTCTACAACAGATATGTATATCAACAATATCCACAGATAAGCATACAAGCTGTATCCACACTTCACAAAGATAAGCATATGAGCTCTATCTTCACTTCTCTAGACAAGCATATGAGCTGTGTCTACGGAGTTCATCCCCTATCTCCTCCCAATACCTATCCGGTTTAGAGGTACATCCCCTATCTTCCCCTAAACCGCGGAGTACATCCCCGATCTCCTCCTCTACACGTAACGTATATATACACATTGGTTCTATATACAATCACACAATACACACAATTAATGTTTTCTATCAACCGTCAAGTTCCATGACACATTCCATTGATTAGTTTCCGTTTACCTAATCATCATGCATTGTCTACAACAATCTCGGCTATCCTCCACCGATAGCCCAAAGCAGTTATTTCTAAAACAGAAAATAAATGCACAAATGGATATTCAATCAACATTTTATTTCCTCATTTCTCACCAATTAATTATCCCAATTAATTAAACAATGTAATTAGGCCATTTTCCATAATTACTATTTCAACCCTTAGGTCCCATTTTCATCAATGATTCAACAATCATTCCATTTTTCTATGCCAAACATGCATCTAGGTTTATTATGAATAAAACCCCAACTTTTGTAAAATTACACAAAAGCCCCAAACTTTCACAAAATTACCAAACCAAGCCCAACATCTCAAAATACCAAAATTTAAAGACAAAACCCATAGAGAGGAGTAGGTTATCCCTACCTCAAATTCGGAGTCCCAAAGGAGAAGACGACAAAACCCAACGTGCTCCAAAACCCGAGATTTTCAGATTAAAATGAAGCCCTCGACGATCAACAACTTTTTTGTAAAGGCCAAAGGTGAGTAAATCACTCCTACTAGATCAAAACCTAGAGAGAAGGTAGAGTCTAGAGTGAGAGGCTCAACAATGGTGATTTTGGAAAAGTAAGAGAGAGAAGAGAAAGTGAAAAAGTGATTTGAAAAGTCACAATTTCGGGACTTTAACCCAGGTCTCCGCTCGAGCGTAAAACACCCCGCTCGAGCGGCCACTCACAGACTTCCGCTCGAGCGGCCAACCTCCCGCTCGAGCGCAGAATGCACTCGCCCAGCACTTTTGCAGAACCAAACCTCCGCTCGAGCGGCACTCAGACAACCCCGCTCGAGCGGCCAATACCACGCTCGAGCGTACAACGCTGCACAGGAAAATACTGAATGGGTGTAATCTCCGCTTGAGCGCCAACACCTCCGCTCGAGCGTACAGGCCAAAAATCTGGGCAACTAGTTTTGGTTTCTAAACTCAACCAACCTGAAACAAATCCGCCCAACACATCCTATAACTCAAATACGAAGTAAAAGGATGTAAACAAAATAATAAACAACTACCAACATCCACGGACACATGTCCGGATCACGGTATAACAAGGGTAAACCCGGGATCGCTATAATGGAAGTTGCAGAAAATTAAAAATGGAAGTTCATTCAAGAAACCACTATACCTTAACGATTTATTTGAAAATTAAATAAAAAAGGAAGTTTAATAGAAAAGCAAATTGAATAAAAATGAAAGATGAATAAAAATAAAAATGAAAGTTGCATAAAATTGAAAATGGAAGTTCAATCCAGAAACCACTATACCTGTAACGCCCTCAAAATAACAACACTAAACCCATCAATATAGACATGCATTGATATATAAAAGTTCCACATTCTTCTATTTATCAGAGTTCCATTACCAAAAGTATTACATGTTAACAACAAAAGCAAATGCCCTAGAGGCTTACAGCTTTCCAAGTTAACACTTGGTTACAACAAAAGAGTGCTAACTCATTTACACATTAAGCCCTTGGCTTGAATATACATGTAATACATCAAAGAAATAAAACAACAAAAGTCCCGCCTGCCTCTAGCCTCCCAAGCTACGTCCTTGGAGGTGGCATGCTACCTGTACCTGAAAATGATATTCCCATATAGGGTGAGCCACAGCCCAGTAGAAATATACTAAACCAAATATGAACAATGACTAAAAGATTAGCAGTTGATAGATGGCCAACACTGATACTTTCCTTTATCACACTTTACGGTTTCATGACATACAAGTCCATATTACAGTCCATTTTCCAATTCCTTTCAATTCTCAATTTATAACCATGGCTCAGAACCTGGCCAAATAACTCATATGAGACAGTAACTCATATCAAGCACTTTCCCGTTTCATAATAGATAAGCATACTAGCTATATCACATATCAACAGATAAGCATACAAGCTATATCATCACTTCCACAGATATGCATAAGAGCACTATCACACTTCCAAAGACAAGCATATGAGCTCTGTCAATACATTACTAGATAAGCATATGAGCTCTATCTATGGAGTCCATCCCCTATCTCCTCCCAACAACATCCGATTTAGAGGTCCATCCCCTATCTTCCCCTAAACCGTGGAGTACATCCCCTATCTCCTCCAACACAACACAATGCATATAAACAATAATTATACACATCATCACACAACACATAAATTTAATGTATTCTTTCAATCGTCATACTCTATGACACATTCCAGTGATTAGTTTCAATATGCTTAATCATCATGCATTGTCTACAACAATCACGACTATCCTCCACCGATAGCCCAAAGTAGTTATTTCTATACAGAAAATAAATGCAACAATGGATATATAATCGACATTTCAACTAGGTGAGCGATAAATAATCCAACTACACCCTTTAATCCCATACATTTCCAAATCAATTCCCCATTTCTCATAATTAATTATACAAATTAATTAACCAATGTAATTAGGGCATATTCCATAATTAGCATTACAACCCTTAGGTTCCATTTTCACTAATGTTTCAACATTAATTTCACTTTTCCATGCCAAACATGCATCTAGGTTTTATATAGCTAAAACCCCAACTTTTGTAAATTTACACAAAAGCCCCAAACTTTCACAAAATTACTAAACCAACCCCAACATCTCACAATACTAAAATTTAAAGACAAAGCTCATAAAGAGAAGTAGGATATCCCTACCTCGAAGTTAGAGCTCGGATGGAAAAGAGACCAAAACCAAAGTGCTCCAAAGACCAAGATTTTTGGATCAAAACGACGCCCTCGACGATCAACACAACGTTTACAAAGACCGAAGAGAAGGAGGACACTCTAACTAGATCAAACCCTAGAGAGAAGGGAGTTTCTAGAGAGAGAGGCTCTCAAAAATGGTTTTTAGAAAAAGTAGGAGAGAGAAAGAAAAGCAAAAAGTGATTTAAAATCACCCAGCGGATAACTCATATACGTATGACCCGCTCGAGCAGAGAACACAACGCTCGAGCGCCAAGACACAAGAATAAAGCACTTCCGCTCGAGCGCGAAAACCAGTCCGCTCGAGCGTAGATTTCCCCCTTCCAGAACTTATACCCAGAAAGTACTACCCGCTCGAGCGCCAACAGACCCGCTCGAGTGCTACCGCTCGAGCGTAAAAAAACCCGCTCGAGCGTAAAAATCCCATCTGTAGAAGTTTTGCAGGAACACGAAATACTGGTTTTGTTCAATCCCCGATCGAGCGCAAGAAGACCCGCTCGAGCGGAACGCCTAAAAACTGGGCAGCAAGGAATTGAGACCAAGGCCTAACCAACCTGTAACAACCCAGCCCAAAACATCCTAAAACTCAATCAAGTGAAATTAAAGGACGACAACAAGAGAGATACCACTACCAACATCACGGAACCGAGTCCGGAATACAACAGAACAGTAAAGGGACAACTGGGATCGCTATAATACCTTAACGACCTATTTGGAAATTAAATAAAAAAGGAAGTTGAGTAGAAAAGGAACTTGATTGAAAAAGGAAGTTAAATAAAAATAAAAATGGAAGTTGCAGAAAATTAAAAACGAAAGTTCATTCAAGAAAGCACTATACCTTAACGATCTATTTGGAAATTAAATAAAAAAGGAAGTTTAATAGAAAAGTAAATTGAATAAAAATGGAAGTGGAATAAAAATAAAAATGAAAGTTGCATAAAATTAAAAATGGAAGTTCATTCAAGAAACCACTATACCTTAACGACCTATTTGGAAATTAAATAAAAAAGGAAGTTTAATAGAAAAGCAAATTGAATAAAATTGGAAGATGAATAAAAATAAAAATGAAAGTCGCATAAAATTGAAAATGGAAGTTCAATCCAGAAACCACTATACCTTAACGATCTATTTGGAAATTTAATAAAAAAAGGAAGTTTAATAGAAAAGTAAATTGAATAAAAATGGAAGTTGAATAAAAATAAAAATGAAAGTTGCATAAAATTAAAAATGGAAGTTCAATCCAGAAACCACTATACCTTAACGATCTATTTGGAAATTAAATTGAAAAGGAAGTTTAGTAGAAAAGAAACTTGATTGAAAAAGGAAGTTAAATAAAAATAAAAATGAAAGTTGCAGAAAATAAAAAATGGAAGTTCATTCAAGAAACCACTATACCTTAACGATCTATTTCGAAATTAAATAAAAAACGATCTTGAATAGAAAAATGTAACGCCCTCAAAAATAATAACAATAAACCCATCAGATAAGACATGCATTTACATTTAAACTAACTGCATTCCTTTCATTCATTAGAATTCCAAGACATAAGTATTACATGTTAACCTCATAACAAAATGCCCTACGGGCTTACAGCTTTCCAAGTTAACACTTGGTTACAACAAAGAGTTCTAACTCGTTTACACATTAAGCCCTTGGCTTGAAATTACATGTAATACATCAAAAGTAAAACGACAAAACTATGCCCGCCACTAGCCTCCCAGCTATGTCCTTGGAGGTGGCATGCTTCCTGCACCTGAAAATGATATTCCCATATAGGGTGAGCCACAGCCCAGTAGAAATACACTAAACCAACCATGGACAATGACTAAAACATTAGCAATTGATAGTTGGTCAACACTGATACAATCACATAAATTACATATTTATGTCAACGACTTACAAGTCCCAATTACTTTTCATTTTCCCCTTTTCAACAGATAAGCATGCTAGCTCTATCATCATTTCCACAGATATGTATAAAAACTATATCTCACATTCTCAACAGATATGTATATCAACAATATCCACAGATAAGCATACAAGCTGTATCCACATTCTACAACAGATATGTACGTCAACAATATCCACAGATAAGCATACAAGCTGTATCCACACTCTACAACAGATATGTATATCAACAATATCCACAGATAAGCATACAAGCTATATCCACACTTCACAAAGATAAGCATATGAGCTCTATCTTCACTTCTCTAGACAAGCATATGAGCTCTGTCTACGGAGTTCATCCCCTATCTCCTCCCAATACCTATCCGGTTTAGAGGTACATCCCCTATCTTCCCCTAAACCGCGGAGTACATCCCCTATCTCCTCCTCTACACATAACGTATATAAACACATTGGTTCTATATTCAATCACACAATACACACAATTAATGTATTCTATCAACCATCAAGTTCCATGACACATTCCATTGATTAGTTTCCGTTTACCTAATCATCATGCATTGTCTACAACAATCTCGACTATCCTCCACCGATAGCCCAAAGAAATTATTTCTAAAACAGAAAATAAATGCACAAATGGATATTCAATCAACATTTCATTTCCTCATTTCTCACCAATTAATTATCCCAATTAATTAAACAATGTAATTAGGCCATTTTCCATAATTACTATTTCAACCCTTAGGTCCCATTTTCATCAATGATTCAACAATCATTCCATTTTTCTATGCCAAACATGCATCTAGGTTTATTATGAATAAAACCCCAACCTTTGTAAAAATTACACAAAAGCCCCAAACCTTTACAAGATTACCAAACCAAGCCCAACATCTCAAAATACCAAAATTTAAAGACAAAACCCATAGAGAGGAGTAGGATATCCCTACCTCAAATTCGGAGTCCCAAAGGAGAAGACGACAAAACCCAACGTGCTCCAAAACCCGAGATTTTCAGATTAAAATGAAGCCCTCGACGATCAACAACTTTTTTGTAAAGGCCAAAGGTGAGTAAATCACTCCTACTAGATCAAAACCTAGAGAGAAGGTAGAGTCTAGAGTGAGAGGCTCAACAATGGTGATTTTAGAAAAGTAAGAGAGAGAAGAGAAAGTGAAAAAGTGATTTAAAGAGTCACAAATTCGGGACTTTAACCCAGGTCTCCGCTCGAGCGTAAAACACCCCGCTCGAGCGGCCACTCACAGACTTCCGCTCGAGCGGCCAACCTCCCGCTCGAGCGCAGAATGCACTCGCTCAGCACTTTTGCAGAGCCAGGCCCCCGCTCGAGCTCCCAACCCTACGCTCGAGCGTACAACACTGCACAACAATTACTGATTGGGTGTAATCTACGCTCGAGCGCCAACACCTCCGCTCGAGCTTACAGGCCAAAAATCTGGGCAACTAGTTTTGGTTTCTAAACTCAACCAACCTGAAACAAATCCGCCCAACACATCCTATAACTCAAATACAAAGTAGGAAAGGATGTAAACAAGATAATAAACAACTACCAACATCCACGGACACATGTCCGGATCACTATACAACAAGGGTAAATCCGGGATCGCTATAACCTCCCCCCCTTAAAGAATTTCGTCCCCGAAATTAAACACAAGTTTTCAAAAACAAGTTTTCCTCCATTTTAAACAATGTTACATTTTAACATTCAACAATTCGACCCATTACCGGTCATCCCATCCCTTTAACAAGAGACATATCACAATATGTAAACAACATATGTACTTTCAACATGCATCAACATTATGCACTATCCTTCCAATTTCAACAATATATTTAACACATATAATGTCACTTTCAACTTCCATATTAGGCAAGTTCCAAAACATACTTCCAATAACCAAAACATTTTCAATGTTTCACAACTTAAGACATATATCAAAGCTCTTAAGTTCAACAAGATGTAAAATTTAAATATAAGATTACATAACAACAAACAAGTCCGGATATTTCTCTCGGACTTCCAACTCACGTTCCCAAGTGGCTTCCTCCACTCCGTGATGTTTCCACAAGACTTTCACCAAAGGAATGGTCTTGCCACGCAGGACCTGATCCCGCCTATCCAAGACCCGAACCGGTCTCTCCTCATACGAGGCATCTTCATCTACCTCTAAATCAGTCCAATCCAACACATGTGATGGATCTGGCTCATACTTCCGAAGCATACTCACATGAAACACGTCATGCACTCCGGACAATTGCGGCGGTAAGGCTAACCGATAAGCAACCTCGCCTATCTTCTCAAGGATCTCAAAAGGACCAATAAACCGAGGGGATAATTTCCCACTCTTCCCAAACCTCATCAGACCTCGCCTAGGTGATATCTTCAGAAAGACATGATCACCTACCTCAAACGCCAAAGGCCTCCTCCTACGATCGGCATAACTCTTTTGTCGACTCTGGGCTGTAACAAGCCTCCTACGGATAAGCTCAACTTTCTCCGTCGTCTCCCTAACCAACTCCGGACCCAACAAAGGTGCATCACCCACCTCGGCCCAACAAACTGGAGACCTACACGGTCGGCCATACAAGGCCTCAAACGGTGCCATACCGATGCTAGACTGAAAACTGTTGTTGTAGGCAAACTCTACCAATGGCAAGTGCCTCTCCCACGTCCCACTGAAGTCCAGGACACAACCCCGAAGCATATCCTCGAGGATCTGAATAGTACGCTCGGACTGCCCGTCAGTCTGAGGATGATAAGCCGTACTAAAGGTCAACTTATTGCCCAAGGCACTCTGCAAACTCTGCCACAACCTAGCAGTAAAACGAGGATCTCTATCTGAGACGATCGTCACTGGGACCCCGTGTAATCTCACTACGTCCCGAATATACAAATCGGCAAGATGATCTACCGAATCTCTCACGCGCATAGGAATAAAGTGCGCCGACTTAGTCAACCGGTCTACAACCACCCAAATAGCGTCACTACCCCGCTGGGTCTTCGGAAGACCTACAACGAAGTCCATAGTGACATGCTCCCACTTCCACTCGGCAATAGGCAAGGGTTGCAACAAACCCGCTGGCCTCTGATGCTCGGCCTTCACTTGCTGGCAAGTAAGACACTTCGATACGAAAACAGCCACATCTCTTTTCATACCCCGCCACCAAAACTGGCGACCCAAATCCTGATACATCTTAGTACCTCCCGGATGCACCGCAAGGCGCGAATGGTGAAACTCTCGGAGTACCTCCTCTCGGCAAGCCTCCGGTACAAACAAACGGTCTCGGTATCTCACACTCAGGTCGGGATACACCGTCAAACCCTTCTCAACTTTCCCACTGGAGATCTTTTCTCGGAGGGATTCTACCTCAAGGTCACCTCTCTGTGCCTCTAACACTCTAATCACAAGTGTAGGCTGCACAACGACAGAAAACAAAGCCGCAGCCTCAACAGATTCGCCCAGTAGCAAATCAAACTCGCCAAGTGCTCCCAACATCACCCATTCCCGGATGGCTATACAAGCTACATCACTAATGGTTTTCCTACTAAGGGCATCGGCCACAACATTGGCCTTTCCCGGATGATAATGCAACTCAAAATCATAATCCTCGATGAACTCCATCAATCTCCTCTGCCTCAGATTCAAGTCTCTCTGTGTAAACAGATACTTCAAACTCTTGTGATCCGAGAATACCTCGAACCTCTCACCATAAAGGTAGTGCCTCCAGATTTTCAAGGCAGAGATCACAGCTGCTAACTCTAGGTCGTGTGTGGGGTAATTCTTCTCGTGTATTTTCAACTGACGTGAGCCATAAGCTACCACTTTCCCCTCTTGCATCAACACACAACCCAAACCCTCTCGTGAAGCATCACAATAAACCGCATAACCCAACCCTCTCTCCGGAATAATCAACACCGGAGCGGTGGTCAATCTAACTTTCAGCTCTTGAAACGACTTTTCACAAGTCTCACTCCACACAAACTTGACTCCCTTCTGAGTCAGTCTAGTCAACGGTGACGCTAACCTGGAGAAATCTTTCACAAACCGACGGTAATACCCAGCCAATCCCAGAAAACTGCGGATCTCAAACACACTCTTAGGCTGTGCCCAATCTTGCACTGCCTCAACCTTGGATGTATCAACAGACACCCCTTCCCCGGATACCACGTGGCCTAAGAATTTGACTTCCCTCAGCCAAAACTCACACTTCCCAAACTTGGCATACAGCCTATGGGCTCTAAGTAACTCAAGCACCACTCTCAAGTGTGCCTCGTGCTCCTCCTCAGAAGACGAATAGATAAGGATATCGTCCACGAAAACAACCACAAATTGGTCTAAGAACTCCCGGAAAATCCGGTTCATCAAGTCCATAAAGACTGCCGGTGCATTGGTAAGTCCGAATGGCATCACTAGAAACTCATAATGGCCATACCGCGTACGGAATGCCGTCTTAGGAACATCTTCCTCCCTGACCCTCAACTGATGGTAACCCGATCTCTAGTCTATCTTAGAGAAACAACGGGAACCCTTCAACTGGTCAAACAAATCATCTATACGGGGCATAGGGTACTTATTTTTAACCGTAGCCCGATTCAACTTCCGATAGTCAATACACAATCTCAAGGCACCATCTTTCTTTTTAACAAAGAGTGCCGGTGCTCCCCACGGTGAAACACTAGGGCGAACAAAGCCCTTATCTAGCAATTCCTGGAGCTGAACTTTCAACTCAACCAACTCTGCTGGAGCAAAACGGTAAGGTGCCATAGAAATCGGCGCCGTACCAGGCACTAAATCAATAGAGAACTCTATCTCTCGGTGAGGTGGCAAACTAACAAGATCTTCGGGAAAGACATCCGACTACTCACAAACCACCCTCGGTAATACATGCTGGGTCTCACCACGCTCACCACTCTCAAAGCTAGCAAGTAGACTACTAAGCTCACTTCGCCCTCGCGAATCATACCCCGGTGGCAAAACACTACCAACCCGGTCTCCCAAGAAATGGAACCACTCCCCGCTCAAGGTACACAATGTAACCCTCTGGCGGTAGCAATCAATAACAGCCCGGTATGACGATAACCAGTCCATACCCAAAATAACATCAAAACCCTTCATGGGCATGACAACAAACGGAAAAGGAAGCCTATAGTCGGCGACCTCTATATCACATCCTCTAACACCCTGTTTCAGAATCAACTCACCACCCAAAGGCGATACCACACAAATAGGAGATGCTAACTGTGCTAACTCCAATTCCAAAACAGATGCAAATGCAGCAGATACAAAAGAATGAGATGCACCCGTGTCTATCAACACATTAGCAACTGAGTTGCAAAACAGAAAAGTACCTCTCACCACTGATGGAGCCGGCACTAAATCTTGCGCGGTAACAGCATACACGCGCCCCGTAGGCCCCTGGTCTACCTGCTCACCTCTCGGAGCAAAAGACTGCTGCACAGACTGGGATGACGAAACTCCCGGATTGGCCCTCGAGGCCTGCACAGACTGAGCTGGCTGAAAACCCTACGTCTGCCTAGAACCAGACGCTCCCGAAGTGGCACTCAACTGTGGGCAAAACCTCTTCATGTGCCCAGGTTGTCCACACTGATAACAAGTCAGGAGCTGCCCCCTGCCCAAACTCTGACTCGGCGGTCTAGCTGAAGAAGAAGCAGCTTTCTGACCCCCACCCTTCTGCGGGCAAACCGAAACCTTGTGACCCAACTGGCCACACTTGTAACAGGTGAAATCCCCCTGACCACCTCTTCCGGAGCCTGCACTCGGCACTGGGAAGGTCGATCTAGCAACACCACCCTGCGACTGCTGAGGGTTAGAACCCCTCTGCCTCCTGCCATCACCCTGACTATCTTGGCTCCTCTTGGAGCCTCTCTGACCCTCATCCTCCTCCTGCATCATAAGCTCCATATGAGCTGCAGCATCCACTAGGTGTCTATACTCTCGAATATAAGACCCACCAACTCTCAACTTGAGGCCCCGCCTCAACTTCCGCTCAAACTCATAGCAACGGCGTTCCTCAGACGCCACCAGTTCAGGTGCAAACCTAGACAGACTGGTAAAAGTAGCCTCAAACTCGGCCACTGACAAGCCCTGCTGATTAAGCCGGCTAAACTGATCTCTCAGCTTCTCCCTAGCTACTGCAGACAAAAACCTCTCCTGAAAAGCATTTATAAACGCCTCCCAAGTACTGCCAACACGAGCTTTCTCGTACTTCCACCATTGACCCGCATCTCCCTTCAGTTGGAAGGATGCCAAGGTCACTTTCAGTGCTCCGTCCTCGATGCCAAGCATCTCAAACGTCTTCGTTGTCTGTTCGAGCCATTCATCTGCCTTAAGCGGCTCTTTAGGATCCCCGATAAACTCGTCCGGATTACACCGGAAGAACTCCCTCTTCAAGAAAGAAGGCCCTGCCTCAGCTGCCTGATTCCCAGCTCTAAGAATACCCAAAGCTCCTACTATCTCTCTGGCCAAGGCACCCATAGCCTGCTGACCTACTGGCTCGGCCACATTGGCCTGCCCAACTCCCTCCTGCACTGCCGGAATCTCACCCTGTAACGGTACTTCCTGCCTCGCAGGTCTACCACGCCTAGCACCTCTTCCTCGTCCTGACATCCTAATAAAGGCAACACAGAACGTTAGCACATTCATAGGTGTGCCGAAACTAAGCACTCACGTCCTAATGCATGGACAAGTGTAATTCACTCCACATAAGCACATAAACACATAAGCACTTACGAACTTCATTTCCGGATAATGATAGTCCCGAGACGTTACTAGAGTTCCGGTTAGAAACAGCATTGATCAAGTGCTTTTCCAACAAGACTCCCAGAAACTCAAGGATCCAATCAACATTCCAGAAATTAAATCCCATACCCACATAGTCACATAAGCATGTTATCACTTAAGCACATAGCATATGATACCACATTTAAGTCTCTATCAAGCGAGACAAACCCATTGTGATACTAATCACTTCCCACGTACCCAAAGTATTCGAACCCGGTACGCTCTGATACCAAGTTGTAACGCCCTCAAAAATAATAACAATAAACCCATCAGATAAGACATGCATTTACATTTAAACTAACTGCATTCCTTTCATTCATTAGAATTCCAAGACATAAGTATTACATGTTAACCTCATAACAAAATGCCCTACGGGCTTACAGCTTTCCAAGTTAACACTTGGTTACAACAAAGAGTTCTAACTCGTTTACACATTAAGCCCTTGGCTTGAAATTACATGTAATACATCAAAAGTAAAACGACAAAACTATGCCCGCCACTAGCCTCCCAGCTATGTCCTTGGAGGTGGCATGCTTCCTGCACCTGAAAATGATATTCCCATATAGGGTGAGCCACAGCCCAGTAGAAATACACTAAACCAACCATGGACAATGACTAAAACATTAGCAATTGATAGTTGGTCAACACTGATACAATCACATAAATTACATATTTATGTCAACGACTTACAAGTCCCAATTACTTTTCATTTTCCCCTTTTCAACAGATAAGCATGCTAGCTCTATCATCATTTCCACAGATATGTATAAAAACTATATCTCACATTCTCAACAGATATGTATATCAACAATATCCACAGATAAGCATACAAGCTGTATCCACATTCTACAACAGATATGTACGTCAACAATATCCACAGATAAGCATACAAGCTGTATCCACACTCTACAACAGATATGTATATCAACAATATCCACAGATAAGCATACAAGCTATATCCACACTTCACAAAGATAAGCATATGAGCTCTATCTTCACTTCTCTAGACAAGCATATGAGCTCTGTCTACGGAGTTCATCCCCTATCTCCTCCCAATACCTATCCGGTTTAGAGGTACATCCCCTATCTTCCCCTAAACCGCGGAGTACATCCCCTATCTCCTCCTCTACACATAACGTATATAAACACATTGGTTCTATATACAATCACACAATACACACAATTAATGTATTCTATCAACCGTCAAGTTCCATGACACATTCCATTGATTAGTTTCCGTTTACCTAATCATCATGCATTGTCTACAACAATCTCGACTATCCTCCACCGATAGCCCAAAGCAGTTATTTCTAAAACAGAAAATAAATGCACAAATGGATATTCAATCAACATTTCATTTCCTCATTTCTCACCAATTAATTATCCCAATTAATTAAACAATGTAATTAGGCCATTTTCCATAATTACTATTTCAACCCTTAGGTCCCATTTTCATCAATGATTCAACAATCATTCCATTTTTCTATGCCAAACATGCATCTAGGTTTATTGTGAATAAAACCCCAACCTTTGTAAAAATTACACAAAAGCCCCAAACCTTTACAAGATTACCAAACCAAGCCCAACATCTCAAAATACCAAAATTTAAAGACAAAACCCATAGAGAGGAGTAGGATATCCCTACCTCAAATTCGGAGTCCCAAAGGAGAAGACGACAAAACCCAACGTGCTCCAAAACCCGAGATTTTCAGATTAAAATGAAGCCCTCGACGATCAACAACCTTTTTGTAAAGGCCAAAGGTGAGTAAATCACTCCTACTAGATCAAAACCTAGAGAGAAGGTAGAGTCTAGAGTGAGAGGCTCAACAATGGTGATTTTAGAAAAGTAAGAGAGAGAAGAGAAAGTGAAAAAGTGATTTAAAGAGTCACAAATTCGGGACTTTAACCCAGGTCTCCGCTCGAGCGTAAAACACCCCGCTCGAGCGGCCACTCACAGACTTCCGCTCGAGCGGCCAACCTCCCGCTCGAGCGCAGAATGCACTCGCTCAGCACTTTTGCAGAGCCAGGCCCCCGCTCGAGCTCCCAACCCTACGCTCGAGCGTACAACACTGCACAACAATTACTGAATGGGTGTAATCTACGCTCGAGCGCCAACACCTCCGCTCGAGCTTACAGGCCAAAAATCTGGGCAACTAGTTTTGGTTTCTAAACTCAACCAACCTGAAACAAATCCGCCCAACACATCCTATAACTCAAATACAAAGTAGGAAAGGATGTAAACAAGATAATAAACAACTACCAACATCCACGGACACATGTCCGGATCACTATACAACAAGGGTAAATCCGGGATCGCTATAAAAAATAACTTGAATAAAAATAGAAGTCGAATAAAAATAAAAATAGAAGTTGAAAAAAATTAAAAATGGAAGTTCATTCAAGAAACCAATATACCTTAACGATCTGTTTGGAAATTAAATAAAAAATGAAATTTAACAGAAAAGTAAATTTAATAAAAATGCAAGTCGAATAAAAATAGAAATGAAAGTTGCGTAAAATTAAAAATGGAAGTTCAATCCAAAAACCACTATACGTTAACGATCTATTTGGAAATTAAATAAAAAAGGAAGTTGAATAGAAAAGTAACTTGAATAAAAATTGAAGTTACTTAAAAATAAAAATGGAAGTTGTAGAAAATTAAAAATAGAAATTCATTCAAGAAACCACTATACCTTAACAATCGATTTGGAAATTAAATAAAAAATGAAGTCGAATAGAAAAGTGAATTGAATAAAAATGGAAGTGAAATAAAAATAAAAATAAAAGTCGCAGAAAATTAAAATGGAAGTTCATTCAAGAAACCACTACACCTAAACGATCTATTTGGAAATTAAATAAAAAAGGAAGGTTAATAGAACAACAAATTGAATAAAAATGGAAGTTGAATAAAAATAAAAATGAAAGTCGCATACAATTAACAATGGAAGTTCAATCCAAAAACCACTATACCTTAACGATATATTTGGAAATTAAATAAAAAATGAAGTTGAATAGAAAAGTAAATTGAATAAAAATGGAAGTTAAACAAAAATAAAAATAAAAGTTGCAGAAAATTTAAAATGGAAGTTCATTCAAGAAACCACTATACCTTAACGATCTATTTGGAAATTAAATAAAAAAGGAAGTTGAATAGAAAAGTAAATTGAATATAAATGGAAGTCAAATAAAAATAAAAATGGAAGTTGCAGAAAATTAAAAAAGGAAGTTCATTCAAGAAACCACTATACCTTAACGATCTATTTGGAAATTAAATAAAAAAGGAAGTTTAATAGAAAAGTAAATTGAATAAAAATGGAAGTTGAATAAAAATAAAATTGAAAGTCGCATAAAATTAAAAATGGAAGTTCAATCCAGAAACCACTATACCTTAACGATCTATTTGGAAATTAGATAAAAAAGGCAGTTGAATGGAAAAGTAAATTGAATAAAAATGGAAGTCAAATAAAAATAAAAATGGAAGTTGCAGAAATTTAAAAATGGATGTTCATTCAAGAAACCACTATACCTTTACGATCTGTTTGGAAATTAAATAAAAAATGAAGTTTAATAGAAAGGTAAATTTAATAAAAATGGAAGTCGAATAAAAATAGAAATGAAAGTTGCGTAAAATTAAAAATGGAAGTTCAATCCAGAAACAACTATACGTTAACGATCTATTTGGAAATTAAATAAAAAAGGAAGTTGAATAGAAAAGTAACTTGAATAAAAATTGAAGTTACTTAAAAATAAAAATGGAAGTTGTAGAAAATTAAAAATAGAAATTCATTCAAGAAACCACTATACCTTAACGATCGATTTGGAAATTAAATAAAAAATGAAGTCGAATAGAAAAGTGAATTGAATAAAAATGGAAGTTAAATAAAAATGAAAATAAAATTTGAAGAAAATTAAAATGGAAGTTCATTCAAGAAACCACTACACCTAAACGGTCTATTTGGAAATTAAACAAAAAAAGAAGGTTAATTGAACAACAAATTGAATAAAAATGGAAGTTGGATAAAAATAAAAATGAAACTTGCATATAATTAACAAAGGAAGTTCAATCCAAAAACCACTATACCTTAACGATCTATTTGGAAATTAAATAAATAATGAAGTTGAATAGAAATGTAAATTGAATAAAAATGGAAGTTAAATAAAAATAAAAATAAAAGTTGTAGAAAATTTAAAATGGAAGTTCATTCCAGAAACCACTATACCTTAACGATCTATTTGGAAATTAAATAAAAAAGGAAGTGGAATAGAAAAGTAAATTGAATAAAAATGGAAGTCAAATAAAAATAAAAATGGAAGTTGCAGAAAATTAAAAATGGAAGTTCATTCAACAAACCACTATACCTTAACGATCTATTTGGTAATTAAATAAAAAAGGAAGTTTAATAGAAAAGTAAATTGAATTAAAATGGAAGTTGAATAAAAATAAAAATGAAAGTTGCATAAAGTTAAAAATGGAAGTTCAATCCAGAAACCACTACACCTTAACGATCTGTTTGGAAATTAGATAAAAAAGGCAGTTGAATGGAAAAGTAAATTGAATAAAAATAAAAATAAAAATAGAAGTTGCCGAAAATTAAAAATGGAAGTTCATTCAAGAAACCACTAAACCTTAACGATCTATTTGGAAATTAAATAAAAAAGGAAGTTTAATAGAAAAGTAAATTGAATAAAAATGGAAGTTGAATAAAAATAAAAATGAAAGTTGCATAAAATTAAAAATGGAAGTTCAATCCAGAAACCACTACACCTTAACGATCTATTTGGAAATTAGATAAAAAAGGCAGTTGAATGGAAAAGTAAATTGAATAAAAATGGATGTGAAATAAAAATAAAAATGGAAGTTGCAGAAAATTAAAAGTGGAAGTTCATTCAAGAAACCACTATACCTTAACGATCTGTTTGGAAATTAAATAAAAAATGAAGTTTAATAGAAAGGTAAATTTAATAAAAATGGAAGTCGAATAAAAATAGAAATGAAAGTTGCGTAAAATTAAAAATGGAAGTTCAATCCAGAAACAACTATACGTTAACGATCTATTTGGAAATTAAATAAAAAAGGAAGTTGAATAGAAAAGTAACTTGAATAAAAATTGAAGTTACTTAAAAATAAAAATGGAAGTTGTAGAAAATTAAAAATAGAAATTCATTCAAGAAACCACTATACCTTAACGATCGATTTGGAAATTAAATAAAAAATGAAGTCGAATAGAAAAGTGAATTGAATAAAAATGGAAGTTAAATAAAAATGAAAATAAAATTTGAAGAAAATTAAAATGGAAGTTCATTCAAGAAACCACTACACCTAAACGGTCTATTTGGAAATTAAACAAAAAAAGAAGGTTAATTGAACAACAAATTGAATAAAAATGGAAGTTGGATAAAAATAAAAATGAAACTTGCATATAATTAACAAAGGAAGTTCAATCCAAAAACCACTATACCTTAACGATCTATTTGGAAATTAAATAAATAATGAAGTTGAATAGAAATGTAAATTGAATAAAAATGGAAGTTAAATAAAAATAAAAATAAAAGTTGTAGAAAATTTAAAATGGAAGTTCATTCCAGAAACCACTATACCTTAACGATCTATTTGGAAATTAAATAAAAAAGGAAGTGGAATAGAAAAGTAAATTGAATAAAAATGGAAGTCAAATAAAAATAAAAATGGAAGTTGCAGAAAATTAAAAATGGAAGTTCATTCAACAAACCACTATACCTTAACGATCTATTTGGTAATTAAATAAAAAAGGAAGTTTAATAGAAAAGTAAATTGAATTAAAATGGAAGTTGAATAAAAATAAAAATGAAAGTTGCATAAAGTTAAAAATGGAAGTTCAATCCAGAAACCACTACACCTTAACGATCTGTTTGGAAATTAGATAAAAAAGGCAGTTGAATGGAAAAGTAAATTGAATAAAAATAAAAATAAAAATAGAAGTTGCCGAAAATTAAAAATGGAAGTTCATTCAAGAAACCACTAAACCTTAACGATCTATTTGGAAATTAAATAAAAAAGGAAGTTTAATAGAAAAGTAAATTGAATAAAAATGGAAGTTGAATAAAAATAAAAATGAAAGTTGCATAAAATTAAAAATGGAAGTTCAATCCAGAAACCACTACACCTTAACGATCTATTTGGAAATTAGATAAAAAAGGCAGTTGAATGGAAAAGTAAATTGAATAAAAATGGATGTGAAATAAAAATAAAAATGGAAGTTGCAGAAAATTAAAAGTGGAAGTTCATTCAAGAAACCACTATACCTTAACGATCTGTTTGGAAATTAAATAAAAAATGAAGTTTAATAGAAAAGTAAATTTAATAAAAATGGAAGTCGAATAAAAATAGAAATGAAAGTTGCGTAAAATTAAAAGTGGAAGTTCAATCCAGAAACCACTATACGTTAACGATCTATTTGGAAATTAAATAAAAAATGAAGTTGAATGGACAAGTAACTTGAATAAAAATTGAAGTTACTTAAAAATAAAAATGGAAGTTGTAGAAAATTAAAAATAGAAATTCATTCAAGAAACCACTATACCTTAACGATCGATTTGGAAATTAAATAAAAAATGAAGTAGGATAGAAAAGTGAATTGAATAAAAATGGAACTTAAATAAAAATAAAAATAAAAAGTTGCAGAAAATTAAAATGGAAGTTCATTCAAGAAACCACTACACCTAAACGATCTATTTGAAAATTAAATAAAAAAGGAAGCCTAATAGAACAACAAATTGAATAAAAATGGAAGTTGAATAAAAATAAAAATGAAAGTTGCATAAAATTAACAATGGGAGTTCAATCCAAAAACCACTATACCTTGATGATCTATTTGGAAATTAAATAAAAAAAAAAGTTGAGTAGAAAAGATACTTGAATAAAACAGGAAGTTAAATGAAAATAAAAATGGAAGTTGCAGAAAAATAAAAATGGAAGTTCATTCTAGAAACCACTATTCCTTAACGATCTATTTGGAAATTAAATAAAAAAGGAAGTTGAATAGAAAAATAACTTGAATAAAAATGGAAGCTGAATAAAAATAAGAATGGAAGTTCCATAAAACTAAAAATGGAAGTTCAATAAAAAAACCACTATACCGTAACGATCGATTTGGAAATTAAATAAAAAAGGAAGTTTAATCGAAAAGTAAATTCAATAAAAATGGACGTTGAATAAAAATAAAAGTGAAAGTTTCATAAAATTAAAAATGGTAGTTCAATCCTGAAACCAGTATACCTTAACGATCTATTTGGAAATTAAATAAAAAAGGAAGTTGAATAGAAAAGAAACTTGAATAAAAAAAGAAGTTGAATAGGAATAAAAATGGAAGTTGCAGAAAATTAAAATTGGATGTTCATTCAAGAAACCACTATACCTTAACGATCTATTTGGAAATTAAATAAAAAGGAAGTTGAAAAGAAAAACAACTAGAATAAAAATGGAAGTCGATTATAAATAAAAATGGAAGTTGCAGAAAATTAAAAATGGAAGTTTATTCAAAAAACTACTACACCTTAACGATCTATTTGGAAATTAAATAAAAATGAAGTTTCATAGAAAAGCAAATTGAATAAAAATGGAAGTTGAATAAAAATAAAAATAAAAAGTTGCATAAAATTAAAAATGGATGTTCAATCCAGAAACCACTATACCTTAACGATCTATTGGGAAATTAAATAAAAAAGGAAGTTGAGTAGAAAAGGAACTTGATTCAAAAAGGAAGTTAAAAAAAAATAAAAATAGAAGTTGCAGAAAGTTAAAAATAATAGTTCATTCAAAAAACCACAATACCTTAACGATCTATTTGGAAATTAAATAAAAAAGGAAGTTGAATAGAAAAATAACTTGAATAAAAATGGAACTCGAATAAAAAAAAATGGAAGTTGCAGAAAATTAAAAATGGAAGTTCATTCGAGAAACCACTATACATTAACGTTCTATTTCGAAATTAAATAAAAAAGGAAGTTTAATAGAAAAGTAAATTAAATAAAAACGGAAGTCGAATACAAATAAAAATGAAAGTTGCATAAAACTAAAAATGGAAGTTCAATCCAGAAACCGCTATACGTTAACGATCTATTTGGAAATTAAATAAAAAAGGAAGTTGAATAGAAAAGTAACTTGAATAAAAATTGAAGTTACTTAAAAATAAAAATGTAAGTTGCAGAAAATTAAAAATAGAAATTCATTCAAGAAACCACAATACGTTAACGATCTATTTAGAAATTAAATAAAAAGTTAAGTTTAATAGAAAAGTAAATTGAATGAAAATGGATCTCAAATAAAAATAAAAATGGAAGTTGCAGAAAATTAAAAATAGAAGTTCATTCTAGAAACCACTATACATTAACGATCTATTTGGAAATAAAATAAAAAAAGGAAGTTTGATAGAAAAGTAAATTGAATAAAAATGGAAGTTGAATAAAAATAAAAATGAAAGTTGCATAAAATTAAAAATGGATGTTCAATCCAGAAACCACTATACCTTAACAATCTATTTAGAAATTACATAAAAAAGGAAGTTGAATAGAAAAGTAAATTGAATAAAAATGGAAGTCAAATAAAAATAAAAATGGAAGTTGCAAAAAATTAAAAATGGAAGTTCATTAGAGAAACCACGATACCTTAACGATCCATTTGGAAATTAAATAAAAAAGGAAGTTTAATAGAAAAGCAAATTGAATAAAAATAAAAATGAAAGTTGCATAAAATTAAAAATGGAAGCTCAATCCAGAAACCACTATACCTTAACGATCAATTTGGAATTAAATAAAAAAGGAAGTTGAATAGAAAAGTTAATTGAATAAAAATGGAAGTCAAACAAAAATAAAAATGGAAGTTGCAGAAAATTAAAAATGGAAGTTCATTCAAGAAACCACTATACCTTAACGATCTATTTGGAAATTAAATAAAAAAGGAAGATGAATAGAAAAACAACTTAAATGAAAATGGAAGTCAAAAAATAAATAAATGGAAGGTGCAGAAAATTAAAAATGGAAGTTCATTCAAGAAACCACTATACCTTAACGATCTATTTGGAAATTAAATAAAAAAGGAAGTTGAATAGAAAAATGACTTGAATAAAAATAGAAGTCGAATAAAAATAAAAATGGAAGTTGCAGAAAATTAAAAATGGAAGTCCATTCAAGAAACCACTATACCTTAACGATCTATTTGGAAATTAAATAAAAAAGGAAGTTGAATAGAAAAGTAAATTTAATAAAAATGGAAGTTGAATAAAAATAAAAATGAAGGTTGCATAAAATTAAAAATGGAAGTTCAATCCAGTAACCATTATACGTTAACGATCTATTTTGAAATTAAATAAAAAAAGGAAGTTGAATAGAGAAGAAACTTGAATAGAAATGGAAGTTACTTAAAAATAAAAATGGAAGTTGCAGAAAATTAAAAATGGAAATTCATTCAAGAAAACACTATACCTTAACAATCCATTTGGAAATAAAATAAAAAAGGAAGTCGAACAGAAAAGTAAATAGAATAAAAACGGAAGTTAAATAAAAATAAAAATAAAAGTTGCAGAAAATTAAAAATGAAAGTTCATTCGAGAAACCACTATACCTTAACGATCTATTTGGAAATTAAATAAAAAAGGAAGTTTAATAGAAAAGTAAATTGAATAAAAATGAAAGTTGAATAAAAATAAAAATGAAAGTTGCATAAAATTAACAATGGAAGTTCAATCCAGAAACCAGTATACCTTAACTATGTATTTGGAAATTAAATAAAAAAGGAAGTGGTATAGAAAAGAAACTTGAATAAAAAAGGAAGTTAAATAAAAATAAAATGGAAGTTGCAGAAAATTAACAATGGAAGTTCAATCAAGAAACCACTATACCATAACGATCTATTTGGAAATTAAATAAAAAAGTAAGTTAAATAGAAAAATAACTTGAATAAAAATGGAAGCTGAATGAAAATAAAAATGGAAGTTCCATAAAATTAAAAATGAAAGTTCATTAAAAAAAAACCACTATACCTTAACGATCTATTTGGAAATTAAATAAAAAAAGAAGTTTAATAGAAAAGTAAATTGAAAAAAAATGGAAGTTGAAGAAAAATAAAAGTGAAAGTTGCATAAAATTAAAAATGGAAGTTCAATCCAGAAACCACTATCCCTTAACGATCTATTTAGAAATTAAATAAAAAAGGAAGTTGAATAGAAAAGAAACATGAATAAAAAAAGAAGTTGAATTGAAATAAAAATGAAAATTGCAGAAAATTAAAATTGGAAGTTCATTCAAGAAACCACTATGCCTTAACGATCTATTTGGAAATTATATAAAAAAGGAAGTTGAATAGAAAAATGACTTGAATAAAAAAGGAAGTCGAATAAAAGTAAAAATGGAAGTTCATTCAAGAAAACCACTATACCTTAACGATCAATTTGGAAATTAAATAAAAAAAGAAGTTTAATAGAAAAGTAAATTTAATAAAAATGGAAGTTGAATAAAAATAAAAATGAAAGTTGCATAAATTTAAAAATGGAAGTTCATTCAAGAAACCACTATACCATAACGATCTATTTGGAAATTAAATAAAAAAGAAGTTAAATAGAAAAATAACTTGAATAAAAATGGAAGCTGAATGAAAATAAAAATGGAATTTGCAGAAAATTAAAATATGAAGTTCATTCAGGAAACCACTATACCTTAACGATCTATTTGGAAATTAAATAAAAAAGGAAGTTGCATAGAAAAGTAAGTTGTATAAAAATGGAAGTCGAATAAAAATAAAAATGGAAGTTGCAGAAAATTAAAAATTGAAGTTCATTCAAGAAACTACAATACCTTAACGATCAATTTGGAAATTAAATAAAAAATAAAGTTGATTAGAAAAGTAAATTTAATAAAAATGGAAGTTGAATAAAAATAAAAATGAAAGTTGCAGAAAATTAAAAATGGAAGTTCAATCCAGAAACCATTATACGTTAACGATCTATTTGGAAATTAAATAGAAAAGGAAGTTGAATAGAAAAGTAACTTGAATAAAAATGGAAGTTACTTAAAAATAAAAAGGGAAGTTGGAGAAAATTAAAAATGAAAATTCATTCAAGAAACCACTATACCTTAACGATCTATTTGGAAATAAAATAAAAAAAAGAAGTCGAACTGAAAAGTAATTTGAATAAAAACGGAAGTAAAATAAAAATAAAAATAAAAGTTGCGGAAATCTAAAAATGGAAGTTCAATCGAGAAACCACTATACCTTAATGATCTATTTGAAAATTAAATAAAAAAAGAAGTCTAATAGAAAAGTAAATTGAATAAAAATGAAAGTTGAATAAAAATAAAAATGAAAGTTGCATAAAATTAACAATGGAAGTTCAATCCAGAAACCACTATACCTTAACGATCTATTTGGAAATTAAATAAAAAAGTAAGTTTAATAGAAAAATAAATTGAATAAAAATGGAAGTTGGAGAAAATTAAAAATGGAAGTTCATTCATGAAACCACTATACCTTAACGATCTATTTGGAAATTAAATAAAAAAGGAAGTTTAACAGAAAAATAACTTGCATAAAAATGGAAGTTGAATAAAAATAAAAGTGAAAGTTGCATAAAACTAAAAATGGAAGTTCAATCCAGAAACCACTATACCTTAACGATCTATTTAGAAATTAAATAAAAAAGGAAGTTGAATAGAAAAGAAACTTGAATTAAAAAGAAATTGAATAGAAATAAAAATGGAAATTGCAGAAAATTAAAAATGGAAGTTCATTCAAGAAACCACTATACCTTAACGATCTATTTGGAAATTAAATAAAAAAGGAAGTTGAATAGAAAAATGACTTGAATAAAAAAGGAAGTCAAATAAAAATAAAAATGGAAGTTCATTCAAGAAACCACCATACCTTAATGATCTATTTGGAAATTAAATAAAAAAAGAAGTTTAATAGAAAAGTAAATTGAATAAAAATGGAAGTTGAATAAAAATAAAAATGAAAGTTGCAGAAAATTAAAAAGAGAAGTTCAATCCAGGAACCACTATACCTTAACGATCTATTTGGAAATTAAATAAAAAAGGAAGTTGAGTAGAAAAGGAACTAGAATGAAAAAGGAAGTTAAATAAAAATAAAAATGGAAGTTGCAGAAAATTAAAAATGGAAATTCATTCAAGAAACCACTATACCTTAACGATCTATTTGGAAATTAAATAAAAAAGGAAGTGGTATAGAAAAATAACTTGAATTAAAATGAAAGTCGAATAAAAGTAAAAATGGAAGTTGCAGAAAAATAAAAATGGAAGTTCATTCAAGAAACCACTATACCTTAACGATCTGTTTGGAAATTAAATAAAAAAGGAAGTTTAATAGAAAAATAAATTGAATAAAAATGAAAGTTGAATAAAAATAAAAATGAAAGTTGCATAAAATTAAAAATGGAAGTTCAATCCGAAAACCACTATACCTTAACGATCTATTTGGAAATTAAATAAAAAAGGGAGTTCAATAGAAAAAAGACTTGAATAAAAAAGGAAGTCGAATAAAAATAAAACTGGAAGTTCATTCAAGAAACCACTATACCTTAACGATCTATTTGGAAATTAAATAAAAAAGGAAGTTTAATTGAAAAATAATTTGAATAAAAATGGAAGTTGAATAAAAATAAAAGTGAAAGTTGCATAAAATTAAAAATGGAAGTTCAATCCAGAAACCACTATACCTTAACGATCTATTTAGAAATTAAATAAAAAAGAAGTTGAATAGAAAAGAAACTTGACTAAAAACGGCAGTCGAATAAAATTAAAAATGGAAGTTGCAGAAAATTAAAAATGGAGGTTCATTATAGAAACCACTATACGTTTACGATCTATTTGGAAATTAAATAAAAAAAGAAGTTGAAAAGAAAAGTAACTTGAGCAAAAATGGAAGTTACTTAAAAATAAAAAGGGAAGTTGCAGAAAATTAAAAATGAAAATTCATTCAAGAAACCACTATACCTTAACGATCTATTTGGAAATAAAATAAAAATGGAAGTCGAACAGAAGAGTAAATTGAATAAAAACAGAAGTTAAATAAAAATAAAAATAAAAGTTGCAGAAATTTAAAAATGGAAGTTCATTCGAGAAACCACTATACCTTAATGATCTATTTGGAAATTAAATAAAAAAGGAAGTCTAATAGAAAAGTAAATTGAATAAAAATGAAAGTTGAATAAAAATAAAAATAAAAGTTGCATAAAATTAACAATGGAAGTTCAATCCAGAAACCACTATACCTTAATGATCTATTTGGAAATTAAATAAAAAAGCAAGTTTAATAGAAAAATAAATTGAATAAAAATGGAAGTTGCAGAAAATTAAAAATGGAAGTTCATTCAAGAAACCACAATACCTTAACGATCTATTTGGAAATTAAATAAAAAAAGAAGTTGAATAGAAAAATGACTTGAATAAAAAAGGAAGTCAAATAAAAATAAAAATGGAAGTTCATTCAAGAAACCACTATACCTTAGCGATCAATTTGGAAATTGAATAAAAAAGGAAGTTTAATAGAAAAGTAAATTCAATAAAAATGGAAGTTGAATAAAAATAAAAAAGAAAGTTGCATAAAATTAAAAAGAGAAGTTCAATCATGGAACCACTATACCTTAACGATCTATTTGGAATTTAAATAAAAAAGGAAGTTGAGTAGAAAAGGAACTAGAATGAAAAAAGAAGTTAAATAAAAATAAAAATGAAAGTTGCAGAATAAGAAACCACTATACCTTAACGATCTGTTTGGAAATTAAATAAAAAATGAAGTTGTATAGAAAAATAACTTGAATAAAAATGGAAGTCGAATAAAAATAAAAATGGAATTTGCAGAAAATTAAAAATGGAAGTTCATTTGAACGATCTATTTGGAAATTAAATAAAAAAGGAAGTTTAATAGAAAAGTAAATTGAATAAAAATAAAAGTTGAATAAAAATAAAAATGAAAGTTGCATAAAATTAAAAATGGAAGTTCAATCCAGAAACCACTATACCTTAACGATCTATTTGGAAATTAAATAAAAAAGGAAGTTCAATTGAAAAGTAAATTGAATAAAATGGAAGCTGAATAAAAATAAAAAAGAAAGTTGTATAAAATTAAAAATGGAAGTTCAATCTAGAAACCACTATACCTTACCGATCTATTTGGAAATTAAACAAAAAAGGAAGTTGAATAGAAAAGTAAATTGAATAAAAATAAAAGTCAAATAAAACTAAAAATGGAAGTTGCAGAAAATTAAAAATGGAAGTTCATTCAAGAAACCTCTATACCTTAACGATCTGTTTGGAAATTAAACAAAAAAGGAAGTTTAATAGAAAAGTAAATTGAATAAAAACGGAAGTCGAATAAAAATAAAAATGGAAGTTGCAGAAAATTAAAAATGGAAGTTCATTATAGAAACCACAATATCTTAACGATCTATTTGGAAATTAAATAAATAATGAAGTTTAATAGAAAAGTAAATTTAATAAAAGTGGAAGTTGAATAAAAATAAAAATGAAAGTTGCATAAAATTTAAAATGGAAGTTTATTCAAGAAACCACTATACCTTAACGATCTATTTGGAAATTAAATAAAAAATTAAGTTTAATAGAAAAGTAAATTTAATAAAAATAGAAGTTGAATAAAAATAAAAATGAAAGTTCAATGCAGAAACCACTATACCGTAACGATCTATTTGGAAATTAAATAAAAAAGGAAGTTGAATAGAAAAGTAAATTGAATAAAAATAGAAGTCAAATAAAACTAAAAATGGAAGTTGCAGAAAATTAAAAATGGAAGTTCATTCAAGAAACCACTATACCTTAACGATCTATTTGGAAATTAAATAAAAAAGAAAGTTTAATAGAAAAGTAAATTGAATAAAAATGGAAGTTGAATAAAAGTAAAAATGAAAGTTGCATAAAATTAAAAATGGTCGTTCAATCCAGAAACCACGATACCTTACTGATCTATTTGGAAATTAAATAAAAAAGGAAGTTGAATGGAAATGTAAATTGAATAAAAATGAAAGTCGAGTAATAATAAAAATGGAAGTTGCAGAAAATTAAAAATGGAAGTTCATTCAAGAAACCACTATACCTTAACGATCTATTTCGAAATTAAATAAAAAAGGAAGTTCAATTGAAAAGTAAATTGAATAAAAATAGAAGTTGAATAAAAATAAAAAAGAAAGTTGCATAAAATTAAAAGCGGAAGTTCAATCCAGAGACCACTATCCCTTAACGATCTATTTGGAAATTAAATAAAAAAGGAAGTTGAATAGAATAGTAAATTGAATAAAAATAGAAGTCAAATAAAAATAAAAATGGAAGTTGCAGAAAATTAAAAATGGATGTTCATTCAAGAAACCACTATGCCTTAACGATCTATTTGGAAATTAAATAAAAAAGGAAGTTTAATAGAAAAGTAAATTGAATAAAAACGGAAGTCGAATAAAAATAAAAATGGAAGTTGCAGAAAATTAAAAATGGAAGTTCATTCAAGAAACCACTATACCTTAACGATCTATTTGGAAATTAAATAAAAAAAGAAGTTTAATAGGAAAGTAAATTTAATAAAAATGGAAGTTGAATAAAAATAAAAATGAAAGTTGCATAAAATTAAAAATGGATGTTCAATCCAGAAACCATTATACGTTAACGATCTATTTGGAAATTAAATAAAAAAGGAAGTTGAATAGAAAACTAACTTGAATAAAAATGGAAGTTACTTAAAAATAAAAATGGAAGTTGCAGGAAATTAAAAATGGAAATTCATTCAAGAAACCACTATACCTTAACGATCTATTTGGAAATAAAATAAAAAAGGAAGTCGAACAGAAAAGTAAATTGAATAAAAATGGAAGTTAAATAAAAATAAAAATGGAAGTTGCAGAAAATTAAAAATGGAAGTTCATTCGAGAAACCACTATACCTTAACGATCTATTTGGAAATTAAAAAAAAACGGAAGTTTAATAGAAAATTAAATTGAATAAAATTGGAAGTTGAATAAAAATAAAAATGAAAGTTGCATGAAATTAACAATGGAATTTCAATCCAGAAACCACTATACCTTAACGATCTATTTGGAAATTAAATAAAAAAGGAAGTTGTATAGAAAAGAAACTTGAATAAAAAAGGAAGTTAAATAAAAATAAAAATGGAAGTTGCAGAAAATTAAAAATGAAACTTAATTCAAGAAACCACTATACCTTAACGATCTATTTTGAAATTAAATAAAAAAGGAAGTTGAATAGAAAAAAAACTTGAATAAAAATGGAAGCTGAATAAAAATAAAAATGGAAGTTACATAAAATTAAAAATGGAAGTTCGTTAAAGAAACCACTATACCTTAACGATCTATTTGGAAATTAAATAAAAAAGGAAGTTTAATAGAAAAGTAAATTGAATAAAAATGGAAGTTGAATAAAAATAAAAGTGAAAGTTGCATAAAATTAAAAATGGAAGTTCAATGCAGAAACCACTATACATTAACGATCTATTTTGAAATTAAATAAAAAAGGAAGTTGAATAGAAAAAAAACTTGAATAAAAATGGAAGCTGAATAAAAATAAAAATGGAAGTTACATAAAATTAAAAATGGAAGTTCGTTAAAGAAACCACTATACCTTAACGATCTATTTGGAAATTAAATAAAAAAGGAAGTTTAATAGAAAAGTAAATTGAATAAAAATGGAAGTTGAATAAAAATAAAAGTGAAAGTTGCATAAAATTAAAAATGGAAGTTCAATGCCGAAACCACTATACCTTAACGATCTATTTTGAAATTAAATAAAAAAGGAAGGTGAATATAAAAGAAACTTGAATAAAAAAAGAAGTTGAATAGAAATAAAAATGGAAATTGCAGAAAATTAAAATTGGAAGTTCATTCAAGAAACCACTATACCTTAACGATCTATTTGGAAATTAAATAAAAAAGGAAGTTGAATAGAAAAATGACTTGAATAAAAAAGGAAGTCGAATAAAA
Source organism: Camellia sinensis (assembly GCF_055761805.1). Taxonomy (NCBI): domain Eukaryota; kingdom Viridiplantae; phylum Streptophyta; class Magnoliopsida; order Ericales; family Theaceae; genus Camellia; species Camellia sinensis. Next base: position 8,276,582 of record NC_138962.1, on the reverse strand, counting down.
ATAAAAATGGAAGTTCATTCAAGAAACCACTATACCTTAACGATCTATTTCAAAATTAAATAAAAAAGGAAGTTTAATAGAAAAGTAAATTTAATAAAAATGGAAGTTGAATAAAAAAAAATGAAACTTGCATAAAATTAAAAATGGAAGTTCAATCCAGGAACCACTATATCTTAACGATCTATTTGGAAATTAAATAAAAAAGGAAGTTGAGTAGAAAAGGAACTAGAATGAAAAAGGAAGTTAAATAAAAATAAAAATGGAAGTTGCAGAAAATTAAAAATGGAAGTTCATTCAAGAAACCACTATACCTTAACGATCTATTTGGAAATTAAATAAAAAAGGAAGTTGAGTAGAAAAGGAACTAGAATGAAAATGGAAGTTAAATAAAAATAAAAATGGAAGTTGCAGAAAATTAAAAATGGAAGTTCATTCAAGAAACCACTATACCTTAACGATCTATTTGGAAATTAAATAAAAAAGGAAATTGTGTAGAAAAATAACTTGAATAAAAATAGAAGTCGAATAAAAATAAAAATGAAAGTTGCAGAAAATTAAAAATTAAAGTTCATTCAAAAAACCACAATACCTTAACGATCTATTTGGAAATTAAATAAAAAATGAGGTTAAATAGACAACGAAAGTGAATAAAAATGGAAGTCGAATAAAAATAAAAATGGAAGTTGCAGAAAACTAAAAATGGAAGTTCATTCAAGAAACCAGTATACCTTAACGATTTATTTGGAAATTACATAAAAAAATGAAGTTTAATAGGAAAGTAAATTGAATAAAAATGGAAGTTGAATAAAAATAAAAATGAAAGTTGCATAAAATTAGAAATGGAAGTTCAATCCAGAAACCACTATACCTTAACGATCTATTTGGAAATTAAATAAAAAAGGAAGTTGAATAGAAAAGTAAATTGAATAAAAATAGAAGTCAAATAAAAATAAAAATTGAAGTTGCAGAAAATTAAAAATGGAAGTTTATTCAAGAAACCACTATGCCTTAACGATCTATTTGGAAATTAAATAAAAATGGAAGTTTAATTGAAAAGTGAATTGAATAAAAACGGAAGTCAAATAAAAATAAAAATAGAAGTTGCAGAAAATTAAAAATGGAAGTTCATTCAAGAAACCACTATGCCTTAACGATCTATTTGGAAATTAAATAAAAAATGAAGTTTCATAGAAAAGTAAAGTTAATAAAAATTGTCACGCCCTCAAATAAATTGCATTAAACCCATCAATGGAGACATACATTTATATACAAAAGATCCACATTCTTCAATTCATCAGAGTACTGTACTTCATTACAAAAGTATTATATGTTAACAACAAAAGCAAATGCCCTACGGGCTTACAGTTTTCCAAGTTAACACTTGGTTACAAAAGAGAGTACTAACTCAATTACATATTAAGCCCTTGGCTTGAATTTACATGTAATACATCAAAGAAATAAGACAACAAAAGTGTGCCCGCCTCTAGCCTCCCAAGCTATGTCCTTGGAGGTGGCATGCTACCTGTACCTGAAAATGATGTTCCCATATAGGGTGAGCCACAGCCCAGCAGAAATATACTAAACCAACTATGAACAATGACTAAAAGATTAGCAATTGATAGATGGCCAACACCGATACATCCACATATATCACATCACAGTTTCATACATACAAGTCTATGTTACTTTTCACTCTCCACCTTTATTTAATAGATAAGCATATTAGCTATATCAACACCTCAACAGGTAAACATATTACACACCATCAGATAAGCATAATAGCTGTATCCATACTTCACTAGACAAGCATATGAGCTGTATCTACACTTCTCAAAGATAAGCCTATGAGCTGTATCTTCACTTCTCTAGACAAGCATATGAGCTGTATCTACGGAGTTCATCCCCCATCTCCTCCCAACACTATCCGGTTTAGAGGTACATCCCCCATCTTCCCCTAAACCGCGGAGTACATCCCCCATCTCCTCCTCTACACACAATGCATATAAACACAAAGGTTCTATACACAATCAATCAATACATAAAATTAATGTATTCAATCCACCGTCATACTCTATGACACATTCAATCGATTAGTTTTAATTTGCCTAATCATCATGCATTGTCTACAACAATCAAGACTATCCTCCACCGATAGCCCAAAGCAGTTATTTCTAAACAGAAAATAAATGCACAAAATGGATGTTAAATCAACATTTCAATTCGGTGAGCGATAAGTGATCCAACTGCACCCTTTAATCCCTTCCCTTTCCAATTTCCAACAATTAATTGTACAAATCAATCAATCAATGTAATTAGGGCATTTTCCATAACTAACATTTCAACCCTTTACGGTTTCACTTTCATCAATGTTTCAACATTTACTTCATTCATTCATGCCAAACATGCATTTCGGTTTTATATAATTAAAATCCTAACTTTTGTAAAATTACACAAAGGCCCAAACTCTCTCAAAATTATCCAACAACCCCCAACATATCGAAATGCCAAAATTTAAAGACAAAACTCATAGAGAGGAGTAGGATATCCCTACCTCAAAAGATGACTCCCAACCAAGAAGGTGAAGAAGACGAAAATGTTCCAACCCAAGAATTTCTCGGATCAAAAGATAGCCCTCGACGATCAACAACCTTTTTGTAAAGGCCAAAGGTGAGGAAATCACTCCTACTAGATCAATACCTAGAGAGAAGTCAAGGTTTTAGAGAGAGAAGCTCTCAAAATGGGTTTTAGAAAAAGTAGGAGAGAGAAAGGAAAGTAAAAAGTGATTTAAAATCACCCAGCAGATAACTCATATACGCATGACCCGCTCGAGCGGAGAACACAACGCTCGAGCGCCAAGAACAAAAATCTAGACACGCTCGAGCGCCAAGACACAAGAATAAAGCACTTCCGCTCGAGCGCGAAAACCAGTCTGCTCGAGCGTAGATTTCCCCCTCCCAGAACTTATACCCAGAAAGTACTACCCGCTCGAGCGCCAGCAAACCCGCTCGAGCGCCAGCAAACCCGCTCGAGCGCTACCGGTCGAGCGTAAACAAACCCGCTCGAGCGTAAAAATCACATCTGCAGAAGTTTTTGCAGGAACACGAAATACTGGTTTTGTGCAATCCCCGCTCGAGCGCAAGAAGACCCGCTCGAGCGGAACGCCTAAAAACTGGACAACAAGGAATTGAAACCAAGGCCTAACCAACCTGTAACAACCCTGCCCAAAGCATCCTAAAACTCAATCAAGTGGAATTAAAGGACGGCAACAAGATAGATACTACTACCAACTTCACGGAACCGAGTCCGGAATACAACAGGACAGTAAGGGGACAACCGAGATCGCTATAACCTCCCCCCCTTAAAGAATTTCGTCCCTGAAATTAAACACAAGTTTTTCAAAAACAGGTTTTCTCCACTCCCAACCATATTACAGCATGATATTAAACAACCCGACCCATTACCGGTCAATCCCATCTCTTTTCAAGAGGTAATTCACAACATATATTACAAGTGCATTATTATCATGCAATTTTCTTCCATTTCCAACCATTTCCAACATATATGGTTCACAGTTCACATCATAATCAATATACATGATACAACTCCAATTCTACAATATAGCCAACATATGCAATATCATAATCAACTCCCAAATCAAGGTAAGTTCTACAACATATTTCCATTAAACCAAAACATTACCAATGTTTTACAACTTAAGACATATATAAAGCTCTTAAGTCCAACAACCTTACAAAATTTAAATACAAGATTACACGTCAACAAACAAGTCCGGATAATTCTCACAGACCTCCAGCTCACGCTCCCAAGTGGCTTCCTCCACTCCGTGATGTTTCCACAAAACCTTCACCAAAGGAATGGTCTTGCCATGCAGGACTTGATCCCGCCTATCCAAGACCCGAACCGGTCTCTCCTCGTACGAGGCATCCTCGTCTACCTCTAAGTCGGTCCAATCCAACACGTGGGATGGATCCGGCTCATACTTCCGAAGCATACTAACATGAAAGACGTCATGCACACCGGACAACTGCGGCGGCAAGGCCAAACGATAGGCAACCTCGCCAATCCTCTCAAGGATCTCGAAAGGACCAATAAACCGAGGGGACAACTTCCCACTCTTCCCAAACCTCATCAAACCTCGCCTAGGTGATATTTTCAAGAAGACATGATCACCTACTTCGAACACCAAAGGCCTCCTCCTACGGTCGGCATAACTCTTTTGGCGACTCTGGGCTATAACAAGCCTCCTACGAATAAGCTCAACTTTCTCCGTCGTCTCCCTAACCAACTCCGGACCCAACAAAGGTGCATCACCCACCTCGGCCCAACAAACTGGAGACCTACACGGTCGGCCGTACAAGGCCTCAAACGGTGCCATACCGATACTAGACTGAAAGCTGTTGTTGTAGGCAAACTCCATCAATGGCAAGTGCTCCTTCCACGTCCCACTGAAGTCTAGGATACAACCTCGAAGCATATCCTCAAGGATCTGAATAGTACGCTCGGACTGCCCGTCAGTCTGAGGATGATAGGCCGTACTAAAGGTCAACTTAGTGCCCAAAGCACTCTGCAAACTCTGCCACAACCTAGCAGTGAAACGAGGATCTCTATCTGAGACGATCGTCACTGGGACCCCGTGCAATCTCACTATGTCCCGAATATACAAGTCGGCGAGATGATCTACCGAATCTCTCACGCGCATGGGAATGAAGTGCGCCGACTTGGTCAACCGGTCTACAACCACCCAAATAGCATCACTACCCCGCTGAGTCCTCGGAAGACCTACAATGAAGTCCATAGTGACATGCTCCCACTTCCACTTGGCACTAGGCAAGGGTTGCAACAAACCCGCTGGCCTCTGATGCTCGGCCTTCACTTGCGGCAAGTAAGGCATTTCGATACGAAAACAGCCACATCTCTCTTCATACCTCGCCACCAAAACTGGCGACCCAAATCTCGATACATCTTAGTGCCTCCCGGATGCACCGCAAGGCGTGAATGATGGAACTCTCGGAGTACTTCCCCTCGGCAAGACTCCGGCACAAATAAACGGTCTCGGTATCTCATACTCAGGTCGGGATACACCGTCAAACCCTTCTCAACTTTTCCATCTAAGATCTTCTCTCGGAGGGATTCTACCTCAAGGTCACCTCTCTGTGCCTCTAACACTCGGGTCACAAGTGTAGGCTGCGCAACAACATAAAACAAAGTCGCAGTCTCAACAGATTCGCCCAGAAGCAAATCAAACTCACCAAGCGCACCCAACATCTCCCATTTCCCGGATGGCTATACAAGCTACATCACTAATGGATTTCCTACTAAGGCATCGGCCACAACATTGGCCTTTCCCGGATGATAGTGCAACTCAAAATCATAGTCCTCCATGAACCCCATCCATCTCCTCTGCCTCAGATTCAAGTCTTTCTGTGTAAACAGATATTTCAAACTCTTGTGGTCCGAGAACACCTCGAACCTCTCACCATAAAGGTAGTGCCTCCAAATCTTCAAAGCAAAGATCACTGCTGCTAACTCTAGGTCGTGTGTAGGGTAATTCTTCTCGTGAATTTTCAACTGTCGTGAGCCAAAAGCTACCACTTTCCCCTCTTGCATCAACACACAACCCAAACCCTCTCGTAAGGCATCACAATAAACCGCATAACCTAACCCTCTCTCCGGAATAATCAAAACCGGAGCTGTGGTCAATCTAACCTTCAACTCTTGGAACGACTTTTCACAAGTCTCACTCCATACAAACTTGACCCCTTTCCGCGTCAATCTAGTCAATGGCGAAGCTAGCTTGGAGAAATCCTTCACAAACCGACGGTAATGCCCAGCTAATCCCAGAAAACTGCGGATCTCAAACACACTCTTAGGCTATGTCCAATCTTGCACTGCCTCTACCTTGGATGTATCAACAGACACCCCTTCCCCGGATACCACGTGGCCTAAGAATTTCACCTCTCCTAGCCAGAACTCACACTTCTCAAACTTGGCATACAGCTTATGGGTTCTAAGCAATTCAAGCACCACTCTCAGGTGTTTCTCGTGCTCATCCTCAGAAGGTGAATAGATAAGAATGTCGTCCACGAAAACGACTACAAATCGATCTAAAAATTCTCGGAAGATCCGGTTCATCAAGTCCATAAAGACTGCCGGTGCATGGGTAAGCCCGAATGGCATCACCAGAAACTCATAATGGCCATACCGCGTACGGAATGCCGTCTTAGGAATATCCTCCTCCCTGACCCTCAACTGATGGTAACCCGATCTCAAGTCTACCTTAGAGAAACAACGGGAACCCTTCAACTGGTCAAACAGATCATCTATACGGGGCATAGGGTACTTATTCTTGACCGTAGCCCGATTCAACTTCCGGTAGTCTATACACAATCTCAAGGCACCATCTTTCTTTTTAGCAAAGAGGGCCGGTGCTCCCCACGGTGAAACACTAGGGCGAACAAAGCCCTTATCTAGCAATTCCTGGAGCTGAACTTTCAACTCAACCAACTCTGCTGGAGCAAAATGGTAAGGTGCCATAGAAATCGGCGCCGTGCCGGGCACTAGATCAATAGAGAACTCTATCTCTCGGTGAGGTGGCAAACTAACAAGGTCCTCGGGAAAGACATCCGAATACTCACAAACCACCCTCGGCAACACAAGCTGGGTCTACCATACTCACCACTCTCAAAGCTAGCAAGTAGACCACTAAGCTCACTCCGCCCTCACGAATCATACCCCGGTGGCAAAACACTACCAACCCGGTCTCCCAAGAAATGGAACCACTCCCCGCTCAAGGTACATAACGTGACCCTCTGGCGGTAGCAATCGATAATAGCCCGGTATGACGATAGCCAGTCCATACCCAAAATAACATCAAAACCCTTCATGGGCATGACAACAAAAGGAAAAGGGAGCCTATGGTCGGCGACCTCTATATCACAGCCCCTAACACCTATTTTCAAGATCAACTCACCACCAATAGGCGATACCACACAAATAGGAGATGCTAACTGTGCCAACTCCAATCCCAAAACAAATGGAAATGCAGCAGATACAAAAGAATGAGATGCACCCGTGTCAATCAACACACTAGCAACCGAGTTGCAAAACAGAAAAGTACCTCTCACTACTGATGGAGCCGGTACTAAATCCTATGCGGTAACAGCATACACGCGCCCTGTAGGCCCCTGATCCAGCTGCTCACCTCTAGGAGCAAAAGGCTGCTGCACAGACTGGGATGATGAAGCTCCCGGATTGGCCCTCGAGGCCTGCACAGACTGAGCTGGCTGAAAGCTCTGCGTCTGCCTAGAACCAGACGCTCCCGAAGTGGCACTCAACTGCGGCCAAAACCTCTTCAGGTGCCCGGGTTTACCACACTGATAGCAAGACAAGGACTGGCCTCTGCCCTGACTCTGGCCCTGAGGTCTAGCTGATGAAGAAGCAGCTCGTTGACCCCCTCCCTTCTGCTGGCAAGCCGAAACCTTGTGACCCAGCTGGCCACACTTGTAACAGGTGAAATCCCCCTGACTACCTCTCCCGGAGCCTGCACTCGGCACTGGAAAGGTCGACCTAGCCAAACCACCCTGAGACTGCTGAGGATTAGGACCCCTCTGTCTCCTGCCGTCACCCTGACCATCTTGGCTCCTCTTGGAGCCTCTCTGCCCCTCATCCTCCTCCTGCATCAAGAGCTCCATATGAGCTACAGCATCCACTAAATGTCTATACTCACGGATGAAAGACCCTCCAACCCTCAATTCGAGGCCCCGCCTCAACTTCCGCTCAACCTCATAGCAACGGCGTTCTTCGGACGCCACCAACTCAGGTGCAAACCTGGACAAACTAGTGAAAGTGGCCTCAAACTCTGCCACAGACATACCTGTAACAAGCCCGCGGGGGGACCTCGCTACAGCTCGGACTCGACTTTATAGTCACGGTTCTAAATCTGAACCAAAGAGTCCAAATCCGGCAAATCGTTTTAAGAAAACAGATTTTTGAAAGAAGTGCCAAACATGGACTGCTTTGCCAGATACAGAGTCGCCACCTAAATATTTTATTTTGGGAAATTTAGGAAACCCTGACTCGGTGCCAAAAGGCCACGTGTCCGTCATCACCAAAGTTGCCTCGGCTCGGGAACTTGGGTACGATTGGGGAAGGTCACTTCGTGAGCACCCCCGCTCGCCCGGTCATAGACCGGCCTCTACTAACCATGATATCAATTTTTGAAAACATTGTATGTTCTTATTCCGGTTATTAGCCTAGGTTACTATGTGATGCTCGCAGCATATAAATATAGACTGGGTCGTCCGAATTGGAACAAAACATTTCATGCTTGTTTATTTGAAAATGGTTTGATGGTGCTACCCGCAGGTAGGCTAAGACACGGATTTGCCACCCTCAGGTGGGCTTTTGGAAAAGATGGTTTTGCCACTATCTAGTGGGCTTAAAACAAACATTTGATGAATTGTCCCAATTCAAGTAACCCAACCTTCACCCACAGGCATTCAGGCAGTTATATCACATGAGCACATAGCCTCATGGTAAGCATGCTATTCATGGCATTCACTCACACGCATGCAAGGATGCTAAAGCATAGAACTTACCGAGTACTCCAAGCCAAAACAAAAACTGTATTAGAAATCATGCATGACCCTAAGTATACAGAAATGCCTAATGCAACACATGTAAAATGCAACTATGGCAGGCTCGGCTATTCTAAGATGGCATATGAAATGTTACAACTAACATGTATTCAACTTGGAATTGAAAATACAATGCAGTTAGTATGATGCGCCGAGCCCGGTGCATGCAATACAGATGAATGATGCAAACATGCTATCATATTGTATGCTAATTTAAATATGGCCTAATCTAACCATCAAAAGCGGATAAATAAAAGGGAGAAAGACGTGGGGTTGGAAGACATACATCACACTCACGCACACTTATTACAGTTATGCCCTCACTCGGAGGGTCCGAATAAATAATACAGTCCAAATATTACAGTCCCCAAAATAAAAGAATATTACAACAGTCCAAAATATTACATAATTCTAATTAATTAATGAATTAACTAGAAAGCAAATAAAACTGGCGTGCAAGCCAGGGGCTGTCTTGCTTCTGGTGGATGATGCACGTCCGGGCTGTCTTGCGCGGAAATCCACCGGAATGCCCCAATTAGCCTCTGTTTACACCTGTTATTCTTGAAAAGCGTGCCAAGTCCCGGAAAGTTGCTGATTCTTCGTTTTGCTGCAACAGAGAGCAGGAAAGGGGCATAGCAATGTATTTGCACAGATATATGCATGTCTCGATCCTCGTGCCACCAATCACGCATACCGAGGCATGATGGCAGAGGAGTCGAAATGCACAACTCAATATAGGATGAATGCACATGAAACTACAGCTAAAACCTAACTCCATCATGGATAATCCGGAGTGTCGGCGACTGGGGAATTGAGACACATTCTGTCACTCGGAGTACGAAATGTACCTCGTTTCCCGTGCCCGGGCTAACTCCTATTCCGGACATGGTGCAATGTGCATGATATGCATGAAATGCAACTAATATACAATCTTAGCATACACAATGCTATGGAATGATATGCCTCGAAATACGTGCACTCGGGCACGCAAACTGAGAAAAAGACAGAATGCAATGAAAATGAAATGCCTCGAAATGCGTGTACACGGGTACGCAAACCGAGGTAATGGTAAATGCAGTGAAAATGAGATGCCTCGAAATGCGTGCACACGGGCACGCAAACCGAGGCAATAACAGATACAATGCAAATGAGGTGGCTCGAAGTACGTGCACACGGGCACGCAAACCGAGGCGATGACAGATGCAACGAAAATGAGATGCCTCGAAGTGCGTGCACACGGGCACGCAAACCGAGGCGATGATAGATGCAATGAAGATGAGATGCCTCGAAGTACGTGTACGCGGGCACGCAAACCGAGGCGATGACAGATGTAATGAAAATGAGATGCCTCGAAGTACGTGCACGCGGGCACGCAAACCGAGGCGATGACAGATGTAATGAAGATGAGATGCCTCGAAGTACATACACGCGGGCACGCAAACCGAGGCGATGACAGATGTAATGAAGATTAGATGCCTCGAAGTACGTGCACGCGGGCACGCAAACCGAGGCGATGACAGATGTAATGAAGATGAGATGTCTCGAAGTACGTGCACGCGTGCACGCAAACCGAAGCGATGACAGATGTAATGAAGATGAGATGCCTCGAAGTACGTGCACGCGGGCACGCAAACTGAGGCGATGACAGATGTAATAAAGATGAGATGCCTCAAAGTATGTGCACGCGGGCACGCAAACCGAGGCGATGACAGATGTAATGAAGATGAGATGCCTCGAAGTACGTGCACGCGGGCACGCAAACCGAGGCGATGACAGATGTAATGAAGATGAGATGCCTTAAAGTACGTGCACAAGGGCACACAAACCGAGGCGATGACAAAGCGACATGGAAATGAGATGCCTCGAAGTACGTGCACGCGGGCACGCAAACCGAGGCGATGACAGATGTAATGAAGATGAGATGCCTCAAAGTACGTGCACGCGGGCACGCAAACCGAGGCGATGACAGATGTAATGAAGATGAGATGCCTCAAAGTACGTGCACGCGGGCACGCAAACTGAGGCGATGACAGATGTAATGAAGATGAGATGCCTCGAAGTACGTGCACGCGGGCACGCAAACCGAGGCGATGACAGATGTAATGAAGATGAGATGCCTCAAAGTACGTGCACGCGGGCACGCAAACCGAGGCGATGACAGATGTAATGAAGATGAGATGCCTCGAAGTACATGCACACGGGCACGCAAACTGAGGCGATGACAGATGTAATGAAGATGAGATGCCTCGAAGTACGTGCACGCAGGCACGCAAACCGAGGCGATGACAGATGTAATGAAGATGAGATGCCTCGAAGTACGGGCACGCGGGCACGCAAACCGAAGCGATGACAGATGTAATGAAGATGAGATGCCTCGAAGTACGTGCACGCGGGCACTCAAACCGAGGCGATGACAGATGTAATGAAGATGAGATGCCTCGAAGTACGTGCACGCGGGCACGCAAACCGAGGCGATGACAGATGTAATGAAGATGAGATGCCTCGAAGTACGTGCACGCGGGCACACAAACCGAGGCGATGACAGATGTAATGAAGATGAGATGCCTCGAAGTACGTGCACGCGGGCACGCAAACCGAGGCGATGACAAAGCGACATGAAAATGACAAATGGGCTTATACCAACATGAGTGAGCCTCAGCCACACTCACATCGGATGCCGATGAATGAAAAACGAAGTGCCTCGAAATGCGTGCACACGGGCACGCAAACCGAGGCGGTGCATACGCAATGCAAATGACATGGAAAATGACAAATGGGCTTATACCAACATGAGAGAGCCTCAGCCACACTCACATAAGATGCCGATGGCAGAAAATGAGGTGCCTCGAAATGCGTGCACACGGGCACGCAAACCGAGGCGGTGCATACGCAATGCAAATGACATGGAAAATGACAAATGGGCTTATACCAACATGAGAGAGCCTCAGCCACACTCACATAAGATGCCGATGGCAGAAAATGAGGTGCCTCGAAATGCGTGCACACGGGCACGCAAACCGAGGCGGTGCATACGCAATGCAAATGACATGGAAAATGACAAATGGACTTATACTAACATGAGAGAGCCTCAGCCACACTCACATAAGATGCCGATGAATGAAAAACGAAGTGCCTCGAGATGCGTGCACACGGGCACGCAAACCGAGGCAATGGCAGAATGCGATGAAATGATATGGAAACATGATATGGGCTTATACCAACATGAGTGAGCCTCAGCCACACTCACATAGGATGCCGTCAGATAAAAATGGAGTGCCTCGAAATGCGTGCACACGGGCACGCAAACCGAGGCAATGATGAAATGATATGGAATGACATGGAAATGACAAATGGGCTTATACCAACATGAGTGAGCCTCAGCCACATTCACATCGGATGCCGGTGAATGAAAAAGGAGTGCCTCGAAATGCGTGCACACGGGCACGCAAACCGAGGCAATGATGAAATGCAATGAAACATGGCAAAAATGATATGCAAGCATACTAACAGAATTTCAGCAACAAAATGTGGGGAAAACAGTCCCGAAATGTGGCGAAATGATGCCAAATGCAAGAAAATGTCCCGAAATGCAACATTAGGCACCCGAAATGGCCTATAGCTATGCTAAACATGCACAATATGGACATGTAATGCAAAGACAGAAGCTAGACAGTCCCAAAAGATGCACTTTTACAGTTATAAACATGGCCAAACAGCAAGCATAGATAAGGGAAACATAGCATGCAAGAATAGGGGCCAAAAGAGAGGTAATGAAGCAAGTGGTATAAGAAAAACCCAAACTGAAAAATTTCCTTCTACAACACTGAAGATGGACCAAAAATATGAACATTTACAGTATATGACAGTCTCAAAATCAGTATACAAATATGCTAAAAATGTGATATAAAATGAAGCTCAAAAGGTGCTAAAACATGAAGTATACAAAATAATCACCAAACAGAAAAAAAGTGTGAATGAAACATGAATTATAGGCCAAAATAAGACCACTTTCAGTTCGGAACAAGGTCCAAAAACAGAAGCAAATAGGGCTATCAACTCATGCAAAAATGAGGCCAAATAAGGGATTGAACTACAAGTGCCACATGGAGACACTAAACAATGTTGAGCCCTTCTCTAATATTGAAGAGGGGCTCAAAATAAGCCTCATATCAGTTTACAACATGTTCGAAAATAAATTTCTCATAGGTCAAAAATAGCATGCAAAATTATGACATACAAGATGATCAATGAAGCAAGTGTATTATGGAGGGCTCAAACAGGGTTGAGCCCTTAATGAGAAGTGAAGATGAGCTCAAAATATGGCCCTTTTCAGTTAGGGCCGAAGCTTGAAACCAAAAATAAATGAGGCTTAGAAATAGATCAAGGAAAAGGGTCAAAAGGATCAAAGTGTAACTTACCCTTGAAGATCCAAGCTTTTGTTGCTTCTTGGGTTGATTTGCAGCTTCTTTAGCCTTCAAGAATCCTCCCTTGCTGCTGGAAATGAGATGGTGGTGGTAGAGCTTGGTGGTGTAGAAGGAATGATGGTTAGGGAGTTAGGGTTTTTTGAAGAATTGAGAAGGAAGAAGATGGAGTTGGCTATGGAAGCTTGAAGAGCAATTTTTCTAACCCCTCAAACCAACAATGGCAGCTGGTTATATGGACAAGAAGATGGTGTAAAGGTGGGGCAAAATTCCCCTCCAAAATATCCCCCGGATTGGGATATTTTCCGGGGGAAACAGCTGCACAGCTGTAAAGTCCCTGGCATAAGGATCAAGGCCGGCCCTTTGCTTTGTTGCAGGTGGCTGGCCGGCCACCTCCCCTAGCCGGCCGGCTAGGGGTCAAAAGGTTCAATCAAAATTAGTGGCCGGCCACCACATGGTGGTGTTCCCTTAGGTCTCCTCATCACAACCATGTGGTTCAAAGTCCAAGAAAATGGGTCCAAGGGGTTCAACATTGGCTCGGAAAGAGGGGTTCAAAAGGGTCAATCAACATTAATGGCCGGCCACCACTTTTTAGGGTCCTCCCATGTGTGTACATCACAAATATGTGGTTCAAAGTTCGAGAAAATAGGCCCAAGGTGTTCAACATTGCAGTTAAAGAGGAGGGGCAAAAATGGAAAGAAAAATTAGTGGTCGGCCATGGGTTTTTAGGAGCCTCCCAGGTGTGTAGATCACAGATATGTGGTTGAAAGTTGGCAACACTAACCCTAGGGTATTCAACATTAGCCCGGAAGTACGAAAAACGGGCGTCGGGAGGCTCCGGAGGAGAGATAACTGGTTGCTGCAACAGTTGCTGGCCTCCCACCCTTCAGTGACCTTCTTCGGGATAAAACAGAGGTACCTGCCAAAAATGAGCGAAAACCGTTGCAAAACGAATGTTCCGGAGCCAAAACACGCAGTTCGGGGTCCCGGAAATGGGCTGTTAAGCACCGAAAATTGTATTCGACCTCGAAGTGGGTTTCTCAGCCCCCAGTGTCCCTCAAAATGGATGAAATAAGATGTATGCCAAAAATCAGAACAATAGGAGATGGTTAAGCGGTCCCGAACCGAGGCACACGGCCTGACGGCTCCGAAAACCTGGAACCGGACTCCGAAATGGGCAAAATGGCCTACGGCCACTGTATGTAGCCTACGGACATTAAGAGATGGTCTACGGGACCTCTCCCTCCCTTCAGGAAAAGAAACAGAGAAAACCAAGTCTGGTTCGCAAACCGAGACAAGGCACAGAAAAGGGGTCGGAAGTCCGGAGGCAGGGCTTACGGCCGCGACTCTGAAACTTCTGAACGAGCACAATATGCAACATCACCAAGCGCTCAATTGGCGACGTCTGAGTCTTAAGGTCGGTCAAAAATGGGGTGTCTACAGTTGCCCCTCTTTGACAGAACTCGGAAGTCACAAGTGACGGGAGTGAATGTCAAAGCCAAGAGACGACCCATTTTTGACAAGGCCGAAGACTTAGACAAACATACAGGATAAACAGAGATGTGCCCGCAGGCATGCTCGCAGGCAGGGGGGGTAAAATGCAAAATGATATGCAAGAAGCCGAACATAACTCAATGATCATGCAAATGCAGCAAGCTGTAACTCGGTGTTTAGGGACGTATCCCAGAGGTGTAGGGACGTATCCCAAGAATTTAAGGACGAGGAGGAGAAACAAAGGGACGTATCCTGGTGTTTCAAAATGGTGTGAGCATTGGGACTTATTCCGAACACTTTTAACCGAAGAGGGAGAAACATAGGGACGTATCCCGGCGTTTCAGAGTGGTGTGAGCATTGGGACTTCTTCCGAACGCTTTTAACCGAAAGGGAGAAACATAGGGACGTATCCCGGCGTTTCAGAATGGTGTAAGCATTGGGACTTATTCCGAACACTTTTAAACGAAGGAGGAGAAACATAGGGACGTATCCCGGCGTTTCAGAATGGTGTGAGCATTGGGACTTCTTCCGAATGCTTTTAACCGAAAGGGAGAAACATAGGGACGTATCCCGGCGTTTCAGAATGGTGTGAGCATTGGGACTTCTTCCGAACGCTTTTAACCGAAAGGGAGAAACATAGGGACGTATCCCGGCGTTTCAGAGTGGTGTGAGCATTGGGACTTCTTCCGAACGCTTTTAACCGAAGAGGGAGAAACATAGGGACGTATCCCGGCGTTTCAGAGTGGTGTGAGCATTGGGACTTCTTCCGAACGCTTTTAACCGAAGAGGGAGAAACATAGGGACGTATCCCGGCGTTTCAGAGTGGTGTGAGCATTGGGACTTCTTCCGAACGCTTTTAACCGAAGGAGGAGAAACATAGGGACGTATCCCGGCGTTTCAGAGTGGTGTGAGCATTGGGACTTATTCCGAACGCTTTTAACCGAAGGAGGAGAAACATAGGGACGTATCCCGGCGTTTCAGAGTGGTGTGAGCATTGGGACTTATTCCGAACGCTTTTAACCGAAGGAGGAGAAACATAGGGACGTATCCCGGCGTTTCAGAGTGGTGTGAGCATTGGGACTTATTCCGAACGCTTTTAACCGAAGGAGGAGAAACATAGGGACGTATCCCGGCGTTTCAGAATGGTGTGAGCATTGGGACTTCTTCCGAATGCTTTTAACCGAAGAGGGAGAAACATAGGGACGTATCCCGGCGTTTCAGAGTGGTGTGAGCATTGGGACTTCTTCCGAATGCTTTTAACCGAAGAGGGAAAAACATAGGGACGTATCCCGGCGTTTCAGAGTGGTGTGAGCATTGAGACTTCTTCCGAACGCTTTTAACCGAAGAGGGAGAAACATAGGGACGTATCCCGGCGTTTCAGAGTGGTGTGAGCATTGGGACTTCTTCCGAATGCTTTTAACCGAAGGAGGAGAAACATAGGGACGTATCCCGGCGTTTCAGAGTGGTGTGAGCATTGGGACTTATTCCGAACGCTTTTAACCGAAGGAGGAGAAACATAGGGACGTATCCCGGCGTTTCAGAGTGGTGTGAGCATTGGGACTTCTTCCGAATGCTTTTAACCGAAGAGGGAGAAACATAGGGACGTATCCCGGCGTTTCAGAGTGGTGTGAGCATTGGGACTTATTCCGAACGCTTTTAACCGAAGGAGGAGAAACATAGGGACGTATCCCGGCGTTTCAGAGTGGTGTGAGCATTGGGACTTATTCCGAACGCTTTTAACTGAAGGAGGAGAAACATAGGGACGTATCCCGGCGTTTCAGAGTGGTGTGAGCATTGGGACTTATTCCGAACGCTTTTAACCGAAGGAGGAGAAACATAGGGACGTATCCCGGCGTTTCAGAATGGTGTGAGCATTGGGACTTCTTCCGAATGCTTTTAACCGAAGAGGGAGAAACATAGGGACGTATCCCGGCGTTTCAGAGTGGTGTGAGCATTGGGACTTCTTCCGAACGCTTTTAACCGAAGAGGGTCTAACCCGTCGCACGCGCGAGGAGAAAGAAAGATAATTGCAAGTGAACTGGTGCATAAAAATGCAAGTAATTGAGCATAACAATGCGAGATAGATGTGCATAATCAATGTAATGGATATAATAATGCTAGTGAAGTGGGTGCTTAATAATGCAACAATGAGCATAACAATGCTAGATAAATGTGCATAACAATGCAACAAATGAGCATAACAATGCTAGATAAATGTGCATAACAATGCAACAAATGAGCATAACAATGCAGGTGGAGTGTGCGTGACAACGCATATTTGAAACAAAATACCGAACAAGGGAATACTAGCCTTAAGTAGACCAATTTCCAAACGCAACCTCCGATTTACCTCTCGGAGGGGTCACGATACATTCCAAAAAGGATACACCTCGTGCATGCCGACTGACGATGAGCTACACATCGAAGACATGAGTTTGAAAATCCCGCAGAAACATTTTGAGCTGAAAAGAGTAGGTCCTTCTTGCGCTTTCTTGACTGTACTTCCAAACCGCAGTTACTACCTTTCCTTTCTGGCTATGTTCACAACTTTCCCTATTCTCCAACGGGGTGACAGACTAGGTTGGTTCAGTATCCAGAATTGAGGTGCATACACGCTATCTCAACCTATGGGGCTTCCATACAGACTTCAAGCCGAGGACACGCCTCTGGGTATTTAAACCAGACTTTAGTCTCGGAAATCCCGAACCTTTGCGTCCTAGGCATCAGCCATTCGAACTCTAGTTTCCACCGTCGCAGTTGGTCTCCTAGGAACTCATTGCGAACACAGCCAAGATGCCTCTGGCGGGGAATGGTACTCAGGGAGAGCACTTCTGATTACCATTTTGGCTTGAAGCAGAATTGATCTTGAGCTTTGAGGTAGAGGCACATTCATACTTCGGAGCTTTGGCAAGACTTGAAGAGGTACACACGGAATGTAGTCTTGGAACTTACTGAAGTTGAAACAAACTCAGATGCTCAACATTTCCTCTTTTGCTTTTGCTTTGTAGTCTGGAACCCATATGGTTTCAGATAGGTCCTAGTTTTGCTGTTCTCGCATGACCTGGGTTGAACCCTGAGGTTTTATGAAAGAACGAATCTTGTTTTTGCACAGATGTGGAGAACGGCACGATGTTCGGAGCGCAAAACGATTTTATTTTTGAATTTGATAAATGAGCTTTTGACCGGGTATCGAGCCTGCGACTGGACACAATAAGACAACTCAACACGGAAATGAAAGGCCCACGACCTAAACACATCGAGTAACACTCGAAACGACTCAAAACAAGAATCGAGATAAAACAAAAAGACACGACACTCAGACGTGCACAGGGGGCGTATTTCACCGGGTAATGTTTCCCACCCTTTCTCATTTGTGATTCTCACATCATTCGGCCCTCAAGCTCTGTTTTTCTGAAAAAGCCCTTTTCTCACTTTTTCTCTCATCGCACATCTCTCTATTCTTCATTCTCTCATTTATTCATCCCTCCCCTGGGCGGTTGATGGATAAACAGCAAATTATGGGCTCGTGCCCCTAGCATTCTGCTAGATTCTCTTTCCTCTGCTCACAACAGTGAGTTTCTCTCGCAGAGGGGTTGCGCCACAAACGGCTGTGTAGCAAATCTGCAGCTAACATCGGTTGAGGATGCTCTGTTGGGGAGTTTGGACGTGATCAGATGCGTCCAGACAAGAGAGTGGAATATCTTGATCCATTCCGGTTCGTGTTTCGCACTTGTCTTGATACCTCGTTGCTTGGAGGATGTGAGAGCTTTCTGCCCTTAGTTGTGCCCTTTTCTGGCAGGTAGAGTGCCCTTCTTGGCAAGTATGTTGACAATGGGAAAGACAGGAAGCCTGACTCAACTATGCCCTTAGTTCATCATTTTGACCATTTTTTGTTTTAGTTTTCTCCTAAAAAAAAATTTTGACCAAAATGAGAGTTAGATTAACATGCTTGTTCAATTTTCTGATTTAAAATCATGCAAGTTAGGCTGTGAGCACTAAAAATTTTCCTCTTTTGGGTCCAAGAGATGGTCCAGTTTTAAAAATGGAATACCTTTCGAGAAGATTAGTCAACCTTAGTAAAAATTCTCAAAAACTATTTTTGCAAACGACCACTGCTCAACGAGCACGGAACCTACTCTCGAGATGCACAACCTCGGATTCGAAGGAAGATTGCCCCTTGCTTGAGGGGAACTGCATGGCAACGGAAAGTTGCCCCTTGTTTGAAATGACACTGCGGCGTTTTGAATGGCAACGGAAAGTTGCCCCTTGTTTGGATAGCACCGCAGCACATTGAATGGCAACGGAAAGTTGCCCCTTGTTTGGATGACACCGCGGTGCATTGAATGGCAAAGGAAAGTTGCCCCTTATCTGAACGGCACCGTAGTGTATTGTAGTCAGTCCTCAGAGCGATGATTGCAATCGAACTCTCGGATACAGAGAAGACAAAGATTATCAGAACCATTACATGGACATGATCGAATTTGAAGTGTTTTAGGGCTGGACTTCATAATGAAGTTGCCTACGTATCCCAAACATGGGAATCAAGCCTTACGTAGTTCGGGGTTAAGGTACACTCGGGTATTAACCTCTCCTTTTTAGGCTCTAACTTTTGCCAAGGCGCCCGTTGCGGGTTTTCGACCTTGCGAGCTTTGTTCTTCTTTTCTTTTCAATTCTTTTCATTTCTTTTTCCTTTTTTGATTTTTTCGTTCTTTTCTTTGCATCTTTCTTTTTTGTTCTCTTTTTTTCTTTTTGCATTTTTTGCTTCTTCTTTTTTTTGTATTTTTCTCTTGCTCTAACTTTTGCCTGGGTCGCCCTTCCGGGTTTTCGGCCCAGCGAGCCTCTCAAGGGTAAAAGTATAACAAGTCCATGCCAAATGGTTTTGAGATCCTGGAGTCATCTGAATCCAGGAGAATGGCTGCTGCTTTGCTTTGTAAGCTTCTTCTGATGAGATCTGATCTTCTTGACCTGACTTTGGTGCCTCTTGTTCGAGGGCTGCTTCAAATCTAGCCACACAGGCCTCACATCGTAGTTGACCGTCGAACATTCTGATTTCAAGTTCAAGGTTTGGAAGCGAAGGGGTTGAGTCTCGAGGCTGAGAGCGATCCTAGGCTGCACAATCTCAAGAGCGATTCCACACAGGTCTTCGCAAGACCGCGCAAAACATTTTGTTTTCGAAAGTTTTTAAGAAAGCGACAAATCGCTCGCGCTGAAGGTAGTGTGAAACCAGTCCAGATCAAGCCAGGGTCCTTCTCAGTACTCACGCTAACAAGCCTGATTTCATTCATTAAGGGCTTAGCATGCCTCTCTTTCTCTCAAATGATCAAAGTTTTGCAAATCCCGAGGAATTCCTTCCTCTTCGTTTTCACCGCAGTGTTCAAAAAGTTTTGAAAAACTTAGGTTAAATGCAATGACTTTGGGGTGCAGAAGAGAGCATGTGGAATGTACTGCCATTTCATTCAGATTCCGTCACAACTAGCACACGGCAGAAGCGAACATAGAAGTGCAAAAATTACTGCTGTTTCATTCAAATCTGTTGGTACAACTGGCTCCCTGGCAGAAACAGACTCAAAACAAAACGAAAAGACAAACACAAAACAAAATGGTGATGCCCGAGGTAACACCCCTGGGATCACCCGACTCCTATACAACAGGACTGACTCGATATGATAAGACAGACCCGACACAAAAGAAAAGATTGACTCTATACAGGACAACAAGACTAACTCACTACCCAAGTCATAAAGCACAAAAACTGGTATTTGCATATTGCTCAGAACAGTGCATGCCATTCCCACGTCTGAAGTAAATTGAGCGCTGCCCGCAGGTGGTTCATCCCTTGATCACATTATCCCCCCATAAGTTCACTGATCAAGTGCCGATAGACTTTGTGGGACCTGGTGCGGGGATGACCCCGTTGTCGATCAGATCTTGTATTTCGTGGCGGAGACGAAAGCACGTGTCAGTGTCATGGCCAGCTCGCTGATGGAAGGCACAGTAGTCGGCTGGGTTGTGCGAGAGAGGGAGGTCCTTTGGTAATGGTTGCGGCTTCAGGGGCTTCAAATCCCCCTCTCTAATCAAGATCCTAAAGGCCGCTGATAGAGACATATATAATGGTGCGAACACCCTCTGGCCTCGAGGTGGGTATTTTGAGGTTTGCGGATTTTTGCTGGACGCGCCAGCAGGGGGATTAGCAGGTGCTGGCCTAGTTTGCTGATCTTTTCCAAGTGCAGGATTATAGTCGAAAGGAACGTTTCTGATACAACGACCCTTCTCCCGGCTTGCCCCTTGATTCAAACTGCCCTTAATTTGAGTGGCGAAAATGTCGTCCACAGTTTTTGCAAAGACTGCGAACACTTGCTCTTTGTTCAGTCCCTCGGCTTTCAAAGCCTCAACAGCCAACAGAAGATGTTTATGAGGATCCATGTCCACCCCTACCTCGTTCCTTCCACTCGCCTTCACTTTGCCAAGGGATTGGCTTTCCTCAAATGCTGCCCGTCCCAACATCGGGGAGTCTTTTGACATGAAGTTCCCGGTATGTGGTGTGGTCGATGATGGAGCCGACGTCCCGGAGGCCAAACCTATCACAGTTCTCTGAAGATCTTCCGAACCCTGTGCCATCACGGGTCTGCTGATGATATGACTGGTGACTGTCGGATCAGATGAACAAAATGAACCCTAACTGGCCCTCCTTTGCCTTACCTCAGCGAAAGAACACTGATTTGCCCTTGAACTGAATTTCCGACCTGACAAAGTCTATCGACACGGATCCAATGTACCCGGGGGATATCGGAGCCTTCTGAAGCTATAGTTCCAAGACTACCTAGCAAAAGGGAAAACAGACAGCATCTCAGCCTGATTCCATCTGAACAGATACGAGCATAGTTGAATGAGTGTGCCCTCTACTGAATTCTGCCCCAAAATTCGGCTTCAAAAACTGAGTCTGATACCCACAGGTAAAGCTGACTCCCAAATACTGATAGTAATGCCCGCAGGCCTGATGCCCAAATTCGCAAACTGGTGCCCGCAGGCCTGACGCCCAAACTCATACACTGATACATGCATTCCTGTAGAGACGCACTCTAAAGCACATAACAGATAAGTGAGAGCCAAAACACCCCTATGTTGGGGTAGGGTTTCCCTGTCCTATTTTGTCAGGAGCTAGGGTTTCACTACGCACACAGCGGCTTCAAACAACCTACAATCGGGTAAGCAACCTGTCCTAGTTTGGAATGGTCACTATGGATCCGAATATGTACTAGGTTGAATGGTCAAAGAGGGTGCCCCGGTAAAACCGGGGTTTGTGTTCCCATACTGGCAGAGCCCACAACCGGTCAGCCTTATGGTCATGCCTTGACAAGACAAGCCTCCAGCAAACCGTTCAGGAATAGCAGATGGCAAACACGGTGTCCTAGGCGCAGCAATGCAAATGCAATGCAAAGAATCACACAAGTGTAGTCAAAAACAGATATCATGAGTTCGAGTCAAGCTCTCTAAGTCCCCAGCAGAGTCGCCAGAAACTGTAACAAGCCCGCGGGGGGACCTCGCTACAGCTCGGACTCGACTTTATAGTCACGGTTCTAAATCTGAACCAAAGAGTCCAAATCCGGCAAATCGTTTTAAGAAAACAGATTTTTGAAAGAAGTGCCAAACATGGACTGCTTTGCCAGATACAGAGTCGCCACCTAAATATTTTATTTTGGGAAATTTAGGAAACCCTGACTCGGTGCCAAAAGGCCACGTGTCCGTCATCACCAAAGTTGCCTCGGCTCGGGAACTTGGGTACGATTGGGGAAGGTCACTTCGTGAGCACCCCCGCTTGCCCGGTCATAGACCGGCCTCTACTAACCATGATATCAATTTTTGAAAACATTGTATGTTCTTATTCCGGTTATTAGCCTAGGTTACTATGTGATGCTCGCAGCATATAAATATAGACTGGGTCGTCCGAATTGGAACAAAACATTTCATGCTTGTTTATTTGAAAATGGTTTGATGGTGCTACCCGCAGGTAGGCTAAGACACGGATTTGCCACCCTCAGGTGGGCTTTTGGAAAAGATGGTTTTGCCACTATCTAGTGGGCTTAAAACAAACATTTGATGAATTGTCCCAATTCAAGTAACCCAACCTTCACCCACAGGCATTCAGGCAGTTATATCACATGAGCACATAGCCTCATGGTAAGCATGCTATTCATGGCATTCACTCACACGCATGCAAGGATGCTAAAGCATAGAACTTACCGAGTACTCCAAGCCAAAACAAAAACTGTATTAGAAATCATGCATGACCCTAAGTATACAGAAATGCCTAATGCAACACATGTAAAATGCAACTATGGCAGGCTCGGCTATTCTAAGATGGCATATGAAATGTTACAACTAACATGTATTCAACTTGGAATTGAAAATACAATGCAGTTAGTATGATGCGCCGAGCCCGGTGCATGCAATACAGATGAATGATGCAAACATGCTATCATATTGTATGCTAATTTAAATATGGTCTAATCTAACCATCAAAAGCGGATAAATAAAAGGGAGAAAGACGTGGGGTTGGAAGACATACATCACACTCACGCACACTTATTACAGTTATGCCCTCACTCGGAGGGTCCGAATAAATAATACAGTCCAAATATTACAGTCCCCAAAATAAAAGAATATTACAACAGTCCAAAATATTACATAATTCTAATTAATTAATGAATTAACCAGAAAGCAAATAAAACTGGCGTGCAAGCCAGGGGCTGTCTTGCTTCTGGTGGATGATGCACGTCCGGGCTGTCTTGCGCGGAAATCCACCGGAATGCCCCAATTAGCCTCTGTTTACACCTGTTATTCTTGAAAAGCGTGCCAAGTCCCGGAAAGTTGCTGATTCTTCGTTTTGCTGCAACAGAGAGCAGGAAAGGGGCATAGCAATGTATTTGCACAGATATATGCATGTCTCGATCCTCGTGCCACCAATCACGCATACCGAGGCATGATGGCAGAGGAGTCGAAATGCACAACTCAATATAGGATGAATGCACATGAAACTACAGCTAAAACCTAACTCCATCATGGATAATCCGGAGTGTCGGCGACTGGGGAATTGAGACACATTCTGTCACTCGGAGTACGAAATGTACCTCGTTTCCCGTGCCCGGGCTAACTCCTATTCCGGACATGGTGCAATGTGCATGATATGCATGAAATGCAACTAATATACAATCTTAGCATACACAATGCTATGGAATGATATGCCTCGAAATACGTGCACTCGGGCACGCAAACTGAGAAAAAGACGGAATGCAATGAAAATGAAATGCCTCGAAATGCGTGTACACGGGTACGCAAACCGAGGTAATGGTAAATGCAATGAAAATGAGATGCCTCGAAATGCGTGCACACGGGCACGCAAACCGAGGCAATAACAGATACAATGCAAATGAGGTGGCTCGAAGTACGTGCACACGGGTACGCAAACCGAGGCGATGACAGATGCAACGAAAATGAGATGCCTCGAAGTGCGTGCACACGGGCACGCAAACCGAGGCGATAATAGATGCAATGAAGATGAGATGCCTCGAAGTACGTGCACGTGGGCACGCAAACCGAGGCGATGACAGATGTAATGAAAATGAGATGCCTCAAAGTACGTGCACGCGGGCACGCAAACCGAGGCGATGACAGATGTAATGAAGATGAGATGCCTCGAAGTACATGCACACGGGCACGCAAACCGAGGCGATGACAGATGTAATGAAGATGAGATGCCTCGAAGTACGTGCACGCGGGCACGCAAACCGAGGCGATGACAGATGTAATGAAGATGAGATGTCTCGAAGTACGTGCACGCGGGCACGCAAACCGAAGCGATGACAGATATAATGAAGATGAGATGCCTCGAAGTACGTGCACACGAGCACGCAAACCGAGGCGATGACAGATGTAATGAAGATGAGATTCCTCGAAGTACGTGCACGCGGGCACGCAAACCGAAGCGATGACAGATGTAATGAAGATGAGATGCCTCGAAGTGCGTGCACGCGAGCACGCAAATCGAGGCGATGACAGATGTAATGAAGATGAGATGCCTCGAAGTACGTACACGCGGGCACGCAAACCGAGGCGATGACAGATGTAATGAAGATGAGATGCCTCGAAGTGCGTGCACGCGGGCACGCAAACCGAGGCGATGACAAAAGCGACATGGAAATGAGATGCCTCAAAGTACGTGCACGCGGGCACGCAAACCGAGGCGATGACAGATGTAATGAAGATAAGATGCCTCGAAGTACGTGCACGCAGGCACGCAAACCGAGGCGATGACAGATGTAATGAAGATGAGATGCCTCGAAGTACGTGCACGCGGGCACGCAAACCGAGGCGATGACAGATGTAATGAAGATGAGATGCCTCGAAGTACGTGCACGCGGGCACGCAAACCGAGGCGATGACAGATGTAATGAAGATGAGATGCCCCGAAGTACGTGCACGCGGGCACGCAAACCGAGGCGATGACAGATGTAATGAAGATGAGATGCCTCGAAGTACGTGCACGCGGGCACACAAACCGAGGCGATGACAAAGCGACATGAAAATGACAAATGGGCTTATACCAACATGAGTGAGCCTCAGCCACACTCACATCGGATGCCGATGAATGAAAAACGAAGTGCCTCGAAATGCGTGCACACGGGCACGCAAACCGAGGCGGTGCATACGCAATGCAAATGACATGGAAAATGACAAATGGGCTTATACCAACATGAGAGAGCCTCAGCCACACTCACATAAGATGCCGATGGCAGAAAATGAGGTGCCTCGAAATGCGTGCACACGGGCACGCAAACCGAGGCGGTGCATACGCAATGCAAATGACATGGAAAATGACAAATGGGCTTATACCAACATGAGAGAGCCTCAGCCACACTCACATAAGATGCCGATGGCAGAAAATGAGGTGCCTCGAAATGCGTGCACACGGGCACGCAAACCGAGGCGGTGCATACGCAATGCAAATGACATGGAAAATGACAAATGGACTTATACTAACATGAGAGAGCCTCAGCCACACTCACATAAGATGCCGATGAATGAAAAACGAAGTGCCTCGAGATGCGTGCACACGGGCACGCAAACCGAGGCAATGGCAGAATGCGATGAAATGATATGGAAACATGATATGGGCTTATACCAACATGAGTGAGCCTCAGCCACACTCACATAGGATGCCGTCAGATAAAAATGGAGTGCCTCGAAATGCGTGCACACGGGCACGCAAACCGAGGCAATGATGAAATGATATGGAATGACATTGAAATGACAAATGGGCTTATACCAACATGAGTGAGCCTCAGCCACATTCACATCGGATGCCGGTGAATGAAAAAGGAGTGCCTCGAAATGCGTGCACACGGGCACGCAAACCGAGGCAATGATGAAATGCAATGAAACATGGCAAAAATGATATGCAAGCATACTAACAGAATTTCAGCAACAAAATGTGGGGAAAACAGTCCCGAAATGTGGCGAAATGATGCCAAATGCAAGAAAATGTCCCGAAATGCAACATTAGGCACCCGAAATGGCCTATAGCTATGCTAAACATGCACAATATGGACATGTAATGCAAAGACAGAAGCTAGACAGTCCCAAAAGATGCACTTTTACAGTTATAAACATGGCCAAACAGCAAGCATAGATAAGGGAAACATAGCATGCAAGAATAGGGGCCAAAAGAGAGGTAATGAAGCAAGTGGTATAAGCAAAACCCAAACTGAAAAATTTCCTTCTACAACACTGAAGATGGACCAAAAATATGAACATTTACAGTATATGACAGTCTCAAAATCAGTATACAAATATGCTAAAAATGTGATATAAAATGAAGCTCAAAAGGTGCTAAAACATGAAGTATACAAAATAATCACCAAACAGAAAAAAAGTGTGAATGAAACATGAATTATAGGCCAAAATAAGACCACTTTCAGTTCGGACCAAGGTCCAAAAACAGAAGCAAATAGGGCTATCAACTCATGCAAAAATGAGGCCAAATAAGGGATTGAACTACAAGTGCCACATGGAGACACTAAACAATGTTGAGCCCTTCTCCAATATTGAATAGGGGCTCAAAATAAGCCTCATATCAGTTTACAACATGCTCGAAAATAAATTGCTCATGGGTCAAAAATAGCATGCAAAATTATGACATACAAGATGATCAATGAAGCAAGTGTATTATGGAGGGCTCAAACAGGGTTGAGCCCTTAATGAGAAGTGAAGATGAGCTCAAAATATGGCCCTTTTCAGTTAGGGCCGAAGCTTGAAACCAAAAAGAAATGAGGCTTAGAAATAGATCAAGGAAAAGGGTCAAAAGGATCAAAGTGTAACTTACCCTTGAAGATCCAAGCTTTTGTTGCTTCTTGGGTTGATTTGCAGCTTCTTTAGCCTTCAAGAATCCTCCCTTGCTGCTGGAAATGAGATGGTGGTGGTAGAGCTTGGTGGTGTAGAAGGAATGATGGTTAGGGAGTTAGGGTTTTTTGAAGAATTGAGAAGGAAGAAGATGGAGTTGGCTATGGAAGCTTGAAGAGCAATTTTTCTAACCCCTCAAACCAACAATGGCAGCTGGTTATATGGACAAGAAGATGGTGTAAAGGTGGGGCAAAATGGAGGGCAAAATTCCCCTCCAAAATATCCCCCGGATTGGGATATTTTCCGGGGGAAACAGCTGCACAGCTGTAAAGTCCCTGGCACAAGGATCAAGGCCGGCCCTTTGCTTTGTTGCAGGTGGCTGGCCGGCCACCTCCCCTAGCCGGCCGGCTAGGGGTCAAAAGGTTCAATCAAAATTAGTGGCCGGCCACCACATGGTGGTGTTCCCCTAGGTCTCCTCATCACAACCATGTGGTTCAAAGTCCAAGAAAATGGGTCCAAGGGGTTCAACATTGGCTCGGAAAGAGGGGTTCAAAAGGGTCAATCAACATTAATGTCCGGCCACCACTTTTTAGGGTCCTCCCATGTGTGTACATCACAAATATGTGGTTCAAAGTTCGAGAAAATGGGCCCAAGGTGTTCAACATTGCAGTTAAAGAGGAGGGGCAAAAATGGAAAGAAAAATTAGTGGTCGGCCATGGGTTTTTAGGAGCCTCCCAGGTGTGTAGATCACAGATATGTGGTTGAAAGTTGGCAACACTAACCCTAGGGTATTCAACATTAGCCCGGAAGTGCGAAAAACGGGCGTCGGGAGGCTCCGGAGGAGAGATAACTGGTTGCTGCAACAGTTGCTGGCCTCCCACCCTTCAGTGACCTTCTTCGGGATAAAACAGAGGTACCTGCCAAAAATGAGCGAAAACCGTTGCAAAACGAATGTTCCGGAGCCAAAACACGCAGTTCGGGGTCCCGGAAATGGGCTGTTAAGCACCGAAAATTGTATTCGACCTCGAAGTGGGTTTCTCAGCCCCCAGTGTCCCTCAAAATGGATGAAATAAGATGTATGCCAAAAATCAGAACAATAGGAGATGGTTAAGCGGTCCCGAACCGAGGCACACGGCCTGACGGCTCCGAAAACCGGGAACCGGACTCCGAAATGGGCAAAATGGCCTACGGCCACTGTATGTAGCCTACGGACATTAAGAGATGGTCTACGGGACCTCTCCCTCCCTTCAGGAAAAGAAACAGAGAAAACCGAGTCTGGTTCGCAAACCGAGACAAGGCACAGAAAAGGGGTCGGAAGTCCGGAGGCAGGGCTTACGGCCGCGACTCTGAAACTTCTGAACGAGCACATTATGCAACATCACCAAGCGCTCAATTGGCGACGTCTGAGTCTTAAGGTCGGTCAAAAATGGGGTGTCTACAATACCCTGCTGATTAAGCCGGCTAAATTGATCCCTCAGCTTCTCTCTAGCCACTGCAGATAAGAATCTCTCCTGGAAAGCATTTACAAACGCCTCCCATGTACCACCAACACGAGCCTTCTCGTACTTCCACCATTGACCCGCATCTCCCTTCAGCTGGAAGGATGCCAAGGTCACTTTCAGTGCCCCGTCCTCGATGCCAAGCATCTCGAACGTCTTACTCATTTGTTCCAACCATTCGTCAGCCTTCAGTGGCTCCTTTGGATCCCCAACAAACTCATCCGGGTTAGACCGGAAGAACTCCCTCTTCAAGAAAGAAGGCCCTGCCTCAGCTACCTGATTTCCAGCTCTGAGAATACCCAAAGCTCCTGCTATCTCTCGTGCCAAGGCACTCATAGCCTGCTGGCCTGCTGGCTTGGTCACGTTGGCCTGACCAACTCCCTCCTGCACTGCCGGAACCTCCTCCGGTAAAGGCATCTCCTGC
This sequence comes from Camellia sinensis, assembly GCF_055761805.1. Taxonomy (NCBI): domain Eukaryota; kingdom Viridiplantae; phylum Streptophyta; class Magnoliopsida; order Ericales; family Theaceae; genus Camellia; species Camellia sinensis. The sequence goes on along the minus strand of NC_138962.1, from coordinate 8,247,691 downwards.
CTACCACATCTGCCACGCCTACCGTGTCTTCGTCCTGACATCCTAATAAAGGTAACCAAGACTATTAGCACATTCATAAATGTGCCGAAACTATAACACTCGCGTCCGAATGCATGGACAATTGTAATTAAAATTGGAAGTTACTTAAAAATAAAAATGGAAGTTGCAGAAAATTAAAAATGGAAATTCATTCAAGAAACCACTATACCTTAACGATCTATTTGGAAATAAAATAAAAAAGGAAGTCGAACAGAAAAGTAAATTGAATAAAAATGGAAGTTAAATAAAAATAAAAATAAAAGTTGCAGAAATTAAAAATAGAAGTTCATTCGAGAAACCACTATACCTTAACAATCTATTTGGAAATTAAATAAAAAAGGAAGTTGAGTCGAAGAGAAACTTGAATAAAAAAGGACGTTAAACAAAAATAAAAATGGAAGTTGCAGAAAATTAAAAATGGAAGTTCGTTCAAGAAACCACTATACCTTAACGATCTATTTGGAAATTAAATAAAAAAGGAAGTTGAATATAAAAGTAAATTTAATAAAAATGAAAGCTGAATAAAAATAAAAATGAAAGTTGCATAAAATTAAAAATGGAAGTTCAATCCAGAAACCATTATACGCTAACGATCTATTTGGAAATTAAATAAAAAAGTAAGTTGAATAGAAAAGTAACTTGAATAAAAATGGAAGTTACTTAAAAATAAAAATGAAAGTTGCAGAAAATTAAAAATGAAAGTTCAATCCAGGAACCACTATACCTTAACGATCCATTTGGAAATTAAATAAAAATGGAAGTTGAGTAGAAAAGGAACTAGAATGAAAAAGGAAGTTAAATAAAAATAAAAATGGAAGTTGCAGAAAATTAAAAATGGAAGTTCATTCAAGAAACCACTATACCTTAACAATCTATTTAGAAATTAAATAAAAAAGGAAGTTTAATAGAAAAGTAAATTTAATAAAAATGGAAGTCGAATAAAAATAAAAATGGAAGTTCATTCAAGAAACCACTATACCTTAACGATCTATTTCGAAATTAAATAAAAAATGAAGTTTAATAAAAAAGTAAATTTAATAAAAATGGATGTTGAATAAAAATAAAAATGAAAGTTGCATAAAATTAAAATTGGAAGTTCAATCCAAGAACCACTATACCTTAACGATCTATTTGGAAATTAAATAAGAAAGGAAGTTGAATAGAAAAATGACTTGAATAAAAAAGGAAGTCGAATAAAAATAAAAATGGAAGTTCATTCAAGAAACTACTATACCTTAACGATCTATTTCGAAATTAAATAAAAAATGAAGTTTAATAGAAAAGTAATTTAATAAAAATGGAAGTTGAATAAAAATAAAAATGAAAGTTGCATAAAATTAAAAAGGGAAGTTCCATCCAGGAACCACTATACCTTAACGATCTATTTGGAAATTAAATAAAAAAGGAAGTTGAGTAGAAAAGGAACTAGAATGAAAAAGGAAGTTAAATAAAAATGAAAATTGAAGTTGTAAAAAATTAAAAATGGAAGTTCATTCAAAAAGCCACTATAACTTAACGATCTATTTAGAAATTAAATAAAAAGGAAGTTTGATAGAAAAGTAAATTGCATAAAAACGGAAGTCGAATAAAAATAAAAACGAAACTTGTATAAAATTAAAATTGGAAGTTCAATCCAGGAACCACTATACCTTAACGATCTATTTGGAAATTAAATAAGAAAGGAAGTTGAATAGAAAAATGAGTTGAATAAAAAAGGAAGTCGAATTAAAATAAAAATGGAAGTTCATTCAGGAAATCACTATACCTTAACGATCTATTTCGAAATTAAATAAAAATTGAAGTTTAATAGAAAAGTAAATTTAATAAAAATGGAAGTTGAATAAAAATAAAATGAAAGTTGCATAAAATTAAAAATGGAAGTTCAATCCCGAAACCACTATACCTTAACGATCTATTTGGAAATTAAATAAAAAAGGAAGTTGAGTAGAAAAGGAACTAGAATGAAAAAGGAAGTTAAATAAAAATAAAAATGGAAGTTGCAGAAAATTAAAAATTGAAGTTCATTCAAGAAACCTATAGCGATCCCGGTTTTCCCTTTCGTGCTTAACTGTAATCCGGATTCGGTTTCGTAAGAGTGCTGCTGTCTTATCCTCTTTCTACTCCTTTCTCTTTGTGTTCGAGCTTTGGGGTTGTGTTGGGCAAGTTGGGAATAAGTTGGGTGTGTTTTAAAACGTAAAATCTTTGCCCAGTTTTTGGTCCCTCCGCTCGAGCGGCGCTTTTGACGCTCGAGCGGGAATCTGTTGTTGCTTGTCCGCTCGAGCGGGGGTGTTGGCGCTCGAGCGGGGAAATCACCCATCCAATATTTCGTCTGTAGTGGTATACGCTCGAGCAGGGGATTGGACGCTCGAGCGGGAGTATGTGTCTGACGCTCGAGCGGGGAGTTTGACGCTCGAGCGGGCATCATGTCTGTAAAAGTTCTGGGAGTGTGCATCCGCCGCTCGAGCGGGGGATTGGACGCTCGAGCGGGGATCTATGAGTGACGCTCGAGCGGGGAGTTCGACGCTCGAGCGGGGCGACTTTTATATAAAGCCGAGATCCGACCTTTTTGTTCATTTTTCAACATCTCTTCTCTCTCTTACTTTTCCAAAAAGGTGTTTTGAGAGCTCCTCTCACTAAAACCCTAACTTCTCTCTTAGGATTGATCTAGTAGGAGTTGTTTTCTCACCTTGGGCCTTTACAAAAGTTGTGTTGATCGTCGGGGGCTATCTTCTAATCTGAAAATTTCAGGATTTGGAGCATTTCCGTTTCTTCATCTCCTTCGTTGGGTCCTATCATTCGAGGTAGGGATAACCTACTCCATCTTATGAGCTTTGTCTTTGAATTTTAGCATTTTGATATGTTGGGGGTTGTTGGGTAGTTTCGAGAAAGTTTGGGCCTTTGTGTAATTTTGCAAAAGTTGGGGTTTTAAATATAAAAACCTATATGCATGTTAGGCATAGAGAAATGAGATTAACGTTGGGACATTGATGGAAATGGAACCTTAGGGTTGTTTTGTGAATTATGGTAATTTGACCTAATTGGTTTAATTAATTAATGCATATAATTAATTGAAGAAAGTGAGGAATTGAATTGAGAATGTTGATATATTATCCATGTGTGCATTTATTTCCTGCTTAGAAATAATTGCTTTGGGCTACCGGTGGAGGGTAGTGTTGATTGTTGTAGACAATGCATGATGATTAGGCAAACTAAAACTAATCAATCAAATGTGTCATAGAGTATGACGGTTGGTAGAATACATTAATTTTATGTATTGATCGATTGTGTATATGATTCTGTGTTTATATGCATTGCTTGTGTAGAGGAGGAGATGGGGGATGTACACCACAGTTTAGGGGAAGATGGGGGATATACCTCTAAACCGAATAGGATTGGGAGGAGATGGGGGATGAACTCCGTGGATACAGCTCATATGCTTATCAGTTGTAGTATTGATATAGCTCATATGCTTATCTTTGTGAAGTGTAGATATAGCTCATATGCTTGTCTAGTGAAGTGTAGATATAGCTCATATGCTTATCTGTTGTAGTATTGATATAGCTCATATGCTTATCTATTGGAATGTTGATATGGCTCATATGCTTATCTGTTGTAGTATTGATATAGCTCATATGCTTATCTATTGGAATGTTGATATGGCTCATATGCTTATCTGTTGTAGTAGTGATATAGCCCATATGCTTATATACCAAAAAAGTTTGTTTGATTTGATATAGCACTAAAATGTATATCATCATCGTTCGTGAAGTATGGAAGTAGTTTATGTGTTATTGATACAACACCAAAATGTGTATCCACCGTGAATTTTGAAAATGTTCTAGTGATGAACTATAATCTCATCAAAATGCTTTGGCCAGAGTACTGAGCCCTGTTTTCAAACCCAAAGTTGAACAAGAAATGAAAAGTAACTTGTAACGTAGACTTGGTTGTCATAGAATTGAAATAAGATGTATTTGGAAATACAATAAAAAAGGAAGTCGAACAGAAAAGTAAATTGAATAAAAATGGAAGTTAAATAAAAATAAAAATAAAAGTTGCAGAAATTAAAAATGGAAGTTCATTTGAGAAACCACTATAACTTAACAATCTATTTGGAAATTAAATAAAAAAGGAAGTTGAGTCGAAAAGAAACTTGAATAAAAAAGGATGTTATACAAAAATAAAAATGGAAGTTCAGAAAATTAAAAATGGAAGTTCGTTCAAGAAACCACTATACCTTAACGATCTATTTGGAAATTAAATAAAAAAGGAAGTTGAATAGAAAAGTAAATTTAATAAAAATGAAAGTTGAATAAAAATAAAAATGAAAGTTGCATAAAATTAAAAATGGAAGTTCAATCCAGAAACCATTATTCGCTAACGATCTATTTGGAAATTAAATAAAAAAGTAAGTTGAATGGAAAAGTAACTTGAATAAAAATGGAAGTTACTTAAAAATAAAAATGAAAGTTGCAGAAAATTAAAAATGGAAGTTCAATCCAGGAAGCACTATACCTTAACGATCTATTTGGAAATTAAATAAAAATGGAAGTTGAGTAGAAAAGGAACTAGAATGAAAAAGGAAGTTAAATAAAAATAAAAATGGAAGTTGCAGAAAATTAAAAATGGAAGTTCATTCAAGAAAGCACTATACCTTAACGATCTATTTGGAAATTAAATAAAAAAAAGGAAGTTTAATAGAAAAGTAAATTTAATAAAAATGGAAGTCGAATAAAAATAAAAATGGACGTTCATTCAGGAAACCACTATACCTTAACGATCAATTTCGAAATTAAATAAAAATTGAAGTTTAATAAAAAAGTAAATTTAATAAAAATGGATGTTGAATAAAAATAAAAATGAAAGTTGCATAAAATTAAAATTGGAAGTTCAATCCAGGAACCACTATACCTTAACGATCTATTTGGAAATTAAATAAGAAAGAAGTTGAATAGAAATGTAACTTAAATAAAACATGAAGTCGAATAAAAATAAAAATGGAAGTTCATTCAAGAAACCACTATACCTTAACGATCTATTTCGAAATTAAATAAAAAATGAAGTTTAATAGAAAAGTAAATTTAATAAAAATGGAAGTTGAATAAAAATAAAAATGAAAGTTGCAGAAAATTAAAAAGGGAAGTTCCATCCAGGAACCACTATACCTTAACGATCTATTTGGAAATTAAATAAAAAGGGAAGTTGAGTAGAAAAGGAAATAGAATGAAAAAGGGAGTTAAATAAAAATGAAAATTGAAGTTGCAGAAAATTAAAAATGGAAGTTCCTTCAAAAAACCACTAAACCTTAACGATCTATTTGGAAATTAAATAAAAAGGAAGTTTGATAGAAAAGTAAATTGCATAAAAAAAGAAGTCGACTAAAAATAAAAATGGAAGTTGCAGAAAATTAAAAATGGAAGTTCATTCAAGAAACCACGATACCTTAACGATCTATTTGGAAATTAAATAAAAAAATAAAGTTTAATAGAAAAGTAAATTTAATAAAAATAGAAGTTGAATAAAAATAAAAATGAAAGTTGCATAAAATTAAAAATGGAAGTTCAATCCAGAAACCACAATACCGTAACGATCTATTTGGAAATTAAATAAAAAAGGAAGTTGAATAGAAAAGTAAATTGAATAAAAATAGAAGCCAAATAAAAATAAAAATGGAAGTTGCAGAAAATTAATAATGGACGTTCATTCAAGAAACCACTATACCTTAACGATCTATTTGGAAATTAAATAAAAAATGATGTTTAATAGAAAAGTAAATTGAATAAAAATGGAAGTTGAATAAAAGTAAAAATGAAAGTTGCATAAAATTAAAAATGGAAGTTCTATCCAGAAACCACGATACCTTAACGATCTATTTGGAAAATAAATAAAAAAAGAAGTTGAATAGAAATGTAAATTGAATAAAAGTGGAAGTCGAATAAAAATAAAAATGGAAGTTGCAGAAAATAAAAAATGGAAGTTCATTCAAGAAACCCCTATACCTTAACGATCTATTTGGAAATTAAATAAAAAAGGAAGTTCTATTGAAAAGTAAATTGAATAAAAATGGAAGTTGAATAAAAATAAAAAGAAAGTTGCATAAAATTAAAAATGGAAGTTCATTCAAGAAACCACTATACCTTAACGATCTATTTGGAAATAAAATAAAAAAGGAAGTCGAACGGAAAAGTAAATTGAATAAATATGGAAGTTAAATAAAAATAAAATTAAACGTGGCTGAAATTTAAAAGTGGAAGTTCATTCGAGAAACCACTATACTTTAACGATCTATTTGGAAATTAAATAAAAATGAAACTTTAATAGAAAAGTAAATTGAATAAAAATGGAAGTCGAAAAAAAATAAAAATGAAAGTTGCATAAAATTAACAATGGAAGTTCAATCCAGAAACCACTATACCTTAACGATCTATTTGGAAATTAAACAAAAAAGGAAGTTGAGTAGAAAAGAAACTTGAATAAAAAAGGAAGTTAAACAAAAATAAAAATGGAAGTTGGTGAAAATTAAAAATGAAAGTTCATTCAAGAAACCACTATACCTTAACGATCTATTTGGAAATTAAATAAAAAAGGAAGTTGAATAGAAAAATAAGTTGAATAAAAATGGAAGCTGAATAAAAATAAAAATGGAAGTTCCATAAAATTAAAAATGAAAGTTAATTAAAGAAACCACTATACCTTAACGATCTATTTGGAAATTAAATAAAAAAGGATGTTTAATAGAAAAGTAAATTGAATAAAAATGGAAGTTAAATAGAAATAAAAGTTAAAGTTGCGTAAAATTAAAAATGGAAGTTCAATCCAGAAACCACTATACCTTAACGATCTATTTTGAAATTAAATAGAAAAGTAACTTGAACAAAAAAAGAAGTTGAATAGATTTAAAAATGGAAATTGCAGAAAATTAAAATTGGAAGTTCATTCAAGAAACCACTATACCTTAACGATCTATTTGGAAATTAAATAAAAAGGGAAGTTGAATAGAAAAATGACTTGAATAAAAAAGGAAGTCGAATAAAAATAAAAATGGAAGTTCATTAAAGAAACCACTATACCTTAACAATCAATTTCGAAATTAAATAAAAAATGAAGTTTAATAGAAAAGTAAATTTAATAAAAATGGAAGTTGAATAAAAATAAAAATGAAAGCTGCATAAAATTAAAAATGGAAGTTCAATCCAGGAACAACTATACCTTAACGATCTATTTGGAAATTAAATAAAAAAGGAAGTTTAGTAGAAAAGGAACTAGAATGAAAAATGAAGTTAAATAAAAATAAAAATAGAAGTTGCAGAAAATTAAAAATGGAAGTTCATTCAAGAAACCACTATACCTTAACGATCTATTTGGAAATTAAATAAAAAAGGAAGTTGTACAGAAAAATAACTTGAATAAAAATGGAAGTCGAATAAAAATAAAAATGCAAGTTGCAGAAAGTTAAAAATGGAAGTTCATTCAAGAAACCACTATACCTTAACGATATATTTGGAAATTAAATAAAAAAGGAAGTTTAATAGAAAAGTAAATTGAATAAAAACAGAAGTTACTTAAAAATGAAAATGGAAGTTGTAGAAAATTAAAAATGGAAGTTCATTCAAGAAACCACTATACCTTAACGATCTATTTTGAAATTAAATAAAAAATGAAGTTTAATAGAAAAGTAAATTGAATAAAAATAGAAGTCAAATAAAAATAAAAATGGAAGTTGCGGAAAATGAAAAGTGGAAATTCATTCAAGAAACCACTATACCTTAACGATCTGTTTTGGAAATAAAATAAAAAAGGAAGTCGAACAGAAAAGTAAATTGAATAAAAATGGAAGTTGAATAAAAATAAAAATAAAAGTTGCAGAAAATTAAAAATGGAAGTTCATTCAAGAAACCACTATACCTTAACGATCTATTTGGAAATTAAATAAAAAATGAAGTTTAATAGAAAAGTAAATTTAATAAAAATGGAAGTTGAATAAGAAAAAAATGAAAGTTGCATCAAATTAACTACGGAAGTTCAATCCAGAAAGCATTATACGTTAACAATCTATTTGGAAATTAAATAAAAAAGGAATTTGAATGGAATAGTAACTTGAATAAAAATGGAAGCTACTTAAAAATAAAAATGCAAGTTGCAGAAATTTAAAAATGGAAATTCATTCAAGAAACCACTATACCTTAACGATCTATTTGGAAATTAAATAAAAAAGGATGTTTAATAGAAAAGTAAATTGAATAAAAATGGAAGTTGAATAGAAATAAAAGTTAAAGTTGCGTAAAATTAAAAATGGAAGTTCAATCCAGAAACCACTATACCTTAACGATCTATTTTGAAATTAAATAAAAAAGGAAGTTGAATAGAAAAGTAACTTGAATAAAAAAAGAAGTTGAATAGATATAAAAATGGAAATTGCAGAAAATTAAAATCGGAAGTTCATTCAAGAAACCATTATACCTTAACTATCTATTTGGAAATTAAATAAAAAAGGAAGTTGAATAGAAAAATGACTTGAATAAAAAAGGAAGTCGAATAAAAATAAATATGGAAGTTCATTCAAGAAACCACTATACCTTAACGATCTATTTGGAAATTAAATAAAAAAGGAAGTTGTACAGAAAAATAACTTGAATAAAAATGGAAGTCGAATAAAAATAAAAATGCAAGTTGCAGAAAGTTAAAAATGGAAGTTCATTCAAGAAACCACTATACCTTAACGATATATTTGGAAATTAAATAAAAAAGGAAGTTTAATAGAAAAGTAAATTGAATAAAAACAGAAGTTACTTAAAAATGAAAATGGAAGTTGTAGAAAATTAAAAATGGAAGTTCATTCAAGAAACCACTATACCTTAAACGATCTATTTTGAAATTAAATAAAAAATGAAGTTTAATAGAAAAGTAAATTGAATAAAAATAGAAGTCAAATAAAAATAAAAATGGAAGTTGCGGAAAATTAAAAGTGGAAATTCATTCAAGAAACCACTATACCTTAACGATCTGTTTGGAAATAAAATAAAAAAGGAAGTCGAACAGAAAAGTAAATTGAATAAAAATGGAAGTTGAATAAAAATAAAAATAAAAGTTGCAGAAAATTAAAAATGGAAGTTCATTCAAGAAACCACTATACCTTAACGATCTATTTGGAAATTAAATAAAAAATGAAGTTTAATAGAAAAGTAAATTTAATAAAAATGGAAGTTGAATAAGAAAAAAATGAAAGTTGCATCAAATTAACTACGGAAGTTCAATCCAGAAAGCATTATACGTTAACAATCTATTTGGAAATTAAATAAAAAAGGAATTTGAATGGAATAGTAACTTGAATAAAAATGGAAGCTACTTAAAAATAAAAATGGAAGTTGCAGAAATTTAAAAATGGAAATTCATTCAAGAAACCACTATACCTTAACGATCTATTTGGAAATTAAATAAAAAAGGATGTTTAATAGAAAAGTAAATTGAATAAAAATGGAAGTTGAATAGAAATAAAAGTTAAAGTTGCGTAAAATTAAAAATGGAAGTTCAATCCAGAAACCACTATACCTTAACGATCTATTTTGAAATTAAATAAAAAAGGAAGTTGAATAGAAAAGTAACTTGAATAAAAAAAGAAGTTGAATAGATATAAAAATGGAAATTGCAGAAAATTAAAATCGGAAGTTCATTCAAGAAACCATTATACCTTAACTATCTATTTGGAAATTAAATAAAAAAGGAAGTTGAATAGAAAAATGACTTGAATAAAAAAGGAAGTCGAATAAAAATAAATATGGAAGTTCATTCAAGAAACCACTATACCTTAACGATCTATTTGGAAATTAAATAAAAAAGGAAGTTGTACAGAAAAATAACTTGAATAAAAATGGAAGTCGAATAAAAATAAAAATGCAAGTTGCAGAAAGTTAAAAATGGAAGTTCATTCAAGAAACCACTATACCTTAACGATATATTTGGAAATTAAATAAAAAAGGAAGTTTAATAGAAAAGTAAATTGAATAAAAAAAGAAGTTACTTAAAAATGAAAATGGAAGTTGTAGAAAATTAAAAATGGAAGTTCATTCAAGAAACCACTGTACCTTAACGATCTATTTTGAAATTAAATAAAAAATGAAGTTTAATAGAAAAGTAAATTGAATAAAAATAGAAGTCAAATAAAAATAAAAATGGAAGTTGCGGAAAATTAAAAGTGGAAATTCATTCAAGAAACCACTATACCTTAACGATCTGTTTGGAAATAAAATAAAAAAGGAAGTCGAACAGAAAAGTAAATTGAATAAAAATGGAAGTTGAATAAAAATAAAAATAAAAGTTGCAGAAAATTAAAAATGGAAGTTCATTCAAGAAACCACTATACCTTAACGATCTATTTGGAAATTAAATAAAAAATGAAGTTTAATAGAAAAGTAAATTTAATAAAAATGGAAGTTGAATAAGAAAAAAATGAAAGTTGCATCAAATTAACTACGGAAGTTCAATCCAGAAAGCATTATACGTTAACAATCTATTTGGAAATTAAATAAAAAAGGAATTTGAATGGAATAGTAACTTGAATAAAAATGGAAGCTACTTAAAAATAAAAATGGAAGTTGCAGAAATTTAAAAATGGAAATTCATTCAAGAAACCACTATACCTTAACGATCTATTTGGAAATTAAATAAAAAAGGATGTTTAATAGAAAAGTAAATTGAATAAAAATGGAAGTTGAATAGAAATAAAAGTTAAAGTTGCGTAAAATTAAAAATGGAAGTTCAATCCAGAAACCACTATACCTTAACGATCTATTTTGAAATTAAATAAAAAAGGAAGTTGAATAGAAAAGTAACTTGAATAAAAAAAGAAGTTGAATAGATATAAAAATGGAAATTGCAGAAAATTAAAATCGGAAGTTCATTCAAGAAACCATTATACCTTAACTATCTATTTGGAAATTAAATAAAAAAGGAAGTTGAATAGAAAAATGACTTGAATAAAAAAGGAAGTCGAATAAAAATAAATATGGAAGTTCATTCAAGAAACCACTATACCTTAACGATCTATTTGGAAATTAAATAAAAAAGGAAGTTGTACAGAAAAATAACTTGAATAAAAATGGAAGTCGAATAAAAATAAAAATGCAAGTTGCAGAAAGTTAAAAATGGAAGTTCATTCAAGAAACCACTATACCTTAACGATATATTTGGAAATTAAATAAAAAAGGAAGTTTAATAGAAAAGTAAATTGAAGAAAAACAGAAGTTACTTAAAAATGAAAATGGAAGTTGTAGAAAATTAAAAATGGAAGTTCATTCAAGAAACCACTGTACCTTAACGATCTATTTTGAAATTAAATAAAAAATGAAGTTTAATAGAAAAGTAAATTGAATAGAAATAGAAGTCAAATAAAAATAAAAATGGAAGTTGCGGAAAATTAAAAGTGGAAATTCATTCAAGAAACCACTATACCTTAACGATCTGTTTGGAAATAAAATAAAAAAGGAAGTCGAACAGAAAAGTAAATTGAATAAAAATGGAAGTTGAATAAAAATAAAAATAAAAGTTGCAGAAAATTAAAAATGGAAGTTCATTCAAGAAACCACTATACCTTAACGATCTATTTGGAAATTAAATAAAAAATGAAGTTTAATAGAAAAGTAAATTTAATAAAAATGGAAGTTGAATAAGAAAAAAATGAAAGTTGCATCAAATTAACTACGGAAGTTCAATCCAGAAAGCATTATACGTTAACAATCTATTTGGAAATTAAATAAAAAAGGAATTTGAATGGAATAGTAACTTGAATAAAAATGGAAGCTACTTAAAAATAAAAATGGAAGTTGCAGAAATTTAAAAATGGAAATTCATTCAAGAAACCACTATACCTTAACGATCTATTTGGAAATTAAATAAAAAAGGATGTTTAATAGAAAAGTAAATTGAATAAAAATGGAAGTTGAATAGAAATAAAAGTTAAAGTTGCGTAAAATTAAAAATGGAAGTTCAATCCAGAAACCACTATACCTTAACGATCTATTTTGAAATTAAATAAAAAAGGAAGTTGAATAGAAAAGTAACTTGAATAAAAAAAGAAGTTGAATAGATATAAAAATGGAAATTGCAGAAAATTAAAATCGGAAGTTCATTCAAGAAACCATTATACCTTAACTATCTATTTGGAAATTAAATAAAAAAGGAAGTTGAATAGAAAAATGACTTGAATAAAAAAGGAAGTCGAATAAAAATAAATATGGAAGTTCATTCAAGAAACCACTATACCTTAACGATCTATTTGGAAATTAAATAAAAAAGGAAGTTGTACAGAAAAATAACTTGAATAAAAATGGAAGTCGAATAAAAATAAAAATGCAAGTTGCAGAAAGTTAAAAATGGAAGTTCATTCAAGAAACCACTATACCTTAACGATATATTTGGAAATTAAATAAAAAAGGAAGTTTAATAGAAAAGTAAATTGAATAAAAACAGAAGTTACTTAAAAATGAAAATGGAAGTTGTAGAAAATTAAAAATGGAAGTTCATTCAAGAAACCACTGTACCTTAACGATCTATTTTGAAATTAAATAAAAAATGAAGTTTAATAGAAAAGTAAATTGAATAAAAATAGAAGTCAAATAAAAATAAAAATGGAAGTTGCGGAAAATTAAAAGTGGAAATTCATTCAAGAAACCACTATACCTTAACGATCTGTTTGGAAATAAAATAAAAAAGGAAGTCGAACAGAAAAGTAAATTGAATAAAAATGGAAGTTGAATAAAAATAAAAATAAAAGTTGCAGAAAATTAAAAATGGAAGTTCATTCAAGAAACCACTATACCTTAACGATCTATTTGGAAATTAAATAAAAAATGAAGTTTAATAGAAAAGTAAATTTAATAAAAATGGAAGTTGAATAAGAAAAAAATGAAAGTTGCATCAAATTAACTACGGAAGTTCAATCCAGAAAGCATTATACGTTAACAATCTATTTGGAAATTAAATAAAAAAGGAATTTGAATGGAATAGTAACTTGAATAAAAATGGAAGCTACTTAAAAATAAAAATGGAAGTTGCAGAAATTTAAAAATGGAAATTCATTCAAGAAACCACTATACCTTAACGATCTATTTGGAAATTAAATAAAAAAGGATGTTTAATAGAAAAGTAAATTGAATAAAAATGGAAGTTGAATAGAAATAAAAGTTAAAGTTGCGTAAAATTAAAAATGGAAGTTCAATCCAGAAACCACTATACCTTAACGATCTATTTTGAAATTAAATAAAAAAGGAAGTTGAATAGAAAAGTAACTTGAATAAAAAAAGAAGTTGAATAGATATAAAAATGGAAATTGCAGAAAATTAAAATCGGAAGTTCATTCAAGAAACCATTATACCTTAACTATCTATTTGGAAATTAAATAAAAAAGGAAGTTGAATAGAAAAATGACTTGAATAAAAAAGGAAGTCGAATAAAAATAAATATGGAAGTTCATTCAAGAAACCACTATACCTTAACGATCTATTTGGAAATTAAATAAAAAAGGAAGTTGTACAGAAAAATAACTTGAATAAAAATGGAAGTCGAATAAAAATAAAAATGCAAGTTGCAGAAAGTTAAAAATGGAAGTTCATTCAAGAAACCACTATACCTTAACGATATATTTGGAAATTAAATAAAAAAGGAAGTTTAATAGAAAAGTAAATTGAATAAAAACAGAAGTTACTTAAAAATGAAAATGGAAGTTGTAGAAAATTAAAAATGGAAGTTCATTCAAGAAACCACTGTACCTTAACGATCTATTTTGAAATTAAATAAAAAATGAAGTTTAATAGAAAAGTAAATTGAATAAAAATAGAAGTCAAATAAAAATAAAAATGGAAGTTGCGGAAAATTAAAAGTGGAAATTCATTCAAGAAACCACTATACCTTAACGATCTGTTTGGAAATAAAATAAAAAAGGAAGTCGAACAGAAAAGTAAATTGAATAAAAATGGAAGTTGAATAAAAATAAAAATAAAAGTTGCAGAAAATTAAAAATGGAAGTTCATTCAAGAAACCACTATACCTTAACGATCTATTTGGAAATTAAATAAAAAATGAAGTTTAATAGAAAAGTAAATTTAATAAAAATGGAAGTTGAATAAGAAAAAAATGAAAGTTGCATCAAATTAACTACGGAAGTTCAATCCAGAAAGCATTATACGTTAACAATCTATTTGGAAATTAAATAAAAAAGGAATTTGAATGGAATAGTAACTTGAATAAAAATGGAAGCTACTTAAAAATAAAAATGGAAGTTGCAGAAATTTAAAAATGGAAATTCATTCAAGAAACCACTATACCTTAACGATCTATTTGGAAATTAAATAAAAAAGGATGTTTAATAGAAAAGTAAATTGAATAAAAATGGAAGTTGAATAGAAATAAAAGTTAAAGTTGCGTAAAATTAAAAATGGAAGTTCAATCCAGAAACCACTATACCTTAACGATCTATTTTGAAATTAAATAAAAAAGGAAGTTGAATAGAAAAGTAACTTGAATAAAAAAAGAAGTTGAATAGATATAAAAATGGAAATTGCAGAAAATTAAAATCGGAAGTTCATTCAAGAAACCATTATACCTTAACTATCTATTTGGAAATTAAATAAAAAAGGAAGTTGAATAGAAAAATGACTTGAATAAAAAAGGAAGTCGAATAAAAATAAATATGGAAGTTCATTCAAGAAACCACTATACCTTAACGATCTATTTGGAAATTAAATAAAAAAGGAAGTTGTACAGAAAAATAACTTGAATAAAAATGGAAGTCGAATAAAAATAAAAATGCAAGTTGCAGAAAGTTAAAAATGGAAGTTCATTCAAGAAACCACTATACCTTAACGATATATTTGGAAATTAAATAAAAAAGGAAGTTTAATAGAAAAGTAAATTGAATAAAAACAGAAGTTACTTAAAAATGAAAATGGAAGTTGTAGAAAATTAAAAATGGAAGTTCATTCAAGAAACCACTGTACCTTAACGATCTATTTTGAAATTAAATAAAAAATGAAGTTTAATAGAAAAGTAAATTGAATAAAAATAGAAGTCAAATAAAAATAAAAATGGAAGTTGCGGAAAATTAAAAGTGGAAATTCATTCAAGAAACCACTATACCTTAACGATCTGTTTGGAAATAAAATAAAAAAGGAAGTCGAACAGAAAAGTAAATTGAATAAAAATGGAAGTTGAATAAAAATAAAAATAAAAGTTGCAGAAAATTAAAAATGGAAGTTCATTCAAGAAACCACTATACCTTAACGATCTATTTGGAAATTAAATAAAAAATGAAGTTTAATAGAAAAGTAAATTTAATAAAAATGGAAGTTGAATAAGAAAAAAATGAAAGTTGCATCAAATTAACTACGGAAGTTCAATCCAGAAAGCATTATACGTTAACAATCTATTTGGAAATTAAATAAAAAAGGAATTTGAATGGAATAGTAACTTGAATAAAAATGGAAGCTACTTAAAAATAAAAATGGAAGTTGCAGAAATTTAAAAATGGAAATTCATTCAAGAAACCACTATACCTTAACGATCTATTTGGAAATTAAATAAAAAAGGATGTTTAATAGAAAAGTAAATTGAATAAAAATGGAAGTTGAATAGAAATAAAAGTTAAAGTTGCGTAAAATTAAAAATGGAAGTTCAATCCAGAAACCACTATACCTTAACGATCTATTTTGAAATTAAATAAAAAAGGAAGTTGAATAGAAAAGTAACTTGAATAAAAAAAGAAGTTGAATAGATATAAAAATGGAAATTGCAGAAAATTAAAATCGGAAGTTCATTCAAGAAACCATTATACCTTAACTATCTATTTGGAAATTAAATAAAAAAGGAAGTTGAATAGAAAAATGACTTGAATAAAAAAGGAAGTCGAATAAAAATAAATATGGAAGTTCATTCAAGAAACCACTATACCTTAACGATCTATTTGGAAATTAAATAAAAAAGGAAGTTGTACAGAAAAATAACTTGAATAAAAATGGAAGTCGAATAAAAATAAAAATGCAAGTTGCAGAAAGTTAAAAATGGAAGTTCATTCAAGAAACCACTATACCTTAACGATATATTTGGAAATTAAATAAAAAAGGAAGTTTAATAGAAAAGTAAATTGAATAAAAACAGAAGTTACTTAAAAATGAAAATGGAAGTTGTAGAAAATTAAAAATGGAAGTTCATTCAAGAAACCACTGTACCTTAACGATCTATTTTGAAATTAAATAAAAAATGAAGTTTAATAGAAAAGTAAATTGAATAAAAATAGAAGTCAAATAAAAATAAAAATGGAAGTTGCGGAAAATTAAAAGTGGAAATTCATTCAAGAAACCACTATACCTTAACGATCTGTTTGGAAATAAAATAAAAAAGGAAGTCGAACAGAAAAGTAAATTGAATAAAAATGGAAGTTGAATAAAAATAAAAATAAAAGTTGCAGAAAATTAAAAATGGAAGTTCATTCAAGAAACCACTATACCTTAACGATCTATTTGGAAATTAAATAAAAAATGAAGTTTAATAGAAAAGTAAATTTAATAAAAATGGAAGTTGAATAAGAAAAAAATGAAAGTTGCATCAAATTAACTACGGAAGTTCAATCCAGAAAGCATTATACGTTAACAATCTATTTGGAAATTAAATAAAAAAGGAATTTGAATGGAATAGTAACTTGAATAAAAATGGAAGCTACTTAAAAATAAAAATGGAAGTTGCAGAAATTTAAAAATGGAAATTCATTCAAGAAACCACTATACCTTAACGATCTATTTGGAAATTAAATAAAAAAGGATGTTTAATAGAAAAGTAAATTGAATAAAAATGGAAGTTGAATAGAAATAAAAGTTAAAGTTGCGTAAAATTAAAAATGGAAGTTCAATCCAGAAACCACTATACCTTAACGATCTATTTTGAAATTAAATAAAAAAGGAAGTTGAATAGAAAAGTAACTTGAATAAAAAAAGAAGTTGAATAGATATAAAAATGGAAATTGCAGAAAATTAAAATCGGAAGTTCATTCAAGAAACCATTATACCTTAACTATCTATTTGGAAATTAAATAAAAAAGGAAGTTGAATAGAAAAATGACTTGAATAAAAAAGGAAGTCGAATAAAAATAAATATGGAAGTTCATTCAAGAAACCACTATACCTTAACGATCTATTTGGAAATTAAATAAAAAAGGAAGTTGTACAGAAAAATAACTTGAATAAAAATGGAAGTCGAATAAAAATAAAAATGCAAGTTGCAGAAAGTTAAAAATGGAAGTTCATTCAAGAAACCACTATACCTTAACGATATATTTGGAAATTAAATAAAAAAGGAAGTTTAATAGAAAAGTAAATTGAATAAAAACAGAAGTTACTTAAAAATGAAAATGGAAGTTGTAGAAAATTAAAAATGGAAGTTCATTCAAGAAACCACTGTACCTTAACGATCTATTTTGAAATTAAATAAAAAATGAAGTTTAATAGAAAAGTAAATTGAATAAAAATAGAAGTCAAATAAAAATAAAAATGGAAGTTGCGGAAAATTAAAAGTGGAAATTCATTCAAGAAACCACTATACCTTAACGATCTGTTTGGAAATAAAATAAAAAAGGAAGTCGAACAGAAAAGTAAATTGAATAAAAATGGAAGTTGAATAAAAATAAAAATAAAAGTTGCAGAAAATTAAAAATGGAAGTTCATTCAAGAAACCACTATACCTTAACGATCTATTTGGAAATTAAATAAAAAATGAAGTTTAATAGAAAAGTAAATTTAATAAAAATGGAAGTTGAATAAGAAAAAAATGAAAGTTGCATCAAATTAACTACGGAAGTTCAATCCAGAAAGCATTATACGTTAACAATCTATTTGGAAATTAAATAAAAAAGGAATTTGAATGGAATAGTAACTTGAATAAAAATGGAAGCTACTTAAAAATAAAAATGGAAGTTGCAGAAATTTAAAAATGGAAATTCATTCAAGAAACCACTATACCTTAACGATCTATTTGGAAATTAAATAAAAAAGGATGTTTAATAGAAAAGTAAATTGAATAAAAATGGAAGTTGAATAGAAATAAAAGTTAAAGTTGCGTAAAATTAAAAATGGAAGTTCAATCCAGAAACCACTATACCTTAACGATCTATTTTGAAATTAAATAAAAAAGGAAGTTGAATAGATATAAAAATGGAAATTGCAGAAAATTAAAATTGGAAGTTCATTCAAGAAACCATTATACCTTAACTATCTATTTGGAAATTAAATAAAAAAGGAAGTTGAATAGAAAAATGACTTGAATAAAAAAGGAAGTCGAATAAAAATAAATATGGAAGTTCATTCAAGAAACCACTATACCTTAACAATCTATTTCAAAATTAAATAAAAAATGAAGTTTAATAGAAAAGTAAATTTAATAAAAATGGAAGTTGAATAAAAATAAAAATGAAAGCTGCATAAAATTAAAAATGGAAGTTCAATCCAGGAACAACTATACCTTAACGATCTATTTGAAAATTAAATAAAAAAGGAAGTTTAGTAGAAAATGAACTAGAATGAAAAATGAAGTTAAATAAAAATAAAAATAGAAGTTGCAGAAAATTAAAAATGGAAGTTCATTCAAGAAACCACTATACCTTAACGATCTATTTGGAATTAAATAAAAAAGGAAGTTGTACAGAAAAATAACTTGAATAAAAATGGAAGTCGAATAAAAATAAAAATTCAAGTTGCAGAAAGTTAAAAATGGAAGTTCATTCAAGAAACCACTATACCTTAACGATATATTTGGAAATTAAATAAAAAAGGAAGTTTAATAGAAAAGTAAATTGAATAAAAACAGAAGTTACTTAAAAATAAAAATGGAAGTTGTAGAAAATTAAAAATGGAAGTTCATTCAAGAAACCACTATACCTTAACGATCTATTTTGAAATTAAATAAAAAATGAAGTTTAACAGAAAAGTAAATTGAATAAAAATAGAAGTCAAATAAAAATAAAAATGGAAGTTGCGGAAAATTAAAAATGGAAATTCATTCAAGAAACCACTATACTTTAACGATCTATTTGGAAATTAAATAAAAAAAGGAAGTTTAATAGAAAAGTAAATTGAATAAAAACGGAAGTCGAATAAAAATAAAAATGGAAGTTGCAGAAAATTAAAGATGGAAGTTCATTCAAGAAACCACTATACCTTAACGATCTATTTGGAAATTAAATAAAAAATGAAGTTTAATAGAAAAGTAAATTTAATAAAAATGGAAGTTGAATAAGAATAAAAATGAAAGTTGCATAAAACTAACTACGGAAGTTCAATCCAGAAAGCATTATACGTTAACAATCTATTTGGAAATTAAATAAAAAAGGAAGTTGAATGGAAAAGTAACTTGAATAAAAATGGAAGCTACTTAAAAATAAAAATGGAAGTTGCAGAAAATTAAAAATGGAAATTCCTTCAAGAAACGACTATACCTTAACGATCTATTTGGAAATAAAATAAAAAAGGAAGTCGAACAGAAAAGTAAATTGAATAAAAATGGAAGTTAAATAAAAATAAAAATAAAAGTTGCAGAAATTAAAAATGGAAGTTCATTCGAGAAACCACTATACCTTAACAATCTATTTGGAAATTAAATAAAAAAGGAAGTTGAGTCGAAAAGAAACTTGAATAAAAAAGGATGTTAAACAAAAATAAAAATGAAAGTTGCAGAAAATTAAAAATGGAAGTTCGTTCAAGAAACCATTATACCTTAACGATCTATTTGGAAATTAAATAAAAAAGGAAATTGAATAGAAAAGTAAATTTAATAAAAATGAAAGTTGAATAAAAATAAAAGTAAAAGTTGCATAAAATTAAAAATGGAAATTCAATCCAGAAACCATTATACGCTAACGATCTATTTGGAAATTAAATAAAAAAGTAAGTTGAATAGAAAAGTAACTTGAATAAAAATGGAAGTTACTTAAAAATAAAAATGAAAGTTGCAGAAAATTAAAAATGGAAGTTCAATCCAGGAACCACTATACCTTAACGATCTATTTGGAAATTAAATAAAAATGGAAGTTGAGTAGAAAAGGAACTAGAATGAAAAAGGAAGTTAAATAAAAATAAAAATGGAAGTTGCAGAAAATTAAAAATGGAAGTTCATTCAAGAAAGCGCTATACCTTAACGATCTATTTGGAAATTAAATAAAAAAAGGAAGTTTAATAGAAAAGTAAATTTAATAAAAATGGAAGTCGAATAAAAATAAAAATAGAAGTTCATTCAAGAAACCACTATACATTAACGATATATTTCGAAATTAAATAAAAATTGAAGTTTAATAAAAAAGTAAATTTAATAAAAATGGATGTTGAATAAAAATAAAAATGAAAGTTGCATAAAATTAAAATTGGAAGTTCAATCCAGGAACCACTATACCTTAACGATCTATTTGGAAATTAAATAAGAAAGGAAGTTGAATAGAAAAATTACTTGAATAAAACAGGAAGTCGAATAAAAATAAAAATGGAAGTTCATTCAAGAAACCACTATACCTTAACGATCTATTTCGAAATTAAATAAAAAATGAAGTTTAATAGAAAAGTAAATTTAATAAAAATGGAAGTTGAATAAAAATAAAAATGAAAGTTGCAGAAAATTAAAAATGGAAGTTCCATCCCGGAACCACTATACCTTAACGATCTATTTGGAAATTAAATATAAAAGGAAGTTGAGAAGAAAGGAACTAGAATGAAAAAGAAGTTAAATAAAAATGAAAATTGAAGTTGCAGAAAATTAAAAATGGAAGTTCATTCAAAAAACCACTATACCTTAACGATCTATTTGGAAATTAAATAAAAAGGAAGTTTGATAGAAAAGTAAATTGCATAAAAAAAAGAAGTCGACTAAAAATAAAAATGGAAGTTGCAGAAAATTAAAAATGGAAGTTCAATCTGGAAACCACAATACCGTAACGATCTATTTGGAAATTAAATAAAAAATGAAGTTTAATAGAAAAGTAAATTTAATAAAAATGGAAGTTGAATAAAAATAAAAATGAAAGTTGCATAAAATTAAAAATGGAAGTTCAATCCGGAAACCACAATACCGTAACGATCTATTTGGAAATTAAATAAAAAAAGAAGTTGAATAGAAAAGTAAATTGAATAAAAATAGAAGCCAAATAAAAATAAAAATGGAAGTTGCAGAAAATTAATAATGGACGTTCATTCAAGAAACCACTATACCTTAACGATCTTTTCGGAAATTAAATAAAAAAAGGATGTTTAATAGAAAAGTAAATTGAATAAAAAAGGAAGTTGAATAAAAGTAAAAATGAAAGTTGCATAAAATTAAAAATGGAAGTTCTATCTAGAAACCACGATACCTTAACGATCTATTTGGAAATTAAATAAAAAAAGAAGTTGAATAGAAATGTAAATTGAATAAAAGGGGAAGTCGAATAAAAATAAAAATGGGAGTTGCAGAAAATAAAAAATGGAAGTTCATTCAAGAAACCCCTATACCTTAACGATCTATTTGGAAATTAAATAAAAAAGGAAATTCAATTGAAAAGTAAATTGAATAAAAATGGAAGTTGAATAAAAATAAAAAGAATGTTGCATAAAATTAAAAAAGGAAGTTCATTCAAAAAACCACTATACCTTAACGATCTATTTGGAAATAAAATAAAAAAGGAAGTCGAACGGAAAAGTAAATTGAATAAAAATGGAAGTTAAATAAAAATAAAATTAAACGTGGCTGAAATTTAAAAGTGGAAGTTCATTCGAGAAACCACTATACTTTAACGATCTATTTGGAAATTAAATAAAAACGAAGTTTGATAGAAAAGTAAATTGCATAAAAAAAGAAGTCGACTAAAAATAAAAATGGAAGTTGCAGAAAATTAAAAATGGAAGTTCAATCAAGAAAACCACTATACCTTAACGATCTATTTGGAAATTAAATAAAAAATGAAGTTTAATAGAAAAGTAAATTTAATAAAAATGGAAGTTGAGTAAAAATAAAAATGAAAGTTGCATAAAATTAAAAATGGAAGTTCAATCCAGAAACCACAATACCGTAACGATCTATTTGGAAATTAAATAAAAAAGGAAGTTGAATAGAAAAGTAAATTGAATAAAAATAGAAGCCAAATAAAAATAAAAATGGAAGTTGCAGAAAATTAATAATGGACGTTCATTCAAGAAACCACTATACCTTAACGATCTATTTGGAAATTAAATAAAAAAAGGATGTTTAATAGAAAAGTGAATTGAATAAAAAAGGAAGTTGAATAAAAGTAAAAGTGAAAGTTGCATAAAATTAAAAATGGAAGTTCTATCTAGAAACCACGATACCTTAACGATCTATTTGGAAATTAAATAAAAAAAGAAGTTGAATAGAAATGTAAATTGAATAAAAGTGGAAGTCGGATAAAAATAAAAATGGAAGTTGCAGAAAATAAAAAATGGAAGTTCATTCAAGAAACCCCTATACCTAAACGTTCTATTTGGAAATTAAGTAAAAAAGGAAGTTCAATTGAAAAGTAAATTGAATAAAAATGGAAGTTGAATAAAAATAAAAAGAAAGTTGCATAAAATTAAAAATGGAAGTTCATTCAAGAAACCACTATACCTTAACGATCTATTTGGAAATAAAATAAAAAAGGAAGTCGAACGGAAAAGTAAATTGAATAAATATGGAAGTTAAACAAAAAAAAAATTAAACGTGGCTGAAATTTAAAAGTGGAAGTTCATTCGAGAAACCACTATACCTTAACGATCTATTTGGAAATTAAATAAAAATGAAACTTTAATAGAAAAGTAAATTGAATAAAAATGGAAGTTGAAAAAAGATAAAAATGAAAGTTCCATAAAATTAACAATGGAAGTTCAATCCAGAAACCACTATACCTTAACGATCTATTTGGAAATTAAACAAAAGAGGAAGTTGAGTAGAAAAGAAACTTGAATAAAAAAGGAAGTTAAACAAAAATAGAAATGGAAGTTGGAGAAAATTAAAAATGAAAGTTCATTCAAGAAACCACTATACGTTAACGATCTATTTGGAAATTAAATAAAAAAGGAAGTTGAATAGAAAAATAAGTTAAATAAAAATGGAAGCTGAATAAAAATAAAAATGGAAGTTCCATAAAATTAAAAATGAAAGTTCATTAAAGAAACCACTATACCTTAACGATCTATTTGGAAATTAAATAAAAAAGGATGTTTAATAGAAAAGTAAATTGAATAAAAATGGAAGTTGAATAGAAATAAAAGTTAAAGTTGCGTAAAATTAAAAATGGAAGTTCAATCCAGAAACCACTATACCTTAACGATCTATTTTGAAATTAAATAAAAAAGGAAGTTGAATAGAAAAGTAACTTGAATAAAAAAAGAAGTCGAATAGATATAAAAATGGAAATTGCAAAAAATTAAATTTGGAAGTTCATTCAAGAAACCAGTATACCTTAACGATCTATTTGGAAATTAAATAAAAAAAGAAGTTGAATAGAAAAATGACTTGAATAAAAAAGGAAGTCGAATAAAAATAAAAATGGAAGTTCATTAAAGAAACCACTATACCATAACAATCTATTTCGAAATTAAATAAAAAATGAAGTTTAATAGAAAAGTAAATTTAATAAAAATGGAAGTTGAATAAAAATAAAAATGAAAGCTGCATAAAATTAAAAATGGAAGTTCAATCCAGGAACAACTATACCTTAACGATCTATTTGGAAATTAAATAAAAAAGGAAGTTTAGTAGAAAAGGAACTAGAATGAAAAATGAAGTTAAATAAAAATAAAAATAGAAGTTGCAGAAAATTAAAAATGGAAGTTCATTCAAGAAACCACTATACCTTAACGATTTATTTGGAAATTAAATAAAAAAGGAAGTTGTACAGAAAAATAACTTGAATAAAAATGGAAGTCGAATAAAAATAAAAATGCAAGTTGCAGAAAGTTAAAAATGGATGTTCATTCAATAAACCACTATACCTTAACGATATATTTGGAAATTAAATAAAAAATGAAGTTTAATAGAAAAGTAAATTGAATAAAAACAGAAGTTATTTAAAAATAAAAATGGAAGTTGTGGAAAATTAAAAATGGAAGTTCATTCAAGAAACCACTATACCTTAACGATCTATTTTGAAATTAAATAAAAAATGAAGTTTGATAGAAAAGTAAATTGAATAAAAATGGAAGTTGAATTTAAATAAAAAGGAAAGTCGCATAAAATTAAAAATTGAACTTCAATCCAGAAACCATTATACGTTAACGAACTATTTGGAAATTAAATAAAAACCGAAGTTGAATAGAAAAGTAACTTGAATAAAAATGGAAGTTACTGAAAAATAAAAATGGAAGTTGCAGAAAATTAAAATTGGAAATTCATTCAAGAAACCACTATACCTTAACGATCTATTTGGAAATAAAATAAAAAAGGAAGTCGAACAGAAAAGTAAATTGAATAAAAATGGAAGTTAAATAAAAATAAAAATAAAAGTTGCAGAAAATTAAAAATGGAAGTTCATTCAAGAAAACCACTATACCTTAACGATCTATTTGGAAACTAAATAAAAAAGTAAATTTAATAGAAAAGTAAATTGAATTAAAACGAAAGCTACTTAAAAATAAAAATGGAAGTTGCAGAAAATTAAAAATGGAAGTTCATTCAAGAAACCACTATACCTTAACGATCTATTTGGAAATTAAATAAAAAATGAAGTTTAATAGAAAAGAAACTTGAATAAAAATGGAAGTTGAATCAAAATAAAAATGAAAGTTGCATAAAATTGAAAATGAAAGTTCATTCAAGAAACCACTATACCTTAACGATGTATTTGGAAATTAAATAAAAAATGAAGTTTAATAGAAAAGTAAATTTAATAAAAATGGAAGTTGAATAAAAATAAAAATGAAAGTTGCATAAAATTAAAAATGAAAGTTCAATCCAGAAACCATTATACGTTAACAATCTATTTGGAAATTAAATAAAAAAGGAAGTTGAATAGAAAAGTAACTTGAATAAAAATGGAAGTTACTTAAAAATAAAAATGGAAGTTGCTGAAAATTAAAACTGAAAATTCATTCAACAAACCACTATACCATTGCGATCTATTTGGAAATTAAATAAAAAAGGAAGTTTAATAGAAAAGTAAATTGAATAAAAAAGGAAGTTAAACAAAAATAAAAAAGAAAGTTGCATAAAATTAAAAATGGAAGTTCATTCGAGAAACCACTATACCTTAACGAGCTATTTGGAAATTAAGTAAAAATGGAAGTTTAATAGAAAAGTAAATTGAATAAAAATGGAAGTTGAATAAAAATAACACTGATAGTTGCATAAAATTAACAATGTAAGTTCAATCCAGAAACCACTATACCTTAACGATCTATTTGGAAATTAAATAAAAAAGGAAGTTGAGTAGAAAAGAAACTTGAATAAAAAAGGAAGTTAAATAAAAATAAAAATGGAAGTTGTAGAAAATTAAAAATGGAAGTGCATTCAAGAAACCACTATACCTTAACGATCTATTTCGAAATTAAAGAAAAAAGGAAGTTGAATAGAAAAATAACTTGAATAAAAATGGAAGTTGAATAAAAATCAAAATGAAAGTTCCATAAGATTCAAAATGGAAGTTCAATCCAGAAACCATATACCTTAACGATCTATTTTGAAATTAAATAAAAAAGGAAGTTGAATAGAAAAGAAACTTGAACAAAAAAAGAAGTTGGATAGAAATAAAAATGGAAATTGCAGAAAATTAAAATTGGAAGTTCATTCAAGAAACCACTATACCTTAACGATCTATTTGGAAATTAAATAAAAAAGGAAGATGAATAGAAAAATGACTTGAATAAAAAAGGAAGTCGAATAAAAATAAAAATGGTAGTTCTTTCAAGAAACCACTATACCTTAACGATCTATTTCAAAATAAATTAAAGAAGGAAGTTTAATAGAAAAGTAAATTTAATAAAAATGGAAGTTGAATAAAAATAAAAATGAAACTTGCACAAAATTAAAAATGGAAGTTCAATCCAGGAACCACTATACCTTAACGATCTATTTGGAAATTAAATAAAAAAGGAAGTTGTATAGAAAAATAACTTGAAGAAAAATAGAAGTCGAATAAAAATAAAAATGGAAGTTGCAGAAAATTAAAAATGGAAGTCCGTTCAAGAAACCACAATACCTTAACCATATATTTGGAAATTAAATAAAAAAGGAAGTTTAATAGAAAAGTAAATTGAATAAAAATGGAAGTTGAATAAAAATAAAAATGAAAGTTGCATAAAATTAAAAATGGAAGCTCAATCCAGAAACCACTATACCTTAACAATCTATTAGAAAATTAAATAAAAAAGGAAGTTGAATAGAAATGTAAATTGAATAAAAATGGTAGTCGAATAAAAATAAAAATGGAAGTTGCAGAAAATTAAAAATGGAAGTTCATTCAAAAACCACGATACCTTAACGATCTATTTGGAAATTAAATAAAAAAGGAAGTTTAGTAGAAAAGTAATTGAATAAAAAAGGAAGTTGAATAAAAATAAAAAAGAAAGTTGCATAAAATTAAAAATGGAAGTTCATTCAAGAAACCCCTATACCTTAACGATCTGTTTGGAAATTAAATAAAAAAGGAAGTTGTATAGAAAAATAACTTGAATAAAATGGAAGTCGAATAAAAATAAAAATGGAAGTTGCAGAAAATTAAAAATTGAAGTTCAATCCAAAAACCATTATACGTTAACGATCTATTTGGAAATTAAATAAAAAAGGAACTTGAATAGAAAAATAACTTGAAAAAAAATGGAAGTTACTTAGAAATAAAGATGGAAGTTGCAGAAAACTAAAAATGAAAATTCATTCAAGAAACCACTATACCTTAACGATCTATTTGGAAATAAAAGAAAAAAGGAAGTCTAACAGAAAAGTAAATCGAATAAAAATGGAAGTTAAATAAAAATAAAAATAAAAGTTGTAGAAAATTAAAAATGAAAGTTCATTCGAGAAACCACTATACCTCAACGATCTATTTGGAAATTAAATAAAAAAGAAGTTTAATAGAAAAGTAAATTTAATAAAAATGGAAGCCAAATAAAAATAAAAATGAAAGTTGCATAAAATTAAAAATGGAAGTTCAATGCAGAAACCACTATACCGTAACGATCTAATTGGAAATTAAATAAAAAAGGAAGTTGAATCGAAAAGTAAATTGAATAAAAATAGAAGTCAAATAAAAATAAAAATGGAAGTTGCAGAAAATTAAAAATGGAAGTTCATTCAAGAAACCACTATACCTTAACGATCTATTTGGAAATTAAATAAAAAATGAAGTTTAATAGAAAAGTAAATTGAATAAAAATGGGAGTTGAATAAAAGTAAAAAGGAAAGTTGTATAAAATTAAAAATGGAAGTTCTATCCAGAAACCACGATACCTTAATGATCTATTTGGAAATTAAATAAAAAAGGAAGTTGAACAGAAATGTAAATTGAATAAAAATGGAAGTCGAATAAAAATAAAAATGCAAGTTGCAAAAAATTAAAAATGGAAGTTCATTCGAGAAACCACTATACCTTAACGATCAATTTGGAAATTAAATAGAAAAGGAAGTTGAATAGAAAAATAACTTGAATAAAAATGGAAGTTAAATAAAAATAAAAATAAAAGTTGCAGAAAATTAAAAATGGAAGTTCATTCGAGAAACCACTATACCTTAACGATCTATTTGGAAATTAAATAAAAAAGAAGTTTAATAGAAAAGTAAATTTAATAAAAAGGGAAGTTAAATAAAAATAAAAATGAAAATTGCATAAAATTAAAAATGGAAGTTCAATGCAGAAACCACTATACCGTAACGATCTATTTGGAAATTAAATAAAGAAGGAAGTTGAATCGAAAAGTAAATTGAATAAAAATAGAAGTCAAATAAAAATAAAAATGGAAGTTGCAGAAAATTAAAAATGGAAGTTCATTCAAGAAACCACTATACCTTAACGATCTATTTGGAAATTAAATAAAAAAGGAAGTTTAATAGAAAAGTAAATTGAATAAAAATGGAAGTTGAATAAAAGTAAAAATGAAAGTTGTATAAAATTAAAAATGGAAGTTCTATCCAGAAACCACGATACCTTAATGATCTATTTGGAAATTAAATAAAAAAGGAAGTTGAACAGAAATGTAAATTGAATAAAAATGGAAGTCGAATAAAAATAAAAATGGAAGTTGCAGAAAATTAAAAATGGAAGTTCATTCGAGAAACCACTATACCTTAACGATGTATTTGGAAATTAAATAAAAATGGAAGTTTAATAGAGTAGTAAATTGAAAATAAATGGAAGTTGAATAAAAATAAAAATGAAAGTTGCATAAAATTAAAAATGGAAGTTCAATCAGGAAACCACTATACCTTAATGATCTATTTGCAAATTAAATAAAAAAGGAAATTGAATAGAAAAGTAAATTGAATAAAAATAGAAGTCAAATAAAAATAAAAATGGAAGTTCATTCAAGAAACCATTATACCTTAACGATCTATTTCGAAATTAAATAAAAAAGGAAGTTTAATAGAAAAGTAAATTTAATAAAAATGGAAGTTGAATGAAAATAAAAATGAAAGTTGCATAAAATTAAAAATGGAAGTTCAATCCAGGAACCACTATACCTTAACGATCTATTTCGAAATTACATAAAAAAGGCAGTTGAATAGAAAAATAATTTCAATAAAAACAGAAGTTGAATAAAAATAAAAATGGAAGTTCATTCAAGAAACCACTATACCTTAAAGATCTATTTGGAAATTAATTAAAAAAGGAAGTTGTATAGAAAAATAACTTGAATAAAAATGGAAGTCGAATAAAAATAAAAATGAAAGTCGTAGAAAATTAAAAATGGAAGTTCATTCAAGAAACCACTATACCTTAACAATCTATTTGGAAATTAAATAAAAAAGAAAGTTTAATAGAAAAGTAAATTGAATAAAAATGGAAGTTGAATAAAAATAAAAATGAAAATTGCATAAAATTAAAAATAGAAGTTCAATACAGAAACCACTATACCTTAACGATCTATTTGGAAATTAAATAAAAAAGGAAGTTGAATAGAAATGTAAATTGAATAAAAATGGAAGTCGAATAGAAATAAAAATGGAAGTTGCAGAAAGTTAAAAATGGAAGTTCATTTAAAAAACCACTATACCTTAACGATCAATTTGGAAATTAAATAAAAAAAGAAGTTTAATGGAAAAGTAAATTGAATAAAAATGGAAGTGGAATAAAAATAAAAATGAAAGTTGCACAAAATTAAAAATGGAAGCTCAATCCAGAAACCACTATACCTTAACGATCTATTTGGAAATTAAATAAAAAAGGAAGTTGAATAGAAATGTAAATTGAATAAAAATGGAAGTCGAATAAAAATGAAAATGGAAGTTGCAGAAAATTAAAAATGAAACTTCATTCAAGAAACCACGATACCTTAACGATCTATTTGGAAATTAAATAAAAAAGGAAGTTTAATAGAAAAGTAAATTGAATAAAAAAGGAAGTGGAACAAAAATAAAAAAGAAAGTTGCATAAAATTAAAAATGGAAGTTCATTCAAGAAACCACTATACCTTAACGACCTGTTTGGAAATTAAAGAAAAAACGAAGCTTAATAGAAAAGTAAATTTAATAAAAATGGAAGTCGAGTAAAAATAAAAATGAAAGTTGCATAAAATTAAAAATGGAAGTTCATACCAGAAACCGTTATACGTTAATGATCTATTTGGAAATTAAATAAAAAAGGAAGTTGAATAGAAAAATAACTTGAATAAAAATGGAAGTTACATAAAAATAGAGATGGAAGTTGCAAAAAACTAAAAATGGAAATTCATTCAAGAAACCACCATACCTTAAGGATCTATTTCGAAATAAAATAGAAAAGGAAGTCGAACATAAAAGTAAATTGAATAAAAATGGAAGTTAAATAAAAATAAAAATTAAAGTTGCAGAAAATTAAAAATGGAAGTTCATTCGAGAAACCACTATACCTTAACGATCTATTTGGAAATTAAATTAAAAAGGAAGTTTAATAGAAAAGTAAATTGAATAAAAATGGAAGTTGAATAAAAATAAAAATGAAAGTTGCATAAAATTAACAATGGAAGTTCAATCCAAAAAACCACTATATCTTAACGATCTATTTGGAAATTAAATAAAAAAGGAAGTTGAGTAGAAAAGAAACTTGAATAAAAAAGGAAGTTAAATGAAAATAAAAATGGAAGTTGCAGAAAATTAAAAATGGAAGTTCATTCAAGAAACCACTATACCTTAACGATCGATTTGGAAATTAAATAAAAAAGGAAGTTCACTAGAAAAATGACTTGAATAAAAAAGGAAGTCGAATAAAAATAAAAATAGACGTTCATTCAAGAAACCACTATACCTTAACGATCTATTTCGAAATTAAAAAAAAATGGAAGTTTAATAGAAAAGTAAATTTAATAAAAATGGAAGTTAAATAAAAATAAAAATGAAAGTTGCATAAAATTAAAAATGGAAGTTCAATCCAGGAACCACTATACCTTAACGATCTATTTGGAAATTACATAAAAAAGGCAGTTGAATAGAATAGTAACTTCAATAAAAATAAAAGTCGAATAATAATAAAAATGGAAGTTGAAAGAAATTAAAAATGGAAGCTCATTCAAGAAACCACTATACCTTAACGATCTATTTGGAAATTAAATAAAAAAGGAAGTTGTATAGAAAAATAACTTGAATAAAAATGGAAATCGAATAAAAATAAAAATGAAAGTTGCAAAAAATTAAAAATGGAAGTTCATCCAAGAAACCACCATACCTTAACAATCTATTTGGAAATTGAATAAAAAAGAAAGTTTAATAGAAAAGTAAATTGAATAAAAATGGAAGTTGAATAAAAATAAAAATGAAAGTTGCATAAAATTAAAAATGGAAGTTCAATCCAGAAACCACTATACTTTAACGATCTATTTGGAAATTAAATAAAGAAAGAAGTTTAATACAAAAGTAAATTGAATAAAAATGGAAGTTGAATAAAAATAAAAAATAAAGTTGCATAAAATTAAAAATGGAAGTTCAATCCAGAAACCACTATACCTTAACGATCTATTTGGAAATTAAATAAAAAAGGATGTTGAATAGAAAAGTAAATTGAATAAAAATAGAAGTCAAATAAAAATAAAAATGGAAGTTACAAAAAATTAAAAATGGAAGTTCATTCAAGAAACCACTATACCTTAACGATCTATTTGGAAATTAAATAAAAAATGAAGTTTAATAGAAATGTAAATTGAATAAAAATGGAAGTCGGATAAAAATAAAAATGAAAGTTGCAGAGAATTAAAAACGGAAGTTCATTCAAAAAACCACTATACCTTAGCGATCTGTTCGGAAATTAAATAAAAAATGAAGTTTAATAGAAAAGTAAATTTAATAAAAATGGAAATCGAATAAAAATAAAAATGGAAGTTGCATAAAATTAAAAATGGATGTTCAATCCAGAAACTACTATACCTTAACGATCTATTTAGAAATTAAATAAAAAAGTAAGTTGAATAGAAAAGAAACTTGAATAAAAAAAGACGTTGAATAGAAATAAAAATAGAAATTGCAGAAAATTAAAATTGGAAGTTCATTCAAGAAACCACTATTCCTTAACGATCTATTTGGAAATTAAATAAAAAAGGAAGTTGAATAGAAAAATGACTTGAATAAAAAAGGAAGTTCATTCAAGAAACCACTACACCTTAACGATCAATTTCGAAATTAAATAAAAATGGAAGTTTAATAGAAAAGTAAATTTAATCAAAATGGAAGTTGAATAAAAATAAAAATGAAAGTTGCATAAAATTAAAAATGGAAGTTCATTCAAGAAACCACTATACCTTAACGATCTATTTGGAAATTAAATAAAAAAGGAAGTTGAATAGAAAAATAACTTGAATAAAAATGGAAGTCGAATAAAAATAAAAATGAAAGATGCATAAAATTAAAAATGGAAGTTTAATCCAGAAACCAGTATACGTTAACGATCTATTTGGAAATTAAATAAAAAAGGAAGTTGAATAGAAAAATAACTTGAATAAAAATGGAAGCTGAATAAAAATAAAAATGGAAGTTCCATAAAATTAAAAATGGAAGTTCATTAAAGAAACCACTATACCTTAACGATCTATTTGGAAATCAAATAAAAGAGGAAGTTGAATAGAAAGTTAAATTGAATAAAAATGGAAGTTGAATAGAAAAGAAACTTGAATAAAAAAAAAAGTTGAATGGAAATAAAAATGGACATTGCAGAAAATTAAAATTGGAAGTTCATTCAAGAAACCACTATTCCTTAACGATCTATTTGGAAATTAAATAAAAAAGGAAGTTGAATAGAAAAATGATTTGAATAAAAAAGGATGTCGAATAAAAATAAAAATAGAAGTTCATTCACTAAACCACTATACCTTAACGATCTATTTCGAAATTAAATAAAAATGGAAGTCGAATAAAAATAAAAATGAAAGTTGCATAAAATTAACAACGGAAGTTCAATCCAGAAACCACTATACCTTAACGATCTATTTGGAAATTAAATAAAAAAGGAAGTTGCGTAGAAAAGAAACTTGAATAAAAAAGGAAGTTAAATGAAAATAAAAATGGAAGTTGCAGAAAATTAAAAATGGAAGTTCATTCAAGAAACCACTATACCTTAACGATTGATTTAGAAATTAAATAAAAAAGGAAGTTCAATAGAAAAACGACTTGAATAAAAAAGGAAGTCGAATAAAAATTAAAATAGAAGTTCATTCAAGAAACCACTATACCTTAACGATCTATTTCGAAATTAAAAAAAAAAAAGGAAGTTTAATAGAAAAGTAAATTCAATAAAAATGGAAGTTGAATAAAAATAAAAATGAAAGTTGCATAAAATTAAAAATGGAAGTTCAATCCAGGAACCACTATACCTTAACGATCTATTTGGAAATTACATAAAAAAAGCAGTTGAATAGAAAAGTAACTTCAATAAAAATAAAATTCGAATAATAATAAAAATGGAAGTTGAAAGAAATTGAAAATGGAAGTTCATTCAAGAAACCACTATACCTTAACGATCTATTTGGAAATTAAATAAAAAAGGAAGTTGTATAGAAAAATAACTTGAATAAAAATGGAAGTCTAATAAAAATAAAAATGAAAGTTGCAGAAAATTAAAAATGGAAGTTCATCCAAGAAACCACCGTACCTTAACAATCTATTTGGAAATTGAATAAAAGAGAAAGTTTAATAGAAAAGTAAATTGAATAAAAATGGAAGTTGAATAAAAATAAAAATGAAAGTTGCATTAAATTAAAAATGGAAGTTCAATCCAGAAACCACTATACTTTAACGATCTATTTGGAAATTAAATAAAAAAGGAAGTTTAATAGAAAAGTAAATTGAATAAAAATGGAAGTCGAATAAAAATAAAAAATAAAGTTGCATAAAATTAAAAATGGAAGTTCAATCCAGAAACCACTATACTTTAACGATCTATTTGGAAATTAAATAAAAAAGGATGTTGAATAGAAAAGTAAATTGAATAAAAATAGAAGTCAAATAAAAATAAAAATGGAAGTTGCAGAAAATTAAAAATGAAAGTTCATTCAAGAAACCACTATACCTTAACGATCTATTTGGAAATTAAATAAAAAATGAAGTTTAATAGAAATGTAAATTGAATAAAAATAGAAGTCGGACAAAAATAAAAATGAAAGTTGCAGAGAATTAAAAATGGAATTTCATTCAAAAAACCACTATACCTTAGCGATCTGTTTGGAAATTAAATAAAAAATGAAGTTTAATAGAAAAGTAAATTTAATAAAAATGGAAGTCGAATAAAAATAAAAATGAAAGTTGCATAAAATTAAAAATGGAAGTTCACTATAGAAACTACTATACCTTAACGATCTATTTAGAAGTTAAATAAAAAGGTAAGTTGAATAGAAAAGAAACTTGAATAAAAAAAGACGTTGAATAGAAATAAAAATGGAAATTGCAGAAAATTAAATTGGAAGTTCATTCAAGAAACCACTATTCCTTAACGATCTATTTGGAAATTAAATAAAAAAGGAAGTTGAATAGAAAAATGACTTGAATAAAAAAGGAAGTTCATTCAAGAAACCATTATACCTTAACGATCGATTTCGAAATTAAATAAAAATGGAAGTTTAATAGAAAAGTAAATTTAATCAAAATGGAAGTTGAATAAAAATAAAAATTAAAGTTGCATAAAATTAAAAATGGAAGTTCATTCAAGAAACCACTATACCTTAACGATCTATTTAGAAATTAAATAAAAAAGGAAGTTGAATAGAAAAATAACTTGAATAAAAATGGAAGTCGAATAAAAATAAAAATGAAAGTTGCATAAAATTAAAAATGGAAGTTTAATCCAGAAACTATTATACGTTAACGATCTATTTGGAAATTAAATAAAAAAGGAAGTTGAATAGAAAAATAACTTGAATAAAAACGGAAGCTGAATAAAAAGAAAAATGGAAGTTCCATAAAATTAAAAATGGAAGTTCATTAAAAAACCACTATACCTTAACGATATATTTGGAAATTAAATAAAAGAGGAAGTTGAATAGAAAGTTAAATTGAATAAAAATGGAAGTTGAATAAAAATAAAAGTGAAAGTTGCATAAAATTAAAAATGGATGTTCAATCCAGAAACCACTATACCTTAACGATCTATTTAGAAATTAAATAAAAAAGGAAGTTGAATGGAAAAGAAACTTGAATAAAAAAAGAAGTTGAATAGAAATAAAAATGGACATTGCAGAAAATTAAAATTGGAAGTTCATTCAAGAAACCACTATTCCTTAACGATCTATTTGGAAATTAAATAAAAAAGGAAGTTGAATAGAAAAATGACTTGAATAAAAAAGGATGTCGAATAAAAATAAAAATGGAAGTTCATTCAAGAAACCACTATACCTTAACGATCTATTTCGAAATTAAATAAAAATGTAAGTTGAATAAAAATAAAAATGAAAGTTACATAAAATTAAAAATGGATGTTCAATCCAGGAATAACTATACCTTAACGATCTATTGGAAATTAAATGAAAAAGGAAGTTAAATAAAAATAAAAATGGAAGTTGCAGAAAATTAAAAATGGAAGTTCATTCAAAAAACCACTATACCTTTACGATTTATTTGGAAATTAAATATAAAAGGAAGTTGAATAGAAAAATAACTTGAATAAAAATGGAAGTCGAATAAAAAAAAAATGGAAGTTGCCGAAAATTAAAAATGGATGTTCATTCAAGAAACCACTATACCTCAACGATCTATTTGTAAATTAAATAAAAATGGAATTTTAATAGAAAAGTAAATTGAATAAAAATGGAAGTTGAATAAAAATAAAAATGAAAGTTGCCTAAATTTAAAAATGGAAGTTCAATCCCGAAACCAGTATACCTTAACGATCAATTTGTAAATTAAATAAAAAAGGAAGTTGAATAGAAATGTAGATTGAATAAAATTGGAAGTCCAATAAAAATAAAAATGGAAGTTGGAGAAAATTAAAAATGGAAGTTCATTCAAGAAACCACTATACCTTAACGATCTATTTGGAAATTAAATAAAAAAGAAATTTTAATAGAAAAGTAATTTGAATAAAAATGGAAGTTGAATAAAAATAAAAAAGAGAGTTGCATAAAATTGAAATTGGAAGTTCAATCCAGAAACCACTATACCTTAACGATCTATTTGGAAATTAAATAAAAAAGGAAGTTTAATAGAAAAGTAAATTGAATAAAAATGGAAGTTGAATAAAAATATAAATGAAAGTTGCAAAAAATTAACAATGGAAGTTCAATCCAGAAACCACTATACCTTAAAGATCTATTTGGAAATTAAATAAAAAAGGAAGGTGAGTAGAAAAGAAACTTGAATAAAAAAGGAAGTTAAATAAAAATAAAAATGGAAGTTGCAGAAAATTAAAAATGGAAGTTCATTCAAGAAACCACTATACCTTAACGATCTATTTGGAAATTAAATAAAAAGGAAGTTGAATAGAAAAATAACTTGAATAAAAATGGAAGCTGAATAAAAATAAAAATGGAAGTTCCATAAAATTAAAAATGGAAGTTCATTAAAGAAACCACTATACCATAACGATCTATTTGGAAATTATATAAAAAAGGAAGTTTAATAGAAAAGTAAATTGAATAAAAATGGAAGTTGAATAAAAATAAAAGTGAAAGTTGCATAAAATTAAAAATGGAAGTTCAATCCAGAAACCACTATACCTTAACTATCTATTTAGAAATTAAATAAAAAAGGAAGTTGAATAGAAAAGAAACTTGAATAAAAAAAAGAAGTTGAATAGAAATAAAAATGAAAATTGCAGAAAATTAAAATTGGAAGTTCATTCAAGAAACCACTATACCTTAACGATCTATTTGGAAATTAAATAAAAAAGGAAGTTGAATAGAAAAATGACTTGAATAAAAAAGGAAGTCGAATAAAAATAAAAACGAAAGTTCATTCAAGAAACCACTATACCGTAACGATCTATTTGGAAATTAAATAAAAAAGGAAGTTCAATAAGAATGTAAATTTGGTAAAAATGGAAGTTGACTAAAAATAAAAATGAAAGTTGCACAATATTAAAAATGGAAGTTCAATCCAGGAATCACTATACCTTAACGATCTATTTGGAAATAAAATAAAAAGGGAAGTTGGGTAGAAAAGTAACTAGAATGAAAAAGGAAGTTAAATAAAAATAAAAATGGAAGTTGCAGAAAATTAAAAATGGAAGTTCATTCAAGAAACCACTATACCTTAACGATATATTTGGAAATTAAATAAAAAAGCAAGTTGAATAGAAAAATAACTTGAATAAAAATGGATGTCGAATAAAAATAAAAATAGAAGTTGCTGAAAATTAAAAATGGAAGTTCATTCAAGAAACCACTATACCTTAACGATCTATTTGGAAATTAAATAAAAAGGAAGTTGAATAGAAAAATAACTTGAATAAAAATGGAAGCTGAATAAAAATAAAAATGGAAGTTCCATAAAATTTAAAATGGAAGTTCATTAAAGAAACCACTATACCATAACGATCTATTTGGAAATTAAATAAAAAAGGAAGTTTAATAGAAAAGTAAATTGAATAAAAATGGAAGTTGAATAAAAATAAAAGTGAAAGTTGCATAAAATTGAAAATGGAAGTTCAATCCAGAAACCACTATACCTTAACGATCTATTTAGAAATGAAATAAAAAAGGAAGTTGAATTGAAAAGAAACTTGTATAAAAAAAGAAGTTGAATAGAAATAAAAATGGAAATTGCTGAAAATTAAAATTGGAAGTTCATTCAAGAAACCACTATACCTTAACGATCTATTTGGAAATTAAATAAAAAAGGAAGTTGAATAGAAAAATGACTTGAATAAAAAAGGAGGTCGAATAAAAATAAAAACGAAAGTTCATTCAAGAAACAACTATACCTTAACGATCTATTTCGAAATTAAATAAAAAAGGAAGTTTAATAGAAAAGTAAATTTAGTAAAAATGGAAATTGAATAAAAATAAAAATGAAAGTTGCGTAAAATTAAAAATGGAAGTTCAATCCAGGAACCACTATACCTTAACGATCTATTTGGAAATTCAATAAAAAAGGAAGTTGAATGGAAGAGTAAATTGAATAAAAATAGAAGTCAAATAAAAATAAAAATGGAAGTTGCAAAAAATTGAAAATGGAAGTTATTTCAAGAAACCACCATACCTTAACGATCTATTTGGAAATTAAATAAAAAAGGAAGTTGAATGGAAGAGTAAATTGAATAAAAATAGAAGTCAAATAAAAATAAAAATGGAAGTTGCAGAAAATTGAA
Source organism: Camellia sinensis (assembly GCF_055761805.1). Taxonomy (NCBI): domain Eukaryota; kingdom Viridiplantae; phylum Streptophyta; class Magnoliopsida; order Ericales; family Theaceae; genus Camellia; species Camellia sinensis. Next base: position 8,209,752 of record NC_138962.1, on the reverse strand, counting down.
AATGGAAGTTATTTCAAGAAACCACCATACTTTAACGATCTATTTGGAAATTAAATAAAAAGGAAGTTTAATAGAAAAGTAAATTGAATAAAAATGGAAGTCGAATAAGAATAAAAATAAAAATAGAAGTTGCAGAAAATTAAAAAGGGAAGTTCATTCATGAAACCACTATACCTTAACGATCTATTTGGAAATTAAATAAAAAATGAAGTTGAATAGAAAAGTAAATTTAATAAAAATGCAAGTAGAATAAAAATAAAAATGAAAGTTGCATAAAATTAAAATTGGAAGTTCAATCCAGAAACCATTATACGTTAACGATCTATTTGGAAATTAAATAAAAAAGCAAGTTGAATAGAAATGTAACTTGAATAAAAATGGAAGCTACTTAAAAATAAAAATGGAAGTTGCGGAAAATTAAAAGTAGAAATTCATTCAAGAAACCACTATATCTTAACGATCAATTTGGAAATAAAATAAGAAAGGAAGTCGAACAGAAAAGTGAATTGAAAAAAAATGGAAGTTAAATAAAAATAAAAATAAATGTTGCTGAAAATTAAAAATGGAAGTTCAATCGAGAAACCACTATACCTTAACGATCGATTTGGAAATTAAATAAAAAAGGAATTTTAATAGGAAAGTAAATTGAATAAAAATGGAAGTTGAATATAAGTAAAAGTGAAAGTTGCGTAAAATTAACAATGGAAGTTCATCCCAGAAACCACTATACCTTAACGATCTATTGGGAAATTAAATAAAAAAGGAAGTTAAGTAGAAAAGAAACTTGAATAATAAAGGAAGTTAAGCCAAAATAAAAATGGAAGTTGCAGAAAATTAAAAACGGATGTTCATTCAAGAAACCACTATACCTTAAAGATCTATTTCGAAATTAAATAAAAAAGGTTGTTGAATAGAAAAATAACTTGAATAAAAATGGAAGCTGAATAAAAATAAAAATGGAAGTTCAGTATAGAAACCATAATACCTTAACGATCTATTTGGAAATAAAATAAAAAAGGAAATTTAATAAAAAATTAAATTGAATAAAAATGGAAGTTCAAAAAAAATAAAAGTGAAAGTTGCATAAAATTAAAAACGGAAGTTCAATACAGAAACCACTATACCTTAACGTTCTATTTAGAAATTAAAAAAAAAAGGAAGTTGAATAGAAAAGAAACTTTAATAAAAAAAGAAGTTGAATAGAAATAAAAATGGAAATTGCAGAAAATTAAAATTGGAAGTTCATTCAGGAAACCACTATACCTTAACGATCTATTTGGAAATTAAATAAAAAAGGAATTTTAATAGAAATGTAAATTGAATAAAAATGGAAGTTGAATAAAAATAAAAATGAAAGTTGCAGAAAATTAAAAATGGAAGTTCATTGAAGAAACCACTATACCTTAACGATCTGTTTGGAAATTAAATAAAAAATGAAGTTTAATAGAAAAGTAAATTTAATAAAAATGGAAGTCGAATAAAAATAAAAATGAAAGTTTCGTAAAATTAAAAATGGAAGTTCAATCCAGAAACCATTATAAGTTAACGATCTATTTGGAAATTAAATAAAAAAGGAAGTTGAATAGAAAAGTAACTTGAATAAAAACGGAAGTTACTTAAAAATAAAAATGGAAGTTGCAGAAAATTAAAAATGAAAATTGCCGAAAATTAAAATTGAATGTTCATTCAAGAAACCACTATTCCTCAACGATCTATTTGGAAATTAAATAAAAAAGGAAGTTGAATAGAAAAATGACTTGAATAAAAAAGGAAGTCGAATAAAAATAAAAATGAAAGTTCATTCAAGAAACCACTATACCTTAACGATCTATTTCGAAATTAAATAAAAGTGGAAGTTTAATAGAAAAGTAAATTTAATAAAAATGGAAGTTGAATAAAAATAAAAATGAAAGTTGCATAAAATTAAAAATGGAAGTTCAATACAGGAACCACTATACCTTAACGATCTATTTGGAAATTAAATAAAAAAGGAAGTTGAGTAGAAAAGGAACTAGAAGGAAAAAGCAAGTTAAATAAAAATAAAAATGGAAGTTGCAGAAAATTAAAAATGGAAGTTCATTCAAGAAACCACTATACCTTAACGATCTATTTGGAAATTAAATAAAAGAGGAAGTTGAATAGAAAAATAACTTGAATAAAAATGGAAGTCGAATAAAAAAAAAAATGGAAGTTGCCGAAAATTAAAAATGGAAGTTCATTCAAGAAACCACTATACCTTAACGATCTATTTGTAAATTAAATAAAAATGGAAGTTGAATAAAAATAAAAATGAATGTTGTATAAAATTAAAAATGGAAGTTCAATCTAAAAACCACTATACCTTAACGATCTATTTGGAAATTAAATAAAAAAGGAAGTTGAATAGAAATGTAAATTGAATAAAATTGGAAGTCGAATAAAAATAAAAATGGAAGTTGCGGAAAATTAAAAATGGAAGTTCATTGAAGAAACCACTATACCTTAACGATCTATTTGGAAATTAAATGAAAAAGGAATTTTAATAGAAAAGTAAATTGAATGAAAATGGAAGTTGAATAAAAATAAAAAAGAAAGTTGCATAAAATTAAAAATGGAAGTTCAATCCAGAAATCACTATACCTTAACGATCTATTTGGAAATTAAATAAAAAAGGAAGTTGAATAGAAAAGTAAATTGAATGAAAATAGAAGTCAAATAAAAATAAAAATGGAAGTTGCAGAAAATTAAAAATGGAAGTTCATTCAAGAAACCACTATACCTTAACGATCTATTTGGAAATTAAATAAAAAAGGAAGTTTAATAGAAAAGTAAATTGAATAAAAATGGAATTCGAATAAAAATAAAAATGGAAGTTGCAGAAAATTAAAAATGGTTGTTCACTCAAAAACCACTATACCTTAACGATCTATTTGGAAATTAAGTAAAAAATGAAGTTTAATAGAAAAGTAAATTTAATAAAAATGGAAGTTGAATAAAAATAAAAATGAAAGTTGCATAAAATAAAAAATTGAAGTGCAATCCAGAAACCATTATACATTAACGATCTATTTGGAAATTAAATAAAAAAGGAAGTTGAGTAGAAAAGTAACTTGAATAAAAATGGAAGTTACTTAAAAATAAAAATAGAAGTTGCAGAAAATTAAAAATGGAAATTCATTCATGAAACCACTATACCTTAACGATCTGTTTGGAAATAAAATAAAAAAGGAAGTCGAACAGAAAAGTAAATTGAATAAAAATGGAAGTTAAATAAAATTAAAAATAAAAGTTGCAAAAAATTAAAAATGGAAGTTAATTTGAGAAACCGCTATACCTTAACGATCTATTTGGAAATTAAATCAAAAAGGAAGTTTAATAGAAAAGTGAATTGAATAAAAATGGAAGTTGAATAAAAATAAAAGTGAAAGTTGCATAAAATTAACAATGGAAGTTCAATCCAGAAACCACTATACCTTAACGATCTATTTGGAAATTAAATAAAAAAGGAAGTTGAATAGAAAAGAAACTTGAATAAGAAAGGAAGTTAAATAAAAATAAAAATGGAAGTTGCAGAAAATTAAAAATGAAAGTTCATTTAAGAAACCACAATACCTTAACGATCTATTTGGAAATTAAATAAAAAAGGAAGTTGAATAGAAAAATAACTTCAATAAAAATGGAAGCTGAATAAAAATAAAAATGGAAGTTCCATAAAATTAAAAATGGAAGTTCATTAAAGAAACCACTATACCTTAACGATCTATTTGGAAATTAAATAAAAAAGGAAGTTTAATAGAAAGGTAAATTGAATAAAAATGGAAGTCGAAAAAAAATAAAAATAAAAGTTGCATAAAATTAAAAATGGAAGTTCAATCCAGAAACCACTATACCTTAACGATCTATTTGGAAATTAAATAAAAAATGAAGTTGATTAGAAAAAAATTTGAAGAAAAAAAGAAGTTGAATAGAAATAAAAATGGAGTAAGATTGTGTGTGGCCGACCTCCCAGATTTGAAAAGAAAAATTTTGCAGGAAGCTCATGGTTCTAAGTTTGCTGTTCACCCCGAGAACACCAAGATGTGTCAGGATGTGAAGCAGACGTTTTGGTGGCCAAATATGAAGGGAGAGATAGCTGAGTTTGTGTTCCAGTGTCTATATTGTCAACAAGTAAAAGCGGAACATCAAAGGCCAGCAGGGCTTCTTCAACCTTTGCCAATTCCTGAGTGGAAATGAGAGCACATCTCCATGGACTTTGTGGTTGGTTTGCCGAAGACACAAAAGGGTATGGATTCGATTTGGGTTATTGTGGATAGACTAACTAAGTCAGCACACTTTTTGCCTGTTAAGACCACCTTCAACGCCGATAAACTTGCTTTGTTGTATGTGAATGAAATTGTTAGACTTCATGGAGTGCCAATGTCAATTGTGTCAGACCGAGATCCGAAGTTGGTTTCCAGATTTTGGCAGAGCCTGCAAAGAGCTTTCGGAGCCGAGTTGAGGTTTAGCACAGCTTTTCATCCCCAGACGGATGGGCAAACAGAGAGGACGATTCAGACACTTGAAGATATGCTTAGACTATGTGTATTGGACCTCCAAGGAAGTTAGGGAGTACATTTGCCTTTGGTAGAATTTACCTACAACAACAGCTATCAAGCTAGCATTGGCATGGCGCCGTATGAGGCACTGTGTGGAAGGAAGTGCAGGTCGCCGATATGTTGGACCGAGGTAGGGGGCAAAGCTCTGCTTGGTCCTGACTTAATTCAAGTAACAACCGAGAAGATTAAGCTCGTTCAACAAAGAATCAAAACCGCACAGAGTCGACAAAAGAGTTATGCCGACCAAAGAAGAAGAGAGTTGGAATTTGAAGTCGGGGACCACGTGTTCCTAAAAATTTCACCGATGAAAGGAGTCACAAGATTTGGGAAGAAGGGTAAGTTAGCACCCCGTTACATCGGGCCTTTTGAAATTCTTGAGAAGATTAACCTCGTTGCCTACAGACTTACCTTGCCGCCAGGATTGAGCCAAGTCCATAATGTATTTCATGTTTCGATGTTGAGGAAATATATTCGAGATCCGCTACATGTGATCGACTATTTCGGAATTGTAATTAATGAAGATTTAGGCTATGAAGAGAAGCCGATACGGATTGTGGATAGGCAGGTGAAGCAGTTGAGAAGAAAGTCGATACCAATGGTGAAAGTTGAATGGAAGGAGCATTACGGAGAGGATGCTACATGGGAAATGGAAGAGGAAATGAAAGTCCGACATCCAAAATTGTTTTTGGAACAAGGTAACTCAAGTTTGGGGACCAAACTTCTTTAAGGGGGGTAGGATGTAACAACCCTCATTTTGACTTAGTCATACTTGCATACATTTATGGACGATCTTGTTTTAATATGTGCATTTGCAAATCTTGTCTTGTTTTGCTTGAATGATTGCTTGCATACTTTGTTCTTGCCTGGTGTGTTGCCGAGGTCGTCTTAAGCCTAGACACCTTTGAGACCTTTATCACTTAGAACTATCTTGGAACCCCTTTGGTTGACCTCCATCTTCACTCTGGCATATTGGCTGAGATGTCACCATCTAGGCTGAGGTGCGCGTCGCCTAGGCCGAGATGTGCATCATCTAGGTCGAGATGTTAATATTCTAGGCGTTCTAGATCCTTGATCCTTGCATTAGTGATTTTGTTCCTGGAATGGTATGACCTAGACCGAGGTGTGGCACATCTAGGTCAGGGTATGGCACAATTTAGTCAAGTGTCGTCCTTCCAAGCCGATGTCCTTTCCCCTTGATTGCGGAGTCTTGTTTTTAGCCAATGTCGTTACTTGCCAGTGTGTTCTTGCCGCCTAGCTTGTTGAGTACACTTTGTCTTGGTCTTGTCTTGTCATATCAGTCACCTTTTTGGATAGAGCCAATCAGCCGATGCCACGTGTCCCGGCAGAGGGATTAAGTCAGTGATTGTCGTGAGGGGCATATCTTTTTGTATCAAATATTGCCTTTTAGAGAGAGAAACTTTAGGAAGGAGAATGAGAAGTTTGAGCAAGAGAGAGTGAACTTCCAAGCTTGATCATTGGAGCTTGAGCTGTTAGATTCGTGTTTTGAGGTTAGAATCTTAACCTATTCTTGTTGTTCTTATTGATCATCTAGCTGCATTGCACGATCAAACCTGTTTTACACGCCATTCATCGATTTAAAGTTGGTTTTAGAAAGAGAAAACAGTTTTCATGTGTTTTTGAAGAAAAGCCTCGTTTGATCCGAAAGTTTGCATCAAGGCTCATGCTTTTGTGTTTGTTTTGATAAGATCCTTGAGTGTGGGTACCCAGGTCCATGTTTTTTAAATTATAGCATGAAATCTCAGCTTTTGTAATGGCCAGTTTTGATCTTTGCGTTCATCTTCTTCATACTCATGTTCTTCATGTTTATCAAGAGGGAAACCCAGATTTTCCCGACTTCGCTTTTGAATGTGGCCATCGAGGCTACACCTTGGCAAGGAGGTGTGGGACCTCGGCCTAGACCTGGTAGTTGCCCAGCGTGTTTTTCCAAAGATAAGAAACTGTGTTTCGATTTGATTGACTTAGTTTTTGAGGAATGCCGAGGTCATTTGCATGTAAGCTAGACTTGTTTTGAGTAGTGCATTCAATAGACTTTGCCATGTGTTGTAGGACTTGGACTTGCCTTGACCCCGACGTTTGAAGAACTAGGCGAGTGGTATTTTTGATAAAGCTATGTTATCAATGTTTTGATGAGCTTTGCTTTGCTTTGTTTTTGAAAGATATTTGTTAAGCATGAATGATTGTCCTTAGTTTTGTATCTCGCATTATACTTACTTGAATGACCTTCTTGGAAAGTCCCTTGTGCTTGAGGACTCTAAACTTTCGTAGCACATCTTGTTTGAAAAGTCCCTTGTGCTGGAGGACTCTAAACTTTCGCAGCACATCTTGTCTTGAAAGTCCCTTGTGCTGGAGGACTCTAAACTTTCGCAGCACTCTTGTGTGAAAAGGCTACGGGCCTTTGTAACATAGGTCTCTTGTGCTAAAGGACTCTAAACTTTTGTAGCACCCTTGTTTGAGATGCCTCTCTTACCTTGTCTTGTTTTGCCACTAACGGTTTACCGTGTGGATATGTTTGCCGGAATGTTATCGTTTGTAATATGTTGATGCTAGTAAGCACCCCTTGAAGCTTTGAAGATTTGTTGGATGGGCAAGGACCATCCCTTGTTATTTAAAGTTTTTGACTTGTATTGTTTTGAGAGGACTTCGGCTGTTATTCATGCAAACCCTTTATTATTTATACCATTCACTGAGTATCCAAGCTCACCCTCTCTATATATATATGTAGGTGATGAGCAAGAAGGCGGTGACGCCTAGATGTGATTCTGGAGCTTATTTTGGATTTTGATTATGTCGGCTTAACCTGTAATTACGTCGGCAGTCTTGAAAATTATACTTCTCGATTTGTAATACTTGTATGTTGCATACGTCGGCTTGAGAAGCCTTTTGATGAAGAAGTGTGTTTTGTATACATGTTATGTCGGCAATGAGGATGTCGGTAATCCTGAAGATTTTGCTTCTAGCTGTATTTCATGTATTTCGTTCATGTCGGCTTGTGAAGCCCTTTTGTTAATATGTAAGATGTAATTTGTACTTTGCTTCATTTGTAATTGAGTTGTAACCCATCTGCAGATGATTGCTATTTCATTTAACTTATGCACAACTCTTATGGACTAATCTGATTGTATGTATCGCTTCCGTACTTGTGAGCCCCCTATATTTATACTCTGTTGTGTGTGAATTTTGAAAATTGGCTTTCGGTAATCTCGGATTACTGGCCATCACGGCACCAAACTACAAGGGGCGGTTTGGGGTCATGACAAAAAGGAAGTTGAATAGAAAAGAAACTTGAATAAAAAAAGAAGTTGAATAGAAATGAAAATGGAAGTTGCAGAAAAATAAAATTGGAAGTTCATTTAAGAAACCACTATACCTTAACGATCTATTTGGAAATTAAATAAAAAAGGAAGTTGAATAGAAAAATAACTTGAATAAAAATGGAAGTCGAATAAATATAAAAATGGAAGTTGTAGAAAATTAAAAATGGAAGTTCAATCAAGAAACCATTATACCTTAACGATCTATTTGGAAATTAAATAAAAAAGGAAGTTGAATAGAAAAATAACTTGAATAAAAATGGAAGTCGAATAAATATAAAAATGGAAGTTGTAGAAAATTAAAAATGGAAGTTCAATCAAGAAACCATTATACCTTAACGATCTATTTGGAAATTAAATAAAAAAGGAAGTTTAATAGAAAAGTAAATTGAGTAAAAATGGAAGTTGAATAAAAATAAAAAGGAAAGTTGCAAAAAATTAAAAATGGAAGTTCAATCCAGAAACCAATATACGTTAACGATCTATTTGGAAATTAAATAAAAAAGGAAGTTGAGTAGAAAATAAACTTGACTGAAAAAGGAAGTTAAATAAAAATAAAAATGGAAGTTGCAGAAAATTAAAAATGGAAGTTCATTCAAGAAACTACTATACCTTAATGATCTATTTGGAAATTAAATAAAAAAGGAAGTTGAATAGAAAAATAACTTGAATAAAAATGGAAGTTGCTGAAAATTAAAAATGGAAGTTCATTCAAGAAACCACTATACCTTAACGATCTATTTGGAAATTAAATAAAAAAGGAAGTTTAATAGAATAGTAAATTCAATAAAAATGGAAGTTGAATAAAAATAAAAATGAAAGTTGCATAAAATTAAAAATGGAAGTTCAATCCAGAAACCACTATACCTTAACAATCTATTTGGAAATTAAATAAAAAAAAGAAATTGAATAGAAAAGTAAATTGAATAAAAATGGAAGTCGAATAAAAATAAAAATGGAAGTTGCAAAAAATTCAAAATGAAGTTCATTCAAGAAACCATTATACCTTAACGATCTACTTGGAAATTAAATAAAAAAGGAAGTTTAATAGAAAAGTAAATTGAATAAAAATGGAAGTTGAATAAAAATAAAAATGAAAGTTGCATAAAATTAAAAATGGAAGTTCAGTCCAGAAACCACTATATCTTAACGATCTATTTGGAAAATAAATAAAAAAGGAAGTTGAGTAGAAAAGAAACTAGAATGAAAAAGGAAGTTAAATAAAAATAAAAATGGAAGTTCAGAAAATTAAAAATGGAAGTTCAATCCAGAAAACACTATACCTTAACGATCTATTTGGAAATTAAATAAAAAAGGAAGTTGAATAGAAAAGAAACATGAATAAAAAAAGAAGTTGAATAAAAATAAAAATGGAAGTTGCAGAAAAATAAAATTGGAAGGTCATTCAAGAAACCACTATACCTTAACGATCTATTTGGAAATTAAATAAAAAAGGAAGTTGAATAGAAAAATAACATCAATAAAAATGGAAGTCGAATAAAAATAAAAATGGAAGTGGCAGAAAATTAAAAATGGAAGTTCATTCAAGAAACCACTATACCTTAACGATTTATTTTAAAATTAAATAAAAATGTAAGTTTAATAGAAATGTAAATTGAATAAAAATGGAAGTTGAATAAAAATAAAAATGAAAGTTGCTTAAAATTAAAAATGGAATTTCAATACAGAAACCACTATACCTTAACGATCTATTTGGAAATTAAATAAAAAAGGAAGTTGAGTAGAAAAGAAACTTGATTGAAAAAGGAAGTTAAATAAAAATAAAAATGGAAGTTCAATCCAGAAAACATTATACGTTAACGATCTATTTGGAAATTAAATAAAAAAGGAAGTAGAATAGAAAAGTAACTTGAATAAAAGTGGAAGTTACTAAAAAATAAAAATGGAAGTTGCAGAAAATTAAAAATGAAAATTCATTCAAAAAACCACTATACCTTAACGATCTATTTGGAAATTAAATAAAAAAGGAAGTTTAAAAGAAAAATGACTTGAATAAAAAAGGAAGTCGAAGAAAAATAAAAATGGAAGTTGCAGAAAATTAAAAATGGAAGTTCATTCAAGAAAGCACTATACCTTAACGATCTATTTGGAAATTAAATAAAAAAGGAAGTTTAATAGAAAAGTAAATTATATAAAAATGGAAGTCGAATAAAAATAAAAATGAAAGTTGCATAAAATTAAAAATGGAAGTTCAGTCCATAAACCACTATATCTTAACGATCTATTTGGAAATTAAATAAAAAAGGAAGTTGAGTAGAAAAGAAACTAGAATGAAAAAGGAAGTTAAATAAAAATAAAAATGGAAGTTCAGAAAATTAAAAATGGAAATTCAATCCAGAAACCACTATACCTTAACGATCTATTTGGAAATTAAATAAAAAAGGAAGTTGAATAGAAAAGAAACTTGAATAAAAAAAGAAGTTGAATAAAAATAAAAATGGAAGTTGTAGAAAATTAAAATTGGAAGTTCATTCAAGAAACCCCTATAGCGATCCCGGGTTTACCCTTGTTGTACAGTGATCCGGACATGTGTCCGTGGATGTTGGTAGTTGTTTATTATCTTGTTTGCAGCCTTTTTACTTCGTATTTGAGTTATAGGATGTGTTGGGCAGGTTTGTTACAGGTTAGTGGTTTTTGGAAGCCTGGTGCTGCGGCCCAGATTTTTGGATCTTCGCTCGAGTGAGAGTTGAGTTTGTGTCTGGTGGGTCGAGCCAGAGTGGCTTCGCTCGAGCGAGCGATTGCGTCTGGTTCTGGACCTGAGAGCTGCATTTCTTGGCTCGAGCGAGTTTTCTTCACTCGAGCGGTTTGGTTTGTTCTTCGCTCGAGCGAGAAGTCTGTCGCTCGGGCGTGCTTCTAGTTGCAGACCTGAGGGTTTGAGTTGTTAGCTCGAGCGAGCATTCTTTCGCTCGAGCGCACTTCTGAGTTTTCGGCTCGAGCGAGAACTTCTTGGCTCGAGCGAGAGTTTTCTGTGTCTGGTCGCTCGAGCGACAAAGTCTTCGCTCGAGCGAGCGTGTTTTATATCAGCGGACAGTAACATTTTTGAACATCAGTTTTTCACTTTCCTTTTCTTTCAAACCCTAGATCCGAGACTCTCTCTCTCTAAACCTACACTCTCTCTAAGATTTGATCTCACTAGAGTGTGAATCTAACCTAGGGCCTTTGTTAAAAAGATAGAGGGCGTTGAGAGCTTCGACTTAATCTGAAAAAGTTTGGATTTGGAGCACGTTGATCTTCGAGTCTTCATCTCCTTTTTGGCTCAAACTTCGAGGTAGGGATATCCTACTCCTCTCTATGGATTTTGCCTTTAAGTTTTGGTATTTTGAGATGTTGGGGTTAGTTTGGTAATTTTGTGAGAATTTGGGGCTTTTGTGTTATTTTACAAAAGTTGGGGTTTTATTTATAATAAACCTAGATGCATGTTTGGCATGGAGAAACGAAATAAATGTTGAATAATTGATGAAAATGGGACCTAAGGGTTGAAATGTTAATTATGGAAAATGACCTAATTACATTGTTTGATTAATTGGGATAATTAATTGTGAGAAATGAGGAAATGAAATAGAATTGTTGAGATTGGGAATGTATGGGGTTAAAAGGTGTAGTTGAATTGTTTATCACACACCGAAATAACATGTTGATTGAATATCCATTGTGTATTTATTTTCTGTATAGAAATAACTGCTTTGGGCTATCGGTGGAGGATAGTCGTGATTGTTGTAGACAATGCATGATGATTAGGCAAACAAAAACTAATCAATGGAATGTGTCATGGAATTTGACGATTGATAGAATACATTAACTATATGTATTGAGTGATTGTATATAGAACCAATGTGTTTGTATACGTTATGTGTAGAGGAGGAGATGGGGATGTACTCCGCGGTTTAGGGGAAGATGGGGGATGTACCTCTAAACCGGATAGTGTTGGGAGAAGAAAGGGGATGAACTCCGTAGATACAGCTCATATGCTTGTCTAGAGAAGTGAAGATAGAGCTCATATGCTTATCTTTGTGAAGTGTGGATACAGCTTATATGCTTATCTGTGAAAGTGGGATATTGTCGTTATACATATCTGTTGAGAATGTGGATACAGCTTATATGCTTATCTGTGAATGTGGGATATAGTTTTTATACATATCTGTTGAAATGATGGTAGAGATAATATGCTTATCTGTTGAAAAAGGGGAAAATGAAAAGTAACTTGGACTCATAAGTCGTATGACATAAATAAGTGATTTATGGGAATGTATCAGAGTTGGCCATCTATCAATTGCTAATCTTTTAGTCATTGTTCATGGTTGGTTTAGTGTATTTCTACTGGGCTGTGGCTCACCCTATATGGGAATATCATTTTCAGGTACAGGTAGCATGCCACCTCCAAGGACATAGCTTGGGAGGCTAGAGGCGGACATACTTTTGTCGTTTTATTTTTGATATATTACATGTAAATTCAAGCCAAGGGCTTAAGGTGTAAATGAGCTAGCACTCTTTTGTTGTAACCAAGTGTTAACTTGGAAAGCTGTAAGCCCGTAGGGCATTTTACTTTGTTGTTAACATGTAATACTTTTGTAATCAAACTCTGATGAATAGAAGAATGTGGTTATTTCATATGTCAATGAAGGTCTTATTTGATGGGTTTAATGTTATTATTTTGAGGGCGTTACAACTTGGTATCAGAGCGTACCGGGTTCGAATACTTTGGGTACGTGGGAAGTGATTAGTATCACAATGGGTTTGTCTCGCTTGATAGAGACTTAAATGTAGTGTCATATGCTACGTGCTTAATTGATAACATGCTTATGTGACTATGTGGGTATGGGATTTAGTTTCTAGGATGTTGATTGGATCCTTGGGTTTCTGGGAGTCTTGTTGGAAAGGCACTTGATCAATGCTGTTTCTAACCAGAACTCTAGTAACGCCTCGGGACTATCATTATCCGGAAATGAAATTCGTAAGTGCTTATGTGTTTATGTGCTTACGTGGAGTGAATTACAGTTGTCCATGCATTAGGACGTGAGTGTTTAGTTTTGGCACATTTGTGAATGTGCTAACGTTCTGTATTACCTTTATTAGGATGTCAGGACGAGGAAGGGGTGCTAGGCGTGGTAGACCTGCAAGGCAGGAAATACCGTTACCGGAGGAGATTCCGACAGTGCAGGGGGGAGTTGGTCAGGCCAATGTGGCCGAGCCAGCGGGTCAGCAGGCTATGGGTGCCTTGGCCAGAGAGATAGCAGGAGCTTTGGGTATTCTTAGAGCTGGGAATCAGGCAGCTGAGGCAGGGCCTTCTTTCTTGAAGAGGGAGTTTTTTCGGTCTAATCCGGATGAGTTTATCGGGGATCCGAAGGAGCCACTGAAGGCTGATAAGTGGCTAGAGCAAATGAGTAAGACGTTCGAGATGCTTGGCATCGAGGACGGAGCACTGAAAGTGACCTTGGCATCCTTCCAGCTGAAGGGAGATGCGGGTCAATGGTGGAAGTACGAGAAGGCTCGTGTTGGTGGTACTTGGGAGGCGTTTGTAAATGCTTTTCAGGAAAGGTTTTTGTCTGCAGCAGCTAGGGAGAAGCTGAGGGATCAGTTTAGCTGGCTTAGTCAGCAGGGCTTGTCAGTGGCCGAGTTTGAGGCTACTTTTACCAGTCTGTCCAGGTTTGCACCTGAACTGGTGGCGTCTGAGGAACGCCGTTGCTATGAGTTTGAGCGGAAGTTGAGGCGGGGCCTCAAGTTGAGGGTTGGTGGGTCTTACATCCGGGAGTACAGACACCTAGTGGATGCTGCAGCTCATATGGAGCTCATGATGCAGGAGGAGGATGAGGGGCAGAGAGGCTCCAAGAGGAGCCAAGATGGCCAGAATGATGGCAGGAGGCAGAGGGGTTATAACCCTCAGCAGTCGCAGGGTGGTGTTGCTAGATCGACCTTCCCAGTGCCGAGTGCAGGCTCCGGGAGAGGTGGTCAGGGGGATTTCACCTGTTACAAGTGTGGCCAGCTGGGTCACAAGGTTTCTGTTTGCCCGCAGAAGGGTGGGGGTCAGAGAGCTGCTTCTTCTTCAGCTAGACCGCAGAGTCAGAGTTTGGGCAGGGGGCAGCCCTTGTCTTGTTATCAGTGTGGACAGCCTGGGCACCTGAAGAGGTTTTGCCCACAGTTGAGTGCCACTTCGGGAGCGTCTGGTTCCAGGCAGACGCAGGGTTTTCAGCCAGCTCAGTCTGTGCAGGCCTCGAGGGCCAATCCGGGGGCTTCGTCGTCCCAATCAGTGCAGCAGTCGTATGCTCCTAGAGGTGAGCAGGTAGACCAGGGGCCTACGGGGCGCGTGTATGCTGTTACCGCGCAGGATTTAGTACCGGCTCCATCGGTAGTGAGAGGTACTTTTCTGTTTTGCAACTCGGTTGCTAATGTGTTGATAGACACGGGTGCATCTCATTCTTTTGTATCTGCTGCATTTGCATCTGTTTTGGAACTGGAGTTAGCATAGTTAGCATCTCCTATCTGTGTGGTGTCACCTCTTGGTGGTGAGTTGATTCTGAAACAGGGTGTTAGAGGCTGTGATATAGAGGTCGCCGACTATAGGCTTCCTTTTCCGTTTGTTGTCATGCCCATGAAGGGCTTTGATGTTATTTTGGGTATGGACTGGCTATCGTCATACCGGGCTGTTATCGATTGCTACCGCCAGAGGGTCACGTTATGTACCTTGAGCGGGGAGTGGTTCCATTTCTTGGGAGACCGGGTTGGTTGTGTGTTGCCACCGGGGTATGATTCGCGAGGGCGAAGTGAGCTTAGTAGTCTACTTGCCAGCTTTGAGAGTGGTGAGAGTGGTGAGACCCAGCTTGTGTTGCCGAGGGTGGTTTGTGAGTATTCGGATGTCTTTCCCGAAGATCTTGTTAGTTTGCCACCTCACCGAGAGATAGAGTTCTCTATTGATTTAGTGCCTGGCACGGCGCCGATTTCTATGGCACCTTACCGTTTTGCTCCAGCAGAGTTGGTTGAGTTGAAAGTTCAGCTCCAGGAATTGCTAGATAAGGGCTTTGTTCGCCCTAGTGTTTCGCCGTGGGGAGCACCGGCCCTCTTTGCTAAAAAGAAAGATGGTGCCTTGAGATTGTGTATTGACTATCGGAAGTTGAATCGGGCTACGGTTAAGAATAAGTATCCTATGCCCCGTATAGATGATTTGTTTGACCAGTTGAAGGGTTCTCGTTGTTTCTCTAAGATAGACTTGAGATCGGGTTACCACCAGTTGAGGGTTAGAGAAGAGGATATTCCTAAGATGGCATTCCGTACGCGGTATGGCCATTACGAGTTTCTGGTGATGCCATTCGGGCTTACCAATGCACTGGCAGTCTTTATGGACTTGATGAACCGGATCTTTCGGGAATTCTTGGATCGGTTTGTAGTCGTTTTTGTGGACGACATCCTTATCTATTCGCCTTCTAAGGAGGAGCACGAGGCACACTTGAGAGTGGTGCTTGAGTTACTTAGAGCCCATAGGCTGTATGCCAAGTTTGGGAAGGGTGAGTTCTAGCTGAGGGAAGTCAAATTCTTGGGCCACGTGGTATCCGGGGAAGGGGTGTCTGTTGATACATCCAAGGTTGAGGCAGTGCAAGATTGGGCACAGCCTAAGAGTGTGTTTGAGATCCGCAGTTTTCTGGGATTGGCTGGGTATTACCGTCGGTTTGTGAAAGATTTCTCCAGGCTAGCTTCGCCGTTGACTAGGCTGACTCGGAAGGGAGTCAAGTTTGTGTGGAGTGAGACTTGTGAAAAGTCGTTCCAAGAGTTAAAGGTTAGATTGACCACCGCTCTGGTTTTGATTATTCCGGAGAGAGGGTTGGGTTATGCGGTTTATTGTGATGCCTCACGAGAGGGTTTGGGTTGTGTGTTAATGCAAGAGGGGAAAGTGGTAGCTTATGGCTCACGTCAGTTGAAAATACACGAGAAGAATTACCCCACACATGACCTAGAGTTAGCAGCAGTGATCTTTGCCTTGAAGATTTGGAGGCACTACCTTTATGGTGAGAGGTTCGAGGTATTCTCGGACCACAAGAGTTTGAAGTATCTGTTTACACAGAGAGACTTGAATTTGAGGCAGAGAAGATGGATGGAGTTCATTGAGGACTATGATTTTGAGTTACACTATCACCCGGGAAAGGCCAATGTTGTGGCCGATGCCCTTAGTAGGAAGTCCATTAGTGGTGTAGCTTGTATAGCCATCCGGGAATGGGAGATGTTGGGAGCACTTGGCGAGTTTGATTTGCTACTGGGCGAATCTGTTGAGGCTGCGGCCTTGTTTTCTGTTGTTGCGCAGCCTACACTTGTGACTAGAGTGTTAGAGGCACAGAGAGGTGACCTTGAGGTAGAATCCCACCGAGAGAAGATCTCCAGTGGGAAGGTTGAGAAGGGTTTGACGGTGTATCCCGACCTGAGTGTGAGATACCGAGACCGTTTGTTTATACCGGAGTCTTGCCGAGAGGAAGTACTCCGAGAGTTTCACCATTCACGTCTTGCGGTGCATCCGAGAGGCACTAAGATGTATCGGGATTTGGGTCGCCAGTTTTGGTGGCGGGGTATGAAGAGAGATGTGGCAGTTTTCGTGTCTATGTGTCTTACTTGCCAGCAAGTGAAGGCCGAGCATCAGAGGCCAGCGGGTTTGTTGCAACCCTTGCCTATTGCCGAGTGAAAGTGGGAGCATGTCACTATGGACTTCGTTGTAGGTCTTCCGAGGACTCAGCGGGGTAGTGATGCTATTTGGGTGGTTGTAGACCAGTTGACTAAGTCGGCGCACTTCATTCCTATGCGCGTGAGAGATTCGGTAGATCATCTTGCCGACTTGTATATTCGGGACATAGTGAGATTGCACGGGGTCCCAGTGACGATCGTCTCAGATAGAGATCCTCGTTTTACTGCTAGGTTGTGGCAGAGTTTGCAGAGTGCCTTGGGCACTAAGTTGACCTTTAGTATGGCTTATCATCCTCAGGCTGATGGACAGTCCGAGCGTACTATTCAGATCCTTGAAGATATGCTTCGGGGTTGTGTCCTTGACTTTAGCGGGACGTGGGAGAGGCACTTGCCATTGGTAGAGTTTGCCTATAACAACAGTTTTCAATCTAGCATCGGTATGGCACCGTTTGAGGCCTTGTATGGCCGACTGTGTAGGTCTCCAGTGTGTTGGGCGGAGGTGGGTAATGCACCTTTGTTGGGTCCGGAGTTGGTTCGGGAGACGACGGAGAAAGTTGAGCTTATCCGTAGGAGGCTTGTTACAGCCCAGAGTTGTCAGAAATCTTATGCTGACCGTAGGAGGAGGCCTTTGGCGTTTGAGGTAGGTGATCATGTCTTTCTGAAGATATCACCTAGACGAGGTTTGATGAGGTTTGGGAAGTTATCCCCTCGGTTTATTGGTCCTTTTGAGATCCTTGAGAGGATTGGCGAGGTTGCTTATCGGTTAGCCTTACCGCCGCAGTTGTCCGGAGTTCATGACGTGTTTCATGTGAGTATGCTTCGGAAGTACGAGCCAGATCCATCACATGTATTGGATTGGACCGATTTAGAGGTAGATGAGGATGCCTCGTATGAGGAGAGACCGGTTCGGATCTTGGATAGGCGGGATCAGGTCCTGCGTGGCAAGACCATTCCTTTGGTGAAAGTCTTGTGGAAACATCACGGAGTGGAGGAAGCCACTTGGGAACGTGAGTTGGAAGTCCGTGAGAAATATCCGGACTTGTTTGTTGATATGTAATCTTGTATTTAAATTTTGAACTATTGTTGAACTTAAGAGCTTTTATATATGTCTTAAGTTGTGAAACATTGAAAATGTTTTGGTTTATTGGAAGTATGTTTGGAACTTGCCTCATACGGAAGTTGAATGTAACACTATATATGTTGAATATATTGTTGAAATTAGAAAGATAATGCGTAATGTTGATGCATGTTAAAAGTACATATGTTGTTTAATATTGTGAAATGCCTCTTGTTAAAGGGGTGGGATGACCGGTAATGGGTCGAATCGTTGAATGTTAAAGTGTAACATTGTTTAAAATGGAGAAAAACCTGTTTTTGAAACTTGTGCTAAATTTCGGGGACGAAATTCTTTAAGGGGGGGAGGTTATAGCGATCCCGGGTTTACCCTTGTTGTACAGTGATCCGGACATGTGTCCGTGGATGTTGGTAGTTGTTTATTATCTTGTTTGCATCCTTTTTACTTCGTATTTGAGTTATAGGATGTGTTGGGCAGGTTTTTTACAAGTTAGTGGTGTTTGGAAGCCTGGTGCTGCTGCCCAGATTTTTGGATCTTCGCTCGAGCGAGGAGTTGGTCGCTCGAGCGAGAGTTGAGTTTGTGTCTGGTTGGTCGAGCCAGAGTGGCTTCGCTCGAGCGAGCGATTGCGTCTGGTTCTGGACCTGAGAGCTGCATTTCTTGGCTCGAGCGAGTTTTCTTCGCTCGAGCGGTCTGGTTTGTTGAGCGTGCTTCTAGTTGCAGACCTGAGGATTTGAGTTGTTAGCTCGAGCGAGCATTCTTTCGCTCGAGTACACTTCTGAGTTTTCGGCTCGAGCGAGAACTTCTTGGCTCGAGCCAGAGTTTTCTGTGTCTGGTCGCTTGAGCGACAAAGTCTTCGCTCGAGCGAGCGTGTTTTATATCAGCGGACAGTAGCGTTTTTGAACATCAGTTTTTCACTTTTCTTTTCTTTCAAACCCTAGATCCGAGACTCTCTCTCTCTAAACCTACACTCTCTCTAAGATTTGATCTCCCTAGAGTGTGAATCTAACCTAGGGCCTTTGTTAAAAAGATAGAGGGCGTTGAGAGCTTCGACTTAATCTGAAAAAGTTTGGATTTGGAGCACGTTGATCTTCGAGTCTTCATCTCCTTTTTGGCTCAAACTTCGAGGTAGGGATATCCTACTCCTCTCTATGGATTTTGCCTTTAAGTTTTGGTATTTTGAGATGTTGGGGTTAGTTTGGTAATTTTGTGAGAATTTGGGGCTTTTGTGTTATTTTACAAAAGTTGGGGTTTTATTTATAATAAACCTAGATGCATGTTTGGCATGGAGAAACGAAATAAATGTTGAATCATTGATGAAAATGGGACCTAAGGGTTGAAATGTTAATTATGGAAAATGACCTAATTACATTGTTTGATTAATTGGGATAATTAATTGTGAGAAATGAGGAAATGAAATAGAATTGTTGAGATTGGGAATGTATGGGGTTAAAGGGTGTAGTTGAATTGTTTATCACACACCGAAATAAAATGTTGATTGAATATCCATTGTGTATTTATTTTCTGTATAGAAATAACTGCTTTGGGCTATCGGTGGAGGATAGTCGTGATTGTTGTAGACAATGCATGATGATTAGGCAAACAAAAACTAATCAATGGAATGTGTCATGGAATTTGACGATTGATAGAATACATTAACTATATGTATTGAGTGATTGTGTATAGAACTAATGTGTTTGTATACGTTATGTGTAGAGGAGGAGATGGGGGATGTACTCCACGGTTTAGGGGAAGATGGGGGATGTACCTCTAAACCGGATAGTGTTGGGAGAAGAAAGGGGATGAACTCCGTAGATACAGCTCATATGCTTGTCTAGAGAAGTGGAGATAGAGCTCATATGCTTATCTTTGTGAAGTGTGGATACTGCTTATATGCTTGGTATAGTGGTTTTTTGAATGAACTTCCATTTTTAATTTTCTGCAACTTTCACTTTTATTTTTATTCAACTTCCATTTTTACTCAATTTACTTTTCTATTAAAATTCCTTTTTTATTTAATTTCCAAATAGATCGTTAACGTATAGTGGTTTCTTGAATGAACTTCCATTTTTAATTTTCAGCAACTTCCATTTTTATTTTTATTTGACTTCCATTTTTATTCAATTTACTTTTCTATTAAACTTCCTATTTTATTTAATTTCCAAACAGATCGTTAAGGTATAGTGGTTTCTTGAATGAACTTCCATTTTTAATTTTCTGCAACTTTCATTTTTATTTTTATTCAACTTCTATTTTTATTCAATTTATTTTTCTATTCAGTTTCCTTTTTTATTTAATTTCCAAATAGATCGTTTCTTGAATGAACTTCCATTTTTAATTTGCTGCAACTTTTATTTTTATTTTTATTCAACTTCCATTTTTATTCAATTTACTTTTCTATTCAACTTTCTTTTTTATTTAATTTCCTAATAGATCGTTCAGGTGTAATGGTTTCTTGAATGAATTTCTATTTTTAATTTTCTGCAACTTCCATTTTTATTTTTAAGTAACTTCCATTTTTATTCAAGTTACTTTTCTATTCAACTTCATTTTTTATTTAATTTCCAAATAGATCGTTGACGTATAGTGGTTCTGGATTGAACTTCCATTTTTAATTTTATACAACCACTACAACAAAATGGTACTTTAATGACAAAATCATTTCGTCTCCAATAGTGAAAAATTCGTCACCAAATTCATCCGTGACGAAATAATTTCGTCACCACGTTCGTCCCCAATTCGTCGTCACTAAAAGTACCCGGTGACGAAAATTTATTTTGTCACCTATTATTGGCATTTGGTGACGAAATATTTCGTCACTAAATGTTAAATATTTGGTCATCTATAATATCCATTTCGTCACCAAAATTAAATAAAATTTTATTATATTTATTTTAGATGACAAAATATTTCGTCATTAAAAATAGTGATAAAGTTTTTAGTAACAAAAATATCGTCACCAAAAGATGAAAAAAAAGACCCTTCAGTGACGAAAACTTTTTGTCAAGAAATATTTTAATTTAGTGATGAAATAGTGAATATTTGTGACAAAATTATTTGTTGGGATTAGAAAGTTTTAGTGTCAATTTTTTTCGTCACCAATAATAAATAATTTTTAAAAATTGAGGGGAGGGTTATATTTGCAATTTATATATTTTTTTCAATAAACAATACCTGTACATTTTAATAATCTATTAAATAAAATATTTAATACAAATCAATATAAAATTAACTTGTTCATTATCATAAAACAACTCAAGCAAAATACATGTCTCATAGTATCAAGAAATTAATATATAACATCCAAATTATAACATCTATTTTAGTAAAATCAAAAACTACAACACAATCAAAATAACTTGTGCATTTTAATAACCTGCTGAATATAATATCCATTACAAATCATTACAAAAACCTGTTCATTTGGTAATATCAACAAAAACCTGTTCATTTTAATCTATTCAATAAAATATCAACAAAAAGATAAGATCCATCACAATATAATCATAGCCCACAACAACATAGTCAAAATACATGTTTGGTAATATCAACAAAAAGTACAACTACACTGTGATGGATGTGTCTGGTAATATCAACAAAAAACTCTTGCTATGCAGGTTACCAAATTCGTTCATCTCCAATCTGCCATTTAAAAAAGAAAAAAGAAAAAAAAGACAACAACAAAAGGTTAAGGTAACCATTCACTAAATATGTTAATATGCAACCTATAAGAGAAAAAAATAAAAATTTCAAAGTAAATTTTAAACCAAATTTTTACCGTGCTTGTTCTGTAAATTTTTACAACTTACATTAGTTCCTCCCAATGTGTTCATAATATTTCTTGGCCTTTTAACGACTATTTCAAGATTTTACTCCCTAACGGCCTATTTTCAAGCCTAAATGTTTTCCAACCGAGAGTCCTATGATTGTTCTGTAAGTTTTCACAACTTATGTTGATTCCTCCCAAAGTGTTCGTGATAATTTCTGATAATCTCAAGGTGTTTGTGATGTTTTTCGGGCCTTTAGATGCATACTTCACTATTTTCCCGGGACCTTGTGCCTAAATGTCAAAAGTAGTTTTTTATTCTACCCTAGTTAAAGAAGAAATGTTCTACTAAATTAACATATAAACATAATATACTAACCAAGAAGCTTGTTCATCTGAATCTGAACTTTCCCCATTCTCAAAATTTCCCGTGATACCTTTCTGCGTCAAACACTCTATGATACTTTGTATCTTCTTGCTTTGTTTCTTCTCTGACTTTTGAAACCTTGCAATTTGTTCATTTTGCTGTGCTATTTGCATCTCAAGGCGTTGAACATAGTCACTATTTTCAGCAGGTACAACAGTAGTCTTCATAGAAGAAGAAGGCCTCAAGCCGAGTCCTTTCACATAACCTGACCTTGGCTTAAGCACCTTAACTGACAACTCCTCTTGGCTTAAAGGGATCACACCAGTCTGCGAGAGGTGTTCGGCTTGCGTCTTTATCATGTTGTCCTGTTAATTTAAAATAAATCGAACAATTATTAGTTATTCTACCCTACAAAGCAAATAAATAATTTTATCAAAATTAATATGCATTGCCTTGTACATACATAATTAGCTTGGCTCTCCGACGAAATCCATTCATGTGTGTTCGAATTATAGTGGATGGACTTGTAAAACTTTGCCAAATCAGGAACTTCTCCATTTGCAATTATCTGATTCATTTGTTTTTTAATGTTATTTCAAATATTTAAATAACAAAGCCTACTAATCTGATAAAATAAAATAGCAGAACACACCGAGCTGTGCACCCTAACCGGGATTGATTTTGATCCACATCTATGTTTTGTTTTCATTTGCATCCTATTATTCACATTAGTTAGTGATTGTTCCTACACGATTGAAACACCAATAAAAACAACAAAACTTAACATTAGTAAGAAGAAAATTAATTTTTGACAATTAACATAAAACATTATACCATGAATTCTTTACTATTCCACTTCTTGTCAATTAGAGATGTCCATTGATTAAGAGTAACACTTGTAGGTGGGTGGCTTCTCGCGTACTCCTCCCCTCTTGCATCCTTAAGTTGCTTGTATTGTTTGTGCAACCTATAGGTGAAGCTACTCAATCGCCGACCAAACTGTGCGTTTAAAGTCCTTGCTACATCACTCGGATTGCCTTGTAGATCAAACTGATCCTACAAAATCAAATCATTTTTTTTTATAAGTTAAATAACCTAAATTTCAGACAAGCAGCAATGAGCCTGACTAAACAACAAAGAAAAAAAGATTGCATCAACAGATGTGTTAACAGATGTGTTAACAGTTGCAATTTAATTCCTAGAAGTCTTTGATATGCTACCATGTAATATCTTGTTTAGCAGCAAGTTCTTATAATCACCCTAACAAAGAGAGTAGTTCTTTCACACAAGAAGCAAAAACTTGAGCATAACCGAGCAACAAACTGAATTAAACCCCTATGTTACACCATTTTTCTCTAATCCTTTCCATCTATGACCTCAATTTCAGTTTCAAAAAGTATAGAAGGCAATAATTACCTTCTATATTTCAGTTTCAATTTCTATGCAATAATTACCATGTAATTTCAGTTTCAATTTCAATTTTCATGTGTCATGCCTCTTTTACTTGACAATAATTACCTCCAAGCGTTGGATCATTGGCTTCTTATCAGCATCGTGAACCTTCTTCCACCTACAAATGCTAAAGTCTGGTAATTGCGTTCGAACCTCTATGCCAATCTTGGAGGCCAACTTAGACGCTTGATCTCCTACTGGCGCACAGAACTGTTCAGGTACAGGAATTCAACTTGATCTTCTACAACTATATAACATAATTCAACTTTAATTGGAAAATATAGACAATATAATTATTCACCATTAAATAAAAGAAGAAAAACATAATCCCAAAATATCCAAAACACCTTATTTGAAAGGTACTTTACGTAAGCTTGTCATACCAAAATAGATCAAATGTTTCTAGCAAACTTGTCGCCAAACCATAATCCAAAAGGTACAAAATATAAACTTGGCACGTGACAAAAGTACTCAAAAACATTACTCATCATGTGAACCATGTATTTTTGGAAAGCAACATCGTGATAATTTTATAGTTCAATTTGTATGAGCTCAAAATCTGTGATGTGTATTGCCACTTAAACCTTTGACAGTCTAACATCCAAATTAGATTTATAAGATTGCAATAGACTTTGATTTACCACGAGTAAAATGCAGTTAAATATGGTACCCAAATGTAGCATTTAAGTAAGGAAAGAAATGCGAACAGAAAAAAGACGAATGTAATAGTTACATATGTTAGGAAAAGTTGTTAGATTTATGGTCCAAAAGGGGAAATTTTTTTTTGCAAATAATCACATTTTTCTTGTTTTTCTATTTCTACTCCATATACAATAAACAAAAATTACACCAAAAAATTCTAACATAAAATTTTAAAGTAAATTAATAAAAAAAAAATAATTCCAAAAAATACATTGAATTGGACCACAAGTTGATGCTTGCTTGTGCTTCCCACTTTCTTCCTTTAGCTCTTGTAAAGATAAAGAAATGATAAAAGGGTGAGAGAAGGGCACAAAGGAGTTAGGGATTTTTGGAAGGTTGCTCTCTCAAAACCCAAAGTGTTGCACATGGGACAAAGGTGTCTATGTATTCCATTTCCTCTTTGATGTTTTTTGCTTTCAGAATTTTGAGGGCAGTGGATTTGCCTTGATTGTCCCAACAGTAGACTCCCCACACTAGGGCACTTCCCCCTAATCTTGTCCTAATAGTCCGAAGACATGTTGGGGCCATTCGCTCCTCATTGGTCCTCTAATCTCTCACTATGTGTTTAGTTGGGTTTTGTAGTGCATCTCTTCCATTGAGATAATTTAAAATGTTTCTTTTATGCTATAATAATTTGTGAAAGTTTGTTAAAGAGACACCAAGATTATATGAAATCCCATTGATTGGATGAATATTCATTCCACTACCAAAAGGGAAGATGAGAGTTTGCTAAAATACAATGAAGGCATGGCAAAAGGGGGGTCAACTCATCCATAATGATCTTCATGAAGCTATCACACCACTTTACAAAATTTTCAAAATTACAAGTCTATATACACAAATAGGAAGGAGAAGGGAAGACTTTACTCCATGCCACACCCTTCCCTTGTCTTACTTTATTCATATATAGTAAATGCTATTTTGATATCAAAAATATATATGTTTAGTGAATGTTATTTTGATAAGCAATCTTATCTATTAGACCACTCTCCCACCCCAGACCGCCTTGTCTATCTCATCCTATTTGATATAAGCTTTTACAGATTTTTGTAATAGTGTGTTTGTAAGGGAATTTTGAAGAATTCAAATGTCCTTAATTCAGTTGGTCTGGTAGCATTTCCAATCAATCAGTAAGTTATTTGGATAACACTTTGCGTATTGAAGAGAGTTGTTCATGATCCTTATTTTTCTATCTTAGTACATATCAATGCTAAGTTTAATATTGAAAATGCAAGATTTTTTGGGCAAAGAAAAAAAAAAAAGAGGTGCATTATATGGACTACATAGAATAGGAGATTTTTTTTTTTTTTAAAAGATCATTTATATGATCCATCAATACTAAATATATATTTATCACGGTATAATTGGGTATAATTGGGATGGAACCGGATTACCATTCCCTAACATTGTCTAATTACTTTCAAGTTTTTCATTTCATTTTCATCTAAATGCCCATCCTACCTTAAAAAACTCTCAAATCATTTCCATTAGGGTCGGGACGGTTAGTGGCCTGGTGAGTCAGTTTTCATTTGGTTATCCCAATACAAACAAAATTAAATTGCAGAACCAATATTTTTTATTTTTTTTTTGGAACTCAAATTGCGTAACCAATATGGTACTCAAATTCTTGCAAATAGGCTTTATAACTTGCAAAGAAATATGTATACATGATTGGTTCTATGTTTACATATCTCTAAGACCATCTTTAGTAGTGTAGAATAATAATGTCAACTTTTTACATGTCGCAAATGCAAAATACAATATATATGAAAATAAACAATTATATGTAGACTGAAATATAACACACTTCATAATCTGTGAATGTTCACATCGATTGACTAATGACGAATTTGAATTGTTATATTTTTTCAAGTATATATCAATTTACATTTCTTAATTATTTTTCAAATGCATTTTTGTTTATATTCACCTAATTAACTTAAATATGTGCATTCTGATCAGTTGGTCTGATAGTTTAGCTGGTGACCTATCCACCCAGTCACCTCACCATGTAGGAGCTTGAGCCATGTCAAATAAATGCTTCCTCATATGACTAATTTGAAAAATAGAAACGGCAAGTTCGATTAGCAATCAAACTAGTATAACGTAAACACTTCATAATATCAATGGGCCAGATACTGAGTTATCAAAAAACACTTCACAAGATCAAACTCAACTATGTTACATGGTCACAAAAGCATCTAATGCACCTTAGACACATATGATATACCAACGGTAAAAGATGTGAGGTTACTGGTACATCTAATATTGAACACCTACCCAACAGAAACACCTAACAAAGAAGAGAGGAGTATATCCTAATTCAACTTTATTTTCTCACTTATACTTTATATAGTTATGGTTCTTCATTGCATGGTATAAAAAAAATGTGTACCAATCAAACATACATCGTTACACATAAAGACATCATTTTTCCATTGGATATAGATCAGAAAATTTTGGCCAACTTACACGCTCAAGTCTGGTAATCCTGCTGCTCAACAAAAAAAAAATAAAATAATAAACAAAACAATTAAGAAAAAATTAGCCATTGTGGCATTTTATCAAACACCTAGTAGACCCATAATAAGAAGCATGAGACTTTACTGTGTAGAATCACCAACAATTCATTCACTTCAATGATTATATTGGGTAGAATATGAATATCATAATTAGAATACAGAACATGTTAATCATTCTATTTTATATATTTTTTTCCCAAATTAAAATCCAGAAAAGTGAAAGGTAGAGAATGAGAAACCCAGAGACCTGAACAGAGAGAGAGAGGGGTAGAGAAAGAGAAAGAGAGACAACAAACTGACCTGGAACTCACGGTTGTGCTGTAGCTTGATTTCGGTGCAGGATGAACTCACGGTGTGGAGGACGAACCGTCCTGACGATGGAGGATGAACTCCCGGTGGTGGATGAACCGTCCTCACGGTGGAGTATGAACTCACGATGGTTCTCTGTTACAGCTCTGTTACAGCTTTGTGAAGGAACTATAGATAGATTAGGGCACAAAGTTCTAATCGAGGAGATGACAAGTCTGGACTGAAATTTTGATATTATTCAATTTAGGCGCTAAATCAAAAAAATTTGGCGCTTAATTTTGGGTGCATGTAAAGACATAGAAAGATATGAAAAAAAAAAAAAAATCATAATTGGGTAGTAATGTGAAAGTATTCCCACCAAAAAATAAATTTAGGTATTTTATGAAATTTTTTAGTTACCAAATTTGTAATTTATTGTAGTGAGAGAGAGATATAAAAGGAAAACTGAAAAACACACACAAAAAAAAAAAAAGGAGAAAAAATGAGTAGTTTATTTTTTTTCATTACAATCTAATTTGTCAAAATTTTCCCTCCAAAATTAGTGACAAAATAATTTCCTCACTAAAAGGTCTCAAAATATTAAAAATTATTAGTAACGAAAATATATTTCTTACCAAATAATCTTAAAATATTTAAAATCAAGTTTTTTTTTAAAATGTAAAATTAATGGTGACGAAAATATATTCCTCACTAATAATTTTATAATTAATGACAAATTTTGTTCTCATCAAAAGTTTTAAAATTTTGGTGCCACCAAAAAAAATTAGTGGGAAAAACCTTTGATAACGAAACATTATTTTTCCTCACCTAAAAAGATTTATTTATTAACGAAAATAAATTTCATCACTTATTATTTTTATTTTTTATTATATGTGACAAAATTTTATAATTCGTCACGAATTGTTCTTATTTAGAGACGAAATTTATTTTCTTCACTACTTTTCGTCACCATAGGTTACTTTTGTTGTATTTATGGGAAAAACCAAGTTAGGGTTCGAGAAAAACCAAGTGAGGAGGACGCAGGCAGCGAAGCATCCAACAAATTCGGGTTCAAATTTGGGAAAAACGAGTTACGAAAGTGAGAGACGAGAATGGGGATAGCGAGATAGAGAAGAGGGGGGACGGAGGTTGGAAAAGTGAGAATAGAGAAGAAAGAGCTCAAAAAAGCGAGAAGAGGGCAGGGTAAAGAGAGTGAGGCAAAAACATGGAGTGAGAGATAGAGAGAGAAAGAGAGAGAGACCTTTTGTAGAGAGCACCGGCCGGTGACGTGCGGGTTGACCGATGCGATAAAGATGAATAGACGGTGTGACGGAGATATATGGGTGAGGGAGTGACAGAGAGAGATATCTATGGTTCAATTTTATTTTTTATTGATTTTAAGCATTTGGTGACAAAATTTGGTTTTCCTCTCTAAAAATAATACATTTAGAGACGAAATTATTTCCTCTCTAAAATTTTTTACAATGGTGACGAAAAATTTCGTCTCCAAAATGGCACCAAATCTTCCGCCAAATTTTCCAAGGGTGGGAAATTGTTTTGTGACGAAAAATAAAATTTAGAGACGAATAAATTTTTCGTCACCTATTGTTTTATGTGATTTTAAGCATTGGGTGACGAAATTTGGTTTTTGTCTCTAAAAATAATACAATTGGAGACAAAATCTTATTTTCATCACTAAAACATGCATATTTGGAGACGAAATATTTTTTCGTCACGCGTTTTCGTCACCATAGACCTTTTTTGTTGTAGTGAACTTTCATTTTTATTTTTATTCAACTTCCATTTTTATTTAATTTACTTTTCAATTAAACTTCCTTTTTTATTTAATTTCAAAATAGATCGTTAAGGTATAGTGGTTTCTTGAATGAACTTCCATTTTTAATTTTCTGCAATTTTCATTTTTATTTTTATTC
The DNA here is from genome assembly GCF_055761805.1 of Camellia sinensis. Lineage (NCBI taxonomy): Eukaryota > Viridiplantae > Streptophyta > Magnoliopsida > Ericales > Theaceae > Camellia > Camellia sinensis. The sequence goes on along the minus strand of NC_138962.1, from coordinate 8,181,064 downwards.
GACTTCCATTTTTATTCAAGCCATTTTTCTATTCAACTTCCTTTTTTAATTAATTTCCAAATAGATCGTTAAGGTATAGTGGTTTCTTGAATGAATTTCTATTTTTAATTTTCTGCAACTTCCATTTTTATTCAAGTTACTTTTCTATTCAACTTCCTTTTTTATTTAATTTCCAAATAGATCATTAAGGTATAGTGGTTTCAGGATTGAACTTCCATTTTTAATTTTCTGCAACTTCCACTTTTATTTTTATTCAATTTCCATTTTTATTCAATTCACTTTTCTATAAAAATTCCTTTTTTATTTAATTTCCAAATAGATCGTTAAGGTATTGTGGTTTCTGGAATGAACTTCCATTTTTAATTTTCTGCAACTTCCACTTTTATTTTTATTTGACTTCCATTTTTATTCAATTTACTTTTCTATTAAAATTCCTTCTTTATTTAATTTCCAAATAGATCGTTAAGGTATAGTGGTTTCTTGAATGAACTTCCATTTTTAATTTTTTGCAACGGCCATTTTTATTTTTATTTGACTTCCATTTTTATTCAATTTAATTTAAGGTGAAGGGCTTGCACGTCTGTCAACGACTTACGGGCATCAAACGGTCAAACGCACTCTCTGCAACACGACCTAAACCCTACGCGACTTGGGTGACGTCCCACTAACTCTACCAATTAATTAACCTTACAAAGCACAAACCCAAGAATTAATACACACATGATAACAGTATAAATAAAACAAATTAAGACATATATGATCTATATTACCTTTACTGTTGGGGTGGCGGTGGCCTTCTGGCCGCCTACGCCACTAGCTGTTCGTTGATCAGGACCTGGATCTCCTCTAGATACCTATCACACTGTGAGGTCCGCTCCAATATGTACTGTTGGGTATAACGGTCTACGGGTAGGCTAAGATAGTAATTTTTCTGTTGTTCCCAGAATTGTTTAGCAGATAATAATGATTCTAATAGATCAACAGAGGGCATACATATTTAAACACGAATAGTAGACTTTTATTGAGGAAGTAAAATATTTTACAAGAGGGGGTTTGGAAGAGGATTACAAAGGAGAGAGGAGAGAAAACTTAATAATAAACCGTGTCTCAACAAGGGTGAGGACAACCCTTTAAATACTACAAAGAAGATAAGGGGAATTATTACATAAAGACAGGTGGCCATCTTCCATTGCACCGACAGATTACACCTATCTACTTATCTTCAACTTTATCAGCATGGGGAACAGCTTTTTCCCTGATACTGAAGGAGTATCTTCTTTTCCTGAAAGTTATTTGTCCTGTTGTGCCGACACCTAAAGCTCGGGGCCCTTACCTTTACTGTTTTTGTCTTGAGCTATCTTTTCTGCTATTACAGCTGTGAAGGAATCCCAGAAATCACCGAGGCTGGGCTCCACATCATCTTCGGATTGAGACTCTCCTGCTAACACGTGGTCGGTTGCATCTGTCTCTGGTTCAGATGGAGTATGACTGGTACCTGACTTCATGGAGACGTCATCTTCTGGATTAACGGATTGAAGAAATTGTTCTTTTAGATAGTCCATGCTTTTCAGAATTAATTCATTATCTGAAAGATTAGGATATTTCTGTTTTAACTCCTTTTGCATTTGGATGAAAGGATTGGTAGCTGGAGAAGAGGATGGTGCTGGTAAGGCCGGTTGCTTGACAGAATCCCAGCAAGCCTTGGTGTGCTGTTGAATTTTCAGAATGAGATCCTTGAGATCCATCTTATTCCACCATTTCACAAAAAAGATTCTTTTGAGACGGGGAACATGATTCTGGTAATCACAGGCAAAGTCCCATTTCCATATCCAAGGAATACTGAAGCGGATAGAAAAATGGACAATGGATTTTCGGATAGACAATTCTCTGTTTTTATTTAAATATGAATAGGCACGGGAATAAGCCGCATGCCAAATATTATATTCTGTTCTAACTGTTTCGGGTAAAATATCCAAGGAAAGTCCGAACTTATCCCACCAAATGAGGAACCAGTTTGGAACATCATTTTTAAGAATAATGGCGGACTGAAGACGGATAAACCAAGAATGGTTCTTGATTGGGTTCTGGTAGTAGAAAACCTGGGTAAAAGCGTTAATGTAATCCCAGTAAGAATATTTGGTCTGTTTGTTTCGGAGATCAAGATCCCGAGTAGTGTGCGGATGAATGCCCCAGGCAGAGATGGGCATAATGTGACTGATAACAATTTTGCTATACTGAATAGGACTGGCAGCTTTGTTGATATCATGCAAGGTGTGCTTGAGTTCAGCAGCTCCAGTTTCAATCAATATCTGTTCATAAATATACCTGTACTGATCAAAGTGTGGAGGTGACTGTTGAGTGGTGAGATAACGACGTTTTATCTCCCACGGATCTATCATCCACTGTTCATCAGATGGTTCAATCCACAAAACAATTTCGTCAGAAATACTGTTTAGCGTATACGGGTCTTCAGGCCTAAGGAGGATATCCTTAGCCGTTGGATTACTGGTTTGACCTCCTCCACGAGAGAGGGGTGGATATTCTGATGGATCATAGCGAGGGTTAGAACCCCTGCCACGACCACGCCCACGATGGCCTCTACTGGTCATTTGCTGATTTCTGCAAATATTCACGGGTCAAAAAGTCAGGCAAAGAGTTAGTTTCTCCTTTAATATATTCAATATCAAAATCAAAATTGGATAACTAACTCTGCCAGCTTAAGAATATCTGTTTGGAAGCAAGATTTTTAACATCTTGTTTAAATATCTGTTTAGCAGCAGAGCAATCAACTCTGATGAGAAAATGCTGGTTTAAAAGATCATCCTGAAATTTGATAACACATTTTACAATGGCTAGGCATTCCTGTTTAATGGTTGGATAATTCAAAGCAGCTTGATTCCAATGCCCAGAATGAAAACATAGAAGTTCTTCTTTCTGAGTTTTGGGATTAAACTGTTTTAAAATACCACCGAATCCTTCATTGGAAGCATCCGTTTCAACAATTTTCTTCCATTCAGGATTAGGTAAATGTAGGCAAGGTAACTGTTGGACTTTAGCTTTAATTTTCTGAACGGCTAAAGTATGTTCTGGTGACCATGTTGGTGGATTCTTTCTTAATCTCTGGTAAAGAATACTAGCATCAGCAGATAGATTATGATAGTAGTCTCTAACATAATTAAGACTTCCTAAAAATCTCTGTAATTGAGTTTTGTCCTTAATTTCATCTGGAAATTTTGAAGCAAACTCCATGCTACGGTTAATGGGGATAATACTACCATTAGTAATATTATGTCCTAAATATCTGATGGTGGTTTGAAAAAGTTGCATTTTTGGTGCAGAAAGAACTAAACCATTTCTGATGATAACATTCTTAAAGATATTAAGATGTTTAACATGCTGATCAATGGATGAGGAGAAAATTAAAACATCATCAATATAAGACAAGGTAAATTCAGTATATGGATTAAAAATATCATTCATGATATATTGAAATTCTGATGGGGCATTTTTCAAGCCAAATGGCATGACATTCCATTCATAATGCCCAAAGGGTACTGTAAAGGCTGTCTTGTAGCAATCCTGTTCTGCAATTTCAATTTGCCAATATCCTGATTTTAAATCAAATTTTGAAAAAATTATAGCATCCTGGAGGCGATCTAAAAGATCTTTCTTATTCGGAATAGGATAACGAATCCATTTTAATTTATCATTTAACGGTTTGTAATTAATCACAAGACGAGGAACGCCTCGTTCTAATTCGGCGTTTTTATTAACATAAAAAGCGGTACAACTCCACGGGGAGTGACTTGGTCTGATTAACTTTTTATCCAGAAGGCTTTGGATTTCTGTTTTACATAATTCCATAAATTCCTTTTTCATCTGACTAGGGCAAGCTCTAGTTGGAATATATTTTTCATCAAAATCTGGTTCATATGGTAAAGTTACTGTATATTTTTTGCGATTCCAAAAAGCATTAGGAACATTCCCACACACTTCTGTTTGAAATTCCTGTTCAATTAATTTAATTTTTTGCTGAAAAGAGGGTTGTTGTAACCTTTGTTCTGTTGTTAAGAATTGAACTTCCTTTTGAATTAAATTTATCTGATTTTGTTTTACAGATATTAAATCACGAATTTGATCTAATTCTTTAGTATACGGTTGAGTGATAAATTCAAAAATTACTGATTTTTCCTGTAATTGAGAGTAAATTCCTGTTTGGTCAATTTTCTGGATAGGCATCAACAGACATAAAAAGGGTGTGCCTAAAATAATATTTGTTGCAAGATTTCTGACTAATACAAAAGATGTAGGAAGGCAAAGATCTTGATTACAAATATAAGCTTCTGGAATTTTATACCTGATCTGAAGGGAATTACCACTGGCGCTGGTAAGACTTTGAGTAGTCTTTTCAAAATACCTGGTTGGAACTATACCTTCTTGGATACAGTTCATATCTGCTCCGCTATCTACTAAGGCAATAGCATCTTTGATAATAAAATCCGGTTTAATCATAAAAGAAATTTTTATATACCATTTTTGGAAGGTTACCTGGTTAACAAGTAAAAGATAAGGGGTAGAAGATTCTGATTCATTCTTTGTTTCAAGTTTTTGTTCAGTTTCTGAATCATTTTGTTTCTGTTTTGATAGTTGGCTATGAAGATATTTGATATCTTTGGTTGCAGCTTCACTAGCAGTTTGCAAATGTTTTACTTCTGTTTTTAAAATGTTAATTTCCATTTTTAAATCCTTTAAAGAAGTTGGTTGTTCGACTACCGATCTAGTCTGAATTCTGTTTAATACATGTTGGAGGTTATAAGAGTAATCTGGAATAGGAGGGGTTTCCTGAGCAGTCTGTTGATGTTCATAACACATTTTTAAATATTTTATTTTTATTTCTGGATCCTGGATTTGGTCTGCTACAGCTAGCATATCCTTTTGAGTGTCTGTTAGAACATTAATACTGCTTGGTTCTCCTAAATTTAAACCATTCATTTCAACAATTGATTTCCAATAGTTTATTTCGGAGATTTGTTCCTGGTTGGTGCTACAAGGGCAAGATTCTTTTGGTTCATCTTCACTGGCTGAAGTTGAATATAACTGATTGATCTCATCATCGGAAGGGATTTCTTCTTCGCTGGTAGAATTTTCGTCAGCTTCTAGTGCTTGAATTAGCTGTTCTTTAATATCTGGATCAAGCTTCAATTCATTAATTTTCGATTTAGCTTTTGATTTACATCGATTAGCATAGTGTCCTGTTTGGCCACATTTGTAGCATTTAATTTCTGATTTAGATTTTCCTTTAGATTTACTGGTTGATTTTTTGGAATAAAACTTCTTGGTTGGTTGCGGATGGCTAGTCTTTTGAGACTTTTTACGGAAAGGTTTAGAAGATTTCTTATGAGAAATTTTACGGGTTTTGCTAGGATATTTGATGACGGGTTCATAGGCAAACTGGTCACAAAATTCTCCTAATTCTTTTCTTCCTGTTAAGTTTTTGTTGTTTCATTTGATACTGGAGTTTGAGGTCATTACACAAAGAAAGACCTTCGTCTGTAACGATGGAGCAAAGTTGTCCATAAGTGTACAGTTCGTAAGGAATAGACATCCGGTCATGGCGGTCCCGAAGTTTTTTCCTAACTCATTCGGTAAAAAGGGTAGGAAGGCCATCAATAAATTTGGCTTTCCAGTGGGTACTGTTGGCATCAATAAATGGAAGTTGAATAAAAATAAAAATGAAAGTTGCTTAAAATTAAAAATGGAATTTCAATCCAGAAACCACTATACCTTAACGATCTATTTGGAAATTAAATAAAAAAGGAAGTTGAGTAGAAAAGAAACTTGATTGAAAAAGGAAGTTAAATAAAAATAAAAATGGAAGTTCAATCCAGAAACCATTATACGTTAACGATCTATTTGGAAATTAAATAAAAAAGGAAGTAGAACAGAAAAGTAACTTGAATAAAAATGGAAGTTACTAAAAAATAAAAATGGACGTTGCAGAAAATTAAAAATGAAAATTCATTCAAGAAATCACTATACCTTAACGATCTATTTGGAAATTAAATAAAAAAGGAAGTTTAAAAGAAAAATGACTGGAATAAAAAAGGAAGTCGAAGAAAAATAAAAATGGAAGTTGCAGAAAATTAAAAATGGAAGTTCATTCAAGAAAGCACTATACCTTAACGATCTATTTGGAAATTAAATAAAAAAGGAAGTTTAATAGAAAAGTAAATTAAATAAAAATGGAAGTCGAATAAAAATAAAAATGAAAGTTGCATAAAATTAAAAATGGAAGTTCAGTCCAGAAAACACTATACCTTAACGATCTATTTGGAAATTAAATAAAAAAGGAAGTTGAGTAGAAAAGAAACTAGAATGAAAAAGGAAGTTAAATAAAAATAAAAATGGAAGTTCAGAAAATTAAAAATGGAAATTCAATCCAGAAACCACTACACCTTAACGATCTATTTGGAAAATAAATAAAAAAGGAAGTTGAATAGAAAAGAAACTTGAATAAAAAAAGAAGTTGAATAAAAATAAAAATGGAAGTTGCAGAAAATTAAAATTGGAAGTTCATTCAAGAAACCACTATACCTTAACGATCTATTTGAAAATTAAATAAAAAAGGAAGTTTAATAGAAAAGTAAATTGAATAAAAATGGAAGTCGAATAAAAATAAAAATGAAGTCGAATAAAAATAAAAATGAAAGTCGAATAAAATTAAAAATGGAAGTTCATTCAAGAAACCACTATACCTTAACGATCTATTTGGAAATTAAATAAAGATGTAAGTTTAATAGAAAAGTAGATTGAATAAAAATGGAAGTTGAATAACAAAAAAAATGAAAGTTGCATAAAATTAAAAATAGAATTTCAATCCAGAAACCACTATACCTTAACGATCTATTTGGAAATTAAATAAAAAAGGAAGTTGAGTAGAAAAGAAACTTGATTGAAAAAGGAAGTTAAATAAAAATAAAAATGGAAGTTGCAAAAAATTAAAAATGGAAGTTCATTCAAGAAACCACAATACCTTAACGATCTATTTGGAAATTAAACAAAAAAGAAGTTGAATAGAAAAATAACTTGAATAAAAACGGAAGTGAAATAAAAACAAAAATGGAGGTTGCAGAAAATTAAAAATAGAAGTTCATTCAAGAAACTACTATACCTTAACGATCTATTTGGAAATTAAATAAAAAAGGAAGATAATAGAAAAGTAAATGAAATAAAAATGGAAGTCGAAAAAAAATAAAATTGAGAGTTGCATAAAATTAAAAATGGAAGTTAATTCTAGAAACCACTATACCTTAACGATCTATTTGGGAATTAAATAAAAAAGGAAGTTGAATAGAAAAATGACTTGAATAAAAATGGAAGTTGCAGAAAATTAAAAATGGAAATTCATTCAAGAAACCACTATACCTTAACGATCTATTTTGGAAATTAATTAAAAAAGGAAGTTGAATAGAAAAATGACTTGAATAAAAATGAAAGTCGAATAAAAATGAAAATGGAAGTTGCAGAAAATTAAAAATGGAAGTTCATTCAAGAAACCACTATACCTTAACGATCTATTTGGAAATTAAATAGAAAAGGAAGTTTAATTGAAAAGTAAATTGAATAAAAATGGAATTTGAATAAAAATAAAAATGAAAGTTGCATAAAATTATAAATGGAAGTTCATTCAAGAAACCACTATACCTTAATGATTTATTTGTAAATTAAATAAAAAAGGAAGTTTAATAGAATAGTAAATTGAATAAAAATGGAAGTTGAATAAAAATAAAAATGAGAGTTGCATAAAATTAAAAATGGAAGTTCAATCTAGAAACCACTATACGTTAACGATCTATTTGGAAATTGAATAAAAAAAGAAGTTGAATGGAAAAGTAACTTGAATAAAAATGGAAATTTATTCAAGAAACCACTATACCTTAACGATCTATTTGGAAATTACATAAAAAAGGAAGTTCAATAGAAAAGTAAATTGAATAAAAATGGAAGTTAAATAAAAATAAAAATGAAAGTTGCAGAAAATTAGAAATGGAAGTTCATTCAAGAAACCACTATACCTTAACGATCTGTTTGGAAATTAAATAAAAAAAAGAAGTTTAATAGAAAAGTAAATTGAATAAAAATGGAAGTTGTATAAAAATAAAAATGAAAGTTGCATAAAATTAACAATGGAAGTTCAATCCAGAAACCACAATACCTTAACGATCAATTTGGAAATTAAATAAAAAAAGAAGTTGAGTAGAAAAGAAACTTGAATAAAAAAGGAAATTAAATAAAAATAAAAATGGAAGTTACAAAAAATTAAAAATGGAAGTTCATTCAAGAAACCACGATACCTTAACGATCTATTTGAAAATTAAATAAAAAAGGAAGTTGAATAGAAAAATAACTTGAATAAAAAAGGAGGTCGAATAAAAACAAAAATGGAAGTTGCAGAAAATTAAAAATGGAAGTTCGTTCAAGAAACCATTATACCTTAACGATCTATTTTGAAATTAAATAAAAAAGGAAGTTTAATTGAAAAGTAAATTAAATAAAAATGGAAGTTGAATAAAAATAAAAATGAAAGTTGCATAAAATTAAAAATGGAAGTTCAGTCCAGAAACCACTATACCTTAACGATCTATTTGGAAATTAAATAAAAAAAAAGTTGAGTAGAAAAGAAACTAGAATGAAAATGGAAGTTAAATAAATATAAAAATCGAATTTCAGAAAATTAAAAATGGAAGTTCAATCCAGAAACCAGTATACCTTAACGATCTATTTGGAAATTAAATAAAAAAGAAGTTGAATAGAAAAGAAACTTGAAAAAAAAAAAAATCGAATAAAAATAAAAATGGAAGTTCATTCAAGAAACCACTATACCTTAACTATCCAATTGGAAATTCAATAGAAATGTAAGTTTAATAGAAAAGTAAATTGAATAAAAATGGAAGTTGAATAAAAATAAAAATGAAAGTTGCTTAAAATTAAAAATGGAATTTCAATCCAGAAACCACTATACCTTAACGATCTATTTGGAAATTAAATAAAAAAGGAAGTAGAGTAGAAAAGAAGCTTGATTGAAAAAGGAAGTTAAATAAAAATAAAAATGGAAGTTGCAGAAAATTAAAAATGGAAGTTCATTCAAGAAACCAATATACCTTAACGATCTATTTGGAAATTAAATAAAAAATAAGTTGAATAGAAAAATAACTTGAATAAAAACGGAAGTCAAATAAAAACAAAAATGGAAGTTGCAGAAAATTAAAAATGGAAGTTCATTCAAGAAACTACTATACCTTAACGATCTATTTGGAAATTAAATAAAAAAGGAAGTATAATAGAAAAGTAAATTGAATAAAAATGGTAGTCGAAAAAAAATAAAATTGAAAGTTGCATAAAATTAAAAATGGAAGTTAATTCTAGAAACCACTATACCTTAACGATCTATTTGGAAATTAAATAAAAAAGGAAGTTGAATAGAAAAATGACTTGAATAAAAATGGAAGTTGCAGAAAATTAAAAATGGAAATTCATTCAAGAAACCACTATACCTTAACGATCTATTTTGGAAATTAATTAAAAAAGGAAGTTGAATAGAAAAATGACTTGAATAAAAATGAAAGTCGAATAAAAATGAAAATGGAAGTTGCAGAAAATTAAAAATGGAAGTTCATTCAAGAAACCACTATACCTTAACGATCTATTTGGAAATTAAACCGAAAAGGAAGTTTAATTGAAAAGTAAATTGAATAAAAATGGAATTTGAATAAAAATAAAAATGAAAGTTGCATAAAATTATAAATGGAAGTTCATTCAAGAAACCACTATACCTTGACGATTTATTTGGAAATTACATAAAAAAGGAAGTTTAATAGAAAAGTACATTGAGTAAAAATGGAAGTTGAATAAAAATAAAAATGAGAGTTGCATAAAATTAAAAATGGAAGTTCAATCTAGAAACCACTATACGTTAACGATCTATTTGGAAATTAAATAAAAAAAAGTTGAATGGAAAAGTAACTTGAATAAAAATGGAAATTCATTCAAGAAACCACTATACCTTAACGATCTGTTTGGAAATTACATAAAAAAGGAAGTTAAATAAAAATAAAAATCAAAGTTGCAGAAAATTAGAAATGGAAGTTCATTCAAGAAACCACTATACCTTAACGATCTATTTGGAAATTAAATAAAAAAGGAAGTTTAATAGAAAAGTAAATTGAATAAAAATGGAAGTCGTATAAAAATAAAAATGAAAGTTGCATAAAATTAACAATGGAAGTTCAATCCAGAAACCACAATACCTTAACGATCAATTTGGAAATTAAATAAAAAAGGAAGTTGAGTAGAAAAGAAACTTGAATAAAAAAGGAAGTTAAATAAAAATAAAAATGGAAGTTACAGAAAATTAAAAATGGAAGTTCATTCAAGAAACCACGATACCTTAACGATCTATTTGAAAATTAAATAAAAAAGGAAGTTGAACAGAAAAATAACTTAAATAAAAATGGAAGTCGAATAAAAATAAAAATGGAAGTTGCAGAAAATTAAAAATGGAAGTTCATTCAAGAAAGCACGATACCTTAACGATCTATTTGAAAATTAAATAAAAAAGGAAGTTGAAGAGAAAAATAACTTAAATAAAAATGGAAGTCGAATAAAAATAAAAATGGAAGTTGCAGAAAATTAAAAATGGAAGTTCATTCAAGAAACCATTATACCTTAACGATCTATTTTGAAATTAAATAAAAAAGGAAGTTTAATAGAAAAGTAAATTAAATAAAAATGGAAGTTGAATAAAAATAAAAATGAAAGTTGCATAAAATTAAAAATGGAAGTTCAGTCCAGAAACCACTATACCTTAACGATCTATTTGGAAATTAAATAAAAAAAAAGTTGAGTAGAAAAGAAACTAGAATGAAAATGGAAGTTAAATAAATATAAAAATGGAATTTCAGAAAATTAAAAATGGAAGTTCAATCCAGAAACCAGTATACCTTAACTGTAACAACCTTCACCTTACTCTTGCCATACTTGCATACATTCTTGCATGGTCTTGCTTGTTATGTTAATTTGAAGGTTTTGTCTTGCCTTGATTTGCTTAAAGTTGCTTGCATGATTTTGTTCTTTGCTTAGTGTATGTGTGTGCGTAGCCGAGGTCATCTTGAGCTTAGTCCGCCTTTGAACCTTGTACTTAGATTTGTCTTGAGATCTTGTTCAACCCCATCTTCACCTCGGGTATTCATTGCCGAGATGTTTTGCACTTGAACCTTGCCCGCAGGCAGGTATGGCCTAGGCCGAGATGTGGCACACCCCGGCCAAGGTGTGGCACAGCTTAGTCAAGTGTCGTCCTCCCTAGCCGACGTTTTGTCATCCTGTTGCTGGATCCTTGATTTGAGCCAATGTCATCTTGTTGCCGATGTGTCTTACCCGAGCTTGCTGCATACGATTTGTCAGAGGCTTGTCTTGTCTATCAATCACCTTTTTGGAGCTGAACCAACCCGATAATGCCACGTGTCCGAGCTGATTGTTAAGACAGCCGGCAGACCTTGAAACACATCATTTCCTTGTCTCAAATCTTTGTCTTAGAGAGAGAAGCTCTAGAGGAGTTCTTGAGTGAGAGTAAGTCTCCCAAGCTTGACCTTCGTGGTTTGAACCGTTGGATCCGAGTTTTGAGGTTAGAATCTTGATCTCCTTTGGTTGTTCTTGCTGATCATCTAGCTGCATTACATGATCGGATTTGTTTTGCATGTCATGCATCGTTTTGAAGTTGGTTTGGAAAGAGAAAATGGTTTTTCATGTGTTCTTGAAGAAAATCTCGTTTTGATCGAAAAGCTTGGAACGAAAATCATGTTTTTGTGTTTATTCTTGCATAACCTTCTTGTATGGGTACCCAGGTCCATGTTTTGAACTCATGGCATGAAATCTTAGATTTTTTGTAACAAGTTATGATCTTGCATTCATCTTTCTCATGATCATGTTCTTCATATTCTTCAAAGGAAAACCCAGGTTTTTCCTGACTTTGTTTAGCGGGACCTCGGCATAGTCCTGGACGGTACCCAGTGTGCTTTCGTGAAACGGGAGCAGTGATTAAGCTCCCAGCTTGTTTTGCTTTGTCTTTGACTTGGATCTGGCAAGAATGCCGAGATCATTTGCATGTATATAGAGCTTACTTTGAGAATGTGACTTGCCATGTGATTGTAGGTCCTTGATATTTGCTTTGAGTCTACACCTGAAGAACTAGGTGAGTGGTATTTCTAATAAAGCTATGTTACACTTGCTTTGATAAATCTTGTTTTGTTTGTTTTGACGTGGTATTTGCTAAGCATGAATAAATGGCCTTGATTGATTGTTATCCTCGGAAAGTCCCTTGTGCTGGAGGACTCTAAACTTTCGCAGTACTAAGTATAAAAGGATACGGTCCTTGTTAAATCGGGCTACGGGCCTAAGTAACACAAGTCCCTTATGCTGGAGGACTCTAAACTTTAAGTATAAAAGGATACGGTCCTTGTTAAATCGGGCTACGGGCCTAAGTAACACAAGTCCCTTGTGTTGGAGGACTCTAAACTTTCGCAGTACTAAGTATAAAAGGATACGGTCCTTGTTAAACCGGGCTACGGGCCTAAGTAACACAAGTCCCTTGTGCTGGAGGACTCTAAACTTTCGCAGTACCATTTGAATGATGAATACGGTCCATCCTTTGCTTCTATGATACTTGAATGATGAATACGGTTCATCCCTTGCTTCGCCGATGTTATGATACTTGAATGATGAATACGGTTCATCCCTTGCTTCGCCGATGTTATGATACTTGAATGATGAATACGGTTCATCCCTTGCTTCGCCGATGTTATGATACTTGAATGATGAATACGGTTCATCCTTTGCTTCTATGATACTTGAATGATGAATACGGTTCATCCCTTGCTTCGCCGATGTTATGATACTTGAATGATGAATACGGTTCATCCCTTGCTTCGCCGATGTTATGATACTTGAATGATGAATACGGTTCATCCCTTGCTTCGCCGATGTTATGATACTTGAATGATGAATACGGTTCATCCCTTACTTCGCCGATGTTATGATACTTGACTGATGAATACGGTTCATCCCTTGTTTTGCCTATGTCAGTAAACACCTTTGGGTACTTGTAATATTTGATTGATGAATACGGTTCATCCCTCGTCTTGCTAAAGTTTGATGTGTTCCGTTTTGAGGGACCTCGGCTATATTCATGTAAAACCTTTATCATTAGTACCATTCACTGAGTTTTGTACTCACTCCTCTATATATATGTAGGTGATGAGCAGGACGGCGGCGACGCCTAGATCGTTTTGGATGCTTGTTTTGGATTCGCGCTTATGTCGGCTTTACTTTTGTATTTACGTCGGCGATGCCCTGCTTTGCATGTCGGCAAATCTTGAAAATCATGCTTCTTGACTTGTATTAGCAGTATTTTGTATATGTCGGCTCGAGAAGCCTTTTGATCAAGATGTAACATGTATTTTTACCTTGTTGTATTTAAGTTGTAAAGTTAATTGGAATGTCTGGCATTGCTTTGATCTACGCACAGCTCTTATGGACCACTTGTATTTGATTTATTGCTTCCGCATTTGTGAGCCCCCTATATCCATACTCTGATTGTGTTAAGTTTTGAAAAGTTGGCCTTCGGTAATTACGGATTACTGGCCATCACAGCACCAAACTACTAGGGGCGGTTTGGGGTCGTGACATTAACGATCTATTTGGAAATTAAATAAAAAAGAAGTGGAATAGAAAAGAAACTTGAAAAAAAAAAGAAGTCGAATAAAAATAAAAATGGAAGTTGCAGAAAATTAAAAATGGAAGTTCATTCAAGAAACCACTATACCTTAACGATCTAATTGGAAATTCAATAAAAATGTAAGTTTAACAGAAAAGTAAATTGAATAAAAATGGAAGTTGAATAAATATAAAAATGAAAGTTGCATAAAATTAAAAATGGAATTTCAATCCAGAAACCACTATACCTTAACAATCTATTTGGAAATTAAATAAAAAAGGAAGTAGAGTAGAAAAGAAGCATGATTGAAAAAGGAAGTTAAATAAAAATAAAAATGTAAGTTGCAGAAAATTAAAAATGGAAGTTCGTTCAAGAAACCACTATACCTTAACGAACTATTTGGAAATTAAATAAAAAAGGAAGTTGAATTGAAAAATAACTTGAATAAAAACGGAAGTCAAATAAAAACAAAAATGGAAGTTGCAGAAAATTAAAAATGGAAGTTCATTCAAGAAACTACTATACATTAACGATCTATTTGGAAAGTAAATAAAAAAGGAAGTATAATAGAAAAGTAAATTGAATAAAAATGGAAGTCGAAAAAAAATAAAATTGAAAGTTGCATAAAATTAAAAATGGAAGTTCAATCCAGAAACCACTATACCTTAACGATCTATTTGGAAATTAAATAAAAAAGGAAGTTGAATAGAAAAATGACTTGAATAAAAATGGAAGTTGCAGAAAATTAAAAATGGAAATTCATTCAAGAAACCACTATACCTTAACGATCTATTTCGGAAATTAATTAAAAAAGGAAGTTGAATAGAAAAATGACTTGAATAAAAATGGAAGTCGAATAAAAATAAAAATGGAAGTTGCAGAAAATTAAAAATGGAAATTCATTCAAGAAACCACTATACCTTAACGATCTATTTTGGAAATTAATTAAAAAAGGAAGTTTAATAGAAAAATGACTTGAATAAAAATGGAAGTCGAATAAAAATAAAAATGGAAGTTGCAAAAAATTAAAAATGGAAGTTCATTCAAGAAACCACTATACCTTAATGATCTATTTGGAAATTAAATAGAAAAGGAAGTTTAATTGAAAAGTAAGTTGAATTAAAATGGAAGTTGAATAAAAATAAAAATGAAAGTTGCATAAAATTATAAATGGAAGTTCATTCAAGAAACCACTACACCTTAACGATCTATTTGGAAATTAAATAAAAAAGGAAGTTTAATAGAAAAGTACATTGAGTAAAAATGAAAGTTGAATAAAAATAAAAATGAAAGTTGCATAAAATTAAAAATGGAAGTTCAATCTAGAAACCACTATACGTTAACGATCTATTTGGAAATTAAATAAAAAAAGAAGTTGAATGAAAAAGTTACTTGAAAACAAATGGAAATTCATTCAAGAAACCACTATACATTAACGATCTATTTGGAAATTACATAAAAAAAGAAGTTCAATAGAAAAGTAAATTGAATAAAAATGAAGTTAAATAAAAATAAAAATGAAAGTTACAGAAAATTAGAAATGGAAGTTCAATCAAGAAACCACTATACCTTAACGATCTATTTGGAAATTAAATAAAAAAGGAAGTTTAATAGAAAAGTAAAATGAATAAAAATGGAAGTTGTATAAAAATAAAAAAAAAAACTTGCATAAAATTAACAATGGAAGTTCAATCCGAAACCACAATACCTTAACGATCAATTTGGAAATTAAATAAAAAAGGAAGTTAAGTAGAAAAGAAACTTGAATAAAAAAGGAAGTTAAATAAAAATAAAAATGGAAGTTACAGAAAATTAAAAATGGAAGTTTATTCAAGAAACCACGATACCTTAACGATCTATTTGAAAATTAAATAAAAAAGGAAGTTGAATAGAAAAATAACTTGAATAAAAATGGAAGTTGTATAAAAATAAAAATGGAAGTTCCATAAAATTAAAAATAGAAGTTCAATCCAGAAACCAGTATACCTTAACGATCTATTTGGAAATTAAATAAAAAAGGAAGCTGAATAGAAAAGAAACTTGAATAAAAAAAGAAGTTGAATACAAATAAAAACGAAAGTTTCATAAAATTAAAACTGGATGTTCAATCCAGAAACCACTATACCTTAACGATCTATTTGGAAATTAAATAAAAAAGGAAGTTTAATAGAAAAGTAAATTGAATAAAAATGGAAGTCGAATAAAAATAAAAATGAAGTTGCAGAAGATTAAAAATGGAAGTTCATTAAAGAAACCACTATACCTTAACGATCTATTAGGAAATTAAATAAAAAAGGAAGTTGAATAGAAAAGTAAATTGAATAAAAATATTAGTCGAATAAAAATAAAATTGGAAGTTGCAGAAAATTAAAAATGGAAGTTCATTCAAGAAACCACTATACCTTAACGATCTATTTGGAAATGAAATAAAAAATTAAGTTGAACAGAAAAGTAAATTGAATTAAAATGGATGTTGAATAAAAATAAAAAAGAAAGTTGCATAAAATTAAAAATGGAAGTTCAATCAAGAAACCACTATACCTTAACGATCTATTTTGAATTTAAATAAAAAAGGAAGATGAATAGAAAAGTAAATTGAATAAAAATGGAAGTGAAATAAAAATAAAAATGGCAGTTGCAAAAAATTAAAAATGGAAGTTCATTCAAGAAAACACTATACCTTAACGATCTATTTGGAAATTAAATAAAAAAGGAATTTTAATAGAAAAATAAATTGAATAAAAATGGAAGTTGAATAAAAATAAAAGTGGAAGTTGCAGAAATTTAAAAATGGAAGTTCATTCCAGAAACCACAATACCTTAACAATCTACTTGGAAATTAAATAAAAAAGGAATTTTTATAGAAAAGTAAATTGAATAAAAATGGAAGTTGTATAAAAATAAAAGTGGAAGTTGCAGAAAATTAAAAATGGAAGTTCAATCCTAAAACCACTATACCTTAACGATCTATTTGGAAATTAAATAAAAAAGGAAGTTGAATAGAAAAGTAACTTGAATAAAAATGGAAATTACTTAAAAATAAAAATGGAAGTTGCAGAAAATTAAACATAGAAATTCATTCAAGAAACCACTATACCTTAACGATCTATTTGGAAATTAATTAAAAAAGGAAGTTGAATAGAAAAATGGCTTGAATAAAAATGGAAGTCGAAAAAAAATAAAAATGAAAATTGCAGATAATTAAAAATGGAAGTTCATTCAAGAAACCACTATACCTTAACGATCTATTTGGAAATTAAATAAAAAAGGAAGTTTAATTGAAAAGTAAATTGAATAAAAATGGAAGTTGAATAAAAATAAAAATGAAAGTTGCATAAAATTAAAAATGGAAGTTCAATCCAGAACCACTATACGTCAACGATCTATTTGGAAATTAAATAAAAAATGAAGTTGAATAGAAAAGTAACTTGAATAAAAATGGAAGTTACTTAAAAATAAAAATGGAAATGCAGAAAATTAAAAATAGAAATTCATTCAAGAAACCACTACACCTGAACAATCTATTAGGAAATTAAATAAAAAAGGAAGTTGAATAGAAAAGTAAATTGAATAAAAATGGAAGTTGAATAAAAATAAAAATAAAAGTTGCAGCAAATTAAAAATGGAAGTTCAATCCAGAAACCACTATACCTTAACGATCTATTTGGAAATTAAATAAAGTAGGAATTTTATTAGAAAAGTAAATTGAGTAAAAATGGAAGTCGAATAAAAATAAAAATGGAAGTTGCTGAAAATTAAAAATGGAAGTTCATTCAAGAAACCACTATACGTTAATGATCTATTTGGAAATTAAATAAAAAAGGAATTTTAATAGAAAAGTAAATTGAGTAAAAATGGAAGTTGCATAAAAATGAAAGTGGAAGTTGCAGAAAATTAAAAATGGAAGTTCATTCAAAAAACCACTATACCTTAACGATATATTTGGAAATTAAATAAAAAAGGAAGCTTAATAGAAAAGTAAATTGAATAAAAATGGAAGTTGAATAAAAATAAAAATGAAAGTTGCATAAAATTAACAATGGAAGTTCAATCCAGAAACCACTATACCTTAACGATCTATTTGGAAATTAAATAAAAAAGGAAGTTGAGTTGAAAAGAAACATGAATTAAAATGGAAGTTAAATAAAAATAAAAATGGAAGCTGCAGAAAATTAAAAATGAAAGTTCATTCAAGAAACCACTATACCTTAACGATCTATTTGGAAATTAAATAAAAAAGGAAGTTGAATAGAAAAATAACTAGAATAAAAATGGAATTTGAACAAAAATAAAAATGAAAGTTGCAGAAAATTAAAAATTGAAGTTCATTCAAGAAACCACTATACCTTAACGATCTATTTGTAAATTAAATAAAAAATGAAGTTTAATAGAAATGTAAATTGAATAAAAATGGAAGTTGAATAAAAATAAAAATGAAGGTTGCATAAAATAAAAAATGGAAGTTCAATCCAGAAACCACTATACCTTAACGATCTATTTGGAAATTAAATAAAAAAGGAAGTTTAATAGAAAAAAAACTTGAAGAAAAAAAGATGTTGAATAGAAATAAAAATGGAAGTTGCCGAAAATTAAAATTGGAAGTTCATTCAAGAAACCACTATACTTTAACGATTTATTCGTAAATTAAATAAAAAAGGAAGTGGAATAGAAAAATGACTTGAATAAAAATGGAAGTCGAATAAAAAAAAAAATGGAAGTCGCAGAAAATTAAAAATGGAAGTTCATTCAAGAAACCACTATTCCTTAACGATCAATTTGGAAATTAAATAAAAAACGAAGTTTAATTGAAAAGTAAATTGAATAAAAATGGAAGTTGAATAAAAATAAAAATGGAAGTTGCAGAAAATTAAAAATGGAAGTTCAATCCAGAAACCACTATACCTTAACGATCTATTTGGAAATTAAATAAAAAAGGAAGTTGAGTAGAAAAGAAACATGAATTAAAAAGGAAGTTAAATAAAAATAAAAATGGAAGTTGCAGAAAATTAAAAATGAAAGTTCATTCAAGTAACCACTATACCTTAACGATCAATTTGGAAATTAAATAAAAAAGGAAGTTGAATAGAAAAATAACTAGAATAAAAATGGAATTTGAACAAAAATAAAAATGAAAGTGGCAGAAAATTAAAAATTGAAGTTCATTCAAGAAACCACTATACCTTAACGATCTATTTGTAAATTAAATAAAAAATGAAGTTTAATAGAAATGTTAATTGAATAAAAATGGAAGTTGAATAAAAATAAAAATGAAGGTTGCATAAAATAAAAAATGGAAGTTCAATCCAGAAACTACTATACCTTCACGATCTATTTGGAAATTAAATAAAAAAGGAAGTTTAATAGAAAAAAAACTTGAAGAAAGAAAGATGTTGAATAGAAATAAAAATGGAAGTTGCCGAAAATTAAAATTGGAAGTTCATTCAAGAAACCCCTATACCTTAGCGATTTATTCGTAAATTAAATAAAAAAGGAACTGGAATAGAAAAATGACTTGAATAAAAATGGAAGTCGAATAAAAAAAATGGAAGTCGCAGAAAATTAAAAATGGAAGTTCATTCAAGAAACCACTATTCCTTAACGATCAATTTGGAAATTAAATAAAAAACGAAGTTTAATAGAAAAGTAAATTGAATAAAAATGGAACTTGAATAAAAATAAAAATGGAAGTTGCAGAAAATTAAAAATGGAAGTTCAATCTAGAAACCACTATACCTTAACGATCTATTTGAAAATTAAATAAAAAGGGAAGTTTAATAGAAATGTAAATTGAATAAAAATGAAAATTGAATAAAAATAAAAATGGAAGTTGCATAAAATTAAAAATGGAAGTTCAATCTAGAAACCACTATACCTTAACGATCTATTTGGAAATTAAAAAAAATGGAAGTTGAGTAGAAAAGATGCCTGAAGAAAAAAGGAAGTTAAATAAAAATAAAAAAGGAAGTTGCAGAAAATTAAAAATGGAAGTTCATTCACGAAACCACTATATCTTAACAACCTATTTTGTAACGCCCTCAAAATAGCAACATTAAACCCATTGGATAAGACATGCATTTACATAGAAGCTAACCACATTCTTTTATTCATTAAAGTTCCATTACATAAGTATTACATGTTAACATCAAAACAAAATGCCCTACGGGTTTACAGCTTTCCAAGTTAACACTTGGTTACAACAAAAGAGTACTAACTCGTTTACACATTATGCCCTTGGCTTGAAGTTACATGTAATACATCAAAAGTTAAGCGACAAAAGTATGTCCGCCTCTAGCCTCCCAGCTATGTCCTTGGAGGTGGCATGCTTCCTGCACCTGAAAATGATATTCCCATATAGGGTGAGCCACAGCCCAGTAGAAATATACTAAACCAACCATGAACAATGACTAAAAGATTAGCAATTGATAGATGGCTAACACAGATACATTCACATAAATTACACATTTATGTCATACAACTTATGAGTCTAAGTTACCTTTCTTTTTCCCTTTTTCAACAGATAAGCATGCTAGCTCTATCATCATTTCCACAGATATGTATAAAACTATATCTCACATTCAGATAAGCATAAAAGCTATATCAACATTCTCAACAGATATGTATAACAACAATATCCCACATTCACAGATAAGCATATAAGCTGTATCCACACTTTACTAAGATAAGTATATAAGCTCTATCTTCACTTCTCTAGACAAGCATATGAGCTGTGTCTACGGAGTTCATCCCCTATCTTCTCCCAACACTATCCGGTTTAGAGGTACATCCCCTCTCTTTCCCTAAACCGCGGAGTACATCCCCTATCTCCTCCTCTACACATAACGTATATAAACACATTGGTTCTATATACAATCACCCAATACATACAGTTAATGTATTCTATCAACCGTCAAGTTCCATGACACATTTCATTGATTAGTTTCAGTTTGCCTAGTCATCATGCATTGTCTACAACAATCACGACTATCCTCCACCGATAGCCCAAAGCAGTTATTTCTAAACAGAAAATAAATGCACAGTGGATATTCAATCAACATTTCATTTCCTCATTTCTCACAATTAATTATCCCAATTAATTAAACAATGTAATTAGGTCGTTATCCATAATTACCATTTCAACCCTTAGGTCCCATTTTCATCAATGATTCAACATTTATTCCATTTCTCTATGCCAAACATGCATCTAGGTTTATTATGAATAAAACCCCAACTTCTGTAAAATTGCACAAAAGCCCCAAACTTTCACAAAATTACCAAGCCAAGCCCAACATCTCAAAATACCAAAATTTAAAGACAAAATCCATAGAGAGGAGTAGGATATCCCTACCTCGAAGTTTAAGCCAAAAAGGAGATGAAGACTCGAAGATCAACTTGCTCCAAATCCAAACTTTTTCAGATTAAAACGAAGCTCTCAACGCCCTCTATCTTTTTAACAAAGGCTCTAGGCTAGATTCACACTCTAGGGAGATCAAATCTTAGAGAGAGAGTAAGTTTAGAGAGAGAGGGTCTCGGATCAAGGGTTTGATCAAAGAAAGGAAGTGAAAAAGTGATGTTTAAAACGCTACTGTCCGCTGATATAAAACACGCTCGCTCGAGCGAAGACTTGGTCGCTCGAGCGACCAGACACAGAAAACTCTCGCTCGAGCCAAGAAGTTCTCGGTCGAGCGAAGAAAAACCCAGACCGCTCGAGCCACGAAAAGCTCGCTCGAGCCAAGAAAGGCAACTCTCAGGTCCAGAACCAGACGCAACACTCGCTCGAGCGAAGCCACCCTGGCTCGACCCACCAGACACAACTTAACTCTCGCTCGAGCGACAAACTCCTCGCTCGAGCGAAGGACCAAAAATCTGGGCAGCAACACTAGGCTCCCAAACACAACCAACTTGAAACAAACCTGCCCAACACATCCTATAACTCAATAAGAAATAACAAGGATGCAAACAAGATAATAAACAACAACCAACATCCACGGACACATGTCCGGATCACTGTACCACAAGGGTAAACCTGGGATCGCTATAACCTCCCCCCCTTAAAGAATTTCGCCCCCGAAATTAAGCACAAGTTTTCAAAAACAGGTTTTCTTCCATTTTAAACAATGTTACACTTGAACATTCAATAATTTGACCCATTACCGGTCATCCCATCCCTTTAATAAGAGACATATCACAATATGTAAACAACATATGTATTTTCAACATGCATCAACATTATGCACTATCTTTCCAATTTCAACAATATATTCAACACATATAGTGTCACATTCAACTTCCATATGAGGCAAGTTCCAAAACATACTTCCAATAATCAAAATATTTTCAATGTTTCACAACTTAAGACATATATAAAAGCTCTTAAGTTCAACAAAATGTAAAATTTAAACACAAGATCACACATCAACAAACAAGTCCGGATATTTCTCACGGACTCCCAACTCACGTTCCCAAGTGGCTTCCTCCACTCCGTGATGTTTCCACAAGACTTTCACCAAAGGAATGGTCTTGCCACGCAGGACCTGATCCCGCCTATCCAAGACCCGAACCGGTCTCTCCTCATACGAGGCATCCTCATCTACCTCTAAATCGGTCCAATCTAGCACATGTGATGGATCTGGCTCATACTTCCGAAGCATACTCACATGAAACACGTCATGCACTCCGGACAACTGCGGCGGTAAGGCTAACCGATAAGCAACCTCACCTATCCTCTCAAGGATCTCAAAAGGACCAATAAACCGAGGGGATAACTTCCCACTCTTCCCAAACCTCATCAGGCCTCGTCTAGGTGATATCTTCAGAAAGACATGATCACCTACCTCAAACGCCAAAGGCCTCCTCCTACGGTCGGCATAACTCTTTTGTCGACTCTGGGCTGTAACAAGCCTCCTACGGATAAGCTCAACTTTCTCCGTCGTCTCCCTAACCAACTCCGGACCCAACAAAGGTGCATCACCCACCTCGGCCCAACAAACTGGAGACCTACACGGTCGGCCATACAAGGCCTCAAACGGTGCCATACCGATGCTAGACTGAAAACTGTTGTTATAGGCAAACTCTACCAAGGGCAAGTGCATCTCCCACGTCCCACTAAAGTCCAGGACACAACCTCGAAGCATATCCTCGAGGATCTGGATAGTACGCTCGGACTGCCCGTCAGTCTGAGGATGATAAGCCGTACTAAAGGTCAACTTAGTGCCCAAAGCACTCTGCAAACTCTGCCACAACCTAGCAGTAAAACGAGGATCTCTATCTGAGACGATCGTCACTGGGACCCCGTGCAATCTCACTACGTCTCGAATATACAAATCGGCAAGATGATCTACCGAATCTCTCACGCGCATAGGAATAAAGTGCGCCGACTTAGTCAACCGGTCTACAACCACCCAAATAGCATCACTACCCCGCTGAGTCCTCGGAAGACCTACAACGAAGTCCATAGTGACATGCTCCCACTTCCACTCGGCAATAGGTAAGGGTTGCAACAAACCCGCTGGCCTCTGATGCTCGGCCTTCACTTGCTGGCAAGTAAGGCACTTTGATACGAAAACAGCCACATCTCTCTTCATACCCCGCCACCAAAACTGGCGACCCAAATCCTGATACATCTTAGTACCTCCCGGATGCACCGCAAGGCGCGAATGATGAAACTCTCGGAGTACTTCCTCACGACAAGACTCCGGTACAAACAAACGGTCTCGGTATCTCACACTCAGGTCGGGACACACCGTCAAACCCTTCTCAACTTTCCCACTGGAGATCTTCTCTCGAAGGGATTCTACCTCAAGGTCACCTCTCTGTGCCTCTAACACTCTAATCACAAGTGTAGGCTGCGCAACAACAGAAAACAAGGCCGCAGCCTCAACCGATTCGCCCAGTAGCAAATCAAACTCGCCAAGTGCTCCCAACATCTCCCATTCCCGGATGGCTATACAAGCTACCTCACCAATGGTCTTCCTACTAAGGGCATCGGCCACAACATTGGCCTTTCCCGGATGATAGTGCAACTCAAAATCATAATCCTCGATGAACTCCATCCACCTCCTCTGCCTCAAATTCAAGTCTCTCTATGTAAACAGATACTTCAAACTCTTATGATCCGAGAATACCTCGAACCTCTCACCATAAAGGTAGTGCCTCCAGATTTTCAAGGCAAAGATCGCTGCTGCTAACTCTAGGTCGTGTGTGGGGTAATTCTTCTCGTGTATTTTCAACTGACGTGAGCCATAAGCTACCACTTTCCCTTCTTGCATCAACACACAACCCAAACCCTCTCATGAGGCATCACAATAAACCACATAACCCAACCCTCTCTCCGGAATAATCAACACCGGAGCGGTGGTCAATCTAACTTTCAGCTCTTGGAACGACTTTTCACAAGTCTCACTCCACACAAACTTGACACCCTTCTGAGTCAGTCTAGTCAACGGTGACGCTAGCCTGGAGAAATCTTTCACAAACCGACGGTAATACCCAGCTAATCCCAGAAAACTGCGGATTTCAAACACACTCTTAGGCTGTGCCCAAACCTGCACTGCCTCAACCTTGGATGTATCAACAGACACCCCTTCCTCGGATACCACGTGGCCTAAGAATTTAACTTCCCTCAGCTAGAACTCACACTTCCCAAACTTGGCATACAGCCTATGGGCTCTAAGAAACTCAAGCACCACTCTCAAGTGTGCCTCGTGCTCCTCCTCAGAAGGCGAATAGATAAGAATGTCGTCCACGAAGACGACCACAAATCGGTCTAAGAACTCCCGGAAAATCCGGTTCATCAAGTCCATAAAGACTGCCGGTGCATTGGTAAGCCCAAATGGCATCACCAGAAACTCGTAATGCCTATACCGCGTACGGAATGCCGTCTTCGGAATATCCTCTTCCCTGACCCTCAACTGGTGGTAACCCGATCTCAAGTCTATCTTTGAGAAACAACGGGAACCCTTCAACTGGTCAAACAAATCATCTATACGGGGCATAGGATACTTATTCTTAACCGTAGCCCGATTCAACTTCCGGTAGTCAATACACAATCTCAAGGCACCATCTTTCTTTTTAACAAAGAGGGCCGGTGCTCCCCATGGTGAAACACTAGGGCGAACAAAGCCCTTATCTAGCAATTCCTGGAGCTGAACTTTCAACTCAACCAACTCTGCTGGAGCCAAACGGTAAGGTGCCATAGAAATCGGCGCCGTACCAGGCACTAAATCGATAGAGAACTCTATCTCTCGGTGAGGTGGCAAACTAACAAGATCTTCGGGAAAAACATCCGAATACTCACAAACCACCCTCGACAATACATGCTGGGTCTCACCACTCTCACCACCCTCAAAGCTGGCAAGTAGACTACTAAGCTCACTTCGCCCTCGCGAATCATACCCCGGTGGCAAAACACTACCAACCCAGTCTCCCAAGAAATGGAACCACTCCCCGCTCAAGGTACATAACGTGACCCTCTGGCGGTAGCAATCAATAACAGCCCGGTATGACGATAACCAGTCCATACCCAAAATAACATCAAAACCCTTCATGGGCATGACAACAAACGGAAAAGGAAGCCTATAATCGGCGACCTCTATATCACATCCTCTAACACCCTGTTTCAGGATCAACTCACCACCCAAAGGCGATACCACACAAATAGGAGATGCTAACTGTGCTAACTCCAATTCCAAAACCGATGCAAATGCAGTAGATACAAAAGAATGAGATGCACCTGTGTCTATCAACACACTAGCAACCGAGTTGCAAAACAGAAAAGTACCTCTCACTACTGATGGAGCCGGTACTAAATCCTGCGCGGTAACAGCATACACGCGCCCCGTAGGCCCCTGGTCTACCTGCTCACTTCTCGGAGCAAAAGACTGCTGCACAGACTGGGATGACGAAGCTCCCGGATTGGCCCTCGAGGCCTGCACAGACTGAGCTGGCTGAAAACCCTGTGTCTGCCTAGAACCAGACGTTCCCGAAGTGGCACTCAACTGTGGGCAAAACCTCTTCAGGTGCCCAGGCTGTCCACACTGATAACAAAAAAAGGGCTGCCCCCTGCCCAAACTCTGACTTTGTGATCTAGCTGAAGAAGAAACAGCTCTCTGACCCCCACCCTTCTGTGGGCAAACAGAAACCTTGTGACCCAGCTGGCCACACTTGTAACAGGTGAAATCCCCCTGACCACCTCTCCCAGAGCCTGCACTCGGGACTGGGAAGGTCGATCTAGCAACACCACCCTGCGACTGCTGAGGGTTAGAGCCCCTCTGCCTCTTGCCATCACCCTGACCATCCTGGCTCCTCCTGGAGCCTCTCTGCCCCTCATCCTCCTCCTGCATCATGAGCTCCATATGAGCTGCAGCATCTACCAGGTGTCTATACTCCCGGATGTAAGACCTACCAACTCTCAACTTGAGGCCCCGCCTCAACTTCCGCTCAAACTCATAGCAACGGCGTTCCTCAGACGCCACCAGTTCAGGTGCAAACCTGGACAGACTGGTAAAAGTAGCCTCAAACTCGGCCACTGACAAGCCCTGCTGATTAATCCGGCTAAACTGATCCCTCAGCTTCTCCCTAGCTACTGCAGACAAAAACCTTTCCTGCTTCTCCCTAAGCCGGCCTGCTGACCCACTGGCTCGGCCACATTGGCCTGACCAACTCCCTCCTGCACTGCCGGAATCTCACCCGGTAACGGTACTTCTTGCCTCGCAGGTCTACCACGCCTAGCACCTCTTCCTCGTCCTGACATCCTAATAAAGGTAACACAGAACATTAGCACATTCACAAATGTGCCGAAACTAAACACTCACGTCCTAATGCATGGACAACTGTAATTCACTCCACATAAGCACATAAACACATAAGCACTTACGAATTTCATTTCCGGATAATGATAGTCCCGAGATGTTACTAGAGTTCCGGTTAGAAACAACATTGATCAAGTGCTTTTCCAACAAGACTCCCAGAAACTCAAGGATCCAATCAACATCCCAGAAATTAAATCCCATACCCACATAGTCACATAAGCATGTTATCAATTAAGCACATAACATATGATACTACATCTAAGTCTCTATCAAGCGAGACAAACCCATTGTGATACTAATCACTTCCCACGTACCCAAAGTATTCGAACCCGGTACGCTCTGATACCAAGTTGTAACGCCCTCAAAATAGCAACATTAAACCCATCGGATAAGACATGCATTTACATAGAAGCTAACCACATTCTTTTATTCATTAAAGTTCCATTACATAAGTATTACATGTTAACATCAAAACAAAATGCCCTACGGGCTTACAGCTTTCCAAGTTAACACTTGGTTACAACAAAAGAGTACTAACTCGTTTACACATTAAGCCCTTGGCTTGAAGTTACATGTAATACATCAAAAGTTAAGCGACAAAAGTATGTCCGCCTCTAGCCTCCCAGCTATGTCCTTGGAGGTGGCATGCTTCCTGCACCTGAAAATGATATTCCCATATAGGGTGAGCCACAGCCCAGTAGAAATATACTAAACCAACCATGAACAATGACTAAAAGATTAGCAATTGATAGATGGCTAACACAGATACATTCACATAAATTACACATTTATGTCATACAACTTATGAGTCTAAGTTACCTTTCTTTTTCCCTTTTTCAACAGATAAGCATGCTAGCTCTATCATCATTTCCACAGATATGTATAAAACTATATCTTACATTCAGATAAGCATAAAAGCTATATCCACATTCTCAACAGATATGTATAACAACAATATCCCACATTCACAGATAAGCATATAAGCTGTATCCACACTTTACTAAGATAAGCATATAAGCTCTATCTTCACTTCTCTAGACAAGCATATGAGCTGTGTCTACGGAGTTCATCCCCTATCTTCTCCCAACACTATCCGGTTTAGAGGTACATCCCCTATCTTCCCCTAAACCGCGGAGTACATCCCCTATCTCCTCCTCTACACATAACGTATATAAACACATTGGTTCTATATACAATCACCCAATATATACAGTTAATGTATTCTATCAACCGTCAAGTTCCATGACACATTTCATTGATTAGTTTTAGTTTGCCTAATCATCATGCATTGTCTACAACAATCACGACTATCCTCCACCGATAGCCCAAAGCAGTTATTTCTAAACAGAAAATAAATGCACAGTGGATATTCAATCAACATTTCATTTCCTCATTTCTCACAATTAATTATCCCAATTAATTAAACAATGTAATTAGGTCGTTATCCATAATTACCATTTCAACCCTTAGGTCCCATTTTCATCAATGATTCAATATTTATTCCATTTCTCTATGCCAAACATGCATCTAGGTTTATTATGAATAAAACCCCAACTTCTGTAAAATTGCACAAAAGCCCCAAACTTTTACAAAATTACGAAGCCAAGCCCAACATCTCAAAATACCAAAATTTAAAGACAAAATCCATAGAGAGGAGTAGGATATCCCTACCTCGAAGTTTAAGCCAAAAAGGAGATGAAGACTCGAAGATCAACTTGATCCAAATCCAAACTTTTTCAGATTAAAACGAAGCTCTCAACGCCCTCTATCTTTTTAACAAAGGCTCTAGGCTAGATTCACACTCTAGGGAGATCAAATCTTAGAGAGAGAGTAAGTTTAGAGAGAGAGGGTCTCGGATCAAGGGTTTGATCAAAGAAAGGAAGTGAAAAAGTGATGTTTAAAACGCTACTGTCCGCTGATATAAAACACGCTCGCTCGAGCGAAGACTTGGTCACTCGAGCGACCAGACACAGAAAACTCTCGCTCGAGCCAAGAAGTTCTCGGTCGAGCGAAGAAAAACCCAGACCGCTCGAGCCACGAAAAGCTCGCTCGAGCCAAGAACGGCAACTCTCAGGTCCAGAACCAGACGCAACACTCGCTCAAGCGAAGCCACCCTGGCTCGACCCACCAGACACAACTCAACTCTCGCTCGAGCGAAGGACCAAAAATCTGGGCAGCAACACTAGGCTCCCAAACACAACCAACCTGAAACAAACCTGCCCAACACATCCTATAACTCAATAAGAAATAACAAGGATGCAAACAAGATAATAAACAACAACCAACATCCACGGACACATGTCCGGATCACTGTACAACAAGGGTAAACCCGGGATCGCTATATATTTGGAAATTAAATAAAAAAGGAAGTTGAATAAAAATAAAACTGGAAGTTGCCGAAATTTGAAAATGGAAGTTCATTCAAGAAACCACTATACCTTAACGATCTATTGAGAAATTGAATAAAACATGAAGTTTAATATAAAAGTAAATTTAATAAAAATGGAAGTTGAATAAAAATATAAATGAAAGTTGCATAAAATTAAAAATGGAAGTTCAATCCAGAAACCATTATACGTTAACGATCTATTTGGAAATTAAATAAAAAAGGAAGTTGAATAGAAAAATGACTTGAATAAAAAAGGAAGTTGTAGAAAATTAAATAAAAATGGAAGTTGTAGAAAATTAAAAATGGAAGTTCAATCCAGAAACCACTATACCTTAACGATCTATTTGGAAATTAAATAAAAAAAAAGTTTAATAGAAAAGTAAATTGAATAAAAATGGACGTTGAATAAAAATAAAAATGAAAGTTGCGTAAAATTAAAATTGGAAGTTCATTCAAGAGACTACTATACCTTAACGATCTATTTGGAAATAAAATAAAAAAGGAAGTCCAACAAAAAAGTAAATTGAATAAAAATGGAAGTTGAATAAAAATCAGAATGAAAGTTGCAGAAAATTGAAAATGGAAGTTCATTCAAGAAACCACTATACCTTAACGATCTATTCGGAAATTAAATAAAAAAGGAAGTTTAATAGAAAAGTAAATTGAATAAAAATGGAAGTTGAATAAAAATAAAAATCAAAGTTGCATATAATTAACAATGGAAGTTCAATCCAGAAACCACAATACCTTAACGATCTATTTGGAAATTAAATACAAAAGGAAGTTGAGTAGAAAAAAACTTGAATAAAAAAGGAAGTTAAATAAAAACAAAAGTGGATGTTGCAGAAAATTAAAAATGGAAGTTCATTCGAGAAACCACTATACCTTAACGATATATTTAGAAATTAAATAAATGAGGATGTTGAGTAGAAAAATAACTTGAATAAAAATGGAAGTTGAATAAAAATAAAAATGGAAGTTCCATAAAATTAAAATGGAAGTTCATTAAAGAAATCACTAGACCTTAACGATCTATTTGGAAATTAAATAAAAAAGGAAGCTTCATAGAAAAGTAAATTGAATAAAAATGGAAGTTGAATAAAAATAAAAGTGAAAGTTGCGTAAAATTAAAAATGGAAGTTCAATCCAGAAACGACTATACCTTAACGATCTATTTGGAAATTAAATAAAAAAGGAAGTTGAATAGAAAAGTAAATTGAATAAAAATGGAAGTCAAATAAAAATAAAAATGAAAGTTGCAGAAAATTAAAAAAGGAAGTTCATTCAAGAAACCACTATACCTTAACGATCTATTTGGAAATTAAATAAAATAGGAAGTTTAATAGAAAAGTAAATTGAATAAAAATGGAAGTCGAATAAAAATAAAAATGGAAGTTTCTGAAAATTAAAAATGGAAGCACATTCAAGAAACCACTATACGTTAACGATCTATTTGGAAATTAAATAAAAAAGGAATTTTAATTGAAAAGTAAATTGAGTAAAAATGGAAGTTGAATAAAAATAAAAGTGGAAGTTGCAGAAAATTAAATTGAGTAATAATGATCTATTTGGAAATTAAATAAAAAATGAAGTTGAATAGACAAGTAACTTGAATAAAAATGGAAATTACTTAAAAATGAAAATGGAAGTTGCAGAAAATTAAAAATGAAAATTTATTCAAGAAACCGCTATACCTGAACGATCTATTAGGAAATTAAATAAGAGAGGAAGTTAAATAGAAAAGTAAATTGAATAAAAATGGAAGTTGAATAAAAATAAAAGTAAAAGTTGCAGAAAATTAAAAATGGAAGTTCATTCAAGAAAGCACTATACCTTAACGATCTATTTGGAAATTAAATAAAAAAAGGAATTTAAATAGAAAAGTAAATTGAATAAAAATGGAAGTTGAATAAAAATAAAAATGGAAGTTGCATAAAATTAAAAATGGAAGTTCAATCCAGAAACCACTATACGTTAACGATCTATTTGGAAATTAAATAAAAAATGAAGTTGAATAGAAAAGTAACTTGAATAAAAATGGAAGTTGAGGAAAATTAAAAATAGAAATTCATTCAAGAACCACTATACCTGAACGATCTATTAGGAAATTAAATAAAAAAGGAAGTTGAATAGAAAAGTAAATTGAATAAAAATAAAAATGAAAGTTGCAGAAAATTAAAAATGAAAGTTCCTTCAAGAAACCACTATACCTTAATGATTTATTTGGAAATTAAATAAAAAAGGAAGCTTAATAGAAAAGTAAATTGAATAAAAATGGAAGTTGAATAAAAATAAAAATGAAAGTTTCATAAAATTAACAATGGAAGTTCAATCCATAAACCACTATACCTTAACGATCTATTTGGAAATTAAATAAAAAATGAAGTTGAATATAAAAGTAACTTGAATAAAAATGGAAGTTGCAGAAAATTAAAAATAGAAATTCATTCAAGAAACCACTATACCTGAATGATCTATTTGGAAATTAAAAAAAAAAAGGAAGTGGAATAGAAAAGTAAAATGAATAAAAATAGAAATAAAAGTTTCAGAAAATTAAAAATGGAAGTTCATTCAAGAAACCACTATACCTTAACGATTTATTTGGAAATTAAATAAAAATGAAAGCTTAAAAGAAAAGTAAATTGAATAACAATGGAAGTTGAATAAAAATAAAAATGAAAGTTGCATAAAACTAGCAATGGAAGTTCAATCCCGAAACCACTATACCTTAATGATCTATTTGGAAATTAAATAAAAAATGAAGTTGAATAGAAAAGTAACTTGAATAAAAATGGAAGTTACTTAAAAATAAAAATGGAAGTTGCCGAAAATTAAAAATAGAAATTCATTCAAGAAACCACTATACCTGAATGATCTATTTGGAAATTAAATAAAAAAGGAAGTTGAATAGAAAAGTAAATTGAATAAAAATGGAAGTTGAATAAAAATAAAAATGAAAGTTGCATTGTAGCGACCCCGGTCTTTTCCCATTTGATTATTGTATCCGGACTCAGGTTCCGTAGATTCTGTCATTGTAAAATTGTTGTTGTTGTCCTTTATTTTCTCATTTGGAATTATAGGATGTGTTGGGCAGGTTTGTTTCAGGTTGGTTGGGTTTAGAAACCAAGTGTTGCTGTCCAGGTTTTTGGTTCTTCGCTCGAGCGAGTAGTAGGTCGCTCGAGCGAGAGATGGCGTCCAGTATTGACCTGTAGCTCTGCATTCTTGGCTCGAGCGAGATTTTCTTCGCTCGAGCGAGTTAGTTTGTTCTTCGCTCGAGCGATGGTTCCTTCGCTCGAGCGTGAGTCTGATTACAGACCTGAGGATTTGAGTTCTTCGCTCGATCGAGTTTTCTTTCGCTCGAGCGAGCTTTTGGGTTGTTGGCTCGAGCAAGGTTTCCTTGGCTCGAGCGTAGCTTTTCTGTGTCTGGTCGCTCGAGCGACAAAGGCTTCGCTCGAGCGAGCCTGTCCAGTTTATATACACAGCAGCGGGTTTTGATCAGTCCTTTTCATCCCCTTTTTGATTCCAAACCCTAGGTCCGACTTCTCTCTCTCCCTACTCACCTTCTCTCTTAGATTTGATCCACTTAGGGAGTGTTTCTACCCTAGGTCCTTCATTAAAAAGATAGAGTGAGTCGAGGGCTTCCATTTAATCTGAATAGTTGGTGACTTTGGAGCACTTTGGTATTTGGATATCATCTCTGTCTTCTCCATTTGAGTTGTTTTCTTCGAGGTAGGGATTTCCTACTCCATTTTATAAGTTTTGTTCTAAGTTTTGGTATTTTGATATGTTGGGGGGTTACTTTGATAATTGTGGGAAAAACCCTAGTTGTATTAATAAATTAATTTGTATAATTAATTTAAGGAAATTGGGGAATTGGGTTAAATTCATGAAATTGAGGAATTCATTAATTAAATGGTGTAGTTGGATAATGTAAATCACTCACCTATGAAAATGTTGGAATTACATTAGTTGATTCATTTATTTCCTGTTTAGAAATAACTGTTTTGGGCTATCGGTGGAGGATAGTCATGATTGTTGTAGATACTGCATGTGGATTAGGGAGAACTGAAACTAATCATTGATCAAGTTATCACTTTTGACTGCTAAATTAATACAGACATTATGTGTATTGATTGTGTGTTGTATATGTTATGTGTTTACATACATTGTTTTGTGTGGGAGGAGATAGGGGATGTACTCCACGGTTTAGGGGAAGATAGGGGATGGACCTCTAAACCGGATTTTGTTTGGGAGGAGATAGGGGATGGACTCCATTAGCATCACTTTTATGTGTGCTTATTTATATAGAAGTGTTTTATTGATACAGCACTAAAATGTGTATCAATCTGGAAGTATGAAGTGTTTTGAATTGAGCTTGAGTCTCATTTGCTTGTTGATATTGGAAGAATGTGAATATGATATATATAATTCACTGTTGTAAGTTTGGCCAGGTTCTGAGCCATGTTGATTAAGTTGGAAAGTAAAACGTATCTTAGACAATAGTGTCATGAGGCTGTAAAATGAAGTAATTGATTATCTTGGTTAACCATCTGTTGAATGCTATTGCTTTATTCATTGCTTATATGTGGTTTAGAATATTTCTACTGGGCTGTGGCTCACCCTTTATGGGAACATCATTTTCAGGTTCAGGTGATAAACTACCTCCAAGGACTTAGCTTGGGAGGGTTTGGCTTCTGGTTTGAAGAAGACTACCTTTAGTTAATTGTCTTTATTTATTAGTACATGTAAACATTCAAGCCTAGGGCTTTTCTTGTATTGAGTTAGAACTCATATTTTTGTATCCAAGTGTTGGCTTGGAAAGATGTAAGCCTGTAGGGCATTTTATTCAATGTTACATGTAATGCTTTATTTAGTAATACTCTGATGAATGAATTAATAAATTGTCTTCTTTAATTAATGCATATCAATGATATATATAATGGGTTAATTTTGAGGGCGTTACATGCATAAAATTAACAATGGAAGTTCAATCCAGAAACCACTATACCTTAACGATCTATTTGGAAATTAAATAAAAAAGGAAGTTGAGTAGAAAAGAAACTTGAATAAAATAGGAAGTTAAATAAAAATAAAAATGGAAGTTGCAGAAAATTAAAAATGAAAGTTCATTCAAGAAACCACACTATACCTTAACGATCTATTTGGAAATAAAATAAAAAAGGAAGTTTAATAGAAAAGTAAATTGAATAAAAATGGAAGTTGAAAAAAAATAAAAGTGAAAGTTGCATAGAATTAAAAATGGAAGTTCAATCGAGAAACCACTAAACCTTAACGATCTATTTGGAAATTAAATAAAAAAGGAAGTTTAATAGAAAAGTAAATTGAATAAAAATGGAAGTTGAATAAAAATAAAAATGGAAGTTGCAGAAAATAAAAAATGGAAGTTCAATCCAGAAACCACTATACCTTAACGATCTATCTGGAAATTAAATAAAAAAGAAAGTTGAGTAGAAAAGAAGCCTGAACAAAAAAAGGAAGTTAAATAAAAATAAAAATGGAAGTTGCAGAAAATTAAAAATGGAAGTTCATTCAAAAACCACTATGCCTTAACGATCTATTTGGAAATTAAATAAAAAAGGAAGTTGAATTGAAAAATAACTTGAATGAAAATGAAAGTTGAATAAAAATAAAAATAGAAGTTGCAGAAAATTAAAAATGGAAGTTCATTCAAGAAACCACCATACCTTAACGATCTATTCGGAAATGAAATAAAAAAGGAAGTTTAATTGAAAAGTAAATTGAATAAAAATGGAAGTTGAATAAAAATAAAAGTGAAAGTTGTAGAAAATTAAAAATGGAAGTTCATTCAAGAAACCACTATACCTTAACGATCTATTTAGAAATTAAATAAAAAAGGAAGTTGAACAGAAATGAAACTTGAATAAAAAAAAGAAGTAGAATAGAAATAAAAATGGAAGTTCCAGAAAATTAAAATTGGAAGTTCATTCAAGAAACCACTATACCTTAACGATCTATTTGGAAATTAAATGAAAAAGGAAGATGAATAGAAAAATGACTTGAATAAAAAAGGAAGTCGAATAAAAATAAAAACAGAAGTTGAAGAAAATTAAAAATGAAAGTTCATTCAAGAAAACACTATACCTTAACGATCTATTTCGAAATTAAATAAGAAGAGGAAGTTTAATAGAAAAGTAAACTGAATAAAAATGGAAGTTGAATAACAATAAAAATGAAAGTTGCATAAAATTAACAATGGAAGTTCAATCCAGAAACCACTATACCTTAACGATCTATTTGGAAATTAAATAAAAAATGAAGTTGAATAGAGAAGTAACTTGAATAAAAATGGAAGTTACTTAAAAATAAAAATGGAAGTTGCAGAAAATTAAAAATAGAAATTCATTCAAGAAACCAATATACCTGAACGATCTATTAGGAAATTAAATAAAAAAGGAAGTTGAATAGAAAAATAAATTGAATAAAAATGGAAGTTGAATAAAAATAAAAATAAAAGTTGTAGAAAATTAAAAATGGAAGTTCATTCAAGAAACCACTATACCTTAAGGATCTATTTGGAAATTAAATAAAAAAGGAAGCTTAATAGAAAAGTAAATTGAAAAAAAACGGAAGTTGAATAAAAATAAAAATGAAACTTGCATAAAATTAGCAATGGAAGTTCAATCCAGAAACCACTCTACCTTAACAATCTATTTGGAAATTAAATAAAAAAGGAAGTTGAGTAGAAAAGAAACTTGAATAAAATAGGAAGTTAAATAAAAATAAAAATGGAAGTTGCAGAAAATTAAAAATGAAAGTTCATTCCAGAAACCACTATACCTTAACGATCTATTTGGAAATTAAATAAAAAAGGAAATTGAATAGAAAAAAAACACGAAGAAAAAAAGAAGTTGAATTGAAATAAAAATGGAAGTTGCCGAAAATTAAAATTGGAAGTTCATTCAAATAACCACTATACCTTAACGATTTATTTGGAAATTAAATAAAAAAGGAAGTTGAATAGAAAAATGACTTGAATAAAAATTGAAGTCGAATAAAAATAAAAATAGAAGTTGCAGAAAATTAAAAATGAAAGTTCATTCAAGAAACCACTATACCTTAACGATCTATTTGGAAATAAAATAAAAAAGGAAGTTTAATAGAAAAGTAAATTGAATAAAAATGGAAGTTGAAAAAAAATAAAAGTGAAAGTCGCATAAAATTAAAAATGGAAGTTCAATCCAGAAACCACTATACCTTAACGATCTATTTGGAAATTAAATAAAAAAGAAAGTTTAATAGAAAAGTAAATTGAATAAAAATGGAAGTTGCAGAAAATAAAAAATGGAAGTTCAATCCAGAAACCACTATACCTTAACGATCTATTTGGAAATTAAATAAAAAAGGAAGTTGAGTAGAAAAGAAGCCTGAACAAAAAAGGAAGTTAAATAAAAATAAAAATGGAAATTGCCGAAAATTAAAAATGGAAGTTCATTCAAAAACCAGTATACCTTAACTATCTATTTGGAAATTAAATAAAAAAGGAAGTTGAATTGAAAAATAACTTGAATGAAAATGACAGTTGAACAAAAATAAAAATGGAAGTTGCAGAAAATTAAAAATGGAAGTTCATTCAAGAAACCACCATACCATAACTATCTATTTGGAAATGAAATAAAAAAGGAAGTTTAATTGAAAAGTAAATTGAATAAAAATGGAAGTTGAATAAAAATAAAAGTGAAAGTTGTAGAAAATTAAAAATGGAAGTTCATTCA
Organism: Camellia sinensis; assembly: GCF_055761805.1. Taxonomy (NCBI): domain Eukaryota; kingdom Viridiplantae; phylum Streptophyta; class Magnoliopsida; order Ericales; family Theaceae; genus Camellia; species Camellia sinensis. Next base: position 8,144,347 of record NC_138962.1, on the reverse strand, counting down.
AGAAACAACTATACCTTAACGATCTATTTAGAAATTAGATAAAAAAGGAAGTTGAACAGAAATCAAACTTGAATAAAAAAAAGAAGTAGAATAGAAATAAAAATGGAAGTTGCAGAAAATTAAAATTGGAAGTTCATTCAAGAAACCACTATACCTTAACGATCTATTTGGAAATTAAATGAAAAAGGAAGATGAATAGAAAAATGACTTGAATAAAAAAGGAAGTCGAATAAAAATAAAAATGGAAGTTCATTCAAGAAAACACTATACCTTAACAATCTATTTCGAAATTAAATAAGAAGAGGAAGTTTAATAGAAAAGTAAACTGAATAAAAATGGAAGTTAAATAACAATAAAAATGAAAGTTGCATAAAATTAACAATGGAAGTTCAATCCAGAAACCACTATACCTTAACGATCTATTTGGAAATTAAATAAAAAATGCAGTTGAATAGAGAAGTAACTTGAATAAAAATGGAAGTTACTTAAAAATAAAAATGGAAGTTGCAGAAAATTAAAAATAGAAATTCATTCAAGAAACCAATATACCTGAACGATCTATTAGGAAATTAAATAAAAAAGAAGTTGAATAGAAAAATAAATTGAATAAAAATGGAAGTTGAATAAAAATAAAAATAAAAGTTGCAGAAAATTAAAAATGGAAGTTCATTCAAGAAACCACTATACCTTAAGGATCTATTTGGAAATTAAATAAAAAAGGAAGCTTAATAGAAAAGTTAATTGAAAAAAAACGGAAGTTGAATAAAAATAAAAATGAAACTTGCATAAAATTAGCAATGGAAGTTCAATCCAGAAACCACTCTACCTTAACAATCTATTTGGAAATTAAATAAAAAAGGAAGTTGAGTAGAAAAGAAACTTGAATAAAATAGGAAGTTAAATAAAAATAAAAATGGAAGTTGCAGAAAATTAAAAATGAAAGTTCATTCCAGAAACCACTATACCTTAACGATCTATTTGGAAATTAAATAAAAAAGGAAATTGAATAGAAAAAAAACACGAAGAAAAAAAGAAGTTGAATTGAAATAAAAATGGAAGTTGCCGAAAATTAAAATTGGAAGTTCATTCAAATAACCACTATACCTTAACGATTTATTTGGAAATTAAATAAAAAAGGAAGTTGAATAGAAAAATGACTTGAATAAAAATTGAAGTCGAATAAAAATAAAAATGGAAGTTGCAGAAAATTAAAAATGAAAGTTCATTCAAAAACCACTATACCTTAACGATCTATTTGGAAATAAAATAAAAAAGGAAGTTTAATAGAAAAGTAAATTGAATAAAAATGGAAGTTGAAAAAAAATAAAAGTGAAAGTTGCATAAAATTAAAAATGGAAGTTCAATCCAGAAACCACTATACCTTAACGATCTATTTGGAAATTAAATAAAAAAGGAAGTTTAATAGAAAAGTAAATTGAATAAAAATGGAAGTTCAATCCAGAAACCACTATACCTTAACGATCTATTTGGAAATTAAATAAAAAAGGAAGTTGAGTAGAAAAGAAGCCTGAACAAAAAAGGAAGTTAAATAAAAATAAAAATGGAAATTGCCGAAAATTAAAAATGGAAGTTCATTCAAAAACCAGTATACCTTAACTATCTATTTGGAAATTAAATAAAAAAGGAAGTTGAATTGAAAAATAACTTGAATGAAAATGACAGTTGAATAAAAATAAAAATGAAAGTTGCAGAAAATTAAAAATGGAAGTTCATTCAAGAAACCACCATACCATAACTATCTATTTGGAAATGAAATAAAAAAGGAAGTTTAATTGAAAAGTAAATTGAATAAAAATGGAAGTTGATTAAAAATAAAAGTGAAAGTTGTAGAAAATTAAAAATGGAAGTTCATTCAAGAAACCACTGTACCTTAACGATCTATTTAGAAATTAAATAAAAAAGGAAGTTGAACAGAAATCAAACTTGAATAAAAAAAAGAAGTAGAATATAAATAAAAATGGAAGTTGCAGAAAATTAAAATTGGAAGTTCATTCAAGAAACCACTATACCTTAACGATCTATTTGGAAATTAAATGAAAAAGGAAGATGAATAGAAAAATGACTTGAATAAAAAAGGAAGTCGAATAAAAATAAAAATGGAAGTTCATTCAAGAAAATACTATACCTTAACAATCTATTTCGAAATTAAATAAGAAGAGGAAGTTTAATAGAAAAGTGAACTGAATAAAAATGGAAGTTAAATAACAATAAAAATGAAAGTTGCATAAAATTAACAATGGAAGTTCAATCCAGAAACCACTATACCTTAACGATCTATTTGGAAATTAAATAAAAAATGAAGTTGAATAGAGAAGTAACTTGAATAAAAATGGAAGTTACTTAAAAATAAAAATGGAAGTTGCAGAAAATTAAAAATAGAAATTCATTCAAGAAACCAATATACCTGAACGATCTATTAGGAAATTAAATAAAAAAGGAAGTTGAATAGAAAAATAAATTGAATAAAAATGGAAGTTGAATAAAAATAAAAAAAAAGTTGCAGAAAATTAAAAATGGAAGTTCATTCAAGAAACCACTATACCTTAAGGATCTATTTGGAAATTAAATAAAAAAGGAAGCTTAATAGTAAAGTAAATTGAAAAAAAACGGAAGTTGAATAAAAATAAAAATGAAACTTCCATAAAATTAGCAATGGAAGTTCAATCCAGAAACCACTCTACCTTAACAATCTATTTGGAAAATAAATAAAAAAGGAAGTTGAGTAGAAAAGAAACTTGAATAAAATAGGAAGTTAAATAAAAATAAAAATGGAAGTTGTAGAAAATTAAAAATGAAAGTTCATTCCAGAAACCACTATACCTTAACGATCTATTTGGAAATTAAATAAAAAAGGAAGTTGAATAGAAAAAAACATGAAGAAAAAAAGAAGTTGAATTGAAATAAAAATGGAAGTTGCCGAAAATTAAAATTGGAAGTTCATTCAAACAACCACTATACCTTAATGATTTATTTGGAAATTAAATAAAAAAGGAAGTTGAAGAGAAAAATGACTTGAATAAAAATTGAAGTCGAATAAAAATAAAAATGGAAGTTGCAGAAAATTAAAAATGAAAGTTCATTCAAGAAACCACTATACCTTAACGATCTATTTGGAAATAAAATAAAAAAGGAAGTTTAATAGAAAAGTAAATTGAATAAAAATGAAAGTTGAAAAAAAATAAAAGTGAAAGTTGCATAAAATTAAAAATGGAAGTTCAATCCAGAAACCACTATACCTTAACGATCTATGTTGAAATTAAATAAAAAAGGAAGTTTAATAGAAAAGTAAATTGAATAAAAATGGAAGTTGCAGAAAATAAAAAATGAAAGTTGCATAAAATTAAAAATAGAAGTTCAATCCAGAAACCACTATACCTTAACGATTTATTTGGAAATTAAATAAAAAAGGAAGTTGAATAGAAAAATGACTTGAATAAAAATGGAAGTCGAATAAAAATAAAAATGGAAGTTGCAGAAAATTAAAAATGGAAGTTCATTCAAGAAACCACTATACCTTAACGATCTATTTGGAAATTAAATAAAAAAGGAGTTTACTAGAAAAGTAAATTGAATAAAAATGGAAGTTGAAAAATAATAAAAATGGAAGTTGCAAAAAATAAAAAATGGAAGTTCAATCCAGAACACACTATACCTTAACGATCTATTTGGAAATTAAATAAAAAAAGAAGTTGAGTAGAAAAGATGCCTGAACAAAAAAGGAAGTCAAATAAAAATAAAAATGGAAGTTGCAGAAAATTAAAAATGGAAGTTCATTCAAGAAACCACTATACCTTAACGATCTATTTGGAAATTAAATAAAAAAGGAAGTTGAATAGAAAAATAACTTGAATAAAAATGGAAGTTGAATAAAAATAAAAATGGAAGTTGCAGAAAATTAAAAATGAAAGTTCATTCAAGAAACCACTATACCTTAACGATCTACTTGGAAATTAAATAAAAAAGGAAGTTTAATGGAAAAGTAAATTGAATAAAAGTGGAAGTTGAAAAAAAATAAAAGTGAAAGTTGCATAAAATTAAAAATGGAAGTTCAATCCAGAAACCACAATACCTTAACAATCTATTTGCAAATTAAATAAAAAATGAAGTTTAACAGAAATGTAAATTGAATAAAAATGGAAGATGAATAAAAATAAAAATGAAAGTCGCATAAGATTAAAAATGGAAGTTCAATCCAGAAACCACTATACCTTAACGATCTATTTGAAAATTAAATAAAAAAGGAAATTGAATAGAAAAAAAACATGAAAAAAAAAAGAAGTCAAATAGAAATAAAAATGGAAGTTGCCGAAAATTAAAATTGGAAGTTCATTCAAGAAACCGCTATACCTTAACGATTTATTTGGAAATTAAATAAAAAAGGAAGTCGAATAGAAAAATCACTTGAATAAAAAAGGAAGTCGAATAAAAATAAAAATGGAAGTTGCAGAAAATTAAAAATGGAAGTTCATTCAAGAAACCACTATACCTTAATGATCTATTGGGAAATTAAATAAAAAAGGAAGTTTAATAGAAAAGTAAATTGAATAAAAATGGAAGTTGAATGAAAATAAAAGTGGAAGTTGCAGAAAATTAAAAATGGAAGTTCAATCCAGAAACCACTATACCTTAACGATCTACTTGGAAATTAAATAAAAAAGGAAGTTGAGTAGAAAAGAAGCGTGAACAAAAAAGGAAATTAAATAAAAATAAAAATGGAAGTTGCAGAAAATTAAAAATGGAAGTTCATTCGAGAAACCACTATACCTTAACGATCTATTTGGAAATTAAATAAAAAAGGAAGTTGAATAGAAAAATAACTTGAATAAAAATGGAAGTTAAATAAAAATAAAAATGGAAGTTGCAGAAAATTAAAAATGGAAGTTCATTCAAGAAACCACTATACCTTAACGATCTATTTGGAAATTAAATAAAAAAGGAAGTTGAATAAAAAAATAACTTGAATAAAAATGGAAGTTGAATAAAAATAAAAATGGAAGTTGCAGAAAATTAAAAATGGAAGTTCATTCAAGAAACCACTATACCTTAACGATCTATTTGGAAATTAAATAAAAAAGGAAGTTGAATAGAAAAATAACTTGAATAAAAATGGAAGTTGAATAAAAACAAAAATGGAAGTTGCCGAAAATTAAAAATGGAAGTTCATTCAAGAAACCACTATACCTTAACGATCTATTTGGAAATTAAATAAAAAATGAAGTTGAATAGAAAAATAACTTGAATAAAAATGGAAGTTGAATAAAAATAAAAATGGAAGTTGCAGAAAATTAAAAATGGAAGTTCATTCAAGAAACCGCTATACCTTAACGATCTATTTGGAAATTAAATGAAAAAGGAAGATGAATAGAAAAATGACTTGAATAAAAAAGGAAGTCGAATAAAAATAAAAATGGAAGTTGCAGAAAATTAAAAATGGAAGTTCATTCAAGAAACCATTATACCTTAACGATCTATTTCGAAATTAAATAAAAAGAGGAAGTTTAATAGAAAAGTAAACTGAATAAAAATGGAAGTTGAATAACAATAAAAATGAAAGTTGCATCAAATTAACAATGGAAGTTCAATCCAGAAACCACTTTACCTTAACGATCTATTTGGAAATTAAATAAAAAATGAAGTTGAATAGAGAAGTAACTTGAATAAAAATGGAAGTTACTTAAAAATAAAAATGAAAGTTGTAGAAAATTAAAAATAGAAATTCATTCAAGAAACCACTATACCTGAACGATCTATTAGGAAACTGAATAAAAATGGTTTCTTGAATAAAAAAGGAAGTTGAATAATAACAAAAATGGAAGTTGCAGAAAATTAAAAATGGTAGTTCAATCCAGAAAACACTATACCTTAACGATCTATTTGGAAATTAAATAAAAAAAGAAGTTGAGTAGAAAAGAAGAGCGAACAAAAAAGGAAGTTGCAGAAAATTAAAAATGGAAGTTAATTCAAGAAACCACTATACCATAACGATCTATTTGGAAATAAAATAAAAAAGGAAGTTTAATAGAAAAGCAAATTGAATAAAAATGAAAGTTGAAAAAAAATAAAAGTGAAAGTTGCATAAAATTAAAAATGGAAGTTCAATCCAGAAACCACTATACCTTAACGATCTATTTGGAAATTAAATAAAAAAGGAAGTTTAATAGAAAAGTAAATTGAATAAAAATGGAAGTTGCAGAAAATAAAAAATGAAAGTTGCATAAAATTAAAAATAGAAGTTCAATCCAGAAACCACTATACCTTAACGACTTATTTGGAAATTAAATAAAAAAGGAAGTTGAATAGAAAAATGACTTGAATAAAAATGGAAGTCGAATAAAAATAAAAATGGAAGTTGCAGAAAATTAAAAATGGAAGTTCATTCAAGAAACCACTATACCTTAACGATCTATTTGGAAATTAAATAAAAAAGGAGTTTACTAGAAAAGTAAATTGAATAAAAATGGAAGTTGAATAATAATAAAAATGGAAGTTGCAAAAAATTAAAAATGGAAGTTTAATCCAGAACACACTATACCTTAACGATCTATTTGGAAATTAAATAAAAAAAGAAGTTGAGTAGAAAAGATGCCTGAACAAAAAAGGAAGTTAAATAAAAATAAAAATGGAAGTTGCAGAAAATTAAAAATGGAAGTTCATTCAAGAAACCACTATACCTTAACGATCTATTTGGAAATTAAATAAAAAAGGAAGTTGAATAGAAAAATAACTTGAATAAAAATGGAAGTTGAATAAAAATAAAAATGGAAGTTGCAGAAAATTAAAAATGGAAGTTCATTCAAGAAACCACTATACCTTAACGATCTATTTGGAAATTAAATAAAAAAGGAAGTTGAATAAAAAAATAACTTGAATAAAAATGGAAGTTGAATAAAAATAAAAATGGAAGTTGCAGAAAATTAAAAATGGAAGTTCATTCAAGAAACCACTATACCTTAACGATCTATTTGGAAATTAAATAAAAAAGGAAGTTGAATAGAAAAATAACTTGAATAAAAATGAAAGTTGAATAAAAATAAAAATGGAAGTTGCAGAAAATTAAAAATGGAAGTTCATTCAAGAAACCGCTATACCTTAACGATCTATTTGGAAATTAAATGAAAAAGGAAGATGAATAGAAAAATGACTTGAATAAAAAAGGAAGTCGAATAAAAATAAAAATGGAAGTTGCAGAAAATTAAAAGTGGAAGTTCATTCAAGAAACCATTATACCTTAACGATCTATTTCGAAATTAAATAAAAAGAGGAAGTTTAATAGAAAAGTAAACTGAATAAAAATGGAAGTTGAATAACAATAAAAATGAAAGTGGCATAAAATTAACAATGGAAGTTCAATCCAAAAACCACTTTACCTTAACGATCTATTTGGAAATTAAATAAAAAATGAAGTTGAATAGAGAAGTAACTTGAATAAAAATGGAAGTTACTTAAAAATAAAAATGAAAGTTGTAGAAAATTAAAAATAGAAATTCATTCAAGAAACCACTATACCTGAACGATCTATTAGGAAATTAAATAAAAAAGGAAGTTGAATAGAAAAGTAAATTGAATAAAAATGGAAGTTGAATAAAAATAAAAAAAAAAGTTGCAGAAAATTAAAAAAGGAAGTTCATTCAAAAAACCACTATACCTTAAGGATCTATTTGGAAATTAAATAAAAAAGGAAGCTTAATAGAAATGTAAATTGAAAAAAAAGGAAGTTGAATAAAAATAAAAATGAAAGTTGTATAAAATTAACATTGGAAGTTCAATCCAGAAACCACTATACCTTAACATCTGTTTGGAAATTAAATAGAAAAGGAAGTTGAGTTGAAAAGAAACTTGAATAAAATAGGAAGTTAAATAAAAATAAAAATGGAAGTGTCAGAAAATTAAAAATGAAAGTTCATTCAAGAAACCACTATGCCTTAACGATCTATTTGGAAATTAAATAAAAAAGGAAGTTTAATGGAAAAGTAAATTGAATAAAAGTGGAAGTTGAAAAAAAATAAAAGTGAAAGTTGCATAAAATTAAAAATGGAAGTTCAATCCAGAAACCACAATACCTTAACAATCTATTTGCAAATTAAATAAAAAATGAAGTTTAATAGAAATGTAAATTGAATAAAAATGGAAGATGAATAAAAATAAAAATGAAAGTCGCATAAGATTAAAAATGGAAGTTCAATCCAGAAACCACTATACCTTAACGATCTATTTCGAAATTAAATAAAAACGGAAATTGAATAGAAAAAAAACATGAAAAAAAAGAAGTCAAATAGAAATAAAAATGGAAGTTGCCGAAAATTAAAATTGGAAGTTCATTCAAGAAACCGCTATACCTTAACGATTTATTTGGAAATTAAATAAAAAAGGAAGTCGAATAGAAAAATCACTTGAATAAAAATGCAAGTCGAATAAAAATAAAAATGGAAGTTGCAGAAAATTAAAAATGGAAGTTCATTCAAGAAACCACTATACCTTAATGATCTATTGGGAAATTAAATACAAAAGGAAGTTTAATAGAAAAGTAAATTGAATAAAAATGGAAGTTGAATGAAAATAAAAGTGGAAGTTGCAGAAAATTAAAAATGGTAGTTCAATCCAGAAACCACTATACCTTAACGACCTACTTGGAAATTAAATAAAAAAGGAAGTTGAGTATAAAAGAAGCGTGAACAAAAAAGGAAGTTAAATAAAAATAAAAATGGAAGTTGCAGAAAATTAAAAATGGAAGTTCATTCAAGAAACCACTATACCTTATCGATCTATTTGGAAATTAAATAAAAAAGGAAGTTTAATAGAAAACTAAATTGAATAAAAATGGAAGTTGAATAATAATAAAAATGGAAGTAGCAGAAAATTAAAAATGGAAGTTCAATCCAGAAAACACTATACCTTAACGATCTATTTGGAAATTAAATAAAAAAGGAAGTTGAGTAGAAAAGATGCTTGGAAAAAAAAGGAAGTTAAATAAAAATAAAAATGGAAGTTGCAGAAAATTAAAAATGGAAGTTCATTCAAGAAACCACTATAGCTTAACGATCTATTTGGAAATTAAATAAAAAAGGAAGATGAATAGAAAAATGACTTGAATAAAAAAGGAAGTCGAATAAAAATAAAAATGGAAGTTGCAGAAAATTAAAAATGGTAGTTCAATCCAGAAAACAATATACCATAACGATCTATTTGGAAATTAAATAAAAAAAGAAGTTGAGTAGAAAAGAAGAGCGAACAAAAAAGGAAGTTGCAGAAAATTAAAAATGGAAGTTCATTCAAGAAACCACTATACCATAACGATCTATTTGGAAATAAAATAAAAAAGGAAGTTTAATAGAAAAGTAAATTGAATAAAAATGAAAGTTGAAAAAAAATAAAAGTGAAAGTTGCATAAAATTAAAAATGGAAGTTCAATCCAGAAACCACTATACCTTAACGATCTATTTGGAAATTAAATAAAAAAGGAAGTTTAATAGAAAAGTAAATTGAATAAAAATGGAAGCTGCAGAAAATAAAAAATGAAAGTTGCATAAAATTAAAAATAGAAGTTCAATCCAGAAACCACTATACCTTAACGATTTATTTGGAAATTAAATAAAAAAAGAAGTTGAATAGAAAAATGACTTGAATAAAAATGGAAGTCGAATAAAAATAAAAATGGAAGTTGCAGAAAATTAAAAATGGAAGTTCATTCAAGAAACCACCATACCTTAACGATCTATTTGGAAATTAAATAAAAAAGGAGTTTACTAGAAAAGTAAATTGAATAAAAATGGAAGTTGAATAATAATAAAAATGGAAGTTGCAAAAAATTAAAAATGGAAGTTCAATCCAGAACACACTATACCTTAACGATCTATTTGGAAATTAAATAAAAAAAGAAGTTGAGTAGAAAAGATGCCTGAACAAAAAAGGAAGTTAAATAAAAATAAAAATGGAAGTTGCAGAAAATTAAAAATGGAAGTTCATTCAAGAAACCACTATACCTTAACGATCTATTTGGAAATTAAATAAAAAAGGAAGTTGAATAGAAAAATAACTTGAATAAAAATGGAAGTTGAATAAAAATAAAAATGGAAGTTGCAGAAAATTAAAAATGGTAGTTCATTCAAGAAACCACTATACCTTAACGATCTATTTGGAAATTAAATAAAAAAGGAAGTTGTAAAAAATTAAAAATGGAAGTTCATTCAAGAAACCACTATACCTTAACGATCTATTTCGAAATTAAATAAAAAGAAGAAGTTTAATAGAAAAGTAAACTGAATAAAAATGGAAGTTGAATAACAATAAAAATAAAAGTTGCATAAAATTAACAATGGAAGTTCAATCCATAAACAACTTTACCTTAACGATCTATTTGGAAATTAAATAAAAAATGAAGTTGAATAGAGAAGTTACTTGAATAAAAATGGAAGTTACTTAAAAATAAAAATGGAAGTTGTAGAAAATTAAAAATAGAAATTCATTCAAGAAACCACTATACCTGAACGATCTATTAGGAAATTAAATAAAAAAGGAAGTTGAATAGAAAATTAAATTGAATAAAAATGGAAGTTGAATAAAAATAAAAATAAAAGTTGCAGAAAATTTAAAATGGAAGTTCATTCAAAAAACCACTATACCTTAACGATCTATTTGGAAATTAAATATAAAATGAAGCTTTATAGAACTGTAAATTGAAAAAAAAGGAAGTTGAATAAAAATAAAAATGAAAGTTGCATAAAATTAACATTGGAAGTTCAATCCAGAAACCACTATACCATAACGATCTGTTTGGAAATTAAATAGAAAAGGAAGTTGAGTAGAAAAGAAACTTGAATAAAATAGGAAGTTAAATGAAAATAAAAATGGAAGTTGCAGAAAATTAAAAATGAAAGTTTATTCAAAAAACCACTATACCGTAACGATCTATTTGGAAATTAAATAAAAAAGGAAGTTTAATGGAAAAGTAAATTGAATAAAAATGGAAGTTGAAAAAAAAAATAAAAGTGAAAGTTGCATAAAATTAAAAATGGAAGTTCAATCCAGAAACCACAATACCTTAACGATCTTTTTGCAAATTAAATAAAAAAGGAAGTTTAATAGAAATGTAAATTGAATAAAAATGGAAGATGAATAAAAATAAAAATGAAAGTTGCATAAAATTAAAAATGGAAGTTCAATCCAGAAACCACTATACCTTAACGATCTATTTCGAAATTAAATAAAAAAGGAAGTTGAATAGAAAAAAAACATGAATAAAAAAAGAAGTTGAATAGAAATAAAAATGAAAGTTGCCGAAAATTAAAATTGGAAGTTCATTGAAGAAACCACTATACCTTAACGATTTATTTGGAAATTAAAAAAAAGGAAGTTGAATAGAAAAACGATTTGAATAAAAATGGAAAACGAATAAAAATAAAAATGGAAGTTGCAGAAAATTAAAAATGGAAGTTCATTCAAGAAACCACTATACCTTAAAGATCTATTTGGAAATTAAATAAAAAAGGAAGCCTAATAGAAAAGTAAATTGAAAAAAAAAAGGAAGTTGAATAAAAATAAAAATGAAAGTTGCATAAAATTAACAATGGAAGTTCAATCCAGAAACCACTATACCTTAACGATCAATTTGGAAATTAAATAAAAAAGGAAGTTGAGTAGAAAAGAAACTTGAATAAAATAGGAAGTTAAATAAAAATAAAAATGGAAGTTGCAGAAAATTAAAAATGAAAGTTCATTCAAGAAACCATTATACCTTAACGATCTATTTGGAAATTAAATAAAAAAAGGAAGTTTAATGGAAAAGTAAATTGAATAAAAATGGAAGTTGAAAAAAAATAAAAGTGAAAGTTGCATAAAATTAAAAATGGAAGTTCAATCCAGAAACCACAATACCTTAACGATCTATTTGGAAATTAAATAAAAAATGAAGTTTAATAGAAATGTATATTGAATAAAAATGGAAGATGAATAAAAATAAAAATAAAAGTTGCATAAAATTAAAAATGGAAGTTCAATCCAAAAACCACTATACCTTAACGATCTGTTTGGAAATTAAATAAAAAAGGAAATTGAATAGAAAAAAAACATGAAGAAAAAAAGAAGTCAAATAGAAATAAAAATGGAAGTTGCCGAAAATTAAAATTGGAAGTTCATTCAAGAAACCACTATACCTTAACGATTTATTTGGAAATTAAATAAAAAAGGAAGTCGAATAGAAAAATCACTTGAATAAAAATGCAAGATGAATAAAAATAAAAATGGAAGTTGCAGAAAATTAAAAATTGGAAGTTCATTCAAGAAACCACTATACCTTAATGATCTATTTGGAAATTAAATAAAAAAGGAAGTTTAATAGAAAAGTAAATTGAATAAAAATGGAAGTTGAATGAAAATAAAAGTGGAAGTTGCAGAAAATTAAAAATGGAAGTTCAATCCAGAAACCACTATACCTTAACGATCTACTTGGAAATTAAATAAAAAAGGAAGTTGAGTAGAAAAGAAACGTGAACAAAAAAGGAAGTTAAATAAAAATAAAAATGGAAGTTGCAGAAAATTATAAATGGAAGTTTATTCAAGAAACCAATATACCTTAACGATCTATTTGGAAATTAAATAAACTAGGAAGTTGAATAGAAAAATAACTTGAATAAAATAGGAAGTTAAATAAAAATAAAAATGGAAGTTGTAGAAAATTAAAAATGAAAGTTCATTCCAGAAACCACTATACCTTAACGATCTATTTGGAAATTAAATAAAAAAGGAAGTTGAATAGAAAAAAACATGAAGAAAAAAAGAAGTTGAATTGAAATAAAAATGGAAGTTGCCGAAAATTAAAATTGGAAGTTCATTGAAACAACCACTATACCTTAATGATTTATTTGGAAATTAAATAAAAAAGGAAGTTGAAGAGAAAAATGACTTGAATAAAAATTGAAGTCGAATAAAAATAAAAATGGAAGTTGCAGAAAATTAAAAATGAAAGTTCATTCAAGAAACCACTATACCTTAACGATCTATTTGGAAATAAAATAAAAAAGGAAGTTTAATAGAAAAGTAAATTGAATAAAAATGAAAGTTGAAAAAAAATAAAAGTGAAAGTTGCATAAAATTAAAAATGGAAGTTCAATCCAGAAACCACTATACCTTAACGATCTATGTTGAAATTAAATAAAAAAGGAAGTTTAATAGAAAAGTAAATTGAATAAAAATGGAAGTTGCAGAAAATAAAAAATGAAAGTTGCATAAAATTAAAAATAGAAGTTCAATCCAGAAACCACTATACCTTAACGATTTATTTGGAAATTAAATAAAAAAGGAAGTTGAATAGAAAAATGACTTGAATAAAAATGGAAGTCGAATAAAAATAAAAATGGAAGTTGCAGAAAATTAAAAATGGAAGTTCATTCAAGAAACCACTATACCTTAACGATCTATTTGGAAATTAAATAAAAAAGGAGTTTACTAGAAAAGTAAATTGAATAAAAATGGAAGTTGAATAATAATAAAAATGGAAGTTGCAAAAAATAAAAAATGGAAGTTCAATCCAGAACACACTATACCTTAACGATCTATTTGGAAATTAAATAAAAAAAGAAGTTGAGTAGAAAAGATGCCTGAACAAAAAAGGAAGTCAAATAAAAATAAAAATGGAAGTTGCAGAAAATTAAAAATGGAAGTTCATTCAAGAAACCACTATACCTTAACGATCTATTTGGAAATTAAATAAAAAAGGAAGTTGAATAGAAAAATAACTTGAATAAAAATGGAAGTTGAATAAAAATAAAAATGGAAGTTGCAGAAAATTAAAAATGAAAGTTCATTCAAGAAACCACTATACCTTAACGATCTACTTGGAAATTAAATAAAAAAGGAAGTTTAATGGAAAAGTAAATTGAATAAAAGTGGAAGTTGAAAAAAAATAAAAGTGAAAGTTGCATAAAATTAAAAATGGAAGTTCAATCCAGAAACCACAATACCTTAACAATCTATTTGCAAATTAAATAAAAAATGAAGTTTAACAGAAATGTAAATTGAATAAAAATGGAAGATGAATAAAAATAAAAATGAAAGTCGCATAAGATTAAAAATGGAAGTTCAATCCAGAAACCACTATACCTTAACGATCTATTTGAAAATTAAATAAAAAAGGAAATTGAAGAGAAAAAAAACATGAAAAAAAAAAGAAGTCAAATAGAAATAAAAATGGAAGTTGCCGAAAATTAAAATTGGAAGTTCATTCAAGAAACCGCTATACCTTAACGATTTATTTGGAAATTAAATAAAAAAGGAAGTCGAATAGAAAAATCACTTGAATAAAAAAGGAAGTCGAATAAAAATAAAAATGGAAGTTGCAGAAAATTAAAAATGGAAGTTCATTCAAGAAACCACTATACCTTAATGATCTATTGGGAAATTAAATAAAAAAGGAAGTTTAATAGAAAAGTAAATTGAATAAAAATGGAAGTTGAATGAAAATAAAAGTGGAAGTTGCAGAAAATTAAAAATGGAAGTTCAATCCAGAAACCACTATACCTTAACGATCTACTTGGAAATTAAATAAAAAAGGAAGTTGAGTAGAAAAGAAGCGTGAACAAAAAAGGAAATTAAATAAAAATAAAAATGGAAGTTGCAGAAAATTAAAAATGGAAGTTCATTCGAGAAACCACTATACCTTAACGATCTATTTGGAAACTAAATAAAAAAGGAAGTTGAATAGAAAAATAACTTGAATAAAAATGGAAGTTAAATAAAAATAAAAATGGAAGTTGCAGAAAATTAAAAATGGAAGTTCATTCAAGAAACCACTATACCTTAACGATCTATTTGGAAATTAAATAAAAAAGGAAGTTGAATAAAAAAATAACTTGAATAAAAATGGAAGTTGAATAAAAATAAAAATGGAAGTTGCAGAAAATTAAAAATGGAAGTTCATTCAAGAAACCACTATACCTTAACGATCTATTTGGAAATTAAATAAAAAAGGAAGTTGAATAGAAAAATAACTTGAATAAAAATGGAAGTTGAATAAAAACAAAAATGGAAGTTGCCGAAAATTAAAAATGGAAGTTCATTCAAGAAACCACTATACCTTAACGATCTATTTGGAAATTAAATAAAAAATGAAGTTGAATAGAAAAATAACTTGAATAAAAATGGAAGTTGAATAAAAATAAAAATGGAAGTTGCAGAAAATTAAAAATGGAAGTTCATTCAAGAAACCGCTATACCTTAACGATCTATTTGGAAATTAAATGAAAAAGGAAGATGAATAGAAAAATGACTTGAATAAAAAAGGAAGTCGAATAAAAATAAAAATGGAAGTTGCAGAAAATTAAAAATGGAAGTTCATTCAAGAAACCATTATACCTTAACGATCTATTTCGAAATTAAATAAAAAGAGGAAGTTTAATAGAAAAGTAAACTGAATAAAAATGGAAGTTGAATAACAATAAAAATGAAAGTTGCATCAAATTAACAATGGAAGTTCAATCCAGAAACCACTTTACCTTAACGATCTATTTGGAAATTAAATAAAAAATGAAGTTGAATAGAGAAGTAACTTGAATAAAAATGGAAGTTATAGAAAATTCAAAATAGAAATTCATTCAAGAAACCACTATACCTGAACGATCTATTAGGAAACTGAATAAAAATGGTTTCTTGAATAAAAAAGGAAGTTGAATAATAACAAAAATGGAAGTTGCAGAAAATTAAAAATGGTAGTTCAATCCAGAAAACACTATACCTTAACGATCTATTTGGAAATTAAATAAAAAAAGAAGTTGAGTAGAAAAGAAGAGCGAACAAAAAAGGAAGTTGCAGAAAATTAAAAATGGAAGTTAATTCAAGAAACCACTATACCATAACGATCTATTTGGAAATAAAATAAAAAAGGAAGTTTAATAGAAAAGCAAATTGAATAAAAATGAAAGTTGAAAAAAAATAAAAGTGAAAGTTGCATAAAATTAAAAATGGAAGTTCAATCCAGAAACCACTATACCTTAACGATCTATTTGGAAATTAAATAAAAAAGGAAGTTTAATAGAAAAGTAAATTGAATAAAAATGGAAGTTGCAGAAAATAAAAAATGAAAGTTGCATAAAATTAAAAATAGAAGTTCAATCCAGAAACCACTATACCTTAACGACTTATTTGGAAATTAAATAAAAAAGGAAGTTGAATAGAAAAATGACTTGAATAAAAATGGAAGTCGAATAAAAATAAAAATGGAAGTTGCAGAAAATTAAAAATGGAAGTTCATTCAAGAAACCACTATACCTTAACGATCTATTTGGAAATTAAATAAAAAAGGAGTTTACTAGAAAAGTAAATTGAATAAAAATGGAAGTTGAATAATAATAAAAATGGAAGTTGCAAAAAATTAAAAATGGAAGTTTAATCCAGAACACACTATACCTTAACGATCTATTTGGAAATTAAATAAAAAAAGAAGTTGAGTAGAAAAGATGCCTGAACAAAAAAGGAAGTTAAATAAAAATAAAAATGGAAGTTGCAGAAAATTAAAAATGGAAGTTCATTCAAGAAACCACTATACCTTAACGATCTATTTGGAAATTAAATAAAAAAGGAAGTTGAATAGAAAAATAACTTGAATAAAAATGGAAGTTGAATAAAAATAAAAATGGAAGTTGCAGAAAATTAAAAATGGAAGTTCATTCAAGAAACCACTATACCTTAACGATCTATTTGGAAATTAAATAAAAAAGGAAGTTGAATAAAAAAATAACTTGAATAAAAATGGAAGTTGAATAAAAATAAAAATGGAAGTTGCAGAAAATTAAAAATGGAAGTTCATTCAAGAAACCACTATACCTTAACGATCTATTTGGAAATTAAATAAAAAAGGAAGTTGAATAGAAAAATAACTTGAATAAAAATGAAAGTTGAATAAAAATAAAAATGGAAGTTGCAGAAAATTAAAAATGGAAGTTCATTCAAGAAACCGCTATACCTTAACGATCTATTTGGAAATTAAATGAAAAAGGAAGATGAATAGAAAAATGACTTGAATAAAAAAGGAAGTCGAATAAAAATAAAAATGGAAGTTGCAGAAAATTAAAAGTGGAAGTTCATTCAAGAAACCATTATACCTTAACGATCTATTTCGAAATTAAATAAAAAGAGGAAGTTTAATAGAAAAGTAAACTGAATAAAAATGGAAGTTGAATAACAATAAAAATGAAAGTGGCATAAAATTAACAATGGAAGTTCAATCCAAAAACCACTTTACCTTAACGATCTATTTGGAAATTAAATAAAAAATGAAGTTGAATAGAGAAGTAACTTGAATAAAAATGGAAGTTACTTAAAAATAAAAATGAAAGTTGTAGAAAATTAAAAATAGAAATTCATTCAAGAAACCACTATACCTGAACGATCTATTAGGAAATTAAATAAAAAAGGAAGTTGAATAGAAAAGTAAATTGAATAAAAATGGAAGTTGAATAAAAATAAAAAAAAAAGTTGCAGAAAATTAAAAAAGGAAGTTCATTCAAAAAACCACTATACCTTAAGGATCTATTTGGAAATTAAATAAAAAAGGAAGCTTAATAGAAATGTAAATTGAAAAAAAAGGAAGTTGAATAAAAATAAAAATGAAAGTTGTATAAAATTAACATTGGAAGTTCAATCCAGAAACCACTATACCTTAACATCTGTTTGGAAATTAAATAGAAAAGGAATTTGAGTTGAAAAGAAACTTGAATAAAATAGGAAGTTAAATAAAAATAAAAATGGAAGTGTCAGAAAATTAAAAATGAAAGTTCATTCAAGAAACCACTATGCCTTAACGATCTATTTGGAAATTAAATAAAAAAGGAAGTTTAATGGAAAAGTAAATTGAATAAAAGTGGAAGTTGAAAAAAAATAAAAGTGAAAGTTGCATAAAATTAAAAATGGAAGTTCAATCCAGAAACCACAATACCTTAACAATCTATTTGCAAATTAAATAAAAAATGAAGTTTAATAGAAATGTAAATTGAATAAAAATGGAAGATGAATAAAAATAAAAATGAAAGTCGCATAAGATTAAAAATGGAAGTTCAATCCAGAAACCACTATACCTTAACGATCTATTTCGAAATTAAATAAAAACGGAAATTGAATAGAAAAAAAACATGAAAAAAAAAGAAGTCAAATAGAAATAAAAATGGAAGTTGCCGAAAATTAAAATTGGAAGTTCATTCAAGAAACCGCTATACCTTAACGATTTATTTGGAAATTAAATAAAAAAGGAAGTCGAATAGAAAAATCACTTGAATAAAAATGCAAGTCGAATAAAAATAAAAATGGAAGTTGCAGAAAATTAAAAATGGAAGTTCATTCAAGAAACCACTATACCTTAATGATCTATTGGGAAATTAAATAAAAAAGGAAGTTTAATAGAAAAGTAAATTGAATAAAAATGGAAGTTGAATGAAAATAAAAGTGGAAGTTGCAGAAAATTAAAAATGGTAGTTCAATCCAGAAACCACTATACCTTAACGACCTACTTGGAAATTAAATAAAAAAGGAAGTTGAGTATAAAAGAAGCGTGAACAAAAAAGGAAGTTAAATAAAAATAAAAATGGAAGTTGCAGAAAATTAAAAATGGAAGTTCATTCAAGAAACCACTATACCTTATCGATCTATTTGGAAATTAAATAAAAAAGGAAGTTTAATAGAAAACTAAATTGAATAAAAATGGAAGTTGAATAATAATAAAAATGGAAGTAGCAGAAAATTAAAAATGGAAGTTCAATCCAGAAAACACTATACCTTAACGATCTATTTGGAAATTAAATAAAAAAGGAAGTTGAGTAGAAAAGATGCTTGAAAAAAAAAGGAAGTTAAATAAAAATAAAAATGGAAGTTGCAGAAAATTAAAAATGGAAGTTCATTCAAGAAACCACTATAGCTTAACGATCTATTTGGAAATTAAATAAAAAAGGAAGATGAATAGAAAAATGACTTGAATAAAAAAGGAAGTCGAATAAAAATAAAAATGGAAGTTGCAGAAAATTAAAAATGGTAGTTCAATCCAGAAAACAATATACCATAACGATCTATTTGGAAATTAAATAAAAAAAGAAGTTGAGTAGAAAAGAAGAGCGAACAAAAAAGGAAGTTGCAGAAAATTAAAAATGGAAGTTCATTCAAGAAACCACTATACCATAACGATCTATTTGGAAATAAAATAAAAAAGGAAGTTTAATAGAAAAGTAAATTGAATAAAAATGAAAGTTGAAAAAAAATAAAAGTGAAAGTTGCATAAAATTAAAAATGGAAGTTCAATCCAGAAACCACTATACCTTAACGATCTATTTGGAAATTAAATAAAAAAGGAAGTTTAATAGAAAAGTAAATTGAATAAAAATGGAAGCTGCAGAAAATAAAAAATGAAAGTTGCATAAAATTAAAAATAGAAGTTCAATCCAGAAACCACTATACCTTAACGATTTATTTGGAAATTAAATAAAAAAAGAAGTTGAATAGAAAAATGACTTGAATAAAAATGGAAGTCGAATAAAAATAAAAATGGAAGTTGCAGAAAATTAAAAATGGAAGTTCATTCAAGAAACCACCATACCTTAACGATCTATTTGGAAATTAAATAAAAAAGGAGTTTACTAGAAAAGTAAATTGAATAAAAATGGAAGTTGAATAATAATAAAAATGGAAGTTGCAAAAAATTAAAAATGGAAGTTCAATCCAGAACACACTATACCTTAACGATCTATTTGGAAATTAAATAAAAAAAGAAGTTGAGTAGAAAAGATGCCTGAACAAAAAAGGAAGTTAAATAAAAACAAAAATGGAAGTTGCAGAAAATTAAAAATGGAAGTTCATTCAAGAAACCACTATACCTTAACGATCTATTTGGAAATTAAATAAAAAAGGAAGTTGAATAGAAAAATAACTTGAATAAAAATGGAAGTTGAATAAAAATAAAAATGGAAGTTGCAGAAAATTAAAAATGGTAGTTCATTCAAGAAACCACTATACCTTAACGATCTATTTGGAAATTAAATAAAAAAGGAAGTTGTAAAAAATTAAAAATGGAAGTTCATTCAAGAAACCACTATACCTTAACGATCTATTTCGAAATTAAATAAAAAGAAGAAGTTTAATAGAAAAGTAAACTGAATAAAAATGGAAGTTGAATAACAATAAAAATAAAAGTTGCATAAAATTAACAATGGAAGTTCAATCCATAAACAACTTTACCTTAACGATCTATTTGGAAATTAAATAAAAAATGAAGTTGAATAGAGAAGTTACTTGAATAAAAATGGAAGTTACTTAAAAATAAAAATGGAAGTTGTAGAAAATTAAAAATAGAAATTCATTCAAGAAACCACTATACCTGAACGATCTATTAGGAAATTAAATAAAAAAGGAAGTTGAATAGAAAATTAAATTGAATAAAAATGGAAGTTGAATAAAAATAAAAATAAAAGTTGCAGAAAATTTAAAATGGAAGTTCATTCAAAAAACCACTATACCTTAACGATCTATTTGGAAATTAAATATAAAATGAAGCTTTATAGAACTGTAAATTGAAAAAAAAGGAAGTTGAATAAAAATAAAAATGAAAGTTGCATAAAATTAACATTGGAAGTTCAATCCAGAAACCACTATACCATAACGATCTGTTTGGAAATTAAATAGAAAAGGAAGTTGAGTAGAAAAGAAACTTGAATAAAATAGGAAGTTAAATGAAAATAAAAATGGAAGTTGCAGAAAATTAAAAATGAAAGTTTATTCAAAAAACCACTATACCGTAACGATCTATTTGGAAATTAAATAAAAAAGGAAGTTTAATGGAAAAGTAAATTGAATAAAAATGGAAGTTGAAAAAAAAAATAAAAGTGAAAGTTGCATAAAATTAAAAATGGAAGTTCAATCCAGAAACCACAATACCTTAACGATCTTTTTGCAAATTAAATAAAAAAGGAAGTTTAATAGAAATGTAAATTGAATAAAAATGGAAGATGAATAAAAATAAAAATGAAAGTTGCATAAAATTAAAAATGGAAGTTCAATCCAGAAACCACTATACCTTAACGATCTATTTCGAAATTAAATAAAAAAGGAAGTTGAATAGAAAAAAAACATGAATAAAAAAAGAAGTTGAATAGAAATAAAAATGAAAGTTGCCGAAAATTAAAATTGGAAGTTCATTGAAGAAACCACTATACCTTAACGATTTATTTGGAAATTAAAAAAAAGGAAGTTGAATAGAAAAACGATTTGAATAAAAATGGAAAACGAATAAAAATAAAAATGGAAGTTGCAGAAAATTAAAAATGGAAGTTCATTCAAGAAACCACTATACCTTAATGATCTATTTGGAAATTAAATAAAAAAGGAAGCCTAATAGAAAAGTAAATTGAAAAAAAAAAGGAAGTTGAATAAAAATAAAAATGAAAGTTGCATAAAATTAACAATGGAAGTTCAATCCAGAAACCACTATACCTTAACGATCAATTTGGAAATTAAATAAAAAAGGAAGTTGAGTAGAAAAGAAACTTGAATAAAATAGGAAGTTAAATAAAAATAAAAATGGAAGTTGCAGAAAATTAAAAATGAAAGTTCATTCAAGAAACCATTATACCTTAACGATCTATTTGGAAATTAAATAAAAAAAGGAAGTTTAATGGAAAAGTAAATTGAATAAAAATGGAAGTTGAAAAAAAATAAAAGTGAAAGTTGCATAAAATTAAAAATGGAAGTTCAATCCAGAAACCACAATACCTTAACGATCTATTTGGAAATTAAATAAAAAATGAAGTTTAATAGAAATGTATATTGAATAAAAATGGAAGATGAATAAAAATAAAAATAAAAGTTGCATAAAATTAAAAATGGAAGTTCAATCCAAAAACCACTATACCTTAACGATCTGTTTGGAAATTAAATAAAAAAGGAAATTGAATAGAAAAAAAACATGAAGAAAAAAAGAAGTCAAATAGAAATAAAAATGGAAGTTGCCGAAAATTAAAATTGGAAGTTCATTCAAGAAACCACTATACCTTAACGATTTATTTGGAAATTAAATAAAAAAGGAAGTCGAATAGAAAAATCACTTGAATAAAAATGCAAGATGAATAAAAATAAAAATGGAAGTTGCAGAAAATTAAAAATTGGAAGTTCATTCAAGAAACCACTATACCTTAATGATCTATTTGGAAATTAAATAAAAAAGGAAGTTTAATAGAAAAGTAAATTGAATAAAAATGGAAGTTGAATGAAAATAAAAGTGGAAGTTGCAGAAAATTAAAAATGGAAGTTCAATCCAGAAACCACTATACCTTAACGATCTACTTGGAAATTAAATAAAAAAGGAAGTTGAGTAGAAAAGAAACGTGAACAAAAAAGGAAGTTAAATAAAAATAAAAATGGAAGTTGCAGAAAATTATAAATGGAAGTTTATTCAAGAAACCAATATACCTTAACGATCTATTTGGAAATTAAATAAACTAGGAAGTTGAATAGAAAAATAACTTGAATAAAAATGGAAGTTGAATAAAAATAAAAATGGAAGTTGCAGAAAATTAAAAATGGAAGTTCATTCAAGAAACCACTATACCTTAACGATCTATTTGGAAATGAAATAAAAAAGGATGTTTAGTAGAAAAGTAAATTGAATAAAAATGGAAGTTGAATAAAAGTAAAAGTGAAAGTTACAGAAAATTAAAAATGGAAGTTCATTCAAGAAACCACTATACCTTAACGATCTATTTAGAAATTAAATAAAAAAGGAAGTTGAATAGAAATGAAACCTGAATAAAAAAAGAAGTTGGATAGAAATAAAAATGGAAGTTGCAGAAAATTAAAAATGGAAGTTCATTCAAGAAACCAGTATACCTTAACGATCTATTTCGAAATTAAATAAAAAGAAGAAGTTTAATAGAAAAGTAAACTGAATAAAAACGGAAGTTGCATAACAATAACAATGAAAGTTGCATAAAATTAACAATGGAAGTTCGATCCAGAAACCACTATACCTTAACGATCTATTGGGAAATTAAATAAAAAATGAAGTTGAATAGAGAAGTAACTTGAATAAAAATGGAGGTTACTTAAAAATAAAAATGGAAGTTGCAGAAAAAAAATATATAAATTCATTCAAGAAACCACTATACCTGAACGATTTATTAGGAAATTAAATAAAAAAGGAAGTTGAATAAAAAAGTAAATTGAATAAAAATGGAAGTTGAATAAAAATAGAAATAAAAGTTGCAGAAAATTAGCAATGCAAGTTCATTCAAGAAACCACTATACCTTAACGATCTATTTGGAAATTAAATAAAAAAGGAAGCTTAATAGAAAAGTAAATTGAAAAAAAAAAGGAAGTTGAATAAAAATAAAAATGAAAGTTGCATAAAATTAACAATCAAAGTTCAATCCAGAAACCACTATACCGTAACGATCTATTTGGAAATTAAATAAAAAAGGAAGTTGAGTAGAAAAGAAACTTGAATAAAATAGGAAGTTAAATAAAAATAAAAATCGAAGTTGCAGAAAATTAAAAATGAAAGTTCATTCAAGAAACCACTACATCTTAACGATCTATTTGGAAATTAAATGAAAAAGGAAGATGAATAGAAAAATGACATGAATAAAAAAGGAAGTCGAATAAAAATAAAAATGGAAGTTGCAGAAAAATAAAAATGGAAATTCATTCAAGAAACCAGTATACCTTAACGATCTATTTGGAAATTAAATAAAAAGGAAGTTTAAAAGAAAAGTAAATTGAATAAAAATAAAAGTTGAAAAAAAATAAAAGTTAAAGTTGCATAAAATTAAAAATGGAAGTTCAATCCGAAAACCACTATACCTTAATGATCTATTTAGAAATTAAATAAAAAAGGAAGTTGAATAGAAAAGAAACTTGAATAAAAAAAGAAGTTGAATAGAAATTGCAGAAAATTAAAATTGGAAGCCCATTCAAGAAACCACTATACCTTAACGATCTATTTGGAAGTTAAATAAAAAAGGAAGATGAATAGAAAAATGACTTGAATAAAAAAGGAAGTCGAATAAAAATAAAAATGGAAGTTGCAGAAAATTAAAAATGGAAGTTCATTCAAGAAACCACTATACTTTAATGATCTATTTGGAAATTAAATAAAAAAGGAAGTTGAATAGAAAAATGACTTGAATAAAAATGGAAGTCGAAGAAAAATAAAAATGGAAGTTGCAGAAAATTAAAAATGGAAGTTCATTCAAGAAACCACTATTCCTTAACGATCTATTTGAAAATTAAATAAAAAAAAAAGTTTAATAGAAAAGTAAATTGATTAAAAATGGAAGTTGAATAAAAATAAAAATAAAAGTTGTAGAAAATTAAAAATGGAAGTTCATTCATGAAACAACTATACCTTAACGATCTATTTGGAAATTAAATAAAAAAGGAAGCTTAATAGAAAAGTAAATTGAATAAAAATGGAAGTTGAAAAAAAATAGAAATGAATGTTGCATAAAATTAACAATGGAAGTTCAATCCAGAAATCACTATACCATAACGATCTATTTGGAAATTAAATAAAAAACGAAGTTGAATAGAAAAGTAACTTGAATAAAAATGGAAGTTACTTAAAAATTAAAATGAAAGTTGCAGAAAATTAAAAATAGAAATTCATTCAAGATACCACTGTACCTGAATGATCAATTTGGAAATTAAATAAAAAAGGAAGTTGAATAGAAAAGTATATTGAATAAAAATGGAAGGTGAATAAAAATAAAAATAAAAGTTGCAGAAAATTAAAAATGGAAGTTCATTCAAGAAACCATTATACCTTAACGATCTATTTGGAAATTAAATAAAAAAGGAAGCTTAAAAGAAAAGTAAATTGAATAAAAATGGAAGTTAAATAAAAATAAAAATGGAAGTTGCAGAAAATTAAAGATGAAACTTCATTCAAAAAACCACTATACCTTAACGATCTATTTGGAAATTAAATAAAAAAGGAAGTCGAATAGAAAAATCACTTGAATAAAAATGGAAGTTTAATAGAAAAGTAAATTGAATAAAAATGGAAGTTGAAAAAAAATAAAAGTGAAAGTTGCATAAAATTAAATGTAGAAGTTCAATCCAGAAACCACAATACCCTAACGATCTATTTGCAAATTAAATAAAAAAGTAAGTTTAATAAAAATGTAAATTGAATAAAAATGGAAGATGAATAAAAATAAAAATGAAAGTTGCATAAAATTAAAAATGGAAGTTCAATCCAGAAACCACTATACCTTAATGATCTATTTGGAAATTAAATGAAAAAGAAAGTTGAATAGAAAGATAACTTGAATAAAAATGGAAGTCGAATAAAAATAAAAATGGAAGTTGCAGAAAATTAAAATTGGAAGTTCATTCAAGAAACCACGATACCTTAACGATTTATTTGGAAATTAAATAAAAAAGGAATTTGTATAGAAAAATAACTTGAATAAAAATGGAAGTCGAATAAAAATAAAAATGGAAGTTGCAGAAAATGAAAAACGGAAGTTCATTCAAGAAACCACTATACCTTAAATGATCTATTTGCAATTAAATAAAAAAGGAAGTTTAATAGAAAAGTAAATTGAATAAAAATGAAAATTGAATAAAAATAAAAATGGAAGTTGCAGAAAATTAAAAATGGAAGTTCCTTCAAGAAACCATTATACCTTAACGATCAATTTGGAAATTAAATGAAAAAGAAAGTTGAATAGAAAGATAACTTGAATAAAAATGGAAGTTGAATAAAAATAAAAATGGAAGTTGCAGAAAATTAAAAATGGAAGTTCATTGAAGAAACCACTATACCTTAACGATCTATTTGGAAATGAAATAAAAAAGGAAGTTTAATAGAAAAGTAAATTATATAAAAATGGAAGTTGAATAAAAATAAAAGTGGAAGTTGCAGAAAATTAAAAATGGAAGTTCATTCAAGAAACCCCTATACCTTAACGATCTATTTAGAAATTAAATAAAAAAAGGAAGTTGAATAGAAAAGAAACTTGAATAAAAAAAGAAGTTGAATAGAAATAAAAATGAAAACTGCAGAAAATTAAAATTTGAAGTTCATTCAAGAAACCACTATACCGTAACGATCTATTTGAAAATTAAAGAAAAAAGGAAGTTGAATAGAAAAATGACTTGAATAAAAAAGGAAGTTCATTCAAGAAACCACTATACCTGAATGATCTATTTGGAAATTAAATAAAAAATGAAGTTTAATAGAAAAGTAAATTGAATAAAAATGAGAGTTGAATAAAAATAAAAATGAATGTCGCATAAAATTAAAAATTGAAGTTCAATGCAGGAACCACTATATCTTAACGATCTATTTGGAAATTAAATAAAAAAGGAAGCTTAATAGAAAAGTAAATTGAATAAAAATGGAAGTTGAAAAAAAATAAAAATGAAAGTTGCATAAAATTTACAATGGAAGTTCAATCCAGAAACCACTATACCTTAACGATGTATTTGGAAATTAAATAAAAAATGAAGTTGAATAGAAAAAGTAACTTGAATAAAAATGGAAGTTACTTAAAAATAAAAATGGAAGTTGCAGAAAACTAAAAATAGAAATTCATTCAAGAAACCACTATACCTGAATGATCTATTTGGAAATTAAATAAAAAAGGAAGTTGAATAGAAAAGTAAATTGAATAAAAAAGGAAGGTGAATAAAAATAAAAATAAAAGTTGCAGAAAATTAAAAATGGAAGTTCATTCAAGAAACCACTATACCTTAACGATCTATTTGGAAATTAAATAAAAAAGGAAGCTTAAAAGAAAAATAAATTTAATAAAAATGGAAGTTGAATAAAAATAAAAATGAAAGTTGCATAAAATTAACAATGGAAGTTCAATCCAGAAACCACTATACCGTAACGATCTATTTGAAAATTAAATCAAAAAGAAAGTTGAGTAGAAAAGAAACTTGAATAAAATAGGAAGTTAAATAAAAATAAAAATGGAAGTTGCCGAAAATTAAAAATAAAAGTTCATTCAAAAAACAACTATACCTTAACGATCTATTTGGAAATTAAATAAAAAAGGAAGTTTAATAGAAAAGTAAATTGAATAAAAATGGAAGTTGAAAAAAAATAAAAGTGAAAGTTGCATAAAATTAAAAAAAGAAGTTCAATCCAGAAACCACAATACCTTAACGATCTATTTGCAAATTAAATAAAAAAGTAAGTTTAATAGAAATGTAAATTGAATAAAAATGGAAGGTGAATAAAAATAAAAATGAAAGTTGCATAAAATTAAAAATGGAAGTTCAATCCAGAAACCACTATACCTTAACGATCTATTTGGAAATGAAATAAAAAAGGAAGTTGAATAGAAAAAAAACATGAAGAAAAAAAGAAGTTGAATAAAAATAAAAATGGAAGTTGCAGAAAATTAAAAATGGAAGTTCATTCAAGAAACCACTATACCTTAACGATCTATTTGGAAATTAAATAAAAAAGGAAGTTGAATAGAAAAATAACTTGAATAAAAATGGAAGTTGAATAAAAATAAAAATGGAAGTTGCAGAAAATTAAAAACGGAAGTTCATTCAAGAAACCACTATACCTTAACGATCTGTTTAGAAATTAAATAAAAAAAGGAAGTTGAATAGAAATGAAACCTGAATAAAAAAAGAAGTTGAATAGAAATAAAAATGGAAATTGCAGAAAATTAAAATTGGAAGCTCATTCAAGAAACCACTACACCTTAACGATCTATTTCGAAATTAAATAAAAAATGAAGTTTAATAGAAAAGTAAATTGAATAAAACTGGGAGTTGAATAAAAATAAAAATGAATGTTGCATAAAATTAAAAATTGAAGTTCAATCCAGGAACCACTATACTTTAACGATCTATTTGGAAATTAATTAAAAAAGGAAGTTGAGTAGAAATGGTACAAGAATGAAAAAGGAAGTTAAATAAAAATAAAAATGGAAGTTCCAGAAAATTAAAAATGGAAGTTCATTCAAGAAACCACTATACCTTAACGATCTATTTGGAAATTAAATAAAAAAGGAAGTTTAATAGAAAAGTAAATTGAATAAAAATGGAAGTTGAAAAAAAATAAAAGTGAAAGTTGCATAAAATTAAAAATGGAAGTTCTATCTAGAAACAACTATACCTTGACGATCTATTTAGAAATTAAATAAAAAAGGAAGTTGAATAGAAAAGAAACATGAATAAAAAAAGAAGTTGAATAGAAATAAAAATGGAAGTTGCAGAAAATTAAAATTGGAAGTTCATGCAAGAAAAAACTATACCTTAACGATCTATTTGGAAATTAAATGAAAATGGAAGATTAATAGAAAAGAAAACTGAATAAAAATGGAAGTTGAATAAAAATAAAAATGAAAGTTGCATAAAATTAACAATGGAAATTCAATCCAGAAACCACTATACGTTAGCGATCTATTTGGAAATTAAATAAAAAATGAAGTTGAATAGAGAAGTAACTGGAATAAAAATGGAAGTTACTTAAAAATAAAAATGGAAGTTGCAGAAAATTAAAAATAGAAATTTATTTGAGAAACCACTATACCTGAACGATCTATTAGGAAATTAAACAAAAAAGGAAGTTGAATAGAAAAGTAAATTGAATAAAAATGGAAGGTGAATAAAAATAAAAATAAAAGTTGCAGAAAATTAAAAATGGAAGTTCATTCAAGAAACTACTATACCTTAACGATCTATTTGGAAATTAAATAAAAAAGGAAGCTTAAGAGAAAAGTAAATTGAATAAAAATGAAAGTTGAAAAAAAATAAAAATGAAAGTTGCATAAAAATAACAATGGAAGTTGAATCCAGAAACCACTATACCTTAACGATCTATTTGGAAATTAAATAAAAAAGAAAGTTGAGTAGAAAAGAAACTTGAATAAAATAGGAAGTTAAATAAAAATAAAAATGGAAGTTGCAGAAAATTAAAAATGAAAGTTCATTAAAAAAACCACTATACCTTAACGATCTATTTGGAAATTAATTAAAAAAGGAAGTTGAGTAGAAAAGGAACTAGAATGAAAAAGGAAGTTAAATAAAAATAAAAATGGAAGTTCCAGAAAATTAAAAATGGAAGTTCATTCAAGAAACCACTATACGTTAACGATCTATTTGGAAATTAAATAAAAAATGAAGTTGAATAGAGAAGTAACTTGAATAAAAATAGAAGTTACTTAAAAATAAAAATGGAAGTTGCAGAAAATTAAAAATAGAAATTCATTCAAGAAACCACTATACCTGAACGATATATTAGGAAATTAAATAAAAAAGGAAGTTGAATAGAAAAGTATATTGAATAAAAATGGAAGGTGAATAAAAATAAAAATAAAAGTTGCAGAAAATTAAAAATGGAAGTTCATTCAAGAAACCACTATACCTTAACGATCTATTTGGAAATTAAATAAAAAAGGAAGCTTAAAAGAAAAGTAAATTGAATAAAAATGGAAGTTGAAAAAAAATAAAAGTGAAAGTTGCATAAAATTAAAAAAAGTAGTTCAATCCAGAAACCACAATACCTTAACGATCTATTTGCAAATTAAATAAAAAAGTAAGTTTAATAGAAATGTAAATTGAATAAAAATGGAAGATGAATAAAAATAAAAATGAAAGTTGCATAAAATTAAAAATGGAAGTTCAATCCAGAAACCACTATACCTTAACGATCTATTTGGAAATTAAATAAAAAAGGAAGTTGAATAGAAAAAAAACATGAAGAAAAAAAGAAGTTGAATAGAAATAAAAATGGAAGTTGCCGAAAATTAAAATTGGAAGTTCATTCAAGAAACCACTATACCTTAACGATTTATTTGGAAATGAAATAAAAAAGGAAGTTGAATAGAAAAATGACTTGAATAAAAATGGAAGTCGAAGAAAAATAAAAATGGAAGTTGCAGAAAATTAAAAATGGAAGTTCATTCAAGAAGCCACTATACCTTAATGATCTATTTGGAAATTAAATAAAAAAGGAAGTTTAATAGAAAAATAAATTGAATAAAAATTGAAGTTGAATAAAAGTAAAAATGAAAGTTGCATAAAATTAAAAATGGTAGTTCAATCCAGAAACCACGATACCTTACTGATCTATTTGGAAATTAAATAAAAAAGGAAGTTGAATAGAAAAGAAACTTGAATAAAAAAAGAAGTTGAATAGAAATAAAAATGGAAGTTGCAGAAAATTAAAATTGGAACCTCATTCAGGAAACCACTATACCTTAACGATCTATTTGGAAATTAAATAAAAAAGGAAGACGAATAGAAAAATGACTTGAATAAAAAAGGAAGTCGAATAAAAAGAAAAATGGAAGTTGCAGAAAATTAAAAATGGAAGTTCATTTAAGGAACCAGTATACCTTAACGATCTATTTATCAATTAAATAAAAAGAGGAAGTTTAATAGAAAAGTAAACTGAATAAAAATGGAAGTTGAATAACAATAAAAGTTAAAGTTGCATAAAATTAAAAATGGAAGTTCAATCCGAAAACCACTATACCTTAACGATCTATTTAGAAATTAAATAAAAAAAAAAGGAAGTTGAATAGAAAAGAAACTTGAATAAAAAAAGAAGTTGAATAGAAATAAAAATGAAAATTGCAGAAAATTAAAATTTGAAGTTCATTCAAGAAACCACTATACCTTAACGATCTATTTGAAAATTAAATAAAAAAGAAAGTTGAATAAAAAAATGACTTGAATAAAAAAGGAAGTCGAATAAAAATAAAAATGGAAGTTCATTCAAGAAACCACTATGCCTTAACGACCTATTTCGAAATTAAATAAAAAATGAAGTTGAATAGAGAAGTAACTTGAATAAAAATGGAAGTTACTTAAAAATAAAAATGGAAGTTGCAGAAAAATAAAAATAGAAATTCATTCAACAAACCACTATACCTGAACGATCTATTACGAAATGAAATAAAAAGGGAAGTTGAATAGAAAAGTAAATTGAATAAAAATGGAAGTTGAATAAAAATAAAAATGAAAGTTGCATAAAATTAACAGTGAAAGTTCAATCCAGAAACCACTATACCTTAACGATGTATTCGGAAATTAAATAAAGAATGAAGTTGAATAGAGAAGTAACTTGAATAAAAATGGAAGTTACTTAAAAATAAAAATGGAAGTTGCAGAAAATTAAAAATAGAAATTCATTCAAGAAACCACTATACCTGAACGATCTATTAGGAAATTAAATAAAAAAGGAAGTTGAATAGAAAAGTAAATTGAATAAAAATGGAAGTTGAATAAAATTAATAAAAGTTGCAGAAAATTAAAAATGGAAGTTCATTCAAGAAACCACTATACATTAACGATCTATTTGGAAATTAAAAAAAAAAGGAAGCTTAATAGAAAAGTAAATTGAATAAAAATGGAAGTTAAATAAAAATAAAAATGAAAGTTGCATAAAATTAACAATGGAAGTTCAATCCAGAAACCACTATACCTTAACGGTCTATTTGGAAATTAAATAAAAAATGAAGTTGAACAGAGAAGTAACTGGAATAAAAATGGAAGTTACTTAAAAATAAAAATGGAAGTTGCAGAAAATTAAAAATAGAAATTCATTCAAGAAACCACTATACCTGAACGATCTATTAGGAAATTAAATAAAAAAGGAAGTTGAATAGAAAAGTAAATTGAATAAAAATGGATGGTGAATAAAAATAAAAATAAAAGTTGCAGAAAATTAAAAATGGAAGTTCATTCAAGAAACTACTATACCTTAACGATCTATTTGGAAATTAAATAAAAAAGGAAGCTAAAGAGAAAAGTAAATTGAATAAAAATGGAAGTTGAATAAAAATAAAAATGAAAGTTGCATAAAAATAACAATGGAAGTTGAATCCAGAAACCACTATACCTTAACGATCTATTTGGAAATTAAATAAAAAAGAAAGTTGAGTAGAAAAGAAACTTGAATAAAATAGGAAGTTAAATAAAAATAAAAATGGAAGTTGCAGAAAATTAAAAATGAAAGTTCATTCAAAAAACCACTATACCTTAACGATCTATTTGGAAATTAATTAAAAATGGAAGTTGAGTAGAAAAGGAACTAGAATGAAAAAGGAAGTTAAATAAAAATAAAAATGGAAGTTCCAGAAAATTCAAAATGGAAGTTCATTCAAGAAACCACTATACGTTAACGATCTATTTGGAAATTAAATAAAAAATGAAGTTGAATAGAGAAGTAACTTGAATAAAAATGGAAGTTACTTAAAAATAAAAATGGAAGTTGCAGAAAATTAAAAATAGAAATTCATTCAAGAAACCACTATACTTGAACGATCTATTAGGAAATTAAATAAAAAAGGAAGTTGAATAGAAAACTATATTGAATAAAAATGGAAGGTGAATAAAAATAAAAATAAAAGTTGCAGAAAATTAAAAATGGAAGTTCATTCAAGAAACCAGTATACCTTAACAATCTATTTGGAAATTAAATAAAAAATGATGCTTAAAAGAAAAGTAAATTGAATAAAAATGGAAGTTGAAAAAAAATAAAAGTGAAAGTTGCATAAAATTAAAAAAAGAAGTTCAATCCAGAAACCACAATACCTTAACGATCTATTTGCAAATTAAATAAAAAAGTAAGTTTAATAGAAATGTAAATTGAATAAAAATGGAAGATGAATAAAAATAAAAATGAAAGTTGCATAAAATTAAAAATGGAAGTTCAATCCAGAAACCACTATACCTTAACGATCTATTTGGAAATTAAATAAAAAGGAAGTTGAATAGAAAAAAAACCTGAAGAAAAAAAGAAGTTGAATAGAAATAAAAATGGAAGTTGCCGAAAATTAAAATTGGAAGTTCATTCAAGAAACCACTATACCTTAACGATTTATTTGGAAATGAAATAAAAAAGGAAGTTGAATAGAAAAATGACTTGAATAAAAATGGAAGTCGAATAAAAATAAAAATGGAAGTTGCAGAAAATTAAAAATGGAAGTTCATTCAAGAAGCCACTATACCTTAACGATCTATTTGGAAATTAAATAAAAAAGGAAGTTTAATAGAAAAATAAATTGAATAAAAATTGAAGTTGAATAAAAGTAAAAATGAAAGTTGCATAAAATTAAAAATGGTAGTTCAATCCAGAAACCACGATACCTTACTGATCTATTTGGAAATTAAATAAAAAAGGAAGTTGAATAGAAAAGAAACTTGAATAAAAAAAGAAGTTGAATAGAAATAAAAATGGAAGTTGCAGAAAATTAAAATTGGAACCTCATTCAGGAAACCACTATACCTTAACGATCTATTTGGAAATTAAATAAAAAAGGAAGATGAATAGAAAAATGACTTGAATAAAAAAGGAAGTCGAATAAAAAGAAAAATGGAAGTTGCAGAAAATTAAAAATGGAAGTTCATTTAAGGAACCAGTATACCTTAACGATCTATTTCTCAATTAAATAAAAAGAGGAAGTTTAATAGAAAAGTAAACTGAATAAAAATGGAAGTTGAATAACAATAAAAGTTAAAGTTGTATAAAATTAAAAATGGAAGTTCAATCCGAAAACCACTATACCTTAACGATCTATTTAGAAATTAAATAAAAAAAAGGAAGTTGAATAGAAAAGAAACTTGAATAAAAAAAGAAGTTGAATAGAAATAAAAATGGAAAGTTAAATAAAAATGGAAGTTAAATAGAAAAGGAAAGTTGCATAAAATAAAAATGGAAGCTTAATAGAAAAGTAAATTGAATAAAAATGGAAGTTAAATAAAAATAAAAATGAAAGTTGCATAAAATTAACAATGGAAGTTCAATCAAGAAACCACTATACCTTAACGATCTATTTGAAAATTAAATAAAAAAGAAAGTTGAATAAAAAAATGACTTGAATAAAAAAGGAAGTCGAATAAAAATAAAAATGGAAGTTCATTCAAGAAACCACTATGCCTTAACGGCCTATTTCGAAATTAAATAAAAAATGAAGTTGAATAGAGAAGTAACTTGAATAAAAATGGAAGTTACTTAAAAATAAAAATGGAAGTTGCAGAAAAATAAAAATGGAAATTCATTCAACAAACCACTATACCTGAACGATCTATTACGAAATGAAATAAAAAGGGAAGTTGAATAGAAAAGTAAATTGAATAAAAATGGAAGTTGAATAAAAATAAAAATGAAAGTTGCATAAAATTAACAGTGAAAGTTCAATCCAGAAACCACTATACCTTAACGATGTATTTGGAAATTAAATAAAGAATGAAGTTGAATAGAGAAGTAACTTGAATAAAAATGGAAGTTACTTAAAAATAAAAATGGAAGTTGCAGAAAATTAAAAATAGAAATTCATTCAAGAAACCACTATACCTGAACGATCTATTAGGAAATTAAATAAAAAAGGAAGTTGAATAGAAAAGTAAATTGAATAAAAATGGAAGTTGAATAAAAATAAAAATAAAAGTTGCAGAAAATTAAAAATGGAAGTTCATTCAAAAAACCACTATACATTAACGATCTATTTGGAAATTAAAAAAAAAAAGGAAGCTTAATAGAAAAGTAAATTGAATAAAAATGGAAGTTAAATAAAAATAAAAATGAAAGTTGCAAAAAATTAACAATGGAAGTTCAATCCAGAAACCACTATACCTTAACGGTCTATTTGGAAATTAAATAAAAAATGAAGTTGAATAGAAAAGTAACTTGAATAAAAATGGAAGTTACTTAAAAATAAAAATGGAAGCTGCAGAAAATTAAAAATAGAAATTCATTCAAGAAACCACTATACCTGAACGATCTATTTGGAAATTAAATAAAGAAGGAAGTTGAATAGAAAAGTAAATTGAATAAAAATGGAAGTTGAATAAAAATAAAAATAAAAGTTGCAGAAATATTAAAATGGAAGTTCATTCAAGAAACCACTATACCTTAACGATCTATTTGGAACTTAAATAAAAAAGGTAGCTTAAAAGAAAAGTAAATTGAATATAAGTGGAAGTTGAATAAAAATAAAAATTAAATTTGCATAAAATTAACAATGGAAGTTCAATCCAGAAACCACTATACCTTAACGATCTATTTGGAAATTAAATAAAAAAGAAAGTTGGGTAGAAAAGAAACTTGAATAAAAAATGAAGTTAAATAAAAATAAAAATGAAAGTTGCAGAAAATTAAAAATGAAAGTTCATTCAAGAAGCCAAGATACCTTAACGATCTATTTGGAAATTAAATAAAAAAGGGAGTTGAATAGAAAAATAACTAGAATAAAAATGGAATTTGAACAAAAATAAAAATGAAAGGTTCAGAAAATTAAAAATTGAAGTTCATTCAATAAACCACTATATCTTAACGATCTATTTGCATATTAAATAAAAAAGGAAGTTTAATAGAAATGTAAATGGAATAAAAATGGAAGCTGAACAAAAATAAAAATGAAAGTTGCATAAAATTAAAAATGGAAGTTGAATAGAAAAAAAAACTTGAAGAAAAAAAGAAGTCGAATAGAAATAAAAATGGAAGTTGCCGAAAATCAAAATTGGAAGTTCATTCAAGAAACCACTATACCTTAACGATTTATTTGGAAATTAAATAAAAAAGGAAGTTGGATAGAAAAATGATTTGAATAAAAATAGAAGTCAAATAAAAATATAAATGGAAGTTGCAGAAAATTAGAAATGGAAGTTTATTCAAGAAACCACTATACCTTAACGATCTATTTGGAAATTAAATAAAAAAGGAAGTTTAATAGAAAAGTAAATTGAATAAAAATGGAAGTTGAATAAAAATAAAAATGGAAGTTGCAGAAAATTAAAAATGGAAGTTCAATCCAGAAACCACTATACCTTAACGATCTATTTGGAAATTAAATAAAAAAGGAAGTTGAGTAGAAAAGAAGCCTGAACAAAAAAAGAAGTTAAATAAAAATAAAAATGGAAGTTGCAGAAAATTAAAAATGGAAGTTCATTCAAGAAACCACTATACCTTAACGATCTATTTGGAAATTAAATAAAAAAGGAAGTTTAATAGAAAAGTAAATTGAATAAAAATGGAAGTTGAATAAAAATAAAAATGGAAGTTGCAGAAAATTAAAAATGGAAGTTCAATCCAGAAACCACTATACCTTAACGATCTATTTGGAAATTAAATAAAAAAGGAAGTTGAGTAGAAAAGAAGCCTGAACAAAAAAAGAAGTTAAATAAAAATAAAAATGGAAGTTGCAGAAAATTAAAAATGGAAGTTCATTTAAGAAACCACTATACCTTAACGATCTATTTGGAAATTAAATAAAAAAGGAAGTTGAATAGAAAAATAACTTGAATAAAAATGGAAGTTGAATAAAAATAAAAATGGAAGTTGCAGAAAATTAAAAATGGAAGTTCATTCAAGAAGCCACTATACCTTAACGATCTATTTGGAAATGAAATAAAAAAGGAAGTTTAATAGAAAAGTAAATTGAATAAAAATGGAAGTTGAATAAAAATAAAAATGGAAGTTCATTCAAGAAACCACTATACCTTAACGATTTATTTAGAAGTTAAATAAAAAAAAGGAAGTTTAATAGAAAAGAACCTTGAATAAAAAAAGAAGTTGAATAGAAATAAAAATGGAAATTGCAGAAAATTAAAATTTGAAGTTCATTCAAGAATCCACTATACCTTAACGATCTATTTGAAAATTAAATAAAAAAGGAAGTTGAATTGAAAAATGACTTGAATAAAAATAAAAATGGAAGTTCATTCAAGAAACCACTATATCTTAACGATCTATTTCGAAATTAAATAAAAATTGAAGTTTAATAGAAAAGTAAATTGAATAAAAATGGGAGTTGAATAAAAATAAAAATGAATGTTGCAGAAAATTAAAATTTGAAGTTCAATCCAGGAACCACTATACCTTAAATATCTATTTGGAAATTAATTAAAAAAGTAAGTTGTGTAGAAAAGGAACTAGAATGAAAAAGGAAGTATATAAAAATAAAAATGGAAGTTCCAGAAAATTAAAAATGGAAGTTCATTCAAGAAACCACAATACCTTAACGATCTATTTGGAAATTCAATAAAAAAGGAAGTTTAATAGAAAAGTAAATTGAATAAAAATGGAAGTTGAAAAAAAATAAAAGTGAAAGTTGCATAAAATTAAAAATGGAAGTTCAATCCAGAAACCACTATACCTTAACGATCTATTTAGAAATTAAATTAAAAAGGAAGTTGAATAGAAAAGAAACTTCAATAAAAAAAGTAGTTGAATAGAAATAAAAATGGAAGTTGCAGAAAATTAAAATTGGAAGTTCATCCAAGAAACCACTATACCTTAACGATCTATTTGGAAATTAAATGAAAAAGGAATATTAATAGAAAAGTAAACTGAATAAAAATGGAAGTTGAATAAAAATAAAAATGAAAGTTGCATAAAATTAACAAAGGAAGCTCAATCCAGAAACCACTATACGTTAACGATCTATTTGGAAATTAAATAAAAAATGAAGTTGAATAGAAAAGTAACTTGAATAAAAATGGAAGTTACTTAAAAATTGTAACGCCCTCAAAATTAACCCATTATATATCATTGACATGCATCATTTAAAGAAGACATTTTATTAATTCATTCATCAGAGTACTACTAAATAATCGAATAAAATGCCCTACAGGCTTACATCTTTCCAAGCCAACACTTGGATACAAAAATACGAGTTCTAACTCAATACATGAAAAGCCCTAGGCTTGAGTGTTTACATGTACTAACAAATAAAAGCAAACAACAGAAAAATAGTCTTCAGAAACCAAGTCCTTCCAAGCTAAGTCCTTGGAGGTAGCTTATCCCCTGAACCTGAAAATGATGTTCCCATAAAGGGTGAGCCACAGCCCAGTAGAAATATACTAAACCACATATAAGCAATGAATAAAGCAATAGCATTCAACAGATGGTTAACCAGGATAATCAATTACTTCATTTTACAGTCTCATGACACTATTGTCTAAGATACGTTTTACTTCCCAGTTTTATTAACATGGCTCAGAACCTGGCCAAACTTACAACAGTGAATTAAATATATCGTATTCACATCCTTCCAATATCAACAAACAAATGAGACTCAAGCTCAAATAAATCAAAACACTTCATACTTCCATATTGATACACATTTTAGTGCTGTATCAATAAAACACTTCTATATAAATAAGCACACATAAAAGTGATGCTAATGGAGTCCATCCCCTATCTCCTCCCAAACAAAATCCGGTTTAGAGGTCCATCCCCTATCTTCCCCTAAACCGTGGAGTACATCCCCTATCTCCTCCCACACACAAAACAATGTATGCAAATGCAATGCTCAATCAATACACGTAATTTCTATCAATGCAATAGTCAAAATTTATGACTTAACCAATGTGATTAGTTTCAGTTAATCCTAATCCACATGCATTGTCTACAACAATCACGACTATCCTCCACCGATAGCCCAAAACAGTTATTTCTAAACTGAAAATAACTATGTCCACAATTCAATAATTCAACTAAGGTTTTTCCCAAAATTTACCAAAGTATTCCCAACATATTAAAATACCAAAACTTAGAACATAACCTATAAATTGGAGTAGGAAATCCCTACCTCAGAGAAAACAACCCAAATGGTGAAGACAGAGATGAGTGCCCAAAGACCAAAATGCTCCAAATTGCCAAATGTTCAGATTAAATGAAAGCTCTTGACTCCCTCTATCTTTTTAATAAAGCAACTAGGGTTGAAACACTCTCTAAATAGATCAAACCTAAGAGAGAAGGTGAGTAGGGAGAGAGAGAGGTCGAACCTAGGGTTTGGAATCAAAAGAATATGAAAAAGACTGATCAAATCCCGCTGCTGTGTATTTAAACTGGACAGGCTCGCTCAAGCGAATACTTTGTCGCTCGAGCGACCAGACACAGAGAATCTACGCTCGAGCCAAGGAAGCCTTGCTCGAGCCAACAACCCAAAAGCTCGCTCGAGCGAAAGAAAGCTCGATCGAGCGAAGAACTCAAACCCTCAGGTCTGAAACCAGACTCATGCTCGAGCGAAGGAACTATTGCTCGAGTGAAGAACAAACTAACTCGCTCGAGCGAAGAAAAGCTCGCTCGAGCCAAGAATGCAAAGCTTCAGGTCCAACCCAGACGCAAACTCTCGCTCGAGCTACCAAACCCCGGCTCGAGCGAAGAACCAAAACAACATCTCGCTCGAGCGACAAACTCCTCGCTCGAGCGAATAACCAAAATTCTGGACAACAACACTAGGTTTCTAAACCCAACCAACCTGAACAAACCTGCCCAACACATCCTATAATTCCAAATGAGAAAATAAGGAACAACAACAACAACAATTATACAATGACAGAATCTACGGAACAGACCGGATACAATAATCAAATGGGAAAAGACCGGGGTCGCTACAAAAATAAAAATGGAAGTTGCAGAAAATTAAAAATAGAAATTCATTCAAGAAACCACTATACCTGAACGATCTATTAGGAAATTAAATAAAAAAAGGAAGTTGAATAGAAAAGTAAATTGAATAAAAATGGAAGTTGAATAAAAATAAAAATAAAAGTTGCAGAAAATTAAAAATGGAAGTTCATTCAAGAAACCACTATACCTTAACGATCTATTTGGAAATTAAATAAAAAAGGAAGCTTAAAAGAAAAGTAAATTGAATAAAAATGGAAGTTGAATAAAAATAACAATGAAAGTTGCATAAAATTAACAATGGAAGTTCAATCCAGAAACCACTATACCTTAACGATCTATTTGAAAATTAAATAAAAAATGAAGTTGAATAGAAAAGTAACTTGAATAAAAATGGAAGTTACTTAAAAATAAAAATGGAAGTTGCAGAAAATTAAAAATAGAAATTCATTCAAGAAACCACTATACCTGAACAATCTATTTGGAAATTAAATAAAAAAGGAAGTTGAATAGAAAAGTAGATTGAATAAAAATGGAAGTTGAATAAAAATAAAAATAAAAGTTGCAGAAAATTAAAAATGAAAGTTCATTCAAGAAAACACTATACCTTAACGATCTTTTTGGAAATTAAATAAAAAAGGAAGCTTAAAAGAAAAGTAAATTGAATAAAAATGGAAGTTGAATAAAAATAAAAATGAAAGTTGCATAAAATTAACAATGGAAGTTCAATCCAGAAACCACTATACCTTAACGATCTATTTGGAAATTAAATAAAAAAGGAAGTTGAGTAGAAAAGAAACTTCAATAAAAAATGAAGTTAAATAAAAATAAAAATGGAAGTTTGTGAAAGATTTCTCCAAGCTAGCTTCACCATTGACTAGATTGACGCGGAAAGGGGTCAAGTTTGTATGGGGTGAGACTTGTGAAAAGTAGTTCCAAGAGTTGATGGTTAGATTGACCACCGCTCCGGTTTTGATTATTCCGGAAAGAGGGTTGGGTTATGCGGTTTATTGTGATGCCTCATGAGAGGGTTTGGGTTGTGTGTTGATGCAAGAAGGGAACGTGGTAGCTTATGGCTCACGTTAGTTGAAAATACACGAGAAGAACTACCCTACACACGACCTAGAGTTAGCAGCAGTGATCTTTGCCTTGAAAATTTGGAGGCACTACCTTTATGGTGAGAGGTTCGAGGTGTTCTCGGACCACAAGAGTTTGAAGTATCTGTTTACACAGAGAGACTTGAATTTGAGGCAGAGGAGATGGATGGAGTTCATTGAGGACTATGATTTTGAGTTGCACTATCACCCGGGAAAGGCCGATGTTGTGGCTGATGCCCTTAGTAGGAAATCCATTAGTGATGTAGCTTGTATTGCCATCCGGGAATGGGAGATGTTGGGCGCGCTTGGCGAGTTTGACTTGCTTCTGGGTGAATCAGCTGAGGCTGCGTCCTTGTTTTCTGTTGTTGCACAGCCTACACTCGTGACTCGAGTGTTAGAGGCACAGAGAGGTGACTTTGAGGTAGAATCCCTCCGAGAGAAGATCTCAAATGGGAAAGTTGAGAAGGGTTTGATGGTGTATCCCGACCAGAGTGTGAGATACCGAGACCGTTTGTTTGTGCCGGAGTCTTGCCGAGAGGAAGTACTCAGAGAGTTCCATCATTCACGCCTTACGGTGCATCCGGGAGGCACTAAGATGTATCGGGATTTGGGTCGCCAGTTTTGGTGGCGAGGTATGAAGAGAGATGCCAGCAAGTGAAGGCCGAGCATTAGAGGCCAGCGGGTTTGTTGCAACCCTTGCCTATTGCCGAGTGGAAGTGGGAGCATGTCACCATGGACTTCGTCGTAGGTTTTCCGAGGACTCAGCGGGGTAGTGATGCCATTTGGGTGGTTGTAGACCGGTTGACTAAGTCGGCGCACTTCATTCCTATACGCGTGAGGGATTCGGTAGATCATCTCGCCGACTTGTATATTCGGGACATAGTGAGATTGCACGGGGTCCCAGTGACGATCGTCTCAGATAGAGATCCTCGTTTTACTGCTAGGTTGTGGCAGAGTTTGCAGAGTGCCTTGGGCACTAAGTTGACCTTTAGTACGGCCTATCATCCTCAGACTGATGGGCAGTCCGAGCGTACTATTCTGATCCTTGAGGATATGCTTCGAGGTTGTGTCCTGGACTTCAGTGGGACGTGGGAGAGGCACTTGCCATTGGCAGAGTTTGCCTACAACAACAGCTTTCAATCTAGTATCGGTATGGCACCGTTTGAGGCCTTGTATGGCCGACCGTGTAGGTCTCCAGTGTGTTGGGCCGAGGTGGGTGATGCACCTTTGTTGGGGCCGGAGTTGGTTAGGGAGACGACGGAGAAAGTTGAGCTTATCCGTAGGAGGCTTGTTACAGCCCAGAGTCGCCAAAAGAGTTATGCCGACCGTAGGAGGAGACCTTTGGCGTTTGAGGTAGGTGACCATGTTTTCTTGAAAATATCACCTAGGCGAGGTCTGATGAGGTTCGGGAAGAGTGGGAAGTTATCCCTTCGGTTTATTTGTCCCTTTGAGATCCTCGAGAGAATTGGGGAAGTGGCTTATCGCTTGGCTTTGCCACCGCAGTTGTCCGGAGTGCATGACGTGTTTCATGTGAGTATGCTTCGGAAGTATGAGCCGGATCCATCCCACGTGTTAGATTGGACCGACTTAGAGATAGATGAGGATGCCTCATATGAGGAGAGACCGGTTCGGGTCTTGGATAGGGAGGATCAAGTCCTGTGTGGCAAGACCATTCCTTTGGTGAAGGTTTTGTGGAAGCATCACGGAGTGGAGGAAGCCACTTGGGAACATGAGTTGGAAGTCCGCGAGAAGTATCCAGACATGTTTATTGATGTGTAATTTTGTAATGAAATTTTGTAATATTGTTGGACTTTAAGAGCATTGTATATGTCTCAAGTTGTAAAACATTGTGAATGTTTTGGTTAATGGAAGTTTGTTTTAACAATGCGTATGTTGAGTATACTGTGAAAATGCAAGCATAATATTAATGTTGCATGTGTTAAGAAATTGTGAAAAACAGGTTGAAATTGGTAGATTTCAAGGGAATGCATGTTTATAATGCAGGTTGTTACGTGTAATGTGAAATACCTCTTGAAAAGAGATAGGATTGACCGGTAATGGGTTGGGTTGTTTAATATTGTTGTAATATTGTTGAGAATGGAGAAAACATGTTTTTGAAAAACTTGTGTTTAATTTCGGGGACGAAATTCTTTAAGGGGGGAGGTTATAGCGATCCCGGTTGTCCCTTTTCTGTTCTGTTGTATTCCGGACTCGGTTCCGTGAAGGTAGTAGTTGTATCTATCTTGTTGTCATCCTTTAATTCCGCTTGGTTGAGTTTTAGGATGTTTTGGGCAGGGTTGTTACAGGTTGGTTAGGCCTTGGTTTCAATTTCTTGTTGCCCAGTTTTTAGGCGGTCCGCTCGAGCGGGTTTTCTTGCGCTCGAGCGGGGTTTACACACTTCTAGTATTTTGTGACCCTGCAAAACTTCTGCAGGTGTGTTTTCTACACTCGAGCGGGATTGTTGGCGCTCGAGCGGGTAGTCCTTTTTCTGTGAAGTTCTAGGAGATGAAAATCTGCGCTCGAGCGGACTGGTTTTCACGCTCGAGCAGATGTGTTTTGCTTTTGTTTCTTGGCGCTCGAGCGGTCATCTATGCGCTCGAGCGGGATCAGATGTTTGTGCTTTACGCTCGAGCGCTCTATTCTACGCTCGAGCGGGTCATGCGTATTTGAGTTATCCGCTGGGTGATTTTAAATCACTTTTTACTTTTCTTTCTCTCTCCTACTTTTTCTAAAACCCATTTTTGAGAGCCTCTCTCTTTAGAAACTCTCTTCTCTCTAGGGTTTGATCTAGTTAGAGTGTCCTCCTTCTCTTCGGCCTTTGTTAAAGTTGTGTTGATCGTCGAGGGCGTCGTTTTGATCCGAAAATCTTGGCTTTTGGAACATTTTGGTTTTGGTCTCTTCTCCATCCGAGCTCTAACTTCGAGGTAGGGATATCCTACTCCTCTTTATGAGCTTTGTCTTTAAATTTTAGCATTTTGATATGTTGGGGGTTGTTGGATAATTTTGAGAGAGTTTGGGCCTTTGTGTAATTTTACAAAAGTTGGGATTTTTAATTATGTAAAGCCTAATTGCATGTTTGGCATGAGGGAATGAAATTAATGTTGAAACATTGATGAAAATGAAACCGTGGGGGTTGAAATGTAAGTTATGGAAAATGCCCTAATTACATCGATTGATTAATTTGTATAATTAATTGTTGGAAATGAAGGATTGGATTGAGATTGTGGAAATTGGAAAATGAGGGGATTAGAGGGTGTAGTTGGATCATTTATTGCTCACCAAATTGAAATGTTGATTTAATATCCATTTTGTGCATTTATTTTTTGTTTAGAAATAACTGCTTTGGGCTATCGGTGGAGGATAGTCTTGATTGTTGTAGACAATGCATGATGATTAGGCAAACTAAAACTAATCGATTGATTGAGTCATAGAGTATGACGGTGGATAGAATACATTAATTTTATGTATTGATTGATTGTGTATAGAACCTTTGTGTTTATATGTATTGTGTGTGGAGGAGGAGATGTGGGATGTACTCCGCGGTTTAGGGGAAGATGGGGGATAAACCTCTAAACCGGATAGTGTTGGGAGGAGATGGGGGACGAACTCCATAGATACAGCTCATATGCTTGTCTAGAGAAGTGAAGATACAGCTCATAGGCTTATCTTTGAGAAGTGTAGATACAGCTCATATGCTTGTCTAGTGAAGTGTGGATACAGCTAATATGCTTATCTGTTGACGTATTGATATAGCTAATATGCGTATCTATCAAATAAAGGTGGAGAATGAAAAGTGACATAGACTTGTATGTTATGAAACTGTTATGTGATATATGTGGATGTATCGGTATTGGCCATCTATCAATTGCTAATCTTTTAGTCATTGTTCATAGTTGGTTTAGTATATCTCTACTGGGCTGTGGCTCACCCTCTATGGGAACATCATTTTCAGGTACAGGTAGCATGCCACCTCCAAGGACATAGCTTGGGAGGCTAGAGGCGGACAAACTTTTGTTGTCTTATTTCCCTTTGTAATATTACATGTAAATTCAAGCCAAGGGCTTAATGTGTAATCGAGTTAGTACTTTTTTGTAACCAAGTGTTAACTTGGAAAACTGTAAGCCCGTAGGGCATTTACTTTTGTTGTTAACATGTAATACTTTTGTAATGAAGCACTCTGATGAATTGAAGAATATGGATCTTTT
Source organism: Camellia sinensis (assembly GCF_055761805.1). Lineage (NCBI taxonomy): Eukaryota > Viridiplantae > Streptophyta > Magnoliopsida > Ericales > Theaceae > Camellia > Camellia sinensis. Next base: position 8,099,668 of record NC_138962.1, on the reverse strand, counting down.
GTATATAAATGTATGTTTATATTGATGGGCTTAATGTTATATTTTTGAGGGCGTGACAACTTGGTATCAGAGCGTACCGGGTTCGAATACTTTGGGTACGTGGGAAGTGATTAGGATCACAATGGGTTTGTCTCGCTTGATAGAGACTTAAATGTAGTATCATATGCTATGTGTTTAATTGATAACATGCTTATGTGACTATGTGGGTATGGGATTTAGTTTCTAGGATGTTGATTGGATCCTTGGGTTCCTGTGAGTCTTGTTGGAAAGGCACTTGATCAATGCTGTTTCTAACCGGAACTCTAGTAACGCCTCGGGACTATCACTATCCGGAAATGAAATTCGTAAGTGCTTATGTGTTTATGTGCTTACGTGGAATGAATTACAGTTGTCTATGCATTAGGACGCGAGTGTTATAGCTTCGGCACATTTGTGAATGTGCTAATAGTCTTGGTTACCTTTATTAGGATGTCAGGATGAGGACGCGGTAGGCATGGCAGGCGTGGTAGGCAGGAGATGCCTTTACCGGAGGAGGTTCCGGCAATGCAGGAGGGAGTTGGTCAGGCCAATGTGGCCGAGCCAGCGGGTCAGCAGGCTATAAGTGCCTTGGCACGAGAGATAGCAGGAGCTTTGGGTATTCTCAGAGTTGGGAATCAGGCAGCTGAGGCAGGGCCTTCCTTCTTGAAGAGGGAATTCTTCCGGTCTAACCCGGATGAGTTTGTTGGGGATCCAAAGGAGCCACTGAAGGCTGACGAGTGGTTGGAACAAATGAGTAAGACGTTCGAGATGCTTGGCATCGAGGACGGGGCACTGAAAGTGACCTTGGCATCCTTCCAGCTGAAGGGAGATGCGGGTCAATGGTGGAAGTACGAGAAGGCTCGTGTTGGTGGTACATGGGAGGCGTTTGTAAATGTTTTCCAGGAGAGGTTCTTATCCGCAGTGGCTAGGGAGAAGCTGAGGGATCAGTTTAGTCGGCTTAATCAGCAAGGTATGTCTGTGGCAGAGTTTGAGGCCACTTTTACTAGTTTGTCCAGGTTTGCACCTGAGTTGGTGGCGTCCGAAGAACGCCGTTGCTACGAGTTTGAGTGGAAGTTGAGGCGGGGCCTCAAGTTGAGGGTTGGTGGGTCTTTCATCCGAGAGTATAGACATTTAGTGGATGCTGTAGCTCATATGGAGCTCATGATGCAGGAGGAGGATGAGGGACAGAGAGGCTCCAAGAGGAGCCAAGATGGTCAGGGTGACGGCAGGAGACAGAGGGGTCCTAACCCTCAGCAGTCTCAGGGTGGTTTGGCTAGGTCGACCTTTCCAGTGCCAATTGCAGGCTCCGGGAGAGGTAATCAGGGGGATTTTGCCTGTTACAAGTGTGGCCAGCTGGGTCACAAGGTTTCGGTTTGCCCGCAGAAGGGAGGGGGTCAGCGAGCTGCTTCTTCTTCAGCTAGACCTCAGGGCCAGAGTCAGGGCAGGGGCCAGTCCTTGTCTTGCTATCAGTGTGGTCAGCCCGGGCACTTGAAGAGATTTTTCCCACAGTTGAGTGCCACTTCGGGGGCGTCTGGTTCTAGGCAGACGCAAAGTTTTCAGCCAGCTCAGTCTGTGCAGGCCTCGAGGGCCAACCCGGGAGCTTCATCATCCCAGTCTGTACAGCAGTCTTTTGCTCCTAGAGGTGAGCAGCTGGATCAGGGGCCTACAGGGCGCGTGTATGCTGTTACCGCGCAGGATCTAGTACCGGCTCCATCAGTAGTGAGAGGTACTTTTCTGTTTTGTAACTCGGTTGCTAGTGTGTTGATTGATACGGGTGCGTCTCATTCCTTTGTATCTGCTGCATTTGCATCTGTGTTGGAGTTGGAGTTAGCACAATTGGCATCTCCTATATGTGTAGTATCGCCTGTTGGTGGTGAGTTAATCTTGAAACAAGGTGTTAGGGGTTGTGATATAGAGGTCACCGACCATAGGCTTCCTTTTCCTTTTGTTGTCATGCCTATGAAGGGTTTTGATGTTATTTTGGGTATGGATTGGCTATCGTCATACCAGGCTATTATTGACTGCTACTGCCAGAGGGTCACATTATGTACCTTGAGCGGGGAATGGTTCCATTTCTTGGGGGACCGGGTTGGTAGTGTTTTGCCACCGGGGTATGATTCGCGAGGGCGGAGTGAGCTTAGTGGTCTACTTGCTAGCTTTGAGAGTGGTGAGGGTGGTGAGACCCAAATTCTATTGACGAGGGTGGTTTATGAGTATTCGGATGTTTTTCCCGAGGATCTCGTTAGTTTACCACCTCACCGAGAGATAGAGTTCTCTATTGATTTAGTGCCCAGCACAGCGCCGATTTCTATGGCACCTCATCGTTTTGCCCCAGCCGAGTTGAGTGAGTTGAAGATTCAGCTCCTGGAATTGCTAGATAAAGGTTTTGTTCGCCCTAGTGTTTCACCGTGGGGAGCACCGACCCTCTTTGCTAAAAAGAAAGATGGTGCCTTGAGATTGTGTATAGACTACCGGAAGTTGAATCGGGCTACGGTCAAGAATAAGTACCCTATGCCCCGTATAGATGATCTGTTCGACCAGTTGAAGGGTTCCCGTTGTTTCTCTAAGATAGACTTGAGATCGGGTTACCACCAGTTGAGGGTCAGAGAGGAGGATATTCCTAAGACGGCATTCCGTATGCGGTATGGCCATTATGAGTTTCTGGTGATGCCATTTGGGCTTACCAATGCACCGGCAGTCTTTATGGACTTGATGAACCGGATCTTCCGGGAATTCTTAGACCGTTTTGTAGTCGTTTTCGTGGACGACATCCTGATTTACTCGCCTTCAGAGGAGGAGCACGAGGAACACTTGAGAGTGGTGCTTGAATTGCTTAGAGCCCATAGGCTGTATGCCAAGTTTGGGAAGTGTGAGTTCTGGCTAGGAGAGGTGAAATTCTTAGGCCACGTGGTTTCCAGGGAAGGGGTGTCTGTAGACACATCTAAGGTAGAGGCAATGCAAGATTGGGCACAGCCTAAGAGTGTGTTTGAGATCCGCAGTTTTCTGGGGTTAGCTGGGTATTACCGTCGATTTGTGAAAGATTTCTCCAAGCTAGCTTCGCCGTTGACTAGATTGACGCGGAAAGGGGTCAAGTTTGTATGGGATGAGACTTGTGAAAAGTCGTTTCAAGAGTTGAAGGTTAGATTGAACACCGCTACGGTTTTGATTATTCCGGAAAGAGGGTTGGGTTATGCGGTTTATTGTGATGCCTCACGAGAGGGTTTGGGTTGTGTGTTGATGCAAGAGGGGAACGTGGTAGCTTATGGCTCACGTCAGTTGAAAATACACGAGAAGAACTACCCTACACACGACCTAGAGTTAGCAGCAGTGATCTTTGCCTTGAAATTTTGGAGGCACTACCTTTATGGTGAGAGGTTCGAGGTGTTCTCGGACCACAAGAGTTTGAAGTATCTGTTTACACAGAGAGACTTGAATTTGAGGCAGAGGAGATGGATGGAGTTCATTGAGGACTATGATTTTGAGTTGCACTATCACCCGGGAAAGGCCAATATTGTGGCCGATGCCCTTAGTAGGAAATCCATTAGTGATGTAGCTTGTATTGCCATCCGGGAATGGGAGATGTTGGGTGCGCTTGGCGAGTTTGACTTGCTTCTGGGTGAATCAGCTAAGGCTACGTCCTTGTTTTCTGTTGTTGCGCAGCCTACACTCGTTACTCGAGTGTTAGAGGCACAGAGAGGTGACTTTGAGGTAGAATCCCTCCGAGAGAATATCTCAAATGGGAAAGTTGAGAAGGGTTTGACGGTGTATCCCGACCAGAGTGTGAGATACCGAGACCGTTTGTTTGTGCTGGAGTCTTGCCGAGCGGAAGTACTCCGAGAGTTTCATCATTCACGCCTTGCGGTGCATCCGGGAGGCACTAAGATGTACCGGGATTTGGGTCGCCAGTTTTGGTGGTGAGGTATGAAGAGAGATGTGGCTGTTTTCGTATCGAAGTGCCTAACTTGCCAGCAAGTGAAGGCCGAGCATCAGAGGCCAGTGGGTTTGTTGCAACCCTTGCCTATTGCCGAGTGGAAGTGGGAGCATGTCACCATGGACTTCGTCGTAGGTCTTCCGAGGACTCAGCGGGGTAGTGATGCCATTTGGGTGGTTGTAGACCGGTTGACTAAGTCAGCGCACTTCATTCCTATGCGCGTGAGGGATTCGGTAGATCATCTCGCCGACTTGTATATTCGGGACATAGTGAGATTGCACGGGGTCCCAGTGACGATCGTCTCAGATAGAGATCCTCGTTTTACTGCTAGGTTGTGGCAGAGTTTGCAGAGTGCCTTGGGCACTAAGTTGACCATTAGTACGGCCTATCATCCTCAGACTGATGGGCAGCCCGAGCGTACTATTCTGATCCTTGAGGATATGCTTCGAGGTTGTGTCCTGGACTTCAGTGGGACGTGGGAGAGGCACTTGCCATTGGCAGAGTTTGCCTACAACAACAGCTTTCAATCTAGTATCGGTATGGCACCGTTTGAGGCCTTGTATGGCCGACCGTGTAGGTCTCCAGTGTGTTGGGCCGAGGTGGGTGATGCACCTTTGTTGGGGCCGGAGTTGGTTAGGGAGACGACGGAGAAAGTTGAGCTTATCCGTAGGAGGCTTGTTACAGCCCAGAGTCGCCAAAAGAGTTATGCCGACCGTAGGAGGAGACCTTTGGCGTTTGAGGTAGGTGACCATGTTTTCTTGAAAATATCACCTAGGCGAGGTCTGATGAGGTTCGGGAAGAGTGGGAAGTTATCCCTTCGGTTTATTTGTCCCTTTGAGATCCTCGAGAGAATTGGGGAAGTGGCTTATCGCTTGGCTTTGCCACCGCAGTTGTCCGGAGTGCATGACGTGTTTCATGTGAGTATGCTTCGGAAGTATGAGCCGGATCCATCCCACGTGTTAGATTGGACCGACTTAGAGATAGATGAGGATGCCTCATATGAGGAGAGACCGGTTCGGGTCTTGGATAGGGAGGATCAAGTCCTGTGTGGCAAGACCATTCCTTTGGTGAAGGTTTTGTGGAAGCATCACGGAGTGGAGGAAGCCACTTGGGAACATGAGTTGGAAGTCCGCGAGAAGTATCCGGACATGTTTATTGATGTGTAATTTTGTAATGAAATTTTGTAATATTGTTGGACTTTAAGAGCATTGTATATGTCTCAAGTTGTAAAACATTGTGAATGTTTTGGTTAATGGAAGTTTGTTTTAACATTGCGTATGTTGAGTATACTGTGGAAATGCAAGCATAATATTAATGTTGCATGTGTTAAGAAATTGTGAAAAACAGGTTGAAATTTGTAGATTTCAAGGGAATGCATGTTTATAATGCAGGTTGTTACGTGTAATGTGAAATACCTCTTGAAAAGAGATAGGATTGACCGGTAATGGGTCGGGTTGTTTAATATTGTTGAGAATGGAGAAAACCTGTTTTTGAAAAACTTGTGTTTAATTTCGGGGACGAAATTCTTTAAGGGGGGGAGGTTATAGCGATCCCGGTTGTCCCTTTTCTGTTCTGTTGTATTCCGTACTCGGTTCCGTGAAGGTAGTAGTTGTATCTATCTTGTTGTCGTTCTTTAATTCCGCTTGGTTGAGTTTTAGGATGTTTTGGGCAGGGTTGTTACAGGTTGGTTAGGCCTTGGTTTAAATTTCTTGTTGCCTAGTTTTTAGGCGGTTCGCTCGAGCGGGTCTTCTTGCGCTCGAGCGGGGTTTACACACTTCCAGTATTTCGTGACCCTGCAAAACTTCTGCAGGTGTGTTTTCTACGCTCGAGCGGGTTTCTTGCGCTCGAGCGGGTCGCGCTCGAGCGGGATTGTTGGCGCTCGAGCGGGTAGTCCTTTTTCTGTGAAGTTCTGGGAGATGAAAATCTGCGCTCGAGCGGACTGGTTTTCACGATCGAGCAGATGTGTTTTGCTTTTGTTTCTTGGCGCTCAAGCGGTCATCTATGTGCTCGAGCGGGATCAGATGTTTGTGCTTTACGCTCGAGCGCTCTATTCTACGCTCGAGCAGGTCATGCGTATATGAGTTATCCGCTGGGTGATTTTAAATCACTTTTTACTTTTCTTTCTCTCTCCTACTTTTTCTAAAACCCATTTTTGAGAGCCTCTCTCTCTAGAAACTCCCTTCTCTCTAGGGTTTGATCTAGTTAGAGTGTCCTCCTTCTCTTCGGCCTTTGTTAAAGTTGTGTTGATCGTCGAGGGCGTCGTTTTGATCCGAAAATCTTGGCTTTTGGAACATTTTGGTTTTGGTCTCTTCTCCATCCGAGCTCTAACTTTGAGGTAGGGATATCCTACTCCTCTTTATGAGCTTTGTCTTTAAATTTTAGCATTTTGATATGTTGGGGGTTGTTGGGTAATTTTGAGAGAGTTTGGGCCTTTGTGTAATTTTACCAAAGTTGGGGTTTTTAATTATGTAAAACCTAAATGCATGTTTGGCATGAGGGAATGAAATTAATGTTGAAACATTGATGAAAATGAAACCGTGGGGGTTGAAATGTAAGTTATGAAAAATGCCCTAATTACATCGATTGATTAATTTGTATAATTAATTGTTGGAAATGAAGGATTGGATTGAGATTGTGGAAATTGGAAAATGAGGGGATTAGAGGGTGTAGTTGGATCATTTATCGCTCACCAAATTGAAATATTGATTTAATATCCATTTTGTACATTTATTTTCTATTTAGAAATAACTGCTTTGGGCTATCGGTGGAGGATTGTCTTGATTGTTGTAGACAATGCATGATGATTAGGCAAACTACAACTAATCGATTGATTGAGTCATAGAGTATGACGGTGGATAGAATACATTAATTTTATGTATTGATTGATTGTGTATAGAACCTTTGTGTTTATATGCATTGTGTGTAGAGGAGGAGATGGGGGATGTACTCCGCGGTTTAGGGAAAGATGGGGGATGAACCTCTAAACCGAATAGTGTTGGGAGGAGATGGGGAATGAACTCCGTAGATACAGCTCATATGCTTGTCTAGAGAATTGAAGATACAGCTCATAGGCTTATCTTTGAGAAGTGTAGATACAGCTCATATGCTTGTCTAGTGAAGTGTGGATACAGCTAATATGCTTATCTGTTGATGTGTATATTGCTTATCTGTTGACATGTTGATATAGCTAATATGCGTATCTATCAAATAAAGGTGGAGAATGAAAAGTGACATAGACTTGTATGTTATGAAACTGTGATGTGATATATGTGGATGTATCGGTATTGGCCATCTATCAATTGCTAATCTTTTAGTCATTGTTCATAGTTGGTTTAGTATATCTCTACTGGGCTGTGGCTCACCCGCTATGGGAACATGATTTTCAGGTACAGGTAGCATGCCACCTCCAAGGACATAGTTTGGGAGGCTAGAGGCGAACAGACTTTTGTTGTCTTATTTCCTTTTGTAATATTACATGTAAATTCAAGCCAAGGGCTTAATGTGTAATCGAGTTAGTACTTTTTTGTAACCAAGTGTTAACTTAGAAAGCTGTAAGGCCGTAGGGCATTTACTTTTGTTGTAAACATGTAATACTTTTGTAATGAAGCACTCTGATGAATTGAAGAATATGGATCTTTTGTATATAAATGCATGTTTATATTGATGGGCTTAATGTTATATTTTTGAGGGCGTGACAGAAAGTGGCATAAAATTAAAAATAGAAGTTCAATCCAGAAACCACCAAACCTTAACGATCTATTTAGAAATTAAATAAACAAGGAAGTTAAATAGAAAAGAAACTTGAATAAAAAAAGAAGTTGAACAGAAATAAAAATGGAAGTTGCAGAAAATTAAAATTGGAAGTTCATTCAAGAAACCACTATACCTTAACGATCTATTTGGAAATTAAATAAAAAAGGAAGTTGAAATGAAAAATGACTTGCATAAACAAGGAAGTCGAATAAAAATAAAATGGAAGTTGCAGAAATTTAAAAATGGAAGTTCATTCAAGAAACCACTATACCTTAACGATCTATTTTCAAATTAAATAAAAAAGGAAGTTTAATAGAAAAGTAAATTGAATAAAAATGGAAGTTGAATAAAAATAAAAATGAAAGTTTCATAAAATTAAAAATGGAAGTTCAATCCAGGAACCACTATACCTTAACGATCTAATTGGAAATTAAATAAAAATGGAAGTTGAGTAGAAAAGGAACTAGAATGAAAAAGGAAGTTAAATAAAAATAAAAATGGAAGTTGCAGAAAATTAAAAATGGAAGTTCATTCAAGAAACCACTATACCTTAACGATCTATTTGGAAATTAAATAAAAAAGGAAGTTTAAAAGAAAGGTAAATTGAATAAAAATGGAAGTTGAATAAAATAAAAGCGAAAGTGGCATAAAATTAAAAATGGATGTTCAATCCAGAAACCACTATACCTTAACGATCTGTTTAGAAATTAAATAAAAAAGTAAGTTGAATAGAAAAGAAACTTGAATAAAAAAATTAGTTGAATAGAAATAAAAATGGAAGTTGCAAAAAATTAAAATTGGAAGTTCAATCAAGAAACAACTATACCTTAACGATCTATTTGGAAATTAAATGAAAAAGGAAGTTGAATAGAAAAATGACTTGAATAAAAAAAGGAAGTCGAATAAAAATAAAAATGGAAGTTCATTAAAGAAACAACTATACCTTAACGATCTATTTTGAAATTAAATAAAAAAGGAAGTTTAATAGAAAAGTAAATTGAATAAAAATGGAAGTTGAATAAAAATAAAAATGAAAGTTGCATAAAATTAAAAATGGAAGTTCAATCCAGGAACCACTATACCTGAACGATCTATTTGGAAATTAAATAAAAATGGAAGTTGAGTTGAAAAGGAACTAGAATGAAAAAGGAAGTTAAAGAAAAATAAAAATGGAAGTTGCAGAAAATTAAAACTGGAAATTCATTCAAGAAACCACTATACCTTAACGATCTATTTGGAAATTAAAAAAAAAAAGGAAGTTTAATAGAAAAGTAAATTGAATAAAAAAGGAAGTCGAATAAAAATAAAAATGGAAGTTGCAGAAATTTAAAAATGGAAGTTCATTCAAGAAACCATTATACCTTAACGATCTATTTTGAAATTAAATAAAAAAGGAAGTTTAATAGAAAAGTAAATTGAATAAAAATGGAAGTTGAATAAAAATAAAAATGAAAGTTGCATAAAATTAAAAATGGAAGTTCAATCCAGGAACCACTATACCTTAACGATCTATTTGGAAATTAAATAAAAATGGAAGTTGAGTAGAAAAGGAACTAGAATGAAAATGGAAGTTAAATAAAAATAAAAATGGAAGTTGCAGAAAATTAAAAATGGAAGTTCATTCACGAAACCACTATACCTTAACGATCTATTTGGAAATTAAATAAAAAAAGGAAGTTTAATAGAAAAGTAAATTGAATAAAAATGGAAGTTAAATAAAAATAAAAATTAAAGTTGCATAACATTAAAAATGGCGGTTCAATGCAGAAGCCACTATACCATAACGATCTATTTGGAAATTAAATAAAAAAGGAAGTTGAGTAGAAAAGAAACTTGAATGAAAAAGGAAGTAAAATAAAAATAAAAATGGAAAATACAGAAAATAAAAAATGGAAGTTCATTCTAGAAACCACTATACCTTAACGATCTATTTGGAAATTAAATAAAAAAACGAAGTTTAATTGAAAAGTAAATTGAATAAAAATGGAAGTTGAATAAAAATAAAAGTGAAAGTGCCATAAAATTAAAAATGGAAGTTCAATCCAGAAACCACTATACCTTAACGATCTATTTAGAAATTAAATAAAAAAGGAAGTTAAATAGAAAAGAAACTTGAATCAAAAAAGAAGTTGAATAGAAATAAAAATGGAAGTTTCAGAAAATTAAAATTGGAAGTTCATTCCAGAAACCACTATACCTTAACGATGTATTTGAAAATTAAATAAAAAAGGAAGTTGAATAGAAAAATGACTTGAATAAAAAAGGAAGTCAAATAAAAATACAAATGGAAGTTGCAGAAAATTAAAAATGGAAGTTCATTCAAGAAACCACTATACCTTAACGATTTATTTTGAAATTAAAGAAAAAAGGAAGTTTAATAGAAAAGTAAATAGAATAAAAATGGAAGTTGAATAAAAACAAAAATGAAAGTTGCATAAAATTAAAAATGGAAGTTCAATCCAGGAACTACTATACCTTAACGATCTATTTGGAAATTAAATAAAAAAGGAAGCTGAGTAGAAAAAGAACTAGAATGAAAAAGGAAGTTAAATAAAAATAAAAATTGAAGTTCAATCCAGAAACCACTATACCTTAACGATCTATTTAGAAATTAAATAAAAAAGGAACTTTAATAGAAAAGTAAATTGAATAAAAATGGAAGTTGAATAAAAATAAAAATTAAAGTTGCATAAAATTAAAAATGAAAGTTCAATCCAGGAACCACTATACCTTAACGATCTATTTGGAAATTAAATAAAAATGGAAGTTGAGTAGAAAAGGAACAAGAGTGAAAAAGGAAGTTAAATAAAAATAAAAATGGAAGTTGCAGAAAATTAAAAATGGAAGTTCATTCAAGAAACCATTATAAAGCTTAACGATCTATTTGGAAATTAAATAAAAAAGGAAGTTTAATAGAAAAGTAAATTGAATAAAAATGAAAGTTGAATAAAAATAAAAGTGAAAGTGGCATAAAATTAAAAATGGAAGTTCAATGCAGAAACCACTATACCTTAACGATCTATTTAGAAATTAAATAAAAAAGTAAGTCGAATAGAAAAGAAACTTGAATAAAAAAAGAAGTTGAATAGAAATAAAAATGGAAGTTGCAGAAAATTAAAATTGGAAGTTCAATCAAGAAACCACTATACCTTAACGATCTATTTGGAAATTAAATGAAAAAGGAAGTTGAATAGAAAAATGACTTGAATAAAAAAGGAAGTCGAATAAAAATAAAAATGGAAGCTGCAGAAAATTAAAAATGGGAGTTAATTGAAGAAACCACTATACCTTAACGATCTATTTTGAAATTAAATAAAAAATTAAGTTTAATAGAAAAGTAAATTGAATAAAAATGGAAGTTGAATAAAAATAAAAATCAAAGTTGCATAAAATTAAAAATGGAAGTTCAATCCAGGAACCACTATACCAGAACGATCTATTTGGAAATTAAATAAAAATGGAAGTTGAGTAGAAAAGGAACTAGAATGAAAAAGGAAGTTAAATAAAAATAAAAATGGAAGTTGCAGAAAATTAAAACTGAAAATTCATTCAAGAAACCACTATACCTTAACGATCTATTTGGAAATTAAGTAAAAAAGGAAGTTTAATAGAAAAGTAAATTGAATAAAAAAGGAAGTCGAATAAAAATAAAAAGGGAAGTTGCAGAAATTTAAAAATAGAAGTTCATTCAAGAAACCACTATACCTTAACGATCTATTTTAAAATTAAATAAGAAAGGAAGTTTAATAGAAAAGTAAATCAAATAAAAATGGAAGTTGAATAAAAATAAAAATGAAAGTTGCATAAAATTAAAAATGGAAGTTCAATCCAGGAATCATTATACCTTAACGATCTATTTGGAAATTAAATAAAAATGGAAATTGAGTAGAAAAGGAACTAGAATGAAAAAGGAAGTTAAATAAAAAAAAAATGGAAGTTGCAGAAAATTAAAAATGGAAGTTCATTCGAGAAACCACTATACCTTAAGGATCTATTTGGAAATTAAATAAAAAAGGAAGTTTAATAGAAAAGTAAATTGAATAAAAATGGAAGTTAAATAAAAATAAAAATTAAAGTTGCATAAAATTAAAAATGGCAGTGCAATGCAGAAGCCACTATACCATAACGGTTTATTTGGAAATTAAATAAAAAAGGAAGTTGAGTAGAAAAGAAACTTGAATGAAAAAGGAAGTAAAATAAAAAAAAAATTTGAAGTTGCAGAAAATAAAAAATGGAAGTTCATTCTAGAAACCACTATACCTTAGCGATCTATTTGGAAATTAAATAAAAAAGGAAGTTTAATTGAAAAGTAAATTGAATAAAAATGGAAGTTGAATAAAAATAAAAGTGAAAGTGGCATAAAATTAAAAATGGAAGTTCAATCCTGAAACCACTATACCTTATTGATCTATTCAGAAATTAAATAAAAAAGGAAGTTAAATAGAAAAGAAACTTGAATAAAAAAAGAAGTTGAATAGAAATCAAAATTGAAGTTGCAGAAAATTAAAATTGGAAGTTCGTTCAAGAAACCACTATACCTTAACGATTTATTTGGAAATTAAATAAAAAAGGAAGTTCAATAGAAAAATGACTTGAATAAAAAAGGAAGTCGAATAAAAATACAAATGGAAGTTACAGAAAATTAAAAATGGAAATTTATTCAAGAAACCACTATACCTTAACGATTTATTTTGAAATTAAAGAAAAAAGGAAGTTTAATAGAAAAGTAAATCGAATAAAAATGGAAGTTGAATGAAAATAAAAATGAAAGTTGCATAAAATTAAAAATGGAAGTTCAATCCAGGCACCACTATACCTTAACGATCTATTTGGAAATGAAATAAAAAAGGAAGCTGAGTAGAAAAAGAACTAGAACGAAAAAGGAAGTTAAATAAAAATAAAAACTGAAGTTGCAGAAAATTAAAACAGGAAGTTCATTCAAGAAACCACTATACCTTAACGATCAATTTCGAAATCAAATAAAAAACGAAGTTTAATAGAAAAGTAAATTGAATAAAAATGGAAGTTGAATAAAAATAAAAATGAAAGTTGCGTAAAATTAAAAATGGAAGTTCAATCCAGGAACCACTATACCTTAACGATCTATTTGGAAATTAAATAAAAATGGAAGTTGACTAGAAAATGAACTAGAATGAAAAAAGAAGTTAAATAAAAATAAAAATGGAAGTTCATTGAAAAAACCACTATACCTTAACGATCTATTTGGAAATTAAGTAAAAAAGGAAATTTAATAGAAAAGTAAATTGAAAAAAAATGAAAGTTGAATAAAAATAAAAGTGAAAGTGGCAAAAAATTAAAAATGGAAGTTCAATACAGAAACCACTATACCTTAACGATCTATTTAGAAATTAAATAAAAAAGGAAGTTGAAAAGAAAAGAAATTTGAATAAAAAAAGAAGTTGAATAGAACTAAAAATGGAAGTTGCAGAAAATTAAAATTGGAAGTTCTTTCAAGAAACCACTATACCTTAACGATCTATTTGGAAATTAAATGAAAAAGGAAGTTGAATAGAAAAATGACTTGAATAAAAAAGGAAGTCGAATAAAAATAAAAATGGAAGTTGCAGAAAATTAAAAATGAAAGTTCAATCAAGAAATCACTATACCTTAACGATCTATTTTGAAATTAAGTAAAAAAGGAAGTTTAATAGAAAAGTAAATTGAATAAAAATGGAAGTTGAATAAAAATAAAATTGAAAGTTTCATAAAATTAAAAATGAAAGTTCAATCTAGGAACCACTATACCTTAACGATCTATTTGGAAATTAAATAAAAAAAGAAGTTGAGTAGAAAAGAAACTTGAATGAAAAAGGAAGTAAAATAAAAATAAAAATAGAAGCTGCAGAAAATTAAAAATGGAAGTTCATTGAAGAAACCTCTATATCTTAACGACCTGTTAGGAAATTAAATAAAAAATGAAGTTGAATAGAAAAATAACTTGAATGAAAATCGAAGTTAAATAAAAATAAAAATGGAAGTTGCATAAAATTGAAAATGGAAGTTCACTAAAGAAACCACAATGCCTTAACGATCTATTTGGAAATTAAATAAAAAAAGGAAGTTTAATTGAAAAGTAAATTGAATAAAAATGAAAGTTGATTAAAAATAAAAGTGAAAGTTGCATAAAATTAAAAATGGAATTTCAATCCAGAAACCACTATACCTTAGCAATCTATTTGGAAATTAAATAAAAAAGGAAGTTGAATGGAAAAGAAACTTGAATAAAAAAGAAGTTGAATAGAAATAAAAATGGAAGTTGCAGAAAATTAAAATTGGAAGTTCATTTAAGAAACCACTATACCTTAACCATCTATTTGGAAATTAAATAAAAAAGGAAGTTTAATAGAAAAGTAAATTGAATAAAAACGGAAGTTGAATAAAAATAAAAATGAAAGTTGCATAAAATTAAAAATGGAAGTTCAATGCAGGAACCACTATACGTTAACGATCTATTTGGAAATTAAATAAAAAAGCAAGTTGAGTAGAAAAGGAACTAGAATGAAAAAGGAAGTTAAAGAAAAATGAAAATGGAAGTTGTAGAAAATTAAAAATGGAAGTTCATTCAAGAAACCACTATACCTTAACGATATATTTGGAAATTAAATAAAAATAGGAAGTTTAATAGAAAAGTAAATTGAATAAAAATGGAAGTTGAATAAAAATAAAAATTAAAGTTGCATAAAATTAAAAATGGAAGTTCAATACAGAAAGCACTATACCTTAACGATCTATTTGGCAATTAAATAAAAAAGGAAGATGAGTAGAAAAGAAACTTGAATGAAAAAGGATGTAAAATAAAAATAAAGTTGGAAGTTGCAGAAAATTAAAAATGAATGTTCATTCAAGAAACCAATATATCTTAACGATCGATTTGGAAATTAAATAAAAAAGGAAGTTGAATAGAAAAATAACTTGAATAAAAATGGAAGTTGAATAAAAATAATATTGGAAGTTGCATAAAATTAAAAATGGAAGTTCATTAAAAAAACCACTATACCTTAACGATCTATTTGGAAATTAAATAAAAAAGGAAGTTTAATAGAAAAGTAAATTGAATAAAAATGGAAGTTGAATAAAAATAAAAGTGAAAGTTGCATAAAATTAAAAATGGAAGTTCAATCCAGAAACCACTATACCTTAACTATAGCGACCCAGGTCTTTTCCCATTTGATTATTGTATCCGGACTGTTCCGTAGATTCTGTCATTGTATAATTGTTGTTGTTGTTGTTCCTTATTTTCTCATTTGGAATTATAGGATGTGTTGGGCAGGTTTGTTCAGGTTGGTTGGGTTTAGAAACCAAGTGTTGCTGTCCAGAATTTTGGTTATTCGCTCGAGCGAGGAGTTTGTCGCTCGAGCGAGATATTGTTTTGGTTCTTCGCTCGAGCCGCGGTTTGGTAGCTCGAGCGAGAGTTTGCGTCTGGGTTGGACCTGTAGCTTTGCATTCTTGGCTCGAGCGAGCTTTTCTTCGCTCGAGCGAGTTAGTTTGTTCTTCGCACGAGCAATAGTTCCTTCGCTCGAGCGTAAGTCTGGTTTCAGACCTGAGGGTTTGAGTTCTTCGCTCGATCAAGCTTTCTTTCGCTCGAGCGAGCTTTTGGGTTGTTGGCTCGAGCAAGGCTTCCTTGGCTCGAGCGTAGATTCTCTGTGTCTGGTCGCTCGAGCGACCAAGTATTCGCTCGAGCAAGCCTGTCCAGTTTAAATACACAGCAGCGGGATTTGATCAGTCTTTTTCATATTCTTTTGATTCCAAACCCTAGGTTCGACCTCTCTCTCTCCCTACTCACCTTCTCTCTTAGGTTTGATCTGTTTAGAGAGTGTTTCAACCCTAGTTGCTTTATTAAAAAGATAGAGGGAGTCGAGAGCTTTCATTTAATCTGAACATTTGGCAATTTGGAGCATTTTGGTCTTTGGGCACCCATCTCTGTCTTCATCATTTGGGTTGTTTTCTCTGAGATAGGGATTTCCTACTCCATTTTATAGGTTTTGTTCTATGTTTTGGTATTTTGATATGTTGGGGATACTTTGGTAAATTTTGGGAAAAACCCTAGTTGTATTATTGAATTAATTTGTATAAGTAATTCATGGAATTGGGAAAAGAGGGTTAAATTCATGGAATTGGGGAATTCATTGATTAAATGGCGTAATTGGGTAATTGATATCATTTGTCTATTGAATTGTTTACATAGTTATTTTCAGTTTAGAAATAACTGTTTTGGGCTATCGGTGGAGGATAGTCGTGATTGTTGTAGACATTGCATGTGGATTAGGAATAACTGAAACTAATCACATTGGTTAAGTCATAAATTTTGACTGTTGCATTGATAGAAAATACGTGTATTGATTGAGCATTGCATTTGCATACATTGTTTTGTGTGTGGGAGGAGATAGGGGATGTACTCCACGGTTTAGGGGAAGATAGGGGATGGACCTCTAAACCGGATTTTGTTTGGGAGGAGATAGGGGATGGACTCCATTAGCATCACTTTTATGTGTGCTTATTTATATAGAAGTGTTTTATTGATACAACACTAAAATGTGTATCAATCTGGAAGTATGAAGTGTTTTGATTTATTTGAGCTTGAGTCTCATTTGTTTGTTGATATTGGAAGGATGTGAATACGATATATGTAATTCACTGTTGTAAGTTTGGCCAGGTTCTGAGCCATGTTGATAAAACTGGGAAGTAAAACGTATCTTAGACAATAGTGTCACGAGACTGTAAAATGAAGTAATTGATTATCCTGGTTAACCATCTGTTGGATGCTATTGCTTTATTCATTACTTATATGTGGTTTAGTATATTTCTACTGGGCTGTGGCTCACCCTTTATGGGAACATCATTTTCAGGTTCAGGGGATAAGCTACCTCCAAGGACTTAGCTTGGAAGGACTTGGATTCTGAAGACTATTTTTTTTTTTTTCTGTTGTTTGCTTTTATTTGTTAGTACATGTAAACACTCAAGCCTAGGGCTTTTCTTGTATTGAGTTAGAACTCGTATTTTTGTATCCAAGTGTTGGCTTGGAAAGATGTAAGCCTGTAGGGCATTTTATTCGATTATTTAGTAATACTCTGATGAATGAATTAATAAAATGTCTT
This sequence comes from Camellia sinensis, assembly GCF_055761805.1. NCBI lineage: Eukaryota > Viridiplantae > Streptophyta > Magnoliopsida > Ericales > Theaceae > Camellia > Camellia sinensis. The sequence continues at coordinate 8,082,850 of NC_138962.1, read as the reverse complement.
CTTTAAATAATGCATGTCAATGATATATAATGGGTTAAATTTGAGGGCATTACAACTTGGTATCAGAGCGTACCGGGTTTGAATACTTTGGGTACGTGGGAAGTGATTAGTATCACATTGGGTTCGTCTCGTTTGATAGAGACTTAGTGTAATGTTATATGCTTACGTGATAACATGTTTATGTGATTATGTGAGTATGGAATGTAGTTTCTAGGATGTTGATTGGACCCTTGAGTTTCTAGTAGTCTTGTTGGAAAGGCACTTGATCACTGCTGCTTCCAACCGGAACTATAGTAACGCATTGGGACTATCATTATCCGGGAATGAAATTCGTAGGTGCTTATGTGATTATGTGCTTACGTGGAATGAATTATTGTTGTCCATTGTATTAGGACGCGAGTGTTTAGCTTCGGCACATTTATTAATGTGCTAATGTCTTTGTTTCCTTTATTAGGATGTCAGGACGAGGACGAGGACGCGGTAGGCGTGGTAGGACGGGTAGGCAGGAGTTGCCTGTGCCAGAAGACATTCCGGCAGTTCAAGAGGGAATTGGCCAGGCCAATGTGGCCGAGCCAGTAGGCCAGCAAGCTATGGGCGCTCTAGCCCGAGAGATAGCAGGGGCATTCAGAGAGTCAGTAGGCATTCTCAGAGCTGAAAATCAAGCTCAGGCTGTTATTGCGGATGCAGGACCTTCCTTTCTGAAGAGGGAGTTCTTCCGGTCTAATCCGGATGAATTTGTGGGTGATCCTAAAGAGCCACTTAAGGCAGATGAATGGCTCGAACAGACAACGAAGACGTTTGAGATGCTTGGCATCGAAGACGAGGGGTTGAAAGTGACCTTGGCATCTTTCCAGCTGAAGGGGGATGCGGGTCAGTGGTGGAAGTTTACTAAGGGGCGTATAGGAGGTACGTGGGAGGCTTTTGTGAATGCTTTCCAAGAGAAGTTTTTATCTCCGGCAGTCAAGGAGAAACTGCGAGACCAGTTTTGTCAGCTTAAGCAGGCGAGTTCTTCAGTGGCCGAGTTTGAGGCTGCATTTACTAGTTTGTCCAGGTTTGCACCTGAGTTGGTGGCGTCTGAGGAACGCCGTTGTATTGAGTTTGAGAAGAAGTTGAGGCGTGGCCTCAAGCTGAGAGTTGGGGGAACTATGATTCGGGATTATGTGCGTATGGTTGATACTGCAGCCCATATGGAGATCATGATGCAGGAGGAGGAGGAAGGGCAGAAGGGCTCCAAGAGGAGTCAGGATAGTCAGAGTGATGGTAGGAGACAAAAGGGTTTTAATCCCCAGCAGTCTCAGGGTAGCTTTTCGAGATCGACTTTTCCTGTACCGAGTGCTAGTTCGGGGAAAGGCAGTCAGGGAGACATTACCTGTTTCAAGTGTGGCCAGCTGGGCCACAAGTCTCCAGTTTGTCCTCAGAGGGGAGGAGTGCAGAGAGCAGCATCATCTTCGGCTCGATCTCAGAGCCAGAGTCAGGGTAGAGGTCAGCCACTCTCGTGTTATCAGTGTGGTCAGCCAGGGCACATGAAGAGGTATTGCCCACAGTTGGGTGGCACACCTGGTGCATCTGGTTTGAGGCCGATTCAGGGTCAGCAGCCAGCTCAGTTGGGTCAGGCCTCGAGGGCTAATCAGGGGGCTTCATCGTCCCAGACAGTGCAGCAATCTTATGCTCCTAGGGGTGAGCAGGTTGATCAGAGGTCGTCTGGGCGCGTGTACGCTGTTACCGCGCAGGATCTTGTACCGACTCCATCAGTTGTGAGAGGTACCTTCTTGTTTTGCAACTCGGTTGCTAATGTTTTGATTGATACGGGTGCATCTCATTCCTTTGTGTCTGCTGCATTTGCATCTGTTTTGGAATTGGAGTTAGCACAGTTAGCATCTCCTATATGTGTAGTGTCACCTCTTGGGGGTGAATTGATTTTGAAACAAGGTGTTAGGGGTTGTGATATAGAGGTTGATTATCATAGAATCCCATTTTCCTTTGTCGTTATGCCTATGAGGGGTTTCGATGTTATTTTGGGTATGGACTGGTCATCGTCATACCGGGCAGTTATTGATTGCTACCGCCAGAGGGTCACTTGTTGTACCTTGAGCGGAGAGTATTTTCATTTTCTGGGGGACCGGGTTGGTGATGTGTTGCCACCGGGGTATGTTCCACGAGGACGGAGTGAGCTTAGTAGTTTACTTGCTAACCTTTCGATTAGTGAGGATGAGGAGACACAGATTGTGTTGCCAAGGGTGGTTTGTGAGTACTCGGACGTCTTTCCTGAGGATCTTGTTGGTTTGCCACCGCATCGGGAGATTGAGTTCTCCATTGACCTAGTGCCAGGCACAGCACCGATTTCTATGGCACCTTATCGTTTTGCCCCAGCCGAGTTAGTTGAGTTGAAGATTCAGCTCCAGGAGTTATTAGACAAGGGTTTTATACGTCCTAGTGTTTCGCCGTGGGGAGCACCGGCCCTCTTTGTTAAAAAGAAAGGAGGTGCTTTGAGACTTTGTATAGATTACCGGAAGTTGAATCGGGCTACGGTCAAGAATAAGTACCCTATGCCCCGTATAGATGACCTGTTTGACCAGTTGAAGGGTTCCCGTTGTTTCTCTAAGATAGACTTGAGATCGGGTTACCACCAGTTGAGGGTCAGGGAAGAGGATATTTCGAAGACGGCATTCCGTACGCGGTATGGCCATTATGAGTTTCTGGTGATGCCATTCGGACTCACCAATGCACCGGCAGTCTTTATGGACTTGATGAACCGGATTTTCTGGGAATTCTTGGATCGGTTTGTAGTCGTTTTTGTGGACGACATCCTTATCTATTCGCCTTCTGAGGAGGAGCACGAGGCACACTTGAGGGTGGTGCTTGAGTTACTTAGAGCCCATAGGCTGTATGCCAAGTTTGGAAAGTGTGAGTTCTGGCTGAGAGAAGTCAAATTCTTAGGCCATGTGGTATCCGGTGAAGGAGTGTCTGTTGATACATCCAAGGTAGAGGCAGTGCAGGATTGGGCACAAACTAAGAGTGTATTTGAGATCCGCAGTTTTCTGGGATTAGCTGGGTATTACCGTCGGTTTGTGAAAGATTTCTCCAGGTTAGCATCACCGTTGACTAGGCTGACTCGGAAGGGAGTCAAATTTGTATGGAGTGAGACTTGTGAAAAGTCGTTTCAGGAGTTGAAAATTAGACTGACTACCGCTCCAGTATTGATTATTCCAGAGAGAGGGTTGGGTTATGCAGTCTATTGTGACGCCTCACGAGAGGGTCTGGGTTGTGTGTTAATGCAAGAGGGGAAAGTAGTTGCCTATGGCTCACGTCAGTTGAAAATTCACGAGCAGAATTACCCTACGCATGATCTAGAGTTAGCAGCTGTGATATTTGCCTTGAAGATTTGGAGGCATTATCTTTATGGTGAGAGGTTCGAGGTGTTCTCGGATCATAAGAGTCTGAAGTATTTGTTTACACAGAAAGACTTGAACTTGAGGCAGAGGAGGTGGATGGAATTTATAGAGGATTATGACTTTGAGTTGCATTATCATCCGGGAAAGGCCAATGTGGTGGCTGATGCCCTTAGCAGGAAACCTGTTGGTGACATAGCTAGTATTGCCATCCGAGAATGGGAGATGTTGGGTGCACTTGGGGAGTTTGATTTACTTCTGGGCGAATCCGTTGAGGCTGCGGCCTTGTTTTCTGTTATTGCACAGCCTTCACTTGTGATTCGAGTGTTAGAGGCTCAAAGAGGTGACTTTGAGGTAGAATCTCTCCGTGAGAAGATTTCCGGTGGGAAGGTTGAGAAGGGTTTGACGGTGTATTCCGACCTGAGTGTGAGATACCGAGACCGTCTGTTTGTGCCGGAGTCTTACCGAGAGGAGATACTCCGAGAGTTTCATCATTCACGCCTTGCGGTGCATCCGGGAGGCACTAAGATGTATCGGGATTTGGGTCGCCAGTTTTGGTGGCGGGGTATGAAGAGAGATGTGGCAGCTTTCGTATCTAAGTGCCTTACTTGCCAGCAAGTGAAGGCCGAGCATCAGAGGCCAGCGGGTTTGTTGCAACCCTTGCCTATTGCCGAGTGAAAGTGGGAGCATGTCACTATGGACTTCGTTGTAGGTCTTCCGAGGACTCAGCGGGGTAGTGATGCTATTTGGGTGGTTGTAGACCGGTTGACTAAGTCGGCGCACTTTATTTCTATGCGCGTGAGAGATTTGGTAGATCGTCTTGCCGACTTGTATATTCGGGACATAGTGAGATTGCACGGGGTCCCAGTGACGATCGTCTCAGATAGAGATCCTCGTTTTACTGCCAGGTTGTGGCAGAGTTTGCAGAGTGCCTTAGGCACTAAGTTGACCTTTAGCACGACTTATCATCCTCAGACTGACGGACAGTCCGAGCGTACTATTCAGATACTTGAGGATATGCTTCGGGGTTGTGTTCTAGACTTTAGTGGGTCGTGGGAGAGGCACTTGCCGTTGGTGGAGTTTGCCTACAATAACAGTTTCCAGTCTAGTATCGGTATGGCACCATTTGAGGCCTTGTATGGCCGACCGTGTAGATCTCCTGTGTGTTGGGCCGAGGTGGGTGATGCACCTCTGTTGGGTCCAGAGTTGGTGAGGGAAACGACGGAGAAAGTTGAGCTTATCCGTAAGAGGCTTGTTACAGCACAGAGTCGTCAGAAATCGTATGCCGACCGTAGGAGGAGACCTTTGGTGTTTGAGGTGGGTGATCATGTCTTTCTGAAGATATCACCTAGACGGGGTTTGATGAGGTTTGGGAAGAGTGGGAAGTTGTCCCCTCGGTTCATTGGTCCGTTTGAGATCCTTGAGAGGATTGGCGAGGCTGCTTATCGTTTAGCTTTGCCGCCGCAGTTGTCCGGAGTACATGACGTGTTTCATGTGAGTATGCTTCGGAAGTATGAGCCGGATCCATCACATGTGTTGGATTGGACCGATTTAGTAGTTGATGAGGATGTCTCGTATGAGGAGAGACCGATTCGAGTCTTGGATAGGCGGGATCAAGTTTTGCGAGGCAAGACCATCCCTTTGGTCAAAGTTTTGTGGAAACACCACGGAGTGGAGGAAGCCACTTGGGAACGTGAATTGTAAGTCCGCGAGAAATATCCGGACATGTTTGTTGATTTGTAATCTTATAATTAGATTCTGTTATATTATTGAACTTAAGAGCTTTACATATGTCTTAAGTTGTAAAACATTGAGTATGTTTTGGTAAATGGGTGTATCTTGAAACTTGTTTCATTATAGAAGATTAGTGTAACATTGTATATGTTGATTACATTGTTGGATGTGTTATATATATCATGTAATTGAATATGATATGGAAATTGTTAACATTGAAATGAATAATGCATAATAGTGGTGCAGGTTGAAATATATGTTGTTTTATATATATTGTGGGATGCCTCTTGATAAAGAGATGAAGTGACCAGTATTGGGTCAAGTTGTTTATTATTGTTATATACTATCTTTGGGTATTGAGAAAAACCTGTTTTCAAATTTGTGCCTAATTTCGGGGACGAAATTCTTTGAATGGGGGGAGGTTATAGCGACCCAGGTCTTTTCCCATTTGATTATTGTATCCGGACTGTTCCGTAGATTCTGTCATTGTATAATTGTTGTTGTTGTTGTTCCTTATTTTCTCATTTGGAATTATAGGATGTGTTGGGCAGGTTTGTTCAGGTTGGTTAGGTTTAGAAACCAAGTGTTACTGTCCAGAATTTTGGTTATTCGCTCGAGCGAGGAGTTTGTCGCTCGAGCGAGATGTTGTTTTGGTTCTTCGCTCGAGCCGCGGTTTGGTAGCTCGAGCGAGAGTTTGCGTCTGGGTTGGACCTGTAGCTTTGCATTCTTGGCTCGAGCGAGCTTTTCTTCGCTCGAGCGAGTTAGTTTGTTCTTCGCTCGAGCAATAGTTCCTTCGCTCGAGCGTGAGTCTGGTTTCAGACCTGAGGGTTTGAGTTCTTCGCTCGATCGAGCTTTCTTTCGCTCGAGCGAGCTTTTGGGTTGTTGGCTCGAGCAAGGCTTCCTTGGCTCGAGCGTAGATTCTCTGTGTCTGGTCGCTCGAGCGACCAAGTATTCGCTCGAGCGAGCCTGTCCAGTTTAAATACACAGCAGCGGGATTTGATCAGTCTTTTTCATATTCTTTTGATTCCAAACCCTAGGTTCGACCTCTCTCTCTCCCTACTCACCTTCTCTCTTAGGTTTGATCTGTTTAGAGAGTGTTTCAACCCTAGTTGCTTTATTAAAAAGATAGAGGGAGTCGAGAGCTTTCATTTAATCTGAACATTTGGCAATTTGGAGCATTTTGGTCTTTGGGCACTCATCTCTGTCTTCATCATTTGGGTTGTTTTCTCTGAGATAGGGATTTCCTACTCCATTTTATAGGTTTTGTTCTAAGTTTTGGTATTTTGATATGTTGGGGATACTTTGGTAAATTTTGGGAAAAACCCTAGTTGTATTATTGAATTAATTTGTATAAGTAATTCATGGAATTGGGAAAAGAAGGTTAAATTCATAGAATTGGGGAATTCATTGATTAAATGGCGTAATTGGGTAATTGATATCATTTGTCTATTGAATTGTTTACATAGTTATTTTCAGTTTAGAAATAACTGTTTTGGGCTATCGGTGGAGGATAGTCGTGATTGTTGTAGACATTGCATGTGGATTAGGAATAACTGAAACTAATCACATTGGTTAAGTCATAAATTTTGACTGTTGCATTGATAGAAAATACGTGTATTGATTGAGCATTGCATTTGCATACATTGTTTTGTGTGTGGGAGGAGATAGGGGATGTACTCCACGGTTTAGGGGAAGATAGGGGATGGACCTCTAAACCGGATTTTGTTTGGGAGGAGATAGGGGATGGACTCCATTAGCATCACTTTTATGTGTGCTTATTTATATAGAAGTGTTTTATTGATACAGCACTAAAATGTGTATCAATCTGGAAGTATGAAGTGTTTTGATTTATTTGAGCTTGAGTCTCATTTGTTTGTTGATATTGGAAGGATGTGAATACGATATATGTAATTCACTGTTGTAAGTTTGGCCAGGTTCTGAGCCATGTTGATAAAACTGGGAAGTAAAACGTATCTTAGACAATAGTGTCACGAGACTGTAAAATGAAGTAATTGATTATCCTGGTTAACCATCTGTTGAATGCCATTGCTTTATTCATTACTTATATGTGGTTTAGTATATTTCTACTGGGCTGTGGCTCACCCTTTATGGGAACATCATTTTCAGGTTCAGGGGATAAGCTACCTCCAAGGACTTAGCTTGGAAGGACTTGGATTCTGAAGACTATTTTTTTTTTTCTGTTGTTTGCTTTTATTTGTTAGTACATGTAAGCACTCAAGCCTAGGGCTTTTCTTGTATTGAGTTAGAACTCGTATTTTTGTATCCAAGTGTTGGCTTGGAAAGATGTAAGCCTGTAGGGCATTTTATTCGATTATTTAGTAATACTCTGATGAATGAATTAATAAAATGTCTTCTTTAAATAATGCATGTCAATGATATATAATGGGTTAAATTTGAGGGTGTTACATTAACAATCTATTTGAAAATTAAATAGAAAAGGAAGTTGTGTAGAAAAGAAACTTGAATAAAACAAGAAGTTGAATAGAAATAAAAATGGAAGTTGCAGAAAATTAAAATTGGAAGTTCATCCAAGAAACCACTATACTTTAACGATCTGCTTGGAAATTAAATAAAAAAGGAAGTTTAATAGAAAAGTAAATTGAATAAAAACGGAAGTTGAATAAAAAATAAAAGTGGAAGTTGCAGAAAATTAAAAACGGAAGTTCATTCAAAAAACCGCTATACCTTAACGATTTATTTGGAAATTAAATAAAAAAAGAAGTTTAATAGAAAATAAATTGAATAAAAATGGACGTTGAATAAAAATAAAAGTAGAAGTTGCAAAAAATTAAAAATGGAAGTTCAATCCGGAAACCACTATATCTTAACGATCTATTTGGAAATTAAATAAAAAAGGAAGTTGAGTAGAAAAGAAACCTGAACAAAAAAGGAAGTTAAATAGAAAAGTAACATGAATAAAAATGGAAGTCGAATAAAAATAAAAATGGAAGTTGCAGAAAATTAAAAATGGAAGTTCATTCAAGAAACCACTATACCTCAACGATCTATTTCGAAATTAAATAAAAAAGGAAGTTTATTAGAAGAGTAAATTGAATAAAAATGGAATTTGAATAAAAATAAAAATGAAAGTTGCATAAAATTAAAAATGGAAGTTCCATCCAGGAACCACTATACCTTAACGATCTATTTGGAAATTAAATAAAAATCGAAGTTTACAAGAAAAGTAAATTTAATAAAAATGGAAGTTGAATAAAAATAAAAATTAAAGTTGCATAAAATTAAAAATGGAAATTCAATGCAGAAACCACTATACCTTAACGATCTATTTGGAAATTAAATAAAAAAGGAAGTTGAGTAGAAAAGAAACTTGAATGAAAAAGGAAGTAAAATAAAAATAAAAATGGATGTGGCAGAAAATTAAAAATGAAGTTCATTCAAGAAACCACTATACCTTAACGATCTATTTGGAAATTAAATAAAAAAGGAAGTTGAATAGGAAAATAACTTGAATAAAAATGGAAGTTGAATAAAAATAAAAATGGAAGTTGCATAAAATTAAAAATGGAAGTTCATTAAAGAAACCACTATACCTTCACGATCTATTTGGAAATTAAATAAAAAAATAAGTTTCATAGAAAATTAAATTGAATAAAAATGGAAGTTGAATAAAAATAAAAGTGAACGTTGCATAAAATTAAAATTGGAAGTTCATTCAAGAAACCACTATACCTTAACGATCTATTTGGAAATTAAATAAAAAAGGAAGTTGAATAGAAAAATGACTTGAACAAAAAAGGAAGTCGAATTAAAATAAAAATGGAAGTTGAAGAAAATTAAAAATGGAAGTTCAGTCAAGAAACCACTATACCTTAACAATATATTTCGAAATTAAATAAAAAATGAAGTTTAATAGAAAAGTAAATTAAATAAAAATGGAAGTTGAATAAAAATAAAATGAAAGTTGCCGAAAATTAAAATTGGAAGTTCATTCAAGAAACCACTATACCTTAACGATCTATTTGGAAATTAAATAAAAATGGAAGTTGAATAGAAAAATGACTTGAACAAAAAAGGAAGTCGAATGAAAATAAAAATGGAAGGTGTAGAAAATTAAAAATGGAAGTTCATTCAAGAAACCACTATACCTTAACGATCTATTTCGAAATTAAATAAAAAATGAAGTTTAATAGAAAAGTAAATTAAATAAAAATGGAAGTTGAATAAAAATAAAATGAAAGTTGCATAAAATTAAAAATGGAAGTTCAATCCAGGAAGTTCAATCCAGGAACCACAATACCTTAACGATCTATTTGGAAATTAAATAAAAAAGGAAGTTGAGTAGAAAAAAAAGTAGAATGAAAATGGAAATTAAATAAAAATAAAAATGGAAGTCGCAGAAAATTAAGAATGGAAGTTCATTCAAGAAACCACTATACCTTAACCATCTGTTTGGAAATTAAATAAAAAAGGAAGTTTAATAGAAAAGTAAATTGAATAAAAAAGGAAGTTGAATAGAAATAAAAATGGAAGTTGCCGAAAATTAAAATTGGAAGTTCATTCAAAAAACCACTATACCTTAATGATCTATTTGGAAATTAAATAAAAAAGGAAGTTGAATAGAAAAATGACTTGAACAAAAAAGGAAGTCGAATAAAAATAAAAATGGAAGGTGTAGAAAATTAAAAATGGAAGTTCATTCAAGAAACGACTATACCTTAACGATCTATTTCGAAATTAAATAAAAAATGAAGTTTAATAGAAAAGTAAATTAAATAAAAATGGAAGTTGAATAAAAATAAAAATGAAAGTTGCAGAAAATTAAGAATGGAAGTTCATTCAAGAAACCACAATACCTTAACGATCAATTTGGAAATTAAATAAAAAAGGAAGTTGAATAGAAAAATAACTTGAATAAAAATGGAAGTTGAATAAAAATAAAAATGAAAGTTGCAGAAAATTAAATGTAACAACCCTCACCTTACTCTTGTCATACTTGCATACATTTTTGCATGGTTTTGCCTTGTCTTGATTTGCTTAAAGTTGCTTGCATGAGTTTGTTCTTTGCTTAGTGTGTGTGGTCGAGGTCATCTTGAGCTTAGTCCGCCTTTGACCCTTTGTACTTAGAACTATCTTGAGGTCTTGTTTAACCCCATCTTCACCTCGGGCATTCTTTGCCGAGATGTTTCGCACTTGAACCTTGTCCGCAAGCAGGTATGGCCTAGGCCGAGATGTGGCGCACCCCGGCCAAGGTGTGGCACAGCTTAGTCAAGTGTCGTCCTCCCTAGCCGATGTTTTTCTATCCCGTTGCTGGATCCTTGTTTTGAGCCGATGTCATCTCTTTGCCGATGTGTCTTACCCGAGCTTGCTGCATACGATTTGTCAGAGACTTGTCTTGTCTATCAATCACCTTTTTGGAGCTGAACCAACCCGTTAATGCCACGTGTCCGAGCTGTTTGTTAAGGCAGCCGGCAAACCCTAAAACAAATCATTTTCCTTGTCTCAAATCTTTGTTTTAGAGAGAGAAGCTCTAGAGGAGGAAGAAGAGTTCTTGAGTGAGAGTTGTCTTCCAAGCTTGATCCTTGTGGCTTGGACCGTTAGATCCGAGTTTTGAGGTTAGAATCTTAATCCCCTTTGATTGTTCTTGCTGAATACCTAGCTGCATTGCATGATCGGATTTGTTTTGCATGTCATGCATCGTTTTGAAGTTGGTTTTAGAAAGAGAAAATGGTTTTTCATGTGTTCTTGAAGAAAGTCTCTTTTTGATCGAAAAGTTTAGAACGAAAACCATGTTTTGTGTTTGTTCTTGCTTGACTTTCTTGAACGGGTACCCAGGTCCCTATTTTGAACTCTTGGCATGAAAACTCAGATCTTTATAACAAGTTGTGAACTTGCATCCATCTTTCAAATGATCATGTTCTTCATATTCTTCAAAGGAAACCCAGGTTTTTCCTGACTTTGTTTAACGGGACCTCGGCTTAGTCCTGGTCAGTACCCGGTGTGTTTTATGAGCGGGAGCAGTGGTTAAGCTCCCAGCTTGTTTTGTTTTGTCTTTGACTTGGATCTGGCAAGAATGCCGAGATCATTTGCATGTATATATAGAGCTTGCTTTGAGAATGTGACTTGCCATGTGATTGTAGGTCCTTGATATTGCTTTGAGTCTGCACCTGAAGAACTAGGTGAGTGGTATTATTGATAAAGCTATGTTATACTTGTTTTGATAAATCTTGTTTGCCTTGTTTGACAAAAGTATTTTGTTAGCATGAATAAATAGCTCTTGTTTTGATGTGCCAAGTATACTCCTCGTTTTGATGCCATCTTTGGAAAGGATACGGTCCTTGTTAAATCGGGCTACGGGCCTAAGTAACACAAGTCCCTTGTGCTGGAGGACTCTAAACTTTCGCAGTACTAAGTATAAAAGGATACGGTCCTTGTTAAATCGGGCTACGGGCCTAAGTAACACAAGTCCCTTGTATTGGAGGACTTTAAACTTTCGCAATACTTTTGACCAAACGATTACGGATCGTACAGCTTATGATACTTGAATGATGAATACGGTTCATCCCTTGTTTCGCCGATGTTATGATACTTGAATGATGAATACGGTTCATCCCTTGTTTCGCCGATGTTATGATATTTGAATGATGAATGCGGTTCATCCCTTGTTTCGCCGATGTTATGATATTTGAATGATGAATACGATTCATCCCTTGTTTCGCCGATGTTATGATATTTGAATGATGAATACGGTTCATCCCTTGTTTCGCCGACGTTATGATACTTGAATGATGAATACGGTTCATCCCTTGTTTCGCCGATGTTATGATATTTGAATGATGAATACGGTTCATCCCTTGCCTCGCCGATGTTATGATAATTGAATGATGAATACGGTTCATCCCTTGCTTCGCCGATGTTATGATACTTGTATGATGAATACGGTTCATCCCTTGTTTTGTCTATGTCAGTAAACACCTTTGGATACTTGTAATATTTGATTGATGAATACGGTTCATCCCTTGCCTTGCTAAGTTTGATGTGTTTCGTTTGAAAGGACTCCGGCTTTATTCATGCAAACCTTTATTTTTAGTACCATTCACTGAGTTTTGTACTCACCCCTCTATATATATGTAGGTGATGAGCAGGACGGCGGCGACGCCTAGATCGTTTTGGATGCTTGTTTTGGATTCATGCTTATGTCGGCTTCACTTTGTATTTACGTCGGCAATGCCCTGCTTTGCATGTCGGCAAATCTTGAAAATCATGCTTCTTGACTTGTATTAGCTGTATTTTGCATATGTCGGCTCGAGAAGCCTTTTGATCAAGATGTAACATGTATTTTCCTTTCCTTGTTGTATTCAAGTTGTAAAGTTAATTGGAAATGTCTGGCATTGCTTGATCTACGCACAGCTCTTATGGACCACTTGTATTTGATTTATTGCTTCCGCATTTGTGAGCCCCCTATATCCATACTCTGATTGTGTTAAGTTTTGAAAAGTTGGCCTTCGGTAATTACAGATTACTGGCCATCACGGCACCAAACTACTAGGGGCGGTTTGGGGTCGTGACAGAGTGGTATCAGAGCACAAGTTCCTCGGTATACGCTATTCACACACTTTGAGTCCTGAAGAGCATAGGATTTCCCTTAGAAAAATGTTAGGGTTGCATCATGGTATTTGTTGTTTGAGTGAAGTGTGCATTGTCTTGATATGCTTAGTTGCTATTTGCCTATGTGGTTATTTGCTTAATTGTTTTAAAGTCATACCTTGCATACTCATAGCATCATGAGGAGAGGTAGACCACCGCTTGGCCGAGATCAGCCCGAAGACAGAATGGACAGATTGGAAAGATTAGTTGAAGGTTTGGCCCGCGAGCTGAGGCAAACCAGACAGCAGTTCGCTAGTGCTACGACGACTCAGGCCGAGCAGACCAACGGCCGAAATGTAGCTCCACCTCCACCTCCTCCAGTGCCGCAGATTCCCCCGCAACCAGCCTTATATGGGGATGGCACGATAGCTTTGATCAGGGAGTTCAAGAAAATGAGACCACCAAGGTTCTCTGGGGGTATAGAGCCGATGAAGGCTGAAGCATGGGTTTTGGAGATGGAAAAGTTGTTTGAGATCTTCCCTAGCACCGACGCTCAGAAAGTGACGTTGGCAGCGTTCACATTAGATGATGACGCCCGTAGGTGGTGGATGATGGTTAGAGGGAGCAATCCAGATTTGACCTGGACCCGATTCTTAGAGTTGTTTTACAAGAAACATTTTCCCCTAAGTGTTCGAAACCGCAAGGCTACCGAATTTCATACTTTGACGCAAGGCAACAGAACAGTGGCGGAATATGACCGCGCTTTTACTGAATTGGTAAGGTTTGTACCTCACATGACCAACGATGAATATATGAAGGCCAGGAAGTTCGAGTGTGGGCTTCGTGGACCGATTCAAGACCGGGTCAACTTGCTTGATATGCCAACTTATGCTGAAGTATTGGACAAAGCCATTCAGGCCGAAGCTAATTTGAACCGATACCAGAGCTCGGGAGAAAACCAGCGAAAAAGGCAGAACTATGACAATCGCCGAGGACAGCTGGGCACCAAGAAGAGAACAAACATGGGCAGTACTAGTAACCTAAGGCAGGAAGGGAGTACTAAACCGATGTGTTCGGATTGTGGGAAACAGCATTTCGGGATCTGTCGACGAACGTCTGGAGCCTGTTATGAATGTGGCGAGGTGGGCCATTATGTGAGGGATTGCCCCAAGACAAAGGCTGATAACAACAAGAAAGGAGAGAATACCTCGGGTTCCGTTCAGAAGGGAAATGTTGGGAAAGGACAGATGAGACAGGGCAGAGTGTTTGCACTGGTACCAGGAGACACTCAGAATGCTGAGGCAGTGGTGTCAGGTATGTTACTAATTTGCTCCCAAGATGCCTATGTGTTGATTGACTCGGGTTCTACTCATTCGTTTATATCTACTAAGTTTGCCGAGAAAATTAATAGAGAACTAGAGCCCCTTGATTATGTGTTGTCTGTATCTACTCCATCTGGGAGATCTATGTTTGTTGCATCCATTTACAGAGCATGTGTTGTTGTGATTGAGAATGTTGAGTTGCTAGTAGATCTAATGCCTCTAGACCTAGCTCATTTTGATATTATACTGGGAATGGACTGGTTAGTTGCAAACAATGCATCTATTAATTGTGTTTCGAAAAGTGTCACACTGAGACCCCCAAACCTAGCCGAGGTTATTTTCCAGGGTGAAGGGATAGTGCCCCCACCATACTTGATTTCGTCCATTAAGGCCTGTAAGTTGATTCAAAAAGGGTGTCGAGGCTATTTGTGTAGTGTACTGAGTGATCCGAATGGAAATGTTAGTTTAGCCGACATCCCAGTTGCTAACGATTTCCCCGACGTCTTTCCAGACGAATTGCCTGGCCACTTGACCGATAGAGAAATAGAGTTTACTGTCGATATTATATCGGGAACGCAGCCGATCTCCAAACCACCTTATAGGATGGCCCCCGCTGAACTTAGAGAATTGAAACTGCAATTACAAGAGTTATTAGATAAGGGATTTATTAGGCCGAGCACTTCACCATGGGGAGCACCTGTTTTATTTGTTAAAAAGAAGGATGGCACACTCCGTCTTTGTATTGACTATAGAGAACTCAATAAAGTCACCATTAAGAACAAGTACCCGTTACCTAGAATTGATGATTTGCTTGATCAGTTACAAGGAGCACGAGTCTTTTCCAAGATCGACCTTAGGTCTGGTTACCATCAGCTTAAGGTTAAGGCCGAAGATGTTGAGAAAACTGCCTTTCGAACAAGATATGGCCACTACGAGTTTTTAGTAATGCCTTTTGGAGTAACCAATGCCCCTGCTGCATTTATGGATTTAATGAACAGAATCTTCAAACCATATTTAGATGAATTTGTAGTTGTCTTCATTGATGATATATTGATCTATTCCAAGAGTGATGTTGAACATGAAAACCATTTGAGACTTGCCTTACAGATTTTGAGAGAACGGAAATTGTATGCGAAGTTTAACAAGTGTGAGTTTTGGCTTTCTACCATCTCATTTTTGGGTCATATGATTAATGAAGAGGGTATTTCAGTAGATCCTAGCAAAGTTGAAGCCGTAGTAAATTGGCCGAGGCCAACTAATGTGTCCGAGATTCGTAGTTTTCTGGGTTTGGCAGGTTATTACAGGAAGTTTGTGAAAGATTTCTCAAAGATTGCAATCCCATTAACGCAACTGACGAAGAAGGGAACACTGTATGAATGGACTAAAGATCGGGAGTCAGCCTTCCAGGAACTGAAGACGAGGTTAATTACAGCACCAGTACTTGTACTACCATCAGGTAACGAAGAGTTTCATGTCTATAGTGATGCATCACATAAGGGTTTGGGTTGTGTACTAATGCAAAAAGGTAAAGTTATAGCTTATGCATCTCGTCAGTTGAAACCTCATGAGAAAAACTATCCTACCCATGACTTAGAACTGGCGGCCGTGGTATTTGCTTTAAAGATTTGGCGTCACTATTTGTATGGAGCTACTTGTCGGGTTTTTACAGATCATAAGAGCTTAAAGTATCTATTCACTCAGAAGGAATTGAATTTGAGACAGAGACGGTGGCTTGAATTGTTGAAAGACTATGATATGCAAATTCAATATCACCCCGGGAAAGCTAACAGTGTAGCCGACGCTTTGAGCAGGAAGTCAGATGGAAATTTGGCGTGTTTAACCGTGATGTCAGTGGAGCCGACTATCGTTAATGAAGTAAAGACAAGACAGATGGAGGATAACTTCCTCAAGAAAATAGCCGAGGAAATTGGCACAAGGCCGAGACCAGGGTATACCATCGAAAACCAAGTACTCAAGTTTGAAGGAAGGTTATGTGTGGCCGACATCCCAGAGCTGAAGAAAAAGATTTTGCAGGAAGCTCATAGCACTAAGTTTGCTGTCCATCCAGGGAACACCAAGATGTATCAAGATGTGAAGCAGACCTTCTGGTGGCCAAATATGAAGAGAGAAATAGCCGAATTCGTGTCCCAGTGTTTACATTGTCAGCAAGTGAAAGCAGAACATCAAAGACCAGCCGGACTTCTTCAACCTTTGCCGATTCCTGAGTGGAAATGGGAGCACATCTCCATGGATTTTGTGATTGGGTTGCCGAAAACACCTAAGGGTATGGATTCAATTTGGGTTGTTGTGGATAGGTTAACTAAGTCAGCACACTTTCTACCCGTTAAGACTACCTTCAACGCCAACCAACTTGCTTTGCTATATGTGAACGAGATTGTCAGACTTCATGGAGTGCCGATGTCAATTGTTTCAGACCGAGATCCTAAATTTGTTTCTAGATTTTGGCAGAGTCTTCAGAGAGCTTTTGGAGCCGAGCTGAGATTTAGTACAGCCTTTCATCCCCAGACAGATGGGCAGACTGAGAGGACAATTCAGACGCTTGAAGATATGCTTAGACTTTGTGTTTTGGACTTCCAAGGAAGTTGGGGAACACATCTACCCTTAGTGGAATTCGCTTACAATAACAGTTATCAAGCTAGCATTGGCATGGCGCCGTATGAAGCCTTGTACGGAAGGAAATGTAGGTCGCCGATATGTTGGACCGAAGTCGGAGACAGAACTCTGCTTGGTCCCGAATTGATTCAAGTGACAACAGAAAAGATTAAACTTGTCCAACAGAGGATTAGAACTGCCCAGAGCCGACAAAAGAGCTACGCCGACCAGAGAAGGAATGAGTTAGAGTTCGAAGTTGGGAATCACGTATTCCTGAAAGTCTCACCAATGAAAGGAGTTTCCAGATTTGGAAAGAAAGGTAAGTTAGCACCCCGCTATATTGGGCCATTTGAAATTCTTGAGAGAATTAATCCCGTTGCCTACAGACTTGCTTTGCCGCCAGATTTGAGCCAAGTCCATAATGTGTTTCATGTTTCGATGTTGAGAAAATACATCCGAGATCCACTGCATGTAATTGATCATTCCGAGATCACAGTTAATGAAGATTTGGGCTACGAGGAGAAGCCAATGAAGATTGTTGACAGACAAGTGAGACAATTGAGGAACAGATCGATACCGATGGTAAAGGTCGAGTGGAAAGAGCATTATGGCACAGGAGCCACGTGGGAAAAGGAAGAGGATATGAGAATCCGTTATCCGGAGTTGTTTTCTGAGCAAGGTAATCTAAGTTTGGGGACCAAACTTCCTTAAGGGGGGTAGGATGTAACAACCCTCACCTTACTCTTGTCATACTTGCATACATTTTTGCATGGTTTTGCCTTGTCTTGATTTGCTTAAAGTTGCTTGCATGAGTTTGTTCTTTGCTTAGTGTGTGTGGTCGAGGTCATCTTGAGCTTAGTCCGCCTTTGACCCTTTGTACTTAGAACTATCTTGAGGTCTTGTTTAACCCCATCTTCACCTCGGGCATTCTTTGCCGAGATGTTTCGCACTTGAACCTTGTCCGCAGGCAGGTATGGCCTAGGCCGAGATGTGGCGCACCCCGGCCAAGGTGTGGCACAGCTTAGTCAAGTGTCGTCCTCCCTAGCCGATGTTTTTCTATCCCGTTGCTGGATCCTTGTTTTGAGCCGATGTCATCTCTTTGCCGATGTGTCTTACCCGAGCTTGCTGCATACGATTTGTCAGAGACTTGTCTTGTCTATCAATCACCTTTTTGGAGCTGAACCAACCCGTTAATGCCACGTGTCCGAGCTGTTTGTTAAGGCAGCCGGCAAACCCTAAAACAAATCATTTTCCTTGTCTCAAATCTTTGTTTTAGAGAGAGAAGCTCTAGAGGAGGAAGAAGAGTTCTTGAGTGAGAGTTGTCTTCCAAGCTTGATCCTTGTGGCTTGGACCGTTAGATCCGAGTTTTGAGGTTAGAATCTTAATCCCCTTTGATTGTTCTTGCTGAATACCTAGCTGCATTGCGTGATCGGATTTGTTTTGCATGTCATGCATCGTTTTGAAGTTGGTTTTAGAAAGAGAAAATGGTTTTTCATGTGTTCTTGAAGAAAGTCTCTTTTTGATCGAAAAGTTTAGAACGAAAACCATGTTTTGTGTTTGTTCTTGCTTGACTTTCTTGAACGGGTACCCAGGTCCCTATTTTGAACTCTTGGCATGAAAACTCAGATCTTTATAACAAGTTGTGAACTTGCATCCATCTTTCAAATGATCATGTTCTTCATATTCTTCAAAGGAAACCCAGGTTTTTCCTGACTTTGTTTAACGGGACCTCGGCTTAGTCCTGGTCAGTACCCGGTGTGTTTTATGAGCGGGAGCAGTGGTTAAGCTCCCAGCTTGTTTTGTTTTGTCTTTGACTTGGATCTGGCAAGAATGCCGAGATCATTTGCATGTATATATAGAGCTTGCTTTGAGAATGTGACTTGCCATGTGATTGTAGGTCCTTGATATTGCTTTGAGTCTGCACCTGAAGAACTAGGTGAGTGGTATTATTGATAAAGCTATGTTATACTTGTTTTGATAAATCTTGTTTGCCTTGTTTGACAAAAGTATTTTGTTAGCATGAATAAATAGCTCTTGTTTTGATGTGCCAAGTATACTCCTCGTTTTGATGCCATCTTTGGAAAGGATACGGTCCTTGTTAAATCGGGCTACGGGCCTAAGTAACACAAGTCCCTTGTGCTGGAGGACTCTAAACTTTCGCAGTACTAAGTATAAAAGGATACGGTCCTTGTTAAATCGGGCTACGGGCCTAAGTAACACAAGTCCCTTGTATTGGAGGACTTTAAACTTTCGCAATACTTTTGACCAAACGATTACGGATCGTACAGCTTATGATACTTGAATGATGAATACGGTTCATCCCTTGTTTCGCCGATGTTATGATACTTGAATGATGAATACGGTTCATCCCTTGTTTCGCCGATGTTATGATATTTGAATGATGAATGCGGTTCATCCCTTGTTTCGCCGATGTTATGATATTTGAATGATGAATACGATTCATCCCTTGTTTCGCCGATGTTATGATATTTGAATGATGAATACGGTTCATCCCTTGTTTCGCCGACGTTATGATACTTGAATGATGAATACGGTTCATCCCTTGTTTCGCCGATGTTATGATATTTGAATGATGAATACGGTTCATCCCTTGCCTCACCGATGTTATGATAATTGAATGATGAATACGGTTCATCCCTTGCTTCGCCGATGTTATGATACTTGTATGATGAATACGGTTCATCCCTTGTTTTGTCTATGTCAGTAAACACCTTTGGATACTTGTAATATTTGATTGATGAATACGGTTCATCCCTTGCCTTGCTAAGTTTGATGTGTTTCGTTTGAAAGGACTCCGGCTTTATTCATGCAAACCTTTATTTTTAGTACCATTCACTGAGTTTTGTACTCACCCCTCTATATATATGTAGGTGATGAGCAGGACGGCGGCGACGCCTAGATCGTTTTGGATGCTTGTTTTGGATTCATGCTTATGTCGGCTTCACTTTGTATTTACGTCGGCAATGCCCTGCTTTGCATGTCGGCAAATCTTGAAAATCATGCTTCTTGACTTGTATTAGCTGTATTTTGCATATGTCGGCTCGAGAAGCCTTTTGATCAAGATGTAACATGTATTTTCCTTTCCTTGTTGTATTCAAGTTGTAAAGTTAATTGGAAATGTCTGGCATTGCTTGATCTACGCACAGCTCTTATGGACCACTTGTATTTGATTTATCGCTTCCGCATTTGTGAGCCCCCTATATCCATACTCTGATTGTGTTAAGTTTTGAAAAGTTGGCCTTCGGTAATTACGGATTACTGGCCATCACGGCACCAAACTACTAGGGGCGGTTTGGGGTCGTGACATTAAAAATGGATGTTCATTCAAGAAACCACTATACCTTAACGATCTATTTGGAAATTAAATAAAAAAGAAAGTTTAATAGAAAAGTAAATTAAATAAAAATGGAAGTTGATTAAAAATAAAAATGAAAGTTGCATAAAATTAAAAATGGATGTTCGGTCCAGAAACAACTATACCTTAAAGATCTATTTGGAAATTAAATAAAAAAGGAAGTTGAATAGAAAAAAAACATGAAGAAAAAAAGAAGTTGAATTGAAATAAAAATGGAAGTTGCAGAAAATTAAAATTGGAAGTTCATTCAAGAAACCACGATACCTTAACGATGTATTTGGAAATTAAATAAAAAAGGAAGTTGAATAGAAAAATGACTTCAATAAAATTGGAAGTCGAATAAAAATAAAAATGGAAGTTGCAGAAAATTAAAATTGGAAGTTCATTCAAGAAACCACTATACCTTAACGATGTATCTGGAAATTAAATAAAAAATGAAGTTGAATAGAAAAATGACTTGAATAAAATTGGAAGTCGAATAAAAATAAAAATGGAAGTTGCAGAAAATTAAAAATGGAAGTTCATTAAAGAAAGCACTATACCTTAATGATCTGTTTGGAAATTAAATAAAAAAGGAAGATTAACAGAAAAGTAAATTGAATAAAAATGAAAGTTGAATAAAAATAAAAGTGGAAGTTGCAGAAAATTAAAAATGGAAGTTCAATCTAGAAACCACTATACCTTAACGATCTTCTTGGAAATTAATTAAAAAAGGAAGTTGAGTGGAAAAGAAACCTGAACAAAAAAGGAAGTTAAATAAAAATAAAAAACGAAGTTGCAGAAAATTAAGAATGGAAGTTCATTCAAGAAACCACTATACCTTAACGATCAATTTGGAAATTAAATAAAAAAGGAAGTTGAATAGAAAAATAACTTGAAAACAATGGAAGTTGAATAAAAATAAAAATGAAAGTTGCAGAAAATTAAAAATGGAAGTTCATTCAAGAAACCACTATACCTTAACGATATATTTGGAAATTAAATAAAAAAGGTAGTTGAGTAGAAAAGAAACCTGAACAAAAAATGAAGTTAAATAAAAATAAAAATTGAAGTTGCTGAAAATTAAGAATGGAAGTTCATTCAAGAAACCACTATAGCTTAACGATCTATTTGGAAATTAGATAAAAAAGCAAGTTGAATAGAAAAATAACTTAAATAAAAATAGAAGTTGAATGAAAATAAAAATGAAAGTTGCAGAAAATTAAAAATGGAAGTTCATTCAAGAAACCACTATACCTTAACGATCTATTTGGAAATTAAATAAAAAAGGAAGTTTAATAGAAAAGTAAATTGAATAAAAATGGAAGTTGAATAAAAATAAGAGTGGAAGTTGCAGAAAATTAAAAATGGAAGTTCAATCCTGAAAGCACTATACCTTAACGACCTATTTGGAAATTAAATGAAAAAATAAGTTGGGCAGAAAAGGAACTAGAATGAAAAAGGAAGTTAAATAAAAATAAAAATGGAAGTTCCAAAAAATTAAAAACGGAAGTTCATTCGAGAAATCACTATACCATAACGATCTATTTGAAAATTAATTAAAAAAGAAAGTTTATTAGAAAAGTAAATTGAATAAAAATGGAAGTTGAATAAAAATAAAAATGAAAGTGGCAAAAAATTAAAAATGGAAGTTCAATCCAGAAACCACTATACCTTAACGATATATTTGGAAATTAAATAAAAAAGGAAGTTGATTAGAAAAAAAAACTTGAAGAAAAAAAGAAGTTGAATAGAAATAAAAATGGAAGTTGCAGAAAATTAAAATTGGAAGTTCATTCAAGAAACCACTATACCTTAACGATGTATTTGGAAATTAAATAAAAAAAAATAGTTGAATAGAAAAATGACTTGAATAAAATTGGAAGTCGAATAAAAATAAAAATGGAAGCTGCCGAAAATTAAAAAGGGAAGTTCATTCAAAAAACCACTATACCTTAACGACCTATTTGGAAATTAAATAAAAAATGAAGTTTAATAGAAAAGAAAATTGAACAAAAATGGAAGTTGAATAAAAATAAAAGTGGAAGTTGCAGAAAATTAAAAATGGAAGTTCAATCCAGAAACCACTATACCATAACGATCTATTTGGAAATTAAATAAAAAAGAAAGTTGAGTAGAAAAGAAACTTGAATGAAAAAGGAAGTAAAATAAAAATAAAAATGGAAGTTGCAGAAAATTAAAAATGGAAGTTCATTCAGGAAACCACTATACCTTAACAATCTATTTGGAAATTAAATAAAAAAGGAAGTTTAATAGAAAAGTAAATTGAATTAAAGTGGAAGTTGAATGAAATTAAAAATGAAAGTGGCAAAAAATTAAAAATGGAAGTTCATTCAAGAAACCAGTATACCTTAACGATCTATTTGGAAATTAAATAAAAAAAGAAGTTGAGAAGAAAAGAAACCTGAACAACAAAGGAAGTTAAATAAAAATAAAAATGGAAGTTGCAGAAAATTAAGAATTGAAATTTATTCAAGAAACCACTATACCTTAACGATCTATTTGGAAATTAAATAAAAAAGCAAGTTGAATAGAAAAATAACTTAAATAAAAATGGAAGTTGCAGAAAATAAAAATGAAAGTTGCAGAAAATTAAGAATGCAAGTTCATTAAAGAAACCACTATACCTTAACGATCTATTTGGAAATTAAATAAAAACGGAAGTTTAATAGAAAAGTAAATTAAATAAAAATGGAAGTTGAATATAAATAAAAATGAAAGTTGCATAAAATTAAAAATGGAAGTTCAGTCCAGAAGCCACTACACCTTAAAGATCTATTTGGAAATTAAATAAAAAAGGAAGTTGTGTAGAAAAGAAACTAGAATGAAAAAGGAAGTTAAATAAAAATAAAAATGGAAGTTGCAGAAAATTAAAAATGGAAGTTCATTCTAGAAACCACTATACCTTGACAATCTATTTTGAAATTAAATAAAAAAGGAAGTTTAATAGAAAAGTAAATTGAATAAAAATGGAAGTTGAATAAAAATA
This sequence comes from Camellia sinensis, assembly GCF_055761805.1. Classification (NCBI taxonomy): domain Eukaryota; kingdom Viridiplantae; phylum Streptophyta; class Magnoliopsida; order Ericales; family Theaceae; genus Camellia; species Camellia sinensis. Next base: position 8,059,861 of record NC_138962.1, on the reverse strand, counting down.
AAAATTAAAGTTGCATAAAAGTAAAAATGGAAGTTCAATCCAAGAACCACTATACCGTAACAATCTATTTGGAAATTAAATAAAAAAGGAAGGTGAGTAGAAAAGCAACTAGAATGAAAAAGGAAGTTAAATAAAAATTAAAATGGAAGTTGCAGAAAATTAAAAATGGAAATTCATTCAAGAAACCACTATACCTTATCGATCAATTTGGGAATTAAATAAAAAAGGAAGTTTAATAGAAAAGTAAATTGAATAAAAATGTAAGTTCAATGCAGAAACCACTATACCTTAACGATATATTTGGAAATTAAATAAAAAAGGAAGTTGAGTAGAAAAGAAACTTGAATGAAAAAGGAAGTTAAATAAAAATAAAAATGGAAGTTGCAGAAAATTAAAAATGGAAGTTCATTCAAGAAACTACTATACCGTAACGATCTATTTTAAAATTAAATAAAAAAGGAAGTTTAATAGAAAAGTAAATTGAATAAAAACAGAAGTTGAATAAAAATAAATGTGAAAGTTGCAAAAAATTGAAAATGGAAGTTCAATACAGAAACCACTATACCTTAACGGTCCATTTGGAAATTAAATAAAAAAGGAAGTTGAATAGAAAAAAAACTTGAAGAAAAAAAGTAGTCGAATAGAAATAAAAATGGAAGTTGCAGAAAGTTAAAATTAGAAGTTCATTCAAGAAACCACTATACCTTAACGATGTATTTGGAAATTAAATAAAAAAGGAAGCTGAATAGAAAACTGACATGAATAAAATTGGGAGTCGAATAAAAATAAAAATGGAAGTTGCATAAAATTAAAAAAGGATGTTCATTCAAGAAACCACTATACCTTAACGATCTATTTGGAAATTAAATAAAAAAAGAAGTTTAACAGAAAAGTAAATTTAATAATAATGAAAGTTGAATGAAAATAAAAGTGGAAGTTCGATCCAGAAACCACCATACCTTAATGATCTATTTGGAAATTTAATAAAAAAGGAAGTTGAGCAGAAAAGAAACCTGAACAAAAAAGGAAGTTAAATAAAAATAAAAATGGAAGTTGTAGAAAATTAAGAATGGAAGTTCATTTAAGAAACCACTATACCTTAACGATCTATTTGGAAATTAAACAAAAAAGCAAGTTGAATAGAAAAATAACTTGAATAAAAATGGAAGTTGAATAAAAATAAAAATGAAAGTTGCAGAAAATTAAAAATGGAAGTTCATTCAAGAAACCACTATACCTTAACGATCTATTTGGAAATTAAATAAAAAAGGAAGTTTAATGGAAAAGTAAATTGAATAAAAATGGATGTTGAATAAAACTAAAAGTGGAAGTTGCAGAAAATTAAAAATGGAAGTTCATTCAAGAAACCACTATACCTTAACGATCTATTTGGAAATTAAATAAAAATGGAAGTTGAATAAAAAAAAAAATGAAAGTTGCGTAAAATTAAAAATGGAAGTTCAATCCAGAAACCACTATACCTTAACGATTTATTTGGAAATTAAATAAAAAAGGAAGTTGAGTAGAAAGGAAACTAGAATGAAAAAGGAAGTTAAATAAAAATAAAAATTGAAGTTGCAGGAAATTAAAAATGGAAGTTCATTCAAGAAACCACTATACCTTAACGATCTATTTGGAAATTAAATAAAAAAGGAAGTTTAATGGAAAAGTAAATTGAATAAAAATGGATGTTAAATAAAACTAAAAGTGGAAGTTGCAGAAAATTAAAAATGGAAGTTCATTCAAGAAACCACTATACCTTAACGATCTATTTGGAAATTTTATAAAAAAAGGAAGTTTAAAAGAAAAGGAAATTAAATAAAAATGGAAGTTGAATAAAAATGAAAATGAATGCTGCATAAAATTAAAAATGGAAGTTCAGTCCAGAAACCACTATACTTTAACGATCTATTTGGAAATTAAATAAAAAAGGAAGTTGAGTAGAAAAGAAACTAGAAACCACTATAGCGACCCCGGTCTTTTCCCACTTGATTATTGTATCCGGACTTAGGTTCCGTAGATTCTGTCATTGTATAATTGTTGTTGTTGTCCCTTATTTTTTCTCATTTGGAATTATAGGATGTGTTGGGCAGGTTTGTTTCAGGTTGGTTGGGTTTAGAAACCAAGTGTTGCTGTCCAGGTTTTTGGTTCTTCGCTCGAGCGAGGAGTTGTTCGCTCGAGCGAGTGGTTACGTTTGATTTGGACCTGTAGCTGTGTATTCTTGGCTCGAGCGAGATTTTCTTCGCTCGAGCGAGTTAGTTCGTCCTTCGCTCGAGCAATAGTTCCTTCGCTCGAGCGTGTGTCTTGTTGCAGACCTGAGGGTTTGAGTTCTTCGCTCGATCGAGCTTTCTTTCGCTCGAGCGAGCTTTTGAGTTGTTGGCTCGAGCAAGGCTTCCTTGGCTCGAGCGTAGTTTCTCTGTGTCTGGTCGCTCGAGCGACCAAGTCTTCGCTCGAGCGAGCCTGTCCAGTTTATATACCCAGCAGCGGGTTTTGATCAGTCTTTTCTTATTCTTTTTGGTTCTAAACCCTAGGTCCGACTTCTCTCCCTCAAAACTCATCTTCTCTTTAGGTGTTCATCTACTTCTAGTGTGAATCCATCTTAAGTTCTTTGTAAGAAAGATAGAGGGCGGCTTGGGCTTCATTCTAATCTGAACATTTGGTGATTTGGAGCACATTAGAATTTGGGCACTCATCTCTGTCTTCATCATTTGGGTTGTTTTCTTTGAGGTAGGGAATTCCTACTCCATTTTATAGGTTTTGTTCTAAGTTTTGGTATTTTAACATGTTGGTGATACTTTGGTAAATTTTGGGAAAAACCCTAGTTGTATTATTGAATTAATTTGTATAAGTAATTCATGGAATTGGGAAAAGAGGGTTAAACTCATGGAATTCATTGATTAAATGGCGTAATTGGGTAATTGGTATCATTTGTCTATTGAATTGTTGACATAGTTATTTTCAGTTTAGAAATAACTGTTTTGGGCTATCGGTGGAGGATAGTCGTGATTGTTGTAGACATTGCATGTGGATTAGGAATAACTGAAACTAATCACATTGGTTAAGTCATTAATTTTGACTATGGCATTGATACAGAAAATACGTGTATTGATTGAGCATTGCATTTGCATACATTGTTTTGTGTGTGGGAGGAGATAGGGGATGTACTCCACGGTTTAGGGGAAGATAGGGGATGGACCTCTAAACCGGATTTTGTTTGGGAGGAGATAGGGGATGGACTCCATTAGCATCACTTTTATGTGTGCTTATTTATATAGAAGTGTTTTATTGATACAGCACTAAAATGTGTATTAATCTGGAAGTATGAAGTGCTTGATTTGAGCTTGAGTCTCATTTGTTTGTTGATATTGGAAGGATGTGAATATTATATATGTGATTCACTGTTGTAAGTTTGGCCAGGTTCTGAGCCATGTTGATAAAATTGGAAAGTAAAACGTATCTTAGACAATAGTGTCATGAGACTGTAAAATGAAGTAATTGATTATCTTGGTTAACCATCTGTTGAATACTATTGCTTTATTCAGTGCTTATAAGTGGTTTAGTATATTTCTACTGGGCTGTGGCTCACCCTTTATGGGAACATCATTTTCAGGTTCAGGTGATAAACTACCTCCAAGGACTTAGCTTGGAAGGGTTCGGCTTCTGGATTGGAGAAGACTACCTTTAGTTAATTGTTTTTAATTATTAGTACATGTAAACATTCAAGCCTAGGGCTTTTCTTGTATTGAGTTAGAACTCATATTTTTGTATCCAAGTGTTGGCTTGGAAAGATGTAAGCCTGTAGGGCGTTTTATCCGATGTTACATGTAATGCTTTATTTGGTAATACTCTGATGAATGAATTAATAAATTGTCTTCTTTAAATAATGCATGTCAATGATATATAGTGGGTTAATTTTGAGGGCGTTACAACTTGGTATCAGAGCGTACCGGGTTTGAATACTTTGGGTACGTGGGAAGTGATTAGTATCACATTGGGTTCGTCTCGTTTGATAGAGACTTAGTGAAATGTTATATGCTTATGTGATAACATGTTTATGTGGTTATGTGGGTATGGAATGTAGTTTCTAGGATGTTGATTGGACCCTTGAGTTTCTAGTAGTCTTGTTGGAAAGGCACTTGATCACTGCTGCTTCCAACCGGAACTATAGTAACGCATTGGGACTATCATTATCCGGGAATGAAATTCGTAGGTGCTTATGTGATTATGTGCTTACGTGGAATGAATTATTGTTGTCCATTGCATTAGGACGCGAGTGTTTAGCTTCGGCACATTTATTAATGTGCTAATGTCTTTGTTTCCTTTATTAGGATGTCAGGACGAGGACGAGGTCGCGGTAGGCGTGGTAGGCCGGGTAGGCAGGAGGTGCCTGTGCCAGAAGAGATTCCGGCAGTTCAAGAGGGAATTGGCCAGGCCAATGTGGCCGAGCCAGTAGGCCAGCAGGCTTTGGGCGCTTTAGCTCGAGAGATAGCAGGAGCATTCAGGGAGTCAGTAGGCATTCTCAGAGCTGAGAATCAAGCTCAGGTTGTTGCTGCTGATGCAGGACCTTCCTTTCTGAAGAGGGAGTTCTTCCGGTCTAATCCGGATGAATTTGTGGGTGATCCTAAAGAGCCGCTTAAGGCAGATGAATGGCTCGAACAGACAACGAAGACGTTTGAGATGCTTGGCATCGAAGACGAGGGGTTGAAAGTGACTTTGGCATCCTTCCAGTTGAAGGGGGATGCAGGTCAGTGGTGGAAGTTTACTAAGGGGCGTATAGGAGGTACGTGGGAGGCTTTTGTGAATGCTTTCCAGGAGAAGTTCTTATCTCCAGCAGTCAGGGAGAAGCTGCGAGACCAGTTTTGTCAGCTCAAGCAGGCGAGTTCTTCAGTGGCCAAATTTGAGGCTGCATTCACTAGTTTGTCCAGGTTTGCACCTGAGTTGGTGGCGTCTGAGGAACGCCGTTGTATTGAGTTTGAGAAGAAGTTGAGGCGTGGCCTCAAGCTGAGAGTTGGGGGAACTATGATTCGGGATTATGGGCGTATGGTTGATGCTGCAGCCCACATGGAAATCATGATGCAGGAGGAGGAGGAAGGGCAGAAGGGCTCCAAGAGGAGTCGGGATGGTCAGAATGATGGTAGGAGACAGAAGGGTTTTAATCCCCAGCAGTCTCAGGGTAGCTTTTCGAGATCGACTTTTCCTGTACCGAGTGCTAGTTCGGGGAAAGGCAGTCAGGGAGACATTACCTGTTTCAAGTGTGGCCAGCTGGGCCACAAGTCTCCAGTTTGTCCTCAGAGGGGAGGAGTTCAGAGAGCAGCACCTTCTTCGGCTCGATCTCAGAGCCAGAGTCAGGGTAGAGGTCAGCCACTCTCGTGTTTTCAGTGTGGTTAGCCAGGGCATATGAAGAGGTATTGCCCACAGTTGGGTGGCACATCTGGTGCATCTGGTTTGGGCCGATTCAGGGTCAGCAGCCAGCTCAGTCGGGTCAGGCCTCGAGGGCCAATCAGGGGGGGCTTCATCGTCTCAGTCGGTGCAGCAATCTTATGCTCCTAGGGTTGAGCAAGTTGATCAGAGGTCGTCTGGGCGCGTGTATGCTGTTACCGCGCAGGATCTTGTTCCAGCACCATCAGTTGTGAGAGGTACCTTCTTGTTTTGCAACTCGGTTGCTAATGTTTTGATTGATACGGGTGCATCTCATTCCTTTGTGTCTGCTGTATTTGCATCTGTTTTGGAGTTGGAGTTAGCACAGCTAGCATCTCCTATTTGTGTAGTGTCACCTCTTGGGGGTGAATTGATTTTGAAACAAGGCGTTAGGGGTTGTGATATAGAGGTTGATTATCATAGAATCCCATTTTCCTTTGTAGTTATGCCTATGAGGGGTTTCGATGTTATTTTGGGTATGGACTGGTTATCGTCATACCGGGCAGTTATTGATTGCTACCGCCAGAGGGTCACTTGTTGTACTGTGAGCGGAGAGTATTTTCATTTTCTGGGGGACCGGGTTGGTGATGTTTTTGATGGCACCTTATCGTTTTGCCCCAGCTGAGTTAGTTGAGTTGAAGATCCAACTCCAGGAGTTGCTAGATAAGGGCTTTATACGTCCTAGTGTTTCGCCGTGGGGAGCACCAGCTCTCTTTGTTAAAAAGAAAGGAGGCGCTTTGAGACTTTGTATAGATTACCGGAAATTGAATCGGGCTACGGTTAAGAATAAGTACCCTATGCCTCGTATAGATGATCTGTTTGACCAGTTGAAGGGTTCCCGTTGTTTCTCTAAGATAGACTTGAGATCAGGTTACCACCAGTTGAGGGTCAGAGAGGAGGATATTCCGAAGACGGCATTCCGTACGCGGTATGGCCACTATGAGTTTCTGGTGATGCCATTTGGGCTCACCAATGCACCGACAGTTTTTATGGATTTGATGAACCGGATCTTCCGAAAATTCTTGGATCGGTTTGTGGTAGTTTTTGTGGATGATATCCTTATCTATTCGCCTTTTGAGGAGGAACACGAGAAACACTTGAGAGTGGTGCTTGAGTTACTTAGAGCCCATAGGCTGTATGCCAAGTTTGGGAAGTGTGAGTTCTGGCTGAGAGAAGTCAAATTCTTAGGCCATGTGGTATCCGGTGAAGGAGTGTCTGTTGATACATCCAAGATAGAGGCAGTGCAGGATTGGGCACAGCCTAAGAGTGTATTTGAGATCCGCAGTTTTCTGGGATTAGCTGGGTATTACCGTCGGTTTGTGAAAGATTTCTCCAGGTTAGCATCACCGTTGACTAGACTGACTCGGAAGGGAGTCAATTTTGTATGGAGTGAGACTTGTGAAAAGTCGTTTCAGGAGTTGAAAGTTAGACTGACTACCGCTCCAGTATTGATTATTCCAGAGAGAGGGTTGGGTTATACAGTCTATTGTGACGCCTCACGAGAGGGTCTGGGTTGTGTGTTAATGCAAGAAGAGAAAGTAGTTGCCTATGGCTCACGCAGTTGAAAATTCACGAGCAAAATTACCCTACGCATGATCTAGAGTTAGCAGCTGTGATATTTGCCTTGAAGATTTGGAGGCATTATCTTTATGGTGAGAAATTTGAGGTATTCTCGGATCATAAGAGTTTGAAGTATTTGTTTACACAGAAAGACTTGAACTTGAGGCAGAGGAGGTGGATGGAATTTATAGAGGATTATGACTTTGAGTTGCATTATCATCCGGGAAAGGCCAATGTGGTGGCCGATGCCCTTAGCAGGAAACCTGTTGGTGACATAGCTAGTATAGCCATCCGAGAATGGGAGATGTTGGGTGCACTTGGGGAGTTTGATTTACTTCTGGGCGAATCCGTTGAGGCTGCGGCCTTGTTTTCTGTTATTGCACAGCCTTCACTTGTGACTCGAGTGTTAGAGGCTCAGAGAGGTGACTTTGAGGTAGAATCTCTCCGTGAGAAGATTTCCGGTGGGAAGGTTGAGAAGGGTTTGACGGTGTATTCCGACCTGAGTGTGAGATACCGAGACCGTCTATTTGTGCTGGAGTCTTGCCGAGAGGAGGTACTCCGAGAGTTTCATCATTCACGCCTTGCGGTGCATCCGGGAGGCACTAAGATGTATCGGGATTTGGGTCGCCAGTTTTGGTGGCAGGGTATGAAGAGAGATGTGGCAGCTTTCGTATCTAAGTGCCTTACTTGCCAGCAAGTGAAGGCCGAGCATCAGAGGCCAGCGGGTTTGTTGCAACCCTTGCCTATTGCCGAGTGGAAGTGGGAGCATGTCACTATGGACTTCGTTGTAGGTCTTCCGAGGACTCAGCGGGGTAGTGATGCTATTTGGGTGGTTGTAGACCGGTTGACTAAGTCGGCGCACTTTATTCCTATGCGCGTGAGAGATACAGTGGATCATCTTGCCGACTTGTATATTCGGGACATAGTGAGATTGCACGGGGTCCCAGTGACGATCGTCTCAGATAGAGATCCTCGTTTTACTGCCAAGTTGTGGCAGAGTTTGCAGAGTGCCTTAGGCACTAAGTTGACCTTTAGCACGGCTTATCATCCTCAGACTGACGGACAGTCCGAGCGTACTATTCAGATACTTGAGGATATGCTACGGGGTTGTGTTCTAGACTTTAGTGGGTCGTGGGAGAGGCACTTGCCGTTGGTGGAGTTTGCCTACAACAACAGTTTCCAATCTAGTATCGGTATGGCACCATTTGAGGCCTTGTATGGCCGACCGTGTAGATCTCCTGTGTGTTGGGCTGAGGTGGGTGATGCACCTCTGTTAGGTCCAGAGTTGGTGAGAGAAACGACGGAGAAAGTTGAGCTTATCCGTAAGAGGCTTGTTACAGCACAGAATCGTCAGAAATCGTATGCCGACCGTAGGAGGAGACCTTTGGTGTTTGAGGCAGGTGATCATGTCTTTCTGAAGATATCACCTAGACGGGGTTTGATGAGGTTTGGGAAGAGTGGGAAGTTGTCCCCTCGGTTCATTGGTCCGTTTGAGATCCTTGAGAGGATTGGCGAGGCTGCTTATCGTTTAGCTTTGCCGCCGTAGTTGTCCGGAGTACATGACGTGTTTCATGTGAGTATGCTTCGGAAGTATGAGCCGGATCCATCACATGTGTTGGATTGGACCGATTTAGTGGTTGATGAGGATGTCTCGTATGAGGAGAGACCGCTTCAGGTATTGGATAGGCGGGATCAAGTTTTGCGAGGCAAGACCATCCCTTTGGTAAAAGTTTTGTGGAAACATCATGGAGTGGAGGAAGCCACTTGGGAGCGTGAATTGGAAGTCCGCGAAAAATACCCGGACATGTTTATTCATTTGTAATCTTGTATTTAGATTTTGTAATGTTGTTGAACTTAAGAGCTTTACATATGCCTTAAGTTGTAAAACGTTGAGTATGTTTTGGTAAATGGGTGTGTCTTGAAACTTGCTTCATTATAGAAGTTTAGTATAGCATTGCATATGTTGATTACATTGCTGAGTGTGTTATATATATCATGCAATTGAATATGATATGGGGATTGTTAACATTGAAAGGAATCATGCATAATAATGATACAGGTTGAGATATGTGTTGTGTTATATATTTAATATGAGATGCCTCTTGATAAAGAGATGAAATGACCAGTTTTGGGTCAAGTTGTTTACTAATGAATTGTTAAAAAAAAAAATCTGTTTTCAAAAATTTATGCTTAATTTCGAGGACGAAATTCTTTGAAGGGGGGGAGGTTATAGCGACCCCGGTCTTGTCCCACTTGATTATTGTATCCGGACTTAGGTTCCGTAGATTCTGTCATTGTATAATTGTTGTTGTTGTCCCTTATTTTTTCTCATTTGGAATTATAGGATGTGTTGGGCAGGTTTGTTTCAGGTTGGTTGGGTTTAGAAACCAAGTGTTGCTGTCCAGGTTTTTGGTTCTTCGCTCGAGCGAGGAGTTGTTCGCTCGAGCGAGTGGTTGCGTTTGATTTGGACCTGTAGCTGTGTATTCTTGGTTCGAGCGAGATTTTCTTCGCTCGAGCGAGTTAGTTCGTCCTTCGCTCGAGCAATAGTTCCTTCGCTCGAGCGTGTGTCTTGTTGCAGACCTGAGGGTTTGAGTTCTTCGCTCGATCGAGCTTTCTTTCGCTTGAGCGAGCTTTTGAGTTGTTGGCTCGAGCAAGGCTTCCTTGGCTCGAGCGTAGTTTCTCTGTGTCTGGTCGCTCGAGCGACCAAGTCTTCGCTCGAGCGAGCCTGTCCAGTTTATATACCCAGCAGCGGGTTTTGATCAGTCTTTTCTTATTCTTTTTGGTTCTAAACCCTAGGTCCGACTTCTCTCCCTCAAAACTCATCTTCTCTTTAGGTGTTCATCTACTTCTAGTGTGAATCCATCTTAAGTTCTTTGTAAGAAAGATAGAGGGCGGCTTGGGCTTCATTCTAATCTGAACATTTGGTGATTTGGAGCACATTAGAATTTGGGCACTCATCTCTGTCTTCATCATTTGGGTTGTTTTCTTTGAGGTAGGGAATTCCTACTCCATTTTATAGGTTTTGTTCTAAGTTTTGGTATTTTAACATGTTGGTGATACTTTGGTAAATTTTGGGAAAAACCCTAGTTGTATTATTGAATTAATTTGTATAAGTAATTCATGGAATTGGGAAAAGAGGGTTAAACTCATGGAATTCATTGATTAAATGGCGTAATTGGGTAATTGGTATCATTTGTCTATTGAATTGTTGACATAGTTATTTTCAGTTTAGAAATAACTGTTTTGGGCTATCGGTGGAGGATAGTCGTGATTGTTGTAGACATTGCATGTGGATTAGGAATAACTGAAACTAATCACATTGGTTAAGTCATTAATTTTGACTATGGCATTGATACAGAAAATACGTGTATTGATTGAGCATTACATTTGCTTACATTGTTTTGTGTGTGGGAGGAGATAGGGGATGTACTCCACGGTTTAGGGGAAGATAGGAGATGGACCTCTAAACCGGATTTTGTTTGGGAGGAGATAGGGGATGGACTCCATTAGCATCACTTTTATGTGTGCTTATTTATATAGAAGTGTTTTATTGATACAGCACTAAAATGTGTATCAATCTGGAAGTATGAAGTGTTTGATTTGAGCTTGAGTCTCATTTGTTTGTTGATATTGGAAAGATGTGAATATTATATATGTGATTCACTGTTGTAAGTTTGGCCAGGTTCTGAGCCATGTTGATAAAATTGGAAAGTAAAACGTATCTTAGACAATAGTGTCATGAGACTGTAAAATGAAGTAATTGATTATCTTGATTAACCATCTGTTGAATACTATTGCTTTATTCAGTGCTTATAAGTGGTTTAGTATATTTCTACTGGGTTGTGGCTCACCCTTTATGGGAACATCATTTTCAGGTTCAGGTGATAAACTACCTCCAAAGACTTAGCTTGGGAGGGTTCGGCTTCTGGATTGGAGAAGACTACCTTTAGTTAATTGTCTTTAATTATTAGTACATGTAAACATTCAAGCCTAGGGCTTTTCTTGTATTGAGTTAGAACTCATATTTTTGTATCCAAGTGTTGGCTTGGAAAGATGTAAGCCTGTAGGGCGTTTTATCCGATGTTACATGTAATGCTTTATTTGGTAATACTCTGATGAATGAATTAATAAATTGTCTTCTTTAAATAATGCATGTCAATGATATATAGTGGGTTAATTTTGAGGGCGTTACAAATTAATTGTGAGAAATGAGGTTATGAAATGGAATGGTTGAGATTGGGAATGCATGTGGTTAAAGGGTGTAGTTGAATTGTTTATCACTCACCTAAGTGAAATGTTGATTTAATATCCATTTGTGCATTTATTTTCTGTTTAGAAATAACTGCTTTGGGCTATCGGTGGAGGATAGTTGTGATTGTTGTAGACAATGCATGATGATTAAGCAAACTAAAACTAATCGATTGAATGTGTCATAGAGTATGACGGTGGGTTGAATACATTAAATTTATGTATTGATTGATTGTGTATAGAACCCTTGTGTTTATATGCATTGCTTGGTAGAGGAGGAGATGGGGGATGTACTCCGCGGTTTAGGGGAAGATGGGGGATGTACCTCTAAACCGGATAGTGTTGGGAGAAGATAGGGGATGAACTCCGTAGACATAGCTCATATGCTTGTCTAGAGAAATGAAGATAGAGCTCATATGCTTATCTTTGAGAAGTGTAGATACAGCTCGTATGCTTGTCTAGAGAAGTGAAGATAGGGCTAATATGCTTATCTTTGTGAAATGTGGATGTAGCTTATATGCTTATCTGTGAATGTGGGATATAGTTTTTATACATATCTGTTGAAATGATGATGGAGCTAATATGCTTATCTGTTGAAAAAGAGAAAATGAAAAGTAACTTGGACTCGTAAGTCGTATGACATAAAATGTGATTTTATGTGGATGTATCTGTGTTGGCCATCTATCAATTGCTAATCTTTTAGTCATTGTTCATGGTTGGTTTAGTGTATTTCTATTGGGCTGTGGCTCACCCTATATGGGAATATCATTTTCAGGTACAGGTAGCATGCCATCTCCAAGGACATAGTTTGTGAGGCTAGAGGCGGGCACACTTTGGTCGTTTTGTATTTTGGTGTATTACATGTAAATTCAAGCCAAGGGCTAAATATGTAAATGAGTTAGCACTCTTTTGTTGTAACCAAGTGTTAACTTGGAAAGCTGTAAGCCCGTAGGGCATTTGCTTTTGTTGTTAATATGTAATACTTTTGTAAGAAACTACTCTGATGAATAGAAGAATGTTTATCTTTATTACCAATTCATGTCTCTATTGAAGGGTTTAATGTTATTATTTTCAGGGCGTTACAAAAATGGAAGTTGAATAAAAATAAAAATGAAAGTTGCATAAAATTCAAAATGGAAGTTAAGTCTAGAAACCACTATACCTTAACGATCTATTTCGAAATTAAATATAAAAAGAAGTTGAGTAGAAAAGAAACTAGAATGAAAAAGGAAGTTAAATAAAAATAAAAATAAAAGTTGCAGAAAATTAAAAATTGAAGCTCATTCTAGAAACCACTATACATTAACGATCTATTTAGAAATTAAATAAAAAAGGAAGTTTAATAGAAAAGTAAATTAAATAAAAATGAAAGTTGAAGAAAAATAAAAATGAAAGTTGCATAAAATTAAAAATGGAAGTTCAATCCAGGAACCACTATACCTTAACGATCTATTTGGAAATTAAATAAAAAAGGAAGTTGAGTAGAAAAGAAACTAGAATGAAAAAGGAAGTTAAATAAAAATAAAAATGGAAGTTGCAGAAAATTAAAAATAGAAGTTCATTCAAGAAACCACTATACCTTAACGATCTATTTGGAAATTAAATAAAAAAGGAAGTTTAATAGAAAAGTAAATTGAATAAAAATGGAAGTTGAATAAAAATAAAAATGAAAGTTGCATAAAATTAAAAATGGAAGTTCAATCCAGGAACCACTATACCTTAACGATCTATTTGGAAATTAAATAAAAAAGGAAGTTGAGTAGAAAAGAAACAAGAATGAAAAAGGAAGTTAAATAAAAATAAAAATGGAAGTTGCAGAAAATTAAAAATAGAAGTTCATTCAAGAAACCACTATACCTTAACGATCTATTTGGAAAATAAATAAAAAAGGAAGTTTAATGGAAAAGTAAATTGAATAAAAATGGATGTTGAATAAAACTAAAAGTGGAAGTTGCAGAAAATTAAAAATGGAAGTTCATTTAGGAAACCACTATACCTTAACGATCTATTTGGAAATTAAATAAAAAAGGAAGTTTAAAAGAAAAGTAAATTAAATAAAAATGGAAGATGAATAAAAATAAAAATGAAAGTTGCATAAAATTAAAAATGGAAGTTCAGTCCAGAAACTACTATACCTTAACGATCTATTTGGAAATTAAATAAAAAAGGAAGTTGAGTAGAAAGGAAACTAGAATGAAAAAGGAAGTTAAATAAAAATAAAAATGGAAGTCGCAGAAAATTTAGAATGGAAGTTCATTCAAGAAACCACTATACCTTAACCATCTGTTTGGAAATTAAATAAAAAAGGAAGTTTAATGGAAAAGTAAATTGAATAAAAATGGATGTTGAATAAAACTAAAAGTGGAAGTTGCAGAAAATTAAAAATGGATGTTCATTCAAGAAACCACTATACCTTAACGACCTATTTGGAAATTAAATAAAAAATGAAGTTTAATAGAAAAGTAAATTAAATAAAAATGGAAGTTGAATAAAAATAAAAATGAAAGTTGCATAAAATTAAAAATGGAAGTTCAGTCCAGAAACCACTATACCTTAACGATCTATTTGGAAATTAAATAAAAAAGGAAGTTGAGTAGAAAAGAAACTAGAATGAAAAAGGAAGTTAAATAAAAATAAAAATGAAAGTTGCAGAAAATTAAAAATGGAAGTTCATTCAAGAAACCACTATACCTTAAATAAAAAATGAAGTTTAATAAAAAAGTAAATTAAATAAAAATGGAAGTTGAATAAAAATAAAAATGAAAGTTGCATAAAATTAAAAATGGAAGTTAAGTCTAGAAACCACTATACCGTAACGATCTATTTGGAAATTAAATATAAAAGGAAGTTGAGTAGAAAAAATAAAACTAGAATGAAAAAGGAAGTTAAATAAAAATAAAAATGGAAGTTGCAGAAAATAAAAAATGGAAGTTCATTCTAGAAACCACTATACCCTAACGATCTATTTAGAAATTAAATAAAAAAGGAAGTTTAATAGAAAAGTAAATTGAATAAAAATGGAAGTTGAATAAAAATAAAAATGAAAGTTGCATAAAATTAAAAATGGAAGTTCAATCCAGGAACCACTATACCTTAACGATCTATTTGAAAATTAAATAAAAAAGGAAGTTGAGTAGAAAAGAAACTAGAATGAAAAAGAAAGTTAAATAAAAATAAAAATGGAAGTTGCAGAAAATTAATAAAGGAAGTTCATTCAAGAAACCACTATACCTTAACGATCTATTTGGAAATTAAATAAAAAAGGAAGTTTAACGGAAAAGCAAATTGAATAAAAATGGATGTTGAATAAAACTAAAAGTGGAAGTTGCAGAAAATTAAAAATGGAAGTTCATTCAAGAAACTACTATGCCTTAACGATCTATTTGGAAATTAAATAAAAAAGGAAGTTAAATAAAAATAAAAATGAAAGTTGCAGAAAATTAAAAATAGAAGTTCATTCAAGAAACCACTATACCTTAACGATCTATTTGGAAATTAAATAAAAAAGGAAGTTTAATAGAAAAGTAAATTAAATAAAAAAGGAAGTTGAATAAAAATAAAAATGAAAGTTGCATAAAATTCAAAATGGAAGTTAAGTCTAGAAACCACTATACCTTAACGATCTATTTGGAAATTAAATATAAAAGGAAGTTGAGTAGAAAAGAAACTAGAATAAAAATGGAAGTTAAATAAAAATAAAAATGGAAGTTGCAGAAAATTAAAAATGGAAGTTCATTCAACAAACCACTATGCCTTAACGATCTATTTGGAAATTAAATAAAAAAGGAAGTTTAATAGAAAAGTAAATTAAATAAAAATGGAAGTTGAATAAAAATAAAAATGAAAGTTGCATAAAATTAAAAATGGAAGTTCAGTGCAGAAACCACTATACGTTAATGATCTATTTGGAAATTAAATAAAAAAGGATGTTGAGTAGAAAAGAAACTAGAATGAAAAACGAAGTTAAATAAAAATAAAAATGGAAGTTGCAGAAAATTAAAAATGGAAGTTCATTCAAGAAACCACTATACCTCAACGATCTATTTGGAAATTAAATAAAAAAGGAAGTTTAATAGAAATAAATTAAATAAAAATGGAAGTTGAATAAAAATAAAAATGAAAGTTGCATAAAATTCAAAATGGAAGTTCAGTCCAGAAACCACTATAGCTTAACGATCTATTTGGAAATTAAATATAAAAGGAAGTTGAGTAGAAAAGAAACTAAAATGAAAATGGAAGTTAAATAAAAATAAATATGGAAGTTGCAAAAAATTAAAAATGGAAGTTCATTATAGAAACCACTATACCTTAACGATCTATTTGGAAATTAAATAAAAAGGAAGTTGAATCGAAAAGAAACTTGAAGAAAAAAAAGAAGTTGAATAGAAATAAAAATGGAAGTTGCAGAAAATTAAAATTTGAAGTTCATTCAAGAAACCACTATACCTTAACGATGTATTTGGAAATTGAATAAAAAAAGAAGTTGAATAGAAAAATGACTTGAATAAAATTGGAAGTCCAATAAAAATAAAAATGGAAATTGTCACGCCCCCAAACCGCCCCTAGTAGTTTGGTGCCGTGATGGCCAGTAACCCGAGGTTACCGAAGGCCGTCTTACAAAAATCACACACAATCAGAGTATGAAATATGGGGCTTACAAGAGCGGAAGCAAAATATACATATAAACCGAGTTGTCCATGAGAGCCGTGCATAAGTCCAATGGAATGCCATACATCAAACATCTTTACAAGTCTTACAATTTTAGATACAACAAAATGGAACACAAAATACATCTTGACCAAAAGGCTTCTCAAGCCGACATATGCCAAAACAAACAAAGAAAACATAAGCCGAGAAGCATAATCTTCAAGACGATGCAAAACGCAAATCCAAAACATGTCGGCAAAGCACCCAAAACACATCGGCAATCACGTTAGGCCTCAATGCCTTCTTGTTCATCACCTACATATATATAGAGAGGGTGAGCTTGGATACTCAGTGAATGATACTAGAAATAAAGGTTTTGCATGATTGATATCCAAGATTTCTTTCAAAACTATACATAGCATACTTTTCGATCAAGAGGGAAATCAAGTTCATTTGCCGGCTTTCATGTTCCTTGGATGTTAATAACATCTACTTATTTCAAGGGGTGATGACATATCAAGACAAGAGTTTCAAGACAAGCTGTGCTGCGAAAGTTTAGAGTCCTCTAGCACTAAGGACTGTCAAGACAAGCTGTGCTGCGAAAGTTTATAGTCCTCTAGCACTAAGGACTGTCAAGACAAGTTGTGCTGCGAAAGTTTATAGTCCTCTAGCACTAAGGACTGTCAAGACAAGTTGTGCTGCGAAAGTTTATAGTCCTCTAGCACTAAGGACTGTCAAGACAAGTTGTGCTGCGAAAGTTTATAGTCCTCTAGCACTAAGGACTGTCAAGACAAGTCATCAAAACAAGATAGCATTTGATATACAAAATAGAGATAGTCATTCATGCTAGATCAAGTACTTTTCAAAACAAGGCAAGACGAGATTTATGAAAGCAAGTGTAACATAGCTTTATTAAAAATACCACTCACATCGTTTCTTCACACGTCGGGGTCGAGACAAGCCCAAGTCCTACAACACATGGCAAAGCCTATTGAATGCGCTTTCAAACAAGTCTCTCATATACACAAATGTTTTCGGAAAACATGCTGGGCACCAACCAGGTCTAGGCCGAGGTTCCACACCTCCTTGCCGAGGTGTGTTCCCGAGGGCCACATGCAAGGAAAGAGGTCGGGAAACTCTGGGTTTCCCTCTGTTGATGAACATGAAGAACATGGGTGTGAAAACATGAAAAATGCGAATGCTTGATCATAATCCGCCATCACAAATCTGGGATTTTCGTGCTATGAGTTTGAAAACATGGACCTGGGTACCCGTAGTTGAAAATCATGCAAGGACAAACACAAAACATGAGTCTAGGCGAAAAGCTTTCGGATCAAAACAAGACTTTCTTGAGGAACACATGAATGTCATTTTCTCTTTCTAGAATCGAGCTTCAAAACGATGCATGGCTTACAAATCATTTTCAATCATGCAATGCAATAACATAAACATAAAGAACATCATGAGCAGATCAAGAATCTAACCTTAGAACACGGATCTAACGGTTCGATCTCTAGGAATCAAGCTTGAAGATCTACTTCTCTCTCAAGAACTCTTCTCCCTCTTCTAGAGCTTCTCTCTCTCTACAAGGCAAGTTTATGATACCAAATGATAGTTTTCTATACCCGGTTCTGGGGTTAACCCTCTGCTGAGACACGTGGCGGCGATTGGTTGGGTTCATCCTGAAAAGGTGGCTGACAGGCCAGACAAAGCATGGTGGAAGGGTGTTCAACAAGCAAAGCGGTATGGGCTCTCTGACAGGCTATGACATCGGCTAACAACGAGGCGTATCTAACACGCTACACAGAATGACACTCCGGCAAGGGGTGACATCGGCTAACAAAGACTTCGGTGACTAAGGTGACAATGACCTCGGCTAGGAAAGACAACACTTGACTAAGCTGTGCCACATCTTGGCCTAGATGCGCCACACCTCGGCCTAGGTCATACCACTTCCAGGACGAGATCACTTGGGTGCAAGGTAACATCTCGGCTAATGTGGTCAAGGCAAGGACTGAGGTCGACAAGGGATTTCAAGATACTAAGGCCAGACTAAGGAAGACCTCGGCATTGAAATAACGTCGGCTAGAGGTAAGGCGTGACCTAAGTTTTAACATCAAGGAAGGAACAAGACAAGTACACTACGCTTAGACAAATCACGAGGCTTCAAATCAAGGCACGAATCTCACTTGTTAAAGCAAAACAAGTCACAACACACACATGCAAGCTTAACAAGTCATAATCATACAAATGCTCATGAACATGATTAAGATGAAAAATGTGGGTTCTTACAGAAATTGCAGAAAATTAAAAATGGATGTTCATTCAAGAAACCACTATACCTTAACGATCTATTTGGAAATTAAATAAAAAAGGAAGTTTAATGGAAAAGTAAATTGAATAAAAATGGATGTTGAATAAAACTAAAAGTGGAAGTTGCAGAAAATTAAAAATGGCAGTTCATTCAAGAAACCACTATACCTTAACGATCTATTTGGAAATTAAATAAAAAATGAAGTTTAACAGAAAAGTAAATTGAATAAAAATGGAAGTTGAATAAAAATAAAAATGAAAGTTGCGTAAAATTAAAAATGGAATTTCAATCCAGGAACCCCTATGCCTTAACGATCTATTTGGAAATTAAATAAAAAAGGAAGTTGAGTAGAAAAGAAACTTGAATGAAAAAGGAAGTAAAATAAAAATGAAAATGGAAGTTGCAGAAAATTAAAAATGGAAGTTCATTCAAGAAACCACAATACCTTAACGATCTATTTGGAAATTAAATAAAAAAGGAAGTTTATTAGAAAAGTAATGTAACGCCCTCAAAATAATAACGTTAAACCCCTCAATAGAGACATGCATATATACATAAAGATCCACATTCATCTATCCATTAGAGTATTTTATTACAAAAGTATTACATGTTTACAACAAAACAAATGCCCTACGGGCTTACAGCTCTGCAAGTTAACACTTGGTTACAAAAGAGAATGCTAACTCAATTACACCTTACGCCCTTGGCTTGAAACTATATATAATACAAAAAAAATAAGACAACCAAAATATGTCCGCCTCTAGCCTCCCAAGCTATGTCCTTAGAGGTGGCAAGCTACCTGTACCTGAAAATGATGTCCCCATATGGGGTGAGCCACAGCCTAGTAGAAAATATACTAAACCAACTATGAACAATGACTAAGAGATTAGCAACTGGTAGATGGTCAACACTTACACTTCCATTTACATTTTATTAAAATTCCAGGACAGTCAAGTTTATGTTACAATTCACTTTCCAGTTCTTATTCAACTTTGAACTAGAAAACAAGGTTCAGTATTCTGGCCAAAACATTTGATGAGATTATAGTTCATCACTAGAACATTTTCGAAATTCAAGATGAATACACATTTTGGTGTTGTATCAATAACACATAAACTACTTCCATATTTCACAAACGATGATGACATACATTTTAGTGTTATATCAAATCAAACAAATCTTTCAATAGATAAGCATATGAGCTATATCAATACTTCAACAGGCAAGCATGTGAGCTGTATCACTACGACAACAGATAAGCATATGAGCTATATCAACATTACAATAGATAAGCATATGAGCTATATCACTACCACAACAGATAAGCATATGAGCTATATCAACATCCCAATAGATAAGCATATGAGCTGTATCACTACCACAACAGATAAGCATATGAGCTATATCAACACTTCAACGGGTGAGCATATGAGCTGCATCCCAGGGTCCATCCCCCATCTTCCCTTAACCATTGACCAGTTTAGAGGTACATCCCCCGTCTTCCCCTAAACCATTAACCAGCTTAGAGGTACATCCCCCATCTTCCTCTAAACCGTGGAGTACATCCCCCATCTCCTCTCATACACAAGTAATGCATATAAACACAGAATCACATACGCAATCAATCATTACAAAAAGTTAATGCATTCCATCAACCGTCTACACATAACGCATATAAACACATCGGCCGTATGCGCAATCAACCAACACATAAAGTTAATGTATTCACTCAACCGTCATACTCTATGACACATCCAATTGATTAGTTTTGGTTTGCCTAATCATCATGCATTGTCTACAACAATCGACACTACCCTCCACCGGTAGCCCAAAGCAAGTATTTCTATGCAGGGAATAAATGCACAAATGGATAATATATCAACATTTCAACTAGATGAGCGATAAAAGATTCGACTACACTCTTTAGTCCCATACATTCCCAATTTCAACATTCTCAATTCAATTCCTCATTTTCTTCAATTAATTATATGCATTAATTAATTAATCCAATTAGGGCAAATTACCATAATTCACAAAACAACCCTAAGGTTCCATTTCCATCAATATCCCAACGTTAATCTCATTTCTCTATGCCTAACATGCATATAGGTTTATATATTTAAAAACCCCAACTTTTGTAAAATTACACAAAGGCCCAAATTTTCTCAAAATTATCCAACAACCCCCAACATATCAAAATGCTAAAATTCAAAGACAAAGCTCATAAGATAGAGTAGGTTATCCCTACCTCGAATGATGGGGCTCAACGAAGGAGATGAAGAAACGGAAATGCTCCAAATCCCGAAATTTTCAGATTAGAAGATAGCCCTCGACGATCAACACAACTTTTGTAAAGGCCCAAGGTGAGAAAACAACTCCTACTAGATCAATCCTAAGAGAGAAGTTAGGGTTTTAGTGAGAGGAGTTCTCAAAATAGCTTTTTGGAAAAGTAGGAGAGAGAAAGGATGTTGAAAAGTGAACAAAAAAGTCGGATCTCGGCTTTATATAAAAGTCGCCCCGCTCGAGCGTCACTCACATACCCCCGCTCGAGCGGCGGATGCACGCTCCCAGAACTTTTACAGACATGGTTCCCGCTCGAGCGTCAAGCTTCCCGCTCGAGTGTCAGACACAAACTCCCGCTCGAGCGTCTACCACTGCAGACGAAAAACTGGATGGGTGATTTACCCGCTCGAGCGGACAAGAAACAACAGAGTCCTGCTCGAGCGTCAAAATCGCCGTTCGAGCGGAAAGACCAAAAAACTGGGCAAAGATTTTACGTTTTAAAACACAACCAACTTATTCCCAACTTGCCCAACACAACCCAAAGCTCGAACACAAAGGGAAAGGGATAGAAAGAGGATAAGACAACAGCACCCTCACGAAACCGAATCCGGATTACAGTTAAGCACGAAAGGGAAAACCGGGATCGCTATAAGTAAATTGAATAAAAATGGAAGTTGAATAAAAATAAATGTGAAAGCTGCATAAAATTAAAAATGTAAGTTCAATCCAGAAACCACTATACTTTAACGGTCTATTTGGAAATTTTAAAAAAAAGGAAGTTGAATAGAAAAAAAAAACTTGAAGAAAAAAAGAAGTTGAATAGAAATAAAAATGGAAGCTGCAGAAAATTAAAATTGGAAGTTCATTCAAGAAACCACTATACCTTAACGATCTATTTGGAAATTAAATAAAAAAGGAAGTTTAATAGAAAAGTAAATGAAATAAAAATGGAAGTTGAATAAAAATAAAAATGAAAGTTGCATAAAATTAAAAACGGAAGTTCAGTCCAGAAACCACTATACCTTAACGATCTATTTGGAAATTAAATAAAAAAGCAAGTTGAATAGAAAAATAACTTGAATAAAATTGGAAGTTGCAGAAAATTAAAAATGGAAGTTCATTCAAGAAACCACTATACCTTAACGATCTATTTGGAAATTAAATAAAAAAGGAAGTTTCATAGAAAAGTAAATGAAATAAAAATGGAAGTTGAATAAAAATAAAAATGAAAGTTGCATAAAATTAAAAATGGAAGTTCAGTCCAGAAACCACTATACCTTAACAATCTATTTGGAAATTAAACAAAAAATGAAGTTGAGTAGAAAAGAAACTAGAATGAAAAAGGAAGTTAAATAAAAATAAAAATGGAAGTTGCAGAAAATTAAGAATGGAAGTTCATTGAAGAAACCACTATACTTTAACGATCTGTTTGGAAATTAAATAAAAAAGGAAGTTTAATAGAAAAGTAAATTGAATAAAAATGAAAGTTGCGAAAAATTAAAAATGGAATTTCAATCCAGGAACCACTATACCTTAATGATCTATTTGGAAATTAAATAAAAAAGGAAGTTAAATAAAAATGAAAATGGAAGTTGCAGAAAATTAAAAATGGAAGTTCATTCAGGAAACCACTATACCTTAACGATCTATTTGAAAATTAAATAAAACAAGAAGGTTAATTGAAAAGTAAATTGAATAAAAATGAAGTTGAATAAAAATAAAAATGAAAGTTGCATAAAATTAAAAATGGAAGCTTAATCCAGAAACCACTATACCTTAACGATATATTTAGAAATTAAATAAAAAAGGAAGTTGAATAGAAAAAAAACTTGAAGAAAAAAAGAAGTTGAATAGAAATAAAAATGGAAGTTGCAGAAAATTAAAATTGGAAGTTCATTCAAGAAACCACTATACCTTAACGATATATTTGGAAATTAAATAAAAAAAGGAAGTTGAGTAGAAAAGAAACTTGAATGAAAAAGGAAGTAAAATAAAAATAAAAATGGAAGTTGCAGAAAATTATAAAAGGAAGTTCATTCAAGAAACCACTATACCTTAATGATCTATTTGGAATTTAAATAAAAAAGGAAGTTGAATAGAAAAATAACTTGAATAAAAATGGAAGTTGAACAAAAATAAAATTGGAAGTAGCATAAAATTAAAAATGGAAGTTCATTAAAGAAACCACTATACCTTAACGATCTATTTGGAAATTAAATAAAAAAAGAAGTTCAATTGAAAAGTAAATTGAATAAAAATGGAAGTTGAATAAAAATAAAAGTGAAAGTTGCATAAAATTGAAAATCAAAGTTCAATCCAGAAACCACAATACCTTAAAATCTATTTGAAAATTAAATAAAAAAGGAAGTTGAATAGAAAAGAAACTGAATAAAAAAAGAAGTTGAATACAAAAAAAAGGGAAGTTGCCGGAAATTAAAATTGGAAGTTCATTCAAGAAACCACTATACCTTAACGATCAATTTGGAAATGAAATAAAAAAGGATGTTGAATAGAAAAATAACTTGAATAAAAATGGAAGTGGAATAAAAATAAAAATGGAAGTTGAAGAAAATTAAAAATTGAAGTTCATTCAATAAACCACTATACCTTAACGATCTATTTGGAAATTAAATAAAAAAAAGAAGTTTAATAGAAAAGTAAATTAAATAAAAATGGAAGTTGAATAAAAATAAAAATGAAAGTTGCATAAAATTAAAAATGGAAGTTCAGTCCAGAAACCACTATACCTGAACGATCTATTTGGAAATTAAATATAAATGAAAGTTGAGTAGAAAAGAAACTGAAATGAAAAAGGAAGTTAAATAAAAGTAAAAATAGAAGTTGCAGAAAATTAAAAATGGAAGTTCATTCAAGAAACCATTATACCTTATCGATCAATTTGGAAATTAAATAAAAAAGGAAGTTTAATAGAAAAGTAAATTGAATAAAAATGAAAGTTCAATCCAGAAACCACTATACCTGAACGTCTATTTGGAAATTAAATAAAAAAGGAAGTTGAGTAGAAAAAAAAACTTGAAGAAAAAAAGAAGTTGAATAGAAATAAAAATGGAAGTTGCAGAAAATTAAAATTGGAAGTTCATTCAAGAAACCACTATACCTTAACGATGTAATTGGAAATTAAATAAAAAAGGAAGTTGAATAGGAAAATTACTTGAATAAAATTGGAAGTCGAATAAAAATAAAAATGGAAGTTGCAGAAAAGTAAAAAAGGAAGTTCATTCAAGAAACCACTATACCTTAACGATCTATTTGGAAATTAAATAAAAAAGGAAGTTGAACAGAAAAATGACTTGAATAAAATTCGAAGTCGAATAAAAATAAAAATGGAAGTTGCAGAAAAGTAAAAAAGGAAGTTCATTCAAGAAACCACTATACCTTAAGGAAGTATTTGGAAATTAAATAAAAAAGGAAGTTGAATAGAAAAATGACTTGAATAAAATTGGAAGTCGAATAAAAATAAAAATGGAAGTTGCAGAAAAGTAAAAAAGGAAGTTCATCCAAGAAACCACTATACCTTAACGATCTATTTGGAAATTAAATAAAAAAGGTAGTTGAGTAGAAAAGAAACTAGAATGAATAAGGAAGTTAAATAAAAATAAAAATGGAAGTTGCAGAAATTTAAAAATGGAAGTTCATTCAAGAAACCATTATACCTTAACGATCTACTTGGAAATTTAATAAAAAAGGAAGTTTAATAGAAAAGTAAATTGAATAAAAATGAAAGTTGAAAAAAAATAAAAGTAGAAGTTGCAGAAAATTAAAAATGGAAGTTAAATCCAGAAACCACTATACCTCAACGATCTATTTGGAAATTAAATAAAAAACGAAGTTGAGTAGAAAATAATCCTGAACAAAAAAGGAAGTTGCAGAAAATTAAGAA
This sequence comes from Camellia sinensis, assembly GCF_055761805.1. Taxonomy (NCBI): domain Eukaryota; kingdom Viridiplantae; phylum Streptophyta; class Magnoliopsida; order Ericales; family Theaceae; genus Camellia; species Camellia sinensis. The sequence continues at coordinate 8,035,490 of NC_138962.1, read as the reverse complement.
TGGAAGTTCATTCAAGAAACCACTATACCTTAACGATCTATTTGGAAATTAAATAAAAAAGCAAGTTGAATAGAAAAGTAACTTGAATAAAAATGGAAGTTGAATGAAAATAAAAATGAAAGTTGCAGAAAATTAAGAATGGAAGTTCATTCAAGAAACCACTATACCTTAACGATCTATTTGGAAATTAAATAAAAAAGGAAGTTTAATAGAAAAGTAAATTAAATAAAAATGGAAGTTGAATAAAAATAAAAATGAAAGTGGCATAAAATTAAAAATGGATGTTTAGTCCAGAAACCACTATACCTTAACGATCTATTTGGAAATTAAATAAAAAAGGAAGTTGAGTATAAAGGAAACAAGATTGAAAAAGGAAGTTAAATAAAAATAAAAATGGAATTAGCAAAAAATTAAGAATGGAAGTTCATTCAAGAAACCATTATACCTTAACGATCTGTTTGGAAATTAAATAAAAAAGAAAGTTTAATAGAAAAGTAAATTGAATAAAAATGGAAGTTGAATAAAAATAAAAATGAAAGTTGCGTAAAATTAAAAATGGAATTTCAATCCAGGAACCACTATACCTTAACGATCTACTTTGAAATTAAATAAAAAAGGAAGTTGAGTAGAAAAGGAACTAGAATGAAAAAGGAAGTTAAATAAAAATAATAATGGAAGTTGCAGAAAATTAAAAATGGAAGTTCATTAAGAAACCACTATACCTTAACGATCTATTTGAAAATTAAATAGAAAAGGAAGTTTAATAGAAAAGTAAATTGAGTAAAAATGGAAGTTGAATAAAAATAAAAATGAAAGTTGCATAAATTTAAAAATGGAAGCTTAATCCAGAAACCACCATACCTTAACGAAATATTTGGAAATTAAATAAAAAAGGAAGTTTAATAGAAAAAAAACTTGAAGAAAAAAAGAAGTCGAATAGAAATAAAACAGGAAGTTGCAGAAAATTAAAATTGGAAGCTCATTCATGAAACCACTATACCTTAATGATGTATTTGGAAATTAAATAAAAAAAGAAGTTGTGTAGAAAAGGAACTTGAATGAAAAAGGAAGTAAAATAAAAATAACAGTGGAAGTTGCAGAAAATTATAAATGGAAGTTCATTCAAGAAACCACTATACCTTAATGATCTATTTGGAATTTAAACAAAAAAGGAAGTTGAATAGAAAAATAACTTGAATAAAAATGGAAGTTGAATAAAAATAAAAATGGAAGTAGCATAAAATTAAAAATGGAAGTTCATTAAAGAAACCACTTTACCTTAACGATCTATTTGGAAATTAAATAAAAAAGGAAGTTCAATTGAAAAGTAAATTGAATAAAAATGGAAGTTGAATAAAAATAAAAGTAAAAGTTGAATAAAATTAAAAATGGAAGTTCAATCCAGAAACCACTATACCTTAACGACCTATTTGGAAATTAAATAAATAAGGAAGTTGAATAGAAAAATAACTTGAATAAAAATGGAAATCGAATAAAAATAAAAATGGAAGTTGAAGAAAATTAAAAATTGAAGTTCATTCAAGAAACCACTATACCTTAACGATCTGTTTGGAAATTAAATAAAAAAAGAAGTTTAATAGAAAAGTAATTTAAATAAAAATGGAAGTTGAATAAAAATAAAAATGAACGTTGCATAAAATTAAAAATGAAAATTCAGTCCAGAAACCACTATACCTTGACGATCTATTTGGAAATTAAATATAAAAGAAAGTTGAGTAGAAAAGAAACTAAAATGAAAAAGGAAGTAAAATAAAAATAAAAAGGGAAGTTGCAGAAAATTTAAAATGGAAGTTCATTCAAGAAACCATTATACCTTATCGATCAATTTGGAAATTAAATAAAAAAGGAAGTTTAATAGAAAAGTAAATTGAAAATGGAAGTTCAATCCAGAAACCACTATACCTTAACGGTCTATTTGGAAATGAAATAAAAAAGGAAGTTGAATAGAAAAAAAAAAACTTGAAGAAAAAAAGTTGTTGAATAGAAATAAAAATGGAAGTTGTTGAAAATTGAAATTAGAAGTTCATTCAAGAAACCACCATACATTAACGATGTATTTGGAAATTAAATAAAAAAGGAAGTTGAGTAGAAAAATGACTTGAATAAAATTGGAAGTCGAATAAAAATAAAAATGGAAGTGCAGAAAATTTAAAAAGGAAGTTCATTCAAGAAACAAATATACCTTAACGATCTATTTGGAAATTAAATAAAAAAGGAAGTTTAATAGAAAAGTAAATTGAATAACAATAGAAGTTGAATAAAAATAAAAGTGGAAGTTGCAGAAAATTAAAAATGGATGATCAATCCAGAAACCACTATACCTTAACGATCTATTTGGAAATTAAATAAAAAAGGAAGTTGAGTAGAAAAGAAACCTGAACAAAAAAGGAAGTTAAATAAAAATAAAAATGGAAGTTGCAGAAAATTAAGAATGGAAGTTCATTCAAAAAACCACTATACCTTAACGATCTGTTTGGAAATTAAACAAAAAAGCAAGTTGAATAGAAAAATAACTTGAATAAAAATGGAAGTTGAATAAAAATAAAAATGAAAGTTGCAGAAAATTAAAAATGGAAGTTCATTCAAGAAACAACTATACATCAACGATCTATTTGGAAATTAAATAAAAAAAGAAGTTGAATAGAAAAATGACTTGAATAAAATTGGAAGTCGAATAAAAATAAAAATGGAAATTGCCGAAAATTAAAAATGGAAGTTCATTCAAGAAACCACTATACCTTAATGATCTATTTGGAAATTAAATAAAAAAGGAAGTTTAATGGAAAAGTAAATTGAATAAAAATGGATGTTCAATAAAACTAAAAGTGGAAGTTGCAGAAAATTAAAAATGGAAGTTCATTCAAGAAACCACTATACCTTAACGATCTATCTGGAAATGAAATAAAAAAGGAAGTTTAATGGAAAAGTAAATTGAATAAAAATGGATGTTGAATAAAACTAAAAGTGGAAGTTGCAGAAAATTAAAAATAGAAGTTCATTCAAGAAACCACTATACCTTAACGATCTATTTGGAAATCAAATAAAAAAGGAAGTTTAAAAGAATGGTAAATTAAATAAAAATGGAAGTTGAATAAAAATAAAAATGAAAGTTGCATAAAACTTAAAATGGAAGTTCAATGTAGAAACCACTATACCTTAACGATCTATTTGGAAATTAAATAAAAAAGGAAGTTGAGTAGAAAAGAAACCTGAACAAAAAAGGAAGTTAAATAAAAATAAAAATGAAGTTGCAGAAAATTAAGAATGGAAGTTCATTCAAGAAACCACTATACCTTAACGATCTATTTGGAAATTAAATAAAAAAGGAAGTTTAAAAGAAAAGTAAATTAAATAAAAATGGAAGTTGAATAAAAATAAAAATGAAAGTTGCATAAAATTAAAAATGCAAGTTCAGTCCAGAAACCACTATACCTCAACGATCTATTTGGAAATTAAATAAAAAAGGAAGTTGAGTAGAAAAGAAACTAGAATGAATATGGAAGTTAAATAAAAATAAAAATGGAAGTTGCAGAAATTTAAAAATGGAAGTTCATTCGAGAAACCATTATACCTTAATGATCTATTTGCAAATTAAAGAAAAAAGGAATTTTAATGGAAAAGTAAATTGAATAAAAATGGATGTTGAATAAAACTAAAAGCGGAAGTTGCAGAAAATTAAAAATGGAAGTTCATTCAAGAAACCACTATACCTTAACGATCTATTTGGAAATTAAATAAAAAAGGAAGTTTAAAAGAAAGGTAAATTAAATAAAAATGGAAGTTGAATAAAAATAAAAATGAAAGTTGCATAAAATTAAAAATGGAAGTTCAGTCCAGAAACCACTATACCTCAACGATCTATTTGGAAATTAAATAAAAAAAGGAAGTTGAGTAGAAAAGAAACTAGAATGAATAAGGAAGTTAAATAAAAATAAAAATGGAAGTTGCAGAAATTTAAAAATGGAAGTTCATTCAAGAAACCATTATACCTTAATGATCTATTTGGAAATTTAATAAAAAAAGGTAGTTTAATAGAAAAGTAAATTGAATAAAAATGGATGTTCAATAAAAATAAAAATTAAAGTTGCATAAAATTTAAAATGGAAGTTCAATGCAGAAACCACTATACCTTAACGATCTGTTTGGAAATTAAATAAAAAAGGAAGTTGAGTAGAAACGAAACTTGAATGAAAAAGGAAGTAAAATAAAAATAAAAATGTAAGTTGCAGAAAATTAAAAATGGAAGTTCATTCAAGAAACCACAATACCTTAACGATCTATTTGGAAATTAAATATAAAAGGAAGTTTAATAGAAAAGTAAATTGAATAAAAATGGTAGTTGAATAAAAATAAATGTGAAAGTTGCATAAAATTAAAAATGGAATTTCAATCCAGAGACCACTATACCTTAACAGTCTATTTGGAAATGGAATAAAAAGGAAGTTGAATAGAAAAAAAAACATGAAGAAAAAAAGTTGTTGAATAGAAATAAAAATGGAATTTGGAGAAAATTAAAATTAGAAGTTCATTCAAGAAACCACCATACATTAACGATGTATTTGGAAATTAAATAAAAAAGGAAGTTGAGTAGAAAAATGATATGAATAAAATTGGAAGTCGAATAAAAATAAAAATGGAAGTGCAGAAAATTTAAAAAGGAAGTTCATTCAAGAAACCAATATACCTTAACGATCTATTTGGAAATTAAATAAAAAAGGAAGTTTAATAGAAAAGTAAATTGAATAAAAATGGAAGTTGAATAAAAATAAAAGTGGAAGTTGCAGAAAATTAAAAATGGAAGATCAATCGAGAAACAACTATACCTTAACGATCTATTTGGAAATTAAATAAAAAAGGAAGTTGAGTAGAAAAGAAACCTGAACAAAAAAGGAAGTTAAATAAAAATAAAAATGAAAGTTGCAGAAAATTGAGAATGGAAGTTCATTCAAGAAACCACTATACCTTAACGATCTGTTTGGAAATTAAACAAAAAAGCAAGTTGAATAGAAAAATAACTTGAATAAAAATGGAAGTTGAATAAAAATAAAAATGAAAGTTGCAGAAAATTAAAAATGGAAGTTCATTCAAGAAACAACTATACCTCAACGATCTATTTGGAAATTAAATAAAAAAAAAAGTTGAATAGAAAAATGACTTGAATAAAATTGGAAGTCGAATAAAAATAAAAATGGAAATTGCCGAAAATTAAAAATGGAAGTTCATTCAAGAAACCACTATACCTTAATGATCTATTTGGAAATTAAATAAAAAAGGAAGTTTAATGGAAAAGTAAATTGAATAAAAATGGATGTTCAATAAAACTAAAAGTGGAAGTTGCAGAAAATTAAAAATGGAAGTTCATTCAAGAAACCACTATACCTTAACGATTTATTTGGAAATTAAATAAAAAAGGAAGTTTAATGGAAAAGTAAAGTGAATAAAAATGGATGTTGAATAAAACTAAAAGTGGAAGTTGCCGAAAATTAAAAATGGAAGTTCATTCAAGAAACCACTATACCTTAACGATCTATTTGGAAATTAAATAAAAAAGGAAGTTTAAAAGAAAAGTAAATTAAATAAAAATGAAAGTTGCATAAAACTTAAAATGGAAGTTCAATGTAGAAACCACTATACCTTAACGATCTATTTGGAAATTAAATAAAAAAGGAAGTTGAGTAGAAAAGAAACCTGAACAAAAAAGGAAGTTAAATAAAAATAAAAATGGAAGTTGCAGAAAATTAAGAATGGAAGTTCATTCAAGAAACCACTATACATTAACGATCTATTTGGAAATTAAATAAAAAAGGAAGTTTAAAAGAAAAGTAAATTAAATAAAAATGGAAGTTGAATAAAAATAAAAATGAAAGTTGCATAAAATTAAAAATGGAAGTTCAGTCCAGAAACCACTATACCTCAACGATCTATTTGGAAATTAAATAAAAAAGGAAGTTTAATGGAAAAGTAAATTGAATAAAAATGGATGTTGAATAAAACTAAAAGTGGAAGTTGCAGAAAATTAAGAATGGAAGTTCATTCAACAAACCACTATACCTTAACGATCTATTTGGAAATTAAATAAAAAAGGAAGTTTTAAAGAAAAGTAAATTAAATAAAAATGGAAGTTGAATAAAAATAAAAATGAAAGTTGCATAAAATTAAAAATGGAAGTTCAGTCCAGAAACCACTATACCTTAACGATCTATTTGGAAATTAAATAAAAAAGGAAGTTTGGTAGAAAAGAAACTAGAATGAAAAAGGAAGTTAAATAAAAATAAAAATGGAAGTTGCAGAAAATTAAAAATGGAAGTTCATTCAAGAAACCACTATACCGTAATGATCTATTTGGAAATTAAATAAAAAAGGAAGTTTAATAGAAAAGTAAATTAAATAAAAATGGAAGTTGAATAAAAATAAAAATGAAAGTTGCATAAAATTAAAAATGGAAGTTAAGTCTAGAAACCACTATACCTTAACGATCTATTTGGAAATTAAATATAAAAGGAAGTTGAGTAGAAAAGAAACTAGAATGAAAAAGGTAGTTAAATAAAAATAAAAATGGAAGTTGCAGAAAATTAAAAATGGAAGTTCATTCTAGAAACCACTATACCTTAACGATCTATTTAGAAATCAAATAAAAAAAGGAAGTTTAATAGAAACGTAAATTGAATAAAAATGGAAGTTGAATAAAAATAAAAATGAAAGTTGCATAAAATTAAAAATGGAAGTTCAATCCAGAAACCACAATACCTTAACAATCTATTTGAAAATTAAATAAAAAAGGAAGTTGAATAGAAAAGAAACTGAATAAAAAAAGAAGTTGAATAGAAATAAAAATGGAAGTTGCAGTAAATTAAAATTGGAAGTTCATTCAAGAAACCACTATACCTTAACGATCTATTTGGAAATTAAATAAAAAAGGAAGTTGAATAGAAAAATAACTTGAATCAAAATGAAAGTCGAATAAAAATAAAAATGGAAGTTGAAGAAAATTAAAAATTGAAATTCATTCAAGAAGCCACTATACCTTAATGATCTGTTTCGAAATTAAATAAAAAAGGAAGTTTAATCGAAAAGTAAATTGAATAAAAATAGTAGTTGAATAAAAATAAAAATGAAAGTTGCACAAAATTAAAAATGGAAGTTCAATCCGGAAACCACTATACCTTAACGATCTATTTGGAAATTAAATAAAAAAAGGAAGTTGAGTAGAAAAGAATGTTGAATGAAAAAGGAAGTAAAATAAAAATAAAAATGGAAGTTGCAGAAAATTAAAAATAGAAGTTCATTCAAGAAACCACAATACCTTAACGATCTATTTGGAAATTAAATAAAAAAGGAAGTTTAATAGAAAAGTAAATTGAATAAAAATGGTAGTTGAATAAAAATAAATGTGAAAGTTGCATAAAATTAAAAATGGAAGTTCAATCCAGAAACCACTATACCTTAACGGTCTATTTGGAAATTAAATAAAAAAGGAAGTTGAATAGAAAAAAACTTGAAGAAAAAAAGTAGTTGAATAGAAATAAAAATGGAAGTTGCAGAAAATTAAAATTAGAAGTTCATTCAAGAAACCACAATACCTTAACGTTGTAATTGGAAATTAAATAAAAATGGAAGTTGAATAGAAAAATGACTTGAATAAAATTGGAAGTTGAATAAAAATAAAAATGGAAGTTGCAGAAAATTAAAAAACGAAGTTAATTCAAGAAACCACTATACCTTAACGATCTGTTTGGAAATTAAATATAAAAGGAAGTTTAATAGAAAAGTAAATGGAATAAAAATGGAAGTTGAATAAAAATAAAAGTGGAAGTTGCAGAAAATTAAAAATGGAAGTTCAATCCAGAAAGTACTATACCTTAACGATCTATTTGGAAATTAAATAAAAAGGAAGTTGAGTAGAAAAGAAACCTGAACAAAAAAGGAAGTTAAATAAAAATAAAAATAGAAGTTGCAGAAAATTAAGAATGAAATTCATTAAAGAAACCACTATACCTTAACGATCTATTTGCAAATTAAACAAAATAGCAAGTTGATTAGAAAAATAAGTTGAATAAAAATGGAAGTTGAATAAAAATAAAAATGAAAGTTGCAGAAAATGAAAAATGAAAGTTCATTCATGAAACCACTATACCTTAACGATCTATTTGGAAATTAAATAAGAAAGGAAGTTTAATAGAAAAAAAATTAAATAAAAATGGAAGTTGAATAAAAATAAAAATGAAAGTTGCGTAAAATTAAAAATGGAAGTTCAGTCCAGAAACCACTATACGTTAACGATCTATTTGAAAATTAAATAAAAGAGGGAGTTGAGTAGAAAAATGACTTGAATAAAATTGGAAGTCGAATAAAAATAAAAATGGAAGCTGCAGAAAATTGAAAAAGGAAGTTCATTCAAGAAACCACTATACCTTAACGATCTATTGGGAAATTTAATAAAAAAGGAAGTTTAATAGAAAAGTAAATTGAATAAAAATGGAAGTTGAATAAAAATAAAAGTGGAAGTTGCAGAAAATTAAAAGTGGAAGTTCAATCAAGAAACCACTATACCTTAACGATCTATTTGGAAATTAAATAAAAAAGGAAGTTGAGTAGAAAAGAAACCTGAACAAAAAAGGAAGTTAAATAAAAATAAAAATGGAAGTTTCAGAAACTTAAGAATTGAAGTTCATTCAAGAAACCACTACACATTAACGATCAATTTGGAAATTAAACAAAAAAGCAAGTCGAATAGAAAAATAACTTGAATAAAAATGGAAGTTGAATAAAAATAAAAATGAAAGTTGCAGGAAATTAAAAATGGAAGTTCATTCAGGAAACCACTATACCTTAACGATCTATTTGGAAATTAAACAAAAAAGCAAGTTGAATAGAAAAATACTTTGAATAAAAATGGAAGTTGAATAAAAATAAAAATTGAAATTGCAGAAAATTAAAAATGGATGTTCATTCAAGAAACCACAATATCTTAACGATCTATTTGGAAATTAAGTAAAAAAGGAATTTAAAAGAAAAGTAAATTAAATAAAAATTGAAGTTGAATAAAAATAAAAATGAAAGTTGCATAAAATTAAAAATGGAAGTTCAGTCCAGAAACCACTATTCCTTAACGAGATATTTGGAAATTAAATAAATAAGGAAGTTGAGTAGAAAAGAAACTAGAATGAAAAAGGAAGTTAAATAAAAATAAAACTGGAAGTTGCAGAAAATTAAAAATGAAAGTTCAATCTAGAAACCACTATACCTTAACGATCTATTTGGAAATTAAATAAAAAAGGAAGTTTAATAGAAAAGTAAATTGAATAAAAATGAAAGTTCAATAAAAAGAAAAATTAAAGTTGCATAAAATTTAAAATGGAAGTTCAATGCCGAAACCATTATACGTTAACGATCTACTTGGAAATTAAATAAAAAAGGGAGTTGAGTAGAAAAGAAACTTGAATGAAAAAGGAAGTAAAATAAAAATAAAAATGGAAGTTGCAGAAAATTAAAAATGGAAGTTCATTCAAGAAACCACAATACCTTAACGATCTATTTGGAAATTAAATAAAAAAGGAAGTTTAACAGAAAAGTAAATTGAATAAAAATGGAAGTTGAATAAAAATAAATGTGAAAGTTGCATAAAATTAAAAATGGAAGTTCAATACAGAAACCACTATACCTTAACGGTCTATTTGGAAATTAAATAAAAAAGGAAGTTGAATAGAAAAAAACTTGAAGAAAAAAAGTAGTTGAATAGAAATAAAAATGGAAGTTGCAGAAAATTAAAATTGGAAGTTCATTCAAGAAACCACTATACCTTAACGATGTATTTGGAAATTAAATAAAAAAAGAAGTTGACTAGACAAATGACTTGAATAAAATTGGAAGTCGAATAAAAATAAAAATGGAAGTTGCAGAAAATTAAAAATGAACGTTCATTCAAGAAACCACTATACCTTAACGATGTATTTGGAAATTAAATAAAATAGGATGTTTAATGAAAAAGTAAATGGAATAAAAATGGATCTTGAATAAAAATAAAAGTGGAAGTTGCAGAAAATTAAAAATGGAAGTTCATTCAAGAAACTACTATACCTTAACGATCTATTTGGAAATTAAATAAAAAAGGAAGTTTAAAAAAAAGTAAATTAAATAAAAATGGAAGTTGCATAAAAATAAAAATGAAAGTTGCATAAAATTAAAAATGGAAGTTCAGTTCGGAAACCACTATACCTTAACGAGATATTTGGAAATTAAATAAATAAGGAAGTTGAGTAGAAAAGAAACTAGAATGAAAAAAGGAAATTAAATAAAAATAAAAATGGCAGTTGCAGAAAATTAAAAATGGAAGTTCATTCAAGAAACCACTATACATTAACGATCTATTTGGAAATTAAATAAAAAAGGAAGTTTAATAGAAAAGTAAATTAAATAAAAATGGATGTTGAATAAAAATAAAAATGAAAGGTGCATAAAATTAAAAATGGAAGTTAAGTCTAGAAACCACTATACCTTAACGATCTATTTGGAAATTAAATATAAAAGCAGGTTGAGTAGAAAAGAAACTAGAATGAAAAAGGAAGTTAAATAAAAATAAAAATGAAAGTAGCAGAAAATTAAAAATGGAAGTCCATTCTAGAAACCACTATACCTTAACGATCTATTATCAAATTAAATAAAAAAGGAAGTTTAATAGAAAAGTAAACTGAATTAAAATGAAAGTTGAATAAAAATAAAAATGAAAGTTGCATAAAATTAAAAAAGGAAGTTCAATCCAAGAACCACTATACCTTAACGATCTATTTGGAAATTAAATAAAAAAGAAAGTTGAGCAGAAAAGAAACTAGAATGAAAAAGGAAGTTTAATAAAAATAAAAATGGAAGTTGCAGAAAATTAAAAATGGAAGTTAATTCAAGAAACCACTATACCTTAACGATCACTTTTGAAATTAAATAAAAAAAGAAGTATAATAGAAAAGTAAATTGAACAAAAATGAAAGTTCAATAAAAATAAAAATTAAAGTTACATAAAATTTAAAATGGAAGTTCAATGCAGAAACCACTATACCATAACGATCTATTTGGAAATTAAATAAAAAAGGAAGTTGAGTAGAAAAGAAACTTGAATGAAAAAGGAAGTAAAATAAAAATAAAAATGGAAGTTGCAGAAAATTAAAAATAGAAGTTCATTCAAGAAACCACAATACCTTAACGATCTATTTGGAAATTAAATAAAAAAGGTAGTTTAATAGAAAATTAAATTGAATAAAAATGAAAGTTTAATAAAAATAAATGTGAAAGTTACATAAAATTAAAAATGGAAGTTCAATACAGAAACCACTATACCTTAACGGTCTATTTGGAAATTAAATAAAAAAGGAAGTTGAATAGAAAAAAACTTGAAGAAAAAAAGTAGTTGAATAGAAATAAAAATGGAAGTTGCAGAAAATTAAAATTAGAAGTTCATTCAAGAAACCACTATACCTTAACGATGTATTTGGAAATTAAATAAAAATGGAAGTTGAATAGAAAAATGAATTGAATAAAATTGGAAGTTGAATAAAAATAAAAATGGAAGTTGCAGAAAATTAAAAAAGGAAGTTAATTCAAGAAACCACTATACCTTAACGATCTGTTTGGAAATTAAATATAAAAGGAAGTTTAATAGAAAAGTAAATTGAATAAAAATGGAAGTTGAATAAAAATAAAAGTGGAAGTTGCAAAAAATTAAAAATGGAAGTTCAATACAGAAAGTACTATACCTTAACGATCTATTTGGAAATTAAATAAAAAGGAAGTTGAGTAGAAAAGAAACCTGAACAAAAAAGGAAGTTAAATAAAAATAAAAATAGAAGTTGCAGAAAATTAAGAATGAAACTTCATTAAAGAAACCACTATACCTTAACGATCTATTTGGAAATTAAACAAAATAGCAAGTTGATTAGAAAAATAACTTGAATAAAAATGGAAGTTGAATAAAAATAAAAATGAAAGTTGCAGAAAATGAAAAATGAAAGTTCATTCAAGAAACCACTATACCTTAACGATCTATTTGGAAATTAAATAAGAAATGAAGTTTAATAAAAAAAAAATTAAATAAAAATGAAAGTGGCGTAAAATTAAAAATGGAAGTTCAGTCCAGAAACCACTATACGTTAACGATCTATTTGAAAATTAAATAAAAGAGGAAGTTGAGTAGAAAAGAAACTAGAATGAAAAAGGAAGTTAAATAAAAATAAAAATTGAAGTTGCAGAAAATTAAAAATTGAACTTCATTCAAAAAACCACTATACCTTAACGATCTATTTGGAAATTAAATAAAAAAGGAAGTTTCATAGAAAAGTAAATTAAATAAAAATGGAAGTTGAATAAAAATAAAAATGAAAGTTGCATGAGATTAAAAATGAAAGTTCAGTCCAGAAACCACTATACCTTAACAATCTATTTGGAAATTAAATATAAAAGGAAGTTGAGTAGAAAAGAAACTAAAATGAAAAAGGAAGTTAAATAAAAATAAAAAAGGAAGTTGCAGAAAATTAAAAATGGAAGTTCATTCTAGAAACCACTATACCTTAACGATCTATTTTGAAATTAAATAAAAAAGGAAGTTTAATAGAAAAGTAAATTGAATAAAAATGGAAGTTGAATAAAAATAAAAATGAAAGTTGCATAAAATTAAAAATGGAAGTTCAATGCAGAAACCACAATACCTTAATGATCTATTTGGAAATTAAATAAAAAAGGAAGTTGGGCAAAAAAGAAACTTGAATGAAAAAGGTAGTAAAATAAAAATAAAAATGAAAGTTGCAGAAAATTAAAAATGGAAGCTCATTCAAGAACCACAATACCTTAACGATCTATTTGGAAATTAAATAAAAAAGGAAGTTTAATAGAAAAGTAAATTGAATAAAAATGGAAGTTGAATAAAAATAAAAATGAAAGTTGCATAAAATTAAAAATGGAAGTTCACTCCAGAAACCACTATACCTTAACGGTATATTTGGAAATTAAATAAAAAAGGAAGTTGAATAGGAAAAAAACTTGAAGAAAAAAAGAAGTTGAATAGAAATAAAAATGAAAGTTGCAGAAAATTAAAATTGGAAGTTCATTCAAGAAACCACTATACCTTAACGATGTATTTGGAAATTAAATAAAAAAGGAAGTTGAATAGAAAAATGACTTGAATAAAATTGGAAGTCGAATAAAAGTAAAAATGGAAGTTGCAGAAAATTAAAAAGGGAAGTTCATTCAAGAAACCCCTATACCTTAACGATCTATTTGGAAATTAAATAAAAAAGGAAGTTTAATAGAAAAGTAAATTGAATAAAAATGGATGTTGAATAAAAATAAAAGTGGAAGTTGCAGAAAATTAAAAGTGGAAGTTCAATCAAGAAACCACTATACGTTAACGATCTATTTGGAAATTAAATAAAAAAGGAAGTTGAGTAGAAAAGAAACCTGAACAAAAAAGGAAATTAAACAAAAATAAAAATGGAAGTTGCAGAAAATTAAGAATGGAAGTGCATTCAAGAAACCACTATACCTTAACGATGTATTTGGAAATTAAATAAAAAAGGAAGTTGAATAGAAAAATAAATTGAATAAAAATGGAAGTTGAATAAAAATAAAAATGAAAGTTGCAGAAAATTAAAAATGAAAGTTCATTCAAGAAACCACTATACCTTAACGATCTATTTGGAAATTAAATAAAAAAGGAAGTTTAATAGAAAAGTAAATTAAATAAAAATGGAAGTTCAATAAAAATAAAAACGAAAGTTACATAAAATTAAAAATGGAAGTTCAGTCCAGAAACCACTATACCTTAACGATTTATTTGGAAATTAAATAAAAAAGGAAGTTGAGTAGAAAAGAAACTAGAGTGAAAAAATTAGGTAAATAAAAATAATAATGGAAGTTGCAAAAAATTAAAAATGGAAGTTCATTCTAGAAACCACTATACCTTAATGATCTATTTTGAAATTAAATAAAAAAGGAAGTTTAATAGAAAAGTAAATTCAATAAAAATGGAAGTTGAATAAAAATAAAAGTGGAAGTTGCAGAACATTAAAAATGAAAGTTTAATCCAGGAACTACTATACCTTAACGATCTATTTGGAAATTAAATAAAAAAGGAAGTAGAGTAGAAAAGAAAGTTGAATGAAAAAGGAAGAAAAAAAAAATGGAAGTTGCAGAAAATTATAAATGGAAGTTCATTCAAGAAACCACTATACCTTAACGATGTATTTGGAAATTAAATAAAAAAGGAAGTTGAATAGAAAAATGACTTCAATAAAATTGGAAGTCGAATAAAAATAAAAATGGAAGTTGCAGAAAATTAAAAAAGGAAGTTCATTCAAGAAACCCTATGCCTTAACGATCTATTTGGAAATTAAATAAAAAAGGAAGTTTAATAGAAAAGTAAATTGAATAAAAATGGAAGTTGAATAAAAATAAAAGTGGAAGTTGCCGAAAATTAAAAATGGAAATTAAATCCAGAAACCACTATACCTTAACGATCTATTTGGAAATTAAATAAAAGAGGAAGTTGAGTAGAAAAGAAACCTGAACAAAAAAGGAAATTAAATAAAAATAAAAATGGCAGTTGATAATTTAGAATGGAAGTTCATTCAAGAAACCCCGATACCTTAACGATCTATTTGGAAATTAAATAAAAAAGCAAGTTGAATAGAAAAATAACTTGAATAAAAATGGAAGTTGAATAAAAATAAAAATGAAATTTGCAGAAAATTAAAAATGGTAGTTCATTCAAGAAACCACTATACCTTAACGATCTATAGCGACCCCGGTCTTTTCCCATTTGATTATTATATTCGGACTTAGGTTCCGTAGATTCTGTCATTTTATAATTGTTGTTGTTGTCCCTTATTTTCTCATTTGGAATTAGAGGATGTGTTGGGCAGGTTTGTTTCAGGTTGGTTGGGTTTAGAAACCAAGTGTTGCTGTCCAGGTTTTTGGTTCTTCGCTCGAGCGAGGAGTTGTTCGCTCGAGCGAGAGGTTGCGTCTGATTTGGACCTGTAGCTGTGCATTCTTGGCTCGAGCGAGCTTTTCTTCGCTCGAGCGAGTTAGTTTGTTCTTCGCTCGAGCAATAGTTCCTTCGCTCGAGCGTGTGTCTGGTTACAGACCTGTGGGTTTGAGTTCTTCGCTCGATCGAGTTTTCTTTCGCTCGAGCGAGCTTTTGGGTTGTTGGCTCGAGCAAGGCTTCCTTGGCTCGAGCGTTGCTTTTCTGTGTCTGGTCGCTCGAGCGACCATGTCTTCGCTCGAGCGAGCCTGTCCAGTTTATATACACAGCAGCGGGTTTTGATCAGTCTTTTTCATTCTCTTTTGATTCCAAACCCTAGGTCCGACTTCTCTCTCTCCCTACTCACCTTCTTTCTTAGATTTGATCCACATAGGGTGTGTTTCTACCCTAGATCCTTCATTAAAAAGATAGAGGGAGTCGAGGGCTTTCATTTAATCTGAACATTTGGCGATTTGGAGCACTTTGGTATTTGGGCACTCATCTTTGTCTTCACCATTTGTGTTGTTTTCTTCGAGGTAGGGATTTCCTACTCCATTTTATAGGTTTTGTTCTAAGCTTTGGTAATTTGATATGTTGGGGATACCTTGGTAAATTTTGGGAAAAACCCTAGTTGTACTATTGAATTAATTTGTATAAGTAATTCGTGGAATTGGGAAAAGATGGTTAAATTCATGGAATTGGGGAATTCATTGATTAAATAGCGTAATTGGGTAATTGGAATCATTTGTCTATTGAATTGTTGACATAGTTATTTTCAGTTTAGAAATAACTGTTTTGGGCTATCGGTGGAGGATAGTCGTGATTGTTGTAGACATTGCATGTGGATTAGGAATAACTGAAACTAATCACATTGGTTAAGTCATTAATTTTGACTATGGCATTGATACAGAAAATACGTGTATTGATTGAGCATTGTATTTGCATACATTGTTTTGTGTGTGGGAGGAGATAGGGGATGTACTCCACGGTTTAGGGGAAGATAGGGGATGGACCTCTAAACCGGATTTTGTTTGGGAGGAGATAGGGGATGGACTCCATTAGCCTCACTTTTGTGTATGCTTATTTATATAGAAGTGTTTTATTGATACAGCACTAAAATGTGTATCAATCTGGAAGTATGAAGTGTTTGATTTGAGCTTGAGTCTCATTTGTTTGTTGATATTGGAAAGATGTGAATATGATATATGTGATTCACTGTTGTAAGTTTGGCCAGGTTCTGAGCCATGTTGATAAAATTGGAAAGTAAAACGTATCTTTGGCAATAGTGTCATGAGACTGTAAAATGAAGTAATTGATTATCTTAGTTAACCATCTGTTGAATGCTATTGCTTTATTCATTGCTTATATGTGGTTTAGTATATTTCTATTGGGCTGTGGCTCACTCTTTATGGGAACATCATTTTCAGGTTCAGGTGATAAACTACCTCCAAGGACTTAGCTTGGGAGGGTTTGGCTTCTGGATTGAAGAAGACTACCTTTAGTTAATAGTTTTTATTTATTAGTACATGTAAACATTCAAGCCTAGGGCTTTTCTTGTGTTGAGATTAGAACTCATATTTTTTAATCCAAGTGCTGGCTTGGAAAGATGTAAGCCTGTAGGGCATTTTATTCGATGTTACATGTAATGCTTTATTTACTAATACTCTGATGAATGAATTAATAAATTGTCTTCTTTAAATAATGCATGTCAATGATATATAATGAGTTAATTTTGAGGGCGTTACACAATCTATTTGGAAATTAAATAAAAAAGGAAGTTTAATAGAAAAGTAAATTAAATAAAAATGGAAGTTGAATTAAAATAAAAATGAAAGTTACAGAAAATTAAAAATGGAAGTTCAGCCCAGAAACCACTATACCTTAACGATCAGTTTGGAAATTAAATAAAAAAGGAAGTTAAGTAGAAAATGAACTAGAATGAAAAAGGAAGTTAAATAAAAATAAAAATGGAAGTTGCAGAAAATTAAAAATGGAAGTTCTTTCAAGAAACCACTATACCTTAACGATCTATTTGAAAATTTATTAAAAAAAGAAGTTTAATAGAAAAGCAAATTGAATAAAAATGGAAGTTGAATAAAAATAAAAATGAAAGTTGCAAAAAATCAAAAATGGAAGTTCAGTCCAGAAACCACTATACCTTAACGATATATTTGGAAATTAAATAAAAAAGGAAGGTTAATAGAAAAAAAACTTGAAGAAAAAAAGAAGTTGAATAGAAATAAAAATGGAAGTTGCAGAAAATTAAAATTGGAAGTTCATTCAAGAAGCCACTATACCTTAACGATGTATTTGGAAATTAAATAAAAAAGGAAGTGGAATAGAAAAATTACTTGAATAAAATTGGAAGGTGAATAAAAATAAAAATGGAAGCTGCAGAAAATTAAAAATGGAAGTTCATTCAAGAATCCACTATACCTTAATGATCTATTTGGAAATTAAATAAAAAAGGAAGTTTAATAGAAAAATAAATTGAATAAAAATGGAAGTTGAATAAAAATAAAAGTGGAAGTTGCAGAAAATTAAAAAATGGAAGTTCAGTCCAGAAACCACTATACTTTAACGATCTATTTGGAAATTAAATAAAAAAGGAAGTTGAGTAGAAAAGAAACTAGAATGAAAAAAGAAGTTAAATAAAAATAAAAATGAAAGTTGCAGAAAATTAAAAATGGAAGTTCATTCAAGAAACCACTACACCTTAACGATCTATTTGGAAATTAAATAAAAAAGGAAGTTTAATAGAAAAGTAAATTGAATAAAAATGGAAGTTGAATAAAATTAAAAATGAAAGTAGCATAAAATTAAAAATGGAAGTTCAATCCAGAATCCACTTTACCTTAACGATGTATTTGGAAATTAAATAAAAAAGGAAGTTGAACAGAAAAAAAATTTGAAGAAAAAAAGAAGTTGAATAGAAATAAAAATGGAAGTTTCAGAAAATTAAAATTGGAAGTTCATTGAAGAAACCACTATACCTTAACGATGTATTTGGAAATTAAATAAAAAAGGAAGTTGAATAGAAAAATGACTTGAATAAAATTGGAAGTCGAATAAAAATAAAAATAAAAAAGGAAGTTGCAGAAAATTAAAAATGGAAGTTAATTCGAGAAACCACTATACGTTAACGATCTACTTGGAAATTAAATAAAAAAGGAAGTTTAATAGAAAAGTAAATTGAATAAAAAAGGATGTTGAATAAAAATAAAAGTGGAAGTTGCAGAAAATTAAAAGTGGAAGTTCAATCAAGAAACCACTATACCTTAACGATCTATTTGGAAATTAAATAAAAAAGGAAGTTGAGTAGAAAAGAAACTAGAATGAAAAAGGAAGTTAAATAAAAATAAAAATGAAATTTGCAGAAAATTAAAAATGGAAGTTCATTCTACAAACCACTATACCTTAACGATCTATTTTGAAATTAAATAAAAAAGGAAGTTTAATAGAAAAGTAAATTGAATAAAAATGGAAGTTGAATAAAAATAAAAATGAAAGTTGCAGAAAATTAAAAATGAAAGTTCAATCCAGGAACCACTATACCTTAACGATCTATTTGGAAATTAAATAAAAAAGGAAGTTTAATAGAAAAGTAAATTAAATAAAAATGGAAGTTGAATAAAAATAAAAATGAAAGTTGCATAAAATTAAAAATGGAAGTTCAGTCCAGAAACCACTATACCTTAACGATATATTTGGAAATTAAATAAAAAAGGAAGTTGAGTAGAAAAGAAACTAGAATGAAAAAGGAAGTTAAATAAAAACAAAAATGGAAGTTGCAGAAAATTAAAAATGGAAGTTCATTCTAGAAACCACTATACCTTAACGATCTATTTTGAAATTAAATAAAAAAGGAAGTTTAATAGAAAAGTAAATTGAATTAAAATGGAAGTTGAATAAAAATAAAAATGAAAGTTGCATAAAATTAATAATGGAAGTTCAATCCAGGAACCACTATACCTGAACGATCCATTTGGAAATTAAATAAAAAAGGAAGTGGAGTAGAAAAGAAACTAGAATGAAAAAGGAAGTTAAATAAAAATAAAAATGGAAGTTGCAGAAAATTAAAAATGGAAGTTCATTCTAGAAACCACTATACCTTAACGATCTATTTTCAAATTAAATAAAAAAGGAAGTTTAATAGAAAAGTAAATTGAATTAAAATGGAAGTTGAATAAAAATAAAAATGAAAGTTGCATAAAATTAATAATGGAAGTTCAATCCAGGAACCACTATATCTGAACGATCTATTTGGAAATTAAATAAAAAAGGAAGTGGAGTAGAAAAGAAACTAGAATGAAAAACGAAGTTAAATAAAAATAAAAATGGAAGATGTAGAAAATTAAAAATGGAAGTTCATTAAAAAAACCACTATACCTTAACGATCTATTTGGAAATTAAAAAAAAAAAGGAAGTTTAATAGAAATGTAAATTGAATAAAAATGGAAGTTTAATAAAAATAAAAATTAAAGTTGCATAAAATAAAAAATGGAAGTTCAATGCAGAAACCACTATACCTTAAAGATCTATTTGAAAATTAAATAAAAAAGGAAGTTTACTAGAAAAGTAAATTGAATAAATATGGAAGTTGAATAAAAATAAAAATGAAAGTTGCATAAAACTAAAAATGGATGTTCAATCTAGGAACCACTATACCTAAACGATCTATTTGGAAATTAAATAAAAAAGGAAGTTGAGTAGAAAAGAAACTTGAATGAAAAAGGAAGTAAAATAAAAATAAAAATGGAAGTTGCAGAAAATTAAAAATGGAAGTTCATTCAAGAAACCACTATACCTTAACGATCTATTTCGAAATTAAATAAAAAAGGAAGTTGAATAGAAAAATGATTTGAATAAAAGTGGAAATTTAATAAAAATAAAAATGGAAGTTCATTAAAGAAACCACTATACCTTAACGATCTATTTGGAAATTAAATAAAAAAGGAAGTTCAATTGAAAAGTAAATTGAATAAAAATGGAAGTTGAATAAAAATAAAGTGAAAGTTGCATAAAATTAAAAATGGAAGTTCAATCCCGGAACTAAATACCTTAACAATCTATTTGAAAATTAAATAAAAAAGGAAGTTGAATAGAAAAGAAACTGAATAAAAAAAGAAGTTGAGTAGAAACAAAAATGGAAGTTGCAGAAAATTAAAATTGGAAGTTCATTCAAGAAACCACTATACTTCAACGATCTATTTGGAAACTAAATGAAAGAGGAAGTTGAATAGAAAAATAACTTGAATAAAAATGGAAGTCGAATAAAAATAAAAACGGAAGTTGAAGAAAATTAAAAATTGAAGTTCAATCAAGAAACCACTATACCATAACGATCTGTTTGGAAATTAAATAAAAAAGGAAGTTTAATAGAAAAGTAAATTGAATAAGAATAGAAGTTGAATAAAAATAAAAATGATAGTTGCATAAAATTAAAAATGGAAGTACAATGCAGAAACCACTATACCTTAACGATCTATTTGGAAATTAAATAAAAAAGGAAGTTGAGTAGAAAAGAAACTTGAATGAAAAAAGAAGTTAAATAAAAATAAAAATGAAAGTTGCAGAAAATTAAAAATGGAAGTTCATTAAAGAAACCTAATAGAAAAGTAAATTGAATAAAAATGGAAGTTGAATAAAAATAAAAATGAAAGTTGCATAAAATTAAAAATGGTAGTTAATTCAAGTAACCACTATACGTTAACGATCTATTTGGAAATTAAATAAAAAAGGAAGTTTAATAGAAAAGTAAATTGAATAAAAATGGATGTTGAATAAAAATAAAAATGAAAGTTGCATAAAATTAAAAATGAAAGTTCAATCCAGAAACCGCTATACCTTAACGATCTATTTGGAAATTAAATAAAAAAGGAAGTTGAACAGAAAAAAAAAACTTGAAGAAGAAAAGAATGAATAGAAATAAAAATGGAAGTTGCAGAAAATTAAAATTGGAAGTTCATTCAAGAAACCACTATACCTTAACGATGTATTTGGAAATTAAATAAAAAAGGAAGTTGAATAGAAAAATGACTTGAATAAAATTGGAAGTCGAATAAAAATAAAAAAGGAAGTTGCAGAAAATTAAAAATGGAAGTTAATTCAAGTAACCACTATACGTTATCGATCTATTTGGAAATTAAATAAAAAAAGAAGTTTAATAGAAAAGTAAATTGAATAAAAATGGATGTTGAATAAAAAGAAAAGTGGAAGTTGCAGAAAATTAAAAGTGGAAGTTCAATCAAGAAACCACTATACCTTAACGATCTATTTGTAAATTAAATAAAAAAGGAAGTTGAGTAGAAAAGTAACCTAAACAAAAAAGGAAATTAAACAAAAATAAAAATGGAAGTTGCAGAAAATTAAGAATGGAAGTTCATTCAAGAAACCACTATACCTTAACGATGTATTTGGAAATTAAATAAAAAAGGAAGTTAAATAGAAAAATAAATTGAATAAAAATGGAAGTTGAATAAAAATAAAAATGAAAGTTGCAGAAAATTAAAATTGAAAGTTCATTCAAGAAACCACTATACCTTAACGATCTATTTGGAAATTAAATAAAAAAGGAAGTTTAATAGAAAAGTAAATTAAATAAAAATGGAAGTTGAATAAAAATAAAAATGAAAGTTGCATAAAATTAAAAATGGAAGTTCAGTCCAGAAACCACTATATGTTAACGATTTATTTGGAAATTAAATAAAAAATGAAGTTAAGTAGAAAAGAAACTAGAATGAAAAAAGTAGTTAAATAAAAATAAAAATGGAAGTTGCAGAAAATTAAAAATGGAAGTTCATTCTAGAAACCACTATACCTTAATGATCTATTTTGAAATTAAATAAATAAGGAAGTTTAATAGAAAAGTAAATTCATTAAAAATAGAAGTTGAATAAAAATAAAAGTGGAAGTTGCAGAAAATTAAAAATGAAAGTTTAATCCAGGAACTACTATACCTTTAACGATCTATTTGGAAATTAAATAAAAAAGGAAGTAGAGTAGAAAAGAAAGTTGAATGAAAAATGAAGAAAAAAAAAATGGAAGTTGCAGAAAATTATAAATGGAAGTTCATTCAAGAAACCACTATACCTTAACGATGTATTTGGAAATTAAATAAAAAAGGAAGTTGAATAGAAAAATGACTTGAATAAAATTGGTAGTCGAATAAAAATAAAAATGGAAGTTGCAGAAAATTAAAAAAGGAAGTTCATTCAAGAAACCCTATATCTTAACGATCTATTTGGAAATTAAATAAAAAAGGAAGTTTAATAGAAAAGTAAATTGAATAAAAATGGAAGTTGAATAAAAATAAAAGTGGAAGTTGCCGAAAATTAAAAATGGAAGTTCAATCCAGAAACCACTATACCTTAACGATCTATTTGGAAATTAAATAAAAAAGGAAGTTGAGTAGAAAAGAAACCTGAACAAAAAAGGAAATTAAATAAAAATAAAAATGGAAGTTGCAGAAAATTAAAAATGGAAGTTCATTCAAGAAACCACTATACCTTAACGATCTATTTGAAAATTAATTAAAAAAGGAAGTTTAATAGAAAAGCAAATTGAATAAAAATGGAAGTTGAATAAAAATAAAAATGAAAGTTGCAAAAAATTAAAAATGGAAGTTCAATCCAGAAACCACTATACTTTAACGATATATTTGAAAATTAAATAAAAAATGAAGTTGAATAGGAAAAAAAACTTGAAGAAAAAAAGAAGTTGAATAGAAATAAAAATGGAAGTTGCAGAAAATTAAAATTGGAAGTTCATTCAAGAAACCACTATACCTTAACGATGTATTTGGAAATTAAATAAAAAAGGAAGTGGAATAGAAAAATGACTTGAATAAAATTGGAAGTCGAATAAAAATAAAAATGGAAGCTGCAGAAAATTAAAAATGGAAGTTTATTCAAGAAACCACTATACCTTAACGATCTATTTGGAAATTAAATAAAAAAGGAAGTTGAGTAGAAAAGAAACTTGAATGAAAAAAGAAGTTAAATAAAAATAAAAATAAAAGTTGCAGAAAATTAAAAATGCAAGTTCATTAAAGAAACCACTGTACCTTAACGATCTATTTGGAAATTAAATAAAAAAGGAAGTTTAATAGAAAAGTAAATTGAATAAAAATGGAAGTTGAATAAAAATAAAAATGAAAGTTGCATAAAATTAAAAATGGAAGTTCAATCCAGAAACCACTTGTAGCAACCCTCGCCTTCCTCTTGTCATACTTGCATACATTTATGCATGATCTTGTCTTGTTATATTGTTTTGCAAGTTTTGCCTTGCCTTGTTTTCTTTAAGTGTTGGTTGCATGATTTTTGTTCCTTGCTTGGTGTGTAGCCGAGGTCATCTTTAGCCTAGTTCACCCTTGAACCTTTGTACCTTGAGCTACCTTGGAACCACTTTAGTTGACCTCTACCTTCGCCCTGACATATTGGCCGAGATGTCATTATCTAGGCCGAGGTGTTCATCACCAAGGGCGAGATGTGCACCATCTAGGCCGAGATGTCACCTTTGCACCTAGTGATCTTGTCCTGGAGTGGTATGACCTAGACCGAGATGTGGCACATCTAGGCCGAGGTGTGGCACAGTTTAGTCTAGTGTCGTCCTTCCAAGCCGATGTCTTTGTTCCCCTTGATTTCCGAAGTCCTGCCCTTAGCCGATATCATTGCTTGCCGATGTGTCTTGCCATCTAGCTTGTTGAATACGCTTTGTCATAGACTTGTCCTATCAATCAATCACCTTTTGAGTGAACCAACCCGGTAGCGCCACGTGTCCGAGCTGAGTGTTACGACAGCCGGCAGACCTAGAAACAAATCATTTTTGTCTCAAATCTTTGCCTTTGGAGAGAGAAGCTCTAGAGAAAGGAGGAGGAATTCTTGAGTGAGAGTAGATCTTCCAAGCTTGATCTTCGAGGTTTGAACCGTTAGGTTCGAGTTTTGAGGTTAGAATCTTAACCTACTTTTGTTGTTCTTATTGATCATCTAGCTGCATTGCATGATTGAATCTGTTTTGCATGTCATGCATCAATTTGCAGTTGGTTTTGGAAGAGAAAGATAGTAGACACATGTTCTTGAAGAAAGTTTCGTTTTGATCCGAAAGTTTGGAACAAGAACCATGTTTTTGTGTTTGTTCTTGCATGACCTTTTGTATGGGTACCCAGGTCCATGTTTTTTTTAAACTCATGACATGAAATCTTAGATTTTGTAATAAGTTATGATCTTTGCATACATTTTCTTCATGATCATGTTCATCACGTTCCTCGTGTTCTTCAAAAAGGGAAACCCGGGTTTTTCCCGACCTTGCTTTTGAATGTGGCCATTGGGACCACACCTCGGCAAGGAGGTGTGGGACCTCGGCGAAGACCTGGTTGGTACCCAGTGTGTTTTCATGAGAGAAAGCAGTGCTTAAACTCCCAGCATGTATTGCTTCGTTATTGACTTGGATCTGGTGGGAACGCCCGGATCATTTACTTGCATGTGAAGCTTGTTTTGAGAATGTGATTGCCGTGTGATTGTAGGACCTTGATCTTGCGTTGAGCCTACACCTGAAGAACTAGGTGAGTGGTATTTTTAATAAAGTTATGTTATAAAGATTTGATAAAGCTTGCTTCGCTTGTTTTGATGAAAGTATTTGTTGAGCATGAATGAATATCCTAGTTTTGTATATTAAGTATAAGTTTTTCCTGGATGACCTTCTCGGATAGTCCCTTGTGCTGGAGGACTCTAAACGTTTGCAGTACCATCGTGTTAAAGCGGGCTACGGGCCTAAGTAACACAAGTTCCATCGTGTTAAAGCAGGCCACGGGCCTAAGTAACACAAGTCCCATCGTGTTAAAGCAGGCTACGGGCTTAAGTAACACAAGTTTCATCGTGTTAAAGCGGGCTACGGGCCTAAGTAACACAAGTCCCATCGTGTTAAAAAGGGCTACAGGCCTAAGTAACAGAAGTCCCTCGTGCTGGAGGACTCTAAATTTTCGCAGCACCCTTGCCTAATCGATTATGGATCGGTTATTCCCTCGTTTTGCCACTGACGGTTTACCGCGTGGGTTTGCTTGTTCGGAATGCTATCGTTTTGTACCTCGCCGATGTTAGTGAGCATCCCTTAGAGCTGTAAGGCTTTGTTAGAGGATCACGATTCATCCCTTGATTTGTAAAGTTTTGATAATGTTTCGTTTTGAAAGGACTTCGGCTATTGTTCATGCTAAACCTTTATTATTTGTACCATTCACTGAGTATCTAAGCTCACCCTCTCTATATATATGTAAGTGATGAGCAGGACGCCGACGACGCCTAGTTGTGTTTTTGAAAGCTTGTTTTGGATCCATGATTTTGTCGACTTTGTTTTGTATTCACGTCGGCGATGTCATTTTTATGTCGGCAAATCTTGAAAATTATGCTTCTTAGCTTGTATTCACTGTATTTTGTATATGTCGGCTTGAGAAGCCTTTTGATCAAGATGTAATACGTATTTTTGTTTGTTGTATTCAAGTTGTAAAGATGTATGCCATTCCATTTGACCTATGCACTGCTCTTATGGACCACTTGTGTTTTAAATTATTGCTTCCGCACTTGTGAGCCCCATATATTTGTACTCTGTTTGTGTGTGGATTTCGTAAGATGGCCTTCGGTAATCTCAGATTACTGGCCATCACGGCACCAAACTACTAGGGGCAGTTTGGGGTCGTGACAGAATGGTATCTGTACGGGGAGCAAATATTTCAGCAAGCCCGTACTCCTTTCTTCCAAGCTCCGTTTCTGTCCGATCACCTGAAAGCACAATGAGGGTGAGCTACCCGGCGGTGTGTGGCCGGAAAACCCCTCCGACGATCTAATTAGCACACACCTTAGGGAGAGGAGAGAGAGAGTGAGAGAGTGTTTGATTGTAGGAGTTCCTTACCCCAGTGTTCGTCTGTCCGCGTATGGGGGGCGCAGTCATGCTTATATACCTTCTGCGCCCCAAATCTACTCCTAGCGATCTCTCAACACGTGACACTGCTATCACATCTGTCAGCGTAAACCTTGCTGAGCACCACCTAACCCAACTGCCTGCCCATGCTCCTGGGAGCTCGGCAGCCGGGCAGTATCATCTTGGCCATCATCTGCCATGCTACGTTTCATGCCCAAGTACTCCAACAGCTAAGCTCAGATGAGGACCAGACTCGGCGGCATCTCGGCAAAGCCGAGCTCGAGACTATTCACACTTGTCTGCGGTCGACCTACCTGCCGAGCAAACAGGTACCTCGGTCCAACCTTGCCTTTCTGGGCGCCGGTCACTTAACTTGACCGGCTTCGCCTCTGCCAAACATGTAGCTCGGTCTAACCAAGCGTTGCCTTAACCGAGCAACTTCTTTCCAAACTAGGCCACACATCCTCGGCCCAACACTTGCCTGACCCAAATCTGTCCAGCAAAACTCTGTCTGGCCTAGATCTGTCCGGCCCAGTACCAGATGATAAATCTCCCTCTCAATTGCCCCTTAATTCCGTCCGCGCGAGCGTGACTGGGATTACCTATACTGATCGGGATAATCTTTTCCTTGGTCCGCAGTTTGCAGAATACCGATCAGGCCGGTTATTATTCCTGGCTTCAGAACTTGCCCGGTTCAACTTCTCAGTTTTTCATTCCTGTCTTCAAGACCAGCCCGGTTGACTCCTCGGTCGTCGTCTCGCCTGACCTTCCTGTCGCTTCAACTCTGACGCTGCATTAATGGGAACACGTGTCGTCCTTCTATTCGCCCTCGAGCGGCTAACCCAGCCGTCTTTGCAAATTTGAATTTGGGCGGTTTCTTACCCTTTATATGCATGCCCCTACCCTCTTCCTTCCGTTCTTACTGCCTCTCTTGCTTATCAAGCTTCACAGAGCTCCTGCCCCTTGTTCCTTGCCAACACTGAGTTTGTGCTTGAAGAAGAGGACTCTGCCCTACGCTCGTAAGTCCTCAAACTTCTCTTTTGTTGTCGTTTTCTTTGATATTTCACATATTAGTGCATGAAATCATAGCTTTTAGGCCTTAGGCACCTAAAACCATCCCAAACCCTCCATTGTTAACGGTGTTCTTCATTTTTCCTGAAGAACACTGAAGAACTGGGGCGGACCGGGCTCCTGGTCTTCATTTGATCCAAAAAACCAATCTAACCGAGCAAATAACATGTTTGTCTCAACCCTAGTAAAAATCGAGATAGCAAAAGGAATCGGACGCTCGACCGGGCTAACATCTGGTCTGCTTGGGCGACCGAGCTCCTTAGTTAGCTTAGACGACCAAGGTGGCTTGGCACTCTTAATGACCGAGCTAAAGTCCAGCTCCCTTCGTACGACCGCGCTCACACTTACACTTGCCATCATTTTCTTGCAGAGTCCAAGGGGACCACTGTCCATTCCTGAGGCTCTCAAGGCCGAGCAACAACCAATTACCACAGTGCCAAACCCCTCAGCCGAGCTATCCTAGGCCGGCCACAAATGGGGAAATTTCGATTTCTCGTAGATACTCCGGCTGCATTGGCTGCGTCCAGGGAGGAATACGGCATCCGGGCCGATGTCCACCTTGAACTTGCAGAAATTGAGACAACGCCTTGGGGCAGGGAGGAATGCCCCTTCACCGTGCTATCCATCTTCGAAGGGGGCCTTCGTTTCCCACTCAACCCATTGATCACCGAGTTCCTCCGCCGCACCGGGCTTGCACCCACTCAAGTGTCCACCAACACCTACCGAATAATAAACGGTGTGCACGAACTTAACAACCGGCTAGGCACAAACTTAGGCTTAGCCAAGATATTGCGACAATATACTCTCGGTCACACCGGCGATGGTCTCGCTTACTATCTTAAGATCAGGCTGGGCAAAGAAAAAATCGTGACCGGAACACCGGACAAAGACTTGCACGATGACGATTTTTTCTGGGTAACCGGTAATTACGAAACAGCCGAGGTACCGGGTTGGTTCATAAGCAAGAAATTCGGTTCCACATGTAAGCCGTGCTGTCTTGTTTGGTCAATTTGTTTTAACTATTCTGTGCTTAACCATTTACCTATTCCTCATGCAGTAATTCAAGCCTTGCAAGCGAACTACCAATACCCCAACGTAGAAGCAATTCGGACCGTGCTCCGCTACAGCCACCGAGATTGCAATGAATTGCTCAGCTACGTGCCAACTTATAGATACTCAGCACCATGCCGGAGTAAAGTTACAGACTTTCTCCGTGCTCCAACTCCTCCCCGAGATCTAACTCTGCCAGACGTCCCGTTTATCCAGTTATCCGAAGCCGAGGAGATGGTGAAAATGAGTCGTATTAAGAACTTGCTAACCGCGACATCGGTCGAGATACCGAGCATTGTCCCCCATTCCCAAGTTGCCAGTGAATCCAGCGGCCCTGTGGTCGCCTTGGCATCTCCAGCTGCCGGGCAATCCAGGCAAGAAGCTCGCTGGGCTAGCAAAAGGCCTCGCGCAGATCCATCTGCCGAGCTGGTTGCCGAGCTCTCCACCGAGCAACCCACAGAAGCCGCAGACCCAACTCCTACATGGTGGCCGCAGCTTAAGCACCGGGGAAAAGACATCCCGGCTAACGCTTCGATCAAGGGTGATAAAAAGCACCTGCTTGCCTTTGATCTCTCAAAAGCCCTGCTTTTGCCGAGCGATGTGGTCGGTAGCGACCATGTTCCGGACACTCGGCTTGTGAAGTCTTCAGTAAAGTCCATGGCCAGGGTAAGTCTTAATCTTCTGCTGGAATTTTTGTGAAGTGTTTGCACGGTTTCTAATTTGTCCCAGCTTTATTGTTGCAGGCTATCCAAAAGCAGCACCTGGTCCTGGAGCGAATCCACTGACTGCGGCAGAAGGCGAATGACGCTGCTGGCCAAGTCCATAGTCTGCAGACCGAGCTCGGCCGAGCAAAGTCCTCACTTCAAGTGGCCAATGCTGACAATAACAGGTTGCTCGGTCAGCTTGGAGAGGCCGAGAAGAAGAGAGACGAACTTCAGGCCGAGCTGGATGAGCTCAAGGCGTCCAAGGAGAAGGAGTGTTAGGATGCAAACAACGCCGGCTTCAAAGAAGCCGAGGATAGCTACAAGAAGCAGGTCTTTGCCACTCAGGATATTTATTTCAAAGCGGGCTGGAAGTCAGCTTGTGAATATCTCGGTCAAGGCACTGACACCGATGTGTTTGCCGCTCCTCCGGTTGCCTTCCTACCGGTCTACCTCGTGCCTTATGCCAACGACGTCTTCAGCGCGTTGCAAGCTGAGGCCGAGGAGGAACTAGCCAAAGAAACCGAGGTAAATGCCGAGGAAAGAAGCGGCGAGGAGTTGTCCGGAGAAGAAGAGGCCGGTGCCCAAGAGCGAACAACGGTTGATCTGGAGGCCGCTGAAGACGAGTTCTCCCATCTCTCCCCCCTAGTGTAGTTCTCTTTTTCTTTCATTTTGTGCTTTGTGTATGTAACCGGGCTCTATGCCCCTCCTCTGTGCTTATTTTCTCATCAATGAAAGAGCCTTAATTTCACAAAAGTTTGCACGATTTTCTCCAACTCTAACTTTAGCAAAACATCTCGGTTTAGACCACCAGGCCTAACCGGAATGCTCATCGCGGTATAAGTAGCAAAATTGAACTCCGTCGACCGGAACAATCATCTCGGTGGGAACATCAAAGTTGAACAAACCATCAACTCCTTCAACCGGAGTAGACCATCTCGGTTGGAATCCTAAGTTGGGCAAAACACTAACTCTTCCAACCGGAGTAAATCATCTCGGTTGGGAATATCAAAGTTGAACAAACCATCAACTCCTTCAATCGAAGTAGGCCATCTCGGTTGGAATCCTAAGTTGGGCAAAACACCAACTCTTCCAACCGGAGTAAATCATCTCGGTTGGGAATCTGAAGTTGGGCAAAACACCAACTCTTCCAACCGGAATAAATCATCTCGGTTGGGAATCCGAAGTTGGACAAAACACCAACTCTTCCAACCGGAGTAAATCATCTTGGTTGGGAATCCTAAGTTGGGCAAAACACCAACTCTTCCAACCGGAGTAAATCATCTCGGTTGGGTTAACTACGTCGAACAAAACAGCAACGCCTTTCAGCCGGAGTAGATCATCTCAGCTAGAAATAATTAAATTGAACAAAACACCAACTTCTTCAATCGGAGTAAACCATCTCGGTCGGGAATAACCAAGTTGAACAAATCACCAACTCTTCCAACCGGAGTAAATCATCTCGGTTAGGATGGCCTAAGTTGGACAAAACACCAACTCTTCAAGCCGGAGTAAAACATCTCGGTTTTTACATTAAAACAACAGTCCAAGTACTAAAGCAAAATTACTTCTATATATTGACAAAAAGAATTACATTCTGAAGTGCAAGCCAAAAAATTCCTTTGCACAAGAAAAGAAAGCAAAAGCTTAGAAGTAATACAGTTTCAGGTTGGCCGCATTCCATGGCTGGGGTATTGCTCTTCCCTCTAGATCCTCCAAGTGGTAAGCCCCTTTGCCTACTAGACCGGTGATCTTGTAGGGTCCTTCCCAATTTGCCCATAGTTTGCCTTCACCTGGCACCAGGGTGTTGCCCATAACTTTCCTCAAAACCCAATCACCAACTTTGAACGGTCTGGGGTGCACCGTCTTGTTGTACTTCTTTGAGAGCTCTTGTTGGTAGGAAGCCACATGGATGAGGGCCCTTTTCCGACGCTCTTCCACTAGGTCCAGCTCCAAGGCAATAGCCTCGGCATTTAGATTGGGCTCAAAACTCTCGCTTCTTAGGGTGGGCATGCCAACTTCCAAAGGTATGACCGCCTCCATGCCATAAGCCAAAGCAAATGGAGTTTCCCCGGTAGATCACCGCGGGGTTGTTCGGTATGCCCAAAGGACGCTGGGTAATTCCTCAGCCCATTTTCCCTTTGCCTTCTCCAGCCGTTTCTTCAACCCATCCAGTATAGTCTTGTTCGATGCCTCGGCTTGACCATTGGACTGCGGGTAAGCCGGAGTGGAGTTGTAGAATTCAATCTTCAAATCTTCACAAAATCCTCTGAATAGGCGACCGTCAAACTGGGTGCCGTTGTCAGAGATCAAGATCTTGGGGACGCCAAACCGCGTGACCACGTTCTACTAGACAAACCGCTTCACGTCTTTCTCTTTGATTGTTGCCAAGGGCTCAGCTTCAACCCATTTCGTGAAGTAATCTGTGGCCGCAATGAAGAATTTCCTGTTGCCCGGTGCTGTTGGCAGTGGCCCCACTATATCTAGCCCCCACATGGCGAAGGGCTAAGGACTGGTGAGGGGAAGAAGTTCCCTAGCAGGCTGATGGATCTGATGGGCGAATTTCTGGCATTTTTCGCACTTGCGGACGTACTTTTGTGCATCGGCCTGCATGCACGGCCACCAGTATCCCTGCGAAATAACTCGGTAGGCCAAGGACTTGCCCCCTATGTGGCTGCCACAAATGCCTTCGTGAATTTCGTACAAGAAGGCCTCCACACTATTCGGGTGCACGCACTTTAGATAAGGACCAGTGAAGGACTTTTTATACAACGCACCAGATGGAGAGAGCCAAAACCGCTCTGATTTCACCCGGACTTTGTGTGCTTCTTTCTTGTCAGTTGGTAGAGTCCGGTCTCTGAGGAACAAGATTAAGGGGTCCATCCAGGAAGGACCTAGCACGGCGCAGAGTACATCCGTCTTCCCGGCGTCTTCAATGCTTGGCCGTGGAAGAAAGTCAATTAATAGGGGGTTTGGAGACGTACTATCTACCATTGAAGCGAGGCCGGCTAGCTCATCAGCTCGGCTGTTTTCTTCACGGCCAATCTATTGGACACGGATTGCCTGAAACTGCTTGATGTGTTCCCTGACCAGAGCTTAGTACTTCACCATTCTGTTATCCTTTGCTTCGTAAATCCCAGAGACTTGGTTAACCACAAGCTGGGAATCACTGTACACCAGTAGCTCGGCGGCCTTCATTTGAATAGCGCTCTTGAGCCCGGCGAGAAGGGCCTCGTACTCAGCCTCGTTATTAGATGCTGGGAAGCCAAGCGTGATAGAATGTTCAATGGTTAGGCCATCCGGGGGGATAAGGACGATACCTAGGCCGGCACCGTGACGGTTGGACGCTCCATCAACAAAAAGCTTCCACATTTCCCCCACAAAAAGCTTCCAGCAGTCTGATGGGTCCTGAGAGTTGCGAAGAACAATGGGATCACGGTTTCTTGGCTGTCTGGTTTCAAGTTCTGTGTTGATTGGTTCCACTCCAGCCCCCCTTGGTGATTCGACATCGGACTCAGCAAGTCGGTCTACAATTCTTAAGTCCGTAGGCGAATCACCAGGTTGCGGTATTATGCCGGCCGCAGGCTCTGTGCTGAGTAGTTCCATTACTTCACCCTCTGACGACGTGGCACCGGACAGAGTGGGTGGGACAACAATACCCGACTCCGTCATCACGTCACCGGTTGGTTGAATTGTACAAGTTGAGGGTACAACGGTGGGGTGCGCAAATTCCGCGTCGGCAACTCCACCCAGTTGTGGTATCTCGGTCAGGCTTGCAGTCCCTTCTTCTTCTGCCGCGGCAATATCGACCGGGCATACCAGATGAGTTCTTGGCGAGAATTCAGCAACGAAATCGGCCAAAGTTTGGGCCTTTATGGCTGTGCGCGGTTGGAACTTTACATCAAACTGTCCCAATTCGACCACCCACTTGAGAATTTGGCCTGAAAAGTCCGCCCGTTCAAACAAGGCCTTAAGGGAAAACTCGGTCAGTACGATGATGGTATGGGCGTGAAAATAATGCACCAACTTCCTTGAAGCCATCATCAACGCCAACGCAATCTTTTTCAGCGGCAAGTACCTCGTCTCAGCCGGCAGCAAGGTCTTACTGACATAAAAAATTGGGAGGTGCTTGATTCCTTCAGCGCAGACTAGCACCGCACTGACTGCGTGCTGGGAGACGGCAAGGTAAAGGTAGAGTTCCTCACCCGGCTTTGGTGTAACCAATAGTGGCGGAGAAGACAAATATCCCTTGAGCTCAGCCAAAGCTCGGTCACACTCTTTGTCCCACGAGAACTTTGACTTCAATGCTTGAAAGAAAGGGCGGCAGCGATCTGATGACCGACTTATAAACCAATTAAGCGCGGCGGCCATCCCGGCCAGATGCTGTACGTCCTTAGCCGAGCTGGGCTGCTTCAACTCTTGCACGGCTCTGATCTGAGTAGGGTCTGCTTCGATGCCTCGGTTCGTGACTAGGAACCCTAAAAATTTTCCAGATCCCACACCAAAGGCACACTTCGACGCATTCAAGCGCAGCTTGTGCTTCTTTAGAATGGCAAACATCTCGGCTAAGTCGGACAAATGGTTTGCCTCATGTCGGCTCTTTACCACCATATCATCGATGTAAGCCTCCATTGTCCGGCCAAGCAAAGGAGCAAACATTTTGGTCACCATCCTCTGAAAATTCGCCCCGGCGTTCTTCAAACCAAAAGGCATGACTCGGTAGCAAAAGAGTCCCCTCAGTGTAGTAAAGGAGGTGATTTCTCGGTCGGGGCCATGCATGGCAATCTGATGATAGCCGCGATAGGCATCCAAGAAACTTAGCCTGTTATGTCCGGTCGTCAAATCCACAAGTTGGTCAATTCTAGGCAAGGGAAAGCTATCTTTCGGACAAGCTCGGTTGACGGTCTTGTAATCAATGCAAACCCGCCACTTCCCATTTTTCTTCGGTACCACCACTGTATTTGAGATCCAACGAGGATAGTGTACTTCTTGAATTGCTCGTGCCTCTAGCAAATTCTTGACTTCTTCCGCAACTACCTCGGCGTGATGCAGCGCCGATCTCCTTGTCCGCTGAATAACCGGCTTGGCACCAGGGAAGATATTGAGATGATGGCAAATAAAACTAGGATCGAGGCCGGGCATGTCGTAAGGCGACCATGCAAAAACGTCGATGTTGGCCATCAAAAACTCAACCATCTCGGTCCGTTCTATGGCCGTAAGGCTTGAGCTGAGCAAGAAGAACTTGTCTGGCTGTTCTGTATCAATTCGCACCTCCACCAATTCCTCGATAGCTTTGTCTTCAGCCTTGGTGCCCACATCATCGAAGACACCCTGGTCCTCCGATCCCTCAATCATTTGAACAAATCCTTTGGCAACCCGGCTCCAGTTGACCGCCACGAAGCACTGCTTGGACATGACCTGATCGCCCCAAATCTCCTCGATTGCCACCATAGCCGAGGGAAATCTCATTACTTGGTGGAAAGTCGATGCCACGGCTTGCATAGCGTGAAGCCACCCCCTTCCAAGGATCAAATTGTAAGTAGATGGCACCTGTAATACCCAGAACTTCACCTGTTTGACCATGGATCCCGCTTTGACTGGCAGGATAATCTTTCCCAAAGGCCACTCAGGTTGTGAGTTGAAACCAACCAACAGCGATATCGCCGGGGCCAAATCCGTATCTCGGAGCTTAAGCTGTTGGAAAGCGTCGTAGTACATGATCTCGACCGAGCTTCCCTGATCGATCAAGATCCGTTTCACTTCAAAGTCTTTGACGCGGAGTGTAACTACCAAGGCGTCATTATGCGGTGTCTGAATGCGCTTCAAGTCCCTCGAGGAGAAACTGATCACTTCTTTCGCTTCCGTCCTTTCCCTCTTGAGCGCAGGCTGAACTGACAAAACGTCCCTCATGTGCTCTGCCTTTTTGATCATACCACGGAGCTCGCAAACGCGCGCCGGTTCCACTATGCCGTGGATGACATTCACAACCCCTTGAGGAGGTGCATCTCGGTCGTCCGGTCCCCGCGGATCAACCAGAACTTGATTTGCCTTGACGCCCCCATCAATGTAAAGATCCAGGTGCCCGGCCGCGACTAGCTCTTCCAGGTGTTGCCTCAATGGCAAACAATCCCTAGCCCGGTGGCCGCGCTCCCGATGAAACGTACAACGATACCACGGATTATAGCCCTTTTGTCCATCGCCCAACTTAGCAGGAAACCGGACATACTCCTCGTCTCGGATTTCACTAAGTGTGTGATAGATTGAAATCTTGAAGACCGTGGTTATGCCAATCCTTGCCTTCAACCTTCTGTTTGCGTCCGCTATGACATCTCGGGGGTAGTCATCCCAGTCATTCTGACGTCCTCTACCCTGGTTTTTCCGATTCGATCCACGGTCCGATTCCTCAGCGCGGTCAGAAGATCGACTGGACTCTTGTCCGACTGTATGCACTTTTCCAGCCTTCTTATCTATCGCTGCTGGAACTGACTTCGCGGTAGACGCCGACGCGTCATCCTCAACTCGAATATGCTCATTGATGCATTGCATGAGTTGGCCCATGGATGTCGGCTGGTGCATGGTAAGCGAGTCCCGCAGTCTATGTCCGACCGGAAGACCACGCTTGTATTGCGTGATTGCAAAGTTGACCGGGCAATCCAAGATCTCGCTGAAGGTTTCCCAATACCTTGAGTTGTATGCCTTCAATGTGTCGCTCGGTTCCATCTTGACACTAAGTAAATGATCGACTTCTTTTGGTGTTTTTGTGTTGGTTTTGAAGCGTGTCACAAAGGCTTCGGCCAACTGATGCCACTGTTGTATGCTCCCTTCCGGCAACCTCTCGAACCACTTCAAGCCCAGCTCGCCTAAACTCGACGGGAAGATCAGGCACATAAGTCCGTCATTTTGCCTATGTCCGGCCATAACCTGTCGGAAGTGGGTCACATGCATGTAAGGATCGGTTTTTCCGTCGTAGAGTGTGAACTTAGGCTGGTGGAAGCCTGTCGGAAGCGGTGTTGTTTCTATTTCCAGGGAAAAAGGGGTGGCACTCAACCTGGCCAAATCTGAATCCATTAGGAGTGGCGCTGCTTGGCGGGGTGGAGGCATTCCGACCTCTTCGCTGGCGTGAACCCCGTAGGATAACCGCTGGAACGCCGGTATCCTCTGAGCTTCGCGCCGGCGAGCTCGCTCCTTCAAGACCGCCCGCAAATCCTCCGAATGAGTGGAGTAAGAGTACCTTGATGTCGTCACCGGATGTAAGGGCCGGTAGGTGCTGTCTTGCGCGCTAGACTTCTCTGCATGCATGTCGGAATCACCAACCTGGTAACTTCTGGTGATAGAAATAGATAGAGTGCGTCGCTGACTCGGTCCGCCTGAACGGCGGGATGGGGTGCGCTCACTGTGGTCACCCACTCCAGCTACACCTTTCCCTTTGACATGCCGTTTGAGCTCCTCCATCTCCGCTGCCATTCGCCGGATGATAGCGTCTTGGTCCCTCAACTTGTGTTCCAGACGTCGCGCATGTGATTCTCTCCGCCGCGGATGACTGTCCGAACTTCGTGAATGACCATAACTTCTTCTGCGCTTATCCCGCGCGTCTCCTGATTGTCCTCCGGTGGGTGTCTCCAAGTCCACCGTTGGATGGATGACGGGAGGTCCCTCTCTCCTTCGGGTATACTCCGGGGTGGCTCCGTCTATGGCAGACAACGGAAACTCGTCGTTGTTCGCCATGGACGGCGGTTAGACGAGCCTGGAAGACAGGGTTTTGTCTGTCAAGCTTTCCACAGACGGTGCCAATTATACGGGGAGCAAATATTTCAGCAAGCCTGTACTCCTTTCTTTCAAGCTCCGTTTCGGTCCGATCACCTGAAAGCACAATGAGGGTGAGCTACCCGGTGGTGTGTGGCCGAAAAACCCCTCCGACGATCTAATTAGCACACACCTTAGGGAGAGGAGAGAGAGAGAGAGCGAAAGAGTGTTTGATTGTAGGAGTTCCTTACCCCAGTGTTCGTCTGTCCGCGTATGGGGGTCGCAGCCATGCTTATATACCTTCTGCGCCCCAAATCTACTCCCAGCGATCTCTCAACACGTGGTACTGCTATGCCATCTGTCAGCGTAAACCTTGCTAAGCACCACCTAACCCAACTGCTTGCCCATGCTCCTGGGAGCTCGGCAGCCGGGCAGTATCATCTCGGCCATCGTCTGCCATGCTGCGTTTCATGCCCAAGTACTCCAACAGCTAAGCTCAGATGAGGACCGGACTCGGCGACATCTCGGCAAAGCCGAGCTCGGGACTACTCACACTTGTCTGCGGTCGACTTACCTACCGAGCAAACAGGTACCTCGGTCCAACCTTGCCTTTCTGGGCGCCGGTCACTTAACTTGACCGGCTTCGCCTCCGCCAAACATGTAGCTCGGTCCAACCAAGCGTTGCTTTAACCGAGCAACTTCTTTCCAAACTGGGCCACACATCCTCGGCCCAACACTTGCCCGACCCAAATCTGTCCGGCAAAACTCTGTCTGGCCTAGATCTGTCCGGCCCAGTACCAGATGATAAATCTCCCTCTCAGTATCAGAGCACAAGTTCGCTAGTATACGTTATTCACACACTTTGAGTCCTATAGAGCACAGGATTTCCCTTAGAAAGATGCTAGGATTGCATCATATTGCTTGCTATTTGAACAATGTGCACATTAACTCAGCATGCCTATTTCTTACTTGTCTATGTGTCTCTTTGCTTATATGTTTTGTTTTAAAGTTGCACTTTGCATACTCCTAGCGACATGAGGAGAGGTAGACCCCCAGTTGGCCGAGATCAGTCCGAGGACAGGTTGGACAGACTGGAAAGAGTAGTTGAAGGTTTGGCCCACGAGTTGAGGCAAATAAGGCAGCAGTACGCTAGTGCTACTTCGACTCAGGCCGAGCAAACAAACGGCTGGAATACAGTTCCACCCCCTCCAGTGCCACAGGTGCTTCCACAACCAGCCTTATACGGGGATGGCACGATAGCTTTGATTAGGAAGTTCAAGAAAATGAAGCCACCGAGATTCCAAGGGGGTATAGAACCGATGAAGGCTAAGGCGTGGGTTTTAGAAATGGAAAAGTTGTTCGAGATCTTCCCCAGCACCGACGCTCAGAAAGTGACTCTGGCAGCATTCACCTTAGATGATGATGCTCGCAGATGGTGGATGATGGTTCGAGAAGGCAATCCAGACTTGACCTGGACCCGATTTTTGGAATTGTTTTACAACAAACACTTTTCCCTAAGTGTTCGAAAACGCAAGGCTACAGAATTTCAGACCTTGACGCAAGGCAGCAGGAGAGTGGCGGAATACGATCGCGCTTTTACAGAGTTGGCAAGGTATGCACCTCACATGATCAACGATGAGTATATGAAGGCTAGGAAGTTTGAGAGCGGACTTAGTGGACCGATACAGGACCGGGTTAATCTGCACAACATGCCAACTTACGCCGAAGTATTGGACAAGGCCATCCTGGCAGAAGCTAACCTGAACAGATACCAGAGTTCAAGAGAGAACCAGAGGAAAAGGCAGAACTTTGACAGTGGACGAGCACAGTTCGGTACAAAGAAGAAAGCAAATGTGGGCAGCTCAAACAGTTCAAGGCAGGAAGGTAGTGTGAAGCCGCCGTGTTCAAGTTGTGGAAAGCAACATTCCGGGGTTTGTCGTCCAGCGTCTAGAGCGTGCTACGAATGTGGTGAAATGGGTCATTATGTGAGAGACTGTCCCAAGATGAAGACTGATGATGGCAAGATAGGTGAAAATACCTCGGGCTCCGTACAGAAGGGTAACGTCGAGAAAGGACAGATGAGGCAGGGCAGAGTTTTTGCACTAGTACCAGGAGACACTCGGAATGCCGAGACAGTGGTGTCAGGTATACTCCTAATTTGTTCTCAAAATGCTTATGTATTGATTGATTCGGGTTCTACACATTCGTTTATATCTGCTAAGTTTGCCGAGAAGATTAATAGGAAACTAGAACCCCTTGGCTATATGCTAATTGTGTCTACTCCATCTGGAAGACCTATGATTGTTGCATCTATTTACAGAGCCTGTGTTATCGTGATTAAGAATGTCGAACTACTAGTTGACTTGATGCCGTTAGACATAACTTATTTTGATGTTATATTGGGAATGGATTGGTTAGAAGCGAATTATGCATCCATAAATTGTACTACCAAAAACGTCACGCTGAAACCCCCGAACCTAGCTGAAGTTACATTTCATGGTAAAGGAGTGGTGCCCCCGCCTTACTTGATCTCATCTATGAAAGCTTATAAGTTGATCCAAAGAGGGTGTCAAGGTTGTTTATGTAGTGTGCTAAGTAATCTGAACAGAAGTGTTGAGTTAGCCGACGTCCCCGTTATTAACAAATTTCCCAATGTCTTTCCGGATGACTTGCCCGGCCACTTGGTTGATAGAGAAATAGAATTCACTGTTGATGTTATGCCAGGAACCCAACCTATCTCAAAAACACCCTATAGGATGGCCCCGGCCAAGCTTAAGGAATTGAAGCTACAACTACAAGAGTTACTGGATAAGGGCTTCGTTAGACCGAGTGCTTCACCTTGGGGAGCACCTGTCTTGTTTGTTAAAAAGAAGGACAGTACACTCCGTCTTTGTATTGATTACCAGGAGCTAAACAGAGTGACCATTAAGAATAAGTACCCTTTGCCGAGGATAGATGATTTGTTTGATCAGCTGCAAGGAGCACGAGTCTTCTCTAAGATCGATCTTAGGTCGAGCTACCACCAGCTTAAGGTTAAAGCCGAGGATGTCGAGAAGACCGCTTTCCGAACAAGATATGGCCACTATGAATTTTTAGTAATGCCTTTTGGAGTGACCAATGCCCCTGCCGCGTTTATGGATTTGATGAACAGAGTCTTTAAACCATATCTTGATGAGTTCGTGGTTGTTTTTATTGATGACATATTGATTTACTCCAAGAGTACAAATGAGCACGAGAGTCATCTAAGACTGGCCCTACAAACCTTGAGAGACAGGAAGTTGTATGCTAAGTTGAGTAAGTGTGAGTTTTGGCTTTCCAGCATTTCATTTCTGGGACATGTGATCAACGAAGAGGGTATCTCAGTTGACCCTGGTAAGATCGAAGCCGTTGCAAATTGGCCGACACCGACCAACGTGTCCGAGGTTCGTAGTTTTCTGGGTTTGGCAGGTTATTATAGAAAGTTTGTGAAGGACTTCTCAAAAATTGCAGTACCGTTGACACAATTAACTCAGAAAGGAGTGACATACGAATGGACCGAAGATAGAGAATCGGCCTTCCAGGAGTTGAAGACGAGACTAGTTACAGCACCAGTTCTTGTACTACCGTTAGGTAATGAAGAGTTTCAGATTTTCAATGATGCTTCACATAAGGGCTTGCGTTGTGTGTTAATGCAAGGGGGTAAGGTTATAGCTTATGCATCTCGTCAGTTGAAACCCCATGAGAAGAACTATCCTACCCATGATTTAGAATTAGCAGCCGTGGTATTTGCCTTGAAGATTTGGCGCCATTACTTGTATGGAGCTTCCTGTCAAGTTTTCACGGATCACAAGAGTTTGAAGTACTTATTCACTCAGAAGGAATTAAATTTGAGGCAGAGAAGATGGCTGGAATTATTGAAGGACTACGACATGCAGATCCAATACCATCCAGGTAAAGCAAACTCGGTGGCCGACGCATTAAGCAGGAGGTCAATGGGGAGTCTGGCATGCTTAACCGTGATCACAGTGGAGCCAACTATTATTGAGGAAGTGAAGACCAGACAGATGGAGGATAAATTCCTCAAGAAAGTGATTGATGAGTTCGTCACCAAGCCGAGGCCAGGATACGCCATTGAAGATCAAGTGCTTAAGTTTGAAGGAAGATTATGCGTGGCCAACGTCCCAGAGTTAAAAAGGAAGATTTTGCAAGAAGCCCACAACTCCAAATTTGCCGTTCATCCAGGAAGCACCAAGATGTATCAAGATGTGAAGCGGACCTTCTGGTGGCCAAATATGAAGAGAGAAATAGATGAGTTCGTATTCCAGTGTCTGTGTTGTCAGCAAGTGAAGGCAGAGCACCAGAGACCAGCAGGACTTCTACAACCCTTGTCAACTCCTAAGTGGAAATGGGAACACATCTCCATGGATTTTGTGGTGGGTTTGCCGAGGACGCAAAGAGGTATGGATTCAATTTGGGTTATCGTTGATAGATTAACTAAGTCAGCACACTTCTTGCCAGTTAAAACTACGTTCAATGCCGACCGACTTGCCGAACTGTATATGAATGAGATTATTAGACTTCATGGTGTGCCGGTGTCTATTGTATCAGACCGAGATTCGAAGTTCGTTTCTAGATTTTGGCAGAGCCTGCAAGGAGCCTTGGGGACTGAGTTGAGGTTTAGCACAGCTTTTCACCCCCAGACTGATGGACAAATGGAAAGAACCATTCAGACACTTGAGGATATGCTCAGAATGTGTGTATTGGATTTCAAGGGAAGTTGGGAATCGCATCTGCCATTAGTAGAATTCGCATACAACAACAGTTATCAAGCCAGCATTAGCATGGCGCCGTACGAAGCTTTGTATGGAAGGGAATGCAGGTCGCCGATATGTTGGACTGAGGTGGGAGATACAACTATGATTGGCCCTGAGTTAGTTCAAGGAACGACCGAAAAGATTAAGCTCATTCAGCAGAGGATTAGAACCGCGTAGAGTCGACAAAAGAGTTATGCCGACCAGAGGAGAAGGGAGCTAGAATTCGAGGCTGGGGATCATGTATTTTTGAGGATCTCGCCGATGACAGGAGTTTCAAGATTTGGAAAGAAAGGTAAATTATCACCTCGATACATTGGACCGTTTGAAATTCTTGAGAGAATTAACCCCGTTGCCTACAAACTTGCTTTGCTGCCAGATTTAAGCCAAGTCCACAATGTGTTTCATGTTTCGATGTTGAGGAAGTATATCCGAGATCCACTACATATAATTGATCATTCTGGGATTACGGTTAATGAGGATTTGGGCTACGAGGAGAAGCCAATGAGGATTATTGACAGGCAAGTGAGGCAATTGAGAAACAAATCGATACCAATGGTAAATGTCGAATGGAAGGAGCATTATGGCACAGAAGCCACGTGGAAAAAGGAAGAGGATGTGAGAATCCGTTATCCGGAGTTGTTTATAGAGCAAGGTAACTTAAGTTTGGGGACCAAACTTCTTTAAGGGGAGTAGACTGTAGCAACCCTCGCCTTACTCTTGTCATACTTGCATACATTTATGCATGATCTTGTCTTGTTATGTTGTTTTGCAAGTTTTGCCTTGCCTTGTTTTGTTTAAGTGTTGCTTGCATGATTTTTGTTCCTTGCTTGGTGTGTAGCCGAGGTCATCTTGAGCCTAGTTCACCTTTGAACCTTTGTACCTAGAGCTACCTTGGAACCACTTTGGTTGACCTCTACCTTCGCCCTGACATATTGGCCGAAATGTCATTATCTAGGCCGAGGTGTTCATCACCAAGGCCGAGATGTGCACCATCTAGGCCGAGATGTCACCTTTGCACCTAGTGATCTTCTCCTGGAGTGGTATGACCTAGACCGAGGTGTGGCACATCTAGGCCGAGGTGTGGCACAGTTTAGTCCAGTGTCGTCCTTCCAAGCCGATGTCTTTGTTCCCCTTGATTTCCGAAGTCCTGCCCTTAGCCGATATCATTGCTTGCCGATGTGTCTTGCCATCTAGCTTGTTGAATACGCTTTGTCATAGACTTGTCCTATCAATCAATCACCTTTTGAGTGAACCAACCCGGTAGCGCCACGTGTCCAAGCTGAGTGTTAAGACAGCCGGCAGACCTAGAAACAAATCATTTTTGTCTCAAATCTTTGCCTTTTGAGAGAGAAGCTCTAGAGAAAGGAGGAGGAATTCTTGAGTGAGAGTAGATCTTCCAAGCTTGATCTTCGAGGTTTGAACCGTTGGGTTCGAGTTTTGAGGTTAGAATCTTAACCTACTTTTGTTGTTCTTATTGATCATCTAGCTGCATTGCATGATCGAATCTGTTTTGCATGTCATGCATCAATTTGAAGTTGGTTTTGGAAGAGAAAGATAGTAGACACATGTTCTTGAAGAAAGTTTCATTTTGATCCGAAAAGTTTGGAACAAGAACCATGTTTTTGTGTTTGTTCTTGCATGACCTTTTGTATGGGTACCCAGGTCCATGTTTTTTTTAAACTCATGACATGAAATCTTAGATTTTGTAATAAGTTATGATCTTTGCATACATCTTCTTCATGATCATGTTCATCACGTTCCTCGTGTTCTTCAAAAATGGAAACCCAGGTTTTTCCCGACCTTGCTTTTGAATGTGGCCAACGGGACCACACCTCCGCAAGGAGGTGTGGGACCTCGGCGAAGACCTGGTTGGTACCCAGTGTGTTTTCATGAGAGAAAGCAGTGCTTAAACTCCCAGCATGTATTGCTTCGTTATTGACTTGGATCTGGTGGGAACGCCCGGATCATTTACTTGCATGTGAAGCTTGTTTTGAGAATGTGATTGCCGTGTGATTGTAGGACCTTGATCTTGCGTTGAGCCTACACCTGAAGAACTAGGTGAGTGGTATTTTTAATAAAGTTATGTTATAAAGATTTGATAAAGCTTGCTTCGCTTGTTTTGATGAAAGTATTTGTTGAGCATGAATGAATATCCTGGTTTTGTATATTAAGTATAAGTTTTTCCTGGATGACCTTCTCGGATAGTCCCTTGTGCTGGAGGACTCTAAACTTGTGCAGTACCATCGTGTTAAAGCGGGCTACGAGCCTAAGTAACACAAGTCCCATCGTGTTAAAGCGGGCTACGGGCCTAAGTAACACAAGTTTCATCGTGTTAAAGCGGGCTACGGACCTAAGTAACACAAGTCCCATTGTGTTAAAAAGGGCTACGGGCCTAAGTAACACAAGTCCCTCGTGCTGGAGGACTCTAAATTTTCGCAGCAGCCTTGCCTAATCGATTACGGATCGGTTATTCCCTCGTTTTGCCACTGACGGTTTACCGCGTGGGTTTGCTTGTTCGGAATGCTATCGTTTTGTACCTCGCCGATGTTAGTGAGCGTCCCTTAGAGCTGTAAGGCTTTGTTAAAGGATCACGATTCATCCCTTGATTTGTAAAGTTTTGATAATGTTTCATTTTGAAAGGACTTCGGCTATTGTTCATGCTAAACCTTTATTATTTGTACCATTCACTGAGTATCCAAGCTCACCCTCTCTATATATATGTAGGTGATGAGCAGGACGTCGGCGACGCCTAGATGTGTTTTTGAAAGCTTGTCTTGGATCCATGATTTTGTCGGCTTTGTTTTGTATTCACGTCGGCGATGTCATTTTTATGTCGGCAAATCTTGAAAATTATGCTTCTTAGCTTGTATTCACTGTATTTTGTATATGTCGGCTTGAGAAGCCTTTTGATCAAGATGTAATACGTATTTTTGTTTGTTGTATTCAACTTGTAAAGATGTATGCCATTCCATTTGACCTATGCACTGCTCTTATGGACCACTTGTATTTTAAATTATTGCTTCCGCACTTGTGAGCCCATATATTTTTACTCTGTTTGTGTGTGGATTTCGTAAGATGGCCTTCGGTAATCTCGGATTACGGGCCATCACGGCACCAAACTACTAGGGGCAGTTTGGGGTCGTGACACCACTATACCTTAACGATCTATTTGGAAATTAAATAAAAAAGGAAGTTGAACAGAAAAAAAACTTGAAGAAAAAAAGAAGTTGAATAGAAATAAAAATGAAAGTTGCAGAAAATTAAAATTGGAAGTTCATTCAAGAAACCACTATACCTTAACGATGTATTTGGAAATTAAATAAAAAAGGAAGTTGAATAGAAAAATGACTTGAATAAAATTGGAAGTCGAACAAAAATAAAAAAGGAAGTTGCAGAAAATTAAAAATGGAAGTTAATTCAAGAAACCACTATACGTTAACGATCTATTTGGAAATTAAATAAAAAATGAAGTTTAATAGAAAAGTAAATTGAATAAAAATGGATGTTGAATAAAAATAAAAGTGGAAGTTCAATCAAGAAACCACTATACCTTAACGATCTATTTGGAAATTAAATAAAAAAGGAAGTTGAGTAGAAAAGAAACCTGAACAAAAAAGGAAATTAAATAAAAATAAAAATGGAAGTTGCA
Organism: Camellia sinensis; assembly: GCF_055761805.1. NCBI lineage: Eukaryota > Viridiplantae > Streptophyta > Magnoliopsida > Ericales > Theaceae > Camellia > Camellia sinensis. The sequence goes on along the minus strand of NC_138962.1, from coordinate 7,990,550 downwards.
GAAAATTAAGAATGGAAGTTCATTCAAGAAAACCACTATACCTTAACGATCTTTTTGGAAATTAAATAAAAAAGAAAGTTGAATAGAAAAATAACTTGAATAAAAATGGAAGTTCAATAAAAATAAAAATAAAAGTTGCAGAAAATTAAAAATGGAAGTTCATTCAAGAAAGCACTATACCTTAACGATCTATTTGGAAATTAAATAAAAAAGGAAGTTTAATAGAAAAGAAAATTAAATAAAAATGGAAGTTGAATAAAAATAAAAATGAAAATTGCATAAAATTAAAAATGGAAGTTCAGTCCAGAAACCACTATACCTTAACGATCTATTTGGAAATTAAATAAAAAAAGAAGTTGAGTAGAAAAGAAACTAGAATAAAAAAGGAAGTTAAATAAAAATAAAAATGGAAGTTGCAAAAAATTAAAAATGGAAGTTCATTCTAGAAACAACTATGCCTTAATGATCTATTTTGAAATTAAATAAAAAAGGAAGTTTAACAGAAAAGTAAATTGAATTAAAATGGAAGTTGAATAAAAATAAAAATGAAAGTTGCAAAAAATTAAAAATGGAAGTTCAATCCAGGAACCACTATACCTTAACGATCTATTTGGAAATTAAATGAAAAAGGAAGTTGAGTAGAAAAGAAACTAGAATGAAAAAGGAAGTTAAATAAAAATAAAAATGGAAGTTGCAGAAAATTAAAAATGGAAGTTCATTCAAAAAACAACTATACCTTAACGATCTATTTGGAAATTAAAAAAAAAATGAAGTTTAATAGAAATGTAAATTGAATAAAAATGGAAGTTTAATAAATAAAAAAAAATTAAAGTTGCATAAAATAAAAAAGGGAAGTTCAATGCAGAAACCACTATACCTTAATGATCAATTTGGAAATAAAATAAAAAAGGAAGTTTAATAGAAAAGTAAATTGAATAAAAATGGAAGTTGAATAAAAATAAAAGTGGAAGTTGCAGAAAATTAAAAATGGAAGTTCAATCCAGAAACCACTATACCTTAATGATCTATTTCGAAATTAAATAAAAAAAGAAGTTGAGTAGAAAAGAAACTTGAATGAAAAAGGAAGTAAAATAAAAATAAAAATGGAAGTTGCCGAAAATTAAAAATGGAAGTTCATTCAAGAAACCACAATACCTTAACGATCTATTTCGAAATTAAATAAAAAAGGAAGTTGAATAGAAAAATAACTTGAATAAAAATGGAAGTTGAATAAAAATAAAAATGAAAGTTCACTAAAGAAACCACTATACCTTAACGATCTATTTGGAAATTAAATAAAAAAAGGAAGTTCAATTGAAAAGTAAATTGAATAAAAATGGAAGTTGAATAAAAATAAAAGTGAAAGTTGCATAAAATTAAAAATGGAAGTTCAATCCAGGAACTAAATACCTTAACAATCTATTTGAAAATTAAATAAAAAAGGAAGTTGAATAGAAAAGAAACTGAATAAAAAAAAGAAGTTGAGTAGAAATGAAAATGGAAGTTGCAGAAAATTAAAATTGGAAGTTCATTCAAGAAACAACTGTACCTTAACGATCTATTTGGAAATTAAATAAAAAAGGAAGTTGAATAGAAAAATAACATGAATAAAAATGGAAATCGAATAAAAATAAAAATGGAAGTTGAAGAAAATTAAAAATTGAAGTTCATTCAAGAAACCACTATACCTTAACGATCTGTTTGGAAATTAAATAAAAAAGGAAGTTTAATAGAAAAGTAAATTCAATAAAAATAGAGGTTGAATAAAAATAAAAATGAAAGTTGCATAAAATTAAAAATGGAAGTACAATCCAGAAACCACGATACCTTAACGATCTATTTGGAAATTAAATAAAAAAGGAAGTTGAGTAGACAAGAAACTTGAATGAAAAAAGAAGTTAAATAAAAATAAAAATGAATGTTGCAGAAAATTAAAAATGGTAGTTCATTAAAGAAACCACCATACCTTAACGATCTGCTTGCAAATTAAATAAAAAAAGAAGTTTAATAGAAAAGCAAATCGAATAAAAATGGAAGTTGAATAAAAATAAAAATGAAAGTTGCATAAAATTAAAAATGGAAGTTCAATCCAGAAACCACTATACCTTAACGATCTATTTGGAAATTAAATAAAAAAGGAAGTTGAACAGAAAAAAAACTTGAAGAAAAAGAGAAGTTGAATAGAAATAAAAATGAAAGTTGCAGAAAATTAAAATTGGAAGTACATTCAAGAAACCAGTATACCTTAACGATGTATTTGGAAATTAAATAAAAAAGGAAGTTGAATAGAAAAATGACTTGAATAAAATTGAAAGTCGAATAAAAATAAAAAAGGAAGTTGCAGAAAATTAAAAATGGAAGTTAATTCAAGTAACCACTATACGTTAACGATCTATTTGGAAATTAAATAAAAAAGGAAGTTTAATAGGAAAGTAAATTGAATAAAAATGGATGTTGTAGAAAATTAAAAGTGGAAGTTCAATCAAGAAACCACTATACCTTAACGATCTATTTGGAAATTAAATAAAAAAGGAAGTTGAGTAGAAAAGAAACCTGAACAAAAAAGGAAATTAAATAAAAATAAAAATGGAAGTTGCAGAAAATTAAGAATGGAAGTTCATTCAAGAAACCACTATACCTTAACCATCTTTTTGGAAATTAAATAAAAAAGGAAGTTGAATAGAAAAATAACTTGAATAAAAATGGAAGTTGAATAAAAATGAAAATGAAAGTTGCAGAAAATAAAAAATGGAAGTTCATTCAAGAAAGCACTATACCTTAACGATCTATTTGGAAATTAAATAAAAAAGGAAGTTTAATAGAAAAGTAAATTAAATAAAAATGGAAGTTGAATAAAAATAAAAATGAAAGTTGCATAAAATTAAAAATGGAAGTTCAGTCCAAAAACCACTATACCTTAACGACCTATTTGGAAATTAAATAAAAAAGGAAGTTGAGTAGAAAAGAAAGTAGAATGAAAAAGGAAGTTAAATAAAAATAAAAATGGAAGTTGCAGAAAATTAAAAATGAAAGTTCATTCTAGAAACCACTATACCTTAACGATCTATTTCGAAATTAAATAAAAAAGGAAGTTGAATAGAAAAGTAAATTGAATTAAAATGGAAGTTGAATAAAAATAAAAATGAAAGTTGCATAAAATTAAAAATGGAAGTTCAATCCAGGAACCACTATACCTTAATGATCTATTTGGAAATTAAATAAAAAACGAAGTTGAGTAGAAAAGAAACTAGAATGAAAAAGGAAGTTAAATAAAAATAAAAATGGAAGCTGCAGAAATTTAAAAATGGAAGTTCATTCAAAAAACCACTATACCTTAACGATCTATTTGGAAATTAAAAAAAAAAGGAAGTTTAATAGAAATATAAATTGAGTAAAAATGGAAGTTTAAAAAAAATAAAAATTAAAGTTGCATAAAATTAAAAATGGAAGTTCAATGCAGAAACCACTATACCTTAACGATATATTTGGAAATTAAATAAACAAGGAAGTTTAATAGAAAAGTAAATTGAATAAAAATGGAAGTTGAATAAAAACAAAAGTGGAAGTTGCAGAAAATTAAAAATGAAAGTTCAATCCAGAAACCACTATACCTTAACGATCTATTTGGAAATTAAATAAAAAAGCAAGTTGAGTAGAAAAGAAAGTGGAATGAAAAAGGAAGTAAAATAAAAATAAAAATTGAAGTTGTAGAAAATTAAAAACGGAAGTTCATTCAAGAAACCACTATACCTTAACGATCTATTTCGAAATTAAACAAAAAAGGAAGTTGAATAGGAAAATAACTTGAATAAAAATGGAAGTTGAATAAAAATAAAAATGGAAGTTGCATAAAATTAAGAATGGAAGTTCATTAAAGAAACCACTATACCTTAACGATCTATTTGGAAATTAAATAAAAAAGGAAGTGCAATTGAAAAGTAAATTGAATAAAAATGGAAGTTGAATAAAAATAAATGTGAAAGTTGCATAAAATTAAAAATGGAAGTTCAATCCAGAAACCACAATACCTTAAGAATCTATTTGAAAATTAAATACAAAAGGAAGTTGAATAGAAAAGAAACTGAATAAAAAAAGAAGTTAAATAGAAATAAAAATGGAAGTTGCAGAAAATTAAAATTGGAAGTACCTTCAAGAAACCACTATACCTTCACGATCTATTTGGAAATTAAATAAAAAAGGAAGTTGAATAGTAAAATAACTTGAATAAAAATGGAAGTCGAATAAAAATAAAAATGTAAGTTGAAGAAAATTAAAAATTGAAGTTCATTCAAGAAACCACTATACCTTAACGATCTGTTTGGAAATTAAATAAAAAAGGAAGTTTAATAGAAAAGTAAATTGAATTAAAATGGAAGTTGAATAAAAATAAAAATGAAAGTTGCATAAAATTAAAAATGGAAGTTCAATCCAGGAACCACTATACCTTAACGATCTATTTGGAAATTAAATAAAAAAGGAAGTTGAGTAGAAAAGAAACTAGAATGAAAAAGGAAGTTAAATAAAAATAAAAATGGAAGCTGCAGAAATTTAAAAATGGAAGTTCATTCAAAAAACCACTATACCTTAACGATCTATTTGGAAATTAAAAAAAAAAAGGAAGTTTAATAGAAATATAAATTGAGTAAAAATGGAAGTTTAAAAAAAATAAAAATTAAAGTTGCATAAAATTAAAAATGGAAGTTCAATGCAGAAACCACTATACCTTAACGATATATTTGGAAATTAAATAAATAAGGAAGTTTAATAGAAAAGTAAATTGAATAAAAATGGAAGTTGAATAAAATCAAAAGTGGAAGTTGCAGAAAATTAAAAATGAAAGTTCAATCCAGAAACCACTATACCTTAACGATCTATTTGGAAATTAAATAAAAAAGCAAGTTGAGTAGAAAAGAAAGTGGAATGAAAAAGGAAGTAAAATAAAAATAAAAATTGAAGTTGTAGAAAATTAAAAACGGAAGTTCATTCAAGAAACCACTATACCTTAACGATCTATTTCGAAATTAAACAAAAAAGGAAGTTGAATAGGAAAATAACTTGAATAAAAATGGAAGTTGAATAAAAATAAAAATGGAAGTTGCATAAAATTAAGAATGGAAGTTCATTAAAGAAACCACTATACCTTAACGATCTATTTGGAAATTAAATAAAAAAGGAAGTGCAATTGAAAAGTAAATTGAATAAAAATGGAAGTTGAATAAAAATAAATGTGAAAGTTGCATAAAATTAAAAATGGAAGTTCAATCCAGAAACCACAATACCTTAAGAATCTATTTGAAAATTAAATACAAAAGGAAGTTGAATAGAAAAGAAACTGAATAAAAAAAGAAGTTAAATAGAAATAAAAATGGAAGTTGCAGAAAATTAAAATTGGAAGTACCTTCAAGAAACCACTATACCTTCACGATCTATTTGGAAATTAAATAAAAAAGGAAGTTGAATAGTAAAATAACTTGAATAAAAATGGAAGTCGAATAAAAATAAAAATGTAAGTTGAAGAAAATTAAAAATTGAAGTTCATTCAAGAAACCACTATACCTTAACGATCTGTTTGGAAATTAAATAAAAAAGGAAGTTTAATAGAAAAGTAAATTGAATAAAAATAGAAGTTGAATAAAAATAAAAATGAAAGTTCCATAAAATTAAAAATGGAAGTTCAATCCAGAAACTACTATACCTTAACGATCTATTTGGAAATTAAATAAAAAAGGAAGTTGAGTAGAAAAGAAACTTCAATAAAAAAAGAAGTTAAATAAAAATAAAAATGAAAGTTGCAGAAAATTAAAAATGGAAGTTCATTAAAGAAACAACTATACCTTAACGATCTATTTGGAAATTAAATAAAAAAGGAAGTTTAATAGAAAAATAAATTGAATAAAAATGGAAGTTGAACAAAAATGAAAATGAATGTTGCATAAAATTAAAAATGAAAGTTCCATCCAGAAACCACTACACCTTAACGATCTATTAGGAAATTAAATAAAAAAGGAAGTTGAATAGAAAAAAAAAAAAAAACTTGATGAAAAAAAGAAGTTGAATAGAAATAAAAATGGAAGTTGCAGAAAATTAAAATTGGAAGTTCATTCAAGAAACCACTATACCTTAACGATGTATTTGGAAATTAAATAAAAAAGGAAGTTGAATAGAAAAATGACTTGAATAAAGTTGGAAGTCGAATAAAAATAAAAAAGGAAGTTGCAGAAAATTAAAAATGGAAGTTCATTCAAGAAACCACTATACCATAACGATCTATTTGGAAATTAAATTAAAAGGCAGTTTAATAGAAAAATAAATTAAATAAAAATGGATGTTGAATAAAAAGAAAAGTGGAAGTTGCAGAAAATTAAAAGTGGAAGTTCAATCCAGAAACCACTATACCTTAACGATCTATTTGGAAATTAAATAAAAAAGGAAGTTGAGTAGAAAAGAAACCAGAACAAAAAAGGAAGTTAAATAAAAATAAAAATGGAAGTTGCAGAAAAGTAAGAATGGAAGTTCATTCAAGAAACCACTATACCTTAACCATCTTTTTGGAAATTAAATAAAAAAGGAAGTTGAATAGAAAAATAACTTGAATAAAAATGGAAGTTGAATAAAAATAAAAATGAAAGTTGCAGAAAATTAAAAATGGAAGTTCATTCAAGAAACCACTATACCTTAATGATCTATTTGGAAATTAAATGAAAAAGGAAGTTTAATAGAAAAGTAAATTAAATAAAAATGGAAGTTGAATAAAAATAAAAATGAAATTTGCGTAAAATTAAAAATGGAAGTTCAGTCCAGAAACCACTATAACTTAACGATCTATTTGGAAATTAAATAAAAAAGAAAGTTGAATAGAAAAGAAACTAGAATGAAAAAGGAAGTTAAATAAAAATAATAATGGAAGTTGCAGAAAATTAAAAATGGAAGTTCATTCTAGAAACCACTATACCTTAACGATCTATTTTGAAATTAAATAAAAAAGGAAGTTTAATAGAAAAGTAAATTGAATAAAAATGGAAGTTGAATAAAAATAAAAATGAAAGTTGCATAAAATTAAAAATGGAAGTTCAATCCAGGAACCACTATACCTTAACGATCTATTTGGAAATTAAATAAAAAAGGAATTTGAGTAGAAAAGAAACTAGAATGAAAAAGAAAGTTAAATAAAAATTAAAATGGAAGTTGCAGAAAATTAAAAATGGAAGTTCATTAAAAAAACCACTATACCTTAACGATCTATTTGGAAATTAAATAAAAAAGGAAGTTTAATAGAAAAGTAAATTGAATAAAAATGGAAGTTGAACAAAAATGAAAATGAAAGTTGCATAAAATTAAAATTGGAAGTTCAATCCAGAAACCACTACACCTTAACGATCTATTTGGAAATTAAATAAAAAAGGAAGTCGAATAGAAAAAAAACTTGAAGAAAAAAAGAAGCTGAATAGATATAAAAATGGAAGTTGCAGAAAATTAAAATTGGAAGTTCATTCAAGAAACTAGGGCTGAGCAAGGAATCCGTGAAATCCGTAATCCAATCCAGTCCAGTCCAATCCGATAGGTTTGGATTGGTTTTTTGAATCCGCGGTTCGGTTCCGGATTGAAGAATTAAAAATCCGTAGTTCACGGATTGGTTCCGGATTGAATCCCACGGTTCTAGATTAGAACCGATCCGGACCGTATACAAATAGTCTATATTTTTATTATACAACCTCCCCCATAGTATCTTCTCTTATTCTATATAAAATCTAAACTCAAACCTAAAACCGTATAATATCTTCTTTTATTACTTTTGTTTGTTAGTTTTAAGTTTTAATTTGCAATGGTCTAAATACTTATGGTGAAACCAATTTTGTTATGGTTGTTTAAATTATAGAACAGTATGTCGTTATTATAGAAAAACATATTGCTATTATGGAACTAATATAGCGTTATGTTTATATTTTTATAAAATTCAAGTGTTATATATATATATATATATATTTGTTATTTAATTATGTGAATCCGTGGTCCTAAACCGATCCAATCCGTATTTAAATGGATTGGTTCGGATTGGTTCCATGATTTAAACGGATTGGATTGGTTCCAATTTTTCAGGAACCGTAAATAACGGATTGGTCCTGATTTTATCCCAATCCGATCCAATCCGGACCATGCTCACCCCTACAAGAAACCACTATACCTTAACGATGTATTTGGAAATTAAATAAAAAAGGAAGTTGAATAGAAAAATGACTTGAATAAAGTTGGAAGTCGAATAAAAATAAAAAAGGAAGTTGCAGAAAATTAAAAATTGAAGTTCATTCAAGAAACCACTATACCATAACGATCTATTTGGAAATTAAATAAAAAGGAAGTTTAATAGAAAAGTAAATTAAATAAAAATGGATATTGAATAAAAATAAAAGTGGAAGTTGCAGAAAATTAAAAGTGGAAGTTCAATCCAGAAACCACTATACCTTAACAATCTATTTGGAAATTAAATAAAAAAGGAAGTTGAGGAGAAAAGAAACCTGAACAAAAAAGGAAGTTAAATAAAAATAAAAATGGAAGTTCATTCAAGAAACCACTATATCTTAACGATCTATTTGGAAATTAAATAAAAAAGGAAGTTGAATAAAAAAAAATAACTTGAATAAAAATGGAAGTTGAATAAAAATAAAAATGAAAGTTGCAGAAAATTAAAAATGGAAGTTCATTCAAGAAACCACTATACCTTAACGATCTATTTGGAAATTAAATAAAAAAGGAAGTTTAATAGAAAAGTAAATTAAATAAAAATGGAAGTTGAATAAAAATAAAAATGAAATTTGCATAAAATTAAAAATGGAAGTTCAGTCCAGAAACCACTATACCTTAACGATCTATTTGGAAATTAAATAAAAAAGGAAGTTGAATAGAAAAGAAACTTGAATAAAAAAAGAAGTAGAATAGAAATAAAAATGGAAGTTGCAGAAAATTAAAATTGGAAGTTCATTCAAGAAACCACTATGCCTTAACGACCTATTTGCAAATTAAATAAAAAAGGAAGTTGAATTGAAAAGTAACTTGAATAAAAATGGAAGTTAATTAAAAATAAAAATGGAAGTTGCAGAAAATTAAAAACGGAAGTTCATTCTAGAAACCACTATACCTTAACAATCTATTTTGAAATTAAATAAAAAAGGAAGTTTAATAGAAAAGTAAATTAAATAAAAATGGAAGTTGAATAAAAATAAAAATGGAAGTTGCATAAAATTAAAAATGGAAGTTCAATCCAGGAACCACTATACCTTAACGATCTGTTTGGAAATTAAATAAAAAAGAAAGTTGAGTAGAAAAGAAAATAGAATGAAAAAGGAAGTTAAATAAAAATAAAAATGGAAGTTGCAGAAAATTAAAAATGGAAGTTCATTCAAAAAATCATTATACCTTAACGATCTATTTGGAAATTAAATAAAAAAGGAAGTTTAATAGAAAAGTAAATTGAATAAAAATGGAAGTTTAATAAAAATAAAAATTAAAGTTGCATAAAATTAAAAATGGAAGTTCAATGCAGAAACCACTATACATTAACGATCTATTTGGAAATTAAATAAAAAGGAGGTTGAGTAGAAAATAAACTTGAATGAACAAGGAAGTAAAATAAAAATAAAAATGGAAGTTGCAGAAAATTAAAAATGGAAGTTCATTCAAGAAACCACAATACCTTAACGATCTATTTGGAAATTAAATAAAAAAGGAAGTTTAATAGAAAGTAAATTGAGTAAAAATGGAAGTTGAATAAAAATAAATGTGAAAGTTGCATAAAATTAAAAATGGAAGTTCAATCCAGAAACCACTATACCTTAACGGTCTATTTGGATGTTAAATAAAAAAGGAAGTTGAATAGAAAAAAACTTGAACAAAAAAAAAAGTTGAAAAAAAATAAAAATGGAAGTTGCAGAAAATTAAAATTGGAAGTTCATTCAAGAAACCACTATACCTTAACGATGTATTTGGAAATTAAATAAAAAAGGAAGTTGAATAGAAAAATGACTTGAATAAAATTGGAAGTCGAATAAAAATAAAAATGGAAGTTGCAGAAAATTAAAAAAGGAAGTTCATTCAAGAAACCACTACACCTTAGCGATCTATTTGGAAATTAAGAAAAAAAGGAAGTTTAATAGAAAAATAAATTGAATAAATATGGAAGTTGAATAAAAATAAAAGTGGAAGTTGCAGAAAATTAAAAATGGAATTTCAATCCAGAAACCACTATACCTTAACGATCTATTTGGAAATTAAATAAAAAAGGAAGTTGAGTAGAAAATAAACTTGAATGAAAAAGGAAGTAAAATGAAAAAAAAATGGAAGTTGCAGAAAATTAAAAATGGAAATTCATTCAGGATAACACTATGACTTAACGATCTATTTGGAAATTAAATAAAAAAGGAAGTTGAATAGAAAAATAACTTGTATAAAAATGGAAGTTGAATAAAAATAAAAATGGAAGTTGCATAAAATTAAAAATGGAAGTTCATTAAAGAAACCACTATACCATAACGATCTATTTGGAAATTAAATAAAAAAGGAAGTTCAATTGAAAAGTAAATTGAATAAAAATGAAAGTTGAATAAAAATAAAAGTGAAAGTTGCATAAAATTAAAAATGGAAGTTCAATCCAGAAACCACAATACCTTAACAATCTATTTGAAAATTTTAAAAAAAAAAAGGATGTTGAATAGAAAAGAAACTGAATAAAAAAAGAAGTTTAGTAGAAATAAAAATGGAAGTTGCAGAAAATTAAAAATGGAAGTTCATTCAAGAAACCATTATACCTTAACGATCTATTTGGAAATTAAATAAAAAAGGAAGTTGAATAGAAAAATAACATGAATAAAAATGGAAGTCGAATAAAAATAAAAATGGAAGTTGCAGAAAATTAAAAATGGAAGTTCATTCAAGAAACCACTATACCATAACGATCTATTTGGAAATTAAATTAAAAGGCAGTTTAATAGAAAAATAAATTAAATAAAAATGGATGTTGAATAAAAAGAAAAGTGGAAGTTGCAGAAAATTAAAAGTGGAAGTTCAATCCAGAAACCACTATACCTTAACGATCTATTTGGAAATTAAATAAAAAAGGAAGTTGAGTAGAAAAGAAACCAGAACAAAAAAGGAAGTTAAATAAAAATAAAAATGGAAGTTGCAGAAAAGTAAGAATGGAAGTTCATTCAAGAAACCACTATACCTTAACCATCTTTTTGGAAATTAAATAAAAAAGGAAGTTGAATAGAAAAATAACTTGAATAAAAATGGAAGTTGAATAAAAATAAAAATGAAAGTTGCAGAAAATTAAAAATGGAAGTTCATTCAAGAAACCACTATACCTTAATGATCTATTTGGAAATTAAATGAAAAAGGAAGTTTAATAGAAAAGTAAATTAAATAAAAATGGAAGTTGAATAAAAATAAAAATGAAATTTGCGTAAAATTAAAAATGGAAGTTCAGTCCAGAAACCACTATAACTTAACGATCTATTTGGAAATTAAATAAAAAAGAAAGTTGAATAGAAAAGAAACTAGAATGAAAAAGGAAGTTAAATAAAAATAATAATGGAAGTTGCAGAAAATTAAAAATGGAAGTTCATTCTAGAAACCACTATACCTTAACGATCTATTTTGAAATTAAATAAAAAAGGAAGTTTAATAGAAAAGTAAATTGAATAAAAATGGAAGTTGAATAAAAATAAAAATGAAAGTTGCATAAAATTAAAAATGGAAGTTCAATCCAGGAACCACTATACCTTAACGATCTATTTGGAAATTAAATAAAAAAGGAATTTGAGTAGAAAAGAAACTAGAATGAAAAAGAAAGTTAAATAAAAATTAAAATGGAAGTTGCAGAAAATTAAAAATGGAAGTTCATTAAAAAAACCACTATACCTTAACGATCTATTTGGAAATTAAATAAAAAAGGAAGTTTAATAGAAAAGTAAATTGAATAAAAATGGAAGTTGAACAAAAATGAAAATGAAAGTTGCATAAAATTAAAATTGGAAGTTCAATCCAGAAACCACTACACCTTAACGATCTATTTGGAAATTAAATAAAAAAGGAAGTCGAATAGAAAAAAAACTTGAAGAAAAAAAGAAGCTGAATAGATATAAAAATGGAAGTTGCAGAAAATTAAAATTGGAAGTTCATTCAAGAAACTAGGGCTGAGCAAGGAATCCGTGAAATCCGTAATCCAATCCAGTCCAGTCCAATCCGATAGGTTTGGATTGGTTTTTTGAATCCGCGGTTCGGTTCCGGATTGAAGAATTAAAAATCCGTAGTTCACGGATTGGTTCCGGATTGAATCCCACGGTTCTAGATTAGAACCGATCCGGACCGTATACAAATAGTCTATATTTTTATTATACAACCTCCCCCATAGTATCTTCTCTTATTCTATATAAAATCTAAACTCAAACCTAAAACCGTATAATATCTTCTTTTATTACTTTTGTTTGTTAGTTTTAAGTTTTAATTTGCAATGGTCTAAATACTTATGGTGAAACCAATTTTGTTATGGTTGTTTAAATTATAGAACAGTATGTCGTTATTATAGAAAAACATATTGCTATTATGGAACTAATATAGCGTTATGTTTATATTTTTATAAAATTCAAGTGTTATATATATATATATATATATTTGTTATTTAATTATGTGAATCCGTGGTCCTAAACCGATCCAATCCGTATTTAAATGGATTGGTTCGGATTGGTTCCATGATTTAAACGGATTGGATTGGTTCCAATTTTTCAGGAACCGTAAATAACGGATTGGTCCTGATTTTATCCCAATCCGATCCAATCCGGACCATGCTCACCCCTACAAGAAACCACTATACCTTAACGATGTATTTGGAAATTAAATAAAAAAGGAAGTTGAATAGAAAAATGACTTGAATAAAGTTGGAAGTCGAATAAAAATAAAAAAGGAAGTTGCAGAAAATTAAAAATTGAAGTTCATTCAAGAAACCACTATACCATAACGATCTATTTGGAAATTAAATAAAAAGGAAGTTTAATAGAAAAGTAAATTAAATAAAAATGGATATTGAATAAAAATAAAAGTGGAAGTTGCAGAAAATTAAAAGTGGAAGTTCAATCCAGAAACCACTATACCTTAACAATCTATTTGGAAATTAAATAAAAAAGGAAGTTGAGGAGAAAAGAAACCTGAACAAAAAAGGAAGTTAAATAAAAATAAAAATGGAAGTTCATTCAAGAAACCACTATATCTTAACGATCTATTTGGAAATTAAATAAAAAAGGAAGTTGAATAAAAAAAAATAACTTGAATAAAAATGGAAGTTGAATAAAAATAAAAATGAAAGTTGCAGAAAATTAAAAATGGAAGTTCATTCAAGAAACCACTATACCTTAACGATCTATTTGGAAATTAAATAAAAAAGGAAGTTTAATAGAAAAGTAAATTAAATAAAAATGGAAGTTGAATAAAAATAAAAATGAAATTTGCATAAAATTAAAAATGGAAGTTCAGTCCAGAAACCACTATACCTTAACGATCTATTTGGAAATTAAATAAAAAAGGAAGTTGAATAGAAAAGAAACTTGAATAAAAAAAGAAGTAGAATAGAAATAAAAATGGAAGTTGCAGAAAATTAAAATTGGAAGTTCATTCAAGAAACCACTATGCCTTAACGACCTATTTGCAAATTAAATAAAAAAGGAAGTTGAATTGAAAAGTAACTTGAATAAAAATGGAAGTTAATTAAAAATAAAAATGGAAGTTGCAGAAAATTAAAAACGGAAGTTCATTCTAGAAACCACTATACCTTAACAATCTATTTTGAAATTAAATAAAAAAGGAAGTTTAATAGAAAAGTAAATTAAATAAAAATGGAAGTTGAATAAAAATAAAAATGGAAGTTGCATAAAATTAAAAATGGAAGTTCAATCCAGGAACCACTATACCTTAACGATCTGTTTGGAAATTAAATAAAAAAGAAAGTTGAGTAGAAAAGAAAATAGAATGAAAAAGGAAGTTAAATAAAAATAAAAATGGAAGTTGCAGAAAATTAAAAATGGAAGTTCATTCAAAAAATCATTATACCTTAACGATCTATTTGGAAATTAAATAAAAAAGGAAGTTTAATAGAAAAGTAAATTGAATAAAAATGGAAGTTTAATAAAAATAAAAATTAAAGTTGCATAAAATTAAAAATGGAAGTTCAATGCAGAAACCACTATACATTAACGATCTATTTGGAAATTAAATAAAAAGGAGGTTGAGTAGAAAATAAACTTGAATGAACAAGGAAGTAAAATAAAAATAAAAATGGAAGTTGCAGAAAATTAAAAATGGAAGTTCATTCAAGAAACCACAATACCTTAACGATCTATTTGGAAATTAAATAAAAAAGGAAGTTTAATAGAAAGTAAATTGAGTAAAAATGGAAGTTGAATAAAAATAAATGTGAAAGTTGCATAAAATTAAAAATGGAAGTTCAATCCAGAAACCACTATACCTTAACGGTCTATTTGGATGTTAAATAAAAAAGGAAGTTGAATAGAAAAAAACTTGAACAAAAAAAAAAGTTGAAAAAAAATAAAAATGGAAGTTGCAGAAAATTAAAATTGGAAGTTCATTCAAGAAACCACTATACCTTAACGATGTATTTGGAAATTAAATAAAAAAGGAAGTTGAATAGAAAAATGACTTGAATAAAATTGGAAGTCGAATAAAAATAAAAATGGAAGTTGCAGAAAATTAAAAAAGGAAGTTCATTCAAGAAACCACTACACCTTAGCGATCTATTTGGAAATTAAGAAAAAAAGGAAGTTTAATAGAAAAATAAATTGAATAAATATGGAAGTTGAATAAAAATAAAAGTGGAAGTTGCAGAAAATTAAAAATGGAATTTCAATCCAGAAACCACTATACCTTAACGATCTATTTGGAAATTAAATAAAAAAGGAAGTTGAGTAGAAAATAAACTTGAATGAAAAAGGAAGTAAAATGAAAAAAAAATGGAAGTTGCAGAAAATTAAAAATGGAAATTCATTCAGGATAACACTATGACTTAACGATCTATTTGGAAATTAAATAAAAAAGGAAGTTGAATAGAAAAATAACTTGTATAAAAATGGAAGTTGAATAAAAATAAAAATGGAAGTTGCATAAAATTAAAAATGGAAGTTCATTAAAGAAACCACTATACCATAACGATCTATTTGGAAATTAAATAAAAAAGGAAGTTCAATTGAAAAGTAAATTGAATAAAAATGAAAGTTGAATAAAAATAAAAGTGAAAGTTGCATAAAATTAAAAATGGAAGTTCAATCCAGAAACCACAATACCTTAACAATCTATTTGAAAATTTTAAAAAAAAAAAGGATGTTGAATAGAAAAGAAACTGAATAAAAAAAGAAGTTTAGTAGAAATAAAAATGGAAGTTGCAGAAAATTAAAAATGGAAGTTCATTCAAGAAACCATTATACCTTAACGATCTATTTGGAAATTAAATAAAAAAGGAAGTTGAATAGAAAAATAACATGAATAAAAATGGAAGTCGAATAAAAATAAAAATGGAAGTTGAAGAAAATTAAAAATTGAAGTTCATTCAAGAAACCACTATACCTTAACGATCTGTTTGGAAATTAAATAAAAAAGGAAGTTTAATAGAAAATTAAATTGAATAAAAATAGAACTTGAATAAAAATAAAAATGAAAGTGGTATAAAATTAAAAATGGAAGTTCAATCCAGAAACCACTATACCGTAACGATCTATTTGGAAATTAAATAAAAAAGGAAGTTGAGTAGAAAAGAAACTTGAATGAAAAAAGAAGTTAAATAAAAATAAAAATGAAAGTTGCAGAAAATTAAAAATGGAAGTTCATTAAAGAAACCACTATACATTAACGATCTGTTTGGAAATTAAATAAAAAAGGAAGTTTAATAGAAAAGTAAATTGAATAAAAATGGAAGTTGAATAAAAATAAATGTGAAAGTTGCATAAAATTAAAAATGGAAGTTCAATCCAGAAACCACTATACCTTAACGGTCTATTTGGAAATTAAATAAAAAAGGAAGTTGAATTGAAAAAAAACTTGAAGAAAAAAAGAAGTTGAATAGAAATAAAAATGGAAGTTGCAGAAAATTTATAGCGATCCCGGTTTTCCCTGTTGTTATTGAACTGTAATCCAGACTTGGTTCCGTTGATTTGTTGTTGTCTTATCCTCTTTTCAATCCCTTACTCCTTATCTTAGAGTTTTGGGTTGTGTTGGACTTGTTAGGAATAAGTTGGTTGTGTTTTAAAACTTAGAATCTTTGCCCAGTTTTTGGCCTCTCTGCTCGAGCGGGAGTTTCGGAGCTCGAGCGGGAAAATCACCTTCCCAGTACTTCCTCTGTAGTGTTGGACGCTCGAGCGTGAGGTTGGACGCTCGAGCGGGAGTTTGTGTGTGATGCTCGAGCGGGGGTTTCCACGGTCGAGCGGGGACCTGTTCTGCAAAACTTCTGGATGGTGGTATCCGCCGCTCGAGCGAGGGTTTTGGCGCTCGAGCGGGAGTCTGTGAGTGACGCTCGAGCGGGGGTTTCCACGCTCGAGCGGGTCGACCTGTATAACACACCGAGATTCAGCTTTTTGAATCACTTTTTGATTTCCTTTCTCTCTCTTACTTTTCCGAAAAAGCCATTGGAGAGCACCTCACTCTAAAACCGAACTTCTCTCCTAGGATTGATCTAGCTAGAGTGTTTTCCTCACCTTGGGCCTTTGTAAGAAGTGTGTTGATCGTCGAGGGCTTCGTTGTGATCCATGAAATTTGGGATTTGGAGCACTTTGATTTCAGGTCATCTTCTCTATTTGAGTTCTCCATTTGAGGTAGGGATTCTCCTTGTTCTTTTTCAATACTTCGTCTATAGATAGGCATGTGGTAATTTTGTATTGCATAAAAATCATATCCATGTTGGATTTATTTGAAATCATGAGAAGGAACCTAGGGTTGGGTGTTGGAAAATGGTTATGTTGTCATTGATGGATACTTTGGGCTAATTGGAGTGTAAATTAGCATGTTGTAGTTGATGGAAGAAAAAGCCCTAAATCATATTTTGACTGATAAATTAAATTAAAATGGAGGATAGTGAATCTATATTATAAATCTCTAGTGTTGATGTGGGTTGGGTGAAGGTGTTAATGCCTAAGGGATTAACGTTGACTTTGGAATGGTTTGTAATGAATGTAGTGGATTAGTGTGAGTTATGACTTTATTGTCAATGGAAGTGGTTTTGTAAAACAAAGGAATGAATTTGGTTTTGTAACAACAAAAGGGACGGAGTTGATTTTGTGAAAATAAAAGGGATATGGAACTTGTTTTGTGAAATGGGAAAGGTATTTTGAAATACGTATGAAAATTGGATTGTTGTTTCATGAGTGTTGAACACACACATGTGTGGAACTGTATCTTGAACTACCATGTTAATATTGTTGTCGGGTTTGTGGTCTCATAGTAATTGAGTCTTTAATAGATGTACTAAATATTTGCATCTAGAGGTTTTGTCCTTGGTCATCGGTGGAGGATGACGTCGTTGTGTTGAATTGTCGTGTATGCATTACACCATTGTTAATTGAACATCTTATGTGATGAAATATTGAGATGCATTATATATGCATACTTGTTAGGGAGGAGAGAGGGGTTGTACTCCAGTGTGTGTGAGAAGATAGGGGATGCACTCCACACACCTATGTGTTCATATACTTTAACACATGGTTTGTATTTGGATAGTTTATGTATATATGTTGTACATGTTGGTTATGCCCTGTTGCATTTCGATTGGTGGTGTCATACCCTGCACTGATAATCAGAGGTACCGTTACCTTCCAGCTAGCGCCTGGTAAACTGACTGCGCTGAGAATCTAAGGTACCATACCCTTCCAGCTAGCGCCTGGTAAACTGGTATGTTGTTGTGCGAGGTGTATCTTTGGCTTACTATGTGCATGGCTAGTAGAGCAAAGTTTGTTGTTGATATTTCAGTGTGTTTGGAAATATCATGGATTGTGTTGATTATGGTTTTGGAGGGGCGAGTTGCCTCATTGGTTTATCTCATGCATGTCGGTGAGTTGTTATCTCTTTTTATGACGGTGCATGTTTAGAATTGTTTGTATCGGGAAAAAGGCCAAAATGTCATATTTGTCTTTTGGAAAATGTGAAGGAGAACGGACTTTTAAAGAAATATATATTTTGAAAAGCATATCTGTGTATATTTGGAAAATGGAAGAGTGTAGTGGGCTTAGTGAAATTATTTCCTAAGGTATTGTTAATGTTGTGAAAGATTGAGAACGGGGATTAATGAAAAGAAAAAGAAAGATGAATCGCCTATGGCGTTGATTGAAATGGTTGTTTTCAAGAAAAGTTCATACATATATATTTTGTATACACTACAAGAAATTACATTTTTTGCAACGCAACAAAATATGTTGCTAAAAGGGAAAATTCGTCGGCAAAGAGTTTTGCCGACACACAAAGCTACGTTGGCAACCCGTAGGCAAAAGTGAGTTGGCAAAAGTTTTTGCTGACGAAATTATCATTGCATTGGTAAAAGTAATGCCTTTAGCGACGAACATAGTCGTCGTTAAAAGCTATAGCGATCCCGGGTTTACCCTTGTTGTACAGTGATCCGGACATGTGTCCGTGGATGTTGGTAGTTGTTTATTATCCTGTTTGCATCCTCTTTACTTGTATATTGAGTTATAGGATGTGTTGGGCAGGTTCGTTACAGGTTGGTTGTGTTTGGGAGCCTAGTGTTGCTGCCCAGATTTTTGGACCTTCGCTCGAGCGAGGAGTTGGTCGCTCGAGCGAGAGTTGAGGTTGTGTCTGGTGGATCGAGCCAGAGTGGCTTCGCTCGAGCGAGCGATTGCGTCTGGTTCTGGACCTGTGAGTTGCATTTCTTGGCTCGAGCAAGCTTTCTTTGCTCGAGCGGCTTGGTTTGTTCTTCGCTCGAGCGAGAGGTCTGTCGCTCGAGCGTGCTTCTAGTTGCAGACCTGAGGGTTTGAGTTGCTGGCTCGAGCGAGCATTATTTCGCTCGAGCGCACTTCTGAGTTGTTGGCTCGAGCGAGAACTTCTTGGCTCGAGCGAGTGTTTTCTGTGTCTGGTCGCTCGAGCGACAAAGTCTTCGCTTGAGCGAGGGTGTTTTATATCAGCGGGCAGTAGCGATTTTGAACTTCAGTTTTTCACTTCTTTTTGATCAAACCCTAGATCCGAGACACTCTCTCTCTAAACTTTGCACTCTCTCTAAGATTTGATCTCCCTAGAGTGTGAATCTAGCCTAGGGCCTTTGTTAAAAAGATAGAGGGCGTTGAGAGCTTTGTTTTAATCTGAAAAAGTTTGGATTTGGAGCATGTTGATCTTCGAGTCTTCATCTCCTTTTTGGCTCAAACTTCGAGGTAGGGATATCCTACTCCTCTCTATGGATTTTGTCTTTAAGTTTTGGTATTTTGAGATGTTGGGGTTGGTTTGGTAATTTTGTGAGAGTTTGGGGCTTTTGTGTTATTTTACAAAAGTTGGGGTTTTATTTATAATAAACCTAGATGCATGTTTGGCATGGAGAAACGAAATAAATGTTGAATCATTGATGAAAATGGGACCTAAGGGTTGAAATGTTAATTATGGAAAATGACCTAATTACATTGTTTGATTAATTGGGATAATTAATTGTGAGAAATGAGGAAATGAAATAGAATTGTTGAGATTGGGAATGTATGGGGTTAAAGGGTGTAGTTGAATTGTTTATCACACACCGAAATGAAATGTTGATTGAATATCCATTGTGCATTTATTTTCTGTATAGAAATAACTGCTTTGGGCTATCGGTGGAGGATAGTTGTGATTGTTGTAGACAATGCATGATGATTAGGCAAACAAAAACTAATCAATGGAATGTGTCATGGAATTTGATGATTGATAGAATACGTTAACTATATGTATTGAGTGGTTGTATATAGAACCAATGTGTTTGTATACGTTATGTGTAGAGGAGGAGATGGGGGATGTACTCTGCGGTTTAGGGGAAGATGGGGGATGTACCTCTAAACCGGATAGTGTTGGGAGAAGATAGGGGATGAACTCCGTAGATACAGCTCATATGCTTGTCTAGAAAAGTGAAGATAGAGCTTATATGCTTATCTTTGTGAAGTGTGAATACAGCTTGTATGCTTATCTGTGAATGTGGGATATTGTTGTTATACATATCTGTTGAGAATGTGGATACAGCTTATATGCATATCTGTGAATGTGGGATATTATTGTTATACATATCTGTTGAAATAATGATAGAGCTAACATGCTTATCTGTTGAAAAGGGGGAAAATGAAAAGTAACTTGGACTCATAAGTCGTATGACATAAATATGTGATTTATGTGAATGTATCAGTGTTGGCCATCTATCAATTGCTAATCTTTTAGTCATTGTTCATGGTTGGTTTAGTGTATTTCTACTGGGCTGTGGCTCACCCTATATGGGAATATCATTTTCAGGTACAGGTAGCATGCCACCTCCAAGGACATAGCTTGGGAGGCTAGAGGCGGACATACTTTTGTCGTTTTACTTTTGATGTATTACATGTAAATTCAAGCCAAGGGCTTAACGTGTATGAGTTAGCACTCTTTTGTTGTAACCAAGTGTTAACTTGGAAAGCTGTAAGCCCGTAGGGCATTTTGCTTTTGTTGTTAACATGTGATACTTTTATAATCAAACTCGGATGAATAGAAGAATGTGGTTATTTTATATGTCAATGAATGTCTTATTTGATGGGTTTAATGTTATTATTTTGAGGGCGTTACAAAAGCCTTCATCCATCGTCGGCAATTTACCTTGCGTCGGTAAAAGTCATTCAAATATGATGATTGTGTGTCACTTTTCGCGACACAAATTTGCATGGGCAAAAAATATACTTTTAGCAACAAAATATGCGTCGACAAAAGTAAACTTTTGGCGACAATAAAGCTTCACTTTTGGCAACAATAAAGCTTCACTTTTGGCAACGACAAATTAACATTGGCAAAAAATACACTTTTAGCAACACAATATGAGTGGGCAAAAATAAACTTTTGACAACACATTTATGTCAGGAAATATTGTCATTTGCCGACGATTTGTTTGTCGATAAAAGTTTACTTTTGGCAACGACAAATTGACATTGGCTAAAAATACACTTCTAATAACACAATATGAGTTGGCAAAAATAAACTTTTGGCGACACATTTACCAACAAAGATAATTGAAAATAATTTATATATTTTTATAAGACTTACAGATTTACAAGAGGCATCCCTCAGACTCCACTATTACAAACTAGTAACATTAATATGCAATCTCCTAAAGTTGATGTGCAAGCAAAAAAAACACTGCTGATACTGCTTTTAGAAGCAATGTATAAAACCTAAAAGGGTAAACTCACTAAAATACCCAAATACATCCAAATTGCAAACCCACATTACAAACAACAGATAACAAAATGAAAACATGAAACTAACAAAGACAGGCAAAACGACACGAATAGTATCCACAAACTTATCCAGCAGACCAACATCTAGTAGCAGCCGCCTAATAGCAACATTGCAGCAGCAGCAGCCGCCGCCGCCCAGCAAGCATCAACCACAAGGGCGACAGCAGCAACAAACCAGCAGCTGCAATAGACAAATCTGATTCATGCATCTCAGATGAGCTTGGTGCATCTGCAACCTCCAGCCCAGCTGCATTATTTGACATTCCTAGGCGCATTTCAGAAGAGATGACCAACATATAAAGGCATTTTAATAGGAGCTACTCAAGCCAAGTTCTTTGCTAATCTTTGCATTATAAATAGAAGGAAAAAAAAAGAATGTAAAATACCCACTTTGGAGGAGAACATCCTTTCTTCTCTACATGATACAGGTGCATTAGCCTCTTGTACATATGAAAGTATTGTCAACTTCTGAATATTGGCTCCGCTTGGTAGATTTTTGGAGCTCGCCCTCCTTCCAAAAGAAAAGGAGGATTCATCAGCTTTAACAAGACCACCCTACACAAAGCTTTTGCATTTGCAATTTTGTTGAAGCTCAAGGGTTGTACAATGTGATGGAAAATCAGTTCCATGTGTATTTCAAGCAGGAGGGACATTCCTAAATTGCTGCTACAAGCTTATTTTGATCCTCCTCAGTTTTTGTTCTTATTAAGAAGGTACGTGCCACAACACTGTCACTGTCAACGTTGTTGTTTCCCACGTCACCCTACAAAAAACACAAGTGAAATTTCCCACCATAAAGTGCATTAAAAAAAATGCTTCAGAGAAAATTTCCATAAAAAGCAACCCATGAGAATCCTTCCCACATATATATGTACAAGCGGTGTGTGCAAACGTATTTGCAATTTTATATTTAAATTTTTGGATAGTATGATGGTTGAGGAAAACTAATAGCAATTTTGGACGGTTTGACAAAAGAAACAATTATTCTTACTGTTATTAGATGTGACGGCTACTGAGTGGGAAAGACTGACAGTTACTAGGTATAAAGACATTCTTGAAAAAGTTTAAAAAAAAAAAAAAGTGATAGCTTCCAACACAACTCTGGTGCACTTTATATAATAGAATAGTTATCCCATTTATTTATTGGATAAATAGAATAGTTTCACATTCTAAACAGTGTTGTTAAAAAAAATCCTATTGTCAAATAAGTGTTGTTGTTCTGCAGTATACAGACATCTAAGACCTAATGTCCCCAAAAGTTATGTAACCAATAAAATAAGGTTACACTCTCACTTTACAGCAGGGGTATTGAGAGGTATGAGATATCTTAAGCATTTAATGAAATAATGTCTAATATTAAGTATGAAATGCATGATGGCTTCATCAAGGAACAAAGATACAGCGAGTGGAGCTACTCTCAATGCGTCAAAAAAAGATATGCATTAGCCAAAAGAATACAAAATCAGTTCAAAATGGATGGGGGTATTAGTCAGAAGAGAGTACTTAAAAGCCTACCTCAGATGTTAAATGCCAACGTTGTTCATTCATGCTGTGAGTTCTAGTTTTTGTGTACCCGAAATCACCACCAACCTCATCATCAAAGAAATCACCACTAAAATCAAGGAGCCATCTGTCATGAGATTGTAGCCCATCATTATTATCATCATCAGTCGAGAAAACAAATGTTTGGGAATCAATAAGCCTTCTAGAACTAATTTTCAATATATATATATATATATAAAATAAGCCTTCTACTTTCTCAAAATAATCTTCTTTTGTAACTTGTAAAAGAAAAAAATAAAACATAATTTTTTTTAAAGATTCATCATGCCTTTACTTGTTTAATTTTCACATGTGAGCACTAAGTTGTATGCACAACTCTACTTTCCTTCCTTAAACACAACAAAAATTTATAAGAAACTCTTGAATATTAGGGAGGCAGTCTTGAATGGGGGAAGCATCCCTTTATCACTCAAATTGAGCTTTGGTTCATCCTTTTTCCTCAAAGAAGTGAAATATCCTCTAGAACTTGTGACCTTAATGGCAATAGTTTCCGGTTTATAGCAAGTGAATTCAAATCCAACTTCTCTCTCTCTCTCATGGTCAAATTTCAAATGGTTGATAAACAACCCGGAGATCCTAATATTTGAAAATGAGGGTCTGAGCAGCTTCTTCAATTTGCTAATATAGTTAAACCCAATTTGAAGAAGACCTGGTTAGTTCTTCATAGTAAATCCTCTGACTGGTTCAATCCATAATTTGTCTTTGTTTTTTTTGATGTTATGTTAGGGACTGTTTGACGCCAGGTACTCTAGGTCTGGCTGAGTTAATTTGTAGACTGTTGTTTAATTAAACTAATATTTTCAGGGCTGAATTACTAGTGCTAAAGATTTTAAGTTTTCCAAATTAAATTTAAGGATAAATTTTTTAGTATAAAATAATTTAGAAACCACTGGTTACAAGCTTTCTTATCAATAAGTTAAGATAATAAGGTGGATGCATGACATTCCACTCAAACTGTTCTAAGGAAATCTACCAGTCTCTATCTGCTTATTGTTGATCTTGCAGCCTGATTATAGGAAGTGGGAAGTACTTGCATTTTTATGAAAAGCTATACAGCCGGTAACTAATTGTGCATCATAAGGCCTAAGAGTCAAAGGGGCTAAGTACCTTGTGATAAAAGGCTTGACATGAACTAACTTCACTTTTAATAGGGATTTCAGTTTCGTGCCCTCAATAGAAGTTATAAACAGTCCAATTCTTAGAAGGCTTTCTGCATGAAGGTCTTTATAACATCATGGGGAAAATGGTCCATCAAAATAAGCAGTCTCTAAGATGAGTTTCCCAACAGTTTCCTCGTGGTGTTGTGGTTTCACCACAACTAATAACATCCTAAAGTGTCTGAAACAATAACCGTCACTCCTTAATAATTTTCTCTGAGTGTTGTTGTACTTGAGTTTTTCTTATTTGTTTACTCAGCTCAGACGAGGAATCTGAGACACCAGACATTTTTGTTTCCTCCTTCCAAATGTAATTGATCTAGCAGGAGTATAAACGTCTGACGTTGGAGTGCTATCAGTCTGGAGGGAAAAAAATTTGAAATTCATAGAGGTGTGTTTGATTTACTTACCAATCAAAAAGCCTGGAGTATATTGTCTTTGCCAGGGCATCACGACTTTTGACAGCTGAAGCTGGATCTAGTGATTTTGTAATATTTCCATCTGGAGTTACTATCACACGCTTGCAAAGTGAGTCTTCAAGTGCTTTCTCATCACACCTGGATATAAGCATATTAAGATGATATAAGTATATAGTTGAAGTCTTGAAGATGTACCAAACAGTATTTAATAGGTCAAGTTGATTAGAGTTCTGACATGAGTAGCTCTGCAGCTGTTTGAAGATGGTAGTGTGCTTTCTCATCTTTCAGTTTTGAAGAATTTGTTTCATTCCTTTTGACGAAGTCAATGTTTCCAAGATGAAGTATTGCAGCTACCACACGGAATATAGCATCCTACAAAAAAAATTAAAATAAAATTCATTATATTAATTTGGATTCATAAAATGGCTCATTTCAATAATTTTCTCTGTTTTTGCACGTAGTGGATACACACACATACACACACACGCATCTGCTCATCCTGGCTGATTCCTACAATATCCATGGCATTTCTGGTCTCCAGATATTCCCTTGCATCATCCACATTTGCCACTTCATAACAATTGGTTTGATTTAGATAGTGGTATGTTTTTGGGTCTCCTAGTTTGAATTTCTTTGCATCCTGGAATAAAATATTACTGTTAGCTCACTATATATGGTTATTGTGCGTCATGTCAGCGGTGATTTAGATTCGATTGCATAAGCTCACTTTAGGTGGGGCTGCACAGAGCATGTAAAAGCAGTGGTAGTTCCTCTCTGGGTCAGAGACTTGGCAAACACGCGATCTTTCAAGAAGATATGTTCGAACTGCAGCTCCAGAGATCTTCCCATGCTTATCGAATTGGATCTCTACAAATTTACCAAAACGACTGGTACAACCATTCAGTCATGTAAATTTTCTTGTAAGTCAAACCATAGAAGTAGATAGAATGAAAAATAGGATATATTTGAAGGAAAAAAAGCATCCAAATTATCTTAGGATATATTTGGAGGAGCAATTAATCATAGAATGGAAACAAATTAGTTACCTCATTTCTAGCAATTGCTTTCTCCATAGCTTCACATAATCCCTTTGTATCCTGACCACAACATTGCAAAGTCAGCAACATTTGGACTCACCACAGATCCCTGTCATAAAAGAAATATAATCACAATGCTCCTTATTACAAGGCCTCACTGTCCCGGCATAAGCACAGTTAGTCTACACAACCATCTAGATGAGATGTAATATCAGTAAAATAAGCATTTTTCTTGCATTCACATACCACCAACAAGGTAACAGAATATTTGCAGAGCAAGCACATAACATTAATTATCATACAACAGGAGAAGTAACAGTGTGTAGGATTCTATTATTTTGATTTCTTCTATCACTTTTTCTCTATGCATTTTTTGAGAGAGAGATTGGGGAAAGAATACACTACAGTGAGAAAAGCAGGTACCATAACAGATAGAGACAGCAATGGCATAAACATTTTTAGAAGAAGTGGAACCAAACTGTTTGACTATGGAAAACAGAATAGCACAAAACCAAAGCAGTATTAGTATAAAGATGTTACAAAAGAATTTAAGAAATACCTCAACAGGCCATCCATCCACCACAAATACATCCAAAGAATAACCATCAGTAGTTGAGAACACGTGTGCCTCACGGATGTTAAGTCCTTTGTTAGAAAGCAAAGCAGAAAGCTAGAACAAAATGGTACAGAGTTAGAAGCCAACAGTTGTGTAAAAAATAAAAAAAGAACAAAAAGAAAAGATAAGTCTACCAAATGGATGCAAGACTTCTGCTTTCTCTTTTCTTTTTTTTTTCCTTTCAAATTTTCATTTGATTGCTTACTTCATACAGGACGTAACTGCATCTTCAAAATGGGAGGACTGCAAACAACTCGTTGAAGATAGACAAGAGACATGGTATTACTTGTCAAATATTGAAATGTGAATTTAAGTCATTAGAAGAAAATCTAGAACTTGTTCACATCTCTTTCTATATATGTATATATTATTTCTCTTCTTTCAGGAAATTAAAATTGTTGTATAGCCTTAATGGTTTTGTGTTACTCTACATTTCCACAAGAATTCAAACCAGCATTAGTGACATGTACAGACACCTGTTCGCCTGAATTTAGTGTTCATGTGTTTGGCACCTATTTAGATCTATGGAATCCTGCACCCTGTACTTTCTTTTGAAACATTCAGAAGAATGTACATTTGGTGCCACTATTTCCATTTATTAGGAATTTGCTGCAGCAATACTATTCCTCTCCTTGTACTTTGATCATTCCTGATGCTTTAATGGACCCATGTCCTTTTTTGTTGGTTATGTACAGATGGATGGGGGAAATGATTGACAGTAATGTGCTCTTATTTATCTACCAAAAAAACCCGACCATAAACAATCATGCTTGGTAGCAACTACATGTTATGACTTGCTAAGATGCCACATTCTGTGTCTGACGCCCTGTATCCATGTTAAAATGTAACAATTGTGTATATATCAAGAAATTGCACCCAAAAATTAGTCTAATATTGTAGATCAAAGTATTTGCAAGCCTACCCTTTTATTATTATTATTATTATTATTGTTATTATTGTTATTATTGTTATTATTATTATTATTATTATTATTATTATTATTATTATTATTATTATTATTATTATTATTATTATTATTATTATTATTATTATTTTGAACTCCCACAAACTTCTATGAAATAATTTTCTCTCTACTCTGTTTTTTGTCATGAACTAGCATTATCACATGCCCTTGTGCAGGTTCAATGTGGAAGAGAGCTTCTTAAGGGAGATCTTTGAGAAATACAAAACAGAACTGAAAGAGAAGGCAAAGGAGAAGGAACGAAAGCGAAGGGATGATAAGGTATCCAAAGATTTCTGTCTCATTGTTGGCGCTGTAGATACTAACATTTACTTAAAACTATTTTTGCATGTTTGCGTGAGGCGCAGTTGTTTATAATTCAGTTTTCCATACAGAATCTGATATTATTCAAGTATTTTGCCATTATGACTACAATTCTTTGTTAGAATATGGCAATATGCTCAGTAAAAGTTGTGTTTTGTTCCTATTCCTGTTCTACTTCAGTTCGCTTTGTCAAACACAATATTCTAATGTAGAGGTGGGGTGAGGCTTTAACGTTGTGGTGCAAGTGTCTGTTCCTTATATGGATCAAATTTTTTGCTTAAGCCGAGAATTTTAGTCATGCATGATTGATGCTGGAGCAATCTACCTTGAGGAGAAAAAAGTAGTGCTTATTGTTCATACTGCAGTACTGTTCACAGAATTGCAGTAATTTCTGCTCACATGCACTGTAGCAATACTGTAGCCCAACATTTGATTATCATTGCATCCTCAACAGCAATACTATTGATCTCCATTCAACAAAGCCTTGTCCCTACTGCTTAGGTCGGCTTCATAAATCCTGTTTCACCATAGTTTGAGCTCATTTTGTAAATTACATTACCAAGAAGTCTCTGAAATTTCTTGACGGTGCACCATACGATGTTAATTGGTTGGTTTGTTTTTAAAAAATGTTCAACAGGAGATTTGATTGGGGTAATACCATTCCGAGCCTTTTGTTTCAGTCATTTTCTTGGTATTGATTCTAATGGTTGCACCTACTTTGCTTGCAATTATTTCCATGTTCTAATATTCCTCAAGAAGTGAAATCTTGGTAATGAAACCACTTCAAACAAACCTATTTCAGAAATGAAGACAAAATTAAACTGAATGGGTAGAATAAACAACCAGAAAGCAAGAGTTCACAGTTGGGTAAATAGAAGAAGGGGTAGAGAGAGAGAGAGAGACCGAGAGTGGGAGCGAGAGAGCGAGAGAGTGAAAGGGAGTGAGCAAGAGAGCGAACCTGTTAGCATCGGTGGCGGTGCTGATTTGCGGCGTACAGGGACCAACGGTGCTGAGGATGCGCAGTCATGAGGCTTGCAAAGAATTTTAAACTTGAAATAGATGTTGCAAGACAAGGTGACAACATAAATGACAAGCTCCACAGTAATTAAGTGACATTCAACAAACCAATTACATGACTGAAGCAAGTCTATTGCATGCATCTCAGGTGAGGCCAAAGAATAAACAGTTGGATTTTAAACTATTGAGCATAATGGTAAAAGATATATACAATCAGAATTTCAAGTTCCATAGATAAGTACCTCTTCCCCCAACAGTTTGACCTGCTTCCCTGCAATGGTGCAATTTTGTATGAGCAAAACAAGAAAATAATGGGCTAAATTCTAATCACCAAAAGTGTATGTGATTGTCATAAAGGTGTATTAAATCAGAAAAGGCAAAGTTCAAATAATCTGGACACTAACATGGGCATAGTGATTGCGTCAAAAATTGTGTACTGCTATATGAAAAATAAGTGTACGTTGATAAAATAACTGGTAATAATAAGATTGCCAGGCTTGAAGTTAGCTTCTGTTACCAAACAAATTTAAAAGTAAAATCACTTACCGGGTTGGTGGTTGCCGACCAACCTGAGATAGAAGAGTTTGCTGTAAAGTCAATCGTTGATAAAATAGAGAAAACAGAAGTTAAGAAAGAGATGGAATGAAGAAATAAAGAAACAACCCAACAATCGAAAATTAAACATTTTAGAAAATTCATTTTAGAAAGATGGTTTTAGAAAATTAATCATTTTACAGATGATAATGAGAATAGAACAACACTCACAAACTAAATCCACAATCGAAGCAGTTTTTTTAATTAAAAAAAAAAACCCTAACTTTAAGCTAATTCCAACAACCCAACACGCAACGCAACACATGAAAAAAATATTGAAACTCCAATACAAAACCCTAGGACAAACAATCACATTAATCGCAAATTTCGATCGCTAAATGATGGGGAAAAAAACGAAAAAATTAAAAATTCACCTCGAGTTTTTGCAAGGCGACCGACTCAGACGCGCCGGTGATGCTCATGAAGGTCTCGATTGCTTCTTGATTGGGTCTCACCCGAAGTCCACAAATTTGCAGAGAGATTGAGAAAGGGTCTTGATTGTATTCTCCAAACTGATTTGTGTGTTTTTTCAGAGAGAGAGAACAAAAGAGGGGTTTACCTATGCTAGAAAAAAAGAGGAAATTTTGAGAGGTACCATCGCCTCCTCTTTTAGAGGCAGATCACCAAAAAATAAATAAATAAATAAAAATATTTTTTTGT
This sequence comes from Camellia sinensis, assembly GCF_055761805.1. Lineage (NCBI taxonomy): Eukaryota > Viridiplantae > Streptophyta > Magnoliopsida > Ericales > Theaceae > Camellia > Camellia sinensis. The sequence continues at coordinate 7,960,723 of NC_138962.1, read as the reverse complement.
TTTTTTTTTCAAAATTAAAATTAATTTGAGAACTATAAAAATTAAAAATATATTTTTAAAATTTTTAAAATTATTTATGACTTCTTAAAAGATAAAATTATACAAAAATAATAAGTATTTTTTTATTTTTCATCAATTTTTTTTTAGTTTTCAAAAAAAAAAAATTCCAAACAAGTTTCTGCGAATAAAACCAAACATATTGAAATTGATAATCTAACATTCTTTGGAAAAGTTTAAATTATTTCAAATTAGTCATCTCAACTTACGAGTGTGTTTGGCTTGGTGAGTTCATTTTGTGATCTAATTCGATGATCACTTTAATTTTACAATTCAATAACTAGAATATTTAAAACTCTTTGAAAGTCATAATAAAAACACAAATTACTAAATCACATTATTTCACTAGCAAAACTTTTACTGACGAATAGTGTTATCGTCGCTAAATGTTTAACTTTTTACCCACGCCAATTTGTCAATGCCAAAAGTAAGCACACTAATAGCGACACTTATTGTGTTGCTAAAAAATAAGCCTCGTAGCTAAAAAATTTTAAATTTTGGCGCCAGTCAATAATTTTGGCGCCTAGTGAATGTTACACTTTTTTAGCGACGGTAGCAAATTGCGTTGGTAAAGGTCTACTTTTACCAACGAAATTGATCACTGCGTCGCTAAAAATATAGTTTTGCCTATGAGAAATTGACGTCGTCGCCAAAAGTAGTCGCCAAAAGTGCAATTTCTTGTAGTGATAAATTGTCACACTACTATTCTAGTATGAGAATGGGTGTTCATGATCATAGCTATCTGTATGTTGTTATTGTTGAGGGCCATGTTGAGTTCCCTACTGGACTATATGTTCATCCCACGTTGTTGAATCTTTTTCAGGTATTAAGCAGGTTGAGCTGCAAGATTTGGATCTACTTATCTGTTGGCCATGGGGCCTTTCTTATGTGGGCGGAATGCCATTGTTGTAAAAGGGTTACACCCTTCTACTTGTACCTTATGTGATGTAAGCCCAAGGGCAACTTATTAAGTATGTTCATGTAATGTTTACTTTGCATACGAATGAGAGTATTGTTAATCACTTCTACGGATTGAATGTTTGAGTATATTTCCGCATGTTATCCTTGAAATTGAATTAAGTTAATGAATTTGGTAATGACTACGAGTAATAAAAAGTGGGGCGTGACAAAATTAAAATTGGAAGTTCATTCAAGAAACCACTATACCTTAATGATGTATTGAAATTAAATAAAAAAGGAAGTTGAATAGAAAAATGACTTGAATAAAATTGGAAGTCGAATAAAAATAAAAATGGAAGTTGTAGAAAATTAAAAATGGAAGTTCATTCAAGAAATCACTATACGTTAACGATCTATTTGGAAATTAAATAAAAAAGGAAGTTTAAAAGAAAAGTAAATTGAATAAAATGGAAGTTGAATAAAAATAAAAGTGGAAGTTGCAGAAAATTAAAAATGGAAGTTGAATCCAGAAACCACTATACCTTAACGATCTATTTGGAAATTAAATAAAAAAGGAAGTTGAGTAGAAAAGAAACTAGAATGAAAAAGGAAGTAAAATAAAAATAAAAATGGAAGTTGCAGAAAATTAAAAATGGAAGTTCATTCAAGAAACCACTATACCTTAACGATCTATTTGGAAATTAAATAAAAAAGGAAGTTGAATAGAAAAATAACTTCAATAAAAATGGAAGTTGAATAAAAATAAAAATGAAGTTGCATAAAATTAAAAAAGGAAGTTCATTAAAAAAACCACAATACCTTAACGATCTATTTGGAAATTAAATAAAAAAGGAAGTTCAATTGAAAAGTAAATTGAATAAAAATGGAAGTTGACTAAAAATAGAAGTGAAAGTTGCATAAAATTAAAAATGGAAGTTCAATCCAGAAACCACAATACCTTAACAATCTATTTGACAATTAAATAAAAAAGGAAGTTGAATAGAAAAGAAACTGAATAAAAAAAGAAGTTTAATAGAAATAAAAATGGAAGTTGCAGAAAATTAAAATTGGAAGTTCATTCAAGAAACCACTATACCTTAACGATCTATTTGGAAATTAAATAAAAAAGCAAGTTGAATAGAAAAATAACTTGAATAAAAATGGAAGTTGAATAAAAATAAAAATGGAAGTTGCAGAAAATTAAAAATGGAAGTTCATTCAAGAAACCACTATACCTTAATGATCTATTTGGAAATTAAATAAAAAAGGAAGTTTAATAAAAAAGTAAATTAAATAAAAATGGAAGTTGAATAAAAATAAAAATGAAGTTGCCTAAAATTAAAAATGGAAGTTCATTAAAGAAACCACTATACCTTAATGATCTATTTGGAAATTAAATAAAAAAGGAAGTTCAATTGAAAAGTAAATTGAATAAAAATGGAAGTTGAAAAAAAATAGAAGTGAAAGTTGCATAAAATTAAAAATAGAAGTTCAATCCAGAAACCACAATACCTTAACAATCTATTTGAAAATTAAATAAAAAAGGAAGTTGAATAGAAAAGAAACTGAATAAAAAAAGAAGTTGAATAGAAATAAAAATGGAAGTTGCAGAAAATTAAAATAGGAAGTTCATTCAAGAAACCGCTATACCTTAACGATCTATTTGGAAATTAAATAAAAAATGAAGTTGAATAGAAAAATAACTTGAATAAAAATGGAAGTCGAATAAAAATAAAAATGGAAGTTGAAGAAAATTAAAAATTGAAGTTCATTCAAGAAACCACTATACCTTAACGATATGTTTGGAAATTAAATAAAAAAGGAAGTTTAATAGAAAAATAAATTGAATAAAAAAAGAAGTTGAATAAAAATAAAAATGAAAGTTGCATAAAATTAAAAATGGAAGTTCAATCCAGAAACCACTATACCTTAACGATCTATTTGGAAATTAAATAAAAAGGAAGTTGAGTAGAAAAGAAACTTGAATGAAAAAAGAAGTTAAATAAGAAAAAAATGAAAGTTGCTGAAAATTAAAAATGAAAGTTCATTAAAGAAACCAGTATACCTTAACGATCTATTTGGAAATTAAATAAAAACGGAAGTTTAATAGAAAAGTAAATTGAATAAAAATGGAAGTTGAATAAAAATAAAAATAAAAGTTTCATAAAATTAAAAATGGAAGTTCAATCCAGAAACCACTATACCTTAACGATCTATTTGGAAATTAAATAAAAAAGGAAGTTGAATAGAAAAAAAAACGTGAAGAAAAAAAGAAGTTGAATAGAAATAAAAATGGAAGTTGCAGAAAATTAAAATTGGAAGTTCATTCAAAGCAGTTATCTCTAAACAGAAAATAAATGCACAATGGATATTCAATCAACATTTCATTTCCTCATTTCTCACAATTAATTATCCCAATTAATCAAACAATGTAATTAGGTTGTTATCCATAATTACCATTTCAACCCTTAGGTCCCATTTTCATCAATGACTCAACATTTATTCCACTTCTCTATACCAAACATGCATCTAGGTTTATTATGAATAAAACCCCAACTTTTGTAAAATTGTACAAAAGCCCCAAACTTTCACAAAATTACCAAACCAACCCCAACATCTCAAAATACTAAAATTTAAAGACAAAATCCATAGAGAGGAGTAGGATATCCCTACCTCGAAGTTTGAGCCAAAAAGGAGATGAAGACTCGAAAATCAGCGTGCTCCAAATCCACACCCTTTTCAGATTAAGTCGAAGCTCTCAACGCCCTCTATCCTTTTAACAAAGACCCTAGGCTAGATTCACACTCTAGGGAGATCAAATCTTAGAGAGAGTGTAAGTTTAGAGAGAGAGAGTCTCGGATCTAGGGTTTGATCAAAAAAGAAAGTGAAAAAGTGATGTTCAAAAACGCTACTGTCCGCTGATATAAAACACGCTCGCTCGAGCGAAGACTTGGTCGCTCGAGCGACCAGACACAGAAAACTCTCGCTCGAGCCAAGAAGTTCTCGCTCAAGCCAAAAACTCAAAAGTGCGCTCGAGCGAAAGGATGCTCGCTCGAGCCAACAACTCAAACCCTCAGGTCTGCAACCAGAAGCTCGCTCGAGCGACAGACTTCTCGCTCGAGCGAAGAACAAACCAGACCGCTCGAGCCAAGAAAAGCTCGCTCGAGCCAAGAAATACAACTCTCAGGTCCAGAACCAGACGCCATCACTCGCTCGAGCGAAGCCACTCTGGCTCGACCCACCAGACACAAACTCAACTCTCGCTCGAGCGACCAACTCCTCGCTCGAGCGAAGGTCCAAAAATATGGGCAGCAACACTAGGCTCCCAAACACAACCAACCTGTAACAAACCTGCCCAACACATCCTATAACTCAAATAAGAAGTAAAAAGGATGCAAACAAGATAATAAACAACTACTAACATCTACGGACACATGTCCGGATCACTGTACAACAAGGGTAAACCCCGGATCGCTATAACCTCCCCCCCTTAAAGAATTTCGTCCCCGAAATTAAGCACAAGTTTTCAAAAACAAGTTTTTCTCCATTTTAAACAATGTTACACTTTAACATTCAACAATTCGACCCATTACCGGTCATCCCATCCCTTTAACAAGAGGCATCTCACAATATGTAAACAACATATGTACTTTTAACATGCATCAACATTACGCATTATCTTTCCAATTTCAACAATATATTCAACATATATAATGTGACATTCAACTTCCATATGAGGCAAGTTCCAAAGCATACGTCCAATAAACCAAAACATTTTCAATGTTTCACAACTTAAGACATATATAAAAGCTCTTAAGTTCAACAATTGTTCAAAATTTAAATACAGCATTACATATCAACAAACAAGTCCGGATATTTTTCACGGACTTCCAACTCACGTTCCCAAGTGGCTTCTTCCACTCCGTGATGTTTCCACAAGACTTTCACTAAAGGAATGGTCTTGCCACGCAGGATCTGATCCCGCCTATCCAAGACCCGAACCGGTCTCTCCTCATACGAGGCACCCTCATCTACCTCCAAATCGGTCCAATCCAACACATGTGATGGATCTTGCTCATACTTCCGAAGCATACTCACATGAAACACGTCATGCACTCCGGACAACTGCGGCGGTAAGGCTAACCGATAAGCAACCTCGCCAATCCTCTCGAGGATCTCAAAAGGACCAATAAACCGAGGGGATAACTTCCCACTCTTTCCAAACCTCATCAAGCCTCGCCTAGGTGATATCTTCAGAAAGACATGATCACCTACCTCAAACGCTAAAGGCCTCCTCCTACGGTCGGCATAACTCTTTTGTCGACTCTGGGCTGTAACAAGCCTCCTACGGATAAGCTCAATTTTCTCCGTCGTCTCCCTAACCAACTCCGGACCCAACAAAGGTGTATCACCCACCTCGGCCCAACAAACTGGAGACCTACACGGTCGGCCATACAAGGCCTCAAACGGTGCCATACCGATACTAGACTGAAAACTGTTGTTGTAGGCAAACTCTACCAATGGCAAGTGCCTCTCCCACGTCCCACTGAAGTCCAGGACACAACCCCGAAGCATATCCTCGAGGATCTGAATAGTACGCTCGGACTGCCCGTCAGTCTGAGGATGATAAGCCGTACTAAAGGTCAACTTGGTGCCCAAGGCACTCTGCAAACTCTGCCACAACCTAGTAGTAAAACGAGGATCTCTATCTGAGACGATCGTCACTGGGACCCCGTGCAATCTCACTACGTCCCGAATATACAAGTCGGCAAGCTGATCTACAGTATTTCTCACGCGCATAGGAATAAAGTGCGCCGACTTAGTCAACCGGTCTACAACCACCCAAATAGCATCACTACCCCGCTGAGTCCTTGGAAGACCTACAACGAAGTCCATAGTGACATGCTCCCACTTCCACTCGACAATAGGCAAGGGTTGCAACAAACCCGCTGGCCTCTGATGCTCGGCCTTCACTTGCTGGCAAGTAAGGCACTTCGATACGAAAACAGCTACATCTCTCTTCATACCCCGCCACCAAAACCGGCGACCCAAATCCTGATACATCTTAGTACCTCCCGGATGCACCGCAAGGCGCGAATGGTGAAACTCTCGGAGTACTTCCTCACGGCAAGACTCCGGCACCAACAAACGGTCTCGGTATCTCACACTCAGGTCGGGATACACCGTCAAACCCTTCTCAACTGCCCCACTGGAGATCTTCTCTCGGAGGGACTCTCCCTCAAGGTCACCTCTCTGTGCCTCTAACACTCTAGTCACAAGTGTAGGCTGCGCAACAACAGAAAACAAGGCCGCAGCCTCAACAGATTCGCCCAGTAGCAAATCAAACTCACTAAGTGCTCCCAACATCTTCCATTCCCGGATGGCTAACAAGCTACATCTCTAATGGATTTCCTACTAAGGGCATCGGCCACAACATTGGCCTTTCCCGGATGATAGTGCAACTCAAAATCATAATCCTCGATGAACTCCATCCATCTCCTCTGCCTCAGATTCAAGTCTCTCTGTGTAAACAGATACTTCAAACTCTTATGGTCCGAGAACACCTCGAACTTCTCACCATAAAGGTAGTGTCTCCAGATTTTCAAGGCAAAGATCACAGCTGCTAACTCTAGGTCGTGCGTAGGGTAATTCTTCTCGTGTATTTTCAACTGACGTGAGCCATAAGCTACCACTTTCCCTTCTTGCATCAACACACAACCCAAACCCTCTCGTGAGGCATCACAATAAACCGCATAACCCAACCCTCTCTCCGGAATAATCAACACCGGAGCGGTGGTCAATCTAACTTTCAGTTCTTGGAACGACTTTTCACAAGTCTCACTCCACACAAACTTGACTCCCTTCCGAGTCAGTCTAGTCAACGGTGACGCTAGCCTGGAGAAATCTTTCACAAACCGACGATAATACCCAGCTAATCCTAGAAAACTACGGATCTCAAACACACCCTTAGGCTGTGCCCAATCTTGCAGTGCCTCAACCTTGGATGTATCAACAGACACCCTTCCCCGGATACCACGTGGCCTAAGAATTTGACTTCCCTCAGCCAGAACTCACACTTCCCAAACTTGGCATACAGCCTATGGGCTCTAAGCAATTCAAGCACCACTCTCAAGTGTTCCTCGTGCTCCTCCTCTGAAGGCGAATAGATAAGGATGTCGTCCACAAAGACGACCACAAATCGGTCTAAGAACTCCCAGAAAATCCGGTTCATCAAGTCCATAAAGACTGCCGGTGCATTGGTAAGCCCAAATGGCATCACCAGAAACTCATAATGGCCATACCGCGTACAGAATGCCGTTTTCGAAATATCCTCTTCCCTGACCCTCAACTGGTGGTAACCCGATCTCAAGTCTATCGTAGAGAAACAACGGGAACCCTTCAACTGGTCAAACAGGTCATCTATACGGGGCATAGGATACTTATTCTTAACCGTAGCCCGATTCAACTTCCGGTAGTCAATACACAATCTCAAGGCGCCATCTTTCTTTTTAACAAAGAGGGCCGGTGCTCCCCACGGCGAAACACTAGGGCGAACAAAACCCTTATCTAACAATTCCTGGAGCTGGACTTTCAACTCAACCAACTCTGCTGGAGCAAAACGATAAGGTGCCATAGAAATCGGCGCCGTGCCGGGCACTAAATCAATAGAGAACTCTATCTCTCGGTAAGGTGGCAAACTAACAAGATCTTCGGGAAAGACATCCGAATACTCACAAACCACCCTCGGCAACACAATCTGGGTCTCACCCCTCTCACCACTCTCAAAGCTGGCAAGTAGACTACTAAGCTCACTTCGCCCTCGCGAATCATACCTCGGTGGCAAAACACTACCAACCCGGTCTCCCAAGAAATGGAACCACTCCCCGCTCAAGGTACATAACGTAACCCTCTGGCGGTAGCAATCGATAACAGCCCGATATGACGATAGCCAGTCCATACCCAAAATAACATCAAAACCCTTCATGGGCATGACAACAAACGGAAAAGGAAGCCTATAGTCGGCAACCTCTATATCACAGCCTCTAACACCCTGTTTCAGGATCAACTCACCACCCAAAGGCGATACCACACAAATAGGAGAAGCTAACTGTGCTAACTCCAATTCCAAGACAGATGCAAATGCAGCAGATACAAAAGAATGAGATGCACTCGTGTCTATCAACACATTAGCAACCGAGTTGCAAAACAGAAAAGTACCTCTCACCACTGATGGAGCCGGTACTAAATCCTGCGCGGTAACAGCATACACGCGCCTCGTAGGCCCCTAGTCTACCTGCTCACCTCTCGGAGCAAAAGACTGCTGCACAGACTGGGATGACGAAGCTCCCGGATTGGCCCTCGAGGCCTGCACAGACTGAGCTGGCTGAAAACCCTGCGTCTGCCTAGAACCAGACGCTCCCGAAGTGGCACTCAACTGTGGGCAAAACCTCTTCAGGTGCCCAGGCTATCCACACTGATAACAGGACAAGGGCTGCCCCCTGCCCAAACTCTGACTCTGCGATCTAGCTGAAGAAGAAGCAGCTCTCTGACCTCCACCCTTCAGCGGGCAAACAGAAACCTTGTGACCCAGCTGGCCACACTTGTAACAGGTAAAATCCCCTTGACCACCTCTCCCGGAGCCTGCACTCGGCACTGGGAAGGTCGATCTAGCAACACCACCCTGCGACTGCTGAGGGTTAGAACCCCTCTGCCTCCTGCCATCACCCTGACCATCTTGGCTCCTCTTGGAGCCTCTCTGCCCCTCATCCTCCTCCTGCATCATGATTTCCATATGAGCAGCAGCATCTACTAGGTGTCTATACTCTCGGATATAAGACCCACCAACTCTCAACTTGAGGCCCCGCCTCAACTTCCGCTCAAACTCATAGCAACGGCGTTCCTCAGACGCCACCAGTTCAGGTGCAAACCTGGACAAACTGGTAAAAGTAGCCTCAAACTCGGCCACCGACAAGCCCTGCTGATTAAGCCGGCTAAACTGCTCCCTCAGCTTCTCCCTAGCTACTGCAGACAAAAACCTCTCCTGAAAAGCATTTACAAACGCCTCCCAAGTACCACCAACACGAGCCTTCTCGTACTTCCACCATTGACCCGCATCTCCCTTCAGTTGGAAGGATGCCAAGGTCATTTTCAGTGCTCTGTCCTCGATGCCAAGCATCTCGAACGTCTTACTCATTTGCTCTAGCCACTCATCAGCCTTCAGTGGCTCCTTCGGATCCCCAATAAACTCATCCAGATTAGACCGGAAAAACTCCCTCTTCAAGAACGAAGGCCCTGCCTCAGCTGCCTGATTCCCAGCTCTAAGAATACCCAAAGCTCCTGCTATCTCTCTGGCCAAGGCACCCATGGCCTGCTGACCCACTGGCTCGGCCACATTGGCCTGACCAACTCCCTCCTGCACTGCCGGAATCTCACCCGGTAACGGTACTTCCTGCCTTGCAGGTCTACCACGCCTAGCACCTCTTCCTCGTCCTGACATCCTAATAAAGGTAACACAGAACATTAGCACATTTACAAATGTGCCAAAACTAAACACTCACGTCCTAATGCAAGGACAATTGTAATTCACTCCACGTAAGCACCTAAACACATAAGCACTTACGAATTTCATTTCCGGATAATGATAGTCCCGAGGCGTTACTAGAGTTCCAGTTAGAAACAGCATTGATCAAGTGCTTTTCCAACAAGACTCCCAAAAACCCAAGGATCCAATTAACATCCTAGAAATTAAATCCCATACCCACATAGTCACATAAGCATGTTATCAATTAAGCACATAGCATATGATACTACATCTAAGTCTCTATCAAGCGAGACAAACCCATTGTGATCCTAATCACTTCCCACGTACCCAAAGTATTCGAACCCGGTACGCTCTGATACCAAGTTGTAACGCCCTCAAAATAATAACATTAAACCCATCAAATAAGACATGCATTGAGATGCAAAAGTTCCACATTCTTTTATACATCAGAGTTTCATACAAAAGTATTACATGTTAACAACTAAAGCAAAATGCCTTACAGGCTTACATCTTTCCAAGTTAACACTTGGTTACAACAAAAGAGTTCTAACTCGTTTACACATAAAGCCCTTGGCTTGAAGTTACATGTAATACATCAAAAGATACGACAAAAGTATGTCCGCCTCTAGCCTCCCAAGCTATGTCCTTGGAGGTGGCATGCTACCTGCACCTGAAAATGATATTCCCATATAGGGTGAGCCACAGCCCAGTAGAAATACACTAAACCAACCATGAACAATGACTAAAATATTAGCAATTGATAGATGGCCAACACTGATACATTCACATAAATCACATATTTATGTCATAAGACTAATGAGTCCAAGTTACTTTTCATTTTCCCTTTTTCAACAGATAAGCATATAAGCTATATCCATCTTCTCAACAGATATGTATATCAACAATATCCACATTCACTGATACGCAAATAAGCTATATCCACATTCTACAACAGACATGTATATCCACAATATCCACAGATAAGCATATAAGCTATATCCACATTTCACAAAGATAAGCATATGAGCTATATCTTCACTTCTTAGATAAGCATATGAGCTGTATCTACGGAGTTCATCCCCTATCTTCTCCCAACACTATCCGGTTTAGAGGTACATCCCCTATCTTCCCCTAAACCGCGGATGTCACGCCCCACTATTTATTACTCGAAGTCATTACCAAATTCTTTAACTTAATCCAATTCCAGAGATAACATGCGGAAATAAACTCATACATTCAATCCGTAGAAATGATTAACAATACTCTCATTCGTATGCAAAGTAAACATTACATGAACTAACTTAATAAATTGCCCTTGGGCTTACATCATTAAAAGTACAAGAAGAAGGGTGTAACCCTTTACAACAATGGCATTCCGCCAACATAACTAAGGCCCCGTGGCCAACATATAAGAAGATCCAAATCTTGTAGCACACCCTGCTAAACACCTGAAAAGATTCAACAACGTGGGATGAACATATAGTCCAGTAGGGATCTCAACATGATCCTCAACAATAACAACATTACAGATAGCTATGATCATGAACACCCATTCTCATACTAGAATAATAATGTGACAGTTTATACAAAATATATATATAAATATATATATGAACTTTTCTTGAAAACAATCATTTAATTCACCGCTATAAGCGATTTATCCTCCCTTTTCCCTTTCATTAACCCCCGTTCCCAATCTTTTATAACATTAACAATTACTTAGAAACATAGATTCACTAAGCCATTACTCTTCCATTTGCCACACATACAACAGATGTGCCTTTTCAAAACATGTTTGGCATTTCAATGCAATTCCAATTATATCGTAATCATTCATGCACACCTCTATAAAAAAGATAACAACTCAACTACATACATAAAATCAATCAATGAGTCAACTCGTCCCTCCAACACTATAACAAATACAATCCACAATGTTTCCAGATACATTGAAACAATAACAAAACAACACTGCACTACTAGCTATATGCGTAGTAAGCCAAAGATACACTTCTCACCACAATCTACCAGTTTACCAGGCGCTAGCTGGAAGGGTATGGTACCTTAGATTATCAGCGCGTCAGTTCTCCAGGCGCTAGCTGGAAGGGTATGATACCTTTGATTATAAGCGCTGAACACATAAGTGTGTGGAGTCCATCCCCTATCTTCTCACACACACTGGAGTACAACCCCTCTCTTCTCCCAAACCAGTATACAAATATAATGTAATTCAGCATTTCATTACATATAATGTTCAATCAACAATGGTGTATTACATACACAGCAATTCAACACAACCACGTCATCCTCCACCGATGACCAAGGATAAAACCTCTAGATGCAAATATTTAGCACACCTATTAAAGACTCAATTACTATGAGACCACAAACCCGACAACAACATTGACATGGTAGTTCAAGATACAATTCCACACATGTGTGTGTTCAACACTCATGAAACAATAATCCAATTTTCATACGTATTTCAAAACACTTTTCCCATTTCACAAAATGAATTCCACTTCCTTTGTTTTCACAAAATCATTCCCATGGACAAAAGCCATAACTCATTTAAATTCACTACATTCTTTTCAAAGCCATTTCGAACTAATTATGCAAATTAAGTAATAAACAATAAATTAGGGTTTTTTCCTTCCTCTTTCTCAATATTGACCAAAAAGGCCCAATTTACATCAACAAACAACAATAACCACAATTAAGACTCAAAATACCTAAGTATTTGCCCCAAAGATCAAAACCCCTCAATTAATTTATTAAATCAAATAAAAGAAATTAGGGTTTCCTCTCCTTTCAATAACCACATGCTAATTAACACTCCAAATAGCCCAAAACAACTCTCAATGATAACATAACCATTTCAAATACCCAACCCTAGGTTCCTTCCCATGATTTCAAACAAATCCAACATGGATATGATTTTTATGCAATACAAAATTACCACATGTCTATCTATAGACGAAGTATTGAAGAGAAACAAGGAGAATTCCCTACCTCAAATGGAGAACTCGAATAGAGAAGACGACCCGAAATCAAAGTGCTCCAAATCCCAAATTTCTTGGATCACAACGAAGCCCTCGACGATCAACACACTTCTTGCAAAGGCCCAAGGTGAGGAAAGCACTCTAGCTAGATCAATCCTAAGAGAGAAGTTAGGTTCTAGAGTGAGGTGCCCTCCAATGGAAGTTTTGAAAAAAATAAGAGAGAGAAAGGAAATCAAAAAGTGATCAAAAAGTGATTTCACGGACTGATATAATAACAGGTCCGCTCGAGCGTACAACACTCCGCTCGAGCGTCAGACACAGGTTCACGCTCGAGCATCCAAATTTCCGCTCGAGCGCCGGATGCACTCTCCCAGAATTTTCTGCAGACGACCAAAATGCTGAGAGAAGGAAAATCACGCTCGAGCGTCCAAACTGCCGCTCGAGCGGAAAGGCAGCAACAAAAGCCCGCTCGAGCGTCAAACCGCTGCTCGAGCGGAGAGACCAAAACCTGGGCAAAAATTTCAAAGCTTTAAAACACCACCAACTAATTCCCAACTTTCCCAACACAACCCAAAACTCTAAAACAAAGAGTAGGGGATAGAAATGAGGATAAGACAACAACGAATCTACGAAACTGAGTCCAGATTATAGATATACAACAACAGGGAATACCAAGATCGCTATAGCGGAGTGCATCCCCCATCTCCTCCTCTACACATAACGTATACAAACACAATGGTTCTATATACAATCACTCAATACATACAGTTAATGTATTCTATCAACCGTCAAGTTCCATGACACATTCTATTGATTAGTTTCCGTTTGCCTAATCATCATGCATTGTCTACAACAATCACGACTATCCTCCTCCGATAGCCCAAAGCAGTTATCTCTAAACAGAAAATAAATGCACAATGGATATTCAATCAACATTTCATTTCCTCATTTCTCACAATTAATTATCCCAATTAATCAAACAATGTAATTAGGTTGTTATCCATAATTACCATTTCAACCCTTAGGTCCCATTTTCATCAATGACTCAACATTTATTCCACTTCTCTATGCCAAACATGCATCTAGGTTTATTATGAATAAAACCCCAACTTTTGTAAAATTGCACAAAAGCCCCAAACTTTCACAAAATTACCAAACCAACCCCAACATCTCAAAATACTAAAATTTAAAGACAAAATCCATAGAGAGGAGTAGGATATCCCTACCTTGAAGTTTGATCCAAAAAGGAGATGAAGACTCAAAAATCAACGTGCTCCAAATCCACACCCTTTTCAGATTAAGTCGAAGCTCTCAACGCCCTCTATCCTTTTAACAAAGACCCTAGGCTAGATTCACACTCTAGGGAGATCAAATCTTAGAGAGAGTGTAAGTTTAGAGAGAGAGAGTCTCGGATCTAGGGTTTGATCAAAAAAGAAAGTGAAAAAGTGATGTTCAAAAACGCTACTGTCCGCTGATATAAAACACGCTCGCTCGAGCGAAGACTTGGTCGCTCGAGCGACCAGACACAGAAAACTCTCGCTCGAGCCAAGAAGTTCTCGCTCGAGCCAAAAACTCAAAAGTGCGCTCGAGCGAAAGGATGCTCGCTCGAGCCAACAACTCGAACCCTCAGGTCTGCAACCAGAAGCACGCTCGAGCGACAGACTTCTCGCTCGAGCGAAGAACAAACCAGACCGCTCGAGCCAAGAAAAGCTCGCTCGAGCCAAGAAATACAACTCTCAGGTCCAGAACCAGACGTCATCACTCGCTCGAGCGAAGCCACTCTGGCTCGACCCACCAGACACAAACTCAACTCTCGCTCGAGCGACCAACTCCTCGCTCGAGCGAAGGTCCAAAAATCTGGGCAGCAACACTAGGCTCCCAAACACAACCAACCTGTAACAAACCTGCCCAACACATCCTATAACTCAAATAAGAAGTAAAAAGGATGCAAACAAGATAATAAACAACTACTAACATCCACGGACACATGTCCGGATCACTGTACAACAAGGGTAAACCCGGGATCGCTATAAAATTGAATAAAAATAAAAATGAAAGTTGCATAAAATTAAAAATGGAAGTTCATTCGAGGAACCACTATACCTTAACGATCTATTTGAAAATTAAATAAAAAAGGAAGTTGAGTAGAAAAGAAACTACAATGAAAAAGGAAGTTAAATAAAAATAAAAATGGAAGTTGCAGAAAATTAAAAATGAAAGTTCCATCCAGAAACCACTATACCTTAACGATCTATTTGGAAATTAAATAAAAAAGGAAGTTGAATAGAAAAAAAAACGTGAAGAAAAAAAGAAGTTGAATAGAAATAAAAATGGAAGTTGCAGAAAATTAAAATTGGAAGTTCATTCAAGAAACCACTATACCTTAACGATGTATTTGGAAATTAAATAAAAAAGGAAGTTGAATAGAAAAATGACATGAATAAAATTGGAAGTCGAATAAAAATAAAAATGGAAGGCTCAGAAAATTAAAAATGGAAATTCATTCAAGAAACCACTTTACCTTAACGATCTATTTGAATATTAAATAAAAAAGGAAGTTGAATAGAAAAGTAAATTGAATAAAAATGGAAGTCGAATAAAAATAAAAATGGAAGTTGCAGAAAATTAAAAATGGAAGTTCATTCAAGAAACCACTATACCTTAACGATCTATTTGGAAATTAAATAAAAAAGGAAGTTGAGTAGAAAAGAAACTAGAATGAAAAAGGAAGTTAAATAAAAATAAAAATGGAAGTTGCAGAAAATTAAAAATGGAAGTTAATTCAAAAAACCACTATACCTTAACGATCTATTTGGAAATTAAATAAAAAAGGAAGTTTAATAGAAAAGTAAATTGAATAAAAATGGAAGTTTAATAAAAATAAAAATTAAAGTTGCATAAAATTAAAAATGGAAGTTTAATGCAGAAACCATTATATCTTAACGATCTATTTGGAAATTAAATAAAAAAGGGAGTTTAATAGAAAAGTAAATTGAATAAAAATTGAAGTTGAATAAAAATAAAAGTGGAAGTTGTAGAAAATTATAAATGGAAGTTGAATCCAGAAACCACTATACCTTAACGATCTATTTGGAAATTAAATAAAAAAGGAAGTTGAGTAGAAAAGAAACTTGAATGAAAAAGGAAGTAAAATAAAAATAAAAATGGAAGTTGCAGAAAATTAAAAATGGAAGTTCATTCAAGAAACCACTATATCTTAACGATCTATTTGGAAATTAAATAAAAAAGGAAGTTGAATAGAAAAATAACTTGAATAAAAATGGAAGTTGAATAAAAATAAAAATGGAAGTTGTATAAAATTAAAAATGGAAGTTCATTAAAAAACCACTATACCTTAACGATCTATTTGGAAATTAAATAAAAAAGGATGTTGAATTGAAAAGTAAATTGAATAAAAATGGAAGTTGAATAAAAATAAAAGTGAAAGTCGCATAAAATTAAAAATGGAAGTTCAATCCAGAAACCACAATACCTTAAGAATCAATTTGAAAATTAAATAAAAAAGGAAGATGAATAGAAAAAAAGAAACTGAATAAAAAAAGAAGTTAAATAGAAATAAAAATGGAAGTTGCAGAAAATTAAAATCGGAAGTTCCTTCAAGAAACCACTATACCTTAACGATCTATTTGGAAATTAAATAAAAAAGGAAGTTTAATAGAAAAGAAAATTGAATAAAAACGGAAGTTAAATAAAAACAGAAGTGAAAGTTGCATAAAATTAAAAATAGAAGTTCAATCCAGAAACCACAATACCTTAACAATCTATTTGAAAATTAAATAAAAAAGGAAGTTGAATAGAAAAGAAACTGAATAAAAAAAGAAGTTGAATAGAAATAAAAATGGAAGTTGCAGAAAATTAAAATAGGAAGTTCATTCAAGAAACCGCTATACCTTAACGATCTATTTGGAAATTAAATAAAAAATGAAGTTGAATAGAAAAATAACTTGAATAAAAATGGAAGTCGAATAAAAATAAAAATGGAAGTTGAAGAAAATTAAAAATTGAAGTTCATTCAAGAAACCACTATACCTTAACGATATGTTTGGAAATTAAATAAAAAAGGAAGTTTAATAGAAAAGTAAATTGAATAAAAAAAGAAGTTGAATAAAAATAAAAATGAAAGTAGCATAAAATTAAAAATGGAAGTTCAATCCAGAAACCACTATACCTTAACGATCTATTTGGAAATTAAATAAAAAGGAAGTTGAGTAGAAAAGAAACTTGAATGAAAAAAGAAGTTAAATAAGAAAAAAATGAAAGTTGCTGAAAATTAAAAATGAAAGTTCATTAAAGAAACCACTATACCTTAACGATCTATTTGGAAATTAAATTAAAACGGAAGTTTAATAGAAAAGTAAATTAAATAAAAATGGAAGTTGAATAAAAATAAAAATGAAAGTTGCATAAAATTAAAAATGGAAGTTCAATCCAGAAACCACTATACCTTAACGATCTATTTGGAAATTAAATAAAAAAGGAAGTTGAATAGAAAAAAAACGTGAAGAAAAAAAGAAGTTGAATAGAAATAAAAATGGAAGTTGCAGAAAATTAAAATTGGAAGTTCATTCAAGAAACCACTATACCTTAACGATGTATTTGGAAATTAAATAAAAAAGGAAGTTGAATAGAAAAATGACTTGAATAAAAATGGAAGTCGAATCAAAATAAAAATGGAAGTTGCAGAAAATTAAAAATGGAAGTTCATTCTAGAAACCACTATACCTTAACGATCTATTTTGAAATTAAATAAAAAAGGAAGTTTAATAGAAAAGTAAGTTGAATAAAAATGGAAGTTGAATAAAAATAAAAATGAAAGTCGCATAAAATTAAAAATGGAAGTTCACTCCAGGAACCACTATACCTTAACGATCTATTTGAAAATTAAATAAAAAAGGAAGTTGAGTAGAAAAGAAACTACAATGAAAAAGGAAGTTAAATAAAAATAAAAATGGAAGTTGCAGAAAATTAAAAATGGAAGTTCCATCCAGAAACGACTATACCTTAACGATCTATTTGGAAATTAAATAAAAAAGGAAGTTGAATAGAAAAAAAAAACGTGAAGAAAAAAAGAAGCTGAATAGAAATAAAAATGGAAGTTGCAGAAAATTAAAATTGGAAGTTCATTCAAGAAACCACTATACCTTAACGATGTATTTGGAAATTAAATAAAAAAAGAAGTTGAATAGAAAAATGACTTGAATAAAATTGGAAGTCGAATAAAAATAAAAATGGAAGTTGCAGAAAATTAAAAATGGAAGTTGAATCCAGAAACCACTATACCTTAACGATCTATTTGGAAATTAAATAAAAAAGGAAGTTGAGTAGAAAAGAAACATGAATGAAAATGGAAGTTGAATAAAAATAAAAATGAATGTTGCATAAAATTAAAAATGGAAGTTCACTCCAGGAACCACTATACCTTAACGATCTATTTGGAAATTAAATAAAAAAGGAAGTTGAGTGGAAAAGAAACTAGAATGAAAAAGGAAGTTAAATAAAAATAAAAATGGAAGTTGCAGAAAATTAAAAATGGAAGTTAATTCAAAAAACCACTATACCTTAACGATCTATTTGGAAATTAAATAAAAAAGGATGTTGAATTGAAAAGTAAATTGAATAAAAATGGAAGTTGAATAAAAATAAAAGTGAAAGTCGCATAAAATTAAAAATGGAAGTTCAATCCAGAAACCACAATACCTTAAGAATCAATTTGAAAATTAAATAAAAAAGGAAGATGAATAGAAAAAAAGAAACTGAATAAAAAAAGAAGTTAAATAGAAATAAAAATGGAAGTTGAAGAAAATTAAAATCGGAAGTTCCTTCAAGAAACCACTATACCTTAACGATCTATTTGGAAATTAAATAAAAAAGGAAGTTTAATAGAAAAGAAAATTGAATAAAAACGGAAGTTGAATAAAAACAGAAGTGAAAGTTGCATAAAATTAAAAATAGAAGTTCAATCCAGAAACCACAATACCTTAACAATCTATTTGAAAATTAAATAAAAAAGGAAGTTGAATAGAAAAGAAACTGAATAAAAAAAGAAGTTGAATAGAAATAAAAATGGAAGTTGCAGAAAATTAAAATAGGAAGTTCATTCAAGAAACCGCTATACCTTAACGATCTATTTGGAAATTAAATAAAAAATGAAGTTGAATAGAAAAATAACTTGAATAAAAATGGAAGTCGAATAAAAATAAAAATGGAAGTTGAAGAAAATTAAAAATTGAAGTTCATTCAAGAAACCACTATACCTTAACGATATGTTTGGAAATTAAATAAAAAAGGAAGTTTAATAGAAAAGTAAATTGAATAAAAAAAGAAGTTGAATAAAAATAAAAATGAAAGTAGCATAAAATTAAAAATGGAAGTTCAATCCAGAAACCACTATACCTTAACGATCTATTTGGAAATTAAATAAAAAGGAAGTTGAGTAGAAAAGAAACTTGAATGAAAAAAGAAGTTAAATAAGAAAAAAATGAAAGTTGCTGAAAATTAAAAATGAAAGTTCATTAAAGAAACCACTATACCTTAACGATCTATTTGGAAATTAAATTAAAACGGAAGTTTAATAGAAAAGTAAATTAAATAAAAATGGAAGTTGAATAAAAATAAAAATGAAAGTTGCATAAAATTAAAAATGGAAGTTCAATCCAGAAACCACTATACCTTAACGATCTATTTGGAAATTAAATAAAAAAGGAAGTTGAATAGAAAAAAAACGTGAAGAAAAAAAGAAGTTGAATAGAAATAAAAATGGAAGTTGCAGAAAATTAAAATTGGAAGTTCATTCAAGAAACCACTATACCTTAACGATGTATTTGGAAATTAAATAAAAAAGGAAGTTGAATAGAAAAATGACTTGAATAAAAGTGGAAGTCGAATCAAAATAAAAATGGAAGTTGCAGAAAATTAAAAATGGAAGTTCATTCTAGAAACCACTATACCTTAACGATCTATTTTGAAATTAAATAAAAAGGAAGTTTAATAGAAAAGTAAATTGAATAAAAATGGAAGTTGAATAAAAATAAAAATGAAAGTTGGATAAAATTAAAAATGGAAGTTCACTCCAGGAACCACTATACCTTAACGATCTATTTGAAAATTAAATAAAAAAGGAAGTTGAGTAGAAAAGAAACTACCATGAAAAAGGAAGTTAAATAAAAATAAAAATGGAAGTTGCAGAAAATTAAAAATGGAAGTTCCATCCAGAAACGACTATACCTTAACGATCTATTTGGAAATTAAATAAAAAAGGAAGTTGAATAGAAAAAAAAAACGTGAAGAAAAAAAGAAGCTGAATAGAAATAAAAATGGAAGTTGCAGAAAATTAAAATTGGAAGTTCATTCAAGAAACCACTATACCTTAATGATGTATTTGGAAAGTAAATAAAAAAAGAAGTTGAATAGAAAAATGACTTGAATAAAATTGGAAGTCGAATAAAAATAAAAATGGAAGTTGCAGAAAATTAAAAATGGAAGTTGAATCCAGAAACCACTATACCTTAACGATCTATTTGGAAATTAAATAAAAAAGGAAGTTGAGTAGAAAAGAAACATGAATGAAAATGGAAGTTGAATAAAAATAAAAATGAATGTTGCATAAAATTAAAAATGGAAGTTCACACCAGGAACCACTATACCTTAACGATCTATTTGGAAATTAAATAAAAAAGGAAGTTGAGTGGAAAAGAAACTAGAATGAAAAAGGAAGTTGAATAAAAATAAAAATAGAAGTTGCAGAAAATTAAAAATGGAAGTTAATTCAAAAAACCACTATACCTTAACGATCTATTTGGAAATTAAATAAAAAAGGAAGTTTAATAGAAAAGTAAATTGAATAAAAATGGAAGTTTAATGCAGAAACCACTATACCTTAACGATCTATTTGGAAATTAAATAAAAAAGGGAGTTTAATAGAAAAGTAAATTGAATAAAAATGGAAGTTCAATAAAAATAAAAGTGGAAGTTGCAGAAAATTATAAGTGGAAGTTGAATCCAGAAACCACTATACCTTAACGATCTATTTGGAAATTAAATAAAAAAGGAAGTTGAGTAGAAAAGAAACTTGAATGAAAAAGGAAGTAAAATAAAAATAAAAATGGAAGTTGTAGAAAATTAAAAATGGAAGTTCATTCAAGAAACCACAATACCTTAACGATCTATTTGAAAATTAAATAAAAAATGAAGTTTAATAGAAAAGTAAATTGAATAAAAATGGAAGTTGAATAAAAATAAAAATGAAAGTTGCATAAAATTAAAAATGGAAGTTCAATCCAGAAACCACTATACCTTAACGATATATTTTGAAATTAAATAAAAAAGGAAGTTGAATAGAAAAAAAACTTGAAGAAAAAATGAAGTTGAATAGAAATAAAAATGGAAGTTGCAGAAAATTAAAATAGGAAGTTCATTCAAAAAACCACTATACCTTAACGATGTATTTGGAAATAAAATAAAAAAAGGAAGTTGAATAGAAAAATGACTTGAATAAAAATGGAAGTCGAATAAAAATAAAAATGGAAGCTGCAGAAAATTAAAAATGGAAGTTCATTCAAGAAACCACTATATCTTAACGATCTATTTAGAAATTAAATAAAAATGGAAGTTTAATAGAAAAGTAAATTGAATAAAAATGGAAGTTGAATAAAAATAAAAGTGGAAGTTGCAGAAAATTAAAAATGGAAGTTGAATCCAGAAACCACTATACCTTAACGATCTATTTGGAAATTAAATAAAAAAAGAAGTTGAGTAGAAAAGAAACTTGAATGAAAAAGGAAGTAAAATAAAAATAAAAATGGAAGTTGCAGAAAATTAAAAATGAAAGTTCATTCAAGAAACCACTATACCTTAACGATCTATTTGGAAATTAAATAAAAAAGGAAGTTGAAAAGAAAAATAACTTGAATAAAAATGGAAGTTAAATAAAAATAAAAATGAAGTTGCATAAAATTAAAAATGGAAGTTCATTAAAAAAACCACTATACCTTAACGATCTATTTGGAAATTAAATAAAAAAGAAAGTTCAAATGAAAAGTAAATTGAATAAAAATGGAAGTTGAATAAAAATAGATGTGAAAGTTGCATAAAATTAAAAATGGAAGTTCAATCCAGAAACCACAATACCATAAAATTCTATTTGAAAATTAAATAAAAAAGAAGTTGAATAGAAAAGAAACTGAATAAAAAAAGTAGTTGAAAAGAAATAAAAATGGAAGTTGCAGAAAATTAAAATTGGAAGTTCATTCAAGAAACCACTATACCTTAACGATGTATTTGGAAATTAAATAAAAAAGGAGTTGAATAGAAAAATGACTTGAATAAAATTGGAAGTCGAATAAAAATAAAAATAAAAATGGAAGTTGCAGAAAATTAAAAATGGAAGTTCATTCAAGAAACCACTGTACCTTAACGATCTATTTGGAAATTAAATAAAAAAGGAAGTTTAATAGAAAACTAAATTGAATAAAAATGGAAATTGAATAAAAATAAAAATGAAAGTTGCAAAAAATTAAAAATGGAAGTTCATTCAACAAACCACAGTACCTTAACGATCTAGTTGGAAATTAAATAAAAAAAGAAGTATAATAGAAAAGTAAATTAAATAAAAATGAAAGTTGAATAAAAATAAAAATGAAAGTTGCATAAAATAAAAAATGGAAGTTCAGTCCGGAAACCACTATACCTTAACGATCTATTTGGAAATTAAATAAAAAAGAAAGTTGAGTAGAAAAGAAACTAGAATGAAAAAGGAAGTTGAATAAAAATAAAAATGGAAGCTGCAAAAAATAAAAAATGGAAGTTCATTCAAGAAACCACTATACCTTAACGATCTATTTGGAAATTAAAGAAAAAAGCATGTTGAATAGAAAAATAACTTGAACGAAAATGGAAGTTGAATAAAAATAAAAATGAATGTTGCAGAAAATTAAAAACGGAAGTTCATTCAAGAAACCAATATACCTTAACGGTCTATTTGGAAATTAAATAAGAAAGGAAGTTTAATAGAAAAGTAAATTAAATAATAATGGAAGTTGAATAAAAATAAAAATGAAAGTTGCATTAAATTAAAAATGGAAGTTCAGTCCAGAAACCAGTATACCTTAACGATCTACTTGGAAATTTAAAAAAAAAAAGGAAGTTGAGTAGAAAAGAAACTAGAATGAAAAAGGAAGTTAAATAAAAATAAAAATGGAAGTTGCAGAAAATTAAAAATGGAAGTTCATTCAAGAAACCACTATACCTTAACGACCTATTTGGAAATTAAATAAAAAAGGAAGTTTAAGAGAAAAGTAAATTGAATAAAAATGGAAGTTGAATAAAAATAAAAAAGAAAGTTGCATAAAATTAAAAATGGAAGTTCATCAAAGAAACCACTGTACCTTAACGATCTATTTGGAAATTAAATAAAAAAGGAAGTTTAATAGAAAAGTAAATTAAATAATAATGGAAGTTGAATAAAAATAAAAATGAAAGTTGCATTAAATTAAAAATGGAAGTTCAGTCCAGAAACCACTATACCTTAACGATCTATTTGGAAATTAAAAAAAAAAAGGAAGTTGAGTAGAAAAGAAACTAGAATGAAAAAGGAAGTTAAATAAAAATAAAAATGGAAGTTGCAGAAAATTAAAAATGGAAGTTCATTCAAGAAATCACTGTACCTTAACGATCTATTTGAAAATTGAATAAAAAATGAAGTTTAATAGAAAAGTAAATTGAATAAAAACGGAAGTTAAATAAAAATAAAAATGAAAGTTACATAAAATTAAAAATGGAAGTTCAATCCAGAAACCACTATACCTTAACAATATATTTGGAGATTATGTAAAAAAGGAAGTTGAATAGAAAAAAAACTTGAAGGAAAAAAGAAGTTGAATAGAAAGAAAAATGGAAGTTGCAGAAAATTAAAATTGGAAGTTCATTCAAGAAACCACTTGACCTTAACGATGTATTTGGAAATTAAATAAAAAAGGAACTTGAATAGAAAAATGACTTGAATAAAATTGGAAGTCGAATAAAAATAAAAATTGGAAGCTGCGGAAAATTAAAAATGGAAGTTCATTCAAGAAACCACTATACCTTAACGATCTATTTGGAAATTAAATAAAAAAGGAAGTTTAATAGAAAAGTAAATTGAATAAAAATGTAAGTTGAATAAAAATAAAAGTGAAAGTTGCAGAAAATTAGAAATGCAAGTTGAATCCAGAAACCACTATACCTTAACGATCTATTTGGAAATTGAATAAAAAAGGAAGTTGAGTAGAAAAGAAACTTGAATGAAAAAGGAAGTAAAATAAAAATAAAAATGAAAGTTGCAGAAAATTAAAAATGGAAGTTCATTCAAGAAACCACTATACCTTAACGATCTATTTGGAAATTAAATAAAAAATGAAGTTGAATAGAAAAATAACGTAAATAAAAATGGAAGTTGAATAAAAATAAAAATAAAGTTGCATAAAATTAAAAAAGGAAGTTCATTAAAGAAACCACTATACCTTAATGATCTATTTGCAAATTAAATAAAAAAGGAAGTTCAATTGAAAAGTAAATTGAAAAAAAATGGAAGTTGAATAAAAATAGAAGTGAATTTGCATAAAATTAAAAATGGTAGTTCAATCCAGAAACCACAATAACTTAACAATCTATTTGAAAATTAAACAAAAAAGGAAGTTGAATAGAAAAATGACTTGAATAAAAAAAGATGTTGAATAGAAATAAAAATGGAAGTTGCAGAAAATTAAAAACGGAAGTTCATTCAAGAAATCAATATACCTTAACGATCTATTTGGAAATTAAATAAGAAAGGAAGTTTAATAGAAAAGTAAATTAAATAAAAATGGAAGTTGAATAAAAATAACAATGAAAGTTGCATTAAATTAAAAATGGAAGTTCAGTCCAGAAACCACTATACCTTAACGATCTATTTGGAAATTAAAAAAAAAAAAAGGAAGTTGAGTAGAAAAGAAACTAGAATGAAAAGGGAAGTTAAATAAAAATAAAAATGGAAGTTGCAGAAAATTAAAAATGGAAGTTCATTCAAGAAACCACTATACCTTAACGATCTATTTGGAAATTAAATAAAAAATGAAGTTTAATAGAAAAGTAAATTGAATAAAAATGAAGATGAATAAAAATAAAAAAGAAAGTTGCATAAAATTTAAAATGGAAGTACAATCCAGGAACCACTATACCTTAACGATCTATTTGGAAGTTAAATAAAAAAGGATGTTGAGTAGAAAAGGAACTAGAATGAAATAGGAAGTTAAATAAAAATAAAAATAGAAAAAAAAACTGGAAGAAAAAAAGAAGTTGAATAGAAATAAAAATGAAAGCTGCAGAAAATTATAATTGGAAGTTCATTCAAGAAACCACTATACCTTAACGATATAATTGGAAATTAAATAAAAAAGGAACTTGAATAGAAAAATGACTTGAATAAAATTGGAAGTCGAATAAAAATAAAAATGGAAGCAGCGGAAAATTAAAAATGGAAGTTCATTCAAGAAACCACTATACCTTAACGATCTATTTGGAAATTAAATAAAAAAGGAAGCTGAATAGAAAAGTAAATTGAATAAAAATGGAAGTTGAATAAAAATAAAAGTGGAAGTCGCAGAAAATTAAAAATGGAAGTTGAATCCAGAAACCACTATACCTTAACGATCTATTTGGAAATTGAATAAAAAAGGAAGTTGAGTAGAAAAGAAACTTGAATGAAAAAGGAAGTAAAATAAAAATAAGAATGGAAGTTGCAGAAAATTAAATATGGAAGTTCATTCAAGAAACCACTATACGTTAACGACTTATTTGGAAATTAAATTAAAAAGGAAGTTGAGTGGAAAAGAAACTTGAATGAAAAAGGAAGTAAAATAAAAATAAAAATGGAAGTTGCAGAAAATTAAAAATGGAAGTTCATTCAAGAAACCACTATACCTTAAAGATCTATTTGGAAATTAAATAAAAAAGGAAGTTTAATAGAAAAGTAAATTGAATAAAAATGGAAGAAGAATAAAAATAAAAAAGAAAGTTGCATGAAATTAAAAATGGAAGTTCAATCCAGGAACCAGTATACCTTAACGATCTATTTGGAAGTTAAATAAAAAAGGAAGTTGAGTAGAAAAGGAACTAGAATGAAATAGGAAGTTAAATAAAAATAAAAATAGAAGTTGCAGAAAATTAAAAATGGAAGTTCATTCAAGAAACCACTGTACCTTAACGATCTATTTGAAAATTAAATATAAAATGAAGTTTAATAGAAAACTAAATTGAATAAAAATGGAAGTTGAACAAAAATAAAAATGAAAGTTGCATAAAATTGAAAATGGAAGTTCATTCAAGAAACCACTATACCTTAACGATCTATTTGGAAATTAAATAAAAAAGTAAGTCTAATAGAAAAGTAAAATAAAAATAAGAATGGAAGTTGCAGAAAATTACAAATGGAAGTTCATTCAAGAAACCACTATACGTTAAAGATTTATTTGGAAATTAAATAAAAAAGGAAGTTGAATAGAAAAGAAACCGAATAAAAAAAGAAGTAGAATAGAAATAAAAATGGAAGTTGCAGAAAATTAAAATTGGAAGTTCATTCAAGAAACCACTATACCTTAACGATCTATTTGGAAATTAAATAAAAAAGCAAGTTGAATAGAAAAATAAATTGAATAAAAGTGGAAGTTGAATAAAAATAAAAATGAAGTTGCATAAAATTAAAAAAGGAAGTTCATTAAAGAAACCACTATACCTTAACGATCTATTTGGAAATTAAATAAAAAAGGAAGTTCAATTGGAAAGTAAATTGAATAAAAATGGAAGTTGAATAAAAATAGAAGTGAAAGTTGCATAAAATTAAAAATGGAAGTTCAATCCAGAAACCACAATACCTTAACAATCTATTTGAAAATTAAATAAAAAAAGAAGTTGAATACAAAAGAAACTGAATAAAAAAAGAAGTTGAATAAAAATAAAAATGGAAGCTGCGGAAAATTAAAAATGGAAGTTCATTCAAGAAACCACTATACCTTAACGATCTATTTGGAAATTAAATAAAAAAGGAAGTTGAATAGAAAAGTAAATTGAATAAAAATGGAAGTTGAATAAAAATAAAAGTGGAAGTCGCAGAAAATTAAAAATGGAAGTTGAATCCAGAAACCACTATACCTTAACGATCTATTTGGAAATTAAATAAAAAAGGAAGTTGAATAGAAAAATAACATAAATAAAAATGGAAGTTGAATAAAAATAGAAGTGAAAGTTGCATAAAATTAAAAATGGAAGTTCAATCCAGAAACCACAATACCTTAACAATCTATTTGAAAATTAAATAAAAAAAGAAGTTGAATACAAAAGAAACTGAATAAAAAAAGAAGTTGAATAAAAATAAAAATGGAAGCTGCGGAAAATTAAAAATGGAAGTTCATTCAAGAAACCACTATACCTTAACGATCTATTTGGAAATTAAATAAAAAAGGAAGTTGAATAGAAAAGTAAATTGAATAAAAATGGAAGTTGAATAAAAATAAAAGTGGAAGTCGCAGAAAATTAAAAATGGAAGTTGAATCCAGAAACCACTATACCTTAACGATCTATTTGGAAATTGAATAAAAAAGGAAGTTGAGTAGAAAAGAAACTTGAATGAAAAAGGAAGTAAAATAAAAATAAGAATGGAAGTTGCAGAAAATTAAAAATGGAAGTTCATTCAAGAAACCACTATACGTTAACGACTTATTTGGAAATTATAACCCTTCTGTCTCCTGCCATCACTCTGACTATCCTGGCTCCTCTTGTAGCCTCTCTGGCCCTCATCCTCCTCCTGCATCATAAGCTCCATATGAGCTGCAGCGTCCACTAGGTGTCTATACTCTCGAATATAAGACCCACCAATTCTCAACTTGAGGCCCCGCCTCAACTTCCGCTCAAACTCATAGCAACGACGTTCCTCAGACGCCACCAGTTCAGGTGCAAACCTAGACAGACTGGTAAAAGTAGCCTCAAACTCGGCCACTGACAAGCCCTGCTGATTAAGCCGGCTAAACTAATCCCTCAGCTTTTCCCTAGCTGCTGCTGATAAAAACCTCTCCTGAAAAGCATTCACAAACGCCTCCCAAGTACCACCAACACGAGCTTTCTCGTACTTCCACCATTGACCCGCATCTCCCTTCAGTTGGAAGGATGCCAAGGTCACTTTCAGTGCTCCGTCCTCGATGCCAAGCATCTCAAACGTCTTCGTTGTCTGTTCGAGCCATTCATCTGCCTTAAGCGGCTCTTTAGGATCCCCGATAAACTCGTCCGGATTACACCGGAAGAACTCCCTCTTCAAGAAGGAAGGCCCTGTCTCAGCTGCCTGATTCCCAGCTCTAAGAATACCCAAAGCTCCTGCTATCTCTCTGGCCAAGGCACCCATAGCCTGCTGACCCACTGGCTCGGCCACATTGGCCTGCCCAACTCCCTCCTGCACTGCCGGAATCTCACCCTGTAACGGTACTTCCTGCCTCGCATGTCTACCACGCCTAGCACCTCTTCCTCGTCCTGACATCCTAATAAAGGCAACACAGAACGTTAGAACATTCATAAGTGTGCCGAAACTAAACACTCACGTCCTAATGCATGGACAACTGTAATTCACTCCACATAAGCACATAAACACATAAGCACTTACGAACTTCATTTCCGGATAATGATAGTCCCGAGGCGTTACTAGAGTTCCGGTTAGAAATAGCATTGATCAAGTGCTTTTCCAACAAGACTCCCAGAAACTCAAGGATCCAATCAACATCCTAGAAATTAAATCCCATACCCACATAGTCACATAAGCATGTTATCAAATAAGCACATAGCATATGGTACTACATCTAAGTCTCTATCAAGCGAGACAAACCCATTGTGATACTAATCACTTCCCACGTACCCAAAGTATTCGAACCCGGTACGCTCTGATACCAAGTTGTAACGCCCTCAAAATAATAACATTAAACCCATCAGATAAGACAAGCATTTACATATAAACTAACCACATTCCTTTATTTCATTGAGTTTCATTACATAAGTATTACATGTTAACATCAAACAAAATGCCCTACGGGCTTACAGCTTTCCAAGTTAACACTTGGTTTCAACAAAAGAGTACTAACTCGTTTACACATTAAGCCCTTGGCTTGAAGTTACATGTAATACATCAAAAGTAAAACAACTACACTATGTCCGCCTCTAGCCTCCCAAGCTATGTCCTTGGAGGTGGCATGCTTCCTGTACCTGAAAATGATATTCCCATATAGGGTGAGCCACAGCCCAGTAGAAACACACTAAACCAACCATGGACAATGACTAAAACATTAGCAATTGATAGTTGGTCAACACTGGTACAATCACATAAATTACATATTTATGTCAACGACTTACAAGTCCCAATTACTTTTCATTTTCTCTTTTTCAACAGATAAGCATGCTAGCTCTATCATCATTTCCACAGATATGTATAAAAACTATATCTCACATTCAGATAAGCATAAAAACTATATCCACATTCTCAACAGATCTGTATATCAACAATATCCACAGATAAGCATACAAGCTGTATCCACACTTCACAAAGATAAGCATATGAGCTCTATCTTCACTTCTCTAGACAAGCATATGAGCTCTGTCTACGGAGTTCATCCCCTATCTCCTCCCAATACCTATCCGGTTTAGAGGTACATCCCCTATCTTCCCCTAAACCGCGGAGTACATCCCCTATCTCCTCCTCTACACATAACGTATATAAACACATTGGTTCTATATACAATCACACAATACACACAATTAATGTATTCTATCAACCGTCAAGTTCCATGACACATTCCATTGATTAGTTTCCGTTTACCTAATCATCATGCATTGTCTACAACAATCTCGACTATCCTCCACCGATAGCCCAAAGCAGTTATTTCTAAAACAGAAAATAAATGCACAAATGGATATTCAATCAACATTTCATTTCCTCATTTCTCACCAATTAATTATCCCAATTAATTAAACAATGTAATTAGGCCATTTTTCCATAATTACTATTTCAACCCTTAGGTTCCATTTTCATCAATGATTCAACAATCATTCCATTTTTCTATGCCAAACATGCATCTAGGTTTATTATGAATAAAACCCCAACTTTTGTAAAATTACACAAAAGCCCCAAACTTTCACAAAATTACCAAACCAAGCCCAACATCTCAAAATACCAAAATTTAAAGACAAAACCCATAGAGAGGAGTAGGTTATCCCTACCTCGAAGTTTAAGCCACAAAGGAGATGATGACTCGAAGATCAACGAGCTCCAAATCCAAACTTTTTCAGATTAAATCGAAGCTCTCAACGCCCTCTATCTTTTTAACAAAGGCCCTAGGCTAG
The DNA here is from genome assembly GCF_055761805.1 of Camellia sinensis. Lineage (NCBI taxonomy): Eukaryota > Viridiplantae > Streptophyta > Magnoliopsida > Ericales > Theaceae > Camellia > Camellia sinensis. The sequence goes on along the minus strand of NC_138962.1, from coordinate 7,930,816 downwards.
ATTCACACCTTAGGGAGATCAAATCTTAGAGAGAGTGCAAGTTTAGAGAGAGAGGGTGTCGGATTTAGGGTTTAATCAAAGAAAAGGACTGAAAAAGTGATGTTTTAGACGCTGTTGTCCGCTGATATAAAACACGCTCGCTCGAGCGAAGGATTGGTCGCTCGAGCGACCAGACACAGAAAACTCTCGCTCGAGCCAAGAAGTTCTCGATCGAGCGAAGAAAAATCCAGACCGCTCGAGCCACGAAAAGCTCGCTCGAGCCAAGAAAGACAGCTCTCAGGTCCAGAACCGGTGCAACACTACTCTCGCTCGAGCGACAAACTCCTCGTTCGAGCGAAGGACCAAAAATCTGGGCAGCAACACTAGGCTCCCAAACGCAACCAACCTGTAGCAAACCTGCCCAACACATCCCATAACTCAATATACAAAGTACAAAGGATGCAAACACAATAATAAACAACAACCAACATCCACTGACACATGTCCGGATCACTGTACAACAAGGGTAAAAATTGAAGTTCTGTCCAGAAACCACTATACCTTAACGATCTATTTGGAAATTAAGTAAAAAAGGAAGTTGAGTAGAAAAGAAACAAGAATGAAAAAGGAAGTTAAATAAAAATAAAAATGGAAGTTGCAAAAAATTAAAAATGGAAGTTCATTCAAGAAACCACTATACCTTAACGATCTATTTGGAAATTAAATAAAAAAGGAAGTAAAATAGAAAAGTAAATTGAATGAAAAGGGAAGTTGAATAAAAATAAAAAAGAAAGTTGCTTAAAATTAAAAATGGAAGTTAAATCCAGAAACCACTATACCTCAACGATCTATTTGGAAATTAAATAAAAAAGGAAGTTGAGTAGAAAAGGAACTAGAATGAAAAAGGATGTTAAAAAAAATAAAAATGGAAGTTGTAGAGAATTAAAAATGGAAGTTCATTCAAGAAACCACTATACCTTAACGATCTGTTTGGAAATTAAATAAAAAAGGAAGTTTAATAGAAAAGTAAATTGAATAAAAATGGAAGTTGAATAAAAATAAAAATGGAAGTTGCATAAAATTAAAAATGGAAGTTCAATCCAGAAACCACTATACCTTAACGATATTTTTGGAAATTAAATAAAAATGGAACTTGAATAGAAAAAAAAACTTGAAGAAAAGAAGAAGTTGAATAGAAATAAAAATGGAAGTTGCAGAAAATTAAAATTGGAAGTTCATTCAAGAAACCACTATACCTTAACGATGTATTTGGAAATTAAATAAAAAAGGAACTTGAATAGAAAAATGAATTGAATAAAATTGGAAGTCGAATAAAAATAAAAATGGAAGCTGCGGAAAATTAAAAATGGAAGTTCATTAAAAAAACCACTATATCTTAACGATCTATTTGGAAATTAATTAAAAAAGGAAGTTTAATAGAAAAGTAAATTGAATAAAAATGGAAGTTGAATAAAAATAAAAGTGGAAGTCGCAGAAAATTAAAAAAGGAAGTTGAATCCAGAAACCACTATACCTTAACGATCTATTTGGAAATTGAATAAAAAAGGAAGTTGAGTAGAAAAGAAACTTGAATGAAAAAGGAAGTAAAATAAAAATAAAAATGGAAGTTGCAGAAAATTAAAAATGGAAGTTCATTCAAGAAACCACTATACCTTAACGATGTATTTGGAAATTAAATAAAAAAGGAAGTTGAATAAAAAAATAACTTGAATAAAAATGGAAGTTGAATAAAAAAAAATGAAGTTGCATAAAATTAAACAAGGAAGTTCATTAAAGAAACCACTATACCTTAACGGTCTATTTGGAAATTAAATAAAAAAGGAAGTTCAATTGAAAAGTAAATTGAATAAAAATGGAAGTTGAATAAAAATAGAAGTGAAAGTTGCATAAAATTAAAAATGGTAGTTCAATCCAGAAACCACAATACCTGAACAATCTATTTGAAAATTAAATAAAAAAGGAAGTTGAATAGAAATAAAAATGGAAGTTGCAGAAAATTAAAATTGGAAGTTCATTCAAGAAACCACTATACCTTAACGATCTATTTGGAAATTAAATAAAAACGGAAGTTTTATAGAAAAGTAAATTGAATAAAAATGGAAGTTGAATAAAAATAAAAATGAAGTTGCATAAAATTAAAAAAGGAAGTTCATTAAAAAAACCACTATACCTTAAAGATCTATTTGGAAATTAAATAAAAAAGGAAGTTCAATTGAAAAGTAAATTGAATAAAAATGGAAGTTGAATAAAAATAGAAGTGAAAGTTGCATAAAATTAAAAATGGAAGTTCAATCCAGAAACCACAATACCTTAACAATCTATTTGAAAATTAAATAAAAAAGGTAGTTGAATAGAAAAGAAACTGAATAAAAAAAGAAGTTGAATAGAAATAAAAATGGAAGTTGCAGAAAATTAAAATTGGAAGTTCATTCAAGAAACCACTATACCTTAACGATCTATTTGGAAATTAAATAAAAAAGCAAGTTGAATAGAAAAATAACTTGAATAAAAAGTAAAGCTGAATAAAAATAAAAATGAAAGTTGCAGAAAATTAAAAACGGAAGTTCATTCAAGAAACCAATATATCTTAACGATCTATTTGGAAATTAAATAAGAAAGGAAGTATAATAAAAAAGTAAATTAAATAAAAATGGAAGTTGAATAAAAATAAAAATGAAAGTTGCATTAAATTAAAAATGGAAGTTCAGTCCAGAAACCACTATACCTTAACGATCTATTTGGAAATTAAGTAAAAAAGGAAGTTGAGTAGAAAAGAAACAAGAATGAAAAAGGAAGTTAAATAAAAATAAAAATGGAAGTTGCAGAAAATTAAAAATGGAAGTTCATTCAAGAAACCACTATACCTTAACGATCTATTTGGAAATTAAATAAAAAAGGAAGTAAAATAGAAAAGTAAATTGAATGAAAAGGGAAGTTGAATAAAAATAAAAAAGAAAGTTGCTTAAAATTAAAAATGGAAGTTAAATCCAGAAACCACTATACCTTAACGATCTATTTGGAAATTAAATAAAAAAGGAAGTTGAGTAGAAAAGGAACTAGAATGAAAAAGGATGTTAAAAAAAATAAAAATGGAAGTTGTAGAGAATTAAAAATGGAAGTTCATTCAAGAAACCACTATACCTTAACGATCTGTTTGGAAATTAAATAAAAAAGGAAGTTTAATAGAAAAGTAAATTGAATAAAAATGGAAGTTGAATAAAAATAAAAATGAAAGTTGCATAAAATTAAAAATGGAAGTTCATTCAAGAAACCACTATACCTTAACGATCTATTTCGAAATTAAATAAAAAAGTAAGTCTAATAGAAAAGTAAATTAAATAAAAATGAAAGTTGAATAAAAATAAAAATGAAAGTTGCATAAAATTAAAAATGGAAGTTCTGTCCAGAAACCACTATACCTTAACGATCTATTTAGAAATTAAATAAAAAAGGAAGTTGAGTAGAAAAGAAACTAGAATCAAAAAGGAAGTTAAATAAAAATAAAAATGGAAGTTGCAGAAAAGTAAAAATGGAAGTTCATTCAAGAAACCACTATACCTTAACGATCTATTTTGAAATGAAATAAAAACGGAAGTTTTATAGAAAAGTAAATTGAATAAAAATGGAAGTTGAAAAAAATTAAAAATGAAAGTTGCATAAAATTAAAAATGGAAGTTCAATCCAGCAACCACTATACCTTAACGATCTATTTGGAAATTAAATAAAAAAGGAAGTTAAGTAGAAAATGAACTAGAATGAAAAATGAAGTTAAATAAAAATTAAAATGGAAGGTGTAGAAAATTAAAAATGGAAGTTCATTCAAGAAACCACTATAGCTTAACGATCTATTTGGAAATTAAATAAAAAAGGAAGTTTAATAGGAAAGTAAATTGAATAAAAATGGAAGTTGAATAAAAACAAAAATTAAAGTTGGATAAAATTATAAATGGAAGTTCAATCCAGAAACCACTCTACATTAACGATCTATTTGGAAAATAAATAAAAAAGGAAGTTGAGTAGAAAATAAACTAGAATGAAAAAGCAAGTTAAATAAAAAAAAATGAAAGTTGCAGAAAATTAAAAATGAAAGTTCATTCAAGAAACCACTATACCTTAACGATCTATTTGGAAATTAAATAAAAAAGGAAGTTTAACAGAAAACTAAATTGAATAAAAATGGAAGTTGAATAAAAATAAATGTGAAAGTTGCATAAAATTAAAAATGGAAGTTCAATCCAGAAACCAAGATACCTTAACGATCTATTTGGAAATTTAATAAAGAAGGAAGTTGAATAGAAAAAAAACTAGAAGAAAAAATGAACTTGAATAGAAATAAAAATGGAAGTTGAAGAAAATTAAAATTGGAAGTTCATTCAAGAAACCACTATACCTTAACGATGTATTTGGAAATTAAATAAAAAAGGAGTTGATTAGAAAAATGACTTGAATAAAATTGGAAGTCGAATAAAAATAAAAATAAAAATGGAAGCTGCAGAAAATTAAAAATGGAAGGTCATTCAAGAAATCACTGTACCTAAACGATCTATTTGGAAATTAAATAAAAAAGGAAGTTTAATAGAAAAGTAAATTAAATAAAAATGAAAGTTGAATAAAAATAAAAATGAAAGTTGCATAAATTTAAAAATGGAAGTTCAGTCCAGAAACCACTATACCTTAACGATCTATTTGGAAATTAAATAAAAAAGGAAGTTGAGTAGAAAAGAAACTCGAATGAAAAAGGAAGTTAAATAAAAATAAAAATGGAAGCTGCAAAAAATTAAAAATGGAAGTTCATTCAAGAAACCACTATACCTTAACGATCTATTTTGAAATTAAATAAAAAAGGAAATTTAATAGAAAAGTAAATTGAATAAAAATAGAAGTTGAAAAAAATTAAAAATGAAAGTTGCATAAAATTAAAAATGGAAGTTCAATCCAGGAACCACTATACCTTAACGATCTATTTGGAAATTAAATAAAAAACGAAGTTGAGTAGAAAAGGAACTAGAATGAAAAAGGAAGTTAAATAAAAATAAAAATGGAAGTTGCAGAAAATTAAAAAAGGAAGTTCATTCAAGAAACCACTATACCTTAACGATCTATTTGGAAATTAAATAAAAAATGAAGTTTAATAGGAAAGTAAATTGAATAAAAATGGAAGTTGAATAAAAATAAAAATTAAAGTTGCATTAAATTAAAAATGGAAGTTCAATGCAGAAACCACTATACCATAACGATCTATTTGGAAATTAAATAAAAAAGGAAGTTGAGTAGAAAAGAAACTTGAATGGAAAAGGAAGTAGAATAAAAATAAAAATGGAAGTTGCAGAAAATTAAAAATGGAACTTCATTCAAGAAACCACAATACCTTAACGATCTATTTGGAAATTAAATAAAAAAGGAAGTTTAATAGAAAAGTAAATTGAATAAAAAAGGAAGTTGAATAAAAATAAATGTGCAAGTTGCATAAAATTAAAAATGGAAGTTCAATCCAGAAACCACTATACCTTAACGATCTATTTGGAAATTAAATAAAAAACGAAGTTGAGTAGAAAAGGAACTAGAATGAAAAAGGAAGTTAAAGAAAAATAAAAATGGAAGTTGCAGAAAATTAAAAATGGAAGTTCATTCAAGAAACCACTATACCTTAACGATCTATTTGGAAATTAAATAAAAAAGGAAGTTTAATAGGAAAGTAAATTGAATAAAAATGGAAGTTGAATAAAAATAAAAATTAAAGTTGTATAAAATTAAAAATGGAAGTTCAATGCAGAAACCACTATACCATAACGATCTATTTTGAAATTAAATAAAAAAGGAAGTTGAGTAGAAAAGAAACTTGAATGGAAAAGGAAGTAGAATAAAAATAAAAATGGAAGTTGCAGAAAATTAAAAATGGAAGTTCATTCAAGAAACCACAATACCTTAACGATCTATTTGGAAATTAAATAAAAATGGAAGTTTAATAGAAAAGTAAATTGAATAAAAATGGAAGTTGAATAAAAATAAATGTGAAAGTTGCATAAAATTAAAAATGGAAGTTCAATCCAGAAACCACTATACCTTAACGATCTATTTGGAAATTAAATAAAAAAGGAAGTTGAATAGAAAAAAAACTTGAAGAAAAAAAGAAGTTGAATAAAAACAAAAATAAAAGTTGAAGAAAATTAAAAATGGAAGTTCATTCAACAAACCACTATACGTTAACGATCTATTTGGAAATTAAATAAAAAAGGAAGTTTCGTAGAAAAGTAAATTAAATAAAAATGGAAGTTGAATAAAAATAAAAATGAAAGTTGCATAAAATTAAAAATGGAAGTTCTGTCTAGAAACCACTATGCCTTAACGATCTATTTGGAAATTAAATAAAAAAGGAAGTTGAGTAGAAAAGAAACTAGAATGAAAAAGGAAGTTAAATAAAAATAAAAATGGAAGTTGCAGAAAATTAAAAATGGAAGTTAATGCAAGAAACCACTGTACCTTAACTATAGCGATCCCGGTTGTCCCTTTACTGTTCTGTTGTATTCCGGACTCGGTTCCGTGAAGTTGGTAGTGGTATCTATCTTGTTGCCGTCCTTTAATTCCACTTGACTGAGTTTTAGGATGTTTTGAGCAGGGTTGTTACAGGTTGGTTAGGCCTTGGTTTCAATTCCTTCTCGTTCAGTTTTTAGGCGATCCGCTCGAGCGGGTATCCTTGCGCTCGAGCGGGGATTGCACACTTCCAGTATTTCGTGTTCTTGCAAAACTTCTGCAGATGTGATTTTTACGCTCGAGCGGGTTTGTTTACGCTCAAGCGGTGGCGCTTGAGCGGGTTTGGTGGCGCTCGAGCGGGTAGTACTTTCTGGGTATAAGTTCTGGGAGATGGAAATCTACGCTCGAGCGGACTGGTTTTCGCGCTCGAGCGGAAGTGCTTTATTCTTGTGTCTTGGCGCTGGAGCGGGTCTTATTGCGCTCGAGCGTGTCCAGATTTTGTTCTTGGCGCTCGAGCGTTGTGTTCTCCGCTCGAGCGGGTCATACGTATATGAGTTATCCGCTGGGTGATTTTAAATCACTTTTTGCTTTTCTTTCTCTCTCCTACTTTTTCCAAAACCCATTTTGAGAGCTCCTCTCTCTAAAACCTTGACTTCTCTCTAGGTATTGATCTAGTGGGAGTGAGTTCCTCACCTTCGACCTTTGTAAAAGTTGTGTTGATCGTCGAGGGCGTCGTTTTGATCCGAGAATCTTGGTCTTTGGAGCACTTTGGTTTTGGTCTCTTCTCCATCCGAGCTCTAACTTTGAGGTAGGGATATCCTACTCCTCTTTATGAGCTTTGTCTTTAAATTTTTGCATTTTGATATGTTGGGGGTTGTTGGGTAATTTTGAGAGAGTTTGGGCCTTTGTGTAATTTTACAAAAGTTGGGGTTTTTATTTATATAAAACCTAAATGCATGTTTGGCATGGAAAAGTGGAATTGATGTTGAAACATTAATGAAAATGGAACCGAAGGGTTGTAATGTTAATTATGGAAAATGCCCTAATTACATTGATTGATTAATTTGTATAATTAATTGTTGGAAATGAGGGATTGATTTGAAAAGGTGGAAATTGAAAAGGGAAGGGGTTAAAGGGTGTAGTTGGATCATTTATCACTCACCTAGTTGAAATGTTGATTATATATCCATTGTTGCATTTATTTTCTGTATAGAAATAACTGCTTTGGGCTATCGGTGGAGGATAGTCTTGATTGTTGTAGACAATGCATGATGATTAGGCAAACTGGAACTAATCACTAGAACGTGTCATTGAGTATGACGGTTGAAAGAATACATTAAATTTATGTGTTGTGTGATGATGTGTATAATTATTGTTTATATGCGTTGTGTTGTGTTGGAGGAGATAGGGGATGTACTCCATGGTTTAGGGGAAGATAGGGGATGGACCTCTAAACCGGATGTTGTTGAGAGGAGATAGGGGATGGACTCCATAGATAGAGCTCATATGCTTATCTATTAATGTGTTGACAGAGCTCATATGCTTGTCTTTGGAAGTATGATAGTGCTCTTATGCATATCTATAGAAGTGATGATATAGCTTGTATGCTTATCTGTTGGTGTGTGATATAGCTAGTATGCTTATCTATTATGAAATGGGAAAGTGCTTAATATGAGTTATTGCCTCATATGAGTTGTTTGGCCAGGTTCTGAGCCATGGTTGTAAATTGAGAATTGAACAGAATAGGAAAATGGATTGTAACATGGACTTGTTTGTCATGAAACTGTAAAGTGTGATAAGGGAAAGTATCAGTGTTGGCCATCTATCAACTGCTAATCTTTTAGTCATTGTTCATATTTGGTTTAGTATATTTCTACTGGGCTATGGCTCACCCTATATGGGAATATCATTTTCAGGTATAGGTAGCATGCCACCTCCAAGGACGTAGCTTGGGAGGCTAGAGGCAAGCAGACTTTTGTCGTTTTATTTCTTTGATGTATTACATGTATATTCAAGACAAGGGCTTAATGTGTAAATGAGTTAGCACTCTTTTGTTGTAACCAAGTGTTAACTTGGAAAGCTGTAAGCCCGTAGGGCATTTGCTTTTGTTGTTAACATGTAATACTTTTGTAAGGAACTACTATGATAAATAGAAGAATGTTTATCTTTACTACCAATGCATGTCTATATTGATGGGTTTAATGTTGTTATTTTGAGGGCGTTACATTAACGAACTATTTGGAAATTAAATAATAAAGGAAGTTCAATAGAAAAGTAAATTGAATAAAAATTAAAGTTGAATAAAAATAAAAATAAAAGTTGCACAAAATTAAAAATGGAAGTTCAATCTAGGAACCACTATACCTTAACGATCTATTTGGAAATTAAATAAAAAAAGAAGTTGAGTAGAAAAGGAACTAGAATGAAAAAGGAAGTTAAATAAAAATAAAAATGGAAGTTGCAGAAAATTAAAAATGGAAGTACATTCAAGAAACCACTATACCTTAACGATCTATTTTGAAATTAAAAAAAAAAAAGGAAGTTCAATAGGAAAGTAAATTGAATAAAAATAAAAATTAAATTTGCATAAAATTAAAAATGAAAGTTTAATGCAGAAACCACTATACCATAACGATCTATTTGGAAATTAATTAAAAAAGAAAGTTGAGTAAAAAAGAAACTTGAATGAAAAAGGAAGTAAAATAAAAATAAAAATGGAAGTTGCAGAAAATTAAAAATGAAAGTTTATTCAAGAAACCACAATACCTTAACGATCTATTTGGAAATTAAATAAAAAAGGAAGTTTAATAGAAAAGTAAATTGAATAAAAATGGAAGTTGAATAAAAATAAATGTGAAAGTTGCAAAAAATTAAAAATGGAAGTTCAATCCAGAAACCACTATACCTTAACGATCTATTTGGAAATTAAATAAAAAAGGAAGTTGAATAGAAAAAAAACTTGAAGAAAAAAAGAAGTTGAATAGAAATAAAAATGGAAGTTGCATAAAATTAAAATTGGAAGTTCATTCTAGAAACCACTATACCTTAACGATGTATTTGGAAATTAAATAAAAAAGGAAGTTGAATAGAAAAATGACTTGAATAAAATTGGAAGTCGAATAAAAATAAAAATGGAAGTTGCTGAAAATTAAAAATGGAAGTTCATTCAAGAAACCACTATACCTTAACGATCTATTTGGAAATTAAATAAAAAATGAAGTTTAATAGAAAAGTAAATTGAATAAAAATGGAAGTTGAATAAAAATAAAAGTGAAAGTTGCAGAAAATTAAAAATCGAAGTTCAATCCAGAAAGCACTATACCTTAACGATCTATTTGCAAATTTAATAAAAAGGGAAGTTGAGTAGAAAAGAAACCTGAACAAAAAAGGAAGTTAAATAAAAATAAAAATGGAAGTTGCAGAAAATTAAGAATGGAAGTTCATTCAAGAAACCACTATACCTTAACGATCTATTTGGAAATTAAATAAAAAAGGAAGTTTAATAGAATAGTAAATTAAATAAAAATGGAAGTTGAATAAAAATAAAAATGAAAGTTCCATAAAATTAAAAATGGAAGTTCAGTCCAGAAACCACTATACCTTAACGATCTATTTGGAAATTAAATAAAAAAGGAAGTTGAGTAGAAAGAAACTAGAATGAAAAACGAAGTTAAATAAAAATAAAAATGGAAGTTGCAGAAAATTAAAAATGGAAGTTCATTCAAAAACCACTGTACCTTAACGATCTATTTGGAAATTAAATAATAAAGGAAGTTTAATAGAAAAGTAAATTGAATAAAAATGGAAGTTGAATAAAAATAAAAATGAAAGTTGCATAAAAGTAAAATTGGAAGTTCCATCCAGGAACCACTATACCTTAACGATCTATTTGGAAATTAAATAAAAAAGGAAGTTGAGTAGAAAAGGAACTAGAATGAAAAAGAAGTTAAATAAAAATAAAAATGGAAGTTGCAGAAAATTAAAAATGGAAGTTCATTCAAGAAACCACTATACCTTAACGATCTATTTTGAAATTAAATAAAAAAGGAAGTTTAATAGAAAAGTAAATTGAATAAAAATAGAAGTTCAATAAAAATAAAAATGAAAGTTGCATAAAATTAAAAATGGAAGTTCATTCAAGAAACCACTATACCATAACGATCTATTTGGAAGTTAAATAAAAAGGAAGTTTAATAGAAAAGTAAATTAAATAAAAATGAAAGTTGAATAAAAATAAAAATGAAAGTTGCATAAAATTAAAAATGGAAGTTCAGTTCAGAAACAACTATACCTTAACGATCTGTTTGGAAATTAAATAAAAAAGGAAGTTGAGTAAAAAAGAAACTAGAATGAAAAAGGAAGTTAAATAAAAAAAAAATGGAAGTTGCAGAAAATTAAAAATGGAAGTTCATTCAAGAAACCACTATACCTTAATGATCTATTTTGAAATTAAATAAAAAATGAAGTTTAATAGAAAAGTAAATTGAATAAAAATAGAAGTTGAATAAAATTAAAAATGAAAGTTGCATAAAATTAAAAATGGAAGTTCAATCCAGGAACCACTATACCTTAACTGTAACGCCCTCAAAATAACAACATTAAATCCATCAATAAAGACATGCATTGATATGTAAAGGTTCCACATTCTTCGATTTATCAGAATTTCATTTCAAAAGTATTACATGTTAACGACAAAAGCAAATGCCGTAAAGGCTTACAGCTTTCCAAGTTAACACTTGGTTACAACAAAAGAGTACTAACTCAATTACACCTTAAGCCCTTGGCTTGAATTTACATATAATACATCAAAAATAAGACGACAAAGGGTGTCCGCCTCTGGCCTCCCAAGCTATGTCCTTGGAGGTGGCATGCTACCTGTACCTGAAAATGATATTCCCATATAGGGTGAGCCACAGCCCAGTAGAAATACACTAAACCAAATATGAACAATGACTAAAAGATTAGCAGTTGATAGTTGGTCCACACTGATTCTTTCCTTTATCACACTTTACATTTTCATGACATACAAGTCCATGTTACAACTCATTTTCCAATTTCTTTCAATTCTCAAATTTCAACCATGGCTCAGAACCTGGCCAAACAACTCATATGAGACGATAACTCATATCAAACACTTCCCATTTCATATTAGATAAGCATACTAGCTATATCACACAACAACAGATAAGCATACAAGCTATATCATCACTTCCACGGATATGCATATGAGCACTATCACACTTTCAATGACAAGCATATGAGCTCTGTCAACACATTAATAGATAAGCATATGAGCTCTATCTATGGAGTCCATCCCCTATCTCCTCCCAACACATTCGGTTTAGAGGTCCATCCCCTAGCTTCCCCTAAACCGTGGAGTACATCCCCTATCTCCTCCAACACAACACAATGCATATAAACAACAAATATACACATCATCACACAATACATAAATTTAATGTATTCTTTCAATCGTCAATCTCAATGACACATTCCAGTGATTAGTTACAGTTTGCCTAATCATCATGCATTGTCTACAACAATCACGACTATCCTCCACCGATAGCCCAAAGCAGTTAATTCTAAACAGAAAATAAATGCACAAATGGACATTTAATCAACATTTCATTTCGGTGAGTGATAAATAATTCAACTACACCCTTTAACCCCATGCTTTCCCAATCTCTACATTTCCACTTCATTTCCTCATTTCTCACAATTAATTATCCCAATTAATCAAACGATGTAATTAGGCCATTTTCCATAATTACCATTTCAACCCTTAGGTCCCATTTTCATCAATGATTCAACATTTACTTCACTTCTCTATGCCAAACATGCATCTAGGTTTATTATAAATAAAACCCCAACTTTTGTAAAAATAACACAAGAGCCCCAAACTTTCACAAAATTACCAAACCAACCCCAACATCACAAAATACAAAAATTTAAAGACAAAATCCATAGAGAGGAGTAGGATATCCCTACCTCAAATTCGGAGCCTCAAAGGAGAAGATGACAAAACCCAACGTGCTCCAAAACTCGAAATTTTCAGATTAAAATGTAGCCCTCGACGATCAACAACTTTTTTTGTAAAGGCCAAAGATGAGCAAATCACTCCTACTAGATCAAAACCTAGAGAGAAGGTAGAGTTCTAGAGTGAGAGGCTCAACAATGGTGTTTTTGGAAAAGTAGGAGAGAGAAGAGAAAGTGAAAAAGTGATTTGAAAAGTCAAAACACGAAACTTAAACCCAGTCGACCCGCTCGAGCGTCGAACACCCCGCTCAAGCGTCACTCACAGACTCTCGCTCGAGCGTCAACTCTCCCGCTCGAGCGGCGGATGCACACTCCCAGAACTTTTACAGAACCAGGTCTCCGCTCGAGCTTCCAACTCCCCGCTCGAGCGACACTCACACAACCCCGCTCGAGCGGCCAACTCCACGCTCGAGCGTCCAACACAGCACAGGAAATACTGGATGGGTGAAATTCCCGCTCGAGCGCCAAAACCCCCGCTCGAGCGGACAGGTCAAAATCTGTGCAACTAGTTTTGGTTTCTAAACTCAACCAACCTGTAACAAACCTGCCCAACACATCCCAAAACTCAAATACTAAATAAGAAAGGATGTAAACAAGATAATAAACAACTACCAACATCCACGGACACATGTCCGGATCACTGTATAACAAGGGTAAACCCGGGATCGCTATATTAACGATCTATTTGGAAATTAAATAAAAAAGGAAGTTGAGTAGAAATGGAACTAGAATGAAAAAAGAAGTTAAATAAAAATAAAAATGGAAGTTGCAGAAAATTAAAAATGGAAGTTCATTCAAGAAACCACTATACCTTAACGATCTATTTGGAAATTAAATAAAAAAGGAAGTTTAATAGAAAAGTAAATTAAATAAAAATGGAAGTTGAATAAAAATAAAAATTAAAGTTGCATAAAATTAAAAATGGAAGTTCAATGCAGAAACCACTATACCATAACGATCTATTTGGAAATTAAATAAAAAAGGAAGTTGAGTAGAAAAGAAACTTGAATGAAAAAGGAAGTAAAATAAAAATAAAAATGGAAGTTGCAGAAAATTAAAAATGGAAGTCCATTCAAGAAACCACAATACCTTAACGATCTATTTGGAAATAAAATAAAAAAGGAAGTTGAATAGAAAAGTAAATTGAATAAAAATGGAAGTTGAATAAAAATAAATGTGAAAGTTGCATAAAATTAAAAATGGAAGTTCAATCCAGAAACCATTATACCTTAACGATCTGTTTGGAAATTAAATAAACAAGGAAGTAGAATAGAAAAAAAACTTGAAGAAAAAAAGAAGTTGAATAGAAATAAAAATGGAAGTTGCAGAAATTTAAAATTGGAAGTTCATTCAAGAAACCACTATACCTTAACGATGTATTTGGAAATTAAATAAAAAAAGGGAGTTGAATAGAAAAATGACTTGAATAAAATTGGAAGTCGAATAAAAATAAAAATGGAAGTTACAGAAAATTAAAAATGGAAGTTCATTCAGGAAACCACTATACCTTAACGATCTATTTTGAAATAAAATAAAAAAGGAAGTTGAGCAGAAAAGAAACTAGAATGAAAAAGGAAGTTAAATAAAAAAAAAATGGAAGTTGCAGAAAATTAAAAATGGAAGTTCATTCAAGAAACCACTATTCCTTAATGATCTATTTGGAAATTAAATAAAAAAAGAAGTTTAATAGCAAAGTAAATTGAATAAGAATGCAAGTCGAATAAATATAAAAATTAAAGTTGCATAAAATTAGAAATGGAAGTTCAATGCAGAAACCACTATACCTTAACGATCTATTTGGAAATTAAATTAAAAAGGAAGTTTAATAGAAAAGTATATTGAATAAAAATGGAAGTTGAATAAAAATAAAAATTAAAGTTGCATAAAATTTAAAATGGAAGTTCAATGTAGAAACCACTATACCTTAACGACCCATTTGGAAATTAAATAAAAAAGGAAGTTGAGTAGAAAAGAAACCTGAACAAAAAAGGAAGTTAATTAAAAATAAAAATGAAAGTAGCAGAAAATTAAGAATGGACGTTCATTCAAGAAACCACTATACCATAACGATCTATTTGGAAATTAAATTAAAAAGGAAGTTTAATAGAAAAATAACTTGAATAAAAATGGAAGTCGAATAAAAATAAAAATGGAAGTTGCAGAAAATTAAAAATTGAAGTTCATTCTAGAAACCACTATACCTTAACGATCTATTTGGAAATTAAATAAAAAAAAGGAAGTTCAATAGAAAAGTAAATTGAATAAAAATGGAAGTCGAACAAAAATAAAAATGAAAGTTGCATAAAATTAAAAATGGAACTTCAATCCAGAAACCACTGTACCTTAACGATCTATTTGGAAATTAAATAAAAAAGGAAGTTGAGTAGAAAAGAAACTTGAATGAAAAAGGAAGTTAAATAAAAATAAAAATGGAAGTTCATTCAAGAAACCACTATACCGTAATCTTCTATTTGGAAATTAAATAAAAAAGGAAGTTTAATAGAAAAAAAAAATTGAATAAAAATGGAAGTTGAATAAAAATAAAAATGAAAGTTCCATAAAATTAAAAATGGAAGTTCAATCCAGAAACCACTCTACCTTAACAATCTATTTGGAAATTAAATAAAAAAGGAAGTTCAGTAGAAAAGAAACTAGAATGAAAAAGAAAGTTAAATAAAAATAAAAATGAAAGTTGCAGAAAATTAAAAATGGAAGTTCATTCGAGAAACCACTATACCTTAACGATCTATTTGGAAATTAAATAAAAAAAGAAAGTTTAATAGAAAAGTAAATTGAATAAAAATGGAAGTTGCAGAAAATTAAAAAGGGAAGTTCAATCCAGAAAGCACTATACCTTAACGATCCATTTGGAAATTAAATAAAAAAAGGAAATTCAGTAGAAAAGGAAGTAGAATGAAAAAGGAAGTTCAATAAAAATAAAAATGGAAGTGGCAGAAAATTAAAAATGGAAGTTCATTCAAGAAACCACTATACCTTAACGATCTATTTGGAAATTAAATAAAAAAGGAAGTTTAATAGAAAAGTATATTGAATAAAAATGGAAGTTGAATAAAAATGAAAATTAAAGTTGCATAAAATTAAAAATGGAAGTTCAATGCAGAAACCACTATACCTTAACGATATATTTGGAAATTAAATAAAAAAGAAAGTTCAGTAGAAAAGAAACTTGAATGAAAAAGGAAGTAAAATAAAAATAAAAATGGAAGTTGCAGAAAATTAAAAATGGAAGTTCATTCAAGAAACCACTATACCTTAACGATCCATTTGGAAATTAAATAAAAAAGGAAGTTAAATAGAAAAATAACTTGAATAAAAATGGAAGTCGAGTAAAAATAAAAATGGTAGTTGTATAAAATTAAAAATGGAAGTGCATTAAAAAAACCACTATACCTTAACGATCTATTTGGAAATTAAATAAAAATGGAAGTTTAATAGAAAAGTAAATTGAATAAAAATGAAAGTTGAATAAAAATAAAAATGAAACTTGCATAAAATTAAAAATGGAAGTTCAATCCAGAAACCACTATACCTTAACGATCTATTTGGAAATTAAATAAAAAAGGAAGTTGAATAGAAAAGAAACTTGAAAAAAAAAAAAGTTGAATAGAAATAAAAATGGAAGTTGCAGAAAATTAAAATTGGAAGTTCATTCAAGAAACCACTATACCTTAACGATGTATTTGGAAATTTAATAAAAAAGGAAGTTAAATAGAAAAATAACTTGAATAAAATTGGAAGTCAAATAAAAATAAAAATGGAAGTTGCAGAAAATTCAGAATGGAAGTTCATTCAAGAATCCACGATACCTTAATGATCTATTTGGAAATTAAATAAAAAATGAAGT
This sequence comes from Camellia sinensis, assembly GCF_055761805.1. Lineage (NCBI taxonomy): Eukaryota > Viridiplantae > Streptophyta > Magnoliopsida > Ericales > Theaceae > Camellia > Camellia sinensis. The sequence goes on along the minus strand of NC_138962.1, from coordinate 7,914,444 downwards.
TTAATAGAAATGTAAATTGAATAAAATTGGAAGTTGAATAAAAATAAAAGTGGAACTTGCAGAAAATTAAAAATGGAAGTTCAATCCAGAAACCACTATACCTTAACGATCTATTTGGAAATTAAATAAAAAAGGAAGTTGAGTAGAAAAGAAACCTGAACAAAAAAGGAAGTTAAATAAAAATAAAAATGGAAGTAGCGGAAAATTAAGAATGGAAGTTCATTCAAGAAACCTCTATACCTTAACGATCTATTTGGAAATTAAATAAACAAGGAAGTTTAATAGAAAAGTAAATTGAATAAAAATGGAAGTTGAATAAAAATAAAAGTGAAAGTTGCAGAAAATTAAAAATGGAAGTTCAATCCCGAAAACACTATACCTTAATGATCTATTTGGAAATTAAATAAAAAAGGAAGTTGAATAGAAAAACAACTTGAATAAAAATGGAAGTTGAGTAAAAATAAAAATGAAAGTTGTAGAAAATTAAAAATGGAAGTTCATTCAAGAAACCACTATACCTTAACGATCTATTTGGAAATTAAATAAAAAAAGGAAGTTTAATAGAAAAGTAAATTGAATAAAAATGGAAGTTGAATAAAAATAAAAATGAAAGTTGCGAAAATTAAAAATGGAAGTTCAATCAAGAAACCACTATACCTTAACGATCTATTTGGAAATTAAATAAAAAAGGAAGTCGAATAGAAAAGAAACTTGAATAAAAAAAGAAGTTGAATAGAAATAAAAATGGAAGTTGCAGAAAATTAAAAATGGAAATTCATTCAAGAAACCACTATACCTTATCGATCTATTTGGAAATTAAATAAAAAAGGAAGATTAACAGAAAAGTAAATTGAAGAAAAATGGAAGTTGAATAAAAATAAAAGTGGAAGTTACAGAAAATTAAAAATGGAAGTTCAATCCAGAACCACTATACCTTAACGATCTATTTGGAAATTAAATAAAAAAGGAAGTTTAATAGAAAAGTAAATTGAATAAAAATGGAAGTTGAATAAAAATAAAAGTGGAAGTTGCAGAAAATCAAAAATGGAAGTTCAATCCAGAAACCAATATACCTTAATGATCTATTTGGAAATTAAATAAAAAAGGAAGTTGAGTAGAAAAGAAACCTGAACAAAAAAGGAAGTAAAATAAAAATAATAATGGTAGTAGCAGAAAATTAAGAATGGAAGTTCATTCAAGAAACCACTATACCATAACGATTTATTTGGAAATTAAATTAAAAATGAAATTTAATAGAAAAATAACTTGAATAAAAATGGAAGTCGAATGAAAATAAAAATGGAAGTTGCAGAAAATTAAAAATTGAAGTTCATTCTAGAAACCACTATACCTTAACGATCTAACTGGAAATTAAATAAAAAAGGAAGTTTAATAGAAAAGTAAAATGAATAAAAATGGAAGTTCAAGAAAAATAAAAATAAAAGTTGCATAAAATTAAAAATGGAAGTTCCATCCAGAAACCACTGTACCTTAATGATCTATTTGGAAATTCAATAAAAAAGGAAGTTGAGTAGAAAAGAAACTTGAATGAAAAAGGAAGTTAAATAAAAATAAAAATGAAAGTTGCAGAAAATTAAAAATGCAAGTTCATTCAAGAAAACACTATACCCTAACGATCTATTTGGAAATTAAATAAAAAAGGAAGTTTAATAGAAAAATAAATTGAATAAAAATGGAAGTTGAATAAAAATAAAAATGGAAGTTGCAGAAAATTAAAAAGGAAAGTTCAATCCAGTGACCACTATACCTTAACGATCCATTTGGAAATTAAATAAAAAAAGGAAGTTGAGTAGAAAAGAAACTTGAATAAAAAAGGAAGTTAAATAAAAACGAAAATGGAAGTTGCAGAAAATTAAGAAAGGAAGTTCATTCAAGAAACCACTATACCTTAACGATCTATTTGGAAAAAAAAATAAAAAAAGGAAGTTTAATAGAAAAGTAAATTGAATAAAAATGGAAGTTGAATAAAAATAAAAATGGAAGTTGTAGAAAATAAGAAAGGGAAGTTCAATCCAGAAACCACTATACCTGAACGATCTATTTGGAAATTAAATTAAAAGGAAGTTGAGTAGAAAAAAACCTGAACAAAAAAGGAATTTAAATAAAAATAAAAATGGAAGTTGAAGAAAATTAAGAATGGAAGTTCATTCGAGAAACCACTTTACCTTAATGATCTATTTGGAAATTAAATAAAAAAGGAAGTTGAATAGAAAAACAACTTGAATAAAAATGGAAGTTGAGTAAAAATAAAAATGAAAGTTGTAGAAAATTAAAAATGGAAGTTCATTCAAGAAAACACTATACCTTAACGATCTATTTGGAAATTAAATAAAAAAAGGAAGTTTAATAGAAAAGTAAATTGAATAAAAATGGAAGTTGAATAAAAATAAAAGTGAAAGTTGCGTAAAATAAAAAATGGAAGTTCAATCCAGAAACCACTATACCTTAACGATCTATTTAGAAATTAAATAAAATAGGTAGTTGAATAAAAAAGAAACTGGAATAGAAATAAAAATGGAAGTTGTAGAAAATTATAATATGAAGTTCATTCAAGAAACCACTATACCTTAACGATCTATTTGGAAATTAAATAAAAAATGAAGGTTAATAGAAAAATGTCCTGAATAAAAATGGAAGTCGAATAAAAATAAAAATGGAAGTTGCAGAAAATTAAGAAAGGAAGTTCATTCAAGAAACCACTATACCTTAACGATCTATTTGGAAATTAAATAAAATAGGAAGTTGAGTAGAAAAGATACTTGAATGAAAAAGAAGTTAAATGAAAATAAAAATGGAAGTTGCAGAAAATTAAAAATGGAAGTTCATTCCAAAAACCACTATACCTTAACGATCTACTTAGAAATTAAATAAAAAAGGAAGTTTAATAGAAAGGTAAATTGAATAAAAATTGAAGTTGAATAAAAATAAAAATGGAAGTTGGAGAAAATTAAAAATGGTAGTTCAATCCAGAAACCACTATACCATGACGATCCATTTGAAAATTAAATAAAAAATGAAGTTGTGTAGAAAAAAAAACTTGAATAAAAAAGGAAGTTAAATAAAAATAAAAATGGAAGTTGTAGAAAATTAAAAATGGAAGTTCATTCAAGAAACCACTATACCTTAATGATCTATTTGGAAATTAAACAGAAAGAGAAGTTTAATAGAAAAGTAAATTGAATAAAAATGGAAGTTGAATAAAATTAAAAATGAAATTTGCGTAAAATTAAAATGGAAGTTCAATCCAGAAACCACTATACCTTAACGATCTACTTGGAAATTAAATAAAAAAGGAAGTTGAATACAAAAAAAACTTGAAGAAAAAAAGAAGTTGAATAGAAATGAAAATGGAAGTTGCAGAAAATTAAATTGGAAGTTCATTCAAGAAACCACTATACCTTAACGATGTTTTTATAAATTAAATAAAAAATGAAGTTGAATAGAAAAATGACTTGAATAAAATTGGAAGTCGAATAAAAATAAAAATGGAAGTTGCAGAAAATTAAAAATGCAAGTTCATTCAAGAAACCACTATACCTTAACGATCTATTTGGAAATTAAATAAAAAAGGAAGTTTAATAGAAAAGTAATTTGAGTAAAAATGGAAGTTGAATAAAAATAAAAGTGGAAGTTGCAGAAAATTTAAAATGGAAGTTCAATCCAGAAATCACTATACCTTAACGATTTATTTGGAAATTAAATAAAAAAGGAAGTTGAGTAGGAAAGAAACCTGAACAAAAAAGAAAGTTAAATAAAAATAAAAATGGAAGCTGAAGAAAATTAAGAATGGAAGTTCATTCAAGAAACCACTTTACCTTAATGATCTATTTGGAAATTAAATAAAAAAGGAAGTTGAATAGAAAAATAACTTGAATAAAAATGGAAGTTGAATAAAAATAAAAATGAGAGTTGTAGAAAATTAAAAATGGAAGTTCATTCAAGAAACCACTATACCTTAACGATCTATTTGGAAATTAAATAAAAAAGGAAGTTTAATAGAAAAAGTAAATGGAATAAAAATGGAAGTTGAATAAAAATACAAGTGAAAGTTGCATAAAATAAAAAATGGAAGTTCAAACCAGAAACCACTATACCTTAACGATCTACATAGAAATTAAATAAAATAGGTAGTTGAATAAAAAAGAAACTTGAATATAAAAAGAACTTGAATAGAAATAAAAATGGAAGTTGTAGAAAATTATAATTGGAAGTTCATTCAAGAAACCACTATACTTTAACGATCTATTTGGAAATTAAATAAAAAAGGAAGTTGAATAGAAAAATAACCTGAATAAAAATGGAAGACGAATAAAAATAAAAATGGAAGTTGCAGAAAATTAAAAATGGAAGTTCATTCAAGAAACCACTATACCTTAACGATCTATTTAGAAATTAAATAAAATAGGAAGTTGGGTAGAAAAGAAACTTGAATGAAAAAGAAGTTAAATAAAAATAAAAATGGAAGTTGCAGAAAATTAAAAATGGAAGTTCATTCCAAAAACCACTATACCTTAACGATCTATTTGGAAATTAAATAAAAAAGGAACTTTAATAGAAAAGTAAATTGAATAAAAATTGAAGTTGAATAAAAATAAAAATGGAAGTTGCAGAAAATTAAAAATGGAAGTTCAATCCAGAAACCACTATACCATGACGATCCATTTGAAAATTAAATAAAAAATGAAGTTGAGTAGAAAAAAAACTTGAATAAAAAAGGAAGTTAAATAAAAACGAAAATGGAAGTTGCAGAAAATTAAGAAAGGAAGTTCATTCAAGAAACCACTATACCTTAACGATCTATTTGGAAAAAAAAATAAAAAAAGGAAGTTTAATAGAAAAGTAAATTGAATAAAAATGGAAGTTGAATAAAAATAAAAATGGAAGTTGTAGAAAATTAAAAAGGGAAGTTCAATCGAGAAACCACTATACCTGAACGATCTATTTGGAAATTAAATTAAAAGGAAGTTGAGTAGAAAAAAACCTGAACAAAAAAGGAATTTAAATAAAAATAAAAATGGAAGTTGAAGAAAATTAAGAATGGAAGTTCATTCGAGAAACCACTTTACCTTAATGATCTATTTGGAAATTAAATAAAAAAGGAAGTTGAATAGAAAAACAACTTGAATAAAAATGGAAGTTGAGTAAAAATAAAAATGAAAGTTGTAGAAAATTAAAAATGGAAGTTCATTCAAGAAACCACTATACCTTAACGATCTATTTGGAAATTAAATAAAAAAAGGAAGTTTAATAGAAAAGTAAATTGAATAAAAATGGAAGTTGAATAAAAATAAAAGTGAAAGTTGCGTAAAATAAAAAATGGAAGTTCAATCCAGAAACCACTATACCTTAACGATCTATTTAGAAATTAAATAAAACAGGTAGTTGAATAAAAAAGAAACTGGAATAGAAATAAAAATGGAAGTTGTAGAAAATTATAATATGAAGTTCATTCAAGAAACCACTATACCTTAACGATCTATTTGGAAATTAAATAAAAAAGGAAGGTTAATAGAAAAATGTCCTGAATAAAAATGGAAGTCAAATAAAAATAAAAATGGAAGTTGCAGAAAATTAAGAAAGGAAGTTCATTCAAGAAACCACTATACCTTAACGATCTATTTGGAAATTAAATAAAATAGGAAGTTGAGTAGAAAAGATACTTGAATGAAAAAGAAGTTAAATGAAAATAAAAATGGAAGTTGCAGAAAATTAAAAATGGAAGTTCATTCCAAAAACCACTATACCTTAACGATCTACTTAGAAATTAAATAAAAAAGGAAGTTTAATAGAAAGGTAAATTGAATAAAAATTGAAGTTGAATAAAAATAAAAATGGAAGTTGGAGAAAATTAAAAATGGTAGTTCAATCCAGAAACCACTATACCATGACGATCCATTTCAAAATTAAATAAAAAATGAAGTTGTGTAGAAAAAAAAACTTGAATAAAAAAGGAAGTTAAATAAAAATAAAAATGGAAGTTGTAGAAAATTAAAAATGGAAGTTCATTCAAGAAACCACTATACCTTAATGATCTATTTGGAAATTAAACAGAAAGGGAAGTTTAATAGAAAAGTAAATTGAATAAAAATGGAAGTTGAATAAAATTAAAAATGAAATTTGCGTAAAATTAAAAAGGAAGTTCAATCCAGAAACCACTATACCTTAACGATCTACTTGGAAATTAAATAAAAAAGGAAGTTGAATACAAAAAAAACTTGAAGAAAAAAAGAAGTTGAATAGAAATGAAAATGGAAGTTGCAGAAAATTAAATTGGAAGTTTATAGCGATCCCGGGTTTACCCTTGTTGTATAGTGATCCGGACATGTGTCCGTGGATGTTGGTGGTTGTTTATTATCTTGTTTACATCCTTTCTTACTTTGTATTTGAGTTATAGGATGTGTTGGGCGGGTTGGTTACAGGTTGGTTGAGTTTAGAAACCAAAACTAGTTGCCCAGATTTTTGGCCTGTCCGCTCGAGCGGAGGTGTTGGCGCTCGAGCGTAGATTACGTCCATCCAGTATCTTGTTGTGCAGTGTTGTGAGCTCGAGCGTAGGGTTGGGAGCTCGAGCGGAGGCCTGGTTCTGCGAAAGTGCTGGGCGAGTGCATTCTGCGCTCGAGCGGGCGGTTGGCCGCTCGAGCGGAAGTCTGTGAGTGGCCGCTCGAGCGGGGTGTTTTACGCTCGAGCGGAGACCTGGGTTAAAGTCCCGAATTTGTGACTCTTTAAATCACTTTTTCACTTTCTCTTCTCTCTCTTACTTTTCCAAAAACACCATTGTTGAGTCTTTCTCTCTAGATACTACCTTCTCTCTAGGTTTTGATCTAGTAGGAGTGATTTGCTCACCTTTGGCCTTTACAAAAAGGTTGTTGATCGTCGAGGGCTACATTTTAATCTGAAAATCACGGGTTTTGGAGCACGTTGCGTTTTGTAGTCTTCTCCTTTGGGACTCCGAATTTGAGGTAGGGATAACCTACTCCTCTCTATGGGTTTTGTCTTTCAATTTTGGTATTTTGAGATGTTGGGCTTAGTTTGGTAATTTGGGGAAGTTTGGGGCTTTTGTGTAAATTTTACAAAAGTTGGGATTTTATTCATAATAAACCTAGATGCATGTTTGGCATGGAAAAATGGAATGATTGTTGAATCATTGATGTAAATGGAACCTAAGGGTTGAAATAGTAATTATGGAAAATGGCCTAATTACATTGTTTAATTAATTGGGATAATTAATTAGTGAGAAATGAGGAAATGAAATGTTGATTGAATATCCATCCGTGCATTTATTTTCTGTTTTAGAAATAACTTCTTTGGGCTATCGGTGGAGGATAGTCGTGATTGTTGTAGACAATGTATGTTGATTAGGCAAACTGAAACTAATCAATGGAATGTGTTATGGAACTTGACAGTTGCTAGAATACATTAATTGTTTGTACTGTGTGATTGTATATAGAACCAATGTGTTTATATACGTTTGTGTAGAGGAGGAGATAGGGGATGTACTCCGCGGTTTAGGGGAAGATAGGGGATGGACCTCTAAACCGGATAGGTATTTGGAGGAGATAGGGGATGTACTCCGTAGACAGAGCTCATATGCTTGTCTAGAGAAGTGAAGATAGAGCTCATATGCTTATCTTTGTGAAGTGAAGTGTGGATACAGCTTGTATGCTTATCTGTGGATATTGTTGATATACATATCTGTTGTAGAGTGTGGATACAGCTTGTATGCTTATCTGTGGATATTGTTGATATACATATCTGTTGTAGAGTGTGGATACAGCTTGTATGCTTATCTGTGGATATTGTTGATATACATATCTGTTGAGAATGTGGATATAGCTTCTATGCTTATCTGAATGTGAGATATAGTTTTTATACATATCTGTGGAAATGATGATAGAGCTAGCATGCTTATCTGTTAAAAAAGGGAAAATGAAAAGTAATTGGGACTTGTAAGTCGTTGACATAAATATGTAATTTATGTGATTGAATCAGTGTTGACCAACTATCAATTGCTAATGTTTTAGTCATTGTCCATGGTTGGTTTAGTGTATTTCTACTGGGCTGTGGCTCACCCTATATGGGAATATCATTTTCAGGTGCAGGAAGCATGCCACCTCCAAGGACATAGCTGGGAGGCTAGTGGCGGGCATAGTTTTGTTGTTGTACTTTTGATGTATTACATGTAATTTCAAGCCAAGGGCTTAATGTGTAAACGAGTTAGAACTCTTTGTTGTAACCAAGTGTTAACTTGGAAAGCTGTAAGCCCGTAGGGCATTTTGTTATGAGGTTAACATGTAATACTTATGTAGTGGAACTCTAAAGAATGAAAGAATGTGGTTAGTTTATATGTAAATGTATGTCCTATTAGATGGGTTTATTGTTATTATTTTGAGGGCGTTACAACTTGGTATCAGAGCGTACCGGGTTCGAATACTTTGGGTACGTGGGAAGTGATTAGGATCACAATGGGTTTGTCTCGCTTGATAGAGACTTAGATGTAGTATCATATGCTATGTGCTTAAGTGATAACATGCTTATGTGACTATGTGGGTATGGGATTTAATTTCTGGGATGTTGATTGGATCCTTGAGTTTCTGGGAGTCTTGTTGGAAAAGCACTTGATCAATGCTGTTTCTAACCGGAACTCTAGTAACGCCTTGGGACTATCATTATCCGGAAATGAAATTCGTAAGTGCTTATGTGTTTATGTGCTTATGTGGAGTGAATTACAGTTGTCCATGCATTAGGACGTTAGTGTTTAGTTTCGGCACATTCGTGAATGTGCTAATGTTCTGTGTTGCCTTTATTAGGATGTCAGGACGAGGAAGAGGAGCTAGGCGTGGTAGACCTGCGAGGCAGGAAGCACCGTCACAGGGTGAGATTCCGGCAGTGCAGGAGGGAGTTGGGCAGGCCAATGTGGCCGAGCCAGTGGGTCAGCAGGCTATGGGTGCCTTGGCCAGAGAGATAGCAGGAGCTTTGGGTATTCTTAGAGCTGGGAATCAGGCAGCTGAGGCTGGGCCTTCTTTCTTGAAGAGGGAGTTCTTCCGGTGTAATCCGGATGAGTTTATCGGGGATCCTAAAGAGCCGCTTAAGGCAGATGAATGGCTCGAACAGACAACGAAGACGTTTGAGATGCTTGGCATTGAGGACGGAGCACTGAAAGTGACCTTGGCATCCTTCCAACTGAAGGGAGATGCGGGTCAATGGTGGAAGTACGAGAAAACTCGTGTTGGTGGTACTTGGGAGGCGTTTGTGAATGCTTTTCAGGAGAGGTTTTTGTCTGCAGTAGCAAGGGAGAAGCTGAGGGATCAGTTTAGCCGGCTTAATCAGCAGGGCTTGTCAGTGGCCGAGTTTGAGGCTACTTTTACCAGTCTGTCTAGGTTTGCACCTGAACTGGTGGCGTCTGAGGAACGCCGTTGCTATGAGTTTGAGCGGAAGTTGAGGCGGGGCCTCAAGTTGAGAATTGGTGGGTCTTATATTCGAGAGTATAGACACCTGGTAGATGCTGCAGCTCATATGGAGCTTATGATGCAGGAGGAGGATGAGGGTCAGAGAGGCTCCAAGAGGAGCCAGGATAGTCAGAGTGATGGCAGGAGACAGAAGGGTTATAACCCTCAGCAGTCTCAGGGTGCAGTCTCTAGATCGACCTTTCCAGTGCCTTGTGTAGGCTCGGGGAGAGGCAGTCAGGGAGAATTCACTTGTTACAAGTGTGGCCAGCTGGGTCACAAGGTTTCAGTTTGCCCGCAGAAGGGTGGGGGTCAGAAAGCTGCTTCTTCTTCAGCTAGACCGCAGAGTCAGAGTTTGGGCAGGGGGCAGCTCCTGACTTGTTATCAGTGTGGACAACCTGGGCACATGAAGAGGTTTTGCCCACAGTTGAGTGCCACTTCGGGAGCGTCTGGTTCTAGGCAGACGCAGGGTTTTCAGCCAGCTCAGTCTGTGCAGGCCTCGAGGGCCAATCCGGGAGCTTCGTCATCCCAGTCTGTGCAGCAGTCTTTTGCTCCGAGAGGTGAGCAGGTAGACCAGGGGCCTACGGGGCGCGTGTATGCTGTTACCGCGCAGGATTTAGTACCGGCTCCATCAGTAGTGAGAGGTACTTTTCTATTTTGCAACTCGGTTGCTAATGTGTTGATAGACACGGGTGCATCTCATTCTTTTGTATCTGCTGCATTTGCATCTGTTTTGGAATTGGAGTTAGCACAGTTAGCATCTCCTATTTGTGTGGTATCGCCTTTGGGTGGTGAGTTGATTCTGAAACAGGGTGTTAGAGGATGTGATATAGAGGTCGCCGACTATAGGCTTCCTTTTCCGTTTGTTGTAATGCCCATGAAGGGTTTTGATGTTATTTTGGGTATGGACTGGTTATCGTCATACCGGGCTGTTATTGATTGCTACCGCCAGAGGGTTACATTATGTACCTTGAGCGGGGAGTGGTTCCATTTCTTGGGAGACCGGGTTGGTAGTGTTTTGCCACCGGGGTATGACTCGCGAGGGCGAAGTGAGCTTAGTGGTCTACTTGCTAGCTTTGAGAGTGGTGAGAGTGGTGAGACCCAGGTTGTGTTACCGAGGGTGGTTTGTGAGTATTCGGATGTCTTTCCCGAAGATCTTGTTAGTTTGCCACCTCACCGAGAGATAGAGTTCTCTATTGATTTAGTGCCTGGTACGGCGCCGATTTCTATGGCACCTTACCGTTTTGCTCCAGCAGAGTTGGTTGAGTTGAAAGTTCAGCTCCAGGAATTGCTCGATAAGGGCTTTGTTCGCCCTAGTGTTTCACCGTGGGGAGCGCCGGCCCTCTTTGTTAAAAAGAAAGATGGTGCCTTAAGATTGTGTATTGACTACAGGAAGTTGAATCGGGCTACGGTTAAAAATAAGTACCCTATGCCCCGTATAGATGATTTGTTTGACCAATTGAAGGGTTCCCGTTGTTTCTCTAAGATAGACTTGAGATCGGGTTACCATCAGTTGAGGGTCAGGGATGAGGATATTCCGAAAACGGCATTCCGTACGCGGTATGGCCATTATGAGTTTCTGGTGATGGCATTTGGGCTTACCAATGCACCGGCAGTCTTTATGGACTTGATGAACCGGATTTTCCGGGAGTTCTTAGACCGATTTGTGGTCGTCTTCGTGGACGACATTCTTATCTATTCGCCTTCTGAGGAAGAGCACGAGGAACACTTAAGAGTGGTGCTTGAATTGCTTAGAGCCCATAGGCTGTATGCCAAGTTTGGGAAGTGTGAGTTCTGGCTGAGGGAAGTCAAATTCTTAGGCCACGTGGTATCCGTAAAAGGGGTGTCTGTTGATACATCCAAGGTTGAGGCAGTGCAAGATTAGGCACAGCCTAAGAGTGTGTTTGAGATCCGCAGTTTTCTGGGATTAGCTGGGTATTACCGTCGGTTTGTGAAAAATTTCTCCAGGTTAGCGTCACCGTTGACTAGACTGACTCGGAAGGGAGTCAAGTTTGTGTGGAGTGAGACTTGTGAAAAGTCGTTCCAAGAGTTGAAAGTTAGATTGACCACCGCTCCGGTATTGATTATTCCGGAGAGAGGGTTGGGTTATGCGGTTTATTGTGATGCCTCACGAGAGGGTTTGGGTTGTGTGTTGATGCAAGAGGGGAAAGTGGTAGCTTATGGCTCACGTCAGTTGAAAATACACGAGAAAAATTACCCTACACACGACCTAGAGTTAGCAGCTGTGATCTTTGCCTTGAAAATCTGGAGGCACTACCTTTATGGTGAGAGGTTCGAGGTATTCTCGGATCACAAGAGTTTGAAGTATCTGTTTACACAGAGAGACTTGAATCTGAGGCAGAGGAGATGGATGGAGTTCATCGAGGATTATGATTTTGAGTTGCATTATCATCCGGGAAAGGCCAATGTTGTGGCCGATGCCCTTAGTAGAAAGACCATTAGTGATGTTGCTAGTATAGCCATCCGGGAATGGGAGATGTTGGGAACACTTGGCGAGTTTGATTTGCTACTGGGCGAATCTGTTGAGACTGCGGCCTTGTTTTCTGTTGTTGCGCAGCCTACACTTATGATTAGAGTGTTAGAGGCACAGAGAGGTGACCTTGAGGTAGAATCCCTCCGAGAGAAGATCTCTAGTGGGAAAGTTGAGAAGGGTTTGGCGGTGTATCCCGACCTGAGTGTGAGATACCGAGACCGTTTGTTTGTACCGGAGTCTTGCCGAGAGGAAGTACTCCGAGAGTTTCACCATTCGCGCCTTGCGGTGCATCCGGGAGGTACTAAGATGTATCAGGATTTGGGTCGCCAGTTTTGGTGGCGGGGTATGAAGAAAGATGTGGCTGTCTTCGTATCGAAATGCCTTACTTGCCAGCAAGTGAAGGCCGAGCATCAGAGGCCAGCGGGTTTGTTGCAACCCTTGCCTATTGCCGAGTGGAAGTGGGAGCATGTCACTATGGACTTCGTTGTAGGTCTTCCGAGGACTCAACGGGGTAGTGATGCTATTTGGGTGGTTGTAGACCGGTTGACTAAGTCGGCGCACTTTATTCCTATGCGCGTGAGAGATTCGGTAGATCATCTTGCCGACTTGTATATTCGGGACGTAGTGAGATTGCACGGGGTCCCAGTGACGATCGTCTCAGATAGAGATCCTCGTTTTACTGCTAGGTTGTGGCAGAGTTTGCAAAGTGCCTTGGGCACTAAGTTGACCTTTAGTACGGCTTATCATCCTCAGACTGACGGGCAGTCCGAGCGTACTATTCAGATCCTCGAGGATATGCTTCGGGGTTGTGTCCTGGATTTCAGTGGGACGTGGGAGAGGCACTTGCCATTGGTAGAGTTTGCCTACAACAACAGTTTTCAGTCTAGCATCGGTATGGCACCGTTTGAGGCCTTGTATGGCCGACCGTGTAGATCTCCAGTTTGTTGGGCCGAGGTGGGTGATGCACCTTTGTTGGGTCCGGAGTTGGTTAGGGAGACGACGGAGAAAGTTGAGATTATCCGTAGGAGGCTTGTTACAGCCCAGAGTCGACAAAAGAGTTATGCCGACCGTAGGAGGAGGCCTTTGGCGTTTGAGGTAGGTGATCATGTCTTTCTGAAAATATCACCTAGACGAGGCCTGATGAGGTTTGGGAAGAGTGGGAAATTATCCCCTCGGTTTATAGGTCCTTTTGAGATCCTTGAGAGGATAGGTGAGGTTGCTTATCGGTTAGCCTTACCGCCGCAGTTGTCCGGGGTGCATGACGTGTTTCATGTGAGTATGCTTCGGAAGTATGAGCCAGATCCATCACATGTGCTGGATTGGACCGATTTAGAGGTAGATGAGGATGCCTCGTATGAGGAGAGACCGGTTCGGGTCTTGGATAGGCGGGATCAAGTCCTGCGTGGCAAGACCATTCCTTTGGTGAAAGTCTTGTGGAAACATCACGGAGTGGAGGAAGCCACTTGGGAACGTGAGTTGGAAGTCCGTGAGAAATATCCGGACTTGTTTGTTGATGTGTGATCTTGTATTTAAATTTTCCGTTTTGTTGAACTTAAGGGCTTTTATATATGTCTTAAGTTGTGAAACATTGAAAATGTTTGGTTTATTGAAAGTATGTTTTGGAACTTGCCTCATATGGAAGTTGAATGTAACATTATATCTGTTGAATATATTGTTGAAATTGGAAGGATAGTGCATAATGTTAATGCATGTTGAAAGTACATATGTTGTTTACATATTGTGGAATGTCTCTTGTTAAAAGGGATGGGATGACCGGTAATGGGTCGAATTGTTGACTGTTCAAGTGTAACACTGTTTAAAATGGGGGAAAGCTTGTTTTGCAATTTGTGCTTAATTTCGGGGGCGAAATTCTTTAAGGGGGGGAGGTTATAGCGATCCCGGGTTTACCCTTGTTGTATAGTGATCCGGACATGTGTCCGTGGATGTTGGTGGTTGTTTATTATCTTGTTTACATCCTTTCTTACTTTGTATTTGAGTTATAGGATGTGTTGGGCGGGTTGGTTACAGGTTGGTTGAGTTTAGAAACCAAAACTAGTTGCCCAGATTTTTGGCCTGTCCGCTCGAGCGGAGGTGTTGGCGCTCGAGCGTAGATTACGTCCATCCAGTATCTTGTTGTGCAGTGTTGTGAGCTCGAGCGTAGGGTTGGGAGCTCGAGCGGAGGCCTGGTTCTGCGAAAGTGCTGGGCGAGTGCATTCTGCGCTCGAGCGGGCGGTTGGCCGCTCGAGCGGAAGTCTGTGAGTGGCCGCTCGAGCGGGGTGTTTTACGCTCGAGCGGAGACCTGGGTTAAAGTCCCGAATTTGTGACTCTTTAAATCACTTTTTCACTTTCTCTTCTCTCTCTTACTTTTCCAAAAACACCATTGTTGAGTCTTTCTCTCTAGATACTACCTTCTCTCTAGGTTTTGATCTAGTAGGAGTGATTTGCTCACCTTTGGCCTTTACAAAAAGGTTGTTGATCGTCGAGGGCTACATTTTAATCTGAAAATCACGGGTTTTGGAGCACGTTGCGTTTTGTAGTCTTCTCCTTTGGGACTCCGAATTTGAGGTAGGGATAACCTACTCCTCTCTATGGGTTTTGTCTTTCAATTTTGGTATTTTGAGATGTTGGGCTTAGTTTGGTAATTTGGGGAAGTTTGGGGCTTTTGTGTAAATTTTACAAAAGTTGGGATTTTATTCATAATAAACCTAGATGCATGTTTGGCATGGAAAAATGGAATGATTGTTGAATCATTGATGTAAATGGAACCTAAGGGTTGAAATAGTAATTATGGAAAATGGCCTAATTACATTGTTTAATTAATTGGGATAATTAATTAGTGAGAAATGAGGAAATGAAATGTTGATTGAATATCCATCCGTGCATTTATTTTCTGTTTTAGAAATAACTGCTTTGGGCTATCGGTGGAGGATAGTCGTGATTGTTGTAGACAATGTATGTTGATTAGGCAAACTGAAACTAATCAATGGAATGTGTTATGGAACTTGACAGTTGCTAGAATACATTAATTGTTTGTACTGTGTGATTGTATATAGAACTAATGTGTTTATATACGTTTGTGTAGAGGAGGAGATAGGGGATGTACTCCGCGGTTTAGGGGAAGATAGGGGATGGACCTCTAAACCGGATAGGTATTTGGAGGAGATAGGGGATGTACTCCGTAGACAGAGCTCATATGCTTGTCTAGAGAAGTGAAGATAGAGCTCATATGCTTATCTTTGTGAAGTGAAGTGTGGATACAGCTTGTATGCTTATCTGTGGATATTGTTGATATACATATCTGTTGTAGAGTGTGGATACAGCTTGTATGCTTATCTGTGGATATTGTTGATATACATATCTGTTGTAGAGTGTGGATACAGCTTGTATGCTTATCTGTGGATATTGTTGATATACATATCTGTTGAGAATGTGGATATAGCTTCTATGCTTATCTGAATGTGAGATATAGTTTTTATACATATCTGTGGAAATGATGATAGAGCTAGCATGCTTATCTGTTAAAAAAGGGAAAATGAAAAGTAATTGGGACTTGTAAGTCGTTGACATAAATATGTAATTTATGTGATTGAATCAGTGTTGACCAACTATCAATTGCTAATGTTTTAGTCATTGTCCATGGTTGGTTTAGTGTATTTCTACTGGGCTGTGGCTCACCCTATATGGGAATATCATTTTCAGGTGCAGGAAGCATGCCACCTCCAAGGACATAGCTGGGAGGCTAGTGGCGGGCATAGTTTTGTTGTTGTACTTTTGATGTATTACATGTAATTTCAAGCCAAGGGCTTAATGTGTAAACGAGTTAGAACTCTTTGTTGTAACCAAGTGTTAACTTGGAAAGCTGTAAGCCCGTAGGGCATTTTGTTATGAGGTTAACATGTAATACTTATGTAGTGGAACTCTAAAGAATGAAAGAATGTGGTTAGTTTATATGTAAATGTATGTTCTATTAGATGGGTTTATTGTTATTATTTTGAGGGCGTTACAAAGTTCATTCAAGAAACCACTATACCTTAACGATGTTTTTTGTAAATTAAATAAAAAATGAAGTTGAATAGAAAAATGACTTGAATAAAATTGGAAGTCGAATAAAAATAAAAATGGAAGTTGCAGAAAATTAAAAATGCAAGTTCATTCAAGAAACCACTATACCTTAACGATCTATTTGGAAATTAAATAAAAAAAGGAAGTGTAATAGAAAAGTAATTTGAGTAAAAATGGAAGTTGAATAAAAATAAAAGTGGAAGTTGCAGAAAATTTAAAATGGAAGTTCAATCCAGAAATCACTATACCTTAACGATCTATTTGGAAATTAAATAAAAAAGGAAGTTGAGTAGGAAAGAAACCTGAACAAAAAAGAAAGTTAAATAAAAATAAAAATGGAAGCTGAAGAAAATTAAGAATGGAAGTTCATTCAAGAAACCACTTTACCTTAATGATCTATTTGGAAATTAAATAAAAAAGGAAGTTGAATAGAAAAATAACTTGAATAAAAATGGAAGTTGAATAAAAATAAAAATGAGAGTTGTAGAAAATTAAAAATGGAAGTTCATTCAAGAAACCACTATACCTTAACGATCTATTTGGAAATTAAATAAAAAAGGAAGTTTAATAGAAAAAGTAAATGGAATAAAAATGGAAGTTGAATAAAAATACAAGTGAAAGTTGCATAAAATAAAAAATGGAAGTTCAAACCAGAAACCACTATACCTTAACGATCTACATAGAAATTAAATAAAATAGGTAGTTGAATAAAAAAGAAACTTGAATATAAAAAGAACTTGAATAGAAATAAAAATGGAAGTTGTAGAAAATTATAATTGGAAGTTCATTCAAGAAACCACTATACTTTAACGATCTATTTGGAAATTAAATAAAAAAGGAAGTTGAATAGAAAAATAACCTGAATAAAAATGGAAGACGAATAAAAATAAAAATGGAAGCTGCAGAAAATTAAAAATGGAAGTTCATTCAAGAAACCACTATACCTTAACGATCTATTTAGAAATGAAATAAAATAGGAAGTTGGGTAGAAAAGAAACTTGAATGAAAAAGAAGTTAAATAAAAATAAAAATGGAAGTTGCAGAAAATTAAAAATGGAAGTTCATTCCAAAAACCACTATACCTTAACGATCTATTTGGAAATTAAATAAAAAAGGAACTTTAATAGAAAAGTAAATTGAATAAAAATTGAAGTTGAATAAAAATAAAAATGGAAGTTGCAGAAAATTAAAAATAGAAGTTCAATCCAGAAACCACTATACCATGACGATCCATTTGAAAATTAAATAAAAAATGAAGTTGAGTAGAAAAGAAACTTGAATAAAAAAGGAAGTTAAATAAAAATAAAAATGGAAGTTGCAGAAAATTAAAAATGGAATTTCATTCAAGAAACCACTATACCTTAACGATCTATTTGGAAATTAAATAAAAAAGGAAGTTGAATAGAAAAAAAACTGGAAGAAAAAAAGAAGTTGCAGAAAATTAAAATTGGAAGTTCATTCAAGAAACCACTATACCTTAACGATGTTTTTATAAATTAAATAAAAAAGGAAGTTGAATAGAAAAATTATCTGAATAAAATTGGAAGTCGAATAAAAATAAAAATGGAAGTTGCAGAAAATTAAAAATGAAAGTTAATTCAACAAACCATTATATCTTAACGATCTATTCGGAAATTAAATAAAAAAAGAAGTTCAATAGAAAAGTAATTTGAATAAAAATGGTAGTTGAATAAAAATAAAAGTGGAAGTTGCAGAAAATTAAAAATGGAAGTTCAATCCAGAAACCACTATACCTTAACGATCTATTTGGAAATTAAATTAAAAAGGAAGTTGAGTAGAAAAGAAACCTGAACAAAAAAGGAAGTTAAATAAAAATAAAAATGGAAGTTGAAGAAAATTAAGAATGGAAGTTCATTCAAGAAACCACTTTACCTTAATGATCTATTTGGAAATTAAATAAAAAAGGAAGTTGAATAGAAAAATAACTTGAATAAAAATAAAAATGAAAGTTGTAGAAAATTAAAAATGGAAGTTCATTCAAAAAACCACTATACCTTAACGATCTAATTGGAAATTAAATAAAAAAGGAAGTTTAATAGCAAAGTAAATTGAATAAAAATGGAAGTTGAATAAAAATAAAAGTGAAAGTTGCAAAAAATAACAAATGGAAGTTCATTCCAGAAACCACTATACCTTAACGATCTATTTAGAAATTAAATAAAATAGGTAGTTGAACAAAAAAGAAACTTGAATAAAAAAAGAACTTGAATAGAAAAAAAAAATGGAAGTTGTAGAAAATTATAATTGGAAGTTCATTCAAGAAACCACTATACCTTAACGATCTATTTGGAAATTAAATAAAAAAGGAAGTTGAATAGAAAAATGACCTGAATAAAAATGGAAGTCGAATAAAAATAAAAATGAAAGTTGCAGAAAATTAAAAATGGAAGTTCATTCTAGAAACCACTATACCTTAACGATCTATTTGGGAATTAATAAAACAGGAAGTTGAGTAGAAAAGAAACTTGAATGAAAAAGAAGTTAAATAAAAATAAAAATGGAAGTTGCAGAAAATTAAAAATGGAAGTTCATTCCAAAAACCACTATACCTTAACGACCTATTTCGAAATTAAATAAAAAAGGAAGTTTAATAGAAAATTAAATTGAATAAAAATTGAAGTTGAATAAAAATAAAAATGGAAGTTGCAGAAAATTAAAAATGGAAGTTCAATCCAGAAACCACTATACCATGACGATCCATTTCAAAATTAAATAAAAAATGAAGTTGAGTAGAAAAGAAACTTGAATAAAAAAGAAAGTTAAATAAAAATAAAAATGGAAGTTGTAGAAAATTAAAAATGGAAGTTGATTCAAGAAACCACTATACCTTAACGATCTATTTGGCAATTAAATAGAAAAGGAAGTTTAATAGAAAAGTAAATTGAATAAAAATGGAAGTTGAATAAAAATAAAAATGAAAGTTGCATAAAATTAAAAATGGAAGTTCAATCCAGAAACCACTATACCTTAACGATCTATTTGGAAATTAAATAAAAAAGGAAGTTGAATAGAAAAAAAAACTTGAAGAAAAAAAGAAGTTGAATAGAAATAAAAAAGGAAGTTGCAGAAAATTAAAATTGGAAGTTCATTCAAGAAACTCCTATACCTTAACGTTGTTTTTATAAATTAAATAAAAAATGAAGTTGAATAGAAAAATGACTTGAATAAATCTGGAAGTCGAATAAAAATATAAATGGAAGTTGCAGAAAATTAAAAATGCAAGTTCATTGAAGAAACCACTCTACCTTAACGATCTATTTGGAAATTAAATCAAAAGGAAGTTTAATAGAAAAGTAATTTGAATAAAAATGGAAGTTGAATAAAAATAAAAGTGGAAGTTGCAGAAAATTAAAAATGGAAGTTCAATCCAGAAACCACTATACCGTAACGATCTATTTGGAAATTAAATAAAAAAGGAAGTTGAGGAGAAAAGAAAATTGAACAAAAAAGGAAGTTAAGTGAAAATAAAATTGGAAGTTGAAGAAAATTAAGAATGGAAGTTCATTCAAGAAACCACTTTACCTTAATGATCTATTTTGAAATTAAATAAAAAAGGAAGTTGAATAGAAAAATAACTTGAATAAAAATGGAAGTTGAATAAAAATAAAAATGAAAGTTGTAGAAAATTAAAAATGGAAGTTCATTCAAGAAACCACTATAACTTAACGATCTATTTGGAAATTAAATAAAAAAGGAAGTTTAATAGAAAAGTAAATTGAATAAAAATGGAAGTTGAATAAAAATAAAAGTGAAAGTTGCATAAAATAAAAAATGGAAGTTCAATCCAGAAATAACTATACCTTAACGATCTATTTAGAAATTAAATAAAATAGGTTGTTGAATACAAAAAAGAAACTTGAATAAAAAAAGAACATGAATAGAAATAAGAATGGAAGTTGTAGAAAATTATAATTGGAAGTTTACTCAAGAAATCAGTATACCTTAACGATCTATTTGGAAATTAAATAAAAAAGGAAGTTGAATAGAAAAATGACCTGAATAAAAATGGAAGTCGAATAAAAATAAAAATGGAAGTTGCAGAAAATTAAAAAAGGAAGTTCATTCAAAAAACCACTATACCTTAACGATCTATTTGGAAATTAAATAAAATAGGAAGTTGAGTAGAAAAGAAACTTGAATGAAAAAGAAGTTAAATAAAAATAAAAATGGAAGTTGCCGAAAATTAAAAATGGAAGTTCATTCCAAAAACCACTATACCTTAACAATCTATTTGGAAATTAAATAAAAAAGGAAGTTTAATAGAAAAGTAAATTGAATAAAAATTGAAGTTGAATAAAAATAAAAATGGAAGTTGCAGAAAATTAAAAATGGAAGTTCAATCCAGAAACCACTATACCATGACGATCCATTTGAAAATTAAATAAAAAATGAAGTTGAGTAGAAAAGAAACTTGAATAAAAAAGGAAGTTAAATAAAAATAAAAATTGAAGTTGTAGAAAATTAAAAACGGAAGTTCATTCAAGAAACCACTATACCTTAACGATCTATTTGGAAATTAAATAGAAAAAGAAGTTTAATAGAAAAGTAAATTGAATAGAAATGGAAGTTGAGGAAAAATAAAAATGAAAGTTGCATAAAATTAAAAATGGAAGTTCAATCCAGAAACCACTATACCTTAATGATCTATTTGGAAATTAAATAAAAAAGGAAGTTGAATAGAAAAAAAACTTGAAGAAAAAAAGAAGTTGAATAGAAATAAAAATGAAAGTTGCAGAAAATTAAAATTGGAAGTTCATTCAAGAAACCACTATACCTTAACGATGTTTTTATAAATTAAATAAAAAATGATGTTGAATAGAAAAATGACTTGAATAAAATTGGAAGTCGAATAAAAATAAAAATGGAAGTTGCAGAAAATTAAAAATGCAAGTTCATTCAAGAAACCACTATACCTTAACGATCTATTTGGAAATTAAATAAAAAAGGAAGTTTAATAGAAAAGTAATTTGAATAAAAATGGTAGTTGAATAAAAATAAAAGTGGAAGGTTCAGAAAATTAAAAATGGAAGTTCAATCCAGAAACCACTATACGTTAACGATCTATTTGTAAATTAAATAAAAAACGAAGTTGAGTAGAAAAGAAATCTGAAGAAAAAAGGAAGTTAAATAAAAACAAAAATGGAAGTTGAAGAAAATTAAGAATGGAAGTTCATTCAAGAAACCACTTTACCTTAATGATCTATTTGGAAATTAAATAAAAAAGGAAGTTTAATAGAAAAATAACTTGAATAAAAATGAAAGTTGAATAAAAATAAAAATGAGAGTTGTAGAAAATTAAAAATGGAAGTTCATTCAAGAAACCACTATACCTAAACGATCTATTTGGAAATTAAATAAAAAAGGAAGTTTAATAGAAAAGTAAATTGAATAAAAATGGAAGTTGAATAAAAATAAATGTGAACGTTGCATAAAATAAAAAATGGAAGTTCAATCCAGACACCACTATACCTTAACGATCTATTTAGAAATTAAATAAAATAGGTAGTTGAATAAAAAAGAAACTTGAATATAAAAAGAACTTGAATAGAAATAAAAATGGAAGTTGTAGAAAATTATAATTGGAAGTTCATTCAAGAAACCACTATACCTTAACGATCTATTTGGAAATTAAATAGAAAATGAAGTTGAATAGAAAAATGACCTGAATAAAAATGGAAGTCGAATAAAAATAAAAATGGAAATTGCTGAAAATTAAAAATGGAAGCTCATTCGAGAAACCACTATACCTTAACGATCTATTTGGAAATTAAATAAAATAGGAAGTTGAGTAGAAAGGAAACTTGAATGAAAAAGAAGTTAAATAAAAATAAAAATGGAAGTTGCAGAAAATTAAAAATGTTAGTTCATTCCAAAAACCACTATACCTTAACGATCTATTTGGAAATTAAATAAAAAAGGAAGTTTAATAGAAAAGTAAATTGAATAAAAATTGAAGTTGAATAAAAATAAAAATGGAAGTTGCAGAAAATTAAAAATGGAAGTTCAATCCAGAAACCACTATACCATGTCGATCCATTTGAAAATTAAATAAAAAATGAAGTTGACTAGAAAAGAAACTTAAATAAAAAAGGAAGTTAAATAAAAATAAAAATGGAAGTTGCAGAAAATTAAAAATGGGATTTCATTAAAGAAACAACTATACCTTAAGGATCTTTTTAGAAATTAAATAGAAAAGGAAGTTTAATAGAAAAGTAAATTGAATAAAAATGGAAGTTGAATAAAAATAAAAATGAAAGTTGTGTAAAATAAAAAATGGAAGTTCAATCCAGAAACCACTATACCTTAACGATCTATTTGGAAATTAAATAAAAAACGAAGTTGAATAGAAAAAAAACTTGAAGAAACAAAGAAGTTGAATATAAATAAAAATGGAAGTTGCAGAAAATTAAAATTGGAAGTTCATTCAAGAAACCACTATACCTTAACGATGTTTTTATAAATTAAATAAAAAAGGAAGTTGAATAGAAAAAATGACTTGAATAAAATTGAAAGTCGAATAAAAATAAAAATGGAAGTTGCAGAAAATTAAAAATGGAAGTTCATTCAAGAAACCACTATACGTTAACGATCTATTTGGAAATTAAATAAAAAAGGAAGTTTAATAGAAAAGTAATTTGAATAAAAATGGAAGTTGAATGAAAATAAACGTGGAAGTTCAATCCAGAAACCACTATACCTTAACGATCTATTTGAAATTAAATTAAAAAAGATGTTGAGTAGAAAAGAAACCTGAACAAAAAAGGAAGTTAAATAAAAATAAAAATGGAAGTTGAAGAAAATTAAGAATTGAAGTTTATTCAAGAAACCACTTTACCTTAATGATCTATTTAGCAATTAAATAAAAAAGGAAGTTGAATAGAAAAATAACATGAATAAAAATGGACGTTGAATAAAAATAAAAATGAAAGTTGTAGAAAATTAAAAATGGAAGTTCATTCAAGAAACCACTATAACTTAACGATCTATTTGGAAATTAAATAAAAAAGGAAGTTTAATAGAAAAGTAAATTGAATAAAAATGGAAGTTGAATAAAAATATAAGTGAAAGTTGCATAAAATAAAAAATGGAAGTTCAATCCAGAAATAACTATACCTTAACGATCTATTTAGAAATTAAATAAAATAGGTTGTTGAATACAAAAAAGAAACTTGAATAAAAAAAGAACATGAATAGAAATAAGAATGGAAGTTGTAGAAAATTATAATTGGAAGTTTACTCAAGAAATCAGTATACCTTAACGATCTATTTGGAAATTAAATAAAAAAGGAAGTTGAATAGAAAAATGACCTGAATAAAAATGGAAGTCGAATAAAAATAAAAATGGAAGTTGCAGAAAATTAAAAAAGGAAGTTCATTCAAAAAACCACTATACCTTAACGATCTATTTGGAAATTAAATAAAATAGGAAGTTGAGTAGAAAAGAAACTTGAATGAAAAAGAAGTTAAATAAAAATAAAAATGGAAGTTGCCGAAAATAAAAATGGAAGTTGCCGAAAATTAAAAATGGAAGTTCATTCCAAAAACCACTATACCTTAACAATCTATTTGGAAATTAAATAAAAAAGGAAGTTTAATAGAAAAGTAAATTGAATAAAAATTGAAGTTGAATAAAAATAAAAATGGAAGTTGCAGAAAATTAAAAATGGAAGTTCAATCCAGAAACCACTATACCATGACGATCCATTTGAAAATTAAATAAAAAATGAAGTTGAGTAGAAAAGAAACTTGAATAAAAAAGGAAGTTAAATAAAAATAAAAATTGAAGTTGTAGAAAATTAAAAACGGAAGTTCATTCAAGAAACCACTATACCTTAACGATCTATTTGGAAATTAAATAGAAAAAGAAGTTTAATAGAAAAGTAAATTGAATAGAAATGGAAGTTGAGGAAAAATAAAAATGAAAGTTGCATAAAATTAAAAATGGAAGTTCAATCCAGAAACCACTATACCTTAATGATCTATTTGGAAATTAAATAAAAAAGGAAGTTGAATAGAAAAAAAACTTGAAGAAAAAAAGAAGTTGAATAGAAATAAAAATGAAAGTTGCAGAAAATTAAAATTGGAAGTTCATTCAAGAAACCACTATACCTTAACGATGTTTTTATAAATTAAATAAAAAATGATGTTGAATAGAAAAATGACTTGAATAAAATTGGAAGTCGAATAAAAATAAAAATGGAAGTTGCAGAAAATTAAAAATGCAAGTTCATTCAAGAAACCACTATACCTTAACGATCTATTTGGAAATTAAATAAA
The DNA here is from genome assembly GCF_055761805.1 of Camellia sinensis. Lineage (NCBI taxonomy): Eukaryota > Viridiplantae > Streptophyta > Magnoliopsida > Ericales > Theaceae > Camellia > Camellia sinensis. Next base: position 7,890,129 of record NC_138962.1, on the reverse strand, counting down.
AAAGGAAGTTTAATAGAAAAGTAATTTGAATAAAAATGGTAGTTGAATAAAAATAAAAGTGGAAGGTTCAGAAAATTAAAAATGGAAGTTCAATCCAGAAACCACTATACGTTAACGATCTATTTGTAAATTAAATAAAAAACGAAGTTGAGTAGAAAAGAAATCTGAAGAAAAAAGGAAGTTAAATAAAAACAAAAATGGAAGTTGAAGAAAATTAAGAATGGAAGTTCATTCAAGAAACCACTTTACCTTAATGATCTATTTGGAAATTAAATAAAAAAGGAAGTTTAATAGAAAAATAACTTGAATAAAAATGAAAGTTGAATAAAAATAAAAATGAGAGTTGTAGAAAATTAAAAATGGAAGTTCATTCAAGAAACCACTATACCTAAACGATCTATTTGGAAATTAAATAAAAAAGGAAGTTTAATAGAAAAGTAAATTGAATAAAAATGGAAGTTGAATAAAAATAAATGTGAACGTTGCATAAAATAAAAAATGGAAGTTCAATCCAGACACCACTATACCTTAACGATCTATTTAGAAATTAAATAAAATAGGTAGTTGAATAAAAAAGAAACTTGAATATAAAAAGAACTTGAATAGAAATAAAAATGGAAGTTGTAGAAAATTATAATTGGAAGTTCATTCAAGAAACCACTATACCTTAACGATCTATTTGGAAATTAAATAGAAAATGAAGTTGAATAGAAAAATGACCTGAATAAAAATGGAAGTCGAATAAAAATAAAAATGGAAATTGCTGAAAATTAAAAATGGAAGCTCATTCGAGAAACCACTATACCTTAACGATCTATTTGGAAATTAAATAAAATAGGAAGTTGAGTAGAAAGGAAACTTGAATGAAAAAGAAGTTAAATAAAAATAAAAATGGAAGTTGCAGAAAATTAAAAATGTTAGTTCATTCCAAAAACCACTATACCTTAACGATCTATTTGGAAATTAAATAAAAAAGGAAGTTTAATAGAAAAGTAAATTGAATAAAAATTGAAGTTGAATAAAAATAAAAATGGAAGTTGCAGAAAATTAAAAATGGAAGTTCAATCCAGAAACCACTATACCATGTCGATCCATTTGAAAATTAAATAAAAAATGAAGTTGACTAGAAAAGAAACTTAAATAAAAAAGGAAGTTAAATAAAAATAAAAATGGAAGTTGCAGAAAATTAAAAATGGGATTTCATTAAAGAAACAACTATACCTTAAGGATCTTTTTAGAAATTAAATAGAAAAGGAAGTTTAATAGAAAAGTAAATTGAATAAAAATGGAAGTTGAATAAAAATAAAAATGAAAGTTGTGTAAAATAAAAAATGGAAGTTCAATCCAGAAACCACTATACCTTAACGATCTATTTGGAAATTAAATAAAAAACGAAGTTGAATAGAAAAAAAACTTGAAGAAACAAAGAAGTTGAATATAAATAAAAATGGAAGTTGCAGAAAATTAAAATTGGAAGTTCATTCAAGAAACCACTATACCTTAACGATGTTTTTATAAATTAAATAAAAAAGGAAGTTGAATAGAAAAAATGACTTGAATAAAATTGAAAGTCGAATAAAAATAAAAATGGAAGTTGCAGAAAATTAAAAATGGAAGTTCATTCAAGAAACCACTATACGTTAACGATCTATTTGGAAATTAAATAAAAAAGGAAGTTTAATAGAAAAGTAATTTGAATAAAAATGGAAGTTGAATGAAAATAAACGTGGAAGTTCAATCCAGAAACCACTATACCTTAACGATCTATTTGAAATTAAATTAAAAAAGATGTTGAGTAGAAAAGAAACCTGAACAAAAAAGGAAGTTAAATAAAAATAAAAATGGAAGTTGAAGAAAATTAAGAATTGAAGTTTATTCAAGAAACCACTTTACCTTAATGATCTATTTAGCAATTAAATAAAAAAGGAAGTTGAATAGAAAAATAACATGAATAAAAATGGACGTTGAATAAAAATAAAAATGAAAGTTGTAGAAAATTAAAAATGGAAGTTCATTCAAGAAACCACTATAACTTAACGATCTATTTGGAAATTAAATAAAAAAGGAAGTTTAATAGAAAAGTAAATTGAATAAAAATGGAAGTTGAATAAAAATATAAGTCAAAGTTGCATAAAATAAAAAATGGAAGTTCAATCAAGAAATAACTATACCTTAACGATCTATTTAGAAATTAAATAAAATAGGTAGTTGAATACAAAAAAGAAACTTGAATAAAAAAAGAACTTGATTAGAAATAAGAATGGAAGTTGTAGAAAATTATAATTGGAAGTTTATTCAAGAAATCACTATACCTTAACGATCTATTTGGAAATTAAATAAAAAAGGAAGTTGAATAGAAAAATGACCAGAATAAAAATGGAAGTCGAATAAAAATAAAAATGGAAGTTACAGAAAATTAAAAGTGGAAGTTCATTCAAAAAACCACTATACCTTAATGATCTATTTGGGAATTAAATAAAAAATGAAGTTTAATAGAAAAGTAAATTGAATAAAAATGGAAGTTGAATAAAAATAAATGTGAAAGTTGCATAAAATAAAAAATGGAAGTTCAATCCAGAAACCACTATACCTTAACGATCTATTTAGAAATTAAATAAAATAGGTAGTTGAATAAAAAAGAAACTTGAATAAAAATAAAAATGGAAGTTGCAAAAAATTAAAAATGGAAGTTCAATCCAGAAACCACTATACCATGACTATCCATTTGAAAATTAAGTAAAAAAAGAAGTTGAGTAGAAAAGAAATTTGAATAAAAAAGAAAGTTTAATAAAAAATAAAAATGGAAGTTGCAGAAAATTAAAAATGGAAGTTTATTCAAGAAACCACTATACCTAAACGATTCATTTGGAAATTAAATAAAAAATGAAGTTGAATAGAAAAATAACTTCAATAAAAATGGAAGTCGAATAAAAATAAAAATAGAAGTTGCAGAAAATTAAAAATAGAAGTTTATTCAAGAAACCACTAGACCTTAACGATCTATTTGGAAATTAAATAAAAAAGGAAGTTTAATAGAAAAGTAAATTGAATAAAAACGAAAGTCAAATAAAAATAAAAGTGAAAGTTGCATAAAATTAAAAATGGAAGTTCAATCCAGAAACCACTATACCTTAACGATCTATTTGGAAATTAAATAAAAAAGGAAGTTGAGTAGAAAAGGAACCTGAACAAAAAAGGAAGTTAAATAAAAATAAAAATAGAAGTTGCAGAAAATTAAAAATGGAAGTTCATTCAAGAAACTACTATACCTTAACGATCTATTTGGAAATTAAATAGAAAAGGAAATTTATTAGAAAAGTAAATTGAATAAAAATGGAAGTCGAATAAAAACAAAAATGGAAGTTGTAGAAAATTAAAAATGGAAGTTGATTCAAGAAACCACTATACCTTAACGATCTATTTGGCAATTAAATAGAAAAGGAAGTTTAATAGAAAAGTAAATTGAATAAAAATGGAAGTTGAATAAAAATAAAAATGAAAGTTGCATAAAATTAAAAATGGAAGTTCAATCCAGAAACCACTATACCTTAACGATCTATTTGGAAATTAAATAAAAAAGGAAGTTGAGTAGAAAAGAAACTAGAATGAAAAAGGAAGTTAAATAAAAATAAAAATGGAAGTTGCAGAAAATTAAAAATGGAAGTTCATTCCAGAAACTACTATACCTTAACGATCTATTTGGAAATTAATTAAAAAAGGAAGTTTAATAGAAAAGTAAATTGAGTAAAAATGGAAGTTGAATAAAAATAAAAATGAAAGTTGCGTTAAATTAAAAATGGATGTTCAATCCAGAAACCACTATACGTTAACGATCTATTTGGAAATTCAATAAAAAAGGAAGTTGAGTAGAAAAGAAACTTGATTGAAAAACGAAGTTAAATAAAAATAAAAATGGAAGTTGCAGAAAATTAAAAATGAAAGTTCATTCAAGAAACCACTGTACCTTAACGATCTATTTGGAAATTAAATAAAAAAGGAAGTTGAATAGAAATATAACTTGAATAAAAATGGAAGTCGAATAAAAATAAAAATGGAAGTTGCAGAAAATTAAAAATGGAAGTTCATTCAAGAAACCACTATACCTTAACGATCTATTTGGAAATTAAATCGAAAAGTAGTTTAATGGAAAAGTAAATTGAATAAAAATGGAAGTTGAATAAAAATAAAAATGAAAGTTGCATAAATTTAAAAACGGAAGTTCAATCCAGAAACCACTATACCTTAACGATCTATTTGGAAATTGAATAAAAAAGGAAGTTTAATAGAAAAGAAACTAGAATGAAAAAGGAAGTTAAATAAAAATAAAAATGGAAGTTGCAGAAAAATAAAAATGGAAGTTCATTCAAGAAACCATTATACCTTAACGATCTATTTGGAAATTAAATAAAAAAGGAAGTTTAATAGAAAAGTAAATTGAATTAAAATGGAAGTTGAATAAAAATAAAAAAGAAAGTGGCATAAAATTAAAAATGGAAGTTCAATCCAAAAACCACTATACCTTAACGATCTATTTGGAAATTAAATAAAAAAGGAAGTTGAATAGAAAAGTAAATTAAATAAAAATGGAAGCCAAATGAAAATAAAAATGGAAGTAGCAGAAAATTAAAAATGGAAGTTCATTCAAGAAACCACTAGACCTTAACGATCTATTTGGAAATTAAATAAAAAAGGAAGTTTAATAGAAAAGTAAATTGAATTAAAATAAACATGAAAGTTGCATAAAATTAAAAATGGAAGTTCAATGCAGAAACCATTATACCTTAACGATCTATTTGGAAATTAAATAAAAAAGGAAGTTGAGTAGAAAGGAAACTAGAATGAAAAAGGAAGTTAAATAAAAATAAAAATGGAAGTTGCAGAAAATTAAAAATGGAAGTTCATTCAAGAAACCACTATACCTTAACGATCTATTTGGAAATTAAATAAAAAAGAAAGTTTAATAGAAAAGTAAATTGAATAAAAATGGAAGTTGAATAAAAATAAAAATGAAAGTTGCATAAAATTAAAAATGGAAGTTCAATGCAGAAACCACTATAGCTTAACGATCTATTTGGAAATTAAATAAAAAAGGAAGTTGAGTAGAAAACAAACCAGAATGAAAAAGGAAGTAAAATAAAAATAAAAATGGAAGTTGCAGAAAATTAAAGATGGAAGTTCATTCAAGAAACAACTATACCTTAACGATCTATTTGTAAATTAAATAATAAAGGATGTTAAATAGAAAAATAACTTGAATAAAAATGGAAGTTGAATAAAAATAAAAATGGAAATTGCATAAAATTAAAAATAGAAGTTCGTTAAAGAAACCACTATAGCTTAACAATCTATTTGGAAATTAAATAAAAAAGGAAGTTTAATAGAAAAGTAAATTCAATAAAAATAAAAGTGAAAGTTGCATAAAATTAAAAATGAAAGTTCAATCCAGAAACCACTATACCTTAACAATCTATTTCGAAATTAAATAAAAAAGGAAGTTGAATAGAAAAGAAACTTGAATAAAAAAAGAAGTTGAATAGAAATAAAAATGAAAGTTGCAGGAAATTAAAATTGGAAGTTCATTCAAGAAACTACTATACCTTAACGAACAATTTGGAAATTAAATAAAAAAGGAAGTTGAATAGAAAAATAACTAGAATAAAAATGGAAGTCGAATAAAAATAAAATTGGAAGTTGCTGAAAATTAAAAATGGAAGTTCATTCAAGAAACCACTATACCTTAACGATCTATTTGGAAATTAAATAGAAAAGGAAGTTTAATAGAAAAGTAAATTGAATAAAAATGGAAGTTGAATAAAAATAAAAATGCAAAAAAATGGAAGTTGAATAAAAAAAAATTAAATGTTGCATAAAATTAAAAATGGAAGTTCAATCTAGAAACCACTATACCTTAACGATCTATTTGGAAATTAAATAAAAAACGAATTTGAATAGAAAAGTAAATTGAATAAAAATGGAAGTCGAATAAAAATAAAAATGGAAGTTGCAGAAAATTAAAAATGGAAGTCTATTCAAGAAACCACTATACCTTAACGATCTATTTGGAAATTAAATAGAAAATGAAGTTTAATAGAAAAGAAATTGAATAAAAATGGAAGTTATAGCGATCCCGGTTGTCCCTTTACTGTTCTGTTGTATTCCGGACTCGGTTCCGTGAAGTTGGTAGTTGTATCTATCTTGTTGTCGTCCTTTAATTCCGCTTGATTGAGTTTTAGGATGTTTTGGACAGGGTTGTTACAGGTTGGTTAGGCCTTGGTTTCAATCCCTTGTTGCCCAGTTTTTAGGCGGTCCGCTCGAGCGGGTCTTCTTGCGCTCGAGCGGGTATTGCACACCCCCAGTATTTCATGTCCCTGCAAAACTTCTGCAGGTGTGATTTTTACGTTCGAGCGGGTATCTTTACGCTCGAGCGGTGGCGCTCGAGCGGGCACTCTAACGCTCGAGCGGGTAGTACCTTTTCGGTGTAAGTTCAGGGAGGGCGAATTCTACGCTCGAGTAGACTGGTTTTCGCGCTCGAGCGGATGTGCTTTATTCTTGTGTCTTGGCACTCGAGCGGGCCATTTTGCGCTCGAGCGGACCTAGTTTTTGTTCTTGACGCTCGAGCGAGAATGTCGCATATTAGTTGGCTGTGGGGCAGTTTTAAATCACTTTTTCTCATTCTTTCTCTCTCTTACTTTTCTGAAATAGTCATTTGAGAGCTCCTCTCTCTAGAACTCTACCTTCTCTCTAGGTATTGATCTAGTAGGAGTGATTTCCTCACCTTTGGCCTTTACAAAAAGGTTGTTGATCGTCGAGAGCTATCTTTTGATCCGAGAAATTCGTGGTTTGGAGCATTTTCGCTTTCTTCACGTTCTTGGTTGGGAGTCATCTTTTGAGGTAGGGATAACCTACTCCTCACTATGGGTTTTGTATTTAAATTTTAGTATTTTGAGGTGTTAGGGTTGGTTTGGTAATTTTGTGAAAGTTTGGGGCTTTTGTGTAAATTTACAAAAGTTGGGGTTTTAACTATATAAAACCTAGATGCATGTTTGGCTAGGAAAAGTGAAATTAATTTTAAAACATTAATGAAAATGGAACCTAAGGGTTGTAATGTTAATTATGGAAAATGCCCTAATTACATTGGTTAATTAATTCGCATAATTAATTATGAGAAATGAGGAATTGATGTGGAAAGGTATGGGATTAAAGGGTGTAGTTGGATTATTTATCGCTTACCTAGTTGAGATGTTGATTATATATCCATTGTTGCATTTATTTTCTGTATAGAATTAACTGCTTTGGGCTATCGGTGGAGGATAGTCTTGACTGTTGTAGACAATGTATGATGATTAGGCAAACTGAAACTAATCACAGGAATGTGTCATTGAGTATGACGGTTGAAAGAATACATTAAATTTATGTGTTGTGTGATGATGTGTATAATTATTGTTTATATGCATTGTGTCGTGTTGGAGGAGATAGGGGATGTACTCCACGGTTTAGGGGAAGATAGGGGTTGGACCTCTAAACCAAATGTTGTTGGGAGAAGATAGGGGATGGACTCCATAGATAGAGCTCATATGCTTATCTAGTAATGTGTTGACACATCTCATATGCTTGTCCTTGGAAGTGTGATAGTGCTCTTATGCATATCTACGGAAGTAATGATATAGCTTGTATGCTTATCTGTTGGTGTGTGATATAGCTAGTATGCTTATCTAATATGAAATGGGAAAGTGTTTAATATGAGTTACTGTCTCATATAAGTTGTTTGGCCAGGTTCTGAGCCATGGTTATAAATTAAGACTTGAAAAGAATTGGAAAATGGACTGTAACATAGACTTGTACGTCATGAAACTATAAAGTGTTAAAAGTGAGAGTATCAGTGTTGGCCATCTATCAACTGCTAATCTTTTAGTCATTGTTCATATTTGGTTTAGTGTATTCCTACTGGGCTATGGCTCACCCTATATGGGAATATCATTTTCAGGTACAGGTAGCAAGCCACCTCCAAGGACATAGCTTGGGAGGCTAGAGGCGGACAGACTTTTATTGTCTTATTTCCTTTTGTTGTATTACATGTAAATTCAAGCCAAGGGCTTAATGTGTAATCGAGTTAGTACTCTCTTTTGTAACCAAGTGTTAACTTGGAAAGCTGCAAGCCCGTAGGGCATTTGCTTTTGTTGTTAACATGTAATACTTTTGTAATGAAGTACTCTGATGAATTGAAGAATATGGATCCTTTGTATCTAAATGTATGTTTATGTTGATGGGCTTAATGTTATTATTTTGAGGGCGTTACAACTTGGTATCAGAGCGTACCGGGTTCGAATACTTTGGGTACGTGGGAAGTGATTAGGATCACAATGAGTTTGTCTCGCTTGATAGAGACTTAGATGTAGTGTCATATGCTATGTGCTTAATTGATAACATGCTTATGTGACTATGTGGGTATGGAATGTAGTTTCTAGGATGTTGATTGGATCCTTGGGTTTCTGGGAGTCCCGTTGGAAAAGCACTTGATCAATGCTGTTTCTAACCGGAACTCTAGTAACGCCTCGGGACTATCATTATCCGGAAATGAAATTCGTAAATGCTTATGTATTTATGTGCTTACGTGGAGTGAATTACAGTTGTCCATGCATTAGGACGAGGGTGTTATAGCTTCAGCACATTTGCGAATGTGCTAATAGTCTTGGTTACCTTTATTAGGATGTCAGGACGAGGGCGCGGTAGGCATGGCAGGCGTGGTGGGCAGGAGATGCCTTTACCGGAGGAGGTTCCGGCAGTGCAGGAGGGAGTTAGTCAGGCCAATGTGGCCGAGCCAGCGGGTCAGCAGGCTATGAGTGCCTTGGCACGAGAGATAGCAGGAGCTTTGGGTATTCTCAGAGCTGGGAATCAGGCAGCTGAGGCAGGGCCTTCTTTCTTGAAGAGGGAGTTCTCCCGGTCTAACCCGGATGAGTTTGTTGGGGATCTAAAGGAGCCACTGAAGGCTGACGAGTGGTTAGAACAAATGAGTAAGACGTTCGAGATGCTTGGCATCGAGGACGGGGCACTAAAAGTGACCTTGGCATCCTTCCAGCTGAAGGGAGATGCGGGTCAATGGTGGAAGTACGAGAAGGCTCGTGTTGGTGGTACGTGGGAGGCGTTTGTAAATGTTTTCCAGGAGAGGTTCTTATCTGCAGTGGCTAGGGAGAAGCTGAGGGATCAGTTTAGCCGGCTTAATCAGCAGGGTATGTCTGTGGCAGAGTTTGAGGCCACTTTTACTAGTTTGTCCAGGTTTGCGCCTGAGTTGGTGGCGTCCGAAGAACGCCGTTGCTATGAGTTTGAGCGGAAGTTGAGGCGGGGCCTCAAGTTGAGGGTTGGTGGGTCTTACATCCGAGAGTATAGACATTTAGTGGATGCTGCAGCTCATATGGAGCTTATGATGCAGGAGGAGGACGAGGAGAAACATAGAGGCTCCAAGAGGGGCCAGAAGGGTCAGGGTGATGGCAGGAGAGATAGGGGTTATAACCCTCAGCAGTCTCAGGGTGGAGTTGCTAGATCGACCTTTCCGGTGCCGAGTGCAGGCTCTGGGAGAGGTAGTCAGGGAGGCTTGACTTGTTTTGTGTGTTGCCAGCTGGGTCACAAGTCTTCGGTTTGCCCACAGATAGGAGGGGGTCAGCGAGCTGCTTCTTCTTCAGCTAGACCTCAAGGCCAGAGTAAGGGCAGGGGCCAGCCTTTGTCTTGCTATCAGTGTGGTCAGCCTGGGCACCTGAAGAGGTATTGCCCACAGTTTAGTGCTACTTCAGGAGCGTCTGGCTCTAGACAGACGCAGAGTTATCAGCCAGCTCAGTCTGTGCAGGCCTCGAGGGCCAATCAGGGAGCTTCGTCATCCCAGTCAGTACAGCAGTCCTTTGCTCCTAGGGGTGAGCAGGTGGATCAGGGGCCTACAGGACGCGTGTATGCTGTTACCGCGCAGGACCTAGTACCGGCTTCATCAGTAGTGAGAGGTACTTTTCTGTTTTGCAACTCGGTTGCTAGTGTGTTGATTGATACGGGTGCATCTCATTCTTTTGTATCTACTGCATTTTCATCTGTTTTGAAATTGGAGTTGGCACAGTTAGCATCTCCTATATGTGTAGTATCGCCTATTGGTGGTGAGTTGATCTTGAAACAAGGTGTTAGGGGTTGTGATATAGAGGTCGCCGACTATAGGCTTCCTTTTCCTTTTGTTGTCATGCCTATGAAGGTTTTTGATGTTATTTTGGATATGGACTGGCTATCGTCATACCGGGCTGTTATCGACTACTACCGCCAGAGGGTCACATTATGTACCTTGAGCGGGGAATGGTTTCATTTCTTGGGGGACCGGGTTGGTAGTGTTTTGCCACCGGGGTATGATTCGCGAGGGCGGAGTGAGCTTAGTGGTCTACTTGCTAGCTTTGAGAGTGGTGAGTGTGATGAGATCCAGATTGTGTTGTCGAGGGTGGTTTGTGAGTATTCGGATGTCTTTCCCGAGGACCTTGTTAGTTTGCCACCTCACTGGGAGATTGAGTTCTCTATTGATCTAGTGCCCGGCACGGCGCCGATTTCTATGGCACCTTATCGTTTTGCCCCAGCCGAGTTGAGTGAGTTGAAGATTCAACTCCAGGAATTGCTTGATAAAGGTTTTGTTCGCCCTAGTGTTTCGCCGTGGGGAGCACCGGCCCTCTTTGCTAAAAAGAAAGATGGTGCCTTGAGATTGTGTATAGACTACCGGAAGTTGAATTGGGCTACGGTCAAGAATAAGTACCCTATGCCCCGTATAGATGATTTGTTCGACCAATTGAAGGGTTCCCGTTGTTTCTCTAAGATAGACTTGAGATCGGGTTACCGCCAGTTGAGGGTCAGGGAGGAGGATATTCCTAAGACGGCATTCCATACGCGGTATGGCCATTATGAGTTTCTGGTGATGCCATTCGGGCTTACCAATGCACCGGCAGTCTTTATGGATTTGATGAACCGGATCTTCCGGGAATTCTTTGATCGATTTGTAGTCGTTTTCGTGGACGTGTAGACGCGCCCGTGGGCCTCATGCTACAGTTCGGACTCAATTTGTGTCACGGTTCTTAATCTGAACCAAAGAGTCCAAATCTGGCAAATCGTTTTGAGAAACAGATTTTTGAAAAAGTAGTGCCAAACATGGACTACTTTGCCAGATACAGAGTCGCCACCTAAATATTTTTTTTGGGAGAATTTAGGAAACCCTGACTCGGTGCCGAAGGCCACATGTCCGTCATCACCGGAGTTGTCTCGGCTCGGGAGCTTGGGTACGATCGGGGAAGGTCAGCTATGAGCACCCCCTTTCGCCCGGTCCGAAGACCGGCCTCTACTAACCGTGATATCCGTTTTTGAAAACTTTATGTGTTCTTAAACCAATTGTTAGCCTAGAATTACTATGTTATGCGCGCAGCAAACAAGTATAGACCAAATCGCCCAAATTGGAACAAAACATTTCATGTTTGTTTTAAAAATGGTTTGCTACTCGCAAGTAGGCTAAAATGCAGATTTTGCCACCCTCAAGTGGGCTTTTAGAAAAGATGATTTTGCCACTATCTAGTGGGCTTAAAACTCACAGTTTTAATGCATTATTCCAATTTAGGTAATTCAACCTCCATCCACAGGCATTCAAGCAGTTATATCACATAAGCAGCTAGCCTCATGGTAATCATACTGTCATGGCAACACTCACACGCATGCGATATGCTAAAGCATAAAAGCTTACCTAGTACTCCGAGCCAAAACAGAAACTAGTCAGTAATCATATGCATGATCCTAGTTCATGTTAAAAATGGCTAATGCAACACATGCAAAGATGCAATCTAAACAGGCTCGGCTAACCCTAAAATGGCATATGAAATGCTACAAGTAACATGTATTCAATTTGGAATTGAAAAGTACAATGTAGTTTGTATGATGTACCGAGCCCGGTGCATGTCAACAAATGCATGAATGCACGCATGCATAGTATAAGGTATGCTAAAATAAATGTGCCCTAATCTACCATCATAAGCAGGTAAATAAAAGGGAAGAAAGAAGTGGAGGTTGGAAGACATGCACACCACGCACCCACACTTATTACAGACACGCCCTCACTCGGAGGGACCAAAATAATAATACAAATTAATCAACCACGCAAGCTAATTAAATATTACAAATTAATTAATTAATTAACAAATTAACTAATCTAGGAAAACAGGTAAACCGCCTCGGGAAATGCGCCGCCATGCATAGGCTGCCTCTGTTTTCTTTCCTCTGCTCCTCTGAAGGCTACCAAAACCTCAGGACTGCTTCCTTGGACTCTGAGGAGTGCCACCGGCTGAGTAGAATTGCCACTGGCAGTGTGGTGTAGTCACCGGCACAAGATGAATCCATCGGCTGCTTGTTTACTGCCGGTCGGCAAGGAATGTCTGCAGAACCTGCAATTGACAGCAACAGAGTGCAAAGCAAAGCATGGCAGCACAATTCAAGGCATATATGCACCATTCATGTCCCTTATCATGGTAATGACTCAAAGGGGCATGTGCCTCGATTCTCGGACCACCAATCGCGCATTTCCATGCATGATGGCCCAAGGAATCAAGTATGCAACTTTCATGTCAAATGAAATGCAAACCAATCAAACAAACTAAAGCCCAACCTCTATCACATGATCAAGAGGCAAGGCATGCATGCCAATGCAATGCAACCTAGGTATGCAAACAAGAATACAAGCATGCTATGCAACTACATGGCATACACAATGCTAACAACATAACATGCGCAACGCTTTGAAACACGGCATACACAATGCAAGATGGACTTACACCAATGTGAGTGGACCTCAGCCGCACCCACATCAGTGGCCATAAGATGAAAATGAAGTGCCTCGAAATGCGTGCACACGGGCACGCAATCCGAGGCAATGGCATATGCAATGCAATGGCTAAAATGGCATCTAGAATGCAACATGGACTTATACTAACATGAGAGAGCCTCAGCCACACTCACATAAGAGGCCGATGGATGAAAATGAAGTGCCTCGAAATGCGTGCACACGGGCACGCAAACCGAGGCAATGGCATATGCAATGCAATGGCATATGCAATGCAATGGCACCGAAAATGATATGCAAACATGCCAATGGGATTTCAGCACTGAAATGTGGGGGAAAACAGCCCCGAAATGAGGCGAAAACACACCCGATGCATGGAATAGTCCCGAAACATGGACTTTTGGCACCCGAAATGGCTTTCAGCTATACAAAGCATGCACAATATGGACATGGAGCATGAAGAAAGAAGCAAAACAGCTTCAAAATAAGCATTTTTCTAGTACAAGTCATGGCCAAACAACAAGCAAAGATAGGGCAACAATGGCATGCAAAAATGGCCCTAAACATGAGGTTATGAAGCAACTCACAGCTGCTAACTCCAAAAAGGTTAGGGCCCTTCAACAACATTGAATAGGGGCGCAAAATAAGACTATTTACAGTTTATGGCAGCCCCAAAAACAGTATACAAATATATTAGAAATGCAATGCAAAAATGAGGCTCAAAAGTGGCTATAACATGAGGTATACAAAAAATTCACCAAACAAGAAAATACCCTTAATAAAACATGTTCAGGAGGTCAAAATAAAGCCACTTTTAGTTCGGACCAAGGTCCAAAAACAGCAACATCAGGGGCTGCCAAGACATACAAAAATGGGACCAAAAAGAGGATATAAAGGGAAGTACAACATGGAAGTCTCAAACAGTAATGAGCCCTTCTTAAATGTTGAAGAGGGGCTCAAAATAAGCCTATTTAAAGTTTACATCATGCTCCAAAACAGATCACACGCAAGCCAAAAATTCTATGCAAGATTATGGCATTCAAGGAGGATATTGAAGCAAGTGCAAGATGGGGGGCTCAAACAGTGTTGAGCCCTTAAGCAAAAGTGAAAAAAAGCTCAAAACAAGTCCACTCTCAGTTAGGGCCGGAGCTCAAAACAGTAAGCATGTATGGCTTACAAATGGTGCAAGAAATGGACCAAAAATGGGGAAATGCTACTCACCCTTGAAGACCAATGCTTTTGTTGCTTCTTGGACCAACTTTGATGATTCTAAGCTGCTGGAATTCCTCCCCTTGCTTCTGGAATGGAAGTGGTGGAATGATGCTATAGGGTGTAGTGCAAATAGGCCAAGAACAAGGCCCTTTTGGACCCTCAAAACCAACACAAATGTAGAGAGAGAGGGAGATATATAGAGAGAGTGATATATATCTCTTCTATATCATATTTTTCTAACCTCCTAAAGGGGAGGAGAGGCTCTCTTTATATAGAGAAACCAAAGGGGCAAAGCTTCTCTTAGAAGCTTTGACCAAAAAGGCCAAGCTTCTCTTAGAAGCTTGGAGTAAAAGGGCCAAGCTTCTTGGAGAAGCTAGGCAAAGGGGTCAAGAAGTTCAAGCTTCTTGGAGAAGCTAAACAAAAAGGTTCAAAAGGGTCAAGCTTCTTGGAGAAGCTTTAAAAGGGTCAAAAGGTTCAAGCTTCTTGGAGAAGCTAGAAAAGGTCAAAAGGTTCAAGCTTCTTGGAGAAGCTAAAAAAAGGTCAAGCTTCTTGGAGAAGCTAAAAGGGGTCAAGCTTCTTGGAGAAGCTAAAAAAGGTTCAAGTGGGTCAAGCTCCCTCAAGAAAAGGCCTCGGCCAGGACAAGTGGCCGACTGATCTAAAACAGTGGCCGGCCGGCCAAACACAATGCCGACCGGCAACAAAAGGTGCCGACCGGCAGAAAATATTGCCGATGGCAGTAAAAATCAGCCGGTGGCCTCTAGCCACTGCCGGTGGTGGGTGGGGATGGTCTACAAGCCCTACCCTGCCTCTCAAAGGCTAGATGCAAGTGTTTGGTGCAAAGCCAGACACTAAACGGTCGAGTTCGGAGATCCCGAGGCAAGGCACGTAGCCGAGGCCTCCGGGAACTCCAAACGAACACAAACATGGATGATCACCAAGTGTTCCAAGCGGTGACGTCCAAGTCTTGAGGACGGTCAAAAATGGGGTGTCTACAGTTGCCCCTCTTTGACAGAACTCGAAAGTCATAACAATGACGGGAGTGAATGTCAAAGCCCAGAGACGACCCATTTTGACAAGGCCGAAGACTTAGACAAACATGCAAGATAAACAAGATATGCGCCCGAAGGCAGGGGCGGAATGCAAGACAATGCACGAAGCCGAGCATAACTTATGATCATGCAAAGAAAGTTGTAATGAAGCATACATGCGACAATTTTAAGCAAGTTGAAACCAAGCTACATTACAATGCAGAAAGGGTGTAAGAGGATTATGCCATTCTCACGAACATGTGCGTTAGATACACAAAAGTGAACGAAGTGTGATAGATACACTAAGTGGACAAACATATGTGATAGATACACAAAAGTGAAGAGAGTGTGATGGATACACTAGGTAAGCGTAGTGTGATGGATACACTAAAGGTGAACACAAAGCGTGGTAGATGCACCTAGTGAACAAGTATGATAGATATACTGAAAGCGAACACGAAGTGTGATAGATGCACTTAGTGAGCAAGTATGATAGATATACTAAAAGGGAACACAAAGTGTGATAGATGCACTATGTGAACAGAGTGTGATTGATACACTAAAAGCGAACACAAAGTGTGATAGATGCACAGTGTGAACAAAGTATGATTGATATACTGAAAATGAACACAAAGTGTGATAGATGCACTATGTGAACAGAGTGTGATTGATACACTAAAAGTGAACACAAAGTGTGATAGATGCACAGTGTGAACGAAGTATGATTGATATACTGAAAATGAACACAAAGTGTGATAGATGCACTATGTTAACAGAGTGTGATTGATACACTAAAAGTGAACACGAAGTGTGATAGATGCACTTAGTGAACAGAGTGTGATTGATACACTAAAGGTGAACACGAAGTGTGATAGATGCACTTAGTGAACAAGTATGATTGATATACTAAAGGTGAACACAAAGTGTGATAGATGCACTTAGTGAACAAGTATGATTGATATACTAAATCAATGAAGTGTGATACAGGAAACGAGAATGTGTGTGATAGATACACAAAATGAAAGAAGTGTGATTGATACACTAAGTGAGAGTGCAATAAACACAAAAGCGAATATGTGCGTGATAGATACTCAAAGCGAGTGAAGTGTGATTGATACACTAAGGCAAACGAAGTGTGATTGATACACTAAGGTAAATGAAGTGTGATTGATACACTATATGAATGAGAGCGTAACTGAAGCGTGATTGATAGACTAAGTAGATTAGAGTGTAATTGAAATTAGAGTGTGATTGATACACTAAGCGAATGAAGTGTGATTGATACACTAAAGTGAGTGTGTGTGATTGATACACGAAAGTGAATGACCTTAAAACGGAACTTCTTTGAATGAACCATGCATACAATATCGTGCATGACTGAGGAAGAAACTTGATAGGTATAATGCATTACAATGCAAGTGAAGTGGATGCATAACAATGTAAGTGGAAGAGTGCATAACCTTGAAGCAGGATTGATCTTGCACTTGAGGTAGAGGTACACTCATATTTCAGAGCATTGACAAGGCCCTAAAGAGGTACGTCCGGAGTACAATCACGGAATTTTCTGAAGTTGACACAAACTTAGAGACTTCGATTTTCGCTCTTTTGTCTTTGCTTTGCAGTCTGGAACCATCATAGCTTCAGATAGGTCCTGGTTTCACCGTTCACACTTATCGGGGGTGGACCCTGCAGTTTTATGGAAAAAAAGAATCTTGTTTTGCAGAAACGTGAAGGATGGCACAGCACTCTGAGCACAAAACGATTTATTTTTGAAATTGAGAGATGAGTTTTCGACCAGGTATTGAGCCTACGACTGAACACAGTGAGAAAGACTCAACAACGGAAAACAAAAGGTAAACAACCTAAACACGTCGAGACACGCTCGGAACGACTCAAAGCAAGAATCGAGACAAACAAAACAAGAGACACGACACACAGACGTGCACAGGGAGCCTGTTTCACCGGGTATTATTCCCACCCTTTCTTATTTGTGATTCTCACATCACTCGGCTCTCAAGCTCGGTTTTTCTCTCAAAACCCTTTTCTCGCTTTTTCTCTCAGCGCACATCTCTCTATTCTTTAATCTCTCGTTTTTCATCCCTCCCCTGGGTGGTTGATGGATAAGCTGGAAATTGTGGGCTCTTGCCCCTGGTATTTTACCAGACTCTTGTTCACAACAGTAAGTTTCTCCCATAGAGGGGTTGTGCTACAACTGGGTGTGTAGCAAATCTGCAGCTAACATTGGTTGATGATGCCCTGCTGGGGAGTTTGGACGTGGTTAGATCTGTCCAGATGAGGGAGTGGAACATCTCGCCCCATTCCAGTTCGTGCTTCGTACTTGACTTGATTCCTCGTTGCTTGGAGGATGAGAGAGCTTTTAGCCCTTTGTTGTTGACTTCAGTTGTGCCCTTTTCTGGCAGGTAGAGTGCCCTTCTTGGCAAGTATGTTGAAAATGGGGAAAAGACAGGAAGCCTGACTCAATTGTGCCCCTAGTTCATCATTTTGACCATTTTTCATTTTGTTTTCTACGAAAACAATTTTTGACCAATATGAGAGTTAGATTAACACACTTGTTCGATTTTTGATTTGAAATCATGCAAGTCAGGCTATGAGCACTGAAAATTTTCCTTTTTGGGTCCAAGAAATGGTCCAGTTTTTGGAAAAGATGGAACAATTTTCGAGAAAAGTAGTCAGCTTCAGTAAAAATTCTCAAAAACTATTTTTGCAAACGGCCAATGCTTAACAAGCACGAAACCCACTCTTGAGACGCACAACCTCGGATTTGGAGGAAAATTGCCCCCTTGCTCGAAGAGAGCTACATGGCAACGGAAAGTTGCCCCTTGTTTGCACGGCACCGCAGCGCATTGAATGGCAACGGAAAGTTGCCCCTTGTCTGAATGGCACCGTAGTGTATTGTAATCAGTCCTCAGAGCGATGATTGCAACCGAACTCCCGGATACAGAAAAGACAAAGATGACTAGAACCATCACATGGACACAGTTGAATTTGAAGTGTTTTAGGGCTGGACTTCAGAATGAAGTTGCCTACGTATCCCAAAGATGGGAATCAAGCCTTACGTAGTTCGGGGTTAAGGTACACTCGGGTATTTAACCTCTCCTTTTTAGGCTCTAACTTTTGCCAAGGCGCCCGATGCGGGTTTTCGACCTTGCGAGCTTTGTTTTTCTTTTCTTTTCAATTCTTTTCATTTCTTTTCATTTCCTTTTTTTTTATTTTCTTTTTTGTTCTTTTCTTTGCATTTTTTTTTCTTTTTTGTATTTTTCTCTTGCTCTAACTTTTGCCTGGGTCGCCCTTCCGGGTTTTCGGCCCAGCGAGCCTCTCAAAGGGTAAAAGCGTAATTTGGTCCATGCCAAATGGTTGTAGGATTTTGAAGCCATCCGTATCCAGGAGAGTGGCTGTTGATTTGCAAGAGGACTCATCTTCGGCTCTTCGAGCACGTCTGACATCTTTGCCCCTAGTTTGAAGGGTACTTCTGTTCTAGCTTTGCAAGCTTCTTCTGATGAGGTCTAATCTTCTTGATCTGACTTTCTTGCCTCTTGTCCGAGGGCTGCTTCGAATCTGGCCACACAGGCCTCATATGGCGGTTGACCATTGAACATTCTGAATTTAAGTTTCAAGGTTTGGAAGCAAAGGGGTTGAGTCTCGAGGCTGAGAGCGATCCTAGGCTGCACAATCTCAGGAGTGATTCCACACAGGTCTTCGCAAGACCGCGCAAAACATTTTGTTTTTGAAAATTTTTAAGAAAGCGACAAATCGCTCGCGCTGAAGATAGTGTAGAACCAATCTGGATCAAGCCAGGGTCCTTCTCAGTACTCATGCTAACAAGCATGATTCCATTCGTTAAAGGCTTAGCACGCCTCTCTTTCTCTCAAATGATCAAATTTTTGCAAAACCCGAGGAATTACTTCCTCTTCGTTTTCACCGCAGTGTTCAAAAAGTTTTAAAAAACTTAGGTCAATGCAATGATTTTGGGGTGCAGAAGAGTAGGCGAAAAGTACCGCCGTTTCATTCAAACTTTCTGGCACAATTGGCACACGGCCGAGGCAAACACAAGAGCGCGAAAAACCACTGCTGTTTCATTCAGAATCTGTTGGCACAACTGGCTCCCTGACAGAAACAGACTCAAAACAAAACGAAAAGACAAACACAAAACAAAATGGTGATGCCCGAGGCAACACCCCCTGGAATCACCTGACTCCTATACAACAGGACTGACTTGATACAGCAAGACAGACTCAACAAGACTGACTCGACACAACGAGACAGACTCGACAGGACTGACCCGATATAACAAGACAGACTCAACAGGACTGACTCGATAAAACAAGACAGACTCAACAGGACTGACTCGATACAACAAGATAGACTCAATACCCAAGTCAGAAAGCAGAATAAACAGCATTCACAAATGCTCAAAATAGTGCGTGCCATCCATCACATCTGGAGTAAACTGAGCACCGCCAGCAAGTGGTTCATCTCCCGATCACATAACAACACAAGTCCAGAGTACCCGAGGGATATCAGACCCTTCTGATGCTATGGTTCCAAGACTACTTAGCAAAAGGGAAAACAGACAACATCTCAGCCCGATTTGACGATAACCCATATGGGCAGAGCCGAATGACCGTGCTTCCTACAGAATTCTGCCCGTAAACTGATACCCTCAGGTGAACTGAGTCCCAAAGTACTGAACTGGTGCCCGCAGGCCTGATGCCCAAACTTGCAAACTGATACATGCATTCCCGTAGAGGCCAACTCTAAAGCACATAGCAGATAAGTGAGAGCCAAAACACCCCTATGTTGGGGTAGGGTTTCCCTGTCCTATTTTGTCAGGAGCTAGGGTTTCACTACGCACGCAGCGGTTTCAAACAACTTAGCACCGGGTAAGCAACCTGTCCTAATTTGGAATGGTCACTATGGATCCGAAAATGTACTAGGTCGAGTGGTCAAAAGGGGTGCCCCGGTAAAAACCAGGGTTTGTGCTCCCATACTGTCAGAGCCCATAACCGATCAGCCTTATGGTCATGCCTTGACAAGACAAGCCTCCGGCAAACCGTTCAAGAATGGCAGATGGAAAACACGGTGTTCCTAGGCGCACCAATGCACATGCAATGCAAAGAGACACATAAATGAAATCAAAATAGGATATCACGAGTTCGAGTCAAGCTCTCTAAACTCCCCAGCAGAGTCGCCAGAAACTGTAACCAAAGAGTCCAAATCTGGCAAATCGTTTTGAGAAACAGATTTTTGAAAAAGTAGTGCCAAACATGGACTGCTTTGCCAGATACAGAGTCGCCACCTAAATATTTTTTTTGGGAGAATTTAGGAAACCTTGACTCGGTGCCGAAGGCCACATGTCCGTCATCACCGGAGTTGTCTCGGCTCGGGAGCTTGGGTACGATCGGGGAAGGTCAGCTATGAGCACCCCCTTTCGCCCGGTCCGAAGACCGGCCTCTGCTAACCGTGATATCCGTTTTTGAAAACTTTATGTGTTCTTAAACCAATTGTTAGCCTAGAATTACTATGTTATGCGCGCAGCAAACAAGTATAGACCAAATCGCCCAAATTGGAACAAAACATTTCATGTTTGTTTTAAAAATGGTTTGTTACTCGCAAGTAGGCTAAAATGCAGATTTTGCCACCCTCAAGTAGGCTTTTAGAAAAGATGATTTTGCCACTATCTAGTGGGCTTAAAACTCACAGTTTTAATGCATTATTCCAATTTAGGTAATTCAACCTCCATCCACAGGCATTCAAGCAGTTATATCACATAAGCAGCTAGCCTCATGGTAATCATACTGTCATGGCAACACTCACACGCATGCGATATGCTAAAGCATAAAAGCTTACCTAGTACTCCGAGCCAAAACAGAAACTAGTCAGTAATCATATGCATGATCCTAGTTCATGTTAAAAATGGCTAATGCAACACATGCAAAGATGCAATCTAAACAGGCTCGGCTAACCCTAAAATGGCATATGAAATGCTACAAGTAACATATATTCAATTTGGAATTGAAAAGTATAATGTAGTTTGTATGATGTACCGAGCCCGGTGCATGTCAACAAATGCATGAATGCACGCATGCATAGTATAAGGTATGCTAAAATAAATGTGCCCTAATCTACCATCATAAGCAGGTAAATAAAAGGGAAGAAACAAGTGGAGGTTGGAAGACATGCACACCACGCACCCACACTTATTACAGACACGCCCTCACTCGGAGGGACCAAAATAATAATACAAATTAATCAACCACGCAAGCTAATTAAATATTACAAATTAATTAATTAATTAACAAATTAACTAATCTAGGAAAACAGGTAAACTGCCTCGGGAAATGCGCCGCCATGCATAGGCTGCCTCTGTTTTCTTTCCTCTGCTCCTCTGAAGGCTACCAAAACCTCAGGACTGCTTCCTTGGACTCTGAGGAGTGCCAGCGGCTGAGTAGAATTGCCACCGGCAGTGTGGTGTAGTCACCGGCACAAGATGAATCCATCGGCTGCTTGTTTACTGCCGGTCGGCAAGGAATGTCTGCAGAACCTGCAATTGACAGCAACAGAGTGCAAAGCAAAGCATGGCAGCACAATTCAAGGCATATATGCACCATTCATGTCCCTTATCATGGTAATGACTCAAAGGGGCATGTGCCTCGATTCTCGGACCACCAATCGCGCATTTCCATGCATGATGGCCCAAGGAATCAAGTATGCAACTTTCATGTCAAATGAAATGCAAACCAATCAAACAAACTAAAGCCCAACCTCTATCACATGATCAAGAGGCAAGGCATGCATGCCAATGCAATGCAACCTAGGTATGTAAACAAGAATACAAGCATGCTATGCAACTACATGGCATACACAATGCTAACAACATAACATGCGCAACGCTTTGAAACACGGCATACACAATGCAAGATGGACTTACACCAATGTGAGTGGACCTCAGCCGCACCCACATCAGTGGCCATAAGATGAAAATGAAGTGCCTCGAAATGCGTGCACACGGGCACGCAATCCGAGGCAATGGCATATGCAATGCAATGGCTAAAATGGCATCTAGAATGCAACATGGACTTATACTAACATGAGAGAGCCTCAGCCACACTCACATAAGAGGCCGATGGATGAAAATGAAGTGCCTCGAAATGCGTGCACACGGGCACGCAAACCGAGGCAATGGCATATGCAATGCAATGGCATATGCAATGCAATGGCACCGAAAATGATATGCAAACATGCCAATGGGATTTCAGCACTGAAATGTGGGGGAAAACAGCCCCGAAATGAGGGGAAAACACACCCGATGCATGGAATAGTCCCGAAACATGGACTTTTGGCACCCGAAATGGCTTACAGCTATACAAAGCATGCACAATATGGACATGGAGCATGAAGACAGAAGCAAAACAGCTTCAAAATAAGCATTTTTATAGTACAAGTCATGGCCAAACAACAAGCAAAGATAGGGCAACAATGGCATGCAAAAATGGCCCTAAACATGAGGTTATGAAGCAACTCACAGCTGCTAACTCCAAACAGGTTAGGGCCCTTCAACAACATTGAAGAGGGGCCCAAAATAAGACTATTTACAGTTTATGGAAGCCCCAAAAACAGTATACAAATATATTAGAAATGCAATGCAAAAATGAGGCTCAAAAGTGGCTATAACATGAGGTATACAAAAAATTCACCAAACAAGAAAATACCCTTAATAAAACATGTTCAGGAGGTCAAAATAAAGCCACTTTTAGTTCGGACCAAGGTCCAAAAACAGCAAAATCAGGGGCTGCCAAGACATACAAAAATGGGACCAAAAAGAGGATATAAAGGGAAGTACAACATGGAAGTCCCAAACAGTAATGAGCCCTTCTTAAATGTTGAAGAGGGGCTCAAAATAAGCCTATTTAAAGTTTACATCATGCTCCAAAACAGATCACACGCAAGCCAAATATTCTATGCAAGATTATGGCATTCAAGGAGGATATTGAAGCAAGTGCAAGATGGGGGGCTCAAACAGTGTTGAGCCCTTAAGAAAAAGTGAAAAAAAGCTCAAAACAAGGCCACTCTCAGTTAGGGCCGGAGCTCAAAACAGTAAGCCTGTATGGCTTACAAATGGTGCAAGAAATGGACCAAAAAGGGGGAAATGCTACTCACCCTTGAAGACCAATGCTTTTGTTGCTTCTTGGACCAACTTTGATGATTCTAAGCTGCTGGAATTCCTCCCCTTGCTTCTGGAATGGAAGTGGTGGAATGATGCTATAGGGTGTAGTGCAAATAGGCCAAGAACAAGGCCCTTTTGGACCCTCAAAACCAACACAAATGTAGAGAGAGAGGGAGATATATAGAGAGAGTGATATATATCTCTTCTATATCATATTTTTCTAACCTCCTAAAGGGGAGGAGAGGCTCTCTTTATATAGAGAAACCAAAGGGGCAAAGCTTCTCTTAGAAGCTTTGACCAAAAAGGCCAAGCTTCTCTTAGAAGCTTGGAGTAAAAGGGCCAAGCTTCTTGGAGAAGCTAGGCAAAGGGGTCAAGAAGTTCAAGCTTCTTGGAGAAGCTAAACAAAAAGGTTCAAAAGGGTCAAGCTTCTTGGAGAAGCTTTAAAAGGGTCAAAAGGTTCAAGCTTCTTGGAGAAGCTAGAAAAGGTCAAAAGGTTCAAGCTTCTTGGAGAAGCTAAAAAAAGGTCAAGCTTCTTGGAGAAGCTAAAAGGGGTCAAGCTTCTTGGAGAAGCTAAAAAAGGTTCAAGAGGGTCAAGCTCCCTCAAGAAAAGGCCTCGGCCAGGACAAGTGGCCGACTGATCTAAAACAGTGGCCGGCCGGCCAAACACAATGCCGACCAGCAACAAAAGGTGCCGACCGGCAACAAAAGGTGCCGACCGGCAGAAAATATTGCCGATGGCAGTAAAAATCAGCCGGTGGCCTCTAGCCACTGCCGGTGGTGGGTGGGGATGGTCTACAAGCCCTACCCTTCCTCTCAAAGGCTAGATGCAAGTGTTTGGTGCAAAACCAGACACTAAACGGTCGAGTTCGGAGATCCCGAGGCAAGGCACGTAGCCGAGGCCTCCGGGAACTCCAAACGAACACAAACATGGATGATCACCGAGTGTTCCAAGCGGTGACGTCCAAGCCTTGAGGACGGTCAAAAATGGGGTGTCTACAGGACGACATTCTTATCTATTCACCTTCTGAGGATGAGCACGAGGAACACTTGAGAGTGGTGCTGGAGTTGCTTAGAGCCCATAGGTTGTATGCCAAGTTTGGGAAGTGTGAGTTCTGGCTAGGGGAAGTCAAGTTCTTAGGCCACGTGGTTTCCAGGGAAGGGGTGTCGGTTGACACATCCAAGGTAGAGGCGGTGCAAGATTGGGCACAGCCTAAGAGTGTGTTTGAGATCCGCAGTTTTCTGGGATTAGCCGGGTATTACCGTCGGTTTGTGAAAGATTTCTCCAGGCTAGCTTCACCGTTGACTAGATTGACGCGGAAAGGGGTCAAGTTTGTATGGAGTGAGACTTGTGAAAAGTCACTTCAAGAGTTGAAGGTTAGATTGACCACCGCTCCGGTTTTGATTATTCCGGAGAGAGGGTTGGGTTATGCGGTTTATTGTGATGCCTCATGAGAGGGTTTGGGTTGTGTATTGATGCAAGAGAGGAACGTGGTAGCTTATGGCTCACGTCAGTTGAAAATACACGAGAAGAACTACCCTACACATGACCTAGAGTTAGCAGCAGCGATATTTGCCTTGAAAATTTGGAGGCACTACCTTTATGGTGAGAGGTTCGAGGTGTTCTCGGACCACAAGAGCTTGAAGTATCTGTTTACACAGAGAGACTTGAATTTGAGGCAGAGGAGATGGATGGAGTTCATTGAGGACTATGATTTTGAGTTGCACTATCACCCGGGAAAGGCCAATGTTGTGGCCGACGCCCTTAGTAGGAAATCCATTAGTGATGTAGCTTGTATAGCCATCTGGGAATAGAAAATGTTGGGTGCACTTGGCGAATTTGATTTGCATCTGGGCGAATCGGTTGAGGCTGCGGCCTTGTTTTCCGTTGTTGCGCAGCCTACACTTGTGACACGAGTGTTAGAGGCACAGAAAGGTGACCTTGGGGTAGAATCCCTCCGGGAGAAGATCTCCGGTAGGAAGATTGAGAAGGGTTTGACGGCGTATCCCGACCAGAGTGTGAGATACCGAGACCGTTTGTTTGTGCCGGAGTCGTGCCGAGAGGAAGTGCTCCGAGAGTTCCATCATTCACGCCTTGCGGTGCATCTGGGAGGCACTAAGATGTATCGGGATTTGTGTCGCCAGTTTTGGTGGCAGGGTATGAAGAGAGATGTGGCTGTTTTTGTATCTAAGTGCCTTACTTGTCAGCAAGTGAAGGCCGAGCATCAAAAGCCAGCAGGTTTGTTGCAACCCTTGCCTATTGCCGAGTGGAAGTGGGAGCATGTCACTATGGACTTCGTTGTAGGCCTTCCGAGGACTCAGCGGGGTAGTGATGCTATTTGGGTGGTTGTAGACCGGTTGACCAAGTCGGCGCACTTCATTCCTATGCGCGTGAGAGATTCGGTAGATCATCTCGCCGACTTGTATATTCGGGACATAGTGAGATTGCACGGGGTCCCAGTAACGGTCGTCTCCGATAGAGATCCTCGTTTTACTGCTAGGTTGTGGCAGAGTTTGCAGAGTGCCTTGGGCACTAAGTTGACCTTTAGTATGGCCTATCATCCTCAGACTGACGGGCAGTCCGAGCGTACTATTCAGATCCTTGAGGATATGCTTTGAGGTTGTGTCCTAGACTTCAGTGGGACATGGGAGAGGCACTTGCCATTGGTAGAGTTTGCCTACAACAACAGTTTTCAGTCTAGCATCGGTATGGCACCGTTTGAGGCCTTGTATGGCCGACCTTGTAGGTCTCCAGTGTGTTGGGCCGAGGTGGGTGATGCACCTTTGTTGGGTCCGGAGTTGGTTAGGGAGACGACGGAGAAAATTGAGATTATCCGTAGGAGGCTTGTTACAGCCCAGAGTTCCCAAAAGAGTTATGCCGACCGTAGGAGGAGGCCTTTGGCGTTTGAGGTAGGTGATCATTTCTTCTTGAAAATATCACCTAGGCGAGGTTTGATGAGGTTCGGGAAGAGTGAGAAGTTATCCCCTCGATTTATTGGTCCCTTTGAGATCCTCGAGAGGATTGGGGAAGTTGCTTATCGTTTGGCTTTGCCACCGCAGTTGTCCGGGGTTCATGACGTCTTTCATGTTAGTATGCTTCGGAAGTATGAGCCAGATCCATCCCACGTGTTGGATTGGACCGACTTGGAGGTAGATGAGGATGCCTCGTATGAGGAGAGACCGGTTCGGGTCTTGGATAGGCGGGATCAAGTCCTGCGTGGCAAGACCATTCCTTTGGTAAAGGTTTTGTGGAAGCACCACAGAGTGGAGGAAGCCACTTGGGAACGTGAGTTGGAAGTCTGCGAGAAATATCCGGACTTGTTTGTTGATGTGTGACCATGTAATGGAATTTTTGTAATATTGTTGAACTTTAAGAGCATTGTATACGTCTTAAGTTGTAAAACATGGTAAATGTTTTGGTTAATGGAAGTTTGTTTTAACATTGCGTATATTGAGTATACTGTG
This sequence comes from Camellia sinensis, assembly GCF_055761805.1. Lineage (NCBI taxonomy): Eukaryota > Viridiplantae > Streptophyta > Magnoliopsida > Ericales > Theaceae > Camellia > Camellia sinensis. Next base: position 7,863,413 of record NC_138962.1, on the reverse strand, counting down.
GAAATGCAAGCATAATATTGATGTTGCATGTGTTAAGAAATTGTGAGAAACAGGTTGAAATTGGTAGATTTCAAGGGAATGCATGTTGATAATGCAGGTTGTTACGTGTAATGTGTAATGCCTCTTGAAAAGAGATGGGATTGACCAGTAATAGGTCGGGTTGTTTAATATCATGTTGTAATATTGTTGAGAATGGAGAAAACCTGTTTTTGAAAAACTTGTGTTTAATTTCGGGGACGAAATTCTTTAAGGAGGGGAGGTTATAGCGATCTCGGTTGTCCCTTTACTATTCTGTTGTATTCCGGACTCGGTTCCGTGAAGTTGGTAGTTGTATCTATCTTGTTGTCGTCCTTTAATTCCGCTCGATTGAGTTTTAGGATGTTTTGGACAGGGTTATTACAGGTTGGTTAGGCCTTGGTTTCAATCCCTTGTTGCCCAGTTTTTAGGCGGTCCGCTCGAGCGGGTCTTCTTGCGCTCGAGTGGGTATTGCACACCCCCAGTATTTCGTGTCCCTGCAAAACTTCTGCAGGTGTGATTTTTACGCTCGAGCGGTGGCGCTCGAGCGGGCACTCTGACGCTCGAGCGGGTAGTACCTTTTCGGTGTAAGTTCTGGGAGAGGGAATTTTACGCTCGAGCAGACTGGTTTTTGCGCTCGAGCGGATGTGCTTTATTCTTGTGTCTTGGCGCTCGAGCGGGCCTTTTTGCGCTCGAGCGGACCTAGTTTTTGTTATTGACGCTCGAGCGTTGTGTTTTCTGCTCGAGCGGGAATGTCGTATATCAGTTGGCTGTGGGGCAGTTTTAAATCACTTTTTCTCATTCTTTCTCTCTCTTACTTTTTCGAAATAGTCATTTGAGAGCTCCTCTCTCTAGAACTCTACCTTCTCTCTAGGTATTGATCTAGTAGGAGTGATTTCCTCACCTTTGGCCTTTACAAAAAGGTTGTTGATCGTCGAGAGCTATCTTTTGATCCGAGAAATTCGTGGTTTGGAGCATTTTTACTTTCTTCACCTTCTTGGTTGGGAGTCATCTTTTGAGGTAGGGATAACCTACTCCTCACTATGGGTTTTGTCTTTAAATTTTAGTATTTTGAGGTGTTACGGTTGGTTTGGTAATTTTGTGAAAGTTTGGGGCTTTTGTGTAAATTTACAAAAGTTGGGGTTTTAACTATTTAAAACCTAGATGCATGTTTGGCTAGGAAAAGTGAAATTAATGTTAAAATATTAATGAAAATGGAACCTAAGGGTTGTAATGTTAATTATGGAAAATGCCCTAATTACATTGGTTAATTAATTCGCATAATTAATTATGAGAAATGAGGAATTGATGTGGAAAGGTATGGGATTAAAGGGTGTAGTTGGATTATTTATCGCTCACCTAGTTGAGATGTTGATTATATATCCATTGTTGCATTTATTTTCTGTATAGAAATAACTGCTTTGGGCTATCGGTGGAGGATAGTCTTGATTGTTGTAGACAATGTATGATGATTAGGCAAACTAAAACTAATCACAGGAATGTGTCATTGAGTATGACGGTTGAAAGAATACATTAAATTTATGTGTTGTGTGATGATGTGTATAATTATTGTGTATATGCATTGTGTCGTGTTGGAGGAGATAGGGGATGTACTCCACGGTTTAGGGGAAGATAGGGGATGGACCTCTAAACCGGATGTTGTTGGGAGAAGATAGGGGATGGACTCCATAGATAGAGCTCATATGCTTATCTAGTAATGTGTTGACACATCTCATATGCTTGTCCTTGGAAGTGTGATAGTGCTCTTATGCATATCTACGGAAGTAATGATATAGCTTGTATGCTTATCTGTTGGTGTGTGATATAGCTAGTATGCTTATCTAATATGAAATGGGAAAGTGTTTAATATGAGTTACTGTCTCATATAAGTTGTTTGGCCAGGTTCTGAGCCATGGTTATAAATTGAGACTTGAAAAGAATTGGAAAATGGACTGTAACATAGACTTGTACGTCATGAAACTATAAAGTGTTAAAAGTGAGAGTATCAGTGTTGGCCATCTATCAACTGCTAATCTTTTAGTCATTGTTCATATTTGGTTTAGTGTATTCCTACTGGGCTGTGGCTCACCCTATATGGGAATATCATTTTCAGGTACAGGTAGCATGCCACCTCCAAGGACATAGCTTGGGAGGCTAGATGCGGACAAACTTTTATTGTCTTATTTCCTTTTGTTGTATTACATGTAAATTCAAGCCAAGGGCTTAATGTGTAATCGAGTTAGTACTCTCTTTTGTAACCAATTGTTAACTTGGAAAGCTGTAAGCCCGTAGGGCATTTGCTTTTGTTGTTAACATGTAATACTTTTGTAATGAAGTACTCTGATGAATTGAAGAATATGGATCCTTTGTATCTAAATGTATGTTTATGTTGATGGGCTTAATGTTATTATTTTGAGGGCGTTACAACTTGGTATCAGAGCGTACCGGGTTCGAATACTTTGGGTACGTGGGAAGTGATTAGGATCACAATGGGTTTGTCTCGCTTGATAGAGACTTAGATGTAGTGTCATATGCTATGTGCTTAATTGATAACATGCTTATGTGACTATGTGGGTATGGAATGTAGTTTCTAGGATGTTGATTGGATCCTTGGGTTTCTGGGAGTCCCGTTGGAAAAGCACTTGATCAATGCTGTTTCTAACCGGAACTCTAGTAACGCCTCGGGACTATCATTATCCGGAAATGAAATTCGTAAATGCTTATGTGTTTATGTGCTTACGTGGAGTGAATTACAGTTGTCCATGCATTAGGACGAGGGTGTTATAGCTTCAGCACATTTGTGAATGTGCTAATAGTCTTGGTTACCTTTATTAGGATGTCAGGACGAGGGCGCGGTAGGCGTGGTGGGCAAGAGATGCCTTTACCGGAGGAGGTTCTGGCAGTGCAGGAGGGAGTTGGTCAGGCCAATGTGGCCGAGCCAGCGGGTCAGCAGGCTATGAGTGCCTTGGCACGAGAGATAGCAGGAGCTTTGGGTATTCTCAGAGCTGAGAATCAGGCAGCTGAGGCAGGGCCTTCTTTCTTGAAGAGGGAGTTCTTCCGGTCTAACCCGGATGAGTTTGTTGGGGATCTAAAGGAGCCACTGAAGGCTGACGATTGGTTGGAACAAATGAGTAAGACGTTCAAGATGCTTGGCATCGAGGACGGGGCACTAAAAGTGACCTTGGCATCCTTCCAGCTGAAGGGAGATGCGGGTCAATGGTGGAAGTACGAGAAGGCTCGTGTTGGTGGTACGTGGGAGGCGTTTGTAAATGTTTTCCAGGAGAGGTTCTTATCTGCAGTGGCTAGGGAGAAGCTGAGGGATCAGTTTAGCCGGCTTAATCAGCAGGGTATGTCTGTGGCAGAGTTTGAGGCCACTTTTACTAGTTTGTCCAGGTTTGCGCCTGAGTTGGTGGCATCCGAAGAACGCCGTTGCTATGAGTTTGAGCGGAAGTTGAGGCGGGGCCTCAAGTTGAGGGTTGGTGGGTCTTACATCCGAGAGTATAGACATTTAGTGGATGCTGCAGCTCATATGGAGCTTATGATGCAGGAGGAGGACGAGGAGAAACATAGAGGCTCCAAGAGGGGCCAGGAGGGTCAGGGTGATGGCAGGAGACATAGGGGTTATAACCCTCAGCAGTCTCAGGGTGGAGTTGCTAGATCGACCTTTCCGGTGCCGAGTGCAGGCTCTGGGAGAGGTAGTCAGGGAGGCATGACTTGTTTTGCGTGCGGCCAGCTGGGTCACAAGTCTTCGGTTTGCCCACAGATGGGAGGGGGTCAGCGAGCTGCTTTTTCTTCAGCAAGACCTCAGGGCTAAAGTCAGGGCAGGGGCCAGCCTTTGCCTTGCTATCAGTGTGCTCAGCCTGGGCACCTGAAGAGGTATTGCCCACAGTCGAGTGCTACTTCAGGAGCGTCTGGCTATAGACAGACGCAGAGTTATCAGCCAGCTCAGTCTGTGCAGGCCTCGAGGGCCAATCAGGGAGATTCGTCATCCCAGTCAGTACGATCTATTTGGAAATTAAATAAAAAAGGAAGTTGAGTAGAAAAGAAACCTGAACAAAAAAGGAAGTTAAATAAAAATAAAAATGGAAGTTGCAAAAAATTAAGAATGGTAGTTCAATCCAGAAACCACTATACCTTAACGATCTATTTGGAAATTAAATAAAAAAGGAAGTTGAATAGAAAAAAAAACTTGAAGAAAAAAAGAAGTTGTATAGAAATAAAAATGGAAGTTGCAGAAAATTAAAATTGGAAGTTCATTTAAGAAATCACTATACCTTAACGATGTATTTGGAAATTAAACAAAAAAGGAAGTTGAATAGAAAAATGACTTGAATAAAATCGGAAGTCGAATAAAAAAAATGGAAGTTGCAGAAAATTAAAACTAGAAGTTCATTCAAGAAACCACTATACCTTAACGATCTATTTGGAAATTAAATTGAAAAGGAAGTTTAATAGAAAAGTAAATTGAATAAAAATTGAAGTTGAATAAAAATAAAAATTAAAGTTGCATTAAATTAAAAATGGAAGTTCAATCCAGAAACCACTATACCTTATCGATCTATTTGGAAATTAAATAAAAAAGGAAGTTTAATTGAAAAGAAACTTGAATAAAAGAAGAAGTTGAATGGAAATAAAAATGAAAGTTGCAGAAAATTAAAATTGGAAGTTCATTCAAGAAACCACTATACCATAACGATCTATTTGGAAATTAAATAAAAAAGGAAGTTGAGTAGAAAAGAAACTTGAATGAAAAAGGAAGTTAAATAAAAATAAAAATGGAAGTTGCAGAAAATTAAAAATGGAAGTTCAATCAAGAAGCCACTATACCTTAACGATCAATTTGGAAATTAAATAAAAAAGGAAGTTTAATAGAAAAGTAAATTGAATAAAAATGGAAGTTGAATAAAAATAAAAATGAAAGTTGCATAAAATTAAAAATGGAAGTTCAATCTAGAAACCACTATACCTTACCGATCTATTTGGAAATTAAATAAAAATGGAAGTTGAATAAAAAAAAAACTTGAAGAAAAAAAGAAGTTGTATAGAAATAAAAATGGAAGTTGCAAAAAATTAAAATTAGAAATTCATTTAAGAAACCACTATACCTTAACGATGTATTTGGAAATTAAATAAAAAAAGGAAGTTGAATAGAAAAATGACTTGAATAAAATTGGAAGTCGAATAAAAATAAAAATGAAAGTTGCAGAAAATTAAAAATGCAAGTTCATTCAAGAAACCACTATACCTTAACGATCTATTTGGAAATTAAACAAAAAAAGAAGTTTAATAGAAAAGTAAATTGAGTAAAAATGGAAGTTGAATAAAAATAAAAAAGAAAATTGCATAAAATTAAAAATGGAAGTTCAATACAAAAACCACTACACGTTAACGACCTATTGGGAAATTAAATAAAAAAGGAAGTGGAGTAGAAAAGAAACTTGATTGAAAAATGAAGTTAAATAAAAATAAAAATGGCAGTTGCAGAAAATTAAAAATGGAAGTTCATTCAAAAAATCACTATACCTTAACGATATATTTGGAAATTAAATAAAAAAAAGAAGTTGAATAGAAAAATAACTTGAATAAAAATGGAAGTCGAATAAAAATAAAAATGGAAGTTCATTCAAGAAACCACTATACCTTAATGATCTATTTGGAAATTAAATAGAAAAGGAATTTTAATAGAAAAGTAAATTGAATAAAAATGGAAGTCGAATAAAAATAAAAATGAAAGTTGCATAAAATAAAAAATGGAAGTTCAATCCAGAAACCACTATACCTTAACGATCAATTTGGAAATTAAATAAAAAAGGAAGTTAAATGGAAAAGTAAATTGAATAAAAATGGATGTCGAATAAAAATAAAAATGGAAGTTGCAGAAAATTAAAATTGGAAGTCCATTCAAGAAACCACTATACCTTAACGATATATTTGGAAATTAAATAAAAAAAGAAGTTGAATAGAAAAATAACTTGAATAAAAATGGAAGTCGAATAAAAATAAAAATGGAAGTTCATTCAAGAAACAACTATACCTTAACGATCTATTTGGAAATTAAATAGAAAAGGAAGTTTAATAGAAAAGTAAATTGAATAAAAATGGAAGTCGAATAAAAATAAAAATGAAAGTTGCATAAAATTAAAAATGGAAGTTCAATCCAGAAACCACTATACCTTAACGATCAATTTGGAAATTAAATAAAAAGGGAAGTTGAATGGAAAAGTAAATTGAATAAAAATGGATGTCGAATAAAAATAAAAATGGAAGTTGCAGAAAATTAAAATTGGAAGTCCATTCAAGAAACCACTATACCTTAACGATCTATTTGGAAATTAAATAGAAAAGGAAGTTTAATAGAAAAGAAATTGAATAAAAATGGAAGTTGAATAAAAATAAAAATGCAAAAAAATGGAAGTTGAATAAAAATAAAAATGAAAGTTGCATAAAATAAAAAAAAGGAAGTTCAATCCAGAAACCACAATACCTTAATGATCTATTTGGAAATTAAATAAAAAAGGAAGTTGAATAGAAAAGTAAATTAAATAAAAATGGAAGTCAAATAAAAATATAAATAGAAGTTGCAGAAAATTAAAAATGGAAGTTCAATCAAGAAACAACTATACCTTAACGATCTATTTGGAAATTAAATAAAAAAGAAAGTTTAATAGAAAACTAAATTGAATAAAAGTGGAAGATGAATAAAAATAAAAGTGAAAGTTGCATAAAATTAAAAATGGAAGTTCAATCCAGAAACCACTATACCTTAATGATCTGTTTAGAAATTAAAAAAAAAGATAGTTGAATAGAAAAGAAACTTGAATAAAAAAATAAGTTGAATAGAAATAAAAATGGAAGTTGCAGAAAATTAAAATTGGAAGTTCATTTAAGAAACCACTATACCATAACGATCTATTTGGAAATTAAATAAAAAAGGAAGTTGAATAGAAAAGTAAAATAAATAAAGATGGAAGTCAAATAAAAATATAAATAGAAGTTGCAGAAAATTAAAAATGGAAGTTCAATCAAGAAACCACTATACCTTAACGATCTATTTGGAAATTCAATAAAAAAGAAAGTTTAATAGAAAAGTAAATTGAATAAAAGTGGAAGATGAATAAAAATAAAAGTGAAAGTTGCATAAAATTAAAAATGGAAGTTCAATCCAGAAACCACTATACCTTAATGATCTGTTTAGAAATTAAAAAAAAAAGGTAGTTGAATAGAAAAAAACTTGAATAAAAAAAGAAGTTGAATAGAAATAAAAATGGAAGTTGCAGAAAATTAAAATTGGAAGTTCATTCAAGAAACCACTATACCTTAACGATCTATTTGGAAATTAAATAAAAAGGCAAGTTGAATAGAAAAGTAAATTGAATAAAAATGGAAGTTGAATAAAAATAAAAATAGAAGTTGCAGAAAATTAAAAATGGAAGTTCAATCCAGAAACCACTATACCTTAACGATCTATTTGGAAATTAAATAAAAAAGGAAGTTGAGTAGAAAAGAAACCTAAACAAAAAAGGAAGTTAAATAAAACTAAAAATAGAAGTTGCCGAAAATTAAAAATGGAAGTTCATTCAAGAAACTACTACACCTTAACGATCTATTTGGAAATTAAATAAAAAAGGAAGTTTAATAGAAAAGTAAATTGAATAAAAATGGAAGTCGAATAAAAATAAAAATGCATGTTGCAGAAAATTAAAAATGGAAGTTCATTCAAAAATCAATATACCTTAACGATCTATTTGGAAATTAAATTGAAAAGGAAGTTTAATAGAAAAGTAAATTAAATAAAAATGGAAGTTGAATAAAAATAAAAATGAAAGTTGCATAAAATTAAAAATGGAAGTTCAATCCAGAAACCACTATATCTTAACGATCTATTTGGAAATTAAATAAAAAAAGGAAGTTGAATAGAAAAAAACGTGAATAAAAGAAGAAGTGGAATAGAAATAAAAATGGAAGTTGCAGAAAATTAAAATTTGAAGTTCATTCAAGAAATCACTATACCTTAACGATCTATTTGGAAAGTAAATAAAAAAGGAAGTCGAATAAAAAATGACTTGAATAAAAATGGAAGTCGAAAAAAAATAAAAATGGAAGCTGCAGAAAATTAAAAATGGAAGTTCATTCAAGAAACCACTATACCTTAACTATATATTTGGAAATAAAATAAAAAAGGAAGTTTAATAGAAAAGTAAATTGAGTAAAAATGGAAGTTGAATAAAAATAAAAATGAAAGTTACATAAAATTAAAAATGGAAGTTCAATCCTGAAACCACTATACGTTAACGATCTATTTGGAAATTAAATAAAAGAGGAAGTTGAATAAAAAAGAAACTTGATTGAAAAATGAAGTTAAATAAAAATAAAAATGGAAGTTGCAGAAAATTAAAAATGAAAGTTCATTCAAAAAACCATTATACCTTAACGATATATTTGGAAATTAAATAAAAATGGAAGTTGAATAGAAAAATAACTTGAATAAAAATGGAAGTCGAATAAAAATAAAAATGGAAGTTGCAGAAAATTAAAAATGGAAGTTCATTCAAGAAACCACTATACCTTAACGATCTATTTGGAAATTAAACAAAAAAAGAAGTTTAATAGAAAAGTAAATTGAGTAAAAATGGAAGTTGAATAAAAATAAAAAAGAAAGTTGGATAAAATTAAAAATGGAAGTTCAATCCAGAAACCCCTATACGTTAACGATCTATTTGGAAATTAAATAAAAAAGGAAATTGAGTAGAAAAGAAACCTGATTGAAAAATGAAGTTAAATAAAAATAAAAATGGCAGTTGCAGAAAATTAAAAATGGAAGTTCATTCAAGAAACCACAATACCTTAACGATATATTTGGAAATTTAAATAAAAAAGGAAGTTGAATAGAAAAATTATTTGAATAAAAATGGAAGTCGAATTAAAATAAAAATGGAAATCATTCAAGAAACCACTATACCTTAACGATCTATTTGGAAATTAAACAGAAAAGGAAGTTTAATAGAAAAGTAAATTGAATAAAAATGGAAGTCGAATAAAAATAAAAATGAAAGTTGCATAAAATTAAAAATGGAAGTTCAATCCAGAAACCACTATACCTTAACGATCAATTTGGAAATTAAATAAAAAAGGAAGTTGAATAGAAATGTAAATTGTGTAAAAATGGAAGTCGAATAAAAATAAAAATGGAAGTTGCAGAAAATTAAAATTGGAAGTCCGTTGAAGAAACCATTATACGTTAACGATCTATTTGGAAATTAAATAGAAACTGAAGTTTAATAGAAAAGAAATTGAATAAAAATGAAAGTTGAATAAAAATAAAAATGCAAAAAAATGGAAGTTGAATAAAAATAAAAATGAAACTTGCATAAAATAAAAAGTGGAAGTTCAATCCAGAAACCACTATACCTTAACGATCTATTTGGAAATTAAATAAAAAAGGAAGTTGAATAGAAAAGTAAATTGAATAAAAATGGAAGTCAAATAAAAATATAAATCGAAGTTGCAGAAAATTAAAAATGGAAGATCAATCAAGAAACCACTATACCTTAACGATCTATTTGGAAATTAAATAAAAAAGGAAGTTTAATAGAAAAGTAAATTGAATAAAAATGGAAGATGAATAAAAAGAAAAGTGAAAGTTGCGTAAAATTAAAAATGGAAGTTCAATCCAGAAACAACTATACCTTAACGATCTGTTTAGAAATTAAATAAAAAAGGTACTTGAATAGAAAAGAAACTGGAATAAAAAAAGAAGTTGAATAGAAATAAAAATGGAAGTTGCAGAAAATTAAAATTGGAAGTTCATTCAAGAAACCACTATATCTTAACGATCTATTTGGAAATTGAATAAAAGAGGAAGTTGAATAGAAAAGTAAATTGAATAAAAATGGAAGTTCAATCCAGAAACCACTATACCTTAACGATCTATTTGGAAATTAAATAAAAAAAGAAGTTGAGTAGAAAAGAAACCTGAACAAAAAAGGACGTTAAATAAAACAAAAAATAGAAGTTGCAGAAAATTAAAAATGGAAGTTCATTCAAGAAACTACTACACCTTAACGATCTATTTGGAAATTAAATAAAAAAAGAAGTTTAATAGAAAAGTAAATTGAATAAAAATGGAAGTCGAATAAAAATAAAAATGGAAGCTGCAGAAAATTAAAAATGGAAGTTCATTCAAAAACCAATATACCTTAACGATCTATTTGGAAATTAAATTGAAAAGGAAGTTTAATAGAATAGTAAATTGAATAAAATTAGAAGCTGAATAAAAATAAAAATGAAAGTTGCATAAAATTAAAAATCGAAGTTCAATCCAGAAACCACTATACCTTAACGATCTATTTGGAAATTAAATAAAAAAGGAAGTTGAATAGAAAAGAAACGTGAATAAAAGAAGAAGTGGAATAGAAATAAAAATGGAAGTTGCAGAAAATTAAAATAGGAAGTTCATTCAAGAAACCACTATACCTTAACGATCTATTTCGAAAGTAAATAAAAAAGGTAGTTGAATAAAAAAATGACTTGAATATAAATGGTAGTCGAATAAAAATCAAAATGGAAGTTGCAGAAAATTAAAAATGGAAGTTCATTCAACAAACCACTATACCATAACGATCTATTTGGAAATTAAATAAAAAAAGGAAGTTTAATAGAAAAGTAAATTGAGTAAAAATAGAAGTTGAATAAAAATAAAAATGAAAGTTACATAAAATTAAAAATGGAAGTTCAATCCAGAAACCACTATACGTTAACGATCTATTTGGAAATTAAAGAAAAAAGGAAGTTGAATAGAAAAGAAACTTGATTGAAAAATGAAGTTAAATAAAAATAAAAATGGAAGTTGCAGAAAATTAAAAATGGAAGTTCATTCATGAAACCACTATACCTTAACGATATATTTGGAAATTAAATAAAAAAGGAAGTTGAATAGAAAAACAACTTGAATAAAAATGGAAGTTGAATAAAAATAAAAGTGGAAGTTGCAGAAAATTAAAAATGGAAGTTCAATCCAGAAACCACTATACCTTAACGATCTATTTGGAAATTAAATAAAAAAGGAAGTTGAGTAGAAAAGAAACCTGAACAAAAAAGGAAGTCAAATAAAATTAAAAATGGAAGTTGCAAAAAATTAAGAATGGTAGTTCAATCCAGAAACCACTATACCTTAACGATCTATTTGGAAATTAAATAAAAAAGGAAGTTGAATAGAAAAAAAACTTGAAGAAAAAAAGTTGTATAGAAATAAAAATGGAAGTTGCAGAAAATTAAAATTGGAAGTTCATTTAAGAAACCACTATACCTTAACGATGTATGTGCAAATTAAATAAAAAAGGAAGTTGAATAGAAAAATGACTTGAATAAAATTGGAAGTCGAATAAAAATAAAAATGGAAGTTCATTCAAGAAACCACTATACCTTAACGATCTATTTGGAAATTAAATTGAAAAGGAAGTTTAATAGAAAAGTAAATTGAATAAAAATGGAAGTTGAATAAAAATAAAAATGAAAGTTGCATGAAATTAAAAATGGAAGTTCAATCCAGACACCACTATATCTTAACGATCTATTTGGAAATTAAATAAAACAGGAAGTTTAATGGAAAAGTAAATTGAATAAAAATGAAAGTCGAATAAAAATAAAAATGGAAGTTGCAGAAAATTAAAAATGGAAGTTCATTCAAGAAACCACTATACCTTAACGATCTATTTGGAAATTAAATAAAAAAGAAAGTTTAATAGAAAAGTAAATTGAATAAAAATGGAAGTTGAATAAAAATAAAAAAGAAAGTTGCATAAAATTAAAAATGGAAGTTCAATCCAGAAACCAGTATACCTTAACGATCTATTTGGAAATTAAATAAAAAAGGAAGTTGAATAGAAAAATAAATTGAATAAAAATGGAAGTCAAATAAAAATAAAAATGGAAGTTGCAGAAAATTAAAAATGGAAGTTCATTAAAGAAACCACTATACCTTAACGATATATTTTGAAATTAAATAAAAAAGGAAGTTTAATAGAAACGTAAATTGAATAAAAATGGAAGTCGAATAAAAATAAAAATGGAAGTTGCAGAAAATTAAAAATGGAAGTTCATTCAAGAAGCCACTATACCTTAACGATCAATTTGGAAATTAAATAAAAAAGGAAGTTCAGTAGAAAAGAAACTTGAATGAAAAAGGAAGTTAAATAAAAATAAAAATGGAATTTGCAGAAAATTAAAAATGGAAGTTCATTCAAAAAACCTCTATACCTTAACAATCTATTCGGAAATGAAATAAAAAAGGAAGTTTAATAGAAACGTAAATTGAAAAAAAATGAAAGTTGCATAAAATTAAAAATGGAAGTTCAATCCAGAAACCACTATATGTTAACGATCTATTTGGAAATTAAATAAAAAAGGAAGTTTAGATGAAAATAAACTGGATTGAAAAATGAAGTTAAATAAAAATAAAAATGGAAGTTGCAGAAAATTAAAAATGGAAGTTCATTCAAAAAACCACTATACCTTAACGATATATTTGGAAATTATACAAAAAAGGAAGTTGAATAGAAAAATAACTTGAATAAAAATGGAAGTCGAATAAAAATAAAAATGGAAGTTGCAGAGAATTAAAAATGGAAGTTCATTCAAGAAATCACTATACCTTAACGATCTATTTGGAAATTAAATAGAAAAGGAAGTTTAATAGAAAAGTAAATTGAATAAAAATGGAAGTCGAATAAAAATAAAAATGCAAAAAAATGGAAGTTGAATAAAAATAAAAATGAAAGTTGCGTAAAATTAAAAATGGAAGTTCAATCCAGAAACCGCTATACCTTAACGATCTATTTGGAAATTAAATAAAAAAGGAAGTTGAATAGAAAAGTAACTTGAATAAAAATGGAAGTTTAATAAAAATAAAAATGGAAGTTCATTCAAGAAACCACTATACCTTAACGATCTATTTGGAAATTAAATAGAAAAAGAAGTCTAATAGAAAAGTAAATTGAATAAAAATGGAAGTCGAATAAAAATAAAAATGCAAAAAAATGGAAGTTGAATAAAAATAAAAATGAAAGTTGCGTAAAATTAAAAATGGAAGTTCAATCCAGAAACCACTATACCTTAACGATCTATTTGGAAATTAAATAAAAAAGGAAGTTGAATAGGAAAGTAAATTGAATAAAAATGGAAGTCGAATAAAAATAAAAATGGAAGTACACTCAAGAAACCACTATACATTAACGATCTATTTGGAAATTAAATAGAAAAGGAAGTTTAATATAAAAGAAATTGAATAAAAATGGAAGTTGAATAAAAATAAAAATGCAAAAAAAATGGAAGTTGAATAAAAATAAAAATGAAAGTTGCATAAAATAAAAAATGGAAGTTCTATCCAGAAACCACTGTACCTTAACGATCTATTTGGAAATTAAATAGAAAAGATAGTTGAATAGAAAAGTAAATTGAATAAAAATGGAAGTCAAATAAAAATATAAATAGAAGTTGCAGAAAATTAAAAATGGAAGTTCATTCAAGAAACCACTATACCTTAACGATCTATTTGGAAATTAAATAAAAAAGGATGTTTATTAGAAAAGTCAATTAAGTAAAAATGGAAGTTGAATAAAAATAAAAAAGAAAGTTGCATAAAATTAAAAATGGATATAGCGATCCCGGTTTTCCCTTTCGTGCTTAACTGTAAACCGGACTCGGTTTCGTAAGAGTGCTGCTGTCTTATCCTCTTTCTATTCCTTTCTCTTTGTGCTCGAGCTTTCGGTTGTGTTGGGCAAGTTGGGAATAAGTTGGTTGTGTTTTATAACGTAAAATATTTGCCCAGTTTTTGGTCTCTCCGCTTGAGCGGTGCTTTTGACGCTCGAGCGGGACTCTGTTGGTGCTTGTCCGCTCAAGCTGGGGTGTTGGCGCTCGAGCGGGGAAATCACCCATCCAGTATTTCGTCTACAGTGGGAGACGCTTGAGCGGGGGATTGGACGCTCGAGCGGGAGTTTGTGTCTGACGCTCGAGCGGGGAGTTTGACGCTCGAGCGGGAACCATGTCTGTAAAAGTTCTGGGAGCGTGCATCCGCCGCTCGAGCGGGGGATTGGACGCTCGAGCGGAGATCTGTGAGTGACGCTCGAGCGGGGAGTTAGACGCTCGAGCGGGGCGACTTTTATATAAAGCCGAGATCCGACCTTTTTGTTCACTTTTCAACATCCTTTCTCTCTCTTACTTTTCCAAAAAGCTATTTTGAGAGCTCCTCTCACTAAAACCCTAACTTCTCTCTTAGGATTGATCTAGTAGGAGTTGTTTTCTCACCTTGGGCCTTTACAAAAGTTGTGTTGATCGTCGAGGGCTATCTTCTAATCTGAAAATTTTGGGATTTGGAGCATTTCCGTTTCTTCATCTCCTTCGTTGGGTCCCATCATTCGAGGTAGGGATAACCTACTCCATCTTGTGAGCTTTGTCTTTGAATTTTAGCATTTTGATACGTTGGGGGTTATTGGGTAATTTTGAGAAAGTTTGGGCCTTTGTGTAATTTTACAAAAGTCGGGGTTTTAAATATATAAACCTATATGCATGTTAGACATAGAGAAATGAGATTAATGTTGGGACATTGATGGAAATGGAACCTTAGGGTTGTTTTGTGAATTATGGTAATTTGCCCTAATTGGATTAATTAATTAATGCACATAATTAATTGAAGAAAATGAGGAATTGAATTGAGAATGTTGAAATTGGGAATGTACGAGACTAAAGAGTGTAGTCGGATCTTTTATCGCTCATCTAGTTGAAATGTTGATATATTATCCATTTATGTATTTATTTTCTGCTTAGAAATAATTGCTTTGGGCTACCGGTGGAGGGCAGTGTTGATTGTTGTAGACAATGCATGATGATTAGGCAAACCAAAACTAATCAATTGGATGTGTCATAGAGTATGACGGTGGATAGAATACATTAACTTTATGTGTTGGTTGATTGTGCATATGGCCAATGTGTTTATATGCGTTATGTGTAGACGGTTAATGGAATGCATTAACTTTTTGTAATGATTGACTGCGTATGTGATTCTGTGTTTATATGCATTACTTGTGTATGGGAGGAGATAGGGGATGTACTCCACGGCTTAGGGGAAGATGGGGGATGTACCTCTAAGCTCGTTAATGATTTAGGGGAAGATAGGGGATGTACCTCTAGACTGGTCAATGGTTAAGGGAAGATGGGGGATGGACCCTGGGATGTAGCTCATATGCTTATCTATTGGAGTGTTGATATAGCTCATATGCTTATCTGTTGTGGTAGTGATATAGAAATAAAAATGGAAGTTGCAGAAAATTAAAATTGGAAGTTCATTTAAGAAACCACTATACCTTAACGATGTATTTGGAAATTAAATAAAAAAGGAAGTTGAATAGAAAAATGACTTCAATAAAATTGGAAGTCGAATAAAAATAAAAATGGAAGTTGCAGAAAATTAAATATGGAAGTTCATTCAAGAAACAACTATACCGTAACGATCTATTTGGAAATTAAATTGAAAAGTAAGTTTAATAGAAAAGTAAATTGAATAAAAATGGAAGCTGAATAAAAATAAAAATGAAAGTTGCATGAAATTAAAAATGGAAGCTCAATCCAGAAACCACTATACCTTAACGATCTATTTGGAAATCAAATAAAAAAGGAAGTTGAATAGAAAAAAAAACTTGAAGAAAAAAAGAAGTTGTATATAAATAAAAATGGAAGTTGCAGAAAATTAAAAATGGAAGTTCATTCAAGAAACCACTATACATTAACGATCTAATGGAAATTAAATAAAAAAGGAAGTTGAATAGAAAAATAACTTGAATAAAAATGAAAGTTGAATAAAAATAAAAATTGAAATTGCATAAAATTAAAAATGGAAGTTCATTAAAGAAACCACTATACCTTAACGATCTGTTTGGAAATTAAATAAAAAAAGAAGTTTAAAAGAAAA
The DNA here is from genome assembly GCF_055761805.1 of Camellia sinensis. NCBI lineage: Eukaryota > Viridiplantae > Streptophyta > Magnoliopsida > Ericales > Theaceae > Camellia > Camellia sinensis. The sequence goes on along the minus strand of NC_138962.1, from coordinate 7,847,437 downwards.
GTAAATTGAATAAAAATGAAAGTTGAATAAAAATAAAAGTGAAAGTTGCAAAAAATTAAAAATGGAAGTTCAATCCAGAAACCACTATACCTTAACAATCTATTTGGAAATTAAATAAAAAAGGAAGTTGATTAGAAAAGAAACTTGAATAAAAAAAGAAGTTGAATAGAAATAAAAATGGAAATTGCAGAAAATTAAAATTGGAAGTTCATTCAAGAAACCACTATACCTTAACGATCTATTTGGAAATTTAATAAAAAGGGAAGTTGAGTAGAAAAATGACCTGAATAAAAATGGAAGTCGAATAAAAATAAAAATGGAAGTTGCAGAAAATTAAAAATGGAAACTCATTCAAGAAACCACTATACCTTAACGATCTATTTGGAAATTAAATAAAAAAGGAAGTTGAGTAGAAAAGAAACTTGAATGAAAAAGGAAGTTAAATAAAAATAAAAATGGAAGTTGCAGAAAATTAAAAATGTAAGTTCAATCAAGAAACCACTATACCTTAACGATCAATTTGGAAATTAAATAAAAAAGGAAGTTTACTAGAAAAGTAAATTGAATAAAAATGGAAGTTGAATAAAAATAAAAATGAAAGTTGCATAAAATTAAAAATGGAAGTTCAATCCAGAAACCACTATACCTTAACGATCTATTTGGAAATTAAATAAAAATGGAAGTTGAATAAAAAAAAAACTTGAAGAAAAAAAGAAGTTGTATAGAAATAAAAATGGAAGTTGCAGAAAATTAAAATTGGAAATTCATTTAAGAAACCACTATACCTTAACGATGTATTTGGAAATTAAATAAAAAAAGGAAGTTGAATAGAAAAATGACTTGAATAAAATTGGAAGTCGAATAAAAATAAAAATGGAAGTTGCAGAAAATTAAAAATGGAAGTTCATTCAAGAAACCACTATATCTTAACGAACTATTTGGAAATTAAATAAAAAAGGAAGTGTAAAAGAAAAGTAAATTGAATAAAAATGGATGTTGAATAAAAATAAAAGTGGAAGTTGCAGAAAATTAAAAATGGAAGTTCAATCCAGAAACCACTATACCTTATCGATCTATTTGGAAATTAAATAAAAAAGGAAGTTGAGTTGAAAAGAAACCTGAACAAAAAAGGAAGTCAAATAAAAATAAAAATGGAAGTTGCAGAAAATTAAGAATGGTGGTTCATTCAAGAAACCACTATACCTTAACGATCTATTTGGAAATTAAATAAAAAAAGAAGTTGAATAGAAAAATGACTTGAATAAAAATGGAAGACGAATAAATATAAAAATGGAAGTTGCAGAAAATTAAAAATGGAAATTCATTCAAGAAACCACTATACCTTAACGATCTGCTTGGAAATTAAATAAAAAAGGAAGTTTAATAGAAAAGTATATTGAATAAAAATGGCAGTTGAATAAAAATAAAAGTGAAAGTTCCATAAAATTAAAAATGGAAGTTCAATCCAGAAACCATTATACCTTAACGATCTGTTTAGAAATTAAATAAAAAAAGAAGTTGAATAGAAAAAAAAACTTGAAGAAAAAAAGAAGTTGTATAGAAATAAAAATGGAAGTTGCAGAAAATTAAAATTGGAAGTTCATTTAAGAAACCACTATAGCTTAACGATATATTTGGAAATTAAATAAAAAAGGAAGTTGAATGGAAAAATGACTTGAATAAAATTGGAAGTCGAATAAAAATAAAATGAAGTTGCAGAAAATTAAAAATTGAAGTTCATTAAAGAAACCACTATAACTTAACGATCTATTTGGAAATTAAATGAAAAAGGAAGTGTAAAAGAAAAGTAAATTGAATAAAAATGGAAGTTGAATAAAAATAAAAATGAAAGTTGCATAAAATTAAAAATGGTAGTTCAGTCCAGAAACCACAATACCTTAACGATATATTTGGAAATTAAATAAGAAAGGAAGTTGAGTAGAAAAGAAACCTGAACAAAAAAGGAAGTTAAATAAAAATAAAAATGGAAGTTGCAAAAAATTAAGAATGGTAGTTCATTCAAGAAACCACTATACCTTAACGATCTATTTGGAAATTAAATAAAAAAGGAAGTTGAATAGAAAAATGACCTGAATAAAAATGGAAGTCGAATAAAAATAAAAATGGTAGTTGCAGAAAATTAAAAATGGAAATTCATTCAAGAAACCACTATACCTTAAAGATCTATTTGGAAATTAAATAAAAAAGAAAGTTGAGTAGAAAAGACACTTGAATGAAAAAAGAAGTTAAATAAAAATAAAAATGGAAGTTCATTCAAGAAACCACTATACCTTAACGATCTATTTGGAAATTAAATAAAAAAGGAAGTTTAATCGAAAAGTAAATTGAATAAAAATGGAAGTCGAATAAAAATAAAAATGGAAGTTGCAGAAAATTAAAAATGGAAGTTCATTCAAGAAACCACTATACCTTAACGATCTATTTGGAAATTAAATAAAAAAGAAAGTTGAGTAGAAAAGAAACTTGAATGAAAAAGGAAGTTAAATAAAAATAAAAATGGAAGTTGCAGAAAATTAAAAATGAAAGTTCAATCAAGAAACCACTATACCTTAACGATCTATTTGGAAATTAAATAAAAAAAGGAAGTTTAATAGAAAAGTAAATTGAATAAAAATAGAAGTTGAATAAAAATAAAAATGAAAGTTGCATAAAATTAAAAATGGAAGTTCATTACAAAAACCACTATACCTTAACGATCTATATGGAAATTAAATAAAAATGGAAGTTGAATAGAAAAAAAACTAGAAGAAAAAAAGAAGTTGTATAAAAATAAAAATGGAAGTTGAAGAAAATTAAAATTGGAAATTCATTTATGAAACCACTATACCTTAACGATGTATTTGGAAATTAAACAAAAAAAGGAAGTTGAATAGAAAAATGACTTGAATAAAATTGGAAGTCGAATAAATATAAAAATGGAAGTTGCAGAAAATTAAAAATTGAAGTTCATTCAAGAAACCACTATATCTTAACGATCTATTTGGAAATTAAATAAAAAAAGGAATTTTAATAGAAAAGTAAATTGAATAAAAATGGAAGTTGAATAAAAATAAAAGTGAAAGTTGCATAAAATTAATAATGGAAGTTCAATCCAGAAACCACTATACCTTAACAATCTATTTGAAAATTAAATAAAAAAGGAAGTTGATTAGAAAAGAAACTTGAATAAAAAAAGAAGTTGAATAGAAATAAAAACGGAAGTTGCAGAAAATTAAGAATGGTGGTTCATTCAAGAAACCACTATACCTTAACGATCTATTCGGAAATTAAATAAAAAAGGAAGTTGAATAGAAAAATGACTTGAATAAAAATGGAAGACGAATAAATATAAAAATGGAAGTTGCAGAAAATTAAAAATGGAAATTCATTCAAGAAACCACTATACCTTAACGATCTGTTTGGAAATTAAATTAAAAAGGAAGTTTAATACAAAAGTAAATTGAATAAAAATAGCAGTTGAATAAAAATAAACGTGAAAGTTGCATAAAATTAAAAATGGAAGTTCAATCCAGAAACCACTATACCTTAACGATCTGTTTAGAAATTAAATAAAAACGGAAGTTGAACAGAAAAAAAAAAACTAAAAGAAAAAAAGAAGTTGTATAGAAATGAAAATGGAAGTTGCAGAAAATTAAAATTGGAAGTTCATTTCAGAAACCACTATAGCTTAACGATATATTTTGAAATTAAATAAAAAAGGAAGTTGAATAGAAAAATGACTCTAATAAAATTGGAAGTCGAATAAAAATAAAAATGGAAGTTGCAGAAAATTAAAAATTGAAGTTCATTAAAGAAACCACTATAACTTAACGATCTATTTGGAAATTAAATAAAAAAGGAAGTGTAAAAGGAAAGTAAATTGAATAAAAATGGAAGTTGAATAAAAATAAAAATGAAAGTTGCATAAAATTAAAAATGGTAGTTCAGTCCAGAAACCACAATACCTTAACGATCTATTTGGAAATTAAATAAAAAAGGAAGTTGAGTAGAAAAGAAACTTGAACAAAAAAGGAAGTTAAATAAAAATAAAAATGGAAGTTGCAAAAAATTAAGAGTGGTAGTTCATTCAAGAAACCACTATACCTTAACGATCTATTTGAAAATTAAATAAAAAAGGAAGTTTAACAGAAAAGTAAATTGAATAAAAATGGAAGTTGAATAAAAATAAAAATGGAAGTTGCATAAAATTAAAAATGGAAGTTCAATACAGAAACCACTATACCTTAACGATATATTTGGAAATTAAATAAAAATGGAAGTTGAATAAAAAAAAAACTAGAAGAAAAAATGAAGTTGTATAGAAATAAAAATGGAAGTTGCAGAAAATTAAAATTGGAAATTCATTTAAGAAACCACTATACCTTAACGATCTATTTGGAAATTTAATAAAAAAGGAAGTTGAATAGAAAAATGACCTGAATAAAAATGGAAGTCAAACAAAAATAAAAATGGAAGTTGCAGAAAATTAAAAATGGAAACTCATTCAAGAAACCACTATACCTTAACGATCTATTTGAAAATTAAATAAAAAAATGAAGTTTAATAGAAAAGAAAATTGAATAAAAATAGAAGTTGAATAAAAATAAAAGTGAAAGTTGCATAAAATTAAAAATGGAAGTTCAATCCATGTAACGCCCTCGAAAATAAACCCATTAAATATATATAACATCAACATGCAATGTTAAAAAGGAGACAGTTCATTATAATATTCATCAGAGTCTTACCAAATAAAAACATTACATGTAACATCAAATTAAATGCCCTACAGGCTTACATCTTTCCAAGCCAACACTTGGACACAAAAGTATGAGTTCTAACTCAAATACAAATAAAGCCCTAGGCTTGAGTGTTTACATGTACTAACAATGAAAAACAAATAACTGAAAATAGTCTTCAAAAATCCAAGTCCTTCCAAGCTAAGTTCTTGGAGGTAGCTTATCACCTGAACCTGAAAATGATGTTCCCATATAGGGTGAGCCACAGCCCAGTAGAAATATACTAAACCAAATATAAGCATTGAATAAAGCAATAGCATTCAATAGATGGTTAACCAAGATAATCAATTACATCATTATACAGTTTCATGACACTAATGTCTAAGACACGTTTTACTTTCCAACATTATCAATATGGCTCAGAACCTGGCCAAACTTACAACAGTGAACTATATATATATCATATTCACATTCTTCCAATGTCAACAAACAAATGAGACTCAGGCTCAAATCAATACACTTCATACTTCCCATTTGATACACATTTTAGTGCTGTATCAATAAAAACACTTCGATATAAATAAGCACACATAAAAGTGATGCTAATGGAGTCCATCCCCTATCTCCTCCCAAACAAAATCCGGTTTAGAGGTCCATCCCCTATCTTCCCCTAAACCGTGGAGTACATCCCCTATCTCCTCCCACACAAAACAATGTATGTAAACACATAACATATACAACACAATCAATACACATAATGTTTGTATTAATTCAACAGTCAAAATTGATGACTTAATCAATGATTAATTTCAGTTATCCCTAATCCACATGCAGTGTCTACAACAATCACGACTATCCTCCACCGATAGCCCAAAACAGTTATTTCTAGACTTGGAAATAATTATATCATCAATTCAATAGGCGAGTGATTTAAATTATCCAACTACACCATTTAATCAATAAATTCCCCCAATTTCATGAATTTAACCAAAGTCCCCAATTCCCTTAAATTAATTATACAAATTAATTAATTAATACAACTAGGGTTTTTCCCAAAATTATCAAAGTAACCCCAACATATCAATATACCAAAACTTAGAACAAAACTTATAAAATGGAGTAGGAAATCCCTACCTCGAAGAAATAGCCCCAAAAGAGAAGATGGAGATGAAGACCCAAACTCCAAAGTGCTCCAAACTACCAACAATTCAGATTAAACGAAGCCCTCGACTCACACACTCTTGTTAACGAAGGATCTAGGGTAGAAACACACCCTAAGTGGATCAAATCTAAGAGAGAAGGTGAGCAGGGTGAGAGAGAAGTCGGACCTTAGGGTTTGGAATCTAAAAAGAGGATGAAAAACTGATTAAAAACCCGCTGCTGTCTAATTAAACTGGACAGGCTCGCTCGAGCGAAGACTTGGTCGCTCGAGCGACCAGACACAAGAAATCCTTGCTCGAGTGAAGAAAATCTCGCTCGAGCCAAGAATGCAATACTTCAGGTCTATACTAGACGCAAACTCTCGCTTGAGCGACCAAACCTCGGCTCGAGCGAAGAACCAAAAACAACAGCTCGCTCGAGCGACCAACTCCTCGCTCGAGCGAAGATCCAAAATTCTGGACAGCAACACTTGGTTTCCAAACCCAACCAACCTAAAACAAACCTGCCCAACACATCCTATAACTCCAAATGAGAAAATAAGGGACAACAACAACAATTATACAATGACAGAATCTACGGAACCTAAGTCCGGATACAATAATCAAATGGGAAAAGACCGGGGTCGCTACAATCCAGAAACAACTGTACCTTAACGATCTCTTTGGAAATTAAATAAAAAAGGAAGTTGAATAGAAAAGAAACTTGAATAAAAGAAGAAGTTGAATAGAAATAAAAATGGAAGTTGCAGAAAATTAAAAATGGAAGTTCATTCAAGAAACCACTATACCTTAACGATCAATTTGGAAATGAAATAGAAAAGGAAGTTTAATAGAATAGTAAATTGAATAAAAATGGAAGTTGAATAAAAATAAAAATGAAAGTTGCAAAAAAATAAAAATGGTAGTTCAGTCCAGAAACCACTATACCTTAACGATCTATTTAGAAATTAAATGAAAAAGGAAGTTGAGTAGAAAAGAAACCTGAACAAAAAAGGAAGTTAAATAAAAATGAAAATGGAAGTTGCAAAAAATTAAGAATGGTAGTTCATTCCAGAAACCAATATACCTTAACGATCTATTTGGAAATTAAATAAAAAAGGAAATTGAATAGAAAAATGACCTGAATAAAAATGGAAGTCGAATAAAAATAAAAATGGAAGTTGCAGAAAAGTAAAAATGGAAATTCATTCAAGAAACCACTATACCTTAACGATCTATTTGGAAATTAAATAAAAAAGGAAGTTTAATAGAAAAATAAATTGAATAAAAATGGAAGTTGAATAAAAATAAAAGTGAAAGTTGCATATAATTAAAAATGGAAGTTCAATCCAGAAACCACTATACCTTAACGATCTATTTGGAAATTAAATAAAAAAGGAAGTTGAATAGAAAAGTAAATTGAATAAAAATGGAAGTCGAATAAAAATAAAAATGGAAGTTGCAAAAAATTAAAATTGGAAGTCCATTCAAGAAACCACTATACCTGAACGATCTATTTGGAAATTAAATAGAAAAGGAAGTTGAGTAGAAAAAAACTTGAAAGAAAAAAAAAAGTTAATTAAAAATAAAAATGGAAGTTCATTCAAGAAACCACTATACCTTAACGATCTATTTGGAAATTAAATAAAAAAGGAAGTTTAATCGAAAAGTAAATTGAATAAAAATGGAAGTCGAATAAAAATAAAAATGGAAGTTGCAGAAAATTAAAAATGGAAGTTCATTTAAGAAACCACTATACCTTAACGATTTATTTGGAAATTAAATAAAAAAGAAAGTTGAGTAGAAAAGAAACTTGAATGAAAAACGAAGTTAAATAAAAATAAAAATGGAAGTTGCAAAAAATTAAAAATGAAAGTTCAATCAAGAAACCACTATACCTTAACGATCTATTTGGAAATTAAATAAAAAAGGAAGTTAAATAGAAAAGCAAATTGAATAAAAATGGAAGTTGAATAAAAATAAAAATGAAAGTTGCATAAAATTAAAAATGGAAGTTCAATATAGAAACCACTATACCTTAACGATCTATTTGGAAATTAAATAAAAATGGAAACTGAATAAAAAAAAAAACTAGAAGAAAAAAAGAAGTTGTAAAGAAATAAAAATGGAAGTTGCAGAAAATTAAAATCGGTAATTCATTTAAGAAACCACTATACCTTAACGATCTATTTGGAAATTAAATAAAAATGGAAGTTGAATAAAAAAAAACTAGAAGAAAAAAAGAAGTTGTATAGAAATAAAAATGGAAGTTGCAGAAAATTAAAATTGGTAATTCATTTAAGAAACCACTATACCTTAACGATGTATTTGGAAATGAAATAAAAAAAGGAAGTTGAATAGAAAATTGACTTGAATAAAATTGGAAGTCGAATAAAATTAAAAATGGAAGTTCATTCAAGAAACCACTATATCTTAACGATCTATTTGGAAATTAAATAAAAAAGGAAGGTTAATAGAAAAGTAAATTGAATAAAAATGGAAGTTGAATAAAAATAAAAGTGAAAGTTGCTTAAAATTAAAAATGGAAGTTCAATCCAGAAACCACTATACCTTAACAACCTATTTGGAAATTAAATAAAAAAAGAAGTTGATTAGAAAAGAAACTTGAATAAAAAAAGAAGTTGAATAGAAATAAAATTGGAAGTTGCAGAAAATTAAAATTGGAAGTTGATTCAAGAAACCACTATACCTTAACAATCTATTTGGAAATTTAATAAAAAAGGAAGTTGAATAGAAAAATGACCTGAATAAAAATGGAAGTCGAATAAAAATAAAAATGAAAGTTGCAGACAATTAAAAATGGAAACTCACTCAAGAAACCACTATACCTTAACGATCTATTTGGAAATTAAATAAAAAAATGAAGTTTAATAGAAAAGTAAATTGAATAAAAATGGAAGTTGAATAAAAACAAAAATGAAAGTTGCATAAAATTAAAAATGGAAGTTCAATCCAGAAACCACTATACCTTAACGATCCATTTGGAAATTAAATAAAAAAGGAAGTCGAGTAGAAAAGAAACTTGAATGAAAAAAGAAGTTAAATAAAAATAAAAATGGAACTTCATTCAAGAAACCACTATACCTTAACGATCTATTTGGAAATTAAATAAAAAAAGAAGTTTAATCGAAAAGTAAATTGAATAAAAATGGAAGTCGAATAAAAATAAAAATGGAAGTGGCAGAAAATTAAAAATGGAAGTTCATTCAAGAAACCACTATACCTTAACGATCTATTTGGAAATTAAATAAAAAAGGAAGTTGAGTAGAAAAGAAACTTGAATGAAAAAGGAAGTTAAATAAAAATAAAAATGGAAGTTGCAGAAAATTAAAAATGGAAGTTCAATCAAGAAACCACTATACCTTAACGATTTATTTGGAAATTAAATAAAAAAGGAAGTTTAATAGAAAAGTAAATTGAATAAAAATGGAAGTTGAATAAAAATAAAAATGAAAGTTGCATAAAATTAAAAATGGAAGTTCAATCCAGAAACCACTATACCTTAACGATCTATTTGGAAATTAAATAAAAAAGGAAGTCGAGTAGAAAAGAAACTTGAATGAAAAAAGAAGTTAAATAAAAATAAAAATGGAAGTTCATTCAAGAAACCACTATACCTTAACGATCTATTTGGAAATTAAATAAAAAAAGAAGTTTAATCGAAAAGTAAATTGAATAATAATGGAAGTCGAATAAAAATAAAAATGGAAGTGGCAGAAAATTAAAAATGGAAGTTCATTCAAGAAACCACTATACCTTAACGATCTATTTGGAAATTAAATAAAAAAAGAAGTTGAGTAGAAAAGAAACTTGAATGAAAAAGGAAGTTAAATAAAAATAAAAATGGAAGTTGCAGAAAATTAAAAATGGAAGTTCAATCAAGAAACCACTATACCTTAACGATTTATTTGGAAATTAAATAAAAAAGGAAGTTTACTAGAAAAGTAAATTGAATAAAAATGGAAGTTGAATAAAAATGAAAATGAAAGTTGCATAAAATTAAAAATGGAAGTTCAATCCAGAAAGCACTATACCTTAACGATCTATTTGGAAATTAAATAAAAAAGGAAGTTGAGTAGAAAAGAAACAAGAATGAAAAAGGAAGTTAAATAAAAATAAAATTGAAAGTTGCAGAAAATTAGAAATGGAAGTTCATTCAAGAAACCATTATACCTTAACGATCTATTTGGAAATGAAATAGAAAAGGAAGTTTAATAGAAAAGTAAATTGAATAAAAATGGAAGTCGAATAAAAATAAAAATGAAAGTTGCATAAAATTAAAAATGGAAGTTCAATGCAGAAACCACTATACCTTAACGATCTATTTGGAAATTAAATAAAAAGGAAGTTGTGTACAAAAGAAACTTGAATGAAAAAGGAAGTAAAATAAAAATAAAAATGGAAGTTGCAGAAAATTACAAATGGAAGTTCATTCAAGAAACCACTATACCTTAACGATCTATTTGGAAATTAAATAAAAAAGGAAGTTGAGTAGAAAAGAAACTTGAATGAAAAAGGAACAAATAAAAATAAAAATGGAAGTTGCAGAAAATTAAAAATGGAAGTTCAATCAAGAAACCACTATACCTTAATGATTTATTTGGAAATTAAATAAAAAAGGAAGTTTACTAGAAAAGTAAATTGAATAAAAATGGAAGTTGAATAAAAATAAAAATGAATGTTGCATAAAATTAAAAAATGGAAGTTCAATCCAGAAACCACTATACCTTAACGATCTATTTGGAAATTAAATAAAAAATGAAGTTGAGTAGAAAAGAAACAAGAATGAAAAAGGAAGTTAAATAAAAATAAAATTGGAAGTTGCAAAAAATTAGAAATGGAAGTTCATTCAAGAAACCACTATACCTTAACGATCTATTTGGAAATGAAATAGAAAAGGAAGTTTAATAGAAAAGTAAATTGAATAAAAATGGAAGTTGAATAAAAATAAAAATGAAAGTTGCATAAAATTAATAATGGAAGTTCAATGCAGAAACCACTATACCTTAGCGATCTATTTAGAAATTAAATAAAAAGGAGGTTGAGTACAAAAGAAACTTGAATGAAAAAGGAAGTAAAATAAAAATAAAAATGGAAGTTGCAGAAAATTAAAAATGGAAGTTCATTCAAGAAACCACTATACCTTAACGATCTATTTGGAAATTAAATAAAAAAAGAAGTTGAATAGAAAAATAACTTGAATAAAAATGAAAGTTGAATAAAAATAAAAAAATGGAAATTGCATAAAATTAAAAAAGGAAGTTCAATCCAGAAACCACTATACGTTAACGATCTATTTGGAAATTAAATAAAAAAGGAAGTTGAGTAGAAAAGAAACTTGATTGAAAAATGAAGTTAAATAAAAATAAAAATGGAAGTTGCACAAATTAAAAATGGATGTTCATTCAAGAAACCATTATGCGTAACGATCTATTTGGAAATTAAATAAAAAAGGAAGTTGAGTAGAAAGGAAACTTTAATGAAAAAGGAAGTTAAATAAAATTAAAAATGGAAGTTGCAGAAAATTAAAAATGGAAGTTCATTCAAGAAACCACTATACCTTAACGATCTATTTAGAAATTAAATAGAAAAAGAAGTTTAATAGAAAAGTAAATTGAATAAAAATAGAAGTTGAATAAAAATAAAAATGAAAGTTGCATAAAATTAAAAATGGAAGTTCAATCCAGAAACCACTATACGTTAACGATCTATTTGGAAATTAAAAAAAAAAGGAAGTTGAATAGAAAAGTAAATTGAATAAAAATGGAAGTCAAATAAAAATAAAAATGGAAGTTGCAGAAAATTAAAATTGGAAGTCCATTCAAGAAACCACTATACCTTAACGATCTATTTGGAAATTAAATAGAAAAGGAAGTTTAATAGAAAAGAAATTGAATAAAAATGGAAGTTGAATAAAAATAAAAATGCAAAAAAATAGAAGTTGAATAAAAATAAAAATGAAAGTTGCATAAAATAAAAAGTGGAAGTTCAATCTAGAAACCACTATACCATAACGATCTATTTGGAAATTAAATAAAAAAGGAAGTTGAACAGAAAAGTAAATTAAATAAAAATGGAAGTCAAATAAAAATAAAAATAGAAGTTGCAGAAAATTAAAAATGGAAGTTCAATCAAGAAATTACTATATCTTAACGATCTATTTGGAAATTAAATAAAAAAGGAAGTTTAATAGAAAAGTAAATTGAATAAAAATAGAAGTCGAATAAAAATAAAAATGGAAGTTGCAAAAAATTAAAAATAGAAGTTCATTCAAAAAACCACTATACCTTAACGATCTATTTGAAAATTAAATAAAAATGGAAGTTTAATAGAAAAGTAAATTGAATAAAAATGGAAGTTGAATAAAAATAAAAAAGAAAGTTGCATAAAATTAAAAATGGAAGTTCAATCCAGAAACCACTATACCTTAACGATCTATTTGGAAATTAAATAAAAAAGGAAGTTGAATAGAAAAAAAACTTGAAGAAAAAAAGAAGTTGTATATAAATAAAAATGGAAGTTGCAGAAAATTAAAATTGGAAGTTCATTTAAGAAACCATTATACCTTAACGATGTATTTGGAAATTAAATAAAGAAAGGAAGTTGAATAGAAAAATGACTTGAATAAAATTGGATGTCGAATAAAAATGAAAATGGAAGTTGCAGAAAATTAAAAATGGAAGTTCATTCAACAAACCACAATACCTTAACGATCTATTTGGAAATTCAATTGAAAATGAAGTTTAATAGAAAAGTAAATTGAATAAAAATGTAAGTTGAATAAAAATAAAAATGAAAGTTGCATAAAATTAAAAATGGAAGTTCATTCAAGAAACCATTTTACCTTAACGATCTACTTGGAAATTAAATAAAAATGGAAGTTGAATAGAAAAGAAACTTGAATAAAAGAAGAAGTTGAATAGAAATAAAAATGGAAGTTGCAGAAAATTAAAAATGGAAGTTCATTCAAGAAACCACTATACCTTAACGATCTATTTGGAAATGAAATAGAAAAGGAAGTTTAATAGAAAAGTAAATTGAATAAAAATGGAAGTTGAATAAAAATAAAAATGAAAGTTGCATAAAATTAAAAATGGTAGTGCAGTCCAGAAAGCACTATAACTTAACGATCTGTTTGGAAATTAAATAAAAAAGGAAGTTTAATAGAAAAATAAATTTAATAAAAATGGAAGTTGAATAAAAATCAAAATGAAAGTTGCATAAAATTAAAAATGGAAGTTCAATCCAGAAACCACTATACCTTAACGATCTATTCAGAAATTAAATAAAAAAAGGAAGTTGAGTAGAAAAGAAAGTTGAATGAAAAAAAATGTTAAATAAAAATAAAAATGGAAGTTGCAGAAAATTAAAAACATAAGTTCATTCAAGAAACCACTATACCTTAACGATCTATTTGGAAATTAAATAAAAAAGGAAGTTTAATAGAAAAATAACTTGAATAAAAATGGTAGTCGAATAAAAATAAAAATGGAAGTTGCTGAAAATTAAAAATATAAGTTCATTCAAGAAACCACTATACCACAACGATCTATTCGGAAATTAAATAAAAAAGGAAGTTGAATAAAAATAAAAATGAAAGTTGCATTAAATTAAATATGGAAGTTCAATCCAGAAACCACTATACCTTAACGATCTACTTGGAAATTAAATAAAAAAGGATGTTTAGTAGAAAAGTAAATTGAATAAAAATGGAAGTTGAATAAAAATAAAAATGGAAGTTGCAGAAAATTAAAAATGGAAGTTCATTCAAGAAACCACTATACCTTAACGACCTATTTGGAAATTAAATAAAAAAGGAAGTTTAAAAGAAAAGTAAATTGAATAAAAATAGAAGTTGAATAAAAACAAAAATGAAAGTTGCATAAAATTAAAAATGGAAGTTCAATCCAGAAACCACTATACCATAACGATCTATTTGGAAATTAAATAAAAAGGGAAGTTGAATAGAAAAAAAAACTTGAAGAAAAAAAGAAGTTGAATAGAAATAAAAATGGAAGTTGCAGAAAATTAAAAATAGAAGCTCTTTGAAGAAACCACTATACCTTAACTGTAAGAACCCACACTGCATGTCCTCATCATGTTCATGAGCATCGGTATGATTATGACTTGTTTAGCTTGCGTGTGTATGTTGTGATTTGTTTCGCCTGAGCTAATGCGATCCATGTCTTGATTTGAAGCCTTGTGATTTGTCTAAGTGTAGTATGCTTGTCTTGTTCCTTCCTTGATGTGAAACTTAGGTTACGCCTTGCCTGAGTTATGCTAGCCGATGTTATTCCAAGCCGAGGTCATCCTTAGTCTAGTATTAGTATCTTGAAACCCCTTGTCGACCTCAGTTCTTGCCTTGACCACATTAGCCGAGATGTTACCTTGCACCCAAGTGATCTCGTCCTGGAGTGGTATGACCCAGACTCAGGTGTGGCGCATCTAGGCCAAGATGTGGCACAGCTTAGTCAAGTGTTGTCCTTCCTAGCCGAGGTCATTGTCACCTTAGTTGCCGAAGTCTTTTGTTAGCCGACGTCACCCCTTGCCGGAGTGCCACTCCGTGTAGCTTGTTAGATATGCCTTGTTGTTAGCCGATGTCATAGCCTGTCAGAGAGCCCATACCGCTTTGCTTGTTGAACACCCTTCCACCATGCTTTGTCTGGTCTGTCAGTCACCTTTTCAGGTAGAACCCAATCAGTCGCCGCCACGTGTCTCAGCAGAAGGTTAACCCCAGAACCGGGTATAGAAAACTATCATTTGGTGTCATAAACTTGCCTTGTAGAGAGAGAGAAGCTCTAGAAGAGGGAGAAGAGTTCTTGAGAGAGAAGTAGATCTTCAAGCTTGATTCCTAGAGATCGAACCGTTAGATCCGCGTTCTAAGGTTAGATTCTTGATCTGCTCATGATGTTCTTTATGTTTATGTTATTGCATTGCATGATTGAAAATGATTTGTAAGCCATGCATCGTTTTGAAGCTCGATTTTAGAAAGAGAAAATGACATTCATGTGTTCTTCAAGAAAGTCTTGTTTTGATCCGAAAGCTTGCATAAAGAATCATAATTTTGTGTTTGTTTCCGCAAGGATTCCAAGTACGGGTACCCAGGTCCATGTTTTCAAACTCATAGCACGAAAATCCCAGATTTGTGATGGCAGATTATGATCAAACATTCGTATTTTTCATGTTTTCACACTCATGTTCTTCATGTTTATCAGCAGAGGGAAACCCAGAGTTTCCCAACCTCTTTTCCTTGCATGTGGCCCTCGGGAACACACCTCGGCAAGGAGGTGTGGAACCTCGGCCTAGACCTGGTTGGTGCCCAGCATGTTTTCCGAAAACATTTGTGTAAATGAGAGACTTGTTTGAAAGCGCATTCAATAGGCTTTGCCATGTGTTGTAGGACTTGGGCTTGTCTCGACCCCGACGTGTGAAGAAACGATGTGAGTGGTATTTTTAATAAAGCTATGTTACACTTGCTTTCATAAATCTCGTCTTGCCTTGTTTTAAAAAGTACTTGATCTAGCATGAATGACTATCCCTATTTTGTATATCAAATGCTATCTTGTTTTGATGACTCGTCTTGAAAGTCCTTAGTTGCAGGGGACTATAATGCAACTGCACTCTTGTCTTGACAGTCCTTAGTGCTAGAGGACTCTAAACTTTCGCAGCACAGCTTGTCTTGACAGTCCTTAGTGCTAGAGGACTATAAACTTTCGCAGCACAGCTTGTCTTGAAAGTCCTTAGTTGCAGGGGACTATAATGCAACTGCACTCTTGTCTTGGGAATGTCATCACCCTCTTGTATTAAGTAGATGTAATAACATCCAAAGAACTTGAAAGGCCGTCAATGAACTTGATTTCCCTCTTGATTGTAAAGTATGCTATGTATTGTTTTGAAAGAAATCTTGGATATCAATCATGCAAAACCTTTATTTCTAATATCATTCACTGAGTATCCAAGCTCACCCTCTCTATATATATGTAGGTGATGAACAAGAAGGCATTGAGGCCTAGACGTGATTGCCGATGTGTTTTGGGCGTATAGCCGACATGTTTTGGATTTGCGTTTTGCATCGTCTTGAAGATTATGCTTCTCGGCTTATGTTTCTTTGTTTGTTTTGGCATATGTCGGCTTGAGAAGCCTTTTGGTCAGGATGTGTTTGTATCTCATTCTTGCTGTATCTAAATTGTAAGACTTGTAAAGATGTTTGATGTATGACATTCCATTGGACTTATGCACGGCTCTCATGGACTATTTAGATTTTGTATATGTATATATATTGCTTCCGCACTTGTAAGCCCCATATTTTATACTCTGATTGTGTGTGATTTTTGTAAGACGGCCTACGGTAACCTCGGGTTACTGGCCATCACGGCACCAAACTACTAGGGGCGGTTTGGGGGCGTGACAGAATGGTATCAGAGCACAAGATCCTTGTAGTACGTTAATCACACACCTTGAGTCCTAGAGAGCCTAGGATTTCCCTTAGAAGAATGTTAAGATTTCATCATATTGCTTGCTACTTGACTATGTGTGCATCGTTTTGGCCTAGACGCTCGTTACTTGCATATGTGTTATCTGTTTAGTTGTTTTAAAGTCTCATCTTGCATCCCCCCCCCTAGCATCATGAGGAGAGGTAGACCCCCGGTTGGCCGAGATCGATCGGAAGACAGGTTGGAGAGATTGGAAAGGTTAGTCGAAGGCTTGGTTCGTGAGCAGAGACAACCTAGGCCGCAGGATACTGGTACCACTTCTATGCATGCCGAACAGACGAATGGCCGATATGCAGCTCCACCCCCTCCAGTGCCACAAGTGCCTCCGCAGCAAGCTTTGTATGGGAACGACACGATAACTCTAATCAGAGAGTTCAAGAAGATGAAACCGCCTAGATTTCAGGGAGGCATAGAACCAATGAAAGCCGAGGCATGGGTTTTAGAGATGGAGAAGTTGTTTGAAGTTTTCCCCAGTACAGACGCCCAGAAGGTATCTCTGGCAGCATTCACATTAGACGACGATGCTCGTAGGTGGTGGATGATGGTCCGAGAAAGCAATCCGGGTTTGACTTGGGCAAAATTTTTGGAGTTGTTTTACAACAAGCATTTCCCCCTCAGCGTCCGAGACCGAAAGACCACGGAGTTTCAGAATCTGATCCAAGGGAACAAGACGGTCGTAGAATACGATCGTGCCTTTACTGAACTAGCGAGATATGCGCCTCATATGGTTGACGACGAGTACCGAAAGGCGAGGAAGTTCGAAAGTGGGTTGCGTGGACCGATACAAGATCGGGTCAATATGCTCAATATGCCGACGTACGCCGGAGTACTGGACAAGGCCATCCTGGCTGAAGCTAACTTGAACCGATACCAGAGTTCAGGTGAGGGTCAGAGGAAGAGACAGAGTTATGACAATCGCCGAGTTCCGTTCAATGCCAAGAAGAAGATAAGCACAGACAGTTCCAGCAACTCAAATCAGGAAGGTAACGTTAAGCCGATGTGCGCGAGTTGTGGAAAGCTACATTTCGGGGTTTGTCGTTGGGCAACAGGAGCTTGCTACGAGTGTGGCGAGATAGGCCATCGAGTGAAGGACTGCCCGAAAGCAAGGACCGATGATGGGAAGAGGACTGGAAGCACCTCGGGCTCTACACAGAAGAATAACATCGGGGGAATACAGGCGAGGCAAGGCAGAGTTTTTGCATTAGTACCAGGAGACGCCCAGAATGCCGAGGCGGTAGTGTCAGGTACCCTCTCAATTTGTTCTCAAGATGCATACGTATTGATTGATTCGGGTTCTACGCATTCATTTGTGTCCACTATATTCGCCGAGAAGTTGGATAGAGAATTAGAACCCCTTGATTATGTATTATCTGTGTCTACTCCATCTGGGAGAAATATGATTGTTACATCCATTTATAGGGCGTGTATTGCTATGATTGAGAGTGTAGAATTGTTAGTTGATTTGATGCCATTAAACATGACTCACTTCGATGTTATATTGGGAATGGATTGGTTAGTGGCGAATCATGCATCCATTAATTGTGTTACTAAGAACGTCACATTGAAGACCCCAAGTCAAGCCGAGGTCATTTTCCAGGGTAAAGGAGTAGTACCCCCACCTTACTTAATCTCATCCATGAAGGCCTACAAGTTGATCCAAAAAGGATGTAAGGGTTATTTATGCAGTATACTAAGTGATCTGAATGGAAATGTTGAGTTAGCCGACATACCCGTTGTTGAGGAATTCCCCGACGTCTTTCCGGATGAGTTGCCTGGCCACCTTGTCGATAGGGAAGTAGAGTTTATTGTGGACACCTTGTCAGGAACACAACCCATCTCCAAAACACCCTACAGAATGGCCCCAGCCGAACTTAGAGAGCTAAAATCGCAATTACAAGAATTGTTGGACAAAGGATTTGTTAGGCCGAGCACTTCACCGTGGGGAGCACCCGTTCTATTTGTTAGGAAAAAGGATGGCACACTTCGTCTTTGCATTGACTACAGAGAACTTAATAAGGTGACCATCAAGAACAAGTACCCATTGCCTAGAATCGACGATTTGCTTGATCAACTACGAGGAGCACGAGTCTTTTCCAAGATTGACCTTAGGTCAGGCTACCACCAGTTGAAGGTTAAAGCCGAGGACATTGAGAAAACCGCTTTTCGGACAAGATATGGTCACTACGAATTTTTGGTAATGCCCTTCGGAGTAACCAATGCCCCAGCAGCATTCATGGACCTGATGAACAGAGTCTTTAAGCCGTACCTAGATGAGTTCGTCATTATTTTTATCGACGACATATTGATCTATTCCGGGAGTGTGAGCGAGCACGAGAATCATCTGAGACTTGCCCTACAGACCTTGAGAGATAAGAAGTTGTACGCCAAGTTAAGTAAATGCGAGTTTTGGCTTTCCAGCATTTCATTTCTAGGGCATGTGATCAATGAAGACGGTATATCAGTTGACCCCAGTAAGATTGAAGCCATTGTGAATTGGCCGACGCCGACCAACGTGTCCGAGGTTCGTAGTTTTCTGGGTTTGGCAGGTTATTACAGAAAGTTTGTGAAGGACTTCTCGAGGATCGCAGTGCCATTGACACAACTAACCAAGAAGGGAGCAGCTTATGAATGGACCAATGAAAGGGAATCAGCTTTCCAGGAACTGAAGACGAGGTTAGTCACAGCACCAGTTCTAGTACTACCATCAACTAATGAGGAATTTCAGATTTACAGTGATGCTTCACATAAAGGTTTGGGTTGCGTGTTAATGCAAGAAGGTAAAGTCATAGCGTACGCGTCTCGTCAGTTGAAGCCCAATGAAAAGAATTATCCTACCCATGATTTGGAGCTAGCTGCCGTGGTTTTTGCCTTGAAGATATGGCGTCATTACCTGTACGGAACATCTTGCCAAGTTTTCACCGACCACAAGAGTCTGAAATACTTGTTCACCCAGAAAGAGTTAAATATGAGGCAGAGAAGATGGCTCGAGCTGTTGAAGGACTACGACATGCAGATTCAGTATCACCCAGGTAAGGCAAACTCCGTAGCCGACGCATTAAGCAGGAAACTAGTCGGAAGTTTGGCGTGTCTGGCAACGGTCTCAGCGGAACCGACCATCGTTGAGGAAGTGAAGAACAGGCAGATGGAAGATAAGTTCCTAAAAAGGGTAATTGATGAATTCGTCTCCAAGCCGAGGCCAGGTTACACAGTGGAAAATCAGGTGCTTAGGTTCGAAGGAAGATTGTGTGTAGCCGACGTACCAGAGTTAAAAAGGAAGATTTTGCAAGAGGCCCATAGTTCCAAATTTGCCATTCATCCAGGGAGCACCAAGATGTATCGGGACGTAAAGCGGACCTTTTGGTGGCCAAACATGAAAAGAGAGATAGCCGAGTTTGTATCTCAGTGTCTGTGTTGTCAGCGAGTGAAGGCAGAACACCAGAGACCAGCAGGACTTCTTCAACCCTTGTCAATTCCTGAGTGGAAATGGGAGCACATCTCCATGGATTTCGTAGTGGGTTTGCCGAGGACGCAAAGAGGTATGGATTCAATTTGGGTTATAGTTGACAGGTTTACTAAGTCAGCTCACTTTTTGCCGGTCAAGACTACATTCAATGCCAACCGACTTGCCGAATTGTACATGAATGAGATCGTTAGGCTTCATGGTGTGCCGATGTCCATTGTGTCAGACCGAGACCCGAAGTTCGTTTCTAGATTTTGGCAGAGTCTACAAGGAGCCTTGGGAACAGAGTTGAGATTTAGCACAGCCTTTCACCCCCAGACCGACGGACAGACAGAAAGAACGATTCAGACACTCGAAGACATGCTCAGACTGTGCGTGTTGGACTTCCAGGGAAGTTGGGAATCGCATTTGCCATTAGTAGAGTTCGCGTACAACAACAGTTATCAAGCCAGCATAGGCATGGCGCCGTATGAAGCTTTGTATGGAAGGGAGTGTAAATCGCCGATATGTTGGACTGAAGTAGGAGACAAAGCTCTAATTGGCCCCGAGTTGGTTCATATGACAACTGAAAAGATCAAACTCATTCAGCAGAGGATTAAAACTGCACAGAGTCGACAGAAGTGTTATGCCGACCAAAGAAGGAGGGAGTTAGAATTTGAAATAGGGGATCATGTATTTTTGAAGGTCTCGCCGATGACAGGAGTTTCGAGATTTGGGAAGAAGGGTAAACTTGCACCCCGATATATTGGGCCGTTTGAAATTCTTGAGAAAGTTAACACCGTTGCGTACAGACTCGCTTTGCCGCCAGATTTGAGCCAAGTCCACAGCGTGTTCCATGTTTCGATGCTGAGAAAATATATCCGAGACCCACTGCATGTAATAGATTACTCCGGGGTTGTAGTTAATGAAGACTTGGGCTACGAAGAGAAGCCGATGAGAATTATCGACAGACAAGTGAGGCAGTTGAGAAACAAGTCGATATCAATGGTGAAAATCGAATGGGAGAAGCATTATGGCGAGGAGGCCACATGGGAAAAAGAAGAGGAGATGAAAATCCGTTACCCGGAGTTATTCGTAGGACAAGGTAACTTAAGTTTGGGGACCAAACTTCTTTAAGGAGGGTAGACTGTAAGAACCCACACTGCATGTCCTCATCATGTTCATGAGCATCGGTATGATTATGACTTGTTTAGCTTGCGTGTGTATGTTGTGATTTGTTTCGCCTGAGCTAATGCGATCCATGTCTTGATTTGAAGCCTTGTGATTTGTCTAAGTGTAGTATGCTTGTCTTGTTCCTTCCTTGATGTGAAACTTAGATTACGCCTTGCCTGAGTTATGCTAGCCGATGTTATTCCAAGCCGAGGTCATCCTTAGTCTAGTATTAGTATCTTGAAACCCCTTGTCGACCTCAGTTCTTGCCTTGACCACATTAGCCGAGATGTTACCTTGCACCCAAGTGATCTCGTCCTGGAGTGGAATGACCCAGACTGAGGTGTGGCGCATCTAGGCCAAGATGTGGCACAGCTTAGTCAAGTGTTGTCCTTCCTAGCCGAGGTCATTGTCACCTTAGTTGCCGAAGTCTTTTGTTAGCCGACGTCACCCCTTGCCGGAGTGCCACTCCGTGTAGCTTGTTAGATATGCCTTGTTGTTAGCCGAAGTCATAGCCTGTCAGAGAGCCCATACCGCTTTGCTTGTTGAACACCCTTCCACCATGCTTTGTCTGGTCTGTCAGTCACCTTTTCAGGTAGAACCCAATCAGTCGCCGCCACGTGTCTCAGCAGAAGGTTAACCCCAGAACCGAGTATAGAAAACTATCATTTTGTGTCATAAACTTGCCTTGTAGAGAGAGAGAAGCTCTAGAAGAGGGAGAAGAGTTCTTGAGAGAGAAGTAGATCTTCAAGCTTGATTCCTAGAGATCGAACCGTTAGATCCGCGTTCTAAGGTTAGATTCTTGATCTGCTCATGATGTTCTTTATGTTTATGTTATTGCATTGCATGATTGAAAATGATTTGTAAGCCATGCATCGTTTTGAAGCTCGATTTTAGAAAGAGAAAATGACATTCATGTGTTCTTCAAGAAAGTCTTGTTTTGATCCGAAAGCTTGCATAAAGAATCATAATTTTGTGTTTGTTTCCGCAAGGATTCCAAGTACGGGTACCCAGGTCCATGTTTTCAAACTCATAGCACGAAAATCCCAGATTTGTGATGGCAGATTATGATCAAACATTCGTATTTTTCATGTTTTCACACTCATGTTCTTCATGTTTATCAGCAGAGGGAAACCCAGAGTTTCCCGACCTCTTTTCCTTGCATGTGGCCCTCGGGAACACACCTCGGCAAGGAGGTGTGGAACCTCGGCCTAGACCTGGTTGGTGCCCAGCATGTTTTCCAAAAACATTTGTGTACATGAGAGACTTGTTTGAAAGCGCATTCAATAGGCTTTGCCATGTGTTGTAGGACTTGGGCTTGTCTCGACCCCGACGTGTGAAGAAACGATGTGAGTGGTATTTTTAATAAAGCTATGTTACACTTGCTTTCATAAATCTCGTCTTGCCTTGTTTTAAAAAGTACTTGATCTAGCATGAATGACTATCCCTATTTTGTATATCAAATGCTATCTTGTTTTGATGACTCGTCTTGAAAGTCCTTAGTTGCAGGGGACTATAATGCAACTGCACTCTTGTCTTGACAGTCCTTAGTGCTAGAGGACTCTAAACTTTCGCAGCACAGCTTGTCTTGACAGTCCTTAGTGCTAGAGGACTATAAACTTTCGCAGCACAGCTTGTCTTGAAAGTCCTTAGTTGCAGGGGACTATAATGCAACTGCACTCTTGTCTTGGGAATGTCATCACCCTCTTGTATTAAGTAGATGTAATAACATCCAAAGAACTTGAAAGGCCGGCAATGAACTTGATTTCCCTCTTGATTGTAAAGTATGCTATGTATTGTTTTGAAAGAAATCTTGGATATCAATCATGCAAAACCTTTATTTCTAATATCATTCACTGAGTATCCAAGCTCACCCTCTCTATATATATGTAGGTGATGAACAAGAAGGCATTGAGGCCTAGACGTGATTGCCGATGTGTTTTGGGCGTATAGCCGACATGTTTTGGATTTGCGTTTTGCATCGTCTTGAAGATTATGCTTCTCGGCTTATGTTTCTTTGTTTGTTTTGGCATATGTCGGCTTGAGAAGCCTTTTGGTCAGGATGTGTTTGTATCTCATTCTTGCTGTATCTAAATTGTAAGACTTGTAAAGATGTTTGATGTATGACATTCCATTGGACTTATGCACGGCTCTCATGGACTATTTAGATTTTGTATATGTATATATATTGCTTCCGCACTTGTAAGCCCCATATTTTATACTCTGATTGTGTGTGATTTTTGTAAGACGGCCTACGGTAACCTCGGGTTACTGGCCATCACGGCACCAAACTACTAGGGGCGGTTTGGGGGCGTGACATTAACGATCTATTTGGAAATTAAATAAAAAAGGATGTTTAATAGAAAAATAAATTGAATAAAAATGGAAGTTGAATAAAAATAAAAGTGAAAGTTGCCTAAATTTAAAAATGGAAGTTCAATCCAGAAACCACTATACCTTAACGATCTATTTAGAAATTAAATAAAAAAGGTAGTTGAATGGAAAAGAAACTTGAATAAAAAAAGAAGTTGAATAGAAATAAAATGGAAGTTGCAGAAAATTAAAATTGGAAGTTCATTCAAGAAACCACTATACCTTAACGATCTATTTGGAAATTAAATAAAAAAAGTAGTTGAATAGAAAAATGACCTGAATAAAAATGGAAGTCGAATAAAAATAAAAATTGAAGTTGCAGAAAATTAAAAATGGAAGTTCATTCAAGAAACCACTATACCTTAACGATCTATTTGGAAATTAAATAAAAAATGAAGTTTAATAGAAAAGTAAATTGAATAAAAATGGATGTTGAATAAAAATAAAAGTGAAAGTTGTACAAAATTAAAAATGGAAGTTTAATCCAGAAACCACTATACCTTAACGATCTGTTTAGAAATTAAGTAAAAAAGGTAGTTGAATAGAAAACAAACTTGATTAAAAAATGGAGTTGAATAGAAATAAAAATGGAAGTTGCAGAAAATTAAAATTGGAAGTTCATTCAAGAAACCACTATACCTTAACGATCTATTTGGAAATTAAATAAAAAAGGATGTTTAATAGAAAAGTAAATTGAATAAAAATGGAAGTTGAATAAAAATAAAAGTGAAAGTTGCCTAAATTTAAAAGTGGAAGTTTAATCCAGAAACCACTATACCTTAACGATCTATTTAGAAATTAAATAAAAAAGGTAGTTGAATAGAAAAGAAACTTGAATAAAAAAAGAAGTTGAATAGAAATAAAAATGGAAGTTGCTGAAAATTAAAATTGGAAGTACATTCATGAAACCACTATACCTTAACGATCTATTTGGAAATTAAATAAAAAAGGAAGTTGAATAGAAAAATGACCTGAATAAAAATGGAAGTCGAATAAAAATAAAAATTGAAGTTGCAGAAAATTAAAAATGGAAGTTCATTCAAGAAACCACTATACCTTAACGATCTATTTGGAAATTAAATAAAAAAGGAAGTTTAATAGAAAAGTAAATTGAATAAAAATGGAAGTTGAATAAAAATAAAAGTGAAAGTTGCACAAAATTAAAAATAGAAGTTCAATCCAGAAACCACTATACCTTAACGATCTGTTTAGAAATTAAATAAAAAAGGTAGTTGAATAGAAAACAAACTTGATTAAAAAAAGAAGTTGAATAGAAATAAAAATGGAAGTTGCAGAAAATTAAAATTGGATGTTCATTCAAGAAACCACTATACCTTGACGATCTATTTGGAAATTAAATAAAAAATGATGTTTAATAGAAAAGTAAATTGAATAAAAATGGAAGTTGAATAAAAATAAAAGTGAAAGTTGCCTAAATTTAAAAATGGAAGTTCAATCCAGAAACCACTATACCTTAACGATCTATTTAGAAATTAAATAAAAAAGGTAGTTGAATAGAAAAGAAACTTGAATAAAAAAAGAAGTTGAATAGAAATAAAAGTGGAAGTTGCAGAAAATTAAAATTGGATGTTCATTCAAGAAACCACTATACCTTAACGATCTATTTGGAAACTAAATAAAAAAGGATGTTTAATAGAAAAGTAAATTGAATAAAAATGGAAGTTGAATAAAAATAAAAGTGAAAGTTGCCTAAATTTAAAAATGGAAGTTCAATCCAGAAACCACTATACCTTAACGATCTATTTAGAAATTAAATAAGAAAGGTAGTTGAATAGAAAACAAACTTGAATAAAAAAAAGAAGTTGAATAGAAATAAAAATGGAAGTTGCAGAAAATTAAAATTGGAAGTACATTCAAGAAACCACTATACCTTAACGATCTATTTGGAAATTAAATAAAAAAGGAAGTTGAATAGAAAAATGACCTGAATAAAAATGGAAGTCGAATAAAAATAAAAATTGAAGTTGCAGAAAATAAAAAATGGAAGTTCATTCAAGAAACCACTATACCTTAACGATCTATTTGGAAATTAAATAAAAAAGGAAGTTTAATAGAAAAGTGAATTGAATAAAAATGGAAGTTGAATAAAAATAAAAGTGAAAGTTGCATAAAATTAAAAGTGGAAGTTCAATCCAGAAACCACTATACCTTAACGATCTGTTTATAAATTAAATAAAAAAGGTAGTTGAATATAAAACAAACTTGAATAAAAAAAGAAGTTGAATAGAAATAAAAATGGAAGTTGCAGAAAATTAAAATTGGATGTTCATTCAAGAAACCACTATACCTGTAATAACCCGCATTCATGTCGTAGTCATGTTCATGTGCACTTGCATAACCTTGTCTTATTAAGTTTACATTCATGAATCTTATCTTGTTTTGCCTAAGAGTTATGTGCATGCTTTGTTCCTTCCTTGCCGTCTCAAGCCTAAGTCATGATCAAGCCTAGGTTATTCTGAGCCGAGGTCATCCTAAGCCTAGAACCACCTTAGAACCACTTTGGTTGACCTCTACCTTCGTCCTGGCATATTGGCCGAGATGTCATTATCTAGGCCGAGATGTGTATCATCTAGGCCGAGATGTTATCCTTGAACCCAAGTGATCTTAGTCCTAGATTGGTACGACCTAGACCGAGGTGTGGCACATCTAGGCCAAGGTGTGGCACAGCTTAGTCAAGTGTTGTCCTTCCTAGCGGAGGTCATTGTTCCCTACTTGCCGATGTCTTGCTCTTAGCCGAGATCATTACTCGCCAGAGTGCCCATATCGTCTTGCTTGTTGAACACACTTTGTCATGGTTTTGTCTTGCCACTCAGCCACCTTTCTATGTAGCACCAACCAGCCACTGCCACATGCCTCTGTAGAGGGTTAAGTCAGCCAGCAGACTTAGAAATGTATCATTTGCTATATGTCTTTGTTTGTGAGGAGAGAGAAGCTCTAGAAGAAGAAGAAGAAGTTTAGAGTGAGAGAGTGAGTTTCGAGCTTGATTCCTAGAGATCAAACCATTAGATTCGCGTATTGAGGTTAGATTCTTGATCTACTCTTGTCATTCTTATTGATCATCTAGCTGCATTGCATGATCGAACCCGTTTTGCATGTCATGCATCGATTTAAAGTTGGTTTTAGAAAGAGAAAATGGTGTTCATGTATTCATGAAAGAAAAGTCTTGCTCGATCTAAAAGTTTGCATTAAGTTTCGTGTTTTTGTGTTTGTTCTCACTAGATCCTTGAATATGGGTACCCAGGTCCATGTTTCTAAACTCATAGCATGAAATCTCAGATTTTGTAATAGCAAATCACGATCTTTGCATTTATCTTCCTCATAATCATGTTCATCTTATTCTTCAAGGAAGGGAAACCCAGATTTTCCCGACTTCATCCCTTTGAATGTGACCATAGAGGCCACACCTCGGCCAGGGGTTATAGAACCTCGGCCTAGACCTGGTAGTCACCCAGCATGTTTTTCCGAGATAAAGAATTGTGTTTGTTTTGATTCGACCTAGTCTTGGGGAATGCCGAGATCATCTGCATGCATGTGAAACTTGCTTGAAAGTGCATTCAATAGACTTTGCCATGTGTTTATAGGATTTGGACTTGCTTCAACCCCGACATTTGAAGAACTAAGTGAGTGGTATCTTTAATAAAGCTATGTTATAATGCTTTGATAAAGTCTTGTTTTGCTTGTTTTGGAAAATATTTGTAAGCATGAATGGTTATTCCTAATTGGAAATATATATATATATATATATATATCTTGTTTTGATGACAAAGTTTGGAAGTCCGTACGTGCTAAGGGACTATAAGCACTTGTAGCACAAAGTTTGGAAGTCCGTACGTGCTAAGGGACTATAAGCACTTGTAGCACAAGTCCTTAGTGTTCGGGGACTATAATGCAACGACACCATTGAATTGAGATATCTCCCTTGTCTTGCCTTGTCTTGTCTTGTTTGCCACCGATGGTTTACCGCGTGGGTTTTGATTGCCGAGATGTCATCACTTGTATTATAATGATGTTAGTAAGTATCCTTTGAAACTTGACAAATTTGCTAGATGGACTTGATTCATCCTTTGGCTTGCACTAATTATGTTTTGTATTGTTTAACAAAGATCTTGAATACCAGTCATGCAAACCCCTTTATTTCTTATACCATTCACTGAGTATCCAAGCTCACCCTCTCTATATATATGTAGGTGATGAGCAGGAAGGCGGTGACGCCTAGGTGTGACTCGCAAGCTTGTTTTTGGGTTTTTGTCATGTCGGCTTAACTTGTATACATGTCGGCAGTCTTGAAAACTGTGCTTCTCGGCTTATAATGTTTGTAATTTACACATGTCAGCTGGAGAAGCCTGTTGATCAAGATGTAAAATGTATTTTGTACCTTATTGTATTTGTATCCAGGTTGTAATATTATGTAAAGTTGTATGCCATTCCATGTAACTTACGCACGGCTCTTATGGACCACTTGTATTTTAAGATTATTGCTTCCGCACTTGTGAGCCCCATATATATAATTATACTCTGTTTGTGTGTGAATCTTGAAAGATGGCCTTCGGTAATTTCGGATTATTGGCCATCACGGCACTAAACTACTAGGGGCGGTTTGGGGTCGTGACAGATTGGTATCAGAGCACGTATTCCTTATAGTGCGTTATTCACACACTTTGAGTCCTAAAGAGCATAGGATGTCCCTTAAAATGATTGTAGGATTGCATCATGTTGCTTGTAACTTGACAAGGTGTACATCATCTCGACATAACCATTTGTTATTTGCATACATGGTTCTTGGCTCAGTTTGTTTTAAGGTTGTATTTTGCCTACTCATAGCATCATGAGGAGAGGTAGACCATCAGTTGGCCGAGATCAATCAGAGGATAGATTGGATAGACTGGAAAGACTGGTTGAAGGTTTAACCCATGAATTGAGACAGATGAGGCAACAGAATGCAAGCGCTACATCCACCCCGGCCGAACAGACGGATGGCCGACATGCAGCTCCACCTCTTCTAGTGCCCCAAGTGCCTCCACAGCCAGCCTTGTATGGGGAGGGGATGATGACTTTAATCAAAGAGTTCAAGAAGATGAACCCACCAAGATTCGCAGGGGGCATAGAGCCAATGAAGGCTGAGGCGTGGGTTTTGGAAATGGAAAAGCTGTTCGAGATCTTTCCTAGCACCGACACTCAGAAGGTGACATTAGCAGCATTCACATTAGACGACGACGCTCGAAGGTGGTGGATGATGATCCGGGAGGCTAATCCTTGTTTAACTTGGGCCATATTTTTAGAACTGTTTTACAACAAGCATTTCCTGCTTAGCGTTCGAGATCGCAAGACCACTGAGTTCCAGACTCTGACACAAGGCAACAGAACAGTGGCAGAGTACGACCGTGCCTTCACCGAATTGGCGAGATATGCACCTCATATGGTCAGTGATGAGTATAGGAAGTCCAGGAAGTTCGAAAGTGGACTACGTGGACCAATTCAAGATCGGGTCAACATGCTCAATATGCCGACTTACGCCGAGGTGTTAGACAAGGCCATCTTGGCGGAAGCTAACTTAAACCGATATCAAAGTTCAGGAGAGAGTCAGAAGAAGAGACAGAACTATGAAGGTCATCGGATGCCGTTTAATGCCAAGAAGAAGGCGAATGTGGGCAGTTCCAGCAACTTAGATCGGGATGGAAATGCTAAGCCGACGTGTGCGAGTTATGGGAAGCCGCATCTCGGGGTTTGTCGTTGGGCGACAGGAGCCTGCTTCGAATGTGGCGAGATAGGCCACCGCGTGAAGGACTGTCCAAAGGCAAGAGCTGGTGATGGTAAGAAAAATGGGAGCATCTCGGGCTCTGCACAAGGAAGCAACGTCGGAAGGACACAGATGAGACAGGGCAGAGTTTTTGCTCTAGTGCCAGGAGACACCTAGAATGCTGAAACGGTAGTGTCAGGTACACTCTTAATTTGCTCTCAAGTTACATACGTCTTGATTGATTCAGGCTCTACACATTCTTTTGTATCTGTTAAATTTGCCGAGAAGTTGAACAGACCGTTAGAACCCCTTGATTATGTGCTATCTGTATCTACTCCATCTGGGGGAACTATAATTATTGCATCCATATATAAGGCGTGTGTTGTGGTGATTGAGGACGGAGAATTATTAGCTGATTTGATGCCGTTAACCATGACCCACTTTGATGTCATATTGGGAATGGATTGGTTGGTAGCGCATCATGCATCCATTAATTGTGTTACCAAGAGCGTTACATTGAAGACCCCAAACAAAACCGAGGTCTTTTTCCAGGGCAAGGGAGTAGTACCCCCACCCTACTTAATCTCATCTATGAAAGCCTATAAGTTGATCCAAAAGGGGTGTCAAGGGTATTTGTGCAGTATACTAAGTGATTTGAATGGAAGTATTGAATTACCCGGCATACCAGTTGTTAAGGAATTTCCGGACGTCTTTCCAAATGAGCTGCCTGGTCACTTAGTCGATAGGGAAATAGAGTTCACTGTGGACCTCGTGTCGGGAACGCAACCTATCTCCAAAACACCCTATAGGATGGCCCCTGCTGAACTTAGAGAACTGAAACTGCAGTTACAAGAATTGTTGGATAAGGGATTCATTAGGCCGAGCACTTCACCGTGGGGAGCACCCGTTTTATTTGTTAAGAAGAAGGATGGCACCCTTCACCTTTGCATTGATTACAGAGAACTTAATAAGGTGACTATCAAGAACAAGTACCCATTGCCCAGGATTGACGATTTGCTTGATCAACTACAAGGGGCACAAGTCTTTTCCAAGATTGACCTTAGGTCGGGCTACCACCAGCTAAACGTTAAAGCCGATGACGTTGAGAAGACTGCTTTTCGGACGAGGTATGGCCACTACAAATTTTTGGTAATGCCTTTCGGAGTGACCAATGCTCCTGCAGCATTCATGGACTTGATGAACAGAGTCTTTAAGTCGTATTTAGATGAATTCGTAGTCATTTTTATTGACGACATATTGATCTATTCCAAGAGTACAATTGAGCATGAGAATCATCTGAGGCTTGCCCTGCAAATCTTGAGAGACAAGAAGCTGTACGCCAAGTTGAGTAAGTGTGAATTTTGGCTTTCCAGCATCTCATTTTTAGGGCATGTGATTAATGAAGAGGGTATATCAGTTGATCCGAGTAAGATTGAAGCCATTGTGAATTGGCCGACGCCGACCAACGTGTCCGAGGTTCGTAGTTTTCTGGGCCTGGCGGGTTATTACAGAAAGTTTGTAAAGGACTTCTCGAGGATTGCAGTACCACTGACACAACTAACTACGAAGGGAGCAGCATATGAATGGACCAATGATAGGGAATCAGCCTTCCAGGAGTTGAAGACGAGATTAGTTACAGCACCAGTTCTTGTACTTCCATCAGGTAATGAGGAATTTCAGATTTACAGTGATGCTTCACATAAGGGTTTGGGTTGCGTGTTAATGCAAGAAGGTAAGGTCATAGCATACGCGTCTCGTCAGTTGAAGCCCAATGAAAAGAACTATCCTACCCATGATTTGGAGCTGGCTGCCGTGGTTTTTCCTTTGAAGATATAGCGTCATTACTTGTATGGAACTTCTTGCCAAGTTTTCACAGACCACAAGAGCCTAAAGTACTTGTTCACTCAAAAAGAGTTAAATATGAGGCAGAGAAGATGGCTCGAGCTATTGAAGGACTATGACATGCAGATTCAGTATCATCCAGGTAAGGCAAACTCCGTAGCCGACGCGTTGAGCAGGAAGTTAGTTGGAAGTTTGGCGTGCCTGACAACGATTTCAGTGGAACCGACCATTATTGAGGAAGTGAAGACCAGACAAGTGGAGGATAAATTCCTCAAGAAGGTAATTGATGAATTCGTCACCAAGCCGAGGCCAGGATACACCATTGAAAATCAAGTGCTTAAGTTTGAAGGAAGATTGTGCGTGGCCGACGTCCCAGAGTTGAAAAGAAAGATTTTGCAGGAGGCCCATAGCTCCAAGTTTGCCATTCATCTAGGGAGCACCAAGATGTATCAAGATGTAAAGCGGACTTTTTGGTGGCCAAACATGAAAAGAGAGATAGCCGAGTTTGTATTTCAGTGTCTGTGTTGTCAGCAAGTGAAGGCAGAACAGCAGAGACCGGCAGGACTTCTTCAACCCTTGTCAATTCCTGAATGGAAATGGGAACACATCTCCATGGATTTCGTGGTAGGTTTGCCGAGGACGCAAAAAGGTATGAACTCAATCTGGGTTGTAGTTGATAGATTTACTAAGTCAGCACACTTTTTGCCTATCAAGACTACATTCAACGCCGACCGACTTGCTGAATTGTATATGAATGAGATCGTTAGGCTTCATGGCGTGCCGATGTCCATTGTGTCAGACCGAGATCCGAAGTTCGTTTCTAGATTTTGGCAGAGCCTACAAGGAGCCTTGGGAACCAAGTTGAGATTTAGCACAGCCTTTCACCCCCAGACCGACGGGCAAACGGAAAGAACGATTCAGACACTCGAAGATATGCTTAGACTGCGTGTATTGGATTTCCATGGAAGTTGGGAATCGCATTTGCCATTAGTGGAGTTCGCATACAACAACAGTTACCAAGCCAGCATTGGTATGGCACCGTATGAAGCTTTGTATGGAAGGGAGTGCAGATCGCCGATATGTTGGACCGAGGTAGGAGACAAAGCTCTAATTGGCCCCGAGTTGGTTCAAATGACAACTGAAAAGATTAAACTCATTCAGCAGAGGATTAAAACCGCACAGAGTCAGCAGAAGAGTTATGCCGACCAGAGAAGGAGGGAGTTAGAATTTGAAATCGGGGATCATGTATTTTTGAAGGTCTCGCCGATGACAGGAGTTTCGAGATTTGGGAAGAAGGGTAAACTAGCACCCCGATATATTGGGCCATTTGAAATTCTTGAGAGAGTTAACACCGTTGCTTACAGACTTGCTCTGCCGCCAGATTTGAGCCAAGTCCACAGCGTGTTCTATGTTTCGATGTTGAGGAAATATATCCGAGACCCACTGCATGTAATAGATTATTCCGGGGTTGTAGTTAATGAAGGCCTAGACTATGAGGAGAAGCCGATGAGGATTATTGACAGACAAACGAGACAGTTGAGGAACAAGTCGATACTGATGGTAAAACTCGAATTGGAGGAGCATTATGGCAAGGAGGCCACGTGGGAAAAGGAAGAGGAAATGAAAATCCGTTATCCGGAGTTATTCGTAGAGCAAGGTAACTTGAGTTTGGGGACCAAACTTCTTTAAGGAGGGTAGACTGTAATAACCCACATTCATGTTGTAGTCATGTTCATGTGCACTTGCATAACCTTGTCTTATTAAGTTTACATTCATGAATCTTATCTTGTTTTTCCTAAGAGTTATGTGCATGCTTTGTTCCTTCCTTGCCGTCTCAAGCCTAAGTCATGATCAAGCCTAGGTTATTCCGAGCAGAGGTCATCTTAAGCCTAGAACCACCTTGGAACCACTTTGGTTGACCTCTACCTTCGTCCTGGCATATTGGCCGAGATGTCATTATCTAGGCCGAGATGTGTATCATCTAGGCCGAGATGTTATCCTTGAACCCAAGTGATCTTACTCCTAGATTGGTACGACCTAGACCGAGGTGTGGCACATCTAGGCCAAGGTGTGGCACAGCTTAGTCAAGTGTTGTCCTTCCTAGCCGAGGTCATTGTTCCCTACTTGCCGATGTCTTGCTCTTAGCCGAGATCATTACTCGCTAGAGTGCCCATACCGTCTTGCTTGTTGAACACACTTTGTCATGGTTTTGTCTTGTCACTCAGCCACCTTTCTATGTAGCACCAACCAGCCGCTGCCACGTGCCTCTGTAGAGGGTTAAGTCAGCCAGCAGACTTAGAAATGTATCATTTGCTATATGTCTTTGTTTGTGAGGAGAGAGAAGCTCTAGAAGAAGAAGAAGAAGTTTAGAGTGAGAGAGTGAGTTTCGAGCTTGATTCCTAGAGATCAAACCATTAGATTCGCGTATTGAGGTTAGATTCTTGATCTACTCTTGTCATTCTTATTGATCATCTAGCTGCATTGCATGATCGAACCCGTTTTGCATGTCATGCATCGATTTAAAGTTGGTTTTAGAAAGAGAAAATGGTGTTCATGTATTCATGAAAGAAAAGTCTTGCTCGATCTGAAAGTTTGCATTAAGTTTTGTGTTTTTGTGTTTGTTCTCACTAGATCCTTGAATATGGGTACCCAGGTCCATGTTTCTGAACTCATAGCATGAAATCTCAGATTTTGTAATAGCAAATCACGATCTTTGCATTTATCTTCCTCATAATCATGTTCATTTTATTCTTCAAGGAAGGGAAACCTAGATTTTCCCGACTCCATCCCTTTGAATGTGACCATCGAGGCCACACCTCGGCCAGGGGTTATAGAACCTCGGCCTAGACCTGGTAGTCGCCCAGCATGTTTTTCCGAGATAAAGAATTGTGTTTGTTTTGATTCGACTTAGTCTTGGGGAATGCCGAGATCATCTGCATGCATGTGAAACTTGCTTGAAAGTGCATTCAATAGACTTTGCCATGTGTTTGTAGGGTTTGGACTTGCTTCAACCCCGACGTTTGAAGAACTAAGTGAGTGGTATCTTTAATAAAGCTATGTTATAATGCTTTGATAAAGTCTTGTTTTGCTTGTTTTGGAAAATATTTGTAAGCATGAATGGTTATTCCTAATTGGAAATATATATATATATATCTTGTTTTGATGACAAAGTTTGGAAGTCCGTACGTGCTAAGGGACTATAAGCACTTGTAGCACAAAGTTTTGAAGTCCGTACGTGCTAAGGGACTATAAGCACTTGTAGCACAAAGTTTGGAAGTCCGTACGTGCTAAGGGACTATAAGCACTTGTAGCACAAGTCCTTAGTGTCTGGGGACTATAATGCAACGACACCATCGAATTGAGATATCTCCATTGTCTTGCCTTGTCTTGTCTTGTTTGCCACCGACGGTTTACCGCGTGGGTTTTGATTGCCGAGATGTCATCACTTGTATTATAATGATGTTAGTAAGCATCCTTTGAAACTTGACATATTTGCTAGATGGACTTGATTCATCCTTTGGCTTGCACTAATTATGTTTTGTATTGTTTAACAAAGATCTTGAATACCAGTCATGCAAACCCCTTTATTTCTTATACCATTCACTGAGTATCCAAGCTCACCCTCTCTATATATATGTAGGTGATGAGCAGGAAGGCGGTGACGCCTAGGTGTGACTCGCAAGCTTGTTTTTGGGTTTTTGTCATGTCGGCTTAACTTGTATACATGTCGGTAGTCTTGAAAACTGTGCTCCTCGGCTTATAATGTTTGTAATTTACACATGTCGGCTGGAGAAGCCTTTCGATCAAGGTGTAAAATGTATTTTGTACCTTATTGTATTTGTATCCAGGTTGTAATATTATGTAAAGTTGTATGCCATTCCATGTAACTTACGCACTGCTTTTATGGACCACTTGTATTTTAAGATTATTGCTTCCGCACTTGTGAGCCCCATATATATAATTATACTCTGTTTGTGTGTGAATCTTGAAAGATGGCCTTCGGTAATCTCGGATTACTGGCCATCACGGCACTAAACTACTAGGGGTGGTTTGGGGTCGTGACAATACCTTAACGATCTATTTGGAAATTAAATAAAAAAGGAAGTTGAATAGAAAAATGACCTGAATAAAAATAGAACTCGAATAAAAATAAAAATGGAAGTTGCAGAAAATTAAAAATGGAAGTTCATTCAAGAAACCACTATACCTTAACGATCTATTTGGAAATTAAATAAAAAAGGAAGTTTAATAGAAAAGTAAATTGAATAAAAATGGAAGTTGAATAAAAATAAAAGTGAAAGTTGCATAAAATTAAAAATGGAAGTTCAATCCAGAAACCACTATACCTTAACGATCTGTTTAGAAATGAAATAAAAAAGGTAGTTGAATTGAAAAGAAATTTGAATAAAAAAAGAAGTTCAATAGCAATAAAAATGGAAGTTGCAGAAAATTAAAATTGGAAGTTCATTCAAGAAACCACTATACCTTAACGATCTATTTGGAAATTAAATAAAAAAAGGAAGTTTAATACAAAAGTAAATTGAAGAAAAATGGAAGTTGAATAAAAATAAAAGTGAAAGTTGCACAAAATTAAAAATGGAAGCTCAATCCAGAAACCACTATACCTTAACGATCTGTTTAGAAATTAAATAAAAAAGGTAGTTGAATAGAAAACAAACTTGATTAAAAAAAGAAGTTGAATAGAAATAAAAATAGAAGTTGCAGAAAATTAAAATTGGTAGTTCATTCAAGAAACCACTATACCTTAACGATCTATTTGGAAATTAAATTAAAAAGGATGTTTAATAGAAAAGTAAATTGAATAAAAATGGAAGTTGAGTAAAAATAAAAGTGAAAGTTGACTAAATTTAAAAATGGAAGTTCAATCCAGAAACCACTATACCTTAACGATCTATTTAGAAATTAAATAAAAAAAGGTAGTTGAATAGAAAAGAAACTTGAATAAAAAAAGAAGTTGAATAGAAATAAAAATGGAAGTTGCAGAAAATTAAAATTGGAAGTTCATTCAAGAAACCACTATACCTTAAAGATCTATTTGGAAATTAAATAAAAAAAGAAGTTGAATAGAAAAATGACCTGAATAAAAATGGAACTCGAATAAAAATAAAAATTGAAGTTGCAGAAAATTAAAAATGGAAGTTCATTCAAGAAACCACTATACCTTAACGATCTATTTGGAAATTAAATAAAAAAGGAAGTTTAATAGAAAAGTAAATTAAATAAAAATGGAAGTTGAATAAAAATAAAAGTGAAAGTTGCATAAAATTAAAAATGGAAGTTCAATCCAGAAACCACTATACCTTAACGATCTGTTTAGAAATGAAATAAAAAAGGTAGTTGAATTGAAAAGAAATTTGAATAAAAAAAGAAGTTCAATAGCAATAAAAATGGAAGTTGCAGAAAATTAAAATTGGAAGTTCATTCAAGAAACCACTATACCTTAACGATCTATTTGGAAATTAAATAAAAAAGGAAGTTTAATACAAAAGTAAATTGAAGAAAAATGGAAGTTGAATAAAAATAAAAGTGAAAGTAGCACAAAATTAAAAATGGAAGCCCAATCCAGAAACCACTATACCTTAACGATCTGTTTAGAAATTAAATAAAAAAGGTAGTTGAATAGAAAACAAGCTTGATTAAAAAAAGAAGTTGAATAGAAATAAAAATAGATGTTGCAGAAAATTAAAATTGGAAGTTCATTCAAGAAACCACTATACCTTAACGATCTATTTGGAAATTAAATAAAAAAGGATGTTTAATAGAAAAGTAAATTGAATAAAAATGGAAGTTGAGTAAAAATAAAAGTGAAAGTTGCCTAAATTTAAAAATGGAAGTTCAATCCAGAAACCACTATACCTTAACGATCTATTTAGAAATTAAATAAAAAAGGTAGTTGAATAGAAAAGAAACTTGAATAAAAAAAGAAGTTGAATAGAAATAAAAATGGAAGTTCCAGAAAATTAAAATTGGAAGTTCATTCAAGAAACCACTATACCTTAACGATCTATTTGGAAATTAAATAAAAAAAGAAGTTGAATAGAAAAATGACCTGAATAAAAATGGAAGCCGAATAAAAATAAAAATGGAAGTTGCAAAAAATTAAAAATGGAAGTTCATTCAAGAAACCACTATAACTTAACGATCTATTTGGAAATTAAATAAAAAAGGAAGTTTAATAGAAAAGTAAATTGAATAAAAATGGAAGTTAAATAAAAATAAAAGTGAAAGTTGCATAAAATTAAAAATGGAAGTTCAATACAGAAACCACTATACCTTAACGATCTGTTTAGAAATGAAATAAAAAAGGTAGTTGGATTTAAAAGAAACTTGAATAAAAAAAGAAGTTCAATAGCAATAAAACTGGAAGTTGCAGAAAATTAAAATTGGAAGTTCATTTAAGAAACCACTATACCTTATTGATGTATTTGGAAATTAAATAAAAAAGTAGGTTGAATAGAAAAATGACTTGAATAAAATTGGAAGTCAAATAAAAATAAAAATGGAAGTTGCAGAAAATTAAAAATGGAAGTTCATTAAAGAAACCACTATACCTTAACGATCTATTGGGAAATGAAATAGAAAAGGAAGTTTAATAGAAAAGTAAATTGAATAAAAATGGAAGTTGAATAAAATTAAAAATGGAAGTTCAATGCAGAAACTACTATACCTTTACGATCTATTTGGAAATTAAATAAAAAAGGAAGTTGAGTACAAAAGAAACTTGAATGAAAAAGGAAGAAAAATAAAAATAAAAATGGAAGTTGCAGAAAATTAAAAATGGAAGTTCATTGAAGAAACCACTATACCTTAGCGATCTATTTGGAAATTAAATAAGAAAGGAAGTTGAATAGAAAAATAACTTGAATAAAAATGAAAGTTGAATAAAAATAAAATGAAAATTGCATAAAATTAAAAATGGAAGTTCAATCCAGAAACCACTATACGTTAACGATCTATTTGGAAATAAAATAAAAAAGGAAGTTGAGTAGAAAAGAAACTTGATTGAAAAATGAAGTTAAAAAAAATAAAACTGGAAGTTGTAGAAAATTAAAAATGGAAGTTCATTCAAGAAACCACTATGCCGTAACGATCTATTTGGAAATTAAATAAAAAAGGAAGTTGACTAGAAATGAAACTTTAATGAAAAAGGAAGCTAAATAAAAATAAAAATGGAAGTTGCAAAAAATTGAAAATGGAAGTTCATTCAAGAAACCACTATACCTTAACGATCTATTTGGAAATTAAATAGAAAAGGAAGTTTAATAGAAAAGTAAATTGAATAAAAATGGAAGTTGATTAAAAATAAAAATGAAAGTTGCATAAAATTAAAAATGGAAGTTCAATCCAGAAACCACTATACCTTAACGATCTATTTGGAAATTAAATAAAAAAGGAAGTTGAGTAGAAAAGAAACTAGAATGAAAACGGAAGTTAAATAAAAATAAAAATGGAAGTTGCAGAAAATTAAAATTGGAAGTCCATTTAAGAAACCACTATACCTTAACGATCTACTTGGAAATTAAATAGAAAAGAAATTGAATAAAAATGGAAGTAGAATAAAAATAAAAAT
Source organism: Camellia sinensis (assembly GCF_055761805.1). Taxonomy (NCBI): domain Eukaryota; kingdom Viridiplantae; phylum Streptophyta; class Magnoliopsida; order Ericales; family Theaceae; genus Camellia; species Camellia sinensis. The sequence continues at coordinate 7,808,875 of NC_138962.1, read as the reverse complement.
GCAAAAGAATGGAAGTTGAATAAAAATAAAAATGAAAGTTGCATAAAATAAAAAGTGGAAGTTCAATCCAAAAACCACTATAGCTTAATGATCTATTTGGAAATTAAATAAAAAAGGAAGTTGAACAGAAAAGTAAATTGAATAAAAATGGAAGTCAAATAAAAATAAAAAATAGAAGTTGCAGAAAATTAAAAGTGGCAGTTCAATCAAGAAACCACTATACCTTAACGATCTACTTAGAAATTAAATAAAAAAGCAAGTTTAATAGAAAAGTAAATTGAATAAAAATGGAAGTCGAATAAAAATAAAAATGGAAGTTGCTGAAAATTAAAAAAGGAAGTTCATTTAAGAAACCACTATACATTAACGATGTATTTGGAAATTAAATAAAAAAAGGAAGTTGAATAGAAAAGTAAATTGAATAAAAATGGAAGTTGAATAAAAATAAAAAAGAAAGTTGCATAAAATTAAAAATGAAAGTTGAATCCTGAAACCACTATACCTTAACGATCTATTTTGAAATTAAATAAAAAAGGAAGTCAAATAAAAATAAAAATGGAAGTTCATTCAAGAAACCACTATACCTTAACGATCTATTTGGAAATTAAATAAAAAAGGAAGTTGAGTAGAAAAGAAACTAGAATGAAAACAGAAGTTAAATAAAAATAAAAATTGAAGTTGCAGAAAATTAAAATTGGAAGTCCATTTAAGAAACCACTATACCTTAACGATCTACTTGGAAATTAAATAAAAAAGTAATTGAATAAAAATGGAAGTTGAATAAAAATAAAAATGCAAAAGAATGGAAGTTGCATAAAAATAAAAATGAAAGTTGCATAAAATAAAAAGTGGAAGTTCAATCCAGAAACCACTATAACTTAATGATCTATTTGGAAATTAAATAAAAAAGCAAGTTGAACAGAAAAGTAAATTGAATAAAAATGGAAGTCAAATAAAAATAAAAAATAGAAGTTGCAGAAAATTAAAAGTGGCAGTTCAATCAAGAAACCACTATACCTTAACGATCTACTTAGAAATTAAATAAAAAAGCAAGTTTAATAGAAAAGTAAATGGAATAAAAATGGAAGTCGAATAAAAATAAAAATGGAAGTTGCTGAAAATTAAAAAAGGAAGTTCATTTAAGAAACCACTATACATTAACGATGTATTTGGAAATTAAATAAAAAAAAGGAAGTTGAATAGAAAAGTAAATTGAATAAAAATGGAAGTTGAATAAAAATAAAAAAGAAAGTTGCATAAAATTAAAAATGAAAGTTGAATCCTGAAACCACTATACCTTAACGATCTATTTTGAAATTAAATAAAAAAGGAAGTCAAATAAAAATAAAAATGGAAGTTGCTGAAAAATAAAAATGGAAGTTCATTCAAGAAACCACTATACCGTAACGATCTATTTGGAAATTAAATAAAAAAGGAAGTTTAATAGAAAAGTAAATTGAATAAAAATGGAAGTCGAATAAAAATAAAAATGGAAGTTGCAGAAAATTAAAAATGGAAGTTCATTCAAGAAACCACTATACCTTAACGATCTATTTGGAAATTAAATAGAAAAGGAAGTTTAATAGAAAAATAAATTGAATAAAAATGGAAGTTGAATTAAAATAAAAATGAAAGTTGCATAAAATTAAAAATGGAAGTTCAATCCAGAAACAACTATACCTTAACTATCTGTTTAGAAATTAAATAAAAAAGGTAGTTGAATAGAAAACAAACTTGATTAAAAAAAGAAGTTGAATAGAAATAAAAATGGAAGTTGCAGAAAATTAAAATTGGAAGTTCATTCAAGAAACCACTATACCATAACGATCTATTTGGAAATTAAATAAATAATGAAGTTTAATAGAAAAGTAAATTGAAGAAAAAAAGAAGTTGTATATAAATAAAAATGGAAGTTGCAGAAAATTAAAATTGGAAGTTCATTTAAGAAACCAATATACCTTAATGATGTATTTGGAAATTAAATAAAAAAGTAAGTTGAATAGAAAAATGACTTGAATAAAATTGGAAGTCGAATAAAAATAAAAATGGAAGTTGCAAAAAATTAAAAATGGAAGTTCATTCAAGAAACCACTATACATTAACGATCTACTTGGAAATGAAATAGAAAAGGAAGTTTAACAGAAAAGTAAATTGAATAGGAATGGAAGTTGAATAAAAATAAAAATGAAAGTTGCATAAAATTAAAAATGGAAGTTCAATGCAGAAAACACTATACGTTAACGTTCTATCTGGAAATTAAATAAAAAAGGATGTTGAGTACAAAAGAAACTTGAATGAAAAAGGAAGAAAAATAAAAATAAAGATGGAAGTTGCAGAAAATTAAAAATGGAAGTTCATTCAAAAAACCACTATACCTTAACGATTCATTTGGAAATTAAATAAAAAATGAAGTTGAATAGAAAAATAACTTGAAGAAAAATGAAAGTTGAAAAAAAATAGAAATGGAAATTGCATAAAATTAAAAATGGAAGTTCAATCCAGAAACCACTATACGTTAACGATCTATTTGGAAATTAAATAAAAAAGGAAGTTGAGCAGAAAAGAAACTTGATTGAAAAATGAAGTTAAATAAAAATAAAAATGGAAGTTGCAGAAAATTAAAAATGGAAGTCCATTCAAGAAACTATTATGTCGTAACGATATATTTGGAAATTAAATAAAAAAGGAAGTTGAGTAGAAAGGAAACTTTAATGAAAAAGGAAGTTAAATAAAAATAAAAATGGAAGTTGCAGAAAATTAAAAATAGAAGTTCATTCAAGAAACCACTATACCCTAACGATCTATTTGGAAATTAAATAGAAAAGGAAGTTTAATAGAAAAGTAAATTGAATAAAATGGAAGCTGAATAAAAATAAAAATGAAAGTTGCATAAAATTAAAAATGGATGTTCAATCCAGAAACCACTATACATTAACGATCGATTTTGAAATTAAATAAAAAAGGAAGTTGAGTAGAAATGAAACTAGAATGAAAAAGGAAGTTAAATAAAAATAAAAATGGAAGTTGCAGAAAATTAAAATTGGAAGTCCATTCAAGAAACCACTATACCTTAACGATCTGTTTGGAAATTAAATAGAAAAGGAAGTTTAATAGAAAAGAAATTGAATAAAAATGGAAGTTGAATAATAATAAAAATGAAAGTTCGATAAAATAAAAAGTAGAAGTGCAATCCAGAAACCACTATACCTTCATGATCTATTTGGAAATTAAATAAAAAAGGAAGTTGAACAGAAAAGTAAATTGAATAAAAATTGATGTCAAATAAAAATAAAAATAGAAGTTGCAGAAAATTAAAAATGGAAGTTCACTCAAGAAACCACTATACCTTAACGATCTATTTGGAAATTAAATAGAAAAGGAAGTTTAATAGAAAAGTAAATTGCATAAAAATGGAAGTTGAATAAAAATAAAAATGAAAGTTGCATAAAATTAAAAATGGAAGTTCAATCCAGAAACCACTATACCTTAACGATCTATTTGGAAATTAAATAAAAAAGGAAGTTGAGTAGAAAAGAAACTAGAATGAAAAAGGAAGTTAAATAAAAATAAAAATGGAAGTTGCAGAAAATTAAAATTGGAAGTCCATTCAAGAAACCACTATACCTTAACGATCTATTTGGAAATTAAATAGAAAAGGAAGTTTAATAGAAAAGAAATTGAATAAAAATGGAAGTTGAATAAAAATAAAAATGCAAAAAAATGGAAGTTGAATAAAAATAAAAATGAAAGTTGCAAAAAATAAAAAGTGGAAGTTCAATCCAGAAACCACTATACCTTAATGATCTATTTGGAAATTAAATAAAAAAGGAAGTTGAACAGAAAAGTAAATTGAATAAAAATGGAAGTCAAATAAAAATAAAAATAGAAGTTGTAGAAAATTAAAAATGGAAGTTCAATCAAGAAACCCCTATACCATAACGATCTATTTGGAAATTAAATAGAAAAGGAAGTTTAATAGAAAAGTAAATTGAATAAAAATGGAAGTTGTAGAAAATTAAAAATGGAAGTTCATTTAAGAAACCACTATACATTAACAATCTACTTGGTATTTAAATAAAAAAGGAAGTTTAATAGAAAAGTAAATTGAATAAAAATGGTAGTTGAATAAAAATAAAAAAGAAAGTTGCATAAAATTAAAAATCGAAGTTCAATCCAGAAACCACTATACCTTAACGCTCTATTTGGAAATTAAATAAAAAAGGAAGTTGAATAGAAAAGTAAATTGAATAAAAATGGAAGTTGAATAAAAATAAAAAAGAAAGTTGCATAAAATTAAAAATGAAAGTTCAATCCAGAAACCACTATACCTTAACGATCTATTTGGAAATTAAATAAAAAACGAAGTTGAATAGAAAACTAAATTGAATAAAAATGGAAGTCAAATAAAAATAAAAATGGAAGTTGCAGAAAATTAAAAATGGAAGTCGAATAAAAATAAAAATGGAAGTTGCAGAAGATTAAAAATGGAAGTTCATTCAAAAAACCACTATACCTTAACGATCTGTTTAGAAATTAAATAGAAAAGGAAGTTTAATGGAAAAGTAAATTGAATAAAAATGGAAGTTGAATTAAAATAAAAATGAAAGTTGCATAAAATTAAAAATGGAAGTTCAATCCAGAAACCACTATACCTTAACGATCTGTTTAGAAATTAAATAGAAAAGGTAGTTGAATAGTAAACAAACTTGATTAAAAAAGAAGTTGAATAGAAATAAAAATGGATGTTGCAGAAAATTAAAATTGGAAATTCATTCAACAAACCACTATACATTAACGATCCATTTGGAAATTAAATTGAAAAGGAAGTTGAAAAGAAAAATGACCTGAATAAAAATGGAACTCGAATAAAAATAAAAATGGAAGTCGCAGAAAATTAAAAATGGAAGTTCATTCAAGAAACCATTATACCTTAACGATCTATTTGGAAATTAAATAAAAAAAGAAGTTTAATAGAAAAGCAAATTGAATAAAAATGTAAGTTGAGTAAAAATAAAAGTGAAAATTGCATAAAATTAAAAATGGAAGTTCAATCCAGAAATCACTATACCTTAACGATCTGTTTAGGAATCAAATAAAAAAGGTAGTTGAATTGAAAAGAAACTTGAATAAAAAAAGAAGTTGAATAGCAATATAAATGGAAGTTGCAGAAAATTAAAATTGAAAGTTCATTCAAGAAACCACTATACCTTAACGATCTATTTGGAAATTAAATAAAAAAGGAAGTTTAATAGAAAAGTAAATTGAAGAAAAAAAGAAGTTGTATATAAATAAAAATGGAAGTTGTAGAAAATTAAAATTGGAAGTTCATTTAAGAAACCACTATACCTTAATGATGTATTTGGAAATTAAATAAAAAAGTAAGTTGAATAGAAAAATGACTTGAATAAAATTGGAAGTTGAATAAAAATAAAAATGGAAGTTGCAGAAAATTAAAAATGGAAGTTCATTCAAGAAACCACTATACCTTAACGATCTATTTGGAAATGAAATAGAAAAGGAAGTTTAATAGAAAAGTAAATTGAATAAGAATGGAAGTTGAGTAAAAATAAAAATGAAAGTTGCATAAAATTAAAAATGGAAGTTCAATGCAGAAACCACTATACGTTAACGATCTATTTGGAAATTAAATAAAAAAGGAAGTTGAGTACAAAAGAAACTTGAATGAAAAAGGAAGAAAAATAAAAATAAAAATGGAAGTTGCAGAAAATTAAAAATGGAAGTTCATTCAAGAAACCACTATACCTTAACGATCTATTTGGAAATTAAATAAAAAAGGAAGTTGAATAGAAAAATAACTTGAATAAAAATGAAAGTTGAATAAAAATAAAAATGGAAATTGCATAAAATTAAAAATGGAAGTTCAATCCAGAAACCACTATACCTTAACGATCTATTTGGAAATTAAATAGAAAAGGAAGTTTAATAGAAAAGTAAATTGAATAAAAATGGAAGTTGAATAAAAATAAAAATGAAAGTTGCATAAAATTAAAAATGGAAGATCAATCCAGAAACCACTATACCTTAACGATCTATTTGGAAATTAAATAAAGAAGGAAGTTGAGTAGAAAAGAAACTAGAATGAAAAAGGAAGTTAAATAAAAATAAAAATGGAAGTTGCAGAAAATTAAAAATGGAAGTTCACTCAAGAAACCACTATAGCGATCCCGGGTTTATCCTTGTTGTACAGTGATCCGGACATGTGTCCGTGGATGTTGGTAGTTGATTAATATCTTGTTTACATCCTTTTTATTTCATATTTGAGTTATAGGATGTGTTGGGCAAGGTTGTTACAGGTTGGTTAGGCCTTGGTTTCAATTCCTTGTTGTTCAGTTTTTAGGCGTTCCGCTCGAGCGGGTCTTCTTGCGCTCGAGCGGGTATTGCACACCTCCAGTATTTCGGGTTCCTACAAAACTTCTGCAGATGTGATTTCTGCGCTCGAGCGGGTTTGTTTACGCTCGAGCGGTGGCGCTCGAGCGGGCCGTTTGGCGCTCGAGCGGGTAGTACTTTCTGGGTGTAAGTTCTGGGAGGTGGAAATCTGCGCTCGAGCGGACTGGTTTTCGCGCTCGAGCGGAAGTGCTTTATTCTTGTGTCTTGGCGCTCGAGCGGGCCTTATTACGCTCGAGCGTGTCCAGAGTTTTGTTCTTGGCGCTCGAGCGTCGTGTTCTCCGCTCGAGCGGGCCATACGTATATGAGTTATCCGCTGGGTGATTTCAAATCACTTTTTGCTTTTCTTTCTCTCTCCTACTTTTTCTAAAAGCCATTTTGAGAGCTCCTCTCTCTAAAATCTTGCCTTCTCTCTAGATTTTGATCTAGCTAGAGTGAGTTCCTTACCTTTAGCCTTTACAAAAAGGTTGTTGATCGTCGAGGGCTACATTCTAATCTGAAAATTTCGGGATTTGGAGCACGTTGGGTTTTATCATCTTCTCCCTTGGGGCTCCGGATTTGAGGTAGGGATATCCTACTCCTCTCTATGGATCTTGTCTTTAAATTTTGGTATTTTGAGATGTTGGGGTTGGTTTGGTAATTGTGTGGAAGTTTGGGGCTTTTGTGTAATTTTACAAAGGTTGGGGTTTTACTTATAATAAACCTAGATGCATGTTTGGCATAGAGAAATGGAATAAATGTTAAATCATTGATGAAAATGGGGCCCTAAGGGTTGTAATGTTAATTATGGAAAGTGACCTAATTACATTGTTTGATTAATTGGGATAATTAATTGTGAGAAAGGAGGAAAAGAAATGGAATTGTCGAGATCGGGAATGTATGGGGTTAAAGGGTGTAGTTGAATTAATTATCACTCACCGAAATGAAATGTTGATTAAATATCCATTTGTGCATTTATTTTCTGTTTAGAAATAACTACTTTGGGCTATCGGTGGAGGATAGTCGTGATTGTTGTAGACAATGCATGATGATTAGGCAAACGAAAACTAATCAATGGAATGTGTCTTGAAATTTGACGGTTGATAGAATACATTAACTGTATGTATTGAATGATGGTATGTAGAACCAATGTGTTTGTATACGTTATGTGTAGAGGAGGAGATGGGGGATGTACTCCGCGGTTTAGGGAAAGATGGGAGATGTACCTCTAAACCAGATAGACTTGGGAGGAGATGGGGGATGAACTCCGTAGATACAGCTCATATTCTTGTCTAGAGAAGTGAAGATAGAGCTAATATGCTTATCTTTGAGAAGTGTAGATACAGCTCATATGCTTGTCTAGAGAAGTGAAGATAGGGCCAATATGCTTATCTTTGTGAAATGTGGATGTAGCTTATATGTTTATCTGTGAATATGGGATATAGTTTTATACATATCTGTTGAAATGATGATGGAGCTAATATGCTTATCTGTTGAAAAAAGGAAAATGATAAGTAACTTGGACTCATAAGTCGAATGACATAAAATGTGATTTATGTGGATGTGTCAGTGTTGGCCATCTATCAATTGCTAATCTTTTAGTCATTGTTCATGGTTGGTTTAGTGTATTTCTACTGGGCGGTGGCTCACCCTATATGGGAATATCATTTTCAGGTGCAGGTAGCATGCCACCTCCAAGGACGTAGCTTGGGAGGCTAGAGGCAGGCGGATTTTTGGCGTTTTGTTAATTTGATGTATTACATGTATATTCAAGCCAAGGGCTTAATGTGTAAATGAGTTAGTACTCTTTTGTTGTAACCAAGTGTTAACTTGGAAAGCTGTAAGCCCGTAGGGCATTCGCTTTTGTTGTTAATATGTAATACTTTTGTAAGAAACTACTCTAATGAATAAGAGAATGTTTATCATTATTGTCAATTCATGTCTATATTGATGGGTTTAATGTTATTATTTTGAGGGCGTTACAACCACTATACCTTAACGATCTATTTGGAAATTAAATAAAAAAGGAAGTTTAATAGAAAAGTAAATTGAATAAAAATGGAAGTCGAATAAAAATAAAAATGGAAGTTGCAGAAAATTAAAAATGGAAGTTCATTCAAGAAACCACTATACCTTAACGATCTATTTGGAAATTAAATAAAAAAGGAAATTTAATAGAAAAGTAAATTGAGTAAAAATGGAAGTTGAATAAAAATAAAAAAGAAAGTTGCATAAAATTAAAAATGGAAGTTCAATCCAGAAACCACTATACCTTAACGATCTATTTGGAAATTAAATAAAAAAGGAAGTTTAATAGAAAAGTAAATTGAATAAAAATGGAAGTTGAATAAAAATAAAAAAGAAAGTTGCATAAAATTAAAAATGGAAGTTCAATCCAGAAACCACTATACCTTAACGATCTATTTGAAAATTAAATAAAAAAGGAAGTTTAATAGAAAAGTAAATTGAATAAAAATGGAAGTTGAATAAAAATAAAAAAGAAAGTTGCATAAAATTAAAAATGAAAGTTCAATCCAGAAACCACTATACCTTAACGATCTACTTGGAAATTAAATAAAAAAGGAAGTTGAATAGAAAAGTAAATTGAATAAAAATGGAAGTCAAATAAAAATAAAAATGGAAGTTGCAGAAAATTAAAAATGAAAGTTCATTCAAGAAACCAATATACCTTAACGATCTATTTGGAAATTAAATAAAAAAGGAAGTTTAATAGAAAAGTAAGTTGAATAAAAATGGAAGTCGAATAAAAATAAAAATGGAAGTTGAAGAAAATTAAAAATGGAAGTTCATTCTAGAAACCACTATACCTTAACGATCTATTTGGAAATTAAATAGAAAAGGAAGTTTAATAGAAAAGTAAATTGAATAAAAATGGAAGTTGAATTAAAATAAAAATGAAAGTTGCATAAAATTAAAAATGGAAGTTCAATCCAGAAACCACTATACCATAACGATCTATTTGGAAATTAAATAAGAAAGGAACCTGAGTAGAAAAGAAACTAGACTGAAAAAGGAAGTTAAATAAAAATAAAAATGGAAGTTGCAGAAAATTAAAATTGGAAGTTCAATCCAGAAACCACGATACCTGAACGATCTATATTGGAAAGTAAATAAAAAAGGAAGTTGGATAGAACAGTAAATTGAATAAAAATGGAAGTTGAATAAAAATAAAAAAGAAAGTTGCATAAAATTAAAAATGAAAGTTCAATCCAGAAACCACTATACCTTAACGATCTATTTGGAAATTAAATAAAAAAAGAAGTTGAATAGAAAAGTAAATTGAATAAAAATGGAAGTCAAATGAAAATAAAAATGGAAGTTGCAGAAAATTAAAAATGGAAGTTCATTCAAGAAACCACTATACCTTAACGATCTATTTGGAAATGAAATAGAAAAGGAAGTTTAATAGAAAAGTAAATTGAATAAAAATGAAAGTTGCATAAAATTAAAAATGGAATTCAATCCAGAAACCACTATACCTTAACGATCCATTAGGAAATTAAATAAAAAAGGAAGTTGAATGGAAAAAAAACTTGAAGAAAAAAAGAAGTTGTACAGAAAGAAAAAAGGAAGTTGCAGAAAATTAAAATTGGAAGTTCATTTAAGAAACCACTATACCTTAACGATGTATTTGGAAATTAAATAAAAAAGGAAGTTGAATAGAAAAATGACTTGAATAAAATTGGAAGTCGAATAAAAATAAAATTGGAAGTTGCAGAAAATTAAAAATGAAAATTCATTCAAGAAACCACTATACCTTAACGATCTATTTGGAAATTAAATTGAACAGGAAGTTTAATAGAAAAGTAAATTGAATAAAAATGGAAGTTGAATAAAATTAAAAATAAAAGTTGCATAAAATTAAAAATGGAAGTGCAATCCAGAAACCACTATACCTTAACGATCTATTTGGAAATAAAATAAAAAAGGAAGTTGAATAGAAAAGAAACTTGAATAAAAGAAGAAGTTGAATAGAAATAAAAATGAAAGTTGCAGAAAATTAAAAATGGAAGTTCATTCAAGAAACCACTATACCTTAACGATCTATTTGGAAATGAAATAGAAAAGGAAGTTTAATAGAAAAGTAAATTGAATAAAAATGGAAGTTGAATAAAAATAAAGATGAAAGTTGCATAAAATTAAAAATGGTAGTTCAGTCCAGAAACCACTATACCTTAACGATCTCTTTCGAAATTAAATAAAAAAGGAAGTTGAGTAGAAAAGAAACCTGAACAAAAAAGGAAGTTAAATAAAAATAAAAATGGAAGTTGCAAAAAATTAAGAATTGTAGTTCATTCAAGAAATCACTATACCTTAACGATCTATTTGGAAATTAAATAAAAACGGAAGTTGAATAGAACAGTAAATTGAATAAAAATGGAAGTTGAATAAAAATAAAAAAGAAAGTTGCATAAAATTAAAAATGAAAGTTCAATCCAGAAACCACTATACATTAACGATCTATTTGGAAATTAAATAAAAAAAGGAAGTTTAATAGGAAAGTAAATTGAATAAAAATGGAAGTCGAATAAAAATAAAAATGGAAGTTGCAGAAAATTAAAAATGGAAGTTCATTCAAGAAACCACTATACCTTAACGATCTATTTGGAAATTAAATAAAAAAGGAAGTTTTGTAGAAAAGTAAATTGAATAAAAATGGAAGTTGAATAAAAATAAAAAAGAAAGTTCCACAAAATTAAAAATGGAATTTCAATCCAGAAACCACTATACCTTAACGATCTATTTGGAAATTAAATAAAAAAGGAAGCTGAATAGAAAAGTAAATTGAATAAAAATGGAAGTTGCAGAAAATTAAAAATGGAAGTTCATTCAAGAAACCACTATACCTTAACGATCTATTTGGAAATTAAATAAAAAAGAACTTTAATAGAAAAGTAAATTGAATAAAAATGAAAGTTGCATAAAATTAAAAATCGAAGTTCAATCCAGAAGCCACTATCCCTTAACGATCTATTTGGAAATTAAATAAAAAAGGAAGTAGAATGGAAAAAAAAAACTTGAAGAAAAAAAGAAGTTGTACAGAAAGAAAAAAGGAAGTTGCAGAAAATTAAAATTGGAAGTTCATTTAAGAAACCACTATACCTTAACGATGTATTTGGAAATTAAAAAAAAAAAAGGAAGTTGAATAGAAAAATGACTTGAATAAAATTGGAAGTCGAATAAAAATAAAAATGAAAGTTGCAGAAAATTAAAAATAAAAGTTCATTCAGGAAACCACTATACCTTAACGATCTATTTGGAAATTAAATTGAAAACGAAGTTTAATAGAAAAGTAAAATGAATCAAAATGGAAGTTGAAAAAAAATAAAAATGAAAGTTGCATAAAATTAAAAATGGAAGTTCAATCCAGAAACCACTATGCCATAACGATCTATTTGGAAATAAAATAAAAAATGAAGTTGAATAGAAAAGAAACTTGAATAAAAGAAGAAGTTGAATAAAATAAAAATGGAAGTTGCAGAAAATTAAAAATGGAAGTTCATTCAGGAAACCACTATACCTTAACGATCTATTTGGAAATGAAATAGAAAAGGAAGTTTAATAGAAAAGTAAATTGAATAAAAATGGAAGTTGAATAAAAATAAAAATCAAAGTTGCAAAAAATTAAAAATGGTAGTTCAGTCCAGAAACCACTATACCCTAACGATCTCTTTGGAAATTAAATAAAAAAGGAAGTTGAGTAGAAAAGAAACCTGAACAAAAAAGGAAGTTAAATAAAAATAAAAATGGAAGTTGCAAAAAATTAAGAATTGTAGTTCATTCAAGAAATCACTATACCTTAACGATCTATTTCGAAATTAAATAAAAAAGGAAGTTGAATAGAAAAATGAGCTGAATAAAAATGGAAGTCCAATAAAAATAAAAATGGAAGTTGCAGAAAATTAAAAATGGAAATTCATTCAAGAAACCACTATACCTTAACGATCTATTTGGGAATTAAATAAAAAACGAAGTTTAACAGAAAAGTAAATTGAATAAAAATTGAAGTTGAATAAAAATAAAAATGAAAGTTGCATAAAATTAAAAATGGAAATTCAATCCAGAAACCACTATACGTTAACAATCTATTTGGAAATTAAATAAAAAAGGAAGTCGAGTAGAAAAGAAACTAGAATGAAAAAGGAAGTTAAATAAAAATAAAAATGGAAGTTGCAGAAAATTAAAAATGGAAGTTCATTAAAGAAACCACTATACCTTAACAATCTATTTGGAAATGAAATAGAAAAGGAAGTTTAATAGAAAAGTAAATTGAATAAAAATGGAAGTTGGATAAAAATAAAAATAAAAGTTGCATAAAATTAAAAATGGAAGTACAATGCAGAAACCACTATACCTTAACGATCTATTTGGAAATTAAATAAAAAAGGAAGTTGAGTACAAAAGAAACTTGAATGAAAAAGGAAGTAAAATAAAAATAAAAATGGAAGTTGCAGAAAATTGAAAATGGAAGTTCACTCAAGAAACCACTATACCTTAACGATCTATTTGGAAATTAAATAAAAAAGGAAGTTGAATAGATAACGAAATTGAATAAAAATGAAACTTGAATAAAAATAAAAATGAAAATTGCGTAAATTAAAAATGGAAGTTCAATCCAGAAACCATTATACGTTAACGATCTATTTGGAAATTAAATAAAAAAGGAAGTTGAGTAGAAAAGAAACTTGATTGAAAATTGACGTTAAATAAAAATAAAAATGGACGTTGCAGAAATTAAAAACGGAAGTTCATTCAAGAAACCATTATGCCGTAACGATCTATTTGGAAATTAAATAAAAAAAGGAAGTTGAGTAGAAAGGAAACTTTAATGAAAAAGGAAGTTAAATAAAAATAAAAATGGAAGTTGCAGAAAATTAAAAATGGAAGTTCATTCAAGAAACCACTATACCTTAACGATCTATTTGGAAATTAAATTGAAAACGACGTTTAATAGAAAAGTAAATTGAATAAAAATAAAAATGAAAGTTGCCTAATATTAAAAATGGAAGTTCAATCCAGAAACCACTATACCTTAACGATCTATTTGGAAATTAAATAAAAAAGGAAGTTGAGTACAAAAGAAACTTGAATGAAAAAGGAAGTAAAATAAAAATAAAAATGGGAGTTGCAGAAAATTAAAAATGGAAGTTCATTCAAGAAACCACTATACCTTAACGATCTATTTGGAAATTAAATAAAAAAGGAAGTTGAATAGATAACGAAATTGAATAAAAATGAAACTTGAATAAAAATAAAAATGGAAATTGCATAAAATTAAAAATGGAAGTTCAATCCAGAAACCACTATACGTTAATGATCTATTTGGAAATTAGATAAAAAAGGAAGTTGAGTAGAAAAGAAACTGGATTGAAAATTGAAGTTAAATAAAAATAAAAATGGAAGTTGCAGAAAATTAAAAATGGAAGTTCATTCAAGAAACCACTATGCCGTAACGATCTATTTGGAAATTAAATAAAAAAGGAAGTTGAGTAGAAAGGAAACTTTAATGAAAAAGGAAGTTAAATGAAAATAAAAATGGAAGTTGTAGAAAATTAAAAATGGAAGTTCATTCTAGAAACCACTATACCTTAACGATATATTTGGAAATGAAATAGAAAACGAAGTTTAATGGAAAAGTAAATTGAAAAAAAATGGAAGTTGAATAAAAATAAAAATGAAAGTTGCATAAAATTAAAAATGCAAGTTCAATCCATAAACCACTATACCTTAACGATCTATTTGGAAATTAAATAAAAAAGGAAGTTGAATAGAAAACTAAGTTGAATAAAAATGGAAGTCGAATAAAAATAAAAATGGAAGTTGCAGAAAATTAAAATTGGAAGTCCATTCAAGAAACCACTATACCTTAACGATCTATTTAGAAATTAAATAGAAAAGGAAGTTTAATAGAAAAGAAATTGAATAAAAATGGAAGTTGAATAAAATTAAAAATACAAAAAAATGGAAGTTGAATAAAAATAAAAATGAAAGTTGCATAAAATAAAAAGTGGAAGTTCAATCCAGAAACCACTATACCTTAACGATCTATTTGGAAATTAAATAAAAAAGGAAGTTGAATAGAAAAGAAAATTGAATAAAAATGGAAGTCAAATAAAAATAAAAATAAAAGTTGCAGAAAATTAAAAATGAAAGTTCAATCAAGAAACCACTATACCTTAACGATCTATTTGGAAATTAAATAAAAAAGTAAGTTTAATAGAAAAGTAAATTGAATAAAAATGGAAGTCGAATAAAAATAATAATGGAAGTTGCAGAAAATTAAAAATGGAAGTTCATTCAAGAAACCACTATAAGTTAACGATCTATTTGGAAATTAAATAAAAAAGGAAGTTTAATAGAAAAGTAAATTGAATAAAAATTGAAGTTGAATAAAAATAAAAAAGAAAGTTGTATAAAATTAAAAATGGAAGTTCAATCCAGAAACCACTATACCTTGACGATCTATTTGGAAATTAAATAAAAAAGGAAGTTCAATAGAAAAGTAAATTGAATAAAAATGGAAGTCAAGTAAAAATAAAAATGGAAGTTGTAGAAAATTAAAAATGGAAGTTCATTCAAGAAACCCCTATACCTTAACGATCTATTTGGAAATTAAATAAAAAAGGAAGTTTAATAGAAAAGTATATTGAATAAAGATGGAAGTCGAACAAAAATAAAAATGGAAGTTGCAGAAAATTAAAAATGGAAGTTCATTGAAGAAACCACTATACCTTAACGATCTATATGGAAATTAAATAAAAAAGGAAGTTTAATTGAAAAGTAAATTGAATAAAAATGGAAGTTGAATAAAAATAAAAAAGAAAGTTGCATAAAATTAAAAATGGAAGTTCAATCCAGAAACCACTATACCTTAACAATCTATTTGGAAATTAAATAAAAAAGGAAGTTGAATAGAAAAGTAAATTGAATAAAAATGGAAGTCAAATAAAAATAAAAATGGAAGTTGCAGAAAATTAAAAATGGAAGTTCATTCAAGAAACCACTATACCTTAACGATCTATTTGGAAATTAAATAAAAAAGGAAGTTTAATAGAAAAGTAAATTGAATAAAAATGGATGTTGAATAAAAATAAAAATGAAAGTTGCATAAAATTAAAAATGGAAGTTCAATCCAGAAACCACTATACCTTAACGATCTATTGGGAAATTAAATAAAAAAAGAAGTTGAATAGAAAAAAATTTTGAAGAAAAAAAGAAGTTGTATAGAAATAAAAAAGGAAGTTGCAGAAAATTAAAATTGGAAGTTCATTTAAGAAACCACTATACCTTAATGATGTCTTTGGAAATTAAATAAAAAAGGAAGTTGAATAGAAAAATGACTTGAATAAAATTGGAAGTCGAATAAAAATAAAAATGGAAGTTGCAGAAAATTAAAAGTGGAAGTTCATTCAAGAAACCACTATACCTTAACGATCTATTTGGAAATTAAATTGAAAAGGACGTTTAATAGAAAAGTAAATTGAATAAAAATAGAAGTTGAATAAAAATAAAAATGAAAGTTGCCTAAAATTAAGTGTGGAAGTTCAATCCAGAAACCACTATACCTTAACGATCTATTTGGAAATTAAATAAAAAAGGAAGTTGAATAGAAAAGAAACTTGAATAAAAGAAGTTGCAGAAAATTAAAAATGGAAGTTCATTAAAGAAACCACTATACCTTAACGATCTATTTGGAAATGAAATAGAAAAGGAAGTTTAATAGAAAAGTAAATTGAATAAAAATGGAAGTTGAATAAAAATAAAAATGAAAGTTGCATAAAATTAAAAATGGTAGTTCAGTCCAGAAACCACTATACCTTAACGATCTATTTGGAAATTAAATAAAAAAGGAAGTTGAGTAGAAAAGAAACCTAAACAAAAAAGGAAGTTAAATAAAAATAAAAATGGAAGTTGCAAAAAATTAAGAATGGTAGTTCATTCAAGAAACCACTATACCTTAACGATCTATTTAGAAATTAAATAAAAAAGGAAGTTGAGTAGAAAAGAAACTTAATTGAAAAATGAAGTTAAATAAAATTAAAAATGGAAGTTGCAGAATATTAAAAATGGAAGTTCATTCAAAAAACCACTATATCTTAACAATATATTTGGAAATTAAATAAAAAAGGAAGTTGAATCTATACTAAATATTAAGCAAAAGGGGGTTTCTAACCCCCAAGGCCTCGAATATATCAATCCTAATTTTCAAATTTTTTGTTTTTTGTTTTTTTTAAAAATTAACCTCAGCATTTATTAACTTCTCTCAATTCACAAGACTTTTTGACTTCTCTCATAATTACTGCAGTACCTTTTCCAAAACAAATAATTTGTATATTAAAAAAAATTTAAAACAAATATAAATAGAAATATCTATATCTATATCTATCTATTTATTTATATCTATTTCTAACTCACAAGTTTTGTGGGAGTTCCAATATCTGAACCTTAATTTCTTAATTTTTTTTGATTTCTTTTTTTTTTTAAAAAAAGACTTAACACTTATTAAATTCTTCCAAGTCTTTTTAACTTCTCCAATGCATACACTCTTTTTAACTTTTCACATACCTATTGCAAACAATGAGTCTCCTTTTTGTTTTCTCCTGCTTGACTTCTCTCTTCTACACTTTCAACTTCAGTGACCACGTATGCAAACAGTAAGTCTTCTTTTTGTTTTCTCCTTCTTAACTTTTCTTTTTGTTTACTATTTTAATATTGTAGTTAGATAGCGCATAAAAATATTTGCGATTTGTCTAGCGTCTACGCACAACTCTTATGGACCACTTGTATTTGATTTATCGCTTCCGCATTTGTGAGCCCCCTATATCCATACTCTGATTGTGTTAAGTTTTGAAAAGTTGGCCTTCGGTAATTATGGATTACTGGCCATCACGGCACCAAACTACTAGGGGCGGTTTGGGGTCGTGAAAGAATGGTATTAGAGCACAAGTTCCTCGGTATACGCTATTCACACACTTTGAGTCCTGAAGAGCATAGGATTTCCCTTAGAAAGATGTTAGGGTTGCATCATGGTATTTGTTGTTTGAGTGAAGTGTGCATTGTCTTGATATACTTATTTGCTATTGCCTATGTAGTTATTTGCTTAATTGTTTTAAAGTCATACCTTGCATACTCCTAGCATCATGAGGAGAGGTAGACCACCGCTTGGCCGAGATCAGCCCGAAGACAGAATGGACAGATTGGAAAGATTAGTTGAAGGTTTGGCCCGTGAGTTGAGGCAAACCAGACAGCAGTTCACTAGTGCTACGTCGACTCAGGCCGAGCAGACCAACGGCCGAAATGTGGTTCCACCTCCTCCAGTGCCGCAAATTCCCCCGCAACCAGCCTTGTATGGGGATGGGAGGATAGCTTTGATCAGGGAGTTCAAGAAGATGAGACCACCGAGGTTCTCTGGGGGTATAGAGCCGATGAAGGCTGAGGCATGGGTTTTGGAAATGGAAAAGTTGTTCGAGATCTTCCCTAGCACTGACGCTCAGAAAGTGACGTTGGCAGCATTCACATTAGATGATGACGCCCGCAGGTGGTGGATGATGGTTAGAGGGAGCAATCCAGATTTGACCTGGACCCGATTCTTAGAGTTGTTCTACAAGAAACATTTTCCCCTAAGTGTTCGAAACCGCAAGGCTACCGAATTTCATACTCTGACGCAGGGCAACAGAACAGTGGCCGAATATGACCGCGTTTTTACTGAATAGGTAAGGTTTGTACCTCACATGACCAACGATGAATATATGAAGGCCAGGAAGTTCGAGTGTGGGCTTCGTGGACCGATTCAAGACCGAGTCAACTTGCTTGATATGCCGACTTATGTCGAAGTATTGGACAAAGCCATTCAGGCCGAAGCTAATCTGAACCGATACCAGAGCTCGGGAGAAAACCAGCGAAAGAGGCAGAACTATGACAATCGCCGAGGACAGCTGGGCACCAAGAAGAGAACGAACATGGGCAGTACTAGTAACCTAAGGCAGGAAGGGAGTGCTAAACCGATGTGTTCGGATTGTGGGAAACAGCATTTCGGGATCTGTCGACGAACGTCTAGAGCCTATTATGAATGTGGCGAGATGGGCCATTATGTGAGGGATTGCCCCAAAACAAAGGCTGATAACAACAAGAAAGGAGAGAATACCTCGGGTTCCGTTCAGAAGGGAAATGCTGGGAAAGGACAGATGAGACAGGGCAGAGTGTTTGCATTGGTACCAGGAGACACTCAGAATGCTGAGGCAGTGGTGTCAGGTATGTTACTAATTTGCTCCCAAGATGCCTATGTGTTGATTGACTCGGGTTCTACTCATTCGTTTATATCTACTAAGTTTGCCGAGAAAATTGATAGAGAACTAGAGCCCCTTGATTATGTGTTGTCTGTATCTACTCCATCTGGGAGATCTATGTTTGTTGCATCCATTTACAGAGCATGTGTTGTTGTGATTGAGAATGTTGAATTTCTAGTAGATCTAATGCCTCTAGACCTAGCTCATTTTGATATTATACTGGGAATGGACTGGTTAGTTGCAAACGATGCATCTATTAATTGTGTTTCGAAAAGTGTCACACTGAGACCCCCAAACCTAGCCGAGATTATTTTCCAGGGTAAAGGGATAGTGCCCCCACCATACTTGATTTCGTCCATTAAGGCCGGTAAGTTAATTCAGAAGGGGTGCCGAGGTTACTTGTGTAGTATACTGAGTGATCAGAATGGAAATGTTAACTTAGCCGACATCCCGATTGTTAATGATTTCCCCGACGTCTTTCCGGACGAATTGCCTGGCCACTTGACCGATAGAGAAATAGAGTTTACTGTCGATATTATATCGGGAACGCAGCCGATCTCCAAACCACCTTATAGGATGGCCCCCGCTGAACTTAGAGAATTGAAACTGCAATTGCAAGAGTTGTTAGATAAGGGATTTATTAGGCCGAGCACTTCACCATGGGGAGCACCTGTTTTATTTGTTAAGAAGAAGGATGGCACACTCCGTCTTTGTATTGACTATAGAGAACTCAATAAAGTCACCATTAAGAACAAGTACCCGTTACCTAGAATTGACGATTTGCTTGATCAGTTACAAGGAGCACGAGTCTTTTCTAAGATCGACCTTCGGTCTGGTTACCATCAGCTTAAAGTTAAAGCCGAAGATGTTGAGAAGACTGCTTTTCGAACAAGATATGGCCACTACGAGTTTTTAGTAATGCCTTTTGGAGTGACCAATGCCCCTGCTGCATTTATGGATTTAATGAACCAAATCTTCAAACCATATTTAGATGAATTTGTAGTTGTTTTCATTGATGATATATTGATCTATTCCAAGAGTGATATTGAACATGAAAACTATTTGAGACTTGCCTTACAGATTTTGAGAGAACGGAAATTGTATGCGAAGTTTAACAAGTGTGAGTTTTGGCTTTCTACCATCTCATTTTTGGGTCATGTGATTAATGAAGAGGGTATTTCAGTAGATCCTAGCAAAGTTGAAGCCGTAGTAAATTGGCCGAGGCCGACTAATGTGTCCGAGATTCGTAGTTTTCTGGGTTTGGCAGGTTATTACAGAAAGTTTGTGAAAGATTTCTCAAGGATTGCAATTCCATTAACGCAACTGACTAAGAAGGGAACACTGTATGAATGGACTAAAGATCGGGAGTCAGCCTTCCAGGAACTGAAGACGAGGTTAATTACAGCACCAGTACTTGTACTACCATCAGGTAACGAAGAGTTTCATGTCTATAGTGATGCATCGCATAAGGGTTTGGGTTGTGTATTAATGCAAAAGGGTGAGGTTATAGCTTATGCATCTCGTCAGTTGAAACCTCATGAGAAAAACTATCCTACCCATGACTTAGAATTGGCGGCCGTGGTATTTGCTTTAAAGATTTGGCGTCACTATTTGTATGGAGCTACTTGTCAGGTTTTTACATATCATAAGAGCTTAAAGTATCTATTCACTCAGAAGGAATTGAATTTGAGACAGAGACGGTGGCTTGAGTTGTTGAAAGACTACGATATACAGATTCAATATCACCCCGGGAAAACCAATAGTGTAGCCGACGCTTTGAGCAGGAAGTCAGGAGGAAATTTGGCGTGTTTAACCGTGATGTCAGCAGAGCCGACTATTGTTAATGAAGTAAAGACAAGACAGATGGAGGATAACTTCCTCAAGAAAATAGCCGAGGAGATTGACACAAGGCCGAGACCAGGGTATACCATCGAGAACCAAGTACTCAGGTTTGAAGGAAGGTTATGCGTGGCGGACATCCCAGAGCTGAAGAAAAAGATTTTGCAGGAAGCTCATGGTTCTAAGTTTGCTGTCCATCCAGGGAACACCAAAATGTATCAAGATGTGAAGCAGACCTTCTGGTGGCCAAATATGAAGAGAGAAATAGCCGAATTCGTGTCCCAGTGTTTACATTGTCAGCAAGTGAAAGCAGAACATCAAAGACCAGCAGGACTTCTTCAACCTTTGCCGATTCCTGAGTGGAAATGGGAGCACATCTCCATGGATTTTGTGATTGGTTTGCCGAAAACACCTAAGGGTATGGATTCAATTTGGGTTGTTGTGGATAGGTTAACTAAGTCAGCACACTTTCTACCCGTTAAGACTACCTTCAACGCCAATCAACTTGCCTTGCTATATGTGAACGAGATTGTCAGACTTCATGGAGTGCCGATGCCAATTGTTTCAGACCGAGATCCTAAATTTGTTTCTAGATTTTGGCAGAGTCTACAGAGGGCTTTTGGAGCCGAGCTGAGATTTAGTACAGCCTTTCATCCCTAGACAGATGGGCAGACTGAGAGGACAATTCAGACGCTTGAAGATATGCTTAGACTTTATGTGTTGGACTTCCAAGGAAGTTGGGGAACACATTTGCCCTTAGTGGAATTCGCTTACAATAACAGTTATCAAGCTAGCATTGGCATGGCGCCGTATGAAGCCTTGTATGGAAGAAAATGTAGGTCGCCGATATGTTGGACCGAAGTCGGAGACAGAACTCTGCTTGGTCCCGAATTGATTCAAGTGACAACAGAAAAGATTAAACTTATCCAACAGAGGATTAGAACTGC
Source organism: Camellia sinensis (assembly GCF_055761805.1). Classification (NCBI taxonomy): domain Eukaryota; kingdom Viridiplantae; phylum Streptophyta; class Magnoliopsida; order Ericales; family Theaceae; genus Camellia; species Camellia sinensis. The sequence continues at coordinate 7,787,397 of NC_138962.1, read as the reverse complement.
CCAGAGCAGACAAAAGAGCTACGCCGACCAGAGAAGGAATGAGTTAGAGTTCGAAGTTGGGAATCATGTATTCCTGAAGGTTTCACCAGTGAAAGGGGTTTCCAGATTTGGAAGGAAAGGTAAGTTAGCACCTCGCTATATTGGGCCATTTGAAATTCTTGAGAGAATTAACCCCGTTGCCTACAGGCTTGCTTTGCCGCCAGATTTGAGCCAAGTCCACAACGTGTTTCATGTTTCGATGTTGAGGAAGTACATCCGAGATCCACTGCATGTAATTGATCATTCCGAGATCACAATTAATGAAGATTTGGGCTACGAGGAGAAGCCAATGAGGATTATTGACCGACAAGTGAGGCAATTGAGGAACAGATCGATACCGATGGTAAAGGTCGAATGGAAGGAGCATTATGGGACAGAAGCCACGTGGGAAAAGGAAGAGGATATGAGAATCCGTTATCCGGAGTTGTTCTGGGAACAAGGTAATCTAAGTTTGGGGACCAAACTTCCTTAAGGGGGGTAGGATGTAACAACCCTCACCTTACTCTTGTCATACTTGCATACATTCTTGCATGGTCTTGCTTTATTATGTTAATTGGAAGGATTTGTTTGCCTTGTTTTGTTAGTATTGCTTGCGTGATCTTGTCCCTTGTTCGGTGTGTGCGTAGCCGAGGTCATCTTGAGCTTAGTCCGCCTTTGAACCTTGTACTTAGAACTATTTTGAGATCTTGTTCAACCCCATCTTCACCTCGGGCATTCATTGTCGAGATGCTTCGCACGTAGTGAACCTTGTCCTTGGGCAGGTATGGCCTAGGCCGAGATGTGGCACACCCCGGCCAAGGTGTGGCACAGCTTAGTCAAGTGTCGTCCTCCCTAGCCGATGTTTTTCTATCCTGTTGCTGGATCCTGGATTTGAGCCGATGTCATCTTGTTGCCGATGTGTCTTACCCGAGCTTGCTGCATACGCTTTGTCAGAGACTTGTCTTGTCTATCAATCACCTTTTTGGAGCTGAACCAACCCGATAACGCCATGTGTCCGAGCTGATTGTTAAGGCAGCCGGCAGACCCTGAAACAAATCATTTTTCTTGTCTCAAATCTTTGTTTTAGAGAGAGAAGCTCTAGTGAGGAGGAAGAAGAGTTCTTGAGTGAGAGTAGTCTTCCAAGCTTGATCTTCGTGGCTTGAACCGTTAGATTCGAGCTTTGGGGTAAGATTCTTGATCTACTTTGAATGTTGTTATGGATTATCTAGCTGCATTGCATGATCGGATTTGTGTTGCATATCATGCATCGTTTTGAAGTTGGTTTTGGAAAGAGAAAATGGTTTTTCCATGTGTTCTTGAAGAAAGTCTCATTTTGATCGAAAAGTTTGGAACGAAAACCATGTTTTGTGTTTGTTCTTGCATGACTTTCTTTAATGGGTACCCAGGTCCATATATTTTGAACTCTTGGCATGAAAACTCAGATTTTTGTAACAAGTTGTGAGCTTGCATCCATCTTTCAAATGATCATGTTCTTCATACTCTTCAAAGGAAAACCCAGGTTTTTCCTGACTTTGTTTAGCGGGACCTCGGCATAGTCCTGGACGGTACCCAGTGTGTTTTCGAGAAACGGGAGCAGTGATTAAGCTCCCAGCTTGTTTTGCTTTGTCTTTGACTTGGATCTGGCAAGAATGCCGAGATCATTTGCATGTATATAGAGCTTGCTTTGAGAATGTGACTTGCCACGTGATTGTAGGTCCTTGATATTTGCTTTGAGTCTACACCTGAAGAACTAGGTGAGTGGTATTTCTAATAAAGCTATGTTACACTTGCTTTTGATAAATCTTGTTTTGTTTGTTTTGACGTGGGTATTTGCTAAGCATGAATAAATAGCCTTGTTTTGATTGTTATCCTCGGAAAGTCCCTCGTGGTGGAGGACTATAAACTTCCGCAGTACCATGTGTAAAAGGATACGGTCCTTGTTAAATCGGGCTACGGGCCTAAGTAACACAAGTCCCTTGTATTGGAGGACTCTAAACTTTTGCAGTACTGAGTATAAAAGGATACGGTCCTTGTTAAATCGGGCTACGAGCCTAAGTAACACAAGTCCCTTGTACTGGAGGACTCTAAACTTTCGCGGTACCAAGTGCACAAGTCCCTTGTATTGGAGGACTCTAAACTTTCGCAATACTTTTGACCAAACGATTACGGATCGTACAGCCCTTGATACTTGAATGATGAATACGGTTCATCCCTTGCTTCGCCGATGTTATGATACTTGAATGATGAATACGGTTCATCCCTTGTTTTGCCGATGTCAGTAAACATCTTTGGATAATTGTAATATTTGATTGATGAATACGGTTCATCCCTCGTCTTGCTAAAGTTTGATGTGTTTCGTTTTGAAGGACCTCGGCTATATTCATGCAAAACCTTTATTATTAGTATCATTCACTGAGTAGTTGTACTCACCCCTCTATATATATGTAGGTGATGAGCAGGACGGCGGCGACGCCTAGATCGTTTTGGATGCTTGTTTTGGATTCGTACTTATGTCGGCTTTGCTTTTGTATTTACGTCGGCGATGCCCTGTTTCGCATGTCGGCAAATCTTGAAAATCATGCTTCTTGACTTGTATTAGCTGTATTTTGTATATGTCGGCTCGAGAAGCCTTTTGATCAAGATGTAACATATATTTTACGCTGTTGTATTCAAGTTGTAAAGTTAATTGGAAATGTTTGGCATTGCTTTGATCTACGCACAGCTCTTATGGACCACTTGTATTTGATTTATCGCTTCCGCATTTGTGAGCCCCCTATATCCATACTCTGATTGTGTTAAGTTTTGAAAAGTTGGCCTTCGGTAATTACGGATTACTGGCCATCACGGCACCAAACTACTAGGGGCGGTTTGGGGTCGTGACAAAAATGGAACTTGCAAAAAATTAAAAATAGAAGTTCATTCAAAAAACCACTATACCTTAACGATCTATTTGGAAATTAAATAAAAAAGGAAGTTGAATTGAAAAATAACTTGAATAAAAATAGAAGTCGAATAAAAATAAAAATAGAAGTTGCAGAAAATTAAAATTGAAAGTTCATTCAAGAAACCACTATACCTTAACGATCTATTTGGAAATTAAATAAAAAAGGAAGATTAATAAAAAAGTAAATTGTATAAAAATGGAAGTTGAATAAAAATAAAAATTAAAGTTGCATAAAATTAAAAATGGAAGTTCAATCCATAAACCACTATACCTTATCGATCTATTTGGAAATTAAATAAAAATGGAAGTTGAGTAGAAAAGAAACTAGAATGAAAAAGGAAGTTAAATAAAAATAAAAATGGAAGTTGTAGAAAATTAAAAATGGAAGTTCATTCAAGATACCACTATACCTGAACGATCTATTTGGAAATTAAATTAAAAAGGAAGTTGAATAGAATAGAAACATGAATAAAAAAAGAAGTTGAATAGAAATAAAAATGGAAGTTGCAGAAAATTAAAATTGGAAGTTCATTCAAGAAACCACTATACCTTAACGATCTATTTGGAAATTAAATAAAAAAGGAAGTTGAATAGAAAAATGACTTGAAAAAAATGGAAGTCGAATAAAAATAAAAGTGGAAGTTGCAGAAAATTAAAAATGGAAGTTCATTCAAGAAACCACTATACCTTAACGATCTATTTGGAAATTAAAAAAAAAAAAAGGAAGTTTAATAGAAAAGTAAATTGAATAAAAATGCAAGTTGAATAAAAATAAAAATTAAAGTTGCATAAAATTAAAAATGGAAGTTCAATCCATAAACCACTATACCTTATCGATCTATTTGGAAATTAAATAAAAACGGAAGTTTAATAGAAAATTAATTTGAAAAAAAATGGAAGTTGAATAAAAATAAAAGTGAAAGTTGCATAAAATTGAAAATGGAATTTCAATCCAGAAACCACTATACCTTAACGATCGATTTGGAAATTAAATAAAAAAGGATGTTGAGTAGAAAAGAAACTTGAATAAAAAAGGAAGTTAAATAAAAATAAAAATGGAAGTTCATTCAAGAAACCACTATACCTTAACGATCTATTTGGAAATCAAATAAAAATGGAAGTTGAATAAAAATAAAAATAGAAGTTGCATAAAATTAAAAATAGATGTTCATTAAAGAAAGCACTATACCTTAACGATCGATTTGGAAATTAAATAAAAAAGGAAGTGTAATAAAAAAGTAAATTCAATAAAAATGGAAGTCCAATAAAAATAAAACTGAAAGTTGCATAAAATTAAAAATGAAAGTTCAATCCCGAAACCACTATACCATAACAATCTATTTGGAAATTAAATTAAAAAAGAAGTTGAATGGAAAAGAAACTTGAATAAAAAAAGAAGTTGAATAGAAATAAAAATGGAAGTTGCAGAAAATTAATTAGAAGTTCATTCAAGAAACCACTATACATTAACGATCTATTTGGAATTTAAATAAAAAAGGAAGCTTAATAGAAAAGTGAAAGTTGCATAAAATTAAAAATGGAAGTTCCATCCAGAAACCACTATACATTAACGAACTATTTGGAAGTTAAATAAAAAAGGTAGTTGAATAGAAAAGAAACTTGAATAAAAAAAGAAGTTGAATAGAAATAAAAATGGAAGTTACAGAAAATTGAAATTTTAAGTTCATTCAACAAACCACTATACCTTAACGAACTATTTGGAAATTAAATAAAAATTGAAGTTTAATAGAAAATTAAATTGAATAAAAATTGAAGTCGAATAAAAATAAAAATGGAAGTTGCAGAAAATTAAAAATGGAAGTTCATTCAAGAAACCACTATATCTTAACGATCTATTTGGAAATTAAATAAAAAATGAACTTTAATAGAAAAGTAAATTGAATAAAAACGGAAGTTGAATAAAAATAAAAGTGAAAGTAGCATAAAATTCAAAATGGAAGTTCAATCCAGAAACCACTATACCTTAACAAACTATTTGGAAATTAAATAAAAAAGGAAGTTGAATAGAAAAGAAACTTGGATGAAAAAAGAAGTTGAATAGAAACAAAAATAGAAGTTGCAGAAAATTAAAATTGGAAGTTCATTCAAGAAACCACTATATCTTAACGATCTGTTTGGAAATTAAATAAAAAAGGAAGTTGAATAGAAAAATGCCTTGAATAAAAATGGACGTCGAATAAAAAAAAATGGAAGTTGCAGAAAATAAAAAATGGAAGTTCAGTCAAGAAACCACTATACCTTAACGATATGTTTGGAAATTAAAAAAAAAAGAAATTTTAATAGAAAAGTAAATTGAATAAAAAGTGAAGTTGAATAACAATAAAAATGGGAGTTGCAGAAAATTAAAAATGGAAGTTCATTCAAGAAACCACTATACCATAACGATCTATTTGGAAATTAAATAAAAAATGAAGTTTAATAGAAAATTAAATTGTATAAAAATGGAAGTTCAATAATAATAAAAGTGAAAGTTGCATAAAATTAAACATGAAATTTCAATCCAGAAACCACTATACCTTAACGATCTATTTGGAAATTAAATAAAAAAGGATGTTGAGTAGAAAAGAAACTTGAATAAAAAGGGAAGTTAAATAAGAATAAAAATGGAAGTTCATTCAAGAAACCATTATCACTTAACGATCTATTTGGAAATCAAATAAAAAAGGAAGTTGAATAGAAAAATAACTTGAATAAAAATGGAAGTTGAATAAAAATAAAAATGGAAGTTGCATAAAATTAAAAATAGATGTTCATTAAAGAAACCACTATCCCTTAACGATCGATGTGGAAATTAAATAAAAAATGAAGTTTAATAAAAAAGTAAATTCAATAAAAATGGAAGTTCAATAAAAATAAAAGTGAAAGTTGTATAAAATTAAAAATGAAAGTTCAATCCCGAAACTACTATACCATAACAATCTATTTGGAAATTAAATTAAAAAAGAAGTTCAATGGAAAAGAAACTTGAATAAAAAAAGAAGTTGAATAGAAATAAAAATGGAAGTTGCAGAAAATTAAAATTGGAAGTTCATTCAAGAAACCACTATACCGTAAACATCTATTTCGAAATTAAATAAAAAAGGAAGTTTAATAGAAAAGTAAATTGAATTAAAATGGAAGTTGAAAAAAAATAAAAGTGAAAGTTGCATAAAATTTAAAATGGAAGTTCAATCCAGAAACCACTATACCCTTAACGAACTATTTGGAAATTAAATAAAAAAGGAAGTTGAATAGAAATAAAAATGGAAGTTGCAGAAAATTGAAATTTTAAGTTCATTCAAGAAACCACTATACCTTAACGATCTATTTGGAAATTAAATGAAAAAGGAAGTTTAACAGAAAAGTAAATTGAATAAAAATGGAAGTTGAAAAAAAATAAAAGTGAAGGTTACATAAAATTAAAAATGGAAGTTCAGTCCAGAAACCTCTATACCTTAACGATCTATTTGGAAATTAAAGAAAAAAGGAAGTTGAATAGAAAAGAAACTTGAATAAAAAAAGCAGTTGAATAGAAATAAAAACAGAAGTTGCAAAAAATTAAAATTGGAAGTTCATTCAAGAAACCACTATACCTTAACAATCTATTTGGAAATTAAATAAAAAAGGAAGTTGAATAGAAAAATGACTTGAATAAAAATGGAAGTCGAATAAAAATAAAAGTGGAAGTTGTAGAAAATTAAAAATGGAAGTTCATTCAAGAAACCAGTAGACCTTAACGATCTATTTGGAAATTAAATAAAAAAGAAAGTTCAATAGAAAAGTAAATTGAATAAAAATGGAAGTTGAATACAAATAAAAATTAAAATTGCATAAAATTAAAAATGAAAGTTCAGTCCATAAACCACTATACCTTAACGGTCTATTTGGAAATCAAATAAAAATGGAAGTTGAGTAGAAAAGAAAGTAGAATGAAAAAGGATGTTAAATAAAAATAAAAATGGAAGTTGTAGAAAACTAAAAGTGGAAGTTCATTCAAGAAACCACTATACCTTAACGATCTATTTGGAATTAAATAAAAAAGGAAGTTGAATAGAAAAATAACTTGAGTACAAATGGAAGTTGCAGAAAATTAAAAATGGAAGTTCATTCAAGAAACCACTATACCTTAACGATCTATTTGGAAATTAAATAAAAAAGGAAGGTTAATAGAAAAGCAAATTGAATAAAAATGGAAGTTGAATAAAAATAAAAATTAAAGTTGCATAAAATTAAAAATGGAAGTTCAATCCAGAAACCACTGTACCTTAACGATCTATTTGGAAATTAAATAAAAAAGGAAGTTGAATAGTAAAGAAACTTGAATAAAAAAAGAAGTTGAACAGAAATAAAAATGTAAGTTGCAGAAAATTAAAAATGGAAGTTCATTCAGGAAACCACTATACCTTAACGATCTAGTTGGAAATTAAATAAAAAAGGAAGTTGAATAGAAAAATAACTTGAATGAAAATGGAAGTCGAATAAAAATAAAAATGGAAGTTCATTCAAGAAACCACGATACCTTAACGATCTATTTGGAAATTAAATAAAAAAGGATGTTTAATAGAAAAGTAAGTTGAATAAAAACGGAAGTTGAAAAAAAATAAAAGTGAAAGTTGCATAAAATCAAAAATGAAAGTTCAATCCAGAAACCACTATGCCATAACAATCTATTTGGAAATTAAATAAAAATTGAAGTTGAATAGAAATAAAAATGGAAGTTGCAGAAGATTAAAATTGGAAGTTCATTCAAGAAACCACTATACCTTAACGATCTATTTGGAAATTAAATAAAAAAGGAAGTTTAATAGAAAAGTAAATTGAATAAAAATGGAAGTTGAAAAAAAATAAAAGTGAAAATTGTATAAAATTAAAAATGGAAGTTCATTCCAGAAACCAGTATACCTTAATGATCTATTTGGAAATTAAATAAAAAAGGAAGTTTAATAGAAAAGTAAATTGAATAAAAATGGAAGTTGAAAAAAAATAAAAGTGAAAGTTGGATAAAATTAAAAATGGAAGTTCAATCCAGAAACCACTATACCTTAACGACATATTTGGAAATTAAATAAAAAAGAAAGTTGAATAGAAAAGAAACTTGAATAAAAAAAGAAGTTGAATAGAAATGAAAATTGAAGTTGCAGAAAATTAAAAATGGAAGTTCATTCAAGAAACCCCTATACTTTAACGATCTATTGGGAAATTAAATAAAAACGGAAGTTGAATAGAAAAATGACTTGAATGAAAATGGAAGTCGAATAAAAATAAAAGTGGAAGTTGTAGAAAGTTAAAAATGGAAGTTCATTCAAGAAACCACTATACCTTAACGATCTATTTGGAAATTAAATAAAAAATGAAGTTTAATAGAAAAGTAAATTGAATAAAAATGGAAGTTGAATAAAAATAAAAATTAAAGTTGCATAAAATTAAAAATGGAAGTTCAATCCATAAACCACTATACCTTAACGGTCTATTTGGAAATTGAATAAAAATGGAAGTTGAGTAGAAAAGAAACTAGAATGAAGAAGGAAGTTAAATAAAAATAAAAATGGAAGTTGCAGAAAATTAAAAATGGAAGTTCATTCAAAAAACCACTATAACTTCATGATCTATTTGGAAATTAAATAAAAAAGGAAGTTGAATAGAAAAATAACTTGAGTAAAAATGGAAGTCGAATAAAAATAAAAATGGAAGTTGTAGAAAATTAAAAATAGAAGTTCATTCAAGAAACCACTATACCTTAACGATCTATTTGGAAATTAAATAAAAAAGGAAGTTTAATAGAAATGTAAAGTGAATAAAAATGGAAGTTGAATAAAAATAAAAATGAAAGTTGCATAAAATTAAAAATGGAAGTTCAATCCATAAACCACTATACCTTAACGATCTGTTTGGAAATTAAATAAAAAAGGAAGTTGAATAGAAAAGTAAATTGAATAAAAATGGGAGTCGAATAAAAATAAAAATAGAAGTTGCAGAAAATTAAAAATGGAAGTTCATTCAAGAAACCACTATACCTTAACGATCTATTTGGAAATTAAATAAAAAGGAAGTTTAATAGAAAAGTAAATTGAATAAAAATGGAAATTGAAGAAAAATAAAAGTGAAAGTTGTATAAAATTAAAAATGGAAGTTCAATCCAGAAACCACTATACCTTAACAATCTATTTGGAAATTAAATAAAAAAGGAAGTTGAATAGAAAAGAAACTTGAATAAAAAAAGAAGTTGAATAGAAATAAAAATGGAAGTTGCTGAAAATTTAAATTGGATGTTCATTCAAGAAACCACTATACCTTAACGATCTATTTGGAAATTAAATAAAAAAGGAAGTTAAATAGAAAAATGACTTGAATAAAAATGGAAGTCGAATAAAAATAAAAATGGAAGTTGCAGAAAATTAAAAATGGAAGTTCATTCAAGAAACCACTTTGTAACAACCCTCATTTTGACTCAGTCATACTTCCATACATTTGTGGATGTTCTTGCTTTAATATGTACATTTGTAAATCTTGTCTTGTTTTGCTTGAATGATTGCTTGCATACTTTGTTCTTACCTGGTGTGTTGCCAAGGTCATCTTAAGCCTAGACACCTTTGAAACCTTTATCACTTAGAACTATCTTGGAACCCCTTTGGTTGACCTCCATCTTCACCCTGGCATATTGGCCGAGATGTCACCATCTAGGCCGAGGTGCGCGTCGCCTAGGCCGAGATGTGCATCATCTGGGTCGAGATGTTAATATCTAGGCGTTCTAGATCTTTGATCCTCACATGAGTGATTTTGTTCCTGGAATGGTATGACCTAGACCGAGGTGTGGCACATCTAGGCCAAGGTGTGGCACAGTTTAGTCAAGTGTTGTCCCTCCAAGCCGATGTCCTTGCCCTTTGATTTTCGGAGTCTTGTTGTTAGCCGATGTCGTTACTTGCCGGAGTGTTCGTTCCGCCTAGCTTGTTGAGTACACTTTGTCCTGGTCTTGTCTTGTCAAGTCAGTCACCTTTTTGAGTCGAGCGAATCAGCCAATGCCATGTGTCCCGACAGAGGGATTAAGTCAGTGTTTGTTGTGTGAGGCATATCATTTTGTATCAATCTTGCCTTTTTAGAGAGAGAAGCTCTAGTTAGAAGGAGGAGAAGTTTGAGCTAGAGAGGGTGGCTTCCAAGCTTGATCGTTGGAGCTTGAACCGTTAGATTCGAGTTTTGAGGTCAGAATCTTAACCTACTCTGGTTGTTCTTATTGATCATCTAGCTGCATTGCACGATCGAACCTGTTCGTCACGTCATGCATTGATTTAAAATCGATTTTAGAAAGAGAAAACGGTTTTCATGTGTTTTTGGAAGAAAATCCTCGTTTGATCCAAAAGTTTGCTTTAAAACTCATGTTTTTGTGTTTGTTCTGATAAGATCCTTGAGTATGGGTACCTAGGTCCATGTTTTTGAATTCATAGCATGAAGTCTCAGCTGTTGTAATAGCAAGTTTCGATCTATGCATTCATCTTCCTTATGTTCATGTTCTTTAAGTTCTTCATGCTCATGTTCTTCATGTTTATCAAGAGGGAAACCCAGATCTTTCCCGACTTCGCTTTTGAATGTGGCCATCGAGGCTACACCTCGGTAAGGAGGTGTGGGACCTCGGCCTAGACCTGGTAGTTGTCCAACGTGTTTTCCAATGATAAGAAACTGTGTTTCAATTTGATTGACTTAGTTTTGAAGAATGCCGAGGTCATTTGCATGTAAGCTAGACTTGTTTTGAGTAGTGCATTCAATAGACTTTGCCATGTGTTGCAAGACTTGGACTTGCCCTGACCCCGATGTTTGAAGAACTAGGTGAGTGGTATTTCTGATAAAGTTATGTTATCAATGTTTTGAAGAACCTTGCTTTGCTTGTCTTGAAAGATATTTGTTAAGCATGAATGATTGTCCTTAGTTTCGTATCTCGTATCATATTTGTTTGAATGACCTTCTCGGAAAGTCCCTTGTGCTGGAGGACTCTAAACTTTCGCAGCACATTTTGTTTGAAAGTCCCTCGTGCTGGAGGACTCTAAACTTTCGCAGCACTTCTTGTTTTGAAAGTCCCTTGTGCTGGAGGACTCTAAACTTTCGCAGCACCCTTGATTTGTACTCTAGTGTTAAAGGGCTACGGGCCTTTGTAACATAGGTCTCTCGTGCTAGAGGACTCTAAACTTTCGCAGCACATCTTGTCTTGAAAGTCCCTTGTGCTAGAGGACTCTAAACTTTTGTAGCACCCACGTTTGAGATGCCTATCTTGCTTTGTCTTACTTTGCCACGGACAGTTTACCGCGTGGATATGTTTGTCGGAATGTTATTGTTTGTAATATGTGATGCTAGTAAGTATCCCTTGAAACTTTGAAGATTTGTTAGATAGACGAGGTCCATCCCTTGTTATAGGATTTCGACTATTATTCATGCAAACCCCTTTATTATTTATACCATTCACTGAGTATCCAAGCTCACCCTCTCTATATATATGTAGGTGATGAGCAAGAAGGCGGAGATGCCTAAATGTGATTCTGAAGCTTATTTTGGATTTTGATTTTGTCAGCCTGACCTGTAACTACGTCGGCAGTCTTGAAAATTATGCTTCTCGATTTGTAATACTTGCATGTTGCATACGTCGGCTTGAGAAGCCTTTTGATCAAGATACGTGTTTTGTATACCTGTATGTCGACAGTGAGGATGTCGGCAATTCTGAAGATTTTGCTTCTAGTTGTATGTCATGTATTTTGTTCATATCGGCTCGTGAAGCCCTTTTGTTAGTATGAAAGATGTAATTTGTACTTTATTTTGTTTGTAATTGAGTTGTAACCCATCTGCAGATGATTGCTATCTCATTTGACTTATGCACAGCTCTTATTGACTAATCTGCTTGTATAAATCGCTTCCGTACTTGTTAGCCCCATATTATTGTACTCTGATTTTGTGTGAATCTTGTCAGTTGGCCTTCGATAATCCCGGATTACTGGCCATCACGGCACCAAACTACTAGAGGCAGTTTGGGGTCATGATACCACTATACCTTAATGATCTGTTTGGAAATTAAATAAAAAAAGGAAGTTTAATAGAAAAGAAAATTGAATAAAAATAAAAGTTCAATAAAAATAAAAATGAAAGTTGCAGAAAATTAAAAATGGAAGTTCAATCCAGAAACCACTATACCTTAACGATCTATTTGGAAATTAAATAAAAAACGGAAGTTGAATAGTAAAGAAACTAGAATAAAAAAAGAAGTTGAATAGAAATAAAAATGGAAGTTGCAGAAAATTAAAATTAAAGTTCATTCAAGAAACCACAATACCTTAACGATCTATTTGGGAATAAAATAAAAAAGGAAGTTGAATAGAAAAATAACTTGAATAAAAATGGAAGCCGAATAAAAAATAAAATGCAAGTTGCAGAAAATTAAAAATGGAAGTTCATTCAAGAAACCACTATACCTTAACGATCTATTTGGAAATTAAATAAAAAAGGAAGTTTAATAGAAAAATAAATTGAATAAAAATGGAAGTTGAAAAAAAATAAAAGTGAAAGTTGCATAAAATTAAAAATGAAAGTTCAATCCAGAAACCACCATACCATAACAATCTATTTGGAAATTAAATAAAAAAAAAGTTGAATAGAAAAGAAACTTGAATAAAAAAAGAAGTTGAATAGAAATGAAAATGGAAGTTGCAAAAAATTAAAATTGGAAGTTCATTCAAAAAACCATTATACCTTAACGATCTATTTGGAAATTAAATAAAAAAGGAAGTTTAATAGAAAAGTAAATTGAATAAAAATGGAAGTTGAACAAAAATAAAAGTGAAAGTTGCATAAAATTAAAAAAGAAAGTTCAATCAAGAAACCACTATACCATAACAATCTATTTGGAAATTAATTAAAAAAAGAAGTTGAACAGGAAAGAAACTTGAATAAAAAAACAAGTTGAATATAAATAAAAATGGAAGTTGCAGAAAATTAAAATTGGAAGTTCATTCAAGAAACCACTATACCTTAACGATCTGTTTGGAAATTAAATAAAAAAAAGAAGTTGAATAGAAAAGTAAATTGAATAAAAATGGAAGTTGAATATAAATAAAAATGGAAGTTGCAGAAAATTAAAAATGGAAGTTCAATCCAGAAACCACTATACCTTAACGATCTATTTGGAAATTAAATAAAATAGGAAGTTGAATAGTAAAGAAACTTGAATAAAAAAAGAAGCTGAATAGAAATAAAAATGGAAATTGCAGAAAATTAAAAGTGGAAGTTCATTCAAGAAACCACTATACCTTAACGATCTATTTGGAAATTAAATAAGAAAGGAAGTTTAATGGAAAAGTAAAGTGAATAAAAATGGAAGTTGAATAAAAGTAAAAATGAAAGTTGCATAAAATTAAAAATGGAAGTTCAATCCATAAACCACTATATCTTAACGATCTATTTGGAAATTAAATAAAAAAGGAAGTTGAATAGAAAAGTAAATTGAATAAAAATGGAAGCCGAATAAAAATAAAAATGGAAGTTGCAGAAAATTAAAAATGGAAGTTCATTCAAGAAACCACTATACCTTAACGATCTATTTGGAAATTAAATAAAAAAGGAAGTTTAATAGAAAAGTAAATTGAATAAAAATGGAAGTTGAATAAAAATAAAAGTGAAAGTTGCATAAAATTAAAAATAGAAGTTCAATCCAGAAACCGCTATACCTTAACAATCTATTTGGAAATTAAACAAAAAAGGAAGTTGAATAGAAAAGAAACTTGAATAAAAAAAGAAGTTGAATTGAAATAAAAATGGAAGTTGCAGAAAATTAAAATTGGATGTTCATTCAAGAAACCACTATACCTTAACGATCTATTTGGAAATTAAATAAAAAAGCATGTTGAATAGAAAAATGACTTGAATAAAAATGGAAGTCGAATAAAAACAAAAATGGAAGTTGCAGAAAATTAAAAATGGAAGTTCATTCAAGAAACCACTATACCATAACGATCTGTTTGGAAATTAAATAAAAAATGGAAGTTTAATAGAAAAGTAAATTAAATAAAAACAAAAGTTCAATAAATATAAAAATGGAAGTTGCAGGAAATTAAAAATGGAAGTTCAATCCATAAACCACTATACCTTAACGATCTATATGGAAATTAAATAAAAAATGAAGTTGAATAGTAAAGAAACTAGAATAAAAAAAGAAGTTGAATAGAAATAAAAATGGAAGTTGCAGAAAATTAAAAATGAAAGTTCATTCAAGAAACCACTATACCTTAACGATCTATTTGGAAATTAAATAAAAAAGGAAGTTGAATAGAAAAATAACTTGAATAAAATTGGAAGTCGAATAAAAATAAAAATGGAAGTTGCAGAAAATTAAAAATGGAAGTTCATTCAAGAAACCACTGTACCATAACGATCTGTTTGGAAATTAAATAAAAAAAAGGAAGTTTAATAGAAAAGTAAATTAAATAAAAATAAAAGTTCAATAAAAATAAAAATGGAAGTTGCAGGAAATTAAAAATGGAAGTTCAATCCATAAACCACTATACCTTAACGATCTATTTGGAAATTAAATAAAAAATGAAGTTGAATAGTAAAGAAACTATAATAAAAAAAGAAGTTGAATAGAAATAAAAATGGAAGTTGCAGAAAATTAAAAATTAAAGTTCATTCAAGAAACCACAATACCTTAACGATCTATTTGGAAATTAAATAAAAAAGGAAGTTGACTAGAAAAATAACTTGAATAAAATTGGAAGTCGAATAAAAATAAAAATGGAAGTTGCAGAAAAGTAAAAATGGAAGTTTATTCAAGAAACCACTATACCTTAACGATCTATTTGGAAATTAAATAAAAAAGGAAGTTTAATAGAAAAATAAATTGAATAAAAACGGAAGTTGAAAAAACATAAAAGTGAAAGTTGCATAAAATTAAAAATGAGAGTTCAATCAAAAACCACTATACCATAACAATCTATTTGGAAATTAAATAAAAAAAGAAGTTGAATAGAAAAAAACTTGAATAAAAAAAGAAGTTGAATAGAAATAAAAATGGAAGTTGCAGAAAATTAAAATTGGAAGTCAATTCAAGAAACCACTATGCCTTAACGATCTATTTGGAAATTAAATAAAAAAAGAAGTTTAATAGAAAAGTAAATTGAATAAAAATGGAAGTTGAAAAAAAATAAAAGTGAAAGTTGCAAAAAATTAAGAATGGAAGTTCAATCCAGAAACCACTATACCTTAACGATCTCTTTGGAAATTAAATAAAAAAGGAAGTTGAACAGAAAAGAAAATTGAATAAAAAAAGAATTTGAATAGAAATAAAAGTGGATGTTGTAGAAAATTAAAAATGGAAGTTCATTCAAGAAACCACTATACCTTAACGATCTATTTGGAAATTAAATAAAAAAGGAAGTTTAATAGAAAAATAAATTGAATAAAAATGGAAGTTGAAAAAAAATAAAAGTGAAAGTTGCATAAAATTAAAAATGAAAGTTCAATCCAGAAACCACCATACCATAACAATCTATTTGGAATTTAAATAAAAAAAAAGTTGAATAGAAAAGAAACTTGAATAAAAAAAGAAGTTGAATAGAAATGAAAATGGAAGTTGCAGAAAATTAAAATTGGAAGTTCATTCAAAAAACCACTATACCTTAACGATCTATTTGGAAATTAAATAAAAAAGGAAGTTTAATAGAAAAGTAAATTGAATAAAAATGGAAGTTGAAAAAAAATAAAAGTGAAAGTTGCATAAAATTAAAAAAGAAAGTTCAATCAAGAAACCACTATACCATAACAATCTATTTGGAAATTAATTAAAAAAAGAAGTTGAACAGGAAAGAAACTTGAATAAAAAAACAAGTTGAATAGAAATAAAAATGGAAGTTGCAGAAAATTAAAATTGGAAGTTCATTCAAGAAACCACTATACCTTAACGATCTGTTTGGAAATTAAATAAAAAAAAGAAGTTGAATAGAAAAGTAAATTGAATAAAAATGGAAGTTGAATATAAATAAAAATGGAAGTTGCAGAAAATTAAAAATGGAAGTTCAATCCAGAAACCACTATACCTTAACGATCTATTTGGAAATTAAATAAAATAGGAAGTTGAATAGTAAAGAAACTTGAATAAAAAAAGAAGCTGAATAGAAATAAAAATGGAAATTGCAGAAAATTAAAAATGGAAGTTCATTCAAGAAACCACTATACCTTAACGATCTATTTGGAAATTAAATAAGAAAGGAAGTTTAATGGAAAAGTAAAGTGAATAAAAATGGAAGTTGAATAAAAGTAAAAATGAAAGTTGCATAAAATTAAAAATGGAAGTTCAATCCATAAACCACTATATCTTAACGATCTATTTGGAAATTAAATAAAAAAGGAAGTTGAATAGAAAAGTAAATTGAATAAAAATGGAAGCCGAATAAAAATAAAAATGGAAGTTGCAGAAAATTAAAAATGGAAGTTCATTCAAGAAACCACTATACCTTAACGATCTATTTGGAAATTAAATAAAAAAGGAAGTTTAATGTAACAACCCTCACCTTACTCTTGCCATATTTGTGTACATTCTTGCATGGTCTAGCTTGTTATGTTAATTTGAAGGTTTTGCCTTGTCTTGATTTGCTTAAAGTTTGCTTGCATGATTTTGTTCTTTGCTTAGTGTATGTGTGTGCGTAGCCGAGGTCATCTTGAGCTTAGTCCGCCTTGACCCTTGTACTTAGAACTATCTTGAGATCTTGTTCAACCCCATCTTCACCTCGGGCATCCTTTGCCGAGATGTTTTGCACTTGAGCCTTGTCCGCAGGCAGGTATGGCCTAGGCCGAGATGTGGCGCACCCCGGCCAAGGTGTGGCACAGCTTAGTCAAGTGTCGTCCTCCCTAGCCGATGTTTTCTATCCCGTTGCTGGATCCTTGTTTTGAGCCGATGTCATCTCTTTGCCGATGTGTCTTACCCGAGCTTGCTGCATACGATTTGTCAGAGACTTGTCTTGTCTATTAATCACCTTTTTGGAGCTGAACCAACCCGTTAATGCCACGTGTCCGAGCTGTTTGTTAAGGCAGCCGACAGACCTTGAAACAAATCATTTTCTTGTCTCAAATCCTTGTTTTAGAGAGAGAAGCTCTAGAAAGGAGGAAGAAGAGTTCTTGAGTGAGAGTAGTCTTCCAAGCTTGATCTTTGTGGTTTGAACCGTTGGATCCGAGTTTTGAGGTTAGAATCTTGATCTCCTTTGGTTGTTCTTGCTGATCATCTAGTTGCATTGCATGATCGGATTTGTTTTGCATGTCATGCATCGTTTTGAAGTTGGGTCGGAAAGAGAAAATGGTTTTTTTCATGTGTTTTTGAACAAAGTCTCATTTTGATCGAAGAGTTTGGAACGAAAATCATGTTTTGTGTTTGTTCTTGCATGCCTTTCTTTGATGGGTACCCAGGTCCATATATTTTGAACTCTTGACATGAAAACTCAGATTTTTGTAACAAGTTGTGAGCTTGCATCCATCTTTCAATGATCATGTTCTTCATATTCTTCAAAGGAAAACCCAGATTTTTCCTGACCTTGTTTAGCGGGACCTCGGCTTAGCCCTGGGCAGTACCCGGTGTGTTTCATGAAACGGGAGCAGTGGCTAAGCTCTCAGCTTGTTTTGCTTTGTCTTTGACTTGGATCTGGCAAGAGTGCCGAGATCATTTGCATGTATTTGGAGCTTGCTTTGAGAATGTGACTTGCCATGTGATTGTAGGTCCTTGATATTTGCTTTGAATCTACACCTGAAGAACTAGGTGAGTGGTATTATTGATAAAGCTATGTTATACTTGTTTGATAAACCTCGCTTGCCTTGTTTTGACAAGGGTATTTTGTTAGCATGAATAAATAGCTCTTGTTTTGATGTGCCAAGTATACTCCTTGTTGATGCCACCTTTGGAAAGGATACGGTCCTTGTTAAATCGGGCTACGGGCCTAAGTAACACAAGTCCCTTGTGCTGGAGGACTCTAAACTTTCGCAGTACTAAGTACAAAAGGATACGGTCCTTGTTAAATCGGGCTACGGGCCTAAGTAACACAAGTCCCTTGTGCTGGAGGACTCTAAACTTTCGCAGTACTAAGTACAAAAGGATACGGTCCTTGTTAAATCGGGCTACGGGCCTAAGTAACACAAGTCCCTTGTACTGGAGGACTCTAAACTTTCGCGGTATCAAGTGCACAAGTCCCTTGTATTGGAGGACTCTAAACTTTCGCAATACTTTTGACCAAACGATTACGGATCGTACAGCCTTATGATACTTGAATGATGAATACGGTTCATCCCTTGCTTCGCCGATGTTTTGATACTTGAATGATGAATACGGTTCATCCCTTGCTTCGCCGTTGTTTTGATACTTGAATGATGAATACGGTTCATCCCTTGCTTCGCCGATGTTTTGATACTTGAATGATGAATACGGTTCATCCCTTGCTTCGCCGATGTTTTGATACTTGAATGATGAATACGGTTCATCCCTTGCTTCGCCGATGTTTTGATACTTGTATGATGAATACGGTTCATCCCTTGTTTTGCCTTTGTCAGTAAACACCTTTGGATACTCGTAATATTTGATTGATGAATACGGTTCATCCCTTGCCTTGCTAAGTTTGATGTGTTTCTTTTGAAGGACTCCGGCTTTATTCATGCAAAACCTTTATTTTTAGTACCATTCACTGAGTTTTTACTCACCCCTCTATATATATGTAGGTGATGAGCAGGACGGCGGCGACGCCTAGTTCGTTTGGATGCTTGTTTTGGATTCGTGTATATGTCGGCCTTACTTTTGTATTTACGTCGGCGATGCCCTGTTTTGCACGTCGGCAGATCTTGAAAATCATGCTTCTTGACTTACATTAGCTGTATTTTGTATATGTCGGCTCAAGAAGCCTTTTGATCAAGATGTAACATGTATTTTACCTTGTTGTATTTAAGTTGTAAAGTTAATTGGAATGTTTGGCATTGCTTTGATCTACGCACAGCTCTTATGGACCACTTGTGTTTGATTTATTGCTTCCGCATTTGTGAGCCCCCTATATCCATACTCTGATTGTGTTGAGTTTTGAAAAGTTGGCCTTCGGTAATTACGGATTACTGGCCATCGCGGCACCAAACTACTAGGGGCGGTTTGGGGTCGTGACAGAATGGTATCAGAGCACAAGTTCCTCGGTATACGCTATTCACACACCTTGAGTCCTGAAGAGCATAGGGTTTCCCTTAGAAAGATGTTAGGGTTGCATCATGGTATTTGTTGTTTGAGTGAAGTGTGCATTGTCTTGATATGCTTATTTGCTATTTGCCTATGAGGTTATTTGCTTAATTGTTTTAAAGTCATACTTTGCATACTCATAGTATCATGAGGAGAGGTAGACCACCGCTTGGCCGAGATCAGCCCGAAGACAGAATGGACAGATTGGAAAGATTAGTTGAAGGTTTGGCCCGCGAGCTGAGGCAAACCAGACAGCAGTTCGCTAGTGCTACGTCGACTCAGGCCGAGCAGACCAACGGCCGAAATGTAGCTCCACCTCCACCTCCTCCCGTGCCGCAGGTTCCCCCGCAACCAGCCTTATATGGGGATGGCACGATAGCTTTGATCAGGGAGTTCAAGAAGATGAGACCACCAAGGTTCTCTGGGGGTATAGAGCCGATGAAGGCTGAGGCGTGGGTTTTGGAGATGGAAAAGTTGTTTGAGATCTTCCCTAGCACCGACGCTCAGAAAGTGACGTTGGCAGCATTCACGTTAGATGATGACGCCCGTAGGTGGTGGATGATGGTTAGAGGGAGCAATCCGGATTTGACCTGGACCCGATTCTTAGAGTTGTTCTACAAGAAACATTTTCCCCTAAGTGTTCGAAACCGCAAGGCTACCGAATTTCATACTCTGACGCAAGGCAATAGAACAGTGGCGGAATATGACCGCGCTTTCACTGAATTGGTAAGGTTTGTACCTCACATGACCAATGATGAATATATGAAGGCCAGGAAGTTCGAGTGTGGGCTTCGTGGACCGATTCAAGACCGGGTCAACTTGCTCGATATGCCGACTTATGCCGAAGTATTGGACAAAGCCATTCAGGCCGAAGCTAACCTGAACGGATACCAGAGCTCAGGAGAAAACCAGCGAAAGAGGCAGAACTATGACAGTCGCCGAGGACAGCTGGGCACCAAGAAGAGAACGAACGTGGGCAGTACTACTAACCTAAGGCAGGAAGGGAGTGTTAAACCGATGTGTTCGGATTGTGGGAAACAGCATTTCGGGATCTGCCGACGAACGTCTGGAGCCTGTTATGAATGTGGTGAGATGGGCCATTATGTGAGAGATTGCCCTAAGACAAAAACCGATAACAACAAGAAGGGTGAGAATACCTCGGGTTCCGTTCAGAAGGAAAACGCTGGGAGAGGGCAGATGAGACAGGGCAGAGTGTTTGCATTGGTACCAGGAGACACTCAGAATGCTGAGGCAGTGGTGTCAGGTATGTTACTAATTTGCTCTCAAGATGCCTATGTGTTGATTGACTCGGGTTCTACTCATTCGTTTATATCTACTAAGTTTGCCGAGAAAATTGATAGAGAACTAGAGCCCCTTGATTATGTGTTGTCTGTGTCTACTCCATCTGGGGGATCTATGATTGTTGCATCCATTTACAGAGCATGTGTTGTTGTGATTGAGAATGTTGAACTGCTAGTAGATTTAATGCCTCTAGACCTAGCTCATTTTGATATTATACTGGGAATGGACTGGTTAGTTGCGAACGCTGCATCTATTAATTGTGTTTCGAAAAGTGTCACACTGAGACCCCCAAACCTAGCCGAGGTTATTTTCCAGGGTAAAGGGATAGTGCCCCCACCATACTTGATTTCGTCCATTAAGGCCTGTAAGTTAATTCAGAAAGGGTGTCGAGGTTACTTGTGTAGTATACTGAGTGATCAGAATGGAAATGTTAACTTAGCCGACATCCCGATTGTTAGCGATTTCCCCGACGTCTTTCCGGATGAATTGCCTGGCCACCTGACCGATAGAGAAATAGAGTTTACTGTCGATATTACATCGGGAACGCAGCCGATCTCCAAACCACCTTATAGGATGGCCCCCGCTGAACTTAGAGAATTGAAACTGCAATTGCAAGAGTTGTTAGATAAGGGGTTTATTAGGCCAAGCACTTCACCATGGGGAGCACCTGTTTTATTTGTTAAGAAGAAGGATGGCACACTCCGTCTTTGTATTGACTATAGAGAACTCAATAAAGTTACCATTAAGAACAAGTACCCGTTACCTAGAATTGATGATTTGCTGGACCAGCTACAAGGAGCACGAGTCTTTTCTAAGATCGACCTTCGGTCTGGTTACCATCAGCTTAAAGTTAAAGCCGAAGATGTTGAGAAGACTGCTTTTCGAACAAGATATGGCCACTACGAGTTTTTAGTAATGCCTTTTGGAGTGACCAATGCCCCTGCTGCATTTATGGATTTAATGAACCGAATCTTCAAACCATACTTAGATGAATTTGTAGTTGTTTTCATTGATGATATATTGATTTATTCCAAGAGTAATGTTGAGCATGAAAACCATTTGAGACTTGCCTTACAGATTTTGAGAGAACGGAAGTTGTATGCTAAGTTGAACAAGTGTGAGTTTTGGCTTTCTACCATCTCATTTTTGGGTCATATGATTAATGAAGAGGGTATTTCAGTAGATCCTAGCAAAGTTGAAGCCGTAGTAAATTGGCCGAGGCCGACTAATGTAACCGAGATTCGTAGTTTTCTGGGTTTGGCAGGTTATTACAGAAAGTTTGTGAAAGATTTCTCCAGGATTGCAATTCCATTGACGCAATTGACCAAGAAGGGGACACTGTATGAATGGACCAAAGATCGGGAGTCAGCCTTCCAGGAACTGAAGACGAGGTTAATTACAGCACCAGTACTTGTACTACCATCAGGTAACGAAGAGTTTCACGTCTATAGTGATGCATCGCATAAGGGTTTGGGTTGTGTCTTAATGCAAAAGGGTAAGGTTATAGCTTATGCATCTCGTCAGTTGAAACCTCATGAGAAAAACTATCCTACCCATGACTTAGAATTGGCGGCCGTGGTATTTGCTTTAAAGATTTGGCGTCACTATTTGTATGGAGCTACTTGTCAGGTTTTTACAGACCATAAGAGCTTAAAGTATCTATTCACTCAGAAAGAATTGAATTTGAGATAGAGACGGTGGCTTGAGTTGTTGAAAGACTACGATATGCAGATTCAATATCACCCCGGGAAAGCCAACAGTGTAGCCGACGCTTTGAGCAGGAAGTCAGATGGAAATTTGGCGTGTTTAACCGTGATGTCAGCAGAGCCGACTATTGTTAATGAAGTAAAGACAAGACAGATGGAGGATAACTTCCTCAAGAAAATAGCCGAGGAGATTGACACGAAGCCGAGACCAGGGTATACCATCGAAGACAGAGTACTCAGGTTTGAAGGAAGGTTATGCGTGGCCGACATTCCAGAGCTGAAGAAAAAGATTTTACAGGAAGCTCATGGTTCTAAGTTTGCTGTCCATCCAGGGAACACCAAAATGTATCAAGATGTGAAGCAGACCTTCTGGTGGCCAAATATGAAGAGAGAAATAGCCGAATTCGTGTCCCAGTGTTTACATTGTCAGCAAGTGAAAGCAGAACATCAAAGACCAGCAGGACTTCTTCAACCTTTGCCGATTCCTGAGTGGAAATGGGAGCACATTTCCATGGATTTTGTGATTGGTTTGCCGAAAACACCTAAGGGTATGGATTCAATTTGGGTTATGGTTGATAGGTTAACTAAGTCAGCACACTTTCTACCCGTTAAGACTACCTTCAACGCCAATCAACTTGCCTTGCTATATGTGAACGAGATTGTCAGACTTCATGGAGTGCCGATGTCAATTGTTTCAGACCGAGATCCCAAATTTATTTCTAGATTTTGGCAGAGTCTACAGAGGGCTTTTGGAGCCGAGCTGAGATTTAGTACAGCCTTCCATCCCCAGACAGATGGGCAGACAGAGAGAACAATTCAGACGCTTGAAGATATGCTTAGACTTTGTGTATTGGACTTCCAAGGAAGTTGGGGAACACATTTGCCCTTAGTGGAATTCGCTTACAATAACAGTTATCAAGCTAGCGTTGGCATGGCGCCGTATGAAGCCTTGTATGGAAGAAAATGTAGGTCGCCGATATGTTGGACCGAAGCCGGAGACAGAACTCTGCTTGGTCCCGAATTGATTCAAGTGACAACAGAGAAGATTAAACTTGTCCAACAGAGGATTAGAACTGCCCAGAGCCGACAAAAGAGCTACGCCGATCAGAGAAGAAATGAGTTAGAGTTCGAAGTTGGGAATCATGTATTCCTGAAGGTTTCACCAATGAAAGGAGTTTCCAGGTTTGGAAAGAAAGGTAAGTTAGCACCTCGTTATATTGGGCCATTTGAAATTCTTGAGAGAATTAACCCCGTTGCCTACAGACTTGCTTTGCCGCCAGATTTGAGCCAAGTCCACAATGTGTTTCATGTTTCGATGTTAAGGAAGTACATCCGAGATCCACTGCATATAATCGATCATTCCGAGATCACAGTTAATGAAGATTTGGGCTACGAGGAGAAGCCAATGAAGATTATTGACCGACAAGTGAGGCAATTGAGGAATAGATCGATACCGATGGTAAAGGTCGAATGGAAGGAACATTATGGCACAGAAGCCACGTGGGAAAAGGAAGAGGATATGAGAATCCGTTATCCAGAGCTGTTCATAGAACAAGGTAATCTAAGTTTGGGGACCAAACTTCCTTAAGGGGGGTAGGATGTAACAACCCTCACCTTACTCTTGCCATATTTGTGTACATTCTTGCATGGTCTAGCTTGTTATGTTAATTTGAAGGTTTTGCCTTGTCTTGATTTGCTTAAAGTTTGCTTGCATGATTTTGTTCTTTGCTTAGTGTATGTGTGTGCGTAGCCGAGGTCATCTTGAGCTTAGTCCGCCTTGACCCTTGTACTTAGAACTATCTTGAGATCTTGTTCAACCCCATCTTCACCTCGGGCATCCTTTGCCGAGATGTTTTGCACTTGAGCCTTGTCCGCAGGCAGGTATGGCCTAGGCCGAGATGTGGCGCACCCCGGCCAAGGTGTGGCACAGCTTAGTCAAGTGTCGTCCTCCCTAGCCGATGTTTTCTATCCCGTTGCTGGATCCTTGTTTTGAGCCGATGTCATCTCTTTGCCGATGTGTCTTACCCGAGCTTGCTGCATACGATTTGTCAGAGACTTGTCTTGTCTATCAATCACCTTTTTGGAGCTGAACCAACCCGTTAATGCCACGTGTCCGAGCTGTTTGTTAAGGCAGCCGACAGACCTTGAAACAGATCATTTTCTTGTCTCAAATCCTTGTTTTAGAGAGAGAAGCTCTAGAAAGGAGGAAGAAGAGTTCTTGAGTGAGAGTAGTCTTCCAAGCTTGATCTTTGTGGTTTGAACCGTTGGATCCGAGTTTTGAGGTTAGAATCTTGATCTCCTTTGGTTGTTCTTGCTGATCATCTAGTTGCATTGCATGATCGGATTTGTTTTGCATGTCATGCATCGTTTTGAAGTTGGGTCGGAAAGAGAAAATGGTTTTTTTCATGTGTTTTTGAACAAAGTCTCATTTTGATCGAAGAGTTTGGAACGAAAATCATGTTTTGTGTTTGTTCTTGCATGCCTTTCTTTGATGGGTACCCAGGTCCATATATTTTGAACTCTTGACATGAAAACTCAGATTTTTGTAACAAGTTGTGAGCTTGCATCCATCTTTCAATGATCATGTTCTTCATATTCTTCAAAGGAAAACCCAGATTTTTCCTGACCTTGTTTAGCGGGACCTCGGCTTAGCCCTGGGCAGTACCCGGTGTGTTTCATGAAACGGGAGCAGTGGCTAAGCTCTCAGCTTGTTTTGCTTTGTCTTTGACTTGGATCTGGCAAGAGTGCCGAGATCATTTGCATGTATTTGGAGCTTTCTTTGAGAATGTGACTTGCCATGTGATTGTAGGTCCTTGATATTTGCTTTGAATCTACACCTGAAGAACTAGGTGAGTGGTATTATTGATAAAGCTATGTTATACTTGTTTGATAAACCTCGCTTGCCTTGTTTTGACAAGGGTATTTTGTTAGCATGAATAAATAGCTCTTGTTTTGATGTGCCAAGTATACTCCTTGTTGATGCCACCTTTGGAAAGGATACGGTCCTTGTTAAATCGGGCTACGGGCCTAAGTAACACAAGTCCCTTGTGCTGGAGGACTCTAAACTTTCGCAGTACTAAGTACAAAAGGATACGGTCCTTGTTAAATCGGGCTACGGGCCTAAGTAACACAAGTCCCTTGTGCTGGAGGACTCTAAACTTTCGCAGTACTAAGTACAAAAGGATACGGTCCTTGTTAAATCGGGCTACGGGCCTAAGTAACACAAGTCCCTTGTACTGGAGGACTCTAAACTTTCGCGGTATCAAGTGCACAAGTCCCTTGTATTGGAGGACTCTAAACTTTTGCAATACTTTTGACCAAACGATTACGGATCGTACAGCCTTATGATACTTGAATGATGAATACGGTTCATCCCTTGCTTCGCCGATGTTTTGATACTTGAATGATGAATACGGTTCATCCCTTGCTTCGCCGATGTTTTGATACTTGAATGATGAATACGGTTCATCCCTTGCTTCGCCGATGTTTTGATACTTGTATGATGAATACGGTTCATCCCTTGTTTTGCCTTTGTCAGTAAACACCTTTGGATACTCGTAATATTTGATTGATGAATACGGTTCATCCCTTGCCTTGCTAAGTTTGATGTGTTTCTTTTGAAGGACTCCGGCTTTATTCATGCAAAACCTTTATTTTTAGTACCATTCACTGAGTTTTTACTCACCCCTCTATATATATGTAGGTGATGAGCAGGACGGCGGCGACGCCTAGTTCGTTTGGATGCTTGTTTTGGATTCGTGTATATGTCGGCCTTACTTTTGTATTTACGTCGGCGATGCCCTGTTTTGCACGTCGGCAGATCTTGAAAATCATGCTTCTTGACTTACATTAGCTGTATTTTGTATATGTCGGCTCAAGAAGCCTTTTGATCAAGATGTAACATGTATTTTACCTTGTTGTATTTAAGTTGTAAAGTTAATTGGAATGTTTGGCATTGCTTTGATCTACGCACAGCTCTTATGGACCACTTGTGTTTGATTTATTGCTTCCGCATTTGTGAGCCCCCTATATCCATACTCTGATTGTGTTGAGTTTTGAAAAGTTGGCCTTCGGTAATTACGGATTACTGGCCATCGCGGCACCAAACTACTAGGGGCGGTTTGGGGTCGTGACATTTAATAGAAAAGTAAATTGAATAAAAATGGAAGTTGAATAAAAATAAAAGTGAAAGTTGCATAAAATTAAAAATAGAAGTTCAATCCAGAAACCGCTATACCTTAACAATCTATTTGGAAATTAAATAAAAAAGGAAGTTGAATAGAAAAGAAACTTGAATAAAAAAAGAAGTTCAATTGAAATAAAAATGGAAGTTGCAGAAAGTTAAAATTGGATGTTCATTCAAGAAACCACTATACCTTAACGATCTATTTGGAAATTAAATAAAAAAGGATGTTGAATAGAAAAATGACTTGAATAAAAATGGAAGTCGAATAAAAACAAAAATGGAAGTTGCAGAAAATTAAAAATGGAAGTTCATTCAAGAAACCACTATACCATAACGATCTGTTTGGAAATTAAATAAAAAATGGAAGTTTAATAGAAAAGTAAATTAAATAAAAACAAAAGTTCAATAAATATAAAAATGGAAGTTGTAGGAAATTAAAAATGGAAGTTCAATCCATAAACCACTATACCTTAACGATCTATATGGAAATTAAATAAAAAATGAAGTTGAATAGTAAAGAAACTAGAATAAAAAAAGAAGTTGACTAGAAATAAAAATGGAAGTTGCAGAAAATTAAAAATGAAAGTTCATTCAAGAAACCACTATACCTTAACGATCTATTTGGAAATTAAATAAAAAAGGAAGTTGAATAGAAAAATAACTTGAATAAAATTGGAAGTCGAATAAAAATAAAAATGGAAGTTGCAGAAAATTAAAAATGGAAGTTCATTCAAGAAACCACTGTACCATAACGATCTGTTTGGAAATTAAATAAAAAATGGAAGTTTAATAGAAAAGTAAATTAAATAAAAACAAAAGTTCAATAAATATAAAAATGGAAGTTGTAGGAAATTAAAAATGGAAGTTCAATCCATAAACCACTATACCTTAACGATCTATATGGAAATTAAATAAAAAATGAAGTTGAATAGTAAAGAAACTTGAATAAAAAAAGAAGTTGAATAGAAATAAAAATGGAAGTTGCAGAAAATTAAAAATTAAAGTTCATTCAAGAAACCACAATACCTTAACGATCTATTTGGAAATTAAATAAAAAAGGAAGTTGACTAGAAAAATAACTTGAATAAAATTGGAAGTCGAATAAAAATAAAAATGGAAGTTGCAGAAAAGTAAAAATGGAAGTTCATTCAAGAAACCACTATACCTTAACGATCTATTTGGAAATTAAATAAAAAAGGAAGTTTAATAGAAAAATAAATTGAATAAAAACGGAAGTTGAAAAAACATAAAAGTGAAAGTTGCATAAAATTAAAAATGAAAGTTCAATCAAAAACCACTATACCATAACAATCTATTTGGGAATTAAATAAAAAAAGAAGTTGAATAGAAAAAAACTTGAATAAAAAAAGAAGTTGAATAGAAATAAAAATGGAAGTTGCAGAAAATTAAAATTGGAAGTCAATTCAAGAAACCACTATGCCTTAACGATCTATTTGGAAATTAAATAAAAAAAGAAGTTTAATAGAAAAGTAAATTGAATAAAAATGGAAGTTGAAAAAAAATAAAAGTAAAAGTTGCAAAAAATTAAGAATGGAAGTTCAATCCAGAAACCACTATACCTTAACGATCTCTTTGGAAATTAAACAAAAAAGGAAGTTGAACAGAAAAGAAAACTGAATAAAAAAAGAATTTGAATAGAAATAAAAGTGGATGTTGTAGAAAATTAAAAATGGAAGTTCATTCAAGAAACCGCTATAACTTAACGATCTATTTGGAAATTAAATAAAAAAGGAAGTTGAAAAGAAAAATGACTTGAATAAAAATGGAAGTCGAATAAAAATAAAAATGGAAGTTGCAGAAAATTAAAAATGGAAGTTCATTCAAGAAACCACTATACCTTGACGATCTATTGGGAAATTAAATAAAAAAGGAAGTTGAATAGAAAAGAAATTTGAATAAAAAAAGAAGTTAAATAAAAATAAAAATGGAAGTTGCAGAAAATTAAAAATGGAAGTTCATTCCAGAAACCACTATACCTTAACGATCTATTTGGAAATTAAATAAAAAAGGAAGTTGAATAGGAAATAAATTTGAATAAAAAAAGACGTTAAATAAAAATAAAAATGGAAGTTGCAGAAAATTAAAAATGGAAGTTCATTCAAAAAACCACTATACCTTAACGATCTATTTGGAAATTAAATAAAAAACGAAGTTGAATAGAAAAATAACGTGAATGAAAATGGAAGTTGCATAAAATTAAAAATGAAAGTTCATTAAAGAAACCACTATACCTTAACGATCTATTTGGAAATTAAATAAAAAAGGAAGTTTAATAAAAAAGTTAATTCAATAAAAATGGATGTTCAATAAAAATAAAAGTGAAAGTTGCCTAAAATTAAAAATGAAAGTTCAATCCCGAAACCACTATACTATAACAATCTATTTGGAAATTAAATAAAAAAAGAAGTTGAATAGAAAAGAAACTTGAAAAAAAAAAGAAGTTGAAAAGAAATAAAAATGGAAGTTGCAGAAAATTGAAATTGGAAGTTCATTCGAGAAACCACTATACCTTAACAATCTATTTGGAAATTAAATAAAAAAGGAAGTTTAATAGAAAAGTAAATTGAATAAAAATGGAAGTCGAAAAAAAATAAAATTGAAAGTTGCATAAAATTAAAAATGGAAGTTCATTCAAGAAACCACTATATCTTAACGATCTATTTGGAAATTAAATAAAAAAGGTAGTTGAATAGAAAATAAACTTGAATAAAAAAAGAAGTTGAGTAGAAATAAAAATGGAAGTTGCAAAAAATTGAAATTGGAAGTTCATTCAAGAAACCACTATACCTTAACGATCGGTTTCGAAATTAAATAAAAAAGGAAGTTCAATAGAAAAATGACTTGAATAAAAGTGGAAGTCGAATAAAAATAAAAGTGGAAGTTGCAGAAAATTAAAAATTGAAGTTCATTCAAGAAACCACTACACCTTAACGATCTACTTGGAAATTAAATAAAAAGGAAGTGTAATAGAAAAGTAAATTGAACAAAAATGGAAGTTGAATAAAAATAAAAATTAAAGTTGCATAAAATTAAAAATAGAAGTTCAATCCAGAAACCAATATGCCTTAACTATCTATTTGGAAATTAATTTAAAAAGGAAGTTGAGTAGAAAAGAAACTTGAATAAATAAGGAAGTTAAATGAAAATAAAAATTGAAGTTGCAGAAAATTAAAAATGGAACTTCATTCAAGAAAGCACTATATACCTTAACGATCTATTTGGAAATTAAATAAAAAAGGAAGTTTTATAGAAAAGTAAATTGAATAAAAACGGAAGTTGAAAAAAAATAAAAGTGAAAGTTGCATGAAATTAAAAATGAAAGTTCAATCAAGAAACCACTGTACCATAACAATCTATTTGGAAATTAAATAAAAAAAGAAGTTGAATAGAAAAAAACTTGAATAAAAAAAGAAGTTGAGTAGAAATAAAAATGGAAGTTGCAGAAAATTAAAATTGGAAGTCAATTCAAGAAACCACTATACCTTAACGATCTATTTGGAAATTAAATAAAAAAGGAAGTTTAGTAGAAAAGTAAATTGAATAAAAATGGAAGTTGAAAAAAAATAAAAGTGAAAGTTGCATAAAATTAAAAATGGAAGTTCAATCCTGACACCACTATACCTTAACGATCTATTTGGAAATTAAATAAAAAAGGAAGTTGAACAGAAAAGAAACTTGAATAAAAAAAGAATTTGAATTGAAATAAAAATGGAAGTTCATTCCAGAAACCACCATAACTTAACGATCTATTTGGAAATTAAATGAAAAAGGAAGTTGAATAGAAAAATGACTTGAATAAAAATGGAAGTCGAATTAAAAAAAAAATGGAAGTTCATTCAAGAAACCACTATACCTTAACGATCTATTTGGAAATTAAATAAAAAAGGAAGTTGAATAGAAAAATAACTTGAATAAAATTGGAAGTCGAATAAAAATAAAAATGGAAGTTGCAGAAAATTAAAAATGGAAGTTCATTCAAGAAACCACTATACCATAACGATCTGTTTGGAAATTAAATAAAAAAAAGGAAGTTTAATAGAAAAGTAAATTAAATAAAAATAAAAGTTCAATAAAAATAAAAATGGAAGTTGCAGGAAATTACAAATGGAAGTTCAATCCATAAACCACTATACCTTAACGATCTATTTGGAAATTAAATAAAAAATGAAGTTGAATAGTAAAGAAACTATAATAAAAAAAGAAGTTGAATAGAAATAAAAATGGAAGTTGCAGAAAATTAAAAATTAAAGTTCATTCAAGAAACCACAATACCTTAACGATCTATTTGGAAATTAAATAAAAAAGGAAGTTGACTAGAAAAATAACTTGAATAAAATTGGAAGTCAAATAAAAATAAAAATGGAAGTTGCAGAAAAGTAAAAATGGAAGTTCATTCAAGAAACCACTATACCTTAACGATCTATTTGGAAATTAAATAAAAAAGGAAGTTTAATAGAAAAATAACTTGAATAAAATTGGAAGTCGAATAAAAATAAAAATGGAAGTTGCAGAAAATTAAAAATGGAAGTTCATTCAAGAAACCACTGTACCTTAACGATCTGTTTGGAAATTAAATAAAAAAAGAAAGTTTAATAGAAAAGTAAATTAAATAAAAATAAAAGTTCAATAAAAATAAAAATGGAAGTTGCAGGAAATTAAAAATGGAAGTTCAATCCATAAACCACTATACCTTAACGATCTATTTGGAAATTAAATAAAAAATGAAGTTGAATAGTAAAGAAACTATAATAAAAAAAGAAGTTGAATAGAAATAAAAATGGAAGTTGCAGAAAATTAAAAATTAAAGTTCATTCAAGAAACCACAATACCTTAACGATCTATTTGGAAATTAAATAAAAAAGGAAGTTGACTAGAAAAATAACTTGAATAAAATTGGAAGTCGAATAAAAATAAAAATTGAAGTTGCAGAAAAATAAAAATGGAAGTTCATTCAAGAAAGCACTATACCTTAACGATCTATTTGGAAATTAAATAAAAAAGGAAGTTTAATAGAAAAATAAATTGAATAAAAACGGAAGTTGAAAAAACATAAAAGTGAAAGTTGCATAAAATTAAAAATGAAAGTTCAATCAAAAACCACTATACCATAACAATCTATTTGGAAATTAAATAAAAAAAGAGGTTGAATAGAAAAAAACTTGAATAAAAAAGAAGTTGAATAGAAATAAAAATGGAAGTTGCAAAAAATTAAAATTGGAAGTCAATTCAAGAAACCACTATGCCTTAACGATCTATTTGGAAATTAAATAAAAAAAGAAGTTTAATAGAAAAGTAAATTGAATAAAAATGGAAGTTGAAAAAAAATAAAAGTGAAAGTTGCAAAAAATTAAGAATGGAAGTTCAATCCAGAAACCACTATACCTTAACGATCTCTTTGGAAATTAAATAAAAAAGGAAGTTGAACAGAAAAGAAAATTGAATAAAAAAAGAATTTGAATAGAAATAAAAGTGGAAGTTGTAGAAATTTAAAAATGGAAGTTCATTCAAGAAACCACTATAACTTAACGATCTATTTGGAAATTAAATAAAAAAGGAAGTTGAATAGAAAAATGACTTGAAAAAAAATGGAAGTCGAATAAAAATAAAAATGGAAGTTGCAGAAAATTAAAAATGGAAGTTCATTCAAGAAACCACTATATCTTGACGATCTATTGGGAAATTAAATAAAAAAGGAAGTTGAATAGAAAAGAAATTTGAATAAAAAAAGAAGTTAAATAAAAATAAAAATGGAAGTTGCAGAAAATTAAAAATGGAAGTTCGTTCCAGAAACCACTATACCTTAACGATCTATTTGGAAATTAAATAAAAAAGGAAGTTGAATAGGAAAGAAATTTGAATAAAAAAAGACGTTAAATAAAAATAAAAATGGAAGTTGCAGAAAATTAAAAATGGAAGTTCATTCAAAAAACCACTATACCTTAACGATCTATTTGGAAATTAAATAAAAAACGAAGTTGAATAGAAAAATAACGTGAATGAAAATGGAAGTTGCATAAAATTAAAAATGAAAGTTCATTAAAGAAACCACTATACCTTAACGATCTATTTGGAAATTAAATAAAAAAGGAAGTTTAATAAAAAAGTTAATTCAATAAAAATGGATGTTCAATAAAAATAAAAGTGAAAGTTGCCTAAAATTAAAAATGAAAGTTCAATCCCGAAACCACTATACCATAACAATCTATTTGGAAATTAAATAAAAAAAGAAGTTGAATAGAAAAGAAACTTGAAAAAAAAAAAAGAAGTTGAAAAGAAATAAAAATGGAAGTTGCAGAAAATTGAAATTGGAAGTTCATTCGAGAAACCACTATACCTTAACAATCTATTTGGAAATTAAATAAAAAAGGAAGTTTAATAGAAAAGTAAATTGAATAAAAATGGAAGTCGAAAAAAAATAAAATTGAAAGTTGCATAAAATTAAAAATGGAAGTTCATTCAAGAAACCACTATATTTTAACGATCTATTTGGAAATTAAATAAAAAAGGTAGTTGAATAGAAAATAAACTTGAATAAAAAAAGAAGTTGAGTAGAAATAAAAATGGAAGTTGCAAAAAATTGAAATTGGAAGTTCATTCAAAAAACCACTATACCTTAACGATCTGTTTCGAAATTAAATAAAAAAGGAAGTTCA
This sequence comes from Camellia sinensis, assembly GCF_055761805.1. Lineage (NCBI taxonomy): Eukaryota > Viridiplantae > Streptophyta > Magnoliopsida > Ericales > Theaceae > Camellia > Camellia sinensis. Next base: position 7,754,348 of record NC_138962.1, on the reverse strand, counting down.
ATAGAAAAATGACTTGAATAAAAGTGGAAGTCGAATAAAAATAAAAGTGGAAGTTGCAGAAAATTAAAAATTGAAGTTCATTCAAGAAACCACTACACCTTAACGATCTACTTGGAAATTAAATAAAAAGGAAGTGTAATAGAAAAGTAAATTGAACAAAAATGGAAGTTGAATAAAAATAAAAATTAAAGTTGCATAAAATTAAAAATAGAAGTTCAATCCAGAAACCAATATGCCTTAACTATCTATTTGGAAATTAATTTAAAAAGGAAGTTGAGTAGAAAAGAAACTTGAATAAATAAGGAAGTTAAATGAAAATAAAAATTGAAGTTGCAGAAAATTAAAAATGGAACTTCATTCAAGAAAGCACTATATACCTTAACGATCTATTTGGAAATTAAATAAAAAAGGAAGTTTTATAGAAAAGTAAATTGAATAAAAACGGAAGTTGAAAAAAAATAAAAGTGAAAGTTGCATGAAATTAAAAATGAAAGTTCAATCAAGAAACCACTGTACCATAACAATCTATTTGGAAATTAAATAAAAAAAGAAGTTGAATAGAAAAAAACTTGAATAAAAAAAGAAGTTGAGTAGAAATAAAAATGGAAGTTGCAGAAAATTAAAATTGGAAGTCAATTCAAGAAACCACTATACCTTAACGATCTATTTGGAAATTAAATAAAAAAGGAAGTTTAGTAGAAAAGTAAATTGAATAAAAATGGAAGTTGAAAACAAATAAAAGTGAAAGTTGCATAAAATTAAAAATGAAAGTTCAATCCAGAAACCACTATACCTTAACGATCTATTTGGAAATTAAATAAAAAAGGAAGTTGAACAGAAAAGAAACTTGAATAAAAAAAGAATTTGAATTGAAATAAAAATGGAAGTTCATTCCAGAAACCACCATAACTTAACGATCTATTTGGAAATTAAATGAAAAAGGAAGTTGAATAGAAAAATGACTTGAATAAAAATGGAAGTCGAATTAAAAAAAAAATGGAAGTTGCAGAAAATTAAAAATGGAAGTTCATTCAAGAAACCACTATACCTTGACGATCTATTTGGAAATTAAACAAAAAAGGAAGTTGAATATGTAACGCCCTCAAAATAATAACATTAAACCCATTAAATAAGACAAGCGTTGATATATAAACTAACCACATTCTTATATCCATCAGAGTCTATTACAAATGCATTACATGTTAACATCAAAACAAAATGCCCTACGGGCTTACAGCTTTCCAAGTTAACACTTGGTTACAACAAAGAGTACTAACTCGTTACATATTAAGCCCTTGGCTTGAAATTACATGTAATACATCAACAGTAAAACGACAAAACTATGTCCGCCACTAGCCTCCCAGCTATGTCCTTGGAGGTGGCATGCTTCCTGCACCTGAAAATGATGTTCCCATATAGGGTGAGCCACAGCCCAGTAGAAATACACTAAACCAACCATGGACAATGACTAAAACATTAGCAATTGATAGTTGGTCAACACTGATACAATCACATAAATTACATATTTATGTCAACGACTTACAAGTCCCAATTACTTTTCATTTTCCTTTTAACAACAGATAAGCATACTAGCTCTATCATCATTTCCACAGATATGTATAAAAACTATATCTCACATTCAGATAAGCATAAAAGCTATATCCACAATCTCAACAGATATGTATATCAACAATATCCACAGATAAGCATACAAGCTGTATCCACATTCTACAACAGATATGTATATCAACAATATCCACAGATAAGCATACAAGCTGTATCCACACTTCACTTCACAAAGATAAGCATATGAGCTCTATCTTCACTTCTCTAGACAAGCATATGAGCTCTGTCTACGGAGTACATCCCCTATCTCCTCCAAATACCTATCCGGTTTAGAGGTACATCCCCTATCTTCCCCTAAACCGCGGAGTACATCCCCTATCTCCTCCTCTACACACAACATATATAAACACATTGGTTCCATATACAATCACACAATACATACAATTAATGTAATCAATTAACCGTCAAATTCCATGACACATTTCATTGATTAGTTTCAGTTTGCCTAATCAACATACATTGTCTACAACAATCACGACTATCCTCCACCGATAGCCCAAAGCAGTTATTTCTAAAATAGAAAATAAATGCACAAATGGATATTCAATCAACATTTCATTTCCTCATTTCTCATCAATTAATTATCCCAATTAATTAAACAAGGTAATTAGGCCATTTTCCATAATTACCATTTCAACCCTTAGGTCCCATTTTCATCAATGATTCAACAATCATTCCATTTTCTTCATGCCAAACATGCATCTAGGTTTATTATGAATGAAACCCCAACCTTTGTAGAATTACACAAAAGCCCCAAACTTTCACAAAATTACCCAACCAAGCCCAACATCTCAAAATACCAAAATTTAAAGACAAAACCCATAGAGAGGAGTAGGTTATCCCTACCTCAAATTCGGAGCTCCAAGGGAGAAGACGACAAAACCCAACGTGCTCCAAAACCCGAGATTTTCAGATTAAAATGAAGCCCTCGACGATCAACAACTTTTTTGTAAAGGCCAAAGGTGAGCAAATCACTCCTACTAGATCAAAACCTAGAGAGAAGGTAGTATCTAGAGAGAAAGGCTCAACAATGGTGTTTTGGGAAAAGTAAGAGAGAGAAGAGAAAGTGAAAAAGTGATTTGAAAAGTCACAATTTCGGGATTTAAACCCAGTCTTCCGCTCGAGCTTAAAACACCCCGCTCGAGCGGCCACTCACAGACTTCCGCTCGAGCGGCCAACCTCCCGCTCGAGCGCAGAATGCACTCGCCCAGCACTTTTGCAGAACCAGGCCTCCGCTCGAGCTCCCAACCCTACGCTCGAGCTCACAACACTGCACAACAAGATACTGGATGGATGTAATCTACGCTCGAGCTCCAACACCTCCGCTCGAGCGTACAGGCCAAAAATCTGGGCAACTAGTTTTGGTTTCTAAACTCAACCAACCTGTAACAAACCCGCTCAACACATCCTATAACTCAAATACAAAGTAAGAAAGGATGTAAACAAGATAATAAACAACTACCAACATCCACGGACACATGTCCAGATCACTATACAACAAGGGTAAACCTGGGATCGCTATAGAATAGAAAAGAAATTTGAATAAAAAAAGAAGTTATAAAAATGGAAGTTGCACAAAATTAAAAATGGAAGTTCATTCAAGAAACCACTATACCTTAACGATCTATTTGGAAATGAAATAGAAAAGGAAGTTTAATAGAAAAGTAAATTGAATAAAAATGGAAGTTGAATAAAAATAAAAATGAAAGTTTCATAAAATTAAAAATGGAAGTTCAATCCAGAAACCACTATAACCTTAACGATCTATTTGGAAATTAAATAAAAAAGGAAGTTGAATAAAAAAATAACTTGAGCAAAAATGGAAGTCGAATAAAAATAAAAATGGAAGTTGCAGAAAATTAAAAATGGAAGTTCATTTAAGAAACCACTATACCTTAACGATCTATTTGGAAATTAAATAAAAAAAGAAGGTTAATAGAAAAGTAAATTGAGTAAAAATGGAAATTGAATAAAAATAAAAATTAAAGTTGCATTAAATTAAAATGGAAGTTCAATCGATAAACCACTATACCTTAACGATCTGTTTGGAAATTAAATAAAAAAGGAAGTTGAATAGAAAAGTAAATCGAATAAAAATGGAAGTCGAATAAAAATAAAAATGGAAGTTGCAGAAAATTAAAAATGGAAGTTCATTCAAGAAACCACTATACCTTAACGATCTATTTGGAAATTAAATAAAAAAGGAAGTTTAATAGAAAAGTAAATTGAATAAAAATAAAAATGAAAGTTGCATAAAATTAAAAATAGAAGTTCAATCCAGAAACCACTATACCTTAACGATCTATTTGGAAATTAAATAAAAAAGGAAGTTGAATAGAAATCTAAATTGAATAAAAATGGAAGTCGACTAAAAATAAAAATGGAATTTGCAGAAAATTAAAAGTGGAAGTTCATTCAAGAGACCAATATACCTTAACGATCTATTTGGAAATTAAATAAAAACGGAATATGAATAGAAAAATGACTTGAATAAAAATGGAAGTCGAATAAAAATAAAAATGGAAATTTCAGAAAATTAAAAATGGAAGTTCATTCAAGAAACCACTATACCTTAACGATCTATTTGGAAATTAAATAAAAAAGGAAGTTTAATAGAAAAGTAAATTGAATAAAAATAGAAGTTGAATAAAAATAAAAATGGAAGTTGCAGAAAATTAAAAATGGAAGTTCAATCCAGAAACCACTATACCTTAACGATCTATTTGGAAATTAATTTAAAAAGGAAGTTGGGTAGAAAAGCAACTTGAATAAAAGAGGAAGTTAAATAAAAATAAAAATGGAAGTTGCATAAAGTTAAAAATGAAAGTTCAATCTAGAAACCACTATACCATAACAATCTATTTGGAAATTAAATAAAAAAAGCAGTTGAACAGAAAAGAAACTTTAGAAAAAAAAGAAGTTGAATAGAAATAAAAATGGAATTTGCAGAAAATTAAAATTGGAAGTTAAGTTCATTGAAGAAACCATTATACCTTAACGATCTATTTGGAAATTAACTAAAAAATGGAAATTAAGAGAAAAGTAAATTGAATGAAAATAAAAGTTGAATAAAAATAAAAATGTAAGTGGCAGAAAATTAAAAATGGAAGTTCGATCCCGAAACCACTATACCATAACAATCTATTTGGAAATTAAAAAAACAAAGAAGTTGAATAGAAAAGAAACTTGAATAAAAAAAGAAGTTGAATAGAAATAAAAATGGAAGTTGCAGAAAATTAAAATTGGAAGTTAAGTTCATTCAAGAAACCACTGTACCTTAACGATCTAGTTGGAAATTAAATAAAAAAGGAAGTTTAATTGAAAAGTAAATTGAATAAAAATGGAAGTTGAAAAAAAATAAAAGTGAAAGTTGCATAAAATTAAAAATGGAAGTTCAGTCCGGAAACCACTATACCTTAACGATCTATTTGGAAATTAAATAAAAAAGGAAGTTGAATAGAAAAGAAACTTGAATAAAAAAAGAAGTTGAATAGAAATAAAAATAGAAGTTGCAGAAAATTAAAATTGGAAGTTCATTCAAGAAACCACAATACCTTAACGATCTGTTTAGAAATTAAATAAAAAAGGAAGTTGAATAGAAAAATGACTTGAATAAAAATAGAAGTCGAATAAAAATAAAAGTGGAAGTTGCAGAAAATTAAAAATGGAAGTTCATTCAAAAAACCACTATACCTTAACGATCTATTTGAAAATTAAATAAAAAAGGTAGTTTAATAGAAAAGTAAATTGAATAAAAATGGAAGTTGAATAAAAATAAAAATTAAAGTTGCATAAAATAAAAAATGGAAGTTCAATCCATAAACCACCATACCTTAATAGTCCATTGGGAAATTAAATGAAAAAGGAAGTTGAGTAGAAAAGAAACAAGAATGGAAAAGGAAGTTAAATAAAAATAAAAATGGAAGTTGCAGAAAATTAAAAATGGAAGTTCATTCAAAAAACCACTATACCTTAATGATCTGTTTGGAAATTAAATAAAAAAGGAAGTTGAATAGAAAAATAACTTGAGTAAAAAGGGAAGTCGAATAAAAATAAAAATGTAAGTTGCAGAAAATTAAAAATGGAAGTTCATTCAACAAACCACTATACCTTAACGATCTATTTGGAAATTAAATAAAAAAAGAAGTTGAATAGAAAAATAAATTGAATAAAAATGGAAGTCGAATAAAAATAAAAATGGAAGTTGCAGAAAATTAAAAATGGAAGTTCATTCAAGAAACAACTATACCTTAACGATCTATTTGGAAATTAAATAAAAAAGGAAGTTTAATAGAAAAGTAAATTGAATAAAAATGGAAGTTGAAAAAAAATAAAAGTGAAAGTTGCATAAAATTAAAAATGAAAGTTCCATCAGGAAACCACTATACCATAACAATCTATTTGGAAATTAAATAAAAAAAGAAGTTGAATAGAAAAGAAACTTGAATGAAAAAACAAGTTGAATAGAAATAAAAATGGAAGTTGCAGTAAATTAAAATTGGAAGTTCATTCAAGAAACCACTATACCTTCACGATCTGTTTGGAAATTAAATAAAAAAAAAGTTGAATAGAAAAGTAAATTGAATAAAAATGGAAGTTGAATATAAATAAAAATGGAAGTTGCAGAAAATTAAAAATGGAAGTTCAATCCAGAAACCACTATACCTTAACGATCTATTTGGAAATTAAATAAAAAAGGAAGTTGAATAGAAAAATAACTTGAGTAAAAATGGAAGTCGAATAAAAATAAAAATGGAAGTTGCAGAAAATTAAAAATGGAAGTTCATTCAAGAAACCACTATACCTTAACGATCTATTTGGAAATTAAGTAAAAAAAGAAGGTTAATAGAAAAGTAAATTGAGTAAAAATGGAAATTGAATAAAAATAAAATGAAAGTTGCATTAAATTAAAATGGAAGTTCAATCGATAAACCACTATACCTTAACGATCTATTTGGAAATTAAATAAAAAAAGAAGTTGAATAGAAAAGTAAATTGAATAAAAATAGAAGTCGAATAAAAATAAAAATGGAAGTTGCAGAAAATTAAAAATAGAAGTTCATTCAAGAAACCACTATACCTTAACGATCTATTTGGAAATTAAATAAAAAAGGAAGTTTAATAGAAAAGTAAATTGAATAAAAATGGAAGTTGAAAAAAAATAAAAATGAAAGTAGCATAAAATTAAAAATGGAAGTTCAATCCAGAAACCACTATACCTTAACGATCTATTCGGAAATTAAATAAAAAAGGAAGTTGAATAGAAAAGTAAATTGAATAAAAATGGAAGTTGACTAAAAATAAAAATGGAATTTGCGGAAAATTAAAAGTGGAAGTTCATTGAAGAAACCAATATACCTTAACGATCTATTTGGAAATTAAATAAAAACGGAATATGAATAGAAAAATCACTTGAATAAAAATGGAAGTCGAATAAAAATAAAAATGGAAGTTCCAAAAAATTAAAAATGGAAGTTCATTCAAGAAACCACTATACCTTAACGATCTGTTTGGAAATTAAATAAAAAAGAAAGTTTGATAGAAAAGTAAATTGAATAAAAATAGAAGTTGAATAAAAATAAAAATGGATGTTGCAGAAAGTTAAAAATGGAAGTTCAATCCAGAAACCACTATTCCTTAATGATCTATTTGGAAATTAATTTAAAAAGGAAGTTGAGTAGAAAAGAAACTTGAATAAAAAAGGAAGTTAAATAAAAATAAAAATGGAAGTTGCATAAAGTTAAAAATGAAAGTTCAATCCAGAAACCACTATACCATAACAATCTATTTGGAAATTAAATAAAAAAAGCTGTTGAACAGAAAAGAAACATGAGTAAAAAAAAAGTTGAATAGAAATAAAAATGGAAGTTGCAGAAAATTAAAATTGGAAGTTAAGTTCATTGAAGAAACCACTATACCTTAACGATCTATTTGGAAATTAACTAAAAAATGGAAATTAAGAGAAAAGTAAATTGAATGAAAATAAAAGTTGAATAAAAATAAAAATGTAAGTTGCAGAAAATTAAAAATGGAAGTTCAATCCTGAAACCACTATACCATAACAATCTATTTGGAAATTAAAAAAACAAAGAAGTTGAATAGAAAAGAAACTTGAATAAAAAAAGAAGTTGAATAGAAATAAAAATGGAAGTTGCAGAAAATTAAAATTGGAATTTAAGTTCATTCAAGAAACCACTATACCTTAACGATCTAGTTGGAAATTAAATAAAAAACGAAGTTTAATAGAAAAGTAAATTGAATAAAAATGGAAGTTGAAAAAAAATAAAAGTGAAAGTTGCATAAAATTAAAAATGGAAGTTCAGTCTGGAAACCACAACACCTTAACGGTCTATTTGGAAATTAAATAAAAAAGGAAGTTGAATAGAAAAGAAACTTGAATAAAAAAAGAAGTTGAATAGAAATAAAAATAGAAGTTGCAGAAAATTAAAATTGGAAGTTCATTCAAGAAACCACTATACCTTAACGATTTATTTAGAAATTAAATAAAAAAGGAAGTTGAATAGAAAAATGACTTGAATAAAAACAGTAGTCGAATAAAAATAAAAGTGGAAGTTGCATAAAAATAAAAATTAAAGTAGAAATTAAATAAAAAAGGTAGTTTAATAGAAAAGTAAATTGAATAAAAATGGAAGTTGAATAAAAATAAAAATTAAAGTTGCATAAAATAAAAAATGAAAGTTCAATCCATAAATCACCATACCTTAACGGTCTATTGGGAAATTAAATAAAAAAGGAAGTTGAGTAGAAAAGAAATAAGAATGAAAAAGGAAGTTAAATAAAAATAAAAATGGAAGTTGCAGAAAATTAAAAATGGAAGTTCATTCAAAAAACCAGTATACCTTAACGATCTGTTTGGAAATTAAATAAAAAAAGGAAGTTGAATAGAAAAATAACTTGAGTAAAAATGGATGTCGAATAAAAATAAAAACGGAAGTTGCAGAAAATTAAAAATGGAAGTTCATTCAAGAAACCACTATACCTTAACGATCTATTTGGAAATTAAATAAAAAAATAAGGTGAATAGAAAAATAAATTGAATAAAAATGGAAGTCGAATAAAAATAAAAATAGAAGTTGCAGAAAATTAAAAATGGAAGTTCATTCAAGAAACCACTATACCTTAACGATCTATTTGGAAATTAAATAAAAAACGAAGTTCAATAGAAAAGTAAATTAAATAAAAATAAAAGTTGAATAAAAATAAAAATGGAAGTTGCAGAAAATTAAAAATGGAAGTTCAATCCAGAAAACACTATACCGTAACGATCTATTTGGAAATTAAATAAAAAAGGAAGTTGAGTAGAAAAGAAACTTGAATAAAAAAGGAAGTTAAATAAACATAAAAATGGCAGTTGCAAAAAATTAAAAATGGAAGTTTATTCAAGAAAACTACTATACCTTAACGATCAATTTGAAAATTAAATAAAAAAGAAAGTTGAATAGAAAAATAACATGAATAAAAATGGAAGTCGAATAAAAATAAAAATGGAAGTTGCAGAAAATTAAAAATGGAAGTTCATTCAAGAAACCACTATACCTTAACGATCTATTTGGAAATTAAATAAAAAAGGAAGTTGAATAGAAAAATGACTTGAATAAAAATGGAAGTCGAATAAAAATAAAAATGGAAGTTGCAGAAAATTAAAAATGGAAGTTCAATCCAGAAACCACTCTAACTTAATGATCTATTTGGAAATTAATTTAAAAAGGAAGTTGAGTAGAAAAGAAACTTGAATAAAAAAGGAAGTTAAATAAAAATAAAAATGGAAGTTGCATAAAGTTAAAAATGAAAGTTCAATCCAGAAACCACTATACCATAACAATCTATTTGGAAATTAAATAAAAAAAGCTGTTGAACAGAAAAGAAACTTGGGTAAAAAAAGAAGTTGAATAGAAATAAAAATGGAAGTTGCAGAAAATTAAAATTGGAAGTTAAGTTCATTGAAAAAACCACTATACCTTAACGATCTATTTGGAAATTAACTAAAAAATGGAAATTAAGAGAAAAGTAAATTGAGTGAAATAAAAATTCAATAAAAATAAAAATGTAAGTTGCAGAAAATTAAAAATGGAAGTTCAATCCCAAAACCACTATACCGTAACAATCTATTTGGAAATTAAAAAAACAAAGAAGTTGAATAGAAAAGAAACTTGAATAAAAAAAGAAGTTGAATAGAAATAAAAATGGAAGTTGCAGAAAATTAAAATTGGAAGTTAAGTTCATTCAAGAAACCACTATACCTTAACGATCTAGTTGGAAATTAAATAAAAAATGAAGTTTAATTGAAAAGTAAATTGAATAAAAATGGAAGTTGAAAAAAAATAAAAGTGAAAGTTGCATAAAATTAAAAATGGAAGTTCAGTCCGGAAACCACTATACCTTAATGATCTATTTGGAAATTAAATAAAAAAGGAAGTTGAATAGAAAAGAAACTTGAATAAAAAAAGAAGTTGAATAGAAATAAAAATAGAAGTTGCAGAAAATTAAAATTGGAAGTTCATTCAAGAAACCACTATACCTTAACGATTTATTTAGAAATTAAATAAAAAAGGAAGTTGAATAGAAAAATGACTTGAATAAAAACAGAAGTCGAATAAAAATAAAAGTGGAAGTTGCATAAAAATAAAAATTAAAGTAGAAATTAAATAAAAAAGGTAGTTTAATAGAAAAGTAAATTGAATAAAAATGGAAGTTGAATAAAAATAAAAATTAAAGTTGCATAAAATAAAAAATGGATGTTCAATCCATAAACCACCATACCTTAACGGTCTATTGGGAAATTAAAGAAAAAAGGAAGTTGAGTTGAAAAGAAATAGGAATGAAAGAGGAAGTTAAATAAAAATAAAAATGGAAGTTGCAGAAAATTAAAAATGGAAGTTCATTCAAAAAACCATTATACCTTAACGATCTGTTTGGAAATTAAATAAAAAAAGAAGTTGAATAGAAAAATAACTTGAGTAAAAATAGAAGTCGAATAAAAATAAAAATGGAAGTTGCAGAAAATTAAAAATCGAAGTTCATTCAAGAAACCACTATACCTTAACGATCTATTTGGAAATTAAATAAAAAAAAAAGTTGAATAGAAAAATAAATTGAATAAAAATGGAAGTCGAATAAAAATAAAAATAGAAGTTGCAGAAAATTAAAAATGGAATTTCTTGCAGAAAATTAAAAATGGAAGTTCAATCCAGAAAACACTATGCCTTAACGATCTGTTTGGAAATTAAATAAAAAAGGAAGTTGAGTAGAAAAGAAACATGAATAAAAAAGGAAGTTAAATAAACATAAAAATGGCAGTTGCAAAAAATTAAAAATGGAAGTTTATTCAAGAAACCACTATACCTTAACGATCAATTTGGAAATTAAATAAAAAAGAAAGTTGAATAGAAAAACAACTTGAATAAAAATGGAAGTCGAATAAAAATAAAAATGGAAGTTGCAGAAAATTAAAAATGGAAGTTCATTCAAGAAACCATTATACCTTAACGATCTATTTGGAAATTAAATAAAAAAGGAAGTTGAATAGAAAAATGACTTGAATAAAAATGGAAGTCGAATAAAAATAAAAATGGAAGTTGCAGAAAATTAAGTATGGAAGTTCATTCAAGAAACCACTATACCTTAACGATATATTTGGAAATTAAATAAAAAAGGAATTTTAATAGAAAAGTAAATTGAATAAAAATAGAAGTTGAATAAAAATAAAAATGGAAGTTGCAAAAAATTAAAAATGGAAGTTCAATCCAGAAACCACTATACCTTAACGATCTATTTGGAAATTAAATAAAAAAGGAAGTTGAGTAGAAAAGAAACTTGAATAAAAAAGGAAGTTAAATAAAAATAAAAATGGAAGTTGCGTAAAATTAAAAATGAAAGTTGCGTAAAATTAAAAATGAAAGTTCAATCCAGAGACCACTATACCATAACGATCCAGGCTGGAATAAACCAACACTCCTCCTAAGCCCAGGATAAGGATCCAGGCTGCAGGACGTTTGGTCAGAATAACCAAACATTTTATTCTAAGTTGGCTGGAATAAACCAACACCCCTCTTAAGCCCAGGATAAGGATCCAGGCTACAGGACGTTTGGTCGGAATAACCAAACATTTTATTCTAAGTTGGCTGAAAAAACTAACTTAGAGGTTGGCTGGAATAAACCAACACCCCTCCTAAGGCTAGGATAAGGATCCATGCTGCAGGACGTTTGGACGGAATAACCAAACATTTTATTCTAAGTTAGCTAGAAAAACTAACTTAGAGGTTGGCTGGAATAAACCAACACCCCTCCTAAGCCCAGGATAAGGATCCAGGCTGCAGGACGTTTGGTCGGAATAACCAAACATTTTATTCTAAGTTGGCTGGGAAAACTAACTTAGAGGTTGGCTGGAATAAACCAACACCCCTCCTAAGCCCAGGATAAGGATCCAGGCTGCAGGACGTTTGGTCAGAATAACCAAACATTTTATTCTAAGTTGGCTGGAAAAACTAACTTAGAGGTTGGCTGGAATAAACCAACACCCCTCCTAAGCCCAGGATAAGGATCCAGGCTGCAGGACGTTTGGTCAGAAGAACCAAACATTTTATTCTAAGTTGGCTGGAAAAACTAACTTAGAAGTTGGCTGGAATAAACCAACACCCCTCCTAAGCCCAGGATAAGGATCCAGGCTACAGGACGTTTGGTCAAAATAACCAAACATTTTATTCTAAGTTGGCTGGAAAAACTAACTTAGAGATTGGCTGGAATAAACCAACACCCCTCCTAAGCCCAGGATAAGGATCCATGCTGCAGGACGTTTGGTCGGAATAACCAAACATTTTATTCTAAGTTGGCTGAAAAAACTAACTTAGAGGTTGGTTGTATTAAACCAACTCTTTATACTCCTCAGCCGAAGTAAGGGTATGGCTAACGAGTGGTTAGATGGATTAAACCAACTCTTTATACTCTTCAGCCGAAGTAAGGGTACGGCTGAAGAGTGGTTGGCTGGATTAAACCAACTCTTTGCACTCTTCAGCCAAAGCAAGGGTATGGCTGAAGAATAGTTGGCTGGATTAAACCAACTCTGAGTACTCTTTAGCCGAAGTAAGTACATCGACTAAAGAGCAGTTGACTGAATTAAACCAAACTTTTAGTACTCTTTAACCGAAGTAAGTACATCGGCTAAAGAGTGGTTGGCTAGTAAGGTCAGTCAGACAGCTCGGTTAAAACCGGAATAAAGTACCTCGGCCAAAAAATAGTGTTTCGTTCAAATTACAGTTAGAAAGCAAGCACAAACTGAAAAGTAAACCGAGGTAACGATTGGAGCAATAGAAGCTATAGCAAAGTCGGTATAGGTATAAGCAGTCAGAGAAAACCGAAATAGCTGTTGGAGCAATAGAAGATATTACAAGTATAAGCATACAAATCAAAACCGGAATAAGAGTTGAGCACAAAAGAAATTTCTCATTCATCAGAAAGATTACAGGGGATGGGCTCCTAGCCCGGTTACAGGTGAAAGCAAACAAAAGAAAAAGAAAAATTACAGAATCAGTTGAAAAGATTCTCCAGATCGACGTCAACATCAACGAGAACACCAGTGTCAGAGGTTAAAACAGTTTCAGTTTGAAGCCCGGTCTCAATTGGAGCGTGGTCTCGGTTGTAAAGTCTTCTGCCGGTAGCTCCAACCGAGCTGATTGATCATTTGTTTGCTCATTGATAGCCGGAGTAACAGTTTGTTCATTTTCATCATCTGAATCATCTGAATCCTGGAAGAATTATTCTTGAACTGAAGCAGCATATTCCGCTAGCGAGGCCGGAATGGAGTACTGTGGAGCATTGTAGACCTCGGTTTCAGGCCCACAGCCGAGCTGTTCCACAGCACTCCTCCAGCCACACTTAAAGAATAAGTCCTTCGCCCCCTCGCATTGCGGAATATAGAGGCCCTCCGCCTCTTTGAAACCTTGGGCGCTCGCATCACTGACCTTCTTTTTCAAATTGGCTATTTCGGCGTCTTTTTTACCTTCAAGTTTGGCCAACTCGCGCAAATACTTGTCTTTCACCATTACTGCAATATTTTGTTTTTCGGCTTCAGCCGAGCTAACAAGTCCGGTCAAGCGACCGTTCTCAAACTGTAGCTCGGCTATCTGCTTCTTGGCACGCTCAAGCTCGGCTGTCTTTGCCTCGGCTTCAGTCATGGCCTGCCTCGTCATTTCCCTGAGCTCTAGCACTTTCTTATGTGCAATATTGTTCTTCTGAATGGCCTGCAAAAGTAGTAACTCTTTTTAGCCGGACTGACAGTTGGGAAAAGTTAGACAAAGAAAAGGAAGAGCCACTTACCAAGATCATTGACTTTGTTGATGACCGGATGGCCTTCAGTTCGGTATTGAGTTGCTTGTTGTGGTGCTCCATATCTTTTGGAAGGCAAACACTCTTGGCTAGGTTGAAAGCCATTAAGTGGTCCTTCTCAACAACAACCGAGTCACTTTCCTCGATATTTCAGTTTTGAAAGGAGAGAATTGGAGCCCATTTTGAGGAGTCAGCTCGGTCAGATTGCTCCGGTTGAAGGATTGGTTGAGGACTTGGTGGAGGGATAAATTCGTCCTCATCCACAAGTTGTTGTTCGGTCGGGGTAGATCGGGCGCGCTTAGAGGGGCGTGATGAAGAAGGCTGTTGAGAAGGAAGGGCTACAACGGCAGGCTGCGTTTGACTTGTTGGCGGTATTTCAGGTCTGTTGGTCTCGGTCAAGAGGGCCCTGACTCTGTTTCTTTTGGCCATTTCTTCTTTTGCGGTTAGTGGGATTAGTCTGATCTCTGGCAAGGTCGGGTCCGGTTCTAGGGCCTCTTCAAGAAGAAAATCAGTCACTCTGGCTTTTCGACGACCACTGTATCTGTAGGTCGGCTCGAACTTAAGCAGTTTCGCCCAACTACGTTCTGGACACCGTAGTGCGGCGCGCAAAGTCACTAGATTTGGGTAGCTGTATAAAGAATGAAGATGGGCAGAATCTGCGAAAGAAGACACTGTTAGTTCGGCTGAAAGATTGAAAAATCGAAATATAGTAAGGCAAACAAGAAAACCGAAGTAAATATACCGGGTTCTCCTTTTTTTCCAGTTTATACGTCGGCCAGGAATCTGGGCTTGATGATCCTCAAAGTTCCCAGACACCCAGAAAAAGTCGTCGTCGTTTAAGTCTTTATCCGGTATATGTTTTATTATCTTCTCTCGGCGACGGCGTATTCTTAAATAATAGACCCACCCATCTTCTTTTGAACCAATGGAATATTGGTGGAAGATTTCGGCCAAGCCAAGGTTGAGTCCGGCTTGGCGGTTCAGTTCGGCTATTCCCATTATGATGCGGTAGGAATTGGTGGATAGTTGGGTTGGGCATAGTCTGGTTTGCCTAAGAAACTCACACATCAAGGGTTGGACTGGAAATCGTAGTCCGGTCTCGATTATGGACAAAAGGGTGAAAGGAACAAAGCCTTCATTGCCCCAAGGAATGACATCTTTTTCAGCTAAAATCAGGTGGACGTCATCAGGTATATTGTAGTCTTTTCTGAATTCGGCTAGGCCGCCCGAAGTATTTACTAAATACCTATACTTACCCATTTATTGTATAATTTATGAATAAATTAGATCGGTGTAAAAATTGTGCTCAATAGCTCGGTTGAGTGCGCAGAGGAGTGCCTGGCAACCTAAGTCTGCAAGGTAGAAAACAGAGGGGTTAAGCACAGATCATTGGACCGTGCTACAAAATAAAAGTAAAAAATAGGAGCCCTACTTCGGCTTTGTGGATACTACAGGTTTTATCTCGGTTTCTGCAAGGTGATTGGTAGCTCGGTTTGAGCAGGGTTTTTATTAGCCAGACCTTGGCAAGCGTCTCGGCATACTGGTTATGGAAACGATTTTGTTAGACCAGTTCATCGTCTAGGGGCAGCTTTCTGAGTTCGGTCTAAAAAACTAAGAAAGCTGGTTTAGCCCCAAAGGCCTAAATCGGTTGGAGTTCAGGTATCTTAGTATACTAAGTGCAAACCTAGTTCGGTTGGTTACCTCGGTTAAGGGCTACCAAGAAGTGGTTTGACTTATTCAAAGCTACTGATATAAACATGAAGTGTTAGTTCGATTGAACGCTGACTAGACTTTTCACTAGCTTAAACAGTATCCTAGTTCGGTTGCATCATGATTTTGGATCAAAAATCTGTCTATAGGATATTTCATATACTTATGTGTTCTACTGTTAAGTTTTTTCCATAGAAGTATAGAGCAAAATAAAACGGAAAAACGTGTTTGCAAAAAACACAGAAAACAAAACACATAGAACAAATATGAAAAACAAACAGAGCAAGAAGGATAGATTTGCTTACCAGATTGAAGAAGAAGACTTAGATGGAAGCAGCGACAGTAAAGGAGGCACACGAAACAAGCCTCACAGTTGCAAAAGTTGGAGAGCAATGGAGCTTGAAAGAAAGAATAAAGGAAATAAGAAAAAACTGTGGTAGAGCCAAAGATAAAAAGGTTGTTTTGTGAAAAGGACGAAAGGCAAAAAGGGCGGGACTGTTCAAATTTCACGAAGTACGAAGACGACGTGACAGCCGTCCTCAGTCAATCAGAGCGTGCTACGTGTCATTAGAATGGGAAGCGTTACAGTCGCTGTGATTGAAGAGACGTTTTGACCGGACAAGTAGAGCCCGGAGTGAAATTAGCTCGGCCGGAAGGCTAAAGAGTTTTTCTGCTCGGCTGGAGAGGCTGAAGGGTTTTTTAGCTCGGCTAGAAAGGCTTAAAAACTTCAGCTCGGCTGATAGACAGGTAATCCCAATCATGCTGTGCAGATGGAATTAAGGGGCAATTGAGAGGGTAATTTTGGTGAAAATTGGGCCGAGCTATGAGATGGACATTATGGCCCAAAGTACGAAGGGCTGGGTAAAAAGGCTGTAAGATTACTCCGGCCCAAGAGAGGTAAAAAATTACTCCGGCCCGAGAGAAGTAAAAAATTACTCCGGCCCGAGAGAAATGCAAAGTTACTCTGGTCCGGAAGCGACTTGGAGTTATTCCGGTCTCAGAGTTAGCCCGGTCAAAGCGTATTGAGGTTAGAACGGTCAGAACCTTGCTACTCGGAAGCTCGGTTGGAACACACCATGGGTTATACAGGAGAGAACCGAGATAAGGAGGAGTAAAAGCAAGAACCGAACTAAGGATAGTTCGGCCTACTTTGTGGCTCAGCATAACCAGTTTTATTTCGGTCATGTTGTAGTTCGGCCATAGTAAAAACCATCTCACTTGGTTTAAGCAGTGAGGGGGGTGTTGAAGGATAAGCATTATCTTTCAAGAGTATGAATCCTAGGAGGACTCTGCATGGAGGAGTAGAAGTCCTACTAGGATTGTGCCACACGAAACCTATAAAAGCTCACAAACATCACCTTTGGAGAGGTAACACACAATTTTGCTTTCTGAATACACAGAGCTTTGTCTATTTGTCAAGTTTGCTGACTTAGGCAACGGAGAGGTTTCCGGCACACACCCGCCGGCTAGCTCACGTTTGTGTTTTCAGGTGGTAAAGCGACGACGTACGGAGGAGCAGAGTTGGTCAACAGGATTATACGAGAAGGTATATTTCTTTCCCGTACAACAATCTATTTGGAAATTAAATAAAAAAAGGAGTTGAATAGAAAAGAAACTTGAATAAAAAAAGAAGTTCAATAGAAATAAAAATGGAAGTTGTAGAAAATTAAAATTGGAAGTTAAGTTCATTCAAGAAACCACTATACCTTAACGATCTGTTTGGAAATTAAATAAAAAAGGAAGCTTAATAGAAAAGTAAATTGAATAAAAATAAAAATGGAAGTTGCAGAAAATTAAAAATGGAAGTTCAATCCAGAAACCACTATACCTTAACGGTCTATTTGGAAATTAAATTAAAAAAGAAGTTGAGTAGAAAAGAAACTTGAATAAAAAAAGGAAGTTAAATAAAAATAAAAATGGAAGTTGCATAAAATTAAAAATGGAAGTTCAATCCAGAAACCACTATACCATAACAATCTATTTGGAAATTAAATAAAAAAAGAAGTTGAATAGAAAAGAAACTTGAATAAAAAAAGAAGTTGAATAGAAATAAAAATGGAAGTTGCAGAAAATTAAAAATGGGAGTTCATTAAAAAAACCACTATACCTTAACGATCTATTTGGAAATTAAATAAAAAAGGAAGTTTAATAGAAAACTAAATTGAATAAAAATGGAAGTTGAATAAAAATAAAAATGAAAGTTGCATAAAATTAAAAATGGAAGTTCAATCGAGAAACCACTATACCTTAACGATCGATTTGGAAATTAAATAAAAAAGGAAGTTGAATAGAAAAGTAAATTGAATAAAAATGGAAGTCGAATGAAATTAAAAATGGAGGTTGCAGAAAATTAAAAGTGGAAGTTCATTCAAGAAACCACTATACCTTAACGATTTATTTGAAAATTAAATAAAAAAGGAAGTTGAATAGAAAAATGACTTGAATAAAAATGGAAGTCGAATAAAACTAAAAATGGAAGTTCCAGAAAATTAAAAATGGAAGTTCATTCAAGAAACCACTAGACCTTGACAATCTGTTTGGAAATTAAATAAAAAAGGAAGCTTAATAGAAAAGTAAATTGAATAAAAATAAAAATGGAAGTTGCAGAAAATTAAAAATGGAAGTTCAATACAGAAAGCACTATACCTTAACGGTCTATTTGGAAATTAAATTAAAAAGGAAGTTGAGTAGAAAAGAAACTTGAATAAAAAAGGAAGTTAAATAAAAATAAAAATGGAAGTTGCAAAAAATTAAAAATGAAAGTTCAATTCAAAAACAACTATACCATAACAATCTATTTGGAAATTAAATAAAAAAAGAAGTTGAATAGAAAAGAAACTTGAATAAAAAAAGAAGTTGAATAGAAATAAAAATGGAAGTTGCAGAAAATTAAAATTGGAAGTTCATTCAAGAAACCACTATACCTTAACGATCTGTTTGGAAATTAAATAAAAAATGAAGTTTAATAGAAAAGTAAATTGAATAAAAATAGAAGTTGAATAAAAATAATAATGGAAGTTGCAGAAAATTAAAAATGGAAGTTCAATCCAGAAACCACTATACCTTAACGATCTATTTGGAAATTAAATTAAAAAGGAAGTTGAGTAGAAAAGAAACTTGAATAATAAAGGAAGTTAAATAAAAATAAAAATGGAAGTTGCATAAAATTAAAAATGAAAGTTCAATCCAGAAACCACTATACCATAACAATCTGTTTGGAAAGTAAATAAAAAAACAAGTTGAATAAAAAAGAAACTTGAATAAAAAAAGAAGTTGAATAGAAATAAAAATGGAAGTTGCAGAAAATTGAAATTGGAAGTTGAGTTCATTGAAGAAACCACTATACCTTAACTATCTATTTGGAAATTAACTAAAAAATGGAAATTAAGAGAAAAGTAAATTGAATAAAAATAGAAGTTGAATAAAAATAAAAATGGAAGTTGAATAAAAATAAAAGTGAAAGTTGCATAAAATTGAAAATGGAAGTTCAATCCCGAAACCACTATACTATAACAATCTATTTGGAAATTAAATAAAAAAAGAATTTGAATAGAAAAGAAACTTGAATAAAAAAAGAAGTTGAATAGAAATAAAAATGGAAGTTGTAGAAAATTAAAATTGGAAGTTCATTCAAGAAACCACTATACCTTAACGATCTATTCGGAAATTAAATAAAAAAGGAAGTTGAATAGAAAAATAACTTGAGTAAAAATGGAAGTCGAATAAAAATAAAAATGGAAGTTGCAGAAAATTAAAAATGGAAGTTCATTTAAGAAACCACTATACCTTAACGATATATTTGGAAATTAAATAAAAAAAGAAGTTTAATAGAAAAGTAAATTGAGTAAAAATGAAAATTGAATAAAAATAAAAATGAAAGTTGCATTAAATTAAATTGGAAGTTCAATCGATAAACCACTATACCTTAACGATCTATTTGGAAATTAAATAAAAAAGGAAGTTGAATAGAAAAATGACTTGAATAAAAATGGAAGTCGAATAAAAATAAAAGTGGAAGTTCATTCCAAAAACTACTATATCTTAACGATCTATTTGGAAATTAAATAAAAAAGAAAGCTTAATAGAAAAGTAAATTGAATAAAAATGGAAGTTGAATAAAAATATAAATTAAAGTTACATAAAATTAAAAATGGAAGTTCAATCCATAAACCACTATACCATAACAGTATATTCAGAAATTAAATAAAAAAGGAAGTTGAGTAGAAAAGAAACTAGAATGAAAAAGGAAGTTAAATAAAAATAAAAATGGAAGTTGCAGAAAATTAAAAATGGAAGTTCATTCAAAAAAACCACTATACCTTAACGATCTATTTGGAAATTAAATAAAAAAGGAAGTCGAATAGAAAAATAACATGAGTAAAAATAGAAGTCGAATAAAAATCGAAATGGAAGTTGCAGAAAATTAAAAATGGAAGTTCATTCAAGAAACCACTATACCTTAACGATCTATTTGGAAATTAAATAAAAAATGAAGTGGAATAGAAAAATGACTTGAATAAAAATGAAAGTCGAATAAAACTAAAAATGGAAGTTCCAAAAAATTAAAAATGGAAGTTCAGTCAAGAAACCACTATACCTTAACGATCTGTTTGGAAATTAAATAAAAAAGGAAGCTTAATAGAAAAGTAAATTGAATAAAAATAAAATTTGAATAAAAATAAAAATGGAAGTTGCAGAAAAT
This sequence comes from Camellia sinensis, assembly GCF_055761805.1. Classification (NCBI taxonomy): domain Eukaryota; kingdom Viridiplantae; phylum Streptophyta; class Magnoliopsida; order Ericales; family Theaceae; genus Camellia; species Camellia sinensis. The sequence goes on along the minus strand of NC_138962.1, from coordinate 7,733,968 downwards.
TAAAAATGGAAGTTCAATCCCGAAACCACTATACCTTAACGGTCTATTTGGAAATTAAATTAAAAAGGAAGTTGAGTAGAAAAGAAACTTGAATAAAAAAGGAAGTTAAATAAAAATAAAAATGGAAGTTGCAGAAAATTAAAAATGGAAGTTCAATCCAGAAACTACTATACCATAACAATCTATTTGGAAATTAAAGAAAAAAAGAAGTTGAATAGAAAAGAAACTTGAATAAAAAAAGAAGTTGAATAGAAATAAAAATGGAAGTTGCAGAAAATTAAAATTGAAAGTTAAGTTCATTCAAGAAACCACTATACCTTAACGATCTGTTTAGAAATTAAATAAAAAAGGAAGTTTAATAGAAAAGTAAATGGAATAAAAATAGAAGTTGAATAAAAATAAAAATGGAAGTTGCAGAAAATTAAAAATGGAAGTTCAATCCAGAAACCACTATACCTTAACGATCTATTTGGAAATTAAATTAAAAAGGAAATTGAGTAGAAAAGAAACTTGAATAAAAAAGGAAGTTAAATAAAAATAAAAATGGAAGTTGCATAAAATTAAAAATGAAAGTTCAATCCAGAAACCACTATACCATAACAATGTATTTCGAAATTAAATAAAAAAAGAAGTTGAATAGAAAAGAAACTTGAATAAAAAAAGAAGTTGAATAGAAATAAAAATGGAAGTTGCAGAAAATTAAAATTGGAAGTTATGTTCATTCAAGAAACCACTATACCTTAACGATCTATTTGGAAATTAACTAGAAAATGGAAATTAAGAGAAAAGTAAATTGAATAAAAATAGAAGTTGAATAAAAATAAAAAAGGAAGTTGAATAGAAAAATGACTTGAATAAAAATGGAAGTCGAATAAAAATAAAAGTGGAAGTTCATTCAAAAAACCACTATACCTTAACGATCTATTTGGAAATTAAATAAAAAAGGAAGCTTAATAGAAAAGTAAATTGAATAAAAATGGAAGTTGAATAAAAATAAAAATTAAAGTTGCATAAAATTAGAAATGGAAGTTCAATCCATAAACCACTATACCTTAAAGGTCTATTTGGAAATTAAATAAAAAAGGAAGTTGAGTGGAAAAGAAACTAGAATGAAAAATGAAGTTAAATAAAAATAAAAATGGAAGTTGCAGAAAATTAAAAATCGAAGTTCATTCAAGAAACCACTATACCTTAACGATCTATTTGGAAATTAAATAAAAAAGGAAGTTGAATAGAAAAATAACTTGAGTAAAAATGGAAGTCGAATAAAAATAAAAATGGAAGTTGCAGAAAATTAAAAATAGAAGTTCATTCAAGAAACCACTATACCTTAACGATCTATTTGGAAATTAAATAAAAAAGGAAGTTTAATAAAAAAATGACTTGAATAAAAATGGAAGTCGAATAAAACTAAAAATGGAAGTTCCAGAAAATTAAAAATTGAAGTTCATTCAAGAAACCACTATACCTTAACGATCTCTTTGGTAATTAAATAAAAAAGGAAGCTTAATAGAAAAGTAAATTGAATGAAAATAGAAGTTAATATCTGTTTATGGGTACACTTTTACAGAAAATGGAAACATTAAATGTTCAAACAGGGCATAGTGAGCCCTCTGGTGGCTCTATTCAAATGCTTAGATCTGACCCTTCACCCGACGATAATCTGTCACCAGCATAGATTCCTGAAATTCAATTAAATTTCCAAGAACCTTCATCAGTTAATAAACTTTATTCATACAATTCTGCTCGACCAGCTATGTTACCACCAACCAGAAATTATTACGCCAGGCCCACACCTCCTGATGTCCTCTACGAAGAGACTTACATCAATGACCAAGGATCCTACCATGGTAAAACCATTTACGAATGGAATATCGATGGTGAATCAGAATATGGCATTTACAAGAAGCTACATCAGATGATGATGTATGCTACTGTGTGTCGCCAATACAGTAATAGTGACCATGCCATTGTTAAATTCATTATCAATGGATTTACCGGACAACTCAAAGGCTGGTGGGATAATATTCTCACTCCTAGTCAACATATCGAAATTCTTACTTCCATTAAGATCGAAATTGATCCGACAACCAACCAACCTGTTCAACGCGAGGATGCTGTTTACACTCTCATCCAAACTATCATCCTCAATTTTGTTGGTACCAGTACTAGTTCTCAGGATCGTAGCCGCGAACTTCTATAGAATCTATATAGCGACCCTGGTCTTTCCCATTTGATTATTGTATCCGGACTTAGGTTCCGTAGATTCCGTCATTGTATAATTGTTGTTGTCATTCATTATTTTCTTATTTTGAGTCTTGGGTTGTGTTGGGAAGTTTTGGAGCAGGTTGGTTGAGCTTAGGAACCAAGTCTAGTTGCCCAGATTTTGGCTTGTCCGCTCGAGCGGGGAATTGGACGCTCGAGCGGGGAATACACCCATCCAGTATGTCCTGTGTAGTGTTGGCCGCTCGAGCGGGGGATTGGACGCTCGAGCGGGAAGTCGTGAGTGACGCTCGAGCGGGGAGTTGGGCGCTCGAGCGGGGACCTGTCTGCAAAAACTTCTGGGAGAGTGCATTCGCCGCTCGAGCGGGAGTTTGGCCGCTCGAGCGGGAGTCTGTGAGTGGCGCTCGAGCGGGGGTTTCCACGCTCGAGCGGGGCGACTGGTATAAAAATTCGAGATCCGACTTTCAGGATCATTTTTCATCTCCTTTTTGATTTTAAAACCCTAGAACCGTCTTCTCCCTCTCCCTACACACCTTCTCTCTTAGGTTTGATCTACTTAGAGTGTATTTCTACCTTAGATCCTTTATTAAAAAGTTAGAGTAAGTTGAGGGCTTCGTTTTAATCTGAGAAACTTGGGATTTGGAGCACGTTGGTCTTTGGTCTTCATCTCCATCTTCTCCATACGGGTTATTTTCTTCGAGGTAGGGATTTCCTACTCCATTTTATAGGTTTTGTTCTAAGCTTTGGTAATTTGATATGTTGGGGATACTTTGGTAAATTTTGGGAAAAACCCTAGTTGTATTATTGAATTAATTTGTATAAGTAATTCATGGAAATGGGAAAAGATGGTTAAATCCATGGAATTGGGGAATTCATTGGTTAAATAGCGTAATTGGGTAATTGGAATCATTTGTCTATTGAATTGTTGACATAGTTATTTTCAGTTTAGAAATAACTGTTTTGGGCTATCGGTGGAGGATAGTCGTGATTGTTGTAGACATTGCATGTGGATTAGGAATAACTGAAACTAATCACATTGGTTAAGTCATTAATTTTGACTATGGCATTGATACAGAAAATACGTGTATTGATTGAGCATTGCATTTGCATACATTGTTTTGTGTGTGGGAGGAGATAGGGGATGTACTCCACGGTTTAGGGGAAGATAGGGGATGGACCTCTAAACCGGATTTTGTTTGGGAGGAGATAGGGGATGGACTCCATTAGCATCACTTTTATGTGTGCTTATTTATATAGAAGTGTTTTATTGATACAGCACTAAAATGTGTATCAATCTGGAAGTATGAAGTGTTTGATTTGAGCTTGAGTCTCATTTGTTTGTTGATATTGGAAGGATGTGAATATGATATATGTGATTCACTGTTATAAGTTTGGCCAGGTTCTGAACCATGTTGATTAAATTGGAAAGTAAAACGTATCTTTGGCAATAGTGTCATGAGACTGTAAAATGAAGTAATTGATTATTTTGGTTAACCATCTGTTGAATGCTATTGCTTTATTCATTGCTTATATGTGGTTTAGTATATTTCTACTGGGCTGTGGCTCACCCTTTATGGGAACATCATTTTCAGGTTCAGGTGATAAACTACCTCCAAGGACTTAGCTTGGGAGGGTTTGGCTTCTGGATTGAAGAAGACTACCTTTAGTTAATAGTTTTTATTTATTAGTACATGTAAACATTCAAGCCTGGGGCTTTTCTTGTATTGAGATTAGAACTCATATTTTTGAATCCAAGTGTTGGCTTGGAAAGATGTAAGCCTGTAGGGCATTTTATTCGATGTTACATGTAATGCTTTATTTAGTAATACTCTGATGAATGAATTAATAAATCGTCTTCTTTAAATAATGCATGTCAATGATATATAATGGGTTAATTTTGAGGGCGTTACAACTTGGTATCAGAGCGTACCGGGTTTGAATACTTTGGGTACGTGGGAAGTGATTAGTATCACATTGGGTTCGTCTCGTTTGATAGAGACTTAGTGTAATGTTATATGCTTATGTGATAACATGTTTATGTGATTATGTGGGTATGGAATGTAGTTTCTAGGATGTTGATTGGACCCTTGAGTTTCTAGTAGTCTTGTTGGAAAGGCACTTGATCACTGTTGTTTCCAACCGGAACTATAGGTGCTTATGTGATTATGTGCTTACGTGGAATGAATTATTGTTGTCCATTGCATTAGGACGCGAGTGTTTAGCTTCGGCACATTTATTAATGTGCTAATGTCTTTGTCTCCTTTATTAGGATGTCAGGACGAGGACGAGGACGCGGTAGGCGTGGTAGGCCGGGTAGGCAGGAGGTGCCGGTGCCAGAGGAGATTCCGGCAGTTCAAGAGGGAATTGGCCAGGCCAATGTGGCCGAGCCAGTAGGCCAGCAGGCTATGGGCGCTCTAGCCCGAGAGATAGCAGGGGAATTCAGGGAGTCAGTAGGCATTCTCAGAGCTGAGAATCAAGCTCAGGCTGTTATTGCGGATGCAGGACCTTCCTTTCTGAAGAGGGAGTTCTTCCGGTCTAATCCGGATGAATTTGTGGATGATCCAAAAGAGCCGCTTAAGGCAGATGAATGGCTCGAACAGACAACGAAGACGTTTGAGATGCTTGGCATCGAAGACGAGGGGTTGAAGGTGACCTTGGCATCATTCCAGTTGAAGGGGGATGCGGGTCAGTGGTGGAAGTTCACTAAGGGGCGTATAGGAGGTACATGGGAGGCTTTTGTGAATGCTTTCCAGGAGAAGTTCTTATCTCCAGCAGTTAAGGAGAAGCTGAGAGACCAGTTCTGCCAGCTTAAGCAGTCGAGTTCTTCAGTGGCCGAGTTTGAGGCTGCATTTACTAGTTTGTCCAGGTTTGCACCTGAGTTGGTGGCGTCTGAGGAACGCCGTTGTATTGAGTTTGAGAAGAAGTTGAGGCGTGGCCTCAAGCTGAGAGTTGGGGGAACTATGATTCGGGATTATGGGCGTATGGTTGATGCTGCAGCCCACATGGAAATTATGATGCAGGAGGAGGAGGAAGGACAGAAGGGCTCCAAGAGGAGTCAGGATGGGCAGAGTGATGGTAGGAGACAGAAGGCTTTTAATCCTCAGCAGTCTCAGGGTAGCTTTTCTAGATCGACTTTTCCTGTGCCGAGTGCTAGTTCGGGGAAAGGCAGTCAGGGAGATATTACCTGTTTCAAGTGTGGCCAGCTGGGCCACAAGTCTCCAGTTTGTCCTCAAAGGGGAGGAGTGCAGAGAGCAGCATCATCTTCGGCTCGATCTCAGAGCCAGAGTCAGGGTAGAGGCCAGCCACTCTCGTGTTATCAGTGCGGTCAGCCAGGGCATATGAAGAGGAATTGCCCGCAGTTGGGTGGCACACCTGGTGCATCTGGTTTGAGGCAGATTCAGGGTCAACAGCCAGTTCAGTCGGGTCAAGCCTCGAGGGCCAATCAGGGGGCTTCATCGTCTCAGTCGGTGCAGCAATCTTATGCTCCTAAGGGTGAGCAGGTTGATCAGAGGTCTTCTGGGCGCGTGTATGCTGTTACCGCGCAGGATCTTGTACCGGCTCCATCTGTGGTGAGAGGTACTTTCTTGTTTTGCAACTCGGTTGCTAATGTTTTGATTGATACGGGTGCATCTCATTCCTTTGTGTCTGCTGCATTTGCATCTGTTTTGGAGTTGGAGTTAGCACAGTGAGCATCTCCTATTTGTGTAGTGTCGCCTCTTGGGGGTGAATTGATTTTGAAACACGGTGTTAGGGGTTGTGATATAGAGGTTGATTACCATAGAATCCCTTTTTCCTTTGTAGTTATGCCTATGAGAGGTTTCGATGTTATTTTGGGTATGGACTGGTTATCGTCATACCGGGCAGTTATTGATTGCTACCGCCAGAGAGTCACTTGTTGTACCGTGAATGGTGAGTGTTTTCATTTTCTGGGGGACCGTGTTGGTAGTGTTTTGCCACCGGGGTATGTTCCGCGAGGACGGAGTGAGCTTAGTGGTCTACTTGCTAATCTTTCGATTAGTGAGGACGGTGAGACTCAGATTGTGTTGCCAAGGGTGGTGTGTGAGTACTCGGACGTTTTTCCCGAGGATCTTGTTGGTTTGCCACCGCATCGAGAGATTGAGTTCTCTATTGACCTGGTGCCCGGCACGGCGCCGATTTCTATGGCACCTTATCGTTTTGCCCCAGCCGAGTTAGTTGAGTTGAAGATTCAGCTCCAGGAGTTGCTAGACAAGGGTTTTATACGTCCTAGTGTTTCGCCGTGGGGAGCACCAGCCCTCTTTGTTAAAAAGAAAGGTGGTGTTTTGAGACTGTGTATAGATTACCGGAAATTGAATCGGGCTACAGTTAAGAATAAGTACCCTATGCCCCGTATAGATGATCTGTTCGATCAGTTGAAAGGTTCCCGTTGTTTCTCGAAGATAGACTTGAGATCAGGTTATCATCAGTTGAGAGTCAGGGAGGAGGATATTCCAAAGACGGCATTCTGTACACGGTATGGCCACTATGAGTTTTTGGTGATGCCATTTGGGCTCACCAATGCACCGGCAGTATTTATGGATTTGATGAACCAGATATTCTGGGAATTTCTAGATCGTTTTGTAGTCGTCTTCGTGGACGACATCCTTATCTATTCACCTTCAGAGGAAGAGCACGAGGAACACTTGAGGGTGGTGCTTGATTTACTTAGAGCCCATCAGCTTTATGCTAAGTTTGGAAAGTGTGAGTTCTGGCTAGAGGAGGTGAAGTTCTTAGGCCATGTAATTTCTAGGGAAGGGGTGTCTGTTGATACATCCAAGACAGAGGCAGTGCAAGATTGGGTACAGCCTAAGAGTGTGTTTGAGATCCGCAGTTTTCTGGGATTAGCTGGGTATTATCGCCGGTTTGTAAGAGATTTCTCCAAATTAGCTTCGCCTTTGACTAGATTGACTCGGAAGGGAGTCAAATTTGTTTGGAGTGAGACTTGTGAAAAGTCGTTCCAGGAGTTGAAAGTTAGACTGACCACTGCTCCAGTCTTGATTATTCCGGAGAGAGGGTTGGGTTATGCAGTCTATTGTGACGCCTCACGAGAGGGTCTTGGTTGTGTGTTGATGCAAGAGGGGAAAGTGGTTGCCTATGGCTCACGTCAGTTAAAAGTTCACGAGAAGAATTACCCTACGCATGATTTAGAGTTAGCAGCTGTGATATTTGCCTTGAAGATTTGGAGGCATTATCTTTATGGTGAGAGATTTGAGGTATTCTCGGATCATAAGAGTCTGAAATATTTGTTTACACAGAAAGATTTGAACTTAAGGCAGAGGAGGTGGATGGAGTTCATAGAGGATTATGACTTTGAGTTGCATTATCATCCGGGAAAGGCCAATGTGGTGGCCGACGCCCTTAGCAGGAAACCTGTTGGTGACATAGCTAGTATAGCCATCCGAGAGTGGGAGATGTTAGGTGCACTTGGAGAGTTTGATTTGCTTCTGGGTGAATCCATTGAGGCTGCGGCCTTGTTTTCTGTTGTTACGCAACCTACACTTGTGACTCGAGTGTTAGAGGCTCAGAGGGGCGACCTTGAGGTAGAATCTCTCTGTGAGAAGATTTCCGGTGGGAAGGTTGAGAAGGGTTTGACGGTATATTCCGACCTGAGTGTGAGATACCGAGACCGTCTGTTTGTGCCGGAGTCTTGCCGGGAGGAGGTACTCCGAGAGTTTCATCATTCACGTCTTGCGGTGCATCCGGGGGGCACTAAGATGTATCGGGATTTGGGTCGCCAGTTCTGGTGGCGCGGTATGAAGAGAGATGTGGCAGCTTTCGTATCTAAGTGCCTTACTTGTCAGCAAGTGAAGGCTGAACATCAGAGGCCAGCGGGTTTGTTGCAACCCTTGCCTATTGCTGAGTGGAAGTGGGAACACGTCACTATGGACTTCGTTGTGGGTCTTCCGAGGACTCAGCGGGGTAGTGATGCTATTTGGGTGGTTGTAGACCAGTTGACTAAGTCGGCGCACTTCATTCCTATGCGCGTGAGAGATTCGGTAGATCATCTTGCCAACTTGTACATTCGGGACATAGTGAGGTTACACGGGGTTCCAGTGACGATTGTCTCGGATAGAGATCCTCGTTTTACTGCCAGGTTGTGGCAGTGTTTGCAGAGTGCCTTAGGCACTAAGTTGACCTTTAGCACGGCTTATCATCCTCAGACTGACGGACAGTCCGAGCGTACTATTCAGATACTTGAGGATATGCTTCGGGGTTGTGTTCTAGACTTTAGTGGGTCGTGGGAGAGGCACTTGCCGTTGGTAGAGTTTGCCTACAACAACAGTTTCCAGTCTAGTATCGGTATGGCACCATTTGAGGCCTTGTATGGCCGACCGTGTAGATCTCCTGTTTGTTGGGCTGAGGTGGGTGATGCACCTCTGTTGGGTCCGGAGTTGGTGAGGGAAACGACGGAGAAGGTTGAGCTTATCCGTAAGAGGCTTGTTACAGCCCAGAGTCGTCAGAAATCTTATGCCGACCGTAGGAGGAGACCCTTGGTGTTTGCGGTGGGTGATCATGTCTTTCTGAAGATATCACCTAGACGGGGTTTGATGAGGTTTGGGAAGAGTGGGAAGTTGTCCCCTCGGTTCATTGGTCTGTTTGAGATCCTTGAGAGGATTGGCGAGGCTGCTTATCGTTTAGCTTTGCCGCCGCAGTTGTCCGGAGTACATGACGTGTTTCATGTGAGTATGCTTCGGAAGTATGAGCCAGATCCATCACATGTGTTGGATTGGACCGATTTAGTGGTTGATGAGGATGTCTCGTATGAGGAGAGACCGGTTCGGGTATTGGATAGGCGGGATCAAGTTTTGCGAGGCAAGACCATCCCTTTGGTGAAAGTTTTGTGGAAACATCACGGGGTGGAGGAAGCCACATGGGAACGTGAGTTGGAAGTCCACGAAAAATACCCGGACATGTTTGTCGATTTGTAATCTAGTATTTAGATTTTGTAATATTGTTAAACTTAAGAGCTTTACATATGTCTTAAGTTGTAAAACGTGAGTATGTTTTGATAAATGGGTGTGTCTTGAAACTTGCTTCATTGTAGAAGTTTAGTGTAACATTGCATCTGTTGAGTACATCGTTGAATGTGTTGTTTATATCATGCGATTGAATATGATATGGGAAATGTTAACATTAAAAGGAATAATCCATAATAATGATACAGGTTGAAATATATGTTGTTTTATATATATTGTGAGATACCCCTTGATAAAGAGATGAAGTGACCAGTATTGGGTCAAGTTGTTTATTGTTGTTATACAATATCTTTGAGAATTGAGAAAAACTTGTTTTTATTTACAAACTTATGCTTAATTTCAGGGACGAAATTCTTTTAAGGGGGGGAGGTTATAGCGACCCCGGTCTTTTCCCATTTGATTATTGTATCCGGACTTAGGTTCCGTAGATTCCGTCATTGTATAATTGTTGTTGTCATTCATTATTTTCTTATTTTGAGTCTTGGGTTGTGTTGGGAAGTTTTGGAGCAGGTTGGTTGAGCTTAGGAACCAAGTCTAGTTGCCCAGATTTTGGCTTGTCCGCTCGAGCGGGGAATTAGACGCTCGAGCGGGGAATACACCCATCCAGTATGTCCTGTGTAGTGTTGGCCGCTCGAGCGGGGGATTGGACGCTCGAGCGGGAAGTCGTGAGTGACGCTCGAGCGGGGAGTTGGGCGCTCGAGCGGGGACCTGTCTGCAAAAACTTCTGGGAGAGTGCATTCGCCGCTCGAGCGGGAGTTTGGCCGCTCGAGCGGGAGTCTGTGAGTGGCGCTCGAGCGGGGGTTTCCACGCTCGAGCGGGGCGACTGGTATAAAAATTCGAGATCCGACTTTCAGGATCATTTTTCATCTCCTTTTTGATTTTAAAACCCTAGAACCGTCTTCTCCCTCTCCCTACACACCTTCTCTCTTAGGTTTGATCTACTTAGAGTGTATTTCTACCTTAGATCCTTTATTAAAAAGTTAGAGTAAGTTGAGGGCTTCGTTTTAATCTGAGAAACTTGGGATTTGGAGCACGTTGGTCTTTGGTCTTCATCTCCATCTTCTCCATACGGGTTATTTTCTTCGAGGTAGGGATTTCCTACTCCATTTTATAGGTTTTGTTCTAAGCTTTGGTAATTTGATATGTTGGGGATACTTTGGTAAATTTTGGGAAAAACCCTAGTTGTATTATTGAATTAATTTGTATAAGTAATTCATGGAAATGGGAAAAAATGGTTAAATCCATGGAATTGGGGAATTCATTGGTTAAATAGCGTAATTGGGTAATTGGAATCATTTGTCTATTGAATTTTTGACATAGTTATTTTCAGTTTAGAAATAACTGTTTTGGGCTATCGGTGGAGGATAGTCGTGATTGTTGTAGACATTGCATGTGGATTAGGAATAACTGAAACTAATCACATTGGTTAAGTCATTAATTTTGACTATGGCATTGATACAGAAAATACGTGTATTGATTGAGCATTGCATTTGCATACATTGTTTTGTGTGTGGGAGGAGATAGGGGATGTACTCCACGGTTTAGGGGAAGATAGGGGATGGACCTCTAAACTGGATTTTGTTTGGGAGGAGATAGGGGATGGACTCCATTAGCATCACTTTTATGTGTGCTTATTTATATAGAAGTGTTTTATTGATACAGCACTAAAATGTGTATCAATCTGGAAGTATGAAGTGTTTGATTTGAGCTTGAGTCTCATTTGTTTGTTGATATTGGAAGGATGTGAATATGATATATGTGATTCACTGTTATAAGTTTGGCCAGGTTCTGAACCATGTTGATTAAATTGGAAAGTAAAACGTATCTTTGGCAATAGTGTCATGAGACTGTAAAATGAAGTAATTGATTATTTTGGTTAACCATCTGTTGAATGCTATTGCTTTATTCATTGCTTATATGTGGTTTAGTATATTTCTACTGGGCTGTGGCTCACCCTTTATGGGAACATCATTTTCAGGTTCAGGTGATAAACTACCTCCAAGGACTTAGCTTGGGAGGGTTTGGCTTCTGGATTGAAGAAGACTACCTTTAGTTAATAGTTTTTATTTATTAGTACATGTAAACATTCAAGCCTGGGGCTTTTCTTGTATTGAGATTAGAACTCATATTTTTGAATCCAAGTGTTGGCTTGGAAAGATGTAAGCCTGTAGGGCATTTTATTCGATGTTACATGTAATGCTTTATTTAGTAATACTCTGATGAATGAATTAATAAATCGTCTTCTTTAAATAATGCATGTCAATGATATATAATGGGTTAATTTTGAGGGCGTTACAATCTACGATGTCCTTCGTTAACTCATTTTGGCTGGTACAAGGATGTCTTTCTCATCAAGGTTACCCAACGCCCTGATGTTAACAGTAGTCATTGGAAGGCTAAATTTATTGATGGCCTCCCTACTTTATTTGCCGAACGAGTTAGGAAAAAACTTCGGGACCACCATGACCGGATGTCTATTCCTTATGAACAGTACACTTATGGACAACTTTGTTCCATTATTACCGATGAAGGTCTCTCACTGTGTAATGACCTTAAACTTCACTACCAGATGAAACAACAGAATCTAACTGGAAGAAAAGAATTAGGAGAATTCTGTGACCAGTTTGCTTATGAACCAGGTATTAAATATCCAGCCAAAATTCGAAGAACTTCTCAAAAGAAATCTTCTCAACCCATCCGGAGAAAATCACATAAAACATATCCACGCCAACAGAAACCCTCCAAGAAGTTTTATTCCAAAAAAGCTTCCCATCCAGGAAAAGGAAAAGGTAAGGCAAAATCAGAAATTAAGTGCTACAAGTGTGGCCAAACAGGACATTATGCTAACCGATGTAAATCTAAAGTTAAATCTAAGATTAATGAATTAGATCTAGATCCAGATATTAGACGACAACTTCTCCAAACAATTGAAGAAGAAGAATTAACAGAAGATGAATCTCGATCTCCATCTGAAGCAGAAATTAATGAATTATTTTCACCTTCACCCTCCGATAGCGAAGATGAACAAGATGAAAACCCCTGTCCTTGTTCAACCAACCAGAATCAACTATCATAAATCAATTATTGGAAATCAATAGTTGAAATGAATGGTTTACACTTAGGAGAACCCAGCAGTATTAATGTTTTAACAGATACACAAAAGGATATGCTAGCTGTAGCAGACCAAATCCAGGATCCAGAAATCAAAATAAAATATTTAAAAATGTGTTATGAACATCAATAGGCAATACAAGAACCACCCTTAATACCAGTTAATTCTTACAATCTTCAAGATGTATTTAAAAGAATTCAGGATTTAAATTCTACAACTGTGGAAAAACCTACCACAATACAGGATTTAAAAATGGAAATTAATACTTTAAAAACAGAAGTAAAACATTTGCAAATAGCAGTACAGCTGCAATAAAAGATATCAAATATCTTCATAGTCATCTTAACCAGACAGGAACTAAAGCTAGAGCAACTGAACAACAGCCTCAACCAGAATCTTCTGATCAGTATTTACTACTCGTCAATCAAGTTACTTTCCAGAAATGGTACATAAAAATCTCATTTATGATTAAACCAGATTTTATGATTAAAGATGCTATTGCCTTATAGTAGATAGTGGTGCAGACATGAACTGTATCCAAGAAGGCATAGTTCCTACCAGATATTTTGCAAAGACAACCCAAAGTCTAACCAGTGCCAGTGGTAATTCACTACAAATCAAGTATAAAATTCCAGAAGCTTATATTTGTAATCAAGATTTATGTCTACCTACATCTTTTGTATTAGTCAAAAATCTTGCTCAAAATATAATTCTAGGCACTCCTTTCCTTTGTATATTTTGAGCAAGATTTTTTGAGCATGCTGCTTATATCCAGAATAATGATGAAATCATCAGATTAATTCATATAAATGATTTTATTCCTTTTATTAGAAAATATAAGTACATCCATATTGGATTGGTACAAGTAGCTTTTAAACCTTAGCTTATATCCAGAATAATGATGAAATCATCAGATTTCCTTAGCTTATATTAAGTCTTAAGGAGAATATCCTTAGCTTATATTTCCTTTGTATATTTAAACTTTTGAGCATGCTGCTTATATCCAGAATAATGATGAAATCATCAGATTAATTCATATAAATGATTTTATTCCTTTTATTAGAAAATATAAGTACATCCATATTGGATTGGTACAAGTAGCTTTTAAACCTTTGACTCTTCTAGGACAAAACACCAGTATCCAGTCAAACTCCATTTTGATTCTTTACCTTATCTTATATTGATGATGTATTAATATTTTCTTCATCAATTGACCAGCATATTAAACATCTTAATATATTTAAGAATGTTGTTATCAGAAATGGATTAGTCATCTCCGCACCTAAGATGCAATTATTTCAAACAACAGTTAGGTATTTAGGACATAATATCTCCAATGGTAGTATTATTCCTATTAACAGAAGTATGGAGTTTGCTTCCAAATTTTCAGATGAAATTAAGGATAAAACTCAATTACAGAGATTTTTAGGAAGTCTCAACTATGTTCGAGATTATTATCATCAGTTATCTGCTGATGCTAATATCTTGTATACCAGGTTAAGAAAAAATTCACCACCACGGTCAGAAGAGCATACTTTAGCAGTTCAAAGGATCAAAGCTAAAGTTCAACAGTTACCTTGTTTACAGTTACCAAACCCCAATTGGAAAAAAATTGTTGAAACAGACGCATCCAATGAAGGATTTGGAGGAATATTAAAGCAACTTAATCCCAATACCAAGAAAGAGGAATTATTACGATTCCATTCTGGTCATTAGAATAAGGCCGCTTTAAATTATCCAACCATTAAACAGGAATGTTTAGCCATTGTTAAATGTGTTATTAAATTTTAGGATGACCTTTTAAACCAGCATTTTCTCATCAGAGTAGATTGCTCTGCTGCTAAACAGATTTTTAAAAAAGATGTAAAAAATCTTGATCAAAACAGATATTTTTGACTTGGCAAAGTTTTTTTATCTAATTTTGATTTTGATATTGAATATATCAAAGGTGAAACTAATTCTTTGTCTGACTTCTTAACTAGGGAATATCTCCAGAAATCCACTCCTGAAGAGGAATGACCAGTAGGGGCCATCGAGGTCGAGGTCGAGGTCGTGGCAGGGGTCCTAACCCTCGCTATGATCCATCAGAATTTCCACCTTTAAGAGGTCAAACCAGTAATCCATCAGCTAAGGATATTCTCCTTAAAACTGAAGAACCGTATACGCCTAACAGTATTACAGAGGAAACAGTCCTCTATATTGAAACCGCAGATGAGCAATGGATGACCGATCCATGGGAGATCAAGCGTCGTTATCTTACCACGCAACAATCTCCTCCTCACTTTGACCAGTATCGCTATATCTATGAACAGATATTAACAGAAACCGCGGCAGCCGAAATTAAACATACTTTGCATGATGTTAACAAAACTGCTAGCCCAATTCAATTCAGTAAAATTGTTATCCGTCAAATTATGCCCATTTCTACTTGGGGCATCCATCCGCATACTACCCGCGACATTGATTTGCGTAATAAGCAAACCAAATACAGTTATTGGGACTACATTGATGCCTTCACCCAGGTTTTCTATTACCAGAATCCCATTAAAAACCATTCTTTGGTTCATCCGTATTTGCCCTGATGTCCTTAAAAACGATGTCCCTAATTGGTTCCTCATTTGGTGGGATCAATTTGGGCTTTCTCTTGATATTTTACCAGAACCTATTCGAACAGCATTTAATGAGTAGCATATAGCTTATTCCTGAGCCTATGCTTACTTAAACAAAAATAGAGATCTTTCAATCAGTAAATCTCTAGTCCATTTTACTATCCGTTTTGGTATTCCATGGATATGGAAATGGGACTTTGCTTGTGATTACCAGAATAAGGTTCCCCGCCTTAAAAGAATCTTTTTTGTAAAATGGTGGGATAAAGGGATGAATCCTAATTTAGAAGAAACTGTCCAAAAAATTCAACAGCATACCAAAGCATGTTGGGAAACAGTTAAACAGCCAGCTATTCCAGCACCATCACTTGTATTATCCAGCAATCCTTTTGTTCAAATTCAAAAGGATTTGAAAGAGCAGTACCCTCATCTTTCAGAACATGAATTAATAATCAAAAGTATGGATTTTCTGAAAGAACAATTCCTTCAAACAGTTAACCAGGATGATGACGTCTCCATGAGATCAGGCACCAGTCAGACTCCATCAGAACCAGAGAGTGATCCAGCCGAACACGTGTTGGCAGGAGAGTCACAAGATCCAGAAGAAGATGAGCCCAATCTCGGTGACTTTTGGGACTCACTAACAGCTGTGGTTGCAGAAAAGATAACTAAAGACAAAAACAGAAAAGGTAAGGGACCCGAGCAATAAGGCGTCGGCACAACCAGATAAAATACCTTTAAGAAAAGAAGATTCCCACTCCCGTAAACAGGAGTTGCCAGCTCCACTTTTCGACAAAAATGAAGATAAGATTTCAATAAAGAAGTTTTGAGATAAGGTGTAATCCTGTTAGCTTATTAGGACTTGCCACCTGTCTCTTCTTTTCTCCTCTCCTTATCTTCTTTGTATTATATAAAGGGAAGGTCTCACCCTTGTTGAGACAGACTGAATTTTCTGAATTCCTTCTTCTCTAGTCTATGTAATATCTCTCCTCCATACCCCTCTTGTAAAATAGTCTTACTTCCTCCATTAATAATATTAAGCTTTGTGAGTACTCTCCATGTTTGTAAGTATGAATGCCCTCTGTTAATGCCTTAGAACAATTATTATCTTATTTACAATTTTGGCAGCAACAGAAAAATTATTATCTTAATACACCTGTAGATTTCTATACTCACCAGTATATATCTGAGCGTATATCAGAGTGTGATCAGCGTATAGCTGAACTTCAGACTCTGATTAACGAACAGATAGTGGCGTGGGTGGCCAGAAGGCCTCCACCACAGCAGTAAATTTATGAGATCATATATGTTGTAATTTATTCTGTTTATATATGTATTATGTGCATAATTATTCCTGGGTGTGTACTAATGTAAGGTTAATTAATTGTTAGGGTTAGTGGGACGTCACCCAAGTCGCGTTAGGTAGGTCATAAAGCAGGGATTGCGTGTAGACCATTAACCTGTAAGTCGTTGACAGATGTGCTAGCCTAAACCTTTAGTGAGCACCTTTATTGGTATCAGAGCCAAGTTTAATTAGCCACATAATACAAATATAAAGAAAATAAATTAGACATATATGATCACAACACATCTATGGCAGAAATAACCAACGAAATACCCGTAGAAATACCAGGAAATGATTCAGTAACAACTGTAGGAAACACAGTCTCCTCACTAGCAGAAGCAGCCGAATTAGTGGCATATCAGGATGTTAAAGATGATTTAGACAAGTGGACAATCCCAATAATAGATCCAAAAACAATTTATAAAATTGGAACTTTTAATATTTTAAGCAAACAGGTAATTAAAACTTTTGAGCATGTTGCTTATATCCAGAATAATGATGAAATCATCAGATTAATTCATATAAATGATTTTATTCCTTTTATCAGAAAATATAAGTACATCCATATTGGATTGGTACAAGTAGCTTTTAAACCTTTGACTCTTCTAGGACAAAACACCAGTATCCAGTGTACACTTCGTGATGGAAGATGTCTTAACTGGAGAGCATCCTTAATGGGAGCCATAGAGACTAGTTTGTCTCATGGCCCAGTCTATTTTGATATCTATCCGAATCTTAGCATAGCAATGACTGATGCTAACTTATCTGATGTATTAGAACTTAGAGTTCTTACTCATGGGTATGAGTATAAACCAGGATCACCACCTTTTTCTGTACATTCTAGGATATATCTTAAGGTACTAACCACCTTAAATCCGTAAATCCGTAAATTCGGTATAAGGAGTAAAAATATCATTCATGATATGTTGAAATTCAGATGGAGCATTCTTCAATCCAAATGGCATGACATTCCATTCATAATGCCCAAAAGGTACTGTAAAAGCTGTTTTATAACGATCCTGTTCTGCAATTTGCACTTGCCAATATCCTGATTTTAAATCAAATTTAGAAAAGATGATTGCATCCTGGAGACGATCTAAGAGATCTTTTTTATTCGGAATTGGGTATCTGATCCATTGTAAAGCTTCATTTAGCGGTTTATAATTGATAACAAGGCATGGAACACCTCGTTCAATTTCGGCATTCTTATTAACATAAAAAGCGGTACAACTCCAAGGAGATTGACTTGGTCGGATAAGCTTCTTAGAAAGAAGAGTTTTGATTTCTGTTTTACATAGTTCCATATATTCCTTTTTCATTTGACTAGGACGAGCTCTAGTTGGAATATATTTTTCATTAAAAGTCGGTTCATATGGTAATGTTACTGTATGTTTTTTTCGTTCCCAAAAAGCATTTGGAACATCATTACAAACTTCTGTTTTAAATTCATTTTCAATTATTTTAATTTTCTGTTGTAAAGAAGGTTGTTGAAACCTTTGTTCTGTTGTTAAAAATTGAACTTCTTTTTGTAAAAAATTTATCTGTTGTTCTTTGAAAGTTACTAGATCACGAATCTGGTCTAATTCCTTTGTATATGGTTCTGTTATAAATTCAAAAATAATTTCTCTTCCCTGTATCTGGGAATAAATACCTGTTTGATCAATTTTCTGGATAGGCATTAAAAGACAAAGGAAATGAGTGCCTAGAATTATATTTTGAGCAAGATTTTTGACTAATACAAAAGATGTAGATAGACATAAATCTTGATTACAAATATAAGCTTCTGGAATTTTATACCTGATTTGTAGTGAATTACCACTGGCACTGGTTAGACTTTGGGTTATCTTTGCAAAATATCTGGTAGGAACTATGCCTTCTTGGATACAGTTCATGTCTGCACCACTATCTACTAAGGCAATAGCATCTTTAATCATAAAATCTGGTTTAATCATAAATGAGATTTTTATGTACCATTTCTGGAAAGTAACTTGATTGACGAGTAGTAAATACTGATCAAAAGATTCTGGTTGAGGCTGTTGTTCAGTTGCTCTAGCTTTAGTTCCTGTCTGGTTAAGCTGACTATGAAGATATTTGATATCTTTTATTGCAGCTGTATTGGCTATTTGCAAATGTTTTACTTCTGTTTTTAAAGTATTAATTTCCATTTTTAAATCCTGTATTGTGGTAGGTTTTTCCACAGTTGTAGAATTTAAATCCTGGATTCTTTTAAATACATCTTGAAGATTGTAAGAATTAACTGGTATTAAGGGTGGTTCTTGTATTGCCTGTTGATGTTCATAACACATTTTTAAATATTTTATTTTGATTTCTGGATCCTGGATTTGGTCTGCTACAGCTAGCATATCCTTTTGTGTATCTGTTAAAACATTAATACTGCTGGGTTCTCCTAAGTGTAAACCATTCATTTCAACTATTGATTTCCAATAATTGATTTCTGATAGTTGATTCTGGTTGGTTGAACAAGGACATGGGTTTTTGTCACGCCCCCAAACCGCCCCTAGTAGTTTGGTGCCGTGATGGCCAGTAATCCGTGATTACCGAAGGCCGACTTCCAAAATTCACACACAATCAGAGTATTTATATAGGGGGCTCACAAGTGCGGAAGCAATAATCTAAAATACAAGTGGTCCATAAGAGCAGTGCATAAGTCAAATGAAATGGCATACATCTTTATATAGCTTTACAACTTGAATACATAAAGAAATGAAGTACAAAATACACATCACATCTTAGCAAAAGAGCTTCTCAAGCCGACATGTTCAAAATACATAAGCTTCAAAAATGGCCGACATAAATATTGCCGACATAACATGCATCCAAAACATCTTGTAAAACACACATCTTGGCGAAGCCGACCTCTTGCTTATTACCTACATATATACATAGGGAGGGTGAGCTTGGATACTCAGTGAATGGTACAAGTAATAAAGGGGTTGCATGAATGATTTCCAAGGTCCTTGTCAAAACAATACATATATCATAGCTTTGTTCAAAACATGGGATGAATCAAGTTCATCAATCAAATCTTGGCCTTTCAAATCTTGCTTGGGATGTTAATAACATCTACATAATACATGGGGTGATGACATATCAAGACAAGAGTGCAGTTGCATTATAGTCCCCTGCAACTAAGGACTTTCAAGACAAGAGTGCAGTTGTATTATAGTCCCCTGCAACTAAGGACTTTCAAGACAAGAGTGCAGTTGTATTATAGTCCCCTGCAACTAAGGACTTTCAAGACAAGAGTGCAGTTGCATTATAGTCCCCTGCAACTAAGGACTTTCAAGACAAGAGTGCAGTTGTATTATAGTCCCCTGCAGCTAAGGACTTTCAAGACATGTCATCAAAACAAGATAGTATTTGATATATAAATAGGGATAACCATTCATGCTTGATCAAATACTTTTATCAAAACGAGACAAAGCTTTGTCAAAACGTTATAACATAACTTTATTAAAAATACCACTCACTTAGTTCTTGGGACGTCGGGATCAAGGCAAAGGTCCAAGTCCTACAAACACATGTCAAAGTCTATTGAATGCACTCTTAAAAACAAGCTTCACATGAATGCAAATGATCTAGGGAAAACATGCTGAAAACATCTAGGGAAAACATGCTGAAAACATCTAGGGAAAACATGCTGAAAACATCTAGGGAAAACATGCTGAAAATACCTAGGGAAAACATGCTGAAAACATCTAGGGAAAACATGCTGAAAATACCTAGGGAAAACATGCTGAAAACATCTAGGGAAAACATGCTGAAAACATCTAGGGAAAACATGCTGAAAATACCTAGGGAAAACATGCTGAAAACATCTAGGGAAAACATGCTGGGTACCAACCAGGTCCTGGAATGGATGCACAGAGATGATCTAGGCTAAAACGACCTAGCTGGGTGAACTCAAGAGGTCTTGGCCGAGGTCCCACACCTCTTGGCCGAGGTGTGGTTACCTAGGCTTCAGTATGCAGCTGTCTGCCGAGGTGTTACAAGGTGCCGGCATGGGTGTACCATGGTCGGCCTAGGTGTGCAGTGGTTAGCCTAGGTGTGCATGCAAGATAAACTAATGTGCAAGTGATCATGCAAGGTAGGCCAAGGTGAGATACGATGCTTGGCCTAGGTGTGTGATCTAGGCAAGAGTGGTGTCGGTGATCACACCTAGGGAAATGAAGCCTGGAAATCTGGGTTTCCTCCTTGAAGAACATGAGCATGAAGAACATGAATGCTAAAATCATAACTTGTTATTACAAGATCTGGGATTTCATGACATGAGTTCGAAAACATGGACCTGGGTACCCATACTTTGAAAATCATGCAAGAACAAACACAAAAACACGGATCTAGGCATGAGCTTTCGGATCAAAACATGACTTTTCTTGAAGAATACATGAAAACCATTTTCTCTTTCTAAAACCAAACTTCAAAGCAATGCATGGCTTACAAATCATATTCAATCATGCAATGCAACATCATAAACATATAGAACAACAAGAGCGGATCAAGAATCTAACCTTAGAACACGGATCTAACGGTTCGATCTCAAAGAATCAAGCTTGGAAATCCACTCTCTTTCAAGAACTCTTCTCCCTCTTCTAGAGCTTCTCTCTCTACTATTCAAAACAAGATACAACAAATGAGGGGTTTCTCTCTCTGCCGGCTAACTTAACTCTCAGCTCGGACACGTGGCAACGGTTGGTTGGTTCTCTTCAAAAAGGTGATAGATTGACAAGACAAGGCCCTGACAAGGCGTATCTAGCAAGCTACTCGGAATGGCACTCCGGCAAGTATTGACATCGGCTAACCACAAGACTTCGGCAACTAGGGTGACAATGACCTCGGCTAGGAAGGACAACACTTGACTAAGCTGTGCCACACCTCGGCCTAGATGTGCCACACCTCGGTCTAGGTCATTCCAGTCCCAGAACAAGGTCACTAGGTGCAAGGATTAAGGATCTCGGACGCCTAGGTGACAACATCTCGGCCAATATGCCTAGGTGACGGTGGAGGTCTACCAAAGGGGTTCCAAGATGGTCCAAGGTGTAAGAGGTTCAAAGGTGTGACCTAGGCTTAACATGACCTCGGCTTGGCATGACCTAGGCTTAACATGACCTAGGCTTGGCATGACCTAGGCTTAGCATGACCTAGGCTTAGCATGACCTAGGGTTAACATGACCTAGGCTTGGCATGACCTAGGCTTGGCATGACCTAGGCTTAACATGACCTAGGCTTGGCATGACCTAGGCTTGACATGACCTAGGCTTGACATGACCTAGGCTTAACATGACCTAGGCTTGACATGACCTAGGCTTAACATAGCAAGGAAGGAACAAAACATGCATACAACACTTAGGGAAAACATGATAGCATCAAGACAAGACAAGAACCTTTACCTAGGCAAAACAAGTCCAAGTCTACAAATGCAAGCTTAACAAGACAAAATCATGCAAATGTACATGAACATGACTAAGACATGAATGTGGGTTATTACAGTCTACCCTCCTTAAAGAAGTTTGGTCCCCAAACTTAACTTACCTTGTCCCCAAAATAATTCCGAAAGTCGGATTCTCATCTCTTCTTATCATCTCTAGCCTTTACCTTGGGACAATCCTTAATATGATGACCCATCTCACCGCATTCAAAACATGCTCCAGATGTCCGATGACAAACTCCAAAATGTCGCCTCCCGCAACTTGTACATGTCGGCCTGGTGCCACCTTCCTGGTTCGTATTGTTGGAACTGTCCACATTTGTCTTCTTCTTGGCATCATGCTGGTCTTGGCGATTGTCATAGGTCTGCCTCTTTTTCTGATTCTCCCCTAAACTCTGACTTCTGTTCAAGTTGGCTTCTGCAAGGATGGCTTTATCTAACACTCCAGCATAGGTCGGCATGTTAAGCAAATTAACCCGGTCTTGAATTGGCCCTCGAAGTCCACTCTCAAACTTGCGAGCTTTCCTGTATTCGTTGTCGACCATATGAGGTGCATACCTTGCCAACTCGGTGAAAGCACGATCATACTCCGCCACTGTTTTGCTACCCTGGGTCAACATCTGAAATTCTGTGGTTTTGCGATCTCGGACACTGAGTGGGAAATGCTTGTCATAGAACAGCTCCAAAAATCTGGCCCAAGTCAAGTCTGGGTTACCTTCTTGGATCATCATCCACCATCTTCGAGCGTCGTCTTCCAAAGTGAATGCTGCTAATGACACTTTCTGAGTGTCGGTGCTAGGAAAAACCTCGAACAACTTCTCCATCTCAAGAATCCATGCTTCTGCCTTCATCGGCTCTATACCTCCATGGAACTTTGGCGGTTTCATCTTCTTAAATTCTCTGATCAGGGTCAATGTGTCATCTCCATACAAAGCTGGCTGCGGAGGCACTTGTGGTACTGGTGGTGGTGGAACTACATGTCGGCCATCTGTCTGCTCGGCCTGGGTGGAGGTAGTACCGGTGTTCTGCTGCCTTGCCTGCCTTAATTCATCGGCCAAACTTTCAACCAATCTTTCCAATCTGTTTATTCTGTCCTCGGATTGATCTCGGCTAACTGGGGGTCTCCCTCTTCTCATGATGCTGGGGGTATGTAGGATGTGACTCTTAGAATAAAATGAACAGATGAACGTGTGTGCAAGTGAACATGATCATGCCGATGTAACAAAATGCTCATGCCGAGATAATGCACACCTTGTCAAGTAGCAAGCAACATGATGCAATCTTAACATTCTTCTAAGGGACATCCTATGCTCTTTAGGACTCAAAGTGTGTGAATAACGTACTATAAGGAACGCGTGCTCTGATACCACCCTGTCACGCCCCCAAACCGCCCCTAGTAGTTTGGTGCCGTGATGGCCAGTAATCCGTGATTACCGAAGGCCGACTTCCAAAATTCACACACAATCAGAGTATTTATATAGGGGGCTCACAAGTGCGGAAGCAATAATCTAAAATACAAGTGGTCCATAAGAGCAGTGCATAAGTCAAATGAAATGGCATACATCTTTATATAGCTTTACAACTTGAATACATAAAGAAATGAAGTACAAAATACACATCACATCTTAGCAAAAGAGCTTCTCAAGCCGACATGTTCAAAATACATAAGCTTCAAAAATGGCCGACATAAATATTGCCGACATAACATGCATCCAAAACATCTTGTAAAACACACATCTTGGCGAAGCCGACCTCTTGCTTATTACCTACATATATACATAGGGAGGGTGAGCTTGGATACTCAGTGAATGGTACAAGTAATAAAGGGGTTGCATGAATGATTTCCAAGGTCCTTGTCAAAACAATACATATATCATAGCTTTGTTCAAAACATGGGATGAATCAAGTTCATCAATCAAATCTTGGCCTTTCAAATCTTGCTTGGGATGTTAATAACATCTACATAATACATGGGGTGATGACATATCAAGACAAGAGTGCAGTTGCATTATAGTCCCCTGCAACTAAGGACTTTCAAGACAAGAGTGCAGTTGTATTATAGTCCCCTGCAACTAAGGACTTTCAAGACAAGAGTGCAGTTGTATTATAGTCCCCTGCAACTAAGGACTTTCAAGACAAGAGTGCAGTTGCATTATAGTCCCCTGCAACTAAGGACTTTCAAGACAAGAGTGCAGTTGTATTATAGTCCCCTGCAGCTAAGGACTTTCAAGACAGGTCATCAAAACAAGATAGTATTTGATATATAAATAGGGATAACCATTCATGCTTGATCAAATACTTTTATCAAAACGAGGCAAAGCTTTGTCAAAACGTTATAACATAACTTTATTAAAAATACCACTCACTTAGTTCTTGGGACGTCGGGATCAAGGCAAAGGTCCAAGTCCTACAAACACATGTCAAAGTCTATTGAATGCACTCTTAAAAACAAGCTTCACATGAATGCAAATGATCTAGGGAAAACATGCTGAAAACATCTAGGGAAAACATGCTGAAAACATCTAGGGAAAACATGCTGAAAATACCTAGGGAAAACATGCTGAAAACATCTAGGGAAAACATGCTGAAAATACCTAGGGAAAACATGCTGAAAACATCTAGGGAAAACATGCTGAAAACATCTAGGGAAAACATGCTGAAAATACCTAGGGAAAACATGCTGAAAACATCTAGGGAAAACATGCTGGGTACCAACCAGGTCCTGGAATGGATGCACAGAGATGATCTAGGCTAAAACGACCTAGCTGGGTGAACTCAAGAGGTCTTGGCCGAGGTCCCACACCTCTTGGCCGAGGTGTGGTTACCTAGGCTTCAGTATGCAGCTGTCTGCCGAGGTGTTACAAGGTGCCGGCATGGGTGTACCATGGTCGGCCTAGGTGTGCAGTGGTTAGCCTAGGTGTGCATGCAAGATAAACTAATGTGCAAGTGATCATGCAAGGTAGGCCAAGGTGAGATACGATGCTTGGCCTAGGTGTGTGATCTAGGCAAGAGTGGTGTCGGTGATCACACCTAGGGAAATGAAGCCTGGAAATCTGGGTTTCCTCCTTGAAGAACATGAGCATGAAGAACATGAATGCTAAAATCATAACTTGTTATTACAAGATCTGGGATTTCATGACATGAGTTCGAAAACATGGACCTGGGTACCCATACTTTGAAAATCATGCAAGAACAAACACAAAAACACGGATCTAGGCATGAGCTTTCGGATCAAAACATGACTTTTCTTGAAGAATACATGAAAACCATTTTCTCTTTCTAAAACCAAACTTCAAAGCAATGCATGGCTTACAAATCATATTCAATCATGCAATGCAATATCATAAACATATAGAACAACAAGAGCGGATCAAGAATCTAACCTTAGAACACGGATCTAACGGTTCGATCTCAAAGAATCAAGCTTGGAAATCCACTCTCTTTCAAGAACTCTTCTCCCTCTTCTAGAGCTTCTCTCTCTACTATTCAAAACAAGATACAACAAATGAGGGGTTTCTCTCTCTGCCGGCTAACTTAACTCTCAGCTCGGACACGTGGCAACAGTTGGTTGGTTCTCTTCAAAAAGGTGATAGATTGACAAGACAAGGCCCTGACAAGGCGTATCTAGCAAGCTACTCGGAATGGCACTCCGGCAAGTATTGACATCGGCTAACCACAAGACTTCGGCAACTAGGGTGACAATGACCTCGGCTAGGAAGGACAACACTTGACTAAGCTGTGCCACACCTCGGCCTAGATGTGCCACACCTCGGTCTAGGTCATTCCAGTCCCAGAACAAGGTCACTAGGTGCAAGGATTAAGGATCTCGGACGCCTAGGTGACAACATCTCGGCCAATATGCCTAGGTGACGGTGGAGGTCAACCAAAGGGGTTCCAAGATGGTCCAAGGTGTAAGAGGTTCAAAGGTGTGACCTAGGCTTAACATGACCTCGGCTTGGCATGACCTAGGCTTAACATGACCTAGGCTTGGCATGACCTAGGCTTAGCATGACCTAGGCTTAGCATGACCTAGGGTTAACATGACCTAGGCTTGGCATGACCTAGGCTTGGCATGACCTAGGCTTGGCATGACCTAGGCTTAACATGACCTAGGCTTGGCATGACCTAGGCTTGACATGACCTAGGCTTGACATGACCTAGGCTTAACATGACCTAGGCTTGACATGACCTAGGCTTAACATAGCAAGGAAGGAACAAAACATGCATACAACACTTAGGGAAAACATGATAGCATCAAGACAAGACAAGAACCTTTACCTAGGCAAAACAAGTCCAAGTCTACAAATGCAAGCTTAACAAGACAAAATCATGCAAATGTACATGAACATGACTAAGACATGAATGTGGGTTATTACAGTCTACCCTCCTTAAAGAAGTTTGGTCCCCAAACTTAACTTACCTTGTCCCCAAAATAATTCCGAAAGTCGGATTCTCATCTCTTCTTATCATCTCTAGCCTTTACCTTGGGACAATCCTTAATATGATGACCCATCTCACCGCATTCAAAACATGCTCCAGATGTCCGATGACAAACTCCAAAATGTCGCCTCCCGCAACTTGTACATGTCGGCCTGGTGCCACCTTCCTGGTTCGTATTGTTGGAACTGTCCACATTTGTCTTCTTCTTGGCATCATGCTGGTCTTGGCGATTGTCATAGGTCTGCCTCTTTTTCTGATTCTCCCCTAAACTCTGACTTCTGTTCAAGTTGGCTTCTGCAAGGATGGCTTTATCTAACACTCCAGCATACGTCGGCATGTTAAGCAAATTAACCCGGTCTTGAATTGGCCCTCGAAGTCCACTCTCAAACTTGCGAGCTTTCCTGTATTCGTTGTCGACCATATGAGGTGCATACCTTGCCAACTCGGTGAAAGCACGATCATACTCCGCCACTGTTTTGCTACCCTGGGTCAACATCTGAAATTCTGTGGTTTTGCGATCTCGGACACTGAGCGGGAAATGCTTGTCATAGAACAGCTCCAAAAATCTGGCCCAAGTCAAGTCTGGGTTACCTTCTTGGATCATCATCCACCATCTTCGAGCGTCGTCTTCCAAAGTGAATGCTGCTAATGACACTTTCTGAGTGTCGGTGCTAGGAAAAACCTCGAACAACTTCTCCATCTCAAGAATCCATGCTTCTGCCTTCATCGGCTCTATACCTCCATGGAACTTTGGCGGTTTCATCTTCTTAAATTCTCTGATCAGGGTCAATGTGTCATCTCCATACAAAGCTGGCTGCGGAGGCACTTGTGGTACTGGTGGTGGTGGAACTACATGTCGGCCATCTGTCTGCTCGGCCTGGGTGGAGGTAGTACCGGTGTTCTGCTGCCTTGCCTGCCTTAATTCATCGGCCAAACTTTCAACCAATCTTTCCAATCTGTTTATTCTGTCCTCGGATTGATCTCGGCTAACTGGGGGTCTCCCTCTTCTCATGATGCTGGGGGTATGTAGGATGTGACTCTTAGAATAAAATGAACAGATGAACGTGTGTGCAAGTGAACATGATCATGCCGATGTAACAAAATGCTCATGCCGAGATAATGCACACCTTGTCAAGTAGCAAGCAACATGATGCAATCTTAACATTCTTCTAAGGGACATCCTATGCTCTTTAGGACTCAAAGTGTGTGAATAACGTACTATAAGGAACGCGTGCTCTGATACCACCCTGTCACGCCCCCAAACCGCCCCTAGTAGTTTGGTGCCGTGATGGCCAGTAATCCGTGATTACCGAAGGCCGACTTCCAAAATTCACACACAATCAGAGTATTTATATAGGGGGCTCACAAGTGCGGAAGCAATAATCTAAAATACAAGTGGTCCATAAGAGCAGTGCATAAGTCAAATGAAATGGCATACATCTTTATATAGCTTTACAACTTGAATACATAAAGAAATGAAGTACAAAATACACATCACATCTTAGCAAAAGAGCTTCTCAAGCCGACATGTTCAAAATACATAAGCTTCAAAAATGGCCGACATAAATATTGCCGACATAACATGCATCCAAAACATCTTGTAAAACACACATCTTGGCGAAGCCGACCTCTTGCTTATTACCTACATATATACATAGGGAGGGTGAGCTTGGATACTCAGTGAATGGTACAAGTAATAAAGGGGTTGCATGAATGATTTCCAAGGTCCTTGTCAAAACAATACATATATCATAGCTTTGTTCAAAACATGGGATGAATCAAGTTCATCAATCAAATCTTGGCCTTTCAAATCTTGCTTGGGATGTTAATAACATCTACATAATACATGGGGTGATGACATATCAAGACAAGAGTGCAGTTGCATTATAGTCCCCTGCAACTAAGGACTTTCAAGACAAGAGTGCAGTTGTATTATAGTCCCCTGCAACTAAGGACTTTCAAGACAAGACTGCAGTTGTATTATAGTCCCCTGCAACTAAGGACTTTCAAGACAAGAGTGCAGTTGCATTATAGTCCCCTGCAACTAAGGACTTTCAAGACAAGAGTGCAGTTGTATTATAGTCCCCTGCAGCTAAGGACTTTCAAGACATGTCATCAAAACAAGATAGTATTTGATATATAAATAGGGATAACCATTCATGCTTGATCAAATACTTTTATCAAAACGAGGCAAAGCTTTGTCAAAACGTTATAACATAACTTTATTAAAAATACCACTCACTTAGTTCTTGGGACGTCGGGATCAAGGCAAAGGTCCAAGTCCTACAAACACATGTCAAAGTCTATTGAATGCACTCTTAAAAACAAGCTTCACATGAATGCAAATGATCTAGGGAAAACATGCTGAAAACATCTAGGGAAAACATGCTGAAAACATCTAGGGAAAACATGCTGAAAACATCTAGGGAAAACATGCTGAAAATACCTAGGGAAAACATGCTGAAAACATCTAGGGAAAACATGCTGAAAATACCTAGGGAAAACATGCTGAAAACATCTAGGGAAAACATGCTGAAAACATCTAGGGAAAACATGCTGAAAATACCTAGGGAAAACATGCTGAAAACATCTAGGGAAAACATGCTGGGTACCAACCAGGTCCTGGAATGGATGCACAGAGATGATCTAGGCTAAAACGACCTAGCTGGGTGAACTCAAGAGGTCTTGGCCGAGGTCCCACACCTCTTGGCCGAGGTGTGGTTACCTAGGCTTCAGTATGCAGCTGTCTGCCGAGGTGTTACAAGGTGCCGGCATGGGTGTACCATGGTCGGCCTAGGTGTGCAGTGGTTAGCCTAGGTGTGCATGCAAGATAAACTAATGTGCAAGTGATCATGCAAGGTAGGCCAAGGTGAGATACGATGCTTGGCCTAGGTGTGTGATCTAGGCAAGAGTGGTGTCGGTGATCACACCTAGGGAAATGAAGCCTGGAAATCTGGGTTTCCTCCTTGAAGAACATGAGCATGAAGAACATGAATGCTAAAATCATAACTTGTTATTACAAGATCTGGGATTTCATGACATGAGTTCGAAAACATGGACCTGGGTACCCATACTTTGAAAATCATGCAAGAACAAACACAAAAACACGGATCTAGGCATGAGCTTTCGGATCAAAACATGACTTTTCTTGAAGAATACATGAAAACCATTTTCTCTTTCTAAAACCAAACTTCAAAGCAATGCATGGCTTACAAATCATATTCAATCATGCAATGCAATATCATAAACATATAGAACAACAAGAGCGGATCAAGAATCTAACCTTAGAACACGGATCTAACGGTTCGATCTCAAAGAATCAAGCTTGGAAATCCACTCTCTTTCAAGAACTCTTCTCC
The DNA here is from genome assembly GCF_055761805.1 of Camellia sinensis. Classification (NCBI taxonomy): domain Eukaryota; kingdom Viridiplantae; phylum Streptophyta; class Magnoliopsida; order Ericales; family Theaceae; genus Camellia; species Camellia sinensis. The sequence goes on along the minus strand of NC_138962.1, from coordinate 7,704,439 downwards.
CTCTTCTAGAGCTTCTCTCTCTACTATTCAAAACAAGATACAACAAATGAGGGGTTTCTCTCTCTGCCGGCTAACTTAACTCTCAGCTCGGACACGTGGCAACGGTTGGTTGGTTCTCTTCAAAAAGGTGATAGATTGACAAGACAAGGCCCTGACAAGGCGTATCTAGCAAGCTACTCGGAATGGCACTCCGGCAAGTATTGACATCGGCTAACCACAAGACTTCGGCAACTAGGGTGACAATGACCTCGGCTAGGAAGGACAACACTTGACTAAGCTGTGCCACACCTCGGCCTAGATGTGCCACACCTCGGTCTAGGTCATTCCAGTCCCAGAACAAGGTCACTAGGTGCAAGGATTAAGGATCTCGGACGCCTAGGTGACAACATCTCGGCCAATATGCCTAGGTGACGGTGGAGGTCAACCAAAGGGGTTCCAAGATGGTCCAAGGTGTAAGAGGTTCAAAGGTGTGACCTAGGCTTAACATGACCTCGGCTTGGCATGACCTAGGCTTAACATGACCTAGGCTTGGCATGACCTAGGCTTAGCATGACCTAGGCTTAGCATGACCTAGGGTTAACATGACCTAGGCTTGGCATGACCTAGGCTTGGCATGACCTAGGCTTGGCATGACCTAGGCTTAACATGACCTAGGCTTGGCATGACCTAGGCTTAACATGACCTAGGCTTGACATGACCTAGGCTTGACATGACCTAGGCTTAACATGACCTAGGCTTGACATGACCTAGGCTTAACATAGCAAGGAAGGAACAAAGCATGCATACAACACTTAGGGAAAACATGATAGCATCAAGACAAGACAAGAACCTTTACCTAGGCAAAACAAGTCCAAGTCTGCAAATGCAAGCTTAACAAGACAAAATCATGCAAATGTACATGAACATGACTAAGACATGAATGTGGGTTATTACAGTTTTCATCTTGTTCATCTTCGCTATCGGAGGGTGAAGGTGAAAATAATTCATTAATTTCTGCTTCAGATGGAGATCGAGATTCATCTTCTGTTAATTCTTCTTCTTCAATTGTTTGGAGAAGTTGTCTTCTAATATCTGGATCTAGATCTAATTCATTAATCTTAGATTTAACTTTAGATTTACATCAGTTAGCATAATGTCCTGTTTGGCCACACTTGTAGCACTTAATTTCTGATTTTGCCTTACCTTTTCCTTTTCCTGGATGGGAAGCCTTTTTGGAATAAAACTTCTTGGAGGGTTTCTGTTAGTGTGGATATGTTTTACGTGATTTTCTCCAGATGGGTTGAGAAGATTTCTTTTGAGAAGTTCTTTGAATTTTGGCTGGATATTTAATACCTGGTTCATAAGCAAACTGGTCACAGAATTCTCCTAATTCTTATTTTCTTGTAACTGTTGAGAAGTATAGTGTGCAAAATACCATGTTCTAAATTCCTGGTAAATAGGTTGCATAAATTCCTGGTTTAAATATTTATGATTTTCACTTCCTGGTGTAAAATCCATTAAATTTCAAAATTCATATCACTGGCCGTTGGGCTATCTGGTATTTGAGTCGTATAGACTCCATGTGGAATTTGGTTATTAGAAATTCTAATACCTTGTATTTCAGTATTCATCGGGTCTTCTTGAGGATCGCTAGATGGTCGACTAGGAGGTGTAGGGATCTCTTGGAGTACTGAATCTACTGATTGACGACTGGATTATGGTAAATCTACTCTATATGAAGGAATAGATCTAAAGCTGTTATTGGAAAAGCTTCTTGGTGCTGTTCTAAAACTAGCATTAGAAGAATTACTTCTAATTAATAGAGGAGTTTTCTGGAATTGGAGATAAACATTACCTCCTTGTGTCTGGATTACATCATCTAGATTGTGCTGGATGATTGGTCTGGGTGGTACAACATTTGGGATGTGCCACCGTTCTGGAAAAGTAATGTCATTCCAAGGAATTAACTTAGGAACAGCTACTTGACTGCTGTAAAGGTTGGTTTCGATCAACACTGTTTGTCCTGTTTCGGTTTTCTTTCTGGTATAAGCAGTTAAGGTGGTTAGTACCTTAAGACATATCCTTGAATAGAAAAGAAACTTGAATAAAAAAAGAAGTTGAATAGAAATAAAAATATAAGTTGCAGAAAATTAAAATTGGAAGTTTATTCAAGAAACCACTATACCTTAACGATCTATTTGGAAATTAAATAAAAAAGGAAGTTGCATAGAAAAATGACTTGAATAAAAATGGAAGTAGAATAAAAATAAAAGTGGAAGTTCATTCAAAAAACCACTATACCTTAACGATCTATTTGGAAATTAAATAAAAAAGGAAGCTTAATAGAAAAGTAAATTGAATAAAAATGGAAGTTGAATAAAAATACAAATTAAAGTTGCATAAAATTAAAAATGGAAGTTCAATCCATAAACCACTATACATTAACGGTCTATTTCGAAATTAAATAAAAAGGAAGTTAAGTAGAAAAGAAACTAGAATGAAAAAGGAAGTTAAATAAAAATAAAAATGGAAGTTGCAGAAAATTAAAAATTGAAGTTCATTCAAGAAAACCACTAACGATCTATTTAGAAATTAAATAAAAAAGGAAGTTGAATAGAAAAATAACTTGAGTAAAAATGGAAGTCGAATAAAAATAAAAATGGAAGTTGCAGAAAATTAAAAACAGAAGTTCATTCAAGAAACCACTATACCTTAACGATCTGTTTGGAAATTAAATAAAAAAGGAAGTTGAATAGAAAAATGACTTGAATAAAAATGGAAGTCGAATAAAACTAAAAATGGAAGTTCCAGAAAATTAAAAATGGAAGTTCATTCAAGAAACCACTATACCTTAACGATCTATTTGGAAATTAAATAAAAAAGGAAGCTTAATAGAAAAGTAAATTGAATAAAAATAGAAGTTGAATAAAAATAAAAATGGAAGTTGCAGAAAATTAAAAATGGAAGTTCAATCCAGAAACCACTATACCTTAACGGTCTATTTGGAAATTAAATTAAAAAGGAAGTTGAGTAGAAAAGAAACTTGAATAAAAAAGGAAGTTAAATAAAAATAAAAATGGAAGTTGCATAAAATTAAAAATGGAAGTTCAATCCAGAAACCACTATGCCATAACAATCTATTTGGAAATTAAATAAAAAAAGAAGTTGAATAGAAAAAAAACTTGAATAAAAAAAGAAGTTGAATAGAAATAAAAATGGAAGTTGCAGAAAATTAAAATTGGAAGTTCACTCAAGAAACCACTATACCTTAACGATCTATTTGGAAATTAAATAAAAAAAGGAAGTTTAATAGAAAAGTAAATTGAATAAAAATGGAAGTTGAATAAAAATAAAAATGAAAGTTGCATAAAATTAAAAATGGAAGTGCAATCAAGAAACCAATATACCTTAACGATCTATTTGGAAATTAAATAAAAAAGGAAGTTGAATAGAAAAGTAAATTGAATAAAAATGGAAGTCGAATAAAAATAAAAATGGAAGTTGCAGAAAATTAAAGGTGGAAGTTCATTCAAAAAACCACTATACCTTAACGATCTATTGGGAAATTAAATAAAAAAGGAAGTTGAATAGAAAAATGACTTGAATAAAAATAGAGGTCGAATAAAAATAAAAATGGAAGTTCCAGAAAATTAAAAATGGAAGGTCATTCAAGAAACCACTATACCTTAACGATCTGTTTGGAAATTAAATAAAAAAGGAAGCTTAATAGAAAAGTAAATTGAATAAAAATAGAAGTTGAATAAAAATAAAAATGGAAGTTGCAGAAAATTAAAAATGGAAGTTCAATCCAGAAACCAATATACCTTAACGATCTATTTGGAAATTAAATTAAAAAGGAAGTTGAGTAGGAAAGAAACTTGAAGAAAAAAGGAAGTGAAATAAAAAAAAATGGAAGTTGCATAAAATTAAAAATGAAAGTTCAATCCAGAAACAACTATACCATAACAATCTATTTGGAAATTAAATAAAAAAAGAAGTTGAATAGAAAAGTAAATTGAATAAAAATGGAAGTCGAATAAAAATAAAAATGGAAGTTGCAGAAATTTAAAAGTGGAAGTTCATTCAAAAAACCGCTATACCTTAACGATCTATTTGGAAATTAAATAAAAAAGGAAGTTGAATAGAAAAATGACTAGAATAAAAATAGAAGTCGAATAAAAATAAAAATGAAACTTCCCGAAAATTAAAAATGGAAGTTCATTCAAGAAACCACTATACCTTAACGATCTGTTTGGAAATTAAATAAAAAGGAAGTTTAATAGAAAAGTAAATTGAATAAAAATAGAAGTTGAATAAAAATAAAAATGGAAGTTGCAGAAAATTAAACATGGAAGTTCAATCCCGAAACCACTATACCTTAACGATCTATTTGGAAATTAAATTAAAAAGGAAGTTGAGTAGAAAAGAAACTTGAATAAAAAAGGAAGTTAAACAAAAATAAAAATGAAAGTTGCATAAAATTAAAAATGAAAGTTCAATCCAGAAACCACTATACCATAACAATCTATTTGGAGATTAAATAAAAAAAGAAGTTGAATAGAAATAAAAATGGAAGTTGCAGAAAATTAAAATTGGAAGTTATGTTCATTCAACAAACCACTATACCTTAACAATCTATTTGGAAATGAACTAAAAAATGGAAATTAAGAGAAAAGTAAATTGAATAAAAATACAAGCTGAATAAAAATAAAAATGGAAGTTGAATAAAAATAAAAGTGAAAGTTGCATAAAATTAAAAATGGAAGTTCAATCCCGAAACCACTATACCATAACAATCTATTTGGAAGTTAAATAAAAAAAGAAGTTGAATAGAAATGAAACTTGAATAAAAAAAGAAGTTGAATAGAAATAAAAATGGAAGTTGCAGAAAATTAAACATGGAAGTTCAATCCCGAAACCACTATACCTTAACGATCTATTTGGAAATTAAATTAAAAAGGAAGTTGAGTAGAAAAGAAACTTGAATAAAAAAGGAAGTTAAACAAAAATAAAAATGAAAGTTGCATAAAATTAAAAATGAAAGTTCAATCCAGAAACCACTATACCATAACAATCTATTTGGAGATTAAATAAAAAAAGAAGTTGAATAGAAATAAAAATGGAAGTTGCAGAAAATTAAAATTGGAAGTTATGTTCATTCAACAAACCACTATACCTTAACAATCTATTTGGAAATGAACTAAAAAATGGAAATTAAGAGAAAAGTAAATTGAATAAAAATACAAGCTGAATAAAAATAAAAATGGAAGTTGAATAAAAATAAAAGTGAAAGTTGCATAAAATTAAAAATGGAAGTTCAATCCCGAAACCACTATACCATAACAATCTATTTGGAAGTTAAATAAAAAAAGAAGTTGAATAGAAATGAAACTTGAATAAAAAAAGAAGTTGAATAGAAATAAAAATGGAAGTTGCAGAAAATTAATGTTGGAAGTTCATTCAAGAAACCACTATACCTTAACGATCTATTTGGAAATTAAATAAAAAAGGAAGTTGAAGAAAAGTAAATTGAATAAAAATGGAAGTTGAAAAAAAATAAAGGTGAAAGTTGCAGAAAATTAAAAATGGAAGTTCAGTCCCGAAACCACTATACCTTAACGATCTATTTGGAAATTAAATAAAAAAGGAAGTTGAATAGAAAAGAAACTTGAATAAAAAAAGAAGTTGAATAGAAATAAAAATAGAAGTTGCAGAAAATCAAAATTGGAAGTTCATTCAAGAAACCACTATACCTTAACGATCTATTTTGAAATTAAATAAAAAAAGGAAGTTGAATAGAAAAATGACTTGAATAAAAATGGCAGTCGAATAAAAATAAAAGTGGAAGTTCATTCAAAAAACCACTATACCTTAACGATCTATTTGGAAATTAAACAAAAAATGAAGCTTAATAGAAAAGTAAATTGAATAAAAATGGAAGTTGAAAAAAAATAAAAATTAAAGTTCCATAAAATTAAAAATGGAAGTTTAATCCATAAACGACTATACCTTAATGGTCTATTTGGAAATTAAATAAAAAAGGAAGTTGAGTAGAAACGAAACTAGAATGAAAAAGGAAGTTAAATAAAAATAAAAATGGAAGTTGCAGAAAATTAAAAATGAAAGTACATTCAAGAAACCACTATACCTTAACGATCTATTTGGAAATTAAATAAAAAAGGAAGTTGAATAGAAAAATAACTTGAATGAAAATGGAAGTCGAATAAAAATAAAAATGGAAGTTGCAGAAAATTAAAAATTGAAGTTCATTCAAGAAACCACCATACCTTAACGATCTATTTGGAAATCAAATAAAAAAGGAAGTTTAATAGAAAAGTAAATTGAATAAAAATGGAAGTTGAAAAAAAATAAAAGTGAAAGTTGCATAAAATTAAAAATGAAAGCTCAATCCCGAAACCACTGTACCATAACAATCTATTTGCAAATTAAATAAAAAAAGAAGTTGAATAGAAAACAAACTTGAATAAAAAAAGAAGTTGAATAGAAATAAAAATGGAAGTTGCAGAAAATTAAAACTGAAAGTTCATTCAAGAAACCACTATACCTTAACGATCTGTTTGGAAATTAAATAAAAAAGGAAGTTAAATAGAAAAATGACTTGAATGAAAATGGAAGTCGAATAAAAATAAAAATGGAAGTTCTAGAAAATTAAAAATAGAAGTTCATTCAAGAAAGCCCAATACCTTAACGATCTGTTTGGAAATTAAACAAAAAAGGAAGTTGAATAGAAAAGTAAATTAAACAAAAATGGAAGTCGAACAAAAATAAAAATGGAAGTTGCAGAAAATTAAAAGTGGAAGTTCATTCAAGAAACCACTATACCTTAACGATCTATTTGGAAATTAAATAAAAAAGGAAGTTGAATAGAAAAATGACTTGAATAAAAATGGAAGTCGAACAAAAATAAAAATGGAAGTTGTAGAAAATTAAAAATGGAAGTTCATTCAAGAAACCACCATACGTTAACGATCTGTTTGGAAATTAAATAAAAATGGAAGGTTAATAGAAAAGTAAATTGAATAAAAATGGAAGTTGAATAAAAATAAAAATTAAAGTTGCGTAAAATTAAAAATGGAAGTTCAATCCAGAAACCACTATATCTTAACGATCTATTTGGAAATTAAACAAAAAAGAAGTTGAGTAGAAAAGAAACTTGAATAAAAAAAGAAGTTAAATAAAAATAAAAATGGAAGTTGCAGAAAATTTAAAATGGAAGTTCATTCAAGAAACCACTATACCTTAACGATCTATTTGGAAATTAAATAAAAAAGGAAGTTGTATAGAAAAATGACTTGAATAAAAATGGAAGTCGAATAAAAATAAAAATGGAAGTTGCAGAAAATTAAAAATGGATGTTCATTCAAGAAACTACTATACCTTAACGATCTGTCTGGAAATTGAATAAAAAAGGAAGTTTAATAGAAAAGTAAATTGATAAAAAATAGAAGTTGAATAAAAATAAAAATGGAAGCTGCAGAAAATTAAAAATGGAAGTTCAATCCAGAAACCGTTATACCTTAACGATCTATTTGGAAATTAAATAAAAAAGGAAGTTGAGTAGAAACGAAACTAGAATGAAAATGGAAGTTAAATAAAAATAAAAATGAAAGTTGCAGGAAATTAAAAATGGAAGTTCATTCAAGAAACCACTATACCTTAACGATCTATTTGGAAATTAAATAAAAAAGGAAGTTGAATAGAAAAATAACTTGAATGAAAATAGAAGTCGAATAAAAATAAAAATGGAAGTTGCAGAAAATTAAAAATGGAAGTTCATTGAAGAAACCACCATACCTTAACGTTCTATTCGGAAATCAAATAAAAAAGGAAGTTGAATAGAAAAGTAAATTGAATAAAAATGGAAGTTGAAAAAAAATAAAAGTGAAAGTTGCATAAAATTAAAAATGAAAGTTCAATCCCGAAACCACTGTACCATAACAATCTATTTGGAAATTAAATAAAAAAAAGAAGTTGAATAGAAATAAAAATTGAAGTTGCCGAAAATAAAAATGGAAATTCATTCAAGAAACCACTATACCTTAACGATCTGTTTGGAAATTAAATAAAAAAGGAAGTTGAATAGAAAAATGACTTGAATAAAAATGGAAGTCGAATAAAAATAAAAATGGAAGTTCCAGAAAATTAAAAATGGAAGTTCATTCAAGAAACCACAATACCTTAACGATCTGTTTGGAAATTAAATAAAAAAGGAAGTTGAATTGAAAAGTAAATTGAATAAAAATGGAAGTCGAATAAAAATAAAAGTGGAAGTTGCAGAAAATTAAAAGTGGAAGTTCATTCAAGAAACCACTATACCTTAACGATCTATTTGGAAATTAAATAAAAAAGGAAGTGGAATATAAAAGTAAATTGAATAAAAATGGAAGTCGAATAAAAATAAAAAGTGAAGTTGCAGAAAATTAAAAGTGGAAGTTCATTCAAGAAACCACTATAACTTAACGATCTATTTGGAAATTAAATAAAAAAGGAAGTTGAATGGAAGAAAGACTTGATTAAAAATAGAAGTCGAATAAAAATAAAAATGGAAGTTCCAGAAAATTAAAAATGAAAGTTCATTCAAGAAACCACTATACCTTAATGATCTGTTTGGAAAGTAAATAAAAAAGAAGCTTAATAAAAAAGTAAATTCTATAAAAGTAGAAGTTGAATAAAAATAAAAATGGAAGTTGCAGAAAATTAAAAATGGAAGTTCAATCCAGAAATCACTATACCATAACGATCTATTTGGAAATTAAATTAAAAAGGAAGTTGAGTAGAAAAGAAACTTGAATAAAAAAGGAAGTTAAATAAAAATAAAAATGGAAGTTGCATGAAATTAAAAATGAAAGTTCAATCCAGAAACAACTATACCATAACAATCTATTTGGAAATTAAATAAAAAAAGAAGTTGAATAGAAAAGAAACTTGAATAAAAAAAGAAGTTGAATAGAAATAAAAATTGAAGTTGCAGAAAATTAAAATTGGAAGTTAAGTTCATTCAAGAAACCACTATACCATAACAATCTATTTGGAAATTAAATAAAAAAAGAAGTTGAATATGATAGAAACTTGAATAAAAAAAGAAGTTGAATAGAAATAAAAATGGAAGTTGCAGAAAATTAAAATTGGATGTTATGTTCATTCAAGAAACCACTATACCTTAACGATCAATTTGGAAGTGAACTAAAAAATTGAAATTAAGAGAAAAGTAAATTGAATAAAAATAGAAGTTGAATAAAAATAAAAATAGAAGTTGAATAAAAATAAAAGTGAAAGTTGCATAAAATTAAAAATGGAAGTTCAATCCCGAAACCACTTTACCATACCAATCTATTTGGAAATTAAATAAAAAAAGAAGTTGAATAGAAAAGAAACTTGAATAAAAAAAAAGTTGAATAGAAATAAAAATGGAAGTTGCAGAAAATTAAAATTGGAAGTTAAGTTCATTCAAGAAACCAGTATACCTTAACGATCTATTTGGAAATTAAATAAAAAAGGTAGTTTAATAGAAAAGTAAATGGAATAAAAATAGAAGTTGAATAAAAATAAAAATGGAAGTTGCAGAAAATTAAAAATGGAAGTTCAATCCAGAAACCAATATACCTTAACGATCTATTTAGAAATTAAATTAAAAAGGAAGTTGAATAGAAAAGAAACTTGAGTAAAAAAGGAAGTTAAATAAAAATAAAAACGTAAGTTGCGTAAAATTAAAAATGAAAGTTCAATCCAAAAACCACTATACCATAACAATCTATTTGGAAATTAAATAAAAAAAGAAATTGAATAGAAAAGAAACTTGAATAAAAAAAGAAGTTGAATAGAATTAAAAATGGAAGTTGCAGAAAATTAAAATTAGAAGTTATGTTCATTCAAGAAACCACTATACCTTAACGATCTATTCGGAAATGAACTAAAAAATGGAAATTAAGAGAAAAGTAAACAGAATAAAAATAGAAGTTGAATAAAAATAAAAATGGAAGTTGAATAAAAATAAAAGTGAAAGTTGCATAAAATTAAAAATGGAGGTTCAATCCCGAAACCACTATACCATAACAATCTATTTGGAAATTAAATAAAAAAAGAAGTTGAATAGAAAAGAAACTTGAATAAAAAAAAAGTTGAATAGAAATAAAAATGGAAGTTGCAGAAAATTAAAATTGGAAGTTCAATCAAGAAACCACTATACCTTAACGATGTATTTGAAAATTAAATAAAAAAGGAAGTTTAATAAAAAAGTAAATTGAATAAAAATGGAAGTTGAAAAAAAATAAAAGTGAAAGTTGCATAAAATTAAAAATGGAAGTTCAGTCCGAAAACCACTATACCTTAACGATCTATTTAGAAATTAAATAAAAAAGGAAGTTGAATAGAAAAATGACTTGAATAAAAATGGAAGTCGAATAAAAATAAAAGTGGAAGTTCATTCAAAAAACCACTATACCTTAACGATCTATTTGGAAATTAAATAAAAAGGAAGCTTAATAGAAAAGTAAATTGAATAAAAATGGAAGTTGAATAAAAATAAAAATTAAAGTTGCATAAAATTAAAAATGGAAGTTCAATCCACAAACCACTATACCTTAACGATTTATTTGGAATTTAAATAAAAAAGGAAGTTGAATAGAAAAGTAAATTGAAGAAAAATGGAAGTCGAATAAAAATAAAAATGGAAGTTGCAGAAAATTAAAAGTGAAAGTTCATTCAAGAAACCACTATACCTTAACGATCTATTTGGAAATTAAATAAAAAAGGTAGTCGAATAGAAAAATGACTTGAATAAAAATAGAAGTCGAATAAAAATAAAAATTGAAGTTCCAGAAAATTAAAAATGGAAGTTCATTCAAGAAACTACTATACTTTAACGATCTGTTTGGAAATTAAATAAAAAAAGAAGCTTAATAGAAAAGTAAATTGAATAAAATAGAAGTTGAATAAAAATAAAAATGGAAGTTGCAGAAAATTAAAAATGGAAGTTCAATCCAGAAACCACTATACCTTAACGATCAATTTGGAAATTAAATTAAAAAGGAAGTTGAGTAGAAAAGAAACTTGAATAAAAAAGGAAGTTAAATAAAAATAAAAATGGAAGTTGCATAAAATTAAAAATGAAAGTTCAATCCAGAAACAACTATACCATAACAATCTATTTGGAAATTAAATAAAAAAAAGAAGTTGAACAGAAAAGAAACTTGAATAAAAAAAGAAGTTGAATAGAAATAAAAATGGAAGTTGCAGAAAATTAAAATTGGAAGTTAAGTTCATTAAAGAAACCACTATACCTTAACGATCTGTTTGGAAATTAAATAAAAAATGAAGTTTAATAGAAAATTAAATTGAATAAAAATAGAAGTTGAATAAAAATAAAAATGGAAGTTGCAGAAAATTAAAAATGGAAGTTCAATCCAGAAACCAATATACCTTAATGATCTATTTGGAAATTAAATTAAAAAGGAAGTTGAGTAGAAAAGAAACTTGAATAAAAAAGGAAGTTAAATAAAAATAAAAATGGAAGTTGCATAAAATTAAAAAAGAAAGTTCAATCCAGAAACAACTATACCATAACAATCTATTTGGAAATTAAATAAAAAAAAGAAGTTGAATAGAAAAGAAACTTGAATAAAAAAAGAAGTTGAATAGAAATAAAAATGGAAGTTGCAGAAAATTAAAATTGGAAGTTAAGTTCATTAAAGAAACCACTATACCTTAACGATCGGTTTGGAAATTAAATAAAAAATGAAGTTTAATAGAAAATTAAATTGAATAAAAATAGAAGTTGAATAAAAATAAAAATGGAAGTTGCAGAAAATTAAAAATGGAAGTTCAATCCAGAAACCAATATACCTTAACGATCTATTTGGAAATTAAATTAAAAAGGAAGTTGAGTAGAAAAGAAACTTGAATAAAAAAGGAAGTTAAATAAAAATAAAAATGGAAGTTGCATAAAATTAAAAATGAAAGTTCAATCCAGAAACCACTATACCAAAACAATCTATTTGGAAATTAAATAAAAAAAGAAGTTGACTAGAAAAGAAACTTGAATAAAAAAAGATGTTGAATAGAAATAAAAATGGAAGTTGTAGAAAATTAAAATTGGAAGTTATGTTCAATCAAGAAACCACTATACCTTAACGATCTATTCGGAAATTAACTAAAAAATGCAAAATTAAGAGAAAAGTAAATTGAATAAAAATAGAAGTTGAATAAAAATAAAAATGGAAGTTGAATAAAAATAAAAGTGAAAGTTGCATAAAATTAAAAATGGAAGTTCAATGCCGAAACCACTATACCATAACAATCTATTTGGAAATTAAATAAAAAAAGAAGTTGAATAGAAAAGAAACTTGAATAAAAAAAGAAGTTGAATAGAAATAAAAATGAAAGTTGCAGAAAATTAAAATTGCAAGTTCATTCAAGAAACCACTATACCTTATCGATCTATTTGGAAATTAAATAAAAAAGGAAGTTTAACAGAAAAGTAAATTGAATAAAAATGGAAGTTGAAAAAAAAATAAAAGTGAAAGTTGCATAAAATTAAAAATGGAAGTTCAGTCCGGAAACCACTATACCTTAACGATCTATTTCGAAATTAAATAAAAAAGGAAGTTGAATAGAAAAATAACTTGAATAAAAATGGAAGTTGAATAAAAATAAAAATGGAAGTTGCAGAAAATTAAAAGTTGAAGTTCATTCAAGAAACCACTATACCTTAACGATCTATTTGGAAATTAAATAAAAAAGGAAGTTGAATAGAAAAAGTAAATTGAATAAAAATGGAAGTTGAAAAAAAATAAAAGTGAAAGTTGCATAAAATTAAAAATGGAAGTTCAGTCCGAAAACCACTATACCTTAACGATCTATTTGGAAATTAAATAAAAAATGAAGTTGAATAGAAAAGAAATTTGAGTAAAAAAAGAAGTTGAATAGAAATAAAAATAGAAGTTGCGGAAAATTAAAATTGGAAGTTCATTCAAGAAACCACTATACCTTAACGATCTATTCGGAAATTATGCAAAAAAGGAAGTTGAATAGAAAAATGACTTGAATAAAAATGGAAGTCGAATAAAAATAAAAGTGAAAGTTCATTCAAAAAACCACTATACCTTACCGATCTATTTGGAAATTAAATAAAAAAAAAGAAGCTTAATTGAAAAATCAATGGAATAAAAATGGAAGTTGAATAAAAGTAAAAATTAAAGTTGCATAAAATTAAAAATGGAAGTTCAATCCATAAACCACTATACCTTAACGATCTATTTGGAAATTAAATTAAAAAGGAAGTTGAATAGAAAAGAAACTTGAGTAAAAAAGGAAGTTAAATAAAAATAAAAATGTAAGTTGCATAAAATTAAAAATGAAATTCAATGCAAAAACCACTATACCATAACAATCTATTTGGAAATTAAATAAAAAAAAAATTGACTAGAAAAGAAACTTGAATAAAAAAAGAAGTTGAACAGAAATAAAAATGGAAGTTGCGGAAAATTAAAATTTGAATTTATGTTCATTCAAGAAACCACTATACCTTAACGATCTATTAGGAAATGAACTAAAAAATGGAAATGAAGAGAAAAGTAAACTGAATAAAAATAGAAGTTGAATAAAAATAAAAATGGAAGTTGAATAAAAATAAAAGTGAAAGTTGCATAAAATTAAAAATGGAGGTTCAATCCCGAAACCACTGTCCCATAACAATCTATTTGGAAATTAAATAAAAAAAGAAGTTGAATAGAAAAGAAACTTGAATAAAAAAAAAAGTTGAATAGAAATAAAAATGGAAGTTGCACAAAATTAAAATTGGAAGTTCATTCAAGAAACCACTATACCTTAACGATGTATTTGAAAATTAAATAAAAAAGGAAATTTAATAAAAAAGTAAAATGAATAAAAATGGAAGTTTAAAAAAAATAAAAGTGAAAGTTACATAAAATTAAAAACGGAAGTATTGTCCGGAAACCACTATACCTTAACGATCTATTTGGAAATTAAATAAAAAAGGAAGTTGAATAGAAAAGAAACTTGAATAAAAAAAGAAGTTGAATAGAAATAAAAATAGAAGTTGCAGAAAATTAAAATTGGAAGTTCATTCAATAAACCACTATACCTTAACGATCTATTTGGAAATTAAATAAAAAAGGAAGTTGAATAGAAAAATGACTTGAATAAATATGGAAGTCGAATAAAAATAAAAGTGGAAGTTCACTCAAAAAACTACTATACCTTAACGATCTATTTGGAAATTAAATAAAAAGGAAGCTTAATAGAAAAGTAAATTGAATAAAAATAAAAATTAAAGTTGCATAAAACTAAAAATGGAAGTTCAATCCACAAACCACTATACCTTAACGATTTATTTGGAAATTAAATAAAAAAGGAAGTTGAATAGAAAAGTAAATTGAAGAAAAATGGAAGTCGAATAAAAATAAAAATGGAAGTTGCAGAAAATTAAAAGTGAAAGTTCATTCAAGAAACCACTATACCTTAACGATCTATTTGGAAATAAAATAAAAAAGGTAGTTGAATAGAAAAATGACTAGAATAAAAATAGAAGTCGAATGAAAATAAAAATTGAAGTTCCAGAAAATTAAAAATGGAAGTTCAATCAAGAAACCACTATACTTTAACGATCTGTTTGGAAATTAAATAAAAAAGGAAGCTTAATAGAAAAGTAAACTGAATAAAATATAAGTTGAATAAAAATAAAAATGGAAGTTGCAGAAAATTAAAAATGGAAGTTCAATCCAGAAACCACTATACCTTAACGATCAATTTGGAAATTAAATTAAAAAGGAAGTTGAGTAGAAAAGAAACTTGAATAAAAAAGGAAGTTGAATAGAAATAAAAATAGAAGTTGCAGAAAATTAAAATTGGAAGTTCATTCAAGAAACCACTATACCTTAACTATCTATTTGGAAATTAAATAAAAAAGGAAGTTTAATAGAAAAGTAAATTGAATAAAAATGGAAGTTGAAAAAAAAATAAAAGTGAAAGTTGCATAAAATAAAAAATGGAAGTTCAGTCCGAAAACCACTATACCTTAATGATCTATTTGGAAATTAAATAAAAAATTAAGTTGAATAGAAAAGAAACTTGAGTAAAAAAAAAGTTGAATAGAAATAAAAATAGAAGTTGCAGAAAATTAAAATTGGAAGTTCATTCAAGAAACCACTATACCTTAACGATCTATTCGGAAATTAAGTAAAAAAGGAAGTCGAACAGAAAAATGACTTGAATAAAAATTGAAGTCGAATAAAAATAAAAGTGGAAGTTCATTCAAAAAACCACTATACCTTAACGATCTATTTGGAAATTAAATAAAAAAAAGAAGCTTAATAGAAAAGTAAGTTGAATAAAAATGGAAGTTGAATAAAAATAAAAATTAAAGTTGCATAAAATTAAAAATGGAAGTTCAATCCATAAACCACTATACCTTAATGGTCTATTTGGAAATTAAATAAAAAAGGAAGTTGAGTAGAACAAAAACTAGAATGAAAAATGAAGTTAAATAAAAATAAAAATTGAAGTTGCAGAAAATTAAAAATGGAAGTCCATTCAAGAAACCACTATACCTTAACGATCTGTTTGGAAATTAAATAAAAAAGGAAGTTGAATAGAAAAATAACTTGAGTAAAAATGGAAGTCGAATAAAAATAAAAATGGAAGTTGCAGAAAATTAAAAATGGAAGTTCATTCAAGAAACCACTATACCTTAACGATCTATTTGAAAATTAAATAAAAAAGGAAGTTTAATAGAAAAGTAAATTGAGTAAAAATGGAAGTTGAATAAAAAAAAATGAAAGTTGATTAAAATTAAAAATGGAAGTTCAATCGAGAAACCACTATACCTTAACGATCTAGTTGGAAATAAATAAAAAAGGAAGTTGAATAGAAAAGTAAATTCAATAAAAATGGAAGTTGAATAAAAATAAAAATGGAAGTTGCAGAAAATTAAAAATGGAAGTTGATTGAAGAAACCACTATAACTTAACGATCTATTTAGAAATAAATAAAAAAGGAAGTTTAATAGAAAAGTAAATTGAATAAAAATGGAAGTTGAAAAAAAAATAAAGTGAAAGTTGCATCAAATTAAAAATGGAAGTTCAATCCGGAAACCACTATACCTTAACGATCTATTTGGAAATTAAATAAAAGAGGAAGTTGAATAGAGAAATAGCTTGAATAAAAATGGAAATTGAATAAAAATAAAAATGGAAGTTGCAGAAAATTAGAAGTGGAAGTTCATTCAAGAAACAACTATACCTTAACGATCTATTTGGAAATTAAATAAAAATAGAAGTCGAATAAAAATAAAAATAGAAGTTCCAGAAAATGAAAAATGGAAGTTCATTCAAGAAACCACTATACCTTAACGATCTGTTTGGAAATTTAAAAGAAAGGAAGCTTAATAGAAAAGTAAATTGAATAAAAATAGAAGTTGAATAAAAATAAAAATGGAAGTTGCAGAAAATTAAAAATGAAAGTTCAATCCAGAAACCACTATATCTTAACGATCTATTCAGAAATTAAATTAAAAGGAAGTTGAGTAGAAAAGAAACTTGAATAAAAAAGGAAGTTAAATAAAAATAAAAACGGAAGTTGCATAAAATGAAAAATGAAAGTTCAATCCAGAAACAACTATACCATAACAATATATTTGGAAATTAAATAAAAAAAGAAGTTGAATAGAAAAGAAACTTGAACAAAAAAAGAAGTTCAATAGAAATAAAAATAGAAGTTGCAGCAAATTAAAATTGGAAGTTCATTCAAGAAACGACTATACCTTAACGATCTATTTGGAAATTAAATAAAAAAGGAAGTTGAATAGAAAAGTAAATTGAATAAAAATGAAAGTTGAAAAAAAATAAAAGTGAAAGTTGCATAAAATTAAAAATGGAAGTTCAGTCCGGAAACCACTATACCTTAACGATCTATTTGGAAATTAAATAAAAAGGAAGTTTCATTGAAAAGAAACTTGAATAAAAAAAGAAGTTGACTAGAAATAAAAATAGAAGTTGCAGAAAATTAAAATTGGAAGTTCATTCAAGAAACCACTATACCTTCACGATCTATTCAGAAATTAAGTAAAAAAGGAAGTTGAATAGAAAAATGACTTGAATAAAAATGGAAGTCGAATAAAAATAAAAGTGGAAGTTCATTCAAAAAACCACTATACCTTAACGATCTATTTGGAAATTAAATAAAAAAGTAAATTGAATAAAAATGGAAGTTTAATAAAAATAAAAACTAAAGTTGCAGAAAAGTAAAAATGGAAGTTTAATCCATAAACCACAATACCTTAACGGTCTATTTGGAAATTAAATAAAAAAGGAAGTTGAGTAGAAAAGAAAAAATGGAAGTTGCAGAAAATTTAAAATGGAAGCCCATTCAAGAAACCACTATACCTTAACGATCTGTTTGGAAATTAAATAAAAAAGGTAGTTGAATAGAAAAATAACTTGAGTAAAAATGGAAGTCGAATAAAAATAAAAATGGAAGTTGCAGAAAATTAAAAATGGAAGTTTATTCAAGAAACCACTATACCTTAACGATCTATTTGGAAATTAAATAAAAAAGGAAGTTTAATAGAAAACAAAATTGAGTAAAAATGGAAGTTGAATAAAAAAAAAAGAAAGTTGCATAAAATTAAAAATGGATGTGCAATCGAGGAACCACTATACCTTAACGATCTATTTGGAAATTAAATAAAAAAGGAAGTTGAATAGAAAAGTAAATTGAATAAAAATGGAAGTCGAATAAAAATAAAAATGCAAGTTACAGAAAATTAAAAGTGGAAGTTCATTCAAGAAACCACTATACCTTAACGATCTATTTGGAAATTAAATAAAAAAGGAAGTTGAATAGAAAAATGACTTGAATAAAAATGGAAGTTCCTGAAAATTAAAAATGGAAGTTCTTTCAACAAACCAAAATACCTTAACGATCTGTTTGGAAATTAAATAAAAAATGAAGTTTAACAGAAAAGTAAATTGAATAAAAATGGAAGTCGAAAAAAAATAAAAACTAAAGTTGCACAAAATTAAAAATGGAAGTTCAATCTAGAAACCACTATACCTTAACGATCTATTTGGAAATTAAATAAAAAAAGAAGTTGAGTAGAAAAGAAACTTGAATAAAAAAAGAAGTTAAATAAAAATAAAAATGGAAGTTGCAGAAAATTTAAAATGGAAGTCCATTCAAGAAACCACTTTACCTTAACGATCTGTTTGGAAATTGAATAAAAAATGAAGTTGAATAAAAAATTACTTGAATAAAAATGGAAGTCGAATAAAAATAAAAATGGAAGTTGCAGAAAATTAAAAATGGATGTTCATTCAAGAAACCACTATACCTTAACGATCTATTTGGAAATTAAATAAAAGAGGAACTTTAATAGAAAAGTAAATTGAGTAAAAATGGAAGTTGAAGAAAAAAAAATGAAAGTTGAATAAAATTAAAAATGGAAGTTCAATCGAGAAACCACTATACCTTAACGATCTGTTTGGAAATTAAACAAAAAAAGAAGTTGAATAGAAAAGAAACTTGAATAAAAAAAGAAGTTGAATAGAAATAAAAATGGAAGTTGCAGAAAATTAAAATTGGATGTTCACTCAAGAAACCACTATACCTTAACGATCTATTTGGAAATTAAATAAAAAAGGAAGTTGAATACAAAAATGACTTGAATAAAAATGGAAGTTCCAGAAAATTAAAAATGGAAGTTCATTCAAGAAACCAAAATACCTTAACGATCTGTTTGGAAATTAAATAAAAAAGGAAGTTTAATAGAAAAGTAAATTGAATAAAAATGGAAGTTGAATAAAAATAAAAATTAAAGTTGCATAAAATTAAAAATGGAAGTTCAATCCAGAAACCACTATACCTTAATGATCTATTTGGAAATTAAATAAAAAAAGAAGTTGAGTAGAAAAGAAACTTGAATAAAAAAAGAAGTTAAATAAAAAGAAAAATGGAAGTCCTTTCAAGAAACCACTTTACCTTAACGATCTGTTTGGAAATTAAATAAAAAAGGAAGTTGAATAGAAAAATGACTTGAATAAAAATGAAAGTCGAATAAAAATAAAAATGAAAGTTGCAGAAAATTAAAAATGGATGTTAATTCAAGAAACCACTATACCTTAACGATCTATTTGGAAATTAAATAAAAAAGGAAGTTTAATAGAAAAGTAAATTGAGTAAAAATGGAAGTTGAATAAAAAAAAAATGGAAGTTGAATAAAATTAAAAATGGAAGTTCAATCGAGAAACCACTATACCTTAACGATCTATTTGGAAATTAAATAAAAATGGAAGTTGAATAAAAAAGAAACTTGAATAAAAAAAGAAGTTGAATAAAAATAAAAATAGAAGTTGTAGAAAATTAAAATTGGAAGTTCATTCAAGAAACCACTATACCTTAACGATCTATTCGGAAATTAAGTAAAAAGGGAAGTTGAATAGAAAAATGACTTGAATAAAAATGGAAGTCGAATAAAAATAAAAGTAGAAGTTCATTCAAAAAACCACTATACCTTAACGATATATTTGGAAATTAAATAAAGAAAAGAAGCTTAATAGAAAAGTAAATTGAATAAAAATGGAAGTTGAATAAAAATAAAAATTGAAGTTGCATAAAATTAAAAATGGAAGTTCAATCCATAAACCACTATACCTTAACGGTCTATTTGGAAATTAAATAAAAAAGGAAGTTGAGTAGAAAAGAAACTAGAATGAAAAATGATGTTTAATAAAAATAAAAATGGAAGTTGCAGAAAATTTAAAATGGAAGTCAACCACTATACCTTAACGATCTGTTTGGAAATTAAATAAAAAAGGAAGTTGAATAGAAAAATAACTTGAGTAAAAATGGAAGTCGAATAAAAATAAAAATGGAAGTTGCAGAAAATTAAAAATGGTAGTTCATTCAAGAAACAACTATACCTTAACGATCTATTTGGAAATTAAATAAAAAAGGAAGTTTAATAGAAAAGTAAATTGAGTAAAAATGGAAGTCGAATAAAAAAAAAATGAAAGTTGCATAAAATTAAAAATGGAAGTTCAATTGAGGAACCACTATACCTTAACGATCTATTTGGAAATTAAATAAAAAAAGAAGTTGAATAGAAAAGTAAATTGAATAAAAATGGAAGTCGAATAAAAATAAAAATGGAAGTTGCAGAAAATTAAAAGTGGAAGTTCATTCAATAAACCACTATACCTTAACAATCTATTTGGAAATTAAATAAAAAATGAAGTTGAATAGAAAAATGAATTGAATAAAAATGAAAGTTCCAGAAAATTAAAAATGGAAGTTCATTCATGAAACCAAAATACCTTAACGATCTGTTTGGAAATTAAATAAAAAAGGAAGTTTAATAGAAAAGTAAATTGAATAAAAATGGAAGTTGAATAAAAATAAAAATTAAAGTTGCATAAAATTAAAAATGGAAGTTCAATCCAGAAACCACTATACCTTAACGATCTATTTGGAAATTAAATAAAAAAAGAAGTTGAGTAGAAAAGAAACTTGAATAAAAAAAGAAGTTAAATAAAAAGAAAAATGGAAGTTGCAGAAAATTTAAAATGGAAGTCCATTCAAGAAACCACTTTACTTTAACGATCTGTTTGGAAATTAAATAAAAAAGGAAGTTGAATAGAAAAATGACTTGAATAAAAATGGAAGTCGAATAAAAATAAAAATGGAAGTTGCAGAAAATTGAAAATGGATGTTCATTCAAGAAACCACTATATCTTAACGATCTATTTGGAAATTAAATAAAAAAGGAAGTTTAATAGAAAAGTAAATTGAGTAAAAATGGAAGTTGAATAAAAAAAAAATGAAAGTTGAATAAAATTAAAAATAGAAGTTCAATCGAGAAACCACTATACCTTAACGATCTATTTGGAAATTAAATAAAAATAGATGTTGAATAGAAAAGAAACTTGAATAAAAAAAGAAGTTGAATAGAAATAAAAATGGAAGTTGCAGAAAATTGAAATTGGAAGTTCATTCAAGAAACCACTATACCTTAACGATATATTTGCAAATTAAATAAAAAAAGAAGTTGAATACAAAAATGAGTTGAATACGAAAATGACTTGAATAAAAATGGAAGTTCCAGAAAATTAAAAATGGAAGTTTATTCAAGAAACCAAAATACCTTAACGATCTGTTTGGAAATTAAATAAAAAAGGAAGTTTAATAGAAAACTAAATTGAATAAAAATGGAAGTTGAATAAAAATAAAAATTAAAGTTGCATAAAATTAAAAATGGAAGTTCAATCCAGAAACCACTATACCTTAACGATCTATTTGGAAATTAAATAAAAAAAGAAGTTGAGTAGAAAAGAAACTTGAATAAAAAAAGAAGTTAAATAAAAATAAAAATGGAAGTTGCAGAAAATTTAAAATGGAAGTCCTTTCAAGAAACCACTTTACCTTAATGATCTGTTTGGAAATTAAATAAAAAAGGAAGTTGAATAGAAAAATGACTTGAATAAAAATGGAAGTCGAATAAAAATAAAAATAGAAGTTGCAGAAAATTAAAAATGGATGTTCATTCAAGAAACCACTATACCTTAACGATCTATTTGGAAATTAAATAAAAAAGGAAGTTTAATAGAAAAGTAAATTGAGTAAAAATGGAAGTTCAATCGAGAAACCACTATACCTTAACGATCTATTTGGAAATTAAATAAAAAAGGAAGTTGAATAGAAAAGAAACTTGAATAAAAAAAGAAGTTGAATAAAAATAAAAATAGAAATTGCAGAAAATTAAAATTGGAAGTTCATTCAAGAAACCACTATACCTTAACGATCTATTCGGAAATTAAGTAAAAAAGGAAGTTGAATCGAAAAATGACTTGAATAAAAATGGAAGTCGAGTAAAAATAAGAGTGGAAATTCATTCAAAAAACCACTATACCTTAACGATCTATTTGGAAATTAAATAAAAAAAAGAAGCTTAATAGAAAAGTAAATTGAATAAAAATGGAAGTTGAATAAAAATAAAAATTAAAGTTGCATAAAATTAAAAATGGAAGTTCAATCCATAAACCACTATACCTTAACGGTCTATTTGGAAATTAAATAAAAGAGGAAGTTGTAACGCCCTCAAAATAATAACATTAATCCCTCAATTGAGACATTCATTGACATGCAAAATATCCACATACTTCTATTAATCAGAGTTTCATTACAAAAGTATTACATGTTAACAACAAAAGCAAAATGCCCTACGGGCTTACAGCTTTCCAAGTTAACACTTGGTTACAACAAAAGAGTGCTAACTCATCTACACATTAAGCCCTTGGCTTGAATATACATGTAATACATCAAAAGAAACTAAACAACAAAAATCCGCTCGCATCTAGCCTCGCAAGCTATGTCCTTGAAGGTGGCATGCTACCTGCACCTGAAAATGATATTCCCATATAGGGTGAGCCATAGCCCAGTAGAAATACACTAAACCAACCATGAACAATGACTAAAAGATTAGCAATAGATAGATGGCCAATACTAATACATCCACATAAATCACGTTTTTATGCCATACGACTTATGAGTCCAAGTTACCTTTCATTTTCCCTTTTTCAACAGATAAGCATATTAGCTCTATCATCATCTCAGCAGATATGTATAAAGACTATATCTCACATTCATAAATAAGCATATAAGCTATATCCACATCCTCAACAGATATGTATAACAACTATATCCCGCATTCACAGATAAGCATATAAGCTGTATCCACACTTCACAAAGATAAGCATATGAGCTCTATCTTCACTTCTCTAGACAAGCATATGAGCTGTATTTACGGAGTTCATCCCCTATCTTCTCCCAACACTATCCGGTTTAGAGGTACATCCCCCATCTTCCCCTAAACCGCGGAGTACATCCCCCATCTCCTCCTCTACACATAACGTATACAAACACATTGGTTCTATATACCATCATTCAATACATACAGTTAATGTATTCTATCAACCGTCAAATTCCATGACACATTCCATTGATTAGTTTTCGTTTGCCTAATCATCATGCATTGTCTACAACAATCACGACTATCCTCCACCGATAGCCCAAAGCAGTTATTTCTAAACAGAAAATAGATGCACAAATGGATATTCAATCAACATCTCATTTCGATGAGTGACAAATAATTCAACTATACCCTTTAACCCCATACATTCCTAATCTCAACAATTCCATTTCATTTCCTCATTTCTCACAATTAATTATCCCAATTAATCAAACAATGTAATTAAGTCATTTCCCATAATTAACATTACAACCCTTAGGTCCCATTTTCATCAATGATTCAACATTAATTCCATTTCTCTATGCCAAAAATGCATCTAGGTTTATTATAAATAAAACCCCGACTTTTTGTAAAATTACACAAAAGCCCCAAACTTTCACAAAATTTCCAAACCAACCCCAACATCTCAAAATACTAAAATTTAAAGACAAAATCCATAGAGAGGAGTAGGATATCCCTACCTCAAATCCGGAGCCCCAAGGGAGAAGATGACAAAACCCAACGTGCTCCAAACCCCGAAATTTTCAGATTAAAATGTAGCCCTCGACGATCAACAACTTTTTTGTAAAGGCCAAGGATGAGCAAATCACTTATACTAGATCAAAACCTAGAGAGAAGGTAGAGTTCTAGAGTGAGAGGCTCAACAATGGTGTTTTTGGAAAAGTAGGAGAGAGAAGAGAAAGTGAAAAAGTGATTTGAAAAGTCAAAACACGGAGCTTTAACCCAGTCGCCCCGCTCGAGCGTCAAACTCCCCGCTCGAGCGTCACTCACAGACTCCCGCTCGAGCGTCAACCATCCCGCTCGAGCGGCGGATGCACACTCCCAGAACTTTTACAGAACTAGGTCTCCGCTCAAGCTTCCAACTCCCCGCTCGAGCGGCACTCACACAACCCCGCTCGAGCGGCCAATCACATGCTCGAGCGTCTAACACTGCACAGGAAATACTGGATGGGTGCAATTCCCGCTCGAGCGCCAAAACCCCCGCTTGAGCGGACAGGTCAAAATCTGGGCAACTAGTTTTGGTTTCTAAACTCAACCAACCTGTAACAAACTTGCCCAACACATCCCATAACTCAACTACAAAGTAAAAAGGATGTAAACAAGATAGTAATCAACTACCAACATCCACGGACACATGTCCGGATCACTGTACAACAAGGGTAAATCCGGGATCGCTATAACCTCCCCCCCTTAAAGAATTTCATCCCCGAAATTAAGTACGAGTTTTCAAAAACAGGTTTTCCTCCATTTTAAACAATGTTACATTTTAACATTCAACAATTCGACCCATTACCGGTCATCCCATCCCTTTAACAAGAGGCATTTCACAATATGTAAACAACATATGTACTTTCAACATGCACCAACATTACGCATTTTCTTTCCAATTTCAACAATATATTCGACATATATAATGTTACATTCGACTTCCATATGAGGCAAGTTCCAAAACATACTTCCAATAAACCAAACATTTTCAATGTTTCACAACTTAAGACATATATAAAAGCTCTTAAGTTCAACAATAGTTCAAAATTTAAATACAAGATTACATATCAACAAACAAGTCCGGATATTTCTCACGGACTTCCAACTCACGTTCCCAAGTGGCTTCCTCCACTCCGTGATGTTTCCACAAGACTTTCGCCAAAGGAATAGTCTTGCCACGCAGGACCTGATCCCGCCTATCCAAGACTCGAACCGGTCTCTCCTCATACGAGGCATTCTCATCTACCTCTAAATCGGTCCAATCCAATACATGTGATGGATCTGGCTCATACTTCCGAAGCATACTCACATGAAACACGTCATGAACTCCGGACAACTGCGGCGGTAAAGCTAACCGATAAGCAACCTCGCCAACCCTCTCAAGGATCTCAAAAGGACCAATAAATCGAGGGAATAACTTCCCACTCTTCCCAAACCTCATCAAGCCTCGCCTAGGTGATATCTTCAGAAAGACATGATCACACACCTCAAATGCCAAAGGCCTCCTCCTACGGTCAGCATAAGATTTCTGACGACTCTGGGCTGTAACAAGCCTCCTACGGATAAGCTCAACTTTCTCCGTCGTCTCCCTAACCAATTCCGGACCCAACAAAGGTGCATCACCCACCTCGGCCCAACAAACTGGAGACCTACACGGTCGGCCATACAAGGCCTCAAACGGTGCCATACCAATGCTAGACTGAAAACTGTTGTTGTAGGCAAACTCTACCAAGGGTAAGTGCCTCTCCCACGTCCCACTGAAGTCCAGGACACAACCCCGAAGCATATCCTCGAGGATCTGAATAGTACGCTCGGACTACCCGTCAGTCTAAGGATGATAAGCCGTACTAAAGGTCAACTTAGTGCCCAAGGCACTCTGCAAACTCTGCCACAACCTGGCGGTAAAACGAGGATCTCTATCTGAGACGATCATCACTAGGACCCCGTGCAATCTCACTATGTCCCGAATATACAAGTCGGCAAGATGATCTACCGAATCTCTCACGCGCATAGGAATGAAGTGCGCCGACTTAGTCAACCGGTCTACAACCACCCAAATAGCGTCACTACCCCGCTGAGTCCTCGGAAGACCTACAACGAAGTCCATAGTGACATGCTCCCACTTCCACTCGGCAATAGGCAAGGGTTGCAACAAACCCGCTGGCCTCTGATGCTCGGCCTTCACTTGCTGGCAAGTAAGGCACTTCGATACGAAAACAGCCACATCTCTCTTCATACCCCACCACCAAAACTGGCGACCCAAATCCCGATACATCTTAGTACCTCCGGGATACACCGCAAGACGTGAATGGTGAAACTCTCGGAGTACTTCCTCTCGGCAAGACTCCGGCACAAACAAACGGTCTCGGTATCTCACACTCAGGCCGGGATACACCGTCAAACCCTTCTCAACCTTCCCACTGGAGATCCTCTCTCGGAAGGACTCTACCTCAAGGTCACCTCTCTGTGCCTCTAACACTCTAGTCACAAGTGTAGGCTGCGCGACAACGGAAAACAAGGCCGCAGCCTCAACAGATTCGCCCAGTAGCAAATCAAACTCGCCAAGAGCTCCCAACATCTCCCATTCTCGGATGGCAATACAAGCTACATCACTAATGGATTTCCTACTTAGGGCATTGGCTACAACATTGGCCTTTCCCGGGTGATAATGCAACTCAAAGTCGTAGTCCTCAATGAACTCCATCCATCTCCTCTGTCTCAAATTCAAGTCTCTCTGTGTAAACAGATACTTCAAACTCTTGTGGTCCGAGAACACCTCGAACTTCTCACCATAAAGGTAGTGCCTCCAGATTTTCAAGGCAAAGATCACAGCCGCTAACTCTAGGTCGTGTGTAGGGTAATTCTTCTCGTGTATTTTCAACTGACGTGAGCCATAAGCTACCACTTTCCCATCTTGCATCAACACACAACCCAAACCCTCTCGTGAGGCATCACAATAAACCGCATAACCCAACCCTCTCTCCGGGATAATCAACACCGGAGCGGTGGTCAATCTAACTTTCTAACTCCCTCCTTCTCTGGTCGGCATAACTCTTCTACTGACTCTGTGCGGTTTTAATCCTCTGCTGAATGAGTTTAATCTTTTTAGTTGTCATTTGAACCAACTCGGGGCCAATTAGAGCTTTATCTCCTACCTCGGTCCAACATATCGGTGGCCTGCACTCCCTTCCATACAAAGCTTCATACGGTGCCATGCCAATGCTGGCTTGGTAACTGTTGTTGTATGCGAACTCCACTAATGGCAAATGCGATTCCCAACTTCCCTGGAAATCCAATACACACAGCCTGAGCATATCTTCGAGTGTTTGAATCGTTCTCGGTCTGGGGGTGAAAGGCTGTGCTAAATCTCAACTCGGTTCCCAAGGCTCCTTGTAGGCTCTGCCAAAATCTAGAAACGAACTTCAGATCTCGGTCTGACACAATGGACATCGACACGCCATGAAGCCTAACGATCTCATTCATATACAATTCAGCAAGTCGGTCGACGTTGAATGTAGTCTTGACAGGCAAAAAGTGTGCTGACTTAGTAAATCTATCAACTACAACCCAAATTGAGTTCATACCTTTTTGCGTCCTCGGCAAACCTACCACGAAATCCATGGAGATGTGTTCCCATTTCCACTCAGGAATTGACAAGGGTTGAAGAAGTCCTGCCGGTCTTTGGTGTTCCGCCTTCACTTGCTGACAACACAGACACTGAACACAGTATGAGCAATGACTAAGACATTAGCAATTGATAAATGTTCAACTTTCATAAACCAATTCATAATCCATTTCCATTTCATGACCACTATGTTCATGTTTCATTTCAGTTTCCATTTCTTATCAATTTCACAATTCACATCAATGGCTCAGAACCTGGCCAACCACTTATATGAGACGATGGCTCATATTAAGCACTTCCCATTTTACAATAGATAAACATATTAGTTGTATCAACATCTCAACAGATAAGCATACAAGCTGTATCCACCTTTCAACAGATATGCATATTAGCTATATCGACACTTCCAATGACAAGCATATGAGCTGTATCAACACATTATCTGACAAGCATATGAGCTGTATCAGTGGAGTCCATCCCCTATCTCCTCCCAAACAACATCCGGTTTAGAGGTCCATCCCCTATCTTCCCCTAAATCGTGGAGTACATCCCCTATCTCCTCCCACACACACAACATATATATACAAAGGTTATATACGCAATCAATCAATACATAACGTTAATGTATTCTATCAACCGTTATACTCTATGACATATCCAATTGATTAGTTTTAGTTTGCCTAATCATCATGCATTGTCTACAACAATCAAAACTACCCTCCACCGGTAGCCCAAGCAATTATTTCTAAACAGATAATAAAAGCTCCAACAGATAAAATATCGATGTTTTCAAAAGTGAGCGATTAATAAATCTAACTCCACTGTTCAACCATAAAATGAACCGATTTCATTATTTCCAACTCAATTCCATAAGTTTACAGTTTTTCCCAAATTAATTATGCCAACTAATTTATATACAAATTAGGGTTTTCTACCCCATTTCCCAATATTGACCCAATGGTCTATATATCCATAACCAACAACAATATCTTTATCTTGAAACCCACAATACATATTATGAGCCCAAAGTCGCAAAACCCTTTTACACATTTTGAAACCCTAAGTCCTAAAATTTTCCAAGTTCAACACTCTATCAAAACAACTAAAAATCTAGGTCAAAGACCATAAGAGTGAGTAGGAACCCCTACCTCAAAAGATGACACCCAACGAAAAAGATGGTGAAAACGAAATTGCTCCAAACCACGAGTTTCTCGGATCAAAAGATAGCCCTCGACGATCAACAACTCTTTTGTAAAGGCCAAAGGTGAGGAAAACACCCTAGCTAGATCAATACTTAGAGAGAAGTTATGGTTTTAGAGAGAGGAGCTCTCAAATGGCTCTTTCAAAAAAGTAAGAGAGAAGAATGAGAAAAAGTGAATTTAAAATGCCCTGCTGCCAACTGATATACGACATTCCCGCTCGAGCGGAAAACACAACGCTCGAGCGTCAACAACAAAAACAAGGTCCGCTCGAGCGCAAAAAGGCCCGCTCGAGCGCCAAGACACAAGAATAAAGCACATCCGCTCAAGCGCGAAAATCAGTCCGCTCAAGCGTAGATTTTCCCCTCCTAGAACTTACACCCAAAGGTACTACCCGCTCGAGCGCCACCGCTCGAGCGTAAAGAAACCCGCTCGAGTGTAAAAATCACACCTGCAGAAGTTTTGCAGGGACACGAAAAACTGGGAGTGTGCAATACCCGCTCGAGCGCAAGAGGACCCGCTCGAGCGGAACGACCAAAAACTCGACAACAAGATTCTGACCAAGGTTCAACCCACCTATTCGAAACAAGCCCAACACATCCTATAACTCAAACAAACGGAATTAAAGGACGACAAGAAGATAGATACAACTACCAACTTCACGGAACTGAGTCTGGAATACAACAGAACAGTAAAGGGACAATAGAGATTGCTATATATACCTTAACGATCTATTTGGAAATTAAATAAAAAAGGAAGTTTAATAGAAAAGTAAATTCAATAAAAATGGAAGTTCAATAAAAATAAAAGTGAAAGTTGCATAAAATTAAAAATGAAAGTTCAATCCAGAAACCACTATACCATAACAATCTATTTGGAAATTAAATAAAAAAAGAAGTTGAATAGAAATAAAAATGGAAGTTGCAGAAAATTAAAATTGGAAGTTCATTCAAGAAACCACTATACCTTAACGATCTATTTGTAAATTAAATAAAAAAGCAAGTTGAATAGAAAAATGACTTGAATTAAAATGGAAGTCGAATAAAAATAAAAATGGAAGTTGCAGAAAATTAAAAATAGAAGTTCATTCAAGAAACCACTATACCTTAACGATCTGTTTGGAAATTAAATAAAAAAGGAAGTTTAATAGAAAAGTAAATTGAATTAAAATAGAAGTTGAATAAAAATAAAAATGAAAGTTGCAGAAAATTAAAAATGGAAGTTCAATCCAAAAACCACTGTACCTTAACGATCTATTTGGAAAGTAAATAAAAAAGGAAGTTGAGTAGGAAAGAAACTTGAATAAAAAAGGAAGTTAAATAAAAATAAAAATGGAAGTTGCATAAAATTAAAAATGAAAGTTCAATCCAGAAACCACTATACCATAACAATCTATTTGGAAATTAAATAAAAAAAAAAGAAGTTGAATAGAAAAGAAACTTGAATAAAAAAAGAAGTTGAATAGAAATAAAAATGGAAGTTGCAGAAATTTAAAATTGGAAGTTAAGTTCATTCAAGAAGCCACTATACTTTAACGATCTATTTGGAAATTACATAAAAAAGGAAGTTTAATAGAAAAGTAAATTGAATAAAAAAGGAAGTTAAATAAAAATAAAAGTGAAAATTGCATAAAATTAAAAATGGAAGTTCAATCCAGAAACCACAACACCTTAACAATCTATTTGGAAATTAAATAAAAAATGAAGTCGAATAGAAAAAAAAACTTAAATAAAAAAAGAAGTTGAATAGAAATAAAAACGGAAGTTACAGAAAATTAAAATTGGAAGTTCATTCAAGAAACCACTATACCTTAACGATCTATTTGGAAATTAAATAAAAAAGGAAGTTGAATAGAAAAATGACTTGAATAAAAATGGAAGTCGAATAAAAATAAAAATGGAAGTTGCAGAAAATTAAAAATGGAAGTTCATTCAAGAAACCACTATACCTTAACGATTTGTTTGGAAATTGAATAGAAAAGGAAGTTTAATAGAAAAGTAAATCGAATAAAAATAGAAGTTGAATAAACATAAAAATGGAAGCTGCAGAAAATTAAAAATGGAAGTTCAATCCAGAAACCACTATACAATAAGGATCTATTTGGAAATTAAATAGAAAAGGAAGTTGAGTAGAAAAGAAACTTGAATAAAAAAGGAAGTTAAATAAAAATAAAAATGGAAGTTGCAGAAAATTAAAAATGGAAGTTCATTCCAGAAACCACTATACCTTAACGATCTATTTGGATATTAAATAAAAAAAGGAAGTTGAATAGAAAAATAACTTGAATAAAAATGGAAGTTGAATAAAAATAAAAATGGAAGTTGCATAAAATTAAAATTTAAAGTTCATTAAAGAAACCACTATACCTTAACGATCTATTTGGAAATTAATTAAAAAAAGAAGTTTAATAGAAAATTAAATTCAATAAAAATGAAAGTTCAATGAAAATAAAAGTGAAAGTTGCATAAAATTAAAAATGAAAGTTCAATCCCGAAACCACTGTACCATAACAATCTATTTGGAAATTAAATAAAAAAAAGAAGTTGAATAGAAAAGAAACTTGAATAAAAAACAGAAGTTGAATAGAAATAAAAATGAAAGTTGTAGAAAATTAAAATGGGAAGTTCATTCAAGAAACCACTATACCTTAACGATCTACTTGGAAATTAAATAAAAAAGGAAGTTTAATTGAAAAGTAAATTGAATAAAAATGGAAGTTGAAAAAAAATAAAAGTGAAAGTTGCATAAAATTAAAAATGAAAGTTCATTCAAGAAACCACTATACCTTAACGATCTATTTGGAAAATAAATAAAAAAGGAAGTTGAACAGAAAAGAAACTTGAATAAAAAAAGAAGTTGAGTAGAAATAAAAATGGAAGTTGTAGAAAATTAAAATTGGAAGTTCATTCAAGAAACCACTATACCTTAACAATCTATTTGGAAATTAAATAAAAAAGGAAGTTGAATAGAAAAATGACTTGAATAAAAATGGAAGTCAATAAAAATAAAAGTGGAAGTTGCAGAAAATTAAAAATTGAAGTTCATTCAAGAAACCACTATACCTTAACGATCTGTTTGGACATTAAATAAAAAAAGGAAGTTTAATAGAAAAGTAAATTGAATAAAAATGGAAGTTGAATAAAAATAAAAATGGAAGTTGCAGAAAATTAAAAATGGAAGTGCATTCAAGAAACCACTATACCTTAACGTTCTATTTGGAAATTAAATAAAAAAGGATGTTGAGTTGAAAAGAAACTTGAATGAAAAAGGAAATTAAATAAAAATAAAAATGGAAGTTGCAGAATATTAAAAATGGAAGTTCATTCAAGAAACCACTATACCTTAACGATCTATTTGGAAATTAAATAAAAAAGGAAGTTTAATAGAAAAGTAAATTGAATAAAAATGGAAGTTGAATAAAAATAAAAATTAAAGTTGAATAAACTTAAAAATGGAAGTTCATTCCATAAACCACTATACCTTAACGATCTATTTGGAAATTAAATAAAAAAGGAAGTTGAATAGAAAATTGACTTGAATAAAAATGGAAGTTGAATAAGAATAAAAATGGAAGTTGCAGAAAATTAAAAATGGAAGTTCATCCAAGAAACCCCTATACCTTAACGTTCTATTTGGAAATTAAATAAAAAAGGAAGTTGAAAAGAAAAATAACTTGAATAAAAATGGATGTCGAATAAAAACAAAAATGGAAGTTGCAGAAAATTAAAAATTGAAGTTCATTCAAGAAACCACTATACCTTAACGATCTGTTTGGACATTAAATAAAAAAAGGAAGTTTAATAGAAAAGTAAATTGAATAAAAATGGAAGTTGAATAAAAATAAAAATGCAAGTTGCAGAAAATTAAAAATGGAAGTTCATTCAAGAAACCACTATACCTTAACGTTCTATTTGGAAATTAAATAAAAAAGGAAGTTGAGTTGAAAAGAAACTTGAATGAAAAAGGAAGTTAAATAAAAATAAAAATGGAAGTTGCAGAAAATTAAAAATAGAAGTTCATTCAAGAAACCACTATACCTTAACGATCTATTTGGAAATTAAATAAAAAAGGAAGTTTAATTGAAAAGTAAATTGAATAAAAATGGAAGTTGAAAAAAAATAAAAGTGAAAGTTGCATAAACTTAAAAATGGAAGTTCATTCCATAAACCACTATACCTTAACGATCTATTTGGAAATTAAATAAAAAAGGAAGTTGAATAGAAAATTGACTTGAATAAAAATGGAAGTTGAATAAGAATAAAAATGGAAGTTGCAGAAAATTAAAAAAGGAAGTTCATCCAAGAAACCCCTATACCTTAACGTTCTATTTGGAAATTAAATAAAAAAGGAAGTTGAAAAGAAAAATAACTTGAATAAAAATGGATGTCGAATAAAAACAAAAATGGAAGTTGCAGAAAATTAAAAATTGAAGTTCATTCAAGAAACCACTATACCTTAACGATCTGTTTGGACATTAAATAAAAAAAGGAAGTGAAAAATCTAGAAAACCCCTAGATGTTGATTTGTGATTATGTATCAATTTTTAAGCAGAATATAACAATCACAATCAAACAATCAAACAATCAAGACAAAAAGACACAGCGATTTAACGTGGAAAAAACCACAATTGGACACCTCCAACTGTGATCAAAAAAACCACGGGCAACAGCCACAAGAACAATCCACTAAGAAGAATTAAAGGAATTACACAGGTATACTCTCAATTACCTAGCGAATCCACAACGCCTAATTGAACCAACCTCTATGTGCCTCTTCCAACCCCATCTTCACCACGGAATTGTCTTTCTGATGAGCCACTCCGGATTCCACCAAAGCTTCAGGCTCGAATTCTTCAGAATCCACAACTGAAGAATAACTCTCTCTTTTGTGTATAACAAACAAACCTTTGATGTACTCTCTTTAGATCATGAGTTAAATACTCAATAAAAACATCAAAGAAAACTCCCAAAGTATCCCCAGATATAAACCCTAGAAACCAAAAAGAAGATCTGGAGAAGTTATCCTAAAATCTGACCCAACACGCGAATTTATAGAATCTGTCCCGCGATCTCCGCTCGAGCTCAACACAGCCCGCTCGAGCGGACTGACCAAAAACTGCGTGCGAACAAACTGAGATGCGCTCGAGCGTAGGAGCATCCGCTCGAGCGTAAAATCACACATTCCAGTATTTTTACAGGCGACTGCAGAGATGCTGAGAGCTTCCAATCCACGCTCGAGCGCCCGATGTCCCGCTCGAGCGGACAGGCCAAAACTGGAAAATCTGGAAAAATAAAACATGATCGAATGGCAACTTTGAATGCATTTTTGCATTTTGCTTCGGGGGCGCTGCCCCTCAACCCCGCCGTGGCGCTGCCCCGGACTCGCCAAGGGGCGCTGCCCCCTGGACCCCCGCGAGCTGACCGGGCAGCTCGATCCCCGTCATAATCAGCGAAGTGGCAATCTTGAAAGCTTTATCATCACAAACTTCTCTGAAATGCTTGATTCGGGTTGGATTCGCATCTAACAACTTATAGCCTCACTGAAATAAAAATGCGAATAAAATTACAACTCAAAGGAGTTTTGTCAAACGGGATTGCCAAGAATAAAACCTAACAATCTCCCCCTTTGGCAATGCCGTGACAAAACACACCTAACAAATAAAATCCTAAACACCCCAACCCATTACATCCAACAAAAGCCAACTTCTTTCTCAAGGTCATGATCTGCAAAACAGTCATTAGTGCCACAATCTCCAAAACAACTATTAGTCCCA
Source organism: Camellia sinensis (assembly GCF_055761805.1). Classification (NCBI taxonomy): domain Eukaryota; kingdom Viridiplantae; phylum Streptophyta; class Magnoliopsida; order Ericales; family Theaceae; genus Camellia; species Camellia sinensis. The sequence goes on along the minus strand of NC_138962.1, from coordinate 7,670,315 downwards.
CAAGATTATATGAATAAGTAATAGACATATGACACGATAATCTTGAAACATGAGATGGAAAACATGAATAGATGAAAACTAAGACTCATGAAAAACAACTCTCAAACAACAAAAGCAAGATCATAAACCACACAAGCAATGATATGACGATGTAAATACCATGAACATACAAGAAGGGCAAATAGTGCATAGCAACAGCAAAACATATAGCCAATCTCAAAAACCAACATATCAAAATGAACCAAACTCCCCCTCACTAAAAGCAACCACAAACACTGAAAACAGTGAACAAGAAGAAAACGACAAAAAATAATATGGTGGAGCAAGCAAGGAATTTCATATTAGTACCTTAAAACACATAAGATTATCCAAGAAGCACCAATACAAGAAAACACAATGTGCACAGTCTGTAGAAGATTTCTCATGAAAGAAAGTGATGCACTATGTGAAAAGCATAGATCCCACGATAAAAAGTGTGTGTGTGACGCTTGGAGTTCGACAAACACTAGATTCAATCCTAGTAGTGATATGAAAGCTGGACCTCCGACAAGAGAATCTTAAGCACGACAAAGGAAAGTCAAACCACTAGGAATCAAGGGGTATTTGGTGAGTAAAGGCGGAGGCTCCCCCTCAATCAATGAATCTTTTTTTTCTTTTTTTTTTTTTCTTTCTTTTTCACATTTTCTCTTTTCTTTCTTGTGCGTATTTTTCCTTTTTCTTTTCCTTTTTTTTTTTTTTTTTTTTCTTTTGCACAATCATTGGTGGCTGACACGCTCAAGAGTATGGAAACCGAACCAGAGAAGCATGGATATAATAAGGATGGCCTGGTTGGTGACTCTGAGGTAGCCTTTTCCTCAAGGCTAGATTGCAAAGAATTAAGGGGAAAGCCATGGAGGTGCAAAAAGATGGTAGGTGGTTAAGAGACTCAACATCACCCAAGATATGCTAGTATAGGTCAATTCCTCTAGAAACACAAAAGATCAATGACAGAAGTCCATGAAAAAAAAATAATCACTAGGGCGGAAGACTCCAGAATTTGCTAATCCAAGAATGTGTACAGAATGAGACATACTAATCAAAGAACACACACTCCAAAATGAGTAATGACCACAGAAAGCACACACATATTAACATGTAATGGATTTTCTCATCAATTCCAATATGTACCAAGGACCACTCAAAAATTTCAAGCTTGCAAAACCATACTAAGAAAATCTTTATGGAATTATTTTTTTTTTTTTTCAATTTTTTTCTTAACCAAAGCAAGACAAAAAACAAACAAGCACACATTAAAAGACCCGAAAAAAAACACACAAAAACCTATAAACTAAAACGACCAAACAAATTAACACAAGTCAACTTTTCTCACCCAAATCTTTTTGGTCTTAACAAAATCAGGTCTAGCGGTCTTGGTAAGTGTCGTGGTGTAGTGAACACCCGCATGAATCTTGGTATTCCGCCTAGACATGTAAATCGAATTTCTACCCTTTTGAGGCACTCTCCCATGCAACTTATAACAATAAGGGCGAATATGACCATGCATACCACAATGATGACAAATAAAAACAGGGTGTACCTTCTTTTCTTTTACCTTACCAACTCTAGGGAGTTTGAGAAGTCTTTCATCTTGTTGAATCTTTTGTTCTCCCTTTCCTTGAGTTCTTGAATCATGAGATGTTGAAGCACTCTGTTTTTGATCTTTCTTACCACCAAAGCCAATGCCACTCTTGTCACAACTCATTTGTTGAGACCCAATGATATCCTTCAAAGTCTTTGATCCTCTGTTCCAAAGACCAATGGTAGCCATAGCACACTTGAGCTCTTCCTCTTTCTTGACCATTAGTTCTTCCAAAGCAACTTGTGACATCTCAAGAGATTCAATCTTTTCTTCATACATGGCATGGGTTTGCAGTAGTTCATTCCTCTCTGTCTCACAAGTCAACAGTTTTGCACAAAGAACTTGTCGATCATCAGCTACCTTGATGGCATTAATCCTGGCCTCGGAAATCTCCTCCTTAAGTTTGACATTCTCACTTTCACATGCTTTGAGTTTCTTTGTGAGTTTGTCATTCAATTTGAATACCTTAAGAGACTCCTTATACAACTTTTCATAGGCTTGCTCAAGCTCTTCATGATCGCTCTCCGAGGATTCATCATCGGTGATATTCTCAACTGACCTCTTTGGAGAATCTGTTTGTCCTTCAACTTCAGAAGCCGCCATGAAAGCAAGAAATTGTTTATGACCCTCTTCGCCTTGACCTTCATTGTCACTTTCCTCTTCATCAGATTCAGATTCATCATCCCAAGTGATGGCAAGGGCTTTCTTCTTCTTCAAACGAGTGGGGCATTCTTGAGCAAAATGGCCAAATCCTTGGCATTCATAGCATTGGAGTCTTTCAGAGTTTCCTTGTATCATTCCTTTCTCCTTCTTGGCTATAGAATTAATTTTGGGTTTATCTTTGCCTTTAGATTTATGAGAATGAGTAGATTCCAAAAGATTGGGATTCTTTTTCAAAAAAGATTTTTTAAATTGTTTAACAAAAGCAGCCATAATCTTGGAATCTATATCACAATCCTCATCAGAATCCTCTCTAACTTTATGAGCACTACTAAAAGCAATATCTTTTTGTTTCTGTTTGAAATTCCTGTGTGCCTCATAAGTTTGGAGATTTCCAACCAACTGATCCAGCCTGAGGTTGTCAACATCTTGAGCCTCCTCAATAGCCGTAACTTTTGGTTGGAACCGATCGGGCAAGGATCTCAAAATTTTTCCCACAACTTTGGATTCTGGAATTTTTTCACCTAAATTGAAGCTGGAATTTACAATGTCACTCAACTTCGCATAAAATTCATCAAAGGTCTCACTATCTTTCATTGAAAGGTTTTCGAAACTAGATGTGAGCCTTTGAAGTTTTGAGCGTTTAACAGAAGGAGTGCCCTCATGAATAGTTTGTAAGATATCCCAAGCCTCTTTTGCGACTTCACAATTACAAATACGACTAAATTCTTCAGGTGTGACAGCGCAAAAGAGAGAATTGATAGCTTTACTATTCCAGCTACTATTTTGGTAATCAGTTGTGTCCCATTGATCAATTGGTTTGGGGATTGTAACTCCATCAACAGTAATTGTTGGTTCAGTCCACCCATTCATGACGGATTGCCAAACTTTTTCATCAATAGATTTTAAAAAAGATCTCATCCGAGCTTTCCAAAAAGGATAATTGGATCCGTCAAGTAGGGGTGGTCGAACCATAGAATTTCCTTCACGAATTGTATCCATGATCACAAATCAAACAAGATCTCGTTCTAAAAGAAAATATTTTTTTTAAAAAAAATAGAACGACCCGCTCTGATACCAATTGAAAAATCTAGAAAACCCCTAGATGTTGATTTGTGATTATGTATCAATTTTTAAGCAGAATATAACAATCCCAATCAAACAATCAAACAATCAAGACAAAAAGACACAGCGATTTAACGTGGAAAAAACCACAATTGGACACCTCCAACTGTGATCAAAAAAACCACGGGCAACAGCCACAAGAACAATCCACTAAGAAGAATTAAAGGAATTACACAGGTATACTCTCAATTACCTAGCGAATCCACAACGCCTAATTGAACCAACCTCTATGTGCCTCTTCCAACCCCATCTTCACCACGGAATTGTCTTTCTGATGAGCCACTCCGGATTCCACCAAAGCTTCAGGCTCGAATTCTTCAGAATCCACAACTGAAGAATAACTCTCTCTTTTGTGTATAACAAACAAACCTTTGATGTACTCTCTTTAGATCATGAGTTAAATACTCAATAAAAACATCAAAGAAAACTCCCAAAGTATCCCCAGATATAAACCCTAGAAACCAAAAAGAAGATCTGGAGAAGTTATCCTAAAATCTGACCCAACACGCGAATTTATAGAATCTGTCCCTCGATCTCCGCTCGAGCTCAACACAGCCCGCTCGAGCGGACTGACCAAAAACTGCGTGCGAACAAACTGAGATGCGCTCGAGCGTAGGAGCATCCGCTCGAGCGTAAAATCACACATTCCAGTATTTTTACAGGCGACTGCAGAGATGCTGAGAGCTTCCAATCCACGCTCGAGCGCCCGATGTCCCGCTCGAGCGGACAGGCCAAAACTGGAAAATCTGGAAAAATAAAACATGATCGAATGGCAACTTTGAATGCATTTTTGCATTTTGCTTCGGGGGCGCTGCCCCTCAACCCCGCCGTGGCGCTGCCCCGGACTCGCCAAGGGGCGCTGCCCCCTGGACCCCCGCGAGCTGACCGGGCAGCTCGATCCCCGTCATAATCAGCGAAGTGGCAATCTTGAAAGCTTTATCATCACAAACTTCTCTGAAATGCTTGATTCGGGTTGGATTCGCATCTAACAACTTATAGCCTCACTGAAATAAAAATGCGAATAAAATTACAACTCAAAGGAGTTTTGTCAAACGGGATTGCCAAGAATAAAACCTAACAATCTCCCCCTTTGGCAATGCCGTGACAAAACACACCTAACAAATAAAATCCTAAACACCCCAACCCATTACATCCAACAAAAGCCAACTTCTTTCTCAAGGTCATGATCTGCAAAACAGTCATTAGTGCCACAATCTCCAAAACAACTATTAGTCCCACAAGATTATATGAATAAGTAATAGACATATGACACGATAATCTTGAAACATGAGATGGAAAACATGAATAGATGAAAACTAAGACTCATGAAAAACAACTCTCAAACAACAAAAGCAAGATCATAAACCACACAAGCAATGATATGACGATGTAAATACCATGAACATACAAGAAGGGCAAATAGTGCATAGCAACAGCAAAACATATAGCCAATCTCAAAAACCAACATATCAAAATGAACCAAACTCCCCCTCACTAAAAGCAACCACAAACACTGAAAACAGTGAACAAGAAGAAAACGACAAAAAATAATATGGTGGAGCAAGCAAGGAATTTCATATTAGTACCTTAAAACACATAAGATTATCCAAGAAGCACCAATACAAGAAAACACAATGTGCACAGTCTGTAGAAGATTTCTCATGAAAGAAAGTGATGCACTATGTGAAAAGCATAGATCCCACGATAAAAAGTGTGTGTGTGACGCTTGGAGTTCGACAAACACTAGATTCAATCCTAGTAGTGATATGAAAGCTGGACCTCCGACAAGAGAATCTTAAGCACGACAAAGGAAAGTCAAACCACTAGGAATCAAGGGGTATTTGGTGAGTAAAGGCGGAGGCTCCCCCTCAATCAATGAATCTTTTTTTTCTTTTTTTTTTTTTCTTTCTTTTTCACATTTTCTCTTTTCTTTCTTGTGCGTATTTTTCCTTTTTCTTTTCCTTTTTTTTTTTTTTTTTTTCTTTTGCACAATCATTGGTGGCTGACACGCTCAAGAGTATGGAAACCGAACCAGAGAAGCATGGATATAATAAGGATGGCCTGGTTGGTGACTCTGAGGTAGCCTTTTCCTCAAGGCTAGATTGCAAAGAATTAAGGGGAAAGCCATGGAGGTGCAAAAAGATGGTAGGTGGTTAAGAGACTCAACATCACCCAAGATATGCTAGTATAGGTCAATTCCTCTAGAAACACAAAAGATCAATGACAGAAGTCCATGAAAAAAAAATAATCACTAGGGCGGAAGACTCCAGAATTTGCTAATCCAAGAATGTGTACAGAATGAGACATACTAATCAAAGAACACACACTCCAAAATGAGTAATGACCACAGAAAGCACACACATATTAACATGTAATGGATTTTCTCATCAATTCCAATATGTACCAAGGACCACTCAAAAATTTCAAGCTTGCAAAACCATACTAAGAAAATCTTTATGGAATTATTATTTTTTTTTTTCAATTTTTTTCTTAACCAAAGCAAGACAAAAAACAAACAAGCACACATTAAAAGACCCGAAAAAAAACACACAAAAACCTATAAACTAAAACGACCAAACAAATTAACACAAGTCAACTTTTCTCACCCAAATCTTTTTGGTCTTAACAAAATCAGGTCTAGCGGTCTTGGTAAGTGTCGTGGTGTAGTGAACACCCGCATGAATCTTGGTATTCCGCCTAGACATGTAAATCGAATTTCTACCCTTTTGAGGCACTCTCCCATGCAACTTATAACAATAAGGGCGAATATGACCATGCATACCACAATGATGACAAATAAAAACAGGGTGTACCTTCTTTTCTTTTACCTTACCAACTCTAGGGAGTTTGAGAAGTCTTTCATCTTGTTGAATCTTTTGTTCTCCCTTTCCTTGAGTTCTTGAATCATGAGATGTTGAAGCACTCTGTTTTTGATCTTTCTTACCACCAAAGCCAATGCCACTCTTGTCACAACTCATTTGTTGAGACCCAATGATATCCTTCAAAGTCTTTGATCCTCTGTTCCAAAGACCAATGGTAGCCATAGCACACTTGAGCTCTTCCTCTTTCTTGACCATTAGTTCTTCCAAAGCAACTTGTGACATCTCAAGAGATTCAATCTTTTCTTCATACATGGCATGGGTTTGCAGTAGTTCATTCCTCTCTGTCTCACAAGTCAACAGTTTTGCACAAAGAACTTGTCGATCATCAGCTACCTTGATGGCATTAATCCTGGCCTCGGAAATCTCCTCCTTAAGTTTGACATTCTCACTTTCACATGCTTTGAGTTTCTTTGTGAGTTTGTCATTCAATTTGAATACCTTAAGAGACTCCTTATACAACTTTTCATAGGCTTGCTCAAGCTCTTCATGATCGCTCTCCGAGGATTCATCATCGGTGATATTCTCAACTGACCTCTTTGGAGAATCTGTTTGTCCTTCAACTTCAGAAGCCGCCATGAAAGCAAGAAATTGTTTATGACCCTCTTCGCCTTGACCTTCATTGTCACTTTCCTCTTCATCAGATTCAGATTCATCATCCCAAGTGATGGCAAGGGCTTTCTTCTTCTTCAAACGAGTGGGGCATTCTTGAGCAAAATGGCCAAATCCTTGGCATTCATAGCATTGGAGTCTTTCAGAGTTTCCTTGTATCATTCCTTTCTCCTTCTTGGCTATAGAATTAATTTTGGGTTTATCTTTGCCTTTAGATTTATGAGAATGAGTAGATTCCAAAAGATTGGGATTCTTTTTCAAAAAAGATTTTTTAAATTGTTTAACAAAAGCAGCCATAATCTTGGAATCTATATCACAATCCTCATCAGAATCCTCTCTAACTTTATGAGCACTACTAAAAGCAATATCTTTTTGTTTCTGTTTGAAATTCCTGTGTGCCTCATAAGTTTGGAGATTTCCAACCAACTGATCCAGCCTGAGGTTGTCAACATCTTGAGCCTCCTCAATAGCCGTAACTTTTGGTTGGAACCGATCGGGCAAGGATCTCAAAATTTTTCCCACAACTTTGGATTCTGGAATTTTTTCACCTAAATTGAAGCTGGAATTTACAATGTCACTCAACTTCGCATAAAATTCATCAAAGGTCTCACTATCTTTCATTGAAAGGTTTTCGAAACTAGATGTGAGCCTTTGAAGTTTTGAGCGTTTAACAGAAGGAGTGCCCTCATGAATAGTTTGTAAGATATCCCAAGCCTCTTTTGCGACTTCACAATTACAAATACGACTAAATTCTTCAGGTGTGACAGCGCAAAAGAGAGAATTGATAGCTTTACTATTCCAGCTACTATTTTGGTAATCAGTTGTGTCCCATTGATCAATTGGTTTGGGGATTGTAACTCCATCAACAGTAATTGTTGGTTCAGTCCACCCATTCATGACGGATTGCCAAACTTTTTCATCAATAGATTTTAAAAAAGATCTCATCCGAGCTTTCCAAAAAGGATAATTGGATCCGTCAAGTAGGGGTGGTCGAACCATAGAATTTCCTTCACGAATTGTATCCATTATCACAAATCAAACAAGATCTCGTTCTAAAAGAAAATATTTTTTTTAAAAAAAATAGAACGACCCGCTCTGATACCAATTGAAAAATCTAGAAAACCCCTAGATGTTGATTTGTGATTATGTATCAATTTTTAAGCAGAATATAACAATCCCAATCAAACAATCAAACAATCAAGACAAAAAGACACAGCGATTTAACGTGGAAAAAACCACAATTGGACACCTCCAACTGTGATCAAAAAAACCACGGGCAACAGCCACAAGAACAATCCACTAAGAAGAATTAAAGGAATTACACAGGTATACTCTCAATTACCTAGCGAATCCACAACGCCTAATTGAACCAACCTCTATGTGCCTCTTCCAACCCCATCTTCACCACGGAATTGTCTTTCTGATGAGCCACTCCGGATTCCACCAAAGCTTCAGGCTCGAATTCTTCAGAATCCACAACTGAAGAATAACTCTCTCTTTTGTGTATAACAAACAAACCTTTGATGTACTCTCTTTAGATCATGAGTTAAATACTCAATAAAAACATCAAAGAAAACTCCCAAAGTATCCCCAGATATAAACCCTAGAAACCAAAAAGAAGATCTGGAGAAGTTATCCTAAAATCTGACCCAACACGCGAATTTATAGAATCTGTCCCGCGATCTCCGCTCGAGCTCAACACAGCCCGCTCGAGCGGACTGACCAAAAACTGCGTGCGAACAAACTGAGATGCGCTCGAGCGTAGGAGCATCCGCTCGAGCGTAAAATCACACATTCCAGTATTTTTACAGGCGACTGCAGAGATGCTGAGAGCTTCCAATCCACGCTCGAGCGCCCGATGTCCCGCTCGAGCGGACAGGCCAAAACTGGAAAATCTGGAAAAATAAAACATGATCGAATGGCAACTTTGAATGCATTTTTGCATTTTGCTTCGGGGGCGCTGCCCCTCAACCCCGCCGTGGCGCTGCCCCGGACTCGCCAAGGGGCGCTGCCCCCTGGACCCCCGCGAGCTGACCGGGCAGCTCGATCCCCGTCATAATCAGCGAAGTGCCAATCTTGAAAGCTTTATCATCACAAACTTCTCTGAAATGCTTGATTCGGGTTGGATTCGCATCTAACAACTTATAGCCTCACTGAAATAAAAATGCGAATAAAATTACAACTCAAAGGAGTTTTGTCAAACGGGATTGCCAAGAATAAAACCTAACAGGAAGTTTAATAGAAAAGTAAATTGAATAAAAATGGAAGTTGAATAAAAATAAAAATGCAAGTTGCAGAAAATTAAAAATGGAAGTTCATTCAAGAAACCACTATACCTTAACGTTCTATTTGGAAATTAAATAAAAAAGGAAGTTGAGTTGAAAAGAAACTTGAATGAAAAAGGAAGTTAAATAAAAATAAAAATGGAAGTTGCAGAAAATTAAAAATAGAAGTTCATTCAAGAAACCACTATACCTTAACGATCTATTTGGAAATTAAATAAAAAAGAAAGTTTAACAGAAAAGAAAATTGAATAAAAGTGGAAGTTGAATAAGAATAAAAATGAAAGTTGCATAAAATTAAAAATGGAAGTTAAATCCAGAAACCATTATACCTTAACGATCTATTTGGAAATTACATAAAAAAGAAGTTGAATAGAAAAGTAAATTGAACAAAAATGGAAGTCGAATAAAAATAAAAATGGAAGTAGCAGAAAATTAAAAACGGAAGTTCATTCAAGAAACCACTATACCGTTACGATCTAGTTGGAAATTAAATAAAAAAGGAAGTTTAATAGAAAAGTAAATTGAATAAAAATGGTAGTTGAGTAAAAATAAAAGTGAAAGTTGCATAAAATTCAAAATGGATGTTCAATCCACAAACCACTATACCTTAACAATCTATTTGGAAATTAAATAAAAAAGGAAGTTGAATAGAAAAGAAACTTGAATAAAAAAAGAAGTTGAATAGAAATGAAAATTGAAGTTGCAGAAAATAAAAATTGGAAGTTCATTCAAGAAACCACTATACCTTAACGATCTATTTGGAAATTAAATAAAAAAGGAAGTTGAATAGAAAAATGACATGAATGAAAATAGAAGTCGAATAAAAATAAAAATGGAAGTCGCAGAAAATTAAAAATGGAAGTTTATTCAAGAAACCACTATACCTTAACGATCTGTTTGGAAATTGAATAAAAAAGGAAGTTTAATAGAAAAGTAAATTGAATAAAAATGAAAGTTCAATAAAAATAAAAATGAAAGTTGCAGAAAATTAAAAATGAAAGTTCAATCCAGAAACCACTATACCTTAACGATCTATTTCGAAATCAAATAAAAAACGTAGTTGAGTAGAAAAGAAACTAGAATAAAAAAGGAAGTTAAATAAAAATAAAAATGGAAGTCGCAGAAAGTTAAAAATGGAAGTTCATTCAAGAAACCACTATCTCTTAAAGATCTATTATGAAATTAAATAAAAACGAAAGTTGAATAGAAAAATAACTTGAATAAAAATGGAAGTTGAATAAAAATAAAAATGAAAGTTGCATAAAATTAAAAATGAAAGTTCATTAAAGAAACCACTATACCTTAACGATCTATTTGGAAATTAAATAAAAAAGGAAGTTGAATAGAAAAATGACTTGAATAAAAATGGAAGTCGAATAAAAATAAAAATGGAAGTTGCAGAAAATTAAAAATGGAAGTTCATTCAAGAAACCACTATACCTTAACGATTTGTTTGGAAATTGAATAAAAAATGAAGTTTAATAGAAAAGTAAATCGAATAAAAATAGAAGTTGAATAAACATAAAAATGGAAGCTGCAGAAAATTAAAAATGGAAGTTCAATCCAGAAACCACTATACAATAAGGATCTATTTGGAAATTAAATAGAAAAGGAAGTTGAGTAGAAAAGAAACTTGAATAAAAAAGGAAGTTAAATAAAAATAAAAATGGAAGTTGCAGAAAATTAAAAATGGAAGTTCATTCCAGAAACCACTATACCTTAACGATCTATTTGGATATTAAATAAAAAAAGGAAGTTGAATAGAAAAATGACTTGAATAAAAATGGAAGTCGAATAAAAATAAAAGTGGAAGTTCATTCAAAAAACCACTATACCTTAACGATCTATTTGGAAATTAAATAAAAAAGTAAATTGAATAAAAATGGAAGTTGAATAAAAATAAAAACTAAAGTTGCAGAAAAGTAAAAATGGAAGTTTAATCCATAAACCACAATACCTTAACGGTCTATTTGGAAATTAAATAAAAAAGGAAGTTGAGTAGAAAAGAAAAAATGGAAGTTGCAGAAAATTTAAAATGGAAGCCCATTCAAGAAACCACTATACCTTAACGATCTATTTGGAAATTAAATAAAAAAGGAAGTTGAACAGAAAAGAAGCTTGAATAAAAAAAGAAGTAGAATAGAAATAAAAATGGAAGTTGCAGAAAATTAAAATTGGAAGTTCATTCAAGAAACCACTATACCTTAACGATCTATATGGAAATTAAATAAAAAAGGAAGTTGAATAGAAAAATAACCTGAATAAAAATGGAAATCGAATAAAAATAAAAAATGGAAGTTGCAGAAAATTAAAAATAGAAGTTCATTCAGGAAACCATTATACCTTAACGATCTATTTGGAAATTAAATAAAAAAAGAAGTTTAATAGAAAAGTAAATTGAATAAAAATGGAAGTTGAATAAAAATAAAAATGAATGTTGCATAAAATAAAAAATGGAAGTTCAATCCAGAAACCACTATACCTTTACGATCTATTTGGAAATTAACTGAAAAAGGAAGTTGAATAGAAAAAAAACTTGAAGAAAAAAAGAAGTGGAATAGAAATAAAAATGGATGTTGCAAAAAATTAAAATTGGAAGTTCATTCACGAAACCACTGTACCATAACGATTTTTTTGGAAATTAAATAAAAAAGGAAATTGAAAAGAAAAATCACTTGAATAAAAATGGAAGTCGAATACAAATCAAAATGGAAGTTGCAGAAAATTAAAAGTGGAAGTTCATTCAAGAAACCACTATACCTTAACGATCTATTTGGAAATTAAATAAAAAAGGAAGTTGAGTAGAAAAGAAACTTGAATAAAAAAGGAAGCTAAATAAAAATAAAAATGGAAGTGGCAGAAAATTAAAAGTGGAAGTACATTCAAGAAACCACAATACCTTAACGATCAATTTGGAAATTAAATAAAAAAGGAAGTTGAATAGAAAAATAACTTGAATAAAAATGGAAGTCGAATAAAAATAAAAATGGAAGTTCCAGAAAATTAAAAATGGAAGTTCATTCAAGAAACCACTATACCTTGACGATCTATTTGGAAATTGAATAAAAAAGGAAGTTGAATAGAAAAATAACTTGAGTATAAATGGAAGTCGAATAAAAATAAAAATGAAAGTTGCAGAAAATTAAAAATAGAAGTTCATTCAAGAAACCACTATACCTTTACGATCTATTTGGAAATTAAATAAAAAAAGGAAGTTGAATAGAAAAATGACTTGAATAGAAACGGAAGTCGAATAAAAATAAAAATGGAAGTTGCAGAAAATTAAAAATGGAAGTTCGTTCAAGAAACCACTATACCTTAACGATCTATTTGGAAATTAAATAAAAAAGGAAGTTTAATAGAAAAGTAAATTGAATAAAAATGGAAATTGAATAAAAATAAAAATGGAAGTTGCATAAAATTAAAAATGGAAGTTCAAACCAGAAACCACTATACGATTACGATCTATTTGGAAATTAAAGAAAAAAGGAAGTTGACTAGAAAAGTTACTTGAATAAAATTGGAAGTTACTTAAAAATAAAAATGGAAGTTGAAGAAAATTAAAAATGGAAATTCATTTAAGAAACCACTATACCTTAACGATATATTTGGAAATTAAATAAAAATAAAAGTTGAATTGAAAAGTAAATTGAATAAAAATGAAAGTTGAATAAAAATAAAAATAAAAGTTGCAGAAAATTAAATTTGGAAGTTCATTCGAGAAACCACTATACGTTAACGATTTATTTGGAAATGAAATAAAAAAGGAAGTTGAATAGAAAAATGACTGGAATAAAAATGGAAGTCGAATAAAAATAAAAATGGAAATTGCAGAAAATTAAAAGTGGAAGTTCATTGAAGACACCACTATACCTTAACGATCTATTTGGAAATTAAATAAAAAAAGGTAGTTGAGCAGAAAAGAAACTTCAATAAAAAAGGAAGTTAAATAAAAATAAAAATGGAAGTTGCAGAAAATTAAAGATGGAAGTTCATTCAAGAAACCACTATACCTTAACGATCTATTAATAAATTAAATAAAAAAGAAAGTTGAATAGAAAAATAACTTGAATAAAAATGGAAGTTGAATAAAAATAAAAATGGAAGTTGCATAAAATTAAAAATGAAAGTTCATTAAAGAAACCACTATAACTTAACGATCTATTTGGAAATTAAATAAAAAAGTAACTTTAATAGAAAAGTAAATTGAATAAAAATTGAAGTTGAATAAAAATAAAAATGAAAGTTGCATAAAATTAAAAATGTAAGTTCATCTAGAAACCACTATCCCTTAACGATCTATTCAGAAATTAAATAAAAAAAGAAGTTGAATAGAAAAGAAACTTGAATAAAAAAAAGGAGTTGAATAGAAATAAAAATGGAAGTTGCAGAAAATTAAAATTGGAAGTTCATTCAAGAAACCACCATACCTTAACGATCTATTTGGAAATTAAATAAAAAAGGAAGTTTATAGCGATCCCGGATTTACCCTTGTTGTATAGTGATCCGGACATGTGTCCGTGGAGGTTGGTAGTTGTTTATTATCTTGTTTACATCCTTTCTTACGTTGTATTTGAGTTATAGGATGTGTTGAGCGGGTTTGTTACAGGTTGGTTGAGTTTAGAAACCAAAACTAGTTGCCTAGATTTTTGACCTGTACGCTCGAGCGGAGGTATTGGCGCTCGAGCGTAGATTACGTCCATCCAGTATCTTGTTGTGCAGTGTTGTGAGCTCGAGCGTAGGGTTGGGAGCTCGAGCGGAGTCCTGGTTCTGCAAAAGTGCTGGGCGAGTGCATTCTGCGCTCGAGCGGGCGGTTGGCCGCTCGAGCGGAAGTCTGTGAGTGGCCGCTCGAGCGGGGTGTTTTACGCTCGAGCGGAAGACTGGGTTTAAATCCCGAAATTGTGACTTTTCAAATCACTTTTTCACTTTCTCTTCTCTCTCTTACTTTTCCAAAATCACCATTGTTGAGCCTCTCACTCTAGACTCTACCTTCTCTCTAGGTTTTGATCTAGTAGGAGTGATTTACTCACCTTTGGCCTTTACAAAAAAGTTGTTGATCGTCGAGGGCTACATTTTAATCTGAAAATCACGGGTTTTGGAGCACGTTGGGTTTTGTCGTCTTCTCCTTTGGAACTCCGAATTTGAGGTAGGGATAACCTACTCCTCTCTATGGGTTTTGTCTTTAAATTTTGGTATTTTGAGATGTTGGGCTTGGTTTGGTAAATTTGTGAAAGTTTGGGGCTTTTGTGTGATTTTACAAAAGTTGGGGTTTTATTCATAATAAACCTAGATGCATGTTTGGCATAGAAAAATAGAATGATTGTTGAATCATTGATGAAAATGGGACCTAAGGGTTGAGATGGTAATTATGGAAAATGGCCTAATTACATTGTTTAATTAATTGGGATAATTAATTGGTGAGAAATGAGGAAATGAAATGTTGATTGAATATCCATTTGTGCATTTATTTTCTGTTTTAGAAATAACTGCTTTGGGCTATCGGTGGAGGATAGTCGAGATTGTTGTAGACAATGCATGATGATTAGGTAAACGGAAACTAATCAATGGAATGTGTCATGGAACTTGACGGTTGATAGAATACATTAATTGTGTGTATTGTGTGATTGTATATAGAACCAATGTGTTTATATACGTTATGTGTAGAGGAGGAGATAGGGGATGTACTCCGCGGTTTAGGGGAAGATAGGGGATGTACCTCTAAACCGGATAGGTATTGGGAGGAGATAGGGGATGAACTCCGTAGACAGAGCTCATATGCTTGTCTAGAGAAGTGAAGATAGAGCTCATATGCTTATCTTTGTGAAGTGTGGATACAGCTTGTATGCTTATCTGTGGATATTGTTGATATACATATCTGTTGTAGAATGTGGATACAGCTTGTATGCTTATCTGTGGATATTGTTGATATACAAATCTGTTGTAGAATGTGGATACAGCTTGTATGCTTATCTGTGGATATTGTTGTTATACATATCTGTTGAGAATGTGAGATATAGTTTTTTATACATATCTGTGGAAATGATGATAGAGCTAGCATGCTTATCTGTTGAAAAGGGAAAATGAAAAGTAATTGGGACTTGTAAGTCGTTGACATAAATATGTAATTTATGTGATTGTATCAGTGTTGACCAACTATCAATTGCTAATGTTTTAGTCATTGTCCATGGTTGGTTTAGTGTATTTCTACTGGGCTGTGGCTCACCCTATATGGGAATATCATTTTCAGGTACAGGAAGCATGCCACCTCCAAGGACATAGCTGGGAGGCTAGTGGCGGGCATAGTTTTGTCGTTTTACTTTTGATGTATTACATGTAATTTCAAGCCAAGGGCTTAATGTGTAAACGAGTTAGAACTCTTTGTTGTAACCAAGTGTTAACTTGGAAAGCTGTAAGCCCGTAGGGCATTTTGTTATGAGGTTAACATGTAATACTTTTGTCTTGGAATTCTAATGAATGAAAGGAATGCGGTTAGTTTAAATGTAAATGCATGTCTTATCTGATGGGTTTATTGTTATTATTTTGAGGGCGTTACAACTTGGTATCAGAGCGTACCGGGTTCGAATACTTTGGGTACGTGGGAAGTGATTAGGATCACAATGGGTTTGTCTCGCTTGATAGAGACTTAGATGTAGTATCATATGCTATGTGCTTAAATGCTAACATGCTTATGTGACTATGTGGGTATGGGATTTAATTTCTAGGATGTTGATTGGATCCTTGAGTTTCTGGGAGTCTTGTTGGAAAAGCACTTGATCAACGCTGTTTCTAACCGGAACTCTAGTAACGCCTCGGGACTATCATTATCCGGAAATGAAATTCGTAAGTGCTTATGTGTTTATGTGCTTATGTGGAGTGAATTACAGTTGTCCAGGCATTAGGACGTGAGTGTTTAGTTTCGGCACACCTATGAATGTGCTAACGTTCTGTGTTGCCTTTATTAGGATGTCAGGACGAGGAAGAGGTGCTAGGCGTGGTAGACCTGCGAGGCAGGAAGTACCGTTACAGGGTGAGATTCCGGCAGTGCAGGAGGGAGTTGGGCAGGCCAATGTGGCCGAGCCAGTGGGTCAGCAGGCTATGGGTGCCTTGGCCAGAGAGATAGCAGGAGCTTTGGGTATTCTTAGAGCTGGGAATCAGGCAGCTGAGACAGGGCCTTCCTTCTTGAAGAGGGAGTTCTTCCGGTGTAATCCGGACGAGTTTATCGGGGATCCTAAAGAGCCGCTTAAGGCAGATGAATGGCTCGAACAGACAACGAAGACGTTTGAGATGCTTGGCATTGAGGACGGAGCATTGAAAGTGACCTTGGCATCCTTCCAACTGAAGGGAGATGCGGGTCAATGGTGGAAATACGAGAAGGCTCGTGTGGGCAGTACTTGGGAGGCGTTTATAAATGCTTTTCAGGAGAGGTTTTTGTCAGCAGCAGCTAGGGAAAAGCTGAGAGATCAGTTTAGCCGGCTTAATCAGCAGGGCTTGTCAGTGGCCGAGTTTGAGGCTACTTTTACCAGTCTGTCTAGGTTTGCACCTGAACTGGTGGCGTCTGAGGAACGCCGTTGCTATGAGTTTGAGCGGAAGTTGAGGCGGGGCCTCAAGTTGAGAATTGGTGGGTCTTATATTCGAGAGTATAGACACCTAGTGGACGCTGCAGCTCATATGGAGCTTATGATGCAGGAGGAGGATGAGGGTCAGAGAGGCTCCAAGAGAAGCCAGGATAGTCAGAGTGATGGCAGGAGACAGAAGGGTTATAACCCTCAGCAGTCTCAGGGTGCAGTCTCTAGATCGACCTTCCCAGTGCCGAGTGCAGGCTCCGGGAGAGGTGGTCAGGGGGATTTCACCTGTTACAAGTGTGGCCAGCTGGGTCACAAGGTATCTGTTTGCCCGCAGAAGGGTGGGGGTCAGAAAGCTGCTTCTTCTTCAGCTAGACCGCAGAGTCAGAGTTTGGGCAGGGGGCAGCTCTTGACTTGTTATCAGTGTGGACAACCTGGGCACATGAAGAGGTTTTGCCCACAGTTGAGTGCCACTTCGGGAGCGTCTGGTTCTAGGCAGACGCAGGGTTTCCAGCCAGCTCAGTCTGTGCAGGCCTCGAGGGCCAATCCGGGAGCTTCGTCATCCCAGTCTGTGCAGCAGTCTTTTGCTCCGAGAGGTGAGCAGGTAGACCAGGGGCCTACGGGGCGCGTGTATGTTGTTACCGCGTAGGACTTAGTACCGGCTCCATCAGTAGTGAGAGGTACTTTTCTGTTTTGCAACTCAGTTGCTAATGTGTTGATAGACACGGGTGCATCTCATTCTTTTGTATCTGCTGCATTTGCATCTGTTTTGGAATTGGAGTTAGCACAGTTAGCATCTCCTATTTGTGTGGTATCGCCTTTGGGTGGTGAGTTGATCCTGAAACAGGGTGTTAGAGGATGTGATATAGAGGTCGCCGACTATAGGCTTCCTTTTCCGTTTGTTGTCATGCCCATGAAGGGTTTTGATGTTATTTTGGGTATGGACTGGTTATCGTCATACCGGGCTGTTATTGATTGCTACCGCCAGAGGGTCACGTTATGTACCTTGAGCGGGGAGTGGTTCCATTTCTTGGGAGACCGGGTTGGTAGTGTTTTGCCACTGGGGTATGATTCGCGAGGGCGAAGTGAGCTTAGTAGTCTACTTGCTAGCTTTGAGAGTGGTGAGAGTGGTGAGACCCAGCTTGTATTGCCGAGGGTGGTTTGTGAGTATTCGGATGTCTTTCCCGAAGATCTTGTTAGTTTGCCACCTCACCGAGAGATAGAGTTCTCTATTGATTTAGTGCCTGGTACGGCGCCGATTTCTATGGCACCTTACCGTTTTGCTCCAGCAGAGTTGGTTGAGTTGAAAGTTCAGCTCCAGGAATTTCTAGATAAGGGCTTTGTTCGCCCTAGTGTTTCACCGTGGGGAGCACCGGCCCTCTTTGTTAAAAAGAAAGATGGTGCCTTGAGATTGTGTATAGACTACCGGAAGTTGAATCGGGCTACGGTTAAGAATAAGTATCCTATGCCCCGTATAGATGATTTGTTTGACCAGTTGAAGGGTTCCCGTTGTTTCTCTAAGATAGACTTGAGATCGGGTTACCATCAGTTGAGGGTCAGGGAGGAAGATATTTCTAAGACGGCATTCCGTACGCGGTATGGTCATTATGAGTTTTTGGTGATGCCATTCGGGCTTACCAATGCACCGGCAGTCTTTATGGACTTGATGAACCGGATTTTCCGGGAGTTCTTAGACCGATTTGTGGTTGTTTTCGTGGACGATATCCTTATCTATTCGTCTTCTGAGGAGGAGCACGAGGCACACTTGAGAGTGGTGCTTGAGTTACTTCGAGCCCATAGGCTGTATGCCAAGTTTGGGAAGTGTGAGTTCTGGCTGAGGGAAGTCAAATTCTTAGGCCACGTGGTATCCGGGGAAGGGGTGTCTGTTGATACATCCAAGGTTGAGGCAGTGCAAGATTGGGCACAACCTAAGAGTGTGTTTGAGATCCGCAGTTTTCTGGGATTAGCTGGGTATTACCGTCGGTTTGTGAAAGATTTCTCCAGGTTAGCGTCACCGTTGACTAGACTGACTCGGAAGGGAGTCAAGTTTGTGTGGAGTGAGACTTGTGAAAGGTCATTCCAAGAGCTGAAAGTTAGATTGACCACCGCTCCGGTGTTGATTATTCCGGAGAGAGGGTTGGGTTATGCGGTTTATTGTGATGCCTCACGAGAGGGTTTGGGTTGTGTGTTGATGCAAGAGGGGAATGTGGTAGCTTATGGCTCACGTCAGTTGAAAATACACGAGAAGAATTACCCCACACACGACCTAGAGTTAGCAGCTGTGATCTTTGCCTTGAAAATCTGGAGGCACTACCTTTATGGTGAGAGGTTCGAGGTATTCTCGGATCATAAGAGTTTGAAATATCTGTTTACACAGAGAGACTTGAATCTGAGGCAGAGGAGATGGATGGAGTTCATCGAAGACTATGATTTTGAGTTGCATTATCATCCGGGAAAGGCCAATGTTGTGGCCGATGCCCTTAGTAGGAAGACCATTAGTGATGTAGCTTGTATAGCCATCCGGGAATGGGAGATGTTGGGAGCACTTGGCGAGTTTGATTTGCTACTGAGCGAATCTGTTGAGGCTGCGGCCTTGTTTTCTGTTGTTGCGCAGCCTACACTTGTGACTAGAGTGTTAGAGGCACAGAGAGGTGACCTTGAGGTAGAATCCCTCCGAGAGAAGATCTCCAGTGGGAAAGTTGAGAAGGGTTTGACGGTGTATCCCGACCTGAGTGTGAGATACCGAGACCGTTTGTTTGTACCGGAGGCTTGCCGTGAGGAAGCACTCCGAGAGTTTCACCATTCGCGCCTTGCGGTGCATCCGGGAGGTACTAAGATGTATCAGGATTTGGGTCGCCAGTTTTGGTGGCGGGGTATGAAAAGAGATGTGGCTGTTTTCGTATCGAAGTGCCTTACTTGCCAGCAAGTGAAGGCCGAGCATCAGAGGCCAGCGGGTTTGTTGCAACCCTTGCCTATTGCCGAGTGGAAGTGGGAGCATGTCACTATGGACTTCGTTGTAGGTCTTCCGAAGACTCAGTGGGGTAGTGATGCTATTTGGGTGGTTGTAGACCGGTTGACTAAGTCGGCGCACTTTATTCCTATACGCGTGAGAGATTCGGTAGATCATCTTGCCGATTTGTATATTCGGGACGTAGTGAGATTACACGGGGTCCCAGTGACGATCGTCTCAGATAGAGATCCTCGTTTTACTGCTAGGTTGTGGCAGAGTTTGCAGAGTGCCTTGGGCACTAAGTTGACCTTTAGTACGGCTTATCATCCTCAGACTGACGGGCAGTCCGAGCGTACTATTCAGATCCTCGAGGATATGCTTCGGGGTTGTGTCCTGGATTTCAGTGGGACGTGGGAGAGGCACTTGCCATTGGTAGAGTTTGCCTACAACAACAGTTTTCAGTCTAGCATCGGTATGGCACCGTTTGAGGCCTTGTATGGCCGACCGTGTAGGTCTCCAGTTTGTTGGGCCGAGGTGGGTGATGCACCTTTGTTGGGTCCGGAGTTGGTTAGGGAGACGACGGAGAAAGTTGAGCTTATCCGTAGAAGGCTTGTTACAGCCCAGAGTCGACAAAAGAGTTATGCCGACCGTAGGAGGAGGCCTTTGGCGTTTGAGGTAGGTGATCATGTCTTTCTGAAGATATCACCTAGACGAGGCCTGATGAGGTTTGGGAAGAGTGGGAAGTTATCCCCTCGGTTTATTGGTCCTTTTGAGATCCTTGAGAAGATAGGCGAGGTTGCTTATCGGTTAGCCTTACCGCCGCAGTTGTCCGGAGTGCATGACGTGTTTCATGTGAGTATGCTTCGGAAGTATGAGCCAGATCCATCCCATGTGCTGGATTGGAGCGATTTAGAGGTAGATGAGGATGCCTCGTATGAGGAGAGACCGGTTCGGGTCTTGGATAGGCGGGATCAGGTCCTGCGTGGCAAGACCATTCCTTTGGTGAAAGTCTTGTGGAAACATCACGGAGTGGAGGAAGCCACTTGGGAACGTGAGTTGGAAGTCCGAGAGAAATATCCGGACTTGTTTGTTGTTATGTAATCTTATATTTAAATTTTACATTTTGTTGAACTTAAGAGCTTGGATATATGTCTTAAGTTGTGAAACATTGAAAATGTTTTGGTTATTGGAAGTATATTTTGGAACTTGCCTCATATGGAAGTTGAAAGTGACATTATATGTGTTAGATATATTGTTGAAATTGGAAGGATAGTGCATAATGTTAATGCATGTTGAAAATACATATGTTGTTTACATATTGTGATATGTCTCTTGTTAAAGGGATGGGATGACCGGTAGTGGGTCGAATTGTTGAATGTTAAAATGTAACATTGTTTAAAATGGAGGAAAACTTGTTTTTGAAAACTTGTGTTTAATTTCGGGGACGAAATTCTTTAAGGGGGGGAGGTTATAGCGATCCCGGATTTACCCTTGTTGTATAGTGATCCAGACATGTGTCCGTGAAGGTTGGTAGTTGTTTATTATCTTGTTTACATCCTTTCTTACGTTGTATTTGAGTTATAGGATGTGTTGAGCGGGTTTGTTACAGGTTGGTTGAGTTTAGAAACCAAAACTAGTTGCCCAGATTTTTGACCTGTACGCTCGAGCGGAGGTATTGGCGCTCGAGCGTAGATTACGTCCATCCAGTATCTTGTTGTGCAGTGTTGTGAGCTCGAGCGTAGGGTTGGGAGCTCGAGCGGAGTCCTGGTTCTGCAAAAGTGCTGGGCGAGTGCATTCTGCGCTCGAGCGGGCGGTTGGCCGCTCGAGCGGAAGTCTGTGAGTGGCCGCTCGAGCGGGGTGTTTTACGCTCGAGCGGAAGACTGGGTTTAAATCCCGAAATTGTGACTTTTCAAATCACTTTTTCACTTTCTCTTCTCTCTCTTACTTTTCCAAAATCACCATTGTTGAGCCTCTCACTCTAGACTCTACCTTCTCTCTAGGTTTTGATCTAGTATGAGTGATTTACTCACCTTTGGCCTTTACAAAAAAGTTGTTGATCGTCGAGGGCTACATTTTAATCTGAAAATCACGGGTTTTGGAGCACGTTGGGTTTTGTCGTCTTCTCCTTTGGAACTCCGAATTTGAGGTAGGGATAACCTACTCCTCTCTATGGGTTTTGTCTTTAAATTTTGGTATTTTGAGATGTTGGGCTTGGTTTGGTAAATTTGTGAAAGTTTGGGGCTTTTGTGTGATTTTACAAAAGTTGGGGTTTTATTCATAATAAACCTAGATGCATGTTTGGCATAGAAAAATAGAATGATTGTTGAATCATTGATGAAAATGGGACCTAAGGGTTGAGATGGTAATTATGGAAAATGGCCTAATTACATTGTTTAATTAATTGGGATAATTAATTGGTGAGAAATGAGGAAATGAAATGTTGATTGAATATCCATTTGTGCATTTATTTTCTGTTTTAGAAATAACTACTTTGGGCTATCGGTGGAGGATAGTCGAGATTGTTGTAGACAATGCATGATGATTAGGTAAACGGAAACTAATCAATGGAATGTGTCATGGAACTTGACGGTTGATAGAATACATTAATTGTGTGTATTGTGTGATTGTATATAGAACCAATGTGTTTATATACGTTATGTGTAGAGGAGGAGATAGGGGATGTACTCTGCGGTTTAGGGGAAGATAGGGGATGTACCTCTAAACCGGATAGGTATTGGGAGGAGATAGGGGATGAACTCCGTAGACAGAGCTCATATGCTTGTCTAGAGAAGTGAAGATAGAGCTCATATGCTTATCTTTGTGAAGTGTGGATACAGCTTGTATGCTTATCTGTGGATATTGTTGATATACATATCTGTTGTAGAATGTGGATACAGCTTGTATGCTTATCTGTGGATATTGTTGATATACATATCTGTTGTAGAATGTGGATACAGCTTGTATGCTTATCTGTGGATATTGTTGTTATACATATCTGTTGAGAATGTGAGATATAGTTTTTTATACATATCTGTGGAAATGATGATAGAGCTAGCATGCTTATCTGTTGAAAAGGGAAAATGAAAAGTAATTGGGACTTGTAAGTCGTTGACATAAATATGTAATTTATGTGATTGTATCAGTGTTGACCAACTATCAATTGCTAATGTTTTAGTCATTGTCCATGGTTGGTTTAGTGTATTTCTACTGGGCTGTGGCTCACCCTATATGGGAATATCATTTTCAGGTACAGGAAGCATGCCACCTCCAAGGACATAGCTGGGAGGCTAGTGGCGGGCATAGTTTTGTCGTTTTATTTTTGATGTATTACATGTAATTTCAAGCCAAGGGCTTAATGTGTAAACGAGTTAGAACTCTTTGTTGTAACCAAGTGTTAACTTGGAAAGCTGTAAGCCCGTAGGGCATTTTGTTATGAGGTTAACATGTAATACTTTTGTCTTGGAATTCTAATGAATGAAAGGAATGCGGTTAGTTTAAATGTAAATGCATGTCTTATCTGATGGGTTTATTGTTATTATTTTGAGGGCGTTACAAAGTTGAATAGAAAAATAACCAGAATAAAAATGGAAGTTGCAGAAAATTAAAAATGGATGTTCATTCAAGAAACAACTATACCTTAACGATCTATTTAGAAATTAAATAAAAAAAGAAGTTTCACAGAAAAGTAAATTGAATAAAAATGGAAGTTGAATAAAAATAAAAATGAATGTTGCATAAAATTAAAAATGGAAGTTCAATCCAGAAACCACTATACCTTAACGATCTATTTGGAAATTAAATAAAAAAGGAAGTTGAATAAAAAAAAAAAAACTTGAAGAAAAAATGAAGTTGAATAGAAATAAAAATGGATGTTGCAAAAAATTAAAATTGGAAGTTCATTCAAGAAACCACTATACCTTAACGATTTGTTTGGAAATTAACTAAAAAAGGAACTTTAATAGAAAAGTAAATTGAATAAAAATGGCAGTCGAATAAAAATAAAAATGTAAGTTGCAGAAAATTAAAAGTGGAAATTCATTCAAGAAACCACTATACCATAACGATCTATTTGGAAATTAAATAAAAAAGGAAGTTGAGTTGAAAAAAACTTGAATAAAAAAGGAAGTTTAATAAAAATAAAAATGGAAGTTGCAGAAAATTAAAAATGGAAGTTCAATCAAGAAACCACTATACCTTAACGATCTATTTGGAAATTAAATGAAAAAGGAAGTTTAATAAAAAAGTAAATTGAATAAAAATGGAAGTTGAATAAAAATAAAAATGAAAGTTGCATAAAATTAAAAATGGAAGTTCAATCCAGAAACCACCATACCATAACGATCTATTTGGAAATTAAATAAAAAAGGAAGTTGAATAAAAAAAAAACTTGAAGAAAAAAATTACAATTGGATGTTCATTCAAGAAACCACTATACCTTAACGATTTGTTTGGAAATTAAATGAAAAAGGTATTTGAAAAGAAAAATGACTTGAATAAAAATGGAAGTGCAATAAAAATAAAAAAGGAAGTTGCAGAAAATTAAAAGTGGAAGTTCATTTATGAAACCACTATACCTTAACGATCTATTTGGAAATTAAATAAAAAAGGAAGTTGAAAAGAAAAATAACCTGAATAAAAATGGAGGTCAAATAAAAATATAAATGGAAGTTGCAGAAAATTAAAAATGGAAGTTTATTCATGAAACAACTATACCTTAACGATCTATTTGGAAATAAAATAAAAAATGAAGTTTAATAGAAAAGTAAATTGAATAAAAATGGAAGTTGAATAAAAATAAAAATGAATGTTGCATAAAATTAAAAATGGAAGTTCAATCCAGAAACCACTATACCTTAACGATCTATTTGGAAATTAAATAAAAAAGGAAGTTGAATAAAAAAAAAATCTTGAAGAAAAAAAGAAGTTGAATAGAAATAAAAATGGATGTTGCAAAAAATTAAAATTGGAAGTTCATTCAAGAAACCACTATACCTTAACGATTTGTTTGGAAATTAAATAAAAAAGGAATTTGAAAAGAAAAATGACTTGAATAAAAATGGAAGTCGAATAAAAATAAAAATGGAAGTTGCAGGAAATTAAAAGTGGAAGTTCATTCAAGAAACCACTATACCTTAACGATCTATTTGAAAATTAAATAAAAAAGGAAGTTGAGTTGAAAACAAACTTCAATAAAAAAGGAAGTTAAATAAAAATAAAAATGAAAGTTGCTGAAAATTAAAAATGGAAGTTCATTCAAGATACCACTATACCTTAACGATCTATTTGGAAATTAAACAAAAAAGGAAGTGGAATAGAAAAATAACTTGAATAAAAATGGAAGTCAAACAAAAATAAAAATGGAAGTTGCAGAAAATTGAGAATGGAAGTTCATTATAAAAACCACTATACCTTAATGATCTATTTGGAAATTAAATACAAAAAGAAGTTGAATAGAAAAATAACTTGAGTATAAGTGGAAGTCGAATAAAAATAAAAATGGAAGTTCATTCAAGAAACCACTATACCATAACTATCTATTTGGAAATTAAATAAAAAAGGAAGTTTAATAGAAAAGTAAATTGAATAAAAATGGAAGTTGAATAAAAATAAAAATGAAAGTTGCATAAAATTAAAAATGGAAGTTCAATCCAGAAACCACTATACCTTAACGATCTACTTGGAAATTAAATAAAAAAGGAAGTTGAGTAGAAAACAAACTTGAATGAAAAATGTAGTTAAATAAAAATAAAAGTTGAAGTTGCAGAAAATTAAAAATGGAAGTTCATTCAAGACACCACTACACCATAACGATCTATTTGGAAAATAAATAAAAAAGGAAGTTGAATAGAAAAATAACTTGAATTAAAATGGAAGTCGAATAAACATAAAAATGGAAGTTGCAGAAAATTAAAAATGGAAGTTCATTCAAGAAACCACTATACCTTAACGATCTATTTGGAAATTAAATAAAAAAGGAAGTTTAATAGAAAAGTAAATTGAATAAAAATGGAAGTTGAATAAAAATAAAAATGAAAGTTGCATAAAATTATGAACGGAAGTTCAATCCAGAAACGGCTGTACCATAACGATCTATTTGGAAATTAAATAAAAAAGGAAGTTGAGTAGAAAAGAAACTTGAATGAAAAAGGTAGTGAAATAAAAATAAAATGGGAGTTGCTGAAAATTAAAAACGGAGGTTCATTAAATAAACCACTATACCTTAACAATCTATTTGGAAATTAAATAAAAAAGGAAGTTGAATAGAAAAATAACTTGAATGAAAAAGGTAGTCAAGTAAAAATAAAAATGGAAGTTGCAGAAAATTAAAAACGGAAGTTCATTAAAGAAACCACTATATCTTAACGATCAATTTGAAAATTAAATAAAAAAGGAAGCTGAATAGAAAAGTAAATTGAATAAAAATGGAATTCGAATAAAAATAAATATGGAAGTTGCAGAAAATTAAAAATGGAAGTTCATTCAAGAAACCACTATACCTTAACGATCTATTTGGAAATTAAATAAAAAAGGAAGTTAAATAAAAAATAAAATTGAATAAAAATGGAAGTTGAATAAAAATAAAAATGGAAGTTGCATAAAATTAAAAATGGAAGTTCTATCGAGAAACCACTATACCTTAACGATCTATTTGGGAATCAAATAAAAAAGGAAGTTGAATAGAAAAAAAAAACTTGAAGAAAAAAAAAAGTTGAATAGAAATAAAAATGGAAGTTGCTGAAAATTAAAATTGGAAGTTCATTCAAGAAACCACTATACGTTAACGATTTATTTGGAAATTAAATAAAAAAGGAAGTTGAATAGAAAAATGACTGGAATAAAAATGGAAGTCGAATAAAAATAAAAATGGAAGTTGCAGAAAATTAAAAGTGGAAGTTCATTCAGGAAACCACTATACCTTAACGATCTATTTGGAAATTAAATAAAAAAGGAAGTTTAATAGAAAAGTAAATTGAATAAAAATGGAGCTTGAACAAAAATAAATATGGAAGTTGCAGAAAATTAAAAAAGGAAGTACATTCAAGAAACCACTATACCTTA
Source organism: Camellia sinensis (assembly GCF_055761805.1). NCBI lineage: Eukaryota > Viridiplantae > Streptophyta > Magnoliopsida > Ericales > Theaceae > Camellia > Camellia sinensis. The sequence goes on along the minus strand of NC_138962.1, from coordinate 7,643,565 downwards.
ATGATCTATTTGGAAATTAAATAAAATAGGAAGTTGAATTGAAAAATAACTTGAATAAAAATGGAAGTCGAATAAAAATAAAAATGGAAGTTGCAGAAAATTAAAAATGGAAGTTCATTCAAGAAACCACTATACCTTAACGATATATTTGGAAATTAAATAAAAAAGGAAGTTTAATAGAAAAGTAAATTGAATAAAAATGGTAGTTGAATAAAAATAAAAATGGAAGTTGCAGAAAATTAAAAATGGAAGTTCAATCCAGAAACCACAATACCTTAACGATCTATTTGGAAATTAAATAAAAAAGGAAGTTGAGTAGAAAAGAAATTTGAATAAAAAAGCAAACACTATAGAAAGGAAGTTGAATAGAAAAATGACTTGAATAAAAATGGAAGTCGAATAAAAATAAAAATGGAAATTGCAGAAAATTAAAAAAGGAAGTTTATTCAAGAAACTACTATACCTTAACGATCAATTTGGAAATTAAATAAAAAAAGAAGTTGAATTGAAAAATAACTTGTATAAAAATGGAAGCTGAATAAAAATAAAAATGGAAGTTCCATAAAATTAAAAATGGAAGTGTATTAAAGAAACCACTATACCTTAACGATCTATTTGGAAATTAAATAAAAAAGGAAGTTTAATAGAAATGTGAATTGAATAAAAATGAAAGTTGAATAAAAATAAAAGTGAAAGTTGCATAAAATTAAAAATGGAAGTTCAATCCAGAAACCAGTATACCTTAACGATCTATTTGGAAATTAAATAAAAAAAGAAGTTGAATAGAAAAATAACTTGAATAAAAATGGAAGTCGAATAAAAATAAAAATGGAAGTTGCAGAAAATTACAAATGGAAGTTCATTCAAGAAACCATATACCTTAACGATCTATTTGGAAATTAAATAAAAAAAGGAAGTTTAATAGAAAAGTAAATTGAATAAAAATGGAAGTTGAATAAAAATAAAAATGGAAGTTGCAGAAAATTAAAAATGGAAGTTCAATCCTGAAACCACTATACCTTAACGATCAATTTGGAAATTACATAAAAAAGGAAGATAAATAAAAATAAAAATGGAAGTTGCAGAAAATTAAAAATGAAAGTTCATTTAAGAAACCACTATACCTTAACGAGCTATTTGGAAATTAAATAAAAAAGGAAGTTGAATCGAAAAATAACTTGAATAAAAATGAAAGTTGAATAAAAATAAAAATGGAAGTTCCATAAAATTAAAAATGGAAGTTCATTAAAGAAACCACTATACCTTAACGATCTATTTGGAAATGAAATAAAAAATGAAGTTTAATAGAAAAGTAAATTGAATAAAAATGGAAGTTGAATAAAAATAAAAGTGAAAGTTGCATAAAATTAAAAATCGAAGTTCAATCCAGAAACCAGTATACCTTAACGATCTATTCGGAAATTAAATAAAAAAGGAAGTTGAATAGAAAAATAACTTGAATAAAAATGGAAGTCAAATAAAAATAAAAATGGAAGTTGCAGAAAATTACAAATGGAAGTTCATTCAAGAAACCACTATACCTTAACGATCTATTAGGAAATTCAATAAAAAAAGAAGTTGAATAGAAAAAAACCTTGAAGAAAAAAAGAAGTTGAATAGAAATAAAAATGGAAGTTGCTGAAAATTAAAATTAGAAGTTCATTCAAGAAACCACTATACGTTAACGATTTATTTGGAAATTAAATAAAAAAGGAAGTTGAATAGAAAAATGACTGGAATAAAAATGGAAGTCGAATAAAAATAAAAATGGAAGTTGCAGAAAATTAAAAGTGGAAGTTCATTCAAGAAACCACTATACCTTAACGATCTCTTTGCAAATTAAATAGAAAATGAAGTTTAATAGAAAAGTAAATTGAATAAAAATAAATTTGGAAGTTGCAGAAAATTAAAAATGGAAGTTCATTCATGAAACAACTATACCTTAACGATCTATTTGGAAATTAAATAAAAAAAGAAGTTTAATAGAAAAGTAAATTGAATGAAAATGGAAGTTGAATGAAAATAAAAATGAATGTTGCATAAAATTAAAAATGGAAGTTCAATCCAGAAACCACTATACCTTAACGATCTATTTGGAAATTAAATAAAAAAGGGAGTTGAATAAAAAAAAAACTTGGAGAAAAAAAGAAGTTGAATTGAAATAAAAATGGATGTTGTAAAAAATTAAAATTGGAAGTTCATTCAAGAAACCACTATACCTTAACGATTTGTTTGGAAATTAAATAAAAACGGAATTTGAAAAGAAAAATGAGATCCTCTCGGTTTATCCGTAGGAGGCTTGTTACAGCCCAGAGTCGACAAAAGAGTTATGCCGACCGTAGAAGGAGGCCTTGGGCGTTTGAGGTAGGTGATCATGTCTTTCTGAAGATATCACCTAGACGAGGTTTGATGAGGTTTGGGAAGAGTGGGAAGTTATCCCCTCGGTTTATTGGTCCTTTTGAGATCCTCGAGAGGATTGGCGAGGTTGCTTATCGGTTAGCCTTACCGCCGCAGTTGTTCGGGGTGCATGACGTGTTTCATGTGAGTATGCTTCGGAAGTATGAGCCAGATCCATCACATGTGTTGGATTGGACCGATTTAGAGGTAGATGAGGGTGCCTCGTATGAGGAGAGACCAGTTCGGGTCTTGGATAGGCGGGATCAGGTCCTGCGTGGCAAGACCATTCCCTTGGTGAAAGTCTTGTGGAAACATCACGGAGTGGAAGAAGCCACTTGGGAACGTGAGTTGGAAGTCCGCGAAAAGTATCCGGACTTGTTTGTTGATATGTAATCTTGTATTTAAATTTTTGGCTATTGTTGAACTTAAGAGCTTTTATATATGTCTTAAGTTGTGAAACATTGAAAATGTTTGGTTATGGGAAGTATGTCTTGGAACTTGCCTCATATGGAAGTTGAATGTAACAGTATATATGTTGAATATATGGTTGAAATTGGAAAGATAATGCGTAATGTTGATAGTACATATGTTGTTTACATATTGTGAAATACCCCTTGTTAAAGGGATGGGATGACCGGTAATGGGTCGAATTGTTGAATGTTAAAAGGTAACATTGTTTTAAAAAAAAAAAAAAAAAAAACTTGTTTTTTTGAAAACTTGTGCTTAATTTCGGGGACGAAATTCTTTAAGGGGGGGAGGTTATAGCGATCCCGGGTTTACCCTTGTTGTACAGTGATCCGGACATGTGTCCGTGGATGTTGGTAGTTGTTTATTATCCTGTTTGCATCCTCTTTACCTGTATATTGAGTTATAGGATGTGTTGGGCAGGTTGTTACAGGTTGGTTGTGTTTGGGAGCCTAGTGTTGCTGCCCAGATTTTTGGACCTTCGCTCGAGCGAGGAGTTGGTCGCTCGAGCGAGAGTTGAGGTTGTGTCTGGTGGATCGAGCCAGAGTGGCTTCGCTCGAGCGAGCGATTGCGTCTGGTTCTGGACCTGAGAGTTGCATTTCTTGGCTCGAGCGAGCTTTCTTCGCTCGAGCGGTCTGGTTTGTTCTTCGCTCGAGCGAGAGGTCTGTCGCTCGAGCGTGCTTCTAGTTGCAGACCTGAGGGTTTGAGTTGCTGGCTCGAGCGAGCATTCTTTCGCTCGAGCGCACTTCTGAGTTGTTGGCTCGAGCGAGAACTTCTTGGCTCGAGCGAGAGTTTTCTGTGTCTGGTCGCTCGAGCGACCAAGTCTTCGCTCGAGCGAGGGTGTTTTATATCAGCGGGCAGTAGCGTTTTTGAACATCACTTTTTCACTTTCTTTTTTGATCAAACCCTAGATCTGAGACTCTCTCTCTCTAAACTTACACTCTCTCTAAGATTTGATCTCCCTAGAGTGTGAATCTAGCCTAGGGTCTTTGTTAAAAAGATAGAGGGCGTTGAGAGCTTCGACTTAATCTGAAAAGGTGTGGATTTGGAGCACGTTGATTTTTGAGTCTTCATCTCCTTTTTGGCTCAAACTTCGAGGTAGGGATATCCTACTCCTCTCTATGGATTTTGTCTTTAAATTTTAGTATTTTGAGATGTTGGGGTTGGTTTGGTAATTTTGTGAAAGTTTGGGGCTTTTGTGCAATTTTACAAAAGTTGGGGTTTTATTCATAATAAACCTAGATGCATGTTTGGCATAGAGAAGTGGAATAAATGTTGAGTCATTGATGAAAATGGGACCTAAGGGTTGAAATGATAATTATGGATAACCACCTAATTACATTGTTTGATTAATTGGGATAATTAATTGTGAGAAATGAGGAAATGAAATGTTGATTGAATATCCATTGTGCATTTATTTTCTGTTTAGAGATAACTGCTTTGGGCTATCGGTGGAGGATAGTCGTGATTGTTGTAGACAATGCATGATGATTAGGCAAACGGAAACTAATCAATAGAATGTGTCATGGAACTTGACGGTTGATAGAAAACATTAACTGTATGTATTGAGTGATTGTATATAGAACCATTGTGTTTGTATACGTTATGTGTAGAGGAGGAGATGGGGGATGTACTTCGCGGTTTAGGGGAAGATAGGGGATGTACCTCTAAACCGGATAGTGTTGGGAGAAGATAGAGGATGAACTCCGTAGATACAGCTCATATGCTTGTCTAAGAAGTGAAGATAGAGCTCATATGCTTATCTTTGTGAAATGTGAATATAGCTTATATGCTTATCTGTGGATACTGTGGATATACATGTCTGTTGTAGAATGTGGATATAGCTTATTTGCGTATCAGTGAATGTGGATATTGTTGATATACATATCTGTTGAGAAGATGGATATAGCTTATATGCTTATCTGTTGAAAAAGGGAAAATGAAAAGTAACTTGGACTCATTAGTCTTATGACATAAATATGTGATTTATGTGAATGTATCAGTGTTGGCCATCTATCAATTGCTAATATTTTAGTCATTGTTCATGGTCGGTTTAGTGTATTTCTACTGGGCTGTGGCTCACCCTATATGGGAATATCATTTTCAGGTGCAGGTAGCATGCCACCTCCAAGGACATAGCTTGGGAGGCTAGAGGCGGACATACTTTTGTCGTATCTTTTGATGTATTACATGTAACTTCAAGCCAAGGGCTTTATGTGTAAACGAGTTAGAACTCTTTTGTTGTAACCAAGTGTTAACTTGGAAAGATGTAAGCCTGTAAGGCATTTTGCTTTAGTTGTCAACATGTAATACTTTTGTATGAAACTCTGATGTATAAAACAATGTAGTTATTTTAATATGTCAATGCATGTCTTATTTGATGGGTTTAATGTTAATTTTTTTTTTTTGAGGGCGTTACAAACAACAATACCTTAACGATCGATTTGGAAATTAAATAAAAAAGGAAGTTTAGTAGAAAAGAAATTTGAATAAAAAAGGAAGTTAAGTAAAAATAAAAATGGAAGTTGCAGAAAATTAAAAATGGAAGTTCATTCAAGAAACTACTATACCTTAACGATCAATTTGGAAATTAAATAAAAAAAGAAGTTGAATTGAAAAATAACTTGTATAAAAATGGAAGCTGAATAAAAATAAAAATGGAAGTTCCATAAAATTAAAAATGGAAGTGCATTAAAGAAACCACTATACCTTAATGGTCTATTTGGAAATTAAATAAAAAAGGAAGTTTAATAGAAAACTAAATTGAATAAAAATGAAGGTTGAATAAAAATAAAAGTGAAGGTTGCATAAAATTAAAACTAAAAGTTCAATCCAGAAACCAGTATACCTTAACGATCTATTTGGAAATTAAATAAAAAAGGAAGTAGAATTGAAAACAAACTTGAATAAAAATGGATGTTGAATAAAAATAAAAGTGAAAGTTGCATAAAATTAAAAATGGAAGTTCAATCCAGAAGCCAGTATACCTTAACGATCTATTTGGAAATTAAATAAAAGAGTAAGTTGAATAGAAAAATAACTTGAATAAAAATGGAAGTCGAATAAGAATAAAAATAAAAATGGAAGTTGCAGAAAATTAAAAATGGAAGTTCTTTCAAGAAACCTGTCACGACCCCAAACCGCCCCTAGTTGTTTGGTGCCGTGATGGCCAGTAATTCGAGATTTACCGAAGGCCAACTTTCAAAAATTTACTCAATCAGAATATAATAAACGAGGCTCACAAATGCGGGAGTAATAAATCAAAATACAAGTGGTCCATAAGAGCAGTGCATAGATCAAATGTAATGACATACATGACATAGTTTCTCATTCGGTTGATAATAAACGAAATTCATATCTGAATCTTGATCAAAAGGCTTCTAGAGCCGACATGTGCAAATACAATGATTACAAGCCAAAGAAGCATAATCTTCAAGATTTGCCGACGTAAGTACAAATTTTTCCGACATAGAACAAGTCAAGCCGACATGACAAGAATCCAAAACAAGCTTTGCAAAACACATCTAGGCGTCGCCGCCGTCCTGCTCATCACCTACATATATATAGAGAGGGTGAGCTTGGATACTCAGTGAATGGTACTAGTAATAAAGGTTTTTCATGAATATAGCCGAAGTCTTTTACAAACAAAACATGCCAAGCCCTTACGAATATTAGCCGAAATCCTTTCAAAGCAAAAACACATCAAAACTTTATCAAAACAAGAGATGAACCGTATTCATCTATCAAGTCTTACAAGTCTCAAGGGATGCTTACTGGCATCGGCAAAACACAAATCAAGCTTTCCGAACAAACGAGTCCACGCGGTAAACCATCAGTGGCAAAACAAAGACTGCACGATCCGTAATCGATTAGTCAAAGGTACTGCGAAAGTTTATAGTCCTCCAGCACTAGGGACTTGTGTTACTTAAGCCCGTAGCTCCTTTTAACATGATGGTCTTGTGTTACTTAGGCCCGTAGCCCGCTTTAACATGATAGTCTTGTGTTACTTAGGCCCGTAGCCCGCTTTAACACGATAATCTTGTGTTACTTAGGCCCGTAGCCCGCTTTAACACGATAGTCTTTCCAAGAAAGGACCGTATCCTTTTATACTTAGTGCTGCGAAAGTTTAGAGTCCTCCAGCACAAAGGACTTTTCAAGGATGACATCAAAACAAAGCTTATACTTGATACATCAAAACAGAGCTATTCATTCATGCTTAACAAATACTTTCATCAAAACAAAGCAAAACAAGATTTATCAAAACAGTATAACATAGCTTTATTAAAAATACCACTCACTTAGATCTCCTCGGGTGTAGGCTCAAAGCAAAGATCAAGGACCTACAATCACATGGCAACCACATTCTCAAAACAAGCTTTATATGCATGCAAATGATCCCGACATTCTTACTAGATCCAAGTCAATAACAAGCAAAACATGCTGGGAGTTTAAACACCGCTTCCGTCCCATGAAAACACACTGGATACCAACCAGGTCTTTGCCGAGGTCCTACACCTCCTTGCCGAGGTGTGGTCCCGATGGCCTCATTCAAAAGCAAAGTCGGGAAAGCCTGGGTTTCCCTTTGAAGAACATGAAGAACATGATGAACATGATCATGAGGGAGATGAATGCAAGATCATAACTTGTTACAAAAAAAATCTGAGACTTCATGCCATGAGTTCAAAACATGGACCTGGGTACCCATACAAGAAGGTCATGCAAGAACAAACACAAAACATGGTTCTTGTTCCAAACTTTCGGATCAAAACGAGACTTTTCTTCAAGAACACATGAATACTATTTTTCTCTTCCGAAACCAACTTCAAATCGATGCATGAAATGCAAAACAAATTCGATCATGCAATGCAACTAGATGATCAATAACAACAACCAGAGTAGATTAAGATTCTTACCCCAAAGCTCGAATCTAACGGCTCAACTCCAAAGGTCAACTCGAAAATCTACTCTCTCACTCTAAAACTCCTTCTCCCTCTTCTAGAGCTCCTCTCTCTTCTAGAACAAAACTTGCAACAAAATGATACAAAAGAAATGATATGTTCACAAGCCTGCCGGCTGACTTATCCTTCAGCTCGGACACGTGGCGCTATCTGGTTGGTTTAACTCAAAAGGTGACTGATTGATAAGACAAGTCTATGACAAAGCGTACGCAGCAAGCCAAGGCAAGACACATCGGCAAGTAATGACATCGGCTAAAGTCAAAGCTTCGGCAACAGGGTAACAAAGATATCGGCTTGGGAGGACGACACTTGACTAAGCTGTGCCACACCTTGGCCTGGGTGTGCCACACCTCGGTCTAGGCCATACCTGCCCAAGGACAAGGATCACTAAGTGCAAAACATCTCGGCAACATGCCCGGGGGTGAAGATGGGGGTCGACCAAGTGGTTCCAAAACAGTTCTAAGTACAAAGGTTCAGAGGTGAACTAAGCTCAAGATGACCTCGGCTACACACCAAGCAAGGAACAAAATCATGCAAGCAATACTTAAACAAAACAAGGCAAGGCAAGACTTGCAAAACAACATAACAAGACGAGATCATGCATGAATGTATGCAAGTATGACAAGAGTAAGGTGAGGGTTGCTACAAAACCACTATACCTTAACGATCTATTTGGAAATTAAATAAAAAAGGAAGTTTCATAGAAAAGTAAATTTGTAACGCCCTCAAAATTAATCTATTATATATCATTGACATGCATTATTTAAAGAAGACATTTTATTAATTCATTCATCAGAGTATTACTAAATAATCAAATAAAATTCCCTACAGGCTTACATCTTTCCAAGCCAACACTTGGTTACAAAAATACGAGTTCTAACTCAATACAAGAAAAGCCCTAGGCTTGAGTTTTTACATGTACTAACAAATAAAAGCAAACAACAGAAAAATAGTCTTCGGAATCCAAGTCCTTCCAAACTAAGTCCTTGGAGGTAGCTTATCCCCTGAACCTGAAAATGATGTTCCCATAAAGGGTGAGCCACAACCCAGTAGAAATATACTAAACCACATATAAGTAACGAATAAAGCAATAGCATCCAACAGATGGTTAACCAGGATAATCAATTACTTCATTTTACAGTCTCATGACACTATTGTCTAAAATACATTTTACTTCACAGTTTTATCAACATGGCTCAGAACCTGGCCAAACTTACAACAGTGAATTACATATATCGTATTCACATCCTTCCAATATCAACAAACAAATGAGACTCAAGCTCAAATAAATCAAAACACTTCATACTTCCAGATTGATACACATTTTAGTGCTGTATCAATAAAACACTTCTATATAAATAAGCACACATAAAAGTGATGCTAATGGAGTCCATCCCCTATCTCCTCCCAAACAAAATCCGGTTTAGAGGTCCATCCCCTATCTTCCCCTAAACCGTGGAGTACATCCCCTATCTCCTCCCACACACAAAACAATATATGCAAATGCAATGCTCAATCATTACACATATTCTCTATCAATGCAATAGTCAAAATTTATGACTTAACCAATGTGATTAGTTTCAGTTAATCCTAATCCACATGCAATGTCTACAACAATCACGACTATCCTCCACCGATAGCCCAAAACAGTTATTTCTAAACTGAAAATAACTATGTCCACAATTCAATAGACAAATGATACAAATTATCCAATTATGCCATTTAATCGATGAATTCCCCAATTCCATGAATTTAACCATCTTTTCCCAATTCCATGAATTACTTATACAAATCAATTCAATAATTCAACTAGGGTTTTTCCCAAAATTTACCAAAGTATTCCCAACATATTAAAATACAAAAACTTAGAACGTAACCTATAAATTGGAGTAGGAAATCCCTACCTCAGAGAAAACAACCCAAATGGTGAAGACAGAGATGAGTGCCCAAAGACCAAAATGCTCCAAATTGCCAAATGTTCAGATTAAATGAAAGCTCTTGACTCCCTCTATCTTTTTAATAAAGCAACTAGGGTTGAAACACTCTCTAAACAGATCAAACCTAAGAGAGAAGGTGAGTAGGGAGAGAGAGAGGTCGAACCTGGGGTTTGGAATCAAAAGAATATGAAAAAGACTGATCAAATCCCGCTGCTGTGTATTTAAACTGGACAGGCTCGCTCGAGCGAAGACTTGGTCGCTTGAGCGACCAGACACAGAGAATCTACGCTCGAGCCAAGGAAGCCTTGCTCGAGCCAACAACCCAAAAGCTTGCTCGAGCGAAAGAAAGCTCGATCGAGCGAAGAACTCAAACCCTCAGGTCTGAAACCAGACTCACGCTCGAGCGAAGGAACTATTGCTCGAGCGAAGAACAAACTAACTCGCTCGAGCGAAGAAAAGCTCGCTCGAGCCAAGAATGCAAAGCTACAGGTCCAACCCAGACGCAAACTCTCGCTCGAGCTACCAAACCTCGGCTCGAGCGAAGAACCAAAACAACATCTCGCTCGAGCGACAAACTCCTCGCTCGAGCGAATAACCAAAATTCTGGACAGCAACACTAGGTTTCTAAACCCAACCAACCTGAACAAACCTGCCCAACACATCCTATAATTCCAAAAGAGAAAATAAGGAACAACAACAACAACCATTATACAATGACAGAATCTACGGAACAGTCCGGATACAATAATCAAATGGGAAAAGACCGGGGTCGTTATAACCTCCCCCCCTTCAAAGAATTTCGTCCCCGAAATTAGGCACAAATTTGAAAACAGGTTTTTCTCAATACCCAAAGATAGTATATAACAATAATAAACAACTTGACCCAATACTGGTCACTTCATCTCTTTATCAAGAGGTATCCCACAATATATATAAAACAACATATATTTCAACCTGCACCACTATTATGCATTATTCCTTTCAATGTTAACAATTTCCATATCATATTCAATTGCATGATATATATAACACAATCAACAATGTAATCAACATATACAATGTTACACTAATCTTCTATAATGAAACAAGTTTCAAGATACACCCATTTACCAAAACATACTCAATGTTTTACAACTTAAGACATATGTAAAGCTCTTAAGTTCAACAATATAACAGAATCTAGTTATAAGATTACAAATCAACAAACATGTCCGGATATTTCTCGCGGACTTCCAATTCACGTTCCCAAGTGGCTTCCTCCACTCCGTGGTGTTTCCACAAAACTTTGACCAAAGGGATGGTCTTGCCTCGCAAAACTTGATCCCGCTTATCCAAGACTCGAATCGGTCTCTCCTCATACGAGACATCCTCATCAACTACTAAATCGGCCCAATCCAACACATGTGATGGATCCGGCTCATACTTCCGAAGCATACTCACATGAAACACGTCATGTACTCCGGACAACTGCGGCGGCAAAGCTAAACGATAAGCAGCCTCACCAATCCTCTCAAGGATCTCAAACGGACCAATGAACCGAGGGGACAACTTCCCACTCTTCCCAAACCTCATCAAACCCCGTCTAGGTGATATCTTCAGAAAGACATGATCACCCACCTCAAACACCAAAGGTCTCCTCCTACGGTCGGCATACGATTTCTGACGACTCTGTGCTGTAACGAGCCTCTTACGGATAAGCTCAACTTTCTCCGTCGTTTCCCTCACCAACTCTGGACCCAACAGAGGTGCATCACCCACCTCGGCCCAACACACAGGAGATCTACACGGTCGGCCATACAAGGCCTCAAATGGTGCCATACCGATACTAGACTGGAAACTGTTGTTGTAGGCAAACTCCACCAACGGCAAGTGCCTCTCCCACGACCCACTAAAGTCTAGAACACAACCCCGAAGCATATCCTCAAGTATCTGAATAGTACGCTCGGACTGTCCGTCAGTCTGAGGATGATAAGCCGTGCTAAAGGTCAACTTAGTGCCTAAGGCACTCTGCAAACTCTGCCACAACCTGGCAGTAAAACGAGGATCTCTATCTGAGACGATCGTCACTGGGACCCCGTGCAATCTCACTATGTCCCGAATATACAAGTTGGCAAGATGATCTACCGAATCTCTCACGCGCATAGAAATAAAGTGCGCCGACTTAGTCAACCGGTCTATAACCACCCAAATAGCATCACTACCCCGCTGAGTCCTCGGAAGACCTACAACGAAGTCCATAGTGACATGCTCCCACTTCCACTCGGCAATAGGCAAGGGTTGCAACAAACCCGCTGGCCTCTGATGCTCGGCCTTCACTTGCTGGCAAGTAAGGCACTTAGATACGAAAGCTGCCACATCTCTCTTCATACCCCGCCACCAAAACTGGCGACCCAAATCCCGATACATCTTAGTGCCTCCCGGATGCACCGCAAGGCGTGAATGATGGAACTCTCGGAGTACCTCCTCTGGGCAAGACTCCGGCACAAACAGACGGTCTCGGTATCTCACACTCAGGTCGGAATATACCGTCAAACCCTTCTCAACCTTCCCACCGAAAATCTTCTCACGGAGAGATTCTACCTCAAAGTCACCTCTCTGAGCCTCTAACACTCGAATCACAAGTGAAGGCTGTGCAATAACAGAAAACAAGGCCGCAGCCTCAACGGATTCGCCCAGAAGTAAATCAAACTCCCCAAGTGCACCCAACATCTCCCATTCTCGGATGGCAATACTAGCTATGTCACCAACAGGTTTCCTGCTAAGGGCATCGGCCACCACATTGGCCTTTCCCGGATGATAATGCAACTCAAAGTCATAATCCTCTATAAATTCCATCCACCTCCTCTGCCTCAAGTTCAAGTCTTTCTGTGTAAACAAATACTTCAGACTCTTATGATCCGAGAACACCTCGAACCTCTCACCATAAAGATAATGCCTCCAAATCTTCAAGGCAAATATCACAGCTGCTAACTCTAGATCATGCGTAGGGTAATTCTGCTCGTGAATTTTCAACTGACGTGAGCCATAGGCAACTACTTTCCCCTCTTGCATTAACACACAACCCAGACCCTCTCGTGAGGCGTCACAATAGACTGCATAACCCAACCCTCTCTCTGGAATAATCAATACTGGAGCAGTAGTCAGTCTAACTTTTAACTCCTGAAACGACTTTTCACAAGTCTCACTCCATACAAATTTGACTCCCTTCCGAGTCAGCCTAGTCAACGGTGATGCTAACCTGGAGAAATCTTTCACAAACCGACGGTAATACCCAGCTAATCCCAGAAAATTGCGGATCTCAAATACACTCTTAGGCTGTGCCCAATCCTGCACTGCCTCTACCTTGGATGTATCAACAGACACTCCTTCACCGGATACCACATGACCTAAGAATTTGACTTCTCTCAGCCAGAACTCACACTTCCCAAACTTGGCATACAGCCTATGGGCTCTAAGTAACTCAAGCACCACCCTCAAGTGTGCCTCGTGCTCCTCCTCAGAAGGCGAATAGATAAGGATGTCGTCCACAAAAACGACTACAAACCGATCCAAGAATTCCCGGAAAATCCGGTTCATCAAGTCCATAAAGACTGCCGGTGCATTGGTGAGTCCGAATGGCATCACCAGAAACTCATAATGGCCATACCGCGTACGGAATGCCGTCTTCGAAATATCCTCTTCCCTGACCCTCAACTGGTGGTAACCCGATCTCAAGTCTATCTTAGAGAAACAACGGGAACCCTTCAACTGGTCAAACAGGTCATCTATACGGGGCATAGGGTACTTATTCTTGACCGTAGCCCGATTCAACTTCCGGTAATCTATACAAAGTCTCAAAGCACCTCCTTTCTTTTTAACAAAGAGGGCCGGTGCTCCCCACGGCGAAACACTGGGACGTATAAAACCCTTGTCTAATAACTCCTGGAGCTGGATCTTCAACTCAACTAACTCGGCTGGGGCAAAACGATAAGGTGCCATAGAAATCGGTGCTGTGCCTGGCACTAGGTCAATGGAGAACTCAATCTCCCGATGCGGTGGCAAACCAACAAGATCCTCAGGAAAGACGTCCGAGTACTCACAAACCACCCTTGGCAACACAATCAGTGTCTCCTCATCCTCACTAATCGAAAGGTTAGCAAGTAAACTACTAAGCTCACTCCGTCCTCGTGGAACATACCCCGGTGGCAACACATCACCAACCCGGTCCCCCAGAAAATGAAAATACTCTCCGCTCAAGGTACAACAAGTGACCCTCTGGCGGTAGCAATCAATAACTGCCCGGTATGACGATAACCAGTCCATACCCAAAATAACATCGAAACCCCTCATAGGCATAACGACAAAGGAAAATGGGATTCTATGATAATCAACCTCTATATCACAACCCCTAACACCTTGTTTCAAAATCAATTCACCCCCAAGAGGTGACACTACACATATAGGAGATGCTAACTGTGCTAACTCCAATTCCAAAACAGATGCAAATGCAGCAAACACAAAGGAATGAGATGCACCCGTATCAATCAAAACATTAGCAACCGAGTTGCAAAACAAGAAGGTACCTCTCACAACTGATGGAGTCGGTACAAGATCCTGCGCGGTAACAGCGTACACGTGCCCAGACGACCTCTGATCAACCTGCTCACCCCTAGGAGCATAAGATTGCTGCACTGTCTGGGACGATGAAGCCCCCTGATTAGCCTTCGAGGCCTGACCCGACAGAGCTGGCTGCTGACCCTGAATCGGCCTCAAACCAGATGCACCAGGTGTGCCACCCAACTGTGGGCAATACCTCTTCATGTGCCCTGGCTGACCACACTGATAACACGAGAGTGGCTGACCTCTACCCTGACTCTGGCTCTGAGATCGAGCCAAAGATGATGCTGCTCTCTGCACTCCTCCCCTCTGAGGACAAACTGGAGACTTGTGGCCCAGCTGGCCACACTTGAAACAGGTAATGTCTCCCTGACTGCCTTTCCCCGAAATAGCACTCGGTACAGGAAAAGTCGATCTCGAAAAGCTACCCTGAGACTGCTGGGGATTAAAACCCTTCTGTCTCCTACCATCACTCTGACTATCCTGACTCCTCTTGGAGCCCTTCTGCCCTTCCTCCTCCTCCTGCATCATGATCTCCATATGGGCTGCAGCATCAACCATACGCCCATCATCCCGAATCATAGTTCCCCCAACTCTCAGCTTGAGGCCACGCCTCAACTTCTTCTCAAACTCAATACAACGGCATTCCTCAGACGCCACCAACTCAGGTGCAAACCTGGACAAACTAGTAAATGCAGCCTCAAACTCGGCCACTGAAGAACTCGCCTGCTTAAGCTGACAAAACTGGTCTCGCAGCTTCTCCCTGACTGCCGGGGATAAAAGCTTCTCCTGGAAAGCATTCACAAAAGCCTCCCACGTACCTCCTATACGCCCCTTAGTAAACTTCCACCACTGACCCGCATCCCCCTTCAGCTGGAAAGATGCCAAGGTCACTTTCAACCCCTCGTCTTCGATGCCAAGCATCTCAAACGTCTTCGTTGTCTGTTCGAGCCATTCATCTGCCTTAAGTGGCTCTTTAGGATCACCCACAAATTCATCCGGATTAGACCGGAAGAACTCCCTCTTCAGAAAGGAAGGTCCTGCATCCGCAATAACAGCCTGAGCTTGATTCTCAGCTCTAAGAATGCCTACTGACTCCCTGAATGCCCCTGCTATCTCTCGGGCGAGAGCGCCCATAGCCTGCTGGCCTACTGGCTCGGCCACATTGGCTTGGCCAATTCCCTCTTGAACTGCCGGAATCTCTTCTGGCACAGGCAACTCCTGCCTACCCGGCCTACCACGCCTACCGCGTCCTCGTCCTCGTCCTGACATCCTAATAAAGGAAACAAAGACATTAGCACATTAATATATGTGCCGAAGCTAAACACTCGCGTCCTAATACAATGGACAACAATAATTCATTCCACGTAAGCACATAATCACATAAGCACCTACGAATTTCATTCCCGGATAATGATAGTCCCAATGCGTTACTATAGTTCCAGTTGGAAGCAGCAGTGATCAAGTGCCTTTCCAACAAGACTACAAGAAACTCAAGGGTCCAATCAACATCCTAGAAACTACATTCCATACTCACATAATCACATAAACATGTTATCACGTAAGCATATAACATTACACTAAGTCTCTATCAAACGAGACGAACCCAATGTGATACTAATCACTTCCCACGTACCCAAAGTATTCAAACCCGGTACGCTTTGATACCAAGTTGTAACGCCCTCAAAATTAATCTATTATATATCATTGACATGCATTATTTAAAGAAGACATTTTATTAATTCATTCATCAGAGTATTACTAAATAATCAAATAAAATGCCCTACAGGCTTACATCTTTCCAAGCCAACACTTGGTTACAAAAATACGAGTTCTAACTCAATACAAGAAAAGCCCTAGGCTTGAGTTTTTACATGTACTAACAAATAAAAGCAAACAACAGAAAAATAGTCTTCGGAATCCAAGTCCTTCCAAGCTAAGTCCTTGGAGGTAGCTTATCCCCTGAACCTGAAAATGATGTTCCCATAAAGGGTGAGCCACAGCCCAGTAGAAATATACTAAACCACATATAAGTAACGAATAAAGCAATAGCATCCAACAGATGGTTAACCAGGATAATCAATTACTTCATTTTACAGTCTCATGACACTATTGTCTAAAATACATTTTACTTCACAGTTTTATCAACATGGCTCAGAACCTGGCCAAACTTACAACAGTGAATTACATATATCGTATTCACATCCTTCCAATATCAACAAACAAATGAGACTCAAGCTCAAATAAATCAAAACACTTCATACTTCCAGATTGATACACATTTTAGTGCTGTATCAATAAAACACTTCTATATAAATAAGCACACATAAAAGTGATGCTAATGGAGTCCATCCCCTATCTCCTCCCAAACAAAATCCGGTTTAGAGGTCCATCCCCTATCTTCCCCTAAATCGTGGAGTACATCCCCTATCTCCTCCCACACACAAAACAATATATGCAAATGCAATGCTCAATCATTACACATATTCTCTATCAATGCAATAGTCAAAATTTATGACTTAACCAATGTGATTAGTTTCAGTTAATCCTAATCCACATGCAATGTCTACAACAATCACGACTATCCTCCACCGATAGCCCAAAACAGTTATTTCTAAACTGAAAATAACTATGTCCACAATTCAATAGACAAATGATACAAATTATCCAATTATGCCATTTAATCAATGAATTCCCCAATTCCATGAATTTAACCATCTTTTCCCAATTCCATGAATTACTTATACAAATCAATTCAATAATTCAACTAGGGTTTTTCCCAAAATTTACCAAAGTATTCCCAACATATTAAAATACCAAAACTTAGAACGTAACCTATAAATTGGAGTAGGAAATCCCTACCTCAGAGAAAACAACCCAAATGGTGAAGACAGAGATGAGTGCCCAAAGACCAAAATGCTCTAAATTGCCAAATGTTCAGATTAAATGAAAGCACTTGACCCCCTCTATCTTTTTAATAAAGCAACTAGGGTTGAAACACTCTCTAAACAGATCAAACCTAAGAGAGAAGGTGAGTAGGGAGAGAGAGAGGTCGAACCTGGGGTTTGGAATCAAAAGAATATGAAAAAGACTGATCAAATCCCGCTGCTGTGTATTTAAACTGGACAGGCTCGCTCGAGCGAAGACTTGGTCGCTCGAGCGACCAGACACAGAGAATCTACGCTCGAGCCAAGGAAGCCTTGCTCGAGCCAACAACCCAAAAGCTCGCTCGAGCGAAAGAAAGCTCGATCGAGCGAAGAACTCAAACCCTCAGGTCTGAAACCAGACTCACGCTCGAGCGAAGGAACTATTGCTCGAGCGAAGAACAAACTAACTCGCTCGAGCGAAGAAAAGCTCGCTCGAGCCAAGAATGCAAAGCTACAGGTCCAACCCAGACGCAAACTCTCGCTCGAGCTACCAAACCCCGGCTCGAGCGAAGAACCAAAACAACATCTCGCTCGAGCGACAAACTCCTCGCTCGAGCGAATAACCAAAATTCTGGACAGCAACACTAGGTTTCTAAACCCAACCAACCTGAACAAACCTGCCCAACACATCCTATAATTCCAAAAGAGAAAATAAGGAACAACAACAACAACCATTATACAATGACAGAATCTACGGAACAGTCCGGATACAATAATCAAATGGGAAAAGACCGGGGTCGTTATAAAATTGAATAAAAATGGTAGTTGAATAAAAATAAAAACGGAAGTTGCAGAAAATTAAAAACGGAAGTTCAATCCTGAAACCACTATACCTTAACGATCTATTTGGAAATTACAAAAAAAAAGGAAGTTGAGTAGAAAAGAAACTTGAATAAAAAAGGAAGTTAAATAAAAATAAAAATGGAAGTTGCAGAAAATTAAAAACGAAAGTTCATTCAAGAAACCACTATACCTTAACGATCTATTTGGAAATTAAATAAAAAAGGAAGTTGAATGGAAAAATAACTTCAATAAAAATGGAAGCTGAATAAAAATAAAAATGGAAGTTCCATAAAATTAAAAATGGAAGTTCATTAAAGAAACCACTATACCTTAACGATCTATTTGGAAATTAAATAAAAAATGAAGTTTAATAGAAAAGTAAATTGAATAAAAATGGAAGTTGAATAAAAATAAAAGTGAATGTTGCATAAAATTAAAAATGGAAGTTCAATCCAGAAACCACTATACCTTAACGATCTATATGGAAATTAAATAAAAAAGGAAGTTGATTAGAAAAGAAACTTGATTGAAAAATGAAGTTAAATGAAAATAAAAATGGAAGTTGCAGAAAATTAAAAATGGAAGTTCATTCAAAAAACCACTATACCTTAACGATCTATTTGGAAATTAAATAAAAAAGGAAGTTGAATAGAAAAATAACTTGAATAAAAATGGAAGTCGAATAAAAATAAAAATGAAAGTTGCACAAAATTAAAAATAGAAGTTCATTCCAGAAACCACTGTACCTTAACGATCTATTTGGAAATTAAATAAAAAAAAGGAAGTTTAATAGAAAAGTAAATTGAATAAAAATGGAAATTGAATAAAATTAAAAATGAAAGTTGCATAAAATTAAAAATGAAAGTTCATTCAAAAAACCACTATACCTTAACGATCTATTTGAAAATTAAATAAAAAAGGAAGTTGAATAGAAAAATAACTTGAATAAAAATGGAAGTCGAATAAAAATAAAAATGAAAATGAAAGTTGCAGAAAATTAAAAATGGAAGTTCATTCCAGAAACCACTGTACCTTAACGATCTATTTGGAAATTAAACAAAAAAGGAATTTTAATAGAAAAGTAAATTGAATAAAAATAAAAATGAAAGTTGCATAAAATTAAAAATGAAAGTTCAATCCTGAAACAACTATACCTTAACATCTATTTGGAAATTAAATAAAAAAGGAAGTTGAGTAGAAAAGAAACTTGAATGAAAAAGGAAGTAAAAAAAAAAAATAAAGTGGAAGTTGCAGAAAATTAAAAATGGAAGTTCATTCAAGAAACCACCATACCTTAACGATCTATTTGGAAATTAAATTAAAAAGGAAGCTGAATAGAAAAATGACTTGAATAAAAATGGAAGTCGAATAAAAATAAAAATGGAAGTTGTAGAAAATTAAAAATGGAAGTTCGTTCAAGAAACCACTATACCTTAACGATTTATTTGGAAATTAAATGAAAAATGAAGTTTAATAGAAAAGTAAATTGAATAAAAATGGAAGTTGAATAAAAATAAAAATGAAAGTTGCATAAAATTAAAAATGGAAGTTCAATCCAGAAACCACTATACTTTACCGATCTATTTGGAAATTAAATAAAAAAGGAAGTCGAGTAGAAAAGTTAGTTGAATAAAAATGGAAGTTACTTAAAAATAAAAATGGAAATTCATTCAAGAAACCACTATACCTTAACGAACTATTTGGAAATTAAATAAAAAAGGAAGTTGAATAGAAAAGTAAATTGAATAAAAATGAAAGTTGAATAAAAATAAAAATAAAAGTTGCAGAAAATTAAAAATGGAAGTTCATTCAAGAAACCACCATACCTTTACGATCTATTTGGAAATTAAATAAAAATGGAAGTTTAATAGAAAGGTAAGTTGAATAAAAATGGAAGTTGAATAAAAATAAAAATGGAAGTTGCAGAAAATTAAAAATGGAAGTTCAATCCAGAAACCACTATACCTTAACGATTTATTTGGAAATTAAATAAAAATGGTAGTTGAGTAGAAAAGAAACTTAAATAAAAAAGGAAGTTAAATAAAAATAAAAATGGAAGTTGCTGAAAATTAAAAATGAAAGTTTATTCAAGAAACCACTATACCTTAACGATGCATTAGGAAATTTAATAAAAAAGAAAGTTGAATAGAAAAATAACTTGAATAAAAATGGAAGTCGAATAAAAATAAAAGTGGAAGTTGCATAAAATTAAAAAGGAAAGTTCATTAAAGAAACCACTATTTCTTAGCGATTTGTTTGGAAATTAAATAAAAAAGTAACTTTAATAGAAAAGTAAATTGAATAAAAATTGAAGTTGAATAAAAATAAAAATGAAAGTTGCATAAAATTGAAAATGTAAGTTCAATCTAGAAACCACTGTGCCTTAACGATCTATTTGGAAATTAAATAAAAAAGGAAGTTGAATAGAAAAGAAGTTTGAATAAAAAAAGAAGTTGAATAGAAATAAAAATGGAAGTTGCAGAAAATTAAAATTGGAAGTTCATTCATGAAACCACTATACCTTAACGATCTATTTGGAAATTTAATAAAAAGGAAGTTGAATAGAAAAGAAACTTGAATGAAAAAGGTAGTTAAATAAAAATAAAAATGGATGTTGCAGAAAATTAAAAATGGAAGTTCATTCAAGAAACCACTGTACCTTAACGATCTATTTGGAAAATAAATAAAAAAGGAAGTTGAATAGAAAAATAACTTGAATTAAAATGGAAGTCGAATAAAAATAAAAATGGAAGTTGCCGAAAATTAAAAATGGAAGTTCATTCAACAAACCAGTATACCCTAACGATCTATTTGGAAATTAAATAAAAAAGGAAGTTTAATAGAAAAGTAAATTGAATAAAAAAGGAAGTTGAATAGGAATAAAAATGAAAGTTGCATAAAATTAAAAATGAAAGTTCAATCCAGAAACGACTATAACTTAACGATCTATTTGGAAATTAAATAAAGAAAGGAAGTTGAGTAGAAAAGAAACTTGAATGAAAAAGGTAGTCAAATGAAAATAAAAATGGAAGTTGCAGAAAATTAAAAACGGAAGTTCATTAAATAAACCATTATACCTTAACGATCTATTTGGAAATTAAATAAAAAAGGAAGTTGAATAGAAAAATAACTTGAATGAAAAAGGTAGTCAAATAAAAATAAAAATGGAAGTTGCAGAAAATTAAAAACCGAAGTTCATTAAAGAAACCATTATATCTTAACGATCAACCTGGAAATTCTATAAAAAAGGAAGGTTAATAGAAAAGTAAATTGAATAAAAATGGAAGTCGAATAAAAATAAAAACGAAAGTTGCAGAAAATTAAAAATGGAAGTTCATTCAAAAAATCACTATACCTTAATGATCTATTTGCAAATTAAATAAAAAAAGGAAGTTTAATAGAAAAGTAAATTGAATAAAAATGGAAGTTGAATGAAAATAAAAATGAATGTTGCATAAAATTAAAAATGGAAGTTCAATCCAGAAACCACTATACCTTAACGATCTATTTGGGAATTAAATAAAAAAGGAAGTTGAATAGAAAAAAAAACTTGAAGAAAAAAAGAAGTTGAATAGAAATAAAAATGGAAGTTGCTGAAAATTAAAATTGGAAGTTCATTCAAGAAACCACTATGCGTTAACGATTTATTTGGAAATTAAATAAAAAAGGAAGTTGATTAGAAAAATGACTGGAATAAAAAGGGAAGTCGAATAAAAATAAAAATAGAAGTTGCAGAAAATTAAAAGTGGAAGTTCATTCAAGAATCCACTATACCTTAACGATCTATTTGGAAATTAAATAAAAAAGGAAATTGAATAGAAAAGTAAATTGAAGAAAAATGGAAGTTGCATAAAAATAAAAGTGGATGTTGCAGAAAATTAAAAATGGAAGTTCATTCAAGAAATCACTATCCCATAACGATATATTTGGAAATTAAATGAAAAAGCAAGTTGAATAGAAAAGTAAATTGAATAAAAATGGAGGTTGAATAAAAATAAATATGGAAGTTGCAGAAAATTAAAAATGAAAGTTCAATCCAGAAACCATTATACCTTAACGACCTATTTGGAAATTAAATAAAAAAGGAAATTGAGTAGAAAACAAACCTGAACAAAAAAGGAAGTTAAATAAAAATAAAAATGGAAGTTGCAGAAAATTAAAAATGGAAGTTTATTCAAAAAGCCACTATACCTTAACGATCTATTTGGAAATTAAATAAAAAAGGAAGTTGAATAGAAAAATAACTTGAATAAAAATGGAAGTCGAATAAAAATAAAAATGGAAGTTGCAAAAAATTAAAAATGGAAGTTCATTCAAAAAACCACTATACCTTAACGATATATTTGTAAATTAAATAAAAAAGGAAGTTTAATAGAAATGTAAATTGAATAAAAATGGTAGTTGAATAAAAATAAAAATGGAAGTTGCTGAAAATTAAAAATGGAAGTTCAATCCAGAAACCACAATACCTTAATGATCTATTTGGAAATTAAATAAAAAAGGAAGTTGAGTAGAAAAGAAACTTGAATAAAAAAGGAAGTTAAATAAAATAAAAATGGAAGTTCAATCAAGAAACCACTATACCTTAAAGATTAATTTGGAAATTAAATAAAAAAAGAAGTTGAATTGAAAAATAACTTGTATAAAAATGGAAGCGGAATAAAAATAAAAATAGAAGTTCTATAAAATTAAAAATGGAAGTGCATTGACGAAACCACTATACCTTAACGATCTATTTGATAATTAAATAATAAAGGAAGTTTAATAGAAAAGTAAATTGAAAAAAAATGGAAGTTGAATAAAAATAAAAGTGAAAGTTGCATAAAATTAAAAATGGAAGTTCAATCCAGAAACCAGTATACCTTAACGATCTATTTCGAAATTAAATAAAAAAGGAAGTTGAATAGAAAAGTAACTTGAATAAAAATGGAAGTCGAATAAAAATAAAAATGGATGTTGCAGAAAATTAAAAATGGAAGTTCATTCAAGAAACCACTATACCTTAACGATCTACATGGAAATTAAATAAAAAAGGAAGTTTAATAGAAAAGTAAATTGAATAAAAATGGAAGTTGAATAAAAATAAAAATGGAAGTTGCAAAAAATTAAAAATGGAAGTTCAATCCTGAAACCACTACACCTTTACGATCTATTTGGAAATTAAATAAAAAATGAAGTTGAGTAGAAAAGAAACTTGAATAAAAAAGGAAGTTAAATAAAAATAAAAATGAAAGTTGCAGAAAATTAAAAATGAAAGTTCATTCAAGAAACCACTATACCTTAACGAACTATTTGGAAATTAAATAAAAAAGGAAGTTAAATTGAAAAATCACTTGAATAAAAATAGAAGCTGAATAAAAATAAAAATGGAAGTTCAAAAAAATTAAAAATGAAAGTTCATTAAAGAAACCACTATTCCTTAACGATATATTTGGAAATTAAATAAAAAATGAAGTGTAATAGAAAAGTAAATTGAATAAAAATGAAAGTTGAATAAAAATAAAAGTGAAAGTTGCATAAAATTAAAAATGGAAGTTCAATCCAGAAACCAGTATACATTAACGATCTATTTGGAAATTAAATAAAAAAGGAAGTTGAATAGAAAAATAACTTGTAACGCCCTCAAAATAATAACAATAAACCCATCAGATAAGACATGCAATTTACATTTAAACTAACCGCATTCCTTTCATTCATTAGAGTTCCAAGACATAAGTATTACATGATAACCTCATAACAAAATGCCCTACGGGCTTACAGCTTTCCAAGTTAACACTTGGTTACAACAAAGAGTTCTAACTCGTTTACACATTAAGCCCTTGGCTTGAAATTACATGTAATACATCAAAAGTAAAACGACAAAACTATGCCCGCCACTAGCCTCCCAGCTATGTCCTTGGAGGTGGCATGCTTCCTGCACCTGAAAATGATATTCCCATATAGGGTGAGCCACAGCCCAGTAGAAATACACTAAACCAACCATGGACAATGACTAAAACATTAGCAATTGATAGTTGGTCAACACTGATACAATCACATAAATTACATATTTATGTCAACGACTTACAAGTCCCAATTACTTTTCATTTTCCCTTTTTCAACAGATTAGCATGCTAGCTCTATCATCATTTCCACAGATATGTATAAAAACTATATCTCACATTCAGATAAGCATAAAAGCTATATCCACATTCTCTCAGATATGTATATCAACAATATCCACAGATAAGCATACAAGCTGTATCCACACTCTACAACAGATATGTATAATCACAATATCCACACTTCACAACAGATATGTATATCAACAATATCCACAGATAAGCATACAAGCTGTATCCACACTTCACAAAGATAAGCATATGAGCTCTATCTTCACTTCTCTAGACAAGCATATGAGCTCTGTCTACGGAGTTCATCCCCTATCTCCTCCCAATACCTATCCGGTTTAGAGGTACATCCCCTATCTTCCCCTAAACCGCGGAGTACATCCCCTATCTCCTCCTCTACACATAACGTATATAAACACATTGGTTCTATATACAATCACACAATACACACAATTAATGTATTCTATCAACCGTCAAGTTCCATGACACATTCCATTGATTAGTTTCCGTTTACCTAATCATCATGCATTGTCTACAACAATCTCGACTATCCTCCACCGATAGCCCAAAGCAGTTATTTCTAAAACAGAAAATAAATGCACAAATGGATATTCAATCAACATTTCATTTCCTCATTTCTCACC
The DNA here is from genome assembly GCF_055761805.1 of Camellia sinensis. Lineage (NCBI taxonomy): Eukaryota > Viridiplantae > Streptophyta > Magnoliopsida > Ericales > Theaceae > Camellia > Camellia sinensis. Next base: position 7,618,748 of record NC_138962.1, on the reverse strand, counting down.
AATTAATTATCCCAATTAATTAAACAATGTAATTAGGCCATTTTCCATAATTACTATTTCAACCCTTAGGTCCCATTTTCATCAATGATTCAACAATCATTCTATTTTTTCTATGCCAAACATGCATCTAGGTTTATTATGAATAAAACCCCAACTTTTGTAAAAATACACAAAAGCCCCAAACTTTCACAAATTTACCAAACCAAGCCCAACATCTCAAAATACCAAAATTTAAAGACAAAACCCATAGAGAGGAGTAGGTTATCCCTACCTCAAATTCGGAGCCCCAAAGGAGATGAAGACCAAAACCAAAATGCTCCAAACCTCGAAATTTTCAGATCAAAAGGAAGCTCTCGACGATCAACACAACTTTTGTGAAGACAAAAGGTGAGTAAACGATCCTTACTAGATCAAAACTAAGAGAGAAGGGCCGATTTAGAGTGAGAAGCTCTGAAAATGGCTTTTTGGAAAAGTAAGAGAGAGAAGAGAAAGCAAAAAGTGATTTGAAAAGGCACAAATTCGGGACTTTAACCCAGGTATCCGCTCGAGCGTAAAACACCCCGCTCGAGCGGCCACTCACAGACTTCCGCTCGAGCGGCTAACCTCCCGCTCGAGCGCAGAATGCACTCGCCCAGCACTTTTGCAGAACCAGGCCTCCGCTCGAGCTCACAACACTGCACAACAAGATACTGGATGGATGTAATCTACGCTCGAGCGCCAACACCTCCGCTCGAGCGTACAGGCCAAAAATCTGGGCAACTAGTGTTGGTTCTAAACTCAACCAACCTGTAACAAACCCGCTCAACACATCCTATAACTCAAATACAAAGTAAGAAAGGATATAAACAAGATAATAAACAACTACCAACATCCACGGACACATGTCCGGATCACTATACAACAAGGGTAAACCCGGGATCGCTATAACCTCCCCCCCTTAAAGAATTTCGCCCCCGAAATTAAGCACAAGTTGCAAAACAAGCTTTCCTCCATTTTAAACAATGTTACATTTTAACATTCAACAATTCGACCCATTACCGGTCATCCCATCCCTTTAACAAGAGACATATCACAAGATGTAAACAACATATGTATTTTCAACATGCATCAACATTATGCACTATCCTTCCAATTTCAACAATATATTTAACACATATAATGTCACTTTCAACTTCCATATGAGGCAAGTTCCAAAACATACTTCCACTAACCAAAACATTTTCAATGTTTCACAACTTAAGACATATATCCAAGCTCTTAAGTTCAACAAAATGTAAAATTTAAATATAAGATTACACATCAACAAACAAGTCCGGATATTTCTCCCGGACTTCTAACTCACGTTCCCAAGTGGCTTCCTCCACTCCGTGATGTTTCCACAAGACTTTCACCAAAGGAATGGTCTTGCCACGCAGGACCTGATCCCGCCTATCCAAGAAACGAACCGGTCTCTCCTCATACGAGGCATCCTCATCTACCTCTAAATCAGTCCAATCCAACACATGTGATGGATCTGGCTCATACTTCCGAAGCATACTCACATGAAACACGTCATGCACTCCGGACAACTGCGGCGGTAAGGCTAACCGATAAGCAACCTCACCAATCCTCTCAAGGATCTCAAAAGGACCAATAAACCGAGGGGATAACTTCCCACTCTTCCCAAACCTCATCAGGCCTCGCCTAGGTGATATCTTCAGAAAGACATGATCACCTACCTCAAACGCCAAAGGCCTCCTCCTACGGTCGGCATAACTCTTTTGTCGACTCTGGGCTGTAACAAGCCTCCTACGGATAAGCTCAACTTTCTCCGTCATCTCCCTAACCAACTCCGGACCCAACAAAGGTGCATCACCCACCTCGGCCCAACAAACTGGAGACCTACACGGTCGGCCATACAAGGCCTCAAACGGTGCCATACCGATGCTAGACTGGAAACTGTTGTTGTAGGCAAACTCTACCAATGGCAAGTGCCTCTCCCACGTCCCACTGAAGTCCAGGACACAACCCCGAAGCATATCCTCGAGGATCTGAATAGTACGCTCGGACTGCCCGTCAGTCTGAGGATGATAAGCCGTACTAAAGGTCAACTTAGTGCCCAAGGCACTCTGCAAACTCTGCCACAACCTGGCAGTAAAACGAGGATCTCTATCTGAGACGATCGTCACTGGGACCCCGTGCAATCTCACTATGTCCCGAATATACAAGTGGGCAAGATGATCTACCGAATCTCTCACGCGCATAGAAATAAAGTGCGCCGACTTAATCAACCGGTCTACAACCACCCAAATAGCATCACTACCCCGCTGAGTCCTCGGAAGACCTACAACGAAGTCCATAGTGACATGCTCCCACTTCCACTCGGCAATAGGCAAGGGTTGCAACAAACCCGCTGGCCTCTGATGCTCGGCCTTCACTTGCTGGCAAGTAAGGCACTTCGATACGAAAGCAGCCACATCTCTTTTCATACCCCGCCACCAAAACTGGCGACCTAAATCCTGATACATCTTAGTACCTCCCGGATGCACCGCAAGGCGCGAATGGTGAAACTCTCGGAGTACTTCCTCTCGGCAAGACTCCGGTACAAACAAACGGTTTCGGTATCTCACACTCAGGTCGGGATACACCGTCAGCCCCTTCTCAACTTTCCCACTGGAGATCTTTTCTCGGAGGGATTCTACCTCAAGGTCACCTCTCTGTGCCTCTAACACTCTAATCACAAGTGTAGGCTGCGCAACAACAGAAAACAAGGCCGCAGCCTCAACAGATTCGCCCAGTAGCAAATCAAACTCGCCAAGTGCTCCCAACATCACCCATTCCCGAATGGCTATACTAGCAACATCACTAATGGTCTTCCTACTAAGGGCATCGGCCACAACATTGGCCTTTCCCGGATGATAATGTAACTCAAAATCATAATCCTCGATGAACTCCATCCATCTCCTCTGCCTCAAATTCAAGTCTCTCTGTGTAAACAGATACTTCAAACTCTTATGATCCGAGAATACCTCGAACTTCTCACCATAAAGGTAGTGCCTCCAGATTTTCAAGGCAAAGATCACTGCTGCTAACTCTAGGTCGTGTGTGGGGTAATTCTTCTCGTGTATTTTCAACTGACGTGAGCCATAAGCTACCACTTTCCCCTCTTGCATCAACACACAACCCAAACCCTCTCGTGAAGCATCACAATAAACCGCATAACCCAACCCTCTCTCCGGAATAATCAACACCGGAGCGGTGGTCAATCTAACTTTCAACTCTTGGAACGACTTTTCACAAGTCTCACTCCACACAAACTTGACTCCCTTCCGAGTCAGTCTAGTCAACGGTAACGCTAACCTGGAGAAATCTTTCACAAACCGACGGTAATACCCAGCTAATCCCAGAAAACTGCGGATCTCAAACACACTCTTAGGCTGTGCCCAATCTTGCACTGCCTCAACCTTGGATGTATCAACAGACACCCCTTCCCCGGATACCACGTGGCCTAAGAATTTGACTTCCCTCAGCCAGAACTCACACTTCCCAAACTTGGCATACAGCCTATGGGCTCTAAGTAACTCAAGCACCACTCTCAAGTGTGCCTCGTGCTCCTCCTCAGAAGACGAATAGATAAGGATATCGTCCACGAAAACAACCACAAATCGGTCTAAGAACTCCCGGAAAATCCGGTTCATCAAGTCCATAAAGACTGCCGGTGCATTGGTAAGTCCGAATGGCATCACCAGAAACTCGTAATGGCCATACCGCGTACGGAATGCCGTCTTAGGAATATCTTCCTCCCTGATCCTCAACTGATGGTAACCCGATCTCAAGTCTATCTTAGAGAAACAACGGGAACCCTTCAACTGGTCAAACAAATCATCTATACGGGGCATAGGGTACTTATTCTTAACCGTAGCCCGATTCAACTTCCGGTAGTCAATACACAATCTCAAGGCACCATCTTTCTTTTTAACAAAGAGGGCCGGTGCTCCCCATGGCGAAACACTAGGGCGAACAAAGCCCTTATCGAGCAACTCCTGGAGCTGAACTTTCAACTCAACCAACTCTGCTGGAGCAAAACGGTAAGGTGCCATAGAAATCGGCGCCGTACCAGGCACTAAATCAATAGAGAACTATATCTCTCGGTGAGGTGGCAAACTAACAAGATCTTCGGGAAAGACATCCGAATACTCACAAACCACCCTCGGTAACACAACCTGGGTCTCACCACTCTCACCACTCTCAGAGCTAGCAAGTAGACTACTAAGCTCACTTCGCCCTCGCGAATCATACCCCGGTGGCAAAACACTACCAACCCGGTCTCCCAAGAAATGGAACCACTCCCCGCTCAAGGTACACAATGTAACCCTCTGGCGGTAGCAATCAATAACAGCCCGGTATGACGATAACCAGTCCATACCCAAAATAACATCAAAACCCTTCATGGGCATGACAACAAACGGAAAAGGAAGCCTATAGTCGGCGACCTCTATATCACATCCTCTAACACCCTGTTTCAGAATTAATTCACCACCCAAAGGCGATACCACACAAATAGGAGATGCTAACTGTGCTAACTCCAATTCCAAAACAGATGCAAATGCAGCAGATACAAAAGAATGAGATGCACCCGTGTCTATCAACACATTAGCAACTGAGTTGCAAAACAGAAAAGTACCTCTCACTACTGATGGAGCCGGTACTAAATCCTGCGCGGTAACAGCATACACGCGCCCCGTAGGCCCCTGGTCTACCTGCTCACCTCTCGGAGCAAAAGACTGCTGCACAGACTGGGATGACGAAGCTCCCGGATTGGCCCTCGAGGCCTGCACAGACTGAGCTGACTGAAAACCCTGCGTCTGCCTAGAACCAGACGCTCCCGAAGTGGCACTCAACTGTGGGCAAAACCTCTTCAGGTGCCCAGGCTGTCCACACTGATAACAAGACAAGGGCTGCCCCCTGCCCGAACTCTGACTCTGCGGTCTAGCTGAAGAAGAAGCAGCTTTCTGACCCCCACCCTTCTGCGGGCAAACAGAAACCTTGTGACCCAGCTGGCCACACTTGTAACAGGTGAAATCCCCCTGACCACCTCTCCCGGAGCCTGCACTCGGGACTGGGAAGGTCGATCTAGCAACACCACCCTGCGACTGCTGAGGGTTAGGACCCCTCTGCCTCCTGCCATCCCCCTGGCTATCCTGGCTCCTCTTGGAGCCCCTCTGCCCCTCATCCTCCTCCTGCATCATAAGCTCCATATGAGCTGCAGCATCCACTAGGTGTCTATACTCTCGAATATAAGACCCACCAATTCTCAACTTGAGGCCCCGCCTCAACTTCCGCTCAAAATCATAGCAACGGCGTTCCTCAGACGCCACCAGTTCAGGTGCAAACCTAGACAGACTGGTAAAACTAGCCTCAAACTCGGCCACTGACAAGCCCTGCTGATTTAGCCGGCTAAACTGATCCCTCAGCTTCTCCCTAGCTGCTGCTGATAAAAACCTCTCCTGAAAAGCATTCACAAACGCCTCCCAAGTACCACCAACACGAGCATTCTCGTACTTCCACCATTGACCCGCATCTCCCTTCAGTTGGAAGGATGCCAAGGTCACTTTCAGTGCTCCGTCCTCGATGCCAAGCATCTCAAACGTCTTCGTTGTCTGTTCGAGCCATTCATCCGCCTTAAGCGGCTCTTTAGGATCCCCGATAAACTCGTCCGGATTACACCGGAAGAACTCCCTCTTCAAGAAGGAAGGCCCTGCCTCAGCTGCCTGATTCCCAGCTCTAAGAATGCCCAATGCTCCTGCTATCTCTCTAGCCAAGGCACCCATGGCCTGCTGACCCACTGGCTCGACCACATTGGCCTGGCCCACTCCCTCCTGCACTGCCGGAATCTCACCCGATAACGGTGCTTCCTGCCTCGCAGGTCTACCACGCCTAGCACCTCTTCCTCGTCCTGACATCCTAATAAAGGCAACACAGAACGTTAGCACATTCATAAATGTGCCGAAACTAAACACTCACGTCCTAGTGCATGGACAACTGTAATTCACTCCACATAAGCACATAAACACATAAGCACTTATGAACTTCATTTCCGGATAATGATAGTCCCGAGACGTTACTAGAGTTCCGGTTAGAAACAGCATTGATCAAGTGCTTTTCCAACAAGACTCCCAGAAACTCAAGGATCCAATCAACATCCTAGAAATTAAATCCCATACCTACATAGTCACATAAGCATGTTATCAAATAAACACATAGCATATGGTACTACATCTACGTTTCTATCAAGCGAGACAAACCCATTGTGATCCTAATCACTTCCCACGTACCCAAAGTATTCGAACCCGGTACGCTCTGATACCAAGTTGTAACGCCCTCAAAATAATAACAATAAACCCATCAGATAAGACATGCAATTTACATTTAAACTAACCGCATTCCTTTCATTCATTAGAATTCCAAGACATAAGTATTACATGATAACCTCATAACAAAATGCCCTACGGGCTTACAGCTTTCCAAGTTAACACTTGGTTACAACAAAGAGTTCTAACTCGTTTACACATTAAGCCCTTGGCTTGAAATTACATGTAATACATCAAAAGTAAAACGACAAAACTATGCCCGCCACTAGCCTCCCAGCTATGTCCTTGGAGGTGGCATGCTTCCTGCACCTGAAAATGATATTCCCATATAGGGTGAGCCACAGCCCAGTAGAAATACACTAAACCAACCATGGACAATGACTAAAACATTAGCAATTGATAGTTGGTCAACACTGATACAATCACATAAATTACATATTTATGTCAACGACTTACAAGTCCCAATTACTTTTCATTTTCCCTTTTTCAACAGATTAGCATGCTAGCTCTATCATCATTTCCACAGATATGTATAAAAACTATATCTCACATTCAGATAAGCATAAAAGCTATATCCACATTCTCTCAGATATGTATATCAACAATATCCACAGATAAGCATACAAGCTGTATCCACACTCTACAACAGATATGTATAATCACAATATCCACACTTCACAACAGATATGTATATCAACAATATCCACAGATAAGCATACAAGCTGTATCCACACTTCACAAAGATAAGCATATGAGCTCTATCTTCACTTCTCTAGACAAGCATATGAGCTCTGTCTACGGAGTTCATCCCCTATCTCCTCCCAATACCTATCCGATTTAGAGGTACATCCCCTATCTTCCCCTAAACCGCGGAGTACATCCCCTATCTCCTCCTCTACACATAACGTATATAAACACATTGGTTCTATATACAATCACACAATACACACGATTAATGTATTCTATCAACCGTCAAGTTCCATGACACATTCCATTGATTAGTTTCCGTTTACCTAATCATCATGCATTGTCTACAACAATCTCGACTATCCTCCACCGATAGCCCAAAGCAGTTATTTCTAAAACAGAAAATAAATGCACAAATGGATATTCAATCAACATTTCATTTCCTCATTTCTCACCAATTAATTATCCCAATTAATTAAACAATGTAATTAGGCCATTTTCCATAATTACTATTTCAACCCTTAGGTCCCATTTTCATCAATGATTCAACAATCATTCTATTTTTTCTATGCCAAACATGCATCTAGGTTTATTATGAATAAAACCCCAACTTTTGTAAAAATACACAAAAGCCCCAAACTTTCACAAATTTACCAAACCAAGCCCAACATCTCAAAATACCAAAATTTAAAGACAAAACCCATAGAGAGGAGTAGGTTATCCCTACCTCAAATTCGGAGCCCCAAAGGAGATGAAGACCAAAACCAAAATGCTCCAAACCTCGAAATTTTCAGATCAAAAGGAAGCTCTCGACGATCAACACAACTTTTGTGAAGACAAAAGGTGAGTAAACGATCCTTACTAGATCAAAACTAAGAGAGAAGGGCCGATTTAGAGTGAGAAGCTCTGAAAATGGCTTTTTGGAAAAGTAAGAGAGAGAAGAGAAAGCAAAAAGTGATTTGAAAAGGCACAAATTCGGGACTTTAACCCAGGTATCCGCTCGAGCGTAAAACACCCCGCTCGAGCGGCCACTCACAGACTTCCGCTCGAGCGGCTAACCTCCCACTCGAGCGCAGAATGCACTCGCCCAGCACTTTTGCAGAACCAGGCCTCCGCTCGAGCTCACAACACTGCACAACAAGATACTGGATGGATGTAATCTACGCTCGAGCGCCAACACCTCCGCTCGAGCGTACAGGCCAAAAATCTGGGCAACTAGTGTTGGTTCTAAACTCAACCAACCTGTAACAAACCCGCTCAACACATCCTATAACTCAAATACAAAGTAAGAAAGGATATAAACAAGATAATAAACAACTACCAACATCCACGGACACATGTCCGGATCACTATACAACAAGGGTAAACCCGGGATCGCTATATAACTTGAATAAAAATGGAAGTTGCAGAAAATTAAAACTGGAAGTTCATTCAAGAAACCATTATACCTTAACGATCTATTTGGAAATTAAATAAAAAATGAAGTTCAATAGAAAAGTGAATTGAATAAAAATGGAAGTTGAATAAAAATAAAAATGAAAGTTGCATAAAATTAAAAATGGATGTTCAATCCAAAAACCACTATACCTTAACGATCTATTTGGAAATTAAATAAAAAAGGAAGTTGATTAGAAAAGAAACTCTATTAAAAAAGGAAGTTAAATAAAAATAAAAATGGAAGTTGCAGAAAATTAGAAATGTAAATTCATTCAAAAAACCACTATACCTTAACGATCTAATTGAAAATTAAATAAAAAAGGATGTTGAATAGAAAAAGAACTTGAATAAAAATGGAAGTCGAATAAAAATAAAAATAAAAGTTGCAGAAAATTAAAAATGAAAGTTCAGTCCAGAAACCACTATACCTTAACGACCTATTTGGAAATTAAATAAAAAAGGAAGTTTAATAGAGAAGTAAATTGAATAAAAATGGAAATTGAATAAAAATTAAAATGAAAGTTGTATAAAATTAAAAATGGAAGTTCAATCCAGAAACAAATATACCTTAACATCTATTTGGAAATTAAATAAAAAAGGAAGTTGAGTAGAAAAGAAACTTGAATGAAAAATGAACTCAAATAAAAATAAAAATTGAAGTTGCAGAAAATTAAAAATGGAAGTTCATTCAAGAAACCACTATACCTCAACGATCTATTTGGAAATTAAATAAAAAACGAAGTTGAATAGAAAAATGACTTCAATAAAAATGGAAGTCGAATAAAAATAAAAATGGAAGTTGCATAAAATTAAAAATGGAAGTTCATTCAAGAAACCACTATACCTTAACGATCTATTTCGAAATTAAATAAAAAAGGAAGTTTAATAGAAAACAAACTTGAATAAAAATGGAAGTTAAATAAAAATAAAAATGAAAGTTGAATAAAATTAAAACTAAAAGTTCAATCCAGAAACCAGTATACCTTAACGATCTATTTGAAAATTAAATAAAAAATGAAGTTGAATAGAAAACAAACTTGAATAAAAATGGAAGTTGAATAAAAATAAAAATGAAAGTTGCATAAAATTAAAAATGGAAGTTCAATCCAAAAACCACTATACGTTAACAATGTATTTGGAAATTAAATAAAAAAGGAAGTTGAATAGAAAAGTAACTTGAATAAAAATGGAAGTTACTTAAAAATAAAAATGGAAGTTGCAGAAAATTAAAAGTGGAAATTCATTCTAGAAACCACTATACCTTAATGATCTATTTGGAAATTAAATAAAAAAGGAAGTTGAATAGAAAAGTAAATTGAAGAAAAATGGAAGTCGCATAAAAATAAAAGTGGATGTTGCCGAAAATTAAAAATGGAAGTTCATTCAAGAAATCACTATACCATAACGATATATTTGGAAATTAAATGGAAAAGCAAGTTTAATAGAAAAGTAACTTGAATAAAAGTGGTAGTTGAATAAAAATAAAAATGGAAGTGTCAGAAAAATAAAAATGGAAGTTCAATCCAGAAACCATAATACCTTGACGATCTATTTGGAAATTAAATAAAAAAGGAAGTTGAGTAGAAAAGAAACTTGAATAAAAAAGGAAGTTAAATAAAAATAAAAATGGAAGTTGTCGAAAATTAAAAATGGAAATTCATTCAAGAAACTACTATACCTTAACGATCTATTAGGAAATTAAATAAAAAAGGATGTTGAATAGAAAAATAACATGAATAAAAATGGAAGTTGAATAAAAATAAAAATGGAAGTTGCATAAAATTAAAAATGGAAGTTCATTCAAGAAACCACTATACCTTAACGATCTATTTGGAAATTAAATAAAAAAGGAAGTTGAATAGAAATGTAACTTGAATAAAAATGGAAGTTACTTAAAAATAAAAATGGAATTTGCAGAAAATTAAATATGAAAATTCATTCAAGAATGCACTATACTTTAACGATCTATTTGGAAATTAAAAAAAAGAAAAAGTTGAATAGAAAAGTAAATTGAAGATAAATGGAAGTCGAATAAAAATAAAAATGGAAGTTGCAGAAAATTAAAAATGGAAGTTCATTCAAGAAATCACTATGCCGTAACGATATATTTGGAAATTAAATAAAAAAGGAAATTTAATAGAAAAGTAAATTGAATAAAAATGGTAGTTGAAGAAAAATAAAAATTGGAGTTGCAGAAAATTAAAAATGGAAGTTCAATCCGGAAACCACAATACCTTAACGATCTATTTGGAAATTAAATAAAAAAGGAAGTTGAGTAGAAAAGAAACTTGAATAAAAAAGGAAGTTAAATAAAAATAAAAATGGAAGTTGCAAAAAATTAAAAATGGAAGTTCATTCAAGAAACAATTATACCTTAACGATTAATTTGGAAATTAAATAAAAAAAGAAGTTGAATTTAAAAATAACTTGTATAAAAGTGGAACCTGAATAAAAATAAAAATGGGAGTTCCATAAAATTAAAAATTGAAGTTCATTAGAGAAACCACTATACTTCAACGATCTATTTGGAAATTAAATGAAAAAGGAAGTTTAACAGAAAAGTAAATTGAATAAAAATGGAAGTTGAATAAAAATAAAAGTGAAAGTTGCATAAAATTAAAACTAAAAGTTCAATCCAGAAACCAGTATACCTTAACGATCTATTTGAAAATTAAATAAAAAATGAAGTTGAATAGAAAACAAACTTGAATAAAAATGGAAGTTGAATAAAAATAAAAATGAAAGTTGCATAAAATTAAAAATGGAAGTTCAATCCAAAAACAACTATACGTTAACAATGTATTTGAAAATTAAATAAAAAAGGAAGTTGAATAGAATAGTAACTTGAATAAAAATGGAAGTTACTTAAAAATAAAAATGGAAGTTGCAGAAAATTAAAAGTGGAAATTCATTCTAGAAACCACTATACCTTAATGATCTATTTGGAAATTAAATAAAAAATGAAGTTGAATAGAAAAGTAAATTGAAGAAAAATGGAAGTCGCATAAAAATAAAAGTGGATGTTGCAGAAAATTAAAAATGGAAGTTCATTCAAGAAATCACTATACCATAACGATATATTTGGAAATTAAATGAAAAAGCAAGTTTAATAGAAAAGTAACTTGAATAAAAGTGGTAGTTGAATAAAAATAAAAATGGAAGTGTCAGAAAATTAAAAATGGAAGTTCCATCCAGAAACCACAATACCCTGACGATCTATTTCGAAATTAAATAAAAAAGGAAGTTGAGTAGAAAAGAAACTTGAATAAAAAAGGAAGTTAAATAAAAATAAAAATGGAAGTTGCCGAAAATTAAAAATGGAAGTTCATTCAAGAAACTACTATACCTTAACGATCTATTAGGAAATTAAATAAAAAAGGATGTTGAATAGAAAAATAACATGAATAAAAATGGAAGTTGAATAAAAATAAAAATGGAAGTTGCATAAAATTAAAAATGGAAGTTTTTTAAGAAACAACTATACCTTAACGATCTATTTGGAAATTAACTAAAAAAGGAAGTTGGATAGAAAAATGACTTGAATAAAAAGGGAAGTCGAATAAAAATAAAAATGGAAGTTGCAAAAAATTAAAAATGGAAGTTCATTCAAGAAACCACTATACCTTAACGATCTATTTGGAAATTAAATAAAAAAGGAAGTTAAATAGAAATGTAACTTGAATAAAAATGGAAGTTACTTAAAAATAAAAATGGAAGTTGCAGAAAATTAAAAATGAAAATTCATTCAAGAATGCACTATACCTTAACGATCTATTTGGAAATTAAAAAAAAGAAGAAGTTGAATAGAAAAGTAAATTGAAGATAAATGGAAGTCGAATAAAAATAAAAATGGAAGTTGCAGAAAATTAAAAATGGAAGTTCATTCAAGAAATCACTATGCCGTAACGATATATTTGGAAATTAAATAAAAAAGGAAATTTAATAGAAAAGTAAATTGAATAAAAATGGTAGTTGAAGAAAAATAAAAATGGGAGTTGCAGAAAATTAAAAATGGAAGTTCAATCCAGAAACCACAATACCTTAACGATCTATTTGGAAATTAAATAAAATAGGAAGTTGAGTAGAAAAGAAGCTTGAATAAAAAAGGAAGTTAAATAAAAATAAAAATGGAAGTTGCAGAAAATTAAAAATGGAAGTTCATTCAAGAAACTATTATACCTTAACGATTAATTTGGAAATTAAATAAAAAAAGAAGTTGAATTTAAAAATAACTTGTATAAAAATGGAACCTGAATAAAAATAAAAATGGGAGTTCCATAAAATTAAAAATTGAAGTTCATTAGAGAAACCACTATACCTCAACGATCTATTTGGAAATTAAATAAAAAAGGAAGTTTAATAGATAAGTAAATTGAATAAAAATGGAAGTTGAATAAAAATAAAAGTGAAAGTTGCATAAAATTAAAACTAAAAGTTCAATCCAGAAACCAGTATACCTTAACGATTTATTTGAAAATTAAATAAAAAATAAAGTTGAATAGAAAACAAACTTGAATAAAAATGGAAGTTGAATAAAAATAAAAGTGAAAGTTGCATAAAATTAAAAATGGAAGTTCAATCCAGAAACCAGTATACCTTAACGATCTATTTGGAAATTAAATAAAAAAGGAAGTTGAATAGAAAAATAACTTGAATAAAAATGGAAGTCGAATAAAAATAAAAATGGACGTTGCAGAAAATTAAAAATGGAAGTTCATTCAAGAAACCACTATACATTAACGAACTGTTTGGAAATTAAATAAAATAGGAAGTTTAATAGAAAAGAAAATTGAATAAAAATGGATGTTGAATAAAAATAAAAATGGAAGTTTAGTAGAAAAGAAACTTGAATGAAAATGGAAGCCAAATAAAAATAAAAATGGAAGTTGCAAAAAATGAAAAATGGAAGTTCATTCAAGAAACCACTATACCTTAACGATCTATTTCGTAATTAAATAACAAAGGAAGTTGAATAGGAAAATGACTTGAATAAAAATAGAAGTTGAATAAAAATAAAAATGGAAGTTGCATAAAATTAAAAATGGAAGTTCATTGAAGAAACCACTATACCTTAACGATCTATTTGGAAATTAAATAAAAAAAAAAGTTTAATAGAAAAGTAAATTGAATAAAAATTGAAGTTGAATAAAAATAAAAATGAAAGTTGCATAAAATTAAAAATGGAAGTTCAATCCAAAAACCACTATACGTTAACGATCTATTTGGAAATTAAACAAAAAAGGAAGTTGAATAGAAAAGTAACTTGAATAAAAATGGAAGTTACTTAAAAATAAAAATGGAAGTTGCAGAAAATTAAAAATGGAAATTCATTCAAGAAACCACAATACCTTAACGATCTATTTGGAAATTGAATGAAAAATGAAGTAGAATAGAAAAGTAAATTGAATAAAAATGGAAGTCGAATAAAAAGAAACATGATGTTGCAGAAAATTAAAAATAGAAGTTTATTCAAGAAATCACTATACCTTAACGATATATTTGGAAATTAAATAAAAAAGGAAGTTGAATAAAAATAAAAATGGAAGTGTCAGAAAAATAAAAATGGAAGTTCCATCCAGAAACCACAATACCTTAACGATCTATTTGGAAATTAGATAAAAAAGGAAGTTGAGTAGAAAAGAAACTTGAATAAAAAAGGAAGTTAAATAAAAATAAAAATGGAAGTTGCAGAAAATTAAAAATGGAAGTTCATTCAAGAAACTATTATGCCTTAACGATTAATTTGGAAATTAAATAAAAAAAGAAGTTGAATTTAAAAATAACTTGTATAAAAATGGAACCTGAATAAAAATAAAAATGGGAGTTCCATTAAATTAAAAATTGAAGTTCATTAGAGAAACCACTATACTTCAACGATCTATTTGGAAATTAAATAAAAAAGGAAGTTTAATAGAAAAGTAAATTGAATAAAAATGGAAGTTGAATAAAAATAAAAGTGAAAGTTGCATAAAATTAAAACTAAAAGTTCAATCCAGAAACCAGTATACCTTAACGATCTATTTGGAAATTAAATAAAAAAGAAGTTGAATAGAAAACAAACTTGAATAAAAATGGAAGTTGAATAAAAATAAAAGTGAAAGTTGCGTAAAATTAAAAACGGAAGTTCAATCCAGAAACCAGTATACCTTAACGATCTAGTTGGAAATTAAATAAAAAAGGAAGTTGAATAGAAAAATAACATGAATAAAAATGGAAGTCGAATAAAAATAAAAATGGAAGTTCATTCAAGAAACCACTATACCTTAACGATCTATTTGGAAATTAAATAAAAAAGGAAGTTTAATAGAAAAGTAAATTGAATAAACATGGAAGCTGAATAAAAATAAAAATGGAAGTTACAGAAAATTAAAAATGGAAGTTCAATCCTGAAACCACTATACCTTAACGATCTATTTGGAAATTACATAAAAAAGGAAGTTGAGTAGAAAAGAAATTTGAATAAAAAAGGAAGTTAAATAAAAATAAAAATGGAAATTGCAGAAAATTAAAAATGAAAGTTCATTCATGAAACCACTATACCTTAACGATCTATTTGGAAATTAAATAAAAAAGGAAGTTAAATTGAAAAATCACTTGAATAAAAATGGAAGCTGAATAAAAATAAAAATGGAAGTTCCAGAAAATTAAAAATGGAAGTTCATCAAAGAAACCACTATACCTTAACGATCTATTTGGAAATTAAATAAAAAATGAAGTTTAATCAAAAAGTAAATTGAATAAAAATGGAAGTTGAACAAAAATAAAAGTGAAAGTTGCATAAAATTAAAAATGGTAGTTCAATCCAGAAACCAGTATACCTTAACGATCTATTTGGAAATTAAATAAAAAAGAAAGTTGAATAGAAAAATAACTTGAATAAAAATGGAAGTCGAATAAAAATAAAAATGGAAGTTGCAGAAAATTAAAACTGGAAGTTCATTCAAGAAACCATTATACTTTAACGATCTATTTGAAAATTAAATAAAAAATGAAGTTTAATAGAAAAGTGAATTGAATAAAAATGGAAGTTGAATAAAAATAAAAATGAAAGTTGCATAAAATTAAAAATGGAAGTTCAATCCAGAAACCCCTATACCTTAATGATCTATTTGGAAATTAAAGAAAAAAGGAAGTTGATTAGAAATGAAACTTGATTGAAAAAGGAAGTTAAATAAAAATAAAAATGGAAGTTCATTCAAGAAACCTGTCACGACCCCATTCCGCCCCTAGTAGAATGGTGTCGTGATGGCCAGTAATCTGAGATTACCGAAGGCCAACTTTCAAAATTCACACACAATCAGAGTATTAGATATGGGGCTAACATGTGCAGAAGCAATATTTTTAAATCTAAGTAGTCCATAAGAGCTGTGCATAGATCAAATGAAATGACATACATCTTAGCATGGTTTTACAACTTGAATACAAATAAAATAAAGTACATGTTACATCTTGATCAAAAGGCTTCTCAAGCCGACATATACAAAATACATGAAATATAAAGTCAAGAAGCATAATCTTCAAGATTGCAGACATAACATGGATCAAACATCATCTTGCAAATAACACATCTCGGCGTCACCGCCTTCATGCTTGTTACCTACATATATATATAAGGAGAGGGTGAGCTTGGATACTCAGTGAATGGTATAAGTAATAAAGGGGTTAAATGAATGATTCCCGAGGTCCTTGTCAAAACAATACATATATCATAGCTTGTTCAAAACATGGGATGGATCAAGTTCATCAATCAAATCTTGGTCTTTCAAATCTTCTTGGGATGTTTAATAACATCTACATAATACATGGGCTGATGACATTCCTGACGAAACAAACCCACCCGTTCATAGACCGTCGGTGACAAATCCACCCGTTCACAGATCGTCGGTGGGGCCATCCGTTCATAGACCGTCGATGACAAATCCACCCGTTCACAGACCGTCGGTGGGGCCATCCATCATAGACCGTCGATGACAAATATCTCTCAAACATGATGCTACATGGGCTTAAAGTCCCCTAGCAGGGGAGGACTTGTGCTACAAAAGTTTAGAGTCCCCTAGCACGTACGGACTTTCCAAGAATGCCATCCAAAACAAGGCTAATACTTGATATACAAAATAGGGATTATCATTCATGCTTAACAATACTTTTCAAAACAAGCAAAGCGAAGCTTTAACAAAACGTTATAACATAGCTTTATTAGAAATACCACTCACATAGTTCTTGGGACGTCGGGATCAAGGCAAAGGTCCAAGTCCTACAAACACATGGCAAAGTCTATTGAATGTACTCTTAAAAACAAGCTTTACATGAATGCAAATGATCTAGGGAAAACATGCTGGAAAACATCTAGGGAAAACATGCTGGGTACCAACCAGGTCTTGGAATGGATGCACAGAAATGATCTAGGCAAAAATGACCTAGCTGAGTGAACTTAGGAGGTCTTGGCCGAGGTCCCACACCTCTTGGCCGAGGTGTGGTTACCTAGGCTTCAGTATGCAGCTGCCTGCTGAGGTGTTACAAGGTGCCGGCAAGGGTGTACCATGGTCGGCCTAGGTGTGCAGTGGTTAGCCTAGGTGTGCATGCAAGATAAACTAACGTGCAAGTGATCATGCAAGGTAGGCCAATGTCACGACCCCATACCGCCCCTAGTAGTTTGGTGCCGTGATGGCCAGTAATCTGTGATTACCGAAGGCCAACTTATAAAAAAATCAACACACAATCAGAGTATAAAATATGGGGCTTACAAGTGCGGAAGCAATACGTACTGAATCTAAATAGTCCATGAGAGTCGTGCATAAGTCCAATGAAATGACATACATCTTGATAAAGTCTTACAATTTAGATACAATAAGGAAATGAGATACAAAATACATCTTGACCAAAAGGCTTCTCAAGCCGACGTATACAAGTACACAAGAAATATAAGTTAAGAAGCATGATCTTCAAGATGATACAAAATGCTAATCCAAAACATGTCGGCAATGCACCCAAAAACACATCGGCATCACGTCTAGGCCTCAATGCCTTCTTGCTCATCACCTACATATATATATAGAGAGGGTGAGCTTGGATACTCAGTGAATGATATTAGAAATAAAGGCTTTTGCATGATTGATATCCAAGATCTCTTTCAAAACAATACATAGTATACTTTACAATCAAGAGGAAAATCAAGTTCGTTGCCGGCCTTTCAAGTTTCTTGGATGTTAATGACATCTACATATTACAAGAGCGATGACATATCAAGACAAGAGTGCAATTACATTATAGTCCCCTGCAACTAAGGACTTTCAAGACAAGAGTGCAGTTGCATTATAGTCCCCTGCAACTAAGGACTTTCAAGACAAGAGTGCAGTTGCATTATAGTCCTCTGCAACTAAGGACTTTCAAGACAAGAGTGCAGTTGCATTATAGTCCTCTGCAACTAAGGACTTTCAAGACAAGAGTGCAGTTGCATTATAGTCCCCTGCAACTAAGGACTTTCAAGACAAGTCATCAAAACAAGATAGTAATTGATATACAAATAGGGATAGTCATTCATGCTAAGTCAAATACTTTTCAAAACAAGCAAGGCGAAGCTTTAACAAACCGTTATAACATAACTTTATTAGAAATACCACTCACATAGTTCTTCAAACGTCGGGGTCGAGACAAGCCCAAGTCCTACAAATACATGGCAAAGCCTATTGAATACACTTTCAAACAAGTTTCGTATGTATGCCAATGATTTCGGAAAAACATGCTGGGCACTAACCAGGTCTAGGCCGAGGTTCCACACCTCCTTGCCGAGGTGTGTCCCCGAGGGCCACATGCAAGGAAAAGAGGTCGGGAAACTCTGGGTTTCCCTCTGCTGATGAACATGAAGAACATGAGCGTGAAAAACATGAAAAATATGAATGTTCAATCACAACCTGTTATCACAAATCTGGGATTTTCATGCTACGAGTTTGAAACCATGGACCTGGGTACCCGTACTTGAAGTTCAAACGGAAATAAACACAAAAACATGATTCTTTACACAAGCTTTCGGATAAAACAAGACTTTTCCTCAAGAACGTATGGATATTATTTTCTCTTTCTAAAATCGGTTTCAAATTGATGCATGACGTGCAGAACAGGTTCGATCATGCAATGCAGCTAGATAAACACAAGGAACAACAAGAGCAAGCTAAGGATCTAACCTCAATACACGAATCTAACGCTTCGATCTCTTGGAATCAAGTTTGAAGACTTACTTTCTCACTCTAAAACTCCTTCTTCCTCCTAGAGCTTCTCTCCCTAAAATGCAAGGTTATGATACCAAATGATAGTTTCCTTTACCCGGTTCTGGGGTTAACCCTCTGCGGGGACACGTGGCAGCGACTGGTTGGGTTTTCCCTGAAAAGGTGGCTGACAGACCAGACAAAGCATGGCGAAAGGGTGTTCAACAAGTAAAGCGGTATGGGCTCTCTGACGAGGCAATGACATCGGCTAATAACAAGGCGTATCTAACAAGCTACACGAAATGTCACTCCGGCAAGGGGTGACATCGGCTAACAAAAGGGGTTCGGCAACTAAGGTGACAATGACCTCGGCTAGGAGAGACAACACTTGACTAAGCTGTGCCACATCTTGGCCTAGATGTGCCACACCTCGGTCTAGGTCATACCACTCCAGGACGAGATCACTTAGGTGCGAAGGTAACATCTCGGCCAATGCATCAAGGCAAGGATGGAGGTCAACAAAGGGGTTCCAAGATACTTCTAGGCTGAGTATGACCTCGGCTTGGAATGGTCTAGTCGTAACGTAACCTAGGCTTGGCATAACATCGGCTAATCATAACTTAGGCAAGGCGTGACCTAGGTTTCACACCAAGGAAGGAGCAAGGCGAGCACACAACACTTAGACAAATCACAAACATACACATGCAAGCTTAACAAGCCATAATCATACAGATGCTCATGAACATGATTAAGACGCAAAAATGTGGGTTCTTACAGCCAAGGTGAGATACGATGCTTGGCCTAAGTATGTGATCTAGGCAAAAGTGGTCTCGGTGATCACACCTAGGGAAATGAAGCCTGGAAATCTGGGTTTCATCCTTGAAGAACATGGGCATGAAGAACATGAAGAACATGAATGCTAAAATCATAACTTGTTATTATAAAATCTGAGGTTTCATGCTATGAGTTCAAAAACATGGACCTTGGTACCCATACTTGAAGATCATATGAAAACAAACACGAAAACATGGATCTTGATACAAACTTTCGGATCAAAATATGGCTTTTCCTCAAGAACACATGAATATCGCTTTCTCTTTCTAAAACCGAACTTCAAAGCAATGCATGGTTCATGAAACATGCTAGATCATGCAATGTGATTAGATCAACATAAAGAATAACAAGAGTAGATCACGAATCTAACCTTAAAACACGGATCTAACCTTAAAACACGGATCTAACGGTTCGATCTCTAGGGATCAAGCTTGGAAATCTGCCTCTCTCTAGAATTCCTCTTCCTCTTCCTCTTCCTAGAGCTTCTCTCTTTTCTAAGACAAGGATATAGCAAATGATATGTTTTTCTCTCTCTACCGGCTGATTTAACCCTCTGCAGGGACACGTGGCACTACCGGATTGGTTCTCCACAAAAGGTGATAGAAAGACAAGACAAGTGTATGACAAAATGTGTACAACAAGCTAGATGACATGGGCACTCCGGCAGGTAATGATCTCGGCTAAGGACATAGGCTTCAGCAAGTAAGGTCTCAATGATCTCGGCTAGGAAGGATAAGACTTGGCCAAGCTGTGCCATACCTCGGCCTAGATGTGCTACACCTCGGTCTAGGTCATTCCAGTCCCGGAACAAGATCACTAGGTGCAAGGATCAAGGATCTAGGGCGCCTAGATGATAACATCTCGGCCTAGATGATGCACATCTTGGCCTAGGTGATGCACACCTCGGCCTAGATGATGACATCTCGGCCAATATGCCTAGGTGATAGTGGAGGTCAACCAAAGTGGTTCCAAGATGGTCCTAAGGGTAAGAGGTTCAAAGGTGTGACCTAGGCTTGGTATGACCTAGGCTTAACATGACCTAGGCTTGGCATGACCTAGGCTTGGCATGACCTAGGCTTAACATGACCTAGGCTTGGCATGACCTAGGCTTGACATGACCTAGGCTTAACATGACCTAGGGTTGGCATGACCTAGGCTTGACATGACCTTGGCTTGGCATGACCTAGGCTTGGCATTACCTAGGCTTGACATGACCTAGGCTTGGCATGACTTAGGCTTGACATGACCTAGGCTTCACAAGACCTAGGCTTGGCATGACCTAGGCTTGGCATGACCTAGGCTTAACATGACCTAGGCTTGGTATGACCTAGGCTTGACATAGCAGGGGAGGAAAAAATCATGCAAACAACACTTAAGCAAAACAAGACAAGATTCATGAATCCAAACTTAACAAGACAAAGTTATGTGAATACACATGAACATGACTAAGACATGAATATGGGTTGTTATGAAACCACTATACCTTAACGATCTATTTGGAAATTAAATAAAAAAGAAAGTTGAATAGAAAAAGAACTTGAATAAAAATGGAAGTCGAATAAAAATAAAAATGAAAGTTGCAGAAAACTAAAAATGGAAGTTCATTCAAGAAACCACTATACCTTAACTATCTATTTGGAAATTAAATAAAAAGGAAGTTTAATAGAAAAGTAAATTGAATAAAAATAAAAATGAAAGTTGCATAAAATTAAAAATGGAAGTTCAATCCAGAAACAACTGTACCTTAACATCTATTTGGAAATTAAATAAAAAACGAAGTTGAGTAGAAAAGAAACTTGAATGAAAAAGGAAGTCAAATAAAAATAAAAATGGAAGTTGCAGAAAATTAAAAATTGAAATTCATTCAAGAAACCACTATACCATAACGATCTATTTGGAAATTAAATAAAAAAGGAGGTTGAATAGAAAAATGACTTGAATAAAAATGGAAGTCGAATAAAAATAAAAATGGAAGTTGCATAAAAATAAAAATGGAAGTTCATTCAAGAAACCACTATACCTTAACGATCAATTTGGGAATTAAATAAAAAAGGAAGTTTAATAGAAAAGTAAATTGAATAAAAATGGAAGTTGAATAAAAATAAAAAATGAAAGTTGCATAAAATTAACAATGGAAGTTCAATCCAGAAACCACTATACCTTAACGATCTATTTGGAAATTAATCAAAAAAGGAAGTTGAGTAGAAAGGTAAATTGAATAAAAATGGAAGTCGAATAAAAACAAAAATGGATGTTGCAGAAAATTAAAAATGGAAGTTCATTCATGAAACCACTATACCTTAACGATCTATTTGAAAATTAAATAAAAAAGGAAGTTTAATAGAAAAGTAAATTGAATAAAAATAGAAGTTGAATAAAAATAAAAATGAAAGTTGCATAAAATTAACAATGGAAGTTCAATCCAGAAACCACTATACTTTAACGATCTATTTGGAAATTAATTAAAAAAGGTAGTTGAGTAGAAAAGAAACTTGAATAAAAAAGGAAGTTAAATAAAAATAAAAATGGAATTTACAGAAAATTAAAAATGGAAGTTCATTCAAGAAACCGCTATACCTTAACGATCTATTAGGAAATTAAATAAAAAAGGAAGTTGAATAGAAAAGTAAATTGAATAAAAATGGAAGTAGCATAAAATTAAAAATGGAAGTTCATTAAAGAAACCACTATACCTTATCGATCTATTAGGAAATTAAATAAAAAAGGAAGTTGAATAGAAAAATAACTTGAATAAAAATGGAAGTTGAATAAAAATATAAATGGAAGTTGCATAAAATTAAAAATAGAAGTTCATTAAAGAAACCACTATACCTTAACGATCTATTTGGAAATTAAATAAAAAAGGAAGTTTAATAGAAAAGTAAATTGAATAAAAATGGAACGTGAATAAAAAGAAAATTGAAAGTTGCATAAAATTAAAAGTGGAAGTTCAATCCAAAAACCAGTATACCTTAACGATCTATTTGGAAATTAAATAAAAAAGGATGTTGAATAGAAAAGAACCTTGAATAAAAAAAAAAGTTGAATAGAAATAAAAATGGAAGTTGCAGAAAATTAAAATTGGAAGTTCATTCAAGAAACCACTATACCTTAACGATCTATTTGGAAATTAAATAAAAAAGGAAGTTGAATAGAAAAATAAATTGAATAAAAAAGGAAGTCGAATAAAAATAAAAATGGAAGTTGCAGAAAATTAAAAATGGAAGTTCATTCAAGAAACCACTATACGTTAACGATCTATTTGTAAATTTGATAAAAAAGGAAGTGTATTAGAAAAGTAAATTGAATAAAAATGGAAGTTGAATAAAAACAAAAATGAAAGTTGCATAAAATTAAAAATGGAAGTTCAATCCAGAAACTACTATACCTTAACGATCTATCCGAAAATTAAATAAAAAAAGGATGTTTAATAGAAAAGTAAATTGAATAAAAATGGAAGTTGAATAAAAATAAAAGTGAAAGTTACATAAAATTAAAAATGGAAGTTCAATCTCGAAGCGAGTATACCTTAATGATATATTTGGAAATTTAATAAAAAGGTCAGTTGAATAGAAAAATAACTTGAATAAAAATGGAAGTCGAATAAAAATAAAAATGGAAGTTGCAGAAAATTAAAAATGGAAGTTCATTCAAGAAATCACTATACCTTAATGATCTATTTGGAAATTAAATAAAAAAGGAAGTTGAATAAAAATGGAAGTCGAATAAAAATAAAAATGGAAGTTGCAGAAAATTAAAAATGAAAGTTCATTCAAGAAACCACTATACCTTAATGATCTATTTGGAAATTAAATAAAAAAGGAAGTTTAATTGAAAAGTAAATTGAATAAAAATGGAAGTTGAATAAAAAGAAAAGTGAAAGTTGCATAAAATTAAAAATGATAGTTCAATCCAGAAACCAGTATACCTTAACGATCTATTTGGAAATTAAATAAAAAAGATGTTGAATAGAAAAGAAACTTGAATAAAAAAAGAAGTTGAATAGAAATAAAAATGGAAGTTGCAGAAAATTAAAATTGGAAGCTCTTTCAAGAAACCACTATACCTTAACGATCTATTTGGAAATTAAATAAAAAATGAAGTTGAGTAGAAAAGAATCTTGAATGAAAACGGAAGTTAAATAAAAATAAAAATGGAAGTTGCAGAAAATTAAAATTGGAAGTTCATTCAAGAAACGACTATACCTTAACGATCTGTTTGGAAATTAAATAAAAAAGGATGTTGAATAGAAAAGAAACTTGAATAAAAAAAGAAGTTGAATAGAAATAAAAATGGAAGTTGCAGAAAATTAAAATTGGAAGTTCTTTCAAGAAACCACTATACCTTAACGATCTATTTGGAAATTAAATAAAAAATGAAGTTGAGTAGAAAAGAAACTTGGATGAAAAAGGAAGTTAAATAAAAATAAAAATGGAAGTTGCAGAAAATTAAAATTGGAAGTTCATTCAAGAAACGACTATACCTTAACGATCTATTTGGAAATTAAACAAAAAATGAAGTTGAGTAGAAAAGAAACTTGAATGAAAAAGGAAGTTAAATAAAAATAAAAATGGAAGTTCATTCAAGAAACCACTATACCTTAACGATCTATTTGGAAATTAAATAAAAAAGGAAGTTGAATAGAAAAATGACTTGAATAAAAATGGAAGTCGAATAAAAATAAAAATGAAAGTTGCATAAAATTAAAAACGGAAGTTCATTCAAGAAACCACTATATCTTAACGATCCATTTGGAAATTAAATAAAAAAGGAAGTTTACTAGAAAAGTAAATTGAATAAAAATGGAAGTTGCAGAAAATTAAAAATGGAAGTTCAATCCAGAAACCAGTATACCTTAATGATCTTTTTGGAAATTAAATAAAAAAGGAAGTTGAGTAGAAAAGAAATTTGAAGAAAAAAGGAAGTTAAATAAAAATGAAAATGGAAGTTGCAGAAAATTAAAAATGGAAGTTCATTCAAGAAACCACTATACCTTAACGATCCATTTGGAAATTAAATTAAAAAGGAAGTTTAATAGAAAAGTAAATTGAATAAATATAGAAGTTGAATAAAAATAAAATTGAAAGTTCAATCCAGAAACCAGTATTCCTTAACGATCTTTTTGGAAACTAAATAAAAAAGGAAGTTGAGTAGAAAAGAAACTTGAATAAAAAAGGAAGTTAAAGAAAAATGAAAATGGAAGTTGCAGAGAATTAAAAATGGAAGTTCATTCAAGAAACCACTATACCTTAACGATCTATTAGGAAATTAAATAAAAAAGGAAGTTGAATAGAAAAATAGCTTGAATAAAAATGGAAGTTGAATAAAAATAAAAATGGAAGTTGCATAAAATTAAAAATGGATGTTCTTTAAGAAACCACTATATCTTAACGATCTATTTGGAAATTAAATAAAAAAGGAAGTTGAGTAGAAAAGAAACTCTAATAAAAAAGGAATTTAAATAAAAATAAAAATGGAAGTTGCAGAAAATTAAAAATGGAAGTTCATTCAAGAAACCACTATACCTTAACGATCTATTCGGAAATTAAATAAAAAAGGAAGTTGAATAGGAAAGAAACTTGAACAAAAAAAGAAGTTGAATAGAAATAAAAATAGATGTTGCAGAAAATTAAAATTGGAAGTTCATTCAAGAAACCACTATACCTTAACGATCTATTTGGAAATTAAATAAAAAAGGAAGTTTAATAGAAAAGTTAATTGAATAAAAATGGAAGTTGAATAAAAATAAAAATGAAACTTGCATCAAATTAACAATGGAAGTTCAATCCAGAAACCATTTCACCTTAACGATCTATTTGGAAATTAAAAAAAAAAAGGAAGTCGAATAGAAAAGAAACTTGAATGAAAAAGGAAGTTAAATAAAAATAAAAATGGAAGTTGCAGAAAATTAAAAATGGAAGTTAATTCAAGAAACCACTACATCATAACGATCTATTTGGAAATTAAATAAAAAAGGAAGTTTAATAGAAAAGTAAATTGAATAAAAATGGAAATTGAATAAAAATAAAAATGAAAGTTGCATAAAATTAAAAATGGAAGTTCAATCCAGAAACAACTGTACCTTAACATCTATTTGGAAATTAAATAAAAAAGGAAGTTGAGTAGAAAAGAATCTTGAATGAAAAAGGAAGTCAAATAAAAATAAAAATGGAAGTTGCTGAAAATTAAAAATGGAAGTTCATTCAAGAAACCACTATACCTTAACGATCCATTTGGAAATTAATAAAACAAGCAAGTTGAATAGAAAATGACTTGAATAAAAATGGAAGTCGAATAAAAATAAAAATGGAAGTTGCATAAAAATAAAAATGGAAGTTCATTCAAGAAACCACTATACCTTAACGATCTATTAGGAAATTAAATAAAAAGGAAATTGAATAGAAAAATAACTTGAATAAAAATGGAAGTTGCATAAATTTAAAAATGGAAGTTCATTAAAGAAACTACTAGACCTTAACGATCTATTTGGAAATTAAATAAAAAAGGAAGTTTAATAGAAAAGTAAATTGAATAAAAATGGAAGGTGATTAAAAAGAAAGTGAAACTTGCATAAAATTAAAAGTGGAAGTTCAATCCAAAAACCAGTATACCTTAACGATCTATTTGGAAATTAAATAAAAAAGGATGTTGAATAGAAAAGAACCTTGAACAAAAAAAGAAGTTGAATAGAAATAAAAATGAATGTTGCAGAAAATTAAAATTGGAAGTTCATTCAAGAAACCACTATACCTTAACGATCTATTTGGAAATTAAATAAAAAAGGAAGTTGAATAGAAAAATAACTTGAATAAAAATGGAAGTCGAATAAAAATAAAAATGGAAGTTGCAGAAAATTAAAAATGGAAGTTCATTCAAGAAACCACTATACGTTAACGATCTATTTGTAAATTTGATAAAAAAGGAAGTGTATTAGAAAAGTAAATTGAATAAAAATGGAAGTTGAATAAAAATAAAAATGAAAGTTGCATAAAATTAAAAATGGAAGTTCAATCCAGAAACTACTATATCTTAACGATCTATCTGAAAATTAAATAAAAAAGGATGTTTAATAGAAAATAAATTGAATAAAAATGGAAGTTGAATAAAAATAAAACTGAAAGTTGCATAAAATTAAAAATGGAAGTTCAATCCAGAAGCCAGTATACCATAATGATCTATTTGGAAATTTAATAAAAGGGTAAGTTGAATAGAAAAATAACTTGAATAAAAATGGAAGTTGCAGAAAATTAAAAATGGAAGTTCATTCAAAAAATCACTATACCTTAACGATCTATTTGGAAATTAAATAAAAAAGGAAGTTGAAAAAAAATGGAAGCCGAATAAAAATAAAAATGGAAGTTGCAGAAAATTAAAAATGGAAGTTCATTCAAGAAACCACTATACCTTAACGATCTATTTGGAAATTAAATAAAAAAGGAAGTTTAATTGAAAAGTAAATTGAATAAAAATGGAAGTTGAATAAAAAGAAAAGTGAAAGTGGCATAAAATTAAAAATGGAAGTTCAATCCAGAAATCAGTATACCTTGACGATCTGTTTGGAAATTAAATAAAAAAGGTTGTTGAATAGAAAAGAAACTTGAACAAAAAAAGAAGTTGAATAGAAATAAAAATGGAAGTTGCAGAAAATTAAAATTGGAAGTTCTTTCAAGAAACCTCTATACCTTAACGATCTATTTGGAAATTAAATAAAAAATGAAGTTGAGTAGAAAAGAAACATGAATGAAAAAGGAAGTTAAATAAAAATAAAAATGGAAGTTGCAGAAAATTAAAATTGGATGTTCATTCAAGAAACCACTATACCTTAACGATCTATTTGGAAATTAAATAAAAAATGAAGTTGACTAGAAAAGAAATTTGAATGAAAAAGGAAGTTAAATAAAAATAAAAATGGAAGTTGCAGAAAATTAAAAATGGAAGTTCATTCTGGAAACCACTATACCTTAACGATCTATTTTGAAATTAAATAAAAAAGGAAGTTGAATAGAAAAATGACTTGAATAAAAATGGAAGTCGAATAAAAATAAAAGTTGAAGTTGCATAAAATTAAAAATGGAAGTTCATTCAAGAAACCACTATACCTTAACTATCAATTTGGAAATTAAATAAAAAAGGAAGTTTAATAGAAAAGTAAATTGAATAAAAATGAAAGTTGAATAAAAATAAAAGTGGAAGTTGCAGAAAATTAAAAATGGAAGTTCAATCCAGAAACTAGTATACCTTAATGATCTTTTTGGAAATTAAATAAAAAAAGAAGTTGAGTAGAAAAGAAACTTGAATAAAAAAGGAAGTTAAATAAAAATGAAAATGGAAGTTGCAGAAAATTAAAAAAGGAAGTTAATTGAAGAAACCACTATACCTTAACGATCCATTTGGAAATTAAATAAAAAAAGAAGTTTAATAGAAATGTAAATTGAATTAAAATACAAGTTGAATAAAAATAAAAATGTAAGTTCAATCCAGAAACCAGTATTCCTTAACGATCTTTTTGGAAATTTAATAAAAAAAGAAGTTGAGTAGAAAAGAAACTTTAATAAAAAAGGAAGTTAAATAAAAATGAAAATGGAAGTTGCAGAAAATTAAAAATGGAAGTTCATTCAAGAAACCACTATACCTTAACGATCTATTAGGAAATTAAATAAAAAAGGAAGTTGAATAGAAAAATAGCTTGAATGAAAATGGAAGTTGAATAAAAATAAAAATGGAAGTTGAATAAAATTAAAAATGGATGTTCTTTAAGAAACCACTATACCTTAACGATCTATTTGGAAATTAAATAAAAAAGGAAGTTGAGTAAAAAAGAAACTTGAATGAAAAAGGAAGTTAAATAAAAATAAAAATGGAAGTTGCAGAAAATTAAAAATGGAAGTTTATTCAAGAAACCACTATACCTTAACGATCTATTCGGAAATTAAATAAAAAAGGAAGTTGAATAGGAAAGGAGCTTGAACAAAAAAAGAAGTTGAATAAAAATAAAAATGGAATTTGTAGAAAATTAAAATTTGAAGTTCATTCAAGAAACCACTATACCTTAACGATCTATTTGGAAATTAAATAAAAAAGGAAGTTTAATAGAAAAGTAAATTGTATAAAAATGGAAGTTGAATAAAAATAAAAATGAAACTTGCATAAAATTAACAATGGAAGTTCAATCTAGAAACCATTATACCTTAACAATCTATTTGGAAATTAAATAAAAAAGGAAGTTGAATAGAAAAGAAACATGAATGAAAAAGGAAGTTAAATAAAAATAAAAATGGAAGTTCCAGAAAATTAAAAATGGAAGTTCATTCAAGAAACCACTACATCTTAACTATC
Organism: Camellia sinensis; assembly: GCF_055761805.1. Classification (NCBI taxonomy): domain Eukaryota; kingdom Viridiplantae; phylum Streptophyta; class Magnoliopsida; order Ericales; family Theaceae; genus Camellia; species Camellia sinensis. The sequence goes on along the minus strand of NC_138962.1, from coordinate 7,589,902 downwards.
TATTTGGAAATTAAATAAAAAAGGAAGTTGAATAGAAGAATGACTTGAATAAAAATGGAGTTCCATAAAATTAAAAATGCAACTTCATTCAAGAAATCACTATACCTTAACGATCTATTTCGAAATTAAATATAAAAGGAAAGTGTAATAGAAAAGTAAATTGAATAAAAATGGAAGTTGAATAAAAATAAAAATGAAAGTTGCAGAAAATTAAAATGGAAGTTTAATCCAGAAACAGGTATACCTTAACGATCTATTTGGAAATTAAATAAAAAAGGAAGTTGAGTAGAAAAGAAACTTGAATTAAAAAGGAAGTTAAATAAAAATATAAATGAAAGTTGCAGAAAATTAAAAATGGAAGTTCATTCAAAAAAACCACAATACATTAACGATCTATTACGAAATTAAATAAAAAAGGAAGTTGAATAGAAAAATAATTTGAATAAAAATGGAAGTTACATAAAATTAAAAATGGAAGTTCTTCAAGAAACCACTATACCTTAACGATCTATTTGGAAATTAAATAAAAAAGGAACTTTAATAGAAAATAAATTGAATAAAAATGGAAGTTGAATAAAAATAAAAATGAAAGTTGCATAAAATTAAAAATGTAAGTTCAATCGAGAAACCACTTTACCTTAACGAACTATTTGGAAATTAAATAAAAAAGGAAGTTGAATAGAAATGATGCTTGAACAATAACAGAAGTTGAATAGAAATAAAAATGGAAGTTTCAGAAAATTAAAATTGGAAGTTCATTTAGGAAGCCACTATACCTTAACGATCTATTTGGAAATTAAATAAAAAAGAAAGTTTAATAGAAAAGTAAATTGAATAGAAATAGAAGTTGAATAAAAAATAAAATAAAACTTGCATATAATTAACAATGGAAGTTCAATCCAGAAACCACTATACCTTAACGATCTATTTGGAAATTAAATAAAAAAGGAAGTTTAATGGAAAAGTAAATTGAATAAAAATGGAAGTCGAAAAAAATAAAAACGAAAGTTGTATAAAATTAAAAATGGAAGTTCATTCAAGAAACCACTATACCTTAACGATCTATTTGAAAATTAAATAAAAAAGGAAGTTGAATAGAAATGATGCTTGAACAATAAAAGAAGTTGAATAGAAATAAAAATGGAAGTTGCAGAAAATTAAAATTGGAAGTTCATTTAGGAAGCCACTATACCTTAACGATCTATTTGGAAATTAAATAAAAAAGGAAGTTTAATAGAAAAGTAAATTGAATAAAAATGGAAGTCGAATAAAAATAAAAATGGAAGTTGCATAAAATTAAAAATGGATGTTCATTCAAGAAACCACTATACGTTAACTATCTATTTGGAAATTAAATAAAAAAGGAAGTTTAATAGAAAAGTAAATTGAAGAAAAATGAAAGTTGAATAAAAATAAAACTGAAAGTTGCAGAAAATTAAAAATGGAAGTTCAATCCAGAAACCAGTATGCCTTAACGATATATTTGGAAATTAAATAAAAAAGGAAGTTGAGTAGAAAAGAAACTTCAATAAAAAAGGAAGTTAAATAAAAATTAAAATGGAAGTTGCAGAAAATTAAAAATGGAAGTTCATTCAAAAAACCACTATACCTAAACGATCTATTAGGAAATTAAATAAAAAAGGAAGTTCAATAGAAAAATAATTTGAATAAAAATGGAAGTTGAATAAAAATAAAAATAAAAGTTGCATAAAATTAAAAATGGAAGTTCAATCTAGAAATAACTATACCATAACGATCTATTTGGATATTAAATAAAAAAAAGGGTGTTCAATAGAAAAGTAAATTGAATAAAAATGGAAGTTGAATAAAAATAAAAGTGAAAGTTGCATAAAATTAAAAATGGAAATTGAATCCAGAAACCAGTATACCTTAACGATCTATTTGGAAATTAAATAAAAAAGGAAGTTGAATAGAAAAATAACTTGAATAAAAATGGAAGTCGAATAAAAATAAAAATGGAAGTTGCAGAAAATTAAAAATGGAAGTTCATTCAAGAAATCACTATACCTTAACGATCTATTTGGAAATTAAATAAATAAGGAAGTGGAATAGAAAAATAACTTGAATAAAAATGGAAGTCGAATAAAAATAAAAATGGAAGATGCAGAAAATTAAAAATGGAAGTTCATTCAAGAGAGCACTATACGTTAACGATCTATTTGGAAATTAAATAAAAAAGAAAGTTTAATAGAAAAGTAAATTGAATAAAAATGGAAGTTGAATAAAAATAAAAATGAAAGTTGCACAAAATTAAAAATGGAAGTTCAATCTAGAAACCACTATACCTTAACGATATATTTGGAAATTAAATAAAAAAGGAAGTTGAGTAGAAAAGAAACTTGAATAAAAAAGGAAGTGAAATAAAAATAAAATTGGAAGTTACAGAAAATTAAAAATGGAAGTTCATTCAAGAAACCACTATACCTTAACGATCTATTTGGAAATTAAATAAAAAAGAAAGTTGAATAGAAAAATAACTTGAATAAAAATGGAACTCGAATAAAAATAAAAATGGAAGTTGCAGAAAATTAAAAATGGAAGTTCATTCAAGAAACCATTATACCTTGACGATCTATTTGGAAATTAAATAAAAAAGATAGTTTAATAGAAAAATAAATTGAATAAAAAAGGAAATTGAATAAAATTAAAAATGGAAGTTCAATCCAGAAACCACTATACCTTAACGATCTATTTGGAAATTAAATAAAAAAGAAAGTTTAATAGAAAAATAAATTGAATAAAAATGGAAATTGAATAAAATTAAAAATGGAAGTTCAATCCAGAAACCACTATACCTTAACGATCTATTTGGAAATTAAATAAAAAAGGAAGTTGAGTAGAAAAGAAGCCTGAATGAAAAAGGAAGTTAAATAAAAATAAAAATGGAAGTTCAAACCAGAAACCGCTATACCTTAACGATCTATTTGGAAATTAAATAAAAAAGGAAATTGAGTAGAAAAGAAACTTGAATGAAAAAGAAAGTTAAATAAAAATAAAAATGGAAGTTGCAGAAAATTAAAAATGGAAGTTCATTCAAGAAACCACTATACCTTAACGATCTATTTGGAAATTAAATAAAAAATGAAGTTGAATAGAAAAATGGCTTGAATAAAAATGGAAGTCGAATAAAAATAAAAATGGAAGTTGCATAAAATTAAAAATGGAAGTTCATTCCAGAAACCACTATACCTTAACGATCTATTTGGAAATTAAATAAAAAAGAAAGTTAATTGAAAAGTAAGTTGAATAAAAATGGAAGTTGAATAAAAATAAAAATGGTAGTTGCTGAAAATTAAAAATGGAAGTTCAATCCAGAAACCAGTGTACCTTAACGATCTATTTGGAAATTAAATAAAAAAGGAAGTTGACTAGAGAAGAAACTTGAATAAAAAAGGAAGTTAAATAAAAATAAAAATGGAAGTTGCAGAAAATTAAAAATGGAAGTTCATTCCAGAAACCACTATATCTTAACGATATCTTAGGAAATTAAATAAAAAATGAAGTTGAATTGAAAAATAACTTGAATAAAAATGGAAGTTGAATAGAAAAATAACTTGAATAAAAATGGAAGTTGAATAAAAATAAAAATGGAAGTTGCATAAAATTAAAAATGGAAGTTCTGTAAGAAACCACTATACCTTAACGATCTATTTGGAAATTAAATAAAAAATGAACTTTAATAGAAAAATAAATTGAATAAAAATCGAAGTTGAATAAAAATAAAAATGAAAGTTGCATAAAATGAAAAATGTAAGTTCAATTCAGAAACCACTATACCTTAACGATCTATTTGGAAATTAAATAAAATTGGAAATTGAATAGAAAAGAAGCTTGAACAAAAATAGAAGTTGAATAGAAATAAAAATGGAAGTTGCAGAAAATTAAAATTGGAAGTTCATTCAAGAAACCACTATACCTTAATGATCTATTTGGAAATTAAATAAAAAAGGAAGTTTAATAGAAAAGTAAATTGAATAAAAATGGAAGTTGAATAAAAATAAAAATGAAACTTGTAGAAAATTAACAATGGAAGTTCAATCCAGAAACCACTATACCTTAACGATCTATTTGGAAATTAAATAAAAAAGGAAGTTGAGTAGAAAAGAAACTTGAATGAAGAAGGAAGTTAAATAAAAATAAAAATGGAAGTTCATTCAAGAAACCACTATACCTTAACGATCTATTTGGAAATTAAATAAAAAAGGGAGTTTAATAGAAAAATAACTTATTAGTTAGTCCTATGGTATTACCCTGGAGGGGATTTTTGTGTTATTGACTGGTGATGTATTATATGAATCATTTTGTTGTTGACCGGTGTACTTGTAACGCCCTCAAAATAAACCCAATATATATATGTCATTGACATGCACTATTTAAAGAAAACAATTCATTAATTCATTCATCAGAGTATTACTAAATAAAAGCATTACATGTAACATCGAATAAAATGCCCTACAGGTTTACATCTTTCCAAGCCAACACTTGGATACAAAAAGATGAGTTCTAACTCAATACAAGAAAAGCCCTAGGCTTGGATGTTTACATGTACTAATAAATAAAGACAATTAACTAAAGATAGTCTTCGAAATCCAAATCCCTTCCAAGCTAAGTCCTTGGAGGTAGCTTATCACCTGAATCTGAAAATGATGTTCCCATATAGGGTGAGCCACAGCCCAGTAGAAATATACTAAACCACATATAAGCAATGAATAAAGAAATAGCATTCAACAGATGGTTAACCAAGATAATTAATTACTTCATTTTACAGTCTCATGACACTATTGTCTAAGACACGTTTTACTTTCCAATTTTATCAACATGGCTCAGAACCTGGCCAAACTTACAACAGTGAATTATATATATCATTTTCACATTCTCCCAATATCAACAAACAAATGAGACTCAAGCTCAATTCAAAACACTTCATACTTCCAGATTGATACACATTTTAGTGATGTATCAATAAAACACTTCTATATAAATAAGCACACATAAAAGTGATGCTAATGGAGTCCATCCCCTATCTCCTCCCAAACAAAATCCGGTTTAGAGGTCCATCCCCTATCTTCCCCTAAACCGTGGAGTACATCCCCTATCTCCTCCCACACACAAAAACAATGCATGCAAATGCAATGCTCAATCAATACACGTATTTTCTGTATCAATGCAATAGTCAAAATTAATGACTTAACCAATGTGATTAGTTTCAGTTATTCCTAATCCACATGCAATGTCTACAACAATCACGACTATCCTCCACCGATAGCCCAAAACAGTTATTTCTAAACTGAAAATAACCATGTCAACAATTCAATAGACAAATGATTCAAATTATCCAACTACGCCATTTAATCAATGATTTCCCCAATTCCATGAATTAATTATACAAATTAATTTAATAATACAACTAGGGTTTTTCCCAAAATTTACAAAGTATCCCCAACATATCAAAATACCAAAACTTAGAACAAAACCTATAAAATGGAGTAGGAAATCCCTACCTCAAAGAAAACAACCCAAATGGTGAAGACAGAGATGAGTGCCCAAATACCAATATGCTCCAAATCGCCAAATGTTCAGATTAAATGAAAGCCCTCGACTCCCTCTATATTTTTAATAAAGCAACTAGGGTAGAAACACCCTCTAAATAGATCAAATCTAAGAAAGAAGGTGAGTAGGGAGAGAGAGAAGTCAGACCTAGGGTTTGGAATCAAAAGAAGATGAAAAAGACTGATCAAAACCCGCTGCTGTGTATATAAACTGGACAGGCTCGCTCGAGCGAAGACTTGGTCGCTCGAGCGACCAGACACAAGAAGCTACGCTCGAGCCAAGGAAGCCTTGCTCGAGCCAGCAACCCAAAAGCTCGCTCGAGCGAAAGAAAACTCGATCGAGCGAAGAACTCAAACCCTCAGGTCTGAAACCAAACACACGCTCGAGCGAAGGAACTATAGCTCGAGCGAAGGATGAACTAACTCGCTCGAGCGAAGAAAAGCTCGCTCGAGCCAAGAATGCAAAGCTACAAATCCATACTGGACGCCATCTCTCGCTCGAGCGACCAAACCCCAGCTCGAGCGAAGAACCAAAACGACATCTCGCTCGAGCGACCAACTCCTCGCTCGAGCGAAAAACCAAAAACCTGGACAGCAACACTTGGTTTCTAAACCCAACCAACCTGAAACAAACCTGCCCAACACATCCTATAATTCCAAATGAGAAAAAAAAAGACAACAACAACAATTATACAATGACAGAATCTACGGAACCTAAGTCCGGATACAATAATCAAATGGGAAAAGACCGAGGTCGCTATAACCTCCCCCCCTTCAAAGAATTTCGTCCCCGAAATTAAGCTTAAGTTTTTGAAAACAGATTTTTCTCAATTCCCAATGATATTATATATCCATAATAAACAACTTGACCCAATACTGGTCACCTCATCTCTTTATTAAGAGGCATCTCACAATATATAAAAAAAACAACCAACATTTCAGCCTGTATCATTATTATGCATTAATCCTTCCAATGTTAGTAATTCCCATATCATATTCAATCGCATGATATATGCCACACAATCAACAATGTACTCAACAGATGCAATGTTACACTACACTTCTATAATGAAGCAAGTTTCAAGATATACCCATTTACCAATACAAACTCAATGTTTTACAACTTAAGACATATATAAAGCTCTTAAGTTTAACAATATAACAGAATCTAGTTATAAGATTACAAATCAACAAATATGTCCGGATATTTCTGGCGGACTTCCAATTCACGTTCCCAAGTGGCTTCCTCCACTCCGTGATGTTTCCACAAAACTTTCACCAAAGGGATGGTTTTGCCTCGCAAAACTTGATCCCGCCTATCCAAGACCCGAACCGGTCTCTCCTCATACGAGACATCCTCATCAACCACTAAATCGGTCCAATCCAACACATGTGATAGATCCGGCTCATACTTCCGAAGCATACTCACATGAAACACGTCATGTACTCCGGACAACTGCGGTGGTAAAGCTAAACGATAAGCAGCCTCGCCAATCCTCTCAAAGATCTCAAATGGTCCAATGAACCGAGGGGACAACTTCCCACTCTTCCCAAACCTCATCAAACCCCGTCTAGGTGATATCTTCAGAAAGACATGATCACCCACCTCAAACACCAAAGGTCTCCTCCTACGGTCGACATAAGATTTCTGACGACTCTGTGCTGTAACAAGCCTCTTACGGATAAGCTCAACTTTCTCCGTCGTTTGCCTCACCAACTCCGGACCCAACAGAGGTGCATCACCCACCTCGGCCCAACAAACAGGAGATCTACACGGTCGGCCATACAAGGCCTCAAATGGTGCCATACCGATACTAGACTGGAAACTGTTGTTGTAGGCAAACTCCACCAACGGCAAGTGCCTCTCCCATGACCCACTAAAGTCTAGAACACAACCCCGAAGCATATCCTCAAGGATCTGAATAGTACGCTCGGACTGCCCGTCAGTCTGAGGATGGTAAGCCGTGCTAAAGGTCAACTTAGTGCCTAAGGCACTCTGCAAACTCTGCCACAACCTGGCAGTAAAACGAGGATCTCTATCTGAGACGATCGTCACTGGGACCCCATGCAATCTCACTATGTCCCGAATGTATAGGTCGGCAAGATGATCTACCGAATCTCTCACGCGCATAGGAATGAAGTGCGCCGACTTAGTCAACCGGTCTACGACCACCCAAATAGCATCACTATCCCGCTGAGTCCTCGGAAGACCCATAACGAAGTCCATAGTGACGTGTTCCCACTTCCACTCGGCAATAGGCAAGGGTTGCAACAAACCCGCTGGCCGCTGATGTTCGGCCTTCACTTGCTGACAAGTAAGGCACTTAGATACGAAAGCTGCCACATCTCTCTTCATACCCTGCCACCAGAACTGGCGACCTAAATCCCGATACATCTTAGTGCCTCCCGGATGCACCGCAAGGCGTGAATGATGAAAATCTCAGAGTACCTCCTCTCGACAAGACTCTGGCACAAACAGACGGTCTCGGTATCTCACACTCAGGTCGGGATACACCGTCAAACCCTTCTCACCCTTCCCACCGGAAATCCTCTCACGGAGAGATTCTATCTCAAGGTCACCCCTCTGAGCCTCTAACACTCGAGTCACAAGTGTAGGCTGTGCAATAACAGAAAACAATGCCGCAGTCTCAACGGATTCGCCCAAAAGTAAATCAAACTCCCCAAGTGCACCCAACATCTCCCATTCTCGGATGGCTATACTAGCTATGTCACCAACAGGTTTCCTGCTAAGGGCATCGGCCACCACGTTGGCCTTTCCCGGATGATAATGCAACTCAAAGTCATAATCCTCTATGAATTCCATCCACCTCCTCTGCCTCAAGTTCAAGTCTTTCTGTGTAAACAAATATTTCAGACTCTTATGATCCGAGAATACCTCGAATCTCTCACCATAAAGATAATGCCTCCAAATCTTCAAGGCAAAAATCATAGCTGCTAACTCTAGATCATGCGTAGGGTAATTCTGCTCATGAATTTTCAACTGACGTGAACCATAGGCAACTACTTTCCCTTCTTGCATTAATACACAACCCAGACCCTCTCGTGAGGCATCACAATAGACTGCATAACCCAACCCTCTCTCTGGAATAATCAATACTGGAGCGGTGGTCAGTCTAACTTTCAACTCCTGGAATGACTTTTCACAAGTCTCACTCCATACAAATTTGACTCCCTTCCGAGTCAACCTAGTCAAAGGCGAAGCTAATCTGGAGAAATCTTTCACAAACCGGCGATAATACCCCGCTAACCCCAGAAAACTGCGGATCTCAAACACACTCTTAGGCTGTGCCCAATCTTGCACTGCCTCAGTCTTGGATGTATCAACAGACACTCCTTCCCCAGACACTACATGGCCTAAGAACTTGACCTCTTCCAGCCAGAACTCACACTTCCCAAACTTAGCATAAAGCTTATGGACTCTAAGTAACTCAAGCACCACTCTCAAGTGTTCCTTGTGCTTCTCCTCAGAAGGTGAATAGATAAGGATGTCATCCACGAATACGACTACAAAACGATCTAAAAATTCCCGGAATATCCGGTTCATCAAATCCATAAAAACTGCCGGTGCATTGGTGAGCCCAAATGGCATCACCAGAAACTCATAGTGGCCATACCGCGTACGGAATGCCGTTTTCAGAATATCCTCCTCCCTGACTCTTAACTGATGATAACCCGATCTCAAGTCTATCTTCGAGAAACAACGGGAACCCTTCAACTGATTGAACAGATCATCTATACGAGGCATAGGGTACTTATTCTTAACCGTAGCCCGATTCAATTTCCGGTAATCTATACAAAGTCTCAAAGCACCACCTTTCTTTTTAACAAAGAGGGCCGGTGCTCCCCACCGTGAAACACTAGGACGTATAAAACCCTTGTCTAGTAACTCCTGGAGCTGAATCTTCAACTCAACTAACTCGGCTGGGGAAAAACGATAAGGTGCCATAGAAATCGGCGCCGTGCCAGGCACTAGGTCAATAGAGAATTCAATCTCTCGATGCGGTGGCAAACCAACAAGATCCTCGGGAAAGACGTCCGAGTACTCACAAACCACCCTTGGCAACACAATCTGAGTCTCATCATCTTCACTAATCAAAAGGTTGGCAAGTAGACCACTAAGCTCACTCCGTCCTCGCGGAATATACCCCGGTGGTAACACATCACCAACCCGGTCCCCCAGAAAATGAAAATACTCTCCGCTCACGGTACAACAAGTGACCCTCTGGCGGTAGCAATCAATAACTGCCCGGTATGACGATAACCAGTCCATACCCAAAATAACATCGAAACCCCTCATAGGCATAACTACAAAGGAAAACGGGATTCTATGATAATCAACCTCTATATCACAACCCCTAATACCTTGTTTCAAAATCAATTCACCCCCAAGAGGTGACACTACACAAATAGGAGATGCTAGCTGTGCTAACTCCAACTCCAAAACAGATGCAAATGCAGCAGACACAAAGGAATGAGATGCACCCGTATCAATCAAAACATTAGCAACTGAGTTGCAAAACAAGAAGGTACCTCTCACAACTGATGGTGCTGGCACAAGATCCTGCGCGGTAACAGCATACACGCGCCCAAACGACCTCTGATCGACCTGCTCACCCCTAGGAGCATAAGATTGCTGCACCGACTGGGACGATGAAGCCCCCTGATTGGCCTTCGAGGCCTGACCCGACTGAGCTGGCTGCTGACCCTGAATCGGCCTCAAACCAGATGCACTTGGTGTGCCACCCAACTGCGGGCAATACCTCTTCATATGCCCTGGCTGACCACACTGATAACACGAGAGTGGCTGGCCTCTACCCTGACTCTGGCTCTGGGATCGAGCCGAAGATGATGCTGCTCTCTGCACTCCTCCCCTCTGAGGACAAACTGGAGACTTATGGCCCAGCTGGCCACACTTGAAACAGGTAATGTCTCCCTGACTGCCTTTCCCCGAACTAGCACTCGGCACAGGAAAAGTCGATCTAGAAAAGCTGCCCTGAGACTGCTGAGGATTAAAACCCTTCTGTCTCCTACCATCACTCTGACCATCCTGACTCCTCTTGGAGCCCTTCTGTCCTTCATCCTCCTCCTGCATCATGATTTCCATGTGGGCTGCAGCATCAACCATACGCCCATAATCCCGAATCATAGTTCCCCCAACTCTCAGCTTGAGGCCACGCCTCAACTTCTTCTCAAACTCAATACAACGGCGTTCCTCAGACGCCACCAACTCAGGTGCAAACCTGGACAAACTAGTAAATGCAGCCTCAAACTCGGCCACTGAAGAACTCGCCTGCTTAAGCTGACAAAACTGGTCTCGCAGCTTCTCCCTGACTGCCGGAGATAAAAACTTCTCCTGGAAAGCATTCACAAAAGCCTCCCACGTACCTCCTATACGCCCCTTAGTAAACTTCCACCACTGACCCGCATCCCTCTTCAACTGGAAAGATGCCAAGGTCACTTTCAACCCCTCGTCTTCGATACCAAGCATCTCAAATGTCTTCGTTGTCTGTTCGAGCCATTCATCTGCCTTAAGCGGCTCTTTAGGATCACCCACAAATTCATCCGGATTAGACCGGAAGAAGTCCCTCTTCAGAAAGGAAGGTCATGCATCCGCAATAACAGCCTGAGCTTGATTCTCAGCTCTGAGAATGCCTACTGACTCCCTGAATGCCCCTGCTATCTCTCGGGCTAGAGCACCCATAGCCTGCTGGCCTACTGGCTCGGCCACATTGGCCTGGCCAATTCCCTCTTGAACTGCCGGAATCTCCTTTGGCACAGGCACCTCCTGCCTACCCGGCCTACCACGCCTACCGCGTCCTCGTCCTCGTCCTGACATCCTAATAAAGGAAACAAAGACATTAGCACATTAATAAATGTGCCGAAGCTAAACACTCGCGTCTTAATGCAATGGACAACAATAATTCATTCCACGTAAGCACATAATCACATAAGCACCTACGAATTTCATTCCCGGATAATGATAGTCCCAATGCGTTACTATAGTTCCGGTTGGAAGCAGCAGTGATCAAGTGCCTTTCCAACAAGACTACTAGAAACTCAAGGGTCCAATCAACATCCTAGAAACTACATTCCATACCCACATAATCACATAAACATGTTATCACATAAGCATATAACATTACACTAAGTCTCTATCAAACGAGACGAACCCAATGTGATACTAATCACTTCCCACGTACCCAAAGTATTCAAACCCGGTACGCTCTGATACCAAGTTGTAACGCCCTCAAAATAAACCCAATATATATATGTCATTGACATGCACTATTTAAAGAAAACAATTCATTAATTCATTCATCAGAGTATTACTAAATAAAAGCATTACATGTAACATCGAATAAAATGCCCTACAGGCTTACATCTTTCCAAGCCAACACTTGGATACAAAAAGATGAGTTCTAACTCAATACAAGAAAAGCCCTAGGCTTGGATGTTTACATGTACTAATAAATAAAGACAATTAACTAAAGATAGTCTTCGAAATCCAAATCCCTTCCAAGCTAAGTCCTTGGAGGTAGCTTATCACCTGAACCTGAAAATGATGTTCCCATATAGGGTGAGCCACAGCCCAGTAGAAATATACTAAACCACATATAAGCAATGAATAAAGCAATAGCATTCAACAGATGGTTAACCAAGATAATTAATTACTTCATTTTACAGTCTCATGACACTATTGTCTAAGACACGTTTTACTTTCCAATTTTATCAACATGGCTCAGAACCTGGCCAAACTTACAACAGTGAATTATATATATCATTTTCACATTCTCCCAATATCAACAAACAAATGAGACTCAAGCTCAATTCAAAACACTTCATACTTCCAGATTGATACACACTTTAGTGCTGTATCAATAAAACACTTCTACATAAATATGCACACATAAAAGTGATGCTAATGGAGTCCATCCCCTATCTCCTCCCAAACAAAATCCGGTTTAGAGGTCCATCCCCTATCTTCCCCTAAACCGTGGAGTACATCCCCTATCTCCTCCCACACACAAAAACAATGCATGCAAATGCAATGCTCAATCAATACACGTATTTTCTGTATCAATGCAATAGTCAAAATTAATGACTTAACCAATGTGATTAGTTTCAGTTATTCCTAATCCACATGCAATGTCTACAACAATCACGACTATCCTCCACCGATAGCCCAAAACAGTTATTTCTAAACTGAAAATAACCATGTCAACAATTCAATAGACAAATGATTCAAATTATCCAACTACGCCATTTAATCAATGATTTCCCCAATTCCATGAATTAATTATACAAATTAATTTAATAATACAACTAGGGTTTTTCCCAAAATTTACAAAGTATCCCCAACATATCAAAATACCAAAGCTTAGAACAAAACCTATAAAATGGAGTAGGAAATCCCTACCTCAAAGAAAACAACCCAAATGGTGAAGACAGAGATGAGTGCCCAAATACCAATATGCTCCAAATCGCCAAATGTTCAGATTAAATGAAAGCCCTCGACTCCCTCTATATTTTTAATAAAGCAACTAGGGTAGAAACACCCTCTAAATAGATCAAATCTAAGAAAGAAGGTGAGTAGGGAGAGAGAGAAGTCGGACCTAGGGTTTGGAATCAAAAGAAGATGAAAAAGACTGATCAAAACCTGCTGCTGTGTATATAAACTAGACAGGCTTGCTCGAGCGAAGACTTGGTCGCTCGAGCGACTAGACACAAGAAGCTACGCTCGAGCCAAGGAAGCCCTGCTCGAGCCAGCAACCCAAAAGCTCGCTCGAGCGAAAGAAAACTCGATCGAGCGAAGAACTCAAACCCTCAGGTCTGAAACCAAACACACGCTCGAGCGAAGGAACTATAGCTCGAGCGAAGGATGAACTAACTCGCTCGAGCGAAGAAAAGCTCGCTCGAGCCAAGAATGCAAAGCTACAGGTCCATACTGGACGCCATCTCTCGCTCGAGCGACCAAACCCCAGCTCGAGCGAAGAACCAAAACGACATCTCGCTCGAGCGACCAACTCCTCGCTCGAGCGAAAAACCAAAAACCTGGACAGCAACACTTGGTTTCTAAACCCAACCAACCTGAAACAAACCTGCCCAACACATCCTATAATTCCAAATGAGAAAAAAAAAGACAACAACAACAATTATACAATGACAGAATCTACGGAACCTAAGTCCGGATACAATAATCAAATGGGAAAAGACCGGGGTCGCTATAGTACTGTCGGATGCTGAGGCACCATGTTCAGGTATCGTTTATGTATGCATATTGTTGTTTGTTTAACCCTCATGTATTGGGGAGTGTGTATGGAATCTCGAATCCTCTTTTTCTATTGAGAAGTTGTTAAAGGGGTCAATGATCCTGATGTTGTTGCTTGCTTGGTACCTGTATGTTGATTGGTATTTTGGGCTTTGCTAGTTAATGAGTCCGTGGTGACCCCATCGGTTGTGTAGGGGTAGTGTTCGTATTGTGATTGGCTATCAATTATTGGTTATGGTTTGTGAGTGGATTCTAGCAGCGTTCTTGAGAGGAAGAACAGGTTGTGTTCTAGGGTGACGAGAATAGCGTCGGTCAAATTGTCCTTCGTGATTGGATTGTTGTAATTGAGGTTTACCATGTCGGTCTTCGGTCGAGGAGATGAGCAGGCTTGCTATGTAGCCATGAGAGAGGGGAAGTAGTGATTCCCTTAGTCACAGTGTTGATGTGGTTCAATTTTAGGAGATCCGTTGAGATTCCAAAATTTGGAGGTTTGTGTGGGGAACTCCGTGTTTGGGGTTAGTGGCACATCAGTGTGTGGATTACTGAGTGTGGAGTTTATCGAGTTGATTAGTCAGCTGGTTGGTATCAGGTTTTGGGCTGACATCTATCACCTTGAGGTTAGTCTCATTCGTTGTAGACTTGTATGTTGATTAGGGAAAACTAAAACTAATCAAACATGTTATGTTAACGCATCTGACGGTTGGAATAATACATCAAGTTTTGTATCGATTGATTGAACTTGTATATGATAATTGCTTATATACATTGTATTGTGTAGGAGGAGATGGGGGATGTACTCCACGGTTTATTGAAAGATGGGGGATGGACCTCTAAACCGGATTTGTTTGATTTGATATAGCACTAAAATGTATATCCTTATCAATTGTGAAGTATAGAAATGTTTCTATGTTATATTGATACAACACCAAAATGTGTATCATTTGTGTATTAAGGAGGTATTATTGATGTGAGATATGATCTCTTTTGAATTGTTGGCCAGGTTCTGAGCCATGTTTATGATTTTAAATTGATTAAGTGAAGGAAGGTGGAATGAAATTGTAAAATCATAAATTTCTTATGCCTTGTGTGTTGTTAGCACAATTGTTATTTCTATTAACTATCATTATAGAAAGGTTGTGTTTCGTGTTGGTTGCGGCATCACTGTGTGAGTGATGGCTGTTGATGGTATTATTTTGGAAAGAAATGGAAAACAAAATTTTTTTCTAGTGGCTGGGCCACCTAAAGGCGTTGTGGAGAAATTGGTTTAATTCAAGGATTTTGAGGAATTCCAAATGAATCTTTTTGGCAAATAAACTGTGGATGGTTATGTGTTTTTGGATAACAACGTATTTGTGAAAAATGTTTACAAAACTTTTGAGTTTTGCGTTGAAAATGCAAGGTTTATTTTGAATTGTCTCATGAGCAAGAAAATTTTTTCCTTATATTAATGTAAAAGATTTGCCTTGATTATCCTTTGATTGGAAATTATGGTTGTTGAGTAGTGACTTAGCTTGAAGCGCTGGTCAGTTGTTGGTAAACTGTTTCGGAATGGTTGGTTTTGTTGTAGCTTTTGTGCCTATAGTGTTGTCATTTGGAACGTGTTCCCTTGGTTAGTCTCTTCCTTGGTAAGAGTGAATCGAAGGTTTGTAGGGAGAATAGTTCCTCTCCTAGTACTCGGGTGTTGGTGTTGTGCGATCAGTTGGCCTTGTGTTTTGGCATATCCTTAATTTCGGGGATGAAATTCTTTAAGGGGGGGAGGTTATAGCGATCCCAGTTATCCCTTTGTTGTTCTGTTGTTTTCCGGACGCGGTTCCGTGGAGTTGGTAGTTGTACCTATCGTGTTGTCAGCCTTTAAACTCTTTTGTTTGAGTTTTAGAATGTGTTGGGCTTGGTTGTTGCAGGTTGGTAGAGCTTTAGCTCCCATTGTCGTTGCCCAGTTTTTGAATCGTCCGCTCGAGCGGGTCTTCTTGGGCTTGAGCGGGGTTTACACACTTCCAGTATTTCGTGCCTCTGCAAAACTTCTGCAGATGTGTTTTGTACGCTCGAGCTGGTTTCTGGTGCTCGAGCGGCTCGCGCTCGAGCGGGACTGTTAATGAACAGGGTCTTCAAGCCATATTTAGATGAGTTTGTAGTTGTCTTCATTGATGATATATTGATCTATTCCAAGAGTAAAGCTAAACATGAAAGTCATTTGAGACTTGCCTTACAGATTTTGAGAGACCGGAAATTGTATGCTAAGTTTAACAAGTGCGAGTTTTGGCTTCCTACTATCTCATTCTTGGGTCATGTGATTAATGAAGAGGGTATCTCGGTTGACCCTAGCAAAATTGAAGCCATAGTGAATTGGCCGAGGCCGACTAATGTATCTGAGGTTCGTAGTTTTCTGGGCTTGGCAGGTTATTACAGGAAATTTGTGAAGGATTTCTCAAGGATTGCAATTCCACTGACGCAATTGACTAAAAAGGGAACACTGTATGAATGGACTAAAGATCGGGAGTCAGCTTTCTGGGAACTGAAGACGAGGTTAGTTACAGCACCCATACTCGTACTTCCATCAGGTAACGAAGAATTTCATATCTATAGCGATGCTTCACATAAGGGCTTGGGTTGTGTGTTAATGCAAGGGGGTAAGGTTATAGCTTATGCATCTCGTCAGTTGAAACCCCATGAGAAGAACTATCCTACCCATGATTTAGAATTAGCGGCCGTGGTGTTTGCTTTAAAGATTTGGCGTCACTATTTGTATGGAGCTTCTTGTCAGGTTTTTACAGACCATAAGAGTTTAAAGTACTTGTTCACTCAGAAGGAATTGAATTTGAGACAAAGAAGGTGGCTTGAGTTGTTAAAGGACTATGATATTCAAATTCAATATCACCCAGGTAAATCTAACAACGTGGCCGACGCTTTGAGCAGAAAGTCAGATGGAAATTTGGCGTGTTTGACCGTGATAGCAGTGGAGCCGACTATTGTTGATGAGGTAAAGGCAAGACAGATGGAAGATAAATTCTTCGAGAAAGTAGCCGAGGAGATTGTCACAAAGCCGAGATCAGGATACACCATCGAAAAACAAGTACTCAAGTTTGAAGGAAGGTTATGCGTGGCTGACATCCCAGAGTTGAAAGAGAGAATTTTACAGGAAGCTCATGGTTCCAAGTTTGCTGTTCATCCAGGAAGCACCAAGATGTATCAAGACGTGAAGCGGACCTTCTGGTGGCCAAATATGAAAAGAGAGATAGCCGAATTCGTGTCCCAATGTTTGCATTGTCAACAAGTGAAAGCAGAACATCAAAGACCGGCAGGACTTCTTCAACCTTTGCCGATTCCTGAGTGGAAATGGGAACACATCTCCATGGATTTTGTGGTAGGTTTGCCGAGGACGCAAAGAGGTATGGATTTAATTTGGGTTATCGTTGACAGGCTAACTAAGTCAGCACACTTCTTGCCAGTTAAAACTACGTTCAATGCCGACCGACTTGCCGAACTATATATAAATGAGATTATCAGACTTCACGGTGTGCCAGTGTCCATTGTGTCAGACCGAGATTCGAAGTTCGTTTCTAGATATTGGCAGAGCCTGCAAGGAGCCTTGGGAACTGAGTTGAGGTTTAGCACAGCTTTTCATCCCCAGACTGATGGGCAAACAGAAAGAACCATTCAGACACTTGAGGATATGCTCAGAATGTGTGTATTGGATTTCAAGGGAAGTTGGGAATCGCATCTGCCATTAGTAGAATTCGCATACAACAATAGTTATCAAGCCAGCATTAGAATGGCGCCGTACGAAGCCTTTGTATGGAAGGGAGTGCAGGTCACCGATATGTTGGGCCGAGGTGGGAGATACAGCTTTGATTGGCCCCGAGATAGTTCAAAGAACGACCGAAAAGATTAAGCTCATTCAGCAGAGGATTAGAACCGCGCAAAGTCGACAGAAGAGTTACGCCAACCAGAGGAGAAGGGAGCTAGAATTCGAGGTTGGGGATCACGTATTTTTGAGGATCTCGCCGATGACAGGAGTTTCAAGATTTGGAAAGAAAGGTAAATTGGCACCCTGATATGTTGGACCGTTTGAGATTCTTGAGAGAATTAACCCCGTGGCCTACAGACTTGCTTTGCCGCCAGATTTAAGCCAAGTCCACAATGTGTTTCATGTTTCGATGTTGAGGAAGTACATCTGAGATCCACTGCATATAATTGACCATTCTGGGATTACGGTTAATGAGGATTTGGGCTACGAGGAGAAACCAATGAGGATTACTGACAGGCAAGTGAGGTAGTTGAGAAACAAATCAACGCCAATGGTAAAGGTCGAATGGAAGGAGCATCATGGCACAGAAGCCACGTGGGAAAAGGAAGAGGATGTGAGAATCCGTTATCCGGAGTTGTTTACAGAGCAAGGTAATTTAAGTTTGGGGACCAAACTTCTTTAAGGGGGGTAGACTGTAGCAACCCTCACCTTACTCTTGTCATACTTGCATACATTCATGCATGGTCTTGTCTTGTTATGTTGTTTTGCAAGTTTTGCCTTGCCTTGTTTTGTTTAAGTGTTGCTCGCATGACTTTGTTCCTTGCTTGGTGTGTAGCCGAGGTCATCTTGAGCTTAGTTCACCTCTGAATCTTTGTGTTTAGAACTGTTTTGGAACCACTTGTTCAGCCCTCATCTTCACCTCGGGCTTTGTTTGCCGAGATGTTTTGCACTTAGTGATCCTTGCCCTTGGGCAGGTATGGCCTAGACCGAGGTGTGGCACACCCGGGCCAAGATGTGGCACAGCTTAGTCAAGTGTCGTCCTCCCTAGCCGATGTCCTTGTTACCCAGTTGCCGAAGCTTTGACTTTAGCCGATGTCATTACTTGCCGATGTGTCTTGCCTTAGCTTGCTGCATACGCTTTGCCATAGACTTGTCTTCTCAATCAATCACCTTTTGAGTTGAACCAACCCGATAGTGCCACGTGTCTGAGCTGAGGGTTAAGACAGTCGACAGACCTAGAAACAAATCATTTTGTCTCAAATCTTTGCCTTTAGAGAGAGAGGCTCTAGAGGAAGGAGGAGAAAGTTCTTGAGTGAGAATAGGTCTTCCAAGCTTGATCTTCGAGGTTTGAACCGTAGGATTCGAGTTTTGAGGTTAGAATCTTAACCTACTCTTGTTGTTCTCATTGATCATCTAGCTGCATTGCATGATCGGATCTGTTTTGCATGTCATGCATCGATTTGAAGTTGGTTTTGGAAGAGAAAAATAGTATTCATGTGTTCTTGAAGAAAAGTCTCGTTTTGATCCGAAAGTTTGGAACCAAAACCATGTTTTCGTGTTTATTCTTGCATGACCTTCTTGTATGGGTACCCAGGTCCCTGTTTTGAACTCATGGCATGAAATCTCAGATTTTTGTAACAAGTTGTGATCTTGCATTCATTTTTCCTCATGATCATGTTCATCATGTTCTTCATGTTCTTCAAAGGGAAACCCAGGTTTTCCCGACTTTGTTTTTGAATCAGGCCATTGGGACCACACCTCGGCAAGGAGATGTGGGACCTCAGCAAAGACCTGGTTGGTACCCAATGTGTCTTCATGAGACGGGAGCAGTGTTTAAACTCCCAGCATGTTTTGCTTTGCTTTTGACTTGGATCTGGTGAGAATGCCGGGATCAATTGCATGTATATAAAGCTTGTCTTGAGAATATGATTGCCATGTGATTGTAGGTCCTTGATCTTTGCTTTGAGCCTACACCTGAAGAACTAGGTGAGTGGTGCTTTTAATAAAGCTATGTTATACTGTTTTGATAAATCTTGCCTTGCTTTGTTTTGTCGAA
Organism: Camellia sinensis; assembly: GCF_055761805.1. Lineage (NCBI taxonomy): Eukaryota > Viridiplantae > Streptophyta > Magnoliopsida > Ericales > Theaceae > Camellia > Camellia sinensis. The sequence continues at coordinate 7,570,241 of NC_138962.1, read as the reverse complement.
AGTATTTTCTAAGCATGAATGAATAGCTCTGTTTTGATGTATCAAGTATAAGCTTTGTTTGATGTCATTCTTGAAAAGTCCCTTGTACTGGAGGACTCTAAACTTTCGCAGTACCAAGTATAAAAGTCCCTTGTGCTGGAGGACTCTAAACTTTCGCAGCACTAAGTATAAAAGGATACGGTCCTTTCTTGAGAAGACTATCGTGTTAAAGCGGGCTACGAGCCTAAGTAATACAAGACCATCGTGTTAAAAAGAGCTACGGGCTTAAGTAACATAAGTCCCTTGTGCTGGAGGACTATAAACTTTCGCAGTACTTTTGACTAATCGATTACGGATCGTGCAGTCTTTGTTTTGCCATTGACGGTTTACTGCGTGGGTTTGTTTGTTCGGAGAACTTGATCTGTGTTTTGCCGATGTCAGTAAGCATCCCTTGAGACTTGTAAGACTTGATAGATGAATATGGTTCATCCCTTGTTCTGATAAAGTTTTGACGTGTTTTGGTTCTGTAAGGACCTCGGCTAAATTCGTATGGTTTTGGCATATTTTGTTTGGAAAAGACTTCAGCTATATTCATGCAAAACCTTTATTACTTGTACCATTCACTGAGTATCCAAGCTCACCCCTCTTTATATATATGCAGGTGATGAGCAGGACGGCGGCGACGCCTAGATGTGTTTTGAAAGACTGTTTTGGATCCTTGATTTTTGGTCGGCTTTGTTTTGTATTCATGTCGGCGATATTATTTCTTTTACGTCGGCGAATCTTGAAAATCATGCTTCTTGGCTTGTATTCACTGTATTTTGTATATGTCGGCTCGAGAAGCCTTTTGATCAAGATGTAATACGTATTTTACTTTGTTATATTCAAATTGTAAAGCTTTGTAAAGATGTATGCCATATCATTGGACTTATGCACTGCTCTTATGGACCACTTACTTTTTGACTTATTGCTTTCGCGTTTGTGAGCCCCGTCTATTATACTCTGATTGTGTTAAACTTTTGAAAGTTGGCCTTCGGTAATCTCGGATTACTGGCCATCACGGCACCAAACTACTAGGGGCAGTTTGGGATCGTGACACATGTGGTAGTTTTATATTGCATGAAAACCATACCTATGTTGGGTTTGTTTGAAAATCATGAGGAAACCTAGAGTTGGTTGATTGAAAATGGATTTATTGTCTTTGGTTGTTCATTGGACTATTTGTGGCATAAAATAACATGTTGTAGTTGATAGAAGAAAAAGCCCTAAATTATATTTTGGTGGATAAGTTAAAAATGGATGGTAGTTAACCTATGTTGGAAATCTCTATTATTATCGTGAGTTGGGTGAAGGTGTTAATGCCTAAGGGATTAACCATGGTTGTGGAATGGGTTTGAAATAAAGATAATGGTCTAATATGAGTTATGGCTTTATTATCTACGGATTTGGTTTTGCGACAATAAAAGGGACGGAGTTGGTTTTGTGAAAACAAAAGGAAACGGAACTTGTTTTGTAAAATGGGAAAAGTATTTTTGAAATACGAATGAAAATTGGATTGTTGTTTCTTGAGTGTTGAACACACACATGTGAAGGATTGTAGCTTTAACTACCATGTTAATGTTGTTGTTGGGTTTGTGGTCTCATAGCAATTGAGTCTTTAATAGATGTACTGAATATTTACATCTAGAGGTTTTGTCCTTGGTCATCGATGGAGGATGACACGGTTGTGTTGAATTGTCGTGTATGCATTATATCATTGTTGATGGAACATCGTATGTGATGAAGTGTTGAGATACATTATATATGTATGCTTGCTCGGGAAGAGGTAGTTATGTGTTCATATACTTTAACACATTGCTTGTATCTTGATGGTTTGTGTATATGTGTTATACATGTTGATTATGCCCTGTTGTGTTGGGTTGGTGGTGTTATACCTTGAGCTAAAAATCAGAGGTACCGTGACCTTCCAGCTAGCGCCTGGAGAACTGACTGTGCTGAGAATCGAAGGCACCATACCCTTCCGGCTAGCGCCTGGTAAACTGGCATGTTGTTGTGAGAGGTGTATCTGTGGCTTACTACGCACATAGCTAGTAGAGTCAAGTTTTGTTGTTGATGTTTCAGTGTGTCTGGGAACATCATGGATTGTGTTGATTACGGTTTTGGAGGGCCGAGTTGCCTCATTGGTTTATCTTATGCATGTTGGTGAGTTGTTATCTCCCTTTTATAATGGTGCATGTATAGATTTGATTGTATTAGGAAGAAGCCTAAATGTCGTTTTTGCCTTTTGGAAAGTATGAAGGAGAACGGATATTTTAAAGAGATATATATATATATATATATATTTTGAAAAGGTATATCTGTGCATGTTTGGAAAATGGAAGAGAGTAATGGGCTTAGTGAATTTATTTCCTATGGAATTGTTAATGTTATGAAAGATTGGGAACGGGGATTAATGAAAAGAAAAGAAAATTGAATCGCCTATGGCGTTGATTGAAATGGTTGTTTTCAAGAAAAGTTCATACTTATGTATATTTTGTATAAACTGTCACATTACTATTCTAGTATAAGATTGGGTATTCATGATCATAGCTATCTGTATGTTGTTATTCTTGAGGGCCATGTTGAGAACCCTATTGGACTATATGTTCATCCCACGTTGTTGAATCTTTTTCAGGTGTTGAGCTGAATAGGCTGCAAGATTTGGGTCTTCTGATTTGTTGGCCACGGGACCTCTCTTATATGGGCGGAATGTCATATGTGTAAAAGGGTTGCACCCTTCTTCTTGATTCGTTGTTAATGATGTAAGCCCAAGGGCAAATTATTTATTATGCTCATGTTGTATTTACTTGCATACGAATGAGAGCAATGTTATTCACTTCTATGAGTTGAATATACGAGTTTATTTCCGCATGTTATCGCTGAAATGGAATTAAGTAAATGAAGTTGGTAATACTCCGAGTAATAAAAAGTGGGGCGTGACAACTATACCTTAACGATCTATTTGGAAATTAAATAAAAAAGGAAGTTTAATAGAAAAGTAAATTGAATAAAAATGAAAATTGAATAAAAATAAAAATGAAAGTTGCATAAAATTAAAAATGGAAGTTCAATCCAGAAACCACTATACCTTAACGATCAATTTGGAAATTAAACAAAAAAGGAAGTTGAATAGAAAAATAACTTGAATAAAAATGGAAGTTGAACAATAATAAAAATGGAAGTTGCAGAAAATTAAAAATTGAAGTCCATTCAAGAAACCACAATACCTTAATGATCTATTTGGAAATTAAACAAAAAAGCAAGTTGAATAGAAAAATGACTTGAATAAAAATGGAAGTTGCATAAAATTAAAAATGGAAGTTCATTCAAGAAACCATTATACCTGAACGATCAATTTGGAAATTAAATAAAAAAGGAAGTTTAATAGAAAACTAAATTGAATAAAAATGGAAGGTGAATAAAAATAAAAATGAATGTTGCATAAAACTAAAAATGGAAATTCAATCCAGAAACCACTATACCTTAACTATCTATTTGGAAATTGAATAAAAAAGGAAGTTGAATAGAAAAAAAACTTAAAGAAAAAAAGAAGTTGAATAGAAATAAAAATGGAAGTTGCTGAAAATTAAAATTGGAAGTTCATTCAAGAAACCACTATACGTTAACGATTTATTTGGAAATTAAATAAAAAAGGAAGTTGAATAAAAAATGACGGGAATAAAAATGGCAGTCGAATAAAAATAAAAATGGAAGTTGCAGAAAATTAAAAGTGGAAGTTCATTCAAGAAACCACTATACCTTAACGATCTATTCGGAAATTAAATAAAAAAAGGAAGTTTAATAGAAAAATAAATTGAATAAAAATGGAAGTTTAATAAAAATAAATATGGAAGTTGCAGAAAATTAAAAATGGAAGTTCAATCCAGAAACCACTATACCTTAACGATCTATTTGGAAATTAAATAAAAAAGGAAGTTGAGTAGAAAAGAAACCTGAACAAAAAAGGAAGTTAAATAAAAATAAAAATGGAAGTTGCAGAAAATTAAAAATGGAAGTTCATTAAAGAAACCAATATACCTTAACGATCTATTTGGAAATTAAATAAAAAAGGAAGTTGAATAGAAAAATAACTTGAATAAAATGGGAAGTCAAATAAAAATAAAAACGGACGTTGCAGAAAATTAAAAATTGAAGTTTAATCCTGAAACCACTATAACTTAACGATCTATTTGGAAATTACATAAAAAAGGAAGTTGAGTAGAAAGGAAACTTGAATAAAAAAGGAAGTTAAATAAAAATCAAAATGGAAGTTGCAGAAAATTAAAAATGAAAGTTTATTCAAGAAACCACTATACCTTAAAGATCTATTTGGAAATTAAATAAAAAGGGAAGTTGAATAGAAAAATAACTTGAATAAAAATGGAAGCTGAATAAAAATAAAAATGGAAGTTCCATAAAATTAAAAATGGAAGTTCATTAAAGAAACCACTATACCTTAACGATCTATTTGGAAATTAAATAAAAAAGGAAGTTTAATAGAAAAGTAAATTGAATAAAAATGGAAGTTGAATAAAAATAGAAGTGAAAGTTGCATAAAATTAAAAATGGAAGTTCAATCCAGAAACCACTATACCTTAACGATCTATTTGGAAATTAAATAAAAAAGGAAGTTGATTAGAGAAGAAACGTTATTGAAAAAGGAAGTGAAATAAAAATAAAAATGGAAGTTGCAGAAAATTAAAAGTGGAAGTTCATTCAAGAAACCGCTATACCTCAACGATCTATTTGGAAATCAAATAAAAAAGGAAGTTGAATAGAAAAATAAGTTGAATAAGAATGGAACTCGAATAAAAATAAAAATTAAAGTTGCAGAAAATTAAAAATAGAAGTTCATTCAAGAAACCACTATACCGTAAAGATCTATTTGGAAATTAAGTAAAAAAGGAAGTTTAATAGAAAAGTAAATTGAATAAAAATAGAAATTGAATAAAAATAAAAATGAAAGTTGCATAAAATTAAAAATGGAAGTTCAATCCAGAAACAACCATACCATAACATCTATTTGGAAATTAAATAAAAAAGGAAGTTGAGTAGAAAAGAAACATGAATGAAAAAGGAAGTCAAATAAAAATAAAAATGGAAGTTGCAGAAAATTAAAATTGGAAGTTCATTCAAGAAACCGCTAGACCTCAACGATCTATTTGGAAATCAAATAAAAAAGGAAGTTGAATAGAAAAATAAGTTGAATTAGAATGGAAGTCGAATAAAAATAAAAATGAAAGTTGCAGAAAATTAAAAATGGAAGTTCATTCAAGAAACCACTATACCTTAAAGATCTATTTGGAAATTAAATAAAAAAGGAAGTTTAATAGAAAAGTAAATTGAATAAAAAAAGAAATTGAATAAAAATAAAAATGAAAGTTGCATAAAATTAAAAATGGAAGTTCAATCCAGAAACAACCATACCATAACATCTATTTGGAAATTAAATAAAAAAGGAAGTTGAGTAGAAAAGTAACTTGAATAAAAATGGAAGTTACTTAAAAATAAAAATGGAAGTTGCAGAAAATTAAAAATGGAAATTCATTCAAGAAACCACTATACCTTAACGATCTATTAGGAAATTAAATAAAAAAGGAAGTTGAATAGAAAAATAACTTGAATAAAAATCGAAGTCGAATAAAAATAAAAATGGAATTTGCAGAAAATTAAAAATTGAAGTTCATTCAAGAAACCACTATACCTTAACGATCAATTTAGAAATTAAACAAAAAAGGAAGTTTGATAGAAAAGTAAATTGAATAAAAATGGAAGTCGAATAAAAATAAAAGCGAACGTTGCATAAAATTAAAAATGGAAGTTCAATCCCGAAACCACTATACCTTAACGATCTATTTGGAAATTAAATAAAATAGGAAGTTGAAAAGAAAAATGTCTTGAATAAAAATGAAAGTCAAATGAAAATAAAAGTGGATGTTGCAGAAAATTAAAAATGGAAGTTCATTCAAGAAACCACTATACCTTAAAGATCTATTTGGAAATTAAATAAAAAAGGAAGTTGAATAGAAAAATGACTTGAATAAAAATGGAAGTCGAATAAAAATAAAAATGGAAATTGCAGAAAATTACAAATGGAAGTTCGTTCAAGAAACAACTATACCTTAACGATCTATTTGGAAATTAAATAAAAAAGGAAGTTTAATAGAAAAGTAAATTGAATAAAAATGGAAGTTGAATAAAAATAAAAATGAAACTTGCATAAAATTAAAAATGGAAGTACAATCCAGAACCCACTATACGTTAACGATCTATTTGGAAATTAAATAAAAAAGGAAGTTTAATAAAAAGTAAATTGAATAAAAATGGAAGTTGAATAAAAATAAAAATGAAACTTGCATAAAATTAAAAATGGAAGTACAATCCAGAAACCACTATACCTTAACGATCTATTTGGAAATTAAATAAAGAAGGAAGTTGAATAGAAAAGAAGGTTGCACAAAAAAAGAAGTTGAATAGAAATAAAAATGGAAGTTGAAGAAAATTAAAATTGGAAGTTCATTCAAGAAACCACTATACCTTAACGATCTATTTGGAAATTAAATAAAAAAGGAAGTTTAATAGAAAAGTAAATTGAATAAAAATGGAAGCTGAATAAAAATAAAAATGAAACATGCATAAAATTAATAGTGGAAGTTCAATCGAGAAACCACTATACCTTAACGATCTACCTGGAAATTAAATAAAACTTGATGTTGAGTAGAAAAAAAATTTGAATGAAAAAGTAAGTTAAATAAAAATAAAAATGGAAGTTGCAAAAAATTAAAAAAGGAAGTTAATTCAAGAAACAACTATACTTTAACGATCTATTTGGAAATTACATAAAAGAGGAAGTTGAATAGAAAAATCACTTGAATAAAAATGGAAGTCGAATAAAAATAAAAATAGAAGTTACATAAAATTAAAAATGGAAGTTCATTCAAGAAACCACTATACCTTAACGATCTATTTGGCAATTAAATAAAAAGGGAAGTTTAATAGAAAAGTAAATTGAATAAAAATAGAAGTTGAATAAAAATAAAAATGAAAGTTGCAGAAAATTAAAAATTGAAGTTCAATCCAGAAACCAGTATACTTTAACGATCTATTTTGAAATTAAATAAAAAAGGAAGTTGAGTAGAAAACAAACTTGAATACAAAAGTAAGTTAAATAAAAATAAAAATGGAAGTTGCATAAAATTAAAAATGGAAGTTCATTGAAGAAACCACTATACCATAACGATCTATTAGGAAATTAAATAAAAAAGGAAGTTGAATAGACAAAGAACTTGAACAAAAATGGAAGCCGAATAAAAATAAAAATGGAAGTTGCAGAAAATTAAAAATGGAAGTTCATTCAAGAAACCACTAAACCTTAACAATCTATTTGGAAATTAAATAAAAAATGAACATTAATTGAAAAGTAAATTGAATAAAAATGGAAGTTGAATAAAAATAAAAGTGAAAGTTGCACAAAATTAAAAATGGAAATTCAATCGTGAAACCACTATACCTTAACGATCTATTTGGAAATTAAATAAAAAAGGAAGTTGAGTAGAAAAAAACTTGATTGAAAAAGGAAGTTAAATAAAAATAATAATGGAAGTTGCAGAAAATTAAAAATGGAAGTTCATTCAAGAAACCACTATACCCTGACGATCTATTTGGAAATTAAATAAAAAAGGATGTTGAATAGAAAAATAACTTGAATAAAAATGGAAGTCGAATAAAAATAAAAATGAAAGCTGCAGAAAATTAAAAATGGAAGTTCATTCAAGAAACCACTATACCTCAACGATCTATTTGGAAATTAAATAAAAAAGAAAGTTTAATAGAAAATAACATGAATAAAAATGGAAGTCGAATAAAAATGAAAATGGAAGTTGCAGAAAATTAAAAATGGAAGTACAATCTAGAAACCAGTTTACCTTAACAATATATTCGGAAGTTAAATAAAAAAGGAAGCTGAATAGAAAAGAAAAATGAATAAAAAAAGAAGTTGAATAGAAATAAAAATGGAAGTTGCAGTAAATTAAAATTGGAATTTCTTTCAAGAAACCACTATACCTTAACGATCTATTTGGAAATTAAAAAAAAAAAAGGAAGTTGAATAGAAAAATGACTTAAATAAAAATGGAAGTCGAATAAAAATAAAAATGGAAGTTGCATAAAATTAAAAATGGAAGTTCATTCAAGAAACCACTATAGCTTAACGATCTATATGGAAATTAAATAAAAAAGGAAGTTTAATAGAAAAGTAAATTGAATAAAAATGGAAGTTGAATAAAAATAACAATGGAAGTTGCAGAAAATTGAAAATGGAAGTTCAATCCAGAAACCAGTATACCTTAACGATCTATTTGGAAATTAAATAAAAAAGAAAGTTGAGTAGAAAAGAAACATGAATAAAAAAGGAAGTTAAATAAAAATAAAAATGGAAGTTCATTCAAGAAACCACTATACCTTAACGATCTATTAGGAAATTAAATAAAAAAGGAAGTTAAATAGAAAAATAACTTGAATAAAAATGGAAGTTGAATAAAAATAAAAATGGAAGTTGCATAAAATTAAAAATGGAAGTTCATTAAAGAACCACTATAGCTTAACGATCTATTTGGAAATTAAATAAAAAATGAAGTTTAATAGAAAAGTAAATTAAATAAAAATGGAAGTTGCAGAAAATTAAAAATGGAAGTTCAATCCAGAAACCAGTATACCTTAACGATCTATTTGGAAATTAAATCAAAAAGGAAGTTGATTAGAAAAGAAACTTGAATAAAAAAGGAAGTTAAATAAAAACAAAAATGGAAGTTGCAGAAAATTAAAAATGGAAGTTCATTCAAGAAACCACTATACCTTAACGATGTATTTGGAAATTAAATAAAAAAGGAAGTTGAATAGAAAAATAACTTGAATAAAAATGGAAGTTGAATAAAAATAAAAATGGAAGTTGCAGAAAATTAAAAATGGAAGTTCATTCAAGAAACAACTATAGCTTAACGATCTATTTGGAAATTAAAAAAAAAGTGAAGTTTAATAGAAAAGTAAATTAAATAAAAATGAAAGTTGAATAAAAATAAAAATGGAAGTTGCAGAAAATTAAAAATGGAAGTTCAATCCAGAAACCAGTATACCTTAACGATCTATTTGGAAATTTAATAAAAAAGAAAGTTGAGTAGAAAAGAAACTTGAATAAAAAAGGAAGTTAAATAAAAATAAAAATGGAAGTTGCAGAAAATTAAAAATAGAAGTTCATTCAAAAAACCAATAAACCTTAACGATCTATTAGGAAATTAAATAAAAAAGGAAGTTGAATAGAAAAATAACTTGAATAAAAATGGAAGTCGAATAAAAATAAAAATGAAAGTTGCAGAAAATTAAAAATGGAAGTTCATTCAAGAAACCACTATACCTTAACGATCTATTTGGAAATTAAATAAAAACGGAAGTTTAATAGAAAAGTAAATTGAATAAAAATGGAAATTGAAAAAAAATAAAAATGAAAGTCGCATAAAATTAAAAATGGAAGTTCAATCTAAAACCACTATACCTTAACGATCTATTTGGAAATTAAATAAAAAAGGAAGTTGAGTAGAAAAGAAACTTGAATGAAAAAGGGAGTTAAACAAAAATAAAAATGGAAGTTGCAGAAAATTAAAAATGAAAGTTCATTCAAGAAACCACTATACCAGAACGATCTATTTGGAAATTAAATAAAAAATGAAGTTGAATAGAAAAATGACTTGAATAAAAATGGAAGTCGAATAAAAATAAAAATGGAAGTTGCATAAAATTAAAAATGGAAGTTCATTCAAGAAACCACTATACCTTAACGATCTATTTGGTAATTAAATAAAAAAGGAAGTTTAATAGAAAAGTATATTTAATAAAAAATGGAAGTTCAATCCAGAAACCAGTATACCTGAACGATCTTATAGCGATCCCGGATTTACCCTTGTTGTACAGTGATCCGGACATGTGTCCGTGGATGTTGGTTGTTGATTATTATCTTGTTTACATCCTTTTTAATTCATATTTGGGTTATAGGATGTGTGGGCAGGTTTGTTACAGGTTGGTTGAGTTTAGAAACCAAAACTAGTTGCCCAGATTTTGTCCTGTCCGCTCGAGCGGGGGTTTTGGCGCTCGAGCGGGAGTTTCACCCATCCAGTATTTCCTGTGCAGTGTTGGACGCTCGAGCGTGGTATTGGCCGCTCGAGCGGGATTGTGGGAGTGCCGCTCGAGCGGGGAGTTGGAAGCTCGAGCGGAGACCTGGTTTTGTATGGCTTACCATCCGTAGACTGACGGGCAGTCCGAGCGTACTATTCAGATCCTCGAGGATATGCTTCGGGGTTGTGTCCTGGACTTCAGTGGGACGTGGGAGAGGCACTTACCATTGGTAGAGTTTGCCTACAACAACAGTTTTCAGTCTAGTATCGGTATGGCACCGTTTGAGGCCTTGTATGGCCGACCGTGTAGGTCTCCAGTGTGTTGGGCCGAGGTGGGTGACGCACCTTTGTTGGGTCCGGAGTTGGTTAGGGAGACGACGGAGAAAGTTGAGCTTATCCGTAGTAGGCTTGTTACAGCCCAGAGTCGTCAGAAATCTTATGCTGACCGTAGGAGGAGGCCTTTGGCGTTTGAGGTAGGTGATCATGTCTTTCTAAAGATATCACCTAGGCGAGGTTTGATGAGGTTTGGGAAGAGTGGGAAGTTATCCCCTCGGTTTATTGGTCCTTTTGAGATCCTTGAGAGGATTGGCGAGGTTGCTTATCGGTTAGCCTTACCGCCGCAGTTGTCCGGAGTTCATGACGTGTTTCATGTGAGTATGCTTCGGAAGTATGAGCCAGATCCATCACATGTATTGGATTGGACCGATTTAGAGGTAGATGAGGATGCCTCGTATGAGGAGAGACCGGTTCGGGTCTTAGATAGGCGGGATCAGGTCCTGCGTGGCAAGACCATTCCTTTGGTGAAAGTTTTGTGGAAACATCACGGAGTGGATGAGGCCACTTGGGAACATGAGTTGGAAGTCCGTGAGAAATATCCGGACTTGTTTGTTGATATGTAATCTTGTATTTAGATTTTGAACCATTGTTGGACTTAAGAGCTTTTATATATGTCTTAAGTTGCGAACATTGAAAATGTTTTGGTTTATTGAAAATATGTTTTGGAACTTGCCTCATATGGAAGTTGAATGTAACATTATATATGTTGAATATATTGTTGAAATTAGAAAGGAAATGCGTAATGTTGATGTATGTTGAAAGTACATATGTTGTTTACATATTGTGAAATGCCTCTTGCTAAAGGGATAGGATGACTGGTAATGGGTCGAATTGTTGAATGTTAAAGTGTAACATTGTTTAAAATGGAGGAAAACCTGTTTTTGTAAACTTGTGCTTAATTTCGGGGACGAAATTCTTTAAGGGGGGGAGGTTATAGCGATCCCGGATTTACCCTTGTTGTACAGTGGATCCGGACATGTGTCCGTGGATGTTGGTAGTTGATTATTATCTTGTTTACATCCTTTTTGCTTCATATTTGGGTTATAGGATGTGTGGGCAGGTTTGTTACAGGTTGGTTGAGTTTAGAAACCAAAACTAGTTGCCCAGATTTAGACCTGTCCGCTCGAGCGGGGGTTTTGGCGCTCGAGCGGGAGTTTCATCCATCCAGTATTTCCTGTACAATGTTGGACGCCCGAGCGTGGTATTGGCCGCTCGAGCGGGATTGTGGGAGTGCCGCTCGAGCGGGGAGTTGGAAGCTCGAGCAGAGACCTGGTTTTGTAAAAGTTCTGGAAGTGTGTATTCGCCGCTCGAGCGGGATTGTTGAAGCTCGAGCGGGGTGTTTGACGCTCGAGCGGGGCGACTGGGTTTAAGTTCCGAGTTTTTACTTTTCAAATCACTTTTTCACTTTCTCTTCTCTCTCCTACTTTTCCAAAAACACCATTGTTGAGCCTCTCACTCTAGAACTCTACCTTCTCTCTAGGTTTTGATCTAGTAGGAGTGATTTGCTCATCTTTGGCCTTTACAAAAAAGTTGTTGATCGTCGAGGGCTATATTTTAATCTGAAAATTTTGGGATTTGGAGCACGTTGGGTTTTGTCATCTTCTCCCTTGGGGCTCCGAATTTGAGGTAGGAATATCCTACTCCTCTCTATGGATTTTGTCTTTAAATTTTAGTATTTTGAGATGTTGGGGTTGGTTTGGTAATTTTGTGAAAGTTTGGGGCTTTTGTGTTATTTTACAAAAGTTGGGTTTTATTTATAATAAACCTAGATGCATGTTTGGCATAGAGAAATGGAATGAATGTTGAATCATTGATGAAAATAGGACCCAAGGGTTGAAATGTTAATTATGGATGTTGACCTATTTACATTGTTTGATTAATTGGGATAATTAATTGTGAGAAATGAGGAAATGAAATGGAATTGTTGAGATTGGGAATGTATGGGGTTAAAGGGTGTAGTTGAATTATTTATCACTCATCGAATTGAAATGTTGATTGAATATCCATTTGTGCATTTATTTTCTATTTAGAAATAACTGCTTTGGGCTATCGGTGGAGGATAGTCGTGATTTTTGTAGACAATGCATGATGATTAGGCAAATGAAAACTAATCAATGGAATGTGTCATGGAATTTGACGGTTGATAGAATACATTAACTGTATGTATTGAAGGATTGTATATAGAACCAATGTGTTTGTATACGTTATGTGTCGAGGAGGAGATGGGGGATGTACTCCGCGGTTTAGGGGAAGATGGGGGATGTACCTCTAAACCGGATAGTGTTGGGAGAAGATAGGGGATGAACTCCGTAGATACAGCTCATATGCTTGTCTAGAGAAGTGAAGATAGAGCTCATATGCTTATCTTTGTGAAGTGCGGATATAGCTTATATGCTTATCTGTGAATGTGGGATATAGTTGTTATACATATCTGTCGAGAATGTGGATATAGCTTAAATGCTTATCTGTGAATGTGGGATATAGTTTTTATACATATCTGTTGAGATGATGATAGAGCTAACATGCTTATCTGTTGAAAAAGGGAAAATGAAAAGTAACTTGGACTCATAGGTCGTATGACATAAAATGTGATTTATGTGGATGTATCTGTGTTGGCCATCTATCAATTCCTAATCTTTTAGTCATTGTTCATGGTTGGTTTAGTGTATTTCTACTGGGCTGTGGCTCACCCTATATGGGAACATCATTTTCAGGTATAGGTAGCATGCCACCTCCAAGGTCATAGCTCGGGAGGCTAGAGGCGGACAGATTTTGTTGTTTAAGTTCTTTTTGATGTATTACATGTATATTCAAGCCGAGGGCTTAATGTGTAGATGAGTTAGCACTCTTTTGATGTAACCAAGTGTTAACTTGGAAAGCTGTAAGCCCGTAGGGCATTTTGCTTTTATTGTTAACATGTAATATTTTTGTAATGAATTCTGATGAATAGAAGAATGTGGATATTTCGCATGTCAATGAATGTTTTATTTGATGGGTTTAATGTTGTTATTTTGAGGGCGTTACAGATCTATTTGCAAATTAAATAAAAAAAGGAAGTTCAGTAGAAAAGAAACTTGAATAAAAAAGGAAGTTAAATAAAAATAAAAATGGAAGTTGCAGAAAATTAAAAATGAAAGTTCATTCAAGAAACCACTATACCTCAACGATCTATTAGGAAATTAAATAAAAAAAGAAGTTGAATAGAAAAATAATTTGAATAAAAATAAAAATGGAAGTTGCATAAAATTAAAAATGAAAGTTCTTTAAGAAACCACTATAACTTAACGATCTACTTGGAAATTAAATAAAAAAAGGAACTTTAATAGAAATGTAAATTGAATAAAAATGGAAGTTGAATAAAAATAAAAATGAAAGTTGTACTAAATTAAAAATGTAAGTTCAATCCAGAAACCACTATATCTTAACGATCTATTTGGAAATTAAATAAAAAAGGAAGTTGAATAGAAAAGAATGTTGAACAAAAAAAGAAGTTGAATAGAAATAAAAATGGAAGTTGCAGAAAATTAAAATTGGAAGTTCATTCAAGAAACCACTACACCTTAACAATCTATTTGGAAATTAAATAAAATAGGAAGTTTAATAGAAAAGTAAATTGAATAAAAATGGAAGTTGAATAAAAATAAAAATGAAACTTGCATAAAATTAATAGTGGAAGTTCAATCAGGAAACCACTATACCTTAACGATCTATTTGGAAATTAAATAAAAAAGGACGTTCAGTAGAAAAAAAAAACTTGAAAAAGAAAGGAAGTTAAATAAAAATAAAAATAGAAGTTGCAGAAAATTAAAAATGGAAGTTCATTCAAGAAACCACTATACCTTTACGACCTGTTTTTAAATTAAATAAATGAGGAAGTAGAATTGAAAAATCACTTGAATAAAAATGGAAGTCGAATAAAAATAAAATTGAAGTTGCAGAAATTTAAAAATGAAAGTTCATTCAAGAAACCACTATACCTCAACGATCTATTTGGAAATTAAATAAAAATGGAAGTTTAATCAAAAAGTAAATTGAATAAAAATGGAAGTCGAATAAAAAGAATAGTGAAAGTTGCATAAAATTAAAAATGGAAGTACAATCTAGAAACCAGTATACCTTAACGATATATTTTGAATTTAAATAAAAAAGGAAGCTGAATAGAAAAGAAACTTGAATAAAAAAAGAAGTTGAATAGAAATAAAAATGGAAGTTGCAGTAAATTAAAATTTGAAGTTCATTCAAGAAACCACTATACCTTAACGATCTATTTGGAAATTAAATAAAAAAGGAGGTTGAATAGAAAAATGACTTTAATAAAAATGGAAGTCGAATAAAAATAAAAATGGAAGTTGCATAAAATTTAAAATGGAAGTTCATTCAAGAAACCACTATAGCTTAACGATCTATTTTCAAATTAAATAAAAAAGGAAGTTTAATAGAAAAGTAAATTGAATAAAAATGGAAGTTGAATAGAAATAAAAATGGAAGTTGCAGAAAATAAAAAATAGAAGTTCAATCCAGAAACCAGTATACCTTAACGATCTATTTGGAAATTAAATAAAAAAGGAAGTTGAGTAGAAAAGAAACTTGAACAAAAAAGGAAGTTAAATAAAAATAAAAATGGATGTTGCAGAAAATTAAAAATGGAAGTTCATTCAAGAAACCACTATACCTTAACGATCTATTAGGAAATTAAATAAAAAAGGAAGTTGAATAGAAAAATAACTTGAATAAAAATGGAAGTTGAATAAAAATAAAAATGGAAGTTGCAGAAAATTAAAAATGGAAGTTCATTCAAGAAACCACTATACCTTAACGATCTATTTGAAAATTAAATAAAGAAGGAAGTTGAATAGAAAAATGACTGGAATAAAAATGGAAGTCGAATAAAAATAAAAATAGAAATTGCATGAAATTAAAAATGGAAGTTCATTCAAGAAACCACTATACCTTAACGATCAATTTGGAAATTAAATAAAAAGGGAAGTTGAGTAGAAAAGAAACTTGAATGAAAAAGGAAGTTAAATAAAAATAAAAATGGATGTTGCAGAAAATTAAAAATGGAAGTTCATTCAAGAAACCAATATACCTTAACGATCTATTTGGAAATTAAATAAAAAAGGAAGTTGAATAGAAAAATGACTTTAATAAAAATGGAAGTCGAATAAAAATAAAAATGGAAGTTGCATAAAATTTAAAATGGAAGTTCATTCAAGAAACAACTATAGCTTAACGATCTATTTTCAAATTAAATAAAAAAGGAAGTTTAATAGAAAAGTAAATTGAATAAAAATGGAAGTTGAATAAAAATAAAAATGGAAATTGCAGAAAATAAAAAATAGAAGTTCAATCCAGAAACCAGTATACCTTAACGATCTATTTGGAAATTAAATAAAAAAGGAACTTTAATAGAAATGTAAATTGAATAAAAATGGAAGTTGAATAAAAATAAAAATGAAAGTTGCATAAAATTTAAAATGGAAGTTCAATCGTGAAACCACTATACCTTAACGATCTATTTGGAAATTAAATAAAAAAGGAAGTTGAGTAGAAAAGAAACTTGATTGAAAAAAGAAGTTAAATAAAAATAAAAATGGAAGTTGCAGAAAATTAAAAATGGAAGTTCATTCAAGAAACCACTATACCTTAACGATCTATTTGAAAATTAAATAAAAAAGGAAGTTGAATAGAAAAATGACTTGAATAAAAATGGAAGTTGAATAAAAATAAAAATAGAAATTGCATAAAATTAAAAATGGAAGTTCATTCAAGAAACCACTATACCTTAATGATTTATTTGGAAATTAAATAAAAAGGAAAGTTGAGTAGAAAAGAAACTTGAATGAAAAAGGAAGTTAAATAAAAATAAAAATGGTAGTTCATTCAAGAAACCACTATACCTTAACAATCTATTTGGAAATTAAATAACAAAAGAAGTTGAATAGAAAAATGACTTGAATAAAAATGGAAGTCGAATAAAAATAAAAATGGAAATTCCATAAAAATAAAAATGGAAGTTCATTCAAGAAACCATTATACCTTAACGATCTATTTGGAAATTACATAAAAAAGAAAGTTTAATACAAAAGTAAATTGAATAAAAATGGAAGTTGAATAAAAATAAAAATAAAAATAAAATTTGCATAAAATTAAAAATGGAAGTTCAATCCTGAAACCACTATACCTTAACGATCTATTTGAAACTTAAATAAAAAAGGAAGTTTAATAGAAAAGTAAATTGAATAAAAATGGAAGTTGAATAAAAATAAAAATGAAAGTTGCAGAAAATTAAAAATGGAAGTTCAATCCATAAACCAGTATACCTGAACGATCTATTTGGAAATTAAATAAAAAAGGCAGTTCAGTAGAAAAGAAACTTGAATAAAAAAGGAAGTTAAATAAAAATAAAAATAGAAGTTGCAGAAAATTAAAAATGAAAGTTCATTCAAGAAACCACTATACGTTAACGATCTATTAGGAAATTAAATAAAAAAGTAAGTTGAATAGAAAAATAATTTGAATAAAAAAAAAATGGAAGTTGCATAAAATTAAAAATGGAAGTTCTTTAAGAAACCACTATACCTTAACGATCTACTTGGAAATTAAATAAAAAAGGAACTTTAATAGAAATGTAAATTGAATAAAAATGGAAGTAGAATAAAAATACAAATGAAAGTTGTGTTAAATTAAAAATGTAAGTTCAATCCAGAAACCACTATACCATAACGATCTATTTGGAAATTGAATAAAATAGGAAGTTGAATAGAAAAGAAGGTTGAACAAAAAAAGAAGTTGAATAGAAATAAAAATGGAAGTTGTAGAAAATTAAAATTGGAAGTTCATTCAAGAAACCACTCCACCTTTGTAACGCCCTCAAAGTAATAACATTCATTGACATATGAAATAACCACATTCTTCTATTCATCAGAGTTTCATTACAAAAGTATTACATGTTAACAACAAAAGCAAAATGCCCTACGGGCTTATAGCTTTCCAAGTTAACACTTGGTTACAACAAAAGAGTACTAACTCATTTACACATTAAGCCCTTGGCTTGAATTTACATGTAATACATCAAAAATAAAACGACAAAAGTATGTCCGCCTCTAGCCTCCCAAGCTATGTCCTTGGAGGTGGCATGCCACCTATACCTGAAAATGATATTCCCATATAGGGTGAGACACAGCCCAGTAGAAATACACTAAACCAACCATGAACAATGACTAAAAGATTAGCAATTGATAGATGGCCAACACTGATACATTCACATAAATCACATATTTATGTCATATGACTTATGAGTCCAAGTTACTTTTCATTTTCCATTTTTCAACAGATAAGCATGTTAGCTCTATCATCGTTTCAACAAATATGTATAAAAACTATATCCCACATTCACAGATAAGCATATAAGCTCTATCCACATTCTCAACAGATATGTGTAACGACAATATCCCACATTCACAGATAAGCATATAAGTTGTATCCACACTTCACAAAGATAAGCATATGAGCTCTATCTTCACTTCTCTAGACAAGCATATGAGCTGTATCTACGGAGTTCATCCCCTATCTTCTCCCGATACTATCCGGTTTAGAGGTACATCCCCCATCTTCCCCTAAACCGCGGAGTACATCCCCCATCTCCTCCTCTACACATAACGTATACAAACACATTGGTTCTATATACAATCACTCAATACATACAGTTAATGTATTCTATCAACCGTCAAATTCCATGACACATTCCATTGATTAGTTTTCGTTTGCCTAATCATCATGCATTGTCTACAACAATCACGACTATCCTCCACCGATAGCCCAAAGCAGTTATCTCTATACAGAAAATAAATGCACAATGGATATTCAATCAACATTTCAATTCGGTGAGTGATAAATAATTCAACTACACCCTTTAACCCCATACATTCCCAATCTCGACAATTCCATTTCATTTCCTCATTTCTCACAATTAATTATCCCAATTAATCAAATAATGTAATTAGGTCATTTTCCATAATTACCATCTCAACCCTTAGGTCCCATTTTCATCAATGATTCAATATTAATTCCATTTCTCTATACCAAACATGCATCTAGGTTTATTAAAAATAAAACCCTAACCTTTGTAAAATAACACAAAAGCCCCAAATCTTCACAAGATTACCAAACCAACCCCAACGTCTCAAAATACCAAAATTTAAAGACAAAATCCATAGAGAGGAGTAGGATATCCCTACCTCAAATTCGGAGCTCCAAGGGAGAAGATGACAAAACCCAACGTGCTCCAAATCCCGAAATTTTCAGATTAAAATGTAGCCCTCGACGATCAACAACTTTTTTATAAAGGCCAAAGATGAGCAAATCACTCCTACTAGATCAAAACCTAGAGAGAAGGTAGAGTTCTAGAGTGAGAGGCTCAACAATGGTGTTTTTGGAAAAGTAAGAGAGAGAAGAGAAAGTGAAAAAGTGATTTGAAAAGTCAAAACACGGAACTTAAACCCAGTCGCCCCGCTCGAGCGTCCAACGCCCCGCTCGAGCGTCAACCATCCCGCTCGAGCGGCGGATGCACACTCCCAGAACTTTTACAAAACCAGGTCTCCGCTCGAGCTTCCAACTCCCCACTCGAGCGTAACTCACACAACCCCGCTCGAGCGGCCAACTCCACGCTCGAGCGTCCAACACTGCACAGGAAATACTGGATGGGTGCAATTCCCGCTCGAGCGCCAAAACCCCCGCTCGAGCGGACAGGTCAAAATCTGGGCAACTAGTTTTGGTTTCTAAACTCAACCAACCTGTAACAAACCTGCCCAACACATCCTATAACTCAAATATGAAGTAAAAAGGATGTAAACAAGATAATAATCAACTACCAACACCCACGGACACATGTCTGGATCACTGTACAACAAGGGTAAATCCAGGATAGCTATAACCTTAACGATCTATTTGGAAATTAAATAAAATAGGAAGTTTAATAGAAAAGTAAATTGAATAAAAATGGAAGTTGAATAAAAATAAAAATGAAAGTTGCATAAAATTAATAGTGGAAGTTCAATCCGGAAACCACTATACCTTAACGATCTTTTGGGAAATTAAATAAAAAAGGACGTTGAGTAGAAAAAAAACTTGAATGAAAAAGAAAGTTAAATAAAAATAAAAATGGAAGTTGCAGAAAATTAAAAATGAAAATTCATTCAAGAAACCACTATACCTTAACGATCTATTAGGAAATTAAATAAAAAAGGAAGTTGAATAGAAAAATAACTTGAACAAAAATGGAAGTTGAATAAAAATAAAAATGGAAGTTGCAGAAAATTAAAAATGGAAGTACAATCTAGAAACCAGTATACCTTAACGATATATTTTGAAATTAAATAACAAAGGATGCTGAATAGAAAAGAAACTTGAATAAAAAAAGAAGTTGAATAGAAATAAAAATGGAAGTTGCAGTAAATTAAAATTGGAATTTCATTCAAGAAACCACTATACCTAACGATCTATTTGGAAATTAAATAAAAAAGGAAGTTGAATAGAAAAATAACTTGAATAAAAATGGAAGTCGAATAAAAATAAAAATGGAAGTTGCAGAAAATTAAAAATCGAAGTTCATTATAGAAACCACTATACCTCAACGATCTATTTGGAAATTAAATAAAAAAGGAAGTTTAATCGAAAAGTAAATTGAATAAAAATGGAAGTCGAATAAAAAGAAAAGTGAAAGTTGCATAAAATTAAAAATGGAAGTACAATCTAGAAACCAGTATACCTTAACGATATATTTTGAAATTAAATAAAAAAGGAAGCTGAATAGAAAAGAAACTTGAATAAAAAAAGAAGTTGAATAGAAATAAAAATGGAAGTTGCAGTAAATTAAAATTGGAAGTTCATTCAAGAAACCACTATACCTTAACGATCTATTTGGAAATTAAATAAAAAAGGAAGTTGAATAGAAAAATGACTTCAATAAAAATGGAAGTCGAATAAAAATAAAAATGGAAGTTGCATAAAATTTAAAATGGAAGTTCATTTAAGAAACCACTATAGCTTAACGATCTATTTTCAAATTAAATAAAAAAGGAAGTTTAATAGAAAAGTAAATTGAATAAAAATAAAAATGGAAGTTGCAGAAAATTAAAAATGGAAGTTCAATACAGAAACCAGTATACCTTAACGATCTATGTGGAAATTAAATAAAAAAGGTAGTTGAGTAGAAAAGAAACTTGAATAAAAAAGGAAGTTAAATAAAAATAAAAATGGAAGTTGCAGAAAATTAAAAATGGAAGTTCATTCAAGAAACCACTATACCTTAACGATCTATTAGGAAATTAAATAAAAAAGAAAGTTGAATAGAAAAATAACTTGAATAAAAATGGAAGTTGAATAAAAATAAAAATGGAAGTTGCAGAAAATTAAAAATGGAAGTTCATTCAAGAAACCACTATACCTGTAACGCCCTCAAAATAATAACATTAAACCATCATTTAAGACATTCATTGATATACAAAATATCCACATTCTTCTATTAATCAGAGTTGATTCTTACAAAAGTATTACATGTTAACAACAAAAGCAAATGCCCTACGGGCTTACAGCTTTCCAAGTTAACACTTGGTTACAACAAAAGAGTACTACTCATTTACACTTTAAGGCCTTGGCTTGAAATTACATGTAATACATCAAAATAAAACGACAAAAATATGTCCGCCTCTAGCCTCCCAAGCTATGTCCTTGGAGGTGGCATGCTACCTGTACCTGAAAATGATATTCCCATATAGGGTGAGCCACAGCCCAGTAGAAATACACTAAACCAACCATGAACAATGACTAAAAGATTAGCAATTGATAGATGGCCAATACTGATACATCCATATAAATCACATTACATGGCATACGACTTATGAGTCCAAGTTACCTATCATTTTCCCTTTTTAACAGATAAGCATATTAGCTCTATCATCGTCTCAACAGATATGTATAACAATTATATCCCACATTCACAGATAAGCATATGAGCTACATCCACATCTCACAAAGATAAGCATATTAGCCCTATCTTCACTTCTCTAGACAAGCATAAGAGTTATATCTACACTTCTCAAAGATAAGCATATGAGCTCTATCTTCATTTCTCTAGACAAGCCTATGAGCTGTGTCTACGGAGTTCATCCCCTATCTTCTCCCAATACTATCCAGTTTAGAGGTACATCCCCCATCTTCCCTTAAACCGCGGAGTACATCCCCCATCTCCTCCTCTACACATAACGTATACAAACACAATGGTTCTATATACTATCATTCAATACATACAGTTAATGTATTCCATTTAATCGTCAAATTCCATGACACTTTCCATTGATTAGTTTTCATTTGCCTAATCATCATGCATTGTCTACAACAATCACGACTATCCTCCACCGATAGCCCAAAGCAATTATTTCTAAACAGAAAATAAATGCACAAATGGATATTCAATCAACATTTCATTTCGGTGAGTGATAATTAATTCGACTACACCCTTTTTATCCCATGCATTCCCAATCTCAATAACTCCATTTCTTTTCCTCAATTCTCACAATTAATTATCCCAATTAATCAAACAATGTAATTAGGTCATTTTCCATAATTTACATTACAACCCTTAGGGTCCCATTGTAGGAACCCACACTTTATGTCCTCATCATGTTCATGAGCATCGGTATGATTATGACTTGTTTAGCTTGCATGTGTATGTTGTGATTTGTTTCGCTTGAGCCAATGCGATCCATGTCTTGATTTGAAGCCTTGTGATTTGTCTAAGTGTAGTATGCTTGTCTTGTTCCTTCCTTGATGCGAAACTTAGGTTACGCCTTGCCTGAGTTATGCTAGCCGACGTTATTCCAATGCCGAGGTCACCCTTAGTCTAGTAGCAGTATCTTGGAACCGCTTGTTGACCTCCGTCTTTGCCTTGACACATTAGCCGAGATGTTACCTTGCACCCAAGTGATCTCGTCCTGGAGTGGTATGACCCAGACCGAGGTGTGGCGCATCTAGGCCAAGATGTGGCACAGCTTAGTCAAGTGTTGTCCTTCCTAGCCGAGGTCATTGTCACCTTAGTTGCCGAAGTCCTTTGTTAGCCGATGTCACCCCTTGCCGGAGTGTCATTCTGTGTAGCTTGTTAGATACGCCTTGATGATTAGCCGATGTCATTACCCTGTCAGAGAGCCCATACCGCTTTGCTTGTTGAACACCCTTCCACCATGCTTTGTCTGGTCTGTCAGCCACCTTTTCAGGAAGAACCCAATCAGTCGCCGCCACGTGTCTCAGTAGAGGGTTAACCCCAGAACCGGGTATAGAAAACTATCATTTGGTATCAAAAACTTGCCTTGTAGAGAGAGAAGCTCTAGGAGGAAGAAAGAGTTTTAGAGTGAGGAAGTAGATCTTCAAGCTTGATTCCTAGAGATCGAACCGTTAAATCCGTGTTCTAAGGTTAGATTCTTGATCTGCTCGTGATGTTCCTTATGTTCATGTTATTGCATCGCATGATCGGATATGATTTGTAAGCCATGCATTGTCTTGAAATTCGGTTTTAGAAAGAGAAAATGACATTCATGTGTTCTTCAAGAAAGTCACGTTTTGATCCGAAAGCTTTTTGCCTAGACTCATGTTTTGTGTTTGTTCTTGCATGATTTCCAACTATGGGTACCCAGGTCCCTGTTTTCAAACCCGTAACATGAAAATCCCAGATTTGTGATAACAGATTGTTATCGAGCATTCATATTTTTCCATGTTTTCATACTCATGTTCTTCATATTCATCAACAGAGGGAAAACCCAGAGTTTCCCGACCTCTTTTTCTTGCATGTGGCCCTCGGAAACACACCTCGGCTTAGACCTGGTTGGTGCCCAGTAGGTTTTCCAAAATCATTTGCATGCATGTTAGACTTGTTTTGAGGAATATGTTCAAGTACGCTTTGCCATGTGATTGTAGGACTGGACCTTGCTTGACCCCGACGTTTGAAGAATTATGTGAGTGGTATTTCTAATAAAGCTATGTTACACTTGTTTTGATAAATCTTGTTTTGCCTTGTCTTGAAAAGTATTTGATTTAGCATGAATGACTATCCCTACTTGTATATTAAACACTATCTTGTTTTGATGACTTGTCTTGACAGTCCTTAGTGCTAGAGGACTATAAACTTTCGCAGCACAGCTTGTCTTGACAGTCCTTAGTGCTAGAGGACTATAAACTTTCGCAGCACAGCTTGTCTTGACAGTCCTTAGTGCTAGAGGACTATAAACTTTCGCAGCACAGCTTGTCTTGACAGTCCTTAGTGCTAGAGGACTATAAACTTTCGCAGCACAGCTTGTCTTGAAATTCCTTAGTTGCAGGGGACTATAATGCAACTGCACTCTTGTCTTGGGAATGTCATCACCCTCTTGTATTAAGTAGATGTAATAACATCCAAAGAACTTGAAAGGCCAGCAATGAACTTGATTTCCCTCTTGATTGTAAAGTATGCTATGTATTGTTTTGAAAGAAATCTTGGATATCAATCATGCAAAACCTTTATTTCTAATATCATTCACTGAGTATCCAAGCTCACCCTCTCTATATATATGTAGGTGATGAACAAGAAGGCATTGAGGCCTAGACGTGATTGCCGATGTGTTTTGGGCGCATAGCCGACATGTTTTGGATTTGTGTTTTGCATCGTCTTGAAGATTATGCTTCTCGGCTTATGTTTTCTTTGTTTGTTTTGGCATATGTCGGCTTGAGAAGCCTTTTGGTCAAGATGTGTTTTGTATTTCATTTCATTCTTGTATTTAAGTTGTAAGACTTGTAAAGATGTTTGATGTATGACATTCTACTGGACTTACGCACGGCTCTCATGGACTATTTAGATTTTGTATATGTATATATATTGCTTCCGCACTTGTAAGCCCCATATTTTATACTCTGATTGTGTGTGATTTTTGTAAGACGGCCTTCGGTAACCTCGGGTTACTGGCCATCACGGCACCAAACTACTAGGGGCGGTTTGGGGGCGTGACAGAATGGTATCAGAGCACAAGATCCTTGTAGTACGTTAATCACACACCTTGAGTCCTAGAGAGCCTAGGATTTCCCTTAGAAGAATGTTAAGATTTCATCATATTGCTTGCTACTTGACTATGTGTGCATCGTTTTGGCCTAGACGCTCGTTACTTGCATATGCGTTATCTGTTTAGTTGTTTTAAAGTCTCATCTAGCATCCCCCCCTAGCATCATGAGGAGAGGTAGACCCCCGGTTGGCCGAGATCGATCGGAAGACAGGTTGGAGAGATTGGAAAGGTTAGTCGAAGGCTTGGTTCGTGAGCAGAGACAACCTAGGCCACAGGATACTGGTACCACTTCTATGCATGCCGAACAGACGAATGGCCGATATGCAGCTCCACCCCCTCCAGTGCCACAAGTGCCTCCGCAGCAAGCTTTGTATGGGAACGACACGATAACTCTAATCAGAGAGTTCAAGAAGATGAAACCGCCGAGATTTCAGGGAGGCATAGAACCAATGAAAGCCGAGGCATGGGTTTTAGAGATGGAGAAGTTGTTTGAAGTTTTCCCCAGTACAGACGCCCAGAAGGTATCTCTGGCAGCATTCACATTAGACGACGATGCTCGTAGGTGGTGGATGATGGTCCGAGAAAGCAATCCGGGTTTGACTTGGGCAAAATTTTTGGAGTTGTTTTACAACAAGCATTTCCCCCTCAGCGTCCGAGACCGAAAGACCACGGAGTTTCAAAATCTGATCCAAGGGAACAAGACGGTCGCAGAATACGATCGTGCCTTTACTGAACTAGCGAGATATGCGCCTCATATGGTTGACGACGAGTACCGAAAGGCGAGGAAGTTCGAAAGTGGGTTGCGTGGACCGATACAAGATCGGGTCAATATGCTCAATATGCCGACGTACGCCGGAGTACTGGACAAGGCCATCCTGGCTGAAGCTAACTTGAACCGATACCAGAGTTCAGGTGAGGGTCAGAGGAAGAGACAGAGTTATGACAATTGCCGAGTTCCGTTCAATGCCAAGAAGAAGATAAGCACAGACAGTTCCAGCAACTCAAATCAGGAAGGTAACGCCAAGCCGATGTGCGCGAGTTGTGGAAAGCTACATTTCGGGGTTTGTCGTTGGGCAACAGGAGCATGCTACGAGTGTGGCGAGATAGGCCATCGAGTGAAGGACTGCCCGAAAGCAAGGACCGATGATGGGAAGAGGACTGGAAGCACCTCGGGCTCTACACAGAAGAATAACATCGGGGGAGTACAGGCGAGGCAGGGTAGAGTCTTTGCATTAGTACCAGGAGACGCCCAGAATGCCGAGGCGGTAGTGTCAGGTACCCTCTCAATTTGTTCTCGAGATGCATACGTGTTGATTGATTCGGGTTCTACGCATTCATTTGTGTCCACTATATTCGCCGAGAAGTTGGATAGAGAATTAGAACCCCTTGATTATGTATTATCTGTGTCTACTCCATCTGGGAGAAATATGATTGTTGCATCCATTTATAGGGCGTGTGTTATCATGATTGAGGGTGTAGAGTTGTTAGTTGATTTGATGCCATTAAACATGACTCACTTCGATGTTATATTGGGAATGGATTGGTTAGTGGCGAATCATGCATCCATTAATTGTGTTACTAACAACGTCACATTGAAGACCCCAAGTCAAGCCGAGGTCATTTTCCAGGGTAAAGGAGTAGTACCCCCACCTTACTTAATCTCATCCATGAAGGCCTACAAGTTGATCCAAAAAGGATGTAAGGGTTATTTATGCAGTATACTAAGTGATCTGAATGGAAATGTTGAGTTAGCCGACATACCCGTTGTTGAGGAATTCCCCGACGTCTTTCCGGATGAGTTGCCTGGCCACCTTGTCGATAGGGAAATAGAGTTTACTGTGGACACCTTGTCAGGAACACAACCCATCTCCAAAACACCCTACAGAATGGCCCCAGCCGAACTTAGAGAGCTAAAATCGCAATTACAAGAATTGTTGGACAAAGGATTTGTTAGGCCGAGCACTTCACCGTGGGGAGCACCCGTTCTATTTGTTAAGAAAAAGGATGGCACACTTCGTCTTTGCATTGACTATAGAGAACTTAATAAGGTGACCATCAAGAACAAGTACCCATTGCCTAGAATCGACGATTTGCTTGATCAACTACGAGGAGCACGAGTCTTTTCCAAGATTGACCTTAGGTCGGGCTACCATCAGTTGAAGGTTAAAGCCGAGGACATTGAGAAAACTGCTTTTCGGACAAGATATGGTCACTACGAATTTTTGGTAATGCCCTTCAGAGTAACCAATGCCCCAGCAGCATTCATGGACCTGATGAACAGAGTCTTTAAGCCGTACCTAGATGAGTTCGTCATTATTTTTATCGACGACATATTGATCTATTCCGGGAGTGCGAGCGAGCACGAGAATCATCTGAGACTTGCCCTACAGACCTTGAGAGATAAGAAGTTGTACGCCAAGTTAAGTAAATGCGAGTTTTGGCTTTCCAGCATTTCATTTCTAGGGCATGTGATCAATGAAGACGGTATATCAGTTGACCCCAGTAAGATTGAAGCCATTGTGAATTGGCCGACGCCGACCAACGTGTTCGAGGTTCGTAGTTTTCTGGGTTTGGCAGGTTATTACAGAAAGTTTGTGAAGGACTTCTCGAGGATCGCAGTGCCATTGACACAACTAACCAAGAAGGGAGCAGCTTATGAATGGACCAATGAAAGGGAATCAGCTTTCCAGGAACTGAAGACGA
This sequence comes from Camellia sinensis, assembly GCF_055761805.1. Taxonomy (NCBI): domain Eukaryota; kingdom Viridiplantae; phylum Streptophyta; class Magnoliopsida; order Ericales; family Theaceae; genus Camellia; species Camellia sinensis. The sequence goes on along the minus strand of NC_138962.1, from coordinate 7,542,937 downwards.
GGTTAGTCACAGCACCAGTTCTAGTACTACCATCAGCTAATGAGGAATTTCAGATTTACAGTGATGCTTCACATAAAGGTTTGGGTTGCGTGTTAATGCAAGAAGGTAAAGTCATAGCGTACGCGTCTCGTCAGTTGAAGCCCAATGAAAAGAATTATCCTACCCATGATTTGGAGCTAGCTGCCGTGGTTTTTGCCTTGAAGATATGGCGTCATTACCTGTACGGAACACCTTGCCAAGTTTTCACCGACCACAAGAGTCTGAAATACTTGTTCACCCAGAAAGAGTTGAATATGAGGCAGAGAAGATGGCTCGAGCTACTGAAGGATTATGACATGCAGATTCAGTACCACCCAGGTAAGGCAAATTCCGTAGCCGACGCATTGAGCAGGAAGTTAGTTGGAAGTTTGGCGTGCCTGACAGCGGTTTCGGTGGAACCAACCATTATTGAGGAAGTGAAGACCAGACAGAGGGAGGATAAATTCCTCAAGAAGGTAATTGATGAATTCGTCACCAAGCCGAGGCCAGGATACACCATTGAGAACCAAGTGCTTAAGTTTGAAGGGAGATTGTGCGTGGCCGACGTGCCAGAGTTGAAAAGAAAGATTTTGCAAGAAGCCCATAACTCCAAGTTTGCCGTTCACCCAGGGAGCACCAAGATGTATCAAGACGTAAAGCGGACCTTTTGGTGGCCAAACATGAAAAGAGAGATAGCCGGGTTCGTATTTCAGTGTCTGAATTGTCAGCAAGTGAAGGCAGAACACCAGAGACCGGCAGGACTTCTTCAACCCTTATCAATTCCTGAGTGGAAATGGGAGCACATCTCCATGGATTTCGTAGTGGGTTTGCCGAGGACGCAAAGAGGTATGGATTCCATTCGGGTTATAGTCGACAGGTTTACTAAGTCAGCCCACTTTTTGCCTGTCAAGACTACATTCAATGCCAACCGACTTGCCGAATTGTACATGAATGAGATCGTTAGGCTTCATGGTGTGCCGATGTCCATTGTGTCAGACCGAGATCCGAAGTTCGTTTCTAGATTTTGGCAGAGTCTACAAGGAGCCTTGGGAACAGAGTTGAGATTTAGCACAGCCTTTCACCCCCAGACCGACGGACAGACAGAAAGAACGATTCAGACACTCGAAGACATGCTCAGACTGTGCGTGTTGGACTTCCAGGGAAGTTGGGAATCGCATTTGCCATTAGTAGAGTTCGCGTACAACAACAGTTATCAAGCCAGCATTGGCATGGCGCCGTATGAAGCTTTGTATGGAAGGGAATGTAAATCGCCGATATGTTGGACTGAAGTAGGAGACAAAGCTCTAATTGGCCCCGAGTTGGTTCATATGACAACTGAAAAGATCAAACTCATTCAGCAGAGGATTAAAACTGCACAGAGTCGACAGAAGTGTTATGCCGACCAAAGAAGGAGGGAGTTAGAATTTGAAATTGGGGATCATGTATTTTTGAAGGTCTCGCCGATGACAGGAGTTTCGAGATTTGGGAAGAAGGGTAAACTTGCACCCCGATATATTGGGCCGTTTGAAATTCTTGAGAAAGTTAACACCGTTGCTTACAGACTCGCTTTGCCGCCAGATTTGAGCCAAGTCCACAGCGTGTTCCATGTTTCGATGCTGAGAAAATATATCCGAGACCCACTGCATGTAATAGATTACTCCGGGGTTGTAGTTAATGAAGACTTGGGCTACGAAGAGAAGCCGATGAGAATTATCGACAGACAAGTGAGGCAGTTGAGAAACAAGTCGATATCAATGGTGAAAATCGAATGGGAGAAGCATTATGGCGAGGAGGCCACATCGGAAAAAGAAGAGGAGATGAAAATCCGTTACCCGGAGTTATTCGTAGGACAAGGTAACTTAAGTTTGGGGACCAAACTTCTTTAAGGAGGGTAGACTGTAGGAACCCACACTTTATGTCCTCATCATGTTCATGAGCATCGGTATGATTATGACTTGTTTAGCTTGCATGTGTATGTTGTGATTTGTTTCGCTTGAGCCAATGCGATCCATGTCTTGATTTGAAGCCTTGTGATTTGTCTAAGTGTAGTATGCTTGTCTTGTTCCTTCCTTGATGCGAAACTTAGGTTACGCCTTGCCTGAGTTATGCTAGCCGACGTTATTCCAATGCCGAGGTCACCCTTAGTCTAGTAGCAGTATCTTGGAACCCCTTGTTGACCTCCGTCTTTGCCTTGACACATTAGCCGAGATGTTACCTTGCACCCAAGTGATCTCGTCCTGGAGTGGTATGACCCAGACCGAGGTGTGGCGCATCTAGGCCAAAATGTGACACAGCTTAGTCAAGTGTTGTCCTTCCTAGCCGAGGTCATTGTCACCTTAGTTGCCGAAGTCCTTTGTTAGCCGATGTCACCCCTTGCCGGAGTGTCATTCTGTGTAGCTTGTTAGATACGCCTTGATGATTAGCCGATGTCATTACCCTGTCAGAGAGCCCATACCGCTTTGCTTGTTGAACACCCTTCCACCATGCTTTGTCTGGTCTGTCAGCCACCTTTTCAGGAAGAACCCAATCAGTCGCCGCCACGTGTCTCAGCAGAGGGTTAACCCCAGAACCGGGTATAGAAAACTATCATTTGGTATCAAAAACTTGCCTTGTAGAGAGAGAAGCTCTAGGAGGAAGAAAGAGTTTTAGAGTGAGGAAGTAGATCTTCAAGCTTGATTCCTAGAGATCGAACCGTTAAATCCGTGTTCTAAGGTTAGATTCTTGATCTGCTCGTGATGTTCCTTATGTTCATGTTATTGCATCGCATGATCGGATATGATTTGTAAGCCATGCATTGTCTTGAAATTCGGTTTTAGAAAGAGAAAATGACATTCATGTGTTCTTCAAGAAAGTCACGTTTTGATCCGAAAGCTTTTTGCCTAGACTCATGTTTTGTGTTTGTTCTTGCATGATTTCCAACTATGGGTACCCAGGTCCCTGTTTTCAAACCCGTAACATGAAAATCCCAGATTTGTGATAACAGATTGTGATCGAGCATTCATATTTTTCCATGTTTTCATACTCATGTTCTTCATATTCATCAACAGAGGGAAAACCCAGAGTTTCCCGACCTCTTTTTCTTGCATGTGGCCCTCGAAAACACACCTCGGCTTAGACCTGGTTGGTGCCCAGTAGGTTTTCCAAAATCATTTGCATGCATGTTAGACTTGTTTTGAGGAATATGTTCAAGTACGCTTTGCCATGTGATTGTAGGACTGGACCTTGCTTGACCCCGACGTTTGAAGAATTATGTGAGTGGTATTTCTAATAAAGCTATGTTACACTTGTTTTGATAAATCTTGTTTTGCCTTGTCTTGAAAAGTATTTGATTTAGCATGAATGACTATCCCTACTTGTATATTAAACACTATCTTGTTTTGATGACTTGTCTTGACAGTCCTTAGTGCTAGAGGACTATAAACTTTCGCAGCACAGCTTGTCTTGACAGTCCTTAGTGCTAGAGGATTATAAACTTTCGCAGCACAGCTTGTCTTGAAAGTCCTTAGTTGCAGGGGACTATAATGCAACTGCACTCTTGTCTTGGGAATGTCATCACCCTCTTGTATTAAGTAGATGTAATAACATCCAAAGAACTTGAAAGGCCGGCAATGAACTTGATTTCCCTCTTGATTGTAAAGTATGCTATGTATTGTTTTGAAAGAAATCTTGGATATCAATCATGCAAAACCTTTATTTCTAATATCATTCACTGAGTATCCAAGCTCACCCTCTCTATATATATGTAGGTGATGAATAAGAAGGCATTGAGGTCTAGACGTGATTGCCGATGTGTTTTGGGCGCATAGCCGACATGTTTTGGATTTGTGTTTTGCATCGTCTTGAAGATTATGCTTCTCGGCTTATGTTTTCTTTGTTTGTTTTGGCATATGTCGGCTTGAGAAGCCTTTTGGTCAAGATGTGTTTTGTATTTCATTTCATTCTTGTATTTAAGTTGTAAGACTTGTAAAGATGTTTGATGTATGACATTCTACTGGACTTACGCACGGCTCTCATGGACTATTTAGATTTTGTATATGTATATATATTGCTTCCGCACTTGTAAGCCCCATATTTTATACTCTGATTGTGTGTGATTTTTGTAAGACGGCCTTCGGTAACCTCGGGTTACTGGCCATCACGGCACCAAACTACTAGGGGCGGTTTGGGGGCGTGACACCCATTTTCATCAATGATTTAACATTTATTCCATTTCTCTATGCCAAACATGCATCTAGGTTTATTATAAATAAAACCCCAACTTTTGTAAAATTACACAAAAGCCCCAAACTCTCACAAAATTACCAAACCAACCCCAACTTCTCAAATTACTAAAATCTAAAGACAAAATCCATAGAGAGGAGTAGGATATCCCTACCTCAAATTTGGAGCCCCAAAGGAGAAGATGACAAAACCCAACGTGCTCCAAAACCCGAGATTTTCAGATTAAAACGTAGCCCCCGACGATCAACAACTCTTTTACAAAGGTCGAAGAGAAGGAGGACACTCTAACTAGATCAAAACCTAGAGAGAAGGGAGTATCTAGAGAGAGAGGCTCTCAAAATGGTTTTTGGAAAAAGTAGGAGAGAGAAAGAAAAGTAAAAAGTGATTTAAAATCACCCAGCGGATAACTCATATACGTATGACCCGCTCGAGCGGAGAACACGACGCTCGAGCGCCAAGAACAAAACTCTAGACACGCTCAAGCGCAATAAGGCCCGCTCGAGTGCCAAGAGACAAGAATAAATCACTTTTGCTCGAGCGTGAAAACCAGTCCGCTCAAGCGCAGATTTCCACCTCCCAGAACTTACACCCAGAAAGTGCTACCCGCTCGAGCGCCAAACAGCCCGCTCAAGCGCCACCGCTCGAGTGTAAACAAACCCGCTCGAGCGTAAAAATCACATCTGCAGAAGTTTTGCAGGAACACGAAAATACTGGAAGTGTGCAATCTCCGCTCGAGCGCAAGAAGACCCGCTCGAGCGGACTGCCTAAAAACTCAACAACAAGGGATTTGAAACCAAGGCCTAACCAACCTGCAACAAACCCTCCCAACACATCCCAGAACTCAAATACGAAGAAAAAGGGATGTAAACAAGATAATAACCAACAACCAACATCCACGGACACATGTCCGGATCACTGTACAACAAGGGTAAACCCGGGATCGCTATAATACCTTAACGATCTATTTGAAAATTAAATAAAAAAGGAAGTTGAATAGAAAAATGACAGGAATAAAAATGGAAGTCGAATAAAAATAAAAATAGAAATTGCATAAAATTAAAAATGGAAGTTCATTCAAGAAACCACTATACCTTAACGATTTATTTGGAAATTAAGTAAAAAAGAAGTTGAGTAGAAAAGAAACTTGAATGAAAAAGGAAGTTAAATAAAAATAAAAATGGAAGTTGCAGAAAATTAAAAATGGAAGTTCATTCAAGAAACCACTATACCTTAACGATCTATTTGGAAATTAAATAAAAAAGGAAATTGAATACAAAAATGACTTGAAGGAAAACGGAAGTCGAACAAAAATAAAATTAGAAATTGCATAAAACTAAAAATGGAAGTTCATTCAAGAAACCACTATACCTTAATGATCTATTTGGAAATTAAATAAAAAAGAAAGTTTAATAGAAAAGTAAATTGAATAAAAATGGAAGTTGAATAAAAATAAAAATAAAACTTGCATAAAATTAAAAATGGAAGTTCAATCCTGAAACCGCTATACCTTAACGATCTATTTGAAAAATAAATAAAAAAGAAAGTTTAATTGAAAAGTAAATTGAATAAAAATGGTAGTTGAATAAAAATAAAAATGAAAGTTGCAAAAAATTAAAAATGGAAGTTCAATCCAGAAACCAGTATACCTTAACGATCTATTTGGAAATTAAATAAAAAAGGAAGTTGAGTAGAAAAGAAACTTGAACAAAAAAGGAAGTTAAATAAAAATAAAAATGGAAGGTGGAAAAAATTAAAAATGGAAGTTCATTCCAGAAACCACTATACCTTAACGATCTATTAGGAAATTAAATAAAAAAGGAAGTTGAGTAAAAATAAAAATGGAAGTTGCATAAAATTAAAAATGGAAGTTCATTAAAGAAACCACTATACCTTAACAATCTATTTGGAAATTAAATAAAAAAGGAACTTTAATAGAAATGCAAATTCAATAAAAATGGATGTTGAGTAAAAATAAAAATGAAAGTTACGTAAAATTAAAAATGTAAGTTCAATCCAGAAACCACTATACCTTCACGATCTATTTGGAAATTAAGTAAAAAAGGAAGTTGAATCGAAAGGAAGCTTCAATAAAAAAAGAAGTTGAATAGAAATAAAATTGGAAGTTGCAGAAAATTAAAATTGGAAGTTCATTCAAGAAACCACTGTACTTTAACGATCTATTTGGAAATTAAATAAAAAAGGAAGTTTAATAGAAAAGTAAATTGAATAAAAAAGGAAGTTGAATAAAAATAAAAATAAAAATAAAACCTGCATAAAATTAACAATGGAAGTTCAATCCAGAAACCACTATACCTTAATGATCTATTTGGAAATTAAATAAAAAAGGAAGTTGAGTAGAAAAGAAACTTGAACAAAAAAGGAAGTCAAATAAAAATAAAAATAGAAGTTGCAGAAAATAAAAAATGCAAATTCATTCAAGAAACCACTATACCTTAACGATCTATTTGGAAATTAAATAAAAAAGGAAGTTGAATAGAAAAATAACTGGAATAAAAATGGAAGTCGAATAAAAATAAAAATGGAAGTTGCAGAAAATTACAAATGGAAGTTCATTCAAGAAACCACTATACTTTAACGATCTATTTGGAAATTAAATAAAAAAGAAAGCTTAATAGAAAAGCAAATTGAATAAAATTGGAAGTTGAATAAAAATAAAAATGAAAGTTGCAGAAAATTAAAAACGGAAGTTCAATCTAGAAACCAGTATACCTTAACGATCTATTTGGAAATTAAATAAAAAAGGAAGTTGAGTAGAAAAGAAACTTGAATGAAAAAGGAAGTTAAATAAAAATAAAAATGGAAGTTGCAGAAAATTAAAAATGGAAGTTCATTCAAGAAACCACTATACCTGAACGATCTATTTGGAAATTAAATAAAAAAGGAAGTTGATTAGAAAAATGACTTGAATAAAAATGGAAGTCGAATAAAAATAAAAATGTAAGTTGCATAAAATTTATAGTGGAAGTTCAATCCAGAAACCACTATACCTTAACGATCTATTTGGAAATTCAATAAAAAAGGAATTTTAATAGAATAGTAAATTTAATAAAAATGGAAGTTGAATAAAAATAAAAATGGAAGTTCAATCTAGAAACCAGTATACCTTAACAATCTATTTGGAAATTAAATAAAAAAGGAAGTTGAGTAGAAAAGAAACTTGAATAAAAAAGGAAGTTAAATAAAAATAAAAATGGAAGTTGCAGAAAATTAAAAATGAAAGTTCATTCAGGAACCCACTATACCTTAACGATCTATTAGGAAATTAAATAAAAAAAGGAAGTTGAATGGAAAAATAACTTGAACAAAAATGGAAGTTGAATAAAAATAAAAATGGAAGTTGCATAAAATTAAAAATGGAAGTTCATTAAAGAAACAACTATACCTTAACGATCTATTTGGAAATTAAATAAAAAAGGAACTTTAATAGAAATGTAAATTGAATAAAAATGGAAGTTGAATAAAAATAAAAATGAAAGTTGCATAAAATTAAAAATGGAAGTTCAATCGTGAAACCACTATACCTTAACGATCTATTTGCAAATTAAATAAAAAAGGAAGTTGAGTAGAAAAAAAACTTGATTGAAAAACGAAGTTAAATAAAACTAAAAATAGAAGTTGCAGAAAATTAAAAATGGAAGTTCATTCAAGAAACTACTATACCTTAACGATCTATTTGGAAATTAAATAAAAAGGAAGTTGAATAGAAAAATAACTTGAATGAAAATGGAAGTTGCAGAAAATTAAAAAAGGAAGGTCATTCAAGAAACCACTATACCTTAACGATCTATTTGGAAATTAAATAAAAATGGGAGTTTAATCGAAAAGTAAATTGAATAAAAATGGAAATTGAATAAAAATAAAAATGAAAGTTGCATAAAATTAAAAATGGAAGTTCAATCTAAAACCACTATACCTTAACGATCGATTTGGAAATTAAATAAAAAAGCCAGTTGAGTAGAAATGAAACTTGAATGAAAAAAGAAGTTAAATAAAAATAAAAATGGAAGTTGCAGAAAATTAAAAATGCAAGTTCATTCAAGAAACCACTATACCTGAACGATCTATTTGGAAATTGAATAAAAAAAGAAGTTGAATAGAAAAATGACTTGAATAAAAATGGAAGTCGAAGAAAAATAAAAATGGAAGTTGCATAAAATTTAAAATGGAAGTTCATTCAAGAAACCACTATACCTTAATGATCTATTCGGAAATTAAATAAAAAAAGGAAGTTTAATAGAAATGTAAATTGAATAAAAATGGAAGTTGAATAAAACTAAAAATGGAAGTTGCAGAAAATTAAAAATGGAAATTCAATCCAGAAACCAGTATACCTGAACGATCTATTTGGAAATTAAATAAAAAAGGAAGTTGAGTAGAAAAGAAACTTGAATAAAAAAGGAAGTTAAATAAAAATAAAAATGGAAGTTGCAGAAAATTAAAAATGGAAGTTCATTCAAGAAACCACTATACCTTAACGATCTATTAAGAAATTAAATAAAAAAGGAAGTTGAATAGAAAAATAACTTGAATAAAAATGGAAGTTGAATAAAAATAAAAATGGAAGCTGCAGAAAATTAAAAATGGAAGTTCATTCAAGAAACCACTATACCTTAACGATCTACTTGAAAATTAAATAAAAAAGGAAGTTGAATAGAAAAATGATTTGAATAAAAATGGAAGTCGAATAAAAATAAAAATAGAAATTGCATAAAATTAAAAATGGAAGTTCATTCAAGAAACCACTATACCTTGACGATCTATTTGGAAATTAAATAAAAAAGGTAGTTGAATAGAAAAATAACTTGAATAAAAATGGAATTTGAATAAAAATAAAAATGGAAGTTGCAGAAAATTAAAAATGGAAGTTCATTCAAGAAACCACTATACCTTAACGATCTATTTGAAAATTAAATAAAAAAGGAAGCTGAATAGAAAAATGACTTGAATAAAAATGGAAGTTGAATAAAAATAAAAATGGAAGTTGCAGAAAATTAAAAATGGAAGTTCATTCAAGAAACCGCTATACCTTAACGATCTATTTGAAGATTAAATAAAAAAGGAAGTTGAATAGAAAAATGACTGGAATAAAAATGGAAGTCGAATAAAAATAAAAATAGAAATTGCATGAAATTAAAAATGGAAGTTCATTCAAGAAACCACTATACCTTAACGATCTATTTGGAAATTAAACAAAAAGGGAAGTTGAGTAGAAAAGAAACTTGAATGAAAAAGGAAGTTAAATAAAAATAAAAATGGAAGTTGCAGAAAAGTAAAAATGGAAGTTCATTCAAGAAACCAATATACCTTAACGACCTATTTGGAAATTAAATAAAAAAGGAAGTTGAATAGAAAAATGACTTGAATAAAAATGGAAGTCGAATAAAAATAAAAACAGAAATTGCATAAAATTAAAAATGGAAGTTCATTGAAGAAACCACTATACCTTAACGATCTATTTGGAAATTAAATAAAAAAGAAAGTTTAATAGAAAAGTAAATTGAATAAAAATGGAAGTTGAATAAAAATAAAAATAAAACATGCATCAAATTAAAAATGGAAGTTCAATCCTGAAACCACTATACCTTAACGATCTATTTGAAAATTGAATAAAAAAGGAAGTTTAATAGAAAAGTAAATTGAATAAAAATAGAAGTTGAATAAAAATAAAAATGAAAGTTGCAGAAAATTAAAAATGGAAGTTCAATCCAGAAACCAGTATACCTTAACGATCTATTTGGAAATTAAATAAAAAAGGAAGTTGAGTAGAAAAGAAACTTGAATAAAAAGGAAGTTAAATAAAAACAAAAATGGAAGTTGCAAAAAATTAAAAGTGGAAGTTCATTCCAGAAGCCACTATACCTCAACGATCTATTAGGAAATTAAATAAAAAAGGAAGTTGAATAGAAAAAAAACTTGAATAAAAATGGAAGTTGAATAAAAATAAAAATGGAAGTTGCATAAAATTAAGAATGGAAATTCATTAAAGAAACGACTATACCTTAACAATCTGTTTGGAACCTAAATAAAAAAGAAACTTTAATAGAAATGTAAATTCAATAAAAATGGAAGTTGAATAAAAATAAAAATGAAAGTTGCATAAAATTAAAAATGTAAGTTCAATCCAGAAACCACTATACCTTAAGGATCTATTTGGAAATTAAGTAAAAAAGGAAGTTGAATAGAAAGGAAGCTTCAATAAAGAAAGAAGTTGAATAAAAATAAAAATGGAAGTTGCAGAAAATTAAAATTGGAAGTTCATTCAAGAAACCACTATACTTTAACGATCTATTTGGAAATTAAATAAAAAGGGAAGTTTAATTGTAACGCCCTCAAAATAAACCCATAATATATATAACATTGACATGTATTAACAAAAGAAAACCAACTATTATACCATTCATCAGAGTATTACTAAATAAAAACATTACATGTAACATCAAATTAATTGCCCTATGGGCTTACATCTTTCCAAGCCAACACTTGGACACAAAATATGAGTTCTAACTCAAATACAAATAAAGCCCTAGGCTTGATTATTTATCAAATAAAAACAAACAACTAAAGATAGTCTTCACAATCCAAATCCTTTCCAAGCTAAGTCCTTGGAGGTAGCTTATCACCTGAACCTGAAAATGATGTTCCCATAAAGGGTGAGCCACAGCCCAGTAAAAATATACTAAACCAAATATAAGCATTGAATAAAGCATCAGTATTTAATAGATGGTTAACCAAGATAATCAATTACATCAATATACAGTTTCATGACATTAATGTCTAAGACAAGTTTTACTTCCCAACATTATCAATATGGCTCAGAACCTGGCCAAACTTACAACAGTGAACTATATATATCAAATTCACATTCTTCCAATGTCAACAAACAAATGAGACTCAAGCTCAAATCAAAACACTTCATACTTCCAGTTTGATACACATTTTAGTGCTGTATCAACAAAAACACTTCAATATAAATAAGCACACATAAAAGTGATGCTAATGGAGTCCATCCCCTATCTCCTCCCAAACAAAATCCGGTTTAGAGGTCCATCCCCTATCTTCCCCTAAACCGTGGAGTACATCCCCTATCTCCTCCCACACAAAACAATGTTTGTAAACACATAACATATACAACACACAATCAATACACATAATGTCTGTATTAATTCAACAGTCAAAATTGATGACTTAATCAATAATTAGTTTCAATTATCCCTAATCCACATGCAGTGTCTACAACAAGCACGACAATCCTCCACCGATAGCCCAACAAAGTTATTTCTAGACTTGGAAACAAATATACCAACAATGCATTAGGTGAGTGATATAAATTATCCAACTACATCATTTAATCAATAAATTCCTCAATTTCATGAATTAAACCATTATCCCCAAATCCCTTAAATTAATTAAACAAATTAATTAATTAATACAACTAGGGTTTTACCCAAAATTATCAAAGTAACCCCAACATATTAATATACCAAAACTTAGAACAAAACTTATAAAATGGAGTAGGAAATCCCTACCTTGAAGCAAAGAACTCGAATGGAGAAGATGAAGATGAAGACCCAAATTCCAAAGTGCTCCAAACCACCAAAAGTTCAGATTAAATTGAAACCCTCGACTCACACTATCTTTTTAACAAAGGACTTAGGGTAGAAATACACTCTAAGTAGATCAAACCTAAGAGAGAAGGTGTGTAGGGAGAGGGAGAAGACGGTTCTAGGGTTTTAAAATAAAAAAGGAGATGAAAAATGATCCAGAAAGTCGGTTCTCGGGTCTTTATACCAGTCGCCCGCTCGAGCGTGGAAACCCCCGCTCGAGCGCCACTCACAGACTTCCGCTCGAGCGGCCAAACTCCCGCTCGAGCGGTGAATGCACACTCCCAGAAGTTTTCGCAGACAGGTCCCCGCTTGAGCGTCACTCACGACTTCCCGCTCGAGCATCCAATCCCCTGCTCGAGCGGCCAACACTACACAGGACATACTGGATGGGTGTATTCCCCGCTCGAGCGTCCAAACCTCCGCTCGAGCGGACAAGCCAAAATCTGGGCGACTAGACTTGGTTCCTAAGCTCAACCAACCTGCTCCAAATCTTCCCAACACAACCCAAGACTCAAAATAAGGATTAAAGGGTGCGAACAACATACTCTCAACAACCAGCTCCACGGAACCTAAGTCTGTATATAACAAGTAAAGAAAAGGGAAACCGGGATCGCTATATTAATAGAAAAGTAAATTGAATAAAAATGGAAGTTGAATAAAAATAAAAATAAAACTTGCATAAAATTAACAATAGAAGTTCAATCCAGAAACCATTATACCTTAATGATCTATTTGGAAATTAAATAAAAAAGGAAGTTGAGTAGAAAAGTAAATTGAATAAAAATGGAAGTTGAATAAAAATAAAAATGGAAGTTGCAGAAAATAAAAAATGGAAGTTCAATCCAGAAACCAGTATACCTGAACGATCTATTTGGAAATTAAATAAAAAAGGAAGTTCAGAAGAAAAGAAACTTGAATAAAAAAGGAAGTTAAATAAAAATAAAAATGGAAGTTGCAGAAAATTAAAAATGAAAGTTCATTCAAGAAACCAATATACCTTAACGATCTATTAGGAAATTAAATAAAAAAGGAAGTTGAATAGAAAAATAACTTGAATAAAAATAAAAATGGAAGTTGCAGAAAATTAAAAATGAAAGTTCATTCAAGAAACCAATATACCTTAACGATCTATTAGGAAATTAAATAAAAAAGGAAGTTGAATAGAAAAATAACTTGAATAAAAATAAAAATGGAAGTTGCAGAAAATTAAAAATGGAAGTTCTTTAAGAAACCACTATACCTTAACGATCAATTTGGAAATTGAATAAAAAAGGAACTTTAATAGAAATGTAAATTGAATAAAAATGGAAGTTGAATAAAAATAAAAATGAAAGTTGTATAAAATTAAAAATGTAAGTTCAATGCAGAAACCACTATACCTTAACGATCTATTTGGAAATTAAATAAAAAACGAAGTTGAATAGAAAAGAAGGTTGAACAAAAAAGAAGTTGAATAGAAATAAAAATGGAAATTGCAGAAAATAAAAATTGGAAGTTCATTCAAGAAACCGCTATACCTTAACGATCTATTTGAAAATTAAATAAAAAAGGAAGTTTAATAGAAAAGTAAATTGAATAAAAATGGAAGTTGAATAAAAATAAAAATGAAACTTGCATAAAATTTATAGTGGAAGTTCAATTCAGAAACCACAATACCTTAACGATCTATTTGGAAATTAAATAAAAAAGGAAGTTGAATAGAAAGAAAGCTTCAATAAAAAAAGAAGTTGAATGGAAATAAAAATAGAAGTTGCAGAAAATTAAAAATGTAAGTTCATTCAAGAAACCACTATACCTTAACGATCTATTTGGAAATTAAATAAAAGATGATGTTGAATAGAAAAATCACTTAAATAAAAATGGAAGTCGAATAAAAATAAAAATGGAAGTTGCTGAAAATTAAAAATGGAAGTTCATTCAAGAAACCACTATACCTTAACGATCTATTTGGAAATTAAATAAAAGAGGAAGTTGAATAGAAAAATCAGTTGAATAAAAATGGAAGTCGAATAAAAATAAAAAAGGAAGTTGCATAAAATTAAAAATGTAAGTTCTTTCAGGAAACCACTATACCTTAACGATCTATTAGGAAATTAAATAAAAAAGGAAGTTGAATAGAAAAAATACTTGAATAAAAATGGAAATTGAATAAAAATAAAAATGGAAGTTGCATAAAATTAAAAATGGAAGTTCATTAAAGAAACCAATATACCTTAACAATCTATTTGGAAATTAAATAAAAAAGTAACTTTAATAGTAATGTAAATTGAATAACAATGGAAGTTGAATAAAAATAAAAATGAAAGTTGCATAAAATTAAAAATGTAAGCTCAATCCAGAAACCACTATACCTTAATGATCTATTTGGAAATTAAATAAAAAAGGAAGTTGAATAGAAAGGAAGCTTCAATAAAAAAAGAAGTTGAATAGAAATAAAAATGGAAGTTGCAGAAAATTAAAATTGGAAGTTTATTCAAGAAACCACTATACTTTAACGATCTATTTGGAAATTAAATAAAAAAGAAAGTTTAATAGAAAAGTAAATTGAATAAAAATGGAAGTTGAATAAAAATAAAAATAAAACTTGCATAAAATTAACAATGGAAGTTCAATCCAGAAACCACAATACCTTAATGATCTATTTGGAAATTAAATAAAAAAGGAAGTTGCGTAGAAAAGTAAATTGAATAAAAATGGAAGTTGAATAAAAATAAAAATGGAAGTTGCCGAAAATTAAAAATGGAAGTTCCACCCAGAAACCAGTATACCTGAACGATCTATTTGGAAATTAAATAAAAAAGGAAGTTCAGTAGAAAAGAAACTTGAATAAAAAAGGAAGTTAAATAAAAATAAAAATGGAAGTTGCAGAAAATTAAAAATGGAAGTTCAATCCAGAAACCAGTATACCATAACGATCTATTTGGAAATTAAATAAAAAAGGAAGTTGAGTAGAAAAGAAACTTGAATAAAAAAGGAAGTTAAATAAAAATAAAAATGGAAGTCGCAGAAAATTAAAAATTGAAGTTCATTCAAGAAACCACTATACCTTAACGATCTATTAGGAAATTAAAAAAAAAAAGGAAGTTGAAGAGTAAAATAACTTGAATAAAAATGGAAGTTGACTAAAAATAAAAATGGAAGTTGCATAAAATTAGAAATGGAAGTTCATTAAAGAAACAACTATACCTTAACGATCTATTTGTAAATTAAATAAAAAAGGAACTTTAATAGAAATGTAAATTGAATAAAAATGGATGTTGAATAAAAATAAAAATGAAAGTTTCATAAAAGTAAAAATGGAAGTTCAGTCGTGAAACCACTATACCTTAACGATCTATTTGGAAATTAAATAAAAAAGGAAGTTGAGTAGAAAAGAAACTCGATTGAAAAAGGAAGTTAAATAAAAATAAAAATGGAAGTTGCAGAAAATTAAAAATGGAAGTTCATTCAAGAAACCACTATACCTTAACGATCTATTTGGAAATTAAATAAAAAAGGAAGTTGAATCGAAAAATAACTTGAATAAAAATGGAAGTCGAATAAAAATAAAAATGGAAGTTGCATAAAATTAAAAATGAAAGTTCATTCAAGAAACCACTATACCTTAACGATCTATTTGTAAATTAAATAAAAACGGAAGTTTAATAGAAAAGTAAATTGAATAAAAATGGAAATTGAATAAAAATAAAAATGAAAGTTGCATAAAATTAAAAATGGAAGTTCAATCTACAACCACTATACCTTAACGATCTATTTGGAAATAAAATAAAAAGCAATTTGAGTAGAAAAGAAACTTGAATGACATAAGAAGTTAAATAAAAATAAAAATGGAAGTTGCAGAAAATTAAAAGTGGAAGTTCATTGTAGGAACCCACACTTTATGTACTCATCATGTTCATGAGCATCGGTATGATTATGACTTGTTTAGCTTACATGTGTATGTTGTGATTTGTCTAAGTGTAGTATGCTTGTCTTGTTCCTTCCTTAATGTGAAACTTAGGTCACGCCTTACCTGAGTTATACCAGCCGACGTTATTCCAAGCCGAGGTCATCCTTAGTCTCGTAGTAGTATCTTGAAACCCCTTGTTGACCTCCGTCCTTGCCTTGACCACATTAGCCGAGATGTTACCTTGCACCCAAGTAATATCGTCTTGGAGTGGTACGACCTAGGCCGAGGTGTGGCGCATCTAGGCCAAGATGTGGCACAGCTTAGTCAAGTGTTGTCCCTCCTAGCCGAGGTCATTGTCATCTTAGTTGCCGAAGTCTTTTGTTAGCCGATGTCACTCCTTGCCGGAGTGCCACTCCGTGTAGCTTGTTAAGTATGCCTTGTTGTTAGCCGATGTCATAACCTGTCAGAGAGCCCATACCGCTTTGCTTGTTGAACACCCTTCCACCATGCTTTGTCTGGCCTGTCAGCCACCTTTTCAGGATGAACCCAACCAATCACCGCCACGTGTCTCAGCAGTGGGTTAACCCCAGAACCGGGTATAGAAAACTATCAATTGGTGTCATAACCTTGTCTTGTAGAGAGAGAAGCTCTAGGAGGAAGAAAGAGTTTTAGAGTGAGGAAGTAGATCTTCAAGCTTGATTTCTAGAGATCCAAGCGTTAGATCCGCGTTCTAAGGTTAGATTCTTGATCTACTCGTGATGTTCTTTATGTTTATGTTATTGCATTGCATGATTGAAAATGATTTGTAAGCCATGCATCGTTTTGAAGCTCGATTTTAGAAAGAGAAAATGACATTCATGTGTTCTTCAAGAAAGTCTTGTTTTGATCCGAAAGCTTTATGCCTAGATTCACGTTTTGTGTTTGTTCTTGCATGATTTCCAAGTACGGGTACCCAGGTCCATGTTTTCAAACTCATAGCACGAAAATCCCAGATTTGTGATGGCAGATTATGATCAAACATTCGTATTTTTCATGTTTTCACACTCATGTTCTTCATGTTTATCAGCAGAGGGAAACCCAGAGTTTCCCGACCTCTTTTCCTTGCATGTGGCCCTCGGGAACACACCTCGGCAAGGAGGTGTGGAACCTCGGCCTAGACCTGGTTGGTGCCCAGCATGTTTTCCGAAAACATTTGTGTACATGAGAGACTTGTTTGAAAGCGCATTCAATAGGCTTTGCCATGTGTTGTAGGACTTGGGCTTGTCTCGACCCCGACGTGTGAAGAAACGATGTGAGTGGTATTTCTAATAAAGCTATGTTACACTTGTTTTGATAAATCTTGTTTTGCCTTGTCTTGAAAAGTATTTGATTTAGCATGAATGACTATCCCTACTTGTATATTAAACACTATCTTGTTTTGATGACATTTCTTGAAAGTCCTTAGCTGCAGGGGACTATAATGCGACTGCACTCTTGTCTTGACAGTCCTTAGTGCTAGAGGACTCTAAACTTTCGCAGCACAGCTTGTCTTGACAGTCCTTAGTGCTAGAGGACTCTAAACTTTCGCAGCACTCTTGTCTTGAAAGTCCTTAGTTGCAGGGGACTATAATGCAACTGCACTCTTGTCTTGGAATTGTCATCACCCTCTTGTATTAAGTAGATGTAATAACATCCAAAGAACTTGGAAGGCCGGCAATGAACTTGATTTCCCTCTTGATTGTAAAGTATGCTATGTATTGTTTTGAAAGAAATCTTGGATATCAATCATGCAAAACCTTTATTTCTAATATCATTCACTGAGTATCCAAGCTCACCCTCTCTATATATATATGTAGGTGATGAACAAGAAGGCATTGAGGCCTAGACGTGATTGCCGATGTGTTTTGGGTGCTTTGCCGGCATGTTTTGGATTAGCATTTTTGCACCATCTTGAAGATTATGCTTCTCGGCTTATGTCTTCTTTTGTTTGTTTTGGCATATGTCGGCTTGAGAAGCCTTTTGGTCAGGATGTGTTTGGTATCTCATTCTTGTTGTATCTAAATTGTAAGACTTGTAAAGATGTTTGATGTATGACATTCCATTGGACTTATGCACGGCTCTTACGGACTATTTAGATTTTGTATATGTATATATATCGCTTCCGCACTTGTATGCCCCATATTTTATACTCTGATTGTGTGTGATTTTGTAAGTCGGCCTTCGGTAACCTCGGGTTACTGGCCATCACGGCACCAAACTACTAGGGGCGGTTTGGGGGCGTGACAGAATGGTATCAGAGCACGAGATCCCTATAGTACGTTATTCACACACCTTGAGTCCTGAAGAGTATAGGATTCCCCTTAGAATAATGTTAGGATTGCATCATAATTGCTTGCTACTTGACTACGTGTGCATCATCTCGGCATGAACATTTTGTTACATCAGCGTGATCATACTCTCTTGCATACATGTTCCTTTGTTCATTTTGTTTAAGTGTCACATCCTGCATACCCCAGCATCATGAGGAGAGGTAGACCTCCAGTTGGCCGAGATCGTTCCGAAGATAGGTTGGAGAGACTGGAAAGGTTAGTCGAAGGCTTAGTCCGTGAGCTGAGACAGCCGAGGCCACAGGATACTGGTACCACCTCTACCCAGGCCGAGCAGACCAATGGCCGATATGCAGCTCCGCCTCCACCTCCTCCAGTACCACAAGTGCCTCCGCAGCAAGCTTTGTATGGGAACGACACGATAACTCTAATCAGAGAGTTCAAGAAGATGAAACCGCCGAGATTTCAGGGAGGCATAGAACCAATGAAAGCCGAGGCATGGGTTTTAGAGATGGAGAAGTTGTTTGAAGTTTTCCCCAGTACGGACGCCCAGAAGGTATCTCTGGCAGCATTCACATTAGACGACGATGCTCGTAGGTGGTGGATGATGGTCCGAGAAAGCAATCCGGGTTTGACTTGGGCAAAATTTTTGGAGTTGTTCTACAACAAGCATTTCCCCCTCAGCGTCCGAGACCGAAAGACCACGGAGTTTCAGAATCTGATCCAAGGGAACAAGACGGTCGCAGAATACGATCGTGCCTTTACTGAACTGGCAAGATATGCGCCTCATATGGTTGACGACGAGTACCGAAAGGCGAGGAAGTTCGAAAGTGGGTTGCGTGGACCGATACAAGATCGGGTCAATATGCTCAATATGCCGACATACGCCGGAGTACTGGACAAGGCCATCCTGGCTGAAGCTAACTTGAACCGATACCAGAGTTCAGGTGAGGGTCAGAGGAAGAGACAGAATTATGAAAGTCGCCGAGTTCCGTTCAATGCCAAGAAGAAGATGAGTACGGATAGTTCCAGCAACTCCAATCAAGAAGGTAACGTTAAGCCGGTGTGCGCGAGTTGTGGGAAGCTACATTTCGGGGTTTGTCGTTGGGCAACAGGAGCTTGCTACGAGTGTGGCGAGATAGGCCATCGCGTGAAGGACTGCCCGAAAGCAAGGACCGATAATGGGAAGAGGACTGGAAGCACCTCGGGCTCTGCACAGAAGAGTAACATCGGGGGAATACAGGCGAGGCAGGGCAGAGTTTTCGCATTGTTGCCAGGAGACGCCCAGAATGCTGAAACAGTGGTGTCAGGTACCATTTCAATTTGTTCTCAAGATGCATACGTATTGATTGATTCGGGTTCTACGCATTCATTTGTGTCCACTATATTCGCCGAGAAGTTGAATAGAGAATTAGCACCCCTTGATTACGTATTGTCTGTGTCTACTCCATCTGGGAGAAATATGATTGTTGCATCCATTTATAGGGCGTGTGTTATCATGATTGAGGGCGTAGAGTTGTTAGTCGATTTGATGCCTTTGAGCATGACTCATTTCGATGTTATATTGGGAATGGATTGGTTAGTGGCAAATCATGCATCCATTAATTGTGTTACTAAGAGCGTCACATTGAAGACCCCAAGTCAAGCTGAGGTCATTTTCCAAGGTAAAGGTGTAATACCCCCACCTTACTTAATCTCATCCATGAAGGCCTACAAGTTGATCCAAAAAGGGTGTAAGGGTTATTTATGCAGTATACTAAGTGATTTGAATGGAAATGTTGAGTTAGCCGACATACCCGTTGTTGAGGAATTCCCCGACGTCTTTCCGAATGAATTGCCTGGCCACCTCGTTGATAGGGAAATAGAGTTTACCGTGGACATCATGTCAGGAACACAACCCATCTCCAAAACACCCTACAGAATGGCCCCAACCGAACTTAGAGAGCTGAAATCGCAATTACAAGAATTGTTGGACAAAGGATTTGTTAGGCCGAGCACTTCGCTGTGGGGAGCACCCGTTCTATTTGTTAAGAAAAAGGATGGCACACTTCGTCTTTGCATTGACTACAGAGAACTTAATAAGGTGACCATCAAGAACAAGTACCCATTGACTAGAATCGACGATTTGCTTGATCAACTACGAGGAGCACGAGTCTTTTCCAAGATTGACCTTAGGTCGGGCTACCACCAGTTGAAGGTTAAAGCCGAGGACATTGAGAAAACTGCTTTTCGGACAAGATATGGCCACTACGAATTCTTGGTAATGCCCTTCGGAGTAACCAATGCCCCAGCAGCATTCATGGACCTGATGAACAGAGTCTTTAAGCTGTACCTAGATGAGTTCGTCATTATTTTTATCGACGACATATTGATCTATTCCGGGAGTGCGAGCGAGCACGAGAATCATCTGAGACTTGCCCTACAGACCTTGAGAGATAAGAAGTTGTACGCCAAGTTAAGTAAATGCGAGTTTTGGCTTTCCAGTATTTCATTTCTAGGACATGTGATTAATGAAGGCGGTATATCAGTTGACCCCAGTAAGATTGAAGCCATTGTGGATTGGCCGACGCCGACCAACGTGTCCGAGGTTCGTAGTTTTCTGGGTTTGGCAGGTTATTACAGAAAGTTTGTGAAGGACTTCTCGAGGATTGCAGTGCCATTGACACAACTAACCAAGAAGGGAGCAGCTTATGAATGGACCAATGAAAGGGAATCAGCTTTCCAGGAATTGAAGACGAGGTTAGTCACAGCACCAGTTCTAGTACTACCATCAGCTAATGAGGAATTTCAGATTTACAGTGATGCTTCACATAAAGGTTTGGGTTGCGTGTTAATGCAAGAAGGTAAAGTAATAGCGTACGCGTCTCGTCAGTTGAAGCCCAATGAAAAGAATTATCCTACCCATGATTTGGAGCTAGCTGCCGTGGTTTTTGCCTTGAAGATATGGCGTCATTACCTGTATGGAACATCTTGCCAAGTTTTCACCGACCACAAGAGTCTGAAGTACTTGTTCACTCAGAAAGAGTTAAATATGAGGCAGAGAAGATGGCTCGAGCTACTGAAGGATTATGACATGCAGATTCAGTACCACCCAGGTAAGGCAAATTCCGTAGCCGACGCATTGAGCAGGAAGTTAGTTGGAAGTTTGGCGTGCCTGACAGCGGTTTCGGTGGAACCAACCATTATTGAGGAAGCGAAGACCAGACAGAGGGAGGATAAATTCCTCGAGAAGGTAATTGATGAATTCGTCACCAAGCCGAGGCCGGGATACACTATGGAGAATCAAGTGCTTAAGTTTGAAGGAAGATTGTGCGTGGCCGACGTACCAGAGTTAAAAAGGAAGATTTTGCAAGAGGCCCATAGTTTCAAATTTGCCATTCATCCAGGGAGCACCAAGATGTATCGGGACGTAAAGCGGACCTTTTGGTGGCCAAACATGAAAAGAGAGATAGCCGAGTTTGTATCTCAGTGTCTGTGTTGTCAGCGAGTGAAGGCAGAACACCAGAGACCAGCAGGACTTCTTCAACCCTTGTCAATTCCTGAGTGGAAATGGGAGCACATCTCCATGGATTTCGTAGTGGGATTGCCGAGGACACAAAGAGGTATGGATTCCATTTGGGCTATAGTCGACAGGTTTACTAAGTCAGCTCACTTTTTGCTGGTCAAGACTACATTCAATGCCAACCGACTTGCCGAATTGTACATGAATGAGATCGTTAGGCTTCATGGTGTGCCGATGTCCATTGTGTCAGACCGAGACCCGAAGTTCGTTTCTAGATTTTGGCAGAGTCTACAAGGAGCCTTGGGAACAGAGTTGAGATTTAGCACAGCCTTTCACCCCCAGACCGACGGACAGACGGAAAGAACGATTCAGACACTCGAAGACATGCTCAGACTGTGCGTGTTGGACTTCCAGGGAAGTTGGGAATCGCATTTGCCCTTAGTGGAGTTCGCGTACAACAACAGTTATCAAGCCAGCATAGGCATGGCGCCGTATGAAGCTTTGTATGGAAGGGAGTGTAGATCGTCGATATGTTGGACTGAAGTAGGAGACAAAGCTCTAATTGGCCCCGAGTTGGTTCAGATGACAACTAAAAAGATCAAACTCATTCAGCAGAGGATTAAAACTGCACAGAGTCGACAGAAGTGTTATGCCGACCAAAGAAGGAGAGAGTTAGAATTTGAAACTGGGGATCATGTATTTTTCAAGGTCTCGCCGATGACAGGAGTTTCGAGATTTGGGAAGAAGGGTAAACTTGCACCCCGATATATTGGGCCGTTTGAAATTCTTGAGAAAGTTAACACCGTTGCTTACAGACTCGCTTTGCCGCCAGATTTGAGCCAAGTCCACAGTGTGTTCCATGTTTCAATGCTGAGAAAATATATCCGAGACCCACTGCATGTAATAGATTACTCCGGGGTTGTAGTTAATGAAGACTTGGGCTACGAAGAGAAGCCGATGAGAATTATCGACAGACAAGTGAGGCAGTTGAGAAACAAGTCGATATCAATGGTGAAAATCGAATGGGAGAAGCATTATGGCGAGGAGGCCACATGGGAAAAAGAAGAAGAGATGAAAATCCGTTACCCGGAGTTATTCGTAGGACAAGGTAACTTAAGTTTGGGGACCAAACTTCTTTAAGGAGGGTAGACTGTAGGAACCCACACTTTATGTCCTCATCATGTTCATGAGCATCGGTATGATTATGACTTGTTTAGCTTACATGTGTATGTTGTGATTTGTCTAAGTGTAGTATGCTTGTCTTGTTCCTTCCTTAATGTGAAACTTAGGTCACGCCTTACCTGAGTTATACCAGCCGACGTTATTCCAAGCCGAGGTCATCCTTAGTCTCGTAGTAGTATCTTGAAACCCCTTGTTGACCTCCGTCCTTGCCTTGACCACATTAGCCGAGATGTTACCTTGCACCCAAGTAATATCGTCTTGGAGTGGTACGACCTAGGCCGAGGTGTGGCGCATCTAGGCTAAGATGTGGCACAGCTTAGTCAAGTGTTGTCCCTCCTAGCCGAGGTCATTGTCATCTTAATTGCCGAAGTCTTTTGTTAGCCGATGTCACTCCTTGCCGGAGTGCCACTCCGTGTAGCTTGTTAAGTATGCCTTGTTGTTAGCCGATGTCATAACCTGTCAGAGAGCCCATACCGCTTTGCTTGTTGAACACCCTTCCACCATGCTTTGTCTGGCCTGTCAGCCACCTTTTCAGGATGAACCCAACCAATCGCCGCCACGTGTCTCAGCAGTGGGTTAACCCCAGAACCGGGTATAGAAAACTATCAATTGGTGTCATAACCTTGTCTTGTAGAGAGAGAAGCTCTAGGAGGAAGAAAGAGTTCTAGAGTGAGGAAGTAGATCTTCAAGCTTGATTTCTAGAGATCCAAGCGTTAGATCCGCGTTCTAAGGTTAGATTCTTGATCTACTCGTGATGTTCTTTATGTTTATGTTATTGCATTGCATGATTGAAAATGATTTGTAAGCCATGCATCGTTTTGAAGCTCGATTTTAGAAAGAGAAAATGACATTCATGTGTTCTTCAAGAAAGTCTTGTTTTGATCCGAAAGCTTTATGCCTAGATTCACGTTTTGTGTTTGTTCTTGCATGATTTCCAAGTACGAGTACCCAGGTCCATGTTTTCAAACTCATAGCACGAAAATCCCAGATTTGTGATGGCAGATTATGATCAAACATTCGTATTTTTCATGTTTTCACACTCATGTTCTTCATGTTTATCAGCAGAGGGAAACCCAGAGTTTCCCGACCTCTTTTCCTTGCATGTGGCCCTCGGGAACACACCTCGGCAAGGAGGTGTGGAACCTCGGCCTAGACCTGGTTGGTGCCCAGCATGTTTTCCGAAAACATTTGTGTACATGAGAGACTTGTTTGAAAGCGCATTCAATAGGCTTTGCCATGTGTTGTTGGACTTGGGCTTGTCTCGACCCCGACGTGTGAAGAAACGATGTGAGTGGTATTTCTAATAAAGCTATGTTACACTTGTTTTGATAAATCTTGTTTTGCCTTGTCTTGAAAAGTATTTGATTTAGCATGAATGACTATCCCTACTTGTATATTAAACACTATCTTGTTTTGATGACATTTCTTGAAAGTCCTTAGCTGCAGGGGACTATAATGCGACTGCACTCTTGTCTTGACAGTCCTTAGTGCTAGAGGACTCTAAACTTTCGCAGCACAGCTTGTCTTGACAGTCCTTAGTGCTAGAGGACTCTAAACTTTCGCAGCACTCTTGTCTTGAAAGTCCTTAGTTGCAGGGGACTATAATGCAACTGCACTCTTGTCTTGGAATTGTCATCACCCTCTTGTATTAAGTAGATGTAATAACATCCAAAGAACTTGGAAGGCCGGCAATGAACTTGATTTCCCTCTTGATTGTAAAGTATGCTATGTATTGTTTTGAAAGAAATCTTGGATATCAATCATGCAAAACCTTTATTTCTAATATCATTCACTGAGTATCCAAGCTCACCCTCTCTATATATATATGTAGGTGATGAACAAGAAGGCATTGAGGCCTAGACGTGATTGCCGATGTGTTTTGGGTGCTTTGCCGGCATGTTTTGGATTAGCATTTTTGCACCATCTTGAAGATTATGCTTCTCGGCTTATGTCTTCTTTTGTTTGTTTTGGCATATGTCGGCTTGAGAAGCCTTTTGGTCAGGATGTGTTTGGTATCTCATTCTTGTTGTATCTAAATTGTAAGACTTGTAAAGATGTTTGATGTATGACATTCCATTGGACTTATGCACGGCTCTTACGGACTATTTAGATTTTGTATATGTATATATATCGCTTCCGCACTTGTATGCCCCATATTTTATACTCTGATTGTGTGTGATTTTGTAAGTCGGCCTTCGGTAACCTCGGGTTACTGGCCATCACGGCACCAAACTACTAGGGGCGGTTTGGGGGCGTGACAGAATGGTATCAGAGCACGAGATCCCTATAGTACGTTATTCACACACCTTGAGTCCTGAAGAGTATAGGATTCCCCTTAGAATAATGTTAGGATTGCATCATAATTGCTTGCTACTTGACTACGTGTGCATCATCTCGGCATGAACATTTTGTTACATCAGCGTGATCATACTCTCTTGCATACATGTTCCTTTGTTCATTTTGTTTAAGTGTCACATCCTGCATACCCCAGCATCATGAGGAGAGGTAGACCTCCAGTTGGCCGAGATCGTTCCGAAGATAGGTTGGAGAGACTGGAAAGGTTAGTCGAAGGCTTAGTCCGTGAGCTGAGACAGCCGAGGCCACAGGATACTGGTACCACCTCTACCCAGGCCGAGCAGACCAATGGCCGATATGCAGCTCCGCCTCCACCTCCTCCAGTACCACAAGTGCCTCCGCAGCAAGCTTTGTATGGGAACGACACGATAACTCTAATCAGAGAGTTCAAGAAGATGAAACCGCCGAGATTTCAGGGAGGCATAGAACCAATGAAAGCCGAGGCATGGGTTTTAGAGATGGAGAAGTTGTTTGAAGTTTTCCCCAGTACGGACGCCCAGAAGGTATCTCTGGCAGCATTCACATTAGACGACGATGCTCGTAGGTGGTGGATGATGGTCCGAGAAAGCAATCCGGGTTTGACTTGGGCAAAATTTTTGGAGTTGTTCTACAACAAGCATTTCCCCCTCAGCGTCCGAGACCGAAAGACCACGGAGTTTCAGAATCTGATCCAAGGGAACAAGACGGTCGCAGAATACGATCGTGCCTTTACTGAACTGGCAAGATATGCGCCTCATATGGTTGACGACGAGTACCAAAAGGCGAGGAAGTTCGAAAGTGGGTTGCGTGGACCGATACAAGATCGGGTCAATATGCTCAATATGCCGACATACACCGGAGTACTGGACAAGGCCATCCTGGCTGAAGCTAACTTGAACCGATACCAGAGTTCAGGTGAGGGTCAGAGGAAGAGACAGAATTATGAAAGTCGCCGAGTTCCGTTCAATGCCAAGAAGAAGATGAGTACGGATAGTTCCAGCAACTCCAATCAAGAAGGTAACGTTAAGCCGGTGTGCGCGAGTTGTGGGAAGCTACATTTCGGGGTTTGTCGTTGGGCAACAGAAGCTTGCTACGAGTGTGGCGAGATAGGCCATCGCGTGAAGGACTGCCCGAAAGCAAGGACCGATAATGGGAAGAGGACTGGAAGCACCTCGGGCTCTGCACAGAAGAGTAACATCGGGGGAATACAGGCGAGGCAGGGCAGAGTTTTCGCATTGTTGCCAGGAGACGCCCAGAATGCTGAAACAGTGGTGTCAGGTACCATTTCAATTTGTTCTCAAGATGCATACGTATTGATTGATTCGGGTTCTACGCATTCATTTGTGTCCACTATATTCGCCGAGAAGTTGAATAGAGAATTAGCACCCCTTGATTACGTATTGTCTGTGTCTACTCCATCTGGGAGAAATATGATTGTTGCATCCATTTATAGGGCGTGTGTTATCATGATTGAGGGCGTAGAGTTGTTAGTCGATTTGATGCCTTTGAGCATGACTCATTTCGATGTTATATTGGGAATGGATTGGTTAGTGGCAAATCATGCATCCATTAATTGTGTTACTAAGAGCGTCACATTGAAGACCCCAAGTCAAGCTGAGGTCATTTTCCAAGGTAAAGGTGTAATACCCCCACCTTACTTAATCTCATCCATGAAGGCCTACAAGTTGATCCAAAAAGGGTGTAAGGGTTATTTATGCAGTATACTAAGTGATTTGAATGGAAATGTTGAGTTAGCCGACATACCCGTTGTTGAGGAATTCCCCGACGTCTTTCCGAATGAATTGCCTGGCCACCTCGTTGATAGGGAAATAGAGTTTACCGTGGACATCATGTCAGGAACACAACCCATCTCCAAAACACCCTACAGAATGGCCCCAACCGAACTTAGAGAGCTGAAATCGCAATTACAAGAATTGTTGGACAAAGGATTTGTTAGGCCGAGCACTTCGCTGTGGGGAGCACCCGTTCTATTTGTTAAGAAAAAGGATGGCACACTTCGTCTTTGCATTGACTACAGAGAACTTAATAAGGTGACCATCAAGAACAAGTACCCATTGCCTAGAATCGACGATTTGCTTGATCAACTACGAGGAGCACGAGTCTTTTCCAAGATTGACCTTAGGTCGGGCTACCACCAGTTGAAGGTTAAAGCCGAGGACATTGAGAAAACTGCTTTTCGGACAAGATATGGCCACTACGAATTCTTGGTAATGCCCTTCGGAGTAACCAATGCCCCAGCAGCATTCATGGACCTGATGAACAGAGTCTTTAAGCTGTACCTAGATGAGTTCGTCATTATTTTTATCGACGACATATTGATCTATTCCGGGAGTGCGAGCGAGCACGAGAATCATCTGAGACTTGCCCTACAGACCTTGAGAGATAAGAAGTTGTACGCCAAGTTAAGTAAATGCGAGTTTTGGCTTTCCAGTATTTCATTTCTAGGACATGTGATTAATGAAGGCGGTATATCAGTTGACCCCAGTAAGATTGAAGCCATTGTGGATTGGCCGACGCCGACCAACGTGTCCGAGGTTCGTAGTTTTCTGGGTTTGGCAGGTTATTACAGAAAGTTTGTGAAGGACTTCTCGAGGATTGCAGTGCCATTGACACAACTAACCAAGAAGGGAGCAGCTTATGAATGGACCAATGAAAGGGAATCAGCTTTCCAGGAATTGAAGACGAGGTTAGTCACAGCACCAGTTCTAGTACTACCATCAGCTAATGAGGAATTTCAGATTTACAGTGATGCTTCACATAAAGGTTTGGGTTGCGTGTTAATGCAAGAAGGTAAAGTAATAGCGTACGCGTCTCGTCAGTTGAAGCCCAATGAAAAGAATTATCCTACCCATGATTTGGAGCTAGCTGCCGTGGTTTTTGCCTTGAAGATATGGCGTCATTACCTGTATGGAACATCTTGCCAAGTTTTCACCGACCACAAGAGTCTGAAGTACTTGTTCACTCAGAAAGAGTTAAATATGAGGCAGAGAAGATGGCTCGAGCTACTGAAGGATTATGACATGCAGATTCAGTACCACCCAGGTAAGGCAAATTCCGTAGCCGACGCATTGAGCAGGAAGTTAGTTGGAAGTTTGGCGTGCCTGACAGCGGTTTCGGTGGAACCAACCATTATTGAGGAAGCGAAGACCAGACAGAGGGAGGATAAATTCCTCGAGAAGGTAATTGATGAATTCGTCACCAAGCCGAGGCCGGGATACACTATGGAGAATCAAGTGCTTAAGTTTGAAGGAAGATTGTGCGTGGCCGACGTACCAGAGTTAAAAAGGAAGATTTTGCAAGAGGCCCATAGTTTCAAATTTGCCATTCATCCAGGGAGCACCAAGATGTATCGGGACGTAAAGCGGACCTTTTGGTGGCCAAACATGAAAAGAGAGATAGCCGAGTTTGTATCTCAGTGTCTGTGTTGTCAGCGAGTGAAGGCAGAACACCAGAGACCAGCAGGACTTCTTCAACCCTTGTCAATTCCTGAGTGGAAATGGGAGCACATCTCCATGGATTTCGTAGTGGGATTGCCGAGGACACAAAGAGGTATGGATTCCATTTGGGCTATAGTCGACAGGTTTACTAAGTCAGCTCACTTTTTGCCGGTCAAGACTACATTCAATGCCAACCGACTTGCCGAATTGTACATGAATGAGATCGTTAGGCTTCATGGTGTGCCGATGTCCATTGTGTCAGACCGAGACCCGAAGTTCGTTTCTAGATTTTGGCAGAGTCTACAAGGAGCCTTGGGAACAGAGTTGAGATTTAGCACAGCCTTTCACCCCCAGACCGACGGACAGACGGAAAGAACGATTCAGACACTCGAAGACATGCTCAGACTGTGCGTGTTGGACTTCCAGGGAAGTTGGGAATCGCATTTGCCCTTAGTGGAGTTCGCGTACAACAACAGTTATCAAGCCAGCATAGGCATGGCGCCGTATGAAGCTTTGTATGGAAGGGAGTGTAGATCGCCGATATGTTGGACTGAAGTAGGAGACAAAGCTCTAATTGGCCCCGAGTTGGTTCAGATGACAACTGAAAAGATCAAACTCATTCAGCAGAGGATTAAAACTGCACAGAGTCGACAGAAGTGTTATGCCGACCAAAGAAGGAGAGAGTTAGAATTTGAAACTGGGGATCATGTATTTTTGAAGGTCTCGCCGATGACAGGAGTTTCGAGATTTGGGAAGAAGGGTAAACTTGCACCCCGATATATTGGGCCGTTTGAAATTCTTGAGAAAGTTAACACCGTTGCTTACAGACTCGCTTTGCCGCCAGATTTGAGCCAAGTCCACAGTGTGTTCCATGTTTCAATGCTGAGAAAATATATCCGAGACCCACTGCATGTAATAGATTACTCCGGGGTTGTAGTTAATGAAGACTTGGGCTACGAAGAGAAGCCGATGAGAATTATCGACAGACAAGTGAGGCAGTTGAGAAACAAGTCGATATCAATGGTGAAAATCGAATGGGAGAAGCATTATGGCGAGGAGGCCACATGGGAAAAACAAGAAGAGATGAAAATCCGTTACCCGGAGTTATTCGTAGGACAAGGTAACTTAAGTTTGGGGACCAAACTTCTTTAAGGAGGGTAGACTGTAGGAACCCACACTTTATGTCCTCATCATGTTCATGAGCATCGGTATGATTATGACTTGTTTAGCTTACATGTGTATGTTGTGATTTGTCTAAGTGTAGTATGCTTGTCTTGTTCCTTCCTTAATGTGAAACTTAGGTCACGCCTTACCTGAGTTATACCAGCCGACGTTATTCCAAGCCGAGGTCATCCTTAGTCTCGTAGTAGTATCTTGAAACCCCTTGTTGACCTCCGTCCTTGCCTTGACCACATTAGCCGAGATGTTACCTTGCACCCAAGTAATATCGTCTTGGAGTGGTACGACCTAGGCCGAGGTGTGGCGCATCTAGGCCAAGATGTGGCACAGCTTAGTCAAGTGTTGTCCCTCCTAGCCGAGGTCATTGTCATCTTAATTGCCGAAGTCTTTTGTTAGCCGATGTCACTCCTTGCCGGAGTGCCACTCCGTGTAGCTTGTTAAGTATGCCTTGTTGTTAGCCGATGTCATAACCTGTTAGAGAGCCCATACCGCTTTGCTTGTTGAACACCCTTCCACCATGCTTTGTCTGGCCTGTCAGCCACCTTTTCAGGATGAACCCAACCAATCGCCGCCACGTGTCTCAGCAGTGGGTTAACCCCAGAACCGGGTATAGAAAACTATCATTTGGTGTCATAACCTTGTCTTGTAGAGAGAGAAGCTCTAGGAGGAAGAAAGAGTTCTAGAGTGAGGAAGTAGATCTTCAAGCTTGATTTCTAGAGATCCAAGCGTTAGATCCGCGTTCTAAGGTTAGATTCTTGATCTACTCGTGATGTTCTTTATGTTTATGTTATTGCATTGCATGATTGAAAATGATTTGTAAGCCATGCATCGTTTTGAAGCTCGATTTTAGAAAGAGAAAATGACATTCATGTGTTCTTCAAGAAAGTCTTGTTTTGATCCGAAAGCTTTATGCCTAGATTCACGTTTTGTGTTTGTTCTTGCATGATTTCCAAGTACGGGTACCCAGGTCCATGTTTTCAAACTCATAGCACGAAAATCCCAGATTTGTGATGGCAGATTATGATCAAACATTCGTATTTTTCATGTTTTCACACTCATGTTCTTCATGTTTATCAGCAGAGGGAAACCCAGAGTTTCCCGACCTCTTTTCCTTGCATGTGGCCCTCGGGAACACACCTCGGCAAGGAGGTGTGGAACCTCGGCCTAGACCTGGTTGGTGCCCAGCATGTTTTCCGAAAACATTTGTGTACATGAGAGACTTGTTTGAAAGCGCATTCAATAGGCTTTGCCATGTGTTGTAGGACTTGGGCTTGTCTCGACCCCGACGTGTGAAGAAACGATGTGAGTGGTATTTCTAATAAAGCTATGTTACACTTGTTTTGATAAATCTTGTTTTGCCTTGTCTTGAAAAGTATTTGATTTAGCATGAATGACTATCCCTACTTGTATATTAAACACTATCTTGTTTTGATGACATTTCTTGAAAGTCCTTAGCTGCAGGGGACTATAATGCGACTGCACTCTTGTCTTGACAGTCCTTAGTGCTAGAGGACTCTAAACTTTCGTAGCACAGCTTGTCTTGACAGTCCTTAGTGCTAGAGGACTCTAAACTTTCGCAGCACTCTTGTCTTGAAAGTCCTTAGTTGCAGGGGACTATAATGCAACTGCACTCTTGTCTTGGAATTGTCATCACCCTCTTGTATTAAGTAGATGTAATAACATTATTAAGTAGATGTAATAACATCCAAAGAACTTGGAAGGCCGGCAATGAACTTGATTTCCCTCTTGATTGTAAAGTATGCTATGTATTGTTTTGAAAGAAATCTTGGATATCAATCATGCAAAACCTTTATTTCTAATATCATTCACTGAGTATCCAAGCTCACCCTCTCTATATATATATGTAGGTGATGAACAAGAAGGCATTGAGGCCTAGACGTGATTGCCGATGTGTTTTGGGTGCTTTGCCGGCATGTTTTGGATTAGCATTTTTGCACCATCTTGAAGATTATGCTTCTCGGCTTATGTCTTCTTTTGTTTGTTTTGGCATATGTCGGCTTGAGAAGCCTTTTGGTCAGGATGTGTTTGGTATCTCATTCTTGTTGTATCTAAATTGTAAGACTTGTAAAGATGTTTGATGTATGACATTCCATTGGACTTATGCACGGCTCTTACGGACTATTTAGATTTTGTATATGTATATATATCGCTTCCGCACTTGTATGCCCCATATTTTCTACTCTGATTGTGTGTGATTTTATAAGTCGGCCTTCGGTAACCTCGGGTTACTGGCCATCACGGCACCAAACTACTAGGGGCGGTTTGGGGGCGTGACAGAATGGTATCGGAGCACGAGATCCCTATAGTACGTTATTCACACACCTTGAGTCCTGAAGAGTATAGGATTCCCCTTAGAATAATGTTAGGATTGCATCATAATTGCTTGCTACTTGACTACGTGTGCATCATCTCGGCATGAACATTTTGTTACATCAGCGTGATCATACTCTCTTGCATACATGTTCCTTTGTTCATTTTGTTTAAGTGTCACATCCTGCATACCCCAGCATCATGAGGAGAGGTAGACCTCCAGTTGGCCGAGATCGTTTCGAAGATAGGTTGGAGAGACTGGAAAGGTTAGTCGAAGGCTTAGTCCGTGAGCTGAGACAGCCGAGGCCACAGGATACTGGTACCACCTCTACCCAGGCCGAGCAGACCAATGGCCGATATGCAGCTCCGCCTCCACCTCCTCCAGTACCACAAGTGCCTCCGCAGCAAGCTTTGTATGGGAACGACACGATAACTCTAATCAGAGAGTTCAAGAAGATGAAACCGCCGAGATTTCAGGGAGGCATAGAACCAATGAAAGCCGAGGCATGGGTTTTAGAGATGGAGAAGTTGTTTGAAGTTTTCCCCAGTACGGACGCCCAGAAGGTATCTCTGGCAGCATTCACATTAGACGACGATGCTCGTAGGTGGTGGATGATGGTCCGAGAAAGCAATCCGGGTTTGACTTGGGCAAAATTTTTGGAGTTGTTCTACAACAAGCATTTCCCCCTCAGCGTCCGAGACCGAAAGACAACGGAGTTTCAGAATCTGATCCAAGGGAACAAGACGGTCGCAGAATACGATCGTGCCTTTACTGAACTGGCAAGATATGCGCCTCATATGGTTGACGACGAGTACCGAAAGGCGAGGAAGTTCGAAAGTGGGTTGCGTGGACCAATACAAGATCGGGTCAATATGCTCAATATGCCGACATACGCCGGAGTACTGGACAAGGCCATCCTGGCTGAAGCTAACTTGAACCGATACCAGAGTTCAGGTGAGGGTCAGAGGAAGAGACAGAATTATGAAAGTCGCCGAGTTCCGTTCAATGCCAAGAAGAAGATGAGTACGGATAGTTCCAGCAACTCCAATCAAGAAGGTAACGTTAAGCCGGTGTGCGCGAGTTGTGGGAAGCTACATTTCGGGGTTTGTCGTTGGGCAACAGGAGCTTGCTACGAGTGTGGCGAGATAGGCCATCGCGTGAAGGACTGCCCGAAAGCAAGGACCGATAATGGGAAGAGGACTGGAAGCACCTCGGGCTCTG
Organism: Camellia sinensis; assembly: GCF_055761805.1. Lineage (NCBI taxonomy): Eukaryota > Viridiplantae > Streptophyta > Magnoliopsida > Ericales > Theaceae > Camellia > Camellia sinensis. Next base: position 7,509,670 of record NC_138962.1, on the reverse strand, counting down.
CACAGAAGAGTAACATCGGGGGAATACAGGCGAGGCAGGCCAGAGTTTTCGCATTGTTGCCAGGAGACGCCCAGAATGTTGAAACAGTGGTGTCAGGTACCATTTCAATTTGTTCTCAAGATGCATACGTATTGATTGATTCGGGTTCTACGCATTCATTTGTGTCCACTATATTCGCCGAGAAGTTGAATAGAGAATTAGCACCCCTTGATTACGTATTGTCTGTGTCTACTCCATCTGGGAGAAATATGATTGTTGCATCCATTTATAGGGCGTGTGTTATCATGATTGAGGGCGTAGAGTTGTTAGTCGATTTGATGCCTTTGAGCATGACTCATTTCGATGTTATATTGGGAATGGATTGGTTAGTGGCAAATCATGCATCCATTAATTGTGTTACTAAGAGCGTCACATTGAAGACCCCAAGTCAAGCTGAGGTCATTTTCCAAGGTAAAGGTGTAATACCCCCACCTTACTTAATCTCATCCATGAAGGCCTACAAGTTGATCCAAAAAGGGTGTAAGGGCTATTTATGCAGTATACTAAGTGATTTGAATGGAAATGTTGAGTTAGCCGACATACCCGTTGTTGAGGAATTCCCCGACGTCTTTCCGAATGAATTGCCTGGCCACCTCGTTGATAGGGAAATAGAGTTTACCGTGGACATCATGTCAGGAACACAACCCATCTCCAAAACACCCTACAGAATGGCCCCAACCGAACTTAGAGAGCTGAAATCGCAATTACAAGAATTGTTGGACAAAGGATTTGTTAGGCCGAGCACTTCGCCGTGGGGAGCACCCGTTCTATTTGTTAAGAAAAAGGATGGCACACTTCGTCTTTGCATTGACTACAGAGAACTTAATAAGGTGACCATCAAGAACAAGTACCCATTGCCTAGAATCGACGATTTGCTTGATCAACTACGAGGAGCACGAGTCTTTTCCAAGATTGACCTTAGGTCGGGCTACCACCAGTTGAAGGTTAAAGCCGAGGACATTGAGAAAACTGCTTTTCGGACAAGATATGGCCACTACGAATTCTTGGTAATGCCCTTCGGAGTAACCAATGCCCCAGCAGCATTCATGGACCTGATGAACAGAGTCTTTAAGCTGTACCTAGATGAGTTCGTCATTATTTTTATCGACGACATATTGATCTATTCCGGGAGTGCGAGCGAGCACGAGAATCATCTGAGACTTGCCCTACAGACCTTGAGAGATAAGAAGTTGTACGCCAAGTTAAGTAAATGCGAGTTTTGGCTTTCCAGTATTTCATTTCTAGGACATGTGATTAACGAAGGCGGTATATCAGTTGACCCCAGTAAGATTGAAGCCATTGTGGATTGGCCGACGCCGACCAACGTGTCCGAGGTTCGTAGTTTTCTGGGTTTGGCAGGTTATTACAGAAAGTTTGTGAAGGACTTCTCGAGGATTGCAGTGCCATTGACACAACTAACCAAGAAGGGAGCAGCTTATGAATGGACCAATGAAAGGGAATCAGCTTTCCAGGAATTGAAGACGAGGTTAGTCACAGCACCAGTTCTAGTACTACCATCAGCTAATGAGGAATTTCAGATTTACAGTGATGCTTCACATAAAGGTTTGGGTTGCGTGTTAATGCAAGAAGGTAAAGTAATAGCGTACGCGTCTCGTCAGTTGAAGCCCAATGAAAAGAATTATCCTACCCATGATTTGGAGCTAGCTGCCGTGGTTTTTGCCTTGAAGATATGGCGTCATTACCTGTATGGAACATCTTGCCAAGTTTTCACCGACCACAAGAGTCTGAAGTACTTGTTCACTCAGAAAGAGTTAAATATGAGGCAGAGAAGATGGCTCGAGCTACTGAAGGATTATGACATGCAGATTCAGTACCACCCAGGTAAGGCAAATTCCGTAGCCGACGCATTGAGCAGGAAGTTAGTTGGAAGTTTGGCGTGCCTGACAGCGGTTTCGGTGGAACCAACCATTATTGAGGAAGCGAAGACCAGACAGAGGGAGGATAAATTCCTCGAGAAGGTAATTGATGAATTCGTCACCAAGCCGAGGCCGGGATACACTATGGAGAATCAAGTGCTTAAGTTTGAAGGAAGATTGTGCGTGGCCGACGTACCAGAGTTAAAAAGGAAGATTTTGCAAGAGGCCCATAGTTTCAAATTTGCCATTCATCCAGGGAGCACCAAGATGTATCGGGACGTAAAGCGGACCTTTTGGTGGCCAAACATGAAAAGAGAGATAGCCGAGTTTGTATCTCAGTGTCTGTGTTGTCAGCGAGTGAAGGCAGAACACCAGAGACCAGCAGGACTTCTTCAACCCTTGTCAATTCCTGAGTGGAAATGGGAGCACATCTCCATGGATTTCGTAGTGGGATTGCCGAGGACACAAAGAGGTATGGATTCCATTTGGGCTATAGTCGACAGGTTTACTAAGTCAGCTCACTTTTTGCCGGTCAAGACTACATTCAATGCCAACCGACTTGCCGAATTGTACATGAATGAGATCGTTAGGCTTCATGGTGTGCCGATGTCCATTGTGTCAGACCGAGACCCGAAGTTCGTTTCTAGATTTTGGCAGAGTCTACAAGGAGCCTTGGGAACAGAGTTGAGATTTAGCACAGCCTTTCACCCCCAGACCGACGGACAGACGGAAAGAACGATTCAGACACTCGAAGACATGCTCAGACTGTGCGTGTTGGACTTCCAGGGAAGTTGGGAATCGCATTTGCCCTTAGTGGAGTTCGCGTACAACAACAGTTATCAAGCCAGCATAGGCATGGCGCCGTATGAAGCTTTGTATGGAAGGGAGTGTAGATCGCCGATATGTTGGACTGAAGTAGGAGACAAAGCTCTAATTGGCCCCGAGTTGGTTCAGATGACAACTGAAAAGATCAAACTCATTCAGCAGAGGATTAAAACTGCACAGAGTCGACAGAAGTGTTATGCCGACCAAAGAAGGAGAGAGTTAGAATTTGAAACTGGGGATCATGTATTTTTGAAGGTCTCGCCGATGACAGGAGTTTCGAGATTTGGGAAGAAGGGTAAACTTGCACCCCGATATATTGGGCCGTTTGAAATTCTTGAGAAAGTTAACACCGTTGCTTACAGACTCGCTTTGCCGCCAGATTTGAGCCAAGTCCACAGTGTGTTCCATGTTTCAATGCTGAGAAAATATATCCGAGACCCACTGCATGTAATAGATTACTCCGGGGTTGTAGTTAATGAAGACTTGGGCTACGAAGAGAAGCCGATGAGAATTATCGACAGACAAGTGAGGCAGTTGAGAAACAAGTCGATATCAATGGTGAAAATCGAATGGGAGAAGCATTATGGCGAGGAGGCCACATGGGAAAAACAAGAAGAGATGAAAATCCGTTACCCGGAGTTATTCGTAGGACAAGGTAACTTAAGTTTGGGGACCAAACTTCTTTAAGGAGGGTAGACTGTAGGAACCCACACTTTATGTCCTCATCATGTTCATGAGCATCGGTATGATTATGACTTGTTTAGCTTACATGTGTATGTTGTGATTTGTCTAAGTGTAGTATGCTTGTCTTGTTCCTTCCTTAATGTGAAACTTAGGTCACGCCTTACCTGAGTTATACCAGCCGACGTTATTCCAAGCCGAGGTCATCCTTAGTCTCGTAGTAGTATCTTGAAACCCCTTGTTGACCTCCGTCCTTGCCTTGACCACATTAGCCGAGATGTTACCTTGCACCCAAGTAATATCGTCTTGGAGTGGTACGACCTAGGCCGAGGTGTGGCGCATCTAGGCCAAGATGTGGCACAGCTTAGTCAAGTGTTGTCCCTCCTAGCCGAGGTCATTGTCATCTTAATTGCCGAAGTCTTTTGTTAGCCGATGTCACTCCTTGCCGGAGTGCCACTCCGTGTAGCTTGTTAAGTATGCCTTGTTGTTAGCCGATGTCATAACCTGTCAGAGAGCCCATACCGCTTTGCTTGTTGAACACCCTTCCACCATGCTTTGTCTGGCCTGTCAGCCACCTTTTCAGGATGAACCCAACCAATCGCCGCCACGTGTCTCAGCAGTGGGTTAACCCCAGAACCGGGTATAGAAAACTATCATTTGGTGTCATAACCTTGTCTTGTAGAGAGAGAAGCTCTAGGAGGAAGAAAGAGTTTTAGAGTGAGGAAGTAGATCTTCAAGCTTGATTTCTAGAGATCCAAGCGTTAGATCCGCGTTCTAAGGTTAGATTCTTGATCTACTCGTGATGTTCTTTATGTTTATGTTATTGCATTGCATGATTGAAAATGATTTGTAAGCCATGCATCGTTTTGAAGCTCGATTTTAGAAAGAGAAAATGACATTCATGTGTTCTTCAAGAAAGTCTTGTTTTGATCCGAAAGCTTTATGCCTAGATTCACGTTTTGTGTTTGTTCTTGCATGATTTCCAAGTACGGGTACCCAGGTCCATGTTTTCAAACTCATAGCACGAAAATCCCAGATTTGTGATGGCAGATTATGATCAAACATTCGTATTTTTCATGTTTTCACACTCATGTTCTTCATGTTTATCAGCAGAGGGAAACCCAGAGTTTCCCGACCTCTTTTCCTTGCATGTGGCCCTCGGGAACACACCTCGGCAAGGAGGTGTGGAACCTCGGCCTAGACCTGGTTGGTGCCCAGCATGTTTTCCGAAAACATTTGTGTACATGAGAGACTTGTTTGAAAGCGCATTCAATAGGCTTTGCCATGTGTTGTAGGACTTGGGCTTGTCTCGACCCCGACGTGTGAAGAAACGATGTGAGTGGTATTTCTAATAAAGCTATGTTACACTTGTTTTGATAAATCTTGTTTTGCCTTGTCTTGAAAAGTATTTGATTTAGCATGAATGACTATCCCTACTTGTATATTAAACACTATCTTGTTTTGATGACATTTCTTGAAAGTCCTTAGCTGCAGGGGACTATAATGCGACTGCACTCTTGTCTTGACAGTCCTTAGTGCTAGAGGACTCTAAACTTTCGCAGCACAGCTTGTCTTGACAGTCCTTAGTGCTAGAGGACTCTAAACTTTCGCAGCACTCTTGTCTTGAAAGTCCTTAGTTGCAGGGGACTATAATGCAACTGCACTCTTGTCTTGGAATTGTCATCACCCTCTTGTATTAAGTAGATGTAATAACATCCAAAGAACTTGGAAGGCCGGCAATGAACTTGATTTCCCTCTTGATTGTAAAGTATGCTATGTATTGTTTTGAAAGAAATCTTGGATATCAATCATGCAAAACCTTTATTTCTAATATCATTCACTGAGTATCCAAGCTCACCCTCTCTATATATATATGTAGGTGATGAACAAGAAGGCATTGAGGCCTAGACGTGATTGCCGATGTGTTTTGGGTGCTTTGCCGGCATGTTTTGGATTAGCATTTTTGCACCATCTTGAAGATTATGCTTCTCGGCTTATGTCTTCTTTTGTTTGTTTTGGCATATGTCGGCTTGAGAAGCCTTTTGGTCAGGATGTGTTTGGTATCTCATTCTTGTTGTATCTAAATTGTAAGACTTGTAAAGATGTTTGATGTATGACATTCCATTGGACTTATGCACGGCTCTTACGGACTATTTAGATTTTGTATATGTATATATATCGCTTCCGCACTTGTATGCCCCATATTTTCTACTCTGATTGTGTGTGATTTTGTAAGTCGGCCTTCGGTAACCTCGGGTTACTGGCCATCACGGCACCAAACTACTAGGGGCGGTTTGGGGGCGTGACAGAATGGTATCAGAGCACGAGATCCCTATAGTACGTTATTCACACACCTTGAGTCCTGAAGAGTATAGGATTCCCCTTAGAATAATGTTAGGATTGCATCATAATTGCTTGCTACTTGACTACGTGTGCATCATCTCGGCATGAACATTTTGTTACATCAGCGTGATCATACTCTCTTGCATACATGTTCCTTTGTTCATTTTGTTTAAGTGTCACATCCTGCATACCCCAGCATCATGAGGAGAGGTAGACCTCCAGTTGGCCGAGATCGTTTCGAAGATAGGTTGGAGAGACTGGAAAGGTTAGTCGAAGGCTTAGTTCGTGAGCTGAGACAGCCGAGGCCACAGGATACTGGTACCACCTCTACCCAGGCCGAGCAGACCAATGGCCGATATGCAGCTCCGCCTCCACCTCCTCCAGTACCACAAGTGCCTCCGCAGCAAGCTTTGTACGGGAACGACACGATAACTCTAATCAGAGAGTTCAAGAAGATGAAACCGCCGAGATTTCAGGGAGGCATAGAACCAATGAAAGCCGAGGCATGGGTTTTAGAGATGGAGAAGTTGTTTGAAGTTTTCCCCAGTACGGACGCCCAGAAGGTATCTCTGGCAGCATTCACATTAGACGACGATGCTCGTAGGTGGTGGATGATGGTCCGAGAAAGCAATCCGGGTTTGACTTGGGCAAAATTTTTGGAGTTGTTCTACAACAAGCATTTCCCCCTCAGCGTCCGAGACCGAAAGACAACGGAGTTTCAGAATCTGATCCAAGGGAACAAGACGGTCGCAGAATACGATCGTGCCTTTACTGAACTGGCAAGATATGCGCCTCATATGGTTGACGACGAGTACCGAAAGGCGAGGAAGTTCGAAAGTGGGTTGCGTGGACCGATACAAGATCGGGTCAATATGCTCAATATGCCGACATACGCCGGAGTACTGGACAAGGCCATCCTGGCTGAAGCTAACTTGAACCGATACCAGAGTTCAGGTGAGGGTCAGAGGAAGAGACAGAATTATGAAAGTCGCCGAGTTCCGTTCAATGCCAAGAAGAAGATGAGTACGGATAGTTCCAGCAACTCCAATCAAGAAGGTAACGTTAAGCCGGTGTGCGCGAGTTGTGGGAAGCTACATTTCGGGGTTTGTCGTTGGGCAACAGGAGCTTGCTACGAGTGTGGCGAGATAGGCCATCGCGTGAAGGACTGCCCGAAAGCAAGGACCGATAATGGGAAGAGGACTGGAAGCACCTCGGGCTCTGCACAGAAGAGTAACATCGGGGGAATACAGGCGAGGCAGGGCAGAGTTTTCGCATTGTTGCCAGGAGACGCCCAGAATGCTGAAACAGTGGTGTCAGGTACCATTTCAATTTGTTCTCAAGATGCATACGTATTGATTGATTCGGGTTCTACGCATTCATTTGTGTCCACTATATTCGCCGAGAAGTTGAATAGAGAATTAGCACCCCTTGATTACGTATTGTCTGTGTCTACTCCATCTGGGAGAAATATGATTGTTGCACCCATTTATAGGGCGTGTGTTATCATGATTGAGGGCGTAGAGTTGTTAGTCGATTTGATGCCTTTGAGCATGACTCATTTCGATGTTATATTGGGAATGGATTGGTTAGTGGCAAATCATGCATCCATTAATTGTGTTACTAAGAGCGTCACATTGAAGACCCCAAGTCAAGCTGAGGTCATTTTCCAAGGTAAAGGTGTAATACCCCCACCTTACTTAATCTCATCCATGAAGGCCTACAAGTTGATCCAAAAAGGGTGTAAGGGTTATTTATGCAGTATACTAAGTGATTTGAATGGAAATGTTGAGTTAGCCGACATACCCGTTGTTGAGGAATTCCCCGACGTCTTTCCGAATGAATTGCCTGGCCACCTCGTTGATAGGGAAATAGAGTTTACCGTGGACATCATGTCAGGAACACAACCCATCTCCAAAACACCCTACAGAATGGCCCCAACCGAACTTAGAGAGCTGAAATCGCAATTACAAGAATTGTTGGACAAAGGATTTGTTAGGCCGAGCACTTCGCCGTGGGGAGCACCCGTTCTATTTGTTAAGAAAAAGGATGGCACACTTCGTCTTTGCATTGACTACAGAGAACTTAATAAGGTGACCATCAAGAACAAGTACCCATTGCCTAGAATCGACGATTTGCTTGATCAACTACGAGGAGCACGAGTCTTTTCCAAGATTGACCTTAGGTCGGGCTACCACCAGTTGAAGGTTAAAGCCGAGGACATTGAGAAAACTGCTTTTCGGACAAGATATGGCCACTACGAATTCTTGGTAATGCCCTTCGGAGTAACCAATGCCCCAGCAGCATTCATGGACCTGATGAACAGAGTCTTTAAGCTGTACCTAGATGAGTTCGTCATTATTTTTATCGACGACATATTGATCTATTCCGGGAGTGCGAGCGAGCACGAGAATCATCTGAGACTTGCCCTACAGACCTTGAGAGATAAGAAGTTGTACGCCAAGTTAAGTAAATGCGAGTTTTGGCTTTCCAGCATTTCATTTCTAGGACATGTGATTAATTAAGGCGGTATATCAGTTGACCCCAGTAAGATTGAAGCCATTGTGGATTGGCCGACGCCGACCAACGTGTCCGAGGTTCGTAGTTTTCTGGGTTTGGCAGGTTATTACAGAAAGTTTGTGAAGGACTTCTCGAGGATTGCAGTGCCATTGACACAACTAACCAAGAAGGGAGCAGCTTATGAATGGACCAATGAAAGGGAATCAGCTTTCCAGGAATTGAAGACGAGGTTAGTCACAGCACCAGTTCTAGTACTACCATCAGCTAATGAGGAATTTCAGATTTACAGTGATGCTTCACATAAAGGTTTGGGTTGCGTGTTAATGCAAGAAGGTAAAGTAATAGCGTACGCGTCTCGTCAGTTGAAGCCCAATGAAAAGAATTATCCTACCCATGATTTGGAGCTAGCTGCCGTGGTTTTTGCCTTGAAGATATGGCGTCATTACCTGTATGGAACATCTTGCCAAGTTTTCACCGACCACAAGAGTCTGAAGTACTTGTTCACTCAGAAAGAGTTAAATATGAGGCAGAGAAGATGGCTCGAGCTACTGAAGGATTATGACATGCAGATTCAGTACCACCCAGGTAAGGCAAATTCCGTAGCCGACGCATTGAGCAGGAAGTTAGTTGGAAGTTTGGCGTGCCTGACAGCGGTTTCGGTGGAACCAACCATTATTGAGGAAGCGAAGACCAGACAGAGGGAGGATAAATTCCTCGAGAAGGTAATTGATGAATTCGTCACCAAGCCGAGGCCGGGATACACTATGGAGAATCAAGTGCTTAAGTTTGAAGGAAGATTGTGCGTGGCCGACGTACCAGAGTTAAAAAGGAAGATTTTGCAAGAGGCCCATAGTTTCAAATTTGCCATTCATCCAGGGAGCACCAAGATGTATCGGGACGTAAAGCGGACCTTTTGGTGGCCAAACATGAAAAGAGAGATAGCCGAGTTTGTATCTCAGTGTCTGTGTTGTCAGCGAGTGAAGGCAGAACACCAGAGACCAGCAGGACTTCTTCAACCCTTGTCAATTCCTGAGTGGAAATGGGAGCACATCTCCATGGATTTCGTAGTGGGATTGCCGAGGACACAAAGAGGTATGGATTCCATTTGGGCTATAGTCGACAGGTTTACTAAGTCAGCTCACTTTTTGCCGGTCAAGACTACATTCAATGCCAACCGACTTGCCGAATTGTACATGAATGAGATCGTTAGGCTTCATGGTGTGCCGATGTCCATTGTGTCAGACCGAGACCCGAAGTTCGTTTCTAGATTTTGGCAGAGTCTACAAGGAGCCTTGGGAACAGAGTTGAGATTTAGCATAGCCTTTCACCCCCAGACCGACGGACAGACGGAAAGAACGATTCAGACACTCGAAGACATGCTCAGACTGTGCGTGTTGGACTTCCAGGGAAGTTGGGAATCGCATTTGCCCTTAGTGGAGTTCGCGTACAACAACAGTTATCAAGCCAGCATAGGCATGGCGCCGTATGAAGCTTTGTATGGAAGGGAGTGTAGATCGCCGATATGTTGGACTGAAGTAGGAGACAAAGCTCTAATTGGCCCCGAGTTGGTTCAGATGACAACTGAAAAGATCAAACTCATTCAGCAGAGGATTAAAACTGCACAGAGTCGACAGAAGTGTTATGCCGACCAAAGAAGGAGAGAGTTAGAATTTGAAACTGGGGATCATGTATTTTTGAAGGTCTCGCCGATGACAGGAGTTTCGAGATTTGGGAAGAAGGGTAAACTTGCACCCCGATATATTGGGCCGTTTGAAATTCTTGAGAAAGTTAACACCGTTGCTTACAGACTCGCTTTGCCGCCAGATTTGAGCCAAGTCCACAGTGTGTTCCATGTTTCAATGCTGAGAAAATATATCCGAGACCCACTGCATGTAATAGATTACTCCGGGGTTGTAGTTAATGAAGACTTGGGCTACGAAGAGAAGCCGATGAGAATTATCGACAGACAAGTGAGGCAGTTGAGAAACAAGTCGATATCAATGGTGAAAATCGAATGGGAGAAGCATTATGGCGAGGAGGCCACATGGGAAAAAGAAGAAGAGATGAAAATCCGTTACCCGGAGTTATTCGTAGGACAAGGTAACTTAAGTTTGGGGACCAAACTTCTTTAAGGAGGGTAGACTGTAGGAACCCACACTTTATGTCCTCATCATGTTCATGAGCATCGGTATGATTATGACTTGTTTAGCTTACATGTGTATGTTGTGATTTGTCTAAGTGTAGTATGCTTGTCTTGTTCCTTCCTTAATGTGAAACTTAGGTCACGCCTTACCTGAGTTATACCAGCCGACGTTATTCCAAGCCGAGGTCATCCTTAGTCTCGTAGTAGTATCTTGAAACCCCTTGTTGACCTCCGTCCTTGCCTTGACCACATTAGCCGAGATGTTACCTTGCACCCAAGTAATATCGTCTTGGAGTGGTACGACCTAGGCCGAGGTGTGGCGCATCTAGGCCAAGATGTGGCACAGCTTAGTCAAGTGTTGTCCCTCCTAGCCGAGGTCATTGTCATCTTAGTTGCCGAAGTCTTTTGTTAGCCGATGTCACTCCTTGCCGGAGTGCCACTCCGTGTAGCTTGTTAAGTATGCCTTGTTGTTAGCCGATGTCATAACCTGTCAGAGAGCCCATACCGCTTTGCTTGTTGAACACCCTTCCACCATGCTTTGTCTGGCCTGTCAGCCACCTTTTCAGGATGAACCCAACCAATCGCCGCCACGTGTCTCAGCAGTGGGTTAACCCCAGAACCGGGTATAGAAAACTATCATTTGGTGTCATAACCTTGTCTTGTAGAGAGAGAAGCTCTAGGAGGAAGAAAGAGTTTTAGAGTGAGGAAGTAGATCTTCAAGCTTGATTTCTAGAGATCCAAGCGTTAGATCCGCGTTCTAAGGTTAGATTCTTGATCTACTCGTGATGTTCTTTATGTTTATGTTATTGCATTGCATGATTGAAAATGATTTGTAAGCCATGCATCGTTTTGAAGCTCGATTTTAGAAAGAGAAAATGACATTCATGTGTTCTTCAAGAAAGTCTTGTTTTGATCCGAAAGCTTTATGCCTAGATTCACGTTTTGTGTTTGTTCTTGCATGATTTCCAAGTACGGGTACCCAGGTCCATGTTTTCAAACTCATAGCACGAAAATCCCAGATTTGTGATGGCAGATTATGATCAAACATTCGTATTTTTCATGTTTTCACACTCATGTTCTTCATGTTTATCAGCAGAGGGAAACCCAGAGTTTCCCGACCTCTTTTCCTTGCATGTGGCCCTCGGGAACACACCTCGGCAAGGAGGTGTGGAACCTCGGCCTAGACCTGGTTGGTGCCCAGCATGTTTTCCGAAAACATTTGTGTACATGAGAGACTTGTTTGAAAGCGCATTCAATAGGCTTTGCCATGTGTTGTAGGACTTGGGCTTGTCTCGACCCCGACGTGTGAAGAAACGATGTGAGTGGTATTTCTAATAAAGCTATGTTACACTTGTTTTGATAAATCTTGTTTTGCCTTGTCTTGAAAAGTATTTGATTTAGCATGAATGACTATCCCTACTTGTATATTAAACACTATCTTGTTTTGATGACATTTCTTGAAAGTCCTTAGCTGCAGGGGACTATAATGCGACTGCACTCTTGTCTTGACAGTCCTTAGTGCTAGAGGACTCTAAACTTTCGCAGCACAGCTTGTCTTGACAGTCCTTAGTGCTAGAGGACTCTAAACTTTCGCAGCACTCTTGTCTTGAAAGTCCTTAGTTGCAGGGGACTATAATGCAACTGCACTCTTGTCTTGGAATTGTCATCACCCTCTTGTATTAAGTAGATGTAATAACATCCAAAGAACTTGGAAGGCCGGCAATGAACTTGATTTCCCTCTTGATTGTAAAGTATGCTATGTATTGTTTTGAAAGAAATCTTGGATATCAATCATGCAAAACCTTTATTTCTAATATCATTCACTGAGTATCCAAGCTCACCCTCTCTATATATATATGTAGGTGATGAACAAGAAGGCATTGAGGCCTAGACGTGATTGCCGATGTGTTTTGGGTGCTTTGCCGGCATGTTTTGGATTAGCATTTTTGCACCATCTTGAAGATTATGCTTCTCGGCTTATGTCTTCTTTTGTTTGTTTTGGCATATGTCGGCTTGAGAAGCCTTTTGGTCAGGATGTGTTTGGTATCTCATTCTTGTTGTATCTAAATTGTAAGACTTGTAAAGATGTTTGATGTATGACATTCCATTGGACTTATGCACGGCTCTTACGGACTATTTAGATTTTGTATATGTATATATATCGCTTCCGCACTTGTAAGCCCCATATTTTATACTCTGATTGTGTGTGATTTTGTAAGTCGGCCTTCGGTAACCTCGGGTTACTGGCCATCACGGCACCAAACTACTAGGGGCGGTTTGGGGGCGTGACATTCATACAAGAAACCACTATACCTAAACGATCTATTTGGAAATTGAATAAAAAAGGAAGTTGAATTGAAAAATGACTTGAATAAAAATGGAAGTCGAATAAAAATAAAAATGGAAGTTGCATAAAATTAAAAAATGGAAGTTCATTCAAGAAACCACTATACTTTAATGATCTATTTGGAAATTAGATAAAAAAAGAAGTTTAATGGAAAAGTAAATTGAATAAAAATAGAAGTTGAATAAAAATAAAAATGGAAGTTGCAGAAAATTAAAAATGGAAGTTCAATCCAGAAACCTGTATAGCTTAACGATCTATTTGGAAATTAAATAAAAAAGGAAGTTCAGTAGAAAAGAAACTTGAATAAAAAAGGAAGTTAAATAAAAATAAAAATGAAAGTTGCAGAAAATTAAAAATGAAAGTTAATTCAAGAAACCAATATACCTTAACGATCTATTAGGAAATTAAATAAAAAAGGAAGTTGAATAGAAAAATAATTTGAATAAAAATAAAAATGAAAGTTGCATAAAATTAAAAATAGAAGTTCTTTAAGAAACCACTATACCATAACGATCTATTTGGAAATTAAATAAAAAAGGAACTTTAATAGAAATGTAAATTGAATAAAAATGGAAGTTGAATAAAAATAAAAATGAAAGTTGTATAAAATTAAAAATGTAAGTTCAATCCAGAAACCACTATACCTTAACGATTTATTTGGAAATTAAATAAAAAAGGAAGTTGAATAGAAAAGAAGGTTCAACAAAAAAAGAAGTTGAATAGAAATTAAAAATGGAAGTTCAATCAAGAAACCACTATACCTTAACGATCTATTTGGAAATTAAATAAAAGAGGAAGTTGAATAGAAAAATCACTTGAATAAAAATGGAAGTCGAATAAAAATAAAAATGGAAGTTGCATAAAATTAAAAATGGAAGTTCATTCAAGAAACCACTATACCTTAACGATCTATTTGGAAATTTAATAAAAAAAGAAAGTTTAATAGAAGAGTAAATTGAATAAATTTGGAAGTTGAATAAAAATAAAAATGAAAGTTGCAGAAAATTAAAAATGGAAGTTCAATCCAGAAACCAGTACACCTTAACGATCTATTAGGAAATTAAATAAAAAAAGAAGCTGAATCGAAAAAGAACATGAATAAAAATGGAAGTTCATTCAAGAAACCACTAAACCATAACAATCTATTTGGAAATTAAATAAAAAATGAACTTTAATAGAAAAGTAAATTGAATAAAAATAGAAGTTGAATAGAAATAAAAATGGAAGTTGCAGAAAATTAAAAATGGGAGTTCAATTAAGAAACCACTATACCTTAACGATCTATTTGGAAATTAAATAAAAGAGGAAGTTGAATAGAAAAATCACTTGAATAAAAATGGAAGTCGAATAAAATAAAAATGAAAGTTGCACAAAATTAAAAATGGAAGTTCAAGCGTGAAACCACTATACCTTAACGATCTATTTGGAAGTTAAATAAAAAAAAAAAGTTGAGTAGAGAAAAACTTGATTGAAAAAGGAAGTTAAATAAAAATAATAATGGAAGTTGCAGAAAATTAAAAATGGAAGTTCATTCAAGAAACCACTACACCTAACGATCTATTCGGAAATTAAATAAAAAATGAAGTTTAATTGAAAAATAACTTGAATAAAAATGGAAGTCGAATAAAAATAAAAATGGAAGTTGCAGAAAATTAAAAATGGGAGTTCATTCAAGAAACCACTATACCTCAACGATCTATTTGGAAATTAAATAAAAAAGGAAGTCGAATAAAAAGAAAAGTGAAAGTTGCATAAAATTAAAAATGGAAGTACAATCTAGAAACCAGCATACCTTAACGATATATTTGGAAATTAAATAAAAAAGGTTGCTGAATAGAAAAGAAACTTGAATAAAAAAAGATGTTGAATAGAAATAAAAATGGAAGTTGCATTAAATTAAAATTGGAAGTTCATTCAAGAAACCACTATACCTTAGCGATCGATTTGGAAATTAAATAAAAAAGGTAGTTGAATAGAAAAATGACTTGAATAAAAATGGAAGTCGAATAAAAATAAAAATGAAAGTTGCATAAAATTAAAAATGGAAGTTCATTCAAGAAACCACTACAGCTTAACCATCTATTTGGAAATTAAATAAAAAAGGAAGTTTAATAGAAAAGTAAATTGAATAAAAATGGAAGTTGAATAAAAATAAAAATGGAAGTTGCAGAATATTAAAAATGGAAGTTCAATCCAGAAACCAGTACATCTTAACGATCTATTTGGAAATTAAATAAAAAAGGAAGTTGAGTAGAAAAGAAACTTAAATGAAAAGGAAGTTAAATAAAAATAAAAGTGGAAGTTGTAGAAAATTAAAAATGGAAGTTCATTCAAAAAACCACTATACTTTAACGATCTATTAGGAAATTAAATAAAAAAGGAAGTTGAATAGAAAAATAACTTGAATAAAAATCAAAATGGAAGTTGCATAAAATTAAAAATGGAAGTTCTTTAAGAAGCCACTATACCTTAACGATCTATTTGGAAATTAAATAAAAAAAGGAACTTTAATAGAAATGTAAATTGAATAAAAATGGAAGTTGAATAAAAATAAAAATGAAAGTTGTATAAAATTAAAAATATAAGTTCAATCCAGAAACCACAATACCTTAACGATCTATTTTGAAATTAAATTATAAAGGATGTTGAATAGAAAAGAAGGTTGAACAAAAAAAGAAGTTGAATAGAAATAAAAATGGATGATGCAGAAAATTAAAATTGGAAGTTCATTAAAGAAACCACTATATCTTAACGATCTATTTGGAAATTAAATAAAAAAAGAAGTTTAATAGAAAAGTAAATTGAATAAAAATGGAAGTTGAATAAAAATAAAAATGAAACTTGCATAAAATTTATAGTGGAAGTTCAATCCCAAAACCACTATACTTTAACGATCTATTTGGAAATTAAATAAAAAAGTAAGTTGAGTAGAAAAAAAACTTGAATGAAAAAGGAAGTTAAATAAAAATAAAAATGGAAGTTGCAGAAAATTAAAAATGGAAGTTCATTCAAGAAACCACTATACCTTAACGATCTATTTGGAAATTAAATAAAAGAGGAAGTTGAATAGAAAAATTACTTGAATAAAAATGGAAGTCGAATAAAAATAAAAATGGAAGTTGCAGAAAATTAAAAATGGAACTTCATTTAAGAAGCCACTATACCTTAACGATATATTTGGAAATTAAATAAAAGAGGAAGTTGAAAAGAAAAATCACTTGAATAAAAATGGAAGTCGAATAAAAATAAAAATGGAAGTTGCATAAAATTAAAAATGGAAGTTCATTCAAGAAACCACTATACCTTAACGATCTATTTGGAAATTAAATAAAAAAGGAAGTTTAATAGAAAAGTAAATTGAATAAAAATGGAAGTTGAATAAAAATGAAAATGGAAGTTGCACAAAACTAAAAATGGAAGTTCAATCGTGAAACCACTATACATTAACGATCTATTTAGAAATTAAATAAAAAAGGAAGTTGAGTATAAAAAAACTTGATTGAAAAAGGAAGTTAAATAAAAATAATAATGGAAGTTGCAGAAAATTTAAAATGGAAGTTCATTCAAGAAACCACTATACCCTAACGATTTATTTGGAAATTAGATAAAAAAGGAAGTTGAATAGAAAAATAACTTGAATAAAAATGGTAGTCGAATAAAAATAAAAATGGAAGTTGCAGAAAATTAAAAATGGTAGTTCGTTCAAGAAACCACTATACCTGAACGATCTATTTGGAAATTAAATAAAAAAGGAAGTTTAATAGAAAAGTAAATGGAATAAAAATGGAAGTCGAATAAAAAGAAAAGTGAAAGTTGCATAAAATTAAAAATGGAAGTACAAACTTGAAACCAGTATACCTTAACGATATATTTAGAAATTAAATAAAAAAGGAAGCTGAATAGAAAAGAAATTTGAATAAAAAAAAAAGTTGAATAGAAATAAAAATGGAAGTTGCAGTAAATTAAAATTGGAAGTTCATTTAAGAAACCACTATACCTTAACGATCGATTTGGAAGTTAAGTAAAAAAGGAAGTTGAATAGAAAAAGGGCTGGAATAAAAATAGAAGTCGAAGAAAAATAAAAATGGAAGTTGCATAAAATTAAAAATGGAAGTTCATTCAAGAAACCACTATTGCTTAACGATCTATTTGGAAATTAAATAAAAAAGGAAGTTTAATAGAAAAGTAAATTGAATAAAAATGGATGTTGAATAAAAATAAAAATGGAAGTTGCAGAAAATTAAAAATGGAAGTTCAATCCAGAAACCAGTATACCTTAACGATCTATTTGGAAATTAAATAAAAAAGGAAGTTGAGTAGAAAAGAAACTTAAATTAAAAAGGAAGTTAAATAAAAATAAAAATGAAAGTTGCAGAAAATTAAAAATGGAAGTTCATTCAAGAAACCACTATACCTTAATGATCTATTAGGAAATTAAATAAAAGAGGAAGTTGAATAGAAAAATCACTTGAATAAAAATGGAAGTCGAATAAAAATAAAAATGGAAGTTGCATAAAATTAAAAATGAAATTTCATTCAAAAAACCACTATACCTTAACGATCTATTTGGAAATTAAATAAAAAAGGAAGTTTAATAGAAAAGTAAATTGAATAAAAATGGAAGTTGAATAAAAATAAAAATGAAACTTGCATAAAATTTATAGTGGAAGTTCAATCCAGAAGCCACTATACCTTAACGATCTACTTGGAAATTAAATAAAAAAGGAAGTTGAGTAGAAAAAAAACTTGAATGAAAAAGGAAGTTAAATAAAAATAAAAATGGAAGTTGCAGAAAATTAAAAATGGAAGTTCATTCAAGAAACCACTATACCTTAACGATCTATTTGGAAATTAAATAAAAGAGGAAGTTGAATAGAAAAATCACTTGAATAAAAATGGAAGTCGAATAAAAATAAAAATGGAAGTTGCAGAAAATTAGAAATGAAAGTTCATTTAAGAAGCCACTATACCTTAACGATCTATTTGGAAATTAAATAAAAGAGGAAGTTGAATAGAGAAGTCACTTGAATAAAAATGGAAGTCGAATAAAAATAAAAATGGAAGTTATAGCGATTCCGGTTGTACCTTTACTGTTTTGTTGTATTCCGGACTCGGTTCCGTGGAGTGGTAGTGGTATCTACCTTGTTGTTGTCCTTTAATTCCCTTTGATTGAGTTTTAGGATGTTTTGAGGAAGGTTGTTACAGGTTGGTTAGGCCTTGGTTTCAATTCCTTGTCGTTCAGTTTTTAGGCGGTCCGCTCGAGCGGGTCTTCTTGCGCTCGAGCGGAGATTGCACACCTCCAGTATTTTCGTGTTCCTGCAAAACTTCTGCAGATATGGTTTTTACGCTCGAGCGGGTTTGTTGGCGCTCGAGAGGGTCGGTTGGCGCTCGAGCGGGTAGTACTTTCTGGGTGTAAGTTCTGGGAGGTTGAAATCTGCGCTCGAGCGGACTGGTTTTCGCCCTCGAGCAGAAGTGCTTTATTCTTGTGTCTTGGCGCTCGAGCGGGCCTTATTGCGCTCGAGCGTGTCCAGAGTTTTGTTCTTGGCGCTCGAGCGTCGTGTTCTCCGCTCGAGCGGGTCATACGTATATGAGTTATCCGCTGGGTGATTTTAAATCACTTTTTACTTTTCTTTCTCTCTCCTACTTTTTCCAAAAACCATTTTGAGAGCCTCTCTCTCTAAAATCTTACCTTCTCTCTAGATTTTGATCTAGCTAGGGTGAGTTCCTTGTCTTTGGCCTTTACAAAAGAGTTGTTGATCGTCGGGGGCTACGTTTTAATCTGAAAATCTCGGGTTTTGGAGCACGTTGGGTTTTGTCATCTTTTCCTTTGGGGCTCCGAATTTGAGGTAGGGATATCCTACTCCTCTCTATGGACTTTGTCTTTAAATTTTAGTATTTTGAGATGTTGGGGTTGGTTTGGTAATTTTGTGAAAGTTTGGGGCTTTTGTGTAATTTTACAAAAGTTGGGGTTTATTTATAATAAACCTAGATGCATGTTTGGCATAGAGAAATGGAATAAATGTAGAATCATTGTTGAAAATGGAAGCTTAAGGGTTGTAATGTTAATTATGAAAAATGACATAATTGCATTGTTTGATTAATTGGGTTAATTAATCGTGGAAAATGGGGTTATGAAATGGAAATGTTGAGATTGGGAATATATGGGAAGAAGGGTGTAGTTGTATTATTTATCACTCACCGAATTGAAATGTTGATTTAATATCCATTTGTGCATTTATTTCCTGTTTAGAAATAGCTGCCTTGGGCTATCGGTGGAGGATAGTCGTGATTGCTGTAGACAATGCATGATGATTAGGCAAACTAAAACTAATCGATTGAATGTGTCATAGAATATGACGGTGGATTGAATACATTAAATTTATGTATTGATTGATTGTATATAGAACCCTTGTGTTTATATGCATTGTGTGTAGAGGAGGAGATGGGGGATGTACCCCGCGGTTTAGGGGAAGATGGGGGATGCACCTCTAAACCGGATAGACTTGGGAGGAGATGGGGGATGAACTCCGTAGACACAGCTCATATGCTTGTCTAGAGAAATGAAGATAGAGCTCATATGCTTATCTTTGAGAAGTGTAGATATAGCTCATATGCTTGTCTAGAGAAGTGAAGATAGGACTAATATGCTTATCTTTGTGAAATTTGGATGTAGCTTATATACATATCTGTTGAGAAGATGATAGAGCTAGTATGCTTATCTGTTGAAAAAGGGAAAATGAAAAGTAACTTGGACTCATAAGTCGTATGTCATAAAATGTGATTTATATGGATGTATCAGTGTTGGCCATCTATCAATTGCTAATCTTTTAGTCATTGTTCATGGTTGGTTTAGTGTATTTCTACTGGGCTGTGGCTCACCCTATATGGGAATATCATTTTCAGGTACAGGTAGCATGCCACCTCCAAGGACATAGCTTGGGAGGCTAGAGGCGGACATACTTTTGTCGTTTTATTTTGATGTATTACATGTAATTTCAAGCCAAGGGCTTAAAGTGTAAATGAGTAGTACTCTTTTGTTGTAACCAAGTGTTAACTTGGAAAGCTGTAAGCCTGTAGGGCATTCGCTTTTGTTGTTAACATGTAATACTTTTGTAAGGATCAACTCTGATTAATAGAAGAACGTGGATATTTTGTATGTCAATGAATGTCTTAATTGATGGTTTAATGTTATTTTTTTTGAGGGCGTTACAACTTGGTATCAGAGCGTACCGGGTTCGAATACTTTGGGTACGTGGGAAGTGATTAGTATCACAATGGGTTTGTCTCGCTTGGTAGAGACTTAGATGTAGTGTCGCATGCTATGTGTTTAATTGATAACATGCTTATGTGTTTATTTGGGTATGGGATTTAATTTCTAGGATGTTGATTGGATCCTTGGGTTTCTGTGAGTCTTGTTGGAAAAGCACTTGATCAATGCTGTTTCTGACCAGAACTCTAGTAACGCCTCGGGACTATCATTATCTGGAAATGAATTTCGTAAGTGCTTATGTGTTTATGTGCTTACGTGGAGTGAGTTACAGTTGTCCATGCATTAGGACGCGAGTGTTATAGCTTCGGCACATTTGTGAATGTGCTAATAGTCTTGGTTACCTTTATTAGGATGTCAGGACGAGGAAGAGGTGCTAGGCGTGGTAGACCTGCGAGGCAGGAGGTACCTGTACCGGATGACGTTCTGGCAGTACAGGAAGGAGTTGGTCAGGCCAATGTGGCCGAGCCAACGGGTCAGCAGGCTATGAGTGCCTTGGCCCGAGAGATAGCAGGAGCTTTTGATATTCTCAGAGCAGGGAATCAGGCAGCTGAGGCAGGGCCTTCTTTCTTGAAGAGGGAGTTCTTCCGGTCTAATCCGGATGAGTTTATCGGGGATCCGAAGGAGCCACTGAAGGCTGATGAGTGGCTAGAGCAAATGAGTAAGACGTTCGAGATGCTTGGCATCGAGGACGGAGCACTGAAGGTGACCTTGGCATCCTTCCAGTTGAAGGGAGATGCGGGTCAATGGTGGAAGTACGAGAAGGCTCGTGTTGGTGGTACTTGGGAGGCATTTGTGAATGCTTTTCAGGAGAGGTTTTTGTCTGCAGCAGCTAGGGAGAAGCTGAGGGACCAGTTTAGCCAGCTTAATCAGCAGGGCTTGTCAGTGGCCGAGTTTGAGGCTACTTTTACCAGTCTATCCAGGTTTGCACCTGAACTGGTGGCGTCTGAGGAACGCCGTTGTTATGAGTTTGAGCGGAAGTTGAGGCGGGGCCTCAAGTTGAGGGTTGGTGGGTCTTTCATCAGGGAGTATAGACACCTAGTGGATGCTGCAGCTCATATGGAGCTCTTGATGCAGGAGGAGGATAAGGAGCAGAGAGGCTCCAAGAGGAGCCAAGATGGCCAGGGTGATGGCAGGAGGCAGAGGGGTTCTAACCCTCAGCAGTCGCAGGGTGGTGTGGCTAGATCGACCTTTCCAGTGCCGAGTGCAGGCTCCGAGAGAGGTAGTCAGGGGGATTTCACCTGTTACAAGTGTGGCCAGCTGGGTCACAAGGTTTCGGTTTGCCCGCAGAAGGGTGGGGGTCAGAGAGCTGCTTCTTCTTCAGCTAGAACGCAGAGTCAGAGTTTGGGCAGGGGGCAGCCCGTGTCTTGTTATCAGTGTGGTCAGCCCGGGCACCTGAAGAGGTTTTGCCCGCAGTTGAGTGCCACTTCGGGAGCGTCTGGTTCTAGGCAGACGCAGAGTTTTTAGCCAGCTCAGTCTGTGCAGGCCTCGAGGGCCAATCCGGGAGCTTCGTCATCCCAGTCTATGCAGCAGTCGTTTGCTCCGAGGGGTGAGCAGGTAGATCAGGGGCCTACCGGGCGCGTGTATGCCGTTACCGCGTAGGATTTAGTACCGGCTCCATCAGTGGTGAGAGGTACTTTTCTGTTTTGCAACTCGGTCGCTAGTGTGTTGATAGACACGGGTGCATCTCATTCTTTTGTATCTGCTGCATTTGCATCTGTGTTGGAATTGGAGTTAGCGCTATTAGCATCTCCTATTTGTGTTGTGTCGCCTGTTGGGGGTGAGTTGGTTTTGGAACATGGATGTAATGGTTGTGATATAGAGGTCGCCGACCGTAGGCTTCCTTTTTCATTTGTTGTCATGCCCATGAAGGGTTTTGATGTTATTTTGGGTATGGACTGGTTATCGTCATACCGAGCTGTTATAGATTGTTACCGTCAGAGGGTAACGGTGTGTACTCCGAGCGGGGAGTGTTTCCATTTCTTGGGAGATCGGGTTGGTAGTGTTTTGCCACCGGGGTATGATCCCCGAGGGCGGGGAGAGCTTAGTGGTCTACTTGCTAGCTTTGAGAGTGGTGAGTGTGATGAGACCCAGGTTGTGTTGCCGAGAGTAGTTTGTGAGTACTCGGACGTCTTTCCCGAGGATCTCATTAGTTTGCCACCTCATCGGGAGATCGAGTTCCCCATTGATTTGGTGCCCGGCACGGCGCCGATTTCTATGGCACCTTACCGTTTTGCTCCAGCAGAGTTGGTTGAGTTGAAAGTTCAACTTCAGGAGTTGCTAGATAAGGGTTTTGTTCGCCCTAGCGTTTTGCCGTGGGGAGCACCGACCCTCTTTGCTAAAAAGAAAGATGGGGCCTTGAGATTGTGTATTGACTACTGGAAGTTGAATCGGGCTACGGTTAAGAACAAGTACCCTATGCCCCGTATAGATGATCTGTTTGACCAGTTGAAGGGTTCCCGTTGTTTCTCTAAGATAGATCTGAGATCGGGTTACCACCAGTTGAGGGTCAGGGAAGAGGATATTCCGAAGACGACATTCCGTACGCGGTATGGCCATTATGAGTTTCTGGTGATGCCATTTGGGCTTACCAATGCACCAGCAGTCTTTATGGACTTGATGAACCGGATCTTCCGGGAATTCTTGGATCGTTTTGTGGTTGTCTTCGTGGACGACATCCTTATCTATTCGCCTTCTGAGGAAGAGCACGAGGAACACTTGAGAGTGGTGCTTGAGTTACTTAGAGCCCATAGGCTGTATGCCAAGTTTGGGAAATGTGAGTTCTGGCTAGGAGAAGTCAAATTCTTAGGCCACGTGGTATCCGGGGAAGGGGTGTCTATTGATACATCCAAGGTTGAGGCAGTGCAAGATTGGGCACAGCCTAAGAGTGTGTTTGAGATCCGCAGTTTTCTGGGATTAGCTGGGTGTTATCGTCGGTTTGTGAAAGATTTCTCCAGGTTAGCGTCACCGTTGACTAGGCTGACTTGGAAGGGAGTCAAGTTTGTGTGGAGTGAGACTTGCGAAAAGTTGTTCCAAGAGCTGAAAGTTAGATTGACCACCGCTCCGGTGTTGATTATTCCGGAGAGAGGGTTGGGTTATGCGGTTTATTGTGACGCCTCACGAGAGGGTTTGGGTTGTGTGTTGATGCAAGAGGGGAAAGTGGTAGCTTATGGCTCACGTCAGTTGAAAATACACGAGAAGAATTATCCCACACACGATCTAGAGTTAGCGCCTGTGATCTTTGCCTTGAAAATCTGGAGGCATTACCTTTATGGTGAGAGGTTCGAGGTATTCTCGGACCACAAGAGTTTGAAGTATCTGTTTACACAGAGGGACTTGAATTTGAGGCAGAGGAGGTGGATGGAGTTCATCGAGGACTATGATTTTGAGTTGTATTATCATCCGAGAAAGGCCAATGTTGTGGCCGATGCCCTTAGTAGGAAATCCATTAGTGATGTAGCTAGTCTAGCCATCTGGGAATGGGAGATGTTGGGTGCACTTGGCGAGTTTGATTTGCTACTGGGCGAATCTGTCGAGGCTGCGGCCTTGTTTTCTGTTGTTGCGCAGCCTACACTTGTGACTAGAGTGTTAGAGGCTCAGAGAGGTGACCTTGAGGTAGAATCCCTCCAAGAGAAGATCTCAGGTGGGAAGGTTGAGAAGGGTTTGACGGTGTATCCCGACCAGAGTGTGAGATACCGAGACCGTTTGTTCGTGCCGGAGTCTTGCCGAGAGGAGGTACTCCGAGAGTTTCATCATTCGTGCCTTGCGGTGCATCCGGGAGGTACTAAGATGTATCAGGATTTAGGTCGCCAGTTTTGGTGGCGGGGTATGAAGAGAGATATGGCTGTTTTCGTATCGAAGTGCCTTACTTGCCAGCAAGTGAAGGCCGAGCATCAGAGGCCAGCGGGTTTGTTGCAACCCTTGCCTATTGCCGAGTGGAAGTGGGAGCATATCACTATGGACTTCGTTGTAGGTCTTCCGAGGACTCGGCGGGGTAGTGATGCTATTTGGGTGGTTGTAGACCGGTTGACTAAGTTGGCGCATTTTATTCCTATGCGCGTGAGAGATTCGATAGATCATCTTGCCGACTTGTATGTTCGGGACATAGTGAGATTGCACGGGGTCCCAGTGACGATCGTCTCAGATAGAGATCCTCGTTTTACTGCTAGGTTGTGGCAGAGTTTGCAGAGTGCCTTGGGCACTAAGTTGACCTTTAGTACGGCTTATCACCCTCAGACTGACGGGCAGTCCGAGCGTACTATTCAGATCCTTGAGGATATGCTTCGGGATTGTGTCCTTGATTTCAGTGGGACGTGGGAGAGGCACTTACCCTTGGTAGAGTTTGCCTACAACAACAGTTTTCAGTCTAGCATCGGTATGGCACCGTTTGAGGCCTTGTATGGCCGACCGTGTAGGTCTCCAGTTGTTGGGCCGAGGTGGGTGACCTTTGTTGGGTCCGGAGTTGGTTAGGGAGACGACGGAGAAAGTTGAGCTTATCCGTAGGAGGTTTGTTATAGCCTAGAGTCGCCAAAAGAGTTATGTCGACTGTAGGAGGAGGCCTTTGGCGTTTGAGGTAGGTGATCATGTCTTTTTGAAGATATCAGCTAGGCGAGGTTTGATGAGGTTTGGGAAGAGTGGGAAGTTGTCCCCTCGGTTTATTGGACCTTTTGAGATCCTTGAGAGGATTGGCGAGGTTGCTTATCGGTTAGCTTTACCGCCGCAGTTGTTCGGAGTTCATGACGTGTTTCATGTGAGTATGCTTCAGAAGTATGAGCCAGATCCATCACATGTGTTGGATTGGACCGATTTAGAGGTAGATGAGGATGCCTCGTATGAGGAGAGACCGGTTCGGGTCTTGGATAGGCGGGATCAGGTCCTGCGTGGCAAGACCATTCCTTTGGTGAAGGTCTTGTGGAAACATCACGGAGTGGAGGAAGCCACTTGGGAACGTGAGTTGGAGGTTCGTGAAAAATATCCAGACTTGTTTGTCGTTGTATAATCTTGTATGTAATCCCGTATTTACGTTTTGGATTATTGTTGAACTTAAGAGCTTTTGTATATGTCTTAAGTGTGAAACATTGAAAATGTTTTGATTTATTGAAAGTATGTTTTGGAAGTTGCCTCATATGGAAGTTAAATGTAACATTATATATGTTGAGTTATATTGTTGAAATTGGAAAGGAAATGCGTAATGTTGATGCATGTTGAAAGTACATATGTTGTTTACATATTGTGAAATGCCTCTTGATAAGAGATGGGATGACCGGTAATGGGTCGAATTGTTGAATGTTAAAAATGTAACATTGATAAAAATGGAGGAAAACCTGTTTTTGAAAACTTGTGCGTAATTTCGGGGACGAAATTCTTTAAGGGGGGGAGGTTATAGCGATCCCGGTTGTACCTTTACTGTTTTGTTGTATTCCGGACTCGATTTCGTGGAGTGGTAGTGGTATCTACCTTGTTGTTGTCCTTTAATTCCCTTTGATTGAGCTTTAGGATGTTTTGAGGAAGGTTGTTACAGGTTGGTTAGGCTTTGGTTTCAATTCCTTGTCGTTCAGTTTTCAGGCGGTCCGCTCGAGCGGGTCTTCTTGCGCTCGAGCGGAGATTGCACACTTCCAGTATTTTCGTGTTCCTGTAAAACTTCTGCAGATATGGTTTTTACGCTCGAGCGGGTTTGTTGGAGCTCGAGCGGTGGCGCTCGAGCGGGTCGGTTGGCGCTCGAGCGGGTAGTACTTTCTGGGTGTAAGTTCTGGGAGGTGGAAATCTGTGCTCGAGCGGAAGTGCTTTATTCTTGTGTCTTGGCGCTCGAGCGGGCCTTATTGCGCTCGAGCGTGTCCAGAGTTTTGTTCTTGGCGCTCGAGCATCGTGTTCTCCGCTCGAGCGGGTCATACGTGTATGAGTTATCCGCTGGGTGATTTTAAATCACTTTTTACTTTTCTTTCTCTCTCCTACTTTTTCCAAAAACCATTTTGAGAGCCTCTCTCTCTAAAATCTTACCTTCTCTCTAGATTTTGATCTAGCTAGGGTGAGTTCCTTGTCTTTGGCCTTTACAAAAGAGTTGTTGATCGTCGGGGGCTACGTTTTAATCTGAAAATCTCGGGTTTTGGAGCACGTTGGGTTTTGTCATCTTCTCCTTTGGGGCTCCGAATTTGAGGTAGGGATATCCTACTCCTCTCTATGGACTTTGTCTTTAAATTTTAGTATTTTGAGATGTTGGGGTTGGTTTGGTAATTTTGTGAAAGTTTGGGGCTTTTGTGTAATTTTACAAAAGTTGGGGTTTATTTATAATAAACCTAGATGCATGTTTGGCATAGAGAAATGGAATAAATGTAGAATCATTGTTGAAAATGGAACCTTAAGGGTTGCAATGTTAATTATGAAAAATGACATAATTGCATTGTTTGATTAATTGGGTTAATTAATCGTGGAAAATGGGGTTATGAAATGGAAATGTTGAGATTGGGAATATATGGGAAGAAGGGTGTAGTTGTATTATTTATCACTCACCGAATTGAAATGTTGATTTAATATCCATTTGTGCATTTATTTCCTGTTTAGAAATAGCTGCCTTGGGCTATCGGTGGAGGACAGTCGTGATTGTTGTAGACAATGCATGATGATTAGGCAAACTAAAACTAATCGATTGAATGTGTCATAGAATATGACGGTGGATTGAATACATTAAATTTATGTATTGATTGATTGTATATAGAACCCTTGTGTTTATATGCATTGTGAGTAGAGGAGGAGATGGGGGATGTACTCCGCGGTTTAGGGGAAGATGGGGGATGCACCTCTAAACCGGATAGACTTGGGAAGAGATGGGGGATGAACTCCGTAGACACAGCTCATATGCTTGTCTAGAGAAATGAAGATAGAGCTCATATGCTTATCTTTGAGAAGTGTAGATATAGCTCATATGCTTGTCTAGAGAAGTGAAGATAGGACTAATATGCTTATCTTTGTGAAATGTGGATGTAGCTTATATACATATCTGTTGAGAAGATGATAGAGCTAGTATGCTTATCTGTTGAAAAAGGGAAAATGAAAAGTAACTTGGACTCATAAGTCGTATGTCATAAAATGTGATTTATATGGATGTATCAGTGTTGGCCATCTATCAATTGCTAATCTTTTAGTCATTGTTCATGGTTGGTTTAGTGTATTTCTACTGGGCTGTGGCTCACCCTATATGGGAATATCATTTTCAGGTACAGGTAGCATGCCACCTCCAAGGACATAGCTTGGGAGGCTAGAGGCGGACATACTTTTGTCGTTTTATTTTGATGTATTACATGTAATTTCAAGCCAAGGGCTTAAAGTGTAAATGAGTAGTACACTTTTGTTGTAACCAAGTGTTAACTTGGAAAGCTGTAAGCCTGTAGGGCATTCGCTTTTGTTGTTAACATGTAATACTTTTGTAAGGATCAACTCTGATTAATAGAAGAACGTGGATATTTTGTATGTCAATGAATGTCTTAATTGATGGTTTAATGTTATTTTTTTTGAGGGCGTTACAGAAGTTGCATAAAATTAAAAATGGAAGTTCATTCAAGAAACCACTATACCTTAACGATCTATTTGGAAATTAAATAAAAAATGAAGTTTAATAGAAAAGTAAATTGAATAAAAATGGAAGTTGAATAAAAATAAAAATGAAAGTTGTATAAAATTAAAAATGTAAGTTCAATCCAGAAACCACTATAACTTAACGATCTATTTGGAAATTAAATAAAAAAGGAAGTTGAATAGAAAAGAAGGTTCAACAAAAAAAGAAGTTGAATAGAAATAAAAATGGAAGTTGCAGAAAATTAAAATTGGAAGTTCGTTCAAGAAACCACTATACTTTAACGATCTATTTGGAAATTAAATAAAAGAGGAAGTTGAATACAAAAATCACTTGAATAAAAATGGAAGTCGAATAAAATTAAAAATGGAAGTTGCATAAAATTAAAAATGAAAGTTCATTCAAGAAACCACTATACCTTAATGATCTATTTGGAAATTAAATAAAAAAGGAAGTTTAATAGAAAAGTAAATTGAATAAAAATGGAAGTTGAATAAAAATAAAAATGAAAGTTGCAGAAAATTAAAAATGGAAGTTTAATCCAGAAACCAGTACACCTTAACGATCTATTTGGAAATTAAATAAAAAAAGAAGTTGAATAGAAAAAGAACTTGAATAAAAATGGAAGTCGAATAAAAATAAAAATGGAAGTTGCAGATAATTGAAAATGGAAGTTCATTGAAGAAACCACTAAACCTTAACGATCTATTTGGAAATTAAATAAAAAATGAACTTTAATAGAAAAGTAAATTGAATAAAAATAGAAGTTGAATAAAAATAAAAATGAAAGTTGCACAAAATTAAAAATTGAAGTTCAATCGTGAAACCACTATACCTTAACGATCTATTTGGTAATTAAATAAAAAAGGAAGTTGAGTAGAAAAAAATTTGATTGAAAAAGGAAGTTAAATAAAAATAATAATGGAAGTTGCAGAAAATTAAAAATGGAAGTTCAATCAAGAAACCACTATACCTAACGATCTATTTGGAAATTAAATAAAAAATGAAGTTGAATTGAAAAATAACTTGATTAAAAATAAAAATGGAAGTTGCATAAATTTAAGAATGGAAGTTCTTTAAGAAACCAGTATACCTTAACGATCTATTTGGAAATTAAATAAAAAAGGAACTCTAATATAAATGTAAATTGAATAAAAATGGAAGTTGAATAAAAATAAAAATGAAAGTTGTATAAAATTAAAAATGTAAGTTCAATCCAGAAACCACTATACCTTAACGATCTATTTTGAAATTAAATTAAAAAAGAAGTTGAATAGAAAAGAAGGTTGAACAAAAAAAGAAGTTGAAAAGAAATAAAAATAGAAGTTGCAAAAAATTAAAAATGGAAGTTCATTCAAGAAACCACTATACCTTAACGTTCTGTTTGGAAATTAAATAAAATGGAAGTTTAATGGAAAAGTAAATTCAATAAAAATGAAACTTGCATAAAATTTATAGTGGAAGTTCAATCCAGAAACCACTATACCTTAACGATCTATTTAGAAATTAAATAAAAAAGGAAGTTGAGTAGAAAAAAAACTTGAATGAAAAAGGAAGTTAAATAAAAAAAAAAATGGAAGTTGCAGAAAATTAAAAATGGAAGTTCATTGAAGAACCACTATACCTTAACGATCTATTTGGAAATTAAATAAAAGAGGAAGTTGAACAGAAAAATCACTTGAATAAAAATGGAAGTTGAATAAAAATAAAAATGGAAGTTGCATAAAATTAAAAATGGAAGTTCATTCAAGAAACCATTATACCTTAACGATCTATTTGGAAATTAAAAAAAAATGAACTTTAATAGAAAAGTAAATTGAATAAAAATAGAAGTTGAATAAAAATAAAAATGAAAGTTGCACAAAATTAAAAATGGAAGTTCATTCGTGAAACCACTATACCTTAACGATCTATTTGGTAATTAAATAAAAAAGGAAGTTGAGTAGAAAAAAACTTGATTGAAAAAGGAAGTTAAATAAAAATAATAATGGAAGTTGCAGAAAATTAAAAATGGAAGTTCATTCAAGAAACCACTATACCTAACGATCTGTTTGGAAATTAAATAAAAAAGGAAGTTGAATTGAAAAATAACTTGAATAAAAATAAAAATGGAAGTTGCATAAAATTAAAAATGGAAGTTCTCTAAGAAACCACTATACCTTAACGATCTATTTGGAAATTAAATAAAAAAGGAACTCTAATATAAATGTAAATTGAATAAAAATGGAAGTTGAATAAAATTAAAAATGAAAGTTGTGTAAAATTAAAAATGTAAGTTCAATCCAGAAACCACTATACCTTAACGATCTATTTGGAAATTAAATTAAAAAGGAAGTTGAATAGAAAAGAAGGTTGAACAAAAAAAGAAGTTGAATAGAAATAAAAATGGAAGTTGCAGAATATTAAAAATGGAAGTTCATTCAAGAAACCACTATACCTTAACGATTTATTTGGAAATTAAATAAAAAGGAAGTTTAATAGAAAAGTAAATTGAATAAAAATGGAAGTTGAATAAAAATAAAAATGAAACTTGCATAAAATTTATAGTGGAAGTTCAATCCAGAAACCACTATACCTTAACGATCTATTTAGAAATTAAATAAAAAAGGAAGTTGAGTAGAAAAAAAAACTTGAATGAAAAAGGAAGTTAAATGAAAATAAAAATGGAAGTTGCAGAAAATTAAAAATGGAAGTTCATTGAAGAAACCAGTATACCTTAACGATCTATTTGGAAATTAAATAAAAGAGGAAGTTGAATAGAAAAATCACTTGAATAAAAATGGAAGTCAAATAAAAATAAAAATGGAAGTTCATTCAAAAAGCCACTATAACTTAACGATCTATTTGGAAATTAATAAAAGAGGAAGTTGAATAGAAAAATCACTTGAATAAAAATGGAAGTCGAATAAAAATAAAAATGGAAGTTGCATAAAATTAAAAATGGAAGTTCATTCAAGAAACCACTATACCTTAACGATCTATTTGGAAATTAAATAAAAAATGAAGTTTAATAGAAAAGTAAATTGAATAAAAATGGAAGTTGAATAAAAATAAAAATGGAAGTTGCAGAAAATTAAAAATGGAAGTTCAATCCAGAAACTAGTATACCTTAACGATCTATTTGGAAATTAAATAAAAAAAGAAGTTGAGTAGAAAAGAAACTTAAATAAAAAAGGAAGTTAAATAAAATAAAAGTGGAAGTTGCAGAAAATTAGAAATGGAAGTTCATTCAAGAAACCACTATACCTTAACGATCTATTAGGAAATTAAATAAAAAAGGAAGTTGAATAGAAAAATAACTTGAATAAAAATAAAAATGCAAGTTGCATAAAATTAAAAATGGAAGTTCTTTAAGAAACCACTATACCTTAACGATCTATTTGGAAATTAAATTAAAAAGGAACTTTAATAGAAATGTAAATTGAATAAAAATGGAAGTTGAATAAAAATAAAAATGAAAGTTGTATAAAATTAAAAATGTAAGTTCAATGCAGAAACCACTATACCTTAACGATCTATATGGAAATTAAATAAAAAAGGAAGTTGAATAGAAAAGAAGGTTGAACAAAGAAAGAAGTTGAATAGAAATAAAAATGGAAGTTGCAGAAAATTAAAATTGGAAGTTCATTCTAGAAACCACTATACCTTAACGATCTATTTGGAAATTAAATAAAAAAGGAAGTTTAATAGAAAAGTAAATTGAATAAAAATGGAAGTTGAACAAAAATAAAAATGAAACTTGCATAAAATTTATAGTGGAAGTTCAATCCAGAAACCACTATACCTTAACGATCTATTTGGAAATTAAATAAAAAAGGAAGTTAAGTAGAAAAAAAAACATGAATGAAAAAGGAAGTTAAATAAAAATAAAAATGGAAGTTGCAGAAAATTAAAAATGGAAGTTCATTCAAGAAACCACTATACCTTAACGATCTATTTGGAAATTAAATAAAAGAAGAAGCTGAATAGAAAAATCACTTGAATAAAAATGGAAGTCGAATAAAAATAAAAATGGAAGTTGCAGAAAATTAAAAATGGAAGTTCATTCAAGAAGCCACTATACCTTAACGATCTATTTGGAAATTAAATAAAAGAGGAAGTTGAATAGAAAAATCACTTGAATAAAAATGGAAGTCGAAAAAAAATAAAAATGGAAGTTGCATAAAATTAAAAATGGAAGTTCATTCAAGAAACCACTATACCTTAACGATCTATTTGGAAATTAAATAAAAAACGAAGTTTAATAGAAAAGTAAATTGAATAAAAATGGAAGTTGAATAAAAATAAAAATGAAAGTTGCAGAAAATTAAAAATGGAAGTTCAATCCAGAAACCAGTATACCTTAACGATCTATTTGGAAATTAAATAAAAAAGGAAGTTCAGTAGAAAAGAAACTTGAATAAAAATGGAAGTTGCATAAAATTGAAATTGGAAGTTGCATAAAATTAAAAATGGAAGTTCATTGAAGAAACCACTATATCTTAACGATCTATTAGGAAATTAAATAAATGTAACGCCCTCAAAATAATAACATTAAACCCATCAATATAGACATGCATTGATATTAAAAAAACTCCACATTCTTCTATTCATCAGAGTTCCATTACCAAAAATTATTACATGTTAACGACAAAAGCAAATGCCCTAAAGGCTTACAGCTTTCCAAGTTAACACTTGGTTACAACAAAAGAGTGCTAACTCATTTACACATTAAGCCCTTGGCTTGAATATACATGTAATACATCAAAGAAACTTAACAACAAAAGTCTGCCCGCCTCTAGCCTCCCAAGCTACGTCCTTGGAGGTGGCATGCTACCTGCACTTGAAAATGTTATTCCCATATAGGGTGAGCCACAGCCCAGTAGAAATACACTAAACCAAATATGAATAATGACTAAAAGATTAGCAGTTGATAGATGGCCAACACTGATACTTTCCCTTATCACACCTTACGGTTTCATGACATACAAGTCCATGTTACAATCCATTTTCCAATTCTTTTCAATTCTCAATTTATAACCATGGCTCAGAACCTGGCCAAACAACTTATATGAGACAGTAACTCATATTAAACTTCTTCCCAATTCATATTAGATAAGCGTACTAGCTATATCAACACATCAACAGATAAGCATACAAGCTATATCATCACTTCCATAGATATGAATAAGAGCACTATCACACTTCCAAAGACAAGCATATGAGCTA
Source organism: Camellia sinensis (assembly GCF_055761805.1). Lineage (NCBI taxonomy): Eukaryota > Viridiplantae > Streptophyta > Magnoliopsida > Ericales > Theaceae > Camellia > Camellia sinensis. The sequence continues at coordinate 7,476,856 of NC_138962.1, read as the reverse complement.
TGTCAACACATTACTAGATAAGCATATGAGCTCTATCTATGGAGTCCATCCCCTATCTTCTCCCGACAACATCCGGTTTAGAGGTCCATCCCCTATCATCCCCTAAACCGTGGAGTACATCCCCTATCTCCTCCAACACGACACAATGCATATAAACAATAATTATACACATCATCACACAACACATAAATTTAATGTATTCTTTCAACCGTCATACTCAATGACACATTCCAGTGATTAGTTTCAGTTTGCCTAATCATCATGCATTGTCTACAACAATCAAGACTATCCTCCACCGATAGCCCAAAGCAGTTATTTCTATACAGAAAATAAATGCAACAATGGATACATAATCAACATTTCAACCAGGTGAGTGATAAATAATCCAACTACACCCTTTAATTCCATACATTTCCAAATCAATTTCTCATTCCTCATAATTAATTATGCGAATTAATTAACCAATGTAATTAGGGCATTTTCCATAATTAACATTACAATCCTTAGGTTCTATTTTCATTAATGTTTTAACATTAATTTCACTTTTCCATGCCAAACATACACCTAGGTTTTATATAGCTAAAACCCCAACTTTTGTAAATTTACACAAAAGCCCCAAACTTTCACAACATTACCAACCCAGCCCCAACATCTCAAAATGCTAAAATTTAAAGACAAAACCCATAGTGAGGAGTAGGTTGTCCCCACCTCAAAGAATGACACCCAACCAAGAAGATGATGGAAATGAAAATGCTCCAAACCACGAACTTTTCAGATCAAAAGATAGCCCTCGACAATCAACAACTTTTTGTAAAGGCCAAAGGTGAGGAAATCACTCCTACTAGATCAATACCTAGAGAGAAGGTAGAGCTCTAGAGTGAGAAGCTCAACAATGGTGTTTTTGGAAAAGTAAGAGAGAGAAGAGAAGTGGAAAAAGTGATTTAAAAAGTCAAAACACGGAGCTTTAACCCAGTCGCCCCGCTCGAGCGTCACTCACAGACTCCCGCTCGAGCGGCGGATGCACACTCCCAGCACTTTTTCAGACAGGTCTCCCGCTCGAGCGTCCAACTCCCCGCTCGAGCGGCACTCACAAACTCCCGCTTGAGCGTCACAACCGCCGCTCGAGCGTACAACACTACAGAGGAGATACTGGATGGGTGTTTTTCCCGCTCGAGCGCCAAAACCCCCGCTCGAGCGTCAAACTCCCCGCTTGAGCGGACAGGTCAAAATCTGGGCAACTAGTTTTGGTTTCTAAACCTCAACCAACCTGTAACAAACCTGCCTAACACATCCTACAACACAGATACGAAGTAAGGAAGGATGTCAATAAGGTATATACAACAACCAACTCCACGGAACCTAAGTCCAAATACAACAATTAAAGAAAAGGGAAACCGGGATCGCTATAATAAAAAAAGAAGTTGAATAGAAAAAGAACTTGAATAAAAATGAAAGTTGAATAAAAATAAAAATGGAAGTTGCATAAAATTAAAAATGGAAGTTCTTTAAGAAACCACTATACCTTAACGATCTATTTGGAAATTAAATAAAAAAGGAGCTTTAATAGAAAAGTAAATTGAATAAAAATGAAAGTTGAATAAAAATAAAATTGAAAGTTGCATAAAATTAAAACTGTAAGTTCAATCCAGAAACCACTATACCTTAACGATCTATTTGGAAATTAAATAAAAAGAGAAGTTGAGTAGAAAAGAAACTTGAATGAAAAAGGAAGTTAAATAAAAATAAAAATGGAAGTTACAGAAAATTAAAAATGGAAGTTCATTCAAGAAACCACTATACCTTAACGATCTATTTGGAAATTAAATAAAAAACGAAGTTGAATAGAAAAATGACTTGAATAAAAATGAAGTCGAATAAAAATAAAAATAGAAGTTGCATAAAATTAAAAATTGAAGTTCATTCAAGAAACCACTATACCTTAACGATCTATTTGGAAATTAAATAAAAAAGAAAATTTTATAGAAAAGTAAATTGAATAAAAATGGAAGTTGAATAAAAAAAAAAGCTTGCATAAAATTAAAAATGGAAGTTCAATCCTGAAACTACTATACCTTAACGATCTATTTGGAAATTTAATAAAAAAGGAAGTTTAATAGAAAAGTAAAATGAATAAAAATGGAAGTTGAATAAAAATTAAAATGAAAGTTGCAGAAAATTAAAAATGGAAGTTCAATCCAGAAATCAGTATACCTTAACGATCTATTTGGAAATTAAATAAAAAAGGAAGTTGAGTAGAAAAGAAACTTGAATAAAAAAGGAAGTTAAATAAAAATAAAAATGGAAGTTGCAGAAAATTAAAAATGGAAGTTCATTCAAGAAACCACTATACCTTAACGATCTATTAGGAAATTAAATAAAAAAGGAAGTTGAATAGAAAAAAAACTTGAATAAAAATGGAAGTTGAATAAAAATAAAAAGGGAAGTTGCATAAAATTAAAAATGGAAGTTCATTAAAAAACCACTATACCTTAACGATCTATTTGGAAATTAAATAAAAATGGAAGTTTAATAGAAAAGTAAATTGAATAAAAATGGAAGTTGAATAAAAATAAAAATGCAAGTTGCAGAAAATTAAAAATGGAAGTTCAATCCAGAAACAACTATACCTTAATGATCTATTTGGAAATTAAATAAAAATGGAAATAGAGTAGAAAAGAAACTTGAATAAAAAAGGAAGTTAAATAAAAATAAAAATGGAAGTTGCAGAAAATTAAAAATGGAAGTTCATTCAAGAAACCAATATACCTTAACGATCTCTTTGGAAATTAAATAAAAAAGGAAGTTTAATAGAAAAGTAAATTGAATAAAAATGGAAGTTAAATAAAAATAAAAATAAAACTTGCATAAAATTAACAATGGAAGTTCAATCCAGAAACCACTATACCTTAATGATCAATTTGGAAATTAAATAAAAAAGGAAGTTGAGTAGAAAATAAACCTGAACAAAAAAGGAAGTTAAATAAAAATAAAAACAGAAGTTGCAAAAAATTAAAAATGGAAGTTCATTCAAGAAGCCACTATACCTTAACAATCTATTTGGAAATTAAATAAAAAAGGAAGTTGAATAGAAAAATAACTTGAATAAAAATGAAAGTCGAATAAAAATAAAAATGGAAGTTGCAGAAAATTAAAAATGGAAGTTCATTCAAGAAACCACTATACCTTAACGATCTATTTGGATATTAAATAAAAAAGAAAGTTTAATAGAAAAGTAAATTGAATAAAAATGGAAGTTGAATAAAAACAAAACTAAAACTTGCATAAATTCAACAATGGAAGTTCAATCCAGAAACCACTATACCTTAACGATCTATTTGGAAATTAAATAAAAAAGGAAGTTGAGTAGAAAAGAAACCAGAACAAAAAAGGAAGTTAAATAAAAATAAAAATGGAAGTTCATTAAAGAAACCACTATATCTTAACGATCTATTTGGAAATAAAATAAAAAAGGAACTTTAATAGAAATGTAAATTGAATAAAATGGAAGTTGAATAAAAATAAAAATGAAAGTTGCATAAAATTAAACATGTAAGTTCAATCCAGAAACCACTATACCTTAATGATCTATTTGGAAATTAAATAAAAAAGGAAGTTGAATAGAAAAGAAGCTTCAATAAAAAAAGAAGCTGAATAGAAATAAAAATGAAAGTTGCAGAAAATTAAAATTGGAAGCTCATTCAAGAAACCACTATACCTTAACGATCTATTTGGAAATTAAATAAAAAAGGAAGTTTAATAGAAAAGTAAATTGAATAAACATGGAAGTTGAATAAAAATAAAAATAAAACTTGCATAAAATTAGCAATGGAAGTTCAATCCCGAAACCACTATACGTTAATGATCTATTTGGAAATTAAATAAAAAAGGAAGTTGAGTAGAAAAGAAACCTGAACAAAAAAGGAAGTTAAATAAAAATAAAAACAGAAGTTGCATAAAATTAAAAATGTAAGTTCAATCCAGAAACCAATATACTTTAATGGTCTATTTGGAAATTAAATAAAAAAGGAAGTTGAATAGAAAAGAAGCTTCAATAAAAAAAGAAGCTGAATAGAAATAAAAACGGAAGTTGCAGAAAATTAAAATTGGAAGCTCATTCAAAAAACCACTATACCTTAACGATCTATTTGGAAATTAAATAAAAAAGGAAGTTTAATAGAAAAGTAAATTGAATAAAAATGGAAGTTGAATAAAAATAAAAATAAAACTTGCATAAAATTAACAATGGAAGTTCAATCCAGAAACCACTATACCTTAATGATCTATTAGGAAATTAAATAAAAAAGGAAGTTGAGTAGAAAAGAAATCTGAACAAAAAAGGAAGTTAAATAAAAATAAAAACAGAAGTTGCAAAAAATTAAAAACGGAAGTTCATTCAAGAAACCACTATACCTTAACAATCTATTTGGAAATTAAATGAAAAAGGAAGTTGAATAGAAAAATAACTTGAATAAAAATGGAAGTCGAATTAAAATTAAAATGGAAGTTGCAGAAAATTAAAAATGGAAGTTCATTCAAGAAACCACTATACCTTAACGATATATTTGGAAATTAAATAAAAAAGGAAGTTTAATAGAAAAGTAAATTGAATAAAAATGGTAGTTGAATAAAAATAAAAATAAAACTTGCATAAAATTAACAATGGAAGTTCAATCCAGAAGCCACTATACCTTAACGATCTATTAGGAAATTAAATAAAAAAGGAAGTTGAGTAGAAAAGAAACCTGAACAAAAAAGGAAGTTAAATAAAAATAAAAACAGAAGTTGCAAAAAATTAAAAATGGAAGTTCATTCAAGAAACCTCTATACCTTAACAATCTATTTGGAAATTAAATAAAAAAGAAAGTTGAATAGAAAAATAACTTGAATAAAAATGGAAGTCGAATTAAAATAAAAATGGAAGTTGCTGAAAATTAAAAATGGAAGTTCATTCAAGAAACCACTATACCTTAACGATCTATTTGGAAATTAAATAAAAAAGAAAGTTTAATAGAAAAGTAAATTGAATAAAAATGGAAGTTGAACAAAAATAAAAATAAAACTTGCCTAAATTCAACAATGGAAGTTAAATCCAGAAACCATTACACCTTAACGATCTATTTGGAAATTAAATAAAAAAGGAAGTTGAGTAGAATAGAAACCTGAACAAAAAAGGAAGTTTAATAAAAATAAAAACAGAAGTTGCAAAAAATTAAAAATGGAAGTTCATTCAAGAAACCACTATATCTTAACAATCTATTTGGAAATTAAATAAAAAAGGAAGTTGAATAGAAAAATAACTTGAATAAAAATGGAAGTCAAATTAAAATAAAAATGGAAGTTGCAGAAAATTAAAAATGGAAGTTCATTCAAGAAACCACTATACCTTAACGATCTATTTGCAAATTAAATAAAAAAGAAAGTTTAATAGCAAAGTAAATTGAACAAAAATGAAAGTTGAACAAAAATAAAAATAAAACTTGCATAAATTCAACAATAGAAGTTCAATCCAGAAACCACTACACCTTAACAATCTATTTGGAAATTAAATAAAAAAGGAAGTTGAGTAGAAAAGAAACCTGAACAAAAAAGGAAGTTAAATAAAAATAGAAATGGAAGTTGCAGAAAATTAAAAATAGAAGTTCATTCAAGAAACCACTATACCTTAACGATCTATTTGGAAATTAAATAAAAAAGGAATTTGAATAGAAAAATAACATGAATAAAAATAGAAGTCGAATAAAAATAAAAATGGAAGTTGCTGAAAATTAAAAATGGAATTTCATTTAAGAAACCACTATACCCTAACGATCTATTTGGAAATTAAATAAAAAATAAAGTTTAATAGAAAAATAAATTGAATAAAAATGGAAGATGAATAAAAATAAAATTGAAAGTTGCATAAAATTAAAAATGGAAGTTCAATCCAGAAACCACTATACCTTAACGATCTATTTGGAAATTATATAAAAAAAGGAAGTTGAGTAGAAAAGAAACTTGAATAAAAAACGAAGTTAAATAAAAACAAAAATGGAAGTTACAGAAAATTAAAAATGGAAGTTCATTAAAGAAACCACTATACTTTAACGATCTATTTGGAAATGAGATAAAAATAGAAGTTGAAGAGAAAAATAACTTGAATAAAAATGGAAGTCGATTAAAAATGAAAATGGAAGTTGCAGAAAATTAAAAATGGAAGTTCGTTGAAGAAACCACTGTACCTTAACGATCAATTTAGAAATTAAATAAAAAAGGAAGTTTGATAGAAAAGTAAATTGAATACAAATGGAAGTCGTATAAAAATAAAATCGAAAGTTGCATAAAATTAAAAATGGAAGTTCAATCCAGAAACCACTATACCTTAACGATCTATTTGGAAATTAAATAAAAAAGGAAGTGGAAAAGAAAAATGTCTTGAATAAAAATGGAAGTCAAATGAAAATAATAATGGATGTTGCAGAAAATTAAAAATGGAAGTTCATTAAAGAAACCACTATACCTTAACGATCTATTTGGAAATTAAATAAAAAAGGAAGTTGAATAGAAAAATGACTTGAATAAAAATGGAAGTCGAATAAAAATAAAAATGGAAGTTGCAGAAAATTAAAAATGGAAGTTCGTTCAACAAACCACTATACCTTAACGATCTATTTGGAAATTAAATAAAAAAGGAAGTTTAATAGAAAAGTGAATTGAATAAAAATGGAAGTTGAATAAAAATAAAAATGAAACTTGCATAAAATTTATAGTGGAAGTTCAATCCAGAAACCACTACACCTTAACGATCTATTTGGAAATTAAATAAAAAAGTAAGCTGAATAGAAAAGTTACTTGAATAAAAATGGAAGTTACTTAAAAATAAAAATGGAAGTTGCAGAAAATTAAAAATGGAAATTCATTCAAAAAACCACTATACCTTAACAATCTATTTGGAAATTAAATAAAAAAGAAAGTTGAATAGAAAAGTAAATTGAATAAAAATGAAAGTTGAATAAAAATAAAAATAAAAGTTGAAAAAAATTAAAAATGGAAATTCATTCTAGAAACCACTATACCTTAACGACCTATTTGGAAATTAAATAAAAATGGAAGTTTAACGGAAAAGTAAACTGAATAAAAATGGAAGTTGCAGAAAATAAAAATGGAAGTTCAATCCAGAAACCACTATACCTTAACGATCTATTTGGAAATTAAATAAAAAAGGAAATTGAGTAGAAAAGAAACTTGAATAAAAAAGGAAGTTAAATAAAAATAAAAATGGAAGTTGCAGAAAATTAAAAATGGAAGTTCATTCAAGAAATCACTATACCTTAACGATCAATTTGGAAATTAAATAAAAAAGGAAGTTGGGTAGAAAAATAACTTTAATAAAAATGGAAGTTAAATAAAAATAAGAATGGATGTTGCATAAAATTAAAAATGAAAGTTCATTAAAGAGACCACTATACCTTAACGATCTATTTGGAAATTAAATAAAAAATGAACTTTAATAGAAAAGTAAATTGAATAAAAATGGAAGTTGAATAAAAATAAAAATGAAAGTTGCATAAAATTAAAAATGTAAGTTCAATCCAGAAACCAGGATACCTTAACGATCTACTTGGAAATTAAATAAAAACGGAAGTTTAACAGAAAAGTAAATTGAATAAAAATGGAAATTGAATAAAAATAAAAATGAAAGTTACATAAAATTAAAAATGGAAGTTCAATCTAAAACAACTATACCTTAACGATCTATTTGGAAATTAAATAAAAAAGAAAGTTTAACAGAAAAGTAAATTGAATACAAATGGAATTTGAATAAAAATAAAAATAAAACTTGCATAAATTCAACAATGGAGGTTCAATCCAGAAACCACTACACCTTAACGATCTATTTGGAAATTAAATAAAAAAGGAAGTTGAATAGAAAAATGACTTGAATAAAAATGGAAGTCGAATAAAAATAAAAATGGAAGTTGCATAAAATTAAAAATGGAACTTCATTCAACAAACCACTATACCTTAACGATCTATTTGGAAATTTAATAAAAAAGGAAATTTAATAGAAATGTAAATTGAATAAAAATGGAAGTTGAATAAAAATAAAAAATGGAAGTCGTAGAAAATTAAAAATGGAAGTTCAATCCAAAAACCAGTATACCTTAACGATCTATTTGGAAATTAAATAAAGAAGGAAGTTCAGTAGAAAAGAAACTTGAATAAAAAAGGAAGTTAAATAAAAATAAAAATAGAAGTTGTAGAAAATTAAAAATGGAAGTTCATTCAAGAAACCATTATACCTTAACGATCTATTACGAAATTAAATAAAAAAGGAAGTTGAATAGAAAAATAACTTGAATAAAAATAAAAATGGAAGTTGCATAAAATTAAAAATGGAAGTTCATTACAAAAACCACTATACCTTAACGATCTATTTGGAAATTAAATAAAAAAGGAACTTTAATAGAAATGTAAATTGAATAAAAATGGAAGTTGAATAAAAATAAAAATGAAAGTTGCATAAAATTAAAAATGGAAGTTCAATCGTGAAACCACTATACCTTAACGATCTATTTGGAAATTAAGTAAAAAGCGTGGTTGAGTAGAAAAGAAACTGGATTGAAAAAGGAAGTTAAATAAAAATAAAAATGGAAGTTGCAGAAAACTAAAAATGGAAGTTCATTCAAGAAACCACTATACCTTAACGATCTATTTGGAAACTAAATAAAAAAGGAAGTTGAATAGAAAAATAACTTGAATAAAAATGGAAGTCGAATAAAAATAAAAATGGAAGTTCAGAAAATTAAAAATGGAAGTTCATTCAAGAAACTACTATACCTTAACGATCTATTTGGAAATTAAATAAAAACGGAAGTTTAATAGAAAAGTAAATTGAATAAAAATAAAAATGGAAGTTGCATAAAATTAAAAATGGAAGTTCTGTCTAAAACCACTATACTTTAACGATATATTTGGAAATTAAATAAAAAAGGAAGTTGAGTAGAAAAAAAACTTGAATGAAAAAGGAAGTTAAATAAAAATAAAAATGGAAGTTGAAGAAAATTAAAAATAGAAGTTCATTCAGGAAACCACTATACCTGAACGATCTATTTGGAAATTAAATAAAAAAGGAAGTTGAATAGAAAAATGACTTGATTAAAAATGGAAGTCGAATAAAAATAAAAATGGAAGTTGCTTAAAATTAAAAATGGAAGTTCATTCAAGAAACCACTACACCTTAACGATCTATTTGGAAATTAAATAAAAAAGGAAGTTTAATAGAAAAGTAAATTGAATAAAAATGGATGTTGAATAAAAATAAAAATGGAAGTTGCATAAAATTAAAAATGGAAGTTCAATCCAGAAACCAGTATACCTGAACGATCTATTTGGGAGTTAAATAAAAAAGGAAGTTCTGTAGAAAAGAAACTTGAATAAAAAAGGAAGTTAAATAAAAATAAAAATGGAAGTTGCAGAAAATTAAAAATGAAAGTTCTTTCAAGAAACCACTATACCTTAACGATCTATTAGGAAATTAAATAAAAAAGGAAGTTGAATAGAAAAATAACTTGAATAAAAATAAAAATGGAAGTTGCATAAAATTAAAAATGGAAGTTCTTTAAGAAACCACTATACCTTAATGATCTATTTGGAAATTAAATTAAAAAGGAACTTTAATAGAAATGTAAATTGAATAAAAATGGTAGTTGAATAAAAATAAAAATGAAAGTTTTATTAAATTAAAAATGTAAGTTCAATCCAGAAACCACTATACCTTAACGACCTATTTGGAAATTAAATAAAAAAGGAAGTTGAATAGAAAAGAAGGTTGAACAAAAAAAGAAGTTGAATAGAAATAAAAATGGAAGTTGCAGAAATTTAAAATTGGAAGTTCATTCAAGAAACCACTATACCTTAACGATATATTTGGAAATTAAATAAAAAAGGAAGTTTAATAGAAAAGTAAATTGAATAAAAATGGAAGTTGAATAAAAATAAAAATAAAACTTGCATAAAATTAATAGTGGAAGTTCAATCCATAAACCACTATACCTTAAGGAGCTATTTGAAAATTAAATAAAAAAGGAAGTTGAGTAGAAAAAGAACTTGAATGAAAAATGAAGTTAAATAAAAATAAAAATGGAAGTTGCAGAAAATTAAAAATGGAAGTTCATTCAAGAAACCACTATACCTTAATGATCTATTAGGAAATTAAATAAAAAAGGATGTTGAATAGAAAAATAACTTGAATAAAAATGGAAGTAGAATAAAAATAAAAATGGAAGTTGCATAAAATTAAAAATGGCAGTTCATTCAAGAAACCACTATAGCTTAACGATCTATTTGGAAATTAAATAAAAACGGAAGTTTAATAGAAAAGCAAATTGAATAAAAATGGATGTTGAATAAAAATAAAAATGGAAGTTGCAAAAAATTAAAAATGGAAGTTCAATCCAGAAACCAGTATACCTGAACGATCTATTTGGGAATTAAATAAAAAAGGAAGTTCAGTAGAAAATAAACTTGAATAAAAAAGGAAGTTAAATAAAAATAAAAATGGAAGTTGCAGAAAATTAAAAATGAAAGTTCTTTCAAGAAACCACTATACCTTAACGATCTATTAGGAAATTAAATAAAAAAGGAAGTTGAATAGAAAAATAACTTGAATAAAAATAAAAATGGAAGTTGCATAAAATTAAAAATGGAAGTTCTTTAAGAAACCACTATACCTTAATGATCTATTTGGAAATTAAATAAAAAATGAACTTTAATAGAAATGTAAATTGAATAAAAATAGAAGTTGAATAAAAATAAAAATGAAAGTTTTATTAAATTAAAAATGTAAGTTCAATCCAGAAACCGTTATACCTTAACGACTTATTTGGAAATTAAATAAAAAAGGAAGTTGAATAGAAAAGAAGGTTGAACAAAAAAAGAAGTTGAATAGAAATAAAAATGGAAGTTGCAGAAATTTAAAATTGGAAGTTCATTCAAGAAACCACTATACCTTAACGATCTATTTGAAATTTAAATAAAAAAGGAAGTTTAATAGAAAAGTAAATTGAATAAAAGTGGAAGTTGAATAAAAATAAAAATGAAACTTGCATAAAATTAGTAGTGGAAGTTCAATCCATAAACCACTATACCTTAAGGAGCTATTTGGAATTAAATAAAAAAGGAAGTTGAGTAGAAAAAAAAACTTGAATGAAAAAGGAAGTTAAATAAAAATAAAAATGGAAGTTGCAGAAAATTAAAAATGGAAATTCATTCAAGAAACCACTATAACTTAATGATCTATTAGGAAATTAAATAAAAAAGGATGTTGAATAGAAAAATAACTTGAATAAAAATGGAAGTTGAATAAAAATAAAAATGGAAGTTACAGAAAATTAAAATGGGAAGTTCATTCAAGAAACCACTATACCGGAACGTTCTATTTGGAAATTAAATAAAAAAGGAAGTTGAATAGAAAAATGACTTGAATAAAAATGGAAGTCGAATAAAAATAAAAATGGAAGTTTAATAGAAAAGTAAATTGAACAAAAATGGAAATTGAATAAAAATAAAAATGAAAGTTGCATAAAATTAAAAATGGAAGTTCAATCTAAAACCACTATACCTTAACGATCTATTTGGAAATTAAATAAAAAAACAAGTTGAGTAGAAAAGAAACACGAATGAAAAAGGAAGTTAAATAAAAATAAAAATGAAAGTTGCATAAAATTAAAAATGGGAGTTCAATCTAAAACCACTATACCTTAACGATCTATTTGGAAATTTAATAAAAAAGCAAGTTGAGTAGAAAAGAAACACGAATGAGAAAGGAAGTTAAATAAAAATAAAAATGGAAGTTGCAGAAAATTAAAAATGGAAGTTCAATTCAGAAACCAGTATACCTTAACAATCTATTTGGAAATTAAAGAAAAAAGGAAGTTGAGTAGAAAAGAAATTTGAATAAAAAAGGAAGTTAAATAAAAATAAAAATGGAAGTTGTAGAAAATTAAAAGTGGAAGTTCATTCAAGAAACCATAATACCTTAACGATCTATTAGGAAATTAAATAAAAAAGGAAGTTGAATAGAAAAATAACTTGAATAAAAATAAAAGTGGAAGTTGCATAAAATTAAAAATGGAAGTTCTTTAAGAAACCACTATACCTTAACGATCTATTTGGAAATTAAATAAAAAAGGAACTTTAATAGAAATATAAATTGAATAAAAATGGAAGTTGAATAAAAATAAAAATGAAAGTTGTATAAAATTAAAAATGTAAGTTCAATCCAGAAACCACTATACCTTGACGATCTATTTGGAAATTAAATAAAAAAGGAAGTTGAATAGAAAAGTAGGTTGAACAAAAACAGAAGTTGAATAGAAACAAAAATGGAAGTTGCAGAAAATTAAAATTGAAAGTTCATTCAAGAAAACACTATACCTTAACAATCTATTTGGAAATTAAATAAAAAAAGAAGTTTAATAGAAAAGTAAATTGAATAAAAATTGAAGTTGAATAAAAATAAAAATGAAACTTGCGTAAAATTAATAGTGGAAGTTCAATTCAGAAACCACTATATCTTAACGATCTATTTGGAAATTAAATAAAAAAGGAAGTTGAGTAGAAAAAAAACTTGAATGAAAAAGGACGTTGCAGAAAATTAAAAATGGAAGTTCATTCAAGAAACCACTATACCTTAACGATCTATTTGGAAATTAAATAAAAGAGGAAGTTGAATAGAAAAATCACTTGAATAAAAATGGAAGTCGAATAAAAATTTAAATGGAAGTTGCATTAAATTAAAAATGGAAGTTCATTCAAGAAACCACTATACCTTAACGATCTATTTGGAAATTAAATAAAAAAGAAAGTTTAATAGAAAAGTAAATTGAATAAAAATGGAAGTTGAATAAAAATAAAAATGGAAGTAACAGAAAATTAAAAATGGAAGTTCAATCCAGAAACCAGTATACCTTAAGATCTATTTGGAAATTAAATAAAAAAAGAAGTTGAGTAGAAAAGAAACTTGAATAAAAAAGGAAGTTAAATAAAAATGAAAATGGAAGTTCATTGAGGAAACCACTATATCTTATAGATCTATTGGGGAATTAAATAAAAAAGGAAGTTGAATAGAAAAATAATTTGAATTAAATGGAAGTCGAATAAAAATAAAAATGGAAGTTGCAGAAAATTAAAAATGGAATTTCATTCAAGAAACCACTATACCTTAACGATCTATTTGCAAATTAAATAAAAAGAAAGTTTAATAGAAAAGTAAATTGAACAAAAATGAAAGTTGAACAAAAATAAAAATAAAACTTGCATAAATTCAATAATAGAAGTTCAATCCAGAAACCACTACACCTTAACAATCTATTTGGAAATTAAATAAAAAAGGAAGTTGAGTAGAAAAGAAACCTGAACAAAAAAGGAAGTTAAATAAAAATAAAAATGGAAGTTGCAGAAAATTAAACATAGAAGTTCATTCAAGAAACCACTATACCTTAACGATCTATTTGGAAATTAAATAAAAAAGGAATTTGAATAGAAAAATAACATGAATAAAAATGGAAGTCGAATAAAAATAAAAATGGAAGTTGCCGAAAATTAAAAATGGAATTTCATTTAAGAAACCACTATACCCTAACGATCTATTTGGAAATTAAATAAAAAATAAAGTTTAATAGAAAAATAAATTGAATAAAAATGGAAGATGAATAAAAATAAAATTGAAAGTTGCATAAAATTAAAAATGGAAGTTCAATCCAGAAACCACTATACCTTAACGATCTATTTGGAAATTATATAAAAAAAGGAAGTTGAGTAGAAAAGAAACTTGAATAAAAAACGAAGTTAAATAAAAATAAAAATGGAAGTTACAGAAAATTAAAAATGGAAGTTCATTCAAGAAACCATTATACCTTAACGATCTATTTGGAAATTAAATAAAAAAGGAAGTTGAATAGTATAGCAACCCACATTTCATGTCCTAGTCATGTTGCAGGCATTTATATGTTTTGCCATGTTAAGTTGCTGCAACAATCCATATTCGTGTTGTAGTCATGATCATGTTCACTTACACAACTTTGTCTTGCTAAGTTTGCATCCATGAATCTTGTCTTGCCTTGTTGTGATGCCTATGTGATCTGTCTAAGTGTTGCTGCATGCTTTGCTCCTTCCTTGATGTGAAGCCTAGGTCACGCCAAGCCTAAGTTATGTTAGCTGATGTTATGCCAAGCCTAGGTTACGTTATGCCTAGATCATTCCAAGCCGAGGTCATCTTCAATTTAGAAGTATCTTGGAACCCCTTCGTTTGACCTCCACCTTTGCTTTGACATATCGGCCGAGATGTCATTGTCCAGGCCGAGGTGTACATCACCAAGGCCGAGATGTGTATTATCTAGGCCGAGATGGTACCTTTGCACATAAGCGACCTTGTCCTGGAGTGGTATGACCTAGGCCGAGGTGTGGCACATCTAGGCCAAGGTGTGGCACAGCTTAGTCAAGTGTTGTCCTTCCTAGCTGAGGTCATTGTCACCTTAGTTGTCGATGCCTTGTCCTCAGCCGATGTCACCACTTGCCGGAGTGCCATTCCGAGTAGCTTGTTAGATGCGCTTCGTCATTGCCTTATCTTGTCAATCTATCACCTTTTTGAAGAGAACCAACCAGCCGTTGCCACGTGTCCGAGCTGAGAGTTAAGTCAGCCGATAGAGAGAGAGAGAACCCATCATTTTGTTGTATCCTTGTTTTGAAGAGGAGAGAGAAGCTCTAGGAGAGGAAGAAGAGTTCTTGAGAGAGAGTGGATTTCCAAGCTTGATCCCTAGAGATCGAACCGTTAGATTCGTGTTCTAAGGTTAGATTCTTGATCCGCTCTTGTCATCCTTTATGTTTATGTTATTGCATTCCATGATTGGATAAGATTTGTAAGCCATGCATTGCTTTGAAGTTCGGTTTTAGAAAGAGAAAATAGTATTTATGTGTTCTTCAAGAAAAGCCATGTTTTGATCCGAAGGCTCATGCCTAAATCCATGTTTTTGTGTTTGTTCTTGCATGATTTTCAAGTATGGGTACCCAGGTCCATGTTTTCGAACTCATGGCATGAAATCCCAGATTTTGGTAACAAGTTACGATCTTGCATTTATCTTTCTCATGATCATGTTCTTCATGTTCTTCAAAGGGAAACCCAGGTTTTCCCGACTTTGCTTTTGAATGAGGCCATCGGGACCACACCTCGGCAAGGAGGTGTAGGACCTCGGCTTAGACCTGGTTGGTACCCAGCATGTCTTCCTGACATGTAAAACAGTGTTTTGACTTCTAGTATGTCTTCCCGAGATCATTTGCATGCATGTAAGACTTGTTTTGAGATGTATGTTTAGTATGCTTTGCCATGTGTTTGTAGGACTTGGACCTTTGCCTTGACCCCGACGTCCTAAGAACTAGTGTGAGTGGTATTTTTAATAAAGTTATGTTCTTAAGGTTTTGATAAAGCTTTGCCTTGTTTTGATAAAAGTATTTGTTAAGCATGAATGATATCCCTATTTTAAGTATCAAGTATAAGCTTTGTTTTGAATGACAAGTTATCAAGTAAGCTTTGTTTTGATGACCTTCTCGGAAAGTCCCTTGTGCTGGAGGACTCTAAACTTTCGCAGCACTAAGTGTAAAAGGATACGGTCCTTTCTTGGAAAGACTATCGTGTTAAAGCGGGCTACGGGCCTAAGTAACACGAGCTCCATGATGTTAAAGCGGGCTACGGGCCTAAGTAACACGAGCTCCATGATGTTAAAGCGGGCTACGGGCCTAAGGAACACAAGTCCCTCGTGCTGGAATGTTAAGCCGAGGTTATGTTATAAGATTTGACGCATGTTAAGTATATAAGTTTTGCAAGATCAAGTTTGATGAACACGATTTATCTCATGTTTTGTACAAGCTATGATACGTATGGTTTTGACAAGATATATATTATGTATTGTTTTGAAAGACCTCGAGAATCATTCATTTAACCCCTTTATTACTTGTACCATTCACTGAGTATCCAAGCTCACCCTCCCTATGTATATATGTAGGTATCAAGCAAGAAGTCGGCTTCGCCAAGATGTGTGTTTTGTATGCATGTTATGTCGACTTTGAGGATGTCGGCAATCTGAAGATTTTGTGTTCTTGATTTGTATTTCATGTGTTATATTTATGTCGGCTTGAGAAGCCTTTGGCCAAGATGTAATATGTCACGCCCTCAAAATAAACTCATTATATATATATCATTGACATGCGATATTTAAAGAAAACAATTCATTAATTCATTCATCAGAGTATTACTAAATAAAAGCATTACATGTAACATCAAATTAAATGCCCTACGGGCTAACATCTTTCCAAGCCAACACTTGGATACAAAATATGAGTTCTAACCCAAATACAGGTAAAGCCCTAGGCTTGAATGTTTACATGTAATATCAAATAAATAAATAACAACTAAACTAAACAGAGTCTTCAACTCCAATTCCTTCCAAGCTAAGTTCTTGGAGGTAGCTTATCACCTGAACCTGAAAATGATGTTCCCATAAAGGGTGAGCCACAGCCCAGTAGAAAAATACTAAACCAAATATAAGCATTGAATAAAGCTATAGCATTCAATAGATGGTTAACCAAGATAATCAATTGTATCATTGTACAGTCTCATGACACTAATGCCTAAGACACATTTCACTTTCCATTATTATCAATATGGCTCAGAACCTGGCCAAACTTACAACAGTGAACTATATATCATATTCACATTACTTTCAATATCAACAAAACAAATGAGACTCAGGCTCATATTAAAACACTTCATACTTCCCGTTTGATACACATTGTAGTGCTGTATCAATAACATGTAAAAACACTTCAATATAATAAGCACACATAATAGTGATGCTAATGGAGTCCATCCCCTATCTCCTCCTAAACAAAATCCGGTTTAGAGGTCCATCCCCTATCTTCCCCTAAACCGTGGAGTACATCCCCTATCTCCTCCCAAACAATATGCATATGCAATGCTCAATCAATACATGTAATTTCTGTATTAATTCAATAGTCTAAATTTATGACTTAAACCATTTGATTAGTTTCAATTTTCCCTAATCCACATGTAATGTCTACAACAAACACAACTATCCTCCACCGATAGCCCAAAACAGTTATTTCTGGACTGGAAAAAAATATATCAACAATTCAATAGGCGAGTGATTTTAATTATCCAACTAGAACAAAACTTATAGGATGGAGTAGGAAATCCCTACCTTGAAGAAAATAACCCGAATGGAGAAGACGGAGATGAAGACCAAAGACCAACGTGCTCCAAATCCCAAGTTTCTCAGATTAAAACGAAGCCCTCAACCCACTCTAACTTTTTAATAAAGGACCAAGGTTAGATACTCACCCTAGGTAGATCAATTCTTAGAGAGAAGACAAGTTTAGAGAGAGAGAGAGAGAGAGAGAGAGACTCTCAAGGGGCGGTTTATAAAAGTTAAGAAAGGAAAAGTAGGTCAAAAAGTGATCCAAAAAGTGAAATCACGGACTGATGTAGTCGACTCCCCGCTCAAGCGTGAAACACCCCGCTCGAGCGTCAAACACAGACTCACGCTCAAGCGTGAAAAGAGCCGCTCGAGCGTCGATTGCACACTTCCAGAAGTTTTGCAGGCGATGATATCCGCTCGAGCGTAAAACTCTCCGCTCGAGCGTGAGAACAAAAACAAGAGATCACGCTCGAGCGTAAAAACTACCGCTCGAGCGGACTAACTGCAGAGTAAAGTACTGGGAGATGGAAAACCACACTCGAGCGTCAACACTCCCGCTCGAGCGGATAAACAACAACGAAGAGCCCGCTCGAGCGTGAAGGTCAAAATATGGGCATCACCTTTTGGTTTTAAAGTGCAACCAACCTGTTTTAAACCTGCCTATCACAACCCAAGACCCAAATACAAAGAGTAAAGGCTAGAAACAATAATGATACAAAAACAAGTCCACGGAATCAAGTCTAGAATACAGTATACAAAGGAAGGAAAAGCCGGGATCGCTATAACCTCCCCCCCTTAAAGAATTTCGTCCCCGAAATTAGGTACAAGATTTTTTTTTTTTTTTTTTTAAAAAGTTTTCTCTATTTCTCAGAATATGCCAACATTCTATTAAACAACCTGGCCCATTACCGGTCAATCCCATCTCTTTTCAAAAGGCATTTCACATTATACATAACAACTTGCATTATCAACATGCATTTTCCTTTCAAATTCAACAGTTTTCAATATCTATAATTTCCATTTCCATATCATAATCAATATCATGATATAACTCCAATTCTACAACACATTCAACATATGCAGTGTTGCACTAACTTCCATTATGAGGCAAGTTTCAAAATACAATCATTAATCAAAACATAAACTATGTTTCACAACTTAAGTTATATTCAATACACTTAAGGTGCAATGTTACAATAAAATAAGCAACATACGCTCAAGCATCTACAAATAGATCCGGATATTTCTCTCGGACCTCCAACTCGCGTTCCCAAGTGGCTTCCTCCACCCCGTGATGTTTCCACAAAACTTGATCCCGTCTATCCAAGACCCGAACTGGTCTCTCCTCATACGAGACATCCTCATCTACCTCTAAGTCGGTCCAATCCAATACATGCGATGGATCCGGCTCATACTTCCGAAGCATACTCACATGAAACACGTTATGTACTCCGGATAATTGCGGTGGCAAAGCTAAACGATAAGCAGCCTCGCCAATCCTCTCAAGGATCTCAAAAGGGCCTATAAATCGAGGGGATAACTTCCCGCTCTTCCCGAACCTCATCACTCCCCGCCTAGGTGATACCTTCAGAAAGACATGATCACCCACCTCAAACACCAAAGGTCTCCTCCTACGGTCGGCATAGGATTTCTGACGACTCTGGGCTGTAACAAGCCTCTTACGGATAAGCTCAACTTTCTCCGTCGTTTCCCTTACCAATTCCGGACCCAACAAAGGTGCATCGCCCACCTCGGCCCAGCAAACTGGAGACCTACACGGTCGGCCGTACAAGGCCTCAAACGGTGCCATACCGATACTAGACTGAAAACTGTTGTTGTAGGCAAACTCCACCAACGGCAAGTGCCTCTCCCACGACCCACTAAAGTCTAGAACGCAACCCCGAAGCATATCCTCAAGGATCTGAATAGTGCGCTCGGACTGCCCGTCAGTCTGAGGATGATAAGCCGTGCTAAAGGTCAACTTGGTGCCCAAGGCACTCTGCAAACTCTGCCACAACCTAGCAGTAAAATGAGGATCTCTATCCGAGACGATCGTCACTGGGACCCCGTGCAATCTCACTATGTCCCTAATATACAAGTCGGCAAGATGGTCTACCGAATCTCTCACGCGCATAGGAATGAAGTGCGCCGACTTAGTCAACCGGTCTACAACTACCCAAATGGCGTCACTACCCCACTGAGTCCTCGGAAGGCCTACAACGAAGTCCATAGTTACATGCTCCCACTTCCACTCGGCAATAGGCAAGGGTTGTAACAAACCCGCTGGCCTTTGGTGCTCGGCCTTCACTTGCTGACAAGTAAGGCACTTAGACATGAAAGCTGCCACATCTCTCTTCATACCCCGCCACCAAAACTGGCGGCCCAAATCCCGATACATCTTAGTGCCTCCCGGATGCACCGCAAGGCGTGAATGATGAAACTGTCGGAGTACCTCCTCTCGACAAGACTCCGGCACAAACAGACGGTCTCGGTATCTCACACTCAGGTCGGGATACACCGTCAAACCCTTCTCAACTTTCCCACCGAAAATCTTCTCACGGAGGGATTCTACCTCAAGGTCACCCCTCTGAGTCTCTAACACTCGAGTCACAAGTGTAGGTTGTGCAACAACAGAAAACAAGGCCGCAGCCTCAACGGATTCGCCCAGAAGTAAATCAAACTCCCCAAGTGCACCCAACATCTCCCATTCCCGGATGGCTATACTAGCGATGTCACCAACAGATTTCCTGCTAAGGGCATCAGCCACCACATTGGCCTTCCCCGGATGATAATGCAACTCGAAGTCATAATCCTCAATAAACTCCATCCACCTCCTCTGCCTCAAGTTCAAGTCTTTCTGTGTAAACAAATATTTCAGACTCTTATGATCCGAGAATACCTCGAACCTCTCACCATAAAGATAATGCCTCCAAATCTTCAAGGCAAATATCACAGCTGCTAACTCTAAATCATGCGTAGGGTAATTCTTCTCGTGAATTTTCAACTGACGTGAGCCATAGGCAACTACTTTCCCTTCTTGCATCAACACACAACCCAGACCCTTTCGTGAGGCGTCACAATAGACTGTATAACCCAACCCTCTCTCCGGAATAATCAAGACTGGAGCGGTGGTCAGTCTAACTTTCAACTCCTGGAACGACTTTTCACAAGTCTCACTCCATACAAACTTGACTCCCTTCCGAGTCAATCTAGTCAAAGGTGAAGCTAACCTGGAGAAATCCTTCACAAACCGGCGATAATACCCAGCTAAGCCCAGAAAACTGCAGATTTCAAACACACTCTTAAGCTGTGCCCAATCTTGCACTGCCTCAGTCTTGGATGTATCAACAGATACTCCTTCCCCAGAAACTACATGGCCTAAGAACTTGACCTCTTCTAGCCAGAACTCACACTTCCCAAACTTAGCATAAAGCTTATGGGCTCTAAGTAACTCAAGCACCACTCTCAAATGTTTCTTGTGCTTCTCCTCAGAAGGTGAATAGATAAGGATGTCGTCCACGAAGACAACTACAAAATGATCTAAAAATTCCCGAAATATCCAGTTCATCAAATCCATAAATACTGCCGGTGCATTGGTGAGCCCAAATGGCATCACCAAAAACTCAAAGTGGCCATACCGCGTACGGAATGCCGTCTTCAGAATATCCTCCTCCCTGACTCTCAACTGATGATAACCCGATCTCAAGTCTATCTTCGAGAAACAACGGGAACCCTTCAACTGATCGAACAGATCATCTATACGAGGCATAGGGTACTTATTCTTAACCGTAGCCCGATTCAATTTCCGGTAATCTATACAAAGTCTCAAAGCACCACCTTTCTTTTTAACAAAGAGGGCCGGTGCTCCCCATGGCGAAACACTAGGACGTATAAAGCCCTTATCTAACAACTCCTGGAGTTGGATCTTCAATTCAACTAACTCAGCTGGGGCAAAACGATAAGGTGCCATAGAAATCGGCACCGTGCCGGGCACAAGGTCAATAGAGAACTCAATCTCTCGATGCGGTGGCAAACCAGCAAGATCCTCGGGAAAGACGTCCGAGTACTCACAAACCACTCTTGGCAATATAGTCTGGGTCTCATTACACTCACCACTCTCAAAGCTAGCAAGTAGACCACTAAGCTCACTCCGCCCTCGTAGATCATACCCCAGTGGCAAAACATTACCAACCCGGTCCCCCAGAAAATGAAAACATTCCCCGCTCACGGTACAACAAGTGACCCTCTGGCGGTAGCAATCAATAACTGCCCGGTATGACGATAACCAGTCCATGCCCAAAATAACATCAAAGCCCTTCATGGGCATAACTACAAAAGGAAACGGAAGTCTATGATCAGCGACCTCTATATCACAACCCCTAACCCCTTGTTTCAAGATCAATTCACCCCCAAGAGGTGACACTACACAAATAGGAGATGCTAACTGTGCTAACTCCAACTCCAAAACAGATGCAAATGCAGCAGACACAAAGGAATGAGATGCACCCGTATCAATCAAAACATTAGCAGCCGAGTTGCAAAACAAGAAGGTACCTCTCACAACTGATGGTGCCGGCACAAGATCCTGCGCGGTAACAGCGTACACGCGCCCAGACGACCTCTGATCAACCTGCTCACCCATAAGAGCATAAGATTGCTGCACCGAATGGGACGATGAAGCCCCCTGATTGGCCCTCGAGGCCTGACCCGACTGAGCTGGCTGCTGACCCTGAATCTGCCTCAAACCAGATGCACCAGGTGTGCCACCCAACTGCGGGCAATACCTCTTCATATGCCCTGGCTGACCACACTGATAACACGAGAGTGGCTGGCCTCTACCCTGACTCTGGCTCTGAGATCGAGCCGCAGATGATGCTGCTCTCTGCACTCCTCCCTTCTGAGGACAAACTGGAGACTTGTGGCCCAGCTGGCCACACTTGAAACAGGTAATGTCTCCCTGACTGCCTTTCCCCGAACTAGCACTCGACACAGGAAAAGTCGATCTAGAAAAACTACCCTGAGACTGCTGAGGATTAAAACCCTTCTGTCTCCTACCATCACTCTGACCATCCTGACTCCTCTTGGAGCCCTTCTGTCCTTCCTCCACTTCCTGCATCATGATTTCCATGTGGGCTGCAACATCAACCATACGCCCATAATCCCGAATCATAGTTCCCCCAACTCGCAGCTTGAGGCCACGCCTCAACTTCTTCTCAAACTCGATACAACGGCATTCCTCAGACGCCACCAACTCAGGTGTAAACCTGGACAAGCTAGTAAATGCAGCCTCAAACTCAGCCACTGAAGAACTCGACTGCTTAAGCTGGCTGAACTGGTCTCTCAACTTCTCCCTAACTGCTGGAGATAAGAACCTCTCCTGGAAAGCATTCACAAAAGCCTCCCATGTACCTCCTATACGACCCTTAGTGAACTTCCACCACTGACACGCATCCCCCTTCAGCTGGAAAGATGCCAAGGTCACTTTCAACCCCTCGTCTTCAATGCCAAGCATCTCAAACGTCTTCGTTGTCTGTTCGAGCCATTCATCTGCCTTAAGTGGCTCTTTAGGATCACCCACAAATTCATCCGGGTTAGACCGGAAGAACTCCCTCTTCAGAAAGGAAGGTCCTGCATCCGCAACAACAACCGAGCTTGATTCTCAGCTCTAAGAATGCCTATCGACTCCCTGAATGCCCCTGCTATCTCTCGGGCTAGAGCGCCCATAGCCTGCTGGCCTATTGGCTCGGCCACATTGGCCTGGCCAACTCCCTCCTGTACTGCCGGAACGTCCTCTGGCACAAGCACCTCCTGCCTACCCGGCCTACCACGCCTACCGCGCCCTCGTCCTCGTCCTGACATCCTAATAAAGAAAACAAAGACGTTAGCACATTAATAAATGTGCCGAAGCTAAACACTTGCGTCCTAATGCATTGAATAACAATAATTCATTCCACATAAGCACATAATCACATAAGCACCTACGAATTTCATTCCTGGATGATACTAGTCCCGAAGCGTCACTATAGTTCCGGTTGGAAGCAACATTGATCAAGTGCCTTTCCAACAAGACTACTAGAAACTCAAGGGTCCAATTAACATCCCAGAAACTACGTTCCATACCTACATAATCACATAAACATGTTATCATATAAGCATGTAACATTTCACTAAGTCTCTATCAAACGAGACGAACCCATTGTGATACTAATCACTTCCCACGTACCCAAAGTATTCAAACCCGGTACGCTCTGATACCAAGTTGCCACGCCCTCAAAATAAACCCGTTATATATATATCATTGACATGCGATATTTAAAGAAAACAATTCATTAATTCATTCATCAGAGTATTACTAAATAAAAACATTACATGTAACATCAAATTAAATGCCCTACGGGCTAACATCTTTCCAAGCCAACACTTGGATACAAAATATGAGTTCTAACCCAAATACAGGTAAAGCCCTAGGCTTGAATGTTTACATGTAATATCAAATAAATAAATAACAACTAAACTAAACAGAGTCTTCAACTCCAATTCCTTCCAAGCTAAGTTCTTGGAGGTAGCTTATCACCTGAACCTGAAAATGATGTTCCCATAAAGGGTGAGCCACAGCCCAGTAGAAAAATACTAAACCAAATATAAGCATTGAATAAAGCTATAGCATTCAATAGATGGTTAACCAAGATAATCAATTGTATCATTGTACAGTCTCACGACACTAATGCCTAAGACACATTTCACTTTCCATTATTATCAATATGGCTCAGAACCTGGCCAAACTTACAACAGTGAACTATATATCATATTCACATTACTTTCAATATCAACAAAACAAATGAGACTCAGGCTCATATTAAAACACTTCATACTTCCCGTTTGATACACATTGTAGTGCTGTATCAATAACATGTAAAAACACTTCAATATAATAAGCACACATAATAGTGATGCTAATGGAGTCCATCCCCTATCTCCTCCCAAACAAAATCCGGTTTAGAGGTCCATCCCCTATCTGGAAGTTCAATCCAGAAACCACTATACCTTAACGATCTATTTGGAAATTAAATAAAAAAGGAAGTTGAATAGAAAAATGACTTGAATAAAAATGGAAGTCGAATAAAAATAAAAATGGAAGCTGCATAAAATTAAAAATGGAAGTTCATTCAAGAAATAACTATAGCTTAACGATCTATTTGGAAATTAAATAAAAAAGGAAGTTTAATAGAAAAGTAAATTGAATAAAAATGGAAGTTGAATAAAAATAAAAATGGAAGTTCAATCCAGAAACCAGTATACCTTAACGATCTATTTGGAAATTAAATAAAAAAGGAAGTTGAGTAGAAATGAAACTTGAATAAAAAATGAAGTTAAATAAAAATAAAAATGGAAGTTGCAGAAAATTAAAAATGGAAGTTCATTCAAGAAACCACTATACCTTAACGAAATATTAGCAAATGAAATAAAAAAGGAAGTTGAAATGAAAAATAACTTGAATAAAAATGGAAATTGAATAAAAATAAAAATGGTAGTTGCATAAAATTAAAAATGGAAGTTCTTTAAGAAACCACTATACCTTAACGATCTATTTGGAAATTAAATAAAAAAGGAGCTTTAATAGAAAAGTAAATTGAATAAAAATGGAAGTTGAATCAAAATAAAAATGAAAGTTGCATAAAATTAAAAATGTAAGTTCAATCCAGAAACCACTATACCTTGACGACCTATTTGGAAATTAAATAAAAAAGGAAGTTGAATAGAAAAGAAGGTTGAACAAAAAAAGAAGTTGAATAGAAATAAAAACGGAAGTTGCAGAAAATTAAAATTGGAAGTTCATTCAAGAAACCACTATACCTTAACGATCTGTTTGGAAATTAAATAAAAAAGGAAGTTTAATAGAAAAGTAAATTGAATAAAAATGAAACTTGCATAAAATTAATAGTGGAAGTTCAATCCAGAAACCACTATACCTTAACGATATATTTGGAAATTAAATAAAAAAAGGAAGTTGAGTAGAAAAAAAACTTGAATGAAAAAGGAAGTTAAATAAAAATAAAAATGGAAGTTGCAGAAAATTAAAAATGGAAGTTGCATAAAATTAAAAATGGAAGTTCATTCAAGAAACCACCATACCTTAACGATCTATTTGGAAATTAAATAAAAAAGGAAGTTTAATAGAAAAGTAAACTGAATAAAAATGGAAGTTGAATAAAATTAAAAATGGAAGTTGCATAAAATTAAAAATGGAAGTTCAATCCAGAAACCAGTATACCTTAACGATCTATTTGGAAATTAAATAAAAAAGGAAGTTGAGTAGAAAAGAAACTTGAATAAAAAAGGAAGTTAAATAAAAATAAAAATGGAAGTTGCATAAAATTAAAAATGGAAGTTCATTGAAGAAACCACTATACCTTAACGATCTATTGGGAAATTAAATAAAAAAGGAAGTTGTATAAAAATAAAAATGGAAGACGAATAAAAATAAAAATGGAAGTTGCAGAAAATTAAAAATGGAAGTTCACTCAAGAAACCACTAAACCTTAACGATCTATTTGGAAATTAAATAAAAAAGGAAGTTTTATAGAAAAGTAAATTGAATAAAAATGGAAGTTGAATAAAAATAATAATGGAAGTTGCAGAAAATAAAAAATGGAAGTTCAATCCAGAAACCAGTGTACCTTAACGATCTATTTGGAAATTAAATAAAAAAGAAAGTTGAGTAGTAAAGAAACTTGATTGAAAAAGGAAGTTAAATAAAAATAAAAATGGAAGTTGCAGAAAATTAAAAATAGAGGTTCATTCAAGAAACCACTATAGCCTAACGATCTATTTGAAAATTAAATAAAAAAGGAAGTTGAATAGAAAAATAACTTGAATGAAAATGGAAGTCGAATAAAAATAAAAATGGAAGTTGCAGAAAATTAAAAATGGAAGTTCATTCAAGAAACCACTACACCTCAACGATCTATTTGGAAATCAAATAAAAAAGGAAGTTTAATAGAAAATTAAATTGAACAAAAATGGAAGTCGAATAAAAAGAAAAGTGAAAGTCGCATAATATTAAAAATGGAAGTACAATCTGGAAACCAGTATACCTTAACGATGTATTTGGAAATTAAATAAAAAAGGAAGCTGAATAGAAAAGAAACTTGAATAAAAAAAAAGTTGAATAGAAATAAAAATGGAAGTTGCAGAAAATTAAATTTGGAAATTCATTCAAGAAACCACTATACCGTAACGATCTATTTGGAAATTAAATAAAATAGGAAGTTGAATAGAAAAATGACGTGACTAAAAATGGAAGTCGAATAAAAATAAAAATGGAAGTTGCATAAAATTAAAAATGGAAGTTCATTCAAGAAACCACTATAGCTTAACGATCTATTTGGAAATTAAATAAAAAATGAAGTTTAATAGAAAAGTAAACTGAATAAAAATGAAAGTTCAATAAAAATAAAAATGGAAGTTGCAGAAATTTAAAAATGGAAGTTCAATCCAGAAGACAGTATACCTTAACGATCTATTTGGAAATTAAATAAAAAAAGAAGTTGAGTAGAAAAGAAACTTGAATAAAAAAAGAAGTTAAATAAAAATAAAAATGGAAGTTGCAGAAAAATAAAAATGGAAGTTCATTTAAGAAACCACTATTCCTAAACGATCTATTTGGAAATTAAATATAAAAGGAAGTTGAAAAGAAAAATAACTTGAATAAAAATGGAAGTTGAATAAAAATAAAAATGGAAGTTGCAGAAAATTAAAAATGGAAGTTCATTCAAGAAACCACTAAACCTTAACGATCTATTTGGAAATTAAATAAAGAGGAAAGTTTAATAGAAAAGTAAATTAAATAAAAATGGAAATTGAATAAAAATAAAAATAAAACTTGCATAAAATTAAAAATGGAAGTTCAATCCTGAAACCACTATACCTTAACGATCTATTTAGAAATTAAATAAAAAAGGAAGTTTAATAGAAAAGTAAATTGAATAAAAATTGAAGTTGAATAAAAATAAAAATGAAAGTTGCAGAAATTTAAAAGTGCAAGTTCAATGTAGAAACCAGTATACCTTAACGATCTATTTGGAAATTAAATAAAAAAGGAAGTTGAGTAGAAAAGAAACCTGAACAAAAAAGGAAGTTAAATTAAAATAAAAATAGAAGTTGCAGAAAATTAAAAATGGAAGTTCATTCAAGAAACCACTATACCTTAACGATCTATTTGGAAATTAAATAAAAAAGGAAGTTGAATAGAAAAATAACTTGAATAAAAATGGAAGTCGAATAAAAATAAAAATGGAAGTTGCAGAAAATTACAAATGGAAGTTCATTCAAGAAACCACTATACCTTAACGATCTATTTGAAAATTAAATAAAAAAGAAAGTTTAATAGAAAAGTAAATTGAACAAAAATGGAAGTTGAAAAAAAATAAAAATAAAACTTGCATAAATTTAACAATGGAAGTTCAATCCAGAAACCACTACACCTTAACGATCTATTTTGAAATTAAATAACAAAGGAAGTTGAGTATAAAAGAAACCTGAACAAAAAAGGAAGTTAAATAAAAATAAAAATGAAAGTAGTATAGAATTAAAATTGGAAGTTCATTCAA
Organism: Camellia sinensis; assembly: GCF_055761805.1. Taxonomy (NCBI): domain Eukaryota; kingdom Viridiplantae; phylum Streptophyta; class Magnoliopsida; order Ericales; family Theaceae; genus Camellia; species Camellia sinensis. The sequence continues at coordinate 7,448,997 of NC_138962.1, read as the reverse complement.
GAAACCACTATACCTTAACGATCTATTTGGAAATTAATTAAAAATGGAAGTCGAATAGAAAAATACCTTGAATAAAAATGGAAGTCGAATAAAAATAAAAATATAAGTTGCATAAAATTAAAAATGGAAGTTCATTAAAGAAACCACTATACCTTAACGATCTATTTGGAAATTAAATGAAAATGATAGTTTAATAGAAAAGTAAATTGAATAAAAATGGAAGTTGAATAAAAATAAAAATAAAACTTGCATAAAATTAAAAATGGAAGTTCAATCCTGAAACCACTATACCTTAACGATCTATTTGGAAATTAAATAAAAAAGGAAGTTTAATAGAAAATTAAATTGAATGAAAATGGAAGTAGAATAAAAATACAAATGAAAGTTGCAGAAAATTAAAAGTGGAAGTTCAATCCAGAAACCAGTATACCTTAACGATCTATTTGGAAATTAAATAAAAAAGGAAGTCAAGTAGAAAAGAAACTTGAATAAAAAAGGAAGTTAAATAAAAATAAAAATGGAAGTTGCAGAAAATAAAAAATGGAACTTCATTCAAAAACCACTATACCTTAACGATCTGTTTGGAAATTAAATAAAAAAGGAAGTTGAATAGAAAAATAACTTGAATAAAAATGGAAGTTGAATAAAAATAAAAATGGAAGTTGCATACAATTAAAAATAGAAGTTCATTGAAGAAACCACTATACCTTAACGATCTATTTGGAAATTAAATAAAAAAGGAACTTTAATAGAAAAGTAAATTGAATAAAAATGGAAGTTGAATAAAAATAACAATGGAAGTTGCAGAAAATTAAAAATTGAAGTTCAGTCCAGAAACCAGTATACCTTAACGATCTATTTGAAAATTAAATAAAAAAGGAAGTTGAGTAGAAAAGAAACTTGATTGAAAAAAGAAGTCAAATAAAAATAAAAATGGAAGTTGCAGAAAATTAAAAATGGAGGTTCATTCAAGAAACCACTATACCCTAACGATCTATTTCAAAATTAAATAGAAAAGGAAGTTGAATTAAAAAATAACTTGAATAAAATTGGAAGTCGAATAAAAATAAAAATGGAAGTTGCAGAAAATTAAAAATGGAAGTTCATTCAGGAAACCACTATACCTCAACGATCTATTTGGAAATTAAATAAAAAAGGAAGTTTAATAGAAAAGTAAATTGAATAAAAATGGAAGTCGAATAAAAAGAAAAGTGAAAGTTGCATAAAATTAAAAATGGAAGTACATTCTAGAAACCAGTATACCTTAACGATATATTTGGAAATTAAATAAAAAAGGAAGCTGAATAGAAAAGAAACTTGAATAAAAAAAGAAGTTGCAGTAAATTAAAACTGGAAGTTCATTCAAGAAACTGCTATACCTTTACAATCTATTTGAAAATTAAATAAAAAAGGAAGTTGAATAGAAAAATGACTTGAATAAAAATGGAAGTTGAATAAAAATAAAAATGGAAGTTGCATAAAATTAAAAATGGAAGTTCATTCAGGAAACCACTATGGCTTAACGATCTATTTGGAAATTAAATAAAAAAAGGAAGTTTAATAGAAAAGTAAATTGAATAAAAATGGAAGTTGAACCAAAATAAAAATGGAGGTTGCAGAAAATTAAAAATGGAAGTTCAATCCAGAAACCAGTATACCTTAACGATCTATTTGGAAATTAAATAAAAAAGGAAGTTGAGTAGAAAAGAAACTTGAATAAAAAAGGAAGTTAAATAAAAATAAAAATGGAAGTTTCTGAAAAATAAAAATGGAAGTTCATTCAAGAAACCACTATACCTTAACGATCTATTTGGAAATTAAATAAAAAAGGAAGTTGAAAAGAAAAATAACTTGAATAAAAAGCGAAGTTGAATAAAAATAAAAATGGAAGTTGCAGAAAATTAAATATGGAAGTTCATTCAAGAAACCACTAAACCTTAACGATCTATTTGGAAATTAAATAAAAAAGGAAGTTTAATTGAAAAGTAAATTGAAAAAAAATGGAAGTTGAATAAAAATAAAAATGGAAGTTGCAGAAAATTAAAAATTGAAGTTCATTCAAGAAACCACTATACCTTAACGATCTTTTGGAAATTAAATAAAAAAGGAATTTGAATAGAAAAATAACATGAATAAAAATGGAAGTTGAATAAAAATAAAAATAGTAGTTGCATAAAATTAAAAACGGAAGTTCATTCAGGAAACCACTATACCTTAACGATCTATTTGGAAATTAATTAAAAAGGAAAGTTTAATAGAAAAGTAAATTGAATAAAAATGGAAATTGAATAAAAATAAAAATAAAACTTGCATAAAACAAAAAATGGAAGTTCAATACTGAAACCACTATACCTTAACGATCTATTTGGAAACTAAATAAAAAAGAAAGTTTAATAGAAAAGTAAATTGTATAAAAATGGAAGTTGAATAAAAATAAAAATGAAAGTTGCAGAAATTGAAAAATGGAAGTTCAATGCAGAAACCAGTATACCATAACGATCTATTTGGAAATTAAATAAAAAAGGAAGTTGAGTAGAAATGAAACTTGAATAAAAAAGGAAGTTAAATAAAAATAAAAGTCGAAGTTGCAGAAAATAAAAAATGGAAGTTCATTCAAGAAACCACTATACCTTAACGGTCTTTTAAGAAATTAAATAAAAATGGAAGTTGAAAAAAAATAAAAATGGAAGTTGCATAAAATTAAAAATGGAAGTTCATTAAAAAACCACTATACCTTAACGATCTATTTGGAAATTAAATAAAAAAGGAACTTTAATAGAAATGTAAATTGAATAAAAATGGAAGTTGAATAAAAATAAAAATGAAAGTTGCATAAAATTAAAAATGTAAGTTCAATCCAGAAACCACTATACCATAACGATCTATTTGGAAATTAACTAAAAAAGGAAGTTGAATAGAAAAGAAGCTTGAATAAACAAAGAAGTTGAATAGAAATAAAAATCGAAGTTGCAGAAAATTAAAATTGGAAGTTCATTCAAGAAACCACTATACCTTAACGATCTATTTGGAAATTAAATAAAAAAGAAAGTTTAATAGAAAAGTAAATTGAATAAAAATGGTAGTTGAATAAAAATAAAAATAAAACTTGCATAAAATTAATAATGGAAGTTCAATGCAGAAACCACTATACCTTAATGATCTATAGCGATCTCGGTATTCCTTGTTGTTGTATATCTATAATCTGGACTCAGTTCCGTAGATTCGTTGTTGTCTTATCCTCATTTCTATCCCCTACTCTTTGTTTTAGAGTTTTGGGTTGTGTTGGGCAAGTTGGGAATTAGTTGGTGGTGTTTTAAAGCTTTGAAATTTTTTCCCAGGTTTTGGTCTCTCCGCTCGAGCAGCGGTTTGACGCTCGAGCGGGCTTTTGTTGCTGCCTTTCCGCTCGAGCGGCAGTTTGGACGCTCGAGCGTGAATTTCCTTCTCTCAGCATTTTGGTCGTCTGCAGAAAATTCTGGGAGAGTGCATCCGGCGCTCGAGCGGAAATTTGGACGCTCGAGCGTGAACCTGTGTCTGACGCTCGAGCGGAGTGTTGTACGCTCGAGCGGACCTGTTATTATATCAGTCCGTGAAATCACTTTTTGATCACTTTTTGATTTCCTTTCTCTCTCTTATTTTTTTCAAAACTTCCATTGGAGGGCACCTCACTCTAGAACCTAACTTCTCTCTTAGGATTGATCTAGCTAGAGTGCTTTCCTCACCTTGGGCCTTTGCAAGAAGTGTGTTGATCGTCAAGGGCTTCGTTGTGATCCAAGAAATTTGGGATTTGGAGCACTTTGATTTCGGGTCGTCTTCTCTATTCGAGTTCTCCATTTGAGGTAGGGAATTCTCCTTGTTTCTCTTCAATACTTCGTCTATAGATAGACATGTGGTAATTTTGTATTGCATAAAAATCATATCCATGTTGGATTTGTTTGAAATCATGGGAAGGAACCTAGGGTTGGGTATTTGAAATGGTTATGTTATCATTGAGAGTTGTTTTGGGCTATTTGGAGTGTTAATTAGCATGTGGTTATTGAAAGGAGAGGAAACCCTAATTTCTTTTATTTGATTTAATAAATTAATTGAGGGGTTTTGATCTTTGGGGCAAATACTTAGGTATTTTGAGTCTTAATTGTGGTTATTGTTGTTTGTTGATGTAAATTGGGCCTTTTTGGTCAATATTGAGAAAGAGGAAGGAAAAAACCCTAATTTATTGTTTATTACTTAATTTGCATAATTAGTTCGAAATGGCTTTGAAAAGAATGTAGTGAATTTAAATGAGTTATGGCTTTTGTCCATGGGAATGATTTTGTGAAAACAAAGGAAGTGGAATTCATTTTGTGAAATGGGAAAAGTGTTTTGAAATACGTATGAAAATTGGATTATTGTTTCATGAGTGTTGAACACACACATGTGTGGAATTGTATCTTGAACTACCATGTCAATGTTGTTGTCGGGTTTGTGGTCTCATAGTAATTGAGTCTTTAATAGGTGTGCTAAATATTTGCATCTAGAGGTTTTATCCTTGGTCATCGGTGGAGGATGACGTGGTTGTGTTGAATTGCTGTGTATGTAATACACCATTGTTGATTGAACATTATATGTAATGAAATGCTGAATTACATTATATTTGTATACTGGTTTGGGAGAAGAGAGGGGTTGTACTCCAGTGTGTGTGAGAAGATAGGGGATGGACTCCACACACTTATGTGTTCAGCGCTTATAATCAAAGGTATCATACCCTTCCAGCTAGCGCCTGGAGAACTGACGCGCTGATAATCTAAGGTACCATACCCTTCCAGCTAGCACCTGGTAAACTGGTAGATTGTGGTGAGAAGTGTATCTTTGGCTTACTACGCATATAGCTAGTAGTGCAGTGTTGTTTTGTTATTGTTTCAGTGTATCTGGAAACATTGTGGATTGTATTTGTTATAGTGTTGGAGGGACGAGTTGACTCATTGATTGATTTTATGTATGTAGTTGAGTTGTTATCTTTTTTATAGAGGTGTGCATGAATGATTACGATATAATTGGAATTGCATTGAAATGCCAAACATGTTTTGAAAAGGCACATCTGTTGTATGTGTGGCAAATGGAAGAGTAATGGCTTAGTGAATCTCTGTTTCTAAGTAATTGTTAATGTTATAAAAGATTGGGAACGGGGGTTAATGAAAGGAAAAAGGGAGGATAAATCGCTTATAGCGGTGAATTAAATGATTGTTTTCAAGAAAAGTTCATATATATATATTTATATATATATTTTGTATAAACTGTCACATTATTATTCTAGTATGAGAATGGGTGTTCATGATCATAGCTATCTGTAATGTTGTTATTGTTGAGGATCATGTTGAGATCCCTACTGGACTATATGTTCATCCCACGTTGTTGAATCTTTTTAGGTGTTTAGCAGGGTGTGCTACAAGAGTTGGAACTTCTTATATGTTGGCCACGGGGCCTTAGTTATGTTGGCGGAATGCCATTGTTGTAAAGGGTTACACCCTTCTTCTTGTACTTTTAATGATGTAAGCCCAAGGGCAATTTATTAAGTTAGTTCATGTAATGTTTACTTTGCATACGAATGAGAGTATTGTTAATCATTTCTACGGATTGAATGTATGAGTTTATTTCCGCATGTTATCTCTGAAATTGGATTAAGTTAAAGAATTTGGTAATGACTTCGAGTAATAAATAGTGGGGCGTGACATGATCTATTTTGAAATTAAATAAAAAAGGAAGTTGAGTGGAAAAGAAACCTGAACAAAAAAGGAAGTTAAATAAAAATAAAAATAGAAGTTGCAGAAAATTAAAAATGGAAGTTCATTCAAGAAACCACTATACCTTAACGATCTATTTGGCAATTAAATAAAAAAGGAAGTTTAATAGAAAAATGACTTGAATAAAAATGGAAGTTGCAGAAAATTACAAATGGAAGTTCATTCGAGAAACCACTATACCTTAACAATCTATTTGGAAACTAAACAAAAAAGAAAGTTTAATAGAAATGTAAATTGAATAAAAATAAAAATAAAACTTGCTTAAATATAACAATGGAAGTTCAATCCAGAAACCACTACACCTTAACGATCTATTTGGAAATTAAATAAAAAAGGAAGTTGAGTAGAAAAGAAACCTGAACAAAAAAGGAAGTTGAATGAAAATAAAAATGGAAGTAGTATAAAATTAAAAATGGAAGTTCATTAAAAAAACCACTATACTTAACGATCTGTTTGGAAATTAAATAAAAAAGGAAGTTGAATAGAAAAAAATTTTGAATAAAAATGAAAGTTGAATAAAAATAAAAATGGAAGTTGTATACAATTAAAAATGGAAGTTCATTAAAGAAACCACTATACCTGTAATACCCCTGTTCCGTAGTATGCTAATTGGTCCCTAATACGTATGTGACTATATGTTTTGATATGATTTTTGTGTGCAATTATGTGAATATAAGCGACTTTGGAATTCTACCTGTTCACCGTAGGAATATCTGTTTGAATAATCCGCTTTGGAATTAAATTAAGGGCCTTATCGGCCATAGAACCCGAAATTGATTACGCCATTGTGATTGGCATAATTTTTAGAGCCTACGGTGAAATTTAATTGAAAATTGATTCTGGTCAATTTAAACTGATTAAATTGATAAATTAAGTACCCCATTATTTTATATTAAAATATTTGTTAGTGGGGCTTGTTTTATATTTGCATTGCACTCCCCTTTAGCTCTCTTAAAACTCAAAATCTGAGTTAGACAATTGAGAGGGAGAGAGAGGCCGGCCATGGAGAGAAAAAGGGAGAGATTTGTGTAATTTGGGCTCAAGACTTGGGAATTTGAAGATCTAGCTCAAGATTTGGCTAGAGCTTGAGTGTTGAAGCTCTTAGGTAAGTGATTTCATGAACTCTTACTTGTAATTTGTAAGTTCAAGGGTTGTTTGTGATCAAGAACATGTAATGAGTTGATTTTTGTTGAGATTGAAGTCTTAGAACTCATGCATGTGAGAAATTACCTTGAAATTGCATGTTTGAGCTTGAAACACATGATTCATGTGGAGTTTTGGGTAAAGCTCATGTTGTAGTCACCATTTGTACCATCTAAGTTGAGAATGATGAGCATCTCCCACATGCATGTACAAATCATGGGAGTATAAGTCTTGAATGTTTGAATTTGAGCATGTTGATGATGGGTTTGAGACAATTTGGGACATGCATGTAGATAATTCATGTAATTGAGCTTCCTAATGTTGTAATCTGCATTAGTAGCATGTTAGCATGTGTAAATGTGTAATTTGAACCATTGCATGCAAGAAATGTAGATGGAAAACTGATTTGGAGCTCAAGAACACGATCTGGGAAACCCAGATTTTTGAGGTCCGCTCGAGCGGGGTAATGGCCGCTCGAGCGGGAAAATCGTGCTCCCAGCATTTTTGCAGAGTTGGATGCCCGCTCGAGCGGGACATTTCACGCTCGAGCGTGGATCTTTGTAGACGGACCTTCAGCTCGAGCGCATCTTTGGTGCAACCAGTACCTTGCAGGCCTTAAGGGTCCGCTCGAGCGGAGAAGCTTACGCTCGAGCGGGGACCCTGTTTTCCGGAATTTTGTTCATGCATTCTGTGATTCGTTTTCCGTTCTCTTTCACTTGTAAGCACTCTTAGGCATGTGTTAAGCATTGTAAATGAGTTAATGAGATAAGAACAAAGCCTAAAGAGGAATATGTGAATTAAAGAACGAATTGAACTGTTAGTGACCCTTTTGTATTCATGAAATGTGTAGGGTCAAGCTCCAGGGCGCATCCACAAGCCGATCACTGTGAGTAATATCAATATTTGAAAACTTGTCAATGTCCAATTGTTATTCCCCTATAAATATTACGAGTTGTTAATTGGGATTGTGGACAAAAGTTTGACATGAATGAATGGGCCAAAGGCCGTTTGACATGAATGAACGGGCCAAAGGCCGTTTGACATGAATGAATGGGCCAAAGGCCGTTTGACATGAATGAATAGGCCAAAGGCCGTTTGACATGAATGAATGGGCCAAAGGCCGTTTGACATGAATGAACGGGCCAAAGGCCGCTTGACATGAATGAATGGGCCAAAGGCCGTTTGACATGAATGAATGGGCCAAAGGCCGTTTGACATGAATGAATGGGCCAAAGGCCGTTTGACATGAATGAATGGGCCGAAGGCCGTTTTGCCATGAATGGAAACCCGGATGGGCCAAAGGCCAGAATGTTTGGAACTACAGTTACTTGACTTGCATTTCGTACAGTTATATATATTTTGCTGTTAAACAGAAGTATGAATTGGGCCCAAGGCCGTTTGGAGCATGTTGTTCTACATATTGTTATGTAACTGTTATATTTGATATTATTCACTGGGCTATCGCTCACGCTCATTCATGTATTTGTAGGTGAGCCAAGGGAAGTCCAAACCCAGCCCCAGTGAAGTCTGCTAGGAACAACAGGAGTTTTGGGAGAGTCAGCCTTGTGCCTCGCGCATGAGACCATCCTTGCCCTTTTACTATGTACCTATGTTTTGTCTTGTTGGCAAGGACCTAGTGCATGTCTGTACATAGTCTGTTATAGGTTGACTCGTTTTGGACGATCCTGTCTGTAATGAATTTTGTGAAACTGTGCTTTTGATGTGAGTTATTAACGTATCTGAGTATGGTTTGTTTGATGTGCATATAAGCACGGCTCTATGGACAAAGTTTTTCATTTTGCTTCCGTTTGGCCCCCATTAACTCTGTTAGAATACGTTTAGAACAGTTTGAGGCCGTAGGTAATCTCATGATTACTGGCCGGTTACGTCCTTAACCCACGGGGGCGGGTTCGGGTCGTGACAGAGTGGTATCAGAGCACGAGTTAATAACTCACGCACTTGTCCAAAAGAGCAATAAGCGTCTAGAAAAGATCTAGGATGCATTCATGAGATAAGTATGAATTCGAAAGCATCGAGAATATGCTTAAGTGTTTTGATTTGGGCAACTATGTGCTCTAAGTTGTGTTGTACTTGCATTGCAGACTGTTTGATTACATATGCTCTCTAGTATATGCATATTCGTAGAATCTTTTGTATATTGTATAATGCAAGTTTAATCAGACGGTGAATAAGAACTCCGTAAAGTTACGTTTAACTTTAAATATTTGTTAATGATATGAAATGAATGAATGATTTCCTAAATTCTCCTTAAACATAATTGTGGTATCCTTAGCGGAGGCCCTCGCCCAGGGGATATAATACTGTGGCTTATGGTCATGAAGCCCTAGCCCGGGGGAAATAATGCCGTGGCACAGGCCCTCGCCCGGGGGAAATAATACCGTGGCCTATGTATGAGATATGTTGATATGCTTGACCAACATGATATGTCACGCTAAAAGAAATATCACACATGATTCGAATATGAGATATAGATTGTTACACTAATGTGTACAATAAGTTTGTTTTGTTATAATGCACATCATGAAAAGTTGTCTATGTGCATTCAATTCTGCGTACGGGTGTCTATGTGAAACATGAACATGATTTGAGTATATAATTACTTAGTAAATGTTCAGCATGCGATATTTGATAAATATGCAATTATCTGTTGCGTAAGTGATTAATTGCGTACGATATGTGAAAGGAGAATATAACAATGTGCGAATGTACTCATGTGATTTTGTGTTTAATTTCGTATTGGGCATCCCAGTATTTGGTAAAGTTTGATAAGAATTTGTGTAGAGTATGGGCAAATTAAGGGCATACGGGTTGGAAGGTTCTTCCACAGCCCGACTTGATAGTCCGGAAAGAGTAGTACAAGAATTGGCAGAGATCTTGAGACAGCGGTGTCAGTTGCCGCTACGGCAAGAACCTTTGCCACCACCAGTGTGAGAAACACCGAGGAGTTTGTTATCAGACTTCTGGGGCTCGTTATAGATATGGTAAAATGGACCATACGGCAAGGAACTGTCCCCGGATTGAACGAAATGTGCATGAATCCTCTGCCTTGGCTAAATCTGTACCAGTGGTAGGAATTGCTACTCAGGATGGAGTAATTACACTCATCCCAGAAAGCACTCAGAATGTTGTAACCATCATCCCAGGTATCTATGCTGTGTACAAATGAATGCTTATGTGTTGATTGATTCTGAATTAGTACGTTTGTACATCTTCGCTTGGGATATTATTTGATTCGGATCGGCATATATTTCATATCTGCTGTATGTGTATCTAGATTGGTTAGACTCACATGATCGAGACTGTATTCATTGGAGGTATATGCCCCGTTTGGGAAATTTGTGAAATACGTTTTGGGATATTGATTGACTCTGCACATGCACATATGTATCTACACCTATGCTCAGGGTGATTTATTATGTCACCGCCTTCAATGACTAAACCACTGGAATTATGATTTTGTAATCGTGTGACCAAGTTGAGCGCCCTAAATGATGAACTCTAATTGCGAGACCATATATTTGATTGGTAGAAAGTTGACTGGGTGATGTGACTAATTTGGAACTTTTGCGTAACAATCTCATACTGTATGTACCCGAGGAACTTGTATAATGTATTACTGTGTACCATGTTCTCGCATGTAAGGCTTATTTGGGAACTGCTATACTGATTATGATACGTACCTCCTGATATGAACACTTGCATGCTTATGTAATTATACCTAAACATATGTGGACAATACCGTATTGTACGTGATTTGAAACACTTTGATATGAACAGTTGTGATGAATGATTCTGATATGACTTTGAGAACTAATAAATTTAGGACAGTTGTGAAACTATCAGCCATGTGCCTAAACAAACGAAGTGAGTTTTACAGAATCAAATGTACTCTATTTGAGAAAACCTCTATCTGACTTGGTCCAATAGAACCTTTGTCTGAATTGACCCGATAGAACCCTCATTGGATATAATTTGACGGGACCTTTGTTTGATTTAATCTGACAAGACCTTTGCTTGGGTTGATTGATAAGAACCTCTATCTAAGTTGATTCGGTAAAAGGGGGTTAAGAATTGTCTATAAATAAATGACCGGATTATTATTGGCAGAAAAACTGATAGAACCAAAACTTGAACTCATTTGGGGATACTTGATTTATTTGAAAAGACCTTTTGTGGGCTATCAACAGATTGATCTAACTATGAACACCGTTGAGAATCAATCCCCAACTATTGAGAATATATGTGTTATAGATGAACTGAATTGCACAAACCCCGTGATTGGGTGTCATAAGGAGTGTTGTTCCATTTTGTTTGTTTGACGCTATGGGAACCGATGACGGTAGATTGATTTGATTTTGAGCAGTACTGAACTTTTGTCTTTGACTGATCAGAACATGTTTTGTAAGGGAGAGTGGTTGATTCAGTATTATCAGATTTTGGGAAAATCAGGTTATAGTGAATGGTGTTGTGTTGCTTTGATGACATTCTTAGAGTGTCCTTTCGTGCTAGGGGACGTTAAGCCTATGTAGCACCTTTGATTGAGATACCTCTTGCCACCGACGGTTTCGTACGGGTGGGTTTGACTAATCCATCTAGAATCGGCCACCGACGGTCGCGAACGGGTGTGCTTCGATTCCGAGACGATTATTCCTTTGTTTTGTTTGAAGAACCCTGATTATCCATAAGTGTGCGAATTCAGTACCCCTTGTGAACGCCTGCCCAGCGCCATTATATTCTGTAATTGGGGCCCTGAGAATGTGTGAATTGTGTTTGACATGCGTTTGACTCCTTTGATAATGCCTGGACATCATGGGGATTTACGTATATGAATTGCCTTATGCTTTTAACGACTACCGGATAAAGTAGAAAGACTCGATAGAACAGAGAATTGAATACTGAACTGAATTGTGAATTGCAAACCGTAAACTGTTGAATGAACTGAGAATACGTGTATTCTATTAGAAGTCGATTGCCTCAGTGTTGTTGTATTTTACAATTGGTACTATGGGGATATACGGACTATGTGTATTGTGTGGGTAATTACTTCGATGTTACCTTTGTTGTTTCGGGAATCAGTATCTGAATTCACCTTATATTCCTGAAGACTTTTAATTGACCTTGGATAATTGTGATGAGTTACTGGACTAAATACCGAATCAGATCGTGAATTGGGAAATTATTGAAGAATGAATTGAACTTTTGTGACACGGAATAGACCGAACTTCTGTGATAAAGTCAGCTGACATTGAAATAAATATGTTGGTGACCTACCTTGAAGAGGTCAGTTGGTGAATATGTCAAAAAAATTTTCGGTGCCAACAGGTCGAAGTTGAATTTCAGATGGTGGCGGGACTACTTCAACCTCCCTCCATTTTGGAATGGAAATGGAAATATGTGGCTACGAATTTCGTTGTGGGGCTACCTTGAGCACCCAAGGTATAAGTCCCATTTGGGCTATTGTAGGTAAAATTATTGAAGTTGCCCATTTCTCCCTATAAAATTTGTATGATGCTTGTAGATTAGCCCCTGTTTACATCGATAAGATCGCTCGTTACATGGGGTCCCAGTATCTATTGTTTAGACAGGAATTCTAAAATGTGTTTGAATTCTGAAAAGCCTCCAAGAGGAATGGGGGCTCAGCTTCTGTTTTGTTATGTTACCCGGACCCGGAGGTTCCCTTATGGAACTGGTTATTCGTAACCTCACGTGTATATGTTCTGTTCTATTCTGTTCCGTTCTGTTCTGTTAAGGCTAATGGATGTATCACGTAAACTTAATCATGACTTATGATTTCTGTATATGATCTGGGCAAATTATAAATTTGATACGAAACTGAATTATGATTCGGCGCTGTTTTCCATCCGCAAATTGATGTATGATCAGAAAGAACTTGTTATAGTTTTGGGAGGAATGCTCCAAAGATATGCATTAGATTTTTCAGGGGAGTTGGAAAGGTTTATCCATCGTTGGCAAACTTTGCTTCCAACAACAGCTCTCGCTCTAGTTTTGGCATGGCACCGTACAAGCCTTGTATGGCGGAAAAAGGGAAATCTATGACTGATTGAGAATAGAGCGTTGCTTGACTTTGAGACTAAGTGAATGGCTATAAGAATGATTGGAACCGTTGAATGAAAAGTCTTCCAAATTGTTTCGACTAAAAGTAAAATAAGTTTGGAGGACCAAACTTCCTAAAGGGGGGAAGACTGTAATACCCCTGTTCCGTAGTATGCTAATTGGTCCCTAATACGTATGTGACTATATGTTTTGATATGATTTTTGTGTGCAATTATGTGAATATAAGCGACTTTGGAATTCTACCTGTTCACCGTAGGAATATCTGTTTGAATAATCCACTTTGGAATTAAATTAAGGGCCTTATCGGCCATAGAACCCGAAATTGATTACGCCATTGTGATTGGCATAATTTTTAGAGCCTACGGTGAAATTTAATTGAAAATTGATTCTGGTCAATTTAAACTGATTAAATTGATAAATTAAGTACCCCATTATTTTATATTAAAATATTTGTTAGTGGGGCTTGTTTTATATTTGCATTGCACTCCCCTTTAGCTCTCTTAAAACTCAAAATCTGAGTTAGACAATTGAGAGGGAGAGAGAGGCCGGCCATGGAGAGAAAAAGGGAGAGATTTGTGTAATTTGGGCTCAAGACTTGGGAATTTGAAGATCTAGCTCAAGATTTGGCTAGAGCTTGAGTGTTGAAGCTCTTAGGTAAGTGATTTCATGAACTCTTACTTGTAATTTGTAAGTTCAAGGGTTGTTTGTGATCAAGAACATGTAATGAGTTGATTTTTGTTGAGATTGAAGTCTTAGAACTCATGCATGTGAGAAATTACCTTGAAATTGCATGTTTGAGCTTGAAACACATGATTCATGTGGAGTTTTGGGTAAAGCTCATGTTGTAGTCACCATTTGTACCATCTAAGTTGAGAATGATGAGCATCTCCCACATGCATGTACAAATCATGGGAGTATAAGTCTTGAATGTTTGAATTTGAGCATGTTGATGATGGGTTTGAGACAATTTGGGACATGCATGTAGATAATTCATGTAATTGAGCTTCCTAATGTTGTAATCTGCATTAGTAGCATGTTAGCATGTGTAAATGTGTAATTTGAACCATTGCATGCAAGAAATGTAGATGGAAAACTGATTTGGAGCTCAAGAACACGATCTGGGAAACCCAGATTTTTGAGGTCCGCTCGAGCGGGGTAATGGCCGCTCGAGCGGGAAAATCGTGCTCCCAGCATTTTTGCAGAGTTGGATGCCCGCTCGAGCGGGACATTTCACGCTCGAGCGTGGATCTTTGTAGACGGACCTTCAGCTCGAGCGCATCTTTGGTGCAACCAGTACCTTGCAGGCCTTAAGGGTCCGCTCGAGCGGAGAAGCTTACGCTCGAGCGGGGACCCTGTTTTCCGGAATTTTGTTCATGCATTCTGTGATTCGTTTTCCGTTCTCTTTCACTTGTAAGCACTCTTAGGCATGTGTTAAGCATTGTAAATGAGTTAATGAGATAAGAACAAAGCCTAAAGAGGAATATGTGAATTAAAGAACGAATTGAACTGTTAGTGACCCTTTTGTATTCATGAAATGTGTAGGGTCAAGCTCCAGGGCGCATCCACAAGCCGATCACTGTGAGTAATATCAATATTTGAAAACTTGTCAATGTCCAATTGTTATTCCCCTATAAATATTACGAGTTGTTAATTGGGATTGTGGACAAAAGTTTGACATGAATGAATGGGCCAAAGGCCGTTTGACATGAATGAACGGGCCAAAGGCCGTTTGACATGAATGAATGGGCCAAAGGCCGTTTGACATGAATGAATGGGCCAAAGGCCGTTTGACATGAATGAATGGGCCAAAGGCCGTTTGACATGAATGAACGGGCCAAAGGCCGCTTGACATGAATGAATGGGCCAAAGGCCGTTTGACATGAATGAATGGGCCAAAGGCCGTTTGACATGAATGAATGGGCCAAAGGCCGTTTGACATGAATGAATGGGCCGAAGGCCGTTTTGCCATGAATGGAAACCCGGATGGGCCAAAGGCCAGAATGTTTGGAACTACAGTTACTTGACTTGCATTTCGTACAGTTATATATATTTTGCTGTTAAACAGAAGTATGAATTGGGCCCAAGGCCGTTTGGAGCATGTTGTTCTACATATTGTTATGTAACTGTTATATTTGATATTATTCACTGGGCTATCGCTCACGCTCATTCATGTATTTGTAGGTGAGCCAAGGGAAGTCCAAACCCAGCCCCAGTGAAGTCTGCTAGGAACAACAGGAGTTTTGGGAGAGTCAGCCTTGTGCCTCGCGCATGAGACCATCCTTGCCCTTTTACTATGTACCTATGTTTTGTCTTGTTGGCAAGGACCTAGTGCATGTCTGTACATAGTCTGTTATAGGTTGACTCGTTTTGGACGATCCTGTCTGTAATGAATTTTGTGAAACTGTGCTTTTGATGTGAGTTATTAACGTATCTGAGTATGGTTTGTTTGATGTGCATATAAGCACGGCTCTATGGACAAAGTTTTTCATTTTGCTTCCGTTTGGCCCCCATTAACTCTGTTAGAATACGTTTAGAACAGTTTGAGGCCGTAGGTAATCTCATGATTACTGGCCGGTTACGTCCTTAACCCACGGGGGCGGGTTCGGGTCGTGACAATACCTTAACGATCTATTTGAAATTAAATAAAAAAGGAACGTTAATAGAAATGTAAATTGAATAAAAATGGAAGTTGAATAAAAATAAAAACGAAAGTTGCATAAAATTAAAAATGTAAGTTCAATCCAGAAACCACTATACCTTAACGATCTATTTGGAAATTAAATAAAAAAGGAAGTGGAATAGAAAAGAAGCTTGAATAAAAAAAGAAGTTGTATAGAAATAAAAATGGAAGTTGCAGAAAATTAAAATTGGAAGTTCATTCAAGAAACCACTATACCTTAACGATCTATTTGGAAATTAAATAAAAAAGGAAGTTTAATAGAAAAGTAAATTGAATAAAAATGGAAGTGGAATAAAAATAAAAATCAACCTTGCAAAAAATTTACAATGGAAGTTCAATCCAGAAACCACTATACCTTAACGATCTATTTGGAAATTAAATAAAAAGGGAAGTTGTGTAGAAAAGAAACTTGAATGAAAAAGGAAGTTAAATAAAAATAAAAATGGAAGTTGCAGAAAATTAAAAATGGAAGTTCATTCAAGAAACCACTATACCTTAACGATCTATTTGGAAATTAAATAAAAAAGGAAGTTGAATAGAGAAATAACTTGAATAAAAATGGAATTCGAATAAAAATTTAAATGGAAGTTGCAGAAAATTACATATGGAAGTTCATTCAAGAAACCACTATACCTTAACGATCTATTTGGAAATTAAATAAAAAAAGAAGTTGAATTGAAAAATATATTGAATAAAAATGGAAGTAGAATAAAAATAAAAATAAAATTTGAATAAATTTAACAATGTAAGTTCAATCCAGAAACCACTATACCGTAACGATCTATTTGGAAATAAAATAAAAAAGGACGTTGAGTAGAAAAGAAACCTGAACAAAAAGGAAGTTAAATAAAAATAAAAATAAAATTTGAATAAATTTAACAATGTAAGTTCAATCCAGAAACCACTATACCTTAATGATCTATTTGGAAATAAAATAAAAAAGGAAGTTGAGTAGAAAAGAAACCTGAACAAAAAGGAAGTTAAATAAAAATAAAAATAGAAGTTGCAAAAAATTAAAAATAGAAGTTCATTCAAGAAAGCACTATACCTTAACGATCGATTTGGAAATTAAATAAAAAAGGAATTTGAATAGAAAAATAAAATGAATAAAAATGGAAGTCGAATAAAAATAAAAATGGAAGTTGCAGAAAATTAAAAATGGAATTTCATTCAAGAAACCACTATAAATTAACGATCTATTTGGAAATTAAATAAAAAAGAAAGTTTAATAGAAAAATAAATTGAATAAAAATGGAAGATGAATAAAAATAAAATTGAAAGTTGCATAAAATTAAAAATGGAAGTTCAATCCAGAAAGCACTATACCTTAACGATCTATTTGGAAATTAAATAAAAAAGGAAGTTGAGTAGAAAAGAAACCTGAATAAAAAAGGAAGTCAAATAAAAATAAAAATGCAAGTTGCCGAAAATTAAAACTGGAAGTTCATTAAAGAAACCAATATACCTTAACAATCTATTTGGAAATTAAATAAAAAAAGAAGTTGAATTGAAAAATATATTGAATAAAAATGGAAGTCGAATAAAAATAAAAATGGAAGTTGCAGAAAATTAAAAATGGAAGTTTGTTCAAGAAACCACTATACCTTAACGATCTATTTGGAAATTAAATAAAAAAGGAAGTTTAACAGAAAAGTAACTTGAATAAAAATGGAAGTCGAATAAAAATAAAAATGGAAGTTGCAGAAAATTAAAAATGGAAGTTTGTTCAAGAAACCACTACACCTTAACGATCTATTTGGAAATTAAATAAAAAAGGAAGTTGAGTAGAAAAGAAACCTGAACAAAAAAGGAAGTTGAATGAAAATAAAAATGGAAGTAGTATAAAATTAAAAATGGAAGTTCATTCAAAAAACCACTATACTTAACGATCTGTTTGGAAATTAAATAAAAAAGGAAGTTGAATAGAAAAAAAAACTTGAAGAAAAATGGAAGTTGAATAAAAATAAAAATGGAAGTTGTATACAATTAAAAATGGAAGTTCATTAAAGAAACCACTATACCTTAACGATCTATTTGAAATTAAATAAAAAAGGAACGTTAATAGAAATGTAAATTGAATAAAAATGGAAGTTGAATAAAAATAAAAATGAAAGTTGCATAAAATTAAAAATGTAAGTTCAATCCAGAAACCACTATACCTTAACGATCTATTTAGAAATTAAATAAAAAAGGAAGTGGAACAGAAAAGAAGCTTGAATAAAAAAAGAAGTTGAATAGAAATAAAAATGGAACTTGCAGAAAATTAAAATTGGAAGTTCATTCAAGAAACCACTATACCTTAACGATCTATTTGGAAATTAAATAAAAATGGAAGTCGAATAGAAAAATACCTTGAATAAAAATGGAAGTCGAATAAAAATAAAAATATAAGTTGCATAAAATTAAAAATGGAAGTTCATTAAAGAAACCACTATACCTTAACGATCTATTTGGAAATTAAATGAAAATGAAAGTTTAATAGAAAAGTAAATTGAATAAAAATGGAAGTTGAATAAAAATAAAAATAAAACTTGCATAAAATTAAAAATGGAAGTTCAATCCTGAAACCACTATACCTTAACGATCTATTTGGAAATTAAATAAAAAGGAAGTTGAATAGAAAAGTTACTTGAATAAAAATGGAAGTTACTTAAAAATAAAAATGGAAGTTGCAGAAAATTAAAAATGGAAATTCATTCAAGAAACCACTATACCTTAACGATCTATTTGGAAATTAAATAAAAAAGGAAGTTGAATAGAAAAGTCAATTGAATAAAATTTAAAATTGAATAAAAATAAAAATAAAGGTTGAAGAAAATTAAAAATGGAAGTTCATTCTAGAAACCACTATACCTTAACGATCTATTTGGAAATTAAATAAAAAAGGAAATTGAGTAGAAAAAAACTTGAATAAAAAAGGAAGTTAAATAAAAATAAAAATGGAAGTTGCAGAAAATTAAAAATGGAAGTTCATTCAAGAAAGCACTATACCTTAACGATCGATTTGGAAATTAAATAAAAAAGGAAGTTGGATAGAAAAATAAATTCAATAAAAATGGAAGTTGAATAAAAATAAAAATGGAAGTTGCATAAAATTAAAAATGAATGTTCATTAAAGAAACCACTATACCTTAACTATCTATTTGGAAATTAAATAAAAAGGGAACTTTAATAGAAAAGTAAATTGAATAAAATTGGAAGTTGAATAAAAATAAAAATGAAAGTTGCATAAAATTAAAAATGTAAGTTCAATCCAGAAACCACTATACCTTAACGATCTATTTGGAAATTAAATAAAAACGGAAGTTTAATAGAAAAGTAAATTGAATAAAAATAAAAATGAAAGTTGCATAAAATTAAAAATGGAAGTTCAATCTAAAACCACTATACCTTTACGATCTATTTGGAAATTAAATAAAAAAGGAAGTTGAGTAGAAAAGAAACTTGCATTAAAAAGGAAGTTAAATAAAAATAAAAATGAAAGTTTATTCAAGAAACCACTATACCTTAATGATCTATTTGGAAATTAAATAAAAAAGGAAGTTGAATAGAAAAATGACTTGAATAAAAATAAAAATGGAAATCGAATAAAATTAAAAATGGAAGTTCATTCAAGAAACCACTATACCTTAACGATCTATTTGGAAGTTAAATAAAAAAAAAGTTTAATTGAAAAGTGAATTGAATAAAAATGGAAGTTGAATAAAAATAAAAATGGAAGTTGCCGAAAATTAAAAATGGAAGTGCAATCCAGAAACCAGTATACCATAACGATCTATGTGGAAATTAAATAAAAAAGGAATTTGAGTAGAAAAGAAACTTGAATAAAAAAGGAAGTTAAATAAAAATAAAAATGGAAGTTGCAGAAAATTAAAAATGAAAGTTCATTCAAGAAACCACTATACCTTAACAATCTATTAGGAAATTAATTAAAAATGGAAGTTGAATAGAAAAATTACTTGAATAAAAATAAAAATGGAAGTTGCATAAAATTTAAAATGTAAGTTCAATCCAGAAACCGCTATACCTTAACGATCTATTTGAAAATTAAATAAAAAAGGAAGTTGAATAGAAAAGAAGGTTGAACAAAAAAAGAAGTTGAATAGAAATAAAAATGGAAGTTGCAGAAAATTAAAATTGGAAGTTCATTCAAGAAAACACAATACCTTAACGATCTATTTGGAAATTAAATAAAAAAGGAAGTTAAATAGAAAAGTAAATTGAATAAAAATGGAAGTTGAATAAAAATAAAAACGAAACTTGCTTAAAATTAAGAGTGGAAGTTCAATCCAGAAACCAGTATACCTTAACGATCTATTTGGAAATTAAATAAAAAAGGAAGTTTAGTAGAAAAGAAACTTGAATAAAAAATGAAGTCAAATAAAAATAAAAATGAAAGTTGCAGAAAATTAAAAATGGAAGTTCATTAAAGAAACCACTATACCTTAACGATCTATTTGGAAATTAAATAAAAAAGGAAGTTTAATAGAAAAGTAAATTGAATAAAAATGGAAGTGGAATAAAAATAAAAATCAACCTTGCATAAAATTAACAATGGAAGTTCAATCCAGAAACCACTATACCTTAACGTTCTATTTGGAAATTAAATAAAAAGGGAAGTTGAATAGAAAAGAAACTTGAATGAAAAAGGAAGTTAAATAAAAATAAAAATGGAAGTTGCAGAAAATTAAAAATGGAAGTTCATTCAAGAAACCACTATACCTTAACGATCTATTTGGAAATTAAATAAAAAAGGAAGTTGAATAGAGAAATAACTTGAATAAAAATGGAAGTCGAATAAAAAAATAAATGGAAGTTGCAGAAAATTACATATGGAAGTTCATTCAAGAAACCACTATACCTTAACGATCTATTTGGAAATTAAATAAAAAAAGAAAGTTTAATAGAAAAGTAAATTGAATAAAAATGGAAGTAGAATAAAAATAAAAATAAAATTTGAATAAATTTAACAATGTAAGTTCAATCCAGAAACCACTATTCGTTAACGATCTATTTGGAAATAAAATAAAAAAGGAAGTTGAGTAGAAAAGAAACCTGAACAAAAAGGAAGTTAAATAAAAATAAAAATAGAAGTTGCAAAAAATTAAAAATAGAAGTTCATTCAAGAAAGCACTATACTTTAACGATCTATTTGGAAATTAAATAAAAAGGGAATTTGAATAGAAAAATAAAATGAATAAAAATGGAAGTCGAATAAAAATAAAAATGGAAGTTGCAGAAAATTAAAAATGGAATTTCATTCAAGAAACCACTATACCTTATCGATCTATTTGGAAATTAAATAAAAAAGAAAGTTTAATAGAAAAATAAATTGAATAAAAATGGAAGATGAATAAAAATAAAATTGAAAGTTGCATAAAATGAAAAATGGAAGTTCAATCCAGAAAGCACTATACCTTAACGATCTATTTGGAAATTAAATAAAAAAGGAAGTTGAGTAGAAAAGAAACCTGAATAAAAAAGGAAGTCAAATAAAAATAAAAATGCAAGTTGCCGAAAATTAAAAATGGAGTTCATTAAAGAAACCAATATACCTTAACAATCTATTTGGAAATTAAATAAAAAAAGAAGTTGAATTGAAAAATATATTGAATAAAAATGGAAGTCGAATAAAAATAAAAATGGAAGTTGCAGAAAATTAAAAATGGAAGTTTGTTCAAGAAACCACTACACCTTAACGATCTATTTGGAAATTAAATAAAAAAGGAAGTTGAGTAGAAAAGAAACCTGAACAAAAAAGGAAGTTGAATGAAAATAAAAATGGAAGTAGTATAAAATTAAAAATGGAAGTTCATTCAAAAAACCACTATACTTAACGATCTGTTTGGAAATTAAATAAAAAAGGAAGTTGAATAGAAAAGTTACTTGAATAAAAATGGAAGTTACTTAAAAATAAAAATAGAAGTTGCAGAAAATTAAAAATGGAAATTTATACAAGAAACCACTATACCTTAACGATCTATTTGGAAATTAAATAAAAAAGGAAGTTGAATAGAAAAGTCAATTGAATAAAATTTAAAATTGAATAAAAATAAAAATAAAGGTTGAAGAAAATTAAAAATGGAAGTTCATTCTAGAAACCACTATACCTTAACGGTCTATTTGGAAATTAAATTAAAATGGAAGTTTAATAGAAATGTAAATTGAATAAAATTGGAAGTTGAATAAAAATAAAAATGAAAGTTGCATAAAATTAAAAATGTAAGTTCAATCCAGAAACCACTATACCTTAACGATCTATTTGGAAATTAAATAAAAACGGAAGTTTAATAGAAAAGTAAATTGAATAAAAATAAAAATGAAAGTTGCATAAAATTAAAAATGGAAGTTCAATCTAAAACCACTATACCTTAATGATCTATTTGGAAATTAAATAAAAAAGGAAGTTGAGTAGAAAAGAAACTTGAATTAAAAAGGAAGTTAAATAAAAATAAAAATGAAAGTTTATTCAAGAAACCACTATACCTTAATGATCTATTTGGAAATTAAATAAAAAAGGAAGTTGAATAGAAAAATGACTTGAATAAAAATAAAAATGGAAGTCGAATAAAATTAAAAATGGAAGTTCATTCAAGAAACCACTATACCTTAACGATCTATTTGGAAGTTAAATAAAAAAAATATAGCGATCCCGGGTTTACCCTTGTTGTATAGTGATCCGGACATGTGTCCGTGGATGTTGGTAGTTGTTTATTATCTTGTTTACATCCTTTCTTACTTTGTATTTGAGTTATAGGATGTGTTGGGCGGGTTGGTTACAGGTTGGTTGAGTTTAGAAACCAAAACTAGTTGCCCAGATTTTTGGCCTGTCCGCTCGAGCGGAGGTGTTGGCGCTCGAGCGGGGAATACATCCATCCAGTATCTTGTTGTGCAGTGTTGTGAGCTCGAGCGTAGGGATTGGGAGCTCGAGCAGAGGCCTGGTTCTGCAAAAGTGCTGGGCGAGTGCATTCTGCGCTCGAGCGGGAGGTTGGCCGCTCGAGCGGAAGTCTGTGAGTGGCCGCTCGAGCGGGGTGTTTTACGCTCGAGCGGAAGACTGGGTTTAAATCCCGAAATTGTGACTTTTCAAATCACTTTTTCACTTTCTCTTCTCTCTCCTACTTTTCCAAAGTCACCATTGTTGAGCCTCTCACTCTAGACTCTACCTTCTCTCTAGGTTTTGATCTAGTAGGAGTGATTTACTCACCTTTGGCCTTTACAAAAAAGTTGTTGATCGTCGAGGGCTTCATTTTAATCTGAAAATCTCGGGTTTTGGAGCACATTGGGTTTTGTCGTCTTCTCCTTTGGGACTCCGAATTTGAGGTAGGGATAACCTACTCCTCTCTATGGGTTTTGTCTTTAAATTTTGGTATTTTGAGATGTTGGGCTTGGTTTGGTAAATTTGTGAGAGTTTGGGGCTTTTGTGTAATTTTACAAAAGTTGGGGTTTTATTCATAATAAACCTAGATACATGTTTGGCATAGAAAAATAGAATGATTATTGAATCATTGATGAAAATGGGACCTAAGGGTTGAAATGGTAATTATGGAAAATGGCCTAATTACATTGTTTAATTAATTGGGATAATTAATTGGTGAGAAATGAGGAAATGAAATGTTGATTGAATATCCATTTGTGCATTTATTTTCTGTTTTAGAAATAACTGCTTTGGGCTATCGGTGGAGGATAGTCGAGATTGTTGTAGACAATGCATGATGATTAGGTAAACGGAAACTAATCAATGGAATGTGTCATGGAACTTGACGGTTGATAGAATACATTAATTGTGTGTATTGTGTGATTGTATATAGAACCAATGTGTTTATATACGTTATGTGTAGAGGAGGAGATAGGGGATGTACTCCGCGGTTTAGGGGAAGATAGGGGATGTACCTCTAAACCGGATAGGTATTGGGAGGAGATAGGGGATGAACTCCGTAGACAGAGCTCATATGCTTGTCTAGAGAAGTGAAGATAGAGCTCATATGCTTATCTTGTGAAGTGTGGATACAGCTTGTATGCTTATCTGTGGATATTGTTGATATACATATCTGTTGTAGAGTGTGGATACAGCTTGTATGCTTATCTGTGGATATTGTTGATATACATATCTGTTGTAGAGTGTGGATACAGCTTGTATGCTTATCTGTGGATATTGTTGATATACATATCTGTTGAGAATGTGGATATAGCTTTTATGCTTATCTGAATGTGAGATATAGTTTTTATACATATCTGCGGAAATGATGATAGAACTAGCAAGCTTATCTATTGAAAAAGGGAAAATGAAAAGTAATTGGGACTTGTAAGTCGTTGACATAAATATGTAATTTATGTGATTGTATCAGTGTTGACCAACTATCAATTGCTAATGTTTTAGTCATTGTCCATGGTTGGTTTAGTGTATTTCTACTGGGCTGTGGCTCACCCTATATGGGAATATCATTTTCAGGTACAGGAAGCATGCCACCTCCAAGGACATAGCTTGGAAGGCTAGAGGCGGACATAGAGTAGTTGTTTTACTTTTGATGTATTACATGTAACTTCAAGCCAAGGGCTTAATGTGTAAACGAGTTAATACTCTTTTGTTGAAACCAAGTGTTAACTTGGAAAGCTGTAAGCCCGTAGGGCATTTTGTTTCGTTGTTAACATGTAATACTTATGTAATGAAACTCAATGAGATAAAGGAATGTAGTTAGTTTATATGTAAATGCTTGTCTTATCTGATGGGTTTATTGTTATTATTTTGAGGGCGTTACAAAAAAAAGTTTAATTGAAAAGTGAATTGAATAAAAATGGAAGTTGAATAAAAATAAAAATGGAAGTTGCCGAAAATTAAAAATGGAAGTGCAATCCAGAAACCAGTATACCTTAACGATCTATTTGGAAATTAAATAAAAAAGGAAGTTGAGTAGAAAAGAAACTTGAATAAAAAAGGAAGTTAAATAAAAATAAAAATGGAAGTTGCAGAAAATTAAAAATGAAAGTTCATTCAAGAAACCACTATACCTTAACAATCTATTAGGAAATTAATTAAAAAATGAAGTTGAATAGAAAAATTACTTGAATAAAAATAAAAATGGAAGTTGCATAAAATTTAAAATGTAAGTTCAATCCAGAAACCGCTATACCTTAACGATCTATTTGAAAATTAAATAAAAAAGGAAGTTGAATAGAAATAAAAATGGAAGTTGCAGAAAATTAAAATTGGAAGTTCATTCAAGAAAACACAATACCTAAACGATCTATTTGGAAATTAAATAAAAAAGGAAGTTTAATAGAAAAGTAAATTGAATAAAAATGGAAGTTGAATAAAAATAAAAACGAAACTTGCATAAAATTAAGAGTGGAAGTTCAATCCAGAAACCAGTATACCTTAACGATCTATTTGGAAATTAAATAAAAAAGGAAGTTTAGTAGAAAAGAAACTTGAATAAAAAATGAAGTTAAATAAAAATAAAAATGAAAGTTGCAGAAAATTAAAAATGGAAGTTCATTAAAGAAACAACTATATCTTAACGATCTATTTGGAAATTAAATAAAAAAGGAAGTTGAATAGAAAAATGACTTGAATACAAATGGAAGTCGAATGAAAATAAAAATGGAAGTTGAAAAAATTAAAAATGGAAGTTCATTCAACAAACCACTGTAGCTTAATGATCTATTTGGAAATTAAATAAAAAAGGAAGTTTAATAGAAAAGTAAATTGAATAAAAATGGAGGTTGAATAAAAATAAAAATGAAACTTGCATAAAATTAATATTGGAAGTTCAATTCAGAAACCACTATGCCTTAACGATCTATTTGGAAATTAAATTAAAAAGGAAGTTGAGTAGAAAAGAAACTTGAATAAAAAAGGAAGTTAAATAAAAATAAAAATGGATGTTGCCGAAAATTTAAAATGTAAGTTTATTGAAGAAACCACTATACCTTAACGATCTATTAGGAAATTAAATAAAAAAGGAAGTTGAATAGAAAAATAAATGGAATAAAAATGGAAGTTGAATAAAAATAAAAATAGAAGTTGCATAAAATTAAAAATGGAAGTTCATTCAAGAAACCACTATAGCTTAACGACCTATTTGGAAATTAAATAAAAAAGGAAGTTTAATAGAAAAGTAAATTGAATAAAAATGGAAGTTGAATAAAAATAAAAATGAAAGTTGCATAAAATTAAAAATGTAAATTCAATCCAGAAACCACTATACCTTAACGATCTATTTGGAAATTAAATAAAAAAGGAAGTTGAATAGAAATGAAGCTTGAATAAAAAAAGAAGTTGAATAGAAATAAAAATGGAAGTTGCAGAAAATTAAAAATGGAAATTCATTCAAGAAACCACTATACCTTAACGATCTATTTGGAAACTAAATAAAAAAGGAAGTTGAATAGAAAAATAACTTGAATAAAAATAAAAGTGGAAGTTGCATAAAATTAAAAATGGAAGTCCTTTAAGAAACCATGATACCTTAACGACCTATTTGGAAATTAAATAAAAAAGGAACTTTAATAGAAAGAAAAATTGAATAAAAATGGAAGTTGAATAAAAATAAAAATGAAAGCTGTATAAAATTAAAAATGTAAGTTCAATCCAGAAACCACTGTACCTTAACGATCTATTTGGAAATTAAATAAAAAAGGAAGTTGAATAGAAAAGAAGGTTGAACAAAAAAAGAAGTTGAATAGAAATAAAAATAGAAGTTGCAGAAAATTAAAATTGGAAGTTCATTCAAGAAAACACTATACCTTAACGATCTATTTGGAAATTAAATAAAAAAGGAAGTTTAATAGAAAAGTAAATTGAATAAAAATGGAGGTTGAATAAAAATAAAAATGAAACTTGCATAAAATTAATATTGGAAGTTCAATTCAGAAACCACTATACCTTAACGATCTATTTCGAAATTAAATTAAAAAGGAAGTTGAGTAGAAAAAAAACTTGAATGAAAAATGAAGTTAAATAAAAATAAAAATGGAAGTTACAGAAAATTAAAAATGGAAGTTCATTTGAGGAACCGTTATACCTTAACGATCTATTTGGAAATTAAATAAAAGAGGAAGTTGAATAGAAAAATCACTTGAATAAAAATGGAAGTCGAATAAAAATAAAAATGGAAGTTCATTCAAGAAACCACTATACCTTAACGATCTATTTGTAAATAAAATGAAAAAGAAAGTTTAATAGAAAAGAAAATTGAATAAAAATGGAAGTTGAATAAAAAAAAATGGAAGTTGGAGAAAATTAAAAATCGAAGTTCAATCCCGAAACCAGTATACCTGAAGATCTATTTGGAAATTAAATAAAAAAGGAAGTTGAGTAGAAAAGAAACTTGAATAAAATAGGAAGTTAAATAAAAATAAAAATGAAAGTTGCATAAAATTAAAAATAGAAGTTCATTCAAGAAACCACTATATCTTAACGATCTATTGGGAAATTAAATAAAAAAGGAAGTTGAATAGAAAAATAACTTGAATAAAAATGGAAGTCGAATAAAAATAAAAATGGAAGTTGCAGAAAATTAAAAATGGAAGTTCATTCTAAAAACCACGAAACCTTAATGATCTATTCGGAAATTAAACAAAGAAGGAAGTTTAATAGAAAAGTAAATTGAATAAAAATAGAAGTTGAATAAAAATAAAAATGGAAGTTGCAGAAAATTAAAAATGGAAGTTCAATCCAGAAACCAGTATACCTTAACGATCTATTTGGAAATTAAATAAAAAAGGAAGTTGAGTAGAAAAAAACTTGATTGAAAAAGGAAGTTAAATAAAAATAAAAATGGAAGTTGCAGAAAATTAAAAATGGAGGTTCATTCAAGATACCACTATACCTTAACGATCTATTTGAAAATTAAATAAAAAAGGAAGTTGAATTGAAAAATAACTTGAAAAAAAATGGAAGTCGAATAAAAATAAAAATGAAAGTTGCAAAAAATTAAAAATGGAAGTTCATTCAAGAAACCACTATACCTCAACGATATATTTGGAAATTAAATAAAAAAGGAAGTTTAATAGAAAAGTTAATTGAATAAAAATGGAAGTCGAATAAAAAGAAAAGTGAAAGTTGCATAAAATTAAAAATGGAAGTACAATCTAGAAACCAGTATAACTTAACGATATATTTGAAAATTAAATAAAAAAGGAAGCTGTATAGAAAAGAAACTTGAATAAAAAAAGAAGTTGAATAGAAATAAAAATGGAAGTTGCAGTAAATTAAAATTGAAAGTTCATTCAAGAAACCACTATACCTTAACGATCTATTTGGAAATTAAATAAAAAAGGAAGTTGAATAGAAAAATGATTTGAATAAAAATGGAAGTCGAATAAAAATAAAAATAGAAGTTGCAGAAAATTAAAAATGGAAGTTCATTCAAGAAATCACTATAGCTTAACGATCTATTTGAAAATTAAATAAAAAATGAAGTTTAATAGAAAATTAAATTGAATAAAAATGGAACTTGAATAAAAATAAAAATGGAAGTTCAATCCAGAAACCCGTATACCTTAACGATCTATTTGGAAATTAAATAAAAAAGGAAGTTGAGTAGAAAAGAAACTTGAATAAAAAAGGAAGTTAAATAAAAATAAAAATAGAAGTTGCAGAAAATTAAAAAAGGAAGTTCATTCAAGAAACCACTGTACCTTAACGATCTATTAGCAAATTAAATAAAAAAGGTAGTTGAAAAGAAAAATAACTTGTATAAAAATGGAAATTGAATAAAAATAAAAATGGTAGTTGCAAAAAATTAAAAATGGAAGTTCTTTAAGAAACCACTATACCTTAACGATCTATTTGGAAATTAAATAAAAAAGGAAGTTGAATAGAAAAGAAGGTTGAACAAAAAAAGAAGTTGAATAGAAATAAAAATGGAAGCTGCAGAAAATTAAAATTGGAAGTTCATTCAAGAAAACACAATACCTTAACGATCTATTTGGAAATTAAATAAAAAAGGAAGTTTAATAGAAAAGTAAATTGAATAAAAATGGAAGTTGAATAAAAATAAAAACGAAACTTGCATAAAATTAAGAGTGGAAGTTCAATCCAGAAACCAGTATACCTTAACGATTTATTTGGAAATTAATTAAAAAAGGAAGTTTAGTAGAAAAGAAACTTGAAAAAACAATGAAGTTAAATAAAAATAAAAATGAAAGTTGCAGAAAATTAAAAATGGAAGTTCATTAAAGAAACAACTATATAATACAAATGGAAGTCGAATAAAAATAAAAATAGAAGTTGCATAAAATTAAAAATGGAAGTTCATTGAAGAAATCACTATATCTTAACGATCTATTGGGAAATTAAATAAAAAAGGAAGTTGAATAGAAAAATAACTTGAATAAAAATGGAAGTCGAATAAAAATAAAAATGCAAGTTACAGAAAATTAAAAATGGAAGTTCATTCAAGAAACCACTACACCTTAGCGATCTATTTGGAAATTAAATAAAAAAGGAAGTTTTATAGAAAAGTAAATTGAATAAAAATGGAAGTTGAATAAAAATAACAATGGAAGTTGCAGAAAATTTAAAATGGAAGTTCAATCCAGAAACCAGTATACCTTAATGATCTATTTGGAAATTAAATAAAAAAGGAAGCTGAGTATAAAAGAAACTTGATTGAAAAAGGAAGTTAAATAAAAATAAAAATGGAAGTTGTAGAAAATTAAAAATGGAGGCTTATTCAAGAAAGCACTATACCGTAACGATCTATTTGAAAATTAAATAAAAAAGGAAGTTGAATAGAAAAATAACTTCAATAAAAATTGAAGTCGAATAAAAATAAAAATGGAAGTTGCAGAAAATTAAAAATGGAAGTTCATTCAAGAAACCACTATACCTCAACGATATATTTGGAAATTAAATAAAAAGGAAGTCGAATAGAAAAGAAGGTTGAAAAAAAAAGAAGTTGAATAGAAAAGTAAATTGATTAAAAATGGAAGTTGAATAAAAATAACAATGGAAGTTACAGAAAATTAAAAATGGTAGTTCAATCCGGAAACCGGTATACTTAACGATCTATTTGGAAATTAAATAAAAAAGGAAGTTGAGTAGAAAAGAAACTTAATTGAAAAAGGAAGTTAAATAAAAATAAAAATGGAAGTTGCAAAAAATTAAAAATGGAAGTTCATTGAAGAAACCACTATACCCTAACGATCTATTTGAAAATTAAATAAAAAAGGAAGTTGAATAGAAAAATAACTTGAATGAAAATGGAATTCGAATAAAAATAAAAATGAAAGTTGCAGAAAATTAAAAATAAAAGTTCATTCAAGAAACCACTATACCTCAATGATCTATTTGGAAATTAAATAAAAAAGGAAGTTTAATAGAAAAGTAAATTGAATAAAAATGGAAGTCGAATAAAAAGAATAGTGAAAGTTGCATAAAATTAAAAATGGAAGTACAATCTACAAACCAGTATACCTTAACGATATATTTGGAAATTAAATAAAAAAGGAAGCTGAATAGAAAAGAAACTTGAATAAAAAAAGAAGTTGAATAGAAATAAAATTGGAAGTTGCAGTAAATTAAAATTGGAAGTTCATTCAAGAAACCACTATACCTCAACGGTCTATTTGGAAATTAAATAAAAAAGGAAGTTGAATAGAAAAATGACTTGAATAAAAATGGAAGTCGAATAAAAATAAAAATGGAAGTTGCATAAAATTAAAAATGGAAATTCATTCAAGAAACCACTATACCTTAACGATTTATTTGGGAATTAAGTAAAAAAGGAAGTTTAATAGAAAAGTAAATTGAATAAAAATGGAAGTTGAATAGAAATAAAAGTGGAAGTTGCAGAAAATTAAAAATGGAAGTTCAATCCAGAAACCAGTATACCTGAACGATCTATTTGGAAATTAAATAAAAAAGGAAGTTGAGTAGAAAAGAAACTTGAATAAAAAAGGAAGTTAAACAAAAATAAAAATGGAAGTTGCATAAAATTAAAAATGGAAGTTCATTGAAGAAACCACTATATCTTAACGATCTATTTGGAAATTAAATAAAAGAGGAAGTTGAATAGAAAAATCACTTGAATAAAAATGGAAGTCGAATAAAAATAAAAATGAAACTTGCATAAAATGAAGAGTGGAAGTTCAATCCAGAAACCGCTATACCTTAACGATCTATTTGGAAATTAAATAAAAAAGGAAGTTTAATAGAAAAGTAAATTGAATAAAAATGGAAGTTGAATAGAAATAAAAATGGAAGTTGCAGAAAATTAAAAATGGAAATTCAATCCAGAAACTAGTATACCTTAACGATCTATTTGGAATTTAAATAAAAAAGGAAGTTGAGTAGAAAAGAAACTTAAATAAAAAAGGAAGTTAAATAAAAATAAAAATGGAAGTTGCATAAAATTAAAAATGGAAGTTCATTGAAGAAACCACTATATCTTAACGATCTATTGGGAAATTAAATAAAAAAGGAAGTTGAATAGAAAAGTAACTTGAATAAAAATGGAAGTCGAATAAAAATAAAAATGGAAGTTGGAGAAAATTAAAAATGGAAGTTCATTCAAAAAACCACTAAACCTTAACGATCTATTTGGAAATTAAATAAAACGGGAAGTGTAATAGAAAAGTAAATTGAATAAAAATGGAAGTTGAATAAAAAGAACAATGGAAGTTGCAGAAAATTAAAAATGGAAGTTCAATCCAGAAACCAGTACACCTTAACGATCTATTTGGAAATTAAATAAAAAAGGAAGTTGAGTAGAAAAGAAACTTGATTGAAAAAGGAGGTTAAATAAAAATAAAAATGGAAGTTGCAGAAAATTAAAAATGGAGGTTCATTCAAGAAACCACTATACCGCAACGATCTATTTGAAAATTAAATAAAAAAGGAAGTTAAATAGAAAAATAACTTGAATAAAAATGGAAGTCGAATGAAAATAAAAATGTAAGTTGCAGAAAATTAAAATTGGAGGTTCATTCAAGAAACCACTATACCGTAACGATCTGTTTGAAAATTAAATAAAAAAGGAAGTTGAATAGAAAAATAACTTGAATAAAAATGGAAGTCGAATAAAAATAAAAATGGAAGTTGCAGAAAATGAAAAATGGAAGTTCATTCAGGAAACCACTAAACCTTAACGATCTATTTGGAAATTAAATAAAAAAGGAAGTTTAATAGAAAAGTAAATTGATTAAAAATGGAAGTTGAAGAAAAATAACAATGGAAGTTGCAGAAAATCAAAAATGGTAGTTCAATCCAGAAACCGGTATACTTAACGATCTATTTGGAAATTAAATAAAAATGGAAGTTGAGTAGAAAAGAAACTTGATTGAAAAAGGAAGTTAAATAAAAATAAAAATGGAAGTTGCAAAAAATTAAAAATGGAAGTTCATTGAAGAAACCACTATACCCTAATGATCTATTTGAAAATTAAATAAAAAAGGAAGTTGAATAGAAAAATAACTTGAATAAAAATGGAAGTCGAATAAAAATAAAAATGAAAGTTGCAGAAAATCAAAAATGAAACTTCATTCAAGAAACCACTATACCTCAACGATCTATTTGGAAATTAAATAAAAAGGAAGTTTAATAGAAAAGTAAATTGAATAAAAATGGAAGTCGAATAAAAAGAATAGTCAAAGTTGCATAAAATTAAAAATGGAAGTACAATCTACAAACCAGTATACCTTGACGATATATTTGGAAATTAAATAAAAAAGGAAGCTGGATAGAAAAGAAACTTGAATAAAAAAAGAAGTTGAATAGAAATAAAATTGGAAGTTGCAGTAAATTAAAATTGGAAGTTCATTCAAGAAACCACTATACCTCAACGATCTATTTGAAAATTAAATAAAAAAGGAAGTTGAATAGAAAAATGACTTGAATAAAATTGGAAGTCGAATAAAAATAAAAATGGAAGTTGCATAAAATTAAAAATGGAAATTCATTCAAGAAACCACTATACCTTAACGATTTATTTGGAAATTAAGTAAAAAAGGAAGTTTAATAGAAAAGTAAATTGAATAAAAATGGAAGTTGAATAGAAATAAAAGTGGAAGTTGCATAAAATTAAAAATGGAAGTTCAATCCAGAAACCAGTATACCTGAACGATCTATTTGGAAATTAAATAAAAAAGGAAGTTGAGTAGAAAAGAAACTTGAATAAAAAAGGAAATTAAACAAAAATAAAAATGGAAGTTGCATAAAATTAAAAATGGAAGTTCATTGAAGAAACCACTATATCTTAACGATCTATTTGGAAATTAAATAAAAGAGGAAGTTGAATAGAAAAATCACTTGAATGAAAATGGAAGTCGAATAAAAATAAAAATGGAAGTTGCAAAAAATTAAAATTGGAAGTTCATTCAAGAAAACACAATAGCTTAGCGATCTATTTGGAAATTAAGTAAAAAAGGAAGTTTAATAGAAAGGTAAATTGAATAAAAATGGAAGTTGAATAGAAATAAAAATAGAAGTTGCAGAAAATTAAAAATGGAAGTTCAATCCAGAAACCAGTATACCTTAACGATCTATTTGGAAATTAAATAAAAAAGGAAGTTGAGTAGAAATGAAACTTGAATAATAAAGGATGTTAAACAAAAATAAAAATGGAAGTCGCATAAAATTAAAAATGGAAGTTCATTGAAGAAACCACTATATCTTAACGATCTATTGGGAAATTAAATAAAAAAGGAAGTTGAATAGAAAAATAACTTGAATAAAAATGGAAGTCGAATAAAAATAAAAATGGAAGTTGCAGAATATTAAAAATGGAAGTTCATTCAAGAAACCACTATACCTCAACGATCTATTTGGAAATTAAAAAGGAAGTTGAATAGAAAAGAAGGTTGAACAGAAAAAGAAGTTGAAAAGAAATAAAAATGGAAGTTGCAGAAAATTAAAGTTGGAAGTTCATTCAAGAAAACACAATACCTTAACGATCTATTTGGAAATTAAATAAAAAAGAAAGTTTAATAGAAAAGTAAATTGAATAAAAATGGAAGTTGAATAAATATAAAAATGAAACTTGCATAAAATTAAGAGTGGAAGTTCAATCCAGAAACCATTATACCTTAACGATCTATTTGGAAATTAAATAAAAAAGGATGTTGAGTAGAAAAAAAATTTGAATCGAAAAGGAAGTTAAATAAAAATAAAAATGGAAGTTGCAGAAAATTAAAAATGAAAGTTCATTCAAGAAACCACTATACCATAACGATCTATTTAGAAATTAAATAAAAGTGGAAGTTGAATAGAAAAATCACTTGAATAAAAATGGAAGTCGAATAAAAATAAAAATGGAAGTTGCATAAAATTAAAAATGGAAGTTCATTCAAGAAACCACTATAGCTTAACGATCTATTTGAAAATTAAATAAAAAAGGAAGTTTAATAGAAAAGTAAATTAAATAAAAGTGGAAGTTGAATAGAAATAAAAATGGAAGTTGCAGAAAATTGAAAATGGAAGTTCAATCCAGAAACCAGTATACCTCAACGATCTATTGGAAATTTAATAAAAAAGGAAGTTGAGTAGAAAAGAAACTTGAATAAAAAAGGAAGTTAAATAAAAATAAAAATGGAAGTTGCATAAAATTAAACATGGAAGTTCATTGAAGAAACCACTATATCTTAACGATCTATTGTGAAATTAAATAAAAAAGGAAGTTGAAAAGAAAAATAACTTGAATAAAAATGGAAGTTGCAGAAAATTAAAATTGGAAGTTTATTAAAAAAACCACTAAATCTTAATGATCTATTTGAAAATTAAATAAAACAGGAAGTTTAATAGAAAAGTAAATTGAATAAAAATGGAAGTTGAATAAACATAACAATGGAAGTTGCGGAAAATTAAAAATGGAAGTTCTATCCAGAAACCAGTATACCTTAACGATCTATTTGGAAATTAAATAAAAAAGGAAGTTGAGTAGAAAAGAAACTTGATTGAAAAAAGAAGTTAAATAAAAATAAAAATGGAAGTTGCAGAAAATTAAAAATGGAGGTTCATTCAAGAAACTACTATACCGTAACGATCTATCTGAAAATTAAATAAAAAAGGAAGTTAAATAGAAAAATAACTTGAATAAAAATGGAAGTCGAATAAAAATAAAAATGTAAGTTGCAGAAAATTAAAAATTGAGGTTCATTCAAGAAACCACTATACCGTAACGATCTGTTTGAAAATTAAATAAAAAAGGAAGTTGAATAGAAAAATAACTTGAATAAAAATGGAAGTCGATTAAAAATAAAAATGGAAGTCACAGAAAATTAAAAATGGAAGTTCATTCAAGAAACCACTACACCTTAGCTGTAACGCCCTAAAAAAAAATAACATTAAACCCATCAATATAGACATGCATTGATATATAAAAGTTCCACATTCTTCCATTTATCAGAATTTCATTACAAAAAGTATTACATGTTAACGACAAAAGCAAATGCCCTAAAGGCTTACAGCTTTCCAAGTTAGCACTTGGTTACAACAAAAGAGTACTAACTCATTTACACATTAAGCCCTTGGCTTGAATTTACATGTAATACATCAAAAACAAAACGACAAAGTGTATCCGCCTCTAGCCTCCCAAGCTATGTCCTTGGAGGTGGCATTCTACCTGTACCTGAAAATGATATTCCCATATAGGCTGAGCCACAGTCCAGTAGAAACATACTAAACCAAATATGAACAATGACTAAAAAATTAGCAGTTGATAGATGGTTAACACTGATACTTTCCCTTATCTCACTTTACATTTTTATGACATACAAGTCCATATTACAACTCATTTTCCAATTCCTTTTCAATTCTCAAACTACAACCATGGCTCAGAACCTGGCCACACAACTCATATGAGACACTAACTCATATCAAACACTTCCCATTTCATATTAGATAAGCATACTAGCTATATCACACAACAACAGATAAGCATACAAGCTATATCATCACTTCCACAGATATGCATATGAGCACTATCACACTTCCAATGACAAGCATATGAGCTCTGTCAACACATTAATAGATAAGCATATGAGCTCTATCTATGGAGTCCATCCCCTATCTCCTCCCAACACATCCGGTTTAGAGGTCCATCCCCTATCTTCCCCTAAACCGTGGAGTACATCCCCTATCTCCTCCAACACAACACAATGCATATAAACAACAATTATACACATCATCACACAATACATAAATTTAATGTATTCTCTCAATCGTCAATCTCAATGACACATTCCAGTGATTAGTTACAGTTTGCCTAATCATCATGCATTGTCTACAACAATCACGACTATCCTCCACTGATAGCCCAAAGCAGTTATTTCTATACAGAAAATAAATGCAACAATAGATATATAATCAACATTTCAATTAGGTGAGCGATAAACAATCCAACTACACCCTTTAACCCAAACATTCCCAATCTCAACGATTCCACTTTATTTCCTCATCTCTCCCAATTAATTATCCCAATTAATCAAACAATGTAATTAGGTCATTTTCCATAATTAACATTTCAACCCTTAGGTCCCATTTTCATCAATGATTTAACATTTGTTTCCATTTCTCTATGCCAAACATACATCTAGGTTTATTATAAATAAAACCCCAACTTTTGTAAAAATAACACAAAAGCCCCAAACTCTCACAAAATTACCAAACCAACCCCAACTTCTCGAAATACTAAAATTTAAAGACAAAATCCATAGAGAGGAGTAGGATATCCCTACCTCAAATTCGGAGCTCCAAGGGAGAAGATGACAAAACCCAACGTGCTCCAAATCCCGAAATTTTCAGATTAAAAGGTAGCCCTCGACGATCAACAACTTTTTTGTAAAGGCCAAAGATGAGCAAATCACTCCTACTAGATCAAAACCTATAGAGAAGGTAGTATCTAGAGAGAGAGGCTCAACAATGGTGTTTTTGGAAAAGTAGGAGAGAGAAGAGAAAGTGAAAAAGTGATTTGAAAAGTCAAAACCCGGAACTTAAACCCAGTCGCCCCGCTCGAGCGTCACTCACAGACTCCCGCTCGAGCGTCAACAATCCCGCTCGAGCGGCGGATGCACACTCCCAGAACTTTTACAGAACCAGGTCTCTGCTCGAGCTTCCAACTCCCCGCTCGAGCGTCACTCACACAACCCCGCTCGAGCGGCCAATCCCACGCTCGAGCGTCCAACCCTGCATAGGAAATACTGGATGGGTGCAATTCCCGCTCGAGCTCCAAAACCCCCGCTTGAGCGGACAGGTCAAAATCTGGGCAACTAGTTTTGGTTTCTAAACTCAACCAACCTGTAACAAACCTGCCCAACACATCCCATACCTCAAATACTAAGTAGAAAGGATGTAAACAAGATAATAAACAACTACCAACACCCACGGACACATGTCCGGATCACTGTATAACAAGGGTAAACCCGGGATCGCTATAACCTCCCCCCCTAAAGAATTTCGTCCCCGAAATTAAACATAAGTTTCAAAAACAGGTTTTCCTCTATCTTAAACAATGTTACATTTTAACATTCAACAGTTCGACCCATTACCGGCCATTCCATCCCTTTAACAAGGGGCATTTCACAATATGTAAACAACATATGTACTTTCAACATGCATCAACATTACGCATTTCCTTTCCAATTTCAACAATATATTCAACATATATAATGTTACATTCAACTTCCATATGAGGCAAGTTCCAAAACATACTTCCGATAAACCAAAACATTTTCAATGTTTCACAACTTAAGACATATATAAAAGCTCTTAAGTTCAACAATAGTTCAAAATCTAAATACAAGATTACATATCAACAAACAAGTTCGGATATTTCTCACGGACTTCCAACTCACGTTCCCAGGTGGCCTCCTCCACTCCGTGATGTTTCCACAAGACTTTCACCAAAGGAATGGTCTTGCCGCGCAGGACTTGATCCCGCTTATCCAAGACCCGAACCGGTCTCTCCTCATACGAGGCATCCTCATCTACCTCTAAATCGGTCCAATCCAATACATGTGATGGATCTGGCTCATACTTCCGAAGCATACTCACATGAAACACGTCATGAACTTCGGACAACTGTGGCGGTAAAGCTAACCGATAAGCAACCTCGCCGATCCTCTCAAGGATCTCAAAAGGACCAATAAACCGAGGGGATAACTTCCCACTCTTCCCAAACCTCATCAAACCTCGCCTAGGTGATATTTTCAGGAAGACGTGATCACCAACCTCAAATATCAAAGGCCTCCTCCTACGGTCAGCATAAGATTTCTGACGACTCTGGGCTGTAACAAGCCTCCTACGGATAAGCTCAACTTTCTCCGTCGTTTCTCTCACCAACTCCGGGCCCAACAAAGGTGCATCACCCACCTCGGCCCAACAAACTGGAGACCTACACGGTCGGCCATACAAGGCCTCAAACGGTGCCATACCGATACTAGACTGAAAACTGTTGTTGTAGGCAAACTCGACCAATGGCAAGTGCCTCTCCCACGTCCCACCAAAGTCAAGGACACAACCTCGAAGCATATCCTCAAGGATCTGAATAGTACGCTCGGACTGCCCGTCAGTCTGCGGATGGTAAGCCGTACTAAAGGTCAACTTAGTGCCCAAGGCACTCTGCAAACTCTGCCACAACCTAGCAGTAAAACGAGGGTCTCTATTTGAGACGATCGTCACTGGGACCCCGTGCAATCTCACTATGTCCCGAATATACAAGTCGGCAAGATGATCTACCGAATCTCTCACGCGCATAGGAATAAAGTGCGCCGACTTAGTCAACCGGTCTACAACCACCCAAATAGCATCACTACCCCATTGAGTCCTCGGACGACCTACAACGAAGTCCATAGTGACATGCTCCCACTTCCACTCGGCAATAGGCAGGGGTTGCAACAAACCCGCTGGCCTCTGATGCTCGGCCTTCACTTGCTGGCAAGTAAGGCACTTCGATACGAAAACAGCCACATCTCTCTTCATATCCCGCCACCAAAACTGGCGACCCAAATCCCGATACATCTTAGTGCCTCCCGGATGCACCGCAAGACGTGAATAGTGAAACTCTCGGAGTACTTCCTCTCGACAAGACTCCGGCACAAACAAACGGTCTCGGCATCTCACACTCAGGTCGGGACACACTGTCAAACCCTTCTCAACCTTCCCACTGGAGATCCTCTCTCGGAAGGACTCTACCTCAAGGTCACCTCTCTGTGCCTCTAACACTCTAGTCACAAGTGTAGGCTGCGCGACAACGGAAAACAAGGCCGCAGCCTCAACAGATTCGCCCAGTAGCAAATCAAACTCGCCAAGTGCTCCCAACATCTCCCATTCCCGGATGGCTATACAAGCTACATCACTAATGGATTTCCTACTAAGGGCATCGGCCACAACATTGGCCTTTCCCGGGTGATAGTGCAACTCAAAATCATAGTCCTCGATGAACTCCATCCATCTCCTCTGCCTCAAATTCAAGTCTCTCTGTGTGAACAGATACTTCAAACTCTTGTGGTCCGAGAACACCTCTAACCTCTCACCATAAAGGTAGTGCCTCCAGATTTTCAAGGCAAAGATCACAGCCGCTAACTCTAGGTCGTGTGTAGGGTAATTTTTCTCGTGTATTTTCAACTGACGTGAGCCATAAGCTACCACTTTCCCCTCTTGCATCAACACACAACCCAAACCCTCTCGTGAGGCATCACAATAAACTGCATAACCCAACCCTCTCTCCGAAATAATCAACACCGGAGCGGTGGTCAATCTAACTTTCAGCTCTTGGAACGACTTTTCACAAGTCTCACTCCACACAAACTTGACTCCCTTTCGAGTCAGCCTAGTCAACGGTGACGCTAACCTGGAGAAATCTTTCACAAACCGGCGGTAATACCCAGCTAATCCCAGAAAACTGCGGATCTCAAACACACCCTTAGGCTGTGTCCAATCCTGCACTGCCTCTACTTTGGATGTATCAACAGACACTCCTACCCCGGATACCACGTGGCCTAAGAATTTGACTTCCCTCAGCCAGAACTCACACTTCCCAAACTTGGCATACAGCCTATGGGCTCTAAGTAACTCAAGCACCACTCTCAAGTGTGCCTCGTGCTCCTTCTCAGAAGGCGAATAAACAAGAATGTCGTCCACGAAAATGACTACAAATTGATCCAAGAATTCCCGGAAGATTCGGTTCATCAAATCCATAAAGACTGCCGGTGCATTGGTAAGCCCAAATGGCATCACCAGAAACTCATAATGGCCATACCGTGTACGGAATGCCGTCTTAGGAATATCCTCCTCCCTGACCCTCAACTGGTGGTAACCCGATCTCAAGTCTATCTTAGAGAAACAACGGGAACCCTTCAACTGGTCAAGCAGATCATCTATACGGGGCATAAGGTACTTATTCTTGACCGTAGCCCGATTCAACTTCCGGTAGTCTATACACAATCTCAAGGCACCATCTTTCTTTTTAGCAAAGAGGGCCGGAGTTCCCCACGGTGAAACACTAGGGCGAACAAAACCCTTATCTAACAATTCCTGGAGCTAAACTTTCAACTCAAACAACTCTGCTGGAGCAAAACGGTAAGGTGCCATAGAAATCGGCGCCGTGCCGGGCACTAAATCAATAGAGAACTCTATCTCTCGGTGAGGTGGCAAACTAACAAGGTCTTCGGGAAAGACATCCGAATACTCACAAACCACCCTCGGCAATACAATCTGGGTCTCATCACACTTACCACTCTCAAAGCTAGCAAGTAGACCACTAAGCTCACTCCGCCCTCGTGAATCATACCCCGGTGGTAAAACACAACCAACCCGGTCTCCCAAGAAATGGAACCACTCCCCGCTCAAGGTACATAATGTGACCCTCTGGCGATAGCAATCGATAACAGCCCGGTATGACGATAGCCAGTCCATACCCAAAATAACATCAAAGCCCTTCATGGGCATGACCACAAATGGAAAAGGAAGCCTATAGTCGGCGACCTCTATATCACAACCTCTAACACCCTGTTTCAAGATCAACTCACTACCAATAGGTGATACCACACAAATAGGAGATGCTAACTGTGCCAACTCCAATTCCAAAACAGATGCAAATACAGCAGATACAAAAGAATGAGATGCACCCGTGTCAATCAACATGCTAGCAACCGAGTTGCAAAACAGAAAAGTACCTCTCACCACTGATGGAGCCGGTACTAAATCCTACGCGGTAACAGCATACATGCGCCCTGTAGGCCCCTGATCTACCTGCTCACCTCTAGGAGCATACGACTGCTGCACTGATTGGGACGACGAAGCCCCCGGATTGGCCTTCGAGGCCTGCACAGACTGAGCTGGCTGAAAACTCTGCGTCTGCCTAGAACCAGACGCTCCTAAAGTGGCACTCAATTGCGGGCAATACCTCTTCAGGTGCCCAGACTGACCACAGTGATAACAAGACAAGGGCTGCCCCCTGCTCAAACTCTGACTCTGCGGTCTAGCTGAAGAAGAAGCAGCTCTCTGACCCCCACCCTTCTGCGGGCAAACCGAAGACTTGCGACCCAGCTGGCCACACGCAAAACAAGTCAGGCCTCCCTGACTACCTCTCCCCGAGCCTGCACTCGGCACTGGAAAGGTCGATCTAGAAACTGCACCCTGAGGCTGCTGAG
The DNA here is from genome assembly GCF_055761805.1 of Camellia sinensis. Lineage (NCBI taxonomy): Eukaryota > Viridiplantae > Streptophyta > Magnoliopsida > Ericales > Theaceae > Camellia > Camellia sinensis. The sequence continues at coordinate 7,407,711 of NC_138962.1, read as the reverse complement.
GGTTAGAACCCCTCTGTCTCCTGCCATCACCCTGACCATCTTGGCCCCTCTTGGAGCCTCTCTGCCCCTCATCCTCCTCCTGCATCATGAGCTCCATATGAGCTGCAGCATCCACTAGATGTCTATACTCTCGGATGTAAGACCCACCAACTCTCAGCTTGAGGCCCCGCCTCAACTTCCGCTCAAACTCATAGCAACGGCGTTCTTCGGACGCCACCAACTCAGGTGCAAACCTGGACAAACTAGTGAAAGTGGCCTCAAACTCTGCCACAGACATACCCTGCTGATTAAGCCGGCTAAACTGATCCCTCAGCTTCTCCCTAGCCACTGCTGATAAGAACCTCTCCTGGAAAGCATTCACAAACGCCTCCCATGTACCACCAACACGAGCCTTCTCGTACTTCCACCATTGACCCGCATCTCCCTTCAGCTGGAAGGATGCCAAGGTCACTTTCAGTGCCCCGTCCTCGATGCCAAGCATCTCGAACGTCTTACTCATTTGTTCTAGCCACTCGTCAGCCTTTAGTGGCTCCTTTGGATCCCCGACAAACTCCTCTGGGTTAGACCGGAAGAACTCTCTCTTCAAGAAAGAGGGCCCTACCTCAGCTGCCTGATTCCCTGCTCTGAGAATACCCAAAGCTACTGCTATCTCTCGTGCCAAGGCACTCATAGCCTGCTGACCCGCTGGCTCGGCCACGTTGGCCTGACCAACTCCCTCCTGTACTGCCGGAACCTCCTCCGATAATGGTACTTCCTGCCTTGCAGGTTTACCACGCCTAGCACCTCTTCCTCGTCCTGACATCCTAATAAAGGTAATACAGAACGTTAGCACATTCAGAAATGTGCCCAAACCAAACACTCACGTCCTAATGCATGGACAACTGTAATTCACTCCACATAAGCACATAAACACATAAGCACTTACGAATTTCATTTCCGGATAATGACAGTCCCGAGGCATTACTAGAGTTCCGGTTAGAAACAGCATTGATCAAGTGCCTTTCCAACAAGACTCCCAGAAACCCAAGGATCCAATCAATATCCTAGAAACTACATTCCATACCCACATAGTCACATAAGCATGTTATCACTTAAGCACATAGCATATGACACTACATCTAAGTCTTTATCAAGCGAGACAAACCCATTGTGATCCTAATCACTTCCCACGTACCCAAAGTATTCGAACCCGGTACGCTCTGATACCAAGTTGTAACGCCCTCAAAAAAAAATAACATTAAACCCATCAATATAGACATGCATTGATATATAAAAGTTCCACATTCTTCCATTTATCAGAATTTCATTACAAAAAGTATTACATGTTAACGACAAAAGCAAATGCCCTAAAGGTTTACAGCTTTCCAAGTTAGCACTTGGTTACAACAAAAGAGTAGTAACTCATTTACACATTAAGCCCTTGGCTTGAATTTACATGTAATACATCAAAAACAAAACGACAAAGTGTGTCCGCCTCTAGCCTCCCAAGCTATGTCCTTGGAGGTGGCATGCTACCTGTACCTGAAAATGATATTCCCATATAGGGTGAGCCACAGCCTAGTAGAAACATACTAAACCAAATATGAACAATGACTAAAAGATTAGCAGTTGATAGATGGTTAACACTGATACTTTCCCTTATCTCACTTTACATTTTTATGACATACAAGTCCATATTACAACTCATTTTCCAATTCCTTTTCAATTCTCAAACTACAACCATGGCTCAGAACCTGGCCACACAACTCATATGAGACACTAACTCATATCAAACACTTCCCATTTCATATTAGATAAGCATACTAGCTATATCACACAACAACAGATAAGCATACAAGCTATATCATCACTTCCACAGATATGCATATGAGCACTATCATACTTCCAATGACAAGCATATGAGCTCTGTCAACACATTAATAGATAAGGATATGAGCTTTATCTATGGAGTCCATCCCCTATCTCCTCCCAACACATCCGGTTTAGAGGTCCATCCCCTATCTTCCCCTAAACCGTGGAGTACATCCCCTATCTCCTCCAACACAACACAATACATATAAACAACAATTATACACATCATCACACAATGCATAAATTTAATGTATTCTCTCAATCGTCAATCTCAATGACACATTCTAGTGATTAGTTACAGTTTGCCTAATCATCATGCATTGTCTACAACAATCACGACTATCCTCCACCGATAGCCCAAAGCAATTATTTCTATACAGAAAATAAATGCAACAATGGATATATAATCAACATTTCAATTAGGTGAGCGATAAACAATCCAACTACACCCTTTAACCCCATACATTCCCAATCTCAACGATTCCACTTTATTTCCTCATCTCTCCCAATTAATTTTCCCAATTAATCAAACAATGTAATTAGGTTATTTTCCATAATTAACATTTCAACCCTTAGGTCCCATTTTCATCAATGATTTAACATTTGTTTCCATTTCTCTATGCCAAACATACATCTAGGTTTATTATAAATAAAACCCCAACTTCTGTAAAAATAACACAAAAGCCCCAAACTCTCACAAAATTACCAAACCAACCCCAACTTCTCAAAATACTAAAATTTAAAGACAAAATCCATAGAGAGGAGTAGGATATCCCTACCTCAAATTCGGAGCTCCAAGGGAGAAGATGACAAAACCCAACGTGCTCCAAATCCTGAAATTTTCAGATTAAAAGGTAGCCCTCGACGATCAACAACTTTTTTGTAAAGGCCAAAGATGAGCAAATCACTCCTACTAGATCAAAACCTAGAGAGAAGGTAGTATCTAGAGAGAGAGGCTCAACAATGGTGTTTTTGGAAAAGTAGGAGAGAGAAGAGAAAGTGAAAAGGTGATTTGAAAAGTCAAAACGCGGAACTTAAACCCAATCGCCCCGCTCGAGCATCAAACGCCCCGCTCGAGCGTCACTCACAGACTCCCGCTCGAGCGTCAACAATCCCGCTCGAGCGGCGGATGCACACTCCCAGAACTTTTATAGAACCAGGTCTCTGCTCGAGCTTCCAACTCCCCGCTCGAGCGTCACTCACACAACCCCGCTCGAGCGGCCAATCCCACGCTCGAGCATCCAACCCTGCACAGGAAATACTGGATGGGTGCAATTCCCGCTCGAGCGCCAAAACCCCCGCTCGAGCGGACAGGTCAAAATCTGGGCAACTAGTTTTGGTTTCTAAACTCAACCAACCTGTAACAAACCTGCCCAACACATCCCATAACTCAAATACTAAGTAGAAAGGATGTAAAAAAAGATAATAAACAACTACCAACATCCACGGACACATGTCCGGATCACTGTATAACAAGGGAAAACCCGGGATCGCTATATTAGCGATCTATTTGGAAATTAAATAAAAAAGGAAGTTTAATAGAAAAGAGGGTTGAACAAAAAAAGAAGTTGAATAGAAATAGAAACGGAAGTTGCAGAAAATTAAAATTGGAAGTTCATTCAAGAAACCACTACACCTTAACGATCTATTTGGAAATTAAATAAAAAAGGAAGTTTAATAGAAAAGTAAATTGAATAAAAATGGAAGTTGAATAAAAATAAAAATTTAACTTGCATAAAATTAATAGTGGAAGTTCAATCCAGAAACCACTATACCTTAACGATCTATTTCGAAATTAAATAAAAAAGGAAGTTGAGTAGAAAAAAAAAACTTGAATGAAAAGGGAAGTTAAATAAAAATAAAAGTGGAAGTTGCAGAAAATTAAAAATGGAAGTTCATTCAAGAAACCACCATACCTTAACGATCTATTTGGAATTTAAATAAAAGAGGAAGTTGAATAGAAAAATCACTTGAATAAAAATGGAAGTCGAACAAAAATAAAAATGGAAGTTCATTCAAGAAACCACCATACCTTAACGATCTATTTGGAAATTAAATAAAAAAAGAAGTTTAATAGAAAAGTAAATTGAATAAAAATGGAAGTTGAATAGAAATAAAAATGGAAGTTGCAGAATATTAAAAATGGAAGTTCAATCCAGAAACCAGTATACCTTAACGATCTAATTGGAAATTAAATAAAAAAGGAAGTTGAGTAGAAAAGAAGCTTGAATAAAAAAGGAAGTTAAATAAAAATAAAAATGGAAGTTGCATAAGATTAAAAATGGAAGTTCATAGAAGAAATAACTATACCTTAACGATCTATTGGGAAATTAAATAAAAAAGGAAGTTGAATAGAAAAATAATTTGAATAAAAATGGAAGTCGAATAAAAATAAAAATGGAAGTTGCAGAAAATTAAAAATGGAAGTTCATTCAGGAAACCACTAAACCTTAACGATCTATTTGGAAATTAAATAAAAAAGGAAGTTTAATAGAAAAGTAAATTGATTAAAAATGGAAGTTGAATAAAAATAACAATGGAAGTTGCAGAAAATTAAAAATGGAAGTTCAATCCGGAAACCGGTATACTTAACGATCTATTTGGAAATTAAATAAAAAAGGAAGTTGAGTAGAAAAGAAACTTGATTGAAAAAGGAAGTTAAATAAAAATAAAAATGGAAGTTGCAAAAAATTAAAAATGGAAGTTCATTGAAGAAACCACTATACCCTAACGATCTATTTGAAAATTAAATAAAAAAGGAAGTTGAATAGAAAAATAACTTGAATAAAAATGGAAGTCGAATAAAAATAAAACTGAAAGTTGCAGAAAATTAAAAATGAAAGTTCATTCAAGAAACCACTATACCTCAACGATCTATTTGGAAATTAAATAAAAAAGGAAGTTTAATAGAAAAGTAAATTGAATAAAAATGGAAGTCGAATAAAAAGAATAGTGAAAGTTGCATAAAATTAAAAATGGAAGTACAATCTACAAACCAGTATACCTTAACGATATATTTGGAAATTAAATAAAAAAGGAAGCTGAATAGAAAAGAAACATGAATAAAAAAAGAAGTTGAATAGAAATAAAATTGGAAGTTGCAGTAAATTAAAATTGGAAGTTCATTCAAGAAACCACTATACCTCAACGATCTATTTGGAAATTAAATAAAAAATGAAGTTGAATAGAAAAATGACTTGAATAAAAATAGAAGTCGAATAAAAATAAAAATGGAAGTTGCATAAAATTAAAAATGGAAATTCATTCAAGAAACCACTATACCTTAACGATTTATTTGGAAATTAAGTAAAAAAGGAAGTTTAATAGAAAAGTAAATTGAATAAAAATGGAAGTTGAATAGAAATAAAAGTGGAAGTTGCAGAAAATTAAAAATGGAAGTTCAATCCAGAAACCAGTATACCTTAACGATCTATTTGGAAATTAAATAAAAAAGGAAGTTGAGTAGAAAAGAAACTTTAATAAAAAAGGAAGTTAAACAAAAATAAAAATGGAAGTTGCATAAAATTAAAAATGGAAGTTCATTGAAGAAACCACTATATCTTAACGATCTATTTGGAAATTAAATAAAAGAGGAAGTTGAATAGAAAAATCACTTGAATAAAAATGGAAGTCGAATAAAAATAAAAATGGAAGTTGCAGAAAATTAAAATTGGAAGTTCATTCAAGAAAACACAATAGCTTAACGATCTATTTGGAAATTAAGTAAAAAAGGAAGTTTAATAGAAAAGTAAATTGAATAAAAATGGAAGTTGAATAGAAATAAAAATGGAAGTTGCAGAAAATTAAAAATGGAAGTTCAATCCAGAAACCAGTATACCTTAACGATTTATTTGGAAATTAAATAAAAAAGGAAGTTGAGTAGAAAAGAAACTTGAATAAAAAAGGCTGTTAAACAAAAATAAAAATGGAAGTTGCATAAAATTAAAAATGGAAGTTCATTGAAGAAACCACTATATCTTAATGATCTATTGGGAAATTAAATAAAAAAGGATGTTGAATAGAAAAATAACTTGAATAAAAATGGAAGTCGAATAAAAATAAAAATGGAAGTTGCAGAATATTAAAAATGAAAGTTCATTCATGAAACCACTATACCTCAACGATCTATTTGGAAATTAAAAAGGAAGTTGAATAGAAAAGAAAGTTGAACAAAAAAAGAAGTTGAAAAGAAATAAAAATGGAAGCTGCAGAAAATTAAAGTTGGAAGTTCATTCAAGAAAACACAATACCTTAACGATCTATTTGGAAATTAAATAAAAAAGGAAGTTTAATAGAAAAGTAAATTGAATAAAAATTGAAGTTGAATAAAAATAAAAATGAAACTTGCATAAAATTAAGAGTGGAAGTTCAATCCAGAAACCACTATACCTTAACGATCTATTTGGAAATTAAATAAAAAAGGAAGTTGAGTAGAAAAAAAATTTGAATAAAAAAGGAAGTTAAATAAAAATAAAAGTGGAAGTTGCAGAAAATTAAAAATGGAAGTTCATTCAAGAAACCACTATACCATAACGATCTATTTGGAAATTAAATAAAAGTGGAAGTTGAATAGAAAAATCACTTGAATAAAAATGGAAGTTGCATAAAATTAAAAATGGAAGTTCATTCAAGAAACCACTATACCTTAACGATCTATTTCAAAATTAAATAAAAAAGGAAGTTTAATAGAAAAGTAAATTGAATAGAAATGGAAGTTGAATAGAAATAAAAATGGAAGTTGCAGAAAATTAAAAATGGAAGTTCAATCCAGAAACCAGTATACCTCAACGATCTATTTCGAAATTAAATAAAAAAGGAAGTTGAGTAGAAAAGAAACTTGAATAAAAAAGGAAGTTAAATAAAAATAAAAATGGAAGTTGCATAAAATTAAAAATGGAAGTTGTAACGCCCTCAAAATAACAACAATAAACCCATCAGATAAGACATGCATTTGCATATAAACTAACCACATTCTTTTATTCATTAGAGTTCCATTACATAAGCATTACATGTTAACATCAAAACAAAATGCCCTACGGGCTTACAGCTTTCCAAGTTAACACTTGGTTACAACAAAGAGTACTAACTCGTTTACACGTTAAGCCCTAGGCTTGAAGTTACATGTAATACATCAAAAGTTAAGCGACAAAAGTATGTCCGCCACTAGCCTCCCAGCTATGTCCTTGGAGGTGGCATGCTTCCTGCACCTGAAAATGATATTCCCTTATAGGGTGAGCCACAGCCCAGTAGAAATACACTAAACCAACCATGAGCAATGACTAAAATATTAGCAATTGATAGATGGCCAACACTGATACAATCACATAAATCACATATTTATGTCTTACAACTTATGAGTCTAAGTTACCTTTCATTTTCCCTTTTTCAACAGATAAGCATGCTAGCTCTATCATCATTTCCACAGATATGTATAAAAACTATATCTCACATTCAGATAAGCATAAAAGCTATATCCACATTCTCAACAGATATGTATAACAACAATATCCCACATTCACAGATAAGCATATAAGCTCTATCTTCACTTCTCTAGACAAGCAGATGAGCTATGTCTACGGAGTTCATCCCCTATCTTCTCCCAATACTATCCGGTTTAGAGGTACATCACCTATCTTCCCCTAAACCGCGGAGTACATCCCCTATCTCCTCCTCTACACATAACGTATACAAACACAATGGTTCTATATACAATCACCCAATACATACAGTTAATGTATTCTATCAACCGTCAGGTTCCATGACACATTTCATTGATTAGTTTCAGTTTACCTAATCATCATGCATTGTCTACAACAATCACGACTATCCTCCACCGATAGCCCAAAGCAGTTATTTCTAAACAGAAAATAAATGCACAATGGATATTCAATCAACATTTCATTTCCTCATTTCTCACAATTAATTATCCCAATTAATTAAACAATGTAATTAGGTCGTTATCCATAATTACCATTTCAACCCTTAGGTCCCTTTTTCATCAATGATTCAACATTTATTCCATTTCTCTATTCCAAACATGCATCTAGGTTTATTATGAACAAAACCCCAACTTTTGTAAAATTACACAAAAGCCCCAAACTTTCACAAAATTACCAAACCAAGCCCAACATCTCAAAATACCAAAATTTAAAGACAAAACCCATAGAGAGGAGTAGGATATCCCTACCTCGAAGTTTAAGCCACAAAGGAGATGAAGACTCGAAGATTAACTTGCTCCAAATCCAAACTTTTTCAGATTAAATCGAAGCTCTCAACGCCCTCTATCTTTTTAACAAAGGCCCTAGGCTAGATTCACACCCTAGGGAGATCAAATCTTAGAGAGAGTGCAAGTTTAGAGAGAGAGGGTGTCGGATTAAGGGTTTGATCAAAGAAAGGAACTGAAAAAGTGAGGTTTAAGACGCTACTGTCCGCTGATATAAAACACGCTCGCTCGAGCGAAGACTTGGTCGCTCGAGCGACCAGACACAGAAAACTCTCGCTCGAGCCAAGAAGTTCTCGATCGAGCGAAGAAAAATCCAGACCGCTCGAGCGAAGGAAGCTCGCTCGAGCCAAGAAAGGCAACTCTCAGGTCCAGAACCAGACGCAACACTACTCTCGCTCGAGCGACAAACTCCTCGCTCGAGCGAAGGACCAAAAATCTGGGCAGCAACACTAGGCTTCCAAACACAACCAACCTGTAACAAACCTGCCCAACACATCCCATAACTCAATATACAAAGTACAAAGGATGCAAACACGATAATAAACAACAACCAACATCCACGGACACATGTCCGGATCACTATACAACAAGGGTAAACCCGGGATCGCTATAACCTCCCCCCCTTAAAGAATTTCGCCCCCGAAATTAAGCACAAGTTTTAAAAAATAAGTTTTTCCTTCATTTTAGACAATGTTACAATTTAACATTCAACAATTCGACCCATTACCGGTCATCCCATCAATTTAACAAGAGACATATCACAATATGTAAACAACATATGTATTTTCAACATGCATCAACATTATGCACTATCTTTCCAATTTCAACAACATATTCAACACATATAGTGTCACATTCAACTTCCATATGAGGCAAGTCCCAAAACATACTTCCAATAATCAAAACATTTTCAATGTTTCACAACTTAAGACATATATAAAAGCTCTTAAGTTCAACAAAATGTAAAATTTAAATACAAGATTACATATCAACAAACAAGTCCGGATATTTCTCTCGGACTTCCAACTCACGTTCCCAAGTGGCTTCCTCCACTCCGTGATGTTTCCACAAGACTTTTACCAAAGGAATGGTCTTGCCACGCAGGACCTGATCCCGCCTATCCAAGACCCGAACCGGTCTCTCCTCATACGAGGCATCCTCATCTACCTCTAAATCAGTCCAATCCAACACATGTGATGGATCTGGCTCATACTTCCGAAGCATACTCTCATGAAACACGTCATGCACTCCGGACAACTGCGGCGGTAAGGCTAACCGATAAGCAACCTCACCTATCCTCTCAAGGATCTCAAAAGGACCAATAAACCGAGGGGATAACTTCCCACTCTTCCCAAACCTCATCAAGCCTCGCCTAGGTGATATCTTCAGAAAGACATGATCACCTACCTCAAACGCCAAAGGCCTCCTCCTACGGTCGGCATAACTCTTTTGTCGACTCTGGGCTGTAACAAGCCTCCTACGGATAAGCTCAACTTTCTCCGTCGTCTCCCTAACCAACTCCGGACCCAACAAAGGTGCATCACCCACCTCGGCCCAACAAACTGGAGACCTACACGGTCGGCCATACAAGGCCTCAAACGGTGCCATACCGATGCTAGACTGAAAACTGTTGTTGTAGGCAAACTCTACCAAGGGCAAGTGCATCTCCCACGTCCCACTGAAGTCCAGGACACAACCCCGAAGCATATCCTCAAGGATCTGAATAGTACGCTCGGACTGCCCGTCAGTCTGAGGATGATAAGCCGTACTAAAGGTCAACTTAGTGCCCAAGGCACTCTGCAAACTCTGCCACAACCTAGCAGTAAAACGAGGATCTCTATCTGAGACGATCGTCACTGGGACCCCATGCAATCGCACTATGTCCCGAATATACAAGTCGGCAAGATGATCTACCGAATCTTTCACGCGCATAGGAATAAAGTGCGCCGACTTAGTCAACCGGTCTACAACCACCCAAATAGCATCACTACCCCGCTGCGTCCTCGGAAGACCTACAACGAAGTCCATAGTGATATGCTCCCACTTCCACTCGGCAATAGGCAAGGGTTGCAACAAACCCGCTGGCCTCTGATGCTCGGCCTTTACTTGCTGGCAAGTAAGGCATTTCGATACGAAAACAGCCACATCTCTTTTCATACCCCGCCACCAAAACTGGCGACCCAAATCCTGATACATCTTAGTACCTCCCGGATGCACCGCAAGGCGCGAATGATGAAACTCTCGGAGTACTTCCTCTCGGCAAGACTCCGGTACAAACAAACGGTCTCGGTATCTCACACTCAGGTCGGGATACACCGTCAAACCCTTCTCAACTTTCCCACTGGAGATCTTCTCTCGGAGGGATTCTACCTCAAGGTCACCTCTCTGTGCCTCTAACACTCTAATCACAAGTGTAGGCTGCGCAACAATAGAAAACAAGGTCGCAGCCTCAACAGATTCGCCCAGTAGCAAATCAAACTCGCCAAGTGCTCCCAACATCTCCCATTCCCTGATGGCTATACTAGCAACATCACTAATGGTCTTCCTACTAAGGGCATCGGCCACAACATTGGCCTTTCCCGGATGATAGTGCAACTCAAAATCATAATCCTCGATGAACTCCATCCACCTCCTCTGCCTCAAATTCAAGTCTCTCTGTGTAAACAGATACTTCAAACTCTTATGATCTGAGAATACCTCGAACCTCTCACCATAAAGGTTGTGCCTCCAGATTTTCAAGGCAAAAATCACTGCTGCTAACTCTAGGTCGTGTGTGGGGTAATTCTTCTCGTGTATTTTCAACTGACGTGAGCCATAAGCTATCACTTTCCCTTCTTGCATTAACACACAACCCAAACCCTCTCGTGAGGCATCACAATAAACCGCATAACCCAACCCTCTCTCCGGAATAATCAACACCGGAGCGGTGGTCAATCTAACTTTCAATTCTTGGAACGACTTTTCACAAGTCTCACTCCACACAAACTTAACTCCCTTCCGAGTCAGTCTAGTCAACGGTGACGCTAACCTGGAGAAATCTTTCATAAACCGACGGTAATACCCAGCTAATCCCAGAAAACTGCGGATCTCAAACACACTCTTAGGCTGTGCCCAATCTTGCACTGCCTCAACCTTGGATGTATCAACAGACACCCCTTCCCCGGATACCACGTGGCCTAAGAATTTGACTTCCCTCAGCCAGAACTCACACTTCCCAAACTTGGCATACAGCCTATGGGCTCTAAGCAACTCAAGCACCACTCTCAAGTGTGCCTCATGCTCCTCCTCAGAAGGCGAATAGATAAGAATGTCGTCCACGAAGACGACCACAAATCGGTCTAAGAACTCCCGGAAAACCCGGTTCATCAAGTCCATAAAGACTGCCGGTGCATTGGTAAGCCCAAATGGCATCACCAGAAACTCATAATGGCCATACCGCGTACGGAATGCCGTTTTCGGAATATCCTCATCCCTGACCCTCAACTGGTGGTAACCCGATCTCAAGTCTATCTTAGAGAAACAACGGGAACCCTTCAACTGGTCAAACAAATCATCTATACGGGGCATAGGATACTTATTCTTAACCGTAGCCCGATTCAACTTCCGGTAGTCAATACACAATCTCAAGGCACCATCTTTCTTTTTAACAAAGAGGGCCGGTGCTCCCCATGGTGAAACACTAGGGCGAACAAAGCCCTTATCTAGCAATTCTTGGAGCTGAACTTTCAACTCAACCAACTCTGCTGGAGCAAAACGGTAAGGTGCCATAGAAATCGGCGCCGTGCCGGGCACTAAATCAATAGAGAACTCTATCTCTCGGTGAGGTGGCAAACTAACAAGATCTTCGGGAAAAACATCCGAATACTCACAAACCACCCTCGGTAATACATGCTGGGTCTCACCACTCTCACCACTCTCAAAGCTAGCAAGCAGACTACTAAGTTCACTTCGCCCTCGCGAATCATACCCCGGTGGCAAAACACTACCAACCCGGTCTCCCAAGAAATGGAACCACTCGCCGCTCAAGGTACATAACGTGACCCTCTAGCGGTAGCAATCAATAACAGCCCGGTATGACGATAGCCAGTCCATACCCAAAATAACATCAAAACCCTTCATGGGCATGACAACAAACGGAAAAGGAAGCCTATAGTTGGCGACCTCTATATCACATCCTCTAACACCCTGTTTCAGGATCAACTCACCACCCAAAGGCGATACCATACAAATAGGAGATGCTAACTGTGCTAACTCCAATTCCAAAACCGATGCAAATGCAGCAGATACAAAAGAATGAGATGCACCCGTGTCTATCAACACACTAGCAACCGAGTTGCAAAACAGAAAAGTACCTCTCACTACTGATGGAGCCGGTACTAAATCCTGCGCGGTAACAGCATACACACGCCCCGTAGGCCCCTGGTCTACCTGCTCACCTCTCGGAGCAAAAGACTGCTGCACAGACTGGGATGACGAAACTCCCGGATTGGCCCTCGAGGCCTGCACAGACTGAGCTGGCTGAAAACCCTGCGTCTGCCTAGAACCAGACGCTCCCGAAGTGGCACTCAACTGTGGGCAAAACCTCTTCAGGTGCCCAGGTTGTCCACACTGATAACAAGTCAAGGGCTGCCCCCTGCCCAAACTCTGACTCTGCGGTCTAGCTGATGAAGAAGCAGCTTTCTGACCCCCACCCTTCTGCGGGCAAACTGAAACCTTGTGACCCAGCTGGCCACACTGTAACAAGTGAATTCCCCCTGACTGCCTCTCCCTGAGCCTACACTCGGCACTGGAAAGGTCGATCTAGAGACTGCACCCTGAGACTGCTGAGGGTTATAACCCTTCTGTCTCCTGCCATCACTCTGACTATCCTGGCTCCTCTTGGAGCCCCTCTGTTCTTCCTCCTCCTCCTGCATCATAATCTCCATATGAGCAGCAGCATCAACCAGGTGTCTATACTCTCGGATGTAAGACCCACCAACTCTCAACTTGAGGCCCCGCCTCAACTTCCGCTCAAACTCATAGCAACGGCGTTCCTCAGACGCCACCAGTTCGGATGCAAACCTGGACAGACTGGTAAAAGTAGCCTCAAACTCGGCCACTGACAAGCCCTGTTGTTTAAGCCGGCTAAACTGATCCCTCAGCTTCTCCCTAGCTGCTGCAGACAAAAACCTCTCCTGAAAAGCATTTATAAACGCCTCCCAAGTACTGCCCACACGAGCCTTCTCGTACTTCCACCATTGACCCGCATCTCCCTTCAGTTGGAAGGATGCCAAGGTCACTTTCAGTGCTCCGTCCTCGATGCCAAGCATCTCGAACGTCTTACTCATCTGTTCTAGCCACTCATCAGCCTTCAGTGGCTCCTTCGGATCCCCGACAAACTCATCCGGATTAGACCGGAAGAACTCCCTCTTCAAGAAAGAAGGTCCTGTCTCAGCGGCCTGATTCCCAGCTCTAAGAATACCCAAAGCTCCTGCTATCTCTCTGGCCAAGGCACCCATAGCCTGCTGACCTACTGGCTCGACCACGTTGGCCTGACCAACCCCCTCCTACACTGCCGAAATCTCACCCGGTAACGGTACTTCCTGCCTCGCAGGTCTACCACGCCTAGCACCTCTTCCTCGTCCTGACATCCTAATAAAGGCAACACAGAACGTTAGCACATTCATAAATGTGCCGAAACTAAACACTCACGTCCTAATGCATGGACAACTGTAATTCACTCCACATAAGCACATAAACACATATGCACTTACGAATTTCATTTCCGGATAATGATAGTCCCGAGACGTTACTAGAGTTCCGGTTAGAAACAGCATTGATCAAGTGCTTTTCCAACAAGACTCCCAGAAACTCAAGGATCCAATCAACATCCCAGAAATTAAATCCCATACCCACATAATCACATAAGCATGTTATCAACTAAGCACATAGCATATGATACTACATCTAAGTCTCTACCAAGCGAGACAAACCCATTGTGATACTAATCACTTCCCACGTACCCAAAGTATTCGAACCCGGTACGCTCTGATACCAAGTTGTAACGCCCTCAAAATAACAACAATAAACCCATCAGATAAGACATGCATTTACATATAAACTAACCACATTCTTTTATTCATTAGAGTTCCATTACATAAGCATTACATGTTAACATCAAAACAAAATGCCCTACGGGCTTACAGCTTTCCAAGTTAACACTTGGTTACAACAAAGAGTACTAACTCGTTTACACGTTAAGCCCTAGGCTTGAAGTTACATGTAATACATCAAAAGTTAAGCGACAAAAGTATGTCCGCCACTAGCCTCCCAGCTATGTCCTTGGAGGTGGCATGCTTCCTGCACCTGAAAATGATATTCCCTTATAGGGTGAGCCACAGCCCAGTAGAAATACACTAAACCAACCATGAGCAATGACTAAAATATTAGCAATTGATAGATGGCCAACACTGATACAATCACATAAATCACATATTTATGTCTTACAACTTATGAGTCTAAGTTACCTTTCATTTTCCCTTTTTCAACAGATAAGCATGCTAGCTCTATCATCATTTCCACAGATATGTATAAAAACTATATCTCACATTCAGATAAGCATAAAAGCTATATCTACATTCTCAACAGATATGTATAACAACAATATCCCACATTCACAGATAAGCATATAAGCTCTATCTTTACTTCTCTAGACAAGCATATGAGCTATGTCTACGGAGTTCATCCCCTATCTTCTCCCAATACTATCCGGTTTAGAGGTACATCCCCTATCTTCCCCTAAACCGCGGAGTACATCCCCTATCTCCTCCTCTACACATAACGTATACAAACACAATGGTTCTATATACAATCACCCAATACATACAGTTAATGTATTCTATCAACCGTCAGGTTCCATGACACATTTCATTGATTAGTTTCAGTTTACCTAATCATCATGCATTGTCTACAACAATCACGACTATCCTCCACCGATAGCCCAAAGCAGTTATTTCTAAACAGAAAATAAATGCACAATGGATAGTCAATCAACATTTCATTTCCTCATTTCTCACAATTAATTATCCCAATTAATTAAACAATGTAATTAGGTCGTTATCCATAATTACCATTTCAACCCTTAGGTCCCTTTTTCATCAATGATTCAACATTTATTCCATTTCTCTATTCCAAACATGCATCTAGGTTTATTATGAACAAAACCCCAACTTTTGTAAAATTACACAAAAGCCCCAAACTTTCACAAAATTACCAAACCAAGCCCAACATCTCAAAATACCAAAATTTAAAGACAAAACCCATAGAGAGGAGTAGGATATCCCTACCTCGAAGTTTAAGCCACAAAGGAGATGAAGACTCGAAGATTAACTTGCTCCAAATCCAAACTTTTTCAGATTAAATCGAAGCTCTCAACGCCCTCTATCTTTTTAACAAAGGCCCTAGGCTAGATTCACACCCTAGGGAGATCAAATCTTAGAGAGAGTGCAAGTTTAGAGAGAGAGGGTGTCGGATTAAGGGTTTGATCAAAGAAAGGAACTGAAAAAGTGAGGTTTAAGACGCTACTGTCCGCTGATATAAAACACGCTCGCTCGAGCGAAGACTTGGTCGCTCGAGCGACCAGACACAGAAAACTCTCGCTCGAGCCAAGAAGTTCTCGATCGAGCGAAGAAAAATCCAGACCGCTCGAGCGAAGGAAGCTCGCTCGAGCCAAGAAAGGCAACTCTCAGGTCCAGAACCAGACGCAACACTACTCTCGCTCGAGCGAAGGACCAAAAATCTGGGCAGCAACACTAGGCTCCCAAACACAACCAACCTGTAACAAACCTGCCCAACACATCCCATAACACAATATACAAAGTACAAAGGATGCAAACACGATAATAAACAACAACCAACATCCACGGACACATGTCCGGATCACTATACAACAAGGGTAAACCCGGGATCGCTATAGAAGTTCATTGAAGAAACCACTATATCTTAACGATCTATTGGGAAATTAAATAAAAAAGGAAGTTGAAAAGAAAAATAACTTGAATAAAAATGGAAGTTGCAGAAAATTAAAATTGGAAGTTCATTCAAAAAACCACTAAACCTTAAGGATCTATTTGGAAATTAAATAAAACAGGAAGTTTAATAGAAAAGTAAATTGAATAAAAATGGAAGTTTAATCAAAATAACAATGGAAGTTGCAGAAAATTAAAAATTGAAGTTCAATCCAGAAACCGGTATACCTTAACGATCTATTTGGAAATTAAATAAAAAAGGAAGTTGAGTAGAAAAGAAACTTCATTGAAAAAGGAAGTTAAATAAAAATAAAAATGGAAGTTGCAGAAAATTAAAAATGGAGGTTCATTCAAGAAACCACTATACCGTAACAATCTATTTGAAAATTAAATAAAATAGGAAGTTGAATAGAAAAATAACTTGAATAAAAATGGAATTCGAATAAAAATAAAAATGGAAGTTGCAGAAAATTAAAAATGGAAGTTTATTCAAGAAACCACTACACCTTAACGATCTATTTGGAAATTTAATAAAAAAGGAAGTTTAATAGAAAAGAAGGTTGAACAAAAAAAGAAGTTGAATAGAAATAGAAACGGAAGTTGCAGAAAATTAAAATTGGAAGTTCATTCAACAAAACCACTACACCTTAACGATCTATTTAGAAATTAAACAAAAAAGGAAGTTTAATAGAAAAGTAATTGAATAAAAATGGAAGTTGAATAAAAATAAAAATTTAACTTGCATAAAATTAATAGTGGAAGTTCAATCCAGAAACCACTATACCTCAACGATCTATTTGGAAATTAAATAAAAAAGGAAGTTGAGTAGAAAAAAAAACTTGAATGAAAAAGGAAGTTAAATAAAAATAAAAATGGAAGTTGCAGAAAATTAAAAATGGAAGTTCATTCAAGAAACCACTATACCTTAACGATCTATTTGGAAATTAAATAAAAGTGGAAGTTGAATGGAAAAATCAATTGAATAAAAATGGAAGTCGAATAAAAATAAAAATGGAAGTTGCAGAAAATTAAAAATGGAAGTTCATTCAAGAAACCACCATACCTTAACGATCTATTTGGAAATTAAATAAAAAAGGAAGTTTAATAGAAAAGTAAATTGAATAAAAATGGAAGTTGAATAAAAATAAAAATGGAAGTTGCAGAAAATTAAAAATGGAAGTTCAATCCAGAAACCAGTATATTTTAACGATCTATTTGGAAATTAAATAAAAAAGCAAGTTGTGTAGAAAAGAAACTTGAATAAAAAAGGAAGTTAAATAAAAATAAAAATGAAAGTTGCATAAAATTAAAAACGGAAGTTCATTGAAGAAACCACTATACCTTAACGATCTATTGGGAAATTAAATAATAAAGGAAGTTGAATAGAAAAATAACTTGAATAAAAATGGAAGTCGAATAAAAATAAAAATAGAAGTTGCAGAAAATTAAAAATGGAAGTTCATTCAGGAAACCACTAAACCTTAACGATCTATTTGGAAATTAAATAAAAAAGGAAGTTTAATAGAAAAGTAAATTGAATAAAAATGGAAGTTTAATCAAAATAACAATGGAAGTTGCAGAAAATTAAAAATTGAAGTTCAATCTAGAAACCGGTAAACCTTAACGATCTATTTGGAAATTAAATAAAAAAGGAAGTTGAGTAGAACAGAAACTTCATTGAAAAAGGAAGTTAAATAAAAATAAAAATAGAAGTTGCAGAAAATTAAAAATGGAAGTTCATTCAAGAAACCACTATACCTCAACGATCTATTTGGAAATTAAATAAAAAAGGAAGTTCAATAGAAAAGTAAATTGAATAAAAATGGAAGTCGAATAAAAATAAAAATGGAAGTTCATTCAAGAAACCACTATACCCTAACGATCTATTTGAAAATTAAATAAAAAAGGAAATTGAATAGAAAAATAACTTGAATAAAAATGGAAGTCGAATAAAAATAAAAGCGAAAGTTGCATAAAATTAAAAATGGAAGTTCAATCTGGAAACCACTATACCTTAACGACCTATTTGGAAATTAAATAAAAAAGGAAGTTGAAAAGAAAAATGACTTGAATAAAAATGGAAGTCAAATGAAAATAAAAATGGATGTTGCATAAAATTAAAAATGGAAGTTCATTCAAGAAACCACTATACCTTAACGATCTATTTGGAAGTTAAATAAAAAAAGAAGTTGAATACAAAAATGACTTGAATAAAAATGGAAGTTGAATAAAAATAAAAAGGGAAGTTGCAGAAAATTAAAAGTGGAAGTTTGTTCGAGAAACCACTATACCTTAAGGATCTATTTGGAAATTAAATAAAAAAGGAAGTTTAATAGAAAAGTAACTTGAATCAAAATCGAAGTCGAATAAAAATAAAAATAGAAGTTGCATAAAATTAAAAATGGAAGTTCATTCAAGAAACCACTATACCTTAACGATCTATTTGGAAATTAAATAAAAATGGAACTTTAATAGAAATGTAAATTGAAAAAAAATGGAAGTTGAATAAAAATAAAAATGAAAGTTGCATAAAATTAAAAATGTAAGTTCAATCCAGAAACCACTATACCTTAACGATCTATTTAGAAATTAAATAAAAAAAGGAAGTTCAATAGAAAAGAAGTTTGAATAAAAAAAGAAGCCGAATAGAAATAAAAATGGAAGTGTCAGAAAATTAAAATTGGAAGTTCATTCAAGAAACCACTATACCTTAACGATCTATTAGGAAATTAAATAAAAAAGGATGTTGAATAGAAAAATTACATGAATAAAAATAAAAATGAAAGTTGAAAAAAAATAAAAATGGAAGTTTCAGAAAATTAAAAATGGAAGTTCAATCCAGAAACCACTATACCTTAACGATCTATTTGGAAATTAAAAAAAAAAAAGGAAATTGAATAGAAAAATGACTTGAATAAAAATGGAAGTCGAATAAAAATAAAAATAAAAGTTGCATAAAATTAAAAATGGAAGTTCATTCAAGAAACCACTATACCTTAACGATCTATTTCGACATTAAGTAAAAAAGGAAGTTTAATAGAAAAGTAAATTGAATAAAAATGGAAGTTGAATAAAAATAAAATTGAAAGTTGCATAAAATTAAAAATGGAAGTTCAATCCAGAAACCACTATACCTTAACGAACTATTTGGAAATTAAATAAAAAAGGAAGTTGTGTAGAAAAGAAACTTGAATAAAAAAGGAAGCTAAACAAAAATAAAAATGCAAGTTGCAGAAAATTAAAAATGGAAGTTCATTAAAGAGACCACTATACCTTAACAATCTATTTGGAAATTAAATAAAAAAGGAAGTTGAATAGAAAAATAACTTGAATAACAATGGAAGTCGATTAAAAACAAAAATGGAAGTTACAAAAAATTAAAAATGGAAGTTCGTTGAAGAAACCACTGTACCCTAACGATCAATTTAGAAATTAAATAAAAAAGGAAGTTTAATAGAAAAGTAAATTGAATAAAAATGGAAGTCGAATAAAAATAAAAGCGAAAGTTGCATAAAATTAAAAATGGAAGTTCAATCTGGAAACCACTATACCTTCACGACCTATTTGGAAATTAAATAAAAAAGGTAGTTGAAAAGAAAAATGACTTGAATAAAAATGGAAGTCGAATAAAAAGAAAAAGGGCAGTTGCAGAAAATTAAAAATGGAAGTTTGTTCGAGAAACCACTATACCTTAACGATCTATTTGGAAATTAAATAAAAAAGGAAGTTTAATAGAAAAGTAACTAGAATAAAAATCGAAGTCGAATAACAATAAAAATAGAAGTTGCAAAAAATTAAAAATGGAAGTTCATTCAAGAAACCACTATACCTTAACGATCTATTCGGAAATTAAAGAAAAAAGGAACTTTAATAGAAATGTAAATTGAAAAAAATGGAAGTTGAATAAAAATAAAAATGAAAGTTGCATAAAATTAAAAATGTAAGTTCAATCCAGAAACCACTATGCCTTAACGATCTATTTGGAAATTAAATAAAAAAGGAAGTTGAATAGAAAAATTACTTGAATAAAAATAAAAATGGAAGTTACATAAAATTAAAAATGGAAGTTCTTTAAGAAACCACTATACCATAACGATCTATTTGGAAATTAAATAAAAAAGGAACTTTAATAGAAATGTAAATTGAATAAAAATGAAAGTTGTATAAAATTAAAAATGTAAGTTCAATCCAGAAACCACTATACCTTAACGATCTATTTGGAAATGAAATAAAAAAGGAAGTTGAATAGACAAGAAGGTTGAACAAAAAAAGAAGTTGAATTGAAATAAAAATGTAAGTTGCAAAAAATTAAAATTGGAAGTTCATTCAAGAAAACACAATACCTTAACGATCTATTTGGAAATTAAATAAAAAAGAAACTTTAATAGAAAAGTAAATTGAATAAAAATGGAAGTTGAATAAAAATAAAAATGAAACTTGCATAAAATTAAGAGTGGAAGTTCAATCCAGAAACCACTATACCTTAACGATCTATTTGGAAATTAAATAAAAAAGGAAGTTGAGTAGAAAAAAAACTTGAATGAAAAAGGAAGTTAAATAAAAATAAAAATGGAAGTTGCATAAAAGTAAAAATGGAAGTTCATTCAAGAAACCACTATACCTTAACGATCTATTTGGAAATTAAATAAAAGAGGAAGTTGAATAGAAAAATCACTTGAATAAAAATGGAAGTCGAATAAAAATAAAAATGGAAGTTGCATAAAATTAAAAATGGAAGTTCATTCAAGAAACCACTATACCTTAACGATCTAATTGGAAATTAAATAAAAAAGGAAGTTTAATAGAAAAGTAAATTGAATAAAAATGGAAGTTGAATAGAAATAAAAATGGAATTTGCAGAAAATTAAAAATGAAAGTTCAATCCAGAAACCAGTATACCTTAACGACCTATTTGGAAATTAAATAAAAAAGAATGTTGGGTAGAATAGAAACTCGATTAAAAAAGGAAGTTAAATAAAAATAAAAATGGAAGTTTCATAAAATTAAAAATGGAAGTTCATTGAAAAAACCACAATACCTTAATGATCTATTGGGAAATTAAATAAAAAAGGAAGTTGAATAGAAAAATAACTTGAATAAAAATGGAAGTCGAATAAAAATAAAAATGGAAGTTGCAGAAAATTAAAAATGGAAGTTCATTCTAGAAACCAGTAAACCTTAACGATCTATTCGGAAATTAAATAAAAAAGGAAGTTTAATAGAAAAGTAAATTGAATAAAAATGGAAGTTGAATAAAAATAAAAATGGAAGTTCAATCTAGAAACCAGTATACCTTAACGATCTATTTGGAAATTAAATAAAAAAGGAAGTTGTGTAGAAAAGAAACTTGATTGAAAAATGAAGTTAAATAAAAATAAAAATGGAAGTTGCAGAAAATTAAAAATGGAGGTTCATTCTAGAAACCACTATACCGTAACGATCTATTTGAAAATTAAATAAAAAAGGAAGTTGAATAGAAAAATAACTTGAATAAAAATGGAAGTCGAATAAAATAAAAATGGAAGTTGCAGAAAATTAAAACTGGAAGTTCATTCAAAAAACCACTATACCTCAACGATCTATTTGGAAATTAAATAAAAAAGGAAGTTGAATAGAAAAATCACTTGAATAAAAATGGAAGTCAAATAAAAATAAAATTGGAAGTTCATTCAAGAAACCACCATACCTTAACGTTCTATTTCGAAATTAAATAAAAAATGAAGTTTAATAGAAAAGTAAATTGAATAAAAATGGAAGTTCAATAAAAATAAAATGGAAGTTGCAGAAAATTAAAAATGGAAGTTCAATCCAGAAACCAGTATACCTTAACGATCTATTTGGAAATTAAATAAAAAAGGAAGTTGAGTAGAATAGAAACTCGAATAAAAAAGGAAGTTAAATAGAAATAAAAATTGAAGTTTCATAAAATTAAAAATGGAAGTTCGTTGAAGAAACCACAATACGTTAACGATCTATTGGGAAATTAAATAAAAATGGTAGTTCAATAGAAAAATAACTTCAATAAAAATGGAAGTCGAATAAAAATAAAAATTGAAGTTGCAGAAAATTAAAAATGGAAGTTCATTCAGGAAACCAGTAAACCTTAACGATCTATTTGGAAATTAAATAAAAAAGGAAGTTGAATAGAAAAGAAGGTTGAAAAAAAAAAGAAGTAGAATAGAAATAAAAATGGAAGTTGCAGAAAATTAAAATTGGAAGTTCATTCAAGAAACCACTATACCTTAACGATCTATTTGGAAATTAAATAAAAAAGGAAGTTTAATAGAAATGTAAATTGAATAAAAATGGAAGTTGAATAAAAATAAAAATGAAACTTGCATAAAATTAACAGTGGAAGTTCAATCCAGAAACCACTATACCTTAACGATCTATTTGGAAATTAAATAAAAAAGGAAGTTGAGTAGAAAAAAAAACTAGAATGAAAAAGGAAGTTAAATAAAAATAAAAATGGAAGTTGCAGAAAATTAAAAATGGAAGTTCATTCAAGAAACCACTATATCTTAACGTTCTATTTTGAAATTAAAGAAAAGAGGAAGTAGAATAGAAAAATAACTTGACTAAAAATGGAAGTCGAATAAAAATGAAAATGGTAGTTGCATAAAATTAAAAATGGAAGTTCATTCAAGAAACCACTACACCTTAACGATCTATTTGGAAATTAAATAAAAATGAAAGTTTAATAGAAAAGTAAATTGAATAAAAATGGAAGTTGAATAAAAATAAAAATTAAAGTTGCAGAAAATTAAAAATGGAAGTTCAATCCGGAAACCAGCATACCTTAACGATCTATTTGGAAATTAAATAAAAAAGGAAGTTTTGTAGAAAAGAAACTTGAATAAAAAAGGAAGTTAAATAAAAATAAAAATGGAAGTAGCATAAAATTAAAAATGGAAGTTCATTCAAGAAACCACTATACCTTAACGATCTATTAGGAAATTAAATAAAAATGGAAGTTGAATAGAAAAATAACTTGAATAAAAATGGAAGTTGAGTAAAAGTAAAAATGGAAGTTGAATAAAAGTAAAAATGGAAGTTGCATAAAATTAAAAATGAAAGTTCATTCAAGAAATCACTATAGCGTAACGATCAATTGGGAAATTAAATAAAAAAGGAAGTTTAATAGAAAAGTAAATTGAATAAAAATGGAAGTTGAATAAAAATAAAAATGGAAGTTGCAGAAAATGAAAAATGGAAGTTCAATAAAGAAACCAGTATGCCTTAACGATTTTTTTGGAAATTGAATAAAAAAGGAAGTTGAGTAGAAAAGAAACTTGAATAAAAAAAGAAGTTAAATAAAAATAAAAATGGAAGTTGCATCAAATTAAAAATGGAAGTTCTTTAAGAAATCACTATACCATAACGATCTATTTGGAAATTAAATAAAAAAGGAACTTCAATAGAAATGTAAATTGAATAAAAATGGAAGTTGAATAAAAATAAAAATGAAAGTTGTATAAAATTAAAAATTCAAGTTCAATCCAGAAACCACTATACCTTAACGATCTATTTGGAAATTAAATAAAAAAGGAAGTTGAATAGAAAAGAAGGTTGAAAAAAAAAAAGAAGTAGAATAGAAATAAAAATGGAAGTTGCAGAAAATTAAAATTGGAAGTTCATTCAAGAAACCACTATACCTTAACGATCTATTTGGAAATTAAATAAAAAAGGAAGTTTAATAGAAATTTAAATTGAATAAAAATGGAAGTTGAATAAAAATAAAAATGAAACTTGCATAAAATTAACAGTGGAAGTTCAATCCAGAAACCACTATACCTTAACGATCTATTTGGAAATTAAATAAAAAAGGAAGTTGAGTAGAAAAAAAAACTAGAATGAAAAAGGAAGTTAAATAAAAATAAAAATGGAAGTTGCAGAAAATTAAAAATGGAAGTTCATTCAAGAAACCACTATATCTTAACGTTCTATTTTGAAATTAAAGAAAAGAGGAAGTAGAATAGAAAAATAACTTGACTAAAAATGGAAGTCGAATAAAAATGAAAATGGTTGTTGCATAAAATTAAAAATGGAAGTTCATTCAAGAAACCACTACACCTTAACGATCTATTTGGAAATTAAATAAAAATGAAAGTTTAATAGAAAAGTAAATTGAATAAAAATGGAAGTTGAATAAAAATAAAAATTAAAGTTGCAGAAAATTAAAAATGGAAGTTCAATCCGGAAACCAGCATACCTTAACGATCTATTTGGAAATTAAATAAAAAAGGAAGTTTTGTAGAAAAGAAACTTGAATAAAAAAGGAAGTTAAATAAAAATAAAAATGGAAGTAGCATAAAATTAAAAATGGAAGTTCATTCAAGAAACCACTATACCTTAACGATCTATTAGGAAATTAAATAAAAATGGAAGTTGAATAGAAAAATAACTTGAATAAAAATGGAAGTTGAGTAAAAGTAAAAATGGAAGTTGAATAAAAGTAAAAATGGAAGTTGCATAAAATTAAAAATGAAAGTTCATTCAAGAAATCACTATAGCGTAACGATCAATTGGGAAATTAAATAAAAAAGGAAGTTTAATAGAAAAGTAAATTGAATAAAAATGGAAGTTGAATAAAAATAAAAATGGAAGTTGCAGAAAATGAAAAATGGAAGTTCAATAAAGAAACCAGTATGCCTTAACGATTTTTTTGGAAATTGAATAAAAAAGGAAGTTGAGTAGAAAAGAAACTTGAATAAAAAAAGAAGTTAAATAAAAATAAAAATGGAAGTTGTAGAAAATTAAAAATGGAAGTTCATTCAGGAAACCACTGTACCTTAACGATCTATTAGGAAATTAAATAAAAATGGAAGTTGAATAGAAAAATAACTTGAATAAAAATGGAAGTTGAATAAAAATAAAAATGAAAGTTGTATAAAATTAAAAATGGAAGTTCAATCCAGAAACCACTATACCTTAACGATCTATTTGGAAATTAAATAAAAAAAGAAGTTGAATAGAAAAGAAGGTTGAACAAAAAAAAGTAGAATAGAAATAAAAATGGAAGTTGCAGAAAATTAAAATTGGAAGTTCATTCAAGAAACCACTATACCTTAACGATCTATTTGGAAATTAAATAAAGAAGGAAGTTTAATAGAAAAGTAAATTGAATAAAAATAAAAATGAAACTTGCATAAAATTAACAGTGGAAGTTCAATCCAGAAACCACTATACCTTAACGATCTATTTGGAAATTAAATAAAAAAGGAAGTTGAGTAGCAAAAAAACTTGAATGAAAAAGGAAGTTAAATAAAAATAAAAATGGAAGTTGGAGAAAATTAAAAATGGAAGTTCATTCAAGAAACCACTATATCTTAACGTTCTATTTTGAAATTAAAGAAAAGAGGAAGTTGAATAGAAAAATAACTTGAATAAAAATTGAAGTCGAATAAAAATAAAAATGGAAGTTGCATAAAATTAAAAATGGAAGTTCATTCAAGAAACCACTATACCTTAACGATCTATTTGGAAATTAAATAAAAATGAAATTTTAATAGAAAAGTAAATTGAATAAAAATGGAAGTTGAATAAAAATAAAAATTAAAGTTGCAGAAAATTAAAAATGGAAGTTCACTCCAGAAACCAGTATACTTTAACGATCTATTTGGAATTTAAATAAAAAAGGAAGTTTTGTAGAAAAGAAACTTGAATAAAAAAAGGAAGTTAAATAAAAATAAAAATGGAAGTAGCATAAAATTAAAAATGGAAGTTCATTCAAGAAACCACTATACCTTAACGATCTATTTGGAAATTAAATAAAAAGGGAAGTTGAATAGAAAAATAACTTGAAGAAAAATGGAAGTTAAATAAAAGTAAAAATGGAAGTTGAATAAAAGTAAAAATGGAAGTTGCATAAAATTAAAAATGAAAGTTCATTCAAGAAACCACTATAGCGTAACGATCAATTGGGGAATTAAATAAAAAAAGAAGTTTAATAGAAAAGTATATTGAATAAAAATAAAAATGGAAGTTGCAAAAAATGAAAAATGGAAGTTCAATAAAGAAACCGGTATGCCTTAACGATTTATTTGCAAAATTGAATAAAAAAGGAATTTGAGTAGAAAAGAAACTTGAATAAAAAAAGAAGTTAAATAAAAATAAAAATGGAAGTTGCAGAAAATTAAAAATGGAAGTGCATTCAAGAAACCACTGTACCTTAACGATCTATTAGGAAATTAAATAAAAATGGAAGTCGAATAGAAAAATAACTGGAATAAAAATGGAAGTTGAATAAAAATAAAAATGAAAGTTGTATAAAATTAAAAATGAAAGTTCATTCAAGAAACCACTGTACCTTAACGATCTATTTGGAAATTAAATAAAAAAGAAAGTTTAATAGAAAAATAAATTGAATAAAAATGGAAGATGAATAAAAATAAAATTGAAAGTTGCATAAAATTAAAAATGGAAGTTCAATCCAGAAACCACTATACCTTAATGATCTATTTGGAAATTAAATAAAAAAGGAAGTTGAAAAGAAAAATGACTTGAATAAAAATGGAAGTCAAATGAAAATAAAAATGGATGTGGCCGAAAATTAAAAATGGAAGTTCATTCAAGAAACCACTATACCTTAACGATCTATTTGGAAATTAAATAAAAAAGGAAGTTGCATAGAAAAATGACTTGAATAAAAATGGAAATTGAATAAAAATAAAAATGGAAGTTGCAGAAAATTAAAAATGGAAATTCGTTCAAGAAACCGCTATACCTTAACGATCTATTTGGAAATTAAATAAAAAATGAAGTTTAATAGAAAAGTAAATTGAATAAAAATGGAAGTTGAATAAAAATAAAAATGAAACTTACATAAAATTAAAAATGGAAGTTCAATCCAGAAACCACTGTACGTAAACGTTCTTTTTAGAATTTGAATAAAAACGGAAGTTGAATAGAAAAGTTACTTGAATAAAATGGAAGTTACTTAAAAATAAAAATGGAAGCTGCAGAAAATTAAAAATGGAAATTCATTCATGAAACCACTATACTTTAACGATCTATTTGGAAATTAAATAAAAAAGGAAGTTGAATAGAAAAGTAAATTGAATAAAAATGAAAGTTGAATAAATATAAAAACAAAAGTTGAAGAAAATTAAAAATGGAAGTTCATTCTAGAAACCACTATACTTAACGATCTGTTTGGAAATTAAATAAAAATGACTGTTTAATAGAAAAGTAAATAGAATAAAAATGGAAGTTGAATAAAAATAAAAAGGGAAGTTGCAGAAAATTAAAAATGGAAATTCAATCCAGAAACCACTATACCTAAACGATCTATTTGGAAATTAAATAAAAAAGGAAATTGAGTAGAAAAGAAACTTGAATAAAAAAGGTAGTTAAATAAAAATAAAAATGGAAGTTGCAGAAAATTAAAAACGGAAGTTCAATCCAGAAACCACTATACCTTAACGATCTATTTGGAAATTAAATAAAAAAGGAAGTTGAATAGAAAAGAAGGTTGAACAAAAAAAGTAGAATAGAAATAAAAATGGAAGTTGCAGAAAATTAAAATTGGAAGTTCATTCAAGAAACCACTATACCTTAACGATCTATTTGGAAATTAAATAAAGAAGGAAGTTTAATAGAAAAGTTAATTGAATAAAAATGGAAGTTGAATAAAAATAACAATGAAACTTGCATAAAATTCACAGTGGAAGTTCAATCCAGAAACCACTATACCTTAACGATCTATTTGGAAATTAAAAAAAAAAGGAAGTTGAGTAGAAAAAAAACTTGAATGAAAAAGGAAGTTAAATAAAAATAAAAATGGAAGTTGCAGAAAATTAAAAATGGAAGTTCATTCAAGAAACCACTATACCTTAACGATCTATTTTGAAATTAAAGAAAAAAGGAAGTTGAATAGAAAAATAACTTGAATAAAAATGGAAGTCGAATAAAAATAAAAATGTAAGTTGCATAAAATTAAAAATGGAAGTTCATTCAAGAAACCACTATACCTTAACGATCAATTTCGAAATTAAATAAAAATGGAA
The DNA here is from genome assembly GCF_055761805.1 of Camellia sinensis. Lineage (NCBI taxonomy): Eukaryota > Viridiplantae > Streptophyta > Magnoliopsida > Ericales > Theaceae > Camellia > Camellia sinensis. The sequence continues at coordinate 7,379,623 of NC_138962.1, read as the reverse complement.
GTTCAATCCAAAAACCAGTATACCTTAACGATCTATTTGGAAATTAAATAAAAAAGGAAGTTTTGTAGAAATGAAACTTGAATAAAAAAGGAAGTTAAATAAAAATAAAAATGGAAGTAGCATAAAATTAAAAATAGAAGTTCATTCAAGAAACCACAATACCTTAACGATCTATTAGGAAATTAAATAAAAATGGAAGTTGAATAAAAGTAAAAATGGAAGTTGAATAAAAGTAAAAATGGAAGTTGCATAAAATTAAAAATGAAAGTTCATTGAAGAAACCACTATAGCTTAACGATCTATTGGGAAATTAAATAAAAAATTAAGTTTAATAGAAAAGTAAATTGAATAAAAATGGAAGTTGAATAAAAATAAAAATGGAAGTTGCAGAAAATGAAAAATGGAAGTTCAATAAAGAAACCAGTATGCCTTAACGATCTATTTGGAAATTGAATAAAAAAGAAAGTTGGGTAGAAAAGAAACTTGAATAAAAAAAGAAGTTAAATAAAAATAAAAATGGAAGTTGCAGAAAATTAAAAATGGAAGTTCATTCAAGAAACCATTGTACCTTAACGATCTATTAGGAAATTAAATAAAAATGGAAGTTGAATAGAAAAATAACTTGAATAAAAATGGAAGTTGAACAAAAATAAAAATGGAAGCTGGATAAAATTAAAACTGGAAGTTCATTCGCGAAACCACTATACCTTAACAATCTATTTGGAAATTAAATAAAAAATGAAGTTTAATAGAAAAGTAAATTGAATAAAAATGAAGTTGAATAAAAATAAAAATGAAACTTGCATAAAATTTACAATGGAAGTTCAATCCAGAAACCACTATACCTTAACGTTCTATTTGGAAATTAAATAAAAAGGGAAGTTGAGTAGAAAATAAACTTGAATGAAAAAGGAAGTTAAATATAAATAAAAATAAAAATGGAAGTTGCAGAAAATTAAAAATGGAAGTTCATTCAAGAAACCACTATACCTTAACGATCAATTTGGAAATTAAATAAAAAAGGAAGTGGAATAAAAATATGACATGAATAAATATGGAAGTCGAATAAAAATAAAAATAGAAGTTGCATAAAATTAAAAATATAAGTTCAATCCAGAAACCACTATACCTTAACGACCTATTTGGAAATTAAAGAAAAAAGAAAGTTGAATCGAAATAAAAACGGAAGTTGCAGAAAATAAAAATTGGAAGTTCATTCAAGAAACCACTATACCTTAACGATCTATTTGGAAATTAAATAAAAAAGGAAGTTTAATAGAAAAGTAAATTGAATAAAAATGAAGTTGAATAAAAATAAAAATGAAACTTGCATAAAATTAACAATGGAAGTTCAATCCAGAAACCACTACACCTTAACGATCTATTTGGAAATTAAATAAAAAGGGAAGTTGAGTAGAAAAGCAGCCTGAACAAAAAAGGAAGTTAAATAAAAATAAAAATACAAGTTGCAGAAAATTAAAAATGAAAGTTCATTCAAGAAACCACTGTACCTTAACGATCTATTTGGAAATAAAATAAAAAAGAAAGTTTAATAGAAAAATAAATTGAATAAAAATGGAAGATGAATAAAAATAAAATTGAAAGTTGCATAAAATTAAAAATGGAAGTTCAATCCAGAAACCACTATACCTTAATGATCTATTTGGAAATTAAATAAAAAAGGAAGTTGAAAAGAAAAATGACTCGAATAAAAATGGAAGTCAAATGAAAATAAAAATGGATGTGGCCGAAAATTAAAAATGGAAGTTCATTCAAGAAACCACTATACCTTAACGATCTATTTGGAAATTAAATAAAAAAGGAAGTTGAATAAAAAAATGACTTGAATAAAAATGGAAATTGAATAAAAATAAAAATGGAAGTTGCAGGAAATTAAAAATGGAAGTTTGTTCAAGAAACCGCTATACCTTAACGATCTATTTGGAAATTAAATAAAAAATGAAGTTTAATAGAAAAGTAAATTGAATAAAAATGGAAGTTGAATAAAACTAAAAATGAAACTTACATAAAATTAAAAATGGAAGTTCAATCCAGAAACCACTGTACGTAAACGATCTATTTAGAATTTGAAAAAAAAAGGAAGTTGAATAGAAAAGTTACTTGAATAAAATGGAAGTTACTTAAAAATAAAAATGGAAGCTGCAGAAAATTAAAAATGGAAATTCATTCAAGAAACCACTATACCTTAACGATCTATTTGGAAATTAAATAAAAAAGGAAGTTGAATAGAAAAGTAAATTGAATAAAAATGAAAGTTGAATAAATATAAAAATAAAAGTTGAAGAAAATTAAAAATGGAAGTTCATTCTAGGAACCACTAAAACTCAGAACTCAGAACGAAGAACTTTTACGTTTTCATTCTGGGCATTGGAATAAAGCTGCTTTAAATTATCCAGGCATTAAACAGGAATGCTTAGCCATTGTCAAATGTGTATATAAATTCCAGGATGATCTTTTAAACCAGCACTTTATCATCAGAGTTGATTGCTCTGCTGCTCGACATATATTTAAGCAAGATGTTAGAAATCTTGTTTCAAAACAGATATTCGTAAGCTGGCAAAGTTATTTATCTAATTTCGATTTTGATATTGAATATATTAAAGGAGAAACTAATTCTTTGCCTGACTTTTTGACTCGCGAATATTTGCAGAAATCCGCAAATGACCAGTAGAGGCCATCGAGGTCGTGGTCGTGGCCGGGGTTCCAATCCTCGCTATGATCCATCAGAATATCCACCCCTCTCTCGACGAGGAGGACAAACCAGTAATCCTACGGCTAAGGATATTCTCCTTAGGCCTGAAGATCCATATACCCCAAACAGTATTTCTGAGGAAACGGTCCTTTGGATCGAACCGTCAGATGAACAGTGGATGACCGATCCGTGGGAGATCAAACGCCGATATCTCACCACTCAACAGTCACCTCCTCACTTTGATCAGTATAGGTATATTTATGAACAGATAATGATTGAAACTGGCGCTGCTGAAATCAAGCATACTTTCCATGATGTCAACAAGGCGGCCAGCCCCATTCAGTTCAGTAAAATTGTCATCCGCAATATCATGCCCATTTCTACTTGGGGCATTCATCCGCATACCACACGGGATCTTGATCTCCGCAATAAACAGACCAAATATTCTTACTGGGATTACATTGATGCGTTTACCCAGGTTTTTTATTATCAGAACCCCATCAAGAATCATTCTTGGTTTATCCGTATTACGTCCGATGTTCTCAAAAATGATGTTCCTAACTGGTTCCTCATTTGGTGGGATAAGTTCGGACTTTCTTTGGATATTTTACCAGAATCTGTCAGAACAGAATATAATCTCTGGCACGTGGCTTATTCCCGTGCCTATGCATTTTTAAACAAAAACAGAGAATTATCAATCAGTAAATCCATTGTCCATTTTTCTATCCGCTTCAGTATTCCCTGGATATGGAAATGGGACTTTGCCTGTGATTATCAGAATAAGGTTCCCCGTTTGAAAAGAATCTTTTTCGTCAAATGGTGGGATAAAATGGATCTTAAGGATCTCATTCCGAAAATTCAACAGCACACCAAGGCTTGCTGGGATTCAGTCAAGCAACCAGCTTTACCAGCACCATCTTCGTCATCAGTCCCTAACCCCTTTGTTCAAATACAAAAGGAGTTAAAACAGAAATACCCTCATCTCTCAGATAATGAATTAATTGTTAAAAGCATGGATTATCTGAAAGAACAATTTCTCCAATCAGTACATCCAGATGATGACGTTTCAATGCGGTCAGGTACCAGTTAGACTCCATCCGAACCAGAACATGAGCATGATCCTACTGATCACATGCTAGCAGGAGAATCTTAATCTGAAGATGAAGTGGAACCCAACCTTGGCGACTTTTGGGATTCCCTTACAGCTGTTGTTGCGGAAAAGATGGCTAAAGACAAGAACAGTAAAGGCAAGGGTCCCGAGCTTTAAGGCGTCGGCACAATAGGACAAACAACTTTCCAGAAAAGCAGATGCTCCATCAGTATCAGGGATAAAGCTGTTCCCCACTTCCGACAATTGAAGATAAGGTGATAAGGAGGAATTCTGTCGGTCCAACGGAAGAATGCCACCTGTCGTTATAAAATAATTTCTTATTTTCTTTTTGTTCTATTTAAGGGATGGCCTGCACCCTTGTTGAGGCACTTAAAAATTTTCAGTTTTTCTTTCTTTTCTCATAAATTATCTCTCCAACCCCCCTCTTGTAAAATATTTGTACTTCCTCAATAAAATTACTATTTGTGTGCTATGAATGTCCTTTGTTGATCTATTAGAATTATATTTATCAACACAACAATTCTAGCTTAGTCAGAAAAGATATTATCTTAGCCTTCCACCTGATCGTTATACACAACAGTACATCACAGAAAGGGTAGAAAATTGTGACCAGTACCTGCGGGAACTCCAGGAGTTGATTAACGAGCAGCTAGTGACGTGGGCGGCCAGAAGGCCTCCGCCACCCCAACAGTAAAGGTAATATGAGATCATATATGTCCTAATTTGTTCTATTTATGTTATTATTATGTGTATATTAATTCTTGGGTTTGTGCTTTTGTAAGGTTAATTAAATGTTAGGGTTACTGGGACGTCACCCAAGTCACGTAGGGTTTAGGTCGTGTTGCAGAGAGTGCGTTTGACCGTTGATGCCCGTAAGTCGTTGACAGACGTGCTAGCCAAAACCTTTAGTGAGCACCATTCATGGTATCAGAGCCACGTTTTAGTTATCACATAATAAAAATATAAATTTAATAAATTAGACATATATGATCACAAGACAACCATGTCAGACCCCCAAACAAATACCGTAGAAATACCAGAAGCAGGATCAGTAACATCTGTAGGAAATACAATTTCCTCATTAGCCGAAGCTGCTGAATTAGTAGCCTACCAGGACGTTAAGGAAGCCCTAGATAAATGGACTATCCCAACAGTAGATCCAGCAACCATTTACAGGAAAGGAACTTTTAACTTTCTTAGTAAAAAAATAATTAAAACTTTTGAACATGCATCCTGTATCCAAAACAATGATGAAATCATTCATTTAATTCATATAAATGATTTTATTCCATTTGTTAAACAGTATAAGTACATCCATATAGGATTAGTTCAGATTGCCTTTAAACCCTTGACCCTTCTTGGTCAAAACACCAGTATTCAGTGCACCCTTCGAGATGGCCGATGCCTAGATTGGCGTGCCTCTCTTATGGGAGCCATTGAGACAAGTTTGTCTCATGGACCAGTTTATTTTGATATTTACCCGAATCTTAGTGTTGCCCTGTGTGATACTAATCTTTCCGAAACCCTTGAACTTAGAGTTCTTACTCATGGTTATCAGTATAAACCAGGAACACCTCCTTTTTCAGTTCATTCCAGAATTTGTATTAAGGCTTTAACAACTTTAAATCCTTATGTCAAAAAGAAAACTGAAGCAGGAAAAACAGTTTTAATTGAAACAAATCTTTACAGCAGTCAAGTAGCCGTTCCTAAGTTAATCCCTTGGAAGGATATAACTTTTCCTGACAGATGGGAAATTCCCAATGCTGTCCCTCCAAAACCGCTCATACAACATAACATAGATGATGTTATCCAAACAGATAGAGGTAATGTTTACCTCAGGTTTCAGAAACCCATGCTTACCAGAAGCAATTCTTCTAATGCCAGTTTTAGGACTGCACCTAGAAGTTTTTCTAATAACAGTTTTAGATCGGTCCCTCCTTACCAAGTGGACTATCCAGAATCCAGTCGTTAGTCTGTCGATAATCTCCCTACCAGAAGACAGATTGAAAACATTCTACAACAGATACCTTCAAGACCTCCTAGTAGACCACCCAGTGATCCTCAGGATGATCCTATGACTTCCGAAATTCAAGGAATCCGTCTTTCCCAAAATCAGATCCCTCATGGTGTTTATACCGCACCAACACCATCACCAGATAGCCCAACGGCCAGCGATATGAATTTTCATATTTAATGGATTTTACATCAGGAAGTAAAAATAGGAAAATATTAAACCAGGAATTTAACCAGGAAAAATACAAAGAATTTCGAAATTGGTATTTTACCAATTATACCCCTGACCAATTAGCCAGTTATAAGACTCAATATTACCAATATCTTGAGTTACACCAGAAATTGATTCCCTTTGTTGACTGGTATCATACCACTGTTCAACCACAAATAGCAGTTATTGAAGACCAGTATAAAGCTTGGACAACTACTGAAGGCCAAGTTATTTATTCTCTGCATCCGCCAGCACAAGCCTTAGAATTGGCACCCAATGGGGAAACTACCAGACAACCTTTATTAGCCACAGCATATATTGATGCACAATCTGTTAAACTTAGTAAAGCTGAAGCCTCTTTAGCCCGACAGAATAATTATACTAATCTTATCTGTCAAACCATCAGTAAACAATTAATCCGTATTGAAGAAGCTGTTTCTACCTTTAAGGATAGAACTTTAGCTCCACCAGTGACCGGAGTTTCTACGCTCCATCCTGTATCAATTAAACCATCATTAGACATTACTAACTTTAAGTTAAAATCGTCTAATACTAAGTTTATGGATACCCTTCTACAGAAAATGCAGACTCTTAATGTCCGCCCTCCAGAACCTCCTAAACCTCCAGGACAATCTAGTGGTGGATCTATCCACATGCTTAGAGCTGAATCCAATCCTGACCAAGATACTTTATCACCAGCACAAATTCAGGAAATACAATTGAATTTTCATGGTAACTATTCTGTTCATTAAGGTATGCTTCTTCATAAAGTATATCTGGTGGAGTAGGTCTGGAATAATAGTTTCTGGTATGAGGTAAAAAGGATTAAAGATATCATTCATGATATGTTGAAATTCTGATGGGGCATTTTTTAGACCAAATGGCATAACATTCCATTCATAATGCGCAAAGGGTACTGTAAAAGTTGTTTTATAGCGATCCTGTTTAGCAATTTCAATTTGCCAATATCCTGATTTAAGATCAAATTTTGAGAAGATGATGGCATCCTAGAGACGATCTAGAAGATCTTTTTTATTTGGAATAGGATATCGGATCCATTTCAGATGATCATTTAACGGTTTGTAGTTAATCACAAGGCGAGGTATGCCTCGTTCTAATTCTGCATTTTTGTTAACATAAAAAGCAGTACAACTCCACGGGGAGTGACTAGGACGGATGAGTTTCTTATCAAGAAGACTTTGAATTTCTGTTTTGCATAATTCCATATATTCCTTTTTCATCTGGCTAGGGCGAGCCCTAGTTGGAATATATTTTTCATCAAAATCTGGTTCATATGGTAATGTTACAGTATACTTTTTGCGATTCCAAAAAGCATTTGGAACAGTACCATAAACTTCTGATTGAAATTCTTTTTCAATTAATTTAATTTTCTGTTGAAAAGCAGATTGATTGAGTCTTTGTTCTGTTGTCAAAAAAGAGACTTCTTTTTGAATTAAATTTATCTGGTTTTGTTTAACAGAAATTAAATCACGAATCTGATCTAATTCTTTAGTATATGGTTGAGTGATAAATTCAAAAATCACTGATTGTCCTTGTAACTGGGAGTAAATTCCTGTTGAGTCAATTTTCTGGATAGGCATCAAGAGACAAAGAAAAGGAGTGCCTAAGATAATATTTGTTGCAAGATTTCTGACTAAAACAAAAGATGTTGGAAGACAAAGATCTTGATTACAAATATAAGCTTCTGGAATTTTATACCTAATCTGGAGAGAATTTCCGCTTGCACTGGTAAGGCTCTGGGTAGTCTTTTCAAAATATCTGGTGGGAACTATACCTTCTTGGATACAGTTCATATCTGCTCCACTATCAACTAAGGCAATAGCATCCTTAATGATAAAATCCGGTTTAATCATAAAAGATATTTTAATATACCACTTCTGAAAAGTTACCTGATTAACAAGTAATAGGTAAGGGGTTGAAGCTTCTGGTTCATCCTTGTTAAGATCAAGTTTCTGTTCAGTTTCTTTTTCTTTCTGTTTTGGAATTTGAGTATGAAGATACTTAATATCTTTGATTGCAGCTTCACTGGCTATTTGTAAGTGTTTTACTTCTGTTTTGAGGACATTAATTTCCATCCTTAAATCCTGAAGAGTAGTTGGATGTTCTACTACAAATTTAGTCTGAATTCTGTTAATAACTGTTTGAAGATTATAAGAATAATCTGGAATCGGAGGGGTCTCTGTTAATGTCTGTTGGTGTTCGTAACACATCTTCAAATATTTTATTTTTATTTCTGGATCTTGGATTTGATCTGCTACAGCTAGCATATCCTTTTGAGTATCGGTTAAAACATTGATACTACTGGGTTCACCTAAATGTAAACCATTCATTTCTACAATAGATTTCCAGTAGTTAATTTCTGAAATTTGTTCCTGATTCGTGTTGCAAGGGCAAGATTCTTCAGGTTCATCTTCCTCTGAGGAAGAGGAATATAACTGGTTAAGCTCATCTTACGAAGGGATTTCATCATCGGTTGAAAGTTCTTCAGCTTTTAGGGCTTGAATTAACTGGTCTTTAATATCGGAATCAAGATTTAATTCATTAACCTTAGATTTAGCTTTTGATCTACATCTATTAGCATAATGTCCTGTTTGGCCACATTTGTAGCACTTTACTTCTGATTTAGGTTTTCCCTTTTGTTTACTGGTAGATTTCTTGGGATAAAACTTCTTGGTAGGTTTCGGATGGCTAGTCTTCGAGGACTTTTTTCTGTAGGGTTTGGAGGATTTTCGATGAGACATTTTTCGGGTTGAATTAGGATATTTGATACCTGGTTCATAGGCAAATTGTTCGCAAAATTCGCCTAATTCTTTTCTGCCTGTTAAATTCTGATGTTTCATCTGGTAATGAAGTTTAAGATCATTACACAGAGAAAGTCCATCATCTGTAATAACGGAACAGAGTTGTCCATATGTATACTATTCATAAGGAATAGACATCCGGTCATGGCGGTCGCGAAGTTTTTTCCTAACGCGTTCGGCAAAGAGGGTAGGAAGGCCATCAATAAATTTGGCTTTCCAATGAGTACTGTTGGCATCAGGTCGTTGGGTGACCTTAAGAAGGAAAACATCCTTATACCAGCGAAAATGGGTTAAGGATGGGCAACGCAAATTCTGGAGAAGCTCACGACCTCGGTCCTGAGTAGAAGTGCTGGTGCCAATAAAATGATAGATAATGGTCTGGATAAGGGTATAAACAGCGTCAGACTGTTGAACCTGCTGGTTGGTAGTCGGATCAAGCTCAAGTTTAATGGCGGTAAGGATTTCGGTTTGTTGGATGGGAGTCATGATATTATCCCACCATCCTTTGAGAACGCCGGTAAAGCCATTAATAATAAATTTAGCAATGGCCTGATCATTATTACTGTATTGGCGACAAACAGTGGCATACATCATCATCTGATGTAGCTTTTTGTAAATACCAAATTCTGATTCACCATCAATATTCCATTCACAAACAGTGGCATTCAATCCAGAGACCACTATACCTTAACGACCTATTTGGAAATTAAATAAAAAAGGAAGTTGAATAGAAAAGAAGGTTGAACAAAAAAAGAAGTTGAATCGAAATAAAAACGGAAGTTGCAGAAAATAAAAATTGGAAGTTCATTCAAGAAACCACTATACCTTAACGATCTATTTGGAAATTAAATAAAAAAGGAAGTTTAATAGAAAAGTAAATTGAATAAAAATGAAGTTGAATAAAAATAAAAATGAAACTTGCATAAAATTAACAATGGAAGTTCAATCCAGAAACCACTACACCTTAACGATCTATTTGGAAATTAAATAAAAAGGGAAGTTGAGTAGAAAAGCAGCCTGAACAAAAAAGGAAGTTAAATAAAAATAAAAATACAAGTTGCAGAAAATTAAAAATGAAAGTTCATTCAAGAAACCACTGTACCTTAACGATCTATTTGGAAATAAAATAAAAAAGAAAGTTTAATAGAAAAATAAATTGAATAAAAATGGAAGATGAATAAAAATAAAATTGAAAGTTGCATAAAATTAAAAATGGAAGTTCAATCCAGAAACCACTATACCTTAATGATCTATTTGGAAATTAAATAAAAAAGGAAGTTGAAAAGAAAAATGACTTGAATAAAAATGGAAGTCAAATGAAAATAAAAATGGATGTGGCCGAAAATTAAAATGGAAGTTCATTCAAGAAACCACTATACATTAACGATCTATTTGGAAATTAAATAAAAAAGGAAGTTGAATAGAAAAATGACTTGAATAAAAATGGAAATCGAATAAAAATAAAAATGGAAGTTGCAGAAAATTAAAAATGGAAGTTCGTTCAAGACACCGCTATACCTTAACGATCTATTTGGAAATTAAATAAAAAATGAAGTTTAATAGAAAAGTAAATTGAATAAAAATGGAAGTTGAATAAAAATAAAAATGAAACTTACATAAAATTAAAAATGGAAGTTCAATCCAGAAACCACTGTACATAAACGATCTATTTAGAATTTGAATAAAAAAGGAAGTTGAATAGAAAAGTTACTTGGATAAAATGGAAGTTACTTAAAAATAAAAATGGAAGCTGCAGAAAATTAAAAATGGAAATTCATTCACGAAACCACTATACCTTAACGATCTATTTGGAAATTAAATAAAAAAGGAAGTTGAATAGAAAAGTAAATTGAATAAAAATGAAAGTTGAATAAATATAAAAATAAAAGTTGAAGAAAATTAAAAATAGAAGTTCATTCTAGGAGAAGTTCTTGAGTGAGAGCAAGTCTTCCAAGCTTGACCTTCGTGGTCTGATCCGTTGGATTAGAGTTTTGAGGTTAGAATCTTGATCTACTTTGATTGTTGTTGTTGATCCTCTAGCTGCATTGCATGATTGGATTTGTTTTGCATGTCATGCATCGTTTTGAAGTTTGTTTTGGAAAGAGAAAATGGTTTTCATGTGTTCTTGAAGAAAGCCTCGTTTTGATCTGGAAGTTTGGAATAAGAATCATGTTTTTCACGTTTGTTCTTGCATGACCTTCTTGTATGGGTACCCAGGTCCATGTTTTGAACTCATGGCATGAAATCTCAGATTTTTGTAACAAGTTTTGAACTTGCATTCATCTTCCTCTCGATCATGTTCATCATGTTCTTCATGTCCTTCAAAGGGGAAACCAGGTTTCCCCGGCTTTGCTTTTGGTTAAGGCCAGTGGGACCACACCTCGGCAAGGATGTGTGGGACCTCGGCAAAGACCTGGTTGGTACCCAGTGTGCTTTCATGAGACGGGAGCAGCGTTTAAACTCCCATCATGTTTTGCTTTGTTATTGACTTGGATCTGGTGAGGATGCCGAGATCATTTGCATGCATGTAAGGCTTGTTTTGAGAATGTGGTTTGCTATGTGGTTGTAGGACTTTGACCCTTGCTTTGAGCCTACACCTGAAGAACTAGGTGAGTGGTATTATTGATAAAGCTATGTTATACTTGTTTTGATAAATCTTGCTTGCTTTGTTTTGACGAAAGTGTTTTGTTAAGCATGAATGAATAGCCCTGTTTTGATGTATCAAGTATAAGCTTCGTTTGATGTTAACCTTGAAAAGTCCCTTGTACTGGAGGACTATAAACCTTCGCAGTACTAAGCATAAAAGGATACGGTCCATGTTAAATAGGGCTACGGGCCTAAGTAACACCAGTTTTGCTATGTTAAATCGAGCTACGGGCCTAAGTAACACCAGTTTTGCTATGTTAAATCGGGCTACGGGCCCAAGTAACACCAGTTCTGCTATGTTAAATCGGGCTACGGGCCTAAGTAACACAAGTCCCTTGTGCTGGAGGACTCTAAACTTTCGCAGTACCTTTGACTAAACGATTACGGATCGTACAGCCCTTGTTTTGATGAGCTTGATGTGTTTTGCCGATGTCAGTAAGCATCCCTTGAAACTTGTGATACTTGATTGATGAATACGGTTCATCCCTTGCTTCGCCGATGTTGTAATACTTGATTGATGAATACGGTTCATCCCTTGCTTCGCCGATGTTGTAATACTTGATTGATGAATACGGTTCATCCTTTGTCTTGATAAAGTTTGATGCGTTTGTTTTGAAAGACCTCGGCTATATTCATGCAAACCTTTATTATTAGTACCATTCACTGTGTATCCAAGCTCACCCTCTCTATATATATATGTAGGTGATGAGCAGGACGTCGGCGACGCCTAGACTGTTTTTGAAAGCTTGTTTGGATTCTTGATTATGTCGGCTTTGTTTTTGTATTCACGTCGGCAATGCCATTTATTTCATGTCGGCGAATCTTGAAAATCATACTTCTTGACTTGTATTTACTGTATTTTGTATATGTCGGCTCAAGAAGCCTTTTGATCAAGATGTAATACGTATTTTGTTTGGTTGTATTCAAGTTGTAAGATGAATGACATTACATTTGATCTATGCACAGCTCTTATGGACCACTTGTATTTTAGATTATTGCTTCCGCATTTGTGAGCCCCGTTTATCATACTCTGATTATGTTAAGTTTTTTGAAAGTTGGCCTTCGGTAATTACGGATTACTGGCCATCACGGCACCAAACTACTAGGGGCGGTTTGGGGTCGTGACAGGTTTCTGGATTGAACTTTCATTTTTAATTTTATGCAACTTTCATTTTTATTTTTATTCAACTTCCATTTTTATTCAATTTACTTTGCTATTAGACTTCCTTTTTTAATTAATTTCCAAATAGATCGTTAAGGTATAGTGGTTTCTTGAATAAACTTCCATTTTTAATTTTCTCCAACTTTCATTTTTATTTTTATTCGACTTCCATTTTTATTCAAGTTATTTTTCAATTCAACTTCATTTTTTATTTAATTTCCAAATAGATCGTTAAGGTATAGTGGTTTCTTTAATGAACTTCCATTTTAAATTTTCTGCAACTTTCATTTTTATTTTTATTCGACTTCCATTTTTATTCAAGTTATTTTTCTATTCAACTTCATTTTTTTATTTAATTCCCAAATAGATCGTTAAGGTATAGTGGTTTCTTGAATGAACTTTCAATTTTAATTTTCTGCGACTTCCATTTCTATTTCTATTCAACGTCTTTTTTTATTCAAGTTATTTTTCTATTCAACTTCCTTTTTTATTTAATTTCCAAATAGATCGTTAAGGTATAGTGGTTTCATGAATGAACTTCCATTTTTAATTTTCTTCAACTTCCATTTTTATTTTTATTTAACTTCCTTTTTTATTCAAGTTTCTTTTCTACTCAATTTCTTTTTTTATTTAATTTCCAAATAGATCGTTAAGGTATAGTGGTTTCTGGATTGAACTTCCATTTTTAATTTTATGCAACTTTCATTTTTATTTTTATTCAACTTCCATTTTTATTCAATTTACTTTTCTATTAGACTTCCTTTTTTATTTAATTTCCAAATAGATCGTTAAGGTATAGTGTCTTCTTGAATAAACTTCCATTTTTAATTTTCTGCAACTTTCATTTTTATTTTTATTCGACTTCCATTTTTATTCAAGTTATTTTTCTATTCAACTTCGTTTTTTATTTAATTTCCAAATAGATCGTTAAGGTATAGTGGTTTCTTGAATAAACTTCCATTTTTAATTTTCTGCAATTTTCATTTTTATTTTTATTCGACTTCCATTTTTATTCAAGTTATTTTTCTATTCAACTTCATTTTTTATTTAATTTCCAAATAGATCGTTAAGGTATGGTGGTTTCTTGAATGAACTTTCAATTTTAATTTTCTGCAACTTCCATTTTTATTTCTATTCAACGTCTTTTTTTATTAAAGTTATTTTTCTATTCAACTTCTTTTTTTATTTAATTTCCAAATAGATCGTTAAGGTATAGTGGTTTCATGAATGAACTTCCATTTTTAATTTTCTTCAACTTCCATTTTTATTTTTATTTAACTTCCTTTTTTATTCAAGTTTCATTTCTACTCAATTTCCTTTTTTTATTTAATTTCCAAATAGATCGTTAAGGCATAGTGGTTTCTGGATTGAACTTCCATTTTTAATTTTATGCAATTTTCATTTTTATTTTTATTCAACTTCCATTTTTATTCAATTTACTTTTCTATTAGACTTCCTTTTTTATTTAATTTCCAAATAGATCATTAAAGTATAGTGGTTTCTTGAATAAACTTCCATTTTTAATTTTCTGCAACTTTCATTTTTATTTTTATTCGACTTCCATTTTTATTCAAGTTATTTTTCTATTCAACTTCTTTTTTTATTTAATTTCCAAATAGATCGTTAAGGTATAGTGGTTTCTTTAATGAACTTCCATTTTTAATTTTCTGTAACTTTCATTTTTATTTTTATTCGACTTCCATTTTTATTCAAGTTATTATTCTATTCAACTTCATTTTTTATTAGATTTCCAAATAGATCGTTAAGGTATAGTGGTTTCTTGAATGAATTTTCAATTTTAATTTTCTGCAACTTCCATTTTTATTTCTATTCAACGTCTTTTTTTATTCAAGTTATTTTTCTATTCAACTTCCTTTTTTATTTAATTTCCAAATAGATCGTTAAGGTATAGTGGTTTCATGAATGAACTTCCATTTTTAATTTTCTTCAACTTCAATTTTTATTTTTATTTAACTTCTTTTTTTATTCAAGTTTCTTTTCTACTCAATTTCCTTTTTTATTTAATTTCCAAATAGATCGTTAAGGTATAGTGGTTTCTTTAATGAACTTCCATTTTAAATTTTCTGCAACTTTCATTTTTATTTTTATTCGACTTCCATTTTTATTCAAGTTATTTTTCTATTCAACTTCTTTTTTTATTTAATTTCCAAATAGATCGTTAAGGTATAGTGGTTTCTTTAATGAACTTCCATTTTTAATTTTCTGCAACTTTCATTTTTATTTTTATTCGACTTCCATTTTTATTCAAGTTATTTTTCTATTCAATTTCATTTTTTATTTAATTTCCAAATAGATCGTTAAGGTATAGTGGTTTCTTGAATGAACTTTCAATTTTAATTTTCTGCAACTTCCATTTTTATTTCTATTCAACGTCTTTTTTTATTCAAGTTATTTTTCTATTCAACTTCCTTTTTTATTTAATTTCCAAATAGATCGTTAAGGTATAGTGGTTTCATGAATGAACTTCCATTTTTAATTTTCTTCAACTTCCATTTTTATTTTTTTTTAACTTCCTTTTTTATTCAAGTTTCTTTTCTACTCAATTTCCTTTTTTATTTAATTTCCAAATAGATCGTTAAGGTATAGTGGTTTCTGGATTGAACTTCCATTTTTAATTTTATGCAATTTTCCTTTTTATTTTTATTCAACTTTTCATTTTTATTCAATTTACTTTTCTATTAGACTTCCTTTTTTATTTAATTTCCAAATAGATCATTAAAGTATAGTGGTTTCTTTAATAAACTTCCATTTTTAATTTTCTGCAACTTTCATTTTTATTTTTATTCGACTTCCATTTTTATTCAGGTTATCTTTCTATTCAACTTCATTTTTTATTTAATTTCCAAATAGATCGTTAAGGTATAGTGGTTTCTTTAATAAACTTCCATTTTTAATTTTCTGCAACTTTCATTTTTATTTTTATTCGACTTCCATTTTTATTCAAGTTATTTTTCTATTCAACTTCATTTTTTATTTAATTTCCAAATAGATCGTTAAGGTATAGTGGTTTCTGGATTGAACTTCCAGTTTTAATTTTCATCAACTTTCATTTTTATTTTTATTTAACTTCCTTTTTCATTCAAGTTTCTTTTCTACTTAACTTCCTTTTTTAATTAATCTCCAAATAGTTCGTTAAGGTATAGTGGTTTCTGGATTGAAATTCCATTGTTAATTTTATGCAACATTCATTTTTATTTTTATTCACCTTCCATTTTTATTCAATTTACTTTTCTATTAAACTTCCTTTTTTATTTAATTTCCAAATAGATCGTTAAGTTATACTGGTTTCTTGAATGAACTTCCATTTTTAATTTTCTGCAACTTCCATTTTTATTTTTATTCGACTTCTATTTTTATGCAATTTACTTTTCTATTCAACTTCCTTTTTTATTTAATTTCCAAATAGATCGTTAAGGTATAGTGGTTTATTGAATGAATTTTCATTTTTAATTTTCTGCAACTTCCATTTTTATTTTTAAGTGACTTGGGTAACGCCCTCAAAAAAAATAACATTAAACCCATCAATATAGACATGCATTGATATATAAAAGTTCCACATTCTTCCATTTATCAGAATTTCATTACAAAAATTATTACATGTTAACGACAAAAGCAAATGCCCTAAAGGCTTACAGCTTTCCAAGTTAACACTTGGTTACAACAAAAGAGTACTAACTCATTTACACATTAAGCCCTTGGCTTGAATTTACATGTAATACGTCAAAAACAAAACGTCAAAGTGTGTCCGCCTCTAGCCTCCCAAGCTATGTCCTTGGAGGTGGCATGCTACCTGTACCTGAAAATGATATTCCCATATAGGGTGAGCCACAGCCCAGTAGAAACATACTAAACCAAATATGAACAATGACTAAAAGATTAGCAGTTGATAGATGGTTAACACTGATACTTTCCCTTATCTCACTTTACATTTTCATGACATACAAGTCCATATTACAACTCATTTTCCAATTCCTTTTCAATTCTCAAACTACAACCATGGCTCAGAACCTGGCCACACAACTCATATGAGACACTAACTCATATCAAACACTTCCCATTTCATATTAGATAAGCATACTAGCTATATCACACAACAACAGATAAGCATACAAGCTATATCATCACTTCCACAGATATGCATATGAGCACTATCACACTTCCAATGACAAGCATATGAGCTCTGTCAACACATTAATAGATAAGCATATGAGCTCTATCTATGGAGTCCATTCCCTATCTCCTCCCAACACATCCGGTTTAGAGGTCCATCCCCTATCTTCCCCTAAACCGTGGAGTACATCCCCTATCTCCTCCAACACAACACAATGCATATAAACAACAATTATACACATCATCACACAATACATAAATTTAATGTATTCTCTCAATCGTCAATCTCAATGACACATTCCAGTGATTAGTTACAGTTTGCCTAATCATCATGCATTGTCTACAACAATCACGACTATCTTCTACCGATAGCCCAAAGCAGTTATTTCTATACAGAAAATAAATGCAACAATGGATATATAATCAACATTTCAATTAGGTGAGCGATAAACAATCCAACTACACCCTTTAACCCCATACATTCCCAATCTCAACGATTCCACTTTATTTCCTCATTTCTCACAATTACTTATCCCAATTAATCCAACAATGTAATTAGGTCAGTTTCCATAATTAACATTTCAACCCTTAGGTCCCATTTTCATCAATGATTCAACATTTGTTTCCATTTCTCTATGCCAAACATACATCTAGGTTTATTATAAATAAAACCCCAACTTTTGTAAAAATAACACAAAAGCCCCAAACTCTCACAAAATTACCAAACCAACCCCAACTTCTCAAAATACTAAAATTTAAAGACAAAATCCATAGAGAGGAGTAGGATATCCCTACCTCAAATTCGAAGCTCCAAGGGAGAAGATGACAAAACCCAATCTGCTCCAAATCCCGAAATTTTCAGATTAAAAGGTAGCCCTCGACGATCAACAACTTTTTTGTAAAGGCCAAAGATGAGCAAATCACTCCTACTAGATCAAAACCTAGAGAGAAGGTAGTATCTAGAGAGAGAGGCTCAACAATGGTGTTTTTGGAAAAGTAGGAGAGAGAAGAGAAAGTGAAAAAGTGATTTGAAAAGTCAAAACCCGGAACTTAAACCCAGTCGCCCCGCTCGAGCGTCAACAATCCCGCTCGAGCGGCGGATGCACACTCCCAGAACTTTTACAGAACCAGGTCTCCGCTCGAGCTTCCAACTCCCCGCTCGAGCGTCACTCACACAACCCCGCTCGAGCGGCCAATCCCACGCTCGAGCGTCCAACCCTGCACAGGAAATACTGGATGGGTGCAATTCCCGCTCGAGCGCCAAAACCCCCGCTCGAGCGGACAGGTCAAAATCTGGGCAACTAGTTTTGGTTTCTAAACTCAACCAACCTGTAACAAACCTGCCCAACACATCCCATAACTCAAATACTAAGTAGAAAGGATGTAAACAAGATAATAAACAACTACTAACATCCACGGACACATGTCCGGATCACTGTATAACAAGGGTAAACCCGGGATCGCTATAACTTCCATTTTTATTCATGTTACTTTTCTGTTCAACTTCCTTTTTTATTTAATTTCCAAATAGATCGTTTACGTATAGTGGTTTCTGGATTGAACTTCTATTTTTAATTTTATGCAACTTTCATTTTTATTTTTATTCGTTTTCCATTTTTATTCAATTTATTATTCTATTAAACTTCCTTTTTTATTTAATTTCCAAATACATCATTAAAATATAGTGGTTTCTGGAATGAATTTCCATTTTTAATTTGCTGCAACTTCCAATTTTATTTTTATTTAACTTCCTTTTTCAATCAAGTTTCTTTTCTACTCAACTTCCTTTTTTATTTAATTTCCAAATAGATCGTTAAGGTATTGTGGCTTCTGGATTGAACTTCCACTTTTAATTTTATGCAACTTTCATTTTTATTTTTATTCAATTTCCATTTTTATTCTACTTACTTTTCTATTAAACTTCATTTTTTATTAAATTTCCAAATAGATCATTAAGGTATAGTGGTTTCTTGAATGAACTTCCATTTTTAATTTTCTGCAACTTCTATTTTTATTTTTATTCGACTTCCATTTTTATTCAAGTTATTTGTCTATTCAACTTCCTTTTTTATTTAATTTCCAAATAGATCGTTAAGGTATAGTGGTTTTTGAATGAACTTCCATTTTTAATTTTCTGCAACTTCTATTTTTATTCTTATTTAACTTCCTTTTTCAATCAGTTTCTTTCTACTCAACTTCCTTTTTTATTTAATTTCCAAATCGATCGTTAAGGTATAGTGGTTTCTGGATTGAACTTCCATTTTTAATTTTATGCAACTTTCATTTTTATTTTTATACAACTTCCATTTTTATTCAATTTACTTTTCAATTAAACTTCCTTTTTTAATTAATTTCCAAATAGATCGTTAAGGTATAGTGGTTTCTTGAATGAACTTCCATTTTTAATTTTCTGCAACTTCCATTTTTATTTTTATTCGACTTCCATTTTTATTCAAGTTATTTTTCTATTTAACTTCCTTTTTTATTTAATTTGCAAATAGATCGTTAAGGTATAGTGGTTTCTTGAATGAACTTCCATTTTTAATTTTCTGCAACTTCCATTTTTATTCTTATTTAACTTCCTTTTTCAATCAGTTTCTTTTCTACTCAACTTCCTTTTTTATTTAATTTCCAAATAGTTCGTTAAGGTATAGTGGTTTCTGGATTGAGCTTTCATTTTTATTTTTATTCAACTTCCATTTTTATTCAATTTACTTTTCTATTAAACTTCCTTTTTTTATTTAATTTCCAAATAGATCGTTAAAGTATAGTGGTTTCTTGAATGAACTTCCATTTTTAATTTTCTGCAACTTCCATTTTTATTTTTATTCGACTCCCATTTTTATTCAAGTTATTTTTCTGTTCAACTTCCTTTTTTAATTAATTTCCAAATAGATCGTTAAGGTATAGTGGTTTCTTGAATGAACTTCCATTTTTAATTTTCTGCAACTTCCATTTTTATTGTTATTCGACTTCATTTTTATTCAAGTTATTTTTCATTTTAACTTCATTTTTTATTTAATTTCCAAATAGATCGTTAAGGTATAGTGGTTTTTTGAATGAACTTCCATTTTTATTCTTATTTAACTTCCTTTTTCAATCAGTTTCTTTTCTACTCAACTTCCTTTTTTATTTAATTTCCAAATAGATCGTTAAGGTATAGTGGTTTCTGGATTGAACTTTCATTTTTAATTTTATGCAACTTTCATTTTTATTTTTATTCAACTTCCATTTTTATTCAATTTACTTTTCTATTAAACTTCCTTTTTTATTTAATTTCAAAATAGATCGTTAAGGTATAGTGGTTTCTTGAATGAACATCCATTTTTAATTTTCTGCAACTTCCCTTTTTATTTTTATTCGACTTCCACTTTTATTCAAGTTATTTTTCTATTCAACTTCCTTTTTTAATTAATTTCCAAATAGATCGTTAAGGTATAGTGGTTTTTTGAATGAACTTCCAATTTTAATTTTCTGCAACTTCCATTTTTATTTCTATTCAACTTCTTTTTTTATTCAAGTTTCTTTTCTATTCAACTTCCTTTTTTATTTAATTTCCTAATAGATCGTTAAGGTATATTGGTTTCTGGATTGAACTTCCATTTTTAATTTTATGAAACTTTCACTTTTATTTTTATTCAACCTCCATTTTTAATCAATTTACTTTTCTATTAAGCTTCCTTTTTTATTTAATTTCCAAATAGATAGTTAAGTTATAGTGGTTTCTTTAATGAACTTCAATTTTTAATTTTGTGGAACTTCCATTTTTATTTTTATTCAACTTCCATTTTTATTCAAGTTATTTTTCTTTTCAACTTCCTTTTTTATTTAACTTCCAAATAGATCGTTAAGGTATAGTGGTTTCTTGAATGAACTTCCATTTTTAATTTTCTGCAACTTCCATTTTTATTTTTGTTTAACTTCCTTTTTTATTCAAGTTTCTTTTCTACTCAAGTTCCTTTTTTGTGTAACTTCCAAATAGATCGTTAAGGTATAGTGGTTTCTGGATTGAACTTCCATTTTTAATTTTCTACAACTTCCATTTTTATTTTTATTCAACTTCCATTTTTATTCAATTCACTTTTCTATAAAACTTCCTTTTTAATTTAATTTCGAAATAGATCCTTAAGGTATATTGGTTTCTTGAATGAACTTCCATTTTTAATTTTCTGCAACTTCCATTTTTAATTTTATTCGACTTCCATTTTTATTCAAGTTATTTTTTTATTCAACTTCTTTTTTTATTTCATTTCCAAATAGATCGTTAAGGTATAGTGTTTTCTTGAATGAACTACCATTCTTAATCTTCAGCAACTTCTAT
Source organism: Camellia sinensis (assembly GCF_055761805.1). Classification (NCBI taxonomy): domain Eukaryota; kingdom Viridiplantae; phylum Streptophyta; class Magnoliopsida; order Ericales; family Theaceae; genus Camellia; species Camellia sinensis. Next base: position 7,358,493 of record NC_138962.1, on the reverse strand, counting down.
TTTTATTCTTATTTAACTTTCATTTTCAATCAGTTTCTTTTCTACTCAACTTCCTTTTTTATTTAATTTCCAAATAGATCGTTAAGGTATAGTGGTTTCTGGATTGAACTTTCATTTTCAATTTTATGCAACGTTCATTTTTATTTTTATTCAACTTCCATTTTTATAGCGATCCCGGATTTACCCTTGTTGTACAGAGATCCGGACATGCGCCCGTGGATGATAGTAATTGATTATTACCTGGTGTACATCCTTTCTTTCTTTGTATTTGAGTTATAGGATGTGTTGGGCAGGTTTGTTATAGGTTGGTTGAGTTTAGAAACCAAAACTAGTTGCCCAGATTTTGACCCGTCCGCTCGAGCGGGGAAAACACCCATCCAGTATTTCCTGTGCAGTGTTGGACGCTCGAGCGGGAGGTTGGCCACTCGAGCGGGATATTGTGAGTGACGCTCAAGCGGGGCTTCGAGCGCTCGAGTGGGAATCTGTTGTGTCGAGATGCTGGGAGAGTGCATCCGGCGCTCGAGCGTGAGTTTGGCCGCTCGAGCGGGAGTCTGTGAGTGCCGCTCGAGCGGGGATTTTGACGCTCGAGGGGGGCGACTGGGTTTAAGTTCCGAGTTTTGACTTTTCAAATCACTTTTTCACTTTCTCTTCTCTCTCCTACTTTTCCAAAAACACCATTGTTGAGCCTCTCACTCTAGAACTCTACCTTCTCTCTAGGTTTTGATCTAGTAGGAGTGATTTGCTCATCTTTGGCCTTTACAAAAAAGTTGTTGATCGTCGAGGGCTACATTTTAATATGAAAATTTCGGGATTTGGAGCACGTTGGGTTTTGTCATCTTCTCCCTTGGGGCTCCGGATTTGAGGTAGGGATATCCTACTCCTCTCTATGGATTTTGTCTTTAAATTTTAGTATTTTGAGATGTTGGGGCTGGTTTGGTAATTTTGTGAAAGTTTGGGGCTTTTGTGTTATTTTACAAAAGTTGGGATTTTATTTATAATAAGCCTAGATGCATGTTTAGCATGGAAAAGTGAAATTAATGTTATAACATTAATGAAAATGGAACCTAAGGGTTGTAATGTTAATTATGAAAAATGCCCTAATTACATTGGTTAATTAATTTGTAAAATTAATTGTGAGAAATGAGGAATTGAATTGGGAATGTTGAGATTGGAAATATATGGAATTAAGGGTGTAGTTGGATTTTATGTCATTCACCTAGTTGGAAATGTTGATTTTATATCCATTTGTTGCATTTATTTTCTGTATAGAAATAACTGCTTTGGGCTATCGGTGGAGGATAGTCGTGATTGTTGTAGACAATGCATGATGATTAGGCAAACGGAAACTAATCACTGGAATGAGTCATTGAGTATGATGATTGAAAGAACACGTTAAATTTATGTGTTGCGTGATGATGTGTATAATGATTGTTTATATGCATTGTGTTGTGTTGGAGGAGATAGGGGATGTACTCCACGGTTTAGGGGAAGATAGGGGATGGACCTCTAAATCGGATGTGTTGGGAGGAGATAGGGGATGGACTCCGTAGATAGAGCTCATATGCTTATCTAGTAATGTGTTGACAGAGCTCATATGCTTGTCATTGGAAGTGTGATAGTGCTAATATGCATATCTGTGGAAGTGATGATATAGCTTGTATGCGTATCTGTTATTGTGTGATATAGCTAATATGCTTATCTGTTGTGAAATGGGAAATGATTGATATGAGTTACTATCTCATATGAGTTGTCTGGCCAGGTTCTGAGCCATGGTTGTAAATTGAGAATTGAAAGGAATTGGAAAATGGAATGTAATATGGACTTGTATGCCATGAAACCGTAAAGTGTGATAAGAGAAAGTATCAGTGTTGGCCATCTATCAACTGCTAATCTTTTAGTCATTGTTCATATTTGGTTTAGTGTATTTCTACTGGGCTGTGGCTCACCCGATATGGGAATATCATTTTCAGGTACAGGTAGCATGCCACCTCCAAGGACATAGCTTGGGAGGCCAGAGGCGGACACACTTTTGTCGTTTTATTTTTGGTGTATTACATGTAAATTCAAGCCAAGGGCTTAATGTGTAAATGAGTTAGTACTCTTTTGTTGTAACCAAGTGTTAACTTGGAAAGCTATAAGCCTTTAGGGCATTTGCTTTTGTCGTTAACATGTAATACTTTTTGTAATGAAACTCTGATGAATGGAAGAGTGTGGAACTTTTATTTATCAATGTATGTCTTTATTGTTGGGTTTTATGTTATTATTTTGAGGGTGTTACAACTTGGTATCAAAGCGTACCGGGTTCGAATACTTTGGGTACGTGGGAAGTGATTAGGATCACAATGGGTTTGTCTCGCTTGATAGAGACTTAGATGTAGTGTCATATGCTATGTGTTTAATTGATAACATGCTTATGTGTTTATTTGGGTTTGGGATTTAATTTCTAGGATGTTGATTGGATCCTTGGGTTTCTGGGAGTCTTGTTGGAAAGGCACTTGATCAATGCCGTTTCTAACCGAAACTCTAGTAACGCCTTGGGACTATCATTATCCGGAAATGAAATTCGTAGGTGCTTATGTGTTTATGTGCTTACGTGGAGTGAATTACAATTGTCCATGCATTAGGACGTGAGTGTTTAGCTTTGGCACATTTGTGAATGTGCTAACGTTCTGTATTACCTTTATTAGGATGTCAGGACGAGGAAGAGGTGCTAGGCGTGGTAGACCTGCGAGGCAGGAAGTGCCGTTACCGGAGGAGGTTCCGGCAGTACAGGAGGGAGTTAGTCAGGCCAACGTGGCCGAGCCAGTGGGTCAACAGGCTATGAGTGCCTTGGCACGAGAGATAGCAGGAGCTTTGGGTATTCTCAGAGCAGGGAATCAGGCAGCTGAGGTAGGGCCCTCCTTCCTGAAGAGAGAGTTCTTCCGATCTAACCTGGAGGAGTTTGTTGGGGATCCTAAGGAGCCGCTGAAGGCTGACGAGTGGCTAGAACAGATGAGTAAGACGTTCGAGATGCTTGGCATCGAGGACGGAGCATTGAAAGTGACCTTGGCATCCTTCCAGCTGAAGGGAGATGCGGGTCAATGGTGGAAGTACGAGAAGGCTCGTGTTGGTGGTACATGGGAGGCGTTTGTAAATGCTTTCCAGGAGAGGTTCTTATCTGCAGTGGCTAGGGAGAAGCTGAGGGATCAGTTTAGCCGGCTTAATCAGCAGGGTATGTCTGTGGCAGAGTTTGAGGCCACTTTCACTAGCTTGTCCAGGTTTGCACCTGAGTTGGTGGCGTCTGAAGAACGCCGTTGCTATGAGTTTGAGCAGAAGTTGAGGCGGGGTCTCAAGCTGAGAGTTGGTGGGTCTTACATCCGAGAGTATAGACACTTAGTGGATACTGCAGCTCATATGGAGCTTATGATGCAGAAGGAGGATGAGGGGCAAAGAGGTAGAGGGGTTCTAACCCTCAGCAGTCACAGGGAGGAGTTGCTAGATCGACCTTTCCAGTGCCGAGTGCAGGCTCGGGGAGAGGTAGTCAGGGAGGCCTGACTTGTTTTACGTATGGCCAGCTGGGTCACAAGTCTTCAGTTTGCCCGCAGAAGGGAGGGGGTCAGCGAGCTGCTTCCTCTTCAGCTAGACCTCAGGTCAGGGCCAGAGTCAGGGCAGAGGCCAGTCTTTGTCTTGTTATCAGTGTGGTCAGTCGGGGCACCTGAAGAGGTATTGCCCGCAGTTGAGTGCCACATCGGGAGCGTCTGGTTCTAGGCAGACGTAGGGATTTCAGCCAGCTCAGTCTGTGCAGGCCTCGAGGGCCAATCCGGGAGCTTCGTCATCCCAGTCAGTGCAGCAGTCGTATGCTCCGAGGGGTGAGTAGGTAGACCAGGGGCCTACGGGGCGCGTGTATGCTATTACCGCGCAGGATTTAGTACCGGCTCCATCAGTAGTGAGAGGTACTTTTCTGTTTTGCAACTCGATTGCTAGCGTGTTGATTGACACGGGTGCATCTCATTCTTTTGTATCTGCTGCATTTGCATCTGTTTTGGAATTGGAGTTAGCACAGTTAGCATCTCCTATTTGTGTGGTATCACCTATTGGTGGTGAGTTGATCTTGAAACAGGGTGTTAGAGGTTGTGATATAGAGGTCGCCGACCACAGGCTTCCTTTTCCGTTTGTTGTCATGCTCATGAAGGGCTTTGATGTTATTTTGGGTATGGACTGGCTATCGTCATACTGGGCTGTTATCGATTGCTACCGCCAGAGGGTCACGTTATGTACCTTGAGCGTGGAGTGGTTCCATTTATTGGGAGACCGGGTTGGTAGTGTTTTGCCACCGGGGTATGATTCGCGAGGGCGAAGTGAGCTTAGTGGTCTACTTGCTAGCTTTGAGAGTGGTGAGTGTGATGAGACCTGTGTTGTGTTTCCGAGAGTGGTTTGTGAGTACTCGGATGTCTTTCCCGAGGACCTTGTTAGTTTGCCACCTCATCGAGAGATAGAGTTCTCTATTGATTTAGTGCCCAGCACGGCGCCGATTTCTATGGCACCTTATCGTTTTGCTCCAGCAGAGTTGGTTGAGTTGAAAGTTCAGCTCCAGGAATTGCTAGATAAGGGTTTTGTTCGCCCTAGTGTTTCACCGTGGGGAGCACCGGCCCTCTTTGCTAAAAAGAAAGATGGTGCCTTGAGATTGTGTATTGACTACCGAAAGTTGAATCGGGCTACGGTTAAGAATAAGTACCCTATGCCCCGTATAGATGATTTGTTTGACCAGTTGAAGGGTTCCCGTTGTTTCTCTAAGATAGACCTGAGATCGGGTTACCACCAGTTGAGGGTCAGGGAAGAGGATATTCCGAAGACGACATTCCGTACGCGGTATGGCCATTATGAGTTTCTGGTGATGCCATTTGGGCTTACCAATGCACTGGCAGTCTTTATGGACTTGATGAACCAGATTTTTCGGGAGTTCTTAGATCGATTTATGGTTGTCTTCGTGGACGACATTCTTATCTATTCGCCTTCTGAGGAGGAGCACGAGGAACACTTGAGAGTGGTGCTTGAGTTGCTTAGAGCCCATAGGCTGTATGCCAAGTTTGGAAAGTGTGAGTTCTGGCTGAGGGAAGTCAAATTCTTAGGCCACGTGGTATTCGGGGAAGGGGTGTCTGTTGATGCATCCAAGGTTGAGGCAGTGCAGGATTGGGCACAGCCTAAGAGTGTGTTTGAGATCCGCAGTTTTCTGGGATTAGCTGGGTATTACCGTCGGTTTGTGAAAGATTTCTCCAGGCCAGCTTCTCCGTTGACTAGATTGACTCGGAAGGGAGTCAAATTTGTGTGGAGTGAGACTTGTGAAAAGTCATTCCAAGAGTTAAAAGTTAGATTGACCACCGCTCCGGTTTTGATTATTCCGGAGAGAGGGTTGGGTTATGCGGTTTATTGTGATGCCTCACGAGAGGGTTTGGGTTGTGTGTTGATGCAAGAGGGGAAAGTGGTAGCTTATGGCTCACGTCAGTTGAAAATACACGAGAAGAATTACCCTACACACGACCTAGAGTTAGCAGCAGTGATCTTTGCCTTGAAAATCTGGAGGCACTACCTTTATGGTGAGAAGTTCGAGGTGTTCTCGGACCACAAGAGTTTAAAGTATCTGTTTACGCAGAGGGACTTGAATTTGAGGCAGAGGAGGTGGATGGAGTTCATTGAGGACTACGACTTTGAGTTACATTATCACCCGGGAAAGGCCAATGTTGTGGCCGATGCCCTTAGTAGGAAATCCATTAGTGATGTAGCTTGTATAGCCATCCGGGAATGGGAGATGTTGGGAGCACTTGGCGAGTTTGATTTGCTACTGGGCGAATCTGTTGGGGCTGAGGCCTTGTTTTCCGTTGTCGCGCAGCCCACAATTGTGACTAGAGTGTTAGAGGCACAGAGAGGTGACCTTGAGGTAGGATCCCTCCGGGAGAAGATCTCCAGTGGGAAGGTTGAGAAGGGTTTGACGGTGTATCCCGACCTGAGTGTGAGATACCGAGACCGTTTGTTCGTGCCGAAGTCTTGCCGAGAGGAAGTACTCCGAGAGTTCCATCATTCATGTCTTACGGTGCATCCGGGAGGCACTAAGATGTACCGGGATTTGGGTCGCCAGTTTTGGTGGCGGGGTATAAAGAGAGATGTGGCTGTTTTCGTATCGAAGTGCCTTACTTGCCAGCAAGTGAAGGCTGAGCATCAGAGGCCAGCGGGTTTGTTGCAACCCTTGCCTATTGCCGAGTGGAAGTGGGAGCATATCACTATGGACTTCGTTGTAGGTCTTCCGAGGACTCAGCGGGGTAGTGATGCCATTTGGGTGGTTGTAGACCGGTTGACTAAGTCGGCGCACTTCATTCCTATGCGCGTGAGAGATTCGGTAGATCATCTTGCCGACTTGTATATTCAGGACATAGTGAGATTGCACGGGGTCCCAGTGACGATCGGCTCAGATAGAGATCCTCGTTTTACTGCTAGGTTGTGGCAGAGTTTGCAGAGTGCCTTGGGCACTAAGTTGACCTTTAGTACGGCTTATCATCCTCAGACTGACGGGCAGTCCGAGCGTATTATTCAGATCCTTGAGGATATGCTTCGAGGGTGTGTCCTAGACTTCAGTGGGACGTGGGTGAGGCACTTGCCATTGGTGGAGTTCGCCTACAACAACAGTTTTCAGTCTAGTATCGGTATGGCACCGTTTGAGGCCTTGTATGGCCGACCGTGTAGGTCTCCAGTTTGTTGGGCCGAGGTGGGTGATGCACCTTTGTTGGGTCCGGAGTTAGTTAGGGAGACGACGGAGAAAGTTGAGCTTATCCGTAGGAGGCTTGTTACAGCCCAGAGTCGCCAAAAGAGTTATGCCGACCGTAGGAGGAGGCCTTTGGCGTTTGAGGTAGGTGATCATGTCTTTCTGAAGATATCACCTAGGCGAGGTTTGATGAGGTTTGGGAAGAGTGGGAAGTTATCCCCTCGGTTTATTGGACCTTTTGAGATCCTTGAGAGGATTGGCGAGGTTGCTTATCGGTTAGCTTTACCGCCGCAGTTGTCCGGAGTACATGACGTGTTTCATGTGAGTATGCTTCGGAAGTACGAGCTGGATCCATCGCATGTATTAGATTGGACCGACTTAGGGGTAGATGAGGATGCCTCGTATGAGGAGAGACCAGTTCGGGTCTTGGATAGACGGGATCAAGTCATGCGTGGCAAGACCATCCCTTTAGTGAAGGTTTTGTGAAAACATCACGGAGTGGAGGAAGCCACTTGGGAACGTGAGTTGGAAGTCCGTGAGAAATATCCGGACTTGTTTGTTGATATGTAATCTTGTATTTAGATTTTGAACTATTGTTGAACTTAAGAGCTTTTATATATGTCTTAAGTTGTGAAACATTGAGAATGTTTTGGTTTATTGGAAGTATGTTTAAGAACTTGCCTCATATGGAAGTTGAATGTAACATTATATATGTTGAATATATTGTTGAAATCGGAAAGGAAATGCGTAATGTTGATGCATGTTGAAAGTGCATATGTTGTTTATGTAGCAACCCTCACCTTAGTCTTGTCATACTTGCATACATTCATGCATGATCTTGCCTTGTTATGTTAATTTGAAGGTTTTGCCTTGCCTTGTTTTGTTTAAGTATTGCTTGCGTGTTTTTGTTCCTTGTTCGGTGTGTGTGTGGCCGAGGTCACCTTGAGCTTAGTTGCCTCTGAACCTTTGTACTTAGAACTGTTTTGAGACCTTGGTCGACCCCCACCTTCACCCGGGCTTGTTGCCGAGATGTTTTGCACTTAGTGAACCTTGTCCGCAGGCAGGTATGGCCTAGGCCGAAATGTGGCACACCCCGGCCAAGGTGTGGCACAGCTTAGTCAAGTGTCGTCCTCCCTAGCCGATGTCCTTGTTACCCTGTTGCCGGATCCTTGATTTGAGCTGATATCATTAATTGCCGATGTGTCTTACCCAGCTTGCTGCATACGCTTTGTCAGAGACTTGTCTTATCTATCAATCACCTTTTTAAGTTGAGCCAACCCGGTAGCACCACGTGTCCGAGCTGATAGTTAAGACAGCCGGAAGACTTAGAAACAAATCATTTTTGGTCTCAAATCTTTGTTTTTAGATAGAGAAGCTCTAGAGAGGAGGAAGAGAAGTTCTTGAGTGAGAGCAAGTCTTCCAAGCTTGATCTTCGTGGTTTGATCCGTTGGATTCGAGTTTTGAGGTTAGAATCTTGATCTACTTTGATTGTTGTTGCTGATCATCTAGCTGCATTGCATGATCGAATCTGTTTTGCATGTCATGCATCGATTTGAAGTTGGTTTTGGAAAGAGAAAATGGTTTTCATGTGTTCTTGAAAAAAGTCTCGTTTTGATCCGAAAGTTTGGAACGAAAACCATGTTTTTGTGTTTGATTCTTGCATGACCTTCTTGTATGGGTACCCAGGTCCATGTTTTGAACTCATGGAATGAAATCTCAGACTTTTGTAACGAGTTTTGATCTTGCATTCATCTTTCTCATGATCATGTTTATCATGATCTGCATGTTCTTCAAAGGGAAACCCAGGTTTTCCCGACTTTGCTTTTGAATGAGGCCAACGGGACCACACCTCGGCAAGGATGTGTGGGACCTCGGCAAAGACCTGGTTAGTACCCAGTGTGTGTTCTCATGAGACGGGAGCAGTGTTTAAACTCCCAGCATGTTTTGCTTGGTTATTGACTTGGATCTGGTGAGGATGCCGAGATCATCTGCATGCTTATGAGGCTTGTTTTGAGAATGTGGTTTGCCATGTGATTTGTAGGACCTTGATCTTCGCTTCGAGCCTACACCCGAGGAAAACTATGTGAGTGGTATTATTGATAAAGCTATGTTATACTGTTTGATAAATCTTGCTTTGCTTTGTTTTGACGAAAGTATTTGTTAAGCATGAATGGATAGCTCTGTTTTGATGTACCAAGTATAAGCTTTGTTTTGATGTTATTCTTGGAAAGTCCCTTGTGCTGGAGGACTCTAAACTTTCGCAGCACTAAGTATAAAAGGATACGGTCCTTTCTTGGAAGTTCTATTATGTTAAATCGGGCTACGGGCCTAAGTAACACAAGTTCTATTATGTTAAATCGGGCTACGGGCCTAAGTAACACAAGTTCTATTATGTTAAATCGGGCTACGGGCCTAAGTAACACAAGTCCCTTGTGCTGGAGGACTATAATCTTTCGCAGTACCTTCGACCAATCGATTACGGATCGTACAGTCTTTGTTTTGCCACAGACGGTTTACCGCGTGGGCTTGTTGTTTGATAAAGCTTGATTTGTGTTTTGCCGATGTCAGTGAGCATCCCTTGAGACTTGTAAGACTTTGATAGATGAATACGGTTCATCCCTTGTTTTGGTAAAGTTTTGACGTGTTTTTCTTTAGAAGGATCTCGATATATATATTCCTATGATTTTGGCATGTTTGGTTTGAAAGACTTCGGCTATATTCATGCAAAACCTTTATTTCTAGTACCATTCACTGAGTATCCAAGCTCACCCTCCCTATGTATATATGTAGGTGATGAGCAGGACGTCGGTGACGCCTAAACTGTTTTTGAAAGCTTGTTTTGGATCCATGATTATGTCGGCTTTGTTTTTGTATTCACGTCGGCGATGTCATTTATTTCATGTCGGCGAATCTTGAAAATCATGCTTCTTGACTTGTATTCACTGTATTTTGTATATGTCGGCTCGAGAAGCCTTTTGATCAAGATGTAACATGTATTTTGCTTTGTTGTATTCAAGTTATAAAGATATATGCCATTACATTGGATCTATGCACCGCTCTTATGGACCACTTGTATTTTAGATTATTGCTTCCGCATTTGTGAGCCCCGTTTATTATACTCTGATTGTGTTAAGTTTTTGAAAGTTGGCCTTCGCTTATCCCGGATTACTGGCCATCACGGCACCAAACTACTAGGGGCGGTTTGGGGTCGTGACAGTTTACATATTGTGAAATGCCTCTTGTTAAAGGGATGGGACGACCAGTAATGGGTCAAATTGTTGAATGTTAAAATGTAACATTGTTAAAAGTGGAGGAAAACCTGTTTTTTTTTTAACTTATGCTTAATTTCGGGGACAAAATTCTTTAAGGGGGGGAGGTTATAGCGATCCCGGATTTACCCTTGTTGTACAGAGATCCGGACATGCATCCGTGGATGATAGTAATTGATTATTACCTGGTGTACATCCTTTCTTTCTTTGTATTTGAGTTATAGGATGTGTTGGGCAGGTTTGTTACAGGTTGGTTGAGTTTAGAAACCAAAACTAGTTGCCCAGATTTTGACCCGTCCGCTCGAGCGGGGGTTTTGGAGCTCGAGCGGGCAAAACACCCATCCAGTATTTCCTGTGCAGTGTTGGACGCTCGAGCGGGATATTGTGAGTGACGCTCGAGCGGGGCTTCGAGCGCTCAAGTGGGAATCTGTTGTGTCGAGATGCTGGGAGAGTGCATCCGGCGCTCGAGCGTGAGTTTGGCCGCTCGAGCGGGAGTCTGTGAGTGCCGGTCGAGCGGGGAGTTTGACGCTCGAGCGGGGCGACTGGGTTTAAGTTCCGATTTTTGACTTTTCAAATCACTTTTTCACTTTCTCGTCTCTCTCCTACTTTTCCAAAAACACCATTGTTGAGCCTCTCACTCTAGAACTCTACATTCTCTCTAGGTTTTGATCTAGTAAGAGTGATTTGCTCATCTTTGGCCTTTACAAAAAAGTTGTTGATCGTCGAGGGCTACATTTTAATCTGAAAATTTCGGGATTTGGAGCACGTTAGGTTTTGTCATCTTCTCCCTTGGGGCTCCGGATTTGAGGTAGGGATATCCTACTCCTCTCTATGGATTTTGTCTTTAAATTTTAGTATTTTTAGATGTTAGGGCTGGTTTGGTAATTTTGTGAAAGTTTGGGGCTTTTGTGTTATTTTACAAAAGTTAGGGTTTTATTTATAATAAGCCTAGATGCATGTTTAGCATGGAAAAGTGAAATTAATGTTATAACATTAATGAAAATGGAACCTAAGGGTTGTAATGTTAATTATGGAAAATGCCCTAATTACATTGGTTAATTAATTTGTAAAATTAATTGTGAGAAATGAGGAATTGAATTGGGAATGTTGAGATTGGAAATATATGGGATTAAGGGTGTAGTTGGATTTTATGTCACTCACCTAGTTGGAAATGTTGATTTTATATCCATTTGTTGCATTTATTTTCTGTATAGAAATAACTGCTTTGGGCTATCGGTGGAGGATAGTCGTGATTGTTGTAGACAATGCATGATGATTAGGCAAACGGAAACTAATCACTGGAATGAGTCATTGAGTATGATGATTGAAAGAACACGTTAAATTTATGTGTTGCGTGATGATGTGTATAATGATTGTTTATATGCATTGTGTTGTGTTGGAGGAGATAGGGGATGTACTCCACGGTTTAGGGGAAGATAGGGGATGGACCTCTAAACCGGATGTGTTGGGAGGAGATAGGGGATGGACTCCGTAGATAGAGCTCATACGCTTATCTAGTAATGTGTTGACAGAGCTCATATGCTTGTCATTGGAAGTGTGATAGTGCTAATCTGCATATCTGTGGAAGTGATGATATAGCTTGTATGCATATCTGTTGTTGTGTGATATAGCTAATATGCTTATCTGTTGTGAAATGGGAAATGATTGATATGAGTTACTGTCTCATATGAGTTGTCTGGCCAGGTTCTGGGCCATGGTTGTAAATTGAGAATTGAAAGGAATTGGAAAATGGAATGTAATATGGACTTGTATGCCATGAAACCGTAAAGTGTGATAAGAGAAAGTATCAGTGTTGGCCATCTATCAACTGCTAATCTTTTAGTCATTGTTCATATTTGGTTTAGTGTATTTCTACTGGACTGTGGCTCACCCGATATGGGAATATCATTTTCAGGTACAAGTAGCATGCCACCTCCAAGGACATAGCTTGGGAGGCCAGAGGCGGACACACTTTTGTCGTTTTATTTTTGGTGTATTACATGTAAATTCAAGCCAAGGGCTTAATGTGTAAATGAGTTAGTACTCTTTTGTTGTAACCAAGTGTTAACTTGGAAAACTGTAAGCCTTTAGGGCATTTGCTTTTGTCGTTAACATGTAATACTTTTTGTAATGAAACTCTGATGAATGGAAGAGTGTGGAACATTTATATATCAATGTATGTCTTTATTGTTGGGTTTTATGTTATTATTTTGAGGGCGTTACAATTTTTATTCAATTTACTTTTCTATTGAACTTCCTTTTTTATTTAATTTTCTAATAGATCGTTAGGGTATAGTGGTTTCATGAATGAACTTCTATTTTCAATTTTCTGCAACCTCCATTTTTATTTTTATTCGACTTCCATTTTTATTCAAGTTATTTTTCTATTCAACTTCATTTTTTATTTAATTTCCAAATAGATCGTTAAGGTATAGTGGTTTCTTGAATGAACTTCCATTTTTAATTTTCTGCAACTTCCATTTTTATTCTTATTTAACTTCCTTTTTCCATCAGTTTCTTTTCTACTCAGCTTCCTTTTTTATTTAATTTCCAAATAGATCGTTAAGGTATAGTGGTTTCTGGATTGAACTTTCATTTTAAATTTTATGCAACTTTCATTTTTATTTTTATTCAACTTCCTTTTTAATTCAATTTACTTTTCTATTAAACTTCCTTTTTATTTAATTTCCAAATAGATCGTTAAGGTATAGTGGTTTCTTGAATGAACTTCCATTTTTCATTTTATGCAACTTCCATTTTTATTTTTATTCGATTTCCATTTTCATTTAAGTTATGTTTCTATTCAACTTCCTTTTTTAATTAATTTCCAAATAGATCGTTAAGGTATAGTGGTTTCTTCAATGAGCTTCCAATTTTAATTTTCTGCAACTTCCATTTTTATTTCTATTCAACTTCTTTTTTTATTCAAGTTTCTTTTCTATTCAACTTCCATTTTTATTTAATTTCCAAATAGATCGCTAAGGTATACTGGTTTCTGGATTGAACTTCCATTTTTAATTTTATGAAACTTTCACTTTTGTTTTTATTCAACTTCCATTTTTAATCAATTTACTTTTCTATTAATCTTCCTTTTTTATTTAATTTCCAAATAGATCGTTAAGGTATAGTGGTTTCTTTAATGAACTTCCATTTTTAATTTTCTACAACTTCCATTTTTATTTAATTTCCAAATAGATCGTTAAGGTATAGTGGTTTCTGGATTGAACTTTCATTTTTAATTTTATGCAACTTTCATTTTTATTTTTATTCAACTTCCATTTTTATTCAATTTACTTTTCAATTAAACTTTCTTTTTTATTTAATTTCCAAATAGATCGTTAAGGTATAGTTGTTTCTTGAATGAACTTCCATTTTTCATTTTCTGCAACTTCCATTTTTATTTTTATTCGACTTACATTTTTATTCAAGTTATTTTTCTATTCAACTTCCTTTTTTAATTAATTTCCAAATAGATCGTTAAGGTATAGTGGTTTCTTGAATGAACTTCCAATTTTAATTTTTTGCAACTTCCATTTTTATTTCTATTCAACTTCTTTTTTTATTCAAGTTTCTTTTCTATTCAACTTCCTTTTTTATTTAATTTCCAAATAGATCGTTATTGTGTACTGGTTTCTGGATTGAACTTCCATTTTTAATTTTATGAAACTTTCACTTTTATTTTTATTCAACCTCCATTTTTAATCAATTTACTTTTCTATTAATCTTCCTTTTTTATTTAATTTCCAAATAGATCGTTAAGGTATAGTGGTTTCTTTAATGAACTTCCATTTTTAATTTTATGGAACTTCCAATTGTATTTTTATTCAGCTTCCATTTTTATTCAAGTTATTTTTCTATTCAACTTCCTTTTTTATTTAACTTCCAAATAGATCGTTAAGGTACATTTGCTTCTTGAATGAACCTCCATTTTTAATTTTCTGCAGCTTCCATTTTTATTTTTATTTAACTTCCTTTTTTATTCAAGTTTCTTTTCTACTCAAGTTTCTTTTTGGTGTAATTTCCAAATAAATCGTTAAGGTATAGTGGTTTCTGGATTGAACTTCCATTTTTAATTTTCTGCAACTTCCATTTTTATTTTTCTTCAACTTCCATTTTTATTCAATTTACTTTTCTATTGAACTTCCTTTTTTATTTAATTTCCAAATAGATCGTTAAGATATAGTGGTTTCATGAATGAACTTCCATTTTTAATTTTCTGCAACCTCCATTTTTATTTTTATTCGACTTCCATTTTTATTCAAGTTATTTTTCTATTCAACTTCATTTTTTTTTAATTTCCAAATAGATCGTTAAGGTATAGTGGTTTCTTGAATGAACTGCCATTTTTAATTTTCTGCAACTTTCATTTTTATTCTTATTTAACTTCCTTTTTCCATCAGTTTCTTTTCTACTCAACTTCCTTTTATATTTAATTTCCAAATAGATCGTTAAGGTATAGTGGTTTCTGGATTGAACTTTCATTTTTAATTTTATGCAACTTTCATTTTTATTTTTATTCAACTACCTTTTTTATTTAATTTCCTAATAGATCGTTAAGATATAGTGGTTTCTTGAATGAACTTCTATTTTTAATTTTTTGCGACTTCCATTTTTATTTTTATTCGACTTCCATTTTTATTCAAGTTATTTTTATATTCAACTTCCTTTTTTAATTAATTTCCAAATAGATCGTTAAGGTATAGTGGTTTCTTGAATGAACTTCCAATTTTAATTTTCTGCAACATCCATTTTTATTTCCATTCAACTTCTTTTTTTATTCAAGTTTCTTTTCTAGTCAACTTTCTTTTTTATTTAATTTCCAAATAGATCGTTAAGGTATACATCTTTCTGGATTGAACTTCCATTTTTAATTTTCTGCAGCTTCCATTTTTATTCAATTTACTTTTCTATAAAACTTCCTTTTTTATTTAATTTCCAAATAGATCCTTAAGGTATATTGGTTTCCTGAATGAACTTCCATTTTTAATTTTCTGCAACTTCCATTTTTATTTTTATTTCAATTCCTTTTTTATTCAAGTTTCTTTTCTACTCAACTTCCTTTTTTATGTAATTTCCAAATAGATCGTTAAGGTATAGTGGTTTCTGAATTGAACTTCCATTTTTAATTTTCTGCAACTTCCATTTTTATTTTTATTCAACCTCCATTTTTATTCAATTTACTTTTCTATAAAACTTCCTTTTTTATTTAATTTGGAAATAGATCCTTAAGGTATAGTGGTTTCTGGATTGAACTTCCATTTTTAATTTTCGGCAACTCCCATTTTTATTTTTATTCGACTTCCATTTTTATTCAAGTTATTTTTCTACTTAACATCTTTTTTTATTTCATTTCCAAATAGATCGTTAAGGTATAGTGGTTTTTTGAATGAACTTCCATTTTTAATTTTCTACAACTTCCATTCTTATTCTTATTTAACTTCCTTTTTCAATCAGTTTCTTTTCTACTCAACTTCCTTTTTTATTTAATTTCCAAATAGATCGTTAAGGTATAGTGGTTTCTGGATTGAACTTTCATTTTTAATTTTGTGCAACTTTCATTTTTATTTTTATTCAACTTCCATTTTTATTCAATTTACTTTTCTATTGAACTTCCTTTTTTATTTAATTTCCAAATTGATCGTTAAGGTATAGTGGTTTCATGAATGTACTTCCATTTTTAATTTTCTGCAACCTCCAATTTTATTTTTATTCGACTTCCATTTTTATTCAAGTTATTTTTCTATTCAACTTCATTTTTTATTTAATTTCCAAATAGATCGTTAAGGTATAGTGGTTTCTTGAATGAACTTTCACTTTTAATTTTCAGCAACTTCCATTTTTATTCTTATTTAACTTCCTTTTTCCAACAGTTTCTTTTCTACTTAACTTCCTTTTTTATTTAATTTCCAAATAGATCGTTAAGGTATAGTGGTTTCTGGATTGAACTTTCATTTTTAATTTTATGTAACTTTCATTTTTATTTTTATTCAACTTCCATTTTTATTCAATTTACTTTTCCATTAAACTTCCTTTTTTATTTAATTTTCAAATAGATCGTTAAGGTATAGTGGTTTCTTGAATGATCTTCCATTTTTCATTTTCTGCAACTTCCATTTTTATTTTTATTCGACTTCCATTTTCATTCAAGTTATTTTTCTATTCAACTTCCTTTTTTAATTAATTTCCAAATAGATCGTTAAGGTATAGTGGTTTCTTGAATGAGCTTCCAATTTTAATTTTCTGCAGCTTCCATTTTTATTTCTATTCAACTTCTTTTTTTATTCAAGTTTCTTTTCTATTCAACTTCCCTTTTTATTTAATTTCCAAATAGATCGTTAAGTTATACTGGTTTCAGGATTGAACTTCCATTTTTAATTTTATGAAACTTTCACTTTTGTTTTTATTCAACTTCCATTTTTAATCAATTTACTTTTCTATTAATCTTCGGTTTTTATTTAATTTCCAAACAGATCGTTAAGGTATAGTGGTTTCTTTAATGAACTTCCATTTTTAATTTTCTGCAACTTCCATTTTTATTCTTATTTAACTTCCTTTTTCCATCAGTTTCTTTTATACTCAACTTCCTTTTTTTATTTAATTTCCAAATAGATCGTTAAGGTATAGTGGTTTCTAGATTGAACTTTCATTTTTAATTTTGTGCAACTTTCATTTTTATTTTTATTCAACTTCCGTTTTTATTCAATTTACTTTTCAATTAAACTTTCTTTTTTATTTAATTTCCAAATAGATTGTTAAGGTATAGTGGTTTCTTGAATGAACTTCCATTTTTAATTTTTGGCAACTTCCATTTTTATTTTTATTCGACTTCCATTTTTATTCAAGTTATTTTTCTATTCAACTTCATTTTTTATTTAATTTCCAAATAGATCGTTAAGGTATAGTGGTTTCTTGAATGAACTTTCACTTTTAATTTTCAGCAACTTCCATTTTTATTCTTATTTAACTTCCTTTTTCCAACAGTTTCTTTTCTACTTAACTTCCTTTTTTATTTAATTTCCAAATAGATCGTTAAGGTATAGTGGTTTCTTGATTGAACTTTCATTTTTAATTTTATGTAACTTTCATTTTTATTTTTATTCAACTTCCATTTTTATTCAATTTACTTTTCTATTAAACTTCCTTTTTTATTTAATTTTCAAATAGATCGTTAAGGTATAGTGGTTTCTTGAATGATCTTCCATTTTTCATTTTCTGCAACTTCCATTTTTATTTTTATTCGACTTCCATTTTCATTCAAGTTATTTTTCTATTCAACTTCCTTTTTTAATTAATTTCCAAATAGATCGTTAAGGTATAGTGGTTTCTTGAATGAGCTTCCAATTTTAATTTTCTGCAGCTTCCATTTTTATTTCTATTCAACTTCTTTTTTTATTCAAGTTTCTTTTCTATTCAACTTCCCTTTTTATTTAATTTCCAAATAGATCGTTAAGTTATACTGGTTTCAGGATTGAACTTCCATTTTTAATTTTATGAAACTTTCACTTTTTTTTTTATTCAACTTCCATTTTTAATCAATTTACTTTTCTATTAATCTTCGGTTTTTATTTAATTTCCAAACAGATCGTTAAGGTATAGTGGTTTCTTTAATGAACTTCCATTTTTAATTTTCTGCAACTTCCATTTTTATTCTTATTTAACTTCCTTTTTCCATCAGTTTCTTTTATACTCAACTTCCTTTTTTTATTTAATTTCCAAATAGATCGTTAAGGTATAGTGGTTTCTAGATTGAACTTTCATTTTTAATTTTATGCAACTTTCATTTTTATTTTTATTCAACTTCCGTTTTTATTCAATTTACTTTTCAATTAAACTTTCTTTTTTATTTAATTTCCAAATAGATTGTTAAGGTATAGTGGTTTCTTGAATGAACTTCCATTTTTAATTTTTGGCAACTTCCATTTTTATTTTTATTCGACTTACATTTTTATTCAAGTTATTTTTCTATTCAACTTCATTTTTTTAATTAATTTCCAAATAGATCGTTACGGTATAGTGGTTTCTTGAATGAACTTCCAATTTTAATTTTTTTCAACTTCCATTTTTATTTCTATTCAACTTCTTTTTTTATTCTAGTTTCTTTTCTATTCAACTTCCTTTTTTGTTTAATTTCCAAATAGATCGTTAAGGTGTACTGGTTTCTAGATTGAACTTCCATTTTTAATTTTATGAAACTTTCACTTTTATTTTTATTCAACCTCCGTTTTTAATCAATTTACTTTTCTATTAATCATCCTTTTTTATTTAATTTCCAAATAGATCGTTAAGGTATAGTGGTTCCTTTAATGAACTTCCATTTTTAATTTTATGGAACTTCCATTTTTATTTTTATTCCGCTTCCATTTTTATTCAAGTTATTTTTTTATTCAACTTCCTTTTTTATTTAACTTCCAAATAGATCGTTAAGGTATAGTTGTTTGTTGAATGAACCTCCATTTTTAATTTTCTGCAGCTTCTATTTTTATTTTTATTTAACTTCTTTTTTTATTCAAGTCTCTTTTCTACTCAAGTTTCTTTTTTGTGTAATTTCCAAATAGATCGTTAAGGTATAGTGGTTTCTGGATTGAACTTCCATTTTTAATTTTCTGCAATTTCCATTTTTATTTTTGTTCAACTTCCATTTTTATTCAATTTACTTTTCTATTGAACTTCCTTTTTTATTTAATTTCCAAATAGATCGTTAAGATATAGTGATTTCATGAATGAACTTCCATTTTTAATTTTCTGCAACCACCATTTTTATTTTTATTCGACTTCCTTTTTTATTCAAGTTATTTTTCTATTCAACTTCATTTTTTTTTTTAATTTCCAAATAGATCGTTAAGGTATAGTGGTTTCTTGAATAAACTTCCATTTTTATTCTTATTTAACTTCCTTTTTCCATCAGTTTCTTTTCTACTCAACTTCCTTTTTTATTTAATTTCCAAATAGATCGATATGGTATAGTGGTTTCTGGATTGAACTTTCTTTTTTAATTTTATGCAACTTTCATTTTTATTTTTTTTTCAACTTCCATTTTTAATCAATTTACTTTTCTATTGAACTTCCTTTTTTATTTAATTTCCAAATAGATCGTTAAGGTATAGTGGTTTCTTGAATGAACTTCCATTTTTAATTTTCTGCAACCTCCATTTTTATTTTTATTCGACTTCCATTTTTATTCAAGTTATTTTTCTTTTTAACTTCCTTTTTTATTTAATTTCCAAATAGATTGTTAAGGTATAGTTGTTTTTTGAATGAACTTCCATTTTTAATTTTCTCCGACGTCCAGTTTTATTCTTATTTAACTTCCTTTTTGAATCAGTTTCTTTTCTACTCAACTTCCTTTTTTATTTAATTTCCAAATAGATCGTTACGGTATAGTGGTTTCTGGATTGAACTTTCATTTTCAATTTTATGGAACTTTCATTTTTATTTTTATTCAACTTCCATTTTTATTCAATTTACTTTTCTATTAAACTTCCTTTTTTATTTAATTTCGAAATAGATCGTTAAGGCATAGTGGTTTCTCGAATAAACATCCATTTCTGATTTTCTGCAACTTCTATTTTTATTTTTATTCGACTTCCATTTTTATTCAAGTTATTTTTCTATTCAACTCCCTTTTTTAATTAATTTCCAAATAGATTGTTAAGGTATAGTGGTTTCTTGAATGAACTTCCAATTTTAATTTTCTGCAACTTCCATTTTTATTTCTATTCAACTTCTTTTTTTATTCAAGTTTTTTTCTATTCAACTTCCTTTTTTATTTAATTTCCAAATAGACCGTTAAGGTATACTGGTTTCTGGATTGAACTTTCATTTTTAATTTTATGCAACTTTCATTTTTATTTTTTTTCAACTTCCATTTTTAATCAATTTACTTTTCTATTAAACTTCCTTTTTTATTTAATTTCCAAATAGATCGTTAAGGTATAGTGGTTTCTTGAATAAACTTTCATTTTTAATTTTCTGCAACTTCCATTTTTATTTTTATTCGACTTCCATTTTTATTCAAGTTATTTTTCTATTCAACTTCCTTTTTTAATTAATTTCCAAATAGATCGTTAAGGTATAGTGGTTTCTTGAATGAACTTCCAATTTTAATTTTCTGCAACTTCCATTTTTTTTTCTATTCAACTTCCTTTTTTATTTAATTTCCAAATAGATCGTTAAGGTATACTGGTTTCTGGATTGAAATTCCATTTTTAATTTTATGAAACTTTCACTTTTATTTTTATTCAGCCTCCATTTTTAATCAATTTACATTTTTTTCTAATCTTCCTTTTTTATTTAATTTCCAAATAGATCGTTAAGGTATAGTGGTTTCTTTAATAAACTTCCATTTTTAATTTTATAGAACTTCCATTTTTATTTTTATTCAGCTTCCATTTTTAGACAAGTTATTTTTCTATTCAACTTCCTTTTTTTTTTTAACTTCCAAATAAATCGTTAAGGTATAGTGGTTGCTTGAATGAACTTCCATTTTTAATTTTCTGCAACTTCCATTTTTATTTTTGTTTAAATTCCTTTTTTATTCAACTATCTTTTCTACTCAACTTCCTTTTTTATGTAATTTCCAAATAGATCGTTAAGGTATAGTGGTTTCTGGATTGAACTTCCATTTTTAATTTTCTGCAACTTTCATTTTTATTTTTATTCAACTTCCATTATTATTCAATTGACTTTTCTATAAAACTTCCTTTTTTATTTAATTTGGAAATAGATCCTTAAGGTATATTGGTTTCTTGAATAAACTTCCATTTTTAATTTTCTGTAACTTCCATTTTTATTTTTATTCGACTTTCATTTTTATTCAAGTTATTTTTCTATTCAACTTCTTTTTTTATTTCATTTCCAAATAGATCGTTAAGGTATAGTGGTTTTTTGAATGAAATACCATTTTTAATTTTCTGCAACTTCCATTTTTATTCTTATTTAACTTCCTTTTTCAATCAGTTTCTTTTCTAGTCTACTACCTTTTTTGTTCAATTTCCAAATAGATCGTTATGGTATAATTGTTTCTGGATTGAATTTTCATTTTTAATTTTATGCAACTTTCATTTTAATTTTTATTCAACTTCCATTTTTATTCAATTTACTTTTCTATTGAACTTCCTTTTATATTTAATTTCCAAATAGATCGTTAAGGTATAGTGGTTTCATGAATGAACTTCCATTTCTAATTTTCTGCAACCTCCATTTTTATTTTTATTCGACTTCCATTTTTATTCAAGTTATTTTTCTATGCAATTTCATTTTTTATTTATTTTCCAAATAGATCGTTAAGGTATAGTGGTTTCTTGAATGAACTTCCATTTTTAATTTTTTGCAACTTCCATTTTTATTCTTATTTGACTTCCGTTTTCCATCAGTTTCTTTTCTACTCAACTTCCTTTTTTATTTAATTTCCAAATAGATCGTTAAGGTATAGTGGTTTCTGGATTGAACTTTCATTTTTAATTTTATGCAACTTTCATTTTTATTTTTATTCAACTTCCTTTTTTATTTAATTTCCAAATAGATCGTTAAGAAATAGTTCTTTCTTGAATGAACTTCCATTTTTAATTTTCTGCAACTTCCATTTTTATTTTTATTCGACTTCCATTTTTATTCAAGTTATTTTTCTATTTAACTTCCTTTTTTATTTAATTTCCAAATAGATCGTTAAGGTATAGTGGTTTTTTGAATGAACTTCCATTTTTAATTTTCTGCAACTTCCATTTTTATTCTTATTTAACTTCATTTTTCAATCAGTTTCTTTTCTACTCAACTTCCTTTTTTATTTAATTTCCAAATAGATCGTTAAGGTATAGTGGTTTCTGGATTGAACTTTCATTTTTAATTTTATGCAACTTTCATTTTTATTTTTATTCAACTTCCATTTTTATTCAATTTACTTTTCTATTAAACTTCCTTTTTTATTTAATTTCCAAATAGATCGTTAAGGTATAGTGGTTTCTTGAATGAACTTCCATTTTTAATTTTTTGCAACTTCCATTTTTATTTTTATTCAAGTTATTTTTCTATTCAACTTCTTTTTTTAATTAATTTCCAAATAGATCGTTAAGGTATAGTGGTTTCTTGAATGAACTTCCAATTTTAATTTCCTGCAACTTCCATTTTTATTTCCATTCAACTTCTTTTTTTATTCAAGTTTCTTTTCTATTCAACTTCCTTTTTTATTTAATTTCCAAATAGATCGTTAAGGTATACTGGTTTCTGGATTGAACTTCCATTTTTAATTTTCTGCAACTTCCATTTTTATTTTTATTCAACTTCCATTTTTATTCAATTTACTTTTCTTTAAAACATCCTTTTTTATTTAATTTCCAAATAGATCCTTAAGGTATATTGGTTTCTTGAATGAACTTCCATTTTTAGTTTTCTACAACTTCCATTTTTATTTTTATTTCAATTCCATTTTTATTCAAGTTTCTTTTCTACTCGACTTCCTTTTTTATGTAATTTTCAAATAGATCGTTAAGGTATAGGGGTTTCTGGATTGAACTTCCATTTTCAATTTTCTGCAACTTCCATTTTTATTTTTATTCAACTTCCATTTTTATTCAATTTACTTTTCTATAAAACTTCCTTTTTTATTTAATTTGGAAATAGATCCTTAAGGTATAGCGGTTTCGGGATTGAACTTCCATTTTCAATTTTCGGCAACTTCCTTTTTTATTTTTATTCGACTTCCATTTTTATTCAAATTATTTTTCTATTCAACTTCTTTTTTTATTTCATTTCCAAATAGATCGTTAAGGTATAGTGGTTTCTTGATTGAACAACCATTTTTAATTTTCTGCAACTTCCATTTTTATTCTTATTTAACATCCTTTTTCAATCAGTTTCTTTTCTACTCAACTTCCTTTTTTATTTAATTTCCAAATAGATCGTTAAGGTATACTGGTTTCTGGATTGAACTTCTATTTCTAATTTTATGAAACTTTCACTTTTATTTTTATTCAACCTCAATTTTTAATCAATTTACTTTTTTTTTCTAATCTTCCTTTTTTATTTAATTTCCAAATAGATCGTTGTGGTATAGTGGTTTATTTAATAAACTTCCATTTTTAATTTTATGGAACTTCCATTTTTATTTTTATTTAACTTCCATTTTTATACAAGTTATTTTTCTATTCAACTTCCTTTTTTATTTAACTTCCAAATAAATCGTTAAGGTATAGTGGTTTCTTGAATGAACTTCCATTTTTAATTTTCTCCAACTTCCATTTTTATTTTTATTTAAATTCCTTTTTTATTCAAGTTTCTTTTCTACTCAACTTCCTTTTTTATGTAATTTCCAAATAGATCGTTAAGGTATAGTGGTTTCTGAATTGAACTTCCATTTTTAATTTTCTGCAACTTTCATTTTTATTTTTATTCAACTTCCATTATTATTTAATTTGGAAATAGATCCTTAAGGTATATTGGTTTCTTGAATAAACTTCCATTTTTAATTTTCTGCAACTTCCACTTTTATTTTTATTCGACTTTCATTTTTATTCATGTTATTTTTCTATTCAACTTCTTTTTTTATTTCATTTCCAAATAGATCGTTAAGGTATAGTGGTTTTTTGAATGAACTACCATTTTTAATTTTCTGCAACTTCCATTTTTATTCTTATTTAACTTCCTTTTTAAATCAGTTTCTTTTCTACTCTACTTCCTTTTTTGTTTAATTTCCAAATAGATCGTTAAGGTATAGTTGTTTCTGGATTGAACTTTCATTTTTAATTTTATGCAACTTTCATTTTTATTTTTATTCAATTTCCATTTCTATTCAATTTACTTTTCTATTGAACTTCCTTTTTTATTTAATTTCCAAATAGATCGTTAAGGTATAGTGGTTTCATGAAAGAACTTCCATTTTTAATTTCCTGCAACCTCCATTTTTATTTTTATTCAACTTCCATTTTTATTCAAGTTATTTTTCTATTCAATTTCATTTTTTATTTAATTTCCAAATAGATCGTTAAGGTATAGTGGTTTCTTGAATGAACTTCCATTTTTAATTTTCTGCAACTTCCATTTTTATTCTTATTTAACTTCCTTTTTCCATCAGTATCTTTTCTACTCAACTTCCTTTTTTATTTAATTTCCAAATAGATCGTTAAGGTATAGTGGTTTCTGGATTGAACTTTCATTTTTAATTTTATGCAACTTTCATTTTTATTTTTATTCAACTTCCGTTTTTATTCAATTTACTTTTCAATTAAACTTTCTTTTTTATTTAATTTCCAAATAGATTGTTAAGGTATAGTGGTTTCTTGAATGAACTTCCATTTTTATTTTTATTCGACTTACATTTTTATTCAAGTTATTTTTCTATTCAACTTCATTTTTTTAATTAATTTCCAAATAGATCGTTACGGTATAGTGGTTTCTTGAATGAACTTCCAATTTTAATTTTTTTCAACTTCCATTTTTATTTCTATTCAACTTCTTTTTTTATTCTAGTTTCTTTTCTATTCAACTTCCTTTTTTGTTTAATTTCCAAATAGATCGTTAAGGTGTACTGGTTTCTGGATTGAACTTCCATTTTTAATTTTATGAAACTTTCACTTTTATTTTTATTCAACCTCCGTTTTTAATCAATTTACTTTTCTATTAATCATCCTTTTTTATTTAATTTCCAAATAGATCGTTAAGGTATAGTGGTTCCTTTAATGAACTTCCATTTTTAATTTTATGGAACTTCCATTTTTATTTTTATTCCGCTTCCATTTTTATTCAAGTTATTTTTTTATTCGACTTCCTTTTTTATTTAACTTCCAAATAGATCGTTAAGGTATAGTTGTTTCTTGAATGAACCTCCATTTTTAATTTTCTGCAGCTTCCATTTTTTTTTTTATTTAACTTCTTTTTTTATTCAAGTCTCTTTTCTACTCAAGTTTCTTTTTTGTGTAATTTCCAAATAGATCGTTAAGGTATAGTGGTTTCTGGATTGAACATTCATTTTTAATTTTCTGCAATTTCCATTTTTATTTTTGTTCAACTTCCATTTTTATTCAATTTACTTTTCTATTGAACTTCCTTTTTTATTTAATTTCCAAATAGATCGTTAAGATATAGTAATTTCATGAATGAACTTCCATTTTTAATTTTCTGCAACCACCATTTTTATTTTTATTCGACTTCCTTTTTTATTCAAGTTATTTTTCTATTCAACTTCATTTTTTTTTTTAATTTCCAAATAGATCGTTAAGGTATAGTGGTTTCTTGAATAAACTTCCATTTTTATTCTTATTTAACTTCCTTTTTCCATCAGTTTCTTTTCTACTCAACTTCCTTTTTTATTTAATTTCCAAATAGATCGATATGGTATAGTGGTTTCTGGATTGAACTTTCATTTTTAATTTTATGCAACTTTCATTTTTATTTTTTTTTCAACTTCCATTTTTAATCAATTTACGTTTCTATTGAACTTCCTTTTTTATTTAATTTCCAAATAGATCGTTAAGGTATAGTGGTTTCTTGAATGAACTTCCATTTTTAATTTTCTGCAACCTCCATTTTTATTTTTATTCGACTTCCATTTTTATTCAAGTTATTTTTCTATTTAACTTCCTTTTTTATTTAATTTCCAAATAGATTGTTAAGGTATAGTTGTTTTTTGAATGAACTTCCATTTTTAATTTTCTCCGACGTCCAGTTTTATTCTTATTTAACTTCCTTTTTGAATCAGTTTCTTTTCTACTCAAGTTCCTTTTTTATTTAATTTCCAAATAGATCGTTACGGTATAGTGGTTTCTGGATTGAACTTTCATTTTCAATTTTATGGAACTTTCATTTTTATTTTTATTCAACTTCCATTTTTATTCAATTTACTTTTCTATTAAACTTCCTTTTTTATTTAATTTCGAAATAGATCGTTAAGGCATAGTGGTTTCTCGAATAAACATCCATTTCTGATTTTCTGCAACTTCTATTTTTATTTTTATTCGACTTCCATTTTTATTCAAGTTATTTTTCTATTCAACTCCCTTTTTTAATTAATTTCCAAATAGATTGTTAAGGTATAGTGGTTTCTTGAATGAACTTCCAATTTTAATTTTCTGCAACTTCCATTTTTATTTCTATTCAACTTCTTTTTTTATTCAAGTTTTTTTCTATTCAACTTCCTTTTTTATTTAATTTCCAAATAGACCGTTAAGGTATACTGGTTTCTGGATTGAACTTTCATTTTTAATTTTATGCAACTTTCATTTTTATTTTTTTTCAACTTCCATTTTTAATCAATTTACTTTTCTATTAAACTTCCTTTTTTATTTAATTTCCAAATAGATCGTTAAGGTATAGTGGTTTCTTGAATAAACTTTCATTTTTAATTTTCTGCAACTTCCATTTTTATTTTTATTCGACTTCCATTTTTATTCAAGTTATTTTTCTATTCAACTTCCCTTTTTAATTAATTTCCAAATAGATCGTTAAGGTATAGTGGTTTCTCGAATGAACTTCCAATTTTAATTTTCTGCAACTTCCATTTTTTTTTCTATTCAACTTCCTTTTTTATTTAATTTCCAAATAGATCGTTAAGGTATACTGGTTTCTGGATTGAAATTCCATTTTTAATTTTATGAAACTTTCACTTTTATTTTTATTCAGCCTCCATTTTTAATCAATTTACATTTTTTTCTAATCTTCCTTTTTTATTTAATTTCCAAATAGATCGTTAAGGTATAGTGGTTTCTTTAATAAACTTCCATTTTTAATTTTATAGAACTTCCATTTTTATTTTTATTCAGCTTCCATTTTTAGACAAGTTATTTTTCTATTCAACTTCCTTTTTTTTTTAACTTCCAAATAAATCGTTAAGGTATAGTGGTTGCTTGAATGAACTTCCATTTTTAATTTTCTGCAACTTCCATTTTTATTTTTGTTTAAATTCCTTTTTTATTCAACTATCTTTTCTACTCAACTTCCTTTTTTATGTAATTTCCAAATAGATCGTTAAGGTATAGTGGTTTCTGGATTGAACTTCCATTTTTAATTTTCTGCAACTTTCATTTTTATTTTTATTCAACTTCCATTATTATTCAATTGACTTTTCTATAAAACTTCCTTTTTTATTTAATTTGGAAATAGATCCTTAAGGTATATTGGTTTCTTGAATAAACTTCCATTTTTAATTTTCTGTAACTTCCATTTTTATTTTTATTCGACTTTCATTTTTATTCAAGTTATTTTTCTATTCAACTTCTTTTTTTATTTCATTTCCAAATAGATCGTTAAGGTATAGTGGTTTTTTGAATGAAATACCATTTTTAATTTTCTGCAACTTCCATTTTTATTCTTATTTAACTTCCTTTTTCAATCAGTTTCTTTTCTAGTCTACTACCTTTTTTGTTCAATTTCCAAATAGATCGTTATGGTATAATTGTTTCTGGATTGAATTTTCATTTTTAATTTTATGCAACTTTCATTTTAATTTTTATTCAACTTCCATTTTTATTCAATTTACTTTTCTATTGAACTTTCCTTTTATATTTAATTTCCAAATAGATCGTTAAGGTATAGTGGTTTCATGAATGAACTTCCATTTCTAATTTTCTGCAACCTCCATTTTTATTTTTATTCGACTTCCATTTTTATTCAAGTTATTTTTCTATGCAATTTCATTTTTTATTTATTTTCCAAATAGATCGTTAAGGTATAGTGGTTTCTTGAATGAACTTCCATTTTTAATTTTTTGCAACTTCCATTTTTATTCTTATTTAACTTCCGTTTTCCATCAGTTTCTTTTCTACTCAACTTCCTTTTTTATTTAATTTCCAAATAGATCGTTAAGGTATAGTGGTTTCTGGATTGAACTTTCATTTTTAATTTTATGCAACTTCCATTTTTATTTTTGTTTAAATTCCTTTTTTATTCAACTATCTTTTCTACTCAACTTCCTTTTTTATGTAATTTCCAAATAGATCGTTAAGGTATAGTGGTTTCTGGATTGAACTTCCATTTTTAATTTTCTGCAACTTTCATTTTTATTTTTATTCAACTTCCATTATTATTCAATTGACTTTTCTATAAAACTTCCTTTTTTATTTAATTTGGAAATAGATCCTTAAGGTATATTGGTTTCTTGAATAAACTTCCATTTTTAATTTTCTGTAACTTCCATTTTTATTTTTATTCGACTTTCATTTTTATTCAAGTTATTTTTCTATTCAACTTCTTTTTTTATTTCATTTCCAAATAGATCGTTAAGGTATAGTGGTTTTTTGAATGAAATACCATTTTTAATTTTCTGCAACTTCCATTTTTATTCTTATTTAACTTCCTTTTTCAATCAGTTTCTTTTCTAGTCTACTACCTTTTTTGTTCAATTTCCAAATAGATCGTTATGGTATAATTGTTTCTGGATTGAATTTTCATTTTTAATTTTATGCAACTTTCATTTTAATTTTTATTCAACTTCCATTTTTATTCAATTTACTTTTCTATTGAACTTCCTTTTATATTTAATTTCCAAATAGATCGTTAAGGTATAGTGGTTTCATGAATGAACTTCCATTTCTAATTTTCTGCAACCTCCATTTTTATTTTGTTCGACTTCCATTTTTATTCAAGTTATTTTTCTATGCAATTTCATTTTTTATTTATTTTCCAAATAGATCGTTAAGGTATAGTGGTTTCTTGAATGAACTTCCATTTTTAATTTTTTGCAACTTCCATTTTTATTCTTATTTAACTTCCGTTTTCCATCAGTTTCTTTTCTACTCAACTTCCTTTTTTATTTAATTTCCAAATAGATCGTTAAGGTATAGTGGTTTCTGGATTGAACTTTCATTTTTAATTTTATGCAACTTTCATTTTTATTTTTATTCAACTTCCTTTTTTATTTAATTTCCAAATAGATCGTTAAGAAATAGTTCTTTCTTGAATGAACTTCCATTTTTAATTTTCTGCAACTTCCATTTTTATTTTTATTCGACTTCCATTTTTATTCAAGTTATTTTTCTATTTAACTTCCTTTTTTATTTAATTTCCAAATAGATCGTTAAGGTATAGTGGTTTTTTGAATGAACTTCCATTTTTAATTTTCTGCAACTTCCATTTTTATTCTTATTTAACTTCATTTTTCAATCAGTTTCTTTTCTACTCAACTTCCTTTTTTATTTAATTTCCAAATAGATCGTTAAGGTATAGTGGTTTCTGGATTGAACTTTCATTTTTAATTTTATGCAACTTTCATTTTTATTTTTATTCAACTTCCATTTTTATTCAATTTACTTTTCTATTAAACTTCCTTTTTTATTTAATTTCCAAATAGATCGTTAAGGTATAGCGGTTTCTTGAATGAACTTCCATTTTTAATTTTTTGCAACTTCCATTTTTATTTTTATTCAAGTTATTTTTCTATTCAACTTCTTTTTTTAATTAATTTCCAAATAGATCGTTAAGGTATAGTGGTTTCTTGAATGAACTTCCAATTTTAATTTCCTGCAACTTCCATTTTTATTTCCATTCAACTTCTTTTTTTATTCAAGTTTCTTTTCTATTCAACTTCCTTTTTTATTTAATTTCCAAATAGATCGTTAAGGTATACTAGTTTCTGGATTGAACTTCCATTTTTAATTTTCTGCAACTTCCATTTTTATTTTTATTCAACTTCCATTTTTATTCAATTTACTTTTCTTTAAAACTTCCTTTTTTATTTAATTTCCAAATAGATCCTTAAGGTATATTGGTTTCTCGAATGAACTTCCATTTTTAGTTTTCTACAACTTCCATTTTTATTTTTATTTCAATTCCATTTTTATTCAAGTTTCTTTTCTACTCGACTTCCTTTTTTATGTAATTTTCAAATAGATCGTTAAGGTATAGGGGTTTCTGGATTGAACTTCCACTTTCAATTTTCTGCAACTTCCATTTTTATTTTTATTCAACTTCCATTTTTATTCAATTTACTATTCTATAAAACTTCCTTTTTTATTTAATTTGGAAATAGATCCTTAAGGTATAGCGGTTTCGGGATTGAACTTCCATTTTTAATTTTCGGCAACTTCCTTTTTTATTTTTATTCGACTTCCATTTTTATTCAAATTATTTTTCTATTCAACTTCTTTTTTTATTTCATTTCCAAATAGATCGTTAAGGTATAGTGGTTTCTTGATTGAACAACCATTTTTAATTTTCTGCAACTTCCATTTTTATTCTTATTTAACATCCTTTTTCAATCAGTTTCTTTTCTACTCAACTTCCTTTTTTATTTAATTTCCAAATAGATCGTTAAGGTATACTGGTTTCTGGATTGAACTTCTATTTCTAATTTTATGAAACTTTCACTTTTATTTTTATTCAACCTCCATTTTTAATCAATTTACTTTTTTTTTCTAATCTTCCTTTTTTATTTAATTTCCAAATAGATCGTTGTGGTATAGTGGTTTCTTTAATAAACTTCCATTTTTAATTTTATGGAACTTCCATTTTTATTTTTATTTAACTTCCATTTTTATACAAGTTATTTTTCTATTCAACTTCCTTTTTTATTTAACTTCCAAATAAATCGTTAAGGTATAGTGGTTGCTTGAATGAACTTCCATTTTTAATTTTCTCCAACTTCCATTTTTATTTTTATTTAAATTCCTTTTTTATTCAAGTTTCTTTTCTACTCAACTTCCTTTTTTATGTAATTTCCAAATAGATCGTTAAGGTATAGTGGTTTCTGAATTGAACTTCCATTTTTAATTTTCTGCAACTTTCATTTTTATTTTTATTCAACTTCCATTATTATTTAATTTGGAAATAGATCCTTAAGGTATATTGGTTTCTTGAATAAACTTCCATTTTTAATTTTCTGCAACTTCCACTTTTATTTTTATTCGACTTTCATTTTTATTCAAGTTATTTTTCTATTCAACTTCTTTTTTTATTTCATTTCCAAATAGATCGTTAAGGTATAGTGGTTTTTTGAATGAACTACCATTTTTAATTTTCTGCAACTTCCATTTTTATTCTTATTTAACTTCCTTTTTAAATCAGTTTCTTTTCTACTCTACTTCCTTTTTTGTTTAATTTCCAAATAGATCGTTAAGGTATAGTTGTTTCTGGATTGAACTTTCATTTTTAATTTTATGCAACTTTCATTTTTATTTTTATTCAATTTCCATTTCTCTTCAATTTACTTTTCTATTGAACTTCCTTTTTTATTTAATTTCCAAATAGATCGTTAAGGTATAGTGGTTTCATGAATGAACTTCCATTTTTAATTTCCTGCAACCTCCATTTTTATTTTTATTCAACTTCCATTTTTATTCAAGTTATTTTTCTATTCAATTTCATTTTTTATTTAATTTCCAAATAGATCGTTAAGGTATAGTGGTTTCTTGAATGAACTTCCATTTTTAATTTTCTGCAACTTCCATTTTTATTCTTATTTAACTTCCTTTTTCCATCAGTTTCTTTTCAACTCAACTTCCTTTTTTATTTAATTTCCAAATAGATCGTTAAGGTATAGTGGTTTCTGGATTGAACTTCCATTTTTAATTTTATGCAACTTTCACTTTTATTTTTATTCAACTTCCATTTTTATTCAATTTACTTTTCTATTAAACTTCCTTTTTTATTTAATTTCCAAATAGATCGTTAAGGAATAGTGGTTTCTTGAATGAACTTCCATTTTTAATTTTCTGCAACTTCTATTTTTATTTTTATTCGACTACATTTTTATTCAAGTTATTTTTCTATTTAACTTCATTTTTTATTTAATTTCCGATTAGATCGTTAAGGTATAGTGGTTTTTTGAATGAACTTCCATTTTTAATTTTCTGCAACTTCCATTCTTATTCTTATTTAACTTCCTTTTTCAATCAGTTTCTTTTCTACTCGACTTCCTTTTTTATTTAATTTCCAAATAGATCATTAAGGTATAGTGGTTTCTGGATTGAACTTTCATTTTTAATTTTAGGCAACTTTCATTTTTATTTTTATTCAACTTCCATTTTTATTCAATTTACTTTTCTACTGAACTTCCTTTTTTATTTAATTTCCAAATTGATCGTTATGGTATAGTGGTTTCATGAATGAACTTCCATTTTTAATTTTCTGCAACCTCCATTTTTATTTTTATTCGACTTCCATTTTTATTCAATTTATTTTTCTATTCAACTTCATTTTTTAATTAATTTCCAAATAGATCGTTAAGGTATAGTGGTTTCTTGAATGAACTTTCACTTTTAATTTTCTGCAACTTCCATTTTTATTCTTATTTAACTTCCTTTTTCCATCAGTTTCTTTTCTACTCAACTTCCTTTTTTATTTAATTTCCAAATAGATCGTTAAGGTATAGTGGTTTCTGGATTGAACTTTCATTTTCAATTTTATGCAACTTTCATTTTTATTTTTATTCAACTTCCATTTTTATTCACTTTACTTTTCTATTCAACTTCCTTTTTTATTTACTTTCCAAATAGATCGTTAAGGTATAGTGGTTTCTTGAATGAATTTCCATTGTTAATATTCTGCAATTTTCATTTTTATTTTTATTCGACTTCCATTTTTATTCAAGTTATTTTTCTATTTAACTTCTTTTTTTATTTAATTTTCAAATAGGTCGTTAAGGTATTGTGGTTTTTTGAATGAACTTCCATTTTTAATTTTCTGCAACTTCCATTTGTATTCTTATTTAACTTCCTTTTTCAATCAGTTTCTTTTCTACTCAACTTCCTTTTTTATTTAATTTCCAAATAGATCGTTAAGGTATTGTGGTTTCTGGATTGAACTTTCATTTTTAATTTTATGCAACTTTCATTTTTATTTTTATTCAACTTCCATTTTTATTTTTATTCGACTTCCATTTTTATTCAAGTTATTTTTCTATTCAACTTCTTTTTTTTATTTCATTTCCAAATAGATCGTTAGCGTATAGTGGTTTCTTGAATGAACTACCATTTTGAATTTTCTGCAACTTCCATTTTTATTCTTATTTAACTTCCTTTTTCAATCAGTTTCTTTTCTACTCAACTTCCTTTTTTATGTAATTTCCAAATAGATCGTTAAGGTATAGTAGTTTCTGGATTGAACTTTCATTTTTAATTTTATGCAACATTCATTTTTATTTTTATTCAACTTCCATTTTTATTCAATTTACTTTTCTGTTGAACTTCCTTTTTTATTTAATTTCGAAATAGATCGTTAAGGTATTTTGGTTTCATGAATGAACTTCCATTTTTAATTTTCTACAACCTCCATTTTTATTTTTATTCGACTTCCATTTTTATTCAAGTTATTTTTCTATTGAACTTCATTTTTTATTTAATTTCCAAATAGATCGTTAAGGTATAGTGGTTTCTTGAATGAACTTCCATTTTTAATTTTCTGCAACTTCCATTTTTATTCTTATCTAACTTCCTTTTTCCATCAGTTTCTTTTCTACTCAACTTCCTTTTTTATTTAATTTCGAAATAGATCGTTAAGGTATAGTGGTTTCGGGATTCAACTTTCATTTTTAATTTCATGCAACTTTCATTTTTATTTTTATTCGACTTCCATTTTAATTCAATTTACTTTTCTATTAAACTTCCATTTTTATTTAGTTTCTAAATAGATCGTTAAGGTATAGTGGTTTCATGAATGAACTTTGATTTTTAATTTTCTGCAACCTCCATTTTTATTTTTATTCGACTTCCATTTTTATTCAAGTTATTTTTCTATTCAACTTCATTTTTTATTTAATTTCCAAATAGATCGTTAAGGTATAGTGGTTTCTTGAATAAACTTCCATTTTTAATTTTCTGCAACTTCCATTTTTATTCTTATTTAACTTCCTTTTTCCATTAGTTTCTTTTCTACTCAACTTCCTTTTTTATTTAATTTCCAAAGAGATCGTTAAGGTATAGTGGTTTCTGGATTGAACTTTAATTTTTAATTTTATGCAACTTTCATTTTAATTTTTATTCCACTTCCATTTTTATTCAATTTACTTTTCCATTAAACTTCCTTTTTTATTTAATTTCTAAATAGATCGTTAAGGTATAGTGGTTTCTTGAATGAACTTCCATTTTTAATTTTCTGCAACCTCCATTTTTATTTTTATTCGACTTCCATTTTTATTCAAGTTATTTTTCTGCTCAACTTCATTTTTTATTTAATTTCCAAATAGATCGTTAAGGTGTAGTGGTTTCTTGAATGAACTTTCATTTTTAATTTTCTGTAACTTCCATTTTTATTCTTATTTAACTTCCTTTTTCCATCAGTTTCTTTTCTACTCAACTTCCTTTTTTTATTTAATTTCCAAATAGATCGTTAAGGTATAGTGGTTTCTGGATTGAACTTTCATTTTTAATTTTATGCAACATTCATTTTTATTTTTATTCAACTTCCATTTTTATTCAATTTACTTTTCTATTAAACTTCCTTTTTTATTTAATTTCCAAATAGATCGTTAAAGTATAGTGGTTTCTTGAATGAACTTCCATTTTTAATGTCACGACCCCAAACCGCCCCTAGTAGTTTGGTGCCGTGATGGCCAGTAATCCGTAATTACCGAAGGCCAACTTTCAAAATTCACACATAATCAGAGTATAGATATAGGGGGCTCACAAGTGCGGAAGCAATAATCTAAAATACAAGTGGTCCATAAGAGCAGTGCATAAGTCAAATGGAATGGCATACATCTTTACAGAGCTTTACAACTTGAACACAATTAAAGCCAAGTACAAAAATACATATTACATCTTACAAAGGGCTTTCACAAGCCGACATAAACAAAATACATGAAATGCAAGTTAAGAAATATAATCTTCGGATTGCCGACATAAACATTGCCGACATAACATGCATCCAAAACATCTTGCAAAACACACATCTCGGCGTAGCCGACTTCTTGCTTGTTACCTACATATATACATAGGGAGGGTGAGCTTGGATACTCAGTGAATGGTACAAGTAATAAAGGGGTTACATGAATGATTCCCGAGGTCTTTCAAAACAATACATAATATATCTTGTCAAAACCATACCTATCATAGCTTGTACAAAACATGAGATAAATCTTTGTTCATCAAACTTAATCTTGCAAAACTTACATACTTAACATGCGTCAAAACTTATAACATAACCTCGGCATAACCTTGGTCCTTCAAAACTTGTTTGCTTAACATGTGTGCTACTAATGCTTAAAGTCCCCTAGCACATACGGACTTGTGCCACTAATGCTTAAAGTCCCCTGGCACGTACGGACTTCACATGTGTGCTACTAATGCTTAAAGTCCCCTAGCACGTACGGACTTGTGCCACTAATGCTTAAAGTCCCCTGGCACGTACGGACTTCACATGTGTGCTACTAATGCTTAAAGTCCCCTAGCACGTACGGACTTGTGCCACTAATGCTTAAAGTCCCCTGGCACGTACGGACTTCACATGTGTGCTACTAATGCTTAAAGTCCCCTAGCACGTACGGACTTTCAAAGATTGACATTAAAACAAAGCTTATACTTGATAACTTGTCATTCAAAACAAAGCTTATACTTGATATATACAATAGGGATATCATTCATGCTTCACAAATACTTTTATCAAACCAAAGCAAAGCTTTATCAAAACCTTAAGAACATATCTTTATTAGAAATACCACTCACCTAGTTCTTGGGACGTCGGGATCAAGGCAAAGGTCCAAGTCCTACAAACACATGTCAAAGTCTATTGAATGCACTCTTAAAAAACAAGCTTCACATGAATGCAAATGATCTAGGGAAAACATGCTGAAAATACCTAGGGAAAACATGCTGAAAATACCTAGGGAAAACATGCTGAAAATACCTAGGGAAAACATGCTGGGTACCAACCAGGTCCTGGAATGGATGCACAGAGATGATCTAGGCTAAAACGACCTAGCTGGGTGAACTCAGGAGGTCTTGGCCGAGGTCCCACACCTCTTGGCCGAGGTGTGGTTACCTAGGCTTCAGTATGCAGCTGTCTGTCGAGGTGTTACAAGGTGCCGGCATGGGTGTACCATGGTTGGCCTAGGTGTGCAGTGGTTAGCCTAGGTGTGCATGCAAGATAAACTAACGTGCAAGTGATCATGCAAGGTAGACCAAGGTGTGTGATCTAGGCAAGAGTGGTCTCGGTGATCACACCTAGGGAAATGAAGCCTGGAAATCTGGGTTTCCTCCTTGAAGAACATGAAGAACATGAGCATGAAGAACATGAAGAACATGAATGCTAAAATCATAACTTGTTATTACGAGATCTGGGATTTCATGACATGAGTTCGAAAACATGGACCTGGGTACCCATACTTGAAAATCATGTGGAAACAAACACAAAAACATGGATCTTGGCATGAGCTTTCGGATCAAAACATGACTTTTCTTGAAGAACACATGAAAACCATTTTCTCTTTCTAAAACCGAACTTCAAAGCAATGCATGGCTTACAAATCATATTCAATCATGCAATGCAATAACATGAACATAAAGAACAACATGAGCAGATCAAGAATCTAACCTTAGAACACGAATCTAACGGTTCGATCTCTAGGGATCAAGCTTGCAAATCTACTCTTCCTCAAGAACTCCTCTCCCCCTTCTAGAGCTTCTCTCTCTACTCTTCAAAACAAGATACAACAAATGAGGGGTTTCTGTAAGAACCCACATTTTTTCATCTTAATCATGTTCATGAGCATTTGCATGATTATGACTTGTTAAGCTTGCATGTGTGTGTTGTGACTTGTTTTGCTTTAGCAAGTGAGATTCGTGCCTTGATTTGAAGCCTTGTGATTTGTCTAAGCGTAGTGTACTTGTCTTGTTCCTTCCTTGATGTTAAAACTTAGGTCACGCCTTGCCTCTAGCCGACGTTATTTCAATGCCGAGGTCTTCCTTAGTCTGGCCTTAGTATCTTGAAACCCCTTGTCAACCTCAGTCCTTGCCTCGACCACGTTAGCCGAGATGTCACCTTGCACCCTAGTGATCTCGTCCTGGAGCGGTATGACCTAGGCCGAGGTGTGGCGCATCTAGGCCAAGATGTGGCACAGCTTAGTCAAGTGTTGTCCTTCCTAGCCGAGGTCATTGTCACCTTAGTTGACGAAGTCCTTGGTCAGCCGATGTCACCCCTTGCCGGAGTGTCATTCTGTGTAGCGTGTTAGATACGCCTTGTTGTCAGCCGATGTCATTGCCTCGTCAGAAAGCCCATACCGCTTTGCTTGTTGAACACCCTTTCCACCATGCTTTGTCTGGCCTGTCAGCCACCTTTTCAGGATGAACCCAACCAGTCGCCGCCACGTGTCTCAGCAGAGGGTTAACCCCAGAACCGGGTATAGAAAACTATCATTTGGTGTCATAACCCTGTCTTGTAGAGAGAGAAGCTCTAGGAGGAAGAAAGAGTTTTAGAGTGAGGAAGTAGATCTTCAAGCTTGATTTCTAGAGATCCAACCGTTAGATCCGCGTTCTAAGGTTAGATTCTTGATCTACTCGTGATGTTCTTTATGATTATGTTATTGCATTGCATGATTGAAAACGATTTGTAAGCCATGCATCGTTTTGAAGTTCGATTTTAGAAAGAGAAAATGACATTCATATGTTCTTCAAGAAAGTCTTGTTTTAATCCGAAAGCTTTATGCCTAGATTCACGTTTTGTGTTTGTTCTTGCATGATTTCCAAGTATGGGTACCCAGGTCCATGTTTTCAAACTCATAGCACGAAAACCCCAGATTTGTGATGGCAGATTATGATCAAACATTCGTATTTTTCATGTTTTCACACCCATGTTCTTCATGTTCATCAGCAGAGGGAAACCCAGAGTTTCCCGACCTCTTTTCCTTGCATGTGGCCCTCGGGAACACACCTCGGCAAGGAGGTGTGGAACCTCGGCCTAGACCTGGTTGGTGCCCAGCATGTTTTCCGAAAACATTTGTGTATGTGAGAGACTTGTTTGAAAGCGCATTCAATAGGCTTTGCCATGTGTTGTAGGACTTGGGCTTGTCTCGACCCCGACGTGTGAAGAAACGATGTGAGTGGTATTTTTAATAAAGCTATGTTACACTTGCTTTCATAAATCTCGTCTTGCCTTGTTTGAAAAGTACTTGATCTAGCATGAATGACTATCCCTATTTTGTATACCAAATGCTATCTTGTTTTGATGACTTGTCTTGACAGTCCTTAGTGCTAGAGGACTCTAAACTTTTGCAGCACAGCTTGTCTTGACAGTCCTTAGTGCTAGAGGACTCTAAACTTTTGCAGCACAGCTTGTCTTGACAGTCCTTAGTGCTAGAGGACTCTAAACTTTTGCAGCACAGCTTGTCTTGACAGTCCTTAGTGCTAGAGGACTCTAAACTTTTGCAGCACAGCTTGTCTTGACAGTCCTTAGTGCTAGAGGACTCTAAACTTTTGCAGCACAGCTTGTCTTGACAGTCCTTAGTGCTAGAGGACTCTAAACTTTCGCAGCACAGCTTGTCTTGAAACTCTTGTCTTGATATGTCATCACCCCCTTGAAATAAGTAGATGTTATTAACATCCAAGGAACATGAAAGCCGGCAAATGAACTTGATTTCCCTCTTGATCGAAAAGTATGCTATGTATAGTTTTGAAAGAAATCTTGGATATTATTCATGCAAAACCTTTATTTCTAGTATCATTCACTGAGTATCCAAGCTCACCCTCTCTATATATATGTAGGTGATGAACAAGAAGGCATTGAGGCCTAGACGTGATTGCCGATGTGTTTTGGGTGCTTTGCCGACATGTTTTGGATTTGCGTTTTGCATCGTCTTGAAGATTATGCTTCTCGGCTTATGTTTTCTTTGTTTGTTTTGGCTTATGTCGGCTTGAGAAGCCTTTTGGTCAGGATGTATTTTGTGTTCCATTTTGTTGTATCTAAAATTGTAAGACTTGTAAAGATGTTTGATGTATGGCATTCCATTGGACTTATGCACGGCTCTCATGGACAACTCGGTTTATATGTATATTTTGCTTCCGCTCTTGTAAGCCCCATATTTCATACTCTGATTGTGTGTGATTTTTGTAAGACGGCCTTCGGTAACCTCGGGTTACTGGCCATCACGGCACCAAACTACTAGGGGCGGTTTGGGGGCGTGACAGTTTCTCTCTCTGCCGGCTGACTTAACTCTCAGCTCGGACACGTGGCAACGGTTGGTTGGTTCTCTTCAAAAAGGTGATAGATTGACAAGACAAGGCCCTGACAAGGCGTACTCAACAAGCTAGATGGCAAGGGAACTCCGGCAAGTAATGATCTCGGCTTAGGACAAAGCTTCGGCAAGTAAGGTTCCAATGACCTCGGCTAGGAAGGATAACACTTGACCTAGCTGTGCCACACCTCGGCCTAGATGTGCCACACCTCGGTCTAGGTCATTCCAGTCCCAGAACAAGATCACTAGGTGCAAGGATTAAGGATCTCGGATGCCTAGGTGATAACACCTCGGCCAATATGCCTAGGTGATGGTGGAGGTCACAAAAGCGGTTCCAAGATGGTCCAAGGTGTAAGAGGTTCAAAGGTGTGACCTAGGCTTAAGATGACCTCGGCTTGGCATGACCTAGGCTTGGCATGACCTAGGCTTAACATGACCTAGGCTTGGCATGACCTAGGCTTAACATGACCTAGGCTTGGCATGACCTAGGCTTAACATGACCTAGGCTTAACATGACCTAGGCTTAACATGACCTAGGCTTGGCATGACCTAGGCTTCACATGACCTAGGCTTAACATGACCTAGGCTTGGCATGACCTAGGCTTGGCATGACCTAGGCTTAACATGACCTAGGCTTGGCATGACCTAGGCATAACATGACCTAGGCTTAACATGACCTAGGCTTGGCATGACCTAGGCTTGGCATGACCTAGGCTTGGCATGACCTAGGCTTAACATGACCTAGGCTTAACATGACCTAGGCTTGGCATGACCTAGGCTTGGCATGACCTAGGCTTCACATGACCTAGGCTTGGCATGACCTAGGCTTGGCATGACCTAGGCTTAACATGACCTAGGCTTGGCATGACCTAGGCATAACGTGACCTAGGCTTAACATGACCTAGGCTTGGCATGACCTAGGCTTGGCATGACCTAGGCTTAACATGACCTAGGCTTGGCATGACCTAGGCTTAACATGACCTAGGCTTAACATGACCTAGGCTTGGCATGACCTAGGCTTCACATGACCTAGGCTTAACATGACCTAGGCTTGGCATGACCTAGGCATAACATGACCTAGGCTTAACATAGCAAGGAAGGAACAAAACATGCATACAACACTTAGGCAAATCTCATAAGCACAAAACAAGACAGGCACCTTTACTTAGGCAAAACAAGTCAAAGTCTGCAAATGCAAGCTTAACAAGACAAAATCACGCAATGTACATGAACATGACTAAGACATGAACGTGGGTTATTACATACTTCCCCCCTTAAAGAAGTTTGGTCCCCAAACTTCACTTACCTTGTTCCAAAACGACTCCCGATGTCGAGTTCTTATCTCTTCTTATCATCCTTAGCCTTTACCTTGGGACAATCCTTAATACGATGACCCATCTCACCACAT
Organism: Camellia sinensis; assembly: GCF_055761805.1. Taxonomy (NCBI): domain Eukaryota; kingdom Viridiplantae; phylum Streptophyta; class Magnoliopsida; order Ericales; family Theaceae; genus Camellia; species Camellia sinensis. The sequence continues at coordinate 7,318,000 of NC_138962.1, read as the reverse complement.
TCAAAGCAAGCCCCCGATGCCCAGTGACAAACTCCAAAATGTCGTTTCTGGCAACTTGTACATGTCGGCCTGGCGCCACCTTCCCGATTTGTGTTATTGGAATTGTCCACATTCGTCTTCTTCTCGGCATTATGCTGGTCTTGGCGATTGTCATAGGTCTGCCTCTTTTTCTGATTCTCCCCTAAACTCTGACTTCTGTTCAAGTTGGCTTCTGCAAGGATGGCTTTATCTAACACTCCAGCATACGTCGGCATGTTAAGCAAATTAACCCGGTCTTGAATTGGCCCTCGAAGTCCACTCTCAAACTTGCGAGCTTTCCTGTATTCGTTGTCGACCATGTGAGGTGCATACCTTGCCAACTTGGTGAAAGCACGATCATACTCCGCCACTGTTTTGCTACCCTGGGTCAACATCTGAAATTCTGTGGTTTTGCGATCTCGGACACTGAGTGGGAAATGCTTGTCATAGAACAGCTCCAAAAATCTGGCCCAAGTCAAGTCTGGGTTACCTTCTCGGATCATCATCCACCATCTTCGAGCGTCGTCCTCCAAAGTGAATGCTGCTAATGACACTTTCTGAGCGTCGGTGCTGGGAAAAACCTCGAACAACTTCTCCATCTCAAGAATCCATGCTTCTGCCTTCATCGGCTCTATACCTCCATGGAACTTTGGCGGTTTCATCTTCTTAAATTCTCTGATCAGGGTCAATGTGTCATCTCCATACAAAGCTGGCTGCGGAGGCACTTGTGGTACTGGCGGTGGTGGAACTGCATGTTGGCGCTGCTCGGCCTGGGTGGAGGTGGTACCGGTGTTCTGCTGCCTTGCCTGCCTTAACTCGTCGGTCAAACTTTCAACCAATCTTTCTAATCTGTCTATTCTGTCCTCGGATTGATCTCGACCAACTGGGGGTCTACCTCTTCTCATGATACTGGGGGTATGCAGGATGTGACTCTTAGAATAAAATGAACAAATGAACGTGTATGCAAGTAAACATGATCATGCCGATGTAACAAAATGCTCATGCCGAGATGATGCACACCTTTTCAAGTAGCAAGCAACATGATGCAATCCTAACATTCTTCTAAGGGACATCCTATGCTCTTTAGGACTCAAAGTGTGTGAATAACGTACTATAAGGATCTTGTGCTCTGATACCATTCTGTCACGACCCCAAACCGCCCCTAGTAGTTTGGTGCCGTGATGGCCAGTAATCCGTAATTACCGAAGGCCAACTTTCAAAATTCACACATAATCAGAGTATAGATATAGGGGGCTCACAAGTGCGGAAGCAATAATCTAAAATACAAGTGGTCCATAAGAGCAGTGCATAAGTCAAATGGAATGGCATACATCTTTACAGAGCTTTACAACTTGAACACAATTAAAGCCAAGTACAAAAATACATATTACATCTTACAAAGGGCTTTCACAAGCCGACATAAACAAAATACATGAAATGCAAGTTAAGAAATATAATCTTCGGATTGCCGACATAAACATTGCCGACATAACATGCATCCAAAACATCTTGCAAAACACACATCTCGGCGTAGCCGACTTCTTGCTTGTTACCTACATATATACATAGGGAGGGTGAGCTTGGATACTCAGTGAATGGTACAAGTAATAAAGGGGTTACATGAATGATTCCCGAGGTCTTTCAAAACAATACATAATATATCTTGTCAAAACCATACCTATCATAGCTTGTACAAAACATGAGATAAATCTTTGTTCATCAAACTTAATCTTGCAAAACTTACATACTTAACATGCGTCAAAACTTATAACATAACCTCGGCATAACCTTGGTCCTTCAAAACTTGTTTGCTTAACATGTGTGCTACTAATGCTTAAAGTCCCCTAGCACATACGGACTTGTGCCACTAATGCTTAAAGTCCCCTGGCACGTACGGACTTCACATGTGTGCTACTAATGCTTAAAGTCCCCTAGCACGTACGGACTTGTGCCACTAATGCTTAAAGTCCCCTGGCACGTACGGACTTCACATGTGTGCTACTAATGCTTAAAGTCCCCTAGCACGTACGGACTTGTGCCACTAATGCTTAAAGTCCCCTGGCACGTACGGACTTCACATGTGTGCTACTAATGCTTAAAGTCCCCTAGCACGTACGGACTTTCAAAGATTGACATTAAAACAAAGCTTATACTTGATAACTTGTCATTCAAAACAAAGCTTATACTTGATATATATAATAGGGATATCATTCATGCTTCACAAATACTTTTATCAAACCAAAGCAAAGCTTTATCAAAACCTTAAGAACATATCTTTATTAGAAATACCACTCACCTAGTTCTTGGGACGTCGGGATCAAGGCAAAGGTCCAAGTCCTACAAACACATGTCAAAGTCTATTGAATGCACTCTTAAAAAACAAGCTTCACATGAATGCAAATGATCTAGGGAAAACATGCTGAAAATACCTAGGGAAAACATGCTGAAAATACCTAGGGAAAACATGCTGAAAATACCTAGGGAAAACATGCTGGGTACCAACCAGGTCCTGGAATGGATGCACAGAGATGATCTAGGCTAAAACGACCTAGCTGGGTGAACTCAGGAGGTCTTGGCCGAGGTCCCACACCTCTTGGCCGAGGTGTGGTTACCTAGGCTTCAGTATGCAGCTGTCTGCCGAGGTGTTACAAGGTGCCGGCATGGGTGTACCATGGTTGGCCTAGGTGTGCAGTGGTTAGCCTAGGTGTGCATGCAAGATAAACTAACGTGCAAGTGATCATGCAAGGTAGACCAAGGTGTGTGATCTAGGCAAGAGTGGTCTCGGTGATCACACCTAGGGAAATGAAGCCTGGAAATCTGGGTTTCCTCCTTGAAGAACATGAAGAACATGAGCATGAAGAACATGAAGAACATGAATGCTAAAATCATAACTTGTTATTACGAGATCTGGGATTTCATGACATGAGTTCGAAAACATGGACCTGGGTACCCATACTTGAAAATCATGTGGAAACAAACACAAAAACATGGATCTTGGCATGAGCTTTCGGATCAAAACATGACTTTTCTTGAAGAACACATGAAAACCATTTTCTCTTTCTAAAACCGAACTTCAAAGCAATGCATGGCTTACAAATCATATTCAATCATGCAATGCAATAACATGAACATAAAGAACAACATGAGCAGATCAAGAATCTAACCTTAGAACACGAATCTAACGGTTCGATCTCTAGGGATCAAGCTTGCAAATCTACTCTTCCTCAAGAACTCCTCTCCCCCTTCTAGAGCTTCTCTCTCTACTCTTCAAAACAAGATACAACAAATGAGGGGTTTCTCTCTCTGCCGGCTGACTTAACTCTCAGCTCGGACACGTGGCAACGGTTGGTTGGTTCTCTTCAAAAAGGTGATAGATTGACAAGACAAGGCCCTGACAAGGCGTACTCAACAAGCTAGATGGCAAGGGAACTCCGGCAAGTAATGATCTCGGCTTAGGACAAAGCTTCGGCAAGTAAGGTTCCAATGACCTCGGCTAGGAAGGATAACACTTGACCTAGCTGTGCCACACCTCGGCCTAGATGTGCCACACCTCGGTCTAGGTCATTCCAGTCCCAGAACAAGATCACTAGGTGCAAGGATTAAGGATCTCGGATGCCTAGGTGATAACACCTCGGCCAATATGCCTAGGTGATGGTGGAGGTCACAAAAGCGGTTCCAAGATGGTCCAAGGTGTAAGAGGTTCAAAGGTGTGACCTAGGCTTAAGATGACCTCGGCTTGGCATGACCTAGGCTTGGCATGACCTAGGCTTAACATGACCTAGGCTTGGCATGACCTAGGCTTAACATGACCTAGGCTTGGCATGACCTAGGCTTAACATGACCTAGGCTTAGCATGACCTAGGCTTAACATGACCTAGGCTTGGCATGACCTAGGCTTCACATGACCTAGGCTTAACATGACCTAGGCTTGGCATGACCTAGGCTTGGCATGACCTAGGCTTAACATGACCTAGGCTTGGCATGACCTAGGCATAACATGACCTAGGCTTAACATGACCTAGGCTTGGCATGACCTAGGCTTGGCATGACCTAGGCTTGGCATGACCTAGGCTTAACATGACCTAGGCTTAACATGACCTAGGCTTGGCATGACCTAGGCTTGGCATGACCTAGGCTTCACATGACCTAGGCTTGGCATGACCTAGGCTTGGCATGACCTAGGCTTAACATGACCTAGGCTTGGCATGACCTAGGCATAACATGACCTAGGCTTAACATGACCTAGGCTTGGCATGACCTAGGCTTGGCATGACCTAGGCTTAACATGACCTAGGCTTGGCATGACCTAGGCTTAACATGACCTAGGCTTAACATGACCTAGGCTTGGCATGACCTAGGCTTCACATGACCTAGGCTTAACATGACCTAGGCTTGGCATGACCTAGGCATAACATGACCTAGGCTTAACATAGCAAGGAAGGAACAAAACATGCATACAACACTTAGGCAAATCTCATAAGCACAAAACAAGACAGGCACCTTTACTTAGGCAAAACAAGTCAAAGTCTGCAAATGCAAGCTTAACAAGACAAAATCACGCAATGTACATGAACATGACTAAGACATGAACGTGGGTTATTACATTTAATTTTCTAAAACTTCCATTTTCATTCAAGTTATTTTTCTATTCAATTTATTTTTTAATTAATTTCTAAACAGATCGTTAAGGTATAGTGGTTTCTTGAATGAACTTTCAATCACTACAACAAAAGTAACCTATGGTGACGAAAACTAGTGAAGAAAATAAGATTCGTCACTAAATAAAAATAATTCGTGAGGAATTTATAAATTTTGTCACATATAATAAAAAAATGAAAATGATAGGTGATAAAATTTATTTTCGTCAATAAATACTTCATTTTAAGTGAGGAAAAATTAAGTTTCGTCACCAAAAATTTTCCCGCTACTTTTTTTTGGTGGCGCCAAAATTTTGGGACTTTTGGTGAGAAAAAAATTTGTCACTAATTATAAAATTATTTGTGAGGAATATATTTTCGTCACCAAAACGTTTTAATATTTTTGATATCGTTTGGTGAGGAAATAATATCGTCACCAATTTTGGTGAAAATTTTTTGATATATTGAGCGGCAATTAAAAAAAATATAGGGTATTAATTTTTTTTACCCCTTTTCTGTTTATCATCTCTATCTCTCTCTCTCTCAAAATAGGGTATTAATTTGTCTTACCTCTTGCTCCTCCACCACGCTGATCGCCATCGTCGCCTCTATTAGCCTTGCCTATAATCGCCGCCACTAGTAGCCTTGCCGGTAACCGCCACATCTTCTTTGCTTGGTGATTTGGTATGTGATTTCTCTTTCCTCTTTTTCTGGTGTCTCTTTCTCTTATTCTCTGTATTGGTATGGTGGCGAAAATTAGTGAAGAAAACAAATTTCGTCACTAAATAGGAATAATCCATGAGGAATTATAATTTTGTCACGTATAATAAAAATATAAAAATAATAGGTGACGAAATTTATTTCCGTCACTAAATACTTACTTTTAGGTGAGAAAAAAAATAAGTTTCGTCACCAAATATTTTTGAGATCTTTTGGTGAGAAAATAATGTTGTCACCAATTTTGGTAGAAAAATTTTAATGTATTGAGCAACAATAAATATATATATATATATATATATATATATATATATATATATATATATATATATATATATATATATATATATCAGTGTGTTTGATTTCAGTTTTCTAAAAATAGTGTGTTTTATTTTTCGTATTTTTTAGTTTTTAGTTAATATTTTTAAAATTTTAAGTAATTTTTTACTTTTTTAGATGCACCTTATTTAGATGTATCTAAATAGTAAAATATTTGTGAAAAAATATTTTAAAAAATTAATAAATACACAAAAATATGAAAAATGTAATGAATTTTCATATATTTTTTTTATATTTTTTGGAATTTAGTGTATTTTTTAAATATTTTTTTCACATGTATTATACTTTTTAAGTATATTTATATTAGGTGTGTCTAAATTAAAAAAAAAACTTAAAATATTAAAAAATTAATTAAAAATATTAAAATATGATCAAAAATAAATAAATAGAATTTTCTGAAAACTCATCTCTAAAAACTGGAACCAAAAAGTTAATTTTTTTTTATCCTTTTCTGTTTACCATCTCTCTCTCTCTCTCTCTCTCAAAATAGGGTATTAATTTTGTTGCCCTCTCTCTGTTTATCAACTCTCTCTCTCTCTGTCTCTCTCTCTCTCTCTCTCTCTCTCTCTCTCTCTCAAAACACACACGTAATACCTCTCCACCATTGCTCTTTCCCTTGCTACCGTCGGCCCTTCCTGTATGAATAGGGCTCCACTTTTTGCATCAAACCCAGGTTCTTTTTTCTCTATTTTTTCCTTGTAGTGCATCGATTTAATTGAGTTGTTTCAAAAATTTTATGGGTTTCAATCTGCACATTTTTTTTAGCTTATAATCTGGCTTTATTGTTGATTTGGTAATAAATTTGGAATTGTTTTCTTCATTGAGCGATTTAAAAGCTTTGATTTATCATTTGGGTTTTCAAGTTTATATGTATTTTTTGGGTTTTTCTTGGTAGTTGATTGTTAGCCATCAATGCTCTGCTTAGGGATTAGATTTATAAAATAGGGATTCAATTCTGGTGATTTGTGCTTCGTTTCCTCATATTGAACAAAGATTTGGGGGGAAAAGAAATTCTGGAATAAAAAAATTTGCTATTTTTTTTGAACAGAAATTTCTAAAATATATTTGGGTTTACTTTATTTTTGAGTTAAGAAAGTGAAAGACATTGATTTTGTGAGTACAATGAAACAAAAATGAAAGAAAATGATGAAGATTTGATGAAGAAAACCGAGAGAGAGTGAGAGAGAGAGAGAGAATTGAATTTTGCTTTGGTTTCATTCTATTCTTTGAAGAAGAAGACAGATTTTATCCCGTGTGGGTGTGTTTTTTATACAACTTAGTTAATTATTCAGTGTGGTTGTGTCCTAGGATGATTGTTACATCCTAGTGAATTAGTTATTTAGTGTGGTTGGGTCTAAAATTATTTATTACATCCTAATTGATTTGAGACAATTAGATGATTAATTTTAGATCAGAAATTATCTTTTTGTTTATATACTGAAATTGATTTTGCCAGTTGTACCTGGTGGAGAGTTAGTGCCTTGGTTGTTAGCATTCTTTGTAGTTTTTATTGTTTTATGGTGTTTGTGTTGTCACAAACAATGTTCCGAGATACATTTTTGTTGTAGCTGAAAATCTCTGGAACTATTCATTGATGATCCCCAGGGTGTGGACTCTGCTGCTTCTCGTAGGGTGTGGGGTATTTTGGTATGTTTTATTGAAGTTGGTTTATTGGTTTGTACTCTCTCTCTCTCTATATATATATATATTTTTTTTTTCTCTTTTTGGAAGTAGATGAACTTGTTTGGAGAACTGTAGGGCTATGACAATTATATTTAAACTGTTGGCATAAAGATTTGTATTTATTATTTACATCTACTTACATCCAGAAGATAACCTCGATTGCATAGCTGGAAGCTTGAAGCTATTTTGTTTTTGGACCTCTTTCTATAGATGTGTTGCCTTCATTTTATTCTTTCTAAAGAACATGTGCTTATATAAAACATATGTATATATACATGTATTATTTCTAGATTTTATGGCCAGGATAGTTTATTACCCTATAAATCTAATTGGTCAATGTTTTTTTTCTTTCTAATAGAATGTTGCCAGGATAGTTTATTACCCTATAAATCTAATTGACCAGGATAGTTTATTACCCTATAACCTCCATTGCTTGTATCTGTTAGAATGTTGCCAAAAACTTCTTCAGCAAAATTGTGTATTTTGCTTCTAGGAACGAAACACTACTACAAAAACAATTAAAGATCACACTTTTATTAGAAGTGTGATAAAAAAAAATTAGATTGATATTTTAATCACACTTAATTTGATTGAGTGTGATAATATTTATTTTTTATGTCACTTTTTAATTAAGTGCGATTATATATATATTTTTTTAATCACACTTTTTAAGTAAGTGTGGTTATATATATATTTTTAATCATATTTTTTAATTAAGTGTGATTATATATATTTTTTTAATCACACTTTGATTATATGTATATTTTTAATTAAGTGTGATTATATTTTATTTATTTATATATATATATATATATATGTATAGTATCCACAGTGAAACACAAACAAATCAAACCATCTCTCTCGCCGTCTCCCCCTCTCCCTCTCACCACTCAGCAATAGCTAGGGTTTTATTATCTTCCTCTCCCCTTATAGAAACCCTAGCGTTGAAACTCCCTTCCCCAACAACAACAATCACCATCAGTGTTAGATCTACCATCACCGATCCACCGTTGTTGCCCGTCGTGCAACACCTCATTCTGCCGCAGAACCATCACCTCAGTGCCGGCAATGGCAGATCTTGAAGGACGACCAAACCCTAGAGAGCTACGGGTAATTCAATCGATTCCCACCATACTCATTTTTTATATATGTGAATGTACATATAGGTATTAGCATTGGAATTTGAGTTAATTTTGTAGGAATTAGTTGAATCTACGAGTCTGGGTGTTGCAATTTCTGGATTTATTGTGCATTGATTTAATTACTTATTAGGGATTGCAATTTGTATAGTTTTGGTAAGGAAGTGATTAAGTATTGTTTATATGAAATTTATGGATTTTTTGCTTTTTTATTTAGTACATGATTTTTTATTTGTTTGTTCTTCATTTGTGTGTGTTTTGTACCCCCTTTTCTCTATGTTCTGCTAATATTTGTAATTCCATTCACTTTTGTATTTTTATGTTGGTGATTGATTTGCTGCGAATCCGGACAACAAGGTATGTAAAATTCTTGTCTTTCGCTTTTCTGTCTTCTATGGAAGTGTTGAACTGAAAGACTAATTCATTCAATCCTTTTCTTCATCCACTCAATATTAGATTTGGACTCATTTGAAGAGTTGAAAGTGCTTCCAGCAAGGAAATCATGTTTCAGGTTAAATTTCAGTGACCAAGTTATAAAGTTTATATGAACAAATATAAATAAAATATTGATGTTTTTTTATTGTTTGTAAAGCCGACACATTTACACTTCTATCTGCACTTCATGGACTAGAAATTATGATCTTCTTGGAAAAATAATATTGCTCTTGCATATATGTTACTTTTTATACTGGTTTCGAAAGTGGAATTCCAAAAGAAATCATAACTTGCACCAACTTTAATATTATCAAGCTTTTATTTGCATTTGTGTAGATTTAGCTATATCATCTATATATTATGAAAAACTTAGATCTAGGTTTTGCCTTTTTCACTAAATGTAGATATGGTTAGATAATTAATGGGTCAACACCTACTCCATAATTCACTTTTTTAAAGCTTGTCTAATGTTTTCCCCAACACCATTTATCTGTGTTTCTATAGGAAAATTGTGCTCTATTAAAAAATACATATGCATTTTTTTTAACTACATTATAATTATTCATAATAATTTTCTAACGTTCATAACAAAACTATAATACCACTTTGTAACTATTTCAATTGAGGAAATTATTATTTCTATCTCAACCTTTTTTGGGGGCTTACATAGACATATATGAAGTAATGAGAGAATAAGAAAAGAAAAAAAAAAAATTTAACGTGGAAGAAAGAATCAGAAACTGAATTGTGTCTGCCACTAGCAAACAACAATGCCTTTTTCCTTTTTGGGTGAATAATGCCTTCTTCCTCTCCTGAGAAAGAAAGAACATGGTTTGGAACTGTCTCCACTTTCACAAATCCTCCTCTAGATCATAAAATTTGACTCTTGAGATCTTTCAGGTGCAAATATCAAATATTTTTAACCATAAAACTTGTATAAGACCTCTGTGGTTATCTTCTCTTTTGCTAAGAAGTAAGAAGTAAATTGTTTAAGGAAATCATACCGAATTCTTAAGGAAACCAAAACAATATGGTGGTTCACAGAGATCTTAAGCCTGAGAACCTGCTTTTGGATTCCAAGTGCAATGTGAAGATTGCTGATTTTGGTCTGAGCAATATCATGTGGGATGGTCATTTTCTGAAAACATGTTATGGAAGCCCAAATTATGTTTCCCAGAGTTATGGTATCTATGGAATAATTTAAGACAGTGAAACAAGTCAGTGAGATTTTTCAATTGAATGCTATTTGTATCTAAAGTAACTGTTGAATATCCAAGTTTAATAAATTCATCTATTTTCATAGGTTATATCTGGGAAATTGTATGCTCCTATGGTAGATGTATGGAGCTGTGGGGTTATCTTGTATGCGCTTCTTTGTGGCACCCTTCCTTTTGATGATGAAAACAGTCTTTCCTTTCCAAGAATACACACCACATATCATTCAGTTCAAATAAAAAATGTAATTGCATCCCTTGAGGATTGAATTCAACAACATCAGGTTCACATTTCACCATTATTATACAGAACTACCCTACCTAATAATGCAGTACCTCCAAGAAAAGATCACCAAAACATATTTTATCACCAAGCTCAACAAAGAGATCAGCATTAGCATTGCTTGCTTTGGAAATAATAGATCCAACACTAGATTGAGTTGCAACAGAGTATTAGCTTGTGCTAGTAATAAGAAAGATTGTTCTATGATTTTGAAATGTGCTTGTGGATGGTTTAACACTTAAACACGTTCATATTTCTGTTCATCCCCATTTTGGAGTTGCTTGCATAATCAGTTGTGGAACTTCCGGGAGGTTAGTAGCTTAAAACTGGAATTAATTACTGACAATTCTTGCTATCATCCTACCAATTCATGTTTAAAATAATTTTATTTTGTTTTGAAAATCTATACATATCTGTGCCAATTGCATGTCTTATTGACATTTATAGTAGTGTTGATAAGCCATTTCTTACATAGCACAACTAATATACCAATAGTGCACCTTACCTCCATGAAATATATCACCTTACCTATGTGAAATATATTTCTTCTTTTCTGTTTGGAGGACTTTCACATAGATTTTGATCCTTTATGGTGCAAAATATGCATGTTTCATCATTTTTTAATGTACATAACACATCAAATGCAAACATTGTTAAACTAAGTGTTTCCTTGGTTAGATTTTTGTAATTTATGTTGTTTATTTTTCGTCTGGTTCAACTAAAGGCTTTATTAGCGATTTTTGTCTTCTACGATGGCATTCTTTTTTAAGAAATTGGAAAATAATTTATGGCGAATCATCTCGAGTAAACCTTTTTTGCGAGCTATGAATCTTTGGTCTTTAAATGTTAAGAGTGCCATTTTGCAAGTCTCATATTGTGGCTTCGATTTGATAAGAATCTTTGTTTTGACAGCACTACTACAAAATGCTTAAAGATCATACTTAAGAAACTAAAACATGAAACTTTTAATGAAAATGTGATTAAAAAAATCAAATTAATATTTTAATCACACCTAATTTAATTAAGTGTGATAGTATTTATTTTTTGTCACTTTTTAATTAAGGAATTTCTTGCACCAATTCCCAAGTGACCTCCATGTAATGCAATCATGTTCTACTATTTTAAAAAACTTGACAATCTTTGATCTTGAACCAGTTAACTTTCAATTTCAGGATACTAGCAGGCATGGATTTGACGGGTTCCCTTTCCAGTGACATCCTATCATTATCTGAATTGCAATATCTGTAGGTTTTCTAATTTTTCTTTTGCTTTTAATCCATTTAGATGTAATATAAATGGCATATTCAATTTTCGTTACCATCATCTTTGTAGACTATAGTGCTTGGAATTGGATATCCTTGGCATTTTCAATAGCTTGATTCATCATAGACATAATTGTTGAATTATTATTTTGGATATCTTAAATAACATTACTTCCATATGACTATTTTTAGTTCCTTGCTTAATTAGCTACATTATTTTTTATATTCTTCATTCTTGATAGAAAAAAGAGAGATAATTTCTCATTATTAACTTTTGCATACAGGGATCTATCTAACAACAAGGGTCTGACTGGAACTCTTCCATCATTGATCGGGAATTTGAATCAGCTTACAACCTTGTAAGAAAATTCTATCTATTTCTTAGTATCAACAACTCGTGAAATTTCACTCCTTACATTGAATCATTTGCTCTTTGTTACATACAGAATCCTCATTGGTTGCAGTTTCTTTGGTCCAATTCCAGACTCAATAGGATCTCTGCAGCAACTGGTCTTCTTGTAAGAATTTCAAGTCCAGTGTATATGTCTAGTCTCATGTCTTTGGTCTTTTTAATTATGGTACAGTAAATATATTAAACTTTTATTAGCATTGTCTGCAGAGCTCTGAATGCGAACAACTTCAGTGGACCAATCCCGCCTTCCATTGGTAATTTGTCTAATCTTTCATGGCTAGATTTAACTGAGAACCAGCTTAATGGAACAATTCCAGTCTCTAGTGGGAGCACAACTGGTCTGGATATGCTAGTTAAAGCAAGGCACTTGTATGTCTCACCTCTTTGAAATATCAAACTTAAATTTTATTTTATTTTTTTCAAATTCTTTTGAAGATAACATGTTTTAGTATTATTGTTATTTAAATTTAAGCAAATTTCTGCCCATTATTCACAGTCATCTAGGAATGAATCAGCTATTCGGCAGCATTCCATCTAAACTTTTCCACTTGAACATGAATCTGATACATGCATAAGTTTCCAAATTGTAATCTTTGATGTTATGAACGACAAAACTTAGTCATTAATTAGCATATTTTGACTTCATGTGGAGCATTTGATTCAGTTGTTGTGACAATAGGCGATCCTATGTTCCAACTAATGCCAATTTAGACATTATCTTGTTATAGTCTCTAATAAATAATTATAATTTTATATTGAGCAAGATTTTTTATGTCAACAAACTCACTGGAAGCATCCCTGACACACTAGGATATGCGCAGACTTTGGAGGCCATGTGAGTATCTATGTCATGTACTCTAGAAACTTCTTACTAAGCTTCTTACAGAAACCATTCTGTGATTGGCTTTCATGTTCCTATAGTAACAAATTTGGTTTCTTGTTTTGGATTGAAACTTTTGCCTTGCAAACAGATGCTTCAATTGGAATTCATTAAATGGGCCTGTTCCTTCAAACCTCAACAACCTTACAAGTGTCAGGGAGCTGTAAGTACACACACAGAAAATTTTCCAACTTCATGTAGAATTCAACTTGTGTCATTAAGAAAGTGTTTTGGTTATGCCTTTTGAGGTACTTGTCGAACAATAATTTGAATGGACCTTCGCCCAATCTCACAGGGATGAACTTTCTCAACTCTCTGTAAGTTCTTGCAATTTCCTTCGATATTCAATTTTGTTAGCAATGCATGTGAAATCTATTTGCATTTTCTGACCATAAGATGATGGTATGCAGGGACATGAACAACAATAGTTTCAATTCATCAGCTGATCATCCATGGCATACAAGCCTAGAGGCTTTGACGACATTGTACCATCTTAATCCTCATCATTTGTTGATCTAGTTCTCACTAATAGTTTAGGGGATCTTGGAATAATTAAATATGATTTTAGATGTAATTAATAATATATTAATGTCTTCCTTATTTATTTTCTTTGCAGATTGGTTTTTGATGACGTTTGGAAGCATATTTGCAAATCAAGATCAAGTGTTGAATTATTTATTTATTTCCTGAACTGATACTTAGTTGTAGTTGCAAATCAAGATTGAGTGTTGATTTTTTTTGTGGACTCCACATTAGTTCATTTTGGGATTTGCTTTGATGATTTTTTTGTTATACATAATGGATTATTATTAAAGTTGTTTGATGGATACATTTTGATTTATAATATAATGGTTTAGTGAATTTTTGTGTGGAGTGGAGTATAATAGCTAGTGGATTTCTTAGTACAATTAAAAGGCTATTGGGATCTGAGCAGGGATATTTGTGAAATAATAACTTAAATTGAATATAAAATATGGAACAACTTTAGTGACGAATTTTTTCGTCATTTGTACTTCTTATTATGACAAATTGACTATTCGTCACTAATAAAAAAAATTTTGTGACAAAATTTACTGCAGTTTATATATGAAAGTTTTTATTTATTTTGTTGTTTGGTGACTAAAAATTTTGTCACGTGTATATATATTTATGACGAAATATATTTCGTCACCCATGTATGACTTTTGAAGACAAAAAATTTCGTCACCTTTACATCTTATTGTGACAATTATTTCCTCATCAATGATTAACATGCGTGACAAATTTATTCGTCAACTAAAGTTATAAATATGGTACTGAACAACTATTTGGTGACAAAAATGAGAACTTTTGGCGACAAAATTTTGTTTTATTGGTGACAAAAAATTATGACTTTTGAAGACGAAAAATTTTGTCATCTTTACATCTTATTTTGACGAAATTATTTCCTCATCAATGATCAACATGCGTGACAAATTTATTCGTCAACTAAAGTCATAAATATGGTATTGAATAACTATTTGGTGACGAAAATGAGAATTTTTGGCGACAAAATGTTGTTTTATTGGTGACAAAAAATTTCATCACTGAAGTAATTTCATTGGTGACGAAATTATTTTTCGTCACGTTGGTTTTTAGTGACAAACATTCAATGACGAAACCGGTGACGAAAATATTTCCTCACAAATATCTATAGTGACGAAATTAGCTCTTTGGAGACAAAAAAATTTCGTCATTCAAGACCCAACTTGTTGTAGTGAATTTTAATTTTCTGCAACTTCCATTTTTATTACTATTCAACTTCTTTTTTTATTCAAGTTTCTTTTCTATTCAACTTCCTTTTTTATTTAATTTCCAAATAGATCGTTAAGGTATACTGGTTTCTGGATTGAACTACCAATTTTAATTTTATGAAACTTTCACTTTTGTTTTTATTCAACCTCCATTTTTAATCAATTTATTTTTCTATTAATTTTCCTTTTTTATTTAATTTCCAAATAGATCGTTAAGGTATAGTGGTTTCTTTAATGAACTTCCATTTTTAATTTTATGGAACTTCCATTTTTATTTTTATTCAGCTTCCATTTTTATTCAAATTATTTTTCAATTCAACTTCCTTTTTTATTTAACTTCCAAATAGATCGTTAAGGTATAGTGGTTTTTTGAATGTACTTCCATTTTTAATTTTCTGTAACTTCCATTTTTATTCTTTTTTAACTTCCTTTTTCAATCAGTTTCTTTTCTACTCAACTTCATATTTTATTTAATTTCCAAATAGATCGTTAAGGAATAGTGGTTTCTGGATTGAACTTTCATTTTTAATTTTATGCAACTTTCATTTTTATTTTTATTCAACTTCCATTTTTATTGAATTTACTTTTCTATTAAACTTCCTTTTTTATTTAATTTCCAAATAGATCGTTAAGGTATATTGGTTTCTTGAATGAACTTCCATTTTTAATTTTCTGCAACTTCCATTTTTATTTTTATTCGACTTCCATTTTTATTCAAGTTATTTTTCTATTCAACTTCCTTTTTTAATTAATTTTCAAATAGATCGTTAAGGTATAGTGGTTTCTTGAATGAACTTCCAATTTTAATTTTTTGCAAGTTCTATTTTTATTTCTATTCAACTTCTTTTTTTATTCAAATTTCTTTTCTATTCAACTTCCTTTTTTATTTAATTTCCAAATAGATCGTTTAGGTATACTGGTTTCTGGATTGAACTTCCATTTTTAATTTTATGAAACTTTCACTTTTATTTTTATTCAACCTCCATTTTTAATCAATTTATTTTTCTATTAATTTTCCTTTTTTATTTAATTTCCAAATAGATCGTTAAGGTATAGTGGCTTCTTTAATGAACTTCCATTTTTAATTTTACGGAACTTCCATTTTTATTTTTATTCAGCTTCCATTTTTATTCAAATTATTTTTCTATTCGACTTCCCTTTTTATTTAACTTCCAAATAGATCGTTAAGGTATAGTGGTTTCTTGAATGAACTTCCATTTTTAATTTTCTACAACTTCCATTTTTATTTTTATTTAACTTCCTTTTTTATTCAAGTTTCTTTTCTACTCAAGTTCCTTTTTTGTGTAATTTCCAAATAGATCGTTAAGGTATAGTGGTTTCTGGATTGAACTTCCATTTTTAATTTTCTGCAACTTCCATTTTTATTTTTATTCAACTTCCATTTTTATTCAATTTACTGTTCTATAAAACTTCCTTTTTTTATTTAATTTCCAAATAGATCCTTAAGGTATATTGGTTTCTTGAATGAACTTCCATTTTTAATTTTCTGCAACTTCCATTTTTATTTTTATTCGACTTCCATTTTTATTCAAGTTATTTTTCTATTCAACTTCTTTTTTTATTTCATTTCCAAGTAGATCGTTAAGGTATAGTGGTTTCTTGAATGAACTACCATTTTTAATTTTCTGCAACTTCCATTTTTATTCTTATTTAACTTCCTTTTTCAATCAGTTTCTTTTCTACTCAGCTTCCTTTTTTATTTAATTTCCAAATAGATCGTTAAGGTAACGTGGTTTCTGGATTGAACTTTCATTTTTAATTTTATGCAACTTTCATTTTTATTTTTATTCAACTTCTATTTTTATTCAATTTACTTTTCTATTGAACTTCCTTTTTATTTAATTTCCAAATAGATCGTTAAGGTATAGTGGTTCCATGAATGAACTTCCATTTTTAATTTTTTGCAACCTCCATTTTTATTTTTATTCGACTTCCATTTTTATTCAAGTTATTTTTTTATTCGACTTCATTTTTTATTTAATTTCCAAATAGATCGTTAAGGTATAGTGGTTTCTTGAATGAACTTCCATTTTTAATTTTCTGCAACTTCCATTTTTATTCTTATCTAACTTCCTTTTTCCAGCAGTTTCTTTTGTACGTAACTTCCTTTTTTATTTAATTTCCAAATAGATCGTTAAGGTATAGTGGTTTCTGGATTGAACTTTCATTTTTAATTTCATGCAACTTTCATTTTTATTTTTATTCAACTTCCATTTTAATTCAATTTACTTTTCTATTAAACTTCCTTTTTTATTTAATTTCCAAATAGATCGTTAAGGTATAGTGGTTTTTTGAATGAACTTCCATTTTTAATTTTCTGCAACTTCCATTTTTATTTTTATTCGACTTCCATTTTCATTCAAGTTATTTTTCTATTCAATTTCTTTTTTAATTAATTTCCAAATAGATCGTTAAGGTATAGTGGTTTCTTGAATGAACTTTCAATTTTAATTTTCTGCAACTTCCATTTTTATTTCTATTCAACTTCTTTTTTTATTCAAGTTTCTTTTCTATTCAACTTCCTTTTTTATTTAATTTCCAAATAGATCGTTAAGGTATACTGGTTTCTGGATTGAACTTCCAATTTTAATTGTATGAAACTTTCACTTTTGTTTTTATTCTACTTCCATTTTTAATCAATTTACTTTTCTATTTATCTTCCTTTTTTATTTAATTTCCAAATAGATCGTTAAGGTATAGTGGTTTCTTTAATGAACTTCCATTTTTAATTTTATGTAACTTCCATTTTTATTTTTATTCAAGTTATTTTTCTATTCAACTTCCTTTTTTATTTAACTTCCAAATAGATCGTTAAGGTATAGTGGTTTCTGGAATGAACTTCCATTTTTAATTTTCTGCAACTTTCATTTTTATTTTTATTTAACTTCCTTTTTTATTCAAGTTTCTTTTCTACTCAAGTTCCTTTTTTGTGTAATTTCCAAATAGATCGTTAAGGTATAGTGGTTTCTGGATTGAACTTCCATTTTTAATTTTCATATGAAATAACCACATTCTTCTATTCATCAGAGTTTCATTACAAAAGTATTACATGTTAACAACAAAAGCAAAATGTCCTACGGGCTTACAGCTTTCCAAGTTAACACTTGGTTACAACAAAAGAGTACTAACTCATTTACACATTAAGCCCTTGGCTTGAATTTACATGTAATACATCAAAAATAAAACGACAAAAGTATGTCCGCCTCTAGCCTCCCAAGCTATGTCCTTGGAGGTGGCATGCTACCTGTACCTGAAAATGATATTCCCATATAGGGTGAGCCACAGCCCAGTAGAAATACACTAAACCAACCATGAACAATGACTAAAAGATTAGCAATTGATAGATGGCCAACACTGATACATTCACATAAATCACATATTTATGTCATACGACTTATGAGTCCAAGTTACTTTTCATTTTCCCTTTTTCAACAGATAAGCATGTTAGCTCTATCATCGTTTAAACAGATATGTATAAAAACTATATCCCACATTCACAGATAAGCATATAAGCTCTATCCACATTCTCAACAGATATGTATAACGACAATATCCCACATTCACAGATAAGCATATAAGCTGTATCCACACTTCACAAAGATAAGCATATGAGCTCTATCTTTACTTCTCTAGACAAGCATATGAGCTGTATCTACGGAGTTCATCCTCTATATTCTCCCGATACTATCCGGTTTAGAGGTACATCCCCCATCTTCCCCTAAACCGCGGAGTACATCCCCCATCTCCTCCTCTACACATAACGTATACAAACACATTGGTTCTATATACAATCACTCAATACATACAGTTAATGTATTCTATCAACCGTCAAATTCCATGACACATTCCATTTATTAGTTTCCGTTTGCCTAATCATCATGCATTGTCTACAACAATCACGACTATCCTCCACCGATAGCCCAAAGCAGTTATCTCTATACAGAAAATAAATGCACAATGGATATTCAATCAACATTTCAATTCGGTGAGTGATAAATAATTCAACTACACCCTTTAACCCCATACATTCCCAATCTCGACAATTCCATTTCATTTCCTCATTTCTCACAATTAATTATCCCAATTAATCAAATAATGTAATTAGGTCATTTTCCATAATTACCATCTCAACCCTTAGGTCCCATTTTCATCAATGATTCAACATTAATTCCATTTCTCTATACCAAACATGCATCTAGGTTTATTAAAAATAAAACCCCAACCTTTGTAAAATAGCACAAAAGCCCCAAATCTTCACAAGATTACCAAACCAACCCCAACGTCTCAAAATACCAAAATTTAAAGACAAAATCCATAGAGAGGAGTAGGATATCCCTACCTCAAATTCGGAGCTCCAAGGGAGAAGATGACAAAACCCAACGTGCTCCAAATCCCGAAATTTTCAGATTAAAATGTAGCCCTCGACGATCAACAACTTTTTTATAAAGGCCAAAGATGAGAAAATCACTCCTACTAGATCAAAACCTAGAGAGAAGGTAGAGTTCTAAAGTGAGAGGCTCAACAATGGTGTTTTTGGAAAAGTAAGAGAGAGAAGAGAAAGTGAAAAAGTGATTTGAAAAGTCAAAACACGGAACTTAAACCCAGTCGCCCCGCTCGAGCGTCCAACGCCCCGCTCGAGCATCACTCACAGACTCCCGCTCGAGCGTCAACCATCCCGCTCAAGCGGCGGATGCACACTCCCAGGACTTTTACAGAACCAGGTCTCTGCTCGAGCTTCCAACTCCCCGCTCGAGCGTAACTCACACAACCCCGCTCGAGCGTCCAACTCCACGCTCGAGCGTCCAACACTGCACAGGAAATACTGGATGGGTGCAATTCCCGCTCGAGCGCCAAAACCCCCGCTCGAGCGGACAGGTCAAAATCTGGGCAACTAGTTTTGGTTTCTAAACTCAACCAACCTGTAACAAACCTGCCCAACACATCCTATAACTCAAATACGAAGTAAAAAGGATGTAAACAAGATAATAATCAACTACCAACACCCACGTACACATGTCCGGATCACTGTACAACAAGGGTAAATCCGGGATCGCTATACTTTTTCAATCAGGTTCTTTTCTGCTCAACTTCCTTTTTTATTTAATTTCCAAATAGATCGTTAAGGTATAGTGGTTTCTGGATTGAACTTTCATTTTTAATTTTATGCAACTTCCATTTTTATTTTTATTCCACTTCTAGTTTTATTCAATTTACTTTTCTATTAAACTTCCTTTTTTATTTAATTTCCAAATAGATCGTTAAGGTATTGTGGTTTCTTGAATGAACTTCCATTTTTAATTTTCTACAACTTCCATTTTTATTTTTATTCGACTTCCATTTTTATTCAAGTTATTTTTCTATTAAACTTCCTTTTTTATTTAATTTCAAAATAGATCGTTAAGGTATATTGGTTTCTTTAATGAACTTCCATTTTTAATTTTATGGAACTTCCATTTTCATTTTTATTCAAGTCATTTTTCTATTCAACTTCCTTTTTTATTTAATTTCCAAATAGATGGTTAAGGTATAGTGGTTTCTTGAATTAACTACCATTTTTAATTTTCTGCAACTTCCATTTTTATTTTTATTCGACTTTCATTTTTATTCAAGTTATTTTTTTATTCAACTTCCTTTTTTATTTAATTTCCAAATAGATCGTTAAGGTAAAGTGATTTCTTGAATGAACTTCCATTTTTAATTTTCTGCAACTTCCATTTTTATTTTTATTTAACTTCCTTTTTCAATCAGTTTCTTTTCTGCTCAACTTCCTTTTTTATTTAATTTCCAAATAGATCGTTAAGGTATAGTGGTTTCTGGATTGAACTTTCATTTTTAATTTTATGCAACTTTCATTTTTATTTTTACTCCCCTTCCATTTTTATTCAATTTACTTTTCTGTTAAACTTTCTTTTTTATTTAATTTCCACATAGATCGTTAAGGTATAGTGGTTTCTTGAATGAACTTCCATTTTTAATTTTCTGCAACTTCCATTTTTATTTTTATTCGACTTCCATTTTTATTCAAGTTACTTTTCTATTCAACTTCCTTTTTTATTGAATTTCCAAATAGATCGTTAACGTATAGTGGTTTCTTGAATGAACTTCCATTTTTAATTTTCTGCAACTTCCATTTTTATTTTTATTCGACTTCCATTTTTATTCAAGTTACTTTTCTATTCAACTTCCTTTTTTATTTAATTTCCAAATAGATCGTTAAGGTATAGTGGTTTCTTTAATGAACTTCCATTTTTAATTTTATGGAACTTCCTTTTTTATTTTTATTCAGCTTTCATTTTTATTCAAGTAATTTTTCTATTCAACTTCCTTTTTTATTTAATTTCCAAATAGATGGTTAAGGTATAGTGGTTTCTTGAATTAACTTCCATTTTTAATTTTCTGCAACTTCCATTTTTCTTTTTAAGTAACTTCCATTTTTATTCAAGTTACTTTTCTATTCAACTTGATTTTTTATTTAATTTCCAAATAGATCGTTAAGGTACAGTGGTTTCTTTAATGAACTTCCATTTTTAATTTTATGCAACTTCCATTTTTATCTTTATTCAACTTCCATTTTTATTCAAGTTATTTTTCTATTCAACTTCCTTTTTTATTTAATTTCCGAATAGATCGTTAAGGTATAATGGTTTCTTGAATGAACTTCCATTTTTAATTTTTTGCAACTTCAATTTTTATTTTTATTTAACTTCCTTTTTTATTCAAGTTTCTCTTCTACTCAACTTCCTTTTTTATTTAATTTCCAAATAGATCGTTATGGTATAGTGGTTTCTTCAATAAACTTCCATTTTTAATTTTCTGCAACTTCCATTTTTATTTTTAAGTAACTTCCATTTTTTTTCAAGTTACTTTTTTATTCAACTTCCTTTTTAATTTAATTTCCAAATAGATCGTCAAGGTATAGTGGTTTCTTTAATGAAATTCCATTTTTCATTTTGTGGAATTTCCATTTTTATTTTTATTCAGCTTTCATTTTTATTCAAGTTATTTTTCTATTCAACTTCGTTTTTCATTTAATTTCGAAATAGATCGTTAAGGTATTGTGGTTTCTTGAATTAAATTCCATTTTTAATTTTCTGCAACTTCCATTATTATTTTTACGTAACTTCCATTTTTATTGAAGTTACTTTTCTATTCAACTTTCTATTTTATTTAATTTCCAAATAGATCGTTAAGGTATAGTGGTTTCTTGAATGAACTTCCATTTTTATTTTTATTCGACTTCCATTTTTATTCAAATTATTTTTCAATTCAACTTCCTTTTTTATTTAATTTCCAAATAGATCGTTAAGTTATAGTAGTTTCTTTAATGAACTTCAATTTTTAATTTTATGGAACTTCCATTTTTATTTTTATTCAGCTTTCATTTTAATTCAAGTTATTTTTCTATTCAACTTCCTTTTTATTTAATTTCCAAATAAATCGTTAAGGTATAGTGGTTTCTTGAATTAACTTCCATTTTTAATTTTCTGCAACTTCCATTTTTATTTTTATTCAACTTCCATTTTTATTCAAGTTATTTTTCTATTCAACTTCCTTTATTAATTAATTTCCAAATATATCGTTAAGGTATAGTGGTTTCTTGAATGAACTTCCATTTTTAATTTTCTGCAACTTCCAGTTTTAATTTTATTCGACATCCATTTTCATTCAGGTCATTTTTCTATTCAACTTCCTTTTTTAATTAATTTCCAAATAGATCGTTAATGTATAGTGGTTTCTTCAATGAACTTCCAATTTTAATTTTCTGCGACTTCCATTTTTATTTCAATTCAACTTACTTTTTTCTTGAATTTCCAAATAGATCGTTAAGGTATAGTGGTTTCTGGATTGAACTTCAATTTTTAATTTTATGCAACTTTCACTTTTATTTTTTTTCAACTTCCATTTTTATTCAATTTACTTTTCTATTAAACTTCCTTTTTTATTTAATTTCCAAATAGATCGTTAAGGTATATTGGTTTCTTGAATGAGCTTCCAATTATAATTTTCTGCAACTTCCAGTTATAATTTTATTCAACTTCCATTTTTATTCAAGTCATTTTTCTATTCAACTTCCTTTTTTATTTAATTTCCAAATAGATCGTTATGGTATAGTGGTTTCTTCAATGAACTTCCAATTTTAATTTTCTGCAACTTCCATTTTTATTTCTATTCAACTTCTTTTTTTATTCTAGTTTCATTTCTATTCAACTTCCTTTTTATTTAATTTCCAAATAGATCGTTAAGGTATAGTGGTTTCTGGATTGAACTTCAATTTTTAATTTTATGCAACTTTCACTTTTATTTTTTTTTTCAACTTTCATTTTTATTCAATTTACTTTTCTATTAAACTTCCTTTTTCATTTAATTTCCAAATAGATCGTTAAGGTATAGTGGTTTCTTGAATGAGCTTCCATTTATAATTTTCTGCAACTTCCATATTTATTTTTAAGTAACTTCCTTTTTTATTCAAGTTACTTTTCTATTAAACTTTTTTTTTTATTTAATTTCCAAAGAGATCGTTAACGTATAGTGGTTTCTGGATTGAACTTCCAATTTTAATTTTTTGCAACTTTCGTTTTTGTTTTTTTTCAATTTCCATTTTTATTCAAATTACTTTTTTGTTAAACTTCCATTTTTATTTAATTTCCAAATAGATCGTTAAGGTATAGTGGTTTCTTGAATGAATTTCCATTTTTTATTTTCTGCAACTTCCATTTTTATTTTTATTCGACTTTCATTTTTATTCAAGTTATTTTTTTATTCAACTTCCTTTTTTATTTAATTTCCAAATATGTCGTTAAGGTATAGTGGTTTCTTGAATGAACTTCCATTTTCAATTTTCTGCAACTTCCATTTTTATTTTTATTTAACTTCCTTTTGCAATCAATTTCTTTTCTGCTCAACTTCCTTTTTTTATTTAATTTCCAAATAGATCATTAAGGTATAGTGGTTTCTAGATTGAACTTTTATTTTTAATTTTATGCAACTTTCATTTTTACATTTATTCCACTTCCATTTTTATTCAATTTACTTTTCTATTAAACTTCCTTTTTTATTTAATTTCCAAATAGATCGTTAAGGTACAGTGGTTTCTTTAATGAACTTCCATTTTTAATTTTCTGCAACTTCCATTTTTATTTTTATTCGACTTCCATTTTTATTTAAATTATTTTTCAATTCAACTTCCTTTTTTATTTAATTTTCAAATAGATCGTTAACGTATAGTGGTTTGTTTAATGAACTTCCATTTTTAATTTTATGGAACTTCCATTTTTATTTTTATTTAGCTTTCATATTTATTCATGTTATTTTTCTATTCAACTTCCTTTTTTATTTAATTTCCAAATAGATCGTTAAGGTATAATGGTTTCTTGAATTAACTCCCATTTTTAATTTTCTGCAACTTCCATTTTTATTTTTAAGTAACTTCCATTTTTGTTCAAGTCCTTTTTTTATTCAACTTCCTTTTTTATTTAAATTCCAAATATATCGTTATGGTATAGTGGTTTCTTGAATGAACTTCCATTTTTAATTTTCTGCAACTTCCATTTTTATTTTTATTTTTATTCGACTTCCATTTTTATTCAAATTATTTTTCAATTCAACTTCCTTTTTTATTTAATTTCCAAATAGATCGTTAACGTATAGTGGTTTGTTTAATGAACTTCCATTTTTAATTTTATTGAACTTCCATTTTTATTTTTATTTAGCTTTCATTTTTATTCAAGTTATTTTTCTATTCAACTTCCTTTTTTATTTGATTTCCAAATAGATCGTTATTGTATAGTGGTTTCTTAAATGAACTTCCATTTTTAATTTTCTGGAAATTCCATTTTTATTTTTATTCGACTTCCATTTTTATTCAAATTATTTTTCAATTCAACTTCCTTTTTTATTAAATTTCCAAATAGATCGTTAACGTATAGTGGTTTGTTTAATGAACTTCCATTTTTAATTTTAATGAACTTCCATTTTTATTTTTGTTTAGCTATCATTTTTATTCAAGTTATTTTTCTATTCAACTTCCTTTTTTATTTAATTTCCAAATAGATCGTTAAGTTATAGTGGTTTCTTTAATGAACTTCCATTTTTAATTTTATGGAACTTCCATTTTTATTTTTATTCTGCTTTCATTTTAATTCAAGTTATTTTTCTATTCAACTTCCTTTTTTATTTAATTTCCAAATAAATCGTTAAGGTATAGTGGTTTCTTGCATTAACTTCCATTTTTAATTTTCTGCAACTTTCATTTTTATTTTTATTCAACTTCCATTTTTATTCAAGTTATTTTTCTATTCAACTTCCTTTTTTAATTAATTTCCAAATATATCGTTAAGGTATAGTGGTTTCTTGAATGAACTTGCATTTTTAATTTTCTGCAACTTCCAGTTTTAATTTTATTCGACATCCATTTTCATTCAGGTCATTTTTCTATTCAACTTCCTTTTTTATTTAATTTCCAAATAGATCGTTAATGTATAGTGGTTTTTTCGATGAACTTCCAATTTTAATTTTCTGCGACTTCCATTTTTATTTCAATTCAACTTACTTTTTTCTTGAATTTCCAAATAGATCGTTAAGGTATAGTGGTTTCTGGATTGAACTTCAATTTTTAATTTTATGCAACTTTCACATTTATTTTTTTTCAACTTCCATTTTTATTCAATTTACTTTTCTATTAAACCTCCTTTTTTATTTAATTTCCAAATACATCGTTAAGGTATATTGGTTTCTTGAATGAGCTTCCAATTATAATTTTCTGCAACTTCCAGTTTTAATTTTATTCGACTTCCATTTTTATTCAAGTCATTTTTCTATTCAACTTCCTTTTTTATTTAATTTCCAAATAGATCGTTATGGTATAGTTGTTTCTTCAATGAACTTCCAATTTTAATTTTCTGCAACTTCCATTTTTATTCTTATTTAACTTCCTTTTTCCATCAGTATCTTTTCTACTCAACTTCCTTTTTTATTTAATTTCCAAATAGATCGTTAAGGTATAGTGGTTTCTGGATTGAACTTCAATTTTTAATTTTATGCAACTTTCACTTTTATTTTTTTTTTCAACTTTCATTTTTATTCAATATACTTTTCTATTAAACTTCCTTTTTCATTTAATTTCCAAATAGATCGTTAAGGTATAGTGGTTTCTTGAATGAGCTTCCATTTATAATTTTCTGCAACTTCCATTTTTATTTTTAAGTAACTTCCAGTTTTATTCAAGTTACTTTTCTATTAAACTTTCTTTTTTATTTAATTTCCAAAGAGATCGTTAACGTATAGTGGTTTCTGGATTGAACTTCCATTTTTAATTTTAGGCAACTTTCGTTTTTGTTTTTTTTCAATTTCCATTTTTATTCAATTTACTTTTTTGTTAAACTTCCCTTTTTATTTAATTTCCAAATAGATCGTTAAGGTATAGTGGTTTCTTGAATGAATTTCCATTTTTTATTTTCTGCAACTTCCATTTTTATTTTTATTCGACTTTCCTTTTTATTCAAGTTATTTTTTTATTCAACTTCCTTTTTTATTTAATTTCCAAATACATCGTTAAGGTATAATGGTTTCTTGAATGAACTTCCATTTTCAATTTTCTGCAACTTCCATTTTTATTTTTATTTAACTTCCTTTTGCAATCAATTTCTTTTCTGCTCAATTTCCTTTTTTATTTAATTTCCAAATAGATCATTAAGGTATAGTGGTTTCTAGATTGAACTTTTATTTTTAATTTTTTGCAACTTTCATTTTTACATTTATTCCACTTCCATTTTTATTCAATTTACTTTTCTATTAAACTTCCTTTTTTATTTAATTTCCAAATAGATCGTTAGGGTACAGTGGTTTCTTTAATGAACTTCCATTTTTAATTTTCTGCAACTTCTATTTTTATTTTTATTCGACTTCCATTTTTGTTTAAATTATTTTTCAATTCAACTTCCTTTTTTATTTAATTTCCAAATAGATCGTTAACGTATAGTGGTTTGTTTAATGAACTTCCATTTTTAATTTTATGGAACTTCCATTTTTGTTTTTATTTAGCTTTCATTTTTATTCATGTTATTTTTCTATTCAACTTCCTTTTTTATTTAATTTCCAAATAGATCGTTGAGGTATAATGGTTTCTTGAATTAACTTCCATTTTTAATTTTCTGCAACTTCCATTTTTATTTTTGAGTAACTTCCATTTTTGTTCAAGTCATTTTTTTATTCAACTTCCTTTTTTATTTAAGTTCCAAATATATCGTTATGGTATAGTGGTTTCTTGAATGAACTTCATTTTTAATTTTCTGCAACTTCCATTTTTATTTTTATTCGACTTCCATTTTTATTCAAATTATTTTTCAATTCAACTTGCTTTTTTATTTAATTTCCAAATAGATCGTTAACGTATAGTGGTTTGTTTAATGAACTTCCATTTTTAATTTTATTGAACTTCCATTTTTATTTTATTTAGCTTTCATTTTTATTCAAGTTATTTTTCTATTCAACTTCCTTTTTTATTTAATTTCCAAATAGATCGTTAAGGTATAGTGGTTTCTTGAATTAACTTCCATTTTTAATTTTCTGCAACTTCCATTTTTATTTTTAAGTAACTTCCATTTTTATTCAAGTCATTTTTCTATTCAACTTCCTTTTTTATTTAATTTCCAAATATGTCGTTATGGTATAGTGGCTTCTTGAATGAACTTCCATTTTTAATTTTCTGCAGCTTCCAGTTTTAATTTTATTCGACATCCATTTTTATTCAGGTCATTTTTCTATTCAACTTCCTTTTTTATTTAATTTCCAAATAGATCGTTAAGGTATACTGGTTTCTTCAATGAACTTCCATTTTTAATTTTATGCAATTTTCACTTTTATTTTTTTTCAACTTCCATTTTTATTCAATTTACTTTTCTATTAAACTTCTTTTTTTATTTAATTTCCAAATAGATCGTTAAGGTATATTGGTTTGTTGAATGAGCTTCCAATTATAATTTTCTGCAACTTCCATTTTTATTTTTTTTCAACTTCCACTTTTATTCAAGTTATTTTTCTATTCAACTTCCTTTTTCATTTAGTTTCCAAATAGGTCGTGAAGGTATCGTGGTTTTTGAATGAACTTCCATTTTTAATTTTTTGCAACTTCCATTTTTTTTTATTGAACTTCATTTTTTATTCAAGTTTATTTTCTACTCAACTACCTTTTTTATTTAATTTCCAAATAGATCGTTAAGGTCTAGTGGTTTCTTGAATTAACTTCCATTTTTAATTTTCTGCTACTTCCATTTTTATTTTTAAATAACTTTCACTTTTATTCACGTTACTTTTCTATTCAACTTCCTTTTTTGTTTAATTTCCAAAGAGATCGTTCACGTATAGTGGTTTCTGGATTGAACTTCCATTTTTAATTTTATGCAACTTTCATTTTTGTTTTTTTTTAATTTCCATTTTTATTCAATTTACTTTTCTGTTAAACTTCCTTTTTATTTAATTTCCAAATAGATCGTTAAGGTATAGTGGTTTCTTGAATGAATTTCCATTTTTAATTTTCTGCGACTTCCATTTTTATTTTTATTCGACTTTCATTTTTCTTCAAGTTATTTTTTCATTCAACTTCCTTTTTTATTTAATTTCCAAATAGATCGTTAAGGTATAGTGGTTTCTTGAATAAACTTCCATTTTTAATTTTCTAAAACTTTCATTTTTATTTTTATTTATCTTCCTTTTTCAATCAGGTTCTTTTCTGCTCAACTTCCTTTTTTATTTAATTTCCAAATAGATCGTTAAGGTATAGTGGTTTCTGGATTGAACTTTCATTTTTAATTTTATGCAACTTTCATTTTTATTTTTATTCCACTTCCAGTTTTATTCAATTTACTTTTCTATTAAACTTCCTTTTTTATTTAATTTCCAAATAGATCGTTAAGGTATTGTGGTTTCTTGAATGAAATTCCATTTTTAATTTTCTGCAACTTCCATTTTTATTCAAGTTATTTTTCTATTAAACTTCATTTTTTATTTAATTTCCAAATAGATCGTTAAGGTATAGTGGTTTTTTTAATGAACTTCCATTTTTAATTTCATGGAACGTCCATTTTTATTTTTATTCAGCTTTCATTTTCATTCAAGTCATTTTTCTATTCAACTTCCTTTTTTATTTAATTTCCAAATAGATGGTTAAGATATTGTGGTTTCTTGAATTAACTTCCATTTTTAATTTTCTGCAACTTCAATTTTTATTTTTAAGTAACCGCTATTTTTATTCAAGTTACTTTTCTATTCAACTTCGTTTTTTATTTAATTTCCAAATAGATCGTTAACGTATACTGGTTTCTTGAACGAACTTCCATTTTTATTTTTATACGACTTCCATTTTTATTCAAGTTACTTTTCTATTCAACTTCCTTTTTTATTTAATTTCCAAATAGATCGTCAAGGTATAGTGGTTTTTTTATGAACTTCCATTTTTAATTTTATGGAACTTCCATTTTCTTTTTTATTCAGCTTTCATTTTTATTCAAGTCATTTTTCTATTGAACTTCCTTTTTTATTTAATTTCCAAGTAGATGGTTAAGGTATAGTGGTTTCTTGCATTAACTTTCATTTTTAATTTTCTGCAACTTCCATTTTTATTTTTATTCGACTTTCTTTTTTCTTCAAGTTATTTTCTTATTCAACTTCCTATTTTATTTAATTTCCAAATAGATCGTTAAGGTATAGTGATTTCTTGAAAGAACTTCCATTTTTAATTTTCTGCAACTTCCATTTTTATTTTTATTTAACTTCATTTTTCAATCAGTTTCTTTTCTACTCAACTTCCTTTTTTATTTAATTTCCAAATAGATCGTTATGGTATAGTGGTTTCTGGATTGAACTTTCATTTTTAATTTTACGCAACTTTCATTTTTATTTTTATTCCACTTCCATTTTTATTCAATTTACTTTTCTGTTAAACTTCCTTTTTTATTTAATTTCCAAATAGATCGTTAAAGTATAGTGGTTTCTTGAATGAACTTCCATTTTTAATTTTCTGCAACTTCCATTTTTATTTTTATTTGACTTCCATTTTAATTCAAGTTACTTTTCTATTCAACTTCTTTTTTTATATACTTTCCAAATAGATCGTTAAGGTATACTGGTTTCTAAAACGAACTTCCATTTTTATTTTTATACGACTTCCATTTTTATTCAAGTTACTTTCTATTCAACTTCCTTTTTTATTTAATTTCCAAATAGATCGTCAAGGTATAGTGGTTTTTTAATGAACTTCCATTTTTAATTTTATGGAACTTCCATTTTCATTTTTATTCAGCTGTCATTTTTATTCAAGTCATTTTTCTATTCAACTTCCTTTTTTATTTAATTTCCAAATAGATGGTTAAGGTATAGTGGTTTCTTGAATTAACTTCCATTTTTAATTTTCTGCAACTTCCATTTTTATTTTTATTCGACTTTCATTTTTATTCAAGTTATTTTTTTATTCAACATCCTTTTTTATTTAATTTCCAATTAGATCGTTAAGGTATAGTGGTTTATGGATTGAACTTCCATTTTTAATTTTATGTAACTTTCACTTTTATTTTTTTTCAACTTTCATTTTTATTCAAATTACTTTTCTATTAAACTTCCTTTTTTTATTTATGTTCCAAATAGATCGTTAAGGTATAGTCGTTTCTTGAGTGAGCTTCCATTTATAATTTTCTGCAACTTCCATTTTTATTTTTATTCAACATCCATTTTTATTCAAGTTATTTTTCTATTCAACTTTCTTTTTTATGTAATTTTTTAATAGGTCGTTAAGGTATAGTGGTTTCTTGAATGAACTTCCATTTTTAATTTTTTGCAACTTCCATTTTCATTTTTATTTAACTTCCATTTTTGTTCAAGTTTCTTTTGTACTCAACTTCCGTTTTTATTTAATTTCCAAATAGATCGTTAAGGTACAGTGGTTTCTGGATTGAACTTCCATTTTTAATTTTATGCAACTTTCATTTTTATTTTTACTCAACTTCCTTTTTTATTTAATTTCCAAATAAATCGTTATGGTATAGTGGTTTCTTTAATGAACTTCCATTTTTAATTTTATGCAACTTCCATTTTTATTTTTATTCAACTTCCATTTTTATTCAAGTTATTTTTCTATTCAACTTCCTTTTTTATTTAATTTCCAAATAGATCGTTAAGATATAGTGGTTTCTTGAATGAACTTCCATTTTTTTTTATTTAACTTCCTTTTTTATTCACGTTTCTTTTCTACTCAACTTCTTTTTTTATTTAATGTCCAAATAGATCGTTAAGGTATAGTGGTTTCTTGAATAAACTTCCATTTTTAATTATCTGCAACTTCCATTTTTATTTTTAAGTAACTTCCATTTTTTTTCAAGTTACTTTTTTATTCAACTTCCTTTTTTATTTAATTTCCAAATAGATCGTTAAGGTATAGTGATTTCTTTAATGAAATTCCATTTTTCATTTTGTGGAACTTCCATTTTTATTTTTATTCAGCTTTCATTTTTATTCAAATTATTTTTCTATTCAGCTTCCTTTTTTATTTAATTTCCAAATAGATCGTTAAGGTATTGTGGTTTCTTGAATTAACTTCCATTTTTAATTTTCTGCAACTTCCATTATTATTTTTACGTAACTTCCATTTTTCTTGAAGTTACTTTTCTATTGAACTTTCTTTTTTATTTAATTTCCAAATAGATCGTTAAGGTATAGTGGTTTCTTGAATGAACTTCCCTTTTAAATTTTCTGCAACTTCCACTTTTATTTTTATTCGACTTCCATTTTTATTCAAGTCATTTTTCTATTCAACTTCCTTTTTTATTTAATTTCCAAATAGATCGTTAAGGTATAGTGGTTTCTTCAATGAACTTCCAATTTTAATTTTCTGCAACTTCCATTTTTATTTCTATTCAACTTCTTTTTTTATTCTAGTTTCTTTTCTATTCAACTTCCTTTTTATTTAATTTCCAAATAGATCGTTAATGTGCAGTGGTTTGTGGATTAAACTTCAATTTTTAATTTTATGCAACTTTCACTTTTATTTTTTTTCAACTTTCATTTTTATTCAATTTACTTTTCTATTAAACTTCCTTTTTTGTTTAATTTCCAAATAGATCGTTAAGGTATAGTGGTTTCTTGAATGAGCTTCCATTTATAATTTTCTGCTACTTCCATTTTTATTTTTATTCAACTTCATTTTTATTCAAGTTATTTTTCTATTCAACTTCCTTTTTTATTTAATTTCCAAATACATCGTTAAGGTATAGTGGTTTCTTGAATGAACTTCCATTTTTAATTTTTTGCCACTTCCATTTTTTTTTATTTAACTTCCTTTTTTATTAAAGTTTCTTTTCTACTCAACTTCCTTTTTTATTTATTTTCCAAATAGATCGTTAAGGTATAGTGGTTTCTGGATTGAACTTTCATTTTTAATTTTATGCAACTTTCATTTTTATTTTTATTCAATTTACTGTGACCCGTGGATGGAGTCACAGTGGTATGGTGTTTGCGGATGAAGATGTGGGTTAATGACGAGGGAGGCGAGGACTTTTACTCCTCCGGAAAGTTAGAAGAGTGAATCTTTGAGAGTCTTGTCGGCGACTTGGAACGGTGTTGGGGTTTGGTTCATGGTGGTTGTCTAGCGGTAACATTGGCTAGTGGTGTGGCCCGGAGACTGGGTGTCTTGATGGTACTCTCGAGATGAGTGACGAGTAAGATGTAGAGTAACGAGTGGACCCTATGAGTTATTGGGGGATTCGGTGTGGGAGTAAGAGGGCTTGCAAAATAAGGAGGTTTTGCCTAGTACAGTTGAATGTGTTAGATGTGATGGTTTCAAGAGTTGCGTGGTGTTGGCAAGATTATGTGAGAATGTTCGAGGGAATGTGAGATTTGTATCTCGAGTTAGTGGGAATGGTACCTGTAGGCTAGTTCGTGTTTTGGACTTTGCTAGTTAGCAAGCCCGTGGTGACCCCATTGGTTGTATAAGGGAAGCGTTCGTGTTGTGAGTGATTATAAATCGTTGGGTTTGGGTTGTGAGTGGATGCTGGCAGCATTCTTTAAAGGAAGAGCAGTTCGTGTTCTAAAGTAATGAGTATAGCATTGGTCAAAGTGGTCCTTCGTGTTTGGGTTGTTGTGATTGAGGGTGACCATGTAGGTCTTTGGTCAAGGAAGTGAGCAGGCTTGCTAGATAGCCATGGTGGGGGATGGTGATTCCCTTAGGCGCAGTGTTGATGCGGTTCAATTTTAGGAGATCCGGTGAGATTCCAAAATTTGTGGTTTGTGTAGAGAACTCCGTGGTTGGGGTCAGTGGCTAGAGTGGCACATCAGTGTGTGGATTACTGAGTGTAGAGTTTATTGAGTTGATTAGTCAGCTTGTCGGTAACGGGTTTTGGGTTGGCTTTGGTCACCTTGAGTTTCGTCTCGTTGGTTGTAAACTTTGTATGTTGATTAGGGAAAACTGAAACTAATCGAACATGTTTTGTCGTTGAATCTGACGGTTGGAATAATACATCTAATAAATGTATTGATTGATCATTGTGAATGATTGGCTTTTATACGTTATGTATGTATGATGTCTGGTTTGATATTGATACAGCACTAAAATGTGTATCATTTGTGTGTTAAAGGGGGGTATTGTGGGAATGAGATGTGATCTCATTTGGTTGTTGGCCAGGTCCTGAGCCGTAGTTATGACTTTCTTTTTTGTAAACGGAGGCGGGATAAAATTGCAAAACCATAAATTTCTTATACCTTATGTGTTGATAGTACTGTTGTTATTTCTATTAACTATCATTATAGAAATGTTGTGTTCCATGTTGGTTGTGGCATCACCATGTGAGTGATGGTTGTTGATAGTGTCACTTTGGAAAGAAATGGAAAACAAACTTTTCCTAGTGTTTGGGACCGTCTAAATGCATTGTTGAAAAGTTGATTTAATTCAAGGATTTTAAAGAATTCCCGATTAATCTATTGGGCAAATAAACTGTGGGTGACTTTGCGTTTTGGGTAACACCGTATTTGTGAAAAATGTTTACAAAGCTTTTGAGTTTTCGTATGGAAAATGCAAGATGTATTCCGGAACGTTAATGTTGAAAATTTAAACATCTTTGAGAAATGCCTCTTGAACAAGAAAATGTTTTCTTATTATCTACTCTAAAGATTTGCTTTGGCCGTGTTGTTGAGTAGTGACTTAGCTTGAAGCACTAGTCGGTTATTGGTGAATTGTTTCGGGGGAGGTTTGGTTTGTTGAGGCATGCGTACCTAAGGTGTGGCCATTTAGAATGCGTTCTCTTGGTTAGTATCTTCCTTGGTAAGAGTGAGTCGGAGGTTTGTTGTGAAAGTAATTTCTTTCCTTGGGGCTCAGTTGTTGAATGCTCTGTGATCAATTGGCCTTGTGTTTTGGCGTACCCTTAATTTCGGGGACGAAATTCTTTAAGGGGGGGAGGTTATAGCGATCCCGATTTTCCCTTTCGTGCTTAACTGTAATCCAGTTTCGGTTTCGTAAGAGTGCTGCTGTCTTATCCTCTTTCTATTCCTTCTCTTTGTGTTCGAGCTTTGGGTTGTGTTGGGCAAGTTGGGAATAAGTTGGTTGTGTTTTAAGACGTAAGATCTTTGCCCAGTTTTTGGTCCCTCCGCTCGAGCGGCGCTTTTGACGCTCGAGCGGGACTCTGTTGTTGCTTGTCCGTTCGAGTGGGGGTGTTGGCGCTCGAGCGGGGAAATCATCCACCCAGTTTTTCGTTTGCAGTGGTGTACGCTCGAGCAGGGGATTGGACGCTCGAGCGGGAGTTTGTGTCTGACGCTCGAGCGGGGAGTTTGATGCTCGAGCGGGCATCTTGTCTGTAAAAGTTCTGGGAGCGTGCATCCGCCGCTCGAGCGGGGGATTGGACGCTCGAGCGGGGATCTGTGAGTGACGCCCGAGCGAGGAGTTCGACGATGGAAATGGAACCTTAGGGTTGTTTTGTGAATTATGGTAATTTGCCCAAATTGGTTTAATTAATTAATGCATATAATTAATTGAAGAAAACGAGGAATTGAATTGAGAATGTTGAAATTGGAAATGTATGGGATTAAAGAGTGTAGACGAATCTTTTATTGCTCATCTAGTTAAAATGTCAATATATTATCCATTTGTGCATTTATTTCCTGCTTAGAAATAATTGCTTTGGGCTACCGGTGGAGGGTAGTGTTGATTGTGGTAGACAATGCATGATGATTAGGCAAACTAAAACTAATCAATCGGTTGTGTCATAGAGTATGACGGTTGATAGAATACATTAACTTTATGTATTGAGTGATTGTGTATATGACCAATGTGTTTATATGCATTATGTGTAGACGGTTGGTAGAATGCATTAACTTTATGTATTGATCGATTGTGTATATGACTCTGTGTTTATGTGCATTGCTTGTGTAGAGGAGGAGATGGGGGATGTACTCCGCGGTTTAGGGGAAGATGGGGGATGTACCTCTAAACCGGATAGGATTGGGAGGAGATGGGGGATGAACTCCATAGACACAGCTCATATGCTTGTCTAGAGAAGTGAAGATACAGCTCATATGCTTATCTTTGTGAAGTGTAGATATAGCTCATATGCTTGTTTAGTGAAGTGTAGATATAGCTCATATGCTTGTCTAGTGAAGTGTAGATATAGCTCATATGCTTGTCTAGTGAAGTGTAGATATAGCTCATATGCTTATCTGTTGTAGTATTGATATGGCTCATATGCTTATCTGTTGTAGTATTGATATAGCTCATATGCTTATCTGTTGTAATATTGATATAGCTCATATGCTTATCTGTTGTAGTAGTGATATAGCTCATAAGCTTATCTATTGAAAAGTTTGTTGATTTGATATAGCACTAAAATGTATATCATCATCGTTTGTGAAGTGTAGAAGTAGTTTATGTGTTATTGATACAACACCAAAATGTGTATCCACCTTGATTTTCAAAGTGTTCTAGTGATGAACTACAATCTCATCAAATGTTTGGCCAGAGTACTGAGCCCTGTTTTTCAAACTCAAAGTTGAATAAGAAATGAAAAGTGAATTGTAACGTAGGCTTGGTTGTCATGGAATTGAAATAAGATGTAAATGGGGGTGTAAGTATCGACCATTTTTCAGTTGCTAATCTTTTAGGCATTGTTTATAGTTGGTTTAGTATATCTCTGCTGGGCTGTGGCTCACCCTTTATGGGAACATCATTTTCAGGTACAGGTAGCATGCTACTTCTGAGGCATAGCTTGGGAGGCTAGGGGCAAACTTACTTTTGTTGCCTTATTTTCCTTTTGATGTATTACATGTAAATTCAATGCCAAGGGCTTAATGTGTAACCGAGTCAATACTCTCTTTTGTAACCAAGTCTTAACTTGGAAAGCTGTAAGCCCGTAGGGCATTTACTTTTGTTGTCAACGTGTAATACTTTTGTAATGAAGTACTCTGATGAATTGAGGAAATGTGGATCTTTTGTATATAAATGTATGTTTATATTGATGGGTTTAATGTATTGTTTTGAGGGCGTTACATTTTCTACTCAACTTCCTTTTTTATTTAATTTCCAAATAGATCGTCAAGGTATAGTGGTTTCTGGATTGAACTTCCATTTTTATTTTTATTCAATTTACTTTTCTATTAAACTTCCTTTTTTATTTAATTTCCAAATAGATCGTTAAGGTATAGTGGTTTCTTGAATGAATTTCCATTTTTAATTTGCTGCAACTTCCATTTTTATTTTTATTTTTATTTAACTTCCTTTTTCATTCAAGTTTCTTTTCTACTCAACTTCCTTTTTTATTTAATTTCCAAATAGATCGTTAAGGTATAGTGGTTTCTGGATTGAACTTCCATTTTTAATTTTGTGCAACTTTTATTTTTATTTTTATTCAATTTCCATTTTTTTTTCAATTTACTTTACCATTAAACTTCCTTTTTTATTTCATTTCCAAATAGATATTTAATGTATAGTGGTTTCTTGAATGAGCTTCCATTTTTAATTTCCTGCAACTTCCATTTTTATTTTTATTCGACTTTCATTTTTATTCAAGTTATTTTTCTATTCAACTTCCTTTTTTATTTAATTTCCAAATAGGTCGTTAAGGTATAGTGGTTTCTAGAATGAACTTCCATTTTTAATTTTCTACAACTTCCATTTTTATTTTAATTTAACTTTCTTTTTCAATCAGTTTCTTTTCTACTCAACTTCATTTTTTTATTTAATTTCCAAATAGATCGTTATGGTATAGTGGTTTCTGGATTGAACTTTCATTTTTTTTTATTCCACTTCCATTTTTATTCAATTTACTTTTCTATTAAACTTCCTTTTTTATTTAATTTCCAAATAGATCGTTAAGGTATAGTGGTTTCTTGAATGAACTTTCATTTTTAATTTTCTGCAACTTCCATTTTTATTTTTATTCGACTTCCATTTTTACTCAAGTTATTTTTCTATTCAACTTCCTTTTTTATTTAATTTCCAAATAGATCGTTAAGGTATAGTGGTTTCTTGAATGAACTTCCATTTTTATTTTATTCAACTTCTTTTTTTATTCAAGTTTCTTTTCTATTCAACTTCCTTTTTTATTTAATTTCCAAATAGATCGTTAAGGTATACTGTTTCTGGATTGAACTTCCATTTTTAATTTTACGCAACTTTCACTTTTATTTTTATTCAACTTCTATTTTTATTCAATTTTCTTTTCTATTAAACTTCCTTTTATATTTAATTTCCATATAGATCGTTAAGCTATATTGGTTTCTTTAATAAACTTCCATTTTTAATTTTATGGAACTTCCATTTTTATTTTTATTCTGCTTCAATTTTTATTCAAGTTATTTTTCTATTCAACTTCCTTTTTTATTTAATTTCCAAATAGATCGTTAAGGTATAGTGGTTTCTTGAATGAACTTCCAGTATTAATTTTCTGCAACTTCCATTTTTATTTTTATTTAACTTCCTTTTTTATTAAAGTTTCTTTTCTACTCAACTTCCTTTTTTATGTAATTTCCAAATAGATCATTAAGGTATAGTGGTTTCTGGATTGAACTTCCATTTTTAATTTTCTGCAACTTCCATTTTTATTCAATTTACTTTTCTATTAAACTACCTTTTTTTATTTAATTTCCAAATAGATCGTTAAGGTATATTGGTTTCTTGAATGAACTTCCATTTTTAATTTTCTGCAACTTCCATTTTTATTTTTATTTGACTTCCATTTTTATTCAAGTTATTTTTCTATTCAACTTCCGTTTTTACTTAATTTCCAAATAGATCGTTAAGGTATAGTGGTTTCTTGAATGAACTTCCCTTTTTATTTTTATTCAACTCCCATTTTTATTCAAGTTATTTTTCTATTCAACTTCCTTTTTTATTTAATTTCCAAATATATGGTTAAGGTATAGTGGTTTCTTGAATTAACTTCCTTTTTTATTTAATTTCCAAATAGATGGTTAAGGTATAGTGGTTTCTTGAATTAACTTCCATTTTTAATTTTTTCCAACTTTCATTTTTATTTTTATTTTGCTTCCTTTTTTATTCAAGTTTCTTTTCTATTCAACTTTCTTTTTTATTTAATTTCCGAATAGATCGTTGAGGTATAGTGGTTTTTTTAAGGAACTTCTATTTGTAATTTTATGGAACTTCTATTTTTATTTTTATTCAGCATCCATTTTTATTCAAGTTATTTTTCTATTAAACTTTCTTTTTTTATTTAATTTCCAAATAGATGTTTAAGGTATAATGGTTTCTTGAATTAACTTCCAGTTTTAATTTTCTGCAACCTCCATTTTTATTTTTATTTAACTTCCTTTTTTATTCAATTTTCTTTTCTACTCAACTTCCTTTTTTATTTAATTTCGAAATAGATCGTAAAGGTATAGTGGTTTCTGGATTGAACATCCATTTTTATTTTAATTCAACTTCCATTTTTATTCAATTTACTTTTCTATTAAACTTCCTTTTACATATAATTTCCAAATATATCATTAAGGTATAGTGGTTTCTTGAATGAACTTCTAATTTTAATTTTCTGCAACTTCCATTTTTATTTCTATTCAACTTCATTTTTTATTCAAGCTTCTTTTCTATTCAACTTCTTTTTTATTTAATTTCCAAATAGATCGTTAAGGTATAATGGTTTTCGGATTGAACGTGCATTTTTAATTTTATACAACTTTCATTTTTTTGTATATTCCACTTCCATTATTATTCAATTTTCTTTTCTATTAAAGTTCCTTTTTTATTTGATTTCCAAATAGATCGTTAAGGTATAGTGGTTTCTTTAATGAACTTCCATTTTTAATTTTATGCAACTTCCATTTTTATTTTTATTCAACTTCCATTTTTATTCAAGTTATTTTTCTATTCAACTTCCTTTTTTATTTAATTTGCTAATAGATCGTTAAGGTATAGTGGTTTCTTGAATGAACTTCCATTTTTATTTTTATTCAACTTCTATTTTTATTCAATTTACTTTTCTACTCAACTTCCTTTTTTATTTAATTTCCAAATAGATCGTTAAGGTATACTGGTTTCTGGATTGAACTTCTAGTTTTAATTTTCTGCAACTTCCATTTTTATTTTTGTTCAACTTCCATTTTTATTCAATTTACTTTTCTATTAAATTTCCTTTTTTATTTGATTTCCAAATAGATCGTTAAGGTATTGTGGTTTCTTTAATGAACTTCCATTTTTGATTTTACGGAACTTCCATTTTTATTTTTATTCAGCTTCCATTTTAATTCAAGTAATTTTTCTTTTCAACTTCCTTTTTTATTTAATTTCCAAATAGATCGTTAAGGTATAGTGGTTTCTGGATTGAACTTCCATTTTTAATTTGATGCAACTTTCATTTTTATTTTTATTCAATTTCCATTTTTATTCAATTTACTTTTCTATTAAACTTCCTTTTTTTATTTAATTTCCAAATAGATCGTTAAGGTATAGTGGTTTCTTGAATGAATTTCCATTTTTAATTTGCCGCAACTTCCATTTTTATTTTTATTTAACTTCCTTTTTCATTCAAGTTTCTTTTCTACTCAATTTTCTTTTTTATTTAATTTCCAAATAGATCGTTAAGGTATAGTGGTTTCTTGAATGAATTTCCATTTTTAATTTGTTGCAACTTCCATTTTTATTTTTATTTAACTTTATTTTTCATTCAAGTTTCTTTTCTACTCAACTTCTTTTTTATTTAATTTCCAAATAGATTGTTAAGGTATAGTGGTTTCTGGATTAAACTTCCATTTTTAATTTTATGCAACTTTCATTTTTATTTTTATTCAATTTCCATTTTTATTTAATTTACTTTTCTTTTAAAGTTCCTTTTTTATTTAATTTCGAAATAGATCGTTAAGGTATAGTTGTATCTTTAATGAACTTCCATTTTTAATTTTATGCAACTTTCATTTTTATTTTTATTCTACTTCCATTTTTATGCAAGTTATTTTTATATTGAACTTCCTTTTTTATTTAATTTCCTAATAGATCGTTAAGGTATGGTGGTTTCTTGAATGAAATTCCATTTTTAATTTTCTGCAACTTCCATTTTTATTTTTATTCAACTTCCATTTTTAGTCAATTTACTTCTCTATTAAACTTCTTTTTTTATTTAATTTCCAAATAGATCGTGAAGGTATAGTGGTTTCTTCAATGAACTTCCATTTTTAATTTTCTGCAACTTCCATTTTTACTGTTATTCGACTTCCATTTTTATTCAAGTTATTTTTCTATTCAACTTTCTTTTTTATTTAATTTCCAAATAAATCGTTAAGGTATAGTGGTTTCTTGAATGAACTTTCATTTTTAATTTTCTGCAACTTCCATTTTTATTTTTATTTAACTTCCTTTTTCAATCAAGTTTCTTTTCTACTCAACTTCCATTTTTATTTAATTTCCAAATAGATCGTTAAGGTATACCGGTTTCTGGATTGAACTTCCATTTTTAATTTTTTGCAACTTCCATTTTTATTCAATTTACTTTTCTATTAAACTTCCTTTTTTATTTAATTTCCAAATAGATCGTTAAGGTATTGTGGTTTCTTTAATGAACTTCCATTTTTAATTTTATGGAACTTCCATTTTTATTTTTATTCAGCTTCCATTTTTATTCAAGTTATTTTTCTATTCAACTTCCTTTATTATTTAATTTCCAAATAGATGGTTAAGGTATGTTGGTTTCTTGATTTAACTTCCATTTTTAACTTTCTGCAACTTCCATTTTTATTTTTGTTTAACTTTCTTTTTTATTCAAGTTTCTTTTCTACTCAACTTCCTTTTTCATTTAATTTCCAAATAGATCGTTGAGGTATAGTGGTTTCTTTAATGAACTTCCATTTTTAATTTTCTGCAACTTCCATTTTTATTTTTATTTAACTTCCTTTGTCAATCAGTTTCTTTTCTACTCAACTTCCTTTTTTATTTAATTTCCAAATAGATCGTTAAGGTATAGTGGTTTCTGGATTGAACTTTCATTTTTAATTTTATGCAACTTTCATTTTTATTTTTATTCCACTTCCATTTTTATTCAATTTACTTTTCTGTTAAACTTCCTTTTTATTTAATTTCCAAATAGATCGTTAAGGTATAGTGGTTTTTTGAATGAACTTCCATTTTTAATTTTCTGCAACTTCCATTTTTATTTTTGTAACGCCCTGAAAATAATAACATTAAACCCACATTTTTAGACATGCATTGATACAAAAGAAATCAACCTTTTCCATTCATCAGAGTAATTCTTACAACTGTATTACATGTTAACAACAAAAGCAAATGCCCTAAAGGCTTACAGCTTTCCAAGTTAACACTTGGTTACAAAAAAAAGTACTAACTCAATACATATTAAGCCCTTGGCTTGAATTTACATGTAATACATCAAAATAAACAAAAGAAAGAGTCTTCAACTCTCATCATCATCCAAGCTATGTCCTTGGGGGTGGCATACTACCTGTACCTGAAAATAATGTCCCATAATGGGTATGCCAACGCCCAGTAGAGATATTCTAAACACAGTATGAGCAATGACTAAGACATTAGCAATTGATAAATGTTCCACTTTCATGAACCAATTCATAATCCATTTCCACTTCATGATCACGATGTTTATGTTTCATTTCAATTTTCATTTCCCATCAATTTCACAATTTACATCAATGGTCAGAACCTGGCCAACCACTTATATGAGACAATGACTCATATTAAACATTTCTAATTTTTCAATAGATAAACATATTAGTTGTATCAACATCTCAACAGATAAGCATACAAGCTGTATCCACATTTCAACAGATATGCATATTAGCAATATCAACACTTCCAATGACAAGCATATGAGCTGAATCAACACTTCCAAAGATAAGCATACGAGCTGTATCAACACATTATCTGACAAGCATATGAGCTGTATCAGTGGAGTCCATCCCCTATCTCCTCCCAAACAACATCTGGTTTAGAGGTCCATCCCCTATCTTCCCCTAAACCGTGGAGTACATCCCCTCTCTCCTCCCACACACACAACATATATACACAAGGGTCATATACGCAATCAATCAATACATAACATTAATGTATTCTATCAACCATCATACTCAATGACATATCCAATTGATTAGTTTTAGTTTGCCTAATCATCATGCATTGTCTATAACAATCAAAACTACCCTCCACCGGTAGCCCAAGCAATTATTTCTAAACAGATAGTAAAAGCTCCTACAGATAAAATATCAATGTTTTCATAAGCGAGCGATTTATAAATCCAACTCCATCATTTCACAACATAATGAGCCAATTTCATTATTTCCAACTCAATTCCATAAGTTCACAATTTTTCCAAATTAATTATACCAATTTATTTTAAACAAGTTGGGGCTTTTACCCCCAACTCTCGATATTAACCCGAAGGTTCCAATATCACCAACCAACAACTATATCATCATTTTTAAACCCAAAATACACATTATGAGCCCAAAATCACAAAACCCTCTTTAACCCATCTTGAAACCCTAAGTCCCAAAATCAACCAAGTTCAACACTCTATCAAAATAACTAAAAATCTAGATCAAAGACCATAAGAGTGAGTAGGAATCCCTACCTCAAGAGATGACAACCAACGAAGAAGATGACGAAAACGAACTTGCTCCAAACCACGAGTTTCTCGGATCAAAAGATAGCCCTCGACGATCAACAACTCTTTTGTAAAGGCTAAAGGTGAGGAAAACACCCTAGCTAGGCCAATATCTAGAGAGAAGGCAAGGTTTTAGAGAGAGAGGCTCTCAAATGGCCTTTTCGGAAAAGTAAGAGAGAGAAAGGATGAGAAAAAGTGATTTAAAATTGTCCCACAATCAACTGATATACGACATTCCTGCTCGAGCGGAAAACACAACGCTCGAGCGTCAAGAACAAAAAGTAGTTTCGCTCGAGCGCAAGAAGACCCGCTCGAGCGCCAAGACACAAGAATAAAGCACATCCGCTCGAGCGCGAAAACCAGTCCGCTCGAGCGTAGATTTCCCCCTCCCAGAACCTACACCGAAAAGGTACTTCCCGCTCGAGCGTCAGAATGCCCGCTCGAGCGCTACCGCTCGAGCGTAAAGAAACCCGCTCGAGCGTAAAAATCACACCTGCAGAAGTTTTGCAGGGACACGAAAAACTGGGAGTGTGCAATCCCCGCTCGAGCGGACTGCCTGAAAGCTGGGCAACAAGGAATTGAAACCAAGGCCTAACCAACCTGTAACAACCCCGCCCCAAAACATCATAAAACTCAATCAAGCATAATTAAAGGACGACAACAAGATAGATACAACTACTAACTTCACGGAACCAAGTCCGGAACACAACAGAATAGTAAAGGGACAACCGGGATTGCTATAATTTTTATTCGACTTCCATTTTTATTCAAGTCATTTTTCTATTCAACTTCTTTTTTTATTTAATTTCCAAATAGATCATTAAGGTATAGTGGTTTCTTCAATAAACTTCCATTTTTAATTCTATTCAAATTCTTTTT
This sequence comes from Camellia sinensis, assembly GCF_055761805.1. NCBI lineage: Eukaryota > Viridiplantae > Streptophyta > Magnoliopsida > Ericales > Theaceae > Camellia > Camellia sinensis. Next base: position 7,274,203 of record NC_138962.1, on the reverse strand, counting down.
TTTTTTCTAATTTCTTTTCTATTCAACTTCCTTTTTTATTTCATTTCCAAATAGATCGTTAAGGTATAGTTGTTTCTGGATTGAACTTCCATTTTTAATTTTACGCAACTTTCAGTTTTATTTTTTTTCAACTTCCATTTTTATTCAATTTACTATTCTATTAAACTTCCTTTTTTATTTAATTTCCAAATAGATCGTTAAGGTATAGTGGTTTCTTGAATGAGCTTCCATTTATAATTTTCTGCAACTTCCATTTTTATTTTTATTCAACTTCCATTTTTATTCAAGTTATTTTTCTATTCAACTTCCTTTTTTATTTAATTTTCAAATAGGTCGTTAAGGTATAGTGGTTTCTCGAATGAACTTCCGTTTTTAATTTTCTGCAACTTCCATTTTTATTTTTATTTAACTTCCCTTTTTCTTCAAGTTTCTTTTCAACCCAACTTCCGTTTTTATTTAATTTCCAAATAGATTGCTAAGGTATAGTGGCTTCTGGAATGAACTTCCATTTTTAATTTTATGCAACATCCATTTTTATTTTTATTCAACTTCCATTTTCATTCAATTTACTTTTCAACTAAACTTCCTTTTTTATTTAATTTCCAAATAGATCGTTAAGGTACAGTGGTTTCTTTAATGAACTTCCATTTTTAATTTTATGCAACTTCCACTTTTATCTTTATTCAACTTCCATTTTTATTCAAGTTATTTTTCTATTCAACTTCCTTTTTTTATTTAATTTCCAAATAGATCGTTAAGGTATAGTGGTTTCTTGAATGAAATTCCATTTTTAATTTTATGGAACTTCCATTTTTATTTTTATTCAACTACTTTTTTCTTCAAGTTATTTTTCTATTCAACTTCTTTTTTTTATTTAATTTCGAAATAGATCGTTAAGGTATAGTGGTTTCTTAAAAAAACTTCCATTTTTATTTCTATTCATATTCTTTTTTTTTTTTTCTAGTTTCTTTTCTATTCAACTTCCTTTTTTATTTCATTTCCAAATAGATCGTTAAGGTATAGTTGTTTCTGGATTGAACTTCCATTTTTAATTTTACGCAACTTTCACTTTTATTTTTTTTCAACTTCCATTTTTATTCAATTTACTATTCTATTAAACTTCCTTTTTTATTTAATTTCCAAATATATCGTTAAGGTATAGTGGTTTCTTGAATGAGCTTCCATTTATAATTTTCTGCAACTTCCATTTTTATTTTTATTCAACTTCCATTTTTATTCAAGTTATTTTTATATTCAACTTCCTTTTTTATTTAATTTTCAAATAGGTCGTTAAGGTATAGTGGTTTCTTGAATGAACTTCCGTTTTTAATTTTCTGCAACTTCCATTTTTATTTTTATTTAACTTCCCTTTTTCTTCAAGTTTCTTTTCAACCCAAATTCCGTTTTTCTTTAATTTCCAAATAGATTTCTAAGGTATAGTGGTTTCTGGATTGAACTTCTATTTTTAATTTTATGCAACCTCCATTTTTATTTTTATTCAACTTCCACTTTCATTCAATTTACTTTTCAATTAAACTTCCTTTTTTATTTAATTTCCAAATAGATCGTTAAGGTACAGTGGTTTCTTTAATGAACTTTCATTTTTAATTTTATGCAACTTCCAATTTTATCTTTATTCAACTTCAATCTTTATTCAAGTTATTTTTCTATTCAACTTCCTTTTTTATTTAATTTCCAAATAGATTGTTAAGGTATAGTGGTTTCTTGAATGAAATTCCATTTTTAATTTTATGGAACTTCCATTTTTATTTTTATTCAACTACCTTTTTCTTCAAGTTATTTTTCTATTCAACTTCCTTTTTTATTTAATTTCCAAATAGATGATTAAGGTATAGAGGTTTCTTGAATTAACTTCCACTTTTAATTTTCTACAACTTCCATTTTTATTTTTATTTAACTTCCTTTTTTATTCAAGCTTCTTTTCCATTCAACTTCCTTTTTTTATTTAATTTCGGAATAGATCGTTGAGGTATACTAGTTTCTTTAATGAACTTTCATTTTTAATTTTATGGAACTTTCATTTTTATTTTAATTCAGCCTCCATTTTTATTCAAGTTATTTTTCTATTCAACTTCCTTTTTTTATTTAATTTCCAAATAGATGGTTAAGGTATAGTTGTTTCTTGAATTAACTTCCAGTTTTAATTTTCTGCAACTTCCATTTTTATTGTTATTTAACTTCCTTTTTTATTCAAGTTTCTTTTCTACTCAACTTCCTTTTTTATTTAATTTCCAAATAGATCGTCAAGGTATACTGGTTTCTAGATTGAACTTCCATTTTTATTTTTATTCAACTTCCATTTTTATTCAATATACTTTTCTATTAAACTTCCTTTTTTATTTAATTTCCAAATATATTATTAAGGTATAGTGGTTTCTTGAATGAACTTCAAATTTGAATTTTCTGCAACTTCCATTTTTATTCCTATTCAACTTCTTTTTTTATTCAAGTTTCTTTTCTATTCAACTTCCTTTTTTATTTAATTTCCAAATAGATCGTTAAGGTATAATGGTTTCTGGATTGGACTTACATTTTTAATTTTATACAACTTTCATTTTTTTGTTTATTCAACTTCCATTTTTATTCAATTTTCTTTTCTATTAAAGTTCCTTTTTTATTTAATTTCCAAATAGATCGTTAAGGTATAGTGGTTTCTTTAACGAACTTCCATTTTTAATTTTATGCAACTTCCATTTTTATTTTTATTCAACTTCCATTTTTATTCAAGTTATTTTTCTATTCAACTTCCTTTTTTATTTAATTTGCTAATAGATCGTTAAGGTATAGCTGTTTCGTGAATGAACTTCCACTTTTAATTTTCTGCAACTTCCATTTTTATTTTTATTCAACTTCCATTTTTATTCAATTTACTTTTCTACTAAACTTCCTTTTTTATTTAATTTCCAAATAGATCGTTAAGGTATAGTGGTATATAGAATGAACTTCGATTTTTAATTTTCTGCAGCTTCATTTTTATTTTTATTCGACTTCCATTTTTATTCAAGTCATTTTTCTATTCAACTTCCTTTTTTATTTAATTTCCAAATAGATCGTTAAGGTATAGTGGTGTCTTGAATGAACTTCCATTTTTAACTTTCTGCAACTTCCATTTTTATTTTTATTTTTCAATCAAGTTTCTTTTCTACTCAACTTCCTTTTTTATTTAATTTCCAAATAGATCGTTAAGGTATACTGGTTTCTTGATTGAACTTCCATTTTTAATTTTCTGCAACTTCCATTTTTATTTTTATTCAACTTCCAATTTTATTCAATTTACTTTTCTATTAAACTTCCCTTTTTATTTAATTTCCAAATAGATCGTTAAGGTATAGTGACTTCTTTAATGAACTTCTATTTTTAATTTTACGGAACTTCCATTTTTATTTTTATTCAGCTTCCATATTTATTCAAGTAATTTTTCTATTCAACTTCATTTTTTATTTAATTTCCAAATAGAACGTTCAGGTATAGTGGTTTTTGCATTGTACTTCCATTTTTATTTTTATTCAATTTCCATTTTTATTCAATTTACTTTTCTATTAAACTTCCATTTTTATTTAATTTCCAAATAGATGGTTAAGGTATAGTGGTTTCTTGAATGAATTTCCATTTTTAATTTGCTGCAACTTCCATTTTTATTTTTATTTAACTTCCTTTTTCATTCAAGTTTCTTTTCTACTTAACTTCCTTTTTTATTTAATTTCCAAATAGATCGTTAAGGTATAGTGGTTTTTGGATTGAACTTCCATTTTTATTTTTATTCAATTTCCATTTTTATTCAATTTACTTTTCTATTAAACTTCGTTTTTTATTTAATTTCCAAATAGATCGTTAAGGTATATTGGTTTCTTGAATGAATTTCCATTTTTAATTTGCTGCAACTTCCATTTTTATTTTTATTTAACTTCCTTTTTCATTCAAGTTTATTTTCTACTCAACTTCCTTTTTTATTTAATTTCCAAAATAGATCGTTAAGGTATAGTGGTCTCTGAATTAAACTTCCATTTTTAATTTTATGCAACTTTCATTTTTATTTTTATTCAATTACCATTTTTTTTTCAATTTACTTTTCTATTAAACTTCCTTTTTTATTTAATTTCCAAATAGATCGTTAAGGTATAGTGGTTTTTTGAATGAACTTCCATTTTTAATTTTCTGCAACTTCCATTTTTATTGTTATTCGACTTCCATTTTTATTCAAGTTATTTTTCTATTGAACTTCCTTTTTTATTTAATTTCCAAATACATCATTAAGGTATAGTGGTTTCTTGAAAGAACTTCCCTTTTTAATTTTCTGCAACTTCCATTTTTATTTTTATTTAACTTCCTTTTTCAATCAGTTTCTTTTCTACTCAACTTCCTTTATTATTTAATTTCCAAATAGATCGTTAAGGTATAGTGGTTTCTTGAATGAATTTCCATTTTTAATTTTCTGCAACTTCCATTTTTATTTTAAAGTAACTTCCATTTTTATTCAAGTTACTTTTCTATTCAACTTCCTTTTTTATTTAATTTCCAAATAGATCGTTAACGTATAGTGCTTTCTGGATTGAACTTCCATTTTTAATTTTATGCAACTTTCATTTTTATTTTTATTCAATTGCCATTTTTATTCAGTTTACTCTGCTATTAAACTTCCTTTTTTATTTAATTTCCAAATAGATCGTTAAGGTATAGTGGTTTCTTCAATGAATTTCCATTTTTAATTTGCTGCAACTTCCATTTTTATTTTTATTTAACTTCCTTTTTCATTCAAGTTTCTTTTCTACTCAACTTCCTTTTTTATTTAATTTCGAAATAGATCGTTAAGGTATAGTTGTTTCTGGATTGAATTTCCATTTTTAATTTTATTGAACTTTCATTTTTATTTTTATTCAATTTCCATTTTTTTTAATTTACTTCTCTGTTAAACTTCCTTTTTTATTTAATTTCCAAACAGATCGTTAAGGTATAGTGGTTTCTTGAATGAACTTCCATTTTTAATTTTCTGCAACTTCCATTTTTATTGTTATTCGACTTCCATTTTTATTCAAGTTATTTTCTATTCAACTTCCTTTTTTATTTAATTTCCAAATAGATCGTTAAGGTATAGTGGTTTATTGAAAAAACTTCCATTTTTAATTTTCTGCAACTTTCATTTTTATTTTTATTTAACATCCTTTTTCAATCAGTTTCTTTTCTAGTCAACTTCCTTTTTTATTTAATTTCCAAATAGATCGTTATGGTATAGTGGTTTCATGAATGAATTTCCATTTTTAATTTTTTGCAACTTCAATTTTTATTTTTAAGTAACTTCCATTTTTATTCAAGTTACTTTTCTATTCAACTTCCTTTTTTATTTGATTTCAAAATAGATCCTTAACGTATAGTGCTTTCTGGATTGAACTTCCTTTTTTAATTTTATGCGACTTTCATTTTTATTTTTATTCAATTTCAATTTTTATTCAATTTATATTTCTATTAAACTTCCTTTTTTGTTTAATTTCCAAATAGATCATTAAGGTATAGTAGTTTCTTGAATGAATTTCCATTTTTAATTTGCTGGAACTTCCATTTTTATTTTTATTTAACTTCCTTTTTCATTCAAGTTTCTTTTCTACTCAACTTCCTTTTTTATTTAATTTCCAAATAGATCATTAAGGTATAGTGGTTTCTGGTTTGAACTTCCATTTTTAATTTTATGCAACTTTCATTTTTATTTTTATTCAATTTTCATTTTTATTCAATTTACTTTTCTATTAAACTTCCTTTTTTATTTAATTTCCAAATTGATCGTTCAGGTATAGTGGTTTCTTGAATGAACTTCCATTTTTAATTTTCTGCAACTTCAGTTTTTATTTTTATTCGACTTTCATTTTTATTCAAGTTATTTTTCTATTCAACTTCCTTTTTTATTTAATTTCCAAGTAGATCGTTAAGGTATAGTGGTTTCTTAAATGAACTTCAATTTTTAATTTTCTGCAACTTCCATTTTTATTTTTATTTAACTTCCTTTTTCAATCTATTTCTTTTCTACTCAACTTCCTTTTTTATTTAATTTCAAAATAGATCGTTAAGCTATAGTGGTTTTTGGATTGAACTTTCATTTTTAATCTTATGCAACTTTGAATTTTATTTTTATTCAGCTTCTCTTTTTATTCAAGTTATTTTTCTATTCAACTTCCTTTTTTATTTAATTTCCAAATAGATCGTTAAGATATAGTAGTTTCTTGAATGAACTTCCATTTTTATTTTTCTGCAACTTCCATTTTTATTTTTATTCGACTTTCATTTTTATTCAAGTTATTTTTCTACTAAACTTCCTTTTTTATTTAATTTCTAAATAGATCGTGAAGGTATAGTGATTTCCTGAATGAACTTCCATTTTTAATTTTCTGCAAATTCCTTTTTTATTTTTATTTAACTTCCTTTTTCAATCAAGTTTCTTTTCTACTCAACTTCCTTTTTTATTTAATTTCCAACTAGATCTTTAAGGTATACCGGTTTCTGGATTGAACTTCCATTTTTAATTTTCTGCAACTTCCATTTTTTTTTATTCAACTTCCATTTTTATTCAATTTACTTTTCTATTAAACTTCCTTTTTTTATTTAATTTCCAAATAGATCGTTAAGGTATTGTGGTTTCTTTAATGAACTTTCATTTTTAATTTTATGGAACTTCCATTTTTATTTTTATTCAGCTTCCATTTTTATTCAAGTTATTTTTCTATTCAACTTTCTTTTTTATTTAATTTGCAAATAGATGGTTAAGGTATAGTGGTTACTTGAATTGACTTCCATTTTTAATTTTCTGCAACTTCCATTTTTATTTTTATTTAACTTCCTTTTTTATTCAAGTTTCTTTTCTACTCAACTTCCTTTTTTATTTAATTTCCAAATAAATCGTCAAGGTATAGTGGTTTCTGGATTGAACTTCCATTTTTATTTTTATTCAACTTCCATTTTTATTCAATTTATTTTTCTATTAAACATCCTTTTTTATTTAATAGATCGTTAAGGTATAGTGGTTTCTTTAATGAACTTCCATTTTTAATTTTATACAACTTCCATTTTTATTTTTATTCAACCTCCATTTTTATTCAATTTACTTTTCTACTAAACTTCCTTTTTTATTGAATTTCCAAATATATCGTTAAGGTATAGCGGTATCTTGAATGGACTTCCATTTTTAATTTTATGCAACTTCCATTTTTATTTTTATTTGACTTCCATTTTTATTCAAGTCATTTTTCTATTCGACTTCCTTTTTTATTTCATTTCCAAATAGATCGTTAAGGTATAGTGGTTTCTTGAATGAACTTCCATTTTTAATTTTATGCAACTTCCATTTTTATTTTTATGTCACTTCCTTTTTTATTCAAGTTTCTTTTCTATTCAACTTGCTTTTTTATTTAATTTTGAAATAGATCGTTATGGTATAGTGGTTTCTTTAATGAACTTCCATTTTTAATTTTATGCAACTTCCATTTTTATTTTTATTCATCTTCCATTTTTATTCAAGTTATTTTTCTATTCAACTTCCTTTTTTATTTAATTTCCTAATAGATCGTTAAGGTATAGTGGTTTCTTGAATGAATTTCCATTTTTAATTTTCTGCAATTTCCATATTTATTTTATTCAACTTCCATTTTTATTCAATTTAATTTTCTATTAAACTTCCTTTTATATTTAATTTCAAAATAGATCGTTAAGGTATAGTGGTATCTTGAATGAACTTCCATTTTTAATTTTATGCAACTTCCATTTTTATTTTTATTTGACTTCAATTTTTATTCAAGTCATTTTTCTATTCGACTTCCTTTTTTCTTTAATTTCCAAATAGATCGTTAAGGTATAGTGGTTTCTTGAGTGAACTTTCATTTTTAATTTTCTGCAACTTCCATTTTTATTTTTGTTTAACTTCCTTTTTATTCAAGTTTCTTTTCTGTTCAACTTCCTTTTTTATTTAATTTCGAAATCGATCGTTATGGTATAGTGGTTTCTTTAATGAACTTCCCTTTTTAATTTTATGCAACTTCCATTTTTATTTTTATTTGACTTCCATTTTTATTCATGTCATTTTTCTATTCGACTTCCTTTTTTATTTAATTTCCAAATAGATCGTTAAGGTATAGTGGTTTCTTGATTGAACTTCCATTTTTAATTTTCTGCAACTTCCATTTTTATTTTTATTCAACTTCCATTTTTATTCATTTTACTTTTCTGTTAAACTTCCTTTTTTATTTAATTTCCAAATAGATCGTTAAGGTATTCTAGTTTCTTTAATGAACTTCCATTTTTAATTTTATGGAACTTCCATTTTTATTTATATTCAGCTTCCATTTTTATTCAAGTTATTTTTCTATTCAACTTCCTTTTTTATTTAATTTCCAAATAGATGGTTAAGGTATAGTGGTTACTTGAATTAACTTCCATTTTTAATTTTCTGCAACTTCCATTTTTATTTTTATTTAACTTCCAAATAGATCGTCAGGGTATAGTGGTTTCTGAATTGAAGTTCCATTTTTATTTTTATTCAACTTCCATTTTTATTCAATTTACTTTTCTATTAAACTTCCTTTTTCATTTAATTTTCAAATATATCATTAAGGTATAGTGGTTTCTTGAATGAATTTCCAATTTTAATTTTCTGCAACTTCCATTTTTATTTCTATTCAACTTCTATTTTTATTCAGGCTTCTTTTCTATTCAACTTCCTTTTTTTATTTAATTTCCTAATAGATCGTTAAGGTATAGTGGTTTCTTGAATAAACTTCCATTTTTAATTTTTTGCAACTTCCATTCTTATTTTTATTCAACTTCCATTTTTATTCAATTTACTTTTCTACTAAACTTCCTTTTTTATTGAATTTCCAAATAGATCGTTAAGGTATTATGGTATCTTAAATGAACTTCCATTTTTATTTTCATTCGACTTCCATTTTTATTTTTATTCGACTTCCATTTTTATTCTAGTCATTTTTCTATTCGACTTCCTTTTTTATTTAATTTCCAAATAGATTGTTAAGGTATAGTGGTTTCTTGAATGAACTTCCATTTTTAATTTTCTGCAACTTCCATTTTTATTTTTATTTAACTTCCTTTTTTATTCAACTTTCTTTTCTATTCAACTTCCTTTTTTATTTAATTTCGAAATAGATCGTTATGGTATAGTGGTTTCTTGAATTAACTTCCATTTTTAATTTTATGCAACTTCCATTTTTATTTTTATTCAACTTCCATTTTTATTCAAGTTATTTTCCTATTTAACTTCCTTTTTTATTTAATTTCCTAATAGATCGTTAAGGTATAGTGGTTTCTTGAATGAACTTCCATTTCTAATTTTCTGCAATTTCCATTTTTATTTTTATTTAACTTCCTTTTTCAATCAAGTTTCTTTTCTGCTCAACTTCCCATTTTATTTAATTTCCAACTAGATCTTTAAGGTATACCGGTTTCTGGATTGAACTTCCATTTTTATTTTTTTGCAACTTCTATTTTAATTTTTATTCAACTTCCATTTTTATTGAATTTACTTTTCAATTAAACTTCCTTTTTTATTTAATTTCCAAACAGATCGTTAAGGTATTGTGGTTTCTTTAACGAACATCCATTTTTAATTTTATGGAACTTCCATTTTTATTTTTATTCAGCTTCCATTTTTATTCAAATTATTTTTGTATTCAAATTCCTTTTTTATTTAATTTCCAAACAGATGGTTAAGGTATAGTGGTTACTTGAATTAACTGCCATTTTTAATTTTCTGCAACTTCCATTTTTATTTTTATTTAACTTCCTTTTTCAATCAAGTTTCTTTTCTACTCAACTTCCTTTTTTATTTAATTTCCAACTAGATCTTTAAGGTCTACCGGTTTCTGGATTGAACTTCCATTTTTAATTTTCTGCAACTTCTATTTTTATTTTTATTCAACTTCCATTTTTATTCAATTTACTTTTTTATTAAACTTCCTTTTTTATTTAATTTCCAAACAGATCGTTAAGGTATTGTGGTTTCTTTAATGAACTTCCATTTTTAATTTTGTTGAACTTCCATTTTTATTTTTATTCAGCCTCCATTTTTATTCAAGTTATTTTTCTATTCAACTTCCCTTTTTATTTAATTTCCAAATAGGTGGTTAAGGTATAGTGGTTACTTGAATTAACAGCCATTTTTAATTTTCTGCAACTTCCATTTTTATTTTTATTTAACTTCCTTTTTTATTCAAGTTTCTTTTCTACTCAACATCTTTTTTTATTTAATTTCCAAATAGATCGTCAAGGTATAGTGGTTTGTAGATTAAACTTCTATTTTTATTTTTATTCAACTTCCATTTTTATTCAATTTACTTCTCTATTAAACTTCCTTTTTTATTTAATAGATCGTTAAGGTATGGTGGTTTCTTTAATGAACTTCCATTTTTAATTTTATGCAACTTCTATTTTTATTTTTATTCAACTTCCATTTTTATTCAATTTGCTTTTCTACTAAACTTTCTTTTTTATTGAATTTCCAAATAGATCGTTTAGGTATATTGGTATCTTGAATGAACTTCCATTTTTAATTTTATGCAACATCCATTTTTATTTTTATTTGACTTCCATTTTTATTCAAGTCATTTTTCTATTCGACTTCCTTTTTTATTTAATTTCCAAATAGATCGTTAAGATATAGTGGTTTCTTGAATGAACTTCCATTTTTAATTTTCTGCAACTTCCATTTTTATTTTTATTTAACTTCCGTTTTTATTCAAGTTTCTTTTTTATTCAACTTCCTTTTTTATTTAATTTCGAAATAGATCGTTATGGTATAGTGGTTTTTTAATGAACTTCCATTTTTAATTTTATGCAACTTCATTTTTATATTTATTCATCTTCAATTTTTATTCAAGTTATTTTTCTATTCAACTTCCTTTTTTATTTAATTTCCTAATAGATCGTTAAGGTATAGTGGTTTCTTGAATGAACTTCCATTTCTAATTTTCTGCAATTTCCATTTTTATTTTTATTTAACTTCCTTTTTCAATCAAGTTTCTTTTCTACTCAACTTCCCATTTTATTTAATTTCCAACTAGATCTTTAAGGTATACCGGTTTCTGGATTGAACTTCCATTTTTATTTTTTTGCAACTTCTATTTTTATTTTTATTCAACTTCCATTTTTATTGAATTTACTTTTCAATTAAACTTCCTTTTTTATTTAATTTCCAAACAGATCGTTAAGGTATTGTGGTTTCTTTAACGAACATCCATTTTTAATTTTATGGAACTTCCATTTTTATTTTTATTCAGCTTCCATTTTTATTCAAATTATTTTTGTATTCAAATTCCTTTTTTATTTAATTTCCAAATAGATGGTTAAGGTATAGTGGTTACTTGAATTAACTGCCATTTTTAATTTTCTGCAACTTCCATTTTTATTTTTATTTAACTTCCTTTTTCAATCAAGTTTCTTTTCTACTCAACTTCCTTTTTTATTTAATTTCCAACTAGATCTTTAAGGTCTACCGGTTTCTGGATTGAACTTCCATTTTTAATTTTCTGCAACTTCTATTTTTATTTTTATTCAACTTCCATTTTTATTCAATTTACTTTTTTATTAAACTTCCTTTTTTATTTAATTTCCAAACAGATCGTTAAGGTATTGTGGTTTCTTTAATGAACTTCCATTTTTAATTTTATTGAACTTCCATTTTTATTTTTATTCAGCCTCCATTTTTATTCAAGTTATTTTTCTATTCAACTTCCTTTTTTATTTAATTTCCAAATAGGTGGTTAAGGTATAGTGGTTACTTGAATTAACAGCCATTTTTAATTTTCTGCAACTTCCATTTTTATTTTTATTTAACTTCCTTTTTTATTCAAGTTTCTTTTCTACTCAACATCTTTTTTTATTTAGTTTCCAAATAGATCGTCAAGGTATAGTGGTTTCTAGATTAAACTTCTATTTTTATTTTTATTCAACTTCCATTTTTATTCAATTTACTTCTCTATTAAACTTCCTTTTTTATTTAATAGATCGTTAAGGTATGGTGGTTTCTTTAATGAACTTCCATTTTTAATTTTATGCAACTTCTATTTTTATTTTTATTCAACTTCCATTTTTATTCAATTTGCTTTTCTACTAAACTTTCTTTTTTATTGAATTTCCAAATAGATCGTTAAGGTATACTGGTATCTTGAATGAACTTCCATTTTTAATTTTATGCAACATCCATTTTTATTTTTATTTGACTTCCATTTTTATTCAAGTCATTTTTCTAGTCGACTTCCTTTTTTATTTAATTTCCAAATAGATCGTTAAGATATAGTGGTTTCTTGAATGAACTTCCATTTTTAATTTTCTGCAACTTCCATTTTTATTTTTATTTAACTTCCGTTTTTATTCAAGTTTCTTTTTTATTCAACTTCCTTTTTTATTTAATTTCGAAATAGATCGTTATGGTATAGTGGTTTTTTAATGAACTTCCATTTTTAATTTTATGCAACTTCATTTTTATATTTATTCATCTTCAATTTTTATTCAAGTTATTTTTCTATTCAACTTCCTTTTTTATTTAATTTCCTAATAGATCGTTAAGGTATAGTGGTTTCTTGAATGAACTTCCATTTTTAATTTTCTGCTACTTTCATTTTTATTTTTATTCAACTTCCATTTTTATTCAATTTACTTTTCTATTAAACTTCCTTTTTTATTTAATTTCCAAATAGATCGTTAAGGTATATTGGTTTCTTGAATGAACTTTCATTTTTAATTTTCTGTAACTTCCATTTTATTTTTATTCGACTTCCATTTTTATTCAAGTTATTTTTCTATTTAACTTCCTTTTTTATTTAACGAACTTCCATTCTTAATTTTCTGCCGCTTCCATTTTTATTTCTATTCAACTTCTTTTTTTATTCAAGCTTCTTTTCTATTCAACTTCCTTTTTTTATTTAATTTCCAAATAGATCGTTAAGGTATAATTGTTTCTGGATTTAACTTACATTTTTAATTTTATACAACTTTCATTTTTATTTTTATTCAACTTCCATTTTTATTCAATTTTCTTTTCTATTAAAGTTCCTTTTTAATTTAATTTCCAAATAGATTGTTAAGGTATAGTGGTTTCTTCAATGAACTTCCATTTTTAATTTTATGCAACTTCCATTTTTATTTTTATTTAACTTCCTTTTTCAATCAAGTTTCTTTTCTACTCAACTTCCTTTTTTATTTAATTTCCCAATAGATCGTTAAGGTATACTGGTTTTTGGATTGAACTTCCATTTTTAATTTTCTTCAACTTCCACTTTTATTTTTATTCAACTTCCATTTTTATTCAATTTACTTTTCTATTAAACTTCCTTTTTTATTTAATTTCCAAATAGATCGTTATGGTATAATAGTTTCTTTAATGAACTTCCATTTTTAATTTTATGGAACTTCCATTTTTATTGTTGTTCAGCGTCCATTTTTATTCAATTTACTTTTCTATTAAACTTCCTTTTTTATTTAATTTCCAAACAGATCGTTAAGGTATAGTTGTCTCTTGAATGAACTTCCATTTTTAATTTTCTTCAACTTCCATTTTTATTTTTATTCAACTTTCATTTTTATTCAATTTACTTTTCTATTAAACTTTCTTTTTTATTGAATTTCCAAATAGATCGTAAAGTTATAGTGGTATCTTGAATGAACTTCCATTTTTAATTTTATGCAACTTCCATTTTTATTCAAATGATTTCATTTTTCTATTCAACTTCCTTTTTTATTTAATTTCCAAATAGATCGTTAAGGTATAGTGGTTTCTTGAATGAACTTCCATTTTTAATTTTCTGCAACTTCCATTTTTATTTTTATTTAACTTCCTTTTTCAATCAAGTTTCTTTTCTACTCAACTTCCATTTTTATTTAATTTCCAAATAGATCGTTAAGGTATACTGGTTTTTGGATTGAACTTCCATTTTTAATTTTCTTCAACTTCCACTTTTATTTTTATTCAACTTCCATTTTTGTTCAATTTACTTTTCTATTCAACTTCCTTTTTTATTTAATTTCCAAATAGATCGTTATGGTATAATGGTTTCTTTAATGTACTTCCATTTTTATTTTTGTTCAGCTTCCATTTTTATTCACGTTATTTTTCTGTTCAACTTCCTTTTTTATTTAATTTCCAAATAGATCATTAAGGTATACTGGTTTTCGGATTGAACTTCCATTTTTAATTTTCTGCAACTTTCATTTTTATTTTTTAGTGACTTCCATTTTTATTCAAGTTGCTTTTCTATTCAACTTCCTTTTTTATTTAATTTCCAAATAGATCGTTAACGTAGAGTGGTTTCTGGATTAAACTTCCATTGTTAATTTTATGCAACTTTCATTTTTATTTTTATTCAATTTCCATTTTTATTCAATTTCATTTTTTATTAAACTTCCTTTTTTATTTAATTTCCAAATGGATTTTAAGGTCTAGTGGTTTCTTGAATGAATTTTCATTTTTCATTTGTTGCAACTTCCATTTTTATTTTTATTTAACTTCTTTTTTCATTCAAGTTTCTTTTCTACTCAACTTCCTTTTTTATTAAATTTCCAAATAGATCGTTAAGGTATAGTGGTTTCTGGATTGAACTTCCATTTTTAATTTTATGCAACTTTCATTTTTATTTTTATTCAATTACCATTTTTTTCAATTTTATTTTCTATTAAAATTCCTTTTTTATTTAATTTCCAAATAGATCGTTATAGTATAGTGGTTTCTTGAATGAACTTCCATTTTTAATTTTTTGCAACTTCCATTTTTATTGTTATTCAACTTCCATTTTTATTCAAGTTATTTTTCTGTTCGACTTTCTTTTTTTATAGCGATCCCGGGTTTACCCTTGTTATACCGTGATCCGGACATGTGTCCGTGGATGTTGGTAGTTGTTTATTATTGTGTTTACATCCTTTTACTTCGTATTTGAGTTATAGGATGTGTTAGGTGGTTTTGTTTCAGGTTGGTTGAGTTTAGAAACCAAAACTAGTTGCCCAGATTTTTGGCCTGTCCGCTCGAGCGGAGGTGTTGGCGCTCGAGCGGGGAATACATCCATCCAGTATCTTGTTGTGCAGTGTTGTGAGCTCGAGCGTAGGGTTGGGAGCTCGAGCGTAGGCCTGGTTCTGCAAAAGTGCTGGGCGAGTGCATTCTGCGCTCGAGCGGGAGGTTGGCCGCTCGAGCGGAAGTCTGTGAGTGGACGCTCGAGCGGAGTGTTTTACGCTCGAGCGGAAGACTGGGTTTAAGTTTCGAAGTTGTGACTTTTCAAATCACTTTTTCACTTTCTCTTCTCTCTCTTACTTTTCCAAAAACACCATTGTTGAGTCTTTCTCTCTAGATACTACCTTCTCTCTAGGTTTTGATCTAGTAGGAGTGATTTACTCACCTTTGGCCTTTGCAAAAAAGTTGTTGATCGTCGAGGGCTTCATTTTAATCTGAAAATCTCGGGTTTTGGAGCACGTTGGGTTTTGTCTTCTTCTCCCTTGGAGCTCCGAATTTGAGGTAGGGATAACCTACTCCTCTCTATGGGTTTTGTCTTTAAATTTTGGTATTTTGAGATGTTGGGCTTAGTTTGGTAATTTGGGGAAGTTTGGGGCTTTTGTGTAAATTTTACAAAAGTTGGGATTTTATTCATAATAAACCTAGATGCATGTTTGGCATGAAAAAATGGAATGATTGTTGAATCATTGATGTAAATGGAACCTAAGGGTTGAAATGGTAATTATGGAAAATGGCCTAATTACATTGTTTAATTAATTGGGATAATTAATTGGTGAGAAATGAGGAAATGAAATGTTGATTGAATATCCATTTGTGCATTTATTTTCTGTTTTAGAAATAACTGCTTTGGGCTATCGGTGGAGGATAGTCGAGATTGTTGTAGACAATGCATGATGATTAGGTAAACGGAAACTAATCAATGGAATGTGTCATGGAACTTAACGGTTGATAGAATACATTAATTGTGTGTATTGTGTGATTGTATATAGAACCAATGTGTTTATATACGTTATGTGTAGAGGAGGAGATAGGGGATGTACTCTGCGGTTTAGGGGAAGATAGGGGATGTACCTCTAAACCGGATAGGTATTGGGAGGAGATAGGGGATGAACTCCGTAGACAGAGCTCATATGCTTGTCTAGAGAAGTGAAGATAGAGCTCATATGCTTATCTTTGTGAAGTGAAGTGTGGATACAGCTTGTATGCTTATCTGTGGATATTGTTGATATACATATCTGTTGTAGAGTGTGGATACAGCTTGTATGCTTATCTGTGGATATTGTTGATATACATATCTGTTGAGAATGTGGATATAGCTTTTATGCTTATCTGTATGTGAGATATAGTTTTTATACATATCTGTGGAAATGATGGTAGAGCTAGCAAGCTTATCTGTTGAAAAAGGGAAAATGAAAAGTAATTGAGACTTGTAAGTCGTTGACATAAATATGTAATTTATGTGATTGTATCAGTGTTGACCAACTATCAATTGCTAATGTTTTAGTCATTATCCATGGTTGGTTTAGTGTATTTCTACTGGGCTGTGGCTCACCCTATATGGGAATATCATTTTCAGGTACAGGAAGCATGCCACCTCCAAGGACATAGCTGGGAGGCTAGTGGCGGGCATAGTTTTGTCGTTTTACTTTGACGTATTACATGTAATTTCAAGCCAAGGGCTTAATGTGTAAACGAGTTAGAACTCTTTGTTGTAACCAAGTGTTAACTTGGAAAGCTGTAAGCCCGTAGGGCATTTTGTTATGAGGTTAACATGTAATACTTATGTCTTGGAATTCTAATGAATGAAAGGAATGCAGTTAGTTTAAATGTAAATGCATGTCTTATCTGATGGGTTTATTGTTATTATTTTGAGGGCGTTACAACTTGGTATCAGAGCGTACCGGGTTCGAATACTTTGGGTACGTGGGAAGTGATTAGTATCACAATGGGTTTGTCTCGCTTGATAGAGACTTAGATGTAGTATCATATTCTATGTGCTTAAATGCTAACATGCTTATGTGACTATGTGGGTATGGGACTTAAATTCTGGGATATTGATTGGATCCTTGAGTTTCTGGGAGTCTTGTTGGAAAAGCACTTGATCAACGCTGTTTCTAACCGGAACTCTAGTAACGCCTCGGGACTATCATTATCCGGAAATGAAGTTCGTAAGTGCTTATGTGTTTATGTGCTTATGTGGAGTGAATTACAGTTGTCCATGCATTAGGACGTGAGTGTTTAGTTTCGGCACACTTAGGAATGTGCTAACGTTCTGTGTTGCCTTTATTAGGATGTCAGGACGAGGAAGAGGTGCTAGGCGTGGTAGACCTGCGAGGCAGGAAATACCATTACAGGGTGAGATTCCGGCAGTGCAGGAGGGAGTTGGGCGGGCCAATGTGGCCGAGCCAGTAGGTCAGCAGGCTATGGGTGCCTTGGCCAGAGAGTTAGCAGGAGCTTTGGGTATTCTTAGGGCTGAGAATCAGGCAGCTGAGGCAGGGCCTTCCTTCTTGAAGAGGGAGTTCTTTCGGTGTAATCCGGACGAGTTTATCGGGGATCCTAAAGAGCCGCTTAAGGCAGATGAATGGCTCGAACAGACAACGAAGACGTTTGAGATGCTTGGCATCGAGGACGGAGCACTGAAAGTGACCTTGGCATCCTTCCAATTGAAGGGAGATGCGGGTCAATGGTGGAAGTACGAGAAAGCTCGTGTTGGTGGTACTTGGGAGGCGTTTGTGAATGCTTTTCAGGAGAGGTTTTTATCAGCAGCAGCTAGGGAGAAGCTGAGGGATCAGTTTAGCCGGCTTAATCAGCAGGGCTTGTCAGTGGCCGAGTTTGAGGCTACTTTTACCAGTCTGTCTAGGTTTGCACCTGAACTGGTGGCGTCTGAGGAACGCCGTTGCTATGAGTTTGAGCGGAAGTTGAGGCGGGGCCTCAAGTTGAGAATTGGTGGGTCTTATATTCGAGAGTATAGACATCTAGTGGACGCTGCAGCTCATATGGAGCTCATGATGCAGGAGGAGGATGAGGGCCAGAGAGGCTCCAAGAGGAGCTAGGATAGTCAGGGTGATGGTAGGAGGCAGAGGGGTTATAACCCTCAGCAGTCTCAGGGTGCAGTCTCTAGATCGACCTTTCCAGTGCCTAGTGTAGGCTCGGGGAGAGGCAGTCAGGGAGAATTCACTTGTTACAAGTGTGGCCAGCTGGGTCACAAGGTATCTGTTTGCCCGCAGAAGGGTGGGGGTCAGAAAGCTGCTTCTTCTTCAGCTAGACCACAGAGTCAGAGTTTGGGCAGGGGGCAGCTCCTGACTTGTTATCAGTGTGGACAACCTGGGCACATGAAGAGGTTTTGCCCACAGTTGAGTGCCACTTCGGGAGCGTCTGGTTCTAGGCAGACGCAGGGTTTTCAGCCAGCTCAGTCTGTGCAGGCCTCGAGGGCCAATCCGGGAGCTTCGTCATCCCAGTCTGTGCAGCAGTCTTTTGCTCCGAGAGGTGAGCAGGTAGACCAGGGGCCTACGGGGCGCGTGTATGCTGTTACCGCGCAGGATTTAGTACCGGCTCCATCAGTAGTGAGAGGTACTTTTCTGTTTTGCAACTCAGTTGCTAATGTGTTGATAGACACGGGTGCATCTCATTCTTTTGTATCTGCTGCATTTGCATCTGTTTTGGAATTGGAGTTAGCACAGTTAGCATCTCCTATTTGTGTGGTATCGCCTTTGGGTGGTGAGTTAATTCTCAAACAGGGTGTTAGAGGTTGTGATATAGAGGTCGCCGACTATAGGCTTCCTTTTCCGTTTGTTGTCATGCCCATGAAGGGTTTTGATGTTATTTTGGGTATGGACTGGTTATCGTCATACCGGGCTGTTATTGATTGCTACCGCCAGAGGGTTACATTGTGTACCTTGAGCGGGGAGTGGTTCCATTTCTTGGGAGACCGGGTTGGTAGTGTTTTGCCACCGGGGTATGATTCGCGAGGGCGAAGTGAGCTTAGTAGTTTACTTGCTAGCTTTGAGAGTGGTGAGAGTGGTGAGACCCAGCATGTATTGCCGAGGGTGGTTTGTGAGTATTCGGATGTTTTTCCCGAAGATCTTGTTAGTTTGCCACCTCACCGAGAGATAGAGTTCTCTATTGATTTAGTGCCTGGTACGGCGCCGATTTCTATGGCACCTTACCGTTTTGCTCCGGCAGAGTTGGTTGAGTTGAAAGTTCAGCTCCAGGAATTGCTCGATAAGGGCTTTGTTCGCCCTAGTGTTTCACCGTGGGGAGCACCGGCACTCTTTGTTAAAAAGAAAGATGGTGCCTTGAGATTGTGTATAGACTACCGGAAGTTGAATCGGGCTACGGTTAAAAATAAGTACCCTATGCCCCGTATAGATGATTTGTTTGACCAGTTGAAGGGTTCC
This sequence comes from Camellia sinensis, assembly GCF_055761805.1. Lineage (NCBI taxonomy): Eukaryota > Viridiplantae > Streptophyta > Magnoliopsida > Ericales > Theaceae > Camellia > Camellia sinensis. The sequence goes on along the minus strand of NC_138962.1, from coordinate 7,254,799 downwards.
CGTTGTTTCTCTAAGATAGACTTGAGATCGGGTTACCATCAGTTGAGGGTCAGGGAGGAAGATATTCCTAAGACGGCATTCCGTACGCGGTATGGCCATTACGAGTTTTTGGTGATGCCATTCGGACTTACCAATGCACCGGCAGTCTTTATGGACTTGATGAACCGGATTTTCCGGGAGTTCTTAGACCGATTTGTGGTTGTTTTCGTGGACGATATCCTTATCTATTCGTCTTCTGAGGAGGAGCATGAGGCACACTTGAGAGTGGTGCTTGAGTTACTTAGAGCCCATAGGTTGTATGCCAAGTTTGGGAAGTGTGAGTTCTGGCTGAGGGAAATCAAATTCTTAGGCCACGTGGTATCCGGAGAAGGGGTGTCTGTTGATACATCCAAGGTTGAGGCAGTGCAAGATTGGGCACAGCCTAAGAGTGTGTTTGAGATCCGCAGTTTTCTGGGATTAGCTGGGTATTACCGTCGGTTTGTGAAAGATTTCTCCAGGTTAGCGTCACCGTTGATTAGACTGACTCGGAAGGGAGTCAAGTTTGTGTGGAGTGAGACTTGTGAAAAGTCGTTCCAAGAGTTGAAAGTTAGATTGACCACCGCTCCGGTATTGATTATTCCGGAGAGAGGGTTGGGTTATGCGGTTTATTGTGATGCCTCACGAGAGGGTTTGGGTTGTGTGTTGATGCAGGAGGGGAAAGTGGTAGCTTATGGCTCACGTCAGTTGAAAATACACGAGAAGAATTACCCCACACACGACCTAGAGTTAGCAGCTGTGATCTTTGCCTTGAAAATCTGGAGGCACTACCTTTATGGTGAGAGGTTCGAGGTATTCTCGGATCACAAGAGTTTGAAGTATCTGTTTACACAGAGAGACTTGAATCTGAGGCAGAGGAGATGGATGGAGTTCATCGAGGACTATGATTTTGAGTTACATTATCATCCGGGAAAGGCCAATGTTGTGGCCGATGCCCTAGTAGGAAGACCATTAGTGATGTTGCTAGTATAGCCATCCGGGAATGGGTGATGTTGGGAGCACTTGGTGAGTTTGATTTGCTACTGGGCGAATCTGTTAAGGCTGCGGCCTTGTTTTCCGTTGTTGCGCAACCTACACTTGTGATTAGAGTGTTAGAGGCACAGAGAGGTGACCTTGAGGTAGAATCCATTCGAGAGAAGATCTCCAGTGGGAAAGTTGAGAAGGGTTTGACGGTGTATCCCGACCTGAGTGTGAGATACCGAGACCGTTTGTTTGTACCGGAGGCTTGCCGAGAGGAAGTACTCCGAGAGTTTCACCATTCGCGCCTTGCGGTGCATCCGGGAGGTACTAAGATGTATCAGGATTTGGGTCGCCAGTTTTGGTGGCGGGGTATGAAAAGAGATGTGGCTGTTTTCGTATCGAAGTGCCTTACTTGCCAGCAAGTGAAGGCTGAGCATCAGAGGCCAGCGGGTTTGTTGCAACCCTTGCCTATTGCCGAGTGGAAGTGGGAGCATGTCACTATGGACTTCGTTGTAGGTCTTCCGAGGACTCAGCGAGGTAGTGATGCCATTTGGGTGGTTGTAGACCGGTTGACTAAGTCGGCGCACTTTATTCCTATGCGCGTGAGAGATTCGGTAGATCACCTAGCCGATTTGTATATTCGGGACGTAGTGAGATTGCACGGGGTCCCAGTGACGATCGTCTCAGATAGAGATCCTCGTTTTACTGCTAGGTTGTGGCAGAGTTTGCAGAGTGCCTTGGGCACTAAGTTGACCTTTAGTACGGCTTATCATCCTCAGACTGACGGGCAGTCCGAGCGTACTATTCAGATCCTCGAGGATATGCTTCGGGGTTGTGTCCTGGATTTCAGTGGGACGTGGGAGAGGCACTTGCCATTGGTAGAGTTTGCCTACAATAACAGTTTTCAGTCTAGCATCGGTATGGCACCGTTTGAGGCCTTGTATGGCCGACCGTGTAGGTCTCCAGTTTGTTGGGCCGAGGTGGGTGATGCACCTTTGTTGGGTCCGGAGTTGGTTAGGGAGACGACGGAGAAAGTTGAGCTTATCCGTAGGAGGCTTGTTACAGCCCAGAGTCGACAAAAGAGTTATGCCGACCGTAGGAGGAGGCCTTTGGCGTTTGAGGTAGGTGATCATGTCTTTCTGAAGATATCACCTAGGCGAGGTCTGATGAGGTTTGGGAAGAGTGGGAAGTTATCCCCTCGGTTTATAGGTCCTTTTGAGATCCTTGAGAGGATAGGTGAGGTTGCTTATCGGTTAGCCTTACCGCCGCAGTTGTCCGGAGTGCATGACGTGTTTCATGTGAGTATGCTTCGGAAGTATGAGCCAGATCCATCACATGTGTTGGATTGGACTGATTTAGAGGTAGATGAGGATGCCTCGTATGAGGAGAGACCGGTTCGGGTCTTGGATAGGCGGGATCAGGTCCTGCGTGGCAAGACCATTCCTTTGGTGAAAGTCTTGTGGAAACATCACGGAGTGGAGGAAGCCACTTGGGAACGTGAGTTGGAAGTCCGTGAGAAATATCCGGACTTGTTTGTTGATATGTGATCTTGTATTTAAATTTTACGTTTTGTTGAACTTAAGAGCTTTTATATATGTCTTAAGTTGTGAAACATTGAAAATGTTTGGTTTATTGAAAGTATGTTTTGGAACTTGCCTCATATGGAAGTTGAATGTAACATTATATCTGTTGAATATATTGTTGGAATTGGAAGGATAGTGCATAATGTTGATGCATGTTGAAAGTACATATGTTGTTTACATATTGTGATATGTCTTTTGTTTAAGGGATGGGATGACCGGTAATGGGTCGAATTGTTGACTGTTCAAGTGTAACACTGTTTAAAATGGAGGAAAGCTTGTTTTGCAACTTGTGCTTAATTTCGGGGGCGAAATTCTTTAAGGGGGGGAGGTTATAGCGATCCCGGGTTTACCCTTGTTATACCGTGATCCGGACATGTGTCCGTGGATGTTGGTAGTTGTTTATTATTGTGTTTACATCCTTTTACTTCGTATTTGAGTTATAGGATGTGTTAGGTGGTTTTGTTTCAGGTTGGTTGAGTTTAGAAACCAAAACTAGTTGCCCAGATTTTTGGCCTGTCCGCTCGAGCGGAGGTGTTGGCGCTCGAGCGGGGAATACATCCATCCAGTATCTTGTTGTGCAGTGTTGTGAGCTCGAGCGTAGGGTTGGGAGCTCGAGCGTAGGCCTGGTTCTGCAAAAGTGCTGGGCGAGTGCATTCTGCGCTCGAGCGGGAGGTTGGCCGCTCGAGCGGAAGTCTGTGAGTGGACGCTCGAGCGGAAGACTGGGTTTAAGTTTCGAAGTTGTGACTTTTCAAATCACTTTTTCACTTTCTCTTCTCTCTCTTACTTTTCCAAAAACACCATTGTTGAGTCTTTCTCTCTAGATACTACCTTCTCTCTAGGTTTTGATCTAGTAGGAGTGATTTACTCACCTTTGGCCTTTGCAAAAAAGTTGTTGATCGTCGAGGGCTTCATTTTAATCTGAAAATCTCGGGTTTTGGAGCACGTTGGGTTTTGTCTTCTTCTCCCTTGGAGCTCCGAATTTGAGGTAGGGATAACCTACTCCTCTCTATGGGTTTTGTCTTTAAATTTTGGTATTTTGAGATGTTGGGCTTAGTTTGGTAATTTGGGGAAGTTTGGGGCTTTTGTGTAAATTTTACAAAAGTTGGGATTTTATTCATAATAAACCTAGATGCATGTTTGGCATGAAAAAATGGAATGATTGTTGAATCATTGATGTAAATGGAACCTAAGGGTTGAAATGGTAATTATGGAAAATGGCCTAATTACATTGTTTAATTAATTGGGATAATTAATTGGTGAGAAATGAGGAAATGAAATGTTGATTGAATATCCATTTGTGCATTTATTTTCTGTTTTAGAAATAACTGCTTTGGGCTATCGGTGGAGGATAGTCGAGATTGTTGTAGACAATGCATGATGATTAGGTAAACGGAAACTAATCAATGGAATGTGTCATGGAACTTAACGGTTGATAGAATACATTAATTGTGTGTATTGTGTGATTGTATATAGAACCAATGTGTTTATATACGTTATGTGTAGAGGAGGAGATAGGGGATGTACTCTGCGGTTTAGGGGAAGATAGGGGATGTACCTCTAAACCGGATAGGTATTGGGAGGAGATAGGGGATGAACTCCGTAGACAGAGCTCATATGCTTGTCTAGAGAAGTGAAGATAGAGCTCATATGCTTATCTTTGTGAAGTGAAGTGTGGATACAGCTTGTATGCTTATCTGTGGATATTGTTGATATACATATCTGTTGTAGAGTGTGGATACAGCTTGTATGCTTATCTGTGGATATTGTTGATATACATATCTGTTGAGAATGTGGATATAGCTTTTATGCTTATCTGTATGTGAGATATAGTTTTTATACATATCTGTGGAAATGATGGTAGAGCTAGCAAGCTTATCTGTTGAAAAAGGGAAAATGAAAAGTAATTGAGACTTGTAAGTCGTTGACATAAATATGTAATTTATGTGATTGTATCAGTGTTGACCAACTATCAATTGCTAATGTTTTAGTCATTATCCATGGTTGGTTTAGTGTATTTCTACTGGGCTGTGGCTCACCCTATATGGGAATATCATTTTCAGGTACAGGAAGCATGCCACCTCCAAGGACATAGCTGGGAGGCTAGTGGCGGGCATAGTTTTGTCGTTTTACTTTGACGTATTACATGTAATTTCAAGCCAAGGGCTTAATGTGTAAACGAGTTAGAACTCTTTGTTGTAACCAAGTGTTAACTTGGAAAGCTGTAAGCCCGTAGGGCATTTTGTTATGAGGTTAACATGTAATACTTATGTCTTGGAATTCTAATGAATGAAAGGAATGCAGTTAGTTTAAATGTAAATGCATGTCTTATCTGATGGGTTTATTGTTATTATTTTGAGGGCGTTACATTTTTATTTAATTTCCAAATAGATCGTGAAGGTATAGTGGTTCTTTGAATGAACTTCCATTTTTAATTTTCTGCAACTTCCATTTTTATTTCTATTCAACTTCTTTTTTTATTCAAGTTTCTTTTCTATTCAACTTCCTTTTTTATTTAATTTCCAAATAGATCGCTAAGGTATACTGGTTTCTGGATTGAACTTCAATTTTTAATTTTATGGAACTTTCACTTTTATGTTTATTCGACTTCCATTTTTATTCAAGTTATTTTTCTATTTAACTTCCTTTTTTATTTAATTTCCAAGTAGATCGTTAAGGTATAGTGGTTTCTTTAATGAACTTCCATTTTTAATTTTATGGAGCTTCCATTTTTATTTTTATTCAGCTTCCATTTTTATTCAAGTTAGTTTTCTATTCAACTTCATTTTTTATTTAATTTCCAAATAGATGGAGGTATAGTGGTTACTTGAATTAACTTCCACTTTTAATTTTCGGCAACTTCCATTTTTATTTATATTTAACTTTCTTTTTTATTCAAGTTTGTTTTCTACTCAACTTCCTTTTTTATTTAATTTCCGAATAGATCGTCAAAGTATAGTGGTTTCTGGATTGAACTTCCATTTTTAATTTTCTTCAACTTCCATTTTTATTTTTATTCAACTTCCATTTTTATTCAATTTACTTTTCTATTAAACTTCCTTTTTTATTTAATTTCCAAATAGATCGTTATGGTATAATGGTTTCTTTAATGAACTTCCATTTTTAATTTTATGGAACTTTCATTTTTTTTTTCAGCTTCCATTTTTATTCAAGTTATTTTTCTATTTAACTTCCTTTTTTATTTAATTTCCAAATAGATCGTTAAGGTATACTGGTTTCTGGATTGAACTTCCATTTTTAATTTTCTGCAACTTCCATTTTTATTTTTAAGTAACTTCCTTTTTTATTTAATTTCCAAATAGATCGTTAACATAGAGTGGTTTCTGGATTGAACTTTCATTTTTAATTTTATGCAACTTTCATATTTATTTTTATTCAATTTTCATTTTTATTCAATTTACTTTTCTATGAAACTTCCGTTTTTATTTAATTTCCAAATAGATCGTTAAGGTATAGTGGTTTCTTGAATGAATTTTCATTTTTAATTTGCTGCAACTTCCATTTTTATTTTTATTTGACTTCCCTTATCATTGAAGTTTCTTTTCTACACAACTTCTTTTTTTATTTAATTTCCAAATAGATCGTTAAGGTATAGTGGTTTTTGGATTGAACTTGCATTTTAAATTTTATGCAACTTTCATTTTTATTTTTATTCAATTACCATTTTTTTGAATTTAATTTTCTATTAAACTTCCTTTTTTATTTAATTTCCAAATAGATCGTTAAGGTATAATGGTTTCTTGTATGAACTTCCATTTTTAATTTTCTGCAACTACCATTTTTATTTCTATTCAACTTCTTTTTTTACTCTAGTTTCTTTTCTATTCAACATCCTTTTTTATTTAATTTCCAAATAGATCGTTAAGGTATACTGGCTTCTTTAATGAACTTCCATTTTTAATTTTATGGAACTTCCATTTTTATTTTTATTCAGCTTCCATTTTTATTGAAGTTATTTTTCTATTCAACTTACTTTTTTATTTAATTTCCAAATAGATCGTTAAGGTATAGTGGTTTCGGGATTGAACTTCCATTTTTAATTTTCTGCAACTTCTATTTTTATTTTTAAGTAACTTCCATTTTTATTCAAGTTACTTTTCTATTCAACTTCCTTTTTTATTTAATTTCCAATTAGATCGTTAACGTATAGTGGTTTCTGGATTGAACTTCCATTTTTAATTTTATGCAACTTTCAATTTTGTTTTTATTCAATTTCCATTTTTATTCAATTTTCTTTTCTATTAAACTTCCATTTTTATTTAATTTCCAAATAGATCGTTAAGGTATAGTGGTTTCTTGAATGAATTTCCATTTTTAATTTGCTGCAACTTTCATTTTTATTTTTATTTAACTTCCTTTTTGATTCAAGTTTCTTTTCTACTCAACTTCCTTTTTTATTTAATTTCCAAATAGATCGTTAAGGTATAGTGGTTTCTGGAATGAACTTCCATTTTTAATTTTATGCAACTTTCATTTTTATTTTGATTCAATTTCCTTTTTTTTCAATTTACTTTTCTATTAAAATTCCTTTTTTATTTAATTTCCAAATAGATCGTTAAGGTATAGCGGTTTCTTGAATGAACTTCCATTTTTAATTTTCTGCAACTTGCATTTTTATTTTTATTCAACTTCCATTTTTATTCAATTATTTTTCTATTCAACATCTTTTTTATTTAATTTCCAAATTGATCGTTAAGGTATACAGGTTTCTGGATTGAACTTCCATTTTTAATTTTCTGCAACTTCCATTTTTATTTTTATTCAACTTCCATTTTTATTCAATTATTTTTCTATTCAACATCCTTTTTTATTTAATTTACAAATTGATCGTTAAGGTATATAGCTTTCTGGATTGAACTTCCGTTTTTAATTTTCTGCAACTTCCATTTTTATTTTTATTCAACTTCAATTTTTATTCAATTTACTTTTCTATTAAACTTCCTTTTTTATTTAATTTCCAAATAGATCATTAAGGTATAGTGGTTTCTTTAATGAATTTCCATTTTTAATTTTATAGAACTTCAATTTTTATTTTTATTCAGCTTCCATTTTTATTCAAGTTATTTTTCTTTTCAACTTCCTTTTTTATTTAATTTCCAAATAGATGGTTAAGGTATAGTGGTTTATTGAATTAACTTCCATTTTTAATTTTATGCGACTTTCATTTTTATTTTTTTTCCACTTCCTTTTTTATTTAATTTCCAAATGGATCGTCAAGGTATAGTGGTTTCTTGAATGAACTTCCATTTTTAATTTTCTGCAACTTCCATTTTTATTTTTATTCGACTTCCATTTATATTCAAGTTATTTGTCTACTCGACTTTCTTTTTTATTTAATTTCCAAATAGATCGTTAAGATATTGTGGTTTCTTGAATGAACTTCCATTTTTAATTTTCTGCAACTTCCATTTTTATTTCTATTCAACTTCTTTTTTTATTCATGCTTCTTTTCTATTCAACTTCATTTTTTTATTTAATTTCCAAATAGATCGTTAAGGTATACTGGTTTGTCGATTGAACTTCCATTTTCAATTTTATGCAACTTTCATTTTCATTTTTATTCAGTTACCATTTTTTTCAATTTACTTTTCTATTAAACTTCCTTTTTTATTTAATTTCCAAAAAGATCGTTAAGGTATATTGGTTTCTTGAACGAACTTTCATTTTTAATTTGCTGCAACTTCCATTTTTATTTTTATTTAACTTCCTTTTTCATTCAAGTTTCTTTTCTACTCAACTTCCTTTTTTATTTAATTTCCAAATAGATCGTTAAGGTATAGTGGTTTCTTGAATGAATTTCCATTTTTAATTTGTTGCAACTTTCATTTTTATTTTTATTTAACTTCCTTTTTCATTCAAGTTTCTTTTCTACTCAACTTCTTTTTTTATTTAATTTCCAAATAGATCGTTAAGGTATAGTGGTTTCTGGATTGAACTTCCATTTTTAATTTTATGCAACTTTCATTTTTATTTTTATTCAATTTCCATTTTTATTCAATTTACTTTTCTATTAAAGTTCCTTTTTTATTTAATTTCGAAATAGATCGTTAAGGTATAGTGGTTTCTTTAATGAACTTCCATTTTTAATTTTATGCAACTACCATTTTTATTTTTATTCTACTTCCATTTTTATTCAAGTTATTTTTCTATTCAACTTCCTTTTTTATTAAATTTCCTAATAGATCGTTAAGGTATGGTGGTTTCTTGAATGAAATTCCATTTTTAATTTTCTGCAACTTCCATTTTTATCTTTATTCATCTTCCATTTTTATTCAATTTACTTTTCTATTAAACTTCCTTTTTTATTTAATTTCCAAATAGATCGTGAAGGTATAGTGGTTTCTTGAATGAACTTCCATTTTTAATTTTCTGCAACTTCCATTTTTACTGTTATTCGACTTCCATTTTTATTCAAGTTATTTTTCTATTCAACTTTCTTTTTTATTTAATTTCCAAATAAATCGTTAAGGTATAGTGGTTTCTTGAATGAACTTCCATTTTTATTTTTATTTAACTTCCTTTTTCAATCAAGTTTCTTTTCTACTCTACTTCCTTTTTTATTTAATTTCCAAATAGATCGTTAAGGTATACCGGTTTCTGGATTGAACTTCCATTTTTAATTTTCTGCAACTTCCATTTTTATTTTTATTCAACTTCCATTTTTATTCAATTTACTTTTCTATTAAACTTCCTTTTTTATTTAATTTCCAAATAGATCGTTAAGGTATTGTGGTTTCTTTAATGAACTTCCATTTTTAATTTTATGGAACTTCCATTTTTATTTTTATTCAGCTTCCATTTTTATTCAAGTTATTTTTCTATTCAACTTCCTTTATTATTTAATTTCAAAATAGATGGTTAAGGTATAGTGGTTTCTTGATTTAACTTCCATTTTTAATTTTCTGCAACTTCCATTTTTATTTTTATTTAACTTCCTTTTTTATTCAAGTTTCTTTTCTACTCAACTTCCTTTTTCATTTAATTTCCAAATAGATCGTTGAGGTATAGTGGTTTCTTTAATGAACTTCCATTTTTAATTTTCTGCAGCTTCTATTTTTAGTTTTATTTAACTTCCTTTTTCAATCAGTTTCTTTTCTACTCAACTTCCTTTTTTATTTAATTTCCAAATAGATCGTTAAGGTATAGTGGTTTCTGGATTGAACTTTCATTTTTAATTTTATGCAACTTTCATTTTTATTTTTATTCCACTTCCATTTTTATTCAATTTACTTTTCTGTTAAACTTCCTTTTTTATTTAATTTGCAAATAGATCGTTAAGGTATAGTGGTTTCTTGAATGAACATCCATTTTTAATTTTCTGCAACTTCCATTTTTATTTTTGTAACGCCCAGAAAATAATAACATTAAACCCACATTTTTAGACATGCATTGATACAAAAGAAATCAACCATTTCCATTCATCAGAGTAATTCTTACAACTGTATTACATGTTAACAACAAAAGCAAATGCCCTAAGGGCTTACGGCTTTCCAAGTTAACACTTGGTTACAAAAAAAAGTACTAACTCAATACATATTAAGCCCTTGGCTTGAATTTACATGTAATACATCAAAATAAGCAAAAGAAAGAGTCTTCGACTCTCATCATCATCCAAGCTATGTCCTTGGGGGTGGCATACTACCTGTACCTGAAAATAATGTCCCATAACGGGTGAGCCAACGCCCAGTAGAGATATGCTAAACACAGTATGAGCAATGACTAAGACATTAGCAATTGATAAATGTTCCACTTTCATGAATATAGCGATCTCGGTATTCCCTGTTGTTGTATATCTATAATCTGGACTCAGTTCCGTAGATTCATTGTTGTCTTATCCTCATTTCTATCCCCTACTCTTTGTTTTAGAGTTTTGGGTTGTGTTAGGCAAGTTGGGAATTAGTTGGTGGTGTTTTAAAGCTTTGAAATTTTTGCCCAGGTTTTGGTCTCTCCGCTCGAGCAGCGGTTTGACGCTCGAGCGGGCTTTTGTTGCTGCCTTTCCGCTCGAGCGGCAGTTTGGACGCTCGAGCGTGAATTTCCTTCTCTCAGCATTTTGGTTGTCTGTAGAAAATTCTGGGAGAGTGCATCCGGCGCTCGAGCGGAAATTTGGACGCTCGAGCGTGAACCTGTGTCTGACGCTCGAGCGGAGTGTTGTACGCTCGAGCGGACCTGTTATTATATCAGTCCGTGAAATCACTTTTTGATCACTTTTTGATTTCCTTTCTCTCTCTTATTTTTTTCAAAACTTCCATTGGAGGGCACCTCACTCTAGAACCTAACTTCTCTCTTAGGATTGATCTAGCTAGAGTGCTTTCCTCACCTTGGGCCTTTGCAAGAAGTGTGTTGATCGTCGAGGGCTTCGTTGTGATCCAAGAAATTTGGGATTTGGAGCACTTTGATTTCGGGTCGTCTTCTCTAATCGAGTTCTCCATTTGAGGTAGGGAATTCTCCTTGTTTCTCTTCAATACTTCGTCTATAGATAGACATGTGGTAATTTTGTATTGCATAAAAATCATATCCATGTTGGATTTGTTTGAAATCATGGGAAGGAACCTAGGGTTGGGTATTTGAAATGGTTATGTTATCATTGAGAGTTGTTTTGGGCTATTTGGAGTGTTAATTAGCATGTGGTTATTGAAAGGAGAGGAAACCCTAATTTCTTTTATTTGATTTAATAAATTAATTGAGGGGTTTTGATCTTTGGGGCAAATACTTAGGTATTTTGAGTCTTAATTGTGGTTATTGTTGTTTGTTGATGTAAATTGGGCCTTTTTGGTCAATATTGAGAAAGAGGAAGGAAAAAACCCTAATTTATTGTTTATTACTTAATTTGCATAATTAGTTCGAAATGGCTTTGAAAAGAATGTAGTGAATTTAAATGAGTTATGGCTTTTGTCCATGGGAATGATTTTGTGAAAACAAAGGAAGTGGAATTCATTTTGTGAAATGGGAAAAGTGTTTTGAAATACGTATGAAAATTGGATTATTGTTTCATGAGTGTTGAACACACACATGTGTGGAATTGTATCTTGAACTACCATGTCAATGTTGTTGTCGGGTTTGTGGTCTCATAGTAATTGAGTCTTTAATAGGTGTGCTAAATATTTGCATCTAGAGGTTTTATCCTTGGTCATCGGTGGAGGATGACGTGGTTGTGTTGAATTGCTGTGTATGTAATACACCATTGTTGATTGAACATTATATGTAATGAAATGCTGAATTACATTATATTTGTATACTGGTTTGGGAGAAGAGAGGGGTTGTACTCCAGTGTGTGTGAGAAGATAGGGGATGGACTCCACACACTTATGTGTTCAGCGCTTATAATCAAAGGTATCATACCCTTCTAGCTAGCGCCTGGAGAACTGACGCGCTGATAATCTAACGTACCATACCCTTCCAGCTAGTGCCTGGTAAACTGGTAGATTGTGGTGAGAAGTGTATCTTTGGCTTACTACGCATATAGCTAGTAGTGCAGTGTTGTTTTGTTATTGTTTCAGTGTATCTGGAAACATTGTGGATTGTATTTGTTATAGTGTTGGAGGGACGAGTTGACTCATTGATTGATTTTATGTATGTAGTTGAGTTGTTATCTTTTTTATAGAGGTGTGCATGAATGATTACGATATAATTGGAATTGCATTGAAATGCCAAACATGTTTTGAAAAGGCACATATGTTGTATGTGTGGCAAATGGAAGAGTAATGGCTTAGTGAATCTATGTTTCTAAGTAATTGTTAATGTTATAAAAGATTGGGAACGGGGGTTAATGAAAGGAAAAAGGGAGGATAAATCGCTTATAGCGGTGAATTAAATGATTGTTTTCAAGAAAAGTTCATATATATATTTATATATATATTTTGTATAAACTGTCACATTATTATTCTAGTATGAGAATGGGTGTTCATGATCATAGCTATCTGTAATGTTGTTATTGTTGAGGATCATGTTGAGATCCCTACTGAACTATATGTTCATCCCACGTTGTTGAATCTTTTCAGGTGTTTAGCAGGGTGTGCTACAAGATTTGGATCTTCTTATATGTTGGCCATGAGGCCTTAGTTATGTTGGCGGAATGCCATTGTTGTAAAGGGTTACACCCTTCTTCTTGTACTTTTAATGATGTAAGCCCAAGGGCAATTTATTAAGTTAGTTCATGTAATGTTTACTTTGCATACGAATGAGAGTATTGTTAATCATTTCTACGGATTGAATGTATGAGTTTATTTCCGCATGTTATCTCTGAAATTGGATTAAGTTAAAGAATTTGGTAATGACTTCGAGTAATAAATAGTGGGGCGTGACAACTTGGTATCAGAGCGAGCCGGGTTTGAATACTTTGGGCTCGTGGGAAGTGGTTTTTACCACAGTGGGTTTACTACGTATTGTGAGGACGTTGCATATAGATATCATGAAAGTTAGGACTTATGTGTTGCATTTATGTGAGCATGGGATTTAGTCTCTCGGATAGTATTCATAGCCGGTGAACTTGCTTTGAGGTCCTTTTGGAAACACGCCTGATCAACGTGGTTTCTGAAGGGAATTCCTTGAGAGTTCCGGGATGAGTGGCTATCTTTGTAGACTTGATTCGATTACGTGTTTATATGTTTAGATGTTTATATGCAATAGAGGTGTATATCTTGTGACTTAGTAGTGGAGTGTGCCTCGGAGAAGGCTATTGTGTTGTACACTAAGCGTGGTTATTGCTTTTGTGCTTTATAGGATGTCTACACGAGGAAGTAGAGGACGATTGAGTAGTAGGAGTGTCGGTAGAGGCACAACAGTTCCTTTAGTACCTGCCGTTGCAGCATCGGCTGTCGGCGAGGATGTCGCACGTGAGATTGTGAGAGCAGTACAAGACGCCCTAGCTCGCACTGGGGGCGGCAGTGGGCATGCTCTCAAGTTTACTAAGGAGTTTTTCCGCTCCGGCCCACCAGAGTTTGCGGGGGAGGCTAAACCGTTGGAGGCAGAAAGTTGGTTGGAATAGATTACCAAGACTCTTGATATGCTCAGAGTCGAAGATGAGGAGTTGAGGGTTTCTTTGGCGACTTTTCAATTGAAGAGTGATGCGAGTTATTGGTGGAAGTATGCTAAGAATACCGTAGGTAGCACGTGGGTTGCTTTTACCGAGGCCTTTTTGGCCAAGTATTTCCCTCCTTCTGCTCGGGAAAGGTTGAGGGATCAGTTTTTGGAGTTGCGTCAGGATGATACTCCTGTGGCGCAGTTTGAGATGCGGTTTACTAGCTTGTCGAGGTTTGCTCCAGAGTTGGTGGCAACAGAGGAGCGTCGTTGTTTTGAGTTTGAAAGGCGGTTGTGTTTCAATATTCGGGAGAAGGTAGCTGGATCCTTTTGGAAGGATTATTATTATTTAGTTGAGGCAGCGGCCCATGTGGAGGCCATGATTGCAAGAGATGATGGGGTTAAGGAGGAGACCATTGCGGTAAGTCCTTCGATTTCTAAATACTCTAGGCTCAGTAAGGGGTGGAGGCGGAAACATGCTCAGTCGAGGGCTGGTTCCTTTTCTTCGCCAGGGTTTTCGGACTCTTCTGTTGAGAGGTCCGGGGAGGTGCAGGTTTCAGGCCAGTCTCAGAGTAGGGGGTCTGATGGTTGTTTCGTTTGTGGCCAGCTGGGCCATGGTACGCGTTTTTGCCCTTTGCGTGTGAATTCTGCAAGTGTTTCAAAACCTAGTCAGACTCAGTCGTACCCGTCCAGTCGGGGGCGCTTTCGGTACCAGAAACGGGCAGGCCAGGCTTCAGGAACCTCGCGAGGGGCGACTTATTAGTTAGTCCTTTGGTATTACCCTGGAGGGGGACTTTTGTATTGTTAGCCAGTGGTATATTATATGAATCACTTTGTTGTTGACCGGGGTACTGTTGGTTGCTGAGGCACCATGTTTATGTATCGCTTATGTATGCATATTGTTGTTGTTTGTTTAATCCTCAGGTATTGGGGAGTATGTATGGGTTTTAAGCTCTCATTTATATTGAGAAGTTGTTAGTGGGGTCAATGATCCTAATGTTGTTGCTTGCTTGGTACCTGTTGGTTGGTTTGTGTTTTGGGCCCTGCTAGTTAAGAGGTCCATGGTGACCCCATCGATTGTATTGGGGTAGTGTTTGTATTGAGATTGGTTATCAATTGTGGGGTATGGTTTGTGAGTGAATGCTGGCAACATTCTTTGAAGGGAGAACAGTTTGAGTTCTAGAGTAATGAGAATAGCGTTGGTCAAAATTGTCCTTCGTGATTGGGTTGTTGTAATTGAGGTTTACCAAGTCGGTTTTGGTCGAGGAGATGAGTAGGCTTACTACGTAGCCATGGGGGGGGGGGGAAATAGTAATTCCCTTAGACATAGTGTTGGTATGGTTTGATTTTAGGAGATCCAGTGAGATTCCAAAATTTGGGGGTTTGTGTGGGGAACTCCGTGTGTGGGGTTAGTGGCACATCAGTGGGTGGATTACTGAGTGTGGAGTTTATTGAGTTGATTAGTCAGCTCACTGGTATAGGGTTTTGGGTTGACCTTGGTCACCGTGAAGTTAGTCTCATTCGTTGTAGACTTTGTGTGTTGATTGAGGAAAACCGAAACTAATCATCCGGTTGTGTCATTGAATATGACGGTTATAGTAATACAGCAAATTTGTACATTGAATGATCATTGTAAATGATTGGATTTTTTTTTATACATTATATATGTATATTGTTTGGGAGGAGATAGGGGATGGACTCCGACGATACAGCACCAAAATGTGTATCTATTGAAAGATTGATATAGCTTATATGCTTGTCTATGGTGAAGTGGAAAATGTTTTATATGGGTTACTATCTCATTTAATTTGTTGGCCAGGTTCTGAGCCAGGTGTATGTTATTAAACTGATTAAGTAAAGGGAGGCCGGCTGAAATTGCAAAACTGTGAATTTCTTATGCCTTTTGTGTTGATAATACTGTTGTTATTTCTATTAACTATCATTATAGAAATGTTTTGTTCCATGTTAGTTGTGACATCACTGTGTGAGTGATGGTTGTTGATGGTGTTGTTTTGGAAAAGAAACGGAAAACAAAATTTTCCTAGTGTTTGGGCCATCTAAATGTGTTGTTGAGAGATTGATTTAATTCAAGGGTTTTGAGGAATTTCAAATGAATGATTTTTGGCAAATAAATGATGGATGACTGTGTTTTAGATAACACCGTGTTGGTGAAAAATGTATACAAAGTTTTTGAGTTTCGCATGGAAAATGCAAAATTTATTTCGCAATGTCAGCATTGAAAATTTGGCTATCTTTGAGAAATGTCTCTTGAGCAAGAAAATGTTTTCTTATTATTTACTCCAAAAGTTGTTTGGGTCGTGTTGTTGCATAGTGACTTAGCTTGAAGCACTGGTCAGATGTGAGTAAACTGTTTCAGAAGGGTTGATTTTATTGTGGCTTTATGCCTACAGTGTTGTCATTTGGAACGTGTTCCCTTGGTTAGTCTCTTTCTTGGTAAGAGTGAATCGAAGGTTTGTAGTGAGAGTAGTTTCTTTCCTAGTACTCGGGTGTTGGTGTGGTGTGATCAGTTGGCCATGTGTTTTGGCGCATCCTTAATTTCGGGGACGAAATTCTTTAAGGGGGGGAGGTTATAGCGATCTCGGTATTCCCTGTTGTTGTATATCTATAATCTGGACTCAGTTCCGTAGATTCGTTGTTGTCTTATCCTCATTTCTATCCCCTACTCTTTGTTTTAGAGTTTTGGGTTGTGTTGGGCAAGTTGGGAATTAGTTGGTGGTGTTTTAAAGCTTTGAAATTTTTGCCCAGGTTTTGGTCTCTCCGCTCGAGCAGCGGTTTGACGCTCGAGCGGGCTTTTGTTGCTGCCTTTCCGCTCGAGCGGCAGTTTGGACGCTCGAGCGTGAATTTCCTTCTCTCAGCATTTTGGTCGTCTGCAGAAAATTCTGGGAGAGTGCATCCGGCGCTCGAGCAGAAATTTGGACGCTCGAGCGTGAACCTGTGTCTGACGCTCGAGCGGAGTGTTGTACGCTCGAGCGGACCTGTTATTATATCAGTCCGTGAAATCACTTTTTGATCACTTTTTGATTTCCTTTCTCTCTCTTATTTTTTTCAAAACTTCCATTGGAGGGCACCTCACTCTAGAACCTAACTTCTCTCTTAGGATTGATCTAGCTAGAGTGCTTTCCTCACCTTGGGCCTTTGCAAGAAGTGTGTTGATCGTCGAGGGCTTCGTTGTGATCCAAGAAATTTGGGATTTGGAGCACTTTGATTTCGGGTCGTCTTCTCTAATCGAGTTCTCCATTTGAGGTAGGGAATTCTCCTTGTTTCTCTTCAATACTTCGTCTATAGATAGACATGTGGTAATTTTGTATTGCATAAAAATCATATCCATGTTGGATTTGTTTGAAATCATGGGAAGGAACCTAGGGTTGGGTATTTGAAATGGTTATGTTATCATTGAGAGTTGTTTTGGGCTATTTGGAGTGTTAATTAGCATGTGGTTATTGAAAGGAGAGGAAACCCTAATTTCTTTTATTTGATTTAATAAATTAATTGAGGGGTTTTGATCTTTGGGGCAAATACTTAGGTATTTTGAGTCTTAATTGTGGTTATTGTTGTTTGTTGATGTAAATTGGGCCTTTTTGGTCAATATTGAGAAAGAGGAAGGAAAAAACCCTAATTTATTGTTTATTACTTAATTTGCATAATTAGTTCGAAATGGCTTTGAAAAGAATGTAGTGAATTTAAATGAGTTATGGCTTTTGTCCATGGGAATGATTTTGTGAAAACAAAGGAAGTGGAATTCATTTTGTGAAATGGGAAAAGTGTTTTGAAATACGTATGAAAATTGGATTATTGTTTCATGAGTGTTGAACACACACATGTGTGGAATTGTATCTTGAACTACCATGTCAATGTTGTTGTCGGGTTTGTGGTCTCATAGTAATTGAGTCTTTAATAGGTGTGCTAAATATTTGCATCTAGAGGTTTTATCCTTGGTCATCGGTGGAGGGTGACGTGGTTGTGTTGAATTGCTGTGTATGTAATACACCATTGTTGATTGAACATTATATGTAATGAAATGCTGAATTACATTATATTTGTATACTGGTTTGGGAGAAGAGAGGGGTTGTACTCCAGTGTGTGTGAGAAGATAGGGGATGGACTCCACACACTTATGTGTTCAGCGCTTATAATCAAAGGTATCATACCCTTCTAGCTAGCGCCTGGAGAACTGACGCGCTGATAATCTAAGGTACCATACCCTTCCAGCTAGCGCCTGGTAAACTGGTAGATTGTGGTGAGAAGTGTATCTTTGGCTTACTACGCATATAGCCAATAGTGCAGTGTTGTTTTGTTATTGTTTCAGTGTATCTGGAAACATTGTGGATTGTATTTGTTATAGTGTTGGAGGGACGAGTTGACTCATTGATTGATTTTATGTATGTAGTTGAGTTGTTATCTTTTTTATAGAGGTGTGCATGAATGATTACGATATAATTGGAATTGCATTGAAATGCCAAACATGTTTTGAAAAGGCACATCTGTTGTATGTGTGGCAAATGGAAGAGTAATGGCTTAGTGAATCTATGTTTCTAAGTAATTGTTAATGTTATAAAAGATTGGGAACGGGGGTTAATGAAAGGAAAAAGGGAGGATAAATCGCTTATAGCGGTGAATTAAATGATTGTTTTCAAGAAAAGTTCATATATATATTTATATATATTTTTTGTATAAACTGTCACATTATTATTCTAGTATGAGAATGGGTGTTCATGATCATAGCTATCTGTAATGTTGTTATTGTTGAGGATCATGTTGAGATCCCTACTGGACTATATGTTCATCCCACGTTGTTGAATCTTTTCAGGTGTTTAGCAGGGTGTGCTACAAGATTTGGATCTTCTTATATGTTGGCCATGGGGCCTTAGTTATGTTGGCGGAATGCCATTGTTGTAAAGGGTTACACCCTTCTTCTTGTACTTTTAATGATGTAAGCCCAAGGGCAATTTATTAAGTTAGTTCATGTAATGTTTACTTTGCATACGAATGAGAGTATTGTTAATCATTTCTACAGATTGAATGTATGAGTTTATTTCCGCATGTTATCTCTGAAATTGGATTAAGTTAAAGAATTTGGTAATGACTTCGAGTAATAAATAGTGGGGCGTGACAACTTGGTATCAGAGCGAGCCGGGTTTGAATACTTTGGGCTCGTGGGAAGTGGTTTTTACCACAGTGGGTTTACTACGTATTGTGAGGACGTTGCATATAGATATCATGAAAGTTAGAACTTATGTGTTGCATTTATGTGAGCATGGGATTTAGTCTCTCGGATAGTATTCATAGCCGGTGAACTTGCTTTGAGGTCCTTTTGGAAACACGCCTGATCAACGTGGTTTCTGAAGGGAATTCCTTGAGAGTTCCGGGATGAGTGGCTATCTTTGTAGACTTGATTCAATTACGTGTTTATATGTTTAGATGTTTATATGCAATAGAGGTGTATATCTTGTGACTTAGTAGTGGAGTGTGCCTCGGAGAAGGCTATTGTGTTGTACACTAAGCGTGGTTATTGCTTTTGTGCTTTATAGGATGTCTACACGAGGAAGTAGAGGACGATTGAGTAGTAGGAATGTCGGTAGAGGCACAACAGTTCCTTTAGTACCTGCCGTTGCAGCATCGGCTATCGGCGAGGATGTCGCACGTGAGATTGTGAGAGCAGTACAAGACGCCCTAGCTCGCACTGGGGGCGGCAGTGGGCATGCTCTCAAGTTTACTAAGGAGTTTTTCCGCTCCGGCCCACCAGAGTTTGCGGGGGAGGCTAAACCGTTGGAGGCAGAAAGTTGGTTGGAACAGATTACCAAGACTCTTGATATGCTCAGAGTCGAAGATGAGGAGTTGAGGGTTTCTTTGGCAACTTTTCAATTGAAGAGTGATGCGAGTTATTGGTGGAAGTATGCTAAGAATACCGTAGGTAGCACGTGGGTTGCTTTTACCGAGGCCTTTTTGGCCAAGTATTTCCCTCCTTCTGCTCGGGAAAGGTTGAGGGATCAGTTTTTGGAGTTGCGTCAGGATGATACTCCTGTGGCGCAGTTTGAGATGCGGTTTACTAGCTTGTCGAGGTTTGCTCCAGAGTTGGTGGCAACAGAGGAGCGTCGTTGTTTTGAGTTTGAAAGGCGGTTGTGTTTCAATATTCGGGAGAAGGTAGCTGGATCCTTTTGGAAGGATTATTATTATTTAGTTGAGGCAGCGGCCCATGTGGAGGCCATGATTGCAAGAGATGATGGGGTTAAGGAGGAGACCATTGCGGTAAGTCCTTCGATTTCTAAATACTCTAGGCTCAGTAAGGGGTGGAGGCGGAAACATGCTCAGTCGAGGGCTGGTTCCTTTTCTTCGCCAGGGTTTTCGGACTCTTCTGTTGAGAGGTCCGGGGAGGTGCAGGTTTCAGGCCAGTCTCAGAGTAGGGGGTCTGATGGTTGTTTCGTTTGTGGCCAGCAGGGCCATGGTAGGCGTTTTTGCCCTTTGCGTGTGAATTCTGCAAGTGTTTCAAAACCTAGTCAGACTCAGTCGTACCCGTCCAGTCGGGGGCGCTTTCGGTACCAGAAACGGGCAGGCCAGGCTTCAGGAGCCTCACGAGGGGCGACTTATTAGTTAGTCCTTTGGTATTACCCTGGAGGGGGACTTTTGTATTGTTAGCCAGTGGTATATTATATGAATCACTTTGTTGTTGACCGGGGTACTGTTGGTTGCTGAGGCACCATGTTTATGTATCGCTTATGTATGCATATTGTTGTTGTTTGTTTAATCCTCAGGTATTGGGGAGTATGTATGGGTTTTAAGCTCTCATTTATATTGAGAAGTTGTTAGTGGGGTCAATGATCCTAATGTTGTTGCTTGCTTGGTACCTTTTGGTTGGTTTGTGTTTTGGGCCCTGCTAGTTAAGAGGTCCATGGTGACCCCATCGATTGTATTGGGGTAGTGTTTGTATTGAGATTGGTTATCAATTGTGGGGTATGGTTTGTGAGTGAATGCTGGCAACATTCTTTGGAGGGAGAACAGTTTGAGTTCTAGAGTAATGAGAATAGCGTTGGTCAAAATTGTCCTTCGTGATTGGGTTGTTGTAATTGAGGTTTACCAAGTCGGTTTTGGTCGAGGAGATGAGTAGGCTTACTACGTAGCCATGGGGGGGGGGGGGGGAAATAGTAATTCCCTTAGACATAGTGTTGGTATGGTTTGATTTTAGGAGATCCAATGAGATTCCAAAATTTGGGGGTTTGTGTGGGGAACTCCGTGTGTGGGGTTAGTGGCACATCAGTGGGTGGATTACTGAGTGTGGAGTTTATTGAGTTGATTAGTCAGCTCACTGGTATAGGGTTTTGGGTTGACCTTGGTCACCGTGAAGTTAGTCTCATTCGTTGTAGACTTTGTGTGTTGATTGAGGAAAACCGAAACTAATCATCCGGTTGTGTCATTGAATATGACGGTTATAGTAATACAGCAAATTTGTACATTGAATGATCATTGTAAATGATTGGATTTTTTTTTATACATTATATATGTATATTGTTTGGGAGGAGATAGGGGATGGACTCCGACGATACAGCACCAAAATGTGTATCTATTGAAAGATTGATATAGCTTATATGCTTGTCTATGGTGAAGTGGAAAATGTTTTATATGGGTTACTATCTCATTTAATTTGTTGGCCAGGTTCTGAGCCAGGTGTATGTTATTAAACTGATTAAGTAAAGGGAGGCCGGCTGAAATTGCAAAACTGTGAATTTCTTATGCCTTTTGTGTTGATAATACTGTTGTTATTTCTATTAACTATCATTATAGAAATGTTTTGTTCCATGTTAGTTGTGACATCACTGTGTGAGTGATGGTTGTTGATGGTGTTGTTTTGGAAAAGAAACGGAAAACAAAATTTTCCTAGTGTTTGGGCCATCTAAATGTGTTGTTGAGAGATTGATTTAATTCAAGGGTTTTGAGGAATTTCAAATGAATGATTTTTGGCAAATAAATGATGGATGACTGTGTTTTAGATAACACCGTGTTGGTGAAAAATGTATACAAAGTTTTTGAGTTTCGCATGGAAAATGCAAAATTTATTTCGCAATGTCAGCATTGAAAATTTGGCTATCTTTGAGAAATGTCTCTTGAGCAAGAAAATGTTTTCTTATTATTTACTCCAAAAGTTGTTTGGGTCGTGTTGTTGCATAGTGACTTAGCTTGAAGCACTGGTCAGATGTGAGTAAACTGTTTCAGAAGGGTTGATTTTATTGTGGCTTTATGCCTACAGTGTTGTCATTTGGAACGTGTTCCCTTGGTTAGTCTCTTTCTTGGTAAGAGTGAATCGAAGGTTTGTAGTGAGAGTAGTTTCTTTCCTAGTACTCGGGTGTTGGTGTGGTGTGATCAGTTGGCCATGTGTTTTGGCGCATCCTTAATTTCGGGGACGAAATTCTTTAAGGGGGGGAGGTTATAGCGATCTCGGTATTCCCTGTTGTTGTATATCTATAATCTGGACTCAGTTCCGTAGATTCGTTGTTGTCTTATCCTCATTTCTATCCCCTACTCTTTGTTTTAGAGTTTTGGGTTGTGTTGGGCAAGTTGGGAATTAGTTGGTGGTGTTTTAAAGCTTTGAAATTTTTGCCCAGGTTTTGGTCTCTCCGCTCGAGCAGCGGTTTGACGCTCGAGCGGGCTTTTGTTGCTGCCTTTCCGCTCGAGCGGCAGTTTGGACGCTCGAGCGTGAATTTCCTTCTCTCAGCATTTTGGTCGTCTGCAGAAAATTCTGGGAGAGTGCATCCGGCGCTCGAGCAGAAATTTGGACGCTCGAGCGTGAACCTGTGTCTGACGCTCGAGCGGAGTGTTGTACGCTCGAGCGGACCTGTTATTATATCAGTCCGTGAAATCACTTTTTGATCACTTTTTGATTTCCTTTCTCTCTCTTATTTTTTTCAAAACTTCCATTGGAGGGCACCTCACTCTAGAACCTAACTTCTCTCTTAGGATTGATCTAGCTAGAGTGCTTTCCTCACCTTGGGCCTTTGCAAGAAGTGTGTTGATCGTCGAGGGCTTCGTTGTGATCCAAGAAATTTGGGATTTGGAGCACTTTGATTTCGGGTCGTCTTCTCTATTCGAGTTCTCCATTTGAGGTAGGGAATTCTCCTTGTTTCTCTTCAATACTTCGTCTATAGATAGACATGTGGTAATTTTGTATTGCATAAAAATCATATCCATGTTGGATTTGTTTGAAATCATGGGAAGGAACCTAGGGTTGGGTATTTGAAATGGTTATGTTATCATTGAGAGTTGTTTTGGGCTATTTGGAGTGTTAATTAGCATGTGGTTATTGAAAGGAGAGGAAACCCTAATTTCTTTTATTTGATTTAATAAATTAATTGAGGGGTTTTGATCTTTGGGGCAAATACTTAGGTATTTTGAGTCTTAATTGTGGTTATTGTTGTTTGTTGATGTAAATTGGGCCTTTTTGGTCAATATTGAGAAAGAGGAAGGAAAAAACCCTAATTTATTGTTTATTACTTAATTTGCATAATTAGTTCGAAATGGCTTTGAAAAGAATGTAGTGAATTTAAATGAGTTATGGCTTTTGTCCATGGGAATGATTTTGTGAAAACAAAGGAAGTGGAATTCATTTTGTGAAATGGGAAAAGTGTTTTGAAATACGTATGAAAATTGGATTATTGTTTCATGAGTGTTGAACACACACATGTGTGGAATTGTATCTTGAACTACCATGTCAATGTTGTTGTCGGGTTTGTGGTCTCATAGTAATTGAGTCTTTAATAGGTGTGCTAAATATTTGCATCTAGAGGTTTTATCCTTGGTCATCGGTGGAGGATGACGTGGTTGTGTTGAATTGCTGTGTATGTAATACACCATTGTTGATTGAACATTATATGTAATGAAATGCTGAATTACATTATATTTGTATACTGGTTTGGGAGAAGAGAGGGGTTGTACTCCAGTGTGTGTGAGAAGATAGGGGATGGACTCCACACACTTATGTGTTCAGCGCTTATAATCAAAGGTATCATACCCTTCTAGCTAGCGCCTGGAGAACTGACGCGCTGATAATCTAACGTACCATACCCTTCCAGCTAGCGCCTGGTAAACTGGTAGATTGTGGTGAGAAGTGTATCTTTGGCTTACTACGCATATAGCTAGTAGTGCAGTGTTGTTTTGTTATTGTTTCAGTGTATCTGGAAACATTGTGGATTGTATTTGTTATAGTGTTGGAGGGACGAGTTGACTCATTGATTGATTTTATGTATGTAGTTGAGTTGTTATCTTTTTTATAGAGGTGTGCATGAATGATTACGATATAATTGGAATTGCATTGAAATGCCAAACATGTTTTGAAAAGGCACATCTGTTGTATGTGTGGCAAATGGAAGAGTAATGGCTTAGTGAATCTATGTTTCTAAGTAGTTGTTAATGTTATAAAAGATTGGGAACGGGGGTTAATGAAAGGAAAAAGGGAGGATAAATCGCTTATAGCGGTGAATTAAATGATTGTTTTCAAGAAAAGTTCATATATATATTTATATATATATTTTGTATAAACTGTCACATTATTATTCTAGTATGAGAATGGGTGTTCATGATCATAGCTATCTGTAATGTTGTTATTGTTGAGGATCATGTTGAGATCCCTACTGGACTATATGTTCATCCCACGTTGTTGAATCTTTTCAGGTGTTTAGCAGGGTGTGCTACAAGATTTGGATCTTCTTATATGTTGGCCATGGGGCCTTAGTTATGTTGGCGGAATGCCATTGTTGTAAAGGGTTACACCCTTCTTCTTGTACTTTTAATGATGTAAGCCCAAGGGCAATTTATTAAGTTAGTTCATGTAATGTTTACTTTGCATACGAATGAGAGTATTGTTAATCATTTCTACAGATTGAATGTATGAGTTTATTTCCGCATGTTATCTCTGAAATTGGATTAAGTTAAAGAATTTGGTAATGACTTCGAGTAATAAATAGTGGGGCGTGACAATGAACCAATTCATAATCCATTTCCACTTCATGATCACTATGTTTATGTTTCATTTCAATTTTCATTTCCCATCAATTTCACAATTTACATCAATGGCTCAGAACCTGGCCAACCACTTATATGAGACAATGACTCATATTAAACATTTCCCATTTTTCAATAGATAAACATATTAGTTGTATCAACATCTCAACAGATAAGCATACAAGCTGTATCCACATTTCAACAGATATGCATATTAGCAATATCAACACTTCCAATGACAAGCATATGAGCTGTATCAACACTTCCAAAGATAAGCATACGAGCTGTATCAACACATTATTGGACAAGCATATGAGCTGTATCAGTGGAGTCCATCCCCTATCTCCTCCCAAACAACATCTGGTTTAGTGGTCCATCCCCTATCTTCCCCTAAACCGTGGAGTACATCCCTATCTCCTCCCACACACACAACATATATACACAAGGGTCATATACGCAATCAATCAATACATAACATTAATGTATTCTATCAACCGTCATACTCAATGACATATCTAATTGATTAGTTTTAGTTTGCCTAATCATCATGCATTGTCTACAACAATCAAAACTACCCTCCACCGGTAGCCCAAGCAATTATTTCTAAACAGATAGTAAAAGCTCCAACAGATAAAATATCAATGTTTTCATAAGCGAGCGATTTATAAATCCAACTCCATCATTTCATAACATAATGAGCCAATTTCATTATTTCCAACTCAATTCCATAAGTTCACAATTTTCCCAGATTAATTATACCAATTAATTTTAAACAACAAGTTGGGGCTTTTACCTCCAACTCTCGATATTAACCCGAAGGTTCCAATATCACCAACCAACAACTATATCATCATTTTAAACCCAAAATACACATTATGAGCTCAAAATCACAAAACCCTCTTTAACCCATCTTGAAACCCTAAGTCCCAAAATCAACCAAGTTCAACACTCTATCAAAACAACTAAAAATCTAGGTCAAAGACCATAAGAGTGAGTAGGAATCCCTACCTCAAGAGATGACAACCAACGAAGAAGATGACAAAAATGAACTTGCTCCAAACCACGAGTTTCTCGGATCAAAAGATAGCCCTCGACGATCAACAACTCTTTTGTAAAGGCTAAAGGTGAGGAAAACACCCTAGCTAGGCCAATATCTAGAGAGAAGGCAAGGTTTTAGAGAGAAAGGCTCTCAAATGGCCTTTTCGGAAAAGTAAGAGAGAGAAAGGATGAGAAAAAGTGATTTAAAATTGTCCCACAATTGTCACGCCCCAAAATTTGAGACCGCAAGAGAAATATATAAAGTACAACTCAAACAAAATAGATAACCACAATACGTTAATATACACATACAAGCGGAGTTATAACATGGATACTGATTTGAGTTCCACTAGAGGTTTACAAATATTGTCAACCAAAAGGTAAAAGAAGAGAGAACACCAAAAACAAACTACTAGTCTCAATTTTCAAGTGAACCACGGCTCTAAAACTTCATCTTGATTGTCTTCGGGATAACCTTCCCCGTCGTAAGCTGCTTCTTCACCTGGCATGACACGCCATGAGCTTGGAATGCCCAGTAAAAACACACACACTCCCATATCTTCTATCAATCAATCATACACAAAACAAATCAAGTAACATAACATACTTACGTTAAGGTTTTATAAATCAGTAGTTAGACTAGGCATTTAGGACCCCCCAAAGAGATCCTTCTACCCAACCACAAGGATTGAACACCAAACTATTCAGAACTCCCCCTTTTGCTGCTTTGCAGACCTTACCACCTATGCCCACCTTCCGATTATTTACCTATCAGTGGCATTGATGGACCTCAAAAGGGACGGCCAACAAGTGGGCTTGCTTACACCCAAATCATGCCTTGGGCTCGCTTACACCCTGCACATATCATACCAAAGGGCTTGCTTACACCCTGCACATACCATACCAAAGGGCTCGCTTACACCCTGAAACCGCCGCATAGAGTCTGAATACATCCAGGTCAACCTAGGGGCTCGCTTAAACTGCTTACGCAAGACTTAACTCATTTGGTATTAACCCTATCATAATTCATGTCATGCATATGTATAAAATTGTTCTAAAACACTAAGATAAACGTCACCCATTGCCAACCCCTTATCATTTCCCGTTTATTAGATCTTTTGCTAGGTGAGTTAGTCACATTCGGTAATTTGGTCAATTAAACGAGTATGGGAAAAACATACTAGAGGAAATATAGTCCATGATCATCATACATAAGTACATAAGTCTAGTTAAGCAAGAAATAACATTAAAAAGGCCTGAAACACTTAGAGATAAATCACATAGTAGAACACAATTTCCAGCACCGGTCGGTTCTGCAATGCTAACAAGAACGCTTTGGTAAAAATACTTCTAGGTCAAATTAGGGGCTGAAATTACACAGAAATAATAATTAACCTTTCTAGTTTCAATTCCAATTCACAGAATGTGCATAGCACCTCCAGAAATTCATCCACAAGCTATATTCAAAAACCTGTCCAGATTTGTCACCCATTGGGAAAACTAGCATTTCTCTCAATCTACCTGATGGTTTTCACTCAAATAAAATCTGTTGGAAAGAGGACTCCGATCTCTAAATTTTGACAAAAGAACCAACACGAGATGATTTTTCTAGAATTTTATAAAATTACTAAAAGTGGACTGTTTTTCAGAGATTCAGGACCAGATTTTTCAACAAATTATCCAAGCCCTAAAAACACACAATTAGGGGCTAATAAAATTGTCACAAGCTCTAAACACACCAATTATCTTACAATAAATTCAGATTTGAGAAATAACCAGGTTTGATATTTCTTTTAAATAGTAGAAATTGCAGCAGTGCATTTTTGAATAAAATTGTAAGACAATGTCACCAATTCACACCCACACATGCATACACACCAAAGACTCAATTTACCATTAATACATAACCCAAGGGAGCATCTAGACAATAGGATGAGATGGTTAAAGAAAAAGAAAATTTGAGAAGACAAGGGAGAGGTGTATGTTTACCTTCAAGAAGTCTTTCTTTCTTTTTTTTTTTTTTCTTCTCACTTCTCTACTCCCCTTGACTTCCCTTGAGCTGATGAAAAACGTGGGTGTGGATTGGGACCAACTCTCAATTTATATAATATAAGTAGCTTAATGGCTAAGGGACAAAATATCTAGATATTTATTTATTTATTTATTTATTTTATTTACTTCTTAGTTGTTATCTTCCACCAATATTATATATATAAATATAAACTATGTATATATTCAAGTACACAATAATATTCCACTCAAATAAATAATTAATGAAAGAACAATAATAAAAAAAAAATAGAAATAAGAATAAAATGTGTGAATTAATTTAGAAATTATGAGGTAAATAAATAAAACCAAGTTTTAGGATAGTTCCAATCATAAGGTGGTGTTCTATGATTTAATTATGGTAACACACGGAGAAATTATTCTTTACTTGGGCCCTTACACAGATTTTTACGGAACTAGGGTTAAAATGCTATTAACCTAAGGCTCAAGGTTTCAAGTGTAATTAAAAAAAAATTAGGGTCTCTACAACAATCAACTGATATACGACATTCCCGCTCAAGCGGAAAACACAACGCTCGAGCGTCAAGAACAAAAACTAGTTCCGCTCGATCGCAAGAAGACCCGCTCGAGCGCCAAGACACAAGAATAAAGCACATCCGCTCGAGTGCAAAAACCAGTCCGCTCGAGCGTAGATTTCCCCCTCCCAGAACCTACACCGAAAAGGTACTACCCGCTCGAGCGTCAGAATGCCCGCTCGAGCGCCACCGCTCGAGCGTAAAGAAACCCGCTCGAGCGTAAAAATCACACCTGCAGAAGTTTTGCAAGGACACGAAAAACTAGGAGTGTGCAATCCCCGCTCGAGCGCAATAAGACCCGCTCGAGCAGACCGCCTAAAAACTGGGCAACAAGGAATTGAAACCAAGGCCTAACCAACCTGTAACAACCCCGCCCCAAAACATCCTAAAACTCAATCAAGCGGAATTAAAGGACGACAACAAGATAGATACAACTACTAACTTCACGGAACCAAGTCCGGAACACAACAGAATAGTTAAGGGACAACCGGGATCGCTATAATTTTTATTCGACTTCCATTTTTATTCAAGTCATTTTTCTATTCAACTTCCTTTTTTATTTAATTTCCAAATAGATTGTTAAGGTATAATGGTTTCTTGAATGAACTTCCATTTTTATTTCTATTCAAATTCTTTTTTTTTTCTAGTTTCTTTTCTATTCAACTTCCATTTTTATTTAATTTCCAAATAGATCGTTAAGGTATAGTTGTTTCTGGATTGA
This sequence comes from Camellia sinensis, assembly GCF_055761805.1. Classification (NCBI taxonomy): domain Eukaryota; kingdom Viridiplantae; phylum Streptophyta; class Magnoliopsida; order Ericales; family Theaceae; genus Camellia; species Camellia sinensis. The sequence goes on along the minus strand of NC_138962.1, from coordinate 7,225,835 downwards.
ACTTCCATTTTTAATTTTATGCAACTTTCACTTTTATTTTTTTTCAACTTCCATTTTTATTCAATTTACTTTTCTATTAAACTTCATTTTTTATTTAATTTCCAAATAGATCGTTAAGGTATAGTGGTTTCTTGAATGAGCTTCCATTTATAATTTTCTACAACTTCCATTTTTATTTTTTATTTAACTTCCATTTTTATTCAAGTTATTTTTCTATTCAACTTTCTTTTTTTATTTAATTTTCAAAAAGGTCGTTAAGGTATAGTGGTTTCTTGAATGAACATTCATTTTTAATTTTCTGAAACTTCCATTTTTATTTTTATTTAACTTCCTTTGTTCTTCAAGTTTCTTTTCAACTCAACTTCCGTTTTTATTTAATTTCCAAATAGATTGTTAAGGTATAGTGGTTTCTGGATTGAACTTCCATTTTTAATTTTATGTAACTTCCATTTTTATTTTTATTCCACTTCCATTTTCATTCAATTTACTTTTCTATTAAACTTCCTTTTTTATTTAATTTCCAAATAGATCGTTAAGGTACAATGGTTTCTTTAATGAACTTCCATTTTTAATTTTATGCAACTTCCATTTTTATCTTTATTCAACTTCCATTTTTATTCAAGTTATTTTTCTATTCAACTTCCTTTTTTATTTAATTTCCAAATAGATCGTTAAGGTATAGTGGTTTCTTGAATGAAGTTCCATTTTTAATTTTATGGAACTTCCATTTTTATATTTATTCAACTACCTTTTTTATTCAAGTTATTTTTCTATTCAACTTCCATTTTTATTTAATTTCCAAATAGATGGTTAAGGTATAGAGGTTTCTTGAATTAACTTCCATTTTTAATTTTCTGCAACTTCCATTTTTATTTTTATTTAACTTCCTTTTTTATTAAAGCTTCTTTTCTATTCAACTTCCTTTTTTATTTAATTTCCGAATAGATCGTTGAGGTATAGTGGTTTTTTTAATGAACTTTCATTTTTAATTTTATGGAACTTCCATTTTTATTTTTATTCAGCCTCCATTTTTATTCAAGTTATTTTTCTATTCAACTTCCTTTTTTTATTTAATTTCAAAATAGATGGTTAAGGTATAGTGGTTTCTTGAATTAACTTCCAGTTTTAATTTTCTGCAACTTCCATTTTTATTTTCATTTAACTTCCTTTTTTATTCAAGTTTCTTTTCTACTCAACTTCCTTTTTTAATTAATTTCCAAATAGATCGTCAAGGTATAGTGGTTTCTGGATTGAACTTCCATTTTTATTTTATTCAACTTCCATTTTTATTCAATTTACTTTTCTATTAAACTTCCTTTTTTATTTAATTTCCAAATATATTATTAAGGTATAGTGGTTTCTTGAATGAACTTCCAATTTTAATTTTCTGCAACTTCCATTTTTATTTCTATTCAACTTCTTTTTTTATTCAAGCTTCTTTTCTATTCAACTTCCTTTTTTATTTAATTTCCAAATAGATCGTTAATGTATAATGGTTTCTGGATTGAACTTACATTTTTAATTTTATACAACTTTCATTTTTTTGTTTATTCAACTTCTATTTTTATTCAATTTTTGTCTTTTCTGTTAAAGTTCCTTTTTTATTTAGATTCCAAATAGATCGTTAAGGTATAGTGGTTTCTTTAATTAACTTCCATTTTTAATTTTATGCAACTTCCATTTTTATTTTTATTCAATTTTCATTTTTATCCAAGTTATTTTTCTATTCGACTTCCTTTTTTATTTAATTTGCTAATAGATCGTTAAGGTATAGTGGTTTCTTGAATGAACTTCCACTTTTAATTTTCTGCAACTTCCATTTTTATTTTTATTCAACTTCCATTTTTATTCAATTTACTTTTCTACTAAACTTCCTTTTTTATTTAATTTCCAAATAGATCGTTAAGGTATAGTGGTATCTTGAATGAACTTCCATTTTTAATTTTCTGCAACTTCATTTTCATTTTTATTCGACTTCCATTTTTATTCAAGTCATTTTTCTATTCGACTTCCTTTTTTATTTAATTTCCAAATAGATCGTTAAGGTATAGAGGTTTCTTGAATTAACTTCCATTTTTAATTTTCTGCAACTTCCATTTTTATTTTTATTTAACTTCCTTTTTCAATCAAGTTTCTTTTCTAGTCAACTTCCTTTTTTTATTTAATTTCCAAATAGATCGTTAAGGTATACTGGTTTCTGGATTGAACTTCCATTTTTAATTTTCTGCAACTTCCATTTTTATTTTTATTCAACTTTTAATTTTATTTAATTTACTTTTCTATTAAACTTCCTTTTTTATTTAATTTCCAAATAGATCATTAAGGTATAGTGGTTTCTTTAATGAACTTCCATTTTTAATTTTATGAAACTTCCATTTTTATTTTTATTCAGCTTCCATTTTTATTCAAGTAATTTTTCCATTCAACTTCCTTTTTTATTTAATTTCCAAATAGATCATTAAGGTATAGTGGTTTTTGGATTGAACTTCCATTTTTATTTTTATTCAATTTCCATTTTTATTCAATTTACTTTTCTATTAAACTTCCTCTTTTATTTAATTTCCAAATAGATCGTTAAGGTATAGTGGTTTCCTGAATGAATTTCCATTTTTAATTTGCTGCAACATCCATTTTTATTTTTATTTAACTTCATTTTTCATTCAAGTTTCTTTTCTACTCAACTTCCTTTTTTATTTAATTTCCAAAATAGATCGTTAAGGTATAGTGGCTTCTGGATTGAACTTCCATTTTTAATTTTATGCAACTTTCATTTTTATTTTTATTCAATTACCATTTTTTTTCCATTTACTTTTCTATTAAACTTCATTTTTTATTTAATTTCCATATAGAACGTTAAGGTATACTGGTTTCTTGAATGAACTTCCATTTTTAATTTTCTGCAACTTCCATTTTTATTGTTATTCGACTTCCATTTTTATTCAAGTTATTTTTCTATTCAACTTCCTTTTTTATTTAATTTCCAAATAGATCATTAAGGTATAGTGGTTTCTTGAAAGAAATTCCATTTTTAATTTTCTGCAACTTCCATTTTTATTTTTATTTAACTACCTTTTTCAATCAGTTTCTTTTCTACTCAACTTCCTTTTTTATTTAATTTCCAAATAGATCGTTAAGGTATAGTGGTTTCTTTAATGAATTTCCATTTTTAATTTTCTGCAACTTCCTTTTTTATTTTCAAGTAACTTCCATTTTTATTCAAGTTACTTTTCTATTCAACTTCCTTTTTTATTTAATTTCCAAATTGATCGTTAACGTATAGTGATTTCTGGATTGAACTTCCATTTTTAATTTTATGCAACTTTCATTTTTATTTTTATTCAATTTCCATTTTTATTCAATTTACACTTCTATTAAACTTCCTTTTTTATTTAATTTCCAAATAGATCGTTAAGGTATAGTGGTTTCTTCAATGAATTTCCATTTTTAATTTGCTGCAACTTCCATTTTTATTTTTATTTAACTTCCTTTTTCATTCAAGTTTCTTTTCTACTCAACTTCCTTTTTTATTTAATTTCCAAATAGATCGTTAAGGTATAGTTGTTTCTGGATTGAACTTCTATTTTTAATTTTATGCAACTTTCATTTTTATTTTTATTCAATTTCCATTTTTTTTAATTTACTTTTCTGTTAAACTTCCTTTTTTATTTAATTTCCAAATAGATCGTTAAGGTATAGTGGTTTCTTGAATGAACTTCCATTTTTAATTTTCTGCAACTTCCATTTTTATTGTTATTCGACTTCCATTTTTATTCAAGTTATTTTTCTATTCAACTTTCTTTTTTTATTTAATTTTCAAAAAGGTCGTTAAGGTATAGTGGTTTCTTGAATGAACATCCATTTTTAATTTTCTGCAACTCCCATTTTTATTTTTATTTAACTTCCATTTTGATTCAAGTTACTTTTCTATTCAACTTCCTTTTTTATTTAATTTCCAAATAGATCGTTAACGTATAGTGGTTTCTAGATTGAACTTCCATTTTTAATTTTATGCAACTTTCATTTTTATTTTTATTCAATTTCCATTTCTATTCAATTTACTCTTCTATTAAAGGTCCTTTTTTATTTAATTTCCGAATAGATCGTTAAGGTATAGTGGTTTCTTCAATGAATTTCCATTTTTAATTTGCTGCAACCTCCATTTTTATTTTTATTTGACTTCCTTTTTCATTCAAGTTTCTTTTCTACTCAACTTCCTTTTTTATTTGATTTCCAAATAGATCGTTAAGGTATAGTTGTTTCTGGATTGAACTTCCATTTTTAATTTTATGCAACTTTCATTTTTATTTTTATTCAATTTCTATTTTTTTTTAATTTACTTTTCTGTTAAACTTCCTTTTTTATTTAATTTCCAAATAGATCGTTAAGGTATAGTGGTTTCTTGAATGAACTTCCATTTTTAATTTTCTGCAACTTCCATTTTTATTGTTATTCGACTTCCATTTTTATTCAAGTTACTTTTCTATTCAACTTCCTTTTTTATTTAATTTCCAAATAGATCGTTAAGGTATTGTGGTTTATTGAAAAAACTTCCATTTTTAATTTTCTGCAACTTCCATTTTTATTTTTATTCGACTTCCATTTTTATTCAAGTTATTTTCTATTCAACTTCCTTTTTTATTTAATTTCCAAATAGATCGTTAAGATATAGTGGTTTCTTGAATCAATTTCCATTTTTAATTTTCTGCAACTTCAATTTTTATTTATAAGTAACTTCCATTTTTATTCAAGTAATTTTTCTATTCAACTTCCTTTTTTATTTAATTTCCAAATATTTGTTAAGGTATAGTGGTTTTTGGATTGAACTTCCATTTTTATTTTTATTCAATTTCCATTTTTATTCAATTTACTTTCTATTAAACTTCCTCTTTTATTTAATTTCCAAATAGATCGTTAAGGTATAGTGGTTTCTTGAATGAATTTCCATTTTTAATTTGCTGCAACTTCCATTTTTATTTTTATTTAACTTCATTTTTCATTCAAGTTTCTTTTCTACTCAACTTCCTTTTTTATTTAATTTCCAAATAGATCGTTAAGGTATAGTGGTTTCTGGATTGAACTTCCATTTTTAATTTTATGCAACTTTCAGATAGTTGGGCTCATGCACAATTAGAGGAGTGTAATAATAAAATTAATCAAGTCCAGACGTTAATTAACAAACATATTTGCTTTTTAGCAAGGGCCAATCGGCCTCTTGCTCCTCCTCCTCCTTCAGAATCGTAGATTCATGGACTATATATGAAGTAATTAATTCTAAATAAAAATAAACTATTTATTATGTTATTCCTGGATTTGTGCCTTTGAGAGGTAGCATAGTGAGAGGCTGAGTGGGACGTCAGCCAAGTCGCGTAGCTCCAGTGTCCAGTGTCCGTCAAGCAGTTAGCGGTAAGGATGTTATGGTAGCATAAGTCGTTGACAGACGTGCTCCGTCTACCCCTGTGTAAGCACATCTGATTGGTGTCAGAGCCATGTTTAACGTTTTGAATAGTTTGTTTTATTCATTATTAATTATTCATATATAGTCATGTACATCGAGATGAGTACTGTTCCTACAGAGGAGAATACAGTAGCCCCTACAGTAGCTGAAACAGAAGCCTCTACTTCAGAAGCCAGAGAACTTGTAGCATACCAGGAAGTCAAAGAAGCCCTTGACAAGTGGACAATTCCGAAAGTAGATCCAAAGGCCATTTATAAAATTGGTACTTTAAATTTTTTCAGTAAAAAGATTATTAAAACCTTTGAACATGCAGCTCCAGTAAATAATAATGATGCCTTAATGTATTTATTAAGTGTCCAGGATCTTATGCCCTTTTTTAAAGATTATAAATATATTCACATAGGACTTGTCCAGATCGCTTTAAAACCCTTGACTCCTTTAGGTCAAAACACTAGCATGCAGTGTACTCTACGAGATGGTAGGTGTACTAATTGGCGGGCATCACTTATGGGTGCTATGGAAACCAGTTTAGCCCATGGTCCAGTATATTTCGATATATATCCCAATTTTAGTATTGCCCTTTCTGACCAAAACTTATCAAAAGTTTTAGAATTCAGAATTCTTACTCATGGTTATGAGTACCTTTCCGGATCTCCACATTTTTCAGTAATATCCCGAATTTATTTAAAAGTATTATCTACTTTGAATCCATATGTTAGGAAGAAAAGTATTGATGGACAAACTGTGTTAATCGATACTAATCTTTACAGTAGCCAAGTTGCAGTTCCTAAGATAATTGAATAGGAAAAAATTTCTTTTCCAGAAAGATGGAAGATAACTAATGCTGTCCCTACCAGACCAATTGTTCGACACAATTTGGATGATATAATTCAGACCCATCAAGGTAATGTTTACCTCCAATTCCAGAGACCTCCAATTCAATTAGCCAGAAGTATGTCATCTGCAAGTTTTAGAACTGCCCCTTCTCATCAACCTTACAAAGTTGATTATCCAGGATCCTCAAGACAATCTTATTCTGAACCTCCAGATGCTATATTTCAGGGACAACCTTCTAGATCCTATTCTAGACCTAACTCGGATGAACCCCAGGAATCTGATCAAGATCCCATAGTTCGCGGTGTCCAGTATTCCAACCAACAAATACCTCATGGAGTTTATGAACCACCTATACCTCCAAATATTTACCCTATTCCTGGAGGATCCAGTAAAGGACAGTATAGCCCACAGCTAGTGATATGGACTTCAGACTTTAGATGGATTTTACGCCAGGAAGTGAAAATCGTAAGATTCTAAATCAGAATCTTTTACAAGATAAGTATTCAGACTTTAGAAAATGGTATTTTGCTGTCCATAATAAGGAACAACTACATGAGTATAAAATTCAGTATTATTCTTATCTTGAGGAAATCCAAGTTTTATTTCCTTTTCCATTATGGTATGTCCAGAATGTTTATCCTCCAACTTCTCAGCTTAATGTTCTCGAAGGCATCCAGCAGAAATGGGTTACCACTGATGGTAGAGAAATTGTTACTATTCATCCTCCTACCCAAACTTTAGAACTCCAACCTACAGGACCAAATACCAAGCCTACGCCTATTGCAGCTTATACAGATATGCCACATAGAAGCCAATATAAGGATCCAGTCCATATTCAAGACATAATTCCTGTTTTCAAACAAAACAATTACACAAATCTTTTCTGTCAAACAGCAGGAAAGCAGCTTACACGCATTGAAGAAATGGTATCCCATGTTAAGAAAAGCTGCAAAGTAGAACCCAAACCACCTGCTAATATTGAACCAGTTCTGATTAAACCAACTCCAGTCCTTCGCGATTTTAAATTAAAATCTAAGGAAGATTCTGAGTTTATGGAGACCCTCCTTTCCCGCATTAAAAATCTCAATATCAGTGAACCACCTCCGACAACCACGTCGCAAGTTAATGTACTCTCCAGTAGTACTCGTTTATCTTTTGATCCAGACCCCTTTGATTCTATATCACCTCAAGAAATTCTTGAAATCCAGCAAAATTTCCAACCTGATGATCGGCCCTCCTCGGTCAACCGGGTCACTACCCAACATTTATCTTTATCCGCTCCTCATCGGCATTATTATCCTCGGCCTAGTCCTATGGATCTTTTGTACGAAGAAGACTTTTTCCAGACCCAACATTCTTACCATAGTAATACCATTTATGAATGGAATATTAATGGTCTTTCTGAATACCAGATTTATGAACTTCTCCATCAAATGCTCATGTTTGCCACTGTTTGCAAACAAAATAATAATTCTGACCATCAAGTTGCCCACTATATTGTTAGTGGTTTTACCGGTGTTCTGAAAGGATGGTGGGATAATATCCTTACACCTCATCAGTGTACAGAAATCCTTTCATCCACCCATCCTGTTATTGATACTGACGCTGTTGGTGCTAGCGGTGAAGCTGCTGTACAAGTCGAAGAAGAAGATGCTGTCTACACATTAATCAATACCATAATTACCCATTTCATTAGACATGCTACAGGAATATCAGACTGTAACAGGGAACTTCTGATGAAATTACGATGTCCTTCTTTATCCCATTTTCGATGGTATAGAGATATCTTCCTGATGAAAGTCATGCAGCGAGGTGATGGTAGTGCAGATCACTGGAAAGCTAAATTCATTGATGGACTTCCGACACTCTTTGCTGAACGTGTTCGTAAGAAATTAAGAGATGTCCATCGCTTGATAGACATACCTTATTACCAGTATACTTACGGCCAACTTATTAGTTTTGTCACTTCTGAAGGTCTTGCACTTTGTAACGTCCTTAAGCTCCAGCAACAACTTAGACAACAGCATATTACAGGAAGAAAAGAATTAGGAGAATTCTGTGAACAATTTGCTTATGATCCTCCAGTACAATATCCTCATAAACAAAGAAAACATAAAAATTATGTTAAATCTTATAAAAAACATAGGAAGTATTCCAAATCTAAGGTCCAGACACAGCCTCAGACTGCTAAACATAAATATAAATCCAAAACTAAAGGAAAGTCTTTTCAGAAGAATAAATCTAGTATTAAATGTTATAAATGTGGACAGATTGGTCACTATGCTAATAAATGCCGAGTTAAAATTCAGTTTAAGCTTAATGAATTAGCATTAGATGAAGATTTACAGCAAAAAATATTACAGTTAATCTCTGATTCCAGCTCATCATCAGGACCTTCTGATAACGAGCTAGCAGCAATTTATTCAGATAGTTCAGATCCAGAAACTGATGATAATCCAGAAAATGAACTTTGCCCATGTAAAACTACAGTAAACCAAGTCTCTGATGAAGTCAATTATTGGAAAGCTATCGTTGAAATGAATGGACTTAATATTGGTCCCAGTATTAATGTCCTTACTGATTTACAGCAAAATCTTTTAGAAATTGCTGATGGCATCAAAGATCCAGCCACTAAATTAAAATTTCTTGAAATATGCTATAATCAGAAGAAGGAAGAAGTACTTCCCCCTAAACATTATAATATGAAAGAAGTTTTTAGCCGTAGCCAGACAGTGACATCTAGTTCAGAAAAACCCATTACAGTTCAAGAACTAAAAATGGAAATTAATGCTTTAAAAGTAGAAATTAAACATTTACAGAATTCCAATCTTGTTATTAATTCACAAATTAAGAAAATTAATAACCAATTACAGAATGAGAAAAGTAATAAAACAGAAATGTCTGAAACAGATCCAGATTATTTAATGTTATTAAACAGGATAACGTTTCAAAAATGGTATATCCGCATCACATTTATGATTCAACCAGATTATATTATTCGAGATGCAATTGCTCTGGTTGATAGTGGTGCAGATATGAATTGCATACAAGAAGGCTTGGTACCTACTAAGTATTTCCAGAAAACAAGCCAGTCGCTTACCAGTGCTAGTGGTAACAGTTTGTATATTGATTACAAACTTCCAGAAGTTTTAATTTGCAATCAAGGATTATGTTTAAAAACCTCTTTTGTTTTAATTAAAAATATGGCGCAAAACATAATTCTTGGTACTCCATTCCTGAACCTTTTAATGCCTATTACTAAAATTGATACAATAGGAATTCATACAACTCTTGATAATCAAAACATTGTTTTTGAATTTATCACTTCTCCTTATACAAAAGAATTAGATCACATTACTGATTTAGTTTCTTCAAAACAAAACCAGATAAATTTTCTCCAAAAGGAAGTTAGCTTTTTAACTACAGAACAAAGATTACAGCAAACATCTTTTCAGCAAAAAATTAAATTACTTGAAAAAGAATTTCAGAATGAAATTTGCAGTGATGTTCCTAATGCTTTTTGGGATCGCAAGAAACACATGGTTTCATTGCCTTATGAGCCTACTTTTGATGAAAAGAGAATTCCTACGAAAGCTCGTCCCAGTCAAATGAAAAAAGAGTATATGGAACTTTGTAAAAATGAAATTAATACTCTTCTCCAGAAAAAATTGATTAGACCCAGTAGATCTCCTTGGAGTTGTACTGCTTTCTATGTAAATAAAAATGCAGAAATTGAACGTGGTGTCCCTAGGTTAGTAATTAATTACAAACCTTTGAATGAAGCCTTACAGTGGATTAGATATCCAGTACCAAATAAAAAGGATTTGTTAGATAGATTAGAGGATGCAGTAATATTTTCTAAATTTGACATGAAGTCAGGATACTGGCAGGTTCAAATTGTAGAAAATGATCGTTATAAAACTGCTTTTACAGTACCCTTTGGGCATCTTGAATGGAATGTAATGCATTTGGATTAAAGAATGCACCATCAGAATTCCAGCTTATTATGAATGATATTTTTAATCCTTATACAGAATTTGCCATATGTTATATAAATGATGTAATGCCATTTTTATTTTTACTCAACTTCCTTTTTCATTAAAGTTTCTTTTCTACTCAACTTCCTTTTTTATTTAATTTCCAACTAGATCTTTAAGGTATATCGGTTTCTGGATTGAACTTCCATTTTTAATTTTCTGCAACTTCCATTTTTATTTTTATTCAACTTCCATTTTTATTCAATTTACTTTTCTATTAAACTTCCTTTTTTATTTAATTTCCAAATAGATCGTTAAGGTATTGTGGTTTTTTTAATGAACTTCCATTTTTAATTTTATGGAACTTCCAATTTTATTTTTATTCAGCTTCCATTTTTATTCAAGTTATTTTTCTATTCAACTTCCTTTTTTATTTAATTTCCAAATAGATGGTTAAGGTATAGTGGTTACTTGAATTAACTTCCATTTTTAATTTTCTGCAACTTCCATTTTTATTTTTATTTAACTTCATTTTTTATTCACGTTTCTTTTCTACTCAACTTCCTTTTTTATTTAATTTCCAAATAGATCGTCAAGGTATAGTGGTTTCTGGATTGAACTTCCATTTTTATTTTTATTCAACTTCCATTTTTATTCAATTTACTTTTCTATTAAACTTTCTTTTTTATTTAATAGATCGTTAAGGTATAGTGGTTTCTTTAATGAACTTTCATTTTTAATTTTATGCAACTTCCATTTTTATTTTTATTCCACTTCCATTTTTATTCAATTTACTTTTCTACTAAACTTTCTTTTTTATTGAATTTCCAAATAGATCGTTAAGGTATAGTGGTATCTTGAATGAACTTCCATTTTTAATTTTATGCAACTTCCATTTTTATTTTTATTTGACTTCCATTTCTATTCAAGTCATTATTCTATTCGACTTCCTTTTTTATTTAATTTCCAAATAGATCGATAAGGTATAGTGGTTTCTTGAATGAACTTCCATTTTTAATTTTCTGCAACTTCCATTTTTATTTTTATTTAACTTCCTTTTTTATTTAATTTTGAAATAGATCGTTATGGTATAGTGGTTTCTTTAATGAACTTCCATTTTTAATTTTATGCAACTTCCATTTTTATTTTTATTCATCTTCCATTTTTATTCAAATTATTTTTCTATTCAACCTCCTTCTTTACTTACTTTCCTAATAGATCGTTAAGGTATAGTGGTTTCTTGAATGAACTTCCATTTTTAATTTTCGGCAACGTCCATTTTTATTTTTATTCAACTTCCATTTTTATTAAATTTACTTTTCTATTAAACTTCCTTTTTTATTTAATTTCCAAATATATCGTTAAGGTATTGTGGTTTCTTTAATGAACTTCCATTTTTATTTTTATTCTACTTCCATTTTTATTCAAGTTATTTTTCTATTCAACTTCCTTTTTTATTTAATTTCCAAATAGATGGTTAAGGTATAGTGGTTACTTGAATTAACTTCCATTTTTAATTTTCTACAGCTTCCATTTTTATTTTTATTTAACTTCCTTTTTTATTTAATTTCCAAATAGATCGTCAAGGTATAGTGGTTTCTGGATTAAACTTCCATTTTTATTTTTATTCAACTTCCATTTTTATTCAATTTACTTTTCTATTAAACTTCCTTTTTCATTTAATTTCCAAATATATCATTAAGGTATAGTGGTTTCTTGAATGAATTTCCAATCTGCAAATTCCATTTTTATTTCTATTCAACTTCATTTTTTATTCAAGCTTCTTTTCTATTCAACTTCCTTTTTTATTTAATTTCCTAATAGATCGTTAAGGTATAGTGGTTTCTTGAATGAACTTCCATTTTAAATTTTCTGCAACTTCCATTTTTATTTTTATTCAACTTCCATTTTTATTCAATTTAGTTTTCTACTAAACTTCCTTTTTTATTGAATTTCCAAATAGATCGTTATGGTATAGTGGTATCTTGAATGAACTTCCATTTTTAATTTTATGCAACTTCCATTTTTATTTTTATTCGACTTCCATTTTTATTCTAGTCATTTTTCTATTCGACTTCCTTTTTTATTTAATTTCCAAATAGATCGTTAAGGTATAGTGGTTTGTTGACTGAACTTCCATTTTTAATTTTCTGCGACTTCCATTTTTATTTTTATTTAACTTCCTTTTTTTTCAACTTTCTTTTCTATTCCACTTCCTTTTTTATTTAATTTCGAAATTGATCGTTATGGTATAGTGGTTTCTTGAATTAACTTCCATTTTTAATTTTATGCAACTTCCATTTTTATTTTTATTCAACTTTCATTTTTATTCAAGTTATTTTTCTATTCAACTTCCTTTTTTATTTAATTTCCTAATAGATCGTTAAGGTATAGTGGTTTCTTGAATGAACTTCCATTTTTAATTTTCTGCAACTTCCATTTTTATTTTTATTCAACTTCCATTTTTATTCAATTTCCTTTTCTATTAAACTTCCTTTTTTATTTAATTTCCAAATAGATCGTGAAGGTATAGTGGTTTCTTGAATGAACTTCCATTTTTAATTTTCTGCAACTTCCATTTTTATTTTTATTTAACTTCCTTTTTCAATCAAGTTTCTTTTCTACTCAACTTCCTTTTTTATTTAATTTCCAACTAGATCTTTAAGGTATTCCGGTTTCCGGATTGAACTTCCATTTTTAATTTTCGGCAACTTCCATTTTTATTTTTATTCGACTTCCATTTTTATTAAAGTTATTTTTCTATTGAACTTCCTTTTTTATTTAATTTCCAAATAGACCGTTACGGTATAGTGGTTTTTTTAATGAACTTCCATTTTTATTTCTATTCAACTTCTTTTTTTATTCAAGCTTCTTTTCTATTCAACTTCCTTTTTTTATTTAATTTCCAAATAGATCGTTAAGCTATAACTGTTTCTGGATTTAACTTACATTTTTAATTTTATACAGCTTTCATTTTTATTTTTATTCAACTTCCATTTTTATTCAATTTTCTTTTCTGTTACAGTTCCTTTTTTATTTAATTTGCAAATAGATCGTTAATGTATAGTGGTTTCTTTAATGAACTTCCATTTTTAATTTTATGCAACTTTCATTTTTATTTTTATTCAACTTCCATTTCTATTCAAGTTATTTTTCTATTCAACTTCCTTTTTTATTTAATTTGCTAATAGATCGTTAAGGTATAGTGGTTTCTTGAATGAACTTCCATTTTTAATTTTCTGCAACTTCCATTTTTATTTTTATTTAACTTCCTTTTTCAATCAAGTTTCTTTTCTACTCAACTTCGTTTTTTATTTAATTTCCAAATAGAACGTTAAGGTATACTGGTTTCTGGATTGAACTTCCATTTTTAATTTTCTTCAACTACCACTTTTATTTTTATTCAACTTCCATTTTTATTCAATTTACTTTTCTATTAAACTTCCTTTTTTATTTAATTTCCAAATAGATCGTTATGGTATAATTGTTTCTTTAATGAACTTCCATTTTTAATTTTATGGAACTTCCATTTTTATTTTTATTCAGCTTCCATTTTTATTCACGTTAGTTTTCTATTCAACTTCCTTTTTTATTTCATTTCCAAATAGATCGTTAAGGTATACTGGTTTCTGGATTGAACTTCCATTTTTAATTTTCTGCAACTTCCATTTTTATTTTTAAGTGACTTCCATTTTTATTCAAGTTACTTTTCTATTTAACTTCATTTTTTATTTAATTTCCAAATAGATCGTTAACGTAGAGTGGTTTCTGGATTAAAATTCCATTGTTAATTTTATGCAACTTTCATTTTATTTCAATTCAATTTCCATTTTTATTCAATTTATTTTCTATTAAACTTCCTTTTTTATTTAATTTCCAAATAGATCGTTAAGGTATAGTGGTTTCTTGAATGAATTTCCATTTTTAATTTGCTGCAACTTCCATTTTTATTTTTATTTAACTTCGTTTTTCATTCAAGTTTCTTTTCTACTCAACTTCCTTTTTTATTTAATTTCCAAATAGATCGTTAAGGTATTGTGGTTTCTGGATTGAACTTCCATTTTTAATTTTATGCAACTTTCATTTTTATTTTTATTCAATTACAATTTTTTTTCAATTTACTTTTCTATTAAAATTCTTTTTTTTATTTAATTTCCAAATAGATCGCTAAGGTATAGTGGTTTCTGGATTGAACTTCCATTTTTAATTTTCTACAACTTCCATTTTTATTGTTATTCGACTTCCATTTTTATTCAAGTTATTTTTCTATTCAACTTTCTTTTTTATTTAATTTCCAAATAGATCGTTAAGGTATAGTTGTTCCTTCAATGAACTTCCATTTTTAATTTTCTGTACCTTCCATTTTTATTTCTATTCAACTTCTTTTTTTATTCAAGTTTCTTTTCTATTCAACTTCCTTTTTTATTTAATTTCCAAATAGATCGCTAAGGTATACTGGTTTCTGGATTGAACTTCCATTTTTCATTTTATGCAACTTTCACTTTTATTTTTATTCGACTTCCATTTTTATTTAATTTCCAAATAGACCGTTAAGGTATAGTGGTTTCTTTAATGAACTTCCATTTTTAATTTTATGGAACTTCCATTTTTATTTTTATTCAGCTTTCATTTTTATTCAAGTTATTTTTCTATTCAACTTCCTTTTTTGTTTAATTTCCAAATAGATGGTTAAGGTATAGTGTTTACTTGAATTAACTTCCATTTTTAATTTTCTGCAACTTCCATTTTTATTTATATTTGACTTTCTTTTTTATTCAAGTTTCTTTTCTACTCAACTTCCTTTTTTATTTAATTTCCGAATAGATCATCAAAGTATAGTGGTTTCTGGATTGAACTTCCATTTTTAATTTTCTTCAACTTCCATTTTTATTTTTATTCAACTTCCATTTTTATTCATTTTACTTTTCTATTAAACTTCCTTTTTTATTTAATTTCTAAATAGATCGTTATGGTATAATGGTTTCTTTAATGAACTTCCGTTTTTAATTTTATGGAACTTCTATTTTTTTTTTATTCGGCTTCCATTTTTATTCAAGTTATTTTTCTATTCAACTTCCTTTTTTATTTAATTTCCAAATAGATCGTTAAGGTATACTGGTTTCTGGATTGAACTTCCATTTTTAATTTTCTGCAACTTCCATTTTTATTTTTAAGTAACTTCCTTTTTTATTCAATTTATTTTTCTATTCAACTTCCTTTTTTATTTAATTTCCAAATAGATTCTTAACGTAGTGTGGTTTCTGGATTGAACTTCCATTTTTAATTTTATGCAACTTTCATTTTTATTTTTATTCAATTTCCATTTTTATTCAATTTACTTTTCTATTAAACTTCCTTTTTTATTTAATTTCCAAATAGATCGTTAAGGTATAGTGGTTTCTTGAATGAATTTCCATTTTTAATTTGCTGCAACTTCCATTTTTATTTTTATTTAACTTCCCTTTTCATTCAAATTTCTTTTCTACTCATATAGCGTTCCCGGTTGTCCCTTTACTGTTCTGTTGTGTTCAGACTCGGTTCCGTGAAGTTGGTAGTGGTATCTATCTTGTTGCCGTCCTTTAATTCCACTTGATTGAGTTTTAGGATGTTTTGAGCAAGGTTGTTACAGGTTGGTTAGGCCTTGGTTTCAATTCCTTGTTGTCCAGTTTTTAGGCGGTCCGCTCGAGCGGGTCTTCTTGCGCTCAAGCGGGGATTGCACACTTCCAGTATTTCGTGTTCCTGCAAAACTCCTACAGATGTGATTTTTATGCTCGAGCGGGTTTGTTTGCGCTCGAGCGGTGGCGCTCGAGCGGGTTTGATGGCGCTCGAGCGGGTAGTACTTTCTGGGTATAAGTTCTGGGAGGTGGAAATCTACGCTCGAGCGGACTGGTTTTCGCGCTCGAGCGGAAGTGCTTTATTCTTGTGTCTTGGCGCTCGAGCGGGCCTTATTGCGCTCGAGCGTGTTCAGATTATTGTTCTTGGCGCTCGAGCGTTGTGTTCTCTGCTCGAGCAGGTCATGCGTATATGAGTTATCCGCTGGGTGATTTTAAATCACTTTTCACTTTCCTTTCTCTCTCCTACTTTTTCTAAAACTCATTTTGAGAGCTCCTCTCTCTAAAACCTTGCCTTCTCTCTAGGTATTGATCTAGTAGGAGTGATTTCCTTACCTTTGGTCTTTACAAAAAGGTTGTTGATCGTCGAGGGCTATCTTTTGAGCCGAGAAGTTCGTGGTTTGGAGCATTTCCGTTTCCATTATCTTCTTGGTTGGGTGTCATTCTTTGAGGTAGGGATATCCAACTCCTCTTTATGAGCTTTGTCTTTAAATTTTTGCATTTTGATATGTTGGGGGTTGTTGGGAAATTTTGAGAGAGTTTGGGCCTTTGTGTAATTTTTACAAAAGTTGGGGTTTTGGCTATATAAAACTTAGATGCAAGTTTGGCATGGAAAAATGAAATTAACGTTGACACACTAGTGAAAATGGAACCTAAGGGTTGTAATGTTAATTATGGAATATGTCCTAATTACATTGGTTAATTAATTTGTATAATTAATTATAAGAAATGAGGAATTGATTTGGAAAGGCATGGGATGAAAGGGTGTAGTTGGATTATTCATCGCTCACCTAGTTGAAATGTTGATTATATATCCATTGTTGCACTTTTCAATTAGACTTCCTTTTTTATTTAATTTCCAAATAGATCGTGAAGGTATAGTGGTTTCTTGAATGAACTTCCATTTTTAATTTTCTGCAACTTCCATTTTTACTGTTATTCGACTTCCATTTTTATTCAAGTTATTTTTCTATTCAACTTTCTTTTTTATTCAATTTCCAGATAAATCTTTAAGGTATAGTGGTTTCTTGAATGAACTTCCATTTTTAATTTTCTGCAACTTCCATTTTTATTTTTATTTAACTTCCTTTTTCAATCAAGTTTCTTTTCTATTAAACTTCCTTTTTTATTTAATTTCCAAATAGATCGTTAAGGTATACCGGTTTCTGGATTGAACTTCTATTTTTAATTTTCTGCAACTTCCATTTTTATTTTTATTCAACTTCCATTTTTATTCAATTTACTTTTCTATTAAACTTCCTTTTTTATTTAATTCCCAAATAGATCGTTAAGGTATAGTGGTTTCTTGAATGAATTTCCATTTTTAATTTTCTGCAACTTTCATTTTTATTTATATTCGACTTTCATTTTTATTCAAGTTATTTTTATATTCAACTTCCTTTTAATTTAATTTCCAAATAGATCGTTAAGGTATAGTGGTTTCTTGAATGAACTTTCATTTTTAATTTTTTGCAACTTCCATTTTCATTTTTATTTAACTTCCTTTTTTATTCAAGTTTCTTTTCTACTCAACTTCCTTTTTTATTTAATTTCGAAATAGATCGTTAAGGTATAGTGGTTTCTGGATTGAACTTTCGTTTTTAATTTTATGCAACTTTCATTTTTATTTTTATTCCACTTCCATTTTTATTCAATTTACATTTCTATTAAACTTCTTTTTTTATTTAATTTCCAAATAGATCGTTAAGGTATAGTGGTTTTTTGAATGAACTTCCATTTTTATTTTTATTCGACTTCTATTTTTATTCAAGTTACTTTTCTATTCAACTGCCTTTTTTATTTAATTTCCAAATAGATCGTTAAGGTATAGTGGTTTCTAGAATTAACATCCATTTTTAATTTTCTGCAACTTCCATTTTTATTTTTAAGTAACATCCATTTTTATTCAAGTTACTTTTCTATTCAACTTCCTTTTTTATTTAATTTCCAAAGAGATCGTTAACGTATAGTGGTTTCTGAATTGAACTTCCATTTTTAATTTTATGCAACTTTCATTTTAGTTTTTTTTCAATTTCCATTTTTATTCAATTTACTTTTCTATTAAACTTCCTTTTTTATTTAATTTCCAAATAGATCGTTATGGTATAGTGGTTTCTTGAATGAATTTCCATTTTTAATTTTCTGCAACTTCCATTTTTATTTTTAATCGACTTTCATTTTTCTTCAAGTTATTTTTCTATTCAACTTCCTTTTTTATTTAATTTCCAAATAGATCGTTAAGGTATAGTGGTTTCTTGAATGAACTTCCATTTTTAATTTTCTGCAACTTCCATTTTTTGTTCTTATTTAACATCCTTTTTCACTCAGTTTCTTTTCTGCTCAACTTCCTTTTTTATTTAATTTCCAAATAGATCGTTAAGGTATAGTGGTTTCTGGATAGAACTTTCATTCTTAATTTTATGCAACTTTCTTTTCTATATTTATTCAACTTCCATTTTTATTCAATTTACTTTTCTGTTAAACTTTCTTTTTTATTTAATTTCCAAATAGATCGTTAAGGTATAGTGGTTTCTTGAATGAACTTCCATTTTTAATTTTCTGCAACTTCCATTTTTATTTTTATTCGACTTCCATTTTTATTCAAGTTACTTTTCTATTCAACTTCCTTTTTTATTTAATTTCCAAATAGATAGTTAAGGTATAGTGGTTTCTCTAATGAACTTCCATTTTTACTTTTATGGAACTTCCATTTTTATTTTTATTCAGCTTTCATTTTTATTCAAGTTATTTTTCTATTCAACTTCCTTTTTTTATTTTATTTCCAAATAGATGGTTAAGGTATACTGGTTTCTGGATTGAACTTCCATTTTTAATTTTATGCAACTTTCACTTTTATTTTTATTCAACTTTCATTTTTATTCAATTTACTTTTCTAATAAACTTCCTTTTTTATTTAATTTCCAAATAGATCGTTAAGGTATAGTGGTTTTTTTAATAAACTTCCATTTTTAATTTTATGAAACTTCCATTTTTATTTTTATTCAGCTTCCATTTTTATTCAAGTTATTTTTCTATTCAACTTCCTTTTTCATTTAATTTCCAAATAGATCGTTAAGGTATAGTGGTTTCTTGAATGAACTTCCATTTTTAATTTTCTACAACTTCCATTTTTATTTTTATTTAACTTCCTTTTTTATTGCAGTTTCTTTTCTACTCAACTTCCTTTTTTATGTAATTTCCAAATAGATCGTTAAGGTATAGTGGTTTCTGGATTGAACTTCCATTTTTAATTTTCTGCAACTTCCATTTTTATTTTTATTCAACTTCCACTGTTATTCAATTTACTTATCTATTCAACTTCCTTTTTTATTTAATTTCCAAATAGATCGTTAAGGTATAGTGGTTTCTGGATTGAACTTCCATTTTTAATTTTACGCAACTTTCGCTTTTATTTTTTTTCAACTTCCATTTTTATTCAATTTACTTTTCTATTAAACTTCCTTTTGTTTTTAATTTCCAAATAGATCGTTAAGATATAGTGGTTTCTTGAATAAGCTACCATTTATAATTTTATGCAACTTCCATTTTTATTTTTATTCAACTTCCATTTTTATTCAAGTTATTATTCTATTCAACTTTCTTTTTTATTTAATTCTCAAATAGGTCGTTAAGGTATAGTGGTTTCTTGAATGAACTTCCATTTTTATTTTTATTTAACTTCCTTTTTTGTTCAAGTTTCTTTTCCACTCAACTTCTGTTTTTATTTAATTTCCAAATACATCGTTAAGGTATATTGGTTTCTGGATTGAACTTTCATTTTTAATTTTATGCAACTGTCATTTTTATTTTTATTCAACTTCCATTTTTATTCAATTTACTTTTCTATTAAACTCTTTTTTATTTAATTTCCAAATAGATCGTTAAGGTATAGTGGTTTCTTTAATGAACTTCCATTTTTAATTTTATGCAACTTCCATTGTTATTTTTATTCAACTTCCATTTTTATTCAAGTTATTTTTCTATTCAACTTCCTTCTTTATTTAATTTCCAAATAGGTCGTTAAGGTATAGTGGTTTCTTGAATGAACTTCTATTTTTAATTTTTTGCAACTTCCATTTTTTTTTTATTTAACTTCCTTTTTTATTCAAGTTTCTTTTCTACTCAACTTCCTTTTTTATTTAATTTTCAAATAGATCGTTAAGGTATAGTGGTTTCTTGAATTAACTACCATTTTTAATTTTCTGCAACTTCCATTTTTGTTTTTATTTAATTTCCTTTTTCATTCAAGTTTCTTTTCTATTCAACTTCCTTTTTTATTTAATTTCCAAATATATCGTTGAGGTATAGTGGTTTCTTTAATGAACTTCCATTTTTAATTTTTTGGAACTTCCACTTTTATTTTTCTTCTGCTTCCATTTTTATTCAAGTTATTTTTCTATTCAACTTCCTTTTTTATTTAATTTCCAAATATATCGTAAAGGTATAGTGGTTTCTTGAATTAACTTCCATTTTTCATTTTCTGCAACTTCCATCTTTAATTTTATTCGACTTCCATTTTTATTCAATTTACTTTTCTATTAAACTTCCTTTTTTATTTAATTTCCAAATAGATCGTGAAGTTATAGTGGTATCTGGATTGAACTTTCATTTTTAATTTTCTGCAACTTCCATTTTTATTTTTATTCGACTTCCATTTTTATTGAAGTCATTTTTCTTTTCAACTTTCTTTTTATTTAATTTCCAAATAGATGGTTAAGGTATATTGGTTTCTTGAATGAACTTCCATTTTTAATTTTCTGCAACTTCCATTTTTATTTTTATTTTTATTTAACTTTCTTTTTCAATCAAGTTTCTTTTCTACTCAACTTCCTTTTTTATTTAATTTCCAAACAGATCGTTATGGTATACCGGTTTCTAGATTGAACTTCCACTTTTAATTTTCTGCAACTTCCATTTTTATTTTTATTCAACTTCCATTTTTATTCAATTTACTTTTTTATTAAACTTCCTTTTTTATTTAATTTCCAGATAGATCGTTAAGGTATTGTGGTTTCTTTAATGAACTTCCATTTTTAATTTTATGGAACTTCCATTTTTATTTTTATTCAGCTTCCATTTTTATTCAAGTTATTTTTCTATTCAACTTCCTTTTTTATTTAATTTCCAAATAGATGGTAAAGGTATAGTGATTTCTTGAATTAACTTCCATTTTTAATTTTCTGCAACTTCCATTTTTATTTTTATTTAACTTCCTTTTTTGTTTAATTTCCAAATAGATCGCCAAGGTATAGTGGTTTCTGGATTGAACTTCCATTTTTATTTTTATTCAACTTCCATTTTTATTCAATTTACTTTTCTATTAAACTTCATTTTTTATTTAATATCCAAATATACCATTAACGTATAGTGGTTTCTTGAATGAACTTCTAATTTTAATTTTCTGCAACTTCCATTCTTATTTCTATTCAACTTCTTTTTTTATTCAAGCTTCTTTTCTATTCAACTTCCTTTTTTATTTAATTTCCAAATAGATCGTTAATGTATAATGGTTTCTGGATTGAACTTCCATTTTTAATTTTCTGCAACTTCCATTTTTATTTTTATTCAACTTCCATTTTTATTTATTTTACTTTTCTATTAAACTTCCTTTTTTATTTAATTTCCAGATAGATCGTTAACGTATTGTGGTTTCTTTAATGAACTTCCATTTTTAATTTTATGGAACTTCCATTTTTATTTTTATTCAGCTTCCATTTTTATTCAATTTATTTTTCTATTCAACTTCCTTTTTTATTTAATTTCCAAATAGATGGTTAAGGTATAGTGATTTCTTGAATTAACTTCCATTTTTAATTTTCTGCAACTTCCATTTTTATTTTTATTTAACTTCCTTTTTTATTCGAGTTTCTTTTCTACTTAACTTCCTTTTTTATTTAATTTCCAAATAGATCAAGAAGGTATAGTGGTTTCTGGATTGAACTTCCATTTTTATTTTTATTCAACTTCCATTTTTATTCAATTTACTTTTCTATTAAACTTCCTTTTTTATTTAATATCCAAATATATCAATAAGGTATAGTGGTTTCTTGAATGAACTTCTAATTTTAATTTTCTGCAACTTCCATTTTTATTTCTATTCAACTTCTTTTTTTATTCAAGCTTCTTTTCTATTCAACTTCCTTTTTTATTTAATTTCCAAATAGATCGTTAAGGAATAATGGTTTCTGGATTGAACTTCCATTTTTAATTTTCTGCAACTTCCATTTTTATTTTTATTCAACATCCATTTTTATTCAATTTACTTTTCTGTTAAACTTCCTTTTTTATTTAATTTCCAGACAGATCGTTAAAATATTGTGGTTTCTTTAATGAACTTCCATTTTTAATTTTATGGAACTTCCATTTTTATTTTTATTCAGCTTCCATTTTTATTCAAGTTATTTTTCTATTCAACTTCCTTTTTTATTTAATTTCCTAATAGATGGTTAAGGTATAGTGATTTCTTGAATTAACTTCCATTTTTAATTTTCTGCAACATCCATTTTTATTTTTATTTAACTTCCTTTTTTATTCGAGTTTCTTTTCTACTTAACTTCCTTTTTTATTTAATTTCCAAATAGATCGTGAAGGTATAGTGGTTTCTGGATTGAACTTCCATTTTTATTTTTATTCAACTTCCATTTTTATTCAATTTACTTTTCTATTAAACTTCCTTTTTTATTTAATATCCAAATATATCATTAAGGTATAGTGGTTTCTTGAATGAACTTCTAATTTTAATTTTCTGCGACTTACATTTTTATTTCTATTCAACTTCTTTTTTTATTCAAGCTTCTTTTCTATTCAACTTCATTTTTTATTTAATTTCCAAATAGATCGTTAAGGTATAATGGTTTCTGGATTGAACTTCCAATTTTAATTTTATGCAACTTCCATTTTTATTTTTATTCAACTTCCATTTTTATTCAATTTAGTTTTCTATTAAACTTCCTTTTTTATTTAATTTCCAGATAGATCGTTAAGGTGTTGTGGTTTCTTTAATGAACTTCCATTTTTAATTTTGTGGAACTTCCATTTTTATTTTTATTCAGCTTCCATTTTTATTCAAGTTATTTTTCTATTCAACTTCCTTTTTTATTTAATTTCCAAATAGATGGTTAAGGTATAGTGATTTCTTGAATTAACTTCCATTTTTAATTTTCTGCAACATCCATTTTTATTTTTATTTAACTTCCTTTTTTATTCGAGTTTCTTTTCTACTTAACTTCCTTTGTTATTTAATTTCCAAATAGATCGTGAAGGTATAGTGGTTTCTGGATTGAACTTCCATTTTTATTTTTATTCAACTTCCATTTTTATTCAATTTACTTTTCTATTAAACTTCCTTTTTTATTTAATATCCAAATATATCATTAAGGTATAGCGGTTTCTTGAATGAACTTCTAATTTTAATTTTCTGCAACTTCCATTTTTATTTCTATTCAACTTCTTTTTTTATTCAAGCTTCTTTTCTATTCAACTTCCTTTTTTATTTAATTTCCAAATAGATCGTTAAGGTATAATGGTTTCTGGATTGAACTTCCATTTTTAATTTTCTGCAACTTCCATTTTTATTTTTATTCAACTTCCATTTTTATTCAATTTACTTTTCTGTTAAACTTCCTTTTTTATTTAATTTCCAGATAGATCGTTAAAGTATTGTGGTTTCTTTAATGAACTTCCATTTTTAATTTTACGGAACTTCCATTTTTATTTTTATTCAGCTTCCATTTTTATTCAAGTTATTTTTCTATTCAACTTCCTTTTTTATTTAATTTCCAAATAGATGGTTAAGGTATAGTGATTTCTTGAATTAACTTCCATTTTTAATTTTCTGCAACATCCATTTTTATTTTTATTTAACTTCCTTTTTTATTCGAGTTTCTTTTCTACTTAACTTCCTTTTTTATTTAATTTCCAAATAGATCGTGAAGGTATAGTGGTTTCTGGATTGAACTTCCATTTTTATTTTTATTCAACTTCCATTTTTATTCAATTTACTTTTCTATTAAACTTCCTTTTTTATTTAATATCCAAATATATCATTTAGGTATAGTGGTTTCTTGAATGAACTTCCAATTTTAATTTTCTGCAACTTCCATTTTTATTTCTATTCAACTTCTTTTTTTATTCAAGCTTCTTTTCTATTCAACTTCCTTTTTTATTTAATTTCCAAATAGATCGTTAAGGTATAATGGTTTCTGGATTGAACTTACATTTTTAATTTTATATAACTTTCATTTTTATTTTTATTCAAATTCCATTTTTATTCAATTTTCTTTTCCATTAAAGTTCATTTTTTATTTAATTTCCAAATAGATCGTTAAGGTATAGTGATTTCTTTAATGAACTTCCATTTTTAATTTTATGCAACTTTCATTTTTATTTTTATTCAACTTCCATTTTTATTCAAGTTATTTTTCTATTGAACTTCCTTTTTTATTTAATTTGCTAATAGATCGTTAAGGTATAGTGGTTTCTTGAATGAACTTCCATTTTTAATTTTCTGCAACTTCCATTTTTATTTTTATTCAACTTCCATTTTTATTCAATTTACTTTTCTACTAAACTTCCTTTTGTATTGAATTTCCAAATAGATCGTTAAGGTATAGTGGTATTTGAATGAACTTCCACTTTTAATTTTATGCAACTTCCATTTTTATTTTTATTCGACTTCCATTTTTATTCAAGTCATTTTTCTAGTCGACTTCCGTTTTTATTTAATTTCCAAATAGATCGTTAAGGTATACTGGTTTCTTGAATGAACTTCCATTTTTAATTTTCTGCAACTTCCATTTTTATTTTTATTCAACTTCCATTTTTATGCAATTTACTTTTCTACTAAACTTCCTTTTTTATTGAATTTCCAAATAGATCGTTAAGGTATAGTGGTATTTGAATGAACTTCCATTTTTAATTTTATGCAACTTCCATTTTTATTTTTATTCGACTTCCATTTTTATTCAAGTCATTTTTCTATTCGACTTCCGTTTTTCTTTAATTTCCAAATAGATCGTTAAGGTATAGTGGTTTCTTGAATGAACTTCCATTTTGAATTTTCTGCAACTTTCATTTTTATTTTTATTTAACTTCCTTTTTTATACAAGTTTCTTTTCTATTCAACTTCCATATTTATTTAATTTCCAAATAGATCGTCAAGGTATAGTGGTTTCTCGATTGAACTTCCATTTTTATTTTTATTCAACTTCCATTTTTATTCAATTTACTTTTCAATTAAACTTCCTTTTTTATTTAATATCCAAATATATCATTAAGGTATAGTGTTTTCTTGAATGAACTTCCAATTTTAATTTTCTGCAACTTCCATTTTTATTTCTATTCAACTTCTTTTTTTATTCAAGTTTCTTTTCTATTCAACTTCCTTTTTTATTTAATTTCCAAATAGATCGTTAAGGTATAATGGTTTTTGGATTGAACTTACATTTTTAATTTTATACAACTTTCATTTTTATTTTTATTCAACTTCCATTTTTATTCAATTTTCTTTTCCATTAAAGTTCATTTTTTATTTAATTTCGAAATAGATCGTTAAGGTATAGTGGTTTCTTTAATGAACTTCTATTTTTAATTTTATACAACTTTCATTTTTATTTTTATTCAACTTCCATTTTTATTCAAGTTATTTTTCTATTCGACTTCCTTTTTTATTTAATTTGCTAATAGATCGTTAAGGTATAGTGGTTTCTTGAATGAACTTCCATTTTTAATTTTCTGCAAGTTCCATTTTTATTTTTATTCGACTTCCATTTTTATTCAATTTATTTTTCTACTAAACTACCTTTTTTATTGAATTTCCAAATAGATCGCTAAGGTATAGTGGTATCTTGAATGAACTTCCATTTTTAAGGTATAGTTGTTTCTTGAATGAACTTCCATTTTTAATTTTCTGCAACTTCCATCTTTATTTTTATTCAACTTCCATTTTTATTCAATTTATTTTTCTACTGAACTACCTTTTTTATTGAATTTCCAAATAGATCGTTAAGGTATAGTGGTATCTTGAATGAACTTCCATTTTTAATTTTATGCAACTTCCATTTTTATTTTTCTTCGACTTCCATTTTTATTCAAGTCATTTTTCTATTCGACTTCCTTTTTTTTTTAATTTCCAAATAGATCGTTAAGGTATAGTGGTTTCTTGAATGAACTTCCATTTTTAATTTTCTGCAACTTCCATTTTTATTTTTATTTAACTTCCTTTTTTATTTAAGTTTCTTTTCTATTCAACTTCCTTTTTTATTTAATTTCGAAATAGATCGTTATGGTATAGTTGTTTCTTTAATGAACTTCCATTTTTAATTTTATGCAACTTCCATTTTTATTTTTATTCAACTTCCATTTTTAATCAAGCTATTTTTCGATTCAACTTCCTTTTTTATTTAATTTCCTAATAGATCGTTAAGGTATAGTGGTTTCTTGAAAGAACTTCCATTTTTAATTTTCTGCAACTTCCAGTTGTATTTTTATTCAACTTCCATTTTTATTCAATTTAGTTTATATTAAACTTCCATTTTTATTTAATTTCCAAATAGATCGTGAAGGTATTGTGGTATCTTGAATGAACTTCCATTTTTAATTTTCTGCAACTTCCATTTTTATTTTTATTCGGCTTCCATTTTTATTCAAGCCATTTTTCTATTCAACTTTCTCTTTTATTTAATTTCCAAATAGATGGTTAAGGTATAGTGGTTTTTTGAATGAACTTCTATTTTTAATTTTCTGCAACTTCCATTTTTATTTTTATTTAACTTCCTTTTTCAATCAAGTTTCTTTTCTACTCAACTTCCTTTTTTTTTTAATTTCCAAATAGATCGTTAGGGTATACCGGTTTCTGGATTGAACTTCCATTTTTAGTTTTCTGCAACTTCCATTTTCATTTTTATTCCACTTCCATTTTTATTCAATTTACTTTTCTATTAAGCTTTCTTTTTTATTTAATTTCCAAATAGATCGTTAACGTATTGTGGTTTCTTTAATGAACTTCAATTTTTAATTTTATGGAACTTTCATTTTTATTTTTACTCAGCTTCCATTTTTATTCAAGTTATTTTTCAATTCAACTTCCTTTTTTATTTAATTTCCAAATAGATGGTTAAGGTATAGTGGTTTCTTGAATGAACTTCCATTTTTAATTTTCTGCAACTTCCATTTTTATTTTTATTTAAGTTCCTTTTTTATTCAAGTTTCTTTTCTACTCAACTTCCTTTTTTATTTAATTTCCAAATAGATCGTCAAGGTATACTGGTTTCTGGATTGAACTTCCATTTTTATTTTTATTCAACTTCCATTTTTATTCAATTTACTTTTCTATTAAACTTCCTTTTTATTTAATTTCCAAATATATCATTAAGGTATAGTGGTTTCTTGAATGAACTTCTAATTTTAATTTTCTGCAACTTGCATTTTTATTTCTATTCAACTTCTTTTTTTATTCAAGCTTCTTTTCTAAACAACTTCATTTTTTATTTAATGTCCAAATAGATCGTTAACGTATAATGGTTTCTGGATTGAATTTGCATTTTTAATTTTATTCAACTTCATTTTTATTTTTATTCAACTTCCATTTTTATTCAATTTTCTTTTCTATTAACGTTCCTTTTTTATTTAATTTCCAAATAGATCGTTAAGGTATAGTGGTTTCTTTAAGGAACTTCAATTTTAATTTTATGCAACTTCCATTTTTATTTCAATTCAACTTTCTTTTTTATTTAATTTCCAAATAGATAGTTAAGGTATAGTGGTTTCTTGAATGAACTTCCATTTTTAATTTTCTGAAACTTCCATTTTTATTTTTATTCCACTTCCGTTTTTATTCAAGTTATTTTTCTATTCAACTTCCTTTTTTATTTAATTTGTTAATAGATCATTAAGATATAGTGGTTTCCTGAATGAACTTCCATTTTTAATTTTCTGCAACTTCCATTTTTATTTTTATTCAACTTCCATTTTTATTCAATTTACTTTTCAACCAAACTTCCTTTTTTATTAAATTTCCAAATAGATCGTTAAGGTATAGTGGTATCTTGAATGAACTTCCATTTTTAATTGTATGCAACTTCCATTTTTATTTTTATTCGACTTCCATTTTTATTCAAGTCATTTTTCTATTCGACTTCCTTTTTTATTTAATTTCCAAATAGATCGTTAAGGTATAGTGGTTTCTTGGATGAACTTCCATTTTTAATTTTCTGCAACTTCCATTTTTATTTTTAATTAACTTCATTTTTCAATCAAGTTTATTTTCTACTCAACTTCCTTTTTTATTTAATTTCCGAATAGATCGTTAAGGTATACCGGTTTCTGGATTGAACTTCCATTTTTAATTTTATGCAACTTCCATTTTTATTTTTATTCAACTTCCATTTTTATTTAATTTACTTTTCTATTAAACTTCCTTTTCTATTTAATTTCCGAATAGATCGTTAAGGTATTGTGGTTTCTTTAATGAACTTCCATTTTTAATTTTGTGGAACTTCCATTTTTATTTTTATTCAGCTTCCATTTTTACTCAAGTTATTTTTCTATTAAACTTCATTTTTTATTTAATTTCCAAATTGATGGTTAAGGTATAGTGGTTTCTTGAATTAACTTCCATTTTTAATTTTCTGCAACTTCCATTTTTATTTTTATTTAACTTCCTTTTTTATTCAAGTTTCTTTTCTACTCAACTTCCTTTTTTATTTAATTTCCAAATAGATCGTGAGGGTATAGTGGTTTCTGGATTGAACTTCCATTTTTATTTTTATTCAACTTCCATTTTTATTCAATTTACTTTTCTGTTAAACTTCCTTTTTTATTTAATTTTCAAATGTATCATTAAGGTATAGTGGTTTCTTGAATGAACTTCCAATTTTAACTTTCTGCAACTTCCATTTTTATTTCTATTCAGCTTCTTTTTTTATTCAAGCTTCTTTTCTATTCAACTTCCTTTTTTATTTAATTTCCAAATATATCGTTAAGGTATAATGGTTTCTGGATTTAACTTACATTTTTAATTTTATACAACTTTCATTTTTATTTTTATTCAATTTTCTTTTCTATTAAAGTTCCTTTTTTATTTAATTTCCAAATAGATCGTTAAGGTATAGTGGTTTCTTTAATGAACTTCCATTTTTAGTTTTATGCAACTTCCATTTTTATTTTTATTCGGCTTCCATTTTTATTCAAGTTATTTGTCTATTCAACTTCCTTTTTTATTTAATTTCCAAATAGATCGTTAAGGTATAGTGGTATCTTGAATGAACTTCCATTTTTAATTTTATGCAACTTCCATTTTTATTTTTATTCGACTTCCAATTTTATTCAAGTCATTTTTCTATTCGACTTCCTTTTTTATTTAATTTCCCAATAGATCGTTAAGGTATAGTGGTTTCTTGAATGAACTTCTATTTTTAATTTTGTGCAACTTCCATTTTTATTTTTATTTAACTTCCTTTTTCAATCAAGTTTTTTTCTACTCAGCTTCCTTTTTTATTTAATTTCCAAATAGATGTTAAGGTATACCGGTTTCTGGATTGAACTTCTATTTTTAATTTTCTGCAACTTCCATTTTTATTTTTATTCAACTTCCATTTTTATTCAATTTCTTTTTCTATTAAGCTTCCTTTTTTTATTTAATTTCCAAATAGCTCGTTAATGTATTGTGGTTTCTGTAATGAATTTTCTTTTTTAATTTTGTGGAACATCCATTTTTATTTTTATTCAGCTTCCATTTTTGTTCATGTTATTTTTCGATTCAACGTCCTTTATTATTTAATTTCCAAATAGATTGTTAAGGTATAGTGGCTTCTTGAATTAACTTCCATTTTTAATTTTCTGCAAATTCCATTTTTATTTTTATTTAACTTCCTTTTTTATTCAAGTTTCTTTTCTATTCAACTTCCTTTTTTATTTAATTTCCAAATAGATCGTTGAGGTATAGTGGTTTCTTTAATGAACTTCCATTTTTAATTTTATGGAACTTCCATTTTTATTTTTATTCAGCTTCCATTTTTATTCAAGTTATTTTCTATTCAACTTCCTTTTTTATTTAATTTCCATATAGATCGTTAAGGTATAATGGTTTCTGGATTTAACTTACGTTTTTAATTTTATACAACTTTCAGTTTTATTTTTCTTCAACATCCATTTTTATTCAATTTTCTTTTCTATTAAAGTTCCTTTTTTATTTAATTTCCAAATAGATCGTTAAGGTATAGTGGTTTCTTTAATGAACTTCCATTTTTAATTTTATGCAACTTCCATTTTTATTTTTATTCGACTTCCATTTTTATTCAAGTCATTTTTCTATTTAACTTCCTTTTTTATTTAATTTCCAAATAGATCGTTAAGGTATGGTGTTTTCTTGAATGAACTTCCAATTTTAATTTTCTGCAACTTCCATTTTGATTTCTATTCAACTTCTTTTTTTATTTAATTTCCAAATAGATCGTTAAGGTATACTGGCTTCTGGATTGAACTTCCATTTTGAATTTTATTAAACTTTCGCTTTTCTTTTTATTCGACTTCCATTTTTATTCAATTTAGTTTTCTATTAAACTTACTTTTTTATTTGATTTCCAAATAGATCGTTATGGTATAGTGTTTTCTTGAATGAACTTCCATTTTTAATTTTCTGCAACTTCCATTTTTATTTTTATTCGACTTCCATTTTTATTCAAGTTATTTTTCTATTCAACTTCCTTTTTTATTTAATTTCCAAATAGATCGTTAAGATATAGTGGTTTCTTGAATGAACTTCCAATTTTAATTTTCTGCAACTTCCATTTTTATTTCTATTCAATTTCCTTTTTTATTTAATTTCCAAATAGATCGTTAAGGTATACTGATTTCTGGATTGAACTTCCACTTTTAATTTTATGCAACTTTCACTTTTATTTTTATTCAACTTCCTTTTTTATTCAATTTACTTTTCTGTTAAACTTCATTTTTTATTTAATTTCCAAATAGATCGTGAAGGTATAGTGGTTTCTTGAATGAACTTCCATTTTTAATTTTATGGAACTTGCATTTTTATTTTTATTCAGCTTCCAATTTTATTCAAGTTATTTTTCTATTCAACTTCCTTTTTTATTTAATTTCCAAATAGATCGTTAAGGTATAGTGGTTTATTGAATGAACTTCCAATTTTAATTTTCTGCGACTTCCATTTTTCTTTGTATTCAACTTCTTTTTTTTTCAAGTTTCTTTTATATTCAACTTCCTTTTTTATTTAATTTCCAAATAGATCGTTAAGGGATACTGGTTTCTGGATTGAACTTCCATTTTTAATTTTATGCAACTTTCACTT
Source organism: Camellia sinensis (assembly GCF_055761805.1). Taxonomy (NCBI): domain Eukaryota; kingdom Viridiplantae; phylum Streptophyta; class Magnoliopsida; order Ericales; family Theaceae; genus Camellia; species Camellia sinensis. Next base: position 7,194,425 of record NC_138962.1, on the reverse strand, counting down.
TTCTTTTTATTCAACTTCCATTTTTATTCAATCTACTTTTCTACTAAACTTCGTTTTTTATTTAATTTTCAAAGAGATCGTTAAGGTACAGTGGTTTCTTTAATTAACTTCCATTTTTAATTTTCTGCAACTTCCATTTTTATTTTTATTCGACTTCCTTTTTTATTCAAGTTATTTTTCTACTCAACTTCCTTTTTTATTTAATTTCCAAATAGATTGTTACGGTATAGTGGTTTCTTCAATGAACTTCCATTTTTAATTTTCCGCAACTTCCATTTTTATTTTTATTTATCTTCCTTTTTCAATCAAGTTTCCTTTCCACTCAACTTCCTTTTTTATTTAATTTCCAAATAGATCGTTAAGGTATAGCGGTTTCTGGATTGAACATCCATTTTTAACTTTATGCAACTCTCATTTTTAATTTTATTCAACTTTCATTTTTAATTTTATTCAACTTTAATTTTTTTTCAATTTACTTTTCTATTAAACTTTCTTTTTTATTTAATTTCCAAATACATCGTTAAGGTATAGTGGTTTCTTGAATGAACTTCCATTTATAATTTTTTGCAACTTCCATTTTTATTTTTATTTAACTTCCTTTTTCAATCAAGTTTCTTTTCCACTAACTTCCTTTTTTATTTAATTTCCAAATAGATCGTTATGGTATAGTGTTTTCTTGAATGAACTTCCATTTTTAATTTTCTGCAACTTTCATTTTTATTTTTATTCGACTTCCATTTTTATTCAAGTTATTTTTCTATTCAACTTCCTTTTTTATTTAATTTCCAAATAGATCGTTAAGATATAGTGGTTTCTTGAATGAACTTCCAATTTTAATTTTCTGCAACTTCGATTTTTATTTCTATTCAATTTCCTTTTTTATTTAATTTCCAAATAGATCGTTAAGGTATACTGATTTCTGGATTGAACTTCCACTTTTAATTTTATGCAACTTTCACTTTTATTTTTATTCAACTTCCTTTTTTATTCAATTTACTTTTCTGTTAAACTTCATTTTTTATTTAATTTCCAAATAGATCGTGAAGGTATAGTGGTTTCTTGAATGAACTTCCATTTTTAATTTTATGGAACTTGCATTTCTATTTTTATTCAGCTTCCAATTTTATTCAAGTTATTTTTCTATTCAACTTCCTTTTTTATTTAATTTCCAAATAGATCGTTAAGGTATAGTGGTTTATTGAATGAACTTCCAATTTTAATTTTTGCGACTTCCATTTTTCTTTGTATTCAACTTCTTTTTTTTTCTAGTTTCTTTTATATTCAACTTCCTTTTTTATTTAATTTCCAAATAGATCGTTAAGGGATACTGGTTTCTGGATTGAACTTCCATTTTTAATTTTATGCAACTTTCACTTTTCTTTTTATTCAACTTCCATTTTTATTCAATCTACTTTTCTACTAAACTTCGTTTTTTATTTAATTTTCAAAGAGATCGTTAAGGTACAGTGGTTTCTTTAATTAACTTCCATTTTTAATTTTCTGCAACTTCCATTTTTATTTTTATTCGACTTCCTTTTTTATTCAAGTTATTTTTCTACTCAACTTCCTTTTTTATTTAATTTCCAAATAGATTGTTACGGTATAGTGGTTTCTTCAATGAACTTCCATTTTTAATTTTCCGCAACTTCCATTTTTATTTTTATTTATCTTCCTTTTTCAATCAAGTTTCCTTTCCACTCAACTTCCTTTTTTATTTAATTTCCAAATATATCGTTAAGGTATAGCGGTTTCTGGATTGAACATCCATTTTTAACTTTATGCAACTCTCATTTTTAATTTTATTCAACTTTCATTTTTAATTTTATTCAACTTTAATTTTTTTTCAATTTACTTTTCTATTAAACTTTCTTTTTTATTTAATTTCCAAATACATCGTTAAGGTATAGTGGTTTCTTGAATGAACTTCCATTTATAATTTTTTGCAACTTCCATTTTTATTTTTATTTAACTTCCTTTTTCAATCAAGTTTCTTTTCCACTAACTTCCTTTTTTATTTAATTTCCAAATAGATCGTTAAGGTATAGTGGTTTCTTGAATGAACTTCCATTTTTAATTTTGTGCAACTTTCATTTTTATTTTTATTCAACTTACATTTTTATTCAATTTACTTTTTTTTTAAACTTCCTATTTTTTTTTTTAATTTCCAAATAGATTTTTAAGGTATAGCGGTTTGTTTAATGAACTTTCATTTTTAATTTTCTGCAACTTCCATTTTTATTTTTATTCGACTTCCATTTTTAATCAAGTTATTTTTCTATTCAACTTTCTTTTTTATTTAATTTCCTAATAGATCGTTAAGGTATAGTGGTTTCTTGAATGAATTTCCATTTTTAATTTTCTGCAACTTTCATTTTTAGTTTTATGTAACTTCCATTTTCATTCAAGTTTCTTTTCTACTCAACTCCCTTTTTTATTTAATTTCCAAATAGATTGTTAAGGTATAGTGGTTTCTTTAATGAACTTCCATTTTTAATTTTATGCAACTTCTATTTATATTTTTATTCAACATCCATTTTTATTCAAGTTATTTTTCTATTCAACTTCCTTTTTTATTTAAGTTCCTAATAGATCGTTAAGGTATAGTGGTTTCTTGAATGAACTTCCATTTTTAATTTTCTGCAACTTCCATTTTTATTTTTTTTAACTTCCTTTTTTATTCAAGTTTCTTTTCAACTCAACTTCCTTTTTTATTTAATTTCCAAATAGATCGCTAAGGTATACTGGTTTCTGGATTGAACTTGCATTTTTTATTTTCTGCAACTTCCATTTTTATTTTCATTCAACTTCCATTTTTATTCAATTTACTTTTTTGTTTAACTTCCTTTTTTATTTACTTACCAAATAGATCATTAAGGTATAGTGGTTTCTTGAATGAACTTCAATTTTTAATTTTCTGCAACTTCCGTTTTTATTACTATTCAACTTCCATTTTTATTCATGTTATTTTTCTATTCAACTTCCTTTTTTATTTAATTTCCTAAAAGATCGTTAAGGTATAGTGGTTTCTTGAATGAACTTCCATTTTTAATTTTCTGCAACTTCCATTTTTATTTTTATTTAACTTCCTTTTCATTCAAGTATCTTTTCTACTCAACTTCCTTTTTTATTTAATTTCCAAATAGATCGTTAAGGTATGCTGGTTTCTAGATTGAACTTCAAATTTTAATTTTATGCACCTTTCATTTTTACTTTTATTCAACTTCCATTTTTATTCAATTTACTTTTTGATTGAAATGCCTTTTTTATTTAATTTCCAAATAGATCGTTAAAGTATAGTTGTTTCTTGAATGAACTTCCGTTTTTAATTTTATGCAACTTCCATTTTTATTTTTATTCGACTTCCATTTTTATTTTTAAGTAACTTTCGTTTTTATTCAAGTTACTTTTCTATTCAACTTCCTTTTTTATTTAATTTCCAAATAGATCGTTATGGTATAGTGGTTTTTTCAATGAAATTTCATTTTTAATTTTCTGCAACTTCCATTTTTATTTTTGTTCGACTTCCATTTTTATTCAAGTTATTTTTCTATTCAACTTCCTTTTTTATTTAATTTCCAAATAGATTGTTAAGGTATAGTGGTTTCTTGAATGAATTTCCATTTTTAATTTTCTGTAACTTCCATTTTTATTTTTATTTAACTTCCTTTTTCAATCAAATTTCATTTCTACTCAACTTCGTTTTTTATTTAATTTCCAGATAGATTGTTAAGGTATAGTGGTTTCTTGATTAAACGTCCATTTTTAATTTTATGCAACTTTCAATTTTAATTTTAGTCAACTTTCATTTTTATTCAATTTACTTTTCTATTAACTTTCTTTTTTATTTAATTTCCAAATACATCGTTATGGTATAGTGGTTTCTTGAATGAACTTCCATTTTTAATTTTCTGCAACTTCCATTTTTATTTTTATTCGACTTCCATTTTTATTCAAGTTATTTTTCTATTCAACTTCCTTTTTTATTTAACTTCCAAATAGGTCGTTAAGGTATAGTGGTTTCTTCAATGAACTTCCATTTTTAATTTTCTGCAACTTCCATTTTTATTTTTATTTAACTTTCTTTTTCAATCAAGTTTCTTTTCCACACAACTTCCTTTTTTATTTAATTTCCAAATAGATCGTTAAGGTATAGCGGTTTCTGGATTGAACATCCATTTTTAATTTTATGCAACTTTCATTTTTAATTTTATTCAATTTTCATTTTTATTCAATTTATTTTTCTATTGACCTTTCTTTTTTATTTAATTTTCAAATACATCGTTAAGGTATAGTGGTTTCTTGAATGAACTTCCAATTTTAATTTTCTGCAACTTCCATTTTTATTTTTATTGGACTTCCATTTTTATTCATGTTATTTTTCTATTCAACTTCCTTTTTTATTTAATTTGCAAATAGATCGTTAAGGTAGAGTGGTTTCTTGAATGAATTTTCATTTCTAATTTTCTGCAACTTCCATTTTTATTTTTAAGTAACTTCCATTTTTATTCAAGTTACTTTTCTATTCAACTTCCTTTTTTATTTAATTTCCAAATAGATCGTTAACGTATAGTGGTTTCTGGATTGAACTTCTATTTTTAATTTTATGCAACTTTCATTTTTATTTTTATTCAACTTCTATTTTTATTCAATTTACTTTTTTATTAAACTTCATTTTTTATTTAATTTCTGAATAGATCGTTAAGGTATAGTGGCTTCTTGAATGAACTTCCATTTTTAATTTTCGGCAACTTCCATTTTTATTTTTATTCGACTTCCATTTTTATTCAAGTCATTTTTCTATTCAACTTCTTTTTTTATTTAATTTCCAAATAGATCGTTAAGGTATAGTGGTTTCTTAAATGAACTTTCATTTTTAATTATCTGCAACTTCCATTTTTATTTTTATTTAACTTCCTTTTTTATTGAAGTTTCTTTTCTACTCAACTTCACTTTTTAATTAATTTCCAAATAAATCTTTAAGGTATATCGGTTTTTGGATTGAACTTTCATTGTTAATTTTATGCAACTTTCATTTTTATTTTTATTCAACTTCCAGTTTTATTCAATTTACTTTTCTATTAAACTTCATTTTTTATTTAATTTCCAAATAGATCGTTAAGGTATAGTAGTTGTTTGAATAAACTTCCATTTTTATTTTTATTTGACTTCCATTTTTATTCAATTTACTTTTCTATTCAACTTCCTTTTTGATTTAATATCCAAATAGATCGTTAAGGTATAGTGGTTTCTTGAATGAATTTCCATTTTTAATTTTCTGCAACTTCCATTTTTATTCAAGTTGCTTTTCTATTCAACTTCCTTTTTTATTTAATTTCCAAATAGATCGTTAAGGTATACTGGTTTCTGGATTGAACTTCCATTTTTAATTTTATGCAACTTTCACTTTTCTTTTTATTCAACTTCCATTTTTATTCAATTTACGTTTCTATTAAACTTCCTTTTTATTTAATTTCCAAATAGATCGTTAAGGTATATTGGTTTCTTGAGTGAACTTCCATTTTTAATTTTATGCAACTTCCATTTTTATTTTTATTCGACTTCCATTTTTATTCAAGTCATTTTTCTATTCAACTTACTTTTTTATTTAATTTCCAAATAGATCGTTAAGGTATAGTTGTTTCTTGAATGAACTTCCATTTTTAATTTTCTGCAACTTCCATTTTCATTTTTATTTAACTTCCGTTTTCATTCAAGTTTCTTTTCTACTCAACTTCCTTTTTTATTTAATTTCCAAATAGATCGTTAAGGTATAGGGGTTTCTGGATTGAACATCCATTTTTAATTTTATGCAACTTTCATTTTTAATATTATTCAACTTCCATTTTTATTCAATTTACTTTTCTATTAAACTTTCTTTTTCATTTAATTTCCAAATAGATCGTTAAGGTCTTTCATTTTTAATTTTATGCAACTTCCATTTATATTTTTATTCAACTTCCATTTTTATTCAAGTTATTTTTCTATTCCACTTCCTTTTTTATTTAAGTTCCTAATAGATCGTTAAGGTATAGCGGTTTTTTGAATGAACTTCCATTTTTAATTTTCTGCAACTTTCACTTTTATTTTTATTTAACTTCCTTTTTTATTCAAGTTTCTTTTCTACTCAACTTCCTTTTTTATTTAATTTCCAAATAGATCGTTAAGGTATACTGATTTCTGGATTGAACTTCCATTTTTAATTTTATGCAACTTTCACTTTTATTTTTATTCAACTTCCTTTTTTATTCAATTTACTTTTCTATTAAACTTTCTGTTTTATTTAATTTCCAAATAGATCGTTAAGGTATAGTGGTTTCTTTAATGAATTTCCAATTTTAATTTTCTGCGACTGCCATTTTTATTTGTATTTAACTTCTTCTTTTTTTCAAGTTTCTTTTCTATTCCACTTCTTTTTTTATTTAATTTCCAAATAGATCGTTAAGGTATACTGGTTTCTGGATTGAATTTCCATTTTTAATTGTATGCAACTTTCACTTTTCTTTTTATTCAACTTCCATTTTTATTCAATTTACTTTTCTATTAAACTTTCTGTTTTATTTAATTTCCAAATAGATCGTTAAGGTATAGTGGTTTCTTTAATAAACTTCCATTTTTAATTTTCTGCAACTTCGGTTTTTATTATTATTCAACTTCCATTTTTATTGAAGTTATTTTTCTATTCAACTTCCTTTTTATTTAATTTCCGAATAGATCGTTAAGGTATAGTGGTTTCTTGAATGAACTTCCATTTTTATTTTTCTGCAACTTCCATTTTTATTTTTACTTATCTTCCTTTTTCAATCAAGTTTCTTTTCTACTCAACTTCCTATTTTATTTAATTTCCAAATAGATCGTTAAGGTATAGTGGTTTCTGGATTGAACTTCCATTTTTAATTTTATACAACTTTCATTTTTATTTTTATTCAATTCCATTTTTATTCAATTTACTTTTCTATTAAAGTTCTTTTTTTATTTAATTTTCAAATAGATCGTTAAGGTATAGTGGTTTCTTGAATGAACTTCTATTTTTAATTTTCTGTAACTTTCGTTTTTATTTTTATTCGACTTCCATTTTTATTCAAAGTTATTTTTCTATTCAACTTCATTTTCTATTTAATTTCCAAATAGATCGTTAAGGTATAGTGGTTTCTTGAATGAACTTCCAATTTTAATTTTCTGCAACCTCCATTTTTATTTCTATTCAACTTCTTTTTTTATTCAAGTTTCTTTTCTATTATACTTCTTTTTTTATTTAATTTCCAAATAGATCGTTAAGGTATACTGGTTTCTGGATTGAACTTCCATTTTTAATTTTATACAACTTTCACTTTTCTTTTTATTCAACTTTCATTTTTATTCAATTTACTTTTCTATTGAACTTCCTTTTTATTTAATTTCCAAATAGATCATTAAGGTATAGTGGTATCCTGAATGAACTTCCATTTTTAATTTTCTGCAACTTTCAGGTTTATTTTTATTCGACTTCCATTTTTATTCAAGTTATTTTTCTATTCAACTTCATTTTTTATTTAATTTCCAAATAGATCGTTGAGGTATAGTGGTTTCTTGAATGAACTTCCAATTTTAATTTTCTGCAACTTCCATTTTTATTTCTATTCAACTTCTTTTTTTATTCAAGTTTCTTTTCTGTTCAACTTCCTTTTTTATTTAATTTCCAAACAGATCGTTAAGGTATAGTCGTTTCTTGAATGAACTTCTATTTTTAATTTTCTGCAACTTTCTGTTTTATTTTTATTCCACTTCCATTTTTATTCAAGTTATTTTTTATTCAACTTCATTTTTTATTTAATTTTCAAATAAATCGTTAAGGTATAGTGGTTTCTTGAATGAACTTCCAATTTTAATTTTCTGCAACTTCCATTTTTATTTCTATTCAACTTCTTTTTTCATTCAAGTTTCTTTTCTATTCAACTTCCTTTTTTATTTAATTTCCAAATAGATCGTTAAGGTATAGTGGTTTGTTGAATGAACTTCCATTTTTAATTTTCTTCAACTTCCATTTTTATTTTTATTTAACTTCCTTTTTTATTCAAGTTTCTTTTCTACTCAACTTCCTTTTTTATTTAATTTCCAAATAGATCGTTAAGGTATAATGGTTTCTGGATTGAACTTACATTTTTAATTTTATGCAACTTTCATTTTTATTTTTATTCAACTTTCATTTTTATTCAATTTACTTTTCTATTAAACTTCATTTTTTATTTAATTTCCAAATAGATCGTTAAGGTATAGTGGTTTCGTTAATGAACTTTCATTTTTAATTTTATGCAACTTCCATTTATATTTTTATTCAACTTCCATTTTTATTCAAGTTATTTTTCTATTCCACTTCCTTTTTTATTTAAGTTCCTAATAGATCGTTAAGGTATAGCGATTTCTTGAATGAACTTCCATTTTTAATTTTCTGCAACTTTCATTTTTGTTTTTATTTAACTTCCTTTTTTATTCAAGTTTCTTTTCTACTCAACTTCCTTTTTTATTTAATTTCCAAATAGATCGTTAAGGTATACTGGTTTCTGGATTGAACTTACATTTTTAATTTTCTGCAACTTCCATTTTTATTCAATTTACTTTTCTATTTATCTTCCTCTTTTATTTAATTTCCAAATAGATCATTAAGGTATAGTGGTTTCTTGAATGAACTTCAATTTTTAATTTTCTGCAACTTCCGTATTTATTATTATTCAACTTCCATTTTTATTCAAGTTATTTTTCTATTCAACTTCCTTTTTTGTTTAATTTCCTAATAGATCGTTAAGGCATAGTGGTTTCTTGAATGAACTTCCATTTTTAATTTTCTGCAACTTCCATTTTTATTTTTATTTAACTTCCTTTTTCATTCAAGTTTCTTTTCTACTCAACTTCCTTTTTTATTTAATTTCCAAATAGATCGTTAAGGTATAGTGGTTTCTTGAATGAACTTCCATTTTTAATTTTCTGCAACTTCCATTTTTATTTTTATTTAACTTCCTTTTTCAATCAAGTTTCTTTTCTACTCAACTTCCTTTTTTATTTAATTTCCAAATAGATCGTTAAGGTATAGTGGTTTCTGGATTGAACTTCCATTTTTAATTTTATGCAACTTTCGTTTTTATTTTTATTCAACTTCCATTTTTATTCAATTTACTTTTCTATTAAACTTTCTTTTTTATTTAATTTCCAAATAGATCGTTAAGGTATAGTGGTTTCTTGAATGAACTTCCATTTTTAATTTTCTGCAACTTTCATTTTTATTTTTATTCGACTTGCATTTTTATTCAAGTTATTTTTCAATTCAACTTCATTTTTTATTAATTTCCAAATAGATCGTTAAGGTATAGTGGTTTTATAGCGATCTCGGGTTTACCCTTGTTGTGCAGTGATCCGGACATGTGTCCGTGGATGATAGTTGTTGATTATTACCTGGTGTACATCCTTTCTTACTTTGTATTTGAGTTATAAGATGTGTTGGGCAGGTTTGTTACAGGTTGGTTGAGATTAGAAACCAAAACTAGTTGCCCAGATTTTGACCTGTCCGCTCGAGCGGGGGTTTTGGCGCTCGAGCGGGAGTTTCACCCATCCAGTATTTCCTGTGCAGTGTTCGACACTCGAGCGTGGGATTGGCCGCTCGAGCGGGATTGTGTGAGTGCCGCTCAAGCGGGGAGTTGGAAGCTCGAGCGGGAGACCTGTCTGCAAGAGTTCTGGGAGTGTGCATCCGCCGCTCAAGCCGGATTGTTGACGCTCGAGCGGGGCGACTGGGTTTGTCACGACCCCAAACCGCCCCTAGTAGTTTGGTGCCGTGATGGCCAGTAATCCGTAATTACCGAAGGCCAACTTTTCAATAACTTAACACAATCAGAGTATGGATATAGGGGGCTCACAAATGCGGAAGCAATAAATCAAATACAAGTGGTCCATAAGAGCTGTGCGTAGATCAAAGCAATGCCAAACATTCCAATTAACTTTACAACTTGAATACAACAAGGTAAAATACATGTTACATCTTGATCAAAAGGCTTCTCGAGCCGACATATACAAAATACAGCTAATACAAGTCAAGAAGCATGATTTTCAAGATTTGCCGACGTGCAAAGCAGGGCATCGCCGACGTAAATACAAAAGCAAAGCCGACATAAGTACGAATCCAAAACAAGCATCCAAAACGATCTAGGCGTCGCCGCCGTCCTGCTCATCACCTACATATATATAGAGGGGTGAGTACAAATACTCAGTGAATGGTACTAATAATAAAGGTTTTGCATGAATATAGCCGAGGTCCTTCAAATCAAAACTCATCAACTTTAGCAAGACGAGGGATGAACCGTATTCATCAATCAAATATTACAAGTATCCAAAGATGTTTACTGACATAGGCAAAGCAAGGGATGAACCGTATTCATCATTCAAGTATCATAGCATCGGCGAAGCAAGGGATGAACCGTATTCATCAGTCAAGTATCATAACATCGACGAAGCAAGGGATGAACCGTATTCATCAGTCAAGTATCATAACATCGGCGAAGCAAGGGATGAACCGTATTCATCATTCAAGTATCATGACATCGACGAAGCAAGGGATGAACCGTATTCATCAGTCAAGTATCATAACATCGGCGAAGCAAGGGATGAACCGTATTCATCAGTCAAGTATTAAAGCTGTACGATCCGTAATCGTTTGGTCAAAGGTACTGCGAAAGTTTGTAGTCCTCCAGCACACGGGACTTGCGTTACTTAGGCCCGTAGCCCGATTTAACATAGAAATCTTTTCAAGAAAGGACCGTATCCTTTTACACATAGTACTGCGAAAGTTTAGAGTCCTCCAACACAAGGGACTTGTGCACTTGGTACCGCGAAAGTTTAGAGTCCTCCAGTACAAGAGACTTGTGTTACTTAGGCCCGTAGCCCGATTTAACAAGGACCGTATCCTTTTATACTTAGTACTGCGAAAGTTTAGAGTCCTCCAGCACAAGGGACTTTTCGAGGATAACAATCAAAACAAGGCTATTTATTCATGCTTAGCAAATACCACGTCAAAACAAACAAAACAAGATTTATCAAAAGCAAGTGTAACATAGCTTTACTAGAAATACCACTCACCTAGTTCTTCAGGTGTAGACTCAAAGCAAATATCAAGGACCTACAATCACATGGCAAGTCACATTCTCAAAGCAAGCTCTATATACATGCAAATGATCTCGGCATTCTTGCCAGATCCAAGTCAAAGACAAAGCAAAACAAGCTGGAAGCTTAATCACTGCTCCCGTTTCATGAAAACGCACCGGGTACCGTCTAGGACTATGCCGAGGTCCCGCTAAACAAAGTCAGGAAAAACCTGGGTTTTCCTTTGAAGAATATGAAGAACATGATCATTTGAAAGATGGATGCAAGCTCACAACTTGTTACAAAAATCTGAGTTTTCATGCCAAGAGTTCAAAATATGGACCTGGGTACCCATTCAAGAAAGTTATGCAAGAACAAACACAAAAACATGGTTTTCGTTCCAACTTTCGGATCAAAACGAGACTTTCTTCAAGAACACATGAAAAACCATTTTCTCTTTCCAAAACCAACTTCAAAACAATGCATGACATGCAAAACAGATCCGATCATGCAATGCAGCTAGATAATCAGCAAGAACAACCAAAGGAGATCAAGATTCTAACCTCAAAACTCGGATCCAACGGTTCAAGCCACGAAGATCAAGCTTGGGAGACTTACTCTCACTCAAGAACTTCTCTAGAGCTTCTCTCTCTAAAACAAAGATTTGAGACAAGAAAAATGATTTGTTTCTAAGTCTGCCGGCTGCCTTAACAATCAGCTCGGACACGTGGCGTTATCGGGTTGGTTCAGCTCCAAAAAGGTGATTGATAGACAAGACAAGTCTCTGACAAAGCGTATGCAGCAAGCTCGGGTAAGACACATCGGCAATAAGATGACATCGGCTCAAATCAAGGATCCAGCAACAGGATAACAAAACATCGGCTAGGGAGGACGACACTTGACTAAGCTGTGCCACACCTTGGCCGGGGTGTGCCACATCTCGGCCTAGGCCATACCTGCCCAAGGACAAGGTTCACTAAGTGCGAAACATCTCGGCAATGAATGCCCGAGGTGAAGATGGGGTTGAACAAGATCTCAAAACAAATCTAAGTACAAGGTTCAAAGGCGGAGTAAGCTTAAGATGACCTCGGCTACGCACACACCGAACGAGGGACAAGATCACGCAAGTAATACTAACAAAACAAGGCAAACAAATCCTTCCAATTATTAAAACAAGGCAAGACAAAACCTTCAAATTAACATAACAAAGCAAGACCATGCAAGAATGTATGCAAGTATGACAAGAGTAAGGTGAGGGTTGTTGCAGGGTTAAAGCTCCGTGTTTTGACTTTTCAAATCACTTTTTTCACTTCTCTTCTCTCTCTTACTTTTCCAAAAACACCATTGTTGAGCTCCTCACTCTAGAGCTCTACCTTCTCTCTAGGTATTGATCTAGTAGGAGTGATTTCCTCACCTTTGGCCTTTACAAAAAAGTTGTTGATCGTCGAGGGCTATCTTTCGATCCGAAAAGTTCATGGTTTGGAGCATTTTCGTTTTCTTCACCTTCTTGGTTGGGAGTCATTCTTTGAGGTAGGGATAACCTACTCCTTACTATGAGCTTTGTCTTTAAATTTTAGTATTTTGAGATGTTGGGGAAGGTTTGATAATTTTGTGAAAGTTTGGGGCTTTTGTGTAAATTTTACAAAAGTTGGGGTTTTTATTTATATAAGACCTAAATGCATGTTTGGCATGGGAAAGTGGAATTAATGTTGAAACATTAATGAAAATGGAACCTAAGGGTTGTAATGTAAATTATGAAAAATGCCCTAATTACATTGGTTAATTAATTTGTGTAATTAATTATGAGAAATGAGGAATTGATTTGGGAAGTTATGGGATAAAAGGGTATAGTTGGATTATTTATCACTCACCTAATTGGAATGTTGATTATATATCCATTGTTGCATTTATTTTCTGTATAGAAATAACTGCTTTGGGCTATCGGTGGAGGATAGTCGTGATTGTTGTAGACAATGCATGATGATTAGGCAAATTGAAACTAATCACTAGAATGTGTCATTGAGATTGACGATTGAAAGAATACATTAAATTTATGTATTGTGTGATGATGTGTATAATTGTTGTTTATATGCATTGTGTTGTGTTAGAGGAGATAGGGGATGTACTCCATGGTTTAGGGGAAGATAGGGGATGGACCTATAAACCGGATGTGTTGGAAGGAGATAGGGGATGGACTCCGTAGATAGAGCTCATATGCTTATCTAGTAATGTGTTGACAGAGCTCATATGCTTGTCATTGGAAGTGTGATAGTGCTCATATGCATATCTGTGGAAGTGATGATATAGCTTGTATGCTTATCTGTTGTTGTGTGATATAGCTAGTATGCTTATCTATTATGAAATGGGAAGTGTTTGATATGAGTTACTGTCTCATATGAGATGTTTGGCCAGGTTCTAAGCCATGGTTGTAAATTGAGAATTGATAGGAATTTGAAAATGGAATGTAATATGGACTTGTATGTCATGAAACCGTAAAGTGTGATAAAGGAAAGTATTTGTGTTGGCCATCTATCAACTGCCAATCTTTTAGTCATCGTTCATATTTGGTTTAGTATGTTTCTACTGGGCTGTGGCTCACCCTATATGGGAATATCATTTTCAGGTATAGGTAGCATGCCACCTCCAAGGACGTAGCTTGGGAGGCTAGAGGCGAACACACTTTTGTTGTCTTATTTTTGATGTATTACATGTATATTCAAGCCAAGGGCTTAATGTGTAAATGAGTTAGCACTCTTTTGTTGTAACCAAGTGTTAACTTGGAAAGCTGTAAGCCTCTAGGGAATTTGCTTTTATTGTTAACATGTAATACTTTTTGTAATGAAACTCTGATTAATGGAAGAATGTGGAACTTTTGTAAATCAATACATGTTTATATTGATGGGATTTATGTTATTATTTTGAGGGCGTTACTACTTGGTATCAGAGCGTACCGGGTTCGAATACTTTGGGTATGTGGGAAGTGATTAGGATCACAATGGGTTTGTCTCGCTTGATAGAGACTTAGATGTAGTGTCATATGCTATGTGCTTAATTGATAACATGCTTATGTGACTACGTGGGTATGGAATGTAGTTTCTAGGATGTTGATTGGACCCTTGGGTTTCTGGGAGTCTTGTTGGAAAGGCACTTGATCAATGCTGTTTCTAACCGGAACTCTGGTAACGCCTCGGGACTATCATTATCCGGAGATGAAATTCGTAAGTGCTTATGTGTTTATGTGCTTACGTGGAGTGAATTACAGTTGTCCATGCATTAGGACGTGAGTGTTCAGTTTTGGCACATTTGTGAATGTGCTAACGTTCTGTACTACCTTTATTAGGATGTCAGGACGAGGAAGAGGTGCTAGGCGTGGTAGACCTGCGAGGCAGGAAGTACCTTTACCGGATGATATTCCGGCAATGCAGGAGGGAGTTGGCCAGGCCAATGTGGCTGAGCCAGCGGGTCAACAGGCTATGAGTGCCTTGGCACGAGAGATAGCAGGGGCTTTGGGTATTCTCAGAGCAGGGAATCAGGCAACTGAGGCAGGGTCTTCTTTCCTGAAGAGGGAGTTCTTTCGGTCTAACCCGGATGAATTTGTTGGGGATCCAAAGGAACCACTGAAGGTTAACGAGTGGTTGGAACAGATGAGTAAGGCGTTCGAGATACTTGGCATCGAGGACGGAGCATTGAAAGTGACCTTGGCATCCTTCCAGCTGATGGGAGATGAGGGTCAATGGTGGAAGTACGAGAAGGCTCGTGTTAGTGGTACATGGGAGGCGTTTGTAAATGCTTTCCGGGAGAGGTTCTTATCTGCAGTGGCTAGGGAGAAGCTGAGGGATCAGTTTAGCCGGCTTAATCAGCAGGGTATGTCTGTGGCAGAGTTTGAGGCCACTTTCACTAGTTTGTCCAGGTTTGCACCTGAGTTGGTGGCGTCTGAAGAATGCCGTTGCTATGAGTTTAAGCGGAAGTTGAGGCGGGGCCTCAAGCTGAGAGTTGGTGGGTCTTACATTCGAGAGTATAGACATTTAGTGGATGCTGCAGCTCATATGGAGCTCATGATGCAGGAGGAGGATGAGGGGCAGAGAGGCTCCAAGAGGAGCCAAGATGGTCAGGGTGATGGCAGGAGACAGAGGGTTCTAACCCTCAGCAGTCTCAGGGAGGAGTTGCTAGATCGACCTTTCCGGTGCCGAGTGCAGGCTCGGGGAGAGGCAGTCAGGGAGGCCTGACTTGTTTTGCGTGTGGCCAGCTGGGTCACAAGTCTTCAGTTTGCCCGCAGAAGGGAGGGGGTCAGCGAGCTGCTTCTTCTTCAGCTAGACCTCAGGGCCAAAGTCAGGGCAGGGGCCAGCCTTTGTCTTGTTATCAGTGTGGTCAGCCTGGGCACCTGAAAAGGTATTGCCCATAGTTGGGTGCCACATCGGGAGCGTCTGGTTCTAGGCAGACGCAGAGTTATCAGCCAGCTTAGTCTGTGCAGGCCTCGAGGGCCAATCCGGGAGCTTCGTCATCCCAGTCTGTGCAACAGTCTTTTGCTCCGAGAGGTGAGCAGGTGGATCAGGGACCCACAGGGCGCGTGTATGCTGTTACCGCGCAGGATCTAGTACCGGCTCCATCAGTAGTGAGAGGTACTTTTCTGTTTTGTAACTTAGTTGCCAGTGTGTTGATTGACACGGGTGCATCTCATTCTTTTGTATCTGCTGCATTTGCATCTGTTTTGGAGTTGGAGTTAGCACAGTTAGCATCTCCTATTTGTGTAGTGTCACCTCTTGGGGGTGAACTGATTTTGAAACAGGGTGTTAGAGGTTGTGATATATAGGTCGCCGACCATAGGCTTCCTTTTCCGTTTGTTGTCATGCCCATGAAGGGCTTTGATGTTATTTTGGGTATGGACTGGCTATCGTCATACCGGGCCGTTATTGATTGCTACCGCCAGAGGGTCACAGTTTGTACCTTGAGCGGGGAGTGTTTCCATTTCTTGGGGGATCGGGTTGGTAGTGTGTTGCCACCGATGTATGATCCGCGAGGGCGGAGTGAGCTTAGTGGTCTACTTGCTAGCTTTGAGAGTGGTGAGTGTGATGAGACCCAGATTGTATTGCCGAGGGTGGTTTGTGAGTATTCGGATGTCTTTCTCGAAGACCTTGTTAGTTTGCCACCTCACCGAGAGATAGAGTTCTCTATTGATTTAGTGCTCGGCACGGCGCCGATTTCTATGGCACCTTACCGTTTTGCTCTAGCAGAGTTGATTGAGTTGAAAGTTCAGCTCCAGGAATTGCTAGATAAGGGTTTTGTTCGCCCTAGTGTTTCACCGTGGGGAGCACCGGCCCTCTTTACTAAAAAGAAAGATGGTGCCTTGAGATTGTGTATAGACTACCGGAAGTTGAATCGGGCTACGGTCAAGAATAAGTACCCTATGCCCCGTATAGATGATCTGTTTGACCAGTTGAAGGGTTCCCGTTGTTTCTCTAAGATAGACTTGAGATCGGGTTACCACCAGTTGAGGGTCAGGGAGGAGGATATTCCTAAGATGGCATTCCGTACGCGGTATGGCCATTATGAGTTTCTGGTGATGCCATTCGGGCTTACCAATGCACCGACAGTCTTTATGGACTTGATGAACCAAATTTTCTAGGAATTCTTGGATCGATTTGTAGTCGTTTTCGTGGACGACATCCTTATCTACTCGCCTTCTGAGGAGGAGCACGAGAAACACTTGAGAGTGGTGCTTGAGTTGCTTAGAGCCCATAGGCTGTATGCCAAGTTTGGGAAGTGTGAGTTCTAGCTAGGAGAGGTGAAATTCTTAGGCCATGTGGTATCCAGGGAAGGGGTGTCTGTTGATACATCCAAGGTTGAGGCAGTGCAAGATTGGGCACAACCCAAGAGTGTGTTTGAGATCCGCAGTTTTCTGGGATTAGCTGGGTATTACCGTCGGTTTGTGAAGGATTTTTCCAGACTAGCTTCGCCGTTGACTAGGTTGACGCGGAAAGGAGCCAAGTTTGTGTGGAGTGAGACTTGTGAAAAGTCGTTCCAAGAGTTGAAGGTTAGATTGACCACCGCTCCGGTTTTGATTATTCCGGAGAGAGGGTTGGGTTATGCAGTTTATTGTGATGCCTCGCGAGAGGGTTTGGGTTGTGTGTTGATGCAAGAGGGAAAAGTGGTAGCGTATGGCTCACGTCAGTTGAAAATTCACGAGAAGAATTACCCTACACACGACCTAGAGTTAGCAGCAGTGATCTTTGCCTTGAAGATTTGGAGGCACTACCTTTATGGTGAGAAGTTCGAGGTGTTCTCGAACCACAAGAGTTTGAAGTATCTGTTTACACAGAGAGACTTGAATTTGAGGCAGAGGAGATGGATGGAGTTCATTGAGGATTATGATTTTGAGTTGCATTATCACCCGGGAAAGGCCAATGTTGTGGCCAATGCCCTTAGCAGGAAATCCTTTAGTGATGTAGCTTGTATAGCCATCCGGGAATGGGGGATGTTGGGGGCACTTGGCGAGTTTGATTTGCTACTGGGCGAATCTGTTGAGGTTGCGGCCTTGTTTTCCGTTGTCGCGCAGCCTACACTTGTGACTAGAGTGTTAGAGGCACAGAGAGGTGACCTTGAGGTAGAATCCCTCCGAGAGAAGATCTCAAGTGGGAAGGTTGAGAAGGGTTTGACGGTGTATCCCGACCAGAGTGTAAGATACCGGGACCGTTTGTTCGTGCCGGAGTCTTGCCGAGAGGAAGTACTCCGAGAGTTCCATCATTCGCGCCTTGCGGTGCATCCGGGAGGTACTAAGATGTATCGGGATTTGGGTCGCCAGTTTTGGTGGCGGGGTATGAAGAGAGATGTGGCTGTTTTCGTATCGAAGTGCCTTACTTGCCAGCAAGTGAAGGCCGAGCATCAGAGGCCAGCGGGTTTGTTGCAACCCTTGCCTATTGCCGAGTGGAAGTGGGAGCATGTCACTATGGACTTCGTTGTAGGTCTTCCGAGGACTCAGCGGGGTAGTGATGCTATTCGGGTGGTTGTAGACCGGTTGACTAAGTCGGCGCACTTCATTCCTATGCGCGTGAGAGATTCGGTAGATCATCTTGCCGACTTGTATATTCGGGACATAGTGAGATTGCACGGGGTCCCAGTGACGATCGTCTCAGATAGAGATCCTCGTTTTACTGCTAGGTTGTGGCAGAGTTTGCAGAGTGCCTTGGGAACTAAGTTGACCTTTAGTACGGCTTATCATCCGCAGACTGACGGGCAGTCCGAGCGTACTATTCAGATCCTTGAGGATATGCTTCGGGGTTGTGTCCTTGACTTTAGTGGGACGTGGGAGAGGCACTTACCATTGGTGGAGTTTGCCTACAACAACAGCTTTCAGTCTAGTATCGGTATGGCACCGTTTGAGGCCTTGTATGGCCGACCGTGTAGGTCTCCAGTTTGTTAGGCCGAGGTGGGCGACGCACCTTTGTTGGGTCCGGAGTTGGTTAGGGAGACGACGGAGAAAGTTAAACTTATCCGTAGGAGGCTTGTTACAGCCTAGAGTCGTCAGAAATCTTATGCCGACCGTAGGAGGAGGCCTTTGGCGTTTGAGGTAGGTGATCATGTTTTCTTGAAAATATCACCTAGGCGAGGTTTGATGAGGTTCGGGAAGAGTGGGAAGTTATCCCCTCGATTTATTGGGCCTTTTGAAATCCTTGAGAGGATCGGCGAGGTTGCTTATCGTTTGGCTTTGCCGCCACAGTTGTCCGGAGTTCATGACGTGTTTCATGTGAGTAAGCTTCGGAAGTATGAGCCGGATCCATCGCATGTATTAGATTGGACCGACTTAGAGGTAGATGAGGAGGCCTCGTATGAGGAGAGACCAGTTCGGGTCTTGGATAGGCGGGATCAAGTCCTGCGTGGCAAGACCATTCCTTTGGTAAAGGTTTTGTGAAAACATCACGGAGTGGAGGAAGCCACTTGGGAACGTGTGTTGGAAGTCCGCGAGAAATATCCGGACTTGTTTATTGATGAGTAATCTTGTATTTAGATTTTGTAATATTGTTGGACTTAAGAGCTTTATATATGTCTTAAGTTGTAAAACATTGGTAATGTTTTGGTTAATGGAAATATGTTGTAGAACTTACCCTGATATGGGAGTTGATTATGATATTGCATATGTTGGCTATATTGTAGAATTGGAGTTATATCATGTATATTGATTATGATATGAACTGTGAACCATGTATGTTGAAAATGGTTGGAAATGAAAGGAAATTGCATGTTGATAATGCACTCGTAATATATTTTGTGTTTTGCCTCTTGAAAAGAGATGCAATCGACCGGTAACGGGTCGGGTTCTTTAATATTATGTTGTAATATTATTGAAAAATGGATAAAACCTGTTTTTGAAAAAACTTGTGTTTAATTTCGGGGACGAAATTCTTTACGGGGGAAAGGTTATAGCGATCCCGGGTTTACCCTTGTTGTGCAGTGATCCGGACATGTGTCCGTGGATGATAGTAGTTGATTATTACCTGGTGTACATCCTTTCTTACTTTGTATTTGAGTTATAGGGTGTGTTGGGCAGGTTTGTTACAGGTTGGTTGAGATTAGAAACCAAAACTAGTTGCCCAGATTTTGACCTGTCCGCTCGAGCGGGGGTTTTGGCGCTCGAGCGGGAGTTTCACCCATCCAGTATTTCCTGTGCAGTGTTCGACGCTCGAGCGGGGAGTTGGAAGCTCGAGCGGGAGACCTGTCTGCAAGAGTTCTGGGAGTGTGCATCCGCCGCTCGAGCGGGATTGTTGACGCTCGAGCGGGAGTCTGTGAGTGACGCTCGAGCGGGGCATTTGACGCTCGAGCGGGGCGACTGGGTTAAAGCTCTGTGTTTTGACTTTTTAAATCACTTTTTCCACTTCTCTTCTCTCTCTTACTTTTCCAAAAACACCATTGTTGAGCTCCTCACTCTAGAGCTCTACCTTCTCTCTAGGTATTGATCTAGTAGGAGTGATTTCCTCACCTTTGGCCTTTACAAAAAAGTTGTTGATCGTCGAGGGCTATCTTTTGATCCGAAAAGTTCGTAGTTTGGAGCATTTTCGTTTTCTTCACCTTCTTGGTTGGGAGTCATTCTTTGAGGTAGGGATAACCTACTCCTTACTATGAGCTTTGTCTTTAAATTTTAGTATTTTGAGATGTTGGGGAAGGTTTGGTAATTTTGTGAAAGTTTGGGACTTTTGTGTAAATTTTACAAAAGTTGGGGTTTTTATTTATATAAGACCTAAATGCATGTTTGGCATGGGAAAGTGGAACTAATGTTGAAACATTAATGAAAATGGAACCTAAGGGTTGTAATGTAAATTATGGAAAATGCCCTAATTACATTGGTTAATTAATTTGTGTAATTAATTATGAGAAATGAGGAATTGATTTGGGAAGTTATGGGATAAAAGGGTGTAGTTGGATTATTTATCACTCACCTAATTGGAATGTTGATTATATATCCATTGTTGCATGTATTTTCTGTATAGAAATAACTGCTTTGGGCTATCGGTGGAGGATAGTCGTGATTGTTGTAGACAATGCATGATGATTAGGCAAATTAAAACTAATCACTGGAATGTGTCATTGAGATTGACGATTGAAGGAATACATTAAATTTATGTATTGTGTGATGATGTGTATAATTGTTGTTTATATGCATTGCGTTGTGTTGGAGGAGATATGGGATGTACTCCACGGTTTAGGGGAAGATAGGGGATGGACCTCTAAACCGGATGTGTTGGGAGGAGATAGGGGATGGACTCCGTAGATAGAGCTCATATGCTTATCTAGTAATGTGTTGACAGAGCTCATATGCATGTCATTAGAAGTGTGATAGTGCTCATATGCATATCTGTGGAAGTGATGATATAGCTTGTATGCTTATCTGTTGTGTGATATAGCTAGTATGCTTATCTATTATGAAATGAGAAGTGTTTGATATGAGTTACTATCTCATATGAGATGTTTGGCCAGGTTCTGAGCCATGGTTGTAAATTGAGAATTGAAAGGAATTTGAAAATGGAATGTAATATGGACTTGTATGTCATGAAACCGTAAAGTGTGATAAAGGAAAGTATCTGTGTTGGCCATCTATCAACTGCTAATCTTTTAGTCATCGTTCATATTTGGTTTAGTATGTTTCTACTGGGCTGTGGCTCACCCTATATGGGAATATCATTTTCAGGTACAGGTAGCATGCCACCTCCAAGGACGTAGCTTGGGAGGCTAGAGGCGAACACACTTTTGTTGTCTTATTTTTTATGTATTACATGTATATTCAAGCCAAGGGCTTAATGTGTAAATGAGTTAGCACTCTTTTGTTGTAACCAAGTGTTAACTTGGAAAGCTGTAAGCCTCTAGGGCATTTGTTTTTATTGTTAACATGTAATACTTTTTGTAATGAAACTCTGATTAATTGAAGAATGTGGAACTTTTGTAAATCAATACATGTTTATATTGATGGGATTTATGTTATTATTTTGAGGGCGTTACAGGTTTCTTGAATGAACTTCCATTTTTAATTTTCTACAACTTTCATTTTTATTTTTATTCGACTTCCATTTTTATTCAAGTTATTTTCTATTCAACTTCTGTTTTTTATTTAATTTCCAAATAGATCGTTAAGGTATAGTGGTTTCTTGAATGAACTTCCAATTTTAATTTTTTGCAACTTCCATTTTTACTTCTATTCAACTTCTTTTTTTATTCAAGTTTCTTTTCTATACAACTTCCTTTTTTATTTAATTTCCAAATAGATCGTTAAGGTATACTGGTTTCTGGATTGAACTTCCATTTTTAATTTTATGCAACTTTCACTTTTCTTTTTATTCAACTTCCATTTTTATTCAATTTACTTTTCGATTAAACTTCCTTTTTTATTTAATTTCTAAATAGATCGTTAAGGTATAGTGGTTTCTTTAATGAACTTCCATTTTTAATTTTATGGAACTACCATTTTTATTTTTATTCAGCTTCCATTTTTATTCAAGTTATTTTTCCATTCAACTTCCATTTTTATTTAATTTTCAAATAGATCGTTAAGGTATAGTGGTTTCTTGAATGAACTTCCATTTTTAATTTTATGCAACTTTCATTTTTATTTTTATTCAACTTCCATTTTTATTCAATTTACTTTTCTATTAAACTTCCTTTTTTATTTAATTTCCATATAGATCATTAAAGTATAGTGGTTTCTTGAATGAACTTCCATTTTTAATTTTCTGCAACTTCCATTTTTATTTTTATTTAACTTCCTTTTTCAATCAAGTTTCTTTTCTACTCAACTTCCTATTTTATTTAATTTCCAAATAGATCGTTAAGGTATACTTGTTTCTGGATTGAACTTCCATTTTTTATTTTATGCAACTTTCAATTTTATTTTTATTCAACTTCCATTTTTATTCAATTACTTTTCTATTAAACTTCCTTTTTTATTTAATTTCCAAATAGATCGTTAAGGTATAGTGGTTTCTTGAATGAACTTCCATTTTTAATTTTCTGCAACTTTCATTTTTATTTTTATTCGACTTCCACTTTTATTCCATTTTTATTCAATTTACTTTCTATTAAACTTCCTTTTTTTATTTAATTTCCAAACAGATCGTTAAGGTATAGTGGTTTCTTGAATGAACTTCCATTTTTAATTTTCAGCAACTTCCATTTTTATTTTTATTCGGTTTCCATTTTTATTCAATTTACTTTTCAATTCAACTTCCTTTTTTATTTAATTTCCAAATAGATCGGTAAGGTATTGTGATTTCGTGAATAAACTTCTATTTTTAATTTTCTACAACTTCCATTTTTATTTTTATTCAATTTCAATTTTTATTCAATTTACTTTTCTATTAAACTTCCTTTTTTATTTAATTTCCAAATAGATCGTTAAGGTATAGTGGTTTCTTGAATGAACTTCCATTTTTAATTTTATGCAACTTCCATTTTTGTTTTTATTCAGCTTCCATTTTTATTCAAGTCATTTTTCTGTTCAACTTCCTTTTTTATTTAATTTCTGTAACGCCCTCAAAATAATAACATTAAACCCATCAATATAGACATGCATTGATATATAAAAGTTCCTCATTCTTCTATTCATCAGAGTTCCATTACCAAAAAGTATTACATGTTAACGACAAAAGCAAATGCCCTAAAGGCTTACAGCTTTCCAAGTTAACACTTGGTTACAACAAAAGAGTGCTAACTCATTTACACATTAAGCCCTTGGCTTGAATATACATGTAATACATCAAAGAAACTAAACAACAAAAGTCTGCCCATCTCTAGCCTCCCAAGCTACGTCCTTGGAGGTGGTATGCTACCTGTACCTGAAAATGATATTCCCATATAGGGTGAGCCACAGCCCAATAGAAATACACTAAACCAAATATGAACAATGTCTAAAAGATTGGCAATTGATAGATGGCCAACACTGATACTTTCCCTTATCACACTTTATGGTTTCATGACATACAAGTCCATGTTACAATCCATTTTCCAATTCTTTTCAATTCTCAATTTATAACCATGGCTCAGAACCTGGCCAAACAACTTATATGAGACAGTAACTCATATTAAACTTCTTCCCAATTCATATTAGATAAGCGTACTAGCTATATCAACACATCAACAGATAAGCATACAAGCTATATCATCACTTCCATAGATATGCATAAGAGCACTATCACACTTCCAAAGACAAGCATATGAGCTATGTCAACACATTACTAGATAAGCATATGAGCTCTATCTATGGAGTCCATCCCCTATCTTCTCCCAACAACATCCGGTTTAGAGGTCCATCCCCTATCATCCCCTAAACCATGGAGTACATCCCCTATCTCCTCCAACACGACACAATGCATATTGTAACGCCCTCAAAATAATAACATTAAACCCATCAAATAAGACAGTCATTGACATATGAAATAACCACATTCTTCTATTCATCAGAGTTTGATTACAAAAGTATTACATGTTAACAACAAAAGCAAAATGCCCTACGGGCTTACAGCTTTCCAAGTTAACACTTAGTTACAACAAAAGAGTGCTAGCTCATTTACACCTTAAGCCCTTGGCTTGAATTTACATGTAATACATCAAAAATAAAACGACAAAAGTATGTTCGCCTCTAGCCTCCCAAGCTATGTCCTTGGAGGTGGCATGCTACCTGTACCTGAAAATGATATTCCCATATAGGGTGAGCCACAGCCCAGTAGAAATACACTAAACCAGCCATGAACAATGACTAAAGGATTAGCAATTGATAGATGGCCAACTCTGATACATTCACATAAATCACTTATTTATGTCATACGACTTATGAGTCCAAGTTACTTTTCATTTTCCCCTTTTTCAACAGATAAGCATATTATCTCTACCATCATTTCAACAGATATGTATAAAAACTATACCACACACTCACAGATAAGCATATAAGCTGTATCCACATTCTCAACAGATATGTATAACGACAATATCCCACTTTCACAGATAAGCATATAAGCTGTATCCACACTTCACAAAGATAAGCATATGAGCTCTATCTTCACTTCTCTAGACAAGCATATGAGTTGTATCTACGGAGTTCATCCCCTTTCTTCTCCCAACACTATCCGGTTTAGAGGTACATCCCCCATCTTCCCCTAAATCGCGGAGTACATCCCCCATCTCCTCCTCTACACATAACGTATACAAACACATTGGTTCTGTATACAATCACTCAATACATATAGTTAATGTATTCTATCAATCATCAAATTCCATGACACATTCCATTGATTAGTTTTTGTTTGCCTAATCATCATGCATTGTCTATAACAATCACGACTATCCTCCACCGATAGCCCAAAGCAGTTATTTTTATACAGAAAATAAATGCACAATGGATATTCAATCAACATTTTATTTCGGTGTGTGATAAACAATTCAACTACACCCTTTAACCCCATACATTCCCAATCTCAACAATTCTATTTCATTTCCTCATTTCTCACAATTAATTATCCCAATTAATCAAACAATGTAATTAGGTCATTTTCCATAATTAACATTTCAACCCTTAGGTCCCATTTTCATCAATGATTCAACATTTATTTCGTTTCTCCATGCCAAACATGCATCTAGGTTTATTATAAATAAAACCCCAACTTTTGTAAAATAACACAAAAGCCCCAAACTCTCACAAAATTACCAAACTAACCCCAACATCTCAAAATACCAAAACTTAAAGGCAAAATCCATAGAGAGGAGTAGGATATCCCTACCTCGAAGTTTGAGCCAAAAAGGAGATGAAGACTCGAAGATCAACGTGCTCCAAATCCAAACTTTTTCAAATTAAGTCGAAGCTCTCAACGCCCTCTATCTTTTTAACAAAGACCCTAGGCTAGATTCACACTCTAGGGAGATCAAATCTTAGAGAGAGTGTAAGTTTAGAGAGAGAGGGTCTCGGATCTAGGGTTTGAAAGAAAAGGAAAGTGAAAAACTGATGTTCAAAAACGCTACTGTCCGCTGATATAAAACACGCTCGCTCGAGCGAAGACTTTGTCGCTCGAGCGACCAGACACAGAAAACTCTCGCTCGAGCCAAGAAGTTCTCGCTCGAGCCGAAAACTCAGAAGTGCGCTCGAGCGAAAGAATGCTCGCTCGAGCCAACAACTCAAACCCTCAGGTCTGCAACCAGAAGCACGCTCGAGCGACAGACTTCTCGCTCGAGCGAAGAACAAACCAGACCGCTCGAGCAAAGAAAACTCGCTCGAGCCAAGAAATGAAGCTCTCAGGTCCAGAACCAAACGCAATCGCTCGCTCGAGCGAAGCCACTCTGGCTCGACCCACCAGACACAAACTCAACTCTCGCTCGAGCGACCAACTCCTCGCTCGAGCGAAGATCCAAAAATCTGGGCAGCAGCACAAGGCTTCCAAACACCACTAACCTGTAACAAACCTGCCCAACACATCCTATAACTCAAATACGAAGTAAAAAGGATGCAAACAAGATAATAAACAACTACCAACATCCACGGACACATGTCCGGATCACTGTACGACAAGGGTAAACTCGAGATCGCTATACATATAAACAATAATTATACACATCATCACACAACACATAAATTTAATGTATTCTTTCAACCGTCATACTCAATGACACATTCCAGTGATTAGTTTCAGTTTGCCTAATCATCATGCATTGTCTACAACAATCAAGACTATCCTCCACCGATAGCCCAAAGCAGTTATTTCTATACAAAAAAAAAATGCAACAATGGATATATAATCAACATTTCAACCAGGTGAGTGATAAATAATCCAACTACACTCTTTAATTCCATACATTTCCAAATCAATTTCTCATTCCTCATAATTAATTATGCGAATTAATTAACCAATGTAATTAGGGCATTTTCCATAATTAACATTACAATCCTTAGGTTCCGTTTTCATTAATGTTTTAACATTAATTTCACTTTTCCATGCCAAACATGCATCTAGGTTTTATATAGCTAAAACCCCAACTTTTGTAAATTTACACAAAAGCCCCAAACTTTCACAACATTACCAACCCAACCCCAACATCTCAAAATGCTAAAATTTAAAGAAAAAACCCATAGTGAGGAGTAGGTTATCCCTACCTCAAAGAATGACACCCAACCAAGAAGATAATGGAAACGAAAATGCTCCAAACCACGAACTTTTCGGATCAAAAGATAGCCCTCGACGATCAACAACTTTTTTGTAAAGGCCAAAGGTGAGGAAATCACTCCTACTGGAGCAATACCCAGAGAGAAGGTAGAGCTCTAGAGTGAGAAGCTCAACAATGGTGTTTTTGGAAAAGTAAGAGAGAGAAGAGAAGTGGAAAAAGTGATTTAAAAAGTCAAAATACGGAGCTTTAACCCAGTCTCCCCGCTCGAGCGGCCAAACCCCCGCTCGAGCGTCACTCACAGACTCCCGCTCGAGCGGCCAAACTCCCGCTCGAGCGGCGGATGCACACTCCTAGCACTTTTGCAGACTGGTCTCCCGCTCGAGCATCCAACTCCCCGCTCGAGCGGCACTCACAAACTCCCACTCGAGCGTCACAACCGCCGCTCGAGCGTACAACACTACAGAGGAGATACTGGATGGGTGTTTTTCCCGCTCGAGCGCCAAAACCCCCGCTCGAGCGGACAAGCAACAAAACGATCCCCGCTCGAGCGTCAAACTCCCCGCTCGAGCGGACAGGTCAAAATTTGGGCAACTAGTTTTGGTTTCTAAACCTCAACCAACCTGTAACAAACCTGTCCAACACATCCTATAACTCAGATACAAAGTAAGAAAGGATGTCAATAAGGTATACACAACAACCAACTCCACGGAACCTAAGTCCGGATACAACAATTAAAGAAAAGGGAAACCGGGATCGCTATAATTTCCAAATAGATCGTTAAGGTATAGTGGTTTCTTGAATGAACTTCCATTTTTAATTTTCAGCAACTTTTATTTTCATTTATATTTAACTTCCTTTTTCATTCAAGTTTCTTTTCTACTCAACTTTGTTTTTTATTTAATTTCCAAATAGATCGTTAAGGTATAATGGTTTCTGGATTGAACTTCCATTTTTAATTTTATGCAACTTTTATTTTTATTTTTATTCAATTTACTTTTCTATTAAACTTCCTTTTTTATTTAATTTCCAAATAGAACGTGAAGGTGTAGTGATTTCTTGAATGAACTTCCATTTTTATTTTTATTCAGCTTTCATTTTTATTCAAGTTATTTTTCAATACAACTTCCTTTTTTATTTAATTTCCAAATAGATCGTTAAGGTATAGTGGTTTCTTGAATGAACTTCCACTTTTAATTTTCTGCAACTTCTATTTTTATTTTTATTTAACTTCCGTTTTCCATCAAGTTTCTTTTCTACTCAACTTCATTTTTTATTTAATTTCCAAATAGATCGTTAAGGTAGAGTGGTTTCTGGATTGAACTTCCAATTTTAATTTTGTGCAATTGTCATTTTTATTTTTATTCAACTTCCATTTTTATTCAATTTACTTTCCTATTAAACTTTTTTTTTTTAATTTCCAAATAGATTGTTAAGGTATAACGGTTTCTTTAATGAACTTCCATTTTTAATTTTCTTCAACTTCTATTTTTATTTTTATTCGACTTCCATTTTTATTACAGTTATTTTTCTATTCAACTTCCTTTTTTCTTTAATTTCCAAATAGATCATTAAGGTATAGTGGTTTCTTGAATGAACTTCCATTTTTAATTTTCTGCAACTTCCATTTTTATTTTTATTGAACTTCCTTTTTCAATCAAGTTTCTTTTCTACTCAACTTCCTTTTCTTATTTAATTTCTAAATAGATCGTTAAGGTATAGTGGTTTCTGGATTGAACTTTCATTTTTAATTTTCTGTAACTTCCATTTTTATTTTTATTCGACTTCCATTTTTGTTCAATTTACTTTTCTATTCAACTTCCTTTTTTTATTTAATTTCCAAATAGATCGTTAAGGTATAGAGGTTTCTTGAATGAACTTCCATTTTTAATTTTATGCAACTTTCATTTTTATTTTTATTCAACTTCCATTTTTATTTTTAAGTAAGTTCCATTTTTATTCAAGTTACTTTTCTATTCAACTTCCTTTTTTATTTAATTTCCAAATAGATCATTAAGGTATAGTGGTTTCTTTAATGAACTTCTATTTTTAATTTTATGCCACTTTCATTTTTATTTTTATTCAACTTCCATTTTTATTTTTAAGTAACTTCCATTTTTATTCAAGTTACTTTTCTATTCAACTTCCTTTTTTATTTAATTTCAAAATAGATCGTTAAGGTATAGTGGTTTCTTGAATGAACTTCCATTTTTAATTTTCTGTAACTTTCATTTTTATTTTTATTTAACTTCCTTTTTTATTCAAGTTTCTTTTCTACTCAACTTCCTTTTTTATTTAATTTCCAAATAGATCGTTAAGGTATAGTGGTTTCTGGATTGAACTTCCATTTTTAATTTTCTGCAACTTCCATTTTTATTTTTATTCAACTTCCATTTTATTCAATTTAGTTTTCTATTAAACTGCCTTTTTTATTTAATTCCCAAATAGATCGTTAAGGTATAGTGGTTTCTTGAATGAACTTCCATTTTTAATTTTCTGCAACTTCCATTTTTATTTTTATTCGACTTCCAATTTTATTCCATTTACTTTCTATTCAACTTCCTTTTTTATTTAATTTTCAAATAGATCGTTAAGGTATAGTGGTTTCTTGAATGAACTTCCATTTTTAATTTTATGCTAATTTCATTTTTATTTTTATTCGACTTCCATTTTTATTCAAGTTATTTTTCTATTCAACTTCCTTTTATTTTTTAATTTCCAAATAGATCGTTAAGGTATAGTGGTTTCTTGAATGAACTTCCATTTTTAATTTTACGCAACTTCCATTTTTGTTTTTATTCAGCTTCCATTTTTATTCAAGTCATTTTTCTATTCAACTTCCTTTTTTTATTTCATTTCCAAATAGATCGTTAAGGTATAGTGGTTTTTTTAATGAACTTCCAATTTTAATTTTCTGCAACTTTCATTTATATTTTTATTTAACTTCCTTTTTCATTCAAGTTTCTTTTCTACTCAACTTCCTTTTTTATTTAATTTCCAAATAGATCGTTAAGGTATAATGGTTTCTGGATTGAACTTCCATTTTTAATTTTATGCAACTTTCATTTTTATTTTTATTCAATTTTCATTTTTATTCAATTTACTTTTCTATTAAACTTCATTTTTTATTTAATTTCGATATAGATCGTGAAGGTATAGTGGTTTCTTGAATGAACTTCCATTTCTAATTTATTGTGACTTCCATTTTTATTTTTATTCGACTTGCATTTTTATTCAAGTTATTTTTCTATTCAACTTCCTTTTTTATTTAATTTCCAAATAGATCGTTAAGGTATAGTGGTTTCTTGAATGAACTTCCATTTTTAATTTTCTTCAACTTCCATTTTTATTTTTATTCAACTTCCATTTTTATTCAATTTACTTTTCTATTAAACTTCCTTTTTTATTTAATTTCCAAATAGATTGTCAAGGTATACTGATTTCTTTAATGAACTTCCATTTTTAATTTTCTGTAACTTCCATTTTTATTTTTATTGGACTTCCGTTTTTATTCAAGTTATTTTTCTATTCAACTCCCCTTTTTTTTTTAATTTCCAAATAGATCGTTAAGGTATAGTGGTTTCTTGAATTAACTTTCATTTTTAATTTTCTGCAACTTCCATTTTTATTTTTCTTTAACTTCCTTTTTCAATCAAGTTTCTTTTCTACTTAACTTAAATTTTTATTTAATTTCCAAATAGGTCGTTAAGGTATAGTGGTTTCCTGATTGAACTTCCATTTTTAATTTTCTGCAACTTCCATTTTTATTTTTTTTCAACTTCCATTTTTATTCAATTTACTTTTCTATTAAACTTCCTTTTTTTATTTAATTTCCAAATAGATCGTTAAGGTATAGTGGTTTCTTGAATGAACTTCCATTTTTAATTTTCTGCAACTTCCATTTTTATTTTTATTCGGCTTCCATTTTTATTCAATTTACTTTTCAATTCAACTTCCTTTTTTATTTAATTTCAAAATAGATCGTTAAAGTATAGTGGTATCTTGAATGAACTTCCATTTTTAATTTTCTGCAACTTCCATTTTTATTTTTATTCGGCTTCCAATTTTATTCAATTTAATTTTCTATTCAACTTCCTTTTTTATTTAATTTCCAAATAGATCGTTAAGGTATAGTGGTTTCTTGAATGAATCACCATTTTTAATTTTATGTAACTTCCATTTTTGTTTTTATTATAGCGATCCCGGGTTTACCCTTGTTGTACAGTGATCCGGACATGTGTCCGTGGATGTTGGTAGTTGGTTATTATCGTGTTTACATTC
Organism: Camellia sinensis; assembly: GCF_055761805.1. Classification (NCBI taxonomy): domain Eukaryota; kingdom Viridiplantae; phylum Streptophyta; class Magnoliopsida; order Ericales; family Theaceae; genus Camellia; species Camellia sinensis. The sequence goes on along the minus strand of NC_138962.1, from coordinate 7,163,420 downwards.
ATTTTTCTTCATATTTGAGTTATAGGATGTGTTAGGCAGGTTTGTTACAGGTTGGTTGTGTTCGGGAGCCTAGTGTTGCTGCCCAGAATTTTGGACCTTCGCTCGAGCGAGGATTTTGTCGCTCGAGCGAGAGTGGGGTTCCTGTTTGGTGGGTCGAGCCAGAGTGGCTCGCTCGAGCGAGCGGTTGCACCTGGTTCTGGACCTGAGAGCTGTCTTTCTTGGCTCGAGCGAGCTTTTCTTGGCTCGAGCGGTCTGGGTTTTTCTTCGCTCGATCGAGAACTTCTTGGCTCGAGCGAGAGTTTTCTGTGTCTGGTCGCTCGAGCGACCAAGTCTTCGCTCGAGCGAGAGTGTTTTATATCAGCGGACAGTAGCGTCTTAAACATCACTTTTTCACTTCCTTTCTTTGAGCAAAACCTAAATCCGACACCCTCTCTCTCTAAACTTGCACTCTCTCTAAGATTTGATCTCCCTAGGGTGTGAATCTAGCCTAGGGCCTTTGTTAAAAAGATAGAGGGCGTTGAGAGCTTCGATTTAATCTGAAAAAGTTTGGATTTGGAGCAAGTTAATCTTCGAGTCTTCATCTCCTTTGTGGCTTAAACTTTGAGGTAGGGATATCCTACTCCTCTCTATGGATTTTGTCTTTAAATTTTGGTATTTTGAGATGTTGGGCTTGGTTTGGTAATTTTGTGAAAGTTTGGGGCTTTTGTGTAATTTTACAAAAGTTGGGGTTTTATTCATAATAAACCTAGATGCATGTTTGGCATAGAAAAATGGAATGAATGTTGAATCATTGATGAAAATGGGACCTAAGGGTTGAAATGTTAATTATGGGAATTGACCTAATTACATTGTTTAATTAATTGGGATAATTAATTGAGAAGAATGAAGAAATGAAATGTTGATTGAATATCCATTTGTGCATTTATTTTCTGTTTAGAAATAACTGCTTTGGGCTATCGGTGGAGGATAGTCGTGATTGTTGTAGACAATGCATGATGATTAGGCAAACTGAAACTAATCAATGAAATGTGTCATGGAACTTGACGGTTGATGGAATACATTAATTGTATGTATTGGGTGATTGTATATAGAACCAATGTGTTTATATACGTTATGTGTAGAGGAGGAGATAGGGGATGTACTCCGCGGTTTAGGGGAAGATAGGGGATGTACCTCTAAACCGGATAGTGTTGGGAGAAGATAGGGGATGAACTCCGTAGACATAGCTCATATGCTTGTCTAGAGAAGTGTGGATACAGCTTATATGCTTATCTGCAAATGTGGGATATTGTTGTTATACATATCTGTTGAGAATGTGGATATAGCTTTTATGCTTACCTGAATGTGAGATATAGTTTTTATACATATCTGTGGAAATAATGATAGAGCTAGCATGCTTATCTGTTGAAAAGGGAAAAAATGAAAGGTAACTTAGACTCATAAGTTGTATGACATAAATATGTAATTTATGTGATTGTATCAGTGTTGGCCATCTATCAATTGCTAATATTTTAGTCATTGTCCATGGTTGGTTTAGTGTATTTCTACTGGGCTGTGGCTCACCCTATAAGGGAATATCATTTTCAGGTGCAAGAAGCATGCCACCTCCAAGGACATAGCTGGGAGGCTAGTGGCGGACATACTTTTGTCGCTTAACTTTTGATGTATTACATGTAACTTCAAGCCTAGGGCTTAATGTGTAAACGAGTTAGTACTCTTTGTTGTAACCAAGTGTTAACTTGGAAAGCTGTAAGCCCGTAGGGCATTTTGTTTATGATGTTAACATGTAATACTTATGTAATGGAACTCCAATGAATAAAAGAATGGGGTTAGTTTATATGTAAATGCATGTCTTATCTGATGGGTTTGTTGTTTTTATTTTGAGGGCGTTACAACTTGGTATCAGAGCGTACCGGGTTCGAATACTTTGGGTACGTGGGAAGTGATTAGTATCACAATGGGTTTGTCTCGCTTGATAGAGACTTAGATGTAGTATCATATGCTATGTGCTTAAGTGATAACATGCTTATGTGACTATGTGGGTATGGGATTTAATTTCTGGGATGTTGATTGGATCCTTGAGTTTCTGGGAGTCTTGTTGGAAAAGCACTTGATCAATGCTGTTTCTAACCGGAACTCTAGTAACGTCTCGGGACTATCATTATCCAGAAATGAAATTCGTAAGTGCTTATGTGTTTATGTGCTTATATGGAGTGAATTACAGTTGTCCATGCATTAGGACGTGAGTGTTTAGTTTCGGCACATTTATGAATGTGCTAACGTTCTGTGTTGCCTTTATTAGGATGTCAGGACGAGGAAAAGGAGCTAGGCGTGGTAGACCTGCGAGGCAGGAAGTACCGTTACCGGGTGAGATTCCAGCAGTGCAGGAGGGAGTTGGTCAGGCCAATGTGGCCGAGCCAGTGGGTCAGCAGGCCATGGGTGCCTTGGCCAGAGAGATAGCAGGAGCTTTGGGTATTCTTAGAGCTGGGAATCAGGCCGCTGAGACAGGACCTTCTTTCTTGAAGAGGGAGTTCTTCCGGTCTAATCCGGATGAGTTTGTCGGGGATCCGAAGGAGCCACTGAAGGCTGATGAGTGGTTGGAACAGATGAGTAAGACGTTCGAGATGCTTGGCATTGAGGACGGAGCACTGAAAGTGACCTTGGCATCCTTCCAGCTGAAGGGAGATGCGGGTCAATGGTGGAAGTACGAGAAGGCTCGTGTGGGCAGTACTTGGGAGGCGTTTATAAATGCTTTTCAGGAGAGGTTTTTGTCTGCAGCAGCTAGGGAGAAGCTGAGGGATCAGTTTAGCCGGCTTAAACAGCAGGGCTTGTCAGTGGCCGAGTTTGAGGCTACTTTTACCAGTCTGTCCAGGTTTGCACCGGAACTGGTGGCGTCTGAGGAACGCCGTTGCTATGAGTTTGAGCGGAAGTTGAGGCGGGGCCTCAAGTTGAGAGTTGGTGGGTCTTACATCCGAGAGTATAGACACCTAGTTGATGCTGCTGCTCATATGGAGATTATGATGCAGGAGGAGGAGGAAGAACAGAGGGGCTCCAAGAGGAGCCAGGATAGTCAGAGTGATGGCAGGAGACAGAAGGGTTATAACCCTCAGCAGTCTCAGGGTGCAGTCTCTAGATCGACCTTTCCAGTGCCGAGTGTAGGCTCGGGGAGAGGCAGTCAGGGGGAATTCACTTGTTACAAGTGTGGCCAGCTGGGTCACAAGGTTTCAGTTTGCCCGCAGAAGGGTGGGGGTCAGAAAGCTGCTTCTTCTTCAGTTAGACCGCAGAGTCAGAGTTTGGGCAGGGGGCAGCCCTTGACTTGTTATCAGTGTGGACAGCCTGGGCACCTGAAAAGGTTTTGCCCGCAGTTGAGTGCCACTTCGGGAGCATCTGGTTCTAGGAAGACGCAGGGTTTTCAGCCAGCTCAGTCTGTGCAGGCCTCGAGGGCCAATCCGGGAGTTTCGTCATCCCAGTCTGTGCAGCAGTCTTTTGCTCCGAGAGGTGAGTAGGTAGACCAGGGGCCTACGGGGCGCGTGTATGCTGTTACCGCGCAGGATTTAGTACCGGCTCCATCAGTAGTGAGAGGTACTTTTCTATTTTGCAACTAGGTTGCTAGTGTATTGATAGACACGGGTGCATCTCATTCTTTTATATCTGCTGCATTTGCATCGGTTTTGGAATTGGAGTTAGCACAGTTAGCATCTCCTATTTGTGTGGTATCGCCTTTGGGTGGTGAGTTGATTCTGAAACAGGGTGTTAGAGGATGTGATATAGAGGTTGCCGATTATAGGCTTCCTTTTCCATTTGTTGTCATGCCCATGAAGGGTTTTGATGTTATTTTGGGTATGGACTGGTTATCGTCATACCGGGCTGTTATTGATTGCTACCGCCAGAGGGTCACGTTATGTACCTTGAGCGGGAAGTGGTTCCATTTCTTGGGAGACCGGGTTGGTAGTGTTTTGCCACCGGGGTATGATTCGCGAGGGCGAAGTGAGCTTAGTAGTCTACTTGCTAGCTTTGAGAGTGGTGAGAGTGGTGAGACCCAGGATGTATTGCCGAGGGTGGTTTGTGAGTATTCGGATGTCTTTCCCGAAGATCTTGTTAGTTTGCCACCTCACCGAGAGATAGAGTTCTCTATTGATTTAGTGCCTGGTACGGCGCCGATTTCTATGGCACCTTACCGTTTTGCTCCAGCAGAGTTGGTTGAGTTGAAAGTTCAGCTCCAGGAATTGCTAGATAAGGGTTTTGTTCGCCCTAGTGTTTCGCCGTGGGGAGCACCGGCCCTCTTTGTTAAAAAGAAAGATGGTGCCCTGAGATTGTGTATGGACTACCGGAAGTTGAATCGGGCTACGGTTAAGAATAAGTATCCTATGCCCCGTATAGATGATTTGTTTGACCAGTTGAAGGGTTCCCGTTGTTTCTCTAAGATAGACTTGAGATCGGGTTACCACCAGTTGAGGGTCAGGGAAGAGGATATTCCGAAGACGGCATTCCGTACGCGGTATGGCCATTACGACTTTCTGGTGATGCCATTTGGGCTTACCAATGCACCGGCAGTCTTTATGGACTTGATAAACCGGGTTTTCCGGGAGTTCTTAGACCGATTTGTGGTCGTCTTCGTGGACGACATTCTTATCTATTCGCCTTCTGAGGAGGAGCACGAGGCACACTTGAGAGTGGTGCTTGAGTTACTTAGAGCCCATAGGCTGTATGCCAAGTTTGGGAAGTGTGAGTTCTGGCTGAGGGAAGTCATATTCTTAGGCCACGTGGTATCCGGGGAAGGGGTGTCTGTTGATACATCCAAGGTTGAGGCAGTGCAAGATTGGGCACAGCCTAAGAGTGTGTTTGAGATCCGCAGTTTTCTGGGATTAGCTGGGTATTACCGTCGGTTTGTGAAAGATTTCTCCAGGTTAGCGTCACCGTTGACTAGACTGACTCGGAAGGGAGTCAAGTTTGTGTGGAGTGAGACTTGTGAAAAGTCGTTCCAAGAGTTGAAAGTTAGATTGACCACCGCTCCGGTGTTGATTATTCCGGAGAGAGGGTTGGGTTATGTGGTTTATTGTGATGCCTCACGAGAGGGTTTGGGTTGTGTGTTGATGCAAGAGGGGAAAGTGGTAGCTTATGGCTCACGTCAGTTGGAAATACACGAGAAGAATTACCCCACACACGACCTAGAGTTAGCAGCAGTGATCTTTGCCTTGAAAATCTGGAGGCACTACCTTTATGGTGAGAGGTTCGAGGTATTCTCGGATCATAAGAGTTTGAAGTATCTGTTTACACAGAGAGACTTGAATTTGAGGCAGAGGAGGTGGATGGAGTTCATCGAGGATTATGATTTTGAGTTGCATTATCATCCGGGAAAGGCCAATGTTGTGGCCGATGCCCTTAGTAGGAAGACCATTAGTGATGTTGCTAGTATAGCCATCCGGGAATGGGAGATGTTGGGAACGCTGGGCGAGTTTGATTTGCTACTGGGCGAATCTGTTGAGGCTGCGGCCTTGTTTTCTGTTTTTGCGCAGCCTACACTTGTGATTAGAGTGTTAGAGGCACAGAGAGGTGACCTTGAGGTAGAATCCCTCCGAGAGAAGATCTCCAGTGGGAAAGTTGAGAAGGGTTTGACGGTGTATCCCGACCTGAGTGTGAGATACCGAGAACGTTTGTTTGTACCGGCGTCTTGCCGTGAGGAAGTACTCCGAGAGTTTCATCATTCGCGCCTTGCGATGCATCCGGGAGGTACTAAGATGTATCAGGATTTGGGTCGCCAGTTTTGGTGGCGGGGTATGAAGAGAGATGTGGCTGTTTTCGTCTCGAAGTGCCTTACTTGCCAGCAAGTGAAGGCCGAGCATCAGAGGCCAGCGGGTTTGTTGCAACCCTTGCCTATTGCCGAGTGGAAGTGGGAGCATGTCACTATGGACTTCGTTGTAGGTCTTCCGAGGACTCAACGGGGTAGTGATGCTATTTTGGTGGTTGTAGACCGGTTGACTAAGTCGGCGCACTTTATTCCTATGCGCGTGAGAGATTCGGTAGATCATCTTGCCGACTTGTATATTCGGGACATAGTGAGATTGCACGGGGTCCCAGTGACGATTGTCTCAGATAGAGATCCTCGTTTTACTGCTAGGTTGTGGCAGAGTTTGCAGAGTGCCTTGGGAACTAAGTTGACCTTTAGTACGGCTTATTATCCTCAGACTGACGGGCAGTCCGAGCGTACTATCCAGATCCTCGAGGATATGCTTCGGGGTTGTGTCCTGGACTTTAGCGGGACATGGGAGAGGCACTTGCCCTTGGTAGAGTTTGCCTACAACAACAGTTTTCAGTCTAGCATCGGTATGGCACCGTTTGAGGCCTTGTATGGCCGACCGTGTAGGTCTCCAGTGTGTTGGGCCGAGGTGGGTGATGCACCTTTGTTGGGTCCGGAGTTGGTTAGGGAGACGACGGAGAAAGTTGAGCTTATCCGTAGGAGGCTTGTTACAGCCCAGAGTCGACAAAAGAGTTATGCCGACCGTAGGAGGAGACCTTTGGCGTTCGAGGTAGGTGATCATGTCTTTCTGAAGATATCACCTAGGCGGGGTCTGATGAGATTTGGGAAGAGTGGGAAGCTATCCCCTCGGTTTATTGGTCCTTTTGAGATCCTTGAGAGGATAGGTGAGGTTGCTTATCGGTTAGCCTTACCGCCGCAGTTGTCCGGAGTGCATGACGTGTTTCATGTGAGTATGCTTCGGAAGTATGAGCCAGATCCATCACATGTGTTGGATTGGCCTGATTTAGAGGTAGATGAGGATGCCTCGTATGAGGAGAGACCGGTTTGGGTCTTGGATAGGCGGGATCAGGTCCTGCGTGGCAAGACCATTCCTTTGGTGAAAGTCTTGTGGAAACATCACGGAGTGGAGGAAGCCACTTGGGAACGTGAGTTGGAAGTCCGAGAGAAATATCCGGACTTGCTTGTTGATATGTGATCTTGTATTTACATTTTGCATTTTGTTGAACTTAAGAGCTTTTGTATATGTCTTAAGTTGTGAAACATTGAAAATGTTTGGTTTATTAGAAGTATGTTTTGGGAACTTGCCTCATATGGGAGTTGAATGTAACATTGTATATGTTGAATATATTGTTGAAATTGGAAAGATAGTGCATAATGTTGATGCATGTTGAAAATACATATGTTGTTTACATATTGTGATATGTCTCTTGTTAAAGGGATGGGATGACCGGTAATGGGTCAAATTGTTGAATGTTCAAGTGTAACATTGTTTAAAATGGAGGAAAACCTGTTTTTGAAAACTTATGCTTAATTTCGGGGGCGAAATTCTTTAAGGGGGGGAGGTTATAGCGATCCCGGGTTTACCCTTGTTGTACAGTGATCCGGACATGTGTCCGTGGATGTTGGTAGTTGGTTATTATCGTGTTTACATTCCTTTTTCTTCATATTTGAGTTATAGGATGTGTTAGGCAGGTTTGTTACAGGTTGGTTGTGTTCGGGAGCCTAGTGTTGCTGCCCAGAATTTTGGACCTTCGCTCGAGCGAGGAGTTTGTCGCTCGAGCGAAAGTGGGGTTCGTGTTTGGTGGGTCGAGCCAGAGTGGCTCGCTCGAGCGAGCGGTTGCACCTGGTTCTGGACCTGAGAGCTGTCTTTCTTGGCTCGAGCGGTCTGGGTTTTTCTTCGCTCGATCGAGAACTTCTTGGCTCGAGCGAGAGTTTTCTGTGTCTGGTCGCTCGAGCGACCAAGTCTTCGCTCGAGCGAGAGTGTTTTATAGCAACGGACAGTAGCGTCTTAAACATCACTTTTTCACTTCCTTTCTTTGAGCAAAACCTAAATCCGACACCCTCTCTCTCTAAACTTGCACTCTCTCTAAGATTTGATCTCCCTAGGGTGTGAATCTAGCCTAGGGCCTTTGTTAAAAAGATAGAGGGCGTTGAGAGCTTCGATTTAATCTGAAAAAGTTTGGATTTGGAGCAAGTTAATCTTCGAGTCTTCATCTCCTTTGTGGCTTAAACTTCGAGGTAGGGATATCCTACTCCTCTCTATGGATTTTGTCTTTAAATTTTGGTATTTTGAGATGTTGGGCTTGGTTTGGTAATTTTGTGAAAGTTTGGGGCTTTTGTGTAATTTTACAAAAGTTGGGGTTTTATTCATAATAAACCTAGATGCATGTTTGGCATAGAAAAATGGAATGAATGTTGAATCATTGATGAAAATGGGACCTAAGGGTTGAAATGTTAATTATGGGAATTGACCTAATTACATTGTTTAATTAATTGGGATAATTAATTGAGAAGAATGAAGAAATGAAATGTTGATTGAATATCCATTTGTGCATTTATTTTCTGTTTAGAAATAACTGCTTTGGGCTATCGGTGGAGGATAGTCGTGATTGTTGTAGACAATGCATGATGATTAGGCAAACTGAAACTAATCAATGAAATGTGTCATGGAACTTGACGGTTGATGGAATACATTAATTGTATGTATTGGGTGATTGTATATAGAACCAATGTGTTTATATACGTTATGTGTAGAGGAGGAGATAGGGGATGTACTCCGCGGTTTAGGGGAAGATAGGGGATGTACCTCTAAACCGGATAGTGTTGGGAGAAGATAGGGGATGAACTCCGTAGACATAGCTCATATGCTTGTCTAGAGAAGTGTGGATACAGCTTATATGCTTATCTGTGAATGTGGGATATTGTTGTTATACATATCTGTTGAGAAATGTGGATATAGCTTTTATGCTTACCTGAATGTGAGATATAGTTTTTATACATATCTGTGGAAATAATGATAGAGCTAGCATGCTTATCTGTTGAAAAGGGGAAAAATGAAAGGTAACTTAGACTCATAAGTTGTATGACATAAATATGTAATTTATGTGATTGTATCAGTGTTGGCCATCTATCAATTGCTAATATTTTAGTCATTGTCCATGGTTGGTTTAGTGTATTTCTACTGGGCTGTGGCTCACCCTATAAGGGAATATCATTTTCAGGTGCAGGAAGCATGCCACCTCCAAGGACATAGCTGGGAGGCTAGTGGCGGACATACTTTTGTCGCTTAACTTTTGATGTATTACATGTAACTTCAAGCCTAGGGCTTAATGTGTAAACGAGTTAGTACTCTTTGTTGTAACCAAGTGTTAACTTGGAAAGCTGTAAGCCCGTAGGGCATTTTGTTTATGATGTTAACATGTAATACTTATGTAATGGAACTCCAATGAATAAAAGAATGGGGTTAGTTTATATGTAAATGCATGTCTTATCTGATGGGTTTGTTGTTTTTATTTTGAGGGCGTTACAACTTGGTATCAGAGCGTACCGGGTTCGAATACTTTGGGTACGTGGGAAGTGATTAGTATCACAATGGGTTTGTCTCGCTTGATAGAGACTTAGATGTAGTATCATATACTATGTGCTTAAGTGATAACATGCTTATGTGACCATTTTTATTCAATTTACTTTTCTATTAAACTTACTTTTTTATTTAATTTCCAAATAGATCGTGAAGGTATAGTGGTTTCTTGAATGAACTTCCATTTTTAATTTACTGCGACTTCCATTTTTATTTTTATTCAACTTCCATTTTTATTTAAGTTATTTTTCTATTCAACTTCCTTTTTTATTTAATTTCCAAATAGAGCGTTAAGGTATAGTGGTTTCTTGAATGAACTTCCACTTTTAATTTTCTGCAACTTCCATTTTTATTTTTATTTAACTTCCTTTTTCAATCAAGTTTCTTTTCTACTAAACTTCCTTTTTTATTTAATTTCCAAATAGATCGTTAAGGTTAAGTGGTTTCTAGATTGAACTTCCATTTTTAATTTTCTGCAACTTCCATTTTTATTTTTATTCAACTTTTATTTTTATTCAATTTACTATTCTATTAAACTTGCGTTTTTATTTAATTTCCAAATAGATCGTTAAGGTATAGTGGTTTCTTGAAAGAATTTCCATTTTTAATTTTATACAACTTCCATTTTTATTTTTATTCGGCTTCCATTTTTATTCAATTTATTTTTCTATTCAACTTCCTTTTTTATTTAATTTCCAAATAGATCGTTAAGGTATAGTGGTTTCTTGAATGAACTTCCAATTTTAATTTTCTGCAGCTTCCATTTTTATTTCTATTCAACTTCTTTTTTTATTCAAGCTTCTTTTCTGTTCGATTTCCTTTTTTATTTAATTTCCAAATAGATCGTTAAGGTATAGTGGTTTCTGGATTGAAATTTCTTTTTTAATTTTATGCAACTTTCATTTTTATTTTTATTCAACTTCCATTTTTATTCAAATTTCTTTTCTACTCAACTTCCAGTTTTATTTAATTTCCAAATAGATCGTTAAGGTATAGTGGTTTCTTGAATAAACTTCCAATTTTAATTTTCTGCAACTTCCATTTTTATTTCTATTCAACTTCTTTTTTTATTCAAGCTTCTTTTCTATTCGACTTCCTTTTTTATTTAGGGTCCTGCTACGTTTCATGAAAATTGTCATGAAAACTGTCTTGAAAACCATCTGCACCGTTGGATCATGAGACACATACCTGATCTAACGATGCAGATGGTTTTCAGGACAGTTTTCGTGAAAATTCTTCATGACACCTAGCATTTCCCTTTTATTTAATTTCCAAATAGATCGTTAAGGTATAGTGATTTCTGGATTGAACTTACTTTTTTAATTTTATGCAACTTTCATTTTTATATTTATTCAACTTCCATTTTTATTCAATTTACTTTTCTATTAAAGTTCATTTTTTATTTAATTTCCAAATAGATCGTTAAGGTATAGTGGTTTCTTTAATGAACTTCCATTTTTAATTTTATGCAACTTCCATTTATATTTTTATTCAACTTCCATTTTTATACAAGTTATTTTTCTATTCAACTTCCTTTTTTATTTAAGTTCCTAATAGATCGTTAAGGTATGGTGGTTTCTTGAATGAACTTTCATTTTTAATTTTCTGCAACTTCCATTTTTATTTTTATTTAACTACCTTTTTTATTCAAGTTTCTTTTCTACTCAACTTCTTTTTTTATTTAATTTCCAAATAGATCGTTAAGGTATACTGGTTTCTGGATTGAACTTCTATTTTTAATTTTCTGTAACTTCCATTTTTATTTTTGTTCAACTTCCATTTTTATACAATTTACTTTTCTATTTAACTTCCTTTTTTATTTAATTTCCAAATAGATCATTAAGGTATAGTAGTTTCTTGAATGAAATTCAATTTTTAATTTTCTGCAACTTCCGTTTTTATTTTTATGTAACTTCCTTTTTCATTCAAGTTTCTTTTCTACTCAACTTCCTTTTTTATTTAATTTCCAAATAGATCGTTAAGGTATTGTGGTTTCATTAATGAACTTCCATTTTAAATTTTATGCAACTTCCATTTATATTTTTATTCAACTTCCATTTTTATTCAAGTTATTTTTCTATTCAACTTCCTTTTTTATTTAAGTTCCTAATAGATCGTTAAGGTATACTGGTTTCTTGAATGAACTTCTATTTTTAATTTTCTGCAACTTCCATTTTTATTTTTATTTAACTTCATTTTTTATTCAAGTTTCTTTTCTACTCAACTTCCTTTTTTATTTAATTTCAAAATAGATCGTACGGTATAGTGGTTTCTTGAATGAACTTCCATTTTTAATTTTATGCAACTTCCATTTTTGTTTTTATTCAGTTTCCATTTTTATTTAAGTCATTTTTCTATTCAACTTCCTTTTTTATTTAATTTCCAAATAGATCAGTAAGGTATAGTGGTTTCTTGAATGAACTTCAATTTTTAATTTTCTACAACTTCCGTTTTTATTATTATTCAAGTTATTTTTCTATTCAACTTCCTTTTTTTATTTAATTTCCTAATAGATCGTTAAGGTAGAGTGGTTTCTTGAATGAATTTCCATTTTTAATTTTCTGCAACATCCATTTTTATTTTTATGTAACTTCCTTTTTCATTCAAGTTTCTTTTCTGCTCAACTTCATTTTTTATTTAATTTCCAAATAGATCGTTAAGGTATAATGGTTTCTTTAATTATAGCGATCCCGGATTTACCTTTGTTGTACAGTGATCCGGACATGTGTCCGTGGGTGTTGGTAGTTGATTATTGTCTTGTTTACATCCTTTTTACTTCGTATTTGAGTTATAGGATGTGTTGGGCAGGTTTGTTACAAGTTGGTTGAGTTTAGAAACCAAAACTAGTTGCCCAGATTTTGACCTGTCCGCTCGAGCGGGGGTTTTGGCGCTCGAGCGGGAATTGCACCCATCCAGTATTTCCTGTGCAGTGTTGGACGCTCGAGCGTGGAGTTGGCCGCTCGAGCGGGGTTGTGTGAGTTACGCTCGAGCGGGGAGTTGGAAGCTCGAGCGGAGACCTGGTTCTGTAAAAGTTCTGGGAGTGTGCATCCGCCGCTCGAGCGGGATGGTTGACGCTCGAGCGGGAGTCTGTGAGTGACGCTCGAGCGGGGCGTTGGACGCTCGAGCGGGGCGACTGGGTTTAAGTTCCGTGTTTTGACTTTTCAAATCACTTTTTCACTTTGTCTTCTCTCTCTTACTTTTCCAAAAACACCATTGTTGAGCCTCTCACTCTAGAACTCTACCTTCTCTCTAGGTTTTGATCTAGTAGGAGTGATTTGCTCATCTTTGGCCTTTATAAAAAAGTTGTTGATCGTCGAGGGCTACATTTTAATCTGAAAATTTCAGGATTTGGAGCACGTTGGGTTTTGTTATCTTCTCCCTTGGAGCTTCGAATTTGAGGTAGGGATATCCTACTCCTCTCTATGGATTTTGTCTTTAAATTTTGGTATTTTGAGACGATGGGGTTGGTTTGGTAATCTTGTGAAGATTTGGGGCTTTTGTGTTATTTTACAAAGGTTGGGGTTTTATTTTTAATAAACCTAGATGCATGTTTGGTATAGAGAAATGGAATTAATGTTGAATCATTGATGAAAATGGGACCTAAGGGTTGAGATGGTAATTATGGAAAATGACCTAATTACATTATTTGATTAATTGGGATAATTAATTGTGAGAAATGAGGAAATGAAATGGAATTGTCGAGATTGGGAATGTATGGGGTTAAAGGGTGTAGTTGAATTATTTATCACTCACCGAATTGAAATGTTGATTGAATATCCATTGTGCATGTATTTTCTGTATAGAGATAACTGCTTTGGGCTATCGGTGGAGGATAGTCGTGATTGTTGTAGACAATGCATGATGATTAGGCAAACGAAAACTAATCAATGGAATGTGTCATGGAATTTGACGGTTGATAGAATACATTAACTGTATGTATTGAGTGATTGTATATAGAACCAATGTGTTTGTATACGTTATGTGTAGAGGAGGAGATGAGGGATGTACTCCGCGGTTTAGGGGAAGATGGGGGATGTACCTCTAAACCGGATAGTATCGGGAGAAGATAGGGGATGAACTCCGTAGATACAGCTCATATGCTTGTCTAGAGAAGTGAAGATAGAGCTCATATGCTTATCTTTGTGAAGTGTGGATACAGCTTATATGCTTATCTGTGAATGTGGGATATTGTCGTTATACATATCTGTTGAGAATGTGGATAGAGCTTATATGCTTATCTGTGAATGTGGGATATAGTTTTTATACATATCTGTTGAAACGATGATAGAGCTAACATGCTTATCTGTTGAAAAAGGGAAAATGAAAAGTAACTTGGACTCATAAGTCGTATGACATAAATATGTGATTTATGTGAATGTATCAGTGTTGGCCATCTATCAATTGCTAATCTTTTAGTCATTGTTCATGGTTGGTTTAGTGTATTTCTACTGGGCTGTGGCTCACCCTATATGGGAATATCATTTTCAGGTACAGGTAGCATGCCACCTCCAAGGACATAGCTTGGGAGGCTAGAGGCGGACATACTTTTGTCGTTTTATTTTTGATGTATTACATGTAAATTCAAGCCAAGGGCTTAATGTGTAAATGAGTTAGTACTCTTTTGTTGTAACCAAGTGTTAACTTGGAAAGCTGTAAGCCCGTAGGGCATTTTGCTTTTGTTGTTAACATGTAATACTTTTGTAATGAAACTCTGATGAATAGAAGAATGTGGTTATTTCATATGTCAATGAATGTTATTATTTTGAGGGCGTTACATTAATGAACTTCCATTTTTAATTTTATGCAACTTCATTTAAATTTTTATTCAACTTCCATTTTGATTCAAGTTATTTTTCTATTCAACTTCCTTTTTTATTTAAGTTCCTAATAGATCGTTAAGGTATAGTGGTTTCTAGAATGAACTTCCATTTTTAATTTTCTGCAACTTCCATTTTTATTTTTATTTAACATCCTTTTTTATTCCAGTTTCTTTTCTACTCAACTTCCTTTTTTATTTAATTTCCAAATAGATCGTTAAGGTATACTGGTTTCTGGATTGAACTTCCATTTTTTATTTTCTGGAACTTTCATTTATATTTTTATTCAACTTCTATTTTTATTCAATTTACTTTTCTATTTAACTTCCTTTTTTATTTAATTTCCAAATAGATCATTAAGGTATAGTGGTTTCTCGAATGAACATTAATTTTTACTTTTCTGCAACTTTCATTTTTTTTATTATTCAACTTCCATTTTTATTCAAGTTATTTTTCTATTCAACTTTCTTTTTTATTTAATTTCCTAATAGATCGTTAAGGTATAGTGGTTTCTTGAATGTGCTTCCAATTTTAATTTTCTGCAACTTCCATTTTTATTTCTATTCAACTTCTTTTTTTATTCAAGCTTCTTTTTTATTCAACTTTCTTTTTTATTTAATTTCCAAATACATCGTTAAGGTATAATGGTTTCTGGATTGAACTTACATTTTCAATTTTATGCAACTTTCATTTATAATTTTATTCAACTTCTATTTTCATTCAATTTTCTTTTCTATTAAAGTTCCTTTTTTATTTAATTTCCAAATAGATCGTTAAGGTATAGTGGTTTCTTTAATGAACTTCCACTTTTAATTTTATGCAACTTCCATTTTTATTTTTATTCAACATCCATTTTTATTCATGTTATTTTTCTATTCAACTTCATTTTTTATTTAATTTCCTAATAGATCGTTAAGGTATAGTGGTTTCTTGAGTGAACGTCCATTTTAAATTTTCTGCAACTTCCATTTTTGTTTTTATTCAACTTCCATTTTTATTCAATTTACTTTTCTATTAAACTTCCTTTTTTATTTAATTTCCAAATAGATTGTTAAGGTATAGTGGTTTCTTTAATGAGCTTCCATTTTTAATTTTATGGAACTTCCATTTTTATTTTTATTCAGCTTTCATTTTTATTCAAGTTATTTTTCCATTCATCTTCCTTTTTTATTTAATTTCCAAATAGATTGTTAAGGTATAGTGGTTTCTTGAATTAACTTCCAGTTTTAATTTTCTGCAACTTCCATTTTTATTTTTAACTAACTTCCATTTTTATTAAAGTTACTCTTCTATTAAAATTCCTTTTTTATTTAATTTCCAAAAAGATCGTTAAGGTATAGTGGTTTCTTGAATGATATTCCATTTTTAATTTTCTGCAACTTCCATTTATATTTTTATTCGACTTCTATTTTTATTCAAGTCATTTTTCTCTTCAACTTCCTTTTTTATTTAATTTCCAAATAGATCGTTAAGGTATAGTGGTTTGTTGAATGAACTTCCAATTTTAATTTTCTGCAACTTCCATTTTTATTTCTATTCAACTTCTTTTTTTATTCTAGTTTGTTTTCTATTCAACTTCCTTTTTTATTTAATTTCCAAATAGATCGATAAGGTATAGTGGTTTCTGGATTGAACTTCCATTTTTAATTTTATGCAACTTTCACTGTTATTTTTTTTCAACTTCCATTTTTATTCAATTTACTTTTCTATTAAACTTCATTTTTTATTTAATTTTCAATTAGATCGTCAAGGTATAGTGGTTTCTTGAATGAGCTTCCATTTATAATTTTCTGCAACTTCCATTTTTATTTTTATTCTACTTCCATTTTTATTCAAGTTATTTTTATATTCAATTTTCTTTTTTATTTAATTTTCAAATAGGTCGTTAAGGTATAGTGTTTTCTTGAATGAGCTTCCATTTATAATTTTCTGCAACTTCCATTTTTATTTTTATTCAGCTTCCATTTTTATTCAAGTTATTTTTCTATTCAACTTCCTTTTTTATTTAATTTCCAAAAATATCGTTAAGGTATTGTGGTTTCTTGAATTAACTTTCATTTTTAATTTTCTGCAACCTCCAGTTTTATTTTTATTTTACTTTTTTTTTTATTCAAGTTTCATTTCTACTCAACTTCCTTTTTTATTTAAGTTCCAAATAGATCGTCAAGTTATAGTGGTTTCTGAATTAAATTTTCATTTTTATTTTTAATCAACTTCCATTTTTATTCAATTTACTTTTCTATTAAACTTCCTTTTTTATTTAATTTCCAAATAGATCGTTAAGGTATAGTGGTTTTGTTGAATGAGTTTCCAATTTTAATTTTCTGCAAATTCCATATTTATTTCTATTCGACTTCTTTTTTTATTCAAGCTTCTTTTATATTCCACTTCCTTCTTAATTTAATTTCCAAATAGATCGTTAAGGTATAATGGTTTCTCGATTGAACTTACATTTTTAATTTTATGCAACTTTCATTTTTATTTTTATTCAACTTCCATTTTTATTCAATTTTCTTTTCTATTAAAGTTCCTTTTTTATTTAATTTCCAAATAGATCGTTAAGGTATACTGGTTTCTTTAATGAACTTCCACTTTTAATTTTATGCAACTTCCATTTTTATTTTTATTCAACTTCCATTTTTAGTCAAGTTATTTTTCTATTCAACTTCCTTTTTTATTTAATTTCCTAATAGATCGTTAAGGTATAGTGGTTTCTTGAATGAACTTCCATTTTTAATTTTCTGCAAATTCCATTTTTATTTTTATTCAACTTCCATTTTTATTCAATTTACTTTTCTACTCAACTTCCTTTTTTATTTAATTTCCAAATAGATCGTTAAGCTATAGTGGTTTCTTGAATGAGTTTCCAATTTTAATTTTCTGCAACTTCCATTTTTATTTCTATTCAACTTCTTTTTTTATTCAAGCTTTTTTTCTATTCCACTTCCTTTATTATTTAATTTCCAAATATATCGTTAAGGTATAATGGTTTTTGGATTGAACTTGCATTTTTAGATTTATGCAACTTTCATTTTTATTTTCATTCAACTTTCATTTTTACTCAATTTTCTTTTCTACTAAAGTTCCTTTTTTAATTAATTTCCAAATAGATCGTGAAGGTATAGTGGTTTCTTTAATGAACTTCCACTTTTAATTTTATGCACCTTCCATTTTTATTTTTATTCAACTTCCATTTTTATTCAAGTTATTTTTTTATTCAACTTCCTTTTTTATTTAATTTCCTAATAGATCGTTAAGGAATAGTGGTTTCTTGAATGAACTTCCATTTTTAATTTTATGCAACTTCCATTTTTGTTTTTATTCAACTTCCATTTTTATTCAATTAATTTTCTATTAAACTTCCTTTTTTATTTAATTTCCAAATAGATCGTTAAGGTATAGTGGTTTCTTTAATGAACTTCCATTTTTAATTTTATGGAACTTCCATTTTTATTTTTATTCAGCTTTCATTTTAATTCAAGTTATTTTTTTCTTCAACTTCCTTTTTTATTTAATTTCCAAATAGATCGTTAAGGTATAGTGGTTTCTTGAATTAACTTCCATTTTTAATTTTCTGCAACTTCCATTTATATTTTTATTCGACTTCTATTTTTATACAAGTCATTTTTCTCTTCAACTTCCTTTTTTATTTAATTTCCAAATAGATCGTTAAGGTATAGTGGTTTCTTGAATGAACTTCCAATTTTAATTTTCTGCAACTTCCATTTTTATTTCTATTCAACTTCTTTTTTTATTCTAGTTTCTTTTCTATTCAACTTCTTTTTTTATTTAATTTCCAAATAGATCGTTAAGGTATAGTGGTTTCTGGATTGAAGTTCCATTTTTAATTTTATGCAACTTTCACTGTTATTTTTTTTCAACTTCCATTTTTATTCAATTTACTTTTCTATTAAACTTCATTTTTTATTTAATTTTCAAATAGATTGCCAAGGTATAATGGTTTATTGAATGAGCTTCCATTTACAATTTTCTGCAACTTCCATTTTTATTTTTATTCTACTTCCATTTTTATTCAAGTTATTTTTATATTCAATTTTCTTTTTTATTTAATTTTCAAATAGGTCGTTAAGGTATAGTGGTTTCTTGAATGAGTTTCCATTTATAATTTTCTGCAACTTCCATTTTTATTTTTTTTCAGCTTCCATTTTTATTCAAGTTATTTTTCTATTCAACTTCCTTTTTTATTTAATTTACAAAAATATCGTTAAGGTATTGTGGTTTCTTGAATTAACTTTCATTTTTAATTTTCTGCAACTTCCAGTTTTATTTTTATTTTACTTTTTTTTTTATTCAAGTTTCATTTCTACACAACTTCCTTTTTTATTTAAGTTCCAAATAGATCGTCAAGGTATAGTGGTTTCTGAATTGAATTTTCATTTTTATTTTTATTCAACTTCCATTTTTATTCTATTTACTTTTCTATTAAACTTCCTTTTTTATTTAATTTCAAAATAGATCGTTAAGGTATAGTGTTTTCTTGAATAAGTTTCCAATTTTAATTTTCTGCAAATTCCTTTTTTATTTCTATTCGACTTCTTTTTTTTTCAAGCTTCTTTTATATTCAACTTCCTTCTTAATTTAATTTCCAAATAGATCGTTAAGGTATAATGGTTTCTGGATTGAATTTACATTTTTAATTTTATGCAACTTTTATTTTTATTTTTATTCAACTTCCATTTTTATTCAATTTTCTTTTCTATTAAAGTTCCTTTTTTATTTAATTTCCAAATAGATCGTTAAGGTATAGTGGTTTCTTTAATGAACTTCCACTTTTAATTTTATGCAACTTCCATTTTTATTTTTATTCAACTTCCATTTTTAGTCAAGTTATTTTTCTATTCAACTTCCTTTTTTATTTAATTTCCTAATAGGTCGTTAAGGTATAGTGGTTTCTTGAATGAACTTCCATTTTTAATTTTCTGCAACTTCCATTTTTATTTTTATTCAACTTCCATTTTTATTCAATTTACTTTTCTATTAAACTTCCTTTTTTATTTAATTTCCAAATAGATCGTTAAGCTATAGTGGTTTCTTGAATGAGTTTCCAATATTAATTTTCTGCAACTTCCATTTTTATTTCTATTCAACTTCTTTTTTTATTCAAGCTTTTTTTCTATTCCAATTCCTTTTTTATTTAATTTCCAAATAGATCGTTAAGGTATAATGGTTTCTGGATTGAACTTACATTTTTAGATTTATTCAACTTTCATTTTTATTTTTATTCAACTTCCATTTTTACTCAATTTTCTTTTCTATTAAAGTTCCTTTTTTATTTAATTTCCAAATAGATCGTTAAGGTGTAGTGGTTTTTTTAATGAACTTCCACTTTTAATTTTATGCACCTTCCTTTTTTATTTTTATTCAACTTCCATTTTTATTCAAGTTATTTTTCTATTCAACTTCCTTTTTTGTTTAATTTCCTAATAGATCGTTAAGGAATAGTGGTTTCTTGATTGAACTTCCATTTTTAATTTTATGCTACTTCCATTTTTGTTTTTATTCAGCTTCCATTTTTATTCAATTTACTTTTCTATTAAACTTCCTTTTTTATTTAATTTCCAAATAGATCGTTAAGGTATAGTGGTTTCTTTAATGAACTTCCATTTTTAATTTTATGGAACTTCCATTTTCATTTTTATTCAACTTTCATTTTAATTCAAGTTATTTTTCTCTTCAACTTCCTTTTTTATTTGATTTCCAAATAGATCGTTAAGGTATAGTGGTTTCTTGAATTAACTTCCATTTTTAATTTTCTGCAACTTCCATTTATATTTTTATTCGACTTCTATTTTTATTCAAGTCATTTTTCTCTTCAACTTCCTTTTTTATTTAATTTCCAAATAGATCGTTAAGGTATAGTGGTTTCTTGAATGAACTTCCAATTTTAATTTTCTGCAACTTCCATTTTTATTTCTATTCAGCTTCTTTTTTTATTCAAGTTATTTTTCTATTCAACTTCATTTTTTATTTAATTTCCAAATAGATCGTTAAGGTATAGTGGTTTCTGAATTGAACTTCCATTTTTAATTTTATGCAACTTTCACTGTTATTTTTTTTCAACTTCCATTTTTATTCAATTTACTTTTCTATTAAACTTCATTTTTTATTTAATTTTCAAATAGATCGTCAAGGTATAGTGGTTTCTTGAATGAGCTTCCATTTATAATTTTCTGCAACTTCCATTTTTATTTTTATTCTACTTCCATTTTTATTCAAGTTATTTTTATATTCAATTTTCTTTCTTATGTAATTTTCAAATAGATCGTCAAGGTATAGTGGTTTCTTGAACGAACTTCAATTTTTACTTTTCTGCAACTTCTATTTTTATTTTTATTCGACTTCCATTTTTATTCAAGTCATTTTTCTATTCAAATTCCTTTTTTATTTAATTTCCAAATAGATCGTTGAGGTATAGTGGTTTCTTGAATGAACTTCCAATTTTAATTTTCTGCAACTTCCATTTTTATTTCTATTCTACTTCTTTTTTTATTCTAATTTCTTTTCTATTCAACTTCCTTTTTTATTTAATTTCCAAATAGATCGTTAAGGTATTGTGGTTTCTGGATTGAACTTCCATTTTTAATTTTATGCAACTTTCAATTTTATTTTTTTTCAACTTCCATTTTTGTTCAATTTACTTTTCTATTAAACTTCCTATTTTATTTAATTTCCAAATAGATCGTTAAGGTATAGTGGTTTTTGAATGAGCTTTCATTTATAATTTTCTGCAACATCCATTTTTATTTTTATTCAACTTCTATTTTTATTCAAGTTATTTTGTATTAAACTTCCTTTTTTATTTAAATTCCAAATAGATCGTTAAGCTATAGTGGTTTCTTAAATGAACTTCCGTTTTTAATTTTATGCAAATTCCATTTTTATTTTTATTTAACTTCCATTTTTATTCAATTTTCTTTCCTATTAAACTTCCATTTTTATTTAATTTCCAAATAGATCGTTAAGGTATAGTGGTTTCTTTAATGAACATCCATTTTTAATTTTATGCAACTTTCATTTTTATTTTTATTCAACTTTCATTTTTATTCAATTTACTTTTCTATTAAACTTCCTTTTTTATTTAATTTCCGAATAGATCGTTAAGGTATAGTGGTTTCTTTAATGAACTTCCATTTTTAATTTTATGCAACTTCCATTTTTATTTTTATTCAACTTTCATTTTTATTCAAGTTATTTTTCTATTCTACTTCCTTTTTTATTTAATTTCCAAATAGATCGTTAAGGTATAGTGGTTTCTTTAATGAACTTCCACTTTTAATTTTATGCAACTTCCATTTTTATTTTTATTCCACTTCCATTTTTATTCAAGTTATTTTTCTATTCAACTTCCTTTTTTATTTTATTTCCAAATAGATCATTAAGGTATAGTGGTTTCTTTAATGAACTTCCATTTTTATTTTATTCAACTTCCATTTTTATTCAATTTACATTTCTATTAAACATCCTTTTTTATTTAATTTTCAAATAGATCGTTAAGGTATAGTGGTTTCTTAAATGAACTTCCATTTTTAATTTTAGGCAAATTCCATTTTTATTTTTAATCAACTTCCATTTTTATTCAAGTTATTTTTCTATTAAACTTCCTTTTTTATTTATTTTCCAAATAGATCGTTAAGGTATAGTTGTTTGTTGAATGAACTTCCATTTTTAATTTTTTACAACTTTCATTTTTATTTTTATTCAACTTCCAGTTTTATTCAATTTACTTTTCAATTCAACTTCCTTTTTTATTTAATTTCCAAATAGATCGTTAAGGTATAGTGGTTTCTTTAATTAACTTCCATTTTTAATTTTCTGCAACTTTCATTTTTATTTTTAACTAACTTCCAGTTTTATTCAAGTTACTTTTCTATTAAACTTCCTTTTTTATTTAATTTTCAAATAGATCGTTAAGGTTTAGTGGTTTCTTGAATGAACTTCTATTTTTACTTTTCTGCAACATCCATTTTTATTTTTATTCGACATCCATTTTTATTCAAGTCATTTTTCTATTCAACTTCCTTTTTTATTTAATTTCCAAATAGATCGTTAAGGTATTGTGATTTCTGGATTGAACTTTCATTTTTAATTTTATGCAACTTTCACTTTTATTTTTTTTCAACTTCCATTTTTGTTCAATTTACTTTTCTATTAAACTTCCTTTTTTATTTAATTTCCAAATAGATCGTTAAGGTATAGTGGTTTTTGAATGAGCATCCATTTATAATTTTTTGCAACTTCCATTTTTATTTTTATTCAACTTCCATTTTTATTCAAGTTATTTTTCTATTAAACTTCCTTTTTTATTTAATTTCCAAATAGATCATTAAGGTATAGTGGTTTCTTTAATGAACTTCCATTTTTAATTTTATGCAAATTCCATTTTTATTTTTATTCAACTTCCATTTTTATTCAAGTTATTTTTCTATTAAACTTCCTTTTTTATTTAATTTCCAAATAGATCGTTAAGGTATAGTGGTTTCTTGGATGAACTTCCATTTTTAATTTTATGCAACTTTCATTTTTATTTTTATTCAACTTCCATTTTTATTCAATTTACTTTTCTATTAAACTTCCTTTTTTATTTAATTTCCAAATAGATCGTTAAGGTATAGTGGTTTCTTTAATAAACTTCTATTTTTAATTTTATGCAACTTCCATTTTTATTTTTATTCAACTTTCATTTTTATTCAAGTTATTTTTCTATTCTACTTCATTTTTTATTTAATTTCCAAATAGATCGTTAAGGTATAGTGGCTTCTTTAATGAACTTCCACTTTTAATTTTATGCAACTTCCATTTTTATTTTTATTCAACTTCCATTTTTATTCAAGTTATTTTTCTATTCAACTTCCTTTTTTATTTAATTTCCAAATAGATCGTTAAGGTATAGTGGTTTCCTTGATGCACTTCCATTTTTAATTTTATGGAACTTCCATTTTTATTTTTATTCAACTTCATATTTTATTCAATTTACTTTTCTATTAAACATCCTTTTTTATTTAATTTCCAAATAGATCGTTAAGGTATAGTGGTTTCTTAAATGAACTTCCATTTTTAAATTTTGGCAAATTCCATTTTTATTTTTATTCAACATCCATTTTTATTCAAGTTATTTTTCTATTAAACTTCCTTTTTTATTTAATTTCCAGATAGATCGTTAAGGTATAGTAGTTTCTTGAATGAACTTCCATTTTTAATTTTACGCAACTTCCATTTTTATTCTTATTCAACTTCCATTTTTATTCAATTTAGTTTTCTATTAAACTTCCTTTTTTTATTTAATTTCCAAATATATCGTTAAGGTATAGTGGTTTCTTTAATGAACTTCCATTTTTAATTTTAAGCAACTTTCATTTTTATTTTTATTCAGCTTTCATTTTTATTCAAGTCATTTTTCACTTCAACTTCCTTTTTTATTTAATTTCCAAATAGATCGTTAAGGTATAGTGGTTTCTTGAATTAACTTCTATTTTTAAATTTCTGCAACTTCCATTTTTATTTTTAACGAAATTCCATTTTTATTCAAGTTACTTTTCTATTCAACTTCCTTTTTTATTTATTTTCCAAATAGATCGTTAAGGTATAGTGGTTTCTGGAATGAACTTCCATTTTTACTTTTCTGCAACTTCCATTTTTATTTTTATTCGACTTCCATTTTTATTCAAGTCATTTTTCTATTCAACTTTCTTTTTTATTTAATTTCCAAATAGATCGTTAAGGTATAGTCGTTTCTTGGATGAACTTCCAATTTTAATTTTCTGCAACTTCCACTTTTATTTCTATTCAACTTCTTTTTTTATTCTAGTTTCTTATCTATTCAACTTGCTATTTTATTTAATTTCCAAATAGATCGTTAAGGTATTGTGGTTTCTGGATTGAACTTCCATTTTGAATTTTATGCAACTTTCACTTTTATTTTTTTTTCAACTTCCATTTTTGTTCAATTTACTTTTCTATTAAACTTTCTTTTTTATTTAATTTCCAAATAGATCTTTAAGGTATAGTGGTTTTTTAATGAGCTTCCATTTATAATTTTCTGCAACTGCCATTTTTATTTTTATTCAACTTCCATTTTTATTCATGTTATTTTTCTATTAAACTTCCTTTTTTATTTAATTTCCAAATAGATCGTTAAGGTATAGTGGTTTCTTAAATGAACTTTCATTTTTAGTTTTATGCAAATTTTATTTTTATTTTTATTCAACTTCCATTTTTATTCAAGTTATTTTTCTATTAAACTTCCTTTTTTATTTAATTTCCAAATAGATCGTTAAGGTATAGTGGTTTCTTGACTGAACTTCCATTTTTAATTTTATGCAACTTTCATATTTATTTTTATTCAACTTCCATTTTTATTCAATTTACTTTTCTATTAAACTTCCTTTTTTATTTAATTTCCAAATAGATCGTTAAGGTATAGTGGTTTCTTTAATGAACTTCCATTTTTAATTTTATGGAACTTCCATTTTTATTCAAGTTATTTTTCTCTTCAACTTCCATTTTTATTTAATTTCCAAATAGGTCGTTAAGGTATAGTGGTTTCTTGAATTAACTTCCATTTTTAATTTTCTGCAACTTCCATTTTTATTTAATTTCCAAATAGATCGTTAAGGTATAGTGGTTTCTTTAACGAACTTCCACTTTTAATTTTATGGAACTTCCGTTTTTATTTTTATTCAGCTTTCGTTTTTATTCAAGTTATTTTTCTTTTCAACTTCCTTTTTTATTTAATTTCCAAATAGATCGTTAAGGTATTGTGGTTTCTGGATTGAACTTCCATTTTTAATTTTATGCAACTTTCATTTTTATTTTTTTTCAACTTCCATTTTTGTTCAATTTACTTTTCTATTAAACTTCCTTTTTTATTTAATTTCCAAATAGATCGTTAAGGTATAGTGGTTTTTTAATGAGCTTCCATTTATAATTTTCTGCAACTGCCATTTTTATTTTTATTCAACTTCCATTTTTATTCAAGTTATTTTTCTATTAAACTTCCATTTTTATTTAATTTCCAAATAGATCGTTAAGGTATAGTGGTTTCTTAAATGAACTTCCATTTTTAATTTTCTGCAACTTTCATTTTTATTTTTAACTAACTTCCAGTTTTATTCAAGTTACTTTTCTATTAAACTTCCTTTTTTATTTAATTTTCAAATAGATCGTTAAGGTTTAGTGGTTTCTTGAATGAACTTCTATTTTTACTTTTCTGCAACATCCATTTTTATTTTTATTCGACATCCATTTTTATTCAAGTCATTTTTCTATTCAACTTCCTTTTTTATTTAATTTCCAAATAGATCGTTAAGGTATAGTGGTTTCTTGAATGAACTTCCATTTTTAATTTTATGGAACTTCCATTTTTATTTTTATTCAGCTTACATTTTTATTCAAGTTATTTTTCTCTTCAACTTCCTTTTTTATTTATGTAACGACCCTCACCTTACTCTTGTCATACTTGCATACATTCCTGCATGACCTTGCCCTGATTGATAATTTGAAGGTTTTGCCTTGCCTTGTTTTGTTTAAGTGTTGCTTGCGTGGTTTTGTTCCTTGTTCGGTGTGTGTGTGGCCGAGGTCACCTTGGGGCTAGTCACCTCTGAACCTTTGTGCTTAGAACTGTTTTGAGACCTTGGTCGACCCCCATCTTCACCTCGGGCATTATTGCCGAGATGTTTTGCACTTAGTGAACCTTGTCCGCAGGCAGGTATGGCCTAGGCCGAGATGTGGCACACCCCGGCCAAGGTGTGGCACAGCTTAGTCAAGTGTCGTCCTCCCTAGCCGATGTCTTTGTTACCCTGTTGCCGGATCCTTGATTTGAGTCGATGTCATTTATTGCCGATGTGTTCTACCGAGCTTGCTGCATACGCTTTGTCAGAGACTTGTCTTATCTATCAATCACCTTTTTGAGTTGAACCAACCCGGTAGCGCCATGTGTCCGAGCTGATTGTTAAGACAGCCGGCAGACCTAGAAATAAATCATTTTTGGTCTCAATCTTTGATTTTAGAGAGAGAAGCTCTAGAGGGAAGGAAGAGAAGTTCTTGAGTGAGAGCAAGTCTTCCAAGCTTGACCTTCATGGTTTGATCCGTTGGATTAGAGTTTTGAGGTTAGAATCTTGATCTACTTTGATTGTTGTTGTTGATCCTCTAGCTGCATTGCATGATTGGATTTGTTTTGCATGTCATGCATCGTTTTGAAGTTTATTTTGGAAAGAGAAAATGGTTTTCATGTGTTCTTGAAGAAAGCCTCGTTTTGATCTGGAAGTTTGGAATAAGAATCATGTTTTTCACGTTTGTTCTTGCATGACCTTCTTGTATGGGTACCCAGGTCCATGTTTTGAACTCATGGCATGAAATCTCAGATTTTTGTAACAAGTTTTGAACTTGCATTCATCTTCCTCTCGATCATGTTCATCATGTTCTTCATGTCCTTCAAAGGGGAAACCAGGTTTCCCCGGCTTTGCTTTTGGTTAAGACCAGTGGGACTACACCTCGGCAAGGATGTGTGGGACCTCGGCAAAGACCTGGTTGGTACCCAGTGAGCTTTCATGAGATGGGAGCAGTGTTTAAACTCCCATCATGTTTTGCTTTGTTATTGACTTGGATCTGGTGAGGATGCCGAGATCATTTGCATGCATGTAAGGCTTGTTTTGAGAATGTGGTTTGCTATGTGGTTGTAGGACTTTGACCCTTGCTTTGAGCCTACACCTGAAGAACTAGGTGAGTGGTATTATTGATAAAGCTATGTTATACTTGTTTTGATAAATCTTGCTTGCTTTGTTTTGACGAAAGTGTTTTGTTAAGCATGAATGAATAGCCCTGTTTTGATGTATCAAGTATAAGCTTCGTTTGATGTTAACCTTGAAAAGTCCCTTGTACTGGAGGACTATAAACCTTCGCAGTACTAAGCATAAAAGGATACGGTCCATGTTAAATCGGGCTACGGGCCTAAGTAACACCAGTTTTGCTATGTTAAATCGGGCTACGGGCCTAAGTAACACCAGTTTTGCTATGTTAAATCGGGCTACGGGCCTAAGTAACACCAGTTCTGCTATGTTAAATCGGGCTACAGGCCTAAGTAACACAAGTCCCTTGTGCTGGAGGACTCTAAACTTTCGCAGTACCTTTGACTAAACGATTACGGATCGTACAACCCTTGTTTTGATGAGCTTGATGTGTTTTGCCGATGTCAGTAAGCATCCCTTGAAACTTGTGATACTTGATTGATGAATACGGTTCATCCCTTGCTTCGCCGATGTTGTAATACTTGATTGATGAATACGGTTCATCCCTTGCTTCGCCGATGTTGTAATACTTGATTGATGAATACGGTTCATCCCTTGCTTCGCCGATGTTGTAATACTTGATTGATGAATACGGTTCATCCTTTGTCTTGATAAAGTTTGATGCGTTTGTTTTGAAAGACCTCGGCTATATTCATGCAAACCTTTATTATTAGTACCATTCACTGAATATCCAAGCTCACCCTCTCTATATATATGTAGGTGATGAGCAGGACGTCGGCGACGCCTAGACTGTTTTTGAAAGCTTGTTTGGATTCTTGATTATGTCGGCTTTGTTTTTGTATTCACGTCGGCAATGCCATTTATTTCATGTCGGCGAATCTTGAAAATCATGCTTCTTGACTTGTATTTACTGTATTTTGTATATGTCAGCTCAAGAAGCCTTTTGATCAAGATGTAATACGTATTTTGTTTGGTTGTATTCAAGTTGTAAGATGAATGACATTACATTTGATCTATGCACAGCTCTTATGGACCACTTGTATTTTAGATTATTGCTTCCGCATTTGTGAGCCCCGTTTATCATACTCTGATTATGGTAAGTTTTTTGAAAGTTGGCCTTCGGTAATTATGGATTACTGGCCATCACGGCACCAAACTACTAGGGGCGGTTTGGGGAGAGGCAATCAGCGGGAGTTTGCTTGTTACAAGTGTGGCCAGCTGGGTCACAAGGTTTCAGTTTGTCCGCAGAAGGGTGGGGGTCAGAGAGCTGCTTCTTCTTCAGCTAGACCGCAGAGTCAGAGTTTGGGCAGGGGGCAGCCCTTGTCTTGTTATCAGTGTGGACAGCCTGGGCACCTGAAGAGGTTTTGCCCACAGTTGAGTGCCACTTCAAGAGCGTCTGGTTTTAGACAAATGCAGGGATTTCAGCCAGCTCAGTCTGTGCAGGCCTCGAGGGCCAATCCCGGGGCTTCGTCGTCCCAGTCAGTGCAGCAGTCGTATGCTCCTAGAGGTGAGCAGGTAGATCAGGGGCCTACAGGGCACGTGTATGCTGTTACCGCGCAGGATTTAGTACCGGCTCCATCGGTAGTGAGAGGTACTTTTCTGTTTTGCAACTCGGTTGCTAGCGTGTTGATTGACACGGGTGCATCTCATTCTTTTGTATCTGCTGCATTTGCATCTGTTTTGGAATTGGAGTTGGCACAGTTAGCATCTCCTATTTGTGTAGTATCACCTATTGGTGGTGAGTTGATCTTGAAACAGGGTGTTAGAGGTTGTGATATAGAGGTCGCTGACCATAGGCTTCCTTTTTCCATTTGTGGTCATGCCCATGAAGGGCTTTGATGTTATTCTGGGTATGGACTGGCTATCGTTATACCGGGCTGTTATCGATTGCTACCGCCAGAGGGTCACGTTATGTACCTTGAGCGGGGAGTGGTTCCATTTCTTGGGAGACCGGGTTGGTAGTGTTTTGCCACCGGGGTATGATTCGCGAGGGCGAAGTGAACTTAGTGGTCTACTTGCTAGCTTTGAGAGTGGTGAGTGTGATGAGACCCATGTTGTGTTGCCGAGGGTGGTTTGTGAATATTCGGATGTCTTTCCCAAAGACCTTGTTAGTTTGCCACCTCACCGAGAGATAGAGTTCTCTATTGATTTAGTGCCTGGCACGGCGCCGATTTCTATGGCACCTTACCATTTTGCTCCAGCAGAGTTGGTTGAGTTGAAAGTTCAGCTCCAGAAATTGCTAGATAAGGGCTTTGTTCGCCCTAGTGTTTCGCTGTGGGGAGCACCGGCCCTCTTTGCTAAAAAGAAAGATGGTGCCTTGAGATTGTGTATAGACTACCGGAAGTTGAATCGGGTTACGGTCAAGAATAAGTACCCTATGCCCCGTATAGATGACCTGTTTGACCAGTTGAAGGGTTCTCGTTGTTTCTCTAAGATAGACTTGAGATCGGGTTACCACCAGTTGAGGGTCAGGGAGGAAGATATTTCTAAGACGGCATTCCGTACGCGGTATGGCCATTATGAGTTTCTGGTGATGCCATTCGGGCTTACCAATGCACTGGCAGTCTTTATGGACTTGATGAACCGGATCTTCCGGGAATTCTTGGATCGATTTGTAGTCGTTTTTGTGGACGACATTCTTGTTTATTCGCCTTCTGAGGAGGAGCACGAGGCACACTTGAGAGTGGTGCTTGAGTTACTTAGAGCCCATATGTAATAACCCACATTCATGTCTTAGTCATGTTCATGTACATTGCATGATTTTGTCATGTTAAGCTTGCATTTGCAGACTTTGACTTGTTTTGCCTAAGTAAAGGTACCAGTCTTGTTTTGTGCTTATGTGATTTGCTTAAGTGTTGTATGCATGTTTTGTTCCTTCCTTGTTATGTTAAGCCTAGGTCATGTTAAGCCTAAGTCATGCCAAGCCTAGGTCATGCCAAGCCTAGGTCATGTTAAGCCTAGGTCATGCCAAGCCTAGGTCATGTCAAGCCTAGGTCATGTTAAGCCTAGGTCATGCCAAGCCTAGGTCATGTTAAGCCTAAGTCATGCCAAGCCTAGGTCATGCCAAGCCTAGGTCATGCCAAGCCTAGGTCATGTCAAGCCTAGGTCATGTTAAGCCTAAGTCATACCAAGCCTAGGTCATGCCAAGCCGAGGTCATCTTAAGCCTAGGTCACACCTTTGAACCTCTTACACCTTGGGCCATCCTGGAACCGCTTTTGTGACCTCTACCATCACCTAGGCATATTGGCCGAGATGTTATCACCTAGGCATTCGAGATCCTTAATCCTTGCACCTTTGTTCTGGGACTGGAATGACCTAGACCGAGGTGTGGCACATCTAGGCCGAGGTGTGGCACAGCTTAGTCAAGTGTTGTCCTTCCTAGCCGAGGTCATTGTCACCCTAGTTGCCGAAGTCTTGTGGTTAGCCGATGTCACCACTTGCCGGAGTGCCATCCCGAGTAGCTTGTTAGATACGCCTTGTCAGAACCTTGTCTTGTCAATCCATCACCTTTTTGAAGAGAACCAACCAGCCGTTGCCACGTGGCCGAGCTGAGAGTTAAGTCAGCCGGCAGAGAGAGAAACCCATCATTTGTTGTATAATGTTTTGAAGAGTAGAGAGAGAAGCTCTAGAAGAGGGAGAAGAGTTCTTGAGAGAGAGTAGATTTCCAAGCTTGATTCCTAGAGATCCAACCGTTAGATCCGCGTTCTAAGGTTAGATCCTTGATCTGCTCATGATGTTCTTTATGTTTATGTTATTGCATTGCATGATTGAAAATGATTTGTAAACCATGCATTGCTTTGAAGTTCGGTTTTAGAAAGAGAAAATGGCATTCATGTGTTCTTCAAGAAAAGTCATGTTTTGATCCGAAGGCTCATGCCTAGATCCATGTTTTTGTGTTTGTTCTTGCATGATTTTCAAAGTATGGGTACCCAGGTCCATGTTTTCGAACTCATGTCATGAAATCCCAAATCTTGTAATAACAAGTTATGATTTTAGCATTCATATTCTTCATGTTCTTCATGCTCATGTTCTTCATGTTCTTCAAGGAGGAAACCCAAATTTCCAGACTTCATTTCCCTAGGTGTGATCACCGAGACCACTCTTGCCTAGATCACACACTTAGGCCAAGCATCGTATCTCACCTTGGCCTACCTTGCATGATCACTTGCACGTTAGTTTATCTTGCATGCACACCTAGGCTAACCACTGCACACCTAGGCCGACCATGGTGCACCCTTGCCGGCACCTTGTAACACCTCGGCAGGCAGCTGCATACTGAAGCCTAGGTAATCACACCTCGGCCAAGAGGTGTGGGACCTCGGCCAAGACCTCTTGAGTTCACCCAGCTAGGTCGTTTTAGCCTAGATCATCTCTGTGCATCCATTCCAGGACCTGGTTGGTACCCAGCATGTTTTCCCTAGGTGTTTTCAGCATGTTTTCCCTAGGTATTTTCAGCATGTTTTCCCTAGGTGTTTTCAGCATGTTTTCCCTAGATGATTTCCAGCATGTTTTCCCTAGGTGTTTTCAGCATGTTTTCCCTAGGTATTTTCAGCATGTTTTCCCTAGGTGTTTTCAGCATGTTTTCCCTAGATGATTTCCAGCATGTTTTCCCTAGGTATTTCCAGCATGTTTTCCCTAGATGTTTTCAGCATGTTTTCCCTAGATGATTTTCAGCATGTTTTCCCTAGATCATTTGCATTCATGTGAAGCTTGTTTTAAGAGTGCGTTCAATA
Source organism: Camellia sinensis (assembly GCF_055761805.1). NCBI lineage: Eukaryota > Viridiplantae > Streptophyta > Magnoliopsida > Ericales > Theaceae > Camellia > Camellia sinensis. Next base: position 7,131,767 of record NC_138962.1, on the reverse strand, counting down.
GACTTTGCCACGTGTTTGTAGGACTTGGACCTTTGCCTTGATCCCGACGCCCCAAGAACTATGTGAGTGGTATTTTTAATAAAGTTATGTTATAAAGTTTTGGCAAAGCCTTGCTTCGTTTTAGAAAAGTATTTGATCAAGTATGAATGATTATCCCTATTTTGTATATCAAATACTATCTTGTTTTGATGACATGTCTTGAAAGTCCTTAGTTGCAGGGGACTATAATGCAACTGCACTCTTGTCTTGAAAGTCCTTAGTTGCAGGGGACTATAATGCAACTGCACTCTTGTCTTGAAAGTCCTTAGTTGCAGGGGACTATAATGCAACTGCACTCTTGTCTTGAAAGTCCTTAGTTGTAGGGGACTATAATGCAACTACACTCTTGTCTTGATATGTCATCACCCCATGTATTATGTAGATGTTACTTAACATCCCAAGCAAGATTTGAAAGGCCAAGATTTGATCGATGAACTTGATTCATCCCATGTTTTGAACAAGCTATGATATATGTATTGTTTTGACAAGAACCTTGGAAATCATTCATTTAACCCCTTTATTACTTATACCATTCACTGAGTATCCAAGCTCACCCTCCCTATGTATATATGTAGGTAATAAGCAAGAGGTCGGCTTCGCCAAGATGTGTGTTTTGTATGCTTGTTTGGTCGGCTGTAAGGATGTCGGCAATCCTGAAGATCATGTTCCATGTTTTGTATTTCATGTGTTATATTTATGTCGGCTTGAGAAGCCCTTTGCCAAGATGTAACATGTACTTTTGTAATCAAGTTATAAGTTATGTAAAGATGTATGCCATTCCATTTGACTATGCACTGCTCTTAAGGACCACTTGTATTTTAGATTATTGCTTCCGCACTTGTGAGCCCCGTATATTGTACTCTGATTGTGTGTGAATTTTGGAAGTTGGCCTTCGGTAATCATGGATTACTGGCCATCACGGCACCAAACTACTAGGGGCGGTTTGGGGGCGTGACAGAATGGTATCAGAGCACAAGATCCTTATAGTACGTTATTCACACACTTTGAGTCCTAAAGAGCATAGGATGTCCCTTAGAAGAATGTTAGGATTGCATCATGTTGCTTGCTACTTGACAAGGTGTGCATCATCTCGGCATGAACATTTTGTTACATCGGCATGATCATGTTCCCTTGCATACATGTTCATTTGTTCATTTTGTTTAAGTGTCACATCCTGCATACCCCCCAGCATCATGAGAAGAGGTAGACCCCCAGTTAGCCGAGATCAATCCGGGGACAAGGTAAGTTAAGTTTGGGGACCAAACTTCTTTAAGGAGGGTAGACTGTAATAACCCACATTCATGTCTTAGTCATGTTCATGTACATTGCATGATTTTGTCATGTTAAGCTTGCATTTGCAGACTTTGACTTGTTTTGCCTAAGTAAAGGTACCAGTCTTGTTTTGTGCTTATGTGATTTGCTTAAGTGTTGTATGCATGTTTTGTTCCTTCCTTGTTATGTTAAGCCTAGGTCATGTTAAGCCTAAGTCATGCCAAGCCTAGGTCATGCCAAGCCTAGGTCATGTTAAGCCTAGGTCATGCCAAGCCTAGGTCATGTCAAGCCTAGGTCATGTTAAGCCTAGGTCATGCCAAGCCTAGGTCATGTTAAGCCTAAGTCATGCCAAGCCTAGGTCATGCCAAGCCTAGGTCATGTCAAGCCTAGGTCATGTTAAGCCTAAGTCATGCCAAGCCTAGGTCATGCCAAGCCGAGGTCATCTTAAGCCTAGGTCACACCTTTGAACCTCTTACACCTTGGGCCATCCTGGAACCGCTTTTGTGACCTCCACCATCACCTAGGCATATTGGCCGAGATGTTATCACCTAGGCATTCGAGATCCTTAATCCTTGCACCTTTGTTCTGGGACTGGAATGACCTAGACCGAGGTGTGGCACAGCTTAGTCAAGTGTTGTCCTTCCTAGCCGAGGTCATTGTCACCCTAGTTGCCGAAGTCTTGTGGTTAGCCGATGTCACCACTTGCCGGAGTGCCATCCCGAGTAGCTTGTTAGATACGCCTTGTCAGAACCTTGTCTTGTCAATCCATCACCTTTTTGAAGAGAACCAACCAGCCGTTGCCACGTGGCCGAGCTGAGAGTTAAGTCAGCCGGCAGAGAGAGAAACCCATCATTTGTTGTATAATGTTTTGAAGAGTAGAGAGAGAAGCTCTAGAAGAGGGAGAAGAGTTCTTGAGAGAGAGTAGATTTCCAAGCTTGATTCCTAGAGATCCAACCGTTAGATCCGCGTTCTAAGGTTAGATCCTTGATCTGCTCATGATGTTCTTTATGTTTATGTTATTGCATTGCATGATTGAAAATGATTTGTAAGCCATGCATTGCTTTGAAGTTCGGTTTTAGAAAGAGAAAATGGCATTCATGTGTTCTTCAAGAAAAGTCATGTTTTGATCCGAAGGCTCATGCCTAGATCCATGTTTTTGTGTTTGTTCTTGCATGATTTTCAAAGTATGGGTACCCAGGTCCATGTTTTCGAACTCATGTCATGAAATCCCAAATCTTGTAATAACAAGTTATGATTTTAGCATTCATATTCTTCATGTTCTTCATGCTCATGTTCTTCATGTTCTTCAAGGAGGAAACCCAAATTTCCAGACTTCATTTCCCTAGGTGTGATCACCGAGACCACTCTTGCCTAGATCACACACTTAGGCCAAGCATCGTATCTCACCTTGGCCTACCTTGCATGATCACTTGCACGTTAGTTTATCTTGCATGCACACCTAGGCTAACCACTGCACACCTAGGCCGACCATGGTGCACCCTTGCCGGCACCTTGTAACACCTCGGCAGGCAGCTGCATACTGAAGCCTAGGTAATCACACCTCGGCCAAGAGGTGTGGGACCTCGGCCAAGACCTCTTGAGTTCACCCAGCTAGGTCGTTTTAGCCTAGATCATCTCTGTGCATCCATTCCAGGACCTGGTTGGTACCCAGCATGTTTTCCCTAGGTGTTTTCAGCATGTTTTCCCTAGGTATTTTCAGCATGTTTTCCCTAGGTGTTTTCAGCATGTTTTCCCTAGATGATTTCCAGCATGTTTTCCCTAGGTGTTTTCAGCATGTTTTCCCTAGGTATTTTCAGCATGTTTTCCCTAGGTGTTTTCAGCATGTTTTCCCTAGATGATTTCCAGCATGTTTTCCCTAGGTATTTCCAGCATGTTTTCCCTAGATGTTTTCAGCATGTTTTCCCTAGATGATTTTCAGCATGTTTTCCCTAGATCATTTGCATTCATGTGAAGCTTGTTTTAAGAGTGCGTTCAATAGACTTTGCCACGTGTTTGTAGGACTTGGACCTTTGCCTTGATCCCGACGCCCCAAGAACTATGTGAGTGGTATTTTTAATAAAGTTATGTTATAAAGTTTTGGCAAAGCCTTGCTTCGTTTTAGAAAAGTATTTGATCAAGTATGAATGATTATCCCTATTTTGTATATCAAATACTATCTTGTTTTGATGACATGTCTTGAAAGTCCTTAGTTGCAGGGGACTATAATGCAACTGCACTCTTGTCTTGAAAGTCCTTAGTTGCAGGGGACTATAATGCAACTGCACTCTTGTCTTGAAAGTCCTTAGTTGCAGGGGACTATAATGCAACTGCACTCTTGTCTTGAAAGTCCTTAGTTGCAGGGGACTATAATGCAACTGCTGTAACAACCCTCATACTGTTTATTGATTAATGACCGATTGATCACCAGTTACTGTTAAACGGAACTGATAATGACTGATAACTGACCGATAATTGAACTGATTAAAAGTACTGAACTGACTGACTGAAACTGGAACTGAATTGACTGAGTATATGTTAGTTAATTTCATTCTATCTGTTTGATTGTCTGATTATCTGTTCATGTTGATATGTTTAAACTGCTAATTGAAGGCCTTATCGGCGGCCGAATTAGAAACCGATTGATGTTCCGTGACCCTCATAATTAATGTGATTTTATGGTATATTTATCTGAAAATTGATTAGGTATGATTAAATTAGATTAAATAAGCCAATTAAAGAGTTTGCCATATTTACCATTTTGCCACTATCTCATATACACACACTTGAGCCTTACGTACACACTTGAAGAACATTTTGCTCAGCCATTTTGAGCACATCACCGACCTTGAGGGAGAGAGGGAGAGAATAGAAGTGTTCTTGTTGATTTAGCTTGTGAATCTTGAAGAATTGAAAGTGTATTTGCATGTTTGAGCTCCCTCACCTCTAATTCTACACCCAAGGTAGGACATCCATCTTCTTGTTGCTGTTCTTGAGTTCATTCTTGCACAATTCATGCCTCATTTGTAGAGCTAAGCCATGATTTGGTCCATTAATGATGGATTGAAGATCATTTCTTGCATGCATGTTGGTATTGTTGCATTTTGAGGTTGATTACATGGACATTAGTGCATGCATGCTCATATTGTTGTTATAGACCATGTTTCCATCTGATTTGAAAAGAAATGAGCTCATTTGATCAAGCTTTGGAGCTTTGATTTGGTTTAAATCCTTGCATGTTTGTATGTTCTTCATATTCTTGAAAATGGGTTTGAATATGGTTCTAATTGACTCACCCTTGGGGCTTGAATTCATAAATTGAGCTTTGAAACTTGTTATACATTGAATTTAATGATGTTTTCCAGAATTTGGGCCCAAGAGGTCGAGTTTGGAGTGGTTGAATGCTTGGTTTGAGCTTGGGAGGCAAATCTGGAAATTCCAGATTTGGCTTCCTCGCTCGAGCGAAGGATTCCCCGCTCGAGCGAGCACCTTTGTCCAGGGCTCCGCTCGAGCGACCATCGAGCGACCATCGCGCGTAAAATTTCAGCATCCAGTACTTTTACTGTTTTGCAGACCGCTCGAGCGAAGGATTCCTCGCTCGAGCGAATCCTTTGATTTTGGACTTACGCTCGAGCGTAGAAAGTCTCGCTCGAGCGAGGCTCCTATTTTCAGCAAACTTTGCGAAATATTTTCTAAGTGTATTTTTGCATCCTCATCCCATCCTAGGCATTCTTAGGCCTAGTTTAAGACATTTAGATGAGGATATCGTTGTAGAACACACCAAGGCAAATTAGGGATTAAGTTATAAGATTTCCCAACTGTGTAGCTTAGTGTGTGTTCAACCTGTGAACTGTGTAGGGTTGGCAACTGGGGAGACACGCTCTAGCATACTGTAGCCCAGAACTCTGTGAGTAACAATTGTGTAAAGATATGTTCAACTGATTATCTTCTGAATACTGAACTGAACTGTTTACTGAACTGGTATTATTTACTGAATGAATGTATGTCCTTTATTTCTGAACTGTACTGTGGCATCCTTAGTATCTACGGTTTACTGTTACTGTTACTGTCACAGAGATCTCTGTCGGTTTCCTTGTGGAACCACTACTGTTTACTGACTGATGGCCATCATTACTGTTCGGTCTTTTAAGACCTACTGTTACTGTTATGCTAATGGATGTACCACATATGACTGTTTACTGTACTGAGCAACTGAATTACTGATTGAAATGAACTGTTTTCATTACTGTAAGGACATTCATTCTAAACCCCTTTACGCTTTATGTTATTCACTGGGCTTTAGCTCACTGCTCATATATATATGTAGGTGTTCAGGCACCAGACCGCAGCTAGAGGCGTCAGGGTTACTCCAGTTTTGTCAAGCCAGCCTTTGTGCCTCACTGTGAGGTTCCGAGTTGCCATGCTATGGCTTGGGGGTGTTTTGTCTGTTTTTCCCCCTTCTGTACTGTTTTACTGTTTTGTATAGACCGTACTGTTTTGTACAGACGGAATGTTTCTGTACTGTTCTGTAGGGTTGAGTCCCTAGTTGAATGGATGTGAATATTGTGTATACTGTTCTGTACTGTTTATGTATAAATGTGTGAAAAGCCTTTTTGCATACAGACTGTCACAGCTCAATGGACACTATTTATTTACTGTATTGGCTTCCGCCAGGCCCTGTACTCTGTTTTACTGTATTACTGTTCTGCAGGCCTTCGGTAATCTCGGATTACTGGCCGGTTACGGTACTAAACCCATAGGGCCGGGTTTGGGTCGTGACAGAGTGGTATCAGAGCGATACTTAACCACGAGTTATACCGCACACACGTGTCCAAATGAGCTATAGGGTGTCCTAGAAAGTGATTAGGGCATCTCATGAGCATGATAAGTGTGTGGTTATGTTATGACTGAATATCTGTTAATGTGTTAAACTGTTAAACAAATGACTGCTTATGTTTAAAACTGTTATAACTGCTTATAGTGAAATGGATAATGCAAATGAACCTGAATCCTCGTCTACCGAGGCAAGGATGGAAAGAATGGAAAGAATGATAGAACTAATAACTGCTAGACTTGAACAACAACAGAACCAACCGCCCCCACCTCCTCCTCCTCCGGTACAGCCGGAACCTAATGTGAATGTGGATGATGGGGATATTATTGCTCTCACCCATAAATTCAGCAAGATGAAACCGCCATCCTTTCAGGGAGGCCTTGAACCGTTAAAGGCTGAAGCTTGGGTTCTGGAAACAGAGAAACTATTTGAAGTGTTTCCGTGCTCAGAAGCAAACAAAGTATTGTTAGCTACCTTCACCCTACAAGAAGAGGCTAGAAGGTGGTGGATGTTAATCCGTGAAACAAACACTGTTATGACTTGGGCTCAGTTCAAGGAGTCCTTCTTTGAAAAGTACTTCCCTCAGTGTGTCAGGGATAGAAAAGTGACCGAATTTGAACAGCTGAAGCAGGGCACAATGTCCGTTGCAGAATATGAGACGAAATTTACTGAACTTGCCCGTTATGCACCGCACATGGTGGATACTGAGTATAAGAAGGCCAGAAAATTTGAAGGTGGCCTTAATGTGGCAATACTTGACCGGATAAATGTTTTGAAATTACCGACTTTTGTGGGTGTTCTTGACCGGGCATTGATGGCCGAGTCGAACATTGCAGCGGTGAAACAATCTGAAACACCAACAACTGAATGGCATGGAAAAAGGCAGGGTTTCAAATTTAAGAAAGGCAAGCACAACCCAGCCAATAAGAAACAGAATACGGGGTTGACAACTAGCCCCAGCCAAGGGAGTGGTTTCATACCACCCTGTTCTGAATGTGGCAAGAAGCACAAAGGGGTTTGCTACAGAATATCTGGAGCCTGTTACAGGTGTGGCAAGGTGGGCCACATGGTTAAAGACTGCCCCTCTGCTCCACAAGCCAGTGGTAAAGCTGCACCAAGCGCAGCAGCATCAAATGCTCCACCAAAGCCTAACCCCAGAGCTACCGGGAAAGAGCCTGTGAGGCAAGGCCGAGTGTTCGCACTAGTACCGGGAGATGTGCAGAATACCGAGACCGTTGTGTCAGGTATTCTCTCTATTTGTGCACAAAATGCATATGTATTAATTGATTCGGGGTCTACGCATTCTTATGTATCGCATGCTTTCTCACGGAAATTGAATAGACCCTTAGAACCTATGAACTATCTGCTAGTCGTATCATCACCGTAGGGGGATCCATGACATGTGCTTATATGTACCCCGCATGTGAAATTATTGTTGGGGATATGCATCTGTTTATTGATTTACTGCCATTGAACATTGATCATTTTGACGTAATACTGGGGATGGATTGGTTACAAAAATATCATGCCACTATTGACTGTGTGACCAAGCAAGTTGTTTTCCGTCCACCTGGTCTACCTGAATTTGTGTTTAATGGGAGTGGAGTAGTACCTCCTCCGTATTTGATTTCGTCAGTAAAAGCTGTTAAATTAATTAGAAAGGGGTGTAAAGGATATCTGTGTTCTGTACTGACTGTGTCTACTGATGATAGTGTTAAAACTGATGTGAATTGTATTCCCATAGTCAGAGAATTCCCAGATGTTTTTCCAGATAATCTTCCAGGAGATTTGACTGATAGGGAGATTGAATTTACCGTTGATGTGATTCCCGGAACACAACCAGTTTCTAAAGCTCCCTACCGAATGGCTCCAACTGAACTGAAAGAACTGAAAGTGCAACTGCAAGAACTGTTAGACAAAAAGTTTATCAGACCTAGCACTTCACCATGGGGTGCTCCTGTTTTGTTTGTCAAGAAGAAAGATGGCTCACTGAGACTGTGCATTGACTACCGTGAACTGAATAAGGTAACTGTAAAGAATAAATACCCATTACCGCGCATTGATGATTTATTTGATCAGTTACAGGGTGCGCAAGTGTTTTCTAAGATTGATCTCAGATCGGGGTATCATCAACTGAAGGTTAAACCGGAAGACATTGATAAAACTGCTTTTAGAACGAGGTATGGACATTACGAATTTCTAGTTATGCCTTTTGGAGTCACGAATGCACCAGCTGCTTTTATGGACCTCATGAACAGAGTTTTTAAACCGTACCTTGATGACTTTATTGTTGTATTTATCGATGACATATTGATTTACTCCAAAAGTATAGAACAGCATGAACATCATCTGAGACTTGCCCTACAAACCTTAAGGGAACAGAAACTGTATGCTAAACTGTCTAAATGTGAATTTTGGCTTGACCATGTTATGTTTTTGGGGCATGTTGTTAGCAAAAATGGAATTTCTGTTGATCCGCAGAAAATTGAAGCTGTAGTGAACTGGCCTAGACCGACCAATGTGACTGAAGTCCGAAGCTTTTTGGGATTGGCTGGATATTACAGAAGATTTGTCAAAGATTTCTCCAAAATTGCCCTACCGCTGACACAGTTAACTCAGAAGGGGACATCATTTGACTGGACTGACCAAAGAGAATCTGCTTTCCAGGAGTTGAAAACTCGATTAGTGACTGCACCAGTTCTTACCCTACCTTCAGGTACGGATGGTTATACTGTATTTAGTGATGCTTCTCATAAGGGTTTGGGGTGTGTTTTAATGCAGAATGGGAGAGTTATTGCTTATGCTTCCCGACAACTGAGACCACATGAAAAGAACTACCCGACCCATGATCTGGAACTTGCTGCAGTAGTATTTGCCCTGAAAATCTGGCGTCACTATCTCTACGGGGTGACATGTGAAGTATATACCGACCACAAGAGTTTAAAGTATTTCTTCACACAGAAAGAACTGAATATGAGACAGCGGAGATGGCTAGAACTGATTAAAGATTATGACCTACAGATATTGTACCATCCGGGAAAAGCCAATACCGTTGCCGATGCATTGAGCCGGAAATCGATTGGAAACTTAGCCTATTTGCTTACAGGACAGAAAGAGTTGCTTTGTGACCTTGAAAAATCTAAAATTGAAATTGTTTTGAGAGAACAAGGTGGAACCTTAGCTGCTATTTCTGCTCAACCGGCGCTGATTGAAGAGATTAAAGAGAAACAGCAACTGGATGACTTCTTGAAGAAGATCATCGAAGAAAGAGAATCTAAACCGAGACCGGGATTCAAATTTGAGAATAACGTACTGAAATTTCAAGAAAGACTGTGTGTACCAAATGATACTGAACTGAAAAGAAGAGTTCTGGAAGAGGGCCACAACTCAAGATTGTCTATCCATCCGGGGAATACGAAAATGTACCAAGATCTGAAACAGAATTTCTGGTGGCCGGGAATGAAGAAAGAGATTGCCGACTTTGTGTCCAAATGTCTTCATTGCCAACAGGTCAAAGCTGAACATCAGCGACCTGCCGGATTATTGCAACCTCTACCCATACCAGAGTGGAAGTGGGAGCATATCACCATGGATTTTATTGTGGGATTACCTCGCTCCAGAAAAGGTATGGATTCAATTTGGGTTATTGTTGATAGACTAACCAAATCTGCTCACTTCTTACCTGTCAAGACGATTTATAATGCGGACAAATTGGCTGTCATCTATATTGATGAAATTGTGAGACTGCATGGAGTGCCTGTGTCTATTGTTTCTGACAGGGATTCGAAGTTTACATCGAGGTTTTGGCAGAGTCTACAGACTGCATTGGGTACTGAATTGAGACTGAGTAGTGCCTATCATCCTCAGACAGATGGCCAATCAGAAAGGACCATCCAAACTCTGGAGGATTTACTGAGAATGTGTGTCCTTGATTTTCAGGGAGACTGGGAAAGTCATCTGCCATTAGTTGAATTCGCCTACAACAACAGCTACCATTCGAGTATTGGTATGGCGCCTTTTGAGGCATTGTATGGCAGGAAATGTAGATCTCCAATTTGCTGGGCAGAAGTTGGAGATGGGCCTTTGCTTGGGCCCGAGATTGTATATGAAACAACTGAAAAAGTGAAACTGATACAGCAAAGATTGAAAACTGCACAGAGTAGACAGAAAAGTTATGCAGACGTCAGAAGACGGGACAGAGAGTATGAAGTGGGTGATCACGTTTTTGTGAAAGTGACACCAATGAAAGGCCAGACTCGTTTCGGAGTCAAAGGCAAGCTAGCACCGAGATACGTCGGACCATACGAGATTATTGAGAAAATCAATCCGGTGGCGTATCAAGTTGCGCTTCCTCCTGAAATGGAGCACATGCATAACGTCTTCCACATTTCTATGTTAAGAGATTACCTTCGGGATCCCTTCCATGTAATAGAGCCTACCCACGTAGTGTTGAGTGGTGACTACACTTACGAGGAACGGCCTATACAGATTGTAAACCGACGGATCAAGAAACTGAGGAACAAAGAGATCCCGTTAGTGAAAGTTGACTGGCAGAACCATGGTGGCGTGTATGCCACTTGGGAAAGGGAAGATGACATGGCCAAACGATATCCTGAACTGTTTCCACTGAATCCTGTTTTCTTCCAGAATGAAGGTAACTCGAGTTTAGAGGACTAAACTCTTTTTAAGGAGGGGAGACTGTAACAACCCTCATACTGTTTACTGATTAATGACCGATTGATCACCAGTTACTGTTAAACGGAACTGATAATGACTGATAACTGACCGATAATTGAACTGATTAAAAGTACTGAACTGACTGACTGAAACTGGAACTGAATTGACTGAGTATATGTTAGTTAATTTCATTCTATCTGTTTGATTGTCTGATTATCTGTTCATGTTGATATGTTTAAACTGCTAATTGAAGGCCTTATCGGCGGCCGAATTAGAAACCGATTGATGTTCCGTGACCCTCATAATTAATGTGATTTTATGGTATATTTATCTGAAAATTGATTAGGTATGATTAAATTAGATTAAATAAGCCAATTAAAGAGTTTGCCATATTTACCATTTTGCCACTATCTCATATACACACACTTGAGCCTTATGTACACACTTGAAGAACATTTTGCTCAGCCATTTTGAGCACATCACCGACCTTGAGGGAGAGAGGGAGAGAATAGAAGTGTTCTTGTTGATTTAGCTTGTGAATCTTGAAGAATTGAAAGTGTATTTGCATGTTTGAGCTCCCTCACCTCTAATTCTACACCCAAGGTAGGACATCCATCTTCTTGTTGCTGTTCTTGAGTTCATTCTTGCACAATTCATGCCTCATTTGTAGAGCTAAGCCATGATTTGGTCCATTAATGATGGATTGAAGATCATTTCTTGCATGCATGTTGGTATTGTTGCATTTTGAGGTTGATTACATGGACATTAGTGCATGCATGCTCATATTGTTGTTATAGACCATGTTTCCATCTGATTTGAAAAGAAATGAGCTCATTTGATCAAGCTTTGGAGCTTTGATTTGGTTTAAATCCTTGCATGTTTGTATGTTCTTCATATTCTTGAAAATGGGTTTGAATATGGTTCTAATTGACTCACCCTTGGGGCTTGAATTCATAAATTGAGCTTTGAAACTTGTTATACATTGAATTTAATGATGTTTTCCAGAATTTGGGCCCAAGATGTCGAGTTTGGAGTGGTTGAATGCTTGGTTTGAGCTTGGGAGGCAAATCTGGAAATTCCAGATTTGGCTTCCTCGCTCGAGCGAAGGATTCCCCGCTCGAGCGAGCACCTTTGTCCAGGGCTCCGCCCGAGCGACCATCGAGCGACCATCGCGCGTAAAATTTCAGCATCCAGTACTTTTACTGTTTTGCAGACCGCTCGAGCGAAGGATTCCTCGCTCGAGCGGATCCTTTGATTTTGGACTTACGCTCGAGCGTAGAAAGTCTCGCTCGAGCGAGGCTCCTATTTTCAGCAAACTTTGCGAAATATTTTCTAAGTGTATTTTTGCATCCTCATCCCATCCTAGGCATTCTTAGGCCTAGTTTAAGACATTTAGATGAGGATATCGTTGTAGAACACACCAAGGCAAATTAGGGATTAAGTTATAAGATTTCCCAACTGTGTAGCTTAGTGTGTGTTCAACCTGTGAACTGTGTAGGGTTGGCAACTGGGGAGACACGCTCTAGCATACTGTAGCCCAGAACTCTGTGAGTAACAATTGTGTAAAGATATGTTCAACTGATTATCTTCTGAATACTGAACTGAACTGTTTACTGAACTGGTATTATTTACTGAATGAATGTATGTCCTTTATTTCTGAACTGTACTGTGGCATCCTTAGTATCTACGGTTTACTGTTACTGTTACTGTCACAGAGATCTCTGTCGGTTTCCTTGTGGAACCACTACTGTTTACTGACTGATGGCCATCATTACTGTTCGGTCTTTTAAGACCTACTGTTACTGTTATGCTAATGGATGTACCACATATGACTGTTTACTGTACTGAGCAACTGAATTACTGATTGAAATGAACTGTTTTCATTACTGTAAGGACATTCATTCTAAACCCCTTTACGCTTTATGTTATTCACTGGGCTTTAGCTCACTGCTCATATATATATGTAGGTGTTCAGGCACCAGACCGCAGCTAGAGGCGTCAGGGTTACTCCAGTTTTGTCAAGCCAGCCTTTGTGCCTCACTGTGAGGTTCCGAGTTGCCATGCTATGGCTTGGGGGTGTTTTGTCTGTTTTTCCCCCTTCTGTACTGTTTTACTGTTTTGTATAGACCGTACTGTTTTGTACAGACGGAATGTTTCTGTACTGTTTTGTAGGGTTGAGTCCCTAGTTGAATGGATGTGAATATTGTGTATACTGTTCTGTACTGTTTATGTATAAATGTGTGAAAAGCCTTTTTGCATACAGACTGTCACAGCTCAATGGACACTATTTATTTACTGTATTGGCTTCCGCCAGGCCCTGTACTCTGTTTTACTGTATTACTGTTCTGCAGGCCTTCGGTAATCTCGGATTACTGGCCGGTTACGGTACTAAACCCATAGGGCCGGGTTTGGGTCGTGACAACTGCACTCTTGTCTTGAAAGTCCTTAGTTGTAGGGGACTATAATGCAACTACACTCTTGTCTTGATATGTCATCACCCCATGTATTATGTAGATGTTACTTAACATCCCAAGCAAGATTTGAAAGGCCAAGATTTGATCGATGAACTTGATTCATCCCATGTTTTGAACAAGCTATGATATATGTATTGTTTTGACAAGAACCTTGGAAATCATTCATTTAACCCCTTTATTACTTATACCATTCACTGAGTATCTAAGCTCACCCTCCCTATGTATATATGTAGGTAATAAGCAAGAGGTCGGCTTCGCCAAGATGTGTGTTTTGTATGCTTGTTTGGTCGGCTGTAAGGATGTCGGCAATCCTGAAGATCATGTTCCATGTTTTGTATTTCATGTGTTATATTTATGTCGGCTTGAGAAGCCCTTTGCCAAGATGTAACATGTACTTTTGTAATCAAGTTATAAGTTATGTAAAGATGTATGCCATTCCATTTGACTATGCACTGCTCTTAAGGACCACTTGTATTTTAGATTATTGCTTCCGCACTTGTGAGCCCCGTATATTGTACTCTGATTGTGTGTGAATTTTGGAAGTTGGCCTTCGGTAATCACGGATTACTGGCCATCACGGCACCAAACTACTAGGGGCGGTTTGGGGGCGTGACACCATAGGCTGTATGCCAAGTTTGGGAAGTGTGAGTTCTGGCTAGGAGAGGTAAAGTTCTTAGGCCATGTGGTGTCCGGGGAAGGGGTGTCTTTAGATACATCCAAGATTGAGGCAGTGCAAGATTGGGCACAGCCTAAGAGTGTATTCGAAATCCGCAGTTTTCTGGAATTAGCTGGGTATTACCGCCGGTTTGTGAAAGATTTCTCCAGGCTAGCTTCGCCTTTGACTAGATTGACGCGGAAAGGGGTCAAGTTTGTGTGGAATGAGACTTGTGAAAAGTCGTTCCAAGAGCTGAAGGTTAGGTTGACAACCGCTCCAGTTTTGATTATTCCGGAGAGAGGGTTGGGTTATGCAGTTTATTGTGATGCCTCACGAGAGGGTTTGGCTTATGTGTTGATGCAAGAGGGGAGCGTGGTAGCTTATGGCTCACGTCAGTTGAAAATTCACGAGAAGAATTTCCCTACTCACGACCTAGAGTTAGCAGCAGTGATCTTTGCCTTGAAAATCTGGAAGCACTACCTTTATGGTGAGAGGTTCGAGGTGCTCTCAGACCACAAGAGTCTGAAGTATCTGTTTACACAGAGAGACTTGAATTTGAGGCAGAGGAGATGGATGGAGTTCATTGAGGACTACGACTTTGAGTTGCACTACCACCCGGGAAAGGCCAATGTTGTGGCCGATGCCCTTAGTAGGAAATCCATTAGTGATGTAGCTTGTATTGCCATCCGAGAATGGGAGATGTTGGGAGCACTTGGCGAGTTTGATTTGCTACTGGGCGAATCTGTTGAGGCTGTGCCCTTGTTTTCCGTTGTCGCGTAGCCTACACTTGTGACTAGAGTGTTAGAGGCACAGAGAGGTGACCTTGAGGTAGAGTCCTTCCGAGAGAGGATCTCCAGTGGAAAGGTTGAGAAGGGTTTGACGGTGTATCCCGACCTGAGTGTGAGATACTGAGACCGTTTGTTTGTGCCGGAGTCTTGCCGAGAGGAAGTACTCCGAGAGTTTCACCATTCACGCCTTGCGGTGCATCCGGGAGGTACTAAGATGTATCAGGATTTAGGTCGCCAGTTTTGGTGGCGGGGCATGAAGAGAGATGTGGCAATCTTCGTGTCTAAGTGCCTTACATGCCAGCAAGTGAAGGCCGAGCATCAGAGGCCAGCGGGTTTGTTGCAACCCCTGCCTATTGCCGAGTGGAAGTGGGAGCATGTCACTATGGACTTCGTTATAGGTCTTCCGAGGACTCAGCGGGGTAGTGATGCTATTTGGGTGGTTGTAGACCGATTGACTAAGTCGGCGCACTTCATTCCTATGCGCGTGAGAGATTCAGTAGATCATCTTGTCGACTTGTTTATTCGGGACATAGTGAGATTACACGGGGTCCCAGTGACGATCGTCTCAGATAGAGACCCTCGTTTTACTGCTAGGTTGTGGCAAAGTTTGCAGAGTGCCTTGGGCACTAAGTTGACCTTTAGTACGGCTTACCATCCGCAGACTGACGGGCAGTCCGAGCGTACTATTCAGATCCTTGAAGATATGCTTCGAGGTTGTGTCCTTGACTTTAGTGGGACATGGGAGAGGCACTTACCATTGGTAGAGTTTGCCTACAACAATAGTTTTCAGTCTAGCATCGGTATGGCACCGTTTGAGGCCTTGTATGGCCGACCGTGTAGGTCTCCAGTTTGTTGGGCCGAGGTGGGTGATGCACCTTTGTTGGGTCCGGAGTTGGTTAGGGAGACGACGGAGAAGGTTGAGCTTATCCGTAGGAGGCTTGTTACAGCCCAGAGTCGCCAAAAGAGCTATGCCGACCGTAGGAGGAGGCCTTTGGCGTTTGAGGTAGGTGATCATGTCTTTCTGAAGATATCACCTAGGCGAGGTTTGATGAGGTTTGGGAAGAGTGGGAAGTTATCCCCTCGGTTTATTGGTCCTTTTGAGATCCTTCAGAGGATTGGCGAGGTTGCTTATTGGTTAGCTTTACCGCCGCAGTTGTCCGGAGTTCATGACGTGTTTCATGTAAGTATGCTTCGGAAGTATGAGCCAGATCCATCACATGTATTGGATTGGACCGATTTAGAGGTAGATGAGGATGCCTCATATGAGGAGAGACCGGTTCGGGTCTTGGATAGGCGGGATCAGGTCCTGCGTGGCAAGACCATTCCTTTGGTGAAAGTCTTGTGGAAACATCACGGAGTGGAGGAAGCCACTTGGGAACGTGAGTTGGAAGTCTGTGAGAAATATCCGGACTTGTTTGTTGATATGTAATCTTGTATTTAGATTTTGAACTATTGTTGGACTTAAGAGCTTTTATATATGTCTTAAGTTGTGAAACATTGAAAATGATTTGGTTTATTGGAAGTATGTTTTGGAACTTGCCTCATATGGAAGTTGAATGTAACATTATATATGTTGAATATATTGTTGAAATTGGAAAGGAAATGCGTAATGTTGATGACTTAGAAAATATGAGGAAGAAGAACTCCGAAAATATGAGGAAGAAGGAATATATTTCTGTTATATTCAAAACTTCTTATTTTACAAGACCAAATGACACTCCTTATATAGGAGATATTACAAACATCATTATAACCCATTATATGCCACTTACATATTATATATTACCACTATCTACCACTATCATATTATATACATGCCACTATCTACCACCAACACCACTATCATATTCTATACATGCCACTATCTACCACCAACACCACTATCATATGCCACTATCTTATTATATGCATTAACACAAATTTCCAGCACTCCCCCTCAAGCTGGTTTGAAGATATCTTCCATAGCCAGCTTGCTAGTCAGCTTATCAAATTGCTTCTTGTGTAGTCCCTTCGTTAGCACATCAGCTAATTGTTCACCTGTTGGAAGGTAGGTCATACAGATTATGCCAGCATTGATTTTCTCCTTGATGAAATGTTTATCCACTTCTATATGTTTTGTGCGATCATGTAGAACTGGATTATGAGCTATAGATATAGCTGCTTTGTTGTCACAATAGACCTTCATAGGTGTCGGGTGAGAAAGCTTTAATTCTTCAAGAATTCTTTTAATCCACATTACTTCACAGATTCCATGGGCAACAGCTCTGAACTCTGCTTCTGCACTACTTCTAGCTACCACATTCTGTTTTTTACTCCGGCATGTAACTAGGTTCCCACCTACAAAGGAGCAGTATCCGGATGTTGATCTCCTGTCTGTAACACTTCCTGCCTAGTCTGCATCTGTGTATACTTCAACTTGAAGATGTCCATGTTTCTTGAACAGTAAGCCTCTCCCTGGAGTTCCTTTCAAATATCTTAAGATCTTATAAACGGCCTCAAAGTGCTCTGCCCCTGGTGAGTGCATGAACTGACTTACCATGCTGACTGCAAAGGCAATATCAGGCCGCGTATGAGACAAGTAAATCAATTTCCCGACAAGTCGCTGATATTGTTCTCTCTCTTTGACTTCTTCAGCCTTAGCAGCTTGTAACTTCAAGTTAGGCTCGATCGGAGTCTCTACCATCTTACAACCAAGCATACCTGTTTCTCCAAGGAGATCAAGAACATATTTTCTCTGATTAACGAATATACCTTCCTTGGATCTTGCAAATTCCATTCCGAGGAAATACTTGAGGGCTCCCAGATCCTTAATGTGAAATTCTTTTGCGAGTTTCTCTTTGAGGGCTGCTAACTCTGCTTCATCATTACCAGTTAAAATGATGTCATCAACATAAACAATCAAAATTGCAATTTTACTGTTTTTTGAATGTTTATAAAATATTGTGTGATCTGCTTGACTCTGCGAGAAGCCACAACTGATAACTGCCTTCCCAAAGCGTTCAAACCATGCTTTTGGTGATTGTTTGAGTTCGTATAATGACTTGTTCAATCTGCATACTCTGTCGCTTCCAAGTCTCTGCTCAAATCCCGGCGGTAGGCTCATGAACACCTCCTCTTCAAGATCACCATTGAGAAATGCATTTTTAATGTCAAGTTGATGTAAAGGCCAATCTGAATTTACTGCAAGAGATAACAGTACTTTGATGGAATTTATTTTAGCAACAGGAGCAAACGTCTCCTGATAGTCGATCCCATAAGTTTGAGTGAAGCCTTTAGCCACCAGTCTCGCCTTATATCTCTCAACGCTTCCATCTGCGTTACATTTTATCGTAAACACCCATTTACACCCAACTGTTTTCTTGTCTTTGGGTAGATCAACTATCTCCCAAGTACCACTTCTCCTTAAAGCATTCATCTCCTCCATGACTGCTAATTTCCAATTCGGATCATCCAATGCTTCCTGTATATTCCTTGGAACAAACAAGTGTGAAATCCTAGATGTGAAAGCTCTATGGTTTTTAGGCAGTCTTTGATAGGAGAGGTAATTTGCAATAGGATGTTTAATGCAATTTCGGACACCTTTCCTAATTGCTATAGGAACATCAAGGTCGGAAATAGAAGGAATAGGATTACCTAAAATTTCGATGACAGAACTCGGGTGGACATTCGGGTCATTAGGATGGACATTCGGGTCATTATTCCTCAGATGAAATCGCTTCCTAGTATAAACCTGAAGCTCAGGATTTAGATCATTTTGTAGTACTTCTCCCCCTAAACAAGAATCTTCTTGACTAGGCACCATAGAACTTGGTTCTCCTAAGTGATCATTATCAGACAGATGTGGTTTTTGTGTAGGATAAATGACATTGGGGAGCGGGATAGAAATATCCCAAAAACGGTCTTCTACTCCACTTGTCTCCCCCTGAAGAGAAGTGTTGGGGAAATAGGATTTTGTTTCCACAAATGACACATCCATACTCACATGAAATTTCTTGGTTTGAGGGTCGAAACACTTATACCCCTTTTTGTTTGAGGAATAACCCAAAAAAACACATTTTATAGCACGGGGGTCAAGTTTTGAACGAAATTGACTAGGAACATGAACATAGGCAGTACATCCAAAAACTTTGGCGGGTAAATCAGAAAACAACCTCGTGTCAGGAAAAAAAGTTTTGAGACAATCGAAAGGCGTTTTGTATGTTAATACCTTTGTAGGCATCCTGTTTATCAAATAAGAGGCTGTTAAAATTGCTTCACCCCATAAATATTTAGGAACATGCATGTAAAACATTATAGCACGTGCTACTTCAAGTAGATGTTTATTTTTTCGTTCTGCAATGACATTTTGTTGAGGGGTATCCCGACATGTAGATTAATGAAAAATTCCCTTTTTTTTCCAAAAACTCACCCAACTGCTCATTGAAATATTCTGTTCCATTATCAGAATGTAAAATACCAATTTTGGTTTGAAATTGGTTTTCAATCATATTGTAAAAATTTGTGAATAAATTTTTCACGTCAGATTTTTTATTCATCAAATAAATCCAACATAAGCGGGTATGGTCATCAATAAATGTAACAAACCATCTTTTACCAGAAAGAGTAGTGATTTTAGAAGGGCCCCAAACATCACTATGAATCAAATAAAAAGGTTTGGAAGCCTGGTAAGGTTTTGGCAAATAAGTAGACCGATGAAATTTTGCAAAAATGCAACTTTCACAATGAAAAGAAGAACAATCAATCCCTTTAAATAATTCTGGAAATAAATGTTTCAGATAAAGAAAACTAGGATGTCCTAGCCTATAGTGCCATAGCATTATTTTTTCTCGAACAGAGATTGAACTAGTACTATTAAAGCTCTGAGCTTTTTTATTACTAACAGGTACTTCGTCAAAGTAGTAAAGACCTTCAAGCATCCTAGCACGCCCAATCATCATCCCCGAGTTCTGGTCCTGAAATTCACAATGGGATTCAAAAAATGTAACACGACAATTAGAATCCTTAGATAGTTTACTGACAGACAAAAGGTTACAGGCTAAGTTGGGGACGTGAAGAACAGCATTGAGATTAATTTTCTCAGTTAGTTTAATAAATCATTTTCCTGCAATAGGTGAAAAACTACCATCGGCTATTCTGATTTTGTCATGACCGGAACAAGGGAAATAGGTACTAAATAAATGGGAAAAACTAGTCATGTGATCGGAGGCACCGGAATCTATGATCAACGGAGAGAAGTTTAGGCAAGAGAAGGCTTTAGGATTTCTACCTGTTTGTGCCAACAAAACACTAGGAGTACCGGATGAGGAGTTGGATTTTATCAGCTTTAAGAGTTGATCAATCTGCTCTTTGTTGAAGGGACCTGAATCGGCTTCATTAGCCGTAGGAAAGCCACGATTCTTCTCTCCTTGTTTGCTGCTTTTCCAGTTAACAGGTTTGCCATGGATCTTCCAACACGTTTCACGTGTATGGCGAGGCTTGTTGCAAAAATCACATCAGACCCGTGGCTTATCATCAAACCTGCGCTGGTAATTTGCAGCCTTGTTGGCCGCAGCATCGCTAATTAAAGTAGAAATTTCAATTGATTCACCAGTACCTTTTTTCTTAAGCATGACGCTCCTTCGGCTCTCTTCCCTTCTGACTTCGGAAAATACTTCGCCAATGGATGGGAGAGGAGGTCTCCCAATAATTCTTCCTCGCACTTCATCGAACTCAATGTTGAGGCCGGCAAGAAACTTGTAAATACGGCTGTCTTCCACAGTTTTCTTGTAGTGGTTGCAGTCGTCAACCGATTTCCATTCGTATGTGTTGAAGATGTCAAGATCCTGCCACAACCTTTTCAACGAATTGAAATATTTGGTGACGGAATCATCTCCTTGACGAATCTCTCCCAACTTCAAAGTTAATTCGAAAACTTGAGATTGATTTCCTAGGTCAGAATACATCTGGCTAACATTATCCCACAATTCTTGTGCAGTAGGATAGCACATGTAATTAGAGCTTATATCCTCCTCCATGGAATTGACCAACCATGTCATAACCATGGAGTTTTCAGCGTCCCAACTGTCGAACAGCGGATCATTAACAGTAGGAGCCTTCTTGTCACCAGTGATGTAACCGATCTTTCCTTGCCCACGGATATACATCCGGATAGATTGTGACCAGTGGAGAAAATTATCACCATTTAGGCGGATGGTGGTGATTTGGACAGAGTGAGAGTTTGATGTTTTCAACGGAATGGCAGCGGCAGGGGTTGAAGTGGTTTCGGACGTGACTTCCGACATGGCTATGACGGTTTTAGGGCTACTGTGTTTTTTGTAGCTCTGATACCAACTTAGAAAATATGAGGAAGAAGAACTCCGAAAATATGAGGAAGAAGGAATATATTTCTGTTATATTCAAAACTTCTTATTTTACAAGACCAAATGACACTCCTTATATAGGAGATATTACAAACATCATTATAACCCATTATATGCCACTTACATATTATATATTACCACTATCTACCACTATCATATTATATACATGCCACTATCTACCACCAACACCACTATCATATTCTATACATGCCACTATCTACCACCAACACCACTATCATATTCTATACATGCCACTATCTACCACCAACACCACTATCATATGCCACTATCTTATTATATGCATTAACACAAATTTCCAGCATGATGCATGTTGAAAGTACATATGTTGTTTACATATTGTGAAATGCCTCTTGTTAAAGGGATGGGATGACCGGTAATGGGTCGAACTGTTGAATGTTAAAATGTAACATTGTTAAAAATGGAGGAAAACCTGTTTTTGAAACTTATGCATAATTTCGGGGACGAAATTCTTTAAGGGGGGGAGGTTATAGAGATCCTGGGTTTACCCTTGTTGTACAGTGATCCGGACATGTGTCCGTGGATGTTGGTAGTTGATTATTATCTTGTTTACATCCTTTTTACTTCCTATTTGGGTTGTAGGATGTGTGGGCAGGTTTGTTACAGGTTGGTTGAGTTTAGAAACCAAAACTAGTTGCCTAGATTTTGACCTGTCCGCTCGAGCGGGGGTTTTGGCGCTCGAGCGGGAGTTTCACCCATCCAGTATTTCCTGTGCAGTGTTGGACGCTCGAGCGTGGGATTGGCCGCTCGAGCGGGATTGTGTGAGTGACGCTCGAGCGGGGAGTTGGAAGCTTGAGCGGAGACCTGGTTCTGTAAAAGTTCTGGGAGTGTGTATCCGCCGCTCGAGCGGGATTGTTGACGCTCGAGCGGGAGTCTGTGAGTGACGCTCGAGCGGGGAGTTTGACCCTTGAGCGGGGCGACTGGGTTTAAGTTCCGAGTTTTGACTTTTCAAATCACTTTTTCACTTTCTCTTCTCTCTCCTACTTTTCCAAAAACACCATTTTTGAGCCTCTCACTCTAGAACTCTACCTTCTCTCTAGGTTTTGATCTAGTAGGAGTGATTTGCTCATCTTTGGCCTTTACAAAAAAGTTGTTGATCGTCGAGGGCTACATTTTAATCTGAAAATTTCAGGATTTGGAGCACGTTGGGTTTTGTCATCTTCTCCCTTGGGGCTCCGGATTTGAGGTAGGGATATCCTACTCCTCTCTATGGATTTTGTCTTTAAATTTTAGTATTTTGAGATGTTGGGGTTGGTTTGGTAATTTTGTGAAAGTTTGGGGCTTTGTGTTATTTTACAAAAGTTGGGGTTTTATTTATAATAAACCTAGATGCATGTTTGGCATAGAGAAATGGAATAAATGTTGAATCATTGATGAAAATGGGACTTAAGGGTTGTAATGTTAATTATGGAAAATGACCTAATTACATTGTTTGATTAATTGTGATAATTAATTGTGAGAAATGAGAAAATGAAACGAAATTGTTGAGATTGGGAAGGCATGGGGTTAAAGGGTGTAGTTGAATTATTTATCACTCACCGAATTGAAATGTTGATTGAATATCCATTTGTGCATTTATTCTCTGTTTAGAAATAACTGCTTTGGGCTATCGGTG
The DNA here is from genome assembly GCF_055761805.1 of Camellia sinensis. Classification (NCBI taxonomy): domain Eukaryota; kingdom Viridiplantae; phylum Streptophyta; class Magnoliopsida; order Ericales; family Theaceae; genus Camellia; species Camellia sinensis. The sequence continues at coordinate 7,109,018 of NC_138962.1, read as the reverse complement.
GAGGATAGTCGTGATTGTTGTAGACAATGCATGATGATTAGGCAAACGAAAACTAATCAATGGAATGTATCATGGAATTTGACGGTTGATAGAATACATTAACTGTATGTATTGAGTGATTGTATATAGAACCAATGTGTTTGTATACGTTATGTGTAGAGGAGGAGATGGGGGATGTACTCCGCGGTTTAGGGGAAGATGGAGGATGTACCTCTAAACCAGATAGTGTTGGGAGAAGATAGGGGATGAACTCCGTAGATACAGCTCATATGCTTGTCTAGAGAAGTGAAGATAGAGCTCATATGCTTATCTTTGTGAAGTGTAGATACAGCTTATATGCTTATCTGTGAATGTGGGATATAGTTGTTATACATATCTGCTGAGAATGTGGATATAGCTTATATGCTTATCTGTGAATGTGGGATATAGTTTTTATACATATCTGTTGAGATGATGATAGAGCTAATATGCTTATCTGTTGAAAAAGGAAAAATGAAAAGTAACTTGGACTCATAAGTCGTATGACATAAAATGTGATTTATGTGGATGTATCAGTGTTGGCCATCTATCAATTGCTAATCTTTTAGTCATTGTTCATGGTTGGTTTAGTGTATTTCTACTGGGCTGTGGCTCACTCTATATGGGAATATCATTTTCACGTACAGGTAGCATGCCACCTCTAAGGACGTAGCTTGGGAGGCTAGAGGCGGACACACTTTCGTTGTCTTATTTTTGATGTATTACATGTAAATTCAAGCCAAGGGCTTAATGTGTAATTGAGTTAGTACTCTTTTGTTGTAACCAAGTGTTAACTTGGAAAGCTGTAAACCTTTAGGGCACTTGCTTTTGTCGTTAACATGTAATACTTTTTGTAATGAAACTCTGATAAATGGAAGAATGTGGGACTTTTATATATATCAATGCATGTCTCTATTGATGGGTTTAATGTTGTTATTTTGAGGGCGTTACATTCCAAGAAAGGACCGTATCCTTTTATACTTAGTGCTGCGAAAGTTTAGAGTCCTCCAGCACAAGGGACTTTCCGAGAAGGTCATCAAAACAAAGCTTACTTGATAACTTGTCATTCAAAACAAAGCTTATACTTGATACTTAAAATAGGGATATCATTCATGCTTAACAAATACTTTTATCAAAACAAGGCAAAGCTTTATCAAAACCTTAAGAACATAACTTTATTAAAAATACCACTCACACTAGTTCTTGGGACGTCGGGGTCAAGGCAAAGGTCCAAGTCCTACAAACACATGGCAAAGCATACTGAGCATACATCTCAAAACAAGTCTTACATGCATGCAAATGATCTCGGGAAGACATGCTAGAAGTCAAAACACTGTTTTACATGTCAGGAAGATACGCTGGGTACCAACCAGGTTTAAGCCGAGGTCCTACACCTCCTTGCCAAGGTGTGGTCCCGATGGCCTCATTCAAAAGCAAAGTCGGGAAAACCTGGGTTTCCCTTTGAAGAACATGAAGAACATGATCATGAGAAAGATGAATGCAAGATCGTAACTTGTTACAAAAATCTGAGATTTCATGCCATGAGTTCGAAAACATGGACCTGGGTACCCATACTTGAAAATCATGCAAGAACAAACACAAAAACATGGATTTAGGCATGAGCCTTCGGATCAAAACATGGCTTTTCTTGAAGAACACATGAATGCTATTTTCTCTTTCTAAAACCGAACTTCAAAGCAACGCATGGCTTACAAATCATATTCAATCATGCAATGCAATAACATGAACATAAAGGATGACAAGAGCGGATCAAGAATCTAACCTTAGAACACGAATCTAACGATTCGATCTCTAGGGATCAAGCTTGGAAATCCACTCTCTCTCAAGAACTCTTCTTCCTCTCCTAGAGCTTCTCTCTCCTCTTCAAAACAAGGATACAACAAAATGATGGGTTCTCTCTCTCTATCGGCTGACTTAACTCTCAGCTCGGACACGTGGCAACGGCTGGTTGGTTCTCTTCAAAAAGGTGATAGATTGACAAGACAAGGCAATGACAAAGCGTATCTAACAAGCTACTCGGAATGGCACTCCGGCAAGTGGTGACATCGGCTAAGGACAAGGCTTCGGCAACTAAGGTGACAATGACCTCGGCTAGGAAGGACAACACTTGACTAAGTTGTGCCACACCTTGGCCTAGATGTGCCACACCTCGGTCTAGGTCATACCACTCCAGGACAAGGTCGCTCAGGTGCAAAGGTAACATCTCGGCCTAGATAATACACATCTCGGCCTTGGTGATGCACACCTCGGCCTAGACAATGACATCTCGGCCGATATGTCAAAGCAAAGGTGGAGGTCAAACGAAGGGGTTCCAAGATACTTCTAGACTGAAGATGACCTCGGCTTGGAATGATCTAGGCATAACGCAACCTAGGCTTGGCATAACATCGGCTAACATAACTTAGGCTTTGCGCGACCTAGGCTTCACATCAAGGAGGGAGCAAAGCATGCACGTAACACTTAGGCAAAACAAGATAAGATTCACGAATGTAAACTTAATAAGGCAAGGTTATGCAAGTGCACATGAACATGACTAAGACATGAATGTTGGTTATCACAGGTTTCTTGAATAAACTACCATTTTTAATTTTCTGCAACTTCCATTTTTATTCTTATTTAACTTCCTTTTTCAATCAGTTTCTTTTCTACTCAACTTCCTTTTTTATTTAATTTCCAAATAGATCGTTAAGATATAGTGGTTTCTGGACTGAACTTTCATTTTTAATTTTATGCAACTTTCATTTTTATTTTTATTCAACTTCCATTTTTATTCAATTTACTTTTCTATTGAACTTCCTTTTTTATTTCATTTCCAAATAGATCGTTAAGGTATAGTGGTTTCATGAATGAAGTTCCATTTTTAATTTTCTGCAACCTCCATTTTTATTTTTATTCGATTTCCATTTTCATTCAAGTTATTTTTCTATTCAACTTCATTTTTTATTTAATTTCCAAATAAATCGTTAAGGTATAGTGGTTTCTTGAATGAACTTCCATTTTTAATTTTCTGCAACTTCCATTTTTATTTTTATTCGACTTCCATTTTTATTCAAGTTATTTTTTTATTTAACTTCCTTTTTTATTTAATTTCCAAATAGATCGTTAAGGTATAGTGGTTTTCTCAATGAACTTCCATTTTTAATTTTCTACAACTTCCATTTTTATTTTTATTTAACTTCCTTTTTCAATCAGTTTCTTTTCTACTCAACTTCATTTTTTATTTAATTTCCAAATAGATCGTTAAGGTATAGTGCTTTCTGGACTGAACTTTCATTTTTAATTTTACGCAACTTTCATTTTTATTTTTATTCAACTTCCATTTTTATTCAATTTACTTTTCTATTGAACTTCCTTTTTTATTTAATTTCCAAATAGATCGTTAAGGTATAGTGGTTTCATGAATGAACTTCCATTTTTAATTTTCTGCAACCTCCATTTTTATTTTTATTCGATTTCCATTTTTATTCAAGTTATTTTTCTATTCAACTTCATTTTTTATTTAATTTCCAAATAGATCGTTAAGGTATAGTGGTTTCTTGAATGAAGTTCCATTTTTAATTTTCTGCAACTTCCATTTTTATTTTTATTCGACTTCCATTTTTATTCAAGTTATTTTTTTATTTAACTTCCTTTTTTATTTAATTTCCAAATAGATCGTTAAGGTATAGTGGTTTTTTGAATGAACTTCCTTTTTTAATTTTCTGAAACTTCCATTTTTATTCTTATTTAACTTCCTTTTTCAATCAGTTTCTTTTCTACTCAACTTCCTTTTTTATTTAATTTCCAAATAGATCGTTAAGGTATAGTGGTTTCTGGATTGAACTTTCATTTTTAATTTTATGCAACTTTCATTTTTATTTTTATTCAACTTTCATTTTTATTCAATTTACTTTTGTATTAAACTTCCTTTTTTATTTAATTTCCAAATAGATCGTTAAGGTATAATGGTTTCTTGAATGAACTTCCATTTTTAATTTTCTGCAACTTCCATTTTTAATTTTCTGCAACTTCCATTTTTATTCAAGTTCTTTTTCTATTCAACTTCCTTTTTTAATTAATTTCCAAATAGATTGTTAAGGTATAGTGGTTTCTTGAATGAACTTCCAATTTTAATTTTTTGCAACTTCCATTTTTATTTCTATTCAACTTCTTTTTTTATTCAAGTTTCTTTTCTATTCAACTTCCTTTTTTTATTTAATTTCCAAATATATCGCTAAGGTATACTGGTTTCTGGATTGAACTTCCAGTTTTAATTTTATGAAACTTTCACTTTTATTTTTATTCAACCTCCATTTTAAATCAATTTACTTTTCTATTAATCTTCCTTTTTTATTTAATTTCCAAATAGATCGTTAAGGTATAGTGGTTTCTTTAATGAACTTCCATTTTTAATTTTCTGCAACTTCAATTTTTATTTTTATTTGACTTCCATTTTTATTCAAGTTATTTTTTTATTTAACTTCCTTTTTAATTTAATTTCCAAATAGATTGTTAAGATATAGTGGTTTTTTGAATGAACTTCCATTTTTAATTTTATGAAACTTCCATTTTTATTCTTATTTAACTTCCTTTCTCAATCAGTTTCTTTTCTACTCAACTTCCTTTTTTATTTAATTTCCAAATAGATCGTTAAGGTATAGTGGTTTCTGGATTGAACTTTCATTTTTAATTTTATTCAACTTCCATTTTTATTCAATTTACTTTTCTATAAAACTTCATTTTTTATTTAATTTCCAAATAGATCCTTAAGGTATATTGGTTTCTTGAATGAACTTCCATTTTTAATTTTCTGCAACTTCCATTTTTATTTTTATTCGACTTCCATTTTTATTCAAGTTGTTTTTCTATTCAACTTCTTTTTTTATTTCATTTCCAAATAGATCGTTAAGGTATAGTGGTTTCTTGAATGAACTACCATTTTTAATTTTCTGCAACTTCCATTTTTATTCTTATTTAACTTCCCTTTTCAATCAGTTTTTTTCGACTCAACTTCCTTTTTTATTTAATTTCCAAATAGATCGTTAAGGTATAGTAGTTTCTGGATTGAACTTTAATTTTTAATTTTATGCAACTTTCATTTTTATTTTTATTTAACTTCCACTTTTATTCAATTTACTTTTCTATTGAACTTCGCTTTTTATTTAATTTTCAAATAGATCATTAAGGTATAGTGGTTTCATGAATGAACTTCCATTTTTAATTTTCTGCAACCTCCATTTTTCTTTTTATTCGACTTCCACTTTTATTCAAGTTATTTTTCTGTTCAACTTCATTTTTCCTTTAATTTCCATATAGATCGTTAAGGTATAGTGGTTTCTTGAATTAACTTCCATTTTTAATTTTCTGCAACTTCCATTTTTATTCTTATTTAACTTCCTTTTTCCATCAGTTTCTTTTCTACTCAACTTCTTTTTTTATTTAATTTCCAAGTAGATTGTTAAGGTATAGTGGTTTCTGGATTGAACGTTCATTTTTAATTTTATGCAACTTTCATTTTTATTTTTATTCAACTTCCATTTTTATTCAATTTACATTTCTATTAAACTTCTTTTTTATTTAATTTCCAAATAGATCGTTAAGGCATAGTGGTTTCTTGAATAAACATCCATTTTTATTTTTATTCGACTTCCATTTTTATTCAAGTTATTTTTCTCTTCAACTTCCTTTTTTAATTAATTTCCAAATAGATCGTTAAGGTATAGTGGCTTCTTGAATGAACTTCCAATTTTAATTTTCTGCAACTTCCATTTTTATTGTTATTCGACTTCCATTTTTATTCAAGTTACTTTTCTATTCAACTTCCTTTTTTTATTTAATTTTCAATTAGATCGTTAAGGTATGGTGGTTTCTGCATTGAACTTTCATTTTTAATTTTATGCAACTTTCATTTTTGTTTTTATTCAACTTCCATTTTTATTCAATTTACTTTTCTATTAAACTTCCTTTTTTATTTAATTTCCAAATAGGTCGTTAAGGTATAGTGGTTTCTTGAATGAACTTCCATTTTTAATTTTCTGCAACTTCCATTTTTGTTCTTATTTAACTTCCTTTTTCCATCAGTTTCTTTTCTACTCAACTTCTTTTCTTATTTAATTTCCAAGTAGATTGTTAAGGTATAGTGCTTTCTGGATTGAACTTTCATTTTTAATTTTATGCAACTTTCATTTTTATTTTTATTCAACTTCCATTTTTATTCAATTTACATTTCTATTAAACTTCCTTTTTATTTAATTTCCAAATAGATCGTTAAGGCATAGTGGTTTCTTGAATAAACATCCATTTTTAATTTTCTGCAACTTCCATTTTTATTTTTATTCGACTTTCATTTTTTTTCAAGTTATTTTTCTCTTCAACTTCCTTTTTTAATTAATTTCCAAATAGATCGTTAAGGTATTGTGGTTTCTTGAATGAACTTCCAATTTTAATTTTCTGCAACTCCCATTTTTATTTCTATTCAACTTCTTTTTTTATTCAAGTTTCTTTTCTATTCAACATCCTTTTTTATTTAATTTCCAAATAGATCGTTAAGGTATACTGGTTTCTGGATTGAACTTCCATTTTTAATTTTATGAAACTTTCACTTTTATTTATATTCAACCTCCATTTTTAATCAATTTACTTTTCTATTAATCTTCCTTTTTTATTTAATTTCCAAATAGATCGTTAAGGTATAGTGGTTTATTTAATGAACTTCCATTTTTAATTTTATGGAACTTCCATTTTTATTTTTCTTCTGCTTTGATTTTTATACAAGTTATTTTCTATTCAACTTCCTTTTTTATTTAACTTCCAAATAGATCGTTAAGTTATAGTGGTTTCTTGAATGAACTTCCATTTTTTAATTTTCTGCAACTTCTATTTTTATTTTTATTTAAATTCCTTTTTTATTCAAGTTTTTTTCGACTCAACTTCCTTTTTTATGTAATTTCCAAATAGATCGTTAAGGTATAGTGGTTTCTGCATTGAACTTCCATTTTTAATTTTCTGCAACTTCCATTTTTATTTTTATTGAACTTCCATTTTTTTTCAATTTACTTTTCTATGAAACATCTTTTTTTATTTAATTTCCAAATTGATCCTTATGGTATATTGGTTTCTTGAATGAACTACCATTTTTAATTTTCTGCAACTTCCATTTTTATTCTTATTTAACTTCGTTTTTCCATCAGTTTCTTTTCTACTCAACTTTCTTTTTAATTTAATTTCCAAATAGATCGTTACGGTATAGTGGTTTCTGGATTGAACTTTCATTTTAAAATATATGTAACTTTCATTTTTATTTTTATTCAACTTCCATTTTTATTCAATTTACTTTTCTATTAAACTTCCTTTTTTTATTTAATTTCCAAATAGATCGTTAAGGCATATTGGTTTCTTGAATAAACATCCATTTTTAATTTTCTGCAACTTCCATTTTTATTTTTATTCGACCTCCATTTTTATTCAAGTTATTTTTCTATTCAACTTCCTTTTTTAATTAATTTCGAAATAGAACGTTATGGTATAGTGGTTTCTTGAATGAACTTCCAATTTTAATTTTCTGCAACTTCCACTTTTATTTCTATTCAACTTCTTTTTTTATTCAAGTTTCTTTTCTATTCAACTTCCTTTTTTATTTAATTTCCAAATATATCGTTAAGGTATACTGGTTTCTAGATTGAACTTCCATTTTTAATTTTTTGAAACTTTCACTTTTATTTTTATTCGACCTCCATTTTTAATCAATTTACTTTTCTATTAATCTTCATTTTTTATTTAATTTCCAAATAGATCGTTAAGGTATAGTGGTTTTTTGAATGAACTTCCATTTTTAATTTTATGGACCTTCCATTTTTATTTTTATTCAGCTTCCATTTTTATGCAAGTTATTTTTCTATTCAACTTCCTTTTTTATTTAACTTCCAAATAGATCGTTAAGGTATAGTGGTTTCTTGAATGAACTTCCATTTTTAATTTTCTGCAACTTCCATTTTTATTTTTATTTAAATTCCTTTTTTATTCAAGTTTTTTTCAACTCAACTTCCTTTTTTATGTAATTTCCAAATAGATCGTTAAGGTATAGTGGTTTCTGGGTTGAACTTCCATTTTTAATTTTCTGCAACTTCCATTTTTATTTTTATTCAAATTCCATTTTTATTCAAATTACTTTTCTATAAAACTTCATTTTTTATTTAATTTCCAAATAGATCGTTAAGGTATAGTGTTTTCTTGAATGAACTTCCATTTTTAATTTTCTGTAACTTCCATTTTTATTTTTATTCGACTTCCATTTTTATTCAAGTTATTTTTCTAGTTAACTTCCTTTTTAACTTAATTTCCAAATAGATCGTTAAGGTATAGTGGTTTTTTGGAAGAACTTCCATTTTTAATTTTCTGCAACTTCCATTTTTATTCATTTTTAACTTCCTTTTTCAAAAATGTTTCTTTTCTACTCAACTTCCATTTTTATTTAATTTCCAAATAGATCGTTAAGGTATAGTGGTTTCTGGATTGAACTTCCATTTTTAATTTTATGCAACTTTCATTTGTATTTTTATTCAACTTCCATTTTTATTCAAATTACTTTTCTATTGAATTTCTTTTTTTATTTAATTTCCAAATAGATCGTCAAGGTATAGTGGTTTCATGAATGAACTTCCATTTTTAATTTTCTGCAACCTCCATTTTTATTTTTATTCGACTTCCATTTTTATTCAAGTTATTTTTCTATTCAACTTCATTTTTTATTTAATTTCCAAATAGATCGTTAAGGTATAGTTGTTTCTTCAATGAACTTCCATTTTTAATTTTCTGCAACTTCCATTTTTATTCTTATTTAACTTCCTTTTTCCATTAGTTTCTTTTCTACTCAACTTCTTTTTTTATTTAATTTCCAAATAGATCGTTAAGGTATAGTGGTTTCTGGATTGAACTTTCATTTCTATTTTTATTCAACTTCCATTTTTATTCAATTTACTTTTCTATTAAACTTCCTTTTTTATTTAATTTCCAAATAGATCGTTAAGGTATAGTGGTTTCTTGAATAAACTTCCATTTTTAATTTTCTGTAACTTCCATTTTTATTTTTATTCGACTTCCATTTTTATTCAAGTTATTTTTCTATTTAACTTCATTTTTAATTTAATTTCCAAATAGATCGTTAAGGTATAGTGGTTTTTTGAATGAACTTCCATTTTTAATTTTCTGCAACTTCCATTTTTATTCATATTTAACTTCCTTTTTCAATCAGTTTCTTTTCTACTCAACTTTCTTTTTTATTTAATTTCCAAATAGATTGTTAAGGTATAGTGGTTTCTGGATTGAACTTTCATTTTTAATTTTATGCAACTTTCATTTTTATTTTTATTCAACTTCCATTTTTATTCAATTTAATTTTCTATTAAACTTCCTTTTTTATTTAATTTCCAAATAGATCGTTAAGGTATAGTGGTTTCTTGAATGAACTTCCATTTTCAATTTTCTGCAACTTCCATTTTTATTTTTATTTGACTTCCATTTTTATTCAAGTCATTTTTCTATTCAACTTCCTTTTTTAATTAATTTCCAAATAGATCGTTAAGTTATAGTGGTTTCTTGAATGAACTTCCAATTTTAATTTTCTGCAACTTCCATTTTTATTTCTATTCAACTTCTTTTTTTATTCTAGTTTCTTTTCTATTCAACTTCCATTTTTATTTAATTTCCAAATAGATCGTTACGGTATAGTGGTTTCTGGATTGAACTTTCATTTTTAATTTTATGCAACTTTCATTTTTATTTTTATTCAACTTCAATTTTTATTCAATTTACTTTTCTATTAAACTTCCTTTTTTATATAATTTCCAAATAGATCGTTAAGGTATAGTGGTTTCTTGAATGAACTTCCATTTTGAATTTTTTGCAACTTCCATTTTCATTTTTATTCGACCTCCATTTTTATTCAAGTTATTTTTCTATTTAACTTCCTTTTTTATTTAATTTCCAAATAGATCGTTAAGGTATGGTGGTTTTTTGAATGAACTTCCATTTTTAATTTTGAGCAACTTCCATTTTTAATTTTCAGCAACTTCCATTTTTGTTCTTATTTAACTTCTTTTTTCAATCAGTTTCTTTTCGACTCAACTTTCTTTTTTATTTACTTTCCAAATAGATCGTTAAGGTGTAGTGGTTTCTGGATTGAACCTTCTTTTTTAATTTTATGCAACTTACATTTTTATTTTTATTCAACTTCCAATTTTATTCAATTTACTTTTCTATTAAACTTCCTTTTTTATTTAATTTCCATATAGATCGCTAAGGTATAGTGGTTTCTTGAATGAACTTCCATTTTTAATTTTCTGCAACTTCCATTTTTATTTTTATTCGACTTCCATTTTTATTCAAGTTATTTTTCTATTCAACTTACTTTTTTAATTAATTTCCAAATAGATCGTTAAGGTATAGTGGTTTCTTGAATGAACTTCCAATTTTAATTTCTTGCAACTTCCATTTTTATTTCTATTCAACTGCTTTTTTTATTCAAGTTTCTTTTCTATTCAACTTCCTTTTTTATTTAATTTCCAAACAGATCCTTAAGGTACATTGGTTTCTGGATTGAACTTCCATTTTTAATTTTATGAAACTTTCACTTTTATTTTTATTCAACCTCCATTTTTAATAAATTTACTTTTCTATTAATCTTTCTTTTTTATTTAATTTCCAAATAGATCGTTAAGGTATAGTGGTTTCTTTAATGAACTTCCATTTTTTAATTGGAGTTTTCTTAAGTGTGCAAGTGCACACCATGTGCCACTTACACAAAAAGTGTAAGTGTAAGGTGTAAGTATAAGTATAAGGTGTAAGTGTAAGGTGTAAGTGTAAGGTGTAAGGTGTAAGTGGGTTGCACATGGTGTGCAACCTCAAAAAAGGTGTAAGTGTAAGGTTTAATTTTTTACAAAAAGTGTAAGTGTAAGGTGTAAGTGTAAGGTATAAGGTGTAAGGTGTAAGTTGCACACCATAACCAAACCCTTTTTAATTTTCTACAACTTCCATTTTTATTTTTATTTAAATTCCTTTTTTATTCAAGTTTTTTTCGACTCAACATCATTTTTTACGTAATTTCCAAGTAGATCGTTAAGGTATAGTGGTTTCTGCATTGAACTTCCATTTTTAATTTTCTGCAACTTCCATTTTTATTTTTATACAACTTCCTTTTTTTTTCAATTTACTTTTCTACTCAAGTTTCTTTTTTTTTGTAATTTCGAAATAGATCGTTAAGGTATAGTGGTTTCTGGATTGAGCTTCCATTTTTAATTTTCTGCAACTTCCATTTTTATTTTTATTCAACTTACATTTTTATTCAATTTACGTTTCTATAAAACTTCCTTTTTTCTTTAACTTCCAAATAGATCCATAAGGTATATTGGTTTCTTAAATAAACTTCCATTTTTAATTTTCTGCAACTTCCATTTTTATTTTTATTCAACTTCCATTTTTATTCAAGTTATTTTTCTATTCAACTTTTTTTTTTATTTCATTTCCAAATAGATTGTTAAGGTATAGTGGTTTCTTGAATGAACTACCATTTTTAATTTTCTGCAACTTACATTTTTATTCTTATTGAACTTCCTTTTTTAATCAGTTTCTTTTCTACTCAACTTGCTTTTTTATTTAATTTCCAAATAGATCGTTAAGGTATAGTTGTTTCTGGATTGAACTTTCATTTTTAATTTTATGCAACTTTCATTTTTATTTTTATTCAACTTCCATTTTTATTCAATTTACTTTTCTATTGAACTTCCTTTTTTATTTAATTTCCAAATAGATCGTTAAGTTATAGTGGTTTCATGAATGAACTTTCATTTTTAATTTTTTGCAACCTCCATTTTTATTTTTATTCGACTTCCATTATTATTCAAGTTATTTTTCTATTCAACTTCATTTTTTATTTAATTTGCAAATAGATCGTTAAGGTATAGTTGTTTCTTGAATGAACTTCCATTTTTAATTTTCTGCAACTTCAATTTTTTTTCTTATTTAACTTCCTTTTTCCATCAGTTTCTTTTCTACTCAACTTCCTTTTTTATTTAATTTCCAAGTAGATCGTTAAGGTATAATGGTTTCTGGATTGAACTTTCATTTTTAATTTTATGCAACTTTCATTTTTATTTTTATTCAACTTCAATTTTTATTCAATTTACTTTTCTATTAAACTTCCTTTTTTACTTAATTTCCAAATAAATCGTTAAAATATATTGGTTTCTTTAATGAACTTCCATTTTTAATTTTCTGTAATTTCCATTTTTATTTTTATTCGACTTCCATTTTTATTCAAGTTATTTTTCTATTTAACTTCCTTTTTTATTTAATTTTCAAATAAATCGTTAAGGTATAGTGGTTTTTTGAATGAACTTCCATTTTTAATTTTCTGCAACTTCCATTTTTATTCTTATTTAACTTCCTTTTTGAATTTGTTTCTTTTCTACTCAACTTCTTTTTTATTTAACTTCCAAATAGATCGTTAAGGTATAGTGGTTTCTGGATTGAACTTTCATTTTTAATTTTATGCAACTTTCATTTTTATTTTTATTCAACTTCCATTTTTATTCAATTTAATTTTCTATTAAACATCCTTTTTTATTTAATTTCCAAATAGATCGTTAAGGTATAGTGGTTTCTTGAATGAACTTCCATTTTTAATTTTCTGCAACTTCCATTTTTATTTTTATTCGACTTCCTTTTTTATTCAAGTTATTTTTCTATTCAACTTCCTTTTTTAATTAATTTCCAAATAGATCGTTAAGGTATAGTGGTTTCTTGGATGAACTTCCAATTTTAATTTTCTGCAACTTCCATTTCTATTTCTATTCAACTTCTTTTTTTATTCAAGTTTCTTTTCTATTCAACTTCCTTTTTTATTTAATTTCCAAATAGATCGTTAAGGTATACTGGTTTCTGGATTGAACTTCCATTTTTAATTTTATGAAACTTTCACTTTTATTTTTATTCAACCTCCATTTTTAATCAATTTACTTTTCTATTAATCTTCTTTTTTATTTAATTTCCAAATAAATCGTTAAGGTATAGTGGTTTTTTTAATGAACTTCCATTTTTAATTTTATGGAACTTCCATTTTTATTTTTTTTCAGCTTCCATTTTTATACAAGTTATTTTTCTCATCAACTTCCTTTCTTATTTAACTTCAAAATAGATCGTTAAGGTATAGTGGTTTCTTGAATGTACTTCCATTTTTAATTTTCTGCAACTTCCATTTTTATTTTTATTTAAATTCCTTTTTTATTCAAGTTTCTTTTCGACTCAACTTCCTTTTTTATGTAATTTCCAAATAAATCGTTAAGGTATAATGGTTTCTGGATTGAACTTCCATTTTCTATTTTCTGCAACTTCCATTTTTATTTTTATTCAATTTCCATTTTTATTCAATTTACTTTTCTAGAAAACTTCCTTTTTTATTTAATTTCCAAATAGATCCTTAAGGTATATTGGTTTCTTGAATGAACTTCCATTTTTAATTTTCTGCAACTTCCATTTTTATTTCTATTCGACTGCCATTTTTATTCAAGTTATTTTTCTATTCTAATTCTTTTTTTTATTTCATTTCCAAATAGATCGTTAAAGTTTAGTGGTTTCTTGAATCAACTACCATTTTTAATTTTCTGCAACTTCCATTTTTATTCTTATTTAACTTCCTTTTTCAATCAGTTTCTTTTCTACTCAACTTCCTTTTTCATTTAATTTCCAAATAGGTCGTTAAGGTATAGTGGTTTCTGGATTGAACTTTCATTTTTAATTTTATGCAAATTTCATTTTTATTTTTATTCAACTTCCATTTTTATTCAATTTACTTTTCTATAAAACTTCCTTTTTTATTTAATTTCCAAATAGATCCTTAAGGTATATTGGTTTCTTGAATGAACTTCCATTTTTAATTTTCTGCAACTTCCAATTTTATTTCTATTCGACTTTCATTTTTATTCAAGTTATTTTTCTATTCAAATTCTTTTTTTATTTCATTTCCAAATAGATCGTTAAAGTTTAGTGGTTTTTTGAATGAACTACCAATTTTAATTTTTTGCAACTTCCATTTTTATTCTTATTTAACTTCCTTTTTCAATCAGTTTCTCTTCTACTCAACTTCCTATTTTATTTAATTTCCAAATAGGTCGTTAAGGTATAGTGGTTTCTAGATTGAACTTTCATTTTTAATTTTATGCAACTTTCATTTTTAATTTTATGCAACTTCCATTTTTATTCAATTTACTTTTCTATCAAACTTCCTTTTTTATTTAATTTCCAAATAGATCGTTAAAATATAGTGGTTTCTTGAATGAACTTCCATTTTTAATTTTCTGTAACATCCATTTTTATTTTTATTCGACTTCCATTTTTAGTCAAGTTATTTTTCTATTTAACTTCCTTTTTTATTTAATTTTACAATAGATAGTTAAGGTATAGTGGTTTTTTGAATGAACTTCAATTTTTAATTTTCTGAAACTTCCATTTTTATTCTTATTTAACTTCCTATTTCAATCAGTTTCTTTTCTACTCAACTTCCTTTTTTAATTAATTTCCAAATAGATCGTTAAGGTATAGTGGTTTCTGGATTGAACTTTCATTTTTAATTTTATGCAACTTTCATTTTTATTTTTATTCAACTTCCATTTTTATTCAATTTACTTTTCTATTAAACTTCCTTTTCTATTTAATTTCCAAATAGATCGTTAAGGTATAGTGGTTTCTTGAATGAACTTCCATTTTTAATTTTCTGGAACTTTCATTTTTAATTTTCTGCAACTTTCATTTTTAATTTTCTGCAACTTCCATTTTTATTCAAGTTCTTTTTCTATTCAACTTCCTTTTTTAATTAATTTCCAAACAGATCGTTAAGGTATAGTGGTTTCTTGAATGAACTTCCAATTTTAATTTTCTGCAACTTCCATTTCTATTTCTATTCAACTTCTTTTTTTATTCAAGTCTCTTTTCTATTCAACTTCCTTTTTTATTTAATTTCCAAATAGATCGTTAAGGTATACTGGTTTCTGGATTGAACTTCCATTTTTAATTTTATGAAACTTTTCACTTTTATTTTTATTCAACCTCCATTTTTAATCAATTTACTTTTCTATTAATCTTCCTTTTTTATTTAATTTCCAAATAGATCGTTAAGGTATAGTAGTTTTTTTAATGAACTTCCATTTTTATTTTTTTTCAGCTTCCATTTTTATACAAGTTATTTTTCTATTCAACTTCCTTTTTTATTTAACTTCCAAATAGATCGTTAAGGTATAGTGGTTTCTTGAATGTACTTCCATTTTTAATTTTCTAAAACTTCCATTTTTATTTTTATTTAACTTCCTTTTTCAATCAGTTTGTTTTCTACTCAACTTCCTTTTTTATGTAATTTCCAAATAAATCGTTAAGGTATAGTGGTTTCTGGATTGAACTTCCATTTTTTATTTTCTGCAATTTCCATTTTTATTTTTATTCAACTTCCATTTTTATTCAATTTACTTTTCTATAAAACTTCCTTTTTTATTTAATTTCCAAATAGATCCTTAAGGTATATTGGTTTCTTGAATGAACTTCCATTTTTAATTTTCTGCAACTTCCATTTTTATTTCTATTCGACTTCCATTTTTATTCAAGTTATTTTTCTATTCAAATTCTTTTTTTTATTTCATTTCCAAATAGATCGTTAAAGTTTAGTGGGTTCTTGAATGAACTACCAATTTTAATTTTCTGCAACTTCCATTTTTATTCTTATTTAACTTCCTTTTTCAATCAGTATCTTTTCTACTCAACTTCCTTTTTTATTTAATTTCCAAATAGATCGTTAAGGTATAGTGGTTTCTGGATTGAACTTTCATTTTTAATTTTATGCAACTTTCATTTTAATTTTTATTCAACTTTCATTTTTATTCAGTTTACTTTTCTATTAAACTTCCTTTTTTATTTAATTTCCAAATAGATCGTTAAAATATAGTGGTTTCTTGAATGAACTTCCATTTTTAATTTTCTGTAACTTCCATTTTTATTTTTATTCGACTTCCATTTTTATTCAAGTTATTTTTCTATTTAACTTCATTTTTTATTTCATTTTCAAATAGATCGTTAAGGTATAGTGGTTTTTTGAATGAACTTCCATTTTTATTCTTATTTAACTTCCTTTTTCAATCTGTTTCTTTTCTACTCAACTTCCTTTTTTATTTAACTTCCAAATAGATCGTTAAGGTATAGTGGTTTCTGGATTGAACTTTCATTTTTAATTTTTATTCAACTTCCATTTTAATTCAATTTAATTTTCTATTAAACTTCCTTTTTTATTTAATTTCCAAATAGATCGTTAAGGTATAGTGGTTTCTTGAATGAACTTCCATTTTTAATTTTCTGCAACTTCCACTTTTATTTTTATTCGACTTCCATTTTTATTCAAGTTATTTATCTATTCAACTTCCTTTTTTAATTAATTTGCAAATAGATCGTTAAGGTATAGTGGTTTCTTGAATGAACTTCCAATTTTAATTTTCTGCAACTTCCATTTCTATTTCTATTCAACTTCTTTTTTTATTCAAGTTTCTTTTCTATTCAACTTCCTTTTTTATTTAATTTCCAAATAGATCGTTAAGGTATACTGGTTTCTGGATTGAACTTCCATTTTTAAATTTATGAAACTTTCACTTTTATTTTTATTTAACCTCCATTTTTAATAAATTTACTTTTCTATTAATCTTCCTTTTTTATTTAATTTCCAAACAGATCGTTAAGGTATAGTAGTTTTTTAATAAACTTCTATTTTTATTTTTTTTCAGCTTCCATTTTTATACAAGTTATTTTTCAATTCAACTTCCTTTTTTATTTAACTTCCAAATAGATCGTTAAGGTATAGTGGTTTCTTGAATGTACTTCCATTTTTAATTTTCTAAAACTTCCATTTTTATTCTTATTTAACATCCTTTTTCAATCAGTATCTTTTCTACTCAACTTCCTTTTTTATTTAATTTCCAAATAGATCGTTAAGGTATAGTGGTTTTTGGATTGAACTTTCATTTTTAATTTTATTCAACTTTCATTTTTATTTTTATTCAACTTTCATTTTTATTCAATTTACATTTCTATTAAACTTCCTTTTTTATTTAATTTCCAAATAGATCGTTAAAATATAGTGGTTTCTTGAATGAACTTCCATTTTTAATTTTCTGTAACTTCCATTTTTATTTTTATCCGACTTCCATTTTTATTCAAGTTATTTTTCTATTTAACTTCCTTTTTTATTTCATTTTCAAATAGATCGTTAAGGTATAGTGGTTTTTTGAATGAACTTCCATATTTATTCTTATTTAACTTCCTTTTTCAATCTGTTTCTTTTCTACTCAACTTCCTTTTTTATTTAACTTCCAAATAGATCGTTAAGGTATAGTGGTTTCTGGATTGAACTTTCATTTTTAATTTTTATTCAACTTCCATTTTAATTCCATTTAATTTTCTATTAAACTTCCTTTTTTATTTAATTTCCAAATAGATCGTTAAGGTATAGTGGTTTCTTGAATGAACTTCCATTTTTAATTTTCTGCAACTTCCACTTTTATTTTTATTCGACTTCCATTTTTATTCAAGTTATTTATCTATTCAACTTCCTTTTTTAATTAATTTGCAAATAGATCGTTAAGGTATAGTGGTTTCTTGAATGAACTTCCAATTTTAATTTTCTGCAACTTCCATTTCTATTTCTATTCAACTTCTTTTTTTATTCAAGTTTCTTTTCTATTCAACTTCCTTTTTTATTTAATTTCCAAATAGATCGTTAAGGTATACTGGTTTCTGGATTGAACTTCCATTTTTAATTTTATGAAACTTTCACTTTTATTTTTATTTAACCTCCATTTTTAATAAATTTACTTTTCTATTAATCTTCCTTTTTTATTTAATTTCCAAATAGATCGTTAAGGTATAGTAGTTTTTTTAATAAACTTCTATTTTTATTTTTTTTCAGCTTCCATTTTTATACAAGTTATTTTTCAATTCAACTTCCTTTTTTATTTAACTTCCAAATAGATCGTTAAGGTATAGTGGTTTCTTGAATGTACTTCCATTTTTAATTTTCTAAAACTTCCATTTTTATTCTTATTTAACTTCCTTTTTCAATCAGTATCTTTTCTACTCAACTTCCTTTTTTATTTAATTTCCAAATAGATCGTTAAGGTATAGTGGTTTCTGGATTGAACTTTCATTTTTAATTTTATGCAACTTTCATTTGTATTTTTATTCAACTTTCATTTTTATTCAATTTACTTTTCTATTAAACTTCCTTTTTTATTTAATTTCCAAATAGATCGTTAAAATATAGTGGTTTCTTGAATGAACTTCCATTTTTAATTTTCGGTAACTTCCATTTTTATTTTTATTCGACTTCCATTTTTATTCAAGTTATTTTTCTATTTAACTTCCTTTTTAATTTCATTTTCAAATAAATCGTTAAGGTATAGTGGTTTTTTGAATGAACTTCCATTTTTATTCTTATTTAACTTCCTTTTTCAATCTGTTTCTTTTCTACTCAACTTCTTTTTTTATTTAACTTCCAAATAGATCGTTAAGGTATAGTGGTTTCTGGATTGAACTTTCATTTTTAATTTTTATTCAACTTCCATTTTAATTCAATTTAATTTTCTATTAAACTTCCTTTTTTATTTAATTTCCAAATAGATCGTTAAGGTATAGTGGTTTCTTGAATGAACTTCCATTTTTAATTTTTTGCAACTTCCACTTTTATTTTTATTCGACTTCCATTTTTATTCAAGTTATTTATCTATTCAACTTCCTTTTTTAATTAATTTGCAAATAGATCGTTAAGGTATAGTGGTTTCTTGAATGAACTTGCAATTTTAATTTTCTGCAACTTCCATTTCTATTTCTATTCAACTTCTTTTTTTATTCAAGTTTCTTTTCTATTCAACTTCCTTTTTTATTTAATTTCCAAATAGATCGTTAAGGTATACTGGTTTCTGGATTGAACTTCCATTTTTAATTCTATGAAACTTTCACTTTTATTTTTATTTAACCTCCATTTTTAATAAATTTACTTTTCTATTAATCTTCCTTTTTTATTTAATTTCCAAATAGATCGTTAAGGTATAGTAGTTTTTTTAATAAACTTCTATTTTTATTTTTTTTCAGCTTCCATTTTCATACAAGTTATTTTTCAATTCAACATCCTTTTTTATTTAACTTCCAAATAGATCGTTAAGGTATAGTGGTTTCTTGAATGTACTTCCATTTTTAATTTTCTAAAACTTCCATTTTTATTCTTATTTGACTTCCTTTTTCAATCAGTATCTTTTCTACTCAACTTCCTTTTTTATTTAATTTCCAAATAGATCGTTAAGGTATAGTGGTTTCTGGATTGAACTTTCATTTTTAATTTTATGCAACTTTCATTTTTATTTTTATTCAACTTTCATTTTTATTCAATTTACTTTTCTATTAAACTTCCTTTTTTATTTAATTTCCAAATAGATCGTTAAAATATAGTGGTTTCTTGAATGAACTTCCATTTTTAATTTTCTGTAACTTCCATTTTTATTTTTATTCGACTTACATTTTTATTCAAGTTATTTTTCTATTTAACTTCCTTTTTTATTTCATTTTCAAATAAATCGTTAAGGTATAGTGGTTTTTTGAATGAACTTCCATTTTTATTCTTATTTAACTTCCTTTTTCAATCTGTTTCTTTTCTACTCAACTTCCTTTTTATTTAACTTCCAAATAGATCGTTAAGGTATAGTGGTTTCTGGATTGAACTTTCATTTTTAATTTTTATTCAACTTCCATTTTAATTCAATTTAATTTTCTATTAAACTTCCTTTTTTATTTAATTTCCAAATAGATCGTTAAGGTATAGTGGTTTCTTGAATGAACTTCCATTTTTAATTTTCTGCAACTTCCACTTTTATTTTTATTCGACTTCCATTTTTATTCAAGTTATTTATCTATTCAACTTCCTTTTTTAATTAATTTGCAAATAGATCGTTAAGGTATAGTGGTTTCTTGAATGAACTTCCAATTTTAATTTTCTGCAACTTCCATTTCTATTTCTATTCAACTTCTTTTTTTATTCAAGTTTCTTTTCTATTCAACTTCCTTTTTTATTTAATTTCCAAATAGATCGTTAAGGTATACTGGTTTCTGGATTGAACTTCCATTTTTAAATTTATGAAACTTTCACTTTTATTTTTATTTAACCTCCATTTTTAATAAATTTACTTTTCTATTAATCTTCCTTTTTTATTTAATTTCCAAACAGATCGTTCAGGTATAGTAGTTTTTTAATAAACTTCTATTTTTATTTTTTTTCAGCTTCCATTTTTATACAAGTTATTTTTCAATTCAACTTCCTTTTTTATTTAACTTCCAAATAGATCGTTAAGGTATAGTGGTTTCTTGAATGTACTTCCATTTTTAATTTTCTAAAACTTCCATTTTTATTCTTATTTAACATCCTTTTTCAATCAGTATCTTTTCTACTCAACTTCCTTTTTTATTTAATTTCCAAATAGATCGTTAAGGTATAGTGGTTTTTGGATTGAACTTTCATTTTTAATTTTATGCAACTTTCATTTTTATTTTTATTCAACTTTCATTTTTATTCAATTTACATTTCTATTAAACTTCCTTTTTTATTTAATTTCCAAATAGATCGTTAAAATATAGTGGTTTCTTGAATGAACTTCCATTTTTAATTTTCTGTAACTTCCATTTTTATTTTTATTCGACTTCCATTTTTATTCAAGTTATTTTTCTATTTAACTTCCTTTTTTATTTCATTTTCAAATAGATCGTTAAGGTATAGTGGTTTTTTGAATGAACTTCCATTTTTATTCTTATTTAACTTCCTTTTTCAATCTGTTTCTTTTCTACTCAACTTCCTTTTTTATTTAACTTCCAAATAGATCGTTAAGGTATAGTGGTTTCTGGATTGAACTTTCATTTTTAATTTTTATTCAACTTCCATTTTAATTCAATTTAATTTTCTATTAAACTTCCTTTTTTTTTTTAATTTCCAAATAGATCGTTAAGGTATAGTGGTTTCTTGAATGAACTTCCATTTTTAATTTTCTGCAACTTCCACTTTTATTTTTATTCGACTTCCATTTTTATTCAAGTTATTTATCTATTCAACTTCCTTTTTTAATTAATTTGCAAATAGATCGTTAAGGTATAGTGGTTTCTTGAATGAACTTCCAATTTTAATTTTCTGCAACTTCCATTTCTATTTCTATTCAACTTCTTTTTTTATTCAAGTTTCTTTTCTATTCAACTTCCTTTTTTATTTAATTTCCAAATAGATCGTTAAGGTATACTGGTTTCTGGATTGAACTTCCATTTTTAATTTTATGAAACTTTCACTTTTATTTTTATTTAACCTCCATTTTTAATAAATTTACTTTTCTATTAATCTTCCTTTTTTATTTAATTTCCAAATAGATCGTTAAGGTATAGTAGTTTTTTTAATAAACTTCTATTTTTATTTTTTTTCAGCTTCCATTTTTATACAAGTTATTTTTCAATTCAACTTCCTTTTTTATTTAACTTCCAAATAGATCGTTAAGGTATAGTGGTTTCTTGAATGTACTTCCATTTTTAATTTTCTAAAACTTCCATTTTTATTCTTATTTAACTTCCTTTTTCAATCAGTATCTTTTCTACTCAACTTCCTTTTTTATTTAATTTCCAAATAGATCGTTAAGGTATAGTGGTTTCTGGATTGAACTTTCATTTTTAATTTTATGCAACTTTCATTTGTATTTTTATTCAACTTTCATTTTTATTCAATTTACTTTTCTATTAAACTTCCTTTTTTATTTAATTTCCAAATAGATCGTTAAAATATAGTGGTTTCTTGAATGAACTTCCATTTTTAATTTTCGGTAACTTCCATTTTTATTTTTATTCGACTTCCATTTTTATTCAAGTTATTTTTCTATTTAACTTCCTTTTTAATTTCATTTTCAAATAAATCGTTAAGGTATAGTGGTTTTTTGAATGAACTTCCATTTTTATTCTTATTTAACTTCCTTTTTCAATCTGTTTCTTTTCTACTCAACTTCTTTTTTTATTTAACTTCCAAATAGATCGTTAAGGTATAGTGGTTTCTGGATTGAACTTTCATTTTTAATTTTTATTCAACTTCCATTTTAATTCAATTTAATTTTCTATTAAACTTCCTTTTTTATTTAATTTCCAAATAGATCGTTAAGGTATAGTGGTTTCTTGAATGAACTTCCATTTTTAATTTTTTGCAACTTCCACTTTTATTTTTATTCGACTTCCATTTTTATTCAAGTTATTTATCTATTCAACTTCCTTTTTTAATTAATTTGCAAATAGATCGTTAAGGTATAGTGGTTTCTTGAATGAACTTGCAATTTTAATTTTCTGCAACTTCCATTTCTATTTCTATTCAACTTCTTTTTTTATTCAAGTTTCTTTTCTATTCAACTTCCTTTTTTATTTAATTTCCAAATAGATCGTTAAGGTATACTGGTTTCTGGATTGAACTTCCATTTTTAATTCTATGAAACTTTCACTTTTATTTTTATTTAACCTCCATTTTTAATAAATTTACTTTTCTATTAATCTTCCTTTTTTATTTAATTTCCAAATAGATCGTTAAGGTATAGTAGTTTTTTTAATAAACTTCTATTTTTATTTTTTTTCAGCTTCCATTTTCATACAAGTTATTTTTCAATTCAACATCCTTTTTTATTTAACTTCCAAATAGATCGTTAAGGTATAGTGGTTTCTTGAATGTACTTCCATTTTTAATTTTCTAAAACTTCCATTTTTATTCTTATTTGACTTCCTTTTTCAATCAGTATCTTTTCTACTCAACTTCTTTTTTTATTTAATTTCCAAATAGATCGTTAAGGTATAGTGGTTTCTGGATTGAACTTTCATTTTTAATTTTATGCAACTTTCATTTTTATTTTTATTCAACTTTCATTTTTATTCAATTTACTTTTCTATTAAACTTCCTTTTTTATTTAATTTCCAAATAGATCGTTAAAATATAGTGGTTTCTTGAATGAACTTCCATTTTTAATTTTCTGTAACTTCCATTTTTATTTTTATTCGACTTACATTTTTATTCAAGTTATTTTTCTATTTAACTTCCTTTTTTATTTCATTTTCAAATAAATCGTTAAGGTATAGTGGTTTTTTGAATGAACTTCCATTTTTATTCTTATTTAACTTCCTTTTTCAATCTGTTTCTTTTCTACTCAACTTCCTTTTTATTTAACTTCCAAATAGATCGTTAAGGTATAGTGGTTTCTGGATTGAACTTTCATTTTTAATTTTTATTCAACTTCCATTTTAATTCAATTTAATTTTCTATTAAACTTCCTTTTTTATTTAATTTCCAAATAGATCGTTAAGGTATAGTGGTTTCTTGAATGAACTTCCATTTTTAATTTTCTGCAACTTCCACTTTTATTTTTATTCGACTTCCATTTTTATTCAAGTTATTTATCTATTCAACTTCCTTTTTTAATTAATTTGCAAATAGATCGTTAAGGTATAGTGGTTTCTTGAATGAACTTCCAATTTTAATTTTCTGCAACTTCCATTTCTATTTCTATTCAACTTCTTTTTTTATTCAAGTTTCTTTTCTATTCAACTTCCTTTTTTATTTAATTTCCAAATAGATCGTTAAGGTATACTGGTTTCTGGATTGAACTTCCATTTTTAAATTTATGAAACTTTCACTTTTATTTTTATTTAACCTCCATTTTTAATAAATTTACTTTTCTATTAATCTTCCTTTTTTATTTAATTTCCAAACAGATCGTTAAGGTATAGTAGTTTTTTAATAAACTTCTATTTTTATTTTTTTTCAGCTTCCATTTTTATACAAGTTATTTTTCAATTCAACTTCCTTTTTTATTTAACTTCCAAATAGATCGTTAAGGTATAGTGGTTTCTTGAATGTACTTCCATTTTTAATTTTCTAAAACTTCCATTTTTATTCTTATTTAACATCCTTTTTCAATCAGTATCTTTTCTACTCAACTTCCTTTTTTATTTAATTTCCAAATAGATCGTTAAGGTATAGTGGTTTTTGGATTGAACTTTCATTTTTAATTTTATGCAACTTTCATTTTTATTCAATTTACATTTCTATTAAACTTCCTTTTTTATTTAATTTCCAAATAGATCGTTAAAATATAGTGGTTTCTTGAATGAACTTCCATTTTTAATTTTCTGTAACTTCCATTTTTATTTTTATTCGACTTCCATTTTTATTCAAGTTATTTTTCTATTTAACTTCCTTTTTTATTTCATTTTCAAATAGATCGTTAAGGTATAGTGGTTTTTTGAATGAACTTCCATTTTTATTCTTATTTAACTTCCTTTTTCAATCTGTTTCTTTTCTACTCAACTTCCTTTTTTATTTAACTTCCAAATAGATCGTTAAGGTATAGTGGTTTCTGGATTGAACTTTCATTTTTAATTTTTATTCAACTTCCATTTTAATTCAATTTAATTTTCTATTAAACTTCCTTTTTTTTTTAATTTCCGAATAGATCGTTAAGGTATAGTGGTTTCTTGAATGAACTTCCATTTTTAATTTTCTGCAACTTCCACTTTTATTTTTATTCGACTTCCATTTTTATTCAAGTTATTTATCTATTCAACTTCCTTTTTTAATTAATTTGCAAATAGATCGTTAAGGTATAGTGGTTTCTTGAATGAACTTCCAATTTTAATTTTCTGCAACTTCCATTTCTATTTCTATTCAACTTCTTTTTTTATTCAAGTTTCTTTTCTATTCAACTTCCTTTTTTATTTAATTTCCAAATAGATCGTTAAGGTATACTGGTTTCTGGATTGAACTTCCATTTTTAATTTTATGAAACTTTCACTTTTATTTTTATTTAACCTCCATTTTTAATAAATTTACTTTTCTATTAATCTTCCTTTTTTATTTAATTTCCAAATAGATCGTTAAGGTATAGTAGTTTTTTTAATAAACTTCTATTTTTATTTTTTTTCAGCTTCCATTTTTATACAAGTTATTTTTCAATTCAACTTCCTTTTTTATTTAACTTCCAAATAGATCGTTAAGGTATAGTGGTTTCTTGAATGTACTTCCATTTTTAATTTTCTAAAACTTCCATTTTTAATCTTATTTAACTTCCTTTTTCAATCAGTATCTTTTCTACTCAACTTCCTTTTTTATTTAATTTCCAAATAGATCGTTAAGGTATAGTGGTTTCTGGATTGAACTTTCATTTTTAATTTTATGCAACTTTCAT
This sequence comes from Camellia sinensis, assembly GCF_055761805.1. Classification (NCBI taxonomy): domain Eukaryota; kingdom Viridiplantae; phylum Streptophyta; class Magnoliopsida; order Ericales; family Theaceae; genus Camellia; species Camellia sinensis. The sequence continues at coordinate 7,083,690 of NC_138962.1, read as the reverse complement.
TTGTATTTTTATTCAACTTTCATTTTTATTCAATTTACTTTTCTATTAAACTTGCTTTTTTATTTAATTTCCAAATAGATCGTTAAAATATAGTGGTTTCTTGAATGAACTTCCATTTTTAATTTTCGGTAACTTCCATTTTTATTTTTATTCGACTTCCATTTTTATTCAAGTTATTTTTCTATTTAACTTCCTTTTTTATTTCATTTTCAAATAAATCGTTAAGGTATAGTGGTTTTTTGAATGAACTTCCATTTTTATTCTTATTTAACTTCCTTTTTCAATCTGTTTCTTTTCTACTCAACTTCCTTTTTTATTTAACTTCCAAATAGATCGTTAAGGTATAGTGGTTTCTGGATTGAACTTTCATTTTTAATTTTTATTCAACTTCCATTTTAATTCAATTTAATTTTCTATTAAACTTCCTTTTTTATTTAATTTCCAAATAGATCGTTAAGGTATAGTGGTTTCTTGAATGAACTTCCATTTTTAATTTTTTGCAACTTCCACTTTTATTTTTATTCGACTTCCATTTTTATTCAAGTTATTTATCTATTCAACTTCCTTTTTTAATTAATTTGCAAATAGATTGTTAAGGTATAGTGGTTTCTTGAATGAACTTCCAATTTTAATTTTCTGCAACTTCCATTTCTATTTCTATTCAACTTATTTTTTTATTCAAGTTTCTTTTCTATTCAACTTCCTTTTTTATTTAATTTCCAAATAGATCGTTAAGGTATACTGGTTTCTGGATTGAACTTCCATTTTTAATTTTATGAAACTTTCACTTTTATTTTTATTTAACCTCCATTTTTAATAAATTTACTTTTCTATTAATCTTCCTTTTTTATTTAATTTCCAAATAGATCGTTAAGGTATAGTAGTTTTTTTAATAAACTTCTATTTTTATTTTTTTTCAGCTTCCATTTTTATACAAGTTATTTTTCAATTCAACATCCTTTTTTATTTAACTTCCAAATAGATCGTTAAGGTATAGTGGTTTCTTGAATGTACTTCCATTTTTAATTTTCTAAAACTTCCATTTTTATTCTTATTTGACTTCCTTTTTCAATCAGTATCTTTTCTACTCAACTTCCTTTTTTATTTAATTTCCAAATAGATCGTTAAGGTATAGTGGTTTTTGGATTGAACTTTCATTTTTAATTTTATGCAACTTTCATTTTTATTTTTATTCAACTTTCATTTTTATTCAATTTACTTTTCTATTAAACTTCCTTTTTTATTTAATTTCCAAATAGATCGTTAAAATATAGTGGTTTCTTGAATGAACTTCCATTTTTAATTTTCTGTAACTTCCATTTTTATTTTTATTCGACTTACATTTTTATTCAAGTTATTTTTCTATTTAACTTCCTTTTTTATTTCATTTTCAAATAAATCGTTAAGGTATAGTGGTTTTTTGAATGAACTTCCATTTTTATTCTTATTTAACTTCCTTTTTCAATCTGTTTCTTTTCTACTCAACTTCCTTTTTATTTAACTTCCAAATAGATCGTTAAGGTATAGTGGTTTCTGGATTGAACTTTCATTTTTAATTTTTATTCAACTTCCATTTTAATTCAATTTAATTTTCTATTAAACTTCCTTTATTATTTAATTTCCAAATAGATCGTTAAGGTATAGTGGTTTCTTGAATGAACTTCCATTTTTAATTTTTTGCAACTTCCACTTTTATTTTTATTCGACTTCCATTTTTATTCAAGTTATTTATCTATTCAACTTCCTTTTTTAATTAATTTGCAAATAGATCGTTAAGGTATAGTGGTTTCTTGAATGAACTTCCAATTTTAATTTTCTGCAACTTCCATTTCTATTTCTATTCAACTTCTTTTTTTATTCAAGTTTCTTTTCTATTCAACTTCCTTTTTTATTTAATTTCCAAATAGATCGTTAAGGTATACTGGTTTCTGGATTGAACTTCCATTTTTAATTTTATGAAACTTTCACTTTTATTTTTATTTGACCTCCATTTTTAATAAATTTACTTTTCTATTAATCTTCCTTTTTTATTTAATTTCCAAATAGATCGTTAAGGTATAGTAGTTTTTTTAATAAACTTCTATTTTTATTTTTTTTCAGCTTCCATTTTTATACAAGTTATTTTTCAATTCAACTTCCTTTTTTATTTAACTTGCAAATAGATCGTTAAGGTATATTGGTTTCTTGAATGTACTTCCATTTTTAATTTTCTAAAACTTCCATTTTTATTTTTATTTAAATTCCTTTTTTATTCAAGTTTCTTTTCGACTCAACTTCCTTTTTTATGTAATTTCCAAATAAATCGTTAAGGTATAGTGGTTTCTGGATTGAACTTCCATTTTTTATTTTCTGCAACTTCCATTTTTATTTTTATTCAACTTCCATTTTTATTCAATTTACTTTTCTATAAAACTTCCTTTTTTATTTAATTTCCAAATAGATCCTTAAGGTATAATGGTTTCTCGAATGAACTTCCATTTTTAATTTTCTGCAACTTCCATTTTTATTTTTATTCGACTTCCATTTTTATTCAAGTTATTTTTCTATTTAACTTCCTTTTTTATTTAATTTTCAAATAAATCGTTAAGGTATAGTGGTTTTTTGGATGAACTTCCATTTTTAATTTTCTGCAACTTCCATTTTTATTCTTATTTAACTTCCTTTTCGAATCTGTTTCTTTTCTACTCAACTTCCTTTTTTATTTAACTTACAAATAGATCGTTAAGGTATAGTGGTTTGTGGATTGAACTTTCATTTTTAATTTTATGCAGCTTTCATTTTTATTTTTATTCAACTTCCATTTTTATTCAATTTAATTTTCTATTAAACTTCCTTTTTTATTTAATTTCCAAATAGATCGTTAAGGTATTGTGGTTTCTTGAATGAACTTCCATTTTTAATTTTCTGCAACTTCCATTTTTATTTTTATTCGACTTCCATTTTTATTCAAGTTATTTTTCTATTCAACTTCCTTTTTTAATTAATTTCCAAATAGATCGTTAAAGTATAGTGGTTTCATGAATGAACTTCCAATTTTAATTTTTTGCAACTTCCATTTCTATTTCTATTCAACTTCTTTTTTTATTCAAGTTTCTTTTCTATTATACTTCCTTTTTTATTTAATTTCCAAATAGATCGTTAAGGTCTACTGGTTTCTGGATTGAACTTCCATTTTTAATTTTATGAAACTTTCACTTTTATTTTTATTCAACCTCCATTTTTAATCAATTTACTTTTCTATTAATCTTCTTTTTTATTTAATTTCCAAATAAATCGTTAAGGTATAGTGGTTTTTTTAATGAACTTCCATTTTTAATTTTATGGAACTTCCATTTTTATTTTTTTTCAGCTTCCATTTTTATACAAGTTATTTTTCTATTCAACTTCCTTTTTTATTTAACTTCCAAATAGATCGTTAAGGTATAGTGGTTTCCTGAATGTACTTCCATTTTTAATTTTCTGCAACTTCCATTTTTATTTTTATTTAAATTCCTTTTTTATTCAAGTTTCTTTTCGACTCAACTTCCTTTTTTATGTAATTTCCAAATAAATCGTTAAGGTATAGTGGTTTCTGGATTGAACTTCCATTTTTTATTTTCTGCAACTTCCATTTTTATTTCTATTCAACTTCCATTTTTATTCAATTTACTTTTCTATAAAACTTCCTTTTCTATTTAATTTCCAAATTTATCCTTAAGGTATATTGGTTTCTTGAATGAACTTCCATTTTTAATTTTCAGCAACTTCCATTTTTATTTCTATTCGACTTCCATTTTTATTGAAGTTATTTTTCTATTCAAATTCATTTTTTATTTCATTTCCAAATAGATCGTTAAAGTTTAGTGGTTTCTTGAATGAATTACCATTTTTAATTTTCTGCAACTTCCATTTTTATTCTTATTTAACTTCCTTTTTCAATCAGTTTCTTTTCTACTCAACTTCCTTTTTTATTTAATTTCCAAATAGATCGTTAAGTTATAGTGGTTTTTGGATTGAACTTTCATTTTTAATTTTATGCAACTTTCATTTTTATTTTTATTCAACTTCCATTTTTATTCAATTTAATTTTCTATTAAACTTCCTTTTTTATTTAATTTCCAAATAGATCGTTAAGGTATAGTGGTTTTTTGAATGAACTTCCATTTTTAATTTTCTGCAACTTCCATTTTTATTTTTATTCGACTTCCATTTTTATTCAAGTTATTTTTCTATTCAACTTCATTTTTTAATTAATTTCCAGATAGATCGTTAAGGTATAGTGGTTTCTTGAATGAACTTCCAATTTAATTTTCGGCAACTTCCATTTCTATTTCTATTCAACTTCTTTTTTTATTCATGTTTCTTTTCTATTCAACTTCCTTTTTTATTTAATTTCCAAATAGATCGGTAAGGTATACTGGTGTCTGGATTGAACTTCCATTTTTAATTTTATGAAACTTTCACTTTTATTTTTATTCAACCTCCATTTTTAATCAATTTACTTTTCTATTAACCTTCCTTTTTTATTTAATTTCCAAATAGATCGTCAAGGTATAGTGGTTTCTTTAATGAACTTCCATTTTTAATTTTATGGAACTTCCATTTTTATTTTTATTCGGCTTCCATTTTTATTCAAGTTATTTTTCTATTCAACTTCCTTTTTTATTTAACTTCCAAATAGATCATAGAGGTATAGTGGTTTCTTGAATGAACTTCCATTTTTAATTTTCTGCAACTTCCATTTCTACTTCTATTCAACTTCTTTTTTTATTCAAGTTTCTTTTCTATTCAACTTCCTTTTTTATTTAATTTCCAAATAGATCGTTAAGGTATACTGGTTTCTGGATTGAACTTCCATTTTTAATTTTATGAAACTTTCACTTTTTTTTTCAATCAACCTCCATTTTTAATCAATTTACTTTTCTATTAATCTTCCTTTTTTATTTAATTTCCAAATAGATCGTTAAGGTATAGTAGTTTTTTTAATGAACTTCCATTTTTAATTTTATGGAACTTCCATTTTTATTTTTTTTCAGCTTCCATTTTTATACAAGTTATTTTTCTATTCAACTTCCTTTTTTATTTAACTTCCAAATAGATCGTTAAGGTATAGTGGTTTCTTGAATGTACTTCCATTTTTAATTTTCTGCAACTTTCATTTTTATTTTTATTTAAATTCCTTTTTTATTCAAGTTTCTTTTCGACTCAACTTCCTTTTTTATGTAATTTCCAAATAAATCATTAAGGTATAGTGGTTTCTGGATTGAACTTCCATTTTTTATTTTCTGCAACTTCCATTTTTATTTTTATTCAACTTCTATTTTTATTCAATTTACATTTCTATAAAACTTCCTTTTTTATTTAATTTCCAAACAGATCCTTAAGGTATATTGGTTTCATGAATGAACTTCCATTTTTAATTTTCTGCAACTTCCATTTTTATTTTTATTCGACTTCCATTTTTATTGAAGTTATTTTTCTAATCAACTTCTTTTTTTTATTTCATTTCCAAATAGATCGTTAAGGTATAGTGGTTTCTTGAATGAACTACCATTTTCAATTTTCTGCAACTTCCAGTTTTATTCTTATTTAACTTCCTTTTTCAATCAGTTTCTTTTCTGCTCAGCTTCCTTTTTTATTTAATTTCCAAATAGATCGTTAAGGTATAGTGGTTTCTGGATTGAACTTTCATTTTTAATTTTATGCAACTTTCATTTTTAATTTTATTCAACTTTCATTTTTATTCAATTTACTTTTCTATTGAACTTCTTTTTTTATTTAAATTCCAAATATATCGTTAAGGTATAGTGGTTTCATGAGTGAACATCCATTTTTAATTTTATTCGACTTCCATTTTTATTCAAGTTATTTTTCTATTCGACTTCATTTTTTATTTAATTTACAAATAGATCATTAAGGTATAGTGGTTTCTTGAATGAACTTCCACTTTTAATTTTCTACAACTTCCATTTTTATTCTTATTTATCTTCCTTTTTCCATCAGTTTCTTTTCTACTCAACTTCCTTTTTTATTTAATTTCCAAATAGATCGTTAAGGTATAGTGTTTTTTGGATTGAACTTTCATTTTTAATTTTATGCAACTTTCATTTTTATTTTTATTCAACTTCCATTTTAATTCAATTTACTTTTCTATTAAACTTCCTTTTATATTTAATTTCCAAATAGATCGTTAAGGTATAGTGGTTTCTTGAATGAACTTCCATTTTTAATTTTCTGCAACTTCCTTTTTTATTTTTATTCGACTTCCATTTTCATTCAAGTTATTTTTCTATTCAACTTCCTTTTTTAATTAATTTCCAAACAGATCGTTAAGGTATAGTGGTTTCTTGAATGAACTTCCAATTTTAATTTTTTGCAACTTCCATTTTTATTTCTATTCAACTTCTTTTTTTATTTAATTTCCAAATAGATCGTTAATGTATACTGGTTTCTGGATTGAACTTCCATTTTTAATTTTATGAAACTTTCACTTTTGTTTTTATTCAACTTCCATTTTTAATCAATTTACTTTTCTATTAATCTTCCTTTTTTATTTAATTTCCAAATAGATCGTTAAGGTATAGTGGTTTATTTAATGAACTTCAATTTTTAATTTTATGGAACTTCCATTTTTATTTTTATTCAGCTTCCATTTTTATTCAAGTTATTTTTCTATTCAACTTCCGTTTTTATTTAACTTCCAAATAGATCGTTAAGGTATAGTGATTTCTTGAATCAACTTCCATTTTTAATTTTCTGCAACTTCCATTTTTATTTTTATTTAACTTCCTTTTTTATTCAAGTTTTGTTTCTACTCAAGTTCCTTTTTTGTGTAATTTCCAAATAGATCGTTAAGGTATAGTTGTTTCTGGATTGAACTTCCATTTTTATTTTTATTCAACTTCCATTTTTATTCAATTTACTTTTCTATAAAACTTCCTTTTTTATTTAATTTGCAAATAGATCCTTAAGGCATATTGGTTTCTTGAATGAACTTCCATTTTTAATTTTCTGCAACTTTCATTTTTCTATTTAGCTACCTTTTTTATGTAATTTCCAAATAGATCGTTAAGGTATAGTGGTTTTTTAAATGAACTTCCATTTTTAATTTTTTATAACTTCCATTTTTATTCTTATTTAACTTCCTTTTTCAATCAGTTTCTTTTCTACCCAATTTCCTTTTTTATTTAATTTCGAAATAGATCGTTAAGGTATAGTGGTTTCTGGATTGAACTTTCGTTTTTAATTTTATGCAACTTTCATTTTTATTTTTATTCAACTTCCATTTTAATTCAATTTACTTTTCTATTAAACTTCCTTTTTTATTTAATTTCCAAATAGATCGTTAAGGTATAGTGGTTTCTTGAATGAACTTCCATTTTTAATTTTCTACAACTTCCATTTTTATTTTTATTTGACTTCCATTTTTATTCAAGTTATTTTTCTATTCAACATCCTTTTTTAATTAATTTCTAAATAGATCGTTAAGGTATAGTGGTTTTGTCACGCCCCCAAACCGCCCCTAGTAGTTTGGTGCCGTGATGGCCAGTAATCCGAGATTACCGAAGGCCGACTTACAAGAATCACACACAATCAGAGTATAAAATATGGGGCTTACAAGTGCGGAAGCTACACATATACATATACTGAATCTAATAGTCCATGAGAGTCGTGCTTAAGTCCAATGAAATTACATACATTTTTACAAAGTCTTACAACTTAGATACAATAAGGGAATGAGATACAAAATACATCTTGACCAAAAGGCTTCTCAAGCCGACATATACAAGTACACATGAAATATAGACTAAGAAGCATAATCTTCAAGATGGTGCAAAATGCTAATCCAAAACACGTCGGGAATGCACCCAAAAACACATCGGCTACACGTCTAGGCCTCATTGCCTTCTTGCTCATCACCTACGTATATATAGAGAGGGTGAGCTTGGATACTTAGTGAATGATATTAGAAATAAAGGTTTTGCATGATTGATATCCAAGATTTCTTTCAAAACAATACATAGCATACTTTACAATCAAGGGGGAAATCAAGTTCATTGCCGGCCTTTCAAGTTCTTTGGATGTTATTACATCTACTTAATACAAGGGGGTGATGACAATTCCAAGACAAGAGTGCAGTTGCATTATAGTCCCCTGCAACTAAGGACTTTCAAGACAAGAGTGTAGTTGCATTATAGTCCCCTGCAGCTAAGGACTTTCAAGACAAGAGTGCAGTTGCATTATAGTCCCCTGCAGCTAAGGACTTTCAAGAAATGTCATCAAAACAAGATAGTGTTTAATATACAAGTACGGATAGTCATTCATGCTAGATCAAGTACTTTTCAAAACAAGGCAAGACGAGATTTATGAAAGCAAGTGTAACATAGCTTTATTAGAAATACCACTCACAATATGGATGTTCAATCATAATCTGTCATCACAAATCTGGGATTTTCGTGCTATGAGTTTGAAAACATGGACCTGGGTACCCGTACTTGGAATTCTTGCGGAAATAAACACAAAAACATGATTCTTTATGCAAGTTTTCGGATCAAAACAAGACTTTCTTGAAGAACACATGAATGTCATTTTCTCTTTCCAAAATCGAACTTCAAAACAATGCATGGCTTACAAATCATATCCGATCATGCAATGCAATAACACGAACATAGAGAACATCATGAGCAGATCAAGAATCTAACCTTAGAACACGGATCTAACGGTTCGATCTCTAGGAATCAAGCTTGAAGATCTACTTCCTCACTCTAAAACTCCTTCTTCCTCCTAGAGTTTCTCTCTCTACAAGGCAAGGTTATGATACCAAATGATAGTTTTCTTTACCCGGTTCTGGGGTTAACCCTCTGCTGAGACACGTGGCGGCGACTGGTTGGGTTTCCCTGAAAAAGGTGGCTGACAGACCAGACAAAGCATGGTGGAAGGGTGTTCAACAAGTAAAGCGGTATGGGCTCTCTGACGAGGCAATGACATCGGCTAACAACAAGGCGTATCTAACAAGCTACACGGAATGGCACTCCGGCAAGGGGTGACAATGACCTCGGCTAGGAAGGATAACACTTGACTAAGTTGTGCCACATCTTGGCCTAGATGCGCCACACCTCGGCCTAGGTCATACCACTCCAGGACGAGATCGCTTGGGTGCAAGGTAACATCTCGGCTAATGTGTCAAGGCGAGAACGGAGGTCAACAAGGGGTTCCAAGATACTACTACTAGACTAAGGATGACCTCGGCTTGGAATAACATCGGTTAGCATAACTCAAGCAAGGCGTGACCTAAGTTTCACATCAAGGAAGGAACAAGACAAGCATACTACACTTAGACAAATCACAAGGCTTCAAAACAAGGCATGGATCACATCCGCTCAAGCGAAACAAGTCACAAACATACACATGCAAGCTTAACAAGTCATAATCATACCGATGCTCATGAACATGATGAGGACATAAAATGTGGGTTCCTATAGCCTACCCTCCTTAAAGAAGTTTGGTCCCTAAACTTAAGTTACCTTGCCCTACGAATAACTCCGGGTAACGGATTTTCATCTCCTCTTCCTTTTCCCATGTGGCCTCCTCGCCATAATGCTTCTCCCATTCGATTTTCACCACTGATATCGACTTGTTTCTCAACTGTCTCACTTGTCTGTCGATAATTTTCATCGGCTTCTCTTCGTAGCCCAAGTCTTCATTAACTACAATCCCGGAGTAATCTATTACATGCAGCGGGTCTTGGATATATTTTCTCAGCATTGAAACATGGAACACGCTGTGAACTTGGCTCAATTCTGGCGGCAAAGCGAGTCTGTAAGCAACGGTGTTAACTTTCTCAAGAATTTCAAACGGCCCAATATATCGGGGTGCGAGCTTACCCTTCTTCCCAAATCTCGAAACTCCTGTCATCGGCGAGACCTTCAAAAATACATGATCTCCAATTTCAAATTCTAACTCCCTCCTTCTTTGGTCGGCATAACACTTCTGTCGACTCTGTGCAGTTTTAATCCTCTGCTGAATGAGTTTGATCTTTTCAGTTGTCATCTGAACCAACTCGGGGCCAATTAGAGCTTTGTCTCCTACTTCAATCCAACATATCGGCGATCTGCACTCCCTTCCATACAAAGCTTCATACGGCGCCATGCCTATGCTGGCTTGATAACTGTTGTTGTACGCGAACTCTACTAATGGCAAATGCGATTCCCAACTTCCCTGGAAATCCAACACGCACAGTCTGAGCATGTCTTCGAGTGTCTGAATCGTTCTTTCTGTCTGCCCGTCGGTCTGGGGGTGAAAGGCTGTGCTAAATCTCAACTCTGTTCCAAAGGCTCCTTGTAGACTCTGCCAAAATCTAGAAACGAACTTCGGATCTCGGTCTGACACAATGGACATCGGCACACCATGAAGCCTAACGATCTCATTCATGTACAATTCGGCAAGTCGGTCGGCATTGAATGTAGTCTTGACAGGCAAAAAGTGAGCTGACTTAGTAAACCTGTCGACTATAACCCAAATGGAATCCATACCTCTTTGCGTCCTCGGCAAACCCACTACGAAATCCATGGAGATGTGCTCCCATTTCCACTCAGGAATTGACAAGGGTTGAAGAAGTCCTGCCGGTCTTTGGTGTTCTGCCTTCACTTGCTGACAACACAGACACTGAAATACAAACTCGGCTATCTCTCTTTTCATGTTTGGCCACCAAAAGGTCCGCTTTACGTCCTGATACATCTTGGTGCTCCCTGGATGAATGGCAAACTTGGACCTATGGGCCTCTTGCAAAATCTTCCTTTTTAACTCTGGTACGTCGGCCGCGCACAATCTTCCTTCAAACTTAAGCACTTGATTCTCCATAGTGTATCCCGGCCTCGGCTTGGTGACGAATTCATCAATTACCTTCTTGAGGAATTTATCCTCCCTCTGTCTGGTCTTCGCTTCCTCAATAATGGTCGGTTCCACCGAAACCGCTGTCAGGCACACCAAACTTCCAACTAACTTCCTGCTCAATGCGTCGGCTACGGAATTTGCCTTACCTGGGTGATACTGAATCTGCATGTCATAATCCTTCAGTAGCTCGAGCCATCTTCTCTGCCTCATATTTAACTCTTTCTGAGTGAACAAGTACTTCAGACTCTTGTGGTCGGTGAAAACTTGGCAAGATGTTCCATACAAGTAATGACGCCATATCTTCAAAGCAAAAACCACGGCAGCTAGCTCCAGATCATGGGTAGGATAATTCTTTTCATTGGGCTTCAACTGATGAGACGCGTACGCTATGACATTACCTTCTTGCATTAACACGCAACCCAAACCCTTATGTGAAGCATCACTGTAAATTTGAAATTCCTCATTAGCTGATGGTAGTACCAGAACTGGTGCTGTAACTAACCTCGTCTTCAGCTCCTGGAAAGCCGATTCTCTTTCATTGGTCCATTCATAAGCTGCTCCCTTCTTAGTTAGTTGTGTCAATGGCACTGCAATCCTCGAGAAATCCTTCACAAATTTTCTGTAATAACCTGCCAAACCCAGAAAACTACGAACCTCGGACACGTTGGTCGGCGTCGGCCAATTCACAATGGCTTCAATCTTACTGGGGTCAACTGATATACCGTCTTCACTAATCACATGCCCTAGAAATGAAATGCTGGAAAGCCAAAACTCGCATTTACTTAACTTGGCGTACAACTTTTTATCTCTCAAGGTCTGCAGGGCAAGTCTCAGATGATTCTCGTGCTCGCTCGTACTCTCGGAATAGATCAATATGTCGTCGATAAAAATAATGATAAACTCATCTAGGTACGGCTTAAAGACTCTGTTCATCAAGTCCATGAATGCTGCTGGGGCATTGGTTACTCCGAAGGGCATTACCAAAAAATTCGTAGTGGCCATATCTTGTCCGAAAAGCAGTTTTCTCGATGTCCTCGGCTTTAACCTTCAACTGGTCGTAGCCTGACCTAAGGTCAATCTTGGAAAAGACTCGTGCTCCCCGTAGTTGATCAAGCAAATCATCGATTCTAGGCAATGGGTACTTGTTCTTAATGGTCACCTTATTAAGTTCTCTGTAGTCAATGCAAAGACGAAGTGTGCCATCCTTTTTCTTAACAAATAGAACGGGTGCTCCCCACGGTGAAGTGCTCGGCCTAACAAATCCTTTGTCCAACAATTCTTGTAATTGCGATTTCAGTTCTCTAAGTTCGGCTGGGGCCATTCTGTGGGGTGTTTTGGAGATGGGTTGTGTTCCTGACAGGATGTCCATGGTAAACTCTATTTCCCTATCGACAAGGTGGCCAGGCAACTCATTCGGAAAGACATCGGGGAATTCCTCAACAACGGGTATGTCGGCTAACTCAACACTCCCATTCAAATCACTTAGTATACTGCACAGATAACCCTGACATCCTTTTTGGATCAACTTGTAGGCCTTCATGGATGAGATTAAGTAAGGTGGGGGTACTACTCCTTTACCTTGGAAAATGACCTCAGCTTGACTTGGGGTCTTCAATGTGACGCTCTTAGTAACACAATTAATGGATGCATGGTTCGCTACTAACCAATCCATTCCCAATATGACATCGAAATGGGTCATGCTTAATGGCATTAAATCAACTAACAACTCTACATTCTCAATCATAACAATACACGCCCTATAAATGGATGTAACAATCATATTTCTCCCAGATGAAGTAGACACAGACAATACGTAATCAAGGGGTTCTAATTCTCTACTCAACTTCTCGGCGAATATAGTGGACACAAATGAATGCGTAGAACCCGAATCAATCAATACGTATGCATCTTGAGAACAAATTGGAAGGGTACCTGACACTACCGTCTCGGCATTCTGGGCGTCTCCGGGTACCAATGCAAAAACTCTGCCTTGCCTTGCCTGTATTCTGCCGATGTTGTTGTCCTGTGCAGAGCCCGAGGTGCTTCCATTCCTCTTTCCATTGTCAGTCCCTGCCTTCGGGCAGTCCTTCACACGATGACCTATCTCGCCGCACTCATAGCAAGCTCCTGTTGTCCAACGACAAACCCCGAAATGTAGCTTTCCACAACTCGCGCACACCGGCTTGGCGTTACCTTCCTGATTTGAGTTGCTGGAACTGTCTGTGCTCATTCTCTTCTTGGCATTGAACGGAACTCGGCGATTATCATAATTCTGTCTCTTCCTCTTACCCTCACCTGAACTCTGGTATCGGTTTAAATTAGCTTCAGCCAGGATGGCCTTGTCCAGTACTCCAGCGTATGTTGGCATATTGAGCATATTGACCCTATCTTGTATCGGTCCACGTAACCCACTTTTGAACTTTCTCGCCTTTCGGTATTCGTCGTCAACCATATGAGGCGCATATCTCGCCAGTTCAGTAAAGGCACGATCGTATTCTGCGACCGTCTTGTTCCCTTGCATCAGATTCTGAAACTCCGTGGTTTTTCGGTCTCGGACGCTGAGGGGGAAATGCTTGTTGTAGAACAACTCCAAAAATTTTGCCCAAGTCAAACCCGGATTGCTTTCTCGGACCATCATCCACCACCTACGAGCATCGTCGTCTAGCGTGAATGCTGCCAGAGATACCTTCTGGGCGTCTGTACTGGGGAAGATCTCAAACAACTTCTCCATCTCTAAAACCCATGCCTCGGCTTTCATTGGTTCTATACCTCCTTGAAATCTCGGCGGTTTCATTTTCTTGAACTCTCTGATTAGGGTTATAGTGTTGTTCCCATACAAAGCCTGTTGTAAAGGCACTTGTGGCACTGGGGGGGGTGGAGCTGTATAACGGCCATTCGTCTGCTCAGCCTGCGTGGAAGTCATACCAGTATCCTGTGGCCTAGGTTGTCTCTGCTCACGAACCAAGCCTTCGACTAACCTTTCCAATCTCTCCAATCTATCTTCTGAACGATCTCGGCCAACTGGAGGTCTACCTCTCCTCATGATGCTAGGAGGATGCAAGATGAGACTTTAAAATAACTGAACAGATAATACATATACAAGTAACAAATGTCTATGCCGAAATGATGCACACGTAGTCAAGTAGCAAGTAATATGATGCAATCCTAACATCATTCTAAGGAAAACCCTATGCTCTTTAGTACTCAAGGTGGGTGATTAACGTACTATAAGGATCTCGTGCTCTGATACCATTCTGTCACGCCCCCAAACCGCCCCTAGTAGTTTGGTGCCGTGATGGCCAGTAATCCGAGATTACCGAAGGCCGACTTACAAGAATCACACACAATCAGAGTATAAAATATGGGGCTTAAAAGTGCGGAAGCTACACATATACATATACTGAATCTAATAGTCCATGAGAGCCGTGCTTAAGTCCAATGAAATGACATACATTTTTACAAAGTCTTACAACTTAGATACAATAAGGGAATGAGATACAAAATACATCTTGACCAAAAGGCTTCTCAAGCCGACATATACAAGTACACATGAAATATAGACTAAGAAGCATAATCTTCAAGATGGTGCAAAATGCTAATCCGAAACACGTCGGCAATGCACCCAAAAACACATCGGCTACACGTCTAGGCCTCATTGCCTTCTTGCTCATCACCTACATATATATAGAGAGGGTGAGCTTGGATACTCAGTGAATGATATTAGAAATAAAGGTTTTGCATGATTGATATCCAAGATTTCTTTCAAAACAATACATAGCATACTTTACAATCAAGGGGGAAATCAAGTTCATTGCCGGCCTTTCAAGTTCTTTGGACATTATTACATCTACTTAATACAAGGGGGTGATGACAATTCCAAGACAAGAGTGCAGTTGCATTATAGTCCCCTGCAACTAAGGACTTTCAAGACAAGAGTGCAGTTGCATTATAGTCCCCTGCAGCTAAGGACTTTCAAGACAAGAGTGCAGTTGCATTATAGTCCCCTGCAGCTAAGGACTTTCAAGACAAGAGTGCAGTTGCATTATAGTCCCCTGCAGCTAAGGACTTTCAAGAAATGTCATCAAAACAAGATAGTGTTTAATATACAAGTACGGATAGTCATTCATGCTAGATCAAGTACTTTTCAAAACAAGGCAAGACGAGATTTATGAAAGCAAGTGTAACATAGCTTTATTAGAAATACCACTCACATAGTTTCTTCAAACGTCGGGGTCGAGACAAGCCCAAGTCCTACAAACACATGGCAAAGCCTATTGAATGCACCCTCAACAGTTTCGTATGTACACAATTGATTTCGGAAAACATGCTGGGCACCAACCAGGTCTAGGCCGAGGTTCCACACCTCCTCGCCGAGGTGTGTTCCCGAGGGCCACATGCAAGAAAAAGAGGTCGGGAAACTCTGGGTTTCCCTCTGCTGATGAACATGAAGAACATGAGTGTGAAAACATGAAAAATATGGATGTTCAATCATAATCTGTCATCACAAATCTGGGATTTTCGTGCTATGAGTTTGAAAACATGGACCTGGGTACCCGTACTTGGAATTCTTGCGGAAATAAACACAAAAACATGATTCTTTATGCAAGTTTTCGGATCAAAACAAGACTTTCTTGAAGAACACATGAATGTCATTTTCTCTTTCCAAAATCGAACTTCAAAACAATGCATGGCTTACAAATCATATCCGATCATGCAATGCAATAACATGAACATAGAGAACATCATGAGCAGATCAAGAATCTAACCTTAGAACACGGATCTAACGGTTCGATCTCTAGGAATCAAGCTTGAAGATCTACTTCCTCACTCTAAAACTCCTTCTTCCTCCTAGAGTTTCTCTCTCTACAAGGCAAGGTTATGATACCAAATGATAGTTTTCTTTACCCGGTTCTGGGGTTAACCCTCTGCTGAGACACGTGGCGGCGACTGGTTGGGTTTCCCTGAAAAAGGTGGCTGACAGACCAGACAAAGCATGGTGGAAGGGTGTTCAACAAGTAAAGCGGTATGGGCTCTCTGACGAGGCAATGACATCGGCTAACAACAAGGCGTATCTAACAAGCTACACGGAATGGCACTCCGGCAAGGGGTGGAATCGACCTCGGCTAGGAAGGACAACACTTGACTAAGCTGTGCCACATCTTGGCCTAGATGCGCCACACCTCGGCCTAGGTCATACCACTCCAGGACGAGATCGCTTGGGTGCAAGGTAACATCTCGGCTAATGTGTCAAGGCGAGAACGGAGGTCAACAAGGGGTTCCAAGATACTACTACTAGACTAAGGATGACCTCGGCTTGGAATAACATCGGCTAGCATAACTCAGGCAAGGCGTGACCTAAGTTTCACATCAAGGAAGGAACAAGACAAGCATACTACACTTAGACAAATCACAAGGCTTCAAAACAAGGCATGGATCACATCCGCTCAAGCGAAACAAGTCACAAACATACACATGCAAGCTTAACAAGTCATAATCATACCGATGCTCATGAACATGATGAGGACATAAAATGTGGGTTCCTACAGGTTTCTTGAATGAACTTGCAATTTTAATTTTCTGCAACTTCCATTTCTATTTCTATTCAACTTCTTTTTTTATTCATGTTTCTTTTCTATTCAACTTCCTTTTTTATTTAATTTCCAAATAGATCATTAAGGTATAGTGGTTTCTGGATTGAACTTCCATTTTTAATTTTATGAAACTTTCACTTTTATTTTGATTCAACCTCCATTTTTAATCAATTTACTATTCTATTTATCTTCCTTTTGTATTTAATTTCGAAATAGATCGTTGAGGTATAGTGGTTTCTTTAATGAATTTCCATTTTTAATTTTATGGAACTTCCATTTTTATTTTTAATCAGCTTCCATTTTTATTCAAGTTATTTTTCTACTCAACTTCTTTTTTTATTTAACTTCCAAATAGATCGTTAATGTATAGTTGTTCCTTGAATGAACCACCATTTTTAATTTTCTGCAACTTCCATTTTTATTTTTATTTAACTTCTTTTTTTATTCAAGTTTCTTTTCTACTCAAGTTCCTTTTTTGTGTAATTTCCAAATAGATCGTTAAGGTATAGTGGTTTCTGGATTGAACTTCCATTTTTAATTTTCTGCAACTTTCATTTTTATTTTTATTCAACTTCCATTTTTATTCAATTTACTTTTCTATAAAACTTCCTTTTTTATTTAATTTCCAAATAGATCCTTAAGCTATATTGGTTTCTTGAATGAACTTCCATTTTTATTTTTATTCTACTTTCATTTTTATTTAAGTTACTTTTCGATTCAACTTCTTTTTTTATTTCATTTCCAAATAGATCGTAAAGGTATAGTGGTTTCTTGAATGAACTTCCATTTTTATTCCTATTTAACTTCCTTTTTCAATCAGTTTCTTTTCAACTCCACTTCCTTTTTTATTTAATTTCCAAATAGATCGTTAAGGTATAGTGGTTTCTGGATTGAACTTTCATTTTTAATTTTATGCAACTTTCAATTTTATTTTTATTCAACTTCCATTTTTATTCAATTTACTTTTCTATTGAACTTCCTTTTTAATTCAATTTCCAAATAGATCGTTAAGGTATAGTGGTTTCTGGAATGAACTTCCATTTTTAATTTTCTGCAACCTCCATTTTTATTTTTATTCGACTCCCATTTTTATTCAAGTTATTTTTCTATTAAACTTCATTTTTTATTTAATTTCCAAATTGATCGTTAAGGTATAGTGGTTTCTTGAATGAACTTCCATTTTTAATTTTCTGCAACTTCCATTTTTATTCTTACTGAACTTCCTTTTTCCATCAGTTTCATTTCTACGCAACTTCCTTTTTTATTTAATTTCCAAATAGATCGTTAAGGTATAGTGGTTTCTGGATTGAACTTTCATTTTTAATTTTATGCAACTTTCATTTTTATTTTTATTCAACTTCCATTTTTATTCAATTTACTTTTCTACTAAACTTCCTTTTATATTTAATTTCCAAATAGATCGTTAAGGTATAGTAGTTTCTGGAATGAACTTCCATTTTTAATTTTCTGCAACTTCCATTTTTATTTTTGTTCGACTTCCATTTTTAATCAAGCTATTTTTCTATTTAGCTTCCTTTTTTATTTAATTTCCAAATAGATCGTTAAGGTATAGTAGTTTTTTGAATAAACTTCCATTTTTAATTTTCTGTAACTTGCATTTTTATTCTTATTTAACTTCCTTTTTCAATCAGTTTCTTTTCTACTCAATTTCCTTATTTATTTAATTTCCAAATAGATCGTTAAGGTATAGTGGTTTCTGGATTGAACTTTCATTTTTAATTTTATGCAACTTTCATTTTTATTTTTATTCAACTTCAATTTTAATTCAATTTACTTTTCTATTAAACTTCCTTTTTTATTTAATTTCCAAATAGATCGTTAAGGTATAGTGGTTTCTTGAATGAACTTCCATTTTTAATTTTCTACAACTTCCATTTTTATTTTTATTCGACTTCCATTTTTATTCAAGTTATTTTTCTATTCAACATCCTTTTTTAATTAATTTCCAAATAGATCGTTAAGGTATAGTGGTTTCTTGAATGAACTTCCAATTTTAATTTTCTGCAACTTCCATTTCAATTTCTATTCAACTTCTTTTTTTATTCATGTTTTTTTTCTATTCAACTTCCTTTTTTATTTAATTTCCAAATAGATCGTTAAGGTATACTGGTTTCTGGATTGAACTTCCATTTTTAATTTTATGAAACTTTCACTTTTATTTTTATTCAACCTCCATTTTTAATCAATTTACTTTTCTATTAATCTTCCTTTTTTATATAATTTCCAAATAGATCGTTAAGATATAGTGGTTTCTTTAATGAACTTCCATTTTTAATTTTCTGCAACTTCCATTTTTATTCCTATTTAACTTCCTTTTTCAATCAGTTTCTTTTCAACTCCACTTCCTTTTTTATTTAATTGCCAAATAGATCGTTAAGGTATATTGCTTTCTGGATTGAACTTTCATTTTTAATTTTATGCAACTTTCATTTTTATTTGTATTCAACTTCCATTTTTATTCAATTTACTTTTCTATTGAACTTCCTTTTTAATTTAATTTCCAAATAGATCGTTAAGGTATAGTGGTTTCATGAATGAACTTCCATTTTTACTTTTCTGCAACCTCCATTTTTATTTTTATTCAGCTTCCATTTTTATTCAAGTTATTTTTCTATTCAACTTCCTTTTTTATTTAACTTCCAAATAGATCGTTAAGGTATAGTGGTTTCATGAATGAACTTCCATTTTTAATTTTCTGCAACTTCCATTTTTATTCTTATTGAACTTCCTTTTTCCATCAGTTTCATTTCTACGCAATTTCCTTTTTTATTTAATTTCCAAATAGATCGTTAAGGTATAGTGGTTTCTGGATTGAACTTTCATTTTTAATTTTATGCAACTTTCATTTTTATTTTTATTCAACTTCCATTTTTATTCAATTTACTTTTCTACTAAACTTCCTTTTATATTTAATTTCCAAATAGATCGTTAAGGTATAGTGGTTTCTGGAATGAACTTCCATTTTTAATTTTCTGCAACTTCCATTTTTATTTTTGTTCGACTTCCATTTCTAATCAAGTTATTTTTCTATTTAGCTTCCTTTTTTATTTAATTTCCAAATAGATCGTTAAGGTATAGTGGTTTTTTGAATGAACTTCCATTTTTAATTTTCTGTAACTTGCATTTTTATTCTTATTTAACTTCCTTTTTCAATCAGTTTCTTTTCTACTCAATTTCCTTATTTATTTAATTTCCAAATAGATCGTTAAGGTATAGTGGTTTCTGGATTGAACTTTCATTTTTAATTTTATGCAACTTTCATTTTTATTTTTATTCAACTTCAATTTTAATTCAATTTACTTTTCTATTAAACTTCCTTTTTTATTTAATTTCCAAATAGATCGTTAAGGTATAGTGGTTTCCTGAATGAACTTCCATTTTTAATTTTCTACAACTTCCATTTTTATTTTTATTCGACTTCCATTTTTATTCAAGTTATTTTTCTATTCAACATCCTTTTTTAATTAATTTCCAAATAGATCATTAAGGTATAGTGGTTTCTTAAATGAACTTCCAATTTTAATTTTCTGCAACTTCCATTTCAATTTCTATTCAACTTCTTTTTTTATTCATGTTTTTTTTCTATTCAACTTCCTTTTTTATTTAATTTCCAAATAGATCGTTAAGGTATATTGGTTTCTGGATTGAACTTCCATTTTTAATTTTATGAAACTTTCACTTTTATTTTTATTCAACCTCCATTTTTAATCAATTTACTTTTCTATTAATCTTCCTTTTTTATTTAATTTCCAAATAGATCGTTAAGGTATAGTGGTTTCTTTAATGAACTTCCATTTTTAATTTTCTGCAACTTCCATTTTTATTCCTATTTAACTTCCTTTTTCAATCAGTTTCTTTTCAACTCCACTTCCTTTTTTATTTAATTGCCAAATAGATCGTTAAGGTATATTGCTTTCTGGATTGAACTTTCATTTTTAATTTTATGCAACTTTCATTTTTATTTGTATTCAACTTCCATTTTTATTGAATTTACTTTTCTATTGAACTTCCTTTTTAATTTAATTTCCAAATAGATCGTTAAGGTATAGTGGTTGCATGAATGAACTTCCATTTTTAATTTTCTGCAACCTCCATTTTTATTTTTATTCAGCTTCCATTTTTATACATGTTATTTTTCAATTCAACTTCCTTTTTTATTTAACTTCCAAATAGATCGTTAAGGTATAGTGGTTTCTTGAATGAACTTCCATTTTTAATTTTCTGCAACTTCCATTTTTATTTTTATTTAACTTCCTTTTTTATTCAAGTTTCTTTTCTACTCGAGTTCCTTTTTTGTGTAATTTCCAAATAGATCGTTAAGGCATAGTGGTTTCTGGATTGAACTTCCATTTTTATTCAATTTACTTTTCTATAAAACTTCCTTTTTAATTTAATTTCCAAATAGATCCCTAAGGTATATTGGTTTGTTGAATGAACTTCCATTTTTAATTTTTTGCAACTTGCATTTTTATTTTTATTCGACTTCCATTTTTATTCAAGTTATTTTCTATTCAACTTCTTTTTTTATTTCATTTCCAAATAGATCGTTAAGGTATAGTGCTTTCTTGAATGAACTATCATTTTCAATTTTCTGCAACTTCCATTTTTATTTTTAATTAACTTCCTTTTTCAATCAGTTTCTTCTCTACTCAGCTTCCTTTTTTATTTAATTTACAAATAGATCGTTAAGGTATAGTGGTTTCTGGATTGAACTTTCATTTTTAATTTTATGAAACTTTCATTTTTATTTTTATTCAACTTCCATTTTTATTCAATTTACTTTTCTATTGAACTTCCTTTTTTATTTAAATTCCAAATAGATCGTTAAGGTATAGTGGTTTCATGAATGAACTTCCATTTTTAATTTTCTGCAACCCCCATTTTTATTTTTATTCGACTTCTATTTTTATTCAAGTTATTTTTCTATTCGACTTCATTTTTTATTTAATTTCCAAATAGATCCTTAAGGTATAGTGGTTTCTTGAATGAACTTCCATTTTTAATTTAATGCAACTTCCTTTTTTATTTAATTTCCAAATAGATCGTTAAGGTATAGTGGTTTCTGGATTGAACTTTCATTTTTAATTGTAACGCCCTCAAAATAATAACTTTAAACCCATTAAATAAGACATGCATTGATATTCAAAAGCTTCACATTCTTTCATTTATCAGAGTTTCATTACAAAAAATATTACATGTTAACAACAAAAGCAAATGCCCTATGGGCTTACAGCTTTCCAAGTTAACACTTGGTTACAACAAAAGAGTACTAACTCAAACACGTTAAGCCGTTGGCTTGAATTTACATGTAATACATCAAAAGTAAAACAACAAAAAGTCCGCCTCTGGCCTCCCAAGCTACGTCCTTGGAGGTGGCATGCTACCTGTACCTGAAAATGATATTCCCATATAGGGTGAGCCACAGCCCAGTAGAAATACACTAAACCAACCATGAACAATGACTAAAAGATTAGCAACTGATAGATGGTCAACACTGACACTTCCATTTACATCTCCCTACGTTACCATGACAGCCAAGTCTATATTACAATTCACTTTTCATTTTTGTTCAACTTTGAGTTTGAAAACAAGGCTCAGTACTCTGGCCAGAACGTTTGATGAGATTATAGTTCATCACTAGAACACTTTCGAAATCCAAGGTGGATACACATTATGGTGTTGTATCAATAACACATAAACTACTCCCATACTTCGCAAACAATGATGATATACATTTTAGTGCTATATCAAATCAAACAAACTTTTCAATAGATAAGCATATGAGCTATATCACTACTACAACAGATAAGCATATGAGTTGTATCAACACTTCAACCGATAAGCATATGAGCTATATCAACATTCCAACAACCGGTTTAGAGGTACATCCCCCATCTTCCCCTAAACCATTAACCGGTTTAGAGGTACATCCCCCATCTTCCCCTAAACCGTGGAGTACATCCCCTATCTCCTCCCATACACAAGTAATGCATATAAACACAGAATCACATATGCAATCAATCAATACATAAAATTAATGTATTCTATCAACCGACATGCTCTATGACACATCCAATTGATTAGTTTTAGTTTGCCTAATCATCAAGCATTGTCTACAACAATCAACACTACCCTCCACCGGTAGCCCAAAGCAATTATTTCTAAGCAGGAAATAAATGCACAATGGATATTCAATCGACATTTCAATTCGGTGAGTGATAAATAATTCAACTACACCCTTTAACCCCATGCACTCCCAATCTCAACAATTCCATTTCATTTCCTCATTTCCCACAATTAATTATCTCAATTAATTAAACAATGTAATTAGGTCATTTTCCATAATTACCATTACCACCCTTAGGTCCCAT
Organism: Camellia sinensis; assembly: GCF_055761805.1. Taxonomy (NCBI): domain Eukaryota; kingdom Viridiplantae; phylum Streptophyta; class Magnoliopsida; order Ericales; family Theaceae; genus Camellia; species Camellia sinensis. The sequence continues at coordinate 7,060,835 of NC_138962.1, read as the reverse complement.
TTTCATCAATGATTCAACATTTATTCCATTTCTCTATACCAAACATGCATCTAGGTTTATTACAAATAAAACCCCAACTTTTGTAAAATAACACAAAAGGCCCAAACTTTCACAAAATTACCAAACCAACCCCAACCTCTCAAATTACCAAAATTTAAAGACAAAATCCATAGAGAGGAGTAGGATATCCCTACCTCAAATTCAGAGCTCCAAGGGAGAAGATGAGTAAAACTCAGAAGTGCTCCAAATCCCAAATTTCTCAGATCTCAACAAAGCCCTCGACGATCAACACACTTCTTACAAAGGCCCAAGGTGAGGAAAACACTCTAGGTAGATCAATCCTAAGAGAGAAGTTCGGTTTTAGAGTGAGGTGCTCTCCAATGGAGGTTTTGAAAAAGTAAGAGAGAGAAAGGAAATCAAAAAGTGATCAAAAAGGTGGTTTCACGAACTGATATAAAAGCAGGTCCGCTCGAGCGTACAACACCCCGCTCGAGCGTACAGACACAGGTTCACGCTCGAGCGTCCAAAGATCCGCTCGAGCGCCGGGTGCACTCTCCCAGAATTTTCTGCAGACGACCAAAATGCTGAGAGAAGGAAATTCACGCTCGAGCGTCCAAACTGCCGCTCGAGCGGAGAGGCAACAACAAAATCCCGCTCGAGCGTCAAATCGCCGCTCGAGCGGAGAGACCAAAACCTGGGCAAAATTTCTAAGTTTTAAAACACGACCCACTTATTCCCAACCTGCCCAACACAACACAAAATTCTAATTAAAAGAGTAAGGGATAGAAATGAGGATAAGATAACAACGAATCTACGGAACCGAGTCCGGATTATAGTTAAACAACAACAGGAAATATCGGGACCGCTATATTAATTTTATGCAACTTTCATTTTTATTTTTATTCAACTTACATTTTAATTCAATTTACTTTTCTATTAAACTTCCTTTTAATTTTTAATTTCCAAATAGATCGTTAAGGTATAGTGGTTTCTTGAATGAACTTCCATTTTTAATTTTCTGCAACTTCCATTTTTATTTTTATTCGACTTCCATTTTTATTCAAGTTATTTTTTTATTCAACTTCCTTTATTAATCAATTTCCAAATAGATCGTTAAGGTATAGTGTTTTCTTGAATGAACTTCCAATTTTAATTTTTTGCAACTTCCATTTTTATTTCTATTCAACTTCTTTTTTTTATTCAAGTTTCTTTTCTATTCAACTTCCTTTTTTATTTAATTTCCGAATAGATCGCTAAGGTATACTGGTTTCTGGATTGAACTTCCATTTTTAATTTTATGAAACTTTCACTTTTATTTTTAGTCAACCTGCATTTTTGATCAACTTACTTTTCTATTAATCTTCCTTTTTTATTTAATTTCCAAATAGATCGTTAAGGTATAGTGGTTTCTTTAATGAACTTCCATTTTTATTTTTATTCAGGTTCCATTTTTCTTCAAGTTATTTTTCTATTCAACTTCCTTTTTTATTTAACTTCCAAATAGATCGTTAAGGTATAGTGGTTTCTTGAATGAATTTTCATTTTTAATTTTCTGCAACTTCCATTTTTACTTTTATTTAACTTCCATTTTTATTCAAGTTTCTTTTGTACTCGAGTTCCTTTTTTGTGTAATTTCAAATAGATCGTTAAGGTGTAGTGGTTTCTGGATTGCACTTCCATTTTTAATTCTCTGCAACTTCCATTTTTATTTTTATTCGACTTCCATTTTTATTTTTTGTTATTTTTCTATTCAACTTCTTTTTTTATTTCATTTCCAAATAGATCGTGAAAGTATAGTGGTTTCTTGAATGAACTACCATTTTCAATTTTCTGCAACTTCCATTTTTATTCTTAATTAACTTACTTTTTCAATCAGTTTCTTTTCTACTCAGCTTCCTTTTTTATTTAATTTCCAAATAGATCATTAAGGTATTATGGTTTCTGGATTGAACTTTCATTTTTAATTTTATGCAACTTTCATTTTTATTTTTATTCAACTTCCATTTTTATTCAATTTACTTTTCTATTGAACTTCCTTTTTTATTTAAATTCCAAATAGATCGTTAAGGTATAGTGGTTTCGTGAATGAACTTCCATTTTTATTTTTCTGCAACCTCAATTTTTATTTTTATTCGACTTCCATTTTTATTCAAGTTATTTTTCTATTCGACTTCATTTTTTATTTAATTTCCAAATAGATCATTAAGGTATAGTGGTTTCTTGAATGAACTTCCATTTTTAATTTTCTGCAACTTCCATTTTTAATCTTATTTCACTTCCTTTTTCCATCAGTTTCTTTTCTACTCAACTTTCTTTTTTATTTAATTTCCAAATAGATCGTTCAGGTATAGTGGTTTCTGGATTGAACTTTCATTTTTAATTTTATGCAACTTTCATTTTTATTTTTATTCAACTTCCATTTTAATTCAATTTACTTTTCTATTAAACTTCCTTTTTTATTTAATTTCCAAATAGGTCGTTAAGGTATAGTGGTTTCTTGAATGAACTTCCATTTTTAATTTTCTGCAACTTCCATTTTCATTCAAGTTATTTTTCTTTTCAACTTCCTTTTTTAATTAATTCCAAATAGATCGTTAAGGTATAGTGGTTTCTTGAATGAACTTTTAATTTTAATTTTCTGCAACTTCCATTTTTATTTCTATTCAACTTCTTTTTTTATTCAAGTTTCGTTTCTATTCAACTTCCTTTTTTATTTAATTTCCAAATAGATCGTTAATGTATACTGGTTTCTGGATTGAACTTCCATTTTTTATTTTATGAAACTTTCACTTTTATTTTTATTCAACCTCCATTTTTAATCAATTTACTTTTCTATTAATCTTCCTTTTTTGTTTAATTTCCAAATAGATCGTTAAGGTATAGAGGTTTCTCTAAGGAACTTCCATTTTTATTTTTATTCAGCTTCAATTTTTATTCAAGTTATTTTTCTATTCAACTTCCTTTTTTATTTAACTTCCAAATAGATCGTTAAGGTATAGTGGTTTCTTGAATGAACTTCCATTTTTAATTTTCTGCAACTTCCCCTTTTATTTTTATTTAACTTCCTTTTTTATTCAAGTTTCTGTTCTACTCAAGTTCCTTTTTTGTGTAATTTCCAAATAGATCGTTAAGGTATAGTGGTTTCTGGATTGAACTTTCATTTTTAATTTTCTGCAACTTCCATTTTTATTTTTATTCAACTTCCATTTTTATTCAATTTTCTTTTCTATAAAACTTCCTTTTTTATTTAATTTCCAAATAGATCCTTAAGGTATATTGGTTTCTTGAATGAACTTCCATTTTTAATTTTCTGCAACTTCCATTTTTACATTTATTCAATTCCATTTTTATTCAAGTTATTTTTCTATTCAACTTCTTTTTTTATTTAATTTCCAAATAGATCGTTAAGGTATAGTGGTTTTTTGAATGAACTACCATTTTTAATTTTCTGCAACTTCCATTTTTATTCTTATTTAACTTCCTTTTTCAATCAGTTTCTTTTCTACTCAGCTTCCTTTTTTATTTAATTTCGAAATAGATCGTAAAGGTATAGTGGTTTCTGGATTGAACTTTCATTTTTGTTTTTATTCAACTTCAATTTTTATTCAATTTACTTTTCTATTGAATTTCCTTTTTTATTTAATTTCCAAATAGATCGTTAAGGTATAGTGGTTTCATGAATGAACTTCCATTTTTAATTTTCTGCAACCTCCATTTTTATTTTTATTCGACTTCCATTTTAATTCAAGTTATTCTTCTATTCGACTTCATTTTTTATTTAATTTCCAAATAGATCGTTAAGGTATAGTGGTTTCTTGAATGAACTTCCATTTTTAATTTTCTGCAACTTCCATTTTTCTTTTTATTTAACTTCCTTTTTCCATTAGTTTCATTTCTACTCAACTTCCTTTTTTATTTAATTTCCAAATAGATCGTTAAGGTATAGTGGTTTCTGGATTGAACTTTCATTTTTAATTTTATGCAACTTTCATTTTTATTTTTATTCAACTTACATTTTAATTCAATTTACTTTTCTATTAAACATCCTTTTTTATTTAATTTCCAAGTAGATCGTTAAGGTATAGTGGTTTCTTAAATGAACTTCCATTTTTAATTTTCTGCAACTTCCATTTTTTTTTTATTCGACTTCCATTTTTATTCAAGTTATTTTTCTATTCATCTTCCTTTTTTAATTAATTTTCAAATAGATCGTTAAGGTATAGTGGTTTCTTGAATGAAATTCCAATTTTAATTTTTTGCAACTTCCATTTTTATTTCTATTCAACTTCTTTTTTTATTCAGGTTTCTTTTCTATTCAACTTCCTTTTTTATTTAATTTCCAAATAGATCTTTAAGGTGTACTGGTTTCTGGATTGAACTTCCATTTTTAATTTTATGAAACTTTCACTTTTATTTTTATTTAACCTCCATTTTTAATAAATTTACTTTTCTATTAATCTTCCTTTTTTATTTAATTTCCAAATAGATCGTTAAGGTATAGTAGTTTTTTTAATAAACTTCTATTTTTATTTTTTTTCAACTTCCATTTTTATTTTTATTTAACTTCCCTTTTTATTCAAGTTTCTTTTCTACTCGAGTTCCTTTTTTGTGTAATTTCCAAATAGATCGTTAAGGTATAGTGGTTTCTGGATTGAACTTCCATTTTTAATTTTCTGCAACTTCCATTTTTATTTTTATTCAACTTCCATTTTTATTCAATTTACATTTCTATAAAACTTCCTTTTTTATTTAATTTCCAAATAGATCCTTAAGGTATATTGGTTTCTTGAATGAACTTCCATTTTCAATTTTCTGCAACTTCCATTTTTATTTTTATTCAACTTCCATTTTTATTCAAGTTATTTTTCTGATCAACTTCTTTCTTTATTTCCTTTCCAAATAGGTTGTTAAGGTATAGTGGTTTCTTGAATGAACTACCATTTTTAATTTTCTGCAACTTCCATTTTTATTCTTATTTAACTTCCTTTTTCAATCAGTTTCTTTTCTACTCAGCTTCCTTTTTTATTTAATTTCCAAATAGATCGTTAAGGTATAGTGGTTTCTGGATTGAATTTTCATTTTTAATTTTATGCAACTTTCATTTTTATTTTTATTCAACTTCCATTTTTATTCAATTTACTTTTCTATTGAACTTCCATTTTTATTTATTTTCCAAATAGATCGTTAAGGTATAGTGGTTTCATGAATGAACTTCCATTTTTAATTTTCTGCAACCTGCATTTTTATTTTTATTCGACTTCCATTTTTATTCAAGTTATTTTTCTATTCGGCTTCATTTTTTATTTAATTTCCAAATAGATCGTTAAGGTATAGTGGTTTCTTCAATGAACTTCCATTTTTAATTTTCTGCAACTTCCTTTTTTATTTAATTTCCAAGTAGATCGTTAAGGTATAGTGGTTTCTGGATTGAACTTTCTTTTTTAATTTTATGCAACTTTCATTTTTATTTTTATTCAACTTACATTTTAATTCAATTTACTTTTCTATTAAACTCCTTTTTTATTTAATTTCCAAATAGATCGTTAAGGTATAGTGGTTTCTTGAATGAACTTCCATTTTTAATTTTCTGCAACCTCCATTTTTATTTTTATTGGACTTCTATTTTTATTCAAGTTATTTTTCTATTCAACTTCCTTTATTAATTAATTTCCAAATAGATCGTTAAGGTATAGTGGTTTCTTGAATGAACTTCCAATTTTAATTTTTTGCAACTTCCATTTTTATTTCTATTCAACTTCTTTTTCTATTCAAGTTTCTTTTCTATTCAACTTCCTTTTTTATCTAATTTCCAAAAAGATCGTTAAGGTATACTGGTTTCTGGATTGAACTTCCATTTTTAATTTTATGAAACTTTCACTTTTATTTTTATTCAACCTCCATTTTTGATCAATTTACTTTTCTATTAATCTTCCTTTTTTATTTAATTTCCAAATAGATCGTTAAGGTATAGTGGTTTCTTTAATGAACTTCCATTTTTATTTTTATTCAGGTTCCATTTTTATTCAAGTTATTTTTCTACTCAACTTCCTTTTTTATTTAACTTCCAAATAGATCGTTAAGGTATAGTGGTTTCTTGAATGAATTTCCATTTTTAATTTTCTGCAACTTCCATTTTTACTTTTATTTAACTTCCTTTTTTATTCAAGTTTCTTTTCTACTCGAGTTCCTTTTTTGTGTAATTTCAAATAGATCGTTAAGGTATAGTGGTTTCTGGATTGCACTTCCATTTTTAATTTTCTGCAACTTCCATTTTTATTTTTATTCAACTTCCATTTTTATTCAATTTACTTTTCTATAAAACTTCCTTTTTTATTTAATTTCCAAATAGATCCTTAAGGTATATTCGTTTCTTGAATGAACTTCCATTTTTAATTTTCTGCAACTTCCATTTTTATTTTTATTCGACTTCCATTTTTATTGAAGTTATTTTTCTATTCAACTTCTTTTTTTTATTTCATTTCCAAATAGATCGTTAAGGTGTAGTGGTTTCTTGAATGAACTACCATTTTCAATTTTCTGCAACTTTCATTTTTTTTCTTATTTAACTTCCTTTTTCAATCAGTTTCTTTCTGCACAGCTTCCTTTTTTATTTAATTTCCAAATAGATCGTTAAGGTATAGTGGTTTCTGGATTGAACTTTCATTTTTAATTTTATGCAACTTCCATTTTTATTTTTATTCAACTTCCATTTTTATTCAATTTACTTTTCTATTGAACTTCCTTTTTTATTTAAATTCCAAATAGATCGTTAAGGTATAGTGGTTTCGTGAGTGAACTTCCATTTTTAATTTTCTGCAACCTCCATTTTTATTTTTATTCGACTTCCATTTTTATTCAAGTTATTTTTCTATTCGACTTCATTTTTTATTTAATTTCCAAATAGATCATTAAGGTATAGTGGTTTCTTGAATGAACTTCCATTTTTAATTTTCTACAACTTCCATTTTTATTCTTATTTAACTTCCTTTTTCCATCAGTTTCTTTTCTACTCAACTTCCTTTTTTATTTAATTTCCAAATAGATCGTTCAGGTATAGTGGTTTCCGGATTGAACTTTCATTTTAATTTTTTGCAACTTCCATTTTAATTTGTATTCAACTTCCATTTTTTTTCAATTTACTTTTCTATTAAATTCCTTTTTTATTTAATTTCCAAATAGGTCGTTAAGGTATATTGGTTTCTTGAATGAACTTCCATTTTTAATTTTCTGCAACTTCCATTTTTATTTTTATTCAGCTTCCATTTTTATTCAAGTTATTTTTCTATTCAACTTCTTTTTTTATTTAATTTCGAAATAGATCGTTAATGTATAGTGGTTTCTTGAATGAACTTCTATTTTTAATTTTCTGCAACTTCCATTTTTATTCTTATTTAACTTCCTTTTTCAATCAGTTTCTTTTCTACTCAACTTCCTTTTTTATTTAATTTCCAAATAGGTCGTTAAGGTATATTTGTTTCTAGATTGAACTTTCATTTTATTTTTATTCAACTTCCATTTTTATTCAATTTACTTTTCTATTAAACTTCCTTTTTTATTTAATTTCCAAATAGATCGTTAAGGTATAGTGGTTTCTCTAATGAACTTCAATTTTTAATTTTCTGCAACTTCCATTTTTATTTTTATTCGACTTCCATTTTTATTGAAGTTATTTTTCTATTCCACTTCCTTTTTTTAATTAACTTCCAAATAGATCGTTAATGTTACACCCTCAAAAAAAAATACATAATACCCAACATTTCAGACATGCATTGATACAAAAGAAATCAACCATTTTTATTTATCAGAGTAATTCTTACAACTGTATTACATGTTAACACCAAAAGCAAATGCCCTATGGGCTTACAGCTTTCCAAGTTAACACTTGGTTACAAAAAAAAGAAGAGTACTAACTCAATACATATTAAGCCCTTGGCTGGAATTTACATGTAATACATCAATATAAACAAAAGAAAGAGTCTTCAACTCTCATTATCGTCCAAGCTACGTCCTTGGAGGTGGCATACTACCTGTACCTGAAAATTATGTCCGATAAAGGGTGAGCCAACGCCCAGTAGAGATATGTTAAACACAGTTTGAGCAATAACTAAGACATTAGCAATTGATAAATGATCAATTTTCATAAACCAATTCGTAACCTATTTCCATCTCATAACCACTACGTTCATGTTTCTTTTCAGTTTCCATTTCTTATCAATTTCACAATTTACATCAATGGCTCAGAACCTGGCCAACCACTTATATGAGACAGTGACTCATATTAAACTTTTCCCATTATCACAATAGATAAACATACTAGTTGTATCAATATCTCAACAGGTAAGCATACAAGTTGTACCCACATTTCAACAGATATGCATATTAGCTATATCAACACTTCCAATGACAAGCATATGAGCTGTATCAACACTTCCAAGGATAAGCATATGAGCTATATCAACACATTATCAGACAAGCATATGAGCTGTATCAGTGGAGTCCATCCCCTATCTCCTCCCAAACAACACCTGGTTTAGAGGTCCATCCCCTATATTCCCTTAAACCATGGAGTACATCCCCTATCTCCTCCCACACACACAATGCATATATACACAAAGGTCATATACACAATCAATCAATACATAACGTTAATGTATTCTATCAACCCTCATATTCTATGACATATCCAATTGATTAGTTTTAGTTTGCCTAATCATCATGAATTGTCTACAACAATCAAAACTACCCTCCACCGGTAGCCCAAGCAATTATTTCTAAACAAATAATAAAAGCTCCAACAGATAAAATATCAATATTTTCAAAAGTGAGCGATTTATAAATCCAACTCCATCATTTCACAACATAATGAGCCAATTTCATTGTTTCCAACTCAATTCCATAAGTTCACAACTTTCCCAAATTAATTATACCAATTAATTTTAAACAACCAATTAATTTTAAGCAACAAATTAGGGTTTTTACCCCCAACTCTTGATATTAACCCAAAGGTTCCAATATCACCAACCAACAACAATATCATCATTTTGAAACCCAAAATACATATTATGAGCCCAAAATCATAAAACCCTCTTTAACACATTTTGAAACCCTAAGTCCCAAAATCAACCATTTAAACAATAGGCTCAAAATCTAGGTTAAAACCTATAAGAGTGAGTAGGAATCCCTACCTCAAAAGATGAGACCCAACGAGGAAGATGGTGAAAACGAAGTTGCTCCAAACCACGAGTTTCTCGGATCAAAAGATAGCCCTCGACGATCAACAACCTTTTTGTAAAGGCCAAAGGTGAGGAAAACACCCTAGCTAGGTCAATATCTAGAGAGAAGGCAAGGTTTTAGAGAGAGAGACTCTCAAATGGCCTTTTCGAAAAAGTAAGAGAGAGAAAGGATGAGAAAAAGTGATTTAAAACTGCCTCACAGCCAACTGATATACGACATTCCCGCTCGAGCGGAAAACACAACGCTTGAGCGTCAAGAACAAAAACTAGGTCCGCTCGAGCGCAAAAAGACCCGCTCGAGCGCCAAGACACAAGAATAAAGTAAACCCGGTCGAGCGCGAAAACCAGTCCACTCGAGCATAGATTTCCTGCTCCCAGAACTTACACCCAAAGGTACTACCGCTCGAGCTCCACCGCTCGAGTGTAGAGAAACCCGCTCGAGCGTAAAAATCACACCTGCAGAAGTTTTGCAGGGACACGAAAATACTGGGAGTGTGCAATCTCCGCTCGAGCGCAAGAAGACCCGCTCAAGCGGAACGCCTAAAAACTGGGCAACAAGGAATTGAAACCAAGGCCTAACCAACCTGTAACAACCCTGCCCAAAACATCCTAAAACTCAATCAAGCGGAATTAAGGGACAACACAAGATAGATACAACTACCAGCCTCACGGAACCGAGTCCGGAATACAACAAAACAACAAAGGGACAACCGGGATCGCTATAACCTCCCCCCCTTAAAGAATTTCGTCCTCGAAATTAAACACAAGTTTTTCAAAAACAAGATTTTCTCAATTCTTAACAATATTACAACAGAATATTAAACAACCCGACCCATTACCGGTCAATCCCATCTCTTTTCAAGAGGCAAAACACATTTTTTTAAAACAACTTGCATTATCAACATGCATTTCTTTGAAATTTACCAATTTCAACTCATTTTCCACAATTCAATCATACATGCAACATTATCATCATGCTTGCATTCCCACGATACATTGAACATATGCAATGTTATACAAATTTTCATTAACCAAAACATTCACAATGTTTTACAACTTAAGACATATACAATGCTCTTAAAGTTCAATAATATTACAGAATTTCATTATAAAATTACACATCAACAAACATGTCCGAATACTTCTCACGGACTTCCAACTCACGTTCCCAAGTGGCTTCCTCCACTCCGTGATGTTTCCACAAAACCTTTACCAAGGGAATGGTCTTGCCTTGCAAGACTTGATCCCGTCTATCCAAGACCCGCACCGGTCTCTCCTCATACGAGGCATCCTCATCTACCTCCAAGTCGGTCCAATCTAACACATGGGATGGATCCGGCTCATACTTCCAAAGCATACCAACATGAAAGACGTCATGAACCCCGGACAACTGTGGTGGTAAAGCCAAACGATAAGCAACTTTCCCAATCCTCTCGAGGATCTCAAAGGGACCAATAAACTGAGGAGATAACTTCCCACTCTTCCCGAACCTCATCAAACCTCGCCTAGGTGATATTTTCAAGAAGATATGATCACCTACCTCAAACGCCAAAGGCCTCGTCCTACGGTCGGCATAACTCTTTTGGCGACTCTGGACTGTAACAAGCCTCCTACGGATAAGCTCAACTTTCTCCGTCGTCTCTCTAACCAACTCCGGACCCAATAAAGGTGCATCACCCACCTCGGCCCAACACACTGGAGACCTACACGGTCGACCATACAAGGCCTCGAACGGTGCCATACCGACGCTAGACTGAAAAATGTTGTTGTAGGCAAACTCTACCAATGGCAAGTGCCTCTCCCACGTCCCACTGAAGTCCAGGACACACCCTCGAAGCATATCCTCAAGGATCTAAATAGTATGCTCGGACTGCCCGTCAGTCTGAGGATGATAGGCCGTACTAAAGGTCAACTTAGTGCTCAAGGCACTCTGCAAACTCTGCCACAACCTAGCAGTAAAACGAGGATCTCTATCTGAGATGATCATCACTGGGACCCCGTGCAATCTCACTATGTCCCGAATATACAAGTCGGCGAGATGATCTACCGAATCTCTCACGCGTATAGGAATGAAGTGCGCCGACTTAGTCAACCGGTCTACAACCACCCAAATGGCATCACTACCCCGCTGAGTCCTCGGAAGACCTACAATGAAGTCCATAGTGATATGCTCCCACTTCCACTCGGCAATAGGCAAGGGTTGCAACAAACCCGCTGGCCTCTGATGCTCGGCCTTCACTTGCTGGCAAGTAAGGCACTTAGACACGAAAACAGCCACATCTCTGTTCATACCCCGCCACCAAAACTGGCGACCCAAATCCCGATATATCTTAGTGCCTCCTGGATGCACCGCAAGGCGTGAATGATGGAACTCTTGGAGCACTTCCTCTCGGCACGACTCCGGCACACATAGACGGTCTCGGTATCTCACACTCAGGTCGGGATACACCGTCAAACCCTTCTCAGCCCTCCCATTTGAGATCTTCTCTCGGAAGGACTCTACCTCAAGGTCACATTTCTGTGCCTTTAACACTCGAGTCACGAGTGTAGGCTGCGCAACAACAGAAAACAAGGCCGTAGCCTCAACTGATTCACCCAGAAGCAAGTCAAACTCGCCAAGTACACCCAACATCCCCCATTCCCGGATGGCTATACAAGCTACATCACTAATGGATTTCCTACTAAGGGCATCGGCCACAACATTGGCCTTTCCCGAGTGATAGTGCAACTCAAAATCATAGTCCTCAATGAACTCCATCCATCTCCTCTGCCTCAAATTCAAGTCCCTCTGTGTAAACAGGTACTTCAAACTCTTGTGGTCCGAGAACACCTCGAACCTCTCACCATAAAGGTAGTGCCTCCAAATCTTCAAGGCAAAGATCACTGCTGTTAACTCTAGGTCATGTGTAGGGTAATTCTTCTCGTGTATTTTCAACTGACGTGAGCCATAAGCTACCACTTTCCCCTCTTGCATCAACACACAACCCAAACCCTCTCGTGAGGCATCACAATAGACTGCATAACCCAACCCTCTCTCAGGAATAATCAAAACTGGAGCAGTGGTCAATCTAACCTTCAACTCTTGGAACGACTTTTCACAAGTCTCACTCCATACAAACTTGACCCCTTTTCGCGTCAATCTAGTCAATGGCGAAGCTAGCCTGGAGAAATCTTTCACAAACCGACGGTAATACCTAGCTAATCCCAGAAAACTGCGGATCTCAAACACACTCTTAAGCTGTACCCAGTCTTGCACCGCCTCTACCTTGGATGTATCAACAGACACCCCTTCCCCAGATACCACATGGCCTAAGAATTTCACCTCTCCTAGCCAGAACTCACACTTCCCAAACTTGGCATATAGCCTATGGGCTCTAAGCAACTCGAGCACCACTCTCAAGTGTTCCTCGTGCTCCTCCTCAGAAGGGGAATAGATAAGAATGTCGTCCACGAAAATGACTACAAAATGGTCTAAGAATTCCCCGAAGATCCGGTTCATCAAATCCATAAAGACTGCCGGTGCATTGGTAAGCCCGAATGGCATCACCAGAAATTCATAATGGCCATACCGCGTACGGAATGCCGTCTTTGGAATATCCTCCTCCCTGACCCTCAACTGGTGGTAACCCGATCTCATGTCTATCTTAGAGAAACAACGGGAACCCTTCAACTGGTCAAACAAATCATCTATACAGGGCATAGGGTACTTATTCTTGATCGTAGCCCGATTCAACTTCCGGTAGTCTATACACAATCTCAAGGCACCATCTTTCTTTTTAGCAAAGAGGGCCGGTGCTCCCCACGGCGAAGCACTAGGGCGAACAAAATCCTTATCTAGCAATTCCAAGAGCTGAACTTTCAACTCAACCAACTCTGCTGGAGCAAAACGATAAGGTGCCATAAAAATCGGCGCTGTGCCGGGCACTAAATCAATAGAGAACTCTATCTCTCGGTGAGGTGGCAAACTAACGAGATTCTCGGGAAAAACATCCGAATACTCACAAACCACCCTCGGTAAAACAATCTGGGTCTCGTCACACTCACCACTTATAAAGCTAGCAAGTAGACCACTAAGCTTATTCCGCCCTCGCGGATCATACATCGGTGGCAACACACTACCAACCCGATCCCCCAGGAAATGGAAACACTCCCCGCTCAAGGTACAAACCGTGACCCTCTGGCGGTAGCAATCAATAATAGCCTGGTATGATGATAGCCAGTCCATACCCAAAATAACATCAAAACCCTTCATGGGCATGACCACAAACGGAAAAGGAAGCATATGGTCGGCGACCTCTATATCACAACCCCTAACACCTTGTTTCAAGGTCAACTCACCACCAATAGGCGATACCACACATATAGGAGATGCTAACTGTGCTAACTCCAATTCCAAAACAGATGCAAATGCAGCAGATACAAAAGAATGAGATGCACCCGTATCAATCAATACACTAGCAACCGAGTTGTAAAACAGAAAGGTACCTCTCACTACTAATGGAGCCGGTACTAGGTCCTGCGCGGTAACAGCATACACGCGCCCTATAGGCCCCTGATCTACCTGCTCACCTCTAGGTGCAAAAGACTGCTGCACTAACTGGGATGACGAAGCTCCCGGATTGGCCCTCGAGGCCTGCACAGACTGAGCTGGCTGATAACTCTGCGTCTGCCTAGAACCAGACGCACCTGAAGTAGCACTCAACTGTGGGCAATACCTCTTCAGGTGCCCAGGCTGACCACACTGATAGCAAGACAAAGGCTGGCCCCTGCCTTGACTCTGGCCCTGAGGTCTAGCTGAAGAAGAAGCAGCTCGCTGACCCCCTCCCTTTTGTGGGAAAACCGAAGACTTGTGACCCAGCTGGCCACGCGCAAAACAAGTCAAGCCTCCCTGACTACTTCTCCCAAAGCCCGTACTCGGCACTGGAAAGGTCGATCTAGCCACACCACCCTGAGACTATTGAGGGTTAGAACCCCTCTGTCTCTTGCCATCACCCTGACCATCATGACTCCTCTTGGAGCCTCTCTGTCCCTCATCTTCCTCCTGTATCATAATCTCTATATGAGCAGCAGCATCTACCAAACATCTGTACTCCCGGATAAACGACCCTCCAATCCTCAGCTTGAGCCCACGCCTCAACTTTCGCTCAAACTCAACGCAACGACGTTCCTCGGACGCCACCAGTTCAGGTGCAAACCTGGACAGACTAGTAAAAGTAGCCTTAAACTCGGCCACTGACAAGCCCTGCTGTTTAAGCTGGCAAAACTGCTCCCTCGCAGCAGAAGATAAAAACTTCTCCTGGAAAGCATTCACAAACGCCTCTCATGCACCACCAACACTGCCCTTCTCGTACTTCCACCATTGACTTGCATCTCCCTTCAGCTGGAAGGATGCCAGGGTCACCTTCAAAGCCCCGTCCTCGATGCCCAGCATCTCGAACGTCTTCTCCATCTGTTCCAACCACTCGTCAGCCTTAAGTGGCTCCTTTGGATCCCCAACAAACTCGTCCGGATTAGACCGGAAGAATTCCCTCTTCAAGAAAGAAGGCCCTGCCTCAATAACCTGATTCTCAGCTCTGAGAATCCCCAAAGCTCCTGTTGTCTCTCGGGCCAAGGCGCCCATAGCCTGCTGACCCGTTGGCTCGGCTACGTTGGCCTGACTAACTCCCTCCTGCATTGCCGGAACGTCATCCGGTAGAGGTACCTCCTGCCTGCCATGCCTGCCACGCCTACCACGCCCTCGTCCTGACATCCTAATAAAGGTAACCAAGACTATTAGCACATTCACAAATGTGCCGAAGCTATAACACTCGCGTCCTAATGCATGGACAACTGTAATTCACTCCACGTAAGCACATAAACACATAAGCACTTACGAATTTCATTTCCGGATAATGATAGTCCCGAGGCGTTACTAGAGTTCTGGTTAGAAACAGCATTGATCAAGTGCCTTTCCAACAAGACTCACAAAAACCCAAGGATCCAATCAACATTCTAGAAACTAAATCCCATACCCACATAGTCACATAAGCATGTTATCAATTAAGCACATAGCATATGACACTACATCTAAGTCTCTATCAAGCGAGACAAACCCATTGTGATCCTAATCACTTCCCACGTACCCAAAGTATTCGAACCCGGTACGCTCTGATACCAAGTTGTAATGCCCTAAAAAAAAATACATAATACCCAACATTTCAGACATGCATTGATACAAAAGAAATCAACCATTTCTATTTATCAGAGTAATTCTTACAAATGTATTACATGTTAACACCAAAAGCAAATGCCCTATGGGCTTACAACTTTCCAAGTTAACACTTGGTTACAAAAAAAAAAAAAAAGTACTAACTCAATACATATTAAGCCCTTGGCTGGAATTTACATGTAATACATCAATATAAACAAAAGAAAGAGTCTTCAACTCTCATTATCGTCCAAGCTACGTCCTTGGAGGTGGCATACTACCTGTACCTGAAAATAATGTCCCATAAAGGGTGAGCCAACGCTCAGTAGAGATATGCTAAACACAGTATGAGCAATAACTAAGACATTAGCAATTGATAAATGTTCAATTTTCATAAACCAATACGTAACCCATTTCCATCTTATGACCACTACATTCATGTTTCATTTCAGTTTCCATTTCTTATCAATTTCACAATTTACATCAATGGCTTAGAACCTGGCCAACCACTTATATAAGACAGTGACTCATATTAAACATTTCCCATTATCACAATAGATAAACATACTAGTTGTATCAACATCTCAACAGGTAAGCATACAAGCTGTACCCATATTTCAACAGATATGCATATTTACTATATCAACACTTCCAATGACAAGCATATGAGCTGTATCAACACTTCCAAGGATAAGCATATGAGCTATATCAACACATTATCTGACAAGCATATGAGCTGTATCAATGGAGTCCATCCCCTATCTCCTCCTAAACAACATCCGGTTTAGAGGTCCATCCCCTATCTTCCCCTAAACCGTGGAGTAGATCCCCTATCTCCTCCCACACACACAATGCATATATACACAAAGGTCATATACACAATCAATCAATACATAACGTTAATGTATTCTATCAACCCTCATATTCTATGACATATCCAATTGATTAGTTTTAGTTTGCCTAATCATCATGCATTGTCTACAACAATCAAAACTACCCTCCACAGGTAGCCCAAGCAATTATTTCTAAACAGATAATAAAAGCTCCAACAGATAAAATATCAATATTTTCAAAAGTGAGCGATTTATAAATCCAACTCCATCATTTCACAACATAATGAGCCAATTTCATTGTTTCCAACTCAATTCCATAAGTTCACAACTTTCCCAAATTAATTATACCAATTAATTTTAAACAACAAATTAGGGCTTTTACCCCCAACTCTCGATATTAACCCAAAGGTTCCAATATCACCAACCAACAACAATATCATCATTTTGAAACCCAAAATACATATTATGAGCCCAAAATCATAAAACCCTCTTTAACACATTTTGAAACCCTAAGTCCCAAAATCAACCATTTAAACAATAGGCTCAAAATCTAGGTTAAAACCCATAAGAGTGAGTAGGAATCCCTACCTCAAAAGATGAGACCCAACGAGGAAGATGGTGAAAACGAAGTTGCTCCAAACCACGAGTTTCTCGGATCAAAAGATAGCCCTCGACGATCAACAACCTTTTTGTAAAGGCCAAAGGTGAGGAAAACACCCTAGCTAGGTCAATATGTAGAGAGAAGGCAAGGTTTTAGAGAGAGAGACTCTCAAATGGCCTTTTCGAAAAAGTAAGAGAGAGAAAGGATGAGAAAAATTGATTTAAAACTACCTCACAGCCAACTGATATACGACATTCCCGCTCGAGCGGAAAACACAACGCTCGAGCGTCAAGAACAGAAACTAGGTCCGCTCGAGCGCAAAAAGACCCGCTCGAGCGCTAAGACACAAGAATAAAGTAAACCCGCTCGAGCGTAGATTTCCTGCTCCCAGAACTTACACCCAAAGGTACTACCCGCTCGAGTGCCAAAGTACCCGCTCGAGCGTAGAGAAACCCGCTCGAGCGTAAAAATCACACCTGCAGAAGTTTTGCAGGGACACGAAAATACTAGGAGTGTGCAATCTCCGCTCGAGCGCAAGAAGACCCGCTCGAGCGGAACGCCTAAAAACTGGGCAACAAGGAATTGAAACCAAGGCCTAACCAACCTGTAACAACCCTGCCCAAAACATCCTAAAACTCAATCAAGCGGAATTAAGGGACGACAGAAGATAGATACAACTACCAGCCTCACGGAACCGAGTCCGGAATACAACAGAACAACAAAGGGACAACCGAGATCGCTATAGTTAAGGTATAGTGGTTTCTTGAATGAACTTCCAATTTTAATTTTCTGCAACTTCCATTTTTATTTCTATTCAACTTCTTTTTTTTATTCAAGTTTCGTTTCTATTCAACTTCCTTTTTTATTTAATTCCAAATAAATCATTATGGTATACTGGTTTTTGGATTGAACTTCCATTTTTAATTTTAGGAAACTTTCACTTTTATTTTTATTCAACTTCTATTTTTAATCAATTTACTTTTCTATTAATCTTCCTTTTTTATTTAATTTCCAAATAGATCGTTAAGGTATAGTGGTTTCTTTAATGAACTTCCATTTTTAATTTTATGGAACTTCCATTTTTATTCAAGTTATTTTATATTCAACTTCCTTTTTTATTTAACTTCCAAATAGATCGTTAAGGTATAGTGGTTTCTTGAATGAACTTCCATTTTTACTTTTCTGCAACTTCGATTTTTACTTTTATTTGACTTCCTTTTTTATTCAAGTTTTTTTCCTACTCAACCTCGTTTTTTATGTAATTTCAAAATAGATCGTTAAGGTATAGTGGTTTATGGATTGAACTTCCATTTTTAATTTTCTGCAACTTCCATTTTTATTCTTATCCAACTTCCATTTTTATTCAATTTACTTTTCTATTAAACTTCCTTTTTTATTTAATTTCCAAATAGATCGTTAAGGTATATTGGTTTCTTGAATGAACTTCCATTTTTAATTATCTGCAACTTTCATTTTTATTTTTATTCGACTTCCATTTTTATTCAAGTTATTTTTCTATTCAACTTCCTTTTTTATATAATTTCCAAATAGATCAGTAAGGTATAGTGGTTTCTTAAATGAACTTCCAATTTTAATTTTCTGCGACTTCCATTTTTATTTCTATTCAACTTCTTTTTTTATTCAAGTTTCTTTTCTATTCAACTTCCTTTTTTATTTAATTTCCAAATAGATCGTTAAGGTATACTAGTTTCTGGATTGAACTTCCATTTTTAATTTTATGCAACTTTCACTTTTCTTTTTATTCAACATCCATTTTTATTCAGTTTATTTTTCTATTCAACTTCCTTTTTTATTTAATTTCCAAATAGATCGTTAAGGTATAGTGGTTTCTGGATTGAACTTCCATTTTTAATTTTCTGCAACTTCTATTTTTATTTTTATTTAACTTCCTTTTTCATTCAACTTTCTTTTCTACTCAACTTCCTTTTTTAATTAATTTCCAAATAGATCGTTTAGGTATAGTGGTTTCTGGATTGAACTTCCATTGTTAATTTTATGCAACTTTCTTTTTTATTTTTATTCACCTTCCATTTTTATTCAATTTACTTTTCTATTAAACTTCCTTTTTTATTTAATTTAAAAATAGATCGTTAAGTTATAGTGGTTTCTTGAATGAACTTCCAATTTTAATTTTCTGCAACTTCCATTTTTATTTTTATTCGACTTCCATTTTTATGCAATTTACTTTTCTATCCAACTTCCTTTTTTATTTAATTTCCAAATAGATCGTTAAGGTATAGTGGTTTCTTGAATGAATTTTCGTTTTTAATTTTCTGCAACTTCCATTTTTATTTTCAAGTAACTTCCATTTTTATTCAAGTTACTTTTCTGTTCAACTTCCTTTTTTATTTAATTTCCAAATAGATCGTTAACGTATAGGGGTTTCTGGATTGAACTTCCATTTTTAATTTTCTGCAACTTCCATTTTTATTTTTATTTAACTTCCTTTTTCATTCAACTTTCTTTTCTACTCAACTTCCTTTTTTAATTAATTTCCAAATAGATCGTTAAGGTATAGTGGTTTCTGGACTGAATTTCCATTGTTAATTTTATGCAACTTTCGTTTTTATTTTTATTCACCTTCCATTTTTATTCAATTTACTTTTCTATTAAACTTCTTTTTTTATTTAATTTCCAAATTGATCGTTAAGTTATAGTGGTTTCTTGAATGAACTTCCATTTTTAATTTTCTGCAACTTCCATTTTTATTTTTATTCGACTTCCATTTTTAATTTTCTGCAACTTCCATTTTTATTTTTATTCGACTTCCATTTTTATTCAATTTACTTTTCTATTCAACATCCATTTTTATTTAATTTCCAAATAGATCGTTAAGGTATAGTGGTTTCTTGAATGAACTTCCATTTTTACTTTTCTGCGACTTCCATTTTTATTTTTATTTGACTTCCATTTTTATTCAAGTTATTTTATTAATCAGCTTCCTTTTTTATGTAATTTCCAAATATATCGTTAAGGTATAGTGATTTTTTGAATGAACTTCCATTTTTAATTTTTTGCAACTTCCATTTTTATTCTTATTTAACTTCCTTTTTCAATCAGTTTCTTTTCTACTCAACTTCCTTTTTTATTTAATTTCCAAATAGATCGTTAAGGTATAGTGGTTTCTAAATTGAACTTTCATTTTTAATTTTATGCAACTTTCATTTTTATTTTTATTAAACTTCCATTTTTATACTTAAACTTCCTTTTTTATTTAATTTCCAAATAGATCGTTAAGGTATAGTGGTTTCTTGAATGAACTTCCATTTTCAATTTTCTGCAACTTCCATTTTTATTTTTAAGTAACTTCCATTTTTATTCAAGTCACTTTTCTGTTCAACTTCCTTTTTTGTTTTATTTCCAAATAGATCGTTAACGTATAGTGGTTTCTAGATTGAACTTCCATTTTTATTTTTATTCGACTTTCATTTTTATTCAAGTTCTTTTTCTATTCAACTTCCTTTTTTATTTAATTTCCAAATAGATCGTTAAGGTATAGTGGTTTCTTGAATGAATTTCCATTTTTAATTTGCTGCAACTTCCATTTTTATTTATATTTAACGTCCTTTTTCATTTAAGTTTCTTTTCTACTCAACTTCCTTTTTTATTTAATTTCGAAATAGATCATTAAGTTCTAGTGGTTTCTTGAATGAACTTTCATTTTTAATTTTCTGCAACTTCCATTTTTACTCTTATTTAATTTCCTTTTTCAATCAGTTTCTTTTCTACTCAACTTCCTTTTTTATTTAATATCCAAATAGATCGTTAAGGTGTGGTGGTTTCTGGTTTGAACTTTCATTTTTAATTTTATGCAACTTTCATTTTTATTTTTATTCAACTTCCATTTTTATTAAATTTACCTTTCTATTAAACTTCCTTTTTTGTTTAATTTCCAAATAGATCGTTAAGGTATAGTGGTTTCTTGAATGAACTTCCATTTTTAATTTTCTGCAACATCCATTTTTATTTTTATTCGACTTCCTTTTTTATTCAAGTTATTTTTCTATTCAACTTCCTTTTAATTAATTTCCAAATAGATCGTTAAGGTATAGTGGTTTCTTGAATGAACTTCCAATTTTAATTTTCTGCAACTTCCATTTTTATTTCTTTCCAACTTCTTTTTTTATTCAAGTTTCTTTTCTATTCAACTTCCTTTTTTATTTAATTTCCAAATAGATCGTTAAGGTATAATGGTTTCTGGATGGAACTTCCATTTTTAATTTTATGAAACTTTCACTTTTATTTTTATTCAACTTCCATTTTTAATCAATTTACCTTTCTATTAATCTTCCTTTTTTTATTTAATTTCCAAATAAATCTTTAAGGTATACTGGTTTCTGGATTGAACTTCCATTTTTAATTTTATTGAACTTCCATTTTTAATTTTATTCAGCTTCCATTTTTATTCAAGTTATTTTTCTATTCAACTTCCTTTTTTATTTAACTTCCAAATTGATTGTTAAGGTATAGTGGTTTCTTGAATGAACTTCCATTTTTAATTTTCTACAACTTTCATTTTTACTTTTATTTAACTTCCTTTTTTATTCAAGTTTCTTTTCAACTCAACTTCCTTTTTTATGTAATTTCCAAATAGATCATTAAGGTATACTAGTTTCTGGATTGAACTTCCATTTTAAATTTTCTGCAACTTCCATTTTTGTTTTTGTTCAACTTCCATTTTTATTCAATTTACTTTTCTATTAAACTTCATTTTTTATTTATTTTCCAAATTGATCATTAAGGTATATTGGTTTCTGGAATGAACTTCCATTTTTAACTTTCTGCAACTTCCATTTTTATTTCTATTTGACTTCAATTTTTATTCATGTTATTTTTCTATTCAACTTATTTTCTTATTTAATTTCCAAATAGATCGTTAAGATATAGTGGTTTCTTGAATGAACTACCATTTTTAATTATCTGCAACTTCCATTTTTATTCTTATTTACCTTCCTTTTTCAATCAGTTTCTTTTCTATTCAACTTCATTTTTTATTTAATTTCCAAATAGATCATTAAGGTATAGTGGTTTCTGGATTGAACTTTCATTTTTAATTTTATGCAACTTTCATTTTTATTTTTATTCAACTTCCATTTTTATTCAATTTACTTTTCCGTTGAATTTTTATTTATTTATTTTCCAAATAGATCGTTAAGGTAGAGTGGTTTCTTGAATGAACTTCCATTTTTAATTTTCTGCAACCTCCATTTTTATTTTTATTCGACTTTCATTTTTATTCAAGTTCTTTTTCTATTCAACTTCCTTTATTATTTCACTACTACAAAAATAGATAAAGATCACACTTTTTTTGTGTGATGTTTGTTATTTAATCACACTTTTTTAGTTTTATTTAAGTGTGGTCTTTGGGAGTGTGATTAAAAGGGGTCATTTTTAATCACACTTTTTAAGTGTGATTAAAAATATTTAGATCACACCTTTTAAGTGTGATTAATAACAGTTAGATCACACCTTTTAAGTGTGATTGATAACATTTAGATCACACCTTTTAAGTGTGATTAAAACTTTTAGATCACACCTTTTAAGTGTGATTGATAACATTTAGATCACACCTTTTAAGTGTGATTAAAACATTTAGATCACACCTTTTAAGTGTGATTAAAAACCTTTTAAGTGTGATTAAAAACATTTAGATCACACCTTTTAAGTGTGATTAATAACAGTTAGATCACACCTTTTAAATGTGATTAAAACATTTAGATCACACCTTTTAAGTGTGATTGATAACATTTAGATCACACCTTTTAAGTGTGATTAAAAACCTTTTAAGTGTGATTAAAAACATTTAGATCATACCTTTTAAGTGTGATTGTTAACATTTAGATCACACCTTTTAAGCGTGATTAAAAACATTTAGATCACACATTTTAAGTGTGATTAAAAATATTTAGATCACATGTTTTAAGTGTTATTAATAACTAATAAAACATGTGATAATAAACATTTAAATCACAAATTTTAAATGTGATTAATATCTAATAAAACACGTGATTAATAATTAGATAAGATCACATGTTATATGCATTTAAAGAATGTAATATACACTATATACTATATTTTGAATCACAACCATATATTGAATAGAATAACATCATATATTTCATAAATGAAAGTTCAATGTTCAAAAAATATATACTCCAAAGGAATTAGTAAAAAGTTTTTAACTGTGTTTACATATATTAAAAAATAAAAAATAAAAAACTTAAAAAAACTAAGTTGTTGAATTCTTTAACCATATTTTGCATATCTCCAGGAAATTTTTGACCTGAAAAATAAAACCACAAATTAATTCAGAAACCACTAGAAGCATATGAATGAACTTACTACTTTTGTAGAGACTATTCTTGTCTTACAAAAGACAATTTTCTCATCACACTAACTCTTCATCCCCTGCATCAATAGAAAAGGAATAACAACTTTAATTGTTACTAGTATAAAACGTTTGTATTACCATATATAAATATGACATATACATAGAATCAATAAATCCAAAATAAAAATCTTCAATGTATGGCTAAATATTTTAAAGTCATAAAACCAAAAATATATATAGAATCAACAAATCCAAAATTATAAACCAAACATAACAAATCCACAGCCAAGTGGTTCATTCCATGTATCCTTAGAAATTGCAAATGCCCCATCAGCTTGTGATTCCCAAACATACCTGAAAGTCAACAAATTAGATACATCCACAGTTACATTTGTTAAATTTTCGACTGTAAGAACAACAGGGCCGGTGCTCCCCACGGCGAAACACTAGGGCGAACAAAACCCTTATCTAACAACTCCTGAAGCTGAACTTTCAACTCAACCAACTCTGCTGGAGCAAAACGATAAGGTGCCATAGAAATCGGCGCTGTGCCGGGCACTAAATCAATGGAGAACTCGACCTCCCGATGAGGTGGCAAACTAACGAGATCCTCGGGAAAGACGTCCGAGTACTCACAAACTACCCTCGGCAACACAACCTGGGTCTCATCACACTCACCACTCTCAAAGCTAGCAAGTAGACCACTAAGCTCTCCCCGCCCTCGCGGATCATACCCCAGTGGCAAAACACTACCAACCCGATCTCCCAAGAAATGGAAACACTCCCCGCTCGGAGTACACACCGTTACCCTCTGACGGTAACAATCTATAACAGCTCGGTATGATGATAACCAGTCCATACCCAAAATAACATCAAAACCCTTCATGGGCATGACAACAAATGGAAAATGAAGCCTACGGTCGGCGACCTCTATATCACAACCATTACATCCATGTTCCAAAACCAACTCACCCCCAACAGGCGACACAACACAAATAGGAGATGCTAATAGCGCTAACTCCAATTCCAACACAGATGCAAATGCAGCAGATACAAAAGAATGAGATGCACCCGTGTCTATCAACACACTAGCAACCAAGTTGCAAAACAGAAAAGTACCTCTCACCACTAATGGAGCCGGTACTAAATCCTACGCGGTAACAGCATACACGCGCCCGGTAGGCCCCTGATCTACCTGCTCACCCCTCAGAGCAAACGACTGCTGCACAGACTGGGATGACGAAGCTCCTGGATTGGCCCTCGAGGCCTGCACAGACTGAGCTGGCTGAAAACTCTACGTCTGCCTAGAACCAGACGCTCCCGAAGTGGCACTCAACTGTAGGCAAAACCTCTTCAGGTGCCCAGGCTGACCACACTGATAACAAGACAAGGGCTGCCCCCTGCCCAAACCCTGACTCTGCGGTCTAGCTGAAGAAGAAGCAGCTCTCTGACCCCCACCCTTCTGCAGGCAAACCGAAACCTTGTGACCCAGCTGGCCACACTTGTAACAGGTGAAATCCTCCTGACTACCTCTCCCGGAGCCTGCACTCGGCACTGGAAAGGTCGATCTAGCCACACCACCCTGCGACTGCTGAGGGTTAGAACCCCTCTGCCTCCTGCCATCACCCTGGCCATCTTGGCTCCTCTTGGAGCCTCTCTGTCCCTCATCCTCCTCCTGCATCAAGAGCTCCATATGAGCTGCAGCATCCACTAGGTGTCTATACTCCCTGATGAAAGACCCACCAACCCTCAACTTGAGGCCCCGCCTCAACTTCCGCTCAAACTCATAACAACGGCGTTCCTCAGACGCCACCAGTTCAGGTGCAAACCTGGATAGACTGGTAAAAGTAGCCTCAAACTCGGCCACTGACAAGCCCTGCTGATTAAGCCGGCTAAACTGGTCCCTCAGCTTCTCCCTAGCTGCTGCAGACAAAAACCTCTCCTGAAAAGCATTCACAAATGCCTCCCAAGTACCACCAACACGAGCCTTCTCGTACTTCCACCATTGACCCGCATCTCCCTTCAACTGGAAGGATGCCAAGGTCACCTTCAGTGCTCCGTCCTCGATGCCAAGCATCTCGAATGTCTTACTCATTTGCTCTAGCCACTCATCAGCCTTCAGTGGCTCCTTCGGATCCCCGATAAACTCATCCGGATTAGACCGGAAGAACTCCCTCTTCAAGAAAGAAGGCCCTGCCTCAGATGCCTGATTCCCTGCTCTGAGAATACCCAAAGCTCCTGCTATCTCTCGGGCCAAGGCACTCATAGCCTGCTGACCCGCTGGCTCGGCCACATTGGCCTGACCAACTCCTTCCTGTACTGCCGGAACGTCATCCGGTACAGGTACCTCCTGCCTCGCAGGTCTACCATGCCTAGCACCTCTTCCCCGTCCTGACATCCTAATAAAGGTAACCAAGACTATTAGCACATTCACAAATGTGCCGAAGCTATAACACTCGCGTCCTAATGCATGGACAACTGTAATTCACTCCACGTAAGCACATAAACACATAAGTACTTACGAATTTCATTTCCGGATAATGATAGTCCCGAGGCGTTACTAGAGTTCCGGTTAGAAATAGCATTGATCAAGTGCTTTTCCAACAAGACTCCCAGAAACCCAAGGATCCAATCAACATCCTAGAAATTAAATCTCATACCCAAGTAAACACATAAGCTGTTATCAATTAACCACATAGCATGTGACACTACATCTAAGTCTCTATCAAGCGAGACAAACCCATTGTGATCCTAATCACTTCCCACGTACCCAAAGTATTCGAACCCGGTATGCTCTGATACCAAGTTGTAACGCCCTCAAAAAAATAACATTAAACCATCAATTAAGACATTCATTGACATACAAAATATCCACATTCTTCTATTAATCAGAGTTGATCCTTACAAAAGTATTACATGTTAACAACAAAAGCAAATACCCTACAGGCTTACAGCTTTCCAAGTTAACACTTGGTTACAACAAAAGATATAGCGACCCCGGTCTTTTCTCTTTAGATTATTGTATCCGGACTTAGGCTCCGTAGATCCTGTCATTATTTATTGGTTGTTGTTGTCCTTTAATCTCTTTGTATTTGAAGTATAGGTTGTGTTGGACGGGTCTGGTACATGTTGGTTGAATTTTGATGCCAATAGGTGATGCCCAGATTTTGGCCTTCACGCTCGAGCGGAGGTTTTAACGCTCGAGCGGGCCCTTCGTTGTTGCTTCTCCGCTCAAGCGGGAGTTTTGACGCTCGAGCGGGATTTTCCATCTCCCAGTATTTTTGCTCTGCAGTTCTTCCGCTCGAGCGGTAGTTTTCACGCTCGAGCGTGATCCCTTGTTTTTGCTCCTCCGCTCGAGCGGGGAGTTTGACGCTCGAGCGGGTGCAGCGCCTGCAAAACTTCTGAAAGGGTGCAATCGACGCTCGAGCGGCTTTCTTCACGCTCGAGCATGATTCTGTGTCTTACGCTCGAGCGGGGCTTTCTACGCTCGAGCGTAGAGTCGACTACATCAGTCCGTGATTTCACTTTTCTGATCACTTTTTGACCTACTTTTCATCTCTTAACTTTTAAAAACCGCCCCTTGAGAGTTTCTCTCTCTACTCTTACCTTCTCTCCAAGATTTGATCTATTTCCGGTGGTCTTCTACCCTAGTTCCTTTGGAAGAAAGGTAGAGCTTCGCGAGAGCTTTGTTTTAATCTGAGAAACTTGGGATTTGGAGCACGTGGGTCTTTGGTCTTCATCTCCGTCTTCTCCATTCGGGTTATTTTCTTCGAGGTAGGGATTTCCTACTCCAATTTATAAGTTTTGTTCTAAGTTTTGGTATAATGATATGTTGGGGTTACTTTGATAATTTTGGGAGAAACCCTAGTTGTGTTAATTAATTAATTTGTATAATTAATTTAAGGGAATTGGGGAATTTGGTTAAATTCATGAAATTGGGAAAGTTATTGGTTAAATGGTGTAGTTGGATAATGTAAATCACACGCCTATTGAATTGATGGTATATTTATTTCCAAATCTAGAAATGACTGTTGTGGGCTATCGGTGGAGGATAGTCATGCTTGTTGTAGACACTGCATGTGGATTAGGGATAACTGAAACTAATCATTGATTAAGTCATCAATATTGACTGCTGAATTAATACAGACATTATGTGTATTGATTGTGTGTTGTAAATGTTATGTGTATGCATACATTGTTTTGTGTGGGAGGAGATAGGGGATGTACTCCACGGTTTAGGGGAAGATAGGGGATGGACCTCTAAACCGGATTTTGTTTGGGAGGAGATAGGGGATGGACTCCATTAGCATCACTTTTATGTGTGCTTATTTTTATTGAAGTGTTTAATTGATACAGCACTAAAATGTGTATCAAACTGGAAGTATGAAGTGTTTTGATTTGAGCCTGAGTCTCAATTGTTTGTTGACATTGGAAGAATGTGAATATGATATATATAGTTCACTGTTGTAAGTTTGGCCAGGTTCTGAGCCAGATTGATAATGTTGGAAAGTAAAACGTGTTTTAGACATTAGTGTCATGAGACTGGATAGTAATGTAATTGATTATCTTGGTTAACCATCTATTAAATACTAATGCTTTATTCAATGCTTATATTTGGTTTAGTATATTTCTACTGGGCTGTGGCTCACCCTTATGGGAACATCATTTTCAGGTCCAGGTGATAAGCTACCTCCCAGGACTTAGCTTGGAAGGATTTGGATTTTGAAGACTAGCTTTAGTTGTTTGCTTTTATTTGATGAATAATCAAGCCCAGGGCTTATTTTGTATTTGAGTTAGAACTCATATTTTGTGTCCAAGTGATGGCTTGGAAAGATGTAAGCCCATAGGGCATTTAATTTGAGGTTACATGTAATGTTTTTATTTAGTAATACTCTGATGAATGAATGAATAAATTGTTTTCTTTAAATAATGCATGTAAATGATATACATATAATGGGTTTATTTCGAGGGCGTTACAACTTGGTATCAGAGCGTACCGGGTTTGAATACTTTGGGTACGTGGGAAGTGATTAGTATCACAATGGGTTCGTCTCGTTTGATAGAGACTTAGTGTAATGTTATATGCTTACGTGATAATATGTTTATGTGACTATGTGGGTATGGAATGTAGTTTCTAGGATGGTGATTTGACCCTTGAGTTTCTAGTAGTCTTGTTGGAAAGGCACCTGATCACTGCTGCTTCCAACCGGAACTATAGCAACGCATTGGGACTATCATTATCCAGGAATGAAATTCGTAGGTGCTTATGTGATTATGTGCTTACGTGGAATGAATTATTGCTGTCCCATGCATTAGGACGCGAGTGTTTAGTTTCGGCACATTTGATAATGTGCTAACGTCTTTGTTTCCTTTATTAGTATGTCAGGACGAGGACGAGGACGCGGTAGGCGTGGTAGGCCGGGTAGGCAGGAGGTGCCTGTGCCAGAGGAGATTCCAGCAGTTCAGGAGGGAGTTGGCCAGGCCAATGTGGCCGAGCCAGTAGGCCAGCAGGCTATGGGCGCTCTAGCCCGAGAGATAGCAGGGGCATTCAGGGAGTCAGTAGGCATTCTCAGAGCTGAGAATCAAGCTCGGGATGTCGTTGCAGATGCAGGACCCTCCTTTCTGAAGAGGGAGTTCTTCCGGTCTAATCCGGATGAATTTGTGGGTGATCCTAAAGAGCCGCTTAAGGCAGATGAATGGCTCGAACAGACAACGAAGACGTTTGAGATGCTTGGCATCGAAGACGAGGGGTTGAAGGTGACCTTGGCATCATTCCAGTTGAAGGGGGATGCGGGTCAGTGGTGGAAGTTCACTAAAGGTCGTATAGGAGGTACATGGGAGGCTTTTGTGAATGCTTTCCAGGAGAAGTTCTTATCTCCAGCAGGCAGTTAGGGAGAAGCTGAGAGACCAGTTCTGCCAGCTTAAGCAGTCGAGTTCTTCAGTGGCCGAGTTTGAGGCTGCATTTACTAGTTTATCCAGGTTTGCACCTGAATTGGTGGCGTCTGAGGAACGCCGTTGTATTGAGTTTGAGAGGAAGTTGAGGCGTGGCCTCAAGCTGCGAGTTGGGGGAACTATGATTCGGGATTATGGGCGTATGGTTGATGCTGCAGCCCATATGGAGATCATGATGCAGGAGGAGGAGGAAGGACAGAAGGGCTTCAAGAGGAGTCAGGATGGTCAGAGTGATGGTAGGAGACAGAAGAGTTTTAATCTTCAGCAGTCTCAGAGTAGCTTTTCTAGATCGACTTTTCCTGTGCCGAGTGCTAGTTCGGGGAAAGGCAGTCAGGGAGACATTACCTGTTTCAAGTGTGGCCAGCTGGGCCACAAGTCTCCAGTTTGTCCTCAGAGGGGAGGAGTGCAGAGAGCAGCATCATCTTCGGCCCGATCTCAGAGCCAGAGTCAGGGGAGAGGCCAGCCACTCTCGTGTTATCAGTGTGGTCAGCCAGGGCATATGAAGAGGTATTGCCCGCATTTGGGTGGCACACCTGGTGCATCTGGTTTGAGGCAGATTCAGGGTCAGCAGCCAGCTCAGTCGGGTCAGGCCTCGAGGGCCAATCAGGGGGCTTCATCGTCTCAGTCGGTGCAACAATCTTATGCTCCTAGGGGTGAGCAGGTTGATCAGAGGTCATCTGGGCGCGTGTATGCTGTTACCGCGCAGGATCTTGTACCGGCTCCATCTGTTGTGAGAGGTACTTTCTTGTTTTGCAACTCGGTTGCTAATGTTTTGATTGATACGGGTGCATCTCATTCCTTTGTGTCTGCTGCATTTGCATCTGTTTTGGAGTTGGAGTTAGCACAGTTAGCATCTCCTATTTGTGTAGTGTCGCCTCTTGGGGGTGAATTGATTTTGAAACACGGTGTTAGGGGTTGTGATATAGAAGTTGATTACCATAGAATCCCATTTTCCTTTGTAGTTATGCCTATGAGAGGTTTCGATGTTATTTTGGGTATGGACTGGCTATCGTCATACCGGGCAGTTATTGATTGCTACCGCCAGAGGGTCACTTGTTGTACCGTGAGCGGAGAGTAATTTCATTTTCTGGGGGACCGGGTTGGTAATGTGTTGCCATCAGGGTATGTTCCGCGAGGACGGAGTGAGCTTAGTGGTCTACTTGCCAACCTTTCGATTAGTGAGGATGATGAGACCCAGGTTGTGTTGCCAAGGGTGGTTTGTGAGTACTCGGACGTCTTTCCCGAGGATCTTGTTGGTTTGCCACCGCATCGAGAGATTGAATTCTCTATTGACCTAATGCCCGGCACGGCGCCGATTTCTATGTCACCTTATCGTTTTGCCCCAGCCGAGTTAGTTGAGTTGAAGATTCAGCTCCAGGAGTTGCTAGATAAGGGCTTTATACGTCCTAGTGTTTCACCGTGGGGGGCACCGGCTCTCTTTGTTAAAAAGAAAGGTGGTGCTTTGAGACTTTGTATAGATTATCGGAAATTGAATCGAGCTACAGTTAAGAATAAGTACCCTATGCCTCGTATAGATGATCTGTTCGATCAATTAAAGGGTTCCCGTTGTTTCTCGAAGATAGACTTGAGATCGGGTTATCATCAGTTGAGAGTCAGGGACGAGGATATTCCGAAGACGGCATTCCGTACGCGGTATGGCCACTATGAGTTTTTGGTGATGCCATTTGGGCTCACCAATGCACCGGCAGTATTTATGGATTTGATGAACCGGATATTCCGGGAATTTTTAGATCGTTTTGTAGTCGTTTTCGTGGACGACATCCTTATCTATTCACCTTCAGAGGAAGAGCACGAGGAACACTTGAGGGTGGTGCTTGATTTACTTAGAGCCCATCAGCTTTATGCTAAGTTTGGGAAGTGTGAGTTCTGGCTAGAGGAGGTGAAGTTCTTAGGCCATGTAGTTTCTAGGGAAGGGGTGTCTGTTGATACATCCAAGACAGAGGCAGTGCAAGATTGGGTACAGCCTAAGAGTGTGTTTGAGATCCGCAGTTTTCTGGGATTAGCTGGGTATTATCGCCGGTTTGTAAGAGATTTCTCCAGATTAGCTTCGCCTTTGACTAGATTGACTCGGAAGGGAGTCAAATTTGCTTGGAGTGAGACTTGTGAAAAGTCGTTCCAGGAGTTGAAAGTTAGACTGACCACTGCTCCAGTCTTGATTATTCCGGAGAGAGGGTTGAGTTATGCAGTCTATTGTGACGCCTCACGAGAGGGTCTTGGTTGTGTGTTGATGCAAGAGGGGAAAGTGGTTGCCTATGGCTCACGTCAGTTGAAAGTTCACGAGAAGAATTACCCTACGCATGATTTAGAGTTAGCAGCTGTGATATTTGCCTTGAAGATTTGGAGACATTATCTTTACGGTGAGAGGTTCGAGGTATTCTCGGATCATAAGAGTCTGAAATATCTGTTCACACAGAAAGACTTGAACTTGAGGCAGAGGAGGTGGATGGAATTTATTGAGGATTATGACTTTGAATTGCATTATCATCCGGGAAAGGCCAATGTGGTGGCCGACGCCCTTAGCAGGAAACCTGTTGGTGACATAGCTAGTATAGCCATCCGGGAATGGGAGATGTTGGGTGCACTTGGAGAGTTTAATTTCCTTCTGGGCGAATCTGTTGAGGCTGCGGCCTTGTTTTCTGTTGTTGCACAGCCTACACTTGTGACTCGAGTGTTAGAGGCTCAGAGGGGCGACCTTGAGGTAGAATCCCTCCGTGAGAAGATTTCTGGTGGGAAGGTTGAGAAAGGTTTGACGGTGTATCCCGACCTGAGTGTGAGATACCGAGACCGTCTGTTTGTGCCGGAGTCTTGTCGAGAGGAGGTACTCCGAGAGTTCCATCATTCACGCCTTGCGGTGCATCCGGGAGGCACTAAGATGTATCGGGATTTGGGTCGCCAATTCTGGTGGCGGGGTATGAAGAGAGATGTGGCAGTTTTCGTATCTAAGTGCCTTACTTGTCAGCAAGTGAAGGCCGAACATCAGAGGCCAGCGGGTTTGTTGCAACCCTTGCCTATTGCCGAGTGGAAGTGGGAACATGTCACTATGGACTTCGTTGTGGGTCTTCCGAGGACTCAACGGGGTAGTGATGCTATTTGGGTAGTTGTGGACCGGTTGACTAAGTCGGCGCATTTTATTCCTATGCGTGTTAGAGATTCAGTTGATCATCTGGCCGATTTATATATTCGGGACATAGTGAGGTTACACGGGGTTCCAGTGACGATCGTTTCAGATAGAGATCCTCGTTTTACTGCCAGGTTGTGGCAGAGCTTGCAGAGTGCCTTAGGCACTAAGTTGACCTTTAGCACAGCTTATCATCCTCAGACTGACGGGCAGTCCGAGCGTACTATTCAGATCCTTGAGGATATGCATCGGGGTTGTGTTCTTGACTTTGGTGGGTCGTGGGAGAGGCACTTGCCTTTGGTGGAGTTTGCCTATAACAATAGTTTCCAGTCTAGTATCGGTATGGCACCATTTGAGGCCTTGTATGGCCGACCTTGTAGATCTCCTGTTTGCTGGGCCGAGGTGGGTGATGCACCTTTGTTGGGTCCAGAATTAGTGAGGGAAACGACGGAGAAAGTTGAGCTTATCCGTGAGAGACTTGTTACAGCCCAGAGTCGTCAGAAATCTTATGCCGACCGTAGGAGGAGACCTTTGATGTTTGAGGTGGGTGATCATGTTTTTCTGAAGATATCACCAAGGCGTGGATTGATGAGGTTTGGGAAGAGCGGGAAGTTGTCCCCTCGATTTATTGGCCCTTTTGAGATCCTTGAGAGGATTGGCGAGGCTGCTTATCGTTTAGCTTTACCACCGCAGTTGTCCGGAGTACATGACGTGTTTCATGTGAGTATGCTTCGGAAGTATGAACCGGATCCATCACATGTATTGGATTGGACCGATTTAGTAGTTGACGAGGATGTCTCGTATGAGGAGAGACCGGTTAGAGTTTTGGATAAGCGGGATCAAGTCTTGCGAGGCAAGACCATTCCTTTGGTTAAAGTTTTGTGGAAACATCATGGTGTGGAGGAAGCCACTTGGGAACGTGAGTTGGAAGTCCGCGAAAAATATCCGGACATGCTTATCGATTTGTAATCTTGTATGTAGATTTTGTAATATTGCCGAACTCTAGAGCTTTATATATATGTCTTAAGCTGTAAAACATTGTGAATGTTTTGGTTAATGGAAATATTTTGGAACTTGTCTCGAAATGGAAGTTTAATGGAACATTGTATATGTTGAATTTATTGAAAATCCTTGAAATTGAAAGAAAATTGCATAGTGTTAATGCAGGTTGAAATATATGTTTGTTTTGCATATTGTGGCATGCCTCTTAGTTAAGAGATGGAATGGCCGGTGTTGGGTCAAGTTGTTTATTATTGAGTTAACATATTGTTGGAATTTGAGAAAACTTGTTTTTTAAAACCTTGTGCTTAATTTCGGGGACGAAATTCTTTTAAGGGGGGGAGGTTATAGCGACCCCGGTCTTTTCTCTTTAGATTATTGTATCCGGACTTAGGCTCCGTAGATCCTGTCATTATTTATTGGTTGTTGTTGTCCTTTAATCTCTTTGTATTTGAAGTATAGGTTGTGTTGGACGGGTCTGGTACATGTTGGTTGAATTTTGATGCCAATAGGTGATGCCCAGATTTTGGCCTTCACGCTCGAGCGGAGGTTTTAACGCTCGAGCGGGCCCTTCGTTGTTGCTTCTCCGCTCAAGCGGGAGTTTTGACGCTCGAGCGGGATTTTCCATCTCCCAGTATTTTTGCTCTGCAGTTCTTCCGCTCGAGCGGTAGTTTTCACGCTCGAGCGTGATCCCTTGTTTTTGCTCCTCCGCTCGAGCGGGGAGTTTGACGCTCGAGCGGGTGCAGCGCCTGCAAAACTTCTGAAAGGGTGCAATCGACGCTCGAGCGGCTTTCTTCACGCTCGAGCATGATTCTGTGTCTTACGCTCGAGCGGGGCTTTCTACGCTCGAGCGTAGAGTCGACTACATCAGTCCGTGATTTCACTTTTCTGATCACTTTTTGACCTACTTTTCATCTCTTAACTTTTAAAAACCGCCCCTTGAGAGTTTCTCTCTCTACTCTTACCTTCTCTCCAAGATTTGATCTATTTCCGGTGGTCTTCTACCCTAGTTCCTTTGGAAGAAAGGTAGAGCTTCGCGAGAGCTTTGTTTTAATCTGAGAAACTTGGGATTTGGAGCACGTGGGTCTTTGGTCTTCATCTCCGTCTTCTCCATTCGGGTTATTTTCTTCGAGGTAGGGATTTCCTACTCCAATTTATAAGTTTTGTTCTAAGTTTTGGTATAATGATATGTTGGGGTTACTTTGATAATTTTGGGAGAAACCCTAGTTGTGTTAATTAATTAATTTGTATAATTAATTTAAGGGAATTGGGGAATTTGGTTAAATTCATGAAATTGGGAAAGTTATTGGTTAAATGGTGTAGTTGGATAATGTAAATCACACGCCTATTGAATTGATGGTATATTTATTTCCAAATCTAGAAATGACTGTTGTGGGCTATCGGTGGAGGATAGTCATGCTTGTTGTAGACACTGCATGTGGATTAGGGATAACTGAAACTAATCATTGATTAAGTCATCAATATTGACTGCTGAATTAATACAGACATTATGTGTATTGATTGTGTGTTGTAAATGTTATGTGTATGCATACATTGTTTTGTGTGGGAGGAGATAGGGGATGTACTCCACGGTTTAGGGGAAGATAGGGGATGGACCTCTAAACCGGATTTTGTTTGGGAGGAGATAGGGGATGGACTCCATTAGCATCACTTTTATGTGTGCTTATTTTTATTGAAGTGTTTAATTGATACAGCACTAAAATGTGTATCAAACTGGAAGTATGAAGTGTTTTGATTTGAGCCTGAGTCTCAATTGTTTGTTGACATTGGAAGAATGTGAATATGATATATATAGTTCACTGTTGTAAGTTTGGCCAGGTTCTGAGCCAGATTGATAATGTTGGAAAGTAAAACGTGTTTTAGACATTAGTGTCATGAGACTGGATAGTAATGTAATTGATTATCTTGGTTAACCATCTATTAAATACTAATGCTTTATTCAATGCTTATATTTGGTTTAGTATATTTCTACTGGGCTGTGGCTCACCCTTATGGGAACATCATTTTCAGGTCCAGGTGATAAGCTACCTCCCAGGACTTAGCTTGGAAGGATTTGGATTTTGAAGACTAGCTTTAGTTGTTTGCTTTTATTTGATGAATAATCAAGCCTAGGGCTTATTTTGTATTTGAGTTAGAACTCATATTTTGTGTCCAAGTGATGGCTTGGAAAGATGTAAGCCCATAGGGCATTTAATTTGAGGTTACATGTAATGTTTTTATTTAGTAATACTCTGATGAATGAATGAATAAATTGTTTTCTTTAAATAATGCATGTAAATGATATACATATAATGGGTTTATTTCGAGGGCGTTACAAAAGAGTACTACTCATTTACACTTTAAGCCCTTGGCTTGAAATTACATGTAATACATCAAAATAAAACGACAAAAGTATGTCCGCCTCTAGCCTCCCAAGCTATGACCTTGGAGGTGGCATGCTACCTGTACCTGAAAATGATATTCCCATATAGGGTGAGCCACAGCCTAGTAGAAATACACTAAACCAACCATGAACAATGACTAAAAGATTAGCAATTGATAGATGGCCAACACTGATACATCCATATAAATCACATTATGTGACATACGACTTATGAGTCCAAGTTACTTTTCATTTTCCCTTTTTCAACAGATAAGCATACTAGCTCTATCATCTTCTCAACAGATATGTATAAAAACTATATCCCACATTCACAGATAAGTATATAAGCTACATCCACATTTCACAAAGATAAGCATATTAGTCCTATCTTCACTTCTCTAGACAAGCATATGAGCTATATCTACATTTCTCAAAGATAAGCATATGAGCTCTATCTTCATTTCTCTAGACAAGCATATGAGTTGTGTCTACGGAGTTCATCCCCTATCTTCTCCCAACACTATCCGGTTTAGAGGTACATCCCCCATCTTCCCCTAAACCGCGGAGTACATCTCCCATCTTCTCCTCTACACACAATGCATATAAACACAAGGGTTCTATATACAATCAATCAATACATAAATTTAATGTATTCAATCCACCGTCATATTCTATGACACATTCAATCGATTAGTTTTAGTTTGCCTAATCATCATGCATTGTCTACAACAATCACGACTATCCTCCACCGATAGCCCAAGGCAGTTATTTCTAAACAGGAAATAAATGCACAAATGGATATTAAATCAACATTTCAATTCGGTGAGTGATAAATAATACAACTACACCCTTCTTCCCATATATTCCCAATCTCAACATTTCCATTTCATAACCCCATTTTCCACGATTAATTAACCCAATTAATCAAACAATGCAATTATGTCATTTTTCAAAATTAACATTTACAACCTTAAGGTTCCATTTTTATCAATGATTTAACATTTATTCCATTTCTCTATGCCAAACATGCATCTAGGTTTATCATAAGTAAAACCCCAACTTTTGTAAAATTACACAAAAGCCCCAAACTTTCACAAAATTACCAAACCAACCCCAACATCTCAAATTACTAAAATTTAAAGACAAAATCCATAGAGAGGAGTAGGATATCCCTACCTCGAATTCGGAGCCCCAAAGGAGAAGATGACAAAACCCAACGTGCTCCAAAACCCGAGATTTTCAGATTAAAACGTAGCCCCCGACGATCAACAACTCTTTTACAAAGGCCGAAGAGAAGGAGGACACTCTAACTAGATCAAACCCTAGAGAGAAGGGAGTATCTAGAGAGAGAGGCTCTCAAAATGGTTTTTGGAAAAAGTAGGAGAGAGAAAGAAAAGTAAAAATTGATTTAAAATCACCCAGCGGATAACTCATATACGTATGACCCGCTCGAGCGGAGAACACGACG
Organism: Camellia sinensis; assembly: GCF_055761805.1. Classification (NCBI taxonomy): domain Eukaryota; kingdom Viridiplantae; phylum Streptophyta; class Magnoliopsida; order Ericales; family Theaceae; genus Camellia; species Camellia sinensis. Next base: position 7,023,688 of record NC_138962.1, on the reverse strand, counting down.
CTCGAGCGTCAAGAACAAAACTCTGGACACGCTCGAGTGCAATAAGGCCCGCTCGAGCGCCAAGACACAAGAATAAAGCACTTCCGCTCGAGCGCGAAAACCAGTCCGCTCAAGCGCAGATTTCCACCTCCCAGAACTTACATCCAGAAAGTACTACCCGCTCGAGCGCCAAACAGCCCGCTCGAGCGTAAACAAACCCGCTCGAGCGTAAAAATCACATATGCAGAAGTTTTGCAGGAACACGAAAATACTGGAAGTGTGCAATATCCGCTCGAGCGCAAGAAGACCCGCTCGAGCGGACTGTCTAAAAAACTCAACAACAAGGGATTTGAAACCAAGGCCTAACCAACCTGCAACAAACCCTCCCAACACATCCTATAACTCAAAAATGAAATAAGAAGGATGTAAACAAGATATTAATCAACTACCAACATCCACAGACACATGTCCGGATCACTGTACAACAAGGGTAAACCCGGGATCGCTATAACTTCCATTTTTATTTTTATTCGACTTCCATTTTTATTCAAGTCATTTTTCTATTCAACTTTCTTTTTTATTTAATTTCCATATAGATCGTTAAGGTATAGTGATTTCTTGAATGAACTTCCATTTTTAATTTTCTGCAACTTCCATTTTTATTTTTATTCGACTTCTATTTTTATTCAAGTCATTTTTCTATTCAACTTTCTTTTTTGTTTAATTTCCAAATAGATCGTTAAGGCATAGTTGTTTCTTGAATGAACTGTCATTTTTAATTTTCTGCAACTTCCATTTTTATTTTTATTTAACTTCCTTTTTTATTCAAGTTTCTTTTCTACTCAACTTCCTTTTTTATGTAATTTCCAAATAGATCGTTAAGGTATAGTGGTTTCTGGATTGAACTTCCATTTTTAATTTTTTGCAACTTCCATTTTTATTTTTATTCAACTTCCATTTTTATTCAATTTACTTTTCTATTAAACTTCCTTTTTTATTTAATTTCCAAATAGATCGTTAAGGTATAGTGGTATCTTGAATGAACTTCCATTTTTAATTTTACGCAACTTCCATTTTTATTTTTATTCGACTTCCATTTTTATTCAAGTCATTTTTCTATTCAATTTTTTTTTTATTTAATTTCCATATAGATCGTTACGGTATAGTGGTTTCTTGAATGAACTTCCATTTTTAATTTTCTGCAACTTCCATTTTTATTTTTATTTAACTTCTTTTTTCAATCAAGTTTCTTTTCTACTCAACTTCCTTTTTAATTTAATTTCCAAATAGATCGTTAATGTATACTGGTTTCTAGATTGAACTTCTATTTTTAATTTTCTGCGACTTCCATTTTTATTTTTATTCAACTTCCATTTTTATTCAATTTACTTTTCTATAAAACTTCCTTTTTTATTTAATTTCCAAATAGACCGTTAAGGTATAGTGGTTTCTTTAATGAACTTCAATTTTTAATTTTATGGAACTTTCATTTTTATTTTTATTCAGCTTCCATTTTTATTCAAGCTATTTTTCTATTCAACTTCCTTTTTTATTTAATTTCCAAATAGATGGTTAAGGTATAGTGGTTTCTTGAATTAACTTCCATTTTTCATTTTCTGCAACTTCTATTTTTATTTTTATTTAGCTTCCTTTTTTATTCCAGTTTCTTTTCAACTCAACTTCCTTTTTTATTCATTTTCCAAATAGATCGTTAAGGTATAGTGGTTTCTAGATTGAACTTCCATTTTCATTTTTATTCAACTTCCATTTTCATTCAATTTACTTTTCTATTAAACTTCCTTTTTTATTTAATTTCCAAATATATCGTTAAGGTATAGTGGTTTCTTGAATGAACTTCCAATTTTAATTTTCTGCAACTTCCATTTTTATTTCTATTCAACTTCTTTTTTTATTCAAGCTTCTTTTCTATTCAACTTCCTTTTTTATTTAATTTCCAAATAGATCGTTAAGGTATAATAGTTTCTGGATTGAACTTACATTTTCAATTTTATGCAACTTTAATTTCCAAATAGATGGTTAAGGTATAGTGGTTTCTTGAATTAACTTCCATTTTTCATTTTCTACAACTTCCATTTTTATTTTTATTTAACTTCCTTTTTTATTCAAGTTTCTTTTCAACTGAACTTCCTTTTTTATTCATTTTCCAAATAGATCGTCAATGTATAGTGGTTTCTAGATTGAACTTCCATTTTCATTTTTATTCAACTTCCATTTTCATTCAATTTACTTTTCTATTAAACTTCCTTTTTTATTTAATTTCCAAATATATCGTTAAGGTATAGTGGTTTCTTGAATGAACTTCCAATTTTAATTTTCTGCAACTTCCATTTTTATTTCTATTCAACTTCTTTTTTTATTCAAGCTTCTTTTCTATTCAACTTCCTTTTTTATTTAATTTCCAAATAGATCGTTAAGGTATAATGGTTTCTGGATTGAACTTACATTTTCAATTTTATGCAACTTTAATTTTTATTTTTATTCAACTTTAAGGACAAAACTCAATTACAGAGATTTTTAGGCAGTCTTAACTATGTTAGAGACTACTATCATAATCTATCTGCTGATGCTAGTATTCTTTACCAGAGATTAAGAAAGAATCCACCAGCATGGTCACCAGAACATACTTTAGCCGTTCAGAAAATTAAAGCTAAAGTCCAACAGTTACCTTGCTTACATCTACCTAATCCTGCATGGAAAAAAATTGTTGAAAAGACGCTTCCAATGAAGGATTCGGTGGTATTTTAAAGCAGTTTAATCCCAACACTCAGAAAGAAGAACTTCTACGTTTTCATTCTGGGCATTGGAATCAAGCTGCTTTAAATTATCCAACCATTAAACAGGAATGCTTAGCCATTGTAAAATGTGTTATCAAATTTCAGGATGATCTGTTAAATCAGCATTTTCTCATCAGAGTTGATTGGTCTGCTGCTAAACAGATATTTAAGCAAGACGTTAAAAATCTTGCTTCCAAACAGATATTCTTAAGCTGGTAGAGTTATTTATCCAATTTTGATTTTGATATTGAATACATTAAAGGAGAAACTAACTCTTTGCCTGACTTTTTGACCCGTGAGTATTTGCAGAAATCAGCAAATGACCAGTAGAGGCCATCGTGGGCGTGGTCGTGGCAGGGGTTCTAACCCTCGCTATGATCCATCAGAATATCCACCCCTCTCTCGTGGAGGAGGTCAAACCAGTAATCCAACGGCTAAGGATATCCTCCTTAGGCCTGAAGACCTGTATACGCCAAACAGTATTTCTGACGAAACTGTTCTTTGGATTGAACCATCTGATGAACAGTGGATGACAGATCCGTAGGAGATAAAACGCCGTTATCTTACCACTCAACAGTCACCACCTCACTTTGACCAGTACAGGTATATTTATGAAAAGATACTCATTGAAACTGGAGCTGCTGAAATCAAGTATACCCTGCATGATATCAATAAAGCTGCCAGTCCTATTCAGTATAGCAAAATTGTTATCAGCCACATTATGCCCATCTCTGCTTGGGGCATTCATCCGCACACTACTCGGGATCTTGATCTCTGCAACAAACAGACCAAATATTCTTACTGGGATTACATTAACGCTTTTACCCAGGTTTTCTACTACCAGAACCCAATCAAGAATCACTCTTGGTTTATTCGTCTTCAGTACGCAATTATTCTTAAAAATGATGTTCCAAACTGGTTCCTCATTTGGTGGGATAAGTTCGGACTTTCCTTAGATATTTTACCAGAAACAGTTAGAACAGAATATAATATTTGGCATACGGCTTATTCCCGTGCCTATTCATATTTAAATAAAAACAGAGAATTGTCTATCAGAAAATCCGTTGTCCATTTTTCTATCCGCTTCAGTATTCCTTGGATATGGAAATGGGACTTTGCCTGTGATTACCAGAATAATGTTCCCCGTCTCAAAAGAATCTTTTTTGTGAAATGGTGGGATAAGATGGATCTCAAGGATCTCATTCCGAAAATTCAACAGCACACCAAGGCTTGCTGGGATTCTGTCAAGCAACCGGCCTTACCAGCACCATCCTCTTCTCCAGTTACAAATCCTTTTATCCAAATGCAAAAGGAGTTAAAACAGAAATACCCTAATCTTTCAGATAATGAATTAATTCTGAAAAGCATGGACTATCTGAAAGAACAATTTCTTCAATCCGTTAATCCAGAAGATGACGTCTCCATGAAGTCAGGTACCAGTCATACTCCATCCGAACCAGAGACAGATCCAACCGACCACGTATTAGCAGGAGAGTCTCAATTCGAAGATGATGTGGAGCCCAGCCTCGGTGATTTCTGGGATTCCTTCACAACTGTAATTGCAGAAAAGATAGCTCAAGACAAAACTAGTAAAGGTAAGGGCCCCGAGCTTTAGGCGTCGGCACAACAGGACAAACAACTTTCAGGAAAAGCAGATGCTCCATCAGTATCAGGGATAAAGCTGTTCCCCATTCCGATAAAGTTGAAGATAAGTAGATAAGTGTAATCTGTCGGGGCAATAGAAGATTGCCACTTGTCTTTATGTAATAATTTCTCTTATCTTCTTTGTAGTATTTAAAGGGATGTCCTCACCCTTGTTGGGACACGGTTTTATTTTTAAGTTTTCTCTCCTCTCTCCTTTGTAATCCGCGCTTCCAAACCCCCTCTTGTAAAATATTTTACTTCCTCAATAAAAGTTTACTATTCGTGTTTTAATATGTATGCCCTCTGTTGATTTATTAGAATCATTATTATCTGCTAAACAATTCTGGGAACAACAGAAAAATTACTATCTTAGCTTACCCATAGACCGTTATACCCAACAGTATATATCGGAGCGAATCTCACAGTGTGATCGGTATCTAGAGGAGATCCAAGTCCTGATCAACGAACAGCTAGTGGCGTGGACGGCTAGAAGGCCACCGCCACCCCAACAGTAAAGGTAATATGAGATCATATATGTCCTAATTTATTCAATTTATATTGTTATTATGTGTGTATTAATTCTTTGGTGGGATAAGTTCGGACTTTCCTTAGATATTTTACCAGAAACAGTTAGCGTTAATGTAATCCCAGTAAGAATGTTTGGTCTGTTTGTTGCGGAGATCAAGATCCCGAGTAGTGTGCGGATGAATGCCCCAAGCAGAGATGGGCATAATGTGGCTGATAACAATTTTGTTGTACTGAATAGGACTGGCAGCTTTATTGATATCATGCAGGGTATGCTTGATTTTAGCAGCTCCAGTTTCAATGAGTATCTTTTCATAAATATACCTGTACTGGTCAAAGTGAGGTGGTGACTGTTAAGTGGTAAGATAACGGCATTTTATCTCCCACGGATTTGTCATCCACTGTTCATCAGATGGTTCAATCCAAAGAACAGTTTCGTCAGAAATACTGTTTGGCGTATACGGGTCTTCAGGCCTAAGGAGGATATCCTTAGCCGTTGGATTACTGGTTTGACCTCCTCCACGAGAGAGGGGTGGATATTCTGATGGATCATAGCGAGGGTTAGAACCCCTGCCACGACCACGCCCACGATGGCCTCTACTGGTCATTTGCTGATTTCTGCAAATACTCACGGGTCAAAAAGTCAGGCAAAGAGTTAGTTTCTCCTTTAATGTATTCAATATCAAAATCAAAATTGGATAAATAACTCTGCCAACTTAAGAATATCTGTTTGGAAGAAAGATTTTTAACGTCTTGCTTAAATATCTGTTTAGCAGCAGAGCAATCAACTCTGATGAGAAAATGCTGATTTAACAGATCATCCTGAAATTTGATAACACATTTTACAATGGCTAAGCATTCCTGTTTAATGGTTGGATAATTTAAAGCAGCTTGATTCCAATGCCCAGAATGAAAACGTAGAAGTTTTTCTTTCTGAGTGTTGGGATTAAACTATTTTAAAATACCACCGAATCCTTCATTGGAAGCGTCTGTTTCAACAATTTTTTTCCATGCAGGATTAGGTAGATGTAAGCAAGGTAACTGTTGGACTTTAGCTTTAATTTTCTGAACGGCTAAAGTATGTTCTGGTGACCATGCTGGTGGATTCTTTCTTAATCTCTGGTAAAGAATACTAGCATCAGCAGATAGATTATGATAGTAGTCTCTAACATAGTTAAGACTGCCTAAAAATCTCTGTAATTGAGTTTTGTCCTTAATTTCATCTGGAAATTTAGAAGCAAACTCCATGCTACGGTTAATGGGGATAATACTACCATTAGTAATATTATGTCCTAAATATCTGATGGTGGTTTGAAAAAGTTGCATTTTTGGTGCAGAAAGAACTAAACCATTTCTGATGATAACATTCTTAAAAATATTAAGATGTTTAACATGCTGATCAATAGATGAGGAGAAAATTAAAACATCATCAATATAAGACAAAGTAAATTTAGTATATGGATTAAAAATATCATTCATGATATGTTGAAATTCTGATGGGGCATTTTTCAAGCCAAATGGCATAACATTCCATTCATAATGCCCAAAGGGTACTGTAAAAGCTGTCTTGTAGCGATCCTGTCCTGCAATTTCAATTTGCCAATATCCTGATTTTAAATCAAATTTTGAAAAAATTATAGCATCCTGGAGGCGATCTAAAAGATCTTTCTTATTCGGAATTGGATAACGAATCCATTTTAATTTATCATTTAACGGTTTGTAATTAATCACAAGGCGAGGAACGCCTCGTTCTAATTCAGCATTTTTATTAACATAAAAAGCGGTACAACTCCACGGGGAGTGACTTGGTCTGATTAACTTTTTATCTAGAAGGCTTTGAATTTCTGTTTTACATAATTCCATATATTCCTTTTTCATCTGACTAGGGCGAGCTCTAGTTGGAATATATTTTTCATCAAAATCTGGGTCATATGGCAAAGTTACTGTATACTTTTTGCGATTCCAAAAAGCATTAGGAACATTACCACACACTTCTGTTTGAAATTCCTGTTCAATTAGTCTATTTTTTTTGCTGAAAAGAGGGTTGTTGTAATCTTTGTTCTGTTGTTAAGAATTGAACTTCTTTTTGAATTAAATTTATCTGATTTTCTTTTACGGATATTAAATCACGAATTTGATCTAATTCTTTAGTATACGGTTGAGTGATAAATTCAAAAATTACTGATTTTCCCTGTAATTGAGAGTAAATTCCTGTTTGGTCAATTTTCTGGATAGGCATCAACAGACATAAAAAGGGTGTGCCTAAAATAATATTTGTTGCAAGATTTCAGACTAACACAAAGGATGTAGGAAGGCAAAGATCTTGATTACAAATATAAGCTTCTGGAATTTTATACCTGATCTGAAGGGAATTACCACTAGCGCTGGTGAGACTTTGAGTAGTTTTTTCAAAATACCTGGTTGGAACTATACCTTCTTGGATACAGTTCATATCTGCTCCGCTATCTACTAAGGCAATAGCATCTTTGATAATAAAATCCGGTTTAATCATGAAAGAAATTTTTATGTACCATTTCTGGAAGGTTACCTGGTTAACAAGTAGAAGATAAGGGGTAGAAGATTCTAGTTTGTTCTTTGTTTCAAGTTTTTGTTCAGTTTCTGAATCTTTTTGGTTCTTCTGTTTTGATAGCTGGCTATGAAGATATTTGATATCTTTGGTTGCAGCTTCACTAGCAGTTTGCAAGTGTTTTACTTCTGTTTTTAAAATGTTAATTTCCATTTTCAAATCCTGTAAAGAGGTTGGTTGTTCGACTACTGATCTAGTCTGAATTCTGTTTAAAACATGTTGAAGGTTATAAGAGTAATCTGGAATAGGAGGGGTTTCCTGAGCAGTCTGTTGATGTTCATAACACATTTTTAAATATTTTAGTTTTATTTCTGGATCTTGGATTTGGTCTGCTACAGCTAACATATCCTTTTGAGTGTCTGTTAAAACATTAATACTGCTTGGTTCTCCTAAATTTAAACCATTCATTTCAACAATTGCTTTCCAATAGTTTATCTCGGAGATTTGTTCCTGGTTAGTGCTACAGGGGAAAGATTCTTCTGGTTCATCTTCACTATCTGAAGTTGAATATAACTGATTAATCTCATCATCAGAAGGGTTTTCTTCGTCGCTGGTAGAGTTTTCTTCGGCTTCCAAAGCTTGGATTAACTGTTCCTTAATATTTGGATCAAGATTTAATTCATTAACTTTGGATTTAGCTTTTGATTTACATCTGTTAGCATAATGTCCTGTTTGGCCACATTTGTAGCATTTTATTTCGGATTTAGATTTTCCTTTAGATTTACTGGTTGATTTCTTCGGATAAAACTTCTTGGTTGGTTTCGGATGGCTAGTCTTTTGAGACTTTTTGCGGAAAGGTTTAGAAGATTTCTTATGAGAAATTTTTCGGGTTTTACTAGGATATTTAATGACGGGTTCATAGGCAAACTGGTCACAAAATTCTCCTAATTCTTTTCTACCGGTGAGGTTTTGTTGTTTCATTTGATACTGGAGTTTGAGGTCATTACACAAAGAAAGACCTTCGTCTGTAACGATGGAGCAAAGTTGTCCATAAGTGTACTGTTCGTAAGGAATAGACATCCGGTCATGGCGGTCCCGAAGTTTTTTTCTAACTCGTTCCGCAAAGAGGGTAGGAAGGCCATCAATAAATTTGGCTTTCCAGTGGGTACTGTTGGCATCAGGTCGTTGGGTGACCTTAAGGAGGAAGACATCCTTATACCAACGGAAATGGGTTAAGGATGGACATCGAAGATTCTGCAGTAACTCACGACCACGGTCTTGAGTAGAAGTACCGGTACCCACAAAGTGGAGGATGATAGTTTGAATAAGGGTATAAACAGCATCCTGTTGTTGCACTGGCTGGTTGGTGGTTGGATCCAGTTCAATCTTAACGGAAGTAAGAATTTCAGTCTGTTGGACGGCAATAAGGATATTATCCCACCAGCCTTTTAAAATACCGGTAAAACCATTAATAATAAATTTAGCAATGGCTTGGTCATTATTACTGTATTGACGACAAACAGTGGCGTACATCATCATCTGGTGTAATTTTTTATAAATTTCATATTCTGATTCACCATCTATATTCCATTCATAGATAGTTTTTCCATGATAACTACCCTGGTCATTAAGATATGTCTCTTCATAGAGAATATCAGGAGGAGTAGGTCTGGCATAATAATTTCTGGTGTAAGGTAAAGTAGCTGGTCGAGAACTGTACGAGTGAAGTTTATTGACTGATGATGGTTCTTGAAAATTTAGTTGAATTTCATTAATTTGTTCTGGTGTGAGAGTGTCCTGGTCTGGGCTTGACTCAGCCCTGAGCATGTGGATGGAACCACTACTCGACTGTCCTGGTGGTTTAGGAGGTTCTGGGGGACGAACATTAAGTGTCTGCATTTTCTGTAAAAGGGTGTCCATAAACTCATGATTAGATGATTTTAACTTAAAGTTAGTGATGTCTAATGAAGGTTTGATGGAGACTGGATGTAAGGTAGAAGTACCTGTAACTGGTGGTGCTAGAGTTCTATCTTTAAAGGTAGAAACAGCTTCTTCAAGTCGGATTAATTGTTTACTCATAGTCTGACAAATTAAATTAGTATAATTATGTTGCCGGGCTAGAGATCCTTCGGCTTTAGTAAATTTTGTGGATTGTGCATCCATATAGGCGGTAGCGAGTAATGGTTGTCTGGTGGTTTCTCCATTAGGGGCTAATTCTAAAGCTTGTGGTGGAGGATATACAGAATGGATAACTTGTCCTTCTGTGGTTGTCCAGGTCTTATACTGATCTTCAATGGCTGTAATTTGGGGTTGAGTTACTGATTGATACCATTCTACGAAAGGTATTAATTGCTGGTGGAGTTCAAGATGTTGATAATAATGAGTCTTAAACTTAGTTAACTGGTCTGAAGTATGATTGGCAAAGTACCAATCCCGAAATTCTTTATATTTTGACTGGTTAAATTCCTGGTTTAAAAGTTTTCTATTTTCACTTCCTGGTGTAAAATCCATTAAATCTCAAAATTCATGTCACTGGCCATGGGGCTATCTGGAGCAGGTGTAGTATAAACACCATGAGGGATTTTGTTTTGGGATAAACAGATCCCTTGAATTTCTGAAGTCATAGGGTCTTCCTAGGGATCACTAGGTGGTCGACTAGGAGGCCTAGAGGGTATCTGTTGAAGGATATTTTCGATTTGTCTTCCAGAGGGTGCATCACCAACAGATTGGCGACTTGATTCTGGAAGGTCCACATGATAAGGAGGGATAGATCGGAAACTGTTATTTGAAAAGCTTCTTGGTGCAGTTCTAAAACTAGCATTAGAAGAATTACTTCTGGTAAGCAAAGGTCTCTGGAATTGGAGATAAACATTACCTCCTTGTGTCTGGATAACATCATCGATGTTATACTGGATAAGAGGTTTTGGAGGAACAGCATTCGGAATATGCCATCGTTCTGGAAAAGTTATATCCTTCCAAGGGATTAACTTGGGTACGGCTACTTGGCTACTGTATAGATTGGTTTCTATAAGTACTGTTCCACCTGTTTCAGTTTTCTTTCTAACATAAGGATTTAAAGTTGTTAAAGCCTTAATGTAAATTCGGGAATGGATTGAAAAAGGGGGAGTTCCTGGTTTATACTCATATCCATGAGTAAGAACTCTAAGTTCTAAAACATCGGAAAGATTAGCATCACACAAAGCAACGCTAAGATTCGGGTATATGTCAAAGTATACTGGTCCATGAGACAGGCTTGTCTCAATTGCTCCCATAAGAGAAGCTCTCCAATTAAGGCATCTGCCATCTCGAAGGGTGCACTGAATACTGGTGTTTTGACCAAGAAAGGTCAAAGGTTTAAACGCAATTTGTACTAATCCTATGTGGATGTACTTATACTGTTTTACAAACGGAATAAAGTCATTTATGTGAATTAATTTTATTATTTCATCATTATTCTGGATGCAAGATGCATGTTCAAATGTCTTGATAATTGTTTTGCTTAGGAAACTAAAAGTTCCTTTACTGTAAATGGCTTTAGGGTCTACGGTTGGGATAGTCCATCTATCTAGGGCTTCCTTAACATCCTGGTAAGCTACCATTTCAGCGGCTTCGGCTAGAGAGGAAACTGTATTTCCTACGGCGGTTACTGATCCTGATTCTGGTATTTCTACGGTATTATCTTGTTGTTCTGACATGGTTGTATTGTGATCATATATGTCTAATTTATTACATTTATATTTTTATTATGTGATAATTAAAACTTGGCTCTGATACCATGAAAGGTGCTCACTAAAGGAAAGGCTAGCACGTCTGTCAACGGCTTACGGGCATCAAACGGTCAAACGCACTCTCTGCAATACGACCTAAACCCTACGCGACTTGGGTGACGTCCCACTAACCCTAACATTTAATTAACCTTACCAAAGCACAAACCCAAGAATTAATACACACATAATAACAATATAAATTGAATAAATTAGGACATATATGATCTCATATTACCTTTACTGTTGGGGTGGCGGTGGCCTTCTGGCCGCCCACGCCACTAGCTGTTCGTTGATCAGGACCTGGATCTCCTCTAGATACCGATCACACTGTGAGATTCGCTCCGATATATACTGTTGGGTATAACGGTCTACGGGTAAGCTAAGATAGTAATTTTTCTGTTGTTCCCAGAATTGTTTAGCAGATAATAATGATTCTAATAAATCAACAGAGGGCATACATATTAAAACACGAATAGTAAACTTTTATTGAGGAAGTAAAATATTTTACAAGAGGGGGTTTGGAAGCGGATTACAAAGGAGAGAGGAGAGAAAACTTAAAAATAAAACCGTGTCCCAACAAGGGTGAGGACATCCCTTTAAATACTACAAAGAAGATAAGAGAAATTATTACATAAAGACAAGTGGCAATCTTCTATTGCACCGACAGATTACACTTATCTACTTATCTTCAACTTTATCGGAATGGGGAACAGCTTTATCCCTGATACTGATGGAGCATCTGCTTTTCCTGAAAGTTGTTTGTCTTGTTGTGCCGACGCTTAAAGCTCGGGGCCCTTACCTTTACTGGTTTTGTCTTGAGCTATCTTTTCTGCAATTACAGCTGTGAAGGAATCCCAGAAATCACCGAGGCTGGGCTACACATCATCTTCGGATTGAGACTCTCCTGCTAATACGTGGTCGGTTGGATCTGTCTCTGGTTCGGATGGAGTATGACTGGTACCTGACTTCATGGAGACGTCATCTTCTGGATTAACGGATTGAAGAAATTGTTCTTTCAGATAGTCCATGCTTTTCAGAATTAATTCATTATCTGAAAGATTAGGGTATTTCTGTTTTAACTCCTTTTGCATTTGGATAAAAGGATTTGTAACTGGAGAAGAGGATGGTGCTGGTAAGGCCGGTTGCTTGACAGAATCCCAGCAAGCCTTGGTGTGCTGTTGAATTTTCAGAAAGAGATCCTTGAGATCCATCTTATCCCACCATTTCACAAAAAAGATTCTTTTGAGACGGGGAACATTATTCTGGTAATCATAGGCAAAGTCCCATTTCCATATCCAAGGAATACTGAAGCGGATAGAAAAATGGACAACGGATTTTCGGATAGACAATTCTCTGTTTTTATTTAAATATGAATAGGCACGGGAATAAGCCGTATGCCAAATATTATATTCTGTTCTAACTGTTTCTGGTAATTCAACTTCCATTTTTATTCAATTTCCTTTTCTATTAAACTTCCTTTTTTATTTAATTTCCAAATAGATCGTTAAGGTATAGTGGTATCTTGAATGAACTTCCAATTTTAATTTTACGCAACTTCCATTTTTATTTTTATTCGACTTCCATTTTTATTCAAGACATTTTTCTATTAAACTTTCTTTTTTATTTAATTTCCAAATAGATCGTTAAGGTATAGTGGTTTCTTGAAAGAACTTCCATTTTCAATTTTCTGCAACTTCCATTTTTATTTTTATTCAACTTCCTTTTTCAATCAAGTTTCTTTTCTACTCAACTACCTTTTTTATTTAATTTCCAAATAGATTGTTAAGGTATACTAGTTTCTAGATTGAACTTCCATTTTTAATTTTCTGCAACTTCCATTTTTATTTTTATTCAACTTCCATTTTTATTCAATTTACTTTTCTATTAAACTTCCTTTTTTATTTAATTTCCAAATAGATCGTTAAGGTATAGTGGCCTCTTTAATGAACTTCCATTTTTAATTTTATGGAACTTCCATTTTTATTTTTATTCGGCTTCCATTTTAATTCAAGTTATTTTTCTATTCAACTTCCTTTTTTATTTAATTTCCAAATAGACGGTTAAGGTATAGTGGTTTCTTGAATGAACTTCCATTTTTAATGTCACGACCCCAAACCGCCCCTAGTAGTTTGGTGCCGTGATGGCCAGTAATCCGTAATTACGGAAGGCCAACTTTCAAAAACTTAACACAATCAGAGTGTGGATATAGGGGGCTCACAAATGCGGAAGCAATAAATCAAATACAAGTGATCCATAAGAGCAGTGCATAGATCCAATGCAATGTCATTCATCTTTACAACTTGAATACAACCAAGCAAAATTTGTGTTACATCTTGATCAAAAGGCTTCTCGAGCCGACATATACAAAATACAATAAATACAAGTCAAGAAGCATGATTTTCAAGATTCGCCGACATGAAATAAATGGCATCGCCGTCATGAATACAAAAACAAAGCCGACATAATCAAGAATCCAAACAAGCTTTCAAAAACAGTCTAGGCGTCGCCGACGTCCTGCTCATCACCTACATATATATAGAGAGGGTGAGCTTGGATACTCAGTGAATGGTACTGATAATAAAGGTTTTGCATGAATATAGCCGAAGTCTTTAAAACAAAACACATCAAACTTTATTAAGACATAGGATGAACCGTATTCATCAATCGAACATTACAAGTATCAAGGGATGCTTACTGACATCGGCAAAACAAGGGATGAACCGTATCCCTCAATCGAACATTACAAGTATCAAGGGATGCTTACTGACATCGGCAAAACAAGGGATGAACCGTATTCATCAATTGAACATTACAAGTATCAAGGGATGCTTACTGACATCGGCAAAACAAGGGATGAACCGTATTCATCAATCGAACATTACAAGTATCAAGGGAAGCTTACTGACATCGGCAAAACAAGGGATGAACCGTATTCATCAATCGAACATTACAAGTATCAAGGGAAGCTTACTGACATCGGCAAAACAAGGGATGAACCGTATTCATCAATCGAACATTACAAGTATCAAGGGAAGCTTACTGACATCGGCAAAACAAGGGATGAACCATATTCATCAATCGAACATTACAAGTATCAAGGGAAGCTTACTGACATCGGCAAAACAAGTCAAGCTTATCAAGATGAGGACTGTACGATCCGTAATCGTTTAATCAAAGGTACTGCGAAAGTTTATAGTCCTCCAGCACAAGGGACTTGTGTTACTTAAGCCCGTAGCTCCTTTGAACACGATGATCTGGTGTTACATAGGCCCGTAGCCCGATTTAACATTGTAGCCTTTCCAAGGAAGGACCGTATCCTTTTTATACTTAGTGCTGCGAAAGTTTAGAGTCCTCCAACACAAGGGACTTTTGTACTTGGTACTGCGAAAGTTTAGAGTCCTCCAGTACAAGAGACTTTTCAAGGATGACATCAAAACAGAGCTTATACCTGATACATCAAAACAGGGCTATTCATTCATGCTTAGCAAATACTTTCGTCAAAACAAAACAAGCAAGACTTATCAAAAACAAGTGTAACATAGCTTTATCAAAAATACCACTCACCTAGTTCTTCAGGTGTAGGCTCAAAGCAAGGATCAAGGTCCTACAATCACATGACAATCACATTCTCAAAACGAGCTTTATATATACAAGCGAATGGTCTCGGCGTTTCCACCAAATCTAAGTCAATAACAAAGCAAAACATGTTGGGAGTTTGAGCACTGCTCCCGTCTCATGTAAACACACTGGGTACCATCCAGGTCTTTGCCGAGGTCCCACAGCTCCTTGCCGAGGTGTGGTCCCGAAGGCCTCATCAAACAAAGTCGGGAAAAACTTGGGCTTCCCTTTGAAGAATATGAAGAACATGATTATGAAGAAGACGAATGCAAAGATCATAACTTGTTACAAAATCTGAGATTTATGCAAAGAGTTCAAAACATGGACCTGGGTACCCATACAAGGAGGTCATGCAAAAATAAACACAAAAACATGGTTCTTGTTTCAAACTTTTGGATCAAAACGAGGCTCTCTTCAAGAACACATGAAAACCATTTTCTCTTTCCAAAACCAGCTTCAAATTGATGCATGACATGCAAAACAGATCCGATCATGCAATGCAGCTAGATAATCAATAACAACAATCAACGTAGATCAAGATTCTTACCCCAAAGCTCGAATCTAACGGCTCAAACCACGAAGATCAAGCTTGGAAAATCTATTCTCACTCAAGAACTTCTCCTCATTCTCTCTAGAGCTTCTCTCTCTAAAGGCAAAGATTTTGAGACAATAATGATTTGTTTTCTAGATCTGCCGGCTGTCTTAACAATCAGCTCGGACACGTGGCGCTACCGGGTTGGCTCAACTCAAAAGGTGATTGATAGATAAGACAAGTCTCTGACAAAGTGTATGCAGCAAGCTGGGTAAGACACCTCGGTAATCAATGACATCGGCTCAATCAAGGATCCGGCAACAGGATAACAAAGACATCGGCTAGGGAGGACGACACTTGACTAAGCTATGCCACACCTTGGCCGGGGTGTGCCACATCTCGGCCTAGGCCATACCTGCCTGCGGACAAGGTTCACTAAGTGCAAGACATCCCGGCAAAACAAGCCCGAGGTGAAGATGGGGGTCGACCAAGGTTCTAAAACAGTTCTAAGTACAAACGTTCAAAGGTGAACTAGGCTTGAGGTAACCTCGGCTACACACCCAGCAAGGAACAAAATCGCGCAAGCAATACATAAATAAAACAGGGCAAGGCAAATCCTTCAAAACATCAAAACAAGACAAGACAATGCACGAATATATGCAAGTGTGACAAGAGTGAGGTGAGGGTTGTTACATCCTACCCCCCTTAAAGAAGTTTGGTCCCCAAACTTAAATTACCTTGTTTCAGGAACAATTCTGGATGTCGAGTTCTCATCTCTTCTTCCATTTCCCAAGTGGCATCCTTGCCGTGGTGCTCTTTCCATTCTACCTTTACCATTGGTATCGACTTGTTTCTCAATTGCCTCACTTGTCTGTCAATAATCCTCATTGGCTTCTCCTCGTAGCCCAAATCTTCATTAACCGTAATCCCAGAATGATTGATTATGTGCAGTGGATCTCGGATGTACTTCCTCAACATCGAAACATGGAACACATTGTGGACTTGGCTTAAATCTGGCGGTAAAGCAAGTCTGTAGGCAACGGGGTTAATTCTCTCAAGAATTTCAAACGGTCCAATATACTGGGGTGCTAATTTACCTTTCTTTCCAAATCTTGAAACTCCTTTCATTGGTGAAACTTTCAGGAATACGTGATCCCCAACTTCGAATTCTAAGCCATTCCTTCTCTGGTCGGCGTAGCTCTTTTGTCGGCTCTGGGCAGTTTTAATCCTCTGTTGGATAAGTTTAATCTCCTCTGTTGTCACTTGAATCAATTCGGGACCAAGCAGAGCTCTGTCTCCAACTTCGGTCCAACATATCGGCGATCTACACTTTCTTCCGTACAAGGCCTCATAAGGCGCCATGCCAATGCTAGCTTGATAACTGTTATTGCAAGCAAATTCCACTAAGGGCAAATGTGTTCCCCAACTCCCTAGGAAGTCCAATACACAAAGTCTAAGCATATCTTCAAGTGTCTGAATTGTCCTCTCTGTCTGCCCATCCGTTTGGGGATGAAAAGCTGTACTAAATCTCAGTTCGGCTCCGAAAGCCTCTGCAGACTCTGCCAAAATCTGGAAACAAACTTAGGATCTCGGTCCGACACAATTGACATCGGCACTCCATGAAGTCTGACAATCTCGTTCACATATAACAAGGCAAGTTGATTGGCGTTGAAGGTAGTCTTAACAGGTAAAAAGTGTGCTGACTTAGTTAATCTATCCACAACGACCCAAATCGAATCCATACCTCTCGGTGTCTTCGGTAGACCAGTCACAAAATCCATGGAGATGTGTTCCCATTTCCACTCAGGGATCAGTAAAGGTTGAAGAAGTCCTGTCGGTCTTTGATGTTTTGCTTTCACTTGTTGACAATGTAAACACTGGGACACGAATTCGGCTATCTCTCTTTTCATATTTGGCCACCAGAAGTTCTGCTTCACATCTTGATACATTTTGGTGTTCCCTAGATGAACAGCAAACTTAGAACCGTGAGCTTCCTGCAAAATTTTCCTTTTCAACTCTGGGATGTCGGCCACACATAACCTTCCCTCAAACTTGAGTACTTGCTCTTCGATAGTATACCCTGATCTCGGCTTTGCGTCAATTTCCTCGGCTATTTTCTTGAAGAAGTCATCCTCCATCTGTCTGGTCTTTACCTCATTAACAATAGTCGGCTCCACTGTTATCATGGTCAAACATGCCAAATTTCCATCTAACTTTCTGCTCAGAGCGTTGGCTACACTGTTAGCTTTACCTGGGTGATATTGAATTTGCATGTCATAGTCTTTTAACAACTCAAGCCACCTTCTCTGTCTCAAATTCAATTCCTTCTGAGTGAACAGGTATTTTAAACTCTTATGATCTGTAAAAATCTGACAAGAAGCTCCGTACAAATAGTGACGCCAAATCTTCAAAGCAAATACCACGGCCGCTAATTCTAAGTCATGGGTAGGATAGTTTTTCTCATGGGGTTTCAACTGACGAGATGCATATGCTATAACCTTACCCTTTTGCATTAATACACAACCCAAACCCTTATGCGATGCATCACTATAGATATGAAACTCTTCATTACCTGATGGAAGTACGAGTATTGGTGCTGTAACTAACCTCGTCTTCAATTCCTGGAAAGCTGATTCCCGATCTGTAGTCCATTCATACAGTGTTCCCTTCTTAGTCAATTGCGTCAATGGAATTGCAATCCTTAAGAAATCTTTCACAAACTTTCTGTAATAACCTGCCAAACCTAGAAAACTATGAACCTCGGACACATTAGTCGGCCTCGGCCAATTTACTACGGCTTCAATTTTGCTAGGATCAACCGAGATACCCTCTTCACTAATCACATGACCCAAGAATGAGATAGTAGAAAGCCAAAACTCACACTTGTTAAACTTAGCATACAATTTCCGTGTTCTCAGAATCTATAAGGCAAGTCTCAAATGATTTTCATGTTCAGTTTTACTCTTGGAATAGATCGATATATCGTCAATGAAGACAACTACAAACTCATCTAAATACGGCTTGAAGACTCTGTTCATTAAATCCATAAATGCTGTAGGGGCATTGGTTACCCCAAAAGGCATTACTAAAAACTCGTAGTGGCCATATCTTGTTCGAAAAGCAGTCTTCTCAACATCTTCGGCTTTTACCTTGAGTTGGTGATAACCAGACCTAAGGTCAATCTTAGAAAAGACTCGTGCTCCTTGTAACTGATCAAGCAAATCATCAATTCTAGGTAATGGGTACTTGTTCTTGATAGTGACCTTATTAAGTTCCCTATAATCAATACAAAGGCGGAGTGTGCCATCCTTTTTCTTAACAAATAAAACAGGTGCTCCCCATGGTGAAGTGCTTGGCCTAATAAATCCCTTATCCAACAATTCTTGTAATTGCAGTTTCAATTCCCTAAGTTCTGCTGGGGCCATTCTGTAGGGTGTTTTGGAGATCGGCTGTGTTCCTGACATGATGTCGACAGTAAATTCTATTTCTCTATCGGTTAAGTGGCCAGACAATTCGTTTGGGAAAACGTCGGAAAATTCATTAACAACTGGGATGTCGGCTAAATTAACATTTCCATTCTGATCACTCAGTACACTACACAAGTAACCTCGGCACCCCTTTTGAATTAACTTATAGGCCTTAATGGACGAAATCAAGTAAGGTGGGGGCACTATCCCTGTACCCTGGAAAATAACCTCGGCTAGGTTTGGGGGTCTCAGTGTGACACTTTTCGAAACACAGTTAATAGATGCATGATTCGCGACTAACCAATCCATTCCCAGTATAGCATCAAAATGGGCTATGTCTAGAGGCATTAGATCTACTAACAATTCCACATTCTCAATCACAACAACACACGCTCTATAGATGGATGCAACAATCATAGATCTCCCAGATGGAGTAGACACAGATAACATATAATCAAGGGGCTCTAGTTCTCTATCAATTTTCTCGGCAAATTTAGCAGACACAAACGAATGCATAGAACCCGAGTCAATCAACACATAGGCATTTTGGGAGCAAATTAGAAGCATACCTGATACCACTGTCTCAGCATTCCGAGTGTCCCCTGGTACTAGTGCAAATACTCGCCATGTCTCATCTGTCCTCTCCCAACATTACCCTTCTGGACGGTGCCCGAGGTATTCTTACCTTTCTTGTTGTTATCTACTTTTATCTTAGGACAATCCTTCACATAGTGACCCACTTCGCCACACTCATAACAAGCTCCTGACGCCCAACGACAGACCCCGAAATGTGACTTCCCACAATCCGAACACGTCGGTTTAACATTACTTTCCTGCCTTAGGTTACTAGTGCTGCCCATGTTCGTTCTTTTCTTGGTGCCCTGCTGTCCTCGGCGATTGTCGTAGTTTTGTCTCTTTTGCTGGTTCTCACCCGAGCCCTGGTATCGATTCAGGTTGGCTTCGGCCTGAATGGATTTGTCCAACACTTCGGCGTAAGTCGGCATATTGTGCAGGTTAACCCGGTCTTGGATCGGTGCGCGAAGCCCACTCTCGAATTTTCTGGCCTTCATGTATTTATCGTTGGCCATGTGAGGTACAAACCTCGCCAATTCAGTAAAAGCGCGATCGTATTCCGCCACTGTTCGGTTGCATTGCATCAAAGTATGAAATTCGGTAGCCTTGCAGTTTCGAACACTCACTGGGACGTGCTTGTTATAGAACAACTCTAAGAATCGGGTCCAGGTCAGATCTGGGTTGTTCCCTCGAACCATCATCCACCATCTGCGAGCGTCATCATCTAAGGTGAATGCTGCCAACGTCACCTTCTGCGCGTCGGTGCTAGGGAAGATCTCAAACAATTTCTCCATTTCCAAAACCCATGCCTCAGCCTTCATCGGCTTTATACCGCCAGAGAATCTCGGTGGTCTCATTTTCTTGAACTCCCTAATCAAAGCTATTGTGCCATCCCCATATAAGGCTGGCTGCAGAGGAACTTGCGGCACTGGAGGGGGTGGAGGCGGAACTACATTTCGGCCGTTGGTCTGCTCGGCCTGAGTCGACGTAGCACTAGCGTACTGCTGTCTGGTTTGCCTCAACTCGCGGGCCAAACCTTTAACTAATCTTTCCAGTCTATCCATTCTGTCCTCGGGCTGATCCCGGCCAATTGGAGGTCTACCTCTCCTCATAATGCTATGAGCATGCAAAGTGTGGCTTTAAAACAAATAAGCAAATAACCACGTAGGCAAGTAACAAGTAGACATGTCAAGACAATGCACACCTCGTTCAAATAACAAATACCATGATGTAATCCTAACATCTTTCTAAGGGAAATCCTATGCTCTTTAGGACTCAAAGTGTGTGGATAACGTATACCGAGGAACTTGTGCTCTGATACCATTCTGTCACGACCCCAAACCGCCCCTAGTAGTTTGGTGCCGTGATGGCCAGTAATCCGTAATTACCGAAGGCCAACTTTCAAAAACTTAACACAATCAGAGTGTGGATATAGGGGGCTCACAAATGCGGAAGCAATAAATCAAATACAAGTGATCCATAAGAGCAGTGCATAGATCCAATGCAATGTCATTCATCTTTACAACTTGAATACAACCAAGCAAAATATGTGTTACATCTTGATCAAAAGGCTTCTTGAGCCGACATATACAAAATACAATAAATACAAGTCAAGAAGCATGATTTTCAAGATTCGCCGACATGAAATAAATGGCATCGCCGTCATGAATACAAAAACAAAGCCGACATAATCAAGAATCCAAACAAGCTTTCAAAAACAGTCTAGGCGTCGCCGACGTCCTGCTCATCACCTACATATATATAGAGAGGGTGAGCTTGGATACTCAGTGAATGGTACTGATAATAAAGGTTTTGCATGAATATAGCCGAAGTCTTTAAAACAAAACATGTAACGCCCTCATAATAATAACATTAAACCCATCAATTAAGACATTCATTGACATATGAAATAACCACATTCTTCTATTTATCCGAGTTCCATTACATAAGCATTACATGTTAATAACAAGAGTAAATGCCCTATGGGCTTACAGCTTTCCAAGTTAACACTTGGTTACACAAAAGAGTACTAACTCGTTACACATTAAGCCCTTGGCTTGAATTTACATGTAATACATCAAAAAGTAAAACAACAAAAGTATGTCCGCCTCTAGCCTCCCAAGCTATGTCCTTGGAGGTGGCATGCTACCTGCACCTGAAAATGATGTTCCCATATAGGGTGAGTCACAGCCCAGTAGAAATACACTAAACCAACCATGAACAATGACTAAAAGATTAGCAATTGATAGATGGCCAACACTGATACATTCACATAAATCTCATATTTATGTCATTCGACTTATGAGTCCAAGTTACTTTTCATTTTCCCTTTTTCAACAGATAAGCATATTAGCTATATCCACATCCTCAACAGATATGTATAACAACAATATCCACATTCACAGATAAGCAAATAAGCTATATCCACATTCTACAACAGATATGTATATCAACAATATCCCACAGATAAGCATATAAGCTATATCCACACTTCACAAAGATAAGCGTATGAGCTCTATCTTCACTTCTCTAGACAAGCATATGAGCTGTATCTACGGAGTTCATCCCCTATCTTCTCCCAACACTATCCGGTTTAGAGGTACATCCCCCATCTTCCCCTAAACCGCGGAGTACATCCCCCATCTCCTCCTCTACACATAACGTATACAAACACAATGGTTCTATATACAATCACTCAATACATACAGTTAATGTATTCTATCAACCGTCAAATCCCATGACACATTCCATTGATTAGTTTCCGTTTGCCTAATCATCATGCATTGTCTACAACAATCACAACTATCCTCCACCGATAGTCCAAAGCAATTATTTCTAAACAGAAAATAAATGCACAAATGGATATTCAATCAACATTTCATTTCGGTGTGTGATAAACAATTCAACTACACCCTTTAACCCCTTACATTCCCAATCTCGACAATTCCATTTCATTTCCTCATTTCTCACAATTAATTATCCCAATTAATCTAACAATGTAATTAGGTCATTACCCATAATTAACATTTCAACCCTTAGGTTCCATTTTCAACAATGATTCAACATTTATACCATTTCTCTATGCCAAACATGCATCTAGGTTTATTATAAATAAAACCCCAACTTTTGTAAAATTGCACAAAAGCCCCAAACTTTCACAAAATTACCAAACCAACCCCAACATCTCAAAATACTAAAATTTAAAGACAAAATCCATAGAGAGGAGTAGGGTATCCCTACCTCAAATTCGGAGCCCCAAAGGAGAAGATGACAAAACCCAACGTGCTCCAAAACCCGAAATTTTCAGATTAAAAAGTAGCCCTCAATGATCAACAACTCTTTTGTAAAGGCTAAAGGTGAGCAAACCACTCTTACTAGATCAAAACCTAGAGAGAAGGTAGTATCTAGAGAGAGAGGCTCAACAATGGTGTTTTTGGAGAAGTAAGAGAGAGAAGAGAAGGTGAAAAAGTGATTTGAAAAGCCAAAACACGGAGCTTTAACCCAGTTCTCCGCTCGAGCGTAAAACACTCCGCTCGAGCGTAACTCACAGACTTTCGCTCGAGCGCACAAACTCCCGCTCGAGCGCAGAATGCACTCGCCCAGCACTTTCGCAGAACCAGGCCTCCGCTCGAGCTCCCAACTCTACGCTCGAGCGTAACTCACACAACCCCGCTCGAGCGGCCAACTCCACGCTCGAGCGTACAACACTGCACAAGAAATACTGGATGGGTGTATTCCCCGCTCGAGCGCCAACACCTCCGCTCGAGCGGACAGGCCAAAAATCTGGACAACTAGTTTTGGTTTCTAAACTCAACCAACCTGAAACAAATCCACCCAACACATCTTATAACCCAAATACGAAGAAAAAAAATGATGTAAACAAGATAATGATCAACTACTAACATCCACGGACACATGTCCGGATCTCTGTACAACAAGGGTAAACCCGGGATCGCTATAAAACACATCAAACTTTATCAAGACATGGGATGAACCGTATTCATCAATCGAACATTACAAGTATCAAGGGATGCTTACTGACATCGGCAAAACAAAGGATGAACCGTATCCATCAATCGAACATTACAAGTATCAAGGGATGCTTACTGACATCGGCAAAACAAGGGATGAACCGTATTCATCAATCGAACATTACAAGTATCAAGGGATGCTTACTGACATCGGCAAAACAAGGGATGAACTGTATTCATCAATCGAACATTACAAGTATCAAGGGAAGCTTACTGACATCGGCAAAACAAGGGATGAACCGTATTCATCAATCGAACATTACAAGTATCAAGGGAAGCTTACTGACATCGGCAAAACAAGGGATGAACCGTATTCATCAATCGAACATTACAAGTATCAAGGGAAGCTTACTGACATCGGCAAAACAAGTCAAGCTTATCAAGATGAGGACTGTACGATCCGTAATCGTTTAATCAAAGGTACTGCGAAAGTTTATAGTCCTCCAGCACAAGGGACTTGTGTTACTTAAGCCCGTAGCTCCTTTGAACACGATGATCTAGTGTTACTTAGGCCCGTAGCCCGATTTAACATTGTAGCCTTTCCAAGGAAGGACCGTATCCTTTTTATACTTAGTGCTGCGAAAGTTTAGAGTCCTCCAGCACAAGGGACTTTTGTACTTGGTACTGCGAAGGTTTAGACTCCTCCAGTACAAGGGACTTTTCAAGGATGACATCAAAACAGAGCTTATACCTGATACATCAAAACAGGGCTATTCATTCAAGCTTAGCAAATACTTTCGTCAAAACAAAACAAGCACGACTTATCAAAAACAAGTGTAACATAGCTTTATCAAAAATACCACTCACCTAGTTCTTCAGGTGTAGGCTCAAAGCAAGGATCAAGGTCCTACAATCACATGACAATCACATTCTCAAAACGAGCTTTATATATACAAGCGAATGGTCTCGGCGTTTCCACCAAATCTAAGTCAATAACAAAGCAAAACATGTTAGGAGTTTGAGCACTGCTCCCGTCTCATGTAAACACACTGGGTACCATCCAGGTCTTTGCCGAGGTCCCACACCTCCTTGCCGAGGTGTGGTCCTGAAGGCCTCATCAAACAAAGTCGGGAAAAACTTGGGCTTCCCTTTAAAGAATATGAAGAACATGATTATGAAGAAGACGAATGCAAAGATCATAACTTGTTACAAAATCTGAGATTTATGCAAAGAGTTCAAAACATGGACCTGGGTACCCATACAAGGAGGTCATGCAAAAATAAACACAAAAACATGGTTCTTGTTTCAAACTTTTGGATCAAAACGAGGCTCTCTTCAAGAACACATAAAAACCATTTTCTCTTTCCAAAACCAGCTTCAAATTGATGCATGACATGCAAAACAGATCCGATCATGCAATGCAGCTAGATAATCAATAACAACAATCAACGTAGATCAAGATTCTTACCCCAAAGCTCGAATCTAACGGCTCAAACCACGAAGATCAAGCTTGGAAAATCTATTCTCACTCAAGAACTTCTCCTCCTTCTCTCTAGAGCTTCTCTCTCTAAAGGCAAAGATTTTAAGACAATAATGATTTGTTTTCTAGATCTGCCGACTGTCTTAACAATCAGCTCGGACACGTGGCGCTACCGGGTTGGCTCAACTCAAAAGGTGATTGATAGATAAGACAAGTCTCTGACAAAGCGTATGCAGCAAGCTGGGTAAGACACCTCAGCAATCAATGTGTAATAACCCACATTCATGTCTTAGTCATGTTCATGTACATTGCATGATTTTCTCATGTTAAGCTTGCATTTGCAGACTTTGACTTGTTTTGCCTAAGTAAAGATACCTGTCTTGTTTTGTGCTTATGTGATTTGCCTAAGTGTTGTATGCATGTTTTGTTCCTTCCTTGCTATGTTAAGCCTAGGTCATGTTAAGCCTAGGTCATGTCAAGCCTAGGTCATGCCAAGCCTAGGTCATGTTAAGCCTAGGTCATGCCAAGCCTAGGTCATGTTAAGCCTAGGTCATGTCAAGCCTAGGTCATGCCAAGCCTAGGTCATGTTAAGCCTAGGTCATGTTAAGCCTAGGTCATGTTAAGCCTAGGTCATGTTAAGCCTAGGTCATGCCAAGCCTAGGTCATGTTAAGCCTAGGTCATGTTAAGCCTAGGTCATGTCAAGCCTAGGTCATGCCAAGCCTAGGTCATACCAAGCCTAGGTCATACCAAGCCTAGGTCATGTTAAGCCTAGGTCATGTTAAGCCGAGGTCATCTTAAGCCTAGGTCACACCTTTGAACCTCTTACACCTTGGACCATCTTGGAACCGCTTTTGTGACCTCCACCATCACCTAGGCATATTGGCCGAGATGTTATCACCTAGGCGTCCGAGATCCTTAATCCTTGCACCTAGTGACCTTGTTCTGGGACTGGAATGACCTAGACCGAGGTGTGGCACATCTAGGCCGAGGTGTGGCACAGCTTAGTCAAGTGTTGTCCTTCCTAGCCGAGGTCATTGTCACCCTAGTTGCCGAAGTCTTGTGGTTAGCCGATGTCACCTCTTGCCGGAGTGCCATTCCGAGTAGCTTGCTAGATACGCCTTGTCAGGGCCTTGTCTTGTCAATCTATCACCTTTTTGAGGAGAACCAACCAACCGTTGCCACGTGTCCGAGCTGAGAGTTAAGTCAGCCGGCAGAGGGAGAGACCCATCATTTGTTGTATATTGTTCTGAAGAGTAGAGAGAGAAGCTCTAGAAGAGGGAGAAGAGTTCTTAAGAGAGAGTAGATTTCCAAGCTTGATTCCTAGAGATCCAACCGTTAGATCCGCGTTCTAAGGTTAGATTCTTGATCTGCTCATGATGTTCTTTATGTTTATGTTATTGCATTGCATGATTGAAAATGATTTGTAAGCCATGCATTGTTTTGAAGTTCGGTTTTAGAAAGAGAAAATAGCATTCATGTGTTCTTCAAGAAAAGTCATGTTTTGATCCGAAGGCTCATGCCTAGATCCATGTTTTTGTGTTTGTTCTTGCATGATTTTCAAGTATGGGTACCCAGGTCCATGTTTTCGAACTCATGTCACGAAATCCCAGATCTTGTAATAACAAGTTATGATTTTAGCATTCATGTTCTTCATGTTCTTCATGCCCATGTTCTTCAAGGATGAAACCCAGATTTCCAGGCTTCATTTCCCTAGGTGTGATCACCGAGACCACTCTTGCCTAGATCACACACTTAGGCCAAGCATCGTATCTCACCTTGGCCTACCTTGCATGATCACTTGCACGTTAGTTTATCTTGCACGCACACCTAGGCTAACCACTGCACACCTAGGCCGACCATGGTACACCCTTGCCGGCACCTTGTAACACCTCGGCAGGCAGCTGCATACTGAAGCCTAGGTAATCACACCTCGGCCAAGAGGTGTGGGACCTCGGCCAAGACCTCCTGAGTTCACTCAGCTAGGTCATTTTTGCCTAGATCATTTCTGTGCATCCATTCCAAGACCTGCTTGGTACCCAGCATGTTTTCCCTAGATGTTTCCAGCATGTTTTCCCTAGGTATTTTCAGCATGTTTTCCCTAGATGATTTCCAGCATGTTTTCCCTAGATGTTTCCAGCATGTTTTCCCTAGATGTTTCCAGCATGTTTTCCCTAGGTATTTTCAGCATGTTTTCCCTAGATGATTTCCAGCATGTTTTCCCTAGGTATTTTCAGCATGTTTTCCCTAGATGATTTCCAGCATGTTTTCCCTAGATGTTTTCAGCATGTTTTCCCTAGGTATTTTCAGCATGTTTTCCCTAGATGATTTCCAGCATGTTTTCCCTAGGTATTTTCAGCATGTTTTCCCTAGATGTTTTCAGCATGTTTTCCCTAGATGTTTTCAGCATGTTTTCCCTAGATGTTTTCAGCATGTTTTCCCTAGGTATTTTCAGCATGTTTTCCCTAGATGTTTTCAGCATGTTTTCCCTAGGTATTTTCAGCATGTTTTCCCTAGATGTTTTCAGCATGTTTTCCCTAGATGTTTTCAGCATGTTTTCCCTAGATGTTGTCAGCATGTTTTCCCTAGATCATTTGCATTCATGTGAAGCTTGTTTTTAAGAGTGCATTCAATAGACTTTGACATGTGTTTGTAGGACTTGGACCTTTGCCTTGATCCCGACGTCCCAAGAACTAAGTGAGTGGTATTTTTAATAAAGTTATGTTATAACGTTTTGACAAAGCTTTGCCTCGTTTTGATAAAAGTATTTGATCAAGCATGAATGGTTATCCCTATTTATATATCAAATACTATCTTGTTTTGATGACATGTCTTGAAAGTCCTTAGCTGCAGGGGACTATAATACAATTGCACTCTTGTCTTGAAAGTCCTTAGTTGCAGGGGACTATAATGCAACTGCACTCTTGTCTTGAAAGTCCTTAGTTGCAGGGGACTATAATACAACTGCACTCTTGTCTTGAAAGTCCTTAGTTGCAGGGGACTATAATACAACTGCACTCTTGTCTTGAAAGTCCTTAGTTGCAGGGGACTATAATGCAACTGCACTCTTGTCTTGATATGTCATCACCCCATGTATTATGTAGATGTTATTAACATCCCAAGCAAGATTTGAAAGGCCAAGATTTGATTGATGAACTTGATTCATCCCATGTTTTGAACAAAGCTATGATATATGTATTGTTTTGACAAGGACCTTGGAAATCATTCATTTAACCCCTTTATTACTTATACCATTCACTGAGTATCCAAGCTCACCCTCCCTATGTATATATGTAGGTAATAAGCAAGAGGTCGGCTTCGCCAAGATGTGTGTTTTGTATGCTTGTTTGGTCGGCTGTAAGGATGTCGGCAATCCTGAAGATTATGTTCCATGTTTTGTATTTCATGTGTTATATTTATGTCGGCTTGAGAAGCCCTTTGCCAAGATGTAACATGTACTTTTGTAATCAAGTTATAAGTTATGTAAAGATGTATGCCATTCCATTTGACTATGCACTGCTCTTATGGACCACTTGTATTTTAGATTATTGCTTCCGCATTTGTGAGCCCCCTATATAAATACTCTGATTGTGTGTGAATTTTGTAAGTCGGCCTTCGGTAATTACGGATTACTGGCCATCACGGCACCAAACTACTAGGGGCGGTTTGGGGGCGTGACACAATGACATCGGCTCAATCAAGGATCCGGCAACAGGATAACAAAGACATCGACTAGGGAGGACGACACTTGACTAAGCTGTGCCACACCTTGGCCGGGGTGTGCCACATCTCGGCCTAGGCCATACCTGCCTGCGGACAAGGTTCACTAAGTGCAAGACATCCCGGCAAAACAAGCCCGAGGTGAAGATGGGGGTCGACCAAGGTTCTAAAACAGTTCTAAGTACAAACGTTCAAAGGTGAACTAGGCTCAAGCTAACCTCGGCTACACACCCAGCAAGGAACAAAATCGCGCAAGCAATACATAAATAAAACAGGGCAAGGCAAATCCTTCAAAACATCAAAACAAGACAAGACAATGCACGGATGTATGCAAGTGTGACAAGAGTGAGGTGAGGGTTGTTACATTTAATTTTCTGCAACTTCCGTTTATATTTTTTTTTAACTTCCTTTTTTATTCAAGTTTTTTTTCTACTCAACTTCCTTTTTTATTTAATTTCCAAATAGATCGTCAAGGTATAGTGGTTTCTGGATTGAACTTCCATTTTTATTTTTAATCAACTTCCGTTTTTATTCAATTTCCTTTTCTATTAAACTTCCTTTTTTATTTAATTTTCAAATATATCGTTAAGGTATAGTGGTTTCTTGACTGAACTTCCAATTTTAATTTTCTGCAACTTCCATTTTTATATCTATTCAGCTTCTTTTTTTATTCAAACTTCTTTTCTATTCAACTTCCTTTTTTATTTAATTTCCAAATAAATCGTTAAGGTATAATGGTTTCTGGATTGAACTTACATTTTTAATTTTATACAACTTTCATTTTTATTTTTATTCAACTTCCATTTTTATTCATTTTTCTTTTCTATTAAAGTTCCTTTTTTATTTAATTTTCAAATAGATCGTTAAGATATAGTGGTTTCTTTAATGAACTTCCAATTTTAATTTTATGCAACTTCCATTTTTATTTTTATTCAAGTTACATTTTTATTCAAGTTATTTTTCTATTCAACTTCCTTTTTTTATTTAATTTCCTGATAGATCGTTAAGATATAGTGGTTTCTTGAATGAACTTCCATTTTTAATTTTCTGCAACTTCTATTTTTATTTTTATTTAACTTCCTTTTTTATTCAAGTTTCTTTTTACTCAACTTCCCTTTTTATTTAATTTCCAAATATATCGTTAAGGTATAAGGGTTTCTAGATTGAACTTCCATTTTTAATTTTCTGCAACTTCCATTTTTGTTTTTATTCAACTTCCATTTTTATTCAATTTACTTTTCTATTAAACTTCCTTTTTTATTTAATTTCCAAATAGATCGTTAAGGTATAGTGGTATCTTGAATGAACTTCCATTTTTAATTTTATGCAACTTCTATTTTTATTTTTATTCGACTTCTATTTTTATTCAAGTCATTTTTCTATTTAACTTCATTTTTTATTTAATTTCCAAATAGATCTTTAAGGTATAGTGGTTTCTAGAATGAACTTCCATTTTTAATTTTCTGCAACTTCCATTTTTTTTTATTTAACTTCCTTTTTCAATCAAGTTTCTTTTCTACTCAACTTCCTTTTTTATTTAATGTCCAAATAGATCGTTAAGGTATACTGGTTTCTGGATTGAACTTCCATTTTTAATTTTCTGCAACTTCCCTTTTAATTTTTATTCAACTTCCATTTTTATTCAATTTACTTTTCTATTAAACTTCCTTTTTTATTTAATTTTCAAATAGATCGTTAAGGTATAGTGGTTTCTCTAATGAATTTCCATTTTTAATTTTATGGAACTTCCATTTTTATTTTTATTCAGCTTCCACTTTTGTTCAAGTTATTTTTCTATTCAACTTCCTTTTTTATTTAATTTCCAAATAGATCGTTAAGGTATAGTGGTTTCTTGAATTAACTTCCATTTTTAATTTTCTGCAACTTCCATTTTTATTTTTATTTTACTTCATTTTTTATTCAAGTTTCTTTTCTACTCAACTTCCTTTTTTATTTAATTTCCAAATAGATCATTAAGGTATAATGGTTTCTGGATTGAACTTACGTTTTTAATTTTATGCAACTTTCATTTTTATTTTCATTCAACTTCCATTTTTATTCATTTTTCTTTTCTATTCAACTTCTTTTTTTATTTAATTTCCAAATAGATCGTTGAGGTATAGTGGTTTCTTTAATGAACTTCCATTTTTAATTTTATGGAACTTCCATTTTTATTTTTATTCAGCTTCCATTTTTATTCTAGCTAATTTTCTTTTCAACTTCCTTTTTTATTTAATTTCCAAATATATCGTTAAGGTATAGTGGTTTCTTGAATGAACTTCCAATTTTAATTTTCTGCAACTTCCATTTTTATTTTTATTCAACTTCTTTTTTTATTCAAGCTTCTTTTCTATTCAACTTCCTTTTTTATTTAATTTCCAAATAGATCGTTAAGGTATAATGGTTTCTGGATTGAACTTACATTTTTAATTTTATACAATTTTCATTTTTTTTTATTCAACTACTATTTTTATTCAATTTTCGTTTCTATTAAAGTTCCTTTTTAATTTAATTTCCAAATAGATCGTTAAGGTATAGTGGTTTCTTTAATGAACTTCCATTTTTAATTTTCTGCAACTTCCATTTTGTTTTTATTCAACTTCCATTTTTATTCAATTTACTTTTCTATTAAACTTTCTTTTTTATTTAATTTGCAAATAGATCGTTAAGGTATAGTGGTATCTTGAATCAACTTCCATTTTTAATTTTATGCAACTTCCATTTTTATTTTTATTCGACTTCCATTTTTATTCAAGTTATTTTTCTATTCAACTTTCTTTTTTATTTAATTTCCTAATAGATCGTTAAGGTATAGTGGTTTCTAGAATGAACTTCCATTTTTAATTTTCTGCAACTTCCATTTTTTTTTCTTTAACTTCCTTTTTCAATCATGTTTCTTTTCTACTCAACTTCCTTTTTTATTTAATGTCCAAATAGATCGTTAAGGTATACTGGTTTCTGGATTGAACTTCCATTTTTAATTTTCTGCAACTTCCATTTTAATTTTTATTCGACTTCCTTTTTTATTCAATTTACTTTTCTATTAAAATTCCTTTTTTATTTAATTTCCAAATAGATCGTTAAGGTATAATGGTTTCCGGATAGAACTTCCATTTTTAATTTTATGCAACTTTCACTTTTCTTTTTATTCAACTTCCATTTTTATTTAATTTACTTTTTTATTAAAATTCATTTTTTATTTAATTTCCAAATAGATCGTTAAGGTATAGTGGTTTATTTAATGAACTTCCATTTCCAATTTTGTGGAACTTCCATTTTTATTTTTATTAAGCTTCCAATTTTATTCAAGTTATTTTTCTATTCAACTTCCTTTTTTATTTAATTTCCAAATAGATCATTATGGTATAGAGGTTTCTTGAATGAACTTCCATTTTTAATTTTATGCAACTTCCATTTTTATTTTTATTCAACTTCTTTTTTTGTTCAAGTTTCTTTTCTATTCAACTTACTTTTTTATTTAATTTCCAAATAGATCGTTAAGATATAGTGGTTTCTGGATTGAACTTCCATTTTTAATTTTTTGCAACTTTCATTTTTATTTTTATTCAACTTCCTTTTTTATTCAATTTACTTTTCTATTAAACTTCCTTTTTTATTTAATTTCCAAATATATCGTTAAGGTATAGTGGTTTCTGGATTGAACTTCCATTTTTAATTTTATGCAACTTTCACTTTTCTTTTTATTCAACTTCCATTTTTATTCAATTTACTTTTCTATTAAACTTCCTTTTTTATTTAATTTCCAAATAGATCGTTAAGGTATATTGGTTTCTTTAATGAACTTCCATTTTTATTTTTATTCAGCTTCCATTTTTATTCAAGTTATTTTTCTATTCAACTTCCTTTTTAATTTAATTTCCAAATAGATCGTTAAGGTATAGTGGTTTCTTGAATGAACTTCCATTTTTAATTTTCTGCAACTTCCATTTTTATTTGTATTCGACTTCCATTTTTATTCAAGTTATTTTTCAATTCGACATCCATATTTATTTAATTTCCATATAGATCGTTAAGGTATAGTGGTTTCTTGAATGAACTTCCACTTTTTATTTTCTACAAATTCCATTTTTATTTTTATTCGACGTACATTTTTATTAAATTTACTTTTCTATTCAACTTCCTTTTTTATTTAATTTCCAAATAGATTGTTAAGGTATACTTGTTTCTGGATTGAACTTCCATTTTTAAATTTATGCAACTTTCACTTTTCTTTTTATTCAACTTCCATTTTTATTCAATTTACTTTTCTATTAAAATTCTTTCTTTATTTAATTTCCAAATAGATCGTTAATGTATAGTGGTTTATTTAATGAACTTCCATTTTCAATTTTATGGAACTTCCACTTTTATTTTTATGCAGCTTCCATTTTTATTAAATTATTTTTTATTCAACTTCCTTTTTTATTTAATTTCCAAATAGATCGTTAAGGTATAGTGGTTTCTTGAATGAACTTCCATTTTTAATTTTAGGCAACTTTCATTTTTATTTTTAATCAACTTCCATTTTTAGTCAATTTACTTTTCTATTAAACTTCCTTTTTTATTTAATTTCCAAATAGATCGTTAAGGTATAGTGGTTTCTTTAATGAACTCCCATTTTTAATTTTATGGAACATCGATTTTTATTTTTATTCAGCTTCTATTTTTATTCAAGTTATTTTTCTATTCAACTTCCTTTTTTATTTAATTTCCAAATAGATGGTTAAGGTATAGTGGTTTCTTGAATGAACTTCCATTTTTAATTTTATGCAACTTCCATTTTTATTGTTATTCAACATCTTTTTTTATTCTAGTTTCTTTTCTATTCAACTTGCCTTTTTCTTTAATTTCCAAATAAAACGTTAAGGTATAGTGGTTTCTGGATTGAACTTCCATTTTTAATTTTATGCAACTTTCATTTTTATTTTTATTCAACTTCCATTTTTATTCAATTTAGTTTTCTATTAAACATCCTTTTCTATTTAATTTCCAAATAGATCGTTAAGGTATAGTGGTTTCTTGAATGAACTTCCATTTTTAATTTTTGTAACTTCCATTTTTATTTTTATTCGACTTCCATTTTTATTCAAGTTATTTTTCTATTCGACTTTCATTTTTATTTAATTTCCAAATAGATCGTTAAGGTATAGTGGTTTCTTGAATGAACTTCTAATTTGAATTTTATGCAACTTCCATTTTTATTTTTATTCGACTTCCATTTTTATTCAAGTCATTTTTCTATTCAACTTCTTTTTTATTTAATTTCCAAATAGATCGTTAAGGTATAGTGGTTTCTTGAATGAACTTCCATTTTTAATTTTCTGCAACTTCCATTTTTATTTTTATTTAACTTCCTTTTTTATTTAATTTCCAAATAGATCGTTAAGGTATACTGGTTTCTGGATTGAACTTCTATTTTTAATTTTCTGCAACTTCCATTTTTATTTTTATTCCATTTCCATTTTTATTCATTTTACTTTTCTATTAAACTTCCTTTTTTATTGAATTTCCGCATAGATAGTTCAGGTATAGTGGTTTCTTGAATGAACTTCCATTTTTAATTTTATGCAACTTCCATTTTTATTTTTATTCGACTTCCATTTTTATTCAAGTCATTTTTCTATTCAACTTCCTTTTTTATTTAATGTCCAAATAGATCGTTAAGGTATAGTGGTTTCTTGAATGAACTTCCATTTTTAATTTTCCGCAGCTTCCATTTTAATTTTTATTTCATTTCTTTTTTCATTGAAGTTTCTTTTCTACTCAACTTCCATTTTTATTTAATTTCCAAATAGATCGTTAAGGTATAGTGGTTTCTGGATTGAACTTCCATTTTTAATTTTAAGCGACTTTCATTTTTATTTTTATTCAATTTCCATTTTTATTCAATTGACTTTTCTATTAAACTTCCTTTTTCATTTAATTTTCAAATAGATCGTTATGGTATAGTGGTTTTTTGAATGAACTTCCATTTTTAATTTTATGCAACTTCCATTTTTATTTTTACTCAACTTCCATTTTTATTCAGGTTATTTTTCTATTCGAATTCCATTTTTATATAATTTCCAAATAGATCGTTAAGGTATAGTGGTTTCTTGAATGAACTTCCATTTTAATTTTTCTGCAACTTCAATTTTTATTTTTACTTAACTTCATTTTTCAATCAAGTTTCTTTTCTACTCAACTTCCTTTTTTATTTAATTTCCAAATAGTTCGTTAAGGTATAGTGGTTTCTGGATCTAACTTCCATTTTTAATTTTATGCAACTTTCATTTTTATTTTTATTCAACTTCCATTTTTATTCAATTTACTTTTCTATTAAACTTCCTTTTTTATTTAATTTCCAAATAGGTCGTTAAGGTATAATAGTTTCTTGAATGAACTTCCATTTTTAATTTTTTGCAACTTCCATTTTTATTTTTATTCGACTTCCATTTTTATTCAGTTTACTTTTCTATTCAACTTCCTTTTTAATTTAATTTCCAAATAGATCGTTAAGGCATACAGGTTTCTGGATTGAACTTCCATTTTTAATTTCATACAACTTTCACTTTTCTTTTTATTCAACTTCCATTTTTATACAATTTACTTTTCTATTAAACTTCCTTTTTTATTTAATTTCCAAATAGATCGTTAAGGTATAGTGGTTTATTTAATGAACTTCCATTTTTAATTTTATGGAACTTCCAATTTTAATTTTCTGCAACTTCTATTTTTTTTGTCAAGCTTCTTTTCTATTCAACTTCCTTTTTTATTT
This sequence comes from Camellia sinensis, assembly GCF_055761805.1. Classification (NCBI taxonomy): domain Eukaryota; kingdom Viridiplantae; phylum Streptophyta; class Magnoliopsida; order Ericales; family Theaceae; genus Camellia; species Camellia sinensis. The sequence goes on along the minus strand of NC_138962.1, from coordinate 6,988,335 downwards.
AATTTCCAAATAGATCGTTAAGGTATAGAGGTTTCTGGATTGAACTTCCATTTTTAATTTTATGCAACTTTCATTTTTATTTTTATTCAACTTCCATTTTTATTCAATTTACTTTTCTATTAAACCTCCTTTTCTGTTTAATTTCCAAATAGATCGTTAAGGTATATTGGTTTTCGAATGAACTTTCTTTTTTAATTTTCTGCAACTTCCATTTTTGTAACGCCCTCAAAATAAACCCAATATATATATGTCATTGACATGCACTATTTAAAGAAAACAATTCATTAATTCATTCATCAGAGTATTACTAAATAAAAGCATTACATGTAACATCGAATAAAATGCCCTACAGGCTTACATCTTTCCAAGCCAACACTTGGGTACAAAAAGATGAGTTCTAACTCAATACAAGAAAATCCCTAGGCTTGGATGTTTACATGTACTAATAAATAAAGACAATTAACTAAAGATAGTCTTCGAAATCCAAATCCCTTCCAAGCTAAGTCCTTGGAGGTAGCTTATCACCTGAACCTGAAAATGATGTTCCCATATAGGGTGAGCCACAGCCTAGTAGAAATATACTAAACCACATATAAGCAATGAATAAAGCAATAGCATTCAACAGATGGTTGACCAAGATAATTAATTACTTCATTTTACAGTCTCATGACACTATTGTCTAAGACACGTTTTACTTTCCAATTTTATCAACATGGCTCAGAACCTGGCCAAACTTACAACAGTGAATTATATATATCATTTTCACATTCTCCCAATATCAACAAACAAATGAGACTCAAGCTCAATTCAAAACACTTCATACTTCCAGATTGATACACATTTTAGTGCTGTATCAATAAAACACTTCTATATAAATAAGCACACATAAAAGTGATGCTAATGGAGTCCATCCCCTATCTCCTCCCAAACAAAATCCGGTTTAGAGGTCCATCCCCTATCTTCCCCTAAACCGTGGAGTACATCCCCTATCTCCTCCCACACACAAAAACAATGCATGCAAATGCAATGCTCAATCAATACACGTATTTTCTGTATCAATGCAATAGTCAAAATTAATGACTTAACCAATGTGATTAGTTTCAGTTATTCCTAATCCACATGCAATGTCTACAACAATCACGACTATCCTCCACCGATAGCCCAAAACAGTTATTTCTAAACTGAAAATAACCATGTCAACAATTCAATAGACAAATGATTCAAATTATCCAACTACGCCATTTAATCAATGATTTCCCCAATTCCATGAATTAATTATACAAATTAATTTAATAATACAACTAGGGTTTTTCCCAAAATTTACAAAGTATCCCCAACATATCAAAATACCAAAACTTAGAACAAAACCTATAAAATGGAGTAGGAAATCCCTACCTCAAAGAAAACAACCCAAATGGTGAAGACAGAGATGAGTGCCCAAATACCAATATGCTCCAGATCGCCAAATGTTCAGATTAAATGAAAGCCCTCGACTCCCTCTATATTTTTAATAAAGCAACTAGGGTAGAAACACCCTCTAAATAGATCAAATCTAAGAAAGAAGGTGAGTAGGGAGAGAGAGAAGTCGGACCTAGGGTTTGGAATCAAAAGAAGATGAAAAAGACTTATCAAAACCCGCTGCTGTGTATATAAACTGGACAGGCTCGCTCGAGCGAAGACTTGGTCGCTCGAGCGACCAGACACAAGAAGCTACGCTCGAGCCAAGGAAGCCTTGCTCGAGCCAGCAACCCAAAAGCTCGCTCGAGCGAAAGAAAACTCGATCGAGCAAAGAACTCAAACCCTCAGGTCTGAAACCAGACACACGCTCGAGCGAAAGAACTATAGCTCGAGCGAAGGATGAACTAACTCGCTCGAGCGAAGAAAAGCTCGCTCGAACCAAGAATGCAAAGCTGCAGGTCCATACTGGACGCCATCTCTCGCTCGAGCGACCAAACCCCAGCTCGAGCGAAGAACCAAAACGACATCTCGCTCGAGCGACCAACTCCTCGCTCGAGCGAAAAACCAAAAACCTGGACAGCAACACTTGGTTTCTAAACCCAACCAACCTGAAACAAACCTGCCCAACACATCCTATAATTCCAAATGAGAAAAAAAAAGACAACAACAACAATTATACAATGACAGAATCTACGGAACCTAAGTCCGGATACAATAATCAAATGGGAAAAGACCGAGGTCGCTATATTTTTTATTTTTATTCTACTTCCATTTTTATTTAATTTACTTTTCTATTCAACTTCCTTTTTTATTTAATTTCCAAATAGATCGTTAAGGTATAGTGGTTTCTTGAATGAACTTCCATTTTTAATTTTCTCCAACTTCAATTTTTATTTTTAGTTAACTTCTTTTTTTGTTCAGCTTTCTTTTCTACTCAACTTCCTTTTTTACTTAATTTCCAAATAGATCGTTAAGGTATAGTGGTTTCTGGATTGAATTTCCATTTTTAATTTCCGCAACTTCTATTTTAATTTCTATTCAGCTTCCATTTTTGTTCAATTTACTTTTCTAATAAACATCTTTTTTTATTTAATTTCCAAATAGATCACTAAGGTATAGTGGTTTCTTCAATGAACTTCCATTTTTAATTTTCTGCAACTTCCATTTTTAATTTTATTCGACTTCCATTTTTATTCAAATTACTTTTCTATTAAAATTCCTTTTTTATTTAATTTCCAAAGAGATCGTTAAGGTATACTAGTTTCTGGATTGAACTTCCATTTTTAATTTTATGCAACCTTCACTTTTCTTTTTATTCAACTTCCATTTTTTTTTAATTTACTTTTCTATTAAAATTCCTTTTTTATTTAATTTCCAAATAGATCGTTAAGGTATAGCGGTTTCTTTTATGAACTTCAATTTTCAATTTTATGGAACTTCCATTTTTATTTTTATTCAGCTTCCATTTTTATTCAAGTTATTTTTCTCTTCAACTTCCTTTTTTGTTTAATTTCCAAATAGATCGTCAAGGTATAGTGGTTTCTTGAATGAACTTCCATTTTTAATTTTATGCAACTTCCATTTTTATTTTAATTCAACTTCCATTTTTATTCAATTTTATTTTCGATTAAACTTCCTTTTTTATTTAATTTCCAAATAGATCTTTAAGGTATAGTGGTTTCTTTAATGAACTTCCATGGTTAATTTTATGGAACTTCCATTTTTATTTTTATTCAGCTTCCATTTTTATTCAATTATTTTTCTATTCCACTTCCTTTTTTATTTAATTTCCAAATAGATGGTTAAGGTATAGTGGTTTCTAGAATGAACTTCCAATTTTAATTTTCTGCAACTTCCATTTTTATTTCTATTGAACTTCATTTTTTATTCAAGCTTCTTTTCTATTCAACTTCCTTTTTTATTTAATTTCCAAATAGATCGTTAAGGTATAATGGTTTCTGGATTGAACTTACATTTTTAATTTTATGCAACTTTCATTTTTATTTTTATTCAACTTCCATTTTTATTCAATTTTCTTTGCTATTAAAGTTCCTTTTTTATTTAATTTCCAAATAGATCGTTAAGGTATAGTGGTTTTTTTAATGAACTTCCACTTTTAATTTTGTGCACCTTTCATTTTTATTTTTATTCAACTTCCATTTTTATTCAAGTTATTTTTCTATTCAACTTCCTTTTTTACTTAATTTCCAAATAGATTGTTAAGGTATAGTGGTTTCTTGAACGAACTTCCATTTTTAATTTTCTGCAACTTCCACTTTTATTTTTATTCAGCTTCCATTTTTATTCAAGTTATTTTTCTATTCAACTTCCTTTTTTATTTAATTTCCAGATGGATGGTTAAGGAATAGTGGTTTCTGGATTGAACTTCCATTTTTAATTTTATGCAACTTTCACTTTTCTTTTTATTCAACTTCCGTTTTTATTCAATTTACTTTTCTATTAAACTTCCTTTTTTATTTAATTTCCAAATAGATCGTTAAGGTATAGCGGTTTCTTTTATGAACTTCCATTTTTAATTTTATGGAACTTCCATTTTTATTTTTATTCAACTTCCATTTTTATTCAAATTATTTTTCTATTAAACTTCCTTTTTTATTTAATTTCCAAATATATCGTTAAGGTATAGTGGTTTCTTGAATGAACTTCCAATTTTAATTTTCTGCAGCTTCCATTTTTATTTTTATTCAACTTCATTTTTTATTCAAGCTTCTTTTCTATTCAACTTCCTTTTTTATTTAATTTCCAAATAGATCGTTAAGGTATAATGGTTTCTGGATTGAACTTACATTTTTAATTTATGCAACTTTCATTATTATTTTTATTCAACTTCCATTTTTATTCAATTTTCTTTTCTATTAAAGTTTCTTTATTATTTAATTTCCAAATAGATCGTTAAGGTATAGCGGTTTCTTTAATGAACTTCTATTTTTAATTTGATGCAACTTCCAATTTTATTTTTATTCAACTTCCATTTTTATTCAATTCACTTTTCTATTAAACTTCCTTTTTTATTTAATATCCAAATATATCGTTAAGGTATAGTGGTTTCGTGAATGAACTTCCAATTTTAATTTTCTGCAACTTCCATTTTTATTTCTATTCAACTTCTTTTTTTATTCAAGCTTCTTTTCTATTCAACTTCCTCTTTTATTTAATTTCCAAATAGATCGTTAAGGTATAATGGTTTCTGGATTGAACTTACGTTTTTAATTTTATACAACTTTCATTTTTATTTTTATTCAACTTCCATTTTTATTCAATTTTCTTTTCTATTAAAGTTCCTTTTTTATTTAATTTCCAAATAGATCGTTCAGGTATAGTGGTTTATTTAATGAACTTCCATTTTTAATTTTATGCAACTCCCATTTTTCTTTTTTTTCAACTTCCATTTTTATTCAACTTCCATTTTTATTCAAGTTATTTTTTTATTCAACTTCCTTTTTTATTTAATTTCCTAATAGATCGTTAAGGTATATTGGTTTCTTGAATGAACTTCCATTTTTAATTTTCTGCAACTTCCATTTTTATTTTTATTCAAATTCCATTTTTATTCAATTTACATTTCTATTAAAATTCCTTTTTTATCTAATGTCAAATAGATCGTTAAGGTATAGTGGTATCTTGAATGAACTTCCATTTTTAATTTTATGCAACTTCCATTTTAATTTTTATTCGACTTCCATTTTTATTCAAGTCATTTTTATATTCAACTTCCCTTTTTATTTAATTTCCAAATAGATCGTTACGGTATAGTGGTTTCTTGAATGGACTTCCATTTTCAATTTTCTGCAACTTCCATTTTTATTTTTATTTAACTACCTTTTTCCATCAAGTTTCTTTTCTACTCAACTTCCTTTTTTATTTAATTTCCAAATAGATCGTTAAGGTATACTGGTTTCTGAATTGAACATCCATTTTTAATTTTATGCGACTTTCATCTTTATTTTTATTCAATTTCTATTTTTATTCAATTTACTTATCTATAAAACTTCCTTTTTTGTTTAATTTCCAAATAGATCGTTAAGGTATAATGGTTTCTTGAATGAACTTCCATTTTTAATTTTCTGCTACTTCCATTTTTATTTTTATTCGACTTCCCTTTTTATTCAAGTTATTTTTCTATTCGACTTTCATTTTTATTTAATTTCCAAATAGATCGTTAAGGTATAGTGGTTTCTTGAATGAACTTCCATTTTTATTTTTCTGCAACTTCCATTTTATTTTTATTTAACTTCCTTTTTCAATCAAGTTTCTATTCTACTCAACTTCCTTTTTTATTTAATTTCCAAATAGATCGTTAAGGTATAGTGGTTTCTGGATTGAACTTCCATTTTCAAATTTATGCAACTTTCATTTTTATTTTTATTCAACTTCCATTTTTATTCAATTTACTTTTCTGTTAAACTACGTTTTTTATTTAATTTCCAAATATGTCGTTAAGGTATAGTGGTTACTTGAATGAACTTCCATTTTTAATTTTCTGCAACTTCCATTTTTATTTTTATTCGACTTCCATTTTTATTAAATTTACTTTTCTATTCAACTTCATTTTTAATTTAATTTCCAAATAGATCGTTAAGTTATACTGATTTCTGGATTGAACTTCCATTTTTAATTTTATGCAACTTTCACTTTTCTTTTTATTCAACTTCCATTTTTATTCAATTTACTTTTCTATTAAACTTCCTTTTTTATTTAATTTCCAAATAGATCGTTAAGGTATAATGGTTTATTTAATGAACTTCCATTTTTAATTTTGTGGAACTTCCAATATTAATTTTCTGCAACTTTTTTTTTTTCAAGCTTCTTTTCTATTCGACTTCCTTTTTATTTAATTTCCAAATAGATCGTTAAGGTATAGTGGTTTCTGGATTAAACTTCCATTTTTAATTTTATGCAACTTTCACTTTTATTTTTATTCAACTTCCATTTTTATTCAATTTACTTTTCTATTAAACTACCTTTTTTATTTAATTTCCAAATATGTCGTTAAGGTATAGTGGTTTCTTGAATGAACTTCCATTTTTATTTTTATTCGACTTCCATTTTTATTAAATTTACTTTTCTATTCAACTTCCTTTTTAATTTCATTTCCAAATAGATCGTTAAGTTATACTGGTTCTGGATTGAACTTCCATTTTTAATTTTATGCAACTTTCACTTTTCTTTTTATTCATCTTCCATTTTTATTCAATTTACTTTTCTATTAAACTTCCTTTTTTATTTAATTTCCAAACAGATCGTTAAGGTATAATGGTTTATTTAATGAACTTCCATTTTTAATTTTGTGGTACTTCCAATATTAATTTTCTGCAGCTTCTTTTTTTTTTCAAGCTTCTTTTCTATTCAACTTCCTTTTTATTTAATTTCCAAATAGATCGTTAAGGTATAGTGGTTTCTGGATTGAACTTCCATTTTTAATTTTATGCAACATTCATTTTTATTTTTATTCAACTTCAATTTTTATTCAATTTACTTTTCTATTAAACCTCCTTTTCTGTTTAATTTCCAAATAGATCGTTAAGGTATGTTGCTTTTCGAATGAACTTCCATTTTTAATTTTCTGCAACTTCCATTTTTATTTTTATTTTACTTCCATTTTAATTCAATTTACTTTAATATTCAACTTTCTTTTTTATTTAATTTCCAAAAAGAACTTTAAGGTATACTGGTTTCTTGAATGAACTTCCATTTTCAATTTTCTGCAACTTAAATTTTTATTTTTAGTTAACTTCCTTTTTCGTTCTGTTTTCTTTTCTACTCAACTTCCTTTTTTATTTAATTTCCAAATAGATCTTTAAGGTATAGTGGTTTCTGGATTGAACTTCCATTTTTAATTTTCCGCAACTTCTATTTTAATTTCTATTCAACTTCCATTTTTATTCAATTTACTTTTCTATTAAACATCCTTTTTTATTTAATTTCCAAATAGATCGCTAAGGTATAGTGGTTTCTTCAACGAACTTCCATTTTTAATTTTCTGCAACTTCCATTTTTAATTTTAATCGACTTCCATTTTTATTCAATTTACTTTTCTATTAAAATTCTTTTTTTATTTAATTTCCAAATAGATCGTTAAGGTATATTGGTTTCTGGATTGAACTTCCATTTTTAATTTTATGCAACTTTCACTTTTCTTTTTATTCAACTTCCATTTTTATTCAATTTACTTTTCTATTAAAATTCATTTTTTAATTAATTTCCAAATAGATCGTTAAGGTATAGTAGTTTCTTCAATTTTGTGGAACTTCCATTTTTATTTTTATTCAACTTCTATTTTTATTAAAGTTATTTTTCTATTCAACTTCCTTTTTTTTTTTAATTTCCAAATAGATCGTTAAGGTATAGTGGTTTCTTGAATGAACTTCCATTTTTAATTTTATGCAACTTCAATTTTTATTTTTATTCAACTTCCAATTTTATTCAATTTACTTTTCTATTAAACTTCTTTTTTTATTTAATTTCCAAGTAGATCGTTAAGGTACAATGGTTTCTTTAATGAACTTCCATTTTTATTTTTATTCAGCTTCCATTTTTATTCAATTATTTTTCTATTCCACTTCCTTTTTTATTTAATTTCCAAATAGATGGTTAAGGTATAGTGGTTTCTTGAATGAAATTCCATTTTTAATTTTCTGCAACTTTCATTTTTATTTTTATTTAACTTCCTTTTTTATTCAAGTTTCTTTTCTGTCAACTTCCTTTTTCAATTAATTTCCAAATCGATCGTCAAGATATAGTGGTTTCTGGAACTTCCATTTTTTTTTATTCAACTTCAATTTTTATTCAATTTACTTTTCTATTAAACTTCCCATTTTATATAATTTCCAAATATATCGTTAACGTATAGTGGTTTCTTGAATGAACTTCCAATTTTAATTTTCTGCAACTTCCATTTTTATTTCTATTCAACTTCATTTTTTATTCAAGCTTCTTTTCTATTCAACTTCCTTTTTATTTAATTTCCAAATAGATCGTTAAGGTATAATGGTTTCTGGATTGAACTTACATTTTAAATGTTATGCAACTTTCATTTTTATTTTTATTCAACTTCCATTTTTATTCAATTTTCTTTGCTATTAAAGTTCCTTTTTTATTTAACTTCCAAATAGATCGTTAAGGTATAGTGGTTTCTTTAATGAACTTCCACTTTTAATTTTGTGTAACTTCCATTTTTATTTTTATTCAACTTCCATTTTTATTCAAGTTATTTTTCTATTCAACTTCCTTTTTTACTTAATTTCCAAATAGATTGTTAAGGTATAGTGGTGTCTTGAATGAACTTCCATTTTTAATTTTCTGCAACTTCCACTTTTATTTTTATTCAGCTTCCATTTTTATTCAATTTACTTTTCTATTAAACTTCCTTTTTTATTTAATTTCCAAATAGATCGTTATGGTATAGCGGTTTCTTTTATGAACTTCCATTTTCAATTTTTTGAAACTTCCAATTTTATTTTTATTCAACTTCCATTTTTATTCAATTTACTTTTCTATTAAACTTCCTTTTTTATTTAATTTCCAAATATATCATTAAGGTATAGTGGTTTCGTGAATGAACTTCCAATTTTAATTTTCTGCAACTTCCATTTTTATTTCTATTCAACTTCTTTTTTTATTCAAGCTTCTTTTCTATTCAACTTCCTTTTTTATTTAATTTCCAAATTGATCGTTAAGGTATAATGGTTTCTGGATTGAACTTACGTTTTTAATTACATACAACTTTCATTTTTATTTTTATTCAACTTCCATTTTTATTCAATTTTCTTTTCCACTAAAGTTCATTTTTTATTTAATTTCCAAATAGATCGTTAAGTTATAGTGGTTTCTTTAATGAACTTCCATTTTTAATTTTATGCAACTTCCATTTTTCTTTTTATTCAACTTCCTTTAATATTTAATTTCCTAATAGATCGTTAAGGTATAGTGGTTTCTTGAATGAACTTCCATTTTTAATTTTCTGCAACTTCCATTTTTATTTTTATTCCAATTCCATTTTTATTCAATTTACTTTTCTATTAAAATTCCTTTTTTATTTAATTTCAAATAGATCGTTAAGGTATAGTGGTATCTTGAATGAACTTCCATTTTTAATTTTATGCAACTTCCATTTTTATTTTTCTTCGACTTCCATTTTTATTCAAGTCATTTTTATATTCAACTTTCCTTTTTATTTAATTTCCAAATAGATCGTTACAGTATAGTGGTTGTTGAATGAACTTCCATTTTCAATTTTCTGCAACTTCCATTTTTCTTTTTATTTAACTACCTTTTTCAATCAAGTTTCTTTTCTACTCAACTTCCTTTTTTATTTAATTTCCAAATAGATCGAAAAGGTATAATGGTTTCTGGATTGAACTTACGTTTTTAATTTTATACAACTTTTATTTTTATTTTTATTCGACTTCCAATTTTATTCAAGTCGTTTTTCTATTCGACTTCCTTTTTTATTTAATTTCCAAATAGATCATTAAGGTATAGTGGTTTCTTCAATGAACTTCCATTTTTAATTTTATGCAACTTCCATTTTTATTTTTATTCAACTTCCATTTTTATTCAAGTTATTTTTTTATTCAACTTCCTTTTTTATTTAATTTCCAAATAGATCGTTAAGGTATAGTGGTTTCTTGAATGAACTTCCATTTTGAATTTTCTGCAACTTCCATTTTTATTTTTATTCAGCTTCCATTTTTATTCAACTTACTTTTTTATTAAAATTCTTTTTTTATTTAATTTCAAATAGATCGTTAAGGTATAGTGGTATCATGAATGAATTTCCATTTTTAATTTTATGCAACTTCCATTTTTATTCAAGTCATTTTTATATTCAACTTCCTTTTTTATTTAATTTCCAAATAGATCGTTACGGTGTAGTGATTTCTTGAATGAACTTCCATTTTCAATTTTCTGCAACTTCCATTTTTATTTTTATTTAACTACCTTTTTCAATCAAGTTTCTTTTCTACTCAACTTCCTTTTTTTATTTAATTTCCAAATAGATCGTTAAGGTATACTGGTTTCTGGATTGAACTTCCATTTTTAATTTTCTGCAACTTCCATTTTTATTTTTATTCAACTTCCTTTTTTATTCAATTTACTTTTCTATTAAACTTCCTTTTTTATTTAATTCCCAAATAGATAGTTCAGGTATAGTGGTTTCTTGAATGAACTTCCATTTTTAATTTTACGCAACTTCTATTTTCATTTTTATTCGACTTCCATTTTTATTCAAGTTATATTTCTATTCAACTTCTTTTTTTATTTAATTTTCGAATAGATCGTTAAGGTATAGTGGTTTCTTGAAAGAACTTCCATTTTTAATTTTCCGCAACTTCCATTTTTAATTTTATTTAACTTCCTTTTTCATTCAAGTTTCTTTTCTACTCAACTTGCTTTTTTATTTAATTTCCAAATAGATCGTTAAGGTATGGTGGTTTCTGGATTGAACTTCCATTTTTAATGTTATGCAACTTTTATATTTATTTTTATTCAACTTCCATTTTTATTCAATTTACTTTTCTATTAAACTTCCTTTTCTTATTTAATTTCCAAATAGATCGTTAAGGTATACTAGTTTCTTGAATGAACTTCCAGTTTTAATTTTCTGCAACTAACATTTTTATTTGTATTCAACTTCTTTTTTTCTTCAAGTTTCTTTTCTATTCAACTTTCTTTTTATTTAATTTCCAAACAGATCGTTAAGGTATACTGGTTTCTGGATTTGTTAGGTTTTATTTCTTGGCAATCCCGTTTGACAAAACTCCTTTGAGTTGTAATTTTATTCGCATTTTTATTTCAGTGAGGCTATGAGTTGTTAGATGCGAATCCAACCCGAATCAAGCATTTCAGAGAAGTTTGTGATGATAAAGCTTTCAAGATTGCCACTTCGCTGATTATGACGGGGATCGAGCTGCCTGTCCGATCATGTTATTTTTTTTCCAGTTTTTCCATTTTTGGCCTTCCCGCTCGAGCGGGGAAAGTGACGCTCGAGCGGGGATTGGAAGCTCTCAGCATCTCTGCAGTCGCCTGTAAAAATACTGGAATGTGTGATTTTACGCTCGAGCGGATTCTCCTACGCTCGAGCGCATCTCAGTTTGTTCGCACGCAGTTTTTGGTCAGTCCGCTCGAGCGGGCTGTGTTGAGCTCAAGCGGAGATCGCGGGACAGATTCTATAAATTCGCGTATTGGGTCAGATTTTTAGGATAACTGCTCCAGATCTTATTTTTGGTTTCTAGGGTTTATATCTGGGGATACTTTGGGAGTTTTCTTTGATGTTTTTATTGAGTTTTCAACTCATGATCTAAAGAGAGTACATCAAAGGTTTGTTTGCTATACACAAAAGAGAGAGTTATTCTTCAGTTGTGGATTCTGAAGAATTCGAGCCTGAAGCTTTGGTGGAATCCGGAGTGGCTCATCAGAAAGACAATTCCGTGGTGAAGATGGGGTTGGAAGAGGCACATAGAGGTTGGTTCAATTAGGCGTTGTGGATTCGCTAGGTAATTGAGAGTATACCTGTGTAATTCCTTTAATTCTTCTTAGTGGATTGTCTTGTGGCTGTTGCCCGTGGTTTTTTTATCACAGTTGGAGGTGTCCAATTGTGGTTTTTTCCACGTTAAAATCATTGTGTCTCTTTGTCTTGATTGTTTGATTGTTTGATTGTTTGATTGGGATTGTTATATTCTGCTTAAAATTGATACATAATCACAAATCAACATCTAGGGGATTTCTAGATTTTTCAGGATTGAACTTCCATTTTTAATTTTATGCAACTTTCACTTTTCTTTTTATTCAACTGCCATTTTTATTCAATTTACTTTTCTATTAAACTTCCTTTTTTATTTAATTTCCAAATAGATCGTTAAGGTATAGTTGTTTCTTTAATGAAATTCCATTTTCAATTTTATGGAACTTTCATTTTTATTTTTATTCCGCTTCCATTTTTATTCAAGTTATTTTTCTATTCAATTTCTTTTTTTATTTAACTTTCAAATAGATCGTTAAGGTATAGTGGTTTTTTGAATGAACTTCCATTTTTAATTTTCTTCAACTTCCATTTTTATTTTTATTTCACTTCCTTTTTTATTCAAGTTTCTTTTCTACTCAACTTCCTTTTTTATTTAATTTCCAAATAGATCGTTAAGGTATACAGGTTTCTGGATTGAACTTCCATTTTTAATTTTATGTAACTTTCATTTTTATTTTTATTCAACTTCCATTTTTATTCCATTTACTTTTCTATGTAACTTCCTTTTTTATTTAATTTCCAAATAGATCCTTCAGGTATATTGGTTTCTGGATTGAACTTCCATTTTTATTTTTATTCAACTTACTTTTCTACTCTACTTCCTTTTTAATTTAATTTCCAAATAGATCGTCAAGGTATAGTGGTTTCTGGATTGAACTTCCATTTTTATTTTTATTCAACTTCCATTTTTATTCAATTTACTTTTCTATTAAACTTCCTTTTTTATTTAATTTCCAAATATATCGTTAATGTATAGTGGTTTCTTGAATGAACTTCCAATTTTAATTTTCTGCAACTTCTTTTTTTATTCAGGCTTCTTTTCTATTCAACTTTCTTTTTTATTTAATTTCCAAATAGATCGTTGAGGTATAGTGGTTTCTGGATTGAACTTCCTTTTTTAATTTTATGCAACTTTCATTTTTATTTTTATTCAACTTCCATTTTTATTCAATTTTCTTTTCTACTCAACTTGCTTTTTTATTTAATTTCAAAATAGATCGTTAAGGTATGGTGGTTTCTGGATTGAACTTCCATTTTTAATGTTATGCAACTTTTATATTTATTTTTATTCAACTTCCATTTTTATTCAATTTACTTTTCTATTAAACTTCCTTTTCTTATTTAATTTCCAAATAGATCGTTAAGGTATAATGGTTTCTTGAATGAACTTCCAGTTTTAATTTTCAGCAACTAACATTTTTATTTGTATTCAACTTCTTTTTTTCTTCAAGTTTCTTTTCTATTCAACTTTCTTTTTATTTAATTTCCAAATAGATCGTTAAGGTATACTGGTTTCTGGATTGAACTTCCATTTTTAATTTTATGCAGCTTTCACTTTTCTTTTTATTCAACTGCCATTTTTATTCAATTTACTTTTCTATTAAACTTCCTTTTTTATTTAATTTCCAAATAGATCGTTAAGGTATAGTTGTTTCTTTAATGAACTTCCTTTTTTAATTTTATGGAACTTCCATTTTTATTTTTATTCCGCTTCCATTTTTATTCAAGTTATTTTTCTATTCAATTTCCTTTTTTATTTAACTTCCAAATAGATCGTTAAGGTATAGTGGTTTTTCCAATGAACTTCCATTTTTAATTTTCTTCAACTTCCATTTTTATTTTTATTTCACTTCCTTTTTTATTCAAGTTTCTTTTCTATTCAACTTCCTTTTTTATTTAATTTCCAAATAGATCGTTAAGGTATACAGGTTTCTGGATTGAACTTCCATTTTTAATTTTATGTAACTTCCATTTTTATTTTTATTCAACTTCCATTTTTATTCCATTTACTTTTCTATGTAACTTCCTTTTTTATTTAATTTCCAAATAGATCCTTCAGGTATATTGGTTTCTGGATTGAACTTCCATTTTTATTTTTATTCAACTTACTTTTCTACTCTACTTCCTCTTTAATTTAATTTCCAAATAGATCGTCAAGGTATAGTGGTTTCTGGATTGAACTTCCATTTTTATTTTTATTCAACTTCCATTTTTATTCAATTTACTTTTCTATTAAACTTCCTTTTCTATTTAATTTCCAAATATATCGTTAATGTATAGTGGTTTCTTGAATGAACTTCCAATTTTAATTTTCTACAACTTCTTTTTTTATTCAGGCTTCTTTTCTATTCAACTTTCTTTTTTATTTAATTTCCAAATAGATCGTTGAGGTATAGTGGTTTCTGGATTGAACTTCCTTTTTTAATTTTATGCAACTTTCATTTTTATTTTTATTCAACTTCCATTTTTATTCAATTTACTTTTCTATTAAACTTCCTTTTCTATTTAATTTCAAAATAGATCGTTAAGGTATATTGGTTTTTGAATGAACTTCCATTTTTAATTTTCTGCAACTTCCATTTTTATTTTTATTCGACTTCCATTTTTATTCAATTTACTTTTCTATTCAACTTCCTTTTTTATTTAATTTCCAAAAAGATCGTTAAGGTATAGTGGTTTCTTAAATGAACTTCCATTTTTAATTTTCTCCAACTTCAATTTTTATTTTTAGTTAACTTCCTTTTTTGTTCAGGTTTTTTTCTACTCAACTTCCTTTTTTATTTAATTTCCAAATAGATCGTTAAGGTATAGTGGTTTCTGGATTGAACTTCCATTTTTAATTTTCTGCAACTTCTATTTTTTTTTCTATTCAACTTCCATTTTTATTCAATTTACTTTTCTATTAAAATTCCTTTTTTATTTAATTTCCAAATAGATCGTTAAGGTATACTGGTTTCTGGATTGAACTTCCATTTTTCATTTTATGCAACTTTCACTTTTCTTTTTATTCAACTTCCATTTTTATTCAATTTTCTTTTCTATTAAAATTCTTTTTTAATTTAATTTCCAAATAGATCGTTAAGGTATACTGGTTTCTGGATTGAACTTCCATTTTTAATTTTTTGCAACTTTCACTTTTCTTTTTATTCAACTTCCATTTTTATTCAATTTTCTTTTCTATTAAAATTCTTTTTTTATTTAATTTCCAAATAGATCGTTAAGGTACAGTGGTTTCTTTAATGAACTTCCATTTTCAATTTTATGGAACTTCCATTTTTATTTTTATTCTGCTTCCATTTTTATTCAAGTTATTTTTCTATTCAACTTCCTTTTTTATTTAATTTCGAAATAGATCGTTAAGGTATAGTGATTTCTTGAATGAACTTCCATTTTTAATTTTATGCAACTTTCATTTTTATTTTTATTCAACTTCCATTTTTATTCAATTTTCTTTTCTGTTAAACTTCCTTTTTTATTTAATTTCCAAATAGATCGTTAAGGTATAGTGGTTTCTTTAATGAACTTCCATTTTTAATTTTATGGAACTTCCATTTTTATTTTTATTCAGCTTCCATTTTTATTCAATTATTTTTCTGTTCAACTTCCTTTTTTATTTAATTTCCAAATAGATGGTTAAGGTATAGTGGTTTCTTGAATTAACTTCCATTTTTAATTTTCTGCAGCTTCCATTTTTATTTTTATTTAACTCCCTTTTTTATTCAAGTTTCTTTTCTACTCAACTTCTTTTTTTATTTAATTTCCAAATCGATCGTCAAGGTATAGTCGTTTCTGGATTGAACTTCCATTTTTTTTTATTCAACTTCCATTTTTATTCAATTTACTTTTCAATTAAACTTCCTGTAGGAACCCGCACTTTATGTCCTCATCATGTTCATGAGC
The DNA here is from genome assembly GCF_055761805.1 of Camellia sinensis. Taxonomy (NCBI): domain Eukaryota; kingdom Viridiplantae; phylum Streptophyta; class Magnoliopsida; order Ericales; family Theaceae; genus Camellia; species Camellia sinensis. The sequence continues at coordinate 6,972,431 of NC_138962.1, read as the reverse complement.
ATCGGTATGATTATGACTTGTTTAGCTTGCATGTGTATGTTGTGATTTGTTTCGCTTGAGCCAATGCGATCCATGTCTTGATTTGAAGCCTTGTGATTTGTCTAAGTGTAGTATGCTTGTCTTGTTCCTTCCTTAATGTGAAACTTAGGTCACGCCTTGCTTGAGTTATACTAGCCGATGTTATTCCAAGCCGAGGTCATCCTTAGTCTAGTATTAGTATCTTGAAACCCCTTGTCGACCTCAGTCCTTGCCTTGACCACATTAGCCGAGATGTTACCTTGCACCCAAGTGATCTCGTCCTGGAAGTGGTATGACCTAGGCCGAGGTGTGGCGCATCTAGGCCAAGATGTGGCACAGCTTAGTCAAGTGTTGTCCTTCCTAGCCGAGGTCATTGTCACCTTAGTTGCCAAAGTCTTATGATTAGCCGATGTCACCCCCTTACCGGAGTGCCATTCCGTGTAGCTTGTTAAGTATGCCTTGTTGTTAGCCGATGTCATAGTCTGTCAGAGAGCCCATACCGCTTTGCTTGTTGAACACCCTTCCACCATGCTTTGTCTGGCCTGTCAGCCACCTTTTCAGGATGAACCCAACCAGTCGCCGCCACGTGTCTCAGCAGAGGGTTAACCCCAGAACCGGGTATAGAAAACTATCATTTGGTGTCATAACCTTGTCTTGTAGAGAGAGAAGCTCTAGGAGGAAGAAAGAGTTTTAGAGTGAGGAAGTAGATCTTCAAGCTTGATTTCTAGAGATCCAACCGTTAGATCCGCGTTCTAAGGTTAGATTCTTGATCTACTCGTGATGTTCTTTATGTTTATGTTATTGCATTGCATGATTGAAAATGATTTGTAAGCCATGCATCGTTTTGAAGCTCGATTTTAGAAAGAGAAAATGACATTCATGTGTTCTTCAAGAAAGTCTTGTTTTGATCCGAAAGCTTTATGCCTAGATTCACGTTTTGTGTTTGTTCTTGCATGATTTCCAAGTATGGGTACCCAGGTCCATGTTTTCAAACTCATAGCACGAAAACCTCAGATTTGTGATGGCAGAGTACGATCAAACATTCGTATTTTTCATGTTTTCACACCCATGTTCTTCATGTTCATCAACAGAGGGAAACCCAGAGTTTCCCGACCTCTTTTCCTTGCATGTGGCCCTCGGGGACACACCTCGGCGAAGAGGTGTGGAACCTCGGCCTAGACCTGGTCGGTGCCAGCATGTTTTTCGAAAACATTTGTGTACATGAGAGACTTGTTTGAAAGTGCATTCAATAGGCTTTGCCCTGTGTTTGTAGGACTTGGGCTTGCCTCAACCCCGACGTGTGAAGAAACTATGTGAGTGGTATTTCTAATAAAGCTATGTTACACTTGTTTTGATAAATCTTGTTTTGCCTTGTTTTGAAAAGTACTTGATCTAGCATGAATGACTATCCCTATTTTGTATATCAAATGCTATCTTGTTTTGATGACTCGTCTTGAAAGTCCTTAGTTGCAGGGGACTATAATGCAACTGCACTCTTGTCTTGACAGTCCTTAGTGCTAGAGGACTCTAAACTTTCGCAGCACAGCTTGTCTTGACAGTCCTTAGTGCTAGAGGACTCTAAACTTTCGCAGCACAGCTTGTCTTGACAGTCCTTAGTGCTAGAGGACTCTAAACTTACGCAGCACAGCTTGTCTTGAAGGTCCTTAGTTGCAGGGGACTATAATGCAACTGCACTCTTGTCTTGAAAGTCCTTAGTTGCAGGGGACTATAATGCAACTGCACTCTTGTCTTGAAAGTCCGTAGTTGCAGGGGACTATAATGCAACTGCACTCTTGTCTTGAAAGTCCTTAGTTGCAGGGGACTATAATGCAACTGCACTCTTGTCTTGGAATTGTCATCACCCTCTTGTATTAAGTAGATGTAATAACATCCAAAGAACTTGAAAGGCCGGCAATGAACTCGATTTCCCTCTTGATTGTAAAGTATGCTATGTATTGTTTTGAAAGAAATCTTGGATATCAATCATGCAAAACCTTTATTTCTAATATCATTCACTGAGTATCCAAGCTCACCCTCTCTATATATATATGTAGGTGATGAACAAGAAGGCATTGAGGCCTAGACGTGATTGCCGATGTGTTTTGATTGCCGATGTGTTTTGGGCGTATAGCCGACATGTTTTGGATTTGCGTTTTGCATCGTCTTGAAGATTATGCTTCTCGGCTTATGTTCTTTGTTTGTTTTGGCATATGTCGGCTTGAGAAGCCTTTTAGTCAGGATGTGTTTTGTATCTCATTCTTGCTGTACCTAAATTGTAAGACTTGTAAAGATGTTTGATGTATGACATTCCATTGGACTTATGCACGGCTCTCATGGACTATTTAGATTTTGTATATGTATATATATATATTGCTTCCGCACTTGTAAGCCCCATATTTTATACTCTGATTGTGTGTGATTTTTGTAAGACGGCCTTCGGTAACCTCGGGTTACTGGCCATCACGGCACCAAACTACTAGGGGCGGTTTGGGGGCGTGACAGATTGGTATCAGAGCACAAGATCCTTGTAGTACGTTAATCACACACCTTGAGTCCTAGAGAGCCTAGGATTTCCCCTAGAATGATGTTAGGAATTGCATCATATTGCTTGCTACTTGACTATGTGTGCATCATTTTGGCCTAGACGCTCGTTACTTGCGTATGTGTTATTTGTTTAGTTGTTTTAAAGTCTCATCTTGCATTCCCCCTAGCATCATGAGGAGAGGTAGACCCCCGGTTGGCCGAGATCGATCGGAAGACAGGTTGGAGAGATTGGAAAGGTTAGTCGAAGGCTTGGTTCGTGAGCAGAGACAACCTAGGCCGCAGGATACTGGTACCACTTCTATGCATGCCGAACAGACGAATGGCCGATATGCAGCTCCACCCCCTCCAGTGCCACAAGTGCCTATGCAGCAAGCTTTGTATGGGAACGACACGATAACTCTAATCAGAGAGTTCAAGAAGATGAAACCGCCGAGATTTCAGGGAGGCATAGAACCAATGAAAGCCGAGGCATGGGTTTTAGAGATGGAGAAGTTGTTTGAAGTTTTCCCCAGTACAGACGCCCAGAAGGTATCTCTGGCGGCATTCACATTAGACGACGATGCTCGTAGGTGGTGGATGATGGTCCGAGAAAGCAATCCGGGTTTGACTTGGGCAAAATTTTTGGAGTTGTTCTACAACAAGCATTTTCCCCTTAGCGTCCGAGACCGAAAGACCACGGAGTTTCAGAATCTGACACAGGGGAACAAGACAGTGGCAGAGTATGATCGTGCCTTTACTGAACTAGCGAGATATGCGCCTCATATGGTTGACGACGAGTACCGAAAGGCGAGGAAGTTCGAAAGTGGGTTGCGTGGACCGATACAAGATCGGGTCAATATGCTCAATATGCCGACGTACGCCGGAGTACTGGACAAGGCCATCCTGGCTGAAGCTAACTTGAACCGGTACCAGAGTTCAGGTGAGGGTCAGAGGAAGAGACAGAGTTATGACAATCGCCGAGTTCCGTTCAATGCCAAGAAGAAGATAAGCACAGACAGTTCCAGCAACTCAAATCAGGAAGGTAACGTTAAGCCGATGTGCGCGAGTTGTGGAAAGCTACATTTCGGGGTTTGTCGTTGGGCAACAGGAGCTTGTTATGAGTGTGGCGAGATGGGCCATCGCGTGAAGGACTGCCCGAAAGCAAGGACCGATGATGGGAAGAGGACTGGAAGCACCTCGGGCTCTGCGCAGAAGAATAACATCGGGGGAGTACAGGCGAGGCAGGGCAGAGTTTTCGCATTGGTGCCAAGAGACGCCCAGAATGATGAAACAGTGGTGTCAGGTACCATTTCAATTTGTTCTCAAGATGCATACGTATTGATTGATTCGGGTTCTACGCATTCATTTGTGTCCACTATATTCGCCGAGAAGTTGGATAGAGAATTAGAACCCCTTGATTATGTATTATCTGTGTCTACTCCATCTGGGAGAAATATGATTGTTACATCCATTTATAGGGCGTGTATTGCTATGATTGAGAGTGTAGAATTGTTAGTTGATTTGATGCCATTAAACATGACTCACTTCGATGTTATATTGGGAATGGATTGGTTAGTGGCGAACCATGCATCCATTAATTGTGTTACTAAGAACGTCACATTGAAGACCCCAAGTCAAGCCGAGGTCATTTTCCAGGGTAAAGGAGTAGTACCCCCACCTTACTTAATCTCATCCATGAAGGCCTACAAGTTGATCCAAAAAGGATGTAAGGGTTATTTATGCAGTATACTAAGTGATCTGAATGGAAATGTTGAGTTAGCCGACATACCCGTTGTTGAGGAATTCCCCGACGTCTTTCCGGATGAGTTGCCTGGCCACCTTGTCGATAGAGAAATAGAGTTTACTGTGGACGTCCTGCCAGGAACGCAACCTATCTCCAAAACACCCTACAGAATGGCCCCAACCGAACTTAGAGAGCTGAAATCGCAATTACAAGAATTGTTGGACAAAGGATTTGTTAGGCCGAGCACTTCGCCGTGGGGAGCACCCGTTCTATTTGTTAAGAAAAAGGATGGCACACTTCGTCTTTGCATTGACTACAGAGAACTTAATAAGGTGACCATCAAGAACAAGTACCCATTGCCTAGAATCGACGATTTGCTTGATCAACTACGAGGAGCACGAGTCTTTTCCAAGATTGACCTTAGGTCGGGCTACCACCAGTTGAAGGTTAAAGCCGAGGACATTGAGAAAACTGCTTTTCGGACAAGATATGGCCACTACGAATTCTTGGTAATGCCCTTCGGAGTAACCAATGCCCCAGCAGCATTCATGGACCTGATGAACAGAGTCTTTAAGCCGTACCTAGATGAGTTCGTCATTATTTTTATCGACGACATATTGATTTATTCCGGGAGTGCGAGCGAGCACGAGAATCATCTGAGACTTGCCCTACAGACCTTGAGAGATAAGAAGTTGTACGCCAAGTTAAGTAAATGCGAGTTTTGGCTTTCCAGCATTTCATTTCTAGGACATGTGATTAATGAAGGCGGTATATCAGTTGACCCCAGTAAGATTGAAGCCATTGTGGATTGGCCGACGCCGACCAACGTGTCCGAGGTTCGTAGTTTTCTGGGTTTGGCAGGTTATTACAGAAAGTTTGTGAAGGACTTCTCGAGGATTGCAGTGCCATTGACACAACTAACCAAGAAGGGAGCAGCTTATGAATGGACCAATGAAAGGGAATCAGCTTTCCAGGAATTGAAGACGAGGTTAGTCACAGCACCAGTTCTAGTACTACCGTCAGCTAATGAGGAATTTCAGATTTACAGTGATGCTTCACATAAAGGTTTGGGTTGCGTGTTAATGCAAGAAGGTAAAGTCATAGCGTACGCGTCTCGTCAGTTGAAGCCCAATGAAAAGAATTATCCTACCCATGATTTGGAGCTAGCTGCCGTGGTTTTTGCCTTGAAGATATGGCGTCATTACCTGTATGGAACATCTTGCCAAGTTTTCACCGACCACAAGAGTCTGAAGTACTTGTTCACTCAGAAAGAGTTAAATATGAGGCAGAGAAGATGGCTCGAGCTACTGAAGGATTATGACATGCAGATTCAGTACCACCCAGGTAAGGCAAATTCCGTAGCCGACGCATTTAGCAGGAAGTTAGTTGGAAGTTTGGCGTGCCTGACAGCGGTTTCGGTGGAACCAACCATTATTGAGGAAGCGAAGACCAGACAGAGGGAGGATAAATTCCTCGAGAAGGTAATTGATGAATTCGTCACCAAGCCGAGGCCGGGATACACTATGGAGAATCAAGTGCTTAAGTTTGAAGGAAGATTGTGCGTGGCCGACGTACCAGAGTTAAAAAGGAAGATTTTGCAAGAGGCCCATAGTTCCAAATTTGCCATTCATCCAGGGAGCACCAAGATGTATCGGGACGTAAAACGGACCTTTTGGTGGCCAAACATGAAAAGAGAGATAGCCGAGTTTGTATCTCAGTGTCTGTGTTGTCAGCGAGTGAAGGCAGAACACCAGAGACCAGCAGGACTTCTTCAACCCTTGTCAATTCCTGAGTGGAAATGGGAGCACATCTCCATGGATTTCGTAGTGGGTTTGCCGAGGACGCAAAGAGGTATGGATTCCATTTGGGTTATAGTTGACAGGTTTACTAAGTCAGCTCACTTCTTGCCTGTCAAGACTACATTCAATGCCGACCGACTTGCCGAATTGTACGTAAACGAGATCGTTAGGCTTCATGGTGTGCCGATGTCCATTGTGTCAGACCGAGACCCGAAGTTCATTTCTAGATTTTGGCAGAGTCTACAAGGAGCCTTGGGAACAGAGTTGAGATTTAGCACAGCCTTTCACCCCCAGACCGACGGACAGACGGAAAGAACGATTCAGACACTCGAAGACATGCTCAGACTGTGCGTGTTGGACTTCCAGGGAAGTTGGGAATCGCATTTGCCCTTAGTGGAGTTCGCGTACAACAACAGTTATCAAGCCAGCATAGGCATGGCGCCGTATGAAGCTTTGTATGGAAGGGAGTGTAGATCGCCGATATGTTGGACTGAAGTAGGAGACAAAGCTCTAATTGGCCCCGAGTTGGTTCAGATGACAACTGAAAAGATCAAACTCATTCAGCAGAGGATTAAAACTGCACAGAGTCGACAGAAGTGTTATGCCGACCAAAGAAGGAGAGAGTTAGAATTTGAAACTGGGGATCATGTATTTTTGAAGGTCTCGCCGATGACAGGAGTTTCGAGATTTGGGAAGAAGGGTAAACTTGCACCCCGATATATTGGGCCGTTTGAAATTCTTGAGAAAGTTAACACCGTTGCTTACAGACTCGCTTTGCCGCCAGATTTGAGCCAAGTCCACAGTGTGTTCCATGTTTCGATGCTGAGAAAATATATCCGAGACCCACTGCATGTAATAGATTACTCCGGGGTTGTAGTTAATGAAGACTTGGGCTACGAAGAGAAGCCGATGAGAATTATCGACAGACAAGTGAGGCAGTTGAGAAACAAGTCGATATCAATGGTGAAAATCGAATGGGAGAAGCATTATGGCGAGGAGGCCACATGGGAAAAAGAAGAGGAGATGAAAATCCGTTACCCGGAGTTATTCGTAGGACAAGGTAACTTAAGTTTGGGGACCAAACTTCTTTAAGGAGGGTAGACTGTAGGAACCCGCACTTTATGTCCTCATCATGTTCATGAGCATCGGTATGATTATGACTTGTTTAGCTTGCATGTGTATGTTGTGATTTGTTTCGCTTGAGCCAATGCGATCCATGTCTTGATTTGAAGCCTTGTGATTTGTCTAAGTGTAGTATGCTTGTCTTGTTCCTTCCTTAATGTGAAACTTAGGTCACGCCTTGCTTGAGTTATACTAGCCGATGTTATTCCAAGCCGAGGTCATCCTTAGTCTAGTATTAGTATCTTGAAACCCCTTGTCGACCTCAGTCCTTGCCTTGACCACATTAGCCGAGATGTTACCTTGCACCCAAGTGATCTCGTCCTGGAAGTGGTATGACCTAGGCCGAGGTGTGGCGCATCTAGGCCAAGATGTGGCACAGCTTAGTCAAGTGTTGTCCTTCCTAGCCGAGGTCATTGTCACCTTAGTTGCCAAAGTCTTATGATTAGCCGATGTCACCCCCTTACCGGAGTGCCATTCCGTGTAGCTTGTTAAGTATGCCTTGTTGTTAGCCGATGTCATAGTCTGTCAGAGAGCCCATACCGCTTTGCTTGTTGAACACCCTTCCACCATGCTTTGTCTGGCCTGTCAGCCACCTTTTCAGGATGAACCCAACCAGTCGCCGCCACGTGTCTCAGCAGAGGGTTAACCCCAGAACCGGGTATAGAAAACTATCATTTGGTGTCATAACCTTGTCTTGTAGAGAGAGAAGCTCTAGGAGGAAGAAAGAGTTTTAGAGTGAGGAAGTAGATCTTCAAGCTTGATTTCTAGAGATCCAACCGTTAGATCCGCGTTCTAAGGTTAGATTCTTGATCTACTCGTGATGTTCTTTATGTTTATGTTATTGCATTGCATGATTGAAAATGATTTGTAAGCCATGCATCGTTTTGAAGCTCGATTTTAGAAAGAGAAAATGACATTCATGTGTTCTTCAAGAAAGTCTTGTTTTGATCCGAAAGCTTTATGCCTAGATTCACGTTTTGTGTTTGTTCTTGCATGATTTCCAAGTATGGGTACCCAGGTCCATGTTTTCAAACTCATAGCACGAAAACCTCAGATTTGTGATGGCAGAGTACGATCAAACATTCGTATTTTTCATGTTTTCACACCCATGTTCTTCATGTTCATCAACAGAGGGAAACCCAGAGTTTCCCGACCTCTTTTCCTTGCATGTGGCCCTCGGGGACACACCTCGGCGAAGAGGTGTGGAACCTCGGCCTAGACCTGGTCGGTGCCAGCATGTTTTCCGAAAACATTTGTGTACATGAGAGACTTGTTTGAAAGCGCATTCAATAGGCTTTGCCCTGTGTTTGTAGGACTTGGGCTTGCCTCAACCCCGACGTGTGAAGAAACTATGTGAGTGGTATTTCTAATAAAGCTATGTTACACTTGTTTTGATAAATCTTGTTTTGCCTTGTTTTGAAAAGTACTTGATCTAGCATGAATGACTATCCCTATTTTGTATATCAAATGCTATCTTGTTTTGATGACTCGTCTTGAAAGTCCTTAGTTGCAGGGGACTATAATGCAACTGCACTCTTGTCTTGGCAGTCCTTAGTGCTAGAGGACTCTAAACTTTCGCAGCACAGCTTGTCTTGACAGTCCTTAGTGCTAGAGGACTCTAAACTTTCGCAGCACAGCTTGTCTTGACAGTCCTTAGTGCTAGAGGACTCTAAACTTTCGCAGCACAGCTTGTCTTGAAGGTCCTTAGTTGCAGGGGACTATAATGCAACTGCACTCTTGTCTTGAAAGTCCTTAGTTGCAGGGGACTATAATGCAACTGCACTCTTGTCTTGAAAGTCCTTAGTTGCAGGGGACTATAATGCAACTGCACTCTTGTCTTGAAAGTCCTTAGTTGCAGGGGACTATAATGCAACTGCACTCTTGTCTTGGAATTGTCATCACCCTCTTGTATTAAGTAGATGTAATAACATCCAAAGAACTTGAAAGGCCGGCAATGAACTTGATTTCCCTCTTGATTGTAAAGTATGCTATGTATTGTTTTGAAAGAAATCTTGGATATCAATCATGCAAAACCTTTATTTCTAATATCATTCACTGAGTATCCAAGCTCACCCTCTCTATATATATATGTAGGTGATGAACAAGAAGGCATTGAGGCCTAGACGTGATTGCTGATGTGTTTTGATTGCCGATGTGTTTTGGGCGTATAGCCGACATGTTTTGGATTTGCGTTTTGCATCGTCTTGAAGATTATGCTTCTCGGCTTATGTTCTTTGTTTGTTTTGGCATATGTCGGCTTGAGAAGCCTTTTAGTCAGGATGTGTTTTGTATCTCATTCTTACTGTACCTAAATTGTAAGACTTGTAAAGATGTTTGATGTATGACATTCCATTGGACTTATGCACGGCTCTCATGGACTATTTAGATTTTGTATATGTATATATATATATTGCTTCCGCACTTGTAAGCCCCATATTTTATACTCTGATTGTGTGTGATTTTTGTAAGACGGCCTTCGGTAACCTCGGGTTACTGGCCATCACGGCACCAAACTACTAGGGGCGGTTTGGGGGCGTGACACTTCCTTTTTTATTTTATTTCCAAATATATCGTTAACGTATAGTGGTTTCTTGATTGAACTTCTAATTTTGATTTTCTGCAACTTTCTCTTTTATTGTTGGAAATGGTAGAAAATTTCTGGGTAAAACCAGAATTTTTTCTCAAGTTTGGTCTATTTTTTAGGTGGGCCCCGAGTGTCGATTTGCTCGGGTCAAAGTGGTAACGCGTTCTATGCCGCGTTGTGATTCACGTGGTATATTTGGTTGCTCAAAACCATTACTGAGTGAATGGGAAATTGAAGCCAAAGTGTGCTCCATGGAAATGGAGTTTTGGTGGAAATTCCTTAAGGTTGTAAATTGGTTTGTCCCACATTGATTTGGTGGGAAGTTTTGAAAGGGTTTATAAGGCTTGGGTTAGATACTTGGGGTGTGCCCCAAGGGGTACCCAAGTGTTTTAGAGGGAGAGGTTATGGACAAAATGGACTAGACCCATTGGACCCAAAAATCACCACGCGCGCGCGCCGCCGCCGTCCATCCGGTCGGGCGGGCTGGGCTGGGCCTGGGCTTGGGCACGGGTGCGTGGTGTGTGGTTGGGCTTGTTCGGCTCGATATTAATCTTTTTGGGTTAAAACCATTTGAATTTAATTTTATATTTATTAAAATAAAATCCAGAATTCAAATTAAACTGGTTTGAATTTACTATTCATCCAAACAGGGCCCTTCCCGTTTTCAAACAGAATTAAACTGGTTTGGATTTACTGTTCATCCAAACAGAGCCCTTCCCGTTTTTTATCTGTTTGAATTATTAACCCAACAGATTCAAATCTGTTTAAATTTGAAACTAACAGGTTTCATACCTGTTCAATTCAAAACCTAGAGCCACCTTTACATCTATAAATAGACTAGCCTCCCATTTGGATTTCACTCCAATTTTCGTACTCCATCCTCTGCTTTAAATCTCTACATTTTGTTGCGTTTTATTTTTGAAAGAAAGAGTGTAAACACTTTGTGTGTTCGACGAACGATTAAATTGTAGTGCTGCTTTTATTCGTTGATAAGATCATTTTATCCTGGGAGATAGACGTCCAAATTCTGATAGCACCATGGAGAGGACGAATCTGTCTTAAGGACACAGTGTTAAACACTGGACTTGATCAGAAAAGTTATTCAAATAAATTAACCAAGTAAGTTGTTTAATTTTATTTTGTTTTTAGTTGTTTATTTAATCAGATTTTATTTTTGTTTTTGTAGCAAAATAAAATCTGTGGTTTTATTTATTTATTTACTATTTCGAGTTTGATTTTTGTAATCAAACATATTCTCTCCCTTTCCTTATTTCTTTATATTCTTGTTGTTGTTTTGTACACAACAGAATTTAACTTAATTAAATACAGTGAAGATTGTCCAACATTTATTTCTATTCAACTTCATTTTTTATTCAAGTTTCTTTTCTATTCAACATCCTTTTTTATTTAATTTCCAAATAGATCGTTAAGGTATAATAGTTTCTGGATTGAACTTACATTTTTAACTTTATGCAACTTTCATTTTTATTTTTGTTCAACTTCCATTTTTATTCAATTTTCTGTTCTATTAAAGTTCCTTTTTCATTTAATTTCTAAATAGATCGTTAAGGTATAGTGGTTTCTTTAATTAACTTCCATTTTTAATTTTGTGCAACTTCCATTTTTATACAAGTTATTTTTCCATTCAACTTACTTTTTTATTTAATTTCCTAATAGATCGTTAAGGTATAGTGGTTTCTTGAATGAACTTCCATTTTTAATTTTATGCAACTTCCATTTTTATTTTTATTCGACTTCCATTTTTATTCAAGTCATTTTTCTATTCAACTTCCATTTTTATTTAATTTCCAAATAGATCGTTAAGGTATAGTGGTTTCTTTAATGAACTTCCATTTTTAATTTTATGAAACTTCCATTTTTATTTTTCTTCAGCTTCCATTTTTATTCAAGTTATTTTTCTGTTCAACTCCCTTTTTATTTAATTTCCAAATATATGGTTAAGGTATAGTGGTTTCTGGATTGAACTTCCATTTTTAATTTTATGCAACTTTCACTTTTCTTTTTTTTTAACTTCCATTTTTATTCAATTTACTTTTCTATTAAACTTACTTTTTTATTTAATTTCCAAATAGATCTTTAAGGTATAGTTGTTTTTTAATGAACTTCCATTTTTAATTTTATGGAACTTCCATTTTTATTTTTATTCAGCTTGCATTTTTATTCAAGTTATTTTTCTATTTAACTTCCTTTTTTATTTAATTTCCAAATAGATCGTTAAGGTATAGTGGTTTCCTGAATTAACTTCCATTTTTAATTTTCTGCAACTTCCATTTTTATTTTTATTTAACTTCCATTTTTATTCAAGTTTCCTTTCTACTCAACTTCCCTTTTTATTTAATTTCAAAATGGATCGTCAAGGTATAGTGGTTTCTGGATTGAACTTCCATTTTTATTTTTATTCAACTTCCATTTTTATTCAATTTACTTTTCTATTAAACTTCCTTTTTTATTTAATTTCCAAATATATCGTTAAGGTATAGTGGTTTCTTGAATGAACTTCCAATTTTAATTTTCTGTAACTTCTATTTTTATTTCTATTCAACTTCTTTTTTTATTCAAGCTTCTTTTCTATTCAACTTCCTTTTTTATTTAATTTCCAAATAGATCGTTAAGGTATAATGGTTTCTGGATTGAACTTCCATTTTTATTTTTATTCGACTTCCATTTTAATTCAATTTACTTTTATATTCAACTTCCTTTTTTATTTAATTTCCAAAAAGATCGTTAAAGTATAGTGGTTTCTTGAATGAACTTCCATTTTCAATTTTCTGCAACTTTCATTTTTATTTTTATTTAACTTCCTTTTTCAATCAAGTTTCTTTTCTACTCAACTTCCCTTTTTATTTCAATTCCAAATAGATCGTTAAGGTATAGTGGTTTCTGGATTGAACTTCCATTTTTAATTTTATGCAACTTTCATTTTTATTTTTATTCTGCTTCCATTTTTATTCAATTTACTTTTCTATTAAACTTTCTTTTTTATTTAATTTCAAATAGGTCGTTAAGGTATAGTGGTATCTTGAATGAACTTCCATTTTTAATTTTTTGCAACTTCCATTTTTATTTTTATTCGACTTCCATTTTTATTCAAGTCATTTTTATATTCAACTTCTTTTTTTATTTTATTTCCAAATAGATCGTTAAGGTATAGTGGTTTCTTGCAAAAACTTCCATTTTCAATTTTCTGCAACTTCCATTTTTATTTTTATTTAACTACCTTTTTCAATCAAGTTTCTTTTCAACTCAACTTCCTTTTTTATTTAATTTCCAAATAGATCTTTAAGGTGTACAGGTTTTTGGATTGAACTTCCATTTTTAATTTTCTGCAACTTCCATTTTTATTTTTATTCAACTTTCATTTTATTCAATTTACTTTTCTATTAAACTTCCTTTTTCATTTCATTCCCAAATAGATAGTTCAGGTATAGTGGTTTCTTGAATGAACTTCCATTTTTAATTTGATGCAACTTCCATTTTTATATTTATTCGGCTTCCATTTTTATTCAAGTCATTTTTATATTCAACTTCCTTTTTTATTTAATTTCCAGATAGATCGTTAAGGTATAGTGGTTTCTTGAATGAACATCCATTTTCAATTTTATGGAACTTCCATTTTTGTTTTTATTCAGCTTCCATTTTTATTCAAGTTATTTTTCTATTCAACTTCCTTTTTTATTTAATTTCCTAATAGATCGTTAAGGTATTGTGGTTTCTTGAATGAACTTCCATTTTTATTTTTATTCAACTTCCATTTTTATTCAATTTTCTTTTCTATTAAAGTTCTTTTTTTTTATTTAATTTCCAAATAGATCGTTAAGGTATAGTGGTTTCTTGAATGAACTTCCATTTTTAATTTTATGCAACTTCTATTTTTATTTTTATTCGACTTCCATTTTTATTCAAGTCATTTTTCTATTCAACTTCCTTTTTTATTTAATTTCCAAATAGAACGTTAAGGTATACTGGTTTCTTGAATGAACTTCCAATTTTAATTTTCTGCGACTTCCATTTTTATTTCAATTCAACTTCTTTTTTTATTCAAGTTTCTTTTCAATTCAACTTCCTTTTTTATTTAATTTCCAAATAGATCGTTAAGGTATACTGATTTTTTGATTGAACTTCCATTTTTAATTTTATGCAACTTTCACTTTTCTTTTTATTCAACTTCCATTTTTATTCAATTTACTTTTCTATTAAACTTCCTTTTTTATTCAATTTCCAAATAGATCGTTATGGTATAGTGGTTTCTTTTATGAACTTCCATTTTTAATATTATGGAACTTCTATTTTTATTTTTACTCTGCTTTCATTTTTATTCTAGTTATTTTTCTATTCAACTTCCTTTTTTATTTAATTTCCAAATAGATGGTTATGGTATAGTGGTTTCTTGAATTAACTTCCATTTTTAACTTTCTACAACTTCCATTTTTATTTCTATTCAACTTCTTTTTTTATTCAAACTTTTTTTCCATTCAACTTCCTTTTTTATTTAATTTCCAAATAGATCGTTAATGTATAATGGTTTCTGGATTGAACTTCCATTTTTATTTTTATTCAACTTCCATTTTTATTCAACTTACTTTTCTATTAAACTTCCTTTTTTATTTAATTTCCAAATAGATCGTTAAGGTATAGTTGTTTCTTGAATGAACTTCCAATTTTAATTTTCTGTAACTTCCATTTTTATTTCTATTCAACTTCTTTTTTTATTCAAACTTTTTTTCTATTCAGCTTCCTTTTTTATTTAATTTCCAAATAGGTCGTTAAGGTATAATGGTTTTGGATTGAACTAACATTTTTAATTTTATACAACTTTCATTTTTATTTTTATTGAACTTCCAATTTTATTCATTTTTCTTTTCTATTAAAGTTCCTTTTTTATTTAATTTCCAAATAGATCGTTAAGGTATAGTGGTTTCCATAATAAACTTCCATTCTTAATTTTATGCAACATCCATTTTTATTCTTATTCACGTTATTTTTCTATTCAACTTCTTCTTTTATTTAATTTCCTAATAGATCGTTAAGGTATAGTGGTTTCTTGAATGAACTTTCATTTTTAATTTTCTGCAACTTCCATTTTTATTTTTATTCAACTACCATTTTTATTCAATTTACTTTTCTATTATACTTCCTTTTTTATTTAATTTCCAAACAGATCATTAATGTGGAGTGGTATCTTGAATGAACTTCTAATTTGAATTTTATGCAACTTTCATTTTTATTTTTATTCGACTTCTATTTTTATTCAAGTCATTTTTCTATTCAACTTCCTTTTTTATTTAATGTCCAAATAGATCGTTAAGGTATAGTGGTTTCTTGAATGAACTTCTATTTTTAATTTTCCGCAGCTTCCATTTTTATTTTTATTTAACTTCCTTTTCCATTCAAGTTTCTTTTCTACTCAACTTCCTCTTTTATTTAATTTCCAAATAGATCGTTAAGGTATAGTGGTTTCAGGATTGAGCTTCCATTTTTAATTTTGTGCGACTTTCATTTTTATTTTTATTCAATTTCCATTTTTAGTCAATTTACTTTTCTATTAAACTTCCTTTTTTATTTAATTTCCAAATAGATCGTTAAGGTATAGTGGTTTCTTCAATGAATTTCCATTTTTAATTTTCTGCAACTTCCATTTTGATTTTTATTCGACTTCCATTTTTATTCAAGTTATTTTTCTATTCGACTTCCATTTTTATTTAATTTCCAAATAGATCGTTAGGGTATGGTGATTTCTTGAATGAACTTCCATTTTTATTTTTCTTCAACTTCCATTTTTATTTTTATTTAACTTCCTTTTTCAATCAAGTTTCTTTTCTACTCAACTTCCTTTTTTATTTAATTTCCAAATAGATCGTTAAGGTATAGTGGTTTCTGGATTGAACTTCCATTTTTAATTTTATGCAACTTTCATTTTAATTTTTATTCAACTTCAATTTTTATTCAATTTACTTTTCTATTAAACCTCCTTTTCTGTTTAATTTCCAAAAAGATCGTTAAGGTATGTTGGTTTTCGAATGAACTACCATTTTTAATTTTCTGCAACTTCCATTTTTATTTTTATTCGACTTCCATTTTAATTCAATTTACTTTTATATTCAACTTCCTTTTTTATTTAATTTCCAAAAAGATCGTTAAGGTATAGTGGTTTCTTGAATGAACTTCCATTTTCAATTTTCTGCAACTTCCATCTTTATTTTTATTTAACTTCCTTTTTCAATCAAGTTTCTTTTCTACTCAACTTCCTTTTTTATTTAATTTCCAAATAGATCGTTAAGGTATAGTGGTTTCTGGATTGAACTTCTATTTTTAATTTTATGCAAATTTCATTTTTATTTTTATTCAACTTCCATTTTTATTCAATTTGCTTTTCTATTGAACTTCATTTTTTATTTAATTTCCAAATAGGTCGTTAAGGTATAGTGGTTTTTTGAATGAACTTCCATTTTTAATTTTCTGCAACATCCATTTTTATTTTTTTTCGACTTCCATTTTTTTTCAATTTTCTTTTATATTCAACTTCCTTTTTAATTTAATTTCCAAATAGATCGATAAGGTATACGGGTTTCTGGATTGAAATTCCATTTTTAATTTTTTGCGACTTTCACTTTTCTTTTAATTCAACTTCCATTTTTATTCAATTTACATTTCTATTAAACTTCCCTTTTTATTTAATTTCCAAATAGATCATTAAGGTATAGTGGTTTATTTAATGAACTTCCATTTTTAATTTTATGGAAACTCCAATTTTAATTTTCTGCAACTTCTTTTTTTTTCAAGCTTCTTTTCTATTCAACTTCCTTTTTTATTTAATTTCCAAATAGATCGTTAAGGTATGGTGGTTTCTAGATTGAACTTCCATTTTTAATTTTATGCAACTTTCATTTTTATTTATATTCAACTTCCATTTTTATTCAATTTACTTTTCTATTAAACCTCCTTTTCTGCTTAATTTCCAAACAGATCGTTAAGGTATATTGGTTTTCGAATGAACTTCCGTTTTTAATTTTCTGCAACTTCCATTTTTAATTTTATTCTACTTCCATTTTTATTCAATTTACTTTTCTATTCAACTTCCTTTTATATTTAATTTCCAAATAGATCGTTAAGGTATAGTGCTTTCTTGAATGAACTTCCATTTTTAATTTTCTCCAACTTCAATTTTTATTTTTAGTTAACTTCCTTTTTTGTACAGGTTTCTTTTCTACTCAACTTACTTTTTTATTTAATTTCCAAATAGATCGTTAAGGTATAGTGGTTTCTTGAATGAACTTCCATTTTTAATTTTCTCCAACTTCAATTTTTATTTTTAGTTAACTTCCTTTTTTATTCAGGTTTCTTTTCTACTCAACTTGCTTTTTTATTTAATTTCTAAATAGATCGTTAAGGTATAGTGGTTTCTTGAATGAACTTCCATTTTTAATTTTCTGCGACTTCCATTTTAATTTTTATTCAACTTCCATTTTTATTCAATTTACTTTTCTATGAAAATTCCTTTTTTATTTAATTCCATATAGATCGTTAAGGTATAGTGGTATCTTGAATGAACTTCCACTTTTAATTTTATGCAGCTTCCATTTTTATTTTTATTCGACTTCCATTATTATTCAAGTCATTTTTATATTCAACTTCCTTTTTTATTTTATTTCCAAATAGATCGTTACGGTATAGTGGTTTCTTGAATGAACTTCCATTTTCAATTTTCTGCAACTTCCATTTTTATTTTTATTGAACTACCTTTTTCAGTCAAGTTTCTTTTCTACTCAACTTCCTTTTTTATTTAATTTCCAAATAGATCGTTAAGGTATACTGGTTTCTGGATTGAACTTCCATTTTTAATTTTCTGCAACTTCCATTTTTATTTTTATTCAACTTCCATTTTAATTCAATTTACTTTTATATTCAACTTCCTTTTTTATTTAATTTCCAAAAAGATCGTTAAGGTATAGTGGTTTCTGGAATGAACTTCCATTTTCAAATTTCTGCAACTTCCATTTTTATTTTTATTTAACTTCCTTTTTCAATCATGTTTCTTTTCTACTCAACTTCCTTTTTTATTTAATTTTCAAATATATCGTTAAGGTGTAGTGGTTTCTGGATTGAACTTCCATTTTTAATTTTATGCATCTTTCATTTTTATTTTTATTCAACTTCTATTTTTATTCAATTTACTTTTCTATTAAACTTCTCTTTTTATTTAATTTCCAAATAGGTCGTTAAGGTATAGTGGTTTCTTGAATGAACTTCCATTTTTAATTTTCTGCAACTTCCATTTTTATTTTTATTCGACTTCCATTTTTTTTCAATTTACTTTTCTATTCAACTTCCTTTTTAATTTATTTTCCAAATAGATCGATAAGGTATACTGGTTTTTGGATTGAACTTCCATTTTTAATTTTATGCAACTTTCACTTTTCTTTTTATTCAACTTCCATTTTTGTTCAATTTACTTTTCTATTAAACTTCCTTTTTTATTTAATTTCCAAATAGATCGTTAAGGTATAGTGGTTTATTTAATAAACTTCCATTTTTAATTTTATGGAACTTCCAATTTTAATTTTCTGCAACTTCTTTTTTTTTCAAGCTTCTTTTCTATTCAACTTCCTTTTTTATTTAATTTCCAAATAGATTGTTAAGCTATAGTGGTTTCTCGATTGAACTTCCATTTTTAATTTTATGCAACTTTCATTTTTATCTCTATTCAACTTCCATTTTTATTCAATTTACTTTTCTATTAAACCTCCTTTTCTGCTTAATTTCCAAATAGATCGTTAAGGTATATTGGTTTTCGAATGAACGTCCATTTTTAATTTTCTGCAACTTCCGTTTTTATTTTTATTCTACTTCCATTTTTATTCAATTTACTTTTCTATTCAACTTCCTTTTTTATTTAATTTCCAAATAGATCGTTAAGGTATAGTGGTTTCTTGAATGAACTTACATTTTTAATTTTCTCCAACTTCAATTTTTATTTTTAGTTAACTTCCTTTTTTGTTCAGGTTTGTTTTCTACTCAACTTCCTTTTTTATTTAATTTCCAAATAGATCGTTAAGGTATAGTGGTTTCTGGACTGAACTTCCATTTTTAATTTTCCGCAACTTCTATTTTTATTTCTATTCAACTTCCATTTTTATTCAATTTACTTTTCTATTAAACATCCTTTTTTATTTAATTTCCAAATAGATCGCTAAGGTATAGTGGTTTCTTCAATGAACTTCCATTTTTAATTTTCTGCAACTTCCATTTTTAATTTTATTCGACTTCCATTTTTATTGAATTTACTTTTCTATTAAAATTCCTTTTTTATTTAATTTCCAAATAGATCGTTAAGGTACACTGGTTTCTGGATTGAACTTCGATTTTTAATTTTATGTAACTTTCACTTTTCTTTTTATTCAACTTCCATTTTTATTCAATTTACTTTTCTATTAAAATTCCTTTTTTATTTAATTACCAAATAGATCGTTAAGGTATAGTAGTTTCTATAGCAGTCCCGGTATTTCCTGTTGTTGTTTAACTGTAATCCGGACTCGGTTCCGTAGATTCATTGTTGTCTTATCCTCATTTCTATCCCTTACTCTTTTAATTCGAGTTTTGGGTTGTGTTGGGCAAGTTGGGAATAAGTTGGTCGTGTTTTTAAAACTTAGAAATTTTGCCCAGGTTTTGGTCTCTCCGCTCGAGCGGCGATTTGACGCTCGAGTGGGATTTTTTTGTTGCCTCTCCACTCGAGCGGCAGTTTGGATGCTCGAGCGTGAATTTCCTTCTCTCAGCATTTTAGACATCTGCAGAATATTCTGGGAGAGTGCATCCGGCGCTCAAGCGGATCTTGTGATGCTCGAGCGTGAACCTGTGTCTGACGCTCGAGCGGGCCTGTTTTTATATCAGTCCGTGAAATCACTTTTTTGATCACTTTTTGATTTCCTTTCTCTCTCTTACTTTTTCAAAACCTCCATTGGAGAGCACCTCACTCTAAAACCCTAACTTCTCTCTTAGGATTGATCTAGTAGGAGTTGTTTTCTCACCTTGGGCCTTTACAAAAGTTGTGTTGATCGTCAAGGGCTATCTTTTAATCTCAAAATTTTGGGATTTGGAGCATTTTCGTTTCTTCATCTTCTTCGTTGAGCCCCATCATTCGAGGTAGGGATAACCTACTCCATCTTATGAACTTTGTCTTTGAATTTTAGCATTTTGATATGTTGGGGGTTGTTGGGTAATTTTGAGAAAGTTTGGGCCTTTGTGTAATTTCACAAAAGTTGGGTTATATATATATAAATCTATATGCATGTTAGGCATAGAGAAATGAGAACAATGTTGTGACATTGATGGAAATGGAACCTTAGGGTTGTTTTGTGAATTATGGTAATTTGTCCTAATTGGAAATAAATTAATGCATATAATTAATTGAAGAAAACGATGAATTGAATTGAAAATGTTGAAATTGGGAATGTATGGGACTAAGAGTGTAGTCGAATCTTTCATTGCTCATCTAATTGAATGTTGATATATTATCCATTTGTGCATTTATTTCCTGCTTAGAAATAATTGCTTTGGGCTACCGGTGGAGGGTAGTGTTGATTGTTATAGACAATGCATGATGATTAGGCAAACTAAATATAGCGATCCCGGGTTTACCCTTGTTGTACAATGATCCGGACTTGTGTCCGTGGATGTTAGTAGTTGTTTATTATCTTGTTTGCATCCTTTTTACTTCTTATTTGAGTTATAGGATGTGTTGGGCAGGTTTGTTACAGGTTGGTTGTGTTTGGGAGCCTAGTGTTGCTGCCCAGATTTTTGGACCTTCGCTCGAGCGAGGAGTTGGTCGCTCGAGTGAGAATTGAGTTCGTGTCTGGTGGGTCGAGCCAGAGTGGCTTCGCTCGAGCGAGCGATTACGTCTGGTTCTGGACCTGAGAGTTGTATTTCTTGGCTCGAGCGAGCTTTCTTCGCTCGAGCGGTCTGGTTTGTTCTTCGCTCGAGCGAGAGGTTTGTCGCTCGAGCGAGCTTCTAGTTGCAGACCTGAGGGTTCGAGTTGTTGGCTCGAGCGAGCATTCTTTCGCTCGAGCGCACTTTTGAGTTGTTGGCTCGAGCGAGAACTTCTTGGCTCGAGCGAGAGTTTTCTGTGTCTGGTCGCTCGAGCGACCAAGTCTACGCTCGAGCGAGCGTGTTTTATATCAGCAGACAGTAGCGTTTTTGAACATCACTTTTTCACTTTATTTTTTTGATCAACCCCTAGATCCGGGACCCTCTCTCTCTAAACTTACACTCTCTCTAAGATTTGATCTCCCTAGAGTGTGAATCTAGCCTAGGGTCTTTGTTAAAAAGATAGAGGGCGTTGAGAGCTTCGATTTAATCTGAAAAGGTGTGGATTTGGAGCACGTTGATTTTCGAGTCTTCATCTCCTTTTTGGCTCAAACTTCGAGGTAGGGATATCCTACTCCTCTCTATGGATTTTGTCTTTAAATTTTAGTATTTTGAGATGTTGGGGTTGGTTTGGTAATTTTGTGAAAGTTTGGGGCTTTTGTGCAATTTCACAAAAGTTGGGGTTTTATTCATAATAAACCTAGATGCATGTTTGGCATAGAGAAGTGGAATAAATGTTGAGTCATTGATGAAAATGGGACCTAAGGGTTGAAATGGTAATTATGGATAACGACCTAATTACATTGTTAGATTAATTGGGATAATTAATTGTGAGAAATGAGGAAATGAAATGTTGATTGAATATCCATTGTGCATTTATTTTCTGTTTAGAGATAACTGCTTTGGGCTATCGGTAGAGGATAGTCGTGATTGTTGTAGACAATGCATGATGATTAGGCAAACGGAAACTAATCAATAGAATGTGTCATGGAACTTGACGGTTGATAGAATACATTAACTGTATGTATTATGTGATTGTATATAGAACCATTGTGTTTGTATACGTTATGTGTAGAGGAGGAGATGGGGGATGTACTCCGCGGTTTAGGGGAAGATAGGGGATGTACCTCTAAACCGGATAGTGTTGGGAGAAGATAGGGGATGAACTCCGGAGATACAGCTCATATGCTTGTCTAAGAAGTGAAGATAGAGCTCGTATGCTTATCTTTGTGAAATGTGGATATAGCTTATATGCTTATCTGTGGATATTGTGGATATACATGTTTGTTGTAGAATATGGATATAGCTTATTTGCGTATCTGTGAATGTGGATATTGTTGATATACATATCTGTTGAGAAGGTGGATATAGCTTATATGCTTATCTGTTGAAAAAGGAAAAACGAAAAGTAACTTGGACTCATTAGTCTTATGACATAAATATGCGATTTATGTGAATGTATCAGTGTTGGCCATCTATCAATTGCTAATATTTTAGTCATTGTTCATGGTTGGTTTAGTGTATTTCTACTGGGCTGTGGCTCACCCTATATGGGAATATCATTTTCAGGTGCAGGTAGCATGCCACCTCCAAGGACATAGCTTGGGAGGCTAGAGGCGGACATACTTTTGTCGTATCTTTTGATGTATTACATGTAACTTCAAGCCAAGGGCTTTATGTGTAAACGAGTTAGAACTCTTTTGTTGTAACCAAGTGTTAACTTGGAAAGCTGTAAGCCTGTAAGGCATTTTGCTTTAGTTGTTAACATGTAATACTTTTGTATGAAACTCTGATGTATAAAAGAATGTTGTTATTTTAATATGTCAATGCATGTCTTATTTGATGGGTTTAATGTTATTATTTTGAGGGCGTTACACTAAAACTAATCAGTTGGATGCGTCATAGAGCATGACGGTTGATTGAATACATTCTCTTTATGTGTTGGTTGATTGCGCATATGGCCAATGTGTTTATATGTGCTATGTGTAGACAGTTGATGGAATACATTAACTTTTTGTAATGATTGATTGCGTATGTGATTCTGTGTTTATATGCATTACTTGTGTATGGGAGGAGATAGGGGATGTACTCTACGGTTTAGGGGAAGATGGGGGATGTACCTCTAAGCTGGTTAATGGTTTAGGGGAAGATAGGGGATGTACCTCTAAACTGGTTGATGGTTAAGGGAAGATGGGGGATGGACCCAGGGATGTAGCTCATATGCTCACCCATTGAAGTGTTGATATAGCTCATATGCTTATTTGTTGTAGTAGTGATATAGCTCATATGCTTATCTGTTGAAGTATTGATATAGCTCATATGCTTATCTGTTGTAGTGATGATATAGCTCATATGCTTATCTTTTGAAAAGTTGGTTTGATTTGATATAACACTAAAATGTATGTCATCATCGTTTGTGAAGTATGGAAGTAGTTTATGTGTTATTGATACAACACCAAAATGTGTATCCACCTTGAATTTCGAAGATGTTCCCGTGATGAACTATAATCTCATCAAATGTTTTGGCCAGAGTACTGAACCTTGTTTTCAAACTCAAAGTTGAATAAGAAATGGAAGGTGAATTGTAACCTACACTTGATCGTCATGGAATTGTAATAAGATGTAAATGGAAGTATAAGTGTTGACCATTTATCAACTGTTAATCTTTTAGTCATTGTTCATAGTTGGTTTAGTATATTTCTACTGGGCTGTGGCTCACCCTATATGGGATACCATTTTCAGGTACATGAAGCATGCCACCTCCAAGGACATCGCTTGGGAGGCTAGAGGCAGGCAGACGTTTGTGGTTTGTTATCTTTGTTGTATTATATGTAATTTCAAGCCAAGGGCTTAAACGTGTATTTGAGTTAGTACTCTCCTCTTTGCAACCAAGTGTTAGCTTGGAAAGTTGTAAGCCCATAGGGCATTTGATTCTATTGTTAACATGTAATGCTTCCGGTAAAGAATTACTCTATGGAATAGAACGATGATTGTTTCTTATATCAATGCATGTCTAAATTGATGAGTTAAAATGTTTACTTTTATTGGGGCGCTACAACTTGGTATCAGAGCGTACCGGGTTCGAAAACTTTGGGTACGTGGGAAGTGATTAGAATCACAATGGGTTTGTCTCGCTTGATAGAGACTTAGATGTAATGTTATGTGCTTAGGTGATAACATGTTTATGTGACTATTTGGGTATGGGATTTAGTTTCTAGGATGTTGATTGGATCCTTGGGTTTCTGGGAGTCCTGTTGGAAAGGCACTTGATCAATGCTGTTTCGGACCGGAACTCTAGTAACGCCTTGGGACTATCATTATCCGGAAATGAAATTCGTAAGTGCTTATGTGTTTATGTGTTTATGTGGAGTGAATTATAATTGTCCAAGCATTAGGACGCGAGTGTCTAGTTTCGGTACAATTATGAATGTGCTAATATCCTTTGTTACTTTTACTAGGATGCCTAGGCGAGGAAGTTGTGATTTCCCTCCTTCCGTTCGGGAAGAGTTGCGGAAATAGTTTGTGGAGTTACGCCAAGGTACTACACCTTTGGTGCAGTTTGAAAGATGGTTTGCTAACCTGTCAAGGTTTGCTCCAGAATTGGTGGAGACAGAGGAATTGCGTTGTTTCGAGTTTGAGAGTAAGCTGCGTGACGACATCCGTGATAGGATTGCGGGGTCTTGGCATAGAAGTTATAGGGTGCTTGTTGAGGCGGCCGCCCATGTAGAGGCTGCGGTGCTAGCAATGGGGTTTAAACTCGCAGCAGGGAGGTCGGGCTAGAACTACCCATCCAGTGTCGGATTTGGGTTCGGGAGAAAGTAAACAGAGGGGCGTCATTTGTTTCAGATGTGGTCTGCTGGGCCACAAGGTTTCGGTTTGCCCACAGAGGAAGGGGGCTGGTTTGACAATTCGACCAGTAGTAGCACCACCAGAATCTTTTGGTCAGCCAAATTTTGGGCCGACCGAACGCACTGTGGAGAGGCAGTTGTTGGGATCCCCACCAGCTCAGACTTTGCACCAGTCGCTTATCTGGGATCCACTTGCTTGCTGGGTGTGTAAGCAGCAGGGCCATCTTAAACGTTCCTGTACCCAGCCGGGGACTTCTTTGAGAGTTTTGCAACTGAGTCGGGTCCAGCCTTATCTAACTGGATAGGACCAATACTGTCTTGGGGGACAGTCAGGCCAGATCTCGAGGGCCTCAGGAGAGTCGAGTTCACAAGTCCCACTTGGGGAAGTCCGCAGTTGTTCCAAATGTGGCCAGTTGGGGCACATTTCCTTTTTTATTTAATTTCCAACTAGATCGTTAAGGTATAGTGGTTTCTTGAATGAACTTCCATTTTTAATTTTCTGCAACTTCCATTTTTATTTTTATTTTACTTCCTTTTTTATTCAAGTTTCTTTTCTACTCAACTTCCTTTTTTATTTAATTTCAAAATAGATCGTTAAGGTATATAGGTTTCTGGACTGAACTTCTATTTTTAATTTTCTGCAACTTCCATTTTTATTGTTACTCAACTTCCATTTTTATTCAATTTACTTTTCTATTTAACTTCCTTTTTTTATTTAATTTCCAAATAGATCATTAAGTTATAGTGGTTTCTTGAATGAACTTCAATTTTTAATTTTCTGCAACTTCCATTTTTATTTTTATTTAACTTCCTTTTTCATTCAAGTTTCTTTTCTCCTCAACTTCCTTTTTTATTTAATTTCCAAATAGATCGTTAAGGTATAGTGGTTTCTTGAATGAACTTCCATTTTTAATTTTCTCCAACTTCCATTTTTATTTTTATTTAACTTCCTTTTTCATTCAAGTTTCTTTTCTACTCAACTTCCTTTTTTATTTAAATTCCAAATAGATCGTTAAGGTATAGTGGTTTCTGGATTGAACTTCCATTTTTAATTTTATGCAACTTTCATTTTTATTTTAATTCAACTTCCTTTTTTATTTAATTTCCAAATAGATCGTTAAGGTATACTGGTTACTTCAATGAACTTCCATTTTTAATTTTCTGTAACTTTCATTTTTATTTTTATTCGACTTCCATTTTTATTCAAGATATTTTTCTATTTAACTTCATTTTTTATTTAATTTCCAAGTAGATCGTTAAGGTATAGTGGTTATTTGAAAGAACTTCCATTTTTAATTTTCTGTAACTTTCATTTTTATTTTTATTCGACTTCCATTTTTATTCAAGATATTTTTCTATTTAACTTCATTTTTTATTTAATTTCCAAGTAGATCGTTAAGGTATAGTGGTTTCTTGAATGAACTACCATTTTAAATTTTCTGCAACTTTCAGTTTTATTTTTATTCGACTTCCATTTTTATTCAAGTTATTTTTCTATTCAACTTTATTTTTTATTTAATTTCCAAATAGATCGTTAAGGTATAGTGGTTTCTTTAATGAACTTCCAATTTTAATTTTTGGCAATTTTCTTTTTTATTTCTATTCAACTTCTTTTTTTATTCGAGTTTGTTTTCCATTCAACTTCCTTTTTTATTTAATTTCCAAATATATCGTTAAGATATAGTGGTTTCTTGAATGAACTTCCATTTTTAATTTTCCGCAACCTTCAGCTTTATTTTTATTCGACTTCCATTTTTATTCAAGTTATTTTTCTATCCAACTTCATTTTTTATTTAATTTCCAAATAGGTCGTTAAGGTATAGTGCTTTCTTGAATGAACTTCCAATTTTAAATTTCTGCAACTTCCATTTTTATTTCTATCCAACTTCTTTTTTTATTCAAGTTTCTTTTCTATTCAACTTCCTTTTTTATTTAATTTCCAAATAGATCGTTAACGTATAGTGGTTTCTTGAATGAACTTCCATTTTTAATTTTCTTCAACTTCAACTTCCATTTTTATTTTTATTCAACTTCCTTTTTTATTTGATTTCCAAATATATTGTTAAGGTATAGTGGTTTCTGGATTGAACTTCCATTTTTAATTTTCTGCAATTTCCATTTTTATTTTTCTTCAACTTCCATTTTTATTCAATTTACTTTTCTATTAAACTTCTTTTTTATTTAATTTCCAAATAGATCGTTAAGGTATAGTGGTTTTTGAATGAACTTCCAATTTTAATTTTCTGCAACTTCCATTTTTATTTCTTTTCAACTTCTTTTTTTATTCAAGCTTCTTTTCTATTCGACTTCCTTTTTTATTTAATTTCCAAAAAGATCGTTAAGGTATAGTGGTTTCTGGATGGAACTTACATTTTTAATTTTATGCAACTTTCATTTTTATTTTTGTTCAACATCCATTTTTATTCAATTTACTTTTCTATTAAAGTTCCTTTTTTATTTAATTTCAAAATAGATCGTTAAGGTATAGTGGTTTCTTTAATGAACTTCCATTTTTAATTTTATGGAACTTCCATTTTTATTCGAGTTATTTTTCTATTCAACTTCCTTTTTTATTTAATTTCCAAATAGATTGTTAAGGTATGGTGGTTTCTTGAATGAACTTCCATTTTTAATTTTATGCAACTTTCATTTTTATTTTTATTCAACTTCCATTTTTATTCAATTTACTTTTCTATTAAACTTCCTTTTCTATTTAATTTCCAAATAGATCGTTAAGGTATAGTGGTTTCTTGAATGAACTTCCATTTTTAATTTTCTGTAACTTTCATTTTTAGTTTTATTCGACTTCCATTTTTATTAAAGATATTTTTCTATTTAACTTCATTTTTTATTTAATTTCCAAGTAGATCGTTAAGGTACAGTGGTTTCTTGAATGAACTTCCAATTTTAATTTTCTGCAACTTCCATTTATGTTTCTATTCAACTTCCATTTTTATTCAATTTACTTTTCTATTAAACTTCCTTTTTATTTAATTTCCAAATAGATCGTTAAGGTATAGTGGTTTCTTGAATGAACTTCCATTTTAAATTTTCTACAACTTTCAATTTTATTTTTATTCGACTTCCATTTTTATTCAAGTTATTTTTCTATTCAACTTTATTTTTTTTTTAATTTCCAAATAGATCGTTAAGATATAGTGGTTTCTTGAATGAACTTCCAATTTTAATTTTCTGGAACTTCCATTTTTATTTCTATTCAACTTCTTTTTTTATTCGAGTTTCTTTTCCATTCAATTTCCTTTTTTATTTAAATTCCAAATAGATCGTGAAGGTATAGTGGTTTCTTGAATGAACTTCCATTTTTAATTTTCTACAACTTTCAGTTTTATTTTTATTCGACTTCCATTTTTATTCAAGTTATTTTTCTATTCAACTTCATTTTTTATTTAATTTCCAAATAGATCGTTAAGGTATAGTGGTTTCTTGAATGAACTTCCAATTTTAATTTTCTGTAACTTCCATTTTTATTTCTATTTGACTTCTTTTTTTATTCAAGTTTCTTTTCCATTCAACTTCCTTTTTTATTTAATTTCCAAATAGATCGTTAACATATAGTGGTTTCTTCAATGAACTTCCATTTTTAATTTTCTTTAACTTCCATTTTTATTTTTATTTAACTTCCTTTTTTATTCAAGTTTCTTTTCTACTCAACTTTCTTTTTTATTTAATTTCCAAATAGATCGCTAAAGTATACTGGTTTCTGGATTGAACTTCCATTTTTAATTTTCTGCAACTTCCATTTTTATTTTTATTCAACTTCCATTTTGATTCAATTTACTTTTCTATTTAACTTCCTTTTTTATTTAATTTTCAAATAGATCATTAAGGTATAGCGGTTTCTTGAATGAACTTCAATTTTTAATTTTCTGCAACTTCCATTTTTATTTATATTTAACTTCCTTTTTCATTCAAGTTTCTTTTCTACTCAACTTCCTTTTTTATTTAATTTCCAAATAGATCGTTAAGGTATAGTGGTTTCTTCAATGAACTTCCATTTTTAATTTTTTGCAACTTTCATTTTTATTTTTATTTAACTTCCTTTTTCATTCATGTTTCTTTTCTACACAACTTCCTCTTTTATTTAATTTCGAAAAAGATCGTAAAGGTATAGTGGTTTCCGGATTGTACTTCCATTTTTAATTTTATGCCACTTTCATTTTTATTTTTATTCAACTTCCATTTTTATTCAATTTACTTTTCTATTAAACTTCCTTTTTTATTTAATTTCCAAATAGATCGTTAAGGTATAGTGGTTTCTTGAATGAACTTCCATTTTTAATTTTCTGCAACTTTTATTTTTATTTTTATTTAACTTCCTTTTTTATTCAAGTTTCTTTTCTACTCAACTTCCTTTTTTATTTAATTTCCAAATTGATCGTTAAGGTATAGTGGTTTCTTGAATAAACTTCCATTTTTAATTTTCTGCAACTTCCATTTTTATTTTTATTTAACTTCCTTTTTTATTCAAGTTTCTTTTCTACTCAACTTCCTTTTTTATTTAATTTCCAAATAGATCGTTAAGGTATACTGGTTTCTGGATTGAACTTCCATTTTTAATTTTCTGCGACTTCCATTTTTATTTTTTTTCAACTTCCATTTTTATTGAATTTACTTTTCTATTTAACTTCCTTTTTTATTTAATTTCCAAACTGATCATTAAGGTATAGTGGTTTCTTGAATGAACTTCAATTTTTAATTTTCTGCAACTTCCATTTTTATTTTTATTTAACTTCCTTTTTCATTCAAGTTTTTTTTCTACTCAACTTTCTTTTTTATTTAATTTCCAAATAGATCGTTAAGGTATAGTAGTTTCTTGAATGAACTTCCATTTTTAATTTTCTTCAACTTCCATTTTTATTTTTATTTAACTTCCTTTTTCATTCAAGTTTCTTTTCTACTCAACTTCCTTTTTTATTTAATTTCCAAATAGATCGTTAAGGTATTGTGGTTTCTGGATTGAACTTTCATTTTTAATTTTATGCAACTTTCATTTTTATTTTTATTCAACTTCCATTTTTAATCAATTTACTTTTCTATTAAACTTCCTTTTTTATTTAATTTCCAAATAGAAAGTTAAGGTATAGTGGATTCTTGAATGAACTTCCATTTTTAATTTTCGGTAACTTTCATTTTTATTTGTATTCGACTTTCATTTTTATTCAAGTTATTTTTCTATTCAACTACATTTTTTATTTAATTTCCAAGTAGATCGTTAAGGTATAGTTGTTTTTTGAATAAACTTCCAATTTTAATTTTCTGCAACTTCCATTTTTGTTTCTATTCAACTTCTTTTTTTATTCAATTTTCTTTTCTATTCAACTTCCTTTTTTATTTAATTTCCAAATTGATCGTTAAGGTATACTGCTTTCTAGATTGAACTTCCATTTTTAATTTTATGCCACTTTCACTTTTCTTTTTATTCAAATTCCATTTTTATTCAATTTACTTTGCTATTAAACTTCCTTTTTATTTAATTGCCAAATAGATCGTTAAGGTATAGTGGTTTCTTGAATGAACTTCCATTTTTAATTATCTGCAACTTTCACTTTTTTTTTTATTCGACTTGCATTTTTATTCAAATTATTTTTCTGTTCAACTTCATTTTTTATTTAATTTCCAAATAGATCGTTAAGGTATAGTGGTTTCTTGAATGAACTTCCAATTTTAATTTTCTGCAACTTTCATTTTTATTTCTATTCAACTTCTTTTTTTATTCAAGTTTCTTTTCTATTCAACTTCCTTTTTTATTTAATTTCCAAATTGATCGTTAAGGTATAGTGGTTTCTTGAATGAACTTCCATTTTTAATTTTCTTCAACATCCATTTTTTTTTATTTAACTTCCTTTTCTATTCAAGTTTCTTTTCTACTCAATTTACTTTTTTATTTAATTTTCAAATAGATCGTTAAGGTATAGTAGTTTCTGGATTGAACTTCCACTTTTATTTTTATTCAACTTTCATTTTTTTCAATTTACTTTCCTATTAAACTTCCTTTTTTTATTTAATTTCCAAATATATCGTTAAGGTATAGTGGTTTCTTGAATGAACTTCCAATTTTAATTTTCTGCAACTTCCATTTTTATTTCTATTCAACTTCTTTTTTAATTCAATCGTCTTTTCTATTCAACTTCCTTTTTTATTAAATTTCCAAATAGATCGTTAAGGTATAGTGGTTTCTAGAATGAACTTCCAATTTTAATTTTCAGCAACTGCCATTTTTATTTCTATTCAACTTCTTTTCTAATTCAATCTTCGTTTCTATTCAACTTCCTTTTTTATTTAATTTCCAAATGGATCGTTAAGGTATAATGGTTTCTGGATTGAACTTTCATTTTTAATTTTATACAACTTCCATTTTTATTCAATTTTCTTTTCTATTAAAGTTCCTTTTTTATTTAATTTCCAAATAGATCGTTGAGGTATAGTGGTTTCTTTAATGAACTTCCATTTTTAATTTTATGCAACTTTCATTTTTATTTTTATTCAAGTTATTTTTCTATTCAACTTCCTTTTTTATTTAATTTCCTAATAGATCGTTAAGGTATACTGGTTTCTTGAATGAACTTCCATTTTTCATTTTCTGCAACTTCCATTTTTATTTTTATTCAGCTTCCGTTTTTATTCAATTTACTTTTCTATTAAACTTCTTTTTTTATTTAATTTCCAAATAGATCGTTATGGTATAGTGCTATCTTGAATGAACTTCCATTTTTAATTTTATGCAACTTCCATTTTTATTTTCATTCGAATTCCATTTTTATTCAAGTCATTTTTATATTCAACTTCCTTTTTTATTTAATTTCCAAATAGATCGTTAAGGTATAGTGGTTTCTTGAATGAACTTCCATTTTCAATTTTCTGCAACTTCCTTTTTTATTTTTATTTAACTTCCTTTTTCAATCAAGTTTCTATTCTACTCAACTTCCTTTTTTATTTAATTTCCTAATAGATCGTTAACGTATACTGGTTTCAGGATTGAAGTTCCATTTTTAATTTTCTGCAACTTCCGTTTTTATTTTTGCTCAACTTCCATTTTTATTCAATTTATTTTTCTATTAAACTTCCTTTTTTATTTAATTCCCAAATAGATAGTTCAGGTATAGTGGTTTCTTGAATGAACTTCCATTTTTAATTTTATGCAACTTCCATTATTATTTTAATTCGACTTCCATTTTTATTCAAGTTATATTTCTAATCAACTTCCTTTTTTATTTAATTTCCAAATAGATCGTTAAGGTATAGTGGTTTCTTGAATGAACTTGCATTTTTAATTTTCTGCAACATTCATTTTTATTTTTATTTAACTTCCTTTTTTATTCAAGTTTCTTTTCTACTCAACTTCCTTTTTTATTTAATTTCCAAATAGATCGTTAAGGCATAGTGGTTTCTTGAATGAACTTCCATTTTTAATTTTCTGCAACTTCAATTTTTATTTTTATTTAACCTCCTTTTTCATTCAAGTTTCTTTTCTACTCAACTTCCTCTTTTATTTAATTTCCAAATAGATCGATAAGGTATAGTGATTTCTAGATTGAACTTCCATTTTTAATTTTATGCCACTTTCATTTTTATTTTTATTCAACTTCCATTTTTATTCAATTTACTTTTCTGTTAAACTTCCTTTTTTATTTAATTTCCAAATTGATCGTTAAGGTACAGTGGTTTCTTGAATGAACTTCCATTTTTAATTTTCTGCAACTTCCTTTTTTATTTTTATTTAACTTCCTTTTTTATTCAAGTTTCTTTTCTACTCAACTTCCTTTTTTATTTAATTTCCAAATAGATCGTTAAGGTATACTAGTTTCTGGATTGAACTTCCATTTTTAATTTTCTGCAACTTCCATTTTCATTTTTATTGAACTTCCATTTTTATTCAATTTACTTTTCTATTTAACTTCCTTTTTTATTTAATTTCCAGATAGATCATTAAGGTATAGTGGTTTCTTGAATGAACTTCCAATTTTAATTTTTTGCAACTTCCATTTTTATTTCTATTCAACTTCTTTTTTTTTGCAAGTTTCTTTTCTATTCAACTTCTTTTTTTATTTAATTTCCAAATAGATCTTTTTGGTATACTGGTTTCTGGATTGAACTTCCATTTTTAATTTTATGCAACTTTCACTTTTCTTTTTATTCCACTTCCATTTTTATTCAATTTACTTTTCTATTAAACTTCCTTTTTATTTAATTTCCAAATAGATCGTTAAGGTATAGTTGTTTCTTGAATGAACTTCCATTTTTAATTTTCTTCAACTTTCAGTTTTATTTTTTTTCGACTTCCATTTTTATTCAAGTTATTTTTCTATTCAACTTTCTTTTTTATTCAATTTCAAAATAGATCGTTAAGGTATAGTGGTTTCTTGAATGAACTTCCAATTTTAATTTTCTGCAACTTCCATTTTCATTTCTATTCCACTTCCATTTTTATTCAAGTTTCTTTTCTATTAAACTTCCTTTTTATTTAATTTCCAAATAGATCGTTAAGGTATAGTTGTTTCTTGAATGAACTTCCATTTTTAATTTTATGCAACTTTCATTTTTATTTTTATTCAACTTCCATTTTTATTCAATTTACTTTTCTATTAGACTTCCGTTTTTATTTAATTTCCAAATAGATCGTTAAAGTAGAGTGGTTTCTTGAATGAACTTCCATTTTTAATTTTCTGCAACTTCCATTTTTATTTCTATTCGACTTCCATTTTTATTCAAGTTATTTTTCTATTCAACTTCATTTTTTATTTAATTTCCAAATAGATCGTTAAGGTATAGTGGTTTCTTGAATGAACTTCCATTTTCAATTTTTTGCAACTTCCTTTTTTATTTTTATTTAACTTCCTTTTTCAATCAAGTTTCTATTCTACTCAACTTCCTTTTTTATTTAATTTCCTAATAGATCGTTAACGTATACTGGTTTCAGGATTGAAGTTCCATTTTTAATTTTCTGCAACTTCCGTTTTTATTTTTGCTCAACTTCCATTTTTATTCAATTTATTTTTCTATTAAACTTCCTTTTTTATTTAATTCCCAAATAGATAGTTCAGGTATAGTGGTTTCTTGAATGAACTTCCATTTTTAATTTTATGCAACTTCCATTATTATTTTAATTCGACTTCCATTTTTATTCAAGTTATATTTCTAATCAACTTCCTTTTTTATTTAATTTCCAAATAGATCGTTAAGGTATAGTGGTTTCTTGAATGAACTTGCATTTTTAATTTTCTGCAACATTCATTTTTATTTTTATTTAACTTCCTTTTTTATTCAAGTTTCTTTTCTACTCAACTTCCTTTTTTATTTAATTTCCAAATAGATCGTTAAGGCATAGTGGTTTCTTGAATGAACTTCCATTTTTAATTTTCTGCAACTTCAATTTTTATTTTTATTTAACCTCCTTTTTCATTCAAGTTTCTTTTCTACTCAACTTCCTCTTTTATTTAATTTCCAAATAGATCGATAAGGTATAATGATTTCTAGATTGAACTTCCATTTTTAATTTTATGCCACTTTCATTTTTATTTTTATTCAACTTCCATTTTTATTCAATTTACTTTTCTGTTAAACTTCCTTTTTTATTTAATTTCCAAATTGATCGTTAAGGTACAGTGGTTTCTTGAATGAACTTCCATTTTTAATTTTCTGCAACTTCCTTTTTTATTTTTATTTAACTTCCTTTTTTATTCAAGTTTCTTTTCTACTCAACTTCCTTTTTTATTTAATTTCCAAATAGATCGTTAAGGTATACTGGTTTCTGGATTGAACTTCCATTTTTAATTTTCTGCAACTTCCATTTTCATTTTTATTGAACTTCCATTTTTATTCAATTTACTTTTCTATTTAACTTCCTTTTTTATTTAATTTCCAGATAGATCATTAAGGTATAGTGGTTTCTTGAATGAACTTCCAATTTTAATTTTTTGCAACTTCCATTTTTATTTCTATTCAACTTCTTTTTTTTTGCAAGTTTCTTTTCTATTCAACTTCTTTTTTTATTTAATTTCCAAATAGATCTTTTTGGTATACTGGTTTCTGGATTGAACTTCCATTTTTAATTTTATGCAACTTTCACTTTTCTTTTTATTCCACTTCCATTTTTATTCAATTTACTTTTCTATTAAACTTCCTTTTTATTTAATTTCCAAATAGATCGTTAAGGTATAGTTGTTTCTTGAATGAACTTCCATTTTTAATTTTCTTCAACTTTCAGTTTTATTTTTTTTCGACTTCCATTTTTATTCAAGTTATTTTTCTATTCAACTTTCTTTTTTATTCAATTTCAAAATAGATCGTTAAGGTATAGTGGTTTCTTGAATGAACTTCCAATTTTAATTTTCTGCAACTTCCATTTTCATTTCTATTCCACTTCCATTTTTATTCAAGTTTCTTTTCTATTAAACTTCCTTTTTATTTAATTTCCAAATAGATCGTTAAGGTATAGTTGTTTCTTGAATGAACTTCCATTTTTAATTTTATGCAACTTTCATTTTTATTTTTATTCAACTTCCATTTTTATTCAATTTACTTTTCTATTAGACTTCCGTTTTTATTTAATTTCCAAATAGATCGTTAAAGTAGAGTGGTTTCTTGAATGAACTTCCATTTTTAATTTTCTGCAACTTCCATTTTTATTTCTATTCGACTTCCATTTTTATTCAAGTTATTTTTCTATTCAACTTCATTTTTTATTTAATTTCCAAATAGATCGTTAAGGTATAGTGGTTTCTTGAATGAACTTCCAATTTTAATTTTATGCAACTTCCATTTTTATTTTTATTCAACGTCTTTTTTTCTTCAAGTTTCTTTTCTATTCAACTTCCTTTTTTATTGAATTTCCAAATAGATCGTTAACGTATAGTGGTTTCATGAATGAACTTCCATTTTTAATTTTCATCAACTTTCATTTTTATTTTTATTTAACTTCCTTTTTTATTCAAGTTTTTTTTCTACTCAACTTCCTTTTTTATTT
The DNA here is from genome assembly GCF_055761805.1 of Camellia sinensis. Lineage (NCBI taxonomy): Eukaryota > Viridiplantae > Streptophyta > Magnoliopsida > Ericales > Theaceae > Camellia > Camellia sinensis. The sequence goes on along the minus strand of NC_138962.1, from coordinate 6,936,931 downwards.
AATTTCCAAATAGATCGTTAAGGTATAGTGGTTTCTGGATTGAACTTCCATTTTTAATTTTATGCAACTTTCATTTTTATTTTTATTCAACTTCCATTTTTATTCAATTTATTTTTCTATTAGACTTCCTTTTTTATTTAATTTCCAAATAGATCGTTAAGGTATAGTGGTTTCTGGATTGAACTTCCATTTTTAATTTTATGCAAGTTTCATTTTTATTTTTATTCAACTTCCATTTTTAATCAATTTACTTTTCTATTAGACTTCCTTTTTTATTTAATTTCCAAATGGATCGTTAATGTATAGTGGTTTCTTGAATAAACTTCCATTTTTAATTTTCTGCGACTTTCATTTTTATTTTTATTCGACTTCCATTTTTATTCAAGTTATTTTTGTATTCTACTTCATTTTTTATTTAATTTCCAAATAGATCGTTAAGGTATAGTGGTTTCTTGAATGAACTTCCAATTTCAATTTTCTACAACTTCCATTTTTCTTTCTATTCAGCTTCTTTTTTTATTCAAGTTTTTTTTCTTTTCAACTTCCTTTTTTATTTAATTTCCAAATAGATCGTTAACGTATAGTGGTTTCTTGAATGAACTTCCATTTTTAATTTTCTTCAACTTCAACTTCCATTTTTATTTTTATTTAACTTCCTTTTTTATTCAATTTACTTTTCTATTAAACTTCCTTTTTATTTGATTTCCAAATAGATCGTTAAGGTATAGTGGTTTCTTGAATGAACTTCCATTTTTAATTTTCTTCAACTTCCATTTTTATTTTTATTTAACTTCATTTTTTATTCAATTTACTTTTCTATTAAACTTCATTTTTTATTTAATTTCCAAATAGATCGTTAAGGTATTGTGGTTTTTGGATTGAACTTCCATTTTTAATTCTATGCAACTTTCACTTTTCTTCTTATTCAACTTCCATTTTTATTGAATTTACTTTTCTAGTAAACTTCCTTTTTTATTTAATTTCCAAATAGATCGTTAAGGTATAGTTGTTTCTTTAATGAAATTCCATTTTTAATTTTATGGAACTTTCATTTTTATTTTTATTCAGCTTCCATTTTTATTCAAGTTATTTTTCTATTCAACTTACTTTTTATTTAATTTCCAAATAGATCGTTAAGATATAACGGTTTCTTGAATGAACTTTCATTTTTAATTTTATGCACTTTCATTTTTATTTTTATTCAATTTCCATTTTTATTCAATTTAGTTTTCTATTAAACTTCCTTTTCTATTTAATTTCCAAGTAGATCGTTAAAGTGTAGTGGTTTCTTGAATGAACTTCCGTTTTTTATTTTCTGCAACTTTTAGTTTTATTTTTATTCGACTGCCAGTTTTATTCAAGTTATTTTTCTATTCAACTTCATTTTTTATTTAATTTCCAAATAGGTCGTTAAGATATAGTGGTTTCTTGAATGAACTCCAAATTTAATTTTCTGCAACTTCCATTTTTATTTCTATTCAACTTCTTTTTTTATTCAAGTTTCTTTTCTATTCAACTTCTTTTTTTATTTAATTTCCAAATAGATCGTTAAGGTATAGTGGTTTCTTGAGTGAACTTCCAATTTTAATTTTCTGCAACTTTCATTTTTATTTTTATTCAACTTCAATTTTTATTCAATTTACTTTTCTATTAGACTTACTTTTTTATTTAATTTCCAAATAGATCGTTAAGGTATTGTGGTTTCTTGAATGAACTTCTATTTTTAATTTTCTGCAACTTTCATTTTTATTTTTATTCGACTTCCATTTTTATTCAAGTTATTTCTCTATTCAACTTCATTTTTTATTTATTTCCAAATAGATCGTTAAGGTATAGTGGTTTCTTGAATGAACTTCCAATTTTAATTTTCTGCAACTTCCATTTTTATTTCTATTCAACGACTTTTTTTATTCAAGTTTCTTTTCTATTCAACTTCCTTTTTTATTTAATTTCCAAATATATCGTTAACGTATACTGGTTTCATGAATGAACTTCCATTTTTAATTTTCATCAACTTCCAGTTTTATTTTTATTTAACTTCCTTTTTTATTCAAGTTTCTTTTCTACTCAGTTTCCTTTTTTATTTAATTTCCAAATAGATCGTTAAGGTATAGTGGTTTCTGGATTGAACTTCCATTTTTAATTTTATGCAACTTTTATTTTTATTTTTATTCAACTTCCATTTTTATTCAATTTACTTTTCTATTAGACTTCCTTTTTTATTTAATTTCCAAATAGATCGTTAAGGTATAGTGCTTTCTTGAATAAACTTCCATTTTCAATTTTCTGCAACTTTCATTTTTATTTTTATTCGACTTCCATTTTTATTCAAGTTATTTTTCTATTCAACTTCATTTTTTATTTAATTTCAAAATAGATCGTTAAGGTATAGAGGTTTCTTGAATGAACTTCCAATTTTAATTTTCTGCAGCTTCCATTTTTATTTATATTCAACTTCCATTTTTATTCAAGTTTTTTTTCTACTCAACTTCCTTTTTTATTTAATTTCCAAATAGATCGTTAAGGTATAGTGGTTTCTGGATTGAACTTCCATTTTTAATTTTATGCAACTTTCATTTTTATTTTTATTCAACTTCAATTTTTATTCAATTTACTTTTCTATTAGACTTCCTTTTTTATTTAATTTCCAAATAGATCGTTAAGGTATTGTGGTTTCTTGAATGAACTTCCATTTTTAATTTTCTGCAACTTTCATTTTTATTTTTATTCGACTTCCATTTTTATTGAAGTTATTTCTCTATTCAACTTCATTTTTTATTTATTTTTCAAATAGATCGTTAAGGTATAGTGGTTTCTTGAATGAACTTCCAATTTTAATTTTCTGCAGCTTCCATTTTCATTTATATTCAAATTCCATTTTTATTCAAGTTTCTTTTCTATTCAACTTCCTTTTTTATTTAATTTCCAAATATATCATTAACGTATAGTGGTTTCATGAATGAACTTCCATTATTAATTTTCTTCAACTTCCATTTTTATTTTTTTTTTAACTTCCTTTTTTATTCAAGTTTCCTTTCTACTCAATTTCGTTTTTTATTTAATTTCCAAATAGATCGTTAAGGTATAGTGGTTTCTGGATTGAACTTTCTTTTTTAATTTTATGCAACTTTTATTTTTATTTTTATTACACTTCCATTTTTATTCAACTTACTTTTCTATTAGACTTCCTTTTTTATTTAATTTCCAAATAGATCGTTAAGGTATAGTGGTTTCTTGAATAAACTTCCATTTTTAATTTTCTGCAACTTTCATTTTTATTTTTATTCGACTTCCATTTTTATTGAAGTTATTTCTCTATTCAACTTCATTTTTTATTTAATTTCCAAATAGATCGTTAAGGTATAGTGGTTTCTTGAATGAACTTCCAATTTTAATTTTCTACAGTTCCATTTTTATTTATATTCAACTTCCATTTTTATTCAAGTTTCTTTTCTATTCAACTTCCTTTTTTATTTAATTTCCAAATATATCATTAACGTATAGTGGTTTCATGAATGAACTTCCATTATTAATTTTCTTCAACTTCCATTTTTATTTTTTTTTAACTTCCTTTTTTATTCAAGTTTCCTTTCTACTCAATTTCCTTTTTTATTTAATTTCCAAATAGATCGTTAAGGTATAGTGGTTTCTGGATTGAACTTTCATTTTTAATTTTATGCAACTTTTATTTTTATTTTTATTCCACTTCCATTTTTATTCAATTTACTTTTCTATTAGACTTCCTTTTTTATTTAATTTCCAAATAGATCGTTAAGGTATAGTGGTTTCTTGAATAAACTTCCATTTTTAATTTTCTGCAACTTTCATTTTTTTTTTTATTCGACTTCCATTTTTATTGAAGTTATTTCTCTATTCAACTTCATTTTTTATTTAATTTCCAAATAGATCGTTAAGGTATAGTGGTTTCTTGAATGAACTTCCAATTTTAATTTTCTGCAACTTCCATTTTTATTTCTATTCAACGTCTTTTTTTATTCAAGTTTCTTTTCTATTCAACTTCCTTTTTTATTTAATTTCCAAATAGATCGTTAACGTATAGTGGTTTCATGAATGAACTTCCATTTTTAATTTTCATCAACTTCCATTTTTATTTTTATTTAACTTCCTTTTTTATTCAAGTTTTTTTTATACTCAATTTCCTTTTTTATTTAATTTCCAAATAGATCGTTAAGGTATAGTGGTTTCTGGATTGAACTTCCAATTTTAATTTTATGCAACTTTTATTTTTATTTTTATTCAACTTCCATTTTTATTCATTTTACTTTTCTATTTGACTTCCTTTTTTATTTAATTTCCAAATAGATCGTTAATGTATAGTGCTTTCTTGAATAAACTTCCATTTTCAATTTTCTGCAACTTTCATTTTTATTTTTATTCGACTTCCATTTTTATTCAAGTTATTTTTCTATTCAACTTCATTTTTTATTTAATTTCAAAATAGATCGTTAAGGTATAGTGGTTTCTTGAATGAACTTCCAATTTTAATTTTCTGCAGCTTCCATTTTTATTTATATTCAACTTCCATTTTATTCAAGTTTCTTTTCTACTCAACTTCTTTTTTTATTTAATTTCCAAATAGATCGTTAAGGTATAGTGGTTTCTGGATTGAACTTCCATTTTTAATTTTATGCAACTTTCATTTTTATTTTTATTCAACTTCAATTTTTATTCAATTTACTTTTCTATTAGACTTCCTTTTTTATTTAATTTCCAAATAGATCGTTAAGGTATTGTGGTTTCTCGAATAAACTTCCATTTTTAATTTTCTGCAATTTTCATTTTTATTTTTACTCAACTTCCATTTTTATTCAAGTTATTTTTCTATTCAACTTCATTTTTTAATTATTTTCCAAATAGATCGTTAAGGTATAGTGGTTTCTTTAATGAACTTCCATTTTAAATTTTCTGCAACTTTCATTTTTATTTTTATTCGACTTCCATTTTTATTCAAGTTATTTTTCTATTCAACTTCATTTTTTATTTAATTTCCAAATAGATCGTTAAGGTATAGTGGTTTTTTAATGAACTTCCATTTTAAATTTTCTGCAACTTTCATTTTTATTTTTATTCGACTTCCATTTTTATTCAAGTTATTTTTCTATTCAACTTCATTTTTTATTTAATTTCCAAATAGATCGTTAAGGTATAGTGGTTTCTTGAATGAACTTTCAATTTTAATTTTCTGCAACTTCCATTTTTATTTCTATTCAACGTCTTTTTTTATTCAAGTTATTTTTCTATTCAAAGTCCTTTTTTATTTAATTTCCAAATAGATCGTTAAGGTATAGTGGTTTCTCGAATAAACTTCCATTTTTAATTTTCTGCAACTTTCATTTTTATTTTTAATCAAGTTATTTTTCTATTCAACTTCATTTTTTATTTAATTTCCAAATTGATCGTTAAGGTATAGTGGTTTCTTTAATGAACTTCCACTTTAAATTTTCTGCAACTTTCATTTTTATTTTTATTCGACTTCCATTTTTATTCAAGTTATTTTTCTATTCAACTTCATTTTTTATTTAATTTCCAAATAGATCGTTAAGGTATAGTGGTTTCTTGAATGAACTTTCAATTTTAATTTTCTGCAACTTCCATTTTTAATTTTATTTAACTTCCTTTTTTATTCAAGTTTCTTTTCTACTCAATTTCCTTTTTTATTTAATTTCCAAATAGATCGTTAAGATATAGTGGTTTCTGGATTGAACTTCCATTTTTAATTTTATGCAACTTTCATTTTTATTTTTATTCAACTTCCATTTTTATTCAATTTACTTTTCTATTAGAATTACTTTTTTATTTAATTTCCAAATAGATCGTTAAGGTATAGGGGTTTCTTGAATAAATTTCGATTTTTAATTTTCTGCAACTTTCATTTTTATTTTTATTCGACTTCCATTTTTATTCAAGTTATTTTTCTATTCAACTTCATTTTTTATTTAATTTCCAAATAGATCGTTAAGGTATTGTGGTTTCTTGAATGAACTTCCATTTTTAATTTTCTGCAACTTTCATTTTTATTTTTATTCGGCTTCCATTTTTATTCAAGTTATTTCTCCATTCAACTTCATTTTTTATTTAATTTCCAAATAGATCGTTAAGGTATAGTGGTTTCTTGAATGAACTTTCAATTTTAATTTTCTGCAACTTCCATTTTTATTTCTATTCAACGTCTTTTTTATTCAAGTTATTTTTCTATTTAACTTTCTTTTTTATTTAATTTCCAAATAGATCGTTAAGGTATAGTGGTTTCATGAATGAACTTCCATTTTTAATTTTCTTCAACTTCCATTTTTATTTTTATTTAACATCCCTTTTTATTCAAGTTTCTATTCTACTCAATTTCCTTTTTTATTTAATTTCCAAATAGATCGTTAAGGTATAGTGGTTTCTGGACTGAACTTCCATTTTTATTTTTATGCAACTTTCATTTTTATTTTTATTCAACTTCCATTTTTATTCAATTTACTTTTCTATTAGACTTCCTTTTTTATTTAATTTCCAAATAGATCGTTAAGGTATAGTGGTTTCTTGAATAAACTTCCATTTTTAATTTTCTGCAACTTTCATTTTTATTTTTATTCGACTTCCATTTTTATTCAAGTTATTTTTCTATTCAACTTCATTTTTTATTTATTTTCCAAATAGATCGTTAAGGTATAGTGGTTTCTTTAATGAACTTCCATTTTTAATTTTCTGCAACTTTCATTTTTATTTTTATTGGACTTCCATTTTTATTCATGTTATTTTTCTATTCAACTTCATTTTTTATTTAATTTCCAAATAGATCGTTAAGGTATAGTGGTTTCTTGAATGAACTTTCAATTTTAATTTTCTGCAACTTCCATTTTTATTTCTATTCAACGTCTTTTTTTATTCAAGTTATTTTTCTATTCAACTTCCTTTTTTATTTAATTTCCAAATAGAACGTTAAGGTATAGTGGTTTCATGAATGAACTTCCATTTTTAATTTTCTTCAACTTCCATTTTTATTTTTATTTAACATCCTTTTTTATTCAAGTTTCTTTTCTACTCAATTTCCTTTTTTATTTAATTTCCAAATAGATCGTAAATGTATAGTGGTTTCTGGACTGAACTTCCATTTTTAATTTTATGCAACTTTCATTTTTATTTTTATTCAACTTCCATTTTTAATCAATTTACTTTTCTATTAGACTTCCTTTTTTATTTAATTTCTAAATAGATCAATAAAGTATAGTGGTTTCTTGAATAAACTTCCATTTTTAATTTTATTTAACTTCCTTTTTTATTCAAGTTTCTTTTCTACCCAATTTCCTTTTTTATTTAATTTCCAAATAGATCGTTAAGATATAGTGGTTTCTGGATTGAACTTCCATTTTTAATTTTATGCAACTTTCATTTTTATTTTTATTCAACTTCCATTTTTATTCAATTTACTTTTCTATTAGAATTACATTTTTATTTAATTTCCAAATAGATCGTTAAGGTATAGGGGTTTCTTGAATAAATTTCGATTTTTAATTTTCTGCAACTTTCATTTTTATTTTTATTCGACTTCCATTTTTATTCAAGTTATTTTTCTATTCGACTTCATTTTTTATTTAATTTCCAAATAGATCGTTAAGGTATTGTGGTTTCTTGAATGAACTTCCATTTTTAATTTTCTGCAACTTTCATTTTTATTTTTATTCGGCTTCCATTTTTATTCAAGTTATTTCTCCATTCAACTTCATTTTTTATTTAATTTCCAAATAGATCGTTAAGGTATAGTGGTTTCTTGAATGAACTTTCAATTTTAATTTTCTGCAACTTCCATTTTTATTTCTATTCAACGTCTTTTTTATTCAAGTTATTTTTCTATTTAACTTTCTTTTTTATTTAATTTCCAAATAGATCGTTAAGGTATAGTGGTTTCATGAATGAACTTCCATTTTTAATTTTCTTCAACTTCCATTTTTATTTTTATTTAACATCCCTTTTTATTCAAGTTTCTATTCTACTCAATTTCCTTTTTTATTTAATTTCCAAATAGATCGTTAAGGTATAGTGGTTTCTTGTAACAACCCTCACCTTACTCTTGCCATATTTGTGTACATTCTTGCATGGTCTTGCCGCTTATGTTAATTTAAAGGTTTTATCTTGGCTTGATTTGCTTAAGTTGCTTGCATGATTTTGTTCCTTGCTTAGTATGTGTGTGTAGCCGAGATCATCTTGGGCTTAGTCCGCCTTTGACCCTTTGTACTTAGAACTATCTTGAGGTCTTGTTTAACCCCATCTTCACCTCGGGCATTCTTTGCCGAGATGTTTCGTACTTGAATCTTGTCCGCAGGCAGGTATGGCCTAGGCCGAGATGTGGCGCACCCCGGCCAAGGTGTGGCACAGCTTAGTCAAGTGTCGTCCTCCCTAGCCGATGTTTTTCCATCCCGTTGCTGGATCCTTGTTTTGAGCCGATGTCATCTTGTTGTCGATGTGTCTTACCCGAGCTTGCTGCATAAGCTTTGTCAGAGACTTGTCTTGTCCATCAATCACCTTTTTGGAGCTGAACCAACCCGGTAATGCCACGTGTCCGAGCTGTTTGTTAAGGCAGCCGACAGACCTTGAAACAAATCATTTCTTGTCTCAAATCTTTGTTTTAGAGAGAGAAGCTCTAGAAAGGAGGAAGAAGAGTTCTTGAGTGAGAGTTGTCTTCCAAGCTTGATCTTTGTGGCTTGAACCGTTAGATCCGAGTTTTGAGGTTAGAATCTTGATCTCCTTTGGTTGCTCTTGCTGAATATCTAGCTGCATTGCATGATCGGTTTTGTTTTGCATGCCATGCATCGTTTTGAAGTTGGTTTAGAAAGAGAAAATGGTTTTTCATGTGTTCTTGAACAAAGTCCCATTTTGATCGAAGAGTTTGAAACGAAAATCATGTTTTGTGTTTGTTCTTGCATGACCTTCTTGAATGGGTACTTAGGTCCATATATTTTGAACTCTTGGCATGAAAACTCAGATTTTTGTAACAAGTTGTGAGCTTGCATCCATCTTTCAATGATCATGTTCTTCATATTCTCCAAAGGAAAACTCAGATTTTTCCTGACCTTGTTTAGCGGGACCTCGGCTTAATCCTGGTCAGTACCCGGTGTGTTTTTATGAGCGGGAGCAGTGATTAAACTCCCAGCTTGTTTTGCTTTGTCTTTGACTTGGATCTGGCAAGAATGCCGAGATCATTTGCATGTATTTGGAGCTTGCTTTGAGAATGTGACTTGCCATGTGATTGTAGGTCCTTGATATTTGCTTGAGCCTACACCTGAAGAACTAGGTGAGTGGTATTATTGATAAAGCTATGTTATACTCGTTTTGATAAATCTTGCTTGCTTGTTTTGACGAAAGTATTTGATAGCATGAATAAATAGCTCTTGTTTGATGAGTCAAGTATACTCCTTGTTTTGATGCCATCTTTGGAAAGGATACGGTCCTTGTTAAATCGGGCTACGGGCCTAAGTAACACAAGTCCCTTGTGCTGGAGGACTCTAAACTTTCGCAGTACTATGTGTAAAGGATACGGTCCTTGTTAAATCGGGCTACGGGCCTAAGTAACACAAGTCCCTTGTACTGGAGGACTCTAAACTTTCGCGGTACCAAGTGCACAAGTCCCTTGTATTGGAGGACTCTAAACTTTCGCAATACTTTTGACCAAACGATTACGGATCGTACAGCTTTTGTTATTTGATGATGAATACGGTTCATCCCTTGTCTCGCCGATGTTACGATATTTGATGATGAATACGGTTCATCCCTTGTCTCGCTGATGTTACGATATTTGATGATGAATACGGTTCATCCCTTGTCTCGCCGATGTTACGATATTTGATGATGAATACGGTTCATCCCTTGTCTCGCCGATGTTACGATATTTGATGATGAATACGGTTCATCCCTTGTCTCGCCGATGTTACGATATTTGATGATGAATACGGTTCATCCCTTGTCTCGCTGATGTTACGATATTTGATGATGAATACGGTTCATCCCTTGTCTCGCCGATGTTACGATATTTGATGATGAATACGGTTCATCCCTTGTCTCGCTGATGTTACGATATTTGATGATGAATACGGTTCATCACTTGCCTTGCTAAAGTTTTGGTGTGTTTCGTTTTGAAGGGCCTCGGCTTTATTCATGTAAAACCTTTATTTTTAGTACCATTCACTGAGTTTTGTACTCACCCCTCTATATATATGTAGGTGATGAGCAGGACGGCGGCGACGCCTAGTTCGTTGGGATACTTGTTTTGGATTCGTGTATTTGTCGGCCTTACCTTGTATTTACGTCGGCGATGCCCTGTTTTGCATGTCGGCGAATTCTTGAAAATCATGCTTCTTGGCTTGTATTAGCTGTATTTTGTATATGTCGGCTCGAGAAGCCTTTGATCAAGATGTAACATGTATTTTTGTACCTTGTTGTATTTAAATTGTGAAGTTAATTGGAATGTTTGGCATTGCTTTGATCTACGCACAGCTCTTATGGACCACTTGTATTTGATTTATTGCTTCCGCACTTGTGAGCCCCCTATATTCATACTCTGATTGTGTTAAGTTTTGGAAAAGTTGGCCTTCGGTAATTACGGATTACTGGCCATCACGGCACCAAACTACTAGGGGCGGTTTGGGGTCGTGACATTTCTGGACTGAACTTCCATTTTTATTTTTATGCAACTTTCATTTTTATTTTTATTCAACTTCCATTTTTATTCAATTTACTTTTCTATTAGACTTCCTTTTTTATTTAATTTCCAAATAGATCGTTAAGGTATAGTGGTTTCTTGAATAAACTTCCATTTTTAATTTTCTGCAACTTTCATTTTTATTTTTATTCGACTTCCATTTTTATTCAAGTTATTTTTCTATTCAACTTCATTTTTCATTTATTTTCCAAATAGATCGTTAAGGTATAGTGGTTTCTTTAATGAACTTCCATTTTTAATTTTCTGCAACTTTCATTTTTATTTTTATTGGACTTCCATTTTTATTCATGTTATTTTTCTATTCAACTTCATTTTTTATTTAATTTCCAAATAGATCGTTAAGGTATAGTGGTTTCTTGAATGAACTTTCAATTTTAATTTTCTGCAACTTCCATTTTTATTTCTATTCAACGTCTTTTTTTATTCAAGTTATTTTTCTATTCAACTTCCTTTTTTATTTAATTTCCAAATAGAACGTTAAGGTATAGTGGTTTCATGAATGAACTTCCATTTTTAATTTTCTTCAACTTCCATTTTTATTTTTATTTAACATCCTTTTTTATTCAAGTTTCTTTTCTACTCAATTTCCTTTTTTATTTAATTTCCAAATAGATCGTAAATGTATAGTGGTTTCTGGACTGAACTTCCATTTTTAATTTTATGCAACTTTCATTTTTATTTTTATTCAACTTCCATTTTTAATCAATTTACTTTTCTATTAGACTTCCTTTTTTATTTAATTTCTAAATAGATCAATAAAGTATAGTGGTTTCTTGAATAAACTTCCATTTTTAATTTTATTTAACTTCCTTTTTTATTCAAGTTTCTTTTCTACTCAATTTCCTTTTTTATTTAATTTCCAAATAGATCGTTAAGATATAGTGGTTTCTGGATTGAACTTCCATTTTTAATTTTATGCAACTTTCATTTTTATTTTTATTCAACTTCCATTTTTATTCAATTTACTTTTCTATTAGAATTACATTTTTATTTAATTTCCAAATAGATCGTTAAGGTATAGGGGTTTCTTGAATAAATTTCGATTTTTAATTTTCTGCAACTTTCATTTTTATTTTTATTCGACTTCCATTTTTATTCAAGTTATTTTTCTATTCAACTTCATTTTTTATTTAATTTCCAAATAGATCGTTAAGGTATTGTGGTTTCTTGAATGAACTTCCATTTTTAATTTTCTGCAACTTTCATTTTTATTTTTATTCGGCTTCCATTTTTATTCAAGTTATTTCTCCATTCAACTTCATTTTTTATTTAATTTCCAAATAGATCGTTAATGTCACACCCCCAAACCGCCCCTAGTAGTTTGGAGCCGTGATGGCCAGTAATCCATAATTACCGAAGGCCAACTTACAAGAATCACACACTATCAGAGTATTTATATAGGGGGCTCACAAATGCGGAAGCAATAATTCAAGATGCAAGTGGTCCATAAGAGCAGTGCATAAGTCAAATGAAATGACATACATCTTTATAGAGTCTTACAACTTAATTACAATAAGGAAATGAGGTACAAAACACATCTTGACCAAAAGGCTTCTCAAGCCGACATATGTCAAAACAAACAAAAGAAAACATAAGCCGAGAAGCATAATCTTCAAGACGATGCAAAACACAAATCCAAAACACGTCGGCTATGCGCCCAAAACACATCGGCAATCACGTCTAGGCCTCAATGCCTTCTTGTTCATCACCTACATATATATATAGAGAGGGTGAGCTTGGATACTCAGTGAATGATATTAGAAATAAAGGTTTGCATGATTGATATCCAAGATTTCTTTCAAAACAATACATAGCATACTTTACAATCAAGAGGGAAAATCAAGTTCATTGCCGGCCTTTCAAGTTCTTTGGATGTTAATAACATCTACTTATTTCAAGGGGTGATGACATATCAAGACAAGAGTTTCAAGACAAGCTGTGCTGCGAAAGTTTAGAGTCCTCTAGCACTAAGGACTGTCAAGACAAGCTGTGCTGCGAAAGTTTATAGTCCTCTAGCACTAAGGACTGTCAAGACAAGCTGTGCTGCGAAAGTTTATAGTCCTCTAGCACTAAGGACTGTCAAGACAAGCTGTGCTGCGAAAGTTTATAGTCCTCTAGCACTAAGGACTGTCAAGACAAGCTGTGCTGCGAAAGTTTATAGTCCTCTAGCACTAAGGACTGTCAAGACAAGCTATCAAAACAAGGTAGCATTTGATATACAAAATAGGGATAGTCATTCATGCTAGATCAAGTACTTTTCAAAACAAGGCAAGACGAGATTTATGAAAGCAAGTGTAACATAGCTTTATTAAAAATACCACTCACATCGTTTCTTCACACGTCGGGGTTGAGACAAGCCCAAGTCCTACAACACATGGCAAAGCCTATTGAATGCGCTTTCAAACAAGTCTCTCATATACACAAATGTTTTCGGAAAACATGCTGGGCACCAACCAGGTCTAGGCCGAGGTTCCACGCCTCCTCGCCGAGGTGTGTTCCCGAGGGCCACATGCAAGGAAAGAGGTCGGGAAACTCTGGGTTTCCCTCTGTTGATGAACATGAAGAACATGAGTGTGAAAACATGAAAAATACGAATGCTTGATCATAATCCGCCATCACAAATCTGGGATTTTCGTGCTATGAGTTTGAAAACATGGACCTGGGTACCCGTAGTTGAAAATCATGCAAGAACAAACACGAAACATGAGTCTAGGCGAAAAGCTTTCGGATCAAAACAAGACTTTCTTGAAGAACACATGAATGTCATTTTCTCTTTCTAGAATCGAGCTTCAAAACGATGCATGGCTTACAAATCATTTTCAATCATGCAATGCAATAACATAAACATAAAGAACATTATGAGTAGATCAAGAATCTAACCTTAGAATGCGGATCTAACGGTTGGATCTCTAGAAATCAAGCTTCAAGATCTACTTCCTCACTCTAAAACTCTTTCTTCCTCCTAGAGCTTCTCTCTCTACAAGACAAGGTTATGACACCAAATGATAGTTTTCTATACCCGGTTCTGGGGTTAACCCTCTGCTGAGACACGTGGCGGCGGCTGATTGGGTTTTACCTGAAAAGGTGGCTGACAGGCCAGACAAAGCATGGTGGAAAGGGTGTTCAACAAGCAAAGCGGTATGGGCTTTCTGACGAGGCAATGGCAACAAGGCGTATCTAACAAGCTACACAGAATGACACTCCGGCAAGGGGTGACATCGGCTAACAAAAGACTTCGGCGACTAAGGTGACAATGACCTCGACTAGGAAGGACAACACTTGACTAAGCTGTGCCACATCTTGGCCTAGATGCGCCACACCTCGGCCTAGGTCACACCACTTCCAGGACGAGATCACCGGGGTGCAAGGTAACATCTCGGCTAATGTGTTCAAGGCAAGGACGGAGGTCAACAAGGGGTTCTAAGGTACTAATGCCAGACTAAGGATGACCTCGGCATCGAAATAACGTCGGCTAATCATAACTCAGACAAGCACATAACACTTAGACAAATCACAAGGGTATCAAATCAAGACATGGATCACATTAACTCAGCGAAACAAATCGCAACACACACATGCAAGCTAAACAAGTCATAATCATACAAATGCTCATGAACAGGATCAAGATGAAAAAAGTGGGTTCTTACAGTCTACCCTCCTTAAGGAAGTTTGGTCCCCAAACTTAAGTTACCTTGACCTACGAATAACTCCGGGTAACAGATTTTCATCTCCTCTTCCTTTTCCCATGTGGCCTCCCCGCCATAATGCTTCTCCCATTCGATTTTCACCATCGATATCGACTTGTTTCTCAACTGTCTCACTTGTCTGTCAATAATCCTCATCGGTTTCTCTTCGTAGCCCAAGTCTTCATTAACTACAACCCCGGAGTAATCTATTACATGCAGTGGGTCTCGGATATATTTTCTCAGCATTGAAACATGGAACACACTGTGGACTTGGCTCAGATCTGGCGGCAAAGCGAGTCTGTAAGCAACGGTGTTAACTTTCTCCAGAATTTCAAACGGCCCAATATATCGGGGTGCAAGTTTACCCTTCTTCCCAAATCTCGAAGCTCCTGTCATCGGCGAGACCTTCAAAAATACATGATCCCCAATTTCAAATTCTAACTCCCTCCTTCTTTGGTCGGCATAACACTTCTGTCGACTCTGTGCAGTTTTAATCCTCTGTTGAATGAGTTTGATCTTTTCGGTTGTCACCTGGACCAACTCGGGGCCAATTAGGGCTTTGTCTCCTACTTCAGTCCAACATATCGGCGATCTGCATTCCCTTCCATACAAAGCTTCATACGGCGCCATGCCAATGCTGGCTTGATAACTGTTGTTGTACGCGAACTCTACTAATGGCAGATGCGATTCCCAACTTCCCTGGAAGTCCAACACGCACAGTCTGAGCATGTCTTCGAGTGTCTGAATCGTCCTTTCTGTCTGTCCGTCGGTCTGGGGGTGAAAGGCTGTGCTAAACCTCAACTCTGTTCCCAAGGCTCCTTGTAGACTCCGCCAAAATCTAGAAACGAACTTCGGATCTCGGTCTGACACAATGGACATCGGCACACCATGAAGCCTAACGATCTCATTCATGTACAATTCGGCAAGTCGGTCGGCATTGAATGTAGTCTTGACAGGCAAAAAGTGAGCTGACTTAGTAAACCTGTCAACTATAACCCAAATGGAATCCATACCTCTTTGCGTCCTCGGCAAACCCACTACGAAATCCATGGAGATGTGCTCCCATTTCCACTCAGGAATTGACAAGGGTTGAAGAAGTCCTGCTGGTCTCTGGTGTTCTGCCTTCACTTGCTGACAACACAGACACTGGGATACAAACTCGGCTATCTCTCTTTTCATGTTTGGCCACCAAAAGGTCCGCTTTACGTCCCGATACATCTTGGTGCTCCCTGGATGGGCGGCAAATTTGGAACTATGGGCTTCTTGCAAAATCTTCCTTTTTAACTCTGGTACGTCGGCCACGCACAATCTTCCTTCAAACTTAAGCACCTGATTCTCTATAGTGTATCCCGGCCTCGGCTTGGTGACGAATTCATCAGTTACCTTCTTGAGGAATTTATCCTCCCTCTGACTAGTCTTCACTTCCTCAATAATAGTTGGTTCCACCGAAACCGCTGTCAGGCACGCCAAACTTCCAACTAACTTCCTGCTCAATGCGTCGGCTACGGAATTTGCCTTACCTGGGTGGTACTGAATCTGCATGTCATAATCCTTCAGTAGCTCGAGCCATCTTCTCTGCCTCATATTTAACTCTTTCTGGGTGAACAAGTATTTCAGACTCTTGTGGTCGGTGAAAACTTGGCAAGATGTTCCGTACAGGTAATGACGCCAGATCTTCAGAGCAAAAACCACGGCAGCTAACTCCAGGTCATGGGTAGGATAATTCTTTTCATTGGGCTTCAATTGACGAGACGCGTACGCTATGACTTTACCTTCTTGCATTAAAACGCAACCCAAACCTTTGTGTGAAGCATCGCTGTAAATCTGAAATTCCTCATTAGCTGATGGTAGTACCAAAACTGGTGCTGTAACCAACCTCGCCTTCAGCTCCTGGAAAGCTGATTCTCTTTCGTCGGTCCATTCATAAGCTGTTCCCTTCTTCGTTAGTTGTGTCAATGGCACTGCAATCCTCGAGAAATCCTTTACAAACTTTCTGTAATAACCTGCCAAACCCAGAAAACTACGAATCTCGGACACGTTGGTCGGCGTCGGCCAATTCACAATGGCTTCAATCTTACTGGGGTCAACTGATATACCGTCTTCATTAATCACATGCCCTAGAAACGAAATGCTGGAAAGCCAAAACTCGCATTTACTTAACTTGGCGTACAACTTCTCATCTCTCAAGGTCTGCAGGGCAAGTCTCAGATGATTCTCGTGCTCGCTCGCACTCCCAGAATAGATCAATATGTCGTCGATAAAAATAATGACAAATTCATCTAGGTATGGCTTAAAGACTCTGTTCATCAGGTCCATGAATGCTGCTGGGGCATTGGTTACTCCGAAGGGCATCACCAAAAATTCGTAGTGGCCATATCTTGTCCGAAAAGCAGTCTTCTCGATATCCTCGGCTTTAACCTTCAACTGGTGGTAGCCCGACCTAAGGTCAATCTTGGAAAAGACTCGTGCTCCTCGTAGCTGATCAAGCAAATCATCGATTCTTGGCAATGGGTATTTGTTCTTAATGGTCACCTTATTAAGTTCTCTGTAGTCGATGCAAAGACGAAGGGTGCCGTCCTTTTTCTTAACAAATAAAACGGGTGCTCCCCACGGTGAAGTGCTCGGCCTGACGAATCCCTTATCCAACAATTCTTGTAATTGCGATTTCAGTTCTCTAAGTTCAGCTGGAGCCATTCTGTAGGGTGTTTTGGAGATAGGTTGTGTTCCTGGCAAGACATCCACAGCAAACTCTATTTCTCTATCGACAAGGTGGCCAGGCAACTCAGTCGGAAAGACGTCGGAGAATTCCTCCACAACGGGTATGTCGGTTAACTCAACATTTCCATTCAGATCACTTAGTATACTGCATAAGTAACCCTTACATCCTTTTTGGATCAACTTGTAGGCCTTCATGGATGAGATTAAGTAAGGTGGGGGTACAACTCCTTTACCCTGGAAAATGACCTCGGCTTGACTTGGGGTCTTCAATGTGACGTTCTTAGTAACACAATTAATGGACGCATGATTCGCCGCTAACCAGTCCATTCCCAATATAACATCGAAGTGAGTCATGTTTAATGGCATCAAATCAACTAACAATTCTACACTCTCAATCATAGCAATACACGCTCTATAAATGGATGTAACAATCATATTTCTCCCAGATGGGGTAGACACAGATAATACATAATCAAGGGGTTCTAATTCTCTATCCAACTTTTCGGCGAATATAGTGGACACAAATGAATGCGTAGAACCCGAATCAATCAGTACGTATGCATCTTGAGAACAAATTGAGAGGGTACCTGACACTACCGCCTCGGCATTCTGGGCGTCTCCTGGTACTAATGCAAAAACTCTGCCCTGCCTCGCCTGTATTCCCCCGATGTTATTCTTCTGTGTAGAGCCCGAGGTGCTTCCATTCCTCTTCCCATCATCGGTCCTTGCTTTCGGGCAGTCCTTCACGCGATGGCCTATCTCGCCGCACTCATAACAAGCTCCTGTTGCCCAACGACAAACCCCGAAATGTTGCTTTCCACAACTCGCGCACATCGGCTTGGCGTTACCTTCCTGATTTGAGTTGCTGGAACTGTCTGTGCTCATTCTCTTCTTGGCATTGAACGGAACTCGGCGACTATCATAATTCTGTCTCTTCCTCTGACCCTCACTTGAACTCTGGTATCGGTTTAAATTAGCTTCAGCCAGGATGGCCTTGTCCAGTACTCCGGCGTACGTCGGCATATTGAGCATATTGACCCGATCTTGTATCGGCCCACGCAACCCACTTTCGAACTTCCTCGCCTTTCGATACTCGTCATCAACCATATGAGGCGCATATCTCGCCAGTTCAGTAAAGGCACGATCGTATTCTGCGACCGTCTTGTTCCCTTGGACCAGATTCTGAAACTCCGTGGTCTTTCGGTCTCGGACGCTGAGGGGGAAATGCTTGTTGTAGAACAACTCCAAAAATTTTGCCCAAGTCAAACCCGGATTGCTTTCTCGGACCATCATCCACCACCTACGAGCATCGTCGTCTAATGTGAATGCTGCCAGAGATACCTTCTGGGCGTCTGTACTGGGGAAAACTTCAAACAACTTCTCCATCTCTAAAACCCATGCCTCGGCTTTCATTGGTTCTATGCCTCCCTGAAATCTCGGCGGTTTCATCTTCTTGAACTCTCTGATTAGAGTTATCGTGTCGTTCCCATACAAAGCTTGCTGCGGAGGCACTTGTGGCACTGGAGGGGGTGGAGCTGCATATCGGCCATTCGTCTGTTCGGCATGCATAGAAGTGGTACCAGTATCCTGCGGCCTAGATTGCCTCTGCTCACGAACCAAGCCTTCGACTAACCTTTCCAATCTCTCCAACCTGTCTTCCGATCGATCTCGGCCAACCGGGGGTCTACCTCTCCTCATGATGCTAGGGGGAATGCAAGATGAGACTTTAAAACAACTAAACAGATAACACATGCGCAAGTAACGAGCGTCTAGGCCAAAATGATGCACACATAGTCAAGTAGCAAGCAATATGATGCAATTCCTAACATCATTCTAAGGGAAATCCTAGGCTCTCTAGGACCCAAGGTGTGTGATTAACGTACTACAAGGATCTTGTGCTCTGATACCAATCTGTCACACCCCCAAACCGCCCCTAGTAGTTTGGAGCCGTGATGGCCAGTAATCCATAATTACCGAAGGCCAACTTACAAGAATCACACACTATCAGAGTATTTATATAGGGGGCTCACAAATGCGGAAGCAATAATTCAAGATGCAAGTGGTCCATAAGAGCAGTGCATAAGTCAAATGAAATGACATACATCTTTATAGAGTCTTACAACTTAATTACAATAAGGAAATGAGGTACAAAACACATCTTGACCAAAAGGCTTCTCAAGCCGACATATGTCAAAACAAACAAAAGAAAACATAAGCCGAGAAGCATAATCTTCAAGACGATGCAAAACACAAATCCAAAACACGTCGGCTATGCGCCCAAAACACATCGGCAATCACGTCTAGGCCTCAATGCCTTCTTGTTCATCACCTACATATATATATAGAGAGGGTGAGCTTGGATACTCAGTGAATGATATTAGAAATAAAGGTTTGCATGATTGATATCCAAGATTTCTTTCAAAACAATACATAGCATACTTTACAATCAAGAGGGAAAATCAAGTTCATTGCCGGCCTTTCAAGTTCTTTGGATGTTAATAACATCTACTTATTTCAAGGGGTGATGACATATCAAGACAAGAGTTTCAAGACAAGCTGTGCTGCGAAAGTTTAGAGTCCTCTAGCACTAAGGACTGTCAAGACAAGCTGTGCTGCGAAAGTTTATAGTCCTCTAGCACTAAGGACTGTCAAGACAAGCTGTGCTGCGAAAGTTTATAGTCCTCTAGCACTAAGGACTGTCAAGACAAGCTGTGCTGCGAAAGTTTATAGTCCTCTAGCACTAAGGACTGTCAAGACAAGCTGTGCTGCGAAAGTTTATAGTCCTCTAGCACTAAGGACTGTCAAGACAAGCTGTGCTGCGAAAGTTTATAGTCCTCTAGCACTAAGGACTGTCAAGACAAGCTATCAAAACAAGGTAGCATTTGATATACAAAATAGGGATAGTCATTCATGCTAGATCAAGTACTTTTCAAAACAAGGCAAGACGAGATTTATGAAAGCAAGTGTAACATAACTTTATTAAAAATACCACTCACATCGTTTCTTCACACGTCGGGGTCGAGACAAGCCCAAGTCCTACAACACATGGCAAAGCCTATTGAATGCGCTTTCAAACAAGTCTCTCATATACACAAATGTTTTCGGAAAACATGCTGGGCACCAACCAGGTCTAGGCCGAGGTTCCACGCCTCCTCGCCGAGGTGTGTTCCCGAGGGCCACATGCAAGGAAAGAGGTCGGGAAACTCTGGGTTTCCCTCTGTTGATGAACATGAAGAACATGAGTGTGAAAACATGAAAAATACGAATGCTTGATCATAATCCGCCATCACAAATCTGGGATTTTCGTGCTATGAGTTTGAAAACATGGACCTGGGTACCCGTAGTTGAAAATCATGCAAGAACAAACACGAAACATGAGTCTAGGCGAAAAGCTTTCGGATCAAAACAAGACTTTCTTGAAGAACACATGAATGTCATTTTCTCTTTCTAGAATCGAGCTTCAAAACGATGCATGGCTTACAAATCATTTTCAATCATGCAATGCAATAACATAAACATAAAGAACATTATGAGTAGATCAAGAATCTAACCTTAGAATGCGGATCTAACGGTTGGATCTCTAGAAATCAAGCTTCAAGATCTACTTCCTCACTCTAAAACTCTTTCTTCCTCCTAGAGCTTCTCTCTCTACAAGACAAGGTTATGACACCAAATGATAGTTTTCTATACCCGGTTCTGGGGTTAACCCTCTGCTGAGACACGTGGCGGCGGCTGATTGGGTTTTACCTGAAAAGGTGGCTGACAGGCCAGACAAAGCATGGTGGAAAGGGTGTTCAACAAGCAAAGCGGTATGGGCTTTCTGACGAGGCAATGGCAACAAGGCGTATCTAACAAGCTACACAGAATGACACTCCGGCAAGGGGTGACATCGGCTAACAAAAGACTTCGGCGACTAAGGTGACAATGACCTCGACTAGGAAGGACAACACTTGACTAAGCTGTGCCACATCTTGGCCTAGATGCGCCACACCTCGGCCTAGGTCACACCACTTCCAGGACGAGATCACCGGGGTGCAAGGTAACATCTCGGCTAATGTGTTCAAGGCAAGGACGGAGGTCAACAAGGGGTTCTAAGGTACTAATGCCAGACTAAGGATGACCTCGGCATCGAAATAACGTCGGCTAATCATAACTCAGACAAGCACATAACACTTAGACAAATCACAAGGGTATCAAATCAAGACATGGATCACATTAACTCAGCGAAACAAATCGCAACACACACATGCAAGCTAAACAAGTCATAATCATACAAATGCTCATGAACAGGATCAAGATGAAAAAAGTGGGTTCTTACAGTTAAGGTATAGTGGTTTCTTGAATGAACTTTCAATTTTAATTTTCTGCAACTTCCATTTTTATTTCTATTCAACGTCTTTTTTATTCAAGTTATTTTTCTATTTAACTTTCTTTTTTATTTAATTTCCAAATAGATCGTTAAGGTATAGTGGTTTCATGAATGAACTTCCATTTTTAATTTTCTTCAACTTCCATTTTTATTTTTATTTAACATCCCTTTTTATTCAAGTTTCTATTCTACTCAATTTCCTTTTTTATTTAATTTCCAAATAGATCGTTAAGGTATAGTGGTTTCTGGACTGAACTTCCATTTATATTTTTATGCAACTTTCATTTTTATTTTTATTCAACTTCCATTTTTATTCAATTTACTTTTCTATTAGACTTCCTTTTTTATTTAATTTCCAAATAGATCGTTAAGGTATAGTGGTTTCTTGAATAAACTTCCATTTTTAATTTTCTGCAACTTTCATTTTTATTTTTATTCGACTTCCATTTTTATTCAAGTTATTTTTCTATTCAACTTCATTTTTTATTTATTTTCCAAATAGATCGTTAAGGTATAGTGGTTTCTTTAATGAACTTCCATTTTTAATTTTCTGCAACTTTCATTTTTATTTTTATTGGACTTCCATTTTTATTCATGTTATTTTTCTATTCAACTTCATTTTTTATTTAATTTCCAAATAGATCGTTAAGGTATAGTGGTTTCTTGAATGAACTTTCAATTTTAATTTTCTGCAACTTCCATTTTTATTTCTATTCAACGTCTTTTTTTATTCAAGTTATTTTTCTATTCAACTTCCTTTTTTATTTAATTTCCAAATAGAACGTTAAGGTATAGTGGTTTCATGAATGAACTTCCATTTTTAATTTTCTTCAACTTCCATTTTTATTTTTATTTAACATCCTTTTTTATTCAAGTTTCTTTTCTACTCAATTTCCTTTTTTATTTAATTTCCAAATAGATCGTAAATGTATAGTGGTTTCTGGACTGAACTTCCATTTTTAATTTTATGCAACTTTCATTTTTATTTTTATTCAACTTCCATTTTTAATCAATTTACTTTTCTATTAGACTTCCTTTTTTATTTAATTTCTAAATAGATCAATAAAGTATAGTGGTTTCTTGAATAAACTTCCATTTTTAATTTTATTTAACTTCCTTTTTTATTCAAGTTTCTTTTCTACTCAATTTCCTTTTTTATTTAATTTCCAAATAGATCGTTAAGATATAGTGGTTTCTGGATTGAACTTCCATTTTTAATTTTATGCAACTTTCATTTTTATTTTTATTCAACTTCCATTTTTATTCAATTTACTTTTCTATTAGAATTACATTTTTATTTAATTTCCAAATAGATCGTTAAGGTATAGGGGTTTCTTGAATAAATTTCGATTTTTAATTTTCTGCAACTTTCATTTTTATTTTTATTCCACTTCCATTTTTATTCAAGTTATTTTTCTATTCGACTTCATTTTTTATTTAATTTCCAAACAGATCGTTAAGGTATTGTGGTTTCTTGAATGAACTTCCATTTTTAATTTTCTGCAACTTTCATTTTTATTTTTATTCGGCTTCCATTTTTATTCAAGTTATTTCTCCATTCAACTTCATTTTTTATTTAATTTCCAAATAGATCGTTAAGGTATAGTGGTTTCTTGAATGAACTTTCAATTTTAATTTTCTGCAACTTCCATTTTTATTTCTATTCAACGTCTTTTTTATTCAAGTTATTTTTCTATTTAACTTTCTTTTTTATTTAATTTCCAAATAGATCGTTAAGGTATAGTGGTTTCATGAATGAACTTCCATTTTTAATTTTCTTCAACTTCCATTTTTATTTTTATTTAACATCCCTTTTTATTCAAGTTTCTATTCTACTCAATTTCCTTTTTTATTTAATTTCCAAATAGATCGTTAAGGTATAGTGGTTTCTGGACTGAACTTCCATTTTTATTTTTATGCAACTTTCATTTTTATTTTTATTCAACTTCCATTTTTATTCAATTTACTTTTCTATTAGACTTCCTTTTTTATTTAATTTCCAAATAGATCGTTAAGGTATAGTGGTTTCTTGAATAAACTTCCATTTTTAATTTTCTGCAACTTTCATTTTTATTTTTATTCGACTTCCATTTTTATTCAAGTTATTTTTCTATTCAACTTCATTTTTTATTTATTTTCCAAATAGATCGTTAAGGTATAGTGGTTTCTTTAATGAACTTCCATTTTTAATTTTCTGCAACTTTCATTTTTATTTTTATTGGACTTCCATTTTTATTCATGTTATTTTTCTATTCAACTTCATTTTTTATTTAATTTCCAAATAGATCGTTAAGGTATAGTGGTTTCTTGAATGAACTTTCAATTTTAATTTTCTGCAACTTCCATTTTTATTTCTATTCAACGTCTTTTTTTATTCAAGTTATTTTTCTATTCAACTTCCTTTTTTATTTAATTTCCAAATAGAACGTTAAGGTATAGTGGTTTCATGAATGAACTTCCATTTTTAATTTTCTTCAACTTCCATTTTTATTTTTATTTAACATCCTTTTTTATTCAAGTTTCTTTTCTACTCAATTTCCTTTTTTATTTAATTTCCAAATAGATCGTAAATGTATAGTGGTTTCTGGACTGAACTTCCATTTTTAATTTTATGCAACTTTCATTTTTATTTTTATTCAACTTCCATTTTTAATCAATTTACTTTTCTATTAGACTTCCTTTTTTATTTAATTTCTAAATAGATCAATAAAGTATAGTGGTTTCTTGAATAAACTTCCATTTTTAATTTTATTTAACTTCCTTTTTTATTCAAGTTTCTTTTCCACTCAATTTCCTTTTTTATTTAATTTCCAAATAGATCGTTAAGATATAGTGGTTTCTGGATTGAACTTCCATTTTTAATTTTATGCAACTTTCATTTTTATTTTTATTCAACTTCCATTTTTATTCAATTTACTTTTCTATTAGAATTACATTTTTATTTAATTTCCAAATAGATCGTTAAGGTATAGGGGTTTCTTGAATAAATTTCGATTTTTAATTTTCTGCAACTTTCATTTTTATTTTTATTCCACTTCCATTTTTATTCAAGTTATTTTTCTATTCGACTTCATTTTTTATTTAATTTCCAAACAGATCGTTAAGGTATTGTGGTTTCTTGAATGAACTTCCATTTTTAATTTTCTGCAACTTTCATTTTTATTTTTATTCGGCTTCCATTTTTATTCAATTTATTTCTCCATTCAACTTCATTTTTTATTTAATTTCCAAATAGATCGTTAAGGTATAGTGGTTTCTTGAATGAACTTTCAATTTTAATTTTCTGCAACTTCCATTTTTATTTCTATTCAACGTCTTTTTTATTCAAGTTATTTTTCTATTTAACTTTCTTTTTTATTTAATTTCCAAATAGATCGTTAAGGTATAGTGGTTTCATGAATGAACTTCCATTTTTAATTTTCTTCAACTTCCATTTTTATTTTTATTTAACATCCCTTTTTATTCAAGTTTCTATTCTACTCAATTTCCTTTTTTATTTAATTTCCAAATAGATCGTTAAGGTATAGTGGTTTCTGGACTGAACTTCCATTTTTATTTTTATGCAACTTTCATTTTTATTTTTATTCAACTTCCATTTTTATTCAATTTACTTTTCTATTAGACTTCCTTTTTTATTTAATTTCCAAATAGATCGTTAAGGTATAGTGGTTTCTTGAATAAACTTCCATTTTTAATTTTCTGCAACTTTCATTTTTATTTTTATTCGACTTCCATTTTTATTCAAGTTATTTTTCTATTCAACTTCATTTTTTATTTATTTTCCAAATAGATCGTTAAGGTATAGTGGTTTCTTTAATGAACTTCCATTTTTAATTTTCTGCAACTTTCATTTTTATTTTTATTGGACTTCCATTTTTATTCATGTTATTTTTCTATTCAACTTCATTTTTTATTTAATTTCCAAATAGATCGTTAAGGTATAGTGGTTTCTTGAATGAACTTTCAATTTTAATTTTCTGCAACTTCCATTTTTATTTCTATTCAACGTCTTTTTTTATTCAAGTTATTTTTCTATTCAACTTCCTTTTTTATTTAATTTCCAAATAGAACGTTAAGGTATAGTGGTTTCATGAATGAACTTCCATTTTTAATTTTCTTCAACTTCCATTTTTATTTTTATTTAACATCCTTTTTTATTCAAGTTTCTTTTCTACTCAATTTCCTTTTTTATTTAATTTCCAAATAGATCGTAAATGTATAGTGGTTTCTGGACTGAACTTCCATTTTTAATTTTATGCAACTTTCATTTTTATTTTTATTCAACTTCCATTTTTAATCAATTTACTTTTCTATTAGACTTCCTTTTTTATTTAATTTCTAAATAGATCAATAAAGTATAGTGGTTTCTTGAATAAACTTCCATTTTTAATTTTATTTAACTTCCTTTTTTATTCAAGTTTCTTTTCTACTCAATTTCCTTTTTTATTTAATTTCCAAATAGATCGTTAAGATATAGTGGTTTCTGGATTGAACTTCCATTTTTAATTTTATGCAACTTTCATTTTTATTTTTATTCAACTTCCATTTTTATTCAATTTACTTTTCTATTAGAATTACATTTTTATTTAATTTCCAAATAGATCGTTAAGGTATAGGGGTTTCTTGAATAAATTTCGATTTTTAATTTTCTGCAACTTTCATTTTTATTTTTATTCGACTTCCATTTTTATTCAAGTTATTTTTCTATTCGACTTCATTTTTTATTTAATTTCCAAATAGATCGTTAAGGTATTGTGGTTTCTTGAATGAACTTCCATTTTTAATTTTCTGCAACTTTCATTTTTATTTTTATTCGGCTTCCATTTTTATTCAAGTTATTTCTCCATTCAACTTCATTTTTTATTTAATTTCCAAATAGATCGTTAAGGTATAGTGGTTTCTTGAATGAACTTTCAATTTTAATTTTCTGCAACTTCCATTTTTATTTCTATTCAACGTCTTTTTTATTCAAGTTATTTTTCTATTTAACTTTCTTTTTTATTTAATTTCCAAATAGATCGTTAAGGTATAGTGGTTTCATGAATGAACTTCCATTTTTAATTTTCTTCAACTTCCATTTTTATTTTTATTTAACATCCCTTTTTATTCAAGTTTCTATTCTACTCAATTTCCTTTTTTATTTAATTTCCAAATAGATCGTTAAGGTATAGTGGTTTCTGGACTGAACTTCCATTTTTATTTTTATGCAACTTTCATTTTTATTTTTATTCAACTTCCATTTTTATTCAATTTACTTTTCTATTAGACTTCCTTTTTTATTTAATTTCCAAATAGATCGTTAAGGTATAGTGGTTTCTTGAATAAACTTCCATTTTTAATTTTCTGCAACTTTCATTTTTATTTTTATTCGACTTCCATTTTTATTCAAGTTATTTTTCTATTCAACTTCATTTTTTATTTATTTTCCAAATAGATCGTTAAGGTATAGTGGTTTCTTTAATGAACTTCCATTTTTAATTTTCTGCAACTTTCATTTTTATTTTTATTGGACTTCCATTTTTATTCATGTTATTTTTCTATTCAACTTCATTTTTTATTTAATTTCCAAATAGATCGTTAAGGTATAGTGGTTTCTTGAATGAACTTTCAATTTTAATTTTCTGCAACTTCCATTTTTATTTCTATTCAACGTCTTTTTTTATTCAAGTTATTTTTCTATTCAACTTCCTTTTTTATTTAATTTCCAAATAGAACGTTAAGGTATAGTGGTTTCATGAATGAACTTCCATTTTTAATTTTCTTCAACTTCCATTTTTATTTTTATTTAACATCCTTTTTTATTCAAGTTTCTTTTCTACTCAATTTCCTTTTTTATTTAATTTCCAAATAGATCGTAAATGTATAGTGGTTTCTGGACTGAACTTCCATTTTTAATTTTATGCAACTTTCATTTTTATTTTTATTCAACTTCCATTTTTAATCAATTTACTTTTCTATTAGACTTCCTTTTTTATTTAATTTCTAAATAGATCAATAAAGTATAGTGGTTTCTTGAATAAACTTCCATTTTTAATTTTCTGCAACTTTCATTTTTATTTTTATTCGACTTCCATTTTTATTCATGTTATTTTTCTATTCAACTTCATTTTTTATTTAATTTCCAAATAGATCGTTAAGGTATAGTGGTTTCATGAATGAACTTCCATTTTTAATTTTCTTCAACTTCCATTTTTATTTTTATTTAACATCCTTCTTTATTCAAGTTTCTTTTCTACTCAATTTCCTTTTTTATTTAATTTCCAAATAGATCGTTAAGGTATAGTGGTTTCTGGATTGAACTTTCATTTTTAATTTTATGCAATTTTCATTTTTATTTTTATTCAACTTCAAATTTTATTCAATTTACTTTTCTATTAGACTTCTTTTTTTATTTAATTTCCAAATAGATCGTTAAGGTATTGTGGTTTCTTGAATGAACTTCCATTTTTAATTTTCTGCAACTCTCATTTTTATTTTTATTCGGCTTCCATTTTTATTCAAGTTATTTCTCTATTCAACTTCATTTTTTATTTAATTTCCAAATAGATCGTTAAGGTATAGTGGTTTCTTGAATGAACTTCCAATTTTAATTTTTTGCAACTTCCATTTTTATTTTTATTCAACGTCTTTTTTTATTCAAGTTTCTTTTCTATTCAACTTCCTTTTTTATTTAATTTCCAAATAGATCGTTAAGGTATATTGGTTTCATGAATGAACTTCCATTTTTAATTTTCTGCAACTTTCATTTTTATTTTTATTCGACTTCCATTTTTATTCAAGTTA
The DNA here is from genome assembly GCF_055761805.1 of Camellia sinensis. Taxonomy (NCBI): domain Eukaryota; kingdom Viridiplantae; phylum Streptophyta; class Magnoliopsida; order Ericales; family Theaceae; genus Camellia; species Camellia sinensis. The sequence continues at coordinate 6,908,652 of NC_138962.1, read as the reverse complement.
TTTTTCTATTCAACTTCATTTTTTATTTAATTTCCAAATAGATCGCTAAGGTATAGTGGTTTCTTGATTGATCTTTCAATTTTAATTTTCTGCAACTTCCATTTTTATTTCTAGTCAAAGTCTTTTTTTATTCAAGTTATTTTTCTATTCAACGTCCTTTTTTATTTAATTTCCAAATAGATCGTTAAGGTATAGTGGTTTCTCGGATAAACATCCATTTTTAATTTTCTGCAACTTTCATTTTTATTTTTATTCAACTTCCATTTTTATTCAAGTTATTTTTCTATTCAACTTCATTTTTTATTTAATTTCCAAATAGATCGTTAAGGTGTAGTGGTTTCTGGACTGAACTTCCATTTTTATTTTTATGCAACTTTTATTTTTATTTTTATTCAACTTCCATTTTTATTCAATTTACTTTTCTATTAGACTTCCTTTTTTATTTAATTTCCAAATAGATCGTTAAGGTATAGTGGTTTCTTGAATAAACTTCCATTTTTTATTTTCTGCAACTTCCATTTTTATTCTTATTTAACTTCCTTTTTCAATCTGTTTCTTTTCTACTCAACTTCCTTTTTTATTTAATTTCCCAATAGATCGTTAAGGTATAGTGGTTTCTGGACTGAACTTTCATTTTGAATTTTATGCAACTTTCATTTTTATTTTTATTCGATTTCCATTTTTATTCAAGTTATTTTTTTATTCAACTTCATTTTTTATTTAATTTCCAAATAGATCGTTAAGGTATAGTGGTTTCTTGAATGAACTTTCAATTTTAATTTTCTGCAACTTCCATTTTTATTTCTATTCAACGTCTTTGTTTATTCAAGTTATTTTTCTATTCAACTTCCTTTTTTATTTAATTTCCAAATAGATCGTTAAGGTATAGTGGTTTCATGAATGAACTTCCATTTTTAATTTTCTTCAACTTCCATTTTTATTTTTATTTAACATCCTTTTTTATTCAAGTTTCTTTTCTACTCAATTTCCTTTTTTATTTAATTTCCAAATAGATCGCAAATGTATAGTGGTTTCTGGACTGAACTTCCATTTTTAATTTTATGCAACTTTCATTTTTATTTTTATTCAACTTCCATTTTTAATCAATTTACTTTTCTATTAGACTTCCTTTTTTATTTAATTTCTAAATAGATCAATAAAGTATAGTGGTTTCTTGAATAAACTTCCATTTTTAATTTTCTGCAACTTTCATTTTTATTTTTATTCGACTTCCATTTTTATTCAAGTTATTTTTCTATTCAACTTCATTTTTTATTTAATTTCCAAATAGATCGTTAAGGTATAGTGGTTTCTTTAATGAACTTCCATTTTTAATTTTCTGCAACTTTCATTTTAATTTTTTTGGACTTCCATTTTTATTCATGTTATTTTTCTATTCAACTTCCTTTTTTATTTAATTTCCAAATAGATCGTTAAGGTATAGTGGTTTCATGAATGAACTTCCATTTTTAATTTTCTTCAACTTCCATTTTTATTTTTATTTAACATCCTTCTTTATTCAAGTTTCTTTTCTACTGAATTTCCTTTTTTATTTAATTTTCAAATAGATCGTTAAGGTATAGTGGTTTCTGGATTGAACTTTCATTTTTAATTTTATGCAACTTTCATTTTTATTTTTATTCAATTTCAATTTTTATTCAATTTACTTTTCTATTAGACTTCTTTTTTTATTTAATTTCCAAATAGATCGTTAAGGTATTGTGGTTTCTTGAATGAACTTCCATTTTTAATTTTTTGCAACTTTCATTTTTATTTTTATTCGGTTTCCATTTTTATTCAAGTTATTTCTCTGTTCAACTTCATTTTTTATTTAATTTCCAAATAGATCGTTAAGGTATAGTGGTTTCTTGAATGAACTTCCAATTTTAATTTTCTGCAACTTCCATTTTTATTTTTATTCAACATCTTTTTTTATTCAAGTTTCTTTTCTATTCGACTTCCTTTTTTATTTAATTTCCAAATAGATCGTTAACGTATCGTGGTTTCATGAATGAACTTCCATTTTTAATTTTCTTCAACTTTCATTTTTATTTCTATTCAACTTCTTTTTTTATTCAAGTTTCCTTTATATTCAACTTCCTTTTTTATTTAATTTTTAAATAGATCGTTAAGGTATAGTGGTTTCTGGATTGAACTTTCATTTTTACTTTTATGCAACTTTCATTTTTATTTTTATTCAACTTCCATTTTTATTCAATTTACTTTTCTATTAGACTTCCTTTTTTATTTAATTTCCAAATAGATCGTTAAAGTATTGTGGTTTCTTGAATAAACTTCCATTTTTAATTTTCTGCAACTTTCATTTTTATTTTTATTCAACTTCCATTTTTATTCAAGTTATTTTTCTATTCAACTTCATTTTTTGTTTATTTTCCAAATAGGTCGTTAAGGTATAGTGGTTTCTTTAATGAACTTCCATTTTTAATTTTCTGCAACTTTCATTTTTATTTTTATTCGACTTCGATTTTTATTCAAGTTATTTTTCTATTCAACTTCATTTTTTATTTAATTTCCAAATAGATCGTTAAGGTATAGTGGTTTCTTGAATGAACTTTCAATTTTAATTTTCTGCAACTTCCATTTTTATTTCTATTCAAAGTCTTTTTTTATTCAAGTTATTTTTCTATTCAACGTCCTTTTTTATTTAATTTCCAAATAGATCGTTAAGGTATAGTGGTTTCTCGAATAAACTTCCATTTTTAATTTTCTGCAACTTTCATTTTTATTTTTATTCAACTTCCATTTTTATTCAAGTTATTTTTCTATTCAACTTCATTTTTTATTTAATTTCCAAATAGATCGTTAAGGTATAGTGGTTTCATGAATGAACTTCCATTTTTAATTTTCTTCAACTTCCATTTTTATTTTTATTTAACATCCTTCTTTATTCAAGTTTCTTTTCTACTCAATTTCCTTTTTTATTTAATTTCCAAATAGATCGTTAAGGTATTGTGGTTTCTGGATTGAACTTCCATTTTTAATTTTATTCAACTTCCATTTTCATTCAAGTTATTTTTCTATTCAACTTCATTTTTTATTTAATTTGCAAATAGATCGTTAAGGTATAGTGGTTTCATGAATGAACTTCCATTTTTAATTTTTTTCAACTTCCATTTTTATTTTTATTTAACATCCTTCTTTATTTAAGTTTCTTTTCTACTCAGTTTCCTTTTTTATTTAATTTCAAAATAGATCGTTAAGGTATTGTGGTTTCTTGAATGAACTTCCATTTTTAATTTTCTGCAACTTTCATTTTTATTTCTATTCAACGTCCTTTTTTATTTAATTTCCAAATAGATCGTTAAGGTATAGTGGTTTCTCGAATAAACTTCCATTTTTAATTTTCTGCAACTTTCATTTTTATTTTTATTCAACTTCCATTTTTATTCAAGTTTCTTTTCTACTCAATTTCCTTTTTTATTTAATTTCCAAATAGATCGTTAAGGTATAGTGGTTTCTGGATTGAACTTCCATTTTTAATTTTATGCAACTTTCATTTTTATTTTTATTCAACTTCCATTTTTATTCAATTTACTTTTCTATTAGACTTCCTTTTCTATTTGATTTCCAAATAGATCATTAAAGTATAGTGGTTTCTTGAATAAACTTCCATTTTTAATTTTCTGCAACTTTCATTTTTATAGCGATCCCGAATTTACCCAAGTTGTACAGTGATCCGGACATGTGTCCGTGGGTGTTGGTTGTTGATTATTATCTTGTTTACATCCTTTTTACTTCGTATTTGAGTTATAGGATGTGTTGGGCAGGTTTGTTACAGGTTGGTTGAGTTTAGAAACCAAAACTAGTTGCCCAGATTTTGACCTGTCCGCTCGAGCGGGGTTTTGGCGCTCGAGCGGGAATTGCACCCATCCAGTATTTCCTGTGCAGTGTTGGACGCTCGAGCGTGGAGTTGGCCGCTCGAGCGGGGTTGTGTGAGTTACGCTCGAGCGGGGAGTTGGAAGCTCGAGCGGAGACCTGGTTTTGTAAAAGTTCTGGGAGTGTGCATCCGCCGCTCGAGCGGGATGGTTGACGCTCGAGCGGGAGTCTGTGAGTGACGCTCGAGCGGGGCGTTGGACGCTCGAGCGGGGTGACTGGGTTTAAGTTCCGTGTTTTGACTTTTCAAATCACTTTTTCACTTTCTCTTCTCTCTCTTACTTTTCCAAAAACACCATTGTTGAGCCTCTCACTCTAGAACTCTACCTTCTCTCTAGGTTTTGATCTAGTAGGAGTGATTTGCTCATCTTTGGCCTTTATAAAAAAGTTGTTGATCGTCGAGGGCTACATTTTAATCTGAAAATTTCGGGATTTGGAGCACGTTGGGTTTTGTCATCTTCTCCCTTGGAGCTCCGAATTTGAGGTAGGGATATCCTACTCCTCTCTATGGATTTTGTCTTTAAATTTTGGTATTTTGAGACGTTGGGGTTGGTTTGGTAATCTTGTGAAGATTTGGGGCTTTTGTGTTATTTTACAAAGGTTGGGGTTTTATTTTTAATAAACCTAGATGCATGTTTGGTATAGAGAAATGGAATTAATGTTGAATCAATGATGAAAATGGGACCTAAGGGCTGAGATGGTAATTATGGAAAATGACCTAATTACATTATTTGATTAATTGGGATAATTAATTGTGAGAAATGAGGAAATGAAATGAAATTGTCGAGATTGGGAATGTATGGGGTTAAAGGGTGTAGTTGAATTATTTATCACTCACCGAATTGAAATGTTGATTGAATATCCATTGTGCATTTATTTTCTGTATAGAGATAACTGCTTTGGGCTATCGGTGGAGGATAGTCGTGATTGCTGTAGACAATGCATGATGATTAGGCAAACGAAAACTAATCAATGGAATGTGTCATGGAATTTGACGGTTGATAGAATACATTAACTGTATGTATTGAGTGATTGTATATAGAACCAATGTGTTTGTATACGTTATGTGTAGAGGAGGAGATGGGGGATGTACTCCGCGGTTTAGGGGAAGATGGGGGATGTACCTCTAAACCGGATAGTATCGGGAGAAGATAGGGGATGAACTCCGTAGATACAGCTCATATGCTTGTCTAGAGAAGTGAAAATAGGGCTCATATGCTTATCTTTGTGAAGTGTGAATACAGCTTATATGCTTATCTGTGAATGTGGGATATTGTCGTTATACATATCTGTTGAGAATGTGGATAGAGCTTATATGCTTATCTGTGAATGTGGGATATAGTTTTTATACATATCTATTGAAACGATGATAGAGCTAACATGCTTATCTGTTGAAAAAGGGAAAATGAAAAGTAACTTGGACTCATAAGTCGTATGACATAAATATGTGATTTATGTGAATGTATCAGTGTTGGCCATCTATCAATTGCTAATCTTTTAGTCATTATTCATGGTTGATTTAGTGTATTTCTACTGGGCTGTGGTTCACCCTATATGGGAATATCATTTTCAGGTACAGGTAGCATGCCACCTCCAAGGACATAGCTTGGGAGGCTAGAGGCGGACATACTTTTGTCGTTTTATTTTTGATGTATTACATGTAAATTCAAGCCAAGGGCTTAATGTGTAAATGAGTTAGTACTCTTTTGTTGTAACCAAGTGTTAACTTGGAAAGCTGTAAGCCCGTAGGGCATTTTGCTTTTGTTGTTAACATGTAATACTTTTGTAATGAAACTCTGATGAATAGAAGAATGTGGTTATTTCATATGTCAATGAATGTTATTATTTTGAGGGCGTTACAATTTTTATTTTTATTCGACTTCCATTTTTATTCAAGTTATTTCTCTATTCAACTTCATTTTTTATTTAATTTCCAAATAGATCGTTAAGGTGTAGTGGTTTCTTTAATGAACTTCCATTTTTAATTTTCTGCAACTTTCATTTTTATTTTTATTGGACCTCCATTTTTATTCAAATTATTTTTCTATTCAACTTCATTTTTTATTTAATTTCCAAATAGATCGTTAAGATATAGTGGTTTCTTGAATGAACTTTCAATTTTAATTTTCAGCAACTTCCATTTTTATTTCTATTCAACGTCTTTTTTTATTCAAGTTATTTTTCTATTCAACTTCCTTTTTTATTTAATTTCCAAATAGATCGTTAAGGTATAGCGGTTTCATGAATGAACTTCCATTTTTAATTTTCTTCAACTTCCATTTTTATTTTTATTTAACTTCCTTTTTTATTCAAGTTTCTTTTCTACTCAATTTCCTTTTTTATTTAATTTCCAAATAGATCGTTACGGTATAGTGGTTTCTGGATTGAACTTCCATTTTTAATTTTATGCAACTTTCATTTTTATTTTTATTCAACTTCAATTTTTATTCAATTTACTTTTCTATTAGACTTCCTTTTTTATTTAATTTCCAAATAGATCGTTAAGGTATTGTGGTTTTATAGCGATCCCGGCTTTTCCTTCCTTTGTATACTGTATTCTAGACTTGATTCCGTGGACTTGTTTTTGTATCATTATTGTTTCTAGCCTTTACTCTTTGTATTTGAGTCTTGGGTTGTGATGGACAGGTTTAAAACAGGTTGGTTGCACTTTAAAACCAAAAGGTGATGCCCAGATTTTGACCTTCACGCTCGAGCGGAAGTTTTAACGCTCGAGCGGGCTCTTCGTTGTTGTTTATCCGCTCGAGCGGGAGTTTTGACGCTCGAGCGTGGTTTTCCATCTCCCAGTACTTTACTCTGCAGTTAGTCCGCTCGAGCGGTAGTTTTTACGCTCAAGCGTGATCTCTTGTTTTTGTTCTCACGCTCGAGCGGAGAGTTTTACGCTCGAGCGGATATCATCGCCTGCAAAACTTCTGGAAGTGTGCAATCGACGCTCGAGCGTGAGTCTGTGTCTGACGCTCGAGCGGGGTGTTTCACGCTCGGGCGGGGAGTCGACTACATCAGTCCGTGATTTCACTTTTTGGATCACTTGTTGACCTACTTTTCCTTTCTTAACTTTTATAAACCGCCCCTTGAGAGTCTCTCTCTCTCTCTCTCTCTCTCTCTAAACTTGTCTTCTCTCTAAGAATTGATCTAGCTAGGGTGAGTATCTAACCTTGGTCCTTTATTAAAAAGTTAGAGTGGGTTGAGGGCTTCGTTTTAATCTGAGAAACTTGGGATTTGGAGCACGTTGGTCTTTGGTCTTCATCTCCATCTTCTCCATTCGGGTTATTTTCTTCAAGGTAGGGATTTCCTACTCCATCCTATAAGTTTTGTTCTAAGTTTTGGTATTTTGATATGTTGGGAGTACTTTGGTAATTTTGGGAAAAACCCTAGTTGTATTAATAAGTTAATTTGTATAATTAATTTAAGGAAATTGGGGAAATTGGTTAAATGCATGAAATTGAGGAATTCATTGATTAAATGGTGTAGTTGGATAATTAAAATCACTCGCCTATTGAATTGTTGATATATTTATTTCCAGTCTAGAAATAACTGTTTTGGGCTATCGGTGGAGGATAGTTGTGTTTGTTGTAGACATTACATGTGGATTAGGGAAAATTGAAACTAATCAAATGGTTTAAGTCATAAATTTAGACTATTGAATTAATACAGAAATTACATGTGTTGATTGAGCATTGCATATGCATATTGTTTGGGGGGAGATAGGGGATGTACTCCACGGTTTAGGGGAAGATAGGGGATGGACCTCTAAACCGGATTTTGTTTGGGAGGAGATAGGGGATGGACTCCATTAGCATCACTATTATGTGTGCTTATTATATTGAAGTGTTTTTACATGTTATTGATATAGCACTACAATGTGTATCAAACGGGAAGTATGGAGTGTTTTAATATGAGCCTGAGTCTCATTTGTTTTGTTGATATTGAAAGTAATGTGAATATGATATATAGTTCACTGTTGTAAGTTTGGCCAGGTTCTGAGCCATATGGATAATAATGGAAAGTGAAATGTGTCTTAGACATTAGTGTCATGAGACTGTACAATGATACAATTGATTATCTTGGTTAACCATCTATTGAATGCTATAGCTTTATTCAATGCTTATATTTGGTTTAGTATTTTTCTACTGGGCTGTGGCTCACCCTTTATGGGAACATCATTTTCAGGTTCAGGTGATAAGCTACCTCCAAGAACTTAGCTTGGAAGGAATTGGAGTTGAAGACTCTGTTTAGTTTAGTTGTTATTTATTTATTTGATATTACATGCAAACATTCAAGCCTAGGGCTTTACCTGTATTTGGGTTAGAACTCATATTTTGTATCCAAGTGTTGGCTTGGAAAGATGTTAGCCCGTAGGGCATTTAATTTGATGTTACATGTAATGCTTTTATTTAGTAATACTCTGATGAATGAATTAATGAATTGTTTTCTTTAAATATCGCATGTCAATGATATATATATAATGGGTTTATTTTGAGGGCGTGACAGGTTTCTTGAATGAACTTCCATTTTTAATTTTCTGCAATTTTCATTTTTATTTTTATTCGACTTCCATTTTTATTCAAGTTATTTCTCTATTCAACTTCGTTTTTTATTTAATTTCCAAATAGATCGTTAAGGTATTGTGGTTTCTTGAATGAACTTTCAATTTTAATTTTCTGAAACTTCCATTTTTATTTCTATTCAACGACTTTTTTTATTCAAGTTTCTTTTTTATTAAACTTCCTTTTTTTATTTAATTTCCAAATAGATCGTTAACGTATAGTGGTTTCATGAATGAACTTCCATTTTTAATTTTATGCAACTTTCATTTTTATTTTTATTCAACTTCCATTTTTATTCAATTTACTTTTCTATTAGACTTCCTTTTTTATTTAATTTCCAAATAGATCATTAAAGTATAGTGGTTTCTTGAATAAACTTCCATTTTTAATTTTCTGCAACTTTCATTTTTATTTTTATTCGACTTCCATTTTTATTCAAGTTATTTTTCTATTCAACTTCATTTTTTATTTAATTTCCAAATAGATTGTTAAGGTATAGTGGTTTCTTTAATGAACTTCCATTTTTAATTTTCTGCAACTTTCATTTTTATTTTTATTCGACTTCCATTTTTATTCAAGTTATTTTTCTATTCAACTTCATTTTTTATTTAATTTCCAAATAGAGCGTTAAGGTATAGTGGTTTCTTTAATGAACTTCCATTTTTAATTTTCTGCAACTTTCATTTTTATTTTTATTCGATTTCCATTTTTATTCAAGTTATTTTTTTATTCAACTTCATTTTTTATTTTATTTCCAAATAGATCGTTAAGGTATGGTGGTTTCTTGAATGAACTTTCAATTTTAATTTTCTGCAACTTCCATTTTTATTTCTATTCAACGTCTTTTTTTATTCAAGTTATTTTTCTATTCAACTTCCTTTTTTATTTAATTTCCAAATAGATCGTTAAGGTATAGTGGTTTCATGAATGAAATTCCATTTTTAATTTTCTTCAACTTCCATTTTTATTTTTATTTAACTTCCTTTTTTATTCAAGTTTCTTTTCTACTCAATTTCCTTTTTTATTTAATTTCCAAATAGATCGTTAAGGTATAGTGGTTTCTGGATTGAACTTCCATTTTTAATTTTATGCAACTTTCATTTTTATTTTTATTCAACTTCCATTTTTAATCAATTTACTTTTCTATTAGACTTCCTTTTTTATTTAATTTCTAAATAGATCATTAAAGTATAGTGGTTTCTTGAATAAACTTCCATTTTTAATTTTCTGCAACTTTCATTTTTATTTTTATTCGACTTCCATTTTTATTCAAGTTATTTTTCTATTCAACTTCATTTTTTATTTAATTTCCAAATAGATCGTTAAGGTATAGTGGTTTCTTTAATGAACTTCCATTTTTAATTTTCTGCAACTTTCATTTTTATTTTTATTGGACTTCCATTTTTATTCATGTTATTTTTCTATTCAACTTCATTTTTTATTTAATTTCCAAATAGATCGTTAAGATATAGTGGTTTCTTGAATGAACTTTCAATTTTAATTTTCTGCAACTTCCATTTTTATTTCTATTCAACGTCTTTTTTTATTCAAGTTATTTTTCTATTCAACTTCCTTTTTTATTTAATTTCCAAATAGATCGTTAAGGTATAGTGGTTTCATGAATCAACTTCCATTTTAAATTTTCTTCAACTTCCATTTTTATTTTTATTTAACTTCCTTTTTTATTCAAGTTTCTTTTCTACTCAATTTCCTTTTTTATTTAATTTCCAAATAGATCGTTAAGGTATAGTGGTTTCTGGATTGAACTTCCATTTTTAATTTTATGCAACTTTCATTTTCATTTTTATTCAACTTCAATTTTTATTCAATTTACTTTTCTATTAGACTTCCTTTTTTATTAAATTTCTAAATAGATCGTTAAGGTATTGTGGTTTCTTGAATGAACTTCCATTTTTAATTTTCTGCAACTTTCATTTTTATTTTTGTTCGACTTCCATTTTTATTCAAGTTATTTCTCTATTCAACTTCATTTTTTATTTAATTTCCAAATAGATCGTTAAGGTATAGTGGTTTCTTGAATGAACTTCCAATTTTAATTTTCTGCAAATTCCATTTTTATTTCTATTCAGTGTCTTTTTTTATTCAAGTTTCTTTTCTATTCAACTTCCTTTTTTATTTAATTTCCAAATAGATCGTTAACGTATAGTGGTTTCATGAATGAACTTCCATTTTTAATTTTCTTCAGCTTCCATTTTTATTTTTTTTAACTTCCTTTTTTATTCAAGTTTGTTTCTACTCAACTTCCTTTTTTATTTAATTTCCAAATAGATCGTTAAGGTACAATGGTTTCTGTATTGAACTTTCATTTTTAATTTTATGACACTTTCATTTTTATTTTTATTCAACTTCCATTTTTATTCAATTTACTTTCCTATTAGACTTCCTTTTTTAGTTAATTTTCAAATAGATCGTTAAAGTATAGTGGTTTCTTCAATAAACTTCCATTTTTAATTTTCTGCAACTTTCATTTTTATTTTTATTCAACTTCCATTTTTATTCAAGTTATTTTTCTATTCAACTTCATTTTTTATTTAATTTCCAAATAGATCGTTAAGGTATTGTGGTTTCTGTAATGAACTTCCATTTTTAATTTTCTGCAACTTTCATTTTTATTTTTATTCGACTTCCATTTTTATTCAAGTTATTTTTCTATTCAACTTCATTTTTTATTTAATTTCCAAATAGATCGATAAGGTATAGTGGTTTCTTGAATGAACTTTCAATTTTAATTTTCTGCAACGTCCATTTTTATTTCTATTCAACGTCTTTTTTTATTCAAGTTATTTTTCAATTCAACTTCCTTTTTTATTTAATTTCCAAATAGATCGTTAAGGTATAGTGGTTTCATGAATCAACTTCCATTTTTAATTTTCTTCAACTTCCATTTTTATTTTTATTTAACTTCCTTTTTTATTCAAGTTTCTTTTCTATTCAATTTCCTTTTTTATTTAATTTCCAAATAGATCGTTAAGGTATAATGGTTTCTGGATTGAACTTCCTTTTTTAATTTTATGCAACTTTCATTTTTATTTTTATTCAACTTCCATTTTTATTCAATTTACTTTTCTATTAGACATCCTTTTTTATTTAATTTCAAATAGATCATTAAAGTATAGTGGTTTCTTGAATAAACAACCATTTTTAATTTTCTGTAACTTTCATTTTTATTTTTATTCGACTTCCATTTTTATTCAAGTTATTTTTCTATTCAACTTCATTTTTTATTTAATTTTCAAATAGATCGTTAAGGTATAGTGGTTACTTTAATTAACTTCCATTTTTAATTTTCTGCAACTTTCATTTTTATTTTTATTGGACATCCATTTTTATTCATGTTATTTTTCTATTCAACTTCATTTTTTATTTAATTTCCAAATAGATCGTTAAGGTATAGTGGTTTCTTGAATGAACTTTCAATTTTAATTTTCTGCAGCTTCCATTTTTATTTCTATTCAACGTCTTTTTTTATTCAAGTTATTTTTCTATTCAACTTCCTTTTTTATTTAATTTCCAAATAGATCGTTAAGGTATAGTGGTTTCATGAATGAACTTCCACTTTTAATTTTCTTCAACTTCCATTTTTATTTTTATTTAACATCATTTTTTATTCAAGTTTCTTTTCAACTCAATTTCCTTTTTTATTTAATTTCCAAATAGATCGTTAAGGTATAGTGGTTTCTGGATTGAACTTCCATTTTTAATTTTATGCAACTCCCGTTTTTATTTTTATTCAACTTCCATTTTTATTCAATTTACTTTTCTATTAGACTTCCTTTTTTATTTAATTTCCAAATAGATCGTTAAAGTATAGTGGTTTCTTGAATAAATTTCCATTTTTAATTTTCTGCAACTTTCATTTTTATTTTTATTCGACTTCCATTTTTATTCAAGTTATTTTTCAATTCAACTTCATTTTTTATTTAATTTCCAAATAGATCGTAAATGTATAGTGGTTTCTTGAATGAACTTTCAATTTTAATTTTCTGCAACTTCCATTTTTATTTCTATTCAACGTCTTTTTTTATTCAAGTTATTTTTCTATTCAACTTCCTTTTTTATTTAATTTCCAAATAGATCGTTAAGGTATAGTAGTTTCATGAATGAACTTCCATTTTTAATTTTCTTCAACTTCCATTTTTATTTTTATTTAACTTCCTTTTTTATTCAAGTTTCTTTTCTACTCAATTTTCTTTTTTATTTAATTTCCAAATAGATCGTTAAGGTATAGTGGTTTCTGGATTAAACTTCCATTTTTAATTTTATGCAACTTTCATTTTTATTTTTATTCAACTTCCATTTTTATTCAATTTACTTTTCGATTAGACTTCCTTTTTTATTTAATTTCCAAATAGATCGTTAAGGTATAGTGGTTTCTGGATTGAACTTCCATTTTTAATTTTATGCAACTTTCATTTTTATTTTTATTCAACTTCCATTTTTATTCAATTTACTTTTCGATTAGACTTCCTTTTTTATTTAATTTCCAAATAGATCGTTAAGGTATAGTTGTTTTTCTTGAAAAAACTTCCAGTTTTGATTTTCTGCAACTTTCATTTTTATTTTTATTCGACTTCCATTTTTATTCAAGTTATTTTTCTATTCAACTTCATTTTTTACTTAATTTCCAAATAGATCGTTACGGTATAGTGGTTTCTTGAATGAACTTTCAATTTTAATTTTCTGCAACTTCCATTTTTATTTCTATTCAACGTCTTTTTTTATTCAAGTTATTTTTTTTTCAACTTCTTTTTTTATTTAATTTCCAAATAGATCGTTAAGGTATAGTGGTTTCATGAATGAACTTCCATTTTTAATTTTCGTCAACTTCCATTTTTATTTTTATTTAACATCCTTTTTTATTCAAGTTTCTTTTCTATTCAATTTCCTTTTTTATTTAATTTCCAAATAGATCGTTAAGGTATAGTGGTTTCTGGATTGAACTTCCATTTTTAATTTTATGCAACTTTCATTTTTCTTTTTATTCAACTTCCATTTTTATTCAATTTACTTTTCTATTAGACTTCCTTTTTTATTTAATTTCCAAATAGATCGTCAAGGTATAGTGGTTTCTTGAATAAACTTCCATTTTTAATTTTCTGCAACTTTCATTTTTATTTTTATTCGACTTCCATTTTTATTCAAGTTATTTTTCTATTCAACTTCATTTTTTATTTAATTTCCAAATAGATCGTTAAGATATAGTGGTTTCTTGAATGAACTTTCATTTTTAATTTTATGCAACTTTCATTTTTATTTTTATTCAATTCCATTTTTATTCAATTTACTTTTCTATTAAACTTCCTTTTCTATTTAATTTCCAAATAGATCGTTAAAGTATAGTGGTTTCTTGAATGAACTTCTGTTTTTTATTTTCTGCAACTTTTAGTTTTATTTTTATTCGACTTCCAGTTTTATTCAAGTTATTTTTCTATTCAACTTCATTTTTTATTTAATTTCCAAATAGATCGTTAAGGTATTGTGGTTTCTTGAATGAACTTCCAATTTTAATTTTCGGCAACTTCCATTTTTATTTCTATTCCACTTCATTTTTTATTTAAGTTTCTTTTCAATTCAACTTCTTTTTTTATTTAATTTCCAAATAGGTCTTTAAGGTATACTGGTTTCTGGATTGAACTTCCATTTTTAATTTTAAGCAACTTTCACTTTTCTTTTTATTCCACTTCCATTTTTATTCAATTTACTTTTCTATTAAACTTCCTTTTCTATTTAATTTCCAAAGAGATCGTTAAAGTATAGTGGTTTCTTGAATGAACTTCCGTTTTTTATTATCTACAACTTTTAGTTTTATTTTTATTCGACTTCCATTTTTGTTCAAGTTATTTTTCCATTCAACTTCATTTTTTATTTAATTTCCAAATAGATCGTTAAGGTATAGGGGTTTCTTGAATGAACTTCCAATTTTAATTTTCTGCAACTTCCATTTTTGTTTCTAATCAACTTCTTTTTTTATTCAAGTTTCTTTTCTATTCAACTTCTTTTTTTATTTAATTTCCATATAGATTTTTAAGGTATACTGGTTTCTGGATTAAACTTCTATCTTTAATTTTATGCAACTTCCACTTTTCTTTTTATTCCACTTCCATTTTTATTCAATTTACTTTTCTATTAAACTTCCTTTTTATTTAATTTCCAAATAGTTCGTTAAGGTATAGTGGTTTCTTGAATGAACTTCCATTTTTAATTTTCTTCAACTTCCATTTTTATTTTTATTTAACTTCCTTTTTTATTTAATTTCCAAATTGATTGTTAAGGTATAGTGGTTGCTTTAATGAACTTTCATTATTAATTTTATGGAACTTCCATTTTTATTTTTATTCAGCTTCCATTTTTATTCAAGTTATTTTTCTATTCAACTTCATTTTTTATTTAATTTCCAAATAGATCGTTAAGGTATAGTGGTTTCTTGAATGAACTTTCAATTTTAATTTTCTGCAACTTCCATTTTTATTTCTATTCAACGTCTTTTTTTATTCAAGTTATTTTTCTATTCAACTTCCTTTTTTAATTAATTTCCAAATAGATCGTTAAGGTATAGTGGTTTCATGAATGAACTTCCATTTTTAATTTTCTTCAACTTCCATTTTTATTTTTATTTAACTTCATTTTTTATTCAAGTTTCTTTTCTACTCAATTTCCTTTTTTATTTAATTTCCAAATAGATCGTTAAGGTATAGTGGTTTCTGGATTGAACTTCCATTTTTAATTTTATGCAACTTTCATTTTTATTTTTATTCAACTTCCATTTTTATTCAATTTACTTTTCTATTAGACTTCCTTTTTTATTTAATTTCCAAACAGATCATTAAAGTATAGTGGTTTCTTGAATAAACTTCCATTTTTAATTTTCTGCAACTTTCATTTTTATTTTTATTCGACTTCCATTTTTATTCAAGTTATTTTTCTATTCAACTTCATTTTTTATTTAATTTCCAAATAGATTGTTAAGGTATAGTGGTTTCTTTAATGAACTTCCATTTTTAATTTTCTGCAACTTTCATTTTTATTTTTATTCGACTTCCATTTTTATTCAAGTTATTTTTCTATTCAACTTCATTTTTTATTTAATTTCCAAATAGATCGTTAAGGTATAGTGGTTTCTTCAATGAACTTCCAGTTTTAATTTTCTGCAACTGCCATTTTTATTTGTATTCAACTTCTTTTTTTATTCAAGTTTCTTTTTTATTCAACTTTCTTTTTTATTTAATTTCCAAATAGATCGTTAAGTTATACTGGTTTCTGGATTGAACTTCCATTTTTAATTTTATGCAACTTTCACTTTTCTTTTCATTCAACTGCCATTTTTATTCAATTTACTTTTCTATTAAACTTCCTTTTTATTTAATTTCCAAATAAATCGTTAAGGTATAGTTGTTTCTTTAATGAACTTCCATTTTTAATTTTATGGAACTTCCATTTTTATTTTTATTCCGCTTCCATTTTTATTCAAGTTATTTTTCTATTCAATTTTCTTTTTTATTTAATTTCCAAATAGATCGTTAAGGTATAGTGGTTTTTTGAATGAACTTCCATTTTTAATTTTCTTCAACTTCCAATTTTATTTTTATTTCACTTCCTTTTTTATTCAAGTTTCTTTTCTACTCAACTTCTTTTTTTATTTAATTTCCAAATAGATCGTTAAGGTATACAGGTTTCTGGATTGAACTTCCATTTTTAATTTTATGTAACTTTCGTTTTTATTTTTATTCAACTTCCATTTTTATTCCATTTACTTATCTGTTTAACTTCCTTTTTTATTTAATTTCCAAATAGATCCTTTAGGTATAGTGGTTTCTGGATTGAACTTTCATTTTTATTTTTATTCAACTTACTTTTCTACTCTACTACCTTTTTAATTTAATTTCCAAATAGATCGTCAAGGTATAGTGGTTTCTGGATTGAACTTCCATTTTTATTTTTATTCAACTTCCATTTTTATTCAATTTACTTTTCTATTAAACTTCCTTTTTTATTTAATTTCTAAATATATCGTTAATGTATAGTGGTTTCTTGAATGAAATTCCAATTTTAATTTTCTGCAACTTCTTTTTTTATTCAAGCTTCTTTTCTATTCAACTTTCTTTTTTATTTAATTTCCAAATAGATCGTTGAGGTATAGTGGTTTCTGGATTGAACTTCCTTTTTTAATTTTATGCAACTTTTATTTTTATTTTTATTCAACTTCCATTTTTATTCAATTTACTTTTCTATTAAACTTTGTTTTCTATTTAATTTCAAAATAGATCGTTAAGGTATATTGGTTTTTGAATGAACTTCCATTTTTAATTTTTTGCAACTTCCATTTTCATTTTTATTCGACTTCCATTTTTATTCAATTTACTTTTCTATTCAACTTCCTTTTTTATTTAATGTCCAAAAAGATCGTTAAGGTATAGTGGTTTCTTTAATGAACTTCCATTTTTAATTTTCTCCTACTTCAATTTTTATTTTTAGTTAACTTCCTTTTTTGTTCAGGTTTTTTTCTACTCAACTTCCTTTTTTATTTAATTTCCAAATAGATCGTTACGGTATAGCGGTTTCTGGATTGAACTTCCATTTTTAATTTTCTGCAACTTCTATTTTTATTTCTATTCAACTCCCATTTTTATTCAATTTACTTTTCTATTAAACATCCTTTTTTATTTACTTTCCAAATAGATCACTAAGGTATAGTGGTTTCTTGAATGAACTTCCATTTTTAATTTTCTGCAACTTCCGTTTTTATTTTTATTCGACTTCCATTTTTATTCAATTTACTTTTCTTTTAAAATTCCTTTTTTATTTAATTTCCAAATAGATCGTTAAGGTATACTAGTTTCTGGATTGAACTTCCATTTTTAATTTTATGCAACTTTCACTTTTCTTTTTATTCAACTTCCATTTTTATTCAATTTTCTTTTCTATTAAAATTCCTTTTTTATTTAATTTCCAAATAGATCGTTAAGGTACAGTGGTTTCTTTAATGAACTTCCATTTTCAATTTTATGGAACTTCCATTTTTATTTTTATTCTGCTTCCATTTTTATTCAAGTTATTTTTCTATTCAACTTCCTTTTTTATTTAATTTCGAAATAGATCGTTAAGGTATAGTGATTTCTTGAATGAACTTGCATTTTTAATTTTATGCAACTTTCATTTTTATTTTTATTCAACTTCCATTTTTATTCAATTTTCTTTTCTATTAAACTTCCTTTTTTATTTAATTTCCAAATAGATCGTTAAGGTATAGTGGTTTCTTTAATGAACTTCCATTTTTAATTTTATGGAACTTCCATTTTTATTCAATTATTTTTCTATTCAACTTTCTTTTTTATTTAATTTCCAAATAGATGGTTAAGGTATAGTGGTTTCTTGAATTAACTTCCATTTTTAATTTTTTGCAGCTTCCATTTTTATTTTTATTTAACTCCCTTTTTTATTCAAGTTTCTTTTCTATTCAACTTTTTTTTTATTTAATTTCCAAATCGATCGTCAAGGTATAGTCATTTCTGGATTGAACTTTCATTTTTTTTTATTCAACTTCCATTTTTATTCAATTTACTTTTCAATTAAACTTCCTTTTTTATTTTATTTCCAAATATATCGTTAACGTATAGTGGTTTCTTGAATGAACTTCTAATTTTAATTTTCTGCAACTTTCATTTTTGTTGTTGGAAATGGTAGAAAAATTCTGGGTAAAACCAGAATTTTTTCTCAAGTTTAGTCTATTTTTTAGGTGGCCCCCGAGCGTCGATTTGCTCGGGTCAAAGTGGTAACGCGTTCTATGCCGCGTTGTGATTCACGTGGTATATTTGGTTGCTCAAAACCATTACTGAGTGAATGGGAAATTGAAGCCAAAGTGTGCTCCATGGAAATGGAGTTTTGGTGGAAATTCCTTAAGGTTGTAAATTGGCTTGTCCCACATTGATTTGGTGGGAAGTTTTGAAAGGGTTTATAAGGCTTGGGTTAGATACTTGGGGTGTGCCCCAAGGGGTACCCAAGTGTTTTAGAGGGAGAGGTTATGGGCAAAATGGGCTAGACCCATTGGACCCAAAAATCACCACGCACGCGCTGCTGCCGTCCATCCGGTCAGGCGGGCTGGGCCTGGGCTTGGGCGCGGGCACGTGGTGTGTGGTTGGGCTTGTTCGGCCCGATATTAATCTTTTTGGGTTAAAAACATTTGAATTTAATTTTATTTTTATTAAAATAAAATCCAGAATTCAAATTAAACTGGTTTGGATTTACTATTCATCCAAACAGGGCCCTTCCTATTTTCAAACAGAATTAAACTGGTTTGGATTTACTGTTCATCCAAACAGAGCCCTTCCTGTTTTTTATCTGTTTGAATTATTAACCCAACAGATTCAAATCTGTTTAAATTTGAAACTAACAGGTTTCATACCTATTCAATTCAAAACCTAGAGCCACCTTTACATCTATAAATAGACTAGCCTCCCATTTGGATTTCACTCCAATTTTCGTACTCCATCCTCTGTTTTAAATCTCTGCATTTTGTTGCATTTTATTTCTGAAAGAAATAGTGTAAACACTTTGTGTGTTCGACGAACGATTAAATTGTAGTGCTGCTTTTATTCGTTGATAAGATCATTTTATCCTGGGAGATAGACGTCCAAATTCTGATAGCACCGTGGAGAGGACGAATCTGTCTTAAGAACACAGTGTTAAACACTGGACTTGATCAGAAAAGTTATTCAAATAAATTAACCAAGTAAGTTGTTTAATTTTATTCTGTTTTTATTTGTTTATTTAATCAGATTTTATTTTTGTTTTTGTAACAAAATAAAATCTGTGGTTTTATTTATTTATTTACTATTTCGAGTTTGATTTTTGTAATCAAACATATTCTCTCATTTTCTTTATTTCTTTATATTCTTGTTGTTGTTTTGTACACAACAGAATTTAACTTAATTAAATACAGTGAAGATTGTCCAACATTTATTTCTATTCAACTTCATTTTTTATTCAAGTTTCTTTTCTATTCAACTTCCTTTTTATTTAATTTCCAAATAGATCGTTAAGGTATAATAGTTTCTGGATTGAACTTACATTTTTAATTTTATGCAACTTTCATTTTTATTTTTATTCAACTTCCATTTTTATTCAATTTTCTTTTCTATTAAAGTTCCTTTTTTATTTAATTTCCAAATAGATCGTTAAGGTATAGTGGTTTCTTTAATTAACTTCCATTTTTAATTTTGTGCAACTTCCATTTTTATTCAAGTTATTTTTCCATTCAACTTAATTTTTTATTTAATTTCCTAATAGATCGTTAAGGTATAGTGGTTTCTTGAATGAACTTCCATTTTTAATTTTCTGCAACTTCCATTTTTATTTTTATTCAACTTCCATTTTTATTCAATTTACTTTTCTATTAAACTTCCTTTTTTATTTAATTTCCAAATAGATCGTTAAGGTATTGTGGTTTCTTGAATGAACTTCCATTTTTAATTTTATGCAACTTCCATTTTTATTTTTATTCGACTTCCATTTTTATTCAAGTCATTTTTCTATTCAACTTCCATTTTTATTTAATTTCCAAATAGATCGTTAAGGTATAGTGGTTTCTTTAATGAACTTCCATTTTTAATTTTATGAAACTTCCATTTTTATTTTTCTTCAGCTTCCATTTTTATTCAAGTTATTTTTCTGTTCAACTTTCTTTTTTATTTAATTTCCATGTCACGACCCCAAACCACCCCTAGTAGTTTGGTGCCGTGATGGCCAGTAATCCGTAATTACCAAAGGCCAACTTTCAAAAAACTTAACACAATCAGAGTATAGATATAGGGGGCTCACAAATGCGGAAGCAGTAAATCAAATACAAGTAGTCCATAAGAGCAGTGCATAGATCCAATGTAATGGCATACATCCTTATAGCTCGAATACAACAAAGTAAAATACGTGTTACATCTTGATCAAAAGGCTTCTTGAGCCGACATATACAAAATACAGCAATTACAAGCCAAGAAGCATGATTTTCAAGATTCGCTGACATGAAATAAAAGGCATCGCCGACGTAAATACAAAAACAAAGCCGACATAAGCACGGATCCAAAACAAGCTTTCAAAACAGTCTAGGCGTCGCCGACGTCCTGCTCATCACCTACATATATATAGAGAGGGTGAGCTTGGATACTCAGTGAATGGTACTAGAAATAAAGGTTTTGCATGAATATAGCCGGAGTCATTCAAAACAAACGCATCAAACTTTATCAGGACAAGGAATGAACCGTATTCATCAATCAAATATCACAAGTCACAAGGGATGCTTACTGACATCGGGGAAGCAAGGGATGAACCGTATTCATCAATCAAGTATTACAAGTCTCAAAGGGTGCTTACTAACATCGGCGAAACACATCAAGCTCATCAAAACAAGGGCTGTACGATCCGTAATCGTTTAGTCAAAGGTACCACGAAAGTTTATAGTCCTCCAGCACAAGGGACTTGTGTTACTTAGGCCCGTTGCCCGATTTAACATAGCAAAACTGGTGTTACTTAGGCCCGTAGCCCGATTTAACATAGCAAAACTGGTGTTACTTAGGCCCGTAGCCCGATTTAACAAGGACCGTATCCTTTTATGCTTAGTGCTGCGAAAGTTTAGAGTCCTCCAACACAAGGGACTTTCCAAGAGAGGACCGTATCCTTTTATACTTAGTACTGCGAAAGTTTAGAGTCCTCCAGTACAAGGGACTTTTCAAGGTTAACATCAAACGAAGCTTATACTTGATACATCAAAATAGAGCTATTCATTCATGCTTAACAAATACTTTCGTCAAAACAAAGCAAAGCAAGATTTATCAAAACAAGTATAACATAGCTTTATCAATAATACCACTCACATAGTTTTCCTCGGATGCAGGCTCAAAGCAAAGATCAAAGTCCTACAATCACATAGCAAACCACATTCTCAAAACAAGCCTTATATGCATGCAAGTGATCTCGGCATTCTCACCAGATCCAAGTCAAAAACAAAGTAAAACATGTTGGGAGTTTGAGCACTGCTCCCGTCTCATGTAAACACACCGGGTACCACCCAGGCCCTTGCCGAGGTCCCACACATCCTTGCCGAGGGGTGGTCCCGCTGGCCTCATTCAAAAGCAAAGTCGGGAAAACCTGGGTTTCCCTTTGAAGAACATGCAGATCATGATGAACTTGATCATAAGAAAGATGAATGCAAGATCAAAACTCGTTACAAAAATCTGAGATTGCATGCCATGAGTTCAAAACATGGACCTGGGTACCCACACAAGAAAGTCATGCAGGAACAAACACAAAAACATGGCTTTCGTTCCAAACTTCCGGATCAAAACGGGACTTTTCTTTAAGAACACATGAAAACCATTTTCTCTTTTCAAAACCATCTTCAAATCGATGCATGACATGCAAAACAGATCCGATCATGCAATGCAGCTAGATAATCGATAACAACAAACAAAGTAGATCAAGATTCATACCCCAAAGCTCGAGTCTAACGGCTCAAACCACGAAGATCAAGCTTGGAAAATCTATTCTCACTCAAGAACTTCTCCTCCTTCTCTCTAGAGCTTCTCTCTCTAAAGGCAAAGATTTGAGACAAAATGATTTGTTTTAAGGTCTGCCGGCTGTCTTAACAAACAGCTCGGACACGTGGCGCTAACGGGTTGGTTCAACTCAAAAAGGTGATTGATTGATAAGACAAGTCTCTGACAAAGCGTATGCAGCAAGCTGGGTAGGACACATCGGCAAATAATGACATCGGCTCAAACAAGGATCCGGTAACAGGATAACAAAACATCGGCTAGGGAGGACGACACTTGACTAAGCTGTGCCACACCTTGGCCGGGGTGTGCCACATCTCGGCCTAGGCCATACCTGCCCGCGGACAAGGATCATCAAGTGCAAAACATCTCGGCAATAATGCCCGAGGTGAAGATGGGGGTCGACCAAGGTTCTAAAACAGTTCTAAGTACAAACGTTCAAAGGTGAGCTAGGTTCAAGGTAACCTCGGCCACACACATACACCGAACAAGGAATAAAACCACGCAAGCAATACAATCAAAACAAGGCAAGCAAATCCTTCCAATTATCATAACAGGGCAAGATCATGCAAGAATGTATGCAAGTATGACAAGTGTAAGGCGAGGGTTGTTACATTCCAAATATATGGTTAAGGTATAGTGGTTTCTGGATTGAACTTCCATTTTTAATTTTATGCAACTTTCACTTTTCTTTTTATTCAACTTCCATTTTTATTCAATTTACTTTTCTATTAAACTTACTTTTTAATTTAATTTCCAAATAGATCATTAAGGTATAGTTGTTTTTTAATGAACTTCCATTTTTAATTTTATGGAACTTCCATTTTTATTTTTATTCAGCTTGCATTTTTATTCAAGTTATTTTTCTATTTAACTTCCTTTTTTATTTAATTTCCAAATAGATCGTTAAGGTATAGTGGTTTCCTGAATTAACTTCCATTTTTAATTTTCTGCAACTTCCATTTTTATTTTTATTTAACTTCCATTTTTATTCAAGTTTCTTTTCTACTCAACTTCCTTTTTTATTTAATTTCAAAATTGATCGTCAAGGTATAGTGGTTTCTGGATTGAACTTCCATTTTTATTTTTATTCAACTTCCATTTTTATTCAATTTACTTTTCTATTAAACTTACTTTTTTATTTAATTTCTAAATATATCGTTAAGGTATAGTGGTTTCTTGAATGAACTTCCAATTTTAATTTTCTGTAACTTCCATTTTTATTTCTATTCAACTTCTTTTTTTATTCAAACTTCTTTTCTATTCAACTTCCTTTTTTATTTCATTTCCAAATAGATCGTTAAGGTATAATGGTTTCTGGATTGAACTTCCATTTTTAATTTTCTGCAACTTCCATTTTTATTTTTATTCGACTTCCATTTTAATTCAATTTACTTTTATATTCAACTTCCTTTTTTATTTAATTTCCAAAAAGATCGTTAAGGTATAGTGGTTTCTTGAATGAACTTCCATTTTCAATTTTCTGCAACTTTCATTTTTATTTTTATTTAACTTCCTTTTTCAATCAAGTTTCTTTTCTACTCAACTTCCTTTTTTATTTAATTTCCAAATAGATCGTTAAGGTATAGTGGTTTCTGGATTGAACTTCCATTTTTAATTTTATGCAACTTTCATTTTTATTTTTATTCAACTTCCATTTTTATTCAATTTACTTTTCTATTAAACTTTCTTTTTTATTTAATTTCAAATAGATCGTTAAGGTATAGTGGTATCTTGAATGAACTTCCATTTTTAATTTTATGCAACTTCCATTTTTATTTTTCTTCAACTTCCATTTTTATTCAAGTCATTTTTATATTCAACTTCCTTTTTTATTTTATTTCCAAATAGATCGTTAAGGTATAGTGGTTTCTTGCAAGAACTTCCAATTTCAATTTTCTGCAACTTCCATTTTTATTTTTATTTAACTTCCGTTTTCAATCAAGTTTCTTTTCTACTCAACTTCCTTTTTTATTTAATTTCCAAATAGATCTTTAAGGTATTGTGGTTTCTTGAATGAACTTCCATTTTTATTTTTATTCAACTTCCATTTTTATTCAATTTTCTTTTCTATTAAAGTTCCTTTTTTATTTAATTTCCAAATAGATCGTTAAGGTATAGTGGTTTCATGAATGAACTTCCATTTTTAATTTTATGCAACTTCTATTTTTATTTTTATTCGACTTCCATTTTTATTCAAGTCATTTTTCTATTCAACTTCCTTTTTTATTTAATTTCCAAATAAATCGTTAAGGTATAGTGGTTTCTTGAATGAACTTCCAATTTTAATTTTCTGCGACTTCCATTTTTATTTCTATTCAACTTCTTTTTTTATTCAAATTTCTTTTCTATTCAACTTCCTTTTTTATTTAATTTCCAAATAGATCGTTAAGGCATACTGGTTTCTGGATTGAACTTCCATTTTTAATTTTATGCAACTTTCACTTTTCTTTTTATTCAACTTCCATTTTTTTCAATTTACATTTCTATTCAACATCCTTTTTTATTCAATTTCGAAATAGATCGTCAAGGTTTAGTGGTTTTTTTTATGAACTTCCATTTTTAATATTATGGAACTTCTATTTTTATTTTTATTCTAGTTATTTTTCTATTCAACTTACTTTTTTATTTAATTTCCAAATAGATGGTTAAGGTATAGTAGTTTCTTGAATTAACTTCCATTTTTAACTATCTACAACTTCCATTTTTATTTCTATTCAACTTCTTTTTTTATTCAAACTTTTTTTCTATTCAACTTCCTTTTTTATTTAATTTCCAAATAGATCGTTAAGGTATAATGGTTTCTGGATTGAACTTCCATTTTTATTTTTATTCAACTTCCATTTTTATTCAACTTACTGTGCTATTAAACTTCCTTTTTTTACTTAATTTCCAAATAGATCGTTAAGGTATAGTGCTTTCTTGAATGAACTTCCAATTTTAATTTTCTGCAACTTCCATTTTTATTTCTATTCAACTTCTTTTTTTATTCAAACTTTTTTTCTATTCAACTTCCTTTTTTATTTAATTTCCAAATAGATCGTTAAGGTATAATGGTTTTTGGATTGAACTAACATTTTTAATTTTATACAACTTTCATTTTTATTTTTATTGAATTTCCATTTTTATTCAATTTTCTTTTCTATTAAAGTTCCTTTTTTTATTTAATTTCCAAATAGATCGTTAAGGTATAGTGGTTTCCTTAATGAACTTCCATTTTTAATTTTATGCAACTTCCATTTTTATTCTTAATCAAGTTATTTTTCTATTCAACTTCTTTTTTTATTTAATTTCCTAATAGATCGTTAAGGTATATTGGTTTCTTGAATGAACTTCCATTTTTAATTTTCTGGGACTTCCATTTTTATTTTAATTCAACTTCCATTTTTATTCAATTTACTTTTCTATTATACTTCCTTTTTTATTTAATTTCCAAATAGATCATTAATGTATAGTGGTATCTTGAATGAACTTCTAATTTGAATTTTATGCAACTTCCATTTTTATTTTTATTCGACTTCTATTTTTATTCAAGTCATTTTTCTATTCAACATCCTTTTTTATTTAATGTCCAAATAGATCGTTAAGGTATAGTGGTTTCTTGAATGAACTTCCATTTTTAATTTTCCGCAGCTTCCATTTTTATTTTTATTTAACTTCCTTTTTCATTCAAGTTTCTTTTCTACTCAACTTCCTTTTTTATTTAATTTCCAAATAGATCGTTAAGGTATAGTGGTTTCTGGATTGAGCTTCCATTTTTAATTTTGTGCGACTTTCATTTTTATTTTTATTCAATTTCCATTTTTAGTCAATTTACTTTTCTATTAAACTTCCTTTCTTATTTAATTTCCAAATAGATCGTTAAGGTATAGTGGTTTCTTGAATAAACTTCCATTTTTAATTTTCTGCAACTTCCATTTTGATTTTTATTCGACTTCCATTTTTATTCAAGTTATTTTTCTATTCGACTTCCATTTTTATTTAATTTCCAAATAGATCGTTACGGTATAGTGGTTTCGTGAATGAACTTCCATTTTTATTTTTCTGCAACTTCCATTTTTATTTTTATTTAACTTCCTTTTTCAATCAAGTTTTTTTTCTACTCAACTTCCTTTTTTATTTAATTTCCAAATAGATCGTTAAGGTATAGTGGTTTCTGGATTGAACTTCCATTTTTAATTTTATGCAAATTTCATTTTCATTTTTATTCAACTTCCATTTTTATTCAATTTACTTTTCTATTGAACTTCATTTTTTATTTAATTTCCAAATAGGTCGTTAAGGTATAGTGATTTTTTGAATGAACTTCCATTTTTAATTTTCTGCAACTTCCATTTTTATTTTTATTCGACTTCCATTTTTTTCAATTTAATTTCTATTCAACTTTCTTTTTAATTTAATCTCCAAATAGATCGATAAGGTATACTGGTTTCTGGATTGAAATTCCATTTTTCATTTTATGCAACTTTCACTTTTCTTTTTATTCAACTTCCATTTTTATTCAATTTACTTTTCTATTAGACTTCCCTTTTTATTTAATTTCCAAATAGATCGTTAAGGTATAGTGGTTTATTTAATGAACTTCCATTTTTAATTTTATGGAAATTTCAATTTTAATTTTCTGCAACTTCTTTTTTTTTCAAGCTTCTTTTCTATTCAACTTCCTTTTTTATTTAATTTCCAAATAGATCGTTAAGGTATGGTGGTTTCTGGATTGAACTTCCATTTTTAATTTTATGCAACTTTCATTTTTATTTCTATTCAACTTCCATTTTTATTCAATTTACTTTTCTATTAAACCTCCTTTTCTGTTTAATTTCCAAGTAGATCGTTAAGGTATATTGGTTTTCGAATGAACTTCCATTTTTAATTTTCTGCAACTTCCATTTTTATTTTTATTCTACTTCCATTTTTATTCAATTTACTTTTCTGTTCAACTTCCTTTTTTATTTAATTTCCAAATAGATTGTTAAGGTATAGTGGTTTCTTGAATGAACTTCTATTTTTAATTTTCTTCAACTTCAATTTTTACTTTTAGTTAACTTCCTTTGTTGTTCAGGTTTCTTTTCTACTCAACTTGTTTTTTTATTTAATTTCCAAATAGATCGTTAAGGTAGTGGTTTCTTGAATGAACTTCCATTTTTAATTTTCTCCAACTTCAATTTTTATTTTTAGTTAACTTCCTTTTTTGTTTAGGTTTCTTTTTTACTCAACTTCCTTTTTTATTTAATTTCCAAATAGATCGTTAAGGTATAGTGGTTTCTGGACTGAACCTCCACTTTTAATTTTTCGAAACTTCTATTTTTATTTCTATTCAACTACCATTTTTATTCAATTTACTTTTCTATTAAACATCCTTTTTTATTTAATTTCCAGATAGATCGCTAAGGTATAGTGGTTTCTTCAATGAACTTCCATTTTTAATTTTCTGCTACTTCCATTTTTAATTTAATTCGACTTCCATTTTTATTCAATTTACTTTTCTATTAAAATTCCTTTTCTATTTAATTTCCAAATAGATCGTTAAGATATACTGGTTTCTGGATTGAACATCGATTTTTAATTTTATGCAACTTTCACTTTTCTTTTTATTCAACTTCCATTTTTATTCAATTTACTTTTCTATTAAAATTCCTTTTTTATTTAATTTCCAAATAGATCGTTAAGGTATAGTAGTTTCTTTAATGAACTTCCATTTTCAATTTTATGGAACTTCCATTTTTATTTTTATTCAGCTTCCATTTTTATTGAAGTTATTTTTCTATTCAACTTCCTTTTTTTTTTTAATTTCCAAATTGATCGTTAAGGTATATTGGTTTCTTGAATGAACTTCCATTTTTAATTTTATGCAACTTCCATTTTTATTTTTATTCAACTTCCATTTTTATTCAATTTACTTTTCTATTAAACTTCCTTTTTTATTTAATTTCCAAATAGATCGTTAAGGTATAGTGGTTTCTTAAATGAACTTCCATTTTTAATTTCTGCAACTTCCATTTTTATTTTTATTTAACTTCCTTTTTTATTCATGTTTCTTTTTTGTCAACTTCCTTTTTTATTCAATTTCCAAATCGATCGTCAGGGTATAGTGGTTTCTGGAACTCCCATTTTTTTTTATTCAACTTCAATTTTTATTCAATTTACTTTTCTATTAAACTTTCTTTTTTATTTAATTTCCAAATATATCGTTAAGGTATAGTGGTTTCTTCAATGAACTTCCAATTTTAATTTTCTGCAACTTTCATTTTTATTTCTATTCAACTTCATTTTTTATTCAAGCTTCTTTTCTATTCAACTTCCTTTTTTATTTAATTTCCAAATAGATCGTCAATATAGCGATCCCGGGTTTACCCTTGTTGTACAGTGATCCGGACATGTGTCCGTGGATGTTGGTTGTTGTTTATTATCGTGTTTGCATCCTTTGTACTTTGTATATTGAGTTATGGGATGTGTTGGGCAGGTTTGTTACAGGTTGGTTGTGTTTGGGAGCCTAGTGTTGCTGCCCAGATTTTTGGTCCTTCGCTCGAGCGAGGAGTTTGTCGCTCGAGCGAGAGTAGTGTTGCGTCTGGTTCTGGACCTGAGAGTTGCCTTTCTTGGCTCAAGTGAGCTTCCTTCGCTCGAGCGGTGTGGGTTTTTCTTCGCTCGATCGAGAACTTCTTGGCTCGAGCGAGAGTTTTCTGTGTCTGGTCGCTCGAGCGACCAAGTCTTCGCTCGAGCAAGCGTGTTTTATATCAGCGGACAATAGCGTCTTAAACATCACTTTTTCAGTCCCTTTCTTTGAGCAAAACCTAAATCCGACACTCTCTCTCTCTAAACTTGCACTCTCTCTAAGATTTGATCTCCCTAGGGTGTGAATCTAGCCTAGGGCCTTTGTTAAAAAGATAGAGGGCGTTGAGGGCTTCGATTTAATCTGAAAAATTTTGGATTTGGAGCAAGTTGATCTTCGAGTCTTCATCTCCTTTGTGGCTTAAACTTCGAGGTAGGGATATCCTACTCCTCTCTATGGGTTTTGTCTTTAAATTTTGGTATTTTGAGATGTTGGGCTTGGTTTGGTAATTTTGTGAAAGTTTGGGGCTTTTGTGTAATTTTACAAAAGTTGGGGTTTTATTCATAATAAACCTAGATGCATGTTTGGCATGGAGAAATGGAATTGATGTTGAATCATTGATGAAAATGGGACCTAAGGGTTGAAATGGTAATTATGGAAAATGGCCTAATTACATTGTTTAATTAATTGGGATAATTAATGGTGAGAAATGAGGAAATGAAATGTTGATTGAATATCCATTTGTGCATTTATTTTCTGTTTAGAAATAACTGCTTTGGGCTATCGGTGGAGGATAGTCGTGATTGTTGTAGACAATGCATGATGATTAGGTAAACTGAAACTAATCAATGAAATGTGTCATGGAACTTGACGGTTGATAGAATACATTAACTGTATGTATTGGGTGATTGTATATAGAACCAATGTGTTTATATACATTATGTGTAGAGGAGGAGATAAGGGATGTACTCCGCGGTTTAGGGGAAGATAGGGGATGTACCTCTAAACCGGATAGTATTGGGAGAAGATAGGGGATGAACTCCGTAGACATAGCTCATATGCTTGTCTAGAGAAGTGAAGATAGAGCTTATATGCTTATCTGTGAATGTGGGATATTGTTGTTATACATATCTGTTGAGAATGTGGATATAGTTTTTATGCTTATCTAAATGTGAGATATAGTTTTTATACATATCTGTGGAAATGATGATAGAGCTAGCATGCTTATCTGTTGAAAAAGGGAAAATGAAAGGTAACTTAGACTCATAAGTTGTAAGACATAAATATGTGATTTATGTGATTGTATCAGTGTTGGCCATCTATCAATTGCTAATATTTTAGTCATTGCTCATGGTTGGTTTAGTGTATTTCTACTGGGCTGTGGCTCACCGTATAAGGGAATATCATTTTCAGGTGCAGGAAGCATGCCACCTCCAAGGACATAGCTGGGAGGCTAGTGGCGGACATACTTTTGTCGCTTAACTTTTGATGTATTACATGTAACTTCAAGCCTAGGGCTTAACGTGTAAACGAGTTAGTACTCTTTGTTGTAACCAAGTGTTAACTTGGAAAGCTGTAAGCCCGTAGGGCATTTTGTTTTGATGTTAACATGTAATGCTTATGTAATGGAACTCTAATGAATAAAAGAATGTGGTTAGTTTATATGTAAATGCATGTCTTATCTGATGGGTTTATTGTTGTTATTTTGAGGGCGTTACAGTTAAGGTATAATGGTTTTTGGATTGAACTTACATTTTTAATTTCATGCAACTTTCATTTTTATTTTTATTCAACTTCCATTTTTATTCAATTTTCTTTTCTATTAAAGTTCCTTTTTTTATTTAATTTACAAATAAACGTTAAGGTATAGTGGTTTCTTTAATGAACTTCCACTTTTAATTTTGTGTAACTTCCATTTTTATTTTTATTCAACTTCCATTTTTATTCAAGTTATTTTTCTATTCAACTTCCTTTTTTATTTAATTTCCTAATAGATCGTTAAGGTATAGTGGTTTCTTGAATGAACTTCCATTTTTAATTTTCTGCAACTTCCATTTTTATTTTTATTCAACTTCCGTTTTTATTCAATTTACTTTTCTATTAAAATTCCTTTTTTATTTAATTTGAAATAGATCGTTAAGGTATAGTGGTATATTGAATGAACTTCCATTTTTAATTTTATGCAACTTCCATTTTTATTTTTATTTGACTTCCAATATTATTCAAGTCATTTTTATATTCAACTTCCTTTTTTATTTTATTTCCAAATAGATCGTTACGGTATAGTGGTTTCTTGAATGAACTTCCATTTTCAATTTTCTGCAACTTCCATTTTTATTTTTATTTTTATTGAACTACCTTTTTCAATCTAGTTTTTTTTCTACTCAACTTCTTTTTTTATTTAATTTCCAAATACATCGTTAAGGTATACGGGTTTCTGGATTAAACTTCCATTTTTAATTTTATGCACCTTTCATTTTTATTTTTATTCAACTTCAATTTTTATTTAATTTACTTTTCAATTAAACCTCCTTTTCTGTTTAATTTCAAATAGATCGTTAAGGTATATTGGTTTTCGAATGAACTGCCATTTTTAATTTTCTGCAACTTCCATTTTTATTTTTATTCGACTTCCATTTTAATTCAATTTACTTTTATATTCAACTTCCTTTTTTATTTAATTTCCAAAAAGATCGTTAAGGTATAGTGGTTTCTTGAATGAACTTCCATTTTCAAATTTCTGCAACTTCCATTTTTATTTTTATTTAACTTCCTTTTTTATTTAATTTCCAAATCGATCGTTAAGGTGTAGTGGTTTTTGGATTGAACTTCCATTTTTAATTTTATGCATCTTTCATTTTTATTTTTATTCAACTTCTATTTTTATTCAATTTACTTTTCTATTAAACTTCTTTTCTTATTTAATTTCCAAATACGTCGTTAAGGTATAGTGGTTTCTTGAATGAACTTCCATTTTTAATTTTCTGCAACTTCCATTTTTATTTTTATTCGACTTCCATTTTTTTTTCAATTTACTTTTCTATTCAACTTCCTTTTTAATTTATTTTCCAAATAGATCGATAAGGTATACTGGTTTCTGGATTGAACTTCCATTTTTAATTTTATGCAACTTTCACTTTTCTTTTTATTCAACTTCCATTTTTATTCAATTTACTTTTCTATTAAACTTCCTTTTTTATTTAATTTCGAAATAGATCGTTAAGGTATAGTGGTTTATTTAATGAACTTCCATTTTTAATTTTATGGAACTTCATTTTTAATTTTATGGAACTTCCAATTTTAATTTTCTGCAACTTTTTTTTTTCAAGCTTCTTTTCTGTTCAACTTCCTTTTTTATTTAATTTCCAAATAGATCGTTAAGGTATAGTGGTTTCTGGATTGAACTTCCATTTTTAATTTTATGCAACTTTCATTTTTATTTCTATTCAACTTCCATTTTTATTCAATTTACTTTTCTATTAAACCTCCTTTTCTGTTTAATTTCCAAATAGATAGTTAAGGTATATTGGTTTTCGAATAAACTTCCATTTTTAATTTTCTGCAACTTTCGTTTTTATTTTTATTCTGCTTCCATTTTTATTCAATTTACTTTTCTATTCAACTTCGTTTTTTATTTAATTTTCAAATACATCGTTAAGGTATAGTGGTTTCTTGAATGAACTTACATTTTTAATTTTCTCCAACTTCAATTTTTATTTTTAGTTAACTTCCTTTTTTGTTCAGGTTTGTTTTCTACTCAACTTCCTTTTTTATTTAATTTCCAAATAGATCGTTAAGGTATAGTGGTTTCTGGACTGAACTTCCATTTTTAATTTTCCGCAACTTCTGTTTTTATTTCTATTCAACTTCCATTTTTATTCAATTTACTTTTCTATTAAACATCCTTTTTTATTTAATTTCCAATTAGATCGCTAAGGTATAGTGGTTTCTTCAATGAACTTCCATTTTTAATTTTCTGCAACTTCCATTTTTAATTTTATTCGACTTCCATTTTTATTCAATTTACTTTTCTATTAAAATTCCTTTTTTATTTAATTTCCAAATAGGTCGTTAAGGTATACTGGTTTCTGGATTGAACTTCGATTTTTAATTTTATGTAACTTTCACTTTTCTTTTTATTCAACTTCCATTTTTATTCAATTTACTTTTCTATTAAAATTCCTTTTTTATTTAATTACCAAATAGATCGTTAAGGTATAGTAGTTTCTATAGCAGTCCCGGTATTTCCTGTTGTTGTTTAACTGTAATCTGGACTCGGTTCCGTAGATTCGTTGTTGTCTTATCCTCATTTCTATCCCTTACTCTTTTAATTAGAGTTTTGGGTTGTGTTGGGCAAGTTGGGAATAAGTTGGTCGTGTTTTTAAAACTTAGAAATTTTGCCCAGGTTTTGGTCTCTCCGCTCGAGCGGCGATTTGACGCTCAAGCGGGATTTTGTTGTTGCCTCTCCGCTCGAGCGGCAGTTTGGACGCTCGAGTATGAATTTCCTTCTCTCAGCATTTTAGACATCTACAGAATATTCTGGGAGAGTGCATCCGGCGCTCGAGCGGATCTTGTGATGCTCGAGCGTGAACCTGTGTCTGACGCTCGAGCGGGGCATTCTACGCTCGAGCGGGCCTGTTTTTATATCAGTCCGTGAAATCACTTTTTTGATCACTTTCTGATTTCCTTTCTCTCTCTTACTTTTTCAAAACCTCCATTGGAGAGCACCTCACTCTAAAACCCTAACTTCTCTCTTAGGATTGATCTAGTAGGAGTTGTTTTATAGCGACCCCGGTCTTTTCCCATTTGATTATTGTATCCGGACTTAGGTTCCGTAGATTCCGTCATTGTATAATTGTTGTTGTCATTCATTATTTTCTTATTTTGAGTCTTGGGTTGTGTTGGGAAGTTTTGGAGCAGGTTGGTTGAGCTTAGGAACCAAGTCTAGTTGCCCAGATTTTGGCTTGTCCGCTCGAGCGGGGAATTGGACGCTCGAGCGGGGAATACACCTATCCAGTATGTCCTGTGTAGTGTTGGCCGCTCGAGCGGGGGATTGGACGCTCGAGCAGGAAGTCGTGAGTGACGCTCGAGCGGGGAGTTGGGCGCTCGAGCGGGGACCTGTCTGCAAAAACTTCTGGGAGAGTGCATTCGCCGCTCGAGCGGGAGTTTGGCCGCTCGAGCGGGAGTCTGTGAGTGGCGCTCGAGCGGGGGTTTCCACGCTCGAGCGGGGCGACGAGTATAAAAATTCGAGATCCGACTTTCAGGATCATTTTTTCATCTCCTTTTTTATTTTAAAACCCTAGAACCGTCTTCTCCCTCTCCCTACACACCTTCTCTCTTAGGTTTGATCTACTTAGAGTGTATTTCTACCTTAGATCCTTTATTAAAAAGTTAGAGTAAGTTGAGGGCTTCGTTTTAATCTGAGAAACTTGGGATTTGGAGCACGTTGGTCTTTGGTCTTCATCTCCATTTTCTCCATACGGGTTATTTTCTTCGAGGTAGGGATTTCCTACTCCATTTTATAGGTTTTGTTCTAAGCTTTGGTAATTTGATATGTTAGGGATACTTTGGTAAATTTTGGGAAAAACCCTAGTTGTATTATTGAATTAATTTGTATAAGTAATTCATGGAATTGGGAAAAGATGGTTAAATTCATGGAATTGGGGAATTCATCGGTTAAATAGCATAATTGGGTAATTGGAATCATTTGTCTATTGAATTGTTGACATAGTTATTTTCAGTTTAGAAATAACTGTTTTGGGCTATCGGTGGAGGATAGTGTGATTGTTGTAGACATTGCATGTGGATTAGGAATAACTGAAACTAATCACATTGGTTAAGTCATTAATTTTGACTATGGCATTGATACAGAAAATACGTGTATTGATTGAGCATTGCATTTGCATACATTGTTTTGTGTGTGGGAGGAGATAGGGGATGTACTCCACGGTTTAGAGGAAGATAGGGGATGGACCTCTAAACCGGATTTTTGTTTGGGAGGAGATAGGGGATGGACTCCATTAGCATCACTTTTATGTGTGCTTATTTATATAGAAGTGTTTTATTGATACAGCACTAAAATGTGTATCAATCTGGAAGTATGAAGTGTTTTGATTTGAGCTTGAGTCTCATTTGTTTGTTGATATTGGAAGAATGTGAATACGATATATATAATTCACTGTTGTAAGCTTGGCCAGGTTATGAGCCATGTTGATAAAGTTGGAAAGTAAAACGTGTCTTAGACAATAGTGTCATGAGACTGTAAAATGAAGTAATTGATTATCTTGGTTAACCATCTGTTGAATGCTATTGCTTTATTCATTGCTTATATGTGGTTTAGTATATTTCTGCTTGGCTGTGGCTCACCCTTTATGGGAACATCATTTTCAGGTTCAGGTGATAAGCTACCTCCAAGGACTTAGCTTTGAAGGACTTGGATTCTGAAGACTATTTTTAGTTGTTTTCTTTTATTTGTTAGTACATGTAAACACTCAAGCCTAGGGTTTTAATTGTAATTGAGTTAGAACTCATACTTTTGTGTCCAAGTGTTGGCTTGGAAAGATGTAAGCATGTAGGGCATTTAATTTGATGTTACATGTAATGCTTTTGTTTAGTAAGACTCTGATGAATATCATAATGAATTATCAAAATGTTTTCTTTAAATATTGCATGTCAATGATGTAAATATAATGGGTTCATTTTGAGGGCGTTAGAACTTAGTATCAGAGCGTACCGGGTTTGAATACTTTGGGTACGTGGGAAGTGATTAGTATCACATTGGGTTCGTCTCGTTTGATAGAGACTTAGTGTAATATTATATGCTTATGTGATAACATGTTTATGTGATTATGTGGGTATGGAATGTAGTTTCTAGGATGATGATTGGACCCTTGAGTTTCTAGTAGTCTTGTTGGAAAGGCACTTGATCACTGCTGCTTCCAACCGGAACTATAGTAATGCATTGGGACTATCATTATCCGGGAATGAAATTCGTAGGTGCTTATGTGATTATATGCTTACGTGGAATGAATTATTGTTGTCCATTGCATTAGGACGCGAGTGTTTAGCTTCGGCACATTTATTAATGTGCTAATGTCTTTGTCTCCTTTATTAGGATGTCAGGACGAGGACGAGGACGCGGTAGGCGTGGTAGGCCGGGTAGGCAGGAGGTGCCGGTGCCAGAGGAGATTCCGGCAGTTCAAGAGGGAATTGGCCTGGCCAATGTGGCCGAGCCAGTAGGCCAGCAGGCTATGGGCGCTCTAGCCCGAGAGATAGCAGGGGCATTCAGGGAGTCAGTAGGCATTCTCAGAGCTGAGAATCAAGCTCAAGCTGTTATTGCAGATGCAGGACCTTCCTTTCTGAAGAGGGAGTTCTTCCGGTCTAATCCGGATGAATTTGTGGGTGATCCAAAAGAGCCGCTTAAGGCAAATGAATGGCTCGAACAGAGAACGAAGACGTTTGAGATGCTTGGCATCGAAGACGAGGGGTTGAAGGTGACCTTGGCATCATTCCAGTTGAAGGGGGATGCGGGTCAGTGGTGGAAGTTCACTAAGGGGCGTATAGGAGGTACATGGGAGGCTTTTGTGAATGCTTTCCAGGAGAAGTTCTTATCTCCAACAGTTAGGGAGAAGCTGAGAGACCAGTTCTGCCAGCTTAAGCAGTCGAGTTCTTCAGTGGCCGAGTTTGAGGCTGCATTTACTAGTTTGTCCAGGTTTGCACCTGAGTTGGTGGCGTCTGAGGAACGCCGTTGTATTGAGTTTGAGAAGAAGTTGAGGCGTGGCCTCAAGCTGAGAGTTGGGGGAACTATGATTCGGGATTATGGGCGTATGGTTGATGCTGCAGCCCACATGGAAATTATGATGCAGGAGGAGGAGGAAGGACAGAAGGG
The DNA here is from genome assembly GCF_055761805.1 of Camellia sinensis. Classification (NCBI taxonomy): domain Eukaryota; kingdom Viridiplantae; phylum Streptophyta; class Magnoliopsida; order Ericales; family Theaceae; genus Camellia; species Camellia sinensis. The sequence continues at coordinate 6,872,199 of NC_138962.1, read as the reverse complement.
CTCCAAGAGGAGTCAGGATGGGCAGAGTGATGGTAGGAGACAAAAGGGTTTTAATCCTCAGCAGTCTCAGGGTAGCTTTTCTAGATCGACTTTTCCTGTGCCGAGTGCTAGTTCGGGGAAAGGCAGTCAGGGAGATATTACCGGTTTCAAGTGTGGCCAGCTGGGCCACAAGTCTCCAGTTTGTCCTCAGAGGGGAGGAGTGCAGAGAGCAGCATCATCTTCGGCTCGATCTCAGAGCCAGAGTCAGGGTAGAGGCCAGCCACTCTCGTGTTATCAGTGCGGTCAGCCAGGGCATATGAAGAGGAATTGCCCGCAGTTGGGTGGCACACCTGGTGCATCTGGTTTGAGGCAGATTCAGGGTCAACAGCCAGTTCAGTCGGGTCAGGCCTCGAGGGCCAATCAGGGGGCTTCATCGTCTCAGTCGGTGCAGCAATCTTATGCTCCTAGGGGTGAGCAGGTTGATCAGAGGTCTTCTGGGCGCGTGTATGCTGTTACCGCGCAGGATCTTGTACCGGCTCCATCTGTTGTGAGAGGTACTTTCTTGTTTTGCAACTCGATTGCTAATGTTTTGATTGATACGGGTGCATCTCATTCCTTTGTGTCTGCTGCATTTGCATCTGTTTTGGAGTTGGAGTTAGCACAGTTAGCATCTCCTATTTGTGTAGTGTCGCCTCTTGGGGGTGAATTGATTTTGAAACACGGTGTTAGGGGTTGTGATATAGAGGTTGATTACCATAGAATCCCTTTTTCCTTTGTAGTTATGCCTATGAGAGGTTTCGATGTTATTTTGGGTATGGACTGGTTATCGTCATACCGGGCAGTTATTGATTGCTACCGCCAGAGAGTCACTTGTTGTACCGTGAATGGTGAGTGTTTTCATTTTCTGGGGGACCGTGTTGGTAGTGTTTTGCCACCGGGGTATGTTCCGCGAGGACGGAGTGAGCTTAGTGGTCTACTTGCTAATCTTTCGATTAGTGAGGACGGTGAGACTTAGATTGTGTTGCCAAGGGTGGTGTGTGAGTACTCGGACGTTTTTCCCGAGGATCTTGTTGGTTTGCCACCGCATTGAGAGATTGAGTTCTCTATTGACCTGGTGCCCGGCACGGCGCCGATTCCTATGGCACCTTATCGTTTTGCCCCAGCCGAGTTAGTTGAGTTGAAGATTCAGCTCCAGGAGTTGCTAGACAAGGGTTTTATACGTCCTAGTGTTTCGCCGTGGGGAGCACCAGCCCTCTTTGTTAAAAAGAAAGGTGGTGCTTTGAGACTGTGTATAGATTACCGGAAATTGAATCGGGCTACAGTTAAGAATAAGTACCCTATGCCCCGTATAGATGATCTGTTCGATCAGTTGAAAGGTTCCCGTTGTTTCTCGAAGATAGACTTGAGATCAGGTTATCATCAGTTGAGAGTCAGGGAGGAGGATATTCCAAAGACGACATTCCGTACGCGGTATGGCCACTATGAGTTTTTGGTGATGCCATTTGGGCTCACCAATGCACCGGCAGTATTTATGGATTTGATGAACCGGATATTCCGGGAATTTCTAGATCGTTTTGTAGTCGTCTTCGTGGACGACATCCTTATCTATTCACCTTCAGAGGAAGAGCACGAGGAACACTTGAGGGTGGTGCTTGATTTACTTAGAGCCCATCAGCTTTATGCTAAGTTTGGGAAGTGTGAGTTCTGGCTAGAGGAGGTGAAGTTCTTAGGCCATGTAATTTCTAGGGAAGGGGTGTCTGTTGATACATCCAAGACAGAGGCAGTGAAAGATTGGGTACAGCCTAAGAGTGTGTTTGAGATCCACAATTTTCTGGGATTAGCTGGGTATTATCGCCGGTTTGTAAGAGATTTCTCCAAATTAGCTTCGCCTTTGACTAGATTGACTCGGAAGGGAGTCAAATTTGTTTGGAGTGAGACTTGTGAAAAGTCGTTCCAGGAGTTGAAAGTTAGACTGACCACTGCTCCAGTCTTGATTATTCCGGAGAGAGGGTTGGGTTATGCAGTCTATTGTGACGCCTCACGAGAGGGTCTTGGTTGTGTGTTGATGCAAGAGGGGAAAGTGGTTGCCTATGGCTCACGTCAGTTAAAAGTTCACGAGAAGAATTACCCTACGCATGATTTAGAGTTAGCAGCTGTGATATTTGCCTTGAAGAATTGGAGGCATTATCTTTATGGTGAGAGATTTGAGGTATTCTCGGATCATAAGAGTCTGAAATATTTGTTTACACAGAAAGATTTGAACTTAAGGCAGAGGAGGTGGATGGAGTTCATAGAGGATTATGACTTTGAGTTGCATTATCATCCGGGAAAGGCCAATGTGGTGGCCGACGCCCTTAGCAAGAAACCTGTTGGTGACATAGCTAGTATAGCCATCCGAGAGTGGGAGATGTTAGGTGCACTTGGAGAGTTTGATTTGCTTCTGGGCGAATCCATTGAGGCTGCGGCCTTGTTTTCTGTTGTTGCGCAACCTACACTTGTGACTCGAGTGTTAGAGGCTCAGAGGGGCGACCTTGAGGTAGAATCTCTCTGTGAGAAGATTTCCGGTGGGAAGGTTGAGAAGGGTTTGACGGTATATTCCGACCTGAGTGTGAGATACCGAGACCGTCTGTTTGTGCCGGAGTCTTGCCGGGAGGAGGTACTCCGAGAGTTTCATCATTCACGTCTTGCGGTGCATCCGGGGGGCACTAAGATGTATCGGGATTTGGGTCGCCAGTTCTGGTGGCGGGGTATGAAGAGAGATGTGGCAGCTTTCGTATCTAAGTGCCTTACTTGTCAGCAAGTGAAGGCTGAACATCAGAGGCCAGCGGGTTTGTTGCAACCCTTGCCTATTGCTGAGTGGAAGTGGGAACACGTCACTATGGACTTCGTTGTGGGTCTTCCGAGGACTCAGCGGGGTAGTGATGCTATTTGGGTGGTTGTAGACCGGTTGACTAAGTCGGCGCACTTCATTCCTATGCGCGTGAGAGATTCGGTAGATCATCTTGCCGACTTGTACATTCGGGACATAGTGAGGTTACACGGGGTTCCAGTGACGATTGTCTCGGATAGAGATCCTCGTTTTACTGCCAGGTTGTGGCAGAGTTTGCAGAGTGCCTTAGGCACTAAGTTGACCTTTAGCACGGCTTATCATCCTCAGACTGACGGACAGTCCGAGCGTACTATTCAGATACTTGAGGATATGCTTCGGGGTTGTGTTCTAGACTTTAGTGGGTCGTGGGAGAGGCACTTGCCGTTGGTAGAGTTTGCCTACAACAACAGTTTCCAGTCTAGTATCGGTATGGCACCATTTGAGGCCTTGTATGGCCGACCGTGTAGATCTCCTGTTTGTTGGGCTGAGGTGGGTGATGCACCTCTGTTGGGTCCGGAGTTGGTGAGGGAAACGACGGAGAAGGTTGAGCTTATCCGTAAGAGGCTTGTTACAGCCCAGAGTCGTCAGAAATCTTATGCCGACCGTAGGAGGAGACCCTTGGTGTTTGTGGTGGGTGATCATGTCTTTCTGAAGATATCACCTAGACGGGGTTTGATGAGGTTTGGGAAGAGTGGGAAGTTGTCCCCTCGGTTCATTGGTCCGTTTGACATCCTCATGTCGATTTGTAATCTAGTATTTAGATTTTGTAATATTGTTAAACTTAAGAGCTTTACATATGTCTTAAGTTGTAAAACGTGAGTATGTTTTGATAAATGGGTGTGTCTTGAAACTTGCTTCATTGTAGAAGTTTAGTGTAACATTGCATCTGTTGAGTACATCGTTGAATGTGTTGTTTATATCATGCGATTGAATATGATATGGGAAATGTTAACATTAAAAGGAATAATCCATAATAATGATACAGGTTGAAATATATGTTGTTTTATATATATTGTGAGATACCCCTTGATAAAGAGATGAAGTGACCAGTATTGGGTCAAGTTGTTTATTGTTGTTATACAATATCTTTGAGAATTGAGAAAAACTTGTTTTTATTTACAAACTTATGCTTAATTTCGGGGACGAAATTCTTTTAAGGGGGGGAGGTTATAGCGACCCCGGTCTTTTCCCATTTGATTATTGTATCCGGACTTAGGTTCCGTAGATTCCGTCATTGTATAATTGTTGTTGTCATTCATTATTTTCTTATTTTGAGTCTTGGGTTGTGTTGGGAAGTTTTGGAGCAGGTTGGTTGAGCTTAGGAACCAAGTCTAGTTGCCCAGATTTTGGCTTGTCCGCTCGAGCGGGGAATTGGACGCTCGAGCGGGGAATACACCCATCCAGTATGTCCTGTGTAGTGTTGGCCGCTCGAGCGGGGGATTGGACGCTCGAGCGGGAAGTCGTGAGTGACGCTCGAGCGGGGAGTTGGGCGCTCGAGCGGGGACCTGTCTGCAAAAACTTCTGGGAGAGTGCATTCGCCGCTCGAGCGGGAGTTTGGCCGCTCGAGCGGGAGTCTGTGAGTGGCGCTCGAGCGGGGGTTTCCACGCTCGAGCGGGGCGACGGGTATAAAAATTCGAGATCCGACTTTCAGGATCATTTTTTCATCTCCTTTTTTATTTTAAAACCCTAGAACCGTCTTCTCCCTCTCCCTACACACCTTCTCTCTTAGGTTTGATCTACTTAGAGTGTATTTCTACCTTAGATCCTTTATTAAAAAGTTAGAGTAAGTTGAGGGCTTCGTTTTAATCTGAGAAACTTGGGATTTGGAGCACGTTGGTCTTTGGTCTTCATCTCCATCTTCTCCATACGAGTTATTTTCTTCGAGGTAGGGATTTCCTACTCCATTTTATAGGTTTTGTTCTAAGCTTTGGTAATTTGATATGTTGGGGATACTTTGGTAAATTTTGGGAAAAACCCTAGTTGTATTATTGAATTAATTTGTATAAGTAATTCATGGAATTGGGAAAAGATGGTTAAATTCATGGAATTGGGGAATTCATCGATTAAATAGCATAATTGGGTAATTGGAATCATTTGTCTATTGAATTGTTGACATAGTTATTTTCAGTTTAGAAATAACTATTTTGGGCTATCGGTGGAGGATAGTCGTGATTGTTGTAGACATTGCATGTGGATTAGGAATAACTGAAACTAATCACATTGGTTAAGTCATTAATTTTGACTATGGCATTGATACAAAAAATACGTGTATTGATTGAGCATTGCATTTGCATACATTGTTTTGTGTGTGGGAGGAGATAGGGGATGTACTCCACGGTTTAGAGGAAGATAGGGGATGGACCTCTAAACCGGATTTTTGTTTGGGAGGAGATAGGGGATGGACTCCATTAGCATCACTTTTATGTGTGCTTATTTATATAGAAGTGTTTTATTGATACAGCACTAAAATGTGTATCAATCTGGAAGTATGAAGTGTTTTGATTTGAGCTTGAGTCTCATTTGTTTGTTGATATTGGAAGAATGTGAATACGATATATATAATTCACTGTTGTAAGTTTGGCCAGGTTCTGAGCCATGTTGATAAAGTTGGAAAGTAAAACGTGTCTTAGACAATAGTGTCATGAGACTGTAAAATGAAGTAATTGATTATCTTGGTTAACCATCTGTTGAATGCTATTGCTTTATTCATTGCTTATATGTGGTTTAGTATATTTCTGCTGGGCTGTGGCTCACCCTTTATGGGAACATCATTTTCAGGTTCAGGTGATAAGCTACCTCCAAGGACTTAGCTTTGAAGGACTTGGATTCTGAAGACTATTTTTAGTTGTTTTCTTTTATTTGTTAGTACATGTAAACACTCAAGCCTAGGGCTTTAATTGTAATTGAGTTAGAACTCATACTTTTGTGTCCAAGTGTTGGCTTGGAAAGATGTAAGCCTGTAGGGCATTTAATTTGATGTTACATGTAATGCTTTTGTTTAGTAAGACTCTGATGAATATTATAATGAATTATCAAAATGTTTTCTTTAAATATTGCATGTCAATGATGTAAATATAATGGGTTCATTTTGAGGGCGTTACATGTTTTCTCACCTTGGGCCTTTACAAAAGTTGTGTTGATCGTCGAGGGCTATCTTTTAATCTCAAAATTTCGGGATTTGGAGCATTTTCGTTTCTTCATCTTCTTCGTTGAGCCCCATCATTCGAGGTAGGGATAACCTACTCCATCTTATGAACTTTGTCTTTGAATTTTAGCATTTTGATATGTTGGGGGTTATTGGGTAATTTTGAGAAAGTTTGGGCCTTTGTGTAATTTCACAAAAGTTGGGTTTTATATATATAAACCTATATGCATGTTAGGCATAGAGAAATGAGAACAATGTTGTGACATTGATGGAAATGGAACCTTAGGGTTGTCTTGTGATTTATGGTAATTTGTCCTAATTGGAAATAAATTAATGCATATAATTAATTGAAGAAAACGAGGAATTGAATTGAAAATGTTGAAATTGGGAATGTATGGGACTAAGAGTGTAGTCGAATCTTTCATTGCTCATCTAATTGAATGTTGATATATTATCCATTTGTGCATTTATTTCCTGCTTAGAAATAATTGCTTTGGGCTACCGGTGGAGGGTAGTGTTGATTGTTGTAGACAATGCATGATGATTAGGCAAACTAAAACTAATCAGTTGGATGCGTCATAGAGCATGACGGTTGATTGAATACATTAACTTTATGTGTTGGTTGATTGCGCATATGGCTAATGTGTTTATATGCGTTATGTGTAGACAGTTGATGAAATACATTAACTTTTTGTAATGATTGATTGCGTATGTGATTCTGTGTTTATATGCATTACTTGTGTATGAGAGGAGATAAGGGATGTACTCTACGGTTTAGGGGAAGATGGGGGATGTACCTCTAAGCTGGTTAATGGTTTAGGGGAAGATGGGGGATGTACCTCTAAACTGGTTGATGGTTAAGGGAAGATGGGGGATGGACCCAGGGATGTAGCTCATATGCTCACCCATTGAAGTGTTGATACAGCTCATATGCTTATCTGTTGTAGTAGTGATATAGCTCATATGCTTATCTGTTGAAGTATTGATATAGCTCATATGCTTATCTGTTGTAGTGATGATATAGCTCATATGCTTATCTATTGAAAAGTTGGTTTGATTTGATATAACACTAAAATGTATGTCATCATCATTTGTGAAGTATGGAAGTAGTTTATGTGTTATTGATACAACACCAAAATGTGTATCCATCTTGAATTTCGAAGATGTTCCCGTGATGAACTATAATCTCATCAAATGTTTTGGCCAGAGTACTGAACCTTGTTTTCAAACTCAAAGTTGAATAAGAAATGGAAGGTGAATTGTAACCTAGACTTGATCGTCATGGAACTGTAATAAGATGTAAATGGAAGTATAAGTGTTGACCATTTATCAACTGTTAATCTTTTAGTCATTGTTCATAGTTGGTTTAGTATATTTCTACTGGGCTGTGGCTCACCCTATATGGGATACCATTTTCAGGTACATGAAGCATGCCACCTCCAAGGACATCGCTTGGGAGGCTAGAGGCAGGCAGACGTTTGTGGTTTGTTATCTTTGTTGTATTATATGTAATTTCAAGCCAAGGGCTTAAACGTGTATTTGAGTTAGTACTCTCCTCTTTGCAACCAAGTGTTAGCTTGGAAAGTTGTAAGCCCATAGGGCATTTGATTCTATTGTTAACATGTAATGCTTCCGGTAAAGAATTACTCTGTGGAATAGAACGATTATTGTTTCTTATATCAATGCATGTCTAAATTGATGAGTTAAAATGTTTACTTTTATTGGGGCGCTACAACTTGGTATCAGAGCGTACCGGGTTCGAAAACTTTGGGTACGTGGGAAGTGATTAGAATCACAATGGGTTTGTCTCGCTTGATAGAGACTTAGATGTAATGTTATGTGCTTAGGTGATAACATGTTTATGTGACTATTTGGGTATGGGATTTAGTTTCTAGGATGTTGATTGGATCCTTGGGTTTCTGGGAGTTCTGTTGGAAAGGCACTTGATCAATGCTGTTTCGGACCGGAACTCTAGTAACGCCTCGGGACTATCATTATCCGGAAATGAAATTCGTAAGTGCTTATGTGTTTATGTGCTTACGTGGAGTGAATTATAATTGTCCAAGCATTAGGACGCGAGTGTCTAGTTTCGGTACAGTTATGAATGTGCTAATATCCTTTGTTACTTTTACTAGGATGCCTAGGCGAGGAAGTTGTGATTTCCCTCCTTCCGTTCGGGAAGAGTTGCGGAAACAGTTTGTGGAGTTACGCCAAGGTACTACACCTTTGGTGCGGTTTGAAAGATGGTTTGCTAACCTGTCAAGGTTTGCTCCAGAATTGGTGGAGACGGAGGAATTGCGTTGTTTTGAGTTTGAGAGTAAGCTGCGTGACGACATCCGTGATAGGATTGCGGGGTCTTGGCATAGAAGTTATAGGGTGCTTGTTGAGGCGGCCGCCCATGTAGAGGCTGCGGTGCTAGCAATGGGGTTTAAACTCGCAGCAGGGAGGTCGGGCTAGAACTACCCATCCAGTGTCGGATTTGGGTTCGGGAGAAAGTAAACAGAGGGGCGTCATTTGTTTCAGATGTGGTCTGCTGGGCCACAAGGTTTCGGTTTGCCCACAGAGGAAGGGGGCTGGTTTGACAATTCGACCAGTAGTAGCACCACCAGAATCTTTTGGTTAGCCAAATTTTGGGCCGACCGAACGCACTGTGGGGAGGCAGTTGTTGGGATCCCCACCAGCTCAGACTTTGCACCAGTCGCTTATCCGGGATCCACTTGCTTGCTGGGTGTGTAAGCAGCAGGGCCATCTTAAACGTTCCTGTACCCAGCCGGGGACTTCTTTGAGAGTTTTGCAACCGAGTCAGGTCCAGCCTTATCCGACTGGTCAGGACCAATACTGTCTTGGGGGACAGTCAGGCCAGATCTCGAGGGCCACAGGAGAGTCGAGTTCACAAGTCCCACTTGGGAAAGTCCGCAGTTGTTCCAAATGTGGCCAGTTGGGGCACATTTCCTTTTTTATTTAATTTCCAAATAAATCGTTAAGGTATAGTGGTTTCTTGAATGAACTTACATTTTTAATTTTCTGCAACTTCCATTTTTATTTTTATTTTACTTCCTTTTTTATTCAAGTTTCTTTTCTACTCAACTTCCTTTTTTATTTAATTTCAAAATAGATCGTTAAGGTATACTGGTTTCTGAATTGAACTTCTATTTTTAATTTTCTGCAACTTCCATTTTTATTTTTACTCAACTTCCATTTTTATTCAATTTACTTTTCTATTTAACTTCCTTTTTTATTTAATTTCCAAATAGATCATTAAGTTATAATGGTTTCTTGAATGAACTTCAATTTTTAATTTTCTGCAACTTCCACTTTTATTTTTATTTAACTTCCTTTTTCATTCAAGTTTCTTTTCTACTCAACTTCCTTATTTATTTAATTTCCAAATAGATCGTTAAGGTATAGTGGTTTCTTGAATGAACTTCCATTTTTAATTTTCTCCAACTTCCATTTTTATTTTTATTTAACTTCCTTTTTCATTCAAGTTTCTTTTCTACTCAACTTCCTTTTTTATTTAAATTCCAAATAGATCGTTAAGGTATAGTGGTTTCTGGATTGAACTTCCATTTTTAATTTTATGCAACTTTCATTTTTATTTTAATTCAACTTCCTTTTTTATTTAATTTCCAAATAGATCGTTAAGGTATAGTGGTTTATTGAATGAACTTCCATTTTTAATTTTCAGTAACTTTCATTTTTATTTTTATTCGACTTCCATTTTTATTCAAGATATTTTTCTATTTAACTTCATTTTTTATTTAATTTACAAGTAGATCGTTAAGGTATAGTGGTTTCTTCAATGAACTTCCAATTTTAATTTTCTGCAACTTCCATTTATGTTTCTATTCAACTTCCATTTTTATTCAATTTACTTTTCTATTAAACTTCCTTTTTCTTTAATTTCCAAATAGATCGTTAAGGTATAGTGGTTTCTTGAATGAACTTCCATTTTAAATTATCTGCAACTTTCAGTTTTATTTTTATTCGACTTCCATTTTTATTCAAGTTATTTTTCTATTCAACTTTATTTTTTATTTAATTTCCAAATAGATCGTTAAGGTATAGTGGTTTCTTGAATGAACTTCCAATTTTAATTTTCGGCAATTTTCATTTTTATTTCTATTCAACTTTTTTTTTTATTCGAGTTTCTTTTCCACTCAACTTCCTTTTTTATTTAATTTCCAAATATATCGTTAAGGTATAGTGGTTTCTTGAATGAACTTCCATTTTTAATTTTCTGCAACCTTCAGTTTTATTTTTATTCGACTTCCATTTTTATTCATGTTATTTTCTATTCAACTTCATTTTTTATTTAATTTCCAAATAGATCGTTAAGGTATAGTGGTTTCTTGAATGAACTTCCAATTTTAATTTAGTGCAACTTCCATTTTTATTTCTATCCAACTTCTTTTTTTATTCAAGTTTTTTTCAATTCAACTTCCTTTTTTATTGAATTTCCAAATAGATCGTTAACGTATAGTGGTTTCTTGAATGAACTTCCATTTTTAATTTTCTTCAACTTCCATTTTTATTTTTATTTAACTTCCTTTTTTATTCAAGTTTCTTTTCTACTCAACTTCCTTTTTTATTTGATTTCCAAATCGATCGTTAAGGTATAGTGGTTTCTGGATTGAACTTCCATTTTTAATTTTCTGCAACTTCCATTTTTATTTTTATTCAATTTACTTTTATATTAAACTTCTTTTTTATTTAATTTCCAAATAGATCGTTAAGGTATAGTGATTTTTGAATGAACTTCCAATTTTAATTTCCTGCAACTTCCATTTTTATTTCTATTCAACTTCTTTTTTTATTCAAGCTTCTTTTCTATTCGACTTCCATTTTTATTTAATTTCCAAAAAGATCGTTAAGGTATAGTGGTTTCTGGATTGAACTTACATTTTTAATTTTATGCAACTTTCATTTTTATTTTCGTTCAACATCCATTTTTATTCAATTTACTTTTCTATTAAAGTTCCTTTTTTATTTAATTTCAAAATAGATCGTTAAGGAATAGTGGTTTCTTTAATAAACTTCCATTTTTAATTTTATGGAACTTCCATTTTTATTTTTATTCAGCTTCCATTTTTATTCAAGTTATTTTTCTATTCAACTTTCTTTTTTATTTAATTTCCAAATAGATTGTTCAGGTATGGTGGTTTCTTGAATGAACTTCCATTTTTAATTTTATGCAACTTTCATTTTTATTTTTATTCAACTTCCATTTTTATTCAATTTACTTTTCTATTAAACTTCCTTTTCTATTTAATTTCCAAATAGATCGTTAAGGTATAGTGGTTTCTTGAATGAACTTCCATTTTTAATTTTTTGTAACTTTCATTTTTAGTTTTATTCGACTTCCATTTTTATTCAAGATATTTTTCTATTTAACTTCATTTTTTATTTAATTTCCAAGTAGATCGTTAAGGTATAGTGGTTTCTTGAATGAACTTCCAATTTTAATTTTCTGCAACTTCCATTTATGTTTCTATTCGACTTCCATTTTTATTCAATTTACTTGTCTATTAAACTTCCTTTTTATTTAATTTCCAAACAGATCGTTAAGGTATAGTAGTTTCTTGAATGAACTTCCATTTTAAATTTTCTGTAACTTTCCGTTTTATTTTTATTCGACTTCCATTTTTATTCAAGTTATTTTTCTAATCAACTTTATTTTTTTTTTTAATTTCCAAATAGATCGTTAAGGTATAGTGGTTTCTTGAATGAACTTCCAATTTTAATTTTCTGGAACTTCCATTTTTATTTCTATTCAACTTCTTTTTTTATTCGAGTTTCTTTTCCATTCAACTTCCTTTTTTATTTAATTTGCAAATAGATCGTTAAGGTATAGTGGTTTCTTGAATGAACTTCCTTCTTTAATTTTCTGCGACTTTCAGTTTTATTTTTATTTGACTTCCATTTTTATTCAGGTTATTTTTCTATTCAACTTCATTTTTTATTTAATTTCCAAATAGATCGTTAAGGTATAGTGGTTTCTTGAATGAACTTCCAATTTTAATTTTCTGCAACTTCCATTTTTATTTCTATTCGACTTCTTTTCTTATTCAAGTTTCTTTTCCATTCAACTTCCTTTTTTATTTAATTTCCAAATAGATCGTTAACATATAGTGGTTTCTTGAATGAACTTCCACTTTTAATTTTCTTCAACTTCCATTTTTATTTTTATTTAACTTCCTTTTTTATTCAAGTTTCTTTTCTACTCAACTTTCTTTTTTATTTAATTTCCAAATAGATCGTTAAGGTGTACTGGTTTCTGGATTGAAATTCCATTTTTAATTTTCTGCAACTTCCATTTTTATTTTTATTCAACTTCCATTTTTATTCAATTTACTTTTCTATTTAACTTCCTTTTTTATTTAATTTTCAAATAGATCATTAAGGTATAGTGGTTTCTTGAATGAACTTCAATTTTTAATTTTCTGCAACTTCCATTGTTATTTATATTTAACTTCCTTTTTCATTCAAGTTTCTTTTCTACTCAACTTCCTTTTTTATTTAATTTCCACACAGATCGTTAAGGTATAGTGGTTTCTTCAATGAACTTCCATTTTTAATTTTTTGCAACTTTCATTTTTATTTTTATTTAACTTCCTTTTTCATTCATGTTTCTTTTCTACACAACTTCCTCTTTTATTTAATTTCATAAAAGATCGTTAAGGTATAGTGGTTTCCAGATTGTACTTCCATTTTTAATTTTATGCCACTTTCATTTTTATTTTTATTCGACTTCCATTTTTATTCAATTTATTTTTCTAATAAACTTCCTTTTTTATTTAATTTCCAAATAGATCGTTAAGTTATAGTGGTTTCTTGAATGAACTTCCATTTTTAATTTTCGGCAACTTCCATTTCTATTTTTATTTAACTTCCTTTTTTATTCAAGTTTCTTTTCTACTCAACTTCCATTCTTATTTAATTTCCAAATAGATCGTTAAGGTATACTGGTTTCTGGATTTAACTTCCATTTTTAATTTTCTGCAACTTCCATTTTTATTTTTATTCAACTTCCGTTTTTGTTGAATTTACTTTTCTATTTAACTTCCTTTTTTATTTGATTTCCAAACAGATCATTAAGGTATAGCGGTTTCTTGAATGAACTTCAATTTTTAATTTTCTGCAACTTCCATTTTTATTTTTATTTAACTTACTTTTTCATTCACGTTTCTTTTCTACTCAACTTTCTTTTTTATTTAATTTCCTAATAGATCGTTAAGGTATAGTGGTTTCTTGAATGAACTTCCATTTTTAATTTTCTTCAACTTCCATTTTTATTTTTATTTAACTTATAGCGACCCCGGTCTTTTCTCTTTAGATTATTGTATCCGGACTTAGGCTCCGTAGATCCTGTCATTATTTATTGGTTGTTGTTGTCCTTTAATCTCTTTGTATTTGAAGTATAGGTTGTGTTGGACGGGTCTGGTACAGGTTGGTTGAATTTTGATGCCAATAGGTGATGCCCAGATTTTGGCCTTTACGCTCGAGCGGAAGTTTTAACGCTCGAGCGGTCCCTTCGTTGTTGCTTCTACGCTTGAGCGGGAATTTTGACGCTCGAGCGTGATTTTCCATCTCCCAGTATTTTGCTCTGCAGTTCTTCCGCTCGAGCGGTAGTTTTTACGCTCGAGCGTGATCCCTTGTTTTGCTCCTCCGCTCGAGCGGGGAGTTTGACGCTCGAGCGGGTGTCAGCGCCTGCAAAACTTCTGGAAGGGTGCAATCGACGCTAGAGCAGCTTTCTTCACGCTCGAGCATGATTCTGTGTCTTACGCTCGAGCGGGGCTTTCTACGCTCGAGCGTAGAGTCGATTATATCAGTCCGTGATTTCACTTTTTGGATCACTTTTTGACCTACTTTTCCTTCATAACTTTTAAAAAAACCGCCCCTGGAGTGTTTTTATCTCTCTCTCTCCCTCTACACACCTTCTCTCTTTCGATTGATCTACTTAGAGTGAGTTTCTACCTTAGATCCTTTATTAAAAAGTTAGAGTGAGTTGAGGGCTTCATTTTAATCTGAGAAACTTAGGATTTGGAGCACGTTGGTCTTTGGTCTTCATCTCCATCTTCTCCATACGGGTTATTTTCTTCGAGGTAGGGATTTCCTACTCCATTCTATAAGTTTTGTTCTAAGTTTTGGTATTTGATATGTTGGGGATACTTTGGTAATTTTGGGAAAAACCCTAGTTGTGTTAATTAATTAATTTGTATAATTAATTTAAGGAAATTGGGGAATTTGGTTAAATTCATGAAATTGAGGAATTCATTGATTAAATGGTGTGGTGGGATAATTTAAACCACTCGCCTAGTGAATTGTTGTTATATTTATTTCCAGTCTAGAAATAACTGTTTTGGGCTATCGGTGGAGGATAGTCGTGATTGTTGTAGACATTGCATGTGGATTAGGAATAACTGAAACTAATCACATTGGTTAAGTCATTAATTTTGACTATTGCATTAATACAGAAAATACGTGTATTGTTTGAGCATTGCATTTGCATACATTGTTTTGTGTGGGAGGAGATAGGGGATGTACTCCACGGTTTAGGGGAAGATAGGGGATGGACCTCTAAACCGGATTTTTGTTTGGGAGGAGATAGGGGATGGACTCCATTAGCACCATTTTTATGTGTGCTTATTATATTGAAGTGTTTTTACATGATTATTGATACAGCACTAAAATGTGTATCAAATGGGAAGTATGAAGTGTTTTGATATGAGCATGAGTCTCATTTGTTTTGTTGATATTGGAAGTAATGTGAATATGATATATATTTCACTGTTGTAAGTTTGGCCAGGTTCTGAGCCATGTTGATAATAATGGAAAGTGAAATGTGTCTTAGACATTAGTGTCATGAGACTGTATAATGGTAAAATTGGTTATCTTAGTTAACCATCTATTGAATGCTATAGCTTTAATCAATGCTTATATTTGGTTTAGTATTTTTCTACTGGGCTGTGGCTCACCCTTTATGGGAACATCATTTTCAGGTTCAGGTGATAAGCTACCTCCACGGACTTAGCCTGGAAGGATATGGTGTTTGGGATTTTGAAGACTTGTCTTTAGTTATATGTTTTATTTTGTTATTTTTGAGATTTCATGTAAACATTCAAGCCTAGGGCTTAACTTGTAAATGAGTTAGTACTCATCCTTTTTGTGTCCAAGTGTTAGCTTGGAAAGATGTAAGCCCTTAGGGCATTTATTTTGATGTTGCAGGATGTTACATGTGATGTCTTTCAATAAGAATACTCTGATGAATAACTCAAATGATTCAGTTTCTTGTATAAATGCATGTTAATGTTATGGTTATTATGGGTTTATTTTGAGGGCGTGACAACTTGGTATCAGAGCGTACCG
Source organism: Camellia sinensis (assembly GCF_055761805.1). Classification (NCBI taxonomy): domain Eukaryota; kingdom Viridiplantae; phylum Streptophyta; class Magnoliopsida; order Ericales; family Theaceae; genus Camellia; species Camellia sinensis. Next base: position 6,856,837 of record NC_138962.1, on the reverse strand, counting down.
GGTTCAAATACTTTGGGTACGTGGGAAGTGATTAGTATCACAATGGGTTCGTCTCGCTTGATAGAGACTTAGATGTACTGTTATGTGCTTATATGATAGCATGTTTATGTGATTATGTGGGTATGGAACGTAGTTTCTAGGATGTTAATTGGACCCTTGAGTTTCTAGTAGTCTTGTTGGAAAGGCACTTGATCAATGTTGTTTCCAACCGGAACTATAGTAACGCTTCGGGACTATTATTATCCAGGAATGAAATTCGTAGGTGCTTATGTGATTATGTGCTTACGTGGAATGAATTATTTTTGTCCAATGCATTAGGACGCGAGTGTTTAGTTTCGGCACATTTATTAATGTGCTAACGTCTTTGTTTGTTTCCTTTATTAGGATGTCAGGGCGAGGACGAGGACGCGGTAGGCGTGGTAGGCCGGGTAGGCAGGAGGTACTGGTGCCAGAGGAGATTCCGGCAGTTCATGAGGGAATTGGCCAGGCCAATGTGGCCGAGCCAGTAGGCCAGCAGGCTATGGGCGCTTTAGCCCGAGAGATAGCAGGGGCATTCAGGGAGTCAGTAGGCATTCTTAGGGCTGAGAATCAAGCCCAGGTTGTTGTTGCGGATGCAGGACCTTCCTTTCTGAAGAGGGAGTTCTTCCGGTCTAATCCGGATGAATTTGTGGGTGATCCTAAAGAGCCGCTTAAGGCAGACGAATGGCTCGAACAGACAACGAAGACGTTTGAGATGCTTGGCATCGAAGACGAGGGGTTGAAGGTGACCTTGGCATCATTCCAGTTGAAGGGGGATGCGGGTCAGTGGTGGAAGTTCATTAAGGGGCGTATAGGAGGTACATGGGAGGCTTTTGTGAATGCTTTCCAGGAGAAGTTCTTATCTCCAGCAGTTAGGGAGAAGCTGAGAGACCAGTTCTGCCAGCTTAAGCAGTCGAGTTCTTCAGTGGCCGAGTTTGAGGCTGCATTTACTAGTTTATCCAGGTTTGCACCTGAATTGGTGGCGTCTGAGGAACGCCGTTGTATTGAGTTTGAGAGGAAGTTGAGGCGTGGCCTCAAGCTGAGAGTTGGGGGAACTATGATTTGGGATTATGGGCGTTTGGTTGATGCTGCAGCCCACATGGAAATCATGATGCAGGAGGAGGAGGAAGGACAGAAGGGCTCCAAGAGGAGTCAGGATGGTCAGAGTGATGGTAGGAGACAGAAGGGTTTTAATCCCCAACAGTCTCAGAGTAGCTTTTCTAGATCGACTTTTCCTGTGCCGAGTGCTAGTTCGGGGAAAGGCAGTCAGGGAGACATTACCTGTTTCAAGTGTGGCCAGCTGGGCCACAAGTCTCCAGTTTGTCCTCAGAGGGGAGGAGTTCAGAGAGCAGCATCATCTTCGGCTCGATCTCAGAGCCAGAGTCAGGGTAGAGGCCAGCCACTCTCGTGTTATCAGTGTGGTCAGCCAGGGCATATGAAGAGGTATTGCCCGCAGTTGGGTGGCACACCTGGTGCATCTGGTTTGAGGCAGATTCAGGGTCAACAGCCAGCTCAGTCGGGTCAGGCCTCGAGGGCCAATCAGGGGGCTTCATCGTCTCAGTCGGTGCAACAATCTTATGCTCCTAGGGGTGAGCAGGTTGATCAGAGGTCATCTGGGCGCGTGTATGCTGTTACCGCGCAGGATCTTGTACCGGCTCCATCTGTTGTGAGAGGTACTTTCTTGTTTTGCAACTCGGTTGCTAATGTTTTGATTGATACGGGTGCATCTCATTCCTTTGTGTCTGCTGCATTTGCATCTGTTTTGGAGTTGGAGTTAGCACCGTTAACATCTCCTATTTGTGTAGTGTCGCCTCTTGGGGGTGAATTGATTTTGAAACACGGTGTTAGGGGTTGTGATATAGAGGTTGATTACCATAGAATCCCATTTTCCTTTGTAGTTATGCCTATGAGAGGTTTCGATGTTATTTTGGGTATGGACTGGTTATCGTCATACCGGGCAGTTATTGATTGCTACCGCCAGAGAGTCACTTGTTGTACCGTGAATGGTGAGTGTTTTCATTTTTTGGGGGACCGTGTTGGTAGTGTTTTGCCACCGGGGTATGTTCCGCGAGGACGGAGTGAGCTTAGTGGGCTACTTGCTAACCTTTCGATTAGTGAGGACGGTGAGACTCAGATTGTGTTGCCAAGGGTGGTGTGTGAGTACTCGGACGTTTTTCCCGAGGATCTTGTTGGTTTGCCACCGCATCGAGAGATTGAATTCTCTATTGACTTAGTGCCCGGCACGGCGCCGATTTCTATGGCACCCTATCGTTTTGCCCCAGCTGAGTTAGTTGAGTTGAAGATCCAACTCCAGGAGTTGCTAGATAAAGGCTTTATACGTCCTAGTGTTTCGCCTTGGGGAGCACCGGCCCTCTTTGTTAAAAAGAAAGGTGGTGCTTTGAGACTTTGTATAGATTACCGGAAATTGAATCGGGCTACGGTTAAGAATAAATACCCTATGCCCCGTATAGATGATCTGTTCGATCAATTGAAAGGTTCCCGTTGTTTCTCGAAGATAGACTTGAGATCAGGTTATCATCAGTTGAGAGTCAGGGAGGAGGATATTCCTAAGACGGCATTCCGTACGCGGTATGGCCACTATGAGTTTTTGGTGATGCCGTTTGGGCTCACCAATGCACCGGCAGTATTTATGGATTCGATGAACCGGATATTCCGGGAATTTCTAGATCGTTTTGTAGTCGTCTTCGTGGACGACATCCTTATCTATTCACCTTCAGAGGAAGAGCACGAGGAACACTTGAGGGTGGTGCTTGATTTACTTAGAGCCCATCAGCTTTATGCTAAGTTTGGGAAGTGTGAGTTCTGGCTAGAGGAGGTGAAGTTCTTAGGCCATGTAGTTTCTAGGGAAGGGGTGTCTGTTGATACATCCAAGACAGAGGCAGTGCAAGATTGGGTACAGCCTAAGAGTGTGTTTGAGATCCGCAGTTTTCTGGGATTAGCTGGGTATTATCGCCGGTTTGTAAGAGATTTCTCCAGATTAGCTTCGCCTTTGACTAGATTGACTCGGAAGGGAGTCAAATTTGCTTGGAGTGAGACTTGTGAAAAGTCGTTCCAGGAGTTGAAAGTTAGACTGACCACTGCTCCAGTCTTGATTATTCCGGAGAGAGGGTTGGGTTATGCAGTCTATTGTGACGCCTCACGAGAGGGTCTTGGTTGTGTGTTGATGCAAGAGGGGAAAGTGGTTGCCTATGGCTCACGTTAGTTGAAAGTTCACGAGAAGAATTACCCTACGCATGATTTAGAGTTAGCAGCTGTGATTTTTGCCTTGAAGATTTGGAGACATTATCTTTACGGTGAGAGGTTCGAGGTATTCTCGGATCATAAGAGTCTGAAATATCTGTTCACACAGAAAGACTTGAACTTGAGGCAGAGGAGGTGGATGGAATTTATTGAGGATTATGACTTTGAATTGCATTATCATCCAGGAAAGGCCAATGTGGTGGCCGACGCCCTTAGCAGGAAACCTGTTGGTGACATAGCTGGTATAGCCATCCGAGAGTGGGAGATGTTAGGTGCACTTGGAGAGTTTGATTTGCTTCTGGGCGAATCCGTTGAGGCTGCGGCCTTGTTTTCTGTTGTTGCGCAACCTACACTTGTGACTCGAGTGTTAGAGGCTCAGAGGGGCGACCTTGAGGTAGAATCCCTTCGTGAGAAGATTTCTGGTGGGAAGGTTGAGAAAGGTTTGACGGTGTATCCTGACCTGAGTGTGAGATACCGAGACCGTCTGTTTGTGCCGGAGTCTCATCGAGAGGAGGTACTCCGAGAGTTTCATCATTCACGCCTTGCGGTGCATCCGGGAGGTACTAAGATGTATCGGGATTTGGGTCGCCAGTTTTGGTGGCGGGGTATGAAGAGAGATGTGGCAGCTTTCGTATCTAAGTGCCTTACTTGTCAGCAAGTGAAGGCCGAACATCAGAGGCCAGCGGGTTTGTTGCAACCCTTGCCTATTGCCGAGTGGAAGTGGGAGCATGTCACTATGGACTTCGTTGTAGGTCTTCCGAGGACTCAGCGGGGCAGTGATGCTATTTGGGTGGTTGTAGACCGGTTGACTAAGTCGGCGCACTTCATTCCTATGCGCGTTAGAGATTCAGTAGATCATCTTGCCGACTTGTATATTCGGGACATAGTGAGGTTGCACGGGGTTCCAGTGACGATCGTCTCCGATAGGGACCCTTGTTTTACTGCCAGATTATGGCAGAGCTTGCAGAGCGCCTTAGGTACTAAGTTGACCTTTAGCACAGCTTATCATCCTCAGACTGATGGGCAGTCCGAGCGTACTATTCAGATCCTTGAAGATATGCTTCGGGGTTGTGTTCTTGACTTTAGCGGGTCGTGGGAGAGGCACTTGCCATTAGTGGAATTTGCCTACAACAACAGCTTCCAGTCTAGTATCGGTATGGCACCGTTTGAGGCCTTATACGGCCGACCGTGTAGGTCTCCTGTTTGTTGGGCCGAGGTGGGTGATGCACCTCTGTTGGGTCCGGAGTTAGTGAGGGAAACGACGGAGAAGGTTGAGCTTATCCGTAAGAGGCTTGTTACAGCCCAGAGTCGTCAGAAATCTTATGCCGACCGTAGGAGGAGACCTTTGGTGTTTGAGGTGAGTGATCATGTCTTTTTGAAAATATCACCAAGACGGGGATTGATGAGGTTTGGGAAGAGCGGGAAGTTGTCCCCTCGATTCATTGGTCCTTTTGAGATCCTTGAGAGGATTGGCGAGGCTGCTTATCGTTTAGCTTTACCACCGCAGTTGTCCGGAGTACATGACGTGTTTCATGTGAGTATGCTTCGGAAGTATGAACCGGATCCATCACATGTATTGGATTGGACCGATTTAGTAGTTGACGAGGATGTCTCGTATGAGGAGAGACCGGTTAGAGTTTTGGATAAGCGGGATCAAGTCTTGCGAGGCAAGACCATTTCTTTGGTTAAAGTTTTGTGGAAACATCATGGTGTGGAGGAAGCCACTTGGGAACGTGAGTTGGAAGTCCGCGAAAAATATCCGGACATGTTTATTGATTTGTAATCTTGTAGTTAGATTTTGTAATATTGTCAAACTTTAAAGCTTTTTATATATGTCTTAAGCTGTAAAACATTTAGAATGTTTTGGTTGATGGAAATATTTTGGAACTTGCCTCGAAATGGAAGTTTAATGGAACATTGTATATGTTGAATATATTGAAAATCCTTGAAATTGAAAGAAAATTGCATAGTGTTAATGCAGGTTGAAATATATGTTTGTTTTGCATACTGTGGCATGCCTCTTAGTTAAGAGATGGAATGGCCGATGTTGGGTCAAGTTGTTTATTATTGAGTTAACATATTGTTGGAATTTGAGAAAACTTGTTTTTAAAACCTTGTGCTTAATTTCGGGGACGAAATTCTTTTAAGGGGGGGAGGTTATAGCGACCCCGGTCTTTTCTCTTTAGATTATTGTATCCGGACTTAGGCTCCGTAGATCCTGTCATTATTTATTGGTTGTTGTTGTCCTTTAATCTCTTTGTATTTGAAGTATAGGTTGTGTTGGACGGGTCTGGTACAGGTTGGTTGAATTTTGATGCCAATAGGTGATGCCCAGATTTTGGCCTTTACGCTCGAGCGGAAGTTTTAACGCTCGAGCGGTCCCTTCGTTGTTGCTTCTACGCTTGAGCGGGAATTTTGACGCTCGAGCGTGATTTTCCATCTCCCAGTATTTTGCTCTGCAGTTCTTCCGCTCGAGCGGTAGTTTTTACGCTCGAGCGTGATCCCTTGTTTTGCTCCTCCGCTCGAGCGGGGAGTTTGACGCTCGAGCGGGTGTCAGCGCCTGCAAAACTTCTGGAAGGGTGCAATCGACGCTAGAGCGGCTTTCTTCACGCTCGAGCATGATTCTGTGTCTTACGCTCGAGCGGGGCTTTCTACGCTCGAGCGTAGAGTCGATTATATCAGTCCGTGATTTCACTTTTTGGATCACTTTTTGACCTACTTTTCCTTCATAACTTTTAAAAAAACCGCCCCTGGAGTGTTTTTATCTCTCTCTCTCCCTCTACACACCTTCTCTCTTTCGATTGATCTACTTAGAGTGAGTTTCTACCTTAGATCCTTTATTAAAAAGTTAGAGTGAGTTGAGGGCTTCATTTTAATCTGAGAAACTTAGGATTTGGAGCACGTTGGTCTTTGGTCTTCATCTCCATCTTCTCCATACGGGTTATTTTCTTCGAGGTAGGGATTTCCTACTCCATTCTATAAGTTTTGTTCTAAGTTTTGGTATTTGATATGTTGGGGATACTTTGGTAATTTTGGGAAAAACCCTAGTTGTGTTAATTAATTAATTTGTATAATTAATTTAAGGAAATTGGGGAATTTGGTTAAATTCATGAAATTGAGGAATTCATTGATTAAATGGTGTGGTGGGATAATTTAAACCACTCGCCTAGTGAAATTGTTGTTATATTTATTTCCAGTCTAGAAATAACTGTTTTGGGCTATCGGTGGAGGATAGTCGTGATTGTTGTAGACATTGCATGTGGATTAGGAATAACTGAAACTAATCACATTGGTTAAGTCATTAATTTTGACTATTGCATTAATACAGAAAATACGTGTATTGTTTGAGCATTGCATTTGCATACATTGTTTTGTGTGGGAGGAGATAGGGGATGTACTCCACGGTTTAGGGGAAGATAGGGGATGGACCTCTAAACCGGATTTTTGTTTGGGAGGAGATAGGGGATGGACTCCATTAGCACCATTTTTATGTGTGCTTATTATATTGAAGTGTTTTTACATGATTATTGATACAGCACTAAAATGTGTATCAAATGGGAAGTATGAAGTGTTTTGATATGAGCATGAGTCTCATTTGTTTTGTTGATATTGGAAGTAATGTGAATATGATATATATTTCACTGTTGTAAGTTTGGCCAGGTTCTGAGCCATGTTGATAATAATGGAAAGTGAAATGTGTCTTAGACATTAGTGTCATGAGACTGTATAATGGTAAAATTGGTTATCTTAGTTAACCATCTATTGAATGCCATAGCTTTAATCAATGCTTATATTTGGTTTAGTATTTTTCTACTGGGCTGTGGCTCACCCTTTATGGGAACATCATTTTCAGGTTCAGGTGATAAGCTACCTCCACGGACTTAGCCTGGAAGGATATGGTGTTTGGGATTTTGAAGACTTGTCTTTAGTTATATGTTTTATTTTGTTATTTTTGAGATTTCATGTAAACATTCAAGCCTAGGGCTTAACTTGTAAATGAGTTAGTACTCATCCTTTTTGTGTCCAAGTGTTAGCTTGGAAAGATGTAAGCCCTTAGGGCATTTATTTTGATGTTGCAGGATGTTACATGTGATGTCTTTCAATAAGAATACTCTGATGAATAACTCAAATGATTCAGTTTCTTGTATAAATGCATGTTAATGTTATGGTTATTATGGGTTTATTTTGAGGGCGTGACATAACTTCCTTTTTCATTCAAGTTTCTTTTCTACTCAACTTCCTGTTTTATTTAATTTCCAAATAGATCGTTAAGGTATAGTGGTTTCTGGATTGAACTTCCATTTTTAATTTTATGCAACTTTCATTTTTATTTTTACTCAACTTCCATTTTTAATCAATTTACTTTTCTATTAAACTTCCTTTTTTATTTAATTTCCAAATAGATCGTTAAGGTATAGTGGTTTCTTAAATGAACTTCCATTTTTAATTTTCGGTAACTTTCATTTTTATTTTTATTCGACTTCCATTTTTATTCAAGTTATTTTTTTATTCAACTTCATTTTTTATTTAATTTCCAAGTAGATCGTTAAGGTATAGTGGTTTTTTGAATGAACGTCCAATTTTAATTTCCTGCAACTTCCATTTTTGTTTCTATTCAACTTCTTTTTTTATTCAAGTTTCTTTTCTATTCAACTTCCTTTTTTATTTAATTTCCAAACAGATCGTTAAGGTATACTGCTTTCTGGATTGAACTTCCACTTTTAATTTTATGTCAATTTCACTTTTCTTTTTATTCAAATTCCATTTTTATTCAATTTACTTTTCTATTAAACTTTCTTTTTATTTAATTTCCAAATAGATCGTTAAGGTATAGTGGTTTCTGGAATGAACTCCCATTTTTAATTATCTGCAACTTTCACTTTTCTTTTTATTCGACTTGCATTTTTATTCAAATTATTTTTCTATTCAACTTCATTTTTTATTTAATTTCCAAATAGATCGTTATGGTATAGTGGTTTTTTGAATGAACTTCCAATTTTAATTGTCTGCAACTTTCATTTTTATTTCTATTCAACTTCATTTTTTATTAAAGTTTCTTTTCTATTCAACTTCCTTTTTTATTTAATTTCCAAATTGATCGTTAAGGTATAGTGGTTTCCTGTATGAATTTCCATTTTTAATTTTCTTCAACATCCATTTTTATTTTTATTTAACTTCCTTTTCTATTCAAGTTTCTTTTCTACTCAATTTACTTTTTTATTTAATTTTCAAATAGATCGTCAAGGTATAGTGGTTTCTGGATTGAACTTCCATTTTTATTTTATTTCAACTTTCATTTTTTTCAATTTACTTTTCTATTAAACTTCCTTTTTATTTAATTTCCAAATATATCGTTAAGGTATAGTGGTTTCTTGAATGAACTTCCAATTTTAATTTTCTGCAACTTCCATTTTTATTTCTATTCAACTTCTTTTTTAATTCAATCTTCTTTTCTATTCAACTTCCTTTTTTATTTAATTTCCAAATAGATCGTTAAGGTATAGTGGTTTCTTGAATGAACTTCCAATTCTAATTTTCTGCAACTTCCATTTTTATTTCTATTCAACTTCTTTTTTAATTCAATCTTCGTTTCTATTCAACTTCCTTTTTTATTTAATTTCCAAATAGATCGTTAAGGAATACTGGTTTCTGGATTGAACTTCCATTTTTAATTTTCTGCAACTTCCATTTTTATTTTTATTCAACTTCCATATTTATTCAATTTACTTTTCTATTTAACTTCTTTTTTTATTTAATTTCCAAATAGATCAGTAAGGTATAGTGGTTTCTTGAATGAACTTCAATTTTTAATTTTCTGCAACTTCCATTTTTATTTATATTTCACTTCCTTTTCCATTCAAGTTTCTTTTCTACTCAACTTCCATTTTTATTTAATTTCCAAATAGATCGTTAAGGTATAGTGGTTTCTTGAATGAACATCCATTTTTAATTTTCTGCAACTTCAATTTTTATTTTTATTTAACCTCCATTTTCATTCAAGTTTCTTTTCTACTCAACTTCCTCTTTTATTTAATTTCCAAATAGATCGATAAGGTATAGTGGTTTCTAGATTGAACTTCCATTTTTAATTTTATGCCACTTTCATTTTTATTTTTATTCAACTTCCATTTTTATTCAATTTACTTTTCTATTAAGCTTCCTTTTTTATTTAATTTCCAAATTGATCCTTAAGGTACAGTGGTTTCATGAATGAACTTCCATTTTTAATTTTCTGCAACTTCCTTTTTTATTCAAGTTTCTTTTCTACTCAACTTCCTTTTTTATTTAATTTCCTAATAGATCGTTAAGGTACACTGGTTTTTGGATTGAACTGCCATTTTTAATTTTCTGCAACTTCCATATTTATTTTTATTGAACTTCCATTTTTATTCACTTTACTTTTCTATTTAACTTTCTTTTTTATTTAATTTCCAGATAGATCATTAAGGTACAGTGGTTTCTTGAATGAACTTCCAATTTTAATTTTTTCCAGCTTCCATTTTTATTTCTATTCAACTTCTTTTTTTTTGCAAGTTTCTTTTCTATTCAACTTCTTTTTTTATTTAATTTCCACATAGATCTTTAAGGTATACTGGTTTCTGGATTGAACTTCCATTTTTAATTTTATGCAACTTTCACTTTTCTTTTTATTCCACTTCCATTTTTATTCAATTTACTTTTCCATTAAACTTCCTTTTTATTTAATTTCCAAATAGATCGTTAAGGTATAGTTGTTTCTTGAATGAACTTCCATTTTTAATTTTCTTCAATTTTCAGTTTTATTTTTTTTCGACTTCCATTTTTATTCAAGATATTTTTCTATTCAACTTCCTTTTTTATTTAATTTCCAAATAGATCGTTAAGGTATAGTGGTGTCTTGAATGAACTTCCAATTTTAATTTTCTGCAACTTCCATTTTTATTTCTATTCCACTTCCATTTTTATTCAAGTTTCTTTTCTATTAAACTTCCTTTTTATTTAATTTTCAAATAGATCGTTAAGGTATATTTGTTTCTTGAATGAACTTCCATTTTTAATTTTATGCAACTTGCATTTTTATTTTTATTCAACTTCCATTTTCATTCAATTTACTTTTCTATTAGACTTCCGTTTTTATTTAATTTCCAAATAGATCGTTAAAGTATAGTGGTTTCTTGAATGAACCTCCATTTTTAATTTTCTGCAACTTCCATTTTTATTTCTATTCGACTTCCAGTTTTATTCAAGTTATTTTTCTATTCAACTTCATTTTTTATTTAATTTCCAAATAGATCGTTAAAGTATAGTGGTTTCTTGACTGAACCTCCATTTTTAATTTTCTGCAACTTCCATTTTTATTTCTATTCGACTTCCAGTTTTATTCAAATTATTTTTCTATTCAACTTCATTTTTTCTTTAATTTCCAAATAGATCGTTATGGTATAGTGGTTTTTTGAATGAATTTCCAATTTTAATTGACTGCAACTTTCATTTTTATTTCTATTCAACTTCATTTTTTATTAAAGTTTCTTTTCTATTCAACTTCCTTTTTTATTTAATTTCCAAATAGATCGTCAAGGTATAGTGGTTTCTGGATTGAACGTCCATTTTTATTTTTATGCAACTTTCATTTTTATTTTTATTCAACTTCCATTTTTATTCAGTTTACTTTTCTATTAGACTTCCTTTTTTATTTAATTTCCAAATAGATCGTTAAGGTATAGTTGTTTCTTGAATAAACTTCCATTTTTAATTTTTTGCAACTTTCATTTTTATTTTTATTCGACTTCCATTTTTATTCAAGTTATTTTTCTATTCAACTTCATTTTTTATTTAATTTCCAAATAGATCGTTAAGGTATAGTCGTTTCTTGAATGAACTTTCAATTTTAATTTTTTGCAACTTCCATTTTTATTTCTATTCAACGTCTTTTTTTATTCAAGTTTCTTTTCTATTCAACTTCCTTTTTTATTTAATTTCGAAATAGATCGTTAACGTATAGTAGTTTCATAAATGAACTTCCATTTTTAATTTTCTTCAACTTCCATTTTTATTTTTATTTAACTTCCTTTTTTATTCAAGTTTATTTCAACTCAATTTCCTTTTTTATTTAATTTCCAAACAGATCGTTAAGGTATAGTGGTTTCTGGATTGAACTTCCATTTTTAATTTTATGCAACTTTCATTTTTATTTTTATTCAACTTCCATTTTTATTCAATTTACTTTTCTATTAGACTTCCTTTTTTATTTAATTTCCAAATGGATCGTTAATGTACAGTGGTTTCTTGAATAAACTTCCATTTTTAATTTTCTGCAACTTTCATTTTTATTTTTATTCGACTTCCATTTTTATTCAAATTATTTTTCTATTCTACTTCATTTTTTATTTTATTTCCAAATAGATCGTTAAGGTATAGTGGTTTCTTGAATGAACTTCCAATTTCAATTTTCTAAAACTTCCATTTTTCTTTCTATTCAACTTCTTTTTTTATTCAAGTTTCTTTTCTATACAACTTCCTTTTTTATTTAATTTCCAAATAGATCGTTAACGTATAGTGGTTTCTTGAATGAACTTCCATTTTTAACTTTCTTCAACTTCAACTTCCATTTTTATTTTTATTTAACTTCCTTTTTTATTCAATTTAATTTTCTATAAAACTTCCTTTTTGTTTGATTTCCAAATAAATCGTTAAGGTATAATGGTTTCATGAATGAACTTCCATTTTTAATTTTCTTCAACTTCCATTTTTATTTTTATTTAACTTCCTTTTTTATTCAATTTACTTTTCTATTAAACTTCCTTTTTTATTTAATTTCCAAATAGATTGTTAAGGTATTGTGGTTTCTGGATTGAACTTCCATTTTTAATTTTATGCAGCTTTCAATTTTCTTTTTATTCAGTTTACTTTTCTATTAAATTTCCTTTTTTATTTAATTTCCAAATAGATGTTAAGGTATAGTGGTTTCTTTAATGAACTGCCATTTTTAATTTTATGGAACTTCCATTTTAATTTTTATTCAGCTTCCATTTTTATTCAAGTTATTTTTCTATTCAACTTACTTTTTTATTTAATTTCCAAATAGATCGTTAAGATATAGTGGTTTCTTGAATAAACTTCCATTTTTAATTTTATGCTACTTTCATTTTTATTTTTATTCAATTTACTTTTCTATTAAACTTCCTTTTCTATTTAATTTCCAAATAAATCGTTAAAGTGTAGTGGTTTCTTGAATGAACTTCCGTTTTTTATTGTCTGCAACTTTTAGTTTTATTGTTATTCAACTTCATTTTTTATTTAATTTCCAAATAGATCGATATGGTATAGTGGTTTCTTGAATGAACTCCCATTTTTAATTTTCTGCAACTTCCTTTTTCATTCAAGTTTCTTTTCTACTCAACTTCCTTTTTTATTTAATTTCCTAATAGATCGTTAAGGTACACTGGTTTTTGGATTGAACTGTCATTTTTAATTTTCTGCAACTTCCATTTTTATTTTTATTGAACTTCCATTTTTATTCACTTTACTTTTCTATTTAACTTTCTTTTTTATTTAATTTCCAGATAGATCATTAAGGTATAGTGGTTTTTTGAATGAACTTCCAATTTTAATTTTTTCCAGCTTCCATTTTTATTTCTATTCAACTTCTTTTTTTTTTGCAAGTTTCTTTTCTATTCAACTTCTTTTTTTATTGAATTTCCACATAGATCTTTAAGGTATACTGGTTTCTGGATTGAACTTCCATTTTTAATTTTATGCAACTTTCACTTTTCTTTTTATTCCACTTCCACTTTTATTCAATTTATTTTCTATTAAACTTCCTTTTTATTTAATTTCCAAATAGATCGTTAAGGTATAGTTGTTTCTTTAATGATCTTCCATTTTTAATTTTCTTCAACTTTCAGTTTTATTTTTTTTCGACTTCCATTTTTATTCAAGTTATTTTTCTATTCAACTTCCTCTTTTATTTAATTTCAAAATAGATCGTTAAGGTATAGTGGTTTCTTGAATGAACTTCCAATTTTAATTTTCTGCAACTTCCATTTTTATTTCTATTCCACTTCCATTTTTATTCAAGTTTCTTTTCTATTAAACTTCCTTTTTATTTAATTTCCAAATAGATCGTTAAGGTATAGTTGTTTCTTGAATGAACTTCCATTTTTAATTTTATGCAACTTTCATTTTTATTTTTATTCAACTTCTATTTTTATTCAATTTACTTTTCTATTAGACTTCCGTTTTTATTTAATTTCCAAATAGATCGTTAAAGTATAGTGGTTTCTTGAATGAACTTCCATTTTTAATTTTCTGCAACTTCCATTTTTATTTCTATTCGACTTCCATTTTTATTCAAGTTACTTTTCTATTCAACTTCCTTTTTTATTTAATTTCCAAATAGATCGTTAACGTATAGTGGTTTCATGAATGAACTTCCTTTTTTAATTTTTTTCAACTTCTATTTTTATTTTTATTTAACTTCCTTTTTTATTCAAATTTCTTTTCTACTCAACTTCCTTTTTTATTTAATTTCCAAATAGATCGTTAAGGTATGGTGGTTTCTGGATTGAACTTCCATTTTTATTTTTATGCAACTTACATTTCTATTTTTATTCAACTTTCATTTTTATTCAATTTACTTTTCTATTAGACTTCCTTTTTTATTTAATTTCCAAATAGATCGTTAAGGTATAGTGGTTTCTTGAATAAACTTCCATTTTTAATTTTCTGCAACTTTCATTTTTATTTTTATTCGACTTCCATTTTTATTCAAGTTATTTTTTTATTCAACTTCATTTTTTATTTAATTTCCAAATAGATCGTTATGGTATCGTGGTTTCTGGATTGTACTTCCATTTTTAATTTTATGCAACTTTCATTTTTATTTTTATTCAACCTCTATTTTTATTCAATTTACTTTTCTATTAAACTTCCTTTTTTATTTAATTTCCAAACAGATCGTCAAGGTATAGTGGTTTCTGGATTGAACGTCCATTTTTATTTTTATGCAACTTTCATTTTTATTTTTATTCAACTTCCATTTTTATTCAATTTACTTTTCTATTAGACTTCCTTTTTTATTTAATTTCAAAATAGATCGTTAAGGTATAGTGGTTTCTTGAATAAACTTCCATTTTTAATTGTCTGCAACTTTCATTTTTATTTTTATTCAACTTCCACTTTTATTCAAGTTATTTTTCTATTCAACTTCATTTTTTATTTAATTTCCAAATAGATCGTTAAGGTATAGTGGTTTCTTGAATGAACTTTCAATTTTAATTTTTTGCAACTTCCATTTTTATTTCTATTCAACGTCTTTTTTTATTCAAGTTTCTTTTCTATTCAACTTCCTTTTTTATTTAATTTCAAAATAGATCGTTAAGGTATAGTGGTTTCTTGAATGAACTTCCAATTTTAGTTTTTTGCAACTTCCATTTTTATTTCTATTCAACTTCCATTTTTATTCAAGTTTCTTTTCTACTCAACTTCCTTTTTTAGTGAATTTCCAAACAGATCGTTAAGGTATAATGGTTTCTGGATTGAACTTCCATTTCTAATTTTATGCAACTTTCATTTTTATTTTTATTCAACTTCCATTTTTATTCAATTTACTTTTCTATTAGACTTCCTTTTTTATTTAATTTCCAAATAGATCGTTAAGGTTTTGTGGTTTCTTGAATGAACGACCATTTTTAATTTTCTGCAACTTTCATTTTTATTTTTTATTCGACTTCCATTTTTATTCAAGTTATTTTTCTATTCAACTTCATTTTTTATTTAATTTCCAAATAGATCGTTATGGTATAGTGGTTTCTTGAATGAACTTTCAGTTTTAATTTTTTGCAACTTCCATTTTTATTTCTATTCAACGTCTTTTTTTATTCAAGTTTCTTTTCTATTCAACTTCCTTTTTTATTTAATTTCCAAATAGATCGTTAACGTATAGTGGTTTCATGAATGAACTTCCATTTTTAATTTTGTTCAACTTCCATTTTTATTTTTATTTAACTTCTTTTTTTATTCAAGTTTCTTTTCTACTCAATTTCCTTTTTTATTTAATTTCCAAATAGATCGTTAAGGTATAGTGGTTTCTGGATTGAACTTCCATTTTTAATTTTGTGCAACTTTCATTTTTATTTTTATTCAACTTCCATTTTCATTCAATTTACTTTTCTATTAGACTTCCTTTTTTATTTAATTTCCAAATAGATCGTTAAGGTATAGTGGTTTCTGGATTGAACTTCCATTTTTAATTTTAAGCAACTTTCATTTTTATTTTTATTCAACTTCCATTTTCATTCAATTTACTTTTCTATTAGACTTCCTTTTTTATTTAATTCCCCAAAAGATCGTTAAGGTATAGTGGTTTCTGGATTGAACTTCCATTTTTAATTTTATGCAACTTTTAATTTTATTTTTATTCAACTTCCATTTTTATTCAATTTACTTTTCTATTAAACTTCCTTTTTTATTTAATTTCCAAATGGATCGTTAATGAATAGTGGTTTCTTGAATAAACTTCCATTTTTAATTTTCTGCAACTTTCATTTTTATTTTTATTCGACTTCCATTTTTATTCAAGTTATTTTTCTATTCTACTTCATTTTTTATTTAATTTCCAAATAGATCGATAAGGTATAGTGGTTTCTTGAATGAACTTCCAATTTCAATTTTCTGCAACTTCCATTTTTCTTTCTATTCAACTTCTTTTTTTATTCAAGTTTCTTTTCTATTCAACTCCCTTTTTTATTTAATTTCGAAATAGATCGTTAACGTATAGAGGTTTCTTGAATGAACTTCCATTTTTAATTTTCTTCAACTTCAACTTCCATTTTTATTTTTATTTACCTTCCTTATTTATTCAATTTAGTTTTCTATTAAACTTCCTTTTTAATTGATTTCCAAATAGATCGTTAAGGTATAGTGATTTCTTGAATGAACTTCCATTTTTAGTTTTCTTCAACTTCCATTTTTATTTTTATTTGACTTCCTTTTTTATTCAATTTACTTTTCTATTAAACTTCCTTTTTTATTTAATTTCCAAATAGATCGTTAAGTTATAGTGGTTTCTTTAATGAACTTCCATTTTTATTTTTATGGAACTTTCATTTTTATTTTTATTCAGCTTCCATTTTTATTCAAGTTATTTTTCTATTCAACTTACTTTTTTATCTAATTTCCAAATAGATCGTTAAGATATAGTGGTTTCTTGAATGAACTTCCATTTTTAATTTTATGCAACTTTCATTTTTATTTTTATTCAACGTCCATTTTTATTCAATTTACTTTTCTATTAAACTTCCTTTTCTATTTAATTTCCAAATAGATCGTTAAAGTGTAGTGGTTTCTTGAATGAACTTCCATTTTCTATTTTCTGCAACTTTTAGTTTTATTTTTATTCGACTTCCAGTTTTATTCAAGTTATATTTCTATTCAACTTCATTTTTTATTTAATTTCCAAATAGATCGTTAAGATATAGTGGTTTCTTGAATGAACTTCCAATTTTAATTTTCTGCAACTTCCATTTTTATTTCTATTCAACTACTTTTTTTATTCAAGTTTCTTTTCTATTCAGCTTCTTTTTTTATTTAATTTCCAAATAGATCGTTAAGGTATAGTGGTTTCTTGAGTGAACTTCCAATTTTAATTTTCTGCAACTTCCATTTTTATTCAATTTACTTTTCTATTAAACTTCCTTTTCTATTTAATTTCCAAATAAATCGTTAAAGTATAGTGGTTTCTTGAATGAACTTTCGTTTTTTATTATCTGCAACTTTTAGTTTTATTTTTATTCGACTTCCATTTTTATTCAAGTTATTTTTCTATTCAACTTCATTTTTTATTTAATTTCCAAATAGATCGTTAAGGTATAATGGCTTCTTGAATGAACTTCCATTTTTAATTTTCTTCAACTTCCATTTTGATTTTTATTTAACTTCCTTTTTTATTCAATTTACTTTTCTATTAAACTTCCTTTTTATTTGATTTCCAAATAGATCGTTAAGGTATAGTGGTTTCTTGAATGAACTTCCATTTTTAATTTTCTTCAACTTCCATTTTTGTTTTTATTTAACTTCCTTTTTTATTCAATTTACTTTTCTTTTAATCTTCCTTTTTTATTTAATTTCCAAATAGATCGTTAAGGTATAGTAGTTTCTGGATTGAACTTCCATTTTTAGTTTTATGCAAGTTTCACTTTTCTTTTTATTCAACTTCCATTTTTATTCAATTTACTTTTCTATTAAACATCATTTTTTATTTAATTTCCAAATAGATCGTTAAGGTATAGTTGTTTCTTGAATGAACTTCCATTTTTAATTTTCTTCAACTTTCAGTTTTATTTTTTTTCGACTTCCATTTTTATTCAAGTTATTTTTCTATTCAACTTCCTTTTTTATTTAATTGCAAAATAGATCGTTAAGGTATAGTGGTTTCTTGAATGAACTTCCAATTTTAATTTTTTGCAACTTCCATTTTTATTTCTATTCAACTTCCATTTTTATTCAAGTTTCTTTTCTACACAACTTCCTTTTTTAGTTAATTTCCAAACAAATCATTCAGGTATAGTGGTTTCTGGATTGAACTTCCATTTTTAATTTTATGCAACTTTCATTTTTATTTCTATTCAACTTCCATTTTTATTCAATTTACTTTTCTATTAGACTTCCTTTTTTATTTAATTTCCAAATAGATCGCTAAGGTTTTGTGGTTTCTTGATTGAACTTCCATTTTTAATTTTCTGCACCTTTCATTTTTATTTTTATTCGACTTCCATTTTTATTCAAGTTATTTTTCTATTCAACTTCATTTTTTATTTAATTTCCAAATAGATCGTTAAGGTGTAGTGGTTTCTTGAATGAACTTTCAGTTTTAATTTTTTGCAACTTCCATTTTTATTTCTATTCAACGTCTTTTTTTATTCAAGTTTCTTTTCTATTCAACTTCCTTTTTTATTTAATTTCCAAATAGATCGTTAACGTATAGTGGTTTCATGAATGAACTTCCATTTTTAATTTTGTTCAACTTCCATTTTTATTTTTATTTAACTTCCTTTTTTATTCAAGTTTCTTTTCTACTCAATTTCCTTTTTTTATTTAATTTCCAAATAGATCGTTATGGTATAGTGGTTTCTGGATTGAACTTCCATTTTTAATTTTATGCAACTTTCATTTTTATTTTTATTCAACTTCCATTTTCATTCAATTTACTTTTCTATTAGACTTCCTTTTCTATTTAATTTCCAAATAGATCGTTAAGGTATAGTGGTTTCTGGATTGAACTTCCATTTTTAATTTTATGCAACTTTTATTTTTATTTTTATTCAACTTCCATTTTTATTCAATTTACTTTTCTATTAAACTTCCTTTTTTATTTAATTTCCAAATGGATTGTTAATGTATAGTGGTTTCTTGAATAAACTTCCATTTTTAATTTTCTGCAACTTTCATTTTTATTTTTATTCGACTTCCATTTTTATTCAAGTTATTTTTCTATTCTACTTCATTTTTTATTTAATTTCCAAATACATCGTTAAGGTATAGTGGTTTCTTGAATGAACTTCCAATTTCAATTTTCTGCAACTTCCATTTTTCTTTCTATTCAACTTCTTTTTTTATTCAAGTTTCTTTTCTATTCAACTTCATTTTTTATTTAATTTCCAGATAGATCGTTAACGTATAGAGGTTTCTTGAATGAACTTCCATTTTTAATTTTCTTCAACTTCAACTTCCATTTTTATTTTTATTTAACTTCCTTTTTTATTCAATTTACTTTTCTATTAAACTTCCTTTTTATTTGATTTCCAAATAGATCGTTAAGGTATAGTGGTTTCTTGAATGAACTTCCATTTTTAGTTTTCTTCAACTTCCATTTTTATTTTTAATTAACTTCCTTTTTTATTCAATTTACTTTTCTATTAAACTTCCTTTTTTATTTAATTTCCAAATAGATCGTTAAGTATGGACCTGTAGCTTTGCATTCTTGGCTCGAGCGAGCTTTTCTTCGCTCGAGCGAGTTAGTTCATCCTTCGCTCGAGCTATAGTTCCTTCGCTCGAGCGTGTGTCTGGTTTCAGACCTGAGGGTTTGAGTTCTTCGCTCGATCGAGTTTTCTTTCGCTCGAGCGAGCTTTTGGGTTGCTGGCTCGAGCAAGGCTTCCTTGGCTCGAGCGTAGCTTCTTGTGTCTGGTCGCTCGAGCGACCAAGTCTTCGCTCGAGCGAGCCTGTCCAGTTTATATACACAGCAGCGGGTTTTGATCAGTCTTTTTCATCTTCTTTTGATTCCAAACCCTAGGTCCGACTTCTCTCTCTCCCTACTCACCTTCTTTCTTAGATTTGATCTATTTAGAGGGTGTTTCTACCCTAGTTGCTTTATTAAAAATATAGAGGGAGTCGAGGGCTTTCATTTAATCTGAACATTTGGCGATTTGGAGCATATTGGTATTTGGGCACTCATCTCTGTCTTCACCATTTGGGTTGTTTTCTTTGAGGTAGGGATTTCCTACTCCATTTTATAGGTTTTGTTCTAAGTTTTGGTATTTTGATATGTTGGGGATACTTTGTAAATTTTGGGAAAAACCCTAGTTGTATTATTAAATTAATTTGTATAATTAATTCATGGAATTGGGGAAATCATTGATTAAATGGCGTAGTTGGATAATTTGAATCATTTGTCTATTGAATTGTTGACATGGTTATTTTCAGTTTAGAAATAACTGTTTTGGGCTATCGGTGGAGGATAGTCGTGATTGTTGTAGACATTGCATGTGGATTAGGAATAACTGAAACTAATCACATTGGTTAAGTCATTAATTTTGACTATTGCATTGATACAGAAAATACGTGTATTGATTGAGCATTGCATTTGCATGCATTGTTTTTGTGTGTGGGAGGAGATAGGGGATGTACTCCACTGTTTAGGGGAAGATAGGGGATGGACCTCTAAACCGGATTTTGTTTGGGAGGAGATAGGGGATGGACTCCATTAGCATCACTTTTATGTGTGCTTATTTATATAGAAGTGTTTTATTGATACAGCACTAAAATGTGTATCAATCTGGAAGTATGAAGTGTTTTGAATTGAGCTTGAGTCTCATTTGTTTGTTGATATTGGGAGAATGTGAAAATGATATATATAATTCACTGTTGTAAGTTTGGCCAGGTTCTGAGCCATGTTGATAAAATTGGAAAGTAAAACGTGTCATAGACAATAGTGTCATGAGACTGTAAAATGAAGTAATTAATTATCTTGGTTAACCATCTGTTGAATGCTATTGCTTTATTCATTGCTTATATGTGGTTTAGTATATTTCTACTGGGCTGTGGCTCACCTTATATGGGAACATCATTTTCAGGTTCAGGTGATAAGCTACCTCCAAGGACTTAGCTTGGAAGGGATTTGGATTTCAAAGACTATCTTTAGTTAATTGTCTTTATTTATTAGTACATGTAAACATCCAAGCCTAGGACTTTTCTTGTATTGAGTTAGAACTCATCTTTTTGTATCCAAGTGTTGGCTTGGAAAGATGTAAGCCTGTAGGGCATTTTATTCGATGTTACATGTAATGCTTTTATTTAGTAATACTCTGATGAATGAATTAATGAATTGTTTTCTTTAAATAGTGCATGTCAATGACATATATATATTGGGTTTATTTTGAGGGCGTTACAAAATAGATCGTTATGGTATAGTGGTTTCTGGATTGAACTTCCATTTTTAATTTTTTGCAACTTTCATTTTTATTTTTATTCAACTTCCATTTTCATTCAATTTACTTTTCTATTAGACTTCCTTTTTTATTTAATTTCCAAATAGATCGTTAAGGTATAGTGGTTTCTGGATTGAACTTCCATTTTTAATTTTATGCAACTTTTATTTTTATTTTTATTCAACTTCCATTTTTATTCAATTTACCATTCTATTAAACTTCATTTTTTATTTAATTTCCAAATGGATCATTAATGTATAGTGGTTTCTTGAATAAACTTCCATTTTTAATTTTCTGCAACTTTCATTTTTATTTTTCTTCGACTTCCATTTTTATTCAAGTTATTTTTATATTCAACTTCATTTTTTATTTAATTTCCAAATAGACCGTTAAGGTATAGCGGTTTCTTGAATGAGCTTTCAGTTTTAATTTTTTGCAACTTTCATTTTTATTTCTATTCAATGTCTTTTTTTATTCAAGTTTCTTTTCTATTCAACTTCTTTTTTTATTTAATTTCCAAATAGATCGTTAACGTATAGTGGTTTCATGAATGAACTTCCATTTTTAATTTTGTTCAACTTCCATTTCTAGTTTTATTTAACTTCCTTTTTTATTCAAGTTTCTTTTCTACTCAATTTCCTTTTTTATTTAATTTCCAAATAGATCGTTAAGGTATAGTGGTTTCTGGATTGAACTTCCATTTTTAATTTTATGCAACTTTCATTTTTATTTTTATTCAACTTCCATTTTCATTCAATTTACTTTTCTATTAGACTTCCTTTTTTATTTAATTTCCAAATAGATCGTTAAGGTATAGTGGTTTCTGGATTGAACTTCCATTTTTAATTTTATGCAACTTTTATTTTTATTTTTATTCAACTTCCATTTTTATTCAATTTACTTTTCTATTAAACTTCCTTTTTTATTTAATTTCCAAATGGATCGTTAATGTATAGTGGTTTCTTGAATAAACTTCCATTTTTAATTTTCTGCAACTTTCATTTTTATTTTTATTCGACTTCCATTTTTATTCAAGTTATTTTTCTATTCTACTTCATTTTTTATTTAATTTCCAAATAGATCGTTAAGGTATAGTGGTTTCTTGAATAAACTTCCAATTTCAATTTGCTGCAACTTCCATTTTTCTTTCTATTCAACTTCTTTTTTTATTCAAGTTTCTTTTCTATTCAACTTCCTTTTTTATTTAATTTCCAAATAAATCGTTAACGTATAGTGGTTTCTTGAATGAACTTTCATTTTTAATTTTTTTCAACTTCCTTTTTTATTCAATTTACTTTTCCATTAAACTTCCTTTTTATTTGATTTCCAAATAGATCGATAAGGTATAGTGGTTTCTTGAATGAACTTCCATTTTTAATTTTCTTCAACTTCCATTTTTATTTTTATTTAACTTCCTTTTTTATTCCATTTACTTTTCTATTAAACTTCCTTTTTTATTTAATTTCCAAATAGATCGTTAAGATATAGTAGTTTCTGGATTGAACTTCCTTTTTTAATTTTATACAACTTTCACTTTTCTTTTTATTCAACTTCCATTTTTATTCAATTTACTTTTCTATTAAACTTCCTTTTTTATTTAATTTCCAAATAGGTCGTTAAGGTATAGTGGTTTCTTTAATGAACTTCCATTTTTAATTTAATGGAACTTCCATTTTTATTTTTATTCAGCTTCCATTTTTATTCAAGTTATTTTTCTATTCAACTTCATTTTTTATTTAATTTCCAAATAGATCGTTGAGATATAGTGGTTTCTTGAATGAACTTCCAATTTTAATTTTCTGCAACTTCCATTTTTATTTCTATTCAACTTCTTTTCTTATACAAGTTTCTTTTCTATTCAACTTCTTTTTTTATTTAATTGCCAAATAGATCTTTAAGGTATACTGGTTTCTGGATTGAACTTCCATTTTTAATTTTATGCAACTTTCACTTTTCTTCTTATTCCACTTCCATTTTTATTCAATTTACTTTTCTATTAAACTTCCTTTTTATTTAATTTCCAAATAGATCGTTAATGTATATTGGTTTCTTGAATGAACTTCCATTTTTAATTTTCTTCAACTTTCAGTATTATTTTTATTCGACTTCCATTTTTATTCAAGTTATTTTTCTATTCAACTTCATTTTTTATTTAATTTCCAAATAGATCATTAAGGTATAGTGGTTTCTTGAGTGAACTTCCAATTTTAATTTTCTGCAACTTTCATTTTTATTTCTATTCAACCTCCATTTTTATTCAATTTACTTTTCTATTAAACTTCCTTTTCTATTTAATTTCCAAATAAATCGTTAAAGTATAGTGGTTTCTTGAATGAACTTCCGTTTTTTATTATCTGCAACTTTTAGTTTTATTTTTATTCGACTTCCATTTTTATTCAAGTTATATTTCTATTCAACTTCATTTTTTATTTAATTTCCGAATAGATCGTTAAGGTATAGTGCTTTCTTGAATGAACTTCCAATTTTAATTTTCTGCAACTTCCATTTTTATTTCTATTCAATTTCATTTTTTATTCAAGTTTCTTTTCTATTCAACTTCTTTTTTTATTTAATTTCCAAATAGATCTTTAAGGTATACTGGTTTCTGGATTGAACTTCCATTTTTAACCTTATGCAACTTTCACTTTTCTTTTTATTCCACTTCCACTTTTATTCAATTTACTTTTCTATTAAACTTCCTTTTCATTTAATTTCCAAATAGATCGTTAAGGTATAGTGGTTTCTTGAATGAACTTCCATTTTTAATTTTCTTCAACTTCCATTTTTATTTTTATTTAACTTCCATTTTTATTCAATTTACTTTTCTATTAATCTTCCTTTTTTATTTAATTTCCAAATAGATCGTTCAGGTATAGTGGTTTCTGAATTGAACTTCCATTTTTAATTTTATGCAACTTTCACTTTTCTTTTTATTCAACTTCCATTTTTATTCAATTTACTTTTCTATTAAACTTCCTTTTTTATGTAATTTCCAAATAGATCGTTAAGGTATAGTTGTTTCTGGAATGAACTTCCATTTTTAATTTTCTTCAACTTTCAGTTTTATTTTTTTTCGACTTTCATTTTTATTCAGGTTATTTTTCTATTCAACTTCCTTTTTTATTTAATTTCAAAATAGATCGTTAAGGTATAGTGGTTTCTTGAATGAACTTCCATTTTTATTTATATTCAACTTCCATTTTTATTCAAGTTTCTTTTCTACTCAACTTCCTTTTTTATTAAATTTCCAAACAGACCGTTAAGGTATAGTTGTTTCTGGATTGAACTTCCATTTTTAATTTTATGCCACTTTCATTTTTATTTTTATTAAACTTCAATTTTTATTCAATTTACTTTTCTATTAGACTTCCTTTTTTATTTAATTTCCAAATAGATCGTTAAGGTATTTTGGTTTCTTGAATGAACTTCCATTTTTAATTTTCTGCAACTTTCATTTTTATTTTTATTCGACTTCCATTTTTATTCGAGTTATTTCTCTATTCAACTTAATTTTTTATTTAATTTCCAAATAGATCGGTGAGGTATAGTGGTTTCTTGAATGAACTTCCAATTTTAATTTTCTGCAGCTTCCATTTTTATTTCAATTCAACGTCTTTTTTTGTTCAAGTTTCTTTTCCATTCAACTTCCTTTTTTTATTTAATTTCCAAATAGATCGTTAACGTATAGTGGTTTGATGAATGAACTTCCATTTTTAATTTTCTTCAACTTCCATTTTTATTTTCTTCTAACTTTTTTATTCAAGTTTCTTTTCTACTCAACTTCCTTTTTTATTTAATTTCCTAATATATCGTTAAGGTACAGTGGTTTCTGGATTGAACTTTCATTTTTAATTTTATGCAACTTTCATTTTTATTTTTGTTCAACTTCCATTTTTATTCAATTTACTTTTCTATTAGACTTCCTTTTTTATTTAATTTCCAAATAGATCGTTAAGGTATAGTGGTTTTTAGAATAAACTTCCAATTTTAATTTTTTGCAACTTTCATTTTGAATTTTATTCGACTCCATTTTTATTCAAGTTATTTTTCTATTCAACTTCATTTTTTATTTAATTTCCAAATAGATCGTTAAGGTATAGTGGTTTCTTGAATGAACTTCCATTTTTAATTTTCTTCAACTTCCATTTTGATTTTTACTTAACTTCCTTTTTTATTCAATTTACTTTTCTATTAAATTCCTTTTTATTTGATTTCCAAATAGATCGTTAAGGTATAGTGGTTTCTCGAATGAACTTCCATTTTTAATTTTCTTCAACTTCCATTTTTATTTTTATTTAACTTCATTTTTTATTCAATTTACTTTTCTATTAATCTTCCTTTTTTATTTAATTTCCAATTAGATCGTTCAGGTATAGTGGTTTCTGGATTGAACTTCCATTTTTAGTTTTACGCAACTTTCACTTTCCTTTTTATTCAACTTCCATTTTTATTCAATTTACTTTTCTATTAAACATCATTTTTTATTTAATTTCCAAATAGATCGTTAAGGTATAGTTGTGTCTTGAATGAACTTCCATTTTTAATTTTCTTCAACTTTCAGTTTTATTTTTTTTCGACTTCCATTTTTATTCAAGTTATTTTTCTATTCAACTTCCTTTTTTATTTAATTTCAAAATAGATCGTTAAGGTATAGTGGTTTCTTGAATGAACTTCCAATTTTAATTTTTTACAACTTCCATTTTTATTTCTATTCAACTTCCATTTTTATTCAAGTTTCTTTTCTACTCAACTTCCTTTTTTAGTTAATTTCCAAACAGATCGTTCAGGTATAGTGGTTTCTGGATTGAACTTCCATTTTTAGTTTTATGCAACTTTCATTTTTATTTCTATTCAACTTCCATTTTTATTCAATTTACTTTTCTAATAGACTTCCTTTTTTATTTAATTTCCAAATAGATCGTTAAGGTTTTGTGGTTTCTTGAATGAACATCCATTTTTAATTTTCTGCAACTTTCTTTTTTATTTTTATTCAACTTCCATTTTTATTCAAGTTATTTTTCTATTCAACTTCATTTTTTATTTAATTTCCAAATAGATCGTTAAGGTATAGTGGTTTCTTGAATGAACTTTCAGTTTTAATTTTTTGCAACTTCCATTTTTATTTCTATTCAACGTCTTTTTTTATTCAAGTTTCTTTTCTATTCAACTTCCTTTTTTATTTAATTTCCAAATAGATCGTAAACGTATAGTGGTTTCATGAATGAACTTCCATTTTTAATTTTGTTCAACTTCCATTTTTATTTTTATTTAACTTCCTTTTTTATTCGAGTTTCTTTTCTACCCAATTTCCTTTTTTTATTTAATTTCCAAATAGATCGTTAAGGTATAGTGGTTTCTGGATTGAACTTCCATTTTTAATTTTATGCAACTTTCATTTTTATTTTTATTCAACTTCCATTTTCATTCAATTTACTTTTCTATTAGACTTCCTTTTTTATTTAATTTCGAAATAGATCGTTAAGGTATAGTGGTTTCTTGAATGAACTTTCAGTTTTAATTTTTTGCAACTTCCATTTTTATTTCTATTCAACGTCTTTTTTTATTCAAGTTTCTTTTCTATACAACTTCCTTTTTTATTTAAATTCCAAATAGATCGTTAACGTATAGTGGTTTCATGAATGAACTTCCATTTTTAATTTTGTTCAACTTCCATTTTTATTTTTATTTAACTTCCTTTTTTATTCAAGTTTCTTTTCTACTCAATTTCCTTTTTTTATTTCATTTCCAAATAGATCGTTATGGTATAGTGGTTTCTGGATTGAACTTCCATTTTTAATTTTATGCAACTTTCATATTTATTTTTATTCAACTTCCATTTTCATTCAATTTACTTTTCTATTAGACTTCCTTTTTTATTTAATTTCCAAATAGATCGTTAAGGTATAGTGGTTTCTGGACTGAACTTCCATTTTTAATTTTATGCAACTTTTTTTTTATTTTTATTCAACTTCCATTTTTATTCAATTTACCATTCTATTAAACTTCCTTTTTTATTTAATTTCCAAATGGATCGTTAATGTATTGTGGTTTCTTGAATAAACTTCCATTTTTAATTTTCTGCAACTTTTATTTTTATTTTTCTTCGACTTCCATTTTTATTCAAGTTATTTTTCTATTCAACCTCATTTTTCATTTAATTTCCAAATAGATCGTTAAGGTATAGTGGTTTCTTGAATGAGCTTTCAGTTTTAATTTTTTGCAACTTCCATTTTTATTTCTATTCAACGTCTTTTTTTATTCAAGTTTCTTTTCTATTCAACTTCTTTTTTTATTTAATTTCCAAATAGATCGTTAACGTATAGTGGTTTCATGAATGAACTTCCATTTTTAATTTTGTTCAACTTCCATTTCTAGTTTTATTTAACTTCCTTTTTTATTCAAGTTTCTTTTCTACTCAATTTCCTTTTTTATTTAATTTCCAAATAGATCTTTAAGGTATAATGGTTTCTGGATTGAACTTCCATTTTTAATTTTATGCAACTTTCATTTTTATTTTTATTCAACTTCCATTTTCATTCAATTTACTTTTCTATTAGACTTCTTTTTTTATTTAATTTCCAAATAGATCGTTAAGGTATAGTGGTTTCTGGATTGAACTTCCATTTTTAATTTTATGCAACTTTTATTTTTATTTTTATTCAACTTCCATTTTTATTCAATTTACTTTTCTATTAAACTTCCTTTTTTATTTAATTTCCAAATGGATCGTTAATGTATAGTGGTTTCTTGAATAAACTTCCATTTTTAATTTTCGGCAACTTTCATTTTTATTTTTATTCGACTTCCATTTTTATTCAAGTTATTTTTCTATTCTACTTCATTTTTTATTTAATTTCCAAATAGATCGTTAAGGTATAGTGGTTTCTTGAATAAACTTCCAATTTCAACTTGCTGCAACTTCCATTTTTCTTTCTATTCAACTTCTTTTTTTATTCAAGTTTCATTTCTATTCAACTTCCTTTTTTATTTAATTTCCAAATAAATCGTTAACGTATAGTGGTTTCTTGAATGAACTTTCATTTTTAATTTTTTTCAACTTCCTTTTTTATTCAATTTACTTTTCTATTAAACTTCCTTTTTATTTGATTTCCAAATAGATCGATAAGGTATAGTGGTTTCTTGAATGAACTTCCATTTTTAATTTTCTTCAACTTCCATTTTTATTTTTATTTAACTTCCGTTTTTATTCCATTTACTTTTCTATTAAACTTCCTTTTTTATTTAATTTCCAAATAGATAGTTAAGATATAGTAGTTTCTGGATTGAACTTCCTTTTTTAATTTTATGCAACTTTCACTTTTCTTTTTATTCAACTTCCATTTTTATTCAATTTACTTTTCTATTAAACTTCCTTTTTTATTTAATTTCCAAATAGATCGTTAAGGTATAGTGGTTTCTTTAATGAACTTCCATTTTTAATTTAATGGAACTTCCATTTTTATTTTTATTCAGCTTCCATTTTTATTCAAGTTATTTTTCTATTCAACTTAATTTTTTATTTAATTTCCAAATAGATCGTTAAGATATAGTGGTTTCTTGAATGAACTTCCATTTTTAATTTTATGCAACTTTCATTTTTATTTTTACTCAACTTCCATTTTTATTCAATTTACTTTTCTATTAAACTTCCTTTTCTATTTAATATCCAAACAGATCGTTAAAGTATAGTGGTTTCTTGAATGAACTTCCGTTTTTTGTTTTCTGCAACTTTTAGTTTCATTTTTATTCGACTTCCAGTTTTATTCAAGTTATTTTTCTATTCAACTTCATTTTTTATTTAATTTCCAAATTGATCGTTGAGATATAGTGGTTTCTTGAATGAACTTCCAATTTTAATTTTCTGCAACTTCCATTTTTATTTCTGTTCAACTTCTTTTTTTATTCAAGTTTCTTTTCTATTCAACTTCTTTTTTTATTTAATTGCCAAATAGATCTTTAAGGTATACTGGTTTCTGGATTGAACTTCCATTTTTAATTTTATGCAACTTTCACTTTTCTTCTTATTCCACTTCCATTTTTATTCAATTTACTTTTCTATTAAACTTCCTTTTTATTTAATTTCCAAATAGATCATTAATGTATATTGGTTTCTTGAATGAACTTCCATTTTTAATTTTCTTCAACTTTCAGTATTATTTTTATTCAACTTCCATTTTTATTCAAGTTATTTTTCTATTCAACTTCATTTTTTATTTAATTTCCAAATAGATCGTTAAGGTATAGTGGTTTCTTGAGTGAACTTCCAATTTTAATTTTCTGCAACATTCATTTTTATTTCTATTCAACTTCCATTTTTATTCAATTTACTTTTCTATTAAACTTCTTTTTCTATTTAATTTCCAAATAAATCGTTAAAGTATAGTGGTTTCTTGAATGAACTTCCGTTTTTTATTATCTGCAACTTTTAATTTTATTTTTATTAGACTTCCATTTTTATTCAAGTTATATTTCTATCCAGCTTCATTTTTTATTTAATTTCCAAATAGATCGTTAAGGTATAGTACTTTCTTGAACGAAATTCCAATTTTAATTTTCTGCAACTTCCATTTTTATTTCTATTCAACTTCATTTTTTATTCAAGTTTCTTTTCTATTCAACTTCTTTTTTTATTTAATTTCCAAATAGATCTTTAAGGTATACTGGTTTCTAGATTGAACTTCCATTTTTAATTTTATGCAACTTTCACTTTTCTTTTTATTCCACTTCCACTTTTATTCAATTTACTTTTCTATTAAACTTCCTTTTCATTTAATTTCCAAATAGATCGTTAAGGTATAGTGGTTTCTTGAATGAACTTTCATTTTTAATTTTCTTCAACTTCCATTTTGATTTTTATTTAACTTCCTTTTTTATTCCATTTACTTTTCTATTAAACTTCCTTTTAATTTGATTTCCAAATAGATCGTTAAGGTATAGTGGTTTCTTGAATGAACTTCCATTTTTAATTTTCTTCAACTTCCATTTTTATTTTTATTTAACTTCCTTTTTTATTCAATTTACTTTTCTATTAATCTTCCTTTTTTATTTAATTTCCAAATAGATCGTTCAGGTATAGTGGTTTCTGAATTGAACTTCCATTTTTAATTTTATGCAACTTTCACTTTTCTTTTTATTCAACTTCCATTTTTATTCAATTTACTTTTCTATTAAACTTCCTTTTTATGTAATTTCCAAATAGATCGTTAAGGTATAGTTGTTTCTGGAATGAACTTCCATTTTTAATTTTCTTCAACTTTCAGTTTTATTTTTTTTCGACTTCCATTTTTATTCAGGTTATTTTTCTATTCAACTTCCTTTTTTATTTAATTTCAAAATAGATCGTTAAGGTATAGTGGTTTCTTGAATGAACTTCCATTTTTATTTATATTCAACTTCCATTTTTATTCAAGTTTCTTTTCTACTCAACTTCCTTTTTTATTTAATTTCCAAATAGACCGTTAAGGTATAGTTGTTTCTGGATTGAACTTCCATTTTTATTTTTATTAAACTTCAATTTTTATTCAATTTACTTTTCTATTAGACTTCCTTTTTTATTTAATTTCCAAATAGATCGTTAAGGTTGTAGGAACCCACACTTTATGTCCTCATCATGTTCATGAGCATCGGTATGATTATGACTTGTTTAGCTTGCATGTGTATGTTGTGATTTGTTTCGCTTGAGCTAATGCGATCCATGTCTTGATTTGAAGCCTTGTGATTTGTCTAAGTGTAGTATGCTTGTCTTGTTCCTTCCTTAATGTGAAACTTAGGTCACGCCTTGCCTGAGTTATACCAGCCGACGTTATTCCAAGCCGAGGTCATCCTTAGTCTCGTAGTAGTATCTTGAAACCCCTTGTTGACCTCCGTCCTTGCCTTGACCACATTAGCCGAGATGTTACCTTGCACCCAAGTAATATCGTCTTGGAGTGGTACGACCTAGGCCGAGGTGTGGCGCATCTAGGCCAAGATGTGGCACAGCTTAGTCAAGTGTTGTCCCTCCTAGCCGAGGTCATTGTCATCTTAGTTGCCGAAGTCTTTTGTTAGCCGATGTCACTCCTTGCCGGAGTGCCACTCCGTGTAGCTTGTTAAGTATGCCTTGTTGTTAGCCGATGTCATAGCCTGTCAGAGAGCCCATACCGCTTTGCTTGTTGAACACCCTTCCACCATGCTTTGTCTGGCCTGTCAGCCACCTTTTCAGGATGAACCCAACCAATCGCCGCCACGTGTCTCAGCAGAGGGTTAACCCCAGAACCGGGTATAGAAAACTATCATTTGGTGTCATAACCTTGTCTTGTAGAGAGAGAAGCTCTAGGAGGAAGAAAGAGTTTTAGAGTGAGGAAGTAGATCTTCAAGCTTGATTTCTAGAGATCCAACCGTTAGATCCGCGTTCTAAGGTTAGATTCTCGATCTACTCGTGATGTTCTTTATGTTTATGTTATTGCATTGCATGATTGAAAATGATTTGTAAGCCATGCATCGTTTTGAAGCTCGATTTTAGAAAGAGAAAATGACATTCATGTGTTCTTCAAGAAAGTCTTGTTTTGATCCGAAAGCTTTATGCCTAGATTCACGTTTTGTGTTTGTTCTTGCATGATTTCCAAGTATGGGTACCCAGGTCCATGTTTTCAAACTCATAGCACGAAAACCTCAGATTTGTGATGGCAGATTACGATCAAACATTCGTATTTTTCATGTTTTCACACTCATGTTCTTCATGTTCATCAACAGAGGGAAACCCAGAGTTTCCCGACCTCTTTTCCTTGCATGTGGCCCTCGGGGACACACCTCGGCGAAGAGGTGTGGAACCTCGGCCTAGACCTGGTTGGTGCCAGCATGTTTTCTGAAAACATTTGTGTACATGAGAGACTTGTTTGAAAGCGCATTCAATAGGCTTTGCCCTGTGTTTGTAGGACTTGGGCTTGCCTCAACCCCGACGTGTGAAGAAACTATGTGAGTGGTATTTCTAATAAAGCTATGTTACACTTGTTTTGATAAATCTTGTTTTGCCTTGTCTTGAAAAGTATTTGATTTAGCATGAATGACTATCCCTACTTGTATATTAAACACTATCTTGTTTTGATGACATTTCTTGAAAGTCCTTAGCTGCAGGGGACTATAATGCGACTGCACTCTTGTCCTTAGCTTCAAGTTATTCTTCTATTCAACTTCATTTTTTATTTAATTTCCAAATAGTGGTGGTTTCTTGAATGAACTTCCAATTTTAATTTTCTGCAACTTCCATTTTTATTTCTATTCAACTTCTTTTTTTATTCAAGTTTCTTTTCTATTCAACTTCTTTTTTTATTTAATTTCCAAATAGATCTTCAAGGTATACTGGTTTCTGGATTGAACTACTATTTTTAATATTGTGCAACTTTCACTTTTCTTTTTATTCCACTTTCATTTTTATTCAATTTACTTTTCTATTAAACTTCCTTTTTATTTAATTTCCAAATAGATCGTTAAGGTATAGTGGTTTCTTGAATGAACTTCCATTTTTAATTTTCTTCAACTTTCAGTTTTATTTTTATTCGACTTCCATTTTTATTCAAGTTTTTTTTCTATTAAACTTCATTTTTTATTTAATTTCCAAATAGATCGTTAAGGGATAGTGGTTTCTTGAATGAACTTCCAATTTTAATTTTCTGCAACTTCCATTTTCATTTCTATTCAACTTCTTTTTTTATTCAAGTTTCTTTTCTATTCAACTTCTTTTTTTATTTAATTTCCAAATAGAACTTCAAGGTATACTGGTTTCTGGATTGAACTACTATTTTTAATATTGTGCAACTTTCACTTTTCTTTTTATTCCACTTCCATTTTTATTCAATTTACTTTTCTATTAAACTTCCTTTTTATTTAATTTCCAAATAGATCGTTAAGGTATAGTGGTTTCTCAAATGAACTTCCATTTTTAATTTCATGCAACTTTCATTTTTATTTTTAATCAACTTCCATTTTTATTCAATTTACTTTTCTATTAAACTTTATTTTTTTATTTAATTTCCAAATAGATCGTTAAAGTATAGTGGTTTCTTGAATGAACTTCCGTTTTTAATTTTCTGCAACTTTCAGTTTTATTTTTATTCGACTTCCATTTTTATTCAATTTTCTTTTCTATTCAACTTCCTTTTTTATTTAATATCCAAATAGATCGTTAACGTATAGTGGTTTCTTGAATGAATTTCCATTTTTAATTTTCTGCAACTTCCATTTTTATTTTTAAGTAAATTCCATTTTTATTCAAGTTACTTTTCTGTTCAACTTCTTTTTTTAGTTAATTTCCAAATAGATCATTAACGTATAGTGGTTTCTGGATTGAACTTCTAATTTTAATTTTATGCAACTTTCATTTTTATTTTCATTCCACTTCCATTTTTATTCAATTTACTTTTCTATTAAACTTCCTTTTTCATTTAATTTCCAATTAGATCGTTAAGGTATAGTGGTTTCTTGAGTGAACTTCCATTTTTATTTTTATTCGACTTCCATTTTTATTCAAGTCATTTTTCTATTCAACTTCCTTCCTTATTTAATTTCCAAATAGATCGTTAAGGTATAGTGGTTTCTTGAATGAACTTCCATTTTTAATTTTTTGCAACTTCCATTTTTTTTTATTTCATTTCCTTTTTCATTCAAGTTTCTTTTCTACTCAACTTCCTTTTTTTATTTAGTTTCCAAGTAGATCGTTAAGGTATAGGGGTTTCTAGATTGAACATTCATTTTTAATTTTATGCAACTTTCATTTTTTATATTATTCAACTTTCATTTTTATTCAATTTGCTTTTCTATAAAACTTTCTTTTTTATTTAATTTCCAAATAGATCGTTATGGTATAGTGGTTTCTTGAATGAACTTCCATTTTTAATTTTCGGCAACTTCCATTTTTATTTTTATTCAACTTCCATTTTTATTCAAGTTATTTTTCTATGCAACTTCCTTTTTTATATAATTTCCAAATAGATCGTTAAGGTATAGTGGTTTCTTGAATGAACTTCCAATTTTAATTTTCTGTTACTTCCATTTTTATTTCTATTCAACTTCTATTTTTATTAAAGTTTCTTTTCAATTCAACTTCCTTTTTTATTTAATTTCCAAATAGATCGTTAAGGTATACTGATTTCGGGATTGAACTTCCATTTTTACTTTTATGCAACTTTCACTTTTATTTTTATTCAACTTCCTTTTTTATTCAATTTACTTTTCTATTCAACTTCCTTTTTTATTTAATTTTCAAATAGATCGTTAAGGTACAATGGTTTCTTGAATGAACTTCCAATTTTAATTTTCTGCGACTTTCATTTTTCTTTGTATTCAACTTCTTTTTATTTTCAAGTTTCTTTTCTATTCAACTTCCTTTTTTATTTAATTTCGAAATAGATCGTTAAGGTATACTGGTTTCTGGATTGAACTTCCATTTTTAATTTTATGCAACTTTCAATTTTCTTTTTATTCAACTTCCATTTTTATTCAATTTACTTTTCTATTAAACTTCCTTTTTTATTTAATTTCCAAATAGATCGTTCAGGTATAGTGGTTTCTTTAATTAACTTTCATTTTTAATTTTCTGCAACTTCCGTTTTTATTATTATTCAACTTCCATTTTTATTCAAATTATTTTTCTATTCAACTTCCTTTTTTATTTAATTTCGGAATAGATCGTTAAGGTATATTGGTTTCTTGAATGAACTCCCATTTTTAATTTTCTGCAACTTCCATTTTTATTTTTATTTTACTTCCTTTTTCATTCAAGTTTCTTTTCTACTCAACTTCCTCCTTCATTTAATTTCCAAATAGATCGTTAAGGTATTGGGGTTACTGGATTGAACATCCATTTTTAATTTTATGCAACTTTCATTTTTATTATTATTCGACTTCCATTTTTATTCAATTTACTTTTCTATTCAACTTCCTTTTTTATTTAATTTCCAAATAGATCGTTAAGGTATAGGGGTTTCTGGATTGAACGTCCATTTTTAATTTTATGGAACTTTCATTTTTATTATTATTCAACTTCCAATTTTATTCAATTTACTTTTCTATTAAACTTTCTTTTTTATTTAATTTCCAAATAGATCGGTATGGTATAGTGGTTTGTTGAATGACCTTCCATTTTTAATTTTTTGCAACTTCCATTTTTATTTTTATTCGACTTCCATTTTTATTCAAGTTATTTTTCTTTTCAACTTCCTTTTTTATTTAATTTCCTAATAGATCATTAATGTAACGCCCTCAAAATAATAACAATAAACTCATCAGATAAGACATGAATTTACATTTAAACTAACCGCATTCCTTTCATTCATTAGAATTCCAAGACATAAGTATTACATGTTTAACCTCATAATAAAATGCCCTACGGGCTTACAGCTTTCCAAGTTAACACTTGGTTACAACAAAGAGTTCTAACTCGTTTACACATTAAGCCCTTGGCTTGAAATTACATGTAATACATCAAAGTAAAACGACAAAACTATGCCCGCCACTAGCCTCCCAGCTATGTCCTTGGAGGTGGCATGCTTCCTGTACCTGAAAATGATATTCCCATATAGGGTGAGCCACAGCCCAGTAGAAATACACTAAACCAACCATGGACAATGACTAAAACATTAGCAATTGATAGTTGGTCAACACTGATACAATCACATAAATTACATATTTATGTCAACGACTTACAAGTCCCAATTACCTTTCATTTTCCCTTTTTCAACAGATAAGCATGCTAGCTCTATCATCATTTCCACAGATATGTATAAAAACTATATCTCACATTCAGATAAGCATAAAAGCTATATCCACATTCTCAACAGATATGTATATAAACAATATCCACAGATAAGCATACAAGCTGTATCCACACTCTACAACAGATATGTATATCAACAATATCCACAGATAAGCATACAAGCTGTATCCACACTTCACAAAGATAAGCATATGAGCTCTATCTTCACTTCTCTAGACAAGCATATGAGCTCTGTCTACGGAGTACATCCCCTATCTCCTCCAAATACCTATCCGGTTTAGAGGTACATCCCCTATCTTCCCCTAAACCGCGGAGTACATCCCCTATCTCCTCCTCTACACATAACGTATATAAACACATTGGTTCTATATACTACCACACAATACAAACAATTAATGTATTCTTGCAACTGTCAAGTTCCATAACACATTCCATTGATTAGTTCCAGTTTGCCTAATCAACATACATTGTCTACAACAATCTCGACTATCCTCCACCGATAGCCCCAAGCAGTTATTTCTAAAACAGAAAATAAATGCGCAAATGGATATTCAATCAACATTTCATTTCCTCATTTCTCACCAATTAATTATCCCAATTAATTAAACAATGTAATTAGGCCATTTTCCATAATTACCATTTCAACCCTTAGGTCCCATTTTCATCAATGATTCAACAATCATTCCATTTTCTTCATGCCAAACATGCATCTAGGTTTATTATGAATAAAACCCCAACCTTTGTAAAATTACACAAAAGCCCCAAACTTTCACAAAATTACCCAACCAAGCCCAACATCTCAAAATACCAAAATTTAAAGACAAAACCCATAGAGAGGAGTAGGTTATCCCTACCTCAAATTCGGAGTCCCAAAGGAGAAGACGACAAAACCCAACGTGCTCCAAAACCCGAGATTTTCAGATTAAAAAGAAGCCCTCGACGATCAACAACTTTTTTGTAAAGGCCAAAGGTGAGTAAATCACTCCTACTAGATCAAAACCTAGAGAGAAGGTAGAGTCTAGAGTGAGAGGCTCAACAATGGTGTTTTGAGAAAAGTAAGAGAGAGAAGAGAAAGTGAAAAAGTGATTTGAAAAGTCACAATTTCGGGATTTAAACCCAGTCTTCCGC
Organism: Camellia sinensis; assembly: GCF_055761805.1. Classification (NCBI taxonomy): domain Eukaryota; kingdom Viridiplantae; phylum Streptophyta; class Magnoliopsida; order Ericales; family Theaceae; genus Camellia; species Camellia sinensis. The sequence continues at coordinate 6,820,003 of NC_138962.1, read as the reverse complement.
TCGAGCGTAAAACACCCCGCTCGAGCGGCCACTCACAGACTTCCGCTCGAGCGGTCAACCTCCCGCTCGAGCGCAGAATGCACTCGCTCAGCACTTTCGCAGAACCAGACCTCCGCTCGAGCTCCCAACCCTACGCTCGAGCTCACAACACTGCACAACAAGATACTGGATGGATGTAATCTGCGCTCGAGCGTCAACACCTCCGCTCGAGCGTACAGGCCAAAAATCTGGGCAACTAGTTTTGGTTTCTAAACTCAACCAACCTGTAACAAACCCGCTCAACACATCCTATAACTCAAATACGAAGTAAAAGGATGTAAACACAATAATAAACAACTACCAACATCCACGGACACATGTCCGGATCACGGTATAACAAGGGTAAACCCGGGATCGCTATAATTAAGGTATAGTGGTTTCTTGAATGAATTTCCATTTTCAATTTTTTGCAACTTCCATTTTTATTTTTATTCGACTTCCATTTTTATTCAAGTTATTTTTCTTTTCAACTTCATTTTTTATTTAATTTCCTAATAGATCATTAAGGTATTGTGGTTTCTTGAATGAATTTCCATTTTCAATTTTCTGCAACTTCCATTTTTATTTTCACGTAACTTCCTTTTTTATTCAATTTTCTTTTCTACTCAACTTTCATTTTTAATTTTATGCAACTTCCATTTATATTTTTATTCAACTTCCATTTTTATTCAAGTTATTTTTCTATTCAACTTCCTTTTTTATTTAAGTTCCTAATAGATCGTTAAGGTATAATGGTTTCTTGAATGAACTTCCATTTTTAATTTTCTGCAACTTCCATTTTTATTTTTATTTAACTTCCTTTTTTATTCAAGTTGCTTTTCGACTCAACTTCCTTTTTATTTAATTTCCAAATAGATCGTTAAGGTATACTGGTTTCTGGATTGAACTTCCATTTTTTATTTTCTGCAACTTCCATTTTTATTTTTATTCAACTTCCATTTTTATTCAATTTACTTTTCTCTTTAACATCCTTTTTTATTTAATTTCCAAATAGATCATTAAGGTATAGTGGTTTCTTGAATGAACTTCAATTTTTAATTTTCTGCAACTTCCTTTTATTATTATTCAACTTCCATTTTTATTCAAGTTATTTTTCTATTCAACTTCCTTTTTTATTTAATTTCCTAATAGATCGTTAAGGTATAGTGGTTTCTTGAATGAACTTCCATTTTTAATTTTCTTAAACTTCCATTTTTATTATTATTTAACTTCCTTTTTCATTCAAGTTTCTTTTCTACTCAACTTCCTTTTTTATTTAATTTCCAAATAGATTGTTAAGGTATAGTAGTTTCTGGATTGAACTTCCATTTTTAATTTTATACAACTTTCATTTTTACTTTTATTCAACTTCCATTTTTATTCAATTTACTTTCCGATTAAACTTCCTTTTTTATTTCATTTCCGAATAGATCGTTAAGGTATAGTGGTTTCTTGAATGAACTTCCGTTTTTAATTTTATGCAACTTCCATTTTTTTTTATTCGGCTTCCATTTTTATTTTTAAGTAACTTCCATTTTTATTCAAGTTACTTTTCTATTCAACTTCATTTTTTATTTAATTTCCAAATAGATCGTTAAGGTATAGTGGTTTCTTGAATGAACTTCCATTTTTAATTTTATGGGACTTGCATTTTTATTTTTATTCAGCTTCCATGTCACGACCCCAAACCGCCCCTAGTAGTTTGGTGCCGTGATGGCCAGTAATCCGTAATTACCGAAGGCCAACTTTTCAAAAACTTAACACAATCAGAGTATGGATATAGGGGGCTCACAAATGCGGAAGCAATAAATCAAATACAAGTGGTCCATAAGGGCCGTGCGTAGATCAAAGCAATGCCAAACATTTCCAATTAACTTTACAACTTGAATGAACTTCCATTTTTAATTTTCTTAAACTTCCATTTTTATTATTATTTAACTTCCTTTTTCATTCAAGTTTCTTTTCTACTCAACTTCCTTTTTTATTTAATTTCCAAATAGATTGTTAAGGTATAGTGGTTTCTGGATTGAACTTCCATTTTTAATTTTTTGCAACTTTCATTTTTATTTTTATTCAACTTCCATTTTCATTCAATTTACTTTTCTATTAGACTTCCTTTTTTATTTAATTTCCAAATAGATCGTTAAGGTATAGTGGTTTCTGGATTGAACTTCCATTTTTAATTTTATGCAACTTTTATTTTTATTTTTATTCAAGTTTCATTTTTATTCAATTTACCATTCTATTAAACTTCATTTTTTATTTAATTTCCAAATGGATCGTTAATGTATAGTGGTTTCTTGAATAAACTTCCATTTTTAATTTTCTGCAACTTTCATTTTTATTTTTCTTCGACTTCCATTTTTATTCAAGTTATTTTTCTATTCAACTTCATTTTTTATTTAATTTCCAAATAGATCGTTAAGGTATAGTGGTTTCTTGAATGAGCTTTCAGTTTTAATTTTTTGCAACTTCCATTTTTATTTCTATTCAACGTCTTTTTTTATTCAAGTTTCTTTTCTATTCAACTTCTTTTTTTATTTAATTTCCAAATAGATCGTTAACGTATAGTGGTTTCATGAATGAACTTCCATTTTTAATTTTGTTCAACTTCCATTTTTATTTTTATTTAACTTCCTTTTTTATTCAAGTTTCTTTTCTACTCAATTTCCTTTTTTTATTTCATTTCCAAATAGATCGTTATGGTGTAGTGGTTTCTGGATTGAACTTCCATTTTTAATTTTATGCAACTTTCATTTTTAATTTTATTCAACTTCCATTTTCATTCAATTTACTTTTCTATTAGACTTCCTTTTTTATTTAATTTCCAAATAGATCGTTAAGGTATAGTGGTTTCTGGACTGAACTTCCATTTTTAATTTTATGCAACTTTTATTTTTATTTTTATTCAACTTCCATTTTTATTCAATTTACCATTCTATTAAACTTCCTTTTTTATTTAATTTCCATTTTTAGTGGTCTCTTGAATGAACTTCCATTTTTAATTTTCTGCAACTTCTATTTTATTTTTGTTCAAGTTCCTTTTTTATTCAAGTTTCTTTTCTATTCAACTTCCTTTTTTATTTAATTTCCAAATAGATCGTTAAGGTATAGTGGTTTCTGCATTGAACTTCCATTTCCAATTTTTTGCAACTTTCATTTTTATTTTTATTCAACTTGTATTTTTATTGAAGTTACTTTTCTATTCAACTTCTTTTTTTATTTAATTTCCGAATAGATCTGTAACGCCCTCAAAATAACTACATTAAACCCATCAATAGAGACATGCATTGATATATATAAAAGTCCCATATTCTTCCATTTATCAGAGTTTCATTACAAAAAGTATTACATGTTAACGACAAAAGCAAGTGCCCTAAAGGCTTACAACTTTCCAAGTTAAAACTTGGTTACAACAAAAGAGTACTAACTGAATTACACATTAAGCCCTTGGCTTGAATTTACATGTAATACATCAAAAATAAGACAACAAAAGTGTGTCCGCCTCTAGCCTCCCAAGCTACGTCCTTGGAGGTGGCATGCTACCTGTACCTGAAAATGATATTCCCATATAGGGTGAGCCACAGCCCAGTAGAAATACACTAAACCAACCATGAACAATGACTAAAAGATTAGCAATTGATAGATGGCCAACACTGATACATCCACATAAATCACATTTTATGTCATACGACTTATGAGTCCAAGTTACTTTTTTATTTTTCCTTTTTCAACAGATAAGAATATTAGCTCTATCATCATCTCAACAGATATGTATAAAAACAATATCCCACATTCACAGATAAGCATATACGCTATATCCACATTCTCAACAGATATGTATAACAACTATATCCCACATTCATAGATAAGCATATAAGCTGTATCTACACTTCACAAAGATAAGCATATGAGCTCTATCTTCACTTCTCTAGACAAGCATATGAGCTGTATCTACGGAGTTCATCCCCTATCTTCTACCAACACTATCCGGTTTAGAGGTACATCCCCCATCTTCCCCTAAACCGCGGAGTACATCCCCCATCTCCTCCTCTACACATAACGTATACAAACACATTGGTTCTATATACAATCACTCAATACATACAGTTAACGTATTCTATCAACCGTCAAATTCCATGACACCTTCCATTGATTAGTTTTCGTTTGCCTAATCATCATGAATTGTCTACAACAATCACGACTATCCTCCACCGATAGCCCAAAGCAGTTATTACTAAACAGAAAATAAATGCACAAATGGATATTCAATCAACATTGCAATTCGGTGAGTGATAAATAATTCAACTACACCCTTTAACCCTATGCATTCCCAATCTCAACAATTCCGTTTCATTTCCTCATTTCCTACAATTAATTATCCCAATTAATCAAACAATGTAATTAGGTCATTTTCCATAATTAACATTACAACCCTTAAGGTCCCTTTTTCATCAATGATTCAACATTTATTCCATTTCTCTATGCCAAACATGCATCTAGGTTTATTATAAATAAAACCTCAACTTTTGTAAAATAACGCAAAAGCCCCAAACTTTCACAAAATTACCAAACCAACCCCAATATCTCAAAATACTAAAATTTAAAGACAAAATCCATAGAGAGGAGTAGGATATCCCTACCTCAATTCTGGAGCCCCAAGGGAGAAGATGACAAAACCCAACGTGCTCCAAATCCCGAAATTTTCAGATTAAAATGTAGCCCTCGACGATCAACAACTTTTTTTGTAAAGGCCAAAGATGAGCAAATCACTCCTACTAGATCAAAACCTAGAGAGAAGGTAGAGTTCTAGAGTGAGAGGCTCAACAATGGTGTTTTTGGAAAAGTAGGAGAGAGAAGAGAAAGTGAAAAAGTGATTTGAAAAGTCAAAACTCGGAACTTAAACCCAGTCGCCCCGCTCGAGCGTCACTCACAGACTCCCGCTCGAGCGACCAAACCCACGCTCGAGCGTCCAACACTGCACAGGAAATACTGGATGGGTGAAACTCCCGCTCGAGCACCAAAACCCCCGCTCGAGCGGACAGGTCAAAATCTGCGCAACTAGTTTTGGTTTCTAAACTCAACCAACCTGTAACAAACCTGCCCACACATCCTATAACCCAAATACGAAGTAAAAAGATGTAAACAAGATAATAATCACCTACCAACATCCACGGATACATGTCCGGATCAATGTACAACAAGGGTAAACCCGGGATCGCTATAAGATCGTTAAGGTATAGTGGTTTCTGGAATGAACTTCCATTTTTAATTTTCTACAACTTTCATTTTTATTTTTGTTCAACCTCCTTTTTTATTCAAATTTCATTTCTATTCAACTTCCTTTTTTTATTTAATTTCCAAATAGATCGTTAAGGTATAGTGGTTTCTGTATGGAAACTCCTTTTCCAATTTTATGCAACTTTCATTTTTATTTTTATTCAACTTCTATTTTTATTGAAGTTACTTTTCTATTCAACTTCCTTTTTTATTTAATTTCCAAATAGATCGTTAAGGTATAGTGGTTTCTTGAATGAACTTCCATTTTTAATTTTCTGCAACTTCCATTTTTATTTTTGTTCAACTTCCTTTTTTATTTAATTTCCAAATAGATCGTTAAGGTATAGTGGTTTCTGGATTGAACTTCCATTTTCAATTTTATGCAACATTCATTTTTATTTTTATTCAACTTCTATTTTTATTGAAGTTACTTTTGTATTCAACTTCCTTCTTTATTTAATTTCCAAATAGATCAATAAGGTATAGTGGTTTCTTGAATGAACTTCCATTTTTAATTTTCTGCAACTTCCATTTTTATTTTTATTTAACTTCCATTTTTATTCAAGTGTCTTTTCTACTCGACTTCCTTTTTTATTTAATTTCCAAATTGATCGTTAAGGTATAGGGGCTTCTTGAATGAACTTCCATTTTTAATTTTATTCAACTTCTATTTTTTATTGAAATTACTTTTCTATTCAACTTGCATTTTTATTTAATTTCCAAATAGATAGTTAAGGTATAGTGGTCTCTTAAATGAACTTCCATTTTTAATTTTCTGCAACTTCTATTTTATTTTTGCTCAACTTCTTTTTTTATTCAAGTTTCTTTTCTATTCAACTTCCATTTTTATTTAATTTCCAACTAGATCGTTAAGGTATAGTGGTTTTTGCATTGAACTTCCATTTCCAATTTTAAGCAACTTTCATTTTGATTTTTATTCAACTTCTATTTTTATTGAAGTTACTTTTCTATTCAACTTCTTCATTTATTTAATTTCCAAATAGATCGTTAAGGTATAGTGGTTTCTTGAATGAACTTCATTTTCAATTTTCTGCAACTTCCATTTTTATTTTTGTTTAACCTCCTTTTCTATTCAAGTTCTTTTCTATTAAACTTCCTTTTTTATTTAATTTCCAAATAGATCGTTAAGGTATAGTGGTTTCTGGATGGAAATTCCTTTTCCAATTTTATGCAACTTTCATTTTTATTTTTATTCAAGTTCTATTTTTATTGAAGTTACTTTTCTATTCAACTTCCTTTTTTATTTAATTTCCAAAATAGATCGTTAAGGTATAGTGGTTTCTTGAATAAACTTCCATTTTTAATTTTCTGCAACCTCCATTTTCATTTTTGTTCAACTTCCTTTTTTATTCAAGTTTCTTTTCTATTCAACTTCCTTTTTATTTAATTTCAAAATAGATCGTTAAGGTCTTGTGGTTTCTGGATTGAACTTCCATTTTCAATTTTATGCAACTTTTTTTTTTATTTTTATTCAACTTCTATTTTTATTGAAGTTACTTTTCTATTCAACTTCTTTTTTTATTTAATTTCCAAATAGATCGTTAAGGTATAGTAGTTTCTGGATGGAAATTCCTTTTCCAATTTTATGCAACTTTCATTTTTATTTTTATTCAACTTCTATTTTTATTGAACTTTTTATTGAACTTACTTTTCTATTCAACTTCCTTTTTTATTTAATTTCCAAATAGATCGTTAAGGTATAGTTATTTCTTGAATGAACTTCCATTTTTAATTTTCTGCAACTTCCATTTTTATTTTTGTTCAACTTCCTTTTTTATTCAAGTTTCTTTTCTATTCAACTTCCTTTTTTATTTAATTTCCAAATAGATCGTTAAGGTATAGTGGTTTCTAGATTGAACTTCCATTTTCAATTTTATGCAACTTTCATTTTTATTATTATTCAACTTCTATTTTTATTGAAGTTACTTTTCTATTCAACTTCCTTTTTTATTTAATTTCCAAATAGATCGTTAAGGTATTGTGGTATCTTGAATGAACTTCCATTTTTAATTTTCTGCAACTTCTATTTTTATTTTTATTTAACTTCCATTTTTATTCAAGTGTCTTTTCTACTCGTCTTCCTTTTTTATTTAATTCCCAAATAGATCGTTAAGGTACGGTGCTTTCTTGAATGAAGTTCCATTTTTAATATTCTGCAACTTCCATTTTTATTTTTATTTAACTTGCATTTTTATTCAAGTGTCTTTTCTACCCGACTTCCTTTTTTATTTAATTTTCAAATAGATCGTTAAGGTATAGTGGTTTCTTGAATGAACTTCCATTTTTAATTTTCTGCAACTTCCATTTTTATTTTTATTCAACTTCTATTTTTATTGAAATTACTTTTCCATTCAAGTTCCTTTTTTATTTAATTTCCAAATAGATCATTAAGGTATAGTAGTTTCTGGAATGAACTTCCATTTTTAATTTCATGGAACTTTCATTTTTCTTTTTCTTCAACTTCCATTTTTATTCATTTTACTATTCTGTTCAACTTGCATTTTTATTTAATTTCCAAGTAGATCGTTAAGGTATAGTGGTCTCTTGAATGAACTTCCATTTTTAATTTTCGGCAACTTCTATTTTATTTTTGTTCAACTTCCTTTTTTATTCAAGTTTCTTTTCTATTCAACTTCCTTTTTTATTTAATTTCCAAATAGATCGATAAGGTATAGTGGTTTCTGCATTGAACTTCCATTTCCAATTTTATGCAACTTTCATTTTTGTTTTTATTCAACTTCTATTTTTATTGAAGTTACTTTTCTATTCAACTTCTTTTTTTATTTAATTTCCAAATAGATCGTTAAGGTATAGTGGTTTCTCTAATGAACTTCCATTTTTAGTTTTCTGCAACTTCCATTTTTATTTTTATTCAACTTCTATTTTTATTGAAATTACTTTTCCATTCAAGTTCCTTTTTTTATTTAATTTCCCAATAGATAGTTAAGGTATAGTAGTTTCTGGAATGAACTTCCATTTTTAATTTCATGCAACTTTCATTTTTCTTTTTCTTCAACTTCCATTTTTATTCATTTTACTATTCTGTTCAACTTGCATTTTTATTTAATTTCCAAGTTGATCGTTAAGGTATAGTGGTCTCTTGAATGAACTTCCATTTTTAATTTTTTGCAACTTCTATTTTATTTTTGTTCAACTTCCTTTTTTATTCAAGTTTCTTTTCTATTCAACTTCCTTTTTTATTTAATTTCCAAATAGATCGTTAAGGTATAGTGGTTTCTGCATTGAACTTCCATTTCCAATTTTATGCAACTTTCATTTTTATTTTTATTCAACTTCTATTTTTATTGAAGTTACTTCTCTATTCGACTTCTTTTTTTATTTAATTTCCAAATAGATCGTTAAGGTATAGTGGTTTCTTGAATGAACTTCCATTTTTAATTTTCTCCAACTTCCATTTTTATTTTTATTCAACTTCTATTTTTATTGAAATTACTTTTCCATTCAAGTTCCTTTTTTATTTAATTTCCAAATAGATCGTTAAGGTATAGTAGTTTCTGGAATGAACTTCCATTTTTAATTTCATGCAACTTTCATTTTTCTTTTTCTTCGACTTTCATTTTTATTCATTTTACTATTCTGTTCAACTTGCATTTTTATTTAATTTGCAAGTAGATCGTTAAGGTATAGTGGTCTCTTAAATGAACTTCCATTTTTAATTTTCTGCCACTTCTCTTTTATTTTTGTTCAACTTCCTTTTTTAATCAAGTTTCTTTTCTATTTAACTTTCTTTTATATTTAATTTCCAAATAGAACTTTAAGGTATAGTGGTTTCTGCATTGAACTTCCATTTCCAATTTTATGCAACTTTCATTTTTGTTTTTATTCAACTTCTATTTTTATTGAAGTTACTTTTCTATTCAACTTCTTTTTTTGTTTAATTTCCAAATAGATCATTAAGGTATAGTGGTTTTTTGAATGAACTTCCATTTTTAATTTTCTGCAACTTCCATTTTTATTCAAGTGTCTTTTCTACTCGACTTCCTTTTTTATTCAAATTTTCAAATAGATCGTTAAGGTATAGTGGTTTCTTGAATGAACTTCCATTTTTAATTTTCTGCAACTTCCATTTTTATTTTTATTCAACTTCTATTTTTATTGAAATTACTTTTCCATTCAAGTTTCTTTTTTATTTAATTTCCAAATAGATCGTTAAGGTATAGTAGTTTCTGGAATGAACTTCCATTTTTAATTTCGTGGAACTTTCATTTTTCTTTTTCTTCAACTTCCATTTTTATTCATTTTACTATTCTGTTCAACTTGCATTTTTATTTAATTTCCAAGTAGATCGTTAAGGTATAGTGGTCTCTTGAATGAACTTCCATTTTTAATTTTCTGCAACTTCTATTTTATTTTTGTTCAACTTCCTTTTTTATTCAAGTTTCTTTTCTATTCAACTTCTTTTTTTATTTAATTTCCAAATAGATCGTTAAGGTATAGTGGTATCTTGAATGAACTTCCATTTTTAATTTTCTGCAACTTCTATTTTTATTTTTATTTAACTTCCATTTTTATTCAAGTGTCTTTTCTACTCGTCTTCCTTCTTTATTTAATTTCCAAATAGATAGTTAAGGTATAGTGGTTTCTTGAATGAACTTCCATTTTTAAAATTCTGCAACTTCCATTTTTATTTTTATTTAACTTCCATTTTTATTCAAGTGTCTTTTCTACTCGACTTCTTTTTTATTTAATTTTCAAATAGATCGTTAAGGTATAGTGGTTTGTTGAATGAACTTCCATTTTTAATTTTCTGCAACTTCCATTTTTATTTTTATTCAACTTCTATTTTTATTGAAATTACTTTTCCATTCAAGTTCCTTTTTTATTTAATTTCCAAATAGATCATTAAGGTATAGTAGTTTCTGGAATGAACTTCCATTTTTAATTTCATGGAACTTTCATTTTTCTTTTTCTTCAACTTCCATTTTTATTCATTTTACAATTCTGTTCAACTTGCATTTTTATTTAATTTCCAAGTAGATCGTTAAGGTATAGTGGTCTCTTGAATGAACTTCCATTTTTAATTTTCGGCAACTTCTATTTTATTTTTGTTCAACTTCCTTTTTTATTCAAGTTTCTTTTCTATTCAACTTCCTTTTTTATTTAATTTCCAAATAGATCGTTAAGGTATAGTGGTTTTTGCATTGAACTTCCATTTCCAATTTTATGCAACTTTCATTTTTGTTTTTATTCAACTTCTATTTTTATTGAAGTTACTTTTCTATTCAACTTCTTTTTTTATTTAATTTCCAAATAGATCGTTAAGGTATAGTGGTTTCTTGAATGAACTTCCATTTTTAATTTTCTGCAACTTCCATTTTTATTTTTATTCAACTTCTATTTTTATTGAAATTACTTTTCCATTCAAGTTCCTTTTTTTATTTAATTTCCAAATAGATCGTTAAGGTATAATAGTTTCTGGAATGAACTTCCATTTTTAATTTCATGCAACTTTCATTTTTCTTTTTCTTCAACTTCCATTTTTATTCATTTTACTATTCTGTTCAACTTGCATTTTTATTTAATTTCCAAGTAGATCGTTAAGGTATAGTGGTCTCTTGAATGAACTTCCATTTTTAATTTTCTGCCACTTCTATTTTATTTTTGTTCAACTTCCTTTTTTAATCAAGTTTATTTTCTATTTAACTTCCTTTTTTATTTAATTTCCAAATAGAACGTTAAGGTATAGTGGTTTCTGCATTGATCTTCCATTTCCAATTTTATGCAACTTTCATTTTTGTTTTTATTCAACTTCTATTTTTATTGAAGTTACTTTTCTATTCAACTTCTTTTTTTTGTTTAATTTCCAAATAGATCATTAAGGTATAGGGGTTTCTTGAATGAACTTCCATTTTTAATTTTCTGCAACTTCCAATTTTATTTTTGTTCAGCCTCCTTTTTTATTCAAGTTTCTTTTCTATTCAACTTCCTTTTTTATTTAATTTCCAAATAGATCGTTAAGGTATAGTAGTTTCTGGATGGAAATTCCTTTTCCCATTTTATGCAACTTTCATTTTTATTTTTATTCAACTTCTATTTTTATTGAAGTTACTTTACTATTCAACTTCTTTTTTTATTTAATTTCCAAATAGATCGTTAAGGTATAGTTGTTTCTTGAATGAACTTCCATTGTTAATTTTCTGCAACTTCCATTTTTATTTTTGTTCAACTTCCTTTTTTATTCAAGTTTCTTTTCTATTCAACTTCCTTTTTTAATTAATTTCCAAATAAATCGTTAAGGTATAGTGGTTTCTGAATTGAACTTCCATTTTCAATTTTATGCAACTTTCAGTTTTATTATTGTTCAACTTCTATTTTTATTCAAGTTACTTTTCTATTCAACTTCCTTTTTTATTTAATTTCCAAATAGATCGTTAAGGTATAGTGGTATCTTGAATGAACTTCCATTTTTAATTTTCTGCAACTTCTATTTTTATTTTTATTTAACTTCCATTTTTATTCAAGTGTCTTTTCTACTCGTCTTCCATTTTTATTTAATTTCCAAATAGATCGTTAAGGTACAGTGGTTTCTTGAATGAACTTCCATTTTTAATTTTCTGCAACTTCCATTTTTATTTTTATTTAACTTCCATTTTTATTCAATTGTCTTTTCTACTCGACTTCCTTTTTTATTTAATTTTCAAATAGATCGTTAAGGTATAGTGGTTTCTTGAATGAACTTCCATTTTTAATTTTCTGCAACTTCCATTTTTATTTTTATTCAACTTCTATTTTTATTGAAATTACTTTTCCATTCAAGTTCCTTTTTTATTTAATTTCCAAATTGATCGTTAAGGTATAGTTGTTTCTGGAATGAACTTCCATTTTTAATTTCATGGAACTTTCATTTTTCTTTTTCTTCAACTTCCATTTTTATTCATTTTACTATTCTGTTCAACTTGCATTTTTATTTAATTTCCAAGTAGATCGTTAAGGTATAGTGTTCTCTTGAATGAACTTCCATTTTTAATTTTTTGCAACTTCTATTTTATTTTTGTTCAACTTCCTTTTTTATTCAAGTTTCTTTTCTATTCAACTTCCTTTTTTTATTTAATTTCCAAATAGATCGTTAAGGTATAGTGGTTTCTGCATTGAACTTCCATTTCCAATTTTATGCAACTTTCATTTTTGTTTTTATTCAACTTCTATTTTTATTGAAGTTACTTTTCTATTCTACTTCTTTTTTTATTTAATTTCCAAATAGATCGTTAAGGTATAGTGGTTTCTTGAATGAACTTCCATTTTTAATTTTCTGCAACTTCCATTTTTATTTTTATTTAACTTCCATTTTTATTCAAGTTTCTTTTCTACCCGACTTCCTTTTTTTATTTAATTTTCAAATAGATCGATAAGGTATAGTGGTTTCTTGAATGAACTTCCATTTTTAATTTTCTGCAACTTCCATTTTTATTTTTATTCAACTTCTATTTTTATTGAAATTACTTTTCCATTCAAGTTCCTTTTTTTATTTAATTTCCAAATAGATCGTTAAGGTATAGTAGTTTCTGGAATGAACTTCCATTTTTAATTTCATGCAACTTTCATTTTTCTTTTTCTTCAACTTCCATTTTTATTCATTTTACTATTCTGTTCAACTTGCATTTTTATTTAATTTGCAAGTAGATCGTTAAGGTATAGTGGTCTCTTGAATGAACTTCCATTTTTAATTTTCTGCCACTTCTATTTTATTTTTGTTCAACTTCCTTTTTTAATCAAGTTTATTTTCTATTTAACTTCCTTTTTTATTTAATTTCCAAATAGAACGTTAAGGTATAGTGGTTTCTGCATTGATCTTCCATTTCCAATTTTATGCAACTTTCATTTTTGTTTTTATTCAACTTCTATTTTTATTGAAGTTACTTTTCTATTCAACTTCTTTTTTTTGTTTAATTTCCAAATAGATCATTAAGGTATAGGGGTTTCTTGAATGAACTTCCATTTTTAATTTTCTGCAACTTCCATTTTTATTTTTGTTCAGCCTCCTTTTTTATTCAAGTTTCTTTTCTATTCAACTTCCTTTTTTATTTAATTTCCAAATATATCGTTAAGGTATAGTAGTTTCTGGATGGAAATTCCTTTTCCCATTTTATGCAACTTTCATTTTTATTTTTATTCAACTTCTATTTTTATTGAAGTTACTTTTCTATTCAACTTCTTTTTTTATTTAATTTCCAAATAGATCGTTAAGGTATAGTTGTTTCTTGAATGAACTTCCATTGTTAATTTTCTGCAACTTCCATTTTTATTTTTGTTCAACTTCCTTTTTTATTCAAGTTTCTTTTCTATTCAACTTCCTTTTTTAATTAATTTCCAAATAAATCGTTAAGGTATAGTGGTTTCTGAATTGAACTTCCATTTTCAATTTTATGCAACTTTCATTTTTATTATTGTTCAACTTCTATTTTTATTCAAGTTACTTTTCTATTCAACTTCCTTTTTTATTTAATTTCCAAATAGATCGTTAAGGTATAGTGGTATCTTGAATGAACTTCCATTTTTAATTTTCTGCAACTTCTATTTTTATTTTTATTTAACTTCCATTTTTATTCAAGTGTCTTTTCTACTCGTCTTCCATTTTTATTTAATTTCCAAATAGATCGTTAAGGTACAGTGGTTTCTTGAATGAACTTCCATTTTTAATTTTCTGCAACTTCCATTTTTATTTTTATTTAACTTCCATTTTTATTCAATTGTCTTTTCTACTCGACTTCCTTTTTTATTTAATTTTCAAATAGATCGTTAAGGTATAGTGGTTTCTTGAATGAACTTCCATTTTTAATTTTCTGCAACTTCCATTTTTATTTTTATTCAACTTCTATTTTTATTGAAATTACTTTTCCATTCAAGTTCCTTTTGTATTTAATTTCCAAATTGATCGTTAAGGTATAGTTGTTTCTGGATTGAACTTCCATTTTTAATTTCATGGAACTTTCATTTTTCTATTTCTTCAACTTTCATTTTTATTCATTTTACTATTCTGCTCAACTTGCATTTTTATTTAATTTCCAAGTAGATCGTTAAGGTATAGTGTTCTCTTGAATGAACTTCCATTTTTAATTTTTTGCAACTTCTATTTTATTTTTGTTCAACTTCCTTTTTTATTCAAGTTTCTTTTCTATTCAACTTCCTTTTTTTATTTAATTTCCAAATAGATCGTTAAGGTATAGTGGTTTCTGCATTGAACTTCCATTTCCAATTTTATGCAACTTTCATTTTTGTTTTTATTCAACTTCTATTTTTATTGAAGTTACTTTTCTATTCAACTTCTTTTTTTATTTAATTTCCAAATAGATCGTTAAGGTATAGTGGTTTCTTGAATGAACTTCCATTTTTAATTTTCTGCAACTTCCATTTTTATTTTTATTTAACTTCCATTTTTATTCAAGTGTCTTTTCTACCCGACTTCCTTTTTTATTTAATTTTCAAATAGATCGTTAAGGTATAGTGGTTTCTTGAATGAACTTCCATTTTTAATTTTCTGCAACTTCCATTTTTATTTTTATTCAACTTCTATTTTTATTGAAATTACTTTTCCATTCAAGTTCCTTTTTTATTTAATTTCCAAATAGATCGTTAAGGTATAGTAGTTTCTGGAATGAACTTCCATTTTTAAGTTCATAGAACTTTCATTTTTCTTTTTCTTCAACTTCCATTTTTATTCATTTTACTATTCTGTTCAACTTGCATTTTTATTTAATTTCCAAGTAGATCGTTAAGGTATAGTGGTCTCCTGAATGAACTTCCATTTTTAATTTTCTGCAACTTCTATTTTATTTTTGTTCAACTTCCTTTTTTATTCAAGTTGCTTTTCTATTCAACTTCCTTTTTTATTTAATTTCCAAATAGATCGTTAAGGTATAGTGGTTTCTGCATTGAACTTCCATTTCCAATTTTATGCAACTTTCATTTTTGTTTTTATTCAACTTCTATTTTTATTGAAGTTACTTTTCTATTCAACTTCTTTTTTTATTTAATTTCCAAATAGATCGTTAAGGTATAGTGGTTTCTTGAATGAACTTCCATTTTTAATTTTCTGCAACTTCCATTTTTATTTTTATTCAACTTCTATTTTTATTGAAATTACTTTTCCATTCAAGTTCCTTTTTTATTTAATTTCCAAATAGATCGTTAAGGTATAGTAGTTTCTGGAATGAACTGCCATTTTTAATTTCATGGAACTTTCATTTTTCTTTTTCTTCAACTTCCAATTTTATTCATTTCACTATTCTGTTCAACTTGCATTTTTATTTAATTTCCAAGTAGATCGTTAAGGTATAGTGGTCTCTTGAATGAACTTCCATTTTTAATTTTCTGCCACTTCTATTTTATTTTTGTTCAACTTCCTTTTTTAATCAAGTTTATTTTCTATTTAACTTCCTTTTTTATTTAATTTCCAAATAGAACGTTAAGGTATAGTGGTTTCTGCATTGATCTTCCATTTCCAATTTTATGCAACTTTCATTTTTGTTTTTATTCAACTTCTATTTTTATTGAAGTTACTTTTCTATTCAACTTCTTTTTTTTGTTTATTTTCCAAATAGATCATTAAGGTATAGGGGTTTCTTGAATGAACTTCCATTTTTAATTTTCTGCAACTTCCATTTTTATTTTTGTTCAGCCTCCTTTTTTATTCAAGTTTCTTTTCTATTCAACTTCCTTTTTTATTTAATTTCCAAATAGATCGTTAAGGTATAGTAGTTTCTGGATGGAAATTCCTTTTCCCATTTTATGCAACTTTCATTTTTATTTTTATTCAACTTCTATTTTTATTGAAGTTACTTTTCTATTCAACTTCTTTTTTTATTTAATTTCCAAATAGATCGTTAAGGTATAGTTGTTTCTTGAATGAACTTCCATTGTTAATTTTCTGCAACTTCCATTTTTATTTTTGTTCAACTTCCTTTTTTATTCAAGTTTCTTTTCTATTCAACTTCCTTTTTTAATTAATTTCCAAATAAATCGTTAAGGTATAGTGGTTTCTGAATTGAACTTCCATTTTCAATTTTATGCAACTTTCATTTTTATTATTGTTCAACTTCTATTTTTATTCAAGTTACTTTTCTATTCAACTTCCTTTTTTATTTAATTTCCAAATAGATCGTTAAGGTATAGTGGTATCTTGAATGAACTTCCATTTTTAATTTTCTGCAACTTCTATTTTTATTTTTATTTAACTTCCATTTTTATTCAAGTGTCTTTTCTACTCGTCTTCCATTTTTATTTAATTTCCAAATAGATCGTTAAGGTACAGTGGTTTCTTGAATGAACTTCCATTTTTAATTTTCTGCAACTTCCATTTTTATTTTTATTTAACTTCCATTTTTATTCAATTGTCTTTTCTACTCGACTTCCTTTTTTATTTAATTTTCAAATAGATCGTTAAGATATAGTGGTTTCTTGAATGAACTTCCATTTTTAATTTTCTGCAACTTCCATTTTTATTTTTATTCAACTTCTATTTTTATTGAAATTACTTTTCCATTCAAGTTCCTTTTTTATTTAATTTCCAAATTGATCGTTAAGGTATAGTTGTTTCTGGAATGAACTTCCATTTTTAATTTCATGGAACTTTCATTTTTCTTTTTCTTCAACTTCCATTTTTATTCATTTTACTATTCTGTTCAACTTGCATTTTTATTTAATTTCCAAGTAGATCGTTAAGGTATAGTGTTCTCTTGAATGAACTTCCATTTTTAATTTTTTGCAACTTCTATTTTATTTTTGTTCAACTTCCTTTTTTATTCAAGTTTCTTTTCTATTTAACTTCCTTTTTTTATTTAATTTCCAAATAGATCGTTAAGGTATAGTGGTTTCTGCATTGAACTTCCATTTCCAATTTTATGCAACTTTCATTTTTGTTTTTATTCAACTTCTATTTTTATTGAAGTTACTTTTCTATTCAACTTCTTTTTTTATTTAATTTCCAAATAGATCATTATGGTATAGTGGTTTCTTGAATGAACTTCCATTTTTAATTTTCTGCAACTTCCATTTTTATTTTTATTTAACTTCCATTTTTATTCAAGTGTCTTTTCTACCCGACTTCCTTTTTTATTTAATTTTCAAATAGATCGTTAAGGTATAGTGGTTTCTTGAATGAACTTCCATTTTTAATTTTCTGCAACTTCCATTTTTATTTTTATTCAACTTCTATTTTTATTGAAATTACTTTTCCATTCAAGTTCCTTTTTTATTTAATTTCCAAATAGATCGTTAAGGTATAGTAGTTTCTAGAATGAACTTCCATTTTTAATTTCATAGAACTTTCATTTTTCTTTTTCTTCAACTTCCATTTTTATTCATTTTACTATTCTGTTCAACTTGCATTTTTATTTAATTTCCAAGTAGATCGTTAAGGTATAGTGGTCTCCTGAATGAACTTCCATTTTTAATTTTCTGCAACTTCTATTTTATTTTTGTTCAACTTCCTTTTTTATTCAAGTTTCTTTTCTATTCAACTTCCTTTTTTATTTAATTTCCAAATAGATCGTTAAGGTATAGTGGTTTCTGCATTGAACTTCCATTTCCAATTTTATGCAACTTTCATTTTTGTTTTTATTCAACTTCTATTTTTATTGAAGTTACTTTTCTATTCAACTTCTTTTTTTATTTAATTTCCAAATAGATCGTTACGGTATAGTGGTTTCTTGAATGAACTTCCATTTTTAATTTTCTGCAACTTCCATTTTTATTTTTATTCAACTTCTATTTTTATTGAAATTACTTTTCCATTCAAGTTCCTTTTTTATTTAATTTCCAAATACATCGTTAAGGTATAGTAGTTTCTGGAATGAACTTCCATTTTTAATTTCATGGAACTTTCATTTTTCTTTTTCTTCCACTTACAATTTTATTCATTTTACTATTCTATTCAACTTGCATTTTTATTTAATTTCCAAGTAGATCGTTAAGGTATAGTGGTCTCTTGAATGAACTTCCATTTTTAATTTTCTACAACTTCTATTTTATTTTTGTTCAACTTCCTTTTTTATTCAAGTTTCTTTTCTATTCAACTTCCTTTTTTATTTAATTTCCAAATAGATCTTTAAGGTATAGCGGTTTCTGCATTGAACTTCCGTTTCCAACTTTCATTTTTTTTTTTATTCAACTTCTATTTTTGTTGAAGTTACTTTTCTATTCAACCTCTTTTTTTATTTAATTTCCAAATAGATCATTAAGGTTTAGTGGTTTCTTGAATGAACTTCCATTTTTAATTTTCTGCAACTTCCATTTTTATTTTTACTCAACTTCTATTTTTGTTGAAATTACTTTTCCATTCAAGTTCTTTTTTTATTTAATTTCCAAATAGATCGTTAAGGTATAGTAGTTTCTGGAATGAATTTCCATTTTTAATTTCATGCAACTTTCATTTTTCCTTTCCTTCAACTTCCATTTTTATTCATTTTACTCTTCTGTTCAACTTGCATTTTTATTTAATTTCCAAGTAGATCGTTAAGGTATAGTGGTCTCTTGAATGAACTTCGATTTTTAATTTTCGGCCACTTCTATTTTATTTTTGTTCAACTTCCTTTTTTATTCAAGTTTCTTTTCTATTTAACTTCCTTTTTTATCTAATTTCCAAATAGAACGTTAAGGTATAGTGGTTTCTGCATTGATCTTCCATTTCCAATTTTATGCAACTTTCTTTTTTGTTTTTATTCAACTTCTATTTTTATTGAAGTTACTTTTCTATTCAACTTCTTTTTTTGTTTAATTTCCAAATAGATCATTAAGGTATAGGGGTTTCTTGAATGAACTTCCATTTTTAATTTTCTGCAACTTCCATTTTTATTTTTGTTCAACCTCCTTTTTTATTCAAGTTTGTTTTCTATTCAACTTCCTTTTTTGTTTAATTTCCAAATAGATCGTTAAGGTATAGTAGTTTCTGGATGGAAATTCCTTTTCCCATTTTATGCAACTTTCATTTTTATTTTTATTCAACTTCTATTTTTATTGAAGTTACTTTTCTATTCAACTTCTTTTTTTATTTAATTTCCAAATAGATCGTTAAGGTATAGTTGTTTCTTGAATGAACTTCCATTTTTAATTTTCTGCAACTTCCATTTTTATTTTTGTTCAACTTCCTTTTTTATTCAAGTTTCTTTTCTATTCAACTTCCTTTTTTATTTAATTTCCAAATAGATCGTTAAGGTATAGTGGTTTCTGGATTGAACTTCCATTTTCAATTTTATGCAACCTTCATTTTTATTTTTATTCAACTTCTATTTTTATTGAAGTTACTTTTCTATTCAACTTCCTTTTTTATTTAATTTCCAAATAGATCGTTAAGGTATTGTGGTATCTTGAATGAACTTCCATTTTTAATTTTCTGCAACTTCTATTTTTATTTTTATTTAACTTCCATTTTTATTCAAGTGTCTTTTCTACTCGTCTTCCTTTTTTATTTAATTTCCAAATAGATCGTTAAGGTACAGTGGTTTCTTGAATGAACTTCCATTTTTAATTTTCTGCAACTTCCATTTTTATTTTTATTTAACTTCCATTTTTATTCAAGTGTTTTTCTACTCGACTTCCTTTTTTATTTAATTTTCAAATAGATCGTTAAGGTATAGTGGTTTCTTGAATGAACTTCCATTTTTAATTTTCTGCAACTTCCATTTTTATTTTTATTCCACTTCTATTTTTATTGAAATTACTTTTCCATTGAAGTTCCTTTTTTATTTAATTTCCAAATAGATCGTTAAGGTATAGTGGTTTCTGGAATGAACTTCCATTTTTAATTTCATGCAACTTTCATTTTTCTTTTTCTTCAACTTCCATTTTTATTCATTTTACTATTCTGTTCAACTTGCATTTTTATTTAATTTCCAAGTAGATCGTTAAGGTATAGTGGTCTCTTGAATGAACTTCCATTTTTAATTTTCTGCAACTTCTATTTTATTTTTATTCAACTTCCTTTTTTATTCAAGTTTCTTTTCTATTCAACTTCCTTTTTTATTTAATTTCCAAATAGATCGTTAAGGTGTAGTGGTTTCTGCATTGAACTTCCATTTCCAATTTTATGCAACTTTCATTTTTGTTTTTATTCAACTTCTATTTTTATTGAAGTTACTTTTCTATTCAACTTCTTTTTTTATTTAATTTCCAAATAGATCGTTAAGGTATAGTGGTTTCTTGAATGAACTTCCATTTTTAATTTTCTGCAACTTCCATTTTTATTTTTATTCAACTTCTATTTTTATTGAAATTACTTTTCCATTCAAGTTCCTTTTTTATTTAATTTCCAAATAGATCGTTAAGGTATAGTAGTTTCTGGAATGAACTTCCATTTTTAATTTCATGCAACTTTCATTTTTCTTTTTCTTCAACTTCCATTTTTATTCATTTTACTATTCGTTCAACTTGCATTTTTATTTAATTTCCAAGTAGATCGTTAAGGTATAGTGGACTCTTGAATGAACTTCCATTTTTAATTTTCTGCAACTTCTATTTTATTTTTGTTCAACTTCCTTTTTTATTCAAGTTTCTTTTCTATTCAACTTCCTTTTTTATTTAATTTCCAAATAGATCGTTAACGTATAGTGGTTTCTGCATTGAACTTCCATTTCCAATTTTATGCAACTTTCATTTTTGTTTTTATTCAACTTCTATTTTTGTTGAAGTTACTTTTCTATTCAACTTCTTTTTTTATTTAATTTCCAAATAGATCGTTAAGGTATAGTGGTTTCTTGAATGAACTTTCATTTTTAATTTTCTACAACTTCCATTTTTATTTTTATTTAACTTCCATTTTTATTCAAGTGTCTTTTCTACTCGACTTCCTTTTTTATTTAATTTTCAAATAGATCGTTAAGGTATAGTGGTTTCTTGAATGAACTTCCATTTTTAATTTTCTGCAACTTCCATTTTTATTTTTATTCAACTTCTATTTTTATTGAAATTACTTTTCCATTCAAGTTCCTTTTTTATTTAATTTCCAAGTAGATCGTTAAGGTATAGTAGTTTCTGGAATGAACTTCTATTTTTAATTTCATCGAACTTTCATTTTTCTTTTTCTTCAACTTCCATTTTCATTCATTTTACTATTCTGTTCAACTTGCATTTTTATTTAATTTCCAAGTAGATCGTTAAGGTATAGTGGTCTCTTGAATGAACTTCCATTTTTAATTTTCTGCAACTTCTATTTTATTTTTGTTCAACTTCCTTTTTTATTCAAGTTTCTTTTCTATTCAACTTCCTTTTTTATTTAATTTCCAAATAGATCGTTAAGGTATAGTGGTTTCTGCATTGAACTTCCATTTCCAATTTTATGCAACTTTCATTTTTGTTTTTATTCAACTTCTACTTTTATTGAAGTTACTTTTCTATTCAACTTCTTTTTTTATTTAATTTCCAAATAGATCGTTAAGGTATAGTGGTTTCTTGAATGAACTTCCATTTTTAATTTTCTGCAACTTCCATTTTTATTTTTATTCAACTTCTATTTTTATTGAAATTACTTTTCCATTCAAGTTCCTTTTTTATTTAATTTCCAAATAGATCGTTAGGGTATAGTAGTTTCTGGAATGAACTTCCATTTTTAATTTCATGCAACTTTCATTTTTCTTTTTCTTCAACTTCCATTTTTATTCATTTTACTATTCTGTTCAACTTGCATTTTTATTTAATTTGCAAGTAGATCGTTAAGGTATAGTGGTCTTTTGAATCAACTTCCATTTTTAATTTTCTGCCACTTCTATTTTATTTTTGTTCAACTTCCTTTTTTATTCAAGTTTCTTTTCTATTCAACTTCCTTTTTTATATAATTTCCAAATAGAACATTAAGGTATAGTGGTTTCTGCATTGAACTTCCATTTCCAATTTTATGCAACTTTCATTTTTGTTCTTATTCAACTTCTATTTTTATTGAAGTTACTTTTCTATTCAACTTCTTTTTTTGTTTAATTTCCAAATAGATCATTAAGGTATAGTGGTTTCTTGAATGAACTTCCATTTTTAATTTTCTGCAACTTCCATTTTTATTTTTGTTCAACCTCCTTTTTTATTCAAGTTTCTTTTCTATTAAAGTTCCTTTTTTATTTAATTTCCAAATAGATCGTTAAGGTATAGTAGTTTCTGGATGGAAATTCCTTTTTCCATTTTATGCAACTTTCATTTTTATTTTTATTCAACTTCTATTTTTGTTGACGTTACTTTTCTATTCAACTTCCTTTTTTATTTAATTTCCAAATAGATCGTTAAGGTATAGTTGTTTCTTGAATGAACTTCCATTTTTATTTTTGTTCAACTTCCTTTTTTATTCAAGTTTCTTTTCTATTCAACTTCCTTTTTTATTTAATTTCCAAATAGATCGTTAAGGTATAGTGGTTTCTGGATTGAACTTCCATTTTCAATTTTATGCAACTTTCATTTTTATTTTTATTCAACTTCTATTTTTATTGAAGTTACTTTTCTATTCAACTTCCTTTTTTATTTAATTTCCAAATAGATCGTTAAGGTATAGTGGTTTCTTGAATGAACTTCCATTTTTAATTTTCTGCAACTTCCATTTTTATTTTTATTTAACTTCCATTTTTATTCAAGTGTCTTTTCTACTCGTCTTCCTTTTTTATTTAATTTCCAAATAGATCGTTAAGGTATAGTGGTTTCTTGAATGAACTTCCATTTTTAATTTTCTGCAACTTCAATTTTTATTTTTATTCAACTTCTCTTTTTATTGAAATTACTTTTCTATTCAACTTCCTTTTTTATTTAATTTCAAAATAGATCGTTAAGGTATAGTGGTTTCTGGAATGAACTTCCATTTTTAATTTCATGCAACTTTCATTTTTCTTTTTCTTCAACTTCCATTTTTATTCATTTTACTATTCTGTTCTACTTGCATTTTTATTTAATTTCCAAATAGATCGTTAAGGTATAGTGGTTTCTTGAATGAACTTCCATTTTTAATTTTCTGCAACTTCTATTTTATTTTTGTTCAACTTCCTTTTTTATTCAAGTTTCTTTTCTATTCAACTTCCTTTTTTATTTAATTTCCAAATAGATCGTTAAGGTATAGTGGTTTCTGCATTGAACTTCCATTTTGAATTTTATGCAACTTTCATTTTTATTTTTAATCAACTTCTATTTTTATTGAAGTTACTTTTCTATTGAACTTCCTTTTTTATTTAATTTTGAAATAGACCGTTAAGGTATAGTGGTTTCTTGAATGAACATCCATTTTTAATTTTCTGCAACTTCCATTTTTATTTTTATTTTTGTTGAACTTCCATTTTTATTCAAGTGTCTTTTCTACTCAACTTCCTTTTTTATTTAATTTCCAAATAGATCGGTAAGGTATAGTGGTTTTGTCACGACCCCAAACCGCCCGTAGTAGTTTGGTGCCGTGATGGCCAGTAATGCGAGATTACCAAAGGCCGACCTTCAAAATTCACACACAACAGAGTATAAATATAGGGGGCTCACAAGTACGGAAGCGATACATACAATCAGATTAGTCCATAAGAGCTGTGCATAAGTTAAATGAAATGGCAATCATCTGCAGATGGGTTACAACTCAATTACACCCGAAGCAAAGTACAAATTACATCTTACATATTAACAAAAGGGCTTCACAAGCCGACATGAACAAAATATATGAAACACAGCTAGAAGCAAAACCTTCAGGATTGCCAACATCCTTACTGCCGACACGACAATCATACAAAAACATAAGTCTTGATCAAAAGGCTTCTCAGCCGACGTGTTTGAAATACAAATATTACAAGACGAGAAGCATGATTTTCAAGACTGCCGACATAAATCCAAGTTAAGCCGACATAAGAAGGACCCAAAACAAGCTCTAGAAATCACATCTAGGCGTCACCGCCTTCTCGTTCATCACCTACATGTATATAGAGAGGGTGAGTTTGGATACTCAGTGAATGACATAAATAATAAAGGGGTTTGCATGAATAATAGCCGAAATCCTTTCGAAACAATACAAGACAAAACTCTATATATATATATAAGGAAGGAATGGATCTCGTCCACCTAACAAATCTCCAAGTTCCAAGGGATACTTGCTAGCATCACATATTACAGACAATAACATTCCGGTAAACGTGCCCACGCGGTAAACCGTCCGTGGCAAAGGAAGACAAAGCAAGATAGGCATTTCAAACGAGGGTGCTACAAAAGTTTAGGGTCCTCTAGCACGAGGGACTTTCAAGACAAGATGTGCTGCGAAAGTTTAGAGTCCTCCAGCACGAGGGACCTATGTTACAAAGGCCCGTAGCCCTTTAACACTAGAGTACAAATCAAGGGTGCTGCGGAAGTTTAGAGTCCTCCAGCATGAGGGACTTTCAAAGCAAGACGTGCTGCGAAAGTTTAGAGTTCTCCAGCACGAGGGACTTTCAAAGCAAGACAGGCTACGAAAGTTTAGAGTCCTCCAGCACGAGGGACTTTCAAAGCAAGATGTGCTGCGAAAGTTTAGAGTCCTCCAGCACGAGGGACTTTCTGGGAGGGTCATCAAAGACAAGATCATACTAGATATACAAACAGGGACAATTATTCATGCTTAACAAACACTTTCAAAACAAAGCAAAGCAAAGTCTTTATCAAAACGTATAACATAGCTTTATTAAAAATACCACTCACCTAGTTCTTCAAACGTCGGGGTCAAGGAAAGTCCAAGTCCTACAACACATGGCAAGGTTTATTGAATGCACTACTCAAAACAAGTCTAGCTTACATGCAAATGACCTCGGCATTTTTCAAAAACTAAGCCAATCAAGTTGAAACACAGTTTCTTATCCTTGGAAAAACACGCTGGGCAGCTACCAGGTCCAGGCCGAGGTCCCACACCTCCTTGCCGAGGTGTAGCCTCGATGGCCACATTCAAGAGTGAAGTCGGGAAAAATCTGGGTTTCCCTCTTGATAAACATGAAGAACATGAGCTTGAAGAATCTTGAAGAACATGAACATGAGGAAGATGAATGCAAAGATCAAAATTGCTATACAAAAGCTTAGATTTCATGCCACAACTACGAAACGAGGACCTGGGTGCCCATACTCAAGGATCTTATCAAAACAAACACAAATGCATGAGCTTCGATGCAAACTTTCGGATCAAACGAGGCTTTTCTTCAAAAACACATGAAAACCGTTTTCTCTTTCTAAAACCAACTTTAAATCGATGAATGGTGTGTAAAACAGGTTTGATCGTGCAATGCAGCTAGATGATGGATAAGAATAACAAGAATAGGTTAAGATTCTAACCTCAAAACTCGAATCTAACGGCTCAAGCTCTAATGATCAAGCTTGAAAGTCACCCTCTCTAGCTCAAACTTCTCCTCCTCCTCACTTGAGTTTCTCTCTCTAAAAGGCAAGATTGAAACAAAATGATAAGCTACACACGACAAACACTGACTTAGTCCCTCTGTCGGGACACGTGGCATCGGCTGATTTGCTCAACTCAAAAAGGTGACTGACTTGACAAGACAAGACCAAGACAGAGCGTACTCAGCAAGCTAGGCGGCACGAACACACCGACAAGAAATGACATCGGCTAAAACAAGACTCCGGGAATTAAGGGGCAAAGATATCGGCTTGGAAGGACAACACTTGACTAAACTGTGCCACACCCTGGCCTAGGTGTGCCACACCTCGGTCTAGGTCATACCATTCCAGGAACAAAATCACTCATGCAAGGATCAAGGATCTCGAACGCCTAGATATTAACATCTCGGCCCAGATGGTGCACATCTCGGCCTAGGCAACGCGCACCTCGGCCTAGATGGTGACATCTCAGCCAATATGCCAGGGCGAAGATGGAGGTCAACCAACGGGGTTCTAAGATAGTTCTAAGTGACAAAGGTCTCGAAGGTGCCAAGACTTAAGATGACCTCGGCAACAAACCAGCCAAGAACAAGGCATGCAAGCAATCATTCAAGCAAAACAGGACAAGATTCGCAAATGCACACATTAATACAAGACCATCCATAAATGTAAGCAAGTATGACTAAGTCAAAATGAGGGTTGTTACAGGTTTCTTGAATGAACTTCCATTTTAAATTTTCTGCAACTTCCATTTTTATTTTTATTCAACTTCTTTTTTTTTTCAAGTTTCATTTCTATTCAACTTCCCTTTTTTATTTAATTTCCAAATAGATTGTCAAGGTATAGTGGTTTCTGGATTGAACTTCCATTTTTAATTTTATGCAACTTTCATTTTTCTTTTTATTCAACTTCCATTTTTATTCAATTTACTTTTCTATTAAACTTCCTTTTTTATTTAATTTCAAAATAGATCGTTAAGGTATAGTGGTTTCTGGAATGAACTTCTATTTTTAATTTCATGCAACTTTCATTTTTATTTTTCTTCAACTTCCATTTTTATTCAATTTACTTTTCTGTTCAACTTGCTTTTTTATTTAATTTTCAAATAGATCGTTACGGTATAGTGGTTTCTTGAATGAACTTCCATTTTTAATTTTCTGCAACTTCCATTTTTATTTTTGTTCAACCTCCTTTTTTATTCAAGTTTCTTTTCTATTCGACTTCCTTTTTTATTTAATTTCCAAATAGATCGTTAAGTTATAGTGGTTTCGGCATTAAACTTCCATTTCCAATTTTATGCAACTTTCATTTTTATTTTTATTCAACTTCTATTTTTATTGAAGTTACTTTTCTATTCAACTTCTTTTTTTATTTAATTTCCAAATAGATCGTTAAGGTATACTGGTTTCTTGAACGAACTTCCATTTTTAATTTTCTGCAACTTCCATTTTTATTTTTGTTCAACTTCCTTTTTTATTCAAGTTTCTTTTCTATTCAACTTCTTTTTTTATTTAATTTCCAAATAGATCGTTAAGGTATAGTGGTTTCTGGCTTGAACTTCCATTTCCAATTTTATGCAACTTTCATTTTTATTTTTGTTCAACTTCTATTTTTATTGAAGTTACTTTTCTATTTGTTAGGTCCCTTGATTGTCAAATCCGAGTACAAAACTTTGTGTTGAACAAGTTGTATTTTTTTCCTGTGTTTTTGTTCTTCCCGCTCGAGCGGGACTATTGGCGCTCGAGCGGATATTGTAGTCTCTCAGTATTTTGTCAGGTCTGTAAAAATACTGGAAGGTATGATTTCGCGCTTGAGCGGGTCATCAAGCGCTCGAGCGGAAAACTGGTTTGTCGCACGCAGATTTTGCTGAGGCCGCTCGAGCGGGATGTTGGACGCTCAAGCGGAGATCGCGGACTCAGGATTCCTATTTATATCTGTTTAGGTTGTTTTTAGGACTATTTTTTCCTGGATCTTATTCAAGAGTCCTAGGGTTTTGTTGGGAGTTTTGTTCTGAGGTTTTTATGAGTTTTTCCTTGATGTTTTGAGAAGAGTTCTTCAATCATGATCTAAGATGCATACATCAAGGAGTTGGTTACTTTAAATTCAAGAGAGAGATCTCTTCAGTGGATTCCGAAGATTCAAGCGTAGAGTATCAAAAGGAGTTTGATTCTGTACGTAGTCGTTCATTCGACAAGTGAAGTTGTGGATTCAACTTCAGGATTGATCAGTTCCGAGACGAAGGCGTGGTGGAAGAGTTACAGAAGATTCGAAGGCAAATTGACTGAGTGGGGTAATTTGTGTGTTATCTTTGTAATCTTTCTTACTTCAGTAGTGATTGATTAGTGGCGTTTCGCCCGTGGTTTTTTATTAGAATTGAAGGTTCTTCAACTGTGGTTTTTTCCACGTAAAAATCGTTTGTGTCGATTTATTGTTTCTTCCGAAAAACAAACAATCTAAATCACTTTCGTAAGTGCTTGTTGGTTTAGATTGTGTGTTTTGGATACTTGGGATTTGGAATATTTTAATCTTGATCTAATCACGAATCACTTAGGATTTTCACTATTCAACTTCCTTTTTTATTTCATTTCCAAATAGATCGTTAAGGTATAGTGGTTTCTTGAATGAACTTCCATTTTTAATTTTCTGCAACTTCCATTTTTATTTTTATTTCACATCCATTTTTATTCAAGTGTCTTTTCTACTCGACTTCCTTTTTTATTTAATTTCCAAATAGATCGTTAAGGTATAGTGGTTTCTTGAATGAACTTCCATTTCTAATTTTCTGCAACTTCCATTTTTATTTTTTTTCAACTTCTATTTTTATTGAAATTACTTTTCTATTCAACTTTGTTTTTTATTTAATTTCCAAAATAGATCGTTAAGGTATAGTGGTTTCTGGATTGAACTTCCATTTTTCATTTTATGCAACTTTCATTTTTATTTTTATTCAACTTCTATTTTTATTCAAGAGTCTTTTCTACTCGACTTCCTTTTTTATTTAATTTCCAAATAGATCGTTCAGGTATAGTGGTTTCTTGAATGAACTTCCATTTTTAATTTTCTGCAACTTCCATTTTTATTTTTATTCAACGTCTATTTTTATTGAAATTGCTTTTCTATTCATCTTTCTTTTTTATTAAATTTCCAAATAGATCGTTAAGGTATAGTGGTTTCTCGAATAAACTTTCATTTTTAATTTTATGCAACTTTCATTTTTATTTTTATTTAACTTCCATTTTTATTCAAGTGTCTTTTCTACTTACCTTCCTTTTCTATTTAATTTCCAACTTTCATTTTACTTTTTCTTCAACTTCCATTTTTATTCAATTTACTTTTCTATTCAACTTGCTTTTTTATTTAATTTCCAAATAGTTCGTTACGGTATAGTGGTTTCTTGAATGAACTTCCATTTTTAATTTTCTGCAGCTTCCATTTTTATTTTTGTTGAACTTCCTTTTTTATTCAAGTTTCCCTTCTATTCAACTTCCTTTTTTATTTAATTTCCAAATAAATCGTTAAGGTATAGTGGTTTCTGGATTGAACTTCCATTTCCAATTTTATGCAACTTTCATTTTTATTTTTATTCAACTTCTATTTTTATTGAAGTTACTTTTCTATTCAACTTCCTTTTTTATTTAATTTCCAAATAGATCGTTAAGGTAAGTGTTTTCTTGAATGAACATCCATTTTTATTTTTATTTAACTTCCATTTTTATTCAAGTGTCTTTTCTACTTACCTTCCTTTTCTATTTAATTTCCAAATAGATCGGTAAGGTATAGTGGTTTTTTGAATGAACTTCTATTTTAAATTTTCTGCAACTTCCATTTTTATTTTTGTTCAACTTCTTTTTTTATTCAAGTTTCATTTCTATTCAACTTCCTTTTTTATTTAATTTCCAAATAGATCGTTATGGTATAGTGGTTTCTGGATTGAACTTCCATTTTTAATTTTATGCAACTTTCATTTTTCTTTTTATTCAACTTCTATTTTAATTAAATTTACTTTTCTATTAAACTTCCTTTTTTATTTAATTTCCATATAGATCGTTAAGGTATAGTGGTTTCTTGAATGAACTTCTATTTTTTATTTTCGGCAACTTCCATTTCAATTTTTATTCAACTTCCATTTTTATTCAAGTTATTTTTCAATTCAACTTCCATTTTTATTTAATTTCCAAATAGATCGTTAAGGTAAAATGGTTTCTGGATTGAACTTCCAGTTTTAATTTTATGCAACTTTCATTTTTATTTTTATTCAACTTCCATTTTTATTCAATTTACTTTTCTATTGAACTTCCTTTTTTATTTAATTTCCAAATAGATCGTTAAGGTATAGTGGTTTCTTGAATGAACATCCATTTTTTATTTTCTGCAACTTCCACTTTTATTTTTATTTAGCTTACATTTTTATTCAAGTGTCTTTTCTAATTAAACTTCCTTTTTTATTTAATTTCCAAATAGATCGTTATGGTATAGTGGTTTCTTGAATGAACTTCCATTTTAAATTTTCTGCAACTTCCATTTTTATTCAAGTTATTTTCTATTCAGCTTGCTTTTTTATTTAATTTCGAAATAGATCGTTAAGGTATAGTGGTTTCTGGATTGAACTTTCATTTTTAATTTTATGCAACTTTCATTTATATTTTTATTCAACTTCTATTTTTATTCAAGTTATTTTTCTATTTTACTTCCTTTTTTATTTAATTTCCAAATAGATCGTTAAGGTATTGTGGTTTCTTGAGTGAACTTCCATTTTTAATTTTCTGCATATTACATTTTTTTTTTCAACTTCCTTTTTTATTCAATTTTTTTTTTTTCGATTGAACTTCCTTTTTTATATAATTTCCAAATAAATCGTTAAGGTCTAGTGGTTTCAAGAATGAATTTCCATTTTTAATTTCATGCAACTTTCATTTTTCTTTTTCTTCAACTTCCATTTTTATTCAATTTACTATTCCATTCAGATTGCTTTTTTATTTAATTTCCAAAAAGAACGTTAAGGTATAGTGGTTTCTGGATCGAACTTCCATTTTTAATTTTATGCAAGTTTCATTTTTATTTTTATTCAACTTCCATTTTTATTCAATTTAGTTTTCAAAAACTTCCTTTTTTATTTATTTTCCAAATAGATCGTTAAGGTATAGTGGTTTCTTGAATGAACTTCCATTTTTTATTTTCGGCAACTTCCATTTCAATTTTTATTCAACTTCCATTTTTTTTCAAATTATTTTTCTATTCAACTTCCTTTTTTATTTAATTTCCAAAGAGATCGTTACGGTGTAGTGGTTTCTTGAATGAACTTCCATTTTTAATTTTCTGCAACTTCCATTTTTATTTTTGTTCAACCTCCTTTTTTATTCAAGTTTCTTTTCTATTCGACTTCCTTTTTTATTTAATTTCCAAATAGATCGTTAAGGTATAGTGGTTTCTTGAATGAACTTCCATTTTAAATTTTCTGCTACTTCCATTTTTATTCAAGTTATTTTTCTATTCAGCTTGCTTTTTTATTTAATTTCCAAATAGATCGTTAAGGTACAGTGGTTTCGGGATTGAACTTTCATTTTTAATTTTAAGCAACTTTCATTTTTATTTTTATTCAACTTCTATTTTTATTCAAGTTATTTTTCTATTCAACTTCCATTTTTATTTAATTTCCAAATAGATCGTTAAGGTATTGTGGTTTCTTGAGTGAACTTCCATTTTTAATTTTCTGCAACTTATATTTTTATTTTTTTTCAACTCCCTTTTTTATTCATGTTTTTTTTCTATTCAACTTCCTTTTTTATTTAATTTCCAAATAAATCGTTAAGGTCTAGTGGTTTCTGGAATGAAATTCCATTTTTAATTTCATGCAACTTTCATTTTTCTTTTTCTTCAACTTCCATTTTTATTCAAGTTATGTTTCTATTCAGCTTGCTTTTTTATTTAATTTCCAAATAGATCGTTAAGGTATAGTGGTTTCTGGATTGAACTTCCATTTTTCATTTTATGCAACTTTCATTTTTATTTTTATTCAACTTCTATTTTTATTCAAGAGTCTTTTCTACTCGACTTCCTTTTTTATTTAATTTCCAAATAGATCGTTCAGGTATAGTGTTTTCTTGAATGAACTTCCATTTTTAATTTTCTGCAACTTCCATTTTTATTTTTATTCAACGTCTATTTTTTTTGAAATTGCTTTTCTATTTAACTTTCTTTTTTATTTAATTTCCAAATAGATCGTTAAGGTATAGTGGTTTCTGGAATAAACTTTCATTTTTAATTTCCTGCAACTTTCATTTTTCTTTTTCTTCAACTTCCATTTTTATTCAAGTTATTTTTCTATTCAGCTTGCTTTTTTATTTAATTTCCAAATAGATCGTTAAGGTATAGTGGTTTCTGGATTGAACTTCCATTTTTCATTTTATGCAACTTTCATTTTTATTTTTATTCAACTTCTATTTTTATTCAAGAGTCTTTTCTACTCGACTTCCTTTTTTATTTAATTTCCAAATAGATCGTTCAGGTATAGTGGTTTCTTGAATGAACTTCCATTTTTAATTTTCTGCAACTTCCATTTTTATTTTTATTCAACGTCTATTTTTATTGAAATTGCTTTTCTATTTAACTTTCTTTTTTATTTAATTTCCAAATAGATCGTTAAGGTATAGTGGTTTCTGGAATAAACTTTCATTTTTAATTTCCTGCAACTTTCATTTTTCTTTTTCTTCAACTTCCATTTTTATTCAAGTTATTTTTCTATTCAGCTTGCTTTTTTATTTAATTTCCAAATAGATCGTTAAGGTATAGTGGTTTCTGGATTGAACTTCCATTTTTCATTTTATGCAACTTTGATTTTTATTTTTATTCAACTTCTATTTTTATTCAAGAGTCTTTTCTACTCGACTTCCTTTTTTATTTAATTTCCAAATAGATCGTTCAGGTATAGTGGTTTCTTGAATGAACTTCCATTTTTAATTTTCTGCAACTTCCATTTTTATTTTTATTCAACGTCTATTTTTATTGAAATTGCTTTTCTATTCAACTTTCTTTTTTATTTAATTTCCAAATAGATCGTTAAGGTATAGTGGTTTCTGGAATAAACTTTCATTTTTAATTTCTTGCAACTTTCATTTTTCTTTTTCTTCAACTTCCATTTTTATTCAAGTTATTTTTCTATTCATCTTGCTTTTTTATTTAATTTCCAAATAGATCGTTAAGGTATAGTGGTTTCTGGATTGAACTTCCATTTTTCATTTTATGCAACTTTCATTTTTATTTTTATTCAACTTCTATTTTTAATCAAGAGTCTTTTCTACTCGACTTCCTTTTTTATTTAATTTCCAAATAGATCGTTCAGGTATAGTGGTTTCTTGAATGAACTTCCATTTTTAATTTTCTGCAACTTCCATTTTTATTTTTATTCAACGTCTGTTTTTATTGAAATCGCTTTTCTATTCAACTTACTTTTTTATTTAATTTCCAAATAGATCGTTAAGGTATAGCGGTTTCTTGAATGAACTTCCATTTTTAATTTTCTTCAACTTCCATTTTTATTTTTGTTCAACTTCCTATTTTATTCAAGTTTCTTTTCTATTCAACTTCCTTTTTTATTTAATTTCCAAATAAATCGTTAAGGTATAGTTGTTTTCTGGATTGAACTTCCATTTCCAATTTTATGCAACTTTCATTTTTATTTTTATTGAACTTCTATTTTTATTGAACTTACTTTTCTATTCAACTTCCTTTTTTATTTATTTTCCAAATAGATCGTTAAGGTATAGTTATAGCGACCCCGGTCTTTTCCCATTTAATTATTGTATCCGGACTGTTCCGTAGATTCTGTCATTTGTATAATGGTTGTTGTTGTTATTCCTTATTTTCTCATTTGGAATTATAGGATGTGTTGGGCAGGTTTGTTTCAGGTTGGTTGGGTTTAGAAACCAAGAGTTGCTGTCCAGGTTTTTGGTTCTTCGCTCGAGCGAGGAGTTGTTCGCTCGAGCGAGAGGTAGTGTTTGATTTGGACCTGTAGCTGTGCATTCTTGGCTCGAGCGAGCTTTTCTTCGCTCGAGCGAGTTAGTTCATCCTTCGCTCGAGCTATAGTTCCTTCGCTCGAGCGTGTGTCTGGGTTCAGACCTGAGGGTTTGAGTTCTTCGCTCGACCGAGCTTTCTTTCGCTCGAGCGAGTATTTGAGTTGTTGGCTCGAGCAAGGCTTCCTTGGCTCGAGCATAGTTTCTCTGTGTCTGGTCGCTCGAGCGACCAAGTCTTCGCTCGAGCGAGCCTGTCCAGTTTATATACACAGCAGCGGGATTTGATCAGTCTTTTTCATTTTCTTTTGATTCCAAACCCTAGGTCCGACTTCTCTCTCTCCCTACTCACCTTCTTTCTTAGATTTGATCCACTTAGGGTGTGTTTCTACCCTAGATCCTTCAGTAAAAGATAGAGTGAGGCAAGGGCTACCATTTAATCTGAGCATTTGGCGATTTGGAGCACTTTGGTATTTGGGCACTCATCTATTTCTTCACCTTTTGGGTTGTTTTCTTTGAGGTAGGGATTTCCTACTCCATCTTATAGGTTTTGTTCTAAGTTTTGGTAATTTGATATGTTGGGAATACTTGGGTAAATTTTGGGAAAAACCCTAGTTGTATTATTGAATTAATTTGTATAAGTAATTCATGAAATTGGGAAAAGAGGGTTAAATTCACGGAATTGGGGAATTTATTGATTAAATGGCATAATTGGGTAATTGGTATCATTTGTCCATTGAATTGTTGACATGGTTATTTTCAGTTTAGAAATAACTGTTTTGGGCTATCGGTGGAGGATAGTCGTGATTGTTGTAGACAGTGCATGTGAATTAGGAATAACTGAAACTAATCACATTGGTTAAGTCATTACTTTTGACTGTGGCATTGATACAGATAATACGTGTATTGATTGAGCATTGCATTTGCATACATTGTTTGTGTGTGGGAGGAGATAGGGGATGTACTCCACGGTTTAGGGGAAGATAGGGGATGGACCTCTAAACCGGATTTTGTTTGGGAGGAGATAGGGGATGGACTCCATTAGCATCACTTTTATGTGTGCTTATTTATATAGAAGTGTTTTATTGATACAGCACTAAAATGTGTATCAATCTGGAAGTATGAAGTGTTTGATTTGAGCTTGAGTCTCATTTGTTGTTAATATTGGAAGGATGTGAATATGATATATGTGATTTCACTGTTATAAGTTTGGCCAGGTTCTGAGCCATGTTGATAAAACTGGAAAGTAAAACGTATCTTTGGCAATAATGTCATGAGTCTGTAAAATGAAGTAATTGATTATTTTGGTTAACCATCTGTTGAATGCTATTGCTTTATTCATTGCTTATATGTGGTTTAGTATATTTCTACTGGGCTGTGGCTCACCCTATATGGGAACATCATTTTCAGGTTCAGGTGATAAACTACCTCCAAGGACTTAGCTTGGGAGGGTTTGGCTTCTGGATTGGAGAAGACTACCTTTAGTTAATTGTCTTTAATTATTATTACATGTAAACATTCAAGCCTAGGGCTTTTCTTGTATTGAGTTAGAACTCATATTTTTGTATCCAAGTGTTGGCTTGGAAAGATGTAAGCCTGTAGGGCAGTTTATTTGATGTTACATGTAATGCTTTATTTAGTAATACTCTGATGAATGAATTAATATATATTGTCTTCTTTAAATAATGCATGTCAATGATATATAATGGGTTAATTTTGAGGGCGTTACAACTTGGTATCAGAGCGTACCGGGTTTGAATACTTTGGGTACGTGGGAAGTGATTAGTATCACATTGGGTTCGTCTCGTTTGATAGAGACTTAGTGTAATGTTATATGCTTATGTGATAACATGTTTATGTGATTATGTGGGTATGGAATGTAGTTTCTAGGATGTTGATTGGACCCTTGAGTTTCTTGTAGTCTTGTTGGAAAGGCACTTGATCACTGCTGCTTCCAACCGGAACTATAGTAACCCTTTGGGACTATCATTATCTGGGAATGAAATTCGTAGGTGCTTATGTGATTATGTGCTTACGTGGAATGAATTATTGTTGTCCATTGCATTAGGACGCGAGTGTTTAGCTTCGGCACATTTATTAATGTGCTAATGTCTTTGTTTCCTTTATTAGGATGTCAGGACGAGGACGAGGACGCGGTAGGCGTGGTAGGCCGGGTAGGTAGGAGGTGCCTGTGCCAGAGGAGATTCCGGCAGTTCAAGAGGGAATTGGCCAGGCCAATGTGGCCGAGCCAGTAGGCCAGCAGGCTATGGGCGCTCTAGCCCGAGAGATAGCAGGGGCATTCAGGGAGTCAGTAGGCATTCTTAGAGCTGAGAATCAAGCTCAGGCTGGTATTGCGGATGCAGGACCTTCCTTTCTGAAGAGGGAGTTCTTCCGGTCCAATCCGGATGAATTTGTGGGTGATCCTAAAGAGCCACTTAAGGCAGATGAATGGCTCGAACAGACAACGAAGACGTTTGAGATGCTTGGCATCGAAGACGAGGGGTTGAAAGTGACCTTGGCATCTTTCCAGTTGAAGGGGGATGCGAGTCAGTGGTGGAAGTTTACTAAGGGGCGTATAGGAGGTACGTGGGAGGCTTTTGTGAATGCATTCCAGGAGAAGTTTTTATCTCCGGCAGTCAGGGAGAAGCTGCGAGACCAGTTTTGTCAGCTTAAGCAGGCGAGTTCTTCAGTGGCCGAATTTGAGGCTGCATTTACTAGTTTGTCCAGGTTTGCACCTGAGTTGGTGGCGTCTGAGGAACGCCGTTGTATTGAGTTTGAGAAGAAGTTGAGGCGTGGCCTCAAGCTGAGAGTTGGGGGAACTATGATTCGGGAGTATGGGCGTATGGTTGATGCTGCAGCCCACATGGAAATCATGATGCAGGAGGAGGAGGAAGGGCAGAAGGGCTCCAAGAGGAGTCAGGATGGTCAGAATGATGGTAGGAGACAGAAGGGTTTTAATCCCCAGCAGTCTCAGGGTAGCTTTTCTCGATCGACTTTTCCTGTACCGAGTGTTAGTTCGGGGAAAGGCAGTCAGGGAGACATTACCTGTTTCAAGTGTGGCCAGCAGGGCCACAAGTCTCCAGTTTGTCCTCAAAGGGGAGGAGTTCAGAGAGCAGCATCTTCTTCGGCTCGATCTCAGAGCCAGAGTCAGGGTAGAGGTCAGCCACTCTCGTGTTATCAGTGTGGTCAGCCAGGGCATATGAAGAGGTATTGCCCGCAGTTGGGTGGCACATCTGGTGCATCTGGTTTGAGGCCGATTCAGGGTCAGCAGCTAGCTCATTCGGGTCAGGCCTCAAAGGCCAATCAGGGGGCTTCATCGTCCCAGTCGGTGCAGCAATCTTATGCTCCTAGGGTTGAGCAGGTTGATCAGAGGTCGTCTGGGCGCGTGTATGCTGTTACCGCAGGATCTTGTGCCAGCACCATCAGTTGTGAGAGGTACCTTCTTGTTTTGCAACTCGGTTGCTAATGTTTTGATTGATACGGGTGCATCTCATTCCTTTGTGTCTGCTGCATTTGCATCTGTTTTGGAGTTGGAGTTAACACAGCTAGCATCTCCTATTTGTGTAGTGTCACCTCTTGGGGGTGAATTGATTTTGAAACAAGGTGTTAGGGGTTGTGATATAGAGGTTGATTATCATAGAATCCCATTTTCCTTTGTAGTTATGCCTATGAGGGGTTTCGATGTTATTTTGGGTATGGACTGGTTATCGTCATACCGGGCAGTTATTGATTGCTACTGCCAGAGGGTCACTTGTTGTACCGTGAGCGGAGAGTATTTTCATTTTCTGGGGGACCGGGTTGGTGATGTGTTGCCACCGGGGTATGTTCCACGAGGACGGAGTGAGCTTAGTGGTCTACTTGCTAACCTGTCAATTAGTGAGGATGTTGAGACTCAGATTGTGTTGCCAAGGGTGGTTTGTGAGTACTCGGACGTTTTTCCCGAGGATCTTGTTGGTTTGCCACCGCATCGAGAGATTGAGTTCTCTATTGACCTGGTGCCCGGCACGGCGCCGATTTCTATGGCACCTTACCGTTTTGCCCCAGCTGAGTTAGTTGAGTTGAAGATCCAACTCCAGGAGTTGCTAGATAAGGGCTTTATACGTCCTAGCGTTTCGCCGTGGGGAGCACCGGCCCTCTTTGTTAAAAAGAAAGGTGGTGCTTTGAGACTTTGTATAGATTATCGGAAGTTGAATCGGGCTACGGTCAAGAATAAGTACCCTATGCCCCGTATAGATGACCTGTTTGACCAGTTGAAGGGTTCCCGTTGTTTCTCTAAGATAGACTTGAGATCGGGTTACCACCAGTTGAGGGTCAGGGAAGAGGATATTTCGAAGACGGCATTCCGTACGCGGTATGGCCATTATGAGTTTCTGGTGATGCCATTCGGACTCACCAATGCACCGGCAGTCTTTATGGACTTGATGAACCGAATCTTCCGGGAATTCTTGGATCGGTTTGTAGTCGTTTTTGTGGACGACATCCTTATCTATTTGCCTTCTGAGGAGGAGCACGAGGCACACTTGAGGGTGGTGCTTGAGTTACTTAGAGCCCATAGGCTGTATGCCAAGTTTGGGAAGTGTGAGTTCTGGCTGAGGGAAGTCCAATTCTTAGGCCATGTGGTATCCGGTGAAGGAGTGTCTGTTGATACATCCAAGGTAGAGGCAGTGCAGGATTGGGCACAGCCTAAGAGTGTATTTGAGATCCGCAGTTTTCTGGGATTAGCTGGGTATTACCGTCGGTTTGTGAAAGATTTCTCCAGGTTAGCATCACCGTTAACTAGACTGACTCGGAAGGGAGTCAAATTTGTATGGAGTGAGACTTGTGAAAAGTCGTTTCAGGAGTTGAAAGTTAGACTGACTACCGCTCCAGTATTGATTATTCCAGAGAGAGGGTTGGGTTATACGGTCTATTGTGACGCCTCACGAGAGGGTCTGGGTTGTGTATTAATGCAAGAAGGGAAGGTAGTTGCCTATGGCTCTCGTCAGTTGAAAATTCACGAGCAGAATTACCCTACACATGATCTAGAGTTAGCAGCTGTGATATTTGCCTTGAAGATTTGGAGGCATTATCTTTATGGTGAGAAATTCGAGGTGTTCTCGGATCATAAAAGTTTGAAGTATTTATTTACACAGAAAGACTTAAACTTGAGGCAGAGGAGGTGGATGGAGTTCATAGAGGATTATGACTTTGAGTTGCATTATCATCCGGGAAAGGCCAATGTGGTGGCCGATGCCCTTAGCAGGAAACCTGTTGGTGACATAGCTAGCATAGCCATCCGAGAGTGGGAGATGTTGGGTGCACTTGGAGAGTTTGATTTACTTATGGGCGAATCCGTTGAGGCTGCGGCCTTGTTTTCTGTTATTGCACAGCCTTCACTTGTGACTCGAGTGTTAGAGGCTCAGAGAGGTGACTTTGAGGTAGAATCTCTCCGTGAGAAGATTTCCGGTGGGAAGGTTGAGAAGGGTTTGATGGTATTTTCCGACCTGAGTGTGAGATACCGTGACCGTCTGTTTGTGCCGGAGTCTTGCCGAGAGGAGGTACTCCGAGAGTTTCATCATTCACGCCTTGCGGTGCATCCGGGAGGCACTAAGATGTATCGGGATTTGGGTCGTCAGTTCTGGTGGCGGGGTATGAAGAGAGATGTGGCAACTTTCGTATCTAAGTGCCTTACTTGTCAGCAAGTGAAGGCTGAACATCAGAGGCCAGCGGGTTTATTGCAACCCTTGCCTATTGCTGAGTGGAAGTGGGAACACGTCACTATGGACTTCGTTGTGGGTCTTCCGAGGACTCAGCGGGGTAGTGATGCTATTTGGGTGGTTGTAGATCGGTTGACTAAGTCGGCGCACTTTATTTCTATGCGTGTGAGAGATTCGGTAGATCATCTTGCCGACTTGTATATTCGGGACATAGTGAGATTGCACGGGGTCCCAGTGACGATCGTCTCAGATAGAGATCCTCGTTTTACTGCCAGGTTGTGGCAGAGTTTGCAGAGTGCCTTAGGCACTAAGTTGACCTTTAGCACGGCTTATCATCCTCAGACTGATGGACAGTCCGAGCGTACTATTCAGATACTTGAGGATATGCTTCGGGGTTGTGTTCTTGACTTTAGTGGGTCGTGGGAGAGGCACTTACCGTTGGTGGAGTTTGCCTACAACAACAGTTTTCAGTCTAGTATCGGTATGGCACCATTTGAGGCCTTGTATGGCCGACCGTGTAGATCTCCTGTGTGTTGGGCCGAGGTGGGTGATGCACCTCTGTTGGGTCCAGAGTTGGTGAGGGAAACGACGGGGAAAGTTGAGCTTATCCGTAAGAGGCTTGTTACAGCACAGAGTCGTCAGAAATCGTACGCCGACCGTAGGAGGAGACCTTTGGTGTTTGAGGTGGGTGATCATGTCTTTCTGAAGATATCACCTAGACGGGGTTTGATGAGGTTTGGGAAGAGTGGGAAGTTGTCCCCTCGATTCATTGGTCCGTTTGAGATCCTTGAGAGGATTGGCGAGGCTGCTTATCGTTTAGCTTTGCCGCCGCAGTTGTCCGGAGTACATGACGTGTTTCATGTGAGTATGCTTCGGAAGTATGAGCCGGATCCATCACATGTGTTGGATTGGACCGATTTAGTAGTTGATGAGGATGTTTCATATGAGGAGAGACCGATTCGAGTCTTGGATAGGCGGGATCAAGTTTTGCGAGGCAAGACCATCCCTTTGGTCAAAGTTTTGTGGAAACACCACGGAATGGAGGAAGCCACTTGGGAACGTGAATTGGAAGTCCGCGAGAAATATCCGGACATGTTTGTTGATTTGTAATCTTATAATTAGATTCTGTTATATTGTTGAACTTAAGAGCTTTACATATGTCTTAAGTTGTAAAACATTGAGTATGTTTTGGTAAATGAGTGTATCTTGAAACTTGTTTCATTATAGAAAGATTAGTGTAACATTGTATATGTTGATTACATTGTTGGATGTGGTATATATATCGTGCAGTTGAATATGATATGGAAATTGTTAACATTGAAAGGAATAATGCATAATAGTGGTGCAGGTTGAAATATATGTTGTTTTATATATATTGTGGGATGCCTCTTGATAAAGAGATAAAGTGACCAGTATTGGGTCAAGTTGTTTATTATTGTTATATACTATCTTTGGGTATTGAGAAAAAAAAACCTGTTTTCAAATTTGTGCCTAATTTCGGGGACGAAATTCTTTGAAGGGGGGGAGGTTATAGCGACCCCGGTCTTTTCTCATTTAATTATTGTATCCGGACTGTTCCGTAGATTCTGTCATTTGTATAATGGTTGTTGTTGTTATTCCTTATTTTCTCATTTGGAATTATAGGATGTGTTGGGCAGGTTTGTTTCAGGTTGGTTGGGTTTAGAAACCAAGAGTTGCTGTCCAGGTTTTTGGTTCTTCGCTCGAGCGAGGAGTTGTTCGCTCGAGCGAGAGGTAGTGTTTGATTTGGACCTGTAGCTGTGCATTCTTGGCTCGAGCGAGCTTTTCTTCGCTCGAGCGAGTTAGTTCATCCTTCGCTCGAGCTATAGTTCCTTCGCTCGAGCGTGTGTCTGGGTTCAGACCTGAGGGTTTGAGTTCTTCGCTCGATCGAGCTTTCTTTCGCTCGAGCGAGTATTTGAGTTGTTGGCTCGAGCAAGGCTTCCTTGGCTCGAGCGTAGTTTCTCTGTGTCTGGTCGCTCGAGCGACCAAGTCTTCGCTCGAGCGAGCCTGTCCAGTTTATATACACAGCAGCGGGATTTGATCAGTCTTTTTCATTTTCTTTTGATTCCAAACCCTAGGTCCGACTTCTCTCTCTCCCTACTCACCTTCTTTCTTAGATTTGATCCACTTAGGGTGTGTTTCTACCCTAGATCCTTCAGTAAAAGATAGAGTGAGGCAAGGGCTACCATTTAATCTGAGCATTTGGCGATTTGGAGCACTTTGGTATTTGGGCACTCATCTATTTCTTCACCTTTTGGGTTGTTTTCTTTGAGGTAGGGATTTCCTACTCCATCTTATAGGTTTTGTTCTAAGTTTTGGTAATTTGATATGTTGGGAATACTTGGGTAAATTTTGGGAAAAACCCTAGTTGTATTATTGAATTAATTTGTATAAGTAATTCATGAAATTGGGAAAAGAGGGTTAAATTCACGGAATTGGGGAATTTATTGATTAAATGGCATAATTGGGTAATTGGTATCATTTGTCCATTGAATTGTTGACATGGTTATTTTCAGTTTAGAAATAACTGTTTTGCGCTATCGGTGGAGGATAGTCGTGATTGTTGTAGACAGTGCATGTGAATTAGGAATAACTGAAACTAATCACATTGGTTAAGTCATTACTTTTGACTGTGGCATTGATACAGATAATACGTGTATTGATTGAGCATTGCATTTGCATACATTGTTTGTGTGTGGGAGGAGATAGGGGATGTACTCCACGGTTTAGGGGAAGATAGGGGATGGACCTCTAAACCGGATTTTGTTTGGGAGGAGATAGGGGATGGACTCCATTAGCATCACTTTTATGTGTGCTTATTTATATAGAAGTGTTTTATTGATACAGCACTAAAATGTGTATCAATCTGGAAGTATGAAGTGTTTGATTTGAGCTTGAGTCTCATTTGTTGTTAATATTGGAAGGATGTGAATATGATATATGTGATTTCACTGTTATAAGTTTGGCCAGGTTCTGAGCCATTTTGATAAAACTGGAAAGTAAAACGTATCTTTGGCAATAATGTCATGAGTCTGTAAAATGAAGTAATTGATTATTTTGGTTAACCATCTGTTGAATGCTATTGCTTTATTCATTGCTTATATGTGGTTTAGTATATTTCTACTGGGCTGTGGCTCACCCTATATGGGAACATCATTTTCAGGTTCAGGTGATAAACTACCTCCAAGGACTTAGCTTGGGAGGGTTTGGCTTCTGGATTGGAGAAGACTACCTTTAGTTAATTGTCTTTAATTATTATTACATGTAAACATTCAAGCCTAGGGCTTTTCTTGTATTGAGTTAGAACTCATATTTTTGTATCCAAGTGTTGGCTTGGAAAGATGTAAGCCTGTAGGGCATTTTATTTGATGTTACATGTAATGCTTTATTTAGTAATACTCTGATGAATGAATTAATATATATTGTCTTCTTTAAATAATGCATGTCAATGATATATAATGGGTTAATTTTGAGGGCGTTACAATAGTGGTTTTTGAATGAACATCCATTTTAATTTTCTACAACTTCCATTTTTATTTTTATTTAACTTCCATTTTTATTCAAGTGTCTTTTCTACTCAACCTCCTTTTTTATTTAATTTCCAAACAGATCGGTAAGGTACAGTGGTTTCTTGAATGAACTTCCATTCTAAATTTTCTGCAACTTCTTTTTTTATTCAAGTTTCATTTCTATTAAGCTCCCTTTTTTATTTAATTTCCAAATAGATCGTTAAGGTATAGTGGTTTCTGGATTAAACTTCCATTTTTAATTT
The DNA here is from genome assembly GCF_055761805.1 of Camellia sinensis. NCBI lineage: Eukaryota > Viridiplantae > Streptophyta > Magnoliopsida > Ericales > Theaceae > Camellia > Camellia sinensis. The sequence continues at coordinate 6,776,894 of NC_138962.1, read as the reverse complement.
TTTGCAACTTTCATTTTTCTTTTTATTCAACTTCCATTTTTATTCAATTTAGTTTTCAAAAACTTCTTTTTTATTTATTTTCCAAATAGATCGTTAAGGTATAGTGGTTTCTTGAATGAACTTCCATTTTTTATTTTCGGCAACTTCCATTTCAATTTTTATTCAACTTCCATTTTTTTTCAAATTATTTTTGTATTCAACTTCCTTTTTTCTTTAATTTCCAAATAGATCGTTAAGCTAAAATGGTTTCTGGATTGAACTTCCATTTTTAATTTTATGCAACTTTCATTTTTATTTTTATTCAACTTCCATTTTTATTCAATTTACTTTTCTATTCAACTTCCTTTTTTATTTAATTTCCGAATAGATCGTTGAGGTATAGTGGTTTCTTGAATGAACATCCATTTTTAATTTTCTGCAACTTCCATTTTTATTTTTATTTAGCTTCCATTTTTATTCAAGTGTCTTTTCTACTCAACTTCCTTTTTTATTTAATTTCCAAATAGATCGTTAAGGTATAGTGGTTTCTGGATTGAACTTCCATTTTAAATTTTCTGCAACTTCCATTTTTATTTTTATTCAACTTCCATTTTTATTCAAGTTATTTTTCTATTCAGCTTGCTTTTTTATTTAATTTCCAAATAGATTGTTAAGGTACAGTGGTTTCTGGATTGAACTTCCATTTTTAATTTTAAGCAACTTTCATTTTTATTTTTATTTAACTTCTATTTTTATTCAAGTTATTTTTCTATTTTACATTCTTTTTTATTTAATTTCCAAATAGATCGTTAAGGTATTGTGGTTTCTTGAGTGAACTTCCATTTTTAATTTTCTGCATATTACATTTTTATTTTTTTCAACTTCCTTTTTTATTCAATTTTTTTTTTCGATTGAACTTCCTTTTTAATTTAATTTCCAAATAAATCGTTAAGGTCTAGTGGTTTCTGGAAAGAATTTCCATTTTTAATTTCATGCAACTTTCATTTTTCTTTTTCTTCAACTTCCATTTTCATTCAATTTACTATTCTATTTAGATTGCTTTTTTATTTAATTTCCAAAAAGAACGTTAAGGTATAGTGGTTTCTGGATCGAACTTCCATTTTTAATTTTATGCAACTTTCATTTTTATTTTTATTCAACTTCCATTTTTATTCAAGTTATTTTTCTATTTTACTTGCTTTTTTATTTAATTTCAAAATAGAACGTTAAGGTATAGTGGTTTCTTGATTGAACTTCCAGTTTTAATTTTCTGCAACTTTCATTTTTATTTTTGTTCAACTTCCTTTTTTATTCAAGTTTCTTTTCTATTCAACTTCCTTTTTTATTTAATTTCCAAATATATCATTAAGGTATAGTGGTTTCTGGATTGAACATCCATTTCCAATTTTATGCAACTTTCATTTTTATTTTCATTCAACTTCTATTTTTATTGAAGTTACTTTTCTATTCAACTTCCCTTTTTATTTAATTTCCAAATAGATCGTTAAGGTATAGTGGTTTCTAGAATGAACTGCCATTTTTAATTTTCTGTGACTTCCATTTTTATTTTTATTTAATTTCCATTTTTATTCAAGTGTCTTTTCTACTCGACTTCCTTTTTTATTTAATTTACAAATAGATCGTTAAGGTATAGTGGTTTCTTTAATGAACTTCCATTTTTAATTTTCTGCAACTTCCATTTTTGTTTTTATTCAACTTCTATTTTTATTGAAATTACTTTTCTATTCAACTTCCTTTCTTATTTAATTTCCAAATAGATCGTTAAGGTATAGTGGTTTCTTGAATGAGCTTCCATTTTCAATTTTCTGCAACTTCCATTTTTATTTTTGTTCAACTTCCTTTTTTATTCAACTTTCTTTTGTATTCATCTTCTTTTTTTATTTAATTTCCAAATATATCATTAAGGTATAGTGGTTTCTGGATTGAACTTCCATTTTCAATTTTATGCAACTTTCATTTTTATTTTCATTCAACTTCTATTTTTATTGAAGTTACTTTTCTATTCAACTTCCCTTTTTATTTAATTTCCAAATAAATCTTTAAAGTATAGTGGTTTCTTGAATGAACTGCCATTTTTAATTTTCTGCAACTTCCATTTTTATTTTTATTGAACTTCCATTTTTTTTCAAGTGTCTTTTCTACTCGACTTCATTTTTTATTTAATTTCCAAATAGATCGTTAAGGTATAGTGGTTTCTTTAATGAACTTCCATTTTTAATTTTCTGCAACTTCCATTTTTATTTTTATTCAACTTCTATTTTTATCGAAATTACTTTTCTATTCAACTTCCTTTTTTATTTAATTTCCAAATAGATCGTTAAGGTATAGTGGTTTCTTGAATGAGCTTCCATTTTCAATTTTCTGCAACTTCTATTTTTATTTTTTTCAACTTCCTTTTTTATTCAAGTTTCTTTTCTATTCAACTTTCTTTTCTATTCAATTTCCAAATATATCATTAAGGTATAGTGGTTTCTGGATTGAACTTCCATTTTCAATTTTATGCAACTTTCGTTTTTATTTTCATCCAACTTATATTTTTAGAAAGTTACTTTTCGATTCAACTTCTCTTTGTATTTAATTTCCAAATAGATCATTAAGGTATAATGGTTTCTTGAATGAACTGCGATTTTTAATTTTCTGCAACTTCCACTTTCATTTTTATTTAACTTCCATTTTTATTCAAGTGTCTTTTCTACTCGACTTCCTTTTTTATTTAATTTCCAAATAGATCGTTAAGGTATAGTGGTTTCTTTAATGAACTTTCATTTTTAATTTTCTGCAACTTCCATTTTGATTTTTATTCAACTTCTATTTTTATTGAAATTACTTTTCTATTCAACTTCCATTTTTATTTAATTTCCAAATAGATCGTTAAGGTATTGTGGTTTCTTAAATGAGCTTCCATTTTCAATTTTCTGCAACTTCCATTTTTATTTTTGTTCAACTTCCTTTTTTATTTAATTTCCAAATAAATCGTTTAGGTATAGTGGTTTCTGGATTGAACTTCCATTTCCAATTTTATGCAACTTTCATTTTTATTTTTATTCAACTTCTATTTTTATTGAAGTTACTTTTCTATTCAACTTCCTTTTTTATTTAATTTCCGAATAGATCGTTAAGGTATAGTGGTTTCATGAATGAACATCCATTTTTAATTTTCTGCAACTTCTATTTTTATTTTTATTTACCTTCCATTTTAATTCAAGTGTCTTTTCTACTCAACTTCCTTTTTTATTTAATTTCCAAATAGATCGGTAAGGTATAGTGGTTTCTTGAATGAACTTCCAGTTTAAATTTTCTGCAACTTCCATTTTTATTTTTATTCAACTTCTTTTTTTATTCAAGTTTCATTTCTATTCAACTTCCTTTTTTATTTAATTTCCAAATAGATAGTTAAGGTAAAGTGGTTTCTGGATTGAACTTCCATTTTTAATTTTATGCAACTTTCATTTTTCTTTTTATTCAACTTCTGTTTTTATTCAATTTACTTTTCAATTAAACTTCCTTTTTTATTTAATTTCCAAATAGATCGTTAAGGTATAGCGATTTCTTGAATGAACTTCCATTTTTTATTGTCGGCAACTTCCATTTCAATTTTTATTCAACTTTCATTTTTATTCAAGTTATTTTTCTTTTCAACTTCTTTTTTTATTTAATTTCCAAATAGATCGTTAAGGTAAAATGGTTTCTGGATTGAACTTCCATTTTTAATTTTATGCAACTTTCATTTTTAATTTTATTTAACTCTATTTTTATTCAATTTACTTTTCTATTCAACTTGCTTTTTTGTTTAATATCCAAACAGATGGTTAAGTTATAGTGGTTTCTTGAATGAACTTCCATTTTTAATTTTTTGCAACTTTCATTTCTATTTTTATTCAAGTTATTTTTCTATTTTACATCCTTTTTTATTCAATTTCCAAATAGATCGTTAAGGTATTGTGGTTTCTTGAGTGAACTTCCATTTTTAATTTTCTGCATATTACATTTTTATTTTTTTTTCAACTTCCTTTTTTATTCAATTTGTTTTTTCTATTCAACTTCCTTTTTTATTTAATTTCCAAATAAATCGTTAAGGTCTAGTGGTTTCTGGATTGAACTTCCATTTTTAATTTCACGCAACTTTCATTTTTCTTTTTCTTCAACTTCCATTTTTATTCAATTTACTATTCTATTTAGATTGCTTTTTTATTTAATTTAGAAAAAGATCGTTAAGGTATAGTGGTTTCTGGATTGAACTTCCATTTTTAATTTTATGCAACTTTCATTTTTATTTTTATTCAACTTCTATTTTTATTCAAGTTATTTTTCTATTTTACATACTTTTTTATTTAATTTCCAAATAGATCGTTAAGGTATTGTGGTTTATTGAGTGAACTTCCATTTTTAATTTTCTGCAGCTTCCATTTTTATTTTTGTTTAACTTCCTTTTTTATTCAAGTTTCTTTTCTATTCAACTTCCTTTTTTATTTAATTTTCAAATAAATCGTTAAGGTATAGTGGAAGTTGAATAAAAATAAAATGAAGGTTGCAGAAAATTAAAAATGGGAGTTCATTCAAGAAACCACTATACCTTAACGATCTATTCGGAAATTAAATAAAAAAGGATGTGTAATGGAAAACTAAATTGAATAAAAATGGAAGTTCAATCCAGAAAACACTATACCTTAACGATATATTTGGAAATTAAATAAAAAAGGAAGTTGAATAGAAAAGAAACTTGAATAAAAAAAGAAGTTGAAAAAAAATAAAAATGGAAGTTGCAAAAAATTAAAAATGGAAGTTCATTCCAGAAACCACTATACCTAAACGTTCTATTTGGAAATTACATAAGAAAGGAAGTTAAATAGAAAAATAACTTGAATAAAAATGGAAGTTGCATGAAAATAAAAATGGAAGTTGCAGAAAATTAAAAATGGAAGTTCATTCAAGAAACCACTATACCTTAACGATCTATTTGGAAACTAAATAAAAAATGAAGTTTAATAGAAAAGTAAATTGAATAAAAATGGAAGTTGAATAAAAATAAAAATGAAAGTTGCATAAAATTAGAAATGAATGTTCAATCCAGAAACCACTATACTTTAACAATCTATTTGGAAATTAAATAAAAAATGAAGTTAAATAGAAAAATAACTTAATTAAAAATAAAAATGGGAGTGAAAGAAAAATAAAAATGGAAGTTGCATAAAATTTAAAATGGAAGTTTATTCAAGAAACCACTATACCTTAACGATCTAATTGGAAACTAAATAAAAAAGGAAGTTTAAAAGAAAACTAAATTGAATGAAAATGGAAGTTGTATAAAAATAAAAATGAATGTGGCATAAAATTAAAAATGGAAGCTCAATCCAGAAACCACTATACATTAACGATCTATTTGGAAATGAAATAAAAAAGGAAATTAAATAGAAAATAACTTGAATAAAAATGGAAGTTGAATAAAAATAAAAATGAAAGTTGCATAAAATAAAAAATGCAAGTTCTATCCAGAAACCACTATACCTTAACGATCTATTTGGAAATTAAATAAAAAAGGATGTTGAGTTGAAAAGAAACTTGAAGAAAAAAGGAAGTTAAATAAAAATTGAAATGGAAGTTGCAGAAAATTAAAAATGGAAGTTCATTCAAAAAACAACTACACCTTAACGATCTATTTGGAATTAAATAAAAATGGAAGTTGAATAGAAAAATAACTTGAAAAAAAACTGAAGTTGAATAAAAATAAAAATGGAAGTTGTCGAAAATTAAAAATGGAAGTTCATTCAAGAAACCACTATACCTTAACGATCTATTTGGAAATTAAATAAAATAGGGTGTTTAATAGAAAACTATATTGAATAAAAATGGAAGTTAAATAAAAATAAAAATAAAAATGGCATAAAATTAAAAATGGAAGTTCAATCCAGAAACCACTATACCTTAACGATCTATTTGGAAATTACATATAAAAGGAAGTTAAATAGAAAAATAACTTGAATAAAAATGGAAGTTGCATGAAAATAAAAATGGAAGTTGCAGAAAATTAAAAATGGAAGTTCATTCAAGAAACCACTATACCTTAACGATCTATTTGGAAACTAAATAAAAAATGAAGTTTAATAGAAAAGTAAATTGAATAAAAATGGAAGTTGAATAAAAATAAAAATGAAAGTTGCATAAAATTAAAAATGAAAGTTCAATCCAGAAACCACTATACTTTAACAATCTATTTGGAAATTAAATAAAAAATGAAGTTAAATAGAAAAATAACTTAATTAAAAATAAAAATGGGAGTGAAAGAAAAATAAAAATGGAAGTTGCATAAAATTTAAAATGGAAGTTCATTCAACAAACCACTATACCTTAACGATCTAATTGGAAACTAAATAAAAAAGGAAGTTTAAAAGAAAACTAAATTGAATGAAAATGGAAGTTGTATAAAAATAAAAATGAATGTGGCATAAAATTAAAAATGGAAGCTCAATCCAGAAAACACTATACATTAACGATCTATTTGGAAATGAAATAAAAAAGGAAGTTAAATAGAAAATAACTTGAATAAAAATGGAAGTTGAATAAAAATAAAAATGAAAGTTGCATAAAATAAAAAATGCAAGTTCTATCCAGAAACCACTATACCTTAACGATCTATTTGGAAATTACATAAAAAAGGATGTTGAGTTGAAAAGAAACTTGAAGAAAAAATGAAGTTAAATAAAAATAGAAATGGAAGTTGCAGAAAATTAAAAGTGGAAGTTCATTCAAAAAACCACTACACCTTAACGATCTATTTGGAATTAAATAAAAATGGAAGTTGAATAGAAAAATAACTTGAATAAAAACTGAAGTTGAATAAAAATAAAAATGGAAGTTGTCGAAAATTAAAAATGAAAGTTCATTCAAGAAACCACTATACCTTAACGATTTATTTGGAAATTAAATAAAATAGGGTGTTTAATAGAAAACTATATTGAATAAAAATGGAAGTTAAATAAAAATAAAAATAAAAATGGCATAAAATTAAAAAGGGAAGTTCAATCCAGAAACCACTATACCTTAACGATCTATTTGGAAATTACATAAAAAAGGAAGTTAAATAGAAAAATAACTTGAATAAAAATGGAAGTTGCATGAAAATAAAAATGGAAGTTGCAGAAAATTAAAAATGGAAGTTCATTCAAGAAACCACTATACCTTAACGATCTATTTGGAAACTAAATAAAAAATAAAGTTTAATAGAAAAGTAAATTGAATAAAAATGGAAGTTGAATAAAAATAAAAATGAAAGTTGCATAAAATTAAAAATGAATGTTCAATCCAGAAACCACTATACTTTAACAATCTATTTGGAAATTAAATAAAAAATGAAGTTAAATAGAAAAATAACTTAATTAAAAATAAAAATGGGAGTGAAAGAAAAATAAAAATGGAAGTTGCATAAAATTAAAAATGGAAATTCATTCAAGAAACCACTATACCTTAACGATCTAATTGGAAACTAAACAAAAAAGGAAGTTTAAAAGAAAACTAAATTGAATGAAAATGGAAGTTGTATAAAAATAAAAATGAATGTGGCATAAAATTAAAAATGGAAGCTCAATCCAGAAACCACTATACATTAACGATCTATTTGGAAATGAAATAAAAAAGGAAGTTAAATAGAAAATAACTTGAATAAAAATGGAAGTTGAATAAAAATAAAAATGGAAGTTGCAGAAAATTAAAAATGGAAGTTCATTCAAGAAACCACTATACCTTAACGATCTAGGTGGAAATTAAATAAAAAAGGAAGTTTAATAGAAAAGTAAATTGAATAAAAATGGAAGTTGAATAAAAATAAAAATGAAAGTTGCATAAAATTAAAAATGCAAGTTCTATCCTGAAACCACTATACCTTAACGATTTATTTGGAAACTAAATAAAAAAGGATGTTGAGTAGAAAAGAAACTTGAAGAAAAAATGAAGTTAAATAAAAATAAAAATGAAAGTTGCCGAAAATTAAAAATGGAAGTTCATTCAAAAAGGCACTACAGCTTAACGATCTATTTGTAATTAAATAAAAATGGAAGCTGAATAGAAAAATAACTTGAATAAAAACGGAAGTTGAATAAAACTAAAAATGAAAGTTGTAGAAAATTAAAAATGGAAGTTCATTCAAAAAACCACTACACCTTAACGATCTAATTGGAATTAAATAACAATGGAAGTTGGATAGAAAAATAACATGAATAAAAATAAAAATGGAAGTTGCAGAAAATTAAAAATGGAAGTTCATTTAAGAAACCACTATACCTTTACGATCTATTTGGAAATTAAATAAAAAAGGACGTTTAATAGAAAACTAAATTGAATAAAAATGGAAGTTGAATAAAAATAAAAATGAAAGTTGCAGAAAATTAAAAATGGAAGTTCAATCCATAAACCACTATACCTTAACGACCTATTTGGAAATTAAATAAAATAGGAAGTTGAATATAAAATAAACTTGAATAAAAAAAGAAGTTGAATAAAAATAAAAATGGAGGTTGCAGAAAATTAAAAATGGAAGTTCTTTCAAGAAACCACTATAACACCTTAACGATCTATTTGGAAATTAAATAAAAAAGGAAGTTAAATAGAAAAATAACTTGAATAAAAATGTAAGTTGAATAAAAATAAAAATAGAAGTTGCAGAAAATTAAAAATGGAAGTTAATTCAGGAAACCACTATACCTTAACGATCTATTTGGAACTTAAACAAAAAAGAAAGTTTAATAGAAATGTAAATTGAATAAAAATAGAAGTTGAATAAAAATAGAAATGAAAATTGCATAAAATTAAAAATGGAAGTTCAATCCAGAAACCACTATACCTTAACGATCTATTTGGAAATTAAATAAAAAAGGAAGTTAAATAGAAAAATAACTTGAATAAAAATGGAAGTTGAATAAAAATAAAAATGAAAGTTGGATAAAACTTAAAATGGAAGTTCAGTCAAGAAAACAAACTACCTTAACGATCTATTTGGAAACTAAATTAAAAAGGAAGTATAAAAGAAAACTAAATTTATTAAAAATGGAAGTTGAACAAAAATAAAAATGGAAGTTTTAAAAAATAAAAAATGGAAGTTCAATCCAGAAACCACTATACCTTAATGATCTATTTGGAAATTAAATAAAAAAGAAAGTTAACTAGAAAAATAACCTGAATAAAAATGGAAGTCGAATAAAAATAAAAATGGAAGTTGTAGAAAATTAAAAATGGAAGTTCATTCAAAAAACCACTATACCTTAACGATCTGTTTCAAAATTAAATAAAAAAGGAAGTTAAATAGAAAAGTAAATTGGATAAAAATGGAAGTTGAATAAAAATAAAAATGAAAGTTGCATAAAATCAAAAATGCAAGTTCTATCCAGAAACCATTATACCTTAACGATCTATTTGGAAATTAAATAAAAAAGGATGTTGAGTAGAAAAGAAACTTGAAGAAAAAATGAAGTTAAATAAAAATAAAAATGGAAGTTGCAGAAAATTAAAAATGGAAGTTCATTCAAGAAAACACTACACCATAACGATCTGTTTGGAAATTAAATAAAAAAGAAGTTTAATAGAAAAGTAACTTGAATAAAAAAGGAAGTTGAATAAAAATAAAAATGGAAGTTGCAGAAAATTAAAAAGGGAAATTCATTCAAGAAACCACTATACCTTAACGATCTATTTGGAAATTAAATAAAAAAAGATGTTTAATAGAAAACTAAATTGAATAAAAATGGATGTTGAAAAAAAATAAAAATAAAAGTTGCATAAAATTAAAAATGGAAGTTCAATCCAAAAAGAACTATACCTTAACGATATATTTAGAAATTAAATAAAAAAGGAAATTGAATAGAAAAGAAACTTGAATAAAAAAAGAAGTTGAAAAAAAATAAAAATGGAAGTTGAATAGAAAAATAACTTGAATAAAAACGGAAGTTGAATAAAAATAAAAATGGATGTTCTTTCATGAAACCACTATACCTTAACGATCTATTCGGAAATTAAATAAAAAAGAATGCTTAATAGAAAACTAAATTGAATAAAAATGGAAGTTGAATAAAAATAAAAATGAAAGTTGCATAAAATTAAAAATGGAAGTTCAATCCAGAAACCACTATACCTTAACAATCCATTTAGAAATTAAATAAAAAAGGAAGTTGAGTAGAAAAGAAACTTGAAGAAAAAATGAAGTTAAATAAAAATAATAATGGAAGTTGCAGAAAATTAAAAATGGAAGTTCATTCAAGAAAACACTACACCTTAACGATCTGTTTGGAAATTAAATAAAAAAGAAGTTTAATAGAAAAGTAACTTGAATAAAAAAGGAAGTTGAATAAAAATAAAAATGGAAGTTGCAGAAAATTAAAAAGGGAAATTCATTCAAGAAACCACTATACCTTAACGATCTATTTGGAAATTAAATAAAAAAGGATGTTTAATAGAAAACTAAATTGAATAAAAATGGATGTTGAAAAAAAATAAAAATAAAAGTTGCATAAAATCAAAAATGGAAGTTCAATCCAGAAAGAACTATACCTTAACGATATAGTTAGAAATTAAATAAAAAAGGAAATTGAATAGAAAAGAAACTTGAATAAAAAAAGAAGTTGAAAAAAAATAAAAATGGAAGTTGCAGAAAATTAAAAATGGAAGTTCATTCCAGAAACCACTATACCTTAACGATCTATTTCGAAATTAAATAAAAAAGGAAGTTAAATAGAAAAATAACTTGAATAAAAAAAGGAAGTTGAATAAAAATAAAAATGAAAGTTGCATAACATTAAAAATGCAAGTTCTATCCAGAAACCATTATACCCTAACGATCTATTTGGAAATTAAATAAAAAAAGGATGTTGAGCAGAAAAGAAACTTGAAGAAAAAATGAAGTTAAATAAAAATAAAAATGGAAGTTGCAGAAAATTAAAAATGGAAGTTCATTCAAAAAACCACAACACCTTAACGATCTATTTGGAATTAAATAAAAATGGAAGTTGAATAGAAAAATAACTTGAACAAAAACGGAAGTTGAATAAAAATAAAAATGGAAGTTGCGAAAAATTAAAAATGGAAGTTCATTCAAGAAACCACTATACCTTAACGATCTATTTGGAAATTAAATAAAATAGGGTGTTTAATAGAAAACTAAATTGAATAAAAATGGAAGTTAAATAAAAATAAAAATAAAAGTTGCATAAAATTAAAAATGGAAGTTCAATCCAGAAACCACTATACCTTAACGATCTATTAGAAATTAAATAAAAAAGGAAGTTGAATCAAAAAGAAACTTGAATAAAAAAAGAAGTTGAATAAAAATGAAAATGGAAGTTGCAACAAATTAAAAATGGAAGTTCATTTAAGAAACCACTATACCTTAACGATCGATTTGGAAATTAAACAAAAAAGAAAGTTTAATAGAAAAATAAACTGAATTAAAATGGAAGTTGAATAAAAATAGAAATGAAAATTGCATAAAATTAAAAATGAAAGTTCATTCCAGAAACCACTACACCTTAACGATCTATTTGGAAATTAAATAAAAAAGGAAGTTAAATTGAAAAATAACTTGAATCAAAATGGAAGTTGAATAAAAATAAAAATGGAAGATGCAGAAAATTAAAAATAGAAGTTCATTCAAGAAACCACTATACCTTAACGATCGATTTGGAAATTAAACAAAAAAGAAAGTTTAATAGAAAATTAAATTGAATAAAAATGGAAGTTGAATAAAAATAAAAATGGAAGTTGCATAAAATTAAAAATGGAAGTTCAATCCAGAAACCACTATACCTTAACGATCTATTTGGAAATTAAATAAAAAAGGAAGTTAAATATAAAAATAACTTGATTAAAAATAAAAATGGAAGTGGTAAAAAATAAAAATGGAATTTGAATAAAATTTAAAATGGAAGTTCATTCAAGAAACCACTATACCTTAACGATCTATTTGGAAACTAAATAAAAAAGGAAGTTTAAAAGAAAACTAAATTGAATGAAAATGGAAGTTGAATAAAAATAAAAATGAAAGTTGCATAGAATTAAAAATGGAAGTTCAATCCAGAAACCACTATACCTTAACGATCTATTTGGAAATTAAATAAAAAAGGAAGTTAAATAGAAAAATAACTTGAATAAAAATGGAAGTTGAATAAAAGTAAAAATAGAAGTTGCAAAAAATTAAAAATGGAAGTTCATTCAATAAACCACTATACCTTAACGATCTATTTGGAAATTAAATAAAAAAGGATGTTGAATAGAAAACTAAATTGAATAAAAATGGAAGTTGAATATAAATAAAAATGGAAGCTGCAGAAAATTAAAAATGGAAGTTCATTCAAGAAACCACTATACCTTAACGATCTATTTGGAAATTAAATAAAAAAGGAAGATAAATAGAAAAATAACTTGATTATAAATAAAAATGGAAGTGGTAGAAAATTAAAAATGGAAGTTCATTGAAGAAACCAGTATACCTTAACGATCTATTTGGAAATTAAATAAAAAAGGAAGTTTAACAAAAAAGTAAATTGAATAAAAATGGAAGTTGAACAAAAATAAAATTGAAAGTTGCATAAAATTAAAAATGGAAGTTCAATCCAGAAACCACTACACCTTAACGATCTATTTGGAAATTAAATAAAAAAGGAAGTTTAACAAAAAAGTAAATTGAATAAAAATGGAAGTTGAATAAAAATAAAATTGAAAGTTGCATAAAATTAAAAATGGAAGTTCAATCCAGAAACCACTACACCTTAACGATCTATTTGGAAATTAAATAAAAAAGAAGTTTAATAGAAAAGTAAATTGAATAAAAGTGGAAGTTGAAAAAAAGTAAAAATGAAAGTTGCATAAAATTAAAAATGGAAGTTCAATCCAGAAACCACTATACCTTAACGATCTATTTGGAAATTAAATAAAAAAAGAAGTTGAATAGTGAAGAAACTTGAATAAAAAAAGAAGTTGAATAAAAATAAAAATGGAAGTTGCAGAAAATTAAAAATGGAAGTTCATTCCAGAAACCACTCTACCTTAACGATCTGTTGGGAAATTAAATAAAAATGGAAGTTAAATAGAAAAATAACTTGAATAAAAATGGAAGTTAAATAAAAATGAAAATGGAAGTTGCAGAAAATTAAAAATCGAAGTTCATTCAAGAAACCACTATACCTTAGCGATCTATTTGGAAATTAAATAAAAAAGGAAGTTTAATAGAAAAGTAAATTGAATAAAAATGGAAGTTGAATAAAAATAAAAAGGAAAGTTGCTTAAAATTAAAAATGCAAGTTCTATCCAGAAACCACTATACCTTAACGATCTATTTGGAAATTAAATAAAAAAAGGATGTTCTGTAGAAAAGAAATTTGAAGAAAAAATCAAGTGAAATAAAAATAAAAATGGAAGTTGCAGAAAATTAAAAATGGAAGTTCAATCATGAAACCACTACACCTTAACGATCTATTTAGAAATTAAATAAAAAAGGAAGTTGAATAGAAATGAAACTTGAATAAAAAAAGAAGTTGAATAAAAATAAAAATGGAAGTTGCAAAAAATTAAAAATGGAAGTTCATTCAAGAAACCACTATACCTTAACGATCTATTTTGAAATTAAATAAAAAAGAAGTTTAATAGAATAGTAACTTGAATAAAAATGGAAGTTGAATAAAAATAAAATTGGAAATTGCAGAAAATTAAAAATGGAAGTTCGTTCAAGAAACCACTATACCTAAACGATCTATTGGGAAATTAAACAAAAAAGAAAGTTTAATAGAAAATTTAATTGAATAAAAATGGAAGTTGAATAAAAATAGAAATGAAAGTTGCATGAAATTAAAAATGGAAGTTCAATCCAGAAACCACTATACCTTAACGATCTATTTGGAAAATTAAATAAAAAATGAAGTAAAATAGAAAAATAACTTGAATAAAAATGGAAGTTTAATAAAAATAAAAATGGAAGTTGCAGAAAATTAAAAATGGAAGTTCATACAAGAAACCACTATACCTTAACGATCTATTTGGAAACTAAATAAAAAAGGAAGTTTAAAAGAAAACTGAATTGATTGAAAATGCAAGTTGAATAAAAATAAAAATGAAAGTTGCATAAAATTAAAAATGGAAGTTCAATCCAGAAACCACTATACCTTAACGATCTATTTGGAAATTAAATAAAAAAGGAAGTTAAGTAGAAAAATAACTTGAATAAAAATGGAAGTTGAATAAAAATAAAAAAGGAAGTTGCAAAAAATTAAAAATGGAAGTTCATTCAAAAAACCACTATACCATAACGATCTATTTGGAAATTAAATAAAAAAGGAAGTTTAAAAAAAAAGTAAATTGAATAAAAATAAAAATCAAAGTTGCATAAAATTAAAAATGGAAGTTGAATCCAGAAACCACTATACATTAACGATCTATTTGGAAATTAAATAAAAAAGGAAGTTGAATGTGAATAGAAAAGAAACTTGTATAAAAAAAGAAGTTGAATAAAAATAAAAATGGAAGTTGCGTAAAATTTAAAATGGAAGTTCATTCAAGAAACCACTATACCTTAACGATCTGTTTGGAAATTAAATAAAAAAGGAAGTTTAGTAGAAAACTAAATTGAATAAAATTGAAAGTTGAATAAAAATGAAAATGAAAGTTGCATGAAATTAAAAATGGAAGTTCAATCTAGAAACCACTATACCTTAACGATCTATTTGGAAATTAAATAAAAAAGGAAGTTGAATAGAAAAGAAAATTGAATAAAAAAAGAAGTAGAATAAAAATAAAATTAGAAGTTGCGAAAAATTTAAATTGGAAGTTCAATAAAGAAACCACTATACCTTAATGATCTATTTGGAAATTAAATAAAAAAGGAAGTTGAATAGAAAAATAACTTGAATAAGAATGGAAGTCGAATAAAAATAAAAATGGAAGTTGCTGAAAATTGAAAATCTAAGTTCATTCAAGAAACCACTATACCTTAACGATCAATTTGGAAATTAAATAAAAAATAAGTTTAATAGAAAAGTAACTTAAATAAAAATGGAAGTTGAATAAAAATAAAAATGGAAGTTGCAGAAAATTAAAAATCAAAGTTCATTCAAGAAACCACTATACCTTAACGTTCTATTTGAAAATTAAATAAAACAGAAATTTAATAGAAAAGTAACTTGAATAAAAATGGAAGTTGAATAAAAATAAAAATGGAAGTTGCAGAAAATTAAAAATGGAAGTTCATTCAAGAAACTACTATACCTTAACGATCTATTTGGAAATTAAATAAAAATGGATGTTCAATAGAAAACTAAATTGAATAAAAATGGAAGTTGAAAAAAAGTACAAATGAAAGTTGCATAAAATTAAAAATGGAAGTTCAATCCAGAAACCACTATACCTTAACCATCTATTTGGAAATTAAATAAAAAAGGAAGTCGAATAGAAAAGAAACCTGAATAAAAAAAGAAGTTGAATAAAAATAAAAATTGAAGTTGCAGAAAATTAAAAATGGAAGTTCATTCCAGAAACTACTATACCTTAACGATCTATTGGGAAATTAAATAAAAATGGAAGTTAAATAGAAAAATAACTTCAATAAAAATGGAAGTTGAATAAAAATAAAAATGGAAGTTACAGAAAATTAAAAATGGAAGTTCATTCAAGAAACCACTATACTTTAACGATCTATTTGGAAATTAAATAAAAAATGAAGTTTAATAGAAAAGTAAATTGAATAAAAATGGAAGTTGCATAAAAATAAAAATGAAAGTTGCAAAAAATTAAAAATGCAAGTTCTATCCAGAAACCACTATACTTTAACGATCTATTTGGACCTTAAATAAAAAAGGATGTTGAGTAGAAAAGAAACTTGAATAAAAAAAGAAGTTGAACAAAAATAAAAATGAATGTTGCATAAAATTAAAAGTGGAAGTTCAATCCAGAAACCACTATACCTTAACGATCTATATGGAAATTAAAAAAAAAGAAGTTTAATGGAAAAGTAACTTGAATAAAAATAAAAATGGAAGTTACATAAAATTAAAAATGGAAGTTCAATCCAGAATTACTATACCTTAACGATCTAATTGGAAATTAAATAAAAAAGGAAGTTGAGTAGAAAAGTAACTTGAAGAAAAAATGAAGTTAAAAAAAATAAAAATGGAAGTTGCAGAAAATTAAAAATGGAAGTTCATTTAAGAAACAACTACACATTAACGATCAATTTGGAAATTAAATAAAAAAGGAAGTTGTATAGAAAAATTGCTTGAATAAAAATGGAAGTTGAATAAAAATAAAAATGGAAGTTGCAGAAAATTAAAAATGGAAGTTTATTCAAGAAACCAATATACCTTAACGATCAATTTGGAAATTAAATAAAAATGGATGTTTAATAGAAAACTAAATTGAATAAAAATGGAAGTTGAATAAAAATAAAAATGCTAGTTGCATAAAATTAAAAATGGAAGTTCAATCCATAAACCACCATACCTTAACGATCTATTCGGAAATTAAATAAAAAAGGAAGTTGAATAGAAAAGAAACTTGAATAAAAAAAGAAGTTGAATAAAAATAAAAACGGAAGTTGCAAAAAATTAAAAATGGAAGTTCATTCAAGAAACCACTATACCTTAACGACCTATTCGGAAATTAAATAAAAAAGGAAGTTAAATAGAAAAATAACTTGAATAAAAATTGAAATTGAATAAAATTAAAAATGGAAGTGGTAGAAAATTAAAAATGGAAGTTGATTCAAAAAACCACTATACCTTAACGGTCTATTTGGAAATTAAATAAAAAAGGAAGTTTAATAGAAAAGTAAATTGAATAAAAATGGAAGTTGAATAAAAATAAAAATGAAAGTTGCATAAAATTAAAAATGGATGTTCAATCCAGAAACCACTATACCTTAACGATCTATTTGGAAATGAAATAAAAAAGGAAGTTAAATAGAAAAATAATTTGAATAAAAATGGAAGTTGAATAAAAATGAAAATGAAAGATGCAGAAAATTAAAAATGGAAGTTAATTCAAGAAACCACTATACCTTAACGATCTAATTGGAAATTAAACCAAAAAGAAAGTTTAATAGAAAAGTAAATTGAATAAAAAAGGAAGTTGAATAAAAATAGAAATGAAAGTTGCATAAAATTAAAAATTAAAGTTCAATACAGAAACCACTGTACCTTAACGATCTATTTGGAAATTAAATAAAAAAGGAAGTTAAATAGTAAAATAACTTGAATAAAAATGGAAGTTGAATAAAAATAAAAAATGGAAGTTGCATAAAATTTAAAATGGAAGTTCATTCAAGAAACAACTATACCTTAACGATCTATTTGCAAACTAAATAAAAAAGAAGTTTAAAAGAAAATTAAATTGAATAAAAATGGAAATTGAACAAAAATTAAAATGAAAGTTGCATAAAATTAAAAATGGAAGTTCAATCCAGAAACCACTATACCTTAACGATCTAATTTGAAATTAAATAAAAAAGGAAGTTAAATAGAAAAATAACTTGAATTAAAATGGAAGTTGAATAAAAATAAAAATGAAAGTTGCAAAAAATTAAAAATGAAGTTCATTCAAGAAACCACTATACCTTAATGATCTATTTGGAAATTAAATAAAAAAGGATGTTTAATAGAAAACAAAATTGAATAAAAATGGAAGTTGAATAAAAATAAAAATGAAAGTTGCATAAAATTAAAAATGGAAGTTCAATTCATAAAGCACTATACCTTAACGATCTATTTGGAAATTAAATAAAAAAGGAAGTTTAATAGAAAAGAAACTTGAATAAAAAAATAAGTTGAATAAAAATAAAATTAGAAGTTGCAGAAAATTAAAAATGGAAGTTCATTCTAGAAACCATTGTACCGTAACGATCTATTTGGAAATTAAATAAAAAAGGAAGTTAAATAGAAAAGTAAATTGAATAAATATGGAAGTTGAATAAAAATAAAAATGAAAGTTGCATAAAATTAAAAATGGAAGTTCAATCCAGAAACCACTATATCTTAACGATCTACTTGAAAATTAAATAAAAAAGGAAGTTGAATAGAAAAGAAACCTGAATAAAAAAAGAAGTTGAATAAAAATAAAAATGGAAGTTGCAGAAAATTAAAAATGGAAGTTCATTCAAGAAACCACTATACCTTAACGATCTATCTGGAAATTAAATAAAAAAGGAAGTTAAATAGAAAAACAACTTGAATAAAAATGGAAGTTGAATAAAAATAAAAATGGAAGTGGCAGAAAATTAAAAATGGAAGTTCAATCAAGAAACCACTATACCTTAACGATCTATTTTGGAAATTAAATAAAAAAAGGAAGTTGAATGTGTATAGAAAAGAAACTTGATTAAAAAAAGAAGTTGAATAAAAATAAAAATGGAAGTTGCATAAAATTTAAAATGGAAGTTCATTCAAAAGACCACTATACTTTAACGATCTATTTGGAAATTAAATAAAAAAGGAAGTTTAATAGAAAACTAAATTGAATAAAAAAGAAAGTTGAATAAAAATAAAAATGAAAGTTGCATAAAATTAAAAATAGAAGTTCAATCCAGAAACCACTTTACCTTAACGATATATTTGGAAATTAAACAAAAAAGGAAGTTGAATAGAAAAATAACTTACATAAAATTGGAAGTTGAATAAAAATAAAAATGTAAGTTCATTCATGAAACCAATATACCTTAACGATCTTTTTGGAAATTAGATAAAAAGGAAGTTTAATAGAAAAGTAATTCGAATAAAAATGGAAGTTGAATAAAAATAAAAATGGAAGTTGCATAAAATTATAAATGGATGTTCAATCTAGAAACCACTGTACCTTAACGATCTATTCGGAAATTAAATAAAAAAGGAAGTTGAATAGAAAAGAAACTTGAATAAAAAAAAAAAGTTGAATTGAAATAAAAATGGAAGTTGTAGAAAATTTAAATTGGAAGTTCATTCAAGAAACCACTATACCTTAACGATCTATTTGGAAATTAAATAAAAAAGGAAGTATAATCGAAAAGTAAATTGAATAAAAATGGAAGTTGAATAAAAATAAAAATGAAAGTTGCATAAAATGAAAAATAGAAGCTCAATCCAGAAACCACTATACCTTAACGATATATTTGGAAATTAAATAAAAAAGGAAGTTGAGTAGAAAATAAACTTGAAGAAAAAATGAAGTTAAATAAAAATAAAAATGGAAGTTGCAGAAAATTAAAAATGGAAGTTCATTTAAGAAACCACTACACTTTAACGATCTATTTGGAAATTAAATAAAAAGGAAGTTGTATAAAAAAGTAACTTGAATAAAAATGGAAGATGAATAAAAATAAAAATGGAAGTTGCATAAAATTAAAATTGGAAGTTCAATCCAGAAACCACTATACCTTAACGATCTATTTGGAAATTAAATAAAAAAGAAAGTTGAGTAGAAAAGAAACTTGAAGAAAAAATGAAGTTAAATAAAAATAAAAATGGAAGTTGCAGAAAATTAAAAATGGAAGTTCATTTTAGAAACCACTACACCTTAACGATATATTTGGAAATTAAATAAAAAAGGAAGTTGTATAAAAAAGTAACTTGAATAGAAATGGAAGTTGAATAAACATAAAAATGGAAGTTGCAGAAAATTAAAAATGGAAGTTCATTCAAGAAACAACTATACCTTAACGATCTATTTGGAAATTAAATAAAAAAGGATGTTTAATAGAAAACTAAATTCAATAAAAATGGAAGTTGAATGAAAATAAAAATGAAAGTTGCATAAAATTAAAAATGGAAGCTCAATCCAGAAACCATTATACCTTAACGATATATTTGGAAATTAAATAAAAAAGGAAGTTGAATAGAAAAATAACTTGAATAATATAGCGATCCCGGTATTCCCCGTTGTTGTTAACTGTAATCCGTACTCGGTTCCGTAGATTCGTTGTTGTCTTATCCTCATTTCTATCCCTTACTCTTTGTGTTAGAGTTTTGGGTTGTGTTGGGCAAGTTGGGAATAAGTTGGCCGTGTTTTAAAACTTAGAATTTTTGCCCAGGTTTTGGTCTCTCCACTCGAGCAGGCGATTTGACGCTCGAGCGGGATTTTGTTGTTGCCTTTCCGCTCGAGCGGCAGTTTGGACGCTCGGGCGTGAATTTCCTTCTCTCAGCATTTTGGACGTCTGCAGAAAATTCTGGGAGAGTGCATCCGGCGCTCGAGCGGATCTTTGGACGCTCGAGCGTGAACCTGTGTCTGACGCTCGAGCGGGGTGTTGTACGCTCGAGCGGACCTGTTTTTATATCAGTCCGTGAAATCACTTTTTTGATCACTTTTTGATCTCCTTTCTCTCTCTTACTTTTTCAAAACCTCCATTGGAGAGCACCTCACTCTAAAACCTAACTTCTCTCTTAGGATTGATCTAGTTAGAGTGTTTTCCTACCCTTTGGCCTTTGTAAAAGTTGTGTTAATCGTCGAGGGCTTCGTTTTGATCCGAGAAATTTGGGATTTGGAGCACTTCCAAGTTTTGCTCTTCTTCTCCTTGAGTTCTACATTTGAGGTAGGGATTTCCTTGTTCTTTTTCAATGCTTCGTCTATAGATAGACATGTGGTAGTTTTGTATTGCATGAAAACCATACCTATGTTGGGTTTGTTTGAAAATCATGAGGGAATCTAGATGTCACGCCCCCAAACCGCCCCTAGTAGTTTGGTGCCGTGATGGCCAGTAACCCGAGGTTACCGAAGGCCGTCTTACAAAAATCACACACAATCAGAGTATAAAATATGGGGCTTACAAGTGTGGAAGCAATATATATACATATACAAAATCTAAATAGTCCATGAGAGCCGTGCATAAGTCCAATGGAATGTCATACATCAAACATCTTTACAAGTCTTACAATTTAGATACAGCAAGAATGAGATACAAACACATCCTGACCAAAAGGCTTCTCAAGCCGACATATGCCAAAACAAACAAAGAAACATAAGCCGAGAAGCATAATCTTCAAGACGATGCAAAACGCAAATCCAAAACATGTCGGCTATACGCCCAAAACACATCGGCAATCACGTCTAGGCCTCAATGCCTTCTTGTTCATCACCTACATATATAGAGAGAGGGTGAGCTTGGATACTCAGTGAATGATATTAGAAATAAAGGTTTTGCATGATTGATATCCAAGATTTCTTTCAAAACAATACATAGCATACTTTACAATCAAGAGGGAAATCAAGTTCATTGCCGGCCTTTCAAGTTCTTTGGATGTTATTACATCTACTTAATACAAGAGGGTGATGACATTCCCAGGACAAGAGTGCAGTTGCATTATAGTCCCCTGCAACTAAGGACTTTCAAGACAAGCTGTGCTGCGAAAGTTTATAGTCCTCTAGCACTAAGGACTGTCAAGAGAAGCTGTGCTGCGAAAGTTTAGAGTCCTCTAGCACTAAGGACTGTCAAGACAAGCTGTGCTGCGAAAGTTTAGAGTCCTCTAGCACTAAGGACTGTCAAGACAAGAGTGCAGTTGCATTATAGTCCCCTGCAACTAAGGACTTTCAAGACGAGTCATCAAAACAAGATAGCATTTGATATACAAAATAGGGATAGTCATTCATGCTAGATCAAGTACTTTTTAAAACAAGGCAAGACGAGATTTATGAAAGCAAGTGTAACATAGCTTTATTAAAAATACCACTCACATCGTTTCTTCACACGTCGGGGTCGAGACAAGCCCAAGTCCTACAACACATGGCAAAGCCTATTGAATGCGCTTTCAAACAAGTCTCTCATGTACACAAATGTTTTCGGAAAACATGCTGGGCACCAACCAGGTCTAGGCCGAGGTTCCACACCTCCTTGCCGAGGTGTGTTCCCGAGGGCCACATGCAAGGAAAAGAGGTCGGGAAACTCTGGGTTTCCCTCTGCTGATAAACATGAAGAACATGAGTGTGAAAACATGAAAAATACGAATGTTTGATCATAATCTGCCATCACAAATCTGGGATTTTCGTGCTATGAGTTTGAAAACATGGACCTGGGTACCCGTAGTTGAAAATCATGCAAGAACAAACACAAAACTTGAGTCTAGGCGAAAAGCTTTCGGATCAAAACAAGACTTTCTTGAAGAACACATGAATGTCATTTTCTCTTTCTAGAATCGAGCTTCAAAACGATGCATGGCTTACAAATCATTTTCAATCATGCAATGCAATAACATAAACATAAAGAACATCATGAGCGGATCAAGAATCTAACCTTAGAACACGGATCTAACGGTTCGATCTCTAGGAATCAAGCTTGAAGATCTACTTCTCTCTCAAGAACTCTTCTCCCTCTTCTAGAGCTTCTCTCTCTCTACAAGGCAAGTTTATGACACCAAATGATAGTTTTCTATACCCGGTTCTGGGGTTAACCTTCTGCTGAGACACGTGGCGGCGACTGATTGGGTTCTACCTGAAAAGGTGACTGACAGACCAGACAAAGCATGGTGGAAGGGTGTTCAACAAGCAAAGCGGTATGGGCTCTCTGACAGGCTATGACATCGGCTAACAACAAGGCATATCTAACAAGCTACACGGAGTGGCACTCCGGCAAGGGGTGACGTCGGCTAACAAAAGACTTCGGCAACTAAGGTGACAATGACCTCGGCTAAGAAGGACAACACTTGACTAAGCTGTGCCACATCTTGGCCTAGATGCGCCACACCTCGGTCTGGGTCATACCACTCCAGGACGAGATCACTTGGGTGCAAGGTAACATCTCGGCTAATGTGGTCAAGGCAAGAACTGAGGTCGACAAGGGGTTTCAAGATACTAATACTAGACTAAGGATGACCTCGGCTTGGAATAACATCGGCTAGCATAACTCAGGCAAGGCGTAACCTAAGTTTCACATCAAGGAAGGAACAAGACAAGCATACTACACTTAGACAAATCACAAGGCTTCAAATCAAGACATGGATCGCATTAGCTCAGGCGAAACAAATCACAACATACACACGCAAGCTAAACAAGTCATAATCATACCGATGCTCATGAACATGATGAGGACATGCAGTGTGGGTTCTTACAGTCTACCCTCCTTAAAGAAGTTTGGTCCCCAAACTTAAGTTACCTTGTCCTACGAATAACTCCGGGTAACGGATTTTCATCTCCTCTTCTTTTTCCCATGTGGCCTCCTCGCCATAATGCTTCTCCCATTCGATTTTCACCATTGATATCGACTTGTTTCTCAACTGCCTCACTTGTCTGTCGATAATTCTCATCGGCTTCTCTTCGTAGCCCAAGTCTTCATTAACTACAACCCCGGAGTAATCTATTACATGCAGTGGGTCTCGGATATATTTTCTCAGCATCGAAACATGGAACACGCTGTGGACTTGGCTCAAATCTGGCGGCAAAGCGAGTCTGTACGCAACGGTGTTAACTTTCTCAAGAATTTCAAACGGCCCAATATATCGGGGTGCAAGTTTACCCTTCTTCCCAAATCTCGAAACTCCTGTCATCGGCGAGACCTTCAAAAATACATGATCCCCTATTTCAAATTCTAACTCCCTCCTTCTTTGGTCGGCATAACACTTCTGTCGACTCTGTGCAGTTTTAATCCTCTGCTGAATGAGTTTGATCTTTTCAGTTGTCATATGAACCAACTCGGGGCCAATTAGAGCTTTGTCTCCTACTTCAGTCCAACATATCGGCGATTTACACTCCCTTCCATACAAAGCTTCATACGGCGCCATGCCTATGCTGGCTTGATAACTGTTGTTGTACGCGAACTCTACTAATGGCAAATGCGATTCCCAACTTCCCTGGAAGTCCAACACGCACAGTCTGAGCATGTCTTCGAGTGTCTGAATCGTTCTTTCTGTCTGTCCGTCGGTCTGGGGGTGAAAGGCTGTGCTAAATCTTAACTCTGTTCCCAAGGCTCCTTGTAGACTCTGCCAAAATCTAGAAACGAACTTCGGGTCTCGGTCTGACACAATGGACATCGGCACACCATGAAGCCTAACGATCTCATTCATGTACAATTCGGCAAGTCGGTTGGCATTGAATGTAGTCTTGACCGGCAAAAAGTGAGCTGACTTAGTAAACCTGTCAACTATAACCCAAATGGAATCCATACCTCTTTGCGTCCTCGGCAAACCCACTACGAAATCCATGGAGATGTGCTCCCATTTCCACTCAGGAATTGACAAGGGTTGAAGAAGTCCTGCTGGTCTCTGGTGTTCTGCCTTCACTCGTTGACAACACAGACACTGAGATACAAACTCGGCTATCTCTCTTTTCATGTTTGGCCACCAAAAGGTCCGCTTTACGTCCCGATACATCTTGGTGCTCCCTGGATGAATGGCAAATTTGGAACTATGGGCCTCTTGCAAAATCTTCCTTTTTAACTCTGGTACGTCGGCTACACACAATCTTCCTTCGAACCTAAGCACCTGATTTTCCACTGTGTAACCTGGCCTCGGCTTGGAGACGAATTCATCAATTACCCTTTTTAGGAACTTATCTTCCATCTGCCTGTTCTTCACTTCCTCAACGATGGTCGGTTCCGCTGAGACCGTTGCCAGACACGCCAAACTTCCGACTAGTTTCCTGCTTAATGCGTCGGCTACGGAGTTTGCCTTACCTGGGTGATACTGAATCTGCATGTCGTAGTCCTTCAACAGCTCGAGCCATCTTCTCTGCCTCATATTTAACTCTTTCTGGGTGAACAAGTATTTCAGACTCTTGTGGTCGGTGAAAACTTGGCAAGATGTTCCGTACAGGTAATGACGCCATATCTTCAAGGCAAAAACCACGGCAGCTAGCTCCAAATCATGGGTAGGATAATTCTTTTCATTGGGCTTCAACTGACGAGACGCGTACGCTATGACTTTACCTTCTTGCATTAACACGCAACCCAAACCTTTATGTGAAGCATCACTGTAAATCTGAAATTCCTCATTAGTTGATGGTAGTACTAGAACTGGTGCTGTGACTAACCTCGTCTTCAGTTCCTGGAAAGCTGATTCCCTTTCATTGGTCCATTCATAAGCTGCTCCCTTCTTGGTTAGTTGTGTCAATGGCACTGCGATCCTCTAGAAGTCCTTCACAAACTTTCTGTAATAACCTGCCAAACCCAGAAAACTACGAACCTCGGACACGTTGGTCGGCGTCGGCCAATTCACAATGGCTTCAATCTTACTGGGGTCAACTGATATACCGTCTTCATTGATCACATGCCCTAGAAATGAAATGCTGGAAAGCCAAAACTCGCATTTACTTAACTTGGCGTACAACTTCTTATCTCTCAAGGTCTGTAGGGCAAGTCTCAGATGATTCTCGTGCTCGCTCGCACTCCCGGAATAGATCAATATGTCGTCGATAAAAATAATGACGAACTCATCTAGGTACGGCTTAAAGACTCCGTTCATCAGGTCCATGAATGCTGCTGGGGCATTGGTTACTCCGAAGGGCATTACCAAAAATTCATAGTGGCCATATCTTGTCCGAAAAGCGGTTTTCTCAATGTCCTCGGCTTTAACCTTCAACTGGTGGTAGCCTGACCTAAGGTCAATCTTGGAAAAGACTCGTGCTCCTCGTAGTTGATCAAGCAAATCATCGATTCTTGGCAATGGGTATTTGTTCTTAATGGTCACCTTATTAAGTTCTCTGTAGTCAATGCAAAGACGAAGGGTGCCGTCCTTTTTCCTAACAAATAGAACGGGTGCTCCCCACGGTGAAGTGCTCGGCCTGACGAATCCCTTATCCAACAATTCCTGTAATTGCGATTTCAGTTCTCTAAGTTCAGCTGGAGCCATTCTGTAGGGTGTTTTGGAGATAGGTTGTGTTCCTGGCAAGACGTCCACAGTAAACTCTATTTCTCTATCGACAAGGTGGCCAGGCAACTCATTCGGAAAGACGTCGGGGAATTCCTCAACAACGGGTATGTCGGCTAACTCAACATTTCCATTCAGATCACTTAGTATACTGCATAAATAACCCTTACATCCTTTTTGGATCAACTTGTAGGCCTTCATGGATGAGATTAAGTAAGGTGGGGGTACTACTCCTTTACCCTGGAAAATGACCTCGGCTTGACTTGGGGTCTTCAATGTGACGTTCTTAGTAACACAATTAATGGATGCATGATTCGCCACTAACCAATCCATTCCCAATATAACATCGAAGTGAGTCATGTTTAATGGCATCAAATCAACTAACAATTCTACACTCTCAATCATAGCAATACACGCCCTATAAATGGATGTAACAATCATATTTCTCCCAGATGGAGTAGACACAGATAATACATAATCAAGGGGTTCTAATTCTCTATCCAACTTCTCGGCGAATATAGTGGACACAAATGAATGCGTAGAACCCGAATCAATCAATACGTATACATCTTGAGAACAAATTGAGAGGGTACCTGACACTACCGCCTCGGCATTCTGGGCGTCTCCTGGTACTAATGCAAAAACTCTGCCTTGCCTCGCCTGTATTCCCCCGATGTTATTCTTCTGTGTAAAGCCCGAGGTGCTTCCAGTCCTCTTCCCATCATCGGTCCTTGCTTTCGGGCAGTCCTTCACTCGATGGCCTATCTCGCCACACTCGTAGCAAGCTCCTGTTGCCCAACGACAAACCCCGAAATGTAGCTTTCCACAACTCGCGCACATCGGCTTAACGTTACCTTCCTGATTTGAGTTGCTGGAACTGTCTGTGCTTATCTTCTTCTTGGCATTGAACGGAACTCGGCGATTGTCATAACTCTGTCTCTTCCTCTGACCCTCACCTGAACTCTGGTATCGGTTCAAGTTAGCTTCAGCCAGGATGGCCTTGTCCAGTACTCCGGCGTACGTTGGCATATTGAGCATATTGACCCGATCTTGTATCGGTCCACGCAACCCACTTTCGAACTTCCTCGTCTTTTGGTACTCGTCGTCAACCATATGAGGTGCATATCTCGCTAGTTCAGTAAAGGCACGATCGTATTCTGCGACCGTCTTGTTCCCTTGGATCAGATTCTGAAACTCCGTGGTCTTTCGGTCTCGGACGCTGAGGGGGAAATGCTTGTTGTAAAACAACTCCAAAAATTTTGCCCAAGTCAAACCCGGATTGCTTTCTCGGACCATCATCCACCACCTACGAGCATCGTCGTCCAATGTGAATGCTGCCAGAGATACCTTCTGGGCGTCTGTACTGGGGAAAACTTCAAACAACTTCTCCATCTCTAAAACCCATGCCTCGGCTTTCATTGGTTCTATGCCTCCCTGAAATCTAGGCGGTTTCATCTTCTTGAACTCTCTGATTAGAGTTATCGTGTCGTTCCCATACAAAGCTTGCTGCGGAGGCACTTGTGGCACTGGAGGGGGTGGAGTTGCATATCGGCCATTCGTCTGTTCGGCATGCATAGAAGTGGTACCAGTATCCTGCGGCCTAGGTTGTCTCTGCTCACGAACCAAGCCTTCGACTAACCTTTCCAATCTCTCCAACCTGTCTTCCGATCGATCTCGGCCAACCGGGGGTCTACCTCTCCTCATGATGCTAGGGGGGGGATGCAAGATGAGACTTTAAAACAACTAAACAGATAACACATATGCAAGTAACGAGCGTCTAGGCCAAAACGATGCACACATAGTCAAGTAGCAAGCAATATGATGAAATCTTAACATTCTTCTAAGGGAAATCCTAGGCTCTCTAGGACTCAAGGTGTGTGATTAACGTACTACAAGGATCTTGTGCTCTGATACCATTCTGTCACGCCCCCAAACCGCCCCTAGTAGTTTGGTGCCGTGATGGCCAGTAACCCGAGGTTACCGAAGGCCGTCTTACAAAAATCACACACAATCAGAGTATAAAATATGGGGCTTACAAGTGCGGAAGCAATATATATACATATACAAAATCTAAATAGTCCATGAGAGCCGTGCATAAGTCCAATGGAATGTCATACATCAAACATCTTTACAAGTCTTACAATTTAGATACAGCAAGAATGAGATACAAACACATCCTGACCAAAAGGCTTCTCAAGCCGACATATGCCAAAACAAACAAAGAAACATAAGCCGAGAAGCATAATCTTCAAGACGATGCAAAACGCAAATCCAAAACATGTCGGCTATACGCCCAAAACACATCGGCAATCACGTCTAGGCCTCAATGCCTTCTTGTTCATCACCTACATATATATAGAGAGGGTGAGCTTGGATACTCAGTGAATGATATTAGAAATAAAGGTTTTGCATGATTGATATCCAAGATTTCTTTCAAAACAATACATAGCATACTTTACAATCAAGAGGGAAATCAAGTTCATTGCCGGCCTTTCAAGTTCTTTGGATGTTATTACATCTACTTAATACAAGAGGGTGATGACATTCCCAAGACAAGAGTGCAGTTGCATTATAGTCCCCTGCAACTAAGGACTTTCAAGACAAGCTGTGCTGCGAAAGTTTATAGTCCTCTAGCACTAAGGACTGTCAAGAGAAGCTGTGCTGCGAAAGTTTAGAGTCCTCTAGCACTAAGGACTGTCAAGACAAGCTGTGCTGCGAAAGTTTAGAGTCCTCTAGCACTAAGGACTGTCAAGACAAGAGTGCAGTTGCATTATAGTCCCCTGCAACTAAGGACTTTCAAGACGAGTCATCAAAACAAGATAGCATTTGATATACAAAATAGGGATAGTCATTCATGCTAGATCAAGTACTTTTTAAAACAAGGCAAGACGAGATTTATGAAAGCAAGTGTAACATAGCTTTATTAAAAATACCACTCACATCGTTTCTTCACACGTCGGGGTCGAGACAAGCCCAAGTCCTACAACACATGGCAAAGCCTATTGAATGCGCTTTCAAACAAGTCTCTCATGTACACAAATGTTTTCGGAAAACATGCTGGGCACCAACCAGGTCTAGGCCGAGGTTCCACACCTCCTTGCCGAGGTGTGTTCCCGAGGGCCACATGCAAGGAAAAGAGGTCGGGAAACTCTGGGTTTCCCTCTGCTGATAAACATGAAGAACATGAGTGTGAAAACATGAAAAATACGAATGTTTGATCATAATCTGCCATCACAAATCTGGGATTTTCGTGCTATGAGTTTGAAAACATGGACCTGGGTACCCGTAGTTGAAAATCATGCAAGAACAAACACAAAACTTGAGTCTAGGCGAAAAGCTTTCGGATCAAAACAAGACTTTCTTGAAGAACACATGAATGTCATTTTCTCTTTCTAGAATCGAGCTTCAAAACGATGCATGGCTTACAAATCATTTTCAATCATGCAATGCAATAACATAAACATAAAGAACATCATGAGCGGATCAAGAATCTAACCTTAGAACACGGATCTAACGGTTCGATCTCTAGGAATCAAGCTTGAAGATCTACTTCTCTCTCAAGAACTCTTCTCCCTCTTCTAGAGCTTCTCTCTCTCTACAAGGCAAGTTTATGACACCAAATGATAGTTTTCTATACCCGGTTCTGGGGTTAACCTTCTGCTGAGACACGTGGCGGCGACTGATTGGGTTCTACCTGAAAAGGTGACTGACAGACCAGACAAAGCATGGTGGAAGGGTGTTCAACAAGCAAAGCGGTATGGGCTCTCTGACAGGCTATGACATCGGCTAACAACAAGGCATATCTAACAAGCTACACGGAGTGGCACTCCGGCAAGGGGTGACGTCGGCTAACAAAAGACTTCGGCAACTAAGGTGACAATGACCTCGGCTAGGAAGGACAACACTTGACTAAGCTGTGCCACATCTTGGCCTAGATGCGCCACACCTCGGTCTGGGTCATACCACTCCAGGACGAGATCACTTGGGTGCAAGGTAACATCTCGGCTAATGTGGTCAAGGCAAGAACTGAGGTCGACAAGGGGTTTCAAGATACTAATACTAGACTAAGGATGACCTCGGCTTGGAATAACATCGGCTAGCATAACTCAGGCAAGGCGTAACCTAAGTTTCACATCAAGGAAGGAACAAGACAAGCATACTACACTTAGACAAATCACAAGGCTTCAAATCAAGACATGGATCGCATTAGCTCAGGCGAAACAAATCACAACATACACACGCAAGCTAAACAAGTCATAATCATACCGATGCTCATGAACATGATGAGGACATGCAGTGTGGGTTCTTACAGTCTACCCTCCTTAAAGAAGTTTGGTCCCCAAACTTAAGTTACCTTGTCCTACGAATAACTCCGGGTAACGGATTTTCATCTCCTCTTCTTTTTCCCATGTGGCCTCCTCGCCATAATGCTTCTCCCATTCGATTTTCACCATTGATATCGACTTGTTTCTCAACTGCCTCACTTGTCTGTCGATAATTCTCATCGGCTTCTCTTCGTAGCCCAAGTCTTCATTAACTACAACCCCAGAGTAATCTATTACATGCAGTGGGTCTCGGATATATTTTCTCAGCATCGAAACATGGAACACGCTGTGGACTTGGCTCAAATCTGGCGGCAAAGCGAGTCTGTACGCAACGGTGTTAACTTTCTCAAGAATTTCAAACGGCCCAATATATCGGGGTGCAAGTTTACCCTTCTTCCCAAATCTCGAAACTCCTGTCATCGGCGAGACCTTCAAAAAAGCCCTAATGTATATGGGTCATGATAAATTAAAAGAGGGGTTTTGTTCTTTGGGCAAATACTTGTGTAATTTGGGTCTTAATGAGGTCTTTGTTGTTTATCGTTGTTGATTGAACCTTTTTGGTCAATGTTGAGAAAGAGGGAGAAAAACCCTAACTTAATAATTATGACTTAATTTGCATAATTAATTTGGAAGGTTATGAAAGGAATGGAATTGGTTTTGGGGAAATGAGAAAAGTGTTTTTGGAATAAGTGGGGGAAAATGTTGATTTGGAAAATTATGAAAGTTGATTTTGAAAGTGAAGAATGAAACTTTAACTCTATGTGAGTCATAGAAAATAAATATGGGAATTGGATTGTTGTATTGTGCATGTTGAGTGCACCTATTTGGGGAAATTGATTTGTAGCTGCCATGCTTGGGTTGTTGTTGGGTTTGGGATCTCATGATAATTGAGTTTGTTAATAGATGTACGATATATATTGTCACGCCCTCAAAATAAACCCATTATATATATATATATATATATATATATATCATTGACATGCGATATTTAAAGAAAACAATTCATTAATTCATTCATCAGAGTATTACTAAATAAAAGCATTACATGTAACATCAAATTAAATGCCCTACGGGCTAACATCTTTCCAAGCCAACACTTGGATACAAAATATGAGTTCTAACCCAAATACAGGTAAAGCCCTAGGCTTGAATGTTTACATGTAATATCAAATAAATAAATAACAACTAAACTAAACAGAGTCTTCAACTTCAATTCCTTCCAAGCTAAGTTCTTGGAGGTAGCTTATCACCTGAACCTGAAAATGATGTTCCCATAAAGGGTGAGCCACAGCCCAGTAGAAAAATACTAAACCAAATATAAGCATTGAATAAAGCTATAGCATTCAATAGAAGGTTAACCAAGATAATCAATTGTATCATTGTACAGTCTCATGACACTAATGTCTAAGACACATTTCACTTTCCATTATTATCAATATGGCTCAGAACCTGGCCAAACTTACAACAGTGAACTATATATCATATTCACATTACTTTCAATATCAACAAAACAAATGAGACTCAGGCTCATATTAAAACACTCCATACTTCCCGTTTGATACACATTGTAGTGCTGTATCAATAACATGTAAGAACACTTCAATATAATAAGCACACATAATAGTGATGCTAATGGAGTCCATCCCCTATCTCCTTCCAAACAAAATCCGGTTTAGAGGTCCATCCCCTATCTTCCCCTAAACCGTGGAGTACATCCCCTATCTCCTCCCAAACAATATGCATATGCAATGCTCAATCAATACATGTAATTTCTGTATTAATTCAATAGTCTAAATTTATGACTTAAACCATTTGATTAGTTTCAATTTTCCCTAATCCACATGTAATGTCTACAACAAACACAACTATCCTCCACCGATAGCCCAAAACAGTTATTTCTAGACTGGAAATAAATATATCAACAATTCAATATGCGAGTGATTTTAATTATCCAACTACACCATTTAATCAATGAATTCCTCAATTTCATGCATTTAACCAATTTCCCCAATTTCTTTAAATTAATTATACAAATTAACTTATTAATACAACTAGGGTTTTTCTCAAAATTACCAAAATACTCCCAACATATCAAAATACCAAAACTTAGAACAAAACTTATAGGATGGAGTAGGAAATCCCTACCTTGAAGAAAATAACCCGAATGGAGAAGATGGAGATGAAGACCAAAGACCAACGTGCTCCAAATCCCAAGTTTCTCAGATTAAAACGAAGCCCTCAACCCACTCTAACTTTTTAATAAAGGACCAAGGTTAGATACTCACCCTAGGTAGATCAATTCTTAGAGAGAAGACAAGTTTAGAGAGAGAGAGAGAGAGAGAAAGAGAGAGAGAGAGAGAGACTCTCAAGGGGCGGTTTATAAAAGTTAAGAAAGGAAAAGTAGGTCAAAAAGTGATCCAAAAAGTGAAATCACGGACTGATGTAGTCGACTCCCCGCTCGAGCGTGAAACACCCCGCTCGAGCGTTAGACACAGACTCACGCTCGAGCGTGAAAAGAGCCGCTCGAGCGTCGATTGCACACTTCCAGAAGTTTTGCAGGCGATGATATCCGCTCGAGCGTAAAACTCTCCGCTCGAGCGTGAGAACAAAAACAAGAGATCACGCTCGAGCGTAAAAACTACCGCTCGAGCGGACTAACTGCAGAGTAAAGTACTGGGAGATGGAAAACCACGCTCGAGCGTCAAAACTCCTGCTCGAGCGGATAAACAACAACGAAGAGCCCGCTCGAGCGTTAAAACTTCCGCTCGAGCGTGAAGGTCAAAATCTGGGCATCACCTTTTGGTTTTAAAGTGCAACTAACCTATTTTAAACCTGTCCATCACAACCCAAGACTCAAATACAAAGAGTAAAGGCTAGAAACAATAATGATACAAAAACAAGTCCACGGAATCAAGTCTAGAATACAGTATACAAAGGAAGGAAAAGTCGGGATCGCTATATATATGCATCTAGAGGCTTTGTCCTTGGTCATCGGTGGAGGATGACGTGGTTGTGTTGAATTGTCGCGTATGCATTATACCATTATTGATTGAACATCGTATGTAATGAAGTGATGAGATACGTTATATATATGTATGCTTGCTTGGGAGGAGGTAGTTATGTGTTCATACACTTTAACACATTGCTTGCATCTTGATGGTTTGTGTATATGTGTTATACATGTTGATTATGCCCTGTTGTGTTGGGTTGGTGGTGTTATACCTTGCGCTAAGAATAAGAGGTACCGTGACCTTCCAGCTAGCGCCTGGAGAACTGACTGCGCTGAGAATATAAGGCACCATACCCTTCCAGCTAGCGCCTGGTAAACTGGCATGTTGTTGTGAGAGGTGTATCCTTGGCTTACTACGCACATAGCTAGTAGAGCAAAGTTTTGTTGTTGATATTTCAGTGTGTCTGGGAATATCATGGATTGTGTCAGTTACAGTTTTGGAGGGCCGAGTTGCCTCATTGTTTTATCTTATGCATGTTGGTGAGTTGTTATCTCCCTTTTTATAACGGTGCATGTATAGATTTGTTTGTGTTGGGAAGAAGCCAAAACGTCATTTTGTCTTTTGGAAAGTGTGAAGGAGAACAGATATTTTTAAAGAAATATATATTTGGAAAAGACATATCTGTGTATGTTTGGAAAATGAAAGAGAGTAGTGGGCTTAGTGAAATTATTTCCTAAGGTATTGTTAATGTTATGAAAGATCGGAAACAGGGGATTAATGAAAAAAAAAAGAAAAAGATGAATCGCCTATGGCGTTGATTGAAATGGTTGCTTTCAAGGAAAGTGCATACTTATGTATATTTTGTATAAACTGTCACATTACTATTCTAGTATGAGATTGAGCATTCATGATCATAGCTATCTGTATGTTGTTATTGTTGAGGGCCATGTTGAGATCCCTACTGGACTATATGTTCATCCCACGTTGTTGAATCTTTTTCAGGTGTTTAGCAGGATGTGCTACAAGATTTGGACCTTCTTATTTGTTGGCCACGGGGCCTCTTTGTTGTAGGCGGAATGCCATATATGAAAAAGGGTTGTACCCTTCATTTGATTATTTAATGTTGTAAGCCTGAGGGCAACTTATTCAGAATACTCATGTAGTATTTAATTAGCATTCGAAAGAGAGAGTTGTTGTTCACTCCTTTTAGTTAAACATTTGAGTTTATTTCCGCATGTTATCTCTGAAATTGAATTAAGTTAAAGAACTTGGTAATGACTTCGAGTTATAAAAAGTGGGGCGTGACAACTTGGTATCAGAGCGAGCCGGGTTTGAATACTTTGGGCTCGTGGGAAGTGGTTTTTACCACAGTGGGTTTACTACGTATAGTGAGGACATTGCATATAGATATCATGAAAGTTAGGACTTCAGTGTTGCATTTATGTGAGCATGGGATTCAGTCTCCTGGATAGTATTCATACCCGGTAAACTTTCTTTGAGGTCCTTTTGGAAACACGCCTGATCAACGTGGTTTCTGATGGGAATTCCTTGAGAGTTCCGGGATGAGTGGCTATCTTTGTGGACTCGATTCGATTATGTGTTTACATGTTTAGATGATTATATGCAATAGAGATGTATGTTTTGAGACTAAGTGTGTCTTGTGACCTTTTGGCGGTAGTGTGTGCCTCGGAGAAGGCTATTGTGTTATGCACTAAGTGTGATTTATTTTGTGCTTTATAGGATGTCTACACGAGGAAGTAGAGGACGGTTGAGTAGGTGTGTCGGTAGGGGCACAGCAGTTCCTTTAGTACCTGCCGTTGCAGCATCGGTTATCGGTGAGGATGTCGCACGTGAGATTGTGAGAGCAGTGCAGGACGCCCTAGCTCGCATTGAGGGCAGCAGCGGGCATGCTCTCAAACTTACTAAGGAGTTCTTTCGCTCCAGTCCACCAGAGTTTGTGGGGGAGGTTAAACCGTTGGAGGCAGAGAGTTGGCTAGAACAGATTACCAAGACTCTTGATATGTTCAGAGTCGAAGATGAGGAGTTTAGGGTTTCTTTGGCGACTTTTTAGTTGAAGAGTGATGCGAGTTATTGGTGGAAGTATGCTAAGAATAATGTGGGTAGCACGTGGGTTGCTTTTACCAAGGCCTTTTTGGCCAAGTATTTCCCTCCTTCTGCTCGGGAAAGGTTGAGGGATCAGTTTTTGGAGTTGCGTCAGGATGATACTCCTGTGGCGCAGTTTGAGATGCGGTTTAATAGTTTGTCGAGGTTCGCTCCAGAGTTGGTGGCAATAGAGGAGCGTCGTTGTTTTGAGTTTGAGAAACGGTTGTGTTTCGATATTCGGGAGAAGGTAGCTGGATCCTTTTGGAAGGATTATTATTATTTAGTTGAGGCAGCGGCCCATGTGGAGGCCATGGTTGCGAGTGATGATGGGGTTAAGGAGGAGACCATTGCGGTAAGTCCTTCGGTTCCTAAATACTCTAGGCTCAATAAGGGGTGGAGGCAGAAACACGCTCAGTTAGGGGCTGGTTCCTTTTCTTCGCCAGGGGTTTCGGACTCTTTTTTTGGGAGGTCCGGGGAGGTGCAGGTTTCAGACCAGTCTCAGAGTAGGGGGCCTGGTGGTTGTTTTGTTTGTGGTCAGCTAGGCCATGGTAGATGTTTTTGTCCTTTGCGTGTAAATTCTTCGGGTGTTTCAAAACCCAGTCAGACTCAGTCGTGCCCGTCCAGTCGGGGACATTATCGGTACCAGAAACGTGCAGGCCAGGCTTCGAGAGCCTGGCGAGGGGCGACTTATTAGCTAGCCCTATAGTATTACCCTGGAAGGGGGATTTTTGTGTTATTGACCGGTGATGTATTATATGAATCATTTTGTTGTTGACTGGTGTACTGTTGGATGCTGAGGCACCATGTTTATGTATCGATTATGTATGCATAGTGTTGTTTGTTTAACCCTCATGTATTGGGGAGTATGTATGGAATCTCGAATCCTCTTTTTCTGTTGAGGAGTTGTTAAAGGGATCAATGATCCTGATGTTGTTGCTTGCTTGGTACCTGTATGTTGTTTCGTGTTCTGGGCTTTGCTAGTTAAGGAGTCCGTGGTGACCCCATCGGTTGTCTAGGGGTAGTGTTCGTATTGTGATTGGCTATCAGTCGTTGGGTATGATTTGTGAGTGGATCCTGGCAGCATTCTTAAGAGGAAGAACAGTTTGAGTTCTAGAGTAATGAGAATAGCATTGGTCAAAATTGTCCTTCGTGATTGAGGTTGACCATGTCGGTCTTGAGTCGAGGAGATGAGTAGGCTTGCTAGGTAGCAATGGGAGCGGCAAATAGTAATTCCCTTAGACACAGTGTTGATGTGGTTTGATTTTAGGAGATCCGTTGAGATTTCAAAATTTGGGGGTTTGTGTGGGGAACTCCATGTTTGGGGTTAGTGGCACTTCAGTATGTGGTTTACTAAGAGTGGTGGTTTGTTGAGTTGATTAGTCAGCTTTTGGTATCGGGTTTTGGGTTGACATCTGTCACCGTGAGGTTAGTCTCATTCGTTGTAGACTTTGTGTGTTGATTAGGCAAACTGAGACTAATCACTGGAATGTGTCATTGAGTATGACGACTGAAAGAATACATTAAATTCATGTGTTGTATTGGAGGAGATAGGGGATGTACTCCACGGTTTAGGAGAAGATAGGGGATGGACCTCTAAATCGGATGTTGTTAGGAGATAGGGGATGTACTCCATAGATAGAGCTCAAATGCTTATCTAGTAATGTGTTGACAGAGCTCATATGCTTGTCATTGGAAGTGTGATAGTGCTCTTATGCTAGTATGAGATTGAGCATTCATGATCATAGCTATCTGTATGTTGTTATTGTTGAGGGCCATGTTGAGATCCCTACTGGACTATATGTTCATCCCACGTTGTTGAATCTTTTTTAAGTGTTTAGCAGGATGTGCTACAAGATTTGGACCTTCTTATTTGTTGGCCACGGGGCCTCTTTGTTGTAGGCGGAATGCATTCATTCAAGAAACCAATATACCTTAACGATCGATTTGGAAATAAAATAAAAAAAGAAGTTGAATAGAAAAATAACTTGAATAAAAATAGAAGTTGAATAAAAATAAAAATGGAAGTCGCAGAAAATTAAAAATGGAAGTTCATTCAAGAAACCACTATACCTTAACGATCTATTTGGAAATTAAATAAAAAAGCACATTGAATAGAAAAGTAAATTGAATAAAAATGGAAGTTGAAAAAAAAATAAAAATGAAAGTTGCATGAAATTAATAATGGAAGTTCAATCCAGAAACCACTATACCTTAACGATCTATTTGGAAATTAAATAAAAAAGGAAGTTGAATAGAAAAGAAACTTGAATAAAAAAAGAAGTTGAATAAAAAGAAAAATGGAAGTTGCAGAAAATTAAAATTGGAAGTTCATTCAAGAAACCACAACACCTTAACCATCTATTTGGATATTAAATAAAAAAGGAAGTTGAATAGAAAAATATCTTGAATAAAAAGGCAAGTCGAATAAAAATAAAAATGGAAGTTGCAAAAAATTAAAAATGGATGTTCATTCAAGAAACCACTATACCTTAACGATCTATTTGGAAATTAAATAAAAAAGGAAGCTGAATAAAAAAATAACTTGAATAAAAATGGAAGTTGAATAAAAATAAAAATGGAAGTTGCAGAAAATTAAAAATGGAAGTTCATTCAAGAAACCACTATACCTTAACGATGTATTTGGAAATTAAATAAAAAAAGGAAGTTGAATAGAAACAAAACGTGAATAAAAATGGAAGTTGAATAAAAATAAAATTGAAAGTTGCATAAAATTAAAAATGGAAGTTCAATCCAGAAACCATTTTACCTTAATGATCTATTTGGCAATTAAATAAAAAAGGAAGTTGAATAGAAAAACAACTTGAATAAAAATGGAAGTTGAATAAAAATTAAAATGGAAGTTGCCGAAAATAAAAAACGGAAGTTCAATCAAGAAACCACTATACCTTAACGATCTATTGGGAAATTAAACAAAAAGGAAGTTGAATAGAAATGAAACTTGAATAAAAAAAGAAGTTGAATAAAAATAAAAATGGAAGTTGCAGAAAATTTAAAATGTAAGTTCAATCCAGAAGCCACTATACCTTAACGATCTATTTGGAAATTAAACAAAAAAGGAAGTTGAATAGAAATGAAATTTGAATAAAAAAAAGAAGTTGAACAAAAATAAAAATGGAAATTGCAGAAAATTTCAAATGGAAGTTCATTGAAGAAACCACTATACCTTAACGATCTATTTGGAAATTAAATAAAAAAGGAAGTTGAGTAGTAAAGACACTTGAATAAAAATGGAAGTTGCAGAATATTAAAAATGGATGTTCATTCAAGAAACCACTATACCTTAACGATCTACTTGGAAATTAAATAAAAAAGGAAGTTGAATAAAAAAGTAACTTCAATAAA
Source organism: Camellia sinensis (assembly GCF_055761805.1). Lineage (NCBI taxonomy): Eukaryota > Viridiplantae > Streptophyta > Magnoliopsida > Ericales > Theaceae > Camellia > Camellia sinensis. Next base: position 6,738,374 of record NC_138962.1, on the reverse strand, counting down.
AATAGAAGTTGAATAAAAATAAAAATGAAAGTTGCATAAAATAGGAAATGGAAGTTCAATCCAGAAACCACTATACCTTAACGATTTATTTGGAAATTAAATAAAAAACGAAGTTGAATAGAAAAGAAACTTGAATAAAAAAGGAAGTTGAACAAAAATAAAAATGGAAGTTGCAGAAAATTAAAAATGGAAGTTCATTAAAGAAACCATTATACCTTAACGATCTATTTGGAAATTAAATAAAAAAGGAAGTTGAATGGAAAAGTAACTTCAATAAAAGTAGAAGTTGAATAAAAATAAAAATGAAAGTTGCATAAAATTGGAAATGGAAGTTCAATCCAAAAACCACTATACCATAACGATCTATTTGGAAATTATATAAAAAATGAAGTTGAATAGAAAAGAAACTTCAATAAAAAAGGAGATTGAACAAAAATAAAAATGGAAGTTACAGAAAATTAAAAATGGAAGTTCATTCAAGAAACTACTATACCTTAACGATCTATTTGGAAATTAAATAAAAAACCAAGTTGAATAGAAAAGTAAATTGAATAAAAATGGAAGTTGAAGAAAAATAAAAATGAAAGTTGCATGAAATTAATAATGGAAGTTCAATCCAGAAACCACTATACCTTAACGATCTATTTAGAAATTAAATAAAAAAGGAAGTTGAATAGAAAAGAAACTTGAATTAAAAAGAAGTTGAATAAAAATAAAAATGGAAGTTGCAGAAAATTAAAATTGGAAGTTCATTCAAGAAACCACAATACCTTAACCATCTATTTCGATGTTAAATAAAAAAGGAAGTTGAATAGAAAAATATCTTGAATAAAAATGCAAGTCGAATAAAAATAAAAATGGAAGTTGCAAAAAATTAAAAATGGAAGTTCATTCAAGAAACCACTATACCTTAACGATCTATTTGGAAGTTGAATAAAAAAGGAAGCTGAATAAAAAAATAACTTGAATAAAAATGGAAGTTGAATAAAAATAAAAATGGAAGTTGCAGAAAATTAAAAATGGAAGTTCATTCAAGAAACCACTATACCTTAACGATCTCTTTGCAAATTAAATAAAAAAAGGAAGTTGAATAGAAAAAAAACTTGAATAAAAATGGAAGTTGAATAAAAATAAAATTGAAAGTTGCATAAAATTAAAAATGGAAGTTCAATCCAGAAACCATTTTACCTTAATGATCTATTTGGCAATTAAATAAAAAAGGAAGTTGAATAGAAAAACAATTTGAATAAAAATGGAAGTTGAATAAAAATTAAAATGGAAGTTGCCGAAAATAAAATATGGAAGTTCAATCAAGAAACCACTATACCTTAACGATCTATTGGGAAATTAAACAAAAAAGGAAGTTGAATAGAAATGAAACTTGAATAAAAAAAGAAGTTGAATAAAAAGAAAAATGGAAGTTGCAGAAAATTTAAAATGTAAGTTCATTCAAGAAACCACTATACCTTAACGATCTATTTGGAAATTAAAAAAAAAAAGAAAGTTGAGTAGAAAAGACACTTTAATAAAAATGGAAGTTAAATAAAAATAAAAATGAAAGTTGCAGAAAATTAAAAATGGATGTTCATTCAAGAAACCGCTATACCTTAACTATATATTTGGAAATTAAATAAAAAAGGAAGTTGAATAGAAAAGAAACTTCAATAAAAATAGAAGACGAGTAAAAATATAAATAAAAGTTGCATAAAGTTGGAAATGGAAGTTCAATCCAGAAACCACTATACCTTAAACGATCTATTTGGAAATTAAATAAAAAAGGATGTTGAATAGAAAAGTAACTTCAATAAAAATAGAAGTTGAATAAAAATAAAAAAGGAAGTTGCAGAAAATTAAAAATGGAAGTTCATTCAAGAAACCAGTATACCTTAACGATCTATTTGGAAATTAAATAAAAAAGGATGTCGAGAAAAAAAGACAATTGAATAAAAATAGAAGTTAAATAAAAATAAAAATGGAAGTTGCAGAAAATTAAAAATGGAAGTTTATTCAAGAAACCACTATACCTTAACGATATATTTGGAAATTAAATAAAAAAGGAAGTTGAATAGAAAAGTAACTTCAACAAAAATAGAAGTTGAATAAAAATAAAAATGAAAGTTGCATAAAATTGGAAATGGAAGTTCAGTCCAGAAACTACTATACCTTAACGATCTATTTGGAAATTAAATAGAAAAGGAAGTTGAATAGAAAAGAAACTTGAATAAAAAAGGAAGTTGAACAAAAATAAAAATGGAAGTTGCAGAAAATTAAAATTGGGAGTTCATTCAAGAAACCGTTATACCTTAACGATCTATTTGGAAATTAAATAAAAAATGAAGTTGAATACAAAAGTAACTTCAATAAAAATAGAAGTTGAATAAAAATAAAAATGAAAGTTGCATAAAATTGGAAATGGAAGTTCAATCTAGAAACCACTACACCATAACGATCTATTTGGAAATTAAATAAAAAAGGAAGTTGAATAGAAAAGAAACTTGAATAAAAAAGGAGATTGAACAAAAATAAAAATGGAAGTTGCAGAAAATTAAAAATGGATATTGATTCCAGAAACCACTATACCTTAACAATCTATTTGGAAATTAAATAAAAAAGGAAGTTGAATAGAAAAGTATTTTCAATAAAAATAGAAGTTGAATTAAAATAAAAAATAAAGTTGCAGAAAATTAGAAATGGAAGTTCATTCAAAAACCACTATACCTTAACGATCTATTTGGAAATTAAATAAAAAAGGATGTCGAGTAGAAAAGACAATTGAATAAAAATGGAAGTTAAATAAAAATAAAAATGGAAGTTGCAGAAAATTAAATATGGAAGTTTATTCAAGAAACCAGTATACCTTAACGATATATTTGGAAATTAAATAAAAAAGGAAGTTGAATAGAAAAGTAACTTCAATAAAAATAGAAGTTGAATAAAAATAAAAATGAAAGTTGCATAAAATTGGAAATGGAAGTTCAGTCCAGAAACCACTATACCTTAACGATCTATTTGGAAATTAAATAGAAAAAGAAGTTGAATAGAAAAGAAACTTGAATAAAAAAGGAAGTTGAACAAAAATAAAATTGGAAGTTGCAGAAAATTAAAAATAGATGTTCATTCAAGAAACCGTTATACCTTAACGATCTATTTGGAAATTAAATAAAAAAGGAAGTTGAATAGAAAAGTAACTTCAATAAAAATAGAAGTTGAATAAAAATAAAAATGAAAGTTGCATAAAATTGGAAATGGAAGTTCAATCCAGAAACCACTACACCTTAACGATCTATTTGGAAATTAAATAAAAAAGGAAGTTGAATAGAAAAGAAACTAGAATAAAAAAGGAGATTGAACAAAAATAAAAATGGAAGTTGCAAAAAATTAAAAGTGGAAGTTCATTCAAGAAACTGCTATACCTTAACGATCTATTTGGAAATTAAATAAAAAAGCAAGTTGGATAGAAAAGCAAATTGAATAAAAATGGAAGTTGAAGAAAAATAAAAATGGAAGTTGCATGAAATTAAAAATGGAAGTTCATTCCAGAAACCACTTTACCTTAACGGTCTATTTGGAAATTAAATAAAAAAGAAGTTCATTAGAAATGAAACTTCAATAAAAAACAGGTTGAATAAAAATAAAAATGGAAGCTGCAGAAAATTAAAATGGGAAGTTCATTTAAGATACCACTATACCTTAACCATCTATTTGGATATTAAATAAAAAAGGAAGTTGAACAGAAAAGTAACTTGAATAAAAATGCAAGTCAAATAAAAATAAAAATGGAAGTTGCAAAAAATTAAAAATGGAAGTTCATTCAAGAAACCACTATACCTTAACGATCTATTTGGAAATTAAATAAAAAAGGAAGTTGAATAAAAAAATAACTTGAATAAAAATAGAAGTTGAATAAAACTAAAAATAGAAGTTGCAAAAAAATAAAAATGGAAGTTCATTCAAGAAACCCTATACCCTAACGATTTGTTTGGAAATTAAATAAAAAAAGGATGTTGAATAGAATATTAAATTGAATAAAAATGGAAGTTGAATAAAAATAAAAGGGAAAGTTGCAAAAAATTATAAATGGAAGTTCAATCCAGAAACCGCTATACCTTAACGATCTATTTGGAAATTAAATAAAAAAGGATGTTGAATAGAAAAGAAACTTGAATAAAAAAAGAAGTTGAATAAAAATAAAAATGGAAGTTGCAGAAAATTAAAATTGGAGGTTCATTCAAGAAACCACTATACTTTAACCATCTATTTGGATATTAAATAAAAAAGGAAGTTGAATAGAAAAATAACTTGAATAAGAATGCAAGTCGAATAAAAATAAAAATGGAAATTCATTCAAGAAACCACTATACCTTAACGATCTATTTGAAAATTAAATAAAAGAGGAAGTTGAATAAAAAAATAACTTGGATAAAAATGGAAGTTGAATAAAAATAAAAATGGAAGTTACAGAAAATTAAAAATGGAAGTTGATTCAAGAAGCCACTATACCTTAAAGATCTATTTGGAAATTGAATAAAAAAAGAAGTTTAATAGAAAAGTAAATTGAATAAAAATGGAAGTTGAATAAAAATAAAAATGAATGTTGCATAAAATTAAAAATAGAAGTTCAATCCAGAAACTATTTTACCTTAACGATCTATTTGGAAATTAAATAACAAAGGAAGTTGAATAGAAAAATAACTTGAATAAAAATGGAAGTTGAATAAAAATTAAAATGGAAGTTGCCGAAAATAAAAAATGGAAGTTCATTCAAGAAACCACTATACCTTAACGATCTATTTGGAAATTAAATAAAAAGGGAAATTTAATAGAAAAGTAAATTGAATAAAAATGGAAGTTGAATAAAAATAAAAATGAAAGTTGCATAAAATTAAAAATGGAAGTTCAATCCAGAAACCACTATACCTTAACGATCTATTTGGAAATTAAATAAAAAAGGATGTTGAATAGAAATGAAACTTGAATAAAAAAAGAATATGAATAAAAATAAAAATGGAAGTTCCAGAAAATTTAAAATGGAAGTTCTTTCAAGAAACCACTATACCTTAACGATCTATTTGGAAATTAAATAAAAAAGGAAGTTGAGTAGAAAAGACACTTGAATAAAAATGGCAGTTAAATAAAAATAAAAATGGAAGTTGCATAAAATTAAAAATGGATGTTCATTCAAGAAACCACTATACCTTAACGATCTATTTGGAAATTAAATAAAAAAGGAAGTTGAATAAAAAAGTAACTTCAATAAAAACAGAAGTTGAATAAAAATAAAAATGAAAGTTGCACAAAATTGGAAATGGAAGTTCAATCCAGAAACCACTATACCTTAACGATTTATTTGGAAATTAAATAAAAAAGGAAGTTGAATAGAAAAAAAAACTTGAATAAAAAAGGAAGTTGAACGAAAATAAAAATGGAAGTTGCAGAAAATTAAAAATGGAAGTTCATTCAAGAAACCACTATACCTTAACCATCTATTTGGAAATTAAACAAAAAAGCAAGTTGAATAGAAAAGTAAATTGAATAAAAATGGACGTTGAAGAAAAAGAAAAATGAAAGTTGCCTGAAATTAAAAATGGAAGTTCATTCCAGAAACCACTATACCTTTGCGATCTATTTGGAAATTAAAAAAAAAAAGGAAGTTGAAGAGAAAAGTAATTTCAATAAAAATAGAAGTTGAATAAAAATAAAAATGGAAGTTGCAGAAAATTAAAAATAGAAGTTCATTCCAGAAACCACTATGCCTTAACGATCTATTTGGAAATTAAATAAAAAAAAAGTTGAATAGAAAAGAAACATGAATAAAAAGGTGGTTGAAAAAAAATAAAAATGGAAGTTGCAGAAAATTAAAAATGAAAGTTCATTCAAGAAACCACTATACGTTAACGATGTACTTGGAAATTAAATGAAAAAGGAAGTTGAATAAAAAAATAAATTGAATAAAAATGGAAGTTGAATAAAAATAAAAATGGAAGTTGCAGAAAATTAAAAACGGAAGTTCATTCAAGAAACCACTATACCTTAACGATCTATTTGGAAATAAGTAAAAGAGGAATTTTAATAGAAAAGTAAATTGAATAAAAATGGAAGTTGAATAAGAATAAAAATGAAAGTTGCATAAAATTAAAAATGGAAGTTTAATCCAAAAACCATTTTACCTTAACGATCTATTTGGAAATTAAATAAAAAAAGGATGTCGAATAGAAAAATAACTTGAATAAAAATAGAAGTTGAATAAAAATTAAAATGAAAGTTGCATAAAATTAGAAATGGAAGTTCAATCCAGAAACCACGATACCTTAACGATCTATTTGGTAATTAAATAAAAAAGGAAGTTGAATAGAAAAGAAACTTGAATGAAAAGGGAGGTTGAACAAAAATAAAAATGCAAGTTGCAAAAAATTAAAAATTGAAGTTCATTCAAGAAACCACTATACCTTAACGATATATTTGGAAATTAAATAAAAAAGGAAGTTGAATAGAAATGTAAATTGAATAAAAATGGAAGCGGAAGAAAAATAAAAATGAAAGTTGCATGAAATTAAAAATGGAAGTTCATTCCAGAAACCACTATACCTTAACGATCAATTTGGAAATTAAATAAAAAATGAAGTTGAATAGAAAAGAAACTTTAATAAAAAAAGAAGTTGAATAAAAATAAAAATGGAAGTTGCAGAAAATTAAAATTGGAAGTTCATTCAGGAAACCACTATACCTTAACCATCTATTTGGGTATTAAATAAAAAAGGAAATTGAATAGAAAAATAACTTGAATAAAAATGCAAGTCGAATAAAAATAAAATTGGAAGTTGCAAAAAATTAAAAATGAAAGTTCATTCAAGAAATCACTATACCTTAACGATCTATTTGGAAATTAAATAAAAAAGGAAGTTGAATAAAAAAATAACTTGAATAAAAATGGAAGTTGAATAAAAATAAAAATGGAAGTTGCAGAAAATTAAAAATGGAAGTTCATTCAAGAAATCACTATACCTTAACGATCTATTTGGAAATTAAATAAAAAAGGAAGTTTAATAGAAAAGTAAATTGAATAAAAACGGAAGTTGAATAGAAAAATAACTTGAATAAAAATAGAAGTTGAATAAAAATTAAAATGGAAGTTATAGCGATCCCGGTTGTCCCTTTACTGTTTTGTTGTATTCCGGACTCGGTTCCGTGATGTTGGTAGTGATACACCTTGTTGTCGTCCCTTAATTCCGCTTGATCGAGTTTTTGGATGTTTTGGGCAGGGTTGTTACAGGTTGGTTAGGCCTTGGTTTCAATTCCTTGTTGCCCAGTTTTTAGGCGTTCCGCTCGAGCGGGTCTTCTTACACTCGAGCGGGGATTGCACAATCCCAGTATTTTCGTGTCCCTGCAAAACTTCTGCGGGTGTGATTTTTACGCTCGAGCGGGTTTCTCTACCCTCGAGCGGTGGCGCTCGAGCGGGTACTTTGGCGCTCGAGCGGGTAGTACTTGTGGGTGTAAGTTCTGGGAGCAGGAAATCTACGCTCGAGCGGACTGGTTTTCGCGCTCGAGCGGGTTTACTTTATTCTTGTGTCTTGGCACTCGAGCGGGTCTTTTTGCGCTCGAGCGAACCTAGTTTTTGTTCTTGACGCTCGAGCGTTGTGTTTTCCGCTCGAGCGGGAATGTCGTATATCAGTTGGCTGTGAGACAGTTTTAAATCACTTTTTCTCATCCTTTCTCTCTCTTATTTTTCTGAAAAGGCCATTTGAGAGCCTCTCTCTCTCTAAGACCTTGCCTTCTCTCTAGATATTGACCTAGCTAGGGTGTTTTCCTCACCTTTGGCCTTTACAAAAAGGTTGTTGATCGTCGAGGGCTATCTTTTGATCCGAGAAACTCGTGGTTTGGAGCAACTTCGTTTTCACCATCTTCCTCATTGGGTCTCATCTTTTGAAGTAGGGATTCCTACTCACTCTTATGGGTTTTAACCTAGATTTTGAGCCTATTTTTTAAATGGTTGATTTTGGGACTTAGGGTTTCAAAATGTGTTAAAGAGGGTTTTATGATTTTGGGCTTATAATATGTATTTTTGGTTTCAAAATGATGATATTGTTGTTGGTTGGTGATATTGGAACTTTTGGGTTAATATCGAAAGTTGGGGGTAAAAGCCCTAATTTATTGTTTAAAATTAATTGGTATAATTAATTTGGGAAAATTGTGAACTTATGGAATTGAGTTGGAAATAATGAAATTGGCTCATTATGTTGTGAAATGATGGAGTTGGATTTATAAATCGCTCACTTTTGAAAACATTGATATTTTATCTGTTGGAGCTTTTATTATCTGTTTAGAAATAATTGCTTGGGCTACCGGTGGAGGGTAGTTTTGATTGTTGTAGACAATGCATCATGATTAGGCAAACTAAAACTAATCAATTGGATATGTCATAGAGTATGGCAGTTGTTAGAATACATTAACGTTATGTATTGATTGATTGTGTCTATGACCTTTGTGTATATATGCATTGTGTGTGTGTGGGAGGAGATAGGGGATGTACTCCACGGTTTAGGGGAAGATAGGGGATGGACCTCTAAACCGGATGTTGTTTGGGAGGAGATAGGGGATGGACTCCACTGATACAGCTCATATGCTTGTCAGATAATGTGTTGATATAGCTCATATGCTTATCTTTGGAAGTGTTGATACAGCTCATATGCTTGTCATTGGAAGTGTTGTAACGCCCTCTAAATAACAACATTAAACCCATCAAATAAAACATTCATTGACATGCGAAATATCCACATTCATCTATTCATCAGAATTTCATTACAAAAATATTACATGTTAACAACAAAAGCAAAATGCCCTATGGGCTTACAGCTTTCCAAGTTAACACTTGGTCACATCAAAAGAGTGCTAACTCATCTACACATTAAGCCCTCGGCTTGAATATACGTGTAATACTTCAAAAAGAACTTAAACAACAAAATCTGTCCGCCTCTAGCCTCCCAAGCTATGACCTTGGAGGTGGCATGCTACCTGTACCTGAAAATAATGTTCCCATATAGGGTGAGCCACAGCCGAGTAGAAATACACTAAACCAACCATGAACAATGACTAAAAGATTAGCAATTGATAGATGGCCAACACAGATACATCCACATAAATCACATTTTATGTCATACGACCTATGAGTCCAAGTTACTTTTCATTTTCCCTTTTTCAACAGATAAGCATGTTAGCTCTATCATCATCTCAACAGATATGTATAAAAACTATATCCCACATTCACAGATAAGCATTTAAGCTATATCCACATTCTCGACAGATATGTATAACAACTATATCCCACATTCACAGATAAGCGTATAAGCTATATTCGCACTTCACAAAGATAAGCATATGAGCTCTATCTTTACTTCTCTAGACAAGCATATGAGCTGTATCTACGGAGTTCATCCCCTATCTTCTCCCAACACTATCCGGTTTAGAGGTACATCCCCCATCTTCCCCTAAACCGCGGAGTACATCCCCCATCTCCTCCTCTACACATAACGTATACAAACACATTGGTTCTATATACCATCATTCAATACATACAGTTAATGTATTCTATCAACCGTCAAATTCCATGACACATTCCATTGATTAGTTTTCATTTGCCTAATCATCATGCATTGTCTACAACAATCACGACTATCCTCCACCGATAGCCCAAAGCAGTTATTTCTAAACAGAAAATAAATGCACAAATGGATATTCAATCAACATCTCATTTCGGTAAGTGACAAATAATTCAACTACACCCTTTAACCCCATACATTCCCAATCTCAACAATTCCATTTCATTTCCTCATTTTTCACAATTAATTATCCCAATTAATCAAACAATCTAATTAGGTCATTTTTCCTTAATTAACATTACAACCCTTAGGTCCCATTTTCATCAATGATTCAACATTTATTCCATTTCTCTATGCCGAACATGCATCTAGGTTTATTATAAATAAAACCCCAACTTTTGTAAAATAACACAAAAGCCCCAAACTTTCACAAAATTACCAAACCAACCCCAACATCTCAAAATACTAAAATTTAAAGACAAAATCCATAGAGAGGAGTAGGATATCCCTACCTCAAATTTGGAGCCCCAAGGGAGAAGATGACAAAACCCAACGTGCTCCAAATCCCGAAATTTTCAGATTAAAATGTAGCCCTCAACGATCAGCAACTTTTTTGTAAAGGCCAAAGATGAGCAAATCACTCCTACTAGATCAAAACCTAGAGAGAAGGTAGAGTCCTAGAGTGAAAGGCTCAACAATGGTGTTTTTGGAAAAGTAGGAGAGAGAAGAGAAAGTGAAAAGTGATTTGAAAAGTCAAAACACGGAGCTTTAACCCAGTCGCCCCGCTCGAGCGTCAAACACCCCGCTCGAGCGTCACTCACAGACTCCCGCTCGAGCGTCAACAATCCCGCTCGAGCGGTGGATACACACTCCCAGAACTTTTACAGAACCACGTCCCTGCTCGAGCTTCTAACTCCCCGCTCGAGCGTCACTCCCACAATCCCGCTCGAGCGGCCAATACCACACTCGAGCGTCCAACACTGCACAGGAAATACTGGATGGGTGAAACTCCCGCTCGAGCGCCAAAACCCTCGCTCGAGCGGACAGGTCAAAATCTGGGCAACTAGTTTTGGTTTCTAAACTCAACCAACCTGTAACAAACCTGCCCACACATCCTATAACCCAAATATGAAGTAAAAAGGATGTAAACAAGATAATAATCAACTACCAACATCCACGGACACATGTCCGGATCACTGTACAACAAGGGTAAATCCGGGATCGCTATAACTTCCCCCCCTTAAAGAATTTTGTCCCCGAAATTAAGCACAAGTTTTCAAAAACAGGTTTTCTTCCATTTTAAACAATGTTACATTTTAACATTCAACAGTTCGACCCATTACTGGTCATCCCATCCCTTTAACAAGAGGCATTTCATAATATGTAAACAACATATGTACTTTCAACATGCATCAACATTACGCATTTCCTTTCCAATTTCAACAATATATTCAACACATATAATGTTACATTCAACTTCCATATGAGGCAAGTTCCAAAACACATTTCCAATAAACCAAAACATTTTCAATGTTTCGCGACTTAAGACATATATAAAAGCTCTTAAGTTTAACAATAGTTCAAAATCTAAATACAAGATTACATATCAACAAACAAGTCCGGATATTTCTCACGGACTTCCAACTCACGTTCCCAAGTGGCCTCCTCCACTCCGTGATGTTTCCACAAGACTTTCACCAAAGGAATGGTCTTGCCACGCAGGACCTGATCCCGCCTATCCAAGACCCGAACCGGTCTCTCCTCATACGAGGCATCCTCATCTACCTCTAAATCGGTCCAATCCAATACATGTGATGGATCTGGCTCATACTTCCGAAGTATACTCACATGAAACACGTCATGAACTCCGGACAACTGCGGCGGTAAGGCTAACCGATAAACAACCTCGCCAATTCTCTCAAGGATCTCAAAAGGACAAATAAACCGAGGGGATAACTTCCCACTCTTCCCAAACCTCATCAAACCTCGCCAGGTGATATCTTTAGAAAGACATGATCACCTACTTCAAACGCCAAAGGCCTCCTCCTACGGTCAGCATAAGATTTCTGACGACTCTGGGCTATAACAAGCCTCCTACGGATAAGCTCAACTTTCTCCGTCGTCTCTCTAACCAACTCCGGACCCAACAAAGGTGCGTCACCCACCTCGGCCCAACACACTGGAGACCTACACGGTCGGCCATACAAGGCCTCAAACGGTGCCATACCAATGCTAGACTGAAAACTGTTGTTGTAGGCAAACTCTACCAAGGGTAAGTGCCTCTCCCACGTCCCACTGAAGTCCAGGACACAACCCCGAAGCATATCCTCGAGGATCTGAATAGTACGCTCGGACTGCCCGTCAGTCTGCGGATGGTAAGCCGTACTAAAGGTCAACTTAGTGCCCAAGGCACTCTGCAAGCTCTGCCACAACCTAGCAGTAAAACGAGGATCTCTATCTGAGACGATCGTCACTGGGACCTCGTGCAATCTCACTATGTCCCGAATATACAAGTCGGCAAGATGATCTACCGAATCTCTCACGCGCATAGGAATGAAGTGCGCCGACTTAGTCAGCCGGTCTACAACCACCCAAATAGCATCACTACCCCGCTGAGTCCTCGGGAGACCTACAACGAAGTCCATAGTGACATGCTCCCACTTCCACTCGGCAATAGGCAGGGATTGCAACAAACCCCCTGGCCTCTGATGCTCGGCCTTCACTTGCTGGCAAGTAAGGCACTTCGATATGAAAACAGCCACATCTCTCTTCATACCCCGCTACCAAAACTGGCGACCCAAATCCCGATACATCTTAGTGCCTCCTGGATGCACCGCAAGGCGTGAATGGTGAAACTCTCGGAGTACTTCCTCTCGGCAAGACTCCGGCACAAACAAACGGTCTGGGTATCTCACACTCAGGTCGGGATACACTGTCAAACCCTTCTCAACCTTTCCACCTGAGATTTTCTCTCGGAGGGATTCTACCTTAAGGTCACCTCTCTGTGCCTCTAACACTCTAGTCACAAGTGTAGGCTGCGCGACAACGGAAAACAAGGCTGCAGCCTCAACAGATTCATCCAGTAGCAAATCAAACTCGCCAAGAGCTCCCAACATCTCCCATTCTCGGATGGCATTACAAGCTACATCACTAATGGATTTCCTACTAAGGGCATCGGCCACAACATTGGCCTTTCCCGGGTGATAGTGTAACTCAAAGTCATAGTCCTCAATGAACTCCATCCATCTCCTCTGCCTCAGATTCAAGTCTCTCTGTGTAAACAGATACTTCAGACTCTTGTGGTCCGAGAACACCTCGAACCTCTCACCATAAAGGTAGTGCCTCCAGATTTTCAAGGCAAAGATCACTGCTGCTAACTCTAGGTCATGAGTAGGGTAATTCTTCTCGTGAATTTTCAACTGACGTGAGCCATAAGCTACCACGCTCCGCTCTTGCATCAACACACAACCCAAACCCTCTCGTGAGGCATCACAATAAACCGCATAACCCAACCCTCTCTCCGGAATAATCAACACCGGAGCGGTGGTCAATCTAACTTTCAACTCTTGGAACGACTTTTCACAAGTCTCATTCCACACAAACTTGACCTCTTTCCGCATCAATCTAGTCAAAGGCGAAGCTAGCCTGGAGAAATCTTTCACAAACCGACGGTAATACCCAGCTAATCCCAAAAAACTGCGGATTTCGAATACACTCTTAGGCTGTGCCCAATCTTGCACTGCCTCAATCTTGGATGTATTGACGGACACCCCTTTCCCGGATACCACATGGCCTAAGAACTTAACTTCTTCTAGCCAGAACTCACACTTCCCAAACTTGGCATACAGCCTATGGGCTCTAAGTAACTCAAGCACCACTCTCAAGTGTGCCTCGTGCTCCTCCTCTGAAGGCGAATAGACAAGAATGTCGTCCACGAAAACGACTACAAATCGATCCAAGAATTCCCGGAAGATCCAGTTCATCAAGTCCATAAAGACTGCCGGTGCATTGGTAAGCCCGAATGGCATCACCAGAAACTCATAATGGCCATACCGCATACGGAATGCCGTCTTAGGAACATCCTCCTCCCTGACCCTCAACTGGTGGTAACCTGATCTCAAGTCTATCTTAGAGAAACAACGGGAACCCTTCAACTGGTCAAACAAATCATTTATACGGGGCATAGGGTACTTATTCTTGACCGTAGCCCGATTCAACTTCCGGTAGTCTATACACAATCTCAAGGCACCATCTTTCTTCTTAGCAAAGAGGGCCGGTGCTCCCCACGGTGAAACACTAGGGCGAACAAAACCCTTATCTAACAATTCCTGGAGCTGAACTTTCAACTCAACCAACTCTGCTGGAGCAAAACGATAAGCTTCCATAGAAATCGGCGCCGTGCCGGGCACTAAATCAATAGAGAACTCTATCTCTCGGTGAGGTGGCAAACTAACAAGGTCTTCGGGAAAGACATCCGAATACTCACAAACCACCCTCGGCAATACAACATGGGTCTCATCACACTCACCACTCTCAAAGCTAGCAAGTAGACCACTAAGCTCACTTCGCCCTCGCGAATCATACCCCGGTGGAAAAACACTACCAACCCGATCTCCCAAGAAATGGAACCACTCCCCGCTCAAGGTGCATAACGTGACCCTCTGGCAGTAGCAATCGATAACAGCTCGGTATGACGATAGCCAGTCCATACCCAAAATAACATCAAAGCCCTTCATGGGCATGACCACAAATGGAAAAGGAAGCCTATGGTCGGCGACCTCTATATCACAACCTCTAACACCCTGTTTCAGGATCAACTCACGACCAAGAGGTGACACTACACAAATAGGAGATGCTAACTGTGCTAACTCCAATTCCAAAACAGATACAAATGCAGCAGATACAAATGAATGAGATGCACCCGTGTCAATCAACACGCTAGCAACCGAGTTGCAAAACAGAAAAGTACCTCTCACTACCGATGGAGCCGGTACTAAATCCTGCGCGGTAGCAGCATACACGCGCCCTGTAGGCCCCTGATCTACCTGCTCACCTCTAGGAGCATACGACTGCTGCACTGACTGGGACGACGAAGCCCCCAGATTGGCCCTCGAGGCCTGCACAGACTGAGCTGGCTGAAAACTCTGCGTCTGCCTGGAACTAGACGCTCCCGAAGTGGCACTCAACTGTGGGCAAAACCTCTTCAGGTGCCCAGGCTGCCCACACTGATAACAAGACAAGGGCTGCCCCCTGTCCAAACTCTGACTCTGCGGTCTAGCTGAAGAAGAAGCAGCTCTCTGACCCCCACCCTTCTGCGGGCAAACTGAAACCTTGTGACCCAGTTGGCCACACTTGTAACAAGTAAACTCCCCCTGATTGCCTCTCCCCGAGCCTGCACTCGGCACTGGGAAGGTCGATCTAGAAACTGCACCCTGAGGCTGCTGAGGGTTATAACCCCTCTGTCTCCTGCCATCACCCTGACCATCCTGGCTCCTCTTGGAGCCTCTCTGCCCCTCATCCTCCTCCTGCATCATGAGCTCCATATGAGCTGCAGCATCCACTAAATTTCTATACTCTCGGATGTAAGACCCACCAACTCTCAGCTTGAGGCCCCGCCTCAACTTCCGCTCAAACTCATAGCAACGGCGTTCTTCGGACGCCACTAACTCAGGTGCAAACCTGGACAAACTAGTGAAAGTGGCCTCGAACTCTACCACAGACATACCCTGCTGATTAAGCCGGCTAAACTTATCCCTCAGCTTCTCCCTAGCCACTGTAGATAAGAACCTCTCCTGGAAAGCATTCACAAACGCCTCCCATGTACCACCAACACGAGCCTTCTCGTACTTCCACCATTGACCCGCATCCCCCTTCAGCTGAAAGGATGCCAAGGTCACTTTCAGTGCCCCGTCCTCGATGCCAAGCATCTCGAACGTCTTACTCATCTGCTCTAACCACTCGTCAGCCTTCAGTGGCTCCTTTGGATCTTCAACAAACTCATCCGGGTTAGACCGGAAGAACTTCCTCTTCAAGAAGGAAGGCCCTGCCTCAGCTGCCTGATTCCCTACTCTGAGAATACCCAAAGCCCCTGCTATCTCTCGTGCCAAGGCACTCATAGCCTGTTGACCCCCTGGCTCGGCCACATTGGCCTGACCAACTCCCTCCTGTACTGCCGGAATATTATCCGGTAAGGGTACTTCCTGCCTCGCAGGCCTACCACGCCTATCACCTCTTCCTCGTCCTGACATCCTAATAAAGGTAATACAGAACGTTAGCACATTCACAAATGTGCCAAAACTAAACACTCACATCCTAATGCATGGACAACTGTAATTCACTCCACGTAAGCACATAAACACATAAGCACTTACGAATTTCATTTCCGGATAACGACAGTCCCGAGGCGTTACTAGAGTTCCGGTTAGAAACAACATTAATCAAGTGCCTTTCCAACAAGACTCCCAGAAACCCAAGGATCCAATCAACATCTTAGAAACGACATTCCATACCCACATAATCACATACGCATGTTATCACTTAAGCACATAGCATATAACACTACATCTAAGTCTCTATCAAGCGAGACAAACCCATTGTGATATTAATCACTTCCCACGTACCCAAAGTATTCGAACCCGGTACGCTCTGATACCAAGTTGTAACGCCCTCTAAATAACAACATTAAACCCATCAAATAAAACATTCATTGACATGCGAAATATCCACATTCATCTATTCATCAGAATTTCATTACAAAAATATTACATGTTAACAACAAAAGCAAAATGCCCTACGGGCTTACAGCTTTCCAAGTTAACACTTGGTCACATCAAAAGAGTGCTAACTCATCTACACATTAAGCCCTCGGCTTGAATATACATGTAATACTTCAAAAAGAACTTAAACAACAAAATCTGTCCACCTCCAGCCTCCCAAGCTATGACCTTGGAGGTGGCATGCTACCTGTACCTGAAAATAATGTTCCCATATAGGGTGAGCCACAGCCAGTAGAAATACACTAAACCAACCATGAACAATGACTAAAAGATTAGCAATTGATAGATGGCCAACACAGATACATCCACATAAATCACATTTTATGTCATACGACCTATGAGTCCAAGTTACTTTTCATTTTCCCTTTTTCAACAGATAAGCATGTTAGCTCTATCATCATCTCAACAGATATGTATAAAAACTATATCCCACATTCACAGATAAGCATTTAAGCTATATCCACATTCTCGACAGATATGTATAACAACTATATCCCACATTCACAGATAAGCATATAAGCTATATCCGCACTTCACAAAGATAAGCATATGAGCTCTATCTTCACTTCTCTAGACAAGCATATGAGCTGTGTCTACGGAGTTCATCCCCTATCTTCTCCCAATACTATCCGGTTTAGAGGTACATCCCCCATCTTCCCCTAAACCGCGGAGTACATCCCCCATCTCCTCCTCTACACATAACGTATACAAACACATTGGTTCTATATACCATCATTCAATACATACAGTTAATGTATTCTATCAACCGTCAAATTCCATGACACATTCCATTGATTAGTTTTCATTTGCCTAATCATCATGCATTGTCTACAACAATCACGACTATCCTCCACCGATAGCCCAAAGCAGTTATTTCTAAACAGAAAATAAATGCACAAATGGATATTCAATCAACATCTCATTTCGGTGAGTGACAAATAATTCAACTACACCCTTTAACCCCATACATTCCCAATCTCAACAATTCTATTTCATTTCCTCATTTCTCACAATTAATTATCCCAATTAATCAAACAATGTAATTAGGTCATTTTTTCTTAATTAACATTACAACCCTTAGGTCCCATTTTCATCAATGATTCAACATTTATTCCATTTCTCTATGCCGAACATGCATCTAGGTTTATTATAAATAAAACCCCAACTTTTGTAAATTAACACAAAAGCCCCAAACTTTCACAAAATTACCAAACCAACCCCAACATCTCAAAATACTAAAATTTAAAGACAAAATCCATAGAGAGGAGTAGGATATCCCTACCTCAAATTTGGAGCCCCAAGGGAGAAGATGACAAAACCCAACGTGCTCCAAATCCTGAAATTTTCATATTAAAATGTAGCCCTCGACGATCAACAACTTTTTTGTAAAGGCCAAAGATGAGCAAATCACTCCTACTAGATCAAAACCTAGAGAGAAGGTAGAGTCCTAGAGTGAGAGGCTCAACAATGGTGTTTTTGGAAAAGTAGGAGAGAGAAGAGAAAGTGAAAAGTGATTTCAAAAGTCAAAATACGGAGCTTTAACCCAGTCGCCCCGCTCGAGCGTCAAACACCCCGCTCGAGCGTCACTCACAGACTCCCGCTCGAGCGTCAACAATCCCGCTGGAGCGGTGGATACACACTGCACAGGAAATACTGGATGGGTGAAACTCCTGCTCGAGCGCCAAAACCCCCGCTCGAGCGGACAGGTCAAAATCTGGGCACCTAGTTTTGGTTTCTAAACTCAACCAACCTGTAACAAACCTGCCCACACATCCTATAACCCAAATATGAAGTAAAAAGGATGTAAACAAGATATTAATCAACTACCAACATCCACGGACACATGTCCGGATCACTGTACAACAAGGGTAAATCCGGGATCGCTATAACTAGGAGGAGATAGGGGATGTACTCCACGGTTTAGGGGAAGATAGGGGATGGACCTCTAAACTGGATGTTGTTTGGGAGGAGATAGGGGATGGACTCCACTGATACAGCTCATATGCTTGTCAGATAATGTGATGATATAGCTCATATGCTTATCTTTGGAAGTGTTGATACAACTCATATGCTTGTCATTAGAAGTGTTGATATAGCTAATATGCATATCTGTTGAAATGTGGGTACGACTTGTATGCTTACCTGTTGAGATGTTGATACAACTAATATGTTTATCTATTGTGATAATGGGAAATGTTTAATATGAGTCACTGTCTCATATAAGTGGTTGGCCAGGTTCTGAGCCATTGATGTAAATTGTGAAATTGATAAGAAATGGAAACTGAAATGAAACATGAACGTAGTGGTCATGAGATGGAAATGGGTTATGAATTGGTTTATGAAAATTGAGCATTTATCAATTGCTAATGTCTTAGTTATTGCTCATGCTGTGTTTAGCATATCTCTACTGGGCGTTGGCTCACCCTTTATGGGACATTATTTTCAGGTACAGGTAGTATGCCACCACCAAGGACGTAGCTTGGATGATAATGGGAGTTGAAGACTCTTTCTTTTGTTTATTTTGATGTATTACATGTAAATTCCAGCCAAGGGCTTAATATGTATTGAGTTAGTACTCTTCTTTTTGTAACCAAGTGTTAACTTGGAAAGCCGTAAGCCCTTAGGGCATTTGCTTTTGCTATTAACATGTAATACAGTTGTAAGAATTACTCTGATAAATAGAAATGGTAGATTTCTTTTGTATTAATGCATGTCTGAAATGTTGGGTTTTATGTATTTTTTTGAGGGCGTTACAGAAGTTGCCGAAAATGGAAGTTCATTCAAGAAACCACTAAACCTTAACGATCTATTTGGAAATTAAATAAAAAAGGAAGTTTAATGAAAAAGTAAATTGAATAAAAATGGAAGTTGAATAAAAATAAAAATGAAAGTTGCATAAAATTAAAAACGGAAGTTCAATCCAGAAACCACTATACCTTAACGATCTATTTGGAAATTAAATAAAAAAGGAAGTTTAATAGAAATGAAACTTGAATAAAAAAAGAAGTTAAATAAAAATAAAAATGGAAGTTGCAGAAAATTTAAAATGGAAGTTCATTCAAGAAATCACTATACCATAACGATCTATTCGGAAATTAAATAAAAAAGGAAGTTGAGTAGAAAAGACACTTGAATAAAAATGGAAGTTAAATAAAAATAAAAATGGAAGTTGCAGAAAATTAAAAATGGATGTTCATTCAAGAAACCCCTATACCTTAACGATCTATTTGGAAATTAAATAAAAAAGTAAGTTGAATAGAAAAGTAACTTCAATAAAAATAGAAGTTGAATAAATATAAAAATGAAAGTTGCATAAAATTGGAAATGGAAGTTCAATCCAGAAACCACTATACCTTAATGATCTATTTGGAAATTAAATAAAAAAGGATGTTGAATAGAAAAGAAACTTGAATAAAAAAGGAACTTGAACAAAAATAAAAATGGAAGTTGCAGAAAATTAAAAATGGAAGTTCATTCAAGAAACCACTATACCTTAACGATCTATTTGGAAATTAAATAAAAAATGAAGTTGAATAGAAAATAACATGAATAAAAATAGAAGTCGAATAAAAATAAAAATAGAAGTTGCAGAAAATTTAAAATGGAAGTTCATTCAAGAAACCACTATACCTTAACGATCTATTTGGAAATTAAATAAAAAATGAAGTTGAATAGAATAGTCAATTGAATAAAAATGGAAGTTGAATAAAAATAAAAATGAAAGTAGCATAAAATTATAAATGGAAGTTCAATCCAGAAACCACTATACCTTAACGATCTATTTGGAAATTAAATAAAAAAGGATGTTGAATAGAAAAGAAACTTGAATACAAAAGGAAGTTGAAGAAAAATAAAAATGAAAGTTGCATGAAATTAAAAATGGAAGTTCATTCCAGAAACCACTATACCTTAACGATATATTTGGAAATTAAATAAAAAAGAAAGTTGAATAGAAAAGAAATTTGAATAAAAAAAGAAGTTGAATAAAAATAAAAATAGAAGTCGCAGAAAATTAAAATTGGAAGTTCATTCAAGAAACCGCTATACCTTAACCATCTATTTGGATATTAAATAAAAAAGGAAGTTGAATAGAAAAATAACTTGAATAAAAATGCAAGTCGAATAAAAATAAAAATGGAATTTGCAAAAAATTAAAAATGGAAGTTCATTCAAGAAACCACTATACCTTAACGATTTATTTGGAAATTAAATAAAAAAGGAAGTTGAATAAAAAAATAAATTGAATAAAAATAGAAGTTGTATGAAAATAAAAATAGAAGCGGCAGAAAATTAAAAATAGAAGTTCATTCAAGAAACTACTATACCATAACGATCTATTTGGAATTTAAATAAAAAAGGAAGTTTAATAGAAAAGTAAATTGAATAAAAATGGAAGTAGAATAAAAATAAAAATGAAAGTTACATAAAATTAAAAATGGAAGTTCAATCCAGAAACCATTTTACCTTAACGATCTATTTGGAAATTAAATAAAAAAGGAAGTTGAATAGAAAAATAACTTGAATAAAAATGGAAGTTAAATAAAAATTAAAATGGAAGTTGTCAAAAATAAAAAATGGAAGTTCATTCAAGAAACCACTATACCTTAACGATCTATTTGGAAATTAATTAAAAAAGGAAGTTTAATTGAAAAGTAAATTGAATAAAAATGGAAGTTGAATAAAAATAAAAATGAAAGTTGCATAAAATTAAAAATGAAAGTTCAATCCAAAAACCATTTTACCTTTATGACCTATTTGGAAATTAAATAAAAAATGAAGTTGAATAGAAAAATAACTTGAATAAAAATGGAAGTTGAATAAAAATTAAAATGGAAGTTGTCGAAAATAAAAAATGGAAGTTCATTCAAGAAACCACTATACCTTAACGATCTATTTGGAAATTAATTAAAAAAGGAAGTTTAATTGAAAAGTAAATTGAATAAAAATGGAAGTTGAATAAAAATAAAAATGAAAGTTGCATAAAATTAAAAATGAAAGTTCAATCCAAAAACCATTTTACCTTTATGACCTATTTGGAAATTAAATAAAAAATGAAGTTGAATAGAAAAATAACTTGAATAAAAATGGAAGTTGAATAAAAATTAAAATGGAAGTTGTCGAAAATAAAAAATGGAAGTTCATTCAAGAAACCACTATACCTTAACGATCTATTTGGAAATTAATTAAAAAAGGAAGTTTAATTGAAAAGTAAATTGAATAAAAATGGAAGTTGAATAAAAATAAAAATGAAAGTTGCATAAAATTAAAAATGAAACTTCAATCCAAAAACCATATTACCTTAACGACCTATTTGGAAATTAAATAAAAATGAAGTTGAATAGAAAAATAACTTGAATAAAAATGGAAGTTGAATAAAAATTAAAATAGAATTTGTCAAAAATAAAAAATGAAAGTTCATTCAAGAAACCACTATACCTTAACGATCTATTTGGAAATTAAATAAAAAAGGAAGTTGAGTAGAAAAGGCACTTGAATAAAAATGGAAGTTAAATAAAAATAAAAATGGAAGTAGCAGAAAATTAAAAATGGTTGTTTATTCAAGAAACCACTATACGTTAACGATCTATTTGGAAATTAAATAAAAAAGGAAATTGAATAGAAAAGTAACTTCAATAAAAATAGAAGTTGAATAAAAATAAAGATGAAAGTTGCATAAAATTGGAAATGGAAGTTCAATCCAGAAACCACTATACCTTAACGATCTATTTGGAAATTAAATAAAAAAGGAAGTTGAACCAAAATAAAAATGGAAGTTGCAGAAAATTAAAAATGGAAGTTCATTAAAGAAACCACTATACCTTAACGATCTATTTGGAAATTAAATAAAAAAGGAAGTTGAATTGAAAAATAACTTGAATAAAAATAGAAGTTGAATAAAAATAAAAATAGAAGTTGCAGAAAATTTAAAACGGAAGTTCATTCAAGAAACACTATACCTTAACGATCTATTTGGAAATTAAATAAAAAAGAAAGTTGAATAAAAAAGTAAATTGAATAAAAATGGAAGTTGAAGAAAAAGAAAAATAAAAGTTGCATGAAATTAAAAATGGAAGTTCATTCAAGAAAGCACTATACCTTAACGATCTATTTGAAAATTAAATAAAAAAAGGAAATTGAATAGAAAAGTAACTTCAACAAAAATGGAAGTTGAATAAAAATAAAAATGAAAGCTACATAAAATTGGAAATGGAAGTTCAATCCAGAAACACTATAACTTAACGATCTATTTGGAAATTAAATAAAAAGGAAATTGAACAGAAAAGAAACTTGAATAAAAGAGGAAGTTGAACAAAAATAAAAATGGAAGTTGCAGAAAATTAAAAATGGAAGTTCATTCAAGAAACTAATATACCTTAACGATCTATTTGGAAATTAAATAAAAAAGGAAGTTGAATAGCAAAATAACTTGAATAAAAATAGAAGTTGAATAAAAATAAAAATAGAAGTTGCAGAAAATTAAAAATTGAAGTTCATTCAAGAAACCACTATACATTAACGATCTATTTGGAAATTAAATAAAAAAGGAAGTTGAATAGAATAGTAAATTGAATAAAAATGAAAGTTGAATAAAGATAAAAATGAAAGTAGTATAAAATTATAAACGGAAGTTCAATCCATAAACAACTATACCTTAACGATCTATTTGGAAATTAAATAAAAAAGCTTGTTGAATAAAAAAGAAACTTGAATAAAAAAAGAAGTTGAATAAAAATAAAAATAGAAGTTGCCAAAAATTAAAATTGGAAGTTTACTCAAGAAACCACTATACCTTAATGATCTATTTGGATATTAAATAAAAAAGGAAGTTGAATAGAAAAATAACTTGAATAAAAATGCAAGTCGAATAAATAAAAAAATGGAAGTTGCAAAAAATTAAAAATGCAAGTTCATTCAAGAAACCACTATACCTTAACGATCTATTTGGAAATTAAACAAAAAAGGAAGTAAAATAGAAAAATAACTTGAATAAAAATGGAAGTTGAATAAAAATTAAAATGGAAGCTGTCGCAAATAAAAAATGGAAGTTCATTCAAGAAACCACTATACCTTAACGATATATTTGGAAATTAAATAAAAAAAGAAGTTGAGTAGAAAAGACACTTGAATAAAAATGGAAGTTAAATAAAAAAAAAATGGAAGTTGCAGAAAATTAAAAAAGGATGTTCATTGAAAAAACCACTATACCTTAACGATCTATTTGGAAATTAAATAAAAAAGGAAGTTGAATAGAAAAGTAACTTCAATAAAAATAGAAGTTGAATAAAAATAAAAATGAAAGTTGCATAAAATTGGAAATGGAAGTTCAATCCAGAAACCACTATACCTTAACGATCTATTTGGAAATTAAATAAAAAAGGAAGTTGAATAGAAAAGAAACTTGAATAAAAAAGGAAGTTGAACAAAAATAAAAATGGAAGTTGCAGAAAATTAAAAATGGAAGTTCATTCAAGAAACCACTATACCTTAACTGTAACGCCCTCAAAAAGATAACATTAAACCATCAATTAAGACATTCATTGACATACAAAATATACACATTCTTCTATTAATCAGAGTTGATCCTTACAAAAGTATTACATGTTAACAACAAAAGCAAATGCCCTACAGGCTTACAGCTTTCCAAGTTAACACTTGGTTGCAACAAAAGAGTACTACTCATTTACACTTTAAGCCCTTGGCTTGAAATTACATGTAATACATCAAAATAAAACGACAAAAGTATATCCGCCTCTAGCCTCCCAAGCTATGTCCTTGGAGGTGGCATGCTACCTGTACCTGAAAATGATATTCCTATATAGGGTGAGCCACAGCCCAGTAGAAATACACTAAACCAACCATGAACAATGACTAAAAGATTAGCAATTGATAGATGGCCAACACTGATACATCCATATAAATCACATTATATGACATACGACTTATGAGTCCAAGTTACTTTTCATTTTCCCTTTTTCAACAGATAAGCATACTAGCTCTATCATCTTCTCAACAGATATGTATAAAGAAAACTATATCCCACATTCACAGATAAACAGATTAGTTACATCCACATCTCACAAAGATAAGCATATTAGCCCTATCTTCACTTCTCTGGACAAGCATAAGAGCTATATCTACACTTCTCAAAGATAAGCATATGAGCTCTATCTTCATTTCTCTAGACAAGCATATGAGCTGTGTCTACGGAGTTCATCCCCTATCTTCTCCCAACACTATCCGGTTTAGAGGTACATCCCCCATCTTCCCCTAAACCGCGGAGTACATCCCCCATCTCCTCCTCTACACATAACGTATACAAACACATTGGTTCTATATACTTATCATTCAATACATACAGTTAATGTATTCTATTCAATTGTCAAATTCCATGACACTTTCCATTGATTAGTTTTCATTTGCCTAATCATCATGCATTGTCTACAACAATCACGACTATCCTCCACCGATAGCCCAAAGCAGTTATTTCTAAACAGAAAATAAATGCACAAATGGATATTCAATCAACATTTCATTTCGGTGAGTGATGATTAATTCAACTACACCCTTTTAACCCCATGCATTCTCAATCTCAACAATTCCATTCCTTTTCCTCAATTCTCACAATTAATTATCCCAATTAATCAAACAATGTAATTAGGTCATTTTCCATAATTTACATTACAACCCTTAGGGTCCCTTTTTCATCAATGATTTAACATTTATTCCATTTCTCTATGCCAAACATGCATCTAGGTTTATTATAAGTAAAACCCCAACTTTTGTAAAATTGCACAAAAGCCCCAAACTCTCACAAAATTACCAAACCAACCCCAACATCTCAAATTACTAAAATTTAAAGACAAAATCCATAGAGAGGAGTAGGATATCCCTACCTCAAATTCGGAGCCCCAAAGGAGAAGATGACAAAACCCAACGTGCTCCAAAACCCGAGATTTTCAGATTAAAACGTAGCCCCCGACGATCAACAACTCTTTTACAAAGGCCGAAGGAAAGGAAAACACTCTAACTAGATCAAACCCTAGTGAGAAGGGAGTATCTAGAGAGAAAGGCTCTGAAAAAGGGTTTTTAGAAAAGTAGGAGAGAGAAAGAAAAGCAAAAAGTGATTTGAAACCACCCAGCGGATAACTCATATACGCATGACCCGCTCGAGCAGAGAACACGACGCTCGAGCGCCAAGAACAAAACTCTGGACACGCTCGAGCGCAATAAGGCCCGCTCGAGCGCCAAGACACACGAATAAAGCACTTCCGCTCGAGCGTGAAAACCAGTCCGCTCGAGCGCAGATTTCCACCTCCCAGAACTTACACCCAGAAAGTACTACCCGCTCGAGCGCCAAACAGCCCGCTCAAGCTCCACCGCTCGAGCGCCAACAAACCCGCTCGAGCGTAAAAACCACATCTGCAGAAGTTTTGCAGGAACACGAAAATACTAGAAGTGTGCAATCTCCGCTCGAGCGCAAGAAGACCCGCTCGAGCGGACCGCCTAAAAACTGAACGACAAGGAATTGAAACCAAGGCCTAACCAACCTGTAACAACTTTCCTCAAAACATCCTAAAACTCAATCAAAGGGAATTAAAGGACAACAACAAGGTAGATACCACTACCACTCCACGGAACCGAGTCCGGAATACAACAAAACAGTAAAGGTACAACCGGGATCGCTATAACCTCCCCCCCTTAAAGAATTTCGTCCCCGAAATTAAGCACAAGTTTTCAAAAATAGGTTTTCCTCCATTTTTATCAATGTTACATTTTTAACATTCAACAATTCGACCCATTACCGGTCATTCCATCTCTTATCAAGAGGCATTTCACAATATGTAAACAACATATGTACTTTCAACATGCATCAACATTACGCATTTCCTTTCCAATTTCAACAATATATCTCAACATATATAATGTTACATTCAACTTCCATATGAGGCAAGTTCCAAAGCATACTTTCAATAAATCAAAACATTTTCAATGTTTCACACTTAAGACATATACAAAAGCTCTTAAGTTCAACAATAATCCAAAACGTAAATACGGGATTACATACAAGATTATACAATGACAAACAAGTCCGGATATTTTTCACGGACCTCCAACTCACGTTCCCAAGTGGCTTCCTCCACTCCGTGATGTTTCCACAAGACCTTCACCAAAGGAATGGTCTTGCCACGCAGGACCTGATCCCGCCTATCCAAGACTCGAACCGGTCTCTCCTCATACGAGGCATCCTCATCTACTTCTAAATCGGTCCAATCCAACACATGTGATGGATTTGGCTCATATTTCCGAAGCATACTCACATGAAACACGTCATGAACTCCGGACAACTGTGGCGGTAAAGCTAACCGATAAGCAACCTCGCCAATCCTCTCAAGGATCTCAAAAGGTCCAATAAACCGAGGGGACAACTTCCCACTCTTCCCAAACCTCATTAAACCTCGCCTAGGTGATATCTTCAAAAAGACATGATCACCTACCTCAAACGTCAAAGGCCTCCTCCTACGGTCGACATAACTCTTTTGGCGACTCTGGGCTGTAACAAGCCTCCTACGGATAAGCTCAACTTTCTCCATCGTCTCCCTAACCAACTCCGGACCCAACAAAGGTGCATCACCCACCTCGGCCCAACAAACTGGAGACCTACACGGTCGGCCATACAAGGCCTCGAACGGTGCCATACTGATACTAGACTGAAAACTGTTGTTGTATGCAAACTCTACCAAGGGTAAGTGCCTCTCCCACGTCCCACTGAAATCAAGGACACAACCCTGAAGCATATCCTCAAGGATCTGAATAGTATGCTCGGACTGCCCGTCAGTCTGAGGGTGATAAGCCGTACTAAAGGTCAACTTAGTGCCCAAGGCACTCTGCAAACTCTGCCACAACCTAGCAGTAAAACGAGGATCTCTATCTGAGACGATCGTCACTGGGACCCCGTGCAATCTCACTATGTCCCGAACATACAAGTCGGCAAGATGATCTATCGAATCTCTCACGCGCATAGGAATAAAATGCGCCGACTTAGTCAACCGGTCTACAACCACCCAAATAGCATCACTACCCTGCTGAGTCCTCGGAAGACCTACAACGAAGTCCATAGTGATATGCTCCCACTTCCACTCGGCAATTGGCAAGGGTTGCAACAAACCCTCTGGCCTCTGATGCTCGGCCTTCACTTGCTGGCAAGTAAGGCACTTCGATACGAAAACAGCCACATCTCTCTTCATACCCCGCCACCAAAACTGGCGACCTAAATCCTGATATATCTTAGTACCTCCCGGATGCACCGCAAGGCACGAATGATGAAACTCTCGGAGTACCTCCTCTCGGCAAGACTCCGACGCGAACAAACGGTCTCGGTATCTCACACTCTGGTCGGGATACACCGTCAAACCCTTCTCAACCTTTCCACCTGAGATCTTCTCTCGGAGGGATTCTACCTCAAGGTCATCTCTCTAAGCCTCTAACACTCTAGTCACAAGTGTAGGCTGCGCAACAACAGAAAACAAGGCCGCAGCCTCAACAGATTCGCCCAGTAGCAAATCAAACTCGCCAAGTGCACCCAACATCTCCCATTCTCGGATGGCTAGACTAGCTATATCACTAATGAATTTCCTACTAAGGGCATCGGCCACAACATTGGCCTTTGCCGGATGATAATGCAACTCAAAATCATAGTCCTCGATGAACTCCATCCATCTCCTCTGCCTCAAATTCAAGTCCCTCTATGTAAACAGGTACTTCAAACTCTTGTGGTCCGAGAATACCTTGAACCTCTCACTATAAAGGTAATGCCTCCAGATTTTCAAGGCAAAGATCACAGCCGCTAACTCTAGATCGTGTGTGGGGTAATTCTTCTCGTGTATTTTCAACTGACGTGAGCCATAGGCTACCACTTTCCCTTCTTGCATCAACACACAACCCAAACCCTCTCGTGAGGCGTCACAATAAACCGCATAACCCAACCCTCTCTCCGGAATAATCAACACCGGAGCGGTGGTCAATCTAACTTTCAGCTCTTGGAATGACTTTTCGCAAGTCTCACTCCACACAAACTTGACTCCCTTTCGAGTCAGCCTAGTCAACGGTGACGCTAACCTGGAGAAATCTTTCACAAACCGACGATAATACCCAGCTAATCCCAGAAAACTGTGGATCTCAAACACACTCTTAGGCTGTGCCCAATCTTGCACTGCTTCAACCTTGGATGTATCAACAGACACCCCTTCCCCGGATACCACGTGGCCTAAGAATTTGACTTCTCCTAGCCAGAACTCACATTTCCCAAACTTGGCATACAGTCTATGGGCTCTAAGTAACTCAAGCACCACTCTCAAGTGTTCCTCGTGCTCCTCCTCAGAAGGCGAATAGATAAGGGTGTCGTCCACGAAGACAACCACAAAACGATCCAAGAATTCCCAGAAGATTCGGTTCATCAAGTCCATAAAGACTGCCGGTGCATTGGTAAGCCCAAATGGCATCACCAGAAACTCATAATGGCCATACCGCGTACGGAATGCCGTCTTCGAAATATCCTCTTCCCTGACCCTCAACTGGTGGTAACCCGATCTCAAGTCTATCTTAGAGAAACAACGGGAACCCTTCAACTGATCAAACAGATCATCTATACGGGGCATAGGGTACTTGTTCTTAACCGTAGCCCGATTCAACTTCCTGTAGTCAATACACAATCTCAAGGCCCCATCTTTCTTTTTAGCAAAGAGGGTCGGTGCTCCCCACGGCGAAACGCTAGGGCGAACAAAACCCTTATCTAGCAACTCCTGAAGCTGAACTTTCAACTCAATCAACTCTGCTGGAGCAAAACGGTAAGGTGCCATAGAAATCGGCGCCGTGCCGGGCACCAAATCAATGGAGAACTTGTCACGCCCTCAAAATAAACCCATTATATGTATATCATAGACATGCATTATTTAAAGAAAACAATTTGTTCATTCATTCATCAGAGTATTACTATTGAAAGACATCACATGTAACATCTTGCAACATCAAAATAAATGCCCTAAGGGCTTACATCTTTCCAAGCTAACACTTGGACACAAAAGGGATGAGTACTAACTCATTTACAAGTTAAGCCCTAAGCTTGAATGTTTACATGAAATCTCAAAAAAAACAAAATAAAACATATAACTAAAGACAAGTCTTCAAAATCCCAAACATCAAATCCTTCCAGGCTAAGTCCGTGGAGGTAGCTTATCACCTGAACCTGAAAATGATGTTCCCATAAAGGGTGAGCCACAGCCCAGTAGAAAAATACTAAACCAAATATAAGCATTGAATAAAGCTATAGCATTCAATAGATGGTTAACTAAGATAATCAATTTTATCGTTAAACAGTCTCATGACACTAATGTCTAAGACACATTTCACTTTCCATTATTATCAACATGGCTCAGAACCTGGCCAACTTACAACAGTGAATTGTATATCATATTCACATTACTTCCAATATCAACAAAACAAACGAGACTCATGCTCATGTCAAAACACTTCATACTTCCCATTTGATACACATTTTAGTGCTGTATCAATAATCATGTAAAAATACTTCAATATAATAAGCACACATAAAAATGGTGCTAATGGAGTCCATCCCCTATCTCCTCCCAAACAAAAATCCGGTTTAGAGGTCCATCCCCTATCTTCCCCTAAACCGTGGAGTACATCCCCTATCTCCTCCCACACAAAACAATGTATGCAAATGCAATGCTCAATCAATACACGTATTTTCTGTATCAATGCAATAGTCAAAATTAATGACTTAACCAATGTGATTAGTTTCAGTTATTCCTAATCCACATGCAATGTCTACAACAATCACGACTATTCTCCACCGATAGCCCAAAACAGTTATTTCTAGACTGGAAATAAATATATCAACAATTCAATAGGTGAGTGATTTAAATCATCCAACTACACCATTTAATCAAAGAATTCATCAATTTCATGAATTTAACCAAATTCCCCAATTCCCTTAAATTAATTTTACAAATTAATTAATTAATACAACTAGGGTTTTTCCCAAAATTATCTAAGTAACCCCAACATCTTGAAAGACCAAAACTTAGAACAAGGCTTATAAAATAGAGTAGGAAATCCCTACCTTGAAGATCACAACTAAAATAGAGAAGATGGAGATGGTGACCCAAAATCCAAAGTGCTCCGAATCCTCTCTTTTTCAGATTAAAAGAAAGATCTCGCGAAGCTCTACCTTTCTTCCAAAAGAACTAGGGTAGAAGACCACAAGGAATAGATCAAATCTTGGAGAGAAGGTAAGAGTAGAGAGAGAAACTCTCAAGGGGCGGTTTTTTAAAAGTTAAGAGATGAAAAGTAGGTCAAAAAGTGATCAGAAAAGTGAAATCACGGACTGATGTAGTCGACTCTACGCTCGAGCGTAGAAAGCCCCGCTCGAGCGTAAGACACAGAATCATGCTCGAGCGTGAAGAAAGCCGCTCGAGCGTCGATTGCACCCTTTCAGAAGTTTTGCAGGCGCTGCACCCGCTCGAGCGTCAAACTCCCCGCTCGAGCGGAGGAGCAAAAACAAGGGATCACGCTCGAGCGTAAAAACTACCGCTCGAGCGGAAGAACTGCAGAGCAAAATACAGGGAGATGGAAAATCCCGCTCGAGCGTCAAAACTCCCGCTCGAGCGGAGAAGCAACAACGAAGGGCCCGCTCGAGCGTTAAAACCTCCGCTCGAGCGTGAAGGCCAAAATCTGGGCATCACCTATTGGCATCAAAATTCAACCAACCTGTACCAGACCCGTCCAACACAACCTATACTTCAAATACAAAGAGATTAAAGGACAACAACAACCAATAAATAATGACAGGATCTACGGAGCCTAAGTCCGGATACAATAATCTAAAGAGAAAAGACCGGGGTCGCTATAGAACTCGATCTCCCGATGAGGTGGCAAACTAACGAGATCCTCGGGAAAGACGTCCGAGTACTCACAAACTACCCTCGGCAACACAACCTGGGTCTCATCACACTCACCACTCTCAAAGCTAGCAAGTAGACCACTAACCTCTCCCCGCCCTCGCGGATCATACCCCGGTGGCAAAACACTACCAACCCGATCTCCCAAGAAATGGAAACACTCCCCGCTCGGAGTACACACCGTTACCCTCTGACGGTAACAATCTATAACAGCTCGATATGACGATAACCAGTCCATACCCAAAATAACATCAAAACCCTTCATGGTCATGACAACAAATGGAAAAGGAAGCCTACGGTCGGCGACCTCTATATCACAACCATTACATCCATGTTCCAAAACCAACTCACCCCCAACAGGCAACACAACACAAATAGGAGATGCTAATAGCGCTAACTCCAATTCCAACACAGATGCAAATGCAGCAGATACAAAAGAATGAGATGCACCAGTGTCTATCAACACACTAGCAACCGAGTTGCAAAACAGAAAAGTACCTCTCACCACTGATGGAGCCGGTACTAAATCCTGCGCGATAACAGCATACACGCGCCCAGTAGGCCCCTGATCTACCTGCTCACCTCTCGGAGCAAACGACTGCTGCACAGACTGGGATGACGAAGCTCCCGGATTGGCCCTCGAGGCCTGCATAGACTGAGCTGGCTGAAAACTCTGCGTCTGCCTAGAACCAGACGCTCCCGAAGTGGCACTCAACTGCGGGCAAAACCTCTTCAGGTGCCCGGGCTGACCACACTGATAACAAGACAAGGGCTGCCCCCTGCCCAAACTCTGACTCTGCGGTCTAGCTGAAGAAGAAGCAGCTCTCTGACCCCCACCCTTCTGCAGGCAAACCGAAACCTTGTGACCCAGCTGGCCACACTTGTAACAGGTGAAATCCCCCTGACTACCTCTCCCGGAGCCTGCACTCGGCACTGGAAAGGTCGATCTAGCCACACCACCTTGTGACTGCTGAGGGTTAGAACCCCTCTGCCTCCTGCCATCACCCTGGCCATCTTGGCTCCTCTTGGAGCCTCTCTGCCCCTCATCCTCCTCCTGCATCAAGAGCTCCATATGAGCTGCAGCATCCACTAGGTGTCTATACTCCCTGATGAAAGACCCACCAACCCTCAACTTGAGGCCCCGCCTCAACTTCCGCTCAAACTCATAACAACGGCGTTCCTCAGACGCCACCAGTTCAGGTGCAAACCTGGATAGACTGGTAAAAGTAGCCTCAAACTCAGCCACTGACAAGCCCTACTGATTAAGCCGGCTAAACTGGTCCCTCAGCTTCTCCCTAGCTGCCGCAGACAAAAACCTCTCCTGAAAAGCATTCACAAATGCCTCCCAAGTACCACCAGCACGAGCCTTCTCGTACTTCCACCATTGACCCGCATCTTCCTTCAATTGGAAGGATGCCAAGGTCACCTTCAGTGCTCCGTCCTCGATGCTAAGCATCTCGAACGTCTTACTCATTTGCTTGAGCCACTCATCAGCCTTCAGTGGCTCCTTCGGATTCCCGATAAACTCATCTGGATTAGACCGGAAGAACTCTCTCTTCAAGAAAGAAGGCACTGCCTCAGCTGCCTGATTCCCTGCTCTGAGAATACCCAAAGCTCCTGCTATCTCTCGGGCCAAGGCACTCATAGCCTGCTGACCCGCTGGCTCGGCCACGTTGGCCTGAGCAACTCCTTCCTGTACTGTCGGAACGTCATCCGGTACAGGTACCTCCTGCCTCGTAGGTCTACCACGCCTAGCACCTCTTCCTCGTCCTGACATCCTAATAAAGGTAACCAAGACTATTAGCACATTCACAAATGTGCCGAAGCTATAACACTCGCGTCCTAATGCATGGACAACTATAATTCACTCCACGTAAGCACATAAACACATAAGCACTTACGAATTTCATTTCCGGATAATGATAGTCCCGAGGCGTTACTAGAGTTCTGGTCAGAAACAGTATTGATCAAGTGCTTTTCCAACAAGACTCACAGAAACCCAAGGATCCAATCAACATCCTAGAAATTAAATCCCATACCCAAATAAACACATAAGCATGTTATCAATTAAACACATAGCATGCGACACTACATCTAAGTCTCTACCAAGCGAGACAAACCCATTGTGATACTAATCACTTCCCACGTACCCAAAGTATTCGAACCCGGTACGCTCTGATACCAAGTTGTAACGCCCTCAAAAAGATAACATTAAACCATCAATTAAGACATTCATTGACATACAAAATATCCACATTCTTCTATTAATCAGAGTTGATCCTTACAAAAGTATTACATGTTAACAACAAAAGCAAATGCCCTACAGGCTTACAGCTTTCCAAGTTAACACTTGGTTGCAACAAAAGAGTACTACTCATTTACACTTTAATCCCTTGGCTTGAAATTACATGTAATACATCAAAATAAAATGACAAAAGTATATCCGCCTCTAGCCTCCCAAGCTATGTCCTTGGAGGTGGCATGCTACCTGTACCTGAAAATGATATTCCCATATAGGGTGAGCCACAGCCCAGTAGAAATACACTAAACCAACCATGAACAATGACTAAAAGATTAGCAATTGATAGATGGCCAACACTAATACATCCATATAAATCACATTATATGACATACGACTTATGAGTCCAAGTTACTTTTTATTTTCCCTTTTTCAACAGATAAGCATACTAGCTCTATCATCTTCTCAACAGATATGTATAAAGAAAACTATATCCCACATTCACAGATAAACAGATTAGTTACATCCACATCTCACAAAGATAAGCATATTAGCCCTATCTTCACTTCTCTGGACAAGCATAAGAGCTATATCTACACTTCTCAAAGATAAGCATATGAGCTCTATCTTCATTTCTCTAAACAAGCATATGAGCTGTGTCTACGGAGTTCATCCCCTATCTTCTCCCAACACTATCCGGTTTAGAGGTACATCCCCCATCTTCCCCTAAACCGCGGAGTACATCCCCCATCTCCTCCTCTACACATAACGTATACAAACACATTGGTTCTATATACTTATCATTCAATACATACAGTTAATGTATTCTATTCAATTGTCAAATTCCATGACACTTTCCATTGATTAGTTTTCATTTGCCTAATCATCATGCATGGTCTACAACAATCACGACTATCCTTCACCGATAGCCCAAAGCAGTTATTTCTAAACAGAAAATAAATGCACAAATGGATATTCAATCAACATTTTATTTCGGTGAGTGATGATTAATTCAACTACACCCTTTTAACCCCATGCATTCTCAATCTCAACAATTCCATTCCTTTTCCTCAATTCTCACAATTAATTATCCCAATTAATCAAACAATGTAATTAGGTCATTTTCCATAATTTACATTACAACCCTTAGGGTCCCTTTTTAATCAATGATTTAACATTTATTCCATTTCTCTATGCCAAACATGCATCTAGGTTTATTATAAGTAAAACCCCAACTTTTGTAAAATTTCACAAAAGCCCCAAACTCTCACAAAATTACCAAACCAACCCCAACATCTCAAATTACTAAAATTTAAAGATAAAATCCATAGAGAGGAGTAGGATATCCCTACCTCAAATTCGGAGCCCCAAATGAGAAGATGACAAAACCCAACGTGCTCCAAAACCCGAGATTTTCAGATTAAAACGTAGCCCCCGACGATCAACAACTCTTTTACAAAGGCCGAAGGAAAGGAAAACACTCTAACTAGATCAAACCCTAGTGAGAAGGGAGTATCTAGAGAGAGAGGCTCTCAAAAAGGGTTTTTAGAAAAGTAGGAGAGAGAAAGAAAAGCAAAAAGTGATTTGAAACCACCCAGCGGATAACTCATATACGCATGACCCGCTCGAGCAGAGAACACGACGCTCGAGCGCCAAGAACAAAACTCTGGACACGCTCGAGCGCAATAAGGCCCGTTCGAGCGCCAAGACACAAGAATAAAGCACTTCCGCTCGAGCGCGAAAACCAGTCCGCTCGAGCGTAGATTTCCACCTCCCAGAACTTACACCCAGAAAGTACTACCCGCTCGAGCGCCAAACAGCCCGCTCGAGCTCCACCGCTCGAGCGCCAACAAACCCGCTCGAGCGTAAAAACCACATCTGCAGAAGTTTTGCAGGAACACGAAAATACTGGAAGTGTGCAATCTCCGCTCGAGCACAAGAAGACCCGCTCGAGCGGACCGCCTAAAAACTGAACGACAAGGAATTGAAACCAAGGCCTAACCAACCTGTAACAACCTTCCTCAAAACATCCTAAAACTCAATCAAAGGGAATTAAAGGACAACAACAAGGTAGATACCACTACCACTCCACGGAACCGAGTCCGGAATACAACAAAACAGTAAAGGTACAACCGGGATCGCTATATTAACAATCTATTTGGAAATTGAATAAAAAACGAAGTTGAATAGAAAAATAGCTTGAATAAAAATAGAAGTTGAATAAAAATAAAAATAGAAGTTGCAGAAAATTTAAAATGGAAGTTCATTCAAGAAACCACTATACCTTAACGATGTATTTGAAAATTAAATAAAAAAGGAAGTTGAGTAGAAAAGACACTTGAATAAAAATGGAAGTTAAATAAAAATAAAAATGGAAGTTGCAGAA
This sequence comes from Camellia sinensis, assembly GCF_055761805.1. Lineage (NCBI taxonomy): Eukaryota > Viridiplantae > Streptophyta > Magnoliopsida > Ericales > Theaceae > Camellia > Camellia sinensis. The sequence goes on along the minus strand of NC_138962.1, from coordinate 6,702,402 downwards.
AATAAAAAATGGATGTTCATTCAAGAAACCACTATACCTTAACGATCTATTTGGAAATTAAATAAAAAAGGAAGTTGAATAGAAAAGTAACTTCAATAAAAATAGAAGTTGAATAAAAATAAAAATGAAAATTGCATAAAATTGGAAATGGAAGTTCAATCCAGAAACCACTATACCTTAACGATCTATTTGGAAATTAAATAAAAAAGGAAGTTGAATAGAAAAGAAACTTGAATAAAAAAGGAAGTTGAACAAAAATAAAAAAGGAAGTTGCAAAAATTAAAAATGGAAGTTCATTCAAGAAACCACTATACCTTAACGATCTATTTGGAAATTAAATAAAAAAGGAAGTTGAATAGAAAAATAACTTGAATAAAAATAGAAGTTGAATAAAAATAAAAATAGAAGTTGCAGGAAATTAAAAATGGAAGTTTATTCAAGAAACCACTATAACTTAACTATCTATTTGGAAATTAAATAAAAAAGGAAGTTGAATAGAATATTAAATTGAATAAAAATGGAAGTTGAATAAAAATAGAAATGAAAGTAGCATAAAATTATAAATGGAAGTTCAATCTAGAAGCCACTATACCTTAACGATCTATTTGGAAATTAAATAAAAAAGGATGTTGAATAGAAAAGAAACTTGAATAAAAAAATTAGTTGAATGAAAATAAAAATGGAAGTTGCAGAAAATTAAAATTGGAAGTTTATTCAAGAAACCACTATACCTTAACGATCTATTTGGATATTAAATAAAAAAGGAAGTTGAATAGAAAAATAACCTGAATAAAAATTGAAGTCGAATAAAAATAATAATGGAAGTTGCAAAAAATTAAAAATGGAAGTTCATTCAAGAAACCACAATACCTTAACTATCTATTTGGAAATTTAACCAAAAAGGAAGTAAAATAGAAAAATAACTTGAATAAAAATGGAAGTTGAGTAAAAATAAAAATGAAAGTAGCATAAACTTATAAATGGAAGTTCAATCCAAAAACCACGATACCTTAACGATCTATTTGGAAATTAAATAAAAAAGGAAGTTGAGTAGAAAAGAAACTTGAATAAAAAAGGAAGTTGAACAAAAATAAAAAAGGAAGTTGCAAAAATTAAAAATGGAAGTTCATTCAAGAAACCACTATACCTTAACGATCTATTTGGAAATTAAATAAAAAAGGAAGTTGAATAGAAAAATAACTTGAATAAAAATAGAAGTTGAATAAAAATAAAAATAGAAGTTGCAGGAAATTAAAAATGGAAGTTTATTCAAGAAACGACTATAACTTAACTATCTATTTGGAAATTAAATAAAAAAGGAAGTTGAATAGAATAGTAAATTGAATAAAAATGGAAGTTGAATAAAAATAGAAATGAAAGTAGCATAAAATTATAAATGGAAGTTCAATCTAGAAGCCACTATACCTTAACGATCTATTTGGAAATTAAATAAAAAAGGATGTTGAATAGAAAAGAAACTTGAATAAAAAAATTAGTTGAATGAAAATAAAAATGGAAGTTGCAGAAAATTAAAATTGGAAGTTTATTCAAGAAACCACTATACCTTAACGATCTATTTGGATATTAAATAAAAAAGGAAGTTGAATAGAAAAATAACCTGAATAAAAATTGAAGTCGAATAAAAATAATAATGGAAGTTGCAAAAAATTAAAAATGGAAGTTCATTCAAGAAACCACAATACCTTAACTATCTATTTGGAAATTTAACCAAAAAGGAAGTAAAATAGAAAAATAACTTGAATAAAAATGGAAGTTGAGTAAAAATAAAAATGAAAGTAGCATAAACTTATAAATGGAAGTTCAATCCAAAAACCACGATACCTTAACGATCTATTTGGAAATTAAATAAAAAAGGAAGTTGAGTAGAAAAGAAACTTGAATAAAAAAGGAAGTTGAACAAAAATAAAAAAGGAAGTTGCAAAAATTAAAAATGGAAGTTCATTCAAGAAACCACTATACCTTAACGATCTATTTGGAAATTAAATAAAAAAGGAAGTTGAATAGAAAAATAACTTGAATAAAAATAGAAGTTGAATAAAAATAAAAATAGAAGTTGCAGGAAATTAAAAATGGAAGTTTATTCAAGAAACCACTATAACTTAACTATCTATTTGGAAATTAAATAAAAAAGGAAGTTGAATAGAATAGTAAATTGAATAAAAATGGAAGTTGAATAAAAATAGAAATGAAAGTAGCATAAAATTATAAATGGAAGTTCAATCTAGAAGCCACTATACCTTAACGATCTATTTGGAAATTAAATAAAAAAGGATGTTGAATAGAAAAGAAACTTGAATAAAAAAATTAGTTGAATGAAAATAAAAATGGAAGTTGCAGAAAATTAAAATTGGAAGTTTATTCAAGAAACCACTATACCTTAACGATCTATTTGGATATTAAATAAAAAAGGAAGTTGAATAGAAAAATAACCTGAATAAAAATTGAAGTCGAATAAAAATAATAATGGAAGTTGCAAAAAATTAAAAATGGAAGTTCATTCAAGAAACCACAATACCTTAACTATCTATTTGGAAATTTAACCAAAAAGGAAGTAAAATAGAAAAATAACTTGAATAAAAATGGAAGTTGAGTAAAAATAAAAATGAAAGTAGCATAAACTTATAAATGGAAGTTCAATCCAAAAACCACGATACCTTAACGATCTATTTGGAAATTAAATAAAAAAGGAAGTTGAGTAGAAAAGAAACTTGAATAAAAAAAGAAGTTGAATAAAAATAAAAATGGTAGTTGCAGAAAATTAAAAATTGAAGTTTATTCAAGAAACTACTATACCTTAACGATCTATTTGGATATCAAATAGAAAAGGATGTTGAGTAGAAAAATAACTTGAATAAAAATTCAAGTCGAATAAAAATAAAAATGGAAGTTGCAAAAAATTGAAAATGGAAGTTCATTCAAGAAACCACTATACCTTAACGATATATTTGGAAATTATATAAAAAAGGAAGTTTAATAGAAAAGTAAACTGAATAGAAATGAAAGTTGAATAAAAATAAAAATGAAAGTTGCATAAAATTAAAAATGGAAGTTCAATCTAGAAACCACTATACCATAACGATCTATTTGGAAATTAAATAAAAAAGGATGTTGAGTAGAAAAGAAACTTGAATAAAAAAAGAAGTTGAATTAAAAAAAAAATGGAAGTTGCAGAAAATTAAAAATGGAAGTTCATTCAAAAAACAACTATACCTTAACGATGTATTTGGAAATTAAATAAAAAAGGAAGTTGAGTAGAAAAGACACTTGAATAAAAATGGTAGTTAAATAAAAATAAAAATGGAAGTTGCAGAAAATTAAAAATGGATGTTCATTCAAAAAACCACTGTACCGTAACGATCTATTTGGAAATTAATTAAAAAAAAGTTGAATAAAGAAATAAATTGAATAAAAATAGATGTTGAATGAAAATAAAAATAGAAGCTGCAGAAAATTAAAAATGGAAGTTCATTCAAGAAACCACTATACCATAACGATGTATTTGGAATTTAAACAAAAAAGGAAGTTTAATAGAAAAGTAAATTGTATAAAAATGGAAGTTGAATAAAAATAAAAATGAAAGTTGCATAAAATTAAAAATGGAAGTTCAATCCAGAAACCGTTTTACCCTAACAATCTATTTGGAAATTAAATAAAAAAGGAAGTTGAATAGAAAAATAACTTGAATAAAAATGGAAGTTGAATAAAAATTAAAATGGAAGTTGTCGAAAATAAAAAATGGAAGTTCATTCAAGAAACCACTATACCTTAACGATCTAGTTGGAAATTGAATAAAAAAGGAAGTTTAATTGAAAAGTAAATTGAATAAAAATGGAAGTTGAATAAAAATAAAAATGAAAGTTACATAAAATTAAAAATGGAAGTTCAATCCAGAAACCACTATACCTTAACGATCTATTTGGAAATTAAATAAAAAAGGAAGTTGAATAGAAATGAAACTTGAATAAAAAAAGAAGTTGATTAAAAATAAAAATGGAAGTTGCAGATAATTAAAAACTGAAGTTCTGTCACGCCCCCAAACCGCCCCTAGTAGTTTGGTGCCGTGATGGCCAGTAACCCGAGGTTACCGAAGGCCGTCTTACAAAAATCACACACAATCAGAGTATGAAATATGGGGCTTACAAGAGCGGAAGCAAAATATACATATAAACCGAGTTGTCCATGAGAGCCATGCATAAGTCCAATGGAATGCCATACATCAAACATCTTTACAAGTCTTACGATTTTAGATACAACAAAATAGAACACAAAATACATCCTGACCAAAAGGCTTCTCAAGCCGACATATGCCAAAACAAACAAAGAAAACATAAGCCGAGAAGCATAATCTTCAAGACGATGCAAAACGCAAATCCAAAACATGTCGGCAAAGCACCCAAAACACATCGGCAATCACGTCTAGGCCTCAATGCCTTCTTGTTCATCACCTACATATATATAGAGAGGGTGAGCTTGGATACTCAGTGAATGATACTAGAAATAAAGGTTTTGCATGATTGATATCCAAGATTTCTTTCAAAACTATACATAGCATACTTTTCGATCAAGAGGGAAATCAAGTTCATTTGCCGGCTTTCAAGTTCCTTGGATGTTAATAACATCTACTTATTTCAAGGGGTGATGACATATCAAGACAAGAGTTTCAAGACAAGCTGTGCTGCGAAAGTTTAGAGTCCTCTAGCACTAAGGACTGTCAAGACAAGCTGTGCTGCGAAAGTTTAGAGTCCTCTAGCACTAAGGACTGTCAAGACAAGCTGTGCTGCAAAAGTTTAGAGTCCTCTAGCACTAAGGACTGTCAAGACAAGTCATCAAAACAAGATAGCATTTGATATACAAAATAGGGATAGTCATTCATGCTAGATCAAGTACTTTTCAGAACAAGGCAAGACGAGATTTATGAAAGCAAGTGTAACATAGCTTTATTAAAAATACCACTCACATCGTTTCTTCACACGTCGGGGTCGAGACAAGCCCAAGTCCTACAACACATGGCAAAGCCTATTGAATGCGCTTTCAAACAAGTCTCTCATATACACAAATGTTTTCGGAAAACATGCTGGGCACCAATCAGGTCTAGGCCGAGGTTCCACACCTCCTTGCCGAGGTGTGTTCCCGAGGGCCACATGTAAGGAAAGAGGTCGGGAAACTCTGGGTTTCCCTCTGTTGATGAACATGAAGAACATGAGTGTGAAAACATGAAAAATACGAATGTTTGATCATAATCTGTCATCACAAATCTGGGGTTTTCGTGCTATGAGTTTGAAAACATGGACCTGGGTACCCATACTTGGAAATCATGCAAGAACAAACACAAAACGTGAATCTAGGCATAAAGCTTTCGGATCAAAACAAGACTTTCTTGAAGAACACATGAATGTCATTTTCTCTTTCTAAAATCGAGCTTCAAAACGATGCATGGCTTACAAATCATTTTCAATCATGCAATGCAATAACATAAACATAAAGAACATCACGAGTAGATCAAGAATCTAACCTTAGAACGCGGATCTAACGGTTGGATCTCTAGAAATCAAGCTTGAAGATCTACTTCCTCACTCTAAAACTCTTTCTTCCTCCTAGAGCTTCTCTCTCTACAAGACAAGGTTATGACACCAAATGATAGTTTTCTATACCCGGTTCTGGGGTTAACCCTCTGCTGAGACACGTGGCGGCGACTGGTTGGGTTCATTCTGAAAAGGTGGCTGACAGGCCAGACAAAGCATGGTGGAAGGGTGTTCAACAAGCAAAGCGGTATGGGCTCTCTGACAGGCTATGACATCGGCTAACAACAAGGCATACTTAACAAGCTACACGGAGTGGCACTCCGGCAAGGAGTGACATCGGCTAACAAAAGACTTCGGTAACTAAGATGACAATGACCTCGGCTAGGAGGGACAACACTTGACTAAGCTGTGCCACATCTTGGCCTAGATGCGCCACACCTCGGCCTAGGTCATACCACTTCCAGGACGAGATCACTTGGTGCAAGGTAACATCTCGGCTAATGTGGTCAAGGCAAGGACTGAGGTCGACAAGGGGTTTCAAGATACTAATACTAGACTAAGGATGACCTCGGCTTGGAATAACATCGGCTAGCATAACTCAGGCAAGGCGTGACCTAAGTTTCACATTAAGGAAGGAACAAGACAAGCATACTACACTTAGACAAATCACAAGGCTTCAAATCAAGACATGGATCGCATTAGCTCAAGCGAAACAAATCACAACACACACATGCAAGCTAAACAAGTCATAATCATACCGATGCTCATGAACATGATGAGGACATAAAGTGCGGGTTCCTACAAGTTCGTTCAAGAAACCACTATACCTTAACGATCTATTTGGAAATTAAATAAAAAAGAAAATTTAATAGAAAAGTAAATTGAATAAAAATGGAAGTGGAATAAAAATAAAAATGGAAGTTGAATAAAATTAAAAATGGAAGTTCAATTCAGAGACCATTTTACCTTAACGATCTATTTGGAAATTAAATAAAAAAAGGAAGTTGAATAGAAAAATAACTTGAATAAAAATGGAAGTTGAATAAAAATAAAAATGGAAGTTGCCGAAAATAAAAAATGGAAGTTCATTCAAGAAACCACTATACCTTAACGATCTATTTGGAAATTAAATAAAAAAGGAAGTTTAATAGAAAAATAAATTGAATAAAAATGGAAGTTGAATAAAAATAAAAATGAAAGTTGCATAAAATTAAAAATGGAAGTTCAATCCAGAAACCACTGTACCTTAACGATCTACTTGGAAATTAAATAAAAAAGGAAGTTGAATAGAAATGAAACTTAAATAAAAAAAGAAGTTGAATAAAAATAAAAATGGAAGTTGCAGAAAATTTAAAATGGAAGGTCATTCAAAAAACCACAATACCTTAACGATCTATTTTGAAATTAAATAAAAAAGGAAGTTGAGTAGAAAAGACACATGAATAAAAATGGAAGTTAAATAAAAATAAAAATTGAAGTTGCAGAAAATTAAAAATGGATGTTCATTCAAGAAACCACTATACCGTAACGATCTATTTGAAAATTAAATAAAAATGGAAGTTGAATAGAAAAGTAACTTCAATAAAAATAGAAGTTGAATAAAAATAAAAATGTAAGTTGCATAAAATTGGAATTGGAAGTTCAATGCAGAAACCACTATACCTTAACGATATATTTGGAAATTAAATAAAAAGGAAAGTTGAATAGAAAAGAAACTCGAATAAAAAAGGAAGTTGAACAAAAATAAAAATGGAAGTTGCAGAAAATTAAAAATGGAAGTTCCTTCAAGAAACCACTATACCTTAACGATCTATTTGGAAATTAAATAAAAAAGGAAGTTGAATAGAAAAATAGCTTGAATAAAAATAGAAGTTGAATAAAAATAAAAATAGAAGTTGCAGAAAATTAAAAATGGAAGTTCATTCAAGAAACCATTTTACCTTAACGATCTATTTGGAAATTAAATAAAAAAGGAAGTTCAATAAAATAGTAAATTGAATAAAAATGAAAGTTGAATAAAAATAAAATTGAAAGTAGCATAAAATTATAAATGGAAGTTCAATCCAAAAACCACTATACCTTAACGATCAATTTGGAAATTAAACAAAAAAGGAAGTTGAATAGAAAAGAAACTTGAATAAAAAAAGAAGTTGAATAGAAATAAAAATGAAAGCTGCATAAAATTAAAATTGGAGGTTCATTCAAGAAACCACTATACCTTAACCATCTATTTGGATATTAAATAAAAAATGATGTTGAATAGAAAAGAAACTTGAATAAAAATGCAAGTCGAATAAAAATAATAATGGAAGTTGCAAAAAATTAAAAATGGAAGTTCATTTAAGAAACTACTACACCTTAATGATCTATTTGGAAATTAAATAAAAAAGGAAGTGGAATAAAAAAATAACTTGAATAAAAATGAAAGTTGAATAAAAATAAAAATGGAAGTTGCAGAAAATTAAAAATGGAAGTTCATTCAAGAAACCACTATATCTTAACGATCTACTTGGAAATTAAATAAAAAAAGAAGTTTAATAGAAAAGTAAATTGAATAAAAATGGAAGTTGAATAAAAATAAAAATGAAAGTTCCATAAAATTAAAAATGGAAGTTCAATTCAGAAACCATTTTACCTTAACGACCTAATTGGAAATTAAATACAAATGAAGTTGAATAGAAAAATAACTTGAATAAAAATGGAAGTTGAATAAAAATTAATATAGAAGTTGCCGAAAATAAAAAATGGAAGTTCATTCAAGAAACCACTATACCTTAACGATCTATTTGGAAATTAAATAAAAAAGGAAGTTGAATAGAAAAATAGCTTGAATGAAAATAGAAGTTGAATAAAAATAAAAATAGAAGTTGCAGAAAATTAAAAATGGAAGTTCATTCAGGAAACCACTATACGTTAACGATCTATTTGGAAATTAAATAAAAAAGGAAGTTGAATAGAATAATAAATTGAATAAAAATGGAAGTTGAATAAAAATAAAATTGAAAGTAGCATAAAATTCAAAATTGAAGTTCAATCCAGAAACCACTATACCTTAACGATCAATTTGGAAATTAAATAAAAAAGGAAGTTGAATAGAAAAGAAACATGAATAAAAAAAGAAGTTGAATAGAAATAAATATGGAAGTTGCAGAAAATTAAAAATGGAGGTTCATTCAAGAAACCACTATATCTTATCGATCTATTTGGAAATTAAATAAAAAAGGAAGTTTAGTAGAAAAATAACTTGAATAAAAATGGAAGTTGAATAAAAATTAAAATGAATGTTGCATAAATTTAAAAATGGAAGTTCAATCCAGAAACCATTTTACCTTAACGATCTATTTGGAAATTAAACAAAAAAGGAAGTTGAATAGAAAAATAATTTGAATAAAAATGGAAGTTGAATAAAAATTAAAATGGAAGTTGCCGAAAATAAAAAATGGAATTTCATTCAAGAAACCACTATACCTTAAAGATCTACTCGGAAATTAAATAAAAAAGGAAGTTGAATAGAAATGAAACTTAAATAAAAAAAGAAGTTGAATAAAAATAAAAATGGAAGTTGCAGAAAATTTAAAATGGAAGGTCATTAAAGAAACCACTATACCTTAACGATCTATTTGGAAATTAAATAAAAAAGGAAGTTGAGTAGAAAAGACACATGAATAAAAATGGAAGTTAAATAAAAATAAAAATGAAAGTTGCAGAAAATTAAAAATGGATGTTCATTCAACAAACCACTATACCGTAACGATCTATTTGAAAATTAAATAAAAATGGAAGTTGAATAGAAAAGTAACTTGAATAAAAATAGAAGCTGAATAAAAATAAAAATGAAAGTTGCATAAAATTGGAATTGGAAGTTCAATCCAGAAACCATTTTACCTTAACGATCTATTTGGAAATTAAATAAAAAGGAAAGTTGAATAGAAAAGAAACTTGAATAAAAAAGGAAGTTGAACCAAAATAAAAATGGAAGTTGCAGAAAATTAAAAATGGAAGTTCCTTCAAGAAACCACTATACCTTAACGATCTATTTGAAAATTAAATAAAAAAGGAAGTTGAATAGAAAAATAGCTGGAATAAAAATAGAAGTTGAATAAAAAAAAAATAGAAGTTGCAAAAAATTAAAAATGGAAGTTCATTCAGGAAACCACTATACCTTAACGATCTATTTGGAAATTAAATAAAAAAGGAAGTTGAATAGAATCGTAAATTGAATAAAAATGGAAGTTGAATAAAAATAAAATTGAAAGTAGCATAAAATTATAAATGAAGTTCAATCCAGAAACCACTATACCTTAACGATCAATTTGGAAATTAAATAAAAAAGGAAGTTGAATAGAAAAGAAACTTGAATAAAAAAAAAAGTTGAATAGAAATAAAAATGGAAGTTGCAGAAAATTAAAAATGGAAGTTCATTCAAGAAACCACTATATCTTATCGATCTATTTGGAAATTAAATAAAAAAAGAAGTTTAGTAGAAAAGTAAATTGAATAAAAATGGAAGTTGAATAAAAATAAAAACGAACGTTGCATAAAATTAAAAAAGGAAGTTCAATACAGAAACCAATTTACCTTAACGATCTATTTGGAAATTAAATAAAAAAGGAAGTTGAATAGAAAAATAACTTGAATAAAAATGGAAGTTGAATAAAAATTAAAATGGAAGTTGCCGAAAATAAAAAATGGAAGTTCATTCAAGAAACCACTATACCTTAACGATCTATTTGGAAATTAAATAGAAAAGGAAGTTTAATACAAAAGTAAATTGAATAAAAATGGAAGTTGAATAAAAATAAAAATGAAAGTTGCATAAAATTAAAAATGAAAGTTCAATCCAGAAACCACTATACCTTAACGATCTATTTGGAAAGTAAATAAAAAAGGAAGTTGAATAGAATGAAACTTGAATAAAAAAAGAAGTTGAATAAAAATAAAAATGAAAGTTGCAGAAAATTAAAAATGGAAGTTCATTCAATAAACCACTATACCTTAACGATCTATTTGGAAATTAAATAAAAAAAGAAGTTGAATAGAAAAATTGCTTGAATAAAAATAGGAGTTGAATAAAAATAAAAATAGAAGTTGCAGAAAATTAAAAATAGAAGTTCATTCAGGAAACCACTATACCTTAACGATCTATTTGGAAATTAAATAAAACGGAAGTTGAATAGAATAAGAAATTGAATAAAAATGGAAGTTGAATAAAAATCAAATTGAAAGTAGCATAAAATTATAAATTGAAGTTCAATCCAGAACCACTATTCCTTAACGATCAATTTGGAAATTAAATAAAAAAGGAAGTTGAATAGAAAAGAAACTTGAATAAAAAAAAAAAGTTGAATAGAAATAAAAATGGAAGTTGCAGAAAATTAAAAATGGAAGTTCATTCAAGAAACCACTATATCTTATCGATCTATTTGGAAATTAAATAAAAAAAGAAGTTTAGTAGAAAAGTAAATTGAATAAAAATGGAAGTTGAATAAAAATAAAAATGGATGTTGCATAAAATTAAAAATGGAAATTCAACCCAGAAACCATTTTACCTTAACGATCTATTTGGAAATTAAATAAAAAAGGAAGTTGAATAGAAAAATAACTTGAATAAAAATGGAAGTTGAATAAAAATTAATATGGAAGTTGCCGAAAATTAAAAATGGAACTTCATTCAAGAAACCACTATACCTTAACGATCTATTTGGAAATTAAATAGAAAAGGAAGTTTAATACAAAAGTAAATTGAATAAAAATGGAAGTTGAAAAAAAATAAAAATGAAAGTTGCATAAAATTAAAAATGAAAGTTCAATCCAGAAACCACTATACCTTAACAATCTATTTGGAAAGTAAATAAAAAAGGAAGTTGAATAGAAATGAAACTCGAATAAAAAAAGAAGTTGAATAAAAATAAAAACGGAAGTTGCAGAAAATTAAAAATGGAAGTTCATTCAATAAACCACTATACCTAAACGATCTATTTGGAAATTAAATAAAAAAGGAAGTTGAATAGAAAAATAGCTTGAATAAAAATAAAAATAGAAGTTGCAGAAAATTAAAAATGGAAGTTCATTCAGGAAACCACTATACCTTAACGATCTATTTGGAAATTAAATAAAAAAGGAAGTTGAATAGAATAATAAATTGAATAAAAATGGAAGTTGAATAAAAATAAAATTGAAAGTAGCATAAAATTATAAATTGAAGTTCAATCCAAAAACCACTATGCCTTAACGATCTATTTGGAAATTAAATAAAAAAGGTAGCTGAATAGAAAAGAAACATGAATAAAAAAGGAAGTTGAATAGAAATAAAAATGGAAGTTGCATAAAATTAAAAATGAAAGTTCAATCCAGAAACCACTATACCTTAACGATCTATTTGGAAAGTAAATAAAAAAGGAAGTTGAATAGAAATGAAACTCGAATAAAAAAAGAAGTTGAATAAAAATAAAAATGGAAGTTGCAGAAAATTAAAAATGGAAGTTCATTCAATAAACCACTATGCCTAAACGATCTATTTGGAAATTAAATAAAAAAGGAAGTTGAATAGAAAAATAGCTTGAATAAAAATAAAAATAGAAGTTGTAGAAAATTAAAAATGGAAGTTCATTCAGGAAACCACTATACCTTAACGATCTATTTGGAAATTAAATAAAAATGGAAGTTGAATAGAATAATAAATTGAATAAAAATGGAAGTTGAATAAAAATAAAATTGAAAGTAGCATAAAATTATAAATTGAAGTTCAATCCAAAAACCACTATCCCTTAACGATCTATTTGGAAATTAAATAAAAAAGGAAGCTGAATAGAAAAGAAACATGAATAAAAAAGGAAGTTGAATAGAAATAAAAATGGAAGTTGCAGAAAATTAAAATTGGAGGTTCATTCAAGAAACCACTATACCTTAACCATCTATTTGGATATTAAATAAAAAAGGAAGTTGAATAAAAAAATAACTTGAATAAAAATGGAATTTGAATAAAAATTAAAATGGAAGTTGCCGAAAATAAAAAATGGAAGTTCATTCAAGAAACCACTATACCTTAACGATCTATTTGGAAATTAAATAAAAAAGGAAGTTTAATAGAAAAGAAATTGAATAAAAATGGAAGTTGAATAAAAATAAAAATGAAAGTTGCATAAAATTAAAAATGAAAGTTCAATCCAGAAACCACTATACCTTAACGATCTATTTGGAAAGTAAATAAAAAAGGAAGTTGAATAGAAATGAAACTTGAATAAAAAAAGAAGTTGAATAGAAATAAAAATGGAAGTTGCAGAAAATTAAAATTGGAGGTTCATTCAAGAAACCACTATACCTTAACCATCTATTTGGATATTAAATAAAAAAGGAAGTTGAATAGAAATATAACTTGAATAAAATTGGAAGTTGAATAAAAATTAAAATGGAAGTTGCCGAAAATAAAAAATGAAAGTTCATTCAAGAAACCACTATACCTTAACGATCTATTTGGAAATTAAATAAAAAAGGAAGTTTAATAGAAAAGTAAATTGAAAAAAAATGGAAGTTGAATAAAAATAAAAATGAAAGTTGCATAAAATTAAAAATGAAAGTTCAATCCAGAAACCACTATACCTTAACGATCTATTTGGAAAGTAAATAAAAAAGGAAGTTGAATAGAAATGAAACTTGAATAAAAAAAGAAGTTGAATAGAAATAAAAATGGAAGTTGCAGAAAATTAAAATTAGAGGTTCATTCAAAAAACCACTATACCTTAACCATCTATTTGGATATTAAATAAAAAAGGAAGTTGAATAGAAAAATAACTTGAATAAAAATGGAATTTGAATAAAAATTAAAATGGAAGTTGCCGAAAATAAAAAATGGAAGTTCATTCAAGAAACCAATATACCTTAACGATCTATTTGGAAATTAAATAAAAAAAGAAGTTTAATAGAAAAGAAATTGAATAAAAATGGAAGTTGAATAAAAATAAAAATGAAAGTTGCATAAAATTAAAAATGAAAGTTCATTCAAGAAACCACTATACCTTAATGATCTATTTGGAAAGTAAATAAAAATGGAAGTTGAATAGAAAAATAACTTGAATAGAAATGGAAGTTGAATAAAAATTAAAATGGAAGTTGCCGAAAATAAAAAATGGAAGTTCATTCAAGAAACCACTATACCTTAACGATCTATTTGGAAATTAAATAAAAAAGGAAGTTGAATAGAAAAGAAACTTGAATAAAAAAAGAAGTTGAATAGAAATAAATATGGAATTTGCAGAAAATTAAAATTGGAGGTTCATTCAGCAAACCACTATACCTTAACCATCTATTTGGATATTAAATAAAAAAGGAAGTTGAATAGAAAAGTAACTTGAATAAAAATGCAAGTCGAATAAAAATAATAATGGAAGTTGCAAAAAATTAAAAATGGAAGTTCATTCATGAAACCACTATACCTTAACGATCTATTTGGAAATTAAATAAAAAAGGAAGTTTAATAGAAAAGTAAATTGAATAAAAATGGAAGTTGAATAAAAATAAAAATGAAAGTTGCATAAAATTAAAAATGGAAGTTCAATCCAGAAACCACTATACCTTAACGATCTATTTGGAAAGTAAATAAAAAAAGAAATTGAATAGAAATGAAACTTGAATAAAAAAAGAAGTTGAATAAAAATTAAAATGGAAGTTGCAGAAAATTAAAAATGGAAGTTCATTCAAGAAACCACTATACCTTAACGATCTATTTGTAAATTAAATAAAAAAAGAAGTTGAGTAGGAAAGACACTTGAATAAAAATGGAAACTAAATAAAAATCAAAATGGAAGTTGCAGAAAATTAAAAATGGATGTTCATTCAAGAAACGACTATACCTTAACGATGTATTTGGAAATTAAATAAAAAAGGATGTTGAATAAGAAAGTAACTTCAATAAAAATAGAAGTTGAATAAAAATAAAAATAAAAGTTGCATAAAATTGGAAATGGAAGTTCAATCCAAAACCACTATACCTTAACGATTAATTTGGAAATTAAATAAAAAGGAAGTTGAATAGAAAAGAAACTTGAATAAAAAAGGAGGTTTCATAAAATTAAAAATGGAAGTTCATTCAAGAAACCACTATACCTTAACGATCTATTTGGAAATTAAATAAAAAAAGAAGTCGAATGGAAAATAAACTTGAATAAAAAAGGAGGTTGAACAAAAATAAAAATGGAAGTTGCAGAAAATTAAAAATGGAAGTTTATTCAAGAAACCACTATATCTTATCGATCTATTTGGAAATTAAATAAAAAAGTAAAGTGAATAGAAAAGGAAATTGAATAAAAATGGAAGTTGAAGAAAAAGAAAAATGAAAGCTGCATGAAATTAAAAATGAAAGTTCATTCCAGAAACCACTATACCTTTACGATCTATTTGGAAATTAAATAAAAGAGGAAGTTGAATAGAAAAGTAACTTCAATAAAAATAGAAGTTGAATAAAAATAAAAGTAGAAGTTGAATAAAAATAAAAATGAAAGTTGCAGAAAATTAAAAATGGAAGTTCATTCGAGAAACCACTATACCTTATCGATTTATTTGGAAATTAAACAAAAAAGGAAGTAAAATAGGAAAATACCTTGAATAAAAATGGAAGTTGAATAAAAATAAAAATGAAAGTTGCATAAAATTAAAAATGGAAGTTCAATCCAGAAACCACTATACCTTAACGATCTATTTGGAAATTAAATAAAAAAGGAAGTTGAATAGAAAAGTAACTTCAATAAAAATAGAAGTTAAATAAAAATAAAAATGAAAGTTGCATAAAATTGGAAATGGAAGTTCAATCCAGAAACCACTATATCTTAACGATCTATTTGGAAATTAAATAAAAAAGGAAGTTGAATTGAAAAGAAACTTGAATAAAAAAGGAGGTTGAACAAAAATAAAAATGGAAGTTGCAGAAAATTAAAAATGGAAGTTCATTCTAGAAACCACTATACCTTAACGATCTATTTAGAAATTAAATAAAAAAGCAAGTTGAATAGAAAAGTAAATTGAATAAAAGTAGAAGTTGAATAAAAATAAAAATGAAAGTTGCAGAAAATTACAAATGGAAGTTCATTCAAGAAACCACTATACCTTAACGATCTATTTGGAAATTAAACAAAAAAGGAAGTAAAATAGAAAAATACCTTGAATAAAAATGGAAGTTGAAAAAAAATAAAAATGAAAGTTGCATACAATTAAAAATGGAAGTTCAATCCAGAAACCACTATACCTTAACGATCTATTTGGAAATTAAACAAAAAAGGAAGTTGAGTAGGAAAGAAATTTGAATAAAAATAAAAAAGGAAGTTTCAGAATATTAAAAATGGAAGTTCAATCAGGAAACCACTATACCTTAACGATCTATTTGGAAATTAAATAAAAAGGCAGTTGAATAGAAAAGTAACTTCAATAAAAAAAGAAGTCGAATAAAAATAAAAATGGAAGTTGCAGAAAATTAAAAATGGAAGTTCATTCAAGAAACCACTATACCTTAACGATCTATTTGGAAATTAAATAACAAAGGAAGTTTAATAGAAAAGTGAATTGAATGAAAATGAAAGTTGAATAAAAATAAAAATGTAATTTGCGTAAAATTAAAAACTGGAAGTTCATTCAATAAACAACTATACGTTAACGATCTATTTCGAAATTAAATAAAAAAGGAAGTTGATTAGAAAAGTAACTTGAATAAAAACGGAAGTTGCAGAAAATTAAAAATTGAAATTCATTCAAAAATCACTATAACTTAACGATCAATTTGGAAATTAAATAAAAAAAGAAGTTGAATAGAAAAGTAAATTGAATAAAAACGGAAGTGGAATAAAAATAAAAATTAAAGTTGCATTAAATTAAAAATGAAAATTCAATCTAGAAACCACTATACCATAACAATCTATTTGGAAATTAAATAAAAAAGGAAGTAGAGGAGAAAAGAAACTTGAATAAAAAAGGAAGTTGAATAAAAATGAAAGTTGCAGAAAATTAAAAATGGAAGTTCATTAAAGAAACCACTATACCTTAATGATCTATTTGGAAATAAAATAAAAAAGGAAATTTAATAGAAAAGCAAATTGAATAAAAATGGAAGTTGAATAAAAATAAAAATGAAAGTTGCATAAAATTATAAATGGAAGTTCAATCCAGAAACCACTACACCTTAACAATCTATTTGGAAATTAAATAACAAAAGGATGTTGAATAGAAAAGAAACTTGAACAAAAATAGAAGTTGAATAAAAATAAAAATGGAAGTTGTAGGAAATTAAAATTGGAGGTTTCAAGAAACCAGTACACCTTAACCATCTATTTGGATATTAAATATAAAAGGAAGTTGAATAGAAAAATTACTTGAATAAAAATGCAAGTCGAATAAAAATAAAAATGGAAGTTGCAAAAAATTAAAAATGGAAGTTTATTCAAAAAACTACTATATACCTTAACGATGTATTTAGAAATTAAATAAAAAAGGTAATTGAATAAAAAAATAACTTGAATAAAAATGAAAGTTGACTAAAAATAAAAATGGAAGTTGCAGAAAATTAAAAATGGAAGTTCATTCAAGAAACCACTATACCTTGACGATCTATTTGGAAATTAAATAAAAAATGAAGTTTAATAGAAAAGTAAATTGAATAAAAATAGAAGTTGAGTAAAAATAAAAATGAAAGTTGCATAAAATTATAAATGGAAGTTCAATCCAGAAACCACTATACCTTAACGATCTATTTGGACATTAAATAAAAAAGGAAGTTGAGTAGAAAAGAAACTTGAATAAAAAAAGAAGTTGAATAAAAATAAAAATGGAAGTTGTAGAAAATTAAAAATGGAAGTTCATTCGAGAAACCACTATACCTTAACGATCTATTTGGAAATTAAACAAAAAAGGAAGTAAAATAGAAAAATATCTTGAATAAAAATGGAAGTTGAATAAAAATAAAAATGAAAGTTGCATAAAATTAAAAATGGAAGTTCAATCCAGAAACCACTATACCTTAACGATCTATTTGGAAATTAAATAAAAAAGGAAGTTGAATAGAAAAGTAACTTCAATAAAAATAAAAGTTGAATAAAAATAAAAATGAAAGTTGCATAAAATTGGAAATGGAAGTTCAATCCAGAAACCACTATATCTTAACGTTCTATTTGGAAATTAAATAAAAAAGGAAGTTGAATAGAAAAGAAACTTGAATAAAAGAGGAGGTCGAACAAAAATAAAAATGGAAGTTGCAGAAAATTAAAAATGGAAGTTCATTCAAGAAACCACTATACCTTAACGATCTATTTGGAAATTAAATAAAAAAGCAAGTTGAATAGAAAAGTAAATTGAATTAAATTAGAAGTTGAATAAAAATAAAAATGAAAGTTGCAGAAAATTAAAAATGGAAGTTCATTCAAGAAACCACTATACCTTAACGATCTATTTGGAAATTAAACAAGAAAGGAAGTAAAATAGAAAAATACCTTGAATAAAAATGGAAGTTGAATAAAAATAAAAATGAAAGTTGCATAAAATTAAAAATGGAAGTTCAATCCAGAAACACTATACGTTAACGATCTATCTGGAAATTAAATAAAAAAGGAAGTTGAATAGAAATGAAACTTGAATAAAAATAGAAGTTGAATTAAAATAAAAATGGAAGTTGCAGAAATTTAAAAATGGAAGTTCATTCAAAAAACCACTATACCTTAACGATCTATTTGGAAATTAAATAAAAAAGGAAGTTGAGTAGAAAAGACACTTGAATAAAAATGGAAGTTAAAGACACTTGATCGTCCGAAGAACGCCGTTGCTATGAGTTTGAGCGGAAGTTGAGGCGGGGCCTCAAGTTGAGGGTTGGTGGGTCTTACATCCGAGAGTATAGACATTTAGTGGATGCTGCAGCTCATATGGAGCTTATGATTCAGGAGGAGGACGAGGAGAAACATAGAGGCTCCAAGAGGGGCCAGGAGGGTCAGGGTGATGGCAGGAGACAAAGGGGTTATAACCCCCAGCAGTCTCAGGGTGGAGTTACTAGATCGACCTTTCCGGTGCCGAGTGCAGGCTCGGGAAGAGGCAATCAGGGAGGCTCGACTTGTTTTGCGTGTGGCCAGCTGGGTCACAAGTCTTCGGTTTGCCCGCAGAAGGGAGGGGGTCAGCGAGCTGCTTCCTCTTCAGCTAGATCTCAGGGCCAGAGTCAGGGCAGGGGCCAACCCTTGTCTTGCTATCAGTATGGCCAGCTTGGGCACCTGAAGAGGTATTGCCTACAGTTGAGTGCTACTTCAGGAGCGTCTGGTTCTAGGCAGACGCAGAGTTATCAGCCAGCTCAGTCTGTGCAGGCCTCGAGGGTCAATCCGGGAGCTTCGTCATCCCAGTCAGTGCAGCAGTCATATGCTCCGTGGGGTGAGCAGGTGGATCAGGGGCCTACAGGGAGTGTGTATGCTATTACCGCGCAGGATCTAGTACCGGCTCCATCAGTAGTGAGAGGTACTTTTCTATTTTGCAACTCGGTTGCTAGTGTGTTGATAGACACGGGTGCATCTCATTCTTTTGTATCTGCTGCATTTGCATCTGTTTTGGAATTGGAGTTGGCACAGTTAGCATCTCCTATTTGTGTGGTATCGCCTATTGGTGGTGAGTTGATCTTGAAACAAGGTGTTAGAGGTTGTGATATAGAGGTCGCCGACCATAGGCTTCCTTTTCCCTTTGTAGTTATGCCCATGAAGGGTTTTGATGTTATTTTGGGTATAGACTGGCTATCATCATACCGGGCTGTTATTGATTGCTACCGCCAGAGGGTTACGTTATGTACCTTGAGCGGGGAGTGGTTCCATTTCTTGGGAGACCGAGTTGGTAGTGTTTTGCCACCGGGGTATGATTCGCGAGGGCGGAGTGAGCTTAGTGGTCTACTTACTAGCTTTGAGAGTGGTGAGTGTGGTGAGACCCAGCTTGTGTTGCTGAGGGTGGTTTGTGAGTATTCGGATGTCTTTCCGGAAGACCTTGTTAGTTTGCCACCTCACCGAGAGATAGAGTTCTCTATTGATCTAGTGCCCGGCACGGCAACGATTTCTATGGCACCTTACCGTTTTGCCCCAGCAGAGTTGGTTGAGTTGAAAGTTCAGCTCCAGGAATTGCTAGATAAGGGTTTTGTTCGCCCTAGTGTTTCGCCGTGGGGAGCACCGACCCTCTTTGCTAAAAAGAAAGATGGTGCCTTGAGATTGTGTATCGACTATTGAAAGTTGAATCGGGCTACGGTCAAGAATAAGTACCCTATGCCCCGTATAGATGATTTGTTTGATCAGTTGAAGGGTTCCCGTTGTTTCTTTAAGATAGACTTGAGATCGGGTTACCACCAGTTGAGGGTCAGGGAGGAGGATATTCCTAAGATGGCATTCCGCACACGGTATGGCCATTATGAGTTTTTGGTGATGCCATTTGGGCTTACCAATGCACCAGCAGTCTTTATGGACTTGATGAACCGGATCTTCCAGGAATTCTTGGATCGATTTGTAGTCGTTTTCATGGACGACATACTGGTTTACTCACCTTCAGAGGAGGAGCACGAGGAACACTTGAGAGTGGTGTTTGAGCTGCTTAGAGCCCATAGGCTGTATGCCAAGTTTGGAAAGTGTGAGTTCTGGCTGAGGGAAGTCAAATTCTTAGGCCACGTGGTATCCGGGGAAGGGGTGTCCGTTTGTAGCAACCCTCACCTTACCCTCGTCATACTTGCATACATTCATGCATGATCTTGTCTTGTTATGTTGTTTTGCAAGTTTTGCCTTGCCTTGTTTGTTTAAGTGTTGCTTGCATGATTTTGTTCCTTGCTTGGCGTGTAGCCGAGGTCATCTTCAGCTTAGATCACCTCTGAACCTTTGTATTTAGAACTGTTTTGGAACCCCTTGGTCGACCCCCATCTTCACCCCGGGCATGGTTGCCGAGATGTTTTTCACTTAGAAATCCTTGTCCCCGGGCAGGAATGGCCTAGACCGAGGTGTGGCACACCCCGGCCAAGGTGTGGCACAGCTTAGTCAAGTGTCGTCCTCCCTAGCCGATGTCTTTGTTACCCTGTTGCCGAGCTTTGACTTCAGCCGATGTCATTACTTGACGATGTGTCTTGCCTTAGCTTGCTGCATACGCTTTGTCATAGACTTGTCTTCTCAATCAATCACCTTTTGAGTTGAACCAACCCGGTAGCGCCACGTGTCCGAGCTGATTGTTAAGACAATCGGTAGACCTAGAAACAAATCATTTTGTCTCAAATCTTTGTCTGTACAGAGAGAGAAGCTCCAGAGGAAGGAGGAGAAGTTCTTGAGTGAGAATAGATCTTCAAAGCTTGATCTTCGAGGTTTGAGCCGTTAGATTCGAGCTTTGGGGTAAGAATCTTAACCTACTCTTGTTGTTCTCATTGATCATCTAGCTGCATTGCATGATCGGATCTGTTTTGCATGTCATGCATCGATTTGAAGTTGGTTTTGGAAGAGAAAAATAGTATTCATGTGTTCTTAAAGAAAAGTCTCGTTTTGATCCGAAAGTTTGGAACCAGAACCATGTTTTTGTGTTTGTTCATGCATGATCTTCTTGTATGGGTACCCAGGTCCATGTTTTGAACTCATGGCATGAAATCTCTGATTTTTGTAACAAGTTATGATCTTTACATTCGTCTTCTTCATGATCATGTTCTTCAAAGGGAAACCCAGGTTTTCCCGACTTTGCTTTTGAATGAGGCCATCGGGACCACACCTCGGCAAGGAGGTGTAGGACCTCAGCAAAGACCTGGTTGGTACCCAGTGTGTTTCCATGAGACGGAAGCAGTGTTTAAACTGCCAGCATGTTTTGCTTTGTTATTGACTTGGATTTGGTGAGAATGCCGAGATCATTTGCATGAATAAAGCTTGTTTTGAGAATGTGATTGTCGTGTGATTGTAGGACCTTGATCTTTGCTTTGAGCCTACACCTGAAGAACTAGGTGAGTGGTATTTCTAATAAAGCTATGTTATACTGTTTTGATAAATCTTGCTTTGCTTTGTTTTGACGAAAGTATTTGTTAAGCATGAATGAATAGCCCTGTTTTGATGTATCAAGTATAAGCTTTGTTTTGATGTCATCCTTGAAAAGTCCCTTGTGCTGGAGGACTCTAAACTTTCGCAGCACTAAGTATAAAAGGATACGGTCCTTTCTTGGAAAGACTATCGTGTTAAAGCGGGCTACGGGCCTAAGTAACACAAGACCAACGTGTTAAAGCGGGCTACGGGCCTAAGTAACGCAAGACCATCGTGTTAAAAAGAGCTACGGGCTTAAGTAACACAAGTCCCTTGTGCTGGAGGACTATAAACTTTCGCAGTACCTTTGGCTAATCGATTACGGATCGTGCAGTCTTTGTTTTGCCACCGACGGTTTACCGCGTGGACTTGTTTGTTCGGAAAGCTTGATTTGTGTTTTGCCAATGTCAGTAAGCATCCCTTGAGACTTGTAAGACTTTGATAGATGAATACGGTTCATCCCTTGTTTTGATAAAGTTTTGATGTGTTTTGCTTTGAAAGGATCTTGGCTTTGAAAGGATCTTGGCTAATATTCGTAAGGTTCTGGCATGTTTTGTTGGAAAAGACTTCGGCTATATTCATGCAAAACCTTTATTACTTGTACCATTCACTCAGTATCCAAGCTCACCCTCTCTATATATATGTAGGTGATGAGCAGGACGTCGGTGACGCCTAGAATGTGTTTTTGAAAGCTTGTTTTGGATCCATGATTTTGTCGGCCTTGTTTTGTATTCACGTCGGCGATGTCATTTCTTTTATGTCGGCGAATCTTGAAAATCATGCTTCTTGGCTTGTATTCACTGTATTTTGTATATGTCGGCTCGAGAAGCCTTTTGATCAAGATGTAATACGTATTTTACTTTGTTGTATTCAAATTGTAAAGCTTTGTAAAGATGTATGCCATTTCATTGGACTTATGCACTGCTCTTATGGACCACTTGTATTTTGATTCATCGCTTTCGCATTTGTGAGCCCCGTATATTATACTCTGATTGTGTTAAGCTTTTGAAAGTTGGCCTTCGGTAATCTCGGATTACTGGCCATCACGGCACCAAACTACTAGGGGCGGTTTGGGGTCGTGACACCGTTGATGCATCCAAGGTTGAGGCAGTGCAAGATTGGGCACAGCCTAAGAGTGTGTTTGAGATCCGCAGTTTTCTGGGATTAGCTGGGTATTACCGTCGGTTTGTGAAAGATTTCTCCAGGCTAGCTTCGCCGTTGACTAGATTGACTCGGAAGGGAGTCAAATTTGTGTGGAGTGAGACTTGTGAAAAGTTGTTCCAAGAGCTGAAGGTTAGATTGACCACTGCTCCGGTCTTGATTATTCCGGAGAGAAGGTCGGGTTACGCGGTTTATTGTGATGCCTCACGAGAGGGTTTGGGTTGTGTGTTGATGCAAGAGGGGAAAGTGGTAGCTTATGGCTCACGTCAGTTGAAAATTCACGAGAAGAATTACCTTACACACGACCTAGAGTTAGCAGCAGTGATCTTTGCCTTGAAGATTTGGAGGCACTACCTTTATGGTGAGAGGTTCGAGGTGTTCTCGGACCACAAGAGTTTGAAGTATCTGTTTACACAGAGAGACTTGAATTTGAGGCAGAGGAGATGGATGGAGTTCATTGAGGACTATGATTTTGAGTTGCACTATCATCCGGGGAAGGCCAATGTTGTGGCCGATGCCCTTAGTAGGAAATCCATTAGTGATGTAGCTTGTATAGCCATCCGGGAATGGGGGATGTTGGGTGTACTTGGCGAGTTTGATTTGCATCTGGGCGAATCTGTTGAGGCTGCGGCCTTGTTTTCTGTTGTTGCGCAGCCTACACTTGTGACTAGAGTGTTAGAGGCACAGAGAGGTGACCTTGAGGTAGAGTCCTTCCGAGAGAAGATCTTCAGTGGGAAAGTTGAGAAGGGTTTGACGGTGTATCCCGACCTGAGTGTGAGATACCGAGACCGTTTGTTTGTACCGGAGTCTTATCGAGAGGAAGTACTCCGAGAGTTCCATCATTCACGTCTTGCGGTGCATCCGGAAGGTACTAAGATGTATCGGGATTTGGGTTGGCGGGGTATGAAGAGAGATGTGACAGTTTTCGTATCTAAGTGACTTACTTGCCAGCAAGTGAAGGCCG
Organism: Camellia sinensis; assembly: GCF_055761805.1. NCBI lineage: Eukaryota > Viridiplantae > Streptophyta > Magnoliopsida > Ericales > Theaceae > Camellia > Camellia sinensis. The sequence goes on along the minus strand of NC_138962.1, from coordinate 6,678,712 downwards.
AGCATCAGAGGCCAGCGGGTTTGTTGCAACCCTTGCCTATTGCTGAGTGGAAGTGGGAGCATGTCACTATGGACTTCGTTGTAGGTCTTCCAAGGACTCAGCGGGATAGTGATGCTATTTGGGTGGTTGTAGACCGGTTGACTAAATCGGCGCACTTCATTCCCATGCGCGTGAGAGATTCAGTAGATCATCTTGCCGACTTGTATATTCGGGACATAGTGAGATTGCACGGGGTCCCAAGATGATCGTCTTAGATAGAGATCCTCGTTTTACTGCTAGGTTGTGGCAGAGTTTGCAGAGTGCCTTGGGTACTAAGTTGACCTTTAGTACGGCTTATCATCCTCAGACTGACGGGCAGTCCGAGCGTACTATTCAGATCCTTGAGGATATGCTTCGGGGTTGTGTCCTTGACTTTAGTGGGACGTGGGAGAGGCACTTACCATTGGTGGAGTTTGCCTACAACAACAGTTTTCAGTCTAGCATCAGTATGGCACCGTTTGAGGCCTTGTATGGCCGACCGTGTAGGTCTCCGATTTGTTGGGCCGAGGTGGGTGACGCACCTTTGTTGGGTCCGGAGTTAGTTAGAGAGACGACGGAGAAAGTTGAGCTTATCCGTAGGAGGCTTGTTACAGCCCGGAGTCGCCAAAAGAGTTATGCCAACCGTAGGAGGAGGCCTTTGGCGTTCGAGGTAGGTGATCATTTCTTCTTGAAAATATCACCTAGGCGAGGTTTGATGAGGTTTGGGAAGAGTGGGAAGTTATCCCCTCGATTTATTGGTCCCTTTGAGATCCTGGAGAGGATTGGCGAGGTTACTTATCGTTTAGCGTTGCCGCTACAGTTGTCCGGAGTTCATGACGTGTTCCATGTGAGTATGCTTTGGAAGTATGAGCTGGATCCATCGCATGTGTTAGATTGGACCGACTTAGAGGTAGATGAGGATGCCTCGTATAAGGAGAGACCGGTTCGGGTCTTGGATAGGCGGGATCAAGTCCTGCGTGGCAAGACCATCCCTTTGGTTAAGGTTTTGTGGAAACATCACGGAGTGGAGGAAGCCACTTAGGAACGTGAGTTGGAGGTCGGCGAGAAATATCCGGACTTGTTTGTTGATGAGTAATCTTGTATTTAAATTTTGTAATGTTGTTCGACTTAAGAGCTTTATATATGTCTTTAGTTGTAAAACATTGGTAATGTTTTGGTTTAATGGAAGTATGTTGTAGAGCTTACCTTGATATGGGAGTTGATTATGATATTGCATATGTTGGCTATATTGTAGAATTGGAGTTGTATCATGTATATTAATTATGATATGAACTGTGAACCATGTCTATTGGAAATGGTTGGAAATGGAAGAAAATTGCATGATTGATAATGCACTTGTAATATATGTTATGTTTTGCCTTTTGAAAAGAGATGGAATTGACCGGTAATGGTTCGAAGTGTTTAAATATTATGTCGTAATATTGTTGAGAATGGAGAAAATCTGTTTTTTGAAAAACTTGTGTTTAATTTCGGAGACGAAATTCTTTAAGGGGGGGAGGTTATAGCGATCCCGGTTGTCCCTTTACTGTTCTGTTGTGTTCCGGACTCGGTTCCGTGAAGTTGGTAGTGGTGTCTATCTTGTTGCTGTCCTTTAATTCCACTTGATTGAGTTTTAGGATGTTTTGAGCAGGGTTGTTACAGGTTGGTTAGGCCTTGGCTTCAATTCCTTGTTGTCCAGTTTTTAGGCGATCCACTCGAGCGGGTCTTCTTGTGCTCGAGCGGGGATTGCACACCTCCAGTATTTCGTGTTCCTGCAAAACTTCTGCAGATGTGATTTTTACGCTCGAGCGGGTTTGTTTACGCTCGAGCGGTGGCGCTCGAGCGGGTCTGGTGGCGCTCGAGCGGGTAGTACTTTTTGGGTATAAGTTCTGGGAGGTGGAAATCTACGCTCGAGCGGACTGGTTTTCGCGCTCGAGCGGAAGTGCTTTATTCTTGTGTCTTGGCGCTCGAGCGGGCCTTATTGCGCTCGAGCGTGTTCAGATTTTTGTTCTTGGCGCTCGAGCGTTGTGTTCTCCGCTCGAGCGGGTCATGCGTATATGAGTTATCCGCTGGGTGATTTTAAATCACTTTTTACTTTTCTTTCTCTCTCCTACTTTTTCTAAAACTCATTTTGAGAGCTCCTCTCTCTGAAACCTTGACTTCTCTCTAGGTATTGATCTAGTAGGAGTGAGTTCCTTACCTTCGGCCTTTATAAAAGTTGTGTGGATCGTCGAGGGCGTCGTTTTGATCCGAAAATCTTGGTCTTTGGAGCACTTTGGTTTTGGTCTCTTCTCCATCCGAGCTCTAACTTCGAGGTAGGAATATCCTACTCCTCTTTATGAGCTTTGTCTTTAAATTTTTGCATTTTGATATGTTGGGGGTTGTTGGGTAATTTTGAGAGAGTTTGGGCCTTTGTGTAATTTTTACAAAAGTTGGGGTTTTGGCTATATAAAACCTAGATGCATGTTTGGCATGGAAAAGTGAAATTAATGTTGAAACACTAGTGAAAATGGAACCTAAGGGTTGTAATGTTAATTATAGAATATGTCCTAATTACATTGATTAATTGATTTGTATAATTAATTATGAGAAATGAAGAATTGATTTGGAAAGGCATGGGATGAAAGGGTGTAGTTGGATTATTTATCGCTCACCTAGTTGAAATGTTGATTATATATCCATTGTTGCATTTATTTTCTGTATAGAAATAACTGCTTTGGGCTATCGGTGGAGGATAGTCTTGATTGTTGTAGATAATGCATGATGATTAGGCAAACTGAGATAACTGCATCCCTGGGTCCATCCCCCATCTTCCCTTAACCATTAACCGGTTTAGAGGTACATCCCCCATCTTCCCCTAAACCGTGGAGTACATCCCCCATCTCCTCCCATACACAAGCAATGCATACAAACACAGAATCATATACATAATCAATCAATACATAAAGTTAATGTATTCTATCAACCGTCTACACATAATGCATATAAACACATTGGTCATATATACACTCAATCAATACATAAAGTTAATGTATTCTACCAACCGTCATACTCTATGACACATCCGATTGATTAGTTTTAGTTTGCCTAATCATCATGCATTGTCTACAACAATCAATACTACCCTCCACCGGTAGCCCAGAGCAATTATTTCTAAACAGGCAATAAATACACAAATGGATAGTATATCAACATTTCAATTAGGTCAGCAATAAGTGATTTAACTGCACCCCTTACTCCCATACATTCCCAATTTCAACATTTCCAATTCAATTCCTCATTTCCTTTAATCAATTATATACATTAATTAATTAAAACAATTAGGGAAAATTACCTTAATTAACAAAACAACTCCAAGGTTCCACTTTCATCCACAATCCATCATCCAACTCATTCCCCATTTTTTTTTACCAAACTTGCATATAGGTTTATTCCAAACAAAACCCCAATTTTTGTAAAATTACACAAAAGGCCCAAACTTTCTCAAATCTACCCAACAACACCCAACATATCCAAATGCTAAAATTTAAAGACAAAATCCATAAGGAAGAGTAGGATGTCCCTACCTCAAAAGATGACACTCAACGGAGAAGACGAAGAAACTCAACGTGCTCCAAAACTCAATATTTTCGGATCAAAAGATAGCCCTTGACGATCAACCCAACTTTTAAAAGGACCAAAGGTAAGGAGAACACCCAAGCTAGATCAAACCCTAGAGAGAAGGGAGATTCTAGAGAGAGGAGCTCTCAAAAATGGGTTTTTGAAAAAGTAAGAGAGAGAAAGAAAAGTGAAAAGTGATTTAAAATCACCCAGCGGATAACTCATATACGCACGACCCGCTCGAGCGGAGAATAGAACGCTCGAGCGTCAAGCACAAATATCTGGTACCGCTCGAGTGTAAGGATGACCGCTCGAGCGCCAAGAAACAAAAGCAAAACACATCCGCTCGAGCGTGAAGAACCAGTCCGCTCGGGCGCAGATTTTCATCTCCTAGAACTTTTCAGAAAAAGAACCACCCGTTCGAGCGCCAACAATCCCGCTCGAGCGCTACTCGCTCGAGCGCAACAAACCCGCTCGAGCGTAGAAAACACACCTGCAGAAGTTCTGCAGGGCCACGAAATACTGGAAGTGTGTAAACCCCAGTCGAGCTTAATAAGACCCGCTCGAGCGGACAACCAAAAACCAAACTCCGCTCGAGCACAGAATGATCCGCTCGAGCGTAACGCCAAAATTCAGGGCAACAACACTAGAGACCAAAACCCAATCCACCTGTTCGAAACATGCCCAACACATCCTAAAACTCAAACACTAAGAGTAAAGGATAGAAACGAGAATAAGACGACAACACAACCACAGAACCGAGTCCGCATTACAGTTAAACAACCAAGGGGAAAAATCGGGATCGCTATAAAAAAAAAGGAAGTTAAATAAAAATAAAAATAAAAGTTGCAGAAAATTAAAAATGGAAATTCATTAAAGAAACCACTATAACTTGAATAAAAATGGAAGTTGAATAAAAATTAACATGGAAGTTGCCGAAAATAAAAAATGGAAGTTCATTCAAGAAACCACTATACCTTAACGATCTATTTGGAAATTAAATAAAAAAAGAAGTTTAATAGAAAAGTAAATTGAATAAAAAAGGAAGTTAAACAAAAATAAAAATGGAAGTTGCAGAAAATTAAAAATGGAAGTTCATTCAAGAACCCACTATACCTTAACGATCTATTTGGAAATTAAATAAAAAAGGAAGTTGAATAGAAAAGTAACTTCAATAAAAATAGAAGTTGAATAAAAATAAAAATGAAAGTTGCAGAAAATTGGAAATGGAAGTTCAATCCAGAAACCACTATACCTTAACGATCTATTTGGAAATTAAATAAAAAAGGAAGTTGAATAGAAAAGAAACTTGAATAAAAAGGAGGTTGAACAAAAATAAAAATGGAAGTTGCAAAAAATTTAAAATGGAAGTTCATTCAAGAAACCACTATACCTTAACGATCTATTTGGAAATTAAATAAAAAAGGAAGTTTAATAGAAAAGTGAATTGAATGAAAATGGAAGTTGAATAAAAATAAAAATGAAATTTGCCTAAAATTAAAAATGGAAGTTCATTCAAGAAACAACTATACGTTAACGATCTATTTCGAAATTAAACAAAAAAGGAAGTTGAATAGAAAAGTAACTTGAATAAAAATGGAAGTTGCAGAAAATTAAAAATTGAAATTCATTCAAGAAATCACTATACCTTAACGATCAATTTGGAAATTAAATAAAAAAAGAAGTTGAATAGAAAAATAAATTGAATAAAAATGGAAGTGGAATAAAAATAAAAATTAAAGTTGCATAAAATTAAAAATGAAAGTTCAATCTAGAAACCACTATACCTTAACAATCTATTTGGAAATTAAATAAAAAAAGGAAGTTGAATAGAAAAATAACTTGAACAAAAATGGAAGTCGAATAAAAATAAAAATGAAAGTTGCATAAAATTAAAAATGGAAGTTCAATCCAGAAACCATTTTGCCGTAACGATCTATTTGGAAATTAAATAAAAAATGAAGTTTAATAGAAAAGCAAATTGAATAAAAATAAAAATGAAAGTTGCATAAAATTAAAAATGGAAGTTCAATCCAGAAACCACTATACCTTAACGATCTATTTGGAAATTAAATATAAAAAGGATGTTGAATAGAAAAGAAACTTGAATAAAAAAAGAAGTTGAATAAAAATAAAAATGGAAGTTGCAGAAAATTAAAATTGGAAGTTCATTCAAGAAACCACTATACCTTAACCATCAATTTGGATATTAAATAAAAAAGGAAGTTGAATAGAAAAATAACTTGAATAAAAATGCAAGTCGAATAAAAATAAAAATGGAAGTTGCAAAAAATTAAAAATGGAAGTTTATTCAAGAATCCACTACACCTTAACGATCTATTTGGAAATTAAATAAAAAAGGAAGTTGAATAAAAAAATAACATGAATAATAATGGAAGTTGAATAAAAATAAAAATGAAAGTTGCAGAAAATTAAAAATGGAAGTTCATTCAACAAACCAATATACCTTAACGATCTATTTGGAAATTAAATAAAAAAAGGAAGTTGAATAGAAAAATAACTTGAATAAAAATGGAAGTTGAAAAAAAATTAAAATGAAAGTTGCATAAAATTAAAAATGGAAGTTCAATCCAAGAACCATTTTACCTTAACGATCTATTTGGAAATTAAATAAAAAAGGAAGTTGAATAGAAAAAAAACTTGAATAAAAATGGAAGTTGAATAAAAGTTAAAATGGAAGTTGCCGAAAATAAAAAATGGAAGTTCATTCAAGAAACCACTATACCTTAACGATCTATTTGGAAATTAAATAAAAAAAAGTTTAATAGAAAAGTAAATTGAATAAAAAAGGAAGTTGAACAAAAATAAAAATGGAAGTTGCAGAAAATTAAAAATGGAAGTTCATTCAAGAACCCACTATACCTTAACGATCTATTTGGAAATTAAATAAAAAAGGAAGTTGAATAGAAAAGTAACTTCAATAAAAATAGAAGTTGAATAAAAATAAAAATGGAAGTTGCAGAAAATTGGAAATGGAAGTTCATTCCAGAAACCACTATACCTTAACGATCTATTTGAAATTAAATAAAAAAGGAAATTGAACAGAAAAGAAATTTGAATAAAAAAGGAGGTTGAACAAAAATAAAAATGGAAGTTGCAAAAAATTTAAAATGGAAGTTAATTCAAGAAACCAGTATACCTTAACGATCTATTTGGAAATTAAATAAAAAAGAAAGTTTAATAGAAAAGTGAATTGAATGAAAATGGAAGTTGAATAAAAATAAAAATGAAATTTGCATAAAATTAAAAATGAAAGTTCATTCAAGAAAAAACTATACCTTAACGATCTATTTCGAAATTAAATAAAAAAGGAAGTTGAATAGAAAAGTAACTTGAATAAAAATGGAAGTTGCAGATAATTAAAAATTGAAATTCATTCAAGAAATCACTATACCTTAACGATCAATTTGGAAATTAAATAAAAAAAGAAGCTGAATAGAAAAGTAAATTGAATAAAAACGGAAGTGGAATAAAAATAAAAATTAAAGTTGCATAAAATTAAAAATGAAAGTTCAATCTAGAAACCACTATACGTTAACAATCTATTTGGAAATTAAATAAAAAAGGAAGTTGAGAAGAAAAGAAACTTGAATAAAAAAGGAAGTTAAATAAAAATAAAAATGGAAGTTGCAGAAAATTAAAAATGGAAGTTCATTAAAGAAACCACTATACCTTAACGATCTATTTGGAAATTAAAAAAAAAAAAAGGAAGTTTAATAGAAAAACAAATTGAATAAAAATGGAAGTTGATTAAAAATAAAAATGAAAGTTACATAAAATTACAAATGGAAGTTCAATCCGGAAACCACTATACCTTAACGATCTATTTGGAAATTAAATAAAAAAGGATGTTGAATAGAAAAGAAACTTGAATAAAAAAAGAAGTTGAATAAAAATAAAAATGGAAATTGCAGAAAATTAAAATTGGAAGTTCATTCAAGAAGCCACTATACCTTAACCATCTATTTGGATATTAAATAAAAAAGGAAGTTGAATAGAAAAATAACTTGAATAAAAACGGAAGCTGAATAAAAATAAAAATGATAGTTGCATAAAATTAAAAATGGAAGTTCAATCCAGAAACCATTTTACCTTAACAATCTATTTGGAAATTAAATAAAAAAGGAAGTTGAATAGAAAAATACCTTGAATAAAAATGGAAGTTGAATAAAAATTAAAATGGAAGTTGCCGAAAATAAAAAATGGAAGTTCATTCAAGAAACCACTATACCTTAACGATCTATTTGGAAATTAAATAAAAAAGGAAGTTTAACAGAAAAGTAAATTGAATAAAAAAGGAACTTGAACAAAAATAAAAAAGGAAGTTGCAGAAAATAAAAAATGAAAGTTCATTCAAGAACCCACTATACCTTAACGATCTATTTCGAAATTAAATAAAAAAGGAAGTTGCATAGAAAAGTAGCTTCAATAAAAATAGAAGTTCAATAAAAATGAAAATGAAAGTTGCAGAAAATTGGAAATGGAAGTTCAATCCAGAAACCACTATACCTTAATAATCTATTTGGAAATAAAATAAAAAAGAAGTTGAATAAAAAATAAACTTGAATAAAAAAGGAGTTTGAACAAAAATAAAAATGGAAGTTGCAGAAAATTTAAAATAGAAGTTCATTCATGAAACAACTATATGTTAACGATCTATTTCGAAATTAAATAAAAAAGGAAGTTACAGAAAATTAAAAATTGAAATTCATTCAAGAAATTAAATAAAAAAAGAAGTTGAATAGAAAAGTAAATTGAATAAAAACGGAAGTGGAATAGAAATAAAAATTAAAGTTGCACAAAATTAAAAATGAAAGTTCAATCTAGAAACCACTATACCATAACAATCTATTTGGAAATTAAATAAAAAAAGGAAGTTGAGAAGAAAAGAAACTTGAATAAAAAAGGAAGTTAAATAAAATTAAAAATGAAAGTTGCAAAAAATTAAAAATGGAAGTTCATTAAAGAAACCACTATACCTTAACGATCTATTTGGAAATTAAAGAAAAAAGGAAGTTTAATAGAAAAGCAAATTGAATAAAAATGTAAGTTGAATAAAAATAAAAATGAAAGTTGCATAAAATTATAAATGGAAGTTCAATCCAGAAACCACTATACCTTAACGATCTATTTGGAAAGTAAATAAAAAAAGGATGTTGAATAGAAAATAAACTTGAATAAAAAAAGAAGTTGAATAAAAATAAAAATGGAAGTTGCAGAAAATTAAAATTGGAAGTTCATTTAAGAAACCACTATATCTTAACCATCTATTTGGATATTAAATAAAAAAGGAAGTTGAATAGAAAAATAACCTGAATAAAAATGCAAGTCAATAAAAATAAAAATGGAAGTTGCAAAAAATTAAAAATAGAAGTTCATTCAAGAAACCACTACACCTTAACGATCTATTTGGAAATTAAATAACAAAGGAAGTTGAATAAAAAAATAACATGATTAAAAATGGAAGTTGAATAAAAATAAAAATGGAAGTTGCAGAAAATTAAAAATGGAAGTTCATTCAAGAAACCACTATACCTTAACGATCTATTTGGAAATTAAATAAAAAAAAAGGAAGTTGAATAGAAAAATAACTTGAACAAAAATGGAAGTTCAATAAAAATAAAAATGAAAGTTGCATAAAATTAAAAATGGAAGTTCAATCCAGAAATCATTTTACCTTAACGATCTATTTGGAAATTAAATAAAAAAGGAAGTTGAATAGAAAAATAACTTGAATAAAAATGGAAGTTGAATAAAAATTAAAATGGAAGTTCATTCAAGAAACCACTATACCCTAACGATCTATTGGGAAATTAAATAAAAAAGGAAGTTAAATAGAAAAGTAAATTGAATAAAAAAGGAAGTTGAACAAAAACAAAAATCGACGTTCATTCAAAAGCCCACTATACATTAACGATCTATTTGGAAATTAAATAAAAAAGGAAGTTGAATAGTAACTTCAATGAAATTAGAAGTTGAATAAAAATAAAAATGAAAGTTGCAGAAAATTGAAAATGGAAGTTCTATCCAGAAACCACTATACCTTAATGATCTATTTGGAAATTAAATAAAAAAGGAAGTTGAATAGAAAAGAAACTTGAATAAAAAAGGAGGTTGAACAAAAAATAAAAATCGAAGTTGCAGAAAATTTAAAATGGAAGTTCATTCAAGAAACCACTATACCTTAACGATCTATTTGGAAATTAAATAAAAAAGGAAGTTGAATAGAAAAGTAATTTCAATAAAAATAGAAGTTGAGTAAAAATAAAAATGGAAGTTGCAGAAAATTAAAAATGGAAGTTCATTCACGAAACCACTATACCTTAACAATCTATTTGGAAATTAAATAAAAAAGGAAATCGAGTAGAAAAGACACTTGATAAAAAATGGATGTTAAATAAAAATAAAAATGGAAGTTGCAAAAAATTAAAAATGGAAGTTCATTTAAGAAACTGCTATACCTTTACGATCTATTTGGAAATTAAATAAAAAATGAAGTTGAATAGAAAAGTAACTTCAATAAAAATAGAATTTGAATAAAAATAAAAATAAAAATGAAAATTGCATAAAATTGGAAATGGAAATTCAATCCAGAAACCACTATACCTTAACGATCTATTTGGAAATTAAATAAAAAAGGAAGTTGAATAGAAAAGAAATTTGAATAAAAAAGGAAGTTGAACAAAAATAAAAATGGAAGTTGCAGAAAATTAAAAATGAAAGTTCATTCAGGAACCCACTACACCTTAACGATCTATTTGGAAATTAAATAAAAAAGCAAGTTGAATAGAAATGTAAATTGAATAGAAATGTAAATTGAAGAAAAATAAAAATCAAAGTTGCATGAAATGAAAAATGGAAGTTCATTTCAGAAACCACTATTCCTTTACGATCTATTTGGAAATTAAATAAAAAGGGAAGTGGAATAGAAAAGTAACTTGAATAAAAGTAGAAGTTTAATAAAAATAAAAATGAAAGTTGCAGAAAATTAAAAATGGAAGTTCATTCAAGAAACCACTATACCTTAACGATCTATTTGGAAATTAAACAAAAAAGGAAATAAAATAGAAAAATAACTTGAATAAAAATGGAAGTTGAATAAAAATAAAAATGAAAGTTGCATAAAATTAAAAATGGAAGTTCAATCCAGAAACCACTATACCTTAACGATCTATTTGGAAATTAAACAAAAAAGGAAGTTGAGTAGAATAGAAACTTGAATAAAAAAGGAAGTTAAATAAAAATAAAAAAAGGAAGTTTCAGAAAATTAAAAATGGAAGTTCAATCAGGAAACCACTATACCTTAACGATCTATTTGGAAATTAAATAAAAAAGGCAGTTGAATAGAAAAGTAACTTCCATAAAAATAGAAGTCGAATAAAAATAAAAATGGAAGTTGCAGAAAATTAAAAATGGAAGTTCATTCAAGAAACCTGTCACGACCCCAAACCGCCCCTAGTAGTTTGGTGCCGTGATGGCCAGTAATCCGAGATTACCGAAAGCCAACTTTCAAAAACTTAAAACAATCAGAGTCTAATAAACGGGGCTCACAAATGCGGAAGCGATAAATCAATATACAAGTGGTCCATAAGAGCAGTGCATAAGTCCAATGAAATGGCATACATCTTTACAACTTGAATACAACAAAGAAAAATACGTATTACATCTTGATCAAAAGGCTTCTCGAGCCGACATATACAAAATACAGTGATTACAAGCCAAGAAGCATGATTTTCAAGATTCGCCGATGTAAAAGAAATGATATCGCCGACGTGAATACAAAACAAAGCCGACCAAAAATCAAGGATCCAAAACAGTCTTTCAAAAACACATCTAGGCGTCGCCGCCGTCCTGCTCATCACCTACATATATATAGAGAGGGGTGAGCTTGGATACTCAGTGAATGGTGCAAATAATAAAGGTTTTTGCATGAATATAGCCGAAGTCTTTCAAAACAAAACATGCCAAAACCATACGAATTTAGCTGAGGTCCTTACAGAACCAAAACACGTCAAAACTTTATCAAAACAAGGGATGGGCCATATTCATCTATCAAGTCTTACAAGTCTCAAGGGATGCTTATTGACATTGGCAAAACACATCAAAACCTTATCAAAACAAGGGATGAACCGTATTCATCTATCAAGTCTTACAAGTCTCAAGGGATGCTTACTGGCATCGACCAAACACAGATCGAAACCTTATCAAAACAAGGGATGAACCGTATTCATCTATCAAGTCTTACAAGTCTCAAGGGATGCTTACTAGCATCGGCAAAACACAGATCAAGCTTTCCGAACAAACAAACCCACGCGGTAAACCGTCAGTGGCAAAACAAAGACTGCACGATCCGTAATCGATTAGTCACAGGTACTGCGAAAGTTTATAGTCCTCCAGCACAAGGGACTTGTGTTACTTAAGCCCGTAGCTCTTTTTAACACGATGGTCTTGTGTTACTTAGGCCCGTAGCCCGCTTTAACACGATAGTCTTTCCAAGAAAGGACCGTATCCTTTTATACTTAGTGCTGCGAAAGTTTATAGTCCTCCTGCATAAGGGACTTCTCACGAACGACATCAAAACCAGGCTTATACTTCAAAACACGGCTATTCATTCATGCTTAACAAATACTTTCGTCAAAACAAGGCAAAACAAGATTTATCAAAATAGTATAACATAGCTTTATTAAAAACACCACTCACCTAGTTCTTCAGGTGTAGGCTCAAAGCAAAGATCAAGGTCCTACAATCACACGGCAATCACATTCTCAAAACAAGCTTTATTCATGCAAATGATCTCGGCATTCTCACCAAATCCAAGTCAATAACAAAGCAAAACATGCTGGGAGTTTTAACACTGCTTCCGTCTCATGAAAACACACTGGGTACCAACCAGGTCTTTGCCGAGGTCCTACACCTCCTTACCGAGGTGTGGTCCCGATGGCCTCATTCAAAAGCAAAGTCGAGAAACCTGGGTTTTCCCTTTGAAGAACATGATCATGAAGAAGACGAATGCAAAGATCATAACTTGTTACAAAAAATCTGAGATTTCATGCCATGAGTTCAAAACATGGACCTGGGTACCCGTACAAGAAGATCATGCAAGAACAAACACAAAAACATGGTTCTGGTTCCAAACTTTCGGATCAAAACGAGACTTTTCTTCAAGAACACATGAATACTATTTTTCTCTTCCAAAACCAACTTCAAATCGATGCATGACATGCAAAATAGATCCGATCATGCAATGCAGCTAGATGATCAATGAGAACAACAAGAGTAGGTTAAGATTCTTACCCCAAAGCTCGAATCTAACGGCTCAAACCTCGAAGATCTATTCTCACTCAAGAACTTCTCCTCCTTCCTCTAGAGCTTCTCTCTCTCTAAAGACAAAGATTTGAGACAAAATGATTTGTTTCTAGGTCTGCAGGCTGTCTTAACCTTCAGCTCGGACACGTGGCGCTATCGGGTTGGTTCAACTCAAAAGGTGGTTGATTGATAAGACAAGTCTATGACAAAGCGTACACAACAAGCTAAGGCAAGACACATCGTCAAGTAATAACATCGGCTAAGGTAAAAGCTCGGCAACAGGGTAACAAAGACATCGGCTAGGGAGGACGACACTTGACTAAGCTGTGCCACACCTTGGCCGGGGTGTGCCAGACCTCGGTCTAGGCCATACCTGCCCAAGGACAAGGATTACTAAGTACAAAACATCTCGGCAAACAAGGCCCGAGGTGAAGATGGGGGCTGACCAAGTGGTTCCAAAACAATTCTAAGTACAAAGGTTCAGAGGTGAACTAAGCTCAAGATGACCTCGGCTACACACCAAGCAAGGAACAAAATCATGCAAGCAATACTTAAACAAAACAAGGCAAGGCAAAACTTGCAAAACAACATAATAAGACAAGATCATGTATGAATGTATGCAAGTGTGACAAGAGTAAAGTGAGGGTTGCTACAGTCTACCCCCCTTAAAGAAGTTTGGTCCCCAAATTTAAATTACCTTGCTCTATAAACAACTCCGGATAACGGATTCTCACATCCACTTCCTTTTCCCACGTGGCTTCTATGCCGTAATGCTCCTTCCTTTCGACCTTTACCATTGGTATCGATTTGTTTCTCAACTGTCTCACTTGCCTGTCAATAATCCTCATTGGCTTCTCCTCGTAGCCCAAATCCTCATTAATCGTAATCCTAGAATGATCAATTATATGCAGTGGATCTCGGATGTACTTCCTCAACATCGAAACATGAAACACATTGTGGACTTGGCTTAAATCTGGCGGCAAAGCAAGTCTGTAGGCAACAGGGTTAATTCTCTCAAGAATCTCAAACGGTCCAATATACCGAGGTGCTAATTTACCTTTCTTTCCAAATCTTGAAACTCCTGTCATCGGCAAGATCCTCAAAAATACATGATCCCCAACCTCGAATTCTAGCTCCCTTCTCCTCTGGTCGGCATAACTCTTCTGTCAACTTTGCGCGGTCCTAATTCTCTGCTGAATGAGCTTAATCTTTTCGGTTGTTCTTTGAACTATCTCGGGGCCAATCAAAGCTGTATCTCCCACCTCGGTCCAACATGTCGGCGACCTGCACTCCCTTCCATACAAAGCTTCATACGGCGCCATTCTAATGTTGGCTTGATAACTGTTGTTGTATGCGAACTCTACTAATGGTAGATGCGATTCCCAACTTCCCTTGAAATCCAATACACACATTCTGAGCATGTCCTCAAGTGTCTGAATGGTTCTTTCCATTTGCCCATCAGTCTGGGGATGGAAAGCTGTGCTAAACCTCAACTCAGTCCCTAAGGCTCTTTACAGGCTCTGCCAAAATCTAGAAACGAATTTCGAATCTCGGTCTGATACAATGGACACTGGCACACCGTGAAGTCTAATAATCTCATTCATATACAGTTCGGCAAGTCGGTAAGCATTGAACGTAGTTTTAACTGGCAAGAAGTGTGCTGACTTAGTTAACCTGTCAACGATAACCCAAATTGAATCCATACCTCTTTGTGTCCTCGGCAAACCCACCACAAAATCCATGGAGATGTGTTCCCATTTCCACTCAGGAATTGACAAGGGTTGTAGAAGTCCTGCTGGTCTCTGGTGTTCTACCTTCACTTGCTGACAACACAGACACTGCAATACGAACTCAGCTATTTCTCTTTTCATATTTGGCCACCAGAAGGTCCGTTTCACATCTTGATACATCTTGGTGCTTCCTGGATGGACGGTAAATTTGGAGTTGTGGGCTTCTTGCAAAATCTTCCTTTTCAACTCTGGGATGTCGGCCACGCATAACCTTCCTTCAAACTTGAGCACTTGATTTTCGATGGTGTATCCTGATCTCGGCTTTGTGACAATCTCCTCGGCTATTTTCTTGAAGAATTTATCCTCCATCTGTCTTGTCTTTACCTTATCAACAATAGTCGGCTCCACTGCTATCATGGTCAAACACGCTAAATTTCCATCTGACTTCCTGCTCAAAGCGTCGGCCACGCTGTTAGCTTTACCTGGGTGATATTGAATTTGCATATCATAGTCTTTCAACAACTCAAGCCACCTTCTCTGTCTCAAATTCAATTCCTTCTGAGTGAACAGGTACTTTAAACTCTTATGATCTGTAAAAACCTGACAAGAAGATCCATACAAATAGTGACGCCAAATCTTCAAAGAAAATACCACGGCCACTAATTCTAAATCGTGGGTAGGATAGTTCTTCTCATGGGGTTTCAACTGACGAGATGCATAAGCTATAACCTTACCCCCTTGCATTAACACACAACCCAAGCCCTTATGTGAAGCATCGCTATAGATATGAAACTCTTCGTTACCTGATGGAAGTACGAATACTGGTGCTGTAACTAACCTCATCTTCAGTTCCTGGAAAGCTGACTCCCGATCTTTAGTCCATTCATACAGTGTTCCCTTCTTAGTCAATTGCGTCAATGGAATTGCAATCCTTGAGAAATCCTTCACAAACT
Organism: Camellia sinensis; assembly: GCF_055761805.1. NCBI lineage: Eukaryota > Viridiplantae > Streptophyta > Magnoliopsida > Ericales > Theaceae > Camellia > Camellia sinensis. The sequence goes on along the minus strand of NC_138962.1, from coordinate 6,663,084 downwards.
TCCTGTAATAACCTGCCAAACCCAGAAAACTACGAATCTCGGACACATTAGTCGACCTCGGCCAATTTACTACGGCTTTAATTTTGCTAGGATCAACTGAGATACCCTCTTCATTAATCACATGACCCAAGAATGAGATAGTAGGAAGCCAAAACTCACACTTGTTAAACTTAGCATACAATTTCCGGTCTCTCAAAATCTGTAAGGCAAGTCTCAAATGATTTTCATGTTCAGCTTTACTCTTGGAATAGATCAATATATCATCAATGAAGACAACTACAAACTCATCTAAATATGGCTTGAAGACTCTGTTCATTAAATCCATGAATGCAGCAGGGGCATTGGTCACTCCAAAAGGCATTACTAAAAACTCGTAGTGGCCATATCTTGTCCGAAAAGCAGTCTTCTCAACATCTTCGGCTTTAACTTTAAGCTGGTGGTAACCAGACCTAAGGTCAATCTTAGAAAAGACTCGTGCTCCTTGTAATTGGTCAAGCAAATCGTCAATCCTAGGTAATGGGTACTTGTTCTTGATAGTGACCTTATTAAGTTCTCTATAATCGATGCAAAGACGGAGTGTGCCATCCTTTTTCTTAACAAATAAAACAGGTGCTCCCCATGGTGAAGTGCTCGGCCTAATAAATCCCTTATCCAACAATTCTTGTAATTGCAGCTTCAATTCCCTAAGTTCAGCTGGGGCCATCCTGTAGGGTGTTTTGGAGATCGGCTGGGTTCCCGGCATGATATCAACAGTAAACTCTATCTCTCTATCGGCTAAGTGGCCAGGCAATTCATTTGGGAAGACGTCGGGGAATTCACTAACAACTGGGATGTCGGCTAAATTAACATTTCCATTCTGATCGCTCAGTATACTACACAAGTAGCCTCGACACCCTTTCTGAACTAACTTATAGGCTTTAATGGACGAAATCAAGTAAGGTGGGGGCACTATCCCCTTACCCTGGAAAATAACCTCGGCTAGGTTCGAGGGTCTCAGTGTGACACTTTTCGAAACACAATTAATAGATGCATGATTCGCGACTAACCAATCCATTCCCAGTATAACATCAAAATGAGTTATGTTCAGAGGCATTAAATCTACTAACAATTCAACATTCTCAATCACAACAACACATGCTCTATAGATGGATGCAACAATCATAGATCTCCCAGATGGAGTAGACACAGATAACACATAATCAAGGGGCTCTAGTTCTCTATCAATTTTCTCGGCAAATTTAGCAGACACAAAAGAATGCGTAGAACCCGAATCAATAAACACATAGGCATTTTGGGAGCAAATTAGGAGTATACCTGACACCACTGTCTCACATTCTGAGTGTCCCCTGGTACTAGCGCAAATACTCTGCCCTGTCTCATCTGCCCTTTTCCAACATTACCCTTCTGGACGGAACCCGAGGTGTTCTCACCTTTCTTGTTGTTATCTGCCTTTGTCTTAGGGCAATCTTTCACATAATGACCCATTTCGCCACATTCATAACAAGCTCCAGATGTCCGATGGCAGATCCCGAAATGTTGCTTCCCACAATCCGAACACGTCGGCTTAGCACTACTTTCTCGCCTTAGGTTACCAGCACTGCCCATGTTCGTCTTCTTCTTGGTGCCCAGCTGTGCTCGGCGATTGTCATAGTTCTGTCTCTTCCGCTGGTTCTCCCCCGAGCTCTGGTATTGATTCAGGTTAGCTTCGGCCTGAATGGCTTTGTCCAACACTTCGGCATAAGTCGGGATATTGTGCAAGTTAACCCGGTCTTGAATCGGTCTGCGAAGCCCACTCTCGAACTTCCTGGCCTTCATGTATTCATCGTTGGCCATGTGAGGTGCAAATCTTGCCAATTCAGTAAAAGTGCGGTCGTATTCCGCCACTGTCCTGTTGCCTTGCGTCAAGGTCTGAAATTCGGTAGCTTTGTGGTTTCGAACACTTAGGGAAAAGTGTTTGTTGTAGAATAACTCTAAGAATCGGGTCTAGGTCTGGATTGCTTTCTCGAACCATCATCCACCATCTGCGAGCGTCATCATCTAAGGTGAATGCTGCCAACGTCACCTTCTGAGCGTCGGTGCTAGGAAAGATCTCGAACAACTTTTCCATTTCTAAAACCCACGCCTCAGCCTTCATTGGCTCTATACCCCCAGAGAATCTCGATGGTTTCATCTTCTTGAACTCCCTGATCAAAGCTATCGTGCCATCCCCATATAAGGCTGGCTACGGGGGAACTTGCGGCACTGGAGGGGGTGGAGGCGGAACTACATTTCGGCCGTTGGTCTGCTCGGCCTGAGTCGACATAGCACTAGCGTATTGCTGTCTTGTTTGCCTCAACTCGCGGGCCAAACCTTCAACTAATCTTTCCAGTCTGTCCAATCTGTCTTCGGCCTGATCCCGGCTAATTGGAGGTCTACCTCTCCTCATGATGCTATGAGCATGCAAAGTGTGACTTTAAAACAAATAAGCAAATAACCACGTAGGCAAGTAACAAATAGGTATGTCAAGACAATGCACACCTCGTTCAAATAGCAAGTACCATGATGCAAATCCTAACATCTTTCTAAGGGAAATCCTATGCTCTTTAGGACTCAAAGTGTGTGAATAACGTATACTGAGGAACTTGTGCTCTGATACCATTCTGTCACGACCCCAAACCGCCCCTAGTAGTTTGGTGCCGTGATGGCCAGTAATCTGAGATTACCGAAAGCCAACTTTCAAAAACTTAACACAATCAGAGTATAACAAACGGGGCTCACAAATGCGGAAGCGATAAATCAAAATACAAGTGGTCCATAAGAGCAGTGCATAAGTCCAATGAAATGGCATACATCTTTACAACTTGAATACAACAAAGCAAAATACGTATTACATCTTGATCAAAAGGCTTCTCGAGCCGACATATACAAAATACAGTGATTACAAGCCAAGAAGCATGATTTTCAAGATTCGCCGACGTAAAAGAAATGATATCGCCGACCTGAATACAAAACAAAGCCGACCAAAAATCAAGGATCCAAAAACAGTCTTTCAAAAACACATCTAGGCGTCGTCGTTGTCCTGCTCATCACCTACATATATATAGAGAGGGGTGAGCTTGGATACTCAGTGAATGGTGCAAATAATAAAGGTTTTTGCATGAATATAGCCGAAGTCTTTCAAAACAAAACATGCCAAAACCATACGAATTTAGCCGAGGTCCTTACAGAACCAAAACACGTCAAAACTTTATCAAAACAAGGGATGGACCGCATTCATCTATCAAGTCTTACAAGTCTCAAGGGATGCTTACTGACATCGGTAAAACACATCAAAACCTTATCAAAACAAGGGATGAACCGTATTCATCTATCAAGTCTTACAAGTCTCAAGGGATGCTTACTAGCATTGGCCAAACACAGATCGAAACCTTATCAAAACAAGGGATGAACCGTATTCATCTATCAAGTCTTACAAGTCTCAAGGGATGCTTACTGGCATCGGCAAAACACAGATCAAGCTTTCCGAACAAACAAACCCACGCGGTAAACCGTCAGTGGCAAAACAAAGACTGCACGATCCGTAATCGATTAGTCACAGGTACTGCGAAAGTTTATAGTCCTCCAGCACAAGGGACTTGTGTTACTTAAGCCCGTAGCTCTTTTTAACACGATAGTCTTGTGTTACTTAGGCCCGTAGCCCGCTTTAACACAATAGTCTTTCCAAGAAAGGACCGTATCCTTTTATACTTAGTGCTGCGAAAGTTTAGAGTCCTCCAGCACAAGGGACTTCTCAAGAACGACATCAAAACCAGGCTTATACTTCAAAACACAGCTATTCATTCATGCTTAACAAATACTTTCGTCAAAACAAGGCAGAACAAGATTTATCAAAACAGTATAACATAGCTTTATTAAAAACACCACTCACCTAGTTCTTCAGGTGTAGGATCAAAGCAAAGATCAAGGTCCTACAATCACACGGCAATCACATTCTCAAAATAAGCTTTATTCATTCAAATGATCTCGCATTTTCACCAAATCCAAGTCAATAACAAAGCAAAACATGCTAGGAGTTTTAACACTATTTTCGTCTCATGGAAACACACTGGGTACCAACCAGGTCTTTGCCGAGGTCCTACACCTCCTTGCCGAGGTGTGGTCCCGATGGCCTCATTCAAAAGCAAAGTCGGGAAACCTGGGTTTTCCCTTTGAAGAACATGATCATGAAGAAGACGAATGCAAAGATCATAACTTGTTACAAAAAATCTGAGATTTCATGCCATGAGTTCAAAACATGGACCTGGGTACCCATACAAGAAGATCATGCAAGAACAAACACAAAAACATGGTTCTAGTTCCAAACTTTCGGATCAAAACGAGACTTTTCTTCAAGAACACATGAATACTATTTTTCTCTTCCAAAACCAACTTCAAATCGATGCATGACATGCAAAATAGATCCGATCATGCAATGCAGCTAGATGATCAATGAGAACAACAAGAGTAGGTTAAGATTCTTACCCCAAAGCTCGAATCTAACGGCTCAAACCTCGAAGATCTATTCTCACTCAAGAACTTCTCCTCCTTCCTCTAGAGCTTCTCTCTCTCTAAAGACAAAGATTTGAGACAAAATGATTTGTTTCTAGGTCTGCAGGCTGTCTTAACCTTCAGTTCGGGCACGTGGCGCTATCGGGTTGGTTCAACTCAAAAGGTGATTGATTCATAAGACAAGTCTATGACAAAGTGTACACAGCAAGCTAAGGCAAGACACATCGGCAAGTAATAACATCGGCTAAGGTAAAAGCTCGGCAACAGGGTAACAAAGACATCGGCTAGGGAGGACGACACTTGACTAAGCTGTGCCACACCTTGGCTGGGGTGTGCCACACCTCGGTCTAGGCCATACCTGCCCAAGGACAAGGATTACTAAGTACAAAACATCTCGGCAAACAAGGCCCGAGGTGAAGATGGGGGCTGACCAAGTGGTTCCAAAACAATTCTAAGTACAAAGGTTCAGAGGTGAACTAAGCTCAAGATGACCTCGGCTACACACCAAGCAAGGAACAAAATCATGCAAGCAATACTTAAACAAAACAAGGCAAGGCAAAACTTGCAAAACAACATAATAAGACAAGATCATGTATGAATGTATGCAAGTGTGACAAGAGTAAGGTGAGGGTTGCTACAAAACCACTATACCTTAACGATCTATTTGGAAATTAAATAAAAAAGGAAGTTTAATAGAAAAATAACTTGAATAAAAATTGAAGTTGAATAAAAATAAAAATGAAAGTTGCATAAAATTATAAATGGAAGTTCAATCCAGAAACCACTATACCTTAACGATCTATTTGGAAATTAAATTGAAAAGGATGTTGAATAGAAAAGAAACTTGAATAAAAAAAGAAGTTGAATAAAAATAAAAATAGAAGTTGTAGAAAATTAAAGTTGGAAGTTCATTCAAGAAACCACTATACCTTAACCATCTATTTGGATATTAAATAAAAAAGGAAGTTGAATAGAAAAATAACTTGAATAAAAATGCAAGTCGAATAAAAATAAAAATGGAAGTTCATTCAAGAAACCACTACACCTTAACGATCTATTTGGAAATTAAATAAAAAAGGAAGTTGAATAGAAAAGTAACTTCAATAAAAATAGAAGTTGAATAAAAATAAAAATGAAAGTTGCATGAAATGAAAAATGGAAGTATAGCGATCCCGGTATTCCCTGTTGTTGTTTAACTGTAATCCGGACTCGGTTCCGTAGATTCGTTGTTGTCCTATCCTCATTTCTATCCCTTACTCTTTGTGTTAGAGTTTTGGGTTGTGTTGGGCAAGTTGGGAATAATTTGGCCGTGTTTTAAAACTTAGAATTTTTGCCCAGGTTTTGGTATCTCCGCTCGAGCAGGCGATTTGACGCTCGAGCGGGATTTTGTTGTTGCCTTTCCGCTCGAGCGGCAGTTTGGACGCTCGAGCGTGAATTTCCTTCTCTCAGCATTTTGGACGTCTGCAGAAAATTCTGGGAGAGTGCATCCGGCGCTCGAGCGGATCTTTGGACGCTCGAGCGTGAACTTGTGTCTGACGCTCGAGCGGGGTGTTGTACGCTCGAGCGGACCTGTTTTTATATCAGTCCGTGAAATCACTTTTTTGATCACTTTTTGATCTCCTTTCTCTCTCTTACTTTTTCAAAACCTTCATTGGAGAGCACCTCACTCTAAAACCTAACTTCTCTCTTAGGATTGATCTAGTTAGAGTGTTTTCCTACCCTTTGGCCTTTGTAAAAGTTGTGTTGATCGTCGAGGGCTTCGTTTTGATCCGAGAAATTTGGGATTTGGAGCACTTCCGAGTTTTGCTCTTCTTCTCCTTGAGTTCTACATTTGAGGTAGGGATTTCCTTGTTCTTTTTCAATGCTTCGTCTATAGATAGACATGTGGTAGTTTTGTATTGCATGAAAACCATACCTATGTTGGGTTTGTTTGAAAATCATGAGGGAATCTAGAGTTGGTTGATTAAAAATGGATTTATTGTCTTTGGTTGTTCATTGGTCTATTTGTGGCGTAAAATAGCATGTTGTTGTTAAAATATAGAAAAGCCCTAATGTATATGGGTCATGATAAATTAAAAGAGGGGTTTTGTTCTTTGGGCAAATACTTGTGTAATTTGGGTCTTAATGAGGTCTTTGTTGTTTATCGTTGTTGATTGAACCTTTTCGGTCAATGTTGAGAAAGAGGGAGAAAAACCCTAACTTAATAATTATGACTTAATTTGCATAATTAATTTGGAAGGTTATGAAAGGAATGGAATTGGTTTTGGGAAATGAGAAAAGTGTTTTTGGAATAAGTGGGGGAAAATGTTGATTTGGAAAATTATGAAAGTTGATTTTGAAAGTGAAGAATGAAACTTTAACTCTATGTGAGTCATAGAAAATAAATATGGGAATTGGATTGTTGTATTATGCATGTTGAGTGCACCTATTTGGGGGAATTGATTTGTAGCTGCCATGCTTGGGTTGTTGTTGGGTTTGGGATCTCATGATAATTGAGTTTGTTAATAGATGTACGATATATATGCATCTAGAGGCTTTGTCCTTGGTCATCGGTGGAGGATGACGTGGTTGTGTTGAATTGTCGCGTATGCATTATACCATTATTGATTGAACATCGTATGTAATGAAGTGCTGAGATACATTATATATATGTATGCTTGCTTGGGAGGAGGTAGTTATGTGTTCATACACTTTAACACATTGCTTGCATCTTGATGGTTTGTGTATATGTGTTATACATGTTGATTATGCCCTGTTGTGTTGGGTTGGTGGTGTTATACCTTGCGCTAAGAATCAGAGGTACCGTGACCTTCCAGCTAGCGCCTGGAGAACTGACTGCGCTGAGAATATAAGGCACCATACCTTTCCAGCTAGCGCCTGGTAAACTGGCATGTTGTTGTGAGAGGTGTATCCTTGGCTTACAACGCACATAGCTAGTAGAGCAAAGTTTTGTTGTTGATATTTCAGTGTGTCTGGGAATATCATGGATTGTGTCAGTTACAGTTTTGGAGGGCCGAGTTGCCTCATTGTTTTATCTTACGCATGTTGGTGAGTTGTTATCTCCCTTTTTATAACGGTGCATGTATAGATTTGTTTGTGTTAGGAAGAAGCCAAAATGTCATTTTGTCTTTTGGAAAGTGTGAAGGAGAACGGATATTTTTAAAGAAATATATATTTGGAAAAGACATATCTGTGTATGTTTGGAAAATGGAAGAGAGTAGTGGGCTTAGTGAAATTATTTCCTAAGGTATTGTTAATGTTATGAAAGATCGGGAACAGGGGATTAAAGAAAAAAAAAAGAAAGATGAATCGCCTATGGCGTTGATTGAAATGGTTGCTTTCAAGGAAAGTGCATACTTATGTATATTTTGTATAAACTATCACATTACTATTCTAGTATGAGACTGAGCATTCATGATCATAGCTATCTGTATGTTGTTATTGTTGAGGGCCATGTTGAGATCCCTACTGGACTATATGCTCATCCCACGTTGTTGAAAATTTTTCAGGTGTTTAACAGGATGTGCTACATGATTTGGACATTCTTATTTGTTGGCCACGGGGCCTCTTTGTTGTAGGCGGAATGCCATATATGAAAAAGGGTTGTACCCTTCATTTGATTACTTAATGTTGTAAGCCTGAGGGCAACTTATTCAGAATACTCATGTAGTATTTAATTAGCATTCGAAAGAGAGAGTTGTTGTTCACTCCTTTTAGTTGAACATTTGAGTTTATTTCCGCATGTTATCTCTGAAATTGAATTAAGTTAAAGAACTTGGTATTGACTTCGAGTAATAAAAAGTGGGGCGTGACAGGAAGTTCATTCCAGAAACCACTATACCTTAACGATCTATTTGGAAATTAAATAAAAAAGGAAGTGGAATAGAAAAGTAACTTGAATAAAAATGGAAGTTGAATAAAAATAAAAATGAAAGTTGCATAACATTAAAAATGGAAGTTCAATCCAGAAACCATTTTACCTTAACGATCAATTTGGAAATTAAATAAAAAAGGAAGTTGAATAGAAAAATAACTTGAATAAAAATGGAAGTTGAATAAAAATTAAAATGGAAGTTGCCGAAAATAAAAAATGGAAGTTCATTCAAGAAACCACTATACCTTAACGATCTATTTGGAAATTAAATAAAAAAGGAAGTTTAATAGAAAAGTAAATTGAATTAAAAAGGAAGTTGAACAAAAATAAAAATGAAAGTTGCAGAAAATTAAAAATGGAAGTTCATTCAAGAACCCACTATACCTTAATGATCTATTTGGAAATTAAATAAAAAAGGAAGTTGAATAGAAAAGTAACTTCAATAAAAATAGAAGTAGAATAAAAATAAAATGAAAGTTGCAGAAAATTGGAAATGGAAGTTCAATCCAGAAACCACTATACCTTAACGATCTATTTGGAAATTAAATAAAAAATGAAGTTGAATAGAAAAGAAACTTGAATAAAAAAGGAGGTTGAACAAAAATAAAAATGGAAGATGCAGAAAAATTAAAATGGAAGTTCATTCAAGAAACTACTATATCTTAACGACATATTTGGAAATAAAACAAAAAAGGAAGTTTAATAGAAAAGTGAATTGAATGAAAATGGAAGTTGAATAAAAATAAAAATGAAATTTGCATAAAATTAAAAATGGAAGTTCATTTAAGAAACAACTATACGTTAACGATCTATTTTGAAATTAAATAAAAAAAGGAAGTTGAATAGAAAAGTAACTTGAATAAAAATGGAAGTTGCAGAAAATTAAAAATTGAAATTCATTCAAGAAATCACTATACCTTAACGATCAATTTGGAAATTAAATAAAAAAAGAAGTTGAATAGAAAAGTAATTTGAATGAAAACGGAAGTGGAATAAAAATAAAAATTAAAGTTGCATAAAATTAAAAGTGAAAGTTCAATCTAGAAACCACCATACCCTAACAATCTATTTGGAAATTAAATAAAAAAGGTAGCTGAGAAGAAAAGAAACTTGATTAAAAAAGGAAGTTAAATAAAAATAAAAATGAAAGTTGCAGAAAATTAAAACTGGAAGTTCATTAAAGAAACCACTATACCTTAACGATCTATTTGGAAATTAAATAAAAAAGAAAGTTTAATAGAAAAGCAAATTGAATAAAAATGGAAGTTGAATAAAAATAAAAATGAAAGTTGCATAAAATTATAAATGGAAGTTCAATCCAGAAACCACTATACCTTAATGATCTATTTGGAAATTAAATAAAAAAGGATGTTGAATAGAAAAGAAACTTGAATAAAAAAAGAAGTTGAATAAAAATAAAAATGGAAGTTGTAGAAAATTAAAATTGGAAGCTCATTCAAGAAACCACTATACCTTAACCATCTATTTGGATATTAAATAAAAAAGTAAGTTGAATAGAAAAATAACTTGAATAAAAATGCAAGTCGAATAAAAATAAAAATGGAAGTTGCAAAAAATTAAAAATGGAAGTTCATTCAAGAAACCACTATACCTTAACGATATATTTGGAAATTAAATAAAAAAGGAAGTTTAATACAAAAGTAAATTGAATAAAAATGGAAGTTGAATGAAAATAAAAATGAAAGTCGCATAAAATTAAAAATGAAAGTTCAATCCAGAAACCATTTTACCTTAACGATCTATTTGGAAATTAAATAAAAAAGGAAGTTGAATAAAAAACATAACATAAATAAAAATGGAAGTTGAATAAAAATAAAAATGGAAGTTGCAGAAAATTAAAAATGGAAGTTCATTCAAGAAACCACTATACCATAACGATCTATTTGGAAATTAAATAAAAAAAGAAGTTTAATAGAAAGGCAAATTGAATAAAAACGGAAGTTGAATAAAAATAAAAATGAAAGTTGCATAAAATTATAAATGGAAGTTCAATCCAGAAACCACTATACCTTAACGATCTATTTGGAAATTAAATAGAAAAGGATGCTGAATAGAAAAGAAACTTGAATAAAAAAAGAAGTTGAATAAAAATAAAAATGGAAGTTGCAGAAAATTAAAATTGGAAATTCATTCAAGAAACCACTATACCGTAACCATCTATTTGGATAAAAATGCAAGTTGAATAGAAAAATAACTTGAATAAAAATGGAAGTTGAATAAAAATTAAAATGGTAGTTGCCGAAAATAAAAAATGGAAGTTCATTCAAGAAAGCACTATCTATTTTGAAATTAAATAAAAAAGGAAGTTGAATAGAAAAATAACTTATATAAAACTAGAAGTTGAATAAAAATAAAAATGAAAGTTGCATAAAATTGGAAATGGAAGTTCAATCCAGAAACCACTATACCTTAACGATCTATGTGGAAATTAAATAAAAAAGGAAATTGAATAGAAAAGTAACTTCAATAAAAATAGAAGTTGAATAAAAATAAAAATGAAAGTTGCAGAAAATTGGAAATGGAAGTTCAATCCAGAAACCACTATACCTTGACGATCTATGTGGAAATTAAATAAAAAAGGAAGTTGAATAGAAAAGAAACTTGAATAAAAAAGGAAGTTGAACAAAAATAAAAATGGCAGTTGCAGAAAATTAAAAATGGAAGTTCATTTAAGAAACCACTATACCTTAACGATCTATTTGGAAATTAAATAAAAAAGGAAGTTGAACAGAAAAATAACTTGAATAAAAATAGAAGTTGAATAAAAATAAAAATAGAAGTTGTACAAAATTAAAAATGGAATTTCATTCAAGAAACCACTATACCTTAACGATCTATTTGGAAATTAAATAAAAAAGGAAGTTGAATAGAATAGTAAACTGAATAAAAATGGAAGTTCAATAAAAATAAAAATGAAAGTAGCATAAAATAATAAATGGAAGTTCAATCTAGAAACCACTATACCTTAACGATATATTTGGAAATTAAATAAAAAAGGAAGTTGAATAGAAAAGAAACTTGAATAGAAAAAGAAGTTGAATAAAAATAAAAATGGAAGTTGCAGAAAATTAGAATTGGAGGTTCATTCAAGAAACCACTAGATCTTAACCATCTATTTGGATAGTAAATAAAAAAGGAAGTTGAATAGAAAAATAACTAGAATAAAAATGCAAGTCGAATAAAAATAAAAATGGAAGTTGCAAAAAATTAAAAATGGAAGTTCATTCAAGAAACCACTATACCTTAACGATCTATTTGGAAATTAAATAATAAAAAAGTTGAATAAAAAAATAACTTGAATAAAAATGGAAGTTGAATAAAAATGAAAATGGAAGTTGTAGAAAATTAAAAATGGAAGTTCATTCAAGAAACCACTAAACCTTAACGATCTATTTTGAAATTAAATAAAAAAAGTAGTTTAATAGAAAAGTGAATTGAATAAAAATGGAAGTTGAATAAAAATAAAAATGAATGTTGTATAAAATTAAAAATGGAAGTTCAATCATGAAACCATTTTACCTTAACGATTTATTTTGAAATTAAATAAAAAAGGAAGTTGAAAAGAAAAATAACTTGAATAAAAATGGAAGTAGAATAAAAATTAAAATGGAAGTTCATTCAAGAAACCACTATAGCTTAACGATCTATTTGGAAATTAAATAAAAAAGGAAGTTTAATAGAAAAGTAAATTGAATAAAAATGAAAATTGAATAAAAAGAAAACTGAAAGTTGCATAAAATTAAAAATGGAAGTTCAATCCAGAAACCACTATACCTTAACGATCTATTTGGAAATTAAATAAAAAAGGGAAGTTGAATAGAAAAATAGTTTGAATAAAAATCGAAGTTGAATAAAAATTAAAAATGAAAGTTGCAGAAAATTGAAAATGGAAGTTCAATCCAGAAACCACTATACCTTAACGATCTATTTGGAAATTAAATAAAAAAGGAGTTGAATAGAGAAGAAACTTGAATAAAAAAGGAGGTTGAACAAAAATAAAAATGGAAGTTGCAGAAAATTTAAAATGGAAGTTAATTCAAGAAACCACTATACCTTAACGATCTATTTGGAAATTAAATAAAAAAGGAAGTTGAGTAGAAAAGACACTCGAATAAAAATGGAAGTTAAATAAAAATAAAAATGGAAGTTGCAGAAAATTAAAAATGGATGTTCATTCAAGAAACCACTATACCGTAACGATCTGTTTTGAAATTAAATAAAAAAGGAAGTTGAATAGAAAAGTAACTTCAATAAAAATAGAAGTTGAATAAAAATAAAAATGAAAGTTGCATAAAATTGGAAATGAAAGTTCAATCTAGAAACCACTATACCTAAACGATCTATTTGGAAATTAAATAAAAAAGGAAGTTGAATAGAAAAGAAACTTGAATAAAAAAGGAGGTTGAACAAAAATAAAAATGGAAGTTACAGAAAATTAAAAATGGAAGTTCATTCAAGAAACTACTATACCTTAACGATCTATTTGGAAATTAAACAAAAAAGGAAGTTGAGTATATAGAAACTTGAATAAAAAAGGAAGTTAAATAAAAGTAAAAGAGGAAGTTTCAGAAAATTAAAAATGGAAGTTCAATCAGGAAACCACTATACCTTAACGATCTATTTGGAAATTAAAGAAAAAAGGCGGTTGAATAGAAAAATAACTTCAATAAAAATAGAAGTCGAATAAAAATAAAAATGGAAGCTGCAGAAAATTAAAAATGGAAGTTCTTTCAAAAAACCACTATACCTTAACGATCTATTTGGAAATTAAATAAAAAAGGAAGTTTAATAGAAAAGTGAATTGAATGAAAATGGAAGTTGAATAAAAATAAAAATGAAATTTGCATAAAATTAAAAATGGAAGTTCATTCAAGAAACAACTATACGTTAATGATCTATTTCGAAATTAAATAAAAAAGGAAGTTGAATAGCAAAGTAACTTGAATAAAAATGGAAGTTGCAAAAAATTAAAAATTGAAATTCATTCAAGAAATCAATATACCTTAACGATCAATTCGGAAATTAAATAAAAAAAGTAGTTGAGTAGAAAAGTAAATTGAATAAAAACGGAAGTGGAATAAAAATAAAAATTAAAGTTGCATAAAATTAAAAATGAAAGTTCAATCTAGAAACCACTGTACCTTAACAATCTATTCGGAAATTAAATAAAAAAGGAAGTTAAATAAAAATAAAAATGAAAGTTGCAGAAAATTAAAAATGGAAGTTCATTAAAGAAACCACTATACCTTAACGATCTATTTGGAAATTAAATAAAAAATGAAGTTTAATAGAAAAGCAAATTGAATAAAAATGGAAGTTGAATAAAAATAAAAATGAAAGTTGCATAAAATTATAAATGGAACTTCAATCCAGAAACCATTATACCTTAACGATCTATTTGGAAATTAAATAAAAAAGGATGTTGAATAGAAAAGAAACTTGAATAAAAAAAGAAGTTGAATAAAAATAAAAATGGAAGTTGCAGAAAATTAAAATTGGAGGTTCATTCAAGAAAGCACTATACCTTAACCATCTATTTGGATATTAAATAAAAAAGGAAGTTGAAAAGAAAAATAACATGAATAAAAATGCAAGTCGAATAAAAATAAAAAAGGAAGTTGCAAAAAATTAAAAATGGAAGTTCATTCAAGAAACCACTATACCTTAACGATCTATTTGGAAATTAAATAAAAAAGGAAGTTGAATAGAAAAATAACTTGAATCGAAATGGAAGTTGAATAAAAATTAAAATGGAAGTTGCCGAAAATAAAAAATGGAAGTTCATTCAAGAAACTACTGTACCTTAACGATCTATTTGAAAATTAAACAAAAAAGGAAGTTTAATTGAAAAGCAAATTGAATAAAAATGGAAGTTGAACAAAAAAAAAAAATGGAAGTTGAACAAAAAAAAAAATGGAAGTTGCAGAAAATTAAAAATGGAAGTTCATTCAAGAACCCACTATACCTTAACGATCTATTTGGAAATTAAATAAAAAAGGAGGTTGAATAGAAAAGTAACTTCAATAAAAATAGAAGTTGAATAAAAATAACAATGAAAGTTGCAGAAAATTGGAAATGGAAGTTCAATCCAGAAACCAATATACCTTAACGATCTATTTGGAAATTAAATAAAAAAGGAAGTTGAATAGAAAAGAAACTTGAATAAAAAAGGAGGTTGAACAAAAATAAAAATGGAAGTTGCAGAAAATTTAAAATAGAAGTCCATTCGAGAAACCACTATACCTTAACGATCTATTTGGAAATTAAATAAAAAAGGAAGTTGAGTAGAAAAGACACTCGAATAAAAATGGAAGTTAAATAAAAATAAAAATGGAAGTTGCAGAAAATTAAAAATGAATGTTCATTCAAGAAACCACTATACCGTAACGATCTATTTTGAAATTAAATAAATAAGGAAGTTGAATAGAAAAGTAACTTCGATAAAAATAGAAGTTGAATAAAAATAAAAATGAAAGTTGCATAAAATTGGAAATGAAAGTTCAATCCAGAAACCACTATACCTTAACGATCTATGTGGTAATTAAATAAAAATGAAAGTTGAATAGAAAAAAAACTTGAATAAAAAAGGAAGTTGAACAAAATGAAAAATGGAAGTTGCAGAAAATTAAAAATGGAAGTTCATTGAAGAAACCACTATACCTTAACGATCTATTTGGAAATTAAATAAAAAAGGAAGTTGAACAGAAAAATAACTTGAATAAAAATAGAAGTTGAATAAAAATAAAAATGATTGTTGCATAAAATTAAAAATGGATGTTCAATCCAGAAGCCATTTTACCTTAACGATCTATTTGAAAATTAAATAAAAAATGAAGTTGAATAGAAAAATAACTTGAATAAAAATGGAAGTTGAATAAAAATTAAAATGGAAGTTGCCGAAAATAAAAAATGGAAGTTCATTCAAGAAACCACTATACCTTAACGATCTATTTCGAAATTAAATAAAAAATGAAGTTTAATAGAAAAGTAAATTGAATAAAAATGAAAGTTTAATAAAAATAAAAATGAAAGTTCAATCCAGAAACCACTATACCTTAACGATCTATTTGGAAATTAAATAAAAAAGGAAGTTGAATAGAAATGAAACTTGAATAAAAAAAGAAGTTGAATTAAAATAAAAATAGAAGTTGTAGAAAATAAAAAATAGAAGTTCATTCAAGAAACCACTATACCTTAACGATCTATTTGGAAATTAAATAAAAAATGAAGTTGAGTAGAAAAGACACTTGAATAAAATTGGAAGTTAAATAAAAATAAAAATGGAAGTTGCAGAAAATTAAAAATGGATGTTCATTCAAGAAACCACTATAACTTAACGATCTATTTGGAAATTAAATAAAAAAGGAAGTTGAATAAAAAAGTAACTTCAATAAAAATAGAAGTTGAATAAAAATAAAAATGAAAGTTGCATAAAATTGGAAATGGAAGTTCAATCCAGAAACCACTATACCTTAACGATTTATTTGGAAATTAAATAAAAAAGGAAGTTGAATAGAAAAGAAACTTGAATAAAAAAGGAATTTGAACAAAAATAAAAATGGAAATTGCAGAAAATTAAAAATGGAAGTCTTTTCAAGAAACCACTATACCTTAACGATCTATTTGGAAATTAAATAAAAAAGCAAGTTGAATAGAAAAGTAAATTGAATAAAAATGGAAGTTGAAGAAATAGTAAAATGAAAGTTGCATGAAATTAAAAATGGTAGTTCATTCCAGAAACCACTATGCCTTAACCATCTATTTGGAAATTAAATAAAAAAGAAAGTTGAATAGAAAAGTAAATTGAATAAAAATGGAAGTTGAAGAAATAGAAAAATGAAAGTTGCATGAAATTACAAAATGGAAGTTCATTCCAGAAACCACTATACCTTAACGATCTATTTGGAAATTAAATAAAAAAGGAAGTTGAATAGAAAAGAAATTTGAATAAAAAAGGAAGTAGAACAAAAATAAAAATGGAAGTTGCAGAAAATTAAAAATGGAAGTTCATTCAAAAACCCACTATACCTTAACGATCTATTTGGAAATTAAATAAAAAAGAAAGTTGAATGGAAAAGTAACTTCAATAAAAATAGAAGTTGAATAAAAATAAAAATGAAAGTTGCACGAAATGAAAAATGGAAGTTCATTCCAGAAACCACTATACCTTAACGATTTATTTAGAAATTAAATAAAAAAGGAAGTGGAATAGAAAAGTAACTTGAATAAAAGTTGAAGTTGAATAAAAATAAAAATGAAAGTTGCAGAAAATTAAAAATGGAAGTTCATTCAAGAAACCACTCTGCCTTAACGATCTATTTGGAAATTAAACCAAAAAGGAAGTAAAATAGAAAAATAACTTGAATAAAAATGGAAGTTCAATAAAAATAAAAATGAAAGTGGCATAAAATTAAAAATGGAAGTTCAATCCATAAACCACTATACCTTAACGATCTATTTGGAAATTAAACAAAAAAGAAAGTTGAGTAGAAAAGAAACTTGAATACAAAAGGAAGTTAAATAAAAATAAAAAAGGAAGTTTCAGAAAATTAAATGTCACGACCCCAAACCGCCCCTAGTAGTTTGGTGCCGTGATGGCCAGTAATCCGTAATTACCGAAGGCCAACTTCCAGAGTTCACACACAATCAGAGTATATGTATAGGGGGCTCACAAATGCGGAAGCAATAATTCAAAATACAAGTTGTCCATAAGAGCTGTGCATAAGTCAAATGGAATGGCATACATCTTTACGTAGCTTTAAAACTTGAATACAAAAGTACAAAAATACATCTTGGCAAAAGGCTTCTCAAGCCGACATAAATATAACACATGAAATACAAATCATGAATACATAATCTTCAGATTGCCGACATCCTCAAAGCCGACATAACATGCATACAACACACACATCTCGGCGTAGCCGACTTCTTGCTTGATACCTACATATATACATAGGGAGGGTGAGCTTGGATACTCAGTGAATGGTACAAGTAATAAAGGGGTTAAATGAATGATTCCCGAGGTCTTTCAAAACAATACATAATATATCTTGTCAAAACCATACGTATCATAGCTTGTACAAAACATGAGATAAATCTTGTTCATCAAACTTGATCTAGCAAAACTTACATACTTAACATGCGTCAAATCTTATAACATAACCTCGGCGTAACCTTCCAGCACGAGGGACTTGTGTTACTTAGGCTCGTAGCCCGCTTTAACATCATGGAGCTCGTGTTACTTAGGCCCGTAGCCCGCTTTAACACGATAGTCTTTCCAAGAAAGGAACGTATCCTTTTATACTTAGTGCTGCGAAAGTTTAGAGTCCTCCAGCACAAGGGACTATCCGAGAAGGTCATCAAAACGAAGCTTACTTGATAACTTGTCATTCAAAACAAAGCTTACTTGATAACTTGTCATTCAAAACAAAGCTTACTTGATAACTTGTCATTCAAAACAAAGCTTACACTTGATACATAAAATAGGGATATCATTCATGCTTAACAAATACTTTTATCGAAACAAGGCAAAGTTTTATCAAAACCTTAAGAACATAACTTCATTAAAAATACCACTCACTTTAGTTCTTGGGACGTCGGGGTCACGACAAAGGTCCAAGTCCTACAAACACATGGCAAAGCATACTGAACATACTTCTCAAAACAAGTCTCACATGCATGGGAATGATCTCGGGAAAACATGCTAGAAGTCAAAACACTATTTTACATGTCAGGAAGACATGCTGGGTACCAACCAGGTCTAAGCCGAGGTCCTACACCTCCTTGCCGAGGTGTGGTCCCGGTGGCCTCATTCAAAAACAAAGTCGGGAAAACCTGAGTTTCCCTTTGAAGAACATGAAGAACATGATGAACATGATCATGAGAAAGATGAATGCAAGATCGTAACTTGTTACAAAAATCTGGGATTTCATGCCATGAGTTCGAAAACATGGACCTGGGTACCCATACTTGAAAATCATACGAAGACAAACACAAAAACATGGATCTAGGCATGAGCCTTCGGATCAAAACATGACTTTTCTTGAAGAACACATGAATGCCATTTTCTCTTTCTAAAACCGAACTTCAAAGCAATGCATGGCTTACAAATCTTATTCAATCATGCAATGCAATAACATAAACATAGAGAACAACATGAGCAGATCAAGAATCTAACCTTAGAACACGGATCTAACGGTCCGATCTCTAGGGATCAAGCTTGGAAATCTGCTCTCTCTCAAGAACTCTTCTTCCTCTCCTAGAGCTTCTCTCTCCTCTTCAAAACAAGTATACAACAAAATGATGGGTTCTCTCTCTCTATCGGCTGACTTAACTCTCAGCTCAGACACGTGGCAACGGCTGGTTGGTTCTCTTCAAAAAGGTGATAGATTGACAAGACAAGGCAATGACAAAGCGTATCTAACAAGCTACTCGGAATGGCACTCCGGCAAGTGGTGACATCGGCTAAGGACAAGGCTTCGGCAACTAAGGTGACAATTATAGCGATCCCAGCTTTTCCTTCCTTTGTATACTGTATTCTAGACTTGATTCCGTGGACTTGTTTTTGTATCATTATTGTTTCTAGCCTTTACTCTTTGTATTTGAGTCTTGGGTTGTGATGGGCAGGTTTAAAACAGGTTGGTTGCACTTTAAAACCAAAAGTTGATGCCCAGATTTTGACCTTTACGCTCGAGCAGAAGTTTTAACGCTCGAGCGGGCTCTTCGTTATTGTTTATCCGCTCGAGCGGGAGTGTTGACGCTCGAGCGTGGTTTTCCATCTCCCAGTACTTTACTCTGCAGTTAGTCCGCTCGAGCGGTAGTTTTTACGCTCGAGCGTGATCTCTTGTTTTTGTTCTCACGCTCGAGCGGAGAGTTTTACGCTCGAGCGGATATCATCGCCTGCAAAACTTCTGGAAGTGTGCAATCGACGCTCGAGCGGCTCTTTTCACGCTCGAGCGTGAGTCTGTGTCTGACGCTCGAGCGGGGTGTTTCACGCTCGAGCGGGGAGTCGACTACATCAGTCCGTGATTTCACTTTTTGGATCACTTTTTGACCTACTTTTCCTTTCTTAACTTTTATAAACCGCCCCTTGAGAGTCTCTCTCTCTCTCTCTCTCTAAACTTGTCTTCTCTCTAAGAATTGATCTACCTAGGGTGAGTATCTAACCTTGGTCCTTTATTAAAAAGTTAGTATAGCGACCCCGGTCTTTTCTCTTTAGATTATTGTATCCGGACTTAGGCTCCGTAGATCCTGTCATTATTTATTGGTTGTTGTTGTCCTTTAATCTCTTTGTATTTGAAGTATAGGTTGTGTTGGACGGGTCTGGTACAGGTTGGTTGAATTTTGATGCCAATAGGTGATGCCCAGATTTTGGCCTTCACGCTCGAGCGGAGGTTTTAACGCTCGAGCGGGCCCTTCGTTGTTGCTTATCCGCTCGAGCGGGAGTTTTGACGCTCGAGCGGGATTTTCCATCTCCCTGTATTTTGCTCTGCAGTTCTTCCGCTCGAGCGGTAGTTTTTACGCTCGAGCGTGATCCCTTGTTTTTGCTCCTCCGCTCGAGCGGGGAGTTTGACGCTCGAGCGGGTGCAGCGCCTGCAAAACTTCTGAAAGGGTGCAATCGACGCTCGAGCGGCTTTCTTCACGCTCGAGCATGATTCTGTGTCTTACGCTCGAGCGGGGCTTTCTACGCTCGAGCGTAGAGTCGACTACATCAGTCCGTGATTTCACTTTTCTGATCACTTTTTGACCTACTTTTCATCTCTTAACTTTTAAAAAACCGCCCCTTGAGAGTTTCTCTCTCTACTCTTACCTTCTCTCCAAGATTTGATCTATTCCTTGTGGTCTTCTACCCTAGTTCTTTTGGAAGAAAGGTAGAGCTTCGCGAGATCTTTCTTTTAATCTGAAAAAGAGAGGATTCGGAGCACTTTGGATTTTGGGTCACCATCTCCATCTTCTCTATTTTAGTTGTGATCTTCAAGGTAGGGATTTCCTACTCTATTTTATAAGCTTTGTTCTAAGTTTTGGTATTTCAAGATGTTGGGGTTACTTAGATAATTTTGGGAAAAACCCTAGTTGTATTAATTAATTAATTTGTAAAATTAATTTAAGGGAATTGGGGAATTTGGTTAAATTCATGAAATTGATGAATTCTTTGATTAAATGGTGTAGTTGGATGATTTAAATCACTCACCTATTGAATTGTTGATATATTTATTTCCAGTCTAGAAATAACTGTTTTGGGCTATCGGTGGAGAATAGTCGTGATTGTTGTAGACATTGCATGTGGATTAGGAATAACTGAAACTAATCACATTGGTTAAGTCATTAATTTTGACTATTGCATTGATACAGAAAATACGTGTATTGATTGAGCATTGCATTTGCATACATTGTTTTGTGTGGGAGGAGATAGGGGATGTACTCCACGGTTTAGGGGAAGATAGGGGATGGACCTCTAAACCGGATTTTTGTTTGGGAGGAGATAGGGGATGGACTCCATTAGCACCATTTTTATGTGTGCTTATTATATTGAAGTATTTTTACATGATTATTGATACAGCACTAAAATGTGTATCAAATGGGAAGTATGAAGTGTTTTGACATGAGCATGAGTCTCGTTTGTTTTGTTGATATTGGAAGTAATGTGAATATGATATACAATTCACTGTTGTAAGTTGGCCAGGTTCTGAGCCATGTTGATAATAATGGAAAGTGAAATGTGTCTTAGACATTAGTGTCATGAGACTGTTTAACGATAAAATTGATTATCTTAGTTAACCATCTATTGAATGCTATAGCTTTATTCAATGCTTATATTTGGTTTAGTATTTTTCTACTGGGCTGTGGCTCACCCTTTATGGGAACATCATTTTCAGGTTCAGGTGATAAGCTACCTCCACGGACTTAGCCTGGAAGGATTTGATGTTTGGGATTTTGAAGACTTGTCTTTAGTTATATGTTTTATTTTGTTATTTTTGAGATTTCATGTAAACATTCAAGCTTAGGGCTTAACTTGTAAATGAGTTAGTACTCATCCCTTTTGTGTCCAAGTGTTAGCTTGGAAAGATGTAAGCCCTTAGGGCATTTATTTTGATGTTGCAAGATGTTACATGTGATGTCTTTCAATAGTAATACTCTGATGAATGAATGAACAAATTGTTTTCTTTAAATAATGCATGTCTATGATATACATATAATGGGTTTATTTTGAGGGCGTGACAACTTGGTATCAGAGCGTACCGGGTTTGAATACTTTGGGTACGTGGGAAGTGATTAGTATCACAATGGGTTCGTCTCGTTTGATAGAGACTTAGTGTAATGTTATATGCTTACGTGATAACATGTTTATGTGACTATGTGGGTATGGAATGTAGTTTCTAGGATGGTGATTTGACCCTTGAGTTTCTAGTAGTCTTGTTGGAAAGGCACCTGATCACTGCTGCTTCCAACCGGAACTATAGTAACGCTTCGGGACTATTATTATCCAGGAATGAAATTCGTAGGTGCTTATGTGATTATGTGCTTACGTGGAATGAATTATTTTTGTCCGATGCATTAGGACGCGAGTGTTTAGTTTCGGCACATTTATTAATGTGCTAACGTCTTTGTTTGTTTCCTTTATTAGGATGTCAGGGCAAGGACGAGGACGCGGTAGGCGTGGTAGGCCGGGTAGGCAGGAGGTGCCTGTGCCAGAGGAGATTCCGGCAGTTCATGAGGGAATTGGCCAGGCCAATGTGGCCGAGCCAATAGGCCAGCAGGCTATGGGCGCTTTAGCCCGAGAGATAGCAGGGGCATTCAGGGAGTCAGTAGGCATTCTTAGGGCTGAGAATCAAGCCCAGGTTGTTGTTGCGGATGCAGGACCTTCCTTTCTGAAGAGGGAGTTCTTCCGGTCTAATCCGGATGAATTTGTGGGTGATCCTAAAGAGCCGCTTAAGGCAGACGAATGGCTCGAACAGACAACGAAGACGTTTGAGATGCTTGGCATCGAAGACGAGGGGTTGAAGGTGACCTTGGCATCATTCCAGTTGAAGGGGGATGCGGGTCAGTGGTGGAAGTTCACTAAGGGGCGTATAGGAGGTACATGGGAGGCTTTTGTGAATGCTTTCCAGGAAAAGTTCTTATCTCCAGCAGTTAGGGAGAAGCTGAGAGACCAGTTCTGCCAGCTTAAGCAGTCGAGTTCTTCAGTGGCCGAGTTTGAGGCTGCATTTACTAGTTTATCCAGGTTTGCACCTGAATTGGTGGCGTCTGAGGAACGCCGTTGTATTGAGTTTGAGAGGAAGTTGAGGCGTGGCCTCAAGCTGAGAGTTGGGGGAACTATGATTCGGGATTATGGGCGTTTGGTTGATGCTGCAGCCCACATGGAAATCATGATGCAGGAGGAGGAGGAAGGACAGAAGGGCTCCAAGAGGAGTCAGGATGGTCAGAGTGATGGTAGGAGACAGAAGGGTTTTAATCCCCAACAGTCTCAGAGTAGCTTTTCTAGATCAACTTTTCCTGTGCCGAGTGCTAGTTCGGGGAAAGGCAGTCAAGGAGGCATTACCTGCTTCAAGTGTGGCCAGCTGGGCCACAAGTCTCCAGCTTGTCCTCAGAGGGGAGGAGTGCAGAGAGCAGCATCATCTTCGGCTCGATCTCAGAGCCAGAGTCAGGGTAGAGGCCAGCCACTCTCGTGTTATCAGTGTGGTCAGCCAGGGCATATGAAGAGGTATTGTCCGCAGTTGGGTGGCACACCTGGTGCATCTGGTTTGAGGCAGATTCAGGGTCAACAGCCAGCTTAGTCGGGTCAGGCCTCGAGGGCCAATCAGGGGGCTTCATCGTCTCAGTCGGTGCAACAATCGTATGCTCCTAGGGGTGAGCAGGTTGATCAGAGGTCATCTGGGCGCGTGTATGCTGTTACCGCGCAGGATCTTGTACCGGCTCCATCTGTTGTGAGAGGTACTTTTTTGTTTTGCAACTCGGTTGCTAATGTTTTGATTGATACGGGTGCATCTCATTCCTTTGTGTCTGCTGCATTTGCATCTGTTTTGGAGTTGGAGTTAGCACCGTTAGCATCTCCTATTTGTGTAGTGTCGCCTCTTGGGGGTGAATTGATTTTGAAACACGGTGTTAGGGGTTGTGATATAGAGGTTGATTACCATAGAATCCCATTTTCCTTTGTAGTTATGCCTATGAGAGGTTTCGATGTTATTTTGGGTATGGACTGGTTATCGTCATACCGGGCAGTTATTGATTGCTACCGCCAGAGAGTCACTTGTTGTACCGTGAATGGTGAGTGTTTTCATTTTCTGGGGGACCGTGTTGGTAGTGTTTTGCCACCGGGGTATGTTCCGCGGGGACGGAGTGAGCTTAGTGGTCTACTTGCTAACCTTTCGATTAGTGAGGACGGTGAGACTCAGATTGTGTTGCCAAGGGTGGTGTGTGAGTACTCGGACGTTTTTCCCGAGGATCTTGTTGGTTTGCCACCGCATCGAGAGATTGAATTCTCTATTGACTTAGTGCCCGGCACGGCGCCGATTTCTATGGCACCCTATCGTTTTGCCCCAGCTGAGTTAGTTGAGTTGAAGATCCAACTCCAGGAGTTGCTAGATAAAGGCTTTATACGTCCTAGTGTTTCGCCTTGGGGAGCACCGGCCCTCTTTGTTAAAAAGAAAGGTGGTGCTTTGAGACTTTGTATAGATTACCAGAAATTGAATCGGGCTACGGTTAAGAATAAGTACCCTATGCCCCGTATAGATGATCTGTTCGATCAGTTGAAAGGTTCCCGTTGTTTCTCGAAGATAGACTTGAGATCAGGTTATCATCAGTTGAGAGTCAGGGAGGAGGATATTCCAAAGACGGCATTCCGTACGCGGTATGGCCACTATGAGTTTTTGGTGATGCCATTTGGGCTCACCAATGCACCGGCAGTATTTATGGATTTGATGAACCGGATATTCCGGGAATTTCTAGATCGTTTTGTAGTCGTCTTCGTGGACGACATTCTTATCTATTCACCTTCAGAGGAAGAGCACGAGGAACACTTGAGGGTGGTGCTTGATTTACTTAGAGCCCATCAGCTTTATGCTAAGTTTGGGAAGTGTGAGTTCTGGCTAGAGGAGGTGAAGTTCTTAGGCCATGTAGTTTCTAGGGAAGGGGTGTCTGTTGATACATCCAAGACAGAGGCAGTACAAGATTGGGTACAGCCTAAGAGTGTGTTTGAGATCCGCAGTTTTCTGGGATTAGCTGGGTATTATCGCCGGTTTGTAAGAGATTTCTCCAGATTAGCTTCGCCTTTGACTAGATTGACTCGGAAGGGAGTCAAATTTGCTTGGAGTGAGACTTGTGAAAAGTCGTTCCAGGAGTTGAAAGTTAGACTGACCACTGCTCCAGTCTTGATTATTCCGGAGAGAGGGTTGGGTTATGCAGTCTATTGTGACGCCTCACGAGAGGGTCTTGGTTGTGTGTTGATGCAAGAGGGGAAAGTGGTTGCCTATGGCTCACGTCAGTTGAAAGTTCACGAGAAGAATTACCCTACGCATGACTTAGAGTTAGCAGCTGTGATATTTTCCTTGAAGATTTGGAGACATTATCTTTACGGTGAGAGGTTCGAGGTATTCTCGGATCATAAGAGTCTGAAATATCTGTTCACACAGAAAGACTTGAACTTAAGGCAGAGGAGGTGGATGGAATTTATTGAGGATTATGACTTTGAATTGCATTATCATCCGGGAAAGGCCAATGTGGTGGCCGACGCCCTTAGCAGGAAACCTGTTGGTGACATAGCTAGTATAGCCATCCGAGAGTGGGAGATGTTAGGTGCACTTGGAGAGTTTGATTTGCTTCTGGGCGAATCCGTTGAGGCTGCGGCCTTGTTTTCTGTTGTTGCGCAACCTACACTTGTGACTCGAGTGTTAGAGGCTCAGAGGGGCGACCTTGAGGTAGAATCCCTCCGTGAGAAGATTTCTGGTGGGAAGGTTGAGAAAGGTTTGACGGTGTATCCCGACCTGAGTGTGAGATACCGAGACCGTCTGTTTGTGCCGGAGTCTCATCGAGAGGAGGTACTCCGAGAGTTTCATCATTCACGCCTTGCGGTGCATCCGGGAGGTACTAAGATGTATCGGGATTTGGGTCGCCAGTTTTG
Organism: Camellia sinensis; assembly: GCF_055761805.1. Taxonomy (NCBI): domain Eukaryota; kingdom Viridiplantae; phylum Streptophyta; class Magnoliopsida; order Ericales; family Theaceae; genus Camellia; species Camellia sinensis. Next base: position 6,637,546 of record NC_138962.1, on the reverse strand, counting down.
GTGGCGGGGTATGAAGAGAGATGTGGCAGCTTTCGTATCTAAGTGCCTTACTTGTCAGCAAGTGAAGGCCGAACATCAGAGGCCAGCGGGTTTGTTGCAACCCTTGCCTATTGCCGAGTGGAAGTGGGAGCATGTCACTATGGACTTCGTTGTAGGTCTTCCGAGGACTCAGCGGGGCAGTGATGCTATTTGGGTGGTTGTAGACCGGTTGACTAAGTCGGCGCACTTCATTCCTATGCGCGTTAGAGATTCAGTAGATCATCTTGCCGACTTGTATATTCGGGACATAGTGAGGTTACACGGGGTTCCAGTGACGATCGTTTCAGATAGAGACCCTCGTTTTACTGCCAGATTATGGCAGAGCTTGCAGAGCGCCTTAGGTACTAAGTTGACCTTTAGCACAGCTTATCATCCTCAGACTGATGGGCAGTCGGAGCGTACTATTCAGATCCTTGAAGATATGCTTCGGGGTTGTGTTCTTGACTTTAGCGGGTCGTGGGAGAGGCACTTGCCATTAGTGGAGTTTGCCTACAACAACAGCTTCCAGTCTAGTATCGGTATGGCACCGTTTGAGGCCTTATACGGCCGACCGTGTAGGTCTCCTGTTTGTTGGGCCGAGGTGGGTGATGCACCTCTGTTGGGTCCGGAGTTAGTGAGGGAAACGACGGAGAAGGTTGAGCTTATCCGTAAGAGGCTTGTTACAGCCCAGAGTCGTCAGAAATCTTATGCCGACCGTAGGAGGAGACCTTTGGTGTTTGAGGTGAGTGATCATGTCTTTTTGAAGATATCACCAAGACGGGGATTGATGAGGTTTGGGAAGAGCGGGAAGTTGTCCCCTCGATTTATTGGCCCTTTTGAGATCCTTGAGAGGATTGGCGAGGCTGCTTATCATTTAGCTTTACCACCGCAGTTGTCCGGAGTACATGACGTGTTTCATGTGAGTATGCTTCGGAAGTATGAACCGGATCCATCACATGTATTGGATTGGACCGATTTAGTAGTTGACGAGGATGTCTCGTATGAGGAGAGACCGGTTAGAGTTTTGGATAAGCGGGATCAAGTCTTGCGAGGCAAGACCATTTCTTTGGTTAAAGTTTTGTGGAAACATCATGGTGTGGAGGAAGCCACTTGGGAACGTGAGTTGGAAGTCCGCGAAAAATATCCGGACATGCTTATCGATTTGTAATCTTGTATGTAGATTTTGTAATATGGTCGAACTTTAGAGCTTTATATATATATGTCTTAAGCTGTAAAACATTGTGAATGTTTTGGTTAATGGAAATATTTTGGAACTTGTCTCGAAATGGAAGTTTAATGGAACATTGTATATGTTGAATATATTGAAAATCCTTCAAATTGAAAGAAAATTGCATAGTGTTAATGCAGGTTGAAATATATGTTTGTTTTGCATACTGTGGCATGCCTCTTAGTTAAGAGATGGAATGGCCGGTGTTGGGTCAAGTTGTTTATTATTGAGTTAACATATTGTTGGAATTTGAGAAAACTTGTTTTTAAAACCTTGTGCTTAATTTCGGGGACGAAATTCTTTTAAGGGGGGGAGGTTATAGCGACCCCGGTCTTTTCTCTTTAGATTATTGTATCCGGACTTAGGCTCCGTAGATCCTGTCATTATTTATTGGTTGTTGTTGTCCTTTAATCTCTTTGTATTTGAAGTATAGGTTGTGTTGGACGGGTCTGGTACAGGTTGGTTGAATTTTGATGCCAATAGGTGATGCCCAGATTTTGGCCTTCACGCTCGAGCGGAGGTTTTAACGCTCGAGCGGGCCCTTCGTTGTTGCTTATCCGCTCGAGCGGGAGTTTTGACGCTCGAGCGGGATTTTCCATCTCCCTGTATTTTGCTCTGCAGTTCTTCCGCTCGAGCGGTAGTTTTTACGCTCGAGCGTGATCCCTTGTTTTTGCTCCTCCGCTCGAGCGGGGAGTTTGACGCTCGAGCGGGTGCAGCGCCTGCAAAACTTCTGAAAGGGTGCAATCGACGCTCGAGCGGCTTTCTTCACGCTCGAGCATGATTCTGTGTCTTACGCTCGAGCGGGGCTTTCTACGCTCGAGCGTAGAGTCGACTACATCAGTCCGTGATTTCACTTTTCTGATCACTTTTTGACCTACTTTTCATCTCTTAACTTTTAAAAAACCGCCCCTTGAGAGTTTCTCTCTCTACTCTTACCTTCTCTCCAAGATTTGATCTATTCCTTGTGGTCTTCTACCCTAGTTCTTTTGGAAGAAAGGTAGAGCTTCGCGAGATCTTTCTTTTAATCTGAAAAAGAGAGGATTCGGAGCACTTTGGATTTTGGGTCACCATCTCCATCTTCTCTATTTTAGTTGTGATCTTCAAGGTAGGGATTTCCTACTCTATTTTATAAGCTTTGTTCTAAGTTTTGGTATTTCAAGATGTTGGGGTTACTTAGATAATTTTGGGAAAAACCCTAGTTGTATTAATTAATTAATTTGTAAAATTAATTTAAGGGAATTGGGGAATTTGGTTAAATTCATGAAATTGATGAATTCTTTGATTAAATGGTGTAGTTGGATGATTTAAATCACTCACCTATTGAATTGTTGATATATTTATTTCCAGTCTAGAAATAACTGTTTTGGGCTATCGGTGGAGAATAGTCGTGATTGTTGTAGACATTGCATGTGGATTAGGAATAACTGAAACTAATCACATTGGTTAAGTCATTAATTTTGACTATTGCATTGATACAGAAAATACGTGTATTGATTGAGCATTGCATTTGCATACATTGTTTTGTGTGGGAGGAGATAGGGGATGTACTCCACGGTTTAGGGGAAGATAGGGGATGGACCTCTAAACCGGATTTTTGTTTGGGAGGAGATAGGGGATGGACTCCATTAGCACCATTTTTATGTGTGCTTATTATATTGAAGTATTTTTACATGATTATTGATACAGCACTAAAATGTGTATCAAATGGGAAGTATGAAGTGTTTTGACATGAGCATGAGTCTCGTTTGTTTTGTTGATATTGGAAGTAATGTGAATATGATATACAATTCACTGTTGTAAGTTGGCCAGGTTCTGAGCCATGTTGATAATAATGGAAAGTGAAATGTGTCTTAGACATTAGTGTCATGAGACTGTTTAACGATAAAATTGATTATCTTAGTTAACCATCTATTGAATGCTATAGCTTTATTCAATGCTTATATTTGGTTTAGTATTTTTCTACTGGGCTGTGGCTCACCCTTTATGGGAACATCATTTTCAGGTTCAGGTGATAAGCTACCTCCACGGACTTAGCCTGGAAGGATTTGATGTTTGGGATTTTGAAGACTTGTCTTTAGTTATATGTTTTATTTTGTTATTTTTGAGATTTCATGTAAACATTCAAGCTTAGGGCTTAACTTGTAAATGAGTTAGTACTCATCCCTTTTGTGTCCAAGTGTTAGCTTGGAAAGATGTAAGCCCTTAGGGCATTTATTTTGATGTTGCAAGATGTTACATGTGATGTCTTTCAATAGTAATACTCTGATGAATGAATGAACAAATTGTTTTCTTTAAATAATGCATGTCTATGATATACATATAATGGGTTTATTTTGAGGGCGTGACAGTTAGAGTGGGTTGAGGGCTTCGTTTTAATCTGAGAAACTTGGGATTTGGAGCACGTTGGTCTTTGGTCTTCATCTCCATCTTCTCCATTCGGGTTATTTTCTTCAAGGTAGGGATTTCCTACTCCATCCTATAAGTTTTGTTCTAAGTTTTGGTATTTTGATATGTTGGGAGTACTTTGGTAATTTTGGGAAAAACCCTAGTTGTATTAATAAGTTAATTTGTATAATTAATTTAAGGAAATTGGGAAATTGGTTAAATGCATGAAATTGTGGAATTCATTGATTAAATGGTGTAGTTGGATAATTAAAATCACTCACCTATTGAATTGTTGATATATTTATTTCCAGTCTAGAAATAACTGTTTTGGGCTATCGGTGGAGGATAGTTGTGTTTGTTGTAGACATTACATGTGGATTAGGGAAAATTGAAACTAATCAAATGGTTTAAGTCATAAATTTAGACTATTGAATTAATACAGAAATTACATGTATTGATTGAGCATTGCATATGCATATTGTTTGGGAGGAGATAGGGGATGTACTCCACGGTTTAGGGGAAGATAGGGGATGGACCTCTAAACCGGATTTTGTTTGGGAGGAGATAGGGGATGGACTCCATTAGCATCACTATTATGTGTGCTTATTATATTGAAGTGTTTTTACATGTTATTGATACAGCACTATAATGTGTATCAAACGGGAAGTATGAAGTGTTTTAATATGAGCCTGAGTCTCATTTGTTTTGTTGATATTGAAAGTAATGTGAATATGATATATAGTTCACTGTTGTAAGTTTGGCCAGGTTCTGAGCCATATTGATAATAATGGAAAGTGAAATGTGTCTTAGGCATTAGTGTCATGAGACTGTACAATGATACAATTGATTATCTTAGTTAACCATCTATTGAATGCTATAGCTTTATTCAATGCTTATATTTGGTTTAGTATTTTTCTACTGGGCTGTGGCTCACCCTTTATGGGAACATCATTTTCAGGTTCAGGTGATAAGCTACCTCCAAGAACTTAGCTTGGAAGGAATTGGAGTTGAAGACTCCGTTTAGTTTAGTTGTTATTTATTTATTTGATATTACATGTAAACATTCAAGCCTAGAGCTTTACCTGTATTTGGGTTAGAACTCATATTTTGTATCCAAGTGTTGGCTTGGAAAGATGTTAGCCCGTAGGGCATTTAATTTGATGTTACATGTAATGCTTTTATTTAGTAATACTCTGATGAATGAATTAATGAATTGTTTTCTTTAAATATCGCATGTCAATGATATATATATATATATATATATATATATATAATGGGTTTATTTTGAGGGCGTGACAACTTGGTATCAGAGCGTACCGGGTTTGAATACTTTGGGTACGTGGGAAGTGATTAGTATCACAATGGGTTCGTCTTGTTTGATAGAGACTTAGTGAAATGTTATATGCTTATATGATAACATGTTTATGTGATTATGTGGGTATGGAACGTAGTTTCTGGGATGTTAATTAGACCCTTGAGTTTCTAGTAGTCTTGTTGGAAAGGCACTTGATCAATGCTGCTTCCAACCGGAACTATAGTGACGCTTTGGGACTAGTATCATCCAGGAATGAAATTCGTAGGTGCTTATGTGATTATGTGCTTATGTGGAATGAATTATTGTTATTCAATGCATTAGGACGCAAGTGTTTAGCTTCGGCACATTTATTAATGTGCTAACGTCTTTGTTTTCTTTATTAGAATGTCAGGACGAGGACGAGGGCGCGGTAGGCATGGTAGGCCGGGTAGGCAGGAGGTGCCTGTGCCAGAGGAGGTTCCGGCAGTACAGGAGGGAGTTGGCCAGGCCAATGTGGCCGAGCCAGTAGGCCAGCAGGCTATGGGCGCTCTAGCCCGAGAGATAGCAGGGGCATTCAGGGAGTCGATAGGCATTCTTAGAGCTGAGAATCAAGCTCGGGTTGTTGTTGCGGATGCAGGACCTTCCTTTCTGAAGAGGGAGTTCTTCCGGTCTAACCCGGATGAATTTGTGGGTGATCCTAAAGAGCCACTTAAGGCAGATGAATGGCTCGAATAGACAACGAAGACGTTTGAGATGCTTGGCATCGAAGACGAGGGGTTAAAAGTGACCTTGGCATCTTTCCAGCTGAAGGGGGATGCGGGTCAGTGGTGGAAGTTCACTAAGGGTCGTATAGGAGGTACATGGGAGGCTTTTGTGAATGCTTTCCAGGAGAGGTTCTTATCTCCAGCAGTTAGGGAGAAGCTGAGAGACCAGTTCTGCCAGCTTAAGCAGTCGAGTTCTTCAGTGGCCGAGTTTGAGGCTGCATTTACTAGCTTGTCCAGGTTTGCACCTAAGTTGGTGGCATCTGAGGAACGCCGTTGTATCGAGTTTGAGAAGAAGTTGAGGCGTGGCCTCAAGCTGCGAGTTGGGGGAACTATGATTCGGGATTATGGGCGTATGGTTGATGCTACAGCCCACATGGAAATCATGATGCAGGAAGAGGAGGAAGGACAGAAGGGCTCCAAGAGGAGTCAGGATGGTCAGAGTGATGGTAGGAGACAGAAGGGTTTTAATCCTCAACAGTCTCAGGGTAGTTTTTCTAGATCGACTTTTCCTGTGCCGAGTGCTAGTTCGGGGAAAGGCAGTCAGGGAGACATTACCTGTTTCAAGTGTGGCCAGTTGGGCCACAAGTCTCCAGTTTGTCCTCAGAAGGGAGGAGTGCAGAGAGCAGCATCATCTGCGGCTCGATCTTAGAGCCAGAGTCAGGGTAGAGGCCAGCCACTCTCGTGTTATCAGTGTGGTCAGCCAGGGCATATGAAGAGGTATTGCCCGTAGTTGGGTGGCACATCTGGTGCATCTGGTTTGAGGCAGATTCAGGGTCAGCAGCCAGCTCAGTCGGGTCAGGCCTCGAGGGCCAATTAGGGGGCTTCATCGTCCTAGTCGGTGCAGCAATCTTATGCTCCTAGGGGTGAGCAGGTTGATCAGAGGTCGTCTGGGCGCGTGTACGCTGTTACCGCGCAGGATCTTGTGCCGGTACCATCAGTTGTGAGAGGTACCTTCTTGTTTTGCAACTCGGTTGCTAATGTTTTGATTGATACGGGTGCATCTCATTCCTTTGTGTCTGCTGCATTTGCATCTGTTTTGGAGTTAGAGTTAGCACAGTTAGCATCTCCTATTTGTGTAGTGTCACCTCTTGGGGGTGAATTGATCTTGAAACAAGGGGTTAGGGGTTGTGATATAGAGGTCGCCGATCATAGACTTCTGTTTCCTTTTGTAGTTATGCCCATGAAGGGCTTTGATGTTATTTTGGGTATGGACTGGTTATCGTCATACCGGGCAGTTATTGATTGCTACCGCCAGAGGGTCACTTGTTGTACCGTGAGCGGGGAATGTTTTCATTTTCTGGGGGACCGGGTTGGTAGTGTTTTGCCACCGGGGTATGATCTACGAGGGCGGAGTGAGCTTAGTGGTCTACTTGCTAGCTTTGAGAGTGGTGAGTGTAATGAGACCCAGACTATGTTGCCAAGAGTGGTTTGTGAGTACTCGGATGTCTTTCCCGAGGATCTTGCTGGTTTGCCACCGCATCGAGAGATTGAGTTCTCTATTGACCTTGTGCCTGGCACGGTGCCGATTTCTATGGCACTTTATCGTTTTGCCCCAGCTGAGTTAGTTGAATTGAAGATCCAACTCCAGGAGTTGCTAGATAAGGGCTTTGTACGTCCTAGTGTTTCGCCATGGGGAGCACCGGCCCTCTTTGTTAAAAAGAAAGGTGGTGCTTTGAGACTTTGTATAGATTACCGGAAATTGAATCGGGCTACGGTTAAGAATAAGTACCCTATGCCTCGTATAGATGGTCTGTTCGATCAGTTGAAGGGTTCCCGTTGTTTCTCGAAGATAGACTTGAGATCGGGTTATCATCAGTTGAGAGTCAGGGAGGAGGATATTCCGAAGACGGCATTCCGTACGCGGTATGGCCACTATGAGTTTTTGGTGATGCCATTTGGGCTCACCAATGCACCGGCAGTATTTATGGATTTGATGAACCGGATATTTCGGGAATTTTTAGATCGTTTTGTAGTTGTCTTCGTGGACGACATCCTTATCTATTCACCTTCTGAGGAGAAGCACAAGAAACATTTGAGAGTGGTGCTTGAGTTACTTAGAGCCCATAAGCTTTATGCTAAGTTTGGGAAGTGTGAGTTCTGGCTAGAAGAGGTCAAGTTCTTAGGCCATGTAGTTTCTGGGGAAGGAGTATCTGTTGATACATCCAAGACTGAGGCAGTGCAAGATTGGGCACAGCCTAAGAGTGTGTTTGAGATCCGCAGTTTTCTGGGGTTAGCTGGGTATTATCGCCGGTTTGTGAAGGATTTCTCCAGGTTAGCTTCACCTTTGACTAGATTGACTCGGAAGGGAGTCAAGTTTGTATGGAGTGAGACTTGTGAAAAGTCGTTCCAGGAGTTGAAAGTTAGACTGACCACCGCTCCAGTCTTGATTATTCCGGAGAGAGGGTTGGGTTATGCAGTCTATTGTGACGCCTCACGAGAGGGTCTGGGTTGTGTGTTGATGCAAGAAGGAAACGTAGTTGCCTATGGCTCACGTCAGTTGAAAATTCACGAGAAGAATTACCCTACGCATGATTTAGAGTTAGCAGCTGTGATATTTGCCTTGAAGATTTGGAGGCATTATCTTTATGGTGAGAGGTTCGAGGTATTCTCGGATCATAAGAGTCTGAAATATTTGTTTACACAGAAAGACTTGAACTTGAGGCAGAGGAGGTGGATGGAGTTTATTGAGGATTATGACTTCGAGTTGCATTATCATCCGGGGAAGGCCAATGTGGTGGCTGATGCCCTTAGCAGGAAATCTGTTGGTGACATCACTAGTATAGCCATCCGGGAATGGGAGATGTTGGGTGCACTTGGGGAGTTTGATTTACTTCTGGGCGAATCCGTTGAGGCTGCGGCCTTGTTTTCTGTTGTTGCACAGCCTACACTTGTGACTCGAGTGTTAGAGACTCAGAGGGGTGACCTTGAGGTAGAATCCCTCCGTGAGAAGATTTCCGGTGGGAAAGTTGAGAAGGGTTTGACGGTGTATCCCGACCTGAGTGTGAGATATCGAGACCGTCTGTTTGTGCCGGAGTCTTGTCGAGAGGAGGTACTCCGAGAGTTTAATCATTCACGCCTTGCGGTGCATCCGGGAGGCACTAAGATGTATCGGGATTTGGGTCGCCAGTTTTGGTGGCAGGGTATGAAGAGAGATGTGGCAGCTTTCATGTCTAAGTGCCTTACTTGTCAGCAAGTGAAGGCCGAGCACCAAAGGCCAGCGGGTTTGTTACAACCCTTGCCTATTGCCGAGTGGAAGTGGGAGCATGTCACTATGGACTTCGTTGTAGGCCTTCCGAGGACTCAGCGGGGTAGTGACGCCATTTGGGTAGTTGTAGACCGGTTGACTAAGTCGGCGCACTTCATTCCTATGCGCGTAAGAGATTCGGTAGACCATCTTGCCGACTTGTATATTAGGGACATAGTGAGATTGCACGGGGTCCCAGTGACGATCGTCTCGGATAGAGATCCTCGTTTTACTGCTAGGTTGTGGAAGAGTTTGCAGAGTGCCTTGGGCACCAAGTTGACCTTTAGCACGGCTTATCATCCTCAGACTGACGGGCAGTCCGAGCGCACTATTCAGATCCTTGAGGATATGCTTCGGGGTTGCGTTCTAGACTTTAGTGGGTCGTGGGAGAGGCACTTGCCGTTGGTGGAGTTTGCCTACAACAACAGTTTTCAGTCTAGTATCGGTATGGCACCGTTTGAGGCCTTGTACGGCCGACCGTGTAGGTCTCCAGTTTGCTGGGCCGAGGTGGGCGATGCACCTTTGTTGGGTCCGGAATTGGTAAGGAAAACGACGGAGAAAGTTGAGCTTATCCGTAAGAGGCTTGTTACAGCCCAGAGTTGTCAGAAATCCTATGCCGACCGTAGGAGGAGACCTTTGGTGTTTGAGGTGGGTGATCATGTCTTTCTGAATGTATCACCTAGGCGGGGAGTGATGAGGTTCGGGAAGAGCGGGAAGTTATCCCCTCGATTTATAGGCCCTTTTGAGATCCTTGAGAGGATTGGCGAGGCTGCTTATCGTTTAGCTTTGCCGCCGCAGTTATTCGGAGTACATAACGTGTTTCATGTGAGTATGCTCCGGAAGTATGAGCCGGATCCATCGCATGTATTGGATTGGACCGACTTAGAGGTAGATGAGGATGTCTCGTATGAGGAGAGACCAGTTCGGGTCTTGGATAGACGGGATCAAGTTTTGCGAGGCAAGACCATCCCTTTGGTAAAGGTTTTGTGGAAACATCACGGGGTGGAGGAAGCCACTTGGGAATGCGAGTTAGAGGTCCGAGAGAAATATTCGGATCTATTTGTAGATGCTTGAGCGTATGTTGCTTATTTTATTGTAACATTGCACCTTAAGTGTATTGAATATAACTTAAGTTGTGAAACATAGTTTATGTTTTGATTAATGATTGTATTTTGGAACTTGCCTCATAATGGAAGTTAGTGCAACACTGCATATGTTGAATGTGTTGTAGAATTGGAGTTATATCATGATATTGATTATGATATGGAAATGGAAATTATAGATATTGAAAACTGTTGAATTTGAAAAGAAAATGCATGTTGATAATGCAAGTTGTTATGTATAATGTGAAATGCCTTTTGAAAAGAGATGGGATTGACCGGTAATGGGTCAGGTTGTTTAATAGAATGTTGGCATATTGTGAGAAATAGAGAAAACCTTTTTTTAAAAAAAAATTAAAAAAAATCTTGTACCTAATTTCGGGGACGAAATTCTTTAAGGGGGGGAGGTTATAGCGATCCCGGCTTTTCCTTCCTTTGTATACTGTATTCTAGACTTGATTCCATGGACTTGTTTTTGTATCATTATTGTTTCTAGCCTTTACTCTTTGTATTTGAGTCTTGGGTTGTGATGGGCAGGTTTAAAACAGGTTGGTTGCACTTTAAAACCAAAAGGTGATGCCCAGATTTTGACCTTCACACTCGAGCGGAAGTTTTAACGCTCGAGCGGGCTCTTCGTTGTTGTTTATCCGCTCGAGCGGGAGTGTTGACGCTCGAGCGTGGTTTTCCATCTCCCAGTACTTTACTCTGCAGTTAGTCCGCTCGAGCGGAAGTTTTTACGCTCGAGCGTGATCTCTTGTTTTTGTTCTCACGCTCGAGCGGAGAGTTTTACGCTCGAGCGGATATCATCGCCTGCAAAACTTTCTAGAAGTGTGCAATCGACGCTCGAGCGGCTCTTTTCACGCTTGAGCGTGAGTCTGTGTTTGACGCTCGAGCGGGGTGTTTCACGCTCGAGCGAGGAGTCGACTACATCAGTCCGTGATTTCACTTTTTGGATCACTTTTTGACCTACTTTTCCTTTCTTAACTTTTATAAACCGCCCCTTGAGAGTCTCTCTCTCTCTCTCTCTCTCTCTCTCTAAACTTGTCTTCTCTCTAAGAATTGATCTACCTAGGGTGAGTATCTAACCTTGGTCCTTTATTAAAAAGTTAGAGTGGGTTGAGGGCTTCGTTTTAATCTGAGAAACTTGGGATTTGGAGCACGTTGGTCTTTGGTCTTCATCTCCATCTTCTCCATTCGGGTTATTTTCTTCAAGGTAGGGATTTCCTACTCCATCCTATAAGTTTTGTTCTAAGTTTTGGTATTTTGATATGTTGGGAGTACTTTGGTAATTTTGGGAAAAACCCTAGTTGTATTAATAAGTTAATTTGTATAATTAATTTAAAGAAATTGGGAAATTGGTTAAATGCATGAAATTGAGGAATTCATTGATTAAATGGTGTAGTTGGATAATTAAAATCACTCGCCTATTGAATTGTTGATATATTTATTTCCAGTCTAGAAATAACTGTTTTGGGCTATCGGTGGAGGATAGTTGTGTTTGTTGTAGACATTACATGTCGATTAGGGAAAATTGAAACTAATCAAATGGTTTAAGTCATAAATTTAGACTATTGAATTAATACAGAAATTACATGTATTGATTGAGCATTGCATATGCATATTGTTTGGGAGGAGATAGGGGATGTACTCAACGGTTTAGGGGATGATAGGGGATGGACCTCTAAACCGGATTTTGTTTGGGAGGAGATAGGGGATGGACTCCATTAGCATCACTATTATGTGTGCTTATTATATTGAAGTGTTTTTATATGTTATTGATACAGCACTACAATGTGTATCAAACGGGAAGTATGAAGTGTTTTAATATGAGCCTGAGTCTCATTTGTTTTGTTGATATTGAAAGTAATGTGAATATGATATATAGTTCACTGTTGTAAGTTTGGCCAGGTTCTGAGCCATATTGATAATAATGGAAAGTGAAATGTGTCTTAGGCATTAGTGTCATGAGACTGTACAATGATACAATTGATTATCTTGGTTAACCATCTATTGAATGCTATAGCTTTATTCAATGCTTATATTTGGTTTAGTATTTTTCTACTGAGCTGTGGCTCACCCTTTATGGGAACATCATTTTTAGGTTCAGGTGATAAGCTACCTCCAAGAACTTAGCTTGGAAGGAATTGGAGTTGAAGACTCCGTTTAGTTTAGTTGTTATTTATTTATTTGATATTACATGTAAACATTCAAGCCTAGAGCTTTACCTGTATTTGGGTTAGAACTCATATTTTGTATCCAAGTGTTGGCTTGGAAAGATGTTAGCCCGTAGGGCATTTAATTTGATGTTACATCTAATGCTTTTATTTAGTAATACTCTGATGAATGAATTAATGAATTGTTTTCTTTAAATATCGCATGTCAATGATATATATATAATGGGTTTATTTTGAGGGCGTGACACAATGACCTCGGCCAGGAAGGACAACACTTGACTAAGCTGTGCCACACCTTGGCCTAGATGTGCCACATCTCGGTCTAGGTCATACCACTCCAGGACAAGGTCGCTCAGGTGCAAAGGTAACATCTCGGCCTAGATAATACACATCTCGGCCTTGGTGATTCACACCTCGGCCTAGATAATGACATCTCGGCCAATATGTCAAAGCAAAGGTGGAGGTCAAACGAAGGGGTTCCAAGATACTTCTAACTGAAGATGACCTCGGCTTGGAATGATCTAGGCATAACGTAACCTAGGCTTGGCATAACATCGGCTAACATAACTTAGGCTTGGCGTGACCTAGGCTTCACATCAAGGATGGAGCAAAGCATGCAGCAACACTTAGACAGATCACATAGGCATCAAAACAAGGCAAGACAAGATTCATGGATGCAAACATAGCAAGACAAAGTTGTGTAAGTGAACATGATCATGACTACAACACGAATATGTATTGTTGCAGCAACTTAACATGGCAAAACATATAAATGCATGCAACATGACTAGGACATCAAATGTGGGTTGCTACATTAAAAATGGAAGATCAATCAAGAAACCACTATACCTTAACGATCTATTTGGAAATTAAATAAAAAAGGTAGTTGAATAGAAAAGTAACTTCAATAAAAATAGAAGTCGAATAAAAATAAAAATGGAAGTTGCAGAAAATTAAAAATGGAAGTTCATTCAAGAAACCACTATACCTTAACGATCTATTTGGAAATTAAATAAAAAGGAAGTTTAATAGAAAAGTGAATTGAATGAAAATGGAAGTTCAATCCAGAAACCATTTAACCTTAACGATCTATTTGGAAATTAAATAAAAAAGGAAGTTGAATACAAAAATAACTTGAATAAAAATGGAAGTTGAATAAAAATAAAAATGAAAGTTGCAGAAAATTAAAAATGGAAGTTCATTCAAGAAACCACTATACCTTAACGATCTATTTGAAATTTAAATAAAAAAAAGTAGTTTAATAGAAAAGTAAATTGAATAAAAATGGAAGTTAAATAAAAATAAAAATGAATGTTGCATAAAATTAAAAATGGATGTTCAATCCAGAAACCATTTTACCTTAACGATCTATTTGGAAATTAAATAAAAAAGGAAGTTGAATAGAAAAATAACTTGAATAAAAATGGAAGTTGAATAAAAATTAAAATGAAAGTTGCATAAAATTAAAAATGGAAGTTCAATCCAGAAACCACTATACCTTAACGATCTATTTGGAAATTAAATAAAAAAAAAAGTTGAATAGAAATGAAACTTGAATAAAAAAAGAAGTTGAATAAAAATAAAAATAGAAGTTGCAGAAAATTAAAAATAGAAGTTCATTCAAGAAACCACTATACCTTAACAATCTATTTGCAAATTAAATAAAAAAGGAAGTTGAGTAGAAAAGACACTTGAATAAAAATGGAAGTTAAATAAAAATAAAAATGGAAGTTGCAGAAAATTAAAAATGGATGTTCATTCAAGAAACCACTATAACTTAACGATCTATTTGGAAATTAAATAAAAAAGGAAGTTGAATAAAAAAGTAACTTCAATAAAAATAGAAGTTGAATAAAAATAAAAATGAAAGTTGCATAAAATTGGAAATGGAAGTTCAATCCAGAAACCACTATACATTAACGATTTATTTGGAAATTAAATAAAAAAGGAAGTTGAATAGAAAAGAAACTTGAATAAAAAAGGAAGTTGAACAAAAATAAAAATGGAAGTTGCAGAAAATTAAAAATGGAAGTTCAATCCAGAAACCACTGTACCTTAACGATCTATTTGGAAATTAAATAAAAAAGGAAGTTTAATAGAAAAGTGAATTGAATGAAAATGGAAGTTGAATAAAAATAAAAATGAAATTTGCATAAAATTAAAAATGGAAGTTCATTCAAGAAACAACTATACGTTATTGATCAATTTCGAAATTAAATAAAAAAGGAAGTTCAATAGAAAAGTAACTTGAATAAAAATGGAAGTTGCAGAAAATTAAAAATTGAAATTCATTCAAAAAAATCACTATACCTTAACGATCAAATTGGAAATTAAATAAAAAAAGAAGTTGAATAGAAAAGTAAATTGAATAAAAACGGAAGTGGAATAAAAATAAAAATTAAAGTTGCATAAAATTAAAAATGAAAGTTCAATATAGAAACCACTATACCTTAACAATCTATTTGGAAATTAAATAAAAAAGGAAGTTGAGAAGAAAAGAAACTTGAATAAAAATGGAAGTTAAATAAAAATAAAAATGAAAGTTGCAGAAAATTAAAAATGGAAGTTCATTAAAGAAACCACTATACCTTAAAGATCTATTTGGAAATCAAATAAAAAAGAAAGTTTAATAGAAAAGCAAATTGAATAAAAATGGAAGTTGAATAAAAATAAAAATGAAAGTTGCATAAAATTATAAATGGAAGTTCAATCCAGAAACCACTATACCTTAACGATCTATTTGGAAATTAAATAAAAAAGGATGTTGAATAGAAAAGAAACTTGAATAAAAAAAGAAGTTGAATAAAAATAAAAATGGAAGTTGCAGAAAATTAAAATTGGAAGTTTATTCAAGAAACCACTATACCTAAACCATTTATTTGGATATTAAATAAAAAAAGAAGTTGAAGAGAAAAATAACTTGAATAAAAATGGAAGTCGAATAAAAATAAAAATGGAAGTTGCAAAAAATTAAAAATAGAAGTTCATTCAAGAAACCACTACACCTTAACGATCTATTTGGAAATTAAATAAAAAAGGAAGTTGAATAAAAAATAACATGAATAAAAATGGAAGTTGAATAAAAATAAAAATGGAAGTTGCAGAAAATAAAAAATGGAAGTTCATTCAAGAAACCACTATACCTTAACGATCTATTTGGAAATTAAATAAAAAAAGGAAGTTGAATAGAAAAATAACTTGAATAAAAATGGAAGTTGAATAAAAATAAAAATGAAAGTTGCATAAAATTAAAAATGGAAGTTCAATCCGGAAACCATTTTACCTTAACGATCTATTTGGAAATTAAATAAAAAAGGAAGTTGAATAGAAAAATAACTTGAATAAAAATGGAATTTGAATAAAATTTAAATGGAAGTTGCCGAAAATAAAAAATGGAAGTTCATTCAAGAAACCACTATACCTTAACGATCTATTTGGAAATTAAATAAAAAAGGAAGTTTAATAGAAAAGTAAATTGAATAAAAATGAAAGGTGAATAAAAATAAAAATTAAAGTTGCATAAAATTAAAAATGGAAGTTCAATGCAGAAACCACTATGCCTTAACGATCTATTTGGAAATTAAATAAAAAAGGAAGCTGAATAGAAATGAAACTTGAATAAAAAAAGAAGTTGAATAAAAATAAAAATGGAAGTTGCAGAAAATTTAAAATGGAAGTTCATTCAAGAAACCACTATACCTTAACGATGTATTTGGAAATTAAATAAAAAAGGCAGTTTCATAGAAAAGTAACTTCAATAAAAATAGAAGTTGAATAAAAATAAAATAGAAAGTCGCAAAAAATTGGAAATGGAAGTTCAATCCAGAAACCACTATACCTTAACGATTTATTTGGAAATTAAATAAAAAAGGAAGTTGAATAGAAAAGAAAGATGAATAAAAAAGGAATTTCAACAAAAATAAAAATGGAAGTTACAGAAAATTAAAAATGGAAGTCCATTCAAGAAACCACTATACCTTAACCTTCTATTTGGAAATTAAATAAAAAAGCAAGTTGAATAGAAAAGTAAATTGAATAAAAATGGAAGTTGAAGAAAAAGAAAAATGAAATTTGCATGAAATTAAAAATGGAAGCTCATTCCAGAAACCACTATACCTTAACGATCTATTTGGCAATTAAATAAAAAAGGAAGTTGAATAGAAAAGAAACTTGAACAAAAAAGGAAGTAGAACAAAAATAAAAATGGAAGTTGCAGAAAATTAAAAATGGAAGTTCATTCAAAAACCCACTGTACCTTAACGATCTATTTGGAAATTAAATAAAAAAGGAAGTTGAATAGAAAAGTAACTTCAATAAAAATAGAAGTTGAATAAAAATAAAAATGAAAGTTGCATGAAATGAAAAATGGAAGTTCATTCCAGAAACCATTATACCTTGACGATCTATTTGGAAATTAAATAAAAAAGAAAGTGGAATAGAAAAGTAACTTGAATAAAAGTAGAAGTTGAATAAAAATAAAAATGAAAGTTGCAGAAAAATGAAAAATGGAAGTTCATTCAAGAAACCACTATGCCTTAACGATCTATTTGGAAATTAAACAAAAAAGGAAGTAAAATAGAAAAATAACTTGAATAAAAATGGAAGTTGAATAAAAATAAAAATGAAAGTTGCATAAAATTAAAAATGGAAGTTCAATCCAGAAACCACTATATCTTAACGATCTATTTGGAAATTAAACAAAAAAAAAGTTGAGTAGAAAAGAAACTTGAATACAAAAGGAAGTTAAATTAAAAAAAAAAAGGAAGTTTCAGAAAATTAAATGTCATGACCCCAAGTTTGGTGCCGTGATGGCCAGTAATCCGTAATTACCGAAGGCCAACTTCCAAAAGTTTAACACAAACAGAGTATGGATATAGGGGGCTCACAAATGCGGAAGCAATAAATCAAATACAAGTGGTCCATAAGAGCGGTGCATAGATCCAATGTAATGGCATATATCTTTATAACTTGAATACAACAAAGCAAAATACGTGTTACATCCTGATCAAAAGGCTTCTCGAGCCGACATATACAAAATACAGTGAATACAAGTCAAGAAGCATGATTTTCAAGATTCGCCGACATGAATACAAAATAAAGCCGACATAAGCACGGATCCAAAACAAGCTTTCAAAACAGTCTAGGCGTCGCCGACGTCCTGCTCATCACCTACATATATATTGAGGGGGTGAGCCTGAATACTCAGTGAATGGTACTAATAATAAAGGTTTTGCATGAATATAGCCGGGGTCTTTCAAAACAAAACACATCAAACTTTATCAAGATAAGGGATGAACTGTATTCATCAATCAAATCTTACAAGTATCAAGGAATGCTTACTGACATCGGCAAAACAAGGGATGAACCGTATTCATCAATCAAATCTTACAAGTATCAAGGAATGCTTACTGACATCGGCAAAACAAGGGATGAACCGTATTAATCAATCAAATCTTACAAGTATTGATGAATGCTTACTGACATCGGCAAAACAAGGGATGAACCGTATTCATCAATCAAATCATACAAGTATCAAGGAAGTCCACGCGGTAAACCGTCAGTGGCAAAACAAAGACTGCACGATCCGTAATCGATTAGCCAAAGGTACTGCGAAAGTTTATAGTCCTCCAGCACAAGGGACTTGTGTTACTTAGGCCCGTAGCCCGATTTAACATAATAGAACTTGTGTTACTTAGGCCCGAAGCCCGATTTAACATAACAGAACTTGTGTTACTTAGGCCCGTAGCCCGATTTAACATAACAGAACTTGTGTTACTTAGGCCCGAAGCCCGATTTAACATAGTAGTCTTTCCAAGAAAGGACTGTATCCTTTTATACTTAGTGCTGCGAAAGTTTAGAGTCCTCCAGCACCAGGGACTTTTCAAGAATGACATCAAAACAAGGCTTATACTTGATACATCAAAACAGAGCTATTCATTCATGCTTAACAAATACTTCCGTCAAAATAAAGCAAAGCGAGATTTATCAAAACAGTATAACATAGCTTTATTAGAAATACCACTCACATAGATCTCCTCGGGTGTAGGCTCAAAGAAAAGATGAAGGACCTACAATCACATGGCAATCACATTCTCAAAACAAGCTTTATATGCATGCAGATGATCCTGGCTTTCTCACCAGATCCAAGTCAATAACAAAGCAAAACATGCTGGGAGTTTAACACTGCTCCCGTCTCATGAAAACATACTGGACACCAACCAAGTCTTTGCTGAGGTCCTACACCTCCTTGCCGAGGTGTGGTACCGATGGCCTCATTCAAAAGCAAAGTCGGGAAAAACCTGGGTTTCCCCTTGAAGAACATGAAGAACATGATGAACATGATCATGAAGAAGATGAATGCAAGATCATAACTTGTTACAAAAATCTGAGGTTTCATGCCATGAGTTCAAAACATGGACCTGGGTACCCATACAAGAAGATCATACAAGAACAAACACAAAAACATGGTTCCTGCTCCAAACTTTCGGATCAAAACAAGACTTTCTTCAAGAATATATGAATACTATCTTTCTCTTTCGAAACCAACTTCAAATCGATGCATGACATGCAAAACAAATTCGATCATGCAATGCAGCTAGATGATCAATAAGAACAACAAGAGTAGGTTAAGATTCTAAGCTCAAAACTCGAATCCAACGGTTCAAACCTCGAAGATCAAGCTTGGAAGATCTATTCTCACTCAAAAACTTCTCCTTCTTTCTCTAGAGCTTCTCTCTCTAAAGGCAAAGATTTGAGACAAAAATGATTTGTTTCTAGGTCTGCCGGCTGTCTTAACAATCAGCTCGGACACGTGGCGCTACCAGGTTGGCTCAACTCAAAAAGGTGATTGATAGATAAGACAAGTCTCTGACAAAGCATATGTAGCAAGCTGGGCAAGACACATCGGCAAGAGATGACATCAGCTCAAGTCAAAGCTTCAGCAATAGGATAACAATGACATCGGCTAAGGAGGACGACGCTTGACTAAGCTGTGCCACACCTTGGCCGGGGTGTGCCACATCTCGGTCTAGGCCATACCTGCCTACGGACAAGGTTCACTAAGTGCAAAACATCTCGGCAATAATGCCCGAGGTGAAGATGGGGGTCGACCAAGGTCTCAAAACAGTTCTAAGTACAAAGGTTCAAAGGCGAACTAAGCTCAAGGTAACCTCGGCTACACACCCAGCAAGGAACAAAATCACGCAAGTAATACTTAAATAAAACAGGGCAAGGCAAAACCTTCAAAACATCATAACAAGACAAGATCATGCATGAATGTATGCAAGTATGGCTAGAGTAAGGTGAGGGTTGCTACATCCTACCCTCCTTAAAGAAGTTTGGTCCCCAAACTTAAATTACCTTGCTCTATGAACAACTCTGGGTAACGGTCTCTCATATCCTCCTCCTTTTCCCACGTGGCATTTGTGCCATAATGCTCCTTCCATTCGACCTTTACCATTGATATTGACTTGTTTCTCAACTGCCTCACTTGCCTGTCAATAATCCTCATTGGCTTCTCCTCGTAGCCCAAATCCTCATTAACCGTAATCCCAGAATGACCAATTATATGCAGTGGATCTCGGATGTACTTCCTCAACATCGAAACATGAAACACATTGTGGACTTGGCTTAAATCTGGCAGCAATGCAAGCCTATAGGCAACGGGGTTAATTCTCTCAAGAATTTCAAACGGTCCAATATACCGGGGTGCTAATTTACCTTTCTTTCCAAATCTTGAAACTCCTTTCATTGGTGAAACTTTCAGGAATACATGATTCCCGACCTCGAATTCTAACTCATTCCTTTTCTGGTCGGTGTAGCTCTTTTGTCGGCTCTGGGCGATTTTAATCCTCTGTTGGATAAGTTTAATCTTCTCTATTGTTACTTGAATCAATTCGGGACCAAGCAGGGCTCTGTCTCTAACTTCGGTCCAACATATCGGCGACCTACACTTTCTTCTGTACAAGGCCTCATACGGCGCCATGCCAATGCTAGCTTGGTAACTGCTATTGTAAGCGAATTCCATTAAGGGCAAATGTGTTCCCCAACTTCCTAGGAAGTCCAATACACAAAGCCTAAGCATATCTTCGAGTGTTTGAATTGTCCTCTCTATCTGCCCATCTATCTGGGGATGAAAAGCTGTACTAAATCTCAGCTCGGCTCCGAAAGCCCTCTGTAGACTCTGCCAAAATCTGGAAACAAATTTAGGATCTCGGTCTGACACAATTGACATCGGCACTCCATGAAGTCTGACAATCTCGTTCACATATAGCAAGGCAAGTTGATCGGCGTTGAAGGTAGTCTTAACAGGTAGAAAGTGTGCTGACTTAGTTAATCTATCAACAACAACCCAAATCGAATCCATACCTTTCGGTGTCTTCGGCAAACCAATCACAAAATCCATGGAGATGTGCTCCCATTTCCACTCAGGAATCGGCAATGGTTGAAGAAGTCCTGCTGGTCTTTGATGTTCTACTTTTACTTGTTGACAATGCAAACACCGGGACACGAATTCGGCTATATCTCTTTTCATATTTGGCCACCAAAACATCTGTTTCACATCCTGATACATCTTAGTGTTCCCTGGATGAACAGCAAACTTGGAATTATGAGCTTCTAGCAAAATCTTCCTTTTTAACTCTGGGATGTCGGCCACACATAACCTACCTTCAAACTTGAGCAGTTGGTTTTCGATGGTATACCCTGGTCTCGGTTTTGTGTCAATTTCCTCGGCTATTTTCTTGAAGAGTTTATCTTCCATCTGTCTTGTCTTTACCTCATCAACAATAGTCGGCTCCACTGTCATCATAGTCAAACACGTCAAGGTTCCATCTGACTTTCTGCTCAATGCGTCGGCTACACTGTTAGCTTTACCTGGGTGATATTGGATTTGCATATCATAGTCTTTCAACAACTCAAGCC
Organism: Camellia sinensis; assembly: GCF_055761805.1. Taxonomy (NCBI): domain Eukaryota; kingdom Viridiplantae; phylum Streptophyta; class Magnoliopsida; order Ericales; family Theaceae; genus Camellia; species Camellia sinensis. Next base: position 6,616,417 of record NC_138962.1, on the reverse strand, counting down.
ACCTTCTCTGTCTCAAATTCAATTCCTTCTGTGTGAATAGATACTTCAAACTCTTATGATCTGTAAAAACCTGACAAGAAGCTCCATACAAATAGTGACGCCAAATCTTCAAAGCAAATACCACGGCCGCTAATTCTAAATCATGGGTAGGATAGTTTTTCTCATGAGGTTTCAACTGACGAGATGCATAAGCTATAACCTTACCCTTTTGCATTAATACACAACCCAAACCCTTATGCGATGCATCACTATAGATATGAAATTCTTCGTTACCTGATGGAAGTACGAGTACTGGTGCTGTAACTAACCTCGTCTTCAGTTCCTGGAAAGCTGACTCCCGATCTTTAGTCCATTCGTACAGTGTTCCCTTCTTAGTTAATTGCGTCAATGGAATTGCAATCCTTGAGAAGTCCTTCACAAACTTCCTGTAATAACCTGCCAAACCCAGAAAACTACAGATCTCGGACACATTAGTCGGCCTCGGTCAATTTACTATGGCTTCAATTTTTCTAGGATCAACCGAGATACCCTCTTCATTAATCACATGACCCAAAAAGGAGATAGTAGAAAGCCAAAACTCACACTTGTTAAACTTAGCATACAATTTTCATTTTCTCAAAATCTGTGAGGCAAGTCTCAAATGATTTTCATGCTCAGCTTTACTCTTGGAATAGATCAGTATATCATCAATGAAGACGACTACAAACTCATCTAAATATGGCTTGAAGACTCTGTTCATTAAATCCATGAATGCAGCAGGGGCATTAGTCACTCCAAAGGGCATTACCAAAAACTCGTAGTGACCATATCTTGTCCGAAAAGCGGTCTTCTCAACATCTTCAGCTTTAACTTTGAGCTGGTGGTAACCAGACCTAAGGTCAATCTTAGAAAAAACTCGTTCTCCTTGTAATTGGTCAAGCAGATCATCAATCCTAGGTAATGGGTACTTGTTCTTGATGGTGACCTTATTAAGTTCTCTATAATCGATGCAAAGACGGAGTGTGCTATCCTTTTTCTTAACAGATAAAAGAGGTGCTCCCCATGGTGAAGTGCTCGGCCTAATAAACCCCTTATCCAACAATTCTTGTAATTGTAGCTTCAGTTCTCTAAGTTCAGCTGCGGCCATCCTATAAGGTGTTTTGGAGATCAGCTGTGTTCCCGACATGATGTCAACAGTAAACTCTATTTCTCTATGAGTTAAGTGGCCAGGCAATTCGTTTGGAAAGACGTCGGGGAATTCACTAACAACTGGGATGTCGGCTAAATTAACATTTTCGTTCTGATCACTCAGTATACTACACAAGTAGCCTCGGCACCCCTTCTGAATTAACTTATAGGCCTTAATGGACGAAATCAAATAAGGTGGGGGCACTATCCCTTTACCCTGGAAATTAACCTCGGCTAGGTTTGGGGGTCTCAGCGTGACACTTTTCGAAACACAATTAATAGATGCATCATTTGCGACTAACCAGTCCATTCCCAGTATAACATCAAAATGAGCTATATCTAGAGGCATTAAATCTACTAACAATTCAACATTCTCAATCACAACGACACATGCTCTGTAAATGGATGCAACAATCATAGATCTCCCAGATGGAATAGATACAGATAACACATAATCAAGGGGCTCTAGTTCTCTATCAATTTTCTCGGCAAACTTAGCAGATACAAACGAGTGCGTAGAACCCGAATCAATCAACACATAGGCATATTGGGAGCAAATTAAGAGTATACCTGACACTACTGTTTCAGCGTTCTGAGTATCCCCTGGTACTAGCGCAAAGACTCTGCCCTGCCTCATCTGCTCTTTTCCAGCATTACCCTTCTGAACGGAACCCGAGGTATTCTCACCTTTCCTGTTATTATCAGCCCTTGCCTTAGGGCAATCTTTCACATAATGGCCCATTTCGCCGCATTCATAACAAGCTCCAGACGTTCGACGACAGATCCCGAAATGTTGTTTCCCACAATCCGAACACGTCGGTTTAGCACTACCTTCCTGCCTTAGGTTACCAGCACTGCCCATGTTCGTCTTTTTCTTGGTGCCCAGCTACGTTTGGCGATTGTCATAGTTCTATCTCTTTCGCTGGTTCTCCCCTGAGCTCTGGTATCGATTTAGGTTAGCTTCGGCCTGAATGGCTTTGTCCAGGACTTCGGCATAAGTCGGCATATTGAGCAAGTTAACCCGGTCTTGAATCGGTCCACGAAGCCCGCACTCGAACTTCCTGGCCTTCATGTATTCATCGTTGGCCATGTGGGGTACAAACCTTGCCAATTCCGTAAAAGCGCGGTCGTATTCCGCCACTGTTCGGTTACCTTGCGTCAACGTATGAAATTCGGTAGCCTTGCGGTTTCGAACACTTAGGGGAAAATGTTTGTTGTAGAACAACTCTAAGAATCGAGTCCAGGTCAGATCTGGATTGCTCTCTCTCTCATCATCATCCACCACCTGCGAGCGTCATCATCTAATGTGAATGCTGCCAACGTCACTTTCTGAGCGTCGGTGCTAGGAAAGATCTCGAACAACTTTTCCATCTCCAAATGCCTCAGCCTTCATTGGCTCTATACCCCCAGAGAATCTTGGTGGTCTCATTTTCTTGAACTCCCTAATCAAAGCTATCGTGCCATCCCCATATAAGGCTGGTTACGGGGGAACTTGCGGCACTGGAGGAGGTGGAGGTGGAACTACATTTCGGCCGTTGATCTGCTCGGCCTGAGTCGACATGGCACTGGCGAACTGCTGTCTTGTTTGCCTCAGCTCGCGGGCCAAACCTTCAACTAATCTTTCCAATCTATCCATTCTGTCTTCGGGCTGATCCTGGCCAGTTGGAGGTCTACCTCTCCTCATGATGCTATGAGCATGCAAAGTGTGACTTTAAAACAAATAAGCAAATAACCACGTAGGCAAGTAACAAGTAGGTATGTCAAGACAATGCACACCTTGTTCAAATAGCAAGTACCATGATGCAACCCTAACATCCTTCTAAGGGAAATCCTATGCTCTTTAGGACTCAAAGTGTGTGAATAACGTATACTGAGGAACTTGTGCTCTGATACCATTCTGTCACGACCCCAAACCGCCCCTCGTAGTTTGGTGCTGTGATGGCCAGTAATTCATAATTACCGAAGGCCAACTTCCAAAAGTTTAACACAAACAGAGTATGGATATAGGGGGCTCACAAATGCGGAAGCAATAAATCAAATACAAGTGATCCATAAGAGCGGTGCATAGATCCAATGTAATGGCATATATCTTTATAACTTGAATACAACAAAGCAAAATAAATGTTACATCTTGATCAAAAGGCTTCTCGAGCTGACATATACAAAATACAGTGAATACAAGTCAAGAAGCATGATTTTCAAGATTCGCCGACATGAATACAAAATAAAGCCGACATAAGCACGGATCCAAAACAAGCTTTCAAAACAGTCTAGGCGTCGCCGACGTCCTGCTCATCACCTACATATATATAGAGGGGGTGAGCCTGAATACTCAGTGAATGGTACTAATAATAAAGGTTTTGCATGAATATAGCCGGGGTCTTTCAAAATAAAACACATCAAACTTTATCAAGACAAGGGATGAACCGTATTCATCAATCAAATCTTACAAGTATCAAGGAATGCTTACTGACATCGGCAAAACAAGGGATGAACTGTATTCATCAATCAAATCTTACAAGTATCAAGGAAGTCGACGTGGTAAACCGTCAGTGGCAAAACAAAGACTGCACGATCCGTAATCGATTAGCCAAAGGTACTGCGAAAGTTTATAGTCCTCCAGCACAAGGGACTTGTGTTACTTAGGCCCGTAGCCCGATTTAACATAATAGAACTTGTGTTACTTAGGCCCGAAGCCCGATTTAACATAACAGAACTTGTGTTACTTAGGCCCGTAGCCCGATTTAACATAACAGAACTTGTGTTACTTAGGCCCGAAGCTCGATTTAACATAGTAGTCTTTCCAAGAAAGGACCGTATCCTTTTATACTTAGTGCTGCGAAAATTTAGAGTCCTCCAGCACCAGGGACTTTTCAAGAATGACATCAAAACAAGGCTTATACTTGATACATCAAAACAGAGCTATTCATTCATGCTTAACAAATACTTTCGTCAAAATAAAGCAAAGCGAGATTTATCAAAACAGTATAACATAGCTTTATTAGAAATACCACTCACATAGATCTCCTCGGGTGTAGGCTCAAAGCAAAGATGAAGGACCTACAATCACATGGCAATCACATTCTCAAAACAAGCTTTATATGCATGCAAATGATCCCGGCTTTCTCACCAGATCCAAGTCAATAACAAAGCAAAACATGCTGGGAGTTTAACACTGCTCCCGTCTCATGAAAACATACTGGGCACCAACCAGGTCTTTGCCGAGGTCCTACACCTCCTTGCCGAGGTGTGGTACCGATGGCCTCATTCAAAAGCAAAGTCGAGAAAAACTTGGGTTTCCCCTTGAAGAATATGAAGAACATGATGAACATGATCATGAAGAAGATGAATGCAAGATCATAACTTGTTACAAAAATCTGAGGTTTCATGCCATGAGTTCAAAACATGGACCTGGGTACCCATACAAGAAAGATCATACAAGAACGAACACAAAAACATGGTTCTTGCTCCAAACTTTCGGATCAAAACGAGACTTCTTCAAGAATATATGAATACTATCTTTCTCTTTCGAAACCAACTTCAAATCGATGCATGACATGCAAAACAAATTCGATCATGCAATGCAGCTAGATGATCAATAAGAACAACAAGAGTAGGTTAAGATTCTAACCTCAAAACTCGAATCCAACGGTTCAAACCTCGAAGATCAAGCTTGGAAGATCTATTCTCACTCAAAAACTTCTCCTTCTTTCTCTAGAGCTTCTCTCTCTAAAGGCAAAGATTTGAGACAAAAATGATTTGTTTCTAGCTCTGCTGGCTGTCTTAACAATCAGCTCAGACACGTGGCGCTACCGGGTTGGCTCAACTCAAAAAGGTGATTGATAGATAAGACAAGTCTCTGACAAAGCGTATGCAGCAAGCTGGGCAAGACACATCGGCAAGAGATGACATCGGCTCAAGTCAAAGCTTCAGCAATAGGATAACAAAGACATCGGCTAAGGAGGACGACGCTTGACTAAGCTGTGCCACACCTTGGCCGGGGTGTGCCACATCTCGGTCTAGGCCGTACCTGCCTGCGGACAAGGTTCACTAAGTGCAAAACATCTCGGCAATAATACCCGAGGTGAAGATGGGGGTCGACCAAGGTCTCAAAACAGTTCTAAGTACAAAGGTTCAAAGGCGAACTAAGCTCAAGGTAACCTCGGCTACACACCCAGCAAGGAACAAAATCACGCAAGCAATACTTAAATAAAACAGGGCAAGGCAAAACCTTCAAAACATCATAACAAGACAAGATCATGCATGAATGTATGCAAGTATGGCTAGAGTAAGGTGAGGGTTGCTACATTAAAAATGGAAGTTCAATCAGGAAACCACTATACCTTAACGATCTATTTGGAAATTAAAAAAAAAAGGCAGTTGAATAGAAAAGTAACTTCAATAAAAATAGAAGTCGAATAAAAATAAAAATGGAAGTTACAGAAAATTAAAAATGGAAGTTCATTCAAGAAACCACTATACCTTAACGATCTATTTGGAAATTAAATAAAAAATGAAGTTTAATAGAAAAGTGAATTGAATGAAAATGGAAGTTCAATCCAGAACCAGTTTACCTTAACGATCTATTTGGAAATTAAATAAAAAAGGAAGTTGAATACAAAAATAACTTGAATAAAAATGGAAGTCGAATAAAAATTAAATTGTAATTTGCCGAAAATAAAAAAATGGAAGTTCATTCAAGAAACCACTATACCGTAACGATCTATTTGGAATTTAAATAAAAAAGGAAATCGAGTAGAAAAGACACTTGATAAAAAATGGAAGTTAAATAAAAATAAAAATGAATGTTGCATAAAATTAAAAATGGAAGTTCAATCCAGAAACCATTTTACCTTAACGATCTATTTGGAAATTAAAAAAAAAAAGGAAGTTGAATAGAAAAATAACTTGAATAAAAATGAAAGTTGAATAAAAATTAAAATGGAAGTTGCCGAAAATAAAAAATGGAAGTTCATTCAAGAAACCACTATACCTTAACGATCTATTTCGAAATAAAATAAAAAAGGAAGTTTAATAGAAAAGTAAATTGAATAAAAATGAAAGTTGAATAAAAATAAAAATGAAAGTTGCACAAAATTCAAAATGGAAGTTCAATCCAGAAACCACTATACCTTAACGACCTATTTGGAAATTAAATAAAAAAGTAAGTTGAATAGAAATGAAACTTGAATAAAAAAAGAAGTAGAATAAAAATAAAATTGGAAGTTGTAGAAAATTGAAAATGGAAGTTTATTCAAGAAACCACTATACCTTAACGATCTATTTGGAAATTAAGTAAAAAAGGAAGTTGAGTAGAAAAGATACTTGAATAAAAATGGAAGTTAAATAATAAAAAAAATGGAAGTTGCAGAAAATTAAAAATGGATGTTCATTCAGGAAACCACTATAACTTAACAATCTATTTGGAAATTAAATAAAAAGGAAGTTGAATAAAAAAGTAACTTCAATAAAAATAGAAGTTGAATAAAAATAGAAATGAAAGTTGCATAAAATTGGAAATGGAAGTTCAATCCAGAAACCACTATACCTTAACGATTTATTTGGAAATTAAATAAAAAAGGAAGTTGAATAGAAAAGAAACTTGAATAAAAAAGGAAGTTCAACAAAAATAAAAATGGAAGTTGCAGAAAATTAAAAATGGAAGTGCAATCCAGAAACCACTATACCTTAACGATCTATTTGGAAATTAAATAAAACAGAAGTTTAATAGAAAAGTGAATTGATTGAAAATGGAAGTTGAATAAAAATAAAAATGAAATTTGCATAAAATTAAAAATGGAGGTTTATTCAAGAAACAACTATACGTTAACGATCTATTTTGAAATTAAATAAAAAAGGAAGTTGAATAGAAAAGTCACTTGAATAAAAATGAAAGTTAAATAAAAATAAAAATGGAAGTTGCAGAAAATTAAAAATGGATGTTCATTCAAGAAACCACTATAACTTAACGATCTATTTGGAAATTAAATAAAAAAGGAAGTTGAATAAAAAAGTAACTTCAATAAAAATAGAAGTTGAATAAAAATAAAAATGAAAGTTGCATAAAATTGGAAATGGAAGTTCAATCCAGAAACCACTATAACTTAACGATTTATTTGGAAATTAAATAAAAAAGGAAGTTGAACAGAAAAGAAACTTGAATAAAAAAGGAAGTTGAACAAAAATAAAAATGGAAGTTGCAGAAAATTAAAAATGGAAGTGCAATCCAGAAACCACTATACCTTAACGATCTATTTGGAAATTAAATAAAACAGAAGTTTAATAGAAAAGTGAATTGATTGAAAATGGAAGTTGAATAAAAATAAAAATGAAATTTGCATAAAATTAAAAATGGAGGTTTATTCAAGAAACAACTATACGTTAACGATCTATTTTGAAATTAAATAAAAAAGGAAGTTGAATAGAAAAGTCACTTGAATAAAAATGAAAGTTAAATAAAAATAAAAATGGAAGTTGCAGAAAATTAAAAATGGATGTTCATTCAAGAAACCACTATAACTTAACGATCTATTTGGAAATTAAATAAAAAAGGAAGTTGAATAAAAAAGTAACTTCAATAAAAATAGAAGTTGAATAAAAATAAAAATGAAAGTTGCATAAAATTGGAAATGGAAGTTCAATCCAGAAACCACTATAACTTAACGATTTATTTGGAAATTAAATAAAAAAGGAAGTTGAACAGAAAAGAAACTTGAATAAAAAAGGAAGTTGAACAAAAATAAAAATGGAAGTTGCAGAAAATTAAAAATGGAAGTGCAATCCATAAACCACTATACCTTAACGATCTATTTGGAAATTAAATAAAAAAGAAGTTTAATATAAAAGTGAATTGATTGAAAATGGAAGTTGAATAAAAATAAAAATGAAATTTGCATAAAATTAAAAATGGAGGTTCATTCAAGAAAAAACTATACGTTAACGATCTATTTCGAAATTAAATAAGAAAGGAAGTTGAATAGAAAATTAACTTGAATAAAAATGAAAGTTAAATAAAAACAAAACTGGAAGTTGCAGAAAATTAAAAATGGATGTTCATTCAAGAAACCACTATAACATAACGATCTATTTGGAAATTAAATAAAAAAGGAAGTTGAATAAAAAAGTAATTTCAATAAAAATAGAAGTTGAATAAAAATAAAAATGAAAGTTGCATAAAATTGGAAATGGAAGTTCAATCCAGAAACCACTATACCTTAACGATTTATTTGGAAATTAAATAAAAAAGGAAGTTGAATAGAAAAGAAACTTGAATAAAAAAGGAAGTTGAACAAAAATAAAAATGGAAGTTGCAGAAAATTAAAAATGGAAGTCCATTCAAGAAACCACTATACCTTAACCATCTATTTCGAAATTAAATAAAAAAGCAAGTTGAATAGAAAAGTAAATTGAATAAAAATGGAAGTTGAAGAAAAAGAAAAATGAAAGTTGCATGAAATTAAAAATAAAAGTTCATTCCAGAAACCACTATACCTTAACGATCTATTTGGAAATTAAGTAAAAAAGGAAGTTGAATAGAAAAGTAATTTCAATAAAAATAGAAGCTGAATAAAAAAAAAAATGTAAGTTGCAGAAAATTAAAAATGGAAGTTCATTAAAGAAACCACTATACCTTAACGATCTATTTGGAAATTAAATCAAAAAGGAAATCGAGTAGAAAAGACACTTGATAAAAAATGGAAGTTAAATAAAAATAAAAATGGAAGTTGCAAAAAATTAAAAATTCAAGTTCATTTATGAAACCGCTATACCTTTACGATCTATTTGGAAATTAAATAAAAAAGGAAGTTGAATAGAAAAGTAATTTCAATAAAAATAGAAGTTGAATAAAAATAAAAATGGAAGTTGCAGAAAATTAAAAATGGAAGTTCATTCAAGAAAACACTATACCTTAACGATCTATTTGGAAATTAAATAAAAAAGGAAATCGAGTAGAAAAGACACTTGATAAAAAATGGAAGTTAAATAAAAATAAAAATGGAAGTTGCAAAAAATTAAAAATGGAAGTTCATTTAAGAAATCGCTATACCATTACGATCTATTTGGAAATTAAGTAAAAAAGGAAGTTGAATAGAAAAGTAATTTCAATAAAAATAGAAGTTGAATAACAACAAAAATGGAAGTTGCAGAAAATTAAAAATGGAAGTTCATCCAAGAAACCACTATACCTTAACGATCTATTTCGAAATTAAATAAAACAGGAAATCGAGTAGAAAAGACACTTGATAAAAAATGGAAGTTAAATAAAAATAAAAATGGAAGTTGCAAAAAATTAAAAATGGAAGTTCATTTAAGATATACCTTTACGATCTGTTTGGAAATGAAATAAAAAAGGAAGTTGAATAGAAAAGTAATTTCAATAAAAATAGAAGTGGAATAAAAATAAAAATGAAAGTTGCAGAAAATTAAAAATGGAAGTTCATTCAAGAAACCACTATACCTTAACGATCTATTTAGAAATTAAATAAAAAAGGAAATCGAGTAGAAAAGACACTTGACAAAAAATGGAAGTTAAAAAAAATAAAAATGAAAGTTGCAGAAAATTAAAAATGGATGTTCATTCAAGAAACCACTATAACTTAACGATCTATTTGGAAATTAAATAAAAAAGGAATTTGAATAAAAAAGTAACTTCAATAAAAATAGAAGTTGAATAAAAATAAAAATGAAAGTTTCATAAAATTGGAAATGGAAGTTCAATCCAGAAACCACTATACCTTAACGATTTATTTGGAAATTAAATAAAAAAGGAAGTTGAATAGAAAAGAAACTTGAAAAAAAAAGGAAGTTGAACAAAAATTAAAATGGAAGTTGCAGAAAATTAAAAATGGAAGTCCATTCAAGAAACCACTATACCTTAACCATCTATTTGGAAATTAAATAAAAAAGCAAGTTGAATAGAAAAGTAAATTGAATAAAAATGGAAGTTGAAGAAAAAGAAAAATAAAAGTTGCATGAAATTAAAAATGGAAGTTCATTCCAGAAACCACTATACCTTAACGATCTATTTGGAAATTAAATAAAAAAGGAAGTTGAATAGAAAAGTAATTTCAATAAAAATAGAAGTTGAACAAAAATAAAAATGGAAGTTGCAGAAAATTAAAAATGGAAGTTTATTCAAGAAACCACTATACGTTAACGATCTATTTAGAAATTGAATAAAAAAGGAAATCGAGTAGAAAAGACACTTGATAAAAAATGGAAGTTAAAAAAAAATAAAAATGGAAGTTGCAAAAAATTAAAAATGGAAGTTCATTTAAGAAACCGCTATACCTTTACGATCTATTTGGAAATTAAATAAAAAAGGAAGTTGAATAGAAAAGTAATTTCAATAAAAATAGAAGTTGAATAAAAATAAAAATGGAAGTTGCAGAAAATTAAAAATGGAAGTTCATTCAAGAAGCCACTATACCTTAACGATCTATTTGGAAATTAAATAAAAAACGAAATCGAGTAGAAAAGACACTTGATAAAAAATGGAAGTTAAATAAATATGAAAATAGAAGTTGCAAAAAATTAAAAATGGAAGTTCATTTAAGAAACCACTCTACCTTTACGATCTATTTGGAACTTAAATAAAAAAGGAAGTTGAATAGAAAAGTAAGTTCAATAAAAATAGAAGTTGAATAAAAATAAAAATGAATGTTCCATAGAATTGGAAACGGAAGTTCAATCCAGAAACCACTATACCTTAACGATCTATTTGGAAATTAAATAAAAAAGGAGGTTGAATAGAAAAGAAACTTGAATAAAAGAGGAAGTTGAAAAAAAATAAAAACGGAAGTTGCAAAAAATTAAAAATGGAAGAACATTCAAAAACCCACTGTACCTTAACGATCTATTCGGAAATTAAATAAAAAAGGAAGTTAAATAGAAAGTAATTTCAATAAAAATAGAAGTTGAATAAAAATAAAAATGAAAGTTGCATGAAATGAAAAATGGAAGTTCATTCCAGAAACCATTATACCTTAACGATCTGTTTGGATATTAAATAAAAAAGGAAATGGAATAGAAAAGTAACTTGAATAAAAATAGAAGTTGAATAAAAATAAAAATGAAAGTTGCATAAAATTAAAAATGGAAGTTCAATCTAGAAACCACTATACCTTAACGATCTATTTGGAAATTAAACATAAAAGGAAGTTGCGTAGAAAAGAAACTTGAATAAAAAAGGAAGTTAGATAAAAATAAAAAAGGAAGTTTCAGAAAATTAAAAATGGAAGTTCCATCAGGAAACCACTATACCTTAACGATCTATTTGGAAATTAAATAAAAAGGCAGTTGAATAGAAAAGTAACTTCAATAAAAATAGAAGTCGAATAAAAATAAAAATGGAAGTTGCAGTAAATTAAAAATGGAAGTTCATTCAAGAAACCACTATATCTATTTGGAAATTAAATGAAAAAGGAAGTTTAATAGAAAAGTGAATTGAATGAAAATGGAAGTTCAATCCAGAAATCATTTTACGTTAACGATCTATTTGGAAATTATATAAAAAAGGAAGTTGAATTCAAAATAACTTGAATAAAAATGGAAGTTGAATAAAAATGAAAATGGAAGTTGCCGGAAATAAAAAATGGAAGTTCATTCAAGAAACCACTATACCTTAACGATCTATTTGGAAGTTAAATAAAAAAGGAAATTGACAAGAAAAGACACTTGATAAAAAATGGAAGTCAAATAAAAATAAAAAGGAATGTTACATAAAATTAAAAATGGAAGTTCAATCTAGAAACCATTTTACCTTAACGATCTATTTGAAAATTAAAAAAAAAAGGAAGTTGAATAGAAAAATAATTTGAATAAAAATGGAAGTTGAATAAAAATTAAAATGGAAGTTGCCGAAAATAAAAAATGGAAGTTCATTCAAGAAACCACAATACCTTAACGATCTATTTGGAAATTAAATAAAAAAGGAAGTTTAGTAGAAAGTAAATTGAATAAAAATGAAAGTTGAACAAAAATAAAAATGAAAGTTGCATAAAATTAAAAATGGAAGTTCAATCCAGAAACCACTATACCTTAACGATCTATTTGGAAATTAAATAAAGAAGGAAGTGGAATGGAAAAGTAACTTGAATAAAAGTAGAAGTTGAATAAAAATAAAAATAAAAGTTGCAGAAAATTAAAAATGGAAGTTCAATCAAGAAACCACTATACCTTAACGATCTATTTGGAAATTAAACAAAAAAGGAAGTAAAATCGAAAAATAACTAGAATAAAAAAAGAAGTTGAATAAAAATAAAAATGGAAGTTGCAGAAAATTGAAAATGGAAGTTCATTCAAGAAACCACTATACCTTAACGATCTATTTGGAAAGTAAAGAAAAAAGGAAGTTGAGTATAAAAGACACTTGAATAAAAATGGAAGTTAAATAAAAATAAAAATGGGAGTTGCAGAAAATTAAAAAAGGATGTTCATTCAAGAAACCATTATAACTTAACGATCTATTTGGAAATTAAATAAAAAAGGAAGTTGAATAAAAAAGTAACTTCAATAAAAATAGAAGGTGAATAAAAATAAAAATGAAAGTTGCATAAAATTGGAAATGGAAGTTCAATCAAGAAACCACTATACCTTAACGATTTATTTGGAAATTAAATAAAAAAGGAAGTTGAATAGAAAAGAAACTTGAATAAAAAAGGAAGTTGAACAAAAATAAAAATGGAAGTTGCAGAAAATTAAAAATGGAAGTTCAATCCAGAAACCACTATACCTTAACGATCTATTTGGAAATTAAATAAAAAAAGAAGTTGAATAGAAATGAAACTTGAATAAAAAAAGAAGTTGAATAAAAATAAAAATGGAAGTTGTAGAAAATTGAAAATGGAAGTTCATTCAGGAAATAACTATACCTTAACGATCTATTTGGAAATTAAATAAAAAAGGAAGTTGAGTAGAAAAGACACTTGAATAAAAATGGAAGTTAAATAAAAATAAAAATAAAAATGGAAGTTGCAGAAAATTAAAAATGGATGTTCATTCAAGAAACCACTATAACTTAACGATCTATTTGGAAATTAAATAAAAAAGGAAGTTAAATAAAAATAAAAATGAAAGTTGCATAAAATTAGAAATGGAAGTTGAATCCAGAAACCACTATACCTTAACGATTTATTTGGAAATTAAACAAAGAAGGAAGTTGAATAGAAAAGAAACTTGAATAAAAAAGGAAGTTGAACAAAAATAAAAATGGAAGTTGTAGAAAATTAAAAATGGAAGTCCATTCAAGAAACCACTATACCTTAACCATTTATTTGGAAATTAAATAAAAAAGCAAGTTGAATAGAAAAGTAAATTGAATAAAAATTGAAGTTGAAGAAAAAGAAAATGAAAGTTGCATGAAATTAAAAGTGGATGTTCATTCCAGAAACCACTGTACCTTAACGATCTATTTGCAAATTAAATAAAAAAGGAAGTTGAATAGAAAAGTAATTTCAATAAAAATAGAAGTTGAATATAAATAAAAATGGAAGTTGCAGAAAATTAAAAATGGAAGTTCATTTAAGAAACCACTATACCTTAGCGATCGATTTGGAAATTAAATAAAAAAGGAAATCGAGTAGAAAAGACACTTGATAAAAAATGGAAGTTAAATAAAAATAAAAATGGAAGTTGCAAAAAATTAAAAATGGAAGTTCATTTAAGAAACCACTATACCTTTACGATCTATTTGGAAATTAAATAAAAACGGAAGTTGAATAGAAATGTAACTTCCATAAAAATAGAAGTTCAATAAAAATAAAAATGAAAGTTCCATAAAATTGGAAACGGAAGTTCAATCTATAAACCACTATACCTTAACGATCTATTTGGAAATTAAATAAAAAAGGAAGTTGAATAGAAAAGAAACTTGAATAAAAGAGGAAGTTGAACCAAAATAAAAATGGAAGTTGCAAAAAATTAAAAATGGAAGTTCATTCAAGAACCCACTATACCTTAACCATCTATTTGGAAATTAAATAAAAAAGGAAGTTGAATAGAAAAGTAACTTCAATAAAAATAGAAGTTGAATAAAAATAAAAATGAAAGTTGCAGAAAATTAAAAATGGAAGTTCATTCCAGAAACCACTATACCTTAACGATCTATTTGGAAATTAAACAAAAAAGGAAGTAAGATCGAAAAATAACTTGAATAAAAAAAGAAGTTGAATAAAAAGAAAAATGGATGTTGCAGAAAATTGAAAATGGAAGTTCATTAAAGAAATAACTATACCTTAACGACCAATTTGGAATTAAATAAAAAAGGAAGTTGAGTAGAAAAGACACTTGAATAAAAATGGAAGTTAAATAAAAATAAAAATAAAAATGGAAGTTGCAGAAAATTAAAAATGGAAGTTCATTCAAGAAACCACTATAACTTAACGATCTATTTGGAAATTAAATAAAAAAGGAAGTTGAATAAAAAAGTAACTTAAATAAAAATAAAAGTTGAATAAAAATAAAAATGAAAGTTGCATAAAATTGGAAATGGAAGTTCAATCCAGAAAGCACTATACCTTAACGATTTATTTGGAAATTAAACAAAGAAGGAAGCTGAATAGAAAAGAAACTTGAATAAAAAAGGAAGTTGAACAAAAATAAAAATGGAAGTTGTAGAAAATTAAAAATGGAAGTCCATTCAAGAAACCATTATACCTTAACCATATATTTGGAAATTAAATAAAAAAGCAAGTTGAATAGAAAAGTAAAATGCATAAAAATGGAAGTTGAAGAAAATGAAAAATGAAAGTTGCATGAAATTAAAAATGGAAGTTCATTCCAGAAACCACTGTACCTTAACGATCTATTTGGAAATTAAATAAAAAAGGAAGTTGAATAGAAAAGTAATTTCAATAAAAATAGAAGTTGAATATAAATAAAAATGGAAGTTGCAGAAAATTAAAAATGGAAGTTCATCGAAGAAACCACTATACCTTAGCAATCGATTTGGAAATTAAATAGAAAAGGAAATCGAGTAGAAAGACACTTGATAAAAAATGGAAGTTAAATAAAAATAAAAATGGAAGTTGCAAAAAATTAAAAATGGAAGTTCGTTTAAGAAACCGCTATACCTTTACGATGTATTTGGAAATTAAATAAAAAAGGAAGTTGAATAGAAAAGTAAATTCAATAAAAATAGAAGTTGAATAAAATTAAAAATGGAAGTTGCAGAAAATTAAAAGTGGAAGTTCATTCAAGAAACCACTATACCTTAACGATCTATTTGGAAATTAAATAAAAATGGAAACCGAGTAGAAAAGGCACTTGATAAAAAATGGAAGTTAAATAAAAATAAAAATGGAAGTTGCAAAAAATTAAAAATGGAAGTTCATTTAAGAAACCACTATACCATTACGATCTATTTGGAAATTAAATAAAAACGGAAGTTGAATAGAAAAGTAACTTCCATAAAAATAGAAGTTGAATAAAAATAAAAATGAATGTTCCATAAAATTGGAAACGGAAGTTGAATCTACAAACCACTATACCTTAACGATATATTTGGAAATTAAATAAAAAAGGAAGTTGAATAGAAAAGAAAATTGAATAAAAGAGGAAGTTGAACAAAAATAAAAATGGAAGTTGCAGAAAATTAAAAATGGAAGTTCATTCATGAAACCACTATACCTTAACGATCTATTTGGAAATTAAATAAAAAAGCAAGTTGAATAGAAAAGTAAATTAAATAAAAAATGGAAGTTGAAGAAAAATAAAAATGAAACTTGCATGAAATTAAAAATGGAAGTTCATTCCGGAAAACACTATACCTTACCAATCTATTTGGAAATTAAATAAAAAAGGAAGCTGAATAGAAAAGCAACTTCAATTAAAATAGAAGTTGAATAAAAACCAAAATGAAAGTTGCTTAAAATTAAAAATGGAAGTTCATTCAAGAAACCACTATACCTTAACGATCTATTTGGAAATTAAACTAAAAAGGAAGTAAAATAGAAAAATAACTTGAATAAAAATGGAAGTTGAATAAAAATAAAAATGAAAGTTGCATAAAATTAAAAATGGAAGTTCAATCCAGAAACCACTATACCTTAACGATCTATTTGGAAATTAAACAAAAAAGTAAGTTGAGTAGAAAAGAAACTTGAATAAAAAAGGAAGTTAAATAAAAATAAAAAAGGAAGTTTCAGAAAATTAAAAATGGAAGTTCAATCAGGAAACCACTATATCTTAACGATCTATTTGGAAATTAAATAAAAAGGAAGTTGAATAGAAAAGTAACTTCAATAAAAATAGAAGTCGAATAAAAATAAAAATGAAAGTTGCAGAAAATTAAAAATGGAAGTTCATTGAAGAAACCACTATACCTTAACGATCTATTTTGAATTTAAATAAAAAAGAAAGTTTAATAGAAAAGTGAATTGAATGAAAATAGAAGTTCAATCCCGAAACCATTTAACTTAACGATCTATTTGAAAATTAAATAAAAAAGGAAGTTGAATAGAAATTTAAATGGAAGTTGCCGAAAATAAAAAGTGGATGTTCATTCAAGAAACCACTATACCTTAACGATCTATTCGGAAATTAAATAAAAAAGGAAGTTGAATAGAAAAGTAACGTCAATAAAAATAGAAGTTGAGTAAAAATAAAAGTGAAAGTTGCTTAAAATTGGAAATCGAAGTTCAATCCCGAAACCACTATACCTTAACGATCTATTTGGAAATTAAATAAACAAGAAAGTTGAATAGAAAAGAAACTTGAATAAAAAAGGAAGTTGAACAAAAATAAAAATGGAAGTTGCAGAAAATTAAAAATGGAAGTTCATTCAAGAAACCACTATACCTTAACGACCTATTTGGAAATTAAATAAAAACGGAAGTTGAATAGAAAAGAAACTTGAATAAAAAAAGAAGTTGAATAAAAATAAAAATGGAAGTTGCAGAAAATTAAAATTGGAGGTTCATTCAAGAAACCACTATACCTTAACCATCTGTTTGGATATCAAATAAAAAAGGAAGTTGAATTGAAAAATAACTTGAATAAAAATGCAAGTCGAATAAAAATAAAAATGGATGTTGCAAAAAATTAAAAATGGAAGTTCATTCAAGAAACCACTATACCTTAACTATCTATTTGGAAATTAAATAAAAAAGGAAGTTGAATAAAAAAATAACTTGAATAAAAATGGAAGTTGAATAAAAATAAAAATGGAAGTTACAGAAAATTAAAAATGGAAGTTCATTCAAGAAACCACTATACCTTAATGATATATTTGGAAATTAAATAAAAAAGGAAGTTTAATAGAAAAGTAAATTGAATAAAAATGGAAGTTGAATGAAAATAAAAATGAAAGTTGCATAAAATTAAAAATGAAATTTCAATCCAGAAACCATTTTACTTTAACGATCTATTTGGAAATTAAATAAAAAAGGAAGGTGAATAGAAAAAGAACTTGAATAAAAAAGGAAGTTGAACAAAAATAAAAAAGGAAGTTGCAGAAAATTAAAAATGGAAGTTCCTTCAAGAAACCACTATACCCTAACGATCTATTTGGAAATTAAATAAAAAAGAAAGTTGAATAGAAAAGAAACTTGAATAAAAAAAGAAGTTGAATAAAAATAAAGATGGAAGTTGCAGAAAATTAAAATTGGAGGTTCATTCAAGAAACCACTATACCTTAACCATCTATTTGGATATTAAATAAAAAAGGAAGTTGAATAGAAAAATAACTTGAATAAAAATGCAAGTCGAATAAAAATAAAAATGGAAGTTGCAAAAAATTAAAAATGGAAGTTCATTCAAGAAACCACTATACCTTAACGGTCTATTTGGAAATTAAATAAAAAAGGTAGTTGAGTAGAAAAGACAATTGAATTAAAATGGAAGTTAAATAAAAATAAAAATGGTAGTTGCAGAAAATTAAAAATGGATGTTCATTCAAGAAACCACTATACCTTAACGATCTATTTGGAAATTAAATAAAAAAGGAAGTCGAATAGAAAAGTAACTTCAATAAAAATAGAAGTTAATAAAAATAAAAATGAAAGTTGCATAAAATTGGAAATGGAAGTTCAATCCAGAAACCACTATACCTTAACAATCTATTTGGAAATTAAATAAAAAATGAAGCTGAATAGAAATGAAACTTGAATAAAAATAGAAGTTGAAGAAAAATAAAAATGAAAGTTGCATGAAACTAAAAATGGAAGTTCATTCCAGAAACCACTATAACTTAACGATCTATTTGGAAATTAAATAAAAAACAAAGTTGAATATAAAATAAACTTGAATAAAAAAAGAAGTTGAATAAAAATAAAAATGGAAGTGGCAGAAAATTAAAATTGGAAGTGCATTCAAGAAACCACTATATATAGCGATCCCGGGTTTACCCTTGTTATACCGTGATCCGGACATGTGTCCGTGGATGTTGGTAGTTGTTTATTATTGTGTTTACATCCTTTTACTTCGTATTTGAGTTATAGGATGTGTTGAGCGGGTTTGTTACAGGTTGGTTGAGTTTAGAAACCAAAACTAGTTGCCCAGATTTTTGGCCTGTACGCTCGAGCGGAGGTGTTGACGCTCGAGCGCAGATTACATCCATCCAGTATCTTGTTGTGCAGTGTTGTGAGCTCGAGCGTAGGGTTGGGAGCTCGAGCGGAGGTCTGGTTCTGCGAAAGTGCTGAGCGAGTGCATTCTGCGCTCGAGCGGGAGGTTGACCGCTCGAGCGGAAGTCTGTGAGTGGCCGCTCGAGCGGGGTGTTTTACGCTCGAGCGGAAGACTGGGTTTAAATCCCGAAATTGTGACTTTTCAAATCACTTTTTCACTTTCTCTTCTCTCTCTTACTTTTCTCAAAACACCATTGTTGAGCCTCTCACTCTAGACTCTACCTTCTCTCTAGGTTTTGATCTAGTAGGAGTGATTTACTCACCTTTGGCCTTTACAAAAAAGTTGTTGATCGTCGAGGGCTTCATTTTAATATGAAAATCTCGGGTTTTGGAGCACGTTGGGTTTTGTCGTCTTCTCCTTTGGGACTCCGAATTTGAGGTAGGGATAACCTACTCCTCTCTATGGGTTTTGTCTTTAAATTTTGGTATTTTGAGATGTTGGGCTTGGTTGGGTAATTTTGTGAAAGTTTGGGGCTTTTGTGTAATTTTACAAAGGTTGGGGTTTTATTCATAATAAACCTAGATGCATGTTTGGCATGAAGAAAATGGAATGATTGTTGAATCATTGATGAAAATGGGACCTAAGGGTTGAAATGGTAATTATGGAAAATGGCCTAATTACATTGTTTAATTAATTGGGATAATTAATTGGTGAGAAATGAGGAAATGAAATGTTGATTGAATATCCATTTGCGCATTTATTTTCTGTTTTAGAAATAACTGCTTGGGGCTATCGGTGGAGGATAGTCGAGATTGTTGTAGACAATGTATGTTGATTAGGCAAACTGGAACTAATCAATGGAATGTGTTATGGAACTTGACAGTTGCAAGAATACATTAATTGTTTGTATTGTGTGGTAGTATATAGAACCAATGTGTTTATATACGTTATGTGTAGAGGAGGAGATAGGGGATGTACTCCGCGGTTTAGGGGAAGATAGGGGATGTACCTCTAAACCGGATAGGTATTTGGAGGAGATAGGGGATGTACTCCGTAGACAGAGCTCATATGCTTGTCTAGAGAAGTGAAGATAGAGCTCATATGCTTATCTTTGTGAAGTGTGGATACAGCTTGTATGCTTATCTGTGGATATTGTTGATATACATATCTGTTGTAGAATGTGGATACAGCTTGTATGCTTATCTGTGGATATTGTTGATATACATATCTGTTGAAAATGTGGATATAGCTTTTATGCTTATCTGAATGTGAGATATAGTTTTTATACATATCTGTGGAAATGATGATAGAGCTAGCATGCTTATCTGTTGAAAAAGGGAAAATGAAAGGTAATTGGGACTTGTAAGTCGTTGACATAAATATGTAATTTATGTGATTGTATCAGTGTTGACCAACTATCAATTGCTAATGTTTTAGTCATTGTCCATGGTTGGTTTAGTGTATTTCTACTGGGCTGTGGCTCACCCTATATGGGAATATCATTTTCAGGTACAGGAAGCATGCCACCTCCAAGGACATAGCTGGGAGGCTAGTGGCGGGCATAGTTTTGTCGTTTTACTTTGATGTATTACATGTAATTTCAAGCCAAGGGCTTAATGTGTAAACGAGTTAGAACTCTTTGTTGTAACCAAGTGTTAACTTGGAAAGCTGTAAGCCCGTAGGGCATTTTATTATGAGGTTAAACATGTAATACTTATGTCTTGGAATTCTAATGAATGAAAGGAATGCGGTTAGTTTAAATGTAAATTCATGTCTTATCTGATGAGTTTATTGTTATTATTTTGAGGGCGTTACAACTTGGTATCAGAGCGTACCGGGTTCGAATACTTTGGGTACGTGGGAAGTGATTAGGATCACAATGGGTTTGTCTCGCTTGATAGAGACGTAGATGTAGTACCATATGCTATGTGGTTATTTGATAACATGCTTATGTGACTATGTGGGTATGGGATTTAATTTCTGGGATATTGATTGGATCCTTGAGTTTCTGGGAGTCTTGTTGGAAAAGCACTTGATCAATGCTGTTTCTAACCGGAACTCTAGTAACGTCTCGGGACTATCATTATCCGGAAATGAAATTCGTAAGTGCTTATGTGTTTATGTGCTTATGTGGAGTGAATTACAATTGTCCATGCACTAGGACGTGAGTGTTTAGTTTCGGCACATTTATGAATGTGCTAACGTTCTGTGTTGCCTTTATTAGGATGTCAGGACGAGGAAGAGGTGCTAGGCGTGGTAGACCTGTGAGGCAGGAAGTACCGTTACAGGGTGAGATTCCGGCAGCGCAGGAGGGAGTTGGGCAGGCCAATGTGGCCGAGCCAGTGGGTCAGCAGGCTATGGGTGCCTTGGCCAGAGAGATAGCAGGAGCTTTAGGTATTCTTAGAGCTGGGAATCAGGCAGCAGAGACAGGGCCTTCCTTCTTGAAGAGGGAGTTCTTTCGGTGCAATCCGGACGAGTTTATCGGGGATCCTAAAGAGCCGCTTAAGGCAGATGAATGGCTCGAACAGACAACGAAGACGTTTGAGATGCTTGGCATCGAGGACGGAGCACTGAAAGTGACCTTGGCATCCTTTCAACTGAAGGGAGATGCGGGTCAATGGTGGAAGTACGAGAAAGCTCGTGTTGGTGGTACTTGGGAGGCGTTTGTGAATGCTTTTCAGGAGAGGTTTTTATCAGCAGCAGCTAGGGAGAAGCTGAGAGATCAGTTTAGCCGGCTTAATCAGCAGGGCTTGTCAGTGGCCGAGTTTGAGGCTACTTTTACCAGTCTGTCCAGGTTTGCACCTGAACTGGTGGCGTCTGAGGAACGCCGTTGCTATGAGTTTGAGCGGAAGTTGAGGCGGGGCCTCAAGTTGAGAATTGGTGGGTCTTATATTCGAGAGTATAGACACCTAGTGGACGCTGCAGCTCATATGGAGCTTATGATGCAGGAGGAGGATGAGGGTCAGAGAGGCTCCAAGAGGAGCCAGGATAGTCAGGGTGATGGCAGGAGACAGAAGGGTAATAACCCTCAGCAGTCTCAGGGTGCAGTCTCTAGATCGACCTTTCCAGTGCCTAGTGTAGGCTCGGGGAGAGGTAGTCAGGGAGAATTCACCTGTTACAAGTGTGGCCAGCTGGGTCACAAGGTATCTGTTTGCCCGCAGAAGGGTGGGGGTCAGAAAGCTGCTTCTTCTTCAGCTAGACCGCAGAGTCAGAGTTTGGGCAGGGGGCAGCTCTTGACTTGTTATCAGTGTGGACAACCTGGGCACATGAAGAGGTTTTGCCCACAGTTGGGTGCCACTTCGGGAGCGTCTGGTTCTAGGCAGACGCAGGGTTTTCAGCCAGCTCAGTCTGTGCAGGCCTCGAGGGCCAATCCGGGAGCTTCGTCATCCCAGTCTGTGCAGCAGTCTTTTGCTCCGAGAGGTGAGCAGGTAGACCAGGGGCCTACGGGGCGCGTGTATGCTGTTACCGCGCAGGATTTAGTACCGGCTCCATCAGTAGTGAGAGGTACTTTTCTGTTTTGCAACTCAGTTGCTAATGTGTTGATAGACACGGGTGCATCTCATTCTTTTGTATCTGCTGCATTTGCATCTGTTTTGGAATTGGAGTTAGCACAGTTAGCATCTCCTATTTGTGTGGTATCACCTTTGGGTGGTGAGTTGATTCTGAAACAGGGTGTTAGAGGATGTGATATAGAGGTCGCCGACTATAGGCTTCCTTTTCCGTTTGTTGTCATGCCCATGAAGGGTTTTGATGTTATTTTGGGTATGGACTGGTTATCGTCATACCGGGCTGTTATTGATTGCTACCGCCAGAGGGTCACGTTGTGTACCTTGAGCGGGGAGTGGTTCCATTTCTTGGGAGACCGGGTTGGTAGTGTTTTGCCACCGGGGTTTGATTCGCGAGGGCGAAGTGAACTTAGTAGTCTACTTGCTAGCTTTGAGAGTGGTGAGCGTGGTGAGACCCAGTATGTGTTGCCGAGGGTGGTTTGTGAGTATTCGGATGTTTTTCCCGAAGATCTTGTTAGTTTGCCACCTCACCGAGAGATAGAGTTCTCTATTGATTTAGTGCCTGGTACGGCGCCGATTTCTATGGCACCTTACCGTTTTGCTCCAGCAGAGTTGGTTGAGTTGAAAGTTCAGCTCCAGGAATTGCTCGATAAGGGCTTTGTTCGCCCTAGTGTTTCGCCGTGGGGAGCACCGGCCCTCTTTGTTAAAAAGAAAGATGGTGCCTTGAGATTGTGTATAGACTACAGGAAGCTGAATCGGGCTACGGTTAAGAATAAGTACCCTATGCCCCGTATAGATGATTTGTTTGACCAGTTGAAGGGTTCCCGTTGTTTCTCTAAGATAGACTTGAGATCGGGTTACCATCAGTTGAGGGTCAGGGAGGAAGATATTCCTAAGACGGCATTCCGTACGCGGTATGGCCATTATGAGTTTCTGGTGATGCCATTCGGGCTTACCAATGCACCGGCAGTCTTTATGGACTTGATGAACCGGATTTTCCGGGAGTTCTTAGACCGATTTGTGGTTGTTTTCGTGGACGATATCCTTATCTATTCGTCTTCTGAGGAGGAGCACGAGGCACACTTGAGAGTGGTGCTTGAGTTACTTAGAGCCCATAGGTTGTATGCTAAGTTTGGGAAGTGTGAGTTCTGGCTGAGGGAAGTCAAATTCTTAGGCCACGTGGTATCCGGGGAAGGGGTGTCTGTTGATACATCCAAGGTTGAGGCAGTGCAAGATTGGGCACAGCCTAAGAGTGTGTTTGAGATCCGCAGTTTTCTGGGATTAGCTGGGTATTACCGTCGGTTTGTGAAAGATTTCTCCAGGTTAGCGTCACCGTTGACTAGGCTGACTCGGAAGGGAGTCAAGTTTGTATGGAATGAGACTTTTGAAAAGTCGTTCCAAGAGTTGAAAGTTAGATTGACCACCACTCCGGTGTTGATTATTCCGGAGAGAGGGTTGGGTTATGCGGTTTATTGTGATGCCTCACGAGAGGGTTTAGGTTGTGTGTTGATGCAAGAGGGGAAAGTGGTAGCTTATGGCTCACGTCAATTGAAAATACACGAGAAGAATTACCCCACACACGACCTAGAGTTAGCAGCTGTGATCTTTGCCTTGAAAATCTGGAGGCACTACCTTTATGGGGAGAGGTTCGAGGTATTCTCGGATCACAAGAGTTTGAAGTATCTGTTTACACAGAGAGACTTGAATCTGAGGCAGAGGAGATGGATGGAGTTCATCGAGGATTATGATTTTGAGTTGCATTATCATCCCGGAAAGGCCAATGTTGTGGCCGATGCCCTTAGTAGGAAAACCATTAGTGATGTAGCTTGTATAGCCATCCGGGAATGGGTGATATTGGGAGCACTTGGCGAGTTTGATTTGCTACTGGGCGAATCCGTTGAGGCTGCGGCCTTGTTTTCTGTTGTGGTGCAGCCTACACTTGTGACTAGAGTGTTAGAGGCACAGAGAGGTGACCTTGAGGTAGAATCCCTCCGAGAGAAGATCTCCAGTGGGAAAGTTGAGAAGGGTTTGACGGTGTATCCCGACCTGAGTGTGAGATACCGAGACCGTTTGTTTGTACCGGAGGCTTGCCGAGAGGAAGTACTCCGAGAGTTTCACCATTCGCGCCTTGCGGTGCATCCGGGAGGTACTAAGATGTATCAGGATTTGGGTCGCCAGTTTTGGTGGCGGGGTATGAAAAGAGATGTGGCTGTTTTCGTATCGAAGTGCCTTACTTGCCAGCAAGTGAAGGCTGAGCATCAGAGGCCAGCGGGTTTGTTGCAACCCTTGCCTATTGCCGAGTGGAAGTGGGAGCATGTCACTATGGACTTCGTTGTAGGTCTTCCAAAGACTCAGCGGGGTAGTGATGCTATTTGGGTGGTTGTAGACCGGTTGACTAAGTCGGCGCACTTTATTCCTATGCGCGTGAGAGATTCGGTAGATCATCTTGCCGACTTGTATATTCGGGACGTAGTGAGATTGCACGGGGTCCCAGTGACGATCGTCTCAGATAGAGATCCACGTTTTACTGCTAGGTTGTGGCAGAGTTTGCAGAGTGCCTTGGGCACTAAGTTGACCTTTAGTACGGCTTATCATCCTCAGACTGACGGGCAGTCCGAGCGTACTATTCAGATCCTCGAGGATATGCTTCGGGGTTGTGTCCTGGACTTCAGTGGGACGTGGGAGAGGCACTTGCCATTGGTAGAGTTTGCCTACAACAACAGTTTTCAGTCTAGCATCGGTATGGCACCGTTTGAGGCCTTGTATGGCCGACCGTGTAGGTCTCCAGTTTGTTGGGCCGAGGTGGGTGATGCACCTTTGTTGGGTCCGGAGTTGGTTAGGGAGACGACGGAGAAAGTTGAACTTATCCGCTGGAGGCTTGTTACAGCCCAGAGTCGGCAGAAATCTTATGCTGACCGTAGGAGGAGGCCTTTGGCGTTTGAGGTAGGTGATCATGTCTTTCTGAAGATATCACCTAGGCGAGGTTTGATGAGGTTTGGGAAGAGTGGGAAGTTATCCCCTCGGTTTATTGGTCCTTTTGAGATCCTTGAGAGGATTGGTGAGGTTGCTTATCGATTAGCCTTACCACCGTAGTTGTCCGGAGTGCATGACGTGTTTCATGTGAGTATGCTTCGGAAGTATGAGCCAGATCCATCACATGTGTTGGATTGGACTGATTTAGAGGTAGATGAGGATGCCTCGTATGAGGAGAGACCGGTTCGGGTCTTGGATAGGCGGGATCAGGTCCTGCGTGGCAAGACCATTCCTTTGGTGAAAGTCTTGTGGAAACATCACGGAGTGGAGGAAGCCACTTGGGAACGTGAGTTGGAAGTCCGTGAGAAATATCCGGACTTGTTTGTTGATATGTGATCTTGTAGTTAAATTTTGTATTTTGTTGAACTTAAGAGCTTTTATATATGTCTTAAGTTGTGAAACATTGAGAATGTTTTGGTTTATTGGAAGTATGTTTTGGGAACTTGCCTCATATGGCAGTTGAATGTAACATTGTATATGTTGAATATATATTGTTGAAATTGGAAAGATAGTGCATAATGTTAATGCATGTTGAAAGTACATATGTTGTTTACATATTGTGATATGTCTCTTGTTAAAGGGATGGGATGACCGGTAATGGGTCGAATTGTTGAATGTTCAAGTGTAACATTGTCTAAATTGGAGAAAAACTTGTTTTGAAAACTTGTGCTTAATTTCGGGGGCGAAATTCTTTAAGGGGGGGAGGTTATAGCGATCCCGGGTTTACCCTTGTTATACCGTGATCCGGACATGTGTCCGTGGATGTTGGTAGTTGTTTATTATTGTGTTTACATCCTTTTACTTCGTATTTGAGTTATAGGATGTGTTGAGCGGGTTTGTTACAGGTTGGTTGAGTTTAGAAACCAAAACTAGTTGCCCAGATTTTTGGCCTGTACGCTCGAGCGGAGGTGTTGACGCTCGAGCGCAGATTACATCCATCCAGTATCTTGTTGTGCAGTGTTGTGAGCTCGAGCGTAGGGTTGGGAGCTCGAGCGGAGGTCTGGTTCTGCGAAAGTGCTGAGCGAGTGCATTCTGCGCTCGAGCGGGAGGTTGACCGCTCGAGCGGAAGTCTGTGAGTGGCCGCTCGAGCGGGGTGTTTTACGCTCGAGCGGAAGACTGGGTTTAAATCCCGAAATTGTGACTTTTCAAATCACTTTTTCACTTTCTCTTCTCTCTCTTACTTTTCTCAAAACACCATTGTTGAGCCTCTCACTCTAGACTCTACCTTCTCTCTAGGTTTTGATCTAGTAGGAGTGATTTACTCACCTTTGGCCTTTACAAAAAAGTTGTTGATCGTCGAGGGCTTCATTTTAATCTGAAAATCTCGGGTTTTGGAGCACGTTGGGTTTTGTCGTCTTCTCCTTTGGGACTCCGAATTTGAGGTAGGGATAACCTACTCCTCTCTATGGGTTTTGTCTTTAAATTTTGGTATTTTGAGATGTTGGGCTTGGTTGGGTAAT
The DNA here is from genome assembly GCF_055761805.1 of Camellia sinensis. Taxonomy (NCBI): domain Eukaryota; kingdom Viridiplantae; phylum Streptophyta; class Magnoliopsida; order Ericales; family Theaceae; genus Camellia; species Camellia sinensis. The sequence goes on along the minus strand of NC_138962.1, from coordinate 6,589,689 downwards.
TTTGTGAAAGTTTGGGGCTTTTGTGTAATTTTACAAAGGTTGGGGTTTTATTCATAATAAACCTAGATGCATGTTTGGCATGAAGAAAATGGAATGATTGTTGAATCATTGATGAAAATGGGACCTAAGGGTTGAAATGGTAATTATGGAAAATGGCCTAATTACATTGTTTAATTAATTGGGATAATTAATTGGTGAGAAATGAGGAAATGAAATGTTGATTGAATATCCATTTGCGCATTTATTTTCTGTTTTAGAAATAACTGCTTGGGGCTATCGGTGGAGGATAGTCGAGATTGTTGTAGACAATGTATGTTGATTAGGCAAACTGGAACTAATCAATGGAATGTGTTATGGAACTTGACAGTTGCAAGAATACATTAATTGTTTGTATTGTGTGGTAGTATATAGAACCAATGTGTTTATATACGTTATGTGTAGAGGAGGAGATAGGGGATGTACTCCGCGGTTTAGGGGAAGATAGGGGATGTACCTCTAAACCGGATAGGTATTTGGAGGAGATAGGGGATGTACTCCGTAGACAGAGCTCATATGCTTGTCTAGAGAAGTGAAGATAGAGCTCATATGCTTATCTTTGTGAAGTGTGGATACAGCTTGTATGCTTATCTGTGGATATTGTTGATATACATATCTGTTGTAGAATGTGGATACAGCTTGTATGCTTATCTGTGGATATTGTTGATATACATATCTGTTGAAAATGTGGATATAGCTTTTATGCTTATCTGAATGTGAGATATAGTTTTTATACATATCTGTGGAAATGATGATAGAGCTAGCATGCTTATCTGTTGAAAAAGGGAAAATGAAAGGTAATTGGGACTTGTAAGTCGTTGACATAAATATGTAATTTATGTGATTGTATCAGTGTTGACCAACTATCAATTGCTAATGTTTTAGTCATTGTCCATGGTTGGTTTAGTGTATTTCTACTGGGCTGTGGCTCACCCTATATGGGAATATCATTTTCAGGTACAGGAAGCATGCCACCTCCAAGGACATAGCTGGGAGGCTAGTGGCGGGCATAGTTTTGTCATTTTACTTTGATGTATTACATGTAATTTCAAGCCAAGGGCTTAATGTGTAAACGAGTTAGAACTCTTTGTTGTAACCAAGTGTTAACTTGGAAAGCTGTAAGCCCGTAGGGCATTTTATTATGAGGTTAAACATGTAATACTTATGTCTTGGAATTCTAATGAATGAAAGGAATGCGGTTAGTTTAAATGTAAATTCATGTCTTATCTGATGAGTTTATTGTTATTATTTTGAGGGCGTTACACTATACCTTAACCATCTATTTGGATATTAAATAAAAAAGGAAGTTGAATAGAAAAATAACTTGAATAAAAATGCAAGTCGAATAAAAATAAAAATGGAAGTTGCAAAAAATTAAAAATGGAATATAGCGATCCCAGGTTTACCCTTGTTGTACAGTGATCCGGACATGTGTCCGTGGATGTTGGTAGCTGTTTATTATCTTGTTTGCATCCTTTTTACTTCGTATTTGAGTTATAGGATGTGTTGGGCAGGTTTGTTACAGGTTAGTTGTGTTTGGGAGCCTAGTGCTGCTGGCCAGATTTTTGGATCTTCGCTCGAGCGAGGAGTTGGTCGCTCGAGCGAGAGTTGGGTTTGTGTCTGGTGGGTCGAGCCAGAGTGGCTTCGCTCGAGCGAGTGATTGCGTCTGGTTCTGGACCTGAGAGTTGCATTTCTTGGCTCGAGCAAGCTTTCTTCGCTCGAGCGGTCTGGTTTGTTCTTCGCTCGAGCGAGAGGTCTGTCGCTCGAGCGTGCTTCTGGTTGCAGACCTGAGGGTTTGAGTTGTTGGCTCGAGCGAGCATTCTTTCGCTCGAGCGCACTTCTGAGTTTTCGGCTCGAGCGAGAACTTCTTGGCTCGAGCGAGAGTTTTCTGCGTCTGGTCGCTTGAGCGACAAAGTTTTCACTCGAGCGAGCGTGTTTTATATCAGCGGACAGTAGCGTTTTTGAACATCAGTTTTTCACTTTCTTTTTCTTTCAAACCCTAGATCCGAGACTCTCTCTCTCTAAACTTACACTCTCTCTAAGATTTGATCTCCCTAGAGTGTGAATCTAGCCTTGAGCCTTTGTTAAAAAGATAGAGGGCGTTGAGAGCTTTGATTTAATCTGAAAAAGTTTGGATTTGGAGCACGTTGATTTTCGAGTCTTCATCTCCTTTTTGGCTCAAACTTCGAGGTAGGGATATCCTACTCCTCTCTATGGATTTTGTCTTTAAATTTTAGTATTTTGAGATGTTCGGGTTGGTTTGGTAATTTGGTAGATGTTTGGGGCTTTTGTGTTATTTTACAAAAGTTGGGGTTTTATTCATAATAAACCTAGATACATGTTTGGCATAGAGAAATGAAATAAATGTTGAATCATTGGTGAAAATGGGACTTAAGGGTTGAAATGTTAATTATGGATAAAGACCTAATTACATTGTTTGATTAATTGGGATAATTAATTGTGAGAAATGAGGCAATGAAATGTTAATTGAATATCCATTGCGCATTTATTTTCTGTTTAGAAATAACTGCTTTGGACTATCGGTGGAGGATAGTCGTGATTGTTGTAGACAATGCATGATGATTAGGCAAACAAAAACTAATCAATGGAATGTGTCATGGAATTTGACGATTGATAGAATACATTAACCATATGTATTGAGTGATTGTATATAGAACCAATGTGTTTGTATACGTTATGTGTAGAGGAGGAGATGAGGGATGTACTCCGCGGTTTAGGGGAAGATGGGGGATGTACCTCTAAATCGGATAGTGTTGGGAGAAGAAAGGGGATGAACTCCGTAGACACAGCTCATATGCTTGTCTAGAGAAGTGAAGATAGAGCTCATATGCTTATCTTTGTGAAGTGTGGATATAGCTTATATGCTTATCTGTGAATGTGGATATTGTTGTTATACATATCTGTTGAGAATGTGGATATAGCTTATATGCTTATCTGTGAATGTGGATATTGTTTTTATACATATCTGTTGAGAACGTGGATAGTGCTAACATGTTTATCTGTTGATAAAGGGAAAATGAAAAGTAACTTGGACTCATAAGTCGTATGACATAAATATGTTATTTATGTGAATGTATCAGTGTTGGCCATCTATCAATTGCTAATCTTTTAGTCATTATTCATGGTTGGTTTAGTGTATTTCTACTGGGCTGTGGCTCACCCTATATGGGAATATCATTTTCAGGTACAGGTAGCATGCCACCTCCAAGGACATAGCTTGGGAGGCTAGAGGCGGACATACTTTTGTCGTTTTATTTTTGATGTATTACATGTAAATTCAAGCCAAGGGCTTAATGTGTAAATGAGTTAGCACTCTTTTGTTGTAACCAAGTGTTAACTTGGAAAGCTGTAAGCCCGTAGGGCGTTTTGCTTTTCTTGTTAACATGTAATACTTTTGTAATCAAACTCTGATGAATAGAAGAATGTGGTTATTTCATATGTAAATGAATGTCTTATTTGATGGGTTTAATGTTATTATTTTGAGGGTGTTACATGGAAGTTCTTTCAAGAAACCACTATACCTTAACGATCTATTTGGAAATTAAATAAAAAAGAAAGTTGAATAGAATAGCAAATTGAATAAAAATGGAAGTTGAATAAAAATTAAAATGAAATTCGCAAAAAATTATAAATGGAAGTTCATTCAAGAAACCACTATACTTTAACGATCTTTTTGGAAATTAAATAAAAAAGGAAGTTGAGTAGAAAAGACACTTGAATTAAAATGGAAGTTAAATAAAAATAAAAATGGTAGTTGTAGAAAACTAAAAATGGATGTTCATTCAAGAAACCACTATACGTTAACGATCTATTTGGAAATTAAATAAAAAATAAAATCGAGTAGAAATGGCACATGTTAAAAAATGGAAGTTAAATAAAAATAAAAATGGAATTTACAAAAAATTAAAAATGGAAGTTCATTTAAGAAACCGCTATACCTTTACGATCTATTTGGAAATTAAATAAAAAAGGAAGTTAAATATAAAAGTAACTTCAATAAAAATAGAAGTTGAATAAAAATAAAAATGAAAGTTGCATAAAATTGGAAACGGAAGTTCAATCCAGAAACCACAATACCTTAACGATCTATTTGGAAATTAAATAAAAAAGGAAGTTGAATAGAAAAGAAACTTGAATAAAAAAGGAAGTTCAAGAAAATAAAAATGGAAGTTGCAGAAAATTAAAAATGGAAGTTCATTCAAGAACCCACTATACCTTAACGATCAATTTGGAAATTAAATAAAAAAAGAAGTTGAATAGAAAAGTAACTTCATTAAAAATTGAAGTTGAATAAAAATAAAAATGAAAATTGCATAAAATTGGAAATGGAAGTTCAATCCAGAAACCACTATACCTTAACGATCTATTTGGAAATTAAATAAAAAAGGAAGTTGAATAGAAAAGAACTTGAATAAAAAAGGAGGTTGAACAAAAATAAAAATGGAAGTTGCAGAAAATTAAAAATGGAAGTTCATTCAAGAAACCACTATAACTTAATGATCTATTTGGAAATTAAACAAAAAATGAAGTAAAATAGAAAAATAATTTGAATAAAAATAAAAAATGAAAGTTGCATAAAATTAAAAATGGAAGTTCAATCCAGAAACCACTATACCTTAACGATCTATGTGGAAATTAAACAAAAAAGGAAGTTGAGTAGAAAAGAAACTTGAATAAAAAAGGAAGTTAAATAAAAATAAAAAAGGAAGTTTCAGAAAATCAAAAATGGAAGTTCAATTAGGAAACCACTATACCTTAACGATCTATTTGGAAATTAAACAAAAAAGGAAGTAAAATAGACAAATAGCTTGAATAAAAATGGAAGTTGAATAAAAATAAAAATGAAAGTTGCATAAAATTCAAAATGGAAGTTCAACCCAGAAACCACTATACGTTAACGATCTATTTCGAAATTAAATAAAAAAGGAAATCGAGTAGAAAAGACACTTGATAAAAAATGGAAGTTAAATAAAAATAAAAATGGAAGTTGCAAAAAATTAAAAATGGAAGTTCATTTAAGAAACCACTATACCTTTACGATCTATTTGGAAATTAAATAAAAAATGAAGTTGAATAGAAAAGCAATTTCAATAAAAATAGAAGTGGAATAAAAATAAAAATGGAAGTTGCAGAAAATTAAAAATGGAAGTTCATTTAAGAAACCACTATACCTTAACGATCTATTTGGAAATTAAAAAAAAATGAAGTAAAATAGAAAAATAATTTGAATAAAAATGGAAGTTGAATAAAAATAAAAAATGAAAGTTGTATAAAATTAAAAATGGAAGTTCAATCCAGAAACCACTATACCTTAACGATCTATTCAGAAATTAAACAAAAAAGGAAGTTGAGTAGAAAAGAAACTTGAAAAAAAAGGAAGTTAAATAAAAATAAAAAAGGAAGTTTCAGAAATTTAAAAATGGAAGTTCAATCAGGAAACCACTATACCTTAACGATCTATTTGGAAATTGAACAAAAAAGGAAGTAAAATAGAAAAATAACTTGGATAAAAATGGAAGTTGAATAAAAATAAAAATGAAAGTTGCATAAAATTCAAAATGGAAGTTCAACCCAGAAACCGCTATTCCTTAACGATATATTTGGAAATCAAATAAAAAAAGAAGTTGAGTACAAAAGAAACTTGAATAAAAAAGGAAGTTGGACAAAAATAAAAATGGAAGTTGCAGAAAATTAAAAATGGAAGTTCATTCAAGCAACAACTATACCTCAACGATCTATTTGGAAATTAAATAAAAAAGGAAGTTTAATAGAAAAGTAAATTGAACGAAAATGGAAGTTGAATAAAAAGAAAAATGAAAGTTGCATAAAATTAAAAATGGAAGTTCAATCCAGAAACCATTTTACCTTATCGATCTATTTGGAAATTAAATAAAAAAGGAAGTTGAATAGAAAAATAACTTGAATAAAAATGAAAGTTGAATAGAAAAGTAAGTTGAATAAAAATGGAATTTGCAGAAAATTTAAAATGGAAATTCATTCAAGAAATCACTATACCTTAACGATCTATTTGGAAATTAAATAAAAAAAAAGGAAGTTGAGTAGAAAAGAAAATTGAATAAAAATCGAAGTTGGATAAAAATAAAAATGAAAGTTGCAGAAAGTTAAAAATGGAAGTTCATTCAAAAAACCAGTATACCTTAACGATCTAGTTGGAAATTAAATAAAAAAAGAAGTTCAATAGAAAAGAAAATTGAATAAAAATGGAAGTTGAATAACAATAAAAATGAAAGTTGCATAAAATTAAAAATGAAAGTTCAATCTAGAAACCACTATACCTTAACAATCTGTTTGGAAGTTAAATAAAAAATGAAGTTGAGAAGAAAAGAAACTTGAATAAAAAAAAGAAGTTAAATAAAAATAAAAATGAAAGTTGCAGAAAATTAAAAATGGAAGTTCATTAAAGAAACCACTATATTTTAACGATCTATTTGGAAATTAAATAAAAAAGGAAGTTTAATAGAAAAGTAAATTGAATAAAAATGGAAGTTGAAGAAAAATAAAAATGAAAGTTGCATAAAATTTAAAATGGAAGTTCAATCCAGAAACCATTTTACCTTATCGATCTATTTGGAAATTAAATAAAAAAGGAAGTCGAGTAGAAAAGACACTTGAATAAAAATGGAAGTGTAATAAAAATAAAAATGGAAGTTGCAGAAAAATAAAAATGGAAGTTCTTTCAAGAAACCACTATACCTTAACGATCTATTTGGAAATTAAATAAAAAAGGAAGTTGAATAGAAAAGCAACTTCAATATAAATTGAAGTTGAATAAAAATAAAAACGAAAGTTGCATAAAATTGGAAATGGAAGTTCAATCCAGAAACCACTATACCTTAACGATCTATTTGGAAATTAAATAAAAAAAGAAGTTGAATAGAAAAGAAACTTGAATAAAAAAGGAAGTTGAACAAAAATAAAAATGGAAGTTGCAGAAAATTAAAAATGGAAGTTCATTCAAGAACCCACTATACCGTAACGATCTATTTGGAAATTAAATAAAAAAGGAAGTTTAATAGAAAAGTAAATTGAACGAAAATGGAAGTTGAATAAAAAGAAAAATGAAAGTTGCGTAAAATTAAAAATGGAAGTTCAATCCAGAAACCATTTTACCTTATCGATCTATTTGGAAATTAAATAAAAAAGGAAGTTGAATAGAAAAATAACTTGAATAAAAATGAAAGTTGAATAGAAAAGTAAGTTGAATAAAAATAGAATTTGCAGAAAATTTAAAATGGAAATTCATTCAAGAAATCACTATACCTTAACGATCTATTTGGAAATTAAATAAAAAAAAAGGAAGTTGAGTAGAAAAGAAAATTGAATAAAAATGGAAGTTGGAGAAAAATAAAAATGAAAGTTGCAGAAAGTTAAAAATGGAAGTTCATTCAAAAAACCAGTATACCTTAACGATCTATTTGGAAATTAAATAAAAAAAGAAGTTCAATAGAAAAGAAAATTGAATAAAAATGGAAGTTGAATAACAATAAAAATGAAAGTTGCATAAAATTAAAAATGAAAGTTCAATCTAGAAACCACTATACCTTAACAATCTGTTTGGAAGTTAAATAAAAAATGAAGTTGAGAAGAAAAGAAACTTGAATAAAAAAAGAAGTTAAATAAAAACAAAAATGAAAGTTGCAGAAAATTAAAAATGGAAGTTCATTAAAGAAACCACTATATTTTAACGATCTATTTGGAAATTAAATAAAAAAGGAAGTTTAATAGAAAAGTAAATTGAATAAAAATGTAAGTTGAAGAAAAATAAAAATGAAAGTTGCATAAAATTTAAAATGGAAGTTCAATCCAGAAACCATTTTACCTTATCGATCTATTTGGAAATTAAATAAAAAAGGAAGTCGAGTAGAAAAGACACTTGAATAAAAATGGAAGTGTAATAAAAATAAAAATGGAAGTTGCAGAAAAATAAAAATGGAAGTTCTTTCAAGAAACCACTATACCTTAACGATCTATTTGGAAATTAAATAAAAAAGGAAGTTGAATAGAAAAGCAACTTCAATATAAATTGAAGTTGAATAAAAATAAAAACGAAAGTTGCATAAAATTGGAAATGGAAGTTCAATCCAGAAACCACTATACCTTAACGATCTATTTGGAAATTAAATAAAAAAAGAAGTTGAATAGAAAAGAAACTTGAATAAAAAAGGAAGTTGAACAAAAATAAAAATGGAAGTTGCAGAAAATTAAAAATGGAAGTTCATTCAAGAACCCACTATACCGTAACGATCTATTTGGAAATTAAATAAAAAAGGAAGTTTAATAGAAAAGTAAATTGAACGAAAATGGAAGTTGAATAAAAAGAAAAATGAAAGTTGCGTAAAATTAAAAATGAAAGTTCAATCCAGAAACCATTTTACCTTATCGATCTATTTGGAAATTAAATAAAAAAGGAAGTTGAATAGAAAAATAACTTGAATAAAAATGAAAGTTGAATAGAAAAGTAAGTTGAATAAAAATGGAATTTGCAGAAAATTTAAAATGGAAATTCATTCAAGAAATCACTATACCTTAACGATCTATTTGGAAATTAAATAAAAAAAAAGGAAGTTGAGTAGAAAAGAAAATTGAATAAAAATGGAAGTTGGATAAAAATAAAAATGAAAGTTGCAGAAAGTTAAAAATGGAAGTTCATTCAAAAAACCAGTATACCTTAACGATCTATTTGGAAATTAAATAAAAAAAGAAGTTCAATAGAAAAGAAAATTGAATAAAAATGGAAGTTGAATAACAATAAAAATGAAAGTTGCATAAAATTAAAAATGAAAGTTCAATCTAGAAACCACTATACCTTAACAATCTGTTTGGAAGTTAAATAAAAAATGAAGTTGAGAAGAAAAGAAACTTGAATAAAAAAAGAAGTTAAATAAAAACAAAAATGAAAGTTGCAGAAAATTAAAAATGGAAGTTCATTAAAGAAACCACTATATTTTAACGATCTATTTGGAAATTAAATAAAAAAGGAAGTTTAATAGAAAAGTAAATTGAATAAAAATGTAAGTTGAAGAAAAATAAAAATGAAAGTTGCATAAAATTTAAAATGGAAGTTCAATCCAGAAACCATTTTACCTTATCGATCTATTTGGAAATTAAATAAAAAAGGAAGTCGAGTAGAAAAGACACTTGAATAAAAATGGAAGTGTAATAAAAATAAAAATGGAAGTTGCAGAAAAATAAAAATGGAAGTTCTTTCAAGAAACCACTATACCTTAACGATCTATTTGGAAATTAAATAAAAAAGGAAGTTGAATAGAAAAGCAACTTCAATATAAATTCAAGTTGAATAAAAATAAAAACGAAAGTCGCATAAAATTGGAAATGGAAGTTCAATCCAGAAACCACTATACCTTAACGATCTATTTGGAAATTAAATAAAAAAGGAAGTTGAATAGAAAAGAAACTTGAATAAAAAAGGAAGTTGAACAAAAATAAAAATGGAAGTTGCAGAAAATTAAAAATGGAAGTTCATTCAAGAACCCACTATACCGTAACGATCTATTCGGAAATTAAATAAAAAAGGAAGTTGAATAGAAAAGTAAGTTCAATAAAAATAGAAGTTGAATAAAAATAAAAATGAAAGTTGCATAAAATTGGAAATGGAAGTTCAATCCGGAAACCACTATACCTTAACGATCTATTTGGAAATTAAATAAAAAAGGAAGTTGAATAGAAAAGAAACTTGAATAAAAAAGGAAGTTGACCAAAAATAAAAATGGAAGTTGCAGAAAATTAAAAATGGAAGTTCATTCAAGAACCCACTATACCGTAACGATCTATTTGGAAATTAAATAAAAAAGGAAGTTGAATAGAAAAGTAAGTTCAATAAAAATAGAAGTTGAATAAAAATGAAAGTGAAAGTTGCATAAAATTGGAAATGGAAGTTCAATCCGGAAACCACTATACCTTAACGATCTATTTGGAAATTAAATAAAAAAGGAAGTTGAATAGAAAAGAAACTTGAATAAAAAAGGAGGTTGAACAAAAATAAAAATGGAAGTTGCCGAAAATTAAAAATGAAAGTTCATTCAAGAAACCACTATACCTTAACGATCTATTTGGAAATTAAATAAGAAATCAAGTTGAATAGAAAAGTAAATTGAATAAAAAATAGAAGTTGAAGAAAAATAAAAGTGAAACTTGCATGAAATTAAAAATGGAAGTGCATTCCGGAAACCACTATACCTTATCGCTCTATTTGCAAATTAAATAAAAAAGGAATTTGAATAGAAAAGTAACTTGAATAAAAATAGAAGTTGAATAAACACAAAAATGAAAGTTGCAGAAAATTAAAAATAGAAGTTCATTCAAGAAACCACTATACCTTAACGATCTATTTGGAAATTAAACAAAAAAAGAAGTAAAATAGAAAAATAACTTGAATAAAAATGGAAGTTGAATAAAAATAAAAATGAAAGGTGTAGAAAATTAAAAATGGAAGTTCAACCCAGAAACCACTATACCTTAATGATCTATTTGGAAATTAAATAAAAAAGCAAGTTGAACAGAAAAGTAAATTGAATAAAAAATGAAAGTTGAAGAAAAGTAAAAATGAAAGTTGCATGAAATTAGAAATGGAAGTTCATTCCGAAAACCACTATACCTTACCGATCTATTTGGAAATTAAATAAAAAAGGAATTTGAATAGAAAAGTAACTTGAATAAAAATAGAAGTTGAATAAAAACAAAAATGAAAGTTGTAGAAAATTAAAAATGGTAGTTCATTAAAAAAACCACTATACTTTAACGATCTATTTGGAAATTAAACAAAAAAGGAAGTACAATAGAAAAATAACTTGAATAAAAATGGAAGTGGAATAAAAATAAAAATGAAAGTTGCATAAAATTAAAAATGGAAGTTTAACCCAGAAACCACTATACCTTAACGATCTATTTGGAAATTAAATAAAAAAAGAAGTTGAGTAGAAGAAAAACTTGAATAAAAAGGAAGTTTCAGAAAATTAAAAATGGAAGTTCAATCAGGAAACCACTATACCTTAACGATCTATTTGGAAATTAAATAAAAAAGGCAGTTGAATAGAAAAGCAATTTCAATAAAAATAGAAGTCGAATAAAAATAAAAATGGAAGTTGCAGAAAATTAAAAATGGAAGTTCATTTAAGAAACCACTATACCTTAACGATCTATTTGGAAATTTAAAAAAAAATGAAGTAAAATAGAAAAATAATTTGAATAAAAATGGAAGTTGAATAAAAATAAAAAATGAAAGTTGTATAAAATTAAAAATGGAAGTTCAATCCAGAAACCACTATACCTTAACGATCTATTCAGAAATTAAACAAAAAAGGAAGTTGAGTAGAAAAGAAACTTGAAAAAAAAGGAAGTTAAATAAAAATAAAAAAGGAAGTTTCAGAAATTTAAAAATGGAAGTTCAATCAGGAAACCACTATACCTTAACGATCTATTTGGAAATTGAACAAAAAAGGAAGTAAAATAGAAAAATAACTTGGATAAAAATGGAAGTTGAATAAAAATAAAAATGAAAGTTGCATAAAATTCAAAATGGAAGTTCAACCCAGAAACCGCTATTCCTTAACGATATATTTGGAAATTAAATAAAAAAAGAAGTTGAGTACAAAAGAAACTTGAATAAAAAAGGAAGTTGGACAAAAATAAAAATGGAAGTTGCAGAAAATTAAAAATGGAAGTTCATTCAAGCAACAACTATACCTCAACGATCTATTTGGAAATTAAATAAAAAAGGAAGTTTAATAGAAAAGTAAATTGAACGAAAATGGAAGTTGAATAAAAAGAAAAATGAAAGTTGCGTAAAATTAAAAATGGAAGTTCAATCCAGAAACCATTTTACCTTATCGATCTATTTGGAAATTAAATAAAAAAGGAAGTTGAATAGAAAAATAACTTGAATAAAAATGAAAGTTGAATAGAAAAGTAAGTTGAATAAAAATGGAATTTGCAGAAAATTTAAAATGGAAATTCATTCAAGAAATCACTATACCTTAACGATCTATTTGGAAATTAAATAAAAAAAAAGGAAGTTGAGTAGAAAAGAAAATTGAATAAAAATGGAAGTTGGATAAAAATAAAAATGAAAGTTGCAGAAAGTTAAAAATGGAAGTTCATTCAAAAAACCAGTATACCTTAACGATCTATTTGGAAATTAAATAAAAAAAGAAGTTCAATAGAAAAGAAAATTGAATAAAAATGGAAGTTGAATAACAATAAAAATGAAAGTTGCATAAAATTAAAAATGAAAGTTCAATCTAGAAACCACTATACCTTAACAATCTGTTTGGAAGTTAAATAAAAAATGAAGTTGAGAAGAAAAGAAACTTGAATAAAAAAAGAAGTTAAATAAAAACAAAAATGAAAGTTGCAGAAAATTAAAAATGGAAGTTCATTAAAGAAACCACTATATTTTAACGATCTATTTGGAAATTAAATAAAAAAGGAAGTTTAATAGAAAAGTAAATTGAATAAAAATGTAAGTTGAAGAAAAATAAAAATGAAAGTTGCATAAAATTTAAAATGGAAGTTCAATCCAGAAACCATTTTACCTTATCGATCTATTTGGAAATTAAATAAAAAAGGAAGTCGAGTAGAAAAGACACTTGAATAAAAATGGAAGTGTAATAAAAATAAAAATGGAAGTTGCAGAAAAATAAAAATGGAAGTTCTTTCAAGAAACCACTATACCTTAACGATCTATTTGGAAATTAAATAAAAAAGGAAGTTGAATAGAAAAGCAACTTCAATATAAATTCAAGTTGAATAAAAATAAAAACGAAAGTCGCATAAAATTGGAAATGGAAGTTCAATCCAGAAACCACTATACCTTAACGATCTATTTGGAAATTAAATAAAAAAGGAAGTTGAATAGAAAAGAAACTTGAATAAAAAAGGAAGGTGAACAAAAATAAAAATGGAAGTTGCAGAAAATTAAAAATGGAAGTTCATTCAAGAACCCACTATACCGTAACGATCTATTCGGAAATTAAATAAAAAAGGAAGTTGAATAGAAAAGTAAGTTCAATAAAAATAGAAGTTGAATAAAAATAAAAATGAAAGTTGCATAAAATTGGAAATGGAAGTTCAATCCGGAAACCACTATACCTTAACGATCTATTTGGAAATTAAATAAAAAAGGAAGTTGAATAGAAAAGAAACTTGAATAAAAAAGGAGGTTGAACAAAAATAAAAATGGAAGTTGCCGAAAATTAAAAATGAAAGTTCATTCAAGAAACCACTATACCTTAACGATCTATTTGGAAATTAAATAAAAAATCAAGTTGAATAGAAAAGTAAATTGAATAAAAAATAGAAGTTGAAGAAAAATAAAAGTGAAACTTGCATGAAATTAAAAATGGAAGTTCATTCCGGAAACCACTATACCTTATCGCTCTATTTGCAAATTAAATAAAAAAGGAATTTGAATAGAAAAGTAACTTGAATAAAAATAGAAGTTGAATAAACACAAAAATGAAAGTTGCAGAAAATTAAAAATAGAAGTTCATTCAAGAAACCACTATACCTTAACGATCTATTTGGAAATTAAACAAAAAAAGAAGTAAAATAGAAAAATAACTTGAATAAAAATGGAAGTTGCATAAAAATAAAAATGAAAGGTGTATAAAATTAAAAATGGAAGTTCAACCCAGAAACCACTATACCTTAATGATCTATTTGGAAATTAAATAAAAAAGCAAGTTGAATAGAAAAGTAAATTGAATAAAAAATGGAAGTTGAAGAAAAGTAAAAATGAAAGTTGCATGAAATTAGAAATGGAAGTTCATTCCAAAAACCACTATACCTTACCGATCTATTTGGAAATTAAATAAAAAAGGAATTTGAATAGAAAAGTAACTTGAATAAAAATAGAAGTTGAATAAAAACAAAAATGAAAGTTGTACAAAATTAAAAATGGTAGTTCATTAAAAAAAACCACTATACTTTAACGATCTATTTGGAAATGAAACAAAAAAGGAAGTACAATAGAAAAATAACTTGAATAAAAATGGAAGTGGAATAAAAATAAAAATGAAAGTTGCATAAAATTAAAAATGGAAGTTTAACCCAGAAACCACTATACCTTAACGATCTATTTGGAAATTAAATAAAAAAAGAAGTTGAGTAGAAAAGAAACTTAAATAAAAAAGGAAGTTAAATAAAAATAAAAATGGAAGTTTCAGAAAATTAAAAATGGAAGTTCAATCAGGAAACCACTATACCTTAACGATCTATTTGGAAATTAAATAAAAAAGGCAGTTGAATTGAAATGTAACTTCAATAAAAATTGAAGTCGAATAAAAATAAAAATGGAAGTTACAGAAAATTAAAAATGGAAGTTCATTCAAGAAACAACTATACCTTAACGATCTATTTGAAAGTTAAATAAAAAAGGAAGTTTAATAGAAAAGTAAATTGAACGAAAATGGAAGTTGAATAAAAAGAAAAATGAAAGTTGCATAAAATTAAAAATTGAAGTTTATTCCAGAAACAACTATATGTTAACTATCTATTTCGAAATTAAATAAAAAAGGAAGTTGAATAAAAATGGAATTTGCAGAAAATTTAAAATGGAAATTCATTCAAGAAATCACTATACCTTAATAATCTATTTGGAAATTAAATAAAACAGGAAGTAAGTAGAAAAGAAACTTGAATAAAAATAGAAGTTGAATAAAAATAGAAATGAAAGTTGCTGAAAGTTAAAAATGGAAGTTCATTCAAAAAACCAATATACCTTAACGATCGATTTGGAAATTAAATAAAAAAGGATGTTCAATAGAAAAGAAAATTGAATAAAAATGGAAGTTGAATAACAATAAAAATAAAAGTTACATAAAATTAAAAATGAAAGTTCAATCTAGAAACCACTATACCTTAACAATCTATTTGGAAATTAAAAAAAAAAGGAAGTTGAGAAGAAAAGAAACTTGAATAAAAAAGGAAGTTAAATAAAAATAAAAATGGAAGTTGCAGAAAATTAAAAATGGAAGTTCATTATAGAAACCACTATACCTTAACGATCTATTTGGAAATTAAATAAAAAAGGAAGTTTAATAGAAAAATAAATTGAATAAAAATGAAAGTTGAATAAAAATAAAAATGAAAGTTGCATAAAATTTAAAATGGAAGTTCAATCCATAAACCATTTTAGCTTATCGATCTATTTGGAAATTAAATAAAAAAGGAATTCGAGTAGAAAAGACACTTGAATAAAAATGGAAGTGAAATAAAAATAAAAACGGAAGTTGTTGAAAATTAAAAATGGAAGTTCATTCAAGAAACCACTATAACTTAACGATCTATTTGGAAAAAAAATAAAAAAAAGTAAGTTGAATAGAAAAGCAACTTCAATTAAAATAGAAGTTGAATAAAAATAAAAACGAAAGTTGCGTAAAATTGGAAATGGAAGTTCAATCCAGAAACCACTATACCTTAACGATCTATTTGGAAATCAAATAAAAAAGGAAGTTGAACAAAAATAAAAATGGAAGTTCATTCAAGAACCCACTATACCTTAACGATCTATTTGGAAATTAAATAAAAAAAGAAGTTGAATAGAAAAGTAAGTTCAATAAAAATTGGAGTTGAATAAAAATAAAAATGAAAGTTGCATAAAATTGGAAATGGAAGTTCAATCCGGAAACCACTATACCTTAACGATCTATTTGGAAATTAAATAAAAAAGGAAGTTGAATAGAAAAGAAACTTGAATAAAAAAGGAGGTTGAACAAAAATAAAAATGGAAGTTGCAGAAAATTAAAAATGAAAGTTCATTCAAGAAACCACTATACCTTAACGATCTATTTGGAAATTAAATAAAAAATCAAGTTGAATAGAAAAGTAAATTGAATAAAAAATAGAAGTTGAAGAAAAATAAAAGTGAAACTTGCATGAAATTAAAAATGGAAGTTCATTCCGGAAACCACTATACCTTATCGCTCTATTTGCAAATTAAATAAAAACGGAATTTGAATAGAAAAGTAACTTGAATAAAAATAGAAGTTGAATAAACACAAAAATGAAAGTTGCAGAAAATTAAAAATAGAAGTTCATTCAAGAAACCACTATACCTTAACGATCTATTTGGAAATTAAACAAAAAAAGAAGTAAAATAGAAAAATAACTTGAATAAAAATGGAAGTTGAATAAAAATAAAAATGAAAGGTGTATAAAATTAAAAATGGAAGTTCAACCCAGAAACCACTATACCTTAATGATCTATTTGGAAATTAAATAAAAACGCAAGTTGAATAGAAAAGTAAATTGAAAAAAAAAATGGAAGTTGAAGAAAAGTAAAAATGAAAGTTGCATGAAATTAGAAATGGAAGTTCATTCCGAAAACCACTATACCTTACCGATCTATTTGGAAATTAAATAAAAAAGGAATTTGAATAGAAATGTAACTTGAATAAAAATAGAAGTTGAATAAAAACAAAAATGAAAGTTGTAGAAAATTAAAAATGGTAGTTCATTAAAAAAACCACTATACTTTAACGATCTATTTGGAAATTAAACAAAAAAGGAAGTACAATAGAAAAATAACTTGAATAAAAATGGAAGTCGAATAAAAATAAAAATGAAAGTTGCATAAAATGAAAAATGGAAGTTTAACCCAGAAACCACTATACCTTAACGATCTATTTGGAAATTAAATAAAAAAAGAAGTTGAGTAGAAAAGAAACTTGAATAAAAAAGGAAGTTAAATAAAAATAAAAATGGAAGTTTCAGAAAATTAAAAATGGAAGTTCAATCAGGAAATCACTATACCTTAACGATCTATTTGGAAATTAAATAAAAAAGGCAGTTGAATTGAAATGTAACTTCAATAAAAATTGAAGTCGAATAAAAATAAAAATGGAAGTTACAGAAAATTAAAAATGGAAGTTCATTCAAGAAACAACTATACCTTAACGATCTATTTGAAAGTTAAATAAAAAAGGAAGTTTAATAGAAAAGTAAATTGAACGAAAATGGAAGTTGAATAAAAAGAAAAATGAAAGTTGCATAAAATTAAAAATTGAAGTTTATTCCAGAAACAACTATATGTTAACGATCTATTTCGAAATTAAATAAAAAAGGAAGTTGAATAAAAATGGAATTTGCAGAAAATTTAAAATGGAAATTCATTCAAGAAATCACTATACCTTAACAATCTATTTGGAAATTCAATAAAAAAGGAAGTTAGTAGAAAAGAAACTTGAATAAAAATAGAAGTTGAATAAAAATAGAAATGAAAGTTGCTGAAAGTTAAAAATGGAAGTTCATTCAAAAAACCAATATACCTTAACGATCGATTTGGAAATTAAATAAAAAAGGATGTTCAATAGAAAAGAAAATTGAAAAAAAATGGAAGTTGAATAACAATAAAAATGAAAGTTACATAAAATTAAAAATGAAAGTTCAATCTAGAAACCACTATACCTTAACAATCTATTTGGAAATTAAATAAAAAAGGAAGTTGAGAAGAAAAGAAACTTGAATAAAAAAGGAAGTTAAATAAAAATAAAAATGGAAGTTGCAGAAAATTAAAAATGGAAGTTCATTATAGAAACCACTATACCTTAACGATCTATTTGGAAATTAAATAAAAAAGGAAGTTTAATAGAAAAATAAATTGAATAAAAATGGAAGTTGAATAAAAATAAAAATGAAAGTTGCATAAAATTTAAAATGGAAGTTCAATCCATAAACCATTTTAGCTTTTCGATCTATTTGGAAATTAAATAAAAAAGGAAGTCGAGTAGAAAAGACACTTGAATAAAAATGGAAGTGAAATAAAAATAAAAATGGAAGTTGTTGAAAATTAAAAATGGAAGTTCATTCAAGAAACCACTATACCTTAACGATCTATTTGGAAATTAAATAAAAAAGTAAGTTGAATAGAAAAGCAACTTCAATTAAAATAGAAGTTGAATAAAAATAAAAACGAAAGTTGCGTAAAATTGGAAATGGAAGTTCAATCCAGAAACCACTATACCTTAACGATCTATTTGGAAATCAAATAAAAAAGGAAGTTGAACAAAAATAAAAATGGAAGTTGCAGAAAATTAAAAATGGAAGTTCATTCAAGAACCCACTATACCTTAACGATCTATTTGGAAATTAAATAAAAAAGAGGTTGAATAGAAAAGTAAGTTCAATAAAAATTGAAGTTGAATAAAAATAAAAATGAAAGTTGCATAAAATTGGAAATGGAAGTTCAATCCGGAAACCACTATACCTTAACGATCTATTTGGAAATTAAATAAAAAAGGAAGTTGAATAGAAAAGAAACTTGAATAAAAAAGGAGGTTGAACAAAAATAAAAATGGAAGTTGCAGAAAATTAAAAATGAAAGTTCATTCAAGAAACCACTATACCTTAACGATCTATTTGGAAATTAAACAAAAAATCAAGTTGAATAGAAAAGTAAATTGAATAAAAAATAGAAGTTGAAGAAAAATAAAAATGAAACTTGCATGAAATTAAAAATGGAAGTTCATTCCGGAAACCACTATACCTTATCGCTCTATTTGGAAATTAAATAAAAAAGGAATTTGAATAGAAAAGTAACTTGAATAAAAATAGAAGTTGAATAAACACAAAAATGAAAGTTGCAGAAAATTAAAAATAGAAGTTCATTCAAGAAACCACTATACCTTAACGATCTATTTGGAAATTAAACAAAAAAAGAAGTAAAATAGAAAAATAACTTGAATAAAAATGGAAGTTGAATCAAAATAAAAATGAAAGTTGCATAAAATTCAAAATGGAAGTTCAACCCAGAAACCACTATACATTAACGATCTATTTGGAAATTAAATAAAAAAAGAAGTTGAGTAGAAAAGAAACTTGAATAAAAAAGGAAGTTAAATAAAAATAAAAATGGAAGTTTCAGAAAATTAAAAATGGAAGTTCAATCAGGAAACCTCTATACCTTAACGATCTATTTGGAAATTAAATAAAAAAGGCAGTTGAATAGAAAAGTAACTTCAATAAAAATAGAAGTCGAATAAAAATAAAAATGGAAGTTGCAAAAAATTAAAAATGGAAGTTCATTAAAGAAACAACTATACCTTAACGATCTATTTGGAAATTAAATAAAAAAGGAAGTTTAGTAGAAATGTAAATTGAATGAAAATGGAAGTTGAATAAAAAGAAAAATTAAAGTTGCATAAAATTAAAAATGGAAGTTCATTCTATAAACAACTATACGTTAACGATCTATTTCTAAATTAAATAAAAAAGGAAGTTGAAAAGAAAAGTAACTTGAATAAAAATGGAATTTGCAGAAAATTGAAAATGGAAATTCATTGAAGAAATCACTATACCTTAACGATCTATTTGGAAATTAAATAAAAAAGGAAGTTTAATAGAAAAGTAAATTGAACGAAAATGGAAGTTGAATAAAAAGAAAAATGAAAGTTGCATAAAATTAAAAATGGATGTTCAATCCAGAAACCATTTTACCTTATCGATCTATTTGGAAATTAAATAAAAAATGAAGTTGAATAGAAAAATAACTTGAATAAAAATGGAAGTTGAATAAAAATAAAAATGAAAGTTGCAGAAAATTAAAAATGGAAGTTCATTCAAAAAACCAGTATATCTTAACGATCTATTTGGAAATTAAATAAAAAAGGAAGTTCAATAGAAAAGAAAATTGAATAAAAATGGAAGTTGAATAACGATAAAAATTAAAGTTGCATAAAATTAAAAATGAAAGTTCAATCTAGAAACCACTATAACTTAACAATCTATTTGGAAATTAAATAAAAAAGGAAGTTGAGAAGAAAAGAAACTTGAATAAAAAAGGAAGTTAAATAAAAATAAAAATGGAAGTTGCAGAAAATTAAAAATGGAAGTTCATTAAAGAAACCATTATACCTTAACGATCTATTTAGAAATTAAATAAAAAAAGAAGTTTAATAGAAAAGTAAATTGAATAAAAATGGAAGTTGAATAAAAATAAAAATGAAAGTTGCATAAAATTAAAAATGGAAGTTCAATCCATAAACCATTTTACCTTATAGATCAATTTGGAAATTAAATAAAAAAGGAAGGTGAATAGAAAAAAAACTTGAATAAAAATGGAAGTTGAATAAAAATAAAAATGAAAGTTGCATAAAATTAAAAATGGAAGTTAAATCCAGAAACCATTTTACCTTAACGATCTATTTGGAAATTAAATAAAAAAGGAAGTTGAATAGAAAAATAACTTGAATAAAAATGGAAGTTGAATAAAAATTAAAATGGAAGCTGCCGAAAATAAAAAATGGAAGTTCATTCAACAACCACTATACCTTAACGATCTATTTGGAAAATAAATAAAAAAGGAAGTTTAATAGAAAAGTAAATTGAATAAAATTGGAAGTTGAATAAAAATAAAAATGAAAGTTGCATAAAATAAAAAATGGAAGTTCAATCCAGAAACCACTATACCTTAACGATCTATTTGGAAATTAAAAAAAAATGGAAGTTGAATAGTGTAACGCTCTCAAAATAACAACATTAAACCCATTAATATAAACATACATTTATATACAAAAGATGCACATTTCTTCAATTCATCAGAGTACTTCATAACAAAAGTATTGCACGTTGACAACAAAAATAAATGCCCTACGGGCTTACAGCTTTCCAAGTTAACACTTGGTTACAAAAGAGAGTATTGACTCGGTTACACATTAAGCCCTTGGCATTGAATTTACATGTAATACATCAAATGGAGATAAGAGAACGAAAGTCTGTCTGCCTCTAGCCTCCCAAGCTATGTCCTTGGAGGTGGCATGCTACCTGTCCCTGAAATGATGTTCCCATATAGGGTGAGCCACAGCCCAGCAGAGATATACTAAACCAGCTATAAACAATGCCTAAAAGATTAGCAACTGAAAGATGGTCGATACTTACACCTCCATTTACATCTTATTTCAATTCCATGACAACCAAGCCTACGTTACAATTCACTTTTCATTTCTTATTCAACTTTGAGTTTGAAAAACAGGGCTCAGTACTCTGGCCAAAACATTCTGATGAGATTATAGTTTATCACTAGAACACTTTCAAAATTCACGGTGGATGCACATTTTGGTGTTGTATCAATAACACATAAACTACTTCCATACTTCACAAACGATGATGATATACATTTTAGCGCTATATCAAATCAAACAAACTTTTCAATAGATAAGCATATGAGCTACATCACTACTACAACAGATAAGCATATAAGCTACATCAATACTACAATCCGATAAGCATATGAGCTATATCAACATTCCAATAGATAAGCATATTACACATCCACATATAAGCATATTAGCTGTATCCACACTTCACTAGACAAGCATATGAGCTGTATCTACACTTCACAAAGATAAGCATATGAGCTGTATCTTCACTTCTCTAGACAAGCATATGAGCTGTATCTACGGAGTTCATCCCCCATCTCCTCCCAATCCTATCCGGTTTAGAGGTACATCCCCCATCTTCCCCTAAACCGCGGAGTACATCCCCATCTCCTCCTCTACACAAGCAACGCATATAAACACAGAATCATATACACAATCGATCAATACATAAAGTTAATGTATTCTACCAACCGTCTACACATAATGCATATAAACACATTGGTCATATACACAATCACTCAATACATAAAGTTAATGTATTCTATCAACCGTCATACTCTATGACACATCCGATTGATTAGTTTTAGTTTGCCTAATCATCATGCATTGTCTACAACAATCAACACTACCCTCCACCGGTAGCCCAAAGCAATTATTTCTAAGCAGGAAATAAATGCACAAATGGATAATATATCAACATTTCAACTAGATGAGCAATAAAAGATTCGTCTACACTCTTTAATCCCATACATTCCCAATTTCAACATTCTCAATTCAATTCCTCATTTTCTTCAATTAATTATATGCATTAATTAATAAAACCAATTAGGGAAAATTACCATAATTCAGAAAACAACCCTAAGGTTCCATTTCCATCAATGTCCCAACGTTAATCTCATTTCTCTATGCCTAACATGCATATAGGTTTATATTTAAAAAAAAAAAAAAAAAACCCAACTTTTGTAAAATTATACAAAGGCCCAAACTTTCTCAAAAATTACCCAACAACCACCAACATAACAAAATGCTAAAATTTAAAGACAAAGCTCATAAGATGGAGTAGGTTATCCCTACCTCGAATGATGGGGCTCAACGAAGGAGACGAAGAAATGAAAATGCTCCAAATCCCGAAATTTTCAGATTAGAAGATAGCCCTCGACGATCAACACAACTTTTGTAAAGGCCCAAGGTGAGAAAATAACTCCTACTAGATCAATCCTAAGAGAGAAGTTAGGATTTTAGTGAGAGGAGCTCTCAAAATACCTTTTTGGAAAAGTAAGAGAGAGAAAAGATGTTGAAAAGTGAACAAAAAGGTCGGATCTCGGCTATATATAAAAGTCGCCCCGCTCGAGCGTCGAACTCCCCGCTCGAGCGTCACTCACAGATCCCCGCTCGATCGTCCAATGCCCCGCTCGAGCGGCGGATGCACGCTCCCAGAACTTTTACAGACATGATGCCCGCTCGAGCGTCAGACACATACTCCCGCTCGAGCGTCCAATCCCCTGCTTGAGCGTATACCACTGCAGACGAAAAACTGGATGGGTGATTTCCCCGTTCGAGCGCCAACACCCCCGCTCGAGCGGACAAGCAACAACAGAGTCCCACTCGAGCGTCAAAATCGCCACTCGAGCGGAAAGACCAAAAACTGGGCAAAGACTTTACGTTTTAAAATGCAACCAACTTATTCCCAACTTGTCCAACACAACCCCAAGCTCGAACACAAAGAGAAAGGGATAGAAAGAGGATAAGACAACAGCACCCTTCCGAAATCGAATCCGGATTACAGTTAAGCACGAAAAGGAAAACCGGGATCGCTATAACCTCCCCCCCTTAAAGAATTTCGTCTCCGAAATTAAGGGTACGCCAAAACACAAGGCCAATTGATCACAGAGCATTCAACAACCGAGCCGCAGGGAAAGAAATTACTTTCACAACAAACCTCCGACTCACTCTTACCAAGGAAGATACTAACCAAGGGAACACATTCTAAACGACCACACCTTAGGTACGCAAGCCTCAACAAACCAAACCTCCCCCGAAACAATTCACCAACAACCGACTAGCACCCCAAGCTAAGTCACTACTCAACAACACGACCAAAGCAAATCTTTAGAGTAGGTAATAAGAAAACATTTTCTTGTTCAAGAGGCATTTCTCAAAGATGTTTAAATTTTCAACGTTAACGTTCTGGAATAAATCTTGCATTTTCCATACGAAAACTCAAAAGCTTTGTAAACATTTTTCACAAATACGGTGTTACCCAAAATGCAGAGTTATCCATAGTTTATTTGCCCAAAAGATTAATCTAGAATTTCTTTAAAATCCTTGAATTTAAATCAACTTTTCAACAACGCCCTCAGATGGCCCAAACACTGGGAAAATTTTGTTTTCCATTTCTTTCCAAAACAGCACCATCCACAACCATCACTCACACAGTGATGCCACAACCGACACAGAATATAACATTTCCATAATGATGGTTAATAGAAATAACAACAGTACTAACAACACATAAGGCATAAGAAAATCATGGTTTTGCAATGTTCATCCCGCCTCCCTTTAATACACAAATGATACACATTATAGTGCTGTATCAATATCAAACCAAACATCATACATACATAATGTATAAAAAGCCAATCATTCACAATGATCAATCAATACATATATTAGATGTATTATTCCAACCGCCAGATTCAACGACAAAACATGTTCGATTAGTTTCAGTTTTTCCCTAATCAACATACAAAGTTTACAACAAATGAGACTAAACTCAAGGTGACTAATGTCAACCCAAAGCCTGATACCGACAAGCTGACTAATCAACTCAATAAACTCTACACTTAGTAATCCACACACTGATGTGCCACTCTAGCCACTGACCCCAACCACAAAATTCTCTACCCAAACCACAAATTTTGGAATCTCACCGGATCTCTTAAAATTGAACCGCATCAACACTGCGTCTAAGGGAATCACCATCCCCCACCATGGCTATCTAGCAAGCCTGCTCACTTCCTTGACCAAAGACCGACATGGTCACCCTCAATCACAACAACCCAAACACGAAGGACCACTTTGACCAATGCTATACTCATTACTTTAGAACACGAACTGCTCTTCCTTCAAAGAATGCTGCCAGCATCCACTCACAACCCAAACCCAACGATTGATAACCAATCACAACACGAACGCTACCCCTATACAACCAATGGGATCACCACGGACTCACTGACTAGCAAGACCCAAAACATGAACCAACATACAGGTACCATTCCCACTAACTCGAGATACAAATCTCACATTCCCTCGAACATTCTCACATAATCTTGCCAACACCACGCAACTCTTGAAACCATCACATCTAACACATTCAATTGTACTAGGCAAAACCTCCTTATTTTGCAAGCCCTTTCACTCCCACACCGAGTTCCCCAATAACTCATAGGGTCCACTCGTTACTCTACATCTTACTTGTCACTCATCTCGAGAGTACCATCAAGACACCCAGTCTCCGTGCCACGCCACTAGCCAATGTTACCGTTAGACAACCACCATGAACCAATCCCGACACTATCACATGTTGCCGACAAGGCTTTCAAAGATGCACTACTCTAAATTCCCAGAGGAGCAAAAGCCCCCAGCCCTCTCATTAATATTCCCAAACCTTTTTCTGCAAAGACTTTACTACGGTGACTCGACTCACGGTCCACACCCAAACTACGGGTTATACACCCAATCAATCCTCACGACAGCACCTCCCGACCTAACCGGTGTTAAGGTACAAACCTACCACTTTCGATCAAAGTAAGGAAGTCCAGAAACTTAGGAAGCGTCGATAAGCTACTACTCGAGATATAGCACCAGCTGCTCAAAACGCACCACTCCCGATGTTAACAGTCACACCCTTATATAGGGACTAACACTCCCTCTATCGAATGACCAATCACAACACATGCCAATTTGGCAACGTTACCCACCACGAAATACAAGTCTAATCCTAACAAGATTATGCGCTATGCCCTTGCAAAACCCCATGTTAATTTCATACTATATCTAGTATTAATCTCACACTCCACATCTTCTCGAGGAGTTCCCGCGACAGTAGACTAACATCACTTTCACACACGTAAAATCAATTAGATAACACTGGTGAAATTTCGAACACCGGTAAGTATAACTGTTCTCGCCCCCTTGCACTTCTGGTTAAGATACGCATCCCTTTGTGATCCTTCTAAATTTGAAAACATAACTCAACGACCCTCACTTTTCCCAAACCAAAACACATGCACAAGAGTGCATGTACCAAAAATTTTATGGTCTTACAGCAACTTATCACATCAATAAAACTTTAAAGCTACACAATGCTCCAATCCACCCAATCTGAGGAAATTAACAACCAAGCATATATGTATGCATATAGATAAACAAACAGTTTAGATGTTTCAACATTCCCAAAACACATTGGTTACATAACGGAACCAAATGATCACAAAACAATAATCCACCAATTACAAAACGGATTAGTCAAAACAAGACCAACCCCTCAGTATTACCACCACTGTCGTCCCTCGCTGGACCACCAAAATTGGTCATCCCCAAACACAAGACAACCTACGAGCGTACTAACCACGGACAAGAACTACCGACGTGCCCCCTCTGTCCACACCTGGAACAACTACAAACTTCCCCAACTGGGGCTTGGGAATTCGACCCTACTGAGGCCCTCGCAATCTGGCCTGCTAGTTCCCCAAAACAATACTGTTCCTGCCCAGTCGAATGAAACTGAGCCTGGCTAGGTTGTAAAACCCCTAAAGAAGCCCCCGGCTGAGTACAGAAACGCCGAATATGACCCGGCTGATTACACATCCAACAAGTAGGCGGTGCCTGAGCACGAGACTGGTTCAGAATCTGGGTTGATGAAGACGCCAACAACTGCCTCCCTACTGAGCATTTGATCGGCCCAAATCCCGGCTGGTTAGATAATCCTGGTGGTACGACTACTGGTTGAACTGCTAACCCTGCCCCCTTCCTCTGTGGGCAACCCGAAACCTTGTGGCCCAGTAGACCACATTTGAAACAAAAGACACCCCTCTGTTTACGTTCTTCCAAACCCAAATCAGACACTGGAAGGGTATTTCTAGCCCGACCTCCCTGTTGCGGGTTTAAACCCCTCTGCCTCTTAAAAGGCCTACCAGCACCCTGAGTCACGGGGGTTGCCGAGATGGCTCCCTCCACACTCTGCCCCATTGCTAGCACCGCAACCTCTACATGGGCAGCTGCCTCAACAAGCACACTATATCTTTTATGCCAAGACCCCGCTATCCTTACACGGATGTCGTCACGCAGCTTACTCTTAAACTCGAAACAACGCGAGTCCTCCGTCTCCACCAATTCTGGAGCAAACCTCGATACGTTAGCAAACCATCGTTCGAACTGCACCAAAGGTGTAGTACCTTGGCGTAACTCCACAAATTGTTTCCGCAACTCTTCCCGAGCAGAAGGAGGGAAATCACAACTTCCTCGCCTAGGCATCCTAGTAAAAGTAACAGAGACACATTAGCACACTCACACATGTGCCAAAGCTAAACACTCACGTCCTAATACATGGACAACTGTAATTCACTCCACGTAAGCACATAAACACATAAACACTTACGAATTTCATTTCCGGATAATGATAGTCTCAAGGCGTTGCTAGAGTTCCGGTCAGAAACAGCATTGATCAAGTGCCTTTCCAACAGGACTCCCAGAAACCCAAGGATCCAATCAACATCCTAGAAACTAAATCCCATACCCACATAGTCACATAAGCATGTTATCAATTAAGCACATAGCATATGACACTACATCTAAGTCTCTATCAAGCGAGACAAACCCATTGTGATCCTAATCACTTCCCACGTACCCAAAGTATTCGAACCCGGTACGCTCTGATACCAAGTGGTAACGCCCTCAAAATAATAACATTAAACCCATCAATATAAACATACATTTATATACAAAAGATGCACATTTCTTCAATTCATCAAAGTACTTCATTACAAAAGTATTACACGTTAACAACAAAAATAAATGCCCTACGGGCTTACAGCTTTCCAAGTTAACACTTGGTTACAAAAGAGAGTATTGACTCGGTTACACATTAAGCCATTGGCATTGAATTTACATGTAATACATCAAAAGGAGATAAGAGAACAAAAGTCTGTCCGCCTCTAGCCTCCCAAGCTATGTCCTTGGAGGTGGCATGCTACCTGTACCTAAAATGATGTTCCCATATAGGGTGAGCCACAGCCCAGCAGAGATATACTAAACCAACTATAAACAATGCCTAAAAGATTAGCAACTGAAAGATGGTCGATACTTACACCTCCATTTACATCTTATTTCAATTCCATGACAACCAAGCCTACGTTACAAGTCACTTTTCATTTCTTATTCAACTTTGAGTTTGAAAAACAGGGCTCAGTACTCTGGCCAAAACATTCTGATGAGATTATAGTTCATCACTAGAACACTTTCAAAATTCACGGTGGATGCACATTTTGGTGTTGTATCAATAACACATAAACTACTTCCATACTTCACAAACGATGATGATATACATTTTAGCGCTATATCAAATCAAACAAACTTTTCAATAGATAAGCATATGAGCTACATCACTACTACAACAGATAAGCATATAAGCTACATCAATACTACAATCCGATAAGCATATGAGCTATATCAACATTCCAATAGATAAGCATATTACACATCCACAGATAAGCATATTAGCTGTATCCACACTTCACTAGACAAGCATATGAGCTGTATCTACACTTCACAAAGATAAGCATATGAGCTGTATCTTCACTTCTCTAGACAAGCATATGAGCTGTATCTACGGAGTTCATCCCCCATCTCCTCCCAATCCTATCCGGTTTAGAGGTACATCCCCCATCTTCCCCTAAACCGCAGAGTACATCCCCCATCTCCTCATCTACACAAGCAACGCATATAAACACAGAATCATATACACAATCGATCAATACATAAAGTTAATGTATTCTACCAACCGTCTACACATAATGCATATAAACACATTGGTCATATACACAATCACTCAATACATAAAGTTAATGTATTCTATCAACCGTCATACTCTATGACACATCCGATTGATTAGTTTTAGTTTGCCTAATCATCATGCATTGTCTACAACAATCAACACTACCCTCCACCGGTAGCCCAAAGCAATTATTTCTAAGCAGGAAATAAATGTACAAATGGATAATATATCAACATTTCAACTAGATGAGCAATAAAAGATTCGTCTACACTCTTTAATCCCATACATTCCCAATTTCAACATTCTCAATTCAATTCCTCATTTTCTTCAATTAATTATATGCATTAATTAATTAAACCAATTAGGGAAAATTACCATAATTCACAAAACAACCCTAAGGTTCCATTTCCATCAATGTCCCAACGTTAATCTCATTTCTCTATGCCTAACATGCATATAGGTATATATTTAAAAAAAAAAAACCCAACTTTTGTAAAATTACACAAAGGCCCAAACTTTCTCAAAAATTACCCAACAACCACCAACAAAACAAAATGCTAAAATTTAAAGACAAAGCTCATAAGATGGAGTAGGTTATCCCTACCTCGAATGACGGGGCTCAACGAAGGAGACGAAGAAACGAAAATGCTCCAAATCTCAAAATTTTCAGATTAGAAGATAGCCCTCGACGATCAACACAACTTTTGTAAAGGCCCAAGGTGAGAAAATAACTCCTACTAGATCAATCCTAAGAGAGAAGTTAGGATTTTAGTGAGAGGAGCTCTCAAAATACCTTTTTGGAAAAGTAAGAGAGAGAAAAGATGTTGAAAAGTGAACAAAAAGGTCGGATCTCGACTATATATAAAAGTCGCCCCGCTCGAGCGTCGAACTCCCCGCTCAAGCGTCACTCACAGATCCCCGCTCGATCGTCCAATCCCCCGCTCGAGCGGCGGATGCACGCTCCCAGAACTTTTACAGACATGATGCCCGCTCGAGCGTCAAACTCCCCGCTCGAGCGTCAGACACATACTCCCGCTCGAGCGTCCAATCCCCTGCTTGAGCGTATACCACTGCAGACGAAAAACTGGATGGGTGATTTCCCCGCTCGAGAGCCAACACCCCCGCTCGAGCGGACAAGCAACAACAGAGTCCCGCTCGAGCGTCAAAATCGCCGCTCGAGCGGAAAGACCAAAAACTGGGCAAAGACTTTACGTTTTAAAACGCAACCAACTTATTCCCAACTTGTCCAACACAACCCCAAGCTCGAACACAAAGAGAAAGGGATAGAAAGATGATAAGACAACAGCACCCTTCCGAAATCGAATCCGGATTACAGTTAAGCACGAAAAGGAAAACCGGGATCGCTATAAATAGAAATGAAACTTGAATAAAAAAGGAATTTGATTAAAAATAAAAATGAAAGTTGCATAAAATTAAAAATGGAAGTTCAACCCAGAAACCACTATACCTTAACGATCTATTTAGAAATTAAATAAAAAAAGAAGTTGAGTAGAAAAGAAACTTGAATAAAAAAGGAAGTTAAATAAAAATAAAAATGGAAGTTCAATCAGGAAACCACTATACCTTAACGATCTATTTGGAAATTAAATAAAAAAGGCAGTTTAATAGAAAAGTAACTTCAATAAAAATAGAAGTCGAATAAAAATAAAAATGGAAGTTGCAGAAAATTAAAAATGGAAGTTCATTCAAGAAACAACTATACCTTAACGATCTATTTGGAAATTAAATAAAAAAGGAAGTTTAATAGAAAAGTAAATTGAATGAAAACGGAAGTTGAATAAAAAGAAAAATGAAAGTTGCATAAAATTAAAAATGGAAGTTCATTCCAGAAACAACTATACGTTAACGATCTATTTCGAAATTAAATAAAAAAGGAAGTTGAATAGAAAAATAACTTCAATAAAAATGGAAGCTGAATAAAAATAAAAATGAAAGTTGCAGAAAATTAAAAATGGAAGTTCATTTAAGAAACCACTTTACCTTAACGATCTATTTGGAAATAAATTAAAAAAGGAAGTTGAATTTAAAAATAACTTGAATAAAAATGGAACTTCAATAAAAATAAAAATGAAAGTTGCATAAAATTAAAAATGGTAGTTCATTCACGAAACTACTATACCTTAACGATCTATTTGGAAATTAGATAAAAAAGGAAGTTTAATGGAAAAGCAAATTGAATAAAAATGGAAGTTGAACAAAAATAAAAATGAAAGTTACATAAAATTATAAATGAAAGTTCAATCCAGAAACCACTGTACCTTAACGATCTATTTGGAAATTAAATAAAAAAGGAAGTTGAATAGAAAAGAAACTTGAATAAAAAAAGAAGTTGAATAAAAATAAAAATGGAAGTTGCAGAAAAAGAAGTTTAATAGAAAAGTAAGTTGAATAAAAATGGAAGTTGAATAAAAATAAAAATAGAAGTTGCATAAAATTAAAAATGGAAGTTCAATCGAAAACCACTATACTTTAACGATCTATTTGGAAATTAAATTAAAAAGGAAGTTGAGTAGAAAAGAAACTTGAAGAAAAAATCAAGTTAAATAAAAATAAAAATGGTGTTTTAAGAAAATTAAAAATGGAAGTTCATTCAAGAAACCCCTACACCTTAATGATCTATTTGGAAATTAAATAAAAAAGGAAGTTGAATAGAAAAATAACTTGAATAAAAATGGAAGTTGGATAAAAAAGAAATTTGAATAAAAAAGGAAGTTGAATAAAAATAAATATGGAAGTTGCAGAAAATTAAAATTGGAAGTTCATTCAAGAAACCACTATACCTTAACGATCTATTTGGAAATTAAATAAAAAATGAAGTTGAATAAAAATAACTTCAATAAAAATAGAAGTCGAATAAAAATAAAAATGGAAGTTGCAGAAAATTAAAAATGAAAGTTTATTCAAGAAACCACTATACCTTAACGATCTATTTGGAAATTAAATAAAAAAGGCAGTTTAATAGAAAAGTAAATTGAATAAAAATGGAAGTTGAATAAAAATAAAAATGGAAGTTGCCGAAAATTAAAAATGGAAGTTCATTCAAGAAACCACTATACCTTAATGTTCTATTTGGAAATTAAATAAAAAGGGAAGTTTAATAGAAACGTAAATTGAATAAAAATGGAAGTTCATTGCAGAAACCGCTATACGTTAACGATCTATTTGGAAATTAAATAAAAAAGGAAGTTGAATAGAAAGTAACTTGAATAAGAATGGAAGTTAATTAAAAATAAAAATGGAAGTTGCAGAAAATTCAAAATGGAAATTCATTAAAGAAACCACTTTTCCTTAACGGTCAATTTGGAAATTAATCAAAAAATGAAGTTGAATAGAAAAATAACTTGAATAAAAATGGAAGTCGAATAAAAATAAAAATTGAAGTTGCAGAAATTTAAAAATGGAAGTTCATTCAAAAAACCACTATACCTTAACGATCTATTAGGAAATTAAATAAAAAATGAAGTTTAATAGAAAAGTAAATTGAATAAAAATGGAAGTTGTATAAAAATAAAAATGAAAGTTGCATAAAATTAAAAATGGAAGTTCATTCCAGAAACCACTATATGTTAACGATCTTTTTGGAAATTAAATAAAAAAGGAAGTTGAATAGAAAAGTAACTTGAATAAGAATGGAAGTTAATTAAAAATAAAAATGGAAGTTGCAGAAAATTAAAAATAGAAATTCATTCAAAAAATCACTATACCTTAACGATCTATTTGAAAATTAAATAAAAAAGGAAGTTGAATAGAAAAGTAAATTGAATAAAAATGGAAGTTGAATACAAAAAAAAAAAAAAAAAATGAAAGTTGCAGAAAAATAAAAATGAAAGTTTATTCAAGAAAGCACTATACCTTAACAATCTATTTGGAAATTAAATAAAAAAGGAAGTTTAATAGAAAAGTAAATTGAATAAAAATGGAAGTTGAATAAAAATAAAAATGAAAGTTGCATAAAATTATAAATGGAAGTTCAATCCTATAGCGATCCCGGGTTTGTCCCCTTTATGTACAGTGTTCCGGTCGTAGGTTCCGTGGAGTGGGTAGTTATATATCTTGTTGACATCCTTTAATTCTCTATGTTTGAGTTTTAGGATGTGTTGGACGTGTTTTGAACTGGTAGGATGAGTTTTGGTCTCTAGTGTTGTTGCCCAAGTTTTTGGTGTTACGCTCGAGCGGTTGATTCTGCGCTCGAGCGGAGTTCGTTTCTTAGTGGTACGCTCGAGCAGGTATTCTTGCACTCGAGCGGAGTTTTCACACTTCCAATATCTGTGCCTCTGCAAAACTTCTGCAGATGTGTTTTTCACGCTCGAGCGGGTTTCCTTACGCTCGAGCGGGTCACGCTCGAGCGGGTCTGTTGACGCTCGAGCGGGGTGTTCATTGTTTGCAAAAGTTCTGAGAGGGGGTAATCTACGCTCGAGCGAACTGGTTTTCGCGCTCGAGCGGATGTATTTTGTTCTTGTGTCTTGGCGCTCGAGCGGACCTTCTTGCGCTCGAGCGGGTCCTGTTGTTGTGCTTGACGCTCGAGCGTTCTATTCTCTGCTCGAGCGGATCATGCGTATATCAGTTGGCAGCTGTGCATTTTTAAATCACATTTCAACATCCTTTCTCTCTCCTACTTTTCCGAAAAAGGCATTTGAGAGCTTCTCTCACTAAAACTCAACTTCTCTCTAAGTATTGATCTAGTAGGAGTGATTTCCACACCTTTGGCCTTTACAAAAGTTGTGTTCATCGTCGAGGGCTACGTTTTGATCCGAGCATATTGAGTTTTGGAGCACTTTGAGTTTCATCATCTTCTCCATTTGAGCTCCGAATTTGAGGTAGGGATATCCTATTCCTCCTTATGAGTTTTGTCATCGAATTTTAGCATTTTGATATGTTAGGGGTTGTTGGGTATTTTTGAGAAAGTTTGGGTCTTTGTGTAATTTTACAAAAGATGGGGGTTTGTTATATATAAACCTATATGCATGTTTGATAAAGAGAAATGAGGCTAATGTTGAACTATTGAAGAAAATGGAACCTTAGTGTTGTTATGTAGATTATGGGTAAAGCCCTAATTACATTGATAAATTAATTTGTACAAGAAATTTTGAGAATTGGGAAATTGAATAGGAAATATTCAAATTAGAAAGGTATGGGGTTAAAGGGTGTAGTTGGACTCACTTATCGCTCACCTAGTTAAACTGTTGATAATATATCAAATTGATGCATTTATTTCCTATTTAGAAATAACTGTATTGGACTATCGGTGGAGGATAGTCTTGATTGTTGTAGGCAATGTATGATGATTAGGCAATCTAAAGCTAATCTATTGAGTATGCTAATGAACATGACAATTGGTTCACTACATCAAAATTTGGTATTGATAGGTTAAATTTGTACATGATAATTGTTTATATGCATTGTATTGTGTGGGAGGAGAACGGGGCTGTACTCCACGGTTTATTGGAAGAACGGGGCTGAACCTCTAAACCGAATCCTGTGACAGTGATACAGCACTACAATGTGTATCAGGCTGCGAATTTGAAGTGTTTTCTTGTGACAGTGATACCGCACTACAATGTGTATCAGGCTGCGAATTAGAAGTGTTTGTTTGATTTGATATAGCACTAAAATGTATATCATTACCATTCGTGAAGTATGTGGTTGTTTGCTGATTTGATATAGCACTAAAATGTATATCATTATCATTCGTGAAATATGGAATTGTTTGTTTGATTTGATATAGCACTAAAATGTATATCGTTGAGAAATATGGAAATGTTCTGTTAAACTTAGATATGACACCAACATGTATATCCATCATGAATTTTGAAAGTGTTCTAGTGGGGAATTAAGATCTCATCAAATGATTTGGCCAGGGTACTGAGCCTTGTTTTCAAACTCTAAGGTGAATAAGAAACGGAAAGTGAATTGTAACACGGACACGAATGTCATGAAATAGTAATGTGAGGTAAACGAGTGTACAAGTATTGACCATCTATCAACTGCTAATTTTTTAGTCATTGTTTATAGTTGGTTTAGTGCATTTCTACTGGGCTATGGCTCACCCTATATGAGACACCATTTTCAGGTACAGGAAGCTTGCTACCTCCAAGGACATAGCTTGAGAGGCTAGAAGCAGGCAGACGTTTGTGGTTGGGTTATCTTTTGTTTTATTACATGTAATTTCAAGCCAAGGGCTTAATATGTATTTTTGTTAGTACTCTCCTCTTTGTAACCAAGTGTTAACTTGGAAAACTGTAAGCCCGTAGGGCATTTGCTTTTGTTGTTAACATGTAATGCTTTTGTAAAGAATTACTCTGATGAATAGAATGATGTTCATCTCTTATATCAATGCATGCCTAAATTAATGGGATTAATGTTATTTTTTTGGGGGCCGTGACAACTTGGTATCAGAGCGTACCGGGTTCGAATACTTTGGGTACGTGGGAAGTGATTAGTATCACAATGGGTTTGTCTCGCTTGCTAGAGACTTAGATGTAATGTTATGTGACTATGTGGGTATGGAATGTAGTTTCTTGGATGTTGATTGGATCCTTGGGTTTCTTGGAGTCCTGTTGGAAAGGCACCTAATCAATGCTGTTTCTAACCGGAACTCTAGTAACGCCTCGGGACTACCCTTATCCGGAAATGAAATTCATAAGTTCTTAGGTGTTTATGTGCTTACGTGGAATGAATTACAGCTGTCCATCGTGTTGGGATGCTAGTGTTATAATTTCGGCACCCTTGTCGTCATGCTAATACCTTTGTTACTTTTACTAGGATGCCTAGGTGAGGAAGTTGTGATTTCCCTCCTTCCGCACGGGAAGAGTTGAGAAAACAGTTTGTGGAGTTACGCCAAGGTACTACACCCTTGGTGCAGTTTGAAACATGGTTTGCTAACCTGTCGAGGCTTGCTCCCGAATTGGTGGAGACGGAGGAATTGCGTTGTTTGGAATTTGAGAGTAGGCTGTGTGATGACATCCGTGAAAGGATTGCGGGGTCTTGGCATAGGAGTTATAGTGTGCTTGTCCGGGCTGCAACTCATGTGGAGGCAGCGGTGCTAGCTATGGGGTAGAATAGGGGAGAGGCCACGATTTTTAGTGTTGGACGGGTTAGAGAGGAGGCCACTTCGACGACTCCTGTGATTCAGAGTGTTGGTAGGCCTTTTAAGAGGCAGAAGGGTTTTAATCCACAACAATTTCAGAGAGCTCAGCCCGGCTCTACTTTTCCAGTGCCGAGTCTAGGTTTGGGAAAGGCTGAACGTAAGGTTGTCACTTGTTTCGAATGTGGTCAGCTTGGCCACAAGTCCCTAGCTTGCCCACAGAAGAAGAGAGCAGGGTTGGCAGTTCGACCAGTAGTTGTACCATCAGAATCATCTAATCAGCCGGGTTGTGGGCCGATCGAACGTTCGGTAGGAAAGCAGTCGTTGGGGTCTTCATCAGCTCAGATTTTCAACCAGTCTTGTGCTAAGGAGCCGTTTACTTGTTGGGTGTGTAACCAACCAGGTCATTTCAGTCGTTTCTGTACTCAGCAAGGGGCGTCTTTGAGGGTTTTACAACCTAGTCAGGTCCAGCCTTATTTGACTGGACAGGGGCAATACCGTTTTGGGAGACAAGCAGGCCAGACTTCAAGGGCCTCAGGAGAGTTAAGTTCCCAAGTTCCACTTGGAGAAGTCCGCAGTTGTTCCAGGTGTGGCCAGTTGGGGCACATCAGTAGTTCTTGTCCGTGGCTTGTAAGCTCGTAGGTTATCTTATGTTTGGGGATGGCCAACTTTGACGGTCCAGCGAGGGACGACAGTAGTGGTAGTACCGATGGGTTGGTTTTGTTTTGACTAATCCATTCTGTAATTGGTGGTTTATCGTTTTGTAATCATTGGGTTTTGTTGTGTAACCAATGTGTTTTGGGAATATTGAAACATCTGAACCGTATGTTTATATATATATATATATGCTTTGTTTGTTAACTTCCTTGGATTGGGTGGATTGGAGCTTGTTGTAGCACTAAAGTTTTATTAATGTAATAAGTTGTTGTGTGACCATAAAATTTTTTGTATTGATGCATTTGTATGCGTGTAACTTGGTTTGGGAAAATGAGGGTTGAGAAGCCATACGTTCAAATTTGGAAGCATTACGGAGGGATGCGTATCCTAATCAGGGCTATTATGGGGCTAGAGTAGGTATACTTGCCGAGTATACGGAACTTCTTGGGTGCTACTCATTTAATCTTATGTGTTCGGTAGAGATTTTTGATCTTTTGTCGGGAGAACTCCTCGAGGGGATGTGAAGTGTGCGATTAGTACTTGGTGTTGTATATATTTAACGTGATGTTGTACGGAGACATTGTGTACAGTTTCGTTAGGACCAGACTTATCCCTTCATGATAGGTAACGTCGCCAAATTTGCATGTGTACTGATTGGCAGTTTTATTAAAGGAAGTGGGAGACCTTATATAAGATAGTGGTTATTGGCATTGGGAGTGGTGTGTGGTGAGCAGCTGGTGTTATGTCCTGAGTGGTGGTATAATTGGTGCTTCTTAAGTTTCTAGGCTCCTTTATGATGGTAGAATATGATAGGTTTGTACCTTAATACTGGGTAGACCAGGTGATGCCGGCGGTAGGATCGGTTTGGGTGTGAACCGTGAGTAGAGTCACTGTGGTTTGGTCTTTGCGAAGAAAGGTTTGGGATGATAATGAGAAGGTTGAGAACTTTTACTCCTCCAGAAATTTAGAATGGTGAATCTGTGAAAGCCTTGTCGGCGACAGGCGACGATGTCAGGGTTTGGATCATGGAGGGACTCAGTATGGGAGTAAGATAGCTTGCAAAATAAGGAGGTTTTGCCTAGTTCGGTACGTGTTAGTGTGTGGTTCGTAGGTTGTTATTAGATGATGTGTAGAAGGGGATCAGTCCTAGAAAATCCCAGGTGAATACCTTGATAAGGCAATGGTGTGGTTCCTTATTGAAGTCGAGAGGTTAGATGTTTGGTTAAGCCAGGTCACTTAGTTATAAGTGTCCGTTGTCCAGTTTGGATGGTGGTAACACAAGCGAGGTGGTAAGGTTGTGAAGAGTGAGTGAGACACTCTGTTAGAATCATTTTTGTTCGTTAGGGCCATGTTCATGCGTTGTAAGGCACGAGGGTGTGCAATGTTATCCTTTAGGTCGTTGCGTTGTTGGGAACTTCAAATGTTTAGGAATCCTTCTTGAAAGTTCTGTTTTTGGGTATTGCGTCATCACTGTGAGTATGGCGGGTTTTGTGGGTCGGCTGTGTTGAGATTCACTCAGGGGTCATTGAGTACTCTTCGTAAACTAAAATGATTTTTGAATCGAAACGTGAGTTTTACTACCCTTATTTTCAAAAAAATAATTTAAGAGAAATCTTTGAGTTCGGCTGTGGCCAGATGTAAATGACGTGTTTAGTGGTAGCCTTACGAACCTGAATATTTTACGGAAAGTTAGACTCGACCTAGCCTGAGTTACTGGTTATATGCTGTGTGATTTTGACGAGACCTTGAAGTATTGGGGTAGTAATGTGTCGTAATGTTGTTCCTTACATGTGCTTCGTCTTACATACGCGTTTTGTGAGAGTTGACTGGAAGCATTGTGGACGAATATTTTCGTGTTTCCTATGTAGAGGTTGTAAGTACTAAATACTAGTTTGGGTATTGTCGGTAGTCGAGAACACGGTATTGGTTGCATGTGTCTTACTGTTATCATTGTTGTCGGGTCTTGGGGAGCGGGATCCTCCAATCAATCGAGGTGTTGTGGAAACATAGTGGGGTTAAAACCCACTTGGGTAAGTGAATTTCAGGTCCGCAAGAAAACTTCGGATCTATCTCTGATTGTTGAGCACTTGTTGTATCTTTGCTGTGTTGTTAAAATTTAAGAGCACTAAACATGTCTTAAGTTGTGTAACATTGCATATGTTGAATGTATTGCAGAACTGGAAATATATCATGAACACTGACTATGATATGAAATTGTGAACCATGTATATTAGAAATTGTTAGATTTGAAGAAATGCATGCTGTAGCATACATTGTAAATTGCCTCTTGAATAGGGGTGAAGTGACCAGTAATGGGTCAAGTTGTTAAATATTAAATTGTAATATTGTTGAGAAATTGATTTAACTTAAACGTTATGAAACATTTCAATAAGAGGTATTTGGCAAGTGAATTGTGGATGGTCATGTGTTATGAATGACGCCGTGTTTATGAAAAATGTTTACAAAACTTTTAAGTTTCGCATGGAAAATGCAAAGTTTGTTTTGGAATGCCAACATTGAAAATTTGATTTTTCTTTGAGATTTGCCTCATGAGCAAGAGAATGATTTTCCTTATATTTATACAAAGGATTTGCGTTGGTTGTTTTATTTGGAGCTATAATTGTTGAGAAGTGACTTAGCTGGGAGCGCTAATCGGGTGTTTTGGTGATCTATCTCGGGAAGAGTTTGGTTTTGTTGAGGTCTTTTGTGCCTGAGTGTTGTAGTTGGAACGTGTTCCCTTAGTTAGTCCTTTCTTTTGTGAGAGTTAACTACAAATTTGTTGAGAGAATAGTTCTTCCCTAAATGCTCGGGGGTTGAGTGCTTTGTGGTCGGTTGACCTTGTAATTGTGTTATTTTCTTAATTTTGGGGACGAAATTCTTTAAGGGGGGAGGTTATAGCGATCCCAGGTTTGTCCCCTTTATGTACAGTGTTCCGGTCGTAGGTTCCGTGGAGTGGGTAGTTATATATCTTGTTGACATCCTTTAATTCTCTATGTTTGAGTTTTAGGATGTGTTGGGCGTGTTTCGAACTGGTAGGATGAGTTTTGGTCTATAGTGTTGTTGCCCAGGTTTTTGGTGTTACGCTCGAGCGGTTGATTCTGCGCTCGAGCGGAGTTCGTTTCTTAGTGGTACGCTCGAGCGGGTATTCTTGCGCTCGAGCGGAGTTTTCACACTTCCAGTATCTGTGCCTCTGTAAAACTTCTGCAGATGTGTTTTTCATGCTCAAGCGGGTTTCCTTACGCTCGAGCGGGTCACGCTCGAGCGGATCTGTTGACGCTCGAGCGGGGTGTTCATTGTCTGCGAAAGTTCTGAGAGGGGGTAATCTACGCTCGAGTGAACTGGTTTTCGCGCTCGAGCGGATGTATTTTGTTCTTGTGTCTTGGCGCTCGAGCGGACCTTCTTGCGCTTGAGCGGGTCCAGTTTTTGTGCTTGACGCTCGAACGTTCTATTCTCCACTCGAGCGGATCATGCGTATATCAGTTGGCAGCTGTGCATTTTTAAATCACATTTCAACATCCTTTCTCTCTCCTACTTTTCTGAAAAAGGCATTTGAGAGCTTCTCTCACTAAAACTCAACTTCTCTCTAAGTATTGATCTAGTAGGAGTGATTTCCTCACCTTTGGCCTTTACAAAAGTTGTGTTGATCGTCGAGGGCTACGTTTTGATCCGAACATATTGAGTTTTGGAGCACTTTGAGTTTCATCATCTTCTCCCTTTGAGCTCCGAATTTGAGGTAGGGATATCCTACTCCTCCTTATGAGTTTTGTCATCGAATTTTAGCATTTTGATAGGTTGGGGGTTGTTGGGTATTTTTGAGAAAGTTTGGGTCTTTGTGTAATTTTACAAAAGATGGGGTTGTTTGTTATATGTAAACCTATATGCATGTTTGATAAACAGAAATGAGGCTAATGTTGAACTATTGAAGAAAATGGAACCTTAGTGTTGTTATGTAGATTATGGGTAAAGCCCTAATTACATTGATAAATTAATTTGTACAAGAAATTTTGGGAATTGAGAAATTGAATAGGAAGTATTCAAATTAGAAAGGTATGGTGTTAAAGGGTGTAGTTGGACTCACTTATCGCTCACCTAGTTAAACTATTGATAATATATCAAATTGATGCATTTATTTCCTATTTAGAAATAAATGTATTGGACTATCGGTGGAGGATAGTCTTGATTGTTGTAGGCAATGTATGATGATTAGGCAATCTAAAGCTAATCTATTGAGTATGCTAATGAACATGACAATTGGTTCACTACATCAAAATTTGGTATTGATAGGTTAAATTTGTACATGATAATTGTTTATATGCATTGTATTGTATGGGAGGAGAACGGGGCTGTACTCCACGGTTTATTGGAAGAACGGGGCTGAACCTCTAAACCGAATCCTGTGACAGTGATACAGCACTACAATGTGTATCAGGCTGCGAATTTGAAGTGTTTTCTTGTGACAGTGATACCGCACTACAATGTGTATCAGGCTGCGAATTAGAAGTGTTTGTTTGATTTGATATAGCACTAAAATGTATATCATTACCATTCGTGAAGTATGTGGTTGTTTGCTGATTTGATATAGCACTAAAATGTATATCATTATTATTCGTGAAATATGGAATTGTTTGTTTGATTTGATATAGCACTAAAATGTATATCGTTGAGAAATATGGAAATGTTCTGTTAAACTTAGATATGACACCAACATGTATATCCATCATGAATTTTGAAAGTGTTCTAGTGGGGAATTAAGATCTCATCAAATGATTTGGCCAGGGCACTAAGCCTGGTTTTCAAACTCTAAGGTGAATAAGAAACGGAAAGTGAATTGTAACACGGACACGAATGTCATGAAACAGTAATGTGAGGTAAACGAGTGCACAAGTATTGACCATCTATCAACTGCTAATCTTTTAGTCATTGTTTATAGTTGGTTTAGTGCATTTCTACTGGGCTATGGCTCACCCTATATAGGACACCATTTTCAAGTACAGGAAGCATTCTACCTCCAAGGACATAGCTTGAGAGGCTAGAAGCAGGCAGACGTTTGTGGTTGGGTTATCTTTTGTTTTATTACATGTAATTTCAAGCCAAGGGCTTAATATGTATTTGAGTTAGTACTCTCCTCTTTGTAACCAAGTGTTAACTTGGAAAACTATAAGCCTGTAGGGCATTTGCTTTTGTTGTTAACATGTAATGCTTTTGTAAAGAATTACTCTGATGAATATGATGATGTTCATCTCTTATATCAATGCATGTCTAAATTAATGGGATTAATGTTATTTTTTTGGGGGGCGTGACAAATTCAGAAACCACTATACCTTAACGATCTATTTGGAAATTAAATAAAAAATGATGTTGAATAGAAAAGAAACTTGAATAAAAAAGGAAGTTGAACAAAAATAAAAAAGAAAGTTGCAGAAAATTAAAAATGGAAGTTCATTCAAGAAACCACTATACCTTAACGATCTATTTCGAAATTAAATAAAAAAGCAAGTTGAATAGAAAAGTAAAATGAATAAAAATGGAAGTTGAAGAAAACGAAAAATGAAAGTTGCATGAAATTAAAAATGGAAGTTTATTCCAGAAACCACTATACCTTAATGACCTATTTGGAAATTAAATAAAAAAGGTAGTCGAATAGAAAAGTAACTTCAATAAAAATAGAAGTTGAATAAAAATAAAAATAGAAGTTGCAGAAAATTAAAAATGGAAGTTCATTCAAGAAACCACTATACCTTAACGATCTATTTGGAAATTAAATAAAAAAGGAAGTTGAATAGAAAAGTAAATTGAATAAAAATGGAAGTTGAATAAAAAAAAATGAAAATTGTAGAAAATAAAAATGAAAGTTTTTTCAAAAAAGCACTATACCTTAACGATCTATTTCGAAATTAAATAAAAAAGGAAGTTTAATAGAAAAGTAAATTGAATAAAAATGGAAGTTGAATAAAAATAAAAATGAAAGTTGCATAAAATTATAAATGGAAGTTCAATCCGGAAACCACTATACCTTAACGATCTATTTGGAAATTAAATAAAAAATGGTGTTGAATAGAAAAGAAACTTGAATAAAAAAGGAAGTTGAAAAAAAATAAAAAAGGAAGTTGCAGAAAATTAAAAATGGAAGTTCATTCAAGAAACCACTATACCTTGACGATCTATTTCGAAATTAAATAAAAAAGCAAGTTGAATAGAAAAATAAATTGAATAAAAATGGAAGTTAAAGAAAAAGAAAAATGAAAGTTGCATGAAATTATAAATGGAAATTCATTCCAGAAACCACTATACCTTAACGACCTATTTAGAAATTAAATAAAAAAGGAAGTAGAATAGAAAAGTAACTTCAGTAAAAATAGAAGCTGAATAAAAATAAAAATGAAAGTTGCATAAAATTGGAAATGGAAGTTCAATCCAGAAACCACTATGCCTTAACGATCTATTTGGAAATTAAATAAAAAAGGAAGTTGAACAGAAAAGAAACTTGAATAAAAAAGGAGGTTGAACAAAAATAAAAATGGAAGTTGCAGAAAATGAAAAATGGAAGTTCATTCAAGAAACCACTATACCTTAACGATCTATTTGGAAATTTAATAAAAAAGCAAGTTGAATAGAAAAGTAAATTGATTAAAAATGGAAGTTGCATGAAATTAAAAATGAAAGTTCATTCCAGAAACCACTATACCTTAATGATCTATTTGGAAATTTAATAAAAAAGCAAGTTGAATAGAAAAGTAAATTGATTAAAAATGGAAGTTGCATGAAATTAAAAATGAAAGTTTATTCCAGAAACCACTATATCTTAACGATCTATTTGGAAATTAAATAAAAAAGGAAGTTGAATAGAAAAGTAAACTGAATAAAAATAGAAATTGAATAAAAATAAAAATGAAAGTTGCAGAAAATTAAAAATGGAAGTTCATTCAAGAAACCACTATACCTTAACGATCTATTTGGAAATTAAATAAAAAAGGAAGTAAAATAGAAAAATAACTGAATAAAAATGGAAGTTGAATAAAAATAAAAATGAAAGTTGCATAAAATTAAAAATGGAAGTTCATTCCAGAAACCACTATACCTTAACGATCTATTTGGAAATTAAATAAAAAAAGAAGTTGAATAGAAAAGTAACTTCAATAAAAATAGAAGTTGAATAAAAATAAAAATGGAAGTTGCAAAAAATTAAAAATGGAAGTTCATTCAAGAAACCACTATACCTTAACGATCTATTTGGAAATTAAGTAAAAAATGAAGTCGAGTAGAAAAGACACTTGGATAAAAATGGAAGTTAAAAAAAAAGAAAAATGGAAGTTGCAGAAAATTAAAAATGGAAGTTCATTCAAGAAACCACTATACCTTAACGATCTATTTGGAAATTAAATAAAAAAGGAAGTTTAATAGAAAAGTAAATTGAATAAAAATGAAATTTGAATAAAAATAAAAATGAAAGTTGCATAAAATTAAAAATGGAAGTTCTGTTACGCCCTCAAAATAATAACATTAAACCCATCCATATAGAGACATGCATTGATACATAAAAGTCCATATTCATCTATTCATCAGAGTATTTCATTACAAAAGTATTACATGTTTACAGCAAAAGCAAATGCCCTACGGGCTTACAGTTTTCCAAGTTAACACTTGGATACAAAGAGACTGCTAACTTAATTACACATTATGTCCTTGGCTTAAATCTATATGTAATACAATCAAGGAAAATAAGGCAACAAAAGTATGTCTGCCTATAGCCTCCCAAGCTATGTCCTCAGAGGTGGCATGCTACCTGTGCCTTAAAATGATGTTCCCATATAGGGTGAGCCACAGCCCAGTTGAAATATACTAAACCGGATATGAACAATGCCTAAAAGATTAGCAACTGATAGATGGTCAATACTTACACTTCCATTTACATCTTATTACAGTTCCATGACAGTCAAGTCTATGTTACAATTCACTTTCCATTTCTTATTCAACTTTGAGTTTGAAAACAAGGCTCAGTACTCTGGCCAAAACATTTGATGAGATTATAGTTCATCACAGGAACACTTTCGAAATTCAAGGTGGATACACATTATGGTGTTGTATCAATAACACATAAACTACTTCCATACTTCGCAAATGATGATGATATACATTTTAGTGCTATATCAAATCAAACAAACTTTTCAATAGATAAGCATATGAGTTATATCAATACTATAACAGATAAGCATATGAGTTATATCAATACTATAACAGATAAGCATATGAGCTGTATCAACGTTCCAATAGATAAGCATATGAGTTGTATCAACACTTCAATAGATAAGCATATGAGCTGTATCATCACTATAATGGGCGAGCATATGAGCTGCATCCCCAGGTCCATCCCCCATCTTCCCTTAACCATTAACCGGTTTAGAGGTACATCCCCCATCTTTCCCTAAACCGTGGAGTACATCCCCCATCTCCTCCCATACACAAGTAATGCATATAAACACAGAATCACATACGCAATCAATCAATACATAAAGTTAATGTATTATGTCAACTGTTTACTCAAAATACATATAAACACATTGGCCATATGCACAATCAACCAACACATAAAGTTAATGTATTCTATCAACCGTCCTACTCATGACACATCCGATTGATTAGTTTTAGTTTGCCTAATCATCATGCATTGTCTACAACAATCAA
Source organism: Camellia sinensis (assembly GCF_055761805.1). Lineage (NCBI taxonomy): Eukaryota > Viridiplantae > Streptophyta > Magnoliopsida > Ericales > Theaceae > Camellia > Camellia sinensis. The sequence goes on along the minus strand of NC_138962.1, from coordinate 6,545,000 downwards.
CACTACCCTCCACCGGTAGCCCAGAGCAATTATTTCTAAACAGGAAATAAATGCACAAATGGATAGTATATCAACATTTCAATTAGGTCAGCAATAAGTGATTTAACTACACCCTTTAGTCCCATACATTCCCAATTTCAACATTTCCAATTGAATTCCTCGTTTCCTTTAATCAATTATATACATCAATTAATTAAAACAATTAAGGCAAATTACCTTAATTAACAAAACAACTCTAAGGTTCCACTTTCATCCACAATCCATCATCCAACTCATTCCCCTTTTTACCAAACTTGCATATAGGTTTATTCCAAACAAAACCCCAATTTTTTGTAAAATTACACAAAAGGCCCAAACTTTCTCAAATCTACCCAACAACACCCAACATAACAAAATGCTAAAATTTAAAGACAAAATCCATAAAGAGGAGTAGGATATCCCTACCTCAAAAGATGATACTCAACGGAGAAGACGAAGAAACTCAACGTGCTCCAAAACTCAATATTTTCGGATCAAAAGATAGCCCTCGACGATCAACACAACTTTAACAAAGGCCGAAGAGAAGGAGGACACTCTAACTTGATCAAACCCTAGAGAGAAGGGAGTTTCTAGAGAGAGAGGCTCTCAAAAATGGTTTTAGAAAAAGTAAGAGAGAGAAAGAAAAGTGAAAAGTGATTTAAAATCACCCAGCGGATAACTCATATACGCACGACCCGCTCGAGCGGAGAATATAACGCTCGAGCGTTAAGCACAAATATCTGGTACCGCTCGAGCGTAAGGATGACCGCTCGAGTGCCAAGAAACAAAAGCAAAACACATCCGCTCGAGCGTGAAGAACCAGTCCGCTCAAGTGCAGATTTTCATCTCCCAGAACTTTTTAGAAAAAGAACCACCCGCTCGAGCGCCAACAATCCCGCTCGAGCACGACTCGCTCGATCGCAAGAAACCCGCTCGAGCGTAGAAAACACACCTGCAGAAGTTCTGCAGGGCCACGAAATACTGGAAGTGTGTAAACCCGCTCGAGCTTAAAAAGACCCGATCAAGCGGACAACCAAAAACCAAACTCCGCTCGAGCGCAGAATGATCCGTTCGAGCGTAACACCAAAATCCAGGGCAACAACACTAGAGACCAAAACTCAAACCACCTGTTCGAAACATGCCCAACACATCCTAAAACTCAAACACTAAGAGTAAAGGATAGAAACAAGAATAAGACGACAACACAACCACAGAACCGAGTCCGGATTACAGTTAAACAACCAAGGGGAAAAACCGGGATCGCTATAAGTTCAATCCATAAACCATTTTACCTTAACGATCTATTTGGAAATTAAATAAAAAAGGAAGTTGAATAGAAAAATAACTTGAATAAAAATGGAAGTTGAATAAAAATTAAAATGGAAGTTGCCGAAAATAAAAAATGGAAGTTCATTCAAGAAACCACTATACCATAATGATCTATTTGGAAATTAAATAAAAAAACAAGTTTAATAGAAAAGTAAATCGAATAAAAATGGAAGTTGAATAAAAATAAAAATGAAAGTTGCATAAAATTAAAAATGGATGTTCAATCCAGAAACCACTATACCTTAACGATCTATTTGGAAATTAAATAAAAAAGGAAGTTGAATAGAAAAGAAACTTGAATAAAAAAAGAAGTTGAATAAAAATAAAAATGGAAGTTGCAGAAAATTAAAAATGGAAGTTCATTCAAGAAACCACTATACCTTAACGATCTATTTGGAAATTAAATAAAAAAGGAAGTTGAGTAGAAAAGACACTTGAATAAAAATGGAAGTTAAATAAAAATAAAAATGGAAGTTGTAGAAAATTAAAAATGGAAGTTCATTAAAGAAACCATTATACCTTAACGATCTATTTGGAAATTAAATAAAAAAGGAAGTTGAATAGAAAAGTAACTTCAATAAAAATAGAAGTTGAATAAAAATAAAAATGAAAGTTGCATAAAATTGGAATTGGAAGTTCAATCCAGAAACCACTATACCTTAACGATTTATTTGGAAATTAAATAAAAACGGAATTTGAATAGAAAAGAAATGTAGAGACCCTAATTTTTGGTAATTACACATGAAACCCTGAGCCTTAGTTTAATAGCATTTTAGCACCTAGTTTCGTAAAAGTCTGCAAAATGGCCTAATAAAGAATAATTTTCCTGTATATTATCAAAATTAAACCGAGAACACCACTTTATAATTGGAAATACCCTAAAATTTGATTTTTATTTATTTACCTCTTAGTTTATAAATTAATTCATACATTTTATTTTTATTTTTATTTTTGTTTTTGTTGTTCTTTTATTTATTATTTATTTGAATATAATATTATTTATTTGAATATGTACATAGGTGTCACAAATAATATTTTGGTGGGAATTGATTGAAAAACAAAATAAAAAAATATCTAGATATTTTATGCTTCCTTAGTCATTAAGCTAAGACCAAGCTTATTTCCTATAAATTGAGAGCCTTGTCTCAATTCCACACACACACACACATACCAGCAGCCAAGGAGAGGGTGAGAGAAGGAGAGTGTGATTAAAGGGAAGTAGAGAAGAAGAAGAAAAGAAAATGAAGAAAATGGTACCTTCTTGAGTCAAGGTAAGAACACTTCTTCCCCTTGTCTTCTCCAATTCTTTCACCATCCCATCCTATTGTTAGATGCCCTCTTGTGTTTCATGTTAATGGGAAATAGGGTTTTTGATGTATAAAAGAGTGTGGGTTTGATTTAGTGACTTTGTCTTGCAAATTTGTCAAATTAGGCACTGCTGCAATTTCTCTAATTTAAAAGAAATATCAAATTTATTTATTTCTTAATTCTGAATTTAGTGTGAGATATTTGTTGTGTTTAGAGCTTGTGGTAATTTTATTAGCCCCTAATTGTGTGTTTTTAGGGCTTGGATACCTTCTTTAAATATCTGGTCCGGAGTCTCTGAAAAATATCCCACTTCTTGCAATTTTATAAAATTCCAGAAAACTCATCTCAGGTTGGTTCTTCTATACAAATTTAGGATTTTGAGTCCTCTTTTCAATGAAATTTATTTGGGTGAAAATCATTGGGTAGATTGAGAGGAAAGCTAGTTTTCCCAACGGATGACAAACCTGGACAGGTTTTCGAATTTAGCTTGTAGATGAATTTCTGAGGTGCTATGCACATTCTGTGAATTGGAATTGAAACTAGACAGGTTAATTATTATTTCTGTGCAATTTCAGGCCCTAATTTGACCTAGAAGTATTTTTTCCAAAGCACTCTTGTTAGACCTGCAGAACTGAACAATGCTGGAAATGGTGTTTTGTTTTGTTGTTCGTCTCTAAGTGTTTTAAAGCATGCCTAATGTTATTTGCTTGCCTTACCATACCTATGTGCGATTATCATGGGCTATATTTCATTTCTTATGTTTGTCTCATGCTCTTTTATATTACTGAATTACCGAATGTGACTAGCTTGCTTGGCAAAAGATCTAATAAATGGGAAAATGGGAAATGGAAAGGGGTTGGTAATGGGTGACGTTCACCCTTGTGCTTCAGAATGATTTATGTAATAAACATGTGAATGGAATTAAAACCAAATGAGTTAAGTCCTGTACAAGCGGTCTAAGCGAGCCCCTAGGTTGACACGGATGTATTCAGACTCTATGTGGTGGTTTCAGGGTGTAAGCGAGCCCTTTGGTATGGTATGTGCAGGGTGTAAGCGAGCCCTAGGCACGATTTGGTATGGTATGTGCAGGGTGTAAGCGAGCCCTAGGCACGATTTGGGTGTAAGCAAGCCCACTTGTCTGGCCGTCCCTTTTGAGGTCCATCAATGTCATTGACCGGTAAATAACTGGGAGGTGCGCATAGATGGTAAGGTCTGCAAAGCAACAAAAGGGGGAGTTTTGAATAGTCCGGTGTTCAATCCTTGTGGTTGGGTAGAAGGATCTCTTTGGGGGATTCTAGTCGTCTAGTCTAACTACTAATTCATAGAACCTTGTTGTAATATTGTAAGTTATGTTACCCAATTTGTTTTGTGTATGGTTGATTGGTTGATAGAAGATATGGGGTGTGTGTGTGGTTTTACCGCTCATGGCGTGTCATGCCAGGTGATGAAGCAGTTTACAATGGTGAAGGTTATTTTGAAGGCAAATATGATGAAGTGTTGGAGTTGTGGTTCATTTGAAGACTTAGACTAGTTGGTTTTTTTTTTTCTTTTGACTTTTGGTTTGGCAATGTTTTGGTAATCCTGTAATGAAACATAAACAAATTACCAGTGATATTAACTCTAGTTATATATGTATAATAAGATGTTTTGGTTATCTATCCTACTTGTGTTGTATTACTGTATGTATTTAACGGCCCGAAAGTTGGGGCGTTACAAGAAACTTGAATAAAAAAGGAAGTTGAACAAAAATAAAAATGGAAGTTGCAGAAAATTAAAAATGAAAGTTCATTCAAGAAACCACTATACCTTAAGGATCTATTTGGAAATTAAATAAAAAAGGAAGTTGAGTAGAAAAGACACTTGAATAAAAATGGAAGTTGAATAGAAAAGTAAATTCAATAAAAATAGAAGTTGAATAAAAACAAAAATGGAAGTTGAATAAAAATAAAATTGGAGGTTGCAGAAAATTAAAAATGGAAGTTCATTCAAGAAACCACTATACCTTAACGATCTATTTGGAAATTAAATAAAAAAGCATGTTGAATAGAAAAGTAAATTGAATAAAAATGGAAGTTCAAGAAAAAGAAAAATGAAAGTTGCATGAAATTAAAAATGGAAGTTCATTCAAGAAACCACTATACCTTAACGATCTATTTGGAAATTAAATAAAAAAGCAAGCTGAATAGAAAAGTAAATTGAATAAAAATGGATGTTGAAGAAAAAGAAAAATGAAAGTTGCATAAAATTAAAAATGGAAGTTCATTCCAGAAACCACTATACCTTAACGATCTATTTGGAAATTAAATAAAAAATGAATTTGAATGGAAAAGTAACTTCAATAAAAATAGAAGTTAAATAAAAATAAAAATGGAAGTTGCAGAAAATTAAAAATGGAAGTTCATTCACGAAACCACTATACCTTAACGATCTATTTGGAAATTAAATAAAAAAGGAAGTTGAATAGAAAAGAAACTTGAATAAAAAAGGAAGTTGAAAAAAAATAAAAATGGAAGTTGCAGAAAATTAAAAATGGGAGTTCATTCAAGAATCCACTATACCTTAACGATCCATTGTGAAATTAAATAAAAAAGGAAGTAAAAAAGAAAAATAACTTGAATAAAAATGGAAGTTGAATAAAAATAAAAATGAAAGTTGCATAAAATTAAACATGGAAGTTCAATCCAGAAACCACTATACCTTAACGATCTATTTAGAAAATAAATAAAAAAGCAAGCTGAATAGAAAAGTAAATTGAATAAAAATAGAAGGTGAAGAAAAAGAAAAATGAAAGTTGTATGAAATTAAAAATGGAAGATCATTCCAGAAACCACTATACCTTAACGATCAATTTCGAAATTAAATAAAAAAGGAAGTTGAATAGAAATGAAACTTGAATAAAAAAGAAAGCTGAAAAAAAATAAAAATGGAAGTTGTAGAAAATTAAAAATGGAAGTTCATTCAAGAAACCACTATACCTTAACGATCTATTTGGAAATTAAATAAAAAAGAAAGTAAAATAGAAAAATAACTTGAATAAAAATGGAAGTTGAAAGAAAATAAAAATGAAAGTTGCGTAAAATTAAAAATGGAAGTTCAATCCAGAAACCACTATACCTTAATGATCTATTGGGAAATTGAATAAAAAAGCAAGTTGAATAGAAAAGTAAATTGAATAAAAATGGAAGTTGAAGAAAAAGAAAAATGAAAGTTGCATGAAATTAAAAATGGAAGTTCATTCAAGAAACCACTATACCTTAACGATCTATTTGGAAATTAAATAAAAAAAGAAAGCTGAATAGAAAAGTAAATTGAATTAAAATGGAAGTTGAAGAAAAACAAAAATGGAAGTTGCAGAAAATTAAAAAAGGAAGTTCATTCTAGAAACCACTATACCTTAACGACCTATTTGGAAATTAAATAAAAAAGCAAGTGGAATAGAAAAGTAAATTGAATAAAAATGGAAGTTGAAGAAAAAGAAAAATGAAACTTGCATGAAATTAAAAATGAAAGTTCATTCAAGAAAGCACTATACCTTAACGATCTGTTTGGAAACTAAATTAAAAAGCAAGCTAAATAGAAAAGCAAATTGAATAAAAATGAAAGTTGAAGAAAAACAAAAATGAAAGTTGCATGAAATTAAAAATGGAAGTTCATTCCAGAAGCCACTATACCTTAACGATCTATTTGGAAATTAAATAAAAAAGGAAGTTGAATAGAAAACTAACTTCAATAAAAATAGAAGTTGAATAAAAATAAAAATGGAAGTTGCAGAAAATTAAAAATGGAAGTTCATTCAAGAAACCACTATACCTTAACGATCTATTTGGAAATTAAATAAAAAAGGAAGCTGAATAGAAAAGAAACTTGAATAAAAAAAGAAGTTGAAAAAAAAATAAAAATGGAAGTGGCAGAAAATTAAAAATGGAAGTTAATTCAAGGAACCACTATACCTTAACGATCTATTTGGAAAATCAATAAAAAGGAAGTTCTGTAGAAAAATAACTTGAATAAAAATAGAAGTTGAATAAAAATAAAAATAGAAGTTACAAAAATTAAAAATGGAAGTTCATTCAAGAAACCACTATACCTTAACGATCTATTTGAAAATTAAATAAAAAAGGAAGTTGAATAGAAAAGTAAACTGAATAAAAAAGGAGGTTGAAAAAAAATAGAAATGAAAGTTGCAGAAAATTAAAAATGGAAGTTCATTCAAGAAACCACTATACCTTAACGATCCACAGGGAAATTAAATAAAAAAAGGAAGTAAAATGGAAAATTTTCTTGAATAAAAATGGAAGTTGCATAAAATTAAAAATAGAAGTTCAATCCAGAAACCACTATACCCTAACGATCTATTTGGAAATTAAATAAAAAAAGCAAGCTGAATAGAAAAGTAAATTGAATAAAAATGGAAGTTGAATAAAATGAAAAATGAAAGTTGCATTAAACTACAAATGGAAGTTCATTCCAGAAACCACTATACCTTAACGATCTATTTGGAAATTAAATAAAAAAGGAAGTTGATTAGAAAAGAAACTTGAATAAAAAAGGAAGTAGAAAAAAAATAAAAATGGAAGTTGCAGAAAATTAAAAATGGAAGTTCATTCAAGAAACCATTATACCTTAACGATCTATTTGGTAATTAAATAAAAAAGCAAGTTGAATAGAAAAGTAAATTGAATAAAAATGGAAGTTGAAGAAAAAGAAAAATGAAAGTTGCATAAAATTATAAATGGAAGTTCATTCAAGAAACCACTATACCTTAACGATCTATTTGGAAACTAAATAAAAAGCAAGCTGAACAGAAAAGTAAATTGAATAAAAATGAAAGTTGAAGAAAAAGAAAAATGAAAGTTGCACGAAATTAAAAATGGAAGTTCATTTCAGAATCCACTATACCTTAACGATCTATTTGGAAATTAAATAAAAAAGGAAGTTGAATAGAAAAGTCACTTCAATAAAAATAGAAGTTGAATAAAAATATAAATGGAAGTTGCAGAAAAATAAAAATGGAAGTTCATTCAAGAAACCATTATACCTTAACGATCTTTTTGGAAATTAAATAAAAAAGGAAGCTGAATAGAAAAGAAACTTGAATAAAAAAGGAAGTTGAAAAAAATAAAAATGGAAGTTGCAGAAAATTAAAAATGGAAGTTCATTCAAGAAACCACTATACCTAAACGATCTATTTGGAAAATAAATAAAAAAAGAAGTTGAATAGAAAAATAACTTGAATAAAAATAGAAGTTGAATAAAAAAGAAAAATAGAAGTTGCAGAAAATTAAAAATGGAAGATCATTCAAGAAACCACTATACCTTAACTGTAACGCCCTCAAAATAACAACATTAAACCCTTCAATAGAGACATGCATTGATATATATAAAAGTCCCACATTCTTCCATTTATCAGAGTTTCATTACAAAAAGTATTACATGTTAACGACAAAAGCAACTGCCCTAAAGGCTTACAGCTTTCCAAGTTAACACTTGGTTACAACATAAGAGTACTAACTCAATTACACATTATGCCCTTGGCTTGAATTTACATGTAATACATCAAAAATAAGACCACGAAAGTGTGTCCGCCTCTAGCCTCCCAAGCTACGTCCTTGGAGGTGGCATGCTACCTGTACCTGAAAATGATAATCCCATATAGGGTGAGCCACAGCCCAGTAGAAATACACTAAACCAACCATGAACAATGACTAAAAGATTAGCAATTGATAGATGGCCAACACTGATGCATCCACATAAATCACATTTTATGTCATACGACTTATGAGTCCAAGTTACTTTTTCATTTTTCCTTTTTCAACAGATAAGCATATTAGCTCTATCATCATCTCAACAGATATGTATAAAAACTATATCCCACATTCACAGATAAGCATATAAGCTATATCCACATTCTCAACTGATATGTATAACAACTATATCCCACATTCACAGATAAGCATATAAGCTGTATCTACACTTCACAAAGATAAGCATATGAGCTCTATCTTCACTTCTCTAGACAAGCATATGAGCTGTATCTACGGAGTTCATCCCCTATCTTCTCCCAACACTATCCGGTTTAGAGGTACATCCCCCATCTTCCCCTAAACCGCGGAGTACATCCCCCATCTCCTCCTCTACACATAACGTATACAAACACATTGGTTCTATATGCAATCACTCAATACATACAGTTAACGTATTCTATCAACCGTCAAATTCCATGACACCTTCTATTGATTAGTTTTCGTTTGCCTAATCATCATGCATTGTCTACAACAATCACGACTAGCCTCCACCGATAGCCCAAAGCGGTTATTTCTAAACAGAAAATAAATGCACAAATGGATATTCAATCAACATTTCAATTCGGTGAGTGATAAATAATTCAACTACACCCTTTAACCCCATGCATTCCCAATCCCAACAATTCCGTTTCATTTCATTTCCTCATTTCTCACAATTAATTATCTCAATTAATCAAACAATGTAATTAGGTCATTTTCCATAATTAACATTACAACCCTTAAGGTCCCTTTTTCATCAATGATTCAACATTTATTCCATTTCTCTATGCCAAACATGCATCTAGGTTTATTATAAATAAAACCCCAACTTTTGTAAAATAACACAAAAGCCCCAAACTTTCACAAAATTACCAAACCAACCCCAACATCTCAAAATACTAAAATTTAAAGACAAAATCCATAGAGAGGAGTAGGATATCCCTACCTCAATTCCGGAGCCCCAAGGGAGAAGATGACAAAACCCAACGTGCTCCAAATCCCGAAATTTTCAGATTAAAATGTAGCCCTCGACGATCAACAATTTTTTTGTAGAGGCCAAAGATGAGCAAATCACTCCTACTAGATCAAAACCTAGAGAGAAGGTAGAGTTCTAGAGTGAGAGGCTCAACAATGGTGTTTTTGGAAAAGTAGGAGAGAGAAGAGAAAGTGAAAAAGTGATTTGAAAAGTCAAAACTCGGAACTTAAACCCAGTCGCCCCGCTCGAGCGTCAGACTCCCCGCTCGAGCGTCACTCACAGACTCCCGCTCGAGCGTCAACAATCCCGCTCGAGCGGCGGATACACACTCCCAGAACTTTTACAGAACCAGGTCTCCGCTCGAGCTTCCAACTCCCCGCTCGAGCGTCACTCACACAATCCCGCTCGAGCGGCCAATCCCACGCTCGAGCGTCCAACACTGCACAGGAAATACTGGATGGGTGAAACTCCCGCTCGAGCGCCAAAACCCCCGCTCGAGCGGACAGGTCAAAATCTGGGCAACTAGTTTTGGTTTCTAAACTCAACCAACCTGTAACAAACCTGCCCACACATCTTATAACCCAAATACAAAGTAAAAAGATGAAAACAAGATAATAATCAACTACCAACATCCACGGATACATGTCCGGATCACTGTACAACAAGGGCAAACCCGGGATAAAAGAAAAATGAATAAAAATGGAAGTTGAAGAAAAAGAAAAATGAAAGTTGCATAAAATTAAAAATGGAAGTTCAATCCAGAAAACACTATACCTTAACGATCTATTTGGAAATTAAATAAAAAAGAAAGCTGATTAGAAAAGTAAATTGAATAAAAATGGAAGTTGAAGAAAAAAAAATGAAAGTTGCATGAAATTATAAATGGAAGTTCATTCAAGAAACCACAATACCTTAACGATCTATTTGGAAACTAAATAAAAAAGCAAGCCGAATAGAAAAGTAAATTGAATAAAAATGAAAGTTGAAGAAAAAGAAAAATGAAAGTTGCATGAAATTAAAAATGGAAGTTCATTCCAGAAGCCACTATACCTTAACGATCTATTTGTTAATTAAATAAAAAAAAAGGAAGTTGAATAGAAAACTAACTTGAATAAAAATAGAAGTTGAATAAAAATAAAAATGGAAGTTGCAGAAAATTAAAAATGGAAGTTCATTCAAGAAACCACTATACCTTAACGATCTATTTGAAAATTAAATAAAAAAGCATGTAAAATAGAAAAATAATTTGAATAAAAATGGAAGTTGAATAAAAATAAAAATGAAAGTTGCATAAAATTAAAAACGGAAGTTCATTCCAGAAACCACCATACCTTAACGATCTATTTGGAAATTAAATAAAAAAAACAGTTGAATAGAAAAGAAACATGAATAAAAAAGGAGGTTGAAAAAAAAATGGAAGTTGCAGAAAATTAAAAATGGAAGTTCATTCAAGAAACCACTATCCCTTAATGATCTATTTGGAAATTAAATAAAAAAGGAAGTAAAATAGAAAAATAAATTGAATAAAAATGGAAGTTGAAGAAAAAGAAAAATGAAAGTTGCATGAAATTAAAAATGGAAGTACATTTAAGAAAACACAATACCTTAACGATCTATTTGGAAACTAAATAAAAAACAAGCTGAATAGAAAAGTAAATTGAATAAACATGAAAGTTTAAGAAAAAGAAAAATCAAAGTTTCATGGACTTAAAAATGGAAGTTCATTCCAGAAACCACTATACCTTAACGATCTATTTGGAAATTAAATAAAAAAGGAAGTCGATTAGAAAAGAAACTTGAATAAAAAAGCAAGTAGAAAAAAAATAAAAGTGGAAGTTGCAGAAAATTAAAAATGGAAGTTCATTCAAGAAACCACCATACCTTAACGATCTATTTGGAAATTAAATAAAAAAAACAGTTGAATAGAAAAGAAACATGAATAAAAAAGGAGGTTGAAAAAAAAATGGAAGTTGCAGAAAATTAAAAATGGAAGTTCATTCAAGAAACCACTATCCCTTAATGATCTATTTCGAAATTAAATAAAAAAGGAAGTAAAATAGAAAAATAAATTGAATAAAAATGGAAGTTGAAGAAAAAGAAAAATGAAAGTTGCATGAAATTAAAAATGGAAGTTCATTCAAGAAACCACAATACATTGACGATCTATTTGGAAATTAAATAAAAAAGCAAGTTGAATAGAAAAGTAAATTGAATAAAAATGGAAGTTGAAGAAAAAGAAAAATGAAAGTACCATGAAATTAAAAATGGAAGTTCATTCAAGAAACCACTATACCTTAACGATCTATTTGTAAACTAAAAAAAAAGCAAGCTGAATAGAAAAGTAAATTGAATAAAAATGAAAGTTGCACGAAATTAAAAATGAAAGTTCATTCCAGAATCCACTATACCTTAACGATCTATTTGGAAATTAAATAAAAAAGGAAGTTGAATAGAAAAGTAACTTCAATAAAAATAGAAGTTGAATAAAAATAAAAATAGAAGTTGCAAAAAATTAAAAATGGAAGTTCATTCAAGAAACCACTATACCTTAACGATCTATTTAAAAATTAAATAAAAAAGGAAGCTGAATAGAAAAGAAACTTGAATAAAAAAGGAAGTGGAAAAAAAATAAAAATGGAAGTTGCAGAAAATTAAAAATGGAAGTTCATTCAAGAAACCACTATACCTTAATGATCTATTTGAAAAATAAATAAAAAAGGAAGTTGAATAGAAAAATAAAGTGAATAAAAATAGAAGTTGCAGAAAATTAAAAATGGAAGTTCATTCAAGAAACCACTATATCTTAACGATCTATTTGGAAATTAAATAAAAAAGGAAGTTGAATAGAAAAGTAACTTCAATAAAAATAGAAGTTGAATAAAAATAAAAATAGGAGTTGCAGAAAATTAAAAATGGAAGTTCATTCAAGAAACCACTATACCTTAACGATCTATTTGGAAATTAAATAAAAAAAGGAAGCTGAATAGAAAAATAACCTGAATAAAAATAGAAGTTTAATAAAAATAAAAATAGAAGTTGCAGAAAATTAAAAATGAAAGTTCATTAAAGAAACCACTATACATTAACAATCTATTTGGAAATTAAATAAAAAAAGGAAGTTGAATAGAAAAGAAACATGAATAAAAAAGGACGTTGAAAAAAAATAAAAATGGAAGTCGCTGACAATTAAAAATGGAAGTTCAATGAAGAAACCACTATACCTTAACGATCTATTGGGAAATTAAATAAAAAATGAAGTAAAATAAAAAATTACTTGAATAAAAATGGAAGTTGAATGAAAATAAAAATGAAAGTTGCGTATAATTAAAAATGGAAGTTCAATCCAGAAACCACTATACCTTAACGATCTATGTGAAAATTAAATAAAAAAGCAAGCTGAATAGAAAAGTAAATTGAATAAAAATGGAAGTTGAAGAAAAAGAAAAATGAAAGTTGCATGAAATTAAAAATGGAAGTTCAATCTAGAAACCACTATACCTTAACGATCTATTTGGAAATTAAACAAAAAAGCAAGTCGAATAGAAAAGTAAATTGAATAACAATGGAAGTTGAAGAAAAAGAAAAATGAAAGTTGCATGAAATTAAAATTGGAAGTTCATTCCAGAAAACACTATATCTTAACGATCTATTTGGAAATTAAATAAAAAAGGAAGTTGAATAGAAAAGTAATTTCAATAAAAATAGAAGTTGAATAAAAATAAAATCGGAAGTTGCAGAAAATTAAAAATGGAAGTTCATTCAAGAAACTACTATACCTTAACGATCCATTTGGAAATTAAATAAAAAAGGATGTAAAATAGAAAAATAACTTGAATAAAAATGGAAGTTGAATAATAATAAAAATGAAAGTTGCATAAAATTAAAAATGGAAGTTCAATCTAGAAACCACTATACCTTGACGATCTGTTTGGAAATTAAATAAAAAAGCAAGCTGAATAGAAAAATAAATTGAATAAAAAAGGAAGGTGAAGAAAAAGAAAAATGAAAGTTGCCTGAAATTAAAAATGGAAGTTCATTCCAGAAACCGCTATACCTTAACGATCTATTTGGAAATTAAATAAAAAAGGAAGTTGAATAGAAATGAAACTTCAATAAAAAAGGAAGTTGAAAAAAAATAAAAATGGAAGTTACAAGAAATTAAAAATGGAAGTTCATTCAAGAAAAAACTATACCTTACCGATCTATTTGCTAATTAAATAAAAAAAGCAGGTTGAATAGAAAAGTAAATTGAATAAAAATGGAAGTTGAAGAAAAAGAAAAATGAAAGTTCCATGAAATTAGGAATGGAAGTTCATTCAAAAAACCACTATACCTTAACGATCTATTTGGAAACAAAATAAAAAAGCAAGCTGAAGAGAAAAAAAAAAAATTGAATAAAAATGAAAGTTGCACGAAATTAAAAATGAAAGTTCATTCTCGAGGCCACTATACCTTAACGATCTATTTGGAAATAAAATAAAAAATGAACTTGAATAGAAAAGCAACTTCAATAAAAATAGAAGTTGAATAAAAAAAAAATAGAAGTTGCAGAAAATTAAAAATGGAAGTTCATTGAAAAAACCACTATACCTTAACGATCTATTTGGAAATTAAATAAAAAAGCGAAGCTGAATAGAAAAGAAACTTGAATAAAAAAGGAAGCTGAAAAAAATTAAAAATGGAAGTTGCAGAAAATTAAAAATGGAAGTTCATTCCAGAAACCACTATACCTTAATGATCTATTTGAAAAATAAATAAAAAAGGAAGTTGAATAGAAAATTAAACTGAATAAAAATAGAAGTTGAATAAAAATAAAAATAGAAGTTGCAGAAAATTAAAAATGGAAGTTCATTCAAGAAACCACTATACCTTAACGATCTATTTGGAATTTAAATAAAAAAGGAAGTTGAATAGAAAAATAACTTGAATAAAAATAGAAGTTGAATAAAAATGAAAATAGAAATTGCAGAAAATTGAAAATGGAAGTTCATTCAAGAAACCACTATACCTATACGATCTATTTGGAAATTAAATAAAAAAGGAAGCTGAATAGAAAAGAAGCTTGAATGTAAAAAGAAATTGAAAAAAAATAAAAATGGAAGTTGCAGAAAATTAAAAATGGAAGTTAATTCAAGAAACCACTATACCTTAACGATCTATTTGGAAAATAAATAAAAAAGTAAGTTGAAAAGAAAAGTAACTTGAATAAAAATAGAAGTTGAATAAAAATAAAAATAGAAGTTGCAAAAAATTAAAAATAGAAGATCATTCAAGAAACCACTATATCTTAACGATCTATTTGGAAATTAAATAAAAAAGGAAGTTGAATAGAAAAGAAACTTGAATAAAAAAGGAAGTTGAAAAAAAATAAAAATGGAAGTTGCGGAAAATTAAAAATGGAAGTTCATTCAAGAAACCGCTATGCCTTAATGATCTATTTGAAAAATAAGTAAAAAAGGAAGTTGATTAGAAAGATAACTTGAATAAAAATAAAAGTTAAATAAAAATAAAAATGGAAGTTGCAGAAAATTAAAAATGGAAGTTCATTCAAGAAACCACTATACCTTAACGATCTATTTGGAAATTAAATAAAACAGGAAGTTGAAATAGAAAAATAACTTGAATAAAAATAGAAGTTGAATAAAAATAAAAATAGAAGTTGCAGAAAATTAAAAATGGAAGTCCATTCAAGAAACCAGTATACATTAACGATCTATTTGGAAATTAAATAAAAAAAGAAGTTGAATAGAAAAGAAACATGAATAAAAATGGAGGTTGAAAAAAAATAAAAATGGAAGTTGCAGAAAATAATTATAGAAGTTCATTCCAGAAACGACTATACCTTAACGATCTATTTGGAAATTAAACAAAAAAACAAGTTGAATAGAAAAGTAAATTGAATAAGAATGGAAGTTGGAGAAAAAGAAAAATGAAAGTTGCATGAAATTAAAATTGGAAGTTCAATCCAGAAACCACTATACCTTAACGATCTATTTGGAAATTAAATAAAAAAGGAAGTTGAAAAGAAAAGTAACTTCAATAAAAATAGAAGTTCAATAAAAATAAAAATGGAAGTTGCAGAAAATTAAAAATGGAAGTTCATTCAAGAAACCACTATACCTTAACGACCAATTTGGAAATTAAATAAAAAATGATGTAAAATAGAAAAATAACTTGAATAAAAATGGAAGTTGAATAAAAATAAAAATGAAAGTTGCATAAAATTAAAAGTGGAAGTTCAATCTAGAAACCACAATACCTTAACGATCTATTTGGAAATTAAATAAAAAAGCAAGCTGAATAGAAAAGTAAATTGAATAAAAATGGAAGGTGAAGAAAAAGAAAAATGAAAGTTGCATGAAATTAAAAATGGAAGTTCATTCCAGAAACCGCTATACCTTAAAGATCTATTTGGAAATTAAATAAAAAAGGAAGTTGAATAGAAATGAAACTGGAATAAAAAATGAAGTTGAAAAAAAATAAAAATGGAAGTTGCATAAAATTAAAAATGAAAGTTCATTCAAGAAACCACTATACCTTAATGATCTATTTGGAAATTAAATAAAAAAGGAAATAAAATAGAAAAATAACTTGAATAAAAATGGAAGTTGAATGAAAATAAAAATGAAAGTTTCATAAAATTAAAAATAGAAGTTCATTCCAGAAACCACTATACCTTAACGATCCATTTGGAAATTAAATAAAAAAGCAAGCTGAATAGAAAAGTTAATTGAATAAAAATAGAAGTTGAAGAAAAAGAAAAATGAAAGTTGCATAAAATTAAAAATGGAAGTTCAATCCAGAAACCACTATACCTTAAAGATCTATTTGGAAATTAAATAAAAAAACAAGCTGAATAGAAAAGTAAATTGAATAAAAATGGAAGTTGAAGAAAAAGAAAAATGAAAGTTGCATGAAATTAAAAATGGAAGTTCATTTAAGAAACCACAATACCTTAACGATCTGTTTAGAAACTAAATAAAAAAGCAAGCTGAATAGAATAGTAAATTGAATTAAAATGAAAGTTGAAGAAAAAGAAAAATGAAAGTAGCATGAAATTAAAAATGGAAGTTCATTCCAGAAGCCACTATACCTTAACGATATATATGGAAATTAAATAAAAAAAGGAAGTTGAATAGAAAAGTAACTTCAATAAAAATAGAAGTTGAATAAAAACAAAAGTGAAAGTTGCAGAAAATTAAAAATGGAAGTTTATTCAAGAAGCCACTAAACCTTAACGATCTATTAGGAAATTAAATAAAAAAGCCAGTAAAATAGAAAAATAATTTGAATAAAAATGGAAGTTGAATAAAAATAAAAGTGAAAGTTGCATAAAATTAAAAATGGAAGTTCATTCCAGAAACCACTATACCTTAACGATCTATTTGGAAATTAAATAAAAAAAAGGAATTGAATAGAAAAGAAACATGAATA
Source organism: Camellia sinensis (assembly GCF_055761805.1). Lineage (NCBI taxonomy): Eukaryota > Viridiplantae > Streptophyta > Magnoliopsida > Ericales > Theaceae > Camellia > Camellia sinensis. The sequence continues at coordinate 6,528,152 of NC_138962.1, read as the reverse complement.
AAAAAGGAGGTTCAAAAAAAAATGGAAGTTGCAGAAAATTAAAAATGGAAGTTTCTTTAAGAAACCACTATACCTTAACGATCTATTTGGAAATTAAATAAAAAAGGAAGTAAAATAGAAAAATAACTTGAATAAAAATGGAAGTTGAATGAAAATAAAAATGAAAGTTGCATAAAATTAAAAATGGAAGTTCAATCCAGAGACCACTATACCTTAACGATCTATTTGGAAATTAAATAAAAAAGCGTGCTGAATAGAAAAGTAAATTGAATAAAAATGGAAGTTGAAGAAAAAGAAAAATGAAAGTTGCATTAAATTAAAAATGGAAGTTCATTCAAGAAACCACTATACCTTAACGATCTATTTGGAAATTAAAAAAAAAAAAAAAGGAAGTTGATTAGAAAAGAAACTTGAATAAAAAAGCAAGTAGAAAAAAAATAAAAGTGGAAGTCGCAGAAAATTAAAATTGGAAGTTCATTCAACAAACCACTATACCTTAACGACCTATTTGGAAATTAAATAAAAAAGCAAGTTGAACAGAAAAGTAAATTGAATAAAAATGGAAGTTGAAGAAAACGAAAAATGAAAGTTCCATGAAATTAAAAATGGAAGTTCATTCAAGAAACCACTATACCTTAACGATCTATTTGGAAACTAAATAAAAAAGCAAGCTGAATAGAAAAGTAAATTGAATAAAAATGAAACTTGAAGAAAAAGAAAGATGAAAGTTGCACGAAATTAAAAATGGATGTTCATTGCAGAAGCCACTATACCTTAACGATCTATTTGGAAATTAAATAAAAAAGGAAGTTGAATAGAAAATTAACTTCAATAAAAATGGAAGTTGAATAAAAATAAAAATAGAAGTTGCAGAAAATTAAAAATGGAAGTTCATTCAAGAAACCACTAGACCTTAACGATCTATTTGGAAATTAAATAAAAAAGAAGCTGAGTAGAAAAGAAACTTGAATAAAAAAAGGAAGTCGATAAAAAATAAAAATGGAAGTTGTAGAAAATTAAAAATGGAAGCTCATTCAAGAAATCACTATACCATAATGATCTATTTGAAAAATAAATAAAAAATGAAATTGAATAGAAAAATAACGTGAATAAAAATAGAAGTCGAATAAAAATAACAATAGAAGTTGCAGAAAATTAAAAATGGAAGTTCATTCAAGAAACCGTTATACCTTAACGATCTATTTGGAAATTAAATAAAAAAGGAAGTTGAATAGAAAAATAACTTGAATAAAAATAGAAGTTGAATAAAAATAAAAATAGAAGTTGCAGAAAATTAAAAATGGAAGTTCATTCAAGAAACCACTATACCTTAACGATCTATTTGGAAATTAAATAAAAAAGCAAGTTGAATAGAAAAGTAAATTGAATAAAAATGGAAGTTGAAGAAAAAGAAAAAAAGAAAGTTGCATGAAATTAAAAATGGAAGTTCATTCAAGAAATCACTATACCTTAACGATCTGTTTGGAAATTAAATAAAAAAGCAAGCTGAATAGAAAAGTAAATTAAATAAAAATGGATGTTGAAGAAAAAGAAAAATGAAAGTTGCATAAAATTAAAAATGGAAGTTCATTCCAGAAACCACTACACCTTAACGATCTATTTGGAAATTAAATAAAAAAGGAAGTTGAATAGAATAGTAACTTCAATAAAAATAGAAGTTGAATAAAAATAAAAATGGAAGTTGCAGAAAATTAAAAATGGAAGTTCATTCAAAAACCACTATACCTTAACGATCCAGTTGGAAATTAAATAAAAAAGGATGTAAAATAGAAAAATAACTTGAATAAAAATGGAAGTTGAATAATAATAAAAATGAAAGTTGCATAAAATTAAAAATGGAAGTTCAATCTAGAAACCACTATACCTTAATGATCTACTTGGAAATTAAACAAAAAAGCAAGCTGAATAGAAAAGAAACATGAATAAAAAAGGAGGTTCAAACAAAAAAAATGGAAGTTGCAGAAAATTAAAAATGGAAGTTTATTTAAGAAACCACTATACCTTAACGATCTATTTGGAAATTAAATAAAAAAGGAAGTAAAATAGAAAAATAACTGGAATAAAAATGGAAGTTGAATGAAAATAAAAATGAAAGTTGCATAAAATTAAAAATGGAAGTTCAATCTACAGACCAGTATACCTTGACGATCTATTTGGAAATTAAATAAAAAAGCATGTTGAATAGAAAAGTAAATTGAATAAAAATGGAAGTTGAAGAAAAAGAAAAATGAAAGTTGCATGAAATTAAAAATGGAAGTTCATTCAAGAAACCACAATATCGTAACGATGTATTTGGAAACTAAATAAAAAAGCATGCTGAATAGAAAAGTAAATTGAACAAAAATGAAATTTGAAGAAAAAGAAAAAGGAAAGTTGCATGAAATTCAAAATGGAAGTTCATTCCAGAAGCCACAATACCTTAACAATCTATTTGGTAATTAAACAAAAAAAGGAAGTTGAATAGAAAAGTAACTTGAATAAAAATAGAAGTTGAATAAAAATAAAAATGGAAGTTGCAGAAAATTAAAAATGGAAGTTCATTCAAGAAACCACTATACATTAACGATCTATTTGGAAATTAAATAAAAAATCAAGTAAAATAGAAAAATAATTTGAAAAAAAATGGAAGTTGAATAAAAATAAAAATGAAAGTTGCATAAAATTAAAAATGGAAGTTCAATCCAGAAACCACTATAACTTAACGATCTATTTGGAAGTTAAATAAAAAAAGGAGTTGAATAGAAAAGAAACATGAATAAAAAAGGAGGTTGAAAAAAAAAATGGAAGTTGCAGAAAATTAAAAATGGAAGTTCATTCAAGAAACCACTATAACTTAACGATCTATTTGGAAATTAAATAAAAAAGGAAGTAAAACAGAAAAATAACTTGAATAAAAATGGAAGTTGAATGAAAATAAAAATGAAAGTTGCATAAAATTAAAAATGAAAGTTCAATCCAGAAACCACTATACCGTGACGATCTATTTGGAAATTAAAAAAAAGCATGCTGAATAGAAAAGTAAATTGAATAAAAATCGAAGTTGAAGAAAAAGAAAAATGAAAGTTGCATGAAATTAAAAATGGATGTTCATTCCAGAAACCACTATACCTTAACGATCTATTTGGAAATTAAATAAAAAAGGAAGTTGATTAGAAAAGAAACTTGAATAAAAAAGCAAGTAGAAAAAAAATAAAAGTGGAAGTTGCAGAAAATTAAAAATGGAAGTTCATTCAAAAAACCACTATACCTTAACGATCTATTTGGAAATTAAATAAAAAAGCAAGTTGAATAGAAAAGTAAATTGAATAAAAATAGAAGTTGAAAAAAAGAAAAATGAAAGTTACATGAAATTAAAAATGGAAGTTCATTCAAGAAACCACTATACCTTAACGATCTGTTTGGAAATTAAATAAAAAAGCAAGCTGAATAGAAAAGTAAATTGAATAAAAATGGAAGTTGAAGAAAAAAGAAATGAAAGTTGCTTAAAATTAAAAATGGAAGTTCATTCCAGAAACCACTACATCTTAACCATCTATTTTTAAATTAAATAAAAAAGGAAGTTGAATAGAAAAGTAACTTAAACTAAAATAGAAGTTGAAAAAAAATAAAAACGGAAGTTGCAGAAAATTAAAAATAGAAGTTCATTCCAGAAACCACTATACCATAACGATCTATTTGGAAATTAAAGAAAAAAGGAAGTTGAATAGAAAAGTAACTTCAAGAAAAATAGAAGTTGAATAAAAATAAAAATGGAAGTTGCAGAAAATTAAAAATGAAAGTTCATTCAAGAAACCACTATACCTTAACGATCTATTTGGAAATTAAACAAAAAAGCAAGTTGAATAGAAAAGTAAATTGAATAACAATGGAAGTTGAAGAAAAAGAAAAATGAAAGTTCATTCCAGAAACCACTATACCTTAACGATCTATTTGGAACTTAAATAAAAAAGGAAGTTGAATAGAAAAATAACCTAAATAAAAATAGAAGTTGAATAAAAATAAAAATAGAAGTTGTAGAAAATTAAAAATGGAAGTTCATTCAAGAAACCACTATACCTTAACGATCTATTTGGAAATTAAATAAAAAAGCAAGTTGAATAGAAAAGTAAATTGAATAAAAATGGAAGTTGATGAAAAAGAAAAAGTTAATTCAAGAAACCACTATACCTTAACAATCTATTTGGAAATTAAATAAAAAGAGAAGTTGAATAGAAAAATGACTTGAATAAAAATGGTAGTCGAATAAAAAAAAAATTGGAAGTTGCTGAAAATTAAAAATGGAAGTTAATTCAAAAAACCACTATACCTCAACGATCAATTTGGAAATTAAATAAAAAAAGAAGTTTAATAGAAAAGTAAATTGAATAAAAATGGAAGTCGAATAAAAATAAAAACGAAAGTTGCCTAAAATTAAAAATTGAAGTTGAATAGAAAAATGACTTGAATAAAAATGGAAGTCAAGTAAAAATAAAAATGGAAGTTGAATAAAAATAAAAATGGAAGTTCAATCCAGAAACCACTATACCTTGACGATCTATTTGGAAATTAAATAAAAAAGGAAGTTGAGTAGAAAAGAAACTTGAATAAAAAAGGAAGTTAAATAAAAATAAAATTGGAAGTTGCAAAAAATTAAAAATGGAAGTTGTAACGCCCTCAAAATAATAACAATAAACCCGTCAGATAAGACATGCATTTACATATAAACTAACCACATTTTTTTATTCATTAGAGTTCCATTACATAAGTATTACATGTTAACATCAAAACAAAATGCCTTACAGGCTTACAGCTTTCCAAGTTAACACTTGGTTACAACAAAAGAGTACTAACTCGTTTACACATTAAGCCCTAGGCTTGAAGTTACATGTAATACATCAAAAGTTAAGCGACAAAAGTATGTCCGCCTCTAGCCTCCCAAGCTATGTCCTTGGAGGTGGCATGCTTCCTGCACCTGAAAATGATATTCCCATATAGGGTGAGCCACAGCCCAGTAGAAATACACTAAACCAACCATGAACAATGACTAAAATATTAGCAATTGATAGATGGCCAACACTGATACAATCACATAAATCATATATTTATGTCAAACGACTTACAAGTCCCAATTACTTTTCATTTCCCCTTTTTCAACAGATAGGCATATAAGCACTACCCACATGCTCAACAGATATGTATAACAACAATATCCACAGATAAGCATAAAAGCTATATCCACACATCACAAAGATAAGCATATAAGCTCTATCTTCACTTCTTTAGACAAGCATATGAGCTGTATCTACGGAGTTCATCCCCTATCTTCTCCCATCACTATCCGGTTTAGAGGTACATCCCCTATCTTCCCCTAAACCGCGGAGTACATCCCCTATCTCCTCCTCTACACATAACGTATACAAACACAATGGTTCTATATACAATCACTCAATACATATAGTTAATGTATTCTATCAACCGTCAAATTCCATGACACATTTCATGATTAGTTTCAGTTTGCCTAATCATCATGCATTGTCTACAACAATCACGACTATCCTCCACCGATAGCCCAAAGTAGTTATTTCTAGACAGAAAATAAATGCACAAGTGGATATTCAATCAACATTTCATTTCCTCATTTCTCCCAATTAATTATCCCAATTAATTAAACAATGTAATTAGGCCATTTTTCATAATTACCATTTCAACCCTTAGGTCCCATTTTCATCAATGATTTAACATTCATTCAATTTCTCTATGCCAAACATGCATCCAGGTTTATTATGAATAAAACCCCAACTTTTGTAAAATTACACAAAAGCCCCAAACTTTCACAAAATTACCAAACCGAGCCCAACATCTCAAAATACTAAAATTTAAAGACAAAATCCATAGAGAGGAGTAGGATATCCCTACCTCAAATTCGGAGTCCCAAAGGAGAAGACGACAAAACCCAACGTGCTCCAAAACCCGAGATTTTCAGATTAAAATGTAGCCCTCGACGATCAACAACTTTTTTGTAAAGGCCAAAGGTGAACAAATCACTCCTACTAGATCAAAACCTAGAGAGAAGGTAGAGTTCTAGAGTGAGAGGCTCAACAATGGTGATTTTGGAAAAGTAAGAGAGAGAAGAGAAAGTAAAAAGTGATTTGAAAAGTCACAAATTCGGGACTTAAACCCAGTCTCCCGCTCGAGCGTAAAACACCCCGCTCGAGCGTCACTCACAGACTCCCGCTCGAGCGTCCAAACTTCCGCTCGAGCGCCGGATGCACTCTCCCAGCATCTATACAGAACCAGGCCTCCGCTCGAGCTTCCAACTCTACGCTCGAGCGGCACTCAGACAACCCCGCTCGAGCGGCCAATACCACGCTCGAGCGTACAACGCTGCACAGGAAAATACTGAATGGGTGTAATCTCCGCTCGAGCGCCAAAACCCCCGCTTGAGCGTACAGGCCAAAACCTGGGCAACTAGTTTTGGTTTCTAAACTCAACCAACCTGTAACAAACCAGCCCAACACATCCTATAACTCAATTACGAAGTAAAAAGGATGTAAACAAAATAATAAACAACTACCAACATCCACGGACACATGTCCGGATCACTGTCCAACAAGGGTAAACCCGGGATCGCTATAGAAGTTAATTGAAGAAACCACTATACGTCAACGATCTATTTGGAAATTAAATAAAAAAGGAAGCTGAATAGAAAAATAACTTGAATAAAAATGGAAGCTGAATAAAAATAGAAATGGAAGTTCCACAAAATTAAAAATGGAAGTTCATTAAAGAAACCACTATACCTTAACGATCTATTTGGAAATTAAATAAAAAATGAAGTTTATTAGAAAAGTAAATTGAATAAAACTGGAAGTTGAATAAAAAGAAAAGTGAAAGTTGCATAAAATTAAAAATGGAGGTTCAATCCAAAAATCAGTATACCTTAACGATCTATTTGAAAATGAAATAAAAAAAAAGTTGAACAGAAAGTAACTTGAATAAAAATGGAAGTTACATAAAAATAAATATGGAAATTGAATAAAAATAAAAATGGAAGTTGCAGAAAATTAAAAATGGAAGTTCAATCCAGAAACCACTATACCTTAACGATCTATTTGGAAATTACATAAAAAAGGAAGTTCAATAAAAATAAAAATGGAAGCTGCAGAAAATTAAAATGGAAGTTCATTAAAGAAACCACTATACCTTAACGACCTATTTGGAAATTAAATAAAAAAGGAAGTAGAATAGAAAAATAACTTCAATAAAAATGGAAGCTGAATAAAAATAAAAATGCAAGTTCCATAAAATTGAAAATGAAAGTTCATTAAAGAAACCACTATACCTTAACGATCTATTTGGAAATTAAATAAAAAAGGAAGTTTAATAGAAAAGTAAATTGAATAAAAAGGGAAGTTGAATAAAAATAAAAGCGAAACTTGCATAAAATTAAAAATGAAAGTTCAATCCAGAAATCAGTATACCTTAACGATCTATCTGGAAATTAAATAAAAAAGGAAGTTGACTAGAAAAGAAACTTGAATAAAAAAAGAAGTTGAATAGAAATAAAAATGGAAGTTGCCGAAAATTAATATTGGAAGTTCATTCAAGAAACCACTATACCTTAACGATCTATTTGGAAATTAAATAAAAAAGGAAGTTGAATAGAAAAATAACTTGAATAAAAATGGAAGTCGAATAAAAATAAAAATGGAAGTTGCAGAAAATTAAAAATGAAAGTTCATTAAAGAAACCACTATACCATAACGATCTATTTGGAAATTAAATGAAAAAGAAACTTTAATGGAAAAGTAAATTGAATAAAAATGGAAGTTGAATAATATTAAAAATGAAAGTTGCATAAAATTAAAAACGGATGTTCAATCCAGAAACCCCTATACCTTAACGATGTATTTGGAAATTAAATAAAAAAGGAAGTTGAGTAGAAAAGAAACTTGAATGAAAAAGGAAGTTAAATAAAAATAAAAATGGAAGTTGCAGAAAATTAAAAATGGAAGTGCATAGAAGAAACCACTATACCTTAACGATCTATTTGGAAATTAAATAGAAAATGAAGTTGACTAGAAAAATGACTTGAATAAAAATGGAAGTCGAATAAAAATAAAAATGGAAGTTGCATAAAATTAAAAATGGAAGTTCATTCAAGAAACCACTATACCTTAACGATTTATTTGGAAACTAAATAAAAAAGGAAGTTTAATAGAAAACTAAATTGAATAAAAATGGAAGTTGAATAAAAATAAAAATGAAAGTTGCATAAAATTAAAATAAGATGTTCAATCCAGAAACCACTATACGTTAACGATCTATTTGGAAATTAACTAAAAAAGGAAGCTGAATAGAAAAGTAACTTGAATAAAAATGGAAGTTACTTAAAAATAAAATTGGAAGTTGCAGAAAATTAAAAATGGAAATTCATTCCAAAAACCACAATGCGTTAACGATCCATTTGAAAATTAAATAAAAAAGGAAGTTGAATAGAAAAGTAAATTGAATAAAAATGGAAGTCAAATAAAAATAAAAATGGAAGTTGCAGAAAATTAAAAATGGAAGTTCATTCAAGAAACCACAATACCTTAACGATCTATTCGGAAATTAAATAAAAAAGGAAGTTTAATAAAAAAGTAAAATGAATAAAAATGGTATTTGAATAAAAATAAAAATGAAAGTTGCATAAAATTAAAAATAGAAGTTAAATCCAGAAACCACTATACATTAACGATGTATTTGGAAATTAAATAAAAAAGGAAGTTGAATAGAAAAGTAAGGTGAATAAAAATGGAAGTTACTTAAAAATAAAAATGGATGTTCCAGAAAATTAAAAATGGAAATTTATTCAAGAAACCACTATACCTTAACGATGTATTTGGAATTAAATAAAAAAGAAAGTTTAATACAAATTTAAATTGAATAAAAATGAAAGTTGAATAAAATTAAAAATAAAAGTTGCATAAAATAAAAATGGGATGTTCAATCTAGAAACCACTATGCCTTAACGATCTATTTGGAAATTAAATAAAAAAGGAAGTTGAATAGGAAAGAAACTTGATTGAAAAAGGAAGTTAAATAAAAATAAAAATGGAAGTTGCAGAAAATTAAAAATGGAAGTTCATTCAAAAAACCACAATACCTTAACGGTCTATTCGGAAATTAAATAAAAAAGGAAGTTTAACAAAAAAGTAAAATGAATAAAAATGGAAGTTGAATAAAAATAAAAATGAAAGTTGCATAAAATTAAAAATAGAAGTTCAATCCAGAAACCACTATACGTTAACGATCTATTTGGAAATTAAATAAAAAAGGAAGTTGAATAGAAAAGTAACTTGAATAAAAACGGAAGTTGCTTAAAAATAAAAATAGAAGTTACCGAAAATTAAAAATGAAAATTCATTAAAGAAACCACTATACCTTAACGATCTATTTGGAAATTAAATAAAAAGAGAAGTTTAATAGAAAAATGACTTGAATAAAAATGGAAGTCGAATAAAAATAAAAATGGAAATTGCAGAAGATTAAAAATGGAAGTTCATTCAAGAAACCACTATACCTTAACGATCTATTCGGAAATTAAATAAAAATGGAAGTTTAATAAAAAAGTAAAATGAATAAAAATGGAAGTTGAATAAAAATAAAATGAAAGTTGCATAAAATTAAAAATAGAAGTTCAATCCAGAAACCACTATACGTTAACGATCTATTTGGAAATTAAATAAAAATGGAAGTTGAACGGAAAAGTAACTTGAATAAGAATGGAAGTCGAATAAAAATAAAAATGAAAGTTCATTCAAGAAACCAAGTTGAATAGAAAAATGACTTGAATAAAAATAGAAGTCGAATAAAAATAAAAATGGAAGTTGCAGAAAATTAAAAATGGAAGTTCATTCAAAAAACCACTATACCTTAACGATCTATTCGGAAATTAAATAAAAAAAGAAATTTAATAAAAAAGTAAAATGAATAAAAATGGAAGTTGAATAAAAATAAAAATGAAAGTTGCATAAAATTAAAAATAGAAGTTAAATACAGAAACCACTTTACGTTAACGATCTATTTGGAAATTAAATAAAAAAGGAAGTTGAATAGAAAAGTAAGTTGAATAAAAATGGAAGTTGCTTAAAAATAAAAACGGAAGTTGCCGAAAATTAAAAATGGAAATTCAGCAAGAAACCACTGTACCTTAACGATTTATTTGGAAATTAAATAAAAAAGGAAGTGGAATAGAAAATTAACTTGAATAAAAATAGAAGTTGAATAAAAATAAAAATGAAAGTTGCATAAAATTAAAAATGGAAGTTCAATCTAGAAACCACTATACCTTAACGATCTATTTGGAAATTAAACATAAAAGGAAGTTGCGTAGAAAAGAAACTTGAATAAAAAATGAAGTTAGATAAAAATAAAAAAGGAAGTTTCAGAAAATTAAAAATGGAAGTTCCATCAGGAAACCACTATACCTTAACGATCTATTTGGAAATTAAATAAAAAGGCAGTTGAATAGAAAAGTAACTTCAATAAAAATAGAAGTCGAATAAAAATAAAAATGGAAGTTGAAGTAAATTAAAAATGGAAGTTCATTCAAGAAACCACTATATCTATTTGGAAATTAAATGAAAAAGGAAGTTTAATAGAAAAGTGAATTGAATGAAAATGGAAGTTCAATCCAGAAATCATTTTACGTTAACGATCTATTTGGAAATTAAATAAAAAAGGAAGTTGAATTCAAAATAACTTGAATAAAAATGGAAGTTGAATAAAAATGAAAATGGAAGTTGCCGAAAATAAAAAATGGAAGTTCATTCAAGAAACCACTATACCTTAACGATCTATTTGGAAGTTAAATAAAAAAGGAAATCGAGAAGAAAAGACACTTGATAAAAAATGGAAGTTAAATAAAAATAAAAAGGAATGTTACATAAAATTAAAAATGGAAGTTCAATCTAGAAACCATTTTACCTTAACGATCTATTTGAAAATTAAAAAAAAAAAAAGGAAGTTGAATAGAAAAATAAATTGAATAAAAATGGAAGTTGAATAAAAATTAAAATGGAAGTTGCCGAAAATAAAAAATGGAAGTTCATTCAAGAAACCACAATACCTTAACGATCTATTTGGAAATTAAATAAAAAAGGAAGTTTAGTAGAAAGTAAATTGAATAAAATTGAAAGTTGAACAAAAATAAAAATGAAAGTTGCATAAAATTAAAAATGGAAGTTCAATCCAGAAACCACTATACCTTAACGATCTATTTGGAAATTAAATAAAAAAGGAAGTGGAATGGAAAAGTAACTTGAATAAAAGTAGAAGTTGAATAAAAATAAAAACGAAAGTTGCAGAAAATTAAAAATGGAAGTTCAATCAAGAAACCACTATACCTTAACGATCTATTTGGAAATTAAACAAAAAAGGAAGTAAAATCGAAAAATAACTTGAATAAAAAAAGAAGTTGAATAAAAATAAAAATGGAAGTTGCAGAAAATTGAAAATGGAAGTTCATTCAAGAAACCACTATACCTTAACGATCTATTTGGAAAGTAAAGAAAAAAGGAAGTTGAGTAGAAAAGACACTTGAATAAAAATGGAAGTTAAATAAAAATAAAAATGGGAGTTGCAGAAAATTAAAAAAGGATGTTCATTCAAGAAACCATTATAACTTAACGATCTATTTGGAAATTAAATAAAAAAGGAAGTTGAATAAAAAAGTAACTTCAATAAAAATATAAGGTGAATAAAAATAAAAATGAAAGTTGCATAAAATTGGAAATGGAAGTTCAATCAAGAAACCACTATACCTTAACGATTTATTTGGAAATTAAATAAAAAAGGAAGTTGAATAGAAAAGAAACTTGAATAAAAAAGGAAGTTGAACAAAAATAAAAATGGAAGTTGCAGAAAATTAAAAATGGAAGTTCAATCCATAAACCACTATACCTTAACGATCTATTTGGAAATTAAATAAAAAAAGAAGTTGAATAGAAATGAAACTTGAATAAAAAAAGAAGTTGAATAAAAATAAAAATGGAAGTTGTAGAAAATTGAAAATGGAAGTTCATTCAGGAAATAACTATACCTTAATGATCTATTTGGAAATTAAATAAAAAATGAAGTTGAGTAGAAAAGACACTTGAATAAAAATGGAAGTTAAATAAAAATAAAAATAAAAATGGAAGTTGCAGAAAATTAAAAATGAATGTTCATTCAAGAAAAAACAACTATAACTTAACGATCTATTTGGAAATTAAATAAAAAAGGAAGTTAAATAAAAATAAAAATGAAAGTTGCATAAAATTGGAAATGGAAGTTGAATCCAGAAACCACTATACCTTAACGATTTATTTGGAAATTAAACAAAGAAGGAAGTTGAATAGAAAAGAAACTTGAATAAAAAAGAAAGTTGAACAAAAATAAAAATGGAAGTTGCAGAAAATTAAAAATGGAAATCCATTCAAGAAACCACTATACCTTAACCATTTATTTGGAAATTAAATAAAAAAGCAAGTTGAATAGAAAAGTAAATTGAATAAAAATGGAAGTTGAAGAAAAAGAAAAAGAAAGTTGCATGAAATTAAAAGTGGATGTTCATTCCAGAAACCACTGTACCTTAACGATCTATTTGCAAATTAAATAAAAAAGGAAGTTGAATAGAAAAGTAATTTCAATAAAAATAGAAGTTGAATATAAATAAAAATGGAAGTTGCAGAAAATTAAAAATGGAAGTTCATTCAAGAAACCACTATACCTTAGCGATCGATTTGGAAATTAAATAAAAAAGGAAATCGAGTAGAAAAGACACTTGATAAAAAATGGAAGTTAAATAAAAATAAAAATGGAAGTTGCAAAAAATTAAAAATGGAAGTTCATTTAAGAAACCACTATACCTTTACGATCTATTTGGAAATTAAATAAAAACGGAAGTTGAATAGAAATGTAACTTCCATAAAAATAGAAGTTGAATAAAAATAAAAATGAAAGTTCCATAAAATTGGAAACGGAAGTTCAATCTATAAACCACTATACCTTAACGATCTATTTGGAAATTAAATAAAAAAGGAAGTTGAATAGAAAAGAAACTTGAATAAAAGAGGAAGTCGAACCAAAATAAAAATGAAGTTGCAAAAAATTAAAAATGGAAGTTCATTCAAGAACCCACTATATCTTAACCATCTATTTGGAAATTATATAAAAAAGGAAGTTGAATAGAAAAGTAACTTCAATAAAAATAGAAGTTGAATAAAAATAAAAATGAAAGTTGCAGAAAATTAAAAATGGAAGTTCATTCCAGAAACCACTATACCTTAACGATCTATTTGGAAATTAAACAAAAAAGGAAGTAAGATCGAAAAATAACTTGAATAAAAAAAGAAGTTGAATAAAAAGAAAAATGGAAGTTGCAGAAAATTGAAAATGGAAGTTCATTCAAGAAATAACTATACCTTAACGACCTATTTGGAATTAAATAAAAAAGGAAGTTGAGTAGAAAAGACACTTGAATAAAAATGGAAGTTAAATAAAAATAAAAACAAAAATGGAAGTTGCAGAAAATTAAAAATGGAAGTTCATTCAAGAAACCACTATAACTTAACGATCTATTTGGAAATTAAATAAAAAAGGAAGTTGAATAAAAAAGTAACTTGAATAAAAATAAAAGTTGAATAAAAATAAAAATGAAAGTTGCATAAAATTGGAAATGGAAGTTCAATCCAGAAATCACTATACCTTAACGATTTATTTGGAAATTAAACAAAGAAGGAAGCTAAATAGAAAAGAAACTTGAATAAAAAAGGAAGTTGAACAAAAATAAAAATGGAAGTTGCAGAAAATTAAAAATGGAAGTCCATTCAAGAAACCATTATACCTTAACCATATATTTGGAAATTAAATAAAAAAGCAAGTTGAATAGAAAAGTAAATTGAATAAAAATGGAAGTTGAAGAAAATGAAAAATGAAAGTTGCAAGAAATTAAAAATGGAAGTTCATTCCAGAAACCACTGTACCTTAACGATCTATTTGGACATTAAATAAAAAAGGAAGTTGAATAGAAAAGTAATTTCAATAAAAATAGAAGTTGAATATAAATAAAAATGGAAGTTGCAGAAAATTAAAAATGGAAGTTCATTCAAGAAACCACTATACCTTAGCAATCGATTTGGAAATTAAATAGAAAAGGAAATCGAGTAGAAAGACACTTGATAAAAAATGGAAGTTGCAAAAAATTAAAAATGGAAGTTCGTTTAAGAAACCGCTATACCTTTACGATGTATTTGGAAATTAAATAAAAAAGGAAGTTGAATAGAAAAGTAATTTCAATAAAAATAGAAGTTGAATAAAATTAAAAATGGAAGTTGCAGAAAATTAAAAATGGAAGTTCATTCAAGAAACCACTATACCTTAACGATCTATTTGGAAATTAAATAAAAAAGGAAATCGAGTAGAAAAGGCACTTGATAAAAAATGGAAGTTAAATAAAAATAAAAATGGAAGTTGCAAAAAATTAAAAATGGAAGTTCATTTAAAAAACCACTATACCTTTACGATCTATTTGGAAATTAAATAAAAATGGAAGTTGAATAGAAAAGTAACTTCCATAAAAATAGAAGTTGAATAAAAATAAAAATGAAAGTTCCATAAAATTGGAAATGGAAGTTGAATCTATAAACCACTATACCTTAACGATCTATTTGGAAATTAAATAAAAAAGGAAGTTGAATAGAAAAGAAACTTGAATAAAAGAGGAAGTTGAACAAAAATAAAAATGGAAGTTGCAGAAAATTAAAAATGGAAGTTCATTCATGAAACCACTATACCTTAACGATCTATTTGGAAATTAAATAAAAAAGCAAGTTGAATAGAAACGTAAATTAAATGAAAAATGGAAGTTGAAGAAAAATAAAAATAAACTTGCATGAAATTAAAAATGGAAGTTCATTCCGGAAAACACTATACCTTACCAATCTATTTGGAAATTAAATAAAAAAGGAAGCTGAATAGAAAAGCAACTTCAATTGAAATAGAAGTTGAATAAAAACCAAAATGAAAGTTGCTTAAAATTAAAAATGGAAGTTCATTCAAGAAACCACTATACCTTAACGATCTATTTGGAAATTAAACAAAAAAGGAAGTAAAATAGAAAAATAACTTGAATAAAAATGGAAGTTGAATAAAAATAAAAATAAAAGTTGCATAAAATTAAAAATGGAAGTTCAATCCAGAAACCACTATACCTTAACGATCTATTTGGAAATTAAACAAAAAAGGAAGTTGAGTAGAAAAGAAACTTGAATAAAAAAGGAAGTTAAATAAAAATAAAAAAGGAAGTTTCAGAAAATTAAAAATGGAAGTTCAATCAGGAAACCACTATATCTTAACGATCTATTTGGAAATTAAATAAAAAGGAAGTTGAATAGAAAAGTAACTTCAATAAAAATAGAAGTCGAATAAAAATAAAAATGAAAGTTGCCGAAAATAAAAAGTGGATGTTCATTCAAGAAACCACTATACCTTAACGATCTATTCGGAAATTAAATAAAAAAGGAAGTTGAATAGAAAAGTAACGTCAATAAAAATATAAGTTGAGTAAAAATAAAAATGAGAGTTGCTTAAAATTGGAAATCGAAGTTCAATCCCGAAACCACTATACCTTAACGATCTATTTGGAAATTAAATAAAAAAGAAAGTTGAATAGAAAAGAAACTTGAATAAAAAAGGATGTTGAACAAAAATAAAAATGGAACCTGCAGAAAATTAAAAATGGAAGTTCATTCAAGAAACCACTATACCTTAACGACCTATTTGGAAATTAAATAAAAACGGAAGTTGAATAGAAAAGAAACTTGAATAAAAAAAGAAGTTGAATAAAAATAAAAATGGAAGTTGCAGAAAATTAAAATTGGAGGTTCATTCAAGAAACCACTATACCTTAACCATCTGTTTGGATATCAAATAAAAAAGGAAGTTGAATAGAAAAATAACTTGAATAAAAATGCAAGTCGAATAAAAATAAAAATGGATGTTGCAAAAAATTAAAAATGGAAGTTCATTCAAGAAACCACTATACCTTAACTATCTATTTGGAAATTAAATAAAAAAGGAAGTTGAATAAAAAAAATAACTTGAATAAAAATGGAAGTTGAATAAAAAAAAATGGAAGTTACAGAAAATTAAAAATGGAAGTTCATTCAAGAAACCACTATACCTTAATGATATATTTGGAAACTAAAAAAAAAGGAAGTTTAATAGAAAAGTAAATTGAATAAAAATGGAAGTTGAATGAAAATAAAAATGAAAGTTGCATAAAATTAAAAATGAAATTTCAATCCAGAAACCATTTTACCTTAACGATCTATTTGGAAATTAAATAAAAAAGGAAGGTGAATAGAAAAAGAACTTGAATAAAAAAGGAAGTTGAACAAAAATAAAAAAGGAAGTTGCAGAAAATTAAAAATGGAAGTTCCTTCAAGAAACCACTATACCTTAACGATCTATTTGGAAATTAAATAAAAAAGGAAGTTGAATAGAAAAGAAACTTGAATAAAAAAAGAAGTTGAATAAAAATAAAGATGGAAGTTGCAGAAAATTAAAATTGGAGGTTCATTCAAGAAACCACTATGCCTTAACCATCTATTTGGATATTAAATAAAAAAGGAAGTTGAATAGAAAAATAACTTGATTAAAAATGCAAGTCGAATAAAAATAAAAATGGAAGTTGCAAAAAATTAAAAATGGAAGTTCATTCAAGAAACCACTATACCTTAACGATCTATTTGGAAATTAAATAAAAAAGGTAGTTGAGTAGAAAAGACACTTGAATTAAAATGGAAGTTAAATAAAAATAAAAATGGTAGTTGCAGAAAATTAAAAATGGATGTTCATTCAAGAAACCACTATACCTTAACGATCTATTTGGAAATTAAATAAAAAAGGAAGTCGAATAGAAAAGTAACTTCAATAAAAATAGAAGTTGAATAAAAATAAAAATGAAAGTTGCATAAAATTGGAAATGGAAGTTCAATCCAGAAACCACTATACCTTAACAATCTATTTGGAAATTAAATAAAAAAGGAAGCTGAATAGAAATGAAACTTGAATAAAATTAGAAGTTGAAGAAAAATAAAAATCAAAGTTGCATGAAACTAAAAATGGAAGTTCATTCCAGAAACCACTATAACTTAACGATCTATTTGGAAATTAAATAAAAAACAAAGTTGAATATAAAATAAACTTGAATAAAAAAAGAAGTTGAATAAAAATAAAAATGGAAGTGGCAGAAAATTAAAATTGGAAGTGCATTCAAGAAACCACTATACCTTAACCATCTATTTGGATATTAAATAAAAAAGGAAGTTGAATAGAAAAATAACTTGAATAAAAATGCAAGTCGAATAAAAATAAAAATGGAAGTTGCAAAAAATTAAAAATGGAATATAGCGATCCCGGGTTTACCCTTGTTGTACAGTGATCCGGACATGTGTCCGTGGATGTTGGTAGCTGTTTATTATCTTGTTTGTATCCTTTTTACTTCGTATTTGAGTTATAGGATGTGTTGGGCAGGTTTGTTACAGGTTAGTTGTGTTTGGGAGCCTAGTGCTGCTGCCCAGATTTTTGGATCTTCGCTCGAGCGAGGAGTTGGTCGCTCGAGCGAGAGTTGGGTTTGTGTCTGGTGGGTCGAGCCAGAGTGGCTTCGCTCGAGCGAGTGATTGCGTCTGGTTCTGGACCTGAGAGTTGCATTTCTTGGCTCGAGCGAGCTTTCTTCGCTCGAGTGGTCTGGTTTGTTCTTCGCTCGAGCGAGAGGTCTGTCGCTCGAGCGTGCTTCTGGTTGCAGACCTGAGGGTTTGAGTTGTTGGCTCGAGCGAGCATTCTTTCGCTCGAGCGCACTTCTGAGTTTTCAGCTCGAGCGAGAACTTCTTGGCTCGAGCGAGAGTTTTCTGTGTCTGGTCGCTCGAGCGACAAAGTCTTCGCTCGAGCGAGCGTGTTTTATATCAACGGACAGTAGCGTTTCTGAACATCAGTTTTTCACATTCTTTTTCTTTCAAACCCTAGATCCGAGACTCTCTCTCTCTAAACTTACACTCTCTCTAAGATTTGATCTCCCTAGAGTGTGAATCTAGCCTTGAGCCTTTGTTAAAAAGATAGAGGGCGTTGAGAGCTTTGATTTAATCTGAAAAAGTTTGGATTTGGAGCACGTTGATCTTCGAGTCTTCATCTCCTTTTTGGCTCAAACTTCGAGGTAGGGATATCCTACTCCTCTCTATGGATTTTGTCTTTAAATTTTAGTATTTTGAGATGTTCGGGTTGGTTTGGTAATTTGGTAGATGTTTGGGGCTTTTGTGTTATTTTACAAAAGTTGGGGTTTTATTCATAATAAACCTAGATACATGTTTGGCATAGAGAAATGAAATAAATGTTGAATCATTGGTGAAAATGGGACTTAAGGGTTGAAATGTTAATTATGGATAAAGACCTAATTACATTGTTTGATTAATTGGGATAATTAATTGTGAGAAATGAGGCAATGAAATGTTGATTGAATATCCATTGCGCATTTATTTTCTGTTTAGAAATAACTGCTTTGGACTATCGGTGGAGGATAGTCGTGATTGTTGTAGACAATGCATGATGATTAGGCAAACAAAAACTAATCAATGGAATGTGTCATGGAATTTGACGATTGATAGAATACATTAACCATATGTATTGAGTGATTGTATATAGAACCAATGTGTTTGTATACGTTATGTGTAGAGGAGGAGATGGGGGATGTACTCCGCGGTTTAGGGGAAGATGAGGGATGTACCTCTAAATCGGATAGTGTTGGGAGAAGAAAGGGGATGAACTCCCTAGACACAGCTCATATGCTTGTCTAGAGAAGTGAAGATAGAGCTCATATGCTTATCTTTGTGAAGTGTGGATATAGCTTATATGCTTATCTGTGAATGTGGATATTGTTGTTATACATATCTGTTGAGAATGTGGATATAGCTTATATGCTTATCTGTGAATGTGGATATTGTTTTTATACATATCTGTTGAGAACGTGGATAGTGCTAACATGTTTATCTGTTGATAAAGGGAAAATGAAAAGTAACTTGGACTCATAAGTCGTATGACATAAATATGTTATTTATGTGAATGTATCAGTGTTGGTCATCTATCAATTGCTAATCTTTTAGTCATTATTCATGGTTGGTTTAGTGTATTTCTACTGGGCTGTGGCTCACCCTATATGGGAATATCATTTTCAGGTACAGGTAGCATGCCACCTCCAAGGACATAGCTTGGGAGGCTAGAGGCGGACATACTTTTGTCGTTTTATTTTTGATGTATTACATGTAAATTCAAGCCAAGGGCTTAATGTGTAAATGAGTTAGCACTCTTTTGTTGTAACCAAGTGTTAACTTGGAAAGCTGTAAGCCCGTAGGGCGTTTTGCTTTTCTTGTTAACATGTAATACTTTTGTAATCAAACTCTGATGAATAGAAGAATGTGGTTATTTCATATGTAAATGAATGTCTTATTTGATGGGTTTAATGTTATTATTTTGAGGGCGTTACATGGAAGTTCTTTCAAGAAACCACTATACCTTAACGATCTATTTGGAAATTCAATAAAAAAGAAAGTTGAATAGAATAGCAAATTGAATAAAAATGGAAGTTGAATAAAAATTAAAATGAAAGTCGCAAAAAATTATAAATGGAAGTTCATTCAAGAAACCACTATACTTTAACGATCTTTTTGGAAATTAAATAAAAAAGGAAGTTAAGTAGAAAAGACACTTGAATTAAAATGGAAGTTAAATAAAAATAAAAATGGTAGTTGTAGAAAATTAAAAATGGATGTTCATTCAAGAAACCACTATACGTTAACGATCTATTTGGAAATTAAATAAAAAAGAAAATCGAGTAGAAAAGGCACTTGTTAAAAAATGGAAGTTAAATAAAAATAAAAATGGAATTTACAAAAAATTAAAAATGGAAGTTCATTTAAGAAACCGCTATACCTTTACGATCTATTTGGAAATTAAATAAAAAAGGAAGTTAAATATAAAAGTAACTTCAATAAAAATAGAAGTTGAATAAAAATAAAAAAGAAAGTTGCATAAAATTGGAAACGGAAGTTCAATCCAGAAACCACAATACCTTAACGATCTATTTGGAAATTAAATAAAAAAGGAAGTTGAATAGAAAAGAAACTTGAATAAAAAAGGAAGTTCAAGAAAAATAAAAATGGAAGTTGCAGAAAATTAAAAATGGAAGTTCATTCAAGAACCACTATACCTTAACGATCAATTTGGAAATTAAATAAAAAAAGAAGTTGAATAGAAAAGTAACTTCATTAAAAATTGAAGTTGAATAAAAATAAAAATGAAAATTGCATAAAATTGGAAATGGAAGTTCAATCCAGAAACCACTATACCTTAACGATCTATTTGGAAATTAAATAAAAAATGAAGTTGAATAGAAAAGAACTTGAATAAAAAAGGAGGTTGAACAAAAATAAAAATGGAAGTTGCAGAAAATTAAAAATGGAAGTTCATTCAAGAAACCACTATAACTTAATGATCTATTAGGAAATTAAACAAAAAATGAAGTAAACTAGAAAAATAATTTGAATAAAAATAAAAAATGAAAGTTGCATAAAATTAAAAATGGAAGTTCAATCCAGAAACCACTATACCTTAACGATCTATGTGGAAATTAAACAAAAAAGGAAGTTGAGTAGAAAAGAAACTTGAATAAAAAAGGAAGTTAAATAAAAATAAAAAAGGAAGTTTCAGAAAATCAAAAATGGAAGTTCAATCAGGAAACCACTATACCTTAACGATCTATTTGGAAATTAAACAAAAAAGGAAGTAAAATAGAAAAATAACTTGAATAAAAATGGAAGTTGAATAGAAATAAAAATGAAAGTTGCATAAAATTCAAAATGGAAGTTCAACCCAGAAACCACTATACGTTAACGATCTATTTCGAAATTGAATAAAAAAGGAAATCGAGTAGAAAAGACACTTGATAAAAAATGGAAGTTAAATAAAAATAAAAATGGAAGTTGCAAAAAATTAAAAATGGAAGTTCATTTAAGAAACCACTATACCTTTACGATCTATTTGGAAATTAAATTGTAACGCCCTCAAAATAATAACATTAAACTAACCACATTTCTTTATTTCATTGAGTTTCATTACATAAGTATTACATGTTAACATCAAAACAAAATGCCCTACGGGCTTACAGCTTTCCAAGTTAACACTTGGTTACAACAAAAGAGTACTAACTCGTTTACACATTAAGCCCTTGGCTTGAAGTTACATGTAATACATCAAAAGTAAAACAACTACGCTATGTCCGCCTCTAGCCTCCCAAGCTATGTCCTTGGAGGTGGCATGCTTCCTGTACCTGAAAATGATATTCCCATATAGGGTGAGCCACAGCCCAGTAGAAATACACTAAACCAACCATGGACAATGACTAAAACATTAGCAATTGATAGTTGGTCAACACTGATACAATCACATAAATTACATATTTATGTCAACGACTTACAAGTCCCAATTACTTTTCATTTTCCCTTTTTCAACAGATAAGCATGCTAGCTCTATCATCATTTCCACAGATATGTATAAAAACTATATCTCACATTCAGATAAGCATAAAAGCTATATCCACATTCTCAACAGATATGTATATCAACAATATCCACAGCTAAGCATACAAGCTGTATCCACATTCTACAACAGATATGTATATCAACAATATCCACAGATAAGCATACAAGCTGTATCCACACTTCACAAAGATAAGCATATGAGCTCTATCTTCACTTCTCTAGACAAGCATATGAGCTCTGTCTACGGAGTTCATCCCCTATCTCCTCCCAATACCTATCCGGTTTAGAGGTACATCCCCTATCTTCCCCTAAACCGCGGAATACATCCCCTATCTCCTCCTCTACACATAACGTATATAAACACATTGGTTCTATATACAATCACACAATACACACAATTAATGTATTCTATCAACCGTCAAGTTCCATGACACATTCCATTGATTAGTTTCCGTTTACCTAATCATCATGCATTGTCTACAACAATCTCGACTATCCTCCACCGATAGCCCAAAGCAGTTATTTCTAAAACAGAAAATAAATGCACAAATGGATATTCAATCAACATTTCATTTCCTCATTTCTCACCAATTAATTAAACAATGTAATTAGGCCATTTTCCATAATTACTATTTCAACCCTTAGGTCCCATTTTCATCAATGATTCAACAATCATTCCATTTTTCTATGCCAAACATGCATCTAGGTTTATTATGAATAAAACCCCAACTTTTGTAAAATTACACAAAAGCCCCAAACTTTCACAAAATTACCAAACCAAGCCCAACATTTCAAAATACCAAAATTTAAAGACAAAACCCATAGAGAGGAGTAGGTTATTCCTACCTCAAATTCGAAGTCCCAAAGGAGAAGACGACAAAACCCAACGTGCTCCAAAACCCGAGATTTTCAGATTAAAATGAAGCCCTCGACGATCAACAACTTTTTTGTAAAGGCCAAAGGTGAGTAAATCACTCCTACTAGATCAAAACCTAGAGAGAAGGTAGAGTCTAGAGTGAGAGGCTCAACAATGGTGATTTTGGAAAAGTAAGAGAGAGAAGAGAAAGTGAAAAAGTGATTTAAAGAGTCACAAATTCGGGACTTTAACCCAGGTCTCCGCTCGAGCGTAAAACACCCCGCTCGAGCGGCCACTCACAGACTTCCGCTCGAGCGGCCAACCTCCCGCTCGAGCGCAGAATGCACTCGCCCAGCACTTTTGCAGAACCAGGCCTCCGCTCGAGCTCCCAACCCTATGCTCGAGCGGCACTCAGACAACCCCGCTCGAGCGGCCAATACCACGCTCGAGCGTACAACGCTGCACAGGAAAATACTGAATGGGTGTAATCTACGCTCGAGCGCCAACACCTCCGCTCGAGCGTACAGGCCAAAAATCTGGGCAACTAGTTTTGGTTTCTAAACTCAACCAACCTGTAACAAACCCGCTCAACACATCCTATAACTCAAATACAAAGTAAGAAAGGATGCAAACAAGATAATAAACAACTACCAACATCCACGGACACATGTCCGGATCACTATACAACAAGGGTAAACCCGGGATCGCTATAACCTCCCCCCCTTAAAGAATTTCGTCCCCGAAATTAAACACAAGTTTTCAAAAACAAGTTTTCCTCCATTTTAAACAATGTTACATTTTAACATTCAACAATTCGACCCATTACCGGTCATCCCATCTCTTTAACAAGAGACATATCACAATATGTAAACAACATATGTATTATTAACATGCACCAACATTATGCACTAACTTTCCAATGTCAACAATATATTCAACATATATAGTGTTACATCCAACTACCATATGAGGCAAGTTCCAAAACATGCTTCCAATAATCAAAACATTCTCAATGTTTTACAACTTAAGACATATATAAAAGCTCTTAAGTTCAACATAATGTAAAATTTAAATACAAGATCACACATCAACAAACAAGTCCGGATATTTCTCACGGACTTCCAACTCACGTTCCCAAGTGGCTTCCTCCACTCCGTGATGTTTCCACAAGACTTTCACCAAAGGAATGGTCTTACCACGCAGGACCTGATCCCGCCTATCCAAGACCCGAACCGGTCTCTCCTCATACGAGGCATCCTCATCTACCTCTAAATCGCTCCAATCCAGCACATGTGATGGATCTGGCTCATACTTCCGAAGCATACTCACATGAAACACGTCATGCACTCCGGACAACTGCGGCGGTAAGGCTAACCGATAAGCAACCTCACCTATCTTCTCAAGGATCTCAAAAGGACCAATAAACCGAGGGGATAATTTCCCACTCTTCCCAAACCTCATCAGGCCTCGCCTAGGTGATATTTTCAGAAAGACATGATCACCTACCTCAAACGCCAAAGGCCTCCTCCTACGGTCGGCATAACTCTTTTGTCGACTCTGGGCTGTAACAAGCCTCCTACGGATAAGCTCAACTTTCTCCGTCGTCTCCCTAACCAACTCCGGACCCAACAAAGGTGCATCACCCACCTCGGCCCAACAAACTGGAGACCTACACGGTCGGCCATACAAGGCCTCAAACGGTGCCATACCGATGCTAGACTGAAAACTATTGTTGTAGGCAAACTCTACCAATGGCAAGTGCCTCTCCCACGTCCCACTGAAGTCCAGGACACAACCCCGAAGCATATCCTCGAGGATCTGAATAGTACGCTCGGACTGTCCGTCAGTCTGAGGATGATAAGCCGTACTAAAAGTCAACTTAGTGCCCAGTGCACTCTGCAAACTCTGCCACAACCTAGCAGTAAAACGAGGATCTCTATCTGAGACGATCGTCACTGGGACCCCGTGCAATCTCACTACATCCCGAATATACAAATCGGCAAGATGATCTACCGAATCTCTCACGCGCATAGGAATAAAGTGTGCCGACTTAGTCAACCGGTCTACAACCACCCAAATAGCATCACTACCCCGCTGAGTCCTCGGAAGACCTACAACGAAGTCCATAGTGACATGCTCCCACTTCCACTCGGCAATAGGCAAGGGTTGCAACAAACCCGCTGGCCTCTGATGCTCGGCCTTCACCTGCTGGCAAGTAAGGCATTTCGATACGAAAACAGCCACATCTCTCTTCATACCCCGCCACCAAAACTGGCGACCCAAATCCTGATACATCTTAGTACCTCCCGGATGCACCGCAAGGCGCGAATGGTGAAACTCTCGGAGTACTTCCTCACGGCAAGCCTCCGGTACAAACAAACGGTCTCGGTATCTCACACTCAGGTCGGGATACACCGTCAAACCCTTCTCAACTTTCCCACTGGAGATCTTCTCTCGGAGGGATTCTACCTCAAGGTCACCTCTCTGTGCCTCTAACACTCTAGTCACAAGTGTAGGCTGCGCAACAACAGAAAACAAGGCCGCAGCCTCAACAGATTCGCCCAGTAGCAAATCAAACTCGCCAAGTGCTCCCAACATCACCCATTCCCGGATGGCTATACAAGCTACATCACTAATGGTTTTCCTACTAAGGGCATCGGCCACAACATTGGCCTTTCCCGGATGATAATGCAACTCAAAATCATAATCCTCGATGAACTCCATCCATCTCCTCTGCCTCAGATTCAAGTCTCTCTGTGTAAACAGATACTTCAAACTCTTGTGATCCGAGAATACCTCGAACCTCTCACCATAAAGGTAGTGCCTCCAGATTTTCAAGGCAAAGATCACAGCTGCTAACTCTAGGTCGTGTGTGGGGTAATTCTTCTCGTGTATTTTCAACTGACGTGAGCCATAAGCTACCACTTTTCCCTCTTGCATCAACACACAACCCAAACCCTCTCGTGAAGCATCACAATAAACCGCATAACCCAACCCTCTCTCCGGAATAATCAACACCGGAGCGGTGGTCAATCTAATTTTCAACTCTTGGAACGACTTTTCACAAGTCTCTCTCCACACAAACTTGACTCCCTTCCGAGTCAGTCTAGTCAACGGTGACGCTAACCTGGAGAAATCTTTCACAAACCGACGGTAATACCCAGCCAATCCCAGAAAACTGTGGATCTCAAACACACTCTTAGGCTGTGCCCAATCTTGCACTGCCTCAACCTTGGATGTATCAACAGACACCCCTTCCCCGGATACCACGTGGCCTAAGAATTTGACTTCCCCCAGCCAGAACTCACACTTCCCAAACTTGGCATACAGCCTATGGGCTCTAAGTAACTCAAGCACCACTCTCAAGTGTGCCTCGTGCTCCTCCTCAGAAGACGAATAGATAAGGATATCGTCCACGAAAACAACCACAAATCGGTCTAAGAACTCCCGGAAAATCCGGTTCATCAAGTCCATAAAGACTGCCGGTGCATTGGTAAGTCCGAATGGCATCACCAAAAACTCGTAATGGCCATACCGCGTACGGAATGCCGTCTTAGGAATATCTTCCTCCCTGACCCTCAACTGATGGTAACCCGATCTCAAGTCTATCTTAGAGAAACAACGGGAACCCTTCAACTGGTCAAACAAATCATCTATACGGGGCATAGGGTACTTATTTTTAACCGTAGCCCGATTCAACTTCCGGTAGTCTATACACAATCTCAAGGCACCATCTTTCTTTTTAACAAAGAGTGCCGGTGCTCCCCACGGTGAAACACTAGGGCGAACAAAGCCCTTATCGAGCAATTCCTGGAGCTGAACTTTCAACTCAACCAACTCTGCTGGAGCAAAACGGTAAGGTGCCATAGAAATCGGCGCCGTACCAGGCACTAAATCAATAGAGAACTCTATCTCTCGGTGAGGTGGCAAACTAACAAGATCTTCGGGAAAGACATCCGAATACTCACAAACCACCCTCGGTAATACATGTTGGGTCTCACCACTCTCACCACTCTCAAAGCTAGCAAGTAGACTACTAAGTTCACTTCGCCCTCGCGAATCATACCCCGGTGGCAAAACACTACCAACCCGGTCTCCCAAGAAATGGAACCACTCCCCGCTCAAGGTACACAATGTAACCCTCTGGCGGTAGCAATCAATAACAGCCCGGTATGACGATAACCAGTCCATACCCAAAATAACATCAAAACCCTTCATGGGCATGACAACAAACGGAAAAGGAAGCCTATAGTCGGCGACCTCTATATCACATCCTCTAACACCCTGTTTCAGAATCAACTCACCACCCAAAGGCGATACCACACAAATAGGAGATGCTAACTGTGCTAACTTCAATTCCAAAACAGATGCAAATGCAGCAGATACAAAAGAATGAGATGCACCCGTGTCTATCAACACATTAGCAACTGAGTTGCAAAACAGAAAAGTACCTCTCACTACTGATGGAGCCGGTACTAAGTCCTGCGTGGTAACAGCATACACGCGCCCCGTAGGCCCCTGGTCTACCTGCTCACCTCTCGGAGCAAAAGACTGCTGCACAGACTGGGATGACGAAGCTCCCGGATTGGCCCTCGAGGCCTGCACAGACTGAGCTGGCTGAAAACCCTGCGTCTGTCTAGAACCAGACGCTCCCGAAGTGGCACTCAACTGTGGGCAAAACCTCTTCATGTGCCCAGGTTGTCCACACTGATAACAAGTCAAGAGCTGCCCCCTGCCCAAACTCTGACTCTGCGGTCTAGCTGAAGAAGAAGCAGCTTTCTGACCCCCACCCTTCTGCGGGCAAACAGATACCTTGTGACCCAGCTGGCCACACTTGTAACAGGTGAAATCCCCCTGACCACCTCTCCCGGAGCCTGCACTCGGCACTGGGAAGGTCGATCTAGCAACACCACCCTGCGACTGCTGAGGGTTAGAACCCCTCTGCCTCCTGCCATCACCCCGACTATCCTGGCTCCTCTTGGAGCCTCTCTGGCCCTCATCCTCCTCCTGCATCATAAGCTCCATATGAGCTGCAGCGTCCACTAGGTGTCTATACTCTCGAATATAAGACCCACCAATTCTCAACTTGAGGCCCCGCCTCAACTTCCGCTCAAACTCATAGCAACGGCATTCCTCAGACGCCACCAGTTCAGGTGCAAACCTAGACAGACTGGTAAAAGTAGCCTCAAACTCGGCCACTGACAAGCCCTGCTGATTAAGCTGGCTAAACTGATCCCTCAGCTTTTCCCTAGCTGCTGCTGATAAAAACCTCTCCTGAAAAGCATTCACAAACGCCTCCCAAGTACCACCAACACGAGCTTTCTCGTACTTCCACCATTGACCCGCATCTCCCTTCAGTTGGAAGGATGCCAAGGTCACTTTCAGTGCTCCGTCCTCGATGCCAAGCATCTCAAACGTCTTCGTTGTCTGTTCGAGCCATTCATCTGCCTTAAGCGGCTCTTTAGGATCCCCGATAAACTCGTCCGGATTACACCGGAAGAACTCCCTCTTCAAGAAGGAAGGCCCTGTCTCAGCTGCCTGATTCCCAGCTCTAAGAATACCCAAAGCTCCTGCTATCTCTCTGGCCAAGGCACCCATAGCCTGCTGACCCACTGGCTCGGCCACATTGGCCTGCCCAACTCCCTCCTGCACTGCCGGAATCTCACCCTGTAACGGTACTTCCTGCCTCGCAGGTCTACCACGCCTAGCACCTCTTCCTCGTCCTGACATCCTAATAAAGGCAACACAGAACGTTAGCACATTCATAAGTGCGCCGAAACTAAACACTCACGTCCTAATGCATGGACAACTGTAATTCACTCCACATAAGCACATAAACACATAAGCACTTACGAACTTCATTTCCGGATAATGATAGTCCCGAGGCGTTACTAGAGTTCCGGTTAGAAACAGCGTTGATCAAGTGCTTTTCCAACAAGACTCCCAGAAACTCAAGGATCCAATCAACATCCTAGAAATTAAATCCCATACCCACATAGTCACATAAGCATGTTATCAAATAAACACATAGCATATGGTACTACATCTACGTCTCTATCAAGCGGGACAAACCCATTGTGATCCTAATCACTTCCCACGTACCCAAAGTATTCGAACCCGGTACGCTCTGATACCAAGTTGTAACGCCCTCAAAATAATAACATTAAACTAACCACATTTCTTTATTTCATTGAGTTTCATTACATAAGTATTACATGTTAACATCAAAACAAAATGCCCTACGGGCTTACAGCTTTCCAAGTTAACACTTGGTTACAACAAAAGAGTACTAACTCGTTTACACATTAAGCCCTTGGCTTGAAGTTACATGTAATACATCAAAAGTAAAACAACTACGCTATGTCCGCCTCTAGCCTCCCAAGCTATGTCCTTGGAGGTGGCATGCTTCCTGTACCTGAAAATGATATTCCCATATAGGGTGAGCCACAGCCCAGTAGAAATACACTAAACCAACCATGGACAATGACTAAAACATTAGCAATTGATAGTTGGTCAACACTGATACAATCACATAAATTACATATTTATGTCAACGACTTACAAGTCCCAATTACTTTTCATTTTCCCTTTTTCAACAGATAAGCATGCTAGCTCTATCATCATTTCCACAGATATGTATAAAAACTATATCTCACATTCAGATAAGCATAAAAGCTATATCCACATTCTCAACAGATATGTATATCAACAATATCCACAGCTAAGCATACAAGCTGTATCCACATTCTACAACAGATATGTATATCAACAATATCCACAGATAAGCATACAAGCTGTATCCACACTTCACAAAGATAAGCATATGAGCTCTATCATCACTTCTCTAGACAAGCATATGAGCTCTGTCTACGGAGTTCATCCCCTATCTCCTCCCAATACCTATCCGGTTTAGAGGTACATCCCCTATCTTCCCCTAAACCGCGGAGTACATCCCCTATCTCCTCCTCTACACATAACGTATATAAACACATTGGTTCTATATACAATCACACAATACACACAATTAATGTATTCTATCAACCGTCAAGTTCCATGACACATTCCATTGATTAGTTTCCGTTTACCTAATCATCATGCATTGTCTACAACAATCTCGACTATCCTCCACCGATAGCCCAAAGCAGTTATTTCTAAAACAGAAAATAAATGCACAAATGGATATTCAATCAACATTTCATTTCCTCATTTCTCACCAATTAATTAAACAATGTAATTAGGCCATTTTCCATAATTACCATTTCAACCCTTAGGTCCCATTTTCATCAATGATTCAACAATCATTCCATTTTTCTATGCCAAACATGCATCTAGGTTTATTATGAATAAAACCCCAACTTTTGTAAAATTACACAAAAGCCCCAAACTTTCACAAAATTACCAAACCAAGCCCAACATCTCAAAATACCAAAATTTAAAGACAAAACCCATAGAGAGGAGTAGGTTATTCCTACCTCAAATTCGGAGTCCCAAAGGAGAAGACGACAAAACCCAACGTGCTCCAAAACCTGAGATTTTCAGATTAAAATGAAGCCCTCGACGATCAACAACTTTTTTGTAAAGGCCAAAGGTGAGTAAATCACTCCTACTAGATCAAAACCTAGAGAGAAGGTAGAGTCTAGAGTGAGAGGCTCAACAATGGTGATTTTGGAAAAGTAAGAGAGAGAAGAGAAAGTGAAAAAGTGATTTAAAGAGTCACAAATTCGGGACTTTAACCCAGGTCTCCGCTCGAGCGTAAAACACCCTGCTCGAGCGGCCACTCACAGACTTCCGCTCGAGCGGCCAACCTCCCGCTCGAGCGCAGAATGCACTCGCCCAGCACTTTTGCAGAACCAGGCCTCCGCTCGAGCTCCCAACCCTACGCTCGAGCGGCACTCAGACAACCCCGCTCGAGCGGCCAATACCACGCTCGAGCGTACAACGCTGCACAGGAAAATACTGAATGGGTGTAATCTACGCTCGAGCGCCAACACCTCCGCTCGAGCGTACAGGCCAAAAATCTGGGCAACTAGTTTTGGTTTCTAAACTCAACCAACCTGTAACAAACCCGCTCAACACATCCTATAACTCAAATACAAAGTAAGAAAGGATGCAAACAAGATAATAAACAACTACCAACATCCACGGACACATGTCCGGATCACTATACAACAAGGGTAAACCCGGGATCGCTATATAAATAAAAAATGAAGTTGAATAGAAAAGCAATTTCAATAAAAATAGAAGTGGAATAAAAATAAAAATGGAAGTTGCAGAAAATTAAAAATGGAAGTTCATTTAAGAAACCACTATACCTTAACGATCTATTTGGAAATTAAAAAAAAATTAAGTAAAATAGAAAAATAATTTGAATAAAAATGGAAGTTGAATAAAAATAAAAAATGAAAGTTGTATAAAATTAAAAATGGAAGTTCAATCCAGAAACCACTATACCTTAATGATCTATTCAGAAATTAAACAAAAAAGGAAGTTGAGTATAAAAGAAACTTGAAAAAAAAGGAAGTTAAATAAAAATAAAAAAGGAAGTTTCAGAAATTTAAAAATGGAAGTTCAATCAGGAAACCACTATACCTTAACGATCTATTTGGAAATTGAACAAAAAAGGAAGTAAAATAGAAAAATAACTTGGATAAAAATGGAAGTTGAATAAAAATAAAAATGAAAGTTGCATAAAATTCAAAATGGAAGTTCAACCCAGAAACCGCTATTCCTTAACGATATATTTGGAAATTAAATAAAAAAAGAAGTTGAGTACAAAAGAAACTTGAATAAAAAAGGAAGTTGAACAAAAATAAAAATGGAAGTTGCAGAAAATTAAAAATGGAAGTTCATTCAAGCAACAACTATACCTCAACGATCTATTTGGAAATTAAATAAAAAAGGAAGTTTAATAGAAAAGTAAATTGAACGAAAATGGAAGTTGAATAAAAAGAAAAATGAAAGTTGCATAAAATTAAAAATGGAAGTTCAATCCAGAAACCATTTTACCTTATCGATCTATTTGGAAATTAAATAAAAAAGGAAGTTGAATGGAAAAATAACTTGAATAAAAATGAAAGTTGAATAGAAAAGTAAGTTGAATAAAAATGAAATTTGCAGAAAATTTAAAATGGAAATTCATTCAAGAAATCACTATACCTTAACGATCTATTTGGAAATTAAATAAAAAAAAGGAAGTTGAGTAGAAAAGAAAATTGAATAAAAATGGAAGTTGGATAAAAATAAAAATGAAAGTTGCAGAAAGTTAAAAATGGAAGTTCATTCAAAAAACCAGTATACCTTAACGATCTATTTGGAAATTAAATAAAAAAAGAAGTTCAATAGAAAAGAAAATTGAATAAAAATGGAAGTTGAATAACAATAAAAATGAAAGTTGCATAAAATTAAAAATGAAAGTTCAATCTAGAAACCACTATACCTTAACAATCTGTTTGGAAGTTAAATAAAAAATGAAGTTGAGAAGAAAAGAAACTTGAATAAAAAAAGAAGTTAAATAAAAATAAAAATGAAAGTTGCAAAAAAT
The DNA here is from genome assembly GCF_055761805.1 of Camellia sinensis. NCBI lineage: Eukaryota > Viridiplantae > Streptophyta > Magnoliopsida > Ericales > Theaceae > Camellia > Camellia sinensis. The sequence continues at coordinate 6,496,141 of NC_138962.1, read as the reverse complement.
TAAAAATGGAAGTTCATTAAAGAAACCACTATATTTTAACGATCTATTTGGAAATTAAATAAAAAAGTTTAATAGAAAAGTAAATTGAATAAAAATGGAAGTTGAAGAAAAATAAAAATGAAAGTTGCATAAAATTTAAAACGGAAGTTCAATCCAGAAACCATTTTACCTTATCGATCTATTTGGAAATTAAATAAAAAAGGAAGTCGAGTAGAAAAGACACTTGAATAAAAATGGAAGTGTAATAAAAATAAAAATGGAAGTTGCAGAAAAATAAAAATGGAAGTTCTTTCAAGAAACCACTATACCTTAACGATCTATTTGGAAATTAAATAAAAAAGGAAGTTGAATAGAAAAGCAACTTCAATATAAATTCAAGTTGAATAAAAATAAAAACGAAAGTTGCATAAAATTGGAAATGGAAGTTCAATCCAGAAACCACTACACCTTAACGATCTATTTGGAAATTAAATAAAAAAGGAAGTTGAATAGAAAAGAAACTTGAATAAAAAAGGAAGTTGAACAAAAATAAAAATGGAAGTTGCAGAAAATTAAAAATGGAAGTTCATTCAAGAACCCACTATACCGTAACGATCTATTTGGAAATTAAATAAAAAAGGAAGTTGAATAGAAAAGTAAGTTCAATAAAAATAGAAGTTGAATAAAAATAAAAATGAAAGTTGCATAAAATTGGAAATGGATGTTCAATCCGGAAACCACTATACCTTAACGATCTATTTGGAAATTAAATAAAAAAGGAAGTTGAATAGAAAAGAAACTTGAATAAAAAAGGAGGTTGAACAAAAATAAAAATGGAAGTTGCCGAAAATTAAAAATGAAAGTTCATTCAAGAAACCACTATACCTTAACGATCTATTTGGAAATTATATAAAAAATCAAGTTGAATAGAAAAGTAAATTGAATAAAAAATAGAAGTTGAAGAAAAATAAAAGTGAAACTTGCATGAAATTAAAAATGGAAGTTCATTCCGGAAACCACTATACCTTATCGCTCTATTTGCAAATTAAATAAAAATGGAATTTGAATAGAAAAGTAACTTGAATAAAAATAGAAGTTGAATAAACACAAAAATGAAAGTTGCAGAAAATTAAAAATAGAAGTTCATTCAAGAAACCACTATACCTTAACGATCTATTTGGAAATTAAACAAAAAAAGAAGTAAAATAGAAAAATAACTTGAATAAAAATGGAAGTTGAATAAAAATAAAAATGAAAGGTGAATAAAATTAAAAATGGAAGTTCAACCCAGAAACCACTATACCTTAATGATCTATTTGGAAATTAAATAAAAAAGCAAGTTGAATAGAAAAGTAAATTGAATAAAAAATGGAAGTTGAAGAAAAGTAAAAATGAAAGTTGCATGAAATTAGAAATGGAAGTTCATTCCGAAAACCACTATACCTTACCGATCTATTTGGAAATTAAATAAAAAAGGAATTTGAATAGAAAAAGTAACTTGAATAAAAATAGAAGTTGAATAAAAACAAAAATGAAAGTTGTAAAAAATTAAAAATGGTAGTTCATTAAAAAAACCACTATACTTTAACGATCTATTTGGAAATTAAACAAAAAAGGAAGTACAGTAGAAAAATAACTTGAATAAAAATGGAAGTTGAATAAAAATAAAAATGAAAGTTGCATAAAATTAAAAATGGAAGTTTAACCCAGAAACCACTATACCTTAACGATGTATTTGGAAATTAAATAAAAAAAGAAGTTGAGTAGAAAAGAAACTTGAATAAAAAAGGAAGTTAAATAAAAATAAAAATGGAAGTTTCAGAAAATTAAAAATGGAAGTTCAATCAGGAAACCACTATACCTTAACGATCTATTTGGAAATTAAATAAAAAAGGCAGTTGAATTGAAATGTAACTTCAATAAAAATTGAAGTCGAATAAAAATAAAAATGGAAGTTACAGAAAATTAAAAATGGAAGTTCATTCAAGAAACAACTATACCTTAACGATCTATTTGAAAGTTAAATAAAAAAGGAAGTTTAATAGAAAAGTAAATTGAACGAAAATGGAAGTTGAATAAAAAGAAAAATGAAAGTTGCATAAAATAAAAAATTGAAGTTTATTCCAGAAACAACTATATGTTAACGATCTATTTCGAAATTAAATAAAAAAGGAAGTTGAATAAAAATGGAATTTGCAGAAATTTTAAAATGGAAATTCATTCAAGAAATCACTATACCTTAACAATCTATTTGGAAATTAAATAAAAAAGGAAGTTGGTAGAAAAGAAACTTGAATAAAAATTGAAGTTGAATAAAAATAAAAATGAAAGTTGCTGAAAGTTAAAAATGGAAGTTCATTCAAAAAACCAATATACCTTAACGATCGATTTGGAAATTAAATAAAAAAGGATGTTCAATAGAAAAGAAAATTGAATAAAAATGGAAGTTGAATAACAACAAAAATGAAAGTTACATAAAATTAAAAATGAAAGTTCAATCTAGAAACCACTATACCTTAACAATATATTTGGAAATTAAATAAAAAAGCAAGTTGAGAAGAAAAGAAACTTGAATAAAAAAGAAAGTTAAATAAAAATAAAAATGGAAGTTGCAGAAAATTAAAAATGGATGTTCATTATAGAAACCACTATACCTTAACGATCTATTTGGAAATTAAATAAAAAAGGAAGTTTAATAGAAAAATAAATTGAATAAAAATGGAAGTTTAATAAAAATAAAAATGAAAGTTGCATAAAATTTAAAATGGAAGTTCAATCCATAAACCATTTTAGCTTATCGATCTATTTGGAAATTAAATAAAAAAGGAATTCGAGTAGAAAAGACACTTGAATAAAAATGGAAGTGAAATAAAATAAAAATGGAAGTTGTTGAAAATTAAAAATGGAAGTTCATTCAAGAAACCACTATACCTTAACGATCTATTTGGAAATTAAATAAAAAAGTAAGTTGAATAGAAAAGCAACTTCAATTAAAATAGAAGTTGAATAAAAATAAAAACGAAAGTTGCGTAAAATTGGAAATGGAAGTTCAATCCAGAAACCACTATACCTTAACGATCTATTTGGAAATCAAATAAAAAAGGAAGTTGAACAAAAATAAAAATGGAAGTTGCAGAAAATTAAAAATGGAAGTTCATTCAAGAACCACTATACCTTAACGATCTATTTGGAAATTAAATAAAAAAAGAAGTTGAATAGAAAAGTAAGTTCAATAAAAATTGAAGTTGAATAAAAATAAAAATGAAAGTTGTATAAAATTGGAAATGGAAGTTCAATCCGGAAACCACTATACCTTAACGATCTATTTGGAAATTAAATAAAAAAGGAAGTTGAATAGAAAAGAAACTTGAATAAAAAAGGAGGTTGAACAAAAATAAAAATGGAAGTTGCCGAAAATTAAAAATGAAAGTTCGTTCAAGAAACCATTATACCTTAACGATCTATTTGGAAATTAAATAAAAAATCAAGTTGAATAGAAAAGTAAATTGAATAAAAAATAGAAGTTGAAGAAAAATAAAAGTGAAACTTGCATGAAATTAAAAATGGAAGTTCATTCCGGAAACCACTATACCTTATCGCTCTATTTGCAAATTAAATAAAAAAGGAATTTGAATAGAAAAGTAACTTGAATAAAAATAGAAGTTGAACAAACACAAAAATGAAAGTTGCAGAAAATTAAAAATAACCACTATACCTTAACGATCTATTTGGAAATTAAACAAAAAAAGTAGTAAAATAGAAAAATAACTTGAATAAAAATGGAAGTTGAATAAAAATAAAAATGAAAGGTGTATAAAATTAAAAATGGAAGTTCAACCCAGAAACCACTATACCTTAATGATCTATTTGGAAATTAAATAAAAAAGCAAGTTGAATAGAAAAGTAAATTGAATAAAAAATGGAAGTTGAAGAAAAGTAAAAAATGAAAGTTGCATGAAATTAGAAATGGAAGTTCATTCCGAAAACCACTATACCTTACCGATCTATTTGGAAATTAAATAAAAAAGGAATTTGAATAGAAAAGTAACTTGAATAAAAATAGAAGTTGAATAAAAACAAAAATGAAAGTTGTAGAAAATTAAAAATGGTAGTTCATTAAAAAAACCACTATACTTTAACGATCTATTTGGAAATTAAACAAAAAAGGAAGTACAATAGAAAAATAACTTGAATAAAAATGGAAGTTGAATAAAAATAAAAATGAAAGTTGCATAAAATTAAAAATGGAAGTTTAACCGAGAAACCACTATACCTTAACGATCTATTTGGAAATTAAATAAAAAAAGAAGTTGAGTAGAAAAGAAACTTGAATAAAAAAGGAAGTTAAATAAAATTAAAATGGAAGTTTCAGAAAATTAAAAATGGAAGTTCAATCAGGAAACCACTATACCTTAACGATCTATTTCGAAATTAAATAAAAAAGGCAGTTGAATTGAAATATAACTTCAATAAAAATTGAAGTCGAATAAAAATAAAAATGGAAGTTACAGAAAATTAAAAATGGAAGTTCATTCAAGAAACAACTATACCTTAACGATCTATTTGAAAGTTAAATAAAAAAGGAAGTTTAATAGAAAAGTAAATTGAACGAAAATGGAAGTTGAATAAAAAGAAAAATGAAAGTTGCATAAAATTAAAAATTGAAGTTTATTCCAGAAACTACTATATGTTAACGATCTATTTCGAAATTAAATAAAAAAGGAAGTTAAATAAAAATGGAATTTGCAGAAAATTTAAAATGCAAATTCATTCAAGAAATCACTATACCTTAACAATCTATTTGGAAATTAAATAAAAAAGGAAGTTAGTAGAAAAGAAACTTGAATAAAAATAGAAGTTGAATAAAAATAGAAATGAAAGTTGCTGAAAGTTAAAAATGGAAGTTCATTCAAAAAACCAATATACCTTAACGATCGATTTGGAAATTAAATAAAAAAGGATGTTCAATAGAAAAGAAAATTGAATAAAAATGGAAGTTGAATAACAATAAAAATGAAAGTTACATAAAATTAAAAATGAAAGTTCAATCTAGAGACCACTATACCTTAACAATCTATTTGGAAATTAAATAAAAAAGGAAGTTGAGAAGAAAAGAAACTTGAATAAAAAAGGAAGTTAAATAAAAATAAAAATGGAAGTTGCAGAAAATTAAAAATGGAAGTTCATTATAGAAACCACTATACCTTAACGATCTATTTGGAAATTAAATAAAAAAGGAAGTTTAATAGAAAAATAAATTGAATAAAAATGGAAGTTGAATAAAAATAAAAATGAAAGTTGCATAAAATTTAAAATGGAAGTTCAATCCATAAACCATTTTAGCTTATCGATCTATTTGGAAATTAAATAAAAAAGGAAGTCGAGTAGAAAAGACACTTGAATAAAAATGGAAGTGAAATAAAAATAAAAATGGAAGTTGTTGAAAATTAAAAATGGAAGTTCATTCAAGAAACCACTATACCTTAACGATCTATTTGGAAATTAAATAAAAAAGTAAGTTGAATAGAAAAATAACTTCAATTAAAATAGAAGTTGAATAAAAATAAAAACGAAAGTTGCGTAAAATTGGAAATGGAAGTTCAATCCAGAAACCACTATACCTTAACGATCTATTTGGAAATCAAATAAAAAAGGAAGTTGAACAAAAATAAAAATGGAAGTTGCAGAAAATTAAAAATGGAAGTTCATTCAAGAACCCACTATACCTTAACGATCTATTTGGAAATTAAATAAAAAAAGAAGTTGAATAGAAAAGTAAGTTCAATAAAAATTGAAGTTGAATAAAAATAAAAATGAAAGTTGCATAAAATTGGAAATGGAAGTTCAATCTGGAAACCACTATACCTTAACGATCTATTTGGAAATTAAATAAAAAAGGAAGTTGAATAGAAAAGAAACTTGAATAAAAAAGGAGGTTGAACAAAAATAAAAATGGAAGTTGCAGAAAATTAAAAATGAAAGTTCATTCAAGAAACCACTATACCTTAACGATCTATTTGGAAATTAAATAAAAAATCAAGTTGAATAGAAAAGTAAATTGAATAAAAAATAGAAGTTGAAGAAAAATAAAAATGAAACTTGCATGAAATTAAAAATGGAAGTTCATTCCGGAAACCACTATACCTTATCGCTCTATTTGGAAATTAAATAAAAAAGGAATTTGAATAGAAAAGTAACTTGAATAAAAATAGAAGTTGAATAAACACAAAAACGAAAGTTGCAGAAAATTAAAAATAGAAGTTCATTCAGGAAACCACTATACCTTAACGATCTATTTGGAAATTAAACAAAAAAAGAAGTAAAATAGAAAAATAACTTGAATAAAAATGGAAGTTGAATCAAAATAAAAATGAAAGTTGCATAAAATTCAAAATGGAAGTTCAACCCAGAAACCACTATACCTTAACGATCTATTTGGAAATTAAATAAAAAAAGAAGTTGAGTAGAAAAGAAACTTGAATAAAAAAGGAAGTTAAATAAAAATAAAAATGGAAGTTTCAGAAAATTAAAAATGGAAGTTCAATCAGGAAACCTCTATGCCTTAACGATCTATTTGGAAATTAAATAAAAAAGGCAGTTGAATAGAAAAGTAACTTCAATAAAAATAGAAGTCGAATAAAAATAAAAATGGAAGTTGCAAAAAATTAAAAATGGAAGTTCATTAAAGAAACAACTATACCTTAACGATCTATTTGGAAATTAAATAAAAAAGGAAGTTTAGTAGAAATGTAAATTGAATGAAAATGGAAGTTGAATAAAAAGAAAAATTAAAGTTGCATAAAATTAAAAATAGAAGTTTATTCTAGAAACAACTATACGTTAACGATCTATTTCTAAATTAAATAAAAAAGGAAGTTGAAAAGAAAAGTAACTTGAATAAAAATGGAATTTGCAGAAAATTGAAAATGGAAATTCATTGAAGAAATCACTATACCTTAACGATCTATTTGGAAATTAAATAAAAAAGGAAGTTTAATAGAAAAGTAAATTGAACGAAAATGGAAGTTGAATAAAAAGAAAAATGAAAGTTGCATAAAATTAAAAAGGGAAGTTCAATCCAGAAACCATTTTACCTTATCGATCTATTTGGAAATTAAATAAAAAAGGAAGTTGAATAGAAAAATAACTTGAATAAAAATGGAAGTTGAATAAAAATAAAAATGAAAGTTGCAGAAAATTAAAAATGGAAGTTCATTCAAAAAACCAGTATACCTTAACGATCTATTTGGAAATTTAATAAAAAAGGAAGTTCAATAGAAAAGAAAATTGAATAAAAATGGAAGTTGAATAATGATAAAAATGAAAGTTGCATAAAATTAAAAATGAAAGTTCAATCTAGAAACCACTATAACTTAACAATCTATTTGGAAATTAAATAAAAAATGAAGTTGAGAAGAAAAGAAACTTGAATAAAAAAGGAAGTTAAATAAAAATAAAAATGGAAGTTGCAGAAAATTAAAAATGGAAGTTCATTAAAGAAACCACTATACCTTAACGATCTATTTAGAAATTAAATAAAAAAAGAAGTTTAATAGAAAAGTAAATTGAATAAAAATGGAAGTTGAGTAAAAATAAAAATGAAAGTTACATAAAATTAAAAATGGAAGTTCAATCCAGAAACCATTTTACCTTATCGATCTGTTTGGAAATTAAATAAAAAAGGAAGTTGAATAGAAAAAAAAACTTGAATAAAAATGGAAGTTGAATAAAAATAAAAATGAAAGTTGCATAAAATTAAAAATGGAAGTTAAATCCAGAAACCATTTTACCTTAACGATCTATTTGGAAATTAAATAAAAAAGGAAGTTGAATAGAAAAATAACTTGAATAAAAATGGAAGTTGAATAAAAATTAAAATGGAAGTTGCCGAAAATAAAAAATGGAAGTTCATTCGACAACCACTATACCTTAACGATCTATTTGGAAAATAAATAAAAAAGGAAGTTTAATAGAAAAGTAAATTGAATAAAATTGGAAGTTGAATAAAAATAAAAATGAAAGTTGCATAAAATTAAAAATGGAAGTTCAATCCAGAAACCACTATACCTTAACGATCTATTTGGAAATTAAAAAAAAAAAGGAAGTTGAATAGTGTAACGCTCTCAAAATAATAACATTAAACCCATTAATATAAACATACATTTATATACAAAAGATGCACATTTCTTCAATTCATCAGAGTACTTCATTACAAAAGTATTGCACGTTAACAACGAAAATAAATGCCCTACGGGCTTACAGCTTTCCAAGTTAACACTTGGTTACAAAAGAGAGTATTGACTCGGTTACACATTAAGCCCTTGGCATTGAATTTACATGTAATACATCAAATGGAGATAAGAGAACAAAAGTCTGTCCGCCTCTAGCCTCCCAAGCTATGTCCTTGGAGGTGGCATGCTACCTGTACCTGAAATGATGTTCCCATATAGGGTGAGCCACAGCGCAGCAGAGATATACTAAACCAACTATAAACAATGCCTAAAAGATTAGCAACTGAAAGATGGTCGATACTTACACCTCCATTTACATCTTATTTCAATTCCATGACAACCAAGCCTACGTTACAATTCACTTTTCATTTCTTATTCAACTTTGAGTTTGAAAAACAGGGCTCAGTACTCTGGCCAAAACATTCTGATGAGATTATAGTTTATCACTAGAACACTTTCAAAATTCACGGTGGATGCACATTTTGGTGTTGTATCAATAACACATAAACTACTTCCATACTTCACAAACGATGATGATATACATTTTAGCGCTATATCAAATCAAACAAACTTTTCAATAGATAAGCATATGAGCTACATCACTACTACAACAGATAAGCATATAAGCTACATCAATACTACAATCCGATAAGCATATGAGCTATATCAACATTCCAATAGATAAGCATATTACACATCCACAGATAAGCATATTAGTTGTATCCACACTTCACTAGACAAGCATATGAGCTGTATCTACACTTCACAAAGATAAGCATATGAGCTGTATCTTCATTTCTCTAGACAAGCATATGAGCTGTATCTACGGAGTTCATCCCCCATCTCCTCCCAATCCTATCCGGTTTAGAGGTACATCCCCCATCTTCCCCTAAACCGCGGAGTACATCCCCATCTCCTCCTCTACACAAGCAACGCATATAAACACAGAATCATATACACAATCGATCAATACATAAAGTTAATGTATTCTAAAAACCGTCTACACATAATGCATATAAACACATTGGTCATATACACAATCACTCAATACATAAAGTTAATGTATTCTATCAACCGTCATACTCTATGACACATCCGATTGATTAGTTTTAGTTTGCCTAATCATCATGCATTGTCTACAACAATCAACACTACCCTCCATCGGTAGCCCAAAGCAATTATTTCTAAGCAGGAAATAAATGCACAAATGGATAATATATCAACATTTCAACTAGATGAGCAATAAAAGATTCGTCTACACTCTTTAATCCCATACATTCCCAATTTCAACATTCTCAATTCAATTCCTCATTTTCTTCAATTAATTATATGCATTAATTAATAAAACCAATTAGGGAAAATTACCATAATTCACAAAACAACCCTAAGGTTCCATTTCCATCAATGTCCCAACGTTAATCTCATTTCTCTATGCCTAACATGCATATAGGTTTATATTTAAAAAAAAAAAAAAAAAAACCCAACTTTTGTAAAATTATACAAAGGCCCAAACTTTCTCAAAAATTACCCAACAACCACCAACATAACAAAATGCTAAAATTTAAAGACAAAGCTCATAAGATGCAGTAGGTTATCCCTACCTCGAATGATGGGGCTCAACGAAGGAGACGAAGAAATGAAAATGCTCCAAATCCCGAAATTTTCAGATTAGAAGATAGCCCTCGACGATCAACACAACTTTTGTAAAGGCCCAAGGTGAGAAAATAACTCCTACTAGATCAATCCTAAGAGAGAAGTTAGGATTTTAGTGAGAGGAGCTCTCAAAATACCTTTTTGGAAAAGTAAGAGAGAGAAAAGATGTTGAAAAGTGAACAAAAAGGTCGGATCTCGGCTATATATAAAAGTCGCCTCGCTCGAGCGTCGAACTCCCCGCTCGAGCGTCACTCACAGATCCCCGCTCGATCGTCCAATCCCCCGCTCGAGCGGCGGATGCACGCTCCCAGAACTTTTACAGACATGATGCCCGCTCGAGCGTCAGACACATACTCCCGCTCGAGCGTCCAATCCCCTGCTTGAGCGTATACCACTGCAGACGAAAAACTGGATGGGTGATTTCCCCGCTCGAGTGCCAACACCCCCGCTCGAGCGGACAAGCAACAACAGAGTCCCACTCGAGCGTCAAAATCGCCGCTCGAGCGGAAAGACCAAAAACTGGGCAAAGACTTTACGTTTTAAAATGCAACCAACTTATTCCCAACTTGTCCAACACAACCCCAAGCTCGAACACAAAGAGAAAGGGATAGAAAGAGGATAAGACAACAGCACCCTTCCGAAATCGAATCCGGATTACAGTTAAGCACGAAAAGGAAAACCGGGATCGCTATAACCTCCCCCCCTTAAAGAATTTCGTCTCCGAAATTAAGGGTACGCCAAAACACAAGGCCAATTGATCACAGAGCATTCAACAACCGAGCCGCAGGGAAAGAAATTACTTTCACAACAAACCTCCGACTCACTCTTACCAAGGAAGATACTAACCAAGGGAACACATTCTAAACGACCACACCTTAGGTACGCAAGCCTCAACAAACCAAACCTCCCCCGAAACAATTCACCAACAACCGACTAGCACCCCAAGCTAAGTCACTACTCAACAACACGACCAAAGCAAATCTTTAGAGTAGATAATAAGAAAACATTTTCTTGTTCAAGAGGCATTTCTCAAAGATGTTTAAATTTTCAACGTTAACGTTCTGGAATAAATCTTGCATTTTCCATACGAAAACTCAAAAGCTTTGTAAACATTTTTCACAAATACGGTGTTACCCAAAATGCAGAGTTATCCACAGTTTATTTGCCCAAAAGATTAATCTAGAATTTCTTTAAAATCCTTGAATTTAAATCAACTTTTCAACAACGCCCTCAGATGGCCCAAACACTGGGAAAATTTTGTTTTCCATTTCTTTCCAAAACAGCACCATCCACAACCATCACTCACACAGTGATGCCACAACCGACACAGAATATAACATTTCCATAATGATGGTTAATAGAAATAACAACAGTACTAACAACACATAAGGCATAAGAAAATCATGGTTTTGCAATGTTCATCCCGCCTCCCTTTAATACACAAATGATACACATTATAGTGCTGTATCAATATCAAACCAAACATCATACATACATAATGTATAAAAAGCCAATCATTCACAATGATCAATCAATACATATATTAGATGTATTATTCCAACCGCCAGATTCAACGACAAAACATGTTCGATTAGTTTCAGTTTTTCCCTAATCAACATACAAAGTTTACAACAAATGAGACTAAACTCAAGGTGACTAATGTCAACCCAAAGCCTGATACCGACAAGCTGACTAATCAACTCAATAAACTCTACACTTAGTAATCCACACACTGATGTGCCACTCTAGCCACTGACCCCAACCACGAAATTCTCTACACAAACCACAAATTTTGGAATCTCACCGGATCTCTTAAAATTGAACCGTATCAACACTGCGTCTAAGGGAATCACCATCCCCCACCATGGCTATCTAGCAAGCCTGCTCACTTCCTTGACCAAAGACCGACATGGTCACCCTCAATCACAACAACCCAAACACGAAGGACCATTTTGACCAACGCTATACTCATTACTTTAGAACACGAACTGCTCTTCCTTCAAAGAATGCTGCCAGCATCCACTCACAACCCAAACCCAACGATTGATAACCAATCACAACACGAACGCTACCCCTATACAACCAATGGGGTCACCACGGACTCACTGACTAGCAAGACCCAAAACACGAACCAACATACAGGTACCATTCCCACTAACTTTTGATACAAATCTCACATTCCCTCGAACATTCTCACATAATCTTGCCAACACCACGCAACTCTTGAAACCATCACATCTAACACATTCAACTGTACTAGGCAAAACCTCCTTATTTTGCAAGCCCTCTCACTCCCACACCGAGTTCCCCAATAACTCATAGGGTCCACTCGTTACTCTACATCTTACTTGTCACTCATCTCGAGAGTACCATCAAGACACCTAGTCTCCGTGCCACGCCACTAGCCAATGTTACCGTTAGACAACCACCATGAACCAATCCCGACACTATCACATGTTGCCGACAAGGCTTTCAAAGATGCACTACTCTAAATTCCCAGAGGAGCAAAAGCCCCCAGCCCTCTCATTAATATCCCCAAACCTTTTTCTGCAAAGACTTTACTACGGTGACTCGACTCATGGTCCACACCCAAACTACGGGTTATACACCCAATCAATCCTCACGACAGCACCTCCCGACCTAACCGGTGTTAAGGTACAAACCTACCACTTTCGATCAAAGTAAGGAAGTCCAGAAACTTAGGAAGCATCCATAAGCTACTACTCGAGATATAGCACCAGCTGCTCAAAACGCACCACTCCCGATGTTAACAGTCACACCCTTATATAGGGACTAACACTCCCTCTATCGAATGACCAATCACAACACATGCCAATTTGGCAACGTTACCCACCACGAAATACAAGTCTAATCCTAACAAGATTATCCGCTATGCCCTTGCAAAACCCCATGTTAATTTCATACTATATCTAGTATTAATCTCACACTCCACATCTTCTCGAGGAGTTCCCGCGACAGTAGACTAACATCACTTTCACACACGTAAAATCAATTAGATAACACTGGTGAAATTTCGAACACCGGTAAGTATAACTGTTCTCGCCCCCTTGCACTTCTGGTTAAGATACGCATCCCTTTGTGATCCTTCTAAATTTGAAAACACAACTCAACGACCCTCACTTTTCCCAAACCAAAACACATGCACAAGAGTGCATGTACCAAAAATTTTATGGTCTTACAGCAACTTATCACATCAATAAAACTTTAAAGCTACACAATGCTCCAATCCACCCAATCCGAAGAAATTAACAACCAAGCATATATGTATGCATATAGATAAACAAACAGTTTAGATGTTTCAACATTCCCAAAACACATTGGTTACATAACGGAACCAAATGATCACAAAACAATAATCCACCAATTACAAAACGGATTAGTCAAAACAAGACCAACCCCTCAGTATTACCACCACTGCCGTCCCTCGCTGGACCGCCAAAATTGGTCATCCCCAAACACAAGACAACCTACGAGCGTACTAACCACGGACAAGAACTACCGACGTGCCCCCTCTGTCCACACCTGGAACAACTACAAACTTCCCCAACTGGGGCTTGGGAATTCGACCCTACTGAGGCCCTCGCAATCTGGCCTGCTAGTTCCCCAAAACAATACTGTTCCTGCCCAGTCGAATGAAACTGAGCCTGGCTAGGTTGTAAAACCCCTAAAGAAGCCCCCGGCTGAGTACAGAAACGTCGAATATGACCCGGCTGATTACACATCCAACAAGTAGGCGGTGCCTGAGCACGAGACTGGTTCAGAATCTGGGTTGATGAAGACGCCAACAACTGCCTCCCTACTGAGCATTTGATCGGCCCAAATCCCGGCTGGTTAGATAATCCTGGTGGTACGACTACTGGTTGAACTGCTAACCCTGCCCCCTTCCTCTGTGGGCAACCCGAAACCTTGTGGCCCAGTAGACCACATTTGAAACAAAAGACACCCCTCTGTTTACGTTCTTCCAAACCCAAATCCGACACTGGAAGGGTATTTCTAGCCCGACCTCCCTGTTGCGGGTTTAAACCCCTCTGCCTCTTAAAAGGCCTACCAGCACCCTGAGTCACGGGGGTTGGCGAGATGGCTCCCTCCACACTCTGCCCCATTGCTAGCACCGCAACCTCTACATGGGCAGCTGCCTCAACAAGCACACTATATCTTTTATGCCAAGACCCCGCTATCCTTACACGGATGTCGTCACGCAGCTTACTCTTAAACTCGAAACAACGCGAGTCCTCCGTCTCCACCAATTCTGGAGCAAACCTCGATAGGTTAGCTAACCATCGTTCGAACTGCACCAAAGATGTAGTACCTTGGCGTAACTCCACAAATTGTTTCCGCAACTCTTCCCGAGCAGAAGGAGGGAAATCACAACTTCCTCCCCTAGGCATCCTAGTAAAAGTAACAGAGACACGTTAGCACACTCACACATGTGCCAAAGCTAAACACTCACGTCCTAATACATGGACAACTGTAATTCACTCCACGTAAGCACATAAACACATAAGCACTTACGAATTTCATTTCCGGATAATGATAGTCTCAAGGCGTTGCTAGAGTTCCGGTCAGAAACAGCATTGATCAAGTGCCTTTCCAACAGGACTCCCAGAAACCCAAGGATCCAATCAACATCCTAGAAACTAAATCCCATACCCACATAGTCACATAAGCATGTTATCAATTAAGCACATAGCATATGACACTACATCTAAGTCTCTATCAAGCGAGACAAACCCATTGTGATCCTAATCACTTCCCACGTACCCAAAGTATTCGAACCCGGTACGCTCTGATACCAAGTTGTAACGCCCTCAAAATAATAACATTAAACCCATCAATATAAACATACATTTATATACAAAAGATGCACATTTCTTCAATTCATCAAAGTACTTCATTACAAAAGTATTACACATTAACAACAAAAATAAATGCCCTACGGGCTTACAGATTTCCAAGTTAACACTTGGTTACAAAAGAGAGTATTGACTCAGTTACACATTAAGCCCTTGGCATTGAATTTACATGTAATACATCAAAAGGAGATAAGAGAACAAAAGTCTGTCCGCCTCTAGCCTCCCAAGCTATGTCCTTGGAGGTGGCATGCTACCTGTACCTAAAATGATGTTCCCATATAGGGTGAGCCACAGCCCAGCAGAGATATACTAAACCAACTATAAACAATGCCTAAAAGATTAGCAACTGAAAGATGGTCGATACTTACACCTCCATTTACATCTTATTTCAATTCCATGACAACCAAGCCTACGTTACAAGTCACTTTTCATTTCTTATTCAACTTTGAGTTTGAAAAACAGGGCTCAGTACTCTGGCCAAAACATTCTGATGAGATTATAGTTCATCACTAGAACACTTTCAAAATTCACGGTGGATGCACATTTTGGTGTTGTATCAATAACACATAAACTACTTCCATACTTCACAAACGATGATGATATACATTTTAACGCTATATCAAATCAAACAAACTTTTCAATAGATAAGCATATGAGCTACATCACTACTACAACAGATAAGCATATAAGCTACATCAATACTACAATCCGATAAGCATATGAGCTATATCAACATTCCAATAGATAAGCATATTACACATCCACAGATAAGCATATTAGCTGTATCCACACTTCACTAGACAAGCATATGAGTTGTATCTACACTTCACAAAGATAAGCATATGAGCTGTATCTTCACTTCTCTAGACAAGCATATGAGCTGTATCTACGGAGTTCATCCCCCATCTCCTCCCAATCCTATCCGGTTTAGAGGTACATCCCCCATCTTCCCCTAAACCGCAGAGTACATCCCCCATCTCCTCCTCTACACAAGCAACGCATATAAACACAGAATCATATACACAATCGATCAATACATAAAGTTAATGTATTCTACTAACCGTCTACACATAATGCATATAAACACATTGGTCATATACACAATCACTCAATACATAAAGTTAATGTATTCTATCAACCGTCATACTCTATGACACATCCGATTGATTAGTTTTAGTTTGCCTAATCATCATGCATTGTCTACAACAATCAACACTACCCTCCACCGGTAGCCCAAAGCAATTATTTCTAAGTAGGAAATAAATGCACAAATGGATAATATATCAACATTTCAACTAGATGAGCAATAAAAGATTCATCTGCACTCTTTAATCCCATACATTCCCAATTTCAACATTCTCAATTCAATTCCTCATTTTCTTCAATTAATTATATGCATTAATTAATTAAACCAATTAGGGAAAATTACCATAATTCACAAAACAACCCTAAGGTTCCATTTCCATCAATGTCCCAACGTTAATCTCATTTCTCTATGCCTAACATGCATATAGGTATATATTTATAAAAAAAAAAACCCAACTTTTGTAAAATTACACAAAGGCCCAAACTTTCTCAAAAATTACCCAACAACCACCAACAAAACAAAATGCTAAAATTTAAAGACAAAGCTCATAAGATGGAGTAGGTTATCCCTACCTCGAATGACGGGGCTCAACGAAGGAGACGAAGAAACGAAAATGCTCCAAATCTCAAAATTTTCAGATTAGAAGATAGCCCTCGACGATCAACACAACTTTTGTAAAGGCCCAAGGTGAGAAAATAACTCCTACTAGATCAATCCTAAGAGAGAAGTTAGGATTTTAGTGAGAGGAGCTCTCAAAATACCTTTTTGGAAAAGTAAGAGAGAGAAAAGATGTTGAAAAGTGAACAAAAAGGTCGGATCTCGACTATATATAAAAGTCGCCCCGCTCGAGCGTCGAACTCCCCGCTCAAGGGTCACTCACAGATCCCCGCTCGATCGTCCAATCCCCCGCTCGAGCGGCGGATGCACGCTCCCAGAACTTTTACAGACATGATGCCCGCTCGAGCGTCAAACTCCCCGCTCGAGCGTCAGACACATACTCCCGCTCGAGCGTCCAATCCCCTGCTTGAGCGTATACCACTGCAGACGAAAAACTGGATGGGTGATTTCCCCGCTCGAGAGCCAACACCCCCGCTCGAGCGGACAAGCAACAACAGAGTCCCGCTCGAGCGTCAAAATCGCCGCTCGAGCGGAAAGACCAAAAACTGGGCAAAGACTTTATGTTTTTAAACGCAACCAACTTATTCCCAACTTGTCCAACACAACCCCAAGCTCGAACACAAAGAGAAACGGATAGAAAGACGATAAGACAACAGCACCCTTCTGAAATCGAATTCGGATTACAGTTAAGCACGAAAAGGAAAACCGGGATCGCTATAAATAGAAATGAAACTTGAATAAAAAAGGAATTTGATTAAAAATAAAAATGAAAGTTGCATAAAATTAAAAATGGAAGTTCAACCCAGAAACCACTATACCTTAACGATCTATTTAGAAATTATATAAAAAAAGAAGTTGAGTAGAAAAGAAACTTGAATAAAAAAGGAAGTTAAATAAAAATAAAAATGGAAGTTCAATCAGGAAACCACTATACCTTAACGATCTATTTGGAAATTAAATAAAAAAGGCAGTTTAATAGAAAAGTAACTTCAATAAAAATAGAAGTCGAATAAAAATAAAAATGGAAGTTGCAGAAAATTAAAAATGGAAGTTCATTCAAGAAACAACTATACCTTAACGATCTATTTGGAAATTAAATAAAAAAGGAAGTTTAATAGAAAAGTAAATTGAATGAAAATGGAAGTTGAATAAAAAGAAAAATGAAAGTTGCATAAAATTAAAAATGGAAGTTCATTCCAGAAACAACTATACGTTAACGATCTATTTCGAAATTAAATAAAAAAGGAAGTTGAATAGAAAAATAACTTCAATAAAAATGGAAGCTGAATAAAAATAAAAATGAAAGTTGCAGAAAATTAAAAATGGAAGTTCATTTAAGAAACCACTTTACCTTAACGATCTATTTGGAAATAAATTAAAAAAGGAAGTTGAATATAAAAATAACTTGAATAAAAATGGAACTTCAATAAAAATAAAAATGAAAGTTGCATAAAATTAAAAATGGTAGTTCATTCACGAAACTACTATACCTTAACGATCTATTTGGAAATTAGATAAAAAAGGAAGTTTAATGGAAAAGCAAATTGAATAAAAATGGAAGTTGAACAAAAATAAAAATGAAAGTTACATAAAATTATAAATGAAAGTTCAATCCAAAAACCACTGTACCTTAACGATCTATTTGGAAATTAAATAAAAAAGGAAGTTGAATAGAAAAGAAACTTGAATAAAAAAAGAAGTTGAATAAAAATAAAAATGGAAGTTGCAGAAAATTTAAATTGGAAGTTCATTCAAGGAACCACTATACCTTGACGATCTATTTGGAAATTAAATTAAAAAGAAGTTTAATAGAAAAGTAAGTTGAATAAAAATGGAAGTTGTATAAAAATAAAAATAGAAGTTGCATAAAATTAAAAATGGAAGTTCAATCGAAAACCACTATACTTTAACGATCTATTTGGAAATTAAAATAAAAAGGAAGTTGAGTAGAAAAGAAACTTGAAGAAAAAATGAAGTTAAATAAAAATAAAAATGGTGTTTTAAGAAAATTAAAAATGGAAGTTCATTCAAGAAACCCCTACACCTTAATGATCTATTTGGAAATTAAATAAAAAAGGAAGTTGAATAGAAAAATAACTTGAATAAAAATGGAAGTTGGATAAAAAAGAAATTTGAATAAAAAAGGAAGTTGAATAAAAATAAATATGGAAGTTGCAGAAAATTAAAATTGGAAGTTCATTCAAGAAACCACTATACCTTAACGATCTATTTGGAAATTAAATAAAAAATGAAGTTGAATAAAAATAACTTCAATAAAAATAGAAGTCGAATAAAAATAAAAATGGAAGTTGCAGAAAATTAAAAATGAAAGTTTATTCAAGAAACCACTATACCTTAACGATCTATTTGGAAATTAAATAAAAAAGGCAGTTTAATAGAAAAGTAAATTGAATAAAAATGGAAGTTGAATAAAAATAAAAATGGAAGTTGCCGAAAATTAAAAATGGAAGTTCATTCAAGAAACCACTATACCTTAATGTTCTATTTGGAAATTAAATAAAAAAGGAAGTTTAATAGAAACGTAAATTGAATAAAAATGGAAGTTCATTGCAGAAACCGCTATACGTTAACGATCTATTTGGAAATTAAATAAAAAAGGAAGTTGAATAGAAAGTAAATTGAATAAGAATGGAAGTTAATTAAAAATAAAAATGGAAGTTGCAGAAAATTCAAAATGGAAATTCATTAAAGAAACCACTTTTCCTTAACGATCAATTTGGAAATTAATCAAAAAATGAAGTTGAATAGAAAAATAACTTGAATAAAAATGGAAGTCGAATAAAAATAAAAATTGAAGTTGCAGAAATTTAAAAATGGAAGTTCATTCAAAAAACCACTATACCTTAACGATCTATTAGGAAATTAAATAAAAAATGAAGTTTAATAGAAAAGTAAATTGAATAAAAATGGAAGTTGTATAAAAATAAAAATGAAAGTTGCATAAAATTAAAAATGGAAGTTCATTCCAGAAACCACTATACGTTAACGATCTATTTGGAAATTAAATAAAAAAGGAAGTTGAATAGAAAAGTAACTTGAATAAGAATGGAAGTTAATTAAAAATAAAAATGGAAGTTGCAGAAAATTAAAAATAGAAATTCATTCAAAAAATCACTATACCTTAACGATCTATTTGAAAATTAAATAAAAAAGGAAGTTGAATAGAAAAGTAAATTGAATAAAAATGGAAGTTGAATACAAAAAAAAAATGAAAGTTGCAGAAAAATAAAAATGAAAGTTTATTCAAGAAAGCACTATACTTTAACGATCTATTTGGAAATTAAATAAAAAAGGAAGTTTAATAGAAAAGTAAATTGAATAAAAATGGAAGTTGAATAAAAATAAAAATGAATGTTGCATAAAATTATAAATGGAAGTCCAATCCTATAGCGATCCCGGGTTTGTCCCCTTTATGTACAGTGTTCCGGTCGTAGGTTCCGTGGAGTGGGTAGTTATATATCTTGTTGACATCCTTTAATTCTCTATGTTTGAGTTTTAGGATGTGTTGGACGTGTTTCGAACTGGTAGGATGAGTTTTGGTCTCTAGTGTTGTTGCCCAGGTTTTTGGTGTTACGCTCGAGCGGTTGATTCTGCGCTCGAGCGGAGTTCGTTTCTTAGTGGTACGCTCGAGCAGGTATTCTTGCGCTCGAGCGGAGTTTTCACACTTCCAATATCTGTGCCTCTGCAAAACTTCTACAGATGTGTTTTTCACGCTCGAGCGGGTTTCCTTACGCTCGAGCGGGTCACGCTCGAGCGGGTCTGTTGACGCTCGAGCGGGGTGTTCATTGTTTGCAAAAGTTCTGAGAGGGGGTAATCTACGCTCGAGCGAACTGGTTTTCGTGCTCGAGCGGATGTATTTTGTTCTTGTGTCTTGGCGCTCGAGCAGACCTTCTTGCGCTCGAGCGGGTCCTGTTGTTGTGCTTGACGCTCGAGCGTTCTATTCTCCGCTCGAGCGGATCATGCGTATATCAGTTGGCAGCTGTGCATTTTTAAATCACATTTCAACATCCTTTCTCTCTCCTACTTTTCCGAAAAAGGCATTTGAGAGCTTCTCTCACTAAAACTCAACTTCTCTCTAAGTATTGATCTAGTAGGAGTGATTTCCACACCTTTGGCCTTTACAAAAGTTGTGTTGATCGTCGAGGGCTACGTTTTGATCCGAGCATATTTAGTTTTGGAGCACTTTGAGTTTCATCATCTTCTCCCTTTGAGCTCCGAATTTGAGGTAGGGATATCTTATTCCTCCTTATGAGTTTTGTCATCGAATTTTAGCATTTTGATATGTTGGGGGTTGTTGGGTATTTTTGAGAAAGTTTGGGTCTTTGTGTAATTTTACAAAAGATGGGGGTTTGTTATATATAAACCTATATGCATGTTTGATAAAGAGAAATGAGGCTAATGTTGAACTATTGAAGAAAATGGAACCTTAGTGTTGTTATGTAGATTATGGGTAAAGCCCTAATTACATTGATAAATTAATTTGTACAAGAAATTTTGAGAATTGAGAAATTGAATAGGAAATATTCAAATTAGAAAGGTATGGGGTTAAAGGGTGTAGTTGGACTCACTTATCGCTCACCTAGTTAAACTGTTGATAATATATCAAATTGATGCATTTATTTCCTATTTAGAAATAACTGTATTGGACTATCGGTGGAGGATAGTCTTGATTGTTGTAGGCAATGTATGATGATTAGGCAATCTAAAGCTAATCTATTGAGTATGCTAATGAACATGACAATTGGTTCACTACATCAAAATTTGGTATTGATAGGTTAAATTTGTACATGATAATTGTTTATATGCATTGTATTGTGTGGGAGGAGAACGGGGCTGTACTCCATGGTTTATTGGAAGAACGGGGCTGAACCTCTAAACCGAATCCTGTGACAGTGATACAGCACTACAATGTGTATCAGGCTGCGAATTTGAAGTGTTTTCTTGTGACAGTGATACCGCACTACAATGTGTATCAGGCTGCGAATTAGAAGTGTTTGTTTGATTTGATATAGCACTAAAATGTATATCATTACCATTCGTGAAGTATGTGGTTGTTTGCTGATTTGATATAGCACTAAAATGTATATCATTATCATTCGTGAAATATGGAATTGTTTGTTTGATTTGATATAGCACTAAAATGTATATCGTTGAGAAATATGGAAATGTTCTGTTAAACTTAGATATGACACCAACATGTATATCCATCATGAATTTTGAAAGTGTTCTAGTGGGGAATTAAGATCTCATCAAATGATTTGGCCAGGGTACTGAGCCTTGTTTTCAAACTCTAAGGTGAATAAGAAACGGAAAGTGAATTGTAACACGGACACGAATGTCATGAAATAGTAATGTGAGGTAAACGAGTGTACAAGTATTGACCATCTATCAACTGCTAATTTTTTAGTCATTGTTTATAGTTGGTTTAGTGCATTTCTACTGGGCTATGGCTCACCCTATATGGGACACCATTTTCAGGTACAGGAAGCTTGCTACCTCCAAGGACATAGCTTGAGAGGCTAGAAGCAGGCAGACGTTTGTGGTTGGGTTATCTTTTGTTTTATTACATGTAATTTCAAGCCAAGGGCTTAATATGTATTTTTGTTAGTACTCTCCTCTTTGTAACCAAGTGTTAACTTGGAAAACTGTAAGCCCGTAGGGCATTTGCTTTTGTTGTTAACATGTAATGCTTTTGTAAAGAATTACTCTGATGAATAGAATGATGTTCATCTCTTATATCAATGCATGTCTAAATTAATGGGATTAATGTTATTTTTTTGGGGGCCGTGACAACTTGGTATCAGAGTGTACCGGGTTCGAATACTTTGGGTACGTGGGAAGTGATTAGTATCACAATGGGTTTGTCTCGCTTGCTAGAGACTTAGATGTAATGTTATGTGACTATGTGGGTATGGAATGTAGTTTCTTGGATGTTGATTGGATCCTTGGGTTTCTGGGAGTCCTGTTGGAAAGGCACCTAATCAATTCTGTTTCTAACCGGAACTCTAGTAACGCCTCGGGACTACCCTTATCCGGAAATGAAATTCATAAGTGCTTAGGTGTTTATGTGCTTACGTGGAATGAATTACAGCTGTCCATCGTGTTGGGATGCTAGTGTTATAATTTCGGCACCCTTGTCGTCGTGCTAATACCTTTGTTACTTTTACTAGGATGCCTAGGTGAGGAAGTTGTGATTTCCCTCCTTCCGCAGGGGAAGAGTTGAGAAAACAGTTTGTGGAGTTACGCCAAGGTACTACACCCTTGGTGCAGTTTGAAACATGGTTTGCTAACCTGTCGAGGCTTGCTCCCGAATTGGTGGAGACGGAGGAATTGCGTTGTTTGGAATTTGAGAGTAGGCTGTGTGATGACATCCGTGAAAGGATTGCGGGGTCTTGGCATAGGAGTTATAGTGTGCTTGTCCGGGCTGCAACTCATGTGGAGGTAGCGGTGCTAGCTATGGGGTAGAATAGGGGAGAGGCCACGATTTTTAGTGTTGGACGGGTTAGAGAGGAGGCCACTTCGATGACTCCTGTGATTCAGAGTGTTGGTAGGCCTTTTAAGAGGCAGAAGGGTTTTAATCCACAACAATTTCAGAGAGCTCAGCCCGGCTCTACTTTTCCAGTGCCGAGTCTAGGTTTGGGAAAGGCTGAACGTAAGGTTGTCACTTGTTTCGAATGTGGTCAGCTTGGCCACAAGTCCCTAGCTTGCCCACAGAAGAAGAGAGCAGGATTGGCAGTTCGACCAATAGTTGTACCATCAGAATCATCTAATCAGCCGGGTTGTGGGCCGATCGAACGTTCGGTAGGAAAGCAGTCGTTGGGGTCTTCATCAGCTCAGATTTTCAACCAGTCTTGTGCTAAGGAGCCGTTTACTTGTTGGGTGTGTAACCAACCAGGTCATTTCAGTCGTTTCTGTACTCAGCAAGGGGCGTCTTTGAGGGTTTTACAACCTAGTCAGGTCCAGCCTTATTTGACTGGACAGGGGCAATACCGTTTTGGGAGACATGCAGGCCAGACTTCAAGGGCCTCAGGAGAGTTAAGTTCCCAAGTTCCACTTGGAGAAGTCCGCAGTTGTTCTAGGTGTGGCCAGTTGGGGCACATCAGTAGTTCTTGTCCGTGGCTTGTAAGCTCGTAGGTTATCTTATGTTTGGGGATGGCCAACTTTGACGGTCCAGCGAGGGACGACAGTAGTGGTAGTACCGATGGGTTGGTTTTGTTTTGACTAATCCATTCTGTAATTGGTGGTTTATCGTTTTGTAATCATTGGGTTTTGTTGTGTAACCAATGTGTTTTGGGAATATTGAAACATCTGAACCGTATGTTTATATATATATATATATATATATATATATATATATATATGCTTTGTTTGTTAACTTCCTTGGATTGGGTGGATTGGAGCTTGTTGTAGCACTAAAGTTTTATTAATGTAATAAGTTGTTGTGTGACCATAAAATTTTTTGTATTGATGCATTTGTATGCGTGTAACTTGGTTTGGGAAAATGAGGGTTGAGAAGCCATGCGTTCAAATTTGGAAGCATTACGGAGGGATGCGTATCCTAATCAGGGCTATTATGGGGCTAGAGTAGGTATACTTGCCGAGTATACGGAACTTCTTGGGTGCTACTCATTTAATCTTATGTGTTCGGTAGAGATTTTTGATCTTTTGTCGGGAGAACTCCTCGAGGGGATGTGAAGTGTGCGATTAGTACTTGGTGTTGTATATATTTAACGTGATGTTGTACGGAGACATTGTGCACAGTTTCGTTAGGACCAGACTTATCCCTTCATGATAGGTAACGTCGCCAAATTTGCATGTGTACTGATTGGCAGTTTTATTAAAGGAAGTGGGAGACCTTATATAAGATAGTGGTTATTGGCATTGGGAGTGGTGTGTGGTGAGCAGCTGGTGTTATGTCCTGAGTGGTGGTATAATTGGTGCTTCTTAAGTTTCTAGGCTCCTTTATGATGGTAGAATATGATAGGTTTGTACCTTAATACTGGTAGACCAGGTGATGCCGGCGGTAGGATTGGTTTGGGTGTGAACCGTGAGTAGAGTCACTGTGGTTTGGTCTTTGCGAAGAAAGGTTTGGGATGATAATGAGAAGGTTGAGAACTTTTACTCCTCCAGAAATTTAGAATGGTGAATCTGTGAAAGCCTTGTCGGCGACAGGCGACGATGTCAGGGTTTGGATCATGGAGGGACTCAGTATGGGAGTAAGATAGCTTGCAAAATAAGGAGGTTTTGCCTAGTTCGGTACGTGTTAGTGTGTGGTTCGTAGGTTGTTATTAGATGATGTGTAGAAGGGGATCAGTCCTAGAAAATCCCAGGTGAATACCTTGATAAGGCAATGGTGTGGTTCCTTATTGAAGTCGAGAGGTTAGATGTTTGGTTAAGCCAGGTCACTTAGTTATAAGTGTCCGTTGTCCAGTTTGGATGGTGGTAACACAAGCGAGGTGGTAAGGTTGTGAAGAGTGAGTGAGACACTCTGCTATAGAATCATTTTTGTTCGTTAGGGCCATGTTCATGCGTTGTAAGGCACGAGGGTGTGCAATGTTATCCTTTAGGTCGTTGCGTTGTTGGGAACTTCAAATGTTTAGGAATCCTTCTTGAAAGTTCTGTTTTTGGGTATTGCGTCATCACTGTGAGTATGGCGGGTTTTGTGGGTCGGCTGTGTTGAGATTCACTCAGGGATCATTGAGTACTCTTCGTAAACTAAAATGATTTTTGAATCGAAACGTGAGTTTTACTACCCTTATTTTCAAAAAAATAATTTAAGAGAAATCTTTGAGTTCGGCTGTGGCCAGATGTAAATGACGTGTTTAGTGGTAGCCTTACGAACCTGAATATTTTACGGAAAGTTAGACTCGACCTAGCCTGAGTTACTGGTTATATGCTGTGTGATTTTGACGAGACCTTGAAGTATTGGGGTAGTAATGTGTCGTAATGTTGTTCCTTACCTGTGCTTCGTCTTACATACGCGTTTTGTGAGAGTTGACTGGAAGCCTTGTGGACGAATATTTTCGTGTTTCCTATGTAGAGGTTGTAAGTACTAAATACTAGTTTGGGTATTGTCGGTAGTCGAGAACACGGTATTGGTTGCATGTGTCTTACTGTTATCATTGTTGTCGGGTCTTGGGGAGCGGGATCCTCCAATCAATCGAGGTGTTCTGGAAACATAGTGGGGTTAAAACCCACTTGGGTAAGTGAATTTCAGGTCCGCAAGAAAACTTCGGATCTATCTCTGATTGTTGAGCACTTGTTGTATCTTTGCTGTGTTGTTAAAATTTAAGAGCACTAAACATGTCTTAAGTTGTGTAACATTGCATATGTTGAATGTATTGCAGAACTGGAAATATATCATGAACACTGACTATGATATGAAATTGTGAACCATGTATATTAGAAATTGTTAGATTTGAAGAAATGCATGTTGTAGCATACATTGTAAATTGCCTCTTGAATAGGGGTGAAGTGACCAGTAATGGGTCAAGTTGTTAAATATTAAATTGTAATATTGTTGAGAAATTGATTTAACTTAAACGTTATGAAACATTTCAATAAGAGGTATTTGGCAAGTGAATTGTGGATGGTCATGTGTTATGAATGACACCGTGTTTATGAAAAATGTTTACAAAACTTTTAAGTTTCGCATGGAAAATGCAAAGTTTGTTTTGGAATGCCAACATTGAAAATTTGATTTTTCTTTGAGATTTGCCTCATGAGCAAGAGAATGATTTTCCTTATATTTATACAAAGGATTTGCGTTGGTTGTTTTATTTGGAGCTATAATTGTTGAGAAGTGACTTAGCTGGGAGCGCTAATCGGGTGTTTTGGTGATCTATCTCGGGAAGAGTTTGGTTTTGTTGAGGTCTTTTGTGCCTGAGTGTTGTAGTTGGAACGTGTTCCCTTAGTTAGTCCTTTCTTTTGTGAGAGTTAACTACAAATTTGTTGAGAGAATAGTTCTTCCCTAAATGCTCGGGGGTTGAGTGCTTTGTGGTCGGTTGACCTTGTAATTGTGTTATTTTCTTAATTTTGGGGACGAAATTCTTTAAGGGGGGAGGTTATAGCGATCCCAGGTTTGTCCCCTTTATGTACAGTGTTCCGGTCGTAGGTTCCGTGGAGTGGGTAGTGTAACAAGCCCGCGGGGGACCTCGCTACAGCTCGGACTCGACTTTGTAGTCACGGTTCCTAATCTGAACCAAAGAGTCCAAATCTGGCAAATCGTTTTTAGAAAACAGATTTTTTTGAAAGAAGTGCCAAACATGGACTGCTTTGCCAGATACAGAGTCGCCACCTAAATATTTTATTTTGGGAAATTTAGGAAACCCTGACTCGGTGCCAAAAGGCCACGTGTCCGTCATCACCAAAGTTGCCTCGGCTCGGGAACTTGGGTACGATTGGGGAAGGTCACTTCGTGAGCACCCTCGCTCGCCCGGTCATAGACCGGCCTCTACTAACCATGATATCAATTTTTGGAAAACATTGTGAGTTCTTATTCCGGTTATTAGCCTAGGTTACTATGCGATGCTCACAACATATAAATATAGACCGGGTCGCCCAAATTGGAATGAAACATTTCATGCTTGTTTTTGAAAATGGTTTGCTACCCGCAGGTAGGCTTGAAACATTTGATGATTTATCCCAATTCAGATAACTCAACCTTCATCCACAGGCATTCAGGCAGTTATATCAGATAAGCACATAGCCTCATGGTAAGCATGCTATTCATGGCAGCTCTCACACGCATGCAAGGATGCTAAAGCATAAAACTCACCGAGTACCCCAAGCCAAAATAGAAATTCATTAGAAATTATGCATGATCCTAACTATACAGAAATGCCTAATGCAACACATGCAAAATGCAATTATAGCAGGCTCGGCTATTCTAAGATGATATATGAAATGTTACAACTACCATACATTCAACTTGGAATTGAAAGTACGATGCAGTTAGTATGATGCGCCGAGCCCAGTGCATGCAATACAGATGAATGATGCAAACATGCTGTCATACTGCATGCTAATTTAAACATGCCCTAATCTAACCATCGTAAGCGGATAAATAAAAGGGAGAAAGACGTGGGGTTGGAAGACATACATCACACTCACCCACACTTATTACAGTCATGCCCTCGCGCAGAGGGTCCGAATAAATATACAGTCCCAATATTACAGTCCCGAATAAAAAATATTACAGTCCAAAAATATTACAAAATTCTAATTAATTAAAGAATTAACTAAGAAAGCAAATAAA
Organism: Camellia sinensis; assembly: GCF_055761805.1. Classification (NCBI taxonomy): domain Eukaryota; kingdom Viridiplantae; phylum Streptophyta; class Magnoliopsida; order Ericales; family Theaceae; genus Camellia; species Camellia sinensis. The sequence goes on along the minus strand of NC_138962.1, from coordinate 6,468,421 downwards.
ACTGGCGTGCAGGCCAGGGACTGCCTTGCTTCTGATGGATGATGCATGTCCGGATTGTCTTGCGCGGAAATCCACCGGAATGCCCCAATTAGCCTCTGTTTACACCTGTTCTTGAAATGCGTGCCAAGCCCCAAAAGGTTGCTGATTCCTGATTTTGCTGCAACAGAGAGCAGGAAAGGGGCATAGCAATGTATTTGCACAGATATATGCATGTCTCGACCCTCGTGCCACCAATCACGCATACCGAGGCATGATGGCCGAGGAGTCGAAATGCACAACTCAATATAGGATGAATGCACATGAAACTACAGCTAAAACCTAACTCCATCATGGATAATCAGGAGTGTCGGTGACTGGGGGAATTGAGACGCATTCCGTCACTCGGAGTACGAAATGTACCTCGTTTCCCGTGCCCGGACTAACTCCTATTCCGGACATGATGCAATATGCATGATATGCGTGAAATGCAGCTAAGATACAATCCTAACATACACAATGCTATGGAATGACATGCCTTGAAATACGTGCACACGGGCGCGCAAATCGAGAAAATGGCAGAATGCTATGAAAATGAGGTGCCTCGAAGTGCGTGCACACGGGCACGCAAACCGAGGCGATGATATGTGTCTCGAAATGCGTGCACGCGGGCACGCAAACCGAGACGATGATATGTGTCTCGAAATGTGTGCACGCGGGCACGCAAACCGAGGCGATGATATGTGTCTCGAAATGCGTGCACGCGGGCACGCAAACCGAGGCGATGATATGTGTCTCGAAATGCATGCACGCGGGCACGCAAACCGAGACGATGATATGTGTCTCGAAATGCGTGCATGCGGGCACGCAAACCGAGGCGATGATATGTGTCTCGAAATGCGTGCACGTGGGCACGCAAACTGAGGCGACGATATGATGTGATGAAATGACATGGAAATGACAAATGGGCTTATACCAACATGAGTGAGCCTCAGCCACACTCACATAGGATGCCTGCGGGTAAAAAAAAGGAGTGTCTCGAAATGCGTGCACACGGGCACGCAAACCGAGGCGATGCAAAAGCGATGCGAATGACATGGAAAATGCAACATGGACTTATACTAACATGAGAGAGCCTCAGCCGCACTCACATGAGATGCCGATGGCAGAAAATGAAGTGCCTCGAAATGCGTGCACACGGGCACGCAAACCGAGGCGATGCTAAAATGTGATGAAATATGGAAAAAATGATATGCAAGCATACTAATGGAATTTCAGCACTAAAATATGGGGGAAAACAGTCCCGAAATGAAGCGAAATGACATGAAATGCAAGGAAATGTCCCGAAATGCAACATTAGGCACCCGAAATGGCCTATAGCTATGCCAAACATGCACAATATGGACATGCAATGCAAAGACAGAAGCTAGACAGTCCCAAAAGATGCACTTTCACAGTGATAAACATGGCCAAACAGCAAGTATAGGTAGGGGAAAAATAGCATGCAAGGGTAGGGGCCAAAAGAGGGGTAATGAAGCAAGTGGTATAAGAAAAACTCAAACTGAAAAATTTCCTTCTACAACACTGAAGAGGGACCAAAAATATGAACATTTACAGTATATGGCAGACCTCAAATCAGTATACAAATATGCCAAAAATGATGCAAGACAAGGCTCAAAAGGTGCTATAACATGAAGTATATAAAATAATCACCAAACAGAAAAAAAGTGTGAATGAAACATGAAGTATAGGCCAAAATAAGGCCACTTTTAGTTCGGACCAAGGGCCAAAAACAGAAGCAAAGAGGGCTATCAATTTATGCAAAAATGGGGCCAAATAGGGGATATAACTACAAGTGACACATGGAAGCACCAAACAATGTTGAGCCCTTCTCCAATGTTGAAGAGGGACTCAAAATAAGCCTTATATCAGTTTATAACATGCTCAAAAACAGATTTTTCATGGGCCAAAAATAGCATGCAAAACTATGACATACAAGAGGATCAATGAAGCAAGTATATTATGGAGGGCTCAAACAGGGTTGAGCCCTTAATGAGAAGTGAATATGAGCTCAAAAGATGGCCCTTTTCAGTTAGGGCCGGAGCTTGAAACCAAAAAGAAGTGAGGCTTAGAAATAGATCAAGAGAAAGGGTCAAAAGGGTAAAAGTGTTACTTACCCTTGAAGATTCAAACTTTTGTTGCTTTTTGGATGGATTTGCAGCTTCTTTAGCCTTCAAGAATCCTTCCTTGTTGCTGGAAATGAGATGGTGGTGGTAGAGCTTGGTGGTGTAGAAGGAATAATGGTTAGGGACTTAGGGTTTTTTCAAGAGTTGAGAAGGAAGAAGATGGAGTTGGCTATGGAAGCTTGAAGGACAGTTTTTCTAACCCTTGCAAAGGAGGCCACCAGCTGGTTATAAGGGTTCAAAAAGGGGTGTAAAGGTGGGGGAGAAGGAGAGCAAAACTCCCCCACAAAATATCCCCCGGATACAGAAAATATCTGGGGGATATTGCCCCACAGCTGTAAAGTGCACAGTGCGAGGAACACGGCCGGCCTCTTACTTTTGCTGGAGGTGGCCGGCCGGCCACACCCCCTAGCCGGCCGGCTAGGGGTCAAAAGGGTCAATGTGATTTTCTGGCCGGCCAACTACTGGGGAGGTACTCCTATGTGTGTACAACACAACCATGTGGTTAAAATTCCAAGAAAGTGGGTCCAAGGGGTTCAACATTGGCTCGGAAAGAGGGGGTCAAAAGGGTCAAGTTGAATTACTGGCCGGTCACCAACTTTTAGTGGCCTCTCATGTGTGTAGATCACAGATATGTGGTTCAAAGTTCAAGAAAAAGAGTCCAAGGGGTTCAACATTAGCCCGGAAGAAAGGGGTCAAAAGGGTCAGGTGACCTTAATGGCCGGCCACCAACTTTTAGTGGCCTCTCAAGTGTGTAGATCACAGATATGTGGTTGAAAGTTGGCAACACTAGCTCCAAGGTATTCAACATTAGCCCGGAAGTGCGAAAAACGGGCGCCGGGAGGCTCCGGAAGAGAGATAACTGGTTGCTGCAACAATTGCTGGCCTCCCACCCTTCAGTGACCTTCCCTGTGATAAAACAGAGGTACCTGCCAAAAATGAACGAAAACCGTTGCAAAACGAATGCTCGGGGACCAAAACACGCAGTTCGGGATCTCGAAAATGGGCTGTTAAACACCGAAAGTGGCGTTCGGCCACGAAGTGGGTTTCTCAGCCCCCAGTGTCCCTCAAAAGGGATAAAATAAGATATATGCCAAAAATCAGAGCAATAGGAGATGGTTAAGCGGTCCCGAACCGAGGCACACAGCCTGACGGCTCCGAAAACCGGGAACCGGACTCCGAAATGGGTAAAATGGCCTACGGCCACCAAATGTAGCCTACGGACATTGAGAGATGGTCTATGGGACCTCTCCCTCCCCTCAGGAAAAGAAACAGAGAAAACCGAGTCTGGTTCGCAAACCGAGACAAGGTACAGAAGAGGGTTCGGAAGTCCGGAGGCGGGGCTCGCAGCCGCGACTCTGAGGCCTCTGAACAAGCACAACATGCAACATCACCAAGCGCTCAATCGGTGACGTCTGAGTCTTAAGGTTGGTCAAAAATGGGGTGTCTACAGTTGCCCCTCTTTGACAGAACTCGGAAGTCACAAGTGACGGGAGTGAATGTCAAAGCCCAGAGACGACCCATTTTTGACAAGGCTGAAGACTTAGACAAACATACAAGATAAACAGAGATGTGCCCGCAGGCATGCCCGCAGGCAGGGGGCAAAATGCAAATGAAAATGCAAGAAGCCGAAGGTAACCCAATGATTATGCAAATGCAGCAAGCTGTAATGAAGCAAGTATTCGCAAATAGATGCAACAGTTTTAAGCGAGAATGCAAAGCAACAACTACATTTCATGCAGTTAAGAATGCGGAGGATTATTCAATCCCCGCCACGTCTCACACGGAGAAGATACGATACTTGCGCGATTCGTCTGGTCGCACCAGCCTCAATTGAACCGTACATACAATATCGTGCCTGCAAAAGAGAGAAACTCAACGAGCACAATATGCTACCAACATATATTTAATGTGATTCCGAAAGTTCGACACACGCAGTGTCGGTGAGTGAATGCATCGCAATGCAAAAATGGAACATGCGTGACAACGCATGCTCAAACACAGAGGTATACAAATATCAAGAAATGTTCATGACAAGGCAAGTATGCTCATAGAATGCAAGTTATGTGCATGATAGTACAAAACGAGCATGAATCAGGGTGTTCATTTGTCATGAAACAACGAGTACAGAAATGCGCGTTTCGGCGAAGGCGACTCGATCGCGGCCTTCAATCCGCTTCCTTGAAAGGTTACAACTCATTCAAAAAGGATATACTTTGATTTCGATGAATGATGATGAGCCATATGTCAAAACTTGAAGCCGAAGTCCCGACGGAGCTATTTCGCGACCGGAAGTGTACTTTTCTTGAACTTTTTCAGGTCCCGGGAACTCCGATCTTCCTCAAAATTTGCAGAGAGCTAGGTGAGCATGTGGGGAGCATGGCCGGCTGTTTAACTTCCCAAGGGGGGGTGGCCAACCGGTTTCCATTAAAGCTAATGGCTGGCCGGCCATTTCTGCAAAAAGCAGATGGCTGGCCAGCTAGAAAAAGGGGCCGGCCGGCCATGGCCTTTTTCTGGGGGCATTTCGGTCTTTTTCCCTCCTTTTTGCATGCTTCTTCAACCAAGGCTTGGGGCTTATAAAAGGCAGCCGAGCCTCCTTCATTTCTTGCCTCCTACAACACTTTTCTCTCTAGATTTTAAGTTTCACGCTCGTTTTCCAACACCTCGCGCAAATTGTTTCCGTAAAAACATTCAGTTTTAAGCATTTTGGAGCGATTAAATTCCGACTTCGAAGCTTCTTTTTGCATTTTCACCACTTGAGGTAAATTTGTCTCAATATTTGGAATATTTTCTCGGGGGTTGACTTTTGTTGACTTTTCATTTCTCGAGAGTTGACTTTTTGTTGACTTTTTCCAATTTTAGCCCATTTTGCTCATTTTTGCTCCCCTTTTGCAGATTCTTGAGAATGGCGGGTACTTCTTCCCATGGCGGAGGTTTTCCAGGTGCCGGAGATGATTTCGATCCCATGACTCTACCTCCGAGGACCCGACCCTTTATTCCCGGGAGGTACCGTCCGCCAGCACACGTCCTTCCGCGCGCTGTCTTCCGTCATTTTACCAGTTTTGACGAGCGAGCACCCGTGGATCTGCTTCTCAGAGAGCCGGAGCAGCATCTCTCTCACGAGGCCCGAGAGGTATTTACCTTATCTTCTGTATTTTACGTTTCGCACCTTTGCCATGCTTGAACACGCAGTTTAGCTTATGACATAGTACTTTGCTTGCATCTTGAACATGTAGTTTCAACACTTGAATTTCGGAACACTCGGCTCATTAATTAATTGCGAACACACAGCCCACATTAGAACACACGGCTCAAACACTGATTTGTCGAACACACAGCCCGAATTCGAAAGTGAACACACAGCCCATACTTTAAATTTTCTGAACACGCAGCCCAGATTAGATAGTGAACACGCAGCCCACAATTTTAACTGAAAGTTGAACACGCAGCCCAAATTTCAAATTTTCTGAACACGCAGCCCAGGTAGATAGTGAACACGCAGCCCACAATTTTAACTGAAAGTTGAACACGCAGCCCAAACTTCAAATTTTCTGAACACGCAGCCCAGGTAGATAGTGAACACGCAGCCCACAAATTAACTGAAAGTTGAACACGCAGCCCAAATTTCGAATTTTCTGAACACGCAGCCCAGGTAGATAGTGAACACGCAGCCCACAAATTAACTGAAAGTTGAACACGCAGCCCAAATTTCGAATTTTCTGAACACGCAGCCCAGGTAGATAGTGAACACGCAGCCCACAAATTAACTGAAAGTTGAACACGCAGCCCAAATTTCGAATTTTCTGAACACGCAGCCCAGGTAGATAGTGAACACGCAGCCCACAAATTAACTGAAAGTTGAACACGCAGCCCAAATTTCGAATTTTCTGAACACGCAGCCCAGGTAGATAGTGAACACGCAGCCCACAAATTAACTGAAAGTTGAACACGCAGCCCAAATTTCGAATTTTCTGAACACGCAGTCCAGGTAGATAGTGAACACGCAGCCCACAAATTAACTGAAAGTTGAACACGCAGCCCAAATTTCGAATTTTCTGAACACACAGCCCAGGTAGATAGTGAACACGCAGCCCACAAATTAACTGAAAGTTGAACACGCAGCCCAAATTTCGAATTTCTGAACACGCAGCCCAGGTAGATAGTGAACACGCAGCCCACAAATTAACTGAAAGTTGAACACGCAGCCCAAATTTCGAATTTTCTGAACACGCAGCCCAGGTAGATAGTGAACACGCAGCCCACAAATTAACTGAAAGTTGAACACGCAGCCCAAATTTCGAATTTTCTGAACACGCAGCCCAGGTAGATTTTGCAAGTAGCTTATTTCACTTCATCGGCACATAGCCCATTTCATTCCATTGGCATACAGCCCTTTTTCATTCCATTGGCACACAGCCCATTTCATTTCATTATTGACACATGTATTCATTCTGAATGCAGGTTTGCTCCCGCAGTGTGCGGGGGTATGGTTCCACTGCCGCGAGGGATTGGTACGCTGAGCTCCCGGAGGGTGTCAGAGACTTGGTAGATTTGGCGGGGTTCGGCCCCTTCTGTGTCGGGTTGTCACGTTGTCCTGCCAGGAGGACATTGATGGCAGCTTTGGTAGAGAGATGGTGGGACACCACCAATTCCTTTCATTTCTCTGCTACCGGGGACATGACCATGACCCCTTTTGACTTTGCTGTATTGACCGGCCTTGACGTCGGAGGTTGGTCCATGCCCTACGACGAGGACATGGGCGAGTGGGAGGCCGCCTGGATGTATTTATTGGGGGCTCACCCACCTGTTGACAGGGTCTCTGGGAGAGTTAGATACACTTGGTTCTCCTCCCATTTCCGGCGGGCGGAGATGGTGCCTGAGACTCCCGAGGAGACGGAGCAGTATGCCCGTGGTTTCTTGATGTTCCTCTTCGGGACTACCCTGTTCGCCGACAGAGGGAACACCATTGGGCTATACCTGCTGAGCGCTCTGGTTGACCTATCACAGGTCAGTAGATATGATTGGGGTGGCGCTGGCCTGGCTACCCTTTACTTTTATATGAGCGCGACCTCCCGCGGGCGGGGCGACTTACTTGGCGGCTACTGGAGAGCCTGGGAGGTACTTTCTGTCCCCTTGATTTACATTCCTGCTTCTCATTACTTGTACATTGCACACACAGCGCACTTTTACAGTCTGTATTTTGCTCTCAGCATTTCGTACTTACATTCTGCATTGCTTTTCTCAGTTATGGGTTTATGTATACTTCCCATCATTAGCCCCAGAGCTGGAGGTAGTAGGGATTCCCGTGACCCCATATTCATTGATATTCGAGGGCCCGCACCGGCCGAGGCCTCGAGAGACCCTCCTTCGCCTGCGACAGTATTTCGACACGGTGCAACATTCAGAGGTACCTCAGAACTTTCAGTTCTTTTCATTCTCATCTTTGATTTGCTCTGTATATTCTCGATTTCTGATTGGTTTATGCATTCATCATCCGCAGATTACATGGCAGCCCTGGGTGTCCCTGGGTGATGGTCTCCGTCTTCAGTATACCGGAGCATCGGACATCTCCCAGTATAGGGTCCTGCTCGAAGGGCCGGTTGGCAGGGTATGGTTCCTGGGGGAGCGCTTTCTGCGCCAGGTATGGGGGTATCTTTCTCAGGATATTCCCGCAGTACCCCCAGCCAGTATGCGGACCGCTGACAGACTCTCTTACTCAGAGGTAGTCGGCGCCATGCTGGGCACTGATGCTTTACTATACATTGAGGAGGGGGACTACGCCACTTACCGTCACATATACTTGATGCCTCCATTGACGGAAGCTCGTATCCCGATGATGAGGCCTGCCGGTACGTCATCCTCGGACCAGGCTCGGGCTCGAGCTACAGACGTCCCTTCTTCTAGCAGGGCCGGTACATCTAGAGCTGGGAGTAGACCGGTTCCTCCGACTCCGTCGATTCATCCTCATGTCGGATGGCCAGATATGCCTACTGAGTTGATGGCGTGGCAGTATGGGGCTAGCTCTCCGACTCTGATTCCACTAGAGCCTCCGATGCCCAGTGATCGATACGCCATTGATCCGGACTCACCGCCGGTATGCTCCACTTCTTTTCATTCATCATTCAGATGTTTAGACACTCTTCTGTTCACTGATGATTATGAGCTCATTTTTGCAGCCATCATGAGGATACATGGAGGAGGTGGTTGGGCTGGTGGCCACACTCGAGGGCATGGTCCTGCGTAGGGAGGCACAGTTGTCTGTCGCGGGCATCCAGGTACCCTTCAGTTTTCTGGCATTTATCATACTTCTGATGACATGCTGATTTCTATTGCATCGATAGACTATTTGTATAGAGCACATCTGACACACACCCCTCTTGTACACTGTATTTACATGCACTCACTTCATGTAGCCTCTGCTTGTATCTGCATCTGATGTATATATTTGGACTGATGTATTTGAATTGAACTCTTTGTTTTCAGATGCCTTCATGGTCAGGTCAGCCGCAGGCTAGGCCATCCGGGCCTCATTGGGGAGCTGGGCCATCTGGGCCTTTTCACGGGGCGGGGTCATCTCGGCCTTCCCGAGGAGCTGGGCCATCTAGGCCTTTTCGAGGAGCTCGAGGGGGGCCTGTCCGCAGACGCAGGGCTCACGTTGTGGAGGTGGAGCCTGATGAGGAGGAGGAGGATGCTGAGGAGGAGGAGGAGGCTACCGATCGTCAGTTCGAGACGTCTGTCGGGGAGGAAGAGAAGGAGGCTGAGGGGGATCCTGAGGATGACAGCTCCGACTCAGATGGTGGTGTGGAGATTATCCCGCAGAAGAGGATGAGGCGTGCTTCTCGTTCCCGCTCCCGAGGACTTTGATGCTGTTGTTTCCTGCTTTATTTTTCTTTTTACTAGTAGTTTGTAGCACTTTGCACATTGTTAGGTAGTTTTATTTTTTTTGTAAAACTTGTACCTTTGTTTGTTGTAAAACATGATGAAATGAAATAGCTTTTGAAAAGGTGTTTGTATTTTTAGCATCGTATCGCATCAATTTATTTCGCACAAAAATGAAATTGAATGGTAATGCGCATTGTGTAATCACCAAGTCAGGTAGTGAACCGACGCAACAAACTAAGCAACTCAACTTACTAAGATATAACAGAATCTTTAGCAAGTTTACAACTCGATAAACAAAATGCAACAACGCAAATAAACAAGACTTTAACAAAGATTGCTTAAACAGAGAGCAATGACTCAAAAACACAAAACACGTCCGCTCGACAAACAACTCGATAAGCAAAACAACAACTCGATAATCAAAACACAACAACAACAGAGTGTTCTTCTAACAATCTGAGCATCGGAACGCATCCGAAACGGAGGGAGATGAAGGCCTCTGACTTTCCCGTTGCATGGAAATACTTGGAACTCTCCCTCGAAGGATAAAACAGGGCCAGGGAGATACACTGCAGCATTGCCAACCATCCCTGGGAGCCGGCCGGCCATTTTTGGTGGAGAGAGACAGCTGGCCGGCCATTTCTGAAAAAGTAAATGGCTGGCCAGCCAGAAAAAGTGGCTGGCCGGCCATTCAGTTCTGCAGCCACCAGATTTTTGACACGTGTCTCTGTGAATAGTGTTTTTCCTTCTATAAAAGCCTCAACTTCGGGAACATTCATTTCATCTTAGTTTTAGGCAAAGATGGAGGCGTTTCTCGCAGAAAATATCACATCTTGGATCTCTTCTCTAGACGGCTCAGAAAAGCTGAATTTCCGGGGTTTCGGCTTGAATGCACTATTCACGCTAAGCCGTACTCCACTACATCTCCCTTTTCTCCATGCTGCGGCAAGGTTCTGGAATCCAGTGACGCATGTTTTTAGCTTCAGCGGCCAAGAGATGTGCCCCACTTTCAAAGATTTTCAGGTTTTGATGGAGTCTGAATGCTCTGAAGTAATCTTGCCGCAGCTCCGTTTTGGCCATGCTCAGGCTTTAGGGCGGATGTGTGGGCTCACAGCGCATGACGCTCGGTCTTTGATCTGCAGTGGGGAATTGGACATCCTCGGCTTGATCCATCGTTTTTCCGACGCCGGTGACCGCAGCAACCATTATTGGCAGGGTTTTCGGCAACACGCCCTCTGCTTATGTTTGTTGTCTCACTTTCTGCTTTCCTCGGGCTTCGGCGGGGCTAGCATTCGCCTGATTGAAGTCGCCCAAGGTTTGAGAGAAGGAAAGAGCTGTATTGCCATGACCTTGGCCAAGACATTGATGGGCTTAGATTCTGTCTATCGCCGGGAGGCAACTAGGTTCGCCGGGAGTCCACTGCTGCTGCAGGTAATGTTTCCCACCCGACCTCACATATATATATTTGCTCACATCACTCGGCCCTCAGGCTCGGTTTTTCTCACAAAACCCTTGTCTTACTTTTCTCTCATCGTACATCTCTCTATTCTTTATTCTCTCATTTTCCATCCCTCCCCTAGGTATGGTTAATGGATAAGTTGCAGGTTGTGGACTCTTGCCCCGTTTATTCAGCTCGAGGCTACTTCTTTCGGCAGCGCCTAGTCAATGCTCTTGACGAAAGGTGGTGGTTCGATTGGATGTGCAATTTGTCCGGAGACGGCATTGCTTGGCGTTGTTCTTGGCTTAACCTCCCGGCAATGAGCTACAGTATGTCTCGGCTGATTGGGATCCAACTGATTGGTCTAACCCATTGTGTATTCTATTTTCCGTTCCGGTTCCTGCGTCAGTTTGGCCATGATCAGACCTGCCCACCGGAGGGGATTGAGTATCCAGCTGCTTTCCCGATCCGGGGTGCACAGCTTGCCCGATATGCCACGGCATGGAGGACGAGAGAGCTCCTGGCCCCTGCTTCTTCTTTCAGTTGCACTTTGTCCGATGAGTGCGTGGATTGGCTCAATGAGGAGGCACAGGTTGGGCCTAGTTTGGCATCAGATGCTCCGTCCAGCTCTGGGAGGGGACGCGGAGATACTTGATTCAACTATGCCTCAAATTTATTGCTTATTTAGCATTTTCAAGTTTTCTTTATGAATGTACTAAAAAGCAACCCCGATTGTATGCAAGAGCAGGAGAACTCAGTTTTTGAAATCAATGAAATTGAAAGTTATGGTACTGAAAATTTTCCGTTTTTGGTCCAAAAATGGTCTTAGTCGTAAAAAGATTAATTTGAACAAAGTCAACTTTTATTAAAACTTTTCAAAACTATTTTCGATGTGGATCAGAATTGGACACGCCGGAGATCTGTCACTGAAATGCACAACCCCAGATCCCTGCAACTGGAAAGTTGCCCCTAGTCTGAAGGACAATGCGGCACTGCAAAGCAACGGAAAGTTGCCCCTTGTCTGAGTAACTTTGCATCGTCGCGGCAACGGAAAGCTGCCCCTAGTCTGAACAGCACTGTACCGGAGATCGTGATAAATGCTGATGGATAAAGATGACTGAGATGATCAAAATGGACAGAGTTGATCGGGGAAAAGTTTATAGCTGAACTTCGAGGTGAAGTTGCCTACGTATCCCAAAGATGGGAATCAAGCCTTATGTAGTTCAGGCTAAGGTTCACTCGAGTATTTTCACTCTCCTTTTGCGCTCTAACTTTTGCCAAGGCCGCCCTTTGCGGGTTTTCAACCTTGCGAGCTCAGTTTTTATATTTTCTAATTTTTTGTGCCCTGAATTTTGCCTAGGTCGCCCTTTCGGGTTTTCGGCCTAGCGAGCCTCTCAAGGATAGTATTTCTTCAACTTGTCCATATTGATCGGTTGTGAGAACTCCAAGCCATCTAGATCCATTAGAACCACAGCTCCACCTGACCAGATAGCTTTGATAATGTAAGGACCAGTCCAATTGGGTTTGAACTTGCCCCTTGGGTCGTGGATGGGAGCTCGGTTGTCTTTGAGCACCAAATCTCCTTCTTTCAGATTCCTAGACTTAACCTTCTTGTTGAAAGCCCGGGCAATTCTGCGTTGATAACCTTGAATGTGGTACAGTGCTTTCAGTCTTCTTTCATCAAAGAGCATGAGTTCTTCGAATCTGCTTTGCTGCCAATCTGCTTCGGCTATCCGGCATTCAGCCAACACTCGTAACGACGGAACCTCAATCTCAATGGGTAGAACAGCCTCCATTCCATAGACCAATGCATATGGAGTTGCTCCAGTGGAAGTTCTGATTGAAGTCCTGTAGCCCCACAGAGCAAATGGCAGCTTGTCTGGCCAATCTCGATAGGTTTCCACCATCTTCTGTAGTATATGCTTGATATTCTTGTTGGCGGCCTCAACCGCTCCGTTGGTCTACGGCCGGTATGTAGATGACTTATGAAAAGCCACATTGTATTTCTCCAACAAGTCTATCACTTCTTTCTTGAAGTGGGAACCATTATCTGAAATTATCTCGTTTGGCACCCCGTAGTGACAGATGATGTTGTTCCTGATGAACTTTGCGACATGCGATGCCTTCAACACCGCGTATGATTGGGCCTCGACCCACTTTGTGAAATAATCTATCGCTACTAGGATAAACTCATGCCCGTTGGACCCCTTCAGGGTAACAGCTCCGATCACATCGATTCCCCAGACTGAAAAAGGCCATGGGGAAGTCATGTTGTATAGTTTTGACGGCGGGATGTTCATGCGGTTCGCATGAATTTGACACTTGTGGCATCGCCGAACAAAGCTAATACAATCCTCCTCCATGGTTGACCAGTAGTAGCCCTGTCTGAGGATCTTTCTGGCCAGCATTACTCCATTCATGTGTGCACCGCACTCCCCCCCATGGATGGCTTCCATCAGGCGTTTTGACTCTTCAGCTTCGACACAGAGCTTATGCATTCCCAGATGACCCCTTTTGTACAGCTTACCCCCGCAGATGATAAACTGAGCAGCCATTCTCCTGACAGCCCTCTTATCTTTGGCATTTGCCCCTAGTGGATATGTCTCCTTTTCCAAGAAGTTCCAGATGTCGTAGTACCAGGGGTTACCGTCTCGAACCTCATCTATGGCGGAAATTGACTCGTATGCTGGCGTAAACTTTTGATCAATAATGACTGGACGCATCCGGACTCCGGACGGAATGTCTATCATAGAAGATAGAGTTGCTAGTGAATCTGCAAACCTGTTGTTCTCTCTTACGAGGTGGGTGAAATTTAGCTTCTCAAACCGAGGAATTAGCAGATCCAAGGTTTGGTGGTAGATTATCATCCTTTCCTCCTTGACTTTCCAATCTCCTTTTGCTTGAGACACAACAAGGTTCGAGTCCCCAATGACGTCCAGCCGTTTTGCCCCTAATTCCAGGGCTGCTTCCAGGCCAGCAATACATGCCTCATACTCTGCTTCGTTGTTGGAAACCTTGAACCGGAGCTTGAATGCTAAAGGAATACGGGAATCGTTAGGCGCTATCAGCAACACCCCTATCCCATACCCATACTGGTTTGACGCTCCGTCAAAGTACATCGTCCAAGTTTCATCTTCGACGTGTAGAATAGCTTCATCTGGGAATATATACTCAACCGCTTCATCCCCCTCAACCGGGTGGTCGGCAAGGAACTCCGCTACCGCTCTCCCTTTTACTGACTTGCGCGTTATATACTTCAAATCAAATTCGGAGAGCAACAGCAGCCAACGAGCTAGCCTACCCGTAAGTGCTGGTTTCTCGAAGAGATATTTGATGGGATCCAAACGCGAAACCAACATTACAGAGTGGGCTAACAGGTAGTGCCGCAGCTTCCTGGTTGCCCATACCAAGGCCAAACAAGCCTTCTCCAGCGGTGTATAGCGGGTCTCGTAATCCAGCATCTTTTTGCTCAGATAGTAGATGGCTCTTTCCACTTTGTCTTCTGACTCCTGCACGAGCATGCAGCCCATGGTAGTCTCAGTTACCGAAAGGTACAATATCAACGGTCTCCCCAGCTCTGGCGGCGACAACACGGGCGGGTTCTGTAGATACTCTTTGATCTGCTCAAAAGCTGCTTGACATCGGCCGTCCCATTGGAATTTCTTTCCTTTCTTCAGGAGGCCAAAAAGTGGTTCACAAGTCAAGGTTAATTTAGAAATAAATCGTCTTATGAATTGCACTTTACCCAGAAAGCCTCGCACCTCCTTTTCAGTCCTTGGTGGTGGCATTTCTAAGATGGCCTTGATTTTGGAAGGGTCGACCTCGATGCCCCTTTGTGTGATCAGAAACCCTAGCATATTCCCTGCTGTAACACCAAACGTGCATTTCTGGGGATTCAGTCGCAGCCGAAACTCTTTGATCCTTTGAAAGAATTTTTGTAAGGCGGTGTAGTGGCCCTCTCTATCTTTGGACTTGACAATCATGTCGTCCACATACACCTCGACCTCCTTATGGATCATATCATGCAATATTGTAGTTGCTGCCCGTTGATACGTAGCTCCAGCATTTTTCAACCCGAATGGCATCACTCTATAACAATATGTCCCCCACGGGGTAGTGAACGCAGTCTTCTCCCGATCTTCGGGTGCCATTACTATCTGGTTATAGCCTGAGAAACCATCCATAAACGAAAGCAAGGCATGTCCTGCCGTGAAGTCCACCAATTCATCGATGTGCGGCAAAGGGAAGTCGTCTTTCGGACTGGCCTTGTTCAAATCTCTGAAGTCTACAGAGACCCGAATTCTGCCGTCCTTCTTTGGCACCGGAACTATGTTGGCCAACCAAGTTGGATATTCAGATACCAGCAGGAACCCTGCGTCAATTTGCTTGGTGACCTCTTCCTTGATTTTGAGAGCCCAGTCCGGGCGAATCCTTCTGAGTTTCTGTTTGACAGGGCGGGCCTCTGGATCAAGAGGGATCCGGTGCTGTACAATCTCAGGATCGATTCCAGGCATGTCTTCATAGGACCACGCGAAAACATCTTTGAAATCTTTTAATAAAGCGACTAAGCGCTCGCGCTCCTCTGAAGACAACGTGGACCCGATCTGGACCAGCCGCGGGTCCTTCTCAGTACCAACATTCACAGTAGTGATTTCATCCATTAAAGGTTTAACAAATCTTTCCTGCTCTTGATCAATTAATCGTTGCAAAACTGGGGGAATTTCTTCCTCGCTGTTTTCATCAAAATTTTGAAAATCCTGATTTAAGCAATAAATCAAAGGCACAGAAAAATACTCGGAAACCACATCCACATCATTCTCATTAAATACTTCCAAGCCGTCAGATTCCTCTGTTACAACAGACTCAAAAGAAAATGAAAAAGACGACCTAGACAGGACTGTGGCATCCGGGTTATCACCCCCAGGAATACTGGACTCAGACTCAGTCGAGCTGGAATCTGATTCCGACGCACAAGATTCGGTAGAATTAGATTCCGGCTCACTACCTGACCCGGAACTGCTAGATAAAAAGCCTTCTTCATACTGCCAGATGAGAGAAGGTGCGATAGATGCATCCAAGATCGGCGCTGGAAAGCCCGCAGCTATTTCATCTCTAATCACAGAAACCGAAGAGTTATCCCCCAAGCACTCTTGGCCGATCGGAGGATCTGATAGTAGACTCGCCAGTGCTACCCCCATTTCAAGCTCTGTGCTCTCAGGATCCACTGCTTCACATTGCTCAACCTCAGTTGGTGGGTCTGTCTGTGCTTCGGCAACGTCATCCCCACATAATTGTATGTCGAAGAATATTTCAAAACCAGGCACGCGCGTCCCCTCCGCGTTTAGCCATGGCTCCGAGAAGCCGCAGAATGGAAAATCTTCCCCCTCCCGGACGAAACGTCCGTTTAGAGTACCCCAGATGGGCCTGTGCATTAAATCAAATGGCTTCCCGGCCTTCTTCGCTCTGGCCCTGCCGGCCATTTCCTTTCCTTTCCTTACCCAGTCTTCTTTGGTGGGCAGATAACCCAGTCCAAAGGCGTGAGGGTTGTGTGGCACTTCGGCCAACACTGAGACGCCCTTCCGGCCACTTCTCCCTAATCCCATCCCAGGGGTATGTTTTAGTTTGTTCATGAGGTAGATAGATTGTGCACTAACATACATGCCCTCATTCACAGCCATGACGTTCTGAACCACTTGAGCCTCGGCCAAAGTAAACCCCGACAAAAACACATCCTCCGTGCCGTGCTCAATCTCCAAGACAGGTGTAGACACCTCCGGCGGCGGATGGATTGATGAATTCCCAAAAACTATCGCTACCCCTTTCCCGTGGGGGTACTTTAGCATCTGATGTAGAGTGGAAGAGACTGCTTTGACCTGGTGCAACCACGGTCGCCCCAAAAGTAGGTTAAAGGTTGCGGGAACGTCCAAGATATGAAATTCAATGCTGTGTTGCCCTGGACCAACCTTGGTTTGAATTTTAACAGTCCCCATCACCTCTCTGCTGGTATTATCGTATGCTCTGATCACTTGGGTGGTTGGGACGAAATCCGCGGGTTTTAAACCGATTGCATATGCCGTTCTGGTCGGGCAGACATTAATCGCAGACCCGGTATCAACAAGTACCACCGGTATCCACTTATCTCTACATTCCACAGAAATATAGAGAGGTTTGTTATGGTTTGTGCCCTCAGGCGGTAGCTCCTTGTCCGAAAAGGTTAATGCCGGGGAACCTCCTCCCGGAAAAACCAGCCCAACCAGCTGTTCAGGCGTGGTGTCTATGGAGAGTTTGGACTTGTCCATAGCAGATAGGACAGCTTCTCTGTGCACTCGTGATGCCATTAGCAGTCCCCAGATGGAGATGTCTGCTTGTATCTTTTTTAACTGTTTCAGCACAGCTTCATCTTCAATCTGCTTCTCCTTCTGTCTCTCCGCTTCTCTATCTTTCCCGGATGCCTCGGGTTGGTCCAGGTGTGGGGGTTTGAAGTACCGCCCACTTCTTGTCATATGATCCACTTCATCAAGATACCAAGTATCATCCGGCTGGTTATTCCCCCAATCTTCATCCGTGTGGGCAAGACACAAATCGTCATCTTCCCACCACATTCCACTGGCAGCCAACAGACACCTGTCTGGCTCCGGTCCACTCGCACTCTCAGTGCTCTCTATCCATATACTCGCAGCATTGTCTGTCCTCGTGCACACGGCACTTACGGTTCCCTCAGGGCCTTTCGCCTTCCTGGCTCTCTCAGTAGCCTCAAACTTTTCTTGTTCCAGCTGCGTCAGTACAGCTGTTTGTTCAACAGTTTCCACATCCATAATGCCCACATCCCGAGCGGAATTCTTAACACCGGCGCTCTCCGGCGGTACAACTTGATTTTCGGCCGTTCCGGCCACAACTGATATTTCTGCCCCTGCCGGGCTCTGTTCTGATTGGGCTTCCCCCACTGCATCCGGTTGATCTTCGAGCCATCCAGTGGCCTCCTCTGATCCTTCGTAATCATACCAATTAATCGACGCATCCCCCAGTTCCTGGTCCTCGAGAAATTGCAAGTTAGCAAAGTCATCCTCTACGGCTGTCAGCTCATCTGCCCATAGCCCAGATCCATCCCCCCGGATCATGCATAGTTCTCCTGTCTCTGGAAATTCTACACTTAGCCCAATTCGGCTCGTTGATAGGATGTACTTGCTTGGATCATAGGCTCCCCCAACAAAATTCTGCCCAGTTTCAGATTCAACAATCTCATTTCCTCCCAAAATCTGCCCTGTTCCGTCTTCGACGGTCACCACCACCGGTTCTGGTTGGGTTTTGGAGATGTCCACCATGCACAAGAAATCAGTGCAATCGGGGAGGAACACCTCCGACTTGGGTAGGTGGGTGGGCGTAATATAGATGCTAGGATCGTAAGATGCGACCCCAGTCTGGATAAAGTTAATTCTTTTGGGAGGAGGAGCTTGGTTATGTGGTGGGAGAGGGTTGGTTGTGACATTGGGTTGATCTGGAGGTGCGATTACCTGTTTGTCAATAAGATCTTGGATCTCATGACGCAATCTGTAACAACGGTCGGTATCATGACCGTGTTGTTGGTGGTACGCACAGTACTTTGACGGGTCATATGAGGGGGGGAGTGGATTCGGCAATGGCTTTGGTTCTAGGGGTTTTAAATGATTTTTTCTGATCAGTATTCCCAGAACTTTGGTCAGAGGCACATATAGTGGGGTAAAGGTTCTTTGGCCTCGTGGTTGGAATCGGCTGTTGGCTTGTGTGTTGCTTCCGGACGCGCCGGAAAAGGGTGTGGCGGTCATGGGCCTTGGAGGGGGAGGGGGAGTGGTGGTGACCATACCAACTTCCGAGGCTCTCGTATTTGCAGCGCCGCTCGGGCCCGCATTGTTGTTACGGTTAAACGTCCTCCTCGGTTGTTCTCTATCGTGGTCAAACAGACCTTGTTTCATTGCGTCTTCGATTTGCACCCCCATATCATGTAAATCTGCGAAAGTAGGAAAGGGGACTACAATCATTCTCAGCATCAGTTTCGGGTGGAGATTGCGCACAATCATCCGGATTTGATCTTTGTCCGTGGGCCTTAAAGTCATTGTTAACGCCTTTGCCCTTCATCGGATCACAAAGTCCGAGAAAGATTCCTTGGGCTCTTGCCTCGTCGTTTCAAGATCACGGGTTGTGACCTCGATCTGAGTGTTGTATAAATACTGCATGACAAAGGCCTCAGCCATTTCGTCCCAATTCTTCTTCACTTCATCTTGTAATCTTGCGTACCAATGGGAGGCCACACCCGATAGGGTTCGGCCGAATAGTGAGAGCTTCTGTGGTCGTGTAAGGCCCATTGGCCGCAAGACATCCGCAAACAATCGGATGTGGACCATGGGGTCGCCAGTCCCGTCAAAACGGTCGATTTGTGGCATTTTGAACCTATCGGGGAGTGTTACGGCCTCCTCGGTATATCCATCTCCGATATCCGGCATGGCCTTGACCCCTTGGGATTTCTTAAAAAGCTTCTCCAGTTTGCTCAACTTCAGAGCTGTGTGATCAACCTCGACCTCGAATGGAGAGTCCGGGTGATTGGATGTATGGACCTTGGACAGTTGTGGTGGAAGCGGGGGCGGAGCCGGCCCCGTTGGAAGACTCGTGTCCTCTTGTAAAATTTGGACAGTTGGTAGAGTATTCTGGGTATTCGGAAGAATATTCTGAACAACAAGTGCCTGCTCAGGTATTGGGGCTCCTGCCGGAGGAGGGATTTGTTATGAAGGAGACGCTGTATTCTGTTGTTGCAGTCTGGCAATCAGCTCAGCCTGCTGGGCCATGACTGTGGCCTGCTGTTTGGAGAATTCCGCTTGACGGGCGGCATCATCGTGCATTTGCTTCATACTCTCCTGCATCTGGCGCATCAAAGCCTCCATCCCTGATGTATTCGGTTGATCCATCTGTCTAACCGGTATGTCTATTTCTATAGCAGTAATTGAGACCTCAGTCCTGTAGTCCTCTGATAAAGTAATCCACTGTTCTGACAACCTCTGTTCTGACGTACTGCGCCTTTTTGGCTTCTTTCTGGTAACAGGGGGTAGAGAACGGAACACTGGCTGTCCGTCGATTAGATCCTCAGATCGGTGGAGTCGACGACCTCGTGTCCAAGGAGCTTGGGGAATGCCTATTGGGTTGGAAGCAATCGTGCTAAAACTGACCTAGCAAAAGATAAATAAAGCGAAAAGGAAATAAATAAACAGATAAACGGACAGCATAACAGCTTAAAATAAAATGCAAGACACACAGTCGGGCATAATCAACACACAGTCAATAAGCTGAAATACACACTGGCCTCAAACACTGATTATTATCCCTGTATCACTGTTCCCTGAAACAGAATCTGATATCCGCAGATAACTCGTTCGCAAATACTGGCTGATGCCCGCAGGCCGGATACCCATAATACTGAACTGATGCCCGCAGGCCTAATTGTTGAAACTCATGTACTAAACTGATGCCCGCAGGCCTGATACTTGTACTCATATATTGATCTGATGCCCGCAGGCCTGATACTGACAATACTGAACTGATGCCCGCAGGCTTGATACCCAAACTCATATACTGATACATGCATTCCTGTAGAGACGCACTCTAAAGCACATAACAGATAAGTGAGAGCCAAAACACCCCTATGTTGGGGTAGGGTTTCCCTGTCCTATTGTGTCAGGAGCTAGGGTTTCATTACGCACACAGCGGTTTCAAACAACCTATAAACGGGTAAACAACCTGTCCTAATTTGGAATGGTCACTATGGATCCGAATATGCACTAGGTCGAATGGTCAAAAAGGGTGCCCCGGTAAAACCGGGGTTTGTGTTCCCATACTGGCAGAGCCCACAACCGGTCAGCCTTATGGTCATGCCTTGACAAGACAAGCCTCCGGCAAACCGTTCAAGAATAGCAGATGGCAAACACGGTGTCCTAGGCGCACCAATGCAAATGCAATGCAAAGAAACACACAAGTGTAGTCAAAAACAGATATCACGAGTTCGAGTCAAGTTCTCTAAATCCCCAGCAGAGTCGCCAGAAACTGTAACAAGCCCGCGGGGGACCTCGCTACAGCTCGGACTCGACTTTGTAGTCACGGTTCCTAATCTGAACCAAAGAGTCCAAATCTGGCAAATCGTTTTTAGAAAACAGATTTTTTTGAAAGAAGTGCCAAACATGGACTGCTTTGCCAGATACAGAGTCGCCACCTAAATATTTTATTTTGGGAAATTTAAGAAACCCTGACTCGGTGCCAAAAGGCCACGTGTCCGTCATCACCAAAGTTGCCTCGGCTCGGGAACTTGGGTACGATTGGGGAAGGTCACTTCGTGAGCACCCTCGCTCGCCCGGTCATAGACCGGCCTCTACTAACCATGATATCAATTTTTGGAAAACATTGTGAGTTCGTATTCCAGTTATTAGCCTAGGTTACTATGCGATGCTCACAACATATAAATATAGACCGGGTCGCCCAAATTAGAATGAAACATTTCATGCTTGTTTTTGAAAATGGTTTGCTACCCGCAGGTAGGCTTGAAACATTTGATGATTTATCCCAATTCAGATAACCCAACCTTCATCCACAGGCATTCAGGCAGTTATATCAGATAAGCACATAGCCTCATGGTAAGCATGCTATTCATGGCAGCTCTCACACGCATGCAAGGATGCTAAAGAATAAAACTCACCGAGTACTCCAAGCCAAAATAGAAATTCATTAGAAATTATGCATGATCCTAACTATACAGAAATGCCTAATGCAACACATGCAAAATGCAATTATAGCAGGCTCGGCTATTCTAAGATGATATATGAAATGTTACAACTACCATACATTCAACTTGGAATTGAAAGTACGATGCAGTTAGTATGATGCGCCGAGCCCAGTGCATGCAATACAGATGAATGATGCAAACATGCTGTCATACTGTATGCTAATTTAAACATGCCCTAATCTAACCATCGTAAGCGGATAAATAAAATGGAGAAAGACGTGGGGTTGGAAGACATACATCACACTCACCCACACTTATTACAGTCATGCCCTCGCGCAGAGGGTCCGAATAAATATACAGTCCCAATATTACAGTCCCGAATAAAAAATATTACAGTCCAAAAATATTACAAAATTCTAATTAATTAAAGAATTAACTAAGAAAGCAAATAAAACTGGCGTGCAGGCCAGGGACTGCCTTGCTTCTGATGGATGATGCATGTCCGGATTGTCTTGCGCGGAAATCCACCGGAATGCCCCAATTAGCCTCTGTTTACACCTGTTCTTGAAATGCGTGCCAAGCCCCAAAAGGTTGTTGATTCCTGATTTTGCCGCAACAGAGACCAGGAAAGGGGCATAGCAATGTATTTGCACAGATATATGCATGTCTCGACCCTCGTGCCACCAATCACGCATACCGAGGCATGATGGCCGAGGAGTCGAAATGAACAACTCAATATAGGATGAATGCACATGAAACTACAGCTAAAACCTAACTCCATCATGGATAATCAGGAGTGTCGGTGACTGGGGGAATTGAGACGCATTCCGTCACTCGGAGTACGAAATGTACCTCGTTTCCCGTGCCCGGACTAACTCCTATTCCGGACATGATGCAATATGCATGATATGCGTGAAATGCAGCTAAGATACAATCCTAACATACACAATGCTATGGAATGACATGCCTTGAAATACGTGCACACGGGCGCGCAAATCGAGAAAATGGCAGAATGCTATGAAAATGAGGTGCCTCGAAGTGCATGCACACGGGCACGCAAACCGAGGCGATGATATGTGTCTCGAAATGCGTGCACGCGGGCACGCAAACCGAGACGATGATATGTGTCTCGAAATATGTGCACGCGGGCACGCAAACCGAGGCGATGATATGTGTCTCGAAATGCGTGCACGCGGGCACGCAAACCGAGGCGATGATATGTGTCTCGAAATGCGTGTACGCGGGCACGCAAACCGAGACGATGATATGTGTCTCGAAATACGTGCATGCGGGCACGCAAACCGAGGCGATGATATGTGTCTCGAAATGCGTGCACGTGGGCACGCAAACTGAGGTGACGATATGATGTGATGAAATGACATGGAAATGACAAATGGGCTTATACCAACATGAGTGAGCCTCAGCCACACTCACATAGGATGCCTGCGGGTAAAAAAAAGGAGTGTCTCGAAATGCATGCACACGGGCACGCAAACCGAGGCGATGCGAAAGCGATGCGAATGACATGGAAAATGCAACATGGACTTATACTAACATGAGAGAGCCTCAGCCGCACTCGCATGAGATGCCGATGGCAGAAAATGAAGTGCCTCGAAATGCGTGCACACGGGCACGCAAACCGAGGCGATGCTAAAATGTGATGAAATATGGCAAAAATGATATGCAAGCATACTAATGGAATTTCAGCACTAAAATATGGGGGAAAACAGTCCCGAAATGAAGCGAAATGACATGAAATGCAAGGAAATGTCCCGAAATGCAACATTAGGCACCCGAAATGGCCTATAGCTATGCCAAACATGCACAATATGGACATGCAATGCAAAGACAGAAGCTAGACAGTCCCAAAAGATGCACTTTCACAGTTATAAACATGGCCAAATAGCAAGTATAGGTAGGGGAAAAATAGCATGCAAGGGTAGGGGCCAAAAGAGGGGTAATGAAGCAAGTGGTATAAGCAAAACTCAAACTGAAAAATTTCCTTCTACAACACTGAAGAGGGACCAAAAATATGAACATTTACAGTATATGGAAGACCTCAAATCAGTATACAAATATGCCAAAAATGATGCAAGACAAGGCTCAAAAGGTGCTATAACATGAAGTATATAAAATAATCACCAAACAGAAAAAAAGTGTGAATGAAACATGAATTATAGGCCAAAATAAGGCCACTTTTAGTTCGGACCAAGGGCCAAAAACAGAAGCAAAGAGGGCTATCAATTTATGCAAAAATGGGGCCAAATAGGGGATATAACTACAAGTGACACATGGAAGCACCAAACAATGTTGAGCCCTTCTCCAATGTTGAAGAGGGACTCAAAATAAGCCTTATATCAGTTTATAACATGCTCAAAAACAGATTTTTCATGGGCCAAAAATAGCATGCAAAACTATGACATACAAGAGGATCAATGAAGCAAGTATATTATGGAGGGCTCAAACAGGGTTGAGCCCTTAATGAGAAGTGAATATGAGCTCAAAAGATGGCCCTTTTCAGTTAGGGCCGGAGCTTGAAACCAAAAAGAAGTGAGGCTTAGAAATAGATCAAGAGAAAGGGTCAAAAGGGTAAAAGTGTTACTTACCCTTGAAGATTCAAACTTTTGTTGCTTTTTGGATGGATTTGCAGCTTCTTTAGCCTTCAAGAATCCTTCCTTGTTGCTGGAAATGAGATGGTGGTGGTAGAGCTTGGTGGTGTAGAAGGAATAATGGTTAGGGACTTAGGGTTTTTTCAAGAGTTGAGAAGGAAGAAGATGGAGTTGGCTATGGAAGCTTGAAGGACAGTTTTTCTAACCCTTGCAAAGGAGGCCACCAGCTGGTTATAAGGGTTCAAAAAGGGGTGTAAAGGTGGGGGAGAAGGAGAGCAAAACTCCCCCACAAAATATCCCCCGGATACAGAAAATATCTGGGGGATATTGCCCCACAGCTGTAAAGTGCACAGTGCGAGGAACACGGCCGGCCTCTTACTTTTGCTGGAGGTGGCCGGCCGGCCACACCCCCTAGCCGGCCGGCTAGGGGTCAAAAGGGTCAATGTGATTTTCTGGCCGGCCAGCTACTGGGGAGGTACTCCTATGTGTGTACAACACAACCATGTGGTTAAAATTCCAAGAAAGTGGGTCCAAGGGGTTCAACATTGGCTCGGAAAGAGGGGGTCAAAAGGGTCAAGTTGAATTACTGGCCGGTCACCAACTTTTAGTGGCCTCTCATGTGTGTAGATCACAGATATGTGGTTCAAAGTTCAAGAAAAAGAGTCCAAGGGGTTCAACATTAGCCCGGAAGAAAGGGGTCAAAAGGGTCAGGTGACCTTAATGGCCGGCCACCAACTTTTAGTGGCCTCTCAAGTGTGTAGATCACAGATATGTGGTTGAAAGTTGGCAACACTAGCTCCAAGGTATTCAACATTAGCCCGGAAGTGCGAAAAACGGGCGCCGGGAGGCTCCGGAAGAGAGATAACTGGTTGCTGCAACAATTGCTGGCCTCCCACCCTTCAGTGACCTTCCCTGTGATAAAACAGAGGTACCTGCCAAAAATGAACAAAAACCGTTGCAAAACGAATGCTCGGGGACCAAAACACGCAGTTCGGGATCCCGAAAATGGGCTGTTAAACACTGAAAGTGGCGTTCGGCCACGAAGTGGGTTTCTCAGCCCCCAGTGTCCCTCAAAAGGGATGAAATAAGATGTATGCCAAAAATCAGAGCAATAGGAGATGGTTAAGCGGTCCCGAACCGAGGCACACAGCCTGACGGCTCTGAAAACCGGGAACCGGACTCCGAAATGGGTAAAATGGCCTACGGCCACCAAATGTAGCCTACGGACATTAAGAGATGGTCTACGGGACCTCTCCCTCCCCTCAGGAAAAGAAACAGAGAAAACCGAGTCTGGTTCGCAAACCGAGACAAGGTACAGAAGAGGGTTCGGAAGTCCGGAGGCGGGGCTCGCAGCCGCGACTCTGAGGCCTCTGAACAAGCACAACATGCAACATCACCAAGCGCTCAATCGGTGACGTCTGAGTCTTAAGGTTGGTCAAAAATGGGGTGTCTACAGGTAGTTATATATCTTGTTGACATCCTTTAATTCTCTATGTTTGAGTTTTAGGATGTGTTGGGCGTGTTTCGAACTGGTAGGATGAGTTTTGGTCTTTAGTGTTGTTGCCCAGGTTTTTGGTGTTACGCTCGAGCGGTTGATTCTGCGCTCGAGCGGAGTTCGTTTCTTAGTGGTACGCTCGAGCGGGTATTCTTGCGCTCGAGCGGAGTTTTCACACTTCCAGTATCTGTGCCTCTGTAAAACTTCTGCAGATGTGTTTTTCATGCTCAAGCGGGTTTCCTTACGCTCGACTGGGTCACGCTCGAGCGGATCTGTTGACGCTCGAGCGGGGTGTTCATTGTCTGCGAAAGTTCTGAGAGGGGGTAATCTACGCTCGAGTGAACTGGTTTTCGCGCTCGAGCGGATGTATTTTGTTCTTGTGTCTTGGCGCTCGAGCGGACCTTCTTGCGCTTGAGCGGGTCCAGTTTTTGTGCTTGACGCTCGAACGTTCTATTCTCCACTCGAGCGGATCATGCGTATATCAGTTGGCAGCTGTGCATTTTTAAATCACATTTCAACATCCTTTCTCTCTCCTACTTTTCTGAAAAAGGCATTTGAGAGCTTCTCTCACTAAAACTCAACTTCTCTCTAAGTATTGATCTAGTAGGAGTGATTTCCTCACCTTTGGCCTTTACAAAAGTTGTGTTGATCGTCGAGGGTTACGTTTTGATCCGAACATATTGAGTTTTGGAGCACTTTGAGTTTCATCATCTTCTCCCTTTGAGCTACGAATTTGAGGTAGGGATATCCTACTCCTCCTTATGAGTTTTGTCATCGAATTTTAGCATTTTGATAGGTTGGGGGTTGTTGGGTATTTTTGAGAAAGTTTGGGTCTTTGTGTAATTTTACAAAAGATGGGGTTGTTTGTTATATGTAAACCTATATGCATGTTTGATAAAGAGAAATGAGGCTAATGTTGAACTATTGAAGAAAATGGAACCTTAGTGTTGTTATGTAGATTTGGGTAAAGCCCTAATTACATTGATAAATTAATTTGTACAAGAAATTTTGGGAATTGAGAAATTGAATAGGAAGTATTCAAATTAGAAAGGTATGGGGTTAAAGGGTGTAATTGGACTCACTTATCGCTCACCTAGTTAAACTATTGATAATATATCAAATTGATGCATTTATTTCCTATTTAGAAATAAATGTATTGGACTATCGGTGGAGGATAGTCTTGATTGTTGTAGGCAATGTATGATGATTAGGCAATCTAAAGCTAATCTATTGAGTATGCTAATGAACATGACAATTGGTTCACTACATCAAAATTTGGTATTGATAGGTTAAATTTGTACATGATAATTGTTTATATGCATTGTATTGTATGGGAGGAGAACGGGGCTGTACTCCACGGTTTATTGGAAGAACGGGGCTGAACCTCTAAACCGAATCCTGTGACAGTGATACAGCACTACAATGTGTATCAGGCTGCGAATTTGAAGTGTTTTCTTGTGACAGTGATACAGCACTACAATGTGTATCAGGCTGCAAATTAGAAGTGTTTGTTTGATTTGATATAGCACTAAAATGTATATCATTACCATTTGTGAAGTATGTGGTTGTTTGCTGATTTGATATAGCACTAAAATGTATATCATTATTATTCGTGAAATATGGAATTGTTTGTTTGATTTGATATAGCACTAAAATGTATATCGTTGAGAAATATGGAAATGTTCTGTTAAACTTAGATATGACACCAACATGTATATCCATCATGAATTTTGAAAGTGTTCTAGTGGGGAATTAAGATCTCATCAAATGATTTGGCCAGGGCACTAAGCCTTGTTTTCAAACTCTAAGGTGAATAAGAAACGGAAAGTGAATTGTAACACGGACACGAATGTCATGAAATAGTAATGTGAGGTAAACGAGTGCACAAGTATTGACCATCTATCAACTGCTAATCTTTTAGTCATTGTTTATAGTTGGTTTAGTGCATTTCTACTGGGCTATGGCTCACCCTATATAGGACACCATTTTCAAGTACAGGAAGCATTCTACCTCCAAGGACATAGCTTGAGAGGCTAGAAGCAGGCAGACGTTTGTGGTTGGGTTATCTTTTGTTTTATTACATGTAATTTCAAGCCAAGGGCTTAATATGTATTTGAGTTAGTACTCTCCTCTTTGTAACCAAGTGTTAACTTGGAAAACTATAAGCCTGTAGGGCATTTGCTTTTGTTGTTAACATGTAATGCTTTTGTAAAGAATTACTCTGATGAATATGATGATGTTCATCTCTTATATCAATGCATGTCTAAATTAATGGGATTAATGTTATTTTTTTGGGGGGCGTGACAAATTCAGAAACCACTATACCTTAACGATCTATTTGGAAATTAAATAAAAAATGATGTTGAATAGAAAAGAAACTTGAATAAAAAAGGAAGTTGAACAAAAATAAAAAAGGAAGTTGCAGAAAATTAAAAATGGAAGTTCATTCAAGAAACCACTATACCTTAACGATCTATTTCGAAATTAAATAAAAAAGAAAGTTGAATAGAAAAGTAAAATGAATAAAAATGGAAGTTGAAGAAAACGAAAAATGAAAGTTGCATGAAATTAAAAATGGAAGTTCAATCCAGAAACCACTATACCTTAATGACCTATTTGGAAATTAAATAAAAAAGGTAGTCGAATAGAAAAGTAACTTCAATAAAAATAGAAGTGGAATAAAAATAAAAATAGAAGTTGCAGAAAATTAAAAATGGAAGTTCATTCAAGAAACCACTATACCTTAACGATCTATTTGGAAATTAAATAAAAAAGGAAGTTGAATAGAAAAGTAAATTGAATAAAAATGGAAGTTGAATAAAAAAAAATGAAAATTGTAGAAAATAAAAATGAAAGTTTTTTCAAAAAAGCACTATACCTTAACGATCTATTTCGAAATTAAATAAAAAAGGAAGTTTAATAGAAAAGTAAATTGAATAAAAATGGAAGTTGAATAAAAATAAAAATGAAAGTTGCATAAAATTATAAATGGAAGTTCAATCCGGAAACCACTATACCTTAACGATCTATTTGGAAATTAAATAAAAAATGATGTTGAATAGAAAAGAAACTTGAATAAAAAAGGAAGTTGAAAAAAAATAAAAAAGGAAGTTGCAGAAAATTAAAAATGGAAGTTCATTCAAGAAATCACTATACCTTGACGATCTATTTCGAAATTAAATAAAAAAGCAAGTTGAATAGAAAAATAAATTGAATAAAAATGGAAGTTAAAGAAAAAGAAAAATGAAAGTTGCATGAAATTATAAATGGAAATTCATTCCAGAAACCACTATATCTTAACGACCTATTTAGAAATTAAATAAAAAAGGAAGTAGAATAGAAAAGTAACTTCAGTAAAAATAGAAGCAGAATAAAAATAAAAATGAAAGTTGCATAAAATTGGAAATGGAAGTTCAATCCAGAAACCACTATGCCTTAACGATCTATTTGGAAATTAAATAAAAAAGGAAGTTGAATAGAAAAGAAACTTGAATAAAAAAGGAGGTTGAACAAAAATAAAAATGGAAGTTGCAGAAAATTAAAAATGGAAGTTCATTCAAGAAACCACTATACCTTAACGATCTATTTGGAAATTTAATAAAAAAGCAAGTTGAATAGAAAAGTAAATTGATTAAAAATGGAAGTTGCATGAAATTAAAAATGAAAGTTCATTCCAGAAACCACTATACCTTAATGATCTATTTGGAAATTTAATAAAAAAGCAAGTTGAATAGAAAAGTAAATTGATTAAAAATGGAAGTTGCATGAAATTAAAAATGAAAATTTATTCCAGAAACCACTATATCTTAACGATCTATTTGGAAATTAAATAAAAAAGAAGTTGAATAGAAAAGTAAACTGAATAAAAATAGAAGTTGAATAAAAATAAAAATGAAAGTTGCAGAAAATTAAAAATGGAAGTTCATTCAAGAAACCACTATACCTTAACGATCTATTTGGAAATTAAATAAAAAAGGAAGTAAAATAGAAAAATAACTGAATAAAAATGGAAGTTGAATAAAAATAAAAATGAAAGTTGCATAAAATTAAAAATGGAAGTTCATTCCAGAAACCACTATACCTTAACGATCTATTTGGAAATTAAATAAAAAAAGAAGTTGAATAGAAAAGTAACTTCAATAAAAATAGAAGTTGAATAAAAATAAAAATGGAAGTTGCAGAAAATTAAAAATGGAAGTTCATTCAAGAAACCACTATACCTTAACGATCTATTTGGAAATTAAGTAAAAAATGAAGTCGAGTAGAAAAGACACTTGGATAAAAATGGAAGTTAAAAAAAAAGAAAAATGGAAGTTGCAGAAAATTAAAAATGGAAGTTCATTCAAGAAACCACTATACCTTAACGATCTATTTGGAAATTAAATAAAAAAGGAAGTTTAATAGAAAAGTAAATTGAATAAAAATGAAAGTTGAATAAAAATAAAAATGAAAGTTGCGTAAAATTAAAAATGGAAGTTCTGTTACGCCCTCAAAATAATAACATTAAACCCATCCATATAGAGACATGCATTGATGCATAAAAGTCCATATTCATCTATTCATCAGAGTATTTCATTACAAAAGTATTACATGTTTACAGCAAAAGCAAATGCCCTACAGGCTTACAGTTTTCCAAGTTAACACTTGGATACAAAGAGACTGCTGACTTAATTACACATTATGTCCTTGGCTTAAATCTATATGTAATACAATCAAGGAAAATAAGGCAACAAAAGTATGTCTGCCTCTAGCCTCCGAAGCTATGTCCTCAGAGGTGGCATGCTACCTGTGCCTTAAAATGATGTTCCCATATAGGGTGAGCCACAGCCCAGTTGAAATATACTAAACCGGATATGAACAATGCCTAAAAGATTAGCAACTGATAGATGGTCAATACTTACACTTCCATTTACATCTTATTACAGTTCCATGACAGTCAAGTCTATGTTACAATTCACTTTCCATTTCTTATTCAACTTTGAGTTTGAAAACAAGGCTCAGTACTCTGGCCAAAACATTTGATGAGATTATAGTTCATCACAGGAACACTTTCGAAATTCAAGGTGGATACACATTATGGTGTTGTATCAATAACACATAAACTACTTCCATACTTCGCAAATGATGATGATATACATTTTAGTGCTATATCAAATCAAACAAACTTTTCAATAGATAAGCATATGAGTTATATCAATACTATAACAGATAAGCATATGAGTTATATCAATACTATAACAGATAAGCATATGAGCTGTATCAACGTTCCAATAGATAAGCATATGAGCTGTATCAACACTTCAATAGATAAGCATATGAGTTGTATCATCACTACAATGGGCGAGCATATGAGCTGCATCCCCAGGTCCATCCCCCATCTTCCCTTAACCATTAACCGGTTTAGAGGTACATCCCCCATCTTTCCCTAAACCGTGGAGTACATCCCCCATCTCCTCCCATACACAAGTAATGCATATAAACACAGAATCACATACGCAATCAATCAATACAAAAAGTTAATGTATTCTGTCAACTGTTTACACAAAATACATATAAACACATTGGCCATATGCACAATCAACCAACACATAAAGTTAATGTATTCTATCAACCGTCCTACTCATGACACATCCGATTGATTAGTTTTAGTTTGCCTAATCATCATGCATTGTCTACAACAATCAACACTACCCTCCACCGGTAGCCCAGAGCAATTATTTCTAAACAGGAAATAAATGCACAAATGGATAGTATATCAACATTTCAATTAGGTCAGCAATAAGTGATTTAACTACACCCTTTAGTCCCATACATTCCCAATTTCAACATTTCCAATTCAATTCCTCGTTTCCTTTAATCAATTATATACATCAATTAATTAAAACAATTAAGGCAAATTACCTTAATTAACAAAACAACTCTAAGGTTCCACTTTCATCCACAATCCATCATCCAACTCATTCCCCTTTTTACCAAACTTGCATATAGGTTTATTCCAAACAAAACCCCAATTTTTTGTAAAATTACACAAAAGGCCCAAACTTTCTCAAATCTACCCAACAACACCCAACATAACAAAATGCTAAAATTTAAAGACAAAATCCATAAGGAGGAGTAGGATATCCCTACCTCAAAAGATGATACTCAACGGAGAAGACGAAGAAACTCAACGTGCTCCAAAACTCAATATTTTCGGATCAAAAGATAGCCCTCGACGATCAACACAACTTTAACAAAGGCCGAAGAGAAGGAGGACACTCTAACTTGATCAAACCCTAGAGAGAAGGGAGTTTCTAGAGAGAGAGGCTCTCAAAAATGGTTTTAGAAAAAGTAAGAGAGAGAAAGAAAAGTGAAAAGTGATTTAAAATCACCCAGCGGATAACTCATATACGCACGACCCGCTCGAGCGGAGAATATAACGCTCGAGCGTTAAGCACAAATATCTGGTACCGCTCGAGCGTAAGGATGACCGCTCGAGTGCCAAGAAACAAAAGCAAAACACATCCGCTCGAGCGTGAAGAACCAGTCCGCTCAAGTGCAGATTTTCATCTCCCAGAACTTTTTAGAAAAAGAACCACCCGCTCGAGCGCCAACAATCCCGCTCGAGCACGACTCGCTCGAGCGCAAGAAACCCGCTCGAGCGTAGAAAACACACCTGCAGAAGTTCTGCAGGGCCACGAAATACTGGAAGTGTGTAAACCCCGCTCGAGCTTAAAAAGACCCGATCAAGCGGACAACCAAAAACCAAACTCCGCTCGAGCGCAGAATGATCCGTTCGAGCGTAAAACCAAAATCCAGGGCAACAACACTAGAGACCAAAACTCAAACCACCTGTTCGAAACATGCCCAACACATCCTAAAACTCAAACACTAAGAGTAAAGGATAGAAACAAGAATAAGACGACAACACAACCACAGAACCGAGTCCGGATTACAGTTAAACAACCAAGGGAAAAAATCGGGATCGCTATAAGTTCAATCCATAAACCATTTTACCTTAACGATCTATTTGGAAATTAAATAAAAAAGGAAGTTGAATAGAAAAATAACTTGAATAAAAATGGAAGTTGAATAAAAATTAAAATGGAAGTTGCCGAAAATAAAAAATGGAAGTTCATTCAAGAAACCACTATACCATAATGATCTATTTGGAAATTAAATAAAAAAGCAAGTTTAATAGAAAAGTAAATCGAATAAAAATGGAAGTTGAATAAAAATAAAAATGAAAGTTGCATAAAATTAAAAATGGATGTTCAATCCAGAAACCACTATACCTTAACGATCTATTTGGAAATTAAATAAAAAAGGAAGTTGAATAGAAAAGAAACTTGAATAAAAAAAGAAGTTGAATAAAAATAAAAATGGAAGTTGCAGAAAATTAAAAATGGAAGTTCATTCAAGAAACCACTATACCTTAACGATCTATTTGGAAATTAAATAAAAAAGGAAGTTGAGTAGAAAAGACACTTGAATAAAAATGGAAGTTAAATAAAAATAAAAATGGAAGTTGTAGAAAATTAAAAATGGAAGTTCATTAAAGAAACCACTATACCTTAACGATCTATTTGGAAATTAAATAAAAAAGGAAGTTGAATAGAAAAGTAACTTCAATAAAAATAGAAGTTGAATAAAAATAAAAATGAAAGTTGCATAAAATTGGAATTGGAAGTTCAATCCAGAAACCACTATACCTTAACGATCTATTTGGAAATTAAATAAAAACGGAATTTGAATAGAAAAGAAATGTAGAGACCCTAATTTTTGGTAATTACACATGAAACCCTGAGCCTTAGTTTAATAGCATTTTAGCACCTAGTTTCGTAAAAGTCTGCAAAATGGCCTAATAAAGAATAATTTTCCTGTATATTATCAAAATTAAACCGAGAACACCACTTTATAATTGGAAATACCCTAAAACTTGGTTTTTATTTATTTACCTCTTAGTTTATAAATTAATTCATACATTTTATTTTTATTTTTATTTTTGTTTTTGTTGTTCTTTTATTTATTATTTATTTGAATATAATATTATTTATTTGAATATGTACATAGGTGTCACAAATAATATTTTGGTGGGAATTGATTGAAAAACAAAATAAAAAAATATCTAGATATTTTATGCTTCCTTAGTCATTAAGCTAAGACCAAGCTTATTTCCTATAAATTGAGAGCCTTGTCTCAATTCCACACACACACACACATACCAGCAGCCAAGGAGAGGGTGAGAGAAGGAGAGTGTGATTAAAGGGAAGTAGAGAAGAAGAAGAAAAGAAAATGAAGAAAATGGTACCTTCTTGAGTCAAGGTAAGAACACTTCTTCCCCTTGTCTTCTCCAATTCTTTCACCATCCCATCCTATTGTTAGATGCCCTCTTGTGTTGCATGTTAATGGGAAATAGGGTTTTTGATGTATAAAATAGTGTGGGTTTGATTTAGTGACTTTGTCTTGCAAATTTGTCAAATTAGGCACTGCTGCAATTTCTCTAATTTAAAAGAAATATCAAATTTATTTATTTCTTAATTCTGAATTTAGTGTGAGATATTTGTTGTGTTTAGAGCTTGTGGTAATTTTATTAGCCCCTAATTGTGTGTTTTTAGGGCTTGGATACCTTCTTTAAATATCTGGTCCGGAGTCTCTGAAAAATAGCCCACTTCTTGCAATTTTATAAAATTCCAGAAAAATCATCTCAGGTTGGTTCTTCTATACAAATTTAGGATTTTGAGTCCTCTTTTCAATGGAATTTATTTGGGTGAAAATCATTGGGTAGATTGAGAGGAAAGCTAGTTTTCCCAACGGATGACAAACCTGGACAGGTTTTCGAATTTAGCTTGTAGATGAATTTCTGGAGGTGCTATGCACATTCTGTGAATTGGAATTGAAACTAGACAGGTTAATTATTATTTCTGTGCAATTTCAGGCCCTAATTTGACCTAGAAGTATTTTTCCCAAAGCACTCTTGTTAGACCTGCAGAACTGAACAATGCTGGAAATGGTGTTTTGTTTTGTTGTTCGTCTCTAAGTGTTTTAAAGCATGCCTAATGTTATTTGCTTGCCTTACCATACCTATGTACGATTATCATGGGCTATATTTCATTTCTTATGTTTGTCTCATGCTCTTTTATATTACTGAATTACCGAATGTGACTAGCTTGCTTGGCAAAAGATCTAATAAATGGGAAAATGGGAAATGGAAAGGGGTTGGTAATGGGTGACGTTCACCCTTGTGCTTCAGAATGATTTATGTAATAAACATGTGAATGGAATTAAAACCAAATGAGTTAAGTCCTGTACAAGCGGTCTAAGCGAGCCCCTAGGTTGACACGGATGTATTCAGACTCTATGTGGTGGTTTCAGGGTGTAAGCGAGCCCTTTGGTATGGTATGTGCAGGGTGTAAGCGAGCCCTAGGCACGATTTGGTATGGTATGTGCAGGGTGTAAGCGAGCCCTAGGCACGATTTGGGTGTAAGCGAGCCCACTTGTTTGGCCGTCCCTTTTGAGGTCCATCAATGTCATTGACCGGTAAATAACTGGGAGGTGGGCATAGATGGTAAGGTCTGTAAAGCAGCAAAAGGGGGAGTTTTGAATAGTCCGGTGTTCAATCCTTGTGGTTGGGTAGAAGGATCTCTTTGGGGGATTCTAGTCGTCTAGTCTAACTACTAATTCATAGAACCTTGTTGTAATATTGTAAGTTATGTTACCCAATTTGTTTTGTGTATGGTTGATTGGTTGATAGAAGATATGGGGGGTGTGTGTGGTTTTACCGCTCATGGCGTGTCATGCCAGGTGATGAAGCAGTTTACAATGGTGAAGGTTATTTTGAAGGCAAATATGATGAAGTGTTGGAGTTGTGGTTCATTTGAAGACTTAGACTAGTTGTTTTTTTTTTTTCTTTTGACTTTTGGTTTGGCAATGTTTTGGTAATCCTATAATGAAACATAAACGAATTACCAGTGATATTAACTCTAGTTATATATGTATAATAAGATGTTTTGGTTATCTATCCTACTTGTGTTGTATTACTGTATGTATTTAACGGCCCGAAAGTTGGGGCGTTACAAGAAACTTGAATAAAAAAGGAAGTTGAACAAAAATAAAAATGGAAGTTGCAGAAAATAAAAAATGAAAGTTCATTCAAGAAACCACTATACCTTAAGGATCTATTTGGAAATTAAATAAAAAAGGAAGTTGAGTAGAAAAGACACTTGAATAAAAATGGAAGTTGAATAGAAAAGTAAATTCAATAAAAATAGAAGTTGAATAAAAATAAAAATGGAAGTTGAATAAAAATAAAATTGGAGGTTGCAGAAAATTAAAAATGGAAGTTCATTCAAGAAACCACTATACCTCAACGATCTATTTGGAAATTAAATAAAAAAGCATGTTGAATAGAAAAGTAAATTGAATAAAAATGGAAGTTCAAGAAAAAGAAAAATGAAAGTTGCATGAAATTAAAAATGGAAGTTCATTCAAGAAACCGCTATACCTTAACGATCTATTTGGAAATTAAATAAAAAAGCAAGCTGAATAGAAAAGTAAATTGAATAAAAATGGATGTTGAAGAAAAAGAAAAATGAAAGTTGCATAAAATTAAAAATGGAAGTTCATTCCAGAAACCACTATACCTTAACGATCTATTTGGAAATTAAATAAAAAAGCAAGCTGAATAGAAAAGTAAATTGAATAAAAATGGATGTTGAAGAAAAAGAAAAATGAAAGTTGCATAAAATTAAAAATGGAAGTTCATTCCAGAAACCACTATACCTTAACGATCTATTTGGAAATTAAATAAAAAAGGAATTTGAATAGAAAAGTAACTTCAATAAAAATAGAAGTTAAATAAAAATAAAAATGGAAGTTGCAGAAAATTAAAAATGGAAGTTCATTCACGAAACCACTATACCTTAACGATCTATTTGGAAATTAAATAAAAAAGGAAGTTGAATAGAAAAGAAACTTGAATAAAAAAGGAAGTTGAAAAAAATAAAAATGGAAGTTGCAGAAAATTAAAAATGGGAGTTCATTCAAGAATCCACTATACCTTAACGATCCATTGTGAAATTAAATAAAAAAGGAAGTAAAAAAGAAAAATAACTTGAATAAAAATGGAAGTTGAATAAAAATGAAAGTTGCATAAAATTAAACATGGAAGTTCAATCCAGAAACCACTATATCTTAACGATCTATTTAGAAAATAAATAAAAAAGCAAGCTGAATAGAAAAGTAAATTGAATAAAAATAGAAGGTGAAGAAAAAGAAAAATGAAAGTTGTATGAAATTAAAAATGGAAGATCATTCCAGAAACCACTATACCTTAACGATTTATTTGGAAATTAAATAAAAAAGGAAGTTGAATAGAAATGAAACTTGAATAAAAAAGAAAGCTGAAAAAAAATAAAAATGGAAGTTGTAGAAAATTAAAAACGGAAGTTCATTCAAGAAACCACTATACCTTAACGATCTATTTGGAAATTAAATAAAAAAGAAAGTAAAATAGAAAAATAACTTGAATAAAAATGGAAGTTGAATGAAAATAAAAATGAAAGTTGCGTAAAATTAAAAATGGAAGTTCAATCCAGAAACCACTATACCTTAATGATCTATTGGGAAATTAAATAAAAAAGCAAGTTGAATAGAAAAGTAAATTGAATAAAAATGGAAGTTGAAGAAAAAGAAAAATGAAAGTTGCATGAAATTAAAAATGGAAGTTCATTCAAGAAACCACTATACCTTAACGATCTATTTGGAAACTAAATAAAAAAAGAAAGCTAAATAGAAAAGTAAATTGAATTAAAATGGAAGTTGAAGAAAAACAAAAATGGAAGTTGCAGAAAATTAAAAAAGGAAGTTCATTCTAGAAACCACTATACCTTAACGACCTATTTGGAAATTAAATGAAAAAGCAAGTTGAATAGAAAAGTAAATTGAATAAAAATGGAAGTTGAAGAAAAAGAAAAATGAAAGTTGCATGAAATTAAAAATGAAAGTTCATTCAAGAAAGCACTATACCTTAACGATCTGTTTGGAAACTAAATAAAAAAAGCAAGCTAAATAGAAAAGCAAATTGAATAAAAATGAAAGTCGAAGAAAAACAAAAATGAAAGTTGCATGAAATTAAAAATGGAAGTTCATTCCAGAAGCCACTATACCTTAACGATCTATTTGGAAATTAAATAAAAAAGGAAGTTGAATAGAAAAGTAACTTCAATAAAAATAGAAGTTGAATAAAAATAAAAATGGAAGTTGCAGAAAATTAAAAATGGAAGTTCATTCAAGAAACCACTATACCTTAACGATCTATTTGGAAATTAAATAAAAAAGGAAGCTGAATAGAAAAGAAACTTGAATAAAAAAAGAAGTTGAAAAAAAATAAAAATGGAAGTGGCAGAAAATTAAAAATGGAAGTTAATTCAAGGAACCACTATACCTTAACGATCTATTTGAAAAATCAATAAAAAAAGGAAGTTCAATAGAAAAATAACTTGAATAAAAATAGAAGTTGAATAAAAATAAAAATAGAAGTTACAAAAATTAAAAATGGAAGTTCATTCAAGAAACCACTATACCTTAACGATCTATTTGGAAATTAAATAAAAAAGGAAGTTGAATAGAAAAGTAAACTGAATAAAAAAGGAGGTTGAAAAAAAATAGAAATGGAAGTTGCAGAAAATTAAAAATGGAAGTTCATTCAAGAAACCACTATACCTTAACGATCCACTGGGAAATTAAATAAAAAAAGGAAGTAAAATGGAAAAATTTCTTGAATAAAAATGGAAGTTGCATAAAATTAAAAATAGAAGTTCAATCCAAAAACCACTATACCCTAACGATCTATTTGGAAATTAAATAAAAAAAGCAAGCTGAATAGAAAAGTAAATTGAATAAAAATGGAAGTTGAATAAAATGAAAAATGAAAGTTGCATTAAATTACAAATGGAAGTTCATTCCAGAAACCACTATACCTTAACGATCTATTTGGAAATTAAATAAAAAAGGAAGGTGATTAGAAAAGAAACTTGAATAAAAAAGGAAGTAGAAAAAAAATAAAAATGGAAGTTGCAGAAAATTAAAAATGGAAGTTCATTCAAGAAACCATTATACCTTAACGATCTATTTGGAAATTAAATAAAAAAGCAAGTTGAATAGAAAAGTAAATTGAATAAAAATGGAAGTTGAAGAAAAAGAAAAATGAAAGTTGCATGAAATTATAAATGGAAGTTCATTCAAGAAACCACTATACCTTAACGATCTATTTGGAAACTAAATAAAAAGCAAGCTGAACAGAAAAGTAAATTGAATAAAAATGAAAGTTGAAGAAAAAGAAAAATGAAA
Organism: Camellia sinensis; assembly: GCF_055761805.1. Classification (NCBI taxonomy): domain Eukaryota; kingdom Viridiplantae; phylum Streptophyta; class Magnoliopsida; order Ericales; family Theaceae; genus Camellia; species Camellia sinensis. The sequence continues at coordinate 6,429,771 of NC_138962.1, read as the reverse complement.
GTTGCACGAAATTAAAAATGGAAGTTCATTTCAGAAGCCACTATACCTTAACGATCTATTTGGAAATTAAATAAAAAAGGAAGTTGAATAGAAAAGTCACTTCAATAAAAATAGAAGTTGAATAAAAATATAAATGGAAGTTGCAGAAAAATAAAAATGGAAGTTCATTCAAGAAACCACTATACCTTAACGATCTTTTTGGAAATTAAATAAAAAAGGAAGCTGAATAGAAAAGAAACTTGAATAAAAAAGGAAGTTGAAAAAAAATAAAAATGGAAGTTGCAGAAAATTAAAAATGGAAGTTCATTCAAGAAACCACTATACCTAAACGATCTATTTGGAAAATAAATAAAAAAAGAAGTTGAATAGAAAAATAACTTGAATAAAAATAGAAGTTGAATAAAAAAGAAAAATAGAAGTTGCAGAAAATTAAAAATGGAAGATCATTCAAGAAACCACTATACCTTAACTGTAACGCCCTCAAAATAACAACATTAAACCCATCAATAGAGACATGCATTGATACATATAAAAGTCCCACATTCTTCCATTTATCAGAGTTTCATTACAAAAAGTATTACATGTTAACGACAAAAGCAAGTGCCCTAAAGGCTTACAGCTTTCCAAGTTAACACTTGGTTACAACATAAGAGTACTAACTCAATTACACATTAAGCCCTTGGCTTGAATTTACATGTAATACATCAAAAATAAGACAACGAAAGTGTGTCCGCCTCTAGCCTCCCAAGCTACGTCCTTGGAGGTGGCATGCTACCTGTACCTGAAAATGATAATCCCATATAGGGTGAGCCACAGCCCAGTAGAAATACACTAAACCAACCATGAACAATGACTAAAAGATTAGCAATTGATAGATGGCCAACACTGATGCATCCACATAAATCACATTTTATGTCATACGACTTATGAGTCCAAGTTACTTTTTCATTTTTCCTTTTTCAACAGATAAGCATATTAGCTCTATCATCATCTCAACAGATATGTATAAAAACTATATCCCACATTCACAGATAAGCATATAAGCTATATCCACATTCTCAACAGATATGTATAACAACTATATCCCACATTCACAGATAAGCATATAAGCTGTATCTACACTTCACAAAGATAAGCATATGAGCTCTATCTTCACTTCTCTAGACAAGCATATGAGCTGTATCTACGGAGTTCATCCCCTATCTTCTCCCAACACTATCCGGTTTAGAGGTACATCCCCCATCTTCCCCTAAACCGCGGAGTACATCCCCCATCTCCTCCTCTACACATAATGTATACAAACACATTGGTTCTATATGCAATCACTCAATACATACAGTTAACGTATTCTATCAACCGTCAAATTCCATGACACCTTCTATTGATTAGTTTTCGTTTGCCTAATCATCATGCATTGTCTACAACAATCACGACTATCCTCCACCGATAGCCCAAAGCGGTTATTTCTAAACAGAAAATAAATGCACAAATGGATATTCAATCAACATTTCAATTCGGTGAGTGATAAATAATTCAACTACACCCTTTAACCCCATGCATTCCCAATCCCAACAATTCCGTTTCATTTCATTTCCTCATTTCTCACAATTAATTATCTCAATTAATCAAACAATGTAATTAGGTCATTTTCCATAATTAACATTACAACCCTTAAGGTCCCTTTTTCATCAATGATTCAACATTTATTCCATTTCTCTATGCCAAACATGCATCTAGGTTTATTATAAATAAAACCCCAACTTTTGTAAAATAACACAAAAGCCCCAAACTTTCACAAAATTACCAAACCAACCCCAACATCTCAAAATACTAAAATTTAAAGACAAAATCCATAGAGAGGAGTAGGATATCCCTACCTCAATTCCGGAGCCCCAAGGGAGAAGATGACAAAACCCAACGTGCTCCAAATCCCGAAATTTTCAAATTAAAATGTAGCCCTCGACGATCAACAATTTTTTTGTAGAGGCCAAAGATGAGCAAATCACTCCTACTAGATCAAAACCTAGAGAGAAGGTAGAGTTCTAGAGTGAGAGGCTCAACAATGGTGTTTTTGGAAAAGTAGGAGAGAGAAGAGAAAGTGAAAAAGTGATTTGAAAAGTCAAAACTCGGAACTTAAACCCAGTAGCCCCGCTCGAGCGTCAGACTCCCCGCTCGAGCGTCACTCACAGACTCCCGCTCGAGCGTCAACAATCCCGCTCGAGCGGCGGATACACACTCCCAGAACTTTTACAGAACCAGGTCTCCGCTCGAGCTTCCAACTCCCCGCTCGAGCGTCACTCACACAATCCCGCTCGAGCGGCCAATCCCAAGCTCGAGCGTCCAACACTGCACAGGAAATACTGGATGGGTGAAACTCCCGCTCGAGCGGACAGGTCAAAATCTGGGCAACTAGTTTTGGTTTCTAAACTCAACCAACCTGTAACAAACCTGCCCACACATCTTATAACCCAAATACAAAGTAAAAAGATGAAAACAAGATAATAATCAACTACCAACATCCACGGATACATGTACGGATCACTGTACAACAAGGGCAAACCCGGGATAAAAGAAAAATGAATAAAAATGGAAGTTGAAGAAAAAGAAAAATTAAAGTTGCATAAAATTAAAAATGGAAGTTCAATCCAGAAAACACTATACCTTAACGATCTATTTGGAAATTAAATAAAAAAGAAAGCTGATTAGAAAAGTAAATTGAATAAAAATGGAAGTTGAAGAAAAAAAAAATGAAAGTTGCATGAAATTATAAATGGAAGTTCATTCAAGAAACCACAATACCTTAACGATCTATTTGGAAACTAAATAAAAAAGCAAGCTGAAACGAAAAGTAAATTGAATAAAAATGAAAGTTGAAGAAAAAGAAAAATGAAAGTTGCATGAAATTAAAAATGGAAGTTCATTCCAGAAGCCACTATACCTTAACGATCTATTTGTTAATTAAATAAAAAAAAGGAAGTTGAATAGAAAACTAACTTGAATAAAAATAGAAGTTGAATAACAATAAAAATGGAAGTTGCAGAAAATTAAAAATGGAAGTTCATTCAAGAAACCACTATACCTTAACGATCTATTTGAAAATTAAATAAAAAAGCATGTAAAATAGAAAAATAATTTGAATAAAAATGGAAGTTGAATAAAAATAAAAATGAAAGTTGCATAAAATTAAAAATGGAAGTTCATTCCAGAAACGACCATACCTTAACGATCTATTTGGAAATTAAATAAAAAAAAAAGTTGAATAGAAAAGAAACATGAATAAAAAAGGAGGTTGAAAAAAAAATGGAAGTTGCAGAAAATTAAAAATGGAAGTTCATTCAAGAAACCACTATCCCTTAATGATCTATTTGGAAATTAAATAAAAAAGGAAGTAAAATAGAAAAATAAATTGAATAAAAATGGAAGTTGAAGAAAAAGAAAAATGAAAGTTGCATGAAATTAAAAATGGAAGTTCATTTAAGAAACCACAATACCTTAACGATCTATTTGGAAACTAAATAAAAAACAAGTTGAACAGAAAAGTAAATTGAATAAAAATGAAAGTTTAAGAAAAAGAAAAATGAAAGTTTCATGGAATTAAAAATGGAAGTTCATTCCAGAAACCACTATACCTTAACGACCTATTTGGAAATTAAATAAAAAAGGAAGTTGATTAGAAAAGAAACTTGAATAAAAAAGCAAGTAGAAAAAAAATAAAAGTGGAAGTTGCAGAAAATTAAAAATGGAAGTTCATTCAAGAAACCACTATACCTTGACGATCTATTTGGAAATTAAATAAAAAAGCAAGTTGAATAGAAAAGTAAATTGAATAAAAATGGAAGTTGAAGAAAAAGAAAAATGAAAGTACCATGAAATTAAAAATGGAAGTTCATTCAAGAAACCACTATACCTTAACGATCTATTTGGAAACTAAAAAAAAAGCAAGCTGAATAGAAAAGTAAATTGAATAAAAATGAAAGTTGCACGAAATTAAAAATGAAAGTTCATTCCAGAAACCACTATACCTTAACGATCTATTTGGAAATTAAATAAAAAAGGAAGTTGAATAGAAAAGTAACTTCAATAAAAATAGAAGTTGAATAAAAATAAAAATAGAAGTTGTAAAAAATTAAAAATGGAAGTTCATTCAAGAAACCACTATACCTTAACGATCTATTTAAAAATTAAATAAAAAAGGAAGCTGAATAGAAAAGAAACTTGAATAAAAAAGGAAGTGGAAAAAAAATAAAAATGGAAGTTGCAGAAAATTAAAAATGGAAGTTCATTCAAGAAACCACTATACCTTAATGATCTATTTGAAAAATAAATAAAAAAGGAAGTTGAATAGAAAAATAAAGTGAATAAAAATAGAAGTTGCAGAAAATTAAAAATGGAAGTTCATTCAAGAAACCACTATATCTTAACGATCTATTTGGAAATTAAATAAAAAAAGGAAGTTGAATAGAAAAATAACTTGAATAAAAATAGAAGTTGAATAAAAATAAATATAGAAGTTGCAGAAAATTAAAAATGGAAGTTCATTCCAGAAACCACTATACCTTAACGATCTATTTGGAAATTAAATAAAAAAGGAACTTGAATAGAAAAGTAACTTCAATAAAAATAGATGTTGAATAAAAATAAAAATAGAAGTTGCAGAAAATTAAAAATGGAAGTTCATTCAAGAAACCACTATACCTTAACGATCTATTTGGAAATTAAATAAAAAAGGAAGCAGAATAGAAAAGAAACTTGAATAAAAAAGGAAGTTGAAAAAAAATAAAAATGGAAGTTGCAGAGAATTAAAAATGAAAGTTCATTCAAGAAACCACTATACCTTAATGATCTATTTGAAAAATAAATAAAAAAGGAAGTTGAATAGAAAAACAAAGTGAATAAAAATAGAAGTTGAATAAAAATAAAAATAGAAGTTGCAGAAAATTAAAAATGGAAGTTCATTCAAGAAACCACTATACCTTACCGATCTATTTGGAAATTAAATAAAAAAGGAAGTTGAATAGAAAAATAACTTGAATAAAAATAGAAGTTGAATAAAAATAAATATAGAAGTTGCAGAAAATTAAAAATGGAAGTTCATTCAAGAAACCACTATACCTTAACGATCTATTTGGAAATTAAATAAAAAAGCAAGTGGAATAGAACAGTAAATTGAATAAAAATGGAAGTTGAAGAAAATGAAAAATGAAAGTTGCGTGAAATTAAAAATGGAAGTTCATTCCAGAAACCACTATACCTTAATGATCTATATGGAAAATGAATAAAAAATGAAGTTGAATAGAAAAATAACCTGAATAAAAATAGAAGTTTAATAAAAATAAAAATAGAAGTTGCAGAAAATTAAAAATGGAAGTTCATTAAAGAAACCACTATACATTAACGATCTATTTGGAAATTAAATAAAAAAGGAAGTTGAAGAGAAAAGAAACATGAATAAAAAAGGACGTTGAAAAAAAATAAAAATGGAAGTCGCTGAAAATTAAAAATGGAAGTTCATTGAAGAAACCACTATACCTTAACGATCTATTGGGAAATTAAATAAAAAATGAAGTAAAATAAAAAATTACTTGAATAAAAATGGAAGTTGAATGAAAACAAAAATGAAAGTTGTGTATAATTAAAAATGGAAGTTCAATCCAGAAACCACTATACTTTAACGATCTATGTGAAAATTAAATAAAAAAGCAAGCTGAACAGAAAAGTAAATTGAATAAAAATGGAAGTTGAAGAAAAAGAAAAATGAAAGTTGCATGAAATTAAAAATGGAAGTTCAATCTAGAAACCACTGTACCTTAACGATCTATTTGGAAATTAAACAAAAAAGCAAGTCGAATAGAAAAGTAAATTGAATAACAATGGAAGTTGAAGAAAAAGAAAAATGAAAGTTGGATGAAATTAAAATTGGAAGTTCATTCCAGAAAACACAATATCTTAACGATCTATTTGGAAATTAAATAAAAAAGGAAGTTGAATAGAAAAGCAATTTCAATAAAAATAGAAGTTGAATAAAAATAAAATCGGAAGTTGCAGAAAATTAAAAATGGAAGTTCAATCAAGAAACCACTATACCTTAACGATCCATTTGGAAATTAAATAAAAAAGGATGTAAAATAGAAAAATAACTTGAATAAAAATGGAAGTTGAATAATAATAAAAATGAAAGTTGCATAAAATTAAAAATGGAAGTTCAATCTAGAAACCACTATACCTTGACGATCTGTTTGGAAATTAAATAAAAAAGCAAGCTGAATGGAAAAGTAAATTGAATAAAAAAGGAAGGTGAAGAAAAAGAAAAATGAAAGTTGCATGAAATTAAAAATGGAAGTTCATTCCAGAAACCGCTATACCTTAACGATCTATTTGGAAATTAAATAAAAAAGGAAGTTGAATAGAAATGAAACTTGAATAAAAAAGGAAGTTGAAAAAAAATAAAAATGGAAGTTACAAGAAATTAAAAATGGAAGTTCATTCAAGAAAAAACTATACCTTACCGATCTATTTGCAAATTAAATAAAAAAGCAAGTTGAATAGAAAAGTAAATTGAATAAAAATGGAAGTTGAAGAAAAAGAAAAATGAAAGTTCCATGAAATTAGGAATGGAAGTTCATTCAACAAACCACTATACCTTAACTATCTATTTGGAAACAAAATAAAAAAGCAAGCTGAAGAGAAAAGTAAATTGAATAAAAATGAAAGTTGCACGAAATTAAAAATGAAAGTTCATTTTCGAGGCCACTACACCTTAACGATCTATTTGGAAATAAAATAAAAAAGGAACTTGAATAGAAAAGCAACTTCAATAAAAATAGACGTTGAATAAAAATAAAAATAGAAGTTGCAGAAAATTAAAAATGGAAGTTCATTGAAAAAACCACTACACCTTAACGATCTATTTGGAAATTAAAAAAAAAAAAGCGAAGCTGAATAGAAAAGAAACTTGAATAAAAAAGGAAGTTGAAAAAAATTAAAAATGGAAGTTGCAGAAAATTAAAAATGGAAGTTCATTCAAGAAACCACTATACCTTAATGATCTATTTGAAAAATAAATAAAAAAGGAAGTTGAATAGAAAATTAAACTGAATAAAAATAGAAGTTGAATAAAAATAAAAATAGAAGTTGCAGAAAATTAAAAATGGAAGTTCATTCAAGAAACCACTATACCTTAACGATCTATTTGGAATTTAAATAGAAAAGGAAGTTTAATAGAAAAATAACTTGAATAAAAATAGAAGTTGAATAAAAATGAAAATAGAAATTGCAGAAAATTGAAAATGGAAGTTCATTCAAGAAACCACTATACCTATACGATCTATTTGGAAATTAAATAAAAAAGGAAGCTGAATAAAAAAGAAGCTTGAATATAAAAAGAAATTGAAAAAAAATAAAAATGGAAGTTGCAGAAAATTAAAAATGGAAGTTAATTCAAGAAACCACTATACCTTAACGATCTATTTGGAAAATGAATAAAAAAGTAAGTTGAATAGAAAAGTAACTTGAATAAAAATAGAAGTTGCAAAAAATTAAAAATAGAAGATCATTCAAGAAACCACTATATCTTAACGATCTATTTGGAAATTAAATAAAAAACGAAGTTGAATAGAAAAGAAACTTGAATAAAAAAGGAAGTTGAAAAAAAATAAAAATGGAAGTTGCAGAAAATTAAAAATGGAAGTTCATTCAAGAAACCGCTATACCTTAATGATCTATTTGAAAAATAAGTAAAAAAGGAAGTTGATTAGAAAGATAACTTGAATAAAAATAAAAGTTAAATAAAAATAAAAATGGAAGTTGCAGAAAATTAAAAATGGAAGTTCATTCAAGAAACCACTATACCTTAACGATCTATTTGGAAATTAAATAAAACAGGAAGTTGAAATAGAAAAATAACTTGAACAAAAATAGAAGTTGAATAAAAATAAAAATAGAAGTTGCAGAAAATTAAAAATGGAAGTCCATTCAAGAAACCAGTATACATTAACGATCTATTTGGAAATTAAATAAAAAAAGAAATTGAATAGAAAAGAAACATGAATAAAAAAGGAGGTTGAAAAAAAATAAAAATTGAAGTTGCAGAAAATAATTATAGAAGTTCATTCCAGAAACGATTATACCTTAACGATCTATTTGGAAATTAAATAAAAAAGGAAGTTGAATAGAAAAGTAACTTCAATAAAAGTAGAAGTTGAATAAAAAGATAAATGGAAGTTGCAGAAAATTAAAAATGGAAGTTCATTCAAGAAACCACTATACCATAACGATCTATTTGGAAATTAAACAAAAAAACAAGTTGAATAGAAAAGTAAATTGAATAACAATGGAAGTTGGAGAAAAAGAAAAATGAAAGTTGCATGAAATTAAAATTGGAAGTTCATTCAAGAAACCACTATACCTTAACGATCTATTTGGAAATTAAATAAAAAAGGAAGTTGAAAAGAAAAGTAACTTCAATAAAAATAGAAGTTCAATAAAAATAAAAATGGAAGTTGCAGAAAATTAAAAAATGGAAGTTCATTCAAGAAACCACTATACCTTAACGACCCATTTGGAAATTAAATAAAAAATGATGTAAAATAGAAAAATAATTTGAATAAAAATGGAAGTTGAATAAAAATAAAAATGAAAGTTGCATAAAATTAAAAGTGGAAGTTCAATCTAGAAACCACAATACCTTAACGATCTATTTGGAAATTAAATAAAAAAGCAAGCTGAATAGAAAAGTAAATTGAATAAAAATGAAAGGTGAAGAAAAAGAAAAATGAAAGTTGCATGAAATTAAAAATGGAAGTTCATTCCAGAAACCGCTATACCTTAAAGATCTATTAGGAAATTAAATAAAAAAGGAAGTTGAATAGAAATGAAACTGGAATAAAAAATGAAGTTGAAAAAAAATAAAAATGGAAGTTGCAGAAAATTAAAAATGAAAGTTCATTCAAGAAACCACTATACCTTAATGATCTATTTGGAAATTAAATAAAAAAGGAAATAAAATAGAAAAATAACTTGAATAAAAATGGAAGTTGAATGAAAATAAAAATGAAAGTTGCATAAAATTAAAAATAGAAGTTCATTCCAGAAACCACTATACCTTAACGATCTATTTGGAAATTAAATAAAAAAGCAAGCTGAATGAAAAAGTTAATTGAATAAAAATAGAAGTTGAAGAAAAAGAAAAATGAAAGTTGCATAAAATTAAAAATGGAAGTTCAATCCAGAAACCACTATACCTTAAAGATCTATTTGGAAATTAAATAAAAAAACAAGCTGAATAGAAAAGTAAATTGAATAAAAATGGAAGTTGAAGAAAAAGAAAAATGAAAGTTGCATGAAATTAAAAATGGAAGTTCATTTAAGAAACCACAATACCTTAACGATCTATTTAGAAACTAAATAAAAAAGCAAGCTGAATAGAATAGTAAATTGAATAAAAATGAAAGTTGAAGAAAAAGAAAAATGAAAGTAGCATGAAATTAAAAATTCAAGTTCATTCCAGAAGCCACTATACCTTAACGATATATATGGAAATTAAATAAAAAAAGGAAGTTGAATAGAAAAGTAACTTCAATAAAAATAGAAGTTGAATAAAAACAAAAATGGAAGTTGCAGAAAATTAAAAATGAAAGTTTATTCAAGAAGCCACTAAACCTTAACGATCTATTTGGAAATTAAATAAAAAAGCCAGTAAAATAGAAAAATAATTTGAATAAAAATGGAAGTTGAATAAAAATAAAAGTGAAAGTTGCATAAAATTAAAAATGGAAGTTCATTCCAGAAACCACTATACCTTAACGATCTATTTGGAAATTAAATAAAAAAAAGGAGTTGAATAGAAAAGAAACATGAATAAAAAAGGTGGTTCAAAAAAAAAAATGGAAGTTGCAGAAAATTAAAAATGGAAGTTTATTTAAGAAACCACTATACCTTAACGATCTATTTGGAAATTAAATAAAAAAGGAAGTAAAATAGAAAAATAACTTGAATAAAAATGGAAGTTGAATGAAAATAAAAATGAAAGTTGCATAAAATTAAAAATGGAAGTTCAATCCAGAGACCACTATACCTTAACGATCTATTTGGAAATTAAATAAAAAAGCAAGCTAAATAGAAAAGTAAATTGAATAAAAATGGAAGTTGAAGAAAAAGAAAAATGAAAATTGCATTAAATTAAAAATGGAAGTTCATTCAAGAAACTACTATACCTTAACGATCTATTTGGAAATTAAAAAAAAAAAAAAGGAAGTTGATTAGAAAAGAAACTTGAATAAAAAAGCAAGTAGAAAAAAAATAAAAGTGGAAGTTGCAGAAAATTAAAAATGGAAGTTCATTCAACAAACCACTATACCTTAACGATCTATTTGGAAATTAAATAAAAAAGCAAGTTGAATAGAAAAGTAAATTGAATAAAAATGGAAGTTGAAGAAAACGAAAAATGAAAGTTCCATGAAATTAAAAATGGAAGTTCATTCAAGAAACCACTATACCTTAACGATCTATTTGGAAACTAAATAAAAAAGCAAGCTGAATAGAAAAGTAAATTGAAGAAAAATGAAAGTTGAAGAAAAAGAAAGATGAAAGTTGCACGAAATTAAAAATGGATGTTCATTCCAGAAGCCACTATACCTTAACGATCTATTTGGAAATTAAATAAAAAAGGAAGTCGAATAGAAAATTAACTTCAATAAAAATGGAAGTTGAATAAAAATAAAAATAGAAGTTGCAGAAAATTAAAAATGGAAGTTCATTCAAGAAACCACTAGACCTTAACGATCTATTTGGAAAGTAAATAAAAAAGAAGCTGAATAGAAAAGAAACTTGAATAAAAAATGGAAGTCGATAAAAAATAAAAATGGAAGTTGTAGAAAATTAAAAATGGAAGCTCATTCAAGAAATCACTATACCTTAATGATCTATTTGAAAAATAAATAAAAAATGAAGTTGAATAGAAAAATAACGTGAATAAAAATAGAAGTCGAATAAAAATAAAAATAGAAGTTGCAGAAAATTAAAAATGGAAGTTCATTCAAGAAACCGTTATACCTTAACGATCTATTTGGAAATTAAATAAAAAAGGAAGTTGAATAGAAAAATAACTTGAATAAAAATAGAAGTTGAAGAAAATTAAAAATGGAAGTTCATTCAAGAAACCACTATACCTTAACGATCTATTTGGAAATTAAATAAAAAAGCAAGTTGAATAGAAAAGTAAATTGAATAAAAATGGAAGTTGAAGAAAAAGAAAAAAAGAAAGTTGCATGAAATTAAAAATGGAAGTTCATTCAAGAAATCACTATACCGTAACGATCTGTTTGGAAATTAAATAAAAAAGCAAGCTGAATAGAAAAGTAAATTAAATAAAAATGGATGTTGAAGAAAAAGAAAAATGAAAGTTGCATAAAATTAAAAATGGAAGTTCATTCCAGAAACCACTACACCTTAACGATCTATTTGGAAATTAAATAAAAAAGGAAGTTGAATAGAATAGTAACTTCAATAAAAATAGAAGTTGAATAAAAATAAAAATGGAAGTTGCAGAAAATTAAAAATGGAAGTTCATTCAAAAACCACTATACCTTAACGATCCAGTTGGAAATTAAATAAAAAAGGATGTAAAATAGAAAAATAACTTGAATAAAAATGGAAGTTGAATAATAATAAAAATGAAAGTTGCATAAAATTAAAAATGGAAGTTCAATCTAGAAACCACTATACCTTAACGATCTAATTGGAAATTAAACAAAAAAGCAAGCTGAATAGAAAAGAAACATGAATAAAAAAGGCGGTTCAAAAAAAAAAATGGAAGTTGCAGAAAATTAAAAATGGAAGTTTATTTAAGAAACCACTATACCTTAACGACCTATTTGGAAATTAAATAAAAAAGGAAGTAAAATAGAAAAATAACTGGAGTAAAAATGGAAGTTGAATGAAAATAAAAATGAAAGTTGCATAAAATTAAAAATGGAAGTTCAATCTAGAGACCACTATACCTTGACGATCTATTTGGAAATTAAATAAAAAAGCATGTTGAATAGAAAAGGAAATTGAATAAAAATGGAAGTTGAAGAAAAAGAAAAATGAAAGTTGCATGAAATTAAAAATGGAAGTTCATTCAAGAAACCACAATATCTTAACGATGTATTTGGAAACTAAATAAAAAAGCAAGCTGAATAGAAAAGTAAATTGAACAAAAATGAAATTTGAAGAAAAAGAAAATGGAAAGTTGCATGAAATTCAAAATGGAAGTTCATTCCAGAAGCCACAATACCTTAACAATCTATTTGGTAATTAAACAAAAAAAGGAAGTTGAATAGAAAAGTAACTTGAATAAAAATAGAAGTTGAATAAAAATAAAAATGGAAGTTGCAGAAAATTAAATATGGAAGTTCATTCAAGAAACCACTATACATTAACGATCTATTTGGAAATTAAATAAAAAATCAAGTAAAATAGAAAAATAATTTGAAAAAAAAAATGGAAGTTGAATAAAAATAAAAATGAAAGTTGCATAAAATTAAAAATGGAAGTTCAATCCAGAAACCACTATAACTTAACGATCTATTTGGAAGTTAAATAAAAAAAGGAGTTGAATAGAAAAGAAACATGAATAAAAAAGGAGGTTGAAAAAAAAAATAGAAGTTGCAGAAAATTAAAAATGGAAGTTCATTCAAGAAACCACTATAACTTAACGATCTATTTGGAAATTAAATAAAAAAGGAAGTAAAACAGAAAAATAACTTGAATAAAAATGGAAGTTGAATGAAAATAAAAATGAAAGTTGCATAAAATTAAAAATGAAAGTTCAATCCAGAAACCACTATACCGTGACGATCTATTTGGAAATTAAAAAAAAGCATGCTGAATAGAAAAGTAAATTGAATAAAAATCGAAGTTGAAGAAAAAGAAAAATGAAAGTTGCATGAAATTCAAAATGGATGTTCATTCCAGAAACCACTATACCTTAACGATCTATTTGGAAATTAAATAAAAAAGGAAGTTGATTAGAAAAGAAACTTGAATAAAAAAGCAAGTAGAAAAAAAATAAAAGTGGAAGTTGCAGAAAATTAAAAATGGAAGTTCATTCAAAAAACCACTATACCTTAACGATCTATTTGGAAATTAAATAAAAAAGCAAGTTGAATAGAAAAGTAAATTGAATAAAAATAGAAGTTGAAAAAAAGAAAAATGAAAGTTACATGAAATTAAAAATGGAAGTTCATTCAAGAAACCACTATACCTTAACGATCTGTTTGGAAATTAAATAAAAAAGCAAGCTGAATAGAAAAGTAAATTGAATAAAAATGGAAGTTGAAGAAAAAAAAAATGAAAGTTGCTTAAAATTAAAAATGGAAGTTCATTCCAGAAACCACTACATCTTAACCATCTATTTGGAAATTAAATAAAAAAGGAAGTTGAATAGAAAAGTAACTTAAACTAAAATAGAAGTTGAAAAAAAATAAAAACGGAAGTTGCAGAAAATTAAAAATGGAAGTTCATTTCAGAAACCACTATACCATAACGATCTATTTGGAAATTAAAGAAAAAAGGAAGTCGAATAGAAAAGTAACTTCAAGAAAAATAGAAGTTGAATAAAAATAAAAATGGAAGTTGCAGAAAATTAAAAATGAAAGTTCATTCAAGAAACCACTATACCTTAACGATCTATTTGGAAATTAAACAAAAAAGCAAGTTGAATAGAAAAGTAAATTGAATAACAATGGAAGTTGAAGAAAAAGAAAAATGAAAGTTGCATGAAATTAAAATTGGAAGTTCATTCCAGAAACCACTATACCTTAACGATCTATTTGGAACTTAAATAAAAAAGGAAGTTGAATAGAAAAATAAGCTAAATAAAAATAGAAGTTGAATAAAAATAAAAATAGAAGTTGTAGAAAATTAAAAATGGAAGTTCATTCAAGAAACCACTATACCTTAACGATCTATTTGGAAATTAAATAAAAAAGCAAGTTGAATAGAAAAGTAAATTGAATAAAAATGGAAGTTGATGAAAAAGAAAAAGTTAATTCAAGAAACCACTATACCTTAACAATCTATTTGGAAATTAAATAAAAAGAGAAGTTGAATAGAAAAATGACTTGAATAAAAATGGAAGTCGAATAAAAAAAAAAATTGGAAGTTGCTGAAAATTAAAAATGGAAGTTAATTCAAAAAACCACTATACCTTAACGATCTATTTGGAAATTAAATAAAAAAGAAAGTTTAATAAAAAAGTAAATTGAATAAAAATGGAAGTTGAATAAAAATAAAAATAAAAGTTGCATAAAATTAAAAATAGAAGTTCAATCCAGAAACCACTACACGGTAACTATCTATTTGTAAATTAAATAAAAAAGGAAGTTGAATAGAAAAATAACTTGAATAAAAATGGAAGTTGTTTAAAAATAAAAGCGGAAGTTGCCGAAAATTAAAAATGAAAATTCATTCAAGAAACCAATATACCTCAACGATCTATTTGAAAATTAAATAAAAAAAGAAGTTAAACAGAAAAATGGCTTGAATAAAAATGGAAGCTGAATAAAAACAAAAATGGAAGTTGCATAAAATTAAAAATGGAAGTTCATTTAAGAAACCACTATACCTTGACGATTTATTTGGAAATTAAATAAAAAAGGATGTTTAATAGAAAAGTAAATTGAATAAAAATGAAAGTTGAATAAAAATAAAAATTGAAGTTGCATAAAATCGAAAATAGAAATTCAATCCAGAAACCAGTATACCTTAACGATCTATTTGGAAATTAAATAAAAAAGGAAGTTGAGTTGAAATGAAACTTGAATGAAAAAGGAATTTAAATAAAAATAAAAATGGAAGTTGTAGAAAATTAAAAATGGAAGTTCATTCAAGAAACCACTATACCTTAACGATCTATTTGGAAATTAAATAAGAAAGGAAGTTGAATAGAAAAATAACTTGAATAAAAATGGAAGTCGAATGAAAATAAAAATGGAAGTTGCAGAAAATTAAAAATGGAAGTTTATTGAAGAAACCACTATACCTTAACGATCAATTTGGAAATTAAATAAAAAAGGTAGTTTAATAGAAAAGTAAATTGAATAAAAGTGGAAGTCGAATAAAAATAAAAACGAAAATTGCATAAAATTATAAATGGAAATTGAATAGAAAAATGACTTGAATTAAAATGCAAGCTGAATAAAAACAAAAATGGAAGCTGCATAAAATTAAAAATAGAAGTTCATTTGAGAAACAACTATACCTTAACGATCTACTCGGAAATTAAACAGAAAAGGAAGTTTAATGGAAAAGTAAATTGAATAAAAATGGAAGTTGAATAAAAATAAAAATAGAAGCTGCATAAAATTAAAAATGGAATTTCAATCTAGAAACCAGTATACCTTAACGATCTATTTGGAAACTAAAAAAAAAAAGGAAGTTGAGCCGAAATGAAACCTGAATGAAAAAGGAAGTTAAATAAAAATAAAAATGAAAGTTGCAGAAAATTAAAAATGGAAGTTCATTCAAGAAACCACTATACCTTAACGATCTATTTGGAAATTAAATAAAAAAGGAAGTTGAATAGAAAAATAACTTGAATAAAAATGGAAGTCGAATGAAAATAAAAATGGAAGCTGCGGAAAGTTAAAAATGGAAGTTCATTGAAGAAACCACTATACCTCAACGATCAATTTGGAAATTAAATAAAAAAGGAAGTTTAATAGAAAAGTAAATTGAATAAAAATGGAAGTCGAATAAAAATAAAAACGAAAGTTGCCTAAAATTAAAAATTGAAGTTGAATAGAAAAATGACTTGAATAAAAATGGAAGTCAAGTAAAAATAAAAATGGAAGTTGAATAAAAATAAAAATGGAAGTTCAATCCAGAAACCACTATACCTTGACGATCTATTTGGAAATTAAATAAAAAAGGAAGTTGAGTAGAAAAGAAACTTGAATAAAAAAGGAAGTTAAATAAAAATAAAATTGGAAGTTGCAAAAAATTAAAAATGGAAGTTAATTGAAGAAACCACTATACGTCAACGATCTATTTGGAAATTAAATAAAAAAGGAAGCTGAATAGAAAAATAACTTGAATAAAAATGGAAGCTGAATAAAAATAGAAATGGAAGTTCCACAAAATTAAAAATGGAAGTTGTCACGCCCTCAAAATTAACCCATTATATAACATTGACATGCATTATTTAAAGAAGACAATTTATGAATTCATTCATCAGAGTAATACTAAATAAAGCATTACATGTAATATCGAATAAAACGCCCTACAGGCTTACATCTTTCCAAGCCAACACTTGGATACAAAAATATGAGTTCTAACTCAATACAAGAAAAGCCCTAGGCTTGAATGTTTACATGTAATAATAATTAAAGACAATTAACTAAAGGTAGTCTTCTCCAATCCAGAAGCCAAACCCTCCCAAGCTAAGTCCTTGGAGGTAGTTTATCACCTGAACCTGAAAATGATGTTCCCATAAAGGGTGAGCCACAGCCCAGTAGAAATATACTAAACCACATATAAGCAATGAATAAAGCAATAGCATTCAACAGATGGTTAACCAAAATAATCAATTACTTCATTTTACAGACTCATGACATTATTGCCAAAGATACGTTTTACTTTCCAGTTTTATCAACATGGCTCAGAACCTGGCCAAACTTATAACAGTGAAATCACATATATCATATTCACATCCTTCCAATATTAACAACAAATGAGACTCAAGCTCAAATCAAACACTTCATACCTCCAGATTGATACACATTTTAGTGTTGTATCAATAAAACACTTCTATATAAATAAGCACACATAAAAGTGATGCTAATGGAGTCCATCCCCTATCTCCTCCCAAACAAAATCCGGTTTAGAGGTCCATCCCCTATCTTCCCCTAAACCGTGGAGTACATCCCCTATCTCCTCCCACACACAAAACAATGTATGCAAATGCAATGCTCAATCAATACACGTATTTTCTGTATCAATGCCATAGTCAAAATTAATGACTTAACCAATGTGATTAGTTTCAGTTATTCCTAATCCACATGCAATGTCTACAACAATCACGACTATCCTCCACCGATAGCCCAAAACAGTTATTTCTAAACTGAAAATAACTATGTCAACAATTCAATAGACAAATGATACCAATTACCCAATTACGCCATTTAATCAATGAATTCCATGAATTTAACCCTCTTTTCCCAATTCCATGAATTACTTATACAAATTAATTCAATAATACAACTAGGGTTTTTCCCAAAATTTACCAACGTATCCCCAACATGTTAAAATACCAAAACTTAGAACAAAACCTATAAAATGGAGTAGGAAATCCCTACCTCAAAGAAAACAACCCAAAAGGTGAAGAAAGAGATGAGTGCCCAAATACCAAAGTGCTCCAAATCGCCAAATGCTCAGATTAAATGGTAGCCCTTGCCTCACTCTATCTTTTTAATGAAGGATCTAGGATAGACACACACCCTAAGTGGATCAAATCTAAGAAAGAAGGTGAGTAGGGAGAGAGAGAAGTCGGACCTAGGGTTTGGAATCAAAAGAAAATGAAAAAGACTGATCAAATCCCGCTGCTGTGTATATAAACTGGACAGGCTCGCTCGAGCGAAGACTTGGTCGCTCGAGCGACCAGACATAGAGAAACTACGCTCGAGCCAAGGAAGCCTTGCTCGAGCCAACAACCCAAAAGCTCGCTCGAGCGAAAGAAAGCTCGATCGAGCGAAGAACTCAAACCCTCAGGTCAGAACCCAGACACACGCTCGAGCGAAGGAACTATAGCTCGAGCGAAGGATGAACTAACTCGCTCGAGCGAAGAAAAGCTCGCTCGAGCCAAGAATGCACAGCTACAGGTCCAAATCAAACACTACCTCTCGCTCGAGCGAACAACTCCTCGCTCGAGCGAAGAACCAAAAACCTGGACAGCAACACTTGGTTTCTAAACCCAACCAACCTGAACAAACCTGCCTAACACATCCTATAATTCCAAAAGAGAAAATAAGGAACAACAACAACAACCATTATACAATGACAGAATCTACGGAACCTAAGTCCGGATACAATAATCAAATGGGAAAAGACCGGGGTCGCTATAGAAGTTCATTAAAGAAACCACTATACCTTAATGATCTATTTGGAAATTAAATAAAAAAAGAAGTTTATTAGAAAAGTAAATTGAATAAAACTGGAAGTTGAATAAAAAGAAAAGTGAAAGTTGCATAAAATTAAAAATGGAGGTTCAATCCAAAAATCAGTATACCTTAACGATCTATTTGAAAATGAAATAAAAAAAAAAAGTTGAACAGAAAGTAACTTGAATAAAAATGGAAGTTACATAAAAATAAATATGGAAATTGAATAAAAATAAAAATGGAAGTTGCAGAAAATTAAAAATGGAAGTTCAATCCAGAAACCACTATACCTTAACGATCTATTTGGAAATTACATAAAAAAGGAAGTTAAATAAAAATAAAAATGGAAGCTGCAGAAAATTAAAATGGAAGTTCATTAAAGAAACCACTATACCTTAACGACCTATTTGGAAATTAAATAAAAAAGGAAGTAGAATAGAAAAATAACTTCAATAAAAATGGAAGCTGAATAAAAATAAAAATGCAAGTTCCATAAAATTGAAAATGAAAGTTCATTAAAGAAACCACTATACCTTAACGATCTATTTGGAAATTAAATAAAAAAGGAAGTTTAATAGAAAAGTAAATTGAATAAAAAGGGAAGTTGAATAAAAATAAAAGCGAAACTTGCATAAAATTAAAAATGAAAGTTCAATCCAGAAATCAGTATACCTTAACGATCTATCTGGAAATTAAATAAAAAAGGAAGTTGACTATAAAAGAAACTTGAATAAAAAAAGAAGTTGAATAGAAAAAAAAAATGGAAGTTGCCGAAAATTAATATTGGAAGTTCATTCAAGAAACCACTATACCTTAACGATCTATTTGGAAATTAAATAAAAAAGGAAGTTGAATAGAAAAGAAACTTGATTGAAAAAGGAAGTTAAATAAAAATAAAAATGGAAGTTGCAGAAAATTAAAAATGGAAGTTCATTCAAAAAACCACAATACCTTAACGGTCTATTCAGAAATTAAATAAAAAAGGAAGTTTAACAAAAAAGTAAAATGAATAAAAATGGAAGTTGAATAAAAATAAAAATGAAAGTTGCATAAAATTAAAAATAGAAGTTCAATCCAGAAACCACTATACGTTAACGATCTATTTGGAAATTAAATAAAAAAGGAAGTTGAATAGAAAAGTAACTTGAATAAAAACGGAAGTTGCTTAAAAATAAAAATAGAAGTTACCGAAAATTAAAAATGAAAATTCATTAAAGAAACCACTATACCTTAACGATCTATTTGGAAATTAAATAAAAAGAGAAGTTTAATAGAAAAATGACTTGAATAAAAATGGAAGTCGAATAAAAATAAAAATGGAAATTGCAGAAGATTAAAAATGGAAGTTCATTCAAGAAACCACTATACCTTAACGATCTATTCGGAAATTAAATAAAAATGGAAGTTTAATAAAAAAGTAAAATGAATAAAAATGGAAGTTGAATAAAAATAAAAATGAAAGTTGCATAAAATTAAAAATAGAAGTTCAATCCAGAAACCACTATACGTTAACGATCTATTTGGAAATTAAATAAAAATGGAAGTTGAACGGAAAAGTAACTTGAATAAGAATGGAAGTCGAATAAAAATAAAAATGAAAGTTCATTCAAGAAACCACTATACCTTAACGATCTATTTGGAAATTAAATAAAAAGAGAAGTTGAATAGAAAAATGACTTGAATAAAAATGGAAGTCGAATAAAAATAAAAATGGAAGTTGAAGAAAATTAAAAATGGAAGTTCATTCAAAAAACCACTATACCTTAACGATCTATTCGGAAATTAAATAAAAAAAGAAATTTAATAAAAAAGTAAAATGAATAAAAATGGAAGTTGAATAAAAATAAAAATGAAAGTTGCATAAAATTAAAAATAGAAGTTAAATACAGAAACTAGTTTACGTTAACGATCTATTTGGAAATTAAATAAAAAAGGAAGTTGAATAGAAAAGTAAGTTGAATAAAAATGGAAGTTGCCGAAAAATAAAAAAGGAAATTCAGCAAGAAACCACGGTATCTTAACGATTTATTTGGAAATTAAATAAAAAAGGAGGTTGAATAGAAAAATAACTTGATAAAAATGGAAGTCGAATAAAAATAAAAATGGGAGTTGCAGAAAATTAAAAATGGAAGTTCATTCAAGAAATCACTATATCATAACGATGTATTTGGAAATTAAATAAAAAAGGATGTTTAAAAGAAAAGTAAATTGAAAAAAAATGAAAGTTGAATAAAATTAAAAATGAAAGTTGCATAAAATTAAAAATGGATGTTCAATCCAGAAGCCACTATACGTTAACGATCTATTCAGAAATTAAACAAAAAAGGAAGTTGAATAGAAAAGTAATTTGAATAAAAATGGAAGTTGCTTAAAAATAAAAACGGAAGTTGCCGAAAATTAAAAATGGAAATTCATTTAAAAAACCACTATACCTTAACGATCTATATGGAAATTAAATAAAAAAGGAGGTTGAATAGAAAAATAACTTGAATAAAAATGGAAGTCGAACAAAAATAAAAATGGAAGTTGCAGAAAATTAAAAATGGAAGTTCAATCAAGAAACCACTATACGTTAACGATCTATTTGGAAATTAAATAAAAAAGGAAGTTTAATAGAAAAGTAAATTGAATAAAAATAGAAGTTGAATAAAAATAAAAATGAAAGATGCATAAAATTAAAAATAGAAGTTCAATCCAGAAACCACTATACGTTAACGATCTATTTGGAAATTAAATAAAAAAGGAAGTTGAATAGAAAAGTAACTTGAATAAAAATGGAAGTCGCTTAAAAATAAAAAAGGAAGTTGCAGAAAATTAAAAATGAAAATTTATTCAATAAACCACTATACCTTAACGATCTTTTTGGAAATTAAATAAAATTGGAAGTTGAATAGAAAAATAACTTGAATAAAAATGGAAGTCCAATAAAAATAAAAATGGAAGTTGCAGAAAATTAAAAATGGAAGTTCATTCAGGAAACCACTATACCTTAACGATCTATTTGGAAATTAAATAAAAAAGAAAGTTTAATAGAAAACTAAATTGAATAAAAATGGAAGTTGAATAAAAATAAAAATGGAAGTTGCAGAAAATTAAAAATGGAAGTTCAATTCAGAAACCATTATACCTTAGCGATCTATTTGGAAATTACGTAAAAAAGGAAGTTGAGTAGAAAAGAAACTTGAATAAAAAAGGAAGTTAAATAAAAATAAAAATGGAAGCTGTAGAAAATTAAAAATGAAAGTTCATAAAAGAAACCACTATACCTTAACGATCTATTTGGAAATTAAATAAAAAAGGAAGTTTAATAGAAAAGTAAATTGAATGAAAAAGGAAGTTGAATTGAAATAAAAGGGAAAGTTGCATAAAATTAAAAATGGAAGTTCAATCCAGAAATCAGTATAACTTAATGATCTATTTGGAAATTAAATAAAAAAGGAAGTTGAATAGAAAAGAAACTTGAATAAAAAAAGGAGTTGAATAGAAATAAAAATGGAAGTTGCAGAAAATTAAAATTGGAAGTTCATTCAAAAAACCACTATACCTTAACGATCTATTTGGAAATTAAATAAAAAAGGAAGTTGAATAGAAAAGAAATTTAAATTAAAAAAGAAGTTGAATAGAAATAAAAATGGAAGTTGCAGAAAATTAAAATTGGATGTTCATTCAAGAAACCACTGTACCTTAACGATCTATTCGGAAATTAAACAAAAAAGGAAGTTGAAAAAAAACTAACTTGAATAAAAATGGAAGTCGAAACAAAATAAAAATGAAAGTTGCAGAAAATTGAAAATGGAAGTTCATTCAAGAAACCACTATACCATAACGTTCTATTTGGAAATTAAATAAAAAAGAAAATTTAATAGAAAAGTAAATTGAATAAAAATGGAAGTTGAATAAAATTAAAAATGGAAGTTCTATAAAATTAAAAATGGATGTTCAATCTAGAAACCCCTATACCTTAACGATCTATTTGGAAATTAAATAAAAAAAGAAGTTGAGTAGAAAAGAAACTTGATTGAAAAAGGAAGTTAAATAAAAATAAAAATGGAAGTTGCAGAAAATTAAAAATGGAAGTTCATTCAAGAAACCAAAATACCTTAACGATCTATTTGGAAATTAAATAAAAAAGGAAGTTGAATAGAAAAATGACTTGAATAAAAATGAAAGTCGAATAAAAATAAAAATGCGAGTTGCATAAAATTTAAAATGGAAGTTCATTCAAGAAACCACAATACCTTCATGATCTATTTGGAAATTAAATAAAAAAGGAAGTTTAATAGAAAAGTAAATTGAATAAAAATGGAAGTTGAATAAAATTAAAAATGAAAGTTGCATAAAATTAAAATTAGAAGTTCAATCCAGAAACCACCATACGTTAACGATCTATTTGGAAATTAACTAAAAAAGGAAGTTGAATAGAAAAGTAACATGAATAAAAATGGAAGTTATTTAAAAATAAAAAAGGAAGTTGCAGAAAATTAAAAATGGAAATTCATTCAAGAAACCACTATACCTTAATGATCTATTTGGAAATTAAATAAAATAGGAAGTTGAATGGAAAAATGAATTGAATAAAAATGGAAGTCGAATAAAAATAAAAATGGAAGTTGGATAAAATTAAAAATGGAAGTTCAATCAAGAAACCACTATACCTTAACGATGTATTTGGAAATTAAATAAAAAAGAAAGTTTAATAGAAAAGTAAATTGAATAAAAATGGAAGTTGAATAAAAATAAAAACGGAAGTTGCAGAAAATTAAAAATGGAAGTTCAATTCAGAAACCACTATACCTTAACGGTCTATTTGGAAATTACATAAAAAAGGAAGTTGAGTAGAAAAGAAACTTGAATAAAAAAGGAAGTTAAATAAAAATAAAAATGGAAGTTGCAGAAAATTAAAAATGGAAGTGCGTAGAAGAAACCACTATACCTTAACGATCTATTTGGAAATTAAATAGAAAAGGAAGTTGACTAGAAAAATGACTTGAATAAAAATGGAAGTCGAATAAAAATAAAAATGGAAGCTGCAGAAAATTAAAAATGGAAGTTCATTCAAGAAACCACTATACCTTAATGATCTATTTGGAAATTAAATAAAAAAAGGAAGTTGAATAGAAAAATGACTTGAATAAAAATGGAAGTCGAATAAAAATAAAAATGGAAGTTGCATAAAATTAAAAATGGAAGTTCATTCCAGAAACCACAATACCTTAACGATCTATTCGGAAATTAAATAAAAATAGGAAGTTTAATAGAAAAGTAAATTGAATAAAAAACGAAGTTGAATAAAAATAAAAGGGAAAGTTGCAGAAAATTAAAAATGGAAGTTCAATCCAGAAATCAGTATAATTTAACGATTTATTTGGAAATTAAATAAAAAAGGAAGTTGAATAGAAAAGAAACTTGAATAAAAAAAGAAGTTGCATAGAAAAAAATGGAAGTTGCAGAAAATTAAAAATGGAAGTTCATTCAAGAAACCGCTATACCTTAACGACCTATTTGGAAATTAAATAAAAAAGGAAGTTGAATAGAAAAATAACTTGAATAAAAATGGAAGTCGAATAAAAATAAAAATGGAAGTTGCAGAAAATGAAAAATGGAAGTTCATTCGAGAAACCACTATACCTTAACGATCTATTTGGAAATTAAATAAAAAAGGAAGTTGAATAGAAAAGAAACTTGAATAAAAAAAGGAGTTGAATAGAAATAAAAATGGAAGTTACAGAAAATTAAAATTGGAAGTTCATTCAAAAAACCACTATACCTTAACGATCTATTTGGAAATTAAATAAAAAAGAAAGTTGAATAGAAAAGAAACTTGAATAAAAAAAGAAGTTGAATAGAAATAAAAATGGAAGTTGCAGAAAATTAAAATTGGAAGTTCATTCAGGAAAGCACTATACCTTAACGATCTATTTGGAAATTAAATAAAAAAGGAAGTTGAATAGAAAAATAACTTGAATAAAAATGGAAGTCGAACAAAAATAAAAATGGAAGTTATAGCGATCCTGGGTTTACCCTTGTTGTACAGTGATCCGGACATGTGTCCGTGGATTTTGGTTGTTGTTTATTATCGTGTTTGCATCCTTTGTACTTTGTATATTGAGTTATGGGATGTGTTGGGCAGGTTTGTTACAGGTTGGTTGTGTTTGGGAGCCTAGTGTTGCTGCCCAGATTTTTGGTCCTTCGCTCGAGCGAGGAGTTTGTCGCTCGAGCGAGAGTGGTGTTGCGTCTGGTTCTGGACCTGAGAGCTGTCTTTCTTGGCTCGAGCGAGCTTCCTTCGGTCGAGCGGTCTGGGTTTTTCTTCGCTCGATCGAGAACTTCTTGGCTCGAGCGAGAGTTTTCTGTGTCTGGTCGCTCGAGCGACCAAGTCTTCGCTCGAGCGAGCGTGTTTTATATCAGCGGACAGCAGCGTCTAAAACATCACTTTTTCACTCTCTTTTTGATCCAAAACCCTTAATCCGAGCCTCTCTCTCTCTAAACTTGCACTCTCTCTAAGGTTTGATCTCCCTAGGGTGTGAATCTAGCCTAGGGCCTTTGTTAAAAAGATAGAGGGCGTTGAGAGCTTCGATTTAATCTGAGAAAGTTTGGATTTGGAGCAAGTTGATCTTCGAGTCTTCATCTCCTTTTTGGCTAAAACTTCAAGGTAGGGATATCCTACTCCTCTCTATGGGTTTTGTCTTTAAATGTTGGTATTTTGAGATGTTGGGCTTGGTTTGGTAATTTTGTGAAAGTTTGGGGCTTTTGTGTAATTTTACAAAAGTTGGGGTTTTATTCATAATAAACCTAGATGCATGTTTGGCATAGAAAAATGGAATGATTATTGAATCATTGATGAAAATGGGACCTAAGGGTTGAAATGGTAATTATGGAAAATGGCCTAATTACATTGTTTAATTAATTGGGATAATTAATGGTGAGAAATGAGGAAATGAAATGTTGATTGAATATCCATTGTGCATTTATTTTCTGTTTAGAAATAAATGCTTTGGGCTATCGGTGGAGGATAGTCGTGATTGTTGTAGACAATGCATGATGATTAGGTAAACTGAAACTAATCAATGAAATGTGTCATGGAACTTGACGGTTGATAGAATACATTAATTGTATGTATTGGGTGATTGTATATAGAACCAATGTGTTTATATACGTTATGTGTAGAGGAGGAGATAGGGGATGTACTCCGTGGTTTAGGGGAAGATAGGGGATGTACCTCTAAACCGGATAAGTATTGGGAGAAGATAGGGGATGAACTCCGTAGACACAGCTCATATGCTTGTCTAGAGAAGTGAAGATAGAGCTTATATGCTTATCTTAGTAAAGTGTGGATACAGCTTATATGCTTATCTGTGAATGTGGGATATTGTTGTTATACATATCTGTTGAGAATGTGGATATAGCTTTTATGCTTATCTGAATGTGAGATATAGTTTTTATACATATCTGTGGAAATGATGATAGAGCTAGCATGCTTATCTGTTGAAAAAGGGAAAATGAAAGGTAACTTAGACTCATAAGTTGTAAGACATAAATATGTGATTTATGTGATTGTATCAGTATTGGCCATCTATCAATTGCTAATATTTTAGTCATTGCTCATGGTTGGTTTAGTGTATTTCTACTGGGCTGTGGCTCACCCTATATAGGAATATCATTTTCAGGTGCAGGAAGCATGCCACCTCCAAGGACATAGCTGGGAGGCTAGTGGCGGACATACTTTTGTCGCTTAACTTTTGATGTATTACATGTAACTTCAAGCTTAGGGCTTAATGTGTAAACGAGTTAGTACTCTTTTGTTGTAACCAAGTGTTAACTTGGAAAGCTGTAAGCCCGTAGGGCATTTTGTTTTTGATATTAACATGTAATACTTATGTAATGAAACTCTAATGAATAAAAGAGTGTGGTTAGTTTATATGTAAATGCATGTCTTATCTGATGGGTTTATTGTTGTTATTTTGAGGGCGTTACAACTTGGTATCAGAGCGTACCGGGTTCGAATACTTTTTGTACGTGGGAAGTGATTAGTATCACAATGGGTTTGTCTCGCTTGATAGAGACTTAGATGTAGTATCATATGCTTTGGGCTTAAGTGATAACATGCTTATGTGACTATGTGGGTATGGGATTTAATTTCTGGGATATTGATTGGATCCTTGAGTTTCTGGGAGTCTTGTTGGAAAAGCAATTGATCAATGCTGTTTCTAACCGGAACTCTAGTAACGTCTCGGGACTATCATTATCCGGAAATGAAATTCGTAAGTGCTTATGTGTTTATGTGCCTATGTGGAGTGAATTACAGTTGTCCGTGCATTAGGACGTGAGTGTTTAGTTTCGGCACATTTATGAATGTGCTAATGTTCTGTGTTACCTTTATTAGGATGTCAGGATGAGGAAGAGGAGCTAGGCGTGGTAGACCTGCGAGACAGGAAGCACCGTTACCGGGTGAGATTCCGGCAGTGCAGGAGGGAGTTGGGCAGGCCACTGTGGCCGAGCCAGTGGGTCAGCAGGCTATGGGTGCCTTGGCCAGAGAGATAGCAGGAGCTTTGGGTATTCTTAGAGCTGGGAATCAGGCAGCTGAGACAGGGCTTTCTTTCTTGAAGAGGGAGTTCTTCCGATCTAATCCGGATGAGTTTATCGGGGATCCGAAGGAGCCACTGAAGGCTGATGAGTGGTTAGAACAGATGAGTAAGACGTTCGAGATGCTTGGCATTGAGGACGGAGCACTGAAAGTGACCTTGGCATCCTTCCAGCTGAAGGGAGATGTGGGTCAATGGTGGAAGTACGAGAAGGCTCGTGTGGGCAGTACTTGGGAGGCGTTTATAAATGCTTTTCAGGAGAGGTTTTTGTCTGCAGCAGCTAGGGAGAAGCTGAGGGATCAGTTTAGCCGGCTTAAACAGCAGGGCTTGTCAGTGGCCGAGTTTGAGGCTACTTTTACCAGTCTGTCCAGGTTTGCACTGGAACTGGTGGCGTCTGAGGAACGCCGTTGCTATGAGTTTGAGCGGAAGTTGAGGCGGGGCCTCAAGTTGAGAGTTGGTGGGTCTTACATCCGAGAGTATAGACACCTAGTTGATGCTGCTGCTCATATGGAGATTATGATGCAGGAGGAGGAGGAAGAACAGAGGGGCTCCAAGAGGAGCCAGGATAGTCAGAATGATGGCAGGAGACAGAAGGGTTATAACCCTCAGCAGTCTCAGGGTGCAGTCTCTAGATCGACCTTTCCAGTGCCGAGTGTAGGCTCGGGGAGAGGCAGTCAGGGGGAATTCACTTGTTACAAGTGTGGCCAGCTGGGTCACAAGGTTTCAATTTGCCCGCAGAAGGGTGGGGGTCAGAAAGCTGCTTCTTCTTCAGCTAGACCGCAGAGTCAGAGTTTGGGCAGGGGGCAGCCCTTGACTTGTTATCAGTGTGGACAACCTGGGCACATGAAGAGGTTTTGCCCACAGTTGAGTGCCACTTCGGGAGCGTCTGGTTCTAGGCAGACGCAGGGTTTTCAGCCAGCTCAGTCTGTGCAGGCCTCGAGGGCCAATCCGGGAGTTTCGTCATCCCAGTCTGTGCAGCAGTCTTTTGCTCCGAGAGGTGAGCAGGTATACCAGGGGCCTACGGGGCGCGTGTATGCTGTTACCGCGCAGGATTTAGTACCGGCTCCATCAGTAGTGAGAGGTACTTTTCTGTTTTGCAACTCAGTTGCTAGTGTGTTGATAGACACGGGTGCATCTCATTCTTTTGTATCTGCTGCATTTGCATCGGTTTTGGAATTGGAGTTAGCACAGTTAGCATCTCCTATTTGTGTGGTATCGCCTTTGGGTGGTGAGTTGATCCTGAAACAGGGTGTTAGAGGATGTGATATAGAGGTCGCCGACTATAGGCTTCCTTTTCCGTTTGTTGTCATGCCCATGAAGGGTTTTGATGTTATTTTGGGTATGGACTGGCTATCGTCATACCGGGCTGTTATTGATTGCTACCGCCAGAGGGTCACGTTATGTACCTTGAGCGGGGAGTGGTTCCATTTCTTGGGAGACCGGGTTGGTAGTGTTTTGCCACCGGGGTATGATTCGCGAGGGCGAAGTGAGCTTAGTAGTCTACTTGCTAGCTTTGAGAGTGGTGAGAGTGGTGAGACCCAGGTTATATTGCCGAGGGTGGTTTGTGAGTATTCGGATGTCTTTCCCGAAGATCTTGTTAGTTTGCCACCTCACCGAGAGATAGAGTTCTCTATTGATTTAGTGCCCGGCACGGCGCCGATTTCTATGGCACCTTACCGTTTTGCTCCAGCAGAGTTGGTTGAGTTGAAAGTTCAGCTCCAGGAATTGCTAGATAAGGGTTTTGTTCGCCCTAGTGTTTCACCGTGGGGAGCACCGGCACTCTTTGTTAAAAAGAAAGATGGTGCCTTGAGATTGTGTATTGACTACCGGAAGTTGAATCGGGCTACGGTTAAGAATAAGTATCCTATGCCCCGTATAGATGATTTGTTTGACCAGTTGAAGGGTTCCCGTTGTTTCTCTAAGATAGACTTGAGATCGGGTTACCATCAGTTGAGGGTCAGGGAGGAAGATATTCCTAAGACGGCATTCCGTACGCGGTATGGCCATTACGAGTTTCTGGTGATGCCATTTGGGCTTACCAATGCACCGGCAGTCTTTATGGACTTGATGAACCGGATTTTCCGGGAGTTCTTAGACCGATTCGTGGTCGTCTTCGTGGACGACATTCTTATCTATTCGCCTTCAGAGGAGGAGCACGAGGAACACTTGAGAGTGGTGCTTGAGTTACTTAGAGCCCATAGGCTGTATGCCAAGTTTGGGAAGTGTGAGTTCTGGCTGAGGGAAGTCAAATTCTTAGGCCACGTGGTATCCGGGGAAGGGGTGTCTGTTGATACATCCAAGGTTGAGGCAGTGCAAGATTGGGCACAGCCTAAGAGTGTATTTGAGATCCGTAGTTTTCTGGGATTAGCTGGGTATTACCGTCGGTTTGTGAAAGATTTCTCCAGGTTAGCGTCACCGTTGACTAGACTGACTCAGAAGGGAGTCAAGTTTGTGTGGAGTGAGACTTGTGAAAAGTCGTTCCAAGAGTTTAAAGTTAGATTGACCACCGCTCCGGTGTTGATTATTCCGGAGAGAGGGTTGGGTTATGTGGTTTATTGTGATGCCTCACGAGAGGGTTTGGGTTGTGTGCTGATGCAAGAGGGGAAAGTGGTAGCTTATGGCTCACGTCAGTTGAAAATACACGAGAAGAATTACCCCACACACGACCCAGAGTTAGCAGCAGTGATTTTTGCCTTGAAAATCTGGAGGCACTACCTTTATGGTGAGAGGTCCGAAGTATTCTCGGATCATAAGAGTTTGAAGTATCTGTTTACACAGAGAGACTTGAATTTGAGGCAGAGGAGATGGATGGAGTTCATCGAGGATTATGATTTTGAGTTGCATTATCATCCGGGAAAAGCCAATGTCGTGGCCGATGCCCTTAGTAGGAAGACCATTAGTGATGTTGCTAGTATAGCCATCCGGGAATGGGAGATGTTGGGAGCACTTGGCGAGTTTGATTTGCTACTGGGCGAATCTGTTGAGGCTGCGGCCTTGTTTTCTATTGTTGCGCAGCCTACACTTGTGATTAGAGTGTTAGAGGCACAGAAAGGTGACCTTGAGGTAGAATCCCTCCGAGAGAAGATCTCCAGTGGGAAAGTTGAGAAGGGCTTGACGGTGTATCCCGACCTGAGTGTGAGATACCGAGACCGTTTGTTTGTACCGGAGTCTTGCCGAGAGGAAGTACTCCAAGAGTTTCATCATTCGCGCCTTGCGGTGCATCCGGGAGGTACTAAGATGTATCAGGATTTGGGTCGCCAGTTTTGGTGGCGGGGTATGAAGAGAGATGTGGCTGTTTTCGTATCGAAGTGCCTTACTTGCCAGCAAGTGAAGGCCGAGCATCAGAGGCCAGCGGGTTTGTTGCAACCCTTGCCTATTGCCGAGTGGAAGTGGGAGCATGTCACTATGGACTTCGTTGTAGGTCTTCCGAGGACTCAACGGGGTAGTGATGCTATTTGGGTGGTTGTAGACCGGTTGACTAAGTCGGCGCACTTTATTCCTATGCGCGTGAGAGATTCGGTAGATCATCTTGCCGATTTGTATATTCGGGATGTAGTGAGATTGCACGGGGTCCCAGTGACGATCGTCTCAGATAGAGATCCTCGTTTTACTGCTAGGTTGTGGCAGAGTTTGCAGAGTGCCTTGGGCACTAAGTTGACCTTTAGTACGGCTTATCATCCTCAGACTGACGGGCAGTCCGAGCGTACTATTCAGATCCTCGAGGATATGCTTCGGGGTTGTGTCCTTGACTTCAATGGGACGTGGGAGAGGCACTTGCCCTTGGTAGAGTTTGCCTACAACAACAGTTTTCAGTCTAGCATCGGTGTGGCACCGTTTGAGGCCTTGTATGGCCGACCGTGTAGGTCTCCAGTTTGTTGGGCCGAGGTGGGTGATGCACCTTTGTTGGGTCCGGAGTTGGTTAAGGAGACGACGGAGAAAGTTGAGCTTATCCGTAGGAGGCTTGTTACAGCCCAGAGTCGACAAAAGAGTTATGCTGACCGTAGGAGGAGGCCTTTGGCGTTTGAGGTAGGTGATCATGTCTTTCTGAAGATATCACCTAGACGAGGCCTGATGAGATTTGGGAAGAGTGGGAAGTTATCCCCTCGGTTTATTGGTCCTTTTGAGATCCTTGAGAGGATTGGTGAGGTTGCTTATCGATTAGCCTTACCACCGCAGTTGTCCGGAGTGCATGACGTGTTTCATGTGAGTATGCTTCGGAAGTATGAGCCAGATCCATCACATGTGTTGGATTGGACTGATTTAGAGGTAGATGAGGATGCCTCGTATGAGGAGAGACCGGTATGGGTCTTGGATAGGCGGGATCAGATCCTGCGTGGCAAGACCATTCCTTTGGTGAAAGTCTTGTGGAAACATCACGGAGTGGAGGAAGCCACTTGGGAACGTGAGTTGGAAGTCCGAGAGAAATATCCGGACTTGTTTGTTGATATGTAATCTTGTATTTAAATTTTACATTTTGTTGAACTTAAGAGCTTTTATATATGTCTTAAGTTGTGAAACATTGAAAATGTTTTGATTATTGGAAGTATGTTTGGAACTTGCCTCATATGGAAGTTGAATGTGACATTATATATGTTGATTAGATTGTTGAAATTGGAAAGATAGTGCATAATGTTGATGCATGTTGAAAATACATATGTCGTTTACATATTGTGATATGTCTCTGGTTAAAGGGATGGGATGACCGGTAATGGGTCGAATTGTTGAATGTTAAATTGTAACATTGTCTAAAATGAAGGAAAACTTGTTTTGAAAACTTGTGCTTAATTTCGGGGGTGAAATTCTTTAAGGGGGGGAGGTTATAGCGATCCCGGGTTTACCCTTGTTGTACAGTGATCCGGACATGTGTCCGTGGATTTTGGTTGTTGTTTATTATCGTGTTTGCATCCTTTGTACTTTGTATATTGAGTTATGGGATGTGTTGGGCAGGTTTGTTACAGGTTGGTTGTGTTTGGGAGCCTAGTGTTGCTGCCCAGATTTTTGGTCCTTCGCTCGAGCGAGGAGTTTGTCGCTCGAGCGAGAGTGGTGTTGCGTCTGGTTCTGGACCTGAGAGCTGTCTTTCTTGGCTCGAGCGAGCTTCCTTCGCTCGAGCGGTCTGGGTTTTTCTTCGTTCGATCGAGAACTTCTTGGCTCGAGCGAGAGTTTTCTGTGTCTGGTCGCTCGAGCGACCAAGTCTTCGCTCGAGCGAGCGTGTTTTATATCAGCGGACAGCAGCGTCTAAAACATCACTTTTTCACTCTCTTTTTGATCCAAAACCCTTAATCCGAGCCTCTCTCTCTCTAAACTTGCACTCTCTCTAAGGTTTGATCTCCCTAGGGTGTGAATCTAGCCTAGGGCCTTTGTTAAAAAGATAGAGGGCGTTGAGAGCTTCGATTTAATCTGAGAAAGTTTGGATTTGGAGCAAGTTGATCTTCGAGTCTTCATCTCCTTTTTGGCTAAAACTTCAAGGTAGGGATATCCTACTCCTCTCTATGGGTTTTGTCTTTAAATGTTGGTATTTTGAGATGTTGGGCTTGGTTTGGTAATTTTGTGAAAGTTTGGGGCTTTTGTGTAATTTTAAAAAAGTTGGGGTTTTATTCATAATAAACCTAGATGCATGTTTGGCATAGAAAAATGGAATGATTATTGAATCATTGATGAAAATGGGACCTAAGGGTTGAAATGGTAATTATGGAAAATGGCCTAATTACATTGTTTAATTAATTGGGATAATTAATGGTGAGAAATGAGGAAATGAAATGTTGATTGAATATCCATTGTGCATTTATTTTCTGTTTAGAAATAACTGCTTTGGGCTATCGGTGGAGGATAGTCGTGATTGTTGTAGACAATGCATGATGATTAGGTAAACTGAAACTAATCAATGATATGTGTCATGGAACTTGACGGTTGATAGAATACATTAATTGTATTTATTGGGTGATTGTATATAGAACCAATGTGTTTATATACGTTATGTGTAGAGGAGGAGATAGGGGATGTACTCCGCGGTTTAGGGGAAGATAGGGGATGTACCACTAAACCGGATAAGTATTGGGAGAAGATAGGGGATGAACTCCGTAGACACAGCTCATATGCTTGTCTAGAGAAGTGAAGATAGAGCTCATATGCTTATCTTTGTGAAGTGTGGATACAGCTTATATGCTTATCTGTGAATGTGGGATATTGTTGTTATACATATCTGTTGAGAATGTGGATATAGCTTTTATGCTTATTTGAATGTGAGATATAGTTTTTATACATATCTGTGGAAATGATGATAGAGCTAGCATGCTTATCTGTTGAAAAAGGGAAAATGAAAGGTAACTTAGACTCATAAGTTGTAAGACATAAATATGTGATTTATG
Organism: Camellia sinensis; assembly: GCF_055761805.1. Taxonomy (NCBI): domain Eukaryota; kingdom Viridiplantae; phylum Streptophyta; class Magnoliopsida; order Ericales; family Theaceae; genus Camellia; species Camellia sinensis. The sequence continues at coordinate 6,396,690 of NC_138962.1, read as the reverse complement.
TGATTGTATCAGTGTTGACCATCTATCAATTGCTAATATTTTAGTCATTGTCCATGGTTGGTTTAGTGTATTTCTACTGGGTTGTGGCTCACCCTATATAGGGATATCATTTTCAGGTGCAGGAAGCATGCCACCTCCAAGGACATAGCTGGGAGGCTAGTGGCGGACATACTTTTGTCGCTTAACTTTTGATGTATTACATGTAACTTCAAGCCTAGGGCTTAATGTGTAAACGAGTTAGTACTCTTTTGTTGTAACCAAGTGTTAACTTGGAAAGCTGTAAGCCCGTAGGGCATTTTGTTTTTGATATTAACATGTAATACTTATGTAATGAAACTCTAATGAATAAAAGAGTGTGGTTAGTTTATATGTAAATGCATGTCTTATCTGATGGGTTTATTGTTGTTATTTTGAGGGCGTTACAACTTGCAGAAAATTAAAAATGGAAGTTCATTCAAGAAACCACTATACAATAACGATCTATTTGGAAATTAAATAAAAAAGAAAGTTTAATAGAAAAGTAAATTGGATAAAAATGGAAGTTGAATAATATTAAAAATGAAAGTTGTATAAAATTAAAAATGAATGTTCAATCCAGAAACCCCCTATACCTTAACGATCTATATGGAAATTAAATAAAAAAGGAAGTTTAGTAAAAAAGAAACTTGATATGAAAAAGGATGTTAAATAAAAATAAAAATGGTAGTTGCAGAAAATTAAAAATGGAAGTTCATTCAAGAAACCACAAAACCTTAACGATCTATTAGGAACTTAAATAAAAAAGGAAGTTGAAGAGAAAAATGACTTGAATAAAAATGGAAGTCGAATAAAAATAAAAATGGAAGTTGCATAAAATTAAAAATGAAAGTTCATTCAAGAAACCACAATACCTTAACGATCTATTTGGAAATTAAATAAAAAAGAAAGTTTAATAGAAAAGTAAATTGAATAAAAATGGAAGTTGAATAAAAACAAAGACGAAAGTTGCATAAAATTAAAATTAGAAGTTCAATCCAGAAACCACTATACGTTAACGATCTATTTGGAAATTAACTAAAAAAGGAAGTTGAATAGAAATGTAACTTGAATAAAAATGGAAGTTTCTTAAAAATAAAAATGGAAGTTGTAGAAAATTAAAAATGGAAATTCATTCAAGAAACCACTATACCTTAACGATCTATTTGGAAATTAAATAAAAAAGGAAGTTAAATAGAAAAGTAACTTCAATAAAAATGGAAGTCGAACAAAAAGAAAATGGAAGTTGCAGAAAATTAAAAATGGAAGTTCATTCGAGAAACCACTATACCTTAACGATCTGTTTGGAAATTAAAAAAAAACGAAGTTGAATTGAAAAGTAAATTGAATAAAAATGGAAGTTAAATAAAAATAAAAATGAAAGTTGCATATTATTAACAATGAAAGTTCAATCCAGAAACCACTATACCTTAACGATCTATTCGGAAATTAATTAAAAAAGGAAGTTGAGTAGAAAAGAAACTTCAATAAAAAAGGAAGTTAAATAAAAATAAAAATGGAAGTTATAGAAAATTAAAAATGAAAGTTCATTCAACAAACAATTATACCTTAACGATCTATTTGGAAATTAAATAAAAAAAGAAGTTGAACAGAAAAATGACTTGAATAAAAATGGAAGTCGAATAAAAATAAAAATGGAAGTTGCAGAAAATTAAAAATGGAAGTTCATTCAAGAAACAACTATACCATAACGATCTATTCGGAAATTAAATAAAAAAGGAAGTTTAATAAAAAAGTAAAATGAATAAAAATGGAAGTTGAATAAAAATAAAAATGAAAGTTGCATAAAATTAAAAATAGAAGTTCAATCCAGAAACCATTATACGTTAACGATCTATTTGGAAATTAAATAAAAAAGGAAGTTGAATAGAAAAGTAACATGAATAAAAATGGAAGTTAATTAAAAATAAAAAAGGAAGTTGCAGAAAATTAAAAATGGAAATTCATTCAAGAAACCACTATGCCTTAACGATCTATTTGGAAATTAAATAAAAAAGGAAGTTGAATAGAAAGAAAACTTGAATAAAAATGGAAGTCGAATAAAAATAAAAGTGGAAGTTGCAGAAAATTAAAAATGGAAGTTCATTCGAGAAACAACTATACCTTAACGATGTGTTTGAAAATTAAATAAAAAAAGAAAGTTTAATAGAAAAGTAAATTGAATAAAAATGAAAGTTGAATAAAATTAAAAATGAAAGTTGCATAAAATTAAAAATGGATGTTCAATCCAGAAAACACTATACCTTAACGATCTATTTGGAAATTAAGTAAAAAAGGAAGTTGAGTAGAAAAGAAACTTGATTGAAAAAGGAAGTTAAATAAAAATAAAAATGGAAGTTGCAGAAAATTAAAAATGGAAGTTCATTTAAGAAACTACTATACCTTAACGATCTATTTGGAAATCAAATAAAAAAGGAAGAAGAATAGAAATGTAAATTAAATAAAAATGGAAGTTGAATAAAAATAAAAATGAAAGTTGCATAAAATTAACAATGAAAGTTTAATCCAGAAACCACTATACCTTAACGATCTGCTTTGAAATTAATTAAAAAAGAAAGTTGAGTAGAAAAGAAACTTCAATAAAAAAAGGAAGTTAAATAAAAATAAAAATGAAAGTTGCAGAAAATTAAAAATGAAAGTTCATTAAAAAAACCACTATACCTTAACGATCTATTTGGAAATTAAATAAAAAAAGAAGTTGAATAGAAAAATGACATGAATAAAAATGGAAGTCGAATAAAAATAAAAATGGAAGTTGCAGAAAATTAAAAATGGAAGTTTATTCATAAAACAACTATACCTTAACGATCTATTTGGAAATTAAATAAAAAAGGAAGTTTAATCGAAAAGTTAATTGAATAAAAATGGAAGTTGAATAAAAATAATAATGAAAGTTGCCTAAAATTAAAAATGGAAGTTCATTCAAGAAACCACTATACCTTAACGAACTATTTGGAAATTAAAAAAAAAAAAAGGAAGTTGAATAGAAAAGTAAATTGAATAAAAATGGAAGTTAAGTAAAAATAAAAATTGAAGGTGGAGAAAATTAAAAATGGAAGTTCATTCTATAGCGATCCCGGGTTTACCCTTGTTGTACAGTGATCCGGACATGTGTCCGTGGATGTTGGTGGTTGTTTATTATTTTGTTTACATCCTTTTTACTTCGTAATTGAGTTATAGGATGTGTTGGGCAGGTTTGTTACAGGTTGGTTGAGTTTAGAAACCAAAACTAGTTGCCCAGGTTTTGGCCTGTACGCTCGAGCGAGGGTTTTGGCGCTCGAGCAGAGATTACACCCATTCAGTATTTTCCTGTGCAGTGTTGTACGCTCGAGCGTGGTATTGGCCGCTCGAACGGGGTTGTCTGAGTGCCGCTCGAGCGTAGAGTTGGAAGCTCGAGCGGAGGCCTGGTTCTGTATAAATGCTGGGAGAGTGCATCCGGCGCTCGAGCGGAAGTTTGGACGCTCGAGCGGGAGTCTGTGAGTGACGCTCGAGCGGGGTGTTTTACGCTTGAGCGGGCGACTGGGTTTAAGTCCCGAAATTGTGACTTTTCAAATCACTTTTTACTTTCTCTTCTCTCTCTTACTTTTTCAAAATCACCATTGTTGAGCCTCTCACTCTAGACTCTACCTTCTCTCTAGGTTTTGATCTAGTAGGAGTGATTTACTCACCTTTGGCCTTTACAAAAAAGTTGTTGATCGTCGAGGGCTTCATTTTAATCTGAAAATCTCGGGTTTTGGAGCACGTTGGGTTTTGTCGTCTTCTCCTTTGGGACTCCGAATTTGAGGTAGGGATATCCTACTCCTCTTTATGGATTTTGTCTTTAAATTTTAGTATTTTGAGACGTTGGGGTTGGTTTGGTAATTTGGTAAAAGTTTGGGGCTTTTGTGCAATTTTACAAAAGTTGGGGTTTTAATCATAATAAACCTAGATGCATGATTGGAGTAGAGAAATGGAATGAATGTTGTATCATTGATGAAAATGGGACCTAAGGGTTGAAATGCTAATTATGGAAAATGGCCTAATTACATTGTTTGATTAATTGGGATAATTAATGGTGAGAAATGAGGAAATGAAATGTTGATTGAATATCCATTTGTGCATTTATTTTCTGTTTAGAAATAACTGCTTTGGGCTATCGGTGGAGGATAGTCGTGATTGTTGTAGACAATGCATGATGATTAGGTAAACTGAAACTAATCAATGAAATGTGTCATGGAACTTGACGGTTGATAGAATACATTAACTGTATGTATTGGGTGATTGTATATAAAACCAATGTGTTTATATACGTTATGTGTAGAGGAGGAGATAGGGGATGTACTCCGCGGTTTAGGGGAAGATAGGGGATGTACCTCTAAACCGGATAGTGTTGGGAGAAGATAGGGGATGAACTCCGTAGACACAGCTCATATGCTTGTCTAGAGAAGTGAAGATAGAGCTTATATGCTTATCTTAGTAAAGTGTGGATACAGCTTATATGCTTATCTGTGAATGTGGGATATTGTTGTTATACATATCTGTTGAGAATGTGGATATAGCTTTTATGCTTATCTGAATGTGAGATATAGTTTTTACACATATCTGTGGAAATGATGATAGAGCTAGCATGCTTATCTGTTGAAAAAGGGAAAATGAAAGGTAACTTAGACTCATAAGTTGTAAGACATAAATATGTGATTTATGTGATTGTATCAGTGTTGGCCATTTATCAATTGCTAATATTTTAGTCATTGCTCATGGTTGGTTTAGTGTATTTCTACTGGGCTGTGGCTCACCCTATATGGGAATATCATTTTCAGGTGCAGGTAGCATGCCACCTCCAAGGATATAGCTGGGAGGCTAGAGGCGGGCATACTTTTGTCGCTTAACTTTTGATGTATTACATGTAACTTCAAGCCAAGGGCTTAATGTGTAAACGAGTTAGTACTCTTTTGTTGTAACCAAGTGTTAACTTGGAAAGCTGTAAACCCGTAAGGCATTTTGTTTTGATGTTAACATGTAATACTTATGTAATGGAACTCTAATGAATAAAAGAATGTGGTTAGTTTATATGTAAATGCATGTCTTATCTGATGGGTTTATTGTTGTTATTTTGAGGGCGTTACACATTCAAGAAACAACTATACCTTAACGATCTATTCGGAAATTAAATAAAAAAGGAAGTTTAATAAAAATGTAAAACGAATAAAAATGGAAGTTGAATAACGATAAAAACGAAAGTTGCATAAAATTAAAAATAAAAGTTCAATTCAGAAACCACTATACGTTAACGATCTATTTGGAAATTAAATAAAAAAGAAGCTGAATAGAAAAGTAACTTGAATAAAAATGGAAGTTGCTTAAAAATAAAAATGGAAGTTGTCGAAAATTAAAATTGGAAATTCATTCAAGAAACCACTATACCTTAACGATCTATTTGGAAATTAAATAAAAAAGGAGGTTGAATTGAAAAATAACTTGAATAAAAATGGAAGTCGAATAAAAACAAAAATGGAAGTTGCAGAAAATTAAAAATGGAAGTTCATTCAAGAAACCACTATACCTTAACGATCTATTCGGAAATTAAATAAAAAAGGAAGTTTAATAAAAAAGTAAAATGAATAAAAATGGAAGTTGAATAAAAATAAAAATGAAAATGAAAGTTGCATAAAATTAAAAATAGAAGTTCAATCCGGAAACCACTATACGTTAACGATCTATTTGGAAATTAAATAAAAAAGGAAGTTGAATAGAAAAGCAACGTGAATAAAAATGAAAGTTGCTTCAAAATAACAATGGAAGTTGCCGAAAATTAAAAATGGAAATTCATTCAGGAAACCACTGTACCTTAACGATCTATTTGGAAATTATATAAAAAAGGAGATTGAATAAAAAAATCACTTGAATAAAAATGGAAGTTGCAGAAAATTAAAAATTGAAGTTCATTCAAGAAACCACTAATACCTTAACGATGTATTTGGAAATTAAATAAAAAAAAAGTTTAATAGAAAAGTAAATTGAATAAAAATGAAAGTTGAATAAAATTAAAAATGAGAGTTGCATAAAATTAAAAATGGATGTTCAATCCAGAAACCACTATACCTTCACGATCTATTTGGAAATTAAGTAAAAAAGGAAGTTGAGTAGAAAAGAAACTTGATTGAAAAAAGAAGTTAAATAAAAATAAAAATGGAAGTTGCAGAAAATTAAAAAAGGATGTTCATTCAAGAAACCACTATAACTTAACGATCTATTTGGAAATTAAATAAAAAAGGAAGTTGAATAGAAAAGTAAATTGAATAAAAATGGAAGTTGAATAAAAATAAAAATGAAAGTTGCATAAAATTAACAATGAAAGTTCAATCCAGAAACCACTATACCTTAACGATCTGTTTGGAAATTAATTAAAAAAGCAAGTTGTGTAGAAAAGAAACTTCATTAAAAAAGGAAGTTAAATCAAAATAAAAATGGAAGTTGTAGAAAATTAAAAATGAAAGTTCATTCAACAAACCACTATACCTTAACGATCTATTTGGAAATTAAATAAAAAAAGAAGTTGAATAGAAAAATGACTTGAAAAAAAATGGAAGACGAATAAAAATAAAAAGGAAGTTGCAGAAAATTAAAAATGGAAGTTCATTCAAGAAACAACTATACTTAACGATCTATTCGGAAATTAAATAAAAAAGGAAGTTTAATAAAAAATTAAAATGAATAAAAATGGAAGTTGAATAAAAATAAAAATCAAAGTTGCATAAAATTAAAAATAGAAGTTCAATCCAGAAACCACTATACGTTAACGATCTATTTGGAAATTAAATAAAAAAAGAAGTTGAATGGAAAAGTAACATGAATAAAAATGGAAGTTACTTAAAAATAAAAACGGAAGTTGTAGAAAATTAAAAATGGAAATGCATTCAAGAAACCACTATGCCTTAACGATCTATTTGGAAATTAAATAAAAAAGGAAGTTGAATAGAAAAAAATAACTTGAATAAAAATGGAAGTCGAATAAAAATAAAAGTGGAAGTTGCAGAAAATTAAAAATTGAAGTTCATTCAACAAACCACTATACCTTAACGATGTATTTCAAAATTAAATAAAAAAAGAAAGTTTAATAGAAGAGTAAATTGAATAAAAATGAAAGTTGAATAAAATTTGAAATGAAAGTTGCATAAAATTAAAAATGGATGTTCAATCCAGAAACCACTATATCTTAACGATCTATTTGGAAATTAAGAAAAAAAGGAAGTTGAGTAGAAAAGAAACTTGATTGAAAAAGGAAGTTAAATAAAAATAAAAATCGAAGTTGGAGAAAATTAAAAATGGAAGTCATTTAAAAAACCACTATACCTTAACGATCTATTTGGAAATTAAATAAAAAAAGGAAGTTGAATAGAAATGTAAATTAAATAAAAATGGAAGTTGAATAAAAATAAAAATGAAAGTTGCATAAAATTAACAATGAAAGTTCAATCTAGAAACCACTATACCTTAACGATCTATTTGGAAATTAATTAAAAAAGAAAGTTGAGTAGAAAAGAAACTTCAATAAAAAGGAAGTTAAATAAAAATAAAAATGGAAGTTGCAGAAAATTAAGAATGAAAGTTCATTCAAGAAACCACTATACCTTAACGATCTATTCGGAAATTAAATAAAAAAAGAAGTTGAATAGAAAACTGACTTGAATAAAAATGGAAGTCGAATAAAAAAAAAAATGGAAGTTGCAGAAAATTAAAAATGGAAGTTCATTCAAGAAACAACTATACCTTAACGATCTATTCGGAAATTTACTAAAAAAAGAAGTTTAATAAAAAAGTAAAATGAATAAAAATGGAAGTTGAATAAAAAGAAAAATGAAAGTTGCATAAAATTAAAAATAGAAGTTCAATACAGAAACCACAATACGTTAACGATCTATTTGGAAATTAAATAAAAAAAAGGAAGTTGAATAGAAAAGTAACTTGAATAAAAATGGAAGTTGCTTAAAAATAAAAATGGAAGTTGCCGAAAATTAAAAATGGAAATTCATTCAAGAAACCACCATACCTTAACGATCTATTTTGAAATTAAATGAAAAAGGAGGTTGAAATGAAAAACAACTTGAATAAAAATGGAAGTCGAATAAAAACAAAAATGGAAGTTGCAGAAAATTAAAAATGGAAGTTCATTCAAGAAACCACTATACCTTAACGATGTATTTTGAAATTAAACAAAAAGAAAAGTTTAATAGAAAAGTAAATTGAATAAAAATGAAAGTTGAATAAAATTAAAAATGAAAGTTGCATAAAATTAAAAATGGATGTTCAATCCAGAAACCACTATACCTTAACGATTTATTTGGAAATTAAATAAAAAAGGAAGTTGAGTAGAAAAGAAACTTGGTTGAAAAAGAAAGTTAAATAAAAATAAAAATGGAAGTTGCAGAAAATTAAAAATGACAGTTCATTCAAGAAACCACTATACCTTAACGATCTATTTGGAAATTAAATAAAAAAATGAAGTTGAATAGAAATATAAATTGAATAAAAATGGAAGTCGAAAAAAAATAAAAATGGAAGTTGCAGAAAATTAAAAATGGAAGTTCATTAAAGAAACCACAAAACCTTAACGATGTATTTGGAAATTAAATAAAAAAGAAAGTTTAATAGAAAAGTAAATTGAATAAAAATGGAAGTTGAATAAAAATAAAAATGGAAGTTGCAGAAAATTAAAAATGGAAGTTCAATCCAGAAACCACTATACCTTAACGATCTATTTGGAAATTACATAAAAAAGCAGTTGAGTAGAAAAGAAACTTGAATAAAAAAGGAAGTAAAAAAAAATAAAAATGGAAGCTGCAGAAAATTAAAAATGGAAGTTCATTAAAGAAACCACTATACCATAACGATCTATTTGGAAATTAAATAAAAAAGGAAGTTGGATAGAAAAATAACTTGAATAAAGTTGGAAGCTGAATAAAAATAATAATGCAAGTTCCAGAAAATTAAAAATGGAAGTTCATTAAAGAAACCACTATACCTTAACGATCTATTTGGAAATTAAATAAAAAAGGAAGTTTAATAGAAAAGTAAATTGAATAAAAAAGGAAGTTGAATAAAAATAAAAGGGAAAGTTGCATAAAATTAAAAATGGAAGTTCAATCCAGAAATCAGTATACCTTAACGATCTATTTGGAAATTAAATAAAAAAGGAAGTTGAAAAGAAAAGAAACTTGAAGAAAAAAAGAAGTTCATAGAAATAAAAATGGAAGGTGTAGAAAATTAAAATTGGAAGTTCATTCAAGAAACCACTATGTCTTAACGATCTATTTGGAAATTTATAAAAAAGGAAGTTGAATAGAAAAGTAACTTGAATAAAAATGGATGTCGAATAAATATAAAAATGAAAGTTGCAGTAAATTAAAAATGGAAGTTCATTCAAGAAGCCACTATACCATAACGATCTATTTGGAAATTAAATAAAAAAGAAAGTTTAATAGAAAAGTAAATTGAATAAAAATGGAAGCTGAATAATATTAAAAATGAAAGTTGCATAAAATTAAAAATGGATGTTCAATCCAGAAACCCCTTTACCTTAACGATCTATTTGGAAATTAAATAAAAAAAGAACTTGAGTAGAAAAGAAACTTCATTGAAAAAGGAAGTTAAATAAAAATAAAAATGGAAGTTGCAGAAAATTAAAAATGGAAGTTCATTCAAGAAACCACTATACCTTAACGATCTATTTGGAAATTAAATAAAAAAGGATGTTGACTAGAAAAATGACTTGAATAAAAATGAAAGTCGAATAAAAATAAAAAAAGGAAGTTGCATATAATTAAAAATGGAAGTTCATTCAAGAAACCACAATACCTTAACGATCTATTTGGAAATTAAATAAAACCGGAAGTTTAATAGAAAAGTAAATTGAATAAAAATGGAAGTTGAATAAAAATAGAAATGAAAGTTGGATAAAATTAAAATTTGAAGTTCAATCTAGAAACCACTATACGTTAACGATCTATTTGGAAATTAACTAAAAAAAGAAGTTGAATAGAAAAGTAATTTGAATAAAAATGAAAGTTACTTAAAAATAAAAATGGAAGCAGCAGAAAATTAAAAATGGAAGTTCATTAAACAAACCACTATACCTTAACGATCTATTTGGAAATTAAATAAAAAAGGAAGTTGAATAGAAAAATAACTTGAATAAAAATGGAAGCTGAATAAAAATAAAAATACAAGTGCCATAAAATTAAAAATGGAAGTTCATTAAAGAAACCACTATATCTTAACGATATATTTGGAAATTAAATAAAAAAGAAAGTTTAATAGCAAAGTAAATTGAATAAAAATGGAAGTTGAATAAAAATAAAAATGAAAGTTGCATAAAATTAAAATTAGAAGTTCAATCTAGAAACCACTATACGTTAACGATCTATTTGGAAATTAACTAAAAAAAGAAGTTGAATAGAAAAGTAACTTGAATAAAAATGGAAGTTACTTAAAAATAAAAATGGAAGTTGTAGAAAATTAAAAATGGAAATTCATTCAAGAAACTACTATACCTTAACGATCTATTTGGAAATTAAATAGAAAAGGAGTTGAATAGAAAAGTAAATTGAATAAAAATGGAAGTCGAATAAAAAAAAATGGAAGTTGCAGAAAATTAAAAATGGAAGTTAATTCAAGAAACCACTATACCTTAACGATCTATTTGGAAATTAAGTAAAACAGGGGGTTTAATAGAAAAATAAATTGAACAAAAATGGAAGTTCATTTAATTAAATACGAAAGTTGCCTAAAATTAACAATGAAAGTTCATTCTAGAAACCAGTATACCTTAATGATCTATTTGGAAATTAATTAAAAAAGGAAGTTGAGTAAAAAAGAAACTTCAATAAAAAAATGAAGTTAAATAGAAATAAAAATGAAAGTTACAGAAAATTAAAAATGAAAGTTCATTCATGAAACCATTATATCTTAACGATATATTTGGAAATTAAATAAAAAAAGAAGTTGAATAGAAAGATGACTTGAATAAAAATGGAAGTCGAATAAAAACAAAAATGGGAGTTGCAGAAAATTAAAAATGGAAGTTCATTCAAGAAACCACTATACCTTAACGATCTATTCGGAAATTAAATAAAAAAGAAAGTTTAATAATAAAGTAAATTGAATAAAAATGGAAGTTGAATAAAAATAAAAATGGTAGTTGCATAAAATTAAAAATGGAAGTTCATTCAAGAAACCACTATACGCTAACGATCTATTTGGAAATTATGTAAAAAAGGAAGTTGAATAGAAAGTAAGTTGAATAAAAATGGAAGTTGTAGAAAATTAAAAATGGAAATTCATTCAAGAAACCACTATACCTTAACGATCTATTTGGAAATTAAATAAAAAAGGAGGTTGAATAGAAAAATAACTTGAATAAAAATGGAAGTCGAATAAAAACAAAAATGGAAGTTGCAGAAAATTTAAAACGGAGGTTCATTCAAGAAACCACTATACCTTAACGATGTATTTGGAAATTTAATAAAAAAGAAAGTTTAATAGAAAAGTAAATTGAATAAAAATGAAAGTTGAATAAAATTAAAAATAAAAGTTGCATAAAATTAAAAATGGATGTTCAATCCAGAAACCAGTATACCTTAACGATCTATTTGGAAATATAATAAAAAAGGAAGTTGAGTAGAAAAGAAACTTGATTGAAATAGGAAGTTAAATAAAAATAAAAATAGAAGTAGCAGAAAATTAAAAATGGAAGTTCATTCAAGAAACCACTATACCTTAACAATCTATTAGGCAATTAAATAAAAAAGGAAGTTGAATGGAAAAATAACTTGAATAAAAATGGAAGTCGAACCAAAATAAAAATGGAAGTTGCAGAAAATTAAAAATGGAAGTTCATTCAAGAAATCACTATACCTTAGCGATGTATTTGGAAATTAAATAAAAAAGAAAGTTTAATAGCAAAGTAAATTGAATAAAAATGGAAGTTGAATAAAAATAAAAATGGAAGTTGCAGAAAATTAAAAATGGAAGTTCAATCTAGAAACCACTATACCTTAACGATCTATTTGGTAATTGCATAAAAAAGGAAGTGGATTAGAAAAGAAACTTGAATAAAAATGGAAGCTGAATAAAAATTAAAATGCAAGTTCCATAAAATTAAAAATGGAAGTTCATTAAAGAAACCATTATACCTTAACGATCTATTTGGAAATTAAATAAAAAAGGAAGTTTAATAGAAAAGTAAATTGAATTAAAAAGGAAGTTGAATAAAAAAAAAAAGGGAAAGTTGCATAAAATTAAAAATGGAAATTCAATCCAGAAATCAGTATATCTAAACGATCTATTTGGAAATTAAATAAAAAAGGAAGTTGAATAGAAAAGAAACTTGAATAAAAAATGAAGTTACTAAAAAATTAAAATGGAAGTTGCAGAAAATTAAAAATGGAAATTCATTCAAGAAACCACTATACCTTAACGATCTATTTGGAAATTAAATAAAAAATGGGGTTTAATAGAAAAGTAAATTGTATAAAAATGGAAGTTGAATAAAAATAAAAATGAAAGTTGCTTAAAATTAACGATGAAAGTTCAATCTAGAAACCACTATACCTTAACGATCTATTTGGAAATTAATTAAAAAAGGAAGTTGAGTAAAAAAGAAACTTCAATAAAAATGAGAGTTAAATAAAAATAAAAATAGAAGTTGCTGAAAATTAAAAATGAAAGTTCATTCAAGAAACCATTATACCTTAACGATCTGTTTGGAAATTAAATAAAAAAAGAAGTTGAATAGAAAAATGACTTGAATAAAAATGGAAGTCGAATAAAAACTAAAATGGAAGTTGCAGAAAATTAAAACTGGAAGTTCATTCAAGAAACCACTATACCTTAACGATCTATTCAGAAATTAAATATAAAAGGAAGTTTAATAAAAAAGTAAATTGAATAAAAGTGGATGTTCCATAAAAATAAAAATGAAAGTCACATAAAATTAAAAATAGAAGTTCAATCCAGAAACCACTATACGTTAACGATCTATTTGGAAATTAAATAAAAAAGGATGTTGAATAGAAAAGTAACTTGAATAAAAATGAAAGTTACTTAAAAATAAAAATGGAAGTTGCAGAAAATTAAAAATAAAAGTTCATTCAAGAAACCACTATACCTTAACGATGTATTTGGAAATTATACAAAAAAAAAAAGATTAATAGAAAAGTGAACTGAATAAAAATGAAAGTTGAATAAAATTAAAAATAAAAATTGCATAAAATTAAAAACGGTTGTTCAATCCAGAAACCACTGTACCTTAACGATCTATTTCGAAATTTAATAAAAAAGGAAGTTGAATAGAAAAATAACTTGAATAAAAAAGGAAGTCGAATAAAAATAAAAAAGGAAGTTGCAGAAAATTAAAAATAGAAGTTCATTGAAGAAACCACTATACCTTAACGATCAATTTGGAAATTAAATAAAAAAGGAAGTTAAATAGAAAAATGACTTGAGTAAAAATGGAAGCTGAATAAAAACAAAAATGGAAGTTGCATAAAATTAAAAATGGAAGTTCCTTTAGGAAACCACTATACCTTAACGATCTATTTGGAAATTAAATAAAAAGGAAGTTTAATAGAAAAAGTAAATTGAATAAATATGGAAGTCGACTAAAAATAAAAACGAAAGTTGCATAAAATTAAAAATGGAAGTTGAATAGAAAAATGACATGAATAAAAATGGAAGTCAAATAAAAATAAAAATGGAAATTGAATAAAAATGTAAATGGAAGTTCACTCCAGAAACCACTATACCTTGACGATCTATTTGGAAATTAAATAAAAAAGGAAGTTGAATAAAAAAGAAACTTGAATAAAAAAGGAAGCTAGATAAAAAGAAAAAAGGAATTCGTAGAAAATTAAAAATGGAAGTTAATTCAAGAGACCACCATACGTTAACGATCTATTTGGAAATTAAAGAAAAAAGAAAGTTGAATAGAAAAATAACTTGAATAAAAATGGAAGATGAATAAAAATAAAAATGGAAGTTGCAGAAAATTAAAAATGGAAGTTCATTCAAGAAACCACTATACCTTAACGATCTATTTGGAAATTAAATAAAAAAGGAAGTTGAATAGAAAAATAAATTGAATAAAAATGGAAGTCGAAAAAAAATAAAAAGGGAAGTTGCAGAAAATTAAAAATTGAAGTTAATTAAAGAAACCACTACACCTTAAAAATCTATTTGGAAATTAGATAGAAAATAAAGTTGAATAGAAAAATAACTTGAATAAAAATGGAAGTCGAATGAAAATAAAAATGGAAGTTCATTGAAGAAACCAGTATACCTCAACGATCAATTTGGAAATTAAATAAAAAAGGAAGTTGTGTAGAAAAGAAACTTGATTGAAAAAGGAAGTTAAATAAAAATAAAAATGGAAGTTGCAGAAAATTAAAAGTGGAAGTTCATTCAAGAAACCACTATACCTTAATGATCTATTTGAAAATTAAATAAAAAAGGAAGTTGAATAGAAAAATAACTTGAATAAAAATAAAAATGGAAGTCGCAGCAAATTAAAAATGGAAGTTAAATGAAGAAAACCACTATACCTTCACGATCTATTTGGAAATTAAATAAAAAAGGAAGTTTAATAGAAAAGTGAATTGAATAAAAATGGAAATTGAATAAAAATAAAAGTGAAAGCTGCATAAAATTAAAAATGGAAGTTCAATCCTGAAAAAACTATACCTTAACGATCTGTTTGGAAATTAAATAAAAGAGGAAGTTGAGTAGAAAAGAAACTTGAATGAAAAAGGAAGTTAAATAAAAATAAAAATGAAAGTTGCAGAAAATTAAAAATGGAAGTTCATTCAAGAAACCACTATACCTTAACGATCTATTTGGAAATTAAATAAAAAAGGAAGTTGAATATAAAAATGACTTGAATAAAAACAAAAATGGAAGTTGCATAAAATTAAAAATAGAAGTTCATTTAAGAAAACACTATACCTTAACGATCTATTTAGAAATTTAATAAAAAAGGAAGTTTAACAGAAAAGTAAATTGAATAAAAATGGAAGTTGAATAAAAATAAAAATGGAAGTTGCACAAAATGAAAAATGGAAGTTCAATCCAGAAACCAGTATACCTTAACTGTCACGCCCCCAAACCGCCCCTAGTAGTTTGGTGCCGTGATGGCCAGTAACCCGAGGTTACCGAAGGCCGTCTTACAAAAATCACACACAATCAGAGTATGAAATATGGGGCTTACAAGAGCGGAAGCAAAATATACATATAAACCGAGTTGTCCATGAGAGCCGTGCATAAGTCCAATGGAATGCCATACATCAAACATCTTTACAAGTCTTACAATTTTAGATACAACAAAATGGAACACAAAATACATCCTGACCAAAAGGCTTCTCAAGCCGACATATGCCAAAACAAACAAAGAAAACGTAAGCCGAGAAGCATAATCTTCAAGACGATGCAAAACGCAAATCCAAAACATGTCGGCAAAGCACCCAAAACACATCGGCAATCACGTCTAGGCCTCAATGCCTTCTTGTTCATCACCTACATATATATAGAGAGGGTGAGCTTGGATACTCAGTGAATGATACTAGAAATAAAGGTTTTGCATGATTGATATCCAAGATTTCTTTCAAAACTATACATAGCATACTTTTCGATCAAGAGGGAAATCAAGTTCATTTGCCGGCTTTCATGTTCCTTGGATGTTAATAACATCTACTTATTTCAAGGGGTGATGACATATCAAGACAAGAGTTTCAAGACAAGCTGTGCTGCGAAAGTTTAGAGTCCTCTAGCACTAAGGACTGTCAAGACAAGCTGTGCTGCGAAAGTTTATAGTCCTCTAGCACTAAGGACTGTCAAGACAAGCTGTGCTGCGAAAGTTTATAGTCCTCTAGCACTAAGGACTGTCAAGACAAGCTGTGCTGCGAAAGTTTAGAGTCCTCTAGCACTAAGGACTGTCAAGACAAGTCATCAAAACAAGATAGCATTTGATATACAAAATAGGGATAGTCATTCATGCTAGATCAAGTACTTTTCAAAACAAGGCAAAACAAGATTTATCAAAACAAGTGTAACATAGCTTTATTAGAAATACCACTCACATCGTTTCTTCACACGTCGGGGTCGAGACAAGCCCAAGTCCTACAACACATGGCAAAGCCTATTGAATGCGCTTTCAAACAAGTCTCTCATATACACAAATGTTTTCGGAAAACATGCTGGGCACCAACCAGGTCCAGGCCGAGGTTCCACACCTCCTTGCCGAGGTGTGTTCCCGAGGGCCACATGCAAGGAAAGAGGTCGGGAAACTCTGGGTTTCCCTCTGCTGATGAACATGAAGAACATGGGTGTGAAAACATGAAAAATACGAATGTTTGATCATAATCTGTCATCACAAATCTGAGGTTTTCGTGCTATGAGTTTGAAAACATGGACCTGGGTACCCATACTTGGAAATCATGCAAGAACAAACACAAAACGTGAATCTAGGCATAAAGCTTTCGGATCAAATCAAGACTTTCTTGAAGAACACATGAATGTCATTTTCTCTTTCTAAAATCGAGCTTCAAAACGATGCATGGCTTACAGATCATTTTCAATCATGCAATGCAATAACATAATCATAAAGAACATTACGAGTAGATCAAGAATCTAACCTTAGAATGCGGATCTAACGGTTGGATCTCTAGAAATCAAGCTTCAAGATCTACTTCCTCACTCTAAAACTCTTTCTTCCTCCTAGAGTTTCTCTTTCTACAAGACAAGGTTATGACACCAAATGATAGTTTTCTATACCCGGTTCTGGGGTTAACCCTCTGCTGAGACACGTGGCGGCGGCTGATTGGGTTTTACCTGAAAAGGTGCCTGACAGACCAGACAAGGCATGGTGGAAGGGTGTTCAACAAGCAAAGCGGTATGGGCTCTCTGACAGGCTATGACATCGGCTAACAACGAGGCGTATCTAACACGCTACACAGAATGACACTCCGGCAAGGGGTGACATCGGCTAACAAAGACTTCGGTGACTAAGGTGACAATGACCTCGGCTAGGAAGGACAACACTTGACTAAGCTGTGCCACATCTTGGCCTAGATGCGCCACACCTCGGCCTAGGTCATACCACTTCCAGGACGAGATCACTTGGGTGCAAGGTAACATCTCGGCTAATGTGGTCAAGGCAAGGACTGAGGTCGACAAGGGATTTCAAGATACTAAGGCCAGACTAAGGAAGACCTCGGCATTGAAATAACGTCGGCTAGAGGCAAGGCGTGACCTAAGTTTTAACATCAAGGAAGGAACAAGACAAGTACACTACGCTCAGACAAATCACGAGGCTTCAAATCAAGGCACGAATCTCACTTGTTAAAGCAAAACAAGTCACAACACACACATGCAAGCTTAACAAGTCATAATCATACAAATGCTCATGAACATGATTAAGATGAAAAATGTGGGTTCTTACATTAACGATCTATTTGGAAACTAAAAAAAAAAGGAAGTTGAGCAGAAATTAAACTTGAATGAAAAAGAAAGTTAAACAAAAATAAAAATGAAAGTTGCAGAAATTTAAAAATGGAAGTTCATTCAAGAAACCACTATACCATAACGATCTATTTTGAAATTAAATAAAAAATAAAGTTGAATAGAAAAATAACTTGAATAAAAATGGAAGTCGAATAAAAATAAAAATGGAAGTTGCAGAAAATTAAAAATGAAAGTTCATTCAAGAAACCACTATACCTTAACGATGTATTTGGAAATTATACAAAAAAGTAAGATTAATAGAAAAGTGAACTGAATAAAAATGAAAGTTGAATAAAATTAAAAATAAAAATTGCATAAAATTAAAAATGGTTGTTCAATCCAGAAACCACTGTACCTTAACGATCTATTTGGAAATTTAATAAAAAAGGAAGTTGAATAGAAAAATAACTTGAATAAAAAAGGAAGTCGAATAAAAATAAAAATGGAAGTTCATTGAAGAAACCACTATACCTTAACGATCAATTTGGAAATTAAATAAAAAAGGAAGTTAAATAGAAAAATGACTTGAATAAAAATGGAAGCTGAATAAAAACAAAAATGAAAAATGCATAAAATTAAAAATGGAAGTTCTTTTAAGAAACCACTATACCTTTATGATCTATTTGGAAATTAAATAAAAAGGAAGTATAATAGAAAAAGTAAATTGAATAAATATGGAAGTCGACTAAAAATAAAAACGAAAGTTGCATAAAACTAAAAATGGAAGTTGAATAGAAAAATGACATGAATAAAAATGGAAGTTAAATAAAAATAAAAATGGAAATTGAATAAAAATGTAAATGGAAGTTCACTCCAGAAACCACTATACCTTGACGATCTATTTGGAAATTAAATAAAAAAGGAAGTTGAATAAAAAAGAAACTTGAATAAAAAAGGAAGTTAGATAAAAATCAAAAAGGAATTCGTAGAAAATTAAAAATGGAAGTTAATTCAAGAAACCACTATACGTTAACGATCTATTTGGAAATTAAAGAAAAAAGGAAGTTGAATAGAAAAATAACTTGAATAAAAATGGAAGATCAATAAAAATAAAAATGGAAGTTGCAGAAAATTAAAAATGGAAGTTCATTCAAGAAACCACTATACCTTAATGATCTATTTGGAAATTAAATAAAAAAGGAAGTTGAATAGAAAAATAAATTGAATAAAAATGGAAGTCGAAAAAAAATGAAAAGGGAAGTTGCAGAAAATTAAAAATTGAAGTTCATTAAAGAAACCACTATACCTTAACAATCTATTTGGAAATTAGATAGAAAAGAAAGTTGAATAGAAAAATAACTTGAATAAAAATGGAAGTCGAATGAAAATAAAAATGGAAGTTCATTGAAGAAACCAGTATACCTCAACGATCAATTTGGAAATTAAATAAAAAAGGAAGTTGTGTAGAAAAGAAACTTGATTGGAAAAGGAAGTTAAATAAAAATAAAAATGGAAGTTGCAGAAAATTAAAAGTGGAAGTTCATTCAAGAAACCACTATACCTTAATGATCTATTTGGAAATTAAATAAAAAAGGAAGTTGAATAGAAAAATAACTTGAATAAAAATAAAAATGGAAGTCGCAGAAAATTAAAAATGGAAGTTAAATGAAGAAAACCACTATACCTTCACGATCTATTTGGAAATTAAATAAAAAAGGAAGTTTAATAGAAAAGTGAATTGAATAAAAATGGAAATTGAATAAAAATAAAAGTGAAAGCTGCATAAAATTAAAAATGGAAGTTCAATCCTGAAAAAACTATACCTTAACGATCTGTTTGGAAATTAAATAAAAGAGGAAGTTGAGTAGAAAAGAAACTTGAATGAAAAAGGAAGTTAAATAAAAATAAAAATGAAAGTTGCAGAAAATTAAAAATGGAAGTTCATTCAAGAAACCACTATACCTTAACGATCTATTTGGAAATTAAATAAAAAAGGAAGTTGAATATAAAAATGACTTGAATAAAAACAAAAATGGAAGTTGCATAAAATTAAAAATAGAAGTTCATTTAAGAAAACACTATACCTTAACGATCTATTTAGAAATTTAATAAAAAAGGAAGTTTAACAGAAAAGTAAATTGAATAAAAATGGAAGTTGAATAAAAATAAAAATGGAAGTTGCACAAAATAAAAAATGGAAGTTCAATCCAGAAACCAGTATACCTTAACGATCTATTTGGAAACTAAAAAAAAAGGAAGTTGAGCAGAAATTAAACTTGAATGAAAAAGAAAGTTAAACAAAAATAAAAATGAAAGTTGCAGAAATTTAAAAATGGAAGTTCATTCAAGAAACCACTATACCATAACGATCTATTTTGAAATTAAATAAAAAATAAAGTTGAATAGAAAAATAACTTGAATAAAAATGGAAGTCGAATAAAAATAAAAATGGAAGTTGCAGAAAATTAAAAATGAAAGTTCATTCAAGAAACCACTATACCTTAACGATGTATTTGGAAATTATACAAAAAAGTAAGATTAATAGAAAAATGAACTGAATAAAAATGAAAGTTGAATAAAATTAAAAATAAAAATTGCATAAAATTAAAAATGGTTGTTCAATCCAGAAACCACTGTACCTTAACGATCTATTTGGAAATTTAATAAAAAAGGAAGTTGAATAGAAAAATAACTTGAATAAAAAAGGAAGTCGAATAAAAATAAAAATGGAAGTTCATTGAAGAAACCACTATACCTTAACGATCAATTTGGAAATTAAATAAAAAAGGAAGTTAAATAGAAAAATGACTTGAATAAAAATGGAAGCTGAATAAAAACAAAAATGAAAAATGCATAAAATTAAAAATGGAAGTTCTTTTAAGAAACCACTATACCTTTATGATCTATTTGGAAATTAAATAAAAAGGAAGTATAATAGAAAAAGTAAATTGAATAAATATGGAAGTCGACTAAAAATAAAAACGAAAGTTGCATAAAACTAAAAATGGAAGTTGAATAGAAAAATGACATGAATAAAAATGGAAGTTAAATAAAAATAAAAATGGAAATTGAATAAAAATGTAAATGGAAGTTCACTCCAGAAACCACTATACCTTGACGATCTATTTGGAAATTAAATAAAAAAGGAAGTTGAATAAAAAAGAAACTTGAATAAAAAAGGAAGTTAGATAAAAATCAAAAAGGAATTCGTAGAAAATTAAAAATGGAAGTTAATTCAAGAAACCACTATACGTTAACGATCTATTTGGAAATTAAAGAAAAAAGGAAGTTGAATAGAAAAATAACTTGAATAAAAATGGAAGATCAATAAAAATAAAAATGGAAGTTGCAGAAAATTAAAAATGGAAGTTCATTCAAGAAACCACTATACCTTAACGATCTATTTGGAAATTAAATAAAAAAGGAAGTTGAATAGAAAAATAAATTGAATAAAAATGGAAGTCGAAAAAAAATGAAAAGGGAAGTTGCAGAAAATTAAAAATTGAAGTTCATTAAAGAAACCACTATACCTTAACAATCTATTTGGAAATTAGATAGAAAAGAAAGTTGAATAGAAAAATAACTTGAATAAAAATGGAAGTCGAATGAAAATAAAAATGGAAGTTCATTGAAGAAACCAGTATACCTCAACGATCAATTTGGAAATTAAATAAAAAAGGAAGTTGTGTAGAAAAGAAACTTGATTGGAAAAGGAAGTTAAATAAAAATAAAAATGGAAGTTGCAGAAAATTAAAAGTGGAAGTTCATTCAAGAAACCACTATACCTTAATGATCTATTTGGAAATTAAATAAAAAAGGAAGTTGAATAGAAAAATAACTTGAATAAAAATAAAAATGGAAGTCGCAGAAAATTAAAAATGGAAGTTAAATGAAGAAAACCACTATACCTTCACGATCTATTTGGAAATTAAATAAAAAAGGAAGTTTAATAGAAAAGTGAATTGAATAAAAATGGAAATTGAATAAAAATAAAAGTGAAAGCTGCATAAAATTAAAAATGGAAGTTCAATCCTGAAAAAACTATACCTTAACGATCTGTTTGGAAATTAAATAAAAGAGGAAGTTGAGTAGAAAAGAAACTTGAATGAAAAAGGAAGTTAAATAAAAATAAAAATGAAAGTTGCAGAAAATTAAAAATGGAAGTTCATTCAAGAAACCACTATACCTTAACGATCTATTTGGAAATTAAATAAAAAAGGAAGTTGAATATAAAAAGGACTTGAATAAAAACAAAAATGGAAGTTGCATAAAATTAAAAATAGAAGTTCATTTAAGAAAACACTATACCTTAACGATCTATTTAGAAATTTAATAAAAAAGGAAGTTTAACAGAAAAGTAAATTGAATAAAAATGGAAGTTGAATAAAAATAAAAATGGAAGTTGCACAAAATAAAAAATGGAAGTTCAATCCAGAAACCAGTATACCTTAACGATCTATTTGGAAACTAAAAAAAAAAGGAAGTTGAGCAGAAATTAAACTTGAATGAAAAAGAAAGTTAAACAAAAAAAAAAAATGAAAGTTGCAGAAATTTAAAAATGGAAGTTCATTCAAGAAACCACTATACCATAACGATCTATTTTGAAATTAAATAAAAAATAAAGTTGAATAGAAAAATAACTTGAATAAAAATGGAAGTCGAATAAAAATAAAAATGGAAGTTGCAGAAAATTAAAAATGAAAGTTCATTCAAGAAACCACTATACCTTAACGATGTATTTGGAAATTATACAAAAAAGTAAGATTAATAGAAAAGTGAACTGAATAAAAATGAAAGTTGAATAAAATTAAAAATAAAAATTGCATAAAATTAAAAATGGTTGTTCAATCCAGAAACCACTGTACCTTAACGATCTATTTGGAAATTTAATAAAAAAGGAAGTTGAATAGAAAAATAACTTGAATAAAAAAGGAAGTCGAATAAAAATAAAAATGGAAGTTCATTGAAGAAACCACTATACCTTAACGATCAATTTGGAAATTAAATAAAAAAGGAAGTTAAATAGAAAAATGACTTGAATAAAAATGGAAGCTGAATAAAAACAAAAATGAAAAATGCATAAAATTAAAAATGGAAGTTCTTTTAAGAAACCACTATACCTTTATGATCTATTTGGAAATTAAATAAAAAGGAAGTATAATAGAAAAAGTAAATTGAATAAATATGGAAGTCGACTAAAAATAAAAACGAAAGTTGCATAAAACTAAAAATGGAAGTTGAATAGAAAAATGACATGAATAAAAATGGAAGTTAAATAAAAATAAAAATGGAAATTGAATAAAAATGTAAATGGAAGTTCACTCCAGAAACCACTATACCTTGACGATCTATTTGGAAATTAAATAAAAAAGGAAGTTGAATAAAAAAGAAACTTGAATAAAAAAGGAAGTTAGATAAAAATCAAAAAGGAATTCGTAGAAAATTAAAAATGGAAGTTAATTCAAGAAACCACTATACGTTAACGATCTATTTGGAAATTAAAGAAAAAAGGAAGTTGAATAGAAAAATAACTTGAATAAAAATGGAAGATCAATAAAAATAAAAATGGAAGTTGCAGAAAATTAAAAATGGAAGTTCATTCAAGAAACCACTATACCTTAACGATCTATTTGGAAATTAAATAAAAAAGGAAGTTGAATAGAAAAATAAATTGAATAAAAATGGAAGTCGAAAAAAAATGAAAAGGGAAGTTGCAGAAAATTAAAAATTGAAGTTCATTAAAGAAACCACTATACCTTAACAATCTATTTGGAAATTAGATAGAAAAGAAAGTTGAATAGAAAAATAACTTGAATAAAAATGGAAGTCGAATGAAAATAAAAATGGAAGTTCATTGAAGAAACCAGTATACCTCAACGATCAATTTGGAAATTAAATAAAAAAGGAAGTTGTGTAGAAAAGAAACTTGATTGGAAAAGGAAGTTAAATAAAAATAAAAATGGAAGTTGCAGAAAATTAAAAGTGGAAGTTCATTCTAGAAACCACTATACCTTAATGATCTATTTGGAAATTAAATAAAAAAGGAAGTTGAATAGAAAAATAACTTGAATAAAAATAAAAATGGAAGTCGCAGAAAATTAAAAATGGAAGTTAAATGAAGAAAACCACTATACCTTCACGATCTATTTGGAAATTAAATAAAAAAGGAAGTTTAATAGAAAAGTGAATTGAATAAAAATGGAAATTGAATAAAAATAAAAGTGAAAGCTGCATAAAATTAAAAATGGAAGTTCAATCCTGAAAAAACTATACCTTAACGATCTGTTTGGAAATTAAATAAAAGAGGAAGTTGAGTAGAAAAGAAACTTGAATGAAAAAGGAAGTTAAATAAAAATAAAAATGAAAGTTGCAGAAAATTAAAAATGGAAGTTCATTCAAGAAACCACTATACCTTAACGATCTATTTGGAAATTAAATAAAAAAGGAAGTTGAATATAAAAATGACTTGAATAAAAACAAAAATGGAAGTTGCATAAAATTAAAAATAGAAGTTCATTTAAGAAAACACTATACCTTAACGATCTATTTAGAAATTTAATAAAAAAGGAAGTTTAACAGAAAAGTAAATTGAATAAAAATGGAAGTTGAATAAAAATAAAAATGGAAGTTGCACAAAATAAAAAATGGAAGTTCAATCCAGAAACCAGTATACCTTAACGATCTATTTGGAAACTAAAAAAAAAGGAAGTTGAGCAGAAATTAAACTTGAATGAAAAAGAAAGTTAAACAAAAATAAAAATGAAAGTTGCAGAAATTTAAAAATGGAAGTTCATTCAAGAAACCACTATACCATAACGATCTATTTTGAAATTAAATAAAAAATAAAGTTGAATAGAAAAATAACTTGAATAAAAATGGAAGTCGAATAAAAATAAAAATGGAAGTTGCAGAAAATTAAAAATGAAAGTTCATTCAAGAAACCACTATACCTTAACGATGTATTTGGAAATTATACAAAAAAGTAAGATTAATAGAAAAATGAACTGAATAAAAATGAAAGTTGAATAAAATTAAAAATAAAAATTGCATAAAATTAAAAATGGTTGTTCAATCCAGAAACCACTGTACCTTAACGATCTATTTGGAAATTTAATAAAAAAGGAAGTTGAATAGAAAAATAACTTGAATAAAAAAGGAAGTCGAATAAAAATAAAAATGGAAGTTCATTGAAGAAACCACTATACCTTAACGATCAATTTGGAAATTAAATAAAAAAGGAAGTTAAATAGAAAAATGACTTGAATAAAAATGGAAGCTGAATAAAAACAAAAATGAAAAATGCATAAAATTAAAAATGGAAGTTCTTTTAAGAAACCACTATACCTTTATGATCTATTTGGAAATTAAATAAAAAGGAAGTATAATAGAAAAAGTAAATTGAATAAATATGGAAGTCGACTAAAAATAAAAACGAAAGTTGCATAAAACTAAAAATGGAAGTTGAATAGAAAAATGACATGAATAAAAATGGAAGTTAAATAAAAATAAAAATGGAAATTGAATAAAAATGTAAATGGAAGTTCACTCCAGAAACCACTATACCTTGACGATCTATTTGGAAATTAAATAAAAAAGGAAGTTGAATAAAAAAGAAACTTGAATAAAAAAGGAAGTTAGATAAAAATCAAAAAGGAATTCGTAGAAAATTAAAAATGGAAGTTAATTCAAGAAACCACTATACGTTAACGATCTATTTGGAAATTAAAGAAAAAAGGAAGTTGAATAGAAAAATAACTTGAATAAAAATGGAAGATCAATAAAAATAAAAATGGAAGTTGCAGAAAATTAAAAATGGAAGTTCATTCAAGAAACCACTATACCTTAACGATCTATTTGGAAATTAAATAAAAAAGGAAGTTGAATAGAAAAATAAATTGAATAAAAATGGAAGTCGAAAAAAAATGAAAAGGGAAGTTGCAGAAAATTAAAAATTGAAGTTCATTAAAGAAACCACTATACCTTAACAATCTATTTGGAAATTAGATAGAAAAGAAAGTTGAATAGAAAAATAACTTGAATAAAAATGGAAGTCGAATGAAAATAAAAATGGAAGTTCATTGAAGAAACCAGTATACCTCAACGATCAATTTGGAAATTAAATAAAAAAGGAAGTTGTGTAGAAAAGAAACTTGATTGGAAAAGGAAGTTAAATAAAAATAAAAATGGAAGTTGCAGAAAATTAAAAGTGGAAGTTCATTCAAGAAACCACTATACCTTAATGATCTATTTGGAAATTAAATAAAAAAGGAAGTTGAATAGAAAAATAACTTGAATAAAAATAAAAATGGAAGTCGCAGAAAATTAAAAATGGAAGTTAAATGAAGAAAACCACTATACCTTCACGATCTATTTGGAAATTAAATAAAAAAGGAAGTTTAATAGAAAAGTGAATTGAATAAAAATGGAAATTGAATAAAAATAAAAGTGAAAGCTGCATAAAATTAAAAATGGAAGTTCAATCCTGAAAAAACTATACCTTAACGATCTGTTTGGAAATTAAATAAAAGAGGAAGTTGAGTAGAAAAGAAACTTGAATGAAAAAGGAAGTTAAATAAAAATAAAAATGAAAGTTGCAGAAAATTAAAAATGGAAGTTCATTCAAGAAACCACTATACCTTAACGATCTATTTGGAAATTAAATAAAAAAGGAAGTTGAATATAAAAAGGACTTGAATAAAAACAAAAATGGAAGTTGCATAAAATTAAAAATAGAAGTTCATTTAAGAAAACACTATACCTTAACGATCTATTTAGAAATTTAATAAAAAAGGAAGTTTAACAGAAAAGTAAATTGAATAAAAATGGAAGTTGAATAAAAATAAAAATGGAAGTTGCACAAAATAAAAAATGGAAGTTCAATCCAGAAACCAGTATACCTTAACGATCTATTTGGAAACTAAAAAAAAAAGGAAGTTGAGCAGAAATTAAACTTGAATGAAAAAGAAAGTTAAACAAAAAAAAAAAATGAAAGTTGCAGAAATTTAAAAATGGAAGTTCATTCAAGAAACCACTATACCATAACGATCTATTTTGAAATTAAATAAAAAATAAAGTTGAATAGAAAAATAACTTGAATAAAAATGGAAGTCGAATAAAAATAAAAATGGAAGTTGCAGAAAATTAAAAATGAAAGTTCATTCAAGAAACCACTATACCTTAACGATGTATTTGGAAATTATACAAAAAAGTAAGATTAATAGAAAAGTGAACTGAATAAAAATGAAAGTTGAATAAAATTAAAAATAAAAATTGCATAAAATTAAAAATGGTTGTTCAATCCAGAAACCACTGTACCTTAACGATCTATTTGGAAATTTAATAAAAAAGGAAGTTGAATAGAAAAATAACTTGAATAAAAAAGGAAGTCGAATAAAAATAAAAATGGAAGTTCATTGAAGAAACCACTATACCTTAACGATCAATTTGGAAATTAAATAAAAAAGGAAGTTAAATAGAAAAATGACTTGAATAAAAATGGAAGCTGAATAAAAACAAAAATGAAAAATGCATAAAATTAAAAATGGAAGTTCTTTTAAGAAACCACTATACCTTTATGATCTATTTGGAAATTAAATAAAAAGGAAGTATAATAGAAAAAGTAAATTGAATAAATATGGAAGTCGACTAAAAATAAAAACGAAAGTTGCATAAAACTAAAAATGGAAGTTGAATAGAAAAATGACATGAATAAAAATGGAAGTTAAATAAAAATAAAAATGGAAATTGAATAAAAATGTAAATGGAAGTTCACTCCAGAAACCACTATACCTTGACGATCTATTTGGAAATTAAATAAAAAAGGAAGTTGAATAAAAAAGAAACTTGAATAAAAAAGGAAGTTAGATAAAAATCAAAAAGGAATTCGTAGAAAATTAAAAATGGAAGTTAATTCAAGAAACCACTATACGTTAACGATCTATTTGGAAATTAAAGAAAAAAGGAAGTTGAATAGAAAAATAACTTGAATAAAAATGGAAGATCAATAAAAATAAAAATGGAAGTTGCAGAAAATTAAAAATGGAAGTTCATTCAAGAAACCACTATACCTTAACGATCTATTTGGAAATTAAATAAAAAAGGAAGTTGAATAGAAAAATAAATTGAATAAAAATGGAAGTCGAAAAAAAATGAAAAGGGAAGTTGCAGAAAATTAAAAATTGAAGTTCATTAAAGAAACCACTATACCTTAACAATCTATTTGGAAATTAGATAGAAAAGAAAGTTGAATAGAAAAATAACTTGAATAAAAATGGAAGTCGAATGAAAATAAAAATGGAAGTTCATTGAAGAAACCAGTATACCTCAACGATCAATTTGGAAATTAAATAAAAAAGGAAGTTGTGTAGAAAAGAAACTTGATTGGAAAAGGAAGTTAAATAAAAATAAAAATGGAAGTTGCAGAAAATTAAAAGTGGAAGTTCATTCTAGAAACCACTATACCTTAATGATCTATTTGGAAATTAAATAAAAAAGGAAGTTGAATAGAAAAATAACTTGAATAAAAATAAAAATGGAAGTCGCAGAAAATTAAAAATGGAAGTTAAATGAAGAAAACCACTATACCTTCACGATCTATTTGGAAATTAAATAAAAAAGGAAGTTTAATAGAAAAGTGAATTGAATAAAAATGGAAATTGAATAAAAATAAAAGTGAAAGCTGCATAAAATTAAAAATGGAAGTTCAATCCTGAAAAAACTATACCTTAACGATCTGTTTGGAAATTAAATAAAAGAGGAAGTTGAGTAGAAAAGAAACTTGAATGAAAAAGGAAGTTACATAAAAATAAAAATGAAAGTTGCAGAAAATTAAAAATGGAAGTTCATTCAAGAAGCCACTATACCTTAACGATCTATTTGGAAATTAAATAAAAAAAGAAGTTGAATAGAAAAATGACTTGAATAAAAACAAAAATGGAAGTTGCATAAAATTAAAAATAGAAGTTCATTTAAGAAAACACTATACCTTAACGATCTATTTAGAAATTTAATAAAAAAGGAAGTTTAACAGAAAAGTAAATTGAATAAAAATGGAAGTTGAATAAAAATAAAAATGGAAGTTGCATAAAATTAAAAATGGAAGTTCAATCCAGAAACCAGTATACCATAACGATCTATTTGGAAACTAAAAAAAAAAGCAAGTTGAGCAGAAATTAAACTTGAATGAAAAAGGAAGTTAAACAAAAATAAAAATGAAAGTTGCAGAAAATTAAAAATGGAAGTTCATTTAAGAAACCACTATACCATAACGATCTATTTGGAAATTAAATAAAAAAGGAAGTTGAATATAAAAATAACTTGAATAAAAATGGAAGTCGAATGAAAATAAAAATGGAAGTTGCAGAAAATTAAAAATGGAAGTTCATTGAAGAAACCACTAGACCTTAACGATCAATTTGGAAATTAAATAAAAACGGAAGTTTAATAGAAAACGAAATTGAATAAAAATGGAAGTCGAATAAAAATAAAAACGAAAGTTGCATAAAATTAAAAATGGAAGTTGAACAGAAAAATGACTTGAAGAAAAATGGAAGTCAAATAAAAATAAAAATGGAAGTTGAATAAAAATAAAAATGGAAGTTCAATCCAGAAACCACTATACCTTGACGATCTATTTGGAAATTAAATAAAAAAGGAAGTTGAGTAGAAAAGAAACTTGAATAAAAAAGGAATTTAAATAAAAATAAAAAAGGAAGTTGCAGAAATTTAAAAATGGAAGTTAATTGAAAAAACCACTATACGTTAACGATCTATTTGGAAATTAAATAAAAAAGGAAGTTGAATAGAAAAATAAGTTGAATAAAAATGGAAGCAGAATAAAAATGGAAGTTCTAGAAATTAAAAATGGAAGTTCATTGAAGAAACAGCCATACCTTAACGATTTATTTGAAAATTATATAAAAAAGGAAGTTTAATAGAAAAGTAAATTGAATAAAAATGGAAGTTGAATAAAAAGAAAAGTGAAAGTTGCATAAAATTAAAAATGGAAGTTCAATCCAGAAATCAGTATACCTTAACGGTCTACTTGGAAATTAAATAAACAAGGAAGTTGAATAGAAAGTAACTTCAATTAAAATGGAAGTTACTTAAAAATGAAAAGGGACGTTGAATAAAAATAAAAATGGAAGTTGCAGAAAATTAAAAATGGAAGTTCAATCCAGAAACCACTATACCTTAACGTTCTATTTGGAAATTACATAAAAAAGGAAGTTGAGTAGAAAAGAAACTTGAATAAAAAAGGAAGTTAAATAAAAGTAAAAACGGAAGCTGCAGAAAATTAAAATGGAAGTTCGTTAAAGAAACCACTATACGTTAACGATCTATTTGGAAATTAAATAAAAAAGGAAGTTGAATAGAAAAATAACTTGACTAAAAATGGAAGCTGAATAAAAATAAAAATGCAAGTTCCATAAAATTAAAAATGGAAGTTCATTAAAGAAACCACTATACCTTAACGATCTATTTGGAAATTAAATAAAAAAGGTAGTTTAATAGAAATGTAAATTGAATAAAAAAGGAAGTTGAATAAAAATAAAAGTGAAAGTTGCATAAAATTAAAAATGGAAGTTCAATCCAGAAATCAATATACCATAACGATCTACTTGGAAATTAAATAAAAAAGGAAGTTGAATAGAAAAGAAACTTGAATAAAAAAAGAAGTTGAATAGAAATAAAAATGGAAGTTGCAGAAAATTAAAATTGGAAGTTCATTCAAGAAACCACTATACGTTAACGATCTATTTGGAAATTAAATAAAAAAGAAGTTGAATAGAAAAATAACTAGAATAAAAATGGAAGTTGCAGAAAATTAAAAATGGAAGTTCATTAAAGAAACTACTATGCCATAACGATCTATTTGGAAATTAAATGAAAAAGAAACTTTAATAGAAAAGTAAAGTGAATAAAAATGGAAGTTGAATAATATTAAAAATGAAAGTTGCATAAAATTAAAAATGGATGTTCAATCCAGAAACCCCTATACCTTAACGGTCTATTTGGAAGTTAAATAAAAAAGGAAGTTGAGTAGAAAAGAAACTTGAATGAAAAAGGAAGCTAAACAAAAATAAAGATGGAAGTTGCAGAAAATTAAAAAAGGAAGTTCATTCAAGAAACCACTATACCTTAACGATCTATTTGGAAATTAAATAAAAAAGGAAGTCGAATAGAAAAATAACCTGAATAAAAATGGAAGTCGAATAAGAATACCAATGAAAGTTAATTCAAGAAACCACTATACCTTAACAATCTATTTGGAAATTGAATAAAAAGAGAAGTCGAATAGAAAAATGACTTGAATAAAAATGGAAGTCGAATAAAAAAAAATGGAAGTTGCAGAAAATTAAAAGTGGAAGTTAATTCAAAAAACCACTATACCTTAACGATCTATTCGGAAATTAAATAAAAAAGGAAGTTTAATAAAAAAGTAAATTGAATAAAAATGGAAGTTGAATAAAAATAAAAATAAAAGTTGCATAAAATTAAAAGTAGAAGTTCAATCCAGAAACCACTACACGGTAACTATCTATTTGTAAATTAAATAAAAAAGGAAGTTGAATAGAAAAATAACTTGAATAAAAATGGAAGTTGCTTAAAAATAAAAACGGAAGTTACCGAAAATTAAAAATGGAAATTCATTCAAGAAACCAATATACCTCAACGATCTATTTGGAAATTAAATAAAAAAGGAAGTTAAATAGAAAAATGACTTGAATAAAAATGGAAGCTGAATAAAAACAAAAATGGAACTTGCATAAAATTAAAAATGGAAGTTCATTTAAGAAACCACTATACCTTGACGATTTATTTGGAAATTCAATAAAAAAAGATGTTTAATAGAAAAGTAAATTGAATAAAATTGAAAGTTGAATAAAAATAAAAATTGAAGTTGCATAAAATCGAAAATGGAAGTTCAATCCAGAAACCAGTATACCTTAACGATCTATTTGGAAATTAAATAAAAAAGGAAGTTGAGTAGAAATGAAACTTGAATGAAAAAGGAAGTTAAATAAAAATAAAAATGGAAGTTGTAGAAAATTAAAAATGGAAGTTCATTCAAGAAACCACTATACCTTAACGATGTATTTGGAAATTAAATAAAAAAGGAAGTTTAATAGAAAAGTAAATTGAATAAAAATGGAAGTTGAATAAAAATAAAAATGAAAGTTGCATAAAATTAAAAATAGAAGTTCAATCCAGAAACCATTATACATTAACGATCTATTTGAAAATTAAATAAAAAACGAAGTTGAATAGAAAAGTAACTTGAATAAAAATGGAAGTTGCTTAAAAATAAAAAAGGAAGTTGCAAAAAAGTAAAAATGGAAATTCATTCAAGAAACCACTATACCTTAACGATCTATTTGGAAATTAAATAAAATAGGAAGTTGAATAGAAAAATAACTTGAATAAAAATGGAAGTCGAATAAAAATAAAAATGAAAGTTGCAGAAAATTAAAAATGGAAGTTCATTCAAGAAACCACTATACCTTAACGATGTATTTGGAAATTAAATAAAAAAGAAAGTTTAATATAAAAGTAAATTGAATAAAAATGGAAGTTGAATAAAAATAAAAATGAAAGTTGCATAAAATTAAAAATAGAAGTTCTATCCAGAAACCACTATACGTTAACGATCTACTTGGAAATTAAATAAAAAAGGAAGTTGAATAGAAAATAACTTGAATAAAAATGGAAGTTGCTTAAAAATAAAAACGGAAGTTGCCGAAAATTAAAAATGGAAATTCATTCAAGAAGCCACTATAACTTAACGATCTATTTGGAAATTAAATAAAAAAGGAGGTTGAATAGAAAAATAATTTGAATAAAAATGGAAGTCGAATAAAAATAAAAATGGAAGTTGCAGAAAATTAAAAATGGAAGTTCATTCAAGAAACCACTGTACGTTAACGATCTACTTGGAAATTAAATAAAAAAGGAAGTTGAATAGAAAAGTAACTTGAATAAAAACGGAAGTTGCCGAAAATTAAAAATGAAAATTCATTCAAGAAACCACTATACCTTAACGATCTATTTGGAAATTAAATAAAAAGAGAAATTGAGTAGAAAAATGACTTGAATAAAAATGGAAGTCGAATAAAAATAAAAATGGAAATTGCAGAAAATTAAAAATGGAAGTTCATTCAAGAAACCACTATACCTTAACGATCTATTCGGAAGTTAAATAAAAATGGAAGTTTAATAAAAAAGTAAAATGAATAAAAATGGAAGTTGAATAAAAATAAAAATGAAAGTTGCATAAAATTAAAAATAGAAGTTCAATCCAGAAACCACTATACGTTAACGATCTATTTGGAAATTAAATAAAAATGGAAGTTGAATAGAAAAGTAACTTGAATAAGAATGGAAGTCGAATAAAAATAAAAATGAAAG
Organism: Camellia sinensis; assembly: GCF_055761805.1. Taxonomy (NCBI): domain Eukaryota; kingdom Viridiplantae; phylum Streptophyta; class Magnoliopsida; order Ericales; family Theaceae; genus Camellia; species Camellia sinensis. The sequence goes on along the minus strand of NC_138962.1, from coordinate 6,363,777 downwards.
TTCTTTCAAGAAACAACTATACCTTAACGATCTATTTGGAAATTAAATAAAAAGAGAAGTTGAATAGAAAAATGACTTGAATAAAAATGGAAGTCGAATAAAAATAAAAATGGAAGTTGCAGAAAATTAAAAATGGAAGTTCATTCAAAAAACCACTATACCTTAACAATCTATTCGGAAATTAAATAAAAAAAGAAGTTTAATAAAAAAGTAAAATGAATAAAAATGAAGTTGAATAAAAATAAAAATGAAAGTTGCATAAAGTTAAAAATAGAAGTTCAATCCAGAAACCACTATACGTTAACGATCTACTTGGAAATTAAATAAAAAAGGAAGTTGAATAGAAAAGTAACTTGAATAAAAATGGAAGTTGCTTAAAAATAAAAATGGAAGTTGCCGAAAATTAAAAATGAAAATTCATTCAAGAAACCACTATACCTTAACGATCTATTTGGAAATTAAATAAAAAGAGAAGTTGAATAGAAAAATGCTTGAATAAAAATGGAAGTCGAATAAAAATAAAAATGAAAATTGCAAAAGATTAAAAATGGAAGTTCATTCAAGAAACCACTATACCTTAACGATCTATTCGGAAGTTAAATAAAAAAGTAAAATTATAGCGATCCCGGATTTACCCTTGTTGTACAGTGATCCGGACATGTGTCCGTGGGTGTTGGTAGTTGATTATTATCTTGTTCACATCCTTTTTACTTCGTATTTGAGTTATAGGATGTGTTGGGCAGGTTTGTTACAGGTTGGTTGAGTTTAGAAACCAAAACTAGTTGCCCAGATTTTGACCTGTCCGCTCGAGCGGGGGTTTTGGCGCTCGAGCGGGAATTGCACCCATCCAGTATTTCCTGTGCAGTGTTGGACGCTCGAGCGTGGAGTTGGCCGCTCGAGCGGGGTTGTGTGAGTTACGCTCAAGCGGGGAGTTGGAAGCTCGAGCGGAGACCTAGTTCTGTAAAAGTTCTGGGAGTGTGCATCCGCCGCTCGAGCGGGATGGTTGACGCTCGAACGGGAGTCTGTGAGTGACGCTCGAGCGGGGCGTTGGACGCTCGAGCGGGGCGACTGGGTTTAAGTTCCGTGTTTTGACTTTTCAAATCACTTTTTCACTTTCTCTTCTCTCTCTTACTTTTCCAAAAACACCATTGTTGAGCCTCTCACTCTAGAACTCTACCTTCTCTCTAGGTTTTGATCTAGTAGGAGTGATTTGCTCATCTTTGGCCTTTATAAAAAAGTTATTGATCGTCGAGGGCTACATTTTAATCTAAAAATTTCGGGATTTGGAGCACGTTGGGTTTTGTCATCTTCTCCCTTGGAGCTCCGAATTTGAGGTAGGGATATCCTACTCCTCTCTATGGATTTTGTCTTTAAATTTTGGTATTTTGAGACGTTGGGGTTGGTTTGGTAATCTTGTGAAGATTTGGGGCTTTTGTGTTATTTTACAAAGGTTGGGGTTTTATTTTTAATAAACCTAGATGCATGTTTGGTATAGAGAAATGGAATTAATGTTGAATCATTGATGAAAATGGGACCTAAGGGTTGAGATGGTAATTATGGAAAATGACCTAATTACATTATTTGATTAATTGGGATAATTAATTGTGAGAAATGAGGAAATGAAATGGAATTGTCGAGATTGGGAATGTATGGGGTTAAAGGGTGTAGTTGAATTATTTATCACTCACCGAATTGAAATGTTGATTGAATATCCATTGTGCATTTATTTTCTGTATAGAAATAACTGCTTTGGGCTATCGGTGGAGGATAGTCGTGATTGTTGTAGACAATGCATGATGATTAGGCAAACAAAAACTAATCAATGGAATGTGTCATGGAATTTGACGGTTGATAGAATACATTAACTGTATGTATTGAATGATTGTATATAGAACCAATGTGTTTGTATACGTTATGTGTAGAGGAGGAGATGGGGGATGTACCCCGCAATTTAGGGGAAGATGGGGGTTGTACCTCTAAACCGAATAGTATCGGGAGAAGATAGGGGATGAACTCCGTAGATACAGCTCATATGCTTGTCTAGAGAAGTGAAGATAGAGCTCATATGCTTATCTTTGTGAAGTGTGGATACAGCTTATATGCTTATCTGTGAATGTGGGATATTGTCGTTATACATATCTGTTGAGAATGTGGATAGAGCTTATATGCTTATCTGTGAATGTGGGATATAGTTTTTATACATATCTGTTGAAACGATGATAGAGCTAACATGCTTATCTGTTGAAAAAGGGAAAATGAAAAGTAACTTGGACTCATAAGTCGTATGACATAAATATGTGATTTATGTGAATGTATCAGTGTTGGCCATCTATCAATTGCTAATCTTTTAGTCATTGTTCATGGTTGGTTTAGTGTATTTCTACTGGGTTGTGGCTCACCCTATATGGGAATATCATTTTCAGGTACAGGTAGCATGCCACCTCCAAGGACATAGCTTGGGAGGCTAGAGGCGGACATACTTTTGTCGTTTTATTTTTGATGTATTACATGTAAATTCAAGCCAAGGGCTTAATGTGTAAATGAGTTAGTACTCTTTTGTTGTAACCAAGTGTTAACTTGTAAAGCTGTAAGCCCGTAGGGCATTTTACTTTTGTTGTTAACATGTAATACTTTTGTAATGAAACTCTGATGAATAGAAGAATGTGGTTATTTCATATGTCAATGAATGTTATTATTTTGAGGGCGTTACAAAAATGAATAAAAATGGAAGTTGAATAAAAATAAAAATGAAAGTTGCATAAAATTAAAAATAGAAGTTCAATCCAGAAACCACTATACGTTAACGATCTATTTCGAAATTAAATAAAAATGGAAGTTGAATAGAAAAGTAACTTGAATAAGAATGGAAGTCGAATAAAAATAAAAATGAAAGTTCATTCAAGAAACCACTATACCTTAACGATCTATTTTGAAATTAAATAAAAAGAGCAGTTGAATAGAAAAATGACTTGAACAAAAATGGAAGTCGAATAAAAATAAAAATGGAAGTTGCAGAAAATTAAAAATGGAAGTTCATTCAAAAAACCACTATACCTTAACGATCTATTCGGAAATTAAATAAAAAAAGAAGTTTAATAAAAAAGTAAAATGAATAAAAATGGAAGTTGAATAAAAATAAAAATGAAAGTTGCATAAAATTAAAAATAGAAGTTAAAGACAGAAACCACTTTACGTTAACGATCTATTTGGAAATTAAATAAAAAAGGAAGTTGAATAGAAAAGTAAGTTGAATAAAAATGGAAGTTGCTTAAAAATAAAAACGGAAGTTGCCGAAAATTAAAAATGGAAATTCATTCAAGAAATCACTGTACCTTAACGATTTATTTGGAAATTAAATAAAAAAGGAGGTTGAATAGAAAAATAACTTGAATAAAAATGGAAGTCGAATAAAAATAAAAATGGGAGTTGCAGAAAATTAAAAATGGAAGTTCATTAAAGAAACAACTATACCTTAACGATGTATTTGGAAATTAAATAAAAAAGGAAGTTTAAAAGAAAAGTAAATTGATTAAAAATGAAAGTTGAATAAAATTAAAAATGAAAGTTGCATAAAATTAAAAATGGATGTTCAATCCAGAAACCACTATACGTTAACGATCTATTTAGAAATTAAATAAAAAAGGAAGTTGAATAGAAAAGTAACTTGAATAAAAATGGAAGTTGCTTAAAAATAAAAACGGAAGTTGCCGAAAATTAAAAATGGAAATTCATTCAAGAAACCACTATACCTTAACGATCTATTTGGAAATTAAATAAAAAAGGAGGTTGAATAGAAAAATAACTTGAATAAAAATGGAAGTCGAATAAAAATAAAAATGGAAGTTGCAGAAAATTAAAAATGGAAGTTCATTCAAGAAACCACTATACCTTAACGATCTATTTGGAAATTAAATAAAAAAGGAAGTTTAATAGAAAAGTAAATTGAATAAAAATGGAAGTTGAATAAAACAAAAAAATGAAAGTTGCATAAAATTAAAAATAGAAGTTCAATCGAGAAACCACTATACGTTAACGATTTATTTGGAAATTAAATAAAAAAAAAGGAAGTTGAATAGAAAAGTAACTTGAATAAAAATGGAAGTTGCTTAAAAATAAAAAAGGAAGTTGCAGAAAATTAAAAATGAAAATTTATTCAACAAACCACTATACCTTAATGATCTATTTGGAAATTAAATAAAATTGGAAGTTGAATAGAAAAATAACTTGAATAAAAATGGAAGTCCAATAAAAATAAAAATGGAAGTTGCAGAAAATTAAAAATGGAAGTTCATTCAAGAAACCACTATACCTTAACGATCTATTTGGAAATTAAATAAAAAAGAAAGTTTAATAGAAAAGTAAATACAATAAAAATGGAAGTTGAATAAAAATAAAAACGAAAGTTGCAGAAAATTAAAAATGGAAGTTCAATTCAGAAACCACTATACCTTAACGATCTATTTGGAAATTACATAAAAAAGGAAGTTGAGTAGAAAAGAAACTTGAATAAAAAATGAAGTTAAATAAAAATAAAAATGGAAGCTGTAGAAAATTAAAAATGGAAGTTCATAAAAGAAACCACTATACCATAACGATCTATTTGAAAATTAAATAAAAAACGAAGTTTAATAGAAAAGTAAATTGAATGAAAAAGGAGGTTGAATATAAATAAAAGGGAAAGTTGCATAAAATTAAAAATGGAAGTTCAATCCAGAAATCAGTATAACTTAATGATCTATTTGGAAATTAAATAAAAAAGGAAGTTGAATAGAAAAGAAACTTGAATAAAAAAAGGAGTTGAATAGAAATAAAAATGGAAGTTGCAGAAAATTAAAATTGGAAGTTCTTTCAAGAAACCACCATACCTTAACGATCTATTTGGAAATTAAATAAAAAAGGAAGTTAAATAGAAAAGAAATTTAAATTAAAAAAGAAGTTGAATAGAAATAAAAATGGAAGTTGCAGAAAATTAAAATTGGATGTTCATTCAAGAAACCATTATACCTTAACGATCTATTCGGAAATTAAACAAAAAAGGAAGTTGAATAAAAACTAACTTGAATAAAAATGAAAGTCGAACAAAAATAAAAATGGAAGTTGCAGAAAATTAAAAATGGAAGTTCATTCAAAAAACCACTATACCATAACGACCTATTTGGAAATTAAATAAAAAAGTAAATTGAAGAAAAATGGAAGTTGAATAAAATTAAAAATGAAAGTTGTATAAAATTAAAAATGGATGTTCAATCCAGAAACCCCTATACCTTAACGATCTATTTGGAAATTAAATAAAAAAGGAAGTTGAGTAGAAAAGAAACTTGATTGAAAAAGGAAGTTAAATAAAAATAAAAATGGAAGTCGCAGAAAAATAAAAATGGAAGTTCATTCAAGAAACCAAAATACCTTAACGATCTATTTGGAAATTAAATAAAAAAGGAAGTTGAATAGAAAAATGACTTGAATAAAAATGGAAGTCGAATAAAAATAAAAATTGAAGTTGCATAAAATTAAAAATGGAAGTTCATTCAAGAAAGCACAATACCTTAACGATCTATTTGGAAATTAAATAAAAAAGGAAGTTTAATAGAAAAGTAAATTGAATAAAAATGGAAGTTGAATAAAATTAAAAATGAAAGTTGCATAAAATAAAAATTAGAAGTTCAATCCAGAAACCACTATACGTTAACGATCTATTTGGAAATTAACTAAGAAAGGAAGTTGAATAGAAAAGTAACATGAATAAAAATGGAAGTTACTTAAAAATAAAAAAGGAAGTTGCAGAAAATTAAAAATGAAATTCATTCAAGAAACCACTATACCATAATGATCTATTTGGAAATTAAGTAAAATAGGAAGTTGAATGGAAAAATGAATTGATTAAAAATGGAAGTCGAATAAAAATAAAAATGGAAGTTGCATAAAATTAAAAATGGATGTTCATTCAAGAAACCACTATACCTTAACGATGTTTTTGGAAATTAAATAAAAAAGAAAGTTTAATAGAAAAGTAAATTGAATAAAAATGGAAGTTGAATAAAAATAAAAACGGATGTTGCAGAAAATTAAAAATGGAAGTTCAATCCAGAAACCACTATACCTTAACGATCTATTTGGAAATTACATAAAAAAGGAAGTTGAGTAGAAAAGAAACTTGAATAAAAAAGGAAGTTAAATAAAAATAAAATGGAAGCTGCAGAAAATTAAAAATGGAAGTTCTTTAAAGAAACCACTATACCTTAACGATCTATTTGGCAATTAAATAAAAAAGGAAGTTTAATAGAAAAGTAAATTGAACGAAAAAGGACGTTGAATAGAAATAATAGGCAAAGTTGCATAAAATTAAAAATGGAAGTTCAATCCAGAAATCAGTATAACTTAATGATCTATTTGGAAATTAAATAAAAAAGGAAGTTGAATAGAAAAAAACTTGAATAAAAAAAGGAGTTGAATAGAAATAAAAATGAAAGTTGCAGAAAATTAAAATTGGAAGTTCATTCAAAAAATCACTATACCTTAACAATCTATTTGGAAATTAAATAAAAAAAGGAAGTTGAATAGAAAAATGACTTGAATAAAAATAGAAGTCGAATAAAAATAAAAATGGAAGTTGCATAAAATTAAAAATGGAAGTTCATTCAAGAAACCACAATACCTTAACGATCTATTTGGAAATTAAATAAAAAATGAAGTTGAATAAAAAAAATAACTTGAATAAAAATGGAAGTCGAACAAAAATAAAAATGGAAGTTCATTCAAGAAACCACTATACCATAACGACCTTGTAGGAACCCGCACTTTATGTCCTCATCATGTTCATGAGCATCGGTATGATTATGACTTGTTTAGCTTGCATGTGTATGTTGTGATTTGTTTCGCTTGAGCCAATGCGATCCATGTCTTGATTTGAAGCCTTGTGATTTGTCTAAGTGTAGTATGCTTGTCTTGTTCCTTCCTTAATGTGAAACTTAGGTCACGCCTTGCCTGAGTTATGCTAGCCGATGTTATTCCAAGCCGAGGTCATCCTTAGTCTAGTATTAGTATCTTGAAACCCCTTGTCGACCTCAATCCTTGCCTTGACCACATTAGCCGAGATGTTACCTTGCACCAAGTGATCTCGTCCTGGAAGTGGTATGACCTAGGCCGAGGTGTGGCGCATCTAGGCCAAGATGTGGCACAGCTTAGTCAAGTGTTGTCCCTCCTAGCCGAGGTCATTGTCATCTTAGTTGCCGAAGTCTTTTTTTAGCCGATGTCACTCCTTGCCGGAGTGCCACTCCGTGTGGCTTGTTAAGTATGCCTTGTTGTTAGCCGATGTCATAGCCTGTCAGAGAGCCCATACCGCTTTGCTTGTTGAACACCCTTCCACCATGCTTTGTCTGGCCTGTCAGCCACCTTTTCAGGATGAACCCAACCAGTCGCCGCCACGTGTCTCAGCAGAGGGTTAACCCCAGAACCGGGTATAGAAAACTATCATTTGGTGTCATAACCTTGTCTTGTAGAGAGAGAAGCTCTAGGAGGAAGAAAGAGTTTTAGAGTGAGGAAGTAGATCTTCAAGCTTGATTTCTAGAGATCCAACCGTTAGATCCGCGTTCTAAGGTTAGATTCTTGATCTACTCGTGATGTTCTTTATGTTTATGTTATTGCATTGCATGATTGAAAATGATTTGTAAGCCATGCATCGTTTTGAAGCTCGATTTTAGAAAGAGAAAATGACATTCATGTGTTCTTCAAGAAAGTCTTGTTTTGATCCGAAAGCTTTATGCCTAGATTCACGTTTTGTGTTTGTTCTTGCATGATTTCCAAGTATGGGTACCCAGGTCCATGTTTTCAAACTCATAGCACGAAAACCTCAGATTTGTGATGGCAGAGTACGATCAAACATTCGTATTTTTCATGTTTTCACACCCATGTTCTTCATGTTCATCAACAGAGGGAAACCCAGAGTTTCCCGACCTCTTTTCCTTGCATGTGGCCCTCGGGGACACACCTCGGCGAAGAGGTGTGGAACCTCGGCCTAGACCTGGTTGGTGCCAGCATGTTTTCCGAAAACATTTGTGTACATGAGAGACTTGTTTGAAAGCGCATTCAATAGGCTTTGCCCTGTGTTTGTAGGACTTGGGCTTGCCTCAACCCCGACGTGTGAAGAAACTATGTGAGTGGTATTTCTAATAAAGCTATGTAACACTTGTTTTGATAAATCTTGTTTTGCCTTGTCTTGAAAAGTATTTGATTTAGCATGAATGACTATCCCTACTTGTATATTAAACACTATCTTGTTTTGATGACATTTCTTGAAAGTCCTTAGTTGCAGGGGACTATAATGCAACTGCACTCTTGTCTTGAAAGTCCTTAGTTGCAGGGGACTATAATGCAACTGCACTCTTGTCTTGAAAGTCCTTAGTTGCAGGGGACTATAATGCAACTGCACTCTTGTCTTGAAAGTCCTTAGTTGCAGGGGACTATAATGCAACTGTACTCTTGTCTTGAAAGTCCTTAGTTGCAGGGGACTATAATGCAACTGCACTCTTGTCTTGGAATTGTCATCACCCTCTTGTATTAAGTAGATGTAATAACATCCAAAGAACTTGAAAGGCCGGCAATGAACTTGATTTCCCTCTTGATTGTAAAGTATGCTATGTATTGTTTTGAAAGAAATCTTGGATATCAATCATGCAAAACCTTTATTTCTAATATCATTCACTGAGTATCCAAGCTCACCCTCTCTATATATATGTAGGTGATGAACAAGAAGGCATTGAGGCCTAGACGTGATTGCCGATGTGTTTTGGGTGCCTTGCCGACATGTTTTGGATTTGTGTTTTGCACCATCTTGAAGATCATGCTTCTCGGCTTATTTTTCATTTGCACTTGTATATGTCGGCTTGAGAAGCGTTTTGGTCAAGATGTGTTTTGTATTTCATTTCATTCTTGTATCTAAGTTGTGAGACTTGTAAAGATGTTTGATGTATGACATTCTACTGGACTTATGCACGGCTCTCATGGACTATTTAGATTTTGTATATGTATATATATTGCTTCCGCACTTGTAAGCCCCATATTTTATACTCTGATTGTGTGTGATTTTTGTAAGACGGCCTTCGGTAACCTCGGGTTACTGGCCATCACGGCACCAAACTACTAGGGGCGGTTTGGGGGCGTGACAGAATGGTATCAGAGCACGAGATCCCTATAGTACGTTATTCACACACCTTGAGTCCTGAAGAGCATAGGATTCCCCTTAGAATAATGTTAGGATTGCATCATAATTGCTTGCTACTTGACTACGTGTGCATCATCTCGGCATGAACATTTTGTTACATCAGCGTGATCATACTCTCTTGCATACATGTTCCTTTGTTCATTTTGTTTAAGTCTCACATCCTGCATACCCCAGCATCATGAGGAGAGGTAGACCTCCAGTTGGCCGAGATCGTTCCGAAGATAGGTTGGAGAGACTGGAAAGGTTAGTCGAAGGCTTAGTCCGCGAGCTGAGACAGCCGAGGCCACAGGATACTGGTACCACCTCTACCCAGGCCGAGCAGACCAATGGCCGATATGCAGCTCCGCCTCCACCTCCTCCAGTACCACAAGTGCCTCCGCAGCAAGCTTTGTATGGGAATGACACGATAACCCTGATCAGAGAGTTCAAGAAAATGAAACCGCCGAGATTTCAAGGAGGTATAGAACCAATGAAAGCCGAGGCATGGGTTTTAGAGATGGAGAAGTTGTTTGAAATTTTCCCCAGTACAGACGCTCAGAAGGTATCTCTGGCAGCGTTCACATTAGACGACGACGCCCGTAGGTGGTGGATGATGGTTCGAGAAAGTAATCCGGGTTTGACTTGGGCCAGATTCCTGGAGTTATTCTACAACAAACATTTTCCCCTCAGCGTCCGAGACCGAAAGACCACGGAGTTCCAGAATCTGACACAGGGGAACAAGACAGTGGCAGAGTATGATCGTGCCTTTACCGAATTGGCAAGGTATGCGCCTCACATGGTTGATGATGACTACCGGAAGGCGAGAAAGTTTGAAAGTGGGTTGCGTGGACCGATACAAGACAGGGTCAATATGCTCAATATGCCGACATACGCAGGAGTACTGGACAAGGCCATCCTGGCTGAAGCTAATTTAAACCGATACCAGAGTTCAGGTGAGGGTCAGAGGAAGAGACAGAATTATGATAATCGCCGAGTTCCGTTCAATGCCAAGAAGAAGATAAGCACAGACAGTTCCAGCAACTCAAATCAGGAAGGTAACGCCAAGCCGATGTGTGCGAGTTGTGGAAAGCTACATTTCGGGGTTTGTCGTTGGGCGACAGGAGCTTGCTATGAGTGCGGCGAGATGGGTCATCGTGTGAAGGACTGCCCGAAGGCAGGGACTGACAATGGAAGGAGGAATGGAAACACCTCGGGCCCTGCACAGAACAACAACGTCGGGAGAATACAGGCAAGGCAAGGCAGAGTTTTTGCATTAGTACCAGGAGACGTCCAGAATGCCGAGGCGGTAGTGTCAGGTACCCTCTCAATTTGTTCTCGAGATGCATACGTATTGATTGATTCGGGTTCTACGCATTCATTTGTGTCCACCATATTCGCCGAGAAGTTGGATAGAGAATTAGAACCCCTTGATTATGTATTATCTGTGTCTACTCCATCTGGGAGCAATATGATTGTTGCATCCATTTATAGGGCGTGTGTTGTCATGATCGAGAGTGTAGAGTTGTTAGTCGATTTGATGCCTTTGAGCATGACTCATTTCGATGTTATATTGGGAATGGATTGGTTAGTGGCAAATCATGCATCCATTAATTGTGTTACTAAGAGCGTCACATTGAAGACCCCAAGTCAAGCTGAGGTCATTTTCCAAGGTAAAGGTGTAGTACCCCCACCTTACTTAATCTCATCCATGAAGGCCTACAAGTTGATCCAAAAAGGGTGTAAGGGTTATTTATGCAGTATACTAAGTGATTTGAATGGAAATGTTGAGTTAGCCGACATACCCGTTGTTGAGGAATTCCCCGACGTCTTTCCGAATGAATTGCCTGGCCACCTTGTCGATAGGGAAATAGAGTTTACTGTGGACATCATGTCAGGAACACAACCCATCTCCAAAACACCCTACAGAATGGCCCCAACCGAACTTAGAGATCTGAAATCGCAATTACAAGAATTGTTGGACAAAGGATTTGTTAGGCCGAGCACTTCGCCGTGGGGAGCACCCGTTCTATTTGTTAAGAAAAAGGATGGCACACTTCGTCTTTGCATTGACTACAGAGAACTTAATAAGGTGACCATCAAGAACAAGTACCCATTGCCTAGAATCGACGATTTGCTTGATCAACTACGAGGAGCACGAGTCTTTTCCAAGATTGACCTTAGGTCGGGCTACCACCAGTTGAAGGTTAAACCCGAGGACATTGAGAAAACTGCTTTTCGGACAAGATATGGCCACTACGAATTCTTGGTAATGCCCTTCGGAGTAACCAATGCCCCAGCAGCATTCATGGACCTGATGAACAGAGTCTTTAAGCCGTACCTAGATGAGTTCGTCATTATTTTTATCGACGACATATTGATTTATTCCGGGAGTGCGAGCGAGCACGAGAATCATCTGAGACTTGCCCTACAGACCTTGAGAGATAAGAAGTTGTACGCCAAGTTAAGTAAATGCGAGTTTTGGCTTTCCAGCATTTCATTTCTAGGACATGTGATTAATGAAGGCGGTATATCAGTTGACCCCAGTAAGATTGAAGCCATTGTGGATTGGCCGACGCCGACCAACGTGTCCGAGGTTCGTAGTTTTCTGGGTTTGGCAGGTTATTACAGAAAGTTTGTGAAGGACTTCTCGAGGATTGCAGTGCCATTGACACAACTAACCAAGAAGGGAGCAGCTTATGAATGGACCAATGAAAGGGAATCAGCTTTCCAGGAATTGAAGACGAGGTTAGTCACAGCACCAGTTCTAGTACTACCGTCAGCTAATGAGGAATTTCAGATTTACAGTGATGCTTCACATAAAGGTCTGGGTTGCGTGTTAATGCAAGAAGGTAAAGTCATAGCGTACGCGTCTCGTCAGTTGAAGCCCAATGAAAAGAATTATCCTACCCATGATTTGGAGCTAGCTGCCGTGGTTTTTGCCTTGAAGATATGGCGTCATTACCTGTATGGAACATCTTGCCAAGTTTTCACCGACCACAAGAGTCTGAAGTACTTGTTCACTCAGAAAGAGTTAAATATGAGGCAGAGAAGATGGCTCGAGCTACTGAAGGATTATGACATGCAGATTCAGTACCACCCAGGTAAGGCAAATTCCGTAGCCGACGCATTGAGCAGGAAGTTAGTTGGAAGTTTGGCGTGCCTGACAGCGGTTTCGGTGGAACCAACCATTATTGAGGAAGCGAAGACCAGACAGAGGGAGGATAAATTCCTCGAGAAGGTAATTGATGAATTCGTCACCAAGCCGAGGCCGGGATACACTATGGCGAATCAAGTGCTTAAGTTTGAAGGAAGATTGTGCGTGGCCGACGTACCAGAGTTAAAAAGGAAGATTTTGCAAGAGGCCCATAGTTCCAAATTTGCCATTCATCCAGGGAGCACCAAGATGTATCGGGACGTAAAACGGACCTTTTGGTGGCCAAACATGAAAAGAGAGATAGCCGAGTTTGTATCTCAGTGTCTGTGTTGTCAGCGAGTGAAGGCAGAACACCAGAGACCAGCAGGACTTCTTCAACCCTTGTCAATTCCTGAGTGGAAATGGGAGCACATCTCCATGGATTTCGTAGTGGGTTTGCCGAGGACGCAAAGAGGTATGGATTCCATTTGGGTTATAGTTGACAGGTTTACTAAGTCAGCTCACTTCTTGCCTGTCAAGACTACATTCAATGCCGACCGACTTGCCGAATTGTACGTAAACGAGATCGTTAGGCTTCATGGTGTGCCGATGTCCATTGTGTCAGACCGAGACCCGAAGTTCATTTCTAGATTTTGGCAGAGTCTACAAGGAGCCTTGGGAACAGAGTTGAGATTTAGCACAGCCTTTCACCCCCAGACCGACGGACAGACGGAAAGAACGATTCAGACACTCGAAGACATGCTCAGACTGTGCGTGTTGGACTTCCAGGGAAGTTGGGAATCGCATTTGCCCTTAGTGGAGTTCGCGTACAACAACAGTTATCAAGCCAGCATAGGCATGGCGCCGTATGAAGCTTTGTATGGAAGGGAGTGTAGATCGCCGATATGTTGGACTGAAGTAGGAGACAAAGCTCTAATTGGCCCCGAGTTGGTTCAGATGACAACTGAAAAGATCAAACTCATTCAGCAGAGGATTAAAACTGCACAGAGTCGACAGAAGTGTTATGCCGACCAAAGAAGGAGAGAGTTAGAATTTGAAACTGGGGATCATGTATTTTTGAAGGTCTCGCCGATGACAGGAGTTTCGAGGTTTGGGAAGAAGGGTAAACTTGCACCCCGATATATTGGGCCGTTTGAAATTCTTGAGAAAGTTAACACCGTTGCTTACAGACTAGCTTTGCCGCCAGATTTGAGCCAAGTCCACAGTGTGTTCCATGTTTCGATGCTGAGAAAATATATCCGAGACCCACTGCATGTAATAGATTACTCCGGGGTTGTAGTTAATGAAGACTTGGGCTACGAAGAGAAGCCAATGAGAATTATCGACAGACAAGTGAGGCAGTTGAGAAACAAGTCGATATCAATGGTGAAAATCGAATGGGAGAAGCATTATGGCGAGGAGGCCACATGGGAAAAAGAAGAGGAGATGAAAATCCGTTACCCGGAGTTATTCGTAGGACAAGGTAACTTAAGTTTGGGGACCAAACTTCTTTAAGGAGGGTAGACTATAGGAACCCGCACTTTATGTCCTCATCATGTTCATGAGCATCGGTATGATTATGACTTGTTTAGCTTGCATGTGTATGTTGTGATTTGTTTCGCTTGAGCCAATGCGATCCATGTCTTGATTTGAAGCCTTGTGATTTGTCTAAGTGTAGTATGCTTGTCTTGTTCCTTCCTTAATGTGAAACTTAGGTCACGCCTTGCCTGAGTTATGCTAGCCGATGTTATTCCAAGCCGAGGTCATCCTTAGTCTAGTATTAGTATCTTGAAACCCCTTGTCGACCTCAGTCCTTGCCTTGACCACATTAGCCGAGATGTTACCTTGCACCAAGTGATCTCGTCCTGGAAGTGGTATGACCTAGGCCGAGGTGTGGCGCATCTAGGCCAAGATGTGGCACAGCTTAGTCAAGTGTTGTCCCTCCTAGCCGAGGTCATTGTCATCTTAGTTGCCGAAGTCTTTTTTTAGCCGATGTCACTCCTTGCCGGAGTGCCACTCCGTGTGGCTTGTTAAGTATGCCTTGTTGTTAGCCGATGTCATAGCCTGTCAGAGAGCCCATACCGCTTTGCTTGTTGAACACCCTTCCACCATGCTTTGTCTGGCCTGTCAGCCACCTTTTCAGGATGAACCCAACCAGTCGCCGCCACGTGTCTCAGCAGAGGGTTAACCCCAGAACCGGGTATAGAAAACTATCATTTGGTGTCATAACCTTGTCTTGTAGAGAGAGAAGCTCTAGGAGGAAGAAAGAGTTTTAGAGTGAGGAAGTAGATCTTCAAGCTTGATTTCTAGAGATCCAACCGTTAGATCCGCGTTCTAAGGTTAGATTCTTGATCTACTCGTGATGTTCTTTATGTTTATGTTATTGCATTGCATGATTGAAAATGATTTGTAAGCCATGCATCGTTTTGAAGCTCGATTTTAGAAAGAGAAAATGACATTCATGTGTTCTTCAAGAAAGTCTTGTTTTGATCCGAAAGCTTTATGCCTAGATTCACGTTTTGTGTTTGTTCTTGCATGATTTCCAAGTATGGGTACCCAGGTCCATGTTTTCAAACTCATAGCACGAAAACCTCAGATTTGTGATGGCAGAGTACGATCAAACATTCGTATTTTTCATGTTTTCACACCCATGTTCTTCATGTTCATCAACAGAGGGAAACCCAGAGTTTCCCGACCTCTTTTCCTTGCATGTGGCCCTCGGGGACACACCTCGGCGAAGAGGTGTGGAACCTCGGCCTAGACCTGGTTGGTGCCAGCATGTTTTCCGAAAACATTTGTGTACATGAGAGACTTGTTTGAAAGCGCATTCAATAGGCTTTGCCCTGTGTTTGTAGGACTTGGGCTTGCCTCAACCCCGACGTGTGAAGAAACTATGTGAGTGGTATTTCTAATAAAGCTATGTAACACTTGTTTTGATAAATCTTGTTTTGCCTTGTCTTGAAAAGTATTTGATTTAGCATGAATGACTATCCCTACTTGTATATTAAACACTATCTTGTTTTGATGACATTTCTTGAAAGTCCTTAGTTGCAGGGGACTATAATGCAACTGCACTCTTGTCTTGAAAGTCCTTAGTTGCAGGGGACTATAATGCAACTGCACTCTTGTCTTGAAAGTCCTTAGTTGCAGGGGACTATAATGCAACTGCACTCTTGTCTTGGAATTGTCATCACCCTCTTGTATTAAGTAGATGTAATAACATCCAAAGAACTTGAAAGGCCGGCAATGAACTTGATTTCCCTCTTGATTGTAAAGTATGCTATGTATTGTTTTGAAAGAAATCTTGGATATCAATCATGCAAAACCTTTATTTCTAATATCATTCACTGAGTATCCAAGCTCACCCTCTCTATATATATGTAGGTGATGAACAAGAAGGCATTGAGGCCTAGACGTGATTGCCGATGTGTTTTGGGTGCCTTGCCGACATGTTTTGGATTTGTGTTTTGCACCATCTTGAAGATCATGCTTCTCGGCTTATTTTTCATTTGCACTTGTATATGTCGGCTTGAGAAGCGTTTTGGTCAAGATGTGTTTTGTATTTCATTTCATTCTTGTATCTAAGTTGTGAGACTTGTAAAGATGTTTGATGTATGACATTCTACTGGACTTATGCATGGCTCTCATGGACTATTTAGATTTTGTATATGTATATATATTGCTTCCGCACTTGTAAGCCCCATATTTTATACTCTGATTGTGTGTGATTTTTGTAAGACGGCCTTCGGTAACCTCGGGTTACTGGCCATCACGGCACCAAACTACTAGGGGCGGTTTGGGGGCGTGACAGACCTATTTGGAAATTAAATAAAAAAGAAAATTTAATAGAAAAGTAAATTGAATAAAAATGGAAGTTGAATAAAATTAAAAATGAAAGTTGTATAAAATTAAAAATGGATGTTCAATCCAGAAACCCCTATACCTTAACGATCTATTTGGAAATTAAATAAAAAAGGAAGTTGAGTAGAAAAGAAACTTGATTGAAAAAGGAAGTTAAATAAAAATAAAAATGGAAGTTGCAGAAAATTAAAAATGAAAGTTCATTCAAGAAACAAAAATACCTTAACGATCTATTTGGAAATTAAATAAAAAAGGAAGTTGAATAGAAAAATGACTTGAATAAAAATGGAAGTCGAATAAAAATAAAAATGGTAGTTGCATAAAATTAAAAATGGAAGTTCATTCAAGAAAGCACAATACCTTAACAATCTATTTGGAAATTAAATAAAAAAGGAAGTTTAATAGAAAAGTAAATCGAATAAAAATGGAAGTTGAATAAAATTAAAAATGAAAGTTGCATAAAATTAAAATTAGAAGTTCAATCCAGAAACCACTATACGTTAACGATCAATTTGGAAATTAACTAAAAAAGGAAGTTGAATAGAAAAGTAACATGAATAAAAATGGAAGTTACTTAAAAAAAAAAAAAAGGAAGTTGCAGAAAATTAAAAATGGAAATTCATTCAAGAAACCACTTTACCATAATGATCTATTTGGAAATTAAATAAAATAGGAAGTTGAATGGAAAAATGAATTGAATAAAAATGGAAGTCGAATAAAAATAAAAATGGAAGTTGCATAAAATTAAAAATGGAAGTTCATTCAAGAAACCACTATACCTTAACGATGTATTTGGAAATTAAATAAAAAAGAAAGTTTAATAGAAAAGTAAATTGAATAAAAATGGAAGTTGAATAAAAATAAAAACGGAAGTTGCAGAAAATTAAAAATGGAAGTTCAATCCAGAAACCACTATACCTTAACGATCTATTTGGAAATTACATAAAAAAGGAAGTTGAGTAGAAAAGAAACTTGAATAAAAAAGGAAGTTAAATAAAAATAAAATGGAAGCTGCAGAAAATTAAAAATGGAAGTTCATTAAAGAAACCACTATACCTTAACGATCTGTTTGGAAATTAAATAAAAAAGGAAGTTTAATAGAAAAGTAAATTGAATGAAAAAGTAGGTTGAATAGAAATAATAGGCAAAGTTGCATAAAATTAAAAATGGAAGTTCAATCCAGAAATCAGTATAACTTAATGATCTATTTGGAAATTAAATAAAAAAGGAAGTTGAATAGAAAAGAAACTTGAATAAAAAAAGGAGATGAATAGAAATAAAAATGAAAGTTGCAGAAAATTAAAATTGGAAGTTCATTCACAAAACCACTATACCTTAACAATCTATTTGGAAATTAAATAAAAAAGGAAGTTGAATAGAAAAATGACATGAATAAAAATAGAAGTCGAATAAAAATAAAAATGGAAGTTGCAAAAAATTAAAAATGGAAGTTCATTCAAGAAACCACAATACCTTAACGATCTATTTGGAAATTAAATAAAAAAGGAAGTTGAATAAAAAAATAACTTGAATAAAAATGGAAGTCGAACAAAAATAAAAATGGAAGTTGCAGAAAATTAAAAATGGAAGTTCATTCAGGAAACCACTATACCATAACAATCTATTTGGAAATTAAATAAAAAAGAAAGTTTAATAGAAAAGTAAATTGAATAAAAATGGAAGTTGAATAATATTAAAAATGAAAGTTGTATAAAATTAAAAATGGATGTTCAATCCAGAAACCCCTATACCTTAACGATCTATTTGGAAATTAAATAAAAACGGAAGTTAAGTAGAAAAGAAACTTGTTTGAAAAAGGAAGTTAAATAAAAATAAAAATGGAAGTTCATTCAAGAAACCACAATACCTTAACAATTTATTTGGAAATTAAATAAAAAAAGGAAGTTGAATAGAAAGATGACTTGAATAAAAATGGAAGTCGAATAAAAATAAAAATGGAAGTTGCATAAAATTAAAAATGGAAGTTCATTCTAGAAACCACAATACCTTAACGATCTATTTGGAAATTAAATAAAAAAAGGAAGTTTAATAGAAAAGTAAATTGAATAAAAAATTAAGTTGAATAAAAATAAAAGGGAAAGTTGCATAAAATTAAAAATGGAAGTTCAATACAGAAATCAGTATAACTTAACGATTTATTTGGAAATTAAATAAAAAAGGAAGTTGAATAGAAAAGAAACTTGAATAAAAAAAGAAGTTGCATAGAAATAAAAATGGAAGTTGCAGAAAATTAAAAATGCAAGTTCATTCAAAAAACCGCTATACCTTAATGATCTATTTGGAAATTAAATAAAAAAGGAAGTTGAATAGAAAAATAACTTGAATAAAAATGGAAGTCGAATAAAAATAAAAATGGAAGTTGCAGAAAATCGAAGTTCATTCGAGAAACCACTATACCTTAACGATCAATTTGGAAATTAAATGAAAAAGGAAGTTGAATAGAAAAGTAACTTGAACAAAAATTGAAGTTACTTAAAAATAAAAGTGGAAGTCGAATAAAAATAAAAATGGAAGTTGCATAAAATTAAAAATGGAAGTTCAATCCAGAAACCACTATACCTTAACGATCTATTTGGAAATTACAGAAAAAAGGAAGTTGAGTAGAAAAGAAACTTGAATAAAAAAGGAAGTTAAATAAAAATAAAAATTGAAGCTGCAGAAAATTAAAAATGGAGGTTCATTAAAGAAACCACTATACCTTAACGACATAAAAAAGGAAGTTGAATAGAAAAATAACTTGAATGAAAATGGAAGCTGAAAAAAAATAAAAATGCAAGTTCCATAAAATTAAAAATGGAAATTCATTAAAGAAACCACTATACCTTAACGATCTACTTGGAAATTAAATAAAAAAGGAAGTTTAACAGAAAAGTAAATTGAATGAAAAAGGAAGTTGAATAAAAATAAAAGGGAAAGTTGCATAAAATTAAAAATGGAAGTACAATCCAGAAATCAGTATAACTTAATGATCTATTTGGAAATTAAATAAAAAAGGAAGTTGAATAGAAGAGAAACTTGAATAAAAAAAGGAGTTGAATAGAAATAAAAATGGAAGTTGCAGAAAATTAAAATTGGAAGTTCATTCAAAAAACCACTATACCTTAACGATCTATTTTGAAATTAAATAAAAAAGAAAGTTGAATAGAAAAGAAACTTGAATAAAAAAAGAAGTTGAATAGAAATAAAAATGGAAGTTGCAGAAAATTAAAATTGGAAGTTCATTCAAGAAACCACTATACCATAACGATCTATTTGAAAATTAAATAAAAAAGGAAGTTGAATAGAAAAATAACTTGAATAAAAATGGAAGTCGAACAAAAATAAAAATGAAAGTTGCAGAAAATTAAAAATGGAAGTTCATTCAAGAAACCACTGTACCATAACAATCTATTTGGAAATTAAATAAAAAAGAAAGTTTAATAGAAAAGTAAATTGGATAAAAATGGAAGTTGAATAATATTAAAAATGAAAGTTGTATAAAATTAAAAATGCATGTTCAATCCAGAAACCCCCTATATCTTAACGATCTATATGGAAATTAAATAAAAAAGGAAGTTTAGTAAAAAAGAAACTTGATATGAAAAAGGATGTTAAATAAAAATAAAAATGGTAATTGCAGAAAATTAAAAAAGGAAGTTCATTCTAGAAACCACAATACCTTAACGATCTATTAGGAACTTAAATAAAAAAGGAAGTTGAATAGAAAAATGACTTGAATAAAAATGAAAGTCGAATAAAAATAAAAATGGAAGTTGCATAAAATTAAAAATGAAAGTTCATTCAAGAAACCACAATACCTTAACGATCTATTTGGAAATTAAATAAAAAGGAAGTTTAATAGAAAAGTAAATTGAATAAAAATGGAAGTTGAATAAAAACAAAAATGAAAGTTGCATAAAATTAAAATTAGAAGTTCAATCCAGAAACCACTATACGTTAACGATCTATTTGGAAATTAACAAAAAAAGGAAGTTGAATAGAAAACTAACTTGAATAAAAATGGAAGTTTCTTAAAAATAAAAATGGACGTTGTAGAAAATTAAAAATGGAAATTCATTCAAAAACCACTATACCTTAACGATCTATTTGGAAATTAAATAAAAAAGGAAGTTAAATAGAAAAATAACTTGAATAAAAATGGAAGTCGAATAAAAAAAAAAATGGAAGTTGCAGAAAATTAAAAATGGAAGTTCATTCAAGAAACCACTATACCTTAACGATCTATTTGGAAATTAAATAAAAAAGAAGTTGAATTGAAAAGTAAATTGAATAAAAATGGAAGTTAAATAAACAAAAAAATGAAAGTTGCATATTATTAACAATGAAAGTTCAATACAGAAACCACTATACGTTAACGATCTATTTGGAAATTAAATAAAAAAGAAGTTGAATAGAAAAGTAACTTGAATAAAAATGGAAGTTGCTTAAAATAAAAATGGAAGTTGCCGAAAATTAAAATTGGAAATTCATTCAAGAAATCACTATACCTTAACGATCTATTTGGAAATTAAATAAAAAAGGAGGTTGAATTGAAAAATAACTTGAATAAAAATGGAAGTCGAATAAAAACAAAAATGGAAGTTGCAGAAAATTAAAAATGGAAGTTCATTCAAGAAACCACTATACCTTAACGATCTATTCGGAAATTAAACAAAAAAGGAAGTTTAATAAAAAAGTAAAATGAATAAAAATGGAAGTTGAATAAAAATAAAAATGAAAGTTGCATAAAATTAAAAATAGAAGTTCAATCCGGAAACCACTATACGTTAACGATCTATTTGGAAATTAAATAAAGAAGGAAGTTGAATAGAAAAGCAACTTGAATAAAAATGAAAGTTGCTTCAAAATAACAATGGAAGTTGCCGAAAATTAAAAATGGAAATTCATTCAGGAAACCACTATACCTTAACGATCTATTTGGAAATTATATAAAAAAGGAGATTGAATAAAAAAATAACTTGAATAAAAATGGAAGTCGAGTAAAAATAAAAATGGAAGTTGCAGAAAATTAAAAATGGAAGTTCATTCAAGAAACCACTATACCTTAACGATGTATTTGGAAATTAAATAAAAAAAAAAGTTTAATAGAAAAGTAAATTGAATAAAAATGAAAGTTGAATAAAATTAAAAATGAGAGTTGCATAAAATTAAAAATGGATGTTCAATCTAGAAACCACTATACCTTAACGATCTATTTGGAAATTAAGTAAAAAAGGAAGTTGAGTAGAAAAGAAACTTGATTGAAAAAAGAAGTTAAATAAAAATAAAAATGGAAGTTGCAGAAAATTAAAAAAGGAAGTTCATTCAAGAAACCACTATAACTTAACGATCTATTTGGAAATTAAATAAAAAAGGAAGTTGAATAGAAAAATAAATTGAATAAAAATGGAAGTTGAATAAAAATAACAATGGAAGTTGCAGAAAATTAAAAATGGAAGTTCAATCCAGAAACCACTATACCTTAACGATCTGTTTGGAAATTAATTAAAAAAGGAAGTTGAGTAGAAAAGAAACTTCAATAAAAAAGGAAGTTAAATCAAAATAAAAATGAAAGTTCATTCAAGAAACCACTATACCTTAACGATCTATTTGGAAATTAAATAAAAAAAGAAGTTGAATTGAAAAATGACTTGAATAAAAATGGAAGTCGAATAAAAATAAAGAGGAAGTTGCAGAAAATTAAAAATGGAAATTCATTCAAGAAACAACTATACCTTAACGATCTATTCGTAAATTAAAAAAAAAAGGAAGTTTAGTAAAAAAGTAAAATGAATAAAAATGGAAGTTGAATAAAAATAAAAATGAAAGTTGCATAAAATTAAAAATAGAAAGTTCAATCCAGAAACCACTATACGTTAACGATCTATTTGGAAATTAAATAAAAAAGGAAGTTGAATAGAAAAGTAACTTGAATAAAAATGGAAGTTACTTAAAAATAAAAAAGGAAGTTGCAGAAAATTAAAAATGGAAATTCATTCAAGAAACCACTATGCCTTAACGATCTATTTGGAAGTTAAATAAAAAAGGAAGTTGAATAGAAAAATAACTTGAATAAAAATGGAAGTCGAATAAAAATAAAAGTGGAAGTTGCAGAAAATTAAAAATGGAAGTTCATTCAACCAACCACTATACCTTAACGATGTATTTGAAAATTAAATTAAAAAAGAAAGTTTAATAGAAGAGTAAATTGAAAAAAAATGAAAGTTGAAAAAAATTTGAAATGAAAGTTGCATTAAATTAAAAATGGATGTTCGATCCAGAAACCACTATACCTTAACGATCTATTTGGAAATTAAGAAAAAAAGGAAGTTGAGTAGAAAAGAAACTTGATTGGAAAAGGAAGTTAAATAAAAATAAAAATGGAAGTTGCAGAAAATTAAAAATGGAAGTCATTCAAGAAACCACTATACCTTAACGATCTATTTGGAAATTAAATAAAAAAAGGACGTTGAATAGAAATGTAAATTAAATAAAAATGGAAGTTGAATAAAAATAAAAATTAAAATTGCATAAAATTAACAATGAAAGTTCAATCCAGAAACCACTATACCTTAACGATCTATTTGAAAATTAACTAAAAAAGAAAGTTGAGTAGAAAAGAAACATCAATAAAAAAGGAAGTTAAATAAAAATAAAATGGAAGTTGCAGAAAATTAAGAATGAAAGTTCTTTCAAGAAACCCCTATACCTTAACGATCTATTTGGAAATTAAATAAAAAAAGAAGTTGAATAGAAAAATGAGTTGAATAAAAATGGAAGTCGAATAAAAATAAAAATGAAAGTTGCAAAAAATTAAAAATGGAAGTTCATTCAAGAAACAACTATACCTTAACTATCTATTCGGAAATTTACTAAAAAAAGAAGTTTAATAAAAAAGTAAAATGAATAAAAATGGAGGTTGAATAAAAAGAAAAATGAAAGTTGCACAAAATTAAAAATAGAAGTTCAATACAGAAACCACTATACGTTAACGATCTACTTGGAAATTAAATAAAAAAAGGAAGTTGAATAGAAAAGTAACTTGAATAAAAATGGAAGTTGCTTAAAAATAAAAATGGAAGTTACCGAAAATTAAAAATGGAAATTCATTCAAGAAACCACTATACCTTAACGATCTATTTTGAAATTAAATGAAAAAGGAGGTTGAATTGAAAAATAACTTGAATAAAAATTGAAGTCGAATAAAAACAAAAATGGAAGTTGCAGAAAATTAAAAATGGAAGTTCATTCAAGAAACCACTATACCTTAACGATGTATTTTGAAATTAAACAAAAAGAAAAGTTTAATAGAAAAGTAAATTGAATAAAAATGAAAGTTGAGTAAAATTAAAAATGAAACTTGCATAAAATTAAAAATAGATGTTCAATCCAGAAACCACTATACCTTAACGATCTATTTGGAAATTAAATAAAAAAGGAAGTTGAGTAGAAAGGAAACTTGATTGAAAAAGAAAGTTAACTAAAATAAAAATGGAAGTTGCAGAAAATTAAAAATGACAGTTCATTCAAGAAACCACTATACCTTAACGATCTATTTGGAAATTAAATAAAAAATCAAGTTGAATAGAAATATAAATTGAATAAAAATGGAAGTCGAAAAAAAATAAAAATGGAAGTTGCAGAAAATTAAAAATGGAAGTTCATTAAAAAAACCACTATACCTTAACGATGTATTTGGAAATTAAATAAAAAAGAAAGTTTAATAGAAAAGTAAATTGAATAAAAATGGATGTTGAATAAAAATAAAAATGGAAGTTGCAGAAAATTAAAAATGGAAGTTCAATCTAGAAACCACCATACCTTAACGATCTATTTGGAAATTACATAAAAAAAGAAGTTGAGTAGAAAAGAAACTTGAATAAAAAAGGAAGTTAAATAAAAATAAAAATGGAAGCTGCAAAAAATTAAAAATGGAAGTTCATTAAAGAAACCACTATACCTTAACGATCTATTTGGAAATTAAATAAAAAAGGAAGTTGAATAGAAAAATAACTTGAATAAAGATGGAAGCTGAATAAAAATAAAAATGCAAGTTCCAGAAAATTAAAAATGGAAGTTCATTAAAGAAACCACTATACCTTAACGATCTATTTGGAAATTAAATAAAAAAGGAAGTTTAATAGAAATGTAAAATGAATAAAAAAGGAAGTTGAATAAAAATAAAAGGGAAAGTTGCATAAAATTAAAAATGTAAGTTCAATCCAGAAATCATTATACCTTAACGATCTATTTGGAAATTAAATAAAAAAGTAAGTTGAGTAGAAAAGAAACTTGTTTGAAAAAGGAAGTTCATTGAAATAAAAATGGAAGGTGTAGAAAATTAAAATTGGAAGTTCATTCAAGAAACCACTATGTCTTAACGATCTATTTGGAAATTTTGAAAAAAAGAAGTTGAATAGAAAAATAACTTGAATAAAAATGGATGTCGAATAAAAATAAAAATGAAAGTTGCAGAAAATTAAAAATGGAAGTTCGTTCAAGAAACCACTATACCTTAACGATCTATTTGGAAATTAAATAAAAAAGAAAGTTTAATAGAAAAGTAAATTGAATAAAAATGAAAGTTGAATAATATTAAAAATGAAAGTTGCATAAAATTAAAAATGGATGTTCAATCCAGAAACCCCTTTACGTTAACGATCTATTTGGAAATTAAATAAAAAAGGAAGTTGAGTAGAAAAGAAACTTCATTGAAAAATGGAAGTTGCAGAAAATTAAAAATGAAAGTTCATTCAAGAAACCACTATACCTTAACGATCTATTTGGAAATTAAATAAAAAAGGATGTTGACTAGAAAAATGACTTGAACAAAAATGGAAGTCGAATAAAAATAAAAAATGGAAGTTGCATAAAATTAAAAATGGAAGTTCATTCAAGAAACCACAATACCTTAACGATCTATTTGGAAATTAAATAAAACAGGAAGTTTAATAGAAAAGTAAATTGAATAAAAATGGAAGTTGAATAAAAATAGAAATGAAAGTTGGATAAAATTAAAATTTGAAGTTCAATCTAGAAACCACTATACGTTAACAATCTATTTGGAAATTGAAAAATCTAGAAATCCCCTAGATGTTGATTTGTGATTATGTATCAATTTTAAGCAGAATATAACAATCCCAATCAAACAATCAAACAATCAAGACAAAGAGACACAACGATTTAACGTGGAAAAAACCACAATTGGACACCTCCAACTGTGATTAAAAAACCACGGGCAACAGCCATAAGACAATCCACTAAGAAGAATTAAAGGAATTACACAGGTATACTCTCAATTACCTAGCGAATCCACAACGCCTAATTGAACCAGCCTTTATGTGCCTCTTCCAACCCCATCTTCACCACGGAATTGTCTTTCTGATGAGCCACTCCGGATTCCACCAAAGCTTCAGGCTCGAATTCTTCAGAATCCACAACTGAAGAATAACTCTCTCTTTTGTGTATAACAAACAAACCTTTGATGTACTCTCTTTAGATTATGAGTTGAATACTCAATAAAAATATCAAAGAAAACTCCCAAAGTATCCCCAGATATAAACCCTAGAAACCAAAAAGAAGATCTGGAGCAGTTATCCTAAAATCTGACCCAACACGCGAATTTATAGAATCTGTCCCGCGATCTCCGCTCGAGCTCAACACAGCCCGCTCGAGCGGACTGACCAAAAACTGCGTGCGAACAAACTGAGATGCGCTCGAGCGTAGGAGCATCCGCTCGAGCGTAAAATCACACATTCCAGTATTTTTACAGGCGACTGCAGAGATGCTGAGAGCTTCCAATCTCCGCTCGAGCGTCACTTTCCCCGCTCGAGCGGGAAGGCCAAAAATGGAAAAACTGGAAAAATATAACATGATCGGACAGGCTACTTTGAATGCATTTTTGCATTTTGAAAGCTTTATCATCACAAACTTCTCTGAAATGCTTGATTCGGGTTGGATTCGCATCTAACAACTCATAGCCTCACTGAAAAAAATGCGAATAAAATTACAACTCAAAGGAGTTTTGTCAAACGGGTTTGCCAAGAAATAAAACCTAACAGAAATTAACTAAAAAAAGAAGTTGAATAGAAAAGTAACTTGAATAAAAATGAAAGTTACTTAAAAATAAAAATGGAAGCTGCAGAAAATAAAAAAATGGAAGTTCATTAAACAAACCACTATACCTTAACGATCTATTTGGAAATTAAATAAAAAAGATGTTGAATAGAAAAATAACTTGAATAAAAATGGATGCTAAATAAAAATAAAAATGCAAGTGCCACAAAATTAAAAATGGAAGTTCATTAAAGAAACCACTATACCTTAACGATCTATTTGGAAATTAAATAAAAAAGAAAGTTTAATAGCAAAGTAAATTGAATAAAAATGGAAGTTGAATAAAAATAAAAATGAAAGTTGCATAAAATTAAAATGAGAAGTTCAAACTAGAAACCACTATACGTTAACGATCTATTTGGAAATTAACTAAAAACAGAAGTTGAATAGAAAAGTAACTAGAATAAAAATGGAAGTTACTTAAAAATAAAAATGGAAGTTGTAGAAAATTAAAAATGGAAATTCATTCAAGAAACTACTATACCTTAACGATCTATTTGGAAATTAAATAGAAAAGGAAGTTGAATAGAAAAGTAAATTGAATAAAAATGGAAGTCGAAAAAAAGAAATGGAAGTTGCAGAAAATTAAAAATGGAAGTTAATTCAAGAAACCACTATACCTTAATGATCTATTTGGAAATTAAATAAAACAAGGGGTTTAATAGAAAAATAAATTGAATAAAAATGGAAGTTCATTCAATTAAATACGAAAGTTGCCTAAAATTAACAATGAAAGTTCATTCTAGAAACCAGTATACCTTAACGATCTATTTGGAAATTAATTAAAAAAGGAAGTTGAGTAAAAAAGAAACTTCAATAAAAAATGAAGTTAAATAGAAATAAAAATGAAAGTTGCAGAAAATTAAAAATGAAAGTTCATTCAAGAAACCATTATACCTTAACGATATATTTGGAAATTAAATAAAAAAAGAAGTTGAATAGAAAGATGACTTGAATAAAAATGGAAGTCGAATAAAAACAAAAATGGGAGTTGCAGAAAATTAAAAATGAAAATTCATTCAAGAAACCACTATACCTTAACGATCTATTTAGAAATTAAATAAAAAAGGAGGTTGAATAGGAAAATAACTTGAATAAAAATGGAAGTCGAATAAAAACAAAAATGGAAGTTGGAGAAAATTTAAAACGGAGGTTCATTCAAGAAACCACTATACCTTAACGATGTATTTGGAAATTTAATAAAAAAGAAAGTTTAATAGAAAAGTAAATTGAATAAAAATGAAAGTTGAATAAAATTAAAAATGAAAGTTGCATAAAATTAAAAATGGATGTTCAATCCAGAAACCAGTATACCTTAACGATCTATTTGGAAATATAATAAAAAAGGAAGTTGAGAAGAAAAGAAACTTGATTGAAAAAGGAAGTTAAATAAAAATAAAAACAGAAGTAGCAGAAAATTAAAAATGGAAGTTCATTCAAGAAACCACTATACCTTAACGATCTATTAGGCAATTAAATGAAAAAGGAAGTTGAATGGAAAAATAACTTGAATAAAAATGGAAGTCGAACCAAAATAAAATTGGAAGTTGCAGAAAATTAAAAATGGAAGTTCATTCAAGAAACCACTATACCTTAGCGATGTATTTGGAAATTAAATAAAAAAGAAAGTTTAATAACAAAGTAAATTGAATAAAAATGGAAGTTGAATAAAAATAAAAATGGAAGTTGCAGAAAATTAAAAATGGAAGTTCAATCTAGAAACCACTATACCTTAACGATCTATTTGGTAATTACATAAAAAAGGAAGTGGAGTAGAAAAGAAACTTGAATAAAAAAGGAAGTAAAATAAAAATAAAAATGGAAGCTGCAGAAAATTAAAAATGGAAGTTCATTAAAAAACCACTATACCTTAACGATCTATTTGGAAATTAAATAAAAAAGGAAGTTGAATAGAAAAATAACTTGAATAAAAATGGAAGCTGAATAAAAATTAAAATGCAAGTTCCATAAAATTAAAAATGGAAGTTCATTAAAGAAACCACTATACCTTAACGATCTATTTGGAAATTAAATAAAAAAGGAAGTTTAATAAAAAAGTAAATTGAATTAAAAAGGAAGTTGAATAAAAAAAAAAGGGAAAGTTGCATAAAATTAAAAATGGAAGTTCAATCCCGAAATCAGTATACCTTAACGATCTATTTTGAAATTAAATAAAAAAGGAAGTTGAATAGAAAAGAGACTTGAATAAAAAAAGAAGTTACTTAAAAATAAAAATGGAAGTTGCAGAAAATTAAAAATGAAAATTCATTCAAGAAACTACTATACCTTAACGATCTACTCCCTCCGTCCCAAAATATTAGTCCCTTATTCCAATTTTCATTGTCCCAAAATATTAGTCCCTCTTCAAAAGTCAAGTACAAAAATAATGTAAATTTCCTATTTTGCCCTTTTTTTAAATTAATAGACAATATAAAAAGTACAATTATGACATTGATATTCCCAAAAAATGTACTATCAAAAGGGTAATTTTGGAAAATCAACTTTTTTCAAATGCAATAATTGTACTACCAAAAAAAGTTGGATTCCCCAAAAGGGACCAATATTTTGGGACGGAGGGAGTATTTGGAAATTAAATAAAAAATGGGGTTTAATAGAAAAGTAAATTGAATAAAAATGGAAGTTGAATAAAAATAAAAATGAAAGTTGCTTAAAATTAAAGATGAAAGTTCAATCCAGAAACCACTATATCTTAACGATCTATTTGGAAATTAATTAAAAAAGGAAGTTGAGTAAAAAAGAAACTTCAATAAAAATGGAAGTTAAATAAAAATAAAAATGGAAGTTGCTGAAAATTAAAAATGAAAGTACATTCAAGAAACCATTATACCTGAACGATCTGTTTGGAAATTAAATGAAAAAAGAAGTTGAATAGAAAAATGACTTGAATAAAAATGGAAGTCGAATAAAAACAAAAATGGAAGTTGCAGAAAATTAAAAATGGAAGTTCATTCAAGAAACCACTATACCTTAACGATCTATTCGGAAATTAAATAAAAAAGGAAGTTTAATAAAAAAGTAAATTGAATAAAAGTGGATGTTAAATAAAAATAAAAATGAAAGTCGCATAAAATTAAAAATAGAAGTTCAATCCAGAAACCACTATACGTTAACGATCTATTTGGAAATTAAATAAAAAAGGAAGTTGAATAGAAAACTAACTTGAATAAAAATGGAAGTTACTTAAAAATAAAAATGGAAGTTGCAGAAAATAAAAAATGGAAATTCATTCAAGAAACCACTATACCATAGCGATCTATTTGGAAATTAAATAAAAAAGGAAGTTGAATAGAAAAATAACTTGAACAAAATGGAAGTCGAATAAAAATAAAAATGGAAGTTCATTCAAGAAACCACTATACCTTAACGATCTATTTGGAAATTAAATAAAAAAAGGTAGTTGAATAGAAAAATAACTTAAATAAAAATGGACGTCGAATAAAAATAAAATTAGAAGTTGCAGAAAATTAAAAATGGAAGTTCATTCAAGAAACCGCTATACCTTAACGATGTATTTGGAAATTAAATAAAAAAGAAAGTTTAATGGAAAAGTAAATTGAATAAAAATGGAAGTTGAATAAAAATAAAAATGGAGGTTGCAGAAAATTAAAAATGGAAGTTCAATCCAGAAACCACTATACCTTAACGATCTATTTGGAAATTACATAAAAAAGGAAGTTGAGTAGAAAAGAAACTTGAATAGAAAAGGAAGTTAAATAAAAATAAAAGTGGAAGCTGCAGAAAATAAAAAATGGAAGTTCATTAAAGAAACCACTATACCTTAACGATCTATTTGGAAATTAAATAAAGAAGGAAGTTGAATAGAAAAATAACTTGAATAAAAATGGAAGCTGAATAAAAATAAAAATGCAAGTTCCATAAAATTAAAAATGGAAGTTCATTGAAGATACCACGATACCTTAACGATCTATTTGGAAATTAAATAAAAAAGGAAGTTTAATAGAAATGAAAATTGAATAAAAATAAATGGGAAAGTTGCATAAAATTAAAAATGGAAGTTCAATCCAGAAATCAGTATAACTTAATGATCTATTTGGAAATTAAATAAAAAAGGAAGTTAATAGAAAAGAAACTTGAATAAAAAAAAAGTTGAATAGAAATAAAAATGGAAGTCGCAGAAAATTAAAATTGGAAGTTCATTCAAAAAACCACTATACCTTAACGATCTATTTGAAAATTAAATAAAAAAGGAAGTTGAATAGAAAAGAAACTTGAATAAAAAAAGAAGTTGAATAGAAATAAAAATAGAAGTTGCAGAAAATTAAAATTGGAAGTTTATTCAAGAAACCACTATACCTTAACGATCTATTTGGAAATTAAATAAAAATGGAAGTTGAATAGAAAAATAACTTGAGTAAAAATGGAAGTCAAATAAAAATAAAATTGGAAGTTGCAGAAAATTAAAAATGGAAGTTCATTCAAGAAACCACTATACCTTAACGATCTATTTAGAAATTAAATAAAAAAGGAAGTTTAATAAAAAGGTAAATTGAATAAAAATGGAAGCTGAATAAAAATAAAAATTAAAGTTGCACAAAATTAACAATGAAGGTTCAATCTAGAAACCACTATACCTTAACGATGTATTTGGAAATTAATTAAAAAAGGAAGTTGAGTGGAAAAGAAACTTCAATAAAAAAGGAAGTTAAATAAAATTAAAAATGGAAGTTGCAGAAAATTAAAAATGAAAGTTTATTCAAGAAACCACTATACCTTAACGATCTATTTGGAAATTAAATAAAAAAAGAAGTTGAATAGAAAAATGACTTGAATAAAATTGGAAGTTGTCACGCCCCACTTTTTATTACTCGAAGTCATTACCAAGTTCATTAACTTAATTCAATTTCAGAGATAACATGCGGAAATAAACTCAAATGTTCAACTAAAAGGAGTGAACAACAACTCTCTCTTTCGAATGCTAATTAAATACTACATGAGTATTCTGAATAAGTTGCCCTCAGGCTTACAACATTAAATAATCAAATGAAGGGTACAACCCTTTTACATATATGGCATTCCGCCTACAACAAAGAGGCCCCGTGGCTAACAAATAAGAAGATCCAAATCTTGTAGCACATCCTGCTAAACACCTGAAAAAAGATTCAACAACGTGGGATGAGCATATAGTCCAGTAGGGATCTCAACATGGCCCTCAACAATAACAACATACAGATAGCTATGATCATGAATGCTCAATCTCATACTAGAATAGTAATGTGACAGTTTACACAAAATATACATAAGTATGAACTTTTCTCGAAAATAACCATTTCAATCAATGCCATAGGCGATTCATCTTTCTGTTTTTTTTCCTTTCATTAATCCACGTTCCCTGTAACCCCCTCAAAATAATAACATTAAACCCATCAATATAGACATGAATTGATAATAAAGATAAACATTCTCTTATTCATTAGAGTGGTTTCTTACAAAAGTATTACATGTTAACAACAAAAGCAAATGCCCTACGGGCTTACAGCTTTCCAAGTTAACACTTGGTTACAATAAAAGAGTACTAACTCATTTACACATTAAGCCCTTGGCTTGAATATACATGTAATACATCAAAGAAACAAAACGCCAAAAATCCGCCTGTCTCTGGCCTCCCAAGCTACGTCCTTGGAGGTGGCATGCTACCTGCACCTGAAAATGATATTCCCATATAGGGTGAGCCACAGCCCAGTAGAAATACACTAAACCAACCATGAACAATGACTAAAAGATTAGCAATTGATAGATGGCCAACACTGATACATCCACATAAATCACATTTTATGTCATTCGACTTATGAGTTCAAGTTACTTATCATTTTCCCTTTTTCAACAGATAAGCATATTAGCTCCATCATCATTTCAACAGATATGTATAAAACTATATCCCATATTCACAGATAAGCGTATAAGCTACATCCACATTTCACAAAGATAAGCATATTGGCCCTATCTTCACTTCTCTAGACAAGCATATTAGCTATATCTACACTTCTCAAAGATAAGCATATTAGCTCTATCTTCACTTCTCTAGACAAGCATATGAGCTGTATCTACGGAGTTCATCCCCCATCTCCTCCCAAGTCTATCCGGTTTAGAGGTACATCCCCCATCTTCCCCTAAATCGTGGAGTACATCCCCCATCTCCTCCTTTACACATAACGTATACAAACACATTGGTTCTATATACCATCATTCAAAACGTACAGTTAATGTATTCTATCAACCGTCAAATTTCATGACACATCCCATTGATTAGTTTTCGTTTGCCTAATCATCATGCATTGTCTACAACAATCACGACTATCCTCCACCGATAGCCCAAAGCAGTTATTTCTAAACAGAAAATAAATGCACAAATGGATATTTAATCAACATTTCATTTCGGTGAGTGATAATTAATTCAACTACACCCTTTAACCCCATACATTCCCGATCTCGACAATTCCATTTCTTTTCCTCATTTCTCACAATTAATTATCCCAATTAATCAAACAATGCAATTAGGTCACTTTCCATAATTAACATTACAACCCTTAGGGCCCCATTTTCATCAATGATTTAACATTTATTCCATTTCTCTATGCCAAACATGCATCTAGGTTTATTATAAGTAAAACCCCAACCTTTGTAAAATTACACAAAAGCCCCAAACTTCCACACAATTACCAAACCAACCCCAACATCTCAAAATACCAAAATTTAAAGACAAGATCCATAGAGAGGAGTAGGATATCCCTACCTCAAATCCGGAGCCCCAAGGGAGAAGATGATAAAACCCAACGTGCTCCAAATCTCGAAATTTTCAGATTAGAATGTAGCCCTCGACGATCAACAACCTTTTTGTAAAGGCTAAAGGTAAGGAACTCACTCTAGCTAGATCAAAATCTAGAGAGAAGGCAAGATTTTAGAGAGAGGAGCTCTCAAAATGGCTTTTAGAAAAAGTAAGAGAGAGAAAGAAAAGCAAAAAGTGATTTGAAATCACCCAGCGGATAACTCATCTACGTATGGCCCGCTCGAGCGGAGAACACGACGCTCGAGCGCCAAGAACAAAACTCTGGACACGCTCGAGCGCAATAAGGCCCGCTCGAGCGCCAAGACACAAGAATAAAGCACTTCCGCTCGAGCGCGAAAACCAGTCCGCTCGAGCGCAGATTTCCACCTCCCAGAACTTACACCCAGAAAGTACTACCAGCTCGAGCGCCAAACAGCCCGCTCGAGCGCCACCGCTCGAGCGTAAACAAACCCGCTCGAGCGCAGAAATCACATCTGCAGAAGTTTTGCAGGAACCCGAAATACTGGAGGTGTGCAATACCCGCTCGAGCGGAACGCCTAAAAACTGAACAACAAGGAATTGAAACCAAGGCCTAACCAACCTGTAACAACCTTGCCCAACACATCCTATAACTCAAATATAAGACATTAATCAACTACGAACATTCACGGACACATGTCTGGATCACTGTACAACAAGGGTAAACCCGGGATCGCTATATTCCTAATCTTTCATAACATTAACAATACCTTAGGAAATAATTTCACTAAGCCCACTACTCTCTTCCATTTTCCAAACATACACAGATATGTCTTTTCCAAATATATATTTCTTTAAAAATATCCGTTCTCCTTCACACTTTCCAAAAGACCAAAAAATGACGTTTTGGCTTCTTCCCAACACAATCAACTTTATACATGTACCGTTATAAAAAGGGAGATAACAACTCACCAACATGCATAAGATAAAACAATGAGGCAACTCGGCCCTCCAAAACTGTAACTGACACAATCCATGATATTCCCAAACACACTGAAATATCAACAACAAAACTTTGCTCTACTAGCTATGTGCATAGTAAGCCAATGATACACCTCTCACAACAACATGCCAGTTTACCAAGCGCTAGTTGGAAGGGTATGGTGCCTTATATTCTCAGCGCAGTCAGTTCTCCAGGCGCTAGCTGGAAGGTCACGGTACCTCTGATTCTTAGCGCAAGGTGTAACACCACCAATCCAACACAACAGGGCATATTCAACATGTATAACACATATACACAAACCATCAAGATACAAGCAATGTGTTGAAGTATATGAACACATAACTACCTCCTCCCGAGCAAGCATACATATATAATGTATCCTAACAATTCATCACATACGATGTTCAATCAATAATGGTATGATGCATACACGACCATTCAACTCAACCGTGTCACCCTCCACCGATGACCAAGGACAAAACCTCTAGATGCAAATATTTAGTACATCTATTAAAGACTCAATTACTATGAGACCACAAACCCGACAACAACATTTACAGGGTAGTTTAAGATACAATCCCACACATGTGTGTGTTCAACACTCATGAAACAACAATCCAATTTTCATACGTATTTCAAAACACATTTCCCATTTCACAAAAACAAGTTCCATTTCCCTTTTGTTTTCACAAAACCAACTCCGTCCATTTTGTTGTCACAAAATCAAATTCATCCCTTTTGTTTTCACAAAACCACTTCCATTGATAATAAAGTCATAACTCACATTAGTCCACTATATTCATTTCAAACCATTCCGAAGCCAAAGTTAACCCCTTAGGCATTAACACCTTCACCCAACCCACATCCACACTAGAGATTTACAATATAGGTTCACTATCCTCCATTTTAATTTATCAATCAAAATATGATTTAGGGCTTCTTCCTCTATCAACTACAACATGCTAATTTACACTCCAATTAGCCCAAAACAACCATCAATGATAACATAACCATTTTTCAAACATCCAACCCTAGGTTCCTTCTCATGATTTCAAACAAATCCAACATGGATATGATTTTCATGCAATACAAAATTACCACATGTCTATCTATAGACGAAGTATTGAAAAAGAACAAGGAAATCCCTACCTCAAATGTAGAACTCAAGGAGAAGAAGAGCAAAACTCGGAAGTGCTCCAAATCCCAAATTTCTCGGATCAAAACGAAGCCCTCGACGATCAACACAACTTTTACAAAGGCCAAAGGGTATGAAAACACTTTAACTAGATCAATCCTAAGAGAGAAGATAGGTTTTAGAGTGAGGTGCTCTCCAATGGAGGTTTTGAAAAAGTAAGAGAGAGAAAGGAGATTAAAAAGTGATCAAAAAAGTGATTTCACGGACTGATATAAAAACAGGTCCGCTCGAGCGTACAACACCCTGCTCGAGCGTCAGACACAGGTTCACGCTCGAGCGTCCAAAGATCCGCTCAAGCGCCGGATTCACTCTCCTAGAATTTTCTGCAGACTTCCAAAATGCTGAGAGAAGGAAATTCACGCTCGAGCGTCCAAACTGGTGCTCGAGCGGAAAGGCAACAACAAAAGCCCGCTTGAGCGTCAAATCGCCGCTCAAGCGGAGAGACCAAAACCTGGGCAAAAATTCTAAGTTTTAAAACACGGCCAACTTATTCCCAACTTGCCCAACACAACCCAAAACTCTAACACAAAGAGTAAGGGATAGAAATGAGGATAAGACAACAACGAATCTACGGAACCGAGTCCGGATTACAGTTAAACAACAACAGGGAATACCGGGATCACTATAGAAGTCGAATAAAAACAAAAATGGAAGTTGCAGAAAATTAAAAATGGAAGTTCATTCAAGAAACCACTATACCTTAACGATCTATTAGGAACTTAAATAAAAAAGGAAGTTGAATAGAAAAATAACTTGAATAAAAATGGAAGTTGAATAAAAATACAAATGGAAGTTGCATAAGATTAAAAATGGAAGTTCATTAAAAAAACCACTATACCTTAACGATATATTTGGGAATTAAATAAAAAAGGAAGTTTAGTAGAAACGAAACTTGAATGAAAAAGAAAGTTACAAAAAAATAAAAATGGAAGTTGCAGAAAATTAAAAATGGAAATACATTCAAGAAACCACTATACCTTAACGATCTATTAGGAACTTAAATAAAAAAGGAAGTTGAATAGAAAAATAACATGAATAAAAATGGAAGTCGAATAAAAACAAAAATGGAAGTGGCAGAAAATTAAAAATGGAAGTTCATTCAAGAAACCACTATACCTTAACGATGTATTTGAAAATTAAATAAAAAAGAAAGTTTAATAGAAAAGTAAATTGAATAAAAATGGAAGTTGAATAAAAATAAAAAGGAAGTTGCAGAAAATTAAAAATGGAAGTTCAATCCAGAAACCACTATACCTTAACGATCTATTTGGAAATTACATAAAAAAGGAAGTTGAGTAGAAAAGAAACTTGAATAAAAAAGGAAGTTAAATAAAAATAAAAATGGAAGCTGCAAAAAATAAAAAATGGAAGTTCATTAAAGAAACCACTATACCTTAACGACCTATTTGGAAATTAAATAAAAAAGGGAGTTGAATAGAAAAATAACTTCAATAAAAATGGAAGCTGAATAAAAATAAAAATGCAAGTTCCATAAAATTAAAAATGGAAGTTCTTTAAAGAAACCACTATACCTTAACGATCTATTTGGAAATTAAATAAAAAAGGAAGTTGAATAGAAAAGTAAATTGAATAAAAAAGGAAGTTGAATAAAAATAAAAGGGAAAGTTGCATAAAATTAAAAATGGAAGTTCAATCCAGAAATCTGTATAACTTAACGATCTATTTGGAAATTAAATAAAAAAGGAAGTTGAATAGAAAATAAACTTGAATAAAAAAAGAAGTTGAATAGAAATAAAAATGGAAGTTGCAGAAAATTAAAATTGGAAGTTCATTCAAGAAACAACTATACCTTAACGATCTATTTGGAAATTAAATAAAAAAGGAAGTTGAATAGAAAAATAACTTGAATAAAAATGGAAGTCGAAAAAAAATAAAAATGGAAGTTACAGAAAATTAAAAATGGAAGTTCATTCAAGAAACCACTATACCATAACGATCTATTTGGAAATTAAATAAAAAAGAAAGTTTAATAGAAAAGTAAATTGAATAAAAATGGAAGTTGAATAATATTAAAATGAAAGTTGCATAAAATTAAAAATGGATCTTCAATCCAGAAACCCCTATACCTTAACGATCTATTTGGAAATTAAAAAAAAAAAAAGGAAGTTGGGAAGAAAAGAAACTTCATTCAAAAAGGAAGTTAAATAAAAATAAAAATGGAAGTTGCAGAAAATTAAAAATGGAAGTTCATTCAAGAAGCCACAATACCTTAACGATCTATTTGAAAATTAAATAAAAAAGGAAGTTGAATAGAAAAATAACTTGAATAAAAATGGAAGTTGCAGAAAATTAAAAATGGAAGTTCATTCAAGAAACCACAATATCTTAACGATCTATTTGGAAATTAAATAAAAAGGAAGTTTAATGGAAAAGTAAATTGAATAAAAACGGAAGTTGAATAAAAATAAAAATGAAAGTTGCATAAAATTAAAATTAGAAGTTCAAACCCGAAACCACTATACGTTAACAATATATTTGGAAATTAACTAAAAAAGGAAGTTGTATAGAAAAGTAACTTGAATAAAAATGGAAATTATTCATAAATAAAAATGGAAGTTGCAGAAAATTAAAAATGGAAATTCATTCGAGAAACCACTATACCTTAACGATCTATGAGGAACTTAAATAAAAAAGGAAGTTGAATAGAAAAATAACTTGAATAAAAATGGAAGTCGAATAAAAATATAAATGGAAGTTGCATAAAATTAAAAATGGAAGTTCATTAAAAAAACCACTATACCTTAACGATATATTTGGGAATTAAATAAGAAAGGAAGTTTAGTAGAAACGAAACTTGAATGAAAAAGGAAGTTACAAAATAATAAAAATGGAAATTGCAGAAAATTAAAAATGGAAATTCATTCAAGAAACCACTACACCTTAACGATCTATTAGGAACTTGAATAAAAAAATAACTTGAATAAAAATGGAAGACGAATAAAAATAAAAATGGAAGTTGCAGAAAATTAAAAATGGAAGTTCATTCAAGAAACCACTATACCTTAACGATGTATTTGGAAATTAAATAAAAAAGAAAGTTTAATAGAAAAGTAAATTGAATAAAAATGGAAGTTGAATAAAAATAAAAAGGAAGTCGCAGAAAATTAAAAATGGCTGTTCAATCCAGAAACCACTATACCTTAACGATCTATTTGGAAATTACATATAAAAGGAAGTTGAGTAGAAAAGAAACTTGAATAAAAAAGGAAGTTAAATAAAAATAAAAATGGAAGCTGCAGAAAATTAAAAATGGAAGTTCATTAAAGAAACCAGTATACCTTAACGATCTATTTGGAAATTAAATAAAAAATGGAGTTGAATAAAAAAATAACTTCAATAAAAATGGAAGCTGAATAAAAATAAGATTGCAAGTTCCATAAAATTAAAAATGGAAGTTCATTAAAAAACCACTATACCTTAACAATCTATTTGGAAATTAAATAAAAAAGGAAGTTGAATAGAAAAGTAAGTTGAATGAAAAAGGAAGTTGAATAAAAATAAAAGGGAAATTGCATAAAATTAAAAATGGAAGTTCAATCCAGAAATCAGTATAACTTAACGATCTATTTGGAAATTAAATAAAAAAGGAAGTTGAATAGAAAATAAACTTGAATAAAAAAAGAAGTTGAATAGAAATAAAATGGAAGTTGCAGAAAATTAAAATTGGAAGTTCATTCAAGAAACCACTATACCTAAACGATCTATTTGGAAATTAAATAAAAAAGGAAGTTGAATAGAAAAATAATTTGAATAAAAATGGAAGTCGAAAAAAAATAAAAATGGAAGTTACAGAAAATTAAAAATGGAAGTTCATTCAAGAAACCACTATGCCATAACGATCTATTTGGAAATTAAATAAAAAAGAAAGTTTAATAGAAAAGTAAATTGAATAAAAATGGATGTTGAATAAAAATAAAAATGGAAGTTGCAGAAAATTAAAAATGGAAGTTCAATCTAGAAACCACTATACCTTAACGATCTATTTGGAAATTAAATAAAAAACGAAGTTGAGTAGAAAAGAAACTTCATTCAAAAAGGAAGTTAAATAAAAATAAAAATGGGAGTTGCAGAAAATTAAAAATAGAAGTTCATTCAAGAAACCACAATACCTTAACGATCTATTTGGAAATTAAATAAAAAAGGAAGTTGAATAGAAATATAACTTGAATAAAAATGGAAGTCGAAAAAAAATAAAAATGGAAGTTGCAGAAAATTAAAAATGGAAGTTCATTCAAGAAACCACAATATCTTAACGATCTATTTGGAAATTAAATAAAAAGGAAGTTTAATGGAAAAGTAAATTGAATAAAAACGGATGTTGAATAAAAATAAAAATGAAAGTTGCATAAAATTGAAATTAGAAGTTCAATCCTGAAACCACTATACGTTAACGATATATTTGGAAATTAACTAAAAAAGAAAGTTGAATAGAAAAGTAACTTGAATAAAAATGGAAGTTCTTTATAAATAAAAATGGAAGTTGCAGAAAATTAAAAATGGAAATTCTTTCAAGAAACCACTATACCTTAACGATCTATTTGGAAATTAAATAAAAAAGGAAGTTGAATAGAAAAGTAAATTGAATAAAAAAGGAAGTCGAATAAAAAAAATGGAAGTTGCAGAAAATTAAAAATGGAAGTTCATTTAAGAAACCACTATACCCTAACGATCTATTTGGAAATTAAATAAAAAAAGGAAGTTTAATAGAAAAAGTAAATTGAATAAAAATGGAAGTTAAATAAAAACAAAAATGAAAGTTGCATAAAATTAACAATGAAAGTTCAATCCAGAAACCACTATATCATAACGATCTATTTGGAAATTAATTAAAAAAGAAGTTGAGTAGAAAAGAAACTTCAATAAAAAACGAAGTTAAATAAAAATAAAAATGGAAGTAGCAGAAAATTAAAAATGAAAGTTAGTTAAAGAAACCACTATACCTTAACGATCTATTTGGAAATTAAATAAAAAAAGAAGTTGAATAGAAAAATTACTTGAATTAAAATCGAAGTCGAATAAAAAAAATATGGAAGTTGCTGAAAATTAAAAATGGAAGTTCATTCAAGACACCACATTAGCTTAACGATCTATTCGGAAATTAAATAAAAAAGGAAGTTTAATAAAAAAGTAAATTGAATAAAAATGGAAGTTGAATAAAAATAAAAATAAAAGTTGCATAAAATAAAAAATAGAAGTTCAATCCAGAAACCACGATACGCTAATGATCTATTTGGAAATTAAATAAAAAAGGAAGTTTAATAAAAAAGTAAATTGAATAAAAATGGAAGTCGAATAAAAATAAAAATGGAAGTGGCATAAAATTAAAAATGGAAGTTCATTAAAGAAACCACTATACGTTAACGATCTATTTGGAAATTAAGTAAAAAAGGAAGTTGAATAGAAAAGTAAGTTGAATAACAATGGAAGTTGTAGAAAATTAAAAATGGAAATTCATTCAAGGAACCACTATACCTTAACGATCTATCTGGAAATTAAATAAAAAAGGAAGTTGAATAGAAAAATAACTTGAATAAAAATGGAAGTTGCAGAAAACTAAAAATGGAAGTTCATTCAAGAAACCACTATACCTTAACGATCTATTTGGAAATTAAATAAAAAAGAAGTTGAATAGAAAAGTAACTTGAATAAAAATGGAAGTTACTTAAAAATAAAAATGGAAGTCGAATAAAAATAAAAATGGTAGTTGCATAAAATTAAAAATGGGTGTTCATTCAAGAAACCACTACACTTTAACGATCTATTTGGAAATTAAATAAAAAAGGAAGTATAATCGAAAACAAAATTGAATAAAAATGGAAGTTGAATAAAAATAAAAATGAAACTTGCATAAAATTAAAAATAAAAGTTCAATCCAGAAACCACTATACGTTAACGATCTATTTGGAAATTAAACAAAAAAAGGATGTTGAATAGAAAAGTAACTTGAATAAAAATGGAAGTTACTAAAAAATAAAAATGGAAGTTGAAGAAAATTAAAAATGAAAATTCGTTCAAGAAACCACTATACCTTAACGATCTATTTGGGAATTTAAAAAAAAAAAAAAGGAAGTTGAATAGAAAAGTAAATTGAATAAAAATGAAAGTCGAATAAAAATAAAAATGGAAGTTGCAGAAAATTAAAAATGGAAGTTCATTCAAGAAACCACTATACCTTAACTATCTATTTGGAAATTAAATAAAAAAGGAAGTTTAATAGAAAAGTAAATTGAATAAAAATGGAAGTTGAATAAAAATAAAAATAAAAGTTGCATAAATTTAACAGTGAAAGTTCAATTCAGAAAAACTATACCTTAACGATCTATTTGAAAATTAATTAAATAAAGAAGTTGAGTAGAAAAGAAACTTCAATAAAAAAGGAAGTTCAATAAAAATAAAAATGGAAGTTGCAAAAAATTAAAAATGAAAGTCCACTCAAGAAACCACTATACCTTAACGTTCTATTAGGAAATTAAATATAAAAAAAAGTTGAATAGAAAAAATGACTTGAGTAAAAATGGAAGTCGAATAAAAATAAAAATGGAAGTTGCATAAAATTAAAATTAGAAGTTCAATCCAGAAACCACTACACGTTAACGATCTATTTGGAAATTAAATAAAAAAGGAAGTTGAATAGAAAAGTAACTTGAATCAAAATGGAAGTTGCTGAAAATTAAAAATGGAAATTCATTCAAGAAACCAATATACCTTAACGATCTATTTGGAAATTAAATAAAAAAAGAAGTTGAATCGAAAAGTAACTTGAATAAAAATGGAAGTTACTTAAAAATAAAAATGGAAGTTGCAGAAAATTAAAAATGAAAATTCATTCAAGAAACCACTATACCTTAACGATCTATTTGGAAAGTAAATAAAAAAGGAAGTTGAATAGAAAAAATAACTTGAATAAAAATCGAAGTTGCAGAATATTAAAAATGGAAGTTCATTTAAGAAACCACTATACCTGAACGATCTATTTGGAAATTAAATAAAAAAGGAAGTTGAATAAAAATAAAAATGAAAGTTGCATAAAATTAAAAATAGAAGTTCAATCCAAAAACCACTATACGTTAACGATCTATTTGGAAATTAAATAAAAAAAGGAAGTTGAATAGAAAAGTAACTTGAATAAAAATGGTACTTAAAAATAAAAATGGAAGTTGCAGAAAATTAAAAATGGAAATTCATTCAAGAAACCACTATACCTTAACGATCTATTTGGAAATTAAATAAAAAAGGAAGTTGAATAGAAAAGTAACTTGAATAAAAATGAAAGTCGAATAAAAATAAAAATGGAAGTTGCAGAAAATTAAAAATGAAAGTCTATTCAAGAAACCACTATACCATAACGTTCTATTTGGAGATTAAATAAAAAAAAAGTTGAATTGAAAAATGACTTGAGTAAAAATGGAAGTCGAATAAAAATAAAAATGGAAGTTGCATAAAATTAAAAATGGAAATTCATTCAAGAAACCACAATACCTTAACGATCTATTTGGAAATTAAATAAAAAAATAAGTTTAATAGAAAAGTAAATTCAAAAAAAATTGAAGTTGAATAAAAATAAAAATGAAAGTTGCATAAAATTAAAATTAGAAGTTCAATCCAGAAACCACTCTACGTTAACGATCTATTTGGAAATTTAATAAAAAAGGAAGTTGAATAGAAAAGTAAATTGAATCAAAATGGAAGTCGAGT
The DNA here is from genome assembly GCF_055761805.1 of Camellia sinensis. Classification (NCBI taxonomy): domain Eukaryota; kingdom Viridiplantae; phylum Streptophyta; class Magnoliopsida; order Ericales; family Theaceae; genus Camellia; species Camellia sinensis. The sequence goes on along the minus strand of NC_138962.1, from coordinate 6,320,773 downwards.
AAAAAAAAATGGAAGTTGCAGAAAATTAAAAAGGAAAGTTCATTCAAGAAACCACTATACCTTAACGATCTACTTGGAAATTAAATAACAAAAGAAGTTGAATAGAAAAATGACTTGAATAAAAATGGAGGTCGAATAAAAACAAAAATGGAAATTGCAGAAAATTAAAAATGGAAGTTCATTCAAGAAACCACTATACCTGAACGATCTATTTGGAAATTAAATAAAAAAGGAAGTTGAATAGAAAAGTAACTTGATTAAAAATGGAAGTTACTTAAAAATAAAAATGGAAGTTGCAGAAAATTAAAAATGAAAATTCATTGAAGAAACCACTATACCCTAACGATCTATTTGGAAATTAAATAAAAAAAAAAGTTGAATAGAAAAATGACTTGAATAAATATGGAGGTCGAATAAAAACAAAAATGGAAGTTTCAGAAAATTAAAAATGGAAGTTCATTGAAGAAACCACTATACCTTAACGATCTATTCAGAAATTAAATAAAAAAGGAAGTTTATTCAAAAAGTAAATTGAATAAAAATGGAAGTCGAATAAAAATAAAAATGAAAGTTGCATAAAATTAAAAATGGAAGTACATTCAAGAAACCACTATACGCTAACGATCTATTTGGAAATAAAATAAAAAAGGTAGTTGAATAGAAAAGAAACATGAATAAAAAAAGAAGTTGAATAGAAATAAAAATGGAAGTTCCAGAAAATTAAAAATCGAAATTCATTCAAGAAACCACTATACCTTAACGATCTATTTGGAAATTAAATAAAAAAGGAAGTTGAATAGAATAATAACTTGAATAAAAATGGAAGTCGAATAAAAATAAAAATGGAAGTTGCAGAAAATTAAAAATGCAAGTTCATTCAAAAAACCACTATACCTTAACGATCTATTTGGAAATTAAATAAAAAACGAAGTTCAATAGAAAAGTAAATTGAATAAAAATGGATGTTGAATAAAAATAAAAATGAAAGTTGCCTAAAATTAACAACGAAAGTTCAATTCAGAAACCTCTATACCTTAACGATCTATTTGAAAATTAATTAAATAAGGAAGTTGAGTAGAAAAGAAACTTCAATAAAAAAGGAAGTTGCAGAAAATTAAAAATGAAAGCCCACTCAAGAAACCACTATACCTTAACGGTCTATTTGAAAATTAAATAAAAAAAGAAGTTGAATAGAAAAATGACTTGAATAGAAATGGAAGTTGCATAAAATTAAAAATGGAAGTTCATTCAAGAAACCACTATGCCTTAACGATCTATTTGGAAATTAAATAAAAAATGAAGTTTAATAGAAAAGTAAATTGAATAAAAATGGAAGTTGAATAAAAATAAAAATGAAAGTTGCATAAAATTAAAATTAGAAGTTCAATCCAAAAACCACTATACGTTAACGATCTATTTTGAAATTAAATAAAAAAGGAAGTTGAATAGAAAAGTGACTTGAATAAAAATGGAAGTTACTTAAAAATAAAAAAGGAAGTTGCAGAAAATTAAAAATGGAAATTCATTCAAGAAACCACTATACCTTAACGATCTATTTGGAAATTAAATAAAAAAGGTGTTGAATAGAAAAGTAACTTGAATAAAAATGGAAGTCGAAGAAAAATAAAGTGGAAGTTGCAGAAAATTAAAAATGGAAGTTCATTCAAGAAACCACTATACCTTAACGATCTATTTGGAAATTAAATAAAAAAGAAGTTGAATAGAAAAGTAACTTGAATAAAAATGGAAGTTAGTTAAAAATAAAAGTGGAAGTCGAATAAAAATAAAAATGGTAGTTGCATAAAATTAAAAATGGAAGTTCATTCAAGAAACCACTATACTTTAACGATCTATTTGAAAATTAAATAAAAAAGGAAGTTTAATCGAAAAGAAAATTGAATAAAAATGGCAGTTGAATAAAAATAAAAATGAAACTTGCATAAAATTAAAAATAGAAGTTCAATCCAGAAACCACTATACGTTAACGATCTATTTGGAAATTATACAAAAAAGGATGTTGAATAGAAAAGTAACTTGAATAAAAATGGAAGTTACTAAAAAATAAAAATGGAAGTTGAAGAAAATTAAAAATGAAAATTCATTCAAGAAACCACTATACCTTAACGATCTATTTGGAAATTAAATAAAAAAGGAAGTTTAATAGAAAAGTAAATTGAATAAAAACGGAAGTTGAATCAAAATAAAAATGAAAATTGCATAAAATTAACAATGAAAGTTCAATTCAGAAACCACTATACCTTAACGATCTATTTCAAAATTAATTAAATAGAGAAGTTGAGTAGAAAAGAAACTTCAACAAAAAAGGAAGTTAAATAAAAGTAAAAATGGAAGTTGCAGAAAATTAAAATTGAAAGTCCATTCAAGAAATCACAATACCTTAACGATCTATTTGGAAATTAAATAAAAAAAGGAGTTGAATAGAAAAATGACTTGAATAAAAATGGAAGTTGCAGAAAATTAAAAATGGAAGTTTATTCAAGAAACCACTATACCTTAACGATCTATTTGGAAATTAAATAAAAAAGAAAGTTTAATAGAAAAGTAAATTGAATAAAAATGGAAGTTGAATAAAAATAAAAATGAAAGTTGCATAAAATTAACAATGAAAGTTCAATTCAGAAACCACTATACGTTAACGATCTATTTGAAAATTAATTAAATAAAGAAGTTGAGTAGAAAAGAAACTTCAATAAAAAAGAAAGTTCAATAAAAATAGAAATGGAAGTTGCCGAAAATTAAAAATGAATGTCCACTCAAGAAACCACTATACCTTAACGTTCTATTTGGAAATTAAATAAAAAAAAAGTTGAATAGAAAAATGACTTTTGTAAAAATGGAAGTCGAATAAAAATGAAAATGGAAGTTGCAAAAAATTAAAAATGGAAGTTCATTCAAGAAACCACAATACCTTAACGATCTATTTGGAAATTAAATAAAAAAAAAGTTTAATAGAAAAGTAAATTCAATGAAAATTGAAGTTGAATAAAAATAAAAATGAAAGTTGCACAAAATTAAAATTAAAAGTTTAATACAGAAACCACTATACGTTAACGATCTATTTGGAAAATAGAAAAGTAAATTGAATCAAAATGGAAGTCGAGTAAAAAAAAAATGGAAGTTGAAGAAAATTAAAAAGGAAAGTTCATTCAAGAAACTACTATACCTTAACGATCTACTTGGAAATTAAATAAAAAAAGAAGTTGAATAGAAAAGTGACTTGAATAAAATTGGAGGTCGAATAAAAACAAAAATGGAAATTGCAGAAAATTAAAAATGGAAGTTCATTCAAGAAACCACTATACCTGAACGATCTATTTGGAAATTAAATAAAAAAGGAAGTTGAATACAAAAGTAACTTGAATAAAAATATAAATGGAAGTTGCCGAAAATAAAAAATGGAAATTCATTCAAGTAACCACTATACCTTAACGATCTATTTGGAAATTAAATAAAAATGGAAGTTGAATAGAAAAATAACTTGAATAAAAATGAAAGTCGAATAAAAATATAAATGGAAGTTGCAGAAAATTAAAAATGAAAGTCGATTCAAAAACCACTATACCTTAACGATCTATTTGGAAATTAAATAAAAAAGGAAGTTGAATAGAAAAATGATTTGAATAAAAATGGAAGTCGAATAAAAATAAAAATGGAAGTTCATTCAAGAAACCACAATACCTTAACGATCTATCTGGAAGAGTAAATTGAATAAAAATGGAAGTTGAATAGAAATTAAAATGAAAGTTGCATAAAATTAAAATTAGAAGTTCAATCCAGAAACCACAATTCGTTAACGATCTATTTGGAAATTAACTAAAAAAGGAAGTTGAATCGAAAAGTAACTTGAATAAAAATGGAAGTTGCTGAAAATTAAAAAAGGAAATTCATTCAAGAAAACAATATACCTTAACGATCTATTTGGAAATTAAATAAAAAAGGAAGTTGAATAGAAAAGTAACTTGAATAAAAATGGAAGTTACTTAAAAATAAAAATGGAAGTTGCAGAAAATTAAAAATGAAAATTCATTCAAGAAACCACTATACCTTAATGATCTATTTGGAAAGTAAATAAAAAAGGAAGTTGAATAGAAAAAATAACTTGAATAAAAATGGAAGTTGCAGAATATTAAAAATGGAAGTTCATTTAAGAAACCACTATACCTTAACGATCTATTTGGAAATTAAATAAAAAAGGAAGTTTAATAGAAAAGTAAATTGAATAAAAATGGAAGTTGAATAAAAATAAAAATATAAGTTGCATAAAATTAAAAATAGAAGTTCAATCCAGAAACCACTATACGTTAACGATCTATTTGGAAATTAAATAAAAAAGGAAGTTGAATAGTAAAGTAACTTGAATAAAAATGGGAGTTACTTAAAAATAAAAATGGAAGTTGCAGAAAATTAAAAATGGAAATTCATTCTAGAAACCACTATACCTTAACGATCTATTTGGAAATTAAATAAAAAAGGAAGTTGAATAGAAAAGTAACTTGAATAAAAATGAAAGTCGAATAAAAATAAAAATGGAAGTTGCAGAATATTAAAAATGGAAGTTTATTCAAGAAACCACTATACCTTAACGATCTATTTGGAAATTAAATAAAAAGGGAAGTTTAATAGAAAAGTAAATTGAATAAAAATGGAAGTTGAATAAAAATAAAAATGAAAGTTGCATAAAATTAACATTGGAAGTTCAATTCAGAAACCACAACACCTTAACGATCTATTTGAAAATTAATTAAATAAGGAAGTTGAGTAGAAAAGAAACTTCAATAAAAAAGGAAGTTACATAAAAATAAAAATGGAAGTTGCAGAAAATTAAAAATGAAAGTCCATTCATGAAACCACTATACCTTAACGATCTATTTGAAAATTAAATAAAAAAAGAAGTTGAATAGAAAAATGACTTGAATGAAAATGGAAGTTGCATAAAATTAAAAATGGAAGTTCATTCAAGAAACCACTATGCCTTCACGATCTATTTGGAAATTAAATAAAAAAGGAAGTTTAATAGAAAAGTAAATTGAATAAAAATGGAAGTTGAATAAAAATAAAAACGAAAGTTGCATAAAATTAAAATTAGAAGTTCAATCTAGAAACCACTATACGTTAACGATATATTTGGAAATTAACGAAAAAAGGAAGGTGAATAGAAAAGTAACTTGAATAAAAATGGAAGTTACTTAAAAATAAAAAAGGAAGTTGCAGAAAAATGAAAATGGAAATTCATTCAAGAAACCACTATACCTTAACGATCTATTTGGAAATTAAATAAAAAATGAAATTGAATAGAAAAGTAAATTGAATAAAAATGGAAGTCGAATAAAAATAAAAATGGAAGTCGCAGAAAATTAAAAATGGAAGTTCATTCAAGAAACCACTATACTTTAACGATCTATTTGGAAATTAAATAAAGAAGGAAGTTTAATAGAAAAATAAATTGCATAAAAATGGAAGTTTAATAAAAATAAAAATGAAAGTTGCATAAAATTAACAACGAAAGTTCAATTCAGAAACCACTATACCTTAACGATCTATTTGAAAATTAATTAAATAAGGAAGTTGAGTAGAAAAGAAACTTCAATAAAAAAGGAAGTTAAATAAAAATAAAAATCGGTGTTGCAGAAAATTAAAAATGGAAGTTCATTCAAGAAACCACTATGCCTTAACGATCTATTTGAAAATTAAATAAAAAAAGAAGTTGAATAGAAAAATGACTTGAATAAAAATGGAAGTCGAATAAAAATAAAAATGGAAGTTGCATAAAATTAAAAATGGAAGTTTATTCAAGAAACCACAATACCTTAACGATCTATTCAGAAATTAAATAAAAAAGGAAATTTAATAGAAAAGTAAATTGAATAAAAATGGAAGTCGAATAAAAATAAAAATGGAAGTTGCATAAAATTAAAAATGGAAGTTTATTCAAGAAACCACTATACGTTAACGATCTATTTGGAAATTAAATAAAAAAGGAAGTTGAATAGAAAAGTAACTTGATTAAAAATGGAAGTTACTTAAAAATAAAAATGGAAGTTGCAAAAAATTAAAAATGGAAATTCATTCAAGAAACCACTATACCTTAACGATCTATTTGGAAATTAAATAAAAAAGGAAATTGAATAGAAAAATAACTTGAATAAAAATGGAAGTTGAATAAAAATAAAATGGAAGTTACAGAAAATTAAAAATGGAAGTTCATTCAAGAAACCACTATACCTTAACGATCTACTTGGAAATTAAATAAAAAAGGAAGTTTTATAGAAAAGTAAATTGAATAAAAATGGAAGTCGAATAAAAATAAAAATGAAAGTTACATAAAATTAACAACGAAAGTTCAATTCAGAAACCACTATACCCTAACGATCTATTTGAAAATTAATTGAATAAGGAAGTTAAGTAGAAAAGAAAATTCAATAAAAAGGAAGTTAAATAAAAATAAAGATGGAAGTTGCAGAAAATAAAAAATGAAAGTCCATACAAGAAACCACTATACCTTAACGACCTATTTGGAAATTAAATAAAAAAAGAAGTTGAATAGAAAAATGACTTGAATAAAAATGGAAGTCGAATAAAAATAAAAATGGAAGTTGCATAAAATTAAAAATGGAAGTTCATTCAAGAAACCACAATACCTTAACGATCTATTTGGAAATAAAATAAAAAAGGAAGTTTAATAGAAAAGTAAATTGAATAAAAATGGAAGTCGAACAAAAATAAAAATGAAAGTTGCATACAATTAAAATTAGAAGTTCATTCCAGAAACCACTATACGTTAACGATCTATTTGGAAATTAACTAAAAAAGGAAGTTGAATTGAAAAGTACCTTGAATAAAAATGGAAGTTACTTCAAAATAAAAATAGAAGTTGCAAAAAATTCAAAATGGAAATTCATTCGAGAAACTGCTATACCTTAACGATCTATTTGGAAATTAAATAAAAAAGGAAGTTGAATAGAAAAGTAAATTGAATAAAAATGGAAGTCGAATAAAAAAAAACTGGAAGTTGCAGAAAATTAAAAATGAAAGTTTATTGAAGAAACCACTATACCATAACGATCTATTTGGAAATTAAATAAAAAGAAAGTTGAATAGAAAAATGACTTGAATAAATATGGAGGTCGAATAAAAACAAAAATGGAAGTTGCAGAAAATTAAAAATGGAAGTTCATTCAAGAAACCACTACACCTTAACGATTTATTCGGAAATTATACAAAAAAGGAAGTTTAATAAAAAAGTAAATTGAATAAAAATGGAAGTCGAATAAAAATAAAAATGGAAGTTGCATAAAATTAAAAATGGAAGTTCATTCAAGAAACCACTATACGTTAACGATCTATTTGGGAATAAAATAAAAAAGGTAGTTCAATAGAAAAGAAACTTGAATAAAAAAAGAGGTTGAATATAAATAAAAATGGAAGTTGCAGAAAATTAAAAATGGAAATTCATTCAAGAAACCACTATACCTTAATGATCTGTTTGGAAATTAAATAAAAAAGGAAGTTGAATAGAAAAATAACTTGAATAAAAATGGAAGTCGAATAAAAATAAAAATAGAAGTTGGAGAAAATTAAAAATGCAAGTTCATTCAAGAAACCACTATACCTTAACGATCTATTTGGAAATTAAACAAAAAACGAAGTTCAATAGAAAAATAAATTGAATGAAAATGGATGTTGAATAAAAATAAAAACGAAAGTTGCATAAAATTAACAACGAAAGTTCAATTCAGAAACCACTATACCTTAACTATCTATTTGAAAATTAATTAAATAAGGAAGTTGAGTAGAAAAGAAACTTCAATAAAAAAGGAAGTTAAATAAAAATAAAAGTGGAAGTTGCAGAAAATTAAAAATGAAAGTCCATTCAAGAAACAACCATACCTTAACGACCTATTTGGAAATTAAATAAAAAAAGAAGTTGAATAGAAAAATGACTTGAATAAAAATGGAAGTCGAATAAAAATAAAAATGGAAGTTGCATAAAATTAAAAATGAAAGTTCATTAAAGAAACCACAATACCTTAACGATCTATTTGGAAATTAAATAAAAAAGGAAGTTTAATAGAAAAGTAAGTTGAATAAAAATGGAAGTTGAATAAAAATAAAAATGAAAGTTGCATAAAATTAAAATTAGAAGTTCAATCCTGAAACCACTATACGGTAACAATCTATTTGGAAATTAACTAAAAAAGGAAGTTGAATAGAAAAGTAACTTGAATAAAAATGGAAGTTACTTAAAAATAAAAATGGAAGTTGCAGAAAATTAAAAATGGAAATTCAATCAAGAAACCACTATACCTTAACGATCTGTTTGGAAATTAAATAAAAAAGGAAGTTGAATAGAAAAGTTAATTGAATAAAAATGGAACTCGAATAAAAAAAAATGGAAGTTGCAGAAAATTAAAAATGAAAGTTCATTCAAGAAACCACTATACCTTAACGATCTATTTGGAAATTAAATAAAAAAAGAAGTTGAATAGAAAAATGACTTGAATAAATATGGAGGTCGAATAAAAACAAAAATGGAAGTTGCAGAAAATTAAAAATTGAAGTTCATTCTAGAGACCACTATACCTTAACGATCTATTCGGAAATTAAATAAAAAAAGAATTTTAATAAAAAAGTAAATTGAATAAAAATGGAACTCGAATAAAAATAAAAATGGAAGTTGCATAAAATTAAAAATGGAAGTTCATTCATGAAACCACTATACGTTAACGATCTATTTGGAAATTAAATAAAAAGGAAGTTGAATAGAAAAATAACCTGATCAAAAATGGAAGTTACTTAAAAATAAAAATGGAAGTTGAAGAAAATTAATAATGGAAATTCTTTCATGAAACCACTATACCTTAACGATCTATTTGGAAATTAAATAAAAAAGGAAGTTGAATAGAAAAAATAACAGGAATAAAAATGGAAGTCGAATAAAAATAAAAATGAAAGTTACAGAAAACTAAAAATGGAAGTTCATTCAAGAAACCACTACACCTTAACGATCTATTTGGAAATTAAATAAAAAAGAAAGTTTAATAGAAAAGTAAATTGAATAAAAATAAAAATGAAAGTTGCATAAAGTTAACAACGAAAGTTTAATTCAGAAACCACTATATCTTAACGATCTATTTGAAAATTAATTAAATAAGGAAGTTGTGTAGAAAAGAAAATTCAATAAAAAAGGAAGTTAAATAAAAATACAAATGGAAGTTGCAGAAAATTAATAATAAAAGTCCATTCAAGAAACCACTATACCTTAACGATCTATTTGGAAATTAAATAAAAAAATAAGTTGAATAGAAAAATGACTTGAATAAAAATGGAAGTCGAATAAAAATAAAAATGGAAGTTGCATAGAATTAAAAATGGAAGTTCATTCGAGAAACCACAATACCTTGACGATCTATTTGGAAATTAAATAAAAAAGGAAGATTAATAGAAAAGTAAATTGAATAAAATTAGAAGTTGAATAAAAATAAAAAGGAAAGTTGCATAAAATTAAAATTAGAAGTTCAATCCAGAAACCACTATACGTTAACGATCTATTTGGAAATTAACTAAAAAAGGAAGTTGAATAGAAAAGTAACTTGAATAAAAATGGAATTTAGTTAAAAATAAAAATAAAAGTTGCAGAAAATTAAAAATGAAAATTCATTCAAGAAACCACTATACCTTAACGATCTATTAGGAAATTAAATAAAAAAGGTAGTTCAATAGAAAAGTAAATTGAATAAAAATGGATGTTGAATAAAAAAAAAATGAAAGTTGCATAAAATTAACCACGAAAGTTCAATTCAGAAACCACTATACCTTAACGATCTATTTGAAAATTAATTAAATAAGCAAGTTGAGTAGAAAAGAAACTTCAATAAAAAAGGAAGTTAAATAAAAATAAAAATGGAAGTTGCAGAAAATTAAAAATGAAAGTCCATTAAAGAAACCACTATACCTTAACGATCTATTTGGAAATTAAATAAAAAAGGAAGTTGAATAAAAATAAAAATGACTTAAATAAATATGGAGGTCGAATAAAAACAAAAATGGAAGTTGCAGAAAATTAAAAATGCAAGTTCATTCAAGAAACCACTATACCTTAACGATCTATTCGGAAATTAAATAAAAAAGGATGTTTAGTAAAAAAGTAAATTGAATAAAAATGGAAGTCGAATAAAAATAAAAATTGAAGTTGCATAAATTTAAAGATGGAATTTCATTCAAGAAACCACTATACGCTAACGATCTATTTGGAAATTAAATAAAAAATGTAGTTGAATAGAAAAAAAACTTGAATAAAAAAAGAAGTTGAATAGAAATAAAAATGGAAGTTGCAGAAAATTAAAAATGGAAGTTCATTCAAGAAACCACTATACCTTAACGATCTATTTGGAAATTAAATAAAAAAGGAAGTTTAATAGAAAAGTAAATTGAATAAAAATAAAAATGAAAGTTGCATAAAGTTAACAACGAAAGTTTAATTCAGAAACCACTATACCTTAACGATCTATTTGAAAATTAATTAAATAAGGAAGTTGAGTAGAAAAGAAAATTCAATAAAAAAGGAAGTTAAATAAAAATAAAAATGGAAGTTGCAGAAAATTAAAAATGAAAGTCCATTCAAGAAACCACTATACCTTAACGATTTATTTGGAAATTAAATAAAAAAAGAAGTTGAATAGAAAAATGACTTGAATAAAAATGGAAGTCGAATAAAAATAAAAATGGAAGTTGCATAAAATTAAAAATGGAAGTTCATTCAAGAAACCACAATACCTTGACGATCTATTTGGAAATTAAATAAAAAAGGAAGATTAATAGAAAAGTAAATTGAATAAAATTAGAAGTTGAATAAAAATAAAAAGGAAATTGCATAAAATTAAAATTAGAAGTTCAATCCAGAAACCACTATACGTTAACGATCTATTTGGAAATTAACTGAAAACGGAAGTTGAATAGAAAAGTAACTTGAATAAAAATGGAAGTTACTTAAAAATAAAATGGAAGTTGCAGAAAATTAAAAATGAAAATTCAATCAAGAAACCACTATACCTTAACGATATATTTGGAAATTAAATAAAAAAGGAATTTCAATAGAAAAGTAAATTGAATAAAAATGGAAGTTGAATAAAAAAAATGAAAGTTGCATAAAATTAACCACGAAAGTTCAATTCAGAAACCACTATAGAAAAGAAACTTCAATAAAAAAGGAAGTTAAATAAAAATAAAAATGGAAGTTGCAGAAAATTAAAAATGAAAGTCCATTAAAGAAACCACTATACCTTAGCGATCTATTTGGAAATTAAATAAAAAAAAAGTTGAATAGAGAAATGACTTAAATAAATATGGAGGTCGAATAAAAACAAAAATGGAAGTTGCAGAAAATTAAAAATGGAAGTTCATTCAAGAAACCACTATACCTTAACGATCTATTCGGAAATTAAATAAAAAAGGATGTTTAGTAAAAAAGTAAATTGAATAAAAATGGAAGTCGAATAAAAATAAAAATGGAACTTGCATAAATTTAAAAATGGAAGTTCATTCAAGAAACCACTATACGCTAACGATCTATTTGGAAATTAAATAAAAAATGTAGTTGAATAGAAAAAAAACTTGAATAAAAAAAGAAGTTGAATAGAAATAAAAATGGAAGTTGCAGAAAATTAAAAATGGAAGTTCATTCAAGAAACCACTATACCTTAACGATCTATTTGGAAATTAAATAAAAATGGAAGTTTAATAGAAAAGTAAATTGAATAAAAATAAAAATGAAAGTTGCATAAAGTTAACAACGAAAGTTTAATTCAGAAACCACTATACCTTAACGATCTATTTGAAAATTAATTAAATAAGGAAGTTGAGTAGAAAAGAAAATTCAATAAAAAAGGAAGTTAAATAAAAATAAAAATGGAAGTTGCAGAAAATTAAAAATGAAAGTCCATTCAAGAAACCACTATACCTTAACGATTTATTTGGAAATTAAATAAAAAAAGAAGTTGAATAGAAAAATGACTTGAATAAAAATGGAAGTCGAATAAAAATAAAAATGGAAGTTGCATAAAATTAAAAATGGAAGTTCATTCAAGAAACCACAATACCTTGACGATCTATTTGGAAATTAAATAAAAAAGGAAGATTAATAGAAAAGTAAATTGAATAAAATTAGAAGTTGAATAAAAATAAAAAGGAAATTGCATAAAATTAAAATTAGAAGTTCAATCCAGAAACCACTATACGTTAACGATCTATTTGGAAATTAACTGAAAACGGAAGTTGAATAGAAAAGTAACTTGAATAAAAATGGAAGTTACTTAAAAATAAAATGGAAGTTGCAGAAAATTAAAAATGAAAATTCAATCAAGAAACCACTATACCTTAACGATATATTTGGAAATTAAATAAAAAAGGAATTTCAATAGAAAAGTAAATTGAATAAAAATGGAAGTTGAATAAAAAAAATGAAAGTTGCATAAAATTAACCACGAAAGTTCAATTCAGAAACCACTATAGAAAAGAAACTTCAATAAAAAAGGAAGTTAAATAAAAATAAAAATGGAAGTTGCAGAAAATTAAAAATGAAAGTCCATTAAAGAAACCACTATACCTTAGCGATCTATTTGGAAATTAAATAAAAAAAAAGTTGAATAGAGAAATGACTTAAATAAATATGGAGGTCGAATAAAAACAAAAATGGAAGTTGCAGAAAATTAAAAATGGAAGTTCATTCAAGAAACCACTATACCTTAACGATCTATTCGGAAATTAAATAAAAAAGGATGTTTAGTAAAAAAGTAAATTGAATAAAAATGGAAGTCGAATAAAAATAAAAATGGAACTTGCATAAATTTAAAAATGGAAGTTCATTCAAGAAACCACTATACGCTAACGATCTATTTGGAAATTAAATAAAAAATGTAGTTGAATAGAAAAAAAACTTGAATAAAAAAAGAAGTTGAATAGAAATAAAAATGGAAGTTGCAGAAAATTAAAAATGGAAGTTCATTCAAGAAACCACTATACCTTAACGATCTATTTGGAAATTAAATAAAAATGGAAGTTTAATAGAAAAGTAAATTGAATAAAAATAAAAATGAAAGTTGCATAAAGTTAACAACGAAAGTTTAATTCAGAAACCACTATACCTTAACGATCTATTTTAAAATTAATTAAATAAGGAAGTTGAGTAGAAAAGAAAATTCAATAAAAAAGGAAGTTAAATAAAAATAAAAATGGAAGTTGCAGAAAATTAAAAATGAAAGTCCATTCAAGAAACCACTATACCTTAACGATTTATTTGGAAATTAAATAAAAAAAGAAGTTGAATAGAAAAATGACTTGAATAAAAATGGAAGTCGAATAAAAATAAAAATGGAAGTTGCATAAAATTAAAAATGGAAATTCATTCAAGAAACCACAATACCTTGACGATCTATTTGGAAATTAAATAAAAAAGGAAGATTAATAGAAAAGTAAATTGACTAAACTTAGAAGTTGAATAAAAATAAAAAGGAAAGTTGCATAAAATTAAAATTAGAAGTTCAATCCAGAAACCACTACATGTTTACGATCTATTTGGAAATAAACTAAAAAAGGAAGTTGAATAGAAAAGTAACTTGAATAAAAATGGAAGTTACTTAAAAATAAAAAAGGAAGTTGCAGAAAATTAAAAATGAAAATTTATTCAAGAAACCACTATACCTTAACGATCTATTTGGAAATTAAATAAAAAAGGAAGTTCAATAGAAAAGTAATTTGAATAAAAATGGATGTTGAAAAAAAAAATGAAAGTTGCATAAAATTAACCACGAAAGTTCAATTCAGAAACCACTATACCTTAACGATCTATTTGAAAATTAATTAAATAAGCAAGTTGAGTAGAAAAGAAACTTCAATAAAAAAGGAAGTTAAATAAAAATAAAAAAAGGAAGTTGCAGAAAATTAAAAATGAAAGTCCATTAAAGAAACCACCATACCTTAACGATCTATTTGGAAATTAAATAAAAAAAAAGTTGAATAGAAAAATGACTTAAATAAATATGGAGGTCGAATAAAAACAAAAATGGAAGTTGCAGAAAATTAAAAATGGAAGTTCATTGAAGAAACCACTATACCTTAACGATCTATTCGGAAATTAAATAAAAAAGGATGTTTAGTAAAAAAGTAAATTGAATAAAAATGGAAGTCGAATAAAAATAAAAATGGAAGTTGCATAAATTTAAAGATGGAAGTTCATTCAAGAAACCACTATACGCTAACGATCTATTTGGAAATTAAATAAAAAATGTAGTTGAATAGAAAAAAAACTTGAATAAAAAAAGAAGTTGAATAGAAATAAAAATGGAAGTTGCAGAAAATTAAAAATGGAAGTTCATTCAAGAAACCACTATACCTTTACGATCTATTTGGAAATTAAATAAAAAAGAAAGTTTAATAGAAAAGTAAATTGAATAAAAATAAAAATGAAAGTTGCATAAAGTTAACAACGAAAGTTTAATTCAGAAACCACTATACCTTAACGATCTATTTGACAATTAATTAAATAAGGAAGTTGAGTAGAAAAGAAAATTCAATAAAAAAGAAGTTAAATAAAAATAAAAATGGAAGTTGCAGAAAATTAAAAATGAAAGTCCATTCAAGAAACCACTATACCTTAACGATTTATTTGGAAATTAAATAAAAAAAGAAGTTGAATAGAAAAATGACTTGAATAAAAATGGAAGTCGAATAAAAATAAAAATGGAAGTTGCATAAAATTAAAAATGGAAGTTCATTCAAGAAACCACAATGCCTTGACGATCTATTTGGAAATTAAATAAAAAAGGAACATTAGTAGAAAAGTAAATTGAATAAAATTAGAACTTGAATAAAAATAAAAAGGAAAGTTGCATAAAATTAAAATTAGAAGTTCAATCCAGAAACCACTACACGTTTACGATCTATTTGGAAATTAAATAAAAAAGGAAGTTGAATCGAAAAGTAATTTGAATAATAATGAAGTTACTTAAAAATAAAAATGGAAGTTGCAGACAATTAAAAATGGAAATTCATTCAAGAAACCACTATAGCTTAACGATCTATTTCTGAAATTAAATAAAAAAGAAGTTCAATAAAAAAGTAATTTGAATAAAAATGGATGCTGAATAAAAAAAAAATGAAAGTTGCATGAAATTAACCACGAAAGTTCAATTCAGAAACCACTATACCTTAACGATCTATTTGAAAATTAATTAAATAAGCAAGTTGAGTAGAAAAGAAACTTCAATAAAAAAGGAAGTTAAATAAAAATAAAAATGGAAGTTGCAGAAAATTAAAAATGAAAGTCCATTCAAAAAACCACTATACCTTAACGATCTATTTGGAAATTAAATAAAAAAAAGTTGAATAGAAAAATGACTTAAATAAATATGGAGGTCGAATAAAAACAAAAATGGAAGTTGCAGAAAATTAAAAATGGAAGTTCATTGAAGAAACCACTATACCTTAACGATCTATTCGGAAATTAAATAAAAAAGAAGTTTAATAAAAAAAAGCAAATTGAATAAAAATGGAAGTCGAATAAAAAGAAAAATCGAAGTTGCATAAATTTAAAAATGGAAGTTCATTCAAGAAATCACTATACGCTAACGACCTATTTGGAAATTAAATAAAAAAGGTAGTTGAATAGAAAAGAAACTTGAATAAAAAAAAAAGTTGAATAGAAATAAAATTGGAAGTTGCAGAAAATTAAAAAAGAAAATTCATTCAAGAAACAACTATACCTTAACGATCTGTTCGGAAATTAAATAAAAAAGAAAGTTGAATGGAAAAATAACTGGAATAAAAATGGAAGTCGAAAAAAAATAAAAATGGAAGTTGCAGAAAATTAAAAATGGAAGTTCATTCAAGTAACCACTATACCTTAACGATCTATTTGGAAATTAAATAAAAAACGAAGTTCAACAAAAAAGTAAATTGAATAAAAATGGATTTTGAATAAAAATAAAAATGAAAGTTGCATAAAATTAACGACGAAAGTTCAATTCATAAACCACTCTACCTTAATGATCTATTTGAAAATTAATTAAATAAGGAAGTTGAGTAGAAAAGAAACTTCAATAAGAAAGGAAGTTAAATAAAAATGAAAATGGAACTTGCAGAAAATTAAAAATGAAAGTCCATTCAAGAAACCACTATACCTTAACGATCTATTTGGAAATTAAATAAAAAAAGAAGTTGAATAGAAAAATGACTTGAATAAAAATGGAAGTCGAATAAAAATAAAAATGGAAGTTGCATAAAATTAAAAATGGAAGTTCATTCAAGAAACCACAATACCTTGACGATCTATTTGAAAATTAAATAAAAAAGGAAGATTAATAGAAAAGTAAATTGAATAAAATTAGAACTTGAATAAAAATAAAAAGGAAAGTTGCATAAAATTAAAATTAGAAGTTCAATCCAAAAACCACTACACGTTAACGATCTATTTGAAATTAACTAAAAAAGGAAGTTGAATCGAAAAGTAACTTGAATAAAAATGGAAGTTACTTAAAAATAAAAATGGAAGTTGCAGAAAATTAAAAATGGAAATTCATTCAAGAAACCACTATACGTTAACGATCTATTTGGAAATTAAATAAAAAAGGAAGTTCAATAGAAAAGTAAATTGAATAAAAATGGATGTTGAATAAAAAAAAAATGAAAGTTGCATGAAATTAACCACGAAAGTTCAATTCAGAAACCACTATACCTTAACGATCTATTTGAAAATTAATTAAATAAGCAAGTTGAGTAGAAAAGAAACTTCAACAAAAAAGGAAGTTAAATAAAAATAAAAATGGAAGTTGCAGAAAATTAAAAATGAAAGTCCATTCAAGAAACCACTATACCTTAACGGTCTATTTGGAAATTAAATAAAAAAAAAGTTGAATAGAAAAATGATTTAAATAAATATGGTGGTCGAATAAAAATAAAAATGGAAGTTGCAGAAAATTAAAAATGGAAGTTCATTCAAGAAACCACTATACCTTAACGATCTATTCGGAAATTAAATAAAAAAGAAGTTTAATAAAAAAAGTAAATTGAATAAAAATGGAAGTCGAATAAAAAGAAAAATCGACGTTGCATAAATTTAAAAATGGAAGTTCATTCAAGAAACCACTATACGCTAACGATCTATTTGGAAATAAAATAAAAAAGGTAGTTGAATAGAAAAGAAACTTGAATAAAAAAAGAAGTTGAATAGAAATCAAATTGGAAGTGGCAGAAAATTAAAAAAGAAAATTCATTCAAGAAACCACTATACCTTAACGATCTGTTTGGAAATTAAATAAAAAAGGAAGTTGAATGGAAAAAGAACGGGAATAAAAATGGAAGTCGAAAAAAAATAAAAATGGAAGTTGCAGAAAATCAAAAATGGAAGTTGATTCAAGAAACCACTATACCTTAACGATCTATTTGGAAATTAAATAAAAAACGAAGTTCAATAGAAAAGTAAATTGAATAAAAATGGATGTTGAATAAAAATAAAAATGAAAGTTGCATAAAATTAACCACGAAAGTTGAATACATAAACCACTCTACCTTAACGATCTATTTGAAAATTAATTAAACAAGGAAGTTGAGTAGAAAAGAAACTTCAATAAAAAAAGAAGTTAAATAAAAATAAAAATGAAACTTGCAGAAAATTAAAAATGAAAGTCCATTCAAGAAACCACTATACCTTAACGATCTATTTGGAAATTAACTAAAAAAAGAATTTGAATAGAAAAATGACTTGAATAAAAATGGAGGTCGAACAAAAACAAAAATGAAAGTTGCAGAAAATTAAAAATGGAAGTTCATTCATGAAAGCACTATACCTTAACGATCTATTCGGAAATTAAATAAAAAAGGAAGTTTAATAAAAAAGCAAATTGAATAAAAATGGAAGTCGAAGAAAAATTAAAATAAAAGTTGCATAAAATTAAAAATGGAAGTTCATTCAAGAAACCACTATACGTTAACGATCTATTTGGAAATTAAATAAAAAAGGAAGTTGAATAGAAAAGAAACTTGAATAAAAAAAGAAGTTTAATATAAACAAAAATGGAAGTTGCAGAAAATAAAAAATGGAAATTCATTCAAGAAACCACTATACCTTAACGATCTAGTTGGAAATTAAATAAAAAAGGTAGTTGAATAGAAAAATAACTTAAATAAAAATGGAAGTCGAATAAAAATAAAAATGGAAGTTGCAGAAAATTAAAAATGCAAGTTCATTCAAGAAACCACTATACCTTAACGATCTATTTGGAAATTAAATAAAAAAGGAAGTTCAATAGAAAAGTAAATTGAATAAAAATGGATGTTGAATAAAAATAAAAATGAAAGTTGCATAAAATTAACAACGAAAGTTCCATTCAGAAACCACTATACCTTAACAATCTATTTGAAAATTAATTAAATAAGGAAGTTGAGTAGAAAAGAAACTTCAATAAAAAAGGAAGTTAAATAAAAATAAAAATGGAAGTTGCAGAAAATTAAAAATGAAAATCCATTCAAGAAACCACTATACCTTAACGATCTATTTGGAAATTAAATAAAAAAAGAAGTTGAATAGAAAAATGACTTGAATAAAAATGGAAGTCAAATAAAAATAAAAATGGAAGTTGCATAAAATTTAAAACGGAAGTTCATTCAAGAAGCCACAATACCTTAACGATCTATTTGGAAATAAAATAAAAATGGAAGTTTAATAGAAAAGTAAATTGAATAAAAATGGAAGTTGAATAAAAATAAAAATGAAAGTTGTATAAAATTAAAATTAGAAGTTCAATCCAGAAACCACTATACGTTAACGATCTATTTGGAAATTAACTAGAAAAGGAAGTTGAATAGAAAAGTAATTTGAATAAAAATGGAAGTTACTTAAAAATAAAAATGGAAGTTGCAGAAAATTAAAAATGAAAATTCATTCAAGAAACTACTATACCTTAATGATCTATTTGGAAATTAAATAAAAAAGGAAGTTGAATAGAAAAGTAAATTGAATAAAAATGGAACTCGAATAAAAAAAAATGGAAGTTGCAGAAAATTAAAAATGAAAGTTCATTCAAGAAACCACTATACCTTAACGATCTATTTGGAACTTAAATAAAAAAAAAGTTGGATAGAAAAATGACTTGAATAAATATGGAGGTCGAATAAAAACAAAAATGGAAGTTGCAGAAAATTAAAAATGGAAGTTCATTCAAGAAACCACTATACCTTAACGATCTATTCGGAAATTAAATAAAAAAAGAAGTTTAATAAAAAAGTAAATTGAATAAAAATGGAAGTTGCATAAAATAAAAAATGGAAGTTCATTCAAGAAACCACTATACGCTAACGATCTATTTGGAAATTAAAAAAAAAAAGGTAGTTGAATAGAAAAGAAACTTGAATAAAAAAACAAGTTGAATAGAAATAAAAATGGAAGTTGCAGAAAATTAAAAATGGAAATTCATTCAAGAAACCACTATACCTTAACGATCTTTTTGGAAATTAAATAAAAAAGGAAGTTGAATAGAAAAATAACTTGAATAAAAATGGAAGTCGAATAAAAATAAAAATGGAAGTTGCAGAAAATTAAAAATGGAAGTTCATTCAAGAAACCACTATACCTTAACGATCTATTTGGAAATTAAATAAAAAAGGAAGTTCCATAGAAAAGTAAATTGAATAAAAATGGATGTTGAATAAAAATAAAAATGAAAGTTGCATAAAATTAACCACGAAAGTTCAACTCAGAAACCACTATACCTTAACGATCTATTTGAAAATTAATTAAATAAGGAAGTTGAGTAGAAAAGAAACTTCAATAAAAAATGAAGTTAAATAAAAATTAAAGTGGAAGTTGCAGAAAATTAAAAATGAAAGTCCATTCAAGAAACCTGTCACGACCCGAACCCGCCCCTATGGGTTAAGGACATGACCGGCCAGTAATCCTGTGATCACCTACGGCCTCAGACCAAAACAGACATAGTTTGTCAGAGTAAAGGGGCCAAACGGAAGCAAAAATTTAAAACTTTGTCCATAGAGCCGTGCTTATATGCACATCAAACCATATTCAGTTACGTTAATAACCCACAGTTCAAAAGTACAGTCTCACAAAATTCATTACAGACAGGATCATCCAAAACAAGTCAACCTATGACAGACTATTTACATAAAGTCCCTGCCGGCCAGACAAAATATTATTACATAGTAAAAGGCAAGGGTAGGTCTCAAGAGTGAGACGCAAGGCTGACTTCCCAAAAACTCGGATTTCTCCTAGCAGACTTCACTGGGGCTGGGTTTGGACTTCCCTTGGCTCACCTACAAACACATGAATGAGCGTGAGCGATAGCCCAGTGAATAATATCAAACATGACAGTTACATAACAATATGTAGAACAACATGTTCCAAACGGCCTTGGGCCCAATTCATACTTCTATTTAACGAATATATAACCATACAAAATTCAAGTCAAGTAACTGTAGTTCTAACCATTCTGGCCTTTGGCCCACTCGGGTTACCATTCATAGCAAAACGGCCTTCAGTCCATTCACTTATGTCGAAACGGCCTTCGGCCCATTCATTTCTGTCCAAAAGGCCCTCGGCCCGTTCATTCATGTCAAAACGGCCTTTGGCCCACTCTTTCTTGTCAAAACGGCCTTCGGCCCACTCATTCATTCATTTACATCAAAACGACCTTTGGTCCATTCATTCTTATCAAAACGACCTTTGGTCCATTCATTTACATCAAAACGACCTCCGGTCCTTTCATATACATCAAAACGACCTTCGGTCCATTCATTCTTATCAAAACGACCTTTGGTCCATCCATATACATCAAAACGACCTTCGGTCCATTCATTCTTATCAAAACGACCTTTGGTCCATTCATTGATTCCTGTCCGACTTTTGTCCACAATCCCAATTAACGACTCATAAAGTTTATAAGGGAATAACAATTGGACATTGACAAGCTTTCAAATATTGATATTACTCACAGTGATCGGTTTGTGGATGCGCCCTGGAGCTTGACCCTACACATTTCATGAATACAAAAGAGTCACTAACAGTTCAACCCGTTCTTTAATTCACATATTCCTCTTTAGGCTTCATTCCTATCTCATTAACTCATTTACAATGCTTAACACATGCCTAAGAGTGCTTACAAGTGAAAGAGAACGGAAAACGGAATACAGAACGCATGAACAAAATTCCAGGAAACAGGGTCCCCGCTCGAGCGTCAACTTATCCGCTCGAGCGGACCCTTAAGGCCTGCAAAAGTACTGGTTGCATGAAAAATGCGCTTGAGCGTGGAATAGAGCGCTCGAGCTGAAGGCCTGTCTACAAAACTCCACGCTCGAGCGTGAGGTGTCCCGCTCGAGCGGACATCCAACTCTGCAAAAGCGCTGGGAGCACGATTTTCCCGCTCGAGCGGCCATTACCCCGCTCGAGCGGACATCTAAATTCTGGGTTTCCCAGATTGTGTTCTTGAGCTCCAAATCGGTTTTCCAGCTACATTACTTGCATGCAATGGCTCAAATTACACATTTACACATGCTAACATGCTACTAATACAAGATTAAAACATCAGGAAGCTTAATTTCATGATTTATCTACATGCATGTCCCAAAATATCTCAAACCCATCATCAACATGCTCAAATTCAAACATTCAAGACTCATACTCCCATGATTTGTACATGCATGTGGGAGATGCTCATCATTCTCAACTTAGATGGTACAAATGGTGATTACAACATGAGCTTTAACCAAAACTCTACATGAATCATGTGTTTCAAGCTCAAACATGCAGATTCAAAGTAATTTCTTACATGCATGAGTTCCAAGACTTCAAACTCAACAAAAATCAACTTATTGCATGCTCTTTAACATTCTTTCAACTTTGAACTTACAAATTACAAACAAGAGTCCATGAATTCACTTACCTAAGAGCTTCAACCCTCAAGCTCTAGCCAAATCTTGAGCTAGATCTTCAAATTCCCAAGTCTTGGGCCCAAATTACACAAGTCTCTCCCTTTCTCTCTCTACAACCGGCCCTCTCTTCTTTTTTTTGAGTTTAATATCAGTCAAAATGAGGCTAGGGAGGGAGAGATTGAGTGTTTAAAGCTTGACAACAAAATCCACTAAAGCCAAGATTATAATAATAAAGTAGTTGGGCTCTAATTCATCAATTTAATCGGTTTAATCTAACCCGAATCAATTTTCAATTAAATCTCACCGTAGGCTCTAAAAATTATGCCAATCACAACGGCGTAATCAATTTCGGGTTCTGTGGCCGATAAGGCCTCCAATTTAATTTCCGAAGCGGTAAAATCAAACAGATATTCCTACGGTGAACAGATAGAAATTCAAAACCACATATTTTCACATAATGGCATACAAAACCATGCTAAACACATATCCATAAACAACTTAAGGACCAATTAGCATAATACAGAACAGGGATGTCACAGTCTTCCCCCCTTTAGGAAGTTTGGTCCTCCAAACTTAATTTACCTTCATCGGGAAACAAATGTGGATAGCGTAGTCGCATTTCCTCCTCTTTTTCCCACGTAGAATCCGTCCCATAGTGTTCCTTCCATTCTACTTTCACCATTGGGATGGACTTGTTTCCCAATTCTTTCACTTGTCGGTCAACGATTCTTTCCGGCCATTCAGCGTATTCCATATTCTCATCAATAGCTACCCGATGATAATCAATCACATGTAACGGGTCTCGGAGGTAACCCCTCAACATCGACACATGAAACACGTTATGGATTTGCTCGAATCCCGGTGGCAAAGCAACTCTATAAGCCACTGGACCAAGTTTCTCCAAAATTTGAAACGGCCCAATGTAACGGGGCGACAACTTGCCCTTTCTCCCAAACCTGACTTGGCCTTTCATCGGAGAAACACGGATGAACACATGGTCGCCGACCTCATATTCAAGAGGTCTTCTCCGAACGTCTGCATAATTCTTCTGTCGGTCTTGAGCTGTTTTGAGCCTTTGCCGAATAGTTTTGATCTTTTCAGAGGTGTCTTGTACAATTTCAGGCCCAAGTAAAGCTCTGTCTCTGACCTCTGTCCAACAAATAGGTGATCTACACCTCTTACCATACAAAGCCTCCTATGGCGCCATACCGATGCTGGAGTGGAAGCTATTATTATAAGCAAATTCTGCAAGTGGCAAGTAATCTTCCCAACTCCCCTGGAAATCCAAAGCACACATGCGAAGCATATCTTCCAAAGTTTGTATCGTCCGTTCTGACTGGCCATCTGTCTGTGGGTGGAATGCAGTACTGAACCTTAGTTCTGTTCCCATAGCTTCCTGCAAACTTTTCCACAATCTAGATACAAATTTCGGATCCCTATCTGACACAATGGACACCGGAACCCCGTGTAAACGGACAATTTCATCAACATAAATAGTAGCCAATCTATAAGCAGTAAATGTAGTTTTGACAGGCAGAAAATGTGCAGACTTAGTCAGTCTATCAACTATAACCCAAACAGAATCCATACCTCGAGAAGTTCGAGGTAGGCCAACAACAAAATCCATAGTCACATGTTCCCACTTCCACTCAGGAATAGGGAAAGGTTGAAGTAGACCACCTGGTTTCTGATGTTCAGCCTTAACTTGCTGACACTGGAGGCACTTGGACACATATTCTGCAATCTCTTTCTTCATTTTAGGCCACCAATAGGTTTGTTTCAAATCCTGATACATTTTATTGTTACCCGGATGCATAGCAAATACAGATCTGTGGGCTTCATCTAAAACCCTCTTCCTTAGCTCCGGAATATCTGGGACACATATTCGGTTTCGAAATTTCAACATTCCATTCTCGACACTGAACTCTGCCTTTGGGCTTACTTCAAATTCATCAATTACCTTTCTGAGGAACTCATCTTCTTTCTGTTTCTGCTTGATTTCATCAACAATTGCCGGTTCGGCTGTAAAAGCGGCTATCAATCCGCCCTGTTCACATATCACCACTTCAATTTCAGACTTTTCAAAGTCTTGCAAAATCTCCCGTTGTTCAGTAAGCAAACAAGCCATACTCCCTGTTGATTTTCTGCTCAAGGCATCAGCCACTGTATTAGCTTTCCCGGGGTGATACTGAATTTCTAGGTCGTAATCTTTTATCAGTTCTAGCCATCTTCTCTGACGCATATTCAACTCTTTCTGCGTGAAGAAGTATTTCAGGCTCTTATGATCCGTGTAGACTTCACATTTTGCTCCATACAGATAATGCCGCCAAATTTTCAAGGCAAAAATAACTGCGGCCAATTCTAAGTTTAATAGAAGACTTAGAATTAAATAAAAAAGAAAGTTTAATAGAAGAGTAAATTAAATAAAAATGGAAGTTGAATAATATTAAAAATGAAAGTTGCATAAAATTAAAAAAGGATGTTCAATCCAGAAACCCCTATACCTTAACAACCTATTTGGAAATTAAATAAAAAAGGAAGTTGAGGAGAAAAGAAACTTTAATGAAAAAGGAAATTCAATAAAAATAAAAATAGAAGTTCATTCAAGAAACCACTATACCTTAACGACCTATTTGGAGATTAAATAAAAAAGGAAGTTGAATAGAAAAATGACTTGAATAAAAATGGAAGTTGCATAAAATTAAAAATGGAAGTTCATTCAAAGCACCACTATACCTTAACGATCTATTTAGAAATTAAATAAAAAAAGAAGTTTAATAGAAAAGTAAATTGAATAAAAATGGAAGTTGAATAAAAATAAAAATGAAAGTTGCATAAAATTAAAATTAGAAGTTCAATCCAGAAACCACTATACGTTAACGATCTATTTGGAAATTAACTAAAAAATGAAGTTGAACAGAAAAGTAACTTGAATAAAAATGGAGGTTACTTAAAAGTAAAAATGGAAGTTGCAGAAAATTAAAAATGAAAATTCATTCAAGAAACCACAATACCTTAAAGATCTATTTGGAAATTAAATAAAAAAAGGAAGTTGAATGGAAAAGTAAATTGAATAAAAATGGAAGTCGAATAAAAATAAAAATGAAAGTTGCAGAAAATTTAAAATGGAAGTTCAATCCAGAAAGCAGTATACCTTAACGATCTATTCGGAAATTAAGTAAAAAAGGAAGTTTAATAAAAAAGTAAAAAGAATAAAAATGGAAGTTGAATAAAAATAAAAATTAAAGTTGCATAAAATTAAAAATAGAACTTCAATCCAGAAACCACTATACGTTAACGATCTATTTGGAAATTAAATAAAAAAGGAAGTTGAATAGAAATGTAACTTGAATAAAAATGGAAGTTACTTAAAAATAAAAATGGAAGTTGCAGAAAATTAAAAATAGAAATTCATTCAAGAAACCACTATGCCTTAACGATCTATTTGGAAATTAAATAAAAAAATGATGTTGAATAGAAAAATAACTTGAATAAAAATCGAAGTCGAATGAAAATAAAAAAGGACGTTGCAGAAAATTAAAAATGGAAGTTCATTGAAGAAACCACTATACCTTAACGATCAGTTTGGAAATTAAATAAAAAAGGAAGTTTAATAGAAAAGTAAATGGAATAAAAATGGAAGTTGAATAAAAATAAAAATGAAAGTTGCATAAGATTAAAAATGAATGTTCAATCTAGAAACCATTATACGTTAATGACCTATTTGGAAATTAAATAAAAAAGGAAGTTGAGTAGAAAAGAAACTTGATTGAAAAAAGAAGTTAAATAAAAATAAAAATGGAAGTTGCAGAAAATTAAAAATGGAAGTTCATTCAAGAAACCACTATACCTTAACGATCTATTTTCAAATTAAATAAAATAGGAAGTTGAATAGAAAAGTAAATTAAATAAAAATGGAAGTTGAATAAAAATAAAAATAAAAGTTGCATAAAATTAACAATGAAAGCTCAATCCAGAAACCATTATACCTTAACGATCTATTTGGAAATTAATTAAAAAAGGAAGTTGAGTAGAAAAGAAACTTCAATAAAAATGGAAGTTAAATAAAAATAAAAATGGAAGTTGCAGAAAATTAAAAATGAAAGTTCATTCAAGAAACCACTATACCTTAACGATCTATTTGGAAATTAAATAAAAAGAGAAGTTGAACAGAAAAATGACTTGAATAAAAATGGAAGTCGAATAGAAATAAAAATGGAAGTTGCAGAAAATTAAAAATGGAAGTTCATTTAAGAAACAACTATACCTTAACGATCTATTCGGAAATTAAATAAAAAAAGAAGTTTAATAAAAAAGTAAAATGAATAAAAATGGAAGTTGAATAAAAATAAAAATGAAAGTTGCATAAAATTAAAAATAGAAGTTCAATCCAGAAATCACTATACGTTAACGATCTATTTGGAAATTAAATAAAAAAGGAAGTTGAATAGAAAAGTAACTTGAATAAAAATGGAAGTTGCTTAAAACTAAAAATGGAAGTTGCTGATAATTAAAAAAGGAAATTCATTCAAGAAACAACTATACCTTAACGATCTATTTGGAAATTAAATAAAAAAGGAGGTTGAATAGAAAAATAACTTGAATAAAAATGGAGGTCGAATAAAAATAAAAAAGGAAGTTCTAGAAAATTAAAAATGGGAGTTCATTCAAGAAACCACTATACCTTAACGATGTATTTGGAAATTAAATAAAAAAGAAAGTTTAATAGAAAAGTAAATTGAATAAAAATGAAAGTTGAATAAAATTAAAAATGAAAGTTGCTTGAAATTAAAAATGGATGTTCAATCCAGAAACCACAATACCATAATGATCTTTTTGGAAATTAAATAAAAAAGGAAGTTGAGTAGAAAAGAAACTTGATTGAAAAAGGAAGTTAAATAAAAATAAAAATGGAAGTTGCAGAAAATTAAAAATGGAAGTTCATTCAAGAAACCACTATACCTTAACGATCTATTTGGAAATTAAATAAAACAGGAAGTTGAATAGAAAAATAACTTGGATAAAAATGGAAGTCGAATAAAAATAAAAATGGAAGTTGCAGAAAATTAAAAATGGAAGTTCATTCAAGAAACTACTATACCTTAACGATGTATTTGGAAATTAAATAAAAATGAAAGCTTAATAGAAAACTAAATTGAATAAAAATGGAAGTTGAATAAAAATGAAAATGGATGTTGCAGAAAATTAAAAATGGAAGTTCAATCCAGAAACCACTATACCTTAACGATCTATTTGGAAATTACATAAAAAAGGAAGTTGAGTAGAAAAGAAATTTGAATAAAAAAGGAAGTTAAATAAAAATAAAAATGGAAGCTGCAGAAGATTAAACATGGAAGTTCTTTAAAGAAACCACTATACCTTAACGTTTTATTTGTAAATTAAATAGAAAAGGAAGTTGAATAGAAAAATAACTTGAATAAAAATGGATGCTGAATAAAAATAAAAATGCAAGTTCCATAAAATTAAAAATGGAAGTTCATTAAAGAAATCACTATACCTTAACGATCTATTTGGAAGTTAAATAAAAAAGGAAGTTTAATAGAAAAGTAAATTGAATAAAAAAGGAAGTTGAATAAAAATAAAAGGGAAAGTTGCATAAAATTAAAAATGGAAGTTCAATCCAGAAATCAGTATACCTTAACGATCTATTTGGAAATTAAATAAAAAAGGAAGTTGAATAGAAAAGAAATTTGAATAAAAAAAGAAGTTGAATAGAAATAAAAATAGAAGTTGCAGAAAATTAAAATTGGAAGTTCATTCAAGAAACCACGAGCTATGTCAACACATTACTAGATAAGCATATGAGCTCTATCTATGGAGTCCATCCCCTATCTCCTCCCAACAACATTCGGTTTAGAGGTCCATCCCCTATCTTCCCCTAAACCGTGGAGTACATCCCCTATCTCCTCCAACACGACACATTGCATATAAACAATAATATACACATCATCACACAACACATAAATTTAATGTATTCTTTCAACCGTCATACTCAATGACACATTCCAATGATTAGTTTCAGTTTGCCTAATCATCATGCATTATCTACAACAATCATGACTATCCTCCACCGATAGCCCAAAGCAGTTATTTCTATACAGAAAATAAATGCAACAATGGATATATAATCAACATTTCAACTAGGTGAGCGATAAATAATCCAACTACACCCTTTATTCCCATACCTTTCCAATTCAATTCCTCATTTCTCATAATTAATTATGCAAATTAATTAACCAATGTAATTCGGGCATTTTTCATAATTAACATTACAACCCTTAGGTTCCATTTTCATTAATGTTTTAACATTAATTTCACCTTTCCAAGCCAACACATGCATCTAGGTTTTATATAGCTAAAACCCTAACTTTTTTTGTAAATTTACACAAAAGCCCCAAACTTTCACAAATTACCAAACCAACCCCAACATCTCAAAATACTAAAATTTAAAGACAAAGCCCATAGTAAGGAGTAGGTTATCCCTACCTCAAAGAATGACACCCAACCAAGAAGATGATGGAAACGAAAATGCTCCAAACGACAAACTTCTCGGCTCAAAAGATAGCCCTCGACGATCAACAACCTTTTTGTAAAGACCAAAGGTGAGGAAATCACTCCTACTAGATCAATACCTAGAGAGAAGTCAAGGTTTTAGAGAGAGGAGCTCTCAAAATGGGTTTTAGAAAAAGTAGGAGAGAGAAAGGAAAGTAAAATGTGATTTAAAATCACCCAGCGGAGAACACAACGCTCGAGCGCCAAGAACAAAAATCAGGACACGCTCGAGCGCAATAAGGCCCGCTCGAGCGTCAAGACACAAGAATAAAGCACTTCCGCTCGAGCGCGAAAACCAGTCTGCTCGAGCGTAGATTTCCCCCTCCCAGAACTTATACCCAGAAAGTACTACCCGCTCGAGCGCCACCAAACCCGCTCGAGCGCTACCGTTCGAGCGTAAACAAACCCGCTCGAGCGTAAAAATCACATCTGCAGAAGTTTTGCAAGAACACGAAATACTGGAGGTGTGCAATCCCCTCTCGAGCGCAAGAAGACCCGCTCGAGCGGATCGCCTAAAAACTGGACAACAAGGAATTGAAACCAAGGCCTAACCAACCTGTAACAACCCTGCTCAAAACATTCTAAAACTCAATCAAGTGGAATTAAAGGACAGCAACAAGATGGATACCACTACCAACTTCACGGAACCGAGTCCGGAACACAACAAAACAGCAAAGGGACAACCGGGATCGCTATATCATTCAACAAACCAATATACCTTAACGATCTATTTGGAAATTAAAAAAAAAGGTAGTTTAATAGAAAAGTAAATTGAATAAAAATGGAAGTGGAATAAAAATAAAAACGAAAGTTGCATAAAATTAAAAATGGAAGTTCAATCCAGAAACCACTATACCTTAACGACCTATTTGGAAATTAAATAAAAAAGGTAGTTTAATAGAAAAGTAAATTGAATAAAAATGGAAGTGGAATAAAAATAAAAATGAAAGTTGCATAAAATTAAAAATGGAAGTTCAATCCAGAAACCACTATACCTTAACGATCTATTTGGAAATTACACAAAAAAGGAAGTTGAGAAGAAAAGAAACTTGAATAAAAAAGAAAGTTAAACAAAAAAAAATGGAAGTTGCAGAAAATTAAAAATGGAAGTTCATTCAAGAAACCACTATACCTTAACGATCTATTTGGAAATTAAATAAAAAAGGAACTTTAATAGAAAAGAAAATTGAATAAAAATGGAAGTTGAATAAAAATAAAAATGAAAGTTGCATAAAATTAAAAATGTAAGTTCAATCCAGAAACCATTATACCTAAACGATCTACTTGGAAATTAAATAGCAAAGGAAGTTGAATAGAAAAGAAGCTTGAATAAAAAAAAGAAGTTGAATAGAAATAAAAATGGAAGTTGCAGAAAATTAAAATTGGAAGTTCATTCAAGAAACCACTATACCTTAACGATCTATTTGGAAATTAAATAAAAAAGAAAGTTTAATAGAATAGTAAATTGAATAAAAACGGAAGTTGAATAAAAATAAAAATGGAAGTTCAATCCAGAAATCATTATACCTTGACGATCTATTTGGAAATTAAATAAAAAAGGAAGTTGAGTAGAAAAGAACTTGAATAAAAAAGGAAGTTAAATAAAAATAAAAATGGACGTTGCAGAAAATTAAAAATGGAAGTTAATTCAAGAAACCACTATACCTTAACGATATATTTGGAAATTAAATAAAAAAGGAAGTTGAATAGAAAAATAACTTGAATAAAAATGGAAGCTAAATAAAAACAAAAATGGAAGTTCCATAAAATTAAAAATGGAAGTTCATTAAAGAAATCACTATACCTCAACGATCTATTTGGAAATTAAATAAAAAAGGAAGTTGAATAGAAAAGAAATTTGAATAAAAAAGGAAGTTAAATAAAAATAAAAATGGAAGTTGCAGAAAATTAAAATTGAAAGTTAATTCAAGAAACCACTATACCTTAACCATCTATTTGGAAATTAAATAAAAAAGGAAGTTGAATAGAAAAATAACTTGAATAAAAATGGAAGTTCCATAAAATTAAAAATGGAAGTTCATTAAAGAAACCACTATACCTTAACAATCTATTTGGAAATTAAATAAAAAATGAAGTTGAATAAAAAAATAACTTGAATAAAAATGGAAGTCGAATAAAAATAAAAATGGAAGTTGCAGAAAATTAAAAATGGAAGTTCATTCAAGAAACCAATATACCTTAACGATCTATTTGGAAATTAAATAAAAAAAGGTAGTTTAATAGAAAAGTAAATTGAATAAAAATGGAAGTTGAATAAAAATAAAAATGGAAATTGCAGAAAATTAAAAATGGAAGTTCAATCCAGAAACCACTACACCTTAACGATCTATTTAGAAATTACATAAAAAAGGAAGTTAAGTAGAAAAGAAACTTGAAAAAAAAGGAAGTTCCATAAAATTAAAAATGGAGTTCATTAAAGAAACCACTATACCTCAACGATCTATTTGGAAATTAAATAAAAAAGGAAGTTGAATAGAAAAGAAACTTGAATAAAAAAGGAAGTTAAATAAAAATAAAAATAGAAGTTGCAGAAAATTAAAAATGGAAGTTAATTCAAGAAACCACTATACCTTAACCATCTATTTGGAAATTAAATAAAAAAGGAAGTTGAATAGAAAAATGACTTGAATAAAAATGAAAGCTGAATAAAAATAAAAATGGAAGTTCCATAAAATTAAAAATGGAAGTTCATTAAAGAAACCACTATACCTTAATGATCTATTTGGAAATTAAATAAAAAAGGAAGTTGAATAGAAAAATAACTTGAATAAAAATGGAAGTCGAATAAAAATAAAAATGGAAGTTTCAGAAAATTAAAAATGGAAGTTCATTCAAGAAACCAATATACCTTAACGATCTATTTGGAAATTAAATAAAAAAGGTAGTTTAATAGAAAAGTAAATTGAATAAAAATGGAAGTGGAATAAAAATAAAAATGAAAGTTGCATAAAATTAAAAATGGAAGTTCAATCCAGAAACCACTATACCTTAACGATCTATTTGGAAATTACACAAAAAAGGAAGTTGAGAAGAAAAGAAACTTGAATAGAAAAAGGAAGTTAAATAAACATAAAAATGGAAGTTGCAGAAAATTAAAAATGGAAGTTCATTCAAGAAACCACTATACCTTAACGATCTATTTGGAAATTAAATAAAAAATGAAGTTGAATAGAAAAATAAATTGAATAAAAATAGAAGCTGAATAAAAATAAAAATAAAAGTTCCATAAAATTAAAAATGGAAGTTCATTAAAGAAACCACTATACTTTAACGATCTATTAGGAAATTAAATAAAAAAAGAACTTTAATAGAAAAGAAAATTTAATAAAAATAGAAGTTGAATAAAAAAAAAAAGTTGCCTAAAATTAAAAATGTAAGTTCAATCCAGAAACCATTATACCTAAACGATCTATTTGGAAATTAAATAAAAAAGGAAGTTGAATAGAAAAGAAGCTTGAAAAAAAAAAAGAAGTTGAATAAAAATAAAAATGAAAGTTGCAGAAAATTAAAATCGGAAGTTCATTCAAGAAAGCACTATACCTTAACGATCTATTTGGAAATTAAATAAAAAAGGAAGTTTAGTAGAATAGTAAATTGAATAAAAACGGAAGTTGAATAAAAATAAAAGTGGAAGTTCAATCCAGAAACCACTATACCTTGACGATCTATTTGGAAATTAAATAAAAAAGGAAGTTGAGTAGAAAAGAAACTTGAATAAAAAAGGTAGTTAAATAAAAATAAAAATGGAAGTTCCATAAAATTAAAAATGGAAGTTCATTAAAGAAAGCATTATACCTCAACGATCTATTTGGAAATTAAATAAAAAAGGAAGTTGAATAGAAAAGAAACTTGAATAAAAAAGGAAGTTAAATAAAAATAAAAATAGAAGTTCCATAAAATTAAAAATGGAAGTTCATTAAAAAATCAACAATCTATTTGGAAATTAAATAAAAAAGGAAGTTGAATAGAAAAGAAACTTCAATAAAAAAGTAAGTTAAATAAAAATAAAAATAGAAGTTGCATAAAATTAAAAATGGAAGTTCGTTCAAGAAACCACTATACCTTAACGATCTATTTGGAAATTAAATAAAAAAGGAAGTTTAATAGAAAAAAAACTTGAATAAAAATGGAAGTTGAATAAAAATAAAAGTGGAAGTTCATTCAAGAAACCACTATACCTTAACGATCTATTTGGAAATTAAATAAAAAAGGAAGTCTAATAAAAAAAAACTTGAATAAAAATGGAAGTTGAATAAAAATAAAAATGGAAGTTGCATAAAATTAAAAATGGAAGTTCATTCAAGAAACCACTATAACTTATCGGTCTATTTGGAAATTAAATAAAAAATGAAGTTTAATAGAAAAGTAAATTGAATAAAAATGGAAGTTTAATAAAAAAAAATGAAAGTTGCATAAAATTGAAAATGGAAGTTCAATCCAGAAACCACTATACTTTAACGATTTATTTGGAAATTAAATAGAAACGGAAGTTGAGTAGAAAAGAAACTTGAACAAAAAAGGAAGTTAAATAAAAACAAAAATGGAAGTTGCAGAAAATTAAAAATGAAAGTTCATTTAAGAAACCACTATACCTTAACGACCTATTTGAAAATTAAATAAAAAAGAAAGTTGAATAGAAAAATAACTTGAACAAAAATGGAAGTTGAATAAAAATAAAAATGGAAATTGCAGAAAATTATAAATGGAAGCTCATTCAAGAAACCACTATACCTTAACGATCTATTTGGAAATTAAATAAAAAAGGAAGTTTAATAGAAAAGTAAATTGAATAAAAATGGAAGTTGAAAAAAAATAAAAGTGAAAGTTGCATAAGATTAAAAATGGAAGTTCAATCCAGAAACCACTATACCTTAACGATCTATTTGGAAATTAAATAAAAAAGGAAGTTGAATAGAAAAATGACTTGAATAAAAATGGAAGTCGAATAAAAATAAAAATGGAAGTTGCAGAAAATTAAAAGTGGAAGTTCATTCAAGAAACCACTATACCTTAACGATCTATTTGAAAATTAAATAAAAAAGGAAGTTGAATAGAAAAGTTAATGGAATAAAAATGGAAGTCAAATAAAAATCAAAATTGAAGTTGCAGAAAATTAAAAATGGAAGTTCATTCAAGAAACCACTATACCTTAATGATCTATTTGAAAATTAAATAAAAAAGGAAGTTGAATAGAAAAGTAAATTGAATAAAAATGGAAGTTGAATAAAATAAAAATGAAAGTTGAAAAAATTAAAAATGGAAGCACATTCAAGAAACCACTATACCTTAACGATCTATTTGGAAATTAAATAAAAAAGGTAGTTTAATAGAAAAGTAAATTGAATAAAAATGGAAGTTGAAAAAAAAAAACGAAAGTTGCATAATATTTAAAATGGAAGTTCAATCCAGAAACCACTATACCTTAACGATCTATTTGGAAATTAAATAAAAAAGGAAGTCGAATAGAAAAGAAACTAGAATAAAAAAAGAAGTTGAGTAGAAATAAAAATGGAAGTTGCAGAAAATTAAAAATGGAAGTTCATTCAAGAAACCACTATACCTTCACAACCTATTTGGAAATTAAATAAAAAAGGAAGTTGAATAGAAAAATGACTTGAATAAAAACGGAAGTCGAGTAAAAATTGTAACGCCCTTAAAATAATAAGAATAAACCCATCAATATAGACATGAATTGATAATAAAGATAAACATTCTTTTATTCATCAGAGTAGTTTCTTACAAAAGTATTACATGTTAACAACAAAAGTAAATACCCTACGGGCTTACAGCTATAGCGATCCCGGGTTTACCCTTGTTATACAGTGATCCGGACATGTGTCCGTGGATGTTGGTAGTTGTTTATTATCTTGTTTACATCCTTTCTTATTTAGTATTTGAGTTTTGGGAAGTGTTGGGCAGGTTTGTTACAGGTTGGTTGAGTTTAGAAATCAAAACTAGTTGCCCAGATTTTGACCTGTCCGCTCGAGCGGGGATTTTGGCGCTCGAGCGGGAATTGCACCCATCCAGTATTTCCTGTGCAGAGTTGGACGCTTGAGCGTGGGATTTTCCGCTCGAGCGGGATTGTGTGAGTGACGCTCGAGCGAGGAGTTTGAAGCTCGAGCGGAGACCTGGTTCTGTAAAAGTTCTGGGAGTGTGCATCCGCCGCTCGAGCGGGATAGTTGACGCTCGAGCGGGAGTCTGTGAGTGATGCTCGAGCGGGGAGTTTGACGCTCGAGCGGGGCGGCTGGGTTTAAGTTCCGTGTTTTGACTTTTCAAATCACTTTTTCACTTTCTCTTCTCTCTCCTACTTTTCCAAAAACACCATTGTTGAGCCTCTCACCCTAGGACTCTACCTTCTCTCTAGGTTTTGATCTAGTAGGAGTGATTTGCTCATCTTTGGCCTTTACAAAAAAGTTGTTGATCGTCAAGGGCTACATTTTAATCTGAAAATTTCGAGTTTTGGAGCACGTTGGGTTTTGTCATCTTCTCCTTAGAGGCTCCGAATTTGAGGTAGAGATATCCTACTCCTCTCTATGGATTTTGTCTTTAAATTTTGGTATTTTGAGATGTTGGGGTTGGTTTGGTAATTTTGTGAAAGTTTGGGGCTCTTGTGTTATTTTTACAAAAGTTGGGGTTTTATTTATAATAAACCTAGATGCATGTTTGGCATAGAGACGTGAAATAAATGTTGAATCATTGATGAAAATGGGACCTAAGGGTTGAAATGGTAACTATGGAAAATGACCTAATTACATCGTTTGATTAATTGGGAAAATTAATTGTGAGAAATGAGGAAATGAAGTGGAAATGTAGAGATTGGGGAAGTATGGGGTTAAAGGGTGTAGTTGAATTATTTATCACTCACCGAAATGAAATGTTGATTAAATATCCATTTGTGCATTTATTTTCTGTTTAGAAATAACTGCTTTGGGCTATCGGTGGAGGATAGTCGTGATTGTTGTAGACAATGCATGATGATTAGGCTAACTGTAACTAATCACTGGAATGTGCCATTGAGATTGACGATTGAAAGAATACATTAAATTTATGTATTGTGTGATGATGTGTATAATTGTTGTTTATATGCATTGTGTTGTGTTGGAGGAGATAGGGGATGTACTCCACGGTTTAGGGGAAGATAGGGGATGGACCTCTAAACCGGATGTGTTGGGAGGAGATAGGGGATGGACTCCATAGATAGAGCTCATATGCTTATCTATTAATATGTTGACAGAGCTCATATGCTTGTCATTGGAAGTGTGATAGTGCTCATATGCATATCCGTGGAAGTGATGATATAGCTTCTATGCTTATCTGTTGTTGTGTGATATAGCTAGTATGCATATCTAATATGAAATGGGAAGTGTTTGATGTGAGTTATTGTCTCATATGAGTTGTTTGGCCAGGTTCTGAGCTATGGTTGGAATTTGAGAATTGAAAGAAATTGGAAAAATGAGTTGTAACATGGACTTGTATGTCATGAAAATGTAAACTGTGATAAAGGAAAGAATCAGTGTGGACCAACTATCAACTGCTAATCTTTTAGTCATTGTTCATATTTGGTTTAGTGTATTTCTACTGGGCTGTGGCTCACCCTATATGGGAATATCATTTTCAGGTACAGGTAGCATGCCACCTCCAATGACATAGCTTGGGAGGCCAGAGGCGGACACACTTTGTTGTCTTATTTTTGATGTATTACATGTAAATTCAAGCCAAGGGCTTAAGGTGTAATTGAGTTAGTACTCTTTTGTTGTAACCAAGTGTTAACTTGGAAAGCTGTAAGCCTTTAGGGCATTTGCTTTTGTCGTTAACATGTAATACTTTTGTAATGAAATTCTGATAAATCGAAGAATGTGGAACCTTTACATATCAATGCATGTCTTTATTGATGGGTTTAATGTTGTTATTTTGAGGGCGTTACAACTTGGTATCAGAGCGTACCGGGTTCGAATACTTTGGGTAGGT
This sequence comes from Camellia sinensis, assembly GCF_055761805.1. Classification (NCBI taxonomy): domain Eukaryota; kingdom Viridiplantae; phylum Streptophyta; class Magnoliopsida; order Ericales; family Theaceae; genus Camellia; species Camellia sinensis. The sequence goes on along the minus strand of NC_138962.1, from coordinate 6,284,263 downwards.
GGGAAGTGATTAGGATCACAATGGGTTTGTCTCGCTTGATAGAGACTTAGATGTAGTGTCATATGCTTATGTGCTTATTTGGGTATGGGATTTAATTTCTAGGATGTTGATTGGATCCTTGGGTTTCTGGGAGTCTTGTTGGAAAGGCACTTGATCAATGCTGTTTCTAACCGGAACTCTAGTAATGCCTCTGGACTGTCATTATCCGGAAATGAAATTCGTAAGTGCTTATGTGTTTATGTGCTTACGTGGAGTGAATTACAGTTGTCCATGCATTAGGACGTGAGTGTTTAGTTTTGGCACATTTGTAAATGTGCTAATGTTCTGTATTACCTTTATTAGGATGTCAGGACGGGGAAGAGGTGCTAGGCGTGGTAGACCTGCGAGGCAGGAAGTACCTTTACCGGATGAGATTCCGGCAGTGCAGGAGGGTGTTGGTCAGGCCAACGTGGCCGAGCCAGTGGGTCAGCAGGCTATGAGTGCTTTGGCACGAGAGATAGCAGGAGCTTTGGGTATTCTCAGAGCTAGGAAACAGGCAGCTGAGGTAGGGCCCTCTTTCTTGAAGAGAGAGATTTTCCGGTCTAACCCGGAGGAGTTTGTTGGGGATCCAAAGGAGCCACTGAAGGCTAACGAGTGGCTAGAACAGATGAGTAAGACGTTCGAGATGCTTGGCATCGAGGACGGAGCATTGAAAGTGACCTTGGCATCCTTCCAGCTGAAAGGAGATGCGGGTCAATGGTGGAAGTACGAGAAGGCTCGTGTTGGTGGTACATGGGAGGCGTTTGTGAATGCTTTCCAGGAGAGGTTCTTATCAGCAGTGGCTAGGGAGAAGCTGAGGGATCAGTTTAGCCGGCTTAATCAGCAGGGCATGTCTGTGGCAGAGTTTGAGGCCACTTTTACTAGTTTGTCCAGGTTTGCACCTGAGTTGGTGGCGTCCGAAGAACGCCGTTGCTACGAGTTTGAGCGGAAGTTGAGGCGGGGCCTCAAGCTGAGAGTTGGTGGGTCTTACATCCGAGAGTATAGACATTTAGTAGATGCTGCAGCTCATATGGAGCTCATGATGCAGGAGGAGGATGAGGGGCAGAGAGGCTCCAAGAGGAGCCAAGATGGCCAGGGTGATGGCAGGAGACAGAGGGGTTCTAACCCTCAGCAGTCTCAGGGAGGAGTTGCTAGATCGACCTTTCCGGTACCGAGTGCAGGATCGGGGAGAGGTAGTCAGGGAGGCCTGACTTGTTTTGCGTGTGGCCAGCTGGGTCACAAGTCTTCAGTTTGCCCGCAAAAGGGAGGGGGTCAGCGAGTTGCTTCTTCTTCAGCTAGACCTCAGGGCCAGAGTCAGGGCAGAGGCCAGCCTTTGTCTTGCTATCAGTGTGGTCAGCCTGGGCACCTGAAGAGGTATTGCCTGCAGTTGAGTGCTACTTCGGGAGCGTCTGGTTCTAGGCAGACGCAGGGTTTTCAGCCAGCTCAGTCTGTGCAGGCCTCGAGGGCCAATCCGGGAGCTTCGTCATCCCAGTCTGTGCAGCAGTCGTATGCTCCTAGAGGTGAGCAGGTAGATCAGGGGCCTACAGGGCGCGTGTATGCTGTTACCGCGCAGGATTTAGTACCGGCTCCGTCAGTAGTGAGAGGTACTTTTCTGTTTTGCAACTCGGTTGCTAGTGTGTTGATTGACACGGGTGCATCTCATTCTTTTGTATCTGCTGCATTTGCATCTGTTTTGGAATTGGAGTTAGCACAGTTAGCATCTCCTATTTGTGTGGTATCGCCTATTGGTGGTGAGTTGATCCTGAAACAGGGTGTTAGAGGTTGTGATATAGAGGTCGCCGACCATAGGCTTCCTTTTCCGTTTGTTGTCATGCCCATGAAGGGCTTTGATGTTATTTTGGGTATGGACTGGCTATCGTCATACCGGGCTGTTATCGATTGCTACCGCCAGAGGGTCACGTTATGTACCTTGAGCGGGGAGTGGTTCCATTTCTTGGGAGACCGGGTTGGTTGTGTTTTGCCACCGGGGTATGATTCGCGAGGGCGAAGTGAGCTTAGTGGTCTACTTGCTAGCTTTGAGAGTGGTGAGTGTGATGAGACCCAGATTGTATTGCCGAGGGTGGTTTGTGAGTATCCGGATGTCTTTCCCGAAGACCTTGTTAGTTTACCACCTCACCGAGAGATAGAGTTCTCTATTGATTTAGTGCCCGGCACGGCGCCGATTTCTACGGCACCTTACCGTTTTGCTCCAACAGAGTTGGTTGAGTTGAAAGTTCAGCTCCAGGGATTGCTAGATAAGGGTTTTGTTCGCCCTAGTGTTTCACGGTGGGGAGCACCGGCCCTCTTTGCTAAAAAGAAAGATGGTGCCTTGAGATTGTGTATAGACTACAGGAAGTTGAATCGGGCTACAGTTAAGAATAAGTACCCTATGCCCCGTATAGATGATTTGTTTGACCAGTTGAAGGGTTCCCGTTGTTTCTCTAAGATAGACTTGAGATCGGGTTACCACCAGTTGAGGGTCAGGGAGGAAGATATTCCGAAGACGGCATTCCGTACGCGGTATGGCCATTATGAGTTTCTGGTGATGCCATTTGGGCTTACCAATGCACCGGCAGTCTTTATGGACTTGATGAACCGGATCTTCCGGGAATTCTTGGATCGTTTTGTAGTCGTTTTCGTGGACAACATTCTTGTCTATTCGCCTTCTGAGGAGGAACACGAGGCACACTTGAGAGTGGTGCTTGAGTTACTTAGAGCCCATAGGCTGTATGCCAAGTGTCACGACCCCAAACCGCCCCTAGTAGTTTGGTGTCGTGATGGCCAGTAATCCGTAATAACTGAAGGCCAACTTTTCTAACTTAACACAATCAGAGTATGGGTATACGGGGCTTTCAAATGCGGAAGCAGTAAATCAAATACAAGTGGTCCATAAGAGCTGTGCGTAGATCAAAGCAATGCCAAACATTCCAATTAACTTTACAACTTGAATACAACAAGGTAAAAATACATGTTACATCTTGATCAAAAGGCTTCTCGAGCCGACATATACAAAATACAGCTAATACAAGTCAAGAAGCATGATTTTCAAGATCTGCCGACGTGCAAAGCAGGGCATCGCCGACGTAAATACAAAAGTAAAGCCGACATAAGTACGAATCCAAAACAAGCATCCAAAACGATCTAGGCGTCGCCGCCATCCTGCTCATCACCTACATATATATAGAGGGGTGAGTACAAAACTCAGTGAATGGTACTAATAATAAAGGTTTTGCATGAATATAACCGAGGTCCTTCAAAATGAACTCATCAACTTTAGTAAAACGAGGGATGAACCGTATTCATCAATCAAATATTACAAGTAACCAAAGATGTTCACTAACATAGGCAAAACAAGGGATGAACCGTATTCATCAGTCAAGTATCATAACATCGGCGAAGCAAGGGATGAACCGTATTCATCATTCAAGTACCATAACATCGGCGAAGCAAGGGATGAACCGTATTCATCATTCAAGTACCATAACATCGGCGAAGCAAGGGATGAACCGTATTCATCATTCAAGTATCATAACATCGGCGAAGCAAGGGATGAACCGTATTCATCATTCAAATATCATAGGCTGTACGATCCGTAATCGTTTGGTCAAAAGTATTGCGAAAGTTTAGAGTCCTCCAATACAAGGGACTTGTGCACTTGGTACCGCGAAAGTTTAGAGTCCTCCAGTACAAGGGACTTGTGTTACTTAGGCCCGTAGCCCGATTTAACAAGGACCGTATCCTTTTACACATAGTACTGCGAAAGTTTAGAGTCCTCCAGCACGAGGGACTTTCCGAGGATAACAATCAAAAACAAGGCTATTTATTCATGCTTAGCAAATACCCACGTCAAAACAAACAAAACAAGATTTATCAAAAGCAAGTGTAACATAGCTTTATTAGAAATACCACTCACCTAGTTCTTCAGGTGTAGACTCAAAGCAAATATCAAGGACCTACAATCACATGGCAAGTCACATTCTCAAAGCAAGCTCTATATACATGCAAATGATCTCGGCATTCTTGCCAGATCCAAGTCAAAGACAAAGCAAAACAAGCTGGGAGTTTAATCACTGCTCCCGTTTCTCGAAAACACACTGGGTATCGTCCAGGACTATGCCGAGGTCCCGCTAAACAAAGTCAGGAAAAACCTGGGTTTTCCTTTGAAGAGTATGAAGAACATGATCATTTGAAAGATGGATGCAAGCTCACAACTTGTTACAAAAATCTGAGTTTTCATGCCAAGAGTTCAAAAAATATGGACTTGGGTACCCATTAAAGAAAGTCATGCAAGAACAAACACGAAACATGGTTTTCGTTCCAAACTTTTCGATCAAAATGAGACTTTCTTCAAGAACACATGAAAAACCATTTTCTCTTTCCAAACCAACTTCAAAACAATGCATGACATGCAATACAAATTCGATCGTGCAATGCAGCTAGGTAATCAGCAAGAACAACCAAAGGAGATCAAGATTCTAACCTCAAAACTCGGATCCAACGGTTCAAACCACGAAGATCAAGCTTGGAAGACTACTCTCACTCAAGAACTCTTCTTCCTCCTCACTAGAGCTTCTCTCTCTAAAACAAAGATTTGAGACAAGAAAATGATTTGTTTCAGGGTCTGCCGGCTGCCTTAATAATCAGCTCAGACACGTGGCGTTATCGGGTTGGTTCAGCTCCAAAAAGGTGATTGATAGACAAGACAAGTCTCTGACAAAGCGTATGCAGCAAGCTCGGGTAAGACACATCGGCAACAAGATGACATCGGCTCAAAACAAGGATCCAGCAACAGGATAGAAAAACATCGGCTAGGAAGGACGACACTTGACTAAGCTGTGCCATACCTTGGCCGGGGTGTGCCACATCTCGGCCTAGGCCATACCTGCCCAAGGACAAGGTTCACTAAGTGCGAAGCATCTCGGCAATGAATGCCCGAGGTGAAGATGGGGTTGAACAAGATCTCAAAATAGTTCTAAGTACAAGGTCCAAAGGCGGACTAAGCTCAAGATGACTTCGGCTACGCACACACCGAACAAGGGACAAGATCACGCAAGCAATACTAACAAAACAAGGCAAAAAAATCCTTCCAATTAACATAATAAAGCAAGACCATGCAAGAATGTATGCAAGTATGACAAGAGTAAGGTGAGGGTTGTTACACCAAGTTTGGGAAGTGTGAGTTCTGGCTAGGAGAGGTGAAATTCTTAGGCCACGTGGTATCCGGGGAAGGGGTGTCCGTTGATGCATCCAAGGTTGAGGCAGTGCAAGATTGGACACAGCCTAAGAGTGTGTTTGAGATCCGCAGTTTCCTGGGATTAGCTGGGTATTACCGCCGGTTTGTGAAGGATTTCTCCAAGTTAGCGTCACCGTTGACTAGGCTGACTCAGAAGGGAGTCAAGTTTGTGTGGAGTGAGACTTGTGGAAATTCGTTCCAAGAGCTAAAAGTTAGGTTGACCACCGCTTCGGTGTTGATTATTCCGGAGAGAGGGTTGGGTTATGCGGTTTATTGTGATGCCTCACGAGAGGGTTTGGGTTGTGTGTTGATGCAAGAAGGGAAAGTGGTAGCTTATGGCTCACGTTAGTTGAAAATACACGAGAAGAATTACCCTACGCACGACCTAGAGTTAGCAGCAGTGATCTTTGCCTTGAAAATTTGGAGGCACTACCTTTATGGTGAGAAGTTCGAGGTGTTCTCGGATCACAAGAGTTTGAAGTATCTGTTCACACAGAGAGACTTGAATTTGAGGCAGAGGAGATGGATGGAGTTCATCGAGGACTATGATTTTGAATTACATTATCATCCGGGAAAGGCCAATGTTGTGGCCGATGCCCTTAGTAGGAAATCCATTAGTGATGTAGCTTGTATAGCCATTCGGGAATGGAAGATGTTGGGAGCACTTGGCGAGTTTGATTTGCTACTGGGCGAATCTGTTGAGGCTGCGGCCTTGTTTTCCGTTGTTGCGCAGCCTACACTCGTGACTAGAGTGTTAAAGGCACAGAGAGGTGACCTTGAGGTAGAGTCCTTCCGAGAGAGGATCTCCAGTGGGAAGGTTGAGAAGGGTTTGACGACGTATCCCGACTTCAGTGTGAGATACCGAGACCGTTTGTTTGTGCCGGAGTCTTGCCGAGAGGAAGTACTCCGAGAGTTTCATCATTCGCGCCTTGCGGTGCATCCGGGAGGCACTAAGATGTATCGGGAGTTAGGTCGCCAGTTTTGGTGGCGGGGTATGAAGAAAGATGTGGCTGTTTTCGTATCGAAGTGCCTTACTTGTCAGCAAGTGAAGGCCGAGCATCAGAGGCCAGCGGGTTTGTTGCAACCCTTGCCTATTGCAGAGTGGAAGTGGGAACATGTCACTATGGACTTCGTTGTGGGTCTTCCGAGGGCTCAGCGGGGTAGTGATGCTATTTGGGTGGTTATAGACCGGTTGACTAAGTCGGCGCACTTTATTCCTATGCGCGTGAGAGATTCGGTGGATCATCTTGCCGACTTGTATATTCGGGACATAGTGAGATTGCACGGGGTCCCAGTGACGATCGTCTCAGATAGAGATCCTCGTTTTACTGCTAGGTTGTGGCAGAGTTTGCAGAGTGCCTTGGGCACTAGGTTAACCTTTAGTACGGCTTATCACCCTCAGACTGATGGGCAGTTCGAGCGTACTATTCAGATCCACGAGGATATGCTTCGGGGTTGTGTCCTGGACTTCAGTGGGACGTGGGAGAGGCACTTACCCTTGGTGGAGTTTGCCTACAACAACAATTTTCAGTCTAGCATCGGTATGGCACCGTTTGAGGCCTTGTATGGCCGACCGTGTAGGTCTCCAGTTTGTTGGGCCGAGGTGGGTGATGCACCTTTGTTGGGTCCGGAGTTGGTGAGAGAAACGACGGAGAAAGTGGAGCTTATCCGTAGGAGGCTTGTTACAGCCCAGAGTCGTCAGAAATCGTATGCCGACCGTAGGAGGAGGCCTTTGGCGTTTGAGGTAGGTGATCATGTCTTTCTGAAGATATCACCTAGGCGAGGTTTGATGAGATTTGGGAAGAGTGGGAAGTTATCCCCTCGGTTTATTGGTCCTTTTGAGATCCTTGAGAGGATCGGCGAGGTTGCTTATCGGTTAGCTTTACCGCCGCAGTTGTCCGGAGTTCATGACGTGTTTCATGTGAGTATGCTTCGGAAGTATGAGCCAGATCCATCACATGTATTGGATTGGACCGATTTAGAGGTAGATGAGGATGCCTCGTATGAGGAGAGACCGGTTTGGGTCTTGGATAGGCGGGATCAGGTCCTGCGTGGCAAGACCATTCCTTTGGTGAAAGTCTTGTGGAAACATCACGGAGTGGAGGAGGCCACTTGGGAACGTGAGTTGGAAGTCCGTGAGAAATATCCGGACTTGTTTGTTGATATGTAATCTTGTATTTAGATTTTGAACTATTGTTGAACTTAAGAGCTTTTATATATGTCTTAAGTTGTGAAACATTGAAAATGTTTTGGTTTATCGGAAGTATGTTTTGGAACTTGCCTCATATGGAAGTTGAATGTAACATTATATATTGTCGAAATTGGAAAGGAAATGCGTAATGTTGATGCATATTGAAAGTACATATGTTGTTTACATATTGTGAAATGCCCCTTGTTGAAGGGATGGGATGACCGGTAATGGGTCGAATTGTTGAGTGTTAAATTGTGACATTGTTTAAAATGGAGGAAAAACCTGTTTTTGAAAACTTGTGCTTAATTTCGGGGACGAAATTCTTTAAGGGGGGGAGGTTATAGCGATCCCGGGTTTACCCTTGTTATACAGTGATCCGGACATGTGTCCGTGGATGTTGGTAGTTGTTTATTATCTTGTTTACATCCTTTCTTATTTAGTATTTGAGTTTTGGGATGTGTTGGGCAGGTTTGTTACAGGTTGGTTGAGTTTAGAAACCAAAACTAGTTGCCCAGATTTTGACCTGTTCGCTCGAGCGGGGATTTTGGCGCTCGAGCGGGAATTGCACCCATCCAGTATTTCCTGTGCAGAGTTGGACGCTCGAGCGTGGGATTTTCCGCTCGAGCGGGATTGTGTGAGTGACGCTCGAGCGAGGAGTTTGAAGCTCGAGCGGAGACCTGGTTCTGTAAAAGTTCTGGGAGTGTGCATCCGCCGCTCGAGCGGGATAGTTGACGCTCGAGCGGGAGTCTGTGAGTGACGCTCGAGCGGGGAGTTTGACGCTCGAGCGGGGCGACTGGGTTTAAGTTCCGTGTTTTGACTTTTCAAATCACTTTTTCACTTTCTCTTCTCTCTCCTACTTTTCCAAAAACACCATTGTTGAGCCTCTCACCCTAGGACTCTACCTTCTCTCTAGGTTTTGATCTAGTAGGAGTGATTTGCTCGTCTTTGGCCTTTACAAAAAAGTTGTTGATCGTCGAGGGCTACATTTTAATCTGAAAATTTCGAGTTTTGGAGCACGTTGGGTTTTGTCATCTTCTCCTTTGAGGCTCCGAATTTGAGGTAGGGATATCCTACTCCTCTCTATGGATTTTGTCTTTAAATTTTGATATTTTGAGATGTTGGGGTTGGTTTGGTAATTTTGTGAAAGTTTGGGGCTCTTGTGTTATTTTTACAAAAGTTGGGGTTTTATTTATAATAAACCTAGATGCATGTTTGGCATAGAGAAGTGAAATAAATGTTGAATCATTGATGAAAATGGGACCTAAGGGTTGAAATGGTAACTATGGAAAATGACCTAATTACATCGTTTGATTAATTGGGAAAATTAATTGTGAGAAATGAGGAAATGAAGTGGAAATGTAGAGATTGAGGAAGTATGGGGTTAAAGGGTGTAGTTGAATTATTTATCACTCACCGAAATGAAATGTTGATTAAATATCCATTTGTGCATTTATTTTCTGTTTAGAAATAACTACTTTGGGCTATCGGTGGAGGATAGTCGTGATTGTTGTAGACAATGCATGATGATTAGGCTAACTGTAACTAATCACTGGAATGTGCCATTAAGATTGACGATTAAAAGAATACATTAAATTTATGTATTGTGTGATGATGTGTATAATTGTTGTTTATATGCATTGTGTTGTGTTGGAGGAGATAGGGGATGTACTCCACGGTTTAGGGGAAGATAGGGGATGGACCTCTAAACCGGATGTGTTGGAAGGAGATAGGGGATGGACTCCATAGATAGAGCTCATATGCTTATCTATTAATGTGTTGACAGAGCTCATATGCTTGTCATTGGAAGTGTGATAGTGCTCATATGCATATCCGTGGAAGTGATGATATAGCTTGTATGCTTATCTGTTGTTGTGTGATATAGCTAGTATGCATATCTAATATGAAATGGGAAGTGTTTGATGTGAGTTATTGTCTCATATGAGTTGTTTGGCCAGGTTCTGAGCCATGGTTGGAATTTGAGAATTGAAAGAAATTGGAAAAATGAGTTGTAACATGGACTTGTATGTCATGAAAATGTAAACTGTGATAAAGGAAAGAATCAGTGTGGACCAACTATCAACTGCTAATCTTTTAGTCATTGTTCATATTTGGTTTAGTGTATTTCTACTGGGCTGTGGCTCACCCTATATGGGAATATCATTTTCAGGTGCAGGTAGCATGCCACCTCCAAGGACATAGCTTGGGAGGCCAGAGGCAGACACACTTTGCCGTCTTATTTTTGATGTATTACATGTAAATTCAAGCCAAGGGCTTAAGGTGTAATTGAGTTAGTACTCTTTTGTTGTAACCAAGTGTTAACTTGGAAAGCTGTAAGCCTTTAGGGCATTTGCTTTTGTCGTTAACATGTAATACTTTTGTAATGAAATTCTGATAAATCGAAGAATGTGGAACCTTTACATATCAATGCATGTCTTTATTGATGGGTTTAATGTTGTTATTTTGAGGGCGTTACAACAGCTTTCCAAGTTAACACTTGGTTACAACAAAAGAGTGCTAACTCGTTTACACATTAAGCCCTTGGCTTGAATATACATGTAAAACATCAAAGAAACAAAACGCCAAAAGTCCCCCTGCGTCTAGCCTCCCAAGCTACGTCCTTGGAGGTGGCATGCTACCTGCACCTGAAAATGATATTCCCATATAGGGTGAGCCACAGCCCAGTAGAAATACACTAAACCAACCATGAACAATGACTAAAAGATTAGCAATTCATAGATGGCCAACACCGATACATCCACATAAATCACATTTTATGTCCTACGACTTGTGAGTCCAAGTTACTTTTCATTTTCCCTTTTTCAACAGATAAGCATATTAGCTCTATCATCATCTCAATAGATATGTATAAAAACTATATTCCACCTTCACAGATAAGCATATAAGCTATATCTACATTCTCAAGAGATATGTATAACAACTATATCCCACATTCACAGATAAGCATATGAGCTCTATCTTCACTTCTCTAGACAAGCATATGAGCTGTATCTACGGAGTTCATCCCCTATCTTCTCCCAACACTATCCGGTTTAGAGGTACATCCCCCATATAACGTGTAGAAACACATTGGTTCTATATACCATCATTCAATACATACAGTTAATGTATTCTATCAACCGTCAAATTCCATGACACATTCCATTGATTAGTTTTCGTTTGCCTAATCATCATGCATTGTCTACAACAATCACGACTATCCTCCACCGATAGCCCAAAGCAGTTATTTCTAAACAGAAAATAAATGCACAAGTGGATATTCAATCAACATTTCATTTCGGTGAGTGATAATTAATTCAACTACACCCTTTAACCCCATACATTCCCGATCTCGACAATTCCATTTCTTTTCCTCATTTCTCACAATTAATTATCCCAATTAATCAAACAATGTAATTTAAATAAAAAAGGAAGTTGAATAGAAAAATGACATGAATAAAAATGGAAGTTGCATAAAATTTAAAGTGTAAGTTCAATCCAGAAACCATTATACCTTAACGACCTATTTGGAAATTAAATAAAAAAGGAAGTTGAATAGAAAAGAAGCTTGAATAAAAAAAGAAGTTGAATAGAAATAAAAATGGAAGTTGCAGAAAATTAAAATTGGAAGTTCATTCAAGAAACCACTATACCTTAACGATATATTTGAAATTAAATAAAAAAGGAAGTTGAATATAAAAATAACTTGAATAAAAATGGTGGTCGAATAAAAATAAAAATGGAAGTTCAATCCAGAAACCACTATACCTTGACGATCGATTTGGAAATTAAATAAAAAAGGAAGTTGAGTAGAAAAGAAACTTGAATGAAAAAGGAAGTTGAATAAAAATAAAAATGGAAGTTGCAGAAAATTAAAAATGGAAGTTCATTCAAAAAACCAATATACCTTAACGATCTATTAGGAAATTAAATAAAAAAGAAAGTTGAATAGAAAAATAACTTGAATAAAAATGGAGGTTGAATAGTAATAAAAACGGAAGTTGCAGAAAATTAAAAATTCAAGTTCATTCAAGAAACCACTATACCTTAATGATCTATTTGGAAATTAAATTAAAAAGGAAGTTAAATAGAAAAGTAAATTGAATAAAAATGGAAGTTGAATAAAAATAAAAATGGAAGTTGCAGAAAATAAAAAATGGAAGTTCAATCCAGAAACCAGTATACCTTAACGATCTATTTGGAAATTAAATAAAAAAAAGAAGTTGAGTAGAAAAGAAACTTGAATAAAAAAGGAAGTTAAATAAAAAAAAAATGGAAGTTGCAGAAAATTAAAAATGGAAGTTCATTCAAGAAACCACTATACCTTAACGATCTATTAGGAACTTAAATAAGAAAGGAAGTTGAATTGAAAAATAACTTGAATAAAAATGAAAGTTGAATAAAAATATAAATGAAAGTTGCATAAAATTAAAAATGAAAGTTCATTAAAGAAACTACTATACCTTAACGATCTATTTTGGAAATTAAATAAAAATGGAAGTTGAGCAAAAAAGAAACTTCAATGAAAAAGGAAGTTACATAAAAATAAAAATGGAAGCTGCAGAAAATTAAAAATGAAAATTCATTCACGAAACAACTATACCTTAATGATCTATTTGGAAATTAAATAAAAAAGGAAATTGAATAGAAAAATAACTTGAATAAAAATGGAAGTTGAATAATAATAAAAACGGAAGTTGCAGAAAATGAAAAATTGAAGTTCATTCATGAAACCACTATACCTTAATGATCAATTTGGAAATAAAAAAAAAGGTCGTTAAATAGAAAAGTAAATTGAATAAAAATGGAAGTTGCATAAAAATAAAAACGGAAGTTGCAAAAAATAAAAAATAGAAGTTCAATCCTGAAACCAGTATACCGTAATGATATATTTGGAAATTAAATAAAAAAGGAAGTTGAGTAGAAAAGAAACTTGAATAAAAAAGGAAGTTAAATAAAAATAAAAATGGAGGTTGCAGAAAATTAAAAATGGAAGTTCATTCAAGAAACCAGTATACCTTAACGATCTATTAGGAACATAAATAAAAAAGGAAGTTGAATAGAAAAACAACATGAATAAAAATGGAAGTTGAATAAAAATATAAATGGAAGTTGCATAAAATTTAAAATGGAAGTTCATTACAGAAACCACTATACCTTAACGATCTATTTGGAAATTAAATAAAAAAGGAAGTTGAGTAGAAAAGAAACATGAATGAAAAAGGAAGTTATATAAAAAAAAAATGGAAGTTGCAGAAAATTAAAAATGGAAATTCATTCAAGAAACCACTATACCTTAACGATTTATTAGGAAATTAAATAAAAAAGGAAGTTGAATAGAAAAATAACTTGAATAAAAATGGAAGTTGAATAATAATAAAAACAGAAGTTGCAGAAAATTAAAAATTGAAGTTCATTCAAGAAGCTAAAATACCTTAATGATCTATTTGGAAATTAAATAAAAAACGAAGTTAAATAGAAAAGTAAATTGTATAAAAATGGAAGTTGAATAAAAATAAAAATGGAAGTTGCAGAAAATTAAAAATGGAAGTTCAATCCAGAAACCAGTATACCATAACGATCTATTTGGAAATTAAATAAAAAATGAAGTTGAGTAGAAAAGAAACTTGAATAAAAAAGGAAGTTAAATAAAAATAAAAATGGAAGTTGCAGAAAATTAAAAATGGAAGTTCATTCAAGAAACCACCATACCTTAACGATCAATTAGGAACTTAAACAAAAAAGGAAGTTGAATAGAGAAATAACTTGTACAAAAATGGAAGTTGAATAAAAATATAAATGGAAGTTGCATAAAATTAAAAATGGAAGTTCATTAAAGAAACCACTATACCTTAACGATCTATTTGGAAATTAAATAAAAAAGGAACTTTAATAGAAAAGTAAATTGAATAAAAATGGAAGTTGAATAAATATATTAATGAAAGTTGCATAAAATTAAAAAAGTAAGTTCAATCCGGAAACCACTATACCTTAACGATCTATTTGGAAATTAAATAAAACAGGAAGTCGAATAGAAAAGAAGCTTCAATAAAAAAAGCAATTGAATAGAAATAAAAATGGAAGTTCATTCAAGAAACCACTATACCTTAACGATTTAAATAAAAAAGGAAGTTCAATAGAAAAGTAAATTGAATAAAAATGGAAGCCGAATAAAAATAAAAATGGAAGTTGCAGAAAATTAAAAATGGAAGTTCTTTCAAGAAAAAACTATACCTTAACGATCTGTTTGGAAATTAAATAAAAAAGGAAGTTGAGTAGAAAAGAAACTTGAATGAAAAAGGAAATTAAATAACAATAAAAATGGAAGTTGCAGAAAATTAAAAGTGGAAGTTAATTCAAGAAACCACTATACCCTAACGATCTATTTGGAAATTAAATAAAAAAGGAAGTTGAATAGAAAAATAACTTAAATAAAAATGGAAGTTGAATAAAAATAAAAATGAAAGTCGCAGTAAATTGAAAATGGAAGTTCATTCAAGAAACCACTATACCTTCACGATCCATTTGGAAATTAAATAAAGAAGGAAGTTTAATAGAAAAGTAAATTGAATAAAAATGGAAATGAATAAAAATAAAAATGAAAGTTGCATAAAATTAAAAATGGAAGTTCAATCCAGAAACCAAAATACCTTAACGATCTATTTGGAAATTAAATAAAAAAGGAAGTTGAGTAGAAAAGAAACTTGAATGATTCAGGAAGTTAAACAAAAATAAAAATAAAAGTTCCAGAAAATTAAAAATGGAAGTTCATTGAAGAAACCACAATACCTTAACGATATATTTGGAAATTAAATAAAAAAGTAAGTTGAATAGAAAAATGATTTGAATAAAAATGGAAGCCGAATAAAAATAAAAATGGAAGTTGCAGAAAATTAAAAATGGAAGTTCATTCAAGAAACCACTATACCTTAACGATCTATTTGGAAATTAAATAAAAAAGGAAGTTGAATTGAAAAGTAAATTGAATAAAAATGGAAGCCGAATAAAAATAAAAATGGAAGTTGCAGAAATTTAAAAATGGAAGTTCATTCAAGAAACCACTATACCTTAACGATCTATTTGGAAATTAAATAAAAAAAGGAAGTTTAATAGAAAAGTAAATTGAATAAAAATGGAAGTTGAATAAAAATAAAAATGGAAGTTACAGAAAATTAAAAATGGAAGTTCAATCGAGAAACCACTATACCTTAACGATCTATTTGGAAATTAAATAAAAAAGGAAGTTGACTAGAAAAGAAACTTGATTGAAAAAGGAAGTTAAATAAAAATAAAAATGGAAGTTGCAGGAAATTAAAAATGGAAGTTCATTCAAGAAACCACTATACCATAACGATGTATTTGGAAATTAAATAAAAAAGGAAGTTGAATAGAAAAGTAACTTGAATAAAAGTGGAAGTTACTTAAAAATAAAAATGGAAGTTGAATAAAAATAAAAATGAAAGTTGCATAAAATTAAAAATGGAAGTTCATTCAAGAAACCACTATACCTTAACGATCTATTTGGAAACTAAATAAAAAAGGAAGTTGAATAGAAAAGTAACTTGAATAAAAATAGAACTTACTTAAAAATAAAAATGGAAGTTGAATAAAAATAAAAATAAAAGTTGCATAAAATTAAAAATGGAAGTTCATTCAAGAAACCACTATACCTTAACGATCTATTTGGAAATTAAATAAAAAAGGAATTTGAATAGAAAAGTAAATTGAATAAAAATGGAAGTCAAATAAAAATAAAAATATAAGTTGTAAAAAATTAAAAATGGAAGTTCACTCAAGAAACCACTATACCTTAATGATCTATTTGGAAATTAAATAAAAAATGAAGTTTAATAGAAAAGGAAATTGAATAAAAATGGAAGTTAAATAAAAATAAAAATGGAAGTTGCTGAAAATTAAAAATGGAAGTTCAATCCAGAAACCACTATACCTTAATGATCTATTTGGAAATTAAATAAAAAAGGAAGTTGAGTAGAAAAGAAACTTGATTGAAAAAGGAAGTTCAATAAAAATAAAAATGAAGGTTGCAGAAAATTAAAAATGGAAGTTAATTCAAGAAACCACTATACCTTAATGATCTATTTGGAAATTAAATAGAAAAGGAAGTTGAATAGAAAAATAACTTGAATAAAACTGGAAGTCGAGTAAAAATAAAAATGGAAGTTCATTCAAGAAACCACTATACCTTAACGATCTATTTGGAAATTAAATAAAAAAGGAAGTTGAATAGAAAAGTAAATTGAATAAAAATGGAAGTCGAATAAAAAGAAAAATGGAAGTTGCAAAAAATTAAAAATGGAAGTTCATTCAAGAAACCACTATACCTTAACGATCTATTTGGAAATTAAATAGAAAAGGAAGTTTAATAGAAAAGTAAATTGAATAAAAATGGAAGTTGAATAAAAATAAAAATGAAAGTTGTAGAAAATTAAAAATGGAAGTTCAATCCAGAAATCACTATACCTTAACGATCTATTTGGAAATTAAATAAAAAAGGAAGTTGAGTAGAAAAAAAACTTGAATAAAAAAGAAGTTAAATAAAAATAAAAATGGAAGTTGCATAAAATTGAAAATGGAAGTTCATTCAAGAAACCACTATACCTTAACGATCTATTTGGAAATTAAATAAAAAAGGAAGCTGAATAGAAAAGTAAATTGATTAAAAATAGAAGTCGAATAAAAATAAAAATGGAAGTTGCAGAAAATTAAAAGTGGAAGTTCAATCAAGAAACCACTATACGTTAACGATCTATTTGAAAATTAAATAAAAAAGGAAGTTGAATAGAAAAATAACTTGAATAAAAATTACAGCGATCCCGGTTTCCCTTTTCTTTAATTGTTGTATCCGGACTTAGGTTCCGTGGAGTTGGTTGTTGTGTATACCTTATTCACATCCTTTCTTACTTTGTATATGAGTTATAGGATGTGTTGGGCAGGTTTGTTACAGGTTGGTTGAGGTTTAGAAACCAAAACTAGTTGCCCAGATTTTGACTGTCCGCTCGAACGGGGATCCTTTTGTTGCTTGTCCGCTCGAGTGGGGGTTTTGGCACTCGTGCGGGAAAAACACCCATCTAGTATCTCCTCTGTAGTGTTGTACGCTCGAGCAGCGGTTGTGACGCTCGAGCGGGAGTTTGTGAGTGCCGCTCGAGCGGGGAGTTCGACGCTCGAGCGGGAGACCTGTCTGCGAAAGTGCTGGAAGTGTGCATCTGCCGCTCGAGCGGGAGTTTGGCCGCTCGAGCGGGGAGTGCCGCTCGAGCGGGGAGACTGGGTTAAAGCTCCGTGTTTTGACTTTTTAAATCACTTTTTCCACTTCTCTTCTCTCTCTTACTTTTCCAAAAACACCATTGTTGAGCTTCTCACACTAGAGCTCTACCTTCTCTCTAGGTATTGATCTAGTATGAGTGATTTCCTTACCTTTGGCCTTTACAAAAAAGTTGTTGATCGTCGAGGGCTATCTTTTGATCCGAAAAGTTCGTGGTTTGGAGCATTTTCGTTTCCATCATCTTCTTGGTTGGGCGTCATTCTTTGAGGTAGGGATAACCTACTCCTCACTATGGGTTTTGTCTTTAAATTTTTGCATTTTGAGATGTTGGGGTTGGGTTGGTAATGTTGTGAAAGTTTGGGACTTTTGTGTAAATTTACAAAAGTTGGGGTTTTAGCTATATAAAACCTAGATGCATGTTTGGCATGGAAAAGTGAAATTAATGTTAAAACATTAATGAAAATGGAACCTAAGGATTGTAATGTTAATTATGGAAAATGTCCTAATTACATTGGTTAATTAATTCGCATAATTAATTATGAGGAATGAGAAATTGATTTGGAAATGTATGGAATTAAAGGGTGTAGTTGGATTATTTATCACTCACCTGGTTGAAATGTTGATTATATATCCATTGTTGCATTTATTTTCTGTATAGAAATAACTGCTTTGGGCTATCGGTGGAGGATAGTCTTGATTGTTGTAGACAATGCATGATGATTAGGCAAACTGAAACTAATCACTGGAATGTGTCATTGAGTATGACGGTTGAAAGAATACATTAAATTTATGGGTTGTGTGATGATGTGTATAATTATTGTTTATATGCATTGTGTCGTGTTGGAGGAGATAGGGGATGTACTCCACGGTTTAGGGGATGATAGGGGATGAACCTCTAAACCGGATGTTGTTGGGAGAAGATAGGGGATGGACTCCATAGATAGAGCTCATATGCTTATCTAGTAATGTGTTGACATAGCTCATATGCTTGTCTTTGGAAGTGTGATAGTGCTCTTATGCATATCTATGGAAGTGATGATATAGCTTGTATGCTTATCTGTTGATGTGTTGATATAGCTAGTACGCTTATCTAATATGAATTGGGAAGAAGTTTAATATGAGTTACTGTCTCATATAAGTTGTTTGGCTAGGTTCTGAGCCATGGTTATAAATTGAGAATTGAAAAGAATTGGAAAATGGATTGTAACATGGACTTGTATGTCATGAAACCGTAAAGTGTGATAAGGGAAAGTATCAGTGTTGGCCATCTATCAATTGCTAATCTTTTCGTCATTGTTCATATTTGGTTTAGTGTATTTCTACTGGGCTGTGGCTCACCCTATATGGGAATATCATTTTCAAGTACAGGTAGCATGCCACCTCTAAGGACGTAGCTTGGGAGGCTAGAGGCGGGCAGACTTTTGTTGTTTAGTTTCTTTGACGTATTACATGTATATTCAAGCCAAGGGCTTAATGTGTAAATGAGTTAGAACTCTTTTGTTGTAACCAAGTGTTAACTTGGAAAGCTGTAAGCCTTTAGGGCATTTGCTTTTGTCGTTAACATGTAAAACTTTTTGGTAATGGAACTCTGATGAATAGAAGAATGTGGAGCTTTTATATATCAATGCATGTCTATATTGATGGGTTTAATGTTATCATTTTGAGGGCATCACAAAAATGAAAGCTGAATAAAAATGAAAATGGAAGTTCCATAAAATTAAAAATGGAAGTTCATTCAAGAAACCACTATACCTTCACGATCTATTTGGAAATTAAATAAAAAAAGGAAGTTTAATAGAAAAGTAAATTGGATAAAAATGAAAATTGAATAAAAATAAAAATGAAAGTTGCATAAAATTAAAAATGGAAGTTCAATCCAGAAACCACTATACCTTAACGATCTATTTGGAAATTAAATAAAAAAGGAAGTTGAGTAGAAAAGAAACTTGAATGAAAAAGGAAGTTAAATATAAATAAAAATAAAAGTTGCAGAAAATTAAAAATGGAAGTTCATTCAAGAAACCACTATACCTTAACGATCTATTTGGAAATTAAATAAAAAAGGAAGTGGAATAGAAAAATGAATTGAATAAAAATTGAAGTTGAAAAAAAATAAAAATGGAAGTTCAATCTAGAAACCACTATACTTTAACGATCTATTTGGAAATTAAATAAAAAAGGAAGTTTAATAGAAAAGTAAATTGAATAAAAATTGAAGTTGAATAAAAATAAAAATGGAAGTTCAATCTAGAAACCACTATACTTTAACGATCTATTTGGAAATTAAATAAAAAAGGAAGTTGAGTAGAAAAGAAACTTGATTGAAAAAGAAGTTAAATAAAAATAAAAATGGAAGTTGCAGAAAATTAAAAATGGAAGTTCATTCAAGAAACCACTATACCTTAACGATCTATTTGGAAATTAAATAAAAAAGGAAGTTTAATAGAAAAGTAAATTGAATAAAAATTGAAGTTGAATAAAAATAAAAATGGAAGTTCAATCTAGAAACCACTATACTTTAACGATCTATTTGGAAATTAAATAAAAAAGGGAGTTGAGTAGAAAAGAAACTTGATTGAAAAAGAAGTTAAATAAAAATAAAAATGGAAGTTGCAGAAAATTAAAAATGGAAGTTCATTCAAGAAACCACTATACCTTAACGATCTATTTGGAAATTAAATAAAAAAGGAAGTTGAATAGAAAAATGACATGAATAAAAATGGAAGCAGAACAAAAACAAAAATGGAAGTTGCATAAAATTAAAAATGGAAGTTCATTCAAGAAACCACTAGACCTTAACGATCTATTTGGAAATTAAATAAAAAAGGAAGTTGAATAGAAAAGTAAATTGAATAAAAGTGGAAGCCGAATAAAAATAAAAATAGAAGTTGCAGAAAATTAAAAATGGAAGTTCAATCAAGAAACCACTACACCTTAACGATCTATTTGGAAATTAAATAAAAAAGGAAGTTGAATTGAAAAGTAAATTGAATAAAAATGGAAGCCGAATAAAAATAAAATTGGAAGTTGCTGAAAATTAAAAATGGAAGTTCATTCAAGAAAGCACTATACCTTAACGATCTTTTTGGAAATTAAATAAAAAAAGGAAGTTTAATAGAAAAATAAATTGAATAAAAATGGAAGTTGAATAAAAATAAAAATGGAAGTTGCAGAAAATTAAAAATGGAAGTTCAATCTAGAAACCACTATACCTTAACGATCTATTTGGAAATTAAATAAAAAAGGAAGTTGAGTAGAAAAGAAACTTGATTGAAAAAGGAAGTTAAATAAAAATAAAAATGGAAGTTGCAGAAAATTAAAAATGAAGTTCATTCAAGAAACCACTATACCTTAACGATTTATTTGGAAATTAAAAAAAAAATGGAAGTTGCACAGAAAAATAATTTGAATAAAAGTGGAAGTCGAATAAAAACAAAATTGGAAGTTAAAGAAAATAAGAAATGGAAGTTCATTAAAGAAACCACTATACCATGACAATTTATTTGGAAATTAAATAAAAAAGGATGTTTAATAGAAAAGTAAATTGAATAAAAATGGAAGTTGAATAAAAATAAAAATGGAAGTTGCAGAAAATTAAAAATGCAAGTTCATTCAAGAAACCACTATACCTTAACGATCTATTTGGAAATTAAATAAAAAAGGAAGTTGAATAGAAAAATAACTTGAATAAAAATGGAAGTTGAATAAAAATAAAAATGGAAGTTGCAGTAAATTAAAAATGGAAGTTCATTAAAGAAACCACTATACCATCATGATCTATTTGGAAATTAAATGAAAAAGGAAGTTTAATAGAAAGGTAAATTGAATAAAAATGGAAATTGATTAAAAATAAAAATGAAAGTTGCATAAAATTAAAAATGGAAGTTCAATCCAGAAACCACTATACCTTAACGATCTATTTGGAAATTAAGTAAAAGAGGAAGTTGAGTAGAAAAGAAACTTGAACGAAAAAGGAAGTTAAATAAAAATAAAAATTAAAGTTGCAGAAAATTAAAAATGGAAGTTCATTCAAGAAACCACTATACCTTAACGATCTATTTGGAAATTAAATAAAAAAGGAAGTTTAATAGAAAAGTAAATTGAATTAAAATGGAAGTTGAATAAATATAAAAATGAAAGTTGCATAAAATTATAAATGGAAGTTCAATCCAGAAACCAGTATACCTTAACGATCTATTTGGAAATTAAATAAAAAAGGAAGTTCCATAAAATTAAAAATGAAAGTTCATTAAAGAAACCACTATACCTTAATGATCTATTTGAAAATTAAATAAAAAAAGGAAGTTCAATAGAAAAGTAAATTGAATAAAAATGGAAGTTGAATAAAAATAAAAGTGACAGTTGCATAAAATTAAAAATGAAAGTTCAATGCAGAAACCACTATACCTTAAAGATGTATTTGGAAATTAAATAAAAAGGAAGTTGAACAGAAAAGAAACTTGAATAAAAAAAGAAGTTGAATAGAAATAAAAATGGACGTTGCAGAAAATTAAAATTGGAAGTTCATTCAAGAAACCACTATACCTTAACGATCTATTTGGAAATTAAATAAAAAAGGAAGTTGAACAGAGAAGAAACATGAATAAAAAAAGAAGTTGAATAAAAATGAAAAAGGAAGTTGCAGAAAATTAAAATTGGAAGTTCATTCAAGAAACCAGTATACCTTAACGATCTATTTGGAAATTAAATAAAAAGGGAAGTTGAATAGAAAAGAAACTTGAATAAAAAAAGTAGTTGAATAGAAATAAAAATGGAAGTTGCAGAAAATTAAAATTGGAAGTTCATTCAAGAAACCACTATACCTTAACGTTCTTTTTGGAAATTAAATAAAAATGGAAGTTGAATAGAAAAATAACTTGAATAAAAATGAAAGTTGAATAAAAATAAAAATGAAAGTTGCACAAAATTAAAAATGGAAGTTCAATAGAGAAACCACTATACCTTAACGATCTATTTGGAAATTAAACAAAAAAGGAAGTTGAGTAGAAAAGAAACTTGATTGAAAAAGGAAGGTCAATAAAAATAAAAATGGAAGTTGCAGAAAATTAAAAATGGAAGTTCATTAAAGAAACCGCTATACCTTAACAATCTATTTGGAAATTAAAAAAAAAAGGAAGTTTAATAGAAATCTAAATTGAATAAAAATGTAAGTTGAATAAAAATAAAAATGAAAGCTGCACAAAATTAAAAATGGAAGTTCAATCCAGAAACCACTATACCTTAACGACCTATTTGGAAATTAAACAAAAAAGGAAGTTGAGTAGAAAAGAAACCTGATTGAAAAAGGAAGGTCAATAAAAATAAAAATTGAAGTTCATTCAAGAAACCACCATACCTTAACGATCTATTTGGAAATTAAAAAAAAAAGGAAGTTGAATTGAAAAATAACTTGAATAAAAATGGAAGTCGAATAAAAATAAAAATGGAAGTTGCAGAAAATTAAAAATGGAAGTTCATTAAAGAAACCGCTATACCTTAACAATTTATTTGGAAATTAAAAAAAAAAAAGGAAGTTTAATGGAAAAGTAAAGTGAATAAAAATTGAAGTTGAAAAAAAATAAAAATGACAGTTGCATAAAATTATAAATGGAAGTTCAATCCAGAAACCAGTATACCTTAACGATCTATTTGGAAATTAAATAAAAAAGGAAGTTTAATAGAAAAGTAAATTGAATAAAATTGAAAGGTGAATAAAAATTAAAATGGAAGTTCCATAAAATTAAAAATGGAAGTTCATTAAAGAAACCACTATACCTTAACGATCTATTAGGAAATTAAATAAAAAAGGAAATTCAATAGAAAAGTAAATTGAATAAAAATGGAAGTTGAATAAAAATAAAAGTGAAAGTTGCATAAAATTAAAAATGGAAGTTCAATGCAGAAACCACTATACCTTAACGATGTATTTGGAAATTAAATAAAAAAGGAAGTTGAATAGAAAAGAAACTTGAATAAAAAAAGAAGTTGAATAGAAATAAAAATGGAAGTTGCAGAAAATTAAAATTGGAAGTTCATTCAAGAAACCACTATACCTTAACGATCTATTTGGAAATTAAATAAAAAAGGAAGTTGAATAGAAAACAAACTTAAATAAAAAAAGAAGTTGGATAGAAATAAAAATGGAAGTTGCCGAAAATGAAAATTGGAAGTTCATTCAAGAAACCACTATACCTCAACGATCTATTTGGAAATTAAATAAAAAGGGAAGTTGAATAGAAAAGAAACTTGAATAAAAAATGAAGTTGAATAGAAATAAAAATGGAAGTTGCAAAAAATTAAAATTGGAAGTTCATTCAAGAAACAACTATACCTTAACGTTCCATTTGGAAATTAAATAAAAAAGGAAGTTGAATAGAAAAATAACTTGAATAAAAATGTAAGTTGAATAAAAATAAAAATGAAAGTTGCACAAAATTGAAAATGGAAGTTCAATAAAGAAACCACTATGCCTTAACGATCTATTTGGAAATTAAATAAGAAAGAAGTTGAATTGAAAAGAAACTTGATTGAAAAAGGATGTTAAATAAAAATAAAAATGGAAGTTTATTCAAGAAACCACTATACCTTAACGATCTATTTGGAAATTAAATAAAAAAAGAAGTTGAATAGAAAAATAACTTGATTAAAAATGGAAGTCGAATAAAAATAAAAATGGAAGTTGCAGAAAATTAAAAATGGAAGTTCATTAAAGAAATCGCTATACCTTAACAATCTCTTTGGGAATTAAAAAAAAAAGGAAGTTTAATAGAAAAGTAAATTGAATAAAAATGTAAGTTGAATAAAAATAAAAATGAAAGTTGCACAAAATTAAAAGGGAAGTTCAATCCAGAAACCACTATACCTTAACGATCTATTTGGAAATTAAACAAAAAAGGAAGTTGAGTAGAAAAGAAACTTGATTGAAAATGTAAGGTCAATAAAAATAAAAATGGAAGTTGCAGAAAATTAAAAATGAAAGTTCATTCAAGAAATCACTATACCTTAACGATCTATTTGGAAATTAAAGAAAAAAGGAAGTTGAATAGAAAAATAAATTGAATAAAAATGGAAGTCGAATAAAAATAAAAATGGAAGTTGCAGAAAATTAAAAATGGAAGTTCATTAAAGAAACCGCTATACCTTAACAATTTATTTGGAAATTAACAAAAAAAAAGGAAGTTTAATAGAAAAGTATATTGAATAAAAATTGAAGTGGAAAAAAAATAAAAATGACAGTTGCATAAAATTATAAATGGAAGTTCAATCCAGAAACCAGTATACCTTAACGATCTATTTGGAAATTAAATAAAAAAAGAAGTTTAATAGAAAAGTAAATTGAATAAAATTGAAAGGTGAATAAAAATTAAAATGGAAGTTCCATAAAATTAAAAATGGAAGTTCATTAAAGAAACCACTATACCTTAACGATCTATTTGGAAATTAAATACAAAAGGAAATTCAATAGAAAAGTAAATTGAATAAAAATGGAAGTTGAATAAAAATAAAAGTGAAAGTTGCTTAAAATTAAAAATGGAAGTTCAATGCAGAAACCACTATACCTTAACGATGTATTTGGAAATTAAATAAAAAAGGAAGTTGAATAGAAAAGAAACTTGAATAAAAAAAGAAGTTGAATAGAAATAAAAATGGAAGTTGCAGAAAATTAAAATTGGAAGTTCATTCAAGAAACCACTATACCTTAACGATCTATTTGGAAATTAAATAAAAAAGGAAGTTTAATAGAAAGGTAAATTGAATAAAAATGGAAATTGATTAAAAATAAAAATGAAAGTTGCACAAAATTGAAAATGGAAGTTCAATCCAGAAACCACTATACCTTAACGATCTATTTGGAAATTAAGTAAAAGAGGAAGTTGAGTAGAAAAGAAACTTGAATGAAAAAGGAAGTTAAATAAAAATAAAAATTAAAGTTGCAGAAAATTAAAAATGGAAGTTCATTCAAGAAACCACTATACCTTAACGATCTATTTGGAAATTAAATAAAAAAGGAAGTTTAATAGAAAAGTAAATTGAATTAAAATGGAAGTTGAATAAATATAAAAATGAAAGTTGCATAAAATTATAAATGGAAGTTCAATCCAGAAACCAGTATACCTTAACAATCTATTTGGGAATTAAAAAAAAAAAGGAAGTTTAATAGAAAAGTAAATTGAATAAAAATGTAAGTTGAATAAAAATAAAAATGAAAGTTGCACAAAATTAAAAAGGGAAGTTCAATCCAGAAACCACTATACCTGAACGATCTATTTGGAAATTAAACAAAAGAGGAAGTTGAGTAGAAAAGAAACTTGATTGAAAACGTAAGGTCAATAAAAATAAAAATGGAAGTTGCAGAAAATTAAAAATGGAAGTTCATTCAAGAAATCACTATACCTTAACGATCTATTTGGAAATTAAATAAAAAAAGAAGTTGAATAGAAAAATAACTTGAATAAAAATGGAAGTCGAATAAAAATTAAAATGGAAGTTGCAGAAAATTAAAAATAGAAGTTCATTAAAGAAACCGCTATACCTTAACAATTTATTTGGAAATTAAAAAAAAAAGGAAGTTTAATAGAAAAGTAAATTGAATAAAAATTGAAGTTGAATAAAAATAAAAATGACAGTTGCACAAAATTAAAAATGGAAGTTCAATCCAGAAACCAGTGTACCTTAACCATCTATTTGGAAATTAAATAAAAAAGGAAGTTGAGTAGAAAAGAAACATGATGGAAAAAGGAAGTTAAATAAAAATAAAAATGGAAGTTGCAGAAAATTAAAAATGGAAGTTGATTCAAGAAACCACTATACCTTAACGATCTATTTGATAATTAAATAAAAGAGGAAGTTGAATAGAAAAATGGCTTGAATAAAAATGGAAGTTGAATAAAAACAAAAATGGAAGTCGCAGTAAATTAAAAATGGAAGTTCATTAAATAAACCACTATACCATCACGATCTATTTGAAAATTAAATAAAAAAGGAAGTTTAATAGAATGGTAAATTGAATAAAAATAAAAATGAAAGTTGCGTAAAATTAAAAATGGAAGTTCAATCCAGAAACCACTATACCTTAACGATCTATTTGGAAATTAAGTAAAAAAGGAAGTTGAGTAGAAAAGAAACTTGAATGAAAAAGGAAGTTAAACAAAAATAAAAATGAAAGTTGCAGAAAATTAAAAATGAAAGTTCATTCAAGAAACCACTATACCTTAACGATCTATTTAGAATTTAAATAAAAAAGAAAGTTTAATAAAAAAGTAAATTGAATAAAAATGGAAGTTGAATAAATATAAAAATGAAAGTTGCATAAAATTAAAAATGGAAGTTCAATCCAGAAACCAGTATACCTTAACGATCTATTTGGAAATTAAATAAAAAAGGAAGTTTAATAGAAAAGTAAATTGAATAAAAATGGAAGGTGAATAAAAATTAAAATAGAAGTTCCATAAAATTAAAATTGGAAGTTCATTAAAGAAACCACTATACCTTAACGATCTATTTGGAAATTAAATAAAAAAGGAAGTTCAATAGAAAAGTAAATTGAATAAAAATGAAAGTTGAATAAAAATAAAAGTGAAAGTTGCATAAAATTAAAAATGGAAGATCAATGCAGAAACCACTATACCTTAACAATGTATTTGGAAATTAAATAAAAAAGGAAGTTGAATAGAAAAGAAACTTGAATAAAAAAAGAAGTTGAATAGAAATAAAAATGGAAGTTGCAGAAAATTTAAATTGGAAGTTCATTCAAGAAACCACTATATCTTAACGATCTATTTGAAATTAAATAAAAATGGAAGTTGAATAGAAAAATAACTTGAATAAAAATGTAAGTTGAATAAAAATAAAAATGAAGGTTGCACAAAAATAAAAATGGAAGTTCAATCCAGAAACCACTATACCTTAACGATCTATTTGGAAATTAAATAAGAAAGGAAGTTGAGTAGAAAATAAACTTGATTGAAAGAGGAAGTTAAATAAAAATAAAAATTGAAGTTGCAGAAAATTAAAAATAGAAGTTCATTCAGGAAACCACTATACTGTAACGATCTATTTGGAAATTAAATAAAAAAAGGAAGTTGAATAGAAAAATAACTTGATTAAAAATGGAAGTCGAATAAAAATAAAAATGGAAGTTGCAGAAAATTAAAAATGGAAGTTCATTAAAGAAAGGAAAATTTACTCATAAGTCCTAGTTTTTGAAACGTTGAACCATTTAGTCCTAAAAGTTTTCTTATGCTCCATTTAGTCCCATTTTTACATCAGCATGATGTGAATGATGTAAATGATCTGATGTTTCATTCTATAATTTCAAAATTTATTGAAATCTGTTGAACATTAGATGTTTTTCATCCTATATTTTCAAACATTATTGAAATTTGATGAATATTAGATGTTTGAAATCCAATGTTTGTAACATGACTCTGATGTTATTAACATTGTATCTGATGTTATTAACATTGTAATGGGACCTTTCAGTCTATAAGAAAACTTTTAGGACTAAACAGTGCATAAGTTATTAATTTGGGATTTATTGGTGCATCCCCCTTAAAGAAACCGCTATACCTTAACAATCTATTTGGAAATTAAAAAAAAAAAAGGAAGTTCAATAGAAAAGTAAATTGAATAAAAGTGTAAGTTGAATAAAAATAAAAATGAAAATTGCACAAAATTAAAAATGGAAGTTCAATCCTGAAACCACTATACCTTAACGATCTATTTAGAAATTAAACAAAAAAGGAAGTTGAGTAGAAAAGAAACTTGATTGGAAAAGGAAGTTAAATAAAAATAAAAATGGAAGTTGCAGAAAATTAAAAGTGGAACTTCATTCAAGAAACCACTATACCTTTACGATCTATTTGGAAATTAAATAAAAAAAGAAGTTGAATAGAAAAATAACTTGAATAAAAATGGAAGTTGAATAAAAATAAGAATGGAAGTCGCAGGAAATTAAAAATGGAAGTTCATTCAAGAAACCACTATACCTTCACGATCTATTTGGAAATTAAATAAAAAAGGAAGTTTAATAGAAAAGTAAATTGCATAAAAATGAAAATTGAATAAAAATAAAAATGAAAGTCGCATAAAACTAAAAATCGAAGTTCAATCCAAAAACCACTATACCTTAACGGTCTATTTGGAAATTAAATAAAAAAGGAAGTTGAGTAGAAAAGAAACTTGAATGAAAAATGAAGTTAAATAAAAATAAAAATGAAAGATGCAGAAAATGAAAAATGGAAGTTCATTCAAGAAACCACTATACCTTAACGATCTATTTGGAAATTAAATAAAAATGGAAGTTTAATAGAAAAGTAAATTGAATAAAAATGGAAGTTGAATAAAAATACAAATGAAAGTTGCATAAAATTAAAAACGGAAGTTCATTCCAGAAACCAGTATACCTTAACGATCTATTTGGAAATTAAATTAAAAAGGAAGTTTAATAGAAAAGTAAATTGAATAAAAATAAAAATGGAAGCTCCATAAAATTAAAAATGGAAATTGATTAAAGAAACCACTATACCTCAACGATCTATTTGGAAATTAAATAAAAAAGGAAGTTCAATAGGAAAGTAAATTGAATAAAAATGGAAGTTGAATAAAAATAAAAGTGAAAGTTGCATAAAAATAAAAATGGAAGTTCAATGCAAAAACCACTATACCTTAACGATCTGTTTGGAAATTAAATAAAAACGGAAATTGAATAGAAAAGAACGTTGAATAAAAAATGAAGTTGAATTGAAATAAAAATGGAAGTTGCTGAAAATTAAAATTGGAAGTTCATTCAAGAAACCACTATACCTTAACGATCTATTTGGAAATTAAATAAAAAAGGAAGTTGAATAGAAAAATAACTTGAATAAAAATAAAAATGGAAGTTGCAGAAAATTAAAAATGGAAGTTCATTCAAGAAACCAATATACCTTAACGATCTATTTGGAAATTAAATAAAAAAGGAAGTTGAATAGAAAAGCAACTTGAACAGAAATGGAAGTTACTTAAAAATAAAAATAGAAGTTGAATAAAAATGAAAATGAAAGTTGCATAAAATTAAAAATGGACGTTCAATCCAGAAACCACTATACCTTAACGACCTATTTGGAATTAAATAAAAAAGGAGGTTGAATTGAAAAGTAAATTGAATAAAAATGGAAGCCGAATAAAAATAAAAATGGAAGTTGCAGAAAATTAAAAATGGAAGTTCATTCAAGAAACCACTATACCTTAACGATCTATTTGGAAATTAAATAAAAAAAGGAAGTGTAATAGAAAAGTAAATTGAATAAAAATGAAAGTTGAATAAAAATAAAAATGGAAGTTGCACAAAATTAAAAATGGAAGTTCAATCCTGAAACCACTATACCTTAACGATCTATTTAGAAATTAAACAAAAAAGGAAGTTGAGTAGAAAAGAAACTTGATTGGAAAAGGAAGTTAAATAAAAATAAAAATGGAAGTTGCAGAAAATTAAAAGTGGAACTTCATTCAAGAAACCACTATACCTTTACGATCTATTTGGAAATTAAATAAAAAAAGAAGTTGAATAGAAAAATAACTTGAATAAAAATGGAAGTTGAATAAAAATAAGAATGGAAGTCGCAGGAAATTAATAATGGAAGTTCATTCAAGAAACCACTATACCTTCACGATCTATTTGGAAATTAAATAAAAAAGGAAGTTTAATAGAAAAGTAAATTGCATAAAAATGAAAATTGAATAAAAATAAAAATGAAAGTCGCATAAAACTAAAAATCGAAGTTCAATCCAAAAACCACTATACCTTAACGGTCTATCTGGAAATTAAATAAAAAAGGAAGTTGAGTAGAAAAGAAACTTGAATGAAAAATGAAGTTAAATAAAAATAAAAATGAAAGATGCAGAAAATGAAAAATGGAAGTTCATTCAAGAAACCACTATACCTTAACGATCTATTTGGAAATTAAATAAAAAAGGAAGTTTAATAGAAAAGTAAATTGAATAAAAATGGAAGTTGAATAAAAATACAAATGAAAGTTGCATAAAATTAAAAACGGAAGTTCATTCCAGAAACCAGTATACCTTAACGATCTATTTGGAAATTAAATTAAAAAGGAAGTTTAATAGAAAAGTAAATTGAATAAAAATAAAAATGGAAGCTCCATAAAATTAAAAATGGAAATTGATTAAAGAAACCACTATACCTCAACGATCTATTTGGAAATTAAATAAAAAAGGAAGTTCAATAGGAAAGTAAATTGAATAAAAATGGAAGTTAAATAAAAATAAAAGTGAAAGTTGCATAAAAATAAAAAAGGAAGTTCAATGCAAAAACCACTATACCTTAACGATCTGTTTGAAAATTAAATAAAAACGGAAATTGAATAGAAAAGAACATTGAATAAAAAATGAAGTTGAATCGAAATAAAAATGGAAGTTGCTGAAAATTAAAATTGGAAGTTCATTCAAGAAACCACTATACCTTAACGATCTATTTGGAAATTAAATAAAAAAGGAAGTTGAATAGAAAAATAACTTGAATAAAAATAAAAATGGAAGTTGCAGAAAATTAAAAATGGAAGTTCATTCAAGAAACCAATATACCTTAACGATCTATTTGGAAATTAAATAAAAAAGGAAGTTGAATAGAAAAGCAACTTGAACAGAAATGGAAGTTACTTAAAAATAAAAATAGAAGTTGAATAAAAATGAAAATGAAAGTTGCATAAAATTAAAAATGGACGTTCAATCCAGAAACCACTATACCTTAACGACCTATTTGGAATTAATTAAAAAAGGAGGTTGAATTGAAAAGTAAATTGAATAAAAATGGAAGCCGAATAAAAATAAAAATGGAAGTTGCAGAAAATTAAAAATGGAAGTTCATTCAAGAAACCACTATACCTTAACGATCTATTTGGAAATTAAATAAAAAAAGGAAGTGTAATAGAAAAGTAAATTGAATAAAAATGAAAGTTGAATAAAAATAAAAATGGAAGTTGCAGAAAATAAAAAATGGAAGTTCAATCTAGAAACCACTATACCTTAACGATCTATTTGGAAATTAAATAAAAAAGGAAGTTGAGTAGAAAAGAAACTGGATTGAAAAAGGAAGTTAAACAAAAATAAAAATGGAAGTTGCAGAAAATTAAAAATGAAAGTTCATTAAAGAAACCACTATACCATAACGATCTATTTGGAAATTAAATAAAAAAGGAAGTTTAATAGAAAAGTAAATTGAATAAAAATGGAAGTTGAATAAAAATACAAATGAAAGTTGCATAAAATTAAAAACGGAAGTTCATTCCAGAAACCAGTATACCTTAACGATCTATTTGGAAAAGAAATAAAAAAGGAAGTTTAATAGAAAAGTAAATTGAATAAAAATGGAAGGCGATTAAAAATAAAAATGGAAGTTCCACAAAATTAAAAATGGAAGTTCATTAAAGTAACCACTATACCTTAACGATCTATTTGGAAATTAAATAAAAAAGGAAGATCAATAGAAAAGTAAATTGAATAACAATGGAAGTTGAATAAAAATAAAAGTGAAAATTGCATAAAATTAAAAATGGAAGTTCAATGCAAAAACCACTATACCTTAACGATCTGTTTGGAAATTAAATAAAAACGGAAATTGAATAGAAAAGAAACTTGAAAAAAAAAAAAGTTGAATAGAAATAAAAATGGAAGTTGCAGAAAATTAAAATTGGAAGTTCATTCAAGAAACCACTATACCTTAACGATCTACTTGGAAATTAAATAAAAAAGGAAGTTGAATAGAAAAATAACATGAATAAAAATAAAAATGGAAGTTGCAGAAAATTAAAAATGGAAGTTCAATCAAGAAACCAATATACCTTAACGATCTATTTGGAAATTAAATAAAAAGGGAAGTTGAATAGAAAAGCAACTTGAACAGAAATGGAAGTTACTTAAAAATAAAAATGGAAGTTGAATTAAAATGAAAATGAAATTTGCATAAAATTAAAAATGGAAGTTCATTCAAGAAACCACTATACCTTAACAATCTATTTGGAATTAAATAAAAAAGGAAGTTGAATTGAAAAGTAAATTGAATAAAAATGGAAGCTGAATAAAAAAAAAAATGGAAGTTGCAGAAAATTAAAAATGAAATTTCATTCAAGAAACCACTATACCTTAACGATCTATTTGGAAATTAAATAAAAAAGGAAGTGTAATAGAAAAGTGAATTGAATAAAAATGAAAGTTGAATAAAAATAAAAATGGAAGTTGCAGAAAATTAAAAATGGAAGTTCAATCTAGAAACCACTATATTTTAAAGATCTATTTGGAAATTAAATAAAAAAGGAAGTTGAGTAGAAAAGAAACTGGATTGAAAAAGAAAGTTAAATAAAAATAAAAATGGAAGTTGCAGAAAATTAAAAATGGAAGTTCATTCAAGAAACCACTATACCTTAACGATCTATTTGGAAATTAAATAAAAAAGAAAGTTGAATTGAAAAATAACTTGAATCAAAATGGAAGTGGAATAAAAATAAAAATGGAAGTCGCTGCAAATTAAAAATGGAAGTTCATTAAAGAAACCACTATACCATCACGATCTATTTGGAAATTAAATAAAAAAGGAAGCATAATAGAATGGTAAATTGAATAAAAATGGAAATTGAATAAAACTAAAAATGAAAGCTGTATCAAATTGAAAATGGAAGTTCAATCCAGAAACCACTGTACCTTAAAGATCTATTTGGAAATTAAGTAAAAAAGGAAGTTGAGCAGAAAAGAAACTTGAATGAAAAAGAAAGTTAAATAAAAATAAAAATGAAAGTTGCAGAAAATTAAAAATGAAAGTTCATTCAAGAAACCACTATACCTTAACGATCAATTTGGAAATTAAATAAAAAAGAAAGTTTAACAGAAAAGTAAATTGAATAAAAATGGAAGTTGAATAAAAATAAAAATGAAAGTTGCATAAAATTAAAAATGGAAGTTCAATCCAGAAACCAGTATACCTTAACGATGTATTTGGAAATTAAATGAAAAAGGAAGTTGAATAGAAAAGAAACTTCAATAAAAAAAAGAAGTTCAATAGAAAAAAAAATGGAAGTTGCAAAAAATTAAAATTGGAAGTTCATTCAAGAAACCACTGTACCTTAACGACCTATTTGGAAATTAAATTAAAATGGATGTTGAAAAGAAAAGAAACTTGAATAAAAAAAGAAGTTGAATAGAAATAAAAATGGAAGTTGCAGAAAATTAAAATTGGAAGTTCATTCAAGAAACCACTATACCTTAACGATCTATTTGGAAATTAAATAAAAAAGGAAGTTGAATAGAAAAGAAACTTGAATAAAAAAAGATGTTGAAAAGAAATAAAAATGGAAGTTGCAGAAAATTAAAATTGGAAGTTCATTCAAGAAACCACTACACCTTCTATTTGGAAATAAAATAAAAAAGGAAGTTGAATAGAAAAATGACATGAATAAAAATGGAAGTTGAATAAAAATAAAAATGGAAGTTGCATAAAATTTAAAATGTAAGTTCAATCCAGAAACCACTATACCTTAACGATCTATTTGGAAATTAAATAAAAAAGGAAGTTGAATAGAAAAATGACATGAATAAAAATGGAAGTTGAATAAAAATAAAAATGGAAGTTGCATAAAATTTAAAATGTAAGTTCAATCCAGAAACCATTATACCTTAACGATCTTTTTGGAAATTAAATAAAAAAGGAAGTTGAATAGAAAAGAAATAAAAATGGAAGTTGCAGAAAATTAAAATTGGAAGTTCATTCAAGAAACCACTACACCTTCTATTTGGAAATTAAATAAAAAAGGAAGTTGAATAGAAAAATAACTTGAATAAAAATGAAAGTTGAATAAAAATAAAAATGAAAGTTGCAGAAAATTAAAAATGGAAGTTCATTCAAGAAACAACTATACCTTAACGATCAATTTGGAAATTAAATAAAAAAGGAAGTTGAGTTGAAAAGAAACTTGAATAAAAAAGGAAGTTAAATAAAAATAAAAATGGAAGTTGCAGAAAATTAAAATGGGAGTTCATTCAAGAAACCACTATACCTTAACGATCTATTTGGAAATTATATAAAAAAAGGAAGTTGAATAAAAATGGAAGTAACTTAAAAATAAAAATGGAAGTTGAATAAAAATAAAAATGAAAGTTGCATAAAATTAAAAATGGAAGTTCATTCAAGAAACCACTATACCTTAACGACCTATTTGGAAATTAAATAAAAAAGGAAGTTGAATAGAAAAGTAAATTGAATAAAAATGGAAGTCGAAAAAAAATAAAAATGGAAGTCGCAGAAAATTAAAAATGGAAGTTTATTCAAGAAACCACTATTCCTTAACAATCTATTTGGAAATTAAATAAAAAATGAGGTTTAATAGAAAAGTAAATTGAATAAAAATGGAAGTTGCATAATAATAAAAATGGAAGTTGCAGAAAATTAAAAATCGAAGTTCAATCCAGAAACCAATATACCTTAACGATCTATTTGGAAATTAAATAAAAAAGGAAGTTGAGTAGAAAAGAAACTTGAATAAAAAAGGAAGTTAAATAAAAATAAAAATGGAAGTTGAAGAAAATTAAAAATGGAAGTTCATTCAAGAAACCACTATACCTTAAAGATCTATTTGGAAATTAAATACAAAAAAAAGTTGAATAGTAAAATAACTTGTATAAAAATGGAAGCTGAATAAAAATAAAAATGAAAGTTCCACAAAATTAAAAATGGAAGTACATTAAAGAAACCACTATACCTTAACGATCTATTTCGAAATTAAAAAAAAAAAGGGAAGTTTAATAGAAAAGTAAATTCAATAAAAATGGATGTTGAATAAAAATAAAAGTGAAAGTTGCATAAAATTAAAATTGGAAGTTCAATCTAGAAACCAGTATACCTTAACGATCTATTTTGAAATTAAATAAAAAAGGAAGTTGAATAGAAAAGAAACTTGATTAAAAAAAGTAGTTGAATATAAATAAAAATAGAAGTTGCAGAAAATTAAAATTGGAAGTTAATTCAACAAACCAGTATACCTTAACGATCTATTTGGAAATTAAATAAAAAAGGAAGTTGAATAGAAAAATAACTAGAATAAAAATGGTAGTCGAGTAAAAATAAAAATGGAAGTTCATTCAATAAACCACTATACCTTAACGTTCTATTTGGAAATCAAACAAAAAAAGAAGTTGAATAGAAAAGTAACTTGAATAAAAATGGAAGTTACTTAAAAATAAAAGTGGAAGTTGAATAAAAATAAAAATGAAAGTTGCATAAAATTAAAAATGGAAGTTCATTCAAGAAACCACTATCCCTTAACGATCTATTTGAAAATTAAATAAAAAAA
The DNA here is from genome assembly GCF_055761805.1 of Camellia sinensis. NCBI lineage: Eukaryota > Viridiplantae > Streptophyta > Magnoliopsida > Ericales > Theaceae > Camellia > Camellia sinensis. Next base: position 6,249,206 of record NC_138962.1, on the reverse strand, counting down.
AGGAAGTTGAATAGAAAAGTAAATTGAATAAAAATGGAAGCGGAATGAAAATAAAAATGGAAGTTCATTCAAGAAACGACTATACCTTAACGATCTATTTGAAAATTAAATAAAAAATGAAGTTCAATAGAAAAATAACTTGAATAATAATGGAAGTCGAATAAAAATAAAAATTGAAGTTGCAGAAAATTAAAAATGGCAGTTCATTAAAGAAACCACTGTACCTTAACAATCTATTTTGAAATTAAATAAAAACGGAAGTTTAATTGAAAAGTAAATTGAATAAAAATGGAAGTTGACTAAAAATAAAAATGAAAGTTGAAAAAAATTAAAAATGGAAGTTCAATCCAGAAACCACTATACCTTAACGATCTATTTGGAAATTAAATAAAAAAGAAAGTTGAGTAGAAAAGAAACTTGATTGAAAAAGGAAGTTAAATAAAAATAAAAATGGAAGTTGCAGAAAATTAAAAATGGAAGTTCATTCAAAAAACCACTATACCTTAACGATCTATTTGGAAATTAAATAAAAAAGGAAGTTGAATAGAAAAATAACTTTAATCAAAATGGAAGTTGAATAAAAATAAAAAAGGAAGTCGCCGTAAATTAAAAATGGAAGTTCATTCAAGAAAACACTATACCTTCACGATCTACTTGGAAATTAAATAAAAAAAGAAGTTTAATAGAAAAGTAAATTGAAAAAAAATGGAAATTGAATAAAAATAAAAGAAAAAGTTGCATAAAATTAAAAATGGAAGTTCAATAAAAATGGAAGCTGAATAAGAACAAAAATGGAAGTTGCATAAAATTTAAAATTGAAGTTCATTGAAGAAACCACTATACCTTAACGATCTGTTTGGAAATTAAATAAAAAGGGAAGTTGAATAGAAAAGCAAATTGAATAAAAATGGAAGTCGAATAAAAATAAAAATGGAAGTTGCAGAAAATTAAAAATGGAATTTCATTCAAGAAACCACTATACCTTAGCGATCTATTTGGAAATTAAATAAAAAAGGAAGTTGAATAAAAATTAAAATGGAAGTTGCAGAAAATTAAAAATGGAAGTTCAATCCAGAAACCATTCTACCTTAACGATCTATTTGGAAATTAAATAAAAAAGGAAGTTGACTAGAAAAGAAACTTGAATAAAAAAGGAAGTTAAATAAAAATAAAAATTGAAATTGCAGAAAATTAAAAATGGAAGTTCATTCAAGAAACCACTATACCTTAACGATCTATTTAGAAATTAAATAAAAAAGGAAGTAGAATAGAAAAATAACTTGTATAAAAATGGAAGATGAAAGAAAATAAAAATGAAATTTGCATAAAATTAAAAATGGAAGTTCATTCAAGAAACCACTATACCTTAACGATCTATTTGAAAATTAAATAAAATTGGAAGTCGAATATAAAAGTAAATGGAATAAAAATGGAAGTAGAATAAAAATAAAAATGGAAGTTGCAGAAAATTAAAAATGGAAGTTCATTCAAGAAACCACTATGCCTCAACGATCTATTTGGAGATTAAATAAAAAAGGAAGTTGAATAGAAACGTAAATTGACTAAAAATGGAAGTTGCATAAAATTAAAAATGGAAGTTGCAGAAAATTAAAAATGGAAGTTCAATCCAGAAACCACTATAACTTAACGATCTATTTGAAAATTAAATAAAAAAGGAAGTTAAATAAAAATATAACTGGAAGTTGCAGAAAATTAAAATGGGAGTTCATTCAAGAAACCACTATATCTTAACGATCTATTTGGAAATTAAATAAAAACGGAAGTTGAATAAAAATTAAAGTAACTTAAAAATAAAAATGAAAGTTGAATAAAAATAAAAATGAAAGTTGCATAAAATTAAAAATGGAAGTTCATTCAAGAAACCACTATACCTTAACGATCTATTTGGAAATTAAATAAAAAAGGAAGTTGAATAGAAAAGTAACTTGAATAAAAATGGAAGTTACTTAAACGTAAAAATGGAAGCTGAATAAAAATAAAAATGAAAGTTCCACAAAATTAAAAATGGAAGTTCATTAAAGAAACCACTATACCTTAACGATCTATTTGGAAATTTTTTTTTAAAAAAAGGAAGTTTAATAGAAAAGTAATTTCAATAACAATGGAAGTTGAATAAAAATAAAAGTGAAAGTTGCATAAAATTAAAAATGGAAGTTCATTCTAGAAACCAGTATACCTTAACGATCTATTTTGAAATTAAATAAAAAAGGAAGTTGAATAGAAAAGAAACTTGAATAAAAAAAGAAGTTGAATAGAAATAAAAATAGAAGTTTTAGAAAATTAAAATTGGAAGTTAATTCAAGAAACCAGTATAACTTAACGATCTATTCGGAAATTAAATAAAAAAGGAAGTTGAATAGAAAAATAACTTGAATAAAAATGGTAGCCGAAGAAAAATAAAAATGGAAGTTGCAGAAAATTAAAAATGGAAGTTCATTCAAGAAACCATTGTACCTTAACGTTCTATTTGGAAATTAAACAAAAAAGGAAGTTAAATAGAAAAGTAACTTGAATAAAAATGGAAGTTACTTAAAAATAAAAGTGGAAGTTGAATAAAAATAAAAATGAAAGTTGCATAAAATTAAAAATGGAAGTTCATTCAAGAAACCACTATCCCTTAACGATCTATTTGGAAATTAAATAAAAAAGGAAGTTGAATAGAAAAGTTAATTGAATAAAAATGGAAGCCGAATGAAAATAAAAATGGAAGTTGCAGAAAATTAAAAATGGAAGTTCATTCAAGAAACCACTATATCTTAACGATCTATATGAAAATTAAATAAAAAAGGAAGTTGAATAGAAAAATAACTTGAATAAAAATGGAAGTCGAATAAAAATAAAAATTGAAGTTGAAGAAAATTAAAAATGGAAGTTCATTAAAGAAACCACTATACCTTAACAATCTATTTTGAAATTAAATAAAAACGGAAGTTTAATTGAAAAGTAAATTGAATAAAAATGGAAGTTGAATAAAAATAAAAATGAAAGTTGCAAAAAATTAAAAATGGAAGTTCAATCCAGAAACGACTATACCTTAACGTTCTATTTGGAAATTAAATAAAAAAGGAAGTTGAGTAGAAAAGAAACTTGATTGAAAAAGGAAGTTAAATAAAAACAAAAATGGAAGTTGCAGAAAATTAAAAATGGAAGTTCATTCAAGAAACCACTATACCTTAACGATCTATTTGAAAATTAAATAAAAAAGGAAGTTGAATAGAAAAATAACTTTAATAAAAATGGAAGTTGAAGAAAAATAAAAAAGGAAGTCGCAGTAAATTAAAAATAGAAGTTCATTCAAGAAAACACTATACCTTCGCGATCTACTTGGAAATTAAATCAAAAAGGAAGTTTAATAGAAAAGTAAATTGAGTAAAAATGGAAATTGAATAAAAATAAAAGTAAAAGTTGCATAAAATTAAAAATGGAAGTTCAATCCAGAAACCACTACACCTTAACGATCTATTTGGAAATTAAATAAAAAAGGAAGTTGAGTAGAAAAGAAACTTGAATGAAAAAGGAAGTTGAATAAGAATAAAAATGAAAGTTGCAGAAAATTAAAAATGGAAGTTCATTCTAGAAACCACTATACCATAACGATCTATTTGAAAATTTAATAAAAAAGGAAGTTGAATAGAAAAATGACTTGAATAAAAACGGAAGCTGAATAAAAACAAAAATCGAAGTTGCATAAAATTAAAAATAGAAGTTCATTTAAGAAACCACTATACCTTAACGATCTATTTGGAAATTAAATAAATAGGAAGTTTAATAGAAAAGTATATTGACTAAAAATGGAAGTTGAATAAAAGTAAAAATGAAAGTTGCATAAAATTAAAAATGGAAGTTCAATCCAGAAACCTGTATACCTTAACGATCTATTTGGAAATTAAATAAAAAAGGAAGTTGAGCAGAAATGTAACTTGAATGAAAAATGAAGTTAAATAAAAATAAAAATGGAAGGTGCAGAAAATTAAAAATGGAAATTCTATCAAGAAACCACTATACATTAACGATCTATTTGGAAATTAAATAAAAAACGAAGATGAATAGAAAAAGAACTTGAATAAAAATGGAAGTCGAATAAAAATAAAAATAAAAATGGAAGTTGCAGAAAATTAAAAATGGAAGTTCATTGAAGAAACCACTATACCTTAAAGATCAATTTGAAAATTAAATAAAAAAGGAAGTTTAATAGAAAAGTAAACTGAATAAAAAAGGAAGTCGAATAAAAATAAAAACGAAAGTTGCATAAAATTAAAAATGGAAGTTGAATAGCAAAATCACTTGAATAAAATTGGAAGTCAAATAAAAATAAAAATGGAATTTGAATCAAAATAAAAATGGAAGTTCAATCCAGAAACAAGTACACCTTGACGATCTATTTGGAAATTAAATAAAAAAGGAAGTTGAGTAGAAAAGAAACTTAAATAAAAAAGGAAGTTAAATAAAAATAAAAATGGAAGTTGCAGAAAATTAAAAATGGAAGTTAATTCAAGAAACCACTATACGTTAACAATCTACTTGGAAATTAAATAAAAAAGGAAGTTGAATAGAAAAATAACTTGAACAAAAATGGAAGTTGAATAAAATTAAAAATGGAAGTTCCTTAAGATTAAAAATGGAAGTTCATTAAAGAAACCACTATACCTTAACGATCTATTTGGAAATTAAATAAAAAAGGAAGTTTAATAGAAAAGTAAATTGAATAAAAATGGAAGTTGAATAAAAAGAAAAGTGAAAGTTGGAAAAAATTAAAAATGGAAGTTCAATCCAGAAACCAGTATACCTTAACGATCTATTTCAAAATTTTATAAAAAATGAAGTTGAATAGAAAAGAAACTTGAATAAAAAAAGAGGTTGAATAGAAATAAAAATGGAAGTCGCAGAAAATTAAAATTGGAAATTCATTCAAGAAACCACTATACCTTAACGATCTATTTGGAAATTTAATAAAAAAGGAAGTTCAGTAGAAAAATAACTTGAATAAAAATGGAGGTCGAATAAAAATAAAAATGGAAGTTGCAGATAATTAAAAATGGAAGTTCATTCAAGAAAGCAATATACCTTAACGATCAAGTTGGAAATAAATTAGAAAAGGAAGTTTAATAGAAAAGTAAATTGAATAAAAATGGAAGTTGAATAAAAATAAAAATGGAAGTTGCAGAAAATTAAAAATGGAAGTTCAATCCAGAAACCACTATACCATAACGATCTATTTGGAAATTACATAAAAAAGGAAGTTGAGTAGAAAAGAAACTTGAATAAAAAAGGAAGTTAAATAAAAATAAAAATGGAAGCAGCAGAAAATTAAAAATGGAAGTTCATTAAAGAAACCACTATACCTTAACGATTTATTTGGAAATTAAATAAAAAGGAAGTTGAATAGAAAAATAACTTGAATAAAAATTGAAGCTGAATAAAAATAAAAATGGAAGTTCATTCAAGAAACCACTATACCTTAACGATCTATTTGGAAATTAAATAAAAAAGAAAGTTGAATAGAAAAATGACTTGAATAAAAATGGAAGCCGAATAAAAAAAAAATGGAAGTTGCGTAAAATTAAAAACGGAAGTTCATTGAAAAACCACTATACCTTAACGATCTGTTTGGAAATTAAATAAAAAAGGAAGTTGAATAGAAAAGTAAATTGAATAAAAATGGAAGTCGAATAAAAGAAAAAATGGAAGTTGCAGAAAATTAAAAATGGAAGGTCATTCAGGGAACCACTATACCTTAACGATCTATTTGGAAATTAAATAAAAAAGGAAGTTGAATTGAAAAGAAACTTGAATAAAAAAAGAAGTTGAATAGAACTAAAAATGGAAGTTGCAGAAAATTAAAATTGGAAGTTCATTCAAGAAACCACTATACCTTAACGATCTATTTGTAAATTAAATAAAAATGGAAGTTAAATTGAAAAATGACTTGAATAAAAATGGAAGGCGAATAAAAATAAAAATGGAAGTTGCATAAAATTAAAAATAGAAGTTCACTCAAGAAACCACTATACCTTAACGATCTATTTGGTAATTAAATAAAAAGGAAGTATAATGGAAAAGTAAATTGAATAAAAATGGAAGTTGAAAAAAAAGAAAAGTGAAAGTTGCATAAAATTAATAAAAGAAGTTCAATCCCGAAAACAATATTCCTTAACGATCTATTTGGAAATTAAATAAAAAAGGATGTTGAATAGAAAAGAAATTTGAAAAAAAACAGAAGTTGAATACCAAGAAAAATGGAAGTCGCAGAAAATTAAAATTGGAAGTTCATTCAAGAAACCACTATATTTTAACGATCTGTTTGGAAATTAAATAAAAAAGGAAGTAAAATAGAAAAATGACTTGAATAAAAATGGAAGTCGAATAAAAATAAAAATGGAAGTTGCATAAAATTAAAAATAGAAGTTCACTCAAGAAACCACTATACCTTAACGATCTATTTGGTAATTAAATAAAAATGGAAGTTTAATAGAAAAGTAAATTGAATAAAAATGGAAGTTGAAAAAAAAGAAAAGTGAAAGTTGCATAAAATTAAAAATGGAAGTTCAATCCAGAAACCAGTATACCTTAACGATCTATTTGGAAATTAAATAAAAAAGGAAGTTGAATAGAAAAGAAACTTGAAAAAAAGAAGAAGTTGAATACAAAGAAAAATGGAAGTCGCAGAAAATTAAAATTGGAAGTTCATTCAATAAACCACTATACCTTAACAATCTGTTTGGAAATTAAATAAAAAAGGAAATTGAAAAGAAAAATAACTTGAATAAAAATGGAAGCTGAATAAAAATAAAGATGCAAGTTCCATAAAATTAAAAATGGAAGTTCATTAAAGAAACCACTATACCTTAATGATCTATTTGGAAATTAAATAAAAAAGAAGTTTAATAGAAAAGTAAATTGAATAAAAAAGGAAGTTGAATAAAAATAAAAGTGAAAGTTGCATGAAATTAAAAATGGAAGTTCAATCCAGAAATCAGTATACCTTAACAATCTATTTGGAAATTAAATAAAAAAGGAAGTTGAATAGAAAAGAAACTTTAATAAAAAAAAGAAGTTGAATAGAAATAAAAATGGAAGTTGCAGAAAATTAAAATTGGAAGTTCATTCAAGAAACCAATATACCTTAACGATCTATTTGGAAATTAAATAAAAAAGGAAGTTGAATAGAAAAATAACTTGAATAAAAATGGAAGTCGAATAAAAATAAAAATGGAAGTTGCAGAAAATTAAAAATTGAAGTTCATTCAAGAAACCACTGTACCATAACGACATATTTGGAAATTAAATAAAAAAGAAAGTTTAATAGAAAAGTAAATTGAATAAAAATGGAAGTTGAATAAAAAGAAATGTGAAAGTTGCATAAAATGTAAAATGGAAGTTCAATCCAGAAGCCTGTATATCTTAACGTTCTATTTGGAAATTAAATAAAAAAGGAAGTTGAATAGAAAAGAAACTTGAATAAAAAAAAAAGTTGAATAGAAATAAAAATGGAAGTTGCAGAAAATTAAAATGGGAAGTTCATTCAAGAAACCACTATACCTTAACGATCTATTTGGAAATTAAATAAAAAAGGAAGTTTAATAGAAAAACGACTTGAATAAAAATGGAAGTCGAATAAAAATAAAAATGGAAGTTGCATAAAATGAAAAATAGAAGTTCACTCAAGAAACCACAATACCTTAACGATCTATTTGGTATTTAAATAAAAAAGAAAGTTTAATAAAAAAGTAAATTGAATAAAAATAGAAGTTGAATAAAAAGAAAAGTGAAAGTTGCATAAAATTAAAAATGGAAGTTCAATCTAGAAACCTGTATACCTTAACGATCTATTTGGAAATTAAATAAAAAAGGAAGTTGAATAGAAAAGAAACTTGAAAAAAAAAAAGAAGTTGAATACAAAGAAAAATGGAAGTCACAGAAAATTAAAATTGGAAGTTCATTCAATAAACCACTATACCTTAACAATCTATTTGGAAATTTAACAAAAAAGGAAGGTGAAGAGAAAAATAACTTGAAAAAAAATGGAAGCTGAATAAAAATAAAAATGCAAGTTCCATAAAATTAAAAATGGAAGTTCATTAAAGAAACCACTATAGCTTAACGATCTATTTGGAAATTAAATAAAAAATGAAGTTTAATAGAAAAGTAAATTGAATAAAAAAGGAAGTTGAATAAAAATAAAAGTGAAAGTTGCATAAAATTAAAAATGGATGTTCAATCCAGAAATCAGTATACCTTGACAATCTATTTGGAAATTAAATAAAAAAGGAAGTTGAATAGAAAAGAAACTTTAATAAAAAAAAAAGTTGAATAGAAATAAAAATGGAAGTTGCAGAAAATTAAAATTGGAAGTTCATTCAAGAAACCACTATACCTTAACGATCTATTTGGAAATTAAATAAAAAAGGAAGTTGAATAGAAAAATAACTTGAATAAAAATGGAAGTCGAATAAAAATAAAAATGGAAGTTGCAGAAAATTAAAAATGGAAGTTCATTCAAGAAACCACTATTCCATAACGATCTATTTGGAAATTAAATAAAAAAGAAAGTTTAATAGAAAAGTAAATTGAATAAAAATGGAAGTTGAATAAAAAGAAAAGTGAAAGTTGCATAATATTAAAAATGGAAGTTCAATCCAGAAACCAGTATACCTTAACGATCTATTTGGAAATTAAATAAAAAAGGAAGTTTAATAGAAAAGTAACTTGAATAAAAATGGAAGTTACTTAAAAATAAAAATGGAAGTCGAATAAAAATAAAAATGGAAGTTGCATAAAATTAAAAACGGAAGTTCATTCAGGAAACCAATATACTTTAACGATCTATTTGGAAATTAAAAAAAAAAGGAAGTTTAATCGGAAAGTAAATTGAATGAAAATGGAAGTTGAATAAAAGTAAAAATGAAAGTTGCATAAAATTAAAAATGGAAGTTCAATCCAGAAACCACTATACCTTAACGATCTATTTGGAAAAGAATGGAAGTTGAGTAGAAAAGAAACTTGAAAGAAAAAGGAAGTTAAATAAAAATAAAAATGGAAGTTTAAGAAAATTAATAGAGGAAATTCATTCAAGAAACCACTATACCTTAACGATCTATTAGGAAATTAAATAAAAAAGGAAGTTGAATAGAAAAATAACTTGAATAAAATTGGAAGCTGAATAAAAATAAAAATGCAAGTTCCATAAAATTAAAAATGGAAGTTCATTCAAGATACCGCTATACCTTAACGACATATTTGGAAATTAAATAAAAAAGGAAGTTGGATAGAAAAATAACTTGAATAAAAATGGAAGTTGAATAAAAATAAAAATGCAAGTTCAATAAAATAAAAAATGGATGTTCATTCAAGAAACCACTATACCTTAACGATCTATTTGGAAATTAAATAAAAAAGTAAGTTGAATAGAAAAGTAACTTGAATAAAAATGGAAGTTACTTAAAAATAAAAATGGAAGTCGAATAAAAATAAAAATGGAAGTTGCACAAAATTAAAAACGGAAGTTCATTCAGGAAACCATTATACTTTAACGATCTATTTGGAAATTAAATAAAAAAGGAAGTTTAATCGGAAAGTAAATTGAATGAAAATGGAAGTTGAATAAAAGTAAAAATGAAAGTTGCATAAAATTGAAAATGGAAGTTCAATCCAGAAACCACTATACCTTAACGATCTATTTGGAAAAGAATGGAAGTTGAGTAGAAAAGAAACTTGAATGAAAAAGGAAGTTAAATAAAAATAAAAATGGAAGTTTAAGAAAATTAATAATGGAAATTCATTCAAGAAACCACTATACCTTAACGATCTATTAGGAAATTAAATAAAAAAGGAAGTTGAATAGAAAAATAACTTGAATAAAAATGGAAGTTGAATAATAATAAAAACGGAAGTTGCAGATAATTAAAAATTGAAGTTCATTCAAGAAATCACTATACCTTAATGATCTATTTGAAAATTAAATAAAAAAGGTAGTTAAATAGAAAAGTAAATTTAATAAAAATGGAAGTTGAATAAAAATAAAAATGGAAGTTGCAGAAAATAAAAAATGGAAGTTCAATCCAGAAACCAGTATACCTTAACGATCTATTTGGAAATTAAATAAAAAAGGAAATTGAGTAGAAAAGAAACTTGAATAAAAAAGGAAGTTAAATAAAAATAAAAATGGAAGTTGCAGAAAATTAAAAATGGAAGTTCATTCAAGAAACCACTATACCTTAACGATCTATTAGGAACTTAAATAAAAAAGGAAGTTGAATAGAAAAATAACTTGAATAAAAATGGAAGTTGAATAAAAATATAAATGGAAGTTGCATAAAATTAAAAATGGAAGTTCAATCCAAAAATCAGTATACATTAACGATCTATTTGGAAATTAAATAAAAAAGGAAGTTGAGTAGAAAAGAAACTTGGATGATAAAGGAAGTTAAATAAAAATAAAAATGGAAGTTTAAAAAAATTAAAAATGGAAGTTCATTCAAGAAACCACTATACCTTAACGATCTGTTAGGAAATTAAATAAAAAAGGAAGTTGAATAGAAAAATAACTTGAATAAAAATGGAAGTTGAATAAAAATATAAATAGAAGTTGCATAAAATTAAAAATGGAAGTTCAATCCAGAAACCACTATACCTTAACGATCTATTTGGAAATTAAATAAAAATGGAAGTTGAGTAGAAAAGAAACTTGAATGAAAAAGGAAGTTAAATAAAAATAAAAATGGAAGTTTAAGAAAAATAAAAATGGAAGTTCATTCAAGAAATCACTATACCTTAACGATCTATTAGGAAATTAAATAAAAAAGGAAGTTGAATAGAAAAATAACTTGAATAAAAATGGAAGTTGAATAACAATAGAAACGGAAGTTGCAGAAAATTAAAAATTGAAGTTCATTCAAGAAACCACTATACCTTAATGATCTATTTGGAAATTAAATAAAAAAGGAAGTTAAATAGAAAAGTAAATTGAATAAAAATGGAAGTTGCAGAAAATAAAAAATGGAAGTTCTATCCAGAAACCAGTATACCCTAACGATCTATTTGGAAATTAAATAAAAAAGGAAGTTGAGTTGAAAAGAAACTTGAATAAAAAAGGAAGTTAAATAAAAATTAAAATGGAAGTTGCAGACAATTAAAAATGGAAGTTCATTCAAGAAACCCCTATACCTTAACGATCTATTAGGAACTTAAATAAAAAAGGAAGTTGAATAGAAAAATAACTTGAATAAAAATGGAAGTTGAATAAAAATATAAATGGAAGTTGCATAAAATTAAAAATGGAAGTTCAATCCAGAAACCAGTATACCTTAACGATCTATTTGGAAATTAAATAAAAAAGGAAGTTGAGTAGAAAAGAAACCTGAATAAAAAAGGAAGTTACATAAAAATATAAATGGAAGTTGCAGAAAATTAAAAATGTAAATTCATTCAAGAAACCACTATACCTTAACGATCTATTAGGAAATTAAATAAAAAAGGAAGTTGAATAGAAAAATAACTTGAATAAAAATGGAAGTCGAATAAAAATAAAAATGGAAGTTGCAAAAAATTAAAAATGGAAGTTCATTCAACAAACCACTATACCATACCGATCTATTTGGAAATTAAATAAAAAAGAAAGTTTAATAGAAAAGTAAATTGAATAAAAATGGAAGTTGAATAATAATAAAAATGAGAGTTGCATAAAATTAAAAATGGATGTTCAATCCAGAAACCCCTATACCTTAACGATCTATTTGGAAATTAAATAAAAAAAGAAGTTGAATAGAAAAGTAAATTGAATAAAAATCGAAGTCGAATAATAATAAAAATGAAAGTTGCATAAAATTAAAAATGGATGTTCAATCCAGAAACCCCTATACCTTAACGATCTATTTGGAAATTAAATGAAAAAGGAAGTTGAGTAGAAAAGAAACTTGAATGAAAAAGGAAGTTAAATAAAAATAAAAATGGAAGTTGCAGAAAATTAAAAATGGAAGTTCATTCAAGAAACTACTATACCTTAACGATGTATTCCGAAATTAAATAAAAAAGGAAGTTGAATAGAACAATAACTTGAATAAAAATAGAAGTTGAATAATAATAAAAACGGATGTTGCCGAAAATTAAAAATGGAAGTTAATTAAAGAAACCACTATACCTGAACGATCTATTTGGAAATTAAATAAAAAAGGAAGTTTAATAGAAAAGTAAATTGAATAAAAATGGAAGTTGAATAAAAAGAAAAGTGTAAGTTGCATAAAATTAAAAATGGAAGTTCAATCCAGAAACCAGTATACCTTAACGATCTATTTGGAAATTAAATAAAAAAGGAAGTTGAATAGAAAAGAAACTTGAAAAAAAAAGAAGTTGAATACAAAGAAAGTTGGAAGTGGCAGAAAATTAAAAATAGAAGTTCATTCAAGAAACCACTATACCTTAACGATCTATTTGGAAATTAAATAAAAAAGGAAGTCTAATCGAAAAGTAAATTGAATAAAAATGGAAGTTGAATAAAAATAAAAATGAAAGTTGCATAAAATTAAAAATTGAAGTTCAATCCAGAAACCAGTATACCTTAACGATCTATTTATGAATTAAATAAAAAAGGAAGTTGAATAGAAAAAAACTTGAATACAAAAAGAAGTTGAATAGAAATAAAATTGGAAGTTGTAGAAAATTAAAATTGGAAGTTCATTCAAGAAACCACTATACCTTAACGATCTATTTGGAAATTAAATAAAAAATGAAGTTGAATAGAAAAATAACTTGAATAAAAATGGAAGTCGAATAAAAATGAAAATGAAAGTTGCAGAAAATTAAAAATGGAAGTTCGCTCAAGAAACCACTATACCTTAACGATCTATTTGGAAATTAAATAAAAAAAAGGAAGTCTAATAGAAGAATAACAAGAATAAAAATGGAAGTTGAATAAAAATAAAAATGAAAGTTGCAAAAAATTAAAAATGGAAGTTCAATCCAGAAACCACTATACCTTAACGATCTATTTGGAAATTAAATAAAAAATGAAGTTGAATAGAAAAATAAGTTGAATAAAAATGGAAGCTGAATAAAAATAAAAGTGGAAGTTGCAGAAAATTAAAAATGGAAGTTCAATCCATAAACCAGTATACCTTAACGATCTATTTGGAAATTAAATAAAAAAGGAAGTTTAATAGAAAAGTAAATTGTATAAAAAAGGAAGTTGAATAAAAAGAAAAGTGTAAGTTGCATAAAATTAAAAATGGAAGTTCAATCCAGAAACCAGTATACCTTAACGATCTATTTGGAAATTAAATAAAAAAGGAAGTTGAATAGAAAAATAACTTGAATAAAAATGTAAGTTGAATAAAAATAAAAATGAAAGTTACAGAAAATTAAAAATGGAAGTTCGTTCAACAAACCACTATACATTAACGATCTATTTGGAATAAATAAAAAAGGAAGTTTAACAGAAAAGTAAATTGAATAAAAATGGAAGTTGAATAGAAATAAAAATGGAAGTTGCAGAAAATTAAAATTGGAAGTTCATTCAAGAAACCACTATACCTTAACGATCTATTTGGAAATTAAATAAAAAATAAAGTTGAATAGAAAAATAACTTAAATTAAAATAGAAGTCGAATAAAAATAAAAATGAAAGTTCAAGAAAATTAAAAATAGAAGTTCATTCAAGAAACCACTATACCTTAACGATCTATTTGGAAATTAAATAAAAAGGAAGTTTAATAGAAAAATAAATTTAATAAAAATGGAAGTGGAATAAAAAGAAAAGTGAAAGTTGCATAAAATTAAAAATGAAAGTTCAATCCAGAAACCAGTATACCTTAAAGATCTATTTGGAAATTAAATAAAAAAAGAAGTTGAATAGAAATAAAAATAGAAGTTGCAGAAAATTAAAATTGGAAGTTCATTCAAGAAACCACTATACCTTAACGATCTATTTGTAAATTGAATAAAAAATGAAGTTGAATAAAAAAATAACTTGAATAAAAATGGAAGTAGAATAAAAATAAAACTAAAAGTTGCAGAAAATAAAAAACGGAAGTTCATTCAAGAAACCACTATACATTAACGATCTATTTGGAAATTATAGCGATCCCGGGTTTACCCTTGTTGTACAGTGATCCGGACATGTGTCCGTGGATGTTGGTTGTTGTTTATTATCGTGTTTGCATCCTTTGTACTTTGTATATTGAGTTATGGGATGTGTTAGGCAGGTTTGTTACAGGTTGGTTGTGTTTGGGAGCCTAGTGTTGCTGCCCAGATTTTTGGTCCTTCGCTCGAGCGAGGAGTTTGTCGCTCGAGCGAGAGTTGTGTTGCACCTGGTTCTGGACCTGAGAGCTGTCTTTCTTGGCTCGAGCGAGCTTCCTTCGCTCGAGCGGTCTGGATTTTTCTTCGCTCGATCGAGAACTTCTTGGCTCGAGCGAGAGTTTTCTGTGTCTGGTCGCTCGAGCGACCAAGCCTTCGCTCGAGCGAGCGTGTTTTATATCAGCGGACAGCAGCGTCTAAAACATCACTTTTTCACTTTCTTTTTTATCCAAAACCCTTAATCCGAGCCTCTCTCTCCCTAAACTTGCACTCTCTCTATGGTTTGATCTCCCTAGGGTGTGAATCTAGCCTAGGGCCTTTATTTAAAAGATAGAGGGCGTTGAGAGCTTCGATTTAATCTGAAAAAGTTTGGATTTGGAGCAAGTTGATCTTGGAGTCTTCATCTCCTTTGTGGTTTAAACTTTGAGGTAGGGATATCCTACTCCTCTCTATGGGTTTTGTCTTTAAATTTTGGTATTTTGAGATGTTGGGTTTGGTTTGGTAATTTTGTGAAAGTTTGGGGCTTTTGTGTAATTTTACAAAAGTTGGGGTTTTATTCATAATAAACCTGAATGCATGTTTGGCATAGAGAAATTGAATGAATGTTAAATCATTGATGAAAATGGGACCTAAGGGTTGAAATGGTACTTATGGATAATGGCCTAATTACATTGTTTAATTAATTGGGATAATTAATTGGGAGAAATGAAGAAATGAAATGTTGATTAAATATCCATTGTGCATTTATTTTCTGTTTAGAAATAACTGCTTTGGGCTATCGGTGGAGGATAGTCGTGATTGTTGTAGACAATGCATGATGATTAGGCAAACTGAAACTAATCAATGAAATGTGTCATGGAACTTGACGGTTGATAGAATACATTAATTGTATGTATTGGGTGATTGTATATAGAACCAATGTGTTTATATACGTTATGTGTAGAGGAGGAGATAGAGGATGTACTCCGCGGTTTAGGGGAAGATAGGGGATGTACCTCTAAACCGGTTAGTGTTGGGAGAAGATAGGGGATGAACTCCGTAGATACAGCTCATATGCTTGTCTAAAGAAGTGAAGATAGAGCTTATACGCTTATCTTTGTGATGTGTGGATACAGCTTATATGCTTATCTGTGAATGTGGGATATTGTTGTTATACATATCTGTTGAGAATGTGGATATAGCTTTTATGCTTATCTGAATGTGAGATATAGTTTTTATACATATCTGTGGAAATGATGATAGAGCTAGCATGCTTATCTGTTGAAAAAGGGAAAATGAAAGGTAACTTAGGCTCATAAGTTGTATGACATAAATATATGATTTATGTGGATGTATCAGTGTTGACCATCTATCAATTGCTAATATTTTAGTCATTGTCCATGGTTGGTTTAGTGTATTTCTACTGGGCTGTGGCTCACCCTATATGGGAATATCATTTTCAGGTGCAGGAAGCATGCCACCTCCAAGGACATAGCTGAGAGGCTAGTGGCAGACATACTTTTGTCGCTTAACTTTTGATGTATTACATGTAACTTCAAGCCCAGGGCTTAATGTGTAATCGAGTTAGTACTCTTTTGTTGTAACCAAGTGTTAACTTGGAAAGCTGTAAGCCCGTAGGGCATTTTGTTATGATGTTAACATGTAATACTTATGTAATGGAACTCTAATGAATAAAAGAATGTGGTTAGTTTATATGTAAATGCAAGTCTTATTTGATGGGTTTAATGTTTTTTTTTTAGGGCGTTACAACTTGGTATCAGAGCGTACCGGGTTCGAATACTTTGGGTACGTGGGAAGTGATTAGTATCACAATGGGTTTGTCTCGCTTGATAGAGACTTAGATGTAGTATCATATGCTATGTGCTTGATTGATAACATGCTTATGTGATTATGTGGGTATGGGATTTAATTTCTGGGATGTTGATTGGATCCTTGAGTTTCTGGGAGTCTTGTTGGAAAAGCACTTGATCAATGCTATTTCTAACCGGAACTCTAGTAACGTCTCGGGACTATCATTATCCGGAAGTGAAATTCGTAAGTGCTTATGTGTTTATGTGCTTATGTGGAGTGAATTACAGTTGTCCATGCATTAGGACGTGAGTGTTTAGTTTCGCCACATTTATGAATGTGCTAACATTCTGTGTTGTCTTTATTAGGATGTCAGGACGAGGAAGAGGTGCTAGGCGTGGTAGACCTGCGAGGCAGGAAGTACCGTCACCGGGTGAGATTCCGGCAGTGTAGGAGGGAGTTGGGCAGGCCACTGTGG
Organism: Camellia sinensis; assembly: GCF_055761805.1. Taxonomy (NCBI): domain Eukaryota; kingdom Viridiplantae; phylum Streptophyta; class Magnoliopsida; order Ericales; family Theaceae; genus Camellia; species Camellia sinensis. The sequence goes on along the minus strand of NC_138962.1, from coordinate 6,232,633 downwards.
CCGAGCCAGTGGGTCAGCAGGCTATGGGTGCCTTGGCCAGAGAGATAGCAGGAGCTTTGGGTATTCTTAGAGCTGGGAATCAGGCAGCTGAGTCAGGGCCTTCTTTCTTGAAGAGGGAGTTCTTCCGGTCTAATCCTGACGAGTTTATCGGGGATCCGAAGGAGCCACTGAAGGTTGATGAGTGGTTAGAACAGATGAGTAAGACGTTCGAGATGCTTGGCATTGAGGACGGAGCACTGAAAGTGACCTTGGCATCCTTCCAGCTGAAGGGAGATGCGGGTCAATGGTGGAAGTACGAGAAGGCTCGTGTTGGTGGTACTTGGGAGGCGTTTATAAATGCTTTTCAGGAGAGGTTTTTGTCAGCAGCAGCTAGGGAGAAGCTGAGGGATCAGTTTAGCCGGCTTAAACAGCAGGGCTTGTCAGTGGCCGAGTTTGAGGCTACTTTTACCAGTCTGTCCAGGTTTGCACCGGAACTGGTGGCGTCTGAGGAACGCCGTTGCTATGAGTTTGAGCGGAAGTTGAGGCGGGGCCTCAAGTTGAGAGTTGGTGGGTCTTACATCCGAGAGTATAGACACCTGGTTGATGCTGCTGCTCATATGGAGATTATGATGCAGGAGGAGGAGGAAGAACAGAGGGGCTCCAAGAGGAGCCAGGATAGTCAGAATGATGGCAGGAGGCAGAAGGGTTATAACCCTCAGCAGTCTCAGGGTGCAGTCTCTAGATCGACCTTTCCAGTGCCGAGTGTAGGCTCGGGGAGAGGCAGTCAGGGGGAGTTCACTTGTTACAAGTGTGGCCAGCTGGGTCACAAGGTTTCAGTTTGCCCGCAGAAGGGTAGGGGTCAGAAAGCTGCTTCTTCTTCAGCTAGACCGCAGAGTCAGAGTTTGGGCAGGGGGCAGCCCTTGACTTGTTATCAGTGTGGACAACCTGGGCACATGAAGAGGTTTTGCCCACAGTTGAGTGTCACTTCGGGAGCGTCTGGTTCTAGGCAGACGCAGAGTTTTCAGCCAGCTCAGTCTGTGCAGGCCTCGAGGGCCAATCCGGGAGCTTCGTCATCCCAGACTGTGCAGCAGTCTTTTGCACCGAGAGATGAGCAGGTAGACCAGGGGCCTACGGGGCGCGTGTATGCTGTTACCGCGCAGGATTTAGTACCGGCTCCATCAGTAGTGAGAGGTACTTTTCTGTTTTGCAACTCAGTTGCTAGTGTGTTGATAGACACGGGTGCATCTCATTCTTTTGTATCTGCTGCATTTGCATCTGTTTTGGAATTGGAGTTAGCACAGTTAGCATCTCCTATTTGTGTGGTATCGCCTTTGGGTGGTGAGTTGATCCTGAAATAGGGTGTTAGAGGATGTGATATAGAGGTTGCCGACTATAGGCTTCCTTTTCCGTTTGTTGTCATGCCCATGAAGGGTTTTGATGTTATTTTGGGTATGGACTGGCTATCGTCATACCGGGCTGTTATTGATTGCTACCGCCAGAGGGTCACGTTATGTACCTTGAGCGGGGAGTGGTTCCATTTCTTGGGAGACCGGGTTGGTAGTGTTTTGCCACCGGGGTATGATTCGCGAGGGCGAAGTGAGCTTAGTAGTCTACTTGCTAGCTTTGAGAGTGGTGAGAGTGGTGAGACCCAGCATGTATTGCCGAGGGTGGTTTGTGAGTATTCGGATGTTTTTCCCGAAGATCTTGTTAGTTTGCCACCTCACCGAGAGATAGAGTTCTCTATTGATTTAGTGCCCGGCACGGCGCCGATTTCTATGGCACCTTACCGTTTTGCTCCAGCAGAGTTGGTTGAGTTGAAAGTTCAGCTCCAGGAATTGCTAGATAAGGGCTTTGTTCGCCCTAGTGTTTCACCGTGGGGAGCACCGGCACTCTTTGTTAAAAAGAAAGATGGTGCCTTGAGATTGTGTATTGACTATCGGAAGTTGAATCGGGCTACAGTTAAGAATAAGTATCCTATGCCCCGTATAGATGATTTGTTTGACCAATTGAAGGGTTCCCGTTGTTTCTCTAAGATAGACTTGAGATTGGGTTACCATCAGCTGAGGGTCAGGGAGGAAGATATTCCTAAGACGGCATTCCGTACGCGGTATGGCCATTATGAGTTTCTGGTGATGCCATTTGGGCTTACCAATGCACCGGCAGTCTTTATGGACTTGATGAACCGGATTTTCCGGGAGTTCTTAGATCGATTTGTGGTCGTCTTCGTGGACGACATCCTTATCTATTCGTCTTCTGAGGAGGAGCACGAGGCACACTTGAGAGTGGTGCTTGAGTTACTTAGAGCCCATAGGCTGTATGCCAAGTTTGGGAAGTGTGAGTTCTGGCTGGGGGAAGTCAAATTCTTAGGCCACGTGGTATCCGGGGAAGGGGTGTCTGTTGATACATCCAAGGTTGAGGCAGTGCAAGATTGGGCACAGCCTAAGAGTGTGTTTGAGATCCGCAGTTTTCTGGGATTAGCTGGGTATTACCGTCGGTTTGTGAAAGATTTCTCCAGGTTAGCGTCACCGTTGACGAGACTGACTCGGAAGGGAGTCAAGTTTGTGTGGAGTGAGACTTGTGAAAAGTCGTTCCAAGAACTAAAAGTTAGATTGACCACCGCTCCGGTGTTAATTATTCCGGAGAGAGGGTTGGGTTATGCGGTTTATTGTGACGCCTCACGAGAGGATTTGGGTTGTGTGTTGATGCAAGAAGGGAAAGTGGTAGCTTACGGCTCACGTCAGTTGAAAATACACGAGAAGAATTACCCCACACACGACCTAGAGTTAGCAGCAGTGATTTTTGCCTTGAAAATCTGGAGGCACTACCTTTATGGTGAGAGGTTCGAGGTATTCTCGGATCATAAGAGTTTGAAGTATCTGTTTACACAGAAAGACTTGAATTTGAGGCAGAGGAGATGGATAGAGTTCATCGAGGATTATGATTTTGAGTTGCACTATCATCCGGGAAAGGCCAATGTTGTGGCCGATGCCCTTAGTAGGAAAACCATTAGTGATGTAGCCTGTATAGCCATCCGGGAATGGGAGATGTTGGGAGCACTTGGCGAGTTTGATTTGCTATTGGGCGAATCTGTTGAGGCTGCGGCCTTGTTTTCTGTTGTTGCGCAGCCTACACTTGTGATTAGAGTGTTAGAGGCACAGAGAGGTGACCTTGAGGTAGAATCCCTCCGAGAGAAGATCTCCAGTGGGAAAGTTGAGAAGGGTTTGACAGTGTATCCCGACCTGAGTGTGAGATACCGAGACCGTTTGTTTGTACCGGAGTCTTGCCGAGAGGAAGTACTCCGAGAGTTTCATCATTCGCGCCTTGCGGTGCATCCGTGGGGTACTAAGATGTATCAGGATTTGGGTCGCCAGTTTTGGTGGCGGGGTATGAAGAGAGATGTGGCTGTTTTCGTATCGAAGTGCCTTACTTGCCAGCAAGTGAAGGCCGAGCATCAGAGGCCAGCGGGTTTGTTGCAACCCTTGCCTATTGCCGAGTGGAAGTGGGAGCATGTCACTATGGACTTCGTTGTAGGTCTTCCGAGGACTCAGCGGGGTAGTGATGCTATTTGGGTGGTTGTAGACCGGTTGACTAAGTCGGCGCACTTTATTCCTATGCGCGTGAGAGATTCGGTAGATCATCTTGCCGACTTGTATATTCGGGACATAGTGAGATTGCACGGGGTCCCAGTGACAATCGTCTCAGATAGAGATCCTCGTTTTACTGCTAGGTTGTGGCAGAGTTTGCAGAGTGCCTTGGGTACTAAGTTGACTTTTAGTACGGCCTACCATCCTCAGACTGACGGGCAGTCCGAGCGTACTATCCAGATCCTTGAAGATATGCTTCGGGGTTGTGTCCTGGACTTCAGTGGGACGTGGGAGAGGCACTTGCCATTGGTAGAGTTTGCCTACAACAACAGTTTTCAGTCTAGCATCGGTATGGCACCGTTTGAGGCCTTGTATGGCCGACCGTGTAGGTCTCCAGTTTGTTGGGCCGAGGTGGGTGATGCACCTTTGTTGGGTCCGGAGTTGGTTAGGGAGACGACGGAGAAAGTTGAGCTTATCCGTAGGAGGCTTGTTACAGCCCAGAGTCGGCAGAAATCTTATGCTGACCGTAGGAGGAGGCCTTTGGCGTTTGAGGTAGGTGATCATGTCTTTCTGAAGATATCACCTAGGCGAGGTCTGATGAGGTTTGGGAAGAGTGGGAAGTTATCCCCTCGGTTTATTGGTCCTTTTGAGATCCTTGAGAGGATAGGTGAGGTTGCTTATCGATTAGCCTTACCACCGCAGTTGTCCGGAGTGCATGACGTGTTTCATGTGAGTATGCTTCGGAAGTATGAGCCAGATCCATCACATGTGTTGGATTGGACTGATTTAGAGGTAGATGAGGATGCCTCGTATGAGGAGAGACCGGTTCGGGTCTTGGATAGGCGGGATCAGGTCCTGCGTGGCAAGACCATTCCTTTGGTGAAAGTCTTGTGGAAACATCACGGAGTGGAGGAAGCCACTTGGGAACGTGAGTTGGAAGTCCGAGAGAAATATCCGGACTTGTTTGTTGATATGTGATCTTGTATTTAATTTTACATTTTGATTGAACTTAAGAGCTTTTATATATGTCTTAAGTTGTGAAACATTGAAAATGTTTTGATTATTGGAAGTATGTTTTGGAACTTGCCTCATATGGAAGTTGAATGTAACATTATATGTGTTAAGTATATTGTTGACATTGGAAAGTTAGTGCATAATGTTGGTGCATGTTAAAAGTACATATGTTATTTACATATTGTGAAATGTCTCTTGTTAAAGGGATGGGATGACCGGTAATGGGTCGAATTGTTGAATGTTAAAGTGTAACATTGTTTAAAATGGAGGAAAACTTGTTTTGAAAACTTGTGCTTAATTTCGGGGGCGAAATTCTTTAAGGAGGGGAGGTTATAGCGATCCCGGGTTTACCCTTGTTGTACAGTGATCCGGACATGTGTCCGTGGATGTTGGTTGTTGTTTATTATCGTGTTTGCATCCTTTGTACTTTGTATATTGAGTTATGGGATGTGTTAGGCAGGTTTGTTACAGGTTGGTTGTGTTTGGGAGCCTAGTGTTGCTGCCCAGATTTTTGGTCCTTCGCTCGAGCGAGGAGTTTGTCGCTCGAGCGAGAGTTGTGTTGCACCTGGTTCTGGACCTGAGAGCTGTCTTTCTTGGCTCGAGCGAGCTTCCTTCGCTCGAGCGGTCTGGATTTTTCTTCGCTCGATCGAGAACTTCTTGGCTCGAGCGAGAGTTTTCTGTGTCTGGTCGCTCGAGCGACCAAGCCTTCGCTCGAGCGAGCGTGTTTTATATCAGCGGACAGCAGCGTCTAAAACATCACTTTTTCACTTTCTTTTTTATCCAAAACCCTTAATCCGAGCCTCTCTCTCCCTAAACTTGCACTCTCTCTAAGGTTTGATCTCCCTAGGGTGTGAATCTAGCCTAGGGCCTTTATTAAAAAGATAGAGGGCGTTGAGAGCTTCGCTTTAATCTGAAAAAGTTTGGATTTGGAGCAAGTTGATCTTGGAGTCTTCATCTCCTTTGTGGCTTAAACTTCGAGGTAGGGATATCCTACTCCTCTCTATGGGTTTTGTCTTTAAATTTTGGTATTTTGAGATGTTGGGTTTGGTTTGGTAATTTTGTGAAAGTTTGGGGCTTTTGTGTAATTTTACAAAAGTTGGGGTTTTATTCATAATAAACCTGAATGCATGTTTGGCATAGAGAAATTGAATGAATGTTAAATCATTGATGAAAATGGGACCTAAGGGTTGAAATGGTACTTATGGATAATGGCCTGATTACATTGTTTAATTAATTGGGATAATTAATTGGGAGAAATGAAGAAATGAAATGTTGATTAAATATCCATTGTGCATTTATTTTCTGTTTAGAAATAACTGCTTTGGGCTATCGGTGGAGGATAGTCGTGATTGTTGTAGACAATGCATGATGATTAGGCAAACTGAAACCAATCAATGAAATGTGTCATGGAACTTGACGGTTGATAGAATACATTAATTGTATGTATTGGGTGATTGTATATAGAACCAATGTGTTTATATACGTTATGTGTAGAGGAGGAGATAGGGGATGTACTCCGCGGTTTAGGGGAAGATAGGGGATGTACCTCTAAACCGGTTAGTGTTGGGAGAAGATAGGGGATGAACTCCGTAGATACAGCTCATATGCTTGTCTAAAGAAGTGAAGATAGAGCTTATATGCTTATCTTTGTGATGTGTGGATACAGCTTATATGCTTATCTGTGAATGTGGGATATTGTTGTTATACATATCTGTTGAGAATGTGGATATAGCTTTTATGCTTATCTGAATGTGAGATATAGTTTTTATACATATCTGTGGAAATGATGATAGAGCTAGCATGCTTATCTGTTGAAAAAGGGAAAATGAAAGGTAACTTAGGCTCATAAGTTGTATGACATAAATATATGATTTATGTGGATGTATCAGTGTTGACCATCTATCAATTGCTAATATTTTAGTCATTGTCCATGGTTGGTTTAGCGTATTTCTACTGGGCTGTGGCTCACCCTATATGGGAATATCATTTTCAGGTGCAGGAAGCATGCCACCTCCAAGGACATAGCTGAGAGGCTAGTGGCAGACATACTTTTGTCGCTTAACTTTTGATGTATTACATGTAACTTCAAGCCCAGGGCATAATGTGTAATCGAGTTAGTACTCTTTTGTTGTAACCAAGTGTTAACTTGGAAAGCTGTAAGCCCGTAGGGCATTTTGTTATGATGTTAACATGTAATACTTATGTAATGGAACTCTAATGAATAAAAGAATGTGGTTAGTTTATATGTAAATGCAAGTCTTATTTGATGGGTTTAATGTTTTTTTTTTGAGGGCGTTACAGAAATTAAATAGAAAAGGAAGTTCAATAGAAAAGTAAATTGAATAAAAATGGAAGTTGAATAAAAATAAAAATGAAAATTGCATAAAATTAAAAATGGAAGTTCATTCAAGAAACCACTATACCATAACGATCTATTTGGAAATTAAATAAAAAAGGAAGTTGAATAGAAAAATAACTTGAATAAAAATGGAAGCGGAATAAAAATAAAAATGGAAGTTCCATAAAATAAAAAATGGAACTTCATTAAAGAAACCACTATACCTTAACGATCTATTTGGAAATTAAATAAAAAAGGAAGTTTAATAGAAAAGTAAATGGAATAAAAATGGAAGTTGAATAAAAAGAAAAGTGAAAGTTGCATAAAACTAAAAATGGAAGTTCAATCCAAAAAAAATATACCTTAACGATCTATTTGGAAATTGAATAAAAAAGGAAGTTGAAAAAAATTAAAAATGGAAGTTCATTCAAAAAACCACTATACCTTAACGATCTATTTGGAAATCAAATAAAAAGGAAGTTTAATAGAAAAGTAAATTGAATAAAAAAGGAAGTTAAATAAAATTCAAAATGGAAGTAGAAGAAAATTAAAAATGGAAGTTCATTCAAGAAACCACTATACCTTAACGATCTATTTGGAAATTAAATAAAAAGGAAGTTTAATAGAAAAGTAAATTGAAGAAAAATGGATGTGTAATAAAAAGAAAAGTGAAAGTTGCATAAAATTAAAAATGGAAGTTCAATCCAGAAACCAGTATACCATAAAGATCTATTTGGAAATTAAATAAAAAAAGAAGTTGAATAGAAAAGAAACTTGAATAAAAAAAGAAGTTGAATAGAAATAAAAATGGAAGTTGCAGAAAATTAAAATTGGAAGTTCATTCAAGAAACCACTATACCTTAACGATCAATTTGGAAATTAAATAAAAAATGAAGTTGAATAGAAAAATAACTTGAATAAAAATGAAAGTCGAATAAAAATAAAACTAAAAGTTGCAGAAAATAAAAAACGGAAGTTCATTCAAGAAACCACTATACTTTAACGATCTATTTGGAAATTAAATAGAAAAGGAAGTTTAATAGAAAAGTAAATTGAATAAAAATGGAATTTGAATAGAAATAAAAATGGAATTTGCAGAAAATTAAAATTGGAAGTTCATTCAAGAAACCACTATACCTTAACGATCTATTTGGAAATTAAATAAAAAATGAAGTTGAATAGAAAAATAACTTGAATAAAAATGGAAGTCGAATAAAAATAAAACTGAAAGTTGAAGAAAATTAAAAATGGAAGTTCAATCAAGAAACCACTATACATTAACGACCTATTTGGAAATTAAATAAAAAGGAAGTTTAATAGAAAAGTAAATTGAATAAAAATGGAAGTGGAATAAAAAGAAATGTCAAAGTTGCCTAAAATTAAAAATGGAAGTTCAATTCAGAAACCAGTATACCTTAAAGATCTATTTGGAAATTAAATAAAAAAAGAAGTTGAATTGAAAAGAAACTTGAATAAAAAAAGAAGTTGAATAGAAATAAAAATGGAAGTTGATGAAAATTAAAATTGGAAGTTCATTCAAGAAACCACTATACCTTAACGATCTATTTGGAAATTAAATAAAAAATGAAGTTGAATAGAAAAATAACTTGAAGAAAAATGGAAGTCGAATAAAAATAAAACTAAAAGTTTCAGAAAATAAAAAACGGAAGTTCATTCAAGAAACCACTATACTTTAACGATCTATTTGGAAATTAAATAGAAAAGGAAGTTTAATAGAAAAGTAAATTGAATAAAAATGGAAGTTGAATAAAAATAAAAATGAAAGTTGCATAAAATTAAAAATGGAAGTTCATTCAAAAAACCACTATACCTTAACGATCTATTTGGAAATTAATTTAAAAAGGAAGTTGAATAGAAAAATAACTTGAATAAAAATAAAAATGGAAGTTCCATAAAATTAAAAATGGAAGTTCAGTAAAGAAACCACTATACCGTAACGATCTATTTGGAAATTAAATAAAAAAGGAAGTTTAATAGAAAAGTAAATTGAATAAAAATGGAATTGAATAAAAAGAAAAGTGAAAGTTGCAAAAAATTAAAAATGGAAGTTCAATCCAGAAACCACTATAGCAAAACGATCTATTTTGAAATTAAATAAAAAAGGTAGTTTAATAGAAAAGTAAATTGAATAAAAAAGGCAGTTAAATAAAAATAAAAATGGAAGTTGAAGAAAATTAAAAATGGAAGTTCATCCAAGAAACCACTATGAATAAAAAAGAAGTTAAATAAAAATAAAAATGGAAGTTGAAGAAAATTAAAAATGGAAGTTCATTGAAGAAACCACTATACGTTAACGATCTATTTGGAAATTAAATAAAAAAGGAAGTTGAATAGAAAGAAAAATGGAAGTTGCAGAAAATTAAAATCGGAAGTTCATTCGAGAAACCACTATACGTTAACGATCTATTTTGAAATTAAATAAAAAATGAACTCGAATAGAAAAATAACTTGAGAAAAATGGAAGTCGAATAAAAATAAAAATGAAAGTTGCAGAAAATTAAAAATGGAAGTTTATTCAAGAAACCACTATACCTTAACGATCTATTTGGAAATTAAATAAAAAAGGAAGTCTAATAGAAAAGTAAATTGAATAAAAATGGAAGTTGAATAAAAATAAAAATGAAAGTTGCAAAAAATTAATAATGGAAGTTCACTCCAGAAACCACTATTCCTTAACAATCTATTTGGAAATTAAATAAAAAAGGAAGTTGAGTAGAAAAGAAACTTGAATAAAAAAGAAAGTTAAATAAAAATAAATACGGAAGTTGAAGAAAATTAAAAATGGAAGTTCAATCATGAAACCACTATACCTTAACGATCTATTTGGAAATTAAATAAAAAGGAAGTTTAATAGAAAAGTAAATTGAATAAAAATGGATGTGGAATAAAAAGAAAAGTGAAAGTTGCATAAAATTAAAAATGGAAGTTCAATCCAGAAACCAGTATACCTTAAAGATCTATTTGGAAATTAAATAAAAAAAGAAGTTGAATAGAAAAGAAACTTGAATAAAAAAAGAAGTTGAATAGAAATAAAAGTGGAACTTGTAGAAAATTAAAATTGGAAGTTCATTCAAGACCCCACTATACCTTAACGATCAATTTGGAAATTAAATAAAAAATGAAGTTGAATAGAAAAATAACTTGAATAAAAATGGAAGTCGAATAAAAATAAAACTAAAAGTTGCAAAAAATAAAAAATGGAATTTCATTCAAGAAACCACTATACCTTAACGATCTATTTGGAAATAAAATAAAAAAGGAATTTTAATAAAAAATTTAATTGAATAAAGATGGAAGTTGAATAAAAAGAAAAGTGGAAGTTGCAAAAAATTAAAAATGGAAGCTCAATCTAGAAACCAGTATACCTTAACGATCTATTTGGAAATTAAATAAAAAGCAATTTCAATAGAAAAGTAAATTGAATAATTATGGAAGTCGAATAAAAATAAAAATAGAAGTTGCAAAAAATTAAAAATGGAAATTCGTTCAACAAACCACTATACCTTAGCGATCTATTTGGAAATTAAATAAAAAAGGATGTTTAATTGAAAAGTAAATTGAATAAAAATGGAAGTTGAATAGAAATAAAAGTTGAAGTTGCAGAAAATTAAAAATGGAAGTTCAATCCAGAAGCCACTATACCTTAACGATCTATTTGGAAATTAAATAAAGAAGGAAGTTGAGTATAAAAGAAACCTGAACAAACAAAGAAGGAAGTTAACTAAAAATAAAAATTGTAGTTGGAGAAAATTAAAAATGGCAGTTCATTCAAGAAACCACTATACCTTAACGATCTATTGGGAAATTAAATAAAAAAGGAAGTTGAATAGAAAAGTAAATTGAATAAAAATGAAAGTCAAATAAAAATAAAAATAGAAGTTGCAGAAAATTAAAAATGGAAGTTCATTCAAAAACCAACATAACTTAACGATCTATTTGGAAATTAAATAGAAAACGAAGTTTAATAGAAAAGTAAATTGAATAAAAATGGAAGTTGAATAAAAATAAAAATGAAAGTTGCATAAAATTAAAAATGGAAGTTCAATCGAGAAACCACTATACCTTAACAATCTATTTGGAAATTAAATAAAAAATGAAGTTGAATAGAAAAGAAGCTTGAATAAAAAAAGAAGTTGCAGAAAATTAAAATTGGAAGTTCATTCAAGAAACCACTATACCTTAACGATTTATATGGAAATTAAATAAAAAAGGAAGTTTAATAGAAAATTAAATTGAATAAAAACGGAAGTTGAATAAAAATAAAAATGGAAGTTCAATCCAGAAACCACTATACCTTGGCGATCTATTTGGAAATTAAATAAAAAAGGAAGTTGAGTAGATAAGAAACATGAATAAAAAAGGGAGTTAAATAAAAATAAAAATGGAAGTTGCAGAAAGTTAAAAATGGAAGTTAATTCAAGAAACCACTATACCTTAACGATCTCATTGGAAATTAAATAAAAAAGAAAGTTGAATAGAAAAATAACCTGAATAAAAATGGAAGCTGAATAAAAATAAAAATGGATGTTCCATAAAATTAAAAATGGAAGTTCATTAAATAAACCACTATACCTTAACGATCTATTTGGAAATTAAATAAAAAAGGAAGTTTAATAGAAAAATAAATTGAATAAAAATGGAAGTTGAATAAAAAGAAAAGTTAAAGTTGCATAAAATAAAAATGGAAGTTCAATCCAGAAACCAGTATACCTTAACGATCTATTAGGAAATTAAATTAAATAGGAAGTTTAATAGAAAAGTAAATTGAATAAAAGTGGAAGTCGAATAAAAATAAAATTGGAAGTTGCAGAAAATTAAAAATGGATGTTCATTCAAGAAAGCACTATACCTTAACGATCTATGTAACGCCCTCAAAATAACAACATTAAACCCATCAGATAAGACATGCATTTACATGTAAACTAACCACATACTTTTATTCATTAGAGTTCCATTACATAAGTATTACATGTTAACATCAAAACAAAATGCCCTACGGGCTTACAGCTTTCCAAGTTAACACTTGGTTACAACAAAAGAGTACTAACTCATACACATTAAGCCCTTGGCTTGTATTTACATGTAATACATCAAAAAGTAAAACGACTACATTATGTCCGCCTCTAGCCTCCCAAGCTATGTCCTTGGAGGTGGCATGCTTCCTGTACCTGAAAATGATGTTCCCATATAGGGTGAGCCACAGCCCAGTAGAAATACACTAAACCAACCATGAACAATGACTAAAAGATTAGCAATTGATAGATGGCTAACACAGATACATTCACATAAATTACACATTTATGTCATACAACTTATGAGTCTAAGTTACCTTTCATTTTCCCTTTTTCAACAGATAAGCATGCTAGCTCTATCATCATTTCCACAGATATGTATAAAAACTATATCCCACATTCACAGATAAGCATATAAGCTGTATCCACACTTTACCAAGATAAGCATATAAGCTCTATCTTCACTTCTCTAGACAAGCATATGAGCTATATCTACGGAGTTCATCCCCTATCTTCTGCCAACACTATCCGGTTTAGAGATACATCCCCTATCTTCCCCTAAACCGCGGAGTACATCCCCTATCTCCTCCTCTACACATAACGTATATAAACACATTGGTTCTATATACAATCACCCAATACATACAGTTAATGTATTCTATCAACCGTCAAGTTCCATGACACATTTCATTGATTAGTTTCAGTTTGCCTAATCATCATGCATTGTCTACAACAATCACGACTATCCTCCACCGATAGCCCAAAGCAGTTATTTCTAAACAGAAAATAAATGCACAATGGATATTCAATCAACATTTCATTTCCTCATTTCTCACAATTAATTATCCCAATTAATTAAACAATGTAATTAGGTCGTTATCCATAATTACCATTTCAACCCTTAGGTCCCATTTTCATCAATGATTCAACATTTATTCCATTTCTCTATGCCAAACATGCATCTAGGTTTATTATGAATAAAACCCCAACTTTTGTAAAATTGCACAAAAGCCCCAAACTTTCACAAAATTACCAAGCCAAGCCCAACATCTCAAAATACCAAAATTTAAAGACAAAATCCATAGAGAGGAGTAGGGTATCCCTACCTCGAAGTTTAAGCCAAAAAGGAGATGAAGACTCGAAGATCAACTTGCTCCAAATCCAAACTTTTTCAGATTAAATCAAAGCTCTCAACGCCCTCTATCTTTTTAACAAAGGCTCTAGGCTAGATTCACACTCTAGGGAGATCAAATCTTAGAGAGGGTGTAAGTTTAGAGAGAGAGGGTCTCGGATTTAGGGTTTGATCAAAAAAAGAAATGAAAAACTGAAGTTCAAAATCGCTACTGTCCGCTGATATAAAACACGCTCGCTCGAGCGAAGACTTGGTCGCTCGAGCGACCAGACATAGAAAACTCTCGCTCGAGCCAAGAAGTTCTCGATCGAGCGAAGAAAAACCCAGACCGCTCGAGCGAAGGAAGCTTGCTCGAGCAAAGAAAGGCAACTCTCAGGTCCAAAACCAAACGCAACACTCGCTCGAGCGAAGCCACCCTGGCTCGACCCACCAGACACGAACCTCACTCTCGCTCGAGCGACCAACTCCTCGCTCGAGCGAAGGTCCAAAAATCTGGGCAGCAACACTAGGCTCCCAAACACAACCAACCTGTAACAAACCTGCCCAACACATCTTATAACTCAATATACAAAGTAAAGAGGATGCAAACTAAATAATAAACAAATACCAACATCCATGGACACATGTCCGGATCACTGTACAACAAGGGTAAACCCGGGATCGCTATATTAACGATGTATTTGGAAATTAAATAAAAAGGAAGTTTAATAGAAAAGTAAATTGAATAAAAACGGAAGTGGAATAAAAAGAAAAGTGAAAGTTGCATAAAATTAAAAATGGAAGTTCAATTCGGAAACCAGTATACCTTAAAGATCTATTTGAAAATTAAATAAAAAAAGAAGTTGAATAGAAATAAAAATGGAAGTTGATGAAAATTAAAATTGGAAGTTCATTCAAGAAACCACTATACCTTAACGATCTATTTGGAAATTAAATAAAAAATGAAGTTGAATAGAAAAATAACTTGAATAAAAATGGAAGTCGAATAAAAATAAAACTAAAAGTTGCAGAAAATAAAAAACGGAAGTTCATTCAAGAAACCACTATACTTTAACGACCTACTTGGAAATTACATTGAAAAGGAAGTTTAATAGAAAAGTAAATTGAATAAAAATGAAAGTTGAATAAAAACAAAAATGAAAGTTACATAAAATTAAAAATGGAAGTTCATTCAAGAAACCACTGTACCTTAACGATTCATTTGGAAATTAAATTAAAAAGGAAGTTGAATAGAAAAATAACTTGAATAAAAATGGAAGTTGAACAAAAATAAAAATGGAAGTTCCATAAAATTAAAAATGGAAGTTCAGTAAAGAAACCACTATACATTAACGATCTATTTGGAAATTAAATAAAAAAGGAAGTTTAATAGAAAAGTAAATTGAATAAAAATGGAATTGAATAAAAAGAAAAGTGAAAGTTGCAAAAAATTAAAAATTGAAGTTCAATCCAGAAACCAATATAGCTTAACGATCTATTTTGAAATTAAATAAAAAAGGTAGTTTAATAGAAAAGTAAATTGAATAAAAAAGGAAGTAAAATAAAAATAAAAATGGAAGTTGAAAAAAATTAAAAATGGAAGTTCATTCAAGAAACCACTATACCTTAACGATCTATTTGGAAATCAAATAAAAAGGAAGTTTAACAGAAAAGTAAATTGAATAAAAAAGGAAGTTAAATAAAAATAAAAATGGAAGTTGAAGAAAATTAAAAATGGAAGTTCATTGAAGAAACCACTATACGTTAACGATCTATTTGGAAATTAAATAAAAAAGGAAGTTGAATAGAAAAAAACTTGAATAAAAAAAGAAGTTGAATAGAAAGAAAAATGGAAGTTGCAGAAAATTAAAATTGGAAGTTCATTCGAGAAACCACTATACCTTATCGATCTATTTGGAAATTAAATAAAAAATGAAGTTGAATAGAAAAATAACTTGAATAAAAATGGAAGTCGAATAAAAATAAAAATGAAAGTTGCAGAAAATTAAAAATGGAAGTTTATTCAAGAAACCACTACACCTTAGCGATCTATTTGGAAATTAAATAAAAAAGGAAGTCTAATAGAAAAGTAAATTGAATAAAAATGGAAGTTGAAAAAAAATAAAAATGAAAGTTGCATAAAATTAAAAATGGAAGCTCAATCCAGAAACCACTATACCTTCACGATCTATTTGGAAATTAAATAAAAAAGGAAGTTGAGTAGAAAAGAAACTTGAATAAAAAAGGAAGTTAAATAAAAATAAAAATGGAAGTTGAAGAAAATTTAAAATGGAAGTTCATTCATGAAACCACTATACGTTAACGATCTATTTGGAAATTAAATAAAAAAGGAAGTTGAATAGAAAAGTAAATTGAATAAAAATGGAAGTTGAATAAAAATAAAAATGCAAGTTGCATAAAATTAAAAATGGAAGTTCATTCCAGAAACCACTATACCTTAACGATCTATTTGGAAATTAAATAAAAAAGGAAGTTGAATAGAAAAATAACTTGAATAAAAATGGAAGTTCCATAAAATAAAAAATAGAAGTTCACTAAAGAAACCACTATACCTTAACGATCTATTTGGAAATTAAATAAAAAAGGATGTTTAATAGAAAAGTAAATTGAATAAATATGGAAGTTGAATAAAAAGAAAAGTGAAAGTTGCATAAAATTAAAAATGGAAGTTCAATCAAGAAACCACTATACGTTAACGATCAATTTGGAAATTAAATAAAAAAGGAAGTTGAGTAGAAAAGAAACTTGAATGAAAAATGAAGTTAAATAAAAATAAAAATGGAAGTTGAAGAAAATTAAAAATGGAAGTTCATTCATGAAATCACTATACGTTAACGATCTATTTGGAAATTAAATAAAAAAGGAAGTTGATTAGAAAAGAAACATGAACAAAAAAAGGCATTGAATAGAAATAAAAATGGGAGTTGCAGAAAATTAAAATTGGAAGTTCATTCAAAAAACCACTATACCTTAACGATCTATTTGGAAATTAAATCTAAAATGAGGTTGAATAGAAAAATAACTTGAATAAAAATGGAAGATGAATAAAAATAAAAATGAAAGTTGCAGAAAATTAAAAATTGAAGTTCATTCAAGAAACCACTATACCTTAACGATCTATTTGGAAATTAAATAAAAAAGGAAGTCTAATAGAAAAGTAAATTGAATAAAAATGGATGTTGAATAAAAATAAAAATGAAAGTTGCATAAAATGAAAAATGGAAGTTCAATCCAGAAACCACTATACCTTAACGATCTATTTGGAAATTAAATAAAAGAGGAAGTTGAGTAGAAAAGAAACTAGAATAAAAATGGAAGTTGAATAGAAATAAAAATGGAAGTTGCAGAAATTTAAAATTGAAAGTTCATTCAAGAAACCACTATACCTTAACGATCTATTTTGAAATTAAATAAAAAACAAAGTTGAATAGAAAAATAACTTGAATAAAAATGGAAGTCGAATAAAAATAAAACAGAAAGTTGAAGAAAATTAAAAATGGAAGTTAATTCGAGAAACCACTATACCTTAACGATCTATTTGGAAATTAAATAAAAAGGAAGTCTAATAGAAAAGTAAATTGAATAAAAATGGAAGTGGTATAAAAAGAAAAGTGAAAGTTGCATAAAATTAAAAATGGAAGTTCAATCCAGAAACCAATATACCTTAAAGATCTATTTGGAAATTAAATAAAAAAAGAAGTTGAATGGAAATAAAAATGGAAGTTGCAGAAAATTAAAATTGGAAGTTCATTCAAGAAACCACTATACCTTAACGATCTATTTGGAAATTAAATAAAAAATGAAGTTGAATAGAAAAATAACTTGAATAAAAATGGAAGTCGAATAAAAATAAAACTAAAAGTTGCAGAAAATTAACAACGGAATTTCATTCAAGAAACCACTATACTTTAAAGATCTATTTGGAAATTAAATAGAAAAGGAAGTTTAATAGAAAAGTAAATTGAATAAAAATGGAAGTTGAATAAAAATAAAAATGAAAGTTGCATAAAATTAAAAATGGAAGTTCATTCCAGAAACCACTATACCTTAACGATCTATTCGGAAATTAAATAAAAAAGGAAGTTGAATAGAAAAATAACTTGAACAAAAATGGAAGTTCATTGAAGAAACCACTACACCTTAACGATCTCTTTGGAAATTAAATAAAAAAGGATGTTTAATAGAAAAGTAAATTGAATAAAAAAGGAAGTTAAATAAAAATAAAAATGGAAGTTGAAGACAATTAAAAATGGAAGTTCATTCAAGAAACCACTATCCGTTAACGATCTATTTGGAAATTAAATAAAAAAGGAAGCTGAATAGAAAAGAAACTTGAATAAAAAAAGAAGTTGAATAGAAATAAAAACGGAAGTTGCAGAAAATTAAAATTGGAAGTTCATTCAAGAAACCACTATACCTTAACGATCTATTTGGAAATTAAATAAAAAATGAAATTGAATAGAAAAATAACTTGAATAAAAATGGAAGTCGAATAAAAATAAAAATGAAAGTTGCAGAAAATTAAAAATGGAAGTTCATTCTATAAACCACTATACCTTAACGATGTATTTGGAAATTAAATAAAAAAGGAAGTCTAATAGAAAAGTAAACTGAATAAAAAAGGAAGTTGAATAAAAATAAAAATGAAAGTTGCATAAAATTAAAAATGGAAGTTCAATCCAGAAACCACTATACCTTAACGATCTATTTGGAAATTAAATAAAAAAGGAAGTTAAATAAGAATAAAAATGGAAGTTGCAGAAAATTAAAATTGGAAGTTCATTCAAGAAACGACTATACCTTAACGATCTATTTGGAAATTAAATCAAAAATGAGGTTGAATAGAAAAATAACTTGAATAAAAATGGAAGTCGAATAAAAATAAAAATGAAAGTTGCAGAATATTAAAAATGGAAGTTCATTCAAGAAACCACTATACCTTAACGATCTATTTGGAAATTAAATAAAAAAGGAAGTCTAATAGAAAAGTAAATTGAATAAAAATGGAAGTTGAATAAAAATAAAAATGAAAGTTGCATAAAATTAAAAATGGAAGTACAATCCAGAAACCACCATACGTTAACGATCTATTTGGAAATTAAATAAAAAAAGGAAGTTGAGTAGAAAAGAAACTTGAATGAAAAAGGAAGGTCAATAAAAATAAAAATAGAAGTTGCTGAAAAATAAAAATGGAAGTTCATTTAAGAAACCACTATACCTTAACGATCTATTTGGAAATTAAATAAAAAAGGAAGTTGAGTAGAAAAGAAACTTGAATGAAAAAGAAAGTAAAATATAAATAAAAATGGAAGTTGCTGAAAATTAAAAATTGAAGTTCATTCAAGAAACCAATATACCTTAATGATCTATTTGGAAATTAAATAAAAAAGGATGTTAAATAAAAAAGTAAATTGAATAAAAATGGAAGTTGAACAAAAGAAAAATGGAAGTTGCAGAAAATTAAAAATGGAAGTTCAATCCAGAAACCAGTATACCTTAACGATCTATTTGGAAATTATATAAAAAAGGAAGTTAAGTAAAAAAGAAACTTGAATAAAAAAGGAAGTTAAATAAAAATAAAAATGGAAGTTGCAGAAAATTAAAAATGGAAGTTCATTCAAGAAACTACTATACCTTAACGATCTATTTGGAAATTAAAATAAAAAGGGAATTTAATAGAAAAGTAAATTAATAAAACTGGAAGTTGAATAAAAATAAAAATGAAAGTTGCATAAAATTAAAAATGGAAGTTCAATCCAGAAACCACTATACCTTAACGATCTATTTGGAAATTAAATAAAAAAGGAAGTTGAATAGAAATATAACTTCAATAAAAATGGAAGTCGAATAAAAATAAAAATGGAAATTGCATAAAATGAAAAATGGAAGTTTATTCAAGAAACCACTATACCTGAACTATCTATTTGGGAATTAAATAAAAAAGGAACTTTAATAGAAAAGTAAATTGAATAAAAATGGAAGTTGAATAAAAATAAAAACGGAAGTTGCAGAAAATTAAAAATGGAACTTCAATCCAGAAACTAGTATATGTTAACGATCTATTAGGAAATTAAATAAAAAAGGAAGTTGAGTAGAAAAGAAACTTGATTGGAAAAGGAAGTTAAATAAAAATAAAAATGGAAGTTGTAGAAAATAGAAAATGGAAGTTCATTCAACAAACCATTATACCTTAACGATCTATTTGGAAATTAAATAAAAAAGGAAGTTGAATATAAAAATGACTTCAATAAAAATGGAAGTCGAATAAAAATAAAAATGGAAATTGCATAAAATTACAAATGGAAGTTCATTCAAGATACCACTATACCATAACGATCCATTTGGAAATTAAATAAAAAAGGAAGTTTAATTGAAAAGTAAATTGAATTAAAATGGAAGTTAAATAAAAATAAAAATGGAAGTTGCAGAAAATTAAAAATGGAAGTTCATTCAAGAAACCCGTATACCTTAACGATCTATTAGGAAATTAAATAAAAAAGGAAGTTGAATAGAAAAATAACTTGAATAAAAATAAAAATGAAAGTTGCATAAACTTAAAAATGGAAGTTCATTAAAGAAACCACTATAGCTTAACGATCTATTTGGAAATTATATAAAAAAGGAACTTTAATAGAAAAGAAAACTGAATAAAAATGGAAGTTGAATAAAAATAAAAATGAAAGTTGTATAAAATTAAAAATGTAAGTTCAATCCAGAAACCATTATACCTTAACGATCTATTTGGAAATTAAATAAAAAAGGAAGTTGAATAGAAATAAAAATGGAAGTTGCAGAAAATTAAAATTGGAAGTTCATTCAAGAAACCACTATACCTTAACGATATATTTGGAAATTAAATAAAAAAGGAAGTTTAATAGAAAAGTAAATTGAAAAAAAATGGAAGTTGAATAAAAATAAAAATGGAAGTTCAATCCAGAAACCACTATACTTTGACGATCTATTTGGAAATTAAATAAAAAAGGAAGTTGAGTAGAAAAGAAACTTGAATGGAAAAGGATGTTAAATAAAAATAAAAATGGATGTTGAAGAAAATTAAAAATGGAAGTTCATTCAAGAAACCACTATACCCTAACGATTAATTTGGAAATTAAATAAAAATGGAAGTTGAACAGAAAAGAAACTTGAATAAAAAAAGAACTTGAATAGAAATAAAAATGAAAGTTGCAGAAAATTAAAATTGGAAGTTCATTCAAGAAACCACTATACCTTAACGATCTATTTGGAAATTAAATAAAAAATGAAGTTGAATAGAAAAATAACTTGAATAAAAATGGAAGTCGAATAAAAATAAAACTGAAAGTTGCAGAAAATTAAAAATGGAAGTTCCTTCAAGAAACCACTATACCTTAACGATTTATTTGGAAATTAAATAAAAAAAGGAAGTTTAATAGAAAAGTAAATTGAATAAAAATGGAATTTGAATTAAAATAAAAATGAAAGTTGCATAAAATTAAAAACGGAAGTTCAATCCACAAACCACTATACCTTAAAGATCTACTTGGAAATTAAATAAAAAAGGAAGTTGAGTAGAAACGAAACTTGAAAGAAAAAGGAAGTTAAATAAAAATAAAATGGAAGTTGCAGAAAATTAAAAATGGAAGTTCATTCAAGAAACCACTATACCTTAACAATCTATTGCGAAACGAAATAAAGAAGGAAGTTGAGTAGAAAAGAAACTTGAATGAAAAAGGAAGTTAAATAAAAATAAAAATGGAAGTTGCAGAAAATTAAAAATTGAAGTTCATTCAAGAAACCACTATAATTTAATGATCTATTTGGAAATTAAATAAAAAAGGAAGTTAAATAGAAAAGTAAATAGAATAAAACTGGAAGTTGAGTAAAAATAAAAATGGAAGTTGCAGAAAATTAAAAATGGAAGTTCAATCCAGAAACCAGTATACCTTAACGATCTATTTGGAAATTAAATAAAAAAGGAAGTTGAGTAGAAAAGAAACGTGAATAAAAAAGGAAGTTAAATAAGAATAAAAATGGAAGTTGCAGAAAATTAAAAATGGAAGTTCATTCAAAAAACACTATACCTTAACGATCTATTTGGAAATTAAATAAAAACGGAAGTTTTAAAGAAAGGTAAATTGAATAAAAATGGAAGTTGAATAAAAATAAAAATGAAAGTGGCGTAAAATTAAATATGGAAGTTCAATCCAGAAACCACTATACTTTAATGATTTATTTGGAAATTAAATAAAAGAGAAAGTTGGGTAGAAAAGAAACTTGAATGAAAAATGAGGTTAAATAAAAATAAAAATGGAAGTTGCAGAAAATGAAAAATGGTAGTTCATTCAAGAAACCATTATACCTTAACGATCTATTTGGAAATTAAATAAAAAAGGAAGTTGAGTAGAAAAGAAACTTCAATGAAAAAGGAAGTTAAATTAAAATAAAAACGGAAGTTGCCGAAAATTAAAAATGAAAGTTCATTCAAGAAACCACTATACCTTAACGATCTATTAGGAAATTAAATAAAAAAGGAAGTTGAACAGTAATAAAAACGGAAGTCGCAAAAAATTAAAATTTGAAATTCATTCAAGAAACCATTATACCTTAAGGATCTATTTGGAAATTAAATAAAAATGGAAGTTAAATAGAAAAGTAAAAATGGAAGTTCAATCCAGAAAACAGTATACCTTAACGATCTATTTGGAAATTAAATAAAAAAGGAAGTTGAGTAGAAAAGAAACTTGAATAAAAAATGAAGTTAAATAAAAATAAAAATGGAATTTGAAGAAAATTAAAAATGGAAGTTCATTCAAAAAACCACTATACCTTAACGATCTATTTAGAAATTCAATAAAAAAGGAAATGGAGTAGAAAAATAACTTGAATAAAAATGGAAGTTGAATAAAAATAAAATGGAAGTTCCATAAAATTAAAAATGGAAGTTCATTAAAGAAACAACTATACCTTAACGATCTATTTGGAAATTAAATAAAAAAGAAAGTTTAACAGAAAAGTAAATTGAATAAAAATGGCAGTTGAATAAAAAGAAAAGTGAAAGTTGCATAAAATTGAAAACGGAAGTTCAATCCACAAACCAGTATACCTTAACGATCTATTGGGAAATTAAATAAAAAAGGAAGTTGAATAGAAAAGAAACTTGAATAAAAAAAGAAGTTGAATACAAATAAAAATCGAAGTTGCAGAAAATTCAAACTGGAAGTTCATTAAAGAAACCACTATACCTTAACGATCTATTTGGAAATTAAATAAAAAAGGAAGTTGAATAGAAAAGAAACTTGAATAAAACAGGAAGTTAAATAAAAATAAAAATGGAAGTTGCAGAAAATTAAAAATCGAAGTTCATTCAAAAACCACTATATCTTAACGATCTATTTGGAAATTAAATAAAAATGGAAGTTTAATAGAAAAGTAAATTGAATAAAAATGGAAGTTGAATAAAAATAAAAATGAAAGTTGCATAAAATTAAAAATGGAAGTTCAATCCAGAAACCACTATACCTTAACGATCTTTTGGGAAATTAAATAAAAATGGAAGTTTAATAGAAAAGTAAATTGAATAAAAATGGAAGTTGAATAAAAATAAAAATGAAAGTTGCATAAAATTAAAAATGGAAGTTCAATCCAGAAACCACTATACCTTAACGATCTTTTGGGAAATTAAATAAAAAAGGAAGTTGAGTAGAAAAGAAACTTGAATGAAAAACGAAGTTAAATAAAATTTAAAATGGAAGTTGCGGAAAATTAAAAATGGAAGTTCATTCAAGAAACCACTATACCTTAACGATCTATTCGAAAATTAAATAAAAAAGGAAGTTGAATAGAAATATAACTTGTATAAAAATGGAAGTCGAATAAAAATGAACATGGAAGTTGCATAAAATTAAAAATGGAAGTTCATTCAAGAAACCACTGTACCTGAACTATCTATTTGGGAATTAAATAAAAAAGGAAGTCTAATAGAAAAGTAAATTGAATAAAAATGGAAGTTGAATAAAAATGAAAATGAAAGTTGCATAAAATTAAAAATGGAGGTTCAATCCAGAAACCACTATACCTTAACGATCTATTTGGAAATTAAATAAAAAAGGATGTTGAGTAGAAAAAAAATATGAATAAAAAAGGAAGTTAAATAAAAATGAAAACGGAAGTTGAAGAAAATTAAAAATGGAAGTTCATTCATGAATCCACTATACTTTAACGATCTATTTGAAATTAAATAAAAAAGGAAGTTGAATAGAAAAGAAACTTGAATAAAAAAAGACGTTGAACAGAAATAAAAATGGAAGTTGCAGAAAATGAAAATTGGAAGTTCATTCAAGAAACCACTATACCTTAACGATCTATTTGGAAATTAAATAAAAAATGAAGTTGAATAGAAAAATAACTTGAATAAAAATAGAAGTCGAATAAAAATAAAAATGAAAGTTGCAGAAAATTAAAAATGAAAGTTCACTCAAGAAACCACTATACCTTAACGATCTATTTGAAAATTAAATAAAAAAGGAAGACCAATGATAAAGTAAATTGAATAAAAATGGAAGTTGAATAAAAATAAAAATGAAAGTCGCATAAAATTAAAAATGGAAGTTCAATCCAGAAACCACCATACGTTAACGACCTATTTGGAAATTAAATAAAAAAGGAAGTTGAGTAGAAAAGAAACTTGAATGAACGTGGAAGGTAAATAAAAATAAAAATGGAAGTTGCTGAAAAATAAAAATGGAAGTTCATTCAAGAAACCACTATACCTTAACGATCTATTTGAAAATTAAATAAAAAAGGAAGTTGAGTAGAAAAGAAACATGAATGAAAAAGGAAGTTAAATATAAAGAAAAATCGAAGTTGCAGAAAATTAAAAATTGAAGTTCATTCAAGAAACCACTATACCTTAATGATCTATTTGGAAATTAAATAAAAAAGGAAGTTAAATAGAAAAGTAAATTGAATAAAAATGGTAGTTGAACAAAATAAAATTGGAAGTTGCAGAAAATTAAAAATGGAAGATCAATCCCGAAACCAGTACACTTTAACGATCTATTTGGAAATTATATAAAAAAGGAAGTTGAGCAGAAAAGAAACTTGAATAAAAAAGGAAGTTAAATAAAAATAAAAATGGAAGTTGAAGAAAATTAAAAATGGAAGTTCATTCTTGAAACCACTATACGTTAACGATCTATTTGGAAATTAAATAAAAAAGGAAGTTGAATAGAAAAGAAACTTGAATAAAAAAAGGCGTTGAATAGAAATAAAAATGGAAGTTGCAGAAAATGAAAATTGGAAGTTCATTCAAGAAACCACTATACCTTAACGATTTATTTGGAAATTAAATAAAAAATGAAGTTGAATAGAAAAATAACTTGAATAAAAATAGAAGTCGAATAAAAATAAAAATGAAAGTTGCAGAAAATTAAAAATGGAAGTTCACTCAAGAAACCACTATACCTTAACGATCTATTTGGAAATTAAATAATAAAGGAAGTCCATTAGAAAAGTAAATTGAATAAAAATGGAAGTTGAATAAAAATAAAAATGAAAGTCGCATAAAATTAAAAATGGAAGTTCAATCCAGAAACGACCATACGTTGACGACCTATTTGGAAATTAAATAAAAAAGGAAGTTGAGTAGAAAAGAAACTTGAATGAAAGAGGAAGGTAAATAAAAATAAAAATGGAAGTTGCAGAAAAATAAAAATGGAAGTTCATTCAATAAACCACTATTCCATAACGATCTATTTGGAAATTAAATAAAAAAGGAAGTTGAGTAGAAAAGAAACTTGAATGAAAAAGGAAGTTAAATATAAATAAAAATGGAAGTTGCAGAAAATTAAAAATTGAAGTTCATTCAAGAAACCACTATACCTTAATGATCTATTTGGAAATTAAATAAAAAAGGAAGTTAAATAGAACAGTAAATTGAATAAAAATGGAAGTTGAACAAAATAAAAATGGAAGTTGCCGAAAATTAAAAATGGAAGTTCAATCCAGAAACCTGTATACTTTAACGATCTATTTGGAAATTATATAAAAAAGGAAATTGAGCAGAAAAGAAACTTGAATAAAAAAGAAAGTTAAATAAAAATAAAAATGGAAGTTGCAGAAAATTAAAAATGGAACTTTATTCAAGAAACCACTATACCTTAACGATCTATTTGGAAATTAAAATAAAAAGGAAGTTCAATAGAAAAGTAAATTGAATAAAAATGGAACTAGAATAAAAATAAAAATGAAAGTTGCATAAAATTAAAAATGGAAGTTCAATCCAGAAACCACTATACCTTAACGATCTATTTGGAAATTAAATAAAAAAGGAAGTTGAATAGAAATATAACTTGAATAAAAATGGAAGTCGAATAAAAATAAAAATGGAAATTGCATAAAATTAAAAATGGAAGTTCATTCAAGAAACCACTATACCTAAACTATCTATTTGGGAATTAAATAAAAAAGGAAGTTTAATTGAAAAGTAAATTGAATAAAAATGGAAGTTGAATAAAAATAAAAACGGAAGTTGCAGAAAATTAAAAATGGAACTTCAATCCAGAAACCAGTATACGTTAACGATCTATTGGGAAATTAAATAAAAAAGGAAGTTGAGTAGAAAAGAAACTTCATTGAAAAAGGACGGTAAATAAAAATAAAAATGGAAGTTGCTGAAAATGGAAAATGGAAGTTCATTCAACAAACCATTATACCTTAACGATCTATTTGGAAATTAAATAAAAAAGAAGTTGAATATAAAAATGACTTGAATAAAAATGGAAGTCGAATAAAAATAAAAATGGAAGTTGCATAAAATTAAAAATGGAAGTTCATTCAAGATACCACTATACCATAACGATCTATTTGGAAATTAAACAAAAAAGGAAGTTTAATAGAAAAGTAAATTGAATAAAAGTGGAAGTTGAATAAAAATAAAAATGAAAGTTGTATAAAATTAAAAATGTAAGTTCAATCCAGAAACCATTATACCTTAACGATCTATTTGGGAATTAAATAAAAAAGGAAGTTGAATAGAAAAGAAGATTGAATAAAAAAAGAAGATGAATAGAAATAAAAATGGAAGTTGCAGAAAATTAAAACTGGAAGTTCATTCGAGAAACCACTATACCTTGACGATATATTTGGAAATTAAATGAAAAAGGAAGTTTAATAGAAAAGTAAATTGAAAAAAAATGGTAGTTGATTAAAAATAAAAATGGAAGTTCAATCCAGAAACCACTATACCTTGACGATCTTTTTGGAAATTAAACAAAAAAGGAAGTTGAGTAGAAAAGAAACTTGAATAGAAAAGGAAGTTAAATAAAAATAAAAATGGATGTTGAAGAAAATTAAAAATGGAAGTTCATTCAAGAAACCACTATACCTTAACGATCAATTTGGAAATTAAATAAAAATGGAAGTTTGTAACGCCCTCAAAATAACAACAATGAACCCATCAGATAAGACATGCATTTACATATAAATTAACCACATTCTTTTATTCATTAGAGTTCCATTACATAAGTATTACATGTTAACATCATAACAAAATGCCCTACGGGCTTACAGCTTTCCAAGTTAACACTTGGTTACAACAAAGAGTACTAACTCGTTTACACATTAAGCCCTTGGCTTGAAGTTACATGTAATACATCAAAAGTTAAGCGACAAAAGTATGTCCGCCTCTAGCCTCCAGCTATGTCCTTGGAGGTGGCATGCTTCCTGCACCTGAAAATGATATTCCCTTATAGGGTGAGCCACAGCCCAGTAGAAATACACTAAACCAACCATGGACAATGACTAAAATATTAGCAATTGATAGATGGTCAACACTGATACATTCACATAAATTACACATTTATGTCATACAACTTATGAGTCTAAGTTACCTTTCATTATCCCTTTTTCAACAGATAAGCATGCTAGCTCTATCATCATTTCCACAGATATGTATAAAAACTATATCCCACATTCAGATAAGCATATAAGCTATATCCACATTCTCAACAGATATGTATAACAACAATATCCCACATTCACAGATAAGCATATAAACTCTATCTTCACTTCTCTAGACAAGCATATAAGCTATGTCTACGGAGTTCATCCCCTATCTTCTCCCAACACTATCCGGTTTAGAGGTACATCCCCTATCTTCCCCTAAACCGCGGAGTACATCCCCTATCTCCTCCTCTACACATAACGTATATAAACACATTGGTTCTATATACAATCACCCAATACATACAATTAATGTATTCCATCAACCGTCAAGTTCCATGACACATTTCATTGATTAGTTTCAGTTTGCCTAATCATCATGCATTGTCTACAACAATCACGACTATCCTCCACCGATAGCCCAAAGCAGTTATTTCTAAACAGAAAATAAATGCACAAATGGATATTCAATCAACATTTCATTTCTTCATTCTTCTCAATTAATTATCCCAATTAATTAAACAATGTAATTAGGTCAATTCCCATAATTAACATTTCAACCCTTAGGTCCCATTTTCATCAATGATTCAACATTCATTCCATTTTTCTATGCCAAACATGCATCTAGGTTTATTATGAATAAAACCCCAATTTTTGTAAAACTACACAAAAGCCCTAAACTTTCACAAAATTACCAAACCAAGCCCAACATCTCAAAATACCAAAATTTAAAGACAAAACCCATAGAGAGGAGTAGGATATCCCTACCTTGAAGTTTTAGCCAAAAAGGAGATGAAGACTCGAAGATCAACGTGCTCCAAATCCAAACTTTTTCAGATTAAATCGAAGCTCTCAACACCCTCTATCTTTTTAACAAAGGCCCTAGGCTAGATTCACACCCTAGGGAGATCAAATCTTAGAGAGAATGTAAGTTTAGAGAGAGAGAGTCTTGCATTTAGGTTTTGCTCAAAGAAAGGAAGTGAAAAAATGATGTTTAAAACGCTACTGCCCGCTGATATAAAACACGCTCGCTCGAGCGAAGACTTGGTCGCTCGAGCGACCAGACACAGAAAACTCTCGCTCGAGCCAAGAAGTTCTCGATCGAGCGAAGAAAAATCCAGACCGCTCGAGCGAAGGAAGCTCGCTCGAGCCAAGAAAGGCAACTCTCAGGTCCAGAACCAGACGCAACACTACTCTCGCTCGAGCGACAAACTCCTCGCTCGAGCGAAGGACCAAAAATCTGGGCAGCAACACTAGGCTCCCAAACACAACCAACCTGTAACAAACCTGCCCAACACATCTTATAACTCAATATACAAAGTAAAGAGGATGCAAACTAGATAATAAACAACAACCAACATCCACGGACACATGTTCGGATCACTGTACAACAAGGGTAAACCCGGGATCGCTATAACCTCCCCCCCTTAAAGAATTTCGCCCCCGAAATTAAGCACAAGTTTTCAAAAACAAGTTTTCCTTCATTTTAGACAATGTTACAATTTAACATTCAACAATTCGACCCATTACCGGTCATCCCATCCCTTTAACAAGAGACATATCACAATATGTAAACAACATATGTATTTTCAACATGCATCAACATTATGCATTATCTTTCCAATTTCACCAATATATTCAACACATATAGTGTCACATTCAACTTCCATATAAGGCAAGTTCCAAAACATACTCCCAATAACCAAAACATTTTCAATGTTTCACAACTTAAGACATATATAAAAGCTCTTAAGTTCAACAAAATGCAAAATTTAAATACAAGATCACATATCAACAAACAAGTCCGGATATTTCTCTCGGACTTCCAACTCACGTTCCCAAGTGGCTTCCTCCACTCCGTGATGTTTCCACAAGACTTTTACCAAAGGAATGGTCTTGCCACGCAGGACCTGGTCCCGCCTATCCAAGACCCGAACCGGTCTCTCCTCATACGAGGCATCCTCATCTACCTCTAAATCGGTCCAATCCAACACATGTGATGGATCTGGCTCATACTTCCGAAGCATACTCACATGAAACACGTCATGCACTCCAGACAACTGCGGCGGTAAGGCTAACCGATAAGCAACCTCACCAATCCTCTCAAGGATCTCAAAAGGACCAATAAACTGAGGGGATAACTTCCCACTCTTCCCAAACCTCATCAAACCTCGCCTAGGTGATATCTTCAGAAAGACATGATCACCTACCTCAAACGCCAAAGGCCTCCTCCTACGGTCGGCATAACTCTTTTGTCGACTCTGGGCTGTAACAAGCCTCCTACGGATAAGCTCAACTTTCTCCGTCGTCTCCCTAACCAACTTCGGACCCAACAAAGGTGCATCACCCACCTCGGCCCAACACACTGGAGACCTACACGGTCGGCCATACAAGGCCTCAAACGGTTCCATACCGATGCTAGACTGAAAACTGTTGTTGTAGGCAAACTCTACCAAGGGCAAGTGCCTCTCCCACGTCCCACTGAAGTCAAGGACAAAACCCCGAAGCATATCCTCAAGGATCTGAATAGTACGCTCGGACTGTCTGTCAGTCTGAGGATGATAAGCCGTACTAAAGGTCAACTTAGTGCTCAAGGCACTCTGCAAACTCTGCCACAACCTAGCAGTAAAACGAGGATCTCTATCTGAGACGATCGTTATTGGGACCCCGTGCAATCTCACTATGTCCCGAATATACAAGTCGGCAAGATGATCTACCGAATCTTTCACGCGCATAGGAATAAAGTGCGTCGACTTAGTCAACCGGTCTACAACCACCCAAATAGCATCACTACCCCGTTGAGTCCTCGGAAGACCTACAACGAAGTCCATAGTGACATGCTCCCACTTCCACTCGGCAATAGGCAAGGGTTGCAACAAACCCACTGGCCTCTGATGCTCGGCCTTCACTTGCTAGCAAGTAAGGCACTTCGATACGACAACAGCCACATCTCTCTTCATACCCCGCCACCAAAACTGGCGACCCAAATCCTGATACATCTTAGTACCTCCCGGATGCATCGCAAGGCGCGAATGATGAAACTCTCGGAGTACTTCCTCACGGCAAGACTCCGGTACAAACAAACGGTCTCGGTATCTCACACTCAGGTCGGGATACACCGTCAAACCCTTCTCAACCTTCCCACTGGAGATCTTCTCTCGGAGGGATTCTACCTCAAGGTCACCTCTCTGTGCCTCTAACACTCTAATCACAAGTGTAGGCTACGCAACAACAGAAAACAAGGCCGCAGCCTCAACAGATTCGCCCAGTAGCAAATCAAACTCGCCCAGCGTTCCCAACATCTCCCATTCCCGGATGGCTATACAAGCTACATCACTAATGGATTTCCTACTAAGGGCATCGGCCACAACATTGGCCTTTCCCGGATGATAATGCAACTCAAAATCATAATCCCCGATGAACTCCATCCACCTCCTCTGCCTCAAATTCAAGTCTCTCTGTGTAAACAAATACTTCAAACTCTTATGATCCGAGAATACCTCGAACCTCTCACCATAAAGGTAGTGCCTCCAGATTTTCAAGGCAAAGATCACTGCTGCTAACTCTAGGTCGTGTGTGGGGTAATTCTTCTCGTGTATTTTCAACTGACGTGAGCCATAAGCTACCAATTTCCCCTCTTGCATCAACACACAACCCAAACCCTCTCGTGAGGCATCACAATAAACCGCATAACCCAACCCTCTCTTCGGAATAATCAACACTGGAGCGGTGGTCAATCTAACTTTCAATTCTTGGAACGACTTTTCACAAGTCTCACTCCACACAAACTTGACTCCCTTCCGAGTCAGTCTAGTCAACGGTGACGCTAACCTGGAGAAATCTTTCACAAACCGACGGTAATACCCAGCTAATCCCAGAAAACTGCGGATCTCAAACACACTCTTAGGCTGTGCCCAATCTTGCACTGCCTCAACCTTGGATGTATCAACAGACACCCCTTCCCCGGATACCACGTGGCCTAAGAATTTGACTTCCCTCAGCCAGAACTCACACTTCCCAAACTTGGCATACAGCCTATGGGCTCTAAGTAACTCAAGCACCACTCTCAAGTGTGCCTCGTGCTCCTCCTCAGAAGACGAATAGATAAGGATATCGTCCACGAAAACAACCACAAATCGGTCTAAGAACTCCCGGAAAAGCCGGTTCATCAAGTCCATAAAGACTGCCGGTGCATTGGTAAGCCCAAATGGCATCACCAGAAACTCATAATGGCCATACCGCGTACGGAATGCCGTTTTCGGAATATCCTCTTCCCTGACCCTCAACTGGTGGTAACCCGATCTCAAGTCTATCTTAGAGAAACAACGGGAACCCTTCAACTGGTCAAACAAATCATCTATACGGGGCATAGGATACTTATTCTTAACCGTAGCCCGAATCAACTTCCGATAGTCAATACACAATCTCAAGGCACCATCTTTCTTTTTAACAAAGAGTGCCGGTGCTCCCCACGGTGAAACACTAGGGCGTACAAAGCCCTTATCTAGCAATTCCTGGAGCTGAACTTTCAACTCAACCAACTCTGCTGGAGCAAAACGGTAAGGTGCCATAGAAATCGGCGCCGTACCAGGCACTAAATCAATAGAGAACTCTATCTCTCGGTGAGGTGGCAAACTAACAAGGTCTTCGGGAAAAACATCCGAATACTCAGAAACCACCCTCAGCAATACATGTTGGGTCTCACCACTCTCACCACTCTCAAAGCTAGCAAGTAGACTACTAAGTTCACTTCGCCCTCGCGAATCATACCCCGGTGGCAAAACACTACCAACCCGGTCTCCCAAGAAATGGAACCACTCCCCGCTCAAGGTACATAACGTGACCCTCTGGCGGTAGCAATCGATAACAGCTCGGTATGACGATAACCAGTCCATACCTAAAATAACATCAAAACCCTTCATGGGCATGACAACAAACGGAAAAGGAAGCCTATAATCGGCGACCTCTATATCACATCCTCTAACACCCTGTTTCAGGATCAACTCACCACCCAAAGGCGATACCACACAAATAGGAGATGCTAACCGTGCTAACTCCAATTCCAAAACCGATGCAAATGCAGCAGATACAAAAGAATGAGATGCACCCGTGTCTATCAACACACTAGCAACCGAGTTGCAAAACAGAAAAGTACCTCTCACTACTGATGGAGCCGGTACTAAATCCTGCGCGGTAACAGCATACACGCGCCCCGTAGGCCCCTGGTCTACCTGCTCACCTCTCGGAGCAAAAGACTGCTGCATAGACTGGGATGACGAAACTCCCGGATTGGCCCTCGAGGCCTGCACAGACTGAGCTGGCTGAAAACCCTGCGTCTGCCTAGAACCAGACGCTCCCGAAGTGGCACTCAACTGTGGGCAAAACCTCTTCAGGTGCCCAGGCTGTCCACACTGATAACAAGTCAAGGGCTGTCCCCTGCCCAAACTCTGACTTTGCGGTCTAGCTGAAGAAGAAACAGCTCTCTGACCCCCACCCTTCTGTGGGCAAACAGAAACCTTGTGACCCAGCTGGCCACACTTGTAACAGGTGAAATCCCCCTGACCACCTCTCCCAGAGCCTGCACTCGGGACTGGGAAGGTCGATCTAGCAACACCACCCTGCGACTGCTGAGGGTTAAAACCCCTCTGCCTCTTGCCATCACCCTGACCATCCTGGCTCCTCCTGGAGCCTCTCTGCCCCTCATCCTCCTCCTGCATCATGAGCTCCATATGAGCTGCAGCGTCCACCAGGTGTCTATACTCTCGGATGTAAGACCCACCAACTCTCAACTTGAGGCCCCGCCTCAACTTCCGCTCAAACTCATAGCAACGGCGTTCCTTAGACGCCACCAGTTCCGGTGCAAACCTGGACAGACTGGTAAACGTAGCCTCAAACTCGGCCACTGACAAGCCCTGCTGATTAAGCCGGCTAAACTGATCCCTCAGCTTCTCCCTAGCTACAGTAGACAAAAAGCTCTCCTGAAAAGCATTTATAAACGCCTCCCAAGTACCACCAACCCGAGCCTTCTCGTACTTCCACCATTGACCCGCATCTCCCTTCAGTTGGAAAGATGCCAAGGTCACTTTCAGTGATCCGTCCTCGATGCCAAGCATCTCGAACGTCTTACTCATTTGCTCTAGCCACTCATCAGCCTTCAGTGGCTCCTTCGGATCCCCGACAAACTCATCCGGATTAGACCGGAAGAACTCCCTCTTCAAGAAAGAAGGTCCTGTCTCAGCGGCCTGATTCCCAGCTCTAAGAATACCCAAAGCTCCTGCTATCTCTCTGGCCAAGGCACCCATAGCCTGCTGACCCACTGGCTCGACCACGTTGGCCTGACCAACCCCCTCCTGCACTGCCGGAATCTCACCCGGTAACGGTACTTCCTGCCTCGCAGGTCTACCACGCCTAGCACCTCTTCCTCGTCCTGACATCCTAATAAAGGTAACACAGAACATTAGCACATTCATAAATGTGCCGAAACCAAACACTCACGTCCCAATACATGGACAACTGTAATTCACTCCACATAAGCACATAAACACATAAGCACTTACGAATTTCATTTCCGGATAATGATAGTCTCGAGACGTTACTAGAGTTCCGGTTAGAAACAGCATTGATCAAGTGATTTTCCAACAAGACTCCCAGAAACTCAAGGATCCAATCAACATCCCAGAAATTAAATCCCATACCCACATAATCACATAAGCATGTTATCAATTAAGCACATAGCATATGATACTACATCTAAGTCTCTATCAAGCGAGACAAACCCATTGTGATACTAATCACTTCCCACGTACCCAAAGTATTCGAACCCGGTACGCTCTGATACCAAGTTGTAACGCCCTCAAAATAACAGCAATGAACCCATCAGATAAGACATGTATTTACATATAAACTAACCACATTCTTTTATTCATTAGAGTTCCATTACATAAGTATTACATGTTAACATCATAACAAAATGCCCTACGGGCTTACAGCTTTCCAAGTTAACACTTGGTTACAACAAAGAGTACTAACTCGTTTACACATTAAGCCCTTGGCTTGAAGTTACATGTAATACATCAAAAGTTAAGCGACAAAAGTATGTCCGCCTCTAGCCTCCAGCTATGTCCTTGGAGGTGGCATGCTTCCTGCACCTGAAAATGATATTCCCTTATAGGGTGAGCCACAGCCCAGTAGAAATACACTAAACCAACCATGGACAATGACTAAAATATTAGCAATTGATAGATGGTCAACACTGATACATTCACATAAATTACACATTTATGTCATACAACTTATGAGTCTAAGTTACCTTTCATTATCCCTTTTTCAACAGATAAGCATGCTAGCTCTATCATCATTTCCACAGATATGTATAAAAACTATATCCCACATTCAGATAAGCATATAAGCTATATCCACATTCTCAACAGATATGTATAACAACAATATCCCACATTCACAGATAAGCATATAAGCTCTATCTTCACTTCTCTAGACAAGCATATAAGCTATGTCTACGGAGTTCATCCCCTATCTTCTCCCAACACTATCCGGTTTAGAGGTACATCCCCTATCTTCCCCTAAACCGCGGAGTACATCCCCTATCTCCTCCTCTACACATAACGTATATAAACACATTGGTTCTATATACAATCACCCAATACATACAATTAATGTATTCCATCAACCGTCAAGTTCCATGACACATTTCATTGATTAGTTTCAGTTTGCCTAATCATCATGCATTGTCTACAACAATCACGACTATCCTCCACCGATAGCCCAAAGCAGTTATTTCTAAACAGAAAATAAATGCACAAATGGATATTCAATCAACATTTCATTTCTTCATTCTTCTCAATTAATTATCCCAATTAATTAAACAATGTAATTAGGTCAATTCCCATAATTAACATTTCAACCCTTAGGTCCCATTTTCATCAATGATTCAACATTCATTCCATTTTTCTATGCCAAACATGCATCTAGGTTTATTATGAATAAAATCCCAATTTTTGTAAAATTACACAAAAGCCCCAAACTTTCACAAAATTACCAAACCAAGCCCAACATCTCAAAATACCAAAATTTAAAGACAAAACCCATAGAGAGGAGTAGGATATCCCTACCTAGAAGTTTTAGCCAAAAAGGAGATGAAGACTCGAAGATCAACGTGCTCCAAATCCAAACTTTTTCAGATTAAATCGAAGCTCTCAACACCCTCTATCTTTTTAACAAAGGCCCTAGGCTAGATTCACACCCTAGGGAGATCAAATCTTAGAGAGAATGTAAGTTTAGAGAGAAAGAGTCTCGGATTTAGGTTTTGCTCAAAGAAAGGAAGTGAAAAAATGATGTTTAAAACGCTACTGCCCGCTGATATAAAACACGCTCGCTCGAGCGACCAGACACAGAAAACTCTCGCTCGAGCCAAGAAGTTCTCGATCGAGCGAAGAAAATCCAGACCGCTCGAGCGAAGGAAGCTCGCTCGAGCCAAGAAAGGCAACTCTCAGGTCCAGAACCAGACGCAACACTACTCTCGCTCGAGCGACAAACTCCTCGCTTGAGCGAAGGACCAAAAATCTGGGCAGCAACACTAGGCTCCCAAACACAACCAACCTGTAACAAACCTGCCCAACACATCTTATAACTCAATATACAAAGTAAAGAGGATGCAAACTAGATAATAAACAACAACCAACATCCACGGACACTTGTCCGGATCACTGTACAACAAGGGTAAACCCGGGATCGCTATAAAGTTGAATTGAAAAGAAACTTGAATAAAAAAAGAAGTTGAATAGAAATAAAATGGAAAGTTGCAAAAAATTAAAATAGGAAGTTCATTCAAGAAACCACTATACCTTAACGATCTATTTGGAAATTAAATAAAAAATGAAGTTGAATAGAAAAATAACTTGAATAAAAATGGAAGTCGAATAAAAATAAAAGTGAAAGTTGCAGATAATTAAAAATGGAAGTTCATTCAAGAAACCACTATACCTTAACGATCTATTTGGAAATTAAACAAAAAGGAAGTTTAATAGAAAAGTGAATTTAATAAAAATGGAAGTTGAATAAAAAGAAAAGTGAAAGTGGCATAAAATTAAAACTGGAAGTTCAATCCAGAAAGCAGTATGCCTTAACGATCTAGTTGGAAATTAAATAAAAAAGGAAGTTGAATAGAAAAGAAACTTGAATAAAAAAAGAAGTTGAATAGAAACAAAAATGGAAGTTGCAGAAAATTAAAATTGAAAGTTCATTCAAGAAACCACTATACCTTAACGATCTACTTGGAAATTAAATAAAAAATGAAGTTGAATAGAAAAATAACTTGAATAAAAATGGAAGTCGAATAAAAATAAAAATGGGAGTTCAATCCAGAAACCAGTATATCTTAACGATCTATTTGGAAATTAAATAAAAAAGGAAGTTGAGTAGAAAAGAAACTTGAATAAAAAAGGAAGTTTAATAAAAATAAAAATGGAAGTTGAAGAAAATTAAAAATGGAAGTTCATTCAAGAAACCACTATACGTTAACGATCTATTTGGAAATTAAATAAAAAAGGAAGTTGAATAGAAAAGAAACTTGAATAAAAAAAGAAGTTGAACAGAAATAAAAATGGAAGTTGCAGAAAATTAAAATTGGAAGTTCATTCAAGAAACCACTATACCTTAGCGATCTATTTGGAAATTAAATAAAAAATGAAGTCGAATAGAAAAATAACTTGAATAAAAATGGAAGTCAAATTAAAATGAAACTGAGAGTTGCCGAAAATTAAAAATGGAAGTTCATTCAAGAAACCACTATACCTTAACGATCTATTTGGAAATTAAATAGAAAAGGAAGTTGAATGGAAAAGAAACTCAAATAAAAAAAGAAGTTGAATAGAAATAAAAATGGAAGTCGCAGAAAATTAAAATTGGAGGTTCATTCAAGAAACCACTATACCTTAACGATCTATTTGGAAATTATATAAAAAATAAAGTTGAACAGAAAAATAACTTGAATAAAAATGGAAGTCGAATAAAAATAAAACTGAAATGTGCAGAAAATTTAAAATGGAAGTTCATTCAAGAAACCACTATACCTTAACAATCTATTTAGAAATTAAATAAAAAAAAAGTTTAATAGAAAAGTAAATTGAATAAAAATGGAAGTTGAATAGAAACATAATTGGAAGTTGCAGAAAATTAAAATTGGAAGTTCATACAAGAAACCACTATATATTAACGATCTACTTGGAAATTAAATAAAAAATGAAGTTAAATAGAAAAATATCTTCAATAAAAATGGAAGTCGAATAAAAATAAAAATGAAAGTTACAGAAAATTAAAAATGGAAGTTCATTCAAGAAACCACTATACCTTAACGATCTATTTGGAAATTAAATAAAAAATGAAGTTGAATAGAAAAATAACTTGAATAAAAATGGAAGTCAAATAAAAATAAAACTGAAAGTTGCAGAAAATTAAAAATGAAAGTTCATTCAAGAAACCACTATACCTTAACGATCTATTTGGAAATTAAATAGAAATGGAAGTTGAATGGAAAAGAAACTCGAATAAAAAAAGAAGTTGAATAGAAATAAAAATGGAAGTTGCAGAAAATTAAAATTGGAAGTTCATTCAAGAAACCACTATACCTTAACGATCTGTTTGGAAATTATATAAAAAATAAAGTTGAACAGAAAAATAATTTGAATAAAAACGGAAGTCGAATAAAAATAAAACTGAAAGGTGCAGAAAATTTAAAATGGAAGTTCATTCAAGAAACCACTATACCTTAACGATCTATTTAGAAATTAAATAAAAAGGAACTTGAATAGAAAAGTAAATTGAATAAAAATGGATGTTGAATAGAAACATAAATGGAAGTTGCAGAAAATTAAAATTGGAAGTTCATAGAAGAAACCACTATATCTTAACGATCTACTTGGAAATTAAATAAAAAATGAAGTTAAATAGAAAAATATCTTAAATAAAAATGGAAGTCGAATAAAAATAAAAATGAAAGTTACAGAAAATTAAAAATGGAAGTTCATTCAAGAAACCACTATACCTTAACGATCTATTTGGAAATTAAATAAAAAAGGAAGTTTAATAGAAAAGTAAATTGAATAAAAATGGAAGTTGAATTAAAACAAAAATGAAAGTTGCATAAAATAAAAAATGGAAGTTCAATCCATAAACCACTATGCCTTAACGATCTATTTGGAAATTAAATAAAAAAGGAAGTTGAGTAGAAACGAAACTTGAATGAATAAGGAAGTTAAATAAAAATAAAAATTGAAGTTGAAGAAAATTAAAAATGGAAGTTCATTCATGAAACCACTATACCTTAACGGTCTATTTGGAAATTAAATAAAAAGGAAGTTCAATAGAAAAGTAAATTGAATAAAAATGGATGTGGAATAAAAAGAAAAGTGAAAGTTGCATAAAATTAAAAATGGAAGTTCAATCCAGAAACCAGTATACCTTAAAGATCTATTTGGAAATTAAATAAAAAAAGAAGTTGAATAGAAAAGAAACTTGAATAAAAAAAGAAGTTGAATAGAAATAAAAATGGAAGTTGCAGAAAATTAAAATTGGAAGTTCATTCAAGAAACCACTATACCTTAACGATCAATTTGGAAATTAAATAAAAAATGAAGTCGAATAGAAAAGAAACTTGAATAAAAAAAGACGTTGAACAGAAATAAAAATGGAAGTTGCAGAAAATGAAAAGTGGAAGTTCATTCAAGAAACCACTATACCTTAATGATCTATTTGGAAATTAAATGAAAAAGGAAGTTAAATAGAAAAGAAACTTGAATAAAAAAAGAAGTTGAATAGAAACAAAAATGGAAGTTGCAGTAAATTAAAATTGGAAGTTCATTCAAGAAACCACTATACCTTAATGATCTACTAGGAAATTAAATAAAAAATGAAGTCAAATAGAAAAATAACTTGAATAAAAATGGTAGTCGAATAAAAATAAAAATGAAAGTTACAGAAAATTAAAAATGGAAGTTCATTCAAGAAACCACTATACCTTAACGATCTATTTGGAAATTAAATAAAAAAGGAAGTTTAATAGAAAAGTAAATTTAATAAAAATGGAAGTTGAATAAAAAGAAAAGTGAAAGTGGCATAAAATTAAAACTGGAAGTTCAATCCAGAAAGCAGAATACCTTAACGATCTAGTTGGAAATTAAATAAAAAAGGAAGTTGAATAGAAAAGAAACTTGAATAAAAAAAGAAGTTGAATAGAAACAAAAATGGAAGTTGCAGAAAATTAAAATTGGAAGTTCATTCAAGAAATCACTATATCTTAACGATCTACTTGGAAATTAAATAAAAAATGAAGTTGAATAGAAAAATAACTTGAATAAAAATGGAAGTCGAATAAAAATAAAAATGAAAGTTACAGAAAATTAAAAATGGAAGTTCATTCAAGAAACCACTATACCTTAACGATCTATTTGGAAATTATATAAAAAAGGAAGTTTAATAGAAAAGTAAATTGATTAAAAATGGAAGTTGAATAAAAATAAAATTGAAAGTTTCATAAAATTAAAAATGGAAGTTCAATCCATAAACCATTGTAGCTTAACGATATATTTGGAAATTAAATAAAAAAGGAAGTTGAGTAGAAAAGAAACTTGAATGAAAAAGGAAGTTAAATAAAAATGAAAATGGAAGTTGCAGAAAATTAAAAATGGAAGTTCATTCAAAAAACCACTATACCTTAACGATCTATTTGGAAATTAAATAAAAAAGGAAGTTGAGTAGAAAAGAAACTTGAATGAAAAAGGAAGTTAAATAAAAATAAAAATGGAAGTTGCAGAATATTAAAAATTGAAGTTCATTCAAGAAACCACTATAACTTAATGATCTATTTGGAAATTAAATAAAAAAAGGAAGTTAAATAGAAAAGTAAATTGAATAAAAATGGAAGTTGAGTAAAAATAAAAATGGAGGTTGCAGAAAATTAAAAATGGGAGTTCAATCCAGAAACCATAATACCTTAACGATCTATTTGGAAATTAAATAAAAAAGGAAGTTGAGTAGAAAAGAAACTTGAATAAAAAAGGAAGTTAAATAAAAATAAAAATGGAAGTTGTAGAAAATTAAAAATGGGAGTTCAATCCAGAAACCATAATACCTTAACGATCTATTTGGAAATTAAATAGAAAAGGAAGTTGAATAGAAAAGAAACTTGAATATAAAAAGAAGTTGAACAGAAATAAAAATGGAAGTTGCAGAAAATTAAAATTGGAAGTTCATTCAAGAAACCACTACACCTTAACGATCTATTTGGAAATTAAATAAAAAATGAAGTCGAATAGAAAAATAACTTGAATAAAAATGGAAGTTGAATAAAAATAAAACTGAAAGTTGCAAAAAATTAAAAATGGAAGTTCATTCAAGAAATCACTATACCTTAACGATCTATTTGGAAATTAAATAGAAAAGAAAGTTGAATGGAAAAGAAACTCGAATAAAAAAAGAAGTTGAATAGAAATAAAAATTGAAGTTGCAGAAAATTAAAATTGGAAGTTCATTCAGGAAACCACTATACCTTAACGATCTATTTGGAAATTATATAAAAAATAAAGTTGAATCGAAAAATAACTTGAATAAAAATGGAAGTCGAATAAAAATAAAAATGAAAGTTACAGAAAATTAAAAATGGAAGTTCATTCAAGAAACCACTATACCTTAACGATCTATTTGGAAATTAAATAAAAAATGAAGTTTAATAGAAAAGTAAATTGAATAAAAATGAAAGTTGAATTAAAATAAAAATGAAAGTTGCATAAAATTAAAAATGGAAGTTCAATCCATAAACCACTATGCCTTAACGATCTATTTGGAAATTAAATAACAAATGAAGTTGAATAGAAAAATAACTTGAATAAAAATGAAAGCCGAATAAAAATAAAACTGAAAGTTGCAGAAAATTAAAAATGGAAGTTCATTCAAGAAACCACTATACCTTAACGATCTATTTGGAAATTAAATAGAAAAGGAAGTTGAATGGAAAGGAAACTCGAATAAAAAAAGAAGTTGAATAGAAATAAAAATTGATGTTGCAGAAAATTAAAATTGGAAGTTCATTCAAGAAACCACTATACCTTAACGATCTGTTTGGAAATTATATATAAAAAAAAAATTGAACAGAAAAATAACTTGAATAAAAACGGAAGTCGAATAAAAATAAAACTGAAAGGTGCAGAAAATTTAAAATGGAAGTTCATTCAAGAAACCACTATACCTTAACGATCTATTTAGAAATTAAATAAAAAGGAAGTTTAATAGAAAAGTAAATTGAATAAAAATGGAAGTTGAATAGAAACATAAATGGAAGTTGCAAAAAATTAAAATTGGAAGTTCATACAAGAAACCACTATATCTTAACGATCTACTTGGAAATTAAATAAAAAATGAAGTTAAATAGAAAAATATCTTGAATAATAATGGAAGTCGAATAAAAATAAAAATGAAAGTTACAGAAAATTAAAAATGGAAGTTCATTCAAGAAACCACTATACCTTAACGATCTATTTGGAAATTAAATAAAAAAGGAAGTTTAATAGAAAAGTAAATTGAATAAAAATGGAAGTTGAATTAAAATAAAAATGAAAGTTGCATAAAATTAAAAATGGAAGTTCAATCCATAAACCACTATGCCTTAGCAATCTATTTGGTAATTAAATAAAAAAGGAAGTTGAGTAGAAACGAAACTTGAATGAAAAAGGAAGTTAAATAAAAATAAAAATGGAAGTTGCAGAAAATTAAAAATACAATTTCATTCAAAAAACCATTATACCTTAACGATCTATTTGGAAAGTAAATAAAAAAGGAAGTTGAGTAGAAAAGAAACTTGAATGAAAAAGGAAGTTAAATAAAAATAAAAATGGAAGTTGCAGAAAATTAAAAATTGAAGTTCATTCAAGAAACCACTATAATTTAATGATCTATGTCGAAATTAAATAAAAAGGAAGTTAAATAGAAAAGTAAATTGAATAAAAATGGAAGTTGAGTTAAAATAAAAATGGAAGTTGCAGAAAATTAAAAATGGAAGTTCAATCCAGAAACTAGTATACCTTAACGATCTATTTGGAAATTAAAAAAAAAAAAGGAAGTTGATTAGAAAAGAAACTTGAATAAAAAAGGAAGTTAAATAAAAAAAAAATAGAAGTTACAGAAAATTAAAAATGGAAGTTCATTCAAAAACTACTATACCTTAACGATCTATTTGGAAATTAAATAAAAAAGGAAGTTTTATAGAAAAAGTAAATTGAATAAAAATGAAAGTTGAATAAAAATAAAAATGAATGTGGCATAAAATTAAATATGGAAGTTCAATCCAGAAACCACTATACTTTAACGATCTATCTGGAAATTAAATAAAAGAGAAAGTTGAGTAGAAAAAAAAAACTTGAATGAAAAACGAGGTTAAATAAAAATAAAAATGGAAGTTGCAGAAAATTAAAAATGGAAGTTCATTGAAGAAACCATTATATCTTATCGATCTATTTGGAAATTAAATAAAAAAGGAAGTTGAGTAGAAAAGAAACTTGAATGAAAAAGGAAGTTAAAAAAAACTAAAAATGGAAGTTGCAGAAAATTAAAAATGGAAGTTCATTCAAGAAACCACTATACCTTAACGATCTATTAGGAAATTAAGTAAAAAAGGAACTTGAATAAAAATAGAAGTTGAATAGTAATAAAAACGGAAGTTGCAAAAAATTAAAATTTGAAATTCATTCAAGAAACCACTATACCTTAAGGATCTATTTGGAAATTAAATAAAAAAGGAAGTTAAATAGAAAAGTAAAAATGGAAGTTCAATCCAGAAACCAGTATACCTTAACGATCTATTTGGAAATTAAATAAAAAAGGAAGTTGAGTAGA
The DNA here is from genome assembly GCF_055761805.1 of Camellia sinensis. Taxonomy (NCBI): domain Eukaryota; kingdom Viridiplantae; phylum Streptophyta; class Magnoliopsida; order Ericales; family Theaceae; genus Camellia; species Camellia sinensis. The sequence continues at coordinate 6,189,733 of NC_138962.1, read as the reverse complement.
AAAGAAACTTGAATAAAAAAGCAAGTTAAATAAAAATAAAAATGGAAGTTGAAGAAAATTTGAAAATGGAAGTTTATTCAAAAAACCACTATACCTTTACGATCTATTTGGAAATTAAATAAAAAAGGAAGTTGAATAGAAAAATAACTTGAATAAAAATGGAAGCTGAATAAAAATAAAAATGGAAGTTCCATAAAATTAAAAATGGAAGTTCAATCAAGAAACCACTACACCTGAACTATCTATTTGGGAATTAAATAAAAAAGGAAGTTTAATAGAAAAGTAAATTGAATAAAAATGGAAGTTGAATAAAAATAAAAAAGGAAGTTCAATCCAGACACCAGTATACCTTAACGATCTATTAGGAAATTAAATAAAAAAGGAAGTTGAATAGAAAAATAACTTGAATAAAAATGGTAGTTGAATAGTAATAAAAACGTAAGTTGCAAAAAATTAAAATTTGAAATTCATTCAAGAAACCACTATACCTTAAGGATCTATTTGGAAATTAAATAAAAAAGGAAGTTAAATAGAAAAGTAAAAATGGAAGTTCAATCCAGAAACCAGTTACCTTAACGATCTATTTGGAAATTAAATAAAAGAGGAAGTTGAGTAGAAAAGAAACTTGAATAAAAAAGGAAGTTAAATAAAAATAAAAATAAAAATGAAAGTTGAAGAAAATTAAAAATGGATGTTCATTCAAAAAACCACTATACCTTAACGATCTATTTGGAAATTAAATAAAAAAGGAAGTTGAAAAGAAAAATAACTTGAATAAAAATGGAAGTTCCATAAAATTAAAAATGGAAGTTCATTAAAGAAACAACTATACCTTAACGATCTATTTGGAAATTAAATAAAAAAGGAAGTTTAATAGAAAAGTACATTGAATAAAAACGACTGTTGAATAAAAAGAAAAGTGAAAGTTGCTTAAAATTAAAAATGGAAGTTCAATCCACAAACTAGTATACCTTAACGATCTATTGGGAAATTAAAGAAAAAAGGAAGTTGAATAGAAAAGAAACTTAAATAAAAAAAGAAGTTGAATACAAATAAAAATGGAAGTTGCAGAAAATTAAAACTGGAAGTGCATTCAAAAAACCACTATACCTTAACGATCTATTTGGAAATTAGATAAAAAAGGAAGTTGAATAGAAAAATAACTTAAATAAAAATGGAAGTTGAAGAAAAATAAAACTGAAAGTTGCCGAAAATTAAAAATCGAAGTTTATTCAAAAAACCACTATACCTAAACGATCTATTTGGAAATTAAATAAAAAATGAAGTTTAATAGAAAAGTAAATTGAATAAAAATGGAAGTTGAATAAAAATAAAAATGAAAGTTGCATAAAATTAAAAGTGGAAGTTCAATCCAGAAACCACTATAGCGATCTCGGGTTTACCCTTGTTGTACAGTGATCCGGACATATGTCCGTGGATGTTGGTTGTTGTTTATTATCATGTTTGCATCCTTTGTACCTTGTATAGTGAGTTATGGGATGTGTTGGGCAGGTTTGTTACAGGTTGGTTGTGTTTGGGAGCCTAGTGTTGCTGCCCAGATTTTTGGTCCTTCGCTCGAGCGAGGAGTTTGTCGCTCGAGCGAGAGTGGTGTTGCGTCTGGTTCTGGACCTGAGAGTTGCATTTCCTGGCTCGAGCGAGATTTTCGTGGCTCGAACGGTCTGGGTTTTTCTTCGCTCGATCGAGAACTTCTTGGCTCGAGCGAGAGTTTTCTGTGTCTGGTCGCTCGAGCGACCAATCCTTCGCTCGAGCGAGCGTGTTTTATATCAGCGGACAGCAGCGTCTAAAACATCACTTTTTCAGTCCTTTTCTTTGATTAAACCCTAAATCCGACACCCTCTCTCTCTAAACTTGCACTCTCTCTAAGATTTGATCTCCTTAAGGTGTGAATCTAGCCTAGGGCCTTTGTTAAAAAGATAGAGGGCGTTGAGAACTTCGATTTAATCTGAAAAAGTTTGGATTTGGAGCAAGTTGATCTTGGAGTCTTCATCTCCTTTTTGGCTTAAACTTCAAGGTAGGGATATCCTACTCCTCTCTATGGGTTTTGTCTTTAAATTTTGGTATTTTGAGATGTTGGGCTTGGTTTGGTAATTTTGTGAAAGTTTGGGGCTTTTGTGTAATTTTACAAAAGTTGGGGTTTTATTCATAATAAACCTAGATGCATGTTTGGCATAGAAAAATGGAATGATTGTTGAATCATTGATGAAAATGGAACCTAAGGGTTGAAATAGTAATTATGGAAAATGGCCTAATTACATTGTTTAATTAATTGGGATAATTAATTGGTGAGAAATGAGGAAATGAAATGTTGATTGAATATCCATTTGTGCATTTATTTTCTGTTTTAGAAATAACTGCTTTGGGCTATCGGTGGAGGATAGTCGAGATTGTTGTAGACAATGCATGATGATTAGGTAAACGGAAACTAATCAATGGAATGTGTCATGGAACTTGACGGTTGATAGAATACATTAATTGTGTGTATTGTGTGATTGTATATAGAACCAATGTGTTTATATACGTTATGTGTAGAGGAGGAGATAGGGGATGTACTCCGCGGTTTAGGGGAAGATAGGGGATGTACCTCTAAACCGGATAGGTATTGGGAGGAGATAGGGGATGAACTCCGTAGACAGAGCTCATATGCTTGTCTAGAGAAGTGAAGATAGAGCTCATATGCTTATCTTTGTGAAGTGTGGATACAGCTTGTATGCTTATCTGTGGATATTGTTGATATACATATCTGTTGAGAATGTGGATATAGCTTTTATGCTTATCTGAATGTGAGATATAGTTTTTATACATATCTGTGGAAATGATGATAGAGCTAGCATGCTTATCTGTTGAAAAAGGGAAAATGAAAAGTAATTGGGACTTGTAAGTCGTTGACATAAATACGTAATTTATGTGATTGTATCAGTGTTGACCAACTATCAATTGCTAATGTTTTAGTCATTGTCCATGGTTGGTTTAGTGTATTTCTACTGGGCTGTGGCTCACCCTATATGGGAATATCATTTTCAGGTACAGGAAGCATGCCACCTCCAAGGACATAGCTTGGGAGGCTAGAGGCGGACATAGCGTAGTTGTTTTAATTTTGATGTATTACATGTAACTTCAAGCCAAGGGCTTAATGTGTAAACGAGTTAGTACTCTTTTGTTGTAACCAAGTGTTAACTTGGAAAGCTGTAAGCCCGTAAGGCATTTTGTTTTGATGTTAACATGTAATACTTATGTAATGAAACTCAATGAAATAAAGAAATGTGGTTAGTTTATATGTAAATGCATGTCTTATCTGATGGGTTTAATGTTATTATTTTGAGGGTGTTACAACTTGGTATCGGAGCGTACCGGGTTCGAATACTTTGGGTACGTGGGAAGTGATTAGGATCACAATGGGTTTGTCTCGCTTGATAGAGACGTAGATGTAGTACCATATGCTATGTGTTTATTTGATAACATGCTTATGTGACTATGTGGGTATGGGATTTAATTTCTAGGATGTTGATTGGATCCTTGAGTTTCTGGGAGTCTTGTTGGAAAAGCACTTGATCAATGCTATTTCTAACCGGAACTCTAGTAACGTCTCGGGACTATTATTATCCGGAAATGAAATTCGTAAGTGCTTATGTGTTTATGTGCTTACGTGGAGTGAATTACTGTTGTCCATGCATTAGGACGTGAGTGTTTAGTTTCGGCACATTTATGAATGTGCTAACGTTCTGTATTACCTTTATTAGGATGTCAGGATGAGGAAGAGGTGCTAGGCGTGGTAGACCTGCGAGGCGGGAAGTACCGTTACCGGGTGAGATTCCGGCAGTGCAGGAGAGAGTTGGCCAGGCCAATGTGGCCGAGCCAGTGGGTCAGCAGGCTATGGGTGCCTTGGCCAGAGAGATAGCAGGAGCTTTGGGTATTCTTAGAGCTGGAAATCAGGCAGCTGAGACAGGGCCTTCCTTCTTGAAGAGGGAGTTCTTCCGGTGTAATCCAGACGAGTTTATCGGGGATCCGAAGGAGCCACTGAAGGCTGATGAGTGGCTAGAGCAAATGAGTAAGACGTTCGAGATGCTTGGCATCGAGGACGGAGCACTGAAAGTGACCTTGGCATCCTTCCAACTGAAAGGAGATGCGGGTCAATGGTGGAAGTACGAGAAAGCTCGTGTTGGTGGTACTTGGGAGGCGTTTGTGAATGCTTTTCAGGAGAGGTTTTTATCAGCAGCAGCTAGGGAGAAGCTGAGGGATCAGTTTAGCCGGCTTAATCAGCAAGGCTTGTCAGTGGCCGAGTTTGAGGCTACTTTTACCAGTCTGTCTAGGTTTGCACCTGAACTGGTGGCGTCTGAGGAACGCCGTTGCTATGAGTTTGAGCGGAAGTTGAGGCGGGGCCTCAAGTTGAGAATTGGTGGGTCTTATATTCGAGAGTATAGACACCTAGTGGACGCTGCAGCTCATATGGAGCTTATGATGCAGGAGGAGGATGAGGGTCAGAGAGGCTCCAAGAGGAGCCAGGATAGTCAGGGTGATGGCAGGAGGCAGAGGGGTTCTAACCCTCAGCAGTCGCAGGGTGGTGTTGCTAGATCGACCTTCCCAGTCCCGAGTGCAGGCTCCGGGAGAGGTGGTCAGGGGGATTTCACCTGTTACAAGTGTGGCCAGTTGGGTCACAAGGTTTCGGTTTGCCCGCAGAAGGGTGGGGGTCAGAAAGCTGCTTCTTCTTCAGCTAGACCGCAGAGTCAGAGTTTGGGCAGGGGGCAGCTCTTGACTTGTTATCAGTGTGGACAACCTGGGCACCTGAAGAGGTTTTGCCCACAGTTGAGTGCCACTTCGGGAGCGTCTGGTTCTAGGCAGACGCAGGGTTTTCAGCCAGCTCAGTCTGTGCAGGCCTCAAGGGCCAATCCGGGAGTTTCGTCATCCCAGTCTGTGCAGCAGTCTTTTGCTCCGAGAGGTGAGCAGGTAGACCAGGGGCCTACGGGGCGCGTGTATGCTGTTACCGCGCAGGATTTAGTACCGGCTCCATCAGTAGTGAGAGGTACTTTTCTATTTTGCAACTCAGTTGCTAGTGTGTTGATAGACACGGGTGCATCTCATTCTTTTGTATCTGCTGCATTTGCATCTGTTTTGGAATTGGAGTTAGCACAGTTAGCATCTCCTATTTGTGTGGTATCGCCTTTGGGTGGTGAGTTGATTCTGAAACAGGGTGTTAGAGGATGTGATATTGAGGTCGCCGATTATAGGCTTCCTTTTCCGTTTGTTGTCATGCCCATGAAGGGTTTTGATGTTATTTTGGGTATGGACTGGTTATCGTCATACCGGGCTGTTATTGATTGCTACCGCCAGAGGGTCACGTTATGTACCTTGAGCGGGGAGTGGTTCCATTTCTTGGGAGACCGGGTTGGTAGTGTTTTGCCACCGGGGTATGATTCGCGAGGGCGAAGTGAGCTTAGTAGTCTACTTGCTAGCTTTGAGAGTGGTGAGTGTGTTGAGACCCAGATTGTGTTGCCGAGGGTGGTTTGTGAGTATTCGGATGTCTTTCCCGAAGATCTTGTTAGTTTGCCACCTCACTGAGAGATAGAGTTCTCTATTGATTTAGTGCCTGGCACGACGCCGATTTCTATGGCACCTTATCGTTTTGCTCCAGCAGAGTTGGTTAAGTTGAAAGTTCAGCTCCAGGAATTGCTAGATAAGGGTTTTGTTCGCCCTAGTGTTTCACCGTGGGGAGCACCGGCCCTCTTTGCTAAAAAGAAAGATGGTGCCTTGAGGTTGTGTATAGACTACCGGAAGTTGAATCGGGCTACGGTTAAGAATAAGTACCCTATGTCCCGTATAGATGATTTGTTTAACCAGTTGAAGGGTTCCCGTTGTTTCTCTACGATAGACTTGAGATCGGGTTACCACCAGTTGAGGGTCAGGGAAGTGGATATTTCGAAAAAGGCATTCCGTACGCGGTATGGCCATTATGAGTTTCTGGTGATGCCATTTGGACTTACCAATGCACCGGCAGTCTTTATGGACTTGATGAACTGGATTTTCCGGGAGTTCTTAGACCGATTTGTGGTTGTCTTCGTGGACGACATCCTTATCTATTCGTCTTCTGAGGAGGAGCATGAGGCACACTTGAGAGTGGTACTTGAGTTACTTAGAGCCCATAGGCTGTATGCCAAGTTTGGGAAGTGTGAGTTCTGGCTGGGGGAAGTCAAATTCTTAGGCCACGTGGTATCCGGGGAAGGGGTGTCTGTTGATACATCCAAGGTTGAGGCAGTGCAAGATTGGGCACAGCCTAAGAGTGTGTTTGAGATCCGCAGTTTTCTGGGATTGGCTGGGTATTACCGTCGGTTTGTGAAAGATTTCTCCAGGTTAGCGTCACCGTTGACTAGACTGACTCGGAAGGGAGTCAAGTTTGTGTGGAGTGAGACTTGTGAAAAGTCGTTCCAAGAGTTGAAAATTAGATTGACCACCGCTCCGGTGTTGATTATTCCGGAGAGAGGATTGGGTTATGCGGTTTATTGTGATGCCTCACGAGAGGGTTTGGGTTGTGTGTTGATGCAGGAGGGGAAAGTGGTAGCTTATGGCTCACGTCAGTTGAAAATACACGAGAAGAATTACCCCACACACGACTTAGAGTTAGCAGCTGTGATCTTTGCCTTGAAAGCCTGGAGGCACTACCTTTATGGTGAGAGGTTCGAGGTATTCTCGGATCATAAGAGTTTGAAGTATCTGTTTACACAGAGAGACTTGAATCTGAGGCAGAGGAGATGGATGGAGTTCATCGAGGATTATGATTTTGAGTTACATTATCATCCGGGAAAGGCCAATGTTGTGGCCGATGCCCTTAGTAGGAAAACCATTAGTGATGTAGCTTGTATAGCCATCCGGGAATGGGAGATGTTGGGAGCACTTGGCGAGTTTGATTTGCTACTGGGCGAATCTGTTGAGGCTGCGGCCTTGTTTTCTGTTGTTGCGCAGCCTACACTTGTGACTAGAGTGTTAGAGGCACAGAGAGGTGACCTTGAGGTAGAATCCCTCCGAGAGAAGATCTCCAGTGGGAAAGTTGAGAAGGGTTTGACGGTGTATCCCGACCTGAGTGTGAGATACCGAGACCGTTTGTTTGTACCGGAGGCTTGCCGTGAGGAAGTACTCCGAGAGTTTCACCATTCGCGCCTTGCGGTGCATCCGGGAGGTACTAAGATGTATCAGGATTTGGGTCGCCAGTTTTGGTGGCGGGGTATGAAGAGAGATGTGGCTGTTTTCGTATCGAAATGCCTTACTTGCCAGCAGGTGAAGGCCGAGCATCAGAGGCCAGCGGGTTTGTTGCAACCCTTGCCTATTGCCGAGTGGAAGTGGGAGCATGTCACTATGGACTTCGTTGTAGGTCTTCCGAGGACTCAGCGGGGTAGTGATGCTATTTGGGTGGTTGTAGACCGGTTGACTAAGTCGGCGCACTTTATTCCTATGCGCGTGAGAGATTCGGTAGATCATCTTGCCGATTTGTACATTCGGGATGTAGTGAGATTGCACGGGGTCCCAGTGACGATCGTCTCAGATAGAGATCCTCGTTTTACTGCTAGATTGTGGCAGAGTTTGCAGAGTGCCTTGGGCACTAAGTTGACCTTTAGTACGGCTTATCATCCTCAGACTGACGGGCAGTCCGAGCGTACTATTCAGATCCTCGAGGATATGCTTCGGGGTTGTGTCCTGGACTTCAGTGGGACGTGGGAGAGGCACTTGCCATTGGTAGAGTTTGCCTACAACAACAGTTTTCAGTCTAGCATCGGTATGGCACCGTTTGAGGCCTTGTATGGCCGACCGTGTAGGTCTCCAGTTTGTTGGGCCGAGGTGGGTGATGCACCTTTATTGGGTCCGGAGTTGGTTAGGGAGACGACGGAGAAAGTTGAACTTATCCGTAGGAGGCTTGTTACAGCCCAGAGTCGACAAAAGAGTTATGCCGACCGTAGGAGGAGGCCTTTAGCGTTTGAGGTAGGTGATCATGTCTTTCTGAAAATATCACCTAGGCGAGGCCTGATGAGGTTTGGGAAGAGTGGGAAGTTATCCCCTCGGTTTATTGGTCCTTTTGAGATCCTTGAGAGGATAGGCGAGGTTGCTTATCGGTTAGCCTTACCGTCGCAGTTGTCTGGAGTGCATGACGTGTTTCATGTGAGTATGCTTCGGAAGTATGAGCCAGATCCATCACATGTGCTGGATTGGACCGATTTAGAGGTAGATGAGGATGCCTCGTATGAGGAGAGACCGGTTCGGGTCTTGGATAGGCGGGATCAGGTCCTGCGTGGCAAGACCATTCCTTTGGTGAAAGTCTTGTGGAAACATCACGGAGTGGAGGAAGCCACTTGGGAACGTGAGTTGGAAGTCCGAGAGAAATATCCGGACTTGTTTGTTGATATGTAATCTTGTATTTAAAATTTTACATTTTGTTGAACTTAAGAGCTTTTATATATGTCTTAAGTTGTGAAACATTGAAAATGTTTTGGTTATTGGAAGTATGTTTTGGAACTTGCCTCATATGGAAGTTGAATGTAACATTATATGTGTTAAGTATATTGTTGACATTGGAAAGTTAGTGCATAATGTTAGTGCATGTTAATAATACATATGTTTGTGATATGTCTCTTGTTAAAGGGATGGGATGACCGGTAATGGGTCGAATTGTTGAATGTTCAGGTGTAACATTGTTGTTTAAAATGAAGGAAAACTTGTTTTTGAAAACTTGTGCTTAATTTCGGGGGCGAAATTCTTTAAGGGGGGGAGGTTATAGCGATCTCGGGTTTACCCTTGTTGTACAGTGATCCGGACATGTGTCCGTGGATGTTGGTTGTTGTTTATTATCATGTTTGCATCCTTTGTACCTTGTATAGTGAGTTATGGGATGTGTTGGGCAGGTTTGTTACAGGTTGGTTGTGTTTGGGAGCCTAGTGTTGCTGCCCAGATTTTTGGTCCTTCGCTCGAGCGAGGAATTTGTCGCTCGAGCGAGAGTGGTGTTGCGTCTGGTTCTGGACCTGAGAGTTGCATTTCCTGGCTCGAGCGAGATTTTCGTGGCTCGAGCGGTCTGGGTTTTTCTTCGCTCGATCGAGAACTTCTTGGCTCGAGCGAGAGTTTTCTGTGTCTGGTCGCTCGAGCGACCAATCCTTCGCTCAAGCGAGCGTGTTTTATATCAGCGGACAGCAGCGTCTAAAACATCACTTTTTCAGTCCTTTTCTTTGATTAAACCCTAAATCCGACACCCTCTCTCTCTAAACTTGCACTCTCTCTAAGATTTGATCTCCCTAAGGTGTGAATCTAGCCTAGGGCCTTTGTTAAAAAGATAGAGGGCGTTGAGAACTTCGATTTAATCTGAAAAAGTTTGGATTTGGAGCAAGTTGATCTTGGAGTCTTCATCTCCTTTTTGGCTTAAACTTCAAGGTAGGGATATCCTACTCCTCTCTATGGGTTTTGTCTTTAAATTTTGGTATTTTGAGATGTTGGGCTTGGTTTGGTAATTTTGTGAAAGTTTGGGGCTTTTGTGTAATTTTACAAAAGTTGGGGTTTTATTCATAATAAACCTAGATGCATGTTTGGCATAGAAAAATGGAATGATTGTTGAATCATTGATGAAAATGGAACCTAAGGGTTGAAATAGTAATTATGGAAAATGGCCTAATTACATTGTTTAATTAATTGGGATAATTAATTGGTGAGAAATGAGGAAATGAAATGTTGATTGAATATCCATTTGTGCATTTATTTTCTGTTTTAGAAATAACTGCTTTGGGCTATCGGTGGAGGATAGTCGAGATTGTTGTAGACAATGCATGATGATTAGGTAAACGGAAACTAATCAATGGAATGTGTCATGGAACTTGACGGTTGATAGAATACATTAATTGTGTGTATTGTGTGATTGTATATAGAACCAATGTGTTTATATACGTTATGTGTAGAGGAGGAGATAGGGGATGTACTCCGCGGTTTAGGGGAAGATAGGGGATGTACCTCTAAACCGGATAGGTATTGGGAGGAGATAGGGGATGAACTCCGTAGACAGAGCTCATATGCTTGTCTAGAGAAGTGAAGATAGAGCTCATATGCTTATCTTTGTGAAGTGTGGATACAGCTTGTATGCTTATCTGTGGATATTGTTGATATACATATCTGTTGAGAATGTGGATATAGCTTTTATGCTTATCTGAATGTGAGATATAGTTTTTATACATATCTGTGGAAATGATGATAGAGCTAGCATGCTTATCTGTTGAAAAAGGGAAAATGAAAAGTAATTGGGACTTGTAAGTCGTTGACATAAATACGTAATTTATGTGATTGTATCAGTGTTGACCAACTATCAATTGCTAATGTTTTAGTCATTGTCCATGGTTGGTTTAGTGTATTTCTACTGGGCTGTGGCTCACCCTATATGGGAATATCATTTTCAGGTACAGGAAGCATGCCACCTCCAAGGACATAGCTTGGGAGGCTAGAGGCGGACGTAGCGTAGTTGTTTTACTTTTGATGTATTACATGTAACTTCAAGCCAAGGGCTTAATGTGTAAACGAGTTAGTACTCTTTTGTTGTAACCAAGTGTTAACTTGGAAAGCTGTAAGCCCGTAGGGCATTTTGTTTTGATGTTAACATGTAATACTTATGTAATGAAACTCAATGAAATAAAGAAATGTGGTTAGTTTATATGTAAATGCATGTCTTATCTGATGGGTTTAATGTTATTATTTTGAGGGTGTTACAACCACTATATCTTAACGATCTTTTGGGAAGTTAAATAAAAAAGGAAGTTGAGTAGAAAATAAACTTGAATGAAAAAGGAAGTTAAATAAAATTAAAAATGGAAGTTCATTCAAGAAACCACTATACCTTAACAATCTATTCGAAAATTAAATAAAAAAGGAAGTTGAATAGAAATATAACTTGAATAAAATGGACGTCGAATAAAAATGAAAATGGAAGTTGCATAAAATTAAAAATGGAAGTTCATTCAAGAAACCACTATACCTGAAATATCTATTTGGGAATTAAATAAAAAAGGAAGTTTAATAGAAAAGTAAATTGAATAAAAATGGAAGTCGAATAAAAATAAAAATGGAAGTTGCAGAAAATTAAAAATGGAAGTTTAATCCAGAAACCAGTATACCTTAACGATCTATTTGGAAATTAAATAAAAAAGGAAGTTGAGTAGAAAAGAAACGTGATTGAAAAAGGAAGTTAAATAAAAATTAAAATGGAAGTTGCAGAAAATTGAAAATGGAAGTTCATTCAAGAAACCACAATACCGTAACGATCTATTTGGAAATTAAATAAAAAAGGAAGTTGAATATAAAAATGACTTGAATAAAAATGGAAGTCGAATAAAAATAAAAATGAAAGTTGCATAAAATTAAAAATGGAAGTTCATTCAAGATACCACTATACCTTAACGATCTATTTGAAATTAAATAAAAAAGGAATTTTAATAGAAAAGTAAATTGAATAAAAATGGAAGTTGAATAAAAATAAAAATGGAAGTTGCAGAAAATTAAAAATGGAAGTTCATTCAAGAAACCACTATACCTTAACGATCTATCAGGAAGTTAAATAAAAAAGGAAGCTGAATGAAAATAAAAATTGAAGTTGCATCAAATTAAAAATAGAAGTTCATTAAACAAACCACTCTACCTTAACGATCTATTTGGAAATAAAATAAAAAGGGAAGTTGAATAGAAAAGAAGCTTGAATAAAAAAACAAGTTGAATAGAAATAAAAATGGAATTTGCCGAAAATTAAAATTGGAAGTTCATTCGGGAAACCACTATACCTTAACGATATATTTGGAAATTAAATAAAAAAGGAAGTTTAACAGGAAAGTAAATTGACTAAAAATGGAAGTTGAATAAAAATAAAAATGGAAGTTGCATCAAATTAAAAATGGAAGTTCATTAAAGAAAGCACTATACCTTAACGATCTATTTGGAAATTAAATAAAAAAGGAACTTTAATAGATAAAAAAATTGAATAAAAATGGAAGTTGAATAAAAATAAAAATGAAAGTTGCATAAAATTAAAAATGTACGTTCAATCCAGAAACCATTATACCTTAACGATCTATTTGGAAATTAAATAAAAAAGCAAGTTGAATAGAAAAGAAGCTTGAATAAAAAATGAAGTTGAACAAAAATAAAAATGGAACTTGCAGAAAATTAAAATTGGAAGTTCATTCAAGAAACCACTATACCTTAACGATATTTTTGGAAATTAAATAAAAAAGGAAGTTTAATAGAAAAGTAAATTGAATAAAAATGGAAGTTGAATAAAAATAAAAATGGAAGTTCAATCCAGAAACCAATATACCATGACGATCTATTTGGAAATTAAATAAAAAAGGAAGTTGTGCAGAAAAGTAAATTGAATAAAAAAGGAAGTTAAGTAAAAATAAAAATGGAAGTTGCAGAAAATTAAAAATGGAAGTTAATTCAGGAAACCACTATACCTTAACGATCTATTTGGAAATTAAATAAAAAAGAAAGTTGAATAGAAAAATAACTTGAATAAAAATGGAAGTTCCATAAAATTAAAAATGGAAGTTCATTGAAGAAACCACTATACCTTAACGATCTATTTGGAAATTAAATAAAAAAGGAAGTTTAATAGAAAAGTAAATTGAATAAAAATGTAAGTTGAATAAAAATAAAAATGAAAGTTCAATCCAGAAACCACTATACCTTGACGATCTATTTGGAAATTAAATTAAAAAGGAAGTTGAGTAGAAAAAAAACTTGAATAAAAAAGGAAGTGAAATAAAAATAAAAATAGAAGTTGCAGAAAATTAAAAATGGAAGTTCATTCAAGAAACCACTATACCTTAACAATCTATTTGGAAATTAAATAAAAAAGGACGTTGAGTAGAAAAGAAACTTGAATGAAAAAGGAAGTTAAATAAAAAAAAAATGGAAGTTGTAGAAAATTAAAAATGGAAGTTCATTCAAGAAACCACTATACCTTAACGATCTATTAGGAAATTAAATAAAAAAGGAAGTTGAATAGAAAAATAACTTGAATAAAAATGGAAGTTGAATAATAATAAAACCGGAAGTTGCAGAAAATTTAAATTTGAAATTCATTCAAGAAACCACTACACCTTAAGGATCTATTTCGAAATTAAACAAAAAAGGAAGTTAAATAGAAAAGTAAATGGAATAAAAATGGAAGTTGAATAAAAATAAAAATGGAAGTTGCATAAAATTAAAAATGAAAGTTCAATCCAGAAACCAGTATACCTTAACGATCAATTTGGAAATTAAATAAAAAAGGAAGTTGAATAGAAAAGAAAGTTGAATAAGAAAAGAAGTTGAATAAAAATAAAAATGGAAGTTGCCTAAAATTAAAAATGGAAGTTCAATCCAGAAACCAGTATACCTTAACGATCTACTTGGAAATTAAATAAAAAAGGAAGTTGAATAGAAAAGAAACTTGAATAAAAAAAGAAGTTGAATACAAATAAAAATGGAAGTTGCAGAAAATTAAAACTGGAAGTTCATTCAACAAATCACTATACCTTAACGATCTATTTGGAAATTAAATAAAAAATGCAGTTGAATAGAAAAATAACTTGAATAAAAATGGCAGTCGAATAAAAATAAAACTGAAAGTTGCAGAAAATTAAAAATTGAAGTTCATTCAAAAAATCACTATACCTTAACGATCTATTTGGAAATTAAATAAAAAAGGAAGTTGAATAGAAAAATAACTTGAATAAAAATGGAAGCAGAATAAAAATAAAAATGGAAGTTCCATAAAATTTAAAGTGGAAGTTCATTAAAGAAACCACTATACCTTAACGATCTATTTGGAAATTAAATGAAAAATGAATTTTAATAGAAAATAAAATTGAATAAAAATGGAAGTTGAATAAAAAGAAAAGTGAAAGTTGCATAAAATTAAAAATGAAAGTTCAATCCAGAAACCAATATACCTTAACGATCTATTAGGAAATTAAATAAAAAAGGAATTTTAATAGAAAAGTAAATTTAATAAAAATGGAAGTCAAATAAAAATAAAAATGAAAATTGCAAAAAATTAAAAATGGAAGTTCATTCAAGAAACCACTATGCCTTAGCGATCTATTTGGAAAGTAAATAAAAAAGGACGTTTAATAGAAAAGTAAATTGAATAAAAATGGAAGTTGAATAGAAATAAAAATAGAAGTTGCAGAAAATTAAAAATGGAAGTTCAATCCAGAGACCAGTATACCTTAACGATCTATTTGGAAATTAAATAAAAAAGGAAGTTGAGTAGAAAAGAAAGCTGAACAAAAAAGGAAGTTAACTAAAAATAAAAATTGAAGTTGGAGAAAATTAGAAATGGAAGTTCATTCAAGAAACCACTATACCTTAACGATCTGTTTGGAAATTAAATAAAAAAGGAAGTTGAGTAAAAAAGGAAATTGAATAAAAATGGAAGTCGAATAAAAATAAAAATGGAAGTTGCAGAAAATTAAAAATGGAAGTTCATTCAAAAACCAATATACCTTAACGATCTATTTTGAAATTAAATACAAAAGGAAGTTTAATAGAAAAGTAAATTGAATAAAAATGGAAGTTGAATAAAAATAAAAATGAAAGTTGCATAAAATTAAAAATGGAATTTCAATCCAGAAACCACTATACCTCAACGATCTATTAGGAAATTAAATAAAAAAAGAAAGTTGAATAGAAAAGAAGCTTGAATAAAAAAAGAAGTTGCAGAAAATTAAAATTGGAAGTTCATTCAAGAAACCACTATACATTAACGATATATTTGGAAATTAAATAAAAAAGGAAGTTTAATAGAAAAGTAAATTGAATAAAAATAGAAGTTGAATAAAAATAAAAATGGAAGTTCAATCCAGAAACCACTATACCTTGACGATCTATTTGGAAATTAAATTAAAAAGGAAGTTGAGTAGAAAAGAAACTTGAATAAAAAAGGAAGTTAAATAAAAATAAAAATGGAAGTTGCAGAAAATTAAAAATGGATGTTCATTCAAGAAACCACTATACCTTAACCATCCATTTTGAAATTAAATAAAAAAGGACGTTGAGTAGACAAGAAACTTGAATGAAAAAGGAAGTTAAATAAAAATAAAAATGGAAGTTGTAGAAAATTAAAAATGGAAGTTCATTCAAGAAACCACTATACCTTAACGATCTATTAGGAAATTAAATAAAAAAGGAAGTTGAATAGAAAAATAACTTGAATAAAAATAGAAGTTGAATAATAATAAAAACGGAAGTTGCAGAAAATTAAAATTTGAAATTCGTTCAAGAAACCACTATACCTTAAGTATCTATTTGGAAATTAAATAAAAAAGGAAGTTAAATAGAAAAGTAAATGTAATAAAAATGGAAGTTGAATAAAAATAAAAATGGAAGTTGCATAAAATTGAAAATGGAAGTTCAATCTAGAAACCTGTATACCTTAACGATCTATTTGGAAATTAAATAAAAAAGGAAGTTGAGTAGAAAAGAAACTTGAACAAAAAAGGAAGTTAAATAAAAATAAAAATGGAAGTTGAAGAAAATTAAAAATGGAAGTTCATTCAAAAAACCACTATACCTTAACGATCTATTTTGAAATTAAATAAAAAAAGGAAGTTGAATAGAAAAATAACTTGAATAAAAATGGAAGCTGAATAAAAATAAAAATGGAAGTTCCATAAAATTAAAAATGGAAGTTCATTAAAGAAATAACTATACCTTAACGATCTATTTGGAAATTAAATAAAAAAAGGAAGTTTAATAGAAAAGTAAATTGAATAAAAATGGCAGTTGAATAAAAAGAAAAGTGAAAGTTGCATAAAATTAAAAATGGAAGTTCAATCCAGAAACCAGTATACCTTAACGATCTGTTTGGAAATTAAATAAAAAATGAAGTTGAATAGAAAAGAAACTTGAATAAAAAAAGAAGTTGAATACAAATAAAAATGGTAGTTGCAAAAAATTAAAACTGGAAGTTCATTCAAGAAACCACTATTCCTTAACGATCTACTTGGAAATTAAATAAAAAATGTAGTTGGATAGAAAAATAACTTGAATAAAAATGGAAGTCGAATAAAAATAAAACTGAAAGTTGCAGAAAATTAAAAATGGTGGTTAATTCAAAAAACCACTATACCTTAACGATCTATTTGGAAATTAAATGAAAAAGGAAGTTTAATAGAAAAGTAAATTTAATAAAAATGGAAGTTGAATAAAAATAAAAATGAAAGTTGCATAAAATTAAAAATGGAAGTTTAATCCAGAAACCACCATACCTTAGCGATCTATTTGGAAATTAAATAAAAAAGGAAGTTGAGTAGAAAAGAAACTTGAATGAAAAAGGAAGTTAAATAAAATTAAAAATGGAAGTTGCGGAAAATTAAAAATGGAAGTTCATTCAAGAAACCACTATACCTTAACTATAACGATCCCGGGTTTACCCTTGTTGTACAGTGATCCGGACATGTGTCCATGGATGATAGTAGTTGATTATTACCTGGTGTACATCCTTTCTTACTTTGTATTTGAGTAATAGGATGTGTTGGGCAGGTTTGTTACAGGTTGGTTGAGATTAGAAACCAAAACTAGTTGCCCAGATTTTGACCTGTCCGCTCGAGCGGGGGTTTTGGCGCTCGAGCGGGAATTGCACCCATCCAGTATTTCCTGTGCAGTGTTCGACGCTCGAGCGTGGGATTGGCCGCTCGAGCGGGATTGTGTGAGTGCCGCTCGAGCGGGGAGTTGGAAGCTCGAGCGGGAGACCTAGTTCTGTAAAAGTTCTAGGAGTGTGTATCCGGAGCTCGAGCGGGGGATTGGCCGCTCGAGCAGGAGTCTGTGAGCGCCGCTCGAGCGGGGAGTTTGACGCTCGAGCGGGGCGACTTTTATATAAACCCGAGATCCGACTTTTGGATCACTTTTTCAAGATCTTTTCTCTCTCTTGCTTTTCCAAAAAGCCATTTTCAGAGCTTCTCACTCTAAAACCGGCCCTTCTCTCTTAGATTTGATCTAGTAGGAGTTGTTTGCTCACTTTTGGTCTTTACGAAAGTTGTGTTGATCGTCGAGGGCTACATTTTAATCTGAAAATTTCGGAATTTGAAGCATTTTGGTTTTGGTTTTCATCTCCTTTGGAGCTCAAACTTTGAGGTAGGGATATCCTACTCCTCTCTATGAGTTTTGTCTTTAAATTTTAGTATTTTGAGATGTTGGGGTTGGTTTGGTAATTTCGTGAAAGTTTGGGGCTTTTGTGTAAATTTACAAAAGTTGGGGTTTTAGCTATATAAAGCCTAGATGCATGTTCGGCATGGAAAAAGTGAAATTAATGTTAAAACATTAATGAAAATGGAACCTAAGGGTTGTAATGTTAATTATGGAAAATGCCCTAATTACATTGATTGATTAATTTGTATAATTAATTGTTGGGAATGAGGAATTGAATTGAGAATGTGGGAATTGGAAAGGAAAGGGGTTAAAGAGTGTAGTTGGATTATTTATCACTCACCGAATTAAAATGTTGATTTAATATCCATTTGTGCATTTATTTTCTGTTTAGAAATAACTGCTTTGGGCTATCAGTGGAGGATAGTCGTGATTGTTGTAGACAATGCATGATGATTAGGAAAACTAAAACTAATCGATTGAATGTGTCATAGAGTATGACGGTGGATTGAATACATTAATTTTATGTATTGATTGATTGTGTATAGAACCTTTGTGTTTATATGCATTGTGTATAGAGGAGGAGATGGGGGATGTACTCCGCGGTTTAGGGAAAGATGGAGGATGTACCTCTAAACCGGATAGTGTTGGGAGGAGATGGGGGATGAACTCCGTAGATACAGCTCATATGCTTGTCTAGAGAAGTGAAGATACAGCTCATAGGCTTATCTTTGAGAAGTGTAGATACAGCTCATATGCTTGTCTAGTGAAGTGTGGATATAGCTCATATGCTTATCTGTTGATGCGTGATATGTTTATCTATTGATATGTGGATATAGCTTATATGCTTATCTGTTGATGCGTGATATGTTTATCTATTGATATGTTGATATAGCTAATATGCTTATCTACTAAATAAAGGTGGAGAATGAAAAGTAACATAGACTTGTATGTTATGAAACTGTGATGAGATATATGTGGATGTATCGGTGTTGGCCATCTATCAATTGCTAATCTTTTAGTCATTGTTCATAGTTGGTTTAGTATATCTCTGCTGGGCTGTGGCTCACCCTATATGGGAATATCATTTTCAGGTACAGGTAGCATGCCACCTCCAAGGACGTAGCTTGGGAGGCTAGAGGCAGGCGAACTTTTGTCATTTTATTTCTATGATGTATTACATGTATATTCAAGCCAAGGGCTTAATGTGTAAATGAGTTAGCACTCTTTTGTTGTAACCAAGTGTTAACTTGGAAAGCTGTAAGCCCGTAGGGCATTTGCTTTTGTTGTTAACATGTAATACTTTTCGAATGAAACTCTGATGAATAGAAGAATGTGGAACTTTTATATATCAATGCATGTCTATATTGATGGATTAATGTTATTATTTTGAGGGCGTTACAACTTGGTATCAGAGCGTACCGGGTTCGAATACTTTGGGTACGTGGGAAGTGATTAGGATCACAATGGGTTTGTCTCGCTTGATAGAGACTTAGATGTAGTGTCATATGCTATGTGCTTAATTGATAACATGCTTATGTGACTATGTGGGTATGGGATGTAGTTTCTAGGATGTTGATTGGATCCTTGGGTTTCTAGGAGTCTTGTTGGAAAGGCACTTGATCAATGCTGTTTCTAACCGGAACTCTAGTAACGCCTCGGGACTATCATTATCCGGAAATGAAATTCGTAAGTGCTTATGTGTTTATGTGCTTACGTGGAGTGAATTACTGTTGTCCGTGCACTAGGACGTGAGTGTTTAGTTTTGGCACATTTGTGAATGTGCTAACGTTCTGTATTACCTTTATTAGGATGTCAGGACGAGGAAGAGGTGCTAGGCGTGGTAGGCCTGCGAGGCAGGAAGTACCCTTACCGGATGATATTCCGGCAGTGCAGGAGGGAGTTGGCCAGGCCAACGTGGCCGAGCCAGCGGGTCAACAGGCTATGAGTGCCTTGGCACAAGAGATAGCAGGGGCTTTGGGTATTCTCAAAGCAGGAAATCAGGCAGCTGAGGCAGGGCCTTCTTTCTTGAAGAGGGAGTTCTTCCGGTCTAACCCGGATGAGTTTGTTGGGGATCCAAAGGAAGCACTGAAGGCTGACGAGTGGTTAGAACAGATGAGTAAGACGTTCGAGATGCTTGGCATCGAGGACGGGGCACTGAAAGTGACCTTGGCATCCTTCCAGTTGAAGGGAGATGCGGGTCAATGGTGGAAGTACGAGAAGGCTCGTGTTGGTGGTACATGGGAGGCGTTTGTAAATGCTTTCCAGGAGAGGTTTTTATCTGCAGTGGCTAGGGAGAAGTTGAGGGATCAGTTTAGCCGGCTTAATCAGCAGGGCATGTCTGTGGCAGAGTTTGAGGCCACTTTCACTAGTTTGTCCAGGTTTGCACCTGAGTTGGTGGCGTCTGAAGAACGCCGTTGCTATGAGTTTGAGCGGAAGTTGAGGCGGGGCCTCAAGTTGAGGGTTGGTGGGTCTTTCATCCGTGAATATAGACATTTAGTGGATGTTGTAGCCCATATGGAGCTCTTGATGCAGGAGGAGGATGAGGGGCAGAGAGGCTCCAAGAGGAGTCAGGATGGTCAGGGTGATGGCAGGAGACA
Organism: Camellia sinensis; assembly: GCF_055761805.1. Taxonomy (NCBI): domain Eukaryota; kingdom Viridiplantae; phylum Streptophyta; class Magnoliopsida; order Ericales; family Theaceae; genus Camellia; species Camellia sinensis. The sequence continues at coordinate 6,169,982 of NC_138962.1, read as the reverse complement.
GAGGGGTTATAACCCTCAGCAGCCTCAGGGTGCAGTTTCTAGATCGACCTTCCCAGTGCCGAGTGCAGGCTCGGGGAGAGGCAATCAGGGGGAGTTTGCTTGTTACAAGTGTGGCCAGCTGGGTCACAAGGTTTCAGTTTGCCCGCAGAAGGGTGGGGGTCAGAGGGCTGCTTCTTCTTTAGCTAGACTGCAGAGTCAGAGTTTGGGCAGGGGGCAGCCCTTGTCTTGTTATCAGTGTGGACAGCCTAGGCACCTGAAGAGGTTTTGCCCACAGTTGTGTGCCACTTCAGGAGCGTCTGCTTCTAGACAGACGAAGGGATTTCAGCCAGCTCAGTCTGCGCAGGCCTCGAGGGCCAATCCGGGGGCTTCGACGTCCCAGTCAGTGCAGTAGTCGTATGCTCCTAGAGGTGAGCAGGTAGATCAGGGGCCTACAGGGCGCGTGTATGCTGTTACCGCGCAGGATTTAGTACCGGCTCCATCGGTAGTGAGAGATACTTTTCTGTTTTGCAACTCGGTTGCTAGCGTGTTGATTGACACGGGTGCATCTCATTCATTTATATCTGCTGCATTTGCATCTGTTTTGGAATTGGAGTTAGCACAGTTAGCATCTCCTATTTGTGTAGTGTCACCTCTTGGTGGTGAGTTGATCCTAAAACAGGGTGGTAGAGGTTGTGATATAGAGGTTGCCGACTATAGGCTTCCTTTTCCATTTGTGGTCATGCCCATGAAGGGCTTTGATGTTATTTTGGGTATGGACTGGCTATCGTCATACCGGGCTGTTATCGATTGCTACCGCCAGAGGGTCACGTTATGTACCTTGAGCGGGGAGTGGTTCCATTTCTTGGGGGACCGGGTTGGTAGTGTTTTGCCACCGGGGTATGATTCGCGAGGGCGAAGTGAGCTTAGTGGTCTACTTGCTAGCTTTGAGAGTGGTGAGTGTGATGAGACCCATGTTGTATTGCCGAGGGTGGTTTGTGAGTATTCAGATGTTTTTCCCGAGGATCTCGTTAGTTTGCCACCTCACCGAGAGATAGAGTTCTCTATTGATTTAGTGCCCGGCACAACGCTGATTTCTATGGCACCTTATCGTTTTACCCCAGCCGAGTTAAGTGAGTTGAAGATTCGACTCCAGGAATTGCTAGATAAGGGTTTTGTTCGCCCTAGTGTTTCACCGTGGGGAGCACCGGCCCTCTTTGCTAAGAAGAAAGATGGTGCCTTGAGATTGTGTATAGACTACCGGAAGTTGAATCGGGCTACGGTCAAGAATAAGTACCCTATGTCCCGTATAGATGACCTGTTTGACCAGTTGAAGGGTTCCCGTTGTTTCTCTAAGATAGACTTGAGATCGGGTTACCACCAGTTGAGGGTCAGGGAGGAGGATGTTCCTAAGACGGCATTCCGTACGCGGTATGGCCATTACGAGTTTCTGGTGATGCCATTCGGGCTTACCAATGCACCGGCAGTCTTTATGGACTTGATGAACCGGATCTTCCGAGAATTCTTGGATCGATTTGTAGTCATTTTCGTGGACGACATTCTTGTCTATTCTGTAACGCCCTCAAAATAATAACATTAAACCCATCAGATAATACAAGCATTTACATATAAACTAACCACATTCCTTTATTTCATTGAGTTTCATTACGTAAGTATTACATGTTAGCATCAAAACAAAATGCCCTACGGGCTTACAGCTTTCCAAGTTAACACTTGGTTTCATCAAAAGAGTACTAACTCGATTACACATTAAGCCCTTGGCTTGAAGTTACATGTAATACATCAAAAGTAAAACAACTACACTATGTCCACCTCTAGCCTTCCAAGCTATGTCCTTGGAGGTGGCATGCTTCCTGTACCTGAAAATGATATTCCCATATAGGGTGAGCCACAGCCCAGTAGAAATACACTAAACCAACCATGGACAATGACTAAAACATTAGCAATTGATAGTTGGTCAACACTGATACAATCACATAAATTACATATTTATGTCAACGACTTACAAGTCCCAATTACTTTTCATTTTTCCCTTTTTCAACAGATAAGCATGCTAGCTCTATCATCATTTTCACAGATATGTATAAAAACTATATCTCACCTTCAGATAAGCATAAAAGCTATATCCACATTCTCAACAGATATGTATATCAACAATATCCACAGATAAGCATACAAGCTGTATCCACACTCTACAACAGATATGTATATCAACAATATCCACAGATAAGCATACAAGCTGTATCCACACTTCACAAAGATAAGCATATGAGCTCTATCTTCACTTCTCTAGACAAGCATATGAGCTCTGTCTACGGAGTTCATCCCCTATCTCCTCCCAATACCTATCCGGTTTAGAGGTACATCCCCTATCTTCCCCTAAACCGCGGAGTACATCCCCTATCTCCTCCTCTACACATAACGTATATAAACACATTGGTTCTATATACAATCACACAATACACACAATTAATGTATTCTATCAACCGTCAAGTTCCATGACACATTCCATTGATTAGTTTCCGTTTACCTAATCATCATGCATTGTCTACAACAATCTCGACTATCCTCCACCGATAGCCCAAAGCAGTTATTTCTAAAACAGAAAATAAATGCACAAATGGATATTCAATCAACATTTCATTTCCTCATTTCTCAACAATTAATTATCCCAATTAATTAAACAATGTAATTAGGCCATTTTCCATAATTACCATTTCAACCCTTAGGTCCCATTTTCATCAATGATTGAACAATCATTCTATTTTTCTATGCCAAACATGCATCTAGGTTTATTATGAATAAAACCCCAACTTTTGTAAAATTACACAAAAGCCCCAAACTTTCACAAATTTACCAAACCAAGCCCAACATCTCAAAATACCAAAATTTAAAGACAAAACCCATAGAGAGGAGTAGGTTATCCCTACCTCAAATTCGGAGTCCCAAAGGAGAAGACGACAAAACCCAACGTGCTCCAAAACCCGAGATTTTCAGATTAAAATGAAGCCCTCGACGATCAACAACTTTTTTGTAAAGGCCAAAGGTGAGTAAATCACTCTTACTAGATCAAAACCTAGAGAGAAGGTAGAGTCTAGAGTGAGAGGCTCAACAATGGTGATTTTGGAAAAGTAAGAGAGAGAAGAGAAAGTAAAAAGTGATTTGAAAAGTCACAATTTCGGGACTTAAACCCAGTCTTCCGCTCGAGCGTAAAACACCCCGCTCGAGCGGCCACTCACAGACTTCCGCTCGAGCGGCCAATCTCCCGCTCGAGCGCAGAATGCACTCGCCCAGCACTTTTGCAGAACCAGGCCTCCGCTCGAGCTCCCAATCCCTACGCTCGAGCTCACAACACTGCACAACAAGATACTGGATGGATGTATTCCCCGCTCGAGCGCCAACACCTCCGCTCGAGCGTACAGGCCAAAAATCTGGGCAACTAGTTTTGATTTCTAAACCCAACCAACCTGAAACAAACCTGCCCAACACATCCCATAACTCAAATACTAAGTAAAAAGGATGCAAACAAGATGATAGACAACTACCAACATCCACGGACACATGTCCGGATCACGGTATAACAAGGGTAAACCCGGGATCGCTATAACCTCCCCCCTTAAAGAATTTCGCCCCCGAAATTAAGCACAAGTTGCAAAACAAGCTTTCCTCCATTTTAAACAGTGTTACACTTGAACAGTCAACAATTCGACCCATTATCGGTCATCCCATCCCTTAAACAAGAGACATATCACAATATGTAAACAACATATGTACTTTCAACATGCATCAACATTATGCACTATCCTTCCAATTTCAACAATATATTCAACAGATATAATGTTACATTCAACTTCCATATGAGGCAAGTTCCAAAACATACTACCAATAATCAAAACATTCTCAATGTTTCACAACTTAAGACATATATAAAAGCTCTTAAGTTCAACAAAATGTAAAATTCAAATACAAGATTACATATCAATAAACAAGTCCGGATATTTCTCTCGGACTTCCAACTCACGTTCCCAAGTGGCTTCCTCCACTCCGTGATGTTTCCACAAGACTTTCACCAAAGGAATGGTCTTGCCACGCAGGACCTGATCCCGCCTATCCAAGACCCGAACCGGTCTCTCCTCATACGAGGCATCCTCATCTACCTCTAAATCAGTCCAATCCAACACATGTGATGGATCTGGCTCATACTTCCGAAGCATACTCACATGAAACACGTCATGCACTCCGGACAACTGCGGCGGTAAGGCTAACCGATAAGCAACCTCGCCTATCTTCTCAAGGATCTCAAAAGGACCAATAAACCGAGGGGATAATTTCCCACTCTTCCCAAACCTCATCAGGCCTCGCCTAGGTGATATCTTCAGAAAGACATGATCACCTACCTCAAACGCCAAAGGCCTCCTCCTACGGTCGGCATAACTCTTTTGTCGACTCTGGGCTGTAACAAGCCTCCTACGGATAAGCTCAACTTTCTCCGTCGTCTCCCTAACCAACTCCGGACCCAACAAAGGTGCATCACCCACCTCGGCCCAACAAACTGGAGACCTACACGGTCGGCCATACAAGGCCTCAAACGGTGCCATACCGATGCTAGACTGAAAACTGTTGTTGTAGGCAAACTCTACCAATGGCAAGTGCCTCTCCCACGTCCCACTGAAATCTAGGACACAACCCCGAAGCATATCCTCGAGGATCTGAATAGTACGCTCGGACTGCCCGTCAGTCTGAGGATGATAAGCCGTACTAAAGGTCAACTTAGTGCCCAAGGCACTCTGCAAACTCTGCCACAACCTAGCAGTAAAACGAGGATCTCTATCTGAGACGATCGTCACTGGGACCCCGTGCAATCTCACTACGTCCCGAATGTACAAATCGGCAAGATGATCTATCGAATCTCTCACGCGCATAGGAATAAAGTGCGCCGACTTAGTCAACCGGTCTACAACCACCCAAATAGCATCACTACCCCGCTGAGTCTTCGGAAGACCTACAACGAAGTCCATAGTGACATGCTCCCACTTCCACTCGGCAATAGGCAAGGGTTGCAACAAACCCGCTGGCCTCTGATGCTCGGCCTTCACTTGCTGGCAAGTAAGGCACTTCGATACGAAAACAGCCACATCTCTTTTCATACCCCGCCACCAAAACTGGCGACCCAAATCCTGATACATCTTAGTACCTCCCGGATGCACCGCAAGGCGCGAATGGTGAAACTCTCGGAGTACTTCCTCTCGGCAAGACTCCGGTACAAACAAACGGTCTCAGTATCTCACACTCAGGTCGGGATACACCGTCAAACCCTTCTCAACTTTCCCACTGGAGATCTTCTCTCGGAGGGATTCTACCTCAAGGTCACCTCTCTGTGCCTCTAACACTCTAGTCACAAGTGTAGGCTGCGCAACGACAGAAAACAAGGCCGCAGCCTCAACAGATTCGCCCAGTAGCAAATCAAACTCGCCAAGTGCTCCCAACATCACCCATTCCCGGATGGCTATACAAGCTACATCACTAATGGTTTTCCTACTAAGGGCATCGGCCACAACATTGGCCTTTCCCGGATGATAATGCAACTCAAAATCATAATCCTCGATGAACTCCATCCATCTCGTCTGCCTCAAATTCAAGTCTCTCTGTGTAAACAGATACTTCAAACTCTTATGATCCGAGAATACCTCGAACCTCGAACCATAAAGGTAGTGCCTCCAGATTTTCAAGGCAAAGATCACAACTGCTAACTCTAGGTCGTGTGTGGGGTAATTCTTCTCGTGTATTTTCAACTGACGTGAACCATAAGCTACCACTTTCCCCTCTTGCATCAACACACAACCCAAACCCTCTCGTGAAGCATCACAATAAACCGCATAACCCAACCCTCTCTCCGGAATAATCAGCACCGGAGCGGTGGTCAATCTAATTTTCAACTCTTGGAATGACTTTTCACAAGTCTCACTCCACACAAACTTGACTCCCTTCCGAGTCAGTCTAGTCAACGGTGACGCTAACCTGGAGAAATCTTTCACAAACCGACGGTAATACCCAGCCAATCCCAGAAAACTGCGGATCTCAAACACACTCTTAGGCTGTGCCCAATCTTGCACTGCCTCAACCTTGGATGTATCAACAGACACCCCTTCCCCGGATACCACGTGGCCTAAGAATTTGACTTCCCTCAGCCAGAACTCACACTTCCCAAACTTGGCATACAGCCTATGGGCTCTAAGCAACTCAAGCACCACTCTCAAGTGTGCCTCGTGCTCCTCCTCAGAAGACGAATAGATAAGGATATCGTCCACGAAAACAACCACAAATCGGTCTAAGAACTCCCGGAAAATCCGGTTCATCAAGTCCATAAAGACTGCCGGTGCATTGGTAAGTCCGAATGGCATCACCAAAAACTCATAATGGCCATACCGCGTACGGAATGCCGTCTTAGGAATATCCTCCTCCCTGACCCTCAACTGATGGTAACCCGATCTCAAGTCTATCTTAGAGAAACAACGGGAACCCTTCAACTGGTCAAACAAATCATCTATACGGGGCATAGGGTACTTATTTTTAACCGTAGCCCGATTCAACTTCCGGTAGTCTATACACAATCTCAAGGCACCATCTTTCTTTTTAACAAAGAGTGCCGGTGCTCCCCACGGTGAAACACTAGGGCGAACAAAGCCCTTATCTAGCAATTCCTGGAGCTGAACTTTCAACTCAACCAACTCTGCTGGAGCAAAACGGTAAGGTGCCATAGAAATCGGCGCCGTACCAGGCACTAAATCAATAGAGAACTCTATCTCTCAGTGAGGTGGCAAACTAACAAGATCTTCGGGAAAGACATCCGAATACTCACAAACCACCCTCGGTAATACATGCTGGGTCTCACCACGCTCACCACTCTCAAAGCTAGCAAGTAGACTACTAAGCTCACTTCGCCCTCGCGAATCATACCCCGGTGGCAAAACACTACCAACCCGGTCTCCCAAGAAATGGAACCACTCCCCGCTCAAGGTACACAATGTAATCCTCTGGCGGTAGCAATCAATAACAGCCCGGTATGACGATAACCAGTCCATACCCAAAATAACATCAAAACCCTTCATGGGCATGACAACAAACGGAAAAGGAAGCCTATAGTCGGCGACCTCTATATCACATCCTCTAACACCCTGTTTCAGAACCAACTCACCACCCAAAGGCGATACCACACAAATAGGAGATGCTAACTGTGCTAACTCCAATTCCAAAACAGATGCAAATGCAGCAGATACAAAAGAATGAGATGCACCCGTGTCTATCAACACATTAGCAACTGAGTTGCAAAACAGAAAAGTACCTCTCACCACTGATGGAGCCGGTACTAAGTCCTGGGCGGTAACAGCATACACGCGCCCCGTAGGCCCCTGGTCTACCTGCTCACCTCTCGGAGCAAAAGACTGCTGCACAGACTGGGATGACGAAGCTCCCGGATTGGCCCTCGAGGCCTGCACAGACTGAGCTGGCTGAAAACCCTGCGTCTGCCTAGAACCAGACGCTCCCGAAGTGGCACTCAACTGTGGGCAAAACCTCTTCATGTGCCCAGGTTGTCCACACTGATAACAAGTCAAGAGCTGCCCCCTGCCCAAACTCTGACTCTGCGGTCTAGCTGAAGAAGAAACAGCTTTCTGACCCCCACCCTTCTGCGGGCACACAGATACCTTGTGACCCAGCTGGCCACACTTGTAACAGGTGAAATCCCCCTGACCACCTCTCCCGGAGCCTGCACTCGGCACTGGGAAGGTCGATCTAGCAACACCACCCTGCGACTGCTGAGGGTTATAACCCTTCTGTCTCCTGCCATCACTCTGACTATCCTGGCTCCTCTTGGAGCCTCTCTGACCCTCATCCTCCTCCTGCATCATAAGCTCCATATGAGCTGCAGCGTCCACTAGGTGTCTATACTCTCGAATATAAGACCCACCAATTCTCAACTTGAGGCCCCGCCTCAACTTCCGCTCAAACTCATAGCAACGGCGTTCCTCAGACGCCACCAGTTCAGGTGCAAACCTAGACAGACTGGTAAAAGTAGCCTCAAACTCGGCCACTGACAAGCCCTGCTGATTAAGCCGGCTAAACTGATCCCTCAGCTTCTCTCTAGCTGCTGCTGATAAAAACCTCTCCTGAAAAGCATTCACAAACGCCTCCCAAGTACCACCAACACGAGCTTTCTCGTACTTCCACCATTGACCCGCATCTCCCTTCAGTTGAAAGGATGCCAAGGTCACTTTCAGTGCTCCGTCCTCGATGCCAAGCATCTCAAACGTCTTCGTTGTCTGTTCGAGCCATTCATCTGCCTTAAGCGGCTCTTTAGGATCCCCGATAAACTCGTCCGGATTACACCGGAAGAACTCCCTCTTCAAGAAGGAAGGTCCTGTCTCAGCTGCCTGATTCCCAGCTCTAAGAATACCCAAAGCTCCTGCTATCTCTCTGGCCAACGCACCCATAGCCTGCTGACCTACTGGCTCGGCCACATTGGCCTGCCCAACTCCCTCCTGCACTGCCGGAATCTCACCCTGTAATGGTACTTCCTGCCTCGCAGGTCTACCACGCCTAGCTCCTCTTCCTCGTCCTGACATCCTAATAGAGGCAACACAGAACGTTAGCACATTCATAAATGTGCCGAAACTAAACACTCACGTCCTAATGCCTGGACAACTGTAATTCACTCCACATAAGCACATAAACACATAAGCACTTACGAATTTCATTTCCGGATAATGATAGTCCCGAGGCGTTACTAGAGTTCCGGTTAGAAACAGCATTGATCAAGTGCTTTTCCAACAAGACTCCCAGAAACTCAAGGATCCAATCAATATCCCAGAAATTAAATCCCATACCCACATAGTCACATAAGCATGTTATCAAATAAACACATAGCATATGGTACTACATCTACGTCTCTATCAAGCGAGACAAACCCATTGTGATCCTAATCACTTCCCACGTACCCAAAGTATTCGAACCCGGTACGCTCTGATACCAAGTTGTAACGCCCTCAAAATAATAACATTAAACCCATCAGATAATACAAGCATTTACATATAAACTAACCACATTCCTTCATTTCATTGAGTTTCATTACGTAAGTATTACATGTTAGCATCAAAACAAAATGCCCTACGGGCTTACAGCTTTCCAAGTTAACACTTGGTTTCATCAAAAGAGTACTAACTCGATTACACATTAAGCCCTTGGCTTGAAGTTACATGTAATACATCAAAAGTAAAACAACTACACTATGTCCACCTCTAGCCTTCCAAGCTATGTCCTTGGAGGTGGCATGCTTCCTGTACCTGAAAATGATATTCCCATATAGGGTGAGCCACAGCCCAGTAGAAATACACTAAACCAACCATGGACAATGACTAAAACATTAGCAATTGATAGTTGGTCAACACTGATACAATCACATAAATTACATATTTATGTCAACGACTTACAAGTCCCAATTACTTTTCATTTTCCCTTTTTCAACAGATAAGCATGCTAGCTCTATCATCATTTTCACAGATATGTATAAAAACTATATCTCACCTTCAGATAAGCATAAAAGCTATATCCACATTCTCAACAGATATGTATATCAACAATATCCACAGATAAGCATACAAGCTGTATCCACACTCTACAACAGATATGTATATCAACAATATCCACAGATAAGCATACAAGCTGTATCCACACTTCACAAAGATAAGCATATGAGCTCTATCTTCACTTCTCTAGACAAGCATATGAGCTCTGTCTACGGAGTTCATCCCCTATCTCCTCCCAATACCTATCCGGTTTAGAGGTACATCCCCTATCTTCCCCTAAACCGCGGAGTACATCCCCTATCTCCTCCTCTACACATAACGTATATAAACACATTGGTTCTATATACAATCACACAATACACACAATTAATGTATTCTATCAACCGTCAAGTTCCATGACACATTCCATTGATTAGTTTCCGTTTACCTAATCATCATGCATTGTCTACAACAATCTCGACTATCCTCCACCGATAGCCCAAAGCAGTTATTTCTAAAACAGAAAATAAATGCACAAATGGATATTCAATCAACATTTCATTTCCTCATTTCTCAACAATTAATTATCCCAATTAATTAAACAATGTAATTAGGCCATTTTCCATAATTACCATTTCAACCCTTAGGTCCCATTTTCATCAATGATTGAACAATCATTCTATTTTTCTATGCCAAACATGCATCTAGGTTTATTATGAATAAAACCCCAACTTTTGTAAAATTACACAAAAGCCCCAAACTTTCACAAATTTACCAAACCAAGCCCAACATCTCAAAATACCAAAATTTAAAGACAAAACCCATAGAGAGGAGTAGGTTATCCCTACCTCAAATTCGGAGTCCCAAAGGAGAAGACGACAAAACCCAACGTGCTCCAAAACCCGAGATTTTCAGATTAAAATGAAGCCCTCGACGATCAACAACTTTTTTGTAAAGGCCAAAGGTGAGTAAATCACTCTTACTAGATCAAAACCTAGAGAGAAGGTAGAGTCTAGAGTGAGAGGCTCAACAATGGTGATTTTGGAAAAGTAAGAGAGAGAAGAGAAAGTAAAAAGTGATTTGAAAAGTCACAATTTCGGGACTTAAACCCAGTCTTCCGCTCGAGCGTAAAACACCCCGCTCGAGCGGCCACTCACAGACTTCCGCTCGAGCGGCCAATCTCCCGCTCGAGCGCAGAATGCACTCGCCCAGCACTTTTGCAGAACCAGGCCTCCGCTCGAGCTCCCAATCCCTACGCTCGAGCTCACAACACTGCACAACAAGATACTGGATGGATGTATTCCCCGCTCGAGCGCCAACACCTCCGCTCGAGCGTACAGGCCAAAAATCTGGGCAACTAGTTTTGGTTTCTAAACCCAACCAACCTGAAACAAACCTGCCCAACACATCCCATAACTCAAATACTAAGTAAAAAGGATGCAAACAAGATGATAGACAACTACCAACATCCACGGACACATGTCCGGATCACGGTATAACAAGGGTAAACCCGGGATCGCTATATATTCGCCTTCAGAGGAGGATCACGAGGCACACTTGAGAGTGGTGCTTGAGTTACTTAGAGCCCATAGGCTGTATGCCAAGTTTGGGAAGTGTGAGTTCTGGCTAGAAGAAGTTAAGTTCTTAGGCCATGTGGTATCCGGGAAAGGGGTGTCTGTTGATACATCCAAGACTGAGGCAGTGCAGGATTGGGCACAGCCTAAGAGTGTGTTTGAGATCCGCAGTTTTCTGGGATTAGCTGGGTATTACCGTCGGTTTGTGAAGGATTTTTCCAGGCTAGCTTCGCCGTTGACTAGATTGACGCGGAAAGGGGTCAAGTTTGTATGGAGTGAGACTTGTGAAAAGTCGTTCCAAGAGTTGAAAGTTAGATTGACCACCGCTCCGGTTTTGATTATTCCGGAGAGAGGGTTGGGTTATGCGGTTTATTGTGACGCCTCACGAGAGGGTTTGGGTTGTGTGTTGATGCAAGAGGGGAGCGTGGTAGCTTATGGCTCACGTCAGTTGAAAATTCACGAGAAGAATTACCCTACTCACGACCTAGAGTTAGCAGCAGTGATCTTTGCCTTAAAAATCTGGAGGCACTACCTTTATGGTGAGAGGTTTGAGGTGTTCTCGGACCACAAGAGTCTGAAGTATCTGTTTACACAGAGAGACTTGAATCTGAGGCAGAGGAGATGGATGGAGTTCATTGAGGACTACGACTTTGAGTTACACTATCACCCGGGAAAGGCCAATGTTGTGGCCGATGCCCTTAGTAGGAAATCCATTAGTGATGTAGCTTGTATTGCCATCTGAGAATGGGAGATGTTGGGAGCACTTGGCGAGTTTGATTTGCTAGTGGGCGAATCTGTTAAGGCTGCGGCCTTGTTTTCCGTTGTCGCGCAGCCTACACTTGTGACTAGAGTGTTAGAGGCACAGAGAAGTGACCTTGAGGTATAGTCCTTCCGAGAGAGGATCTCCAGTGGGGAGGTTGAGAAGGGTTTGACGGTGTATCCTGACCTGAGTGTGAGATACCGAGACCGTTTGTTTGTGCCGGAGTCTTGCCGAGAGGAAGTACTCCGAGAGTTTCACCATTCACGCCTTGCGGTGCATCCGGGAGGCACTAAGATGTATCGGGATTTGGGTCGCCAGTTTTGGTGGCGGGGTATGAAGAGAGATGTGGTTGTTTTCGTATCGAAGTGCCTTACTTGCCAGCAAGTGAAGGCCGAGCATCAGAGGCCAGCGTGTTTGTTGCAACCCCTGCCTATTGCCGAGTGGAAGTGGGAGCATGTCACTATGGACTTCGTCGTGGGTCTTCCAAGGACTCAGCGGGGTAGTGATGCTATTTGGGTGGTTGTAGACCGGTTGACTAAGTCAGCGCACTTCATTCCTATGCGCGTGAGAGATTCGGTAGGTCATCTTGCCGACTTGTATATTCGGGACATAGTGAGATTGCACGGGGTCCCAGTGACGATCGTCTCAGATAGAGATCCTCGTTTTACTGCTAGGTTGTGGCAGAGCTTGCAGAGTGCCTTGGGCACTAAATTGACTTTTAGTACGGCTTACCATCCGCAGACTAACGGGCAGTCCGAGCGTACTATTCAGATCCTTGAGGATATGCTTCGGGGTTGTGTCCTGGACTTCAGTGGGATGTGGGAGAGGCACTTACCCTTGGTAGAGTTTGCCTACAACAACAGTTTTCAGTCTAGCATTGGTATGGCACCGTTTGAGGCCTTGTATGGCCGACCGTGTAGGTCTCCAGTTTGTTGGGCCGAGGTGGGTGATGCACCTTTGTTGGGTCCGGAATTGGTTAGGGAGACGATGGAGAAAGTTGAGCTTATCCGTAGGAGGCTTGTTATAGCCCAAAGTCGTCAGAAATCTTATGCTGACCGTAGGAGGAGGCATTTGGTGTTTGAGGTGGGTGATCATGTCTTTCTGAAGATATCACCTAGGCGAGGCTTGATGAGGTTTGGGAAGAGTGGGAAGTTATCCCCTCGATTTATTGGTCCTTTTGAGATCCTTGAGAGGGTTGGCGAGGTTGCTTATCGGTTAGCTTTACCGCCGCAGTTGTCCGGAGTTCATGACGTGTTTCATGTGAGTATGCTTCGGAAGTATGAGCCAGATCCAGAAACCACTATACCTTAACGATCTATTTGGAAATTAAATAAAAAAGGAAGTTGAATAGAAAAGTAAATTGAATAAAAATGGAAGTCGAATAAAAATAAAAATGGAAGTTGCCGAATATTAAAAATGGAAGTTCATTCAAAAACCAATATACCTTAACGATCTATTTGGAAATTAAACAGAAAAGGAAGTTTAATAGAAAAGTAAATTGAATAAAAATGGAATTTGAATAAAAATAAAAATGAAAGTTTCATAAAATTAAAAATGGAAGTTCAATTCAGAAACCACTATACCTTAACGATCTATTTGGAAATTAAATAAAAAAAGAAGTTGAATGGAAAAGAAGCTTGAATAAAAAAAGAAGTTGCAGAACATTAAAATTTGAAGTTCCATAAAATTAAAAATTGAAGTTCATTAAATAAACCACTATACCTTAACGATCGATTTGGAAATTAAATAAAAAAGGAAGTTTAATAGAAAAGTAAATTGACTAAAAATGGAAGTTGAATAAAAAGAAAAGTGAAAGTTGCATAAAATTAAAAATGGATGTTCAATCCAGAAACCAGTATACCTTAACGATCTATTTGGAAATTAAATAAAAAAAGAAGTTGAACAGAAAAGAAACTTGAATAAAAAAAGAAGTTGCATAGAAATAAAAATGGAAGTTGCAAAAAATTAAAATTGGAAGTTCATTCAAGAAACCACTATACCTTAACAATCTATTTGGAAATTAAATAAAAATGGAAGTCGAATAGAAAAATAACTTGAATAAAAATGGAAGTCGAATAAAAATAAAAATGGAAGTTGCAAAAAATTAAAAATGGAAGTTCATTCAAGAAACCACTGCACCTTAACGATCTATTTGGAAATTGAATAAAAAAGGAAGTTGAGTAGAAAAGAAACTTGAATGAAAAAGGAAGTTAAATAAAAATAAAAATGAAAGTTGCAAAAAATTAAAAATGAAAGTTCATTCAATAAACCACTATGCCTTAACGATCTATTTGGAAATTAAATAAAAAAAGAAGTTGAATAAAAAAATGACTTGAATAAAAATGGAAGTCGAATAAAAATAAAAATGGAAGTTGTATAAAATTAAAAATGGAAGTTCATTCAAGAAACCACTATACTTGAACTGTCTATTTGGAAATTAAATAAAAAAGGAAGTTTAAGACAGGAGTAAAGTGAATAAAAATGAAAGTTGAATAAAAATAAAAATGAAAGTTGCATAAAATTAAAAATGGAAGTTCAATCCAGAAACCACTATACCTTAACGATCTATTTGGAAATTAAATAAAAAAGGAAGTTGAATAGAAAAGTAAATTGAATAAAAATGGAAGTCGAATAAAAATAAAAATGGAAGTTGCCGAAAATTAAAAATGGAAGTTCAATCAAAAACCAATATACCTTAACGATCTATTTGGAAATTAAACAGAAAAGGAAGTTTAACAGAAAAGTAAATTGAATAAAAATGGAATTTGAATAAAAATAGAAATGAAAGTTTCATAAAATTAAAAATGGAACTTCAATTCAGAAACCACTATACCTTAACGATCTATTTGGAAATTACATAAAAAAGGAAGTTGAATGGAAAAGAATCTTGAATAAAAAAAGAAGTTGCAGAAAATTAAAATTTGAAGTTCTATAAAATTAAAAATGGAAGTTCATTAAACAAACCACTATACCTTAACGATCGATTTGGAAATTAAATAAAAAAGGAAGTTTAATAGAAAAGTAAATTGACTAAAAATGGAAGTTGAATAAAAAGAAAAGTGAAAGTTGCATAAAATTAAAAATGGATGTTCAATCCAGAAACCAGTATACCTTAACGATCTATTTGGAAATTAAATAAAAAAAGAAGTTGAATAGAAAATAAACTTGAATAAAAAAAGAAGTTGCATAGAAACAAAAATGGAAGTTGCAGAAAATTAAAATTGGAAGTTCATTCAAGAAACCACTATACCTTAACGATCTATTTGGAAATTAAATAAAAATGGAAGTCGAATAAAAATAAAAATGGAAGTTGCAGAAAATTAAAAATGGAAGTTCATTCAAGAAACCACTGCACCTTAACGATCTATTTGGAAATTGAATAAAAAAGGAAGTTGAGTAGAAAAGAAACTTGAATGAAAAAGGAAGTTAAATAAAAATAAAAATGAAAGTTGCAAAAAATTAAAAATGAAAGTTCATTCAATAAACCACTATACCTTAACGATCAATTTGGAAATTAAATAAAAAAAGAAGTTGAATAGAAAAATGACTTGAATAAAAATTGAAGTCGAATAAAAATAAAAATGGAAGTTGCATAAAATTAAAAATGGAAGTTCATTCAAGAAGCCACTATACTTGAACTGCCTATTTGGAAATTAAATAAAAAAGGAAGTTTAATACAGTAGTAAATTAAATAAAAATGGAAGTTGAATAAAAATAAAAATGAAAGTTGCATAAAATTAAAAATGGAAGTTCAATCCAGAAACCACTATACCATAACGATCTATTTGGAAATTAAATAAAAAATGAAGTTGAGTAGAAAAGAAACTTCGTTGAAAAAGGAAGTTAAATAAAAATAAAAATGGAAGTTGCAGAAAATTAAAAGTGGAAGTTCAGTCAAGAAACCACTATACCTTGATGATCTATTTGGAAATTAAATAAAAAAGGAAGTCGAACAGAAAAATAACTTGAATAAAAATGGAAGTCCAATCAAGAAACCACTATGCCTTAACGACCTATTTGGAAATTAAATAAAAAAAGGAAGTCGAATAGAAAAATAACTTGAATAAAAAGGGAAGTCGAATAAAAAAAAAATGGAAGTTGCAGAAAATTAAAAATGGAAGTTCATTCAAGAAACCACTATACCTTAACGATCTATTTTGAAATTAAATATAAACGGAAGTTTCATAGAAAAGTAAATTGAATAAAAATGGAAATTGAATAAAAATAAAAATGAAACAAGCATAAAATTAAAAATGGAAGTTCAATCCAGAAACCACTATACCTTAACGATCTATTTGGAAATTAAATAAAAAAGGAAGTTGAGTAGAAAGGAAACTTGATTGAAAAAGAAAGTTAAATAAAAATAAAAATGGAAGTTGCAGAAAATTAAAAATAGAAGTTAATTCAAGAAATCACTATACCTTAACGATCTATTAGGAACTTAAATAAAAAAGGAAGTTGAATAGAAAAATAACTTAAATAAAAATGGAAGTTGAAAATTAATAAAAATGGAAGTTGCAGAAAATTAAAAATTGAAGTTCATTCAAGAAACCACTATACCTTAACGATCTATTTGGAAATCAAATAAAAAAGGAAGTTGAGTAGAAAAGAAACTTGTATAAAAAAGGAAGTCAAATAAAAATAAAAATGGAAGTTGCAGAAAATTAAAAATGGAAGTTCATTCAAGAAACCACTATACCTTAATGATCTATTAGGAACTTAAATAAAAAAGGAAGTTGAATAGAAATATAACTTGATAAAAAATGGAAGTTGAATAAAAATATAAATGGAAGTTGCATAAAATTAAAAATGGAAGTTCATTAAATAAACCACTATACCTTAACGATCTATGTGGAAATTAAATAAAAAAGAAAGTCTAATAGAAAAGTAAATTGAATAAAAATGGAAGTTGAATAAAAAGAAAAGTGAAAGTTGCATAATATTAAAAATGGAAGTTCAATCCAGAAACCACTATACCTTAACCATCTATTTGGAAATTAAATAAAAAAGGAAGTTGAATAGAAAAATAACTTGAATAAAAATGGAAGCTGAATAAAAATAAAATTGGAAGTTGCAGAAAATTAAAAATGGAAGTTCATTCAGGAAACCACTATACCTTAACGATCTATTTGGAAATTAAATAAAAATGGAAGTTGAATAGGAAAATAACTTGAATAAAAATGGAAGTCGAATAAAAATAAAAATGGAAGTTGTAAAAAATTAAAAAAGGAAGTTCATTAAAGAAACTACTATACCTTAACGATCTATTTCGAAATTAAATAAAAAAACAAGTTTAATAGAAAAGAAAATTCAATAAAAATGGAAGATGAATAAAAATAAAAATGAAAGTTGCATAAAATTAAAAATCTAAGTTCAATCCAGAAACCATTATACCTTAACGATCTATTTGGAAATTAAATAAAAAAGGAAGTTGAATAGAAAAGAAGCTTGAATAGAACTAAAAATGGAAGTTGCAGATAATTAAAATTGGAAGTTCATTCAAGAAACCACTATACCTTAACGATATAATTGGAAATTAAATAAAAAAGGAAGTTTAATAGAAAAGTAAATTGAATAAAAATGGAAGTTGAATAAAAAAAAATGGAAGTTCAATCTAGAAACCACTATACCTTGACGATCGATTTGGAAATTAAATAAAAAAGGAAGTCGACTAGAAAAGAAACTTGAACAAAAAAGGAAGTTAAATAAAATTAAAAATGGAAGTTGCAGAAAATTAAAAATGGAAGTTCATTCAAGAAACCACTATACCTTAACGATCTATTTGGAAATTAAATAAAAATGGAAGTTGAATAGGAAAATAAATTGAATAAAAATGGAAGTTACACAAAATTAAAAATGGAAGTTCATTAAAGAAACCAGTATACCTTAACGATCTATTTGGAAATTAAATAAAAAAGGAACTTTAATAGAAAAGAAAATTGAATAAAAATGGAAGTTGAATAAAAATAAAAATGAAAGTTGCATAAAATTAAAAATCTAAGTTCAATCCAGAAACCCTTATACCTTAACGATCTATTTGGAAATTAAATAAAAAAGGAAGTTGAATAGAAAAGAAGCTTGAATAAAAAATGAAGTTGAATAGAAATAAAAATGGAAGTTGCAGAAAATTAAAATTGGAAGTTCATCAAGAAACCAGTATACCTTAACGATATATTTGGAAATTAAATAAAAAAGGAAGTTTAATAGAAAAGTATATTGAATAAAAATGGAAGTTGAATAAAAAAAAATGGAAGTTCAATCCAGAAACCACTATACCTTGACGATTGATTTGGAAATTAAATAAAAAAGGAAGTTGAGTAGAAAAGAAACTTGAATAAAATAGCAAGTTAAATAAAACAAAAAATGAAAGTTGCAGAAAATTAAAAATGGAAGTTCATTCAAGAAACCACTATACCTTAACCATCTATTTCGAAATTAAATAAAAAAGGATGTTGAATAGAAAAATAATTGAATAAAAATGGAAGCTGAATAAAAATAAAAATGGAAGTTCCATAAAATTGAAAATGGAAGTTCATTAAAGAAACCACTGTACCTTACCGATCTATTTGGAAATTAAATAAAAAAGAAATTTTAACAGAAAAGTAAATTGAATAAAAATGGAAGTTGAAGAAAAAGAAAAGTGAAAGTTGCATAAAATTAAAAATGGAAGTTCAATTCAGAAACCAGTATACCTTAACGATCTATTTGGAAATTAAATAAACAACAAATTTTAATAGAAAAGTAAATTGAATAAAAATGAAAGTCGAATAAAAATAAAAATGGAAGTTCCATAAAATATAAAATGGAAGTTCATTAAAAAACCACTGTACCTTAACGATCTATTTGGAAATTAAATAAAAAAGGAATTTTAACAGAAAAGTAAATTGAATAAAAATGGAAGTTGAATAAAAAGAAAAGTGAAAGTTGCATAAAATTAAAAATGGAAGTTCAATCTAGAAACCAGTATACCTTAACGATCTATTTGGAAATTAAATAAAAAAGGAAGTTGAATAGAAAAGAAGCTTGAATAAAAAATGAAGTTGAATAGAAATAAAAATGGAAGTTGCAGAAAATTAAAATTGGAAGTTCATTCTAGAAACCACTATACCTTAGCGATCTATTTGGAAATTAAATAAAAAAGGATGTTTAATAGAAAAGTAAATTGAATAAAAATGGAAGTTGAATAGAAATAAAAATGAAAGTTTCATAAAATTAAAAATGGAAGTTCAATCCAGAAACCACTATACCTTAACGATCTATTTGGAAATTAAATTAAAAAGGAAGTTGAATGGAAAAGAAGCTTGAATAAAAAAAGAAGTTGCAGAAAATTAAAATTTGAAGTTCCATAAAATTAAAAATGGAAGTTCATTAAACAAACCACTATACCTTAACGATCTATTTGGAAATTAAATAAAAAATGAAGTTTAATAAAAAGAAAAGAGAAAGTTGCATAAAATTAAAAATGGATGTTCAATCCAGAAACCAGTATACCTTAACGATCTATTTGGAAATTAAATAAAAAAAGAAGTTGAATAGAAAATAAACTTGAATAAAAAAAGAAGTTGAATAGAAAATAAACTTGAATAAAAAAAGAAGTTGAATAGAAATAAAATTGAAAGTTGCAGAAAATTAAAATTGGAAGTTCATTCAAGAAACCACTATATCTTAACGATCTATTTGGAAATTAAATAAAAATGGAAGTCGAATAGAAAAATAACTAGAATAAAAATGGAAGTCGAAGAAAAACAAAAATGGAAGTTGCAGAAAATTAAAAATGGAAGTTCATTCAAGAAACCACTGTACCATAACGATCTATTTGGAAATTTAATAAAAAAGGAAGTTGAGTAAAAAAGAAACTTGAATGAAAAAGGAAGTTAAAGAAAAATAAAAATGAAAATTGCAAAAAATTAAAAATGGAAGTTCATTCAATAAACCACTATACCTTAACGATTTATTTGGAAATTAAATAAAAAAGGAAGTTGAATAGAAAAATGACTTGAATAAAAATGGAAGTCGAATAAAAATAAAAATGGAAGTTACATAAAATTAAAAATGGAAGTTCATTCAAGAAACCACTATACCTTAACGATCTATTTGGAAATTAAATAAAAAAGGAAGTTGAGTAGAAATGAAACTTGAATGAAAAAGGAAGTTAAATAAAAATAAAAATGGAAGTTCATTCAATAAAACACTATACCTTAACGATCTATTTGGAAATTAAATAAAAAAGGAACTTGAATAGAAAAATGACTTGAATAAAAATGGAAGTCGAATAAAAATAAAAATGGAAGTTGCATAAAATTAAAAATGGAAGTTCATTCAAGAAACCACTATACTTGAATTATCTATTTGGAAATTAAATAGAAAAGGATGCTTAATAGAAAAGTAAATTGAATAAAAATGGAAGTTGAATAAAAATAAAAATGGAAGTTGCAAAAAATTAAAAATGGAAGTTCAATCCAGAAACCAGTATACCGTAACGATCTATTTGGAAATTAAATAAAAAAGGAAGTTAAACAAAAATAAAAATGGAAGTTGCAGAAAATTAAAAATGGAAGTTCATTCAAGAAACTAGTATACCTTAACGATCTATTTGGGAATTAAATAAAAAAGGAAGTTGAATAGAAAATGACTTGAATAAAAATGGAAGTCGAATAAAAATAAAAATGGTTGTTGCATAAAATTAAAAATGGAAGTTCATTCAAAAAACCACTATACCTGAACTGTTTTTTTGGAAATTAAATAAAAAAGGAAGTTTAACAAAAAAGTAAATTGAATAAAAATGGAAGTTGAATAAAAATAAAAATGAAAGTTGCATAATATTAAAAATGGAAGTTCAATCCAGAAACCACTATACCTTAACGATCTATTTGGAAATTAAATAAAAAAGGAAGTTGAGTAGAAAAGAAACTTGTTTTAAAAAGGAAGTTAAATAAAAATAAAAATGGAAGTTGCAGAAAATTAAAAATGGAAGTTCATTCAAGAAACCACTATACGTTAACGATCTATTTGGAAATTAAATAAAAAAGGAAGTCGAATAGAAAAATAACTTGAATAAAAATGGAAGTCGAATAAAAATAAAAATGGAAGTTGCATAAAATTAAAAATGCAAGTTCATTCAAGAAACCACTATACCTTAACGATCTATTTGGAAATTAAATAAAAAAGAAGGTCAATAGAAAAGTAAATTGAATAAAAAAGGAAGTTGAATAAAAATAAAAATGGAAGTTGTAGAAAATTAAAATTGGAAGTTCATTCAGGAAACCACTACACCTTAACGATCTATTTGCAAATTAAATAAAAAAGGAAGTTGAATAGAAAAATAACTTGAATAAAAATGGAAGTTGAATAAAAATAAAAATGGAAGTTGCACAAAATTAAAAATGAAAGTTCATTAAAGAAACCATTATACCTTAACGATCTATTTGGAAATTAAATATAAAAGGAACTTTAATAGAAAATAAAATTGAATAAAAATGGAAGTTGAATAAAAATAAAAATGAAAGTTGCATAAAATTAAATATAGCGATCCCGGGTTTACCCTTGTTGTACAGTGATCCGGACTTGTGTCCGTGGATGTTAGTAGTTGTTTATTATCTTGTTTGTATCATTTTTACTTCTTATTTGAGTTATAGGATGTGTTGGGCAGGTTTGTTACAGGTTGGTTGTGTTTGGGAGCCTAGTGTTGCTGCCCAGATTTTTGGACCTTCGCTCGAGCGAGGAGTTGGTCGCTCGAGCGAGAATTGAGTTCGTGTCTGGTGGGTCGAGCCAGAGTGGCTTCGCTCGAGCGAGCGATTACGTCTGGTTCTGGACCTGAGAGTTGCATTTCTTGGCTCGAGCGAGCTTTCTTCGCTCGAGCGGTCTGGTTTGTTCTTCGCTCGAGCGAGAGGTTTGTCGCTCGAGCGAGCTTCTGGTTGCAGACCTGAGGGTTCGAGTTGTTGGCTCGAGCGAGCATTCTTTCGCTCGAGCGCACTTTTGAGTTGTTGGCTCGAGCGAGAACTTCTTGGCTCGAGCGAGAGTTTTCTGTGTCTGGTCGCTCGAGCGACAAAGTCTTCGCTCGAGCGAGCGTGTTTTATATCAGCGGACAGTAGCATTTTTGAACATCACTTTTTCACTTTCTTTTTGATCAAACCCTAGATCCGGGACCCTCTCTCTCTAAACTTACACTCTCTCTAAGATTTGATCTCCCTAGAGTGTGAATCTAGCCTAGGGTCTTTGTTAAAAAGATAGAGGGTGTTGAGAGCTTTGATTTAATCTGAAAAGGTGTGGATTTGGAGCACGTTGATTTTCGAGTCTTCATCTCCTTTTTGGCTCAAACTTTGAGGTAGGGATACCCTACTCCTCTCTATGGACTTTGTCTTTAAATTTTAGTATTTTGAGATGTTGGGGTTGGTTTGGTAATTTTGTGAAAGTTTGGGGCTTTTGTGCAATTTCACAAAAGTTGGGGTTTTATTCATAATAAACCTAGATGCATGTTTGGCATAGAGAAGTGGAATAAATGTTGAGTCATTGATGAAAATGGGACCTAAGGGTTGAAATGGTAATTATGGATAACGACCTAATTACATTGTTAGATTAATTGGGATAATTAATTGTGAGAAATGAGGAAATGAAATGTTGATTGAATATCCATTGTGCATTTATTTCCTGTTTAGAGATAACTGCTTTGGGCTATCGGTGGAGGATAGTCGTGATTGTTGTAGACAATGCATGATGATTAGGCAAACGGAAACTAATCAATAGAATGTGTCATGGAACTTGACGGTTGATAGAATACATTAACTGTATGTATTATGTGATTGTATATAGAATCATTGTGTTTGTATACGTTATGTGTAGAGGAGGAGATGGGGGATGTACTCCGCGGTTTAGGGGAAGATAGGGGATGTACCTCTAAACCGGATAGTGTAGGGAGAAGATAGGGGATGAACTCCGTAGATACAGCTCATATGCTTGTCTAGAGAAGTGAAGATAGAGCTCATATGCTTATCTTTGTGAAATGTGGATATAGCTTATATGCTTATCTGTGAATGTGGATATTGTTATTTTACATATCTGTTGAGAATGTGGATATAGCTTATATGCTTATCTGTGAATATGGATATTGTTTTTATACATATCTGTTGAGAACGTGGATAGTGCTAACATGCTTATCTGTTAAAAAAAAAAGGAAAACGAAAAGTAACTTGGACTCATAAGTCGTATGACATAAATGTGTTATTTATGTGAATGTATCAGTGTTGGCCATCTATCAATTGCTAATCTTTTAGTCATTGTTCATGGTTGGTTTAGTGTATTTCTACTGGGCTGTGGCTCACCCTATATGGGAATATCATTTTCAGGTACAGGTAGCATGCCACCTCCAAGGACATAGCTTGGGAGGCTAGAGGCGGACTTACTTTTGTCGTTTTACTTTTGATGTATTACATGTAACTTCAAGCCAAGGGCTTAACGTGTATGAGTTAGCACTCTTTTGTTGTAACCAAGTGTTAACTTGGAAAGCTGTAAGCCCGTAGGGCATTTTGCTTTTGTTGTTAACATGTAATACTTTTGTAATCAAACTCGGATGAATAGAACAATGTGGTTATTTCATATGTCAATGAATGTCTTATTTGATGGGTTTAATGTTTTTTTTTTAGGGCGTTACAACTTGGTATCAGAGCGTACCGGGTTCGAATACTTTGGGTACGTGGGAAGTGATTAGTATCACAATGGGTTTGTCTCGCTTGATAGAGACTTAGATGTAGTATCATATGCTATGTGCTTAATTGATAACATGCTTATGTGACTATATGGGTATGGGATTTACTTTCTAGGATGTTGATTGGATCCTTGGATTTCTGAGAGTCTTGTTGGAAAAGCACTTGATCAATGCTATTTCTAACCGGAACTCTAGTAACGCCTCGGGACTATCATTATCCGGAAATGAAATTCGTAAGTGCTTATGTGTTTATGTGCTTACGTGGAGTGAATTACAGTTGTCCATGCATTAGGACGTGAGTGTTTAGTTTCAGCACATTTGTGAATGTGCTAACGTTCTGTATTACCTTTATTAGGATGTCAGGACGAGGAAGAGGTGCTGGGCGTGGTAGACCTGCGAGGCAGGAAGTACCTTTACCGGAGAAGGTTCCGGCAGTGCAGGAGGGAGTTGGTCAGGCCAATGTGGCCGAGCCAGTGGGTCAGCAGGCCATGGGTGCCTTGGCCAGAGAGATAGCAGGAGCTTTGGGTATTCTTAGAGCTGGGAATCAGGCAGCTGAGGCAGGGCCTTCGTTCTTGAAGAGGGAGTTTTTCCGGTCTAATCCGGATGAGTTTATTGGGGATCCGAAGGAGCCACTGAAGGCTGATGAGTGGCTAGAGCAAATGAGTAAGACGTTCGAGATGCTTGGCATTGAGGACGGAGCACTGAAAGTGACCTTGGCATCCTTCCAACTGAAGGGAGATGCGGGTCAATGGTGGAAGTATGAGAAGGCTCGTGTTGGTGGTACTTGGGAGGCGTTTGTGAATGTCTTTCAAGAGAGGTTTTTGTCTGCAGCAGCTAGGGAGAAGCTGAGGGATCAGTTTAGCCGGCTTAATCAGCAGGGCTTGTTGGTGGCCGAGTTTGAGGCTACTTTCACCAGTCTGTCCAGGTTTGCACCTGAACTGGTGGCGTCTGAGGAACGCCGTTGCTATGAGTTTGAGCGGAAGTTGAGGCGGGGCCTCAAGTTGAGAGTCGGTGGGTCTTACATCCGAGAGTATAGACACCTGGTAGATGCTGCTGCTCATATGGAAATTATGATGCAGGAAGAGGAGGAAGAACAGAGGGGCTCCAAGCGGAGCCAGGATGGTCAGGGTGATGGCAGGAGACAGAGGGGTTATAACCCTCAGCAGTGTCAGGGTGGAGTTCCTAGATCGACCTTTCCAGTACCGAGTGCAGGCTCGGGGAGAGGCAATCAGGGGGAGTTTGCTGGTTACAAGTGTGGCCAGCTGGGTCACAAGGTTTCTGTTTGCCCGCAGAAGGGTGGAGGTCAAAGAGCTGCTTCTTCTTCAGCTAGACCGCAGAGTGAGAGTTCGGGCAGGGGGCAGCCCTTGTCCTGTTATCAGTGTGGACAGCCTGGGCATCTGAAGAGGTTTTGCCCACAGTTGAGTGCCACTTCGGGAGCGTCTGGTTCCAGGCAGACGCAGGGTTTTCAGCTAGCTCAGTCTGTGCAGGCCTCGAGGGCCAATCCGGGAGCTTCGTCATCCCAGTCTGTGCAGCAGTCTTTTGGTCCGAGAGGTGAGCAGGTAGACCAGGGGCCTACGGGGCGCGTGTATGCTGTTACCGCGCAAGATTTAGTACCGGCTCCATCGGTAGTGAGAGGTAATTTTCTGTTTTGCAACTCGGTTGCTAATGTGTTGATAGACACGGGTGCATCTCATTCTTTTGTATCTGCTGCATTTGCATCTGTTTTGGAATTGGAGTTAGCACAGTTAGCATCTCCTATTTGTGTGGTATCGCCTTTGGGTGGTGAGTTGATCCTGAAATAGGGTGTTAGAGGCTGTGATATAGAGGTCGCCGACTATAGGCTTCTCTTTCCGTTTGTTGTCATGCCCATGAAGGGTTTTGATGTTATTTTGGGTATGGACTGGCTATCGTCATACCAGGCTGTTATCGATTGCTACCGCCAGAGGGTCACGTTATGTACCTTGAGCGGGGAGTGGTTCCATTTCTTGGGAGACCGGGTTGGTAGTGTTTTGCCACCGGGGTATGATTCGCGAGGGCGAAGTGAGCTTAGTAGTCTACTTGCTAGCTTTGAGAGTGGTGAGAGTGGTGAGACCCAGCTTGTGTTGCCGAGGGTGGTTTGTGAGTATTCGGATGTCTTTCCCGAAGATCTTGTTAGTTTGCCACCTCACCGAGAGATAGAGTTCTCTATTGATTTAGTGCCCGGCACGGCGCCGATTTCTATGGCACCTTACCGTTTCGCTCCAGCAGAGTTGGTTGAGTTGAAAGTTCAGCTCCAGGAATTGCTCGATAAGGGCTTTGTTCGCCCTAGTGTTTCGCCGTGGGGAGCACCGGCCCTCTTTGTTAAAAAGAAAGATGGTGCCTTGAGATTGTGTATTGACTACCGGAAGTTGAATCGGGCTACGGTTAAGAATAAGTATCCTATGCCCCGTATAGATGACCTGTTTGACCATTTGAAGGGTTCCCGTTGTTTCTCTAAGATAGACTTGAGATCGGGTTACCACCAGTTGAGGGTCAGGGAGGAGGATGTTCTTAAAACGGCATTCCGTACGCGGTATGGCCATTATGAGTTTCTGGTGATGCCATTTGGGCTTACCAATGCACCGGCAGTCTTTATGGACTTGATGAACCGGATTTTCCGGGAGTTCTTAGACCGATTTGTGGTCGTCTTTGTGGATTACATCCTTATCTATTCGCCTTCAGAGGAGGAGCACGAGGAACACTTGAGAGTGGTGCTTGAGTTGCTTAGAGCCCATAGGCTGTATGCCAAGTTTGGGAAGTGTGAGTTCTGGCTGAGGGAAGTCAAATTCTTAGGCCACGTGGTATCGGGGGAAGGAGTATCTGTTGATACGTCCAAGATTGAGGCAGTGCAAGATTGGGCACAGCCTAAGAGTGTGTTTGAGATCCGCAGTTTTCTGGGATTGGCTGGGTATTACCGTCGGTTTGTGAAAGATTTCTCCAGGTTAGCATCACCATTGACTAGGCTGACTCGGAAGGGAGTAAAGTTTGTGTGGAGTGAGACTTGCGAAAAGTGGTTTCAAGAGCTGAAAGTTAGATTGACCACTGCTCCGGTGTTGATTATTCCGGAGAGAGGGTTGGGTTATGCGGTTTATTGTGATGCCTCACGAGAGGGTTTGGGTTGTGTGTTGATGCAAGAAGGGAAAGTGGTAGCTTATGGCTCACGCCAGTTGAAAATACACGAGAAGAATTACCCTACGCACGACCTAGAGTTAGCAGCTGTGATCTTTGCCTTGAAAATCTAGAGGCACTACCTTTATGGTGAGAAGTTCGAGGTGTTCTCGGACCATAAGAGTTTGAAGTATCTGTTTACACAGAGAGACTTGAATCTGAGGCAGAGGAGATGGATGGAGTTCATCGAGGATTATGATTTTGAGTTACATTATCACCCGGGAAAGGCCAATGTCGTGGCCGATGCCCTTAGTAGAAAATCCATTAGTGATGTAGCTAGTATAGCCATCCGGGAATGGGAGATGTTGCGTGCACTTCGCGAGTTTGATTTGCTACTGGGCGAATCTGTTGAGGCTGCGGCCTTGTTTTCTGTTGTTGCGCAGCCTACACTTGTGACTCGTGTGTTAGAGGCTCAGAGGGGTGACCTCGAGGTAGAATCCCTCCGAGAGAAGATCTCCAGTGGGAAAGTTGAGAAGGGTTTGACGGTGTATCCCGACCTGAGTGTGAGATACCGAGACCGTCTGTTTGTACCGGAGTCTTGCCGCGAGGAGGTACTCCGAGAGTTTCATCATTCGCGCCTTGCGGTGCATCCGGGAGGTAAGAAGATGTATCAGGATTTAGGTCGCCAGTTTTGGTGGCGGGGCATGAAGAGAGATGTGGCAATCTTCGTGTCTAAGTGTCTTACTTGTCAGCAAGTGAAGGCCGAGCATCAGAGGCCAGCGGGTTTGTTGCAACCCTTGCCTATTGCCGAGTGGAAGTGGGAGCATGTCACTATGGACTTCATTATAGGTCCTCCGAGGACTCAGCGGGGTAGTGATGCTATTTGGGTGGTTGTAGACCGGTTGACTAAGTCGGCGCACTTTATTCCTATGCGCGTGAGAGATTCGGTAGATCATCTTGCCGACTTGTATATTCGGGACGTAGTGAGATTGCACGGGGTCCCAGTGACGATCGTCTTAGATAGAGATCCTCGTTTTACTGCTAGGTTGTGGCAGAGTTTGCAGAGTGCCTTGGGCACTAAGTTGACCTTTAGTACGGCTTATCATCCTCAGACTGATGGGCAGTCCGAGCGTACTATTCAGATCCTCGAGGATATGCTTCGGGGTTGTGTCCTGGATTTCAGTGGGACGTGGGAGAGGCACTTGCCTTTGGTAGAGTTTGCCTACAACAACAGTTTTCAGTCTAGCATCGGTATGGCACCGTTTGAGGCCTTGTATGGCCGACCGTGTAGGTCTCCAGTGTGTTGGGCCGAGGTGGGTGATGCACCTTTGTTGGGTCCGGAGTTGGTTAGGGAGACGACGGAGAAAGTTGAGCTTATCCGTAGGAGGCTTGTTACAGCCTAGAGTCGACAAAAGAGTTATGCCGACCGTAGGAGGAGGCCTTTAGCGTTTGAGGTAGGTGATCATGTCTTTCTGAAGATATCACCTAGGCGAGGTTTGATGAGGTTTGGGAAGAGTGGGAAGTTATCCCCTCGGTTTATTGGTCCTTTTGAGATCCTTGAGAGGATTGGCGAGGTTGCTTATCGGTTAGCCTTACCGCCGCAGTTGTCCAGAGTTCATGACGTGTTTCATGTGAGTATGCTTCGGAAGTATGAGCCAGATCCATCACATGTGTTGGATTGGACTGATTTAGAGGTAGATGAGGATGCCTCGTATGAGGAGAGACCGGTTCGGGTCTTGGATAGGCGGGATCAGATTCTGCGTGGCAAGACCATTCCTTTAGTGAAAGTCTTGTGGAAACATCACGGAGTGGAGGAAGCCACTTGGGAACGTGAGTTGGAAGTCCGCGAAAAATATCCGGACTTGTTTGTTGATGTGTAATCTTGTATTTAGATTTTGATCAATTGTTGAACTTAAGAGCTTTTGTATATGTCTTAAGTTGTAAAACATTGAAAATGTTTTGGTTTATTGGAAGTATGTTTTGGAACTTGCCTCATATGGAAGTTGAATGTAACATTGTATGTGTTAAGTATAATGTGGAAATTGAAAAGATAATGCATAGTGTTGATGCATGTAGAAAGTACATATGTTGTTTACATATTGTGAAATGCCTCTTGTTAAAGAGATGGGATGACCGGTAATGGGTCGAATTGTTGAATGTTAAAATGTAACATTGTTTAAAATGGAGAAAAACCTATTTTCGAAAACTTGTGCTTAATTTCGGGGACGAAATTCTTTAAGGGGGGGAGGTTATAGCGATCCCGGGTTTACCCTTGTTGTACAGTGATCCGGACTTGTGTCCGTGGATGTTAGTAGTTGTTTATTATCTTGTTTGCATCCTTTTTACTTCTTATTTGAGTTATAGGATGTGTTGGGCAGGTTTGTTACAGGTTGGTTGTGTTTGGGAGCCTAGTGTTGCTGCCCAGATTTTTGGACCTTCGCTCGAGCGAGGAGTTGGTCGCTCGAGCGAGAATTGAGTTCGTGTCTGGTGGGTCGAGCCAGAGTGGCTTCGCTCGAGCGAGCGATTACGTCTGGTTCTGGACCTGAGAGTTGCATTTCTTGGCTCGAGCGAGCTTTCTTCGCTCGAGCGGTCTGGTTTGTTCTTCGCTCGAGCGAGAGGTTTGTCGCTCGAGCGAGCTTCTGGTTGCAGACCTGAGGGTTCGAGTTGTTGGCTCGAGCGAGCATTCTTTCGCTCGAGCGCACTTTTGAGTTGTTGGCTCGAGCGAGAACTTCTTGGCTCGAGCGAGAGTTTTCTGTGTCTGGTCGCTCGAGCGACAAAGTCTTCGCTCGAGCGAGCGTGTTTTATATCAGCGGACAGTAGCATTTTTGAACATCACTTTTTCACTTTCTTTTTGATCAAACCCTAGATCCGGGACCCTCTCTCTCTAAACTTACACTCTCTCTAAGATTTGATCTCCCTAGAGTGTGAATCTAGCCTAGGGTCTTTGTTAAAAAGATAGAGGGCGTTGAGAGCTTTGATTTAATCTGAAAAGGTGTGGATTTGGAGCACGTTGATTTTCGAGTCTTCATCTCCTTTTTGGCTCAAACTTTGAGGTAGGGATACCCTACTCCTCTCTATGGACTTTGTCTTTAAATTTTAGTATTTTGAGATGTTGGGGTTGGTTTGGTAATTTTGTGAAAGTTTGGGACTTTTGTGCAATTTCACAAAAGTTGGGGTTTTATTCATAATAAACCTAGATGCATGTTTGGCATAGAGAAGTGGAATAAATGTTGAGTCATTGATGAAAATGGGACCTAAGGGTTGAAATGGTAATTATGGATAACGACCTAATTACATTGTTAGATTAATTGGGATAATTAATTGTGAGAAATGAGGAAATGAAATGTTGATTGAATATCCATTGTGCATTTATTTTCTGTTTAGAGATAACTGCTTTGGGCTATCGGTGGAGGATAGTCGTGATTGTTGTAGACAATGCATGATGATTAGGCAAACGGAAACTAATCAATAGAATGTGTCATGGAACTTGACGGTTGATAGAATACATTAACTGTATGTATTATGTGATTATATATAGAACCATTGTGTTTGTATACGTTATGTGTAGAGGAGGAGATGGGGGATGTACTCCGCGGTTTAGGGGAAGATAGGGGATGTACCTCTAAACTGGATAGTGTGAAGAGAAGATAGGGGATGAACTCCGTAGATACAGCTCATATGCTTGTCTAGAGAAGTGAAGATAGAGCTCATATGCTTATCTTTGTGAAATGTGGATATAGCTTATATGCTTATCTGTGAATGTGGATATTGTTGTTATACATATTTGTTGAGAATGTGGATATAGCTTATATGCTTATCTGTGAATGTGGATATTGTTTTTATACATATCTGTTGAGAACGTGGATAGTGCTAACATGCTTATCTGTTAAAAAAAAAAGGAAAACGAAAAGTAACTTGGACTCATAAGTCGTATGACATAAATGTGTTATTTATGTGAATGTATCAGTGTTGGCCATCTATCAATTGCTAATCTTTTAGTCATTGTTCATGGTTGGTTTAGTGTATTCTACTGGACTGTGGCTCACCCTATATGGGAATATCATTTTCAGGTACAGGTAGCATGCCACCTCCAGGGACATAGCTTGGGAGGCCAGAGGCGGACTTACTTTTGTCGTTTTACTTTTGATGTATTACATGTAACTTCAAGCCAAGGGCTTAACGTGTATGAGTTAGCACTCTTTTGTTGTAACCAAGTGTTAACTTGGAAAGCTGTAAGCCCGTAGGGCATTTTGCTTTTGTTGTTAACATGTAATACTTTTGTAATCAAACTCGGATGAATAGAAGAATGTGGTTATTTCATATGTCAATGAATGTCTTATTTGATGGGTTTAATGTTTTTTTTTTTTGAGGGCGTTACATTAAAAATGTAAGTTCAATCCAGAAACCATTATACCCTAACGATTTGTTTGGAAATTAAATAAAAAAGGACGTTGAATAGAAAAGAAGCTTGAATAAAAAGAAAAGTTGAATAGAAATAAAAATGGAAGTTGCAGAAAATTAGAATTGGAAGTTCATTCAAGAAACCACTATACTTTGACGATCTATTTGGAAATTAAATAAAAAAGGAAGTAGAGTAGAAAAGAAACTTGAATAAAAAAGGAAGTTAAATAGAAATAAAAATGGAACTTACAGAAAATTAAAAACGGAAGTTCATTCAAAAAACCACTATACCTTAACCATCTATTTGGAAATTAATTAAAAAAGGAAGTTTAATAGAAAAATAACTTGAATAAAAACGGAAGCTGAATAAAAATAAAAATGGAAGTTCCATAAAATTAAAAATAGAAGTTCATGAAAGAAACCACTATACCTTAACGATCTATTTAGAAATTAAATGAAAAAGGAACTTTAATAAAAAAGTAAATTGAATAAAAATGGAATTTGATTAAAAATAAAAATGAAAGTTGCATAAAATTAAAAATGGAAGTTCATTCAAGAAACCACTATACCTTAACGATCTATTTGGAAATTAAATAAAAAAGGAAGTTGAATAGAAAAATAACTTGAATAAAAATGGAAACTGAATGAAAATAAAAATGGAAGTTCCATAAAATTGAAAATGAAAGTTCATTAAAGAAACAACTATACCTTAACGATCTATTTGGAAATTAAATAAAAAAGGAATTTTAATAGAAAAGTAAATTGCAAAAAAATGGAAGTTGAATAAAAAGAAAAGTGAAAGTTGCATAAAATTAAAAATGGAAGTTCAATCCAGAAACTAGTATACCTTAACGATCTATTTGGAAATTAAATAAAAAAGGAAGGTGAATAGAAAAGTAAATTGAAACAAAAATGGACGTCGAACAAAAAATAAAAATGGAAGTGGCAGAAAATTAAAAGTGGAAGTTCATTCAAGAAACCACTATGCCTTGACGATCTATTTCGAAATTAAATAAAAAAGGAAGTTTAATAGAAAAGTAAATTGAATAAAAATGGAAGTTGAATGAAAATAAAAATGAAAGTTGCATAAAATTAAAAATGGAAGTTCAATCCATAAACCACTATACCTTAACGATTTATTTGGAAATTAAATAAAAAAGGAAGTTGAGTAGAAAATAAACTTGATTGAAAAAGGAAGTTAAAGAAAAACAAAAATGGAAGTTGCAGAAAATTAAAAATAGAAGTTCATTCAAGAAACCACTATACCTTAACGATCTATTTGGAAATTAAATAAAAAAGGAAGTCGAATAGAAAAATAACTTGAATAAAAATGGAAGTCGAATAAAAATAAAAATGAAAGTTGCAGAAAATTAAAAATGGAAGTTCATTCCAGAAACCGTTATACCTTAACGATCTATTTGGAAATTAAATAAAAAAGGAAGTCTAATAGAAAAGTAAATTGAATAAAAATGGAAATTGAATGAAAATAAAAATGGAAGTTGCATAAAATTAAAAATGGAAGTTCAATCCAGAATCCACTATACCTTAACGATCTATTTGGAAATTAAATAAAAAAAGAAGTTGAGTAGAAAAAAGAAACTTGAATGAAAAAGGAAGTTGAATAAAAATAAAAATGAAAGTAGCAGAAAATTAAAAATGGAAGTTGTAGACACCCCATTTTTGACCGTCCTCAAGACTTGGACGTCACCATTTGAACACTCGGGGATTATCCATGTTGTGTTCGTTTAGAGTTCCCGGAGGTTTCGGCTCGCGCGCCCTTCCTCAGGATCTCCGAACTTGACCGTTTAGTGTCTGGTTTCACACCGAACACTTGTGTTTTGCCTTGGAAGGGCAGGGAATGCCTTATGAGGCATCCCCACACACCACCGGCAGTGGCTGGAGGCCACCGGATGGTCTTTTTCTTCCATCGGCACTTTTGTTTGCCGGTCGGCACACTTTATTGCCGGTCGGCATAATTTGTTGCCGGTCGGCACTATTTTTTGCCGAAATGGCATTTTTGGGCAGCCGACCACTGTTCATCCACTTTATGGAGATATTTTGTGCCAGCTGTGATAGCTGGCACCAACTCTTCCCCCCTCCATACACGTGTATGGAGGGATCTCCCTCTAAGAAAGCTTGTTGAATAAGCTTTGCAAGAGGGAGTCTTATAAGAGGAGGGCCTTCCTCTTTGATCTAGGTTATCTTCTTGCAACCAAAAACCAGACCTTTGAGATATAGATACATATTATCTCTATACCTCCCCCTCTCTCCTCCTTTGTGTGTGTTTCTTAGCTCAAAAGGTGGTTTTTACCTTACTTTTGCACCATTACACACACCATTACACCTTACTCCGAGATTGAGGGACTTGGGGGGTTGTTTCTTGAGTTTTTGGACTGGTTTTGATCCAAAGAAGGAGGCTAGACCTTTTGTTCTTCAAAGGTTCTTCAAGGGTGAGCATCTGGATTTATATTCCCCAAACTTGCAATAGTTTTTTACCTATCTAGCTTGCTGTTTTAGCTCTTGTGTATAACATAAAAAGGGCTTGTATTTTCCTGCTCTAGCACTTTCATTAAGGTCGTTTTGTGGTTTGAGTGCAAACTCTCCCTTCTAAGCCTTGTTTGATCCATTTTGGTGCCTCTTTCATAAGGTTTTGTTCACTTCAGAGTTTTGGTCCTTTGACCACTGAAAATCAGTGTATTTTAGTGTCACAAAAAGATGGTTTGAAGTCTTGCATATGGGAGGGACACCCCTCTCCCTTCATGGTTTGTTTCCATGCTTTTTTGGGCTCAAAAGGGTAGCATGTGTGCTTGATGATCCTTGGCCTCATTTCAGAATTTTTTTAGGTATTTTAGGTCATATGTAACCTTTGTTTTTGGCCGGATTTGTGCCTCCTTGTATGCTTATAATACTTGCTTTGTATTGCTCCATTTTGCTTAGAAATACACCTCATGATTAGGCCATGATTCTTGTGTATGTTGGCTTAGTTCCATGAAGCTTTTAGTATTGTTTTTCCATGCTTAAAGTTTGTTGGTTATCCATTTGATCATGCTTGACATGTTTGTTAGGGTTGCTTTGTATTTTGGCTTGAAAGCTTTGAGCATGTTGGCTTCTAGCATGCATGTTTGTGATTACCCTCATGATTTTAACATCATCAAGGGCCACATTTTAGCCTAAGAATCATGTTTGTATGTGTGCATGCATGACCTCTTTCATGCCTTGAGGGTGTGTCCTCTTATGCCTAGGAGTGGCCCTTAGTGCATTTGTTTCATGGAAGGTACTTTAGCTGTCATATTAGGAGGTTTTGGGGTCCCATTTTGCATGTAAAAATTCTGTTTTTACTTGTTTTAATCATGCCATGAGTGGTCATGTTGATGAGTGTGAAATGTTTCCCTTTTTGTGCCTTAACCATAGGACTTTTGGCTTGCATGTTGGCATGAACATTGGTCTATCTATCGGACACTTTTGGCCACTGTTTTGAGGAGGGTGAGGGTCTGCCCCTTTGCCATTTTAAGCCATCTTTGCATGACTGCTTCATGATTGACGCATGGTTGCTTCACATGTTGTTGTAGCATGGTGATTCTATTGCTCAAAGCGTCCATGTTTACATCACATCTGTGTCTTGTATGTCTAATATTGCATGCTTGCCATACTAGTTGCATGATTCTTGGCATACCTTGCACATTGATATCATGTTGCATCTTGAGCCATGCTTTGCATAACATGCATTGCATTACTTGGTTTGGGGTGTCAAACCAAGTGTGAGAGTTGAGAGGCGTTCATACCACAAGTGATGTAATGCGCCTTAACTTTCGGTCCCCGAGGCCTTTGACTTCGCCATGATAAGGTTTCGGAGTTCATTGTGATTGTTGCATACATCCTTACATTAAGTGGAAAATTCGATCCCTTGAGTCATCATGCACCATTGATGGCTCAAAGATCGAAGGTCATGCTTCTTTGAGTTCAAAACATGATAAGAAGCACAACCATGCCCACATGTACCTGAAAACTCCATGTCATGCACTGCCTGTTCTCTGTTTGCTGTCAAATTGTCTTCTGCAGGAAGTTTCTGCCGACCGGCAGAATTTAGTGCCGACCGGCAATACATGGAGTGCCGATGAATCCAACAAGTGCCGATGGGAATTTTGGAAGTGCCGGTGGGAATTCTGTCCGGCCGGTGGTGCTCTGCAGGATGCAAGGAACTTGCTCCAGTACTTTGGAAATTTTCAGAAAGACAAGGCAGTACAAACAGAGGCGGCAGGAGTACAGTACGGGTTTTCCGGGCGAGACGGATTCGAGCATGCATCATTCGCGCATCCCGAGGCAGAAGCTGCGGCTACCCTCTTCTTTCCTTTGCCATCTTTTCTTTTAAATTAAATTAGAAATCTTGTAATAATTTTATTTGTTTATTATTTTGGGACTGTAATATTTATTTGGGCCCCCCGAGTGAGGGCAAATCTGTAATAAGTGTGTGTGGGTGGTGTATGTCTTCCAATCCCCATTTCTTTCTTCCCTTTTATTTACCCGCTTATGATGGTAGATTAGGGCATTTTTCGAAATTAGCATACCTTATGCTATGCATGCGTGCATCCATGCATTTGTATTGCATACATTAGGCTCGGTACATCACGCTAAACGCATTTGTATTTCAAATTCTGAACTAAATATGTGATAATTGTGCATTTTCACATACCATGTTTAGGGCTAGCCGAGCCTGCCTAGACCGCATTTTGCATGTGATGCATTAGCCACTTTTAACATGACCTAGGACATGCATGTTTGCTAACTAGTTTACTGTTTTGGCACGGAGTACAATGTAAGTATTTTTGCTTTAGCATCCAGCATGCGTGTGAATGTTGCCATAATAGTATGCTTGCCATGCGGCTAAGTGCTTACATGAGATAAACTGCTTGAATGCCTGTGGGTGGAGGTCAAATTGCTTAAATTGGGATAATGCGTTAAAACTGTGAATTTTAAGCCCACTAGATAGTGGCAAAATCATCTTTTCTAAAAGCCCACTTGAGGGTGGCAAAATCTACATTTTAGCCTACTTGCGAGTAGCAAACCATTTTCAAAGCAAACATGAAATGTTTTGTTCCAATTTGGGTGATTTGGTCTATACTTGTTTGCTACGCGCACAACATAGTAATTCTAGGCTAATAACCGGTTTAAGAACACATAACGTTTTCAAAATTGGATATCACGGTTAGTAGAGGCCGGTCTTCGGACTGGGCGAAAGGGGGTGCTCATAGCTGACCTTCCCCGATCGTACCCAAGCTCCCGAGCCGAGACAACTCCGGTGATGACGGACATGTGGCCTTCGGCACCGAGTCAGGGTTTCCTAAATTCTCCCATTTTAAAACATTTAGGTGGCGACTCTGTATCTGGCAAAGCAGTCCATGTTTGGCATTTCTTTCAAAAAAATCTGTTTCTCAAAACGATTTGCCAGATTTGGACTCTTTGGTTCAGATTAAGAACCGTGACACAAAATCGAGAGTCCGAACTGTAGCGAGGTCCCCCCCCCCCGCGGGCTTGTTACAGTTTCTGGCGACTCTGCTGGGGATTTTTAGAGAGCTTGACTCGAACTCGTGATATCCCATTTTGATTTCATTTATTTGTTTCTTTGCATTGCATGTGCATTGGTGCGCCTAGGAACACAGTGTTTGCCATCTGCCATTCCTGAACGGTTTGCCGGAGGCTTGTCTTGTCAAGGCATGTCCATAAGGCTGACCGGCTATGGGCTCTGACAGCATGGGGACACAAACCCCGGTTTACCGGGGCACCGTTTCTGACCATTCGACCTAGTTCATATTCGGATCCATAGTGACCATTCCAAATTAGGACAGGCTGCTTACCCGATATTAGGTTGTTTGAGAACCGCTGTGTGCGTAGTGAAACCCTAGCTCCTGACAAAATAGGACAGGGAAACCCTACCCCAATGTAGGGGTGTTTTGGCTCTTTTTACTTGCTATGTGCTTTTAGAATGTATTTCTACAGGGAAATGTACATACCAGTTTGCAAGTCTGGGCATCAGGCCTGAGGGCATCAGTATCAGTTTTAAGAGAATCAGTCATCTGCGGGTATCAGGGTTCAGTGTTGGGAACAGAGTTTGTTTTTGGGGAAACGGTGATCAATATCGAGGAATAGTGTGTTCGGCTCACCGACTTTGTATTTTGAATATCCAACTGTGTATTATATGTTTATTTTATACTGTTGTGCTGTCCGGTTGTCGGTTTATTTATTGCTTTATTTATCTTTTTGCTAGGTAGTTTAGCATCATTGTGTCTAACCCAGTAGACATTCCCCAAGCACTCTGGATCAGAGGTCGCCGGCTCCATCGATCTGAGGATCTGATAGAAGGACAACCAGTGTACCATTCTCTACCCCCGGTTACTAAACGGAAGGCAACTAAGCAGAGGACATCGGTTCAACAGTCAGTGCAAAGGGCTTTGTCTACCCCACCTGTGTACAGTAGGGATCAGGATCCCGTTTCACCCACAGAGAGGGAACGCATACCAGTAACTCAACCAGAGCAGAATAGTATGGCTAGCTTAGAGGAGATGGTGCGCCAACTTCAAGAAAGCATGAAAATGATGCAGCAGGATGCTGTCCGACAGGCAGAATTCGCTAGACAACAAGCTACAGTCATGAGTGAGCAAGCGGATTTAATTGGGAGATTGCAATAGCAAACTGGGGCATCACCTTCGCAGCAAATTCCTCCTCCATTAAGGGCTCCAATACCCGAAGAGACACCAAACGCCCGGAATGTCCAAGAGGATACAGACATCCCAACAGGGCCAGCTCCCCTCCCGATTCCACCTCAACAATCCAAGGCACCCACCCCCATCAATCTGTCGGATTCTCCCTTCGAGTCCGAGGTGGACCCCATGACGTTAAAAATGCACAAGCTTGAAAAGCTGTTCAAGAAATCTCAAGGTGCGAAGTCCATTCCGGACATTGGAGACGGATACATCGACACAGCTGTGACGCTGCCAGATCGGTTTAAGATGCCACAAATTGATCGTTTTGACGGATCCGAGGATCCCATGGTACACCTGCGACTATTCTCAGACGTCCTAAGGCCAATGGGCCTCACTAGATTGCAGAAGCTATCTTTATTCGGCCGGACCTTGTCGGGTGTGGCGGCCGCATGGTATGCCAAATTAGACGATGATGTCAAGAGAAATTGGGACGAGATGGCCGAGGCCTTCATCCTGCAGTACTCGTATAACACACAAATCGAGATGACGACCCGGGATCTCGAGACAACGAGGCAAGAACCCAAGGAGAGCTTCTTAGAATTTGTAACCAGATGGCGAGCTAAGGCTTCGATGATGACCTTAAGACCCACAGACAAAGATCAGATTCGGATGATTGTGCGCAATCTTCAGCCGAAGCTAATGCAAAAGATGATTGTAGTCCCCTTTCCCACCTTTGCCGATCTGCATGAAATGGGGGTGCAGATCGAGGACGCCTTGAGACAAGGTTGGATTGATAATGACCGGGAGCAACCCCGCAGAAATTTCAATCGTAATACTAATGCAGGCCCGAGCGGCGCTACGACTGCCAGGACCTCCGAAGTGAGTATGGTCACCACTAACCCTTCCCCAAGAAATACGGCAGCCACACCATTCTCCGGTGCATCCGGAAGCAACTCACAAACAGCCAAATACCCTCCCAGAAACACCAGAACCTTCGCTCCACTTTATATGCCCCTGTCCAAAGCTTTGGGGGTTTTGATCAGAAAAGGGCATCTGAAGCCCCTAGAGCTGCGGCCCTTACCTGAAAGACTGCCTGCCACCCACAATCCGGCCAAGTATTGTGCGTTCCACCAGCAGCACGGTCATGACACCGACCTATGCTTTCGTTTACATCATGAGATTCAAGATCTCATTGATAATGGGGTGATTTTACCCCCTGAAAAACCCAATGTTACTACAAACCCTCTCCCCACACATAACCAAGTTCCACCACCCAAAAGAATCAATTTCATCCACACTGGGGTCGCATCCTACGATCCTAGTATCTATATCACACCCTCCTACCTGCCTAAGCCGAAAGTTTTCCTCCCTGATTGCACCAATTTGTGCATGATGGATGTCTCTATAACCCAGCCCAAACCAGTGGTGGTGACCACCGAGAACAGGAAAGAGGTTGTCAAACCGGAGTCTGTGGAGCCTGAGAATGATGTTGGGAATACTTACAGTCCGAGTGACTACATTTCACCAGTGGGCCAGAATAGACCAAATGTCGGATTTCCAGTCGGGGGAGAGCAGTGTGTAATCCGAGGGAACAGTTCAAGACAGGAAACAGATGATTTGGTAGCCATGGAAGAGGACCTTGCCAAGTTCCAATGTTGTGATAACCGAGATCTAGAATATTCAGCCATCAACTGGTACGATAATGAAGAATCAGTGGAGGCCACGGGATGGTTAGACGATCAGCCAGATGTAATAGGGGAGTTCCAGTCAAAACAAGGCCCGGCAGGGGCGGGAATGTCCACAACGGCCGGGAGTGTCGAAGAACGGAGTACATCGCCGAAGAGCGTCGGTGTCGAGAGTTTCGCTCGGGAATGGAGCATTTTAAGTACAGGGATCAGTGCGCAATCTACTGCATTGACACAGCCAGAACAAGAGAGATTCGAGGATTCTGAGAAGATCAGGAAAGCAAAAGGCCACGTGGGGGTCAAAACCGCCACAAGTACGAAAATGGAGAATGTTGCGAGCATAGGGATAAAAGGTACTGCGAGTATCGGGACAGTTGTGCCAGAACCAGACAGATGCTTGTCAGCTGCAGATGGTATGTGGTGGGAAGACGACGATCTATGTCTGGCCCACACGGACGAGGATTGGAAAGATAACCGACCAGATGATACCTGGTATATCGGCGAAGTCGATCACATGACTAGGAGTGGACGGTATTTCAAGCCTCCACACCTAGATCAACCAGAGGCGTCTGGAAAAGATAATGAAGCAGAGAAACAAAAGGAGAAGCAACTCGAAGACGAGGCCGTGTTGAGACAATTAAAAAAGATACAAGCAGACATCTCCATCTGGGGACTGCTTATGGCTTCTTGAGTACACAGGCAGGCTGTCCTTTCAGCCATGGACAAAGCCAAACTTTCCATAGACACCACGCCCGAACAACTGGTGGGCTTAGTCTTTTCGGGAGGAAGTTCCCCAGCATTGAGTTTTTCTGACAAAGAACTGCCACCCGAGGGTGCGAACCATAACAAGCCACTCTACATCTCTGTGGAGTGTAGGGATAAATGAATACCTGTGGTGCTTGTCGACACGGGGTCCGCTATTAACGTCTGCCCGGCAAGGACAGCTTATGCGATTGGTTTGAAAGTCGCGGATTTCGTACCAACGGCTCAGGTAATTCGGGCGTATGACAACACAAGCCGGGAAGTAATGGGAACAGTTAAGATTCAAACAAAGGTTGGGTCAGGACAGCACGAGATAGATTTCCACGTCTTGGAGGTCCCTGCAACGTTCAACCTGCTTTTGGGGCGGCTGTGGCTACATCAGGTAAAGGCGGTCTCCTCTACCCTACATCAAATGGTGAAATACCCCTATGGGAAGGGAGTAGCCATTGTTTTTGGAAACTCATCAATTCATCCACCACCGGAGGTATCTACGCCGGTTCTAGAAATTGAGCATGGTATGGAAGATGTGTTCATATCAGGCTTTACCTTGGCCGAGGCTCGGGTTGTACAGAACATCATGGCAGCTAATGAAGGGGTGTATGTTAGTGCCCAAGCAGTCTATCTTATGAACAAACTCCAGCACATCCCTGGGATGGGATTAGGCAAGAGCGGCAGGAAAGGTGCCGCAGCATCGGCCGAAGTGCCACATAACCCACATACCTTTGGTTTGGGCTACCTACCCACCAAAGAGGATTGGATAAGGAAAGGAAAGGAAATGGCCGGAAGGGCCAGAGCAAAACAGATGGGGAAACCCTTTGACTTAATGCACCAGCCCATTCGGGGGACCCTAAACGGACGCTTCGTCCGGGAGGGGGAGGACTTTCCGTTCTGTGGTTTCCCAGAGCCGTGGCTCAACGCAGAGAAGAAGCGCGTACCGGGATTTGAGATTTTCTTTGATTTACAGTTACCTGAGGATGACATCGCCGAAGGGCAGGCAGATCTATCGGCTGAGGCTGAGCAAAGTAAGCAAGTGCAGTCTGAGGACGATGAAAACGAAATGGGGGCAGCGCTGGCATGTCTGCTTTCAGATCCTTCGATCGAACAGAGGTGCTTGGGGGATAGCTCCTCGGTATGTGTGATTGGGAATGAAGCGGCTGCGAGCCTACCATCAGCTATTTTGGATGCGTCCATCGCACCTTCTCTCATCTGGCAATATGAAGAAGGCTTTTTATCAAGCAGCACCGGGTCAGGTAGTGAGCCGGAATCTGATTCTACCGAATCTTGTGCGTCGGAATCAGATTCCAGCTCAACTGAGTCTGAGTCCGGTATTCCCGGGGGTGATAACCCGGATGCCACAGTCCTGTCTAGGTCGTCTTTTTCATTTTCTTTTGAGTCTGTTGTAACAGAGGAATCCGACGGCTCGGAAGTATTTAATGAGAACGACGTGGATGTGGTTTCGGAGTATTTTTCTGTGCCTTTGATTTATTGCTTAAATCAGGATTTTCAAAATTTTGATGAAAACGACGAGGGAGAAATCCCTCCGGTTTTGCAACGGTTAATTGATCAAGAGTAGGAAAGGTTTGTTAAACCCTTAATGGATGAAATCACTACTGTGAATGTTGGTACTGAGAAGGACCCGCGGCTGGTCCAGATCGGGTCCACGTTGTCTTCTGAGGAACGCGAGCGCTTAGTCGCTTTGTTAAAAGATTTCAAAGATGTTTTCGCGTGGTCCTACGAAGACATGCCTGGAATCGATCCTGAGATTGTACAGCACCGGATCCCTCTTGATCCCGAGGCCCGACCTGTCAAACAGAAGCTCAGAAGGATCCGCCCTGATTGGGCCATTAAGATCAAGGAAGAGGTCACCAAGCAGATTGATGCAGGCTTCCTATTGGTGTCTGAGTACCCGACTTGGCTGGCCAACATTGTTCCGGTGCCGAAGAAAGACGGCAGAATTCGGGTCTGTGT
Source organism: Camellia sinensis (assembly GCF_055761805.1). Lineage (NCBI taxonomy): Eukaryota > Viridiplantae > Streptophyta > Magnoliopsida > Ericales > Theaceae > Camellia > Camellia sinensis. The sequence continues at coordinate 6,127,750 of NC_138962.1, read as the reverse complement.
AGACTTCAGAGATTTGAACAGGGCCAGTCCGAAGGACGACTTTCCCTTGCTGCACATTGATGAATTGGTAGATTTCACGGCAGGACATGCCTTGCTTTCGTTTATGGATGGCTTCTCAGGTTATAATCAGATAGTAATGGCACCCGAAGACCGGGAAAAGACTGCGTTCACTACCCCGTGGGGTACATATTGTTATAGAGTGATGCCATTTGGGTTGAAAAACGCTGGAGCTACCTATCAACGGGCAGCAACTACAATATTGCATGATATGATCCATAAAGAGGTCGAGGTGTATGTGGATGACATGATTGTCAAGTCCAAAGAAAGAGAGGGCCACTACGCCGCCTTACAAAAATTCTTTCAGAGGATCAGAGAGTTTCGGCTGCGGCTGAATCCCCAGAAGTGTACTTTTGGTGTTACAGCAGGGAAGATGCTAGGGTTTCTGATTACGCAAAGGGGCATCGAGGTCGACCCTTCCAAAATCAAGGCCATCTTAGAAATGCCACCACCGAGGACTGAAAAGGAGGTGCGAGTCTTTCTAGGTAAAGTGCAATTCGTAAGACGGTTTATCTCTAGATTAACCTTGACTTGTGAACCACTTTTTGGTCTCCTGAAGAAAGGAAAGAAATTCCAATGGGACGGCCGATGTCAAGCAGCTTTTGAGCAGATCAAAGAGTATCTACAGAACCCGCCTGTGTTGTCACCGCCAGAACCGGGGAGACCGTTGATATTGTATCTTTCGGTAATTGAGACCACCATGGGCTGCATGCTCGCACAGGAGTCAGAAGACAAAGTGGAAAGGGCCATCTACTACCTGAGCAAAAAGATGCTGGATTACGAGACCCGCTACACTCCGCTCGAGAAGGCTTGCTTGGCCTTGGTATGGGCTACCAGGAAGCTGCGGCACTACCTGTTAGCTCACTCTGTAATGTTGGTTTCGCGTTTGGATCCCATCAAATATCTTTTCGAGAAACCAGCACTTACGGGTAGGCTGGCTCGTTGGTTGCTATTGCTTTCCGAATTTGACTTGAAGTATGTAACACGCAAGTCGGTGAAAGTGAGAGCAGTAGCGGAATTCCTTGCCGACCATCCGGTTGAGGGGGATGAGGCGGTTGAGTACCTATTCTCAGATGAAGCTATTCTGCACATCGAAGATGAAACTTGGACGATGTACTTTGATGGGGCATCAAACCAGTATGGGTATGGGATAGGGGTGTTGCTGATAGCGCCTGATGATTCCCGTATCCCTTTAGCGTTCAAGCTCCAATTCAGGGTCTCGAACAATGAAGCAGAGTATGAGGCATGTATTGCTGGTCTAGAAGCAGCCCTAGAACTAGGGGTAAGACGATTGGACGTCATTGGGGACTCGAATCTTGTTGTGTCTCAGGCAAAAGGAGACTGGAAGGTCAAGGAGGAAAGGATGATAATTTACCACCAAACCTTGGATTTGTTAATTCCTCGGTTCGAGAAACTAAATTTCACCCACCTCGTAAGAGAGAACAACAGGTTCGCAGATTCACTAGCAACTCTATCTTCCATGATAGACATCCCGTCGGGAGTCCGGATGCGTCCAGTCATCATTGATCAGAAGTTTGCACCAGCATACGAGTCAATTTCCGCCATAGATGAGGCTCAAGATGATAACCCCTGGTATTACGATATTTGGAACTTCTTGGAAAAGGAGACGTATCCCCTAGGGGCAAGCGCCAAGGATAAGAGGGCCGTTAGAAGAATGGCTATTCATTTCATCATCTGCGGAGGTAAGCTGTACAAAAGGGGTTATCTGGGAATGCATAAGCTCTGTGTAGAAGCCGAAGAGTCGAAGCGCCTAATGGAGGCCATCCACGGAGGGGAGTGCGGCGCGCACATGAATGGAGTAATGTTGGCCAGAAAGATCCTCAAGCAGGGTTACTACTGGTCGACCATGGAGGAGGATTGTATCGGCTTCGTTCGGCAATGCCACAAATGCCAGATCCATGCAAACCGTATGAATATCCCACCATCCAAGCTTTACAACATGACGTCCCCGTGGCCATTTTCCGTGTGGGGGATTGATGTGATCGGAGCTGTTACCCCGAAGGGGTCGAACGGACATGAGTATATCCTCGTAGCGATAGATTATTTCACAAAGTGGGTCGAGGCCCAATCATACGCGGTGTTGAAGGCGTCGCATGTCGCCAAGTTCATCAGAAACAACATCATTTGCCGCTACGGGGTGCCAAACGAGATTATTTCGGATAATGGATCCCACTTTAAGAAAGAAGTGGTCGACTTGTTGGAAAAGTATAACGTGGCTTTTCATAAGTCATCTACGTACCGGCCGCAAACCAACGGAGCAGTTGAGGCCGCCAACAAGAACATCAAGCATATACTGCGGAAAATGGTGGAGACCTACCGAGATTGTCCAGATAAGTTGCCGTTTGCTCTATGGGGCTACAGGACTTCAATTAGAACTTCAACCGGAGCAACTCCGTATTCGTTAGTTTATGGAATGGAGGCTGTTCTACCTATTGAAATTGAAGTTCCGTCGTTACGGGTATTGGCTGAGTGTCAGATAGCTGAGGCAGATTGGCAGCAGAGCAGGTTTGAGGAACTCATGCTCTTTGACGAGAGAAGGCTGAAAGCACTGTACCACGTCCAAAGTTATCAACGCAGAATTGCGCGGGCTTTTAACAAGAAGGTTAAGTCCAATAATCTAAAGGAAGGAGATTTGGTACTCAAAGACAACCGAGCACCCATCCACGACCCGAGGGGCAAGTTCAGACCCAATTGGACTGGTCCCTACATTATCAAAGCTATCTGGTCAGGTGGAGCTGTGGTTCTGATGGACTTAGATGGCTTAGAATTTTCCCAACCGATCAACATGGACAAGTTGAAGAAATACTACCCTTGAGAGGCTCGCTAGGCCGAAAACCCGAAAGGCCGACCTAGGCAAAAGCTAGAGCACAAAAAATTAGAAAATATAAAAACTGAGCTCGCAAGGCTGAAAACCCGCAAAGGGCGGCCTTGGCAAAAGTTAGAGCGCAAAAGGAGAGTGAAAATACTCGAGCGAACCTAAGCCGGAACTACGTAAGGCTTGATTCCCATGTTTGGGATACGTAGGCAGCTTCATCCTGAAGTTCAGCTATAACACTTCCCCGATCAACTTTGTCCATTTGATCATCTCAGTCATCTTTGTTCATCAGCATTCGTTGGAATCTCCGGTGCGGTGCCACTCAGACTAGGGGCAACTTTCCGTTGCTATGCAGTGCTGCGGCGCTCTTCAGACTAGGGGCAACTTTCCAGTTGCAGGAATCTGGGGTTGTGCGTCTCGAGTGACAGATTTCAGGCGTGTCCAGTTCTGGTCCACATCAAAAATATCTTTGAAAAGTTTTAATAAAAGCTGACTTTGTTCAAATAATCTTTTTACAACTTTGACCATTTTTGGACCAAGGTGGAAAATTTTCAGTGCCACAACTTTCAATTTCTTTGATTTCAAAACAGAGTTCTCCTGCTCTTACATACAATTGAAATTGCTTTTTATTACATTCATAAGAGAAAACTTGAAAGTACTAATAAAGCAATAAATCTAGGGCATAGTCAAGTCAGGTGTTCCTGCGCCCCCTCCCAGAGCTGGTTGAAGCCTCTGATGCCAAGCTGGGCCCGATCTGTGCTTCTTCATTGAGCCAATCCATGCACTCATCAGACAAAGTGCAACTGAAAGTAGGAGCGGGGGCCAGGAGTTCTCTCATCCTCCACGCGGTGGCCTGCCACGCAAGCTGTGCGCCCCGGGCTGAGAATGCAGCAGGATACTCTATCCCCTCTGGCGGGCAGGTCTGATCATGGCCAAATTGGCGTCGAATACGAAATGGGAAATAGAATACATAGTGAGTGAGACCAACCAGTTGAATCCCAGTCTGCCGAGGCATATTGTAACTCATTGCCGGAAGGTTCAGCCAAGGGCACCGCCAAGCAATACGGTCTGCGGACAAGTGGCACATCCAAGCGAACCACCATTCCTCATCCAAGGCATTGACTAGACGACGCCGGAAGAAGTAGCCGCGAGCTGAATATGCGGGGCAGGAGTCCACAACCTGCAGTTTATCCATCAGCCACACCTGGGGAGGGATTTGAAAAATGAGAGATTAAAGAATAGAGAGATGTACGAGGAGAGAAGAGTGAGAATGGGGTTTTTGTGAGAAAAGACCGAGTTCGAGAGTCGAGTGATGTGAGCAATACATAAATGGGAGATTGGGTGGGAAACGTTACCTGTAGTAGTAGTGGACTCCCCGCCAATCTAGACGTCTCATGACGACAAAAGGCGTCTAAGCCCATTAGCGTCTCGGCCAGAGCCATGGCAATACAGCTCTTACCCTCCTTCAAGCCTTGGGCAACCTCAATCAACCGGATACTAGCCCCTCCAGACCCTGAGACGAACAGGAAATGGGACAGCATGCACAAGCAGAGGGCATGTCGCCGGAAGCCTTGCCAGTGATGGTTGTTGCGATCACCAGCATCAGAAAATCGATTAGCCAAACTCGGAATGTCCAGCATCCCGTCACAAATCAGGGACCGAGCGTCACGCATGCTGAGTCCACACATTCGCCCTAAGGATCGGACATGACCAAAATTAAGCTGGGGCAGGAGTTCCTTGTCGCGCTCGGACTCCATTAAGGCTCGGAAGTCTTCGAAGGTAGGACATATCTCTTGCCCGGCGAAACTAAAGACATGTGTCACCGGATTCCAAAACCTTGCCGCGGCTTGAAGAAACGGGAAGTGCAATGGGGTGCGACCTAGAGTGAATAGTGCATTTATGCCGAAACCCCGGAAATTCACTTTTTCCGAGCCATCCAAGCTAGCAATCCAAGCTGTCAGATTTTGAGCAAGAAACTCTTCCATTGGAGCGAATCAGTGTGAAAATGAGAAAAACTACGAGGCTGGGATCTTTTGTAGGAGATAAGGTTGAGTGGGGGGACAGGTGTCAACATTCTGGTGGTCCCCCTCATTTAGTGTCGGCCGGCCAAAAACTCTGCCGACCGGCCATTTTATTTTGCCGACAAAACAGACACATGGCCGGTAGCCATTCCTTGCAGCCGGTGGTCCCTACACCATGCCGGTGGACTTCCTTCTGCTTTTCTTGAGCTGTTTATGCTAAGGATTGGGGAACTTAACCACCTCCAACCCCTCCCCGGCGATCGACTCTTGCGGAGCCACGCCTGTCGGCTTGCTGAGTTTTGAATATTTGCTTATCGAGTTGTATTTCGCTCTCTTGGAGCTCTGGATTTGTTTATCGAGTTGTATTCACACTTGTTTGGTTGTGTCATGTCCTTGTTTTGCTTATCGAGTTGTAAGTCGGTTCACTACCTGATTATTACGATGGCAAATTTCCAAAATGAGTTTAATTTCGTTCACATTTGTGGTGCGATACCCTGCGATGTGATGCACAGAAGATCTACAATTGTAACATCTTTTAAATAAAATGATTTGTTTCGTTCCCATCACATGTTTTGCAAAGTGTGTGAATTTTGAGAAAGAAAATAAACCTGCCTGAGGCAGTGCAATACGCTTACACTACTAGTAAAAAGGAAAATAAAACGTAGGATGGCAGGGTAGCCAAGTGTCAGAATAGATACCAGCAAAACTCCCCTTGTGGATAACGCACCTTCCGCACCTCCGTTCGGGTCAGCCACGTCGCTGGACGCCCTCACAATACGAGAAAGCACGCCGTTGAAACGTGAACCTTTGAGTTAACCTCAGGCCACAACTACTGCAAGCAATGCTCAATGAGTGCGAAGAATGTCCCGCCCCATATCCTTTTCATGCTTTGTGAACTCCACAAATTGTTTCAATTATGCTATGTAATGGTAATCCTTTCTTTACTTGCGTAGACCGCATGTTCATTAATTACCTGTGTAGACCGTATGTTTTGATTGCGTAGACCGCATGTTTAATTCCATTACCTGCGTAGACCGCATGTTTTGATTGCGTAGACCGCATGTTCATTAATTACCTGCGTAGACCGCATGTTTTGATCGCGTAGACCGCATGTTTAATTCCATTACCTGCGTAGACCGCATGTTTTGATCGCGTAGACCGCATGTTCATTAATTACCTGCAGTGGACCGCATGTTTTGATTGCGTGGACCGCATGTTTAATTCCATTACCTGCGTAGACCGCATGTCTTGATTGCGTAGACCGCATGTTTAATTTCCTTACCTGCGTAGACCGCATGTTTTGATTGCGTAGACCGCATATTTAATTTCATTACCTGCGTAGACCGCATATTTTGATTGCGTAGACCGCATGTTTAACTTCATTACCTGCGTAGACTGCATGTTTTGATTGCGTAGACCGCATGTTTAATTTCAATACCTGCGTAGACCGCATGTTTTGATTGCGTAGACCGCAAGTTTAATTTCAATACCAGCGTAAGACCGCATGCTTCATTCACATATTCGTATTTTCACAGCATTGTTATACTCCCTACTTACTTTGCGTTGTCACGCATTTCGAGTACACCACTATTCTTGCATTGTCATGCATGTTGCTAACAATATTGTACCTGTTAAGTTTGTTTTCTTTTCAGGCATGATATTGTATGTACGGTTCATTCGAGGCTGGTGCAACCAGACGAACCGGACAGGTATTGTATCCTCCGAGTGAGACGTATTGAGAATTACATAATTCTCTTACATCCTTTCTGCATTGTAGTGTAGTTTGGTATATGCTAGCTTAAAACTGTCGCATGTTTGCTTCATTACAGCTTTATTTGCATAATCATAAGTTATGCTCGGCTCTGTGCATTGTCTTGCATTTGGCCCCTGCCTTCGGGCGCATATCTTGTTTGTCTTGCATGTTTGTCTAAGTCTTCGGCCTTGTCAAAAATGGGTCGTCTCTGGGCTTTGACATTCACTCCCGTCATTGTTATGACTTTCGAGTTCTGTCAAAGAGGGGCAACTGTAGACACCCCATTTTTGACCGTCCTCAAGACTTGGACGTCACCATTTGAACACTCGGTGATTATCCATGTTGTGTTCGTTTAGAGTTCCCGGAGGTTTCGGCTCGCGCGCCCTGCCTCAGGATCTCCGAACTTGACCGTTTAGTGTCTGGTTTCACACCGAACACTTGTGTTTTGCCTTGGAAGGGCAGGGAATGCCTTATGAGGCATCTCCACACACCACCGGCAGTGGCTGGAGGCCACCGGATGGTCTTTTTCTTCCATCGGCACTTTTGTTTGCCGGTCGGCAAACTTTATTGCCGGTCGGCATAATTTGTTGCCGGTCGGCACTATTTTTTGCCGAAATGGCATTTTTGGGCAGCCGACCACTGTTCATCCACTTTATGGAGATATTTTGTGCCAGCTGTGATAGCTGGCACCAACTCTTCCCCCCTCCATACACGTGTATGGAGGGATCTCCCTCTAAGCAAGCTTGTTGAATAAGCTTTGCAAGAGGGAGTCTTATAAGAGGAGGGCCTTCCTCTTTGATCTAGGTTAGCTTCTTGCAACCAAAAACCAGACCTTTGAGATATAGATACATATTATCTCTATACCTCCCCCTCTCTCCTCCTTTGTGTGTGTTTCTTAGCTCAAAAGGTGGTTTTTACCTTACTTTTGCACCATTACACACACCATTACACATTACTCCGAGATTGAGGGACTTGGGGGGTTGTTTCTTGAGTTTTTGGACTGGTTTTGATCCAAAGAAGGAGGCTAGACCTTTTGTTCTTCAAAGGTTCTTCAAGGGTGAGCATCTGGATTTATATTCCCCAAACTTGCAATAGTTTTTTACCTATCTAGCTTGCTGTTTTAGCTCTTGTGTATAACATAAAAAGGGCTTGTATTTTCCTGCTCTAGCACTTTCATTAAGGTCGTTTTGTGGTTTGAGTGCAAACTCTCCCTTCTAAGCCTTGTTTGATCCATTTTGGTGCCTCTTTCATAAGGTTTTGTTCACTTCAGAGTTTTGGTCCTTTGACCACTGAAAATCAGTGTATTTTAGTGTCAAAAAAAGATGGTTTGAAGTCTTGCATAGGGGAGGGACACCCCTCTCCCTTCATGGTTTGTTTCCATGCTTTTTTGGGCTCAAAAGGGTAGCATGTGTGCTTGATGATCCTTGGCCTCATTTCAGAATTTTTTTAGGTATTTTAGGTCATATGTAACCTCTGTTTTTGGCCGGATTTGTGCCTCCTTGTATGCTTATAATACTTGCTTTGTATTGCTCCATTTTCCTTAGAAATACACCTCATGATTAGGCCATGATTCTTGTGTATGTTGGCTTAGTTCCATGAAGCTTTTAGTATTGTTTTTCCATGCTTAAAGTTTGTTGGTTATCCATTTGATCATGTTTGACATGTTTGTTAGGGTTGCTTTGTATTTTGGCTTGAAAGCTTTGAGCATGTTGGCTTCTAGCATGCATGTTTGTGATTACCCTCATGATTTTAACATCATCAAGGGCCACATTTTAGCCCAAGAATCATGTTTGTATGTGTGCATGCATGACCTCTTTCATGCCTTGAGGGTGTGTCCTCTTATGCCTAGGAGTGGCCCTTAGTGCATTTGTTTCATGGGAGGTACTTTAGCTGTCATATTAGGAGGTTTTGGGGTCCCATTTTGCATGTAAAAATTCTGTTTTTACTTGTTTTAATCATGCCATGAGTGGTCATGTTGATGAGTGTGAAATGTTTCCCTTTTTGTGCCTTAACCATAGGACTTTTGGCTTGCATGTTGGCATGAACATTGGTCTATCTATCGGACACTTTTGGCCACTGTTTTGAGGAGGGTGAGGGTTTGCCCCTTTGCCATTTTAAGCCATCTTTGCATGACTGCTTCATGATTGACGCATGGTTGCTTCACATGTTGTTGTAGCATGGTGATTCTATTGCTCAAAGCGGCCATGTTTACATCACATCTGTGTCTTGTATGTCTAATTTTGCATGCTTGCCATACTAGTTGCATGATTCTTGGCATACCTGGCACATTGATATCATGTTGCATCTTGAGCCATGCTTTGCATAACATGCATTGCATTACTTGGTTTGGGGTGTCAAACCAAGTGTGAGAGTTGAGGGGCGTTCATACCACAAGTGATGTAACGCGCCTTAACTTTCGGTCCCCGAGGCCTTTGAATTTGCCATGATAAGGTTTCGGAGTTCATTGTGATTGTTGCATACATCCTTACATTAAGTGGCAAATTCGATCCCTTGAGTCATCATGCACCATTGATGGCTCAAAGATCGAAGGTCATGCTTCTTTGAGTTCAAAACATGATAAGAAGCACAACCATGCCCACATGTACCTGAAAACTCCATGTCATGCACTGCCTGTTCTCTGTTTGCTGTCAAATTGTCTTCTGCAGGAAGTTTCTGCCGACCGGCAGAATTTAGTGCCGACCGGCAATACATGGAGTGCCGATGAATCCAACAAGTGTCGATGGGAATTTTGGAAGTGCCGGTGGGAACTCTGTCCGGCCGGTGGTGCTCTGTAGGATGCAAGGAACTTGCTCCAGTACTTTGGAAATTTTCAGAAAGACAAGGCAGTACAAACAGAGGCGGCAGGAGTACAGTACGGGTTTTTCGGGCGAGACGGATTCGAGCATGCATCATTCGTGCATCCCGAGGCAGAAGCTGCGGCTACCCTCTTCTTTCCTTTGCCATCTTTTCTTTTAAATTAAATTAGAAATCTTGTAATAATTTTATTTGTTTATTATTTTGGGACTGTAATATTTATTTGGGCCCCCCGAGTGAGGGCAAATCTGTAATAAGTGTGTGTGGGTGGTGTTTGTCTTCCAATCCCCATTTCTTTCTTCCCTTTTATTTACCCGCTTATGATGGTAGATTAGGGAATTTTTCGAAATTAGCATACCTTATGCTATGCATGCGTGCATCCATGCATTTGTATTGCATACATTAGGCTCGGTACATCACGCTAAACGCATTTGTATTTCAAATTCTGAACTGAATATGTGATAATTGTGCATTTTCACATACCATGTTTAGGGCTAGCCGAGCCTGCCTAGACCGCATTTTGCATGTGATGCATTAGCCACTTTTGACATGACCTAGGACATGCATGTTTGCTAACTAGTTTACTGTTTTGGTACGGAGTACAATGTAAGTATTTTTGCTTTAGCATCCAGCATGCGTGTGAATGTTGCCATAATAGTATGCTTGCCATGCGGCTAAGTGCTTACATGAGATAAACTGCTTGAATGCCTGTGGGTGGAGGTCAAATTGCTTAAATTGGGATAATGCGTTAAAATTGTGAATTTTAAGCCCACTAGATAGTGGCAAAATCATCTTTTCTAAAAGCCCACTTGAGGGTGGCAAAATCTGCAGTTTAGCCTACTTGCGAGTAGCAAACCATTTTCAAAGCAAACATGAAATGTTTTGTTCCAATTTGGGTGATTTGGTCTATACTTGTTTGCTGCGCGCACAACATAGTAATTCTAGGCTAATAACCGGTTTAAGAACACATAACGTTTTCAAAATTGGATATCACGGTTAGTAGAGGCCGGTCTTCGGACCGGGCGAAAGGGGGTGCTCATAGCTGACCTTCCCCGATCGTACCCAAGCTCCCGAGCCGAGACAACTCCGGTGATGACGGACATGTGGCCTTCGGCACCGAGTCAGGGTTTCCTAAATTCTCCCATTTTAAAACATTTAGGTGGCGACTCTGTATCTGGCAAAGCAGTCCATGTTTGGCACTTCTTTCAAAAAAATCTATTTCTCAAAACGATTTGCCAGATTTGGACTCTTTGGTTCAGATTAAGAACCGTGACACAAAATCGAGAGTCCGAACTGTAGCGAGGTCCCCCCCCCCCCCCCCCCGCGGGCTTGTTACAGAAGTTCATTCAAGAAAGCACTATAACTTAACGATCTATTTCGAAATTAAATAAAAAAGGAAGTTGAATAGAAAAATGACTTGAATAAAAATGGAAGTCGAATAAAAATAAAAATGGAAGATGCATAAAATTAAAAATGGAAGTTCATTCAAGAAACCACTATACCTGAATTGTCTATTTGGAAATTAAATAAAAAAGGAAGTTTAATAGAAAAGTAAATTGAATAAAAATGGAAGTTGAATAAAAATAAAAATAGAAGTTGCAGAAAATTAAAAATGGAAGTTCAATCCCGAAACCAGTATACCTTAACGATCTATTTGGAAATTAAATAAAAAAGGAAGTTGAGTAGAAAAGAAACTTGATTGAAAAAGGAGGTTAAATAAAAATAAAAATGGAAGTTGCAGAAAATTAAAAATGGAAGTTCATTCAATAAACCAGTATACCTTAACGATCTATTTGGAAATTAAATAAAAAAGGAACTTGAATAGAAAAATGACTTGAATAAAAATGGAAGTCGAATAAAAATAAAAATGATAGTTGCATAAAATTAAAAATGGAAGTTCATTCAAAAAACCTCTATACCTGAACTGTTTATTTGGAAATTAAATAAAAAGGAAGTCTAACAGAAAAGTAAATTGAATAAAAATGGAAGTTGAATAAAAATAAAAATGAAAGTTGCATAAAATGAAAAATGGAAGTTCAATCCAGAAACCACTATACCTTAACGATCTATTTGGAAATTAAATAAAAAAGGAAGTTGAGTAGAAAAGAAACTTGTTTTAAAAAGGAAGTTAAATAAAAATAAAAAAAGAAGTTGTACAAAATTAAAAATGGAAGTTCATTCAAGAAACCACTATACCTTAACGATCTATTCGGAAATTAAATAAAAAAGGAAGTCGAATAGAAAAATAACTTTAATAAAAATGGAAGTCGAATAAAAATAAAAATGGAAGTTGTAGAAAATTAAAAATGGAAGTTCATTCAAGAAACCACTATACCTTAACGATCTATTTGGAAATTAAATAAAAAAAGAAGTTGAACAGAAAAATGACTTGAATAAAGATGGAAGTTGAATAAAAATAAAAATGGAAGTTGCATAAAATTAAAAATGGAAGTTCATTCAAGAAACCACTATACCTGAATTGTCTGTTTGGAAATTAAATAAAAAAAGAAGTTTAATAGAAAAGTAAATTGAATAAAAATGGAAATTGAATAAAAATAAAAATGAAAGTAGCATAAAATTCAAAATGGAAGTTAAATCCAGAAACCACTATACCTTAACGATCTGTTTGGAAATTAAATAAAAAATGAAGTTGAGTAGAAAAGAAACTTGATTGAAAAAGGAAGTTAAATAAAAATAAAAATGGAAGTTGCAGAAAATTAAAAATGAAAGTTCATTCAAGAAACCACTATACCTTAACGATCTATTTGCAAATTAAATAAAAAAGGAAGTTGAGTAGGAAAGAAACTTGAATGGAAAAGGAAGTTAAATAAAAATAAAAATGGAAGTTGCAGAAAATTAAAAATAGAAGTTCATTCAAGAAACCACTATACCTTAACGATCTATTAGGAAATTAAATAAAATAGGAAGTTGAATAGAAAAATAACTTGAATAAAAATGGAAGTTGAATAATAATAAAAACGGAAGTTGCAGAAAATTAAAAATTGAAGTTCATTCAGGAAACCATTATACCTTAATGATCTATTTGGAAATTAAATAAAAAAGGAAGGTAAATAGAAAAGTAAATTGAATAAAATTAAAAGTGGAAGTTGCAGAAAATTAAAAATGGAAGTTCAATCTAGAAACCAGTATACCTTAACGATCTATTTGGAAATTAACTAAAAAAGGAAGTTGAGTAGAAAAGAAACTTGAATAAAAAAGGAAGTTAAATAAAAATAAAATTGGAAGTTGCAGAAAATTAAAAATGGAAGTTCATTGAAGAAACCACTATACCTTAACGATCTATTAGGAACTTAAATAAAAAAGGAAGTTCAATAGAAAAATAACTTGATAAAAAATGAAAGTTGCATAAAATGAAAAATGGAAGTTCAATCCAGAAACCACTATACCTTAACGATCTATTTGGAAATTAAATAAAAAAGGAAGTTGAGTAGAAAAGAAACTTGTTTTAAAAAGGAAGTTAAATAAAAATAAAAAAAGAAGTTGTACAAAATTAAAAATGGAAGTTCATTCAAGAAACCACTATACCTTAACGATCTATTCGGAAATTAAATAAAAAAGGAAGTCGAATAGAAAAATAACTTTAATAAAAATGGAAGTCGAATAAAAATAAAAATGGAAGTTGTAGAAAATTAAAAATGGAAGTTCATTAAAGAAACCACTATACCTTAACGATATATTTGGAAATTAAATAAAAAGGAAGTTTAATAGAAAAGTAAATTGAATAAAAATGGAAGTTGAATAAAAATAAAAGTGAAAGTTGCATAAAATTAAAAATGGAAGTTCAATCCAGAAACAACTATACCTTAACCATCTATTTCGAAATTAAATAAAAAATGATGTTGAATAGAAAAATAACTTGAATAAAAATGGAAGCTGAATAAAAATAAAAATGGAAGTTGCAGAAAATTAAAAATGGAAGTTCATTCAAGAAACCACTATACCTTAACGATCTATTTGGAAATGAAATAAAAATGGAAGTTGAATAGGAAAATTGTAACGCCCTCAAAAAAAAAAAAACATTAAACCATCAATTAAGACATTCATTGACATACAAAATATCCACGTTCTTCTACTAATCAGAGTTGATCCTTACAAAAGTATTACATGTTAACAACAAAAGCGAATGCCCTACAGGCTTACAACTTTCCAAGTTAACACTTGGTTACAACAAAAGAGTACTACTCATTTACACTTTAAGCCCTTGGCTTGAAATTACATGTAATACATCAAAATAAAACGACAAAAGTATGTCCGCCTCTAGCCTCCCAAGCTATGTCCTTGGAGGTGGCATGCTACCTGTACCTGAAAATGATATTCCCATATAGGGTGAGCCACAGCCCAGTAGAAATACACTAAACCAACCATGAACAATGACTAAAAGATTAGCAATTGATAGATGGCCAACACTGATACATCCATATAAATCACATTATATGACATACGACTTATGAGTCCAAGTTACATTTCATTTTCCCTTTTTCAACAGATAAGCATACTAGCTCTATCATCTTCTCAACAGATATGTATATAAGCTACATCCACATTTCACAAAGATAAGCATATTAGTCCTATCTTCACTTCTCTAGACAAGCATATGAGTTATATCTACACTTCTCACAGATAAGCATATGAGCTCTATCTTCATTTCTCTAGACAAGCATATGAGTTGTGTCTACGGAGTTCATCCCCCATCTCCTCCCAAGTCTATCCGTTTAGAGGTGCATCCCCCATCTTCCCCTAAACCGCGGAGTACATCCCCCATCTCCTCCTCTACACACAATGCATATAAACACAAGGGTTCTATATACAATCAATCAATACATAAATTTAATGTATTCAATCCACCGTCATATTCTATGACACATTCAATCGATTAGTTTTAGTTTGCCTAATCATCATGCATTGTCTACAACAATCACGACTATCCTCCACCGATAGCCCAAGGCAGTTATTTCTAAACAGGAAATAAATGCACAAATGGATATTAAATCAACATTTCAATTCGGTAAGTGATAAATAATACAACTACACCCTTCTTCCCATATATTCCCAATCTCAACATTTCCATTTCATAACCCCATTTTCCACGATTAATTAACCCAATTAATCAAACAATGCAATTATGTCATTTTTCATAATTAACATTACAACCCTTAAGGTTCCATTTTCAACAATGATTCTACATTTATTCCATTTCTCTATGCCAAACATGCATCTAGGTTTATTATAAATAAACCCCAACTTTTGTAAAATTACACAAAAGCCCCAAACTTTCACAAAATTACCAAACCAACCCCAACATCTCAAAACACTAAAATTTAAAGACAAAGTCCATAGAGAGTATAGCGATCCCGGGTTTACCCTTGTTGTACAGTGATCCGGACTTGTGTCCGTGGATGTTAGTAGTTGTTTATTATCTTGTTTGCATCCTTTTTACTTCTTATTTGAGTTATAGGATGTGTTGGGCAGGTTTGTTACAGGTTGGTTGTGTTTGGGAGCCTAGTGTTGCTGCCCAGATTTTTGGACCTTCGCTCGAGCGAGGAGTTGGTCGCTCCTCGCTCGAGCGAGAATTGAGTTCGTGTCTGGTGGGTCGAGCTAGAGTGGCTTCACTCGAGCGAGCGATTATGTCTGGTTCTGGACCTGAGAGTTGTATTTCTTGGCTCGAGCGGTCTGGTTTGTTCTTCGCTCGAGCGAGAGGTTTGTCGCTCGAGCGAGCTTCTGGTTGCAGACCTGAGGGTTCGAGTTGTTGGCTCGAGCGAGCATTCTTTCGCTCGAGCGCACTTTTGAGTTGTTGGCTCGAGCGAGAACTTCTTGGCTCGAGCGAGAGTTTTCTGTGTCTGGTCGCTCGAGCGAGCGTGTTTTATATCAGCAGACAGTAGCGTTTTTGAACATCACTTTTTCACTTTCTTTTTTTGATCAAACCCTAGATCCGGGACCCTCTCTCTCTAAACTTACACTCTCTCTAAGATTTGATCTCCCTAGAGTGTGAATCTAGCCTAGGGTCTTTGTTAAAAGATAGAGGGCGTTGAGAGCTTCGATTTAATCTGAAATGGTGTGGATTTGGAGCACGTTGATTTTCGAGTCTTCATCTCCTTTTTGGCTCAAACTTCGAAGTAGGGATATCCTACTCCTCTCTATGGATTTTGTCTTTAAATTTTAGTATTTTGAGATATTGGGGTTGGTTTGGTAATTTTGTGAAAGTTTGGGGCTTTTGTGCAATTTCACAAAAGTTGGGGTTTTATTCATAATAAACCTAGATGCATGTTTGGCGTAGAGAAGTGGAATAAATGTTGAGTCATTGATGAAAATGGGACCTAAGGGTTGAAATGGTAATTATGGATAACGACCTAATTACATTGTTAGATTAATTGGGATAATTAATTGTGAGAAATGAGGAAATGAAATGTTGATTGAATATCCATTGTGCATTTATTTTCTGTTTAGAGATAACTGCTTTGGGCTATCGGTGGAGGATAGTCATGATTGTTGTAGACAATGCATGATGATTAGGCAAACGGAAACTAATCAATAGAATGTGTCATGGAACTTGACGGTTGATAGAATACATTAACTGTATGTATTATGTGATTGTATATAGAACCATTGTGTTTGTATACGTTATGTGTAGAGGAGGAGATGGGGGATGTACTCCGCGGTTTAGGGGAAGATAGGGGATGTACCTCTAAACCGGATAGTGTTGGGAGAAGATAGGGGATGAACTCCGGAGATACAGCTCATATGCTTGTCTAAGAAGTGAAGATAGAGCTCGTATGCTTATCTTTGTGAAATGTGGATATAGCTTATATGCTTATCTGTGGATATTGTGGATATACATGTCTGTTGTAGAATGTGGATATAGCTTATTTGCGTATCTGTGAATGTGGATATTGTTGATATACATATCTGTTGAGAAGGTGGATATAGCTTATATGCTTATCTGTTGAAAAAGGGAAAATGAAAAGTAACTGGACTCATTAGTCTTATGACATAAATATGCGATTTATGTGAATGTATCAGTGTTGGCCATCTATCAATTGCTAATATTTTAGTCATTGTTCATGGTTGGTTTAGTGTATTTCTACTGGGCTGTGGCTCACCCTATATGGGAATATCATTTTCAGGTGCAGGTAGCATGCCACCTCCAAGGACATAGCTTGGGAGGCTAGAGGCGGACATACTTTTGTCGTATCTTTTGATGTATTATATGTAACTTCAAGCCAAGGGCTTTATGTGTAAACGAGTTAGAACTCTTTTGTTGTAACCAAGTGTTAACTTGGAAAGCTGTAAGCCTGTAAGGCATTTTGCTTTAGTTGTTAACATGTAATACTTTTGTATGAAACTCTGATGTATAAAAGAATGTAGTTATTTTAATATGTCAATGCATGTCTTATTTGATGGGTTTAATGTTATTATTTTGAGGGCGTTACAACTTGGTATCAGAGCGTACCGGGTTCGAATACTTTGGGTACGTGGGAAGTGATTAGGATCACAATGGGTTTGTCTCGCTTGATAGAGACTTAGATGTAGTATCATATGCTATGTGCTTAATTGATAACATGCTTATGTGACTATGTGGGTATGGGATTTAATTTCTAGGATGTTGATTGGATCCTTGGGTTTCTGGGAGTCTTGTTGGAAAAGCACTTGATTAATGCTGTTTCTAACCGGAACTCTAGTAACGCCTCGGGACTATCATTATCCGGAAATGAAATTCGTAAGTGCTTATGTGTTTATGTGCTTACGTGGAGTGAATTACAGTTGTCCACGCATTAGGACGTGAGTGTTTAGTTTCGGCACATTTATGAATGTGCTAACGTTCTGTATTACCTTTATTAGGATGTCAGGACGAGGAAGAGGTGCTAGGCGTGGTAGACTTGCGAGGCAGGAAGTACCGTTACCGGAGGAGGTTCCGGCAGTGCAGGAGGGAGTTGGCCAGGCCAATGTGGCCGAGCCAGTGGGTCAGCAGGCCATGGGTGCCTTGGCCAGAGAGATAGCAGGAGCTTTGGGTATTCTTAGAGCTGGGAATCAGGCAGCTGAGGCAGGGCCTTCGTTCTTGAAGAGGGAGTTTTTCCGGTCTAATCCGGATGAGTTTATTGGGGATCCGAAGGAGCCACTGAAGGCTGATGAGTGGCTAGAGCAAATGAGTAAGACGTTCGAGATGCTTGGCATCGAGGACGGAGCACTGAAAGTGACCTTGGCATCCTTCCAACTGAAGGGAGATGCGGGTCAATGGTGGAAGTATGAGAAGGCTCGTGTTGGTGGTACTTGGGAGGCGTTTGTGAATGTTTTTCAGGAGAGGTTTTTGTCTGCAGCAGCTAGGGAGAAGCTGAGGGATCAGTTTAGCCGGCTTAATCAGCAGGGCTTGTCGGTGGCCGAGTTTGAGGCTACTTTTACCAGTTTGTCCAGGTTTGCACCTGAACTGGTGGCGTCTGAGGAACGCCGTTGCTATGAGTTTGAGCGGAAGTTGAGGCGAGGCCTCAAGTTGAGAGTTGGTGGGTCTAACATCCGAGAGTATAGACACCTAGTGGATGCTGCAGCTCATATGGAGCTCATGATGCAGGAGGAGGATGAGGGGCAGAGAGGCTCCAAGAGGAGCCAAGATGGCCAGGGCGATGGCAGGAGGCAGAGGGGTTCTAACCCTCAGCAGTCGCCGGGTGGTGTTGCTAGATCGACCTTCCCAGTGCCGAGTGCAGGCTCCGGGAGAGGTGGTCAGGGGGATTTTACCTGTTACAAGTGTGGCCAGCTGGGTCACAAGGTTTCTGTTTGCCCGCTGAAGGGTGGGGGTCAGAGAGCTGCTTCTTCTTCAGCTAGACCGCAGAGTCAGAGTTTGGGCAGGGGGCAGCCCTTGTCTTGTTATCAGTGTGGACAGCCTGGGCACCTGAAAAGGTTTTGCCCACAGTTAATTGTCACTTCGGGAGCGTCTGGTTCCAGGCAGACGCAGGGTTTTCAGCCAGCTCAGTCTGTGCAGGCCTCAAGGGCCAATCCGGGAGCTTCGTCATCCCAGTCTGTGCAGCAGTCTTTTGCTCCGAGAGGTGAGCAGGTAGACCAGGGGCCTACGGGGCGCGTGTATGCTGTTACCGCGCAGGATTTAGTACTGGCTCCATCGGTAGTGAGAGGTACGTTTCTGTTTTGCAACTCGGTTGCTAATGTGTTGATAGACACGGGTGCATCTCATTCTTTTGTATCTGCTGCATTTGCATCTGTTTTGGAATTGGAGTTAGCACAGTTAGCATCTCCTATTTGTGTGGTATCGCCTTTGGGTGGTGAGTTGATCCTAAAACAGGGTGTTAGAGGCTGTGATATAGAGGTTGCCGACTATAGGCTTCTTTTTCCGTTTGTTGTCATGCCCATGAAGGGTTTTGATGTTATTTTGGGTATGAACTGGCTATCGTCATACCGGGCTGTTATCGATTGCTACCGCCAGAGGGTTACGTTATGTACCTTGAGCGGGGAGTGGTTCCATTTCTTGGGAGACCGGGTTGGTAGTGTTTTGCCACCGGGGTATGATTCGCGAGGGCGAAGTGAGCTTAGTAGTCTACTTGCCAGCCTTGAGAGTGGTGAGAGTGGTGAGACCCAGCTTGTGTTGCCGAGGGTGGTTTGTGAGTATTCGGATGTCTTTCCCGAAGATCTTGTTAGTTTGCCACCTCACCGAGAGATAGAGTTCTCTATTGATTTAGTGCCCGGCACGGCGCCGGTTTCTATGGCACCTTACCGTTTCGCTCCAGCATAGTTGGTTGAGTTGAAAGTTCAGCTCCAGGAATTGCTCGATAAGGGCTTTGTTCGCCCAAGTGTTTCGCCGTGGGGAGCACCGGCCCTCTTTGTTAAAAAGAAAGATGGTGCCTTGAGATTGTGTATTGACTACCGGAAGTTGAATCAGGCTACGGTTAAGAATAAGTACCCTATGCCTCGTATAGATGACCTGTTTGACCAGTTGAAGGGTTCCCGTTGTTTCTCTAAGATAGACTTGAGATCGGGTTACCACCAGTTGAGGGTCAGGGAGAAGGATGTTCCTAAAACGGCATTCCGTACGCGGTATGGCCATTATGAGTTTCTGGTGATGCCATTTGGGCTTACCAATGCACCGGCAGTCTTTATGGACTTGATGAACCGGATTTTCCGGGAGTTCTTAGACCGATTTGTGGTCGTCTTCGTGGACGACATCCTTATCTATTCGCCTTCAGAGGAGGAGCACGAGGAACACTTGAGAGTGGTGCTTGAATTGCTTAGAGCCCATAGGCTGTATGCCAAGCTTGGGAAGTGTGAGTTCTGGCTGAGGGAAGTCAAATTCTTAGGCCACGTGGTATCCGGGGAAGGGGTGTCTGTTGATACATCCAAGGTTAAGGCAGTGCAGGATTGGGCACAGCCTAAGGGTGTGTTTGAGATCCGCAGTTTTCTGGGATTAGCTGGGTATTACCATCGGTTTGTGAAAGATTTCTCCAGGCTAGCGTCACCGTTGACTAGACTGACTCGGAAGGGAGTCAAGTTTGTGTGGAGTGAGACTTGTGAAAAGTCGTTCCAAGAACTGAAAGTTAGATTGACCACCGCTCCGGTGTTGATTATTCCGGAGAGAGGGTTGGGTTATGCGGTTTGTTGTGATGCCTCACGAGAGGGTTTGGGTTGTGTGTTGATGCAAGAAGGGAAAGTGGTAGCTTATGGCTCACGTCAGTTGAAAATACACGAGAAGAATTACCCTACGCACGACCTAGAGTTAGCAGCTGTGATCTTTGCCTTGAAAATCTGGAGGCACTACCTTTATGGTGAGAAGTTCGAGGTGTTCTCGGACCATAAGAGTTTAAAGTATCTGTTTACACATAGAGACTTGAATCTGAGGCAGAGGAGATGGATGGAGTTCATCGAGGATTATGATTTTGAGTTGCATTATCATCCGGGAAAGGCCAATGTTGTGGCCGATGCCCTTAGTAGGAAATCCATTAGAGATGTAGCTTGTATAGCCATCCGGGAATGGGAGATGTTGGGAGCACTTAGTGAGTTTGATTTGCTACTGGGCGAATCTGTTGAGACTGCGGCCTTATTTTCTGTTGTTGCGCAGCCTACACTTGTGACTAGAGTGTTAGAGGCACAGAGAGGTGACCTTAAGGTAGAGTCCCTCCGAGAGAAGATCTCCAGTGGGAAAGTTGAGAAGGGTTTGACGGTGTATCCCGACCTGAGTGTGAGATACCGAGACCGTTTGTTTGTGCCGGAGTCTTGCCGTGAGGAAGTACTCCGAGAGTTTCACCATTCGCGCCTTGTGGTGCATCCGGGAGGTACTAAGATGTATCAGGATTTGGGTCGCCAGTTTTGGTGGCGGGGTATGAAAAGAGATGTAGCTGTTTTCGTATCGAAATGCCTTACTTGCCAGCAAGTGAAGGCCAAGCATCAGAGGCCAGCGGGTTTGTTGCAACCCTTGCCTATTGCCGAGTGGAAGTGGGAGCATGTCACTATGGACTTCGTTGTAGGTCTTCCAAGGACTCAGCGGGGTAGTGATGCTATTTGGGTGGTTGTAGATCGGTTGACTAAGTCGGCGCACTTTATTCCTATGCGCGTGAGAGATTCGGTAGATCATCTTGCCGACTTGTATATTCGGGACGTAGTGAGATTGCACGGGGTCCCAGTGACGATCGTCTCAGATAGAGATCCTCGTTTTACTGCTAGGTTGTGGCAGAGTTTGCAGAGTGCCTTGGGCACCAAGTTGACCTTTAGTACGGCTTATCATCCTCAGACTGACGGGCAGTCCGAGCGTACTATTCAGATCCTCGAGGATATGCTTCGGGGTTGTGTCCTGGACTTCAGTGGGACGTGGGAGAGGCACTTGCCATTGGTAGAGTTTGCCTACAACAACAGTTTTCAGTCTAGTATCGGTATGGCACCGTTTGAGGCCTTGTATGGCCGACCGTGTAGGTCTCCAGTTTGTTGGGCCGAGGTGGGTGATGCACCTTTGTTGGGTCCGGAGTTGGTTAGGGAGACGACGGAGAAAGTTAAGCTTATCCGTAGGAGGCTTGTTACAGCCCAGAGTCGTCAGAAATCTTATGCTGACCGTAGGAGGAGGCCTTTGGCGTTTGAAGTAGGTGAACATGTCTTTCTGAAGATATCACCTAGGCGAGGTTTGATGAGGTTTGGGAAGAGTGGGAAGTTATCCCCTCGGTTTATTGGTCCTTTTGAGATCCTTGAGAGGATTGGAGAGGTTGCTTATCGGTTAGCCTTACCGCCGCAGTTGTCCGGAGTGCATGACGTGTTTCATGTGAGTATGCTTCGAAAGTATGAGCCAGATCCATCACATGTGTTGGATTGGACCGATTTA
Source organism: Camellia sinensis (assembly GCF_055761805.1). Taxonomy (NCBI): domain Eukaryota; kingdom Viridiplantae; phylum Streptophyta; class Magnoliopsida; order Ericales; family Theaceae; genus Camellia; species Camellia sinensis. Next base: position 6,105,950 of record NC_138962.1, on the reverse strand, counting down.
GAGGTAGATGAGGATGCCTCGTATGAGGAGAGACCAGTTCGGGTCTTGGATAGGCGGGATCAGATCCTGCGTGGCAAGACCATTCCTTTAGTGAAAGTCTTGTGGAAACATCACGAAGTGGAGGAAGCCACTTGGGAACGTGAGTTGGAAGTCCGTGAAAAATATCCGGACTTGTTTGTTGATATGTAATGCTGTATTTAAATTTTGAACAATTGTTGAACTTAAGAGCTTTTATATATGTCTTAAGTTGTGAAACATTGAAAATGTTTTGGGTTATTGGAAGTATGTGTTGGAACTTGCCTCATATGGAAGTTGAATGTCACATTATATATGTTGAATATATTGTTGAAATTGGAAAGATAATGCGTAATGTTGATGCATGTTAAAAGTACATATGTTGTTTACATATTGTGAAATACCCCTTGTTAAAGGGATGGGATGACCGGTAATGGGTCGAATTGTTGAATGTTAAAGTGTAAAATTGTTTAAAATGGAGAAAAACTTGTTTTTGAAAACTTGTGCTTAATTTCGGGGACGAAATTCTTTAAGGGGGGGAGGTTATAGCGATCCCGGGTTTACCCTTGTTGTACAGTGATCCGGACTTGTGTCCGTGGATGTTAGTAGTTGTTTATTATCTTGTTTGGATCCTTTTTACTTCTTATTTGAGTTATAGGATGTGTTGGGCAGGTTTGTTACAGGTTGGTTGTGTTTGAGAGCCTAGTGTTGCTGCCCAGATTTTTGGACCTTCGCTCGAGCGAGGAGTTGGTCGCTCGAGCGAGAATTGAGTTCGTCTCTGGTGGGTCGAGCCAGAGTGGCTTCGCTCAAGCGAGCGATTACGTCTGGTTCTGGACCTGAGAGTTGTATTTCTTGGCTCGAGCGAGCTTTCTTCGCTCGAGCGGTCTGGTTTGTTCTTCGCTCGAGCGAGAGGTTTGTCGCTTGAGCGAGCTTCTGGTTGCAGACCTGAGGGTTCGAGTTGTTGGCTCGAGCGAGCATTCTTTCGCTCGAGCGCACTTTTGAGTTGTTGGCTCGAGCGAGAACTTCTTGGCTCGAGCGAGAGTTTTCTGTGTCTGGTCGCTCGAGCGACCAAGTCTTCGCTCGAGCGAGCGTGTTTTATATCAGCAGAGAGTAGCGTTTTTGAACATCACTTTTTCACTTTCTTTTTTTGATCAAACCCTAGATCCGGGACCCTCTCTCTCTAAACTTACACTCTCTCTAAGATTTGATCTCCCTAGAGTGTGAATCTAGCCTAGGGTCTTTGTTAAAAAGATAGAGGGCGTTGAGAGCTTCGATTTAATCTGAAAAGGTGTGGATTTGGAGCACGTTGATTTTCGAGTCTTCATCTCCTTTTTGGCTCAAACTTCGAAGTAGGGATATCCTACTCCTCTCTATGGATTTTGTCTTTAAATTTTAGTATTTTGAGATATTGGGGTTGGTTTGGTAATTTTGTGAAAGTTTGGGGCTTTTGTGCAATTTCACAAAAGTTGGGGTTTTATTCATAATAAACCTAGATGCATGTTTGGCATAGAGAAGTGGAATAAATGTTGAGTCATTGATGAAAATGGGACCTAAGGGTTGAAATGGTAATTATGGATAACGACCTAATTACATTGTTAGATTAATTGGGATAATTAATTGTGAGAAATGAGGAAATGAAATGTTGATTGAATATCCATTGTGCATTTATTTTCTGTTTAGAGATAACTGCTTTGGGCTATCGGTGGAGGATAGTCGTGATTGTTGTAGACAATGCATGATGATTAGGCAAACGGAAACTAATCAATAGAATGTGTCATGGAACTTGACGGTTGATAGAATACATTAACTGTATGTATTATGTGATTGTATATAGAACCATTGTGTTTGTATACGTTATGTGTAGAGGAGGAGATGGGGGATGTACTCCGCGGTTTAGGGGAAGATAGGGGATGTACCTCTAAACCGGATAGTGTTGGGAGAAGATAGGGGATGAACTCCGGAGATACAGCTCATATGCTTGTCTAAGAAGTGAAGATAGAGCTCGTATGCTTATCTTTGTGAAATGTGGATATAGCTTATATGCTTATCTGTGGATATTGTGGATATACATGTCTGTTGTAGAATGTGGATATAGCTTATTTGCGTATCTGTGAATGTGGATATTGTTGATATACATATCTGTTGAGAAGGTGGATATAGCTTATATGCTTATCTGTTGAAAAAGGGAAAATGAAAAGTAACTTGGACTCATTAGTCTTATGACATAAATATGCGATTTATGTGAATGTATCAGTGTTGGCCATCTATCAATTGCTAATATTTTAGTCATTGTTCATGGTTGGTTTAGTGTATTTCTACTGGGCTGTGGCTCACCCTATATGGGAATGTCATTTTCAGGTGCAGGTGGCATGCCACCTCCAAGGACATAGCTTGGGAGGCTAGAGGCGGACATACTTTTGTCGTATCTTTTGATGTATTACATGTAACTTCAAGTCAAGGGCTTTATGTGTAAACGAGTTAGAACTCTTTTGTTGTAACCAAGTGTTAACTTGGAAAGCTGTAAGCCTGTAAGGCATTTTGCTTTAGTTGTTAACATGTAATACTTTTGTATGAAACTCTGATGTATAAAAGAATGTAGTTATTTTAATATGTCAATGCATGTCTTATTTGATGGGTTTAATGTTATTATTTTGAGGGCGTTACAGAGAGGAGTAGGATATCCCTACCTCAAATTCGGAGCCCCAAAGGAGAAGATGACAAAACCCAACATGCTCCAAAACCTGAGATTTTCAGATTAAAACGTAGCCCCCGACGATCAACAACTCTTTTGTAAAGGCCAAAGACAAGGAACTCACCCTAGCTAGATCAAAATCTAGAGAGAAGGTAAGATTTTAGAGAGAGAGGCTCTCAAAATGGTTTTTGGAAAAAGTAGGAGAGAGAAAGAAAAGTAAAAAGTGATTTAAAATCACCCAGCGGATAACTCATATACGTATGACCCGCTCGAGCGGAGAACACGACGCTCGAGCGCCAAGAACAAAACTCTGGACACGCTCGAGCGCAATAAGGCCCGCTCGAGCGCCAAGACACAAGAATAAAGCACTTCCGCTCGAGTGCAGATTTCCACCTCCCAGAACTTACACCCAGAAAGTACTACCCGCTCGAGCGCCAACCGACCCGCTCGAGCGCCACCGCTCGAGCGCCAACAAACCCGCTCGAGCGTAAAAACCATATCTGCAAAAGTTTTACAGAAACACGGAAATACTGGAAATGTGCAATCTCCGCTCGAGCGCAAGAAGACCCGCTCGAGCGGACCGCCTAAAAACTGAACGACAAGGAATTGAAACCAAGGCCTAACCAACCTGTAACAACCTTCCTCAAAACATCCTAAAACTCAATCAAAGGGAATTAAAGGACAACAACAAGGTAGATACCACTACCACTCCACGGAACCGAGTCCGAAATACAACAAAACAGTAAAGGTACAACCGGGATCGCTATAAAAATAACTTGAATAAAAATAAAAATGGAAGTTGCACAAAATTAAAAATGGAAGTTCATTAAAGAAACCACTATACCTTAACGATCTATTAGGAAATTAAATAAAAAATGAAGTTGAGTAGAAAAGAAACTTGAATGAAAAAGGATGTTAAATAAAAATAAAAATGGAAGTTGCAGAAAATTAAAAATAGAAGTTCATTCAAGAAACCACTATACCTTAACGATCTATTAGGAAAATAAATAAAAAAGGACGTTGAATAGAAAAATAACTTGAATAAAAATGGAAGTTGAATAATAATAAAAACAGAAGTTGCAGAAAATTAAAAATTGAAGTTCATTCAAGAAACCACTATACCTTAATGATCTGTTTGGAAATTAAATAAAAAAGGAAGGTAATTAGAAAAGTAAATTGAATAAAAATAAAAATGGAAGTTGCAGAAAATGTAACGCCCTCAAAATTAACCCACTATATATCATTGACATGCATTATTTAAAGAAGACAATTTATTAATTCATTCATCAGAGTATTACCAAATAAAGCATTACATGTAACATCGGATAAAACGCCCTACAGGCTTACATCTTTCCAAGCCAACACTTGGATACAAAAATATGAGTTCTAACTCAATACAAGAAAAGCCCTAGGCTTGAATGTTTACATGTACTGATAATTAAAGACAATTAACTAAAGGTAGTCTTCTCCAATCCAGAAGCCGAACCCTCCCAAGCTAAGTCCTTGGAGGTAGTTTATCACCTGAACCTGAAAATGATGTTCCCATAAAGGGTGAGCCACAGCCCAGTAGAAATATACTAAACCACTTATAAGCACTGAATAATGCAATAGTATTCAACAGATGGTTAACCAAGATAATCAATTACTTCATTTTACAGTCTCATGACACTATTGTCTAAGATACGTTTTACTTTCCAATTTTATCAACATGGCTCAGAACCTGGCCAAACTTACAACAGTGAATCACATATATAATATTCACATCCTTCCAATATCAACAAACAAATGAGACTCAAGCTCAAATCAAACACTTCATACTTCCAGATTGATACACATTTTAGTGCTGTATCAATAAAACACTTCTATATAAATAAGCACACATAAAAGTGATGCTAATGGAGTCCATCCCCTATCTCCTCCCAAACAAAATCCGGTTTAGAGGTCCATCCCCTATCTTCCCCTAAACCGTGGAGTACATCCCCTATCTCCTCCCACACACAAAACAATGTATGCAAATGCAATGCTCAATCAATACACGTATTTTCTGTATCAATGCCATAGTCAAAATTAATGACTTAACCAATGTGATTAGTTTCAGTTATTCCTAATCCACATGCAATGTCTACAACAATCACGACTATCCTCCACCGATAGCCCAAAACAGTTATTTCTAAACTGAAAATAACTATGTCAACAATTCAATAGACAAATGATACCAATTACCCAATTACGCCATTTAATCAATGAATTCCATGAGTTTAACCCTCTTTTCCCAATTCCATGAATTACTTATACAAATTAATTCAATAATACAACTAGGGTTTTTCCCAAAATTTACCAAAGTATCACCAACATGTTAAAACACCAAAACTTAGAACAAAACCTATAAAATGGAGTAGGAATTCCCTACCTCAAAGAAAACAACCCAAATGATGAAGACAGAGATGAGTGCCCAAATTCTAATGTGCTCCAAATCACCAAATGTTCAGATTAGAATGAAGCCCAAGCCGCCCTCTATCTTTCTTACAAAGAACTTAAGATGGATTCACACTAGAAGTAGATGAACACCTAAAGAGAAGATGAGTTTTGAGGGAGAGAAGTCGGACCTAGGGTTTAGAACCAAAAAGAATAAGAAAAGACTGATCAAAACCCGCTGCTGGGTATATAAACTGGACAGGCTCGCTCGAGCGAAGACTTGGTCGCTCGAGCGACCAGACACAGAGAAACTACGCTCGAGCCAAGGAAGCCTTGCTCGAGCCAACAACTCAAAATCTCGCTCGAGCGAAAGAAAGCTCGATCGAGCGAAGAACTCAAACCCTCAGGTCTGCAACAAGACACACGCTCGAGCGAAGGAACTATTGCTCGAGCGAAGGACGAACTAACTCGCTCGAGCGAAGAAAATCTCGCTCGAGCCAAGAATACACAGCTACAGGTCCAAATCAAACGCAACCACTCGCTCGAGCGAACAACTCCTCGCTCGAGCGAAGAACCAAAAACCTGGACAGCAACACTTGGTTTCTAAACCCAACCAACCTGAAACAAACCTGCCCAACACATCCTATAATTCCAAATGAGAAAAAATAAGGGACAACAACAACAATTATACAATGACAGAATCTACGGAACCTAAGTCCGGATACAATAATCAAGTGGGAAAAGACCGGGGTCGCTATAGAAAATTAAAAATGGAAGTTCAATCCAGAAACCAGTATACCTTAACGATCTATTTGGAAATTAACTAAAAAAGGACGTTGAGTTGAAAAGAAACTTGAATAAAAAAGGAAGTTAAATAAAAATAAAAATGGAAGTTGCAGAAAATTAAAAATGGCAGTTCATTGAAGAAACCACTACACCTTAACGATCTATTAGGAACTTAAATAAAAAAGGAAGTTCAATAGAAAAATAACTTCATAAAAAAAGAAAGTTGAATAAAAATATAAATGGAATTTGCTTAAAATTAAAAATGGAAGTTCATTAAAGAAACCACTATACCTTAACGATCTATTTGGAAATTAAATAAAAAAGGAAGTTTAATAGAAAAGTAAATTGAACCATCTATTTCGAAATTAAATAAAAAATGAAGTTGAATAGAAAAATAACTTGAATAAAAATGGAAGCTGAATAAAAATAAAAATGGAAGTTGCAGAAAATTAAAAATGGAAGTTCATTCAAGAAACCACTATACCTTAACGATCTATTTGGAAATGAAATAAAAATGGAAGTTGAATAGGAAAATAACTTGAATAAAAATGGAAGTTGAATAAAAATAAAAATGGAAGTTGCACAAAATTAAAAATGGAAGTTCATTAAAGAAACCACTATACCTTAACGATCTATTTGAAAATTAAATAAAAAATGAAGTTGAGTAGAAAAGAAACTTGAATGAAAAAGGATGTTAAATAAAAATAAAAACGGAAGTTGCATAAAATTAAAAATAGAAGTTCATTCAAGAAACCACTATACCTTAACGATCTATTAGGAAAATAAATAAAAAAGGACGTTGAATAGAAAAATAACTTGAATGGAAGTTGAATAATAATAAAAACAGAAGTTGCAGAAAATTAAAAATTGAAGTTCATTCAAGAAAACACTATACCTTAATGATCTATTTGGAAATTAAATAAAAAATGAAGGTAATTAGAAAAGTAAATTGAATAAAAATAAAAATGGAAGTTGCAGAAAATTAAAAAGGGAAGTTCAATCCAGAAACCAGTATACCTTAACGATCTATTTGGAAATTAACTAAAAAAGGAAGTTGAGTAGAAAAGAAACTTGAATAAAAAAGGAAGTTAAATAAAAATGAAAATGGAAGTTGCAGAAAATTAAAAATGGAAGTTCATTCAAAAAACCACTATACCTTAACGATCTATTAGGAACTTAAATAAAAAAGGAAGTTGAATATAAAAAATAACTTGATAAAAAATGGAAGTTGAAAAAAAAAATAAATGGAAGTTGCATAAAATTAAAAATGGAAGTTCATTCAAGAAACCACTATACCTTAACGATCTATTTAGAAATTAAATAAAAAAGGAAGTTTAGTAGAAAAGTAAATTGAATAAAAATGGAAGTGGAATAAAAAGAAAAGTGAAAGTTGCATAAAATTAAAAATAGAAGTACAATCCAAAAACCACAATACCTTAACCATCTATTTGGAAATTAAATAAAAAAGGAAGTTGAATAGAAAAATAACTTGAATAAAAATGGAAGCTGATTAAAAATAAAAATGGAAGTTGCAGAAAATTAAAAATGGAAGTTCATTCAAGAAAAAATTATACCTTAACGATCTATTTGGAAATTAAATAAAAATGGAAGTTGAATAGGAAAATAACTTGAATAAAAATGGAAGTTGAATAAAAATAAAAATGGAAGTTGCACAAAATTACAAATGAAAGTTCATTAAAGAAACCACTATACCTTAACGATCTATTTGGAAATTAAATAAAAAAAAGGAACTTTAATAGAAAAGAAAATTAAATAAAAATCAAAGTTGCATAAAATTAAAAATGTAAGTTCAATCCAGAAACCATTATGCCTTAACGATCTATTTGGAAATTAAATAAAAAAGGAAGTTGAATAGAAAAGAAGCTTGAATAAAAAAGGAAGTTAAATAAAAATAAAAATGGAAGTTGCAGAAAATTAAAAATGGAAGTTCATTCAAGAAACCAGTATATCTTAACGACCTATCTGGAAATTAAATAAAAAAGGAAGTTTAATAGAAAAGTAAGTTGAATAGAAATAAAAATGCAAGTTGCAGAAAATTAAAATTGGAAGTTCATTCAAGAAACCACTATACCTTAACGATATATTTGGAAATTAAATAAAAAAGGAAGTTGAGTAGAAAAGAAATTTGAATGAAAAAGGATGTTAAATAAAAATAAAAATGGAAGTTGCAGAAAATTAAAAATAGAAATTCATCCAAGAAACCAATATACCTTAACGATCTATTAGGAAAATAAATAAAAAAGGACGTTGAATAGAAAAATAACTTGAATAAAAATGGAAGTTGAATAATAATAAAAACAGAAGTTGCAGAAAATTAAAAATTGAAGTTCATTCAAGAAACCACTATACCTTAATGATCTGTTTGGAAATTAAATAAAAAAGGAAGGTAATTAGAAAAGTAAATTGAATAAAAATAAAAATGGAAGTTGCAGAAAATTAAAAATGGAAGTTCAATCCAGAAACCAGTATACCTTAACGATCTATTTGGAAATTAACTAAAAAAGGACGTTGAGTTGAAAAGAAACTTGAATAAAAAGGAAGTTAAATAAAAATAAAAATGGAAGTTGCAGAAAATTAAAAATGGCAGTTCATTGAAGAAACCACTACACCTTAACGATCTATTAGGAACTTAAATAAAAAAGGAAGTTCAATAGAAAAATAACTTCATAAAAAATGAAAGTTGAATAAAAATATAAATGGAATTTGCTTAAAATTAAAAATGGAAGTTCATTAAAGAAACCACTATACCTTAACGATCTATTTGGAAATTAAATAAAAAAGGAAGTTTAATAGAAAAGTAAATTGAATAAAAATGGAAGTTGAATAAAAAGAAAAGTGAAAGTTGCATAAAATTAAAAATGGAAGTTCAATCCAGAAACAACTATAGCTTAACCATCTATTTCGAAATTAAATAAAAAATGAAGTTGAATAGAAAAATAACTTGAATAAAAATGGAAGCTGAATAAAAATAAAAATGGAAGTTGCAGAAAATTAAAAATGGAAGTTCATTCAAGAAACCACTATACCTTAACGATCTATTTGGAAATGAGATAAAAATGGAAGTTGAATAGGAAAATAACTTGAATAAAAAAGGAAGTTGAATAAAAAAAAAATGGAAGTTGCACAAAATTAAAAATGGAAGTTCATTAAAGAAACCACTATTTGGAAATTAAATAAAAAATGAAGTTGAGTAGAAAAGAAACTTGAATGAAAAAGGATGTTAAATAAAAATAAAAACGGAAGTTGCATAAAATTAAAAATAGAAGTTCATTCAAGAAACCACTATACCTTAACGATCTATTAGGAAAATAAATAAAAAAGGACGTTGAATAGAAAAATAACTTGAATAAAAATGGAAGTTGAATAATAATAAAAACAGAAGTTGCAGAAAATTAAAAATTGAAGTTCATTCAAGAAACCACTATACCTTAATGATCTGTTTGGAAATTATATAAAAAAGGAAGGTAATTAGAAAAGTAAATTGAATAAAAATAAAAATGGAAGTTGCAGAAAATTAAAAATGGAAGTTCAATCCAGAAACCAGTATACCTTAACGATCTATTTGGAAATTAACTAAAAAAGGACGTTGAGTTGAAAAGAAACTTGAATAAAAAAGGAAGTTAAATAAAAATAAAAATGGAGGTTGCAGAAAATTAAAAATGGCAGTTCATTGATGAAACCACTACACCTTAACGATCTATTAGGAACTTAAATAAAAAAGGAAGTTCAATAGAAAAATAACTTCATAAAAAATGAAAGTTGAATAAAAATATAAATGGAATTTGCTTAAAATTAAAAATGGAAGTTCATTAAAGAAACCACTATACCTTAACGATCTATTTGGAAATTAAATAAAAAAGGAAGTTTAATAGAAAAGTAAATTGAATAAAAATGGAAGTTGAATAAAAAGAAAAGTGAAAGTTGCATAAAATTAAAAATGGAAGTTCAATCCAGAAACAACTATAGCTTAACCATCTATTTCGAAATTAAATAAAAAATGAAGTTGAATAGAAAAATAACTTGAATAAAAATGGAAGCTGAATAAAAATAAAAATGGAAGTTGCAGAAAATTAAAAATGGAAGTTCATTCAAGAAACCACTATACCTTAACGATCTATTTGGAAATGAGATAAAAATGGAAGTTGAATAGGAAAATAACTTGAATAAAAAAGGAAGTTGAATAAAAAAAAAATGGAAGTTGCACAAAATTAAAAATGGAAGTTCATTAAAGAAACCACTATTTGGAAATTAAATAAAAAATGAAGTTGAGTAGAAAAGAAACTTGAATGAAAAAGGATGTTAAATAAAAATAAAAACGGAAGTTGCATAAAATTAAAAATTGAAGTTCATTCAAGAAACCACTATACCTTAACGATCTATTAGGAAAATAAATAAAAAAGGACGTTGAATAGAAAAATAACTTGAATAAAAATGGAAGTTGAATAATAATAAAAACAGAAGTTGCAGAAAATTAAAAATTGAAGTTCATTCAAGAAAACACTATACCTTAATGATCTAATTGGAAATTAAATAAAAAAGGAAGGTAATTAGAAAAGTAAATTGAATAAAAATAAAAATGGAAGTTGCAGAAAATTAAAAATGGAAGTTCAATCCAGAAACCAGTATACCTTAACGATCTATTTGGAAATTAACTAAAAAAGGAAGTTGAGTATAAAAGAAACTTGAATAAAAAAGGAAGTTAAATAAAAATGAAAATGGAAGTTGCAGAAAATTAAAAATGGAAGTTCATTCAAAAAACCACTATACCTTAACGATCTATTAGGAACTTAAATAAAAAAGGAAGTTGAATATAAAAAATAACTTGATAAAAAATGGAAGTTGAATAAAAAAATAAATGGAAGTTGCATAAAATTAAAAATGGAAGTTCAATCAAGAAACCACTATACCTTAACGATCTATTTGGAAATTAAATAAAAAAGGAAGTTTAGTAGAAAAATAAATTGAATAAAAATGGAAGTTGAATAAAAAGAAAAGTGAAAGTTGCAGAAAATTAAAAATAGAAGTACAATCCAAAAACCACAATACATTAACCATCTATTTGGAAATTAAATAAAGAAGGAAGTTGAATAGAAAAATAACTTGAATAAAAATGGAAGCTGATTAAAAATAAAAATGGAAGTTGCAGAAAATTAAAAATGGAAGTTCATTCAAGAAAAAACTATACCTTAATGATCTATTTGGAAATTAAATAAAAATGGAAGTTGAATAGGAAAATAACTTGAATAAAAATGGAAGTTGAATAAAAATAAAAATGGAAGTTGCACAAAATTAGAAATGAAAGTTCATTAAAGAAACCACTATACCTTAACGATCTATTTGGAAATTAAATAAAAAAAGGAACTTTAATAGAAAAGAAAATTAAATAAAAATCAAAGTTGCATAAAATTAAAAATGTAAGTTCAATCCAGAAACCATTATGCCTTAACGATCTATTTGGAAATTAAATAAAAAAGGAAGTTGAATAGAAAAGAAGCTTGAATAAAAAATGAAGTTGAATAGAAATAAAAATAGAAGTTGCAGAAAATTAAAATTGGAAGTTCATTCAAGAAACCACTATACCTTAACGATATATTTGGAAATGAAATAAAGAAGGAAGTTTAATAGAAAAGTAAATTGAATAAAAATGGAAGTTGAATAAAAAAATATGGAAGTTCAATCTAGAAGCCACTATACCTTGACGATCGATTTGGAAATTAAATAAAAAAGGAAGTTGAGTAGAAAAGAAACTTGAATAAAAAAGGAAGTTAAATAAAAATAAAAATGGAAGTTGCAGAAAATTAAAAATGGAAGTTCATTCAAGAAACCAGTATATCTTAACGATCTATCTGGAAATTAAATAAAAAAGGAAGTTTAATAGAAAAGTAAGTTGAATAGAAATAAAAATGCAAGTTGTAGAAAATTAAAATTGGAAGTTCATTCAAGAAACCACTATACCTTAACGATATATTTGGAAATTAAATAAAAAAGGAAGTTTAATAGAAAAGTAAATTGAATAAAAATTGAAGTTGAATAAAAATAAAAATGGAAGTTCAATCCAAAAACCACTATACCTTGACGATCTATTTGGAAATTAAATGAAAAAGGAAGTTGAGTAAAAAAGAAACTTTAATAAAAAAGGAAGTTAAATAAAAATAAAAATGAAAGTTGCAGAAAATTAAAAATGGAAGTTAATTCAGGAAACCACTATACCTTAACGATCTATTTGGAAATTAAATAAAAAAGGAAATTGAATAGAAAAATAACTTGAATAAAAATGGAAGCTGAATAAAAATAAAATTGGAAGTTCCATAAAATTAAAAATGGAAGTTCATTAAAGAAACCACTATACCTTAATGACCTACTTGGAAATTAAATAAAAAAGGAAGTTTAGTAGAAAAGTAAATTGAATAAAAATGGAAGTTGAATAAAAAGAAAAGTGAAAGTTGCATAAAATTAAAAATGGAAGTTCAATCCCGAAACCAGTATACCTTAATGATCTATTTGGAAATTAAATAAAAAAGGAAGCAGAATAGAATAATAACTTGAATAAAAATGGAAGTCGAATAAAAATAAAACTGAAAGTTGCAGAAAATTAAAAATGGAAGTTCATTCAAGAAACCACTATACCTTAATGATCTATTTGGAAATTAAATAAAAAAGGAAGTTTAATAGAAAAGTAAATTGAATAAAAATGGAAGTTGAATAAAAATAGAAATGAAAGTTGCATAAAATTAAAAATGGAAGTTCCATCCAGAAACCACTATACCTTAACGATCTATTTGGAAATTAAATAAAAAGGAAGTTGAATAGAAAAGAAACTTGAATGAAAAAGGAAGTTGAATAAAAATAAAAATGGAAGTTGCGGAAAATTAAAAATGGAAGTTCAATAAAGAAACCACTATACCTTAACGACCTATTTGGAAATTAAATAAAAAAGGAAGTTGAATAGAAATATAACTTGAATAAAAATGGAAGTCGAATAAAAATGAAAATGGAAGTTGCATAAAATTAAAAACGGAAGTTCATTCAAGAAACCACTATACCTGAACTATCTATTTGGGAATTAAATAAAAAGGAAGTTTAATAGAAAAGTAAATTGAAAAAAAAATAGAAGTTGCAGAAAATTAAAAATGGAAGTTCAATCCAGAAACCAGAATACCTTAACGATCTATTTGGAATTTAAATAAAAAAGAAAGTTGAGTAGAAAAGAAACTTGATTGAAACAGGAAGTTAAATAAAAATAAAAATGGAAGTTGCAGAAAATTGAAAATGGAAGTTCATTCAAGAAACCACTATACCTTAACGACCTTTTTGGAAATTAAATAAAAAAGGAAGTTGAATATAAAAATGACTTGAATAAAAATGGAAGTCGAATAAAAATAAAAATGGAAGTTGCATAAAATTAAAAATGGAAGTTCATTCAGGATACCACTATACCTTAACGATCTATTTGGAAATTAAACAGAAAAGGAACTTTAATAGAAAAGAAAATTGAATAAAAATGGAAGTTGAATAAAAATAAAAATGAAAGTTGCATAAAATTAAAAATGGAAGTTCAATCCAGAAATCATTATACCTTAACGATCTATTTGGAAATTAAATAACAAAGGAAGTTGAATAGAAAAATTACTTGAATAAAAATGGAAGTCGAATAAAAATAAAAGTGGAAGTTGCATAAAAGTAAAAATGGAAGTTCATTCAAGAAACCACTATACCTGAACTGTCTGTTTGGAAATTAAATAAAAAATGAAGTTTAATAGAGATGTAAATTGAATAAAAATGGAAATTGAATTAAAACAAAAATGAAAGTTGCATAAAATTAAAAATGGAAGTTCAATCCAGAAACCACTTTACCTTAACGATCTGTTTGGAAATTAAATAAAAAAGGAAGTTTAGTAGAAAAGAAACTTGATTGAAAAAGGAAGTTAAATAACAATAAAAATGGAAGTTGCAGAAAATTAAAAATGGAAGTTCATTCAAGAAACCACTAAACATTAACGATCAATTTGGAAATTAAATAAAAAAGATAGTCGAATACAAAAATAACTTGAACAAAAATGGAAGTCGAATAAAAATAAAAATGGAAGTTGCAGAAAATTAAAAATGAAAGTTCATTCAAGAAACCACTATACCTTAACGATCTATTTTGAAATTAAATAAAAACAGAAGTTTAATAGAAAAGTAAATTGAATAAAAATGGAAATTGAATAAAAATAAAAATGAAGTAGCATAAAATTAACAACGGAAGTTCAATCCAGAAATCACTATACCTTAACGAGCTATTAGGAAATTAAATGAAAAATGAAGTTGAATAGAAAAATAACTTGAATAAAAATGGAAGTTGAATAATAATAAAATCGGAAGTTGCAGAAAATTAAAAATTGAAGTTCATTCAAGGAACCACTATGCCTTAATGATCTATTTGGAAATTAAATAAAAAAGAAAGTTTAATAGAAAAGTAAATTGAATAAAAATGGAAGTTGAATAAAAATAAAAATGGAAGTTGCAGAAAATTAAAAATGGAAGTTCAATCCAGAAACCAGTATGCCTTAACGATCTATTTGGAAATTAAACAAAAAAGGAAGTTGAGTAGAAAAGAAACTTGAATAAAAATGGAAGTTAAATAAAAATAAAAATGGAAGTTGCAGAAAATTAAAAATGGAAGTTCATTCAAGAAACCACTATAACTTAACGATCTATTAGGAACTTAAATAAAAAAGGAAGTTGAATAGAAAAATAACTTGATAAAAAAGGAAAGTTGAATAAAAATATAAATGGAAGTTAAATAAAATTAAAAATGAAAGTTCATTAAAGAAACCACTATACCATAACGATCTATTTGGAAATTAAATTAAAAAAGAAGTTTAATAGAAGAGTAAATTGAATAAAAATGGAAGTTGAATAAAAAGAAAAGTGAAAGTTGCATAAAATTAAAAATGGATGTTCAATCCAGAAACCACTATACCTTAACCATCTATTTGGAAATTAAATGAAAAAGGAATTTGAATAGAAAAATAACATGAATAAAAATGGAAGTTGCAAAAAATTAAAAGTGGAAGTTCATTTAAGAAAACACTATGCCTTAACGATCTATTTGGAAATTAAATAAAAAAGGAAGTTTAATAGAAATGTAAATTGAATAAAAATGGAAGTTGTATAAAAATAAAAATAAAAGTTGCATAAAATTAAAAATGGAAGTTCAATCCAGAAACCACTATACCTTAACGATCTATTTGGAAATTAAATAAAAAAGGAAGTTGAGTAGAATAGAAACTTGATTGAAAAAGAAAGTTAAATAAAAATAAAAATGGAAGTTGCAGAAAATTAAAAATGGAAGTTCATTCAAGAAACCACTATACCTTAACGATATATTTGGAAATTAAATAAAAAAGGAAGTCGAATAGATAAATAACTTGAATAAAAATAGAAGTTGAATAAAAATAAAAATGGAAGTTGCAGAAAGTTAAAAATGGAAGTTCATTCATTAAACCACTATACCTTAGTGATCTATTTGGAAATTAAATAAAAAAGGATGTTTAATAGAAAAGTAAATTGAATAAAAATAGAAGTTGCAGAAAATTAAAAATGGAAGTTTAATCCAGAAACTACTATACCTTAACGATCTATTTGAAAATTAAATAAAAAAAGGAAGTTGAGTAGAAAAGAAATCTGAACAAAAAAGGAAGTTAACTAAAAATAAAAATTGATGTTGGAGAAAATTAAAAATGGAAGTTCATTCAAGAAACCACTATACCTTAATGATCTATTTGGAAATTAAATAAAAAAGGAAGTTGAATAGAAAAGTAAATTGAATAAAAATGGAAGTCGAATGAAAATAAAAATGGAAGTTGCAGAAAATTAAAAATGGAAGTTCATTCAAAAACAAATATACCTTAAAAATCTATTTGGAAATTAAATAGAAAAGGAAGTTTAATAGAAAAGTAAATTGAATAAAAATGGAAGTTGAATAAAAATAAAAATGAAAGTTGCATAAAATTAAAAATGGAAGTTCAATCCAGAAACCACTATACCATAACGATCTATTTGGAAATTTAATAAAAAAGGAAGTTGAATAGAAAAATAACTTGATAAAAAAGGGAAGTTGAATAAAAATATAAATGGAAGTTGTATAAATTAAAAATGGAAGTTCATTCAGGAAACCACTATACCTTAACGATATATTTAGAAATTAAATAAAAAAGGAAGTTTAATAGAAAAGTAAGTTGAATAAAAATGAAAGTTGGATAAAAATAAAAATGGAAGTTCAATCCAGAAACCACTATACCTTGACGATCTATTTGGAAATTAAATAAAAAAGGAAGTTGAGTCGAAAAGAAACTTGAATAAAAAAGGAAGTTAAATAAAAATAAAAACGAAAGTTGCAGAAAATTAAAAATGGAAGTTAATTGAAGAAACCACTATACCCTAACGATCTAGTTGGAAATTAAATAAAAAAGGAAGTTGAATAGAAAAATAACTTGAATAAAAATGGAAGCTGAATAAAAATAAAAATGGAAGTTCCATAAAATTAAAAATGGAAGTTCATTAAATAAACCACCATACCTTAACGATCTATTTGGAAATTAAATAAAAAAGGAATTTTAATAGAAAAGTAAATTGAATAAAAATGGAAGTTGAATAAAAAGAAAAGTGAAAGTAGCATAAAATTGAAAATGGAAGATCAATCCCGAAACCAGTATACCTTAACGATCTATTTGGAAATTAAATTAAAAAGGAAGTTGAATAGAAAAGGAATTTGAATAAAAATGGAAGTCGAATAAAAATAAAAATGGAAGTTGCAGAAAATTAAAAATGGAAGTTCATTCAAGAAACCACTATACCTTAACGATCTATTTGGAAATTAAATAAAAAAGGAAGTTTAATAGAAAAGTAAATTGAATAAAAATGGAAGTTGAATAAAAATAAAAATGAAAGTTGCATAAAATTAAAAATGGACGTTCAATCCAGAAGCCAATATACCTTAACGATCTATTTGGAAATTAAATAAAAAAGGAAGTTGAATAGAAAAATAACTTGAATAAAAATAGAAGCTGAATAAAAATAAAAATGGAAGTTTCATAAAATTGAAAATGGAAGTTCATTAAAGAAACCACTATACCTTAACGATCTATTTGGAAATAAAATAAAAGGAGAATTTTAATAAAAAAGTAAATTGAATAAAAATGGAAGTTGAATAAAAAGAAAAGTGAAAGTTGCAAAAAATTAAAAATGGAAGTTCAATCCAGAAACCAGTATACCATAACTATAGCGATCCCGGATTTACCGTTGTTGTACAGTGATCCGGACATGCGTCCGTGGATGATAGTAATTGATTATTACCTGGTGTACATCCTTTCTTTCTTTGTGTTTGAGTTATAGGATGTGTTGGGCAGGTTTGTTACAGGTTGGTTGAGTTTAGAAACCAAAACTAGTTGCCCAGATTTTGACCCGTCCGCTCGAGCGGGGGATTTGGCGCTCGAGCGGGGAAAACACCCATCCAGTATTTCCTGTGCAGTGTTAGACGCTCGAGCGGGAGGTTTGCCGCTCGAGCGGGATATTGTGAGTGACGCTCGAGCGGGGATTCGAGAGCTCGAGCGGGAACCTGTTGTGTCGAGATGTTAGGAGAGTGCATCCGGCGCTCGAGCGGGTGTTTGGCCGCTCGAGCGGGAGTCTGTGAGTGACGCTCGAGCGGGGTGTTTGACGCTCGAGCGGGGCGACTTTTATATAAATCCGAGGTCTGACTTTTGGATCACTTTTCAAGATCTTTTCTCTCTCCTACTTTTCCAAAAAGCCATTTTCAGAGCTTCTCACTCTAAAATCGGCCCTTCTCTCTTAGATTTGATCTAGTAGGAGTTGTTTGCTCACTTTTGGTCTTTACGAAAGTTGTGTTGATCGTCGAGGGCTACATTTTAATCTGAAAATTTTGGAATTTGGAGCATTTTGGTTTTGGTCTTCATCTCCATTGGAGCTCAAACTTTGAGGTAGGGATATCCTACTCCTCTCTATGGATTTTTGTCTTTAAATTTTAGTATTTTGAGATGTTGGGGTTGGTTTGGTAATTTCGTGAAAGTTTGGGGTTTTATTTATAATAAGCCTAGATGCATGTTTAGCATGGGAAAGTGAAATTAATGTTATAACATTGATGAAAATGGAACCTAAGGGTTGTAATGTTAATTATAGAAAATGCCCTAATTACATTGGCTAATTAGTTTGTAAAATTAATTGTGAGGAATGAGAAATTGAATTGGAAATGTTGAGATTGGAAATATATGGGATTAAGGGTGTAGTTGGATTTTATGTCACTCACCTAGTTGGAAATGTTGATTTTATATCCATTTGTTGCATTTATTTTCTGTATAGAAATAACTGCTTTGGGCTATCGGTGGAGGATAGTCGTGATTGTTGTAGACAATGCATGATGATTAGGCAAACTGTAACTAATCATTGGAATGTGTCATTGAGATTGACGATTGAAAGAATACATTAAATTTATGTATTGTGTGATGATGTGTATAATTGTTGTTTATATGCATTGTGTTGTGTTGGAGGAGATAGGGGATGTACTCCACGGTTTAGGGGAAGATAGGGGATGGACCTCTAAACCGGATGTGTTGGGAGGAGATAGGGGATGGACTCCATAGATAGAGCTCATATGCTTATCTATTAATGTGTTGACAGAGCTCATATGCTTGTCATTGGAAGTGTGATAGCGCTCATATGCATATCTGTGGAAGTGATGATATAGCTTGTATGCTTATCTGTTGTCGTGTGATATAGCTAGTATGCTTTTCTAATATGAAATGGGAAGTGTTTGATATGAGTTAGCATCTCATATGAGTTGTTTGGCCAGGTTCTGAGCCATGGTTGTAATTTGAGAATTGAAAGGAATTGGAAAATGAGTTGTAATATGGACTTGTATGTCATGAAAATGTAAAGTGTGATAAGGGAAAGTATCAGTGTTGACCATCTATCAACTGCTAATCTTTTAGTCATTGTTCATATTTGGTTTAGTATGTTTCTACTGGGCTGTGGCTCACCCTATATGGGAATATCATTTTCAGGTACAGGTAGCATGCCACCTCCAGGGACATAGCTTGGAAGGCTAGAGGCGGACACACTTTTGTCGTTTTATTTTGGTGTATTACATGTAAATTCAAGCCAAGGGCTTAATGTGTAAATGAGTTAGTACTCTTTTGTTGTAACCAAGTGTTAACTTGGAAAGCTGTAAGCCTTTAAGGCATTTGCTTTTGTCGTTAACATGTAATACTTTTTGTAATGAAACTCTGATGAATGGAAGAATGTGGAACTTTTATATGGCAATGTATGTCTTTATTGTTGGGTTTTATGTTATTATTTTGAGGGCGTTACAATAACGATCTATTTGGAAATTAAATGAAAAAGGAATTTTAATAGAAAAGTAAATTGAATAAATATGGAAGTCGAATAAAAATAAAAATGGAAGTTGCAGAAAATTAAAAATGGAAGTTCATTCAACAAACCACTATACCTTAGCGATCTATTTGGAAATTAAATAAAAAAGGATGTTTAATTGAAAAGTAAATTGAATAAAAATGGAAGTTGAATAGAAATAAAAGTAGAAGTTGCAGAAAATTAAAAATGAAAGTTCAATCCAGAAACCACTATACCTTAACGATCTATTTGGAAATTAAATAAAGAAGGAAGTTGAGTAGAAAAGAAACCTGAACAAAGAAGGAAGTTAACTAAAAATAAAAATTGTAGTTGGAGAAAATTAAAAATGGAAGTTTCATTCAAGAAACCACTACACCTTAACGATCTATTGGGAAATTAAATAAAAAAGGAAGTTGAATAGAAAAGTAAATTGAATAAAAGTGGAAGTCAAATAAAAATAAAAATGGAAGTTGCAGAAAATTAAAAATGGAAGTTCATTCAAAAACCAACATAACTTAACGATCTATTTGGAAATTATATAGAAAACGAAGTTTAATAGAAAAATAAATTGAATAAAAATGGAAGTTGAATAAAAATAAAAATGAAAGTTGCATAAAATTAAATATGGAAGATCAATCCAGAAACCACTATACCTTAACGATCTATTTGGAAATTAAATAAAAAAGGAAGTTGAATAGAAAAGAAACTTGAATAAAAAAAGAAGTTGCAGAAAATTAAAATTGGAAGTTCATTCAAGAAACCACTATACCTTAACGATTTATTTGGAAATTAAATAAAAAAGGAAGTTTAATAGAAAAGTAAATTAAATAAAAACGGAAGTTGAATAAAAATAAAAATGGAAGTTCAATCCAGAAACCATTATACCTTGACGATCTATTTGGAAATTAAATAAAAAAGGAAGTTGAGTAGAAAAGAAACATGAATAAAAAAGGGAGTTAAATAAAAATAAAAATGGAAGTTGCAGAAAGTTAAAAATGGAAGTTAATTCAAGAAACCACTATACCTTAACGATCTAGTTGAAAATTAAATAAATAGGAAGTTGAATAGAAAAATAACTAGAATAAAAATGGAAGCTGAATAAAAATAAAAATGGAAGTTCCATAAAATTAAAAATGGAAGTTCATTTAATAAATCACTATACCTTAACGATCTATTTGGAACTTAAATAAAAAAGAAAGTTTAATAGAAAAGTAAATTAAATAAAAATGGAAGTTGAATAAAAAGAAAAGTGAAAGTTGCATAAAATTAAAAATGGAAGTTCAATCCAGAAACCAGTATACCTTGACGATCTATTTGGAAATTTTCTAATAACAGTTTTAGATCTGTCCCTCCTTACCAAGTGGACTATCCAGAATCCAGCCGTCAATCTGTTGACAACCAACCAACCAGAAGACAAATAGAAAATATTCTTCAACAGATACCTTCTAGGCCACCTAGTAGACCACCTAGTGATCCACAAGAAGATCCTATGACATCAGAAATTCAAGGAATCCGTCTTTCTCAAAATCGTATTCCTCATGGTGTTTATACTACACCCCCAGTTCCAACACCATCTCCAGATAGCCCTACAGCCAGTGATATGAATTTCGATATTTAATGGATTTTACACCAGGAAGTGAAAATCGAAAAATAATTAACCAGGAATTCAACCAGAAGCAATACCAAGAATTTAGAGATTGGTATTTTGCCAATCATACTCCTGAACAATTAATAGAATATAAAACTCAATTCTATCAACATCTTGAGTTACATCAGAAAATAATACCTTTTGTTAAATGGTATCAATCTATAACCCAACCTTGCTTAACCGCTATTGAAGATCAGTATAAGGCTTGGACTACTACGTTTTCATTCTGGGCATTGGAATCAAGCTGCTTTAAACTATCCGACCATTAAACAGGAATGTTTAGCCATTGTAAAATGTGTTATGAAATTCCAGGATGATATATTAAACCAGCATTTTATCATCAGAGTTGATTGCTCTGCTGCTAGACAGATATTTAAACAGGATGTTAAAAATCTTGTTTCTAAACAGATATTTGTAAGCTGGCAGGGTTATTTATCCAATTTTGATTTTGATATTGAATATATCAAAGGAGACACTAATTCTTTGCCTGACTTTTTGACCCGTGAATATTTGCAGAAATCAGCAAATGACCAGTAGAGGCCAAAGAGGTCGAGGTCGTGGCCGGGGTTCTAACCCTCGCTATGATCCATCAGAATATCCACCCCTCTCTCGAGGAGGTCAAACCAGTAATCCAACGGCAAGGGATGTTCTCCTAAGGCCGGAAGACCCGTACACTCCTAACAGTCTTTCTGATGAAACGGTCCTCTGGATTGAACCATCAGATGAACAGTGGATGACAGATCCGTGGGAGATTAAACGCCGTTATCTCACCACCCAACAGTCACCCCCTCATTTTGATCAATACAGATATATTTATGAACAGATACTAGTTGAAACTGGCGCTGCAGAAATCAAGCATACTTTGCATGATGCCAATAAAACAGCCAGTCCTATCCAATTCAGTAAAATGGTAATCCGTAATATTATGCCCATTTCTACATGGGGCATTCATCCGCATACTACCCGGGATATTGATCTCCGGAACAAACAGACCAAATACTCTTACTGGGACTATATTGATGCCTTTACTCAGGTATTCTATTACCAGAACCCCATCAAGAACCATTCTTGGTTTATCCGTATTACGTCCGATGTTCTCAAAACCGATGTCCCTTCCTGGTTCCTCGTTTGGTGGGATAAATTCGGACTTTCTCTTGACATTTTACCAGACTCAGTAAGAACAGAATTTGATGAATGGCATGTTGCCTATTCCCGTGCCTATTCATATTTAAATAAAAACAGAGAATTATCAATCAGAAAAGCTCTTCTTTCTGTGTTTTGGGATTAAACTGTTTTAAAATACCACCAAATCCTTCATTGGAAGCATCTGTTTCAACAATTTTCTTCCATTCAGGATTGGGTAAATTTAAACAAGGTAACTGTTGAACTTTAGCTTTAATTTTCTGAACGGCTAAAGTATGTTCTGGAGACCATGGAGGTGGATTCTTTTTTAACCTGGTATACAAGATGTTAGCATCTGCAGATAAATTCTGATAATAGTCACGAATATAATTGAGACTGCCTAAAAATCTCTGTAATTGTTTCTCATGAAGAAACTTATCCGTCCTAGTCACTCCCCGTGGAGTTGTACCGCTTTTTATGTGAATAAAAATGCAGAGTTAGAACGAGGTGTTCCCCGCCTTGTTATTAACTATAAACCGTTAAATGATAAATTAAAATGGATTCTATATCCTATTCCGAACAAAAAGGATCTTTTAGACCGTCTCCAGGATGCTATAATTTTTTCTAAATTTGATCTTAAATCAGGATATTGGCAAGTTGAAATTGCAGAACAGGATCGTTATAAGACAGCCTTTACAGTACCTTTTGGGCATTACGAGTGGAATGTTATGCCATTCGGTCTTAAAAATGCTCCTTCAGAATTCCAGCATATCATGAATGATATTTTTACTGCAATTCTCTGATCACACTCGGCAATTCGTTCGGATATATACTGTTGGGTATAGAGATCTACAGGAGTATTAAGATAATGCTGTTTTTGGGTTTGCCAGAAATCTAAATATGTTAATAACTGTTCTAGTAAGTCAACAAAGGGCATACATATTGAAATACGCTTAGCAAACTTTTATTGAAGAAGTAAAATATTTGTGGAAGTTGCAAAAAATTAAAAATGGAAGTTCATTCAAGAAACCACTATACCTTAACGACCTATTTGGAAATTAAATAAGAAAGGAAGTTTAATAGAAAAGTAAATTGAATAAAAATGGAAATTGAATATAAATAAAAATGAAAGTCGCATAAAATTAAAAATGGAAGTTCAATCTAGAAACCCTTATACCTTAACGATCTATTTGAATATTAAATAAAAAAAGAAGTTGAGTAGAAAAGAAACTTGAATGAAAAAGGAAGTTAAATAAAAATAAAAACGGAAGTTGCAGAAAATTAAAAATGGAAGTTCATTCAAGAAACCACTATACCTTAACGATCTATTTGGAAATTAAATAAAAAAGGAAGTTGAATAGAAAAATGACTTTAATAAAAATGGAAGTCGAATAAAAATAAAAATGGAAGTTGCGTAAAATTAAAAATGGAAGTTCATTCAAGAAACCACTATACCTGAACTATCTATTTGGAAATTAAATAAAAAAGGAAGTTTAATAGAAAAGTAAATAGAATAAAAATGGAAGTTGAATAAAAATAAAAATGGAAGTTGTAGAAAATTAAAAATGGAAGTTCAATCCAGAAACCAGTATACCTTAACGGTCTATTTGGAAATTAAATAAAAAAGAAAGTTAAATAAAAATAAAAATGGAAGTTGCAGAAAATTAAAAATGGAAGTTCATTCAAGAAACCACTATACCTGAACTATCTATTTGGAAATTAAATAAAAAAGGAAGTTTAATAGAAAAGTAAATAGAATAAAAATGGAAGTTAAAGAAAAATAAAAATGGAAGTTGCAGAAAATTAAAAATGGAAGTTCAATCCAGAAACCAGTATACCTTAACGGTCTATTTGGAAATTAAATAAAAAAGAAAGTTAAATAAAAATAAAAATGGAAGTTGTAGAAAATTAAAAATGGAAGTTCATTCAAGAAACCACTATACCTTGACGATCTATTTGGAAATTAAATAAAAAAGGAAGTTGAATAGAAAAATGACTTGAATGAAAATGGAAGTCGAATAAAAATAAAAATGGAAGTTGCATAAAATTAAAATTGGAAGTTCATGCAAGATACCACTATACCTTAATGATCTATTTGAAAATTAAATAAAAAAGGAAGTTTAATAGAAAAGTAAATTGAATAAAAATGGAAGTCGAATAAAAATAAAAATGGAAGTTGCAGAAAATTAAAAATGGAAGTTCATTCAAGAAACCACTATACCTTAACGATCTATTAGGAAATTAAATAAAAAAAGAACTTGAATAGAAAAATAATTTGAATAAAAATAAAAATAGAAGTTGCATAAAATTAAAAATGGAAGTTCATTAAAGAAACAACTATACCTTAACGATCTATTTGGAAATTAAATGAAAAAGGAACTTTAATAGAAAAGAAAATTGAATAAAAATGGAAGTTCAATAAAAATAAAAATGAAAGTTGTGTAAAATTAAAAATGTAAGTTCAATCCAAAAACCATTATACCTTAATGGTCTATTTCGAAATTAAATAAAAGAGGATGTTGAATAGAAAAGAAGTTTGAATAAAAAAAGATGTTGAATAGAAATAAAAATGGAAGTTGCATAAAATTAAAATTGGAAGTTCATTCAAGAAACCACTATACCTTAACGATCTATTTGGAAATTAAATAAAAAAGGAAGTTTAATAGAACAGTAAATTGAATAAAAATGGAAGTTGAATAAAAATAAAAACGGAAGTTCAATCCAGAAACCACTATACCTCGACGATCTATTTGGAAATTAAATAAAAAAGGAAGTTGAGTAGAAAAGAAACTTGAATAAAAAAGGAAGTTGAATAGAAAAATAATTTGAATAAAAATGGAAGCGGGATAAAAATAAAAATGGAAGTTTCAGAATATTAAAAATGGAAGTTCATTAAAGAAACCACTATACCTTATGTAAGAACCCACATTTTATGTCCTCATCATGTTCATGAGCATCGGTATGGTTATGACTTGTTTAGCTTGCATGTGTATGTTGTGATTTGTTTCGCTTGAGTTAAAGTGATCCATGCTTTGTTTTGAAGCCTTGTGATTTGCCTAAGTGTAGTATGCTTGTCTTGTTCCTTCCTTGGTGTGAAACTTAGGCCGCGCCTTGCCTGAGTTATGCTAGCCGATGTTATTCCAAGCCGAGGTCATCCTTAGTCTAGTAGTAGTACCTTGGAACCCCTTGTCGACCTCCGTCCTTGCCTTGATCACATTAGCCGAGATGTTACCTTGCACCCAAGTGATCTCGTCCTGGAAGTGGTATGACCTAGGCCGAGGTGTGGCGCATCTAGGCCAAGATGTGGCACAGCTTAGTCAAGTGTTGTCCTTCCTAGCCGAGGTCATTGTCACCTTAGTTGCCGAAGTCTTTTGTTAGCCGATGTCATCCCTTGCCGGAGTGCCATTCCGTATAGCGTGTTAGATACGCCTTGTTGTTGGCCGATGTCATTGCTTCGTCAGAGAGCCCATACCGCTTTGCTTGTTGAACACCCTTCCACCATGCTTTGTCTGGCCTGTCAGCCACCTTTTCAGGAAGAACCCAACCAGTCGCCGCCACGTGTCTCAACAGAGGGTTAACCCCAGAACCGGGTATAGAAAACTATCATTTAGTATCATAACCTTGTCTTGTAGAGAGAGAAGCTCTAGGAGGAAGAAAGAGTTTTAGAGTAAGGAAGTAGATCTTCAAGCTTGATTCCTAGAGATCGAACCGTTAGATCCGTGTTCTAAGGTTAGATTCTTGATCTGCTCATGATGTTCTCTCTGTTCATGTTATTGCATTGCATGATCGGATATGATTTGTAAGCCATGCATCGTTTTGAAGCTCGATTTTAGAAAGAGAAAATGACATTCATGTGTTCTTCAAGAAAAGTCATGTTTTGATCCGGAAGCTTTTTGCCTAGACTCATGTTTTGTGTTTGTTCTTGCATGATTTTCAACTATTGTCACGCCCTCAAAATAAACCCATAATAACCATAACATTAACATGCATTTATACAAGAAACTGAATCATTTGAGTTATTCATCAGAGTATTCTTATTGAAAGACATCACATGTAACATCCTGCAACATCAAAATAAATGCCCTAAGGGCTTACATCTTTCCAAGCTAACACTTGGACACAAAAAAGATGAGTACTAACTCATTTACAAGTTAAGCCCTAGGCTTGAATGTTTACATGAAATCTCAAAAATAACAAAATAAAACATATAACTAAAGACAAGTCTTCAAAATCCCAAACACCATATCCTTCCAGGCTAAGTCCGTGGAGGTAGCTTATCACCTGAACCTGAAAATGATGTTCCCATAAAGGGTGAGCCACAGCCCAGTAGAAAAATACTAAACCAAATATAAGCATTGATTAAAGCTATAGCATTCAATAGATGGTTAACTAAGATAACCAATTTTACCATTATACAGTCTCATGACACTAATGTCTAAGACACATTTCACTTTCCATTATTATCAACATGGCTCAGAACCTGGCCAAACTTACAACAGTGAAATATATATCATATTCACATTACTTCCAATATCAACAAAACAAATGAGACTCATGCTCATATCAAAACACTTCATACTTCCCATTTGATACACATTTTAGTGCTGTATCAATAATCATGTAAAAACACTTCAATATAATAAGCACACATAAAAATGGTGCTAATGGAGTCCATCCCCTATCTCCTCCCAAACAAAAATCCGGTTTAGAGGTCCATCCCCTATCTTCCCCTAAACCGTGGAGTACATCCCCTATCTCCTCCCACACAAAACAATGTATGCAAATGCAATGCTCAAACAATACACGTATTTTCTGTATTAATGCAATAGTCAAAATTAATGACTTAACCAATGTGATTAGTTTCAGTTATTCCTAATCCACATGCAATGTCTACAACAATCACGACTATCCTCCACCGATAGCCCAAAACAGTTATTTCTAGACTAGAAATAAATATAACAACAATTCACTAGGCGAGTGGTTTAAATTATCCCACCACACCATTTAATCAATGAATTCCTCAATTTCATGAATTTAACCAAATTCCCCAATTTCCTTAAATTAATTATACAAATTAATTAATTAACACAACTAGGGTTTTTCCCAAAATTACCAAAGTATCCCCAACATATCAAATACCAAAACTTAGAACAAAACTTATAGAATGGAGTAGGAAATCCCTACCTTGAAGATCACAACTAAAATAGAGAAGATGGAGATGGTGACCCAAAATCCAAAGTGCTCCGAATCCTCTCTTTTTCAGATTAAAAGAAAGATCTCGCGAAGCTCTACCTTTCTTCCAAAAGAACTAGGGTAGAAGACCACAAGGAATAGATCAAATCTTGGAGAGAAGGTAAGAGTAGAGAGAGAAACTCTCAAGGGGCGGTTTTTTTAAAAGTTAAGAGATGAAAAGTAGGTCAAAAAGTGATCAGAAAAGTGAAATCACGGACTGATATAGTCGACTCTACGCTCGAGCGTAGAAAGCCCCGCTCGAGCGTAAGACACAGAATCATGCTCGAGTGTGAAGAAAGCCGCTCGAGCGTCGATTGCACCCTTTCAGAAGTTTTGCAGGCGCTGCACCCGCTCGAGCGTCAAACACCCCGCTCGAGCGGAGGAGCAAAAACAAGGGATCACGCTCGAGCGTAAAAACTACCGCTCGAGCGGAAGAACTGCAGAGCAAAATACTGGGAGATGGAAAATCCCGCTCGAGCGTCAAAACTCCCGCTCGAGCGGAGAAGCAACAACGAAGGGCCCGCTCGAGCGTTAAAACCTCCGCTCGAGCGTGAAGGCCAAAATCTGGGCATCACCTATTGGCATCAAAATTCAACCAACCTGTACCAGACCCGTCCAACACAACCTATACTTCAAATACATAGAGATTAAAGGACAACAACAACCAATAAATAATGACAGGATCTACGGAGCCTAAGTCCGGATACAATAATCTAAAGAGAAAAGACCGGGGTCGCTATAACTATGGGTACCCAGGTCCATGTTTTCAAACTCGTAACATGAAAATCCCAGATTTGTGATAACGGATTGTAATCGAACATTCATATTTTTCATGTTTTCACACTCATGTTCCTCATGTTCATCAGCAGAGGGAAACCCAGAGTTTCCCGACCTCTTTTCCTTGCATGTGGCGCTCGGGGACACACCTCGGCGAGGAGGTGTGGAACCTCGGCCTGGACCTGGTTGGTGCCCAGCATGTTTTCCGAAACCATTTGTGTACATACGAAACTTGTTGAAGTGCATTCAATAGGCTTTGCCCTGTGTTTGTAGGACTTGGGCTTGTCTCGACCCCGACGTGTGAAGAAACTATGTGAGTGGTATTCTTAATAAAGCTATGTTACACTTGTTTTCATAAATCTCGTCTTGCCTTGTTTTGAAAAGTACTTGATTTAGCATGAATGACTATCCCTACTTGTATATTAAACGCTATCTTGTTTTGATGACATGTCTTGAAAGTCCTTAGCTGCAGGGGACTATAACGCAACTGCACTCTTGTCTTGAAAGTCCTTAGCTGCAGGGGACTATAATGCAACTGCACTCTTGTCTTGAAAGTCCTTAGCTGCAGGGGACTATAATGCAACTGCACTCTTGTCTTGAAAGTCCTTAGTTGCAGGGGACTATAATGCAACTGCACTCTTGTCTTGATATGTCATCGCACTTGTAATATGTAGATGTAATAACATCCAAGGAACTTGAAAGGCCGGCAATGAACTTGATTTCCCTCTTGGTTGTAAAGTATGCTATGTATTGTTTTGAAAGAAATCTTGGATATCAATCATGCAAAACCTTTATTTCTAATATCATTCACTGAGTATCCAAGCTCACCCTCTCTATATATATATGTAGGTGATGAACAAGAAGGCATTGAGGCCTAGACGTGATGCCGATGTGTTTTTGGGTGCATAGCCGACATGTTTTGGATTAGCATTTTTGTACCATCCTGAAGATCATGCTTCTCGGCTTATTTTTCATTTGTACTTGTATATGTCGGCTTGAGAAGCCTTTTGGTCAAGATGTGTTTTGTATTTCATTTCCTTCTTGTATTTAAGTTGAAAGACTTTGTGAAGATGTATGTCATTTCATTAGCCTTAAGTACGGCTCTCATGGACTATTTAGATTCTGTATATGTATATAAATTACTTCCGCACTTGTAAGACCCATATTTTATACTCTGATTGTGTGTGATTCTTGTAAGTTGGCCTTCGGTAATTGCGGATTACTGGCCATCACGGCACCAAACTACTAGGGGCGGTTTGGGGGCGTGACACCTTAACGATCTGTTTCGAAATTAAATAAAAAAGGTAGTTTAATAGTAAAGTAAATTGAAAAAAAATGGAAGTTGAATAAAAAGAAAAATTAAAGTTGCATAAAATTAAAAATGGAAGTTCAATCCAGAAACCAGTATACCTTAATGATCTATTTGAAAATTAAATAAAAAAGGAAGTTGAATAGAAAAATGACTTGAATAAAAATGGAAGTCGAATAAAAATAAAAATGGAATTTGCATAAAATTAAAAATGGAAGTTAATTCAAGAAACCACTATACCTTAACGATCTATTTGGAAATTAAATAAAAAAGGAAGTTTAATAGAAAAGTAAATTGAATTAAAATGGAAGTTGAATAAAAATAAAAATGGAAGTTGCAGAAAATTAAAAATGGAAGTTCATTCAAGAAACCACTATACCTTAACGATCTATTTACAAATTAAATAAAAAAGGAAGTTGAATAGAAAAATAACTTGAATAAAAATCGAAGTTGAATAAAAATAAAAATGGAAGTTGCATAAAATAAAAAATGTAAGTTCATTAAAGAAACCACTATACCTTAACGATCTATTTGGAAATTAAATAAAAAAGGAACTTTAATTGAAAAGAAAATTGAATAAAAATGGAAGTTGAATAAAAATAAAAGTGAAAGTTGCATAAAATTAAAAATGTAAGTCCAATCCAGAAACCATTATACCTTAACGTTCTATTTTGAAATTTAATAAAAAAGGAAGTCGAATAGAAAAGACGCTTGAATAAAAGGTAAAGTTGAATAGAAATAAAAATGGAAGTTGCGGAAAATTAAAATTGGAAGTTCAGTCAAGAAACCACTATACCTTAACGATATATTCAGAAATTAAATAAAAAAGGAAGTATAATAGAAAAGTAAATTGAACAAAAATAGAAATTGAATAAAAATAAAAATGGAAGTTCAATCCAGAAACCACTATACCTTGACGGTCTATTTGGAAATTAAATAAAAAAGGAAGTTGAGTAGAAAAGAAACTTGAATAAAGAAGGAAGTTAAATAAAAATAAAAATGAAAGTTGCAGAAAATTAAAAATTAAAAATGGAAGTTAATTCAAGAAACCACTATACCTTAACCATCTATTTGGAAATTAAATAAAAAATGAAGTTGAATAGAAAAATAACTTGAATGAAAATGGAAGCAGAATAAAAATAAAAATGGAAGTTCACTAAAGAAACCACTATACCTTAACGATCTATTTGGAAATTAAATAAAAAAGGAAGTTTAATAGAAAAGTAAATTGAATAAAAATGGAAGTTGAATAAAAATAAAAATGGAAGTTGCAGAAAATTAAAAATGAAAGTTCAATCCAGAAACCAGTATACCTTAACGATCTATTTGGAAATTAAATAAAAAAGGTAGTTGAGTAGAAAAGAAACTTGACTGAAAAAGGAAGTTAAATAAAAATAAAAATGGAAGTTGCAGAAAATTAAAAATGGAAGTTCATTCAAGAAACCACTATACCTTAACGATCTATTTGGAAATTAAATAAAAAAGAAAGTTGAATAGAAAAATGAGTTGAATAAAAATGGAAGTCGAATAAAAATAAAAATGGAAGTTGCATAAAATTAAAATTGGAAGTTCATTCAAGATACCACTATACCTTAACGATCTATTTGGAAATTAAATAAAAAAGGAAGTTTACTAGAAAAGTAAAATGAATAAAAATGAAAGTTGAATAAAAATAAAAATGAAAGTTGCAGAAAATTAAACATAGAAGTTCATTCATGAAACCATTATACTTAACGATCTATTAGGAAATTAAACAAAAAAGGAAGTGGAATAGAAAAATAACTTGAATAAAAATGGAAGTTGAATAAAAATAAATATGGAAGTTGCATAAAATTAAAAATGGAAGTTCATTAAAGAAACCACTATACCTTAACTATCTATTTGGAAATTAAATAAAAAAGGAACTTTAATAGAAAGAAAAATGAATAAAAATGGAAGTTGAATAAAAATAAAAGCGAAAGGTGCATAAAATTGAAAATGTAAGTTCAATCCAGAAACCATTATACCTTAACGATCTATTTGGAAATTAAATAAAAAAGGAAGTTGAATAGAAAAGAAGCTTGAATAAAGAAAGAAGTAGACCAGAAATAAAAATGGAAGTTGCAGAAAATTAAAATTGGAAGTTCATTCAAGAAACCACTATACCTTAACGATATATTTGGAAATTAAATAAAAAAGGAAGTTTAATAGAAAAGTAAATTGAATGAAAATGGAAGTTGAATAAAAATAAAAATGGAAATTCAATCTAGAAACCACTATACCTTGACGATCTATTTGGAAATTGAATAAAAAAGGAAGTTGAGTAGAAAAGAAACTAGAATTAAAAAGGATGTCAAATAAAAATAGGATTGGAAGTTGCGGAAAATTAAAAATGGAAGTTAATTCAAAAAACCACTATACCTTAACCATCTATTTGGAAATTAAACAAAAAAGGAAGTTGAATTGAAAAATAACTTGAATAAAAATGGAAGTTGAATAAAATAAATATGGAAGTTGCATAAAATTAAAAATGTAAGTTCATTAAAGAAACCACTATACCTTAACGATCTATTTGGAAATTAAATAAAAAAGAACTTTAATAGAAAAGAAAATTGAATAAAAATGGAAGTTGAATAAAAATAAAAATGAAAGTTGCATAAAATTGAAAATGTAAGTTCAATCCAGAAGCCATTATACCTTAACGATTTATTTGGAAATTAAATAAAAAAGGAAGTTGAATAGAAAAGAAGCTTGAATAAAAAAGAAGTTGAATAGAAATAAAAATGGAAGTTGCAGAAAATTAAAATTGGAAGTTCATTCAAGAAACCACTATACCTTAACGATATATTTGGAAATTAAATAAAAAAGGAAGTTTAATAGAAAAGTAAATTGAATGAAAATGGAAGTTGAATAAAAATAAAAATGGAAGTTCAATCCAGAAACCATTATACCTCGACGATCTATTTGGAAATTAAATAAAAAAGGAAGTTGAGTATAAAAGAAACTTGAATAAAAATGGAAGTTAACTAAAAATAAAAATGGAAGTTGCGGAAAATTAAAAATGGAAGTTAATTCAACAAACCACAATACCTTAACCATCTATTTGGAAATTAAATAAAAAAGGATGTAGAATAGAAAAATAACTTGAATAAAAATGGAAGCTGAATAAAAATAAAAATGGAAGTTCCATAAAATTAAAATTGGAAGTTCATTCAAGATACCACTATACCTTAACGATCTATTTGGAAATTAAATAAAAAAGGAAGCTTAATAGAAAAGTAAATTGAAAAAAATTGGAAGTTGAATAAAAATAAAAATGAAAGTCGCAGAAAATTAAAATTGGAAGTTCATTCAAGAAACCACTATACCTTAACGATCTATTAGGAAATTAAATAAAAAAGGAAGTTTAATAGAAAAATAACTTGAATAAAAATGGAAGTTGAATAAAAATAAATATGGAAGTTGCATAAAATTAAAAATGTAAGTTCATTAAAGAAACCACTATACATTAACGATCTATTTGGAAATTAAAAAAAAAAGGAACTTTAATAGAAAAGAAAATTGAATAAAAATGGAAGTTGAATAAAAATAAAAATGAAAGTTGCATAAAATTGAAAATGTAAGTTCAATCCAGAAACCATTATACCTTAACGATTTATTTGGAAATTAAATAAAAAAGGAAGTTGAATAGAAAAGAAGCTTGAATAAAAAAGAAGTTGAATAGAAATAAAAATGGAAGTTGCCGAAAATTAAAATTGGAAGTTCATTCAAGAAACAACTATACCTTAACGATATATTTGGAAATTAAATAAAAAAGGAAGTTTAATAGAAAAGTAAATTGAATGAAAATGGAAGTTGAATAAAAATAAAAATGGAAGTTCAATCCAGAAACCACTATACCTCGACGATCTATTTGGAAATTAAATAAAAAAAGAAGTTGAGTATAAAAGAAACTTGAATAAAAAAGGAAGTTAAATAAAAATAAAAATGAAAGTTGCGGAAAATTAAAAATGGAAGTTAATTCAACAAACCACTACGCCTTAACCATCAATTTGGAAATTAAATAAAAAAGGATGTAGAATAGAAAAATAACTTGAATAAAAATGGAAGCTGAATAAAAATAAAAAAGGAAGTTCCATAAAATTAAAATTGGAAGTTCATTCAAGATACCACTATACCTTAACGATCTATTTGGAAATTAAACAAAAAAGGAAGCTTAACAGAAAAGTAAATTGAATCAAATTGGAAGTTGAATCAAAATAAAAATGAAAGTTGCAGAAAATTAAAAATGGAAGTTCATTCAAGAAACCACTATACCTTAACGATCTATTAGGAAATTAAATAAAAAATGAAGTTTAATAGAAAAATAACTTGAATAAAAATGGATGTTGAATAAAAAAAAATATGAAAGTTGCATAAAATTAAAATTGGAAGTTCATTCAAGAAACCACTATATCTTAACGATATATTTGGAAATTAAATAAAAAATGAAGTTTAATAGAAAAGTAAATTGAATGAAAATGGAAGTTGAATAAAAATAAAAATGGAAGTTCAATCCAGAAACCACTATACCTCGACGATCTATTTGGAAATTAAATAAAAAAGGAACTTTAATAGAAAAGAAAATTGAATAAAAATGGAAGTTGAATAAAAATAAAAATGAAAGTTGCATAAAATTGAAAATTTAAGTTCAACCCAGAAACCATTATACCTTAACGATTTATTTGGAAATTAAATAAAAAAGGAAGTTGAATAGAAAAGAAGCTTGAATGAAAAAGAAGTTGAATAGAAATAAAAATGGAAGTTGCAGAAAATTAAAATTGGAAGTTCATTCAAGAAACCACTATACCTTAACGATATATTTGGAAATTAAATGAAAAAGGAAGTTTAATAGAAAAGTAAAATGAATGAAAATGGAAGTTAAATAAAAATAAAAATGGAAGTTCAATCCAGAAAACACTATGCCTCGACGATCTATTTGGAAATTAAATAAAAAAGGAAGTTGAGTATAAAAGAAACTTGAATAAACAAGGAAGTTAAATAAAAATAAAAATGGAAGTTGCGGAAAATTAAAATTGGAAGTTAATTCAACAAACCACTATACCTTAACCATCTATTTGGAAATTAAATTAAAAAGGATGTAGAATAGAAAAATAACTTGAATAAAAATGGAAGCTGAATAAAAATAAAAATTGAAGTTCCATAAAATTAAAATTGAAAGTTCATTCAAGATACCACTATACCTTAACGATCTATTTGGAAATTAAATAAAAAAGGAAGCTTGATAGCAAAGTAGATTGAATAAAAATGGAAATTAAATAAAAATAAAAATGAAAGTTGCAGAAAATTAAAAATGGAAGTTCACTCAAGAAAACACTATACCTTAACGTTCCATTAGGAAATTAAGTAAAAAAGGAAGTTGAATAGAAAAATAACTTGAATAAAAATGGAAGTTGAATAAAAATAAATATGGAAGTTGCATAAAATTAAAAATGGAAGTTCATTAAAGAAACCACTATACCTTAACGATCTATTTGGAAATTAAATAAAAAAGGAACTTTAATAGAAAAGAAAATTGAATAAAAATGGAAGTTGAATAAAACTAAAAATGAAAGTTGCATAAAATTGGAAATGTAAGTTCAATCCAGAAACCATTATACCTTAACGATTTGTTTGGAAATTAAATAAAAAAGGAAGATGAATAGAAAAGTAGCTTGAATAAAAAAAGAAGTTGAATAGAAATAAAAATGGAAGTTGCTGAAAATTAAAATTGGAAAGTCATTAAAGAAACCACTATACCTTAACGATATATTTGGAAATTACATAAAAAAGGAAGTTTAATAGAAAAGTAAATTGAATGAAAATGGAAGTTGAATAAAAATAAAAATGGAAGTTCAATCCAGAAACTACTATACCTCGACGAACTATATGGAAATTAAATAAAAAAGGAAGTTGAGTATAAAATAAACTTGAATGAAAAAGGAAGTTAAATAAAAATAAAAATGGAAGTTGCAGAAAATTAAAAATGAAAGTTAATTCAAGAAACCACTATACCTTAACCATCTATTTGGAAATTAAATAAAAAAGAAAGTTGAATAGAGAAATAACATCAATAAAAATGGAAGCTGAATAAAAATAAAAATGGAAGTTCCATAAAATTAAAAATGGAAGTTCATTAAAGAAACCACTATACCTTAACGATCTATTTGGAAATTAAATAAAAAAGGAAGTTTAATAGAATAGTAAATTGAATAAAAATGGAAGTTGAATAAAAATAAAAATGGAAGTCGCAGAAAATCAAAAATAGAAGCTCAATCTAGAAACCAGTAAACCTTAACGATCTATTTGGAAATTAAATAAAAAAGGAAGTTGAGTAGAAAAGAAACTTGATTGGAAAAGGAAGTTAAATAAAAATAAAAATGGAAGTTGCAGAAAATTAAAAATGGAAGTTCATTCTAGAAACCACTGTACCGTAACGATCTATTTGGAAATTAAATAAAAAAGAAAGTTGAATAGAAAAATGAATTGAATAAAAATGGAAGTCGAATAAAAATAAAATTGGAAGTTGCATAAAATTAAAAATGGAAGTTCATTCAAGTTGCCACTATAACTTCACGATTTATATGGAAATTAAATAAAAAAGGAAGTTTAATAGTAAAAGAAATTGAATAAAAATGGAACTAGAATAAAAATAAAAATGGAAGTTGCAGAAAATTAAAAATTGAAGTTCATTTAAGAAACCACTATACCATAACGATCTATTAGGAAATTAAATAAAAAAGGAAGTTTAATAGAAAAGTAAATTGAATAAAAATGGAAATTGAATAAAAATAAAAATGGAAGTTCAATCCAGAAACCACTATACCTTGATGATCTATTTGGAAATTAAATAAAAAAGGAAGTTGAGTAGAAAAGAAACTTGAATAAAAAAGGAAGTGAAATAAAAATAAAAGTGGAAGTTGCAGAAAATTAAACATGGAAGTTAATTCAAGAAACCACTATACCTTAACGATATATTTGAAAATTAAATAAAAATGGAAGTTGAATAGAAAAATAGCTTGAATAAAAATGGAAACTGAAAAAAAGTAAAAATTGATGTTCCATAAAATTAAAAATGGAAGTTCATTAAGGAAACCACTACACCACAACGATCAAATTGGAAATTAAAAAAAAAAGGAATTTGAATAGAAAAGAAATTTGCAAAAAAAAGGAAGTTAAATAAAAATAAAAAAGGAAGTTGTAGAAAATTAAAAATGAAAGTTAATTCATGAAACCACAATACCTCAACCATCTATTTGGAAATTAAATAAAAAAAAGATGTTGAATAGAAAAGTATATTGAATAAAAATAGAAGTTAAATAAAAATAAAAATGGAAGTTCAATCCAGAAACCACTATACCTTGGCGATCTATTTGTAAATTAAATAAAAAAGGAAGTTGAGTAGAAAAGAAAATTGAATAAAAAAGGAAGTGAAATAAAAATAAAAATGGAAGTTGCAGAAAATTAAAAATGGAAGTTAATTCAAGAAACCACTATACCATAACGATATATTTGGAAATTAAATAAAAAAGGAAGTTGAATAGAAAAATAAGAAGAATAAAAATGGAAGCTGAATAAAAATAAAAATGGAAGTTCCATAAAATTAAAAATGGAATTTCATTAAAAAAAACCACAATACCTCAACGACCTATTTGGAAATTACATAAAAAAGGAAGTTGAATAGAAAAGAAACTTGAATAAAAAAGGAAGTTAAATAAAAATAAAAATGGAAGTTGCAGAAAATTAAAAAAGGAAGTTAATTCAAGAAACCACTATACCATAAGCATCTATTCGGAAATTAAATAAAAATGGAAGTTGAATAGAAAAGTAAA
Source organism: Camellia sinensis (assembly GCF_055761805.1). NCBI lineage: Eukaryota > Viridiplantae > Streptophyta > Magnoliopsida > Ericales > Theaceae > Camellia > Camellia sinensis. Next base: position 6,068,673 of record NC_138962.1, on the reverse strand, counting down.
TTGACAAAAAATGGAGGTTGAATAAAAATAAAAATAGAAGTTCAATCCAGAAACCACTATTCCTTGACGATCTATTCGGAAATTAAATAAAAAAGGAAGTTGAGTAGAAAAGAAACTTGAATAAAAAAGGAACTGAAATAAAAATAAAAATGGAAGTTGGAGAAAATTAAAAATGGAAGTTAATTCAAGAAACCACTATACCTTAACGATATATTTGGAAATTAAATAAAAAAGGAAGTTGAATAGAAAAATAGCTAGAATAAAAATGGAAGCTGAATAAAAATAAAAATGGAAGTTCCAAAAAATTAAAAATGGAAGTTCATTAAAGAAACCACTATACCTCAATGATCTATTTGGAAATTAAATAAAAAATGAAGTTGGATAGAAAAGAAAAATTGAATAAAAATGGAAGTTGAATAAAAATAAAAATGAAAGTTGCATAAAAGTAAAAAAGTAAGTTCAATCCAGAAACGATAATACCTTAACGATCTATTTGGAAATTAAATAAAAAAGGAAGTTGAGTAGAAAAGAAACTTGAATGAAAAAGGAAGTGAAATAAAAATAAAAATGGAAGTTGCAGAAAATTAAAAATGGAAGTTAATTCATGAAACCACTATACCTTAATGATATATTTGGAAATTAAATAAAAAAGGAAGTTGAATAGAAAAATAGCTAGAATAAAAATGGAAGCTGAATAAAAATAAAAATGGAAGTTCCATAAAATTAAAAATGGAAGTTCATTAAAGAAACCACTATACCTCAACAATATATTTGGAAATTACATAAAAAAGGAAGTTGAATGGAAAAGAAACTTGAATAAAAAAGGAAGTTAAATAAAAATAAAAATGGAAGTTGCAGAAAATAAAAAATGAAAGTTAATTCAAGAAACCACTATACCTTAACCATCTATTCGGAAATTAAATAAAAAGGAAGTTGAATAGAAAAGTAAATTGACTTAAACTGGAAGTTAAAAATAAAAATAGAACTTCAATCCAGAAACCACAATACCTTGACGATCTATTTCGAAATTAAATAAAAAAGGAAGTTGAGTAGAAAAGAAACTTGAATAAAAAAGGAAGTGAAATAAAAATAAAAATGGAAGTTGCAGAAAATTAAAAATGGAAGTTAATTCAAGAAACCACTATATCTTAACGATATATTTGGAAATTAAATAAAAAAGGAAGTTGAATAGAAAAATAGCTAGAATAAAAATGGAAGCTGAATAAAAATAAAAAAGGAAGTTCCATAAATTTAAAAATGGAAGTTCATTAAAGAAACCACTATACCTCAACGATCTATTTGGAAATTAAATAAAAAAGGAAGTTGAATAGAAAAGAAAAATGAATAAAAATGGAAGTTGAATAAAAATAAAAATGATAGTTGCATAAAATTAAAAATGTAAGTTCAATCCAGAAACCATTATACCTTAACGATCTATTTGGATATTAAATAAAAAAGGAAGTTGAGTAGAAAAGAAACTTGATTAAAAAAGGAAGTTAAATAAAAATAAAAATGGAAGTTGCAGAAAATTAAAAATGGAAGTTAATTCAAGAAACCACTATATCTTAACGATATATTTGGAAATTAAATAAAAAAGGAAGTTGAATAGAAAAATAGCTAGAATAAAAATGGAAGCTGAATAAAAATAAAAAAGGAAGTTCCATAAATTTAAAAATGGAAGTTCATTAAAGAAACCACTATACCTCAACGATCTATTTGGAAATTAAATAAAAAAGGAAGTTGAATAGAAAAGAAAAATGAATAAAAATGGAAGTTGAATAAAAATAAAAATGATAGTTGCATAAAATTAAAAATGTAAGTTCAATCCAGAAACCATTATACCTTAACGATCTATTTGGATATTAAATAAAAAAGGAAGTTGAGTAGAAAAGAAACTTGATTAAAAAAGGAAGTTAAATAAAAATAAAAATGGAAGTTGCAGAAAATTAAAAATGGAAGTTAATTCAAGAAACCACTATACCTTAATCATCTATTTGGAAATTAAATAAAAAAGGAACTTGAATAGAAAATAACATGAACAAAAATGGAAGATGAATAAAAATAAAAATGAAATTTCCATAAAATTAAAAATGGAAATTCATTAAAGAAACAACTATACCTCAACGATCTATTTGAAAATTAAGTAAAAAAAGGAAGTTGGATAGAAAAGAAAAATGAATAAAAATGGAAGTTGACTAAAAATAAAAATGAAAGTTGCATAAAATTAAAAATGTAAGTTTAATCCAGAAACCATTATACCTTAACGATCTATTTGGAAATTAAATAAAAAAGGAAGTTGAGTAGAAAAGAAACTTGAATAAAAAAGGAAGTGAGATAAAAATAAAAATGGAAGTTGCAAAAAATTAAAAATGGAAGTTAATTCATGAAACCACTATACATTAATGATATATTTGGAAATTAAATAAAAAAGAAAGTTGAATAGAAAAATAGCTAGAATAAAAATGGAAGCTGAATAAAAATAAAATGGAAGTTCCATAAAATTAAAAATGGAAGTTCATTAAAGAAACCACTATACCTCAACGATCTATTTGGAAATTAAATAAAAAAGGAAGTTGAATAGAAAAGAAGCTTGAATAAAAAAGGAAGTTAAATAAAAATAAAAATGGAAGTTGCAGAAAATTAAAAATGGAAGTTAATTCAAGAAACCACTATACCTTAACCATCTATTCGGAAATTAAATAAAAAAGGAAGTTGAATAGAAAAGTAAATTGACTTAAAATGGAAGTTGAATAAAAATAAAAATAGAAGTTCAATCCAGAAACCACTATACCTTGAAGATCTATTTGGAAATTAAATAAAAAAGGAAGTGAAATAAAAATAAAAATGGAAGTTGCAGAAAATAAAAAATGGAAGTTAATTCAAGAAACCACTATACCTTAACGATATATTTGGAAATTAAATAAAAAAGGAAGTTGAATAGAAAAATAGCTAGAATAAAAATGGAAGCTGAACAAAAATAAAAAAGGAAGTTCCATAAAATTAAAAATGGAAGTTCATTAAAGAAACCACTATACCTCAACGATCTATTTGTAAATTAAATAAAAAAGGAAGTTGAATAGAAAAGAAAAATGAATAAAAATGGAAGTGGAATAAAAATAAAAATGAAAGTTGCATAAAATTAAAAATGTAAGTTCAATCCAGAAACCATTATACCTTAACGATCTATTTGGAAATTAAATAAAAAAGAAATTTGAGTAGAAAAGAAACTGGAATAAAAAAGGAAGCTGTAGCACTTGAGCCCTTTAAAGCTTTTGGTAAATGTATTTGAACCCTTTATTTTATTTTGGGAATCTTTGGTGTTGTTGTACCTCAGTTTTGGAGGTGTGCAAATTGATTTAAACTTGTTGGGATTGCTCGTTCACGCTCGTTCGCGTTGAAAAGTTGTTTGGAAACTTGAAAATCATGTTCTGGGGTTGACACCGGTCTTAGCGGTGTCAACACCTTCTCTTTTGCTTGCCATAAGGGTCGACACCAAAGCTGGGAAGGGTCGACCCTTGTTCTGAATTCGTTCACTGCATTTTGGTGTCGACACCAGCCTTGGTGGTGTCGACACCTTCTCTTTTGGTTGGCCGCAAGGGTCGACACCAAAGCTGGGAAGGGTCGACCCTTGTTCTGAATTTGCCCACTGCATTATGGTGTCGACACCAGCCTAGGGAAGGGTCGACACCTGCAGTGCAGTCACACTTAGTGTTCCAGATTTCTTCGTTGGTGTCGACACCTGTGTTGTGAAGGGTCGACACCTGCGACTTTTTCCCAGATTTTTTCTCACGGTTTGGACCTACTTTTTGGGGATATTTTGACTAGATATTTTGAGTTGACTTTGGGGCTTATATCTATTTTTGACCTAGTACTATATAAAGGCCCTCACTTAACCTTTTCTTTCACTTTTTCTTCCCTTTCCTCTCTCTAAACCGTGAAACACCTTCTCTCTCTCTCTCTCAAAGGGCACTTTTTACTCAAAGATCCTTAGATCTACTTGTTTGGAGACCTCTACTCACCTTGCTCCTTTGAGATAAAGTGTAGAGCTTGTCGAGGGCTTCATTTTGATCGGAGCAAAGCTTGGTTTCTCCTCCGTTGACTTTTGGGTTTTCTTCCTCCTTCCCCTTCTAAACTTGAGGTAGGGATTTCCTACTCCATTCTATAAGTTTTGTTCTAAGTTTTGGTATTTTGATATGTTGGGGATACTTTGGTAATTTTGGAAAAACCCCTAGTTGTTATAATAAATTAATTTATATAATTAATTTAGGAAAAATTGGGGAATTTAGTTGAATTCATGGAATTAATGAATTTATTGATTAAATGGAGTAGTAGGTTAGTTTAATCACTCACCTATGGAAAATGTTGGAATTACGTTAGTTGATACATTTATTTCCTGTTTAGAAATAACTGTTTTGGGCTATCGGTGGAGGATAGTCGTGATTGTTGTAGACATTGCATGTGAATTAGGAAAAACTGAAACTAATCACATTGGTTAAGTCATTGATTTAGACTGTTGAATTAATACAGAAAATACATGTATTGATTGTGTGTTGTATATGACGAGTGTTTAATACATTGTATATGCATTTTTGTTTGGGAGGAGATAGGGGATGTACTCCACGGTTTAGGGGAAGATAGGGGATGGACCTCTAAACCGGATTTTGTTTGGGAGGAGATAGGGGATGGACTCCATTAGCATCACTTTTATGTGTGCTTATTTATATAGAAGTGTTTTATTGATACAGCACTAAAATATGTATCAAACTGGAAGTATGAAGTGTTTTGATTTGAGCTTGAGTCTCATTTGTTTGTTGACATTGGAAGAATGTGAATATGATATATATATAATTCACTATTGTAAGTTTGGCCAGGTTCTGAGCCATATTGATAATGTTGGAAAGTGAAACGTGTCGTTGACAATAGTGTCATGAGATTGGATAATGATGTAATTGATTATCTTGGTTAACCATCGATTGAATGCTATTGCTTTATTCAATGCTTATATTTGGTTTAGCATATTTCTACTGGGCTGTGGCTCACCCTTTATGGGAACATCATTTTCAGGTTCAGGTGATAAGCTACCTCCAAGGACTTAGCTTGGAATGACTTGGATTTTGAAGACTATTTTCAGTTGTTTGCTTTTATTTGTTATTACATGTAAACACTCAAGCCAAGGGCTTAACTTGTAGTTGAGTTAGTACTCATATTTTGTGTCCAAGTGTTGGCTTGGAAAGATGTAAGCCCGTAGGGCATTTACTTGATGTTACGTGTAATGCTTTTCAATAAGAATACTCTGATGAATGGTACAATGGTTGGTTTTCTTTTATTAATGCATGTTAATGTTATATATATTATGGGTTTATTTTGAGGGCGTTACAACTTGGTATCAGAGCGTACCAGGTTTGAAAACTTTGGGTACGTGGGAAGTGATTAGTATCACAATGGGTTCGTCTCGTTTTATAGAGACTTAGCGTAATGTTATATGCTTATGTGATAACATGTTTATGTGATTATGTGGGTATGGAATGTAGTTTCTAGGATGTTGATTGGCCCCTTGAGTTTCTAGTAGTCTTGTTGGAAAGGCACTTGATCACTGCTGCTTCCAACCGGAACTATAGTAACGCATTGGGACTATCATTATCCGGGAATGAAGTTCGTAGGTGCTTATGTGATTATGTGCTTACGTGGAATGAATTATTGTTGTCCAATGCATTAGGACGCGAGTGTTTAGTTTCGGCACATTTATTAATGTGCTAACGTCTTTGTTTCCTTTATTAGGATGTCAGGACGAGGACGAGGACGCAGTAGGCGTGGTAGGCCGGGTAGACAGGAGGTGCCTGTGCCAGAGGAGATTCCGGTAGTACAGGAGGGAGTTGGCCAGGCCAATGTGGCCGAGCCAGTAGGCCAGCAGGCTATGGGCGCTCTAGCCCGAGAGATAGCAGGGGCATTCAGGGAGTCAGTAGGCATTCTCAGAGCTGAGAATCAAGCTCAGGTTGTTGTTGCGGATGCAGGACCTTCCTTTCTGAAGAGGGAGTTCTTCCGGTCTAATCCGGAGGAATTTGTGGGTGATCCTAAAGAGCCGCTTAAGGCAGATGAATGGCTCGAACAGACAACGAAGACGTTTGAGATCCTTGGCATCGAAGACGAGGGGTTGAAAGTGACCTTGGCATCTTTCCAGTTGAAGGGGGATGCGGGTCAATGGTGGAAGTTCACTAAGTGTCGTATAGGAGGTACTTGGGAGGCTTTTGTGAATGCTTTCCAGGAGAGGTTCTTATCTCCAGCAGTCAGGGAGAAGCTGAGAGACCAGTTTTGTCAGCTTAAGCAAGCGAGTTCTTCAGTGGCTGAGTTTGAGGCTACATTTACTAGCTTGTCCAGGTTTGCACCTGAGTTGGTGGCGTCTGAGGAACGCCGCTGTATTGAGTTTGAGAAGAAGTTGAGGCGTGGACTCAAGCTGCGAGTTGGGGGAACTATGATTCGGGATTATGGGCGTATGGTTGATGCTGCAGCCCATATGGAGATCATGATGCAGGAGGAGGAGGAAGGGCAGAAGGGCTTCAAGAGGAGTCAGGATGGTCAGAATGATGGTAGGAGACAGAAGGGTTTTAATCCTCAGCAGTCTCAGAGTAGCTTTTCTAGATCGACTTTTCCTGTGCCGAGTGCTAGTTCGGGGAGAGGCAGTCAGGGAGACATTACCTGTTTCAAGTGTGGCCAACTGGGCCACAAGTCTCCAGTTTGTCCTCAGAGGGGAGGAGTGCAGAGAGCAGCATCATCTTCGGCTCGATCTCAGAGCCAGAGTCAGGGTAGAGGCCAGCCACTCTCGTGTTCTCAGTGTGGACAGCCGGGGCATATGAAGAGGTATTGCCCGCAGTTGGGTGGCACACCTGGTGCATCTGGTTTGAGGCCGATTCAGGGTCAGCAGCCAGCTCAGTCGGGTCAGGCCTCGAGGGCCAATCGGGGGGCTTCATCGTCCCAGTCGGTGCAGCAATCTTATGCTCCTAGGGGTGAGCAGGTTGATCAGAGGTCGTCTGGGCGCGTGTATGCTGTTACCGCGCATGATCTTGTGCGGGCACTATCAGTTGTGAGAGGTACCTTCTTGTTTTGCAACTCGGTTGCTAATGTTTTAATTGATACAGGAGCATCTCATTCCTTTGTGTCTGCTACATTTGCATCTGTTTTGGAGTTGGAGTTAGCACAGTTAGCATCTCCTATTTGCGTAGTGTCACCTCTTGGGGGTGAATTGATTTTGAAACAAGGCGTTAAGGGTTGTGATATAGAGGTTGATTATCATAGAATCCCATTTTCCTTTGTAGTTATGCCTATGAGGGGTTTCGATGTTATTTTGGGTATGGACTGGTTATCATCATATTGGGCTGTTATTGATTGCTACCGCCAGAGGGTCACTTGTTGTACCGTGAGCGGAGAGTATTTTCATTTTCTGGGGGACCAGGTTGGTAATGTGTTGCCACCGGGGTATGTTCCGCGAGGACGGAGTGAGCTTAGTGGTCTACTTGCTAACCATTCAATTAGTGAGGATGATGAGTCTCAGATTGTGTTGCCAAGGGTGGTTTGCGAGTACTCGGACGTTTTTCCCGAGGATCTTGTTGGTTTGCCACCGCATCGGGAGATTGAGTTCTATATTGACCTAGTGCCTGGCACGGCGCCGATTTCTATGGCACCTTATCGTTTTGCCCCAGCGGAGTTAGTTGAGTTGAAGATTCAGCTCCAGGAGTTGCTAGATAAGGGCCATATACGTCCTAGTGTTTCGCCATGGGGAGCACCGGCCCTCTTTGTTAAAAAGAAAGGTGGTGCTTTGAGACTTTGTATAGATTACCGGAAATTGAATCGGGCTACGGTTAAGAATAAGTACCCTATGCCTCGTATAGATGATCTGTTCGATCAGTTGAAGGGTTTCCGTTGTTTCTCGAAGATAGACTTGAGATCGGGTTATCATCAGTTGAGAGTCAGGGAGGAGGATATTCCGAAGACGGCATTCCGTACACGGTATGGCCACTATGAGTTTCTGGTGATGCCATTCGGGCTCACCAATGCACCGGCAGTTTTTATGGATTTAATGAACCGGATATTCCGGGAGTTTTTAGATAGTTTTGTGGTCGTCTTCGTGGACGACATCCTTATTTATTCACCTTCTGAGGAGAAGCACAAGGAACACTTAAGAGTGGTGCTTGAGTTACTTAGAGCCCATAAGCTTTATGCTAAGTTTGGGAAGTGTGAGTTCTGGCTAGAAGAGGTCAAGTTCTTAGGCCATGTAGTTTCTGGGGAAGGAGTGTCTGTTGATACATCCAAGACTGAGGCAGTGCAAGATTGGGCACAGCCTAAGAGTGTGTTTGAGATCCGCAGTTTTCTGGGGTTAGCTGGGTATTATCGCCGGTTTGTGAAAGATTTCTCCAGATTAGCTTCGCCTTTGACTAGATTGACTCGGAAGGGAGTCAAATTTGTATGGAGTGAGACTTGTGAAAAGTCGTTTCAGAAGTTGAAAGTTAGACTGACCACTGCTCCAGTATTGATTATTCCAGAGAGAGGATTGGGTTATGCAGTCTATTGTGACGCCTCACGAGAGGGTCTGGGTTGTGTGTTAATGCAAGAAGGGAAAGTAGTTGCCTATGGCTCACGTCAGTTGAAAATTCACGAGCAGAATTACCCTACGCATGATCTAGAGTTAGCAGCTGTGATATTTGCCTTGAAGATTTGGAGGCATTATCTTTATGGTGAGAGGTTCGAGGTGTTCTCGGATCATAAGAGTCTGAAATATTTGTTTACACAGAAAGACTTGAACTTGAGGCAGAGGAGGTGGATGGAGTTCATAGAGGATTATGACTTTGAGTTGCATTATCATCCGGGAAAGGCCAATGTAGTGGCCGATGCCCTTAGCAGGAAACCTGTTGGTGACATAGCTGGTATAACCATCCGAGAATGGGAGATGTTGGGTGCACTTGGGGAGTTTGATTTACTTTTGGGCAAATCCGTTGAGGCTGCGGCCTTGTTTTCTGTTGTTGCACAGCCTACACTTGTGACTCGAGTGTTAGAGGCTCAGAGAGGTGACTTTGAGGTAGAATCTCTTCGTGAGAAGATTTCCAGTGGGAAGGTTGAGAAGGGTTTGACGGTGTATCCCGACCTGAGTGTGAGATACCGAGACCGTCTGTTTGTGCCGGAGTCTTGTCGAGAGGAGGTACTCCGAGAGTTTCATCATTCACGCCTTGCGGTGCATCCGGGAGGCACTAAGATGTATTGGGATTTGGGTCGCCAGTTCTGGTGGCGGGGTATGAAAAGAGATGTGGCAGCTTTCGTATCTAAGTGCCTTACTTGTCAGCAAGTGAAGGCCGAACATCAGAGGCCAGCGGGTTTGTTGCAACCCTTGCCTATTGCCGAGTGGAAGTGGGAACACGTCACTATGGACTTCGTTGTGGGCCTTCCGAGGACTCAGCGGGGTAGTGATGCTATTTGGGTGGTTGTAGACCGGTTGACTAAGTCAGCGCACTTCATTCCTATGCGCGTGAGAGATTCAGTCGATCATCTGGCCGATTTATATATTCGAGATATAGTGAGGTTACACGGGGTTCCAGTGACGATCGTCTCAGATAGAGATCCTCGTTTTACTGCCAGGTTGTGGCAGAGTTTGCAGAGTGCCTTAGGCACTAAGTTGATCTTTAGCACGGCTTATCATCCTCAGACTAACGGGCAGTCCGAGCGTACTATTCAGATCCTTGAGGATATGCTTCGAGGGTGTGTTCTAGACTTTAGGGGGTCGTGGGAGAGGCACTTGTCATTGGTGGAGTTTGCCTACAACAACAGTTTCCAGTCTAGTATCGGTATGGCACCATTTGAGGCCTTGTATGGCCGACCGTGTAGATCTCCTGTTTGTTGGGCCGAGGTGGGTGATGCACCTCTGTTGGGGCCGGAGTTGGTGAGGGAAACGACGGAGAAAGTTGAGCTGATCCGTAAGAGGCTTGTTACAGCACAGAGTCGTCAGAAATCTTATGCCGACCGTAGGAGAAGACCTTTGGTGTTTGACATGGGAGATCACGTCTTTCTGAAGATATCACCTAGACGGGGTTTGTTGAGGTTTGGGAAGAGCGGGAAGTTGTCCCCTCGGTTCATCGGTCCGTTTGAGATCCTTGAGAGGATTGGCGAAGCTGCTTATCGTTTAGCTTTGCCGCCACAGCTGTCCGGAATACATGACGTGTTTCATGTGAGTATGCTTCGGAAATATGAGCCGGATCCATCACATGTATTGAATTGGATCGATTTAGTGGTTGATGAGGATGTCTCGTATGAGGAGAGACCGGTTCGGGTCTTGGATAGGCGGGACCAAGTTTTGCGAGGCAAAACCATCCCTTTGGTCAAAGTTTTGTGGAAACATCACGGGGTGGAGGAAGCCACTTGGGAACGTGAGTTGGAGGTCCGAGAGAAATATCCGGATCTATTTGTGGATGTTTGAGTATATGTTGTGTATTTTGTTATATTATTGGACCTTAAGAGTATTGAATATATCTAAGGTTGTAAAACATGGTATATGTTTTGGTTTAATGGAAGTTTAATGTGACATGGCATATGTTGATTATTATTGTTGGGATTGGTTTAATTGTGACTTTAAACACTTGCTTTAAAATTTCGGGGACGAAATTTCCTAAGGTGGGGAGGTTGTAGCACTTGAGCCCTTTAAAGCTTTTGGTAAATGTATTTGAACCCTTTATTTTATTTTGGGAATCTTTGGTGTTGTTGTACCTCAGTTTTGGAGGTGTGCAAATTGATTTAAACTTGTTGGGATTGCTCGTTCACGCTCGTTCGCGTTGAAAAGTTGTTTGGAAACTTGAAAATCATGTTCTGGGGTTGACACCGGTCTTAGCGGTGTCAACACCTTCTCTTTTGCTTGCCATAAGGGTCGACACCAAAGCTGGGAAGGGTCGACCCTTGTTCTGAATTCGTTCACTGCATTTTGGTGTCGACACCAGCCTTGGTGGTGTCGACACCTTCTCTTTTGGTTGGCCGCAAGGGTCGACACCAAAGCTGGGAAGGGTCGACCCTTGTTCTGAATTTGCCCACTGCATTATGGTGTCGACACCAGCCTAGGGAAGGGTCGACACCTGCAGTGCAGTCACACTTAGTGTTCCAGATTTCTTCGTTGGTGTCGACACCTGTGTTGTGAAGGGTCGACACCTGCGACTTTTTCCCAGATTTTTTCTCACGGTTTGGACCTACTTTTTGGGGATATTTTGACTAGATATTTTGAGTTGACTTTGGGGCTTATATCTATTTTTGACCTAGTACTATATAAAGGCCCTCACTTAACCTTTTCTTTCACTTTTTCTTCCCTTTCCTCTCTCTAAACCGTGAAACACCTTCTCTCTCTCTCTCTCAAAGGGCACTTTTTACTCAAAGATCCTTAGATCTACTTGTTTGGAGACCTCTACTCACCTTGCTCCTTTGAGATAAAGTGTAGAGCTTGTCGAGGGCTTCATTTTGATCGGAGCAAAGCTTGGTTTCTCCTCCGTTGACTTTTGGGTTTTCTTCCTCCTTCCCCTTCTAAACTTGAGGTAGGGATTTCCTACTCCATTCTATAAGTTTTGTTCTAAGTTTTGGTATTTTGATATGTTGGGGATACTTTGGTAATTTTGGAAAAACCCCTAGTTGTTATAATAAATTAATTTATATAATTAATTTAGGAAAAATTGGGGAATTTAGTTGAATTCATGGAATTAATGAATTTATTGATTAAATGGAGTAGTAGGTTAGTTTAATCACTCACCTATGGAAAATGTTGGAATTACGTTAGTTGATACATTTATTTCCTGTTTAGAAATAACTGTTTTGGGCTATCGGTGGAGGATAGTCGTGATTGTTGTAGACATTGCATGTGAATTAGGAAAAACTGAAACTAATCACATTGGTTAAGTCATTGATTTAGACTGTTGAATTAATACAGAAAATACATGTATTGATTGTGTGTTGTATATGACGAGTGTTTAATACATTGTATATGCATTTTTGTTTGGGAGGAGATAGGGGATGTACTCCACGGTTTAGGGGAAGATAGGGGATGGACCTCTAAACCGGATTTTGTTTGGGAGGAGATAGGGGATGGACTCCATTAGCATCACTTTTATGTGTGCTTATTTATATAGAAGTGTTTTATTGATACAACACTAAAATGTGTATCAAACTGGAAGTATGAAGTGTTTTGATTTGAGCTTGAGTCTCATTTGTTTGTTGACATTGGAAGAATGTGAATATGATATATATATAATTCACTATTGTAAGTTTGGCCAGGTTCTGAGCCATATTGATAATGTTGGAAAGTGAAACGTGTCGTTGACAATAGTGTCATGAGATTGGATAATGATGTAATTGATTATCTTGGTTAACCATCGATTGAATGCTATTGCTTTATTCAATGCTTATATTTGGTTTAGCATATTTCTACTGGGCTGTGGCTCACCCTTTATGGGAACATCATTTTCAGGTTCAGGTGATAAGCTACCTCCAAGGACTTAGCTTGGAATGACTTGGATTTTGAAGACTATTTTCAGTTGTTTGCTTTTATTTGTTATTACATGTAAACACTCAAGCCAAGGGCTTAACTTGTAGTTGAGTTAGTACTCATATTTTGTGTCCAAGTGTTGGCTTGGAAAGATGTAAGCCCGTAGGGCATTTACTTGATGTTACGTGTAATGCTTTTCAATAAGAATACTCTGATGAATGGTACAATGGTTGGTTTTCTTTTATTAATGCATGTTAATGTTATATATATTATGGGTTTATTTTGAGGGCGTTACAGAAGCTAAATAAAAATAAAAATGAAAGTTGCAGAAAATTAAAAATGGAAGTTAATTCAAGAAACCACTATACCTTAACCATCTATTTGGAAATTAAATAAAAAAGGAAGTTGAATAGAAAAATAACATGAACAAAAATGGAAGCTGAATAAAAATAAAAATGGAAGTTCCATAAAATTAAAAATGGAAGTTCATTAAAGAAACCAGTATACCTCAATGATCTATTTGGAAATTAAGTAAAAAAGGAAGTTGGATAGAAAAGAAAAATGAATAAAAATGGAAGTTGAATAAAAATCAAAATGAAAGTTGCATAAAATTAAAAAGGTAAGTTCAATACAGAAACCATTATACCTTAACGATCTATTTGGAAATTAAATAAAAAAGGAAGTTGAGTAGAAAAGAAACTTGAATAAAAAAGGAATTAAATAAAAATAAAAATGGAAGTTGCAGAAAATTAAAAATGGAAGTTAATTGAAGAAACCACTATACCTTAACGATATATTTGGAAATTAAATAAAAAAGGAAGTCGAATAGAAAAATAGCTAGAATAAAAATGGAAGCTGAATAAAAATAAAAATGGAAGTTCCAAAAAATTAAAAACGGAAGTTTATTAAAGAAACCACTATACCGCAACGATCTATTTGGAAATTAAGTAAAAAAGGAAGTTGGATAGAAAAGAAAAATGAATAAAAATGGAAGTTGAATAAAAATAAAAATGAAGGTTGCATAAAATTAAAAATGTAAGTTCAATCCAGAAGCCATTATACCTTAACGATATATTTGGAAATTAAATAAAAAAGGAAGTTGAGTAGAAAAGAAACTTGAATAAAAAGGGTAGTGAAATAAAAATAAAAATGGAAGTTGCAGAAAATTAAAAATGGAAGTTAATTCATGAAACAACTATACCTTAACGATATATTTGGAAATTAAATAAAAAAAGAAGTTGAATAGAAAAATAGCTAGAATAAAAATGGAAGCTGAATAAAAATAAAAATGGAAGTTCCATAAAATTAGAAGTGGAAGTTCATTAAAGAAACCGCTATACCTCAACGATCTATTTGGAAATTGCATAAAAAGGAAGTTGAATAGAAAAGAAACTAGAATAAAAAAGGAAGTTAAATAAAAATAAAAATGGAAGTTGCAGAAAATTAAAAAAGGAAGTTAATTCAAGAAACCACTATACCTTAACCATCTATTCGGAAATTAAATAAAAAAGGAAGTTGAATAGAAAAGTAAATTGACTTAAAATGGAAGTTGAATAAAAATAAAAAAACAAGTTCAATCCAGAAACTACTATACCTTGACGATCTATTTGGAAATTAAATAAAAAGGGAAGTTGAGTAGAAAAGAAACTTGAATAAAAAAGGAAGTGAAATAAAAATAAAAATGGAAGTTAATTCAAGAAACCACTACACCTTAACGATATATTTGGAAATTAAATAAAAAAGGAAGTTGAATAGAAAAATAGCTAGAATAAAAATGGAAGCTGAATAAAAATAAAAAAGGAAGTTCCATAAAATTAAAAATGGAAGTTCATTAAAGAAACCACTATACCTCAACGATCTATTTGGAAATTAAATAAAAAAGGAAGTTGAATAGAAAAGAAAAATGAATAAAAATGGAAGTTGAATAAAAATAAAAATGAAAGTTGCATAAAATTAAAAATGTAAGTTCAATCCAGAAACTATTATACCTTAACGATCTATTTGGAAATTAAATAAAAAAGGAAGTTGAGCATAAAAGAAACTTGAATAAAAAAGGAAGTTAAATAAAAATAAAAATGGAAGTTGCAGAAAATTGAAAATGGAAGTGAATTCAAGAAACCACTATACCTTAACCATATATTTGGAAATTAAATAAAAAAGGAAGTTGAATAGAAAAATATCATGAACAAAAATGGAAGCTGAATAAAAATAAAAATGGAAGTTGCAGAAAATTAAAAATGGAAGTTAATTCAAGAAACCACCATACCTTAACGATATATTTGGAAATTAAATAAAAAAGGAAGTTGAATAGAAAAATAGCTAGAATAAAAATGGAAGCTGAATAAAAATAAAAATGGAAGTTGCAGAAAATTAAAAATGGAAGTTCATTAAAGAAACCACTATACCTCAACGACCTATTTGGAAATTAAATAAAAAAGAAAGTTGAATAGAAAATAAACTTGAATAAAAAAGGAAGTGAAATAAAAATAAAAATGGAAGTTGCAAAAAATTAAAAATGGAAGTTAATTCCAGAAACCACAATATCTATACCATCTATATGGAAATTAAAGAAAAAAGGAAGTTGAATTGAAAAATAACTTGAATAAAAATAGAAGCTGAATAAAAAGAAAAATGGAAGTTCCATAAAATTAAAAATGAAAGTTCTTTAAAGAAACCACTATACCTTAACGATCTATTTGGAAATTAAATAAAAAAGAAAGTTGAATAGAAAAATTACTTGAATAAAAATGGAAGTTGAATAAAAATAAAAATGGAAGTTGCAGAAAATTAAAAATGGAAGTTCATTCAAGAAACCACTATATCTTAACGATCTATCAGGAAATTAAATAAAAAAGGAAGTTGAATAGAAAAATAACTTGAATAAAAATGGAAGTTGAATAAAAATAAAAATGGAAGTTGCATAAAATTAAAAATGGAAGTTCATTAAAGAAACCACTATACCTTAACGATCTATTTGGAAATTAAATAAAAAAGGAACTTTAATAGAAAAGAAAAATGAATAAAAATGGAAGTTGAATAAAAATAAAAATGAAAGTTGTATAAAATTAAAAATGTAAGTTCAATCCAGAAACCATTATACCTTAACGATCTATTTGGAAATTAAATAAAAAACGAAGTTGAATAGAAAAGTAGCTTGAAAAAAAAAGAAGTTGAATAGAAATAAAAATGGAAGTTGCAGAAAATTAAAATTGGAAGTTCAGTCAAGAAACCACTATACCTTAACGATATATTTGAAAATTAAATAAAAAACGAAATTTAATAGAAAAGTAAATTGAATAAAAATGGAAGTTGATTGAAAATAAAAATGGACGTTCAATCTAGAAACCACTATACCTTGACGATCTATTTGGAAATTAAATAAAAACAGGAAGTTGAGTAGAAAAAAAACTTGAATAAAAAATAAGTTAAATAAAAATAAAAACGGAAGTTGCAGACAATTAAAAATGGAAATTAATTCGAGAAACCACTATACCTTAACGATCTATTTGGAAATTAAATAAAAAAGGAAGTTTAATAGAAAAGTAAATTGAATAAAAATGGAAGTTGAATAAAAATAAATAAGGAAGTTGCAGAAAATTAAAAATGGAAGTTCAATCCCGAAACCAGTATACCTTAACGATCTATTTCGAAATTAAATAAAAAAGGTAGTTGAGTAGAAAAGAAACTTGATTGAAAAATGAAGTTAAAAAAAAATAAAAATGAAAGTTGCAGAAAATTGAAAATGGAAGTTTTTTCAAGAAACCACTATACCTTAACGATGTATTTGGAAATTAAATAAAAAAGAAAGCTGAATAGAAAAATGACTTGAATAAAAATAAAAATGGAAGTTGCCAAAAATTAAAATTGGAAGTTCATTCAAGATACCACTATACCTTAACGATCTACTTAGAAAAATTAAATAAAAAAGGAAGTTTAATAGAAAAGTAAATTGAATAAAAATGGAAGTTGAATAAAAATAAAAATGAAACTTGCATAAAATTTATAGTGGAAGTTCAATCCAGAAACCACTATACCTTAATGATCTATTTGGAAATTAAATAAAAAAGGAACTTGAATAGAAAAGAAAATTGAATAAAAATAAAAATTAAAGTTGCATAAAATTGAAAATGTAAGTTCAATCCAGAAACCATTATACCTTAACGATCTATTTGGAAATTAAATAAAAAAGGAAGTTGAATAGAAAAGAAGCTTGAATAAAAAAAAAAAGTTGAATAGAAATAAAAATGGAAGTTGCAGAAAATTAAAATTGGAAGTTCATTCAAGAAACCACTATACCTTAACGATATATTTGGAAATTAAATAAAAAAGGAAGTTTAATAGAAAAGTAAATTGAATAAAAATGGAAGTTGAATAAAAATAAAAATGGAAGTTCAATCCAGAAACCCCTATACCTTGACGATCTATTTGGAAATTAAATAAAAAAGGAAGTTGAGTAGAAAAGAAACTTGAATAAAAAAGGAAGTTAAATAAAAATAAAAATGAAAGTTGCAGAAAATTAAAAATAGAATTTAATTCAAGAAACCACTATACCTTAACCATCTATTTGGAAATTAAATAAAAAAAGAAGTTGAATAGAAAAATAACTTGAATAAAAATGGAAGCTGAATAAAAATAAAAATGAAAGTTCCGTAAAATTAAAAATGGAAGTTCATTAAAGAAACCACTATTGCTTAACGGTCTATTTGGAAATTAAATAAAAAAGGAAGTTTAATAGAAAAGTAAATTGAATAAAAATGGAAGTTAAATAAAAATAAAAATAAAAATGTAAGTCATAGAAAATTAAAAATAGAAGTTCAATCTAGAAACCAGTATACCTAAACGATCTATTTGGAAATCAAATAAAAAAGGAAGTTGAGTAGAAAAGAAACTTGATTGAAAAAAGAAGTTAAATAAAAATTAAAATGGAAGTTGCGTAAAATTAAAAATGGAAGTTCATTCAAGAAACCACTATACCTCAACGATCTATTTGGAAATTAAATAAAAAAGAAAGTTGAATAGAAAAATGACTTGAATAAAAATGGAAGTCGAATAAAAATAAAAATGGAAGTTGCATAAAATTAAAAATGGAAGTTCATTCAAGATACCACTATACCTTCACGATCTATTTGGAAATTAAATAAAAAAGGAATTTTAATAGGAAAGGATATTGAATAAAAATGGATGTTGAATAAAAATAAAAATGGAAGTTGCAGAAAATTAAAAATGGAAGTTCATTCAAGAAACCACTATACCTTAACGATCTATTGGGAAATTAAATAAAAAAGGAACTTTAATAGAAAAGTAAATTGAATAAAAATGGAAGTTGAATAAAAATAAAAATGGATGTTCAATCCAGAAACCACTATACCTTGACGATTTATTTGGAAATTAAATAAAAAAGGAAGTTGAGTAGAAAAGTATAGCGATCCCGGGTTTACCCTTGTTGTACAGTGATCCGGACATGTGTCCGTGGATGTTGGTAGTTGATTATTATCTTGTTTACATCCTTTTTACTTCGTATTTGGGTTATAGGATGTGTGGGCAGGTTTGTTACAGGTTGGTTGAGTTTTGAAACCAAAACTAGTTGCCCAGATTTTGACCTGTCCGCTCGAGCGGGGGTTTTGGCGCTCGAGCGGGAGTTTCACCCATCCAGTACTTCCTGTGCAGTGTTGGACGCTCGAGCGTGGGATTGGCCGCTCGAGCGGGATTGTGTGAGTGACGCTCGAGCGGGGAGTTGGAAGCTCGAGCGGAGACCTGGTTCTGTAAAAGTTCTGGGAGTGTGTATCCGCCGCTCGAGCGGGATTGTTGACGCTCGAGCGGGAGTCTGTGAGTGACGCTCGAGCGGGGAGTTTGACGCTCGAGCGGGGCGATTGGGTTTAAGTTCCGAGTTTTGACTTTTCAAATCACTTTTTCACTTTCTCTTCTCTCTCCTACTTTCCAAAAACACCATTGTTGAGCCTCTCACTCTAGAACTCTACCTTCTCTCTAGGTTTTGATCTAGTAGGAGTAATTTGCTCATCTTTGGCCTTTACAAAAAAGTTGTTGATCGTCAAGGGCTACTTTTTAATCTGAAAATTTCGGAATTTGGAGCACGTTGGGTTTTGTCATCTTCTCCCTTGGGGCTCCGGATTTGAGGTAGGGATATCCTACTCCTCTCTATGGATTTCGTCTTTAAATTTTAGTATTTTGAGATGTTGGGGTTGGTTTGGTAATTTTGTGAAAGTTTGGGGCTTTTGTGTTATTTTACAAAAGTTGGGGTTTTATTTATAATAAACATAGATGCATGTTTGGCATAGAGAAATGGAATAAATGTTGAATCATTGATGAAAATGGGACCTTAAGGGTTGTAATGTTAATTATGAAAAATGACCTAATTACATTGTTTGATTAATTGGGATAACTAATTGTGAGAAATGAGGAAATGAAACAGAATTGTTGAGATTGGGAATGCATGGGGTTAAAGGGTGTAGTTGAATTATTTATCACTCACCGAATTGAAATGTTGATTGAATATCCATTTGTGCATTTATTTTCTGTTTAGAAATAACTGCTTTGGGCTATCGGTGGAGGATAGTCGTGATTGTTGTAGACAATGCATGATGATTAGGCAAACGAAAACTAATCAATGGAATGTGTCATGGAATTTGACGGTTGATAGAATACATTAACTGTATGTATTGAGTGATTGTATATAGAACCAATGTGTTTGTATACGTTATGTGTAGAGGAGGAGATGGGGATGTACTCCGCGGTTTAGGGGAAGATGGGGGATGTACCTCTAAACCGGATAGTGTTGGGAGAAGATAGGGGATGAACTCCGTAGATACAGCTCATATGCTTGTCTAGAGAAGTGAAGATAGAGCTCATATGCTTATCTTTGTGAAGTGTAGATACAGCTTATATGCTTATCTGTGAATGTGAGATATAGTTGTTATACATATCTGTTGAGAATGTGGATATAGCTTATATGCTTATCTGTGAATGTGGGATATAGTTTTTATACATATCTGTTGAGATGATGATAGAGCTAATATGCTTATCTGTTGAAAAAGGAAAAATGAAAAGTAACTTGGACTCATAAGTCGTATGACATAAAATGTGATTTATATGGATGTATCAGTGTTGGCCATCTATCAATTGCTAATCTTTTAGTCATTGTTCATGGTTGGTTTAGTGTATTTCTACTAGGCTGTGGCTCACCCTATATGGGAATATCATTTTCAGGTACAGGTAGCATGCCACCTCCAAGGACGTAGCTTGGGAGGCTAGAGGCGGACACACTTTCGTTGTCTTATTTTTGATGTATTACATGTAAATTCAAGCCAAGGGCTTAATGTGTAATTGAGTTAGTACTCTTTTGTTGTAACCAAGTGTTAACTTGGAAAGCTGTAAGCCTTTAGGGCACTAGCTTTTGTCGCTAACATGTAATACTTTTTGTAATGAAACTCTGATAAATGGAAGAATGTGGGACTTTTATATATATCAATGCATGTCTCTATTGATGGGTTTAATGTTGTTATTTTGAGGGCGTTACAAAAAGAAACTTGAATAAAAAAGGAAGTCAAATAAAAATAAAAATGGAATTTGCAGAAAATTAAAAATGGAAGTTAATTCAAGTAACCACTATGCCTTAACGATATATTTGGAAATTAAATAAAAAAGGAAGTTGAATAGAAAAATAGCTTGGATAAAAATGGAAGTTCATTAAAGAAACCACCATACCTTGACGATCGAATTGGAAATTAAATAAAAAAGGAAGTTGAGTAGAAAAGAAACTTGACTAAAAAAGGAAGTGAAATAAAAATAAAAATGGAAGTTGCAGAAAATTAAAAATGGAAGTTAATTCAAGAAACCACTATACCTTAACGATATATTTGGAAATTAAATAAAAAACGAAGTTGAATAGAAAAATAGCTAGAATTAAAATGGAAGCTGAATAAAAATAAAAATGGAAGTTGCAGAAAATTAAAAATCGAAGTTCATTAAAGAAACCACTATACCTCAACGATCTATTTGGAAATTAAATAAAAAAGGAAGTTGAATAGAAAAGAAACTTGAATAAAAAAGGAAGTTAAATAAAAATAAAAATGAAAGTTGCAGAAAATTAAAAATGGAAGTTAATTCAAGAAACCACAATATCTTAACCATCTATTTGGAAATTAAATAAAAAAGGAAGTTGAATTGAAAAATAACTTGAATAAAAATGGAAGCTGAATAAAAATAAAAATGGAAGCTCCATAAAATCAAAAATGGAAGTTCATTAAAGAAACCACTATACCTTAACGATCTATTTGGAAATTAAATAAAAAAGAAAGCTGAATAGAAAAATAACTTGAATAAAAATGGAAGTTGAATAAAAATAAAAATGGAAGTTGCAGAAAATTAAAAATAGAAGTTCATTCAAGAAAGCAGTATACCTTAACGATTGATTTGGAAATTAAATAAAAAAGGAAGTTTAATAGAAAAGTAAATTGAATAAAAATGGAAGTTGAATAAAAATAAAAATGGAAGTTGCAGAAAATTAAAAATGGAAGTTCAATCCAGAAACCTCTATACCTTAACGATCTATTTGGAAATTACATAAAAAAGGAAGTTGAGTAGAAAATAAACTTGAATAAAAAAGGAAGTCAAATAAAAATAAAACTGGTAGTTGTAGAAAATTAAAAATGGAAGTTCATTCAAGAAACCACTATACCTTAACGATCTATTTGGAAATTAAATAAAAAAAGAAGATGAATAGAAAAATAACTTGAATAAAAATGGAAGCTGAATAAAAATAGAAATGGAAGTTCATTAAAGAAACCACTATACCTTAATGATCTATTTGGAAATTAAATAAAAAAGGAAGTTAAATAGAAAAGTAAATTGAATAAAAATGGAAGTTGAATAAAAATAAAAGTGAAAATTGCATAAAATTAAAAATGGAAGTTCAATCCAGAAACCAGTGTACCTTAGCGATCTTTTTGTAAATTAAATAAGAAAGGAAGTTGAATTGAAAAGAAACTTGAATAAAAAAAGAAGTTGAATAGAAATAAAAATGGAAGTTGCAGAAAATTAAAAATGGAAGTTCATTCAAGAAACCACTATACCTTAACGATCTATATGAAAATTAAATAAAAAAGGAAGTTGAATAGAAAAATAACTTGAATAAAAATGGAAGTCGAATAAAAATAAAAATGGAAGTTCATTCAAAAAACCACTATACCTTAACGATGTATTTGGAAATTAAATAAAAAAGAAAGTTTAATAGAAAAGTAAATTGAATAAAAATGAAAGTTGAATAAAATTAAAAATGAAAGTTGCATAAAATTAAAAATGGAAGTTCAATCTAGAAACCAGTGTACCTTAACGATCTTTTTGGAAATTAAATAAGAAAGGAAGTTGAATAGAAAAGAAACTTGAATAAAAAAAGAAGTTGAATAGAAATAAAAATGGAAGTTGCAGAAAATTAAAAATGGAAGTTAATTCAAGAAAGCACTATACCTTAACGATATATTTGGAAATTTAATAAAAAAGAAAGTTGAATAGAAAAATAGCTAGAATAAAAATGGAAGCTGAATAAAAATTAAAATGGAAGTTCCATAAAATTAAAAATGGAAGTTCATTAAAGAAACCACTATACCTCAACGATCTATTTGGAAATTAAATAAAAAAAGAAGTTGAATAGAAAAGAAAAATGAATAAAAATGGAAGTTGAATAAAAATAAAAATGAAAGTTTCATAAAATTAAAAATGTAAATTCAATCCGGAAACCATTATACCCTAACGATCTATTTGGAAATTCATTAAAAAAGGAAGTTGAGTAGAAAAGAAACTCGAATAAAAAAAGAAGTTAAATAAAAATAAAAATGGAATTTAATTCAAGAAACCACTATACCTTAACCATCTATTTGGAAATTAAATAAAAAAGGAAGTTGAATAGAAAAATAACTTGAACAAAAACGGAAGCTGAATAAAAATAAAGATGAAAGTTCCATAAAATTAAAAATGGAAGTTCATTAAAGAAACCACTATACCTTAACGATCTATTTGGAAATTAAATAAAAATGGAAGTTTAATAGAAAAGTAAATTGAATAAAAATGGAAGTTGAGTAAAAATTAAAATGAAAGTTGCAGAAAATTAAAAATGGAAGTTCAATCCAGAAACCAGTGTACCTTAACGATCTATTTGGAAATTAAATAAAAAAGGAAGTTAACTAGAAAAGAAACTTGATTGAAAAAGGAAGTTAAATAAAAATAAAAATGGAAGTTGCTGAAAATTAAAAATGGAAGTTCATTCTAGAAACCACTATACCTTAACGATCTATTTGGAAATTAAATAAAAAAGAAAGTTGAATAGAAAAATGACTTGAATAAAAATGGAAGTCGAATAAAAATAAAATTGGAAGTTGCATAAAATTAAAAATGGAAGTTCATTCAAGATACCACTATACCTTAACGATCTATTTGGAAATTAAATAAAAATGAAAGTTAAATAGAAAAGTAAATTGAATAAAAATGGAAGTTGAATAAAAATAAAAGTGAAAATTGCATAAAATTAAAAATGGATGTTCAATCCAGAAACCAGTGTACCTTAGCGATCTTTTTGGAAATTAAATAAGAAAGGAAGTTGAATTGAAAAGAAACTTGAATAAAAAAAGAAGTTGAATAGAAATAAAAATGGAAGTTGCAGAAAATTAAAAATGGAAGTTCATTCAAGAAACCACTATACCTTAACGATCTATATGGAAATTAAATAAAAAAGGAAGTTGAATAGAAAAATAACTTGAATAAAAATGGAAGTCGAATAAAAATAAAAATGGAAGTTCATTCAAAAAACCACTATACCTTAACGATGTATTTGGAAATTAAATAAAAAAGAAAGTTTAATAGAAAAGTAAATTGAATAAAAATGAAAGTTGAATAAAATTAAAAATGAAAGTTGCATAAAATTAAAAATGGAAGTTCAATCTAGAAACCAGTGTACCTTAACGATCTTTTTGGAAATTAAATAAGAAAGGAAGTTGAATAAAAAAAGAAGTTGAAAAGAAATAAAAAAGGAAGTTGCAGAAAATTAAAAATGGAAGTTAATTCAAGAAAGCACTATACCTTAACGATATATTTGGAAATTTAATAAAAAAGGAAGTTGAATAGAAAAATAGCTAGAATAAAAATGGAAGCTGAATAAAAATTAAAATGGAAGTTCCATAAAATTAAAAATGGAAGTTCATTAAAGAAACCACTATACCTCAACGATCTATTTGGAAATTAAATAAAAAAGGAAGTTGAATAGAAAAGAAAAATGAATTAAAATGGAAGTCGAATAAAAATAAAAATGAAAGTTTCATAAAATTAAAAATGTAAATTCAATCCAGAAACCATTATACCCTAACGATCTATTTGGAAATTCACTAAAAAAGGAAGTTGAGTAGAAAAGAAACTCGAATAAAAAAAGAAGTTAAATAAAAATAAAAATGGAAGTTAATTCAAGAAACCACTATACCTTAACCATCTATTTGGAAATTAAATAAAAAAGGAAGTTGAATAGAAAAATAACTTGAACAAAAACGGAAGCTGAATAAAAATAAAGATGAAAGTTCCATAAAATTAAAAATGGAAGTTCATTAAAGAAACCACTATACCTTAACGATCTATTTGGAAATTAAATAAAAAAGGAAGTTTCATAGAAAAGTAAATTGAATAAAAATGGAAGTTGAGTAAAAATTAAAATGAAAGTTGCAGAAAATTAAAAATGGAAGTTCAATCCAGAAACCAGTGTACCTTAACGATCTATTTGGAAATTAAATAAAAAAGGAAGTTGACTAGAAAAGAAACTTGATTGAAAAATGAAGTTAAATAAAAATAAAAATGGAAGTTGCTGAAAATTAAAAATGGAAGTTCATTCTAGAAACCACTATACCTTAACGATCTATTTGGAAATTAAATAAAAAAGAAAGTTGAATAGAAAAATGACTTGAATAAAAATGGAAGTCGAATAAAAATAAAATTGGAAGTTGCATAAAATTAAAAATGGAAGTTCATTCAAGATACCACTATACCTTAACGATCTATTTGGAAATTAAATAAAAATGAAAGTTAAATAGAAAAGTAAATTGAATAAAAATGGAAGTTGAATAAAAATAAAAGTGAAAATTGCATAAAATTAAAAATGGATGTTCAATCCAGAAACCAGTGTACCTTAGCGATCTTTTTGGAAATTAAATAAGAAAGGAAGTTGAATTGAAAAGAAACTTGAATAAAAAAAGAAGTTGAATAGAAATAAAAATGGAAGTTGCAGAAAATTAAAAATGGAAGTTCATTCAAGAAACCACTATACCTTAACGATCTATATGGAAATTAAATAAAAAAGGAAGTTGAATAGAAAAATAACTTGAATAAAAATGGAAGTCGAATAAAAATAAAAATGGAAGTTCATTCAAAAAACCACTATACCTTAACGATGTATTTGGAAATTAAATAAAAAAGAAAGTTTAATAGAAAAGTAAATTGAATAAAAATGAAAGTTGAATAAAATTAAAAATGAAAGTTGCATAAAATTAAAAATGGAAGTTCAATCTAGAAACCAGTGTACCTTAACGATCTTTTTGGAAATTAAATAAGAAAGGAAGTTGAATAAAAAAAGAAGTTGAAAAGAAATAAAAAAGGAAGTTGCAGAAAATTAAAAATGGAAGTTAATTCAAGAAAGCACTATACCTTAACGATATATTTGGAAATTTAATAAAAAAGGAAGTTGAATAGAAAAATAGCTAGATTAAAAATGGAAGCTGAATAAAAATTAAAATGGAAGTTCCATAAAATTAAAAATGGAAGTTCATTAAAGAAACCACTATACCTCAACGATCTATTTGGAAATTAAATAAAAAAGGAAGTTTCATAGAAAAGTAAATTGAATAAAAATGGAAGTTGAGTAAAAATTAAAATGAAAGTTGCAGAAAATTAAAAATGGAAGTTCAATCCAGAAACCAGTGTACCTTAACGATCTATTTGGAAATTAAATAAAAAAGGAAGTTGACTAGAAAAGAAACTTGATTGAAAAAGGAAGTTAATTAAAAATAAAAATGGAAGTTGCTGAAAATTAAAAATGGAAGTTCATTCTAGAAACCACTATACCTTAACGATCTATTTGGAAATTAAATAAAAAAGAAAGTTGAATAGAAAAATGACTTGAATAAAAATGGAAGTCGAATAAAAATAAAATTGGAAGTTGCATAAAATTAAAAATGGAAGTTCATTCAAGATACCACTATACCTTAACGATCTATTTGGAAATTAAATAAAAAAGGAAGTTTTATAGAAATGTAAATTGAATAAAAATGAAAGTTGAATAAAATTAAAAATGGAAGGTGCAGAAAATTAAAAATGGAAGTTCATTCAAGAAACCACTATCTCTTAACGATCTTTCAGGAAATTAAATAAAAAAGGAAGTTGAATAAAAATAAAAATGGAAGTTGCATAAAATTAAAAATGGAAGTTCATTAAAGAAACCACTATACCTTAACGATCTGTTTGGAAATTAAATAAAAAAGGAACTTTAATAGGAAAGAAAAATGAATAAAAATGGAAGTTGAATAAAAATAAAAATGAAAGTTGTTTAAAATTAAAAATGTAAGTTCAATCCAGAAACCATAATACCTTAACGATCTATTTGGAAATTAAATAAAAAACGAAATTGAATAGAAAAGAAGCTTGAAAAAAAAAAGAAGTTGAATAGAAATACAAATGGAAGTTGCAGAAAATTAAAATTGGAAGTTCAGTCAAGAAACCACTATACCTTAACGATATATTTGAAAATTATATAAAAAAGGAAATTTAATAGAAAAGTAAATTGAATAAAAATGGAAGTTGAATAAAAATAAAAATGGAAGTTCAATCCAGAAACCACTATACCTTGACGATCTATTTGGAAATTAAATAAAAAAGGAAGTTGAGTAGAAAAAAAAACTTGAATAAAAAAGGAAGTTAAATAAAAATAAAAACGGAAGTTGCAGAAAATTAAAAATGGAAGTTAGTTCATGAAACCACTATACCTTAACCATCTATTTGGAAATTAAATAAAAAAGGAAGTTGAATAGAAAAATAACTTGAATAAAAATGGAAGCTGAATAAAAATAAAAATGGAAGTTCTATAAAATTAAAAATGGAAGTTCATTAAAGAAACCACAATACCTTAACGATCTATTTGGAAATTAAATAAAAAAGGAAGTTTAATAGAAAAGTAAATTGAATAAAAATAGAAGTTGAATAAAAATAAAAATGGATGTTGCAGAAAATTAAAAATGGAAGTTCAATCCCGAAACCAGTATACCTTAACTGTCACGACCCCAAACCGCCCCTAGTAGTTTGGTGTCGTGATGGCCAGTAATCCGTAATTACCGAAGGCCAACTTCCAAAATTCACACACAATCAGAGTACAGTTTACGGGGCTTACAAGTGCGGAAGCAATAATCTAAAATACATGTGGTCCATAAGAGCAGTGCATAAGTCAAATGGAGTGGCATACATCTTTACATAGCTTTAAAGCTTGAATACAAAAGGACATATTACATCTTGGCAAAAGGCTTCTCAAGCCGACATAAATATAACACATGAAATACAAATCAAGAATACATGATCTTCAGATTGCCGACATCCTCAAAGCCGACATAACATGCATACAAAACACACGTCTCGGAAAACACACATCTCGGCGTAGTCGACTTCTTGCTTGTTACCTACATATATACATAGGGAGGGTGAGCTTGGATACTCAGTGAAAGGTATAAGTAATAAAGGGGTTAAATGAATGATACTCGAGATCCTTTCAAAACAATACATAGTATAACATCATCAAAACCATACATAACGTAGCTTAGCTTGACTTGTAACAAAACATCAATCAAATCTTAGTCTTTCAAAACTTGCTTGGAATACTTAACATACATCGACTTAAAACATGGGGTGATGACATTCCGGGCAAAACAAAAGCGTAACCTCGGCATCGAGCACACCCGTTCATAGTCCGTCGGTGGCTGTTATCTTAACAAGGGTGCTACTTAGGCTTAACGTCCCCTAGCACGAAAGGACGGTGCTACCTAGGCTTAAAGTCCCCTAGCACGGAAGGACTATGCTACTTAGGCTTAAAGTCCCCTAGCACGGAAGGACTATGTTATATAGGCTTAACGTCCCCTAACACGAAAGGACGGTGTTACTTAGACTTAACGTCCCCTAACACGAAAGGACGGTTCCAAGAATGTCACCCAAAACAAAGCTTATACTTGATACATAAAATAGGGATATCATTCATGCTTAACCAAATACTTTTATCAAAACAAGGCAAAGCTTTATTAAAACTTGATAACATAACTTTATCAGAAATACCACTCACATAGTTCTTGGGACGTCGGGGTCAAGGCAAGGTCCAAGTCCTACAAACACATGGCAAAGCATACTGAACATACTTCTCAAAACAAGTCTCACATGCATGCGAATGATCTCGGGAAAACATGCTAGAAGTCAAAACACTGTTTTACATGTCAGGAAGACATGCTGGGTACCAACCAGGTCTAGGCCGAGGTCCTACACCTCCTTGCCGAGGTGTGGTCCCGGTGGCCTCATTCAAAAGCAAAGTCGGGAAAACCTGGGTTTCCCTTTGAAGAACATGAAGAACATGATGAACATGATCATGAGAAAGATGAATGCAAGATCGTAACTTGTTACAAAAATCTGGGATTTTATGCCATGAGTTAGAAAACATGGACCTGGGTACCCATACTTGAAAATCATGCAAAAACAAACACAAAAACATGGATCTAGGCATGAGCCTTCGGATCAAAACATGACTTTTCTTTGAAAAACACATGAATGCCATTTTCTCTTTCTAAAACCGAACTTCAAAGCAATGCATGGCTTACAAATCATATTCAATCATGCAATGCAATAACATAAACATAAAGAACAACGTGAGCAGATCAAGAATCTAACCTTAGAACACAGATCTAACGGTTCGATCTCTAGGGATCAAGCTTAGAAATCCACTCTCTCTCAAGAACTCTTCTCCCTCTTCTAGAGCTTCTCTCTCCACTCTTCAAAACAAAATACAAAAAATGATAGGTTTCTCTCTCCATCGGCTGACTTAACTCTCAGCTCGGACACGTGGCGACGGCTGGTTGGTTCTCTTCAAAAAGGTGATGGATTGACAAGACAAGACTATGACCAAGCGTATCTAACAAGCTACTCGGAATGGCACTCTGGCAAGTGGTGACATCGGCTAAGGACAAGGCTTCGGCAGCTAAGGTGACAATGACCTCGGCTAGGAAGGACAACACTTGACTAAGCTATGCCACACCTTGGCCTAGATGTGCCACACCTCGGTCTAGGTCATACCACTCCAAGACAAGATCACTCAGGTGCAAAGGTAACATCTCGGCCTAGATAATACACATCTCGGCCTTGGTGATGCACACCTCGGCCTAGACAATGACATCTCGGCCGATATGTCAAAGCAAAGGTGGAGGTCAAACGAAGGGGTTCCAAGATACTTTTAGACTGAGGATGACCTCGGCTTGGAATGATCTAGGCATAACGTAACCTAGGCTTGGCATAACATCGGCTAACATAACTTAGGCTTGGCGTGACCTAGGCTTCAGGCAACAGAAAGGAAACAAACATGCAACACACTTAGGCAAAACAAGGCAAGATTTATGAATTCAAACTTAGCAAGACAGGATTATATAAACGTATGCAAGCATGACTAAGATGTGAATGTGGGTCCTTACATTAACGATCTATTTGGAAATTAAATAAAAAAGGTAGTTGAGTAGAAAAGAAACTTGATTGAAAAAAAAAGTTAAATAAAAATAAAAATGGAAGTTGCAGAAAATTGAAAATGGAAGTTTTTTTTCAAGAAACCACTATACCTTAACGATCTATTTGGAAATTAAATAAAAAAGAAAGTTGAATAGAAAAATGACCTGAATAAAAATAAAAATGGAAGTTCATTCAAGATACCACTATACCTTAACGATCTATTTGGAAATTAAATAAAAAAGGAAGTTTAATAGAAAAGTAAATTGAATAAAAATGGAAGTTGAATAAAAATAAAAATGAAAGTTGCAGAAAATTAAAAATGGAAGTTCATTCAAGAAACCACTATACCTTAACGATCTATTAGGAAATTAAATAAAAAAAGAAGTTGAATAGAAAAATAACTTGAATAAAAATGGAAGTTGAAAAAAAATAAATATGGAAGTTGCATAAAATTAAAAATGGAAGTTCATTAAAGAAACCACTATACCTTAACGATCTATTTGGAAATTAAATAAAAAAGGAACTTTAATAGAAAAGAAAATTGAATAAAAATGGAAGTTGAATAAAAATAAAAATTAAAGTTGCATAAAATTGAAAATGTAAGTTCAATCCAGAAACCATTATACCTTAACGATCTATTTGGAAATTAAATAAAAAAGGAAGTTGAATAGAAATAAAAATGGAAGTTGCAGAAAATTAAAATAGGAAGTTCATTTAAGAAACCACTATACCTTAACGATATATTTGGAAATTAAATAAAGAAGGAAGTTTAATAGAAAAGTAAATTGAATGACAATGGAAGTTGAATAAAAATAAAAATGGAAGTTGAATCCAGAAACCCCTATACCTTGACGATCTATTTGGAAATTAAATAAAAAAGGAAGTTGAGTAGAAAAGAAACTTGAATAAAAACGGAAGTTAAATAAAAATAAAAATGGAAGTTACAGAAAATTAAAAATAGAAGTTAATTCAAGAAACCACTATACCTTAACGATCTATTTGGAAATTAAATAAAAAAGGAAGTTGAATAGAAAAATAACTTGAATAAAAATGGAAGCTGAATAAAAATAAAAATGAAAGTTCCATAAAATTAAAAATGGAAGTTCATTAAAGAAACCACTATACCTTAACGGTCTATTTGGAAATTAAATAAAAAAGGAAGTTTAATAGAAAAGTAAATTCAATAAAAATGGAAGTTAAATAAAAATAAAAATGGAAGTCGCAGAAAATTAAAAATAGAAGTTCAATCTAGAAACCAGTATACCTTAACGATCTATTTGGAAATTAAATAAAAAAGGAAGTTGAGTAGAAAAGAAACTTGATTGAAAAAGGAAGTTAAATAAAAATAAAAATGGAAGTTGCATAAAATTAAAAATGGAAGTTCATTCAAGAAACCACTATACCTCAACGATCTATTTGGAAATTAAATAAAAAAGAAAGTTGAATAGAAAAATGACTTGAATAAAAATAGAATTCGAATAAAAAAAAATGGAAGTTGCATAAAATTAAAAATGGAAGTTCATTCAAGATACCACTATACCTTCACGATCTATTTGGAAATTAAATAAAAAATGAATTTTAATAGAAAAGGAAATTGAACAAAAATGGAAGTTGAATAAAAATAAAAATGGAAGTTGCAGAAAATTAAAAATGGAAGTTCATTCAAGAAACCACTATACCTTAACGATCTATTAGGAAATTAAATAAAAAAGGAAGTTTAATAGAAAAGTAAATTGAATAAAAATGAAAGTTGAATAAAAATAAAAATGGAAGTTCAATCCAGAAACCACTATACCTTGACGATCTATTTGGTAATTAAATAAAAAAGGAAGTTGAGTAGAAAAGAAACTTGAATAAAAAAGGAGTGAAAAAAAAATAAAAATGGAAGTTGCAGAAAATTAAAAATGGAAGTTAATTCAAGAAACCACTATGCCTTAATGATATATTTGGAAATTTAATAAAAAAGGAAGTTGAATAGAAAAATAGCTTGAATAAAAATGGAAGCTGAATAAAAACAAAAATGGAAGTTCCATAAAATTAAAAATGGAAGTTCATTAAAGAAACCACTATACCTCAACGATCTATTTGGAAATTAAATAAAAAAGGAAGTTGAATAGAAAAGAAACTTGAATAAAAAACGAAGTTAAAGAAAAATAAAAATGGAAGTTGCAAAAAATTAAAAATGGAAGTTAATTCAAGAAACCACTATACCTTAACCATCTATTTGGAAATTAAATAAAAAAAAGGAAGTTGAATAGGAAAGTAAATTGAATAAAAATGGAAATTGAATAAAAATAAAAATGGAAGTTCAATCCAGAAACCACTATACCTTGACGATCTATTTGGAAATTAAATAAAAAAGGAAGTTGAGTAGAAAAGAAACTTGAATAAAAAAGGAAGTGAAATAAAAATAAAAGTGAAAGTTGCAGAAAATTAAAAATGGAGGTTAATTCAAGAAACCACTATACCTTAACGATATGTTTGGAAATTAAATAAAAAAGGAAGTTGAATAGAAAAATAGCTAGAATAAAAATGGAAGCTGAATAAAAATAAAAATGGAAGTTCCATAAAATTAAAAATGGAAGTTCATTAAAGAAACCACTATACCTCAACGATCTATTTGGAAATTAAATAAAAAAGGAAGTCGAATAGAAAAGAAACTTGAATGAAAATGGAAGTTAAATAAAAATAAAAATGGAAGTTGTAGAAAATTAAAAATGGAAGTTAATTCAAGAAACCACTATACCTTAACCATCTATTTGGAAATTAAATAAAAAAGGAAGTTGAATTGAAAAATCACTTGAATAACAATGGAAGCTGAATAAAAATTAAAATGGACGTTCCATAAATTTAAAAATGGAAATTCATTAAAGAAACCACTATACCTTAACGATCTATTTGAAAATTAAATAAAAAAGGAAGTTAAATAGAAAATTAAATTGAATAAAAATGGAAGTTGAATAAAAATAAAAGTGAAAGTTGCATAAAATTAAAAATGAAAGTTCAATCCAGAAACCAGTGTACCTTAACGATCTTTTTTGAAATTAAATAAGAAATGAAGTTGAATAGAAAAGAAACTTGAATAAAAAAAGAAGTTGAATAGAAATAAAAATGGAAGTTCATTCAAGAAACCACTATACCTTAACGTTCTAATTGGGAGTTAAATAAAAAAGGAAGTTGAATAGAAAAATAAGTTGAATAAAAATGGAAGTCGAATAAAAATAAAAATGGAAGTTGCAGAAAATTAAAAATGGAAGTTCATTCAAGAAACCACTATACCTTAACGATCTATTTGGAAATTAAATAAAAAATGAAGTTTAATAGAAAAGTAAATTGAATAAAAATGGAAGTGGAATAAAAATAAAATGAAAGTTGTATAAAATTAAAAATGGAAGTTCATTTCAGATACCACTATACCTTAACGATCTATTTGGAAATTAAATAAAAAAGGAAGTTGAATCGAAAAATAACTTGAATAAAAATGGAAGCTGAATAAAAATAAAAATGGAAGTTCCATAAAATTAAAAATGGAAGTTCATTAAAGAAATGTCACGACCCCATTCCGCCCCTAGTAGAATGGTGCCATGATGGCCAGTAATTCGTGATTACCGAAGGCCAACTTTCAAGATTCACACACAAACAGAGTATACATATGGGGCTTACAAATATGGAAGAAATAAATTTCAAGCTAAGTAGTCCATGAGAGTGGTGCATAAGTTTAAATGGAATGGCATACATCTTTACATAGCTTTAATACAACAAATGAAGTACAAGGAAAATACATCTTGACCAAAAGGCTTCTCAGCCATCAAATACAAAATACAATGAAATACAACTAAGAAGCATAATCTTCAAGATGCAGCAAAAGTACAAAGTCCAAAACAAGTGGCAAGTATATCTAGGCGTCACCGCCGTCCTGCTCGTCACCTACATATATATATAGAGGGGTGAGCTTGGATACTCAGTGAATGGTACAGATAATAAAGGGGTTTACATGAATGATATCCGAAATCCTTATCAAATCAAAGCATAACACATCTTGTACAAAATCCAAGAGTAAATCAAGCTTATCTAACAAATCTTTCAAGTCCCGACAATTAAAGTCTTTCAAGGCTTTCAAGTTCCAAGGGATAATATTAACAAGGGTTGTGCTACAAATGCTTATAGTCCCCTAGCACGTACGGACTTTCAAGATTGTGCTACAAAGGCTTATAGTCCCCTAGCACGTACGGACTTTCAAGATTGTGCTACAAAGGCTTATAGTCCCCTAGCACGTACGGACTTTCAAGATTGTGCTACAAACGCTTATAGTCCCCTAGCACGTACGGACTTTCAAGATTGTGCTACAAATGCTTATAGTCCCCTAGCACGTACGGACTTTCAAGATTGTGCTACAAATGCTTATAGTCCCCTAGCACGTAAGGACTTTCAAGATTGTGCTACAAATGCTTATAGTCCCCTAGCGCGTACGGACTTTCAAGATTGTACTACAAATGCTTATAGTCCCCTAGCATGTACGGACTTTCAAGATTGTCATTCAAAATAAGGCTAATGCTTGATATACAAAATAGGGATCACCATTCATGCTTCACAAATACTTTTCCAAAACAGTCAAGGCAAAACTTTTATCAAAACTTAATAACATAACTTTATTAAAAATACCACTCACATAGCTCTTCAGACATCGGGGTCAAGGCAAGTCCAAGTCCTACAAACACATGGCAAAGTCTGTTGAATGCACTTCTCAAAACAAGTCTAGCATGCATGCAAATGACCTCGGCATTCTTCAAAGGCTAAGTCAAATCGAAACAAAACACAGTTTCTCATCTCGGGAAAACATACTGGGCGACTACCAGGTCTAGGCCGAGGTCCCACACCTCCTTGCCGAGGTGTTGCCTCGATGGCCACATTCAAGGAAATAAGGTCGGGAAATTCTGGGTTTCCCTCTCTTGAAGAACATGTCGAACATGAAGAACATGAACATGAGGAGGATGAATGCAAGATCATAATTTGCTATTACAAAATCTGAGATTTCGTGCTATGAATTCAAAAACATGGACCTGGGCACCCATACTCGAAAATCTTATGGAAACAAACACAAAAGCATGAACCTTAATGCAAACTTTCGGATCAAACAAGACTTTTATTCAAGAACACGTGAATACTACTTTCTCTTTCTAAAACCAAACTTTCAATCAATGCATGGCTTGCAAATCAGGTTTGATCATGCAATGCAGCTAGATGATTAACAAGGACTACAAGAGTAGGTCAAGAATCTAACCTTAATACACGAATCTAACGGTTAGATCTCTAAGAATCAAGCTCGAAGATCCACTCCTTCACTCTAAAACTCCTTCTAGAGCTTCTCTCTCTCAAGGCAAAGATATGATACAAAATGATAGGTTCTACTCACTGCCGGCTGATTTAACACTCAGCTCGGACACGTGGCAACGGCTGGTTGGTTCTCCCCGAAAAGGTGGCTGACAGGCCAGACAGAGTACGGCGAAAGGGTGTTTAACAAGTAAAGCGGCATGGCACTCTGACAAGGTACTGACATTGGGTGAAAACATCGGCTCCGGTAGGTGAGGTATCTATAATCCCGGTTAGGACGGACAACACTTGGCATAGCTGTGCCACACCTCGGCGTAGATGTGCCACACCTCGGTCTAGGTCGCACCAATCCGGAACAAGATCACTCGGGCTCAAGGTTAACATTTCGGCCTAGATGATACACCTCTCGGCCTTGATGATACACCCCGGCCTAGAAAATGACATCTCGGCCAATATGCCAGGACGAAGGTAGGGGTCAACCAAAGTGGTTTCAAGGTGGTTCTGGCTTTAAGGTGACCTCAGCTAGACTCACCAGAAAAGAACAAGACTCAACAAGTAAATTTTACATAAGTACAAACCAAGACAAAAATCTCATTCTAGATAAGACAAGTCAAGAAAATTCACTACTGCAACTTAGCAAAACAAGATTATACAAATGCTCATGCCCGAGGCTAAGGTGAGGAATGAGGGTCACTACAGTCTACCCTCCTTAGAGAAGTTTGATCCCCAAACTTCAGTTATCTTGCTCTACAAATAACTCCGGATAGCGGATTTTTATTTCCTCTTCCTTTTCCCATGTAGCCTCCTTGCCATAATGCCCCTCCCATTCGATCTTTACCATTGGTATCGATTTGTTTCTCAACTGTCGCTCTTGCCTGTCAATAATTCTCATCGGCCTTTCCTCGTAGCCTAAATCTTCATTAACCACAATCTCAGAATAATCAATCACATGTAGTGGATCTCGAATATATTTCTTCAACATCGAAACATGAAACACGTTGTGAACTTGGCTTAATTCTGGCGACAGGGCAAGCCTGTAGGCAACAGGGTTGACCTTCTCAAGAATCTCAAATGGCCCAATATATCGAGGTGCTAATTTACCCTTCTTCCCAAATCTTGAAACCCCTGTCGTCGGCGAGATCTTCAAAAATACATGATCCCCAGTCTCAAATTCTAATTCCCTCCTTCTCTGGTCGGCATAACTCTTCTGCTGGCTCTGTGCGGTTTTAATCCTTTATTGAATGAGCTTAATCTTGTCGGTTGTAACTCGAACCAATTCGGGACCA
The DNA here is from genome assembly GCF_055761805.1 of Camellia sinensis. Classification (NCBI taxonomy): domain Eukaryota; kingdom Viridiplantae; phylum Streptophyta; class Magnoliopsida; order Ericales; family Theaceae; genus Camellia; species Camellia sinensis. The sequence continues at coordinate 6,032,775 of NC_138962.1, read as the reverse complement.
ATCAAGGCTTTATCTCCCACTTCAGTCCAACATATCGGCGACCTGGACTTCCTTCCATACAAAGCTTCATACGGTGCCATGCCAATGCTGGCTTGATAACTGTTGTTGTAGGCAAACTCTACTAACGGTAGATGTACTTCCCAATTTCCCTTGAAATCTAACACACATAGTCTGAGCATATCTTTGAGTGTCTAAATCGTTCTTTCTATTTGTCCATTGGTCTGGGGATGAAATGCTGTGTTAAACTTCAACTCGGTTCCCAAAGCCCTTTGTAAACTCTGCCAAAATCTAGAAACAAACTTCGAATCTCGGTCTGACACTATGGACATCAGCACTCCATGAAGCTTCACAATCTCATTCATATACAGTCCAGCAAGCCGGTCAGCATTGAATGTAGTCTTGACAGGCAAAAAGTGTGCTGACTTAGTAAATTTGTCAACTATAACCCAAATTGAGTTCATACCTTTTGCGTCCTCGGCAAACCAATCACAAAATCCATGGAGATATGTTCCCATTTCCACTCAGGGATTGACAAGGGTTGAAGAAGTCCTGCTGGCCTCTGGTGTTCTGCTTTCACTTGCTGACAACATAGACACGGGGATACACACTCGGCTATTTCCCTTTTCATATTTGACCACCAGAAAGTCCGCTTCACATCTTGGTACATCTTGGTGCTTCCCGGATGAACGGCAGATTTGGAGCTATGGGCTTCCTGCAAAATCTTCCTTTTCAACTCTAGGACGTCGGCCACGCACAATCTCCCTTCAAACTTAAGCATTCGATTTTCAATGGTGTACCCTGGCCTTGGCTTGGTGACGAATTCATCAATTACCTTCTTGAGGAACTTATCCTCCATCTGTCTGGTCTTCACTTCCTCAATTATGGTCGGCTCTACTGAAATCATTGCCAAGTATGCCAAACTTCCAATTAAGTTCCTGCTCAACGTGTCGGCTACGGAGTTTGCCTTACCTGGATGGTACTGAATCTGCATGTCGTAGTCCTTTAATAGCTCAAGCCATCTTCTCTGTCTCATATTCAATTCCTTTTTAGTGAACAAGTACTTCAGACTTTTGTGGTCTGTGAAAACTTGGCAAGAAGTTCCATACAAGTAATGGCGCCATATCTTTAAAGCAAAGACCACGGCTGCCAGTTCCAAATCATGGGTAGGATAATTCTTTTCACTGGGTTTTAACTAACGAGATGCGTATGCTATAACCTTACCTCTTTGCATTAACACACAACCCAACCCCTTATGTGAAGCATCACTATAAATCTGAAATTCTTCCTTGTCTGACGGTAAAGCAAGTATCGGCGCTGTAACCAACCTCGTCTTTAACTCTTGGAAAGCAGACTCCCTATCCTCAGTCCATTCATACGCCACTCCTTTCTGAGTTAGTTGTGTCAGCGGTACTGCAATCCTTGAAAAATCCTTCACAAATTTCCTGTAATAGCCGGCCAAACCCAGAAAACTACGAATCTCGGATACATTAGTCGGTGTCAGCCAATTCACAACGGCTTCAATCTTACTTGGATCGACTGAAATACCTTCTTCGTTAATCACATACCCTAGGAACGAGATACTGGAGAGCCAAAATTCACACTTGCTAAGCTTGGCATATAATTTCTTGTCTCTTAGGACTTGTAAGGCTAGTCCCAAGTGCTTCTCATGCTCAACTTCATTCTTGGAATAGATCAATATGTCGTCGATGAAAACAACCACGAACTCATCTAGGTACGACTTGAAGACCCTATTCATTAAATCCATGAATGCTGCAGGAGCATTGGCCACTCCAAAAGGCATTACCAAAAATTCGTAGTGGCCATACCTTGTCCGGAAAGCAGTCTTCTCGACATCCTCGGCCTTAACTTTCAGCTGGTGGTAGCCTGACCTGAGGTCAATCTTAGAAAAGACTCGTGCCCCTTGTAGTTGGTCAAGAAAATCATCAATCCTCGGCAACGGATACTTGTTCTTAATGGTTACCTTGTTCAGTTCTCGGTAGTCGATACAAAGACGAAGTGTGCCATCCTTTTTCTTAACAAACAGAACGGGTGCTCCCCATGGTGAAGTACTCGGCCTAATAAATCCCTTACCCAGCAATTCTTGTACTTGCAGTTTCAGTTCTTTAAGTTCGGCTGGGGCCATTCTGTAGGGTGTTTTGGAGATGGGTTGAGTTCCCGGCGTAATATCAATCATAAATTCTATTTCTCTATCGACCAAGCAGCCAGACAAGTCATTTGGAAAGACGTCGGGGAATTCCTTGACAACTGGGGTGTCGTCTAGCTCAACGCTTCCATCTAGATTACTTAGTATACTACACAGGTAACCTCGACACCCTTTTTGGATCAATTTATAGGCCTTCATAGATGAGATTAAGTAAGGTGGGGGTGCTACTCCTTTACCTTGGAAAGTAATCTCGGCTTGGTTTGGGGGTTTCAATGTGACATTCTTTGAAACACAATTAATAGATGCGTGATTCGCTACTAACCAGTCCATCCCCAATATGACATCAAAGTGGGTCATGCTTAACGGCATCAAGTCAACTAATAATTCTACACCCTCAATTACAACAATACACGCCCTATAAATGGATGTAACAATCATAGTTCTCCCAGATGGGGTAGCCACATGTAACATATAATCAAGGGGTTCTTGTTCTCTATTTAATTTCTCGGCAAACTTAACAGATATGAAGGAATGTGTAGATCCCGAATCAATTAATATGTATGCATCTTGAGAGCAAATTGAGAGTGTACCTGACACCACTGTCTCAGCATTCGTAGTGTCTCCTGGTACCAACGCAAAAACTCTACCCTGTCTCATTTGGGCCCTCCCGATGTTATTTCTTTGCGTAGAGCCCGAGGTGCTCCCATCCTTCTTACCATCGTCAGTTCTTGCCTTCGGACAGTCTTTCACGCGATGACCCATTTCACCACATTCAAAACAAGCTCCCGATGCCCAACGGCAAACTCTGGAATGTGGCTTCCCACAGCTTGCACACGTCGGCCTAGTATTACCTTCTTGGTTCGAGTTGTTGGAGCTGCCCACATTCGCTTTCTTCTTGGTGTTAAACGGAGCTCGGTGATTATCATAGTTCTGCCTCTTCTTCTGATTTTCTCCTGAGTTATGATATCGGTTCAAGTTAGCCTCTGCCAGGATGGCCTTGTCCAACACTCCGGCATAGGTCGGCATATTGAGCATGTTAACTCGATCCTGAATTGGTCCACGCAATCCACTTTTGAACTTCCTGGCCTTTCTGTATTCATCATCGACCATGTGAGGCGCATATCTCGCCAACTCGGTAAAAGCACGGTCATATTCTGCCACTGTCTTGTTGCCTTGTGTCAAAGTCTGAAACTCTGTGGTCCTACGCTCTCGAACACTAAGGGGGAAATGCTTGTTGTAGAACAGCTCTAAAAATCTGGCCCAAGTCAGACCTGGGTTGCTTTCTCGGGTCATCATCCACCATCTTCGTGCATCGTCGTCTAAGGTGAATGTTGCTAATGACACCTTCTGGGCGTCGGTGCTGGAAAAAATCTCAAACAGTTTCTCCATTTCCATGACCCACGCTTCGGCTTTCATCGGCTCTATGCCTCCAGAGAATCTCGGCGGTTTCATCTTCTTAAACTCTCGGATCAGGGCTATGGTGCCGTCCCCATATAAAGCTTGTTGTGGAGGCACTTGCAGCGCTGGAGGAGTTGGAGGTAGAGGTGGAACTGCATGCCGGCCATTTGTCTGCTCGGCCTGGGTAGAAGTAGTACTAGCGTCTTGTGGCCGAGTTTGCCTTAACTCACGGACCAAACCTTCTACCAGTCTCTCCAATCTATCCAATCTGTCCTCGGGATGATCTCGGCCAACAGGTGGTCTACCTCTTCTCATGATGCTAAGAGTGTGCAAAATGTGACTTTAAAATAAGATGATCAAACAATATGCATGCAATAGCAACTAGTCACGCCGAAATGATGCACACATTGTCAAGTAGCAAGCATAATGATGCAATCCTAACATCAATCCTATGGAAAGTCCTATGCTCTTTAGGACTCGAAGTGTGAGTAACGTACTATAAGAAACTTGTGCTCTGATACCAATCTGTCACGACGCCATTCCGCCCCTAGTAGAATGGTGCCATGATGGCCAGTAATTTGTGATTACCGAAGGCCAACTTTCAAGATTCACACACAAACAGAGTATACAAATGGGGCTTACAAATATGGAAGCAATAAATTTCAAGCTAAGTAGTCCATGAGAGCAGTGCATAAGTTTAAATGGAATGGCATACATCTTTACATAGCTTTAATACAACAAATGAAGTACAAGGAAAATACATCTTGACCAAAAGGCTTCTCAGCCATCAAATACAAAATACAATGAAATACAACTAAGAAGCATAATCTTCAAGATGCAGCAAAAGTGCAAAGTCCAAAACAAGTGGCAAGTACATCTAGGCGTCACCGCCGTCCTGCTAGTCACCTACATATATATATATATATATATATAGGGGTGAGCTTGGATACTCAGTGAATGGTACAGATAATAAAGGGGTTTACATGAATGATATCCGAAATCCTTATCAAATCAAAGCATAACACATTTTGTACAAAATCCAAGAGTAAATCAAGCTTTTCTAACAAATCTTTCAAGTCCCGACAATTAAAGTCTTTCAAGGCTTTCAAGTTCCAAGGGATAATATTAACAAGGGTTGTGCTACAAATGCTTATAGTCCCCTAGCACGTACGGACTTTCAAGATTGTGCTACAAATGCTTATAGTTCCCTATCACGTACGGACTTTCAAGATTGTGCTACAAACGCTTATAGTCGCCTAGCACGTACGGACTTTCAAGATTGTGCTACAAATGCTTATAGTCCCCTAGCACGTACGGACTTTCAAGATTGTGCTACAAATGCTTATAGTCCCAAAGCACGTACGGACTTTCAAGATTGTGCTACAAATGCTTATAGTCCCCTAGCACGTACGGACTTTCAAGATTGTCATTCAAAATAAGGCTAATGCCTTATATACAAAATAGGGATCACCATTCATGCTTCACAAATACTTTTCCAAAATAGTCAAGGCAAAAATTTTATCAAAACTTAATAACATAACTTTATTAAAAATACCACTCACATAGCTCTTCAGACATCGGGGTCAAGGCAAGTCCAAGTCCTACAAACACATGGCAAAGTCTGTTGAATGCACTTCTCAAAACAAGTCCAGCATGCATGCAAATGACCTCGACATTCTTCAAAGGCTAAGTCAAATCGAAACAAAACACAGTTTCTCATCTCGGGAAAACATGCTGGGCGACTACCAGGTCTAGGCCGAGGTCCCACACCTCCTTGCTGAGGTGTTGCCTCGATGGCCACATTCAAGGAAATAAGGTCGGGAAAATCTAGGTTTCCCTCTCTTGAAGAACATGTCGAACATGAAGAACATGAACATGAGGAGGATGAATGCAAGATCATAATTTGCTATTACAAAATCTGAGATTTCATGCTATGAATTCAAAAACATGGACCTGGGCACCCATACTCGAAGATCTTATGGAAACAAACACAAAAGCATGAACCTTAATGCAAACTTTTGGATCAAACAAGGCTTTTATTCAAGAACACATGAATACTACTTTCTCTTTCTAAAACCAAACTTTCAATCAACGCATGGCTTGCAAATCAGGTTTGATCATGCAATGTAGCTAGATGATTAACAAGGACTACAAGAGTAGGTCAAGAATCTAACCTTAATACACGAATCTAACGGTTAGATCTCTAAGAATCAAGCTCGAAGATCCACTCCTTCACTCTAAAACTCCTTCTAGAGCTTCTCTCTCTCAAGGCAAAGATATGATACAAAATGATAGGTTCTACTCACTGCCGGCTGATTTAACACTCAGCTCGGACACGTGGCAACGGCTGGTTGGTTCTCTCCGAAAAGGTGGCTGACAGGCCAGACAGAGTACGGCGAAAGGGTGTTTAACTAGTAAAGCGGCATGGCACTCTGACAAGGTACTGACATCGGGTGAAAACATCGGCTCTAGTAGGTGAGGTATCTATGATCCCGGTTAGGACGGACAACACTTGGCCTAGCTGTGCCACACCTCGGCGTAGATGTGCCACACCTCGGTCTAGGTCGCACCAATCCGGAACAAGATCACTCGGGCTCAAGGTTAACATTTCGGCCTAGATGATACACCTGTCGGCCTTGATGATACACCCCGGCCTAGAAAATGACATCTCGGCCAATATGCCAGGACGAAGGTAGGGGTCAACCAAAGTGGTTTCAAGGTGGTTCTGGCTTTAAGGTGACCTCGGCTAGACTCACCAGAAAAGAACAAGACTCAACAAGTAAATTTCACATAAGTACAATGTCACGCCCTCAAAATAATAACATTAAACCCATCAATAGAGACATGCAATGATATATAAAAGCTCCACTTTCTTCTGTTCATCAGAGTTCCATTACCAAAAGTATTACATGTTAACAACAAAAGGAAAATGCCCTAAAGGCTTACAGCTTTCCAAGTTAACACTTGGTTACAACAAAAGAGTACTAACTCATTTACACATTAAGCCCTTGGCTTGAATATACATGTAATACATCAAAGAAATAAAACAGCAAAAGTCTGTCTGCCTCTAGCCTCCTAAGCTACGTCCTTGGAGGTGGCATGCTACCTGTACCTGAAAATGATATTCCCATATAGGGTGAGCCACAGCCCAGTAGAAATATACTAAACCATATATGAACAATGACTAAAAGATTGACAGTTGATAGATGGCCAACACTGATACTTTCCCTTATCACACTTTACAAGTTCATGACATACAAGTCCACATTACAATCCATTTTCCAATTCCTTTAAATTCTCAATTTACAACCATGGCTCAAAACCTGGCCAAACAACTCATATGAGACAGTAACTCACATTAATCACTTTCCCATTTCATAATAGATAAGCATACTAGCTATATCACACACCAACAGATAAGCATACAAGCTATATCATCACTTCCACAGATATGCATAAAAGCACTATCACACTTCCAATGACAAGCATATGAGCTCTATCTATGGAGTCCATCCCCTATCTCCTCCTAACAACATCCGGTTTAGAGGTCCATCCCCTATCTTCCCCTAAACCGTGGAGTACATCCCCTATCTCCTCCAACACAACACAATGCATACAAACAATAATTATACACATCATCACACAATACATAAATTTAACGTATTCTTTCAACCGTCATACTCAATGACCCATTCCAGTGATTAGTCTCAGTTTGCCTAATCATCATGCATTGTCTACAACAATCAAGACTATCCTCCACCGATAGCCCAAAGCAGTTATTTCTATACAGAAAATAAGTGCAACAATGGATATATAATCAACATTTCAACTAGGTGAGCTATAAATAATCCAACTACACCCTTTCATCCCATGCCTTTCCAAATCAATTCCTCATTTCTCATAATTAATTATACAAATTTATTAACCAATGTAATTAGGACATATTCCATAATTAACATTACAACCCTTAGGTTCCATTTTCACTAGTGTTTCAACATTAATTTCACTTTTCCATGCCAAACATGTATCTAGGTTTTATATAGCCAAAGCCCCAACTTTTGTAAAAATTACACAAAGGCCCAAACTCTCTCAAAATTTCCCAACAACCCCCAACATATCAAAATGCAAAAATTTAAAGACAAAGCTCATAAAGAGGAGTAGGATATCCCTACCTCAAAGTTAGAGCTCGGATGGAGAAGAGACCAAAACCAAAGTGCTCCAAAGACCAAGATTTTCTGATCAAAACGACGCCCTCGACGATCCACACAACTTTTACAAAGGCCGAAGGTGAAGAATTCACTCCTACTAGATCAATACCTAGAGAGAAGTCAAGGTTTTAGAGAGAGGAGCTCTCAAAATGGGTTTTAAAAAAAGTAGGAGACAGAAAGGAAAGTAAAAAGTGATTTAAAATCACCCAGCGGATAACTCATATACGCATGACCCGCTCGAGCGGAGAACACAACGCTCGAGCGCCAAGAACAAAAATCTGAACACGCTCGAGCGCAATAAGGCCCGCTCGAGCGCCAAGACACAAGAATAAAGCACTTCCGCTCGAGCGCGAAAATCAGTCCGCTCGAGCGTAGATTTCCACCTCCCAGAACTTATACCCAGAAAGTACTACCCGCTCGAGCGCCACCAAACCCGCTCGAGCGCAACCGCTCGAGCGTAAACAAACCCGCTCGACCGTAAAAATCACATCTGCAGAAGTTTTGCAGGAACACAAAATACTGGAGGTGTGCAATCCCCGCTCGAGCGCAAGAAGACCCGCTCGAGCGGACCGCCTAAAAACTGGACAACAAGGAATTGAAACCAAGGCCTAACCAACCTGTAACAACCCTGCTCAAAACATCCTAAAACTCAATCAAGTGGAATTAAAGGATGGCAACAAGATAGATACCACTACCAACTTCACGAAACCGAGTCCGGAACACAACAGAACAGTAAAGGGACAACCGGGATCGCTATATACAAACCAAGACAAAAATTTCATTCTAGCTAAGACAAGTCAAGAAAATTCACTACTGCAACTTAGCAAAACAAGATTATACAAATGCCCATGCCCGAGGCTAAGGTGAGGAATGAGGGTCACTACAAGAAACCACTATACCTCAACGATCTATTTGGAATTTACATAAAAAAGGAAGTTGAATAGAAAAGTAGCTTGAATAAAAAAAGAAGTTGAATAGAAATAAAAATGAAAGTTGCAGAAAATTAAAAATGGAAGTTCCTTCAAGAAACCACTATACCTTAACGATCTATTTGGAAATTAAATAAAAAATGAAGTTTAATAGAAAAGTAAATTGAATAAAAATGGAAATTGAATAAAAATAAAAATGAAAGTTGTATAAAATTAAAAATGGAAGTTCAATCCAGAAACCACTATACCTTAACGATCTATTTGGAAATTAAATAAAAAAGGAAGTTGAGTAGAAAAGAAACTTGAATGAAAAAGGAAGTTAAATAAAAATAAAAATGGAAGCTGCAGCAAATTAAAAATGAAAATTCATTCAAGAAACCACTATACCTTAACGATATATTTGGAAATTAAATAAAAAAGGAAGTTTAATAGAAAAGTAAATTGAATAAAAATGGAAATTGAATAAAAATAAAAATGAAAGTTGCATAAAATTAAAAATGGAAGTTCAATCCAAAAACAACTATACGTTAACGATCTATTTGGAAATTAAATAAAAAAGGAAGTTCAATAGAAAAGTAACTTGAATAAAAATGGAAGTTACTTAAAAATAAAAATGGAAGTTGCAGAAAATTAAAAATGGAAATTCATTCAAGAAACCACTATACCTTAACGATCTATTTGGAAATCAAATAAAAAAGGAAGTTGAGTAGAAAAGAAACTGATTGAAAAAGGAAGTTAAATAAAAATAAAAATGGAAGTTGCAGAAAATTAAAAATGGAAGTTCATTCAAGAAACCAATATACCTTAACGATCTATTTGGAAATTAAATAAAAAAGGAAGTTTAATAGAAAAGTAAATTGAATAAAAATGGAAGTTGAATAAAAATAAAAATGGAAGTTGCAGAAAATTAAAAATGGAAGTTCAATCCAGAAACCACTATACCTTAATGATCTATTTGGAAATTACATAAGAAAGGAAGTTCAGTAGAAAAGAAACTTGAATAAAAAAGGAAGTTAAATAAAAATAAAAATGGAAGTTGCAGAAAATTAAAAATGGAAGTTCATTCAAGAAATCAGCATACCTTAACGATCTATTTGGAAATCAAATAAAAAAGGAAGTTGAATAGAAAAATAACTTGAATAAAAATGGAAGCTGAATAAAAATAAAAATGGAAGTTCCATTAAATTAAAAATGGAAGTTCATTAAAGAAATCACTATACCTTAACGATCTATTTGGAAATTAAATAAAAAAGGAAGTTTAATAGAAAAGTAAATTGAATAAAATTGGAAGTTGAATAAAAATAAAAGTGAAAGTTGCAAAAAATTAAAAATGGAAGTTCAATCCAGAAACGAGTATACCTTAACGATCTATTTGGAAATTAAATAAAAAAGAAGTTGAATAGAAAAGAAACTTGAATAAAAAAAGAAGTTGAATAGAAATAAAAATGGAAGTTGTAAAAAATTAAAAATGGAAGTTCATTCAAGAAACCACTATACCTTAACGATCTATTTGGAAATTAAATAAAAAAGGAAGTTGAATAGAAAAATAATTAGAATAAAAATGGAAGTCGAATAAAAATAAAAATGGTAGTTGCAAAAAATTAAAAATGAAAGTTCATTCAAGAAACCACTATACCTTAACGATCTATTAGGAAATTAAATAAAAAAGGAAGTTTAATAGAAAAGTAAATTGAATAAAAATAGAAGTTGAATAAAAATAAAAATAGAAGTTGCAAAAAATGAAAAATGGAAGTTCAATACAGAAACCAGTATACCTTAACGATCTATTTGGTAATTAAAAAAAAAAGGAAGTTGAGTAGAAAAGAAACTTGATTGAAAAAGGAAGTTAAATAAAAATAAAAATGGAAGTTGCAGACAATGAAAAATGGAAGTTCATTCGAGAAACCACTACACCTTAACGATCTATTTGGAAATTAAATAAAAAAGGAAGTTGAATAGAAAAATGACTTGAATAAAAATGGAAGTCGAATAAAAATAAAAATGGAAGTTTCATAAAATTAAAAATGGAAGTTCATTCAAGATACCACTATACCTTAACGATCTATTTGGAAATTAAATAAAAAAGAAAAGTTTAATAGAAAAGTAAATTGAATAAGAATGGAAGTTGAATAAAAATAAAAATGGAAGTTGCAGAAAATTAAAAATGGAAGTTCAATCCAGAACCAGTATACCTTAACGATCTATTTGGAAATTAAATAAAAAAGAAAGTTTGATAGAAAAGAAAATTGAATAAAAAAGGAAGTTGAGTAGAAAAGAAACTTGATTGAAAAAGAAAGTTAAATAAAAATCAAAATGGAAGTTGTAGAAAATTAAAAATGGAAGTTCATTCAAGAAATCACTATACCTTAACTATCTATTTGGAAAATAAATAAAAAAGAAAGTTGAATAGAAAAATGACTTGAATAAAAATAGAAGTCGAATAAAAACAAAAGTGGAAGTCGCATAAAATTAAAAATGGAAGTTCATTCAAGATACCACAATACCTTCACGATCTACTTGGAAATTAAATAAAAAAGGACGTTTAATAGAAAAGTAAATTGAATAAAAATAAAAAAGGAAGTTTCAGAAAATTAAAAATGGAAGTTCATTCAAGAAACCACTATACCTTAATGATCTATTAGGAAATTAAATAAAAAAGGAAGTTGAATAGAAAAATAACTTGAATAAAAATGGAAGTTGAATAAAAATAAAAATGGAACTTGCATAAAATTAAAAATGAAAGTTCATTAAAGAAACCACTATACCTTAGCGATCTATTTGGAAATTAAATAAAAAAGGAACTTTAATAGAAAAGAAAATTGAATAAAAATGGAAGTTGAATAAAAATAAAAATGAAAGTTGTATAAAATTAAAAATGTAAGTTCAATCCAGAAACCATTATACCTTAACGATCTATTTGGAAATTAAATAAAAAAGGAAGTTGAACAGAAAAGAAACTTGAATAAAAAGAGAAGTTGAATAGAAATAAAAATGGAAGTTGCAGAAAATTAAAATTGGAAGTTCATTCAAGAAACCACTATACCTTAACCATCTATTTGGAAATTAAATAAAAATAGAAGTTTAATAGAAAAGTAAATTGAATAAAAATGGAAGTTGAATAAAAATAAAAATGGAAGTTCAATCCAGAAACCACTATACCTTGACGATCTATTTGGATATTAAATAAAAAAGGAAGTTAAGTAAAAAAGAAACTTGAATAAAAAAGGAAGTTAAATAAAACTAAAAATGGAAGTTGCAGAAAATTAAAAATGGAAGTTAATTCAAGAAACCACTATACCTTAACAATATATTTGGAAATTAAATAAAAAAGGAAGTTGAATAGAAAAATAACTTGAATAAAAATGGAAGCTGAATAAAAATGAAAATGGAAGTTCCATAAAATTAAAAATGGAAGTTCATTAAAGAAACCACTAGATCTCAACGATCTATTTGGAAATTAAATAAAAAAGGAAGTTGAATAGAAAAGAAACTTGAATAAAAAAGGAAGTTAAATAAAAATAAAAATGGAAGTTGCAGAAAATCAAAAACGGAAGTTAATTCAAGAAACCACTATACCTTAACCATCTATTTGGAAATTAAATAAAAAAGGAAGTTGAATAGAAAAATAACTTGAACAAAAATGGAAGCTGAATAAAAATAAAAATGGAAGTTCCATAAAATTAAAAATGTAAGTTCATTAAAGAAACCACTATACCTTTATGATCTATTTGGAAATTAAATAAAAAAGGAAGTTGAATAGAAAAATAACTTGAATAAAAATGGAAGTCGAATAAAAATAAAAATGGAAGTTGCAGAAAATTAAAAATGGTAGTTCATTCAAGAAACCAATATACCTTAACGATCTATTTGGAAATTAAATAAAAAAGGAAGTTTAATAGAAAAGTAAATTGAATAAAAATGGAAGTTGAATAAAAATAAAAATGGAAGTTGCAGAAAATTAAAAATGGAAGTTCAATCCAGAAACCACTATACCTTAATGATCTATTTGGAAATTACATAAGAAAGGAAGTTCAGTAGAAAAGAAACTTGAATAAAAAAGGAAGTTAAATAAAAATAAAAATGGAAGTTGCAGAAAATTAAAAATGGAAGTTCATTCAAGAAATCAGCATACCTTAACGATCTATTTGGAAATCAAATAAAAAAGGAAGTTGAATAGAAAAATAACTTGAATAAAAATGGAAGCTGAATAAAAATAAAAATGGAAGTTCCATTAAATTAAAAATGGAAGTTCATTAAAGAAATCACTATACCTTAACGATCTATTTGGAAATTAAATAAAAAAGGAAGTTTAATAGAAAAGTAAATTGAATAAAATTGGAAGTTGAATAAAAATAAAAGTGAAAGTTGCAAAAAATTAAAAATGGAAGTTCAATCCAGAAACGAGTATACCTTAACGATCTATTTGGAAATTAAATAAAAAAGAAGTTGAATAGAAAAGAAACTTGAATAAAAAAAGAAGTTGAATAGAAATAAAAATGGAAGTTGTAAAAAATTAAAAATGGAAGTTCATTCAAGAAACCACTATACCTTAACGATCTATTTGGAAATTAAATAAAAAAGGAAGTTGAATAGAAAAATAATTAGAATAAAAATGGAAGTCGAATAAAAATAAAAATGGTAGTTGCAAAAAATTAAAAATGAAAGTTCATTCAAGAAACCACTATACCTTAACGATCTATTAGGAAATTAAATAAAAAAGGAAGTTTAATAGAAAAGTAAATTGAATAAAAATAGAAGTTGAATAAAAATAAAAATAGAAGTTGCAAAAAATGAAAAATGGAAGTTCAATACAGAAACCAGTATACCTTAACGATCTATTTGGTAATTAAAAAAAAAAGGAAGTTGAGTAGAAAAGAAACTTGATTGAAAAAGGAAGTTAAATAAAAATAAAAATGGAAGTTGCAGACAATGAAAAATGGAAGTTCATTCGAGAAACCACTACACCTTAACGATCTATTTGGAAATTAAATAAAAAAGGAAGTTGAATAGAAAAATGACTTGAATAAAAATGGAAGTCGAATAAAAATAAAAATGGAAGTTTCATAAAATTAAAAATGGAAGTTCATTCAAGATACCACTATACCTTAACGATCTATTTGGAAATTAAATAAAAAAGAAAAGTTTAATAGAAAAGTAAATTGAATAAGAATGGAAGTTGAATAAAAATAAAAATGGAAGTTGCAGAAAATTAAAAATGGAAGTTCAATCCAGAACCAGTATACCTTAACGATCTATTTGGAAATTAAATAAAAAAGAAAGTTTGATAGAAAAGAAAATTGAATAAAAAAGGAAGTTGAGTAGAAAAGAAACTTGATTGAAAAAGAAAGTTAAATAAAAATCAAAATGGAAGTTGTAGAAAATTAAAAATGGAAGTTCATTCAAGAAATCACTATACCTTAACTATCTATTTGGAAAATAAATAAAAAAGAAAGTTGAATAGAAAAATGACTTGAATAAAAATAGAAGTCGAATAAAAACAAAAGTGGAAGTCGCATAAAATTAAAAATGGAAGTTCATTCAAGATACCACAATACCTTCACGATCTACTTGGAAATTAAATAAAAAAGGACGTTTAATAGAAAAGTAAATTGAATAAAAATAAAAAAGGAAGTTTCAGAAAATTAAAAATGGAAGTTCATTCAAGAAACCACTATACCTTAATGATCTATTAGGAAATTAAATAAAAAAGGAAGTTGAATAGAAAAATAACTTGAATAAAAATGGAAGTTGAATAAAAATAAAAATGGAACTTGCATAAAATTAAAAATGAAAGTTCATTAAAGAAACCACTATACCTTAGCGATCTATTTGGAAATTAAATAAAAAAGGAACTTTAATAGAAAAGAAAATTGAATAAAAATGGAAGTTGAATAAAAATAAAAATGAAAGTTGTATAAAATTAAAAATGTAAGTTCAATCCAGAAACCATTATACCTTAACGATCTATTTGGAAATTAAATAAAAAAGGAAGTTGAACAGAAAAGAAACTTGAATAAAAAGAGAAGTTGAATAGAAATAAAAATGGAAGTTGCAGAAAATTAAAATTGGAAGTTCATTCAAGAAACCACTATACCTTAACCATCTATTTGGAAATTAAATAAAAATAGAAGTTTAATAGAAAAGTAAATTGAATAAAAATGGAAGTTGAATAAAAATAAAAATGGATGTTCAATCCAGAAACCACTATACCTTGACGATCTATTTGGATATTAAATAAAAAAGGAAGTTAAGTAAAAAAGAAACTTGAATAAAAAAGGAAGTTAAATAAAACTAAAAATGGAAGTTGCAGAAAATTAAAAATGGAAGTTAATTCAAGAAACCACTATACCTTAACAATATATTTGGAAATTAAATAAAAAAGGAAGTTGAATAGAAAAATAACTTGAATAAAAATGGAAGCTGAATAAAAATGAAAATGGAAGTTCCATAAAATTAAAAATGGAAGTTCATTAAAGAAACCACTAGATCTCAACGATCTATTTGGAAATTAAATAAAAAAGGAAGTTTAATAGAAAAGTAAATTGAATAAAAATGGAAGTGGAATAAAAATAAAAATGAAAGTTGCATAAAATATAAAATAGAAGTTCATTTCAGATACCACTATACCTTAACGATCTATTTAGAAATTAAAAAAAAAAAGGAAGTTGAATTGAAAAATAACTTGAATAAAATTGGAAGCTGAATAAAAATAAAAAACGAAGTTCCATAAAATTAAAAATGGAAGTTCATTCAAGAAACCACTATACCTCAACGATCTATTTGGAAATTAAATAAAAACGGAAGTTGAATAGAAAAGAAGCTTGAATAAAAAAAGAAGTTGAGTATAAATAAAAATGGAAGTTGCAGAAAATTAAAAATGGAAGTTCATTCAAGAAACCACTATATCTTGACGATCTATTTGGAAATTAAATAAAAAAGGAAGTTTAATAGAAAAGTAAATTGAATAAAAATGGAAATTGAATAAAAATAAAAATGAAAGGTGCATAAAATTAAAAATGGAAGTTCAATCCAGAAACCACTGTGCCTAAACGATCTATTTGGAAATTAAATAAAAAAAGAAGTTGAGTAGAAAAGAAACTTGAATGAAAAAGGAATTTAAATAAAAATAAAAATGGATGTTGCAGCAAATTAAAAATGGAAATTCAATCAAGAAACCACTATACCATAACGATCTATTAGGAAATTAAATAAAAAAGGAACTTTAATAGAACAGTAAATTGAATAAAAAAGGAAGTTGAATAAAAATAAAAGTGAAAGTTGCATAAAATTAAAAATGGAAGTTCAATCCAGAAACCAGTATACCTTAACGATCTTTTTGGAAATTAAATAAGAAAGGAAGTTGAAAAGAAAAGAAACTCGAATAAAAATGGAAGTTACTTAAAAATAAACATGGAAGTTGCAGAAAATTAAAAATGAAAATTCATTCAAGAAACCAGTATACCTTAACGATCTATTTGGAAATTAAATAAAAAAGGAAGTTGAGTAGAAAAGAAACTGATTGAAAAAGGAAGTTAAATAAAAATAAAAATGGAAGTGGCAGAAAATTAAAAATGGAAGTGCATTCAAGAAACCAATATACCTTAACGATCTATTTGGAAATAAAATAAAAAAGGAAGTTGAATAAAAATAAAAATGGAAGTTGCAGAAAATTAAAAGTGGAAGTTCAATCCAGAAACCAGTATACCTTAACGATCTATTTGCAAATTAAATAAAAAAGGTAGTTGAGTAGAAAAGAAACTTGATTGAAAAAGGAAGCTAAATAAAAATAAAAATGGAAGTTGCAGAAAATTGAAAATGAAAGTTCTTTCAAGAAACCACTATACCATAACGATCTATTTGGAAATTAAATAGAAAAGAAAGTTGAATAGAAAAATGACTTGAATAAAAATGGAAGTCGAATAAAAATAAAAATGGAAGTTGCATAAAATTAAAAATGGAAGTTCATTCAAAATACCACTATACCTTAACGATCTATTTGGAAATTCAATAAAAAAAGAAGTTTAATAGAAATGTAAATTGAATAAAAATGGAAGTTGAATAAAAATAAAAATGGAAGTTGCAGAAAATTAAAAATGGAAGTTCATTCAAGAAACCACTATACCTTAACGATCTATTTGGAAATTAAATAAAAAAGGAAGTTGAATAGAAAAATGACTTGAATAAAAATGGAAGTCGGATAAAAATAAAAGTGGAAGTTGCATAAAATTAAAAATTGAAGTTCATTCAAGATACCACTACACCTTAACGATCTATTTGGAAATTCAATAAAAAAGAAAGTTTAATAGAAAAGTAAATTGAATAAAAATGGAAGTTGAATAAAAATAAAAATGGAAGTTGCAGAAAATTAAAAATGGAAGTTCATTCAAGAAACCACTATACCTTAACCATCTATTTGGAAATTAAATAAAAAAGGAAGTTGAATAGAAAAATAACTTGAACAAAAATGGAAGCTGAATAAAAATAAAAATGGAAGTTCCATAAAATTAAAAATGTAAGTTCATTAAAGAAACCACTATACATTTATGATCTATTTGGAAATTTAATAAAAAAGGAAGTTGAATAGAAAAATAACTTGAATAAAAATGGAAGTCGAATAAAAATAAAAATGGAAGTTGCAGAAAATTAAAAATGGTAGTTCATTCAAGAAACCAATATACCTTAACGATCTATTTGGAAATTAAATAAAAAAGGAAGTTTAATAGAAAAGTAAATTGAATAAAAATGGAAGTTTAGTAAAAATAAAAATGAAAGTTGCAGAAAATTAAAAATGGAAGTTCAATCCAGAAACCACTATACCTTAACGATCTATTTGGAAATTACATAAAAAAAAGGAAGTTGAGTAGAAAAGAAACTTGAATAAAAAAGGAAGTTAAATAAAAATAAAAATGGAAGTTGCAGAAAATTAAAAATGGAAGTTCATTCAAGAAACCACTATACCTTAACGATCTATTTGGAAATTAAATAAAAAAGGATGTTTAATAGAAATGTAAATTGAATAAAAATGGAAGTGGAATAAAAATAAAAATGGAAGTTGCATAAAATTAAAAATGGAAGTTCATTTCAGATGCCACTATACCTTAACGATCTATTTGGAAACTAAATAAAAAAGGAAGTTGAATAGAAAAATAAATTGAATAAAAATGGAAGCTGAATAAAAATAAAAATGGAAGTTCCATAAAGTTAAAAATGGAAGTTCATTCAAGAAACCACTATACCTCAACGATCTATTTGGAAATTAAATAAAAAAGGAAGTTGAATAGAAAAGAAGCTTAATTAAAAAAAGAAGTTGAATAGAAATAAAAATGGAAGTTGCAGAAAATTAAAAATAGAAGTTCATTCAAGAAACCACTATACCTTAACGATATATTTGGAAATTAAATAAAAAAGGAAGTAGAATAGAAAAATAACTTGAATAAAAATGGAAGTCGAATAAAAATAAAAAAGGAAGTTGCAGAAAATTAAAAATGGAAGTTCATTCAAGAAACCACTATACCTTAACGATCTATTTGGGAATTAAATAAAAAAAGGAAGTTTAATAAAAATGTAAATTGAATAAAAAAGGAAGTTGAATAAAAATAAAAATGAAAGTTGCAGAAAATTAAAAATGGAAGTTCATTCAAGAAACCACTATACCTTAACGATCTATTTGGAAATTAAATAAAAAAGGAAGTTGATTAGAAAAATGACTTGAATAAAAATGGAAGTCGAATAAAAATAAAAGTCGAAGTTGCATAAAATTAAAAATTGAAGTTCATTCAAGATACCAGTATACCTTAACGATCTATTAGGAAATTAAATAAAAAAGGAAGTTTGATAGAAAAGTAAATTGAATAAAAATGGAAGTTTAATAAAAATAAAAGTGAAATTTGAATAAAATTAAAAATGGAAGTTCAATCTAGAAACCAGAATACCTTAACGATCTTTTTGGAAATTAAATAACAAAGGAAGTTGAATAGAAAAGAAACTTGAATAAAAATGGAAGTTACTTAGAAATAAACATGGAAGTTGCAGAAAATAAAAAATGAAAATTCATTCAAGAAACCATTATACCTTAACGATCTTTTTGGTAATTAAATAAAAAAGGAAGTTGAGTAGAAAACAAACTGACTGAAAAAGGAAGTTAAATAAAAATAAAAATGGAAGTTGCTGAAAATTAAAAATGGAAGTTCATTCAAGAAACCAATATACCTTAACGATCTATTTGGAAATAAAATAAAAAAGGAAGTTGAATAAAAATAAAAATGGAAGTTGCAGAAAATTAAAATGGAAGTTCAATCCAGAAACCAGTATACCTTAACGATCTATTTGGAAATTAAATAAAAAAGGAAGTTGAATAGAAAAATAACTTGAATAAAAATGGAAACTGAATAAAAATAAAAATGGGAGTTCCATAAAATGAAAAATAGATTAATGAAACCACCATACCTCAACAATCTATTTGGAAATTAAATAAAAAAGGAAGTTTAATAGAAAAGTAAATTGAATAAAAATGGAAGTTGAATAAAAATAAAAGAGAAAGTTGCATAAAATTAAAAATGGAAGTTCAATCTAGAAATCAGTATACCTTAACGATATTTTTGGAAATTAACTAAGAAAGAAAGTTGAATAGAAAAGAAACTTGAATAAAAAAAGAAGTTGAATAGAAATAAAATTGGAAGTTGCAAAAAATAAAAAATGAAAGTTCATTCAAAAAACCACTATACCTTAACGATCTATTTGGAAATTAAATAAAAAAGGAAGTTGAATAGAAAAATAACTTGAATAAAAATGGAAGTTGCAGAAAATTAAAAATGGAAGTTCATTCAAAAAACCACTATACATTAACGATCTATTTGGAAATTAAATAAAAAAGGAAGTTTAATAGAAAAGTAAATTGAATAAAAATGGAAGTGGAATAAAAATAAAAATGAAAGTTGCATAAAATATAAAATAGAAGTTCATTTCAGATACCACTATACCTTAACGATCTATTTAGAAATTAAAAAAAAAAAGGAAGTTGAATTGAAAAATAACTTGAATAAAATTGGAAGCTGAATAAAAATAAAAAACGAAGTTCCATAAAATTAAAAATGGAAGTTCATTCAAGAAACCACTATACCTCAACGATCTATTTGGAAATTAAATAAAAACGGAAGTTGAATAGAAAAGAAGCTTGAATAAAAAAAGAAGTTGAGTATAAATAAAAATGGAAGTTGCAGAAAATTAAAAATGGAAGTTCATTCAAGAAACCACTATATCTTGACGATCTATTTGGAAATTAAATAAAAAAGGAAGTTTAATAGAAAAGTAAATTGAATAAAAATGGAAATTGAATAAAAATAAAAATGAAAGGTGCATAAAATTAAAAATGGAAGTTCAATCCAGAAACCACTGTGCCTAAACGATCTATTTGGAAATTAAATAAAAAAAGAAGTTG
The DNA here is from genome assembly GCF_055761805.1 of Camellia sinensis. Lineage (NCBI taxonomy): Eukaryota > Viridiplantae > Streptophyta > Magnoliopsida > Ericales > Theaceae > Camellia > Camellia sinensis. The sequence continues at coordinate 6,012,639 of NC_138962.1, read as the reverse complement.
AGTAGAAAAGAAACTTGAATGAAAAAGGAATTTAAATAAAAATAAAAATGGATGTTGCAGCAAATTAAAAATGGAAATTCAATCAAGAAACCACTATACCATAACGATCTATTAGGAAATTAAATAAAAAAGGAACTTTAATAGAACAGTAAATTGAATAAAAAAGGAAGTTGAATAAAAATAAAAGTGAAAGTTGCATAAAATTAAAAATGGAAGTTCAATCCAGAAACCAGTATACCTTAACGATCTTTTTGGAAATTAAATAAGAAAGGAAGTTGAAAAGAAAAGAAACTCGAATAAAAATGGAAGTTACTTAAAAATAAACATGGAAGTTGCAGAAAATTAAAAATGAAAATTCATTCAAGAAACCAGTATACCTTAACGATCTATTTGGAAATTAAATAAAAAAGGAAGTTGAGTAGAAAAGAAACTGATTGAAAAAGGAAGTTAAATAAAAATAAAAATGGAAGTGGCAGAAAATTAAAAATGGAAGTGCATTCAAGAAACCAATATACCTTAACGATCTATTTGGAAATAAAATAAAAAAGGAAGTTGAATAAAAATAAAAATGGAAGTTGCAGAAAATTAAAAGTGGAAGTTCAATCCAGAAACCAGTATACCTTAACGATCTATTTGCAAATTAAATAAAAAAGGTAGTTGAGTAGAAAAGAAACTTGATTGAAAAAGGAAGCTAAATAAAAATAAAAATGGAAGTTGCAGAAAATTGAAAATGAAAGTTCTTTCAAGAAACCACTATACCATAACGATCTATTTGGAAATTAAATAGAAAAGAAAGTTGAATAGAAAAATGACTTGAATAAAAATGGAAGTCGAATAAAAATAAAAATGGAAGTTGCATAAAATTAAAAATGGAAGTTCATTCAAAATACCACTATACCTTAACGATCTATTTGGAAATTCAATAAAAAAAGAAGTTTAATAGAAATGTAAATTGAATAAAAATGGAAGTTGAATAAAAATAAAAATGGAAGTTACAGAAAATTAAAAATGGAAGTTCATTCAAGAAACCACTATACCTTAACGATCTATTTGGAAATTAAATAAAAAAAGAAGTTGAAAAGAAAAATGACTTGAATAAAAATGGAAGTCGGATAAAAATAAAAGTGGAAGTTGCATAAAATTAAAAATTGAAGTTCATTCAAGATACCACTACACCTTAACGATCTATTTGGAAATTCAATAAAAAAGAAAGTTTAATAGAAAAGTAAATTGAATAAAAATGGAAGTTGAATAAAAATAAAAATGGAAGTTGCAGAAAATTAAAAATGGAAGTTCATTCAAGAAACCACTATACCTTAACGATCGATTAGCAAATTAAATAAAAAAGGAAGTTGAATAGAAAAATAACTTGAATAAAAATGGAAGTTGAATAAAAATAAAAATGAAAGTTGCATAAAATTAAAAATGAAAGTTCATTTAAGAAACCACTATACCTTAACGATCTATTTGGAAATTAAATAAAAAAGGAACTTTAATATAAAAGAAAATTGAATAAAAATGGAAGTTGAATAAAAATAAAAATGAAAGTGGTATAAAATTAAAAATGTAAGTTCAATCCAGAAACCATTATACCTTAACGATCTATTTGGAAATTAAATAAAAATGGAAGTTGAATAGAAAAGAACCTTGAATAAAAAAAGAAGTTGAATACAAATAAAAATAGAAGTTGCAGAAAATTAAAAATGAAATTTAATTCAAGAAACCACTATACCTTAACGTCATATTTGAAAATTAAATAAGAAAGGAAGTTTAATAGAAAAGTAAATTGAATAAAAAAGGAAGTTAAATAAAAATAAAAATGGAAGTTGCAGAAAATTTAAAATGGAAGTTAATTCGAGAAACCAGTATACCTTAACCATCTATTTGGAAATTAAATAAAAAAGGAAGTTGAATAAAAAAATAACTTGAATAAAAATGGAAGCTGAATAAAAATAAAAATGGAAGTTCCATAAAATTAAAAATGGAAGTTCATTAAAGAAACCACAATACCTTAACGACCTATTTGGAAATTAAATAAAAAAGGAAGTTGAATAGAAAAAGAAACTTGAATCATAAAAGAAGTTGAATAGAAATAAAAATGGAAGTTGCTGAAAATTAAAAATGGAAGTTCATTCAAGAAGCCACTATACCTTAACGATCTATTTGGAAATTAAATAAAAAAGGAAGTTGAATAGAAAAATGACTTGAATAAAAATGGAAGTCGAATAAAAATAAAAATGGAAGTTGCATAAAATTAAAAATGGAAGTTCATTCAAGATACCACTATACCTTAACGATCTATTTGGAAATTCAATAAAAAAGAAAGTTTAATAGAAAAGTAAATTGAATAAAAATGGAAGTTGAATAAAAATAAAAATGGAAGTTGCAGAAAATTAAAAATGGAAGTTCATTCAAGAAACCACTATACCTTAACGATCTATTAGCAAATTAAATAAAAAAGGAAGTTGAACAGAAAAATAACTTCAATAAAAACGGAAGTTGAATAAAAATAAGAATGGAAGTTGCAAAAAATTAAAAATGGAAGTTCAGGAAAGAAACCACTATACATTAACATTCTATTTGGAAATTAAATAAAAAAGGAACTTTAATATAAAAGAAAATTGAATAAAAATGGAAGTTGAATAAAAATAAAAATGAAAGTGGTATAAAATTAAAAATGTAAGTTCAATCCAGAAACCATTATACCTTAACGATCTATTTTGAAATTAAATAAAAAAGGAAGTTGAATACAAAAGAAGCTTGAATAAAAAAAGAAGTTGAATAGAAATAAAAATGGAAGTTGCAAAAAATTAAAATTGGAAGATCATTCAAGAAACCACTATACCTTAACGATATATTTGGAAATTAAATAAAAAAGGAAGTTTAATAGAAAAGTAAATTGAACAAAAATAAAAATGGAAGTTCAATCCAGAAACCACTATACCTTGACGATCTATTTGGAAATTAAATAAAAAGGAAGTTGAGCAGAAAAGAAATTTGAATAAAAAAAGAAGTTAAATAAAAATAAAAATGGAAGTTGCAGAAAATTAAAAATGGCATTAAATTCAAGAAACCACTATACCTCAACCATCTATTTGGAAATTAAATAAAAAAGGAAGTTGAATAGAAAAATAACTTGAATAAAAATAGAAGCAGAATAAAAACAAAAATGGAAGTTCCATAAAATTAAAAATGGAAGTTCATTAAAGAAACCACAATACCTTAACGATCTATTTGGAAATTAAATAAAAATGGAAGTTTAATAGAAAAGTAAATTGAATAAAAATAGAAGTTGAAGAAAATTAAAAATGGAAGTTCAATCTAGAAACCAGTATACCATAACGATCTATTTGGAAGTAAAATAAAAAAGGAAGTTGAGCGGAAAAGAAACTTGATTGATAAAGGAAGTTAAATAAAAATAAAAATAGAAGTTGCAAAAAATTAAAATTGGAAGTTCATTCAAGAAACCACTATACCTTAACGATATATTTGGAAATTAAATAAAAAAGGAAATTGAATAGAAAAATAACATGAATAAAAATGGAAGCTGAATAAAAATAAAAATGGAACTTCATTAAAAAAACCACTATACCTTAATGATCTATTTGAAAATTAAATAAAAAAGGAAGTCTATTAGAAAAGTAAATTGAATAAAAATGGAAGGTGAATAAAAATAAAAGTAAAAGTTGCATAAAATTAAAAATGGAAGTTCAATCTAGAAACCAGTATACCATAACAATCTTTTTGGAAATTAAATAAGAACGATAGTTGAATAGAATAGAAACTTGAATAAAAAAAAAGTTGAATAGAAATAAAAATGAAACTTGCAGAAAATTAAAAATGGAAGTTCATTCAAGAAACCACTATACCTTAACGATCTATTTGGAAATTAAATAAAAAAGGAAGTTGAAAAGAAAAATAACCTGAATAAAAATGGAAGTCGAATAAAAATAAAAATGGAAGTTGAAGAAAATTAAAAATGGAAGTTCATTCTAGAAACCAATATACCTTAACGATCTATTTGGAAATTAAATAAAAAAGGAAGTTGAATAGAAAAGTAAATTGAATAAAAATGGAAGTCAAATAAAAATAAAAATGAAAGTTGCCTAAAATTAAAAATGGAAATTCATTTCAGATACCACAATACCTTAACGATCTATTTGGAAATTAAATAAAAAAGGAAGTTGAATAGAAAAATAACTTGAATAAAAATGGAAGCTGAATAAAAATAAAAATGGAAGTTCCATAAAATTAAAAATGGAAGTTCGTTAAAGAAACCACTATACCTCAACGATCTATTTGGAAATTAAATAAAAAAGGAAGTTGAATAGAAAAGAAGCTTGAATAAAAAAAAGAAGTTGAATAAAAATAAAAATGGAAGTTGCAGAAAATTAAAAATGGAAGTTCATTCAAGAAACCACTATACCTTAACGATCTATTTGGAAATTAAATAAAAAAGGAAGTTTAACAGAAAAGTAAATTGAATAAAAATGGAAATTGAATAAAAATAAAAATGAAAGTTGCATAAAATTAAAAATGGAAGTTCAATCCAGAAACCACTATACCTTAACGATCTATTTGGAAAATATATAAAAAAGGAAGTTGAGTAGAAAATAAACTTGAATGAAAAAGGAATTTAAATTAAAATAAAAATGGAAGTTGTAGCAAATTAAAAATGGAAATTCATTCAAGAAACCACTATACCTTAACGATCTATTTGGCAATTAAATAAAAAAGGAAGTTTAATAGAAAAGTGAATTGAATAAAAATAGAAGTTGAATTAAAATAAAAAAGGAAGTTGCAGAAAATTAAAAATGGAAGTTCATTAAAGAAACCACTATACCTTAACGATCTATTTGGAAATTAAATAAAAAAGGAACTTTAATATAAAAGAAAATTGAATAAAAATGGAATTTGAATAAAAATAAAAATGAAAGTTGTATAAAATTAAAAATGTAAGTTCAATCCAGAAACCATTATACCTTAACGATCTATTTGGAAAGTAAATAAAAATGGAAGTTGAATAGAAAACAAGCTTGAATAAAAAAAGAAGTTGAATAGAAATAAAAATGGAAGTTGCAGAAAATTAAAAATGGAAATTCATTCAAGAAACCACTATACCTTAACGATATATTAGAAAATTAAATAGGAAAGGAAGTTTAATAGAAAAGTAAATTGAATAAAAATAAAAATGGAAGTTGCAGAAAATTAAAAATGGAAGTTAATTCGAGAAACTACTATACCTTAACCATCTATTTGGAAATTAAATAAAAAAGGAAGTTGAATAAACAAATAACTTAAATAAAAATGGAAGCTGAATAAAAATAAAAATGGAAGTTCCATAAAATTAAAAATGGAACGTCATTAAAAAAACACTACACCATAGTGATCTATTTGGAAATTAAATAAAAAAGGAAGTCTAATAGAAAAGTAAATTGAATAAAAATGGAAGTTGAATAAAAATAAAAGTGAAAGTTGCATAAAATTAAAAATGGAAGTCAATCCAGAAACCAGTTTACCATAACGTTCTTTTTGGAAATTAAATAAGAAAGACAGTTGAATAGAAAAGAAACTTGAATAAAAAAAAAAGTTGAATAGAAATAAAAATGGAAGTTGCAGAAAATTAAAATTGGAAGTTCATTCAAGAAACCACTATACCTTAACGATCTATTTGGAAATTAAAAAAAAAAGGAAGTTCAACAGAAAAATAACCTGAATAAAAATGGAAGTCGAATAAAAATAAGAATGGAAGTTTAAGAAAATTAAAAATGGAAGTTCATTCTAGAAACCAATATACCTTAACGTTCTATTTGGAAATTAAATAAAAAAGGAAGTTGAATAGAAAAGTAAATTGAATAAAAATGGAAGTCAAATAAAAATAAAAATGAAAGTTGCCTAAAATTAAAAATGGAAGTTCATTTCAGATACCACAATACCTTAACGATTTATTTGGAAATTAAATAAAAAAGGAAGTTGAATAGAAAAATAACTTGAATAAAAATAGAAGCTGAATAAAAATAAAAATGGAAGTTCCATAAAATTAAAAATGGAAGTTCATTAAAGAAACCACTATACCTCAACGATCTATTTGAAAATTAAATAAAAAAGGAAGTTGAATAGAAAAGAAGCTTGAATAAAAAAAAGAAGTTGAATAGAAATAAAAATGGAAGTTGCAGAAAATTAAAAATGGAAGTTCATTCAAGAAACCACTATACCTTAACGATCTATTTGGAAATTAAATAAAAAAGGAAGTTTAATAGAAAAGTAAATTGAATAAAAATGGAAATTGAGAAAAAATAAAAATGAAAGTTGCTTAAAATTAAAAATGGAAGTTAATTCAAGAAACCACTATACCTCAACCATCTATTTGGAAATTAAATAAAAAAAGAAGTTGTATGGAAAAATAACTTGAATAAAAATGGAAGCAGAATAAAAATAAAAATGGTAGTTTCATAAAATTAAAAATGGAAGTTCATTAAAGAAACCACAATACCTTAACGATCTATTTGGAAAATATATAAAAAAAGAAGTTGAGTAGAAAAGAAACCTGAATGAAAAAGGAATTTAAATTAAAATAAAAATGGAAGTTGCAGCAAATTAAAAATGGAAATTCATTCAAGAAACCACTATACCTTTACGATCTATTTGGAAATTAAATAAAAAAGGAAGTTTAATAGAAAAGTGAATTGAATAAAAATGGAAGTTGAATAAAAATAAAAGTGAAAGTTGCAAAAAATTAAAAATGGAAATTCAATCCAGAAACCAGTATACCTTAACGATCCTTTTGGAAATTAAATAAGAAAGGAAGTTGAATAGAAAAGAAACTTGAATAAATGGAAGTTACTTAAAAAAAAAAATGGAAGTTGCCGAAAATTAAAAATGAAAATTCATTCAAGAAACCATTATACCTTAACGATCTATTTGGAAATTAAACAAAAAAGGAAGTTGAGTAGAAAAGAAACTGATTGAAAAAGGAAGTTAAAGAAAAATAAAAATGGTAGTTACAGAAAATTAGAAATGGAAGTTCATTCAAGAAACCAATATACCTTAACGATCTATTTGGAAATTAAATAAAAAAGGAAGTTTAATAGAAAAGTAAATTGAATAAAAATGGAAGTTGAATAAAAATAAAAATGGAAGTTGCAGAAAATTAAAAATGGAAGTTCAATCCAGAAACCAGTATACCTTAACGATCTATTTGGAAATTAAATGAAAAAGGTAGTTGAGTGAAAAGAAACTTGATTGAAAAACTAAGTTAAAAAAAAATAAAAATAGAAGTTGCTGAAAATTAAAAATGGAAGTTCTTTCAAGAAACCACTATACCTTAACGATCTATTTGGAAATAAAATAAAAAAGAAAGTTGAACAGAAAAATGAATTAAATAAAAATGGAAGTCGAATAAAAATAAAAATGGAAGTGGCATAAAATTAAAAATGGAAGTTCATTCAAGATACCACTATACCATAACGTTCTATTTGGAAATTAAATAAAAAAGGAAGTTTAATAGGAAAGTAAATTGAATAAAAATGGAAGTTGAATAAAAATACTAGGGGCGGTTTGGGGTCGTGACATGGAAGCTGAATAAAAATAAAAATGCAAGTCCCATAAAATTAAAAATGGAAGTTCATTCAAGAAACCACTATACCTTAACGATCTATTTGGAAATTAAATAAAAAAGGAAGTTGAATAGAAAAATAACTTGAATAAAAATGGAAGCTGCAGAAATTTAAAAATGGAAGTTCATTCAAGAAACCACTATACCTTAACGATCTGTTTGGATATGAAATAAAAAAGGAAGTTGAATAAAATAAAAATGACTAGAATAAAAATGGAAGTCGAATAAAATAAAAATGGAAATTGCATAAAATTAAAAATGGAAGTTCATTCAAGATACCACTATACCTTAACGATCAATTTGGAAATTCCATAAAAAAGAAAGTTTGATAGAAACGTAAATTGAAAAAAAATGGGAGTTGAATAAAAATATAAATGGAAGTTGCAGAAAGTTAAGAATGAAAGTTCATTCAAGAAACCACTATACCTTAACGATCTATTAGCAAATTAAATAAAAACGGAAGTTGAATAGAAAAATAACTTGAATAAAAATGGAAGTTGAATAAAAATAAAAATGGAAGTTGCATAAAATTAAAAATGGAAGTTCATGAAAAAAACCACTATACCTTAACGATCTATTAAGAAATTAAATAAAAACGGAACTTTAATGGAAAAGAAAATTGAATAAAAATGGAAGTTGAATAAAAATAAAAATGAAAGTTGTATAAAATTAAAAAGGCAAGTTCAATCCAAAAACCATTATACCTTAACGATATAGGAAGTTGAATACAAAACAAGCATGAATAAAAAAAGAAGTTGAATAGAAATAAAAATGGAAGTTGCAAAAAATTAAAATTGGAAGTTCATTCAAGAAACCACTATACCTTAACGATATATTTGGAAATTAAATAAAAAAGGAAGTTTAATAGAAAAGTAAATTTAATAAAAATGGAAGTAGAATAAAAATAAAAATGGAAGTTGAATCCAGAAACCACTATACCTTGACGATCTATTTGGAAATTAAATAAAAAGGAAGTTGAGTAGAAAAGAAACTTGAATAAAAAAGGAAGTTAAATAAAAATAAAAATAGAAGTTGCAGAAAATTAAAAATGGAAGTTAATTCAAGAAACCACTACACCTCAACCATCTATTTGGAAATTAAATAAAAAAGGAAGTTGTATGGAAAAATAACTTGAATAAAAATGGAAGCAGAATAAAAATAAAAATGGTAGTTTCATAAAATTAAAAATGGAAGTTCATTAAAGAAACCACAATACCTTAACGATCTATTTGGAAATTAAATAAAAAAGGATGTTTAATAGAAAAGTAAATTGAATAAAAATGGAAGTTGAATAAAAATAAAAATGGAAGTTGTAGAAAATTAAAAATGGAAGCTCATTCAAGAAACCACTATACCTTAACGATCTATTTGGAAATTAAATAAAAAAGGAAGTTGAATAGAAAAATAACTTGAATAAAAATGGATGCTGAAAAAAAATAAAAATGGAAGTTGCGGAAAATTAAAAATGGAAGTTCATTCAAGAAACCACTATACCTTAACGATCTATTTGCATATTAAATAAAAAAGGAAGTTGAATAGAAAAATGACTTCAATAAAAATGGAAGTCGAATAAAAATAAAAATGGAAGTTGCATAAAATTAAAAATGGAAGTTCATTCAAGAAACCACTATACCTTAACGATCTATTAGCAAATTAAATAAAAAAGGAAGTTGAATTGAAAAATAACTTGAATAAAAATGGAAGTTGAATAAAAATAAAAATGGAAGTTCCATAAAATTAAAAATGGATGTTCATTAAAGAAACCACTATACCTTAACGATCTATTTAGTAATTAAATAAAAACGGAACTTTAATAGAAAAGAAAATTGAATAAAAATGGAAGTTGAATAAAAATAAAAATGAAAGTTGTATAAAATTAAAAATGTAAGTTCAATCCAGAAACCATTATACCTTAACGATCTATTTGGAAATTAAATAAAAAAAGAAGTTGAATACAAAAGAAGCTTGAATAACAAAAGAAGTTGAATAGAAAAAAAAATGGAAGTTGCAGAAAATTAAAATTGGAAGTTCATTCAAGAAACCACTATACCTTAACGATATATTTGGAAATTAAATAAAAACGGAACGTTAAAAGAAAAGAAAATTTAATAAAAATGAAAGTTGTATAAAATTAAAAATGTAAGTTCAATCCAGAAACCATTATACCTTAACGATCTATTTGGAAATTAAATAAAAAAGGAAGTTGAATACAAAAGAACCTTGAATAAAAAAAGAAGTTAAATAGAAATAAATTGAAAAAAAATGGAAGTTGAATAAAAATAAAAATGGAAGTTGAATCCAGAAACCACTATACCTTGACGATCTATTTGGAAATTAAATAAAAAGGAAGTTGAGTTGAAAAGAAACTTGAATAAAAAAGGAAGTTAAATAAAAATAAAAATGGAATTTGCAGAAAATTAAAAGTGGAAGTTAATTCAAGAAACCACTATACCTCAACCATCTATTTGGAAATTAAATAAAAAGGGAAGTTGTATAGAAAAATAAATTGAATAAAAATGGAAGCAGAATAAAAATAAAAATGGAAGTTTCATAAAATTAAAAATGGAAGTTCATTAGAGAAACCACAATACCTTAACGATCTATTTGGAAATTCAATAAAAAAAGGAAGTTTAATAGAAAAGTAAATTGAATAAAAATGGAAGTTGAATAAAAATAAAAATGGAAGTTGTAGAAAATTAAAAATGGATGTTCATTCAAGAAACCACTATACCTTTACGATCTATTTGGAAATTAAATAAAAAAGGAAGTTGAATAGAAAAATAACTTGAATAAAAATGGATGCTGAAAAAAAATAAAAATGTAAGTTGCAGAAAATTAAAAATGGAAGTTCATTCAAGAAACCACTATACCTTAACGATCTATTTGGATATTAAATAAAAAAGGAAGTTGAACAGAAAAATGACTTAAATAAAAATGGAAGTCGAATAAAAATAAAAATGGAAGTTGCATAAAATTAAAAATGGAAGTTCATTCAAGAAACCACTATACCCTAACGATCTATTAGATAATTAAATAAAAAAGGAAGTTGAATTGAAAAATAACTTGAATAAAAATGGAAGTTGAATAAAAATAAAAATGGAAGTTCCATAAAATTAAAAATGGAAGTTCATTAAAGAAACCACTATACCTTAACGATCTATTTAGAAATTAAATAAAAACGGAACGTTAAAAGAAAAGAAAATTTAATAAAAATGAAAGTTGTATAAAATTAAAAATGTAAGTTCAATCCAGAAACCATTATACCTTAACGATCTATTTGGAAATTAAATAAAAAAGGAAGTTGAATACAAAAGAACCTTGAATAAAAAAAGAAGTTAAATAGAAATAAAAATGGAAGTTGCAGAAAATTAAAATTGGAAGTTCATTCAAGAAACCACTATACCTTAACGATATATTTGGAAATTAAATAAAAAAGGAAGTTTAATAGAAAAGTAAATTGAATAAAAATGGAAGTTGAGTAAAAATAAAAATGGAAGTTGAATCCAGAAACCACTATACCTTGACGATCTATTTGGAAATTAAATAAAAAAGGAAGTTGAGTAGAAAAGAAACTTGAATAAAAAAGGAAGTTAAATAAAAATAAAAATGGAAGTTGCAGAAAATTGAAAATGGAAGTTAATTCAAGAAACCACTATACCTCAACTCTCTATTTGGAAATTAAATAAAAAAGGAAGTTGAATAGGAAAATAACTTGAATAAAAATGGAAGCTGAAAAAAAATAAAAATGGAAGTTCAATAAAATTAAAAATGGAAGTTCATTGAATAAACCACAATACTTTAACGATCTATTTGGAAATTAAATAAAAAAGGAAGTTTAATGGAAAAGTAAATTGAATAAAAATGGAGGTTGAATAAAAATAAAAATGGAAGTTGCAGAAATTTAAAAATGGAAGTTCATTCAAGAAACCACTATACCTTAACGATCTATTTGGAAATTAAATAAAAAAAGAAGTTTAATAGAAAAGTAAATTGAATAAAAATGGAGGTTGAATAAAAATAAAAATGAAAGTTGCAGAAATTTAAAAATGGAAGTTTATTCAAGAAACCAATATACCTTAACGATCTATTAGCAAATTAAATAAAAAAGGAAGTTGAATAGAAAAATAACTTGAATAAAAATGGAAGTTGAATAAAAATAAAAATGGAAGTTGCATAAAATTAAAAATGGAAGTTCATTAAAGAAACCACTATACCTTACCGATCTATTTAGAAATTAAATAAAAACGGAACTTTAATAGAAAAGAAAATTGAATAAAAATAGAAGTTGAATAAAAATAAAAATGAAAGTTGTATAAAATTAAAAATGTAAGTTCAATCCAGAAACCATTATACCTTAACGATCTATTTGGAAATTTAATAAAAAAGGAAGTTGAATACAAAAGAAGCTTGAATAAAAAAAGAAGTTGAATAGAAATAAAAATGGAAGTTGCAGAAAATTAAAATTGGAAGTTCATTCAAGAAACCACTATACCATAACGATATATTTGGAAATTAAATAAAAAATGAAGTTTAATAGAAAAGTAAATTGAATAAAAATGGAAGTTGAATAAAAATAAAAATGGAAGTTGTATCCAGAAACCACTATACCTTGACGCTCTATTTGGAAGTTACATAAAAAAGGAAGTTGAGTAGAAAAGAAACTTGAATAAAAAAGGAAATAAAAATAAAAATGGAAGTTGCAGAAAATTAAAAATGGAAGTTAATTCAAGAAACACTATACCTCAACCATCTATTTGGAAATTAAATAAAAAAGGAAGTTGAATAGAAAAATAACTTGAATAAAAATGGAAACTGAATAAAAATAAAAATGGAAGTTCCATAAAATTAAAAACGGAAGTTCATTAAAGAAACCACAATACCATAACGATCTATTTGGAAATTAAATAAAAAAGGAAGATTAATAGAAAAGTAAATTGAATAAAAATGGAAGTTGAATAAAAATAAAAATGGAAGTTGCAGAGAATTAAAAATGGAAATTCATTCAAGAAACCACTATACCTTAACGATCCATTTGGAAATTAAGTAGAAAAGGAAGCTGAATAGAAAAATAACATGAATAAAAATGGCTGTCGAATAAAAATAAAAATGGAAGTCGCAGAAAATTCAAAATGGAAGTTCATTCAGGAAACCACTATACCTTAACGATCTATTTGGAAATGAAATAAAAAATGAAGTTGAGTAGAAAAATGACTTGAATAAAAATGGAAGTCGAATAAAAATAAAAATGAAAGTTGCAGAAAATTAAAAATAGAAGTTCATTCAAGATACCACTATACCTTAAAGATCTATTTGGAAATTCAATAAAAAAGGAAGTTTAATAGAAAAGTAAATTGAATAAAAATGGAAGTTGCAGAAAATTACAAATGGAAGTTCATTCGAGAAACTACTATACCTTAACGATCTATTTGGAAATTAAATAAAAAAGGAAGTTGAATAGAAAAATGACTTGAATAAAAATGGAAGTCGAATAAAAATAAAAATGGAAGTTGCATAAAATTAAAAATGGAAGTTCATTCAAGAAACCACTATACCTTAACGATCTATTTGGAAATTCAATAAAAAAGTAAGTTTAATAGAAAAGTAAATTGAATAAAAATGGAAGTTGAATAAAAATAAAAATGGAAGTTGCAGAAAATTAAAAATGGAAGTTCATTCAAGAAACCACTATACCTTAACGATCTATTAGCAAATTAAATAAAAAAGGAAGTTGAACAGAAAAATAGCTTCAATCAAAACGGAAGTTGAATAAAAATAAGAATGGAAGTTGCATAAAATTAAAAATGGAAGTTCATTAAAAAAAATACTATACCTTAACGATCTATTTGAAAACTAAATAAAAAAAGTAACTTTAATAGAAAAGCAAATTGAATAAATATGGAAGTTGAGTAAAAACAAAAATGAAAGTTGTATAAAATTAAAAATGTAAGTTCAACCCAGAAACCATTGTACCTTAACGATCTTTTTGGAAAGTAAATAGAAAAGGAAGTTGAATAGAAAAGAAGCTTGAATAAAAAAAGAAGTTGAATAGAAATAAAAATGGAAGTTGCAGAAAATTAAAATTGGAAGTTCATTCAAGAAACCACTATACCTTAACGATATATTCAGAAATTAAATAAAAAAGGAAGTTTAATAGAAAAATAAATTGAATAAAAATAAAAATGGAAGTTCAATCCAGAAACCATTATACCTTGACGATCTATTTGGAAATTAAATAAAAAAGGAAGTTGAGTAGAAAAGAAACTTGAATAAAAAAGGAAGTTAAATAAAAATAAAAATGGAAGTTGCAGAAAATTAAAAATGGAAGTTAATTCAAGAAACCACTATACCTTAAGCATCTATTTGGAAATTAAACAGAAAAGGAAGTTTAATAGAAAAGTAAATTGAATAAAAATGGAAGTGGTATAAAAATAAAAGTGAAAGTTGCACAAAATTAAAAATGGATGTTCAATCCAGAATCCAGTATACCTTAACGATCTATTTGGAAATTAAATAAAAAAGGAAGTTGAATAGAAAAGAAACTTGAATAAAAATGGAAGCTGAATAAAAATAAAAATGCAAGTTCCATAAAATTAAAAATGGAAGTTCATTCAAGAAAACACTATACCTTTACGATCTGTTTGAAAATTAAATAAAAAAGAAAGTTGAATAGTAAAGAAACTTGAATAAAAAAGGAAGTTAAATAAAAATAGAAATGGAAGTTGCAGAAAATTAAAAATGGAAGTTCATTCAAGAAATCACTACACCTTAACGATCTATTTGGAAATTAAATACAAAAGGAAGTTTAATAGGAAAGTAAATTGAATAAAAATGGAAGTTGAATAAAAATAAAAATGGAAGTTGCAGAAAATTAAAAATGGAAGTTCAATCCAGAAACCAGTATACCTTAACGATCTATTTGGATAGTAAATAAAAAAGGAAGTTGAGTAGAAAAAAAACTTGATTGAAAAAGGAAGTTAAATAAAAATAAAAGTGGAAGCTGCAGAAAATTAAAAATGGAAGATTTATTCAAGAAACCACTACACCTTAACGATCTATTTGGAAATTAAATAAAAAATGAAGTTAAATAGAAAAATGACTTGAATAAAAATGGAAGTCGAATAAAAATAAAAATGGGAGTTGCATAAAATTAAAAATGGAAGTTCACTCAAGAGACCACTATACCTTTACGATCTATTTGGAAATTCAATAAAGAAGAAAGTTTAATAGAAAAGTAAATTGATAAAGTGGAAGTTGAATAAAAATAAAAATGGAAGTTGCAGAAAATTAAAAATGGAAGTTTATTCAAGAAACCACTATACCTTAACGATCTATTAGCAAATTAAATAAAAAAGGAAGTTGAATAGAAAAATAACTTGAATAAAAACGGAAGTTGAATAAAAATAAAAATAGAAGTTGCATAAAATTAAAAATGGAAGTTCATTAAAGAGACCACTATACCTTAACGATCTATTTGGAAATTAAATAAAAAAGGAACTTCAATATAAAAGAAAATTGAATAAAAATGGAAGTTGAATAAAAATAAAATGAAAGTTGTATAAAATTAAAAATGTAAGTTCAATCCATAAACCATTATACCTTAACGATCTATTTGGAAATTAAATAAAAAAGGAAGTTGAATAGAAAAGAAGCTTGAATCAAAAAAGAAGTTGAATAGAAATAAAAATGGAAGTTGCAGAAAATTAAAATTGGAAGTTCATTCAAGAAACCACTATACCTTAACGATATTTTTGGAAATTAAAAAAAAAGGAAGTATAATAGAAAAGTAAATTGAATAAAAATAGAAGTTGAATAAAAATAAAAATGGAAGATGCATAAAATTGAAAATGGAAGTTCATTAAAGAAACCACTATACCTTAACGATCTATTCGGAATCTAAATAAAAAAAGGAAGTTGAATAGAAAAATAACTTGAATAAAAATGGAAGCTGAATAAAAATAAAAATGGAAGGTCCATAAAGTTGAAAATGGTAGTTCATTGAAGAAACCACTATACCTCAATGATCTATTTGGAAATTAAATAAAAAAGGAAGTGGAATAGAAAAGAAGCTTGACTAAAAAAAGAAGTTGAATAGAAATAAAAATGAAAGTTGCAGAAAATTAAAAATGGAAGTTCATTTAAGAAACCACTATACCTTAACGATCTATTTCGAAATTAAATAAAAAAGGAAGTTTAATAGAAAAGTAAATTGCATAAAAATGGAAGTTGAATAAAAATAAAAATGGAAGTTGAATCCAGAAACCACTATACCTTGACGATATATTTGGAAATTAAATAAAAAAGAAAGTTGAGTAGAAAAGAAACTTGAATAAAAAAAGGAGTTAAATAAAAATAAAAATGGAAGTTGCAGAAAATTAAAAATGGAAGTTAATTCAAGAAACCACTATACCTCAACCATCTATTCGGAAATTAAATAAGAAAGGAAGTTGAATAGAAAAATAACTTGAATAATAATGGAAGCTAAATAAAAACAAAAATGGAAGTTCCATAAAATTAAAAATTGAAGTTCATTAAAGAAACCACAATACCTTAACGATCTATTTGGAAATTAAATAAAAAAGGAAGTTTAATGGAAAAGTAAATTGAATAAAATGGAAGTTGAATAAAAATAAAAATGGAAGTTGCAGAGAATTAAAAATGGAAGTTCATTCAAGAAACCACTATACCTTAACGATCTATTTGGAAATTAAATAGAAAAGGAAGTTGAATAGAAAAATCACTTGAATAAAAATGGCAGTCGAATAAAAATAAAAATGGAAGTTGCATAAAATTAAAAATGGAAGTTCGTTCAAGAAACCACTATACCTTAACGATCTATATGGAAATTCCATAAACGTAAATTGAAAAAAAATGGGAGTTGAATAAAAATATAAATGGAAGTTGCAGAAAATTAAAAATGAAAGTTCATTCATGAAACCACTATACCTTAAGGAAGTTGAGTTGAAAAATGACTTGAATAAAAATAGAAGTCGAATAAAAATAAAAATGGAAGTTGCAAAAAATTAGAAATAGAAATTCATTATAGATACCACTATACCTTAACGATCTATCTGGAAATTAAATAAAAAAGGAAGTTGAATAGAAAAATAACTTGAATAAAAATGGAAGCTGAATAAAAATAAAAATGGAAGCTGCAGAAATTTAAAAATGGAAGTTCATTCAAGAAACCACTATACCTTAACGATCTGTTTGGATATGAAATAAAAAAGGAAGTTGAATAGAAAAATGACTAAAATAAAACTGGAAGTCGAATAAAAATAAAAATGGAAGTTGCATAAAATTAAAAATGGAAGTTCATTTAAGATACCACTATACCTTAACGATCTATATGGAAATTCCATAAAAAAGAAAGTTTAATAGAAACGTAAATTGAAAAAAAATGGGAGTGGAATAAAAATATAAATGGAAGGTACAGAAAATTAAAAATGAAAGTTCATTCAAGAAACCACTATACCTTAACGATCTATTAGCAAATTAAATAAAAACGGAAGTTGAATAGAAAAATAACTTGAACAAAAATGGAAGTTGAATAAAAATAAAAATGGAAGTTGCATAAAATTAAAAATGGAAGTTCATTAAAGAAACCACTATACCTTAACGATCTATTAAGAAATTAAATAAAAACGGAGCTTTAATGGAAAAGAAAATTCAATAAAAGTGGAAGTTGAATAATAATAAAAGGGAAAGTTGTATAAAATTAAAAATGCAAGTTCAATCCAGAAACCATTATACCTTAACGATATAGGAAGTTGAATACAAAAGAAGCATGAATAAAAAAAGAAGTTGAATAGAAATAAAAATGGAAGTTGCAGAAAATTAAAATTGGAAGTTCATTCAAGAAACCACTATACCTTAACGATATATTTTGAAATTAAGTAAAAAAGGAAGTTTAATCGAAAAGTAAATTTAATAAAAATGGAAGTTGAATAAAAATAAAAATGGAAGTTGAATCCAGAAACCACTATACCTTGACGATCTATTTGGAAATTAAATAAAAAGGAAGTTGAGTAGAAAAGAAACTTGAATAAAAAAGAAAGTTAAATAAAAATAAAAATGGAAGTTGCAGAAAATTAAAAATGGAAGTCAATTCAAGAAACCGCTATACCTCAACCATCTATTTGGAAATTAAATAAAAAAGAAAGTTGTATGGAAAAATAACTTGAATAAAAATGGAAGCAGAATAAAAATAAAAATGGTAGTTTCATAAAATTAAAAACGGAAGTTCATTAAAGAAACCACAATACCTTAACGATCTATTTGGAAATTAAATAAAAAAGGAAGTTTAATAGAAAAGTAAATTGAATAAAAATGGAAGTTGAATAAAAATAAAAATGGAAGTTTTAGAAAATTAAAAATGGAAGTTCATTCAAGAAACCACTATACCTTAACGATCTATTTGGAAATTAAATAAAAAAGGAAGTTGAATAGAAAAATAACTTGAATAAAAATGGATGCTAAAAAAAAATAAAAATGGAAGTTGCAGAAAATTAAAAATGGAAGTTCATTCAAGAAACCACCATACCTTAACGATCTATTTGGATATTAAATAAAAAAGGAAGTTGAATAGAAAAATGACTTCAAGAAAAATGGAAGTCGAATAAAAATAAAAATGGAAGTTGCATAAAATTAAAAATGGAAGTTCATTCAAGAAACCACTATACCGTAACGATCTATTAGCAAATTAAATGAAAAAGGAAGTTGAATTGAAACATAACTTGAATAAAAATGGAAGTTCCATAAAATTAAAAATGGAAGTTAATTAAAGAAACCACTATACCTTAACGATCTATTTAGAAATTAAATAAAAACGGAACTTTAATAGAAAAGAGAATTGAATAAAAATGGAAGTTGAATAAAAATAAAAATGAAAGTTGTATAAAATTAAAAATGTAAGTTCAATCTAGAAACCATTATACCTTAACGATCTATTTGGAAATTAAATAAAAACGGAAGTTGAATACAAAAGAAGCTTGAATAACAAAAGAAGTTAAATAGAAAAAAAAATGGAAGTTGCAAAAAATTAAAATTGGAAGTTCATTCAAGAAACCACTATACCTTAACGTTATATTTGGAAATTAAATAAAAAATGAAGTTTAATAAAAAAGTAAATTGAATAAAAATGGAAGTTGAATAAAAATAAAAATGGAAGTTGAATCCAGAAACCACTATACCTTGACGATCTATTTGGAAATTAAATAAAAAGGAAGTTGAGTAGAAAAGAAACTTGAATAAAAAAGGAAGTTAAATAAAAATAAAAATGGAAGTTGCAGAAAATTAAAAGTGGAAGTTAATTCAAGAAACCACTATACCTCAACCATCTATTTGGAAATTAAACAAAAAAGGAAGTTCTACAGAAAAATAACTTGAATAAAAATGGAAGCAGAAGAAAAATAAAAAAGGAAGTTTCATAAAATTAAAAATGGAAGTTCATTAGAGAAACCACAATACCTTAACGATCTATTTGGAAATTAAATAAAAAAGGAAGTTTAATAGAAAAGTAAATTGAATAAAAATGGAAGTTGAATAAAAATAAAAATGGAGGTTGTAGAAAATTAAAAATGGATGTTCATTCAAGAAACCACTATACCTTTACGATCTATTTGGAAATTAAATAAAAAAGGAAGCTGAATAGAAAAATAACTTGAATAAAAATGGATGCTGAAAAAAAATAAAAATGGAAGTTGCAGAAAATTAAAAATGGAAGTTCATTCAAGAAACCACTATACCTTAATGATCTATTTGGATATTAAATATAAAAGGAAGTTGAATAGAAAAATGACTTGAATAAAAATGGAAGTCGAATAAAAATAAAAATGGAAGTTGCATAAAATTAAAAATGGAAGTTCATTAAAGAAACCACTATACCTTAACGATCTATTAGATAATTAAATAAAAAAGGAAGTTGAATTGAAAAATAACATGAATAAAAATGGAAGTTGAATAAAAATTAAAATGGAAGTTCCATAAAATTAAAAATGGAAGTTCATTAAAGAAACCACTATACCTTAACGATCTATTTAGAAATTAAATAAAAACGGAACTTTAATAGAAAAGAAAATTGAATAAAAATGAAAGTTGTATAAAATTAAAAATGTAAGTTCAATCCAGAAAACCATTATACCTTAACGATCTATTTGGAAATTAAATAAAAAAGGAAGTTGAATACAAAAGAAGCTTGAATAAAAAAAGAAGTTAAATAGAAATAAAAATGGAAGTTGCAGAAAATTAAAATTGGAAGTTCATTCAAGAAACCACTATACCTTACCGATATATTTGGAAATTAAATAAAAAAGGAAGTTTAATAGAATAGTAAATTGAATAAAAATGGAAGTTGAGTAAAAATAAAAATGGAAGTTGAATCCAGAAGCCACTATACCTTGACGATCTATTTGGAAATTAAATAAAAAAGGAAGTTGAGTAGAAAAGAAACTTGAATAAAAAAGGAAGTTAAATAAAAATAAAAATGGAAGTTGCAGAAAATTAAAAATGGAAGTTAATTCAAGAAACCACTATACCTCAACTATTTATTTGGAAATTAAGTAAAAAAGGAAGTTGAATAGGAAAATAACTTGAATAAAAATGGAAGCTGAAAAAAAATAAAAATGGAAGTTCAATAAAATTAAAAATGGAAGTTCATTAAAGAAACCACAATACCTTAACGATCTATTTGGAAATTAAATAAAAAAGGAAGTTTAATAGAAAAGTAAATTGAATAAAAATGGAGGTTGAATAAAAATAAAAATGGAAGTTGCAGAAATTTAAAAATGGAAGTTCATTCAAGAAACCACTATACCTTAACGATCTATTTGGAAATTAAATAAAAAAGGAAGTTTAATAGAAAAGTAAATTGAATAAAAACGGAGGTTGAATAAAAATAAAAATGGAAGTTAAAGAAATTTGAAAATGGAAGTTCATTCAAGAAAACACTATACCTTAACGATCTATTAGCAAATTAAATAAAAAAGGAAATTGAATAGAAAAATAACTTGAATAAAAATGGAAGTTGAATAAAAATAAAAATGGAAGTTCATTAAAGAAACCACAATACCTTACCGATCTATTTAGAAATTAAATAAAAATGGAACTTTAATAGAAAAGAAAATTGAATAAAAATGGAAGTAGAATAAAAATAAAAATGAAAGTTGCATAAAATTAAAAATGTAAGTTCAATCCAGAAACCATTATACCTTAACGATCTATTTGGAAATTTAATAAAAAGGAAGTTGAATACAAAAGAAGCTTGAATTAAAAAAGAAGTTGAATAGAAATAAAAATGGAAGTTGCAGAAAATTAAAATTGGAAGTTCATTCAAGAAACCACTATACCATAACGATATATTTGGAAATTAAATAAAAAATGAAGTTTAATAGAAAAGTAAATTGAATAAAAATGGAAGATGAATAAAAATAAAAATGGAAGTTGAATCCAGAAACCACTATACCTTGACGCTCTATTTGGAAATTAAATAAAAAAGGAAGTTGAGTAGAAAAGAAACTTGAATAAAAAAGGAAATAAAAATAAAAATGGAAGTTGCAGAAAATTAAAAATGGAAGTTAATTCAAGAAACCACTATACCTCAACCATCTATTTGGAAATTAAATAAAAAAGGAAGTTGAATAGAAAAATAACTTGAATAAAAATGGAAACTGAATAAAAATAAAAATGGAAGTTCCATAAAATTAAAAATGGAAGTTCATTAAAGAAACCACAATACCATAACGATCTATTTGGAAATTAAATAAAAAAGGAAGATTAATAGAAAAGTAAATTGAATAAAAATGGAAGTTGAATAAAAATAAAAATGGAGGTTGTAGAAAATTAAAAATGGATGTTCATTCAAGAAACCACTATACCTTTACGATCTATTTGGAAATTAAATAAAAAAGGAAGCTGAATAGAAAAATAACTTGAATAAAAATGGATGCTGAAAAAAAATAAAAATGGAAGTTGCAGAAAATTAAAAATGGAAGTTCATTCAAGAAACCACTATACCTTAATGATCTATTTGGATATTAAATATAAAAGGAAGTTGAATAGAAAAATGACTTGAATAAAAATGGAAGTCGAATAAAAATAAAAATGGAAGT
Source organism: Camellia sinensis (assembly GCF_055761805.1). Classification (NCBI taxonomy): domain Eukaryota; kingdom Viridiplantae; phylum Streptophyta; class Magnoliopsida; order Ericales; family Theaceae; genus Camellia; species Camellia sinensis. The sequence goes on along the minus strand of NC_138962.1, from coordinate 5,990,919 downwards.
TGCATAAAATTAAAAATGGAAGTTCATTAAAGAAACCACTATACCTTAACGATCTATTAGATAATTAAATAAAAAAGGAAGTTGAATTGAAAAATAACATGAATAAAAATGGAAGTTGAATAAAAATTAAAATGGAAGTTCCATAAAATTAAAAATGGAAGTTCATTAAAGAAACCACTATACCTTAACGATCTATTTAGAAATTAAATAAAAACGGAACTTTAATAGAAAAGAAAATTGAATAAAAATGAAAGTTGTATAAAATTAAAAATGTAAGTTCAATCCAGAAAACCATTATACCTTAACGATCTATTTGGAAATTAAATAAAAAAGGAAGTTGAATACAAAAGAAGCTTGAATAAAAAAAGAAGTTAAATAGAAATAAAAATGGAAGTTGCAGAAAATTAAAATTGGAAGTTCATTCAAGAAACCACTATACCTTACCGATATATTTGGAAATTAAATAAAAAAGGAAGTTTAATAGAATAGTAAATTGAATAAAAATGGAAGTTGAGTAAAAATAAAAATGGAAGTTGAATCCAGAAGCCACTATACCTTGACGATCTATTTGGAAATTAAATAAAAAAGGAAGTTGAGTAGAAAAGAAACTTGAATAAAAAAGGAAGTTAAATAAAAATAAAAATGGAAGTTGCAGAAAATTAAAAATGGAAGTTAATTCAAGAAACCACTATACCTCAACTATTTATTTGGAAATTAAGTAAAAAAGGAAGTTGAATAGGAAAATAACTTGAATAAAAATGGAAGCTGAAAAAAAATAAAAATGGAAGTTCAATAAAATTAAAAATGGAAGTTCATTAAAGAAACCACAATACCTTAACGATCTATTTGGAAATTAAATAAAAAAGGAAGTTTAATAGAAAAGTAAATTGAATAAAAATGGAGGTTGAATAAAAATAAAAATGGAAGTTGCAGAAATTTAAAAATGGAAGTTCATTCAAGAAACCACTATACCTTAACGATCTATTTGGAAATTAAATAAAAAAGGAAGTTTAATAGAAAAGTAAATTGAATAAAAACGGAGGTTGAATAAAAATAAAAATGGAAGTTAAAGAAATTTGAAAATGGAAGTTCATTCAAGAAAACACTATACCTTAACGATCTATTAGCAAATTAAATAAAAAAGGAAATTGAATAGAAAAATAACTTGAATAAAAATGGAAGTTGAATAAAAATAAAAATGGAAGTTCATTAAAGAAACCACAATACCTTACCGATCTATTTAGAAATTAAATAAAAATGGAACTTTAATAGAAAAGAAAATTGAATAAAAATGGAAGTAGAATAAAAATAAAAATGAAAGTTGCATAAAATTAAAAATGTAAGTTCAATCCAGAAACCATTATACCTTAACGATCTATTTGGAAATTTAATAAAAAGGAAGTTGAATACAAAAGAAGCTTGAATTAAAAAAGAAGTTGAATAGAAATAAAAATGGAAGTTGCAGAAAATTAAAATTGGAAGTTCATTCAAGAAACCACTATACCATAACGATATATTTGGAAATTAAATAAAAAATGAAGTTTAATAGAAAAGTAAATTGAATAAAAATGGAAGATGAATAAAAATAAAAATGGAAGTTGAATCCAGAAACCACTATACCTTGACGCTCTATTTGGAAATTAAATAAAAAAGGAAGTTGAGTAGAAAAGAAACTTGAATAAAAAAGGAAATAAAAATAAAAATGGAAGTTGCAGAAAATTAAAAATGGAAGTTAATTCAAGAAACCACTATACCTCAACCATCTATTTGGAAATTAAATAAAAAAGGAAGTTGAATAGAAAAATAACTTGAATAAAAATGGAAACTGAATAAAAATAAAAATGGAAGTTCCATAAAATTAAAAATGGAAGTTCATTAAAGAAACCACAATACCATAACGATCTATTTGGAAATTAAATAAAAAAGGAAGATTAATAGAAAAGTAAATTGAATAAAAATGGAAGTTGAATAAAAATAAAAATGGAAGTTGCAGAGAATTAAAAATGGAAATTCATTCAAGAAACCACTATACCTTAACGATCCATTTGGAAATTAAGTAGAAAAGGAAGCTGAATAGAAAAATAACATGAATAAAAATGGCTGTCGAATAAAAATAAAAATGGAAGTCGCAGAAAATTCAAAATGGAAGTTCATTCAGGAAACCACTATACCTTAACGATCTATTTGGAAATGAAATAAAAAATGAAGTTGAGTAGAAAAATGACTTGAATAAAAATGGAAGTCGAATAAAAATAAAAATGAAAGTTGCAGAAAATTAAAAATAGAAGTTCATTCAAGATACCACTATACCTTAAAGATCTATTTGGAAATTCAATAAAAAAGGAAGTTTAATAGAAAAATAAATTGAATAAAAATGGAAGTTGCAGAAAATTACAAATGGAAGTTCATTCAAGAAACTACTATACCTTAACGATCTATTTGGAAATTAAATAAAAAAGGAAGTTGAATAGAAAAATGACTTGAATAAAAATGGAAGTCGAATAAAAATAAAAATGGAAGTTGCATAAAATTAAAAATGGAAGTTCATTCAAGATACCACTATACCTTAACGATCTATTTGGAAATTCAATAAAAAAGAAAGTTTAATAGAAAAGTAAATTGAATAAAAATGGAAGTTGAATAAAAATAAAAATGGAAGTTGCAGAAAATTAAAAATGGAAGTTCATTCAAGAAACCACTATACCTTAACGATCTATTGGGAAATTAAATAAAAAAGGAAGTTGAATAGAAAAATAACTTGAATAAAAATGAAAGTTGAATAAAAATAAAAATGGAAGTTGCATAAAATTAAAAATGGAAGTACATTAAAAAAAAGACTATACCTTAACGATCTATTTGAAAATTAAATAAAAAAAAGTAACTTTAATAGAAAAGCAAATTGAATAAATATGGAAGTTGAGTAAAAACAAAAATGAAAGTTGTATAAAATTAAAAATGTAAGTTCAACCCAGAAACAATTATACCTTAACGATCTTTTTGGAAAGTAAATAAAAATTGAAGTTGAATAGAAAAGAAGCTTGAATAAAAAAAGAAGTTGAATAGAAATAAAAATGGAAGTTGCAGAAAATTAAAATTGGAAGTTATTTCAAGAAACCACTACACCTTAACGATATATTCAGAAATTAAATAAAAAAGGAAGTTTAATAGAAAAGTAAATTGAATAAAATTTGATGTTGAATAAAAATAAAAATGGAAGTTCAATCCAGAAACCACAATATACCTTGACGATCTATTTGGAAATTAAATAAAAAAGGAAGTTGAGTAGAAAAGAAACTTGAATAAAAAAGGAAGTTAAATAAAAATAAAAATGGAAGTTGCAGAAAATTAAAAATGGAAGTTAATTCAAGAAACCACTATACCTTAAGCATATATTTGGAAATTAAACAGAAAAGGAAGTTTAATAGAAAAGTAAATTGAATAAAAATGGAAGTTGAATAAAAATAAAAGTGGAAGTTGCACAAAATTAAAAATGGAAGTTCAGTCCAGAAACCAGTATACCTTAACGATCTATTTGGAAATTAAATAAAAAAGGAAGTTGAATAGAAAAGTAAATTGAATAAAAATGGAAGCTGAATAAAAATAAAAATGCAAGTTCCATAAAATTAAAAATGGAAGTTCAATCCAGAAACCATTATACCTTTACGATCTATTTGAAAATTAAATAAAAAAGGAAGTTGAATAGAAAAGAAGTTTGAATCAAAAAAGAAGTTGAATAGAAATAAAAATGGAAGTTGCGGAAAATTAAAATTGGAAGTTCATTCAAGAAACCACTATACCTTAACGATATTTTTGGAAATTAAATAAAAAAGGAAGTATAATAGGAAAGTAAATTGAATAAAAATGGAAGTTGAATAAAAATAAAAATGGAAGTTCAATCCAGAAACCACTATATCTTGACGATCTATTTGGAAATTAAATGAAAAAGGAAGTTGAGTAGAAAAGAAACTTGAATAAAAAAGGAAGTTAAATAAAAATAAAAATGGAATTTGTAGAAAATTAAAAATGGAAGTTAATTCAAGAAACCACTATACGTCAACCATCTATTTGGAAATTAAATAAAAAAGGAAGTTGAATAGAAAAATAACTTGAATAAAAATGGAAGCTGAATAAAAATAAAAATGGAAGTTCCATAAAATTAAAAATGGAAGTTCATTAAAGAAACCACGATACCTTAATGATCTATTTGGAAATTAAATAAAAAAAGAAGTTTAATAGAAAAGTAAATTGAATAAAAATGGAAGTTCAATAAAAATATAAATGGAAGTTGCAGAAAATTAAAAATGGAAGTTCAATCCAGAAACCAACATACCTTAAAGATCTATTTGGAAATTAAATAAAAAAGGAAGTTGAGTAGAAAAGAAACTTGATTTAAAAAGGAAGTTAAATAAAAATAAAAATGGAAGTTGCAGAAAATTAAAAATGGAAGTTCCACTACAACAAGTTGGGTCTTGAATGACGAAATTTTTTTGCCTCCAAAGAGCTAATTTCGTCACTATAGTTATTTGTGAGGAAATATTTTTGTCACCTGTTTCATCATTGAATGTTTGTCACTAAAAACCATCGTGACGAAAAATAATTTCGTCGCCAATGAATTTACTTCAGTGACGAAATTTTTTGTCACCAATATAACAACATTTTGTCGCCAAAAATTCTCACTTTCGTCACCAAATAGTTATTCAGTACCATATTTATAACTTTAGTTGACGAATAAATTTGTCACACATGTTGATCATTGATGAGGAAATAATTTCGTCACAGTAAGATGTAAAGGTGACGAAATTTTTCGTCTCCAAAAGTCATACATGGGTGACGAAATTTTTAGTCACCAAACAACAAAATCAATGAAATGTTTCATATATAAATTACAATAAATTGTCACAAAAAATGTTTATTAGTGACGAGTAGTCACTTTGTCATAATAACAAGTACAAATGACAAAAAAAAATTTGTCACTGAACTTGTTCCATATTTTGTATTTCAATTTAAATTATTATTTTACAAATATCCCTACTCATATCCCAATAGCCTTTTAAATGTACTAAGAAATCTACTAGCTATTATACACCACTCCACAAAATAATTCACTAAACAATTTATATCATAAATGAAAATATATCCATCAAACAAATTTAATAACAATCCATTAAGTACAATAAAAAAAACCATCATAACAAATTCCAAAATGAACTAACGTGGAGTCTACCAAAAAAAATAACACTCAACTAGGTTTAAAACTAGAACTAAGTATTAGTTCAGGAAAAAAAATTCAACACTTTGATCTTGATTTGCAAGTATATATGCTTCTAATAAACGTCATCAAAAACCAATCTGCAAAGAAAATAAACAAGGAAAACATTAATATATTATGAATTATATCTAAACTCATATATAAATAATTTTATTTTATGAACTAATTTGGTAGAAATGCATATAACAATCCAAAACTTCAAAGAGTTGAGGTGATCCTTGATGATAAAGCAACACAGATAACAGAAGATGCCAAAAGACTGCAGGAATACCATATATCACTATCACTAATGCCAGAATATATTTAATAGCTTGAAAATATAATGTAGCATTGAGATACATTTGATTCATGACAATGGGTCGATGACTTCTTCAATGAGGTAAATTTGATCTGTGGAATTCTACACAAGAACCTTGTAAGACTTTTGGGTTGTACCATTAAAGGTCCAGACTGTAACGCCCTCAAAATAATAACATTAAACCCATCAGATAAGACAAGCATTTACATATAAACTAACCACATTCCTTTATTTCATTGAGTTTCATTACATAAGTATTACATGTTAACATCAAAACAAAATGCCCTACGGGCTTACAGCTTTCCAAGTTAACACTTGGTTTCAACGAAAGAGTACTAACTCGTTTACACATTAAGCCCTTGGCTTGAAGTTACATGTAATACATCAAAAGTAAAACAACTACACTATGTCCGCCTCTAGCCTTCCAAGCTATGTCCTTGGAGGTGGCATGCTTCCTGTACCTGAAAATGATATTCCCATATAGGGTGAGCCACAGCCCAGTAGAAATACACTAAACCAACCATGGACAATGACTAAAACATTAGCAATTGATAGTTGGTCAACACTGATACAATCACATAAATTACATATTTATGTCAACGACTTACAAGTCCCAATTACTTTTCATTTTCCCTTTTTCAACAGATAAGCATGCTAGCTCTATCATCATTTCCACAGATATGTATAAAAAACTATATCTCACATTCAGATAAGCATAAAAGCTATATCCACATTCTCAACAGATATGTATATCAACAATATCCACAGATAAGCATACAAGCTGTATCCACACTCTACAACAGATATGTATATCAACAATATCCACAGATAAGCATACAAGCTGTATCCACACTTCACAAAGATAAGCATATGAGCTCTATCTTCACTTCTCTAGACAAGCATATGAGCTCTGTCTACGGAGTTCATCCCCTATCTCCTCCCAATACCTATCTGGTTTAGAGGTACATCCCCTATCTTCCCCTAAACCGCGGAGTACATCCCCTATCTCCTCCTCTACACATAACGTATATAAACACATTGGTTCTATATACAATCACACAATACACACAATTAATGTATTCTATCAACCGTCAAGTTCCATGACACATTCCATTGATTAGTTTTCGTTTACCTAATCATCATGCATTGTCTACAACAATCTCGACTATCCTCCACCGATAGCCCAAAGCAGTTATTTCTAAAACAGAAAATAAATGCACAAATGGATATTCAATCAACATTTCATTTCCTCATTTCTCACCAATTAATTATCCCAATTAATTAAACAATGTAATTAGGCCATTTTCCATAATTACTATTTCAACCCTTAGGTCCCATTTTCATCAATGATTCAACAATCATTCTATTTTTCTATGCCAAACATGCATCTAGGTTTATTAAGAATAAAACCCCAACTTTTGTAAAAATACACAAAAGCCCCAAACTTTCACAAATTTACCAAACCAAGCCCAACATCTCAAAATACCAAAATTTAAAGACAAAACCCATAGAGAGGAGTAGGTTATCCCTACCTCAAATTCGGAGTCCCAAAGGAGAAGACGACAAAACCCAACGTGCTCCAAAACCCGTGATTTTCAGATTAAAATGAAGCCCTCGACGATCAACAACTTTTTTGTAAAGGCCAAAGGTGAGTAAATCACTCCTACTAGATCAAAACCTAGAGAGAAGGTAGAGTCTAGAGTGAGAGGCTCAACAATGGTGATTTTGGAAAAGTAAGAGAGAGAAGAGAAAGTGAAAAAGTGATTTGGAAAGTCATAATTTCGGGATTTAAACCCAGTCTTCCGCTCGAGCGTAAAACACCCCGCTCGAGCGGCCACTCACAGACTTCCGCTCGAGCGGCCAACCTCCCGCTCGAGCGCAGAATGCACTCGCCCAGCACTTTTGCAGAACCAGGCCTCCGCTCGAGCTCCCAATCCCTACGCTCGAGCTCACAACACTGCACAACAAGATACTGGATGGATGTAATCTATGCTCGAGCGCCAACACCTCCGCTCGAGCGTACAGGCCAAAAATCTGGGCAACTAGTTTTGGTTTCTAAACTCAACCAACCTGTAACAAACCCACTCAACACATCCTATAACTCAAATACAAAGTAAGAAAGGATGTAAACAAGATAATAAACAACTACCAACATCCACGGACACATGTCCGGATCACTATACAACAAGGGTAAACCCGGGATCGCTATGAATTTGTACCCAACAAAAACCTTAATCAAATCTTCTTTGATAAGGAATCATTGTAATTTTTTATTTTTTATTTATAAACATGCTCATGTTTTTTTGGCTCTTACTTTGGTTTTTAATTTTGGCTGCTTTTGGCTAAAGATAAAATACTAAATTGTTTAAATTTTTTTCTTATTTTCATCTTTTTGCAATAAAATGGGAGCAATACACATTTTTACATTTCTTCATATATTTAGAAGAACCCATGTATCATTAGATTTGTGTAATTGAAGTTAATTGTGTAACTTGCATTACTACACAAATTAAAGGATCACTAAATTCACTCAAAATTGCAATTACAGATGTATTCAAGTAACCATATCACATAACAAACCACGCAAACATGCTTTCCAAAAAACTAGGCAAACATACTTATATGTTTTAAGAGTTTCCAAAAAACTCTTAACTAATACTGCTTTTACCATCAACTTGTCTATATGAGATTAATCCTACTCCCTGATGGAGTTTCACATTACTATGACCCAAAACTTGTAATTTTTTTTTTTTTTGGTGTGGCTATATTATAATTGACAAAAGCATATAAAGCAAAATTTGAGATATCCTTGCACCTTCTTTCAATTGTATCTTTAAGTGGCAACACTCTTTTATTCCATGCGGATAAGAACAAGACTCAAATTCTAAGCTGGAAGTAGCAGTTCGACATCATATTGGGAATGGCAAAGGGGCTTGCATATCTCTATAAAGGTTCTTAAGTGAAAATTATCCACAGAGACATCAAAAGCTAGATTAGAGAGACATCAAAAGCTGGGTTACAGAGACATCAATAGCTAGCAAATAATAGCTCTATCCATGTAAATACAAATTGTGTACACAATAAATCTAGCTTAACAACCAGAAGGTCCTTTCTACATGGCAAGGTCCTATTAATCACATCACTAACTTAGAGTAACTCCAACACTGCCTAGAAAAAATACACAAAAAAGTAAACACATAGTTTTGTCTCTACTTTGGCTAGTGTGTATTTTCACTAGGGTCATGCTAAGTAAGAAGTAACTAATGAATCTATTTTCATTAAATACATCTTGAAACTTGTTAAATCTTAGTTATTAATTAGTCAAACTACTGTGCTTTAATTAGTATATACTAATCAACATGAGAAAAATAAAAAGATAAAACAAGCAAGACTTACCAAAAAGGCAATCTACGAGTTCATGGGATACCTCCTCATCTAACTTCGTCTTTTTGTGCTTGAATTTCATGTTTTTGCGTTGTAATTTCTTCTTTTTGTGACTGAATTTCCTCCTTTTGCTCTTGTATTTCAAGAAAGCTGGCAGAAAAGGAAAACTATATCAATTTTTCACAAAATAGCCAGGAACTGAAGTGTTATGACTAGCATCAATCTGAACACAGTAGAAAGCTGCTTAGGAAAGTACAAAAGAAGGGGGGGGAAAAATCATTGAAGCGTGAGAAAATTTACAACTTATTCAAGAACTCAGAAAACAAATCACAGAAACTACAGCATTCACTATCTATGATAGATAAATGACTCCCGATCTAAGAACTTAAGCCATTCTTGTTAACTGATCAACCTTGATGTCCTGTACATAATCTACTAATACTAAGCATTTCGATGTTTAAATTTTTGACCTTTTCACTACTGTCTAGTACCACTGAGACATGATAAAATAATCATACTTGGAGATGGAATGCAACCAATAATATTATGGATAAGGAGTTCATTGTTCGAATTGTTAATATCCTGTGCTTTTGCCCAAGCTTTCATCTGCAATGGATAAAAACACATTGGCATTAATTAGATGCCACTGAACAAGACTTGTGAGAAAATATTTTGGTGTCAAGTTTATGAATTTTGTTCTCCATCCCTCTTGAAATAGAGCCACATACAGAGCACCTTAAGAGTTTTCTCACAAATAAACTTAATGAGAACATCTTTGACCCTCTTTTATATGAGCATCTATTGGATATTTGGTGCATGTACCTACTCTCTCTCTCTCTCTCTCTCTCCCTCTCTCTCTCTCTCTCTCTTTATTTTTGTACCCAACATAGCAGTGCAGCTATCTCCTATTCAGAATTCACTCAATCCCTAGGTAACCTTCCTGCATCTGATCCATATGCAGAGGAACTATCACTATCGGAATCTGTAAGTAGTGTATGAGATTCAATTAATAAATGTATTTCACAATCAAACAGAAACCCTTAAAGGGAAGTCGAATTACGGTGAATATAGATATACAAATACTGCATAATAACTAAAACAGATAACATTTACCACTTAAAGAACTACTTGATCCACTAACATTAATCCTCTTATTTCCCGAACTCTCAACTGTTTTAGATTCTTTTGGTGCCTGCAATGGCTGGAGCTAGGTTCTACAATGATATTAAGGCGAATAGTTCATTATCCAACTAATAGTTAAAGAGCCTCTGCAACAGTCATCAAACCTAAATTCAAGTCAGTAATTTACCATGCTTGCACAGGTCCAGTGAGACTCATTTTATATGCACTGTTTACTGTATAAAATACATATCTTTTTAAAAATCTATAATGAAAACTTTCAAACCTCTAAATAACTTGTGTTGTCTGAAACATTCTGTATAACCCACATGAGGATGGTCAGAACAGCTCCTAATTCGAATTTCCTTTTTTCCTAAATCCTTTAGTCCGTCTTGCTGTTGTTTCCATTGCTTTCGAGTTTAGGAAGAAGAATCGACAAGGAATGACTTCAAATGTTTGAACATCTCTTGCGACTTCTCTACATTGATTGCATGACCTGCATTCTTTATGATCACTAGTGTGTGTTCTTACCCAGATGGCTGAAAAAATAAACGGAACATGATTCAATGAAAATGAATCAAGCCTCAGGCTTTAAAGCAATTCAAAGCATTAGAAAATGCAAAAGCCCCACTTGGTTGCCAAGAAGACAAATGATATTAAAACTCGAGAAATCTTGCAAATAAAAAAGGTTACAAGCTGTCATTTTCTTTTCCTCCAACCTCTTGGAAACCAGAGAGGGCCAAAATACAAAACCTTACAACTAAAAAATGTTACTAAAATTATAAAATTCTTTGTATTGACCTTTTTAATCTGTGCGCCAATTCTAGTGGAAATATCTGATCTTGATTTCCACAGATTATTAACATGGGCTACATCATAGAGAAATTACGCTATTAGCGAGCCAATCAAACTAGTGACTGAGAAACAAAGCAGTAGCTAAATAATATGGTGACAGACAAAATAAGAGATACAAAAACCTGAGTTATCTTGGGAAGATCAGAGAGTTTTATATCCTTGTGCAATGCTTGGACCAATTCTTTTCTTTCTTGAAGGTATTTTGTACGCATCACCGGCCCACACAGACTAATTCACAAAAGTAGTTTCAGGCAAACAGATATAGGGTAAATCCCACTTCCTAGAATCTTACCTTGTGATAGTAAGATATCAACAAATTCACAAATTTAAGACTAGCAACATTACTATGTGTTACAGAGTACAGAGTACAGACTACAAACATATTATTTAGGCAAGCAAAGAAAATTACTCATCAAACATTACAAGAAGGAAATCGTTTATGAAATGTGGCTAAAAATCCAGTCTTGGCATTTACTCGTAAGACAAAACACGAAGATTATCTAGCAATAAACCTCATTACTTTCAAAATTTGCAAATAGTAGCAATTTGTGACAATACAGAAGAAATCAATGTTAACCCATAGAATACATTTAAAAAAAAAAATCAATTTTACAATGTAATGAAGGAGAATTAAAATGCAAGTCTTGGATTTGTGATGGAAATTTTTTCAAACATAACTCAAAGCTGGTGAACTAAAATGACCCTTCAACTCTAAAATACCCAACAATATGGCAATGTTTCACACAGGTATTTTATCAAACACAAGGGCTTCTACACCGTCTCCCTCTCCCAACCCTCTTTTGGCTCCCCAACTTCTTCATTCCCCTTAGGAACCCCTATCCCAGCTGGTTACACTTCCCCTTCTGCCTCTTGAAACAGCCCCTCCAACCCCCTACTACCATAGATCTATTGCCTCCTTCCCTCTTATCCACAACCACAAAACTACTCTTTTTCTCCACCACAAATCCAAAATGCCTGCCCTTTCCCTCCCTACTATAGCACCGCTAGCCCTCCTCTCACACCTCACCTCCATTACACTATTCCATCCCCACCACAGCGCCACCACGTTACCGAAAACCCTTACCCCACCATTAAACAACTATGAGAGAGAGAGAGAGAGAGGCCATACCTTTGTGTGTTTTGCAAGAGAGGGATGAGACGAAAACTAGAGCACCAAAAAAAAAAAAAGGTGGGGGAGAATCAATAGGGTTTAGGGATGGCAATGGAGGGCAATGTGGTGGTTATTAATTCCCCATCCCCATTCCCTTATAATTATTTTTACCCATTCCCCATCCTCTATGGATACTACCCTCCCCATCCCCTAATCGGTTTGAATTTTCCCCAACCTAACTTGACCCTATTTTTTTTTTAACCAAAGCTAAATATACATTTAATTTAATTTTTTTTGACTTAACAACAAAACCAAATACACATTAATTAATTAATTAAGAAGTTCATTTTAAAGTAATCGAATATATAATTTTAAGACAATCAAATAAGTTTTTAGTGATTGAAAAAAAAAATTATATAATTGTTTTCATCTGATGGTGCCACATCACGCCACATCAGAACTTTTAAAGACGATAAAAGAAAAAACAAAATCTTACAAGAATCATGTAAAAGGGAGATTTAATATTAAATTAAATAAATAACTCAAATGTAATCATGCCCAAATTTCTTACAAATTTTTCAATCGAATTTCATTGACATCTATATTTACAACACACTAATTCAACTAAAAGCAAAAGAAATAAAAAAATAAAAATAAACAAAACAAAAGTTAAAAGCAACAAAAATTCCAATACAACAATGCACATTCAACAAAAATTCCAATTCAACACTCCAACAGCAGTAGCAACACTCCAACAACAGCAGCATTTCATCAAGACTAATCTGTGCATAAGCCCTATCAAGATCTGTCTGCACCAAATCTATACTATTAACGTTATAAGGCAGCACTCCCACTTGGTGGTGAAGCATGTTTTTGAAGCTCCGTCACATTTTGTATTCCCAAAAAAGTCTAAAAAAATGTATTAATTCATTCTCTGATTTCTTTTTTTTCTTTTCAAACCACTTAAGATGAATATGTTACTTGATTGATAGATGGAATTATATCACTAACCATCAAGTCTCTCCCTTTTTTATCTCTCCACTTCCAGTCTCACTATGTATTTAACTCATTATCTCTCCTCTCACACTCTCATACGGTAAGGTAATGTACGGTTAGGATTATTTTTTAATTATAGTATATAAAAACCCAGAATTATAAAAACCAAAAATAGATAAAATCATGCTCACAGTGCAAGAGATTCTCCTAGTACAAAATAGATTCTCCTACTAACAAAATGACTGAACGGAACATAAAGACATTTTCATATTCAAGTTCTAAACATCAGAAAAAAAATTCCAAAAAATATACGTCATTGAAGTTAAGGAAAAAAACACATCCTCTATCATTCATCTTAACTAGATCAAATCAGTGATGCCATCTAAATGTTCCAACTCAAATCTGACTTGGTGTACCAAAAAAAATAGAATTAAGCAAAGACATTTCACAAAGACAAATGAAGGAAAGATAATAGTAATAGTAACTCTCATTCTAGACCAGATAAGTGATGATAAATATAATGTCTCCCTCACATTTTGGCCATGTTTGATTGGTTAGTCATTTACTAATGAACTCTTCAAAATAAATCAAAAACCCTTGTTCTAATGATAATAGTAATAGTACATCACTAATGCTGAGCTGCTGTGTCACGCCCCTAACTTGCCCCTAAAAGTTTGGGCATGACCTGAACAGAAGATGACACTTAACCTGGTTCCATAGAGGGGCCTGCCCGGAAGCTATAAAATATAATTGATAAAAACCAGAAAGTATGACATCCATTGAGCTACTAAGTCATGCCAGGATCAACACATTTCACAGGACAAGTACATCAAAAGGCAAAGTACACTTAAGAGTTAGTTATTTACAGACATATACAGAACTAACCCCGAGATGGGGTATGTAACAAAGTCCTTAAGTACATAACAACTTAAGCCAATATCAAAAGTGGGAGTCATCATCTAACAACTTCACAAAAGTAGGTCCCGACCCCAAGCTTGGCTGTGCCTAGGCTGACAAAAGTATGACGATGCTGAGCTAAGATCGACCTCCTGGTTGATTACCTACAGAAACAGACATAACATAGGGTGAGCCAAGCTCAGTGAATAATAGTACTAATATGCTAGTAAATATATTTAATGCTGTAATCATGCCATTAGTCTGTCTCTGTACGGCTTGTAGGGACAACATAATCGGTTTATAATTGTCACAATGTGGCCCCTGGCCTAAGAATTTCACACGTTCGGGAAGAGTTCTTGGGTTCACAACTTACAATCCCTCACATAAACTTTTGGTTCTGTTCAATCCACAAGTTCACAATAATGACATTCATATTTCACACATCGGCCCTTGGCCTCATAATTTCTTTATTCACAAATGGCTCTTGGCCTCATTAGTTCACAATTCACAATTGACCATTGGTCACGTAGTTTCACATTAGGGCTCTTAGCCACATTAATTCACAAATGGCTCTAGGCCACATTGAGTCACAAATGGCACTAAGCCACATTGGTTCACAAATGGCACTAAGCCACATTGGTCACAAATTCATTTGCCTTGATACATTCCGGTAGTCACAACTTTCATATAGGATGCGTACAACTTCACAACCTTTTCAATGTTTTCACAATTTCGTATCAAATTATTTATAGCAGATATGTCATTTCATACCAATCATTTCATGCCAACACAAGTTTAATAGTGACATTCATAACGTCAAGATATAACGTCAGTATATCATACGATGATACTTTCTACAAGGTCACAACGTCATTAATTATAAATACTGAGTAGGGATACATTGAAGCACTATTACTCACTGTGTTGTGGCGGTGCACTTCCTTTTGAGGTGTTTCCTACACACATGAACATATAAAAGATTACATTAGCCCCTTTTTCTTGTTAAACTAACATTCGGTTCACTTACTTTGATTAAATTAACGAACAAACAAATAATATAAATTGCAGGTTTTGACCACATTAGAGGGCCCAACACGCAAAACGGAGCATCCCAACTTTTCTGCCTTGAGCCGCACGTGCGGCTAGGATCTCCCGCACGTGCGGCACACCTCCCGCACATGCGGCATTGAGGCCCCGCACGTGCTTTTTTTGCAGTGTTGAAGCCCGAAATTTTGCCATTTTCCCGCACGTGCGGCAGTGACTCCCGCACGTGCGGCGATTCTGCACTAAAGGTCTGAAATTTTTGCTCAATTTTCTTCTTCTTATAGACATGTTTAGGCCTCAAAAATCTAGCTTTAAATTACCAATATATAAGCTCAAAGCATGTAACTACATGTGAACAAGGATCAAATTACATCTTTCATTTGAGTAAAACAAATCAAATCATAAATTCACAACTTAAATTTACTCTAATTCACAAGATTTCTATTTGTTCTCACATCTCAACTCATAACACAAATGCATATCACATACTTGAAGTTAAACAAGTCAAGTGAAGACATAGTCAAATTGAGTCAAAACATGCAAGGTAAGGTCACATTTACTCTTCATACTCACAACACCACAATTCCAACTCTTAGGAACAAGATCATAGGAACATCTTCACGTAAATTATGACAAGAAGGGGTGTGGATAGAAATTAGACAAACATATACATACCTTAAACCCAAATCTCAACCTTTGTAAGGATCTTCTTTCTCTATCCCTTCACTTCTCAAGTCTAGGGTGATGAACTCTCTCTTCTTTGTTTTTTTTTTTTTTTGTTTTTGTTTGTCAAAATAACCAAGATCATATATATATACATCCATAAGGAGAGAATAAGACAAAAATCGATCGTTTACATGTCCGAAATTGAAATTTCACGGAAGTGCTTAATATTACTTAAAAATTATGCTGATTCCAAATATATGTCCAATTTTGGTTTATTAAGCTGCTAAGGCCCTCAATTTCTACTTTATCATTCAAGTAAGAACAGATACATTTCTTTCCTAACAGATAGAGTTCCTTCCACAAGGCATTATAACATAGTTACATGCCCTCATTCCCTTATACAGCTTCATCTTAGTCATTTAATAGCACAGAATAAAAGACTAACGTATATCACAAGCACATATGAGGGTCGGGTCGTTACATGCTGTTTATTACATTCTGAGAACGGGTTCATATGTTAATGGAACAAGTTCTAAATGTCTCAAAAATAGTTGATACAACCATCAGGCACAGTGTTATCCAATGTAAGTACCTCCAAATCAGCCATACGGATACTGGAATTTTGAATATTAGTGTCTCAATTGAAAACTATGTTCCTAATAGTGTTTACACCTGACATAGCAAAAGAGCTTTAAAAAAAATAAAAATAAAAAAACTAACTGAATGAGAATGTGGCTAAATCAATTACATGTCTACAATCTTGGGGAAAAAATACCCTCCCAACTCTCATTATGATCTAAAATCTGCAGTAAAAAAGGTTCTCTTTGAACAAAAGACAATGAAAGAAAATGAAAATGACATGCTTCTGGAAAAATGAGGACAACTTGTCTGATATTAAAGATTGGGATGAACTGTCTCAGCCATGTAGAACTTTGTGGTTGTAATTGTTATTGCTTTGTCCATGTAGTAATGGCCATTTTATTAATGAAAAAGATGATGGCAAAAGTATAGATGCAAGGAGCAATACCCATTCTGATTATTTGGACTCTACAATGGCAGTGAATCTGGAAACAGAACCAGAACCAGATTCAGCTCCAAAGAAAATGGGCAGGAAACCTATATATATATATATATATACAGGTATATACATATAGATTTTTGTGCTACATTAGTTGAAAATCAAAGTAAACGCCATGAAAAAAAGGCCTCTTAAGATGGGGAAAAAAAAAACCCATCAAAAAATCAAACCCAAAGATTAAAAATTGAAAGCCCTCAAAATTCAAGCATCTACCTATAAATTAAATGACTAATTACTATTCTAACAATTAGCAAAACCTGATAAAGCCCTTTTGTTTACAAGTCACAAGAAGCTAAGTACCAATTCAATTAGATAGCAAATCAATCAAAACCCATCAAAATTAACCAAAACCTATTAAAATTAAACAACAAAAACCACAAAATTCAACAAAGCCACCTGACGATTAAGCGTGGTAGGGTCATGCCTGGACCAGAACACATCAAGCAAGGTTTCATAGCTACACTCCTTGGGATCATACTGAACCCTAACGACCTCCGAGTGGTTTGTAGTCCCCAAACACACGTCGTTGTAAGATGGGGTCGTGAATAACCAGAGAACAAGAGAGAACGAGAGAGAGAGAGAGAGAGAGAGAGAGAGAAATGAAAGAGAGAACTCACCAATCTGGAGAATTGTGTTAAGCGCCAACGAGATCGCCGGAGAATGATAGAACTCACCACGCTGGAACTCTGATCTGGAGTGGGAGTGAGAGAGAGTGAGAAATCAAATGAGCAGTATGTGAAGTGGGAGTGAGAAATCCCAAGCTGTGTCAAAACATATGGAGAAATGAGCAATATCCATTTCGCGACCCATTCTCGGATGGATAATTAAAATTAGATCACCAACTGACCCGATGGATAGAAAAATAGGGAAACCCACGTATTTCGGGTAGGGTATCCATGGGTAGCCATTGGGTATGGTGTTTTTTAGGATTCCTCTTTTTTGTTATCGTCAAATTTCAAAGTTCCCCCCTTCAAGATTGGTTAGTGATAAAATAATTGTCATTAAAAATTTTAAAATATTAAAACTATTGACCATAAAAATATATTTCTCATTAAATAGTTTTAAAATATTTAAAATTAATTTTTTTAAAAAAATATTTAAAATTATTGATGACAAAAATATATTCCTTACTGATAATTTTATAATTGGTGACAACTTTTTTTCTTACTAAAAATCTCAAAATTTTGACGCAACCCAAAAAAAATTAGAGGGAAAATCTTTAGTGATGAAATTTAATTTTTCTTCACCTAAAAATAAGTATTTATTAAATTTCGTTGCCTATTATTTTTACTTTTTATTATATGTGACAAAATTTTATAATTCGTCACGGATTATTCTTATTTAGTGACGAAATATTTTTTTCACTACTTTTCGTCACCATAGGTTTAGAGAGTTAATTAACTTGTGTTTTTGTTGTGAGAGAGAGAGAGAGAGAGAGAGAGAGAGAGAGAGGAGAGAGAGAAAAATTGATAAACAAAAATAAAAGGGGGAAAAAAGTTAGTAGTTTATTTTTTCCATTACCACCCAATATGTTAAAATTTTTCCTCAAAAATTGGTGACATAATAATTTCCTCACTAAAATGTCTAAAAATATTAAAAATTATTAGTGGCAAAAATATATTTCCCACCAAATGGTCTTAAAACATCTAAAATCAAGTTTCTCAAAATATATACATATATATATATACAAAATTATTGGTGACGAAAATGTATTCCTCGCTAATAATTTTATAATTTGTGACAAAATTTTTTCTCACCAAAAGTCTAAAATTTTGGCGCCACTCAAAAAATATTAGCGGGAAAACCTTCGGTGACGAAACTTAATTTTTCTTCACCTAAAAAGAAGTATTTGTTGGCAAAAATAAATTTGGTCACCTATTATTTTTTTTTTATTATACGTGACAAAATTTTATAATTCGTCACAGATTATACTTATTTAGTGACAAAATTTATTTTCTTCACTACTTTTCGTCACCATAGGTTACTTTTGTTGTAGTGTTCAATCAAGAAACCACTATACCTTAACGATCTACTTGGAAAATAAATAAAAAAGAAAGTTGAATAGAAAAATGACTTTAATAAAAATGGAAGTCGAATAAAAATAAAAATGGAAGGTGCATAAAATTAAAAATGGAAGTTCATTCAAGATACCACTATACCTTCACGATCTATTTCGAAATTAAATAAAAAAGGAAGTTTAATAGAAAAGTAAATTGAATAAAAATGGAAGTTGAATAAAAATAAAAACGGAAGTTGCAGAAAATTAAAAATGGAAATTCATTCAAGAAACTACTATACCTTAACGATCTATTAGCAAATTAAATAAAAAAGGAAATTGAATAGAAAAATAACTTGAATAAAAATGGAAAGTTGAATAAAAATAAAAATGGAAGTTGCATAAAATTAAAAATGGAAGTTCATTAAAAAGACCACTATACCTTAACGATCTATATGGAAATTAAATAAAAAAGGAACTTTAACAGAAAAGAAAATTGAATAAAAATGGAAGTTGAATAAAAATAAAAATGAAAGTTGCATAATATTAAAAATGTAAGTTCAAACCAGAAACCATTATACCTTAACGATCTATTTGGAAATTAAATAAAAAAGGAAGTTGAATAGAAAAGACGCTTGAATAAAAAAGAAGTTGAATAGAAATAAAAATGGAAGTTGCAGAAAATTAAAATTGGAAGTTCATTCATGAAACCAGTATACCTTAACGATCTATTTGGAAATTAAATAAAAAAGGAAGTTTAATAGAAAAGTAAATTAAATAAAAATAGAAGTTGAATAAAAATAAAAATGGAAGTTCAATCCAGAAACGACTATACCTTGACGATCTATTTCGATATTAAATAAAAAAGGAAGTTGTGTAGAAAAGAAACTTGAATAAAAAAGGAAGTTAAATAAAAATAAAAATGGAAGTTGCAGAAAATTAAAAATGGAAGTTAATTCAACAAACCACAATACCTTAACGATATATTTGGAAATTAAATAAAAAAGGAAGTTGAATAGAAAAATAACTTGAATAAAAATGGAAGTTCATTAAAGAAACCACTATTCCTCAACGATCTATTTGGAAATTAAATAAAAAAGGAAGTTGAATAGTAAAGAAACTTGAATAAAAAAGGAAGTTCAATAAAAATAAAAGTGGAAGTTGCAGAAAATTAAAAATGGAAGTTAATTCACAAAATCACTATACCTTAACAATCTATTTGGAAATTAAACAAAAAAGGAAGTTGAATAGAAAAATAACTTGAATTTAAATGGAAGCTGAATAAAAATAAAAATGGAAGTTTCATAAAAATAAAAATGGAAGTTCATTAAAGAAACCACTATACCTTAACGATCTATTTGGAAATTAAATAAAAAAGGAAGTTGAATAAAAAAATAACTTGAATAAAAATGGAAATCGAATAAAAATAAAAATGGAAGTTGCAGAAAATTAAAAATACAAGTTCATTCAAGAAACCAATATACCTTAACGATCTATTTGGAAATTAAATAAAAAAGGTAGTTTAATATGAAAGTAAATTGAATAAAAATGGAAGTTGAATAAAAATAAAAATGGAAGATGCAGAAAATTAAAAATGGAAGTTCAATCCAGAAACCACTATACCTTAACGATCTATTTGGAAATTACATAAAAAAGGAAGTTGAGTAGAAAAGAAACTTGAATAAAAAAGGAAGGTAAATAAAAATAATAGTGGAAGTTGCAGAAAATTAAAAATGGAAGTTCATCTAAGAAACCACTATATCTTAACGATCTATTTGGAAATTAAATAAAAAAGGAAGTTGAATAGAAAAATAACTTGAATAACAATGGAAGCTGAATAAAAATAAAAATGGAAGTTCCATAAAATTAAAAATAGAAGTTCATTCAAGAAACCACTATACCTTAACGATCTATTTGGAACTTAAATAAAAAAGGAAGTTTAATAGAAACGTAAATAGAATAAAAATGGAAGTGGAATAAAAATAAAAATGAAAGTTGCATAAAATTAAAAATGAAAGTTCAATCCAGAAACCACTATACCTTAACGATCTATTTGGAAATTAAATAAAAAAGGAAGTTGAGGAGAAAAGAAACTTGAATAAAAAAGGAAGTTAAATAAAAATAAAAATGGAAGTTGCATAAAATTAAAAATGAAAGTTAATTCAGGAAACCACTATACATTAACGATATATTTGGAAATTAAATAAAAAAAGAAGTTGAATTGAAAAAGAACTAGAATAAAAATGGAAGCTGAAAAAAACTAAAAATGGAAGTTCATTAAAGAAACAACTATACCTCAACGATCTATTTGGAAATTAAATAAAAAAGGAAGTTGAATAGAAAAGAAACTTGAATAAAAAAGGAAGTTAAATAAAAATAAAAATGGAAGTTGCAGAAAATTAAAAATGAAAGTTAATCCAAGAAACCACTATAACTTAATCATCTATTTGGAAATTAAATAAAAAAGGAAGTTGAATAGAAAAATAAGTTGAATAAAAATGGAAACTGAATAAAAAGAAAAATGGAAGTTCCATAAAATTAAAAATGGAAGTTCATTGAAGAAACCATTATACCTTAACGATCTATTTGGAAATTAAATAAAAACGAAAGTTGAATAGAAAAATAACTTGAATAAAAATGGAAGTCGAATAAAAATAAAAATGGAAGTTGCAGAAAATTAAAAATGAAAGTTCATTCAAAAAGCCAATATACCTTAACGATCTGTAACGCCCTCAAAATAATAACTTTAAACCCATTAAATAAGACATGCATTGATATTCAAAAGCTTCACATTCTTTCATTTATCAGAGTTTCATTACAAAAAGTATTACATGTTAACAACAAAAGCAAATGCCCTATGGGCTTACAGCTTTCCAAGTTAACACTTGGTTACAACAAAAGAGTACTAACTCAAACACGTTAAGCCCTTGGCTTGAATTTACATGTAATACATCAAAAGTAAAACAACAAAAAGTCCGCCTCTGGCCTCCCAAGCTACGTCCTTGGAGGTGGCATGCTACCTGTACCTGAAAATGATATTCCCATATAGGGTGAGCCACAGCCCAGTAGAAATACACTAAACCAACCATGAACAATGACTAAAAGATTAGCAACTGATAGATGGTCAACACTGACACTTCCATTTACATCTCCCTACGTTACCATGACAGCCAAGTCTATATTACAATTCACTTTTCATTTTTGTTCAACTTTGAGTTTGAAAACAAGGCTCAGTACTCTGGCCAGAACGTTTGATGAGATTATAGTTCATCACTAGAACACTTTCGAAATCCAAGGTGGATACACATTATGGTGTTGTATCAATAACACATAAACTACTCCCATACTTCGCAAACAATGATGATATACATTTTAGTGCTATATCAAATCAAACAAACTTTTCAATAGATAAGCATATGAGCTATATCACTACTACAACAGATAAGCATATGAGCTGTATCAACACTTCAACCGATAAGCATATGAGCTATATCAACATTCCAACAACCGGTTTAGAGGTACATCCCCCATCTTCCCCTAAACCATTAACCGGTTTAGAGGTACATCCCCCATCTTCCCCTAAACCGTGGAGTACATCCCCTATCTCCTCCCATACACAAGTAATGCATATAAACACAGAATCACATATGCAATCAATCAATACATAAAATTAATGTATTCTATCAACCGACATGCTCTATGACACATCCAATTGATTAGTTTTAGTTTGCCCAATCATCAAGCATTGTCTACAACAATCAACACTACCCTCCACCGGTAGCCCAAAGCAATTATTTCTAAGCAGGAAATAAATGCACAATGGATATTCAATCGACATTTCAATTCGGTGAGTGATAAATAATTCAACTACACCCTTTAACCCCATGCACTCCCAATCTCAACAATTCCATTTCATTTCCTCATTTCCCACAATTAATTATCTCAATTAATTAAACAATGTAATTAGGTCATTTTCCATAATTACCATTACCACCCTTAGGTCCCATTTTCATCAATGATTCAACATTTATTCCATTTCTCTATACCAAACATGCATCTAGGTTTATTACAAATAAAACCCCAACTTTTGTAAAATAACACAAAAGGCCCAAACTTTCACAAAATTACCAAACCAACCCCAACCTCTCAAATTACCAAAATTTAAAGACAAAATCCATAGAGAGGAGTAGGATATCCCTACCTCAAATTCAGAGCTCCAAGGGAGAAGATGAGTAAAACTCAGAAGTGCTCCAAATCCCAAATTTCTCAGATCTCAACAAAGCCCTCGACGATCAACACACTTCTTACAAAGGCCCAAGGTGAGGAAAACACTCTAGGTAGATCAATCCTAAGAGAGAAGTTCGGTTTTAGAGTGAGGTGCTCTCCAATGGAGGTTTTGAAAAAAGTAAGAGAGAGAAAGGAAATCAAAAAGTGATCAAAAAGGTGGTTTCACGAACTGATATAAAAGCAGGTCCGCTCGAGCGTACAACACCCCGCTCGAGCGTACAGACACAGGTTCACGCTCGAGCGTCCAAAGATCCGCTCGAGCGCCGGGTGCACTCTCCCAGAATTTTCTGCAGACGACCAAAATGCTGAGAGAAGGAAATTCACGCTCGAGCGTCCAAACTGCCGCTCGAGCGGAGAGGCAACAACAAAATCCCGCTCGAGCGTCAAATCGCCGCTCGAGCGGAGAGACCAAAACCTGGGCAAAATTTCTAAGTTTTAAAACACGACCCACTTATTCCCAACCTGCCCAACACAACCCAAAATTCAAATTAAAAGAGTAAGGGATAGAAATGAGGATAAGATAACAACGAATCTACGGAACCGAGTCCGGATTATAGTTAAACAACAACAGGAAATATCGGGACCGCTATAACCTCCCCCCCTTAAAGAATTTCGTCCCCGAAATTAAGGGTACGCCAAAACACAAGGCCAACTGATAACAGAGCATTCAACAATCGAGCCCCAAGGAAAGAAATTACTTTCACAACAAACCTCCGATTTACTCTTAGCAAGGAAGATACTAACCAAGGAAACACATTCTAAACAACCACACCTTAGGTACGCAAGCCTCAACAAACCAAACCTCCCCCGAAACAATTCACCAACAACCGGCTAGCATTCCAAGCTAAGTCACTACTCAACAACACGGCCAAAGCAAATCTTTAGAGTAGATAATAAGAAAACATTTTCTTGTTCAAGAGGCATTTCCCAAAGATGTTTAAATTTTCAACGTTAACGTTCCGGAATAAATCTTGCATGTTCCGTACGAAAACTCAAAAGCTTTGCAAACATTTTTCACAAATACGGTGTTACCCAAAACGCAGAGTCATCCACAGTTTATTTGCCAAAAGATTAATCTGGAATTCTTTAAAATTCTTGAATTAAATCAACTTTTCAACAACGCATTTATATGGTCCAAACACTGGAAAAATTTTGTTTTCCATTTCTTTCCAAAACAGCACTATCCACAACCATCACTCATACAGTGATGCCACAACCGACACAGAACATAACATTTCTATAATGATAGTTAATAGAAATAACAACAGTACTATCAACACATAAGGTATAAGAAATTCATGGTTTTGCAATTTTATCCCGCCTCCCTTTACTTAACCACTTTATAATCATAAACACGGCTTAGAAATACACAAATGATACACATTATAGTGCTGTATCAACATCAAACTAAACACCATACATTCATAATGTATAAAAAGCCAATCATTCACAATGATCAATCAATACATATATTAGATGTATTATTCCAACCGTCAGACTCAACGACAAAACATGTTCGATTAATTTCAGTTTTCCTTAATCAACATACGTAGTCTACAACGAACGAGACTAAACTCAAGGTGACCAATGCCACCCCAACACCCGATACCGACAAGCTGACTAGTCAACTCAATAAACTCTACACTCAGTAATCCACACACTGATGTGCTACTCAGACCACTAACCCCAACCACGGAGTTCTCTACACGAACCACAAATTTTGGAATCTCACTGGATTTCCTAAAATTTAACCGCCTCAACATCGCGTCTAAGGGAATCACCATCCCCCGCCATGGTTATCTAGCAAGCCTGCTCACTTCCTTGACCGAAGACCGACATGGTCAACCTCAATCACAACATCCCGAATACGAAGGACTACTTTGACCCACGCTATACTCATTACTTTAGAACACGAATTGCTCTTCCTTCAAAGAATGTTGGCAGCATCCACTCATAACCCACACCCAACAATGGATAACCAATCACAATATGAACACTACCCCTATACAACCAAGGGGGGTCACCACGGACTCACTATCTAGCAAGGCCCAACACACGAACCAGCATACAGGTACCATTCCCACTAACTCGAGATACAAATCTCACGTTCCCTCGAACATTCTCATATAGTCCTGCCAACACCGCGCAACTCTCGAAACCATCCCATCTAACACATTCAACCGTACTAGGCAAAACCTCCTTATTTTGCAAGCCCTCTTACTCCTACACCGAATCCTCCAATAACTCATAGGATCCACTCGTTACTCTATATCTTACTTATCACTCATCTCGAGAGTACCATCAAGAGGCCCGGCCTCCGTGCTAAACCACTAGTCCACACTACCGCTAGGCAACCATCATGAACCAAACCCCGACACCGTCACAAGTCGCCGATAGGGCTTCCAAAGATTCACTCATCTAACTTTCCAGAGGGGTAAAAGTCCTCGCCTCCCTCGTCATTAACCCACATCTTCATCCGCAAACACCATACCACTGTGACTCCACCCACGGGTCACACTCTAACCATGGGCTATATACCCAATTAACGCTTCTGATAATATCCTCTGACTTGACCAGTGCTAAGGTACGAACTTATCACATTCAATCCAAATAAAGAAATTTGAAAACTTAGGGAGACATCCATTATACTACAGCCCGAGGTATAGTACCAGCTACTCACAACACATCGCTCCCGATACAACAATCACAACCTTATATAGGGACTGACATCCCTTCACTTGAAACGGCCAATCAGTACACCTGCAATCTTGACAACGTTACTTACCACGAAGGTACGAGTCCAACCTTGACAAAATTATGTGCCATGCCCCTGTAGGACACCATATTAAATACGTGTTACATCTAGTATTAATCGTACACTTCACATCCTCTCAAGTTCACCCGACAGTAGATCAAAAGCTATACCACGCACAAAACTTTAAATGGGTAGTACTCATGTAATTCCACACACTCGGCAAGTAAAACAGTTCTCGCTCCAATATTACCTTGGCTAGGACACGTACCCCTCGGTGGTTCTTCCAAATTTTGAAAACATGGCTCTCTAGCCCTCATCCTTCCCAAATCAAGTCACAAGCATAAAATTTTTTTTTTTTTTATATAGGAACTTTATACATTAATAAAATTTTAGAGCTACGACATGCTCCAATTCACCCACTCTAGGGAAATTAACAAACAAAGCATATATGTATATATATATAGATAAACAAACAGTTTAGATGTTTCAACCTTCCCAAAACACATTGGTTACACAACGGAACCCAATGATCACAAAACAATAATCCACTGATTACAAAACGGATTAGTCAAAACAAAACCATCCCATCAGTATTACTACTACTACCGTCCCTTGTTGGACCGCCGAAGTTGGTCATCCCCGAACATAAGGCAACCTACGAGCTTACAAGTCACGGACAAGAACCACTGGTATGCCCCCTCTGCCCACACCTGGAACAACTACAAACTTCCCTAGCTGGGGCTTGGGAACTTGACTCTACTGAGGCCCTCGCAATCTGGCCTGCTAGTCCCCCAAAACGATACTGTTCCTGTCCAGTCGAAAGAAACTGAGCCTGGTTAGGTTGCAAAACCCCTAAAGAAGCTCCCGGCTGAGTACAAGAACGTCGAATATGACCCGGCTGATTACACACCCAACAGGTAGGCGGTGCCTGAGCACGAGATTGGTTCAGAATCTGGGCTGATGAAGACCCCAACAACTGCCTCCCCACTGAGCATTTAATCGGTCCAAAACCCGACTGGTTGGATGATCCTGGTGGTACAACTACTGGTTGAACTGCTAACCCCACCCCTTTCTTCTGTGGACAAACCGAAACCCTGTGGCCCAGCAGACCGCATCTGAAACAAATGATGCCCCTCTCCTTACTTTCCCCCGAACCCAAATCTGACACTGGAAGGGCAGTTCTAGCCCGTCCTCCCTGTTGCGAGTTTAAAACCCTCTGCCTCTTAAAAGGCCTACCAACACCCTGAGTCACAGGAGTCGCCGAGATGGCTTCCTCCCCACTCTGCCCCATTGCTAGCACTGCAGCCTCTACATGGGCGGCCGCCTCAACAAGCGCCCTATATCTTTTATGCCAAGACCCCGCTATCCTTACACGGATGTCGTCACGCAGCTTACTCTCAAACTCAAAACAACGTAAGTCCTCTGTCTCCACCAATTCTGGAGCAAACCTCGACAGATTAGCAAACCATCTTTCGAACCGCACCAAAGGTGTAGTACCTTGGCGTAATTCCACAAATTGTTTCCGCAGCTCTTCCCGAGCGGAAGGAGGGAAATCGCAACTTCCTCGCCTAGGCATCCTAGTAAAAGTAACGGAGACACGTTAGCACACTCATACATGTGCCGAAGCTAAACACTTACATCCTAACACATGGACAACTGTAATTCACTCCACATAAGCACATAAACATGTAAGCACTTACGAATTTCATTTCCAGATAATGATAGTCCCGAGGCGTTACTAGAGTTCCGATCAGAAACAGCATTGATCAAGTGCCTTTCCAACTGGACTCCCAGAAACCCAAGGATCCAATCAACATCCAAGAAACTACATTCCATACCCAAATAGTCACATAAACATGTTATCACAAAAGTACGTAACATTACGTCTAAGTCTCTAACAAGCGAGAGAAACCCATTGTGATACTAATCACTTCCCACGTACCCAAAGTATTCGAACCAGGTACGCTCTGATACCAAGTTGTAACGCCCTCAAAATAATAACTTTAAACCCATTAAATAAGACATGCATTGATATTCAAAAGCTTCACATTCTTTCATTTATCAGAGTTTCATTACAAAAAGTATTACATGTTAACAACAAAAGCAAATGCCCTATGGGCTTACAGCTTTCCAAGTTAACACTTGGTTACAACAAAAGAGTACTAACTCAAACACGTTAAGCCCTTGGCTTGAATTTACATGTAATACATCAAAAGTAAAACAACAAAAAGTCCGCCTCTGGCCTCCCAAGCTACGTCCTTGGAGGTGGCATGCTACCTGTACCTGAAAATGATATTCCCATATAGGGTGAGCCACAGCCCAGTAGAAATACACTAAACCAACCATGAACAATGACTAAAAGATTAGCAACTGATAGATGGTCAACACTGACACTTCCATTTACATCTCCCTACGTTACCATGACAGCCAAGTCTATATTACAATTCACTTTTCATTTTTGTTCAACTTTGAGTTTGAAAACAAGGCTCAGTACTCTGGCCAGAACGTTTGATGAGATTATAGTTCATCACTAGAACACTTTCGAAATCCAAGGTGGATACACATTATGGTGTTGTATCAATAACACATAAACTACTCCCATACTTCGCAAACAATGATGATATACATTTTAGTGCTATATCAAATCAAACAAACTTTTCAATAGATAAGCATATGAGCTATATCACTACTACAACAGATAAGCATATGAGCTGTATCAACACTTCAACCGATAAGCATATGAGCTATATCAACATTCCAACAACCGGTTTAGAGGTACATCCCCCATCTTCCCCTAAACCATTAACCGGTTTAGAGGTACATCCCCCATCTTCCCCTAAACCGTGGAGTACATCCCCTATCTCCTCCCATACACAAGTAATGCATATAAACACAGAATCACATATGCAATCAATCAATACATAAAATTAATGTATTCTATCAACCGACATGCTCTATGACACATCCAATTGATTAGTTTTAGTTTGCCTAATCATCAAGCATTGTCTACAACAATCAACACTACCCTCCACCGGTAGCCCAAAGCAATTATTTCTAAGCAGGAAATAAATGCACAATGGATATTCAATCGACATTTCAATTCGGTGAGTGATAAATAATTCAACTACACCCTTTAACCCCATGCACTCCCAATCTCAACAATTCCATTTCATTTCCTCATTTCCCACAATTAATTATCTCAATTAATTAAACAATGTAATTAGGTCATTTTCCATAATTACCATTACCACCCTTAGGTCCCATTTTCATCAATGATTCAACATTTATTCCATTTCTCTATACCAAACATGCATCTAGGTTTATTACAAATAAAACCCCAACTTTTGTAAAATAACACAAAAGGCCCAAACTTTCACAAAATTACCAAACCAACCCCAACCTCTCAAATTACCAAAATTTAAAGACAAAATCCATAGAGAGGAGTAGGATATCCCTACCTCAAATTCAGAGCTCCAAGGGAGAAGATGAGTAAAACTCAGAAGTGCTCCAAATCCCAAATTTCTCAGATCTCAACAAAGCCCTCGACGATCAACACACTTCTTACAAAGGCCCAAGGTGAGGAAAACACTCTAGGTAGATCAATCCTAAGAGAGAAGTTCGGTTTTAGAGTGAGGTGCTCTCCAATGGAGGTTTTGAAAAAAGTAAGAGAGAGAAAGGAAATCAAAAAGTGAACAAAAAGGTGGTTTCACGAACTGATATAAAAGCAGGTCCGCTCGAGCGTACAACACCCCGCTCGAGCGTACAGACACAGGTTCACGCTCGAGCGTCCAAAGATCCGCTCGAGCGTCGGGTGCACTCTCCCAGAATTTTCTGCAGACGACCAAAATGCTGAGAGAAGGAAATTCACGCTCGAGAGTCCAAACTGCCGCTCGAGCGGAGAGGCAACAACAAAATCCCGCTCGAGCGTCAAATCGCCGCTCGAGCGGAGAGACCAAAACCTGGGCAAAATTTCTAAGTTTTAAAACACGACCCACTTATTCCCAACCTTCCCAACACAACCCAAAATTCTAATTAAAAGAGTAAGGGATAGAAATGAGGATAAGATAACAACGAATCTACGGAACCGAGTCCGGATTATAGTTAAACAACAACAGGAAATATCGGGACCGCTATACGATCTATTTGGAAATTAAATAAAAAAGGAAGTTTAATAGAATAGTAAATTGAATAAAAATGGAAGTTGAATAAAAATAAAAATGGAAGTTGCAGAAAATTAAAAATGGAAGTTCAATCCAGAAACCACTATACCTTAACGATCAATTTGGAAATTACATAAAAAAAGGAAGTTGAGTAGAAAAGAAACTTGAATAAAAAATGAAGTTAAATAAAAATAAAAATGGAAGTTGCAGAAAATTAAAAATGGAAGTTAATTCAAGAAACCACTATACCTTAACAATCTATTAGCAATTAAATAAAAAAGGAAGTTGAATAGAAAAATAACTTGAATAAAAATGGAAGTTGAATAAAAATAAAAACGGAAGTTGCATAAAATTAAAAATAGAAGTTCATTAAAGAAACCACTATACCTTAACGATCTATTTGGAAATTAAATAAAAAGGGAACTTTCATAGAAACGAAAATTGAATAAAAATGGAAGTTGAATAAAAATAAAAATGAAAGTTGTATAAAATTAAAAATGTAAGTTCAATCAAGAAGCCACTATACCTTAACGATATATTTGGAAATTAAATAAAAAAAGGAAATTGAATAGAAAAATAACCAGAATAAAAATGGAAGTTCCATAAAATTAAAAATGGAAGTTCATTAAAGAAACCACTATACCTTATCAATCTATTTGGAAATTAAATAAAAAAAGGAACTTTAATAGAAAAGAAAATTGAATAAAAATGGAAGCTGAATAAAAATAAAAATGGAAGTTCCATAAAATTAAAAATGGAAGTTCAATAAAGAAACCACTATACCTCAACGATCTACTTGGAAATTAAATAAAAATGGATGTTGAATAGAAAAGAAACTTGAATAAAAAAGGAAGTTAAATAAAAACAAAACATGGCAGTTACAGAAAATTAAAAATGGAAGTTAATCCAAGAAACCACTATACCTTAATCATCTATTAGGAAATTAAATAAAAAATGAAGTTGAATAGAAAAATAACTTGAATAAAAATGGAAGCTGAATAAAAAGAAAAATGGAAGTTCCATAAAATTAAAAATGGAAGTTAATTAAAGAAACCACTATACCTTAACGATCTATTTGGAAATTAAATAAAAAAGGAAGTTGAATTGAAAAATAACTTGAATAAAAATGGAAGTCGAATAAAAATAAAAATGAAAGTTGCGGAAAATTAAAAATGGAAATTCACTCAAAAAACCAATAGACCTTAACGATCTATTTGGAAATTAAATAAAAAAGGAAGTTTAATAGAAAAGTAAATTGAATAAAAATGGAAGTTGAATAAAAATAAAAATGGAAGTTGCAGAAAATTAAAAATGGAAGTTCAATGCCGAAACCACTATACCTTAACGATCAATTTGGAAATTACATAAAAAAGGAAGTTGAGTTGAAAAGAAACTTGAATAAAAAATGAAGTTAAATAAAAATAAAAATGGAAGTTGCAGAAAATTAAAAATGGAAGTTCATTCAAAAAGCCACTATACCTTAACGATCTATTTGGAAATTAAATAAAAAAGGAAGTTGAATAGAAAAATAACTTGAATAATAATGAAAATCAAATAAAAATAAAAATGGAAGTAGCAGAAAATTAAAAATGGATGTTCATTCGAGAAACCACTATACCTTAACGTTCAATTTGGAAATTTAATGAAAAAGAAAGTTTAATAGAGAAGTAAATTGAATAAAAATGGAAATTGAATAAAAATAAAAATGAAAGTCGCATAAAATTAAAAATGGATGTTCAATCCAGAAACCACTATACCTTAACGATCTATTTGGAAAATTGAATGAAAAAGGAAGTTGAGTAGAAAAGAAACTTGAATGAAAAAGGAAGTTAAATAAAAATAAAAATGGAAGTTGTAGAAAATTAAAAATGGAAATTTATTCAAGAAAGCACTATACCTTAACGATCTATTTGGAAATTAAATAAAAAAGGAAGTTTAATAGAAAAGTAAATTGAATAAAAATGAAAATTGAATAAAAATAAAAATGAAAGTTGCATAAAATTAAAAATGGAAGTTCAATCCAGAAACCACTATACGCTAACGACCTATTTGGAAATTAAATAAAAAAGGAAGTTGAATAGAAAGTAACTTGAATAAAAATGGAAGTTACTTAAAAATAAAAATGGAAGTTGCAGAAAATTAAAAATGGAAGTTAATTCAAGAAACCACTATACCTTAACGATCTATTAGGAAATTAAATAAAAAAGGATGTTGAACAGAAAAGTAACTCGAATAAAAATGGAAGTTCCTAAAAAATAAAAATTATAGCGATCCCGGGTTTACCCTTGTTGTACAGAGATCCGGACATGTGTCCGTGGATGTTAGTAGTTGATTATTATCTTGTTTACATCCTTTTTACTTCGTATTTGGGTTAGAAGATGTGTTGGGTGGATTTGTTTCATGTTGGTTGAGTTTAGAAACCAAAACTAGTTGCCCAGATTTTGGCCTATCCGCTCGAGCGGGGGTGTTAGCGCTCGAGCGGGGAATACACCCATCCAGTATTTCTTGTGCAGTGTTGTACGCTCGAGCGTGGGTTTGGCCGCTCGAGCGGGGTTGTGTGAGTGCCGCTCGAGCGTAGAGTTGGGAGCTCGAGCGGAGGCCTGGTTCTGTAAAAGTGCTGGGAGAGTGCATTCGGCGCTCGAGCGGGAGTTTGGCCGCTTGAGCGGGGGTCTGTGAGTGACGCTCGAGCGGAGTGTTTTACGCTCGAGCGGAGAGACTGGGTTAAAGCTCCGTGTTTTGACTTTTCAAATCACTTTTTCACCTTCACTTCTCTCTCCTACTTCTCCAAAAACACAATTGTTGAGCCTCTCACTCTAGAACTCGACCTTCTCTCTAGGTTTTGATCTAGTAAGAGTGGTTTGCTCATCTTTGGCCTTTACAAAAGAGTTGTTGATCGTCGAGGGCTTCTTTTTAATCTGAAAATTTCGGGATTTGGAGCACGTTGGGTTTTGTCATCTTCTCCTTTGGGGCTCCGAATTTGAGGTAGGGATATCCTACTCCTCTCTATGGATTTTGTCTTTAAATTTTAGTATTTTGAGATGTTGGGGTTGGTTTGGTAATTTTGTGAAAGTTTGGGGCTTTTGTGCAATTTTACAAAAGTTGGGGTTTTATTCGTAATAAACCTAGATACATGTTTGGCATAGAGAAATGGTATAAATGTTGAATCATTGTTGAAAATGGGACCTTAAGGGTTGAAATGTTAATTATGGATAATGACCTAATTACATTGTTTGATTAATTGGGATAATTAATTGTGAGAAATGAGGAAATGAAATGGAATTGTCGAGATTGGGAATGTATGGGGTTAAAGGGTGTAGTTGAATTGTTTATCACACACCGAAATGAAATGTTGATTGAATATCCATTTGTGCATTTATTTTCTGTTTAGAAATAATTGCTTTGGGCTATCGGTGGAGAATAGTTGTGATTGTTGTAGACAATGCATGA
The DNA here is from genome assembly GCF_055761805.1 of Camellia sinensis. Lineage (NCBI taxonomy): Eukaryota > Viridiplantae > Streptophyta > Magnoliopsida > Ericales > Theaceae > Camellia > Camellia sinensis. Next base: position 5,957,557 of record NC_138962.1, on the reverse strand, counting down.
TGATTAGGCAAACGGAAACTAATCAATGGAATGGGTCATGAAATTTGACGGTTGATAGAATACATTAATTGTATGTATTGAGATTGTATATAGAACCAATGTGTTTGTATACGTTATGTGTAGAGGAGGAGATGGGGGATGTACTCCACGATTTAGGGAAAGATGGGGGATGTACCTCTAAACCGGATAGTGTTGGGAGAAGATAGGGGATGAACTCCGTAGATACAGCTCATATGCTTGTCTAGAGAAGTGAAGATAGAGCTCATATGCTTATCTTTGTGAAGTGTGGATACAGCTTATATGCTTATCTGTGAATGTGGGATATTGTTGTTATACATATCTGTTGAGAATGTGGATATAGCTTATATGCTTATCTGTGAATGTAGGATATAGTTTTTATACTTATCTGTTGAAATAATGATAGAGCTAATATGCTTATCTGTTGAAAAAGTGAAAATGAAAAGTAACTTGGACTCATAAGTCGAATGACATAAATATGAGATTTATGTGAATGTATCAGTGTTGGCCATCTATCAATTGCTAATCTTTTAGTCATTGTTCATGGTTGGTTTAGTGTATTTCTACTGGGTTGTGGCTCACCCTATATGGGAATATCATTTTCAGGTACAGGTAGCATGCCACCTCCAAGGACATAGCTTGAGAGGCTAGAGGCGGACATACTTTTGTCGCTTTACTTTTTGATGTATTACATGTAAATTCAAGCCAAGGGCTTAATGTGTAATGAGTTAGTACTCTTTTGTTGTAACCAAGTGTTAACTTAGAAAGCTGTAAGCCCATAGGGCATTTGCTCTTGTTGTTAACATGTAATGGTTATGTAATGGAATTCTGATAAATGGAAGAATGTGGAACCTTTACACATCAATGCATGTCTTATTTGATGGGTTTAATGCTATTATTTTGAGGGCATTACAAAAATTGAAGTTGCAGAAAATTAAAAATGGAAGTTAATTCAAGAAACCACTATACCTTAACGATCTATTTGGAAATTAAATAAAAAAAAGAAGTTGAATAGAAAAATTACTTAAATAAAAATGGAAGCTGAATAAAAATAAAAATGGAAGTTCCATAAAATTCAAAATGGAAGTTCAGTAAAGAAACCACTAAAACTTAACGATCTATTTGGAAATTAAATAAAAAAGGAAGTTTAATAGAAAAGTAAATTGAATAAAAATGGAAGTTGTATAAAAATAAAAATGGAACTTGTATAAAATTAAAAATGGAAATTCAATCCAGAAACCAGTATTTCTTATCGATCTATTCGGAAATTAAATAAAAAATGAAGTTGAGTAGAAAAGAAACTTGATTGAAAAAGGAAGTTAAATAAAAATAAAAATGGAAGTTGCAGAAAATTAAAAATGGAAGTTCATTCAAGAAACCACTATGCCTTAACGATCTATTTGGAAGTTATAGAAAAATGACTTGAGTAAAAATGGAAGTCGAATAAAAATAAAAATGGAAGTTGCATAAAATTAAAAATGGAAGTTCATTCAAGATACCACTATACCTTAACGATCTATTTGGTAATTGAATAAAAAAGGAAGTTTAATAGAAAAGTAAATTGAATAAAAATGGAAGTTGAATAGAAATTAAAATGGAAGTTGCAGAAAATTAAAAATGGAAGTTCATTCAAGAAACCACTATACCTTAACGATCTATTTGGAAATTATATAAAAAAGGAAGTTGAATAGAAAAATGACTTCAATAAAAATGGAAGTCGAATAAAAATAAAAATGGAAGTTGCATAAAATTAAAAATGGAAGTTCATTCAAGATACCACTATACCTTAACGATCTATTTGGTAATTGAATAAAAAATGAAGTTTAATTGAAAATTAAATTGAATAAAAATGGAAGTTGAATAAAAATAAAAATGGAAGTTGCCGAAAATTAAAAATGGAAGTTCATTCAAGAAACCACTATACCTTAACGATCTATTAGCAAATTAAATAAAAAAGGAAGTGGAATAGAAAAATAACTTGAATAAAAATAAAAACGAAAGTTGCATAAAATTAAAAATGGAAGTTCATTAAAGAAACCACTATTCCTTAACGATCTATTTGGAAATTAAATAAAAAGGGAACTTTAACAGAAACGAAAATTGAATAAAAACGGAAGTTGAATAAAAATAAAAATGAAAGTTGTATAAAATTAAAAATGTAAGTTCAATCCAAAAACCATTATACCTTAACGATCTATTTAGAAATTAAATAAGAAAGGAAGTTGAATAGAAAAGAAGCTTGAATAAAAAAAGAAGTTGAATAGAAATAAAAATGGAAGTTGCAGAAAATTAAAATTGGAAGTTCATTCAACAAACTACTATACCTTAACGATATATTTGGAAATTAAATAAAAAAGGAAGTTTAATAGAAAAGTAAATTGAATAAAAATGGAAGTTTAATAAAAATCAAATGGAAGTTCAATCCAGAAACCACTATCCCTTGACGATCTATTTGGAAATTAAATGAAAAAGGAAGTTGAGTAGAAAAGAAACTTGAATAAAAAAGGAAGTCAAATAAAAATAAAAATGGAAGTTAATTTAAGAAACCACTATTCCTTAACGATTTATTTGGAAATTAAATAAAAAAGGAAGTTGAATAGAAAAATAACTTGAATAAAAATGGAAGCTGAATAAAAATAAAAATGGAAGTTCCATAAAATTAAAAATGGAAGTTCATTAAAGAAACCACTATACCTTAACGATCTATTTGGAAATTCAATAAAAAAGGAAGTTGAATAGAAAAGTAAATTGAATAAAAATGGAAGTTGAATAAAAATAAAAATGGAAGTTGCAGAAAATTAAAAATGGAAGTTCATTCAAGAAACCACAATACCTTAACGATCTATTTGGAAATTAAATAAAAAAGAAAGTTGAATAGAAAAATGACTTGAATAAAAATTGAAGTCGAATAAAAATAAAAATGGAAGTTGCATAAAATTAAAAATGGAAGTTCATTCAAGATACCACTATACCTTCACGATCTATTTGGAAATTAAATAAAAAATGAAGTTTAATAGAAAAGTAAATTGAATAAAAATGGAAGTTGAATGAAAATAAAAATGGAAGTTGCAGAAAATAAAAAATGGAAGTTCATTTAAGAAACCACTATACCTTAACGATCTATTAGGAAATTAAATAAAAAAGGAGGTTGAGTAGAAAAATAACATGAATAAAAATGGAAGTTGAATAAAAATAAAAATGAAGTTCTATAAAATTGAAAATGGAAGTTTATTAAAGGAACCACTATACCTTAACGATCTATTTGGAAATTAAATAAAAAAGGAACTTTAATGGAAAAGAAAATTGAATAAAAATGGAAGTTGAATAAAAATAAAAATAGAAGCTGCATAAAATTAAAAATAGAAGTTCAATCAAGAAGCCATTATACCTTAACGATCTATTTGGAAATTAAATAAAAAAGGAAGTTGAATAGAAAAATAACTTGAATAATAATGGAAGCTGAATAAAAATAAAAATGGAAGTTGCAGAAAATTAAAATTGGAAGTTCATTCAAGAAACCACTATACCTTAACGATCTATTTGGAAATTAAATAAAAAAGAAAGTTTAATAGACAGGTAAATTGAATAAAAATGGAAGTTCAATCCAGAAACCACGATACCTTGACGATCTATTTGGAAATTAAATAAAAAAGGAAAAGGAAGTTGAATAGAAAAATAAAAATGGAAGTTGAATAAAAATAAAAACGGAAGTTAATTCAAGAAACCACTATACATTAACGATATATTTGGAAATTAAACAAAAAAGGAAGCTGAATAGAAAAATAACTTGAATAAAAATGGAAGCTGAATAAAAATAAAATGGAAGCTCCATAAAATTAAAAATGGAAGTTCATTAAATAAACCACTATACCTCAAACGATCTATTTGGAAATTAAATAAAAAAGGAAGTTGAATAGAAAAGAAACTTGAATAAAAAACGAAGTTAAATAAAAATAAAAATGGAAGTTCATTAAAGAAACCACTATACCTTAACGATCTATTCGGAAATTAAATAAAAAAGTAAGTCGAATAGAGAAATAACTTGAATAAAAATGGAAGTCGAAGAAAAATGCAAATGGAAGTTGCAGAAAATTAAAAATGGAAGTTCATTCAAAAAATCAATATACCTTAACGATCTATTTGGAAATAAAATAAAAAAGGAAGTTTAATAGAAAAGTAAATTGAATAAAAATGGAAGTTGAATAAAAATAAAAATAGAAGTTGCAGAAAATTAAAAATGGAAGTTCAATCCAGAAACAACTATACCTTAACGATCTATTTGGAAATTAAATAAAAAAGGAAGTTGAGTAGAAAAGAAACTTGAATAAGAAAGGAAGTTAAATAAAAAAAAAATGAAAGTTGCAGAAAATTAAAAATGGAAGTTCATTCAAGAAACCATTATACCTTAACGATCTATTTAGAATTTAAATAAAAAAGGAAGTTGAATAGAAAAATAACTTGAATAAAAATGGAAGCTGAATAAAAATAAAAATGGAAGTTCCATAAAATTAAAAATAGAAGTTCATTAAAGAAACCACTATACCTTAACGATCTATTTGGAAATTCAATAAAAAAGGAAGTTGAATAGAAAAGTAAATTGAATAAAAATGGAAGTTGAATAAAAATAAAAATGGAAGTTGCAGAAAATTAAAAATGGAAGTTCATTCAAGAAACCACAATACCTTAACGATCTATTTGGAAATTAAATAAAAAAGAAAGTTGAATAGAAAAATGATTTGAATAAAAATGGAAGTCGAATAAAAATAAAAATGGAAGTTGCATAAAATTAAAAATGGAAGTTCATTCAAGATACCACTATACCTTCACGATCTATTTGGAAATTAAATAAAAAATGAAGTTTAATAGAAAAGTAAATTGAATAAAAATAGAAGTTGAATAAAAATAAAAATGGAAGTTGCAGAAAATAAAAAATGGAAGTTCATTTAAGAAACCACTATACCTTAACGATCTATAAGGAAATTAAATAAAAAAGGAAGTTGAATAGAAAAATAACATGAATAAAAATGGAAGTTGAATAAAAATAAAAATGGAAGTTCTATAAAATTGAAAATGGAAGTTTATTAAAGAAACCACTATACCTTAATGATCTATTTGGAAATTAAATAATAAAGGAACTTTAATGGAAAAGAAAATTAAATAAAAATGGAAATTGAATAAAAATAAAAATGAAAGCTGCACAAAATTAAAAATAGAAGTTCAAACAAGAAGCCATTATACCGTAACGATCTATTTGGAAATTAAATAAAAAAGGAAGTTGAATAGAAAAGAAGCTTGAATAAAAAAAGAAGTTGGATAGAAATAAAAATGGAAGTTGCAGAAAATTAAAATTGGAAGTTCATTCAAGAAATCACTATACCTTAACGATCTATTTGGAAATTAAATAAAAAAGAAAGTTTAATAGACAAGTAAATTGAATAAAAATGGAAGTTCAATCTGGAAACCACGATACCTTGACGATCTATTTGGAAATTAAATAAAAAAGGAAAAGGAAGTTGAATAGAAAAATAAAAATGGAAGTTGAATAAAAATAAAAACGGAAGTTAATTCAAGAAACCACTATACATTAACGATATATTTGGAAATTAAACAAAAAAGGAAGCTGAATAGAAAAATAACCTGAATAAAAATGGAAGCTGAATAAAAATAAAATGGAAGTTCCATAAAATTAAAAATGGAAGTTCATTAAAGAAACCACTATACCTCAACGATCTATTTGGAAATTAAATAAAAAAGGAAGTTGAATAGAAAAGAAACTTGAATAAAAAAGGAAGTTAAATAAAAATAAAAATGGAAGTTCATTAAAGAAACCACTATACCTTAACGATCTATTCGGAAATTAAATAAAAAAGGAAGTCGAATAGAAAAATAACTTGAATAAAAATGGAAGTCGAATAAAAATGAAAATGGAAGTTGCAGAAAATTAAAAATGGAAGTTCAATCAAAAAACCAATATACCTTAACGATTTATTTGGAAATTAAATAAAAAAGGAAGTTTAATAGAAAAGTAAATTGAATAAAAATGGAAGTTGAATAAAAATAAAAATGGAAGTTGCAGAAAATTAAAAATGGAAGTTCAATCCAGAAACCACTATGCCTTAACAATCTATTTGGAAATTAAATAAAAAAGGAAGTTGAGTAGAAAAGAAACTTGAATAAGAAAGGGAGTTAAATAAAAAAAAATGAAAGTTGCAGAAAATTAAAAATGGAAGTTCATTTAAGAAACCATTATACCCTAACGATCTATTTCGAATTTAAATAAAAAAGGAAGTTGAATAGAAAAATAACTTGAATAAAAATGGAAGCTGAATAAAAATAAAAATGGAAGTTCCATAAAATTAAAAATGGAAGTTCATTACAGAAACCACTATACCTTGACGATCAATTTGGAAATCAAATAAAAAAGGAAGTTGAGTAGAAAAGAAAGTTGAATAAAAAATGAAGTTAAATAAAAATAAAAATGGAAGTTGCAGAAAATTAAAAATGGAAGTTAATTCAATAAACCACTATACCTTAACGATATATTTGGAAATTAAATAAAAAAGGAAGTAGAATAGAAAAATAACTTGAATAAAAATGGAAACTGAATAAAAATAAAAATGGAAGTTCCATAAAATTAAAAATGGAAGTTCATTCAAGAAACCAGTATACCTCGACGATCTATTTGGAAATTAAATAAAAAAGGAAGTTGAATAGAAAAGAAACTTGAATAAAAAAGGAAGTTAAATAAAAATAAAAATGGAAGTTCATTAAAGAAACCACTATACCTTAACGATCTATTTGGAAATTCAATAAAAAAGGAAGTTGAATAGAAAATTAAATTGAATAAAAATGGAAGTTGAATAAAAATAAAAATGGAAGTTGCAGAAAATTAAAAATGGAAGTTCATTCAAGAAACCACAATACCTTAACGTTCTATTTGGAAATTAAATAAAAAAGAAAGTTGAATAGAAAAATGACTTGAATAAAAATGGAAGTCGAATAAAAATAAAAATGGAAGTTGCATAAAATTAAAAATGGAAGTTCATTCCAGATACCACTATACCTTCACGATCTATTTGGAAATTAAATAAAAAAGGAAGTTTAATAGAAAAGTAAATTGAATAAAAATAGAAGTTGAATAAAAATAAAAATGGAAGTTGCAGAAAATAAAAAATGGAAGTTCATTTAAGAAACCACTATACCTTAACGATCTATTAGGAAACTAAATAAAAAAGGAAGTTGAATAAAAAAATAACTTGAATAAAAATGAAAGTTGAATAAAAATAAAAATGGAAGTTCTATAAAATTAAAAATGGAAGTTTATTAAAGAAACCACTATACCTTAACGATCTATTTGGAAATTAAACAAAAAAGGAACTTTAATGGAAAAGAAAATTGAATAAAAATGGAAGTTGAATAAAAATAAAAGTGAAAGCTGCATAAAATTAAAAATAGAAGTTCAATCAAGAAGCCATTATACCTTAACGATCTATTTGGAAATTAAATAAAAAAGGAAGTTGAATAGAAAAGAAACGTGAATAAAAAAAGAGGTTGGATAGAAATAAAAATGGAAGTTGCAGAAAATTAAAATTGGAAGTTCATTCAAGAAACCACTATACCGTAACGATCTATTTGGAAATTAAATAAAAAGGGAACTTTCATAGAAACGAAAATTGAATAAAAATGGAAGTTCAATCTAGAAACCACTATACCTTGACGATCTATTTGGAAATTAAATAAAAAAGGAAAAGGAAGTTGAAAAGAAAAATTAAAATGGAAGTTGAAATTGAATAAAAATAAAAACAAAAGTTAATTCAAGAAGCCACTATACATTAATGATATATTTGGAAATTAAACAAGAAAGGAAGTTGAATAGAAAAATAACTTGAATAAAAATGGAAGCTGAATAAAAATAAAAATGAAAGTTGCATAAAATTAAAAATGAAAGTTCAATCTAGAAACCACTATACCTTAACGATCTATTTGGAAATTAAATAATAAAGGAAGTTGAGTAGAAAAGAAACTGATTGAAAAAGGAAGTTAAATAAAAATAAAAATGGAAGTTGCAGAAAATTAAAAATGGAAGTTCATTCAAGAAACCACTATACCTTAACGATCTATTTGGAAATTAAATAAAAAAGGAAGTTGAATCGAAAAATAACTTGAATAAAAATGGAAGCCGAATAACAATAAAAATGGAAGTTGCAGAAAATTAAAAATGGAAGTTAATTCAATAAACCACTATACCGTAACGATATATTTGAAAATTAAATAAAAAAGAAAGTTGAATAGAAAAATAACTTGAATAAAAATGGAAGCTGAATAAAAATAAAAATGGAAGTTCTATAAAATAAAAAATGGAAGTTCATTAAAGAAACCAGTATACCTCAACGATCTATTTGGAAATTAAATAAAAATTAAAATTGAATAGAAAAGAAACTTGAATAAAAAAGGCAGTTAAATAAAGATAAAAATGGAAGTCGTAGAAAATTAAAAATGGAAGTTAATTTAAGAAACCACTATACCTTAACCATCTACTTGGAAATTAAATAAAAAAGGAAGTTGAATAGAAAAATAACTTGAATAAAAATGGAAGCTGAATAAAAATAAAAATGAAAGTTGCATAAAATTAAAAATGAAAGTTCAATCTAGAAACCACTATAACTTAACGATCTATTTGGAAATTAAATAATAAAGGAAGTTGAGTAGAAAAGAAACTGATTGAAAAAGGAAGTTAAATAAAAATAAAAATGGGAGTTGCAGAAAATTAAAAATGGAAGTTCATTCAAGAGACCACTATACCTTAACGATCTATTAGGAAATTAAATAAAAAAGGAAGTTGAATAGAAAAATAACTTGAATAAAAAAGAAAGTCGAATAAAAATAAAAATGGAAGTTACAGAAAGTTAAAAATGGATGTTCATTCAAGAAACCACTATACCTTAACGTTCAACTTGGAAATTTAATAAAAAAGAAAGTTTAATAGAGAAGTAAATTGAATAAAAATGGAAATTGAATAAAAATAAAAATGAAAGTTTTATAAAATTAAAAATGGAAGTTCAATCCAGAAACCCCTATTCCTTAACGATCTATTTGGAAAATTAAATAAAAAAGGAAGTTGAGTAGAAAAGAAACTTGAACGAAAAAGGAAGTTAAATAAAAATAAAAATGGAAGTTGCAGAAAATTAAAAATGGAAATTCATTCAAGAAACGACTATACCTTAACGATCTATTTGGAAATTAAATAAAAAAGGAAGTTGAATCGAAAAATAACTTGAATAAAAATGGAAGCCGAATAACAATAAAAATGGAAGCTGCAAAAAATTAAAAATGGATGATCATTCAAGAAACCACTATACCTTAACGATCTATTTGGAAATTAAATAAAAAAGGAATTTTAATAGAAAAGTAAATTGAATAAAAATGGAAGTTGTATAAAAATAAAAATGGAAGTTGCAGAAAATTAAAAATGGAAATTCAATCCAGAAACCAGTATACCTTATCGACCTATTCGGAAAATAAATAAAAAAGGAAGTTGAGTAGAAAAGAAACTTGATGGAAAAAGGAAGTTAAATAAAAATAAAAATGGAAGTTGCAGAAAATTAAAAATGGAAGTTCATTCAAGAAACAACTATACCTTAACGATCTATTTGGAAATTATATAAAAATGGAAGTTGAATAGAAAAATGACATGAATAAAAATGAAAGTCGAATAAAAATAAAAATGGAAGTTACATAAAATTAAAAATGGAAGTTCATTCAAGATACCACTATACCATAAGAATCTATTTGGTAATTGAATAAAAAAGGAAGTTTAATAGAAAAGTAAATTGAATAAAAATGGAAGTTGAATAAAAATTAAAATGGAACTTGCAGAAAATTAAAAATGGAAGTTCATTCAAGAAACCACAATACCTTAACGATCTATTAGCAAATTAAATAAAAAAGGAAGTTGAATAGAAAAATAACTTGAATAAAAATGGAAGTTGAATAAAAATAAAAATGGAAGTTGCATAAAATTAAAAGTGGAAGTTCATTAAAGAGACCACTATACCTTAACGATCTATTTGGAAATTAAATAAAAAAGGAACTTTAACAGAAAAGAAAATTGAATAAAAATGGAAGTTGAATAAAAATAAAAATGAAAGTTGCATAATATTAAAAATGCAAGTTCAATCCAGAAACCATTATACCTTAACGATCTATTTGGAAATTAAATAAAAAAGGAAGTTGAATAGAAAAGAAGCTTGAATAAAAAAAGAAGTTGAATAGAAATAAAAATGGAAGTTGCAGAAAATTAAAATTGGAAGTTCATTCATGAAACCAGTATACCTTAACGATCTATTTGGAAATTAAATAAAAAAGGAACTTCAATAGAAAAGCAAATTAAATAAAAATAGAAGTTGAATAAAAATAAAAATGGAAGTTCAATCCAGAAACGACTATACCTTAACGATCTATTTGGATATTAAATAAAAAAGGAAGTTGTGTAGAAAAGAAACATGAATAAAAAAGGAAGTTAAATAAAAATAAAAATGGAAGTTGCAGAAAATTCAAAATGGAAGTCAATTCAAGAAACCACAATACCTTAACGATATATTTGGAAATTAAATAAAAAGGAAGTTGAACAGAAAAATAACTTGAATAAAAATGGAAGCTGAATAAAAATAAAAATGGAAGTTCCATTAAATTAAAAATAGAAGTTCATTCAAGAAACCACTATACCTTAACGATCTATTTGAAATTAAATAAAAAAGGAAGTTTAATAGAAAAGTAAATAGAATAAAAATGGAAGTGGAATAAAAATAAAAATGAAAGCTGCATAAAATTAAAAATGAAAGTTCAATCCAGAAACCACTATACCTTAAAGATCTATTTGGAAATTAAATAAAAAAGGAAGTTGAGTAAAAAAGAAACTTGAATAAAAAAGGAAGTTAAATAAAAATAAAAATGGAAGTTGCAGAAAATTAAAAATGGAAGTTAATTCAAGAAACCATTTTACATTAACGATATATTCGGAAATTAATTAAAAAAGGAAGTCGAACAGAAAAATAACTTGAATAAAAATGGAAGCTGAATAAAAAAAAAATAGAAGTTTCATAAAATTAAAAATGGAAGTTCATTAAAGAAACCACTATACCTCAACGATCTATTTGGAAATTAAATAACAAAGGAAGTTGAATAGAAAAGAAACATGAATAAAAAAGGAAGTTAAATAAAAATAAAAATGGAAGTTAATCCAAGAAACCACTATACCTTAATCATCTATTCGGAAATTAAATAAAAAAGAAAGTTGAATAGAAAAATAACTTCAATAAAAATGCAAACTGAATAAAAAGAAAAATGGTAGTCCCATAAAATTAAAAATGGAAGTTCATTGAAGAAACCATTATACCTTAACGATCTATTTGGAAATTAAATAAAAAAGGTAGTTGAATAGAAAAATAACTTGAATAAAAATGGAAGTCGAATAAAAATAAAAATAGAAGTTGCATAAAATTAAAAATTGAAGTTCATTCAAAAAGCCAATATACCTTAACGATCTATTTGGAAATTAAATAAAAAAGGAAGTTTAATAGAATAGTAAATTGAATAAAAATGGAAGTTGAATAAAAATAAAAATGGAAGTTGCAGAAAATTAAAAATGGAAGTTCAATCCAGAAACCACTATACCTTAACGATCAATTTGGAAATTACATAAAAAAGGAAGTTGAGTAGAAAAGAAACTTGAATAAAAAACGAAGTTAAATAAAAATAAAAATGGAAGTTAATTCAAGAAACCACTATACCTTAACGATCTATTAGCAAATTAAATAAAAAAGGAAGTTGAATAGAAAAATAACCTGAATAAAAATGGATGTTGAATAAAAAGAAAAACGGAAGTTGCATAAAATAAAAAATGGAAGTTCAATAAAGAAACCACTATACCTTAACGATCTATTTGGAAATTAAACAAAAAGGGAACTTTAATAGAAACAAAAATTGAATAAAAACAGAAGTTGAATAAAAATAAAAATGAAAGTTGTATAAAATTAAAAATGTAAGTTCAATCCAGAAACCATTATACCTTAACGATCTATTTAGAAATTAAATAAAAAAGGAAGTTGAATAGAAAAGAAGCTTGAATAAAAAAAGAAGTTGAATAGCAATAAAAATAGAAGTTGCAGAAAATTAAAATTGGAAGTTCATTCAAGAAACCACTATACCTTAACGATATATTTGGAAATTAAATAAAAAAGGAAGTTTAATAGAAAAGTAAATAGAATAAAAATGGAATTGGAATAAAAATAAAAATGGAAGTTCAATCCAGAAACCACTATACCTTGACGATCCATTTGGAAATTAAATGAAAAAGGAATTTAAGTAGAAAAGAAACTTGAATAAAAAATGAAGTTAAATAAAAATTACAATGGAAGTTGCAGAAAATTAAAAATGGAAATTAATTCAAGAAACCACTATACCTTAACGATCTATATGGAAATTAAATAAAAAAGGAAGTTGAATAGAAAAATAACTTGAATAAAAATGGAAGCTGAATAAAAATAAAAATGGAAGTTCCATAAAATTAAAAATGGAAGTTCATTAAAGAAACCACTATACCTTAACGATCTATTTGGAAATTCAATAAAAAAGGAAGTTTAATAGAAAAGTAAATTGAATAAAAATGGAAGTTGAATAAAAATAAAAATTGAAGTTGCAGAAAATTAAAAATGGAAGTTCTTTCAAGAAACCACAATACCTTAACGATCTATTTGGAAATTAAATAAAAAAGAAAGTTGAATAGAAAAATGACTTGAATAAAAATGGAAGTCGAATAAAAATAAAAATGGAAGTTGCGTAAAATTAAAAATGGAAGTTCACTCAAGGTACCACTATACCTTCACGATCTATTTGGAAATTAAATAAAAAAGGAAGTTTAATAGGAAAGTAAATAGAATAAAAATGGAAGTTGAATAAAAATAAAAATGGAAGTTGCAGAAAATTAAAAATGGAAGTTCAATAAAAAAACCACTATACCTAAACGATCTATTAGGAAATTAAATAAAAAAGGAAGTTGAATAGAAAAATAACTTGAATAAAAATGGAAGTTGAATGAAAATAAAAATGGAAGTTCCATTAAATTAAAAATGGAAGTTCATTAAAGAAACCACTATACCTTATCGATCTATTTGGAAATTAAATAAAAAAGGAACTTTAATAGAAAAGAAAATTGAATAAAAATGGAAGCTGAATAAAAATAAAAATGGAAGTTCCATAAAATTAAAAATGGCAGTTCATTAAAGAAACCACTATACCTCAACGATCTATTTGGAAATTAAATAAAAAAGAAAGCTGAATAGAAAAGAATCTTGAATAAAAAAGAAGTTAAATAAAAATAAAAATGGAATTGCAGAAAATTAAAAATGGAAGTTAATCCAAGAAACCACTATACCTTAATCATCTATTTGGAAATTAAATAAAAAAGGAAGTTGAATAGAAAAGTAACTTGAATAAAAATGGAAGCTGAATAAAAATAAAAATGGAAGTTCATTAAAGAAACCACTATACCTTAACGATCTATTTGGAAATTAAATAAAGAAGGAAGTTGAATAGAAAAATAACTTGAATAATAATGGAAGCTGAATAAAAATAAAAATGGAAGTTGCAGAAAATTAAAAATGAAAATACATTCAAAAAACCAATAGACCTTAACGATCTATTTGGAAATTTAATAAAAATGGAAGTCGAATAAAAATAAAAATGAAAGTTGCAGAAAATTAAAAATGAAAGTTCAATCAAGAAACCAATATACCTTAACGGTCTATTTGGAAATTAAATAAAAAAGGAAGTTTAATAAAAAAGTAAATTGAATAAAAATGGATATTGAATAAAAATAAAAATGGAAGTTGCAGAAAATTAAAAATGGAAGTTCAATCCAGAAACCACTATACCTTAACGATCTATTTGGAAATTACATAAAAAAGGAAGTTGAGTAGAAAAGAAACTTGAATAAAAAACGAATTTAAATAAAAATAAAAATGGAAGTTGCAGAAAATTAAATATAGAAGTTCATTGAAGAAACCACTATACCTTAACGATCTATTTGGAAATTAAATAAAAAAGGAAGTTGAGTAGAAAAATAACTTGAATAAAAATGGAAGCTGAATAAAAATAAAAATGGAAGTTCATTAAAGAAACCACTATACCTTGACGATGTATTTGGAAATTAAATAAAAAAAGAAGTTGAGTAGAAAAGAAACTTGAATAAAAAAGGAAGTTAAATAAAAATAAAAATGGAAGTTGCAGAAAATTAAAAATGGAAGTTAATTCAAGAAACCACTATACCTTAACGATATATTTGGAAATTAAATAAAAAAGAAAGTTGAATAGAAAAATAACTTGAATAAAAATGGAAGCTGAATAAAAATAAAAATGGAAGTTCCATAAAAATAAAAATTGAAGTTCATTAAAGAAACCATTATACCTCAACGATCTATTTGGAAATTAAATAAAAAAGGAAGTTGAATAGAAAAGAAACTTGAATAAAAAAGGAAGTTAAATAAAAATATAAATGGAAGTTAATTCAAGAAACCACTATACCTTAACCATCTACTTGGAAATTAAATAAAAAAGGAATTTGAATAGAAAAATAACTTGAATAAAAATGGAAGCTGAATAAAAATAAAAATGAAAGTTGCATAAAATTAAAAATTAAAGTTCAATCCAGAAACCACTATACCTTAACGATCTATTTGGAAATTAAATAAAAAAGGAAGTTGAGTAGAGAAGAAACTGATTGAGAAAGGAAGTTAATTTAAAATAAAAATGAAAGTTGCAGAAAATTAAAAATGGAAGTTCATTCAGGAAAGCACTATACCTTAACGATCTATTTGGAAATTAAATGAAAAATGAAGTTGAATGGAAAAATAACTTGAATAAAAATAAAAATGGAAGTTGCAGAAAATTAAAAATGTATGTTCATTCAAGAAACTACTATACCTTAACGTTCAATTTGAAAATTTAATAAAAAAGAAAGTTTAATAGAGAAGAAAATTGAATAAAAACAGAAATTGAATAAAAATAAAAATGAAAGTTCCATAAAATGAAAAATGAATGTTCAATCCAGAAACCACTATACCTTAACGTTCTATTTGGAAATTAAATAAAAAAGGAAGTTGAGTAGAAAAGAAACTTGAATGAAAAAGGAAGTTAAATAAAAATGAAAATGGAAATTCATTCAAAAAACCACTATACCTTAACGTTCTATTTGGAAATTAAATAAAAAAGGAAGTTTAATGGAAAAGTAAATTGAATAAAAATGGAAATTGAATAAAAATAAAAATGAAAGTTGCATTAAATTAAAAATGGAAGTTCAGTCCAGAAACCACTATACGTTAACGATCTATTTGGAAATTAAATAAAAAATGATGTTGATAGAAAAGTAACTTGAATAAAAAAGGAAGTTAAATAAAAATAAAAATAGAAGTTGCAGAAAATTAAAAATGGAAGTTCATTCAAGAAACCACTATACCTTAACGATCTATTTGGAAATTAAATAAAAAAGGAAGTTGAATAGAAAAATAACTTGAATAAAAATGGAAGTTAAATAAAAATAAAAATGGAAGTTGCAGAAAATTAAAAATGGAAGTTCATTCAAGAAACCACTATACCTTAACGATATATTTGGAAATTAAATAAAAAAGGAAGTCGAATAGAAAAATGACTTGAATAAAAATGGAAGTCTAATAAAAATAAAAATGGAAGTTGCATAAAATTAAAAATGGAAGTTCATTCAAGATACCACTATACCTTAACGATCTATTTGGAAATTCAATAAAAAAGGAATTTTAATAGAAAAGTAAATTGAATAAAAATGAAAGTTCAATAAAAATAAAAATGGAATTTGCAGAAAATTAAAAATAGAAGTTTATTCAAGAAACCACTATACCTTAACGATCTATTAGCAAATTAAATAAAAAAGGAAGTTGAATAGAAAAATAACTTGAATAAAAATGGAAGTTGAATAAAAATAAAAATGGAAGTTGCATAAAATTAAAAATAGAAGTTCATTAACGAAACCACTATACCTTAACGATCTTGTAACAACCCACATTTATGGCTTAGTCATGTTTGCATACATTTGTATGTTTTGCCATGTTAAGGTACTGTAGCGACCCATATTCATGTCATGGTCATATTCATGTTCATTTACATAACTTTGTCTCGATAAGCTTGCATTCATGAATCTCGTCTTGCTTTGTGTTTTATGTGTTTTGCCTAAGTATTGTATGCATGCTTTGTCCCTTTCTTGCTATGTTAAGCCGAAGTTATGCCAAGCCTAGGTTACGTTACGCCTAGATCATTCCAAGCCGAGGTCATCTTCAGCCTAGAAGTATCTTGGAAACCCCTTTGTTTGGCCTCCACCTTCGCCCGGGCATATTGGCCGAGATGTCATTATCTAGGCCGAGGTGTGAATCACCAAGGCCGAGATGTGTATCATCTAGGCCGAGATGTTACCTTTGCACCTAAGTGACCTTGTCCTGGAGTGGTATGACCTAGACCGAGGTGTGGCACACCTAGGCCGAGGTGTGGCACAGCTTAGTCAAGTGTTGTCCTTCCTAGCCGAGGTCATTGTCACCTTAGTTGCCGAAGCCTTGTTCTTAGCCGATGTCATCAATTGCCGGAGTGCCTTACCGAGTAGCTTGTTAGATACGCTTTGTCATAGTCTTGTCTTGTCAATCTATCACCTTTTTGAAGAGAACCAACCAGTTGTTGCCACGTGTCCAAGCTGAGGGTTAAGTTAGCCGGCAGAGAGAGAAACCCATCATTTGTTTCTATACTTGTTTGAAGAAAAGAGAGAAGCTCTAAGAGAGGAAGAAGAGTTCTTGAGGGAGAGAAGATTTCTAAACTTGATTCCTAGAGATCGAACCATTAGATCCGTGTTCTAAGGTTAGATTCTTGATCCGCTCTTGTTGTTCTTTATGTTTATATTATTGCATTGCATGATTGAATATGATTTGTAAGCCATGGATTGCTTTGAGGTTCGGTTTTAGAAAGAGAAAATGGCATTCATGTGTTCTTCAAGAAAAATCATGTTTTGATCCGAAGGCTCATGCCTAGATCCATGTTTTTGTGTTTGTTTTCACATGATTTTCAAGTATGGGTACCCAGGTCCATGTTTTCAAACTCATAGCATGAAATCCCTGATTTTGTAAATACAGAAGTTATGATTTTGGCATGCATGTTCCTCATGTTCTTCATGTTCATATTCTTCCTGTTCTTCACGGGTGAAAACCTAGATCTCCAGACCTCACTTCCCGAGGTGTAGTCGCCGAGATCACTCTCACCTAGACCTCACACTTAGGCGAAGCATCGTATCTCACCTTGGCCTACATTGCATGATCACTTACACTTTTAGTTTGTCTTGTACGAACCTCGACGTGCAGCCGCATGCTGAAGCCTAGGTAGCCACATCTCGGCCAGGAGGTGTAGGACCTCGGCAAAGACCTGGTTGGTACCCAGCGTGTCTTCCTGACATGTAAAACAGTGTTTTGACTTCCAGCATGTTTTCCCGAGATCATTTGCATGCATGTGAGACTTGTTTTGAGAAGTATGTTCAGTATGCTTGCCATGTGTTGTAGGACTTGGACCTTTGCCTTGATCCCGACGTCCCAAGAACTAAAGTGAGTGGTATTTTTAATAAAGTTATGTTCTTAAGGTTTTGATAAAGCTTTGCCTTGTTTTGATAAAAGTATTTGTTAAGCGTGAATGATATCCCTATTTTATGAATCAAGTATAAGCTTTATAGCGACCCTGGTCTTTTTCCATTTGATTATTGTATCCGGACTTAGGTTCCGTAGATTCTGTCATTGTATAATGGTTGTTGTTGTCCTTTATTTTCTCATTTGGAATTATAGGATGTGTTGGGCAGGTTTGTTTCAGGTTGGTTGGGTTTAGAAATCAAGTGTTGCTGTCCAGTATTTTGGTTCTTCGCTCGAGCGAGGAGTTTATCGCTCGAGCGAGCTGTTGTTTTTGGTTCTTCGCTCGAGCCGGGGTTTGGTTGCTCGAGCGAGAGTTTGCGTCTGGTTTGGACCTGTAGCCTTGCATTCTTGGCTCGAGCGAGCTTTTCTTCGCTCGAGCGAGTTAGTTCATCCTTCGCTCGAGCTATAGTTCCTTCGCTCGAGCGTGTGTCTGGTTACAGACCTGAGGGTTTGAGTTCTTCGCTCGATCGAGCATTCTTTCGCTCGAGCGAGCTTTTGGGTTGTTGGCTCGAGCAAGGCTTCCTTGGCTCGAGCGTAGTTTCTCTGTGTCTGGTCGCTCGAGCGACCAAGTCTTCGCTCGAGCGAGCCTGTCCAGTATATATTTTCAGCAACGGGTTTTGATCAGTCTTTTCTTATTCTTTTTGGTTCTAAACCCTAGGTCCGACTTCTCTCCCTCAAAACTCATCTTCTCTTTAGGTGTTCATCTACTTCTAGTGTGAATCCATCCTAAGTTCTTTGTAAGAAAGATAGAGGGCGGCTTGGGCTTCATTCTAATCTGAACATTTGGTGATTTGGAGCACATTGGAATTTGGGCACTCATCTCTGTCTTCATCATTTGGGTTGTTTTCTTTGAGGTAGGGATTTCCTACTCCATTTTATAGGTTTTGTCCTAAGTTTTGGTATTTTGATATGTTGGGAATACTGTGGTAAATTTTGGGAAAAACCCTAGTTGTATTACTGAATTAATTTGTATAAGTAAATCATGGAATTGGGAAAAGAGGGTTAAACTCATGGAATTCATTGATTAAATGGCGTAATTGGGTAATTGGTATCATTTGTCTATTGAACTGTTGGCATAGTTATTTTCAATTTAGAAATAACTGTTTTGGGCTATCGGTGGAGGATAGTCGTGAATGTTGTAGACATTGCATGTGGATTAGGAATAACTGAAACTAATCACATTGGTTAAGTCATTAATTTTGACTATGGCATTGATACAGAAAATACGTGTATTGATTGAGCATTGCATTTGCATACATTGTTTTGTGTGTGGGAGGAGATAGGGGATGTACTCCACGATTTAGGGGAAGATAGGGGATGGACCTCTAAACCGGATTTTGTTTGGGAGGAGATAGGGGATGGACTCCATTAGCATCACTTTTATGTGTGCTTATTTATATAGAAGTGTTTTATTGATACAGCACTAAAATGTGTATCAATCTGGAAGTATGAAGTGTTTGATTTGAGCTTGAGTCTCATTTGTCTATTGATATTGGAAGGATGTGAATATTATATATGTGATTCACTGTTGTAAGTTTGGCCAGGTTCTGAGCCATGTTGATAAAATTGGAAAGTAAAACGTATCTTTGGCAATAGTGTCATAAGACTGTAAAATGAAGTAATTGATTATTTGGTTGACCATCTGTTGAATGCTATTGCTTTATTCATTGCTTATATGTGGTTTAGTATATTTCTACTAGGCTGTGGCTCACCCTTTATGGGAACATCATTTTCAGGTTCAGGTGATAAACTACCTCCAAAGACTTAGCTTGGGAGGGTTTGGCTTCTGGATTGAAGAAGACTACCTTTAGTTACTAGTTGTTATTTATTGGTACATGTAAACATTCAAGCCTAGGGCTTTTCTTGTATTGAGATTAGAACTCATATTTTTGAATCCAAGTGTTGGCTTGGAAAGATGTAAGCCTGTAGGGCGTTTGATTCGATGTTACATGTAATGCTTCATTTAGTAATACTCTGATGAATGAATTACTTAATTGTCTTCTTTAATTAATGCATGTCAATGATATATTTAATGGGTTAATTTTGAGGGCGTTACAACTTGGTATCAGAGCGTACCGGGTTTGAATACTTTGGGTACGTGGGAAGTGATTAGTATCACATTGGGTTCGTCTCGTTTGATAGAGACTTAGTGTAATGTTATATGCTTATGTGATAACATGTTTATGTGATTATGTGAGTATGGAATGTAGTTTCTAGGATGTTGATTGGACCCTTGAGTTTCTAGTAGTCTTGTTGGAAAGGCACTTGATCACTGCTGCTTCCAACCGGAACTATAGTAACGCATTGGGACTATCATTATCCGGGAATGAAATTCGTAGGTGCTTATGTGATTATGTGCTTACGTGGAATGAATTATTGTTGTCCATTGCATTAGGACGCGAGTGTTTAGCTTCGGCACATTTGTTAATGTGCTAATGTCTTTGTTTCCTTTATTAGGATGTCAGGACGAGGACGAGGACGCGGTAGGCGTGGTAGGCCGGGTAGGCAGGAGGTGCCTGTGCCAGAGGAGATTCCGGCAGTTCAAGAGGGAATTGGCCAGGCCAATGTGGCCGAGCCAGTAGGCCAGCAGGCTATGGGCGCTCTAGCCCGAGAGATAGCAGGGGCGTTCAGAGAGTCAGTAGGCATTCTTAGAGCTGAGAATCAAGCTCAGGCTGGTGTTGCAGATGTAGGATCTTCCTTTCTGAAGAGGGAGTTCTTTCGGTCTAATCCGGATGAATTTGTGGGTGATCCTAAAGAGCCGCTTAAGGCAGATGAGTGGCTCGAACAGACAACGAAGACGTTTAAGATGCTTGGCATCGAAGACGAGGGGTTGAAAGTGACCTTGGCATCTTTCCAGTTGAAGGGGGATGCGGGTCAGTGGTGGAAGTTTACTAAGGGGCGTATAGGAGGTACGTGGGAGGCTTTTGTGAATGCTTTCCAGGAGAAGTTCTTATCTCCAGCAGTCAGGGAGAAGCTGCGGGACCAGTTTTGTCAGCTTAAGCAGGCGAGTTCTTAAGTGGCCGAATTTGAGGCTGCATTCACTAGTTTGTCTAGGTTTGCACCTGAGTTGGTGGCATCTGAGGAACGCCGCTGTATTGAGTTTGAGAAGAAGTTGAGGCGTGGCCTCAAGCTGAGAGTTGGGGGAACTATGATTCGGGATTACGGGCGTATGGTTGATGCTGCAGCCCATATGGAGATCATGATGCAGGAGGAGGAGGAAGGGCAGAAGGGCTCCAAGAGGAGTCAGGATGGTCAGAATGATGGTAGGAGACAGAAGGGTTTTAATCCCCAGCAGTCTCAGGGTAGCTTTTCGAGATCGACTTTTCCTGTACCGAGTGCTAGTTCGGGGAAAGGCAGTCAGGGAGACATTACCTGTTTCAAGTGTGGCCAGCTGGGCCACAAGTCTCCAGTTTGTCCTCAGAGGGGAGGAGTTCAGAGAGCAGCACCTTCTTCGGCTCGATCTCAGAGCCAGAGTCAGGGTAGAGGTCAGCCACTCTCGTGTTTTCAGTGTGGTCAGCCAGGGCATATGAAGAGGTATTGCCCGCAGTTGGGTGGCACATTTGGTGCATCTGGTTTGAGGCCGATTCAGGGTCAGCAGCCAGCTCAGTCGGGTCAGGCCTCGAGGGCCAATCAGGGGGGGGCTTCATCGTCTCAGTCGGTGCAGCAATCTTATGCTCCAAGGGTTGAGCAAGTTGATCAGAGGTCGTCTGGGCGCGTGTATGCTGTTACCGCGCAGGATCTTGTGCCAGCACCATCAGTTGTGAGAGGTACCTTTTTGTTTTGCAACTCGGTTGCTAATGTTTTGATTGATACGGGTGCATCTCATTCCTTTGTGTCTGCTGCATTTGCATCTGTTTTGGAGTTGGAGTTAGCACAGTTAGCATCTCCTATTTGTGTAGTGTCACCTCTTGGGGGTGAATTGATCTTGAAACAAGGTGTTAGGGGTTGTGATATAGAGGTTGATTATCATAGAATCCCATTTTCCTTTGTAGTTATGCCTATGAGGGGTTTCGATGTTATTTTGGGTATGGACTGGTTATCGTCATACCGAGCAGTTATTGATTGCTACCGCCAGAGGGTCACTTGTTGTACCGTGAGCGGGGAGTATTTTCATTTTCTGGGGGACCGGGTTGGTGATGTGTTGCCACCGGGGTATGTTCCACGAGGACGGAGTGAGCTTAGTGGTCTACTTGCTAACCTTTCGATTAGTGAGGATGATGAGACTCAGATTGTGTTGCCAAGGGTGGTTTGTGAGTACTCGGATGTCTTTCCCGAGGATCTTGTTGGTTTGCCACCGCATCGAGAGATTGAGTTCTCTATTGACCTAGTGCCCGGCACGGCGCCGATTTCCATGGCACCTTATCGTTTTGCCCCAGCCGAGTTAGTTGAGTTGAAGATTCAGCTCCAGGAGTTGCTAGACAAGGGTTTTATTTGTCCTAGTGTTTCGCCGTGGGGAGCACCGGCCCTCTTTGTTAAAAAGAAAGGTGGTGCTTTGAGACTTTGTATAGATTACCGGAAGTTAAATCGGGCTACGGTCAAGAATAAGTACCCTATGCCCCGTATAGATGACCTATTTGACCAGTTGAAGGGTTCCCGTTGTTTCTCTAAGATAGACTTGAGATCGGGTTACCACCAGTTGAGGGTCAGGGAAGAGGATATTCCGAAGACGGCATTCCGTACGCGGTATGGCCATTATGAGTTTCTGGTGATGCCATTCGGGCTCACCAATGCACCGGCAGTTTTTATGGATTTGATGAACCGGATATTCCGGGAATTTTTAGATCGTTTTGTAGTCGTATTTGTGGACGACATCCTTATCTATTCACCTTCTGAGGAGAAGCACAAGGAACACTTGAGAGTGGTGCTTGAGTTACTTAGAGTCCATAAGCTTTATGCTAAGTTTGGGAAGTGTGAGTTCTGGCTGGAAGAGATCAAGTTCTTAGGCCATGTAGTGTCTGGTGAAGGAGTGTCTGTTGATACATCCAAGACTGAGGCAGTGCAAGATTGGGCACAGCCTAAGAGTGTATTTGAGATCCGCAGTTTTCTGGGATTAGCTGGGTATTACCGTCGGTTTGTGAAAGATTTCTCTAGGTTAGCATCACCGTTGACTAGACTGACTCGGAAGGGAGCCAAATTTGTATGGAGTGAGACTTGTAAAAAGTCGTTCCAGGAGTTGAAAGTTAGACTGACCACCGCTCCGGTCTTGATTATTCCGGAGAGAGGGTTGGGTTATGCAGTCTATTGTGACGCCTCACGAGAGGGTCTGGGTTGTGTGTTAATGCAAGAGGGGAAAGTAGTTGCCTATGGCTCACGTCAGTTGAAAATTCACGAGCAGAATTACCCTACACATGATCTAGAGTTAGCAGCTGTGATATTTGCCTTGAAGATTTGGAGGCATTATCTTTATGGTGAGAGGTTCGAGGTGTTCTCAGATCATAAGAGTTTAAAATATTTGTTTACACAGAAAGACTTGAACTTGAGACAGAGGAGGTGGATGGAGTTTATAGAGGATTATGACTTTGAATTGCATTATCATCCGGGAAAGGCCAATGTGGTGGCCGATGCCCTTAGCAGGAAACCTGTTGGTGACATAGCTAGTATAGCCATCCGAGAATGGGAGATGTTGGGTGCACTTGGGGAGTTCGATTTACTTTTGGGCGAATCCGTTGAGGCTGCGGCCTTGTTTTCTGTTGTTGTTCAGCCTACACTTGTGACTCGAGTGTTAGAGGCTCAGAGAGGTGACCTTGAGGTAGAATCTCTCCGTGAGAAGATTTCTGGTGGAAAGGCTGAGAAAGGTTTGACGGTGTATCCCGACCTCAGTGTGAGATACCGAGACCGTCTGTTTGTGCCGGAGTCTTGCCGAGAGGAAGTACTCCGAGAGTTCCACTATTCACGCCTTGCGGTGCATCCGGGCGGCACTAAGATGTATCGGGATTTGGGTCGCCAGTTCTGGTGGCGGGGTATGAAGAGAGATGTGGCAGCTTTCGTATCTAAGTGCCTTACTTGTCAGCAAGTGAAGGCCGAACATCAGAGGCCAGCGGGTTTGTTGCAACCTTTGCCTATTGCCGAGTGGAAGTGGGAACATGTTACTATGGACTTCGTTGTGGGTCTTCCGAGGGCTCAGCGGGGCAGTGATGCTATTTGGGTAGTTGTGGACCGGTTGACTAAGTCGGCACATTTTATTCCTATGCGTGTTAGAGATTCAATCGATCATCTTGCCGATTTGTATATTCGGGACATAGTGAGGTTACACGGGGTTCCAGTGACGATCGTCTCAAATAGAGATCCTCGTTTTACTGCCAGGTTGTGGCAGAGTTTGCAGAGTGCTTTAGGCACTAAGTTGACTTTTAGCACAACTTATCATCCTCAGACTGACGGACAGTCCGAGCGTACTATTCAGATACTTGAGGATATGCTTCGGGGTTGCATTCTAGACTTTAGTGGATCGTGGGAGAGGCACTTGCCGTTGGTAGAGTTTGCCTACAACAACAGTTTCCAGTCTAGTATCGGTATGGCACCTTTTGAGGCCTTGTATGGCCGACCGTGTAGATCTCCTGTTTGTTGGGCTGAGGTGGGTGATGCACCTCTGTTGGGTCCGGAGTTGGTGAGGGAAACGACAGAGAAAGTTGAGCTTATCCGTAAGAGGCTTGTTACAACACAGAGTCGTCAGAAATCGTATGCCGATCGTAGGAGGAGACCTTTGGTGTTTGAGGTGGGTGATCATGTCTTTCTGAAAATATCACCTAGACGGGGTTTGATGAGGTTTGGGAAGAGTGGGAAGTTATCCCCTCGGTTCATTGGTCCGTTTGAGATCCTTGAGAGGATTGGCGAGGCTGCATATCGTTTAGCTTTGCCGCCGCAGTTGTCCGGAGTACATGACGTGTTTCATGTGAGTATGCTTCGGAAGTATGAGCCAGATCCATCACATGTGTTGGATTGGACCGATTTAGTGGTTGATGTGGATGTCTCGTATGAGGAGAGACCGGTTCGGGTCTTGGATAGGCGGGATCAAGTTTTGCGAGGCAAGACCATCCCTTTGGTAAAAGTTTTGTGGAAACATCACGGAGTGGAGGAAGCCACTTGGGAACGTGAATTGGAAGTCCGCGACAAATACCCGGACATGTTTATTAATTTGTAGTCTTGTATTTAGATTTTGTAATATTGTAGAACTTAAGAGCTTTACATATGTCTTAAGTTGTGAAATATTGAGTTTGTATTGGTACATGGGTGTATCTTGAAACTTGCTTCATTATAGAAGTTTAGTGTAATATTGCATCTGTTGAGTACATTGTTGAATTGGTTGTATATATCATGTGATTGAATATGATATGGAATTGTTAACATTGAAAGGAATAATGCATAATAATGACACAGATTGAGATTTATGTTGTGTTATATATTTAATATGAGATGCCTCTTGATAAAGGGATGAAATGACCAGTTTTGGGTCAAGATGTTTACTAATGCATTGCAAACAAAAATTTGTTTTCAAAAACTTATACTTAATTTCGGGGACGAAATTCTTTGAAGGGGGGGAGGTTATAGCGACCCCGGTCTTTTTCCATTTGATTATTGTATCCGGACTTAGGTTCCGTAGATTCTGTCATTGTATAATGGTTGTTGTTGTCCTTTATTTTCTCATTTGGAATTATAGGATGTGTTGGGCAAGTTTGTTTCAGGTTGGTTGGGTTTAGAAATCAAGTGTTGCTGTCCAGTATTTTGGTTCTTCGCTCGAGCGAGGAGTTTATCGCTCGAGCGAGCTGTTGTTTTTGGTTCTTCGCTCGAGCCGGGGTTTGGTTGCTCGAGCGAGAGTTTGCGTCTGGTTTGGACCTGTAGCCTTGCATTCTTGGCTCGAGCGAGCTTTTCTTCGCTCGAGCGAGTTAGTTCATCCTTCGCTCGAGCTATAGTTCCTTCGCTCGAGCGTGTGTCTGGTTACAGACCTGAGGGTTTGAGTTCTTCGCTCGATCGAGCATTCTTTCGCTCGAGCGAGCTTTTGGGTTGTTGGCTCGAGCAAGGCTTCCTTGGCTCGAGCGTAGTTTCTCTGTGTCTGGTCGCTCGAGCGACCAAGTCTTCGCTCGAGCGAGCCTGTCCAGTATATATTTTCAGCAGGGGGTTTTGATCAGTCTTTTCTTATTCTTTTTGGTTCTAAACCCTAGGTCCGACTTCTCTCCCTCAAAACTCATCTTCTCTTTAGGTGTTCATCTACTTCTAGTGTGAATCCATCCTAAGTTCTTTGTAAGAAAGATAGAGGGCGGCTTGGGCTTCATTCTAATCTGAACATTTGGTGATTTGGAGCACATTGGAATTTGGGCACTCATCTCTGTCTTCATCATTTGGGTTGTTTTCTTTGAGGTAGGGATTTCCTACTCCATTTTATAGGTTTTGTCCTAAGTTTTGGTATTTTGATATGTTGGGAATACTGTGGTAAATTTTGGGAAAAACCCTAGTTGTATTACTGAATTAATTTGTATAAGTAAATCATGGAATTGGGAAAAGAGGGTTAAACTCATGGAATTCATTGATTAAATGGCGTAATTGGGTAATTGGTATCATTTGTCTATTGAACTGTTGGCATAGTTATTTTCAATTTAGAAATAACTGTTTTGGGCTATCGGTGGAGGATAGTCGTGAATGTTGTAGACATTGCATGTGGATTAGGAATAACTGAAACTAATCACATTGGTTAAGTCATTAATTTTGACTATGGCATTGATACAGAAAATACGTGTATTGATTGAGCATTGCATTTGCATACATTGTTTTGTGTGTGGGAGGAGATAGGGGATGTACTCCACGATTTAGGGGAAGATAGGGGATGGACCTCTAAACCGGATTTTGTTTGGGAGGAGATAGGGGATGGACTCCATTAGCATCACTTTTATGTGTGCTTATTTATATAGAAGTGTTTTATTGATACAGCACTAAAATGTGTATCAATCTGGAAGTATGAAGTGTTTGATTTGAGCTTGAGTCTCATTTGTCTATTGATATTGGAAGGATGTGAATATTATATATGTGATTCACTGTTGTAAGTTTGGCCAGGTTCTGAGCCATGTTGATAAAATTGGAAAGTAAAACGTATCTTTGGCAATAGTGTCATAAGACTGTAAAATGAAGTAATTGATTATTTGGTTGACCATCTGTTGAATGCTATTGCTTTATTCATTGCTTATATGTGGTTTAGTATATTTCTACTGGGCTGTGGCTCACCCTTTATGGGAACATCATTTTCAGGTTCAGGTGATAAACGACCTCCAAAGACTTAGCTTGGGAGGGTTTGGCTTCTGGATTGAAGAAGACTACCTTTAGTTACTAGTTGTTATTTATTGGTACATGTAAACATTCAAGCCTAGGGCTTTTCTTGTATTGAGATTAGAACTCATATTTTTGAATCCAAGTGTTGGCTTGGAAAGATGTAAGCCTGTAGGGCATTTGATTCGATGTTACATGTAATGCTTCATTTAGTAATACTCTGATGAATGAATTAATTAATTGTCTTCTTTAATTAATGCATGTCAATGATATATTTAATGGGTTAATTTTGAGGGCGTTACAAGCTTTGTTTTGAATGGCAATGTATCAAGAAAGCTTTGTTTTAACGACATTCTCGGAAAGTCCCTCGTGCTGGAGGACTCTAAACTTTCGCAGCACCTCTTGATTTGAAAGTCCCTCGTGCTGGAGGACTCTAAATTTTCGCAGCACCAAGTGTTAAAGGGCTACGGGCTCTTGTAACATAGGTCCCTTGTGCTGGAGGACTCTAAACTTGAGCAGCACCCAAGTGTTAAAGGGCTACGAGCTCTTGTAGCATAGGTCCCTTGTGCTGGAAGACTCTAAACTTGAGCAGTACCCAAGTGTTAAAGGGCTACGGGCTCTTGCTTGGTCTTGTTTTGCCACTGGCGGTTTACCGCGTGGGTCTTGCAAGTAAGTAAGTTTTGAAGGACCAAGGTTATGCCGAGGTTATGTTATAAGATTTGACGCATGTGAAGTATGTAAGTTTTGTAAGATCAAGTTTGATGAACAAGATTTATCTCATGTTTTGTACAAGCTATGATAAGTATGATTTTGTCAAAGATATATTATGTAATGTTTTGAAAGACCTCGGGAATCATTCATTTAACCCCTTTATTACTTATACCATTCACTGAGTATCCAAGCTCACCCTCCCTATGTATATATGTAGGTAACAAGCAAGAAGTCGGCTACGCCGAGATGTGTGTTTTGCATGTATGTTTATGCCGGCAGTGAGGATGTCGGCAAACTAGAAGATTATGTTTCATTATTTGTGGCTCAAGTGTTTTTGTTTATGTCGGCAATTTTTGAAGCTTATGTATTTTGAACATGTCGGCTCGAGAAGCCTTTTTCCAAGATGTAATATGTATTTTTGTACTTCATTTCTATTTGTATTCAAGTTGTAAAGCTATGTAAAGATGTATGCCATTTCATTTGACTTATGCACCGCTCTTATGGACCACTTGTATTTTAGATTATTGCTTCCGCATTTGTGAGCCCCCTATATCTATACTCTGATTGGGTGTGAATTTTGAAAGCTGGCCATCGGTAATCTCGGATTACTGGCCATCACGGCACCAACCTACTAGGGGCGGTTTCGGGTCGTGACAGATCTATTTGGAAATTAAATAAAAAAGGAACTTTAATAGAAAAAAATGGAAGTTGAATAAAAATAAAAATGAAAGTTGTATAAAATTAAAAATGTAAGTTCAATGCAGAAACCATTATACCTTAACGATCTATTTGGAAATTAAATAAAAAAGGAAGTTGAATAGAAAAGAAACTTGAATAAAAAAGAAGTTGAATAGAAATAAAAATGGAAGTTGCAGAAAATTAAAATTGCAAGTTCATTCATGAAACCACTATACCTTAACGATATATTTCGAAATTAAATAAAAAAGGAAGTTTAACAGAAAAGTAAATTGAATAAAAATGGAAGTTGAATAAAAATAAAAATGGAAGTTCAATCCAGAAACCACTATACCTTGACGATCTATTTGGAAATTAAATAAAAAAGGAAGTTGAGTAGAAATGAAACTTGAATAAAAAAAGGAAGTTAAATAAAAATAAAAAATAAAAATGGAAGTTGCTGCAAATAAAAAATGGAAATTCATTCAAGAAACTAATATACCTTAACGATCTATTTGGAAATTAAATATAAAAGGAAGTTTAATAGAAAAGTAAATTGAATAAAAATGGAAATTGAATAAAAATAAAAATGAAAGTAGGATAAAATTAAAAATGGAAGTTCAATCCAGAAACCACTATACGTTAACATTCTATTTTAAAATTAAATAAAAAAGGAAGTTGAATAGAAAAATAACTTGAATAAAAATGGAAGCTGGATAAAAACAAAAATGGAAGTTCCATAAAATTAAAAATGGAAATTCATTAAAGAAACCACTATACCTTAACGATCTATTTGGAAATTAAATAAAAAAGGAAGTTGAACAGAAAAGTTACTTGAATAAAAATGGAAGTTACTTAAAAATAAAAATGGAAGTTGCCGAAAATTAAAAATGGAAGTTAATTCAAGAAACCACTATACCTTAACGATCTATTTGGAAATTAAACAAAAAATGAAGTTGAATAAAAAAATAACTTGAATAAAAATGGAAGCTGAATAAAAATAAAAATGGAAGTTCCATAAAATTAAAAATGGAAGTTCATTAAAGAAACCACTATACCTTAACGATCTATTTGGAAATTAAATAAAAAAAGAAGTTTAATAGAAAAGTAAATTGAATAAAAATGGAAGTTGAATAAAAATAAAAATGGAAGTTGCTGAAAATTAAAAATGGAAGTTCATTCAAGAAACCACTATACCTTAACGGTCTATTAGAAAATTAAATAAAAAAGGAAGTTGAATAGAAAAATAACGTGAATAAAAATGGCAGTTGAATAAAAATAAAAATGGAAGTTGCATAAAATTAAAAATGGAAGTTCATTAAAGAAACCAGTATACCTTAACGATCTATTTGGAAATTAAATAAAAAAGGAACTTTAATAGAAAAGAAAATTGAATAAAAATGGAAGTTGAATAAAAATAAAAATGAAAGTTGCATAAAATTAAAAATGTAAGTTCAATCCAGAAACCATTATACCTTAACGATCTGTTTGAAAATTAAATAAAAAAGGAAGTCGAATAGAAAAGAAGCTTGAATAAAAAAAGAAGTTGAATAGAAATAAAAATTGAAGTTGCAGAAAATTAAAATTGGAAGTTCATTCAATAAACCACTATACCTTAACGATCTATTTGGAAATTAAATAAAAAAGGAAGTTTAACAGAAAAGTAAATTGAATAAAAATGGAAGTGAAATAAAAATAAAAATGAAAGTTGCATAAAATTAAAAATGAAAGTTCAATCCAGAAACCACTATAACTTAACGTTCTATTTGGAAATTAAATAACAAAGGAAGTTGAGTAGAAAAGAAACTGATTGAAAAAGGAAGTTAAATAAAAATAAAAACGGAAGTTGCAGAAAATTAAAAATGGAAGTTCATTCCAGAAACCACTGTACCTTAACGATCTATTTGGAAATTAAATAAAAAAGGAAGTTGAATAGAAAAATAACTTGAATAAAAATGAAAGTCGAAGAAAAGTAAAAATGGAAGTTGCAAAAAATTAAAAATGGAAGTTCATTCGAGAAACCACTATACCTTAACGATCTATTTGGAAATTAAACAAAAAAGGAACTTTAATAGAAAAGTAAATTGAAAAAAAAATAAAAATTGAATAAAAATAAAAATCAAAGTTACATAAAATTAAAAATAGAAGTTCAATCCAGAAACCACTATACCTTAACGATGCATTTGAAAATTAAATAAAAAAGGAAGTTGAGTAGAAAAGAAACTAGAATGAAAAATGAAGTTAAATAAAAAAAAATGGAAGTTGTAGCAAATTAAAAATGGAAATTCATTCGAGAACCACTATACCTTAACGATCTATTTGGAAATTAAATAAAAAAGGAAGTTTAATAGAAAAGTAAATTGAATAAAAATGGAAATTGAATAAAAACAAAAATGAAAGTTGCATAAAATTAAAAATGGAAGTTCAATCCAGAAACCACTATACGTTGACGATCTATTTGGAAACTAAATAAAAAAAGGAAGTTGAATAGAAAAGTAACTTGAATAAAAATGGAAGTTACTTAAAAATAAAAATGGAAGTTGGAGAAAATTAAAAATGGAAGTTAATTCAAGAAACCACTATACCTTAACGATCTATTTGGAAATTAAATAAAAAAGGAAGTTGAATAGAAAAATAACTTGAATAAAAATGGAAGCTGAATAAAAATAAAAATGGAAGTTCCGTAAAATTAAAAATGGAAGTTCATTAAAGAAACCACTATACCTTAACGATCTATTTGGAAATTAAATAAAAAAGGAAGTTTAATAGAAAAGTAAATTGAATAAAAATGGAAGTCGAATAAAAATAAAAATGGAATGTAACGCTCTCAAAATTAACCCATTATATATCATTGACATGCATCATTTAAAGAAGACATTTTATTAATTCATTCATCAGAGTACTACTAAATAATCGAATAAAATGCCCTACAGGCTTACATCTTTCCAAGCCAACACTTGGATACAAAAATACGAGTTCTAACTCAATACAAGAAAAGCCCTAGGCTTGAGTGTTTACATGTACTAACAAATAAAAGCAAACAACAGAAAAATAGTCTTCAGAAACCAAGTCCTTCCAAGCTAAGTTCTTGGAGGTAGCTTATCTCCTGAACCTGAAAATGATGTTCCCATAAAGGGTGAGCCACAGCCCAGTAGAAATATACTAAACCACATATAAGCAATGAATAAAGCAATAGCATTCAACAGATGGTTAACCAGGATAATCAATTACTTCATTTTACAGTCTCATGACACTATTGTCTAAGATACGTTTTACTTCCCAGTTTTATTAACATGGCTCAGAACCTGGCCAAACTTACAACAGTGAATTAAATATATCGTATTCACATCCTTCCAATATCAACAAACAAATGAGACTCAAGCTCAAATAAATCAAAACACTTCATACTTCCAGATTGATACACATTTTAGTGCTGTATCAATAAAACACTTCTATATAAATAAGCACACATAAAAGTGATGCTAATGGAGTCCATCCCCTATCTCCTCCCAAACAAAATCCGGTTTAGAGGTCCATCCCCTATCTTCCCCTAAACCGTGGAGTACATCCCCTATCTCCTCCCACACACAAAACAATGTATGCAAATGCAATGCTCAATCAATACACGTAATTTCTATCAATGCAATAGTCAAAATTTATGACTTAACCAATGTGATTAGTCTCAGTTAATCCTAATCCACATGCATTTTCTACAACAATCACGACTATCCTCCACCGATAGCCCAAAACAGTTATTTCTAAACTGAAAATAACTATGTCCACAATTCAATAATTCAACTAAGGTTTTTCCCAAAATTTACCAAAGTATTCCCAACATATTAAAATACCAAAACTTAGAACATAACCTATAAATTGGAGTAGGAAATCCCTACCTCAGAGAAAACAACCCAAATGGTGAAGACAGAGATGAGTGCCCAAAGACCAAAATGCTCCAAATTGCCAAATGTTCAGATTAAATGAAAGCTCTTGACTCCCTCTATCTTTTTAATAAAGCAACTAGGGTTGAAACACTCTCTAAACAGATCAAACCTAAGAGAGAAGGTGAGTAAGGAGAGAGAGAGGTCGAACCTAGGGTTTGGAATCAAAAGAATATGAAAAAGACTGATCAAATCCCGCTGCTGTGTATTTAAACTGGACAGGCTCGCTCGAGCGAATACTTTGTCGCTCGAGCGACCAGACACCGAGAATCTACGCTCGAGCCAAGGAAGCCTTGCTCGAGCCAACAACCCAAAAGCTCGCTCGAGCGAAAGAAAGCTCGATCGAGCGAAGAACTCAAACCCTCAGGTCTGAAACCAGACTCACGCTCGAGCGAAGGAACTATTGCTCGAGCGAAGAACAAACTAACTCGCTCGAGCGAAGAAAATCTCGCTCGAGCCAAGAATGCAAAGCTTCAAGTCCAACCCAGACGCAAACTCTCGCTCGAGCTACCAAACCCCGGCTCGAGCGAAGAACCAAAACAACATCTCGCTCGAGCGACAAACTCCTCGCTCGAGTGAATAACCAAAATTCTGGACAACAACACTAGGTTTCTAAACCCAACCAACCTGAACAAACCTGCCCAACAC
This sequence comes from Camellia sinensis, assembly GCF_055761805.1. Classification (NCBI taxonomy): domain Eukaryota; kingdom Viridiplantae; phylum Streptophyta; class Magnoliopsida; order Ericales; family Theaceae; genus Camellia; species Camellia sinensis. The sequence continues at coordinate 5,924,574 of NC_138962.1, read as the reverse complement.
ATCCTATAATTCCAAATGAGAAAATAAGGAACAACAACAACAACAATTACACAATGACAGAATCTACGGAACAGACCAGATACAATAATCAAATGGGAAAAGACCGGGGTCGCTATAACCTCCCCCCCTTCAAAGAATTTCGTCCCCGAAATTAGGCACAATTTTGAAAACAGGTTTTTTTTTTTTTCTCAATACCCAAAGATAGTATATAACAATAATAAACAACTTGACCCAATACTGGTCACTTCATCTCTTTATCAAGAGGCATCCCACAATATATATAAAACAACATTTATTTCAACCTGCACCACTATTATGCATTATTCCTTTCAATGTTAACAATTTCCATATCATATTCAATTGCATGATATATATAACACATCCAACAATGTAATCAACATATACAATGTTACACTAATCTTCTATAATGAAACAAGTTTCAAGATACACCCATTTACCAAAACATACTCAATGTTTTACAACTTAAGACATATGTAAAGCTCTTAAGTTCAACAATATAACATAATCTAATTATAAGATTACAAATCAACAAACATGTCCGGATATTTCTCGTGGACTTCCAATTCACATTCCCAAGTGGCTTCCTCCACTCCGTGGTGTTTCCACAAAACTTTGACCAAAGGGATGGTCTTGCCTCGCAAAACTTGATCCCGCCTATCCAAGACTCGAATCGGTCTCTCCTCATATGAAACATCCTCATCAACTACTAAATCGGTCCAATCCAACACATGTGATGGATCCGGCTCATACTTCCGAAGCATACTCACATGAAACACGTCATGTACTCCGGACAACTGCGGCGGCAAAGCTAAACGATAAGCAGCCTCGCCAATCCTCTCAAGGATCTCAAACGGACCAATGAATCGAGGGAACAACTTCCCACTCTTCCCAAACCTCATCAAACCCCGTCTAGGTGATATCTTCAGAAAGACATGATCACCCACCTCAAACACCAAAGGTCTCCTCCTACAGTCGGCATACGATTTCTGACGACTCTGTGCTGTAACAAGCCTCTTACAGATAAGCTCAACTTTCTCCGTCGTTTCCCTCACCAACTCTGGACCCAACAGAGGTGCATCACCCACCGCAGCCCAACACACAAGAGATCTACACGGTCGGCCATACAAGGCCTCAAATGGTGCCATACCGATACTAGACTGGAAACTGTTGTTGTAGGCAAACTCCACCAACGGCAAGTGCCTCTCCCACGACCCACTAAAGTCTAGAACACAACCCCGAAGCATATCCTCAAGTATCTGAATAGTACGCTCGGACTGTCCGTCAGTCTGAGGATGATAAGCCGTGCTAAAGGTCAACTTAGTGCCTAAGGCACTCTGCAAACTCTGCCACAACCTGGCAGTAAAACGAGGATCTCTATCTGAGACGATCGTCACTGGGACCCCGTGCAATCTCACTATGTCCCGAATATACAAGTCGGCAAGATGATCTACCGAATCACTCACGCGCATAGAAATAAAGTGCGCCGACTTAGTCAACCGGTCTACAACCACCCAAATAGCATCACTACCCCGCTGAGTCCTCGGAAGACCTACCACGAAGTCCATAGTGACATGCTCCCACTTCCACTCGGCAATAGGCAAGGGTTGCAATAAACCCGCTGGCCTCTGATGCTCGGCCTTCACTTGCTGGCAAGTAAGGCACTTAGATACGAAAGCTGCCACATCTCTCTTCATACCCCGCCACCAAAACTGGCGACCCAAATCCCGATACATCTTAGTGCCTCCCGGATGCACCGCAAGGCGTGAATGATGAAACTCTCGGAGTACCTCCTCTCGGCAAGACTCCGGCACAAACAGACGGTCTCGGTATCTCACACTCAGGTCGGAATACACCGTCAAACCCTTCTCAACCTTCCCACCGGAAATCTTCTCACGGAGAGATTCTACCTCAAAGTCACCTCTCTGAGCCTCTAACACTCGAATCACAAGTGAAGGCTGTGCAATAATAGAAAACAAGGCCGCAGCCTCAACGGATTCGCCCAGAAGTAAATCAAACTCCCCAAGTGCACCCAACATCTCCCATTCTCGGATGGCAATACTAGCTATGTCACCAACAGGTTTCCTGCTAAGGGCATCGGCCACCACATTGGCCTTTCCCGGATGATAATGCAACTCAAAGTCATAATCCTCTATAAATTCCATCCACCTCCTCTGCCTCAAGTTCAAGTCTTTCTGTGTAAACAAATACTTCAGACTCTTATGATCCGAGAACACCTCGAACCTCTCACCATAAAGATAATGCCTCCAAATCTTCAAGGCAAATATCACAGCTGCTAACTCTAGATCATGCGTAGGGTAATTCTGCTCGTGAATTTTCAACTGACGTGAGCCGTAGGCAACTACTTTCCCCTCTTGCATTAACACACAACCCAGACCCTCTCGTGAGGCGTCACAATAGACTGCATAACCCAACCCTCTCTCTGGAATAATCAATACTGGAGCGGCAGTCAGTCTAACTTTCAACTCCTGAAACGACTTTTCACAAGTCTCACTCCATACAAATTTAACTCCCTTCCGAGTCAACCTAGTCAACGGTGATGCTAACCTGGAGAAATCTTTCACAAACCGACGGTAATACCCAGCTAATCCCAGAAAACTGCGGATCTCAAATACACTCTTAGGCTGTGCCCAATCCTGCACTGCCTCTACCTTGGATGTATCAACAGACACTCCTTCACTGGATACCACATGGCCTAAGAATTTGACTTCTCTCAGCGAAAGAAAGCTCGATCGAGCGAAGAACTCAAACCCTCAGGTCTGAAACCAGACTCACGCTCGAGCGAAGGAACTATTGCTCGAGCGAAGAACAAACTAACTCGCTCGAGCGAAGAAAATCTCGCTCGAGCCAAGAATGCAAAGCTTCAGGTCCAACCCAGACGCAAACTCTCGCTCGAGCTACCAAACCCCGGCTCGAGCGAAGAACCAAAACAGCATCTCGCCCGAGCGACAAACTCCTCGCTCGAGCGAATAACCAAAATTCTGGACAACAACACTAGGTTTCTAAACCCAACCAACCTGAACAAACCTGCCCAACACATCCTATAATTCCAAATGAGAAAATAAGGAACAACAACAACAACAATTATACAATGACAGAATCTACGGAACAGACCGGATACAATAATCAAATGGGAAAAGACCGGGGTCGCTATATGGAAGTTGCAGAAAATTAAAAAAGGAAGTTCAATCCAGAAACCAGTATACCTTAACGATCTATTTGGAAATTAAATAAAAAAGGAAGTTGAGTAGAAATGAAACTTGATTGAAAAAGGAAGTTAAATAAAAATAAAAATGGAAGTTACAGAAAATTAAAAATGAAAGTTCATTCCAGAAATCACTGTACCTTAACGATATATTTGGAAGTTAAATAAAAAAGGAAGTTGAACAGAAAAATAACTTGAATAAAAATGAAAGTCGAATAAAAGTAAAAATGGAAGTTGCAGAAAATTAAAAATGGAAGTTCATTCAAGAAACCACTATACCTTAACGATCTATTTGGAAATTAAATAAAAAAGGAACTTTAATAGAAATGTAAATTGAAAAAAAAATGAAAATTGAATAATAATAAAAATCAAAGTTGCATAAAATTAAAATTGGAAGTTCAATCCAGAAAACCACTATACCTTAACGATCTATTTGGAAATTTAAAAAAAAAAGGAAGTTGAGTAGAAAAGAAACTTGAATGAAAAATGAAGTTAAATAACAAAAAATGGAAGTTGTAGCAAATTAAAAATGGAAATTCATTCGAGAAACCACTATACCTTAACGATCTATTTGGAAATTAAATAAAAAAGGAAGTTTAATAGAAAAGTAAATTGAATAAAAATGGAAATTGAATAAAAACAAAAATGAAAGTTGCATAAAATTAAAAATGGAAGTTCAATCCAGAAACCACTATACGTTGACGATCTATTTGGAAATTAAATAAAAAAAGGAAGTTGAATAGAAAAGTAACTTGAATAAAAATGGATGTTACTTAAAAATAAAAATGGAAGTTGCAGAAAATTAAAAATGGAAGTTAATTCAAGAAACCACTATACCTTAACGATCTATTTGGAAATTAAATAAAAAAAGGAAGTTGAATAGAAAAATAACTTGAATAAAAATGGAAGCTGAATAAAAATAAAAATGGAAGTTCCATAAAATTAAAAATGGAAGTTCATTAAAGAAACCACTATACCTTAACGATCTATTTGGAAATTAAATAAAAAAGGAAGTTCAATAGAAAAGTAAATTGAATAAAAATGGAAGTCGAATAAAAATAAATATGGAAGTTGCAGAAAATTAAAAATGGAAGTTCAATCCAGAAACCAGTATACCTTAACGATCTATTTGGAAATTAAATAAAAAAAGAAGTTGAGTAGAAAAGTAACTTGATTGAAAAAGGAAGTTAAATAAAAATAAAAATGGAAGTTGCAGAAAATTAAAAATGGAAGTTCATTCAAGAAACCACTATGCCTTAACGATCTATTTGGAAATTAAATATAAAAGGAAGTTGAATAGAAAAATGACTTGAATAAAAATGGAAGTCGAATAAAAATAAAAATGGAAGTTGCATAAAATTAAAAATGGGCGTTCTTTCCAGATACCACTATACGTTAACGATCTATTTGGAAATTCAATAAAAAAAGGAAGTTTAATAGAAAAGTAAATTGAATAACAATGGCAGTTGAATAAAAATAAAAATGGTAGTTGTTGAAAATTAAAAACGGAAGTTCATTCAAGAAACCACTGTACCTTAACGATCTATTAGGAAATTAAATAAAAAAGGAAGTTGAATAGAAAAATAACTCGAATACAAATGGAAGTTGAATAAAAATAAAAATGAAAGTGGTATAAAATTAAAAATGGAAGTTCATTAAAGAAACCACTATACCTTAACGATCTATTTGGAAATTAAATAAAAAAGGAACTTTAATAGAAAAAAAAATTGAATAAAAATAAAAATGAAACTTGCATAAAATTAAAAATGTAAGTTCAATTCAGAAACTATTATACCTTAACGATCTATTTGGAAATTAAATAAAAAAGGAAGTTGAATAGAAAAGAAGCTTGAATAAAAAAAGAAGATGAATAGAAATAAAAATGGAAGTTGCAGAAAATTAAAATTGGAAGTTCATTCAAGAAACCACTATACCTTAACGATATATTTGGAAATTAAATAAAAAAGGAAGTTTAATAGAAAAGTAAATTGAATAAAAATGGAAGTTGAATAAAAGTAAATATTGAAGTTCAATCCAGAAACCGCTATAACTTCATGATCTATTTGGAAACTAAACAAAAAAGGAAGTTTAATAGAAAAGAAACTGGAATAAAAATTGAAGTTGCAGAAAATTAAAAATGAAAGTTCATTCAAAAAACCACTGTACCTTAACGATCTATATGAAAATTAAATAAAAAAGGAAGTTGAAGAGAAAAATAACATGAATAAAAATAAAAAAGGAAGTTCCATAAAATTAAAAACTATAGCGATCCCGGTTGTACCTTTACTGTTTTGTTGTATTCCGGACTTGGTTCCGCGGAGTGGTAGTGGTATCTACCTTGTTGTTGTCCTTTAATTCCCTTTGATTGAGTTTTTGGATGTTTTGAGGAAGGTTGTTACAGGTTGGTTAGGCCTTGGTTTCAATTCCTTGTCGTTCAGTTTTTAGGCGGTCCGCTCGAGCGGGTCTTCTTGCGCTCGAGCGGAGATTGCACACTTCCAGTATTTTCGTGTTCCTGCAAAACTTCTGCAGATGTGATTTTTACGCTCGAGCAGGTTTGTTTACGCTCGAGCGGTGGCGCTCGAGCGGGCTATTTGGCGCTCGAGCGGGTAGCACTTTCTGGGTGTAAGTTCTGGGAGGTGGAAATCTGCGCTCGAGCGGACTGGTTTTCGCGCTCGAGCAGTGCTTTATTCTTGTGTCTTGGCGCTCGAGCGGGCCTTATTGCGCTCGAGCGTGTCCAGAGTTTTGTTCTTGGCGCTCGAGCGTCGTGTTCTCCGCTCGAGCGGGTCATACGTATATGAGTTATCCGCTGGGTGGTTTCAAATCACTTTTTGCTTTTCCTTCTCTCTCCTACTTTTCTAAAAACCCCTTTTGAGAGCCTCTCTCTCTAGATACTCCCTTCTCTCTAGGGTTTGATCTAGTTAGAGTGTCCTCCTTCTCTTCGGCCTTTGTAAAAGTCGTGTTGATCGCCGAGGGCGTTGTTTTAATCTGAAAATTTCAGAATTTGGAGCATTTTGGCTTTGGTCTTCATCTCCATTGGAGCTCAAACTTCGAGGTAGGGATATCCTACTCCTCTCTATGGATTTTGTCTTTAGATTTTAGTAATTTGAGAAGTTGGGGTTGGTTTGGTAATTTTGTGAGAGTTTGGGGCTTTTGTGTAATTTTACAAAAGTTGGGGTTTTATTTATAATAAACCTAGATGCGTGTTTGGCATAGAGAAATGGAATAAATGTTAAATCATTGATGAAAATGGGACCCTAAGGGTTGTAATGTAAATTATGGAAAATGACCAAATTACATTGTTTGATTAATTGGGATAATTAATTGTGAGAATTGAGAAAAAGAAATGGAGTTATTGAGATTGGGAATGCATGGGGTAAAAAGGGTGTAGTTGAATTAATTATCACTCACCGAAATGAAATGTTGATTGAATATCCATTTGTGCATTTATTTTCTGTTTAGAAATAACTGCTTTGGGCTATCGGTGGAGGATAGTCGTGATTGTTGTAGACAATGCATGATGATTAGGCAAATGAAAACTAATCAATGGAAAGTGTCATGGAATTTGACGATTAAATGGAATACATTAACTGTATGTATTGAATGATAGTATATAGAACCATTGTGTTTGTATACGTTATGTGTAGAGGAGGAGATGGGGGATGTACTCCGCGGTTTAGGGGAAGATGGGGGATGTACCTCTAAACCGGATAGTATTGGGAGAAGATAGGGGATGAACTCCGTAGACACAGCTCATAGGCTTGTCTAGAGAAATGAAGATAGAGCTCATATGCTTATCTTTGAGAAGTGTAGATATAGCTTTTATGCTTGTCTAGAGAAGTGAAGATAGGGCTAATATGCTTATCTTTATGAGATGTGGATGTAGCTCATATGCTTATCTGTGAATGTGGGATATAATTGTTATACATATCTGTTGAGACGATGATAGAGCTAATATGCTTATCTGTTAAAAAGGGAAAATGATAGGTAACTTGGACTCATAAGTCGTATGCCATGTAATGTGATTTATATGGATGTATCAGTATTGGCCATCTATCAATTGCTAATCTTTTAGTCATTGTTCATGGTAGGTTTAGTGTATTTCTACTGGGCTGTGGCTCACCCTATATGGGAATATCATTTTCAGGTACAGGTAGCATGCCACCTCCAAGGACATAGCTTGGGAGGCTAGAGGCGGACATATTTTTGTCATTTTATTTTGATGTATTACATGTAATTTCAAGCCAAGGGCTTAAAGTGTAAATGAGTAGTACTCTTTTGTTGTAACCAAGTGTTAACTTGGAAAGCTGTAAGCCCGTGGGGCATTAGCTTTTGTTGTTAACATGTAATACTTTTGTAAGAATCAACTCTGATTAATAGAAGAATGTGGATATTTTGTATATCAATGAATGTCTTAAATGATGGTTGAACGTTATTATTTTGAGGGCGTAACAAAAACGGAAGTTCATTAAAGAAACCACTATACCTCAACGATCTATTTGGAAATTAAATAAAAAAGGAAGTTTAATAGAAAAGTAAATTGAATAAAAATGGAAGTTGAATAAAAAGAAAAGTGAAAGTGGCATAAAATTAAAAATGGAAGTTCAATCCAGAAACCAGTATACCTTAACGATCTATTTGGAAATTAAATAAAAAAGGAAGTTGAATAGAAAAGAAACTTGAATAAAAAAAGAAGATGAATAGAAATAAAAATGGAAGTCGCAGAAAATTAAAATTGGAAGTTCATTCAAGAAACCACTATACCTTAACGATCTATTTGGAAATTAAATAAAAAAGGAAGTTGAATAGAAAAACAACTTGAATAAAAATGGAAGTCGAATAAAACTAAAAATGGAAGTTGCAGAAAATTAAAAATGAAAGTTCATTCAAGAAACCAATATACCTTAACGATCTATTTGGAAATTAAATAAAAAAGTAAGTTTAATAGAAAAGTAAATTGAATAAAAATGGAGGTTGAATAAAAATAAAAATGGAAGTTGCAGAAAATTAAAAATGGAAGTTCAATCCAAAAACCACTATACCTTAACGATCTATTTGGAAATTACATAAAAAAGGAAGTTCAGCAGAAAAGAAACTTGAATAAAAAAGGAAGTTAAATAAAAATAAAAATTGAAGTTGTAGAAAATTAAAAATGGAAGTTCAGTCAAGAAACCACTATACCATAACGATCTATTTGGAAGTTAAATAAAAAAGGAAGTTGAATAGAAAAATAACTTGAATAAAAATGGAAGCTGAATAAAATTAAAAATGGAAGTTCCATAAAATTAAAAATGGAAGTTCATTAAAGAAACCATTATACCTTAACGTTCTATTTGGAAATTAAATAAAAAAGGATGATTAATAGAAAAGTAAATTGATTAAAAATGGAAGTTGAATAAAAATAAAAGTGAAAGTTTCATAAAATTAAAAATGGAAGTTCAATCCAGAAACCAGTATACCTTAACGATCTATTTGAAAATTAAATAAAAAAGGAAGTTGAATAGAAAAGAAACTTGGAAGTTACAGAAAATTAAAATTGGAAGTTCATTTAATAAACAACTATACCTTAACGATCTATTTGCAAATTAATTAAAAAAGAAATTGAATAGAAATATAACTTGAATAAAAATGGAAGTCGAATAAAAATAAAAATGGAAGTTGCAGAAAATTAAAAAAGGAAGTTCATTCAAGAAACCACTATACCTTAACGATCTATTTGGAAAATAAATAAAAAAGGAAGTTTAATAGAAAAGTAAATTGAATAAAAATCGAAGTTGAATAAAAATAAAAATAAAAGCGGCATAAAATTAAAAATGAAACTTCAATCCAGAAACCACTATACCTTAACGATCAATTTGGAAATTAAATAAAAAAGGAAATTGAGTAGAAAAGAAACTGATTGAAAAAGGAAGTTAAATAAGAATAAAAATGGAAGTTGCAAAAAATTAAAAATAGAAGTTCATTCAGGAAACCACTATACCTTAACGATCTATTTGGAAATTAAATAAAAAAGGAAGTTGAATAGATAAATATACCTTAACGATATATTTGGAAATTAAATAAAAAAGGAAGTTTAATAGAAAAGTAAATTGAATAAAAATGGAAATTGAATAAAAATAAAAATGAAAGTTGTATAAAATTAAAAATGGAAGTTCAATCCAGAAACCACTATACCTTAACGAACTATTTGGAAATTAAATAAAAAAGGAAGTTGAGTTGAAAAGTAACTTGAATGAAAAAGGAAGTTAAATAGAAATAAAAATGGAAGTTGCTGCAAATAAAAAATGGAAATTCATTCAAGAAACTAATAAACCTTAACGATCTATTTGGAAATTAAATATAAAAGGAAGTTTAATAGAAAAGTAAATTGAATAAAAATGGAAATTGAATAAAAATAAAAATGAGGGTAGGATAAAATTAAAAATGGAAGTTCAATCCAGAAACCACTATACGTTAACGTTCTATTTTGAAATTAAATAAAAAAGGAAGTTGAATAGAAAAATAACTTGAATAAAAATGGAAGCTGGATAAAAACAAAAATGGAAGTTCCATAAAATTAAAAATGGAAGTTCATTAAAGAAACCACTATACCTTAACGATCTATTTGGAAATTAAATAAATAAGGAAGTTTAATAGAAAAGTAAATTGAATAAAAATGGAAGTTGCAGAAAATTAAAAATAGAAGTTCAATCCAGAAACCAGTATACCTTAACGATCTATTTGGAAATTAAATAAAAAAGGAAGTTGAGTAGAAAAGAAACTTGATTGAAAAAGGAAGTTAAATAAAAATAAAAATGAAAGTTGTAGAAAATTAAAAATGGAAGTTCATTCAAGAAACCACTATACCTTAACGATCTATTTTGAAATTAAATAAAAAAGGAACTTGAATAGAAAAATAACTTGAATAAAAATGGAAGCTGAATAAAAATAAAATTGGAAGTTCCATAAAATTAAAAATGGAAGTTGATTAAAGAAACCACTATACCTTAACGATCTATTTGGAAATTAAATAAAAAAGGAAGTTTAATAGAAAAGTAAATTGAATAAAAATGGAAGTTGAATAAAAATAAAAATGGAACTTCCAGAAAATTAAAAATGGAAGTTCAATCCAGAAACCAGTATACCGTAACGATCTATTTGGAAATTAAATAAAAAAGGAAGTTGAGGTGAAATGAAACTTGATTGAAAAAGGACGTTAAATAAAAATAAAAAAGGAAGTTGCAGAAAATTAAAAATGGGAGTTCATTAAAGAAACCACTATACCTTAACGATCTATTTGGAAATTAAATAAAAATGGAAGTTGAACAGAAAAATGACTTGAATAAAAATGGAAGTCGAATAACAATAAAAATGGAAGTTGCATAAAATTAAAAATGGGCGTTCATTCAAGATACCACTATACCTTAACGATCTATTTGGAAATTCAATAAAAAAGGAAGTTTAATAGAAAAGTAAATTGAATAACAATGGAGGTTGAATAAAAATAAAAATGGAAGTAGCATAAAATTTAAAATGTAAGTTCATTAAAGAAACCACTATACCTTAACGATCTATTTGGAAATTAAATTAAAAAGGAACTTTAATAGAAACGAAAATTGAATAAAAATGGAAGTTTAATAAAAATAAAAATGAAAATTGTATAAAATTAAAAATGTAAGTTCAATCTAGAAACCATTATACCTTAACGATCTATTTGGAAATTAAATAAAAAATGAAGTTGAATAGAAAAGAAGCTTGAATAAAAAAAGAAGTTGAATAGAAATAAAAATGGAATTTGCAGAAAATTAAAATTGGAAGTTCATTCAAGAAACAACTATACCTTAACGATATATTTGGAAATGAAATAAAAGAGGAAGTTTAATAGAAAAGTAAATTGAATAAAAATGGAAGTTGAATAAAAATAAAAATGGAAGTTCAATCCAGAAACCACTATAACTTTACGATATATTTGGAAATTAAATAAAAAAGGAAGTTTAATAGAAAAGAAACTTGAATAAAAATCGAAGTTGCAGAAAATTAAAAATGGAAGTTCATTCAAGAAACCACTATATCTTAACGATCTATATGGAAATTAATAAAAAAGGAAGTTGAATAGAAAAATAACTTGAATAAAAATAAAAATGGAAGTTCCACAAAATTAAAAACGGAAGTTCATTAAAGAAACCACTATACCTCAACGATCTATTTGGAAATTAAATAAAAAATGAAGTTTAATAGAAAAGTAAATTGAAAAAAAATGGAAGTTGAATAAAAAGAACAGTGAAAGTGGCATAAAATTAAAAATGGAGGTTCAGTCCAGAAACCAATATACCTTAACGATCTATGTGGAAATTAAATAAAAGGGGAAGTTGAATAGAAAAGAAATTTGAATAAAAAAAGAAGTCGAATAGAAATAAAAATGGAAGTCGCAGAAAATTAAAATTGGAGGTTCATTCAAGAAACCACTATACCTTAACCATCTATTTGGAAATTAAATAAAAAAGGAAGTTGAATAGAAAAATAACTTGAATAAATATGGAAGTCGAATAAAAATAACAATGGAAGTTGCAGAAAATTAAAAACGGAAGTTCATTCAAGAAACCAATATACCTTAACGATCTATTTGGAAATTAACTAAAAAAGGAAGTTTAATAGAAAAGTAAATTGAATAAAAATGGAAGTTGAATAAAAATAAAAATGGAAGTTGTAGAAAATTAAAAATGGAAGTTCAATCCAGAAACCAGTATACCTTAACGATCTATTTGGAAATTAAATAAAAAAGGAAGTTGAGTAGAAACGAAACTTGATTGAAAAAGAAAGTTAAATAAAAATAAAACTGGAAGTTGCAGAAAATTAAAAATGGAAGTTCATTCAAGAAACCACTATACCTTAACGATCTATTTGGAAATTAAATAAAAAATGAAGTTGAATAGAAAAATAACTTGAATAAAAATAGAAGCTGAATAAAAATAAAAATGGAAGTTCAATAAAATTAAAAATGGAAGTTCATTAAAGAAACCACTATACCATAACGACCTATTTGGAAATTAAATAAAAAAGGAAGATTAATAGAAAAGTAAATTGATTAAAAATAGAAGTTGAATAAAAATAAAAGTGAAAGTTTCATAAAATTAAAAATGAAAGTTCAATCCGGAAACCAGTATACCTTAAAGATCTATTTGGAAATAAAATAAAAAAGGAAGTTCAATAGAAAAGAAACTTGAATAAAAAAAGAAGTCGAATAAAAATAAAAACAGAAGTTGCAGAAAATTAAAATTGGAAGTTCATTCAAGAAACCAGTATACCTTAACGATCTATTTGGAAATTAATTAAAAAAGGAAGTTGAATAGAAAAATAACTTGAACAAAAATGGAAGTCGAATAAAAATAAAAATGGAAGTTGCAGAAAATTAAAAATGGAAGTTCATTCAAGAAACCACTATACCTTAACGATCTATTTGGAAATTAAATAAAAAAGGAAGTTTAATAGAAAAGTAAATTGAATAAAAATGGAAGTTGAATAAAAATAAAAATGAAAGTTGCATAAAATTAAAAATGAAAGTTCAATCCAGAAACCAGTATACCTTAACGATCTATTTGGAAATTAAATGAAAAAGGAAGTTGAGTAGAAAAGAAACTGATTGAAAAAGGAAGTTAAATGAGAATAAAAATGGAAGTTGCAGAAAATTCTAAATGGAAGTTCATTCAAGAAGCCACTATACCATAACGATCTATTTGGAAATTTAATAAAAAAGGAAGTTGAATAGAAAAATAACTTGAATAAAAATGGAAGTCGAATAAAAATAAAAATGGAAGTTACAGAAAATTAAAAATGGAAGTTCATTCAAGAAACCACTATACCTTAACGATCTATTTGGAAATTAAATAAAAAAGGAAGTTGATTAGAAAAATAATTTGAATAAAAATGGAAGTCGAATAAAAATAAAAATGGAAGTTGCAGAAAATTAAAAGTGGAATTTCATTCAAGAAACCACTATACCTTAACGATCTACTTGGAAATTAAATAAAAAAGGAAGTTGAGTAGAAAAGAAACTGATTGAAAAAGGTAGTTAAATGAGAATAAAAATGGAAGTTGCAGAAAATTATAAATGGAAGTTCCTTCAAGAAACCACTATACCTTAACGATCTAGTTGGAAATTTAATAAAAAATGAAGTCGAATAAAAATAAAAATGAAAGTTGCAAAAATTTAAAAATGGAAGTTCATTCAAGAAACCACTATACCTTAACGATCTATTTGGAAATTAAATAAAAAAGGAAGTTGAGTAGAAAAGTACATTGAATAAAAATGGAAGTTGAATAAAAATAAAAATGGAAGTTCAATCCAGAAACCACTATACCTTGACGATCTATTAGGAAATTACATAAAAAAGAAGTTGAATAGAAAAAGAAACTTGACTAAAAAAGGAAGTGAAATAAAAATAAAAATGGAAGTTGCAGAAAATTAAAAATGGAAGTTAATTCAAGAAACCACTATACCTTAACGATACATTTGGAAATTAAATAAAAAAAGAAGTTGAATAGAAAAATAGCTAGAATAAAAATGGAAGCTGAATAAAAATGAAAATGGAAGTTCCATAAAATTGAAAATGCTAGTTCATTAAAGAAACCACTATACCTCGACGATCTATTTGGAAATTAAATAAAAAAGGAGTTGAATAGAAAAGAAAAATGAAAAAAAACGGAAGTTGAATAAAAATAAAAATGAAAGTTGCATAAAATTAAAAATGTAAGTTCAATCCAGAAACCATTATACCTTAACGATCTATTTGGAAATTAAATAAAAAAAGAAGTTGAGTAGAAAAGAAACTTGAATAAAAAAGGAAGTAAAATAAAAATAAAAATGGAAGTTGCAGAAAATTAAAAATGGAAGTTAATTCAAGAAACCACTATACCTTAACGATCTATTCGGAAATTAAATAAAAAAGGAAGTTGAATAGAAAAAAAGTTGAACAAAAATGGAAGTTCCATAAAATTAAAAATGGAAGTTCATTAAAGAAACCACTATACCTTAACGATCTATTTGGAAATTAAGTAAAAAAGGAAGTTTAATAGAAAAGTAATTTGATTAAAAATGGAAGTTGAATAAAAATTAAAATGGAAGTTGCAAAAATTTAAAAATGGATGTTCAATCCAGAAACCAGTATACCTTAACGATCTATTTGGACATTACATAAAAAAGGAAGTTGAGTAGAAAAGAAACTTGATTGAAAAAGGAAGTTAAATAAAAAAAAAATGAAAGTTGCAGAAAATTAAAAATGGAAGTTCATTCTAGAAACCACTATACCTTAACGATCTATTTGGAAAATAAATAAAAAAGAAAGTTGAATAGAAAAATGACTTGAATAAAAATGGAAGTCGAATAAAAATAAAAATGGAAGTTGCATAAAATTAAAAATGTAAGTTCAATCCAGAAACCATTATACCTTAACGATCTATTTGGAAATTAAATAAAAAAAGAAGTTGAGTAGAAAAGAAACTTGAATAAAAAAGGAAGTAAAATAAAAATAAAAATGGAAGTTGCAGAAAATTAAAAATGGAAGTGAATTCAAGAAACCACTATACCTTAACGATCTATTTGGAAATTAAATAAAAAAGGAAGTTGAATAGAAAAATAAGTTGAACAAAAATGGAAGCTGAATAAAAATAAAAATGGAAGTTCCATAAAATTAAAAATGGAAGTTCATTAAAGAAACCACTATACCTTAACGATCTATTTGGAAATTAAGTAAAAAAGGAAGTTTAATAGAAAAGTAATTTGAATAAAAATGGAAGTTGAATAAAAATAAAAATGAAAGTTGTATAAAATTAAAAAAGTAAGTTCAATCCAGGAACCATTATACCTTAACAATCTATTTGGAAATTAAATAAAAAACGAAGTTGAATAGAAAAGAAGCTTGAATAAAAAAAGAAGTTGAATAGAAATAAAAATGGAAGTTGCAGAAAATTAAAATTAGAAGTTCAGTCAAGAAACCACTATACCTTGACGATATATTTGAAAATTAAATAAAAAATGAAGTTTAATAGAAAAGTAAATTGAATAGAAATGGAAGTTGAATAAAAATAAAAATGGAAGTTCAATATAGAAACCACGATATCTTGACGATCTATTTGGAAATTAAACAAAAAAGGAAGTTGAGTAGAAAAAAAACTTGAATAAAAAAGGAAGTTAAATAAAATTAAAAATGGAAGTTCATTCAAGAAACCACTGTATCTTACCGATCTATCAAGAAATTAAATAAAAAAGGAAGTTGAATAGAAAAATGACTTGAATAAAAATGTAAGTTGAATAAAAATAAAAATCGAAGTTCCATAAAATTAAAAATGGAAGTTCATTAAACAAACCACTATACCTTAACGATCTATTTGGAAATTAAATAAAAAAGGAACTTTAATAGAAACGAAAATTGAATAAAAATGGAAGTCGAATAAAAATAAAAATGAAAATTGTATAAAATTAAAAATGTAAGTTCAATCCAGAAACCAATATACCTTAACGATCTATTTGGAATTTAAATAAAAAAGAAAGTTAAATAGAAAAGAAGCTTGAATAAAAAAAGAAGTTGAATAGAAATAAAAATGGAATTTGCAGAAAATTAAAACTGGAAGTTCATTCAAGAAACAATTATACCTTAACGATATATTTGGAAATTAAATAAAAGAGGAAGTTTAATAGAAAAGTAAATGGAATAAAAATGGAAGTTGAATAAAAATAAAAATGGAACTTCAATCCAGAAACCACTATAACTTCACGATATATTTGGAAATTAAATAAAAAAGGAAGTTTAATAGAAAAGAAACTTGAATAAAAATGGAAGTTGTAGAAAATTAAAAATGGAAGTTCATTCAAGAAACCACTATACCTTAACGTTCTATATGGAAATTAAATAAAAAAGGACGTTGAATAGAAAAATAACTTGAATAAAAATGAAAGTTGAATATAAATAAAAATGGAAGTTCCATAAAATTAAAAACGGAAGTTCATTAAAGAAACCACTATACCTCTACGATCTATTTGGAAATTAAATAAAAAATGAAGTTTAATAGAAAAGTAAATTGAATAAAAATGAAAGTTGAATAAAAAGAAAAGTGAAAGTGGCATAAAATTAAAAATGGAAGTTCAGTCCAGAAACCAGTATACCATAATGATCTATTTGGAAATTAAATAAAAAATGAAGTTGAATAGAAAAGAAACTTGAATAAAAAAAGAAGTTAAATAGAAATAAAAATGGAAGTCGCAGAAAATTAAAATTGGAAGTTCATTCAAGAAACCATTATACCTTAACCATCTATTTGGAAATTAAATAAAAAAGGAAGTTGAATAGAAAAATAACTTGAATAAATATGGAAGTCGAATAAAAATAAAAATGGAAGTTGCAGAAAATTAAAAACGGAAGTTCATTCAAGAAACCAATGTACCTTAACGATCTATTTGGAAATTAACAAAAAAAGGAAGTTTAATAGAAAAGTAAATTGAATAAAAATGGAAGTTGAATAAAAATAAAAATAGAAGTTGCAGAAAATTAAAACTGGAAGTTCAATCCAGAAACCAGTATACCTTAACAATCTATTTGGAAATAAAATAAAAAAGGAAGTTGAGTAGAAAAGAAACTTGATTGAAAAAGGAAGTTAAATAAAAATAAAAATGGAAGTTGCCGAAAATTAAAAATGGAAGTTCATTCAAGAAACCACTATACCTTAACGATCTATTTGGAAATTAAAAAAAAAAGGAAGTTGAATAGAAAAATAACTTGAATAAAAATGAAAGCCGAATAAAAATAAAAATGGAAGTTCAATAAAATTAAAAATGGAAGTTCATTAAAGAAACCACTATACCTTAACGATCTCTTTGGAAATTAAATAAAAAAGGAAGACTAATAGAAGAGTAAATTGATTAAAAATGGAAGTTGAATAAAAATAAAAGTGAAAGTTTCATAAAATTAAAAATGGAAGTTCAATCCGGAAACCAGTATACCTTAACGATCTATTTGGAAATTAAATAAAAAAGGAAGTTGAATAGAAAAGAAACTTGAATAAAAAAAGAAGTTGAATAGAAATAAAAATGGAAGTTGCCGAAAATTAAAATTGGAAGTTCATTCAAGAAAACCACTATACCTTAACGATCTATTTCGAAATTAATTAAAAAAGAAAGTTGAATAAAAAATAACTTGAATAAAATGGAAGTCGAATAAAAATAAAAATGGAAGTTGCAGAAAATTAAAAATGGAAGTTCATTCAAGAAACAACTATACCTTAACGATCTATTTGGAAATTAAATAAAAAATGAAGTTTAGTAGAAAAGTACATTGAACAAAAATGGAAGTTGAATAAAAATAAAAATGAAAGTTCAATCCAGAAACCACTATACCTTGACGATCTATTTGGATATTAAATAAAAAATGAAGTTGAGTAGAAAAAGAAACTTGAATAAAAAAGGAACTGAAATAAAAATAAAAATGGAAGTTGCAGAAAATTAAAAATGGAAGTTAATTCAAGAAACCACTATACCTTAACGATATATTTGGAAATTAAATAAAAAAAGGAAGTTGAATAGAAAAATAGCTAGAATAAAAAAGGAAGCTGAATAAAAATAAAATTGGAAGTTCCACAAAATTAAAAATGGAAGTTCATTAAAGAAACCACTATACCTCAACGATCTATTTGGAAATTAAATAAAAAAGGAAATTGAATAGAAAAGAAAAATGAATAAAAATGGAAGTTCAATAAAAATAAAAATGAAAGTTGCATAAAATTAAAAATGTAAGTTCAATCCAGAAACCATTATACCTTCACGATCTATTTGGAAATTAAATAAAAAAGGAAGTTGAGTAGAAAAGAAACTTGAATAAAAAAGGAAGTAAAATAAAAATAAAAATGGAAGTTGTAGAAAATTAAAAATGGAAGTTAATTCAAGAAACCACTATACCATAACGAGCTATTTGGAAATTAAATAAAAAAGGAAGTTGAATAGAAAAATAACTTGAACAAAAATGGAAGCTGAATAAAAATAAAAATGGAAGTTCCGTAAAATTAAAAATGGATGTTCATTAAAGAAACCACTATACCTTAACGATCTATGTGGAAATAAAATAAAAAAGGAAGTTTAATAGAAAAGTAAATTGAATAAAAATGGAAGTGGAATAAAAATTAAAATGGAAGTTGCAGAAAATTAAAAATGGAAGTTCAATCCAGAAACCTGTATACCTTAACGATCTATTTGGACATTAAATAAAAAAGGAAGTTGTGTAGAAAAGTAACTTGATTGAAAAAGGAAGTTAAATAAAAGAAAATGGAAGTTGGAGAAAATTAAAAATGGAAGTTCATTCTAGAAACCACTATACCTTAACGATCTATTTGAAAATTAAATAAAAAAGAAAGTTGAATAGAAAAATGACTTGAATAAAAATGGAAGTCGAATAAAAATAAAAATGGAAGTTGCATAAAATTAAAAAAGGAAGTTCATTCAAGATACCACTATACCTTAACGATCTATTTGAAAATTAAATAAAAAGGAAGTTTAATAGAAAAGTAAATTAAATGAAAATGGAAGTTGAATAAAAACAAAAATGGAAGTTGCAGAAAATTGAAAATGGAAGTTCAATCCAGAAACCACTATACCTTAACGATCTATTTGGAAATTAAATAAAAAAGGAAGTTGAGTAAAAAAGAAACTTGAATAAAAAAGGAAGTTAAGTAAAAATAAAAATGGAAGTTGCAGAAAATTAAAAATGGAAGTTCATTCAAGAAACCACTATATCTTAACGATCTATCAGGAAATTAAATAAAAAAGGAAGTTGAATAGAAAAATAACTTGAATAAAAATATAAGTTGAATAAAAATAAAAATGGAAGTTGCATAAAATTAAAAATGGAAGTTCATTAAAGAAACCACTATACCTTAACGATCTATTTGGAAATTAAATA
Organism: Camellia sinensis; assembly: GCF_055761805.1. NCBI lineage: Eukaryota > Viridiplantae > Streptophyta > Magnoliopsida > Ericales > Theaceae > Camellia > Camellia sinensis. The sequence goes on along the minus strand of NC_138962.1, from coordinate 5,905,413 downwards.
AAAAAGGAACTTTAATAGAAAAGAAAAATGAATAAAAATGGAAGTTGAATAAAAATAAAAATGAAAGTTGTATAAAATTAAAAATGTAAGTTCAATCCAGAAACCATTATACCTTAACAATCTATTCGGAAATTAAATAAAAAAGGAAGTTGAATAGAAAAGATGCTTGAATAAAAAAAGAAGTTGAAGAAAATTAAAATTAGAAGTTCAGTCAAGAAACCACTATACGTTAAAGATATATTTAAAAATTAAATAAAAAAGGAAGTTTAATAGAAAAGTAAATTGAATAGAAATGGAAGTTGAAAAAAAATAAAAATGGAAGTTCAATATAGAAACCACTATACCTTGACGATCAATTTGGAAATTAAATAAAAAAGGAAGTTGAGTAGAAAAAAAACTTGATTGAAAAAGGAAGTTAAATAAAAAAAAATGGAAGTTGCCGAAAATTAAAAATGGAAGTTCATTCAAGAAACCACTATACCTTAACGATCTATTCGGAAATTAAATAAAAAAGGAAGTTGAATAGAGAAATAACTTGAATAAAAATGGAAGTCGAATAAAAATAAAAATGCAAGTTGCAGAAAATTAAAAATGGAAGTTCATTTAAGAAACCACTATACCTTAACGATATATTTGGAAATTAAATAAAAAAGGAAGTTGAATAGAGAAATAACTTGAATAAAAATGGAAGTCGAATAAAAATAAAAATGCAAGTTGCAGAAAATTAAAAATGGAAGTTCATTTAAGAAACCACTATACCTTAACGATATATTTGGAAATTAAATAAAAAAGGAAGTTTAATAGAAAAGTAAATTGAATAAAAATGGAAATTGAATAAAAATAAAAATGAAAGTTGCATAAAATTAAAAATGGAAGTTCAATCCAGAAACCACTATACCTTAACGATCTATTTGGAAATTAAATGAAAAAGGAAGTTGAGTTGAAAAGAAACTTGAATGAAAAAGGAAGTTAAATAGAAATAAAAATGGAAGTTGCTGCAAATAAAAAATGGAAATTTATTCAAGAAACTAATATACCTTAACGATCTATTTGGAAATTAAATATAAAAGGAAGTTTAATAGAAAAGTAAATTGAATAAAAATGGAAATTGAATAAAAATAAAAATGAAAGTAATATAAAATTAAAAATGGAAGTTCAATCCAGAAAGCACTATACGTTAACGTTCTATTTTGAAATTAAATAAAAAAAGGAAGTTGAATAGAAAAATAACTTGAATAAAAATGGAAGCTGGATAAAAACAAAAATGGAAGTTCCATAAAATTAAAAATGGAAGTTCATTAAAGAAACCACTATACCTTAACGATCTATTTGGAAATTAAATAAATAAGGAAGTTTAATAGAAAAGTAAATTGAATAAAAATGGAAGTTGCAGAAAATTAAAAATAGAAGTTCAATCCAGAAACCAGTATACCTTAACGATCTATTTGGAAATTAAATAAAAAAGGAAGTTGAGTAGAAAAGAAACTTGATTGAAAAAGGAAGTTAAATAAAAATAAAAATGGAAGTTGTAGAAAATTAAAAATGGAAGTTCATTCAAAAAACCACTATACCTTAACCACTATACCTTAACGATCTATTTGGAAATTAAATAAAAAAGGAAGTTTAATAGAAAAGTAAATTGAATAAAAATGGAAGTTGAACAAAAATAAAAATGGAACTTCCAGAAAATTAAAAATGGAAGTTCAATCCAGAAACCAGTATACCGTAACGATCTATTTGGAAATTAAATAAAAAAGGAAGTTGAGTAGAAATGAAACTTGATTGGAAAAGGAAGTTAAATAAAAATAAAAATGGAAGTTGCAGAAAATTAAAAATAGGAGTTCATTCATGAAACCACTATACCTTAACGATCTATTTGGAAATTAAATAAAAATGGAAGTTGAACAGAAAAATGACTTGAATAAAAATGGAAGTCGAATAAAAATAAAAATGGAAGTTGCATTAAATTAAAAATGGACGTTCATTCAAGATACCACTATACATTAACGATCTATTTGGAAATTCAATAAAAAAGGAAGTTTAATAGAAAAGTAAATTGAATAACAATGGAGGTTGAATAAAAATAAAAATGGAAGTAGCATAAAATTAAAAATGGAAGTTCATTAAAGAAACTACTATACCTTAACGATCTATTTGGAAATTAAATTAAAAAGGAACTTTAATAGAAACGAAAATTGAATAAAAATGGAAGTTTAATAAAAATAAAAATGAAAATTGTATAAAATTAAAAATGTAAGTTCAATCCAGAAACCATTATACCTTAACGATCTATTTGGAAATTAAATAAAAAAGGAAGTTGAATAGAAAAGAAGCTTGAATAAAAAAAGAAGTTGAATAGAAATAAAAATGGAATTTGCAGAAAATTAAAATTGGAAGTTCATTCAAGAAACAACTATACCTTAACGATATATTTGGAAATGAAATAAAAGAGGAAGTTTAATAGAAAAGTAAATTGAATAAAAATGGAAGTTGAATAAAAATAAAAATGGAAGTTCAATCCAGAAACCACTATAACTTTACGATATATTTGGAAATTAAATAAAAAAGGAAGTTTAATAGAAAAGAAACTTGAATAAAAATCGAAGTTGCAGATAATTAAAAATGGAAGTTCATTCAAGAAACCACTATACCTTAACGATCTATATGGAAATTAAATAAAAAAGGAAGTTGAATAGAAACATAACTTGAATAAAAATGGAAGTTGAATAAAAATAAAAATGGAAGTTCCACAAAATTAAAAACGGAAGTTCATTAAAGAAACCACTATACCTCAACGATCTATTTGGAAATTAAATAAAAAATGAAGTTTAATAGAAAAGTAAATTGAAAAAAAATGGAAGTTGAATAAAAAGAAAAGTGAAAGTGGCATAAAATTAAAAATGGAAGTTCAGTCCAGAAACCAATATACCTTAACGATCTATGTGGAAATTAAATAAAAGAGGAAGTTGAATAGAAAAGATATAGCGATCCCGGGTTTACCCTTGTTGTACAGTGATCCGGACATGTGTCCGTGGATGTTGGTAGTTGTTTATTATCCTGTTTGCATCCTCTTTACCTGTATATTGAGTTATAGGATGTGTTGGGCAGGTTTGTTACAGGTTGGTTGTGTTTGAGAGCCTAGTGTTGCTGCCCAGATTTTTGGACCTTCGCTCGAGCGAGGAGTTGCTCGCTCGAGCGAGAGTTGAGGTTGTGTCTGGTGGATTGAGCCAGAGTGGCTTCGCTCGAGCGAGCGATTGCGTCTGGTTCTGGACCTGAGAGTTGCATTTCTTGGCTCGAGCGAGCTTTCTTTGCTCGAGCGGTCTGGTTTGTTCTTCGCTCGAGCGAGAGGTCTGTCGCTCGAGCGTGCTTCTGGTTACAGACCTGAGGGTTTGAGTTGCTGGCTCGAGCGAGCATTCTTTCGCTCGAGCGCACTTCTGAGTTGTTGGCTCGAGCGAGAACTTCTTGGCTCGAGCGAGTGTTTTCTGTGTCTGGTCGCTCGAGCGACAAAGTCTTCGCTCGAGCGAGCGTGTTTTATATCAGGGGACAGTAGCGATTTTGAACTTCAGTTTTTCACTTCTTTTTTTGATCAAACCCTAGATCCGAGACACTCTCTCTCTAAACTTACACTCTCTCTAAGATTTGATCTCCCTAGAGTGTGAATCTAGCCTAGGGCCTTTGTTAAAAAGATAGAGGGCGTTGAGAGCTTTGATTTAATCTGAAAAAGTTTGGATTTGGAGCACGTTGATCTTCGAGTCTTCATCTCCTTTTTGGCTCAAACTTCGAGGTAGGAATATCCTACTCCTCTCTATGGATTTTGTCTTTAAGTTTTGGTATTTTGAGATGTTGGGGTTGGTTTGATAATTTTGTGAGAGTTTGGGGCTTTTGTGTTATTTTACAAAAGTTGGGGTTTTATTTATAATAAACCTAGATGCATGTTTGGCATGGAGAAACGAAATAAATGTTGAATCATTAATGAAAATGAGACCTAAGGGTTGAAATGTTAATTATGGAAAATGACCTAATTACATTGTTTGATTAATTGGGATAATTAATTATGAGAAAGAAGGAAATAAAATAGAATTGTTGAGATTGGGAATGTATGGGGTTAAAGGGTGTAGTTGAATTGTTTATCACACACCGAAATGAAATGTTGATTGAATATCCATTGTGCATTTATTTTCTGTATAGAAATAACTGCTTTGGGCTATCGGTGGAGGATAGTTGTGATTATTGTAGACAATGCATGATGATTAGGCAAACAAAAACTAATCAATGGAATGTGTCATGGAATTTGACGATTGATAGAATACGTTAACTATATGTATTGAGTGGTTGTATATAGAACCAATGTGTTTGTATACGTTATGTGTAGAGGAGGAGATGGGGGATGTACTCCGCGGTTTAGGGGAAGATGGGGGATGTACCTCTAACCGGATAGTGTTGGGAGAAGATAGGGGATGAACTCCGTAGATACAGCTCATAAGCTTGTCTAGAAAAGTGAAGATAGAGCTTATATGCTTATCTTTGTGAAGTGTGGATACAGCTTGTATGCTTATCTGTGAATGTGGGATATTGTTGTTATACATATCTGTTGAGAATGTGGATACTGCTATATGCATATCTGTGAATGTGGGATATTGTTGTTATACATATCTGTTGAAATAATGATAGAGCTAACATGCTTATCTATTGAAAAAGGGAAAATGAAAAGTAACTTGGACTCATAAGTCGTATGACATAAAGATGTGATTTATGTGAATGTATCAGTGTTGGCCATCTATCAATTGCTAATCTTTTAGTCATTGTTCGTGGTTGGTTTAGTGTATTTCTACTGGGCTGTGGCTCACCCTATATGGGAATATCATTTTCAGGTACAAGTTGCATGCCACCTCCAAGGACATAGCTTGGGGGGCTAGAGGCGGACATACTTTTGTCGTTTTACTTTTGATGTATTACATGTAAATTCAAGCCAAGGGCTTAACGTGTATGAGTTAGCACTCTTTTGTTGTAACCAAGTGTTTAACTTGGAAAGCTGTAAGCCCGTAGGGCATTTTGCTTTTGTTGTTAACATGTAATACTTTTATAATCAAACTCGGATGAATAGAAGAATGTGGTTCTTTCATATGTCAATGAATGTCTTATTTGATGGGTTTAATGTTATTATTTTGAGGGCGTTACAACTTGGTATCAGAGCGTACCGGGTTCGAATACTTTGGGTACGTGGGAAGTGATTAGGATCACAATGGGTTTGTCTCGCTTGATAGAGACTTAGATGTAGTATCATATGCTATGTACTTAACTGATAACATGCTTATGTGACTATGTGGGTATGGGATTTAATTTCTAGGATGTTGATTGGATCCTTGGGTTTTTGGGAGTCTTGTTGGAAAAGCACTTGATCAATGCTGTTTCTAACCGGAACACTAGTAACGCCTCGGGACTATCATTATCCGGAAATGAAATTCGTAAGTGCTTATGTGTTTATGTGCTTACGTGGAGTGAATTACAGTTGTCCATGCGCTAGGACGTGAGTGTTTAGTTTCGGCACATTTGTGAATGTGCTAATGTTCTGTATTACCTTTATTAGGATGTCAGGACGAGGAAGAGGTGCTAGGCGTGGTAGACCTGCGAGGCAGGAAGTACCATTACCGGAGGAGGTTCCGGCAGTGCAGGAGGGAGTTGGTCAGGCCAATGTGGCCGAGCCAGCGGGTCAGCAGGCTATGGGTGCCTTGGCCAGAGAGATAGCAGGAGCTTTGGGTATTCTTAGAGCTGGGAATCAGGCAGCTGAGGCAGGGCCTTCTTTCTTGAAGAGGGAGTTCTTCCGGTCTAATCCGGATGAGTTTATCAGGGATCCGAAGGAGCCACTGAAGGCTGATGAGTGGCTAGAGCAAATGAGTAAGACGTTCGAGATGCTTGGCATCGAGGACGGAGCACTGAAAGTGACCTTGGCATCCTTCCAACTGAAGGGAGATGCGGGTCAATGGTGGAAGTATGAGAAGGCTCGTGTTGGTGGTACTTGGGAGGCGTTTGTGAATGTTTTTCAGGAGAGGTTTTTGTCTGCAGCAGCTAGGGAGAAGCTGAGGGATCAGTTTAGCCGGCTTAAACAGCAGGGCTTGTCAGTGGCCGAGTTTGAGGCTACTTTTACCAGTTTGTCCAGGTTTGCACCTGAACTAGTGGCGTCTGAGGAACGCCGTTGCTATGAGTTTGAGCGGAAGTTGAGGCGGGGCCTCAAGTTGAAAGTTGGTGGGTCTTACATCCGAGAGTATAGACACCTGGTAGATGCTGCTGCTCATATGGAAATTATGATGCAGGAAGAGGAGGAAGAACAGAAGGGCTCCAAGAGAAGCCAGGATGGCCAGGGTGATGGCAGGAGGCAGAGGGGTTATAACCCTCAGCAGCCTCAGGGAGCAGTTTCTAGATCGACCTTTCCAGTGTCGAGTGCAGGCTCGGGGAGAGGCAATCAGGGGGAGTTTGCTTGTTACAAGTGTGGCCAGCTGGGTCACAAAGTTTCAGTTTGCCCGCAGAGGGGTGGGGGTCAGAGAGCTGCTTCTTCTTCAGCTAGACCGCAGAGTCAGAGTTTGGGCAGGGGGCAGCCCTTGTCTTGTTATCAGTGTGGAAAGCCTGGGCACCTGAAGAGGTTTTGCCCACAGTTGAGTGCCACTTCGGGAGCGTCTGGTTCCAGGCAGACGCAGGGTTTTCAGCCAGCTCTGTCTGTGCAGGCCTCGAGGGCCAATCCGGGAGCTTCGTCATCCCAGTCTGTGTAGCAGTCTTTTGCTCCGAGAGGTGAGCAGGTAGACCAGGGGCCTACGGGGCGCGTGTATGATGTTACCGCGCAGGATTTAGTACCGGCTCCATCGGTAGTGAGAGGTACTTTTCTGTTTTGCAACTCGGTTGCTAATGTGTTGATTGACACGGGTGCATCTCATTCTTTTATATCTGCTGCATTTGCATCTGTTTTGGAATTGGAGTTAGCACAGTTAGCATCTCCTATTTGTGTGGTATCGCCTTTGGGTGGTGAGTTGATCCTGAAACAGGGTGTTAGAGGCTGTGATATAGAGGTCGCCGACTATAGGCTTCATTTTTTGTTTGTTGTCATGCCCATGAAGGGTTTTGATGTTAGTTTGGGTATGGACTGGCTATCGTCATACCGGGCTGTTATCGATTGCTACCACCAGAGGGTTACGTTATGTACCTTGAGCAGGGAGTGGTTCCATTTCTTAGGAGACCGGGTTGGTAGTGTTTTGCCACCGGGGTATGATTCGCGAGGACGAAGTGAGCTTAGTAGTCTACTTGCCAGCTTTGAGAGTGGTGAGAGTGGTGAGACCCAGCTTGTGTTGCCGAGAGTGGTTTGTGAGTATTCAGATGTCTTTCCCGAAGATCTTGTTAGTTTGCCACCTCACCGAGAGATAGAGTTCTCTATTGATTTAGTGCCCGGCACGGCGCCGATTTCTATGGCACCTTACCGTTTTGCTCCAGCAGAGTTGGTTGAGTTGAAAGTTCAGCTCCAGGAATTGCTAGATAAGGGCTTTGTTCGCCCTAGTGTTTCGCCGTGGGGAGCACTGGCCCTCTTTGTTAAAAAGAAAGATGGTGCCTTGAGATTGTGTATTGACTACCGGAAGTTGAATCGGGCTACGGTTAAGAATAAGTATCCTATGCCCCGTATAGATGATTTGTTTGACCAGTTGAAGGGTTCCCCTTGTTTCTCTAAGATAGACTTGAGATCGGGTTACCACCAGTTGAGGGTCAGGGAGGAGGATGTTCCTAAGATGGCATTCTGTACGCGGTATGGCCATTACGAGTTTCTGGTGATGCCATTTGGGCTTACCAATGCACCGGCAATCTTTATAGACTTGATGAACCGGATCTTCTGGGAATTCTTGGATCGGTTTGTAGTCGTTTTTGTGGACGACATCCTTATCTATTCGCCTTCTGAGGAGGAGCACGAGGCACACTTGAGAGTGGTGCTTGAGTTACTTAGAGCCCATAGGCTATATGCCAAGTTTGGGAAGTGTGAGTTCTGGCTGAGGGAAGTCAAATTCTTAGGCCACGTGGTATCCGGGGAAGGGGTGTCTGTTGATACATCCAAGGTTGAGGCAGTGCAAGATTGGGCACAGCCTAAGGGTGTGTTTGAGATCCGCAGTTTTCTAGGATTAGCTGGGTATTATCGTCGGTTTGTGAAAGATTTCTCCAGGTTAGCGTCACCGTTGACTAGACTAACTCGGAAGGGAGTCAAGTTTGTGTGGAGTGAGACTTGTGAAAAGTCGTTCCAAGAGCTGAAAGTTAGATTGACCACCACTCCGGTGTTGATTATTCCAGAGAGAGGGTTGGGTTATGCGGTTTATTGTGATGCCTCACGAGAGGGTTTGGGTTGTGTGTTGATGCAAGAGGGAAAAGTGGTAGCTTATGGCTCACGTCAGTTGAAAATACACGAGAAGAATTACCCTACACACGACCTAGAGTTAGCAGCAGTGATCTTTGCCTTGAAAATCTGGAGGCACTACCTTTATGGTGAGAAGTTCGAGGTGTTCTCGGACCACAAGAGTTTAAAGTATCTGTTTACACAGAGAGACTTGAATTTGAGACAGAGGAGGTGGATGGAGTTTATCGAGGATTATGATTTTGAGTTGCATTATCATCCGGGAAAGGCCAATGTTGTGGCCGATGCCCTTAGTAGGAAATCCATTAGTGATGTAGCTTGTATAGCCATCCGGGAATGGGAGATGTTGGGAGCACTTGGTGAGTTTGATTTGCTACTGGGCGAATCTGTTGAGACTGCGGCCTTATTTTCTGTTGTTGCGCAGCCTACACTTGTGACTAGAGTGTTAGAGGCACAGAGAGGTGACCTTGAGGTAGAGTCCCTCCGAGAGAAGATCTCCAGTGGGACAGTTGAGAAGGGTTTGACGGTGTATCCCGACCTGAGCGTGAGATACCGAGACCGTTTGTTTGTGCCGGAGTCTTGCCGAGAGGAAGTACTCCGAGAGTTTCACCATTCGCGGCTTGCGGTGCATCCGGGAGGCACTAAGATGTATCAGGATTTAGGTCGCCAGTTTTGGTGGCGGGGTATGAAGAGAGATGTGGCTGTTTTCGTATCGAAGTGCCTTACTTGCCAGCAAGTGAAGGCCGAGCATCAGAGGCCAGCGGGTCTGTTGCAACCCTTGCCTATTGCCGAGTGGAAGTGGGAGCATGTCACTATGGACTTCGTTGTGGGTCTTCCGAGGACTCAGCGGGGTAGTGATGCTATTTGGGTGGTTGTAGATTGGTTGACTAAGTCGGCGCACTTTATTCCTATGCGCGTGAGAGATTCGGTAGATCATCTTGCCGACTTGTATATTCGGGACGTAGTGAGATTGCACGGGGTCCCAGTGACGATCGTCTCAGATAGAGATCCTCGTTTTACTGCTAGGTTGTGGCAGAGTTTGCAGAGTGCCTTGGGCACTAAGTTGACTTTTAGTACGGCCTATCATCCTCAGACTGACGGGCAGTCCGAGCGTACTATTCAGATCCTCGAGGATATGCTTCGGGGTTGTGTCCTTGACTTCAGTGGGACGTGGGAGAGGCACTTACCCTTGGTAGAGTTTGCCTACAACAACAGTTTCCAGTCTAGTATCGGTATGGCACCGTTTGAGGCCTTGTATAGCCGACCGTGTAGGTCCCCAGTTTGTTGGGCCGAGGTGGGTGATGCACCTTTGTTGGGTCCGGAGTTGGTTAGGGAGACGACGGAGAAAATTGAGCTTATCCGTAGGAGGCTTGTTACAGCCCAGAGTCGACAAAAGAGTTATGTCGACCGTAGAAGGAGGCCTTTGGCGTTTGAGGTAGGTGATCATGTCTTTCTGAAGATATCACCTAGACGAGGTTTGATGAGGTTTGGGAAGAGTGGGAAGTTATCCCCTCGGTTTATTGGTCCTTTTGAGATCCTTGAGAGGATTGGCGAGGTTGCTTATCGGTTAGCCTTACCACCGCAGTTGTTCGGGGTGCATGACGTGTTTCATGTGAGTATGCTTCGGAAGTATGAGCCAGATCCATCACATGTGTTGGATTGGACCGATTTAGAGGTAGATGAGGATGCCTCGTATGAGGAGAGACCGGTTCGGGTCTTGGATAGGCGGGATCAGGTCCTGCGTGGCAAGACCATTCCCTTGGTGAAAGTCTTATGGAAACATCACGGAGTGGAAGAAGCCACTTTGGAACGTGAGTTGGAAGTCCGCGAAAAGTATCCGGACTTGTTTGTTGATATGTAATCTTGTATTTAAATTTTTGGCTATTGTTGAACTTAAGAGCTTTTATATATGTCTTAAGTTGTGAAACATTGAAAATGTTTGGTTATGGGAAGTATGTCTTGGAACTTGCCTCATATGGAAGTTGAATGTAACAGTATATATGTTGAATATATGGTTGAAATGGGAAAGATAATGCGTAATGTTGATGCATGTTGAAAGTACATATGCTGTTTACATATTGTGAAATAGCCCTTGTTAAAAGGATGGGATGACCGGTAATGAGTCGAATTGTTGAATGTTAAAAGGTAACATTGTTTAAAAAAAAAAAAAAAAAAAAAAAAAAAAACTTGTTTTTTTTTTTGAAAACTTGTGCTTAATTTCTGGGATGAAATTCTTTAAGGGGGGGAGGTTATAGCGATCCCGGGTTTACCCTTGTTGTACAGTGATCCGGACATGTGTCCGTGGATGTTGGTAGTTGTTTATTATCCTGTTTGCATCCTCTTTACCTGTATATTGAGTTATAGGATGTGTTGGGCAGGTTTGTTACAGGTTGGTTGTGTTTGGGAGCCTAGTGTTGCTGCCCAGATTTTTGGACCTTCGCTCGAGCGAGGAGTTGGTCGCTCGAGCGAGAGTTGAGGTTGTGTCTGGTGGATCGAGCCAGAGTGGCTTCGCTCGAGCGAGCGATTGCGTCTGGTTCTGGACCTGAGAGTTGTATTTCTTGGCTCGAGCGAGCTTTCTTCGCTCGAGCGGTCTGGTTTGTTCTTCGCTCGAGCGAGAGGTCTGTCGCTCGAGCGTGCTTCTGGTTACAGACCTGAGGGTTTGAGTTGCTGGCTCGAGCGAGCATTCTTTCGCTCGAGCGCACTTCTGAGTTGTTGGTTCGAGCGAGAACTTCTTGGCTCGAGCGAGTGTTTTCTGTGTCTGGTCGCTCGAGCAACAAAGTCTTCGCTCGAGCGAGCGTGTTTTATAACAACGGACAATAGCGATTTTGAACTTCAGTTTTTCACTTCTTTTTTTGATCAAACCCTAGATCCGAGACACTCTCTCTCTAAACTTACACTCTCTCTAAGATTTGATCTCCCTAGAGTGTGAATCTAGCCTAGGGCCTTTGTTAAAAAGATAGAGGGCATTGAGAGCTTTGATTTAATCTGAAAAAGTTTGGATTTGGAGCACGTTGATCTTCGAGTCTTCATCTCCTTTTTGGCTCAAACTTCGAGGTAGGAATATCCTACTCCTCTCTATGGATTTTGTCTTTAAGTTTTGGTATTTTGAGATGTTGGGGTTGGTTTGGTAATTTTGTGAGAGTTTGGGGCTTTTGTGTTATTTTACAAAAGTTGGGGTTTTATTTATAATAAACCTAGATGCATGTTTGGCATGGAGAAACGAAATAAATGTTGAATCATTGATGAAAATGGGACCTAAGGGTTGAAATGTTAATTATGGAAAATGACCTAATTACATTGTTTGATTAATTGGGATAATTAATTGTGAGAAAGGAGGAAATGAAATAGAATTGTTGAGATTGGGAATGTATGGGGTTAAAGGGTGTAGTTGAATTGTTTATCACACACCGAAATAAAATGTTGATTGAATATCCATTGTGCATTTATTTTCTGTATAGAAATAACTGCTTTGGGCTATCGGTGGAGGATAGTTGTGATTGTTGTAGACAATGCATGATGATTAGGCAAACAAAAACTAATCAATGGAATGTGTCATGGAATTTGACGATTGATAGAATACGTTAACTATATGTATTGAGTGGTTGTATATAGAACCAATGTGTTTGTATACGTTATGTGTAGAGGAGGAGATGGGGGATGTACTCCGCGGTTTAGGGGAAGATGGGGGATGTACCTCTAACCGGATAGTGTTGGGAGAAGATAGGGGATGAACTCCGTAGATACAGCTCATAAGCTTGTCTATAAAAGTGAAGATAGAGCTTATATGCTTATCTTTGTGAAGTGTGGATACAGCTTGTATGCTTATCTGTGAATGTGGGATATTGTTGTTATACATATCTGTTGAGAATGTGGATACTGCTATATGCATATCTGTGAATGTGGGATATTGTTGTTATACATATCTGTTGAAATAATGATAGAACTAACATGCTTATCTATTGAAAAAGGGAAAATGAAAAGTAACTTGGACCCATAAGTCGTATGACATAAAGATGTGATTTATGTGAATGTATCAGTGTTGGCCATCTATCAATTGCTAATCTTTTAGTCATTGTTCATGGTTGGTTTAGTGTATTTCTACTGGGCTGTGGCTCACCCTATATGGGAATATCATTTTCAGGTACAGGTAGCATGCCACCTCCAAGGACATAGCTTGGGGGGCTAGAGGCGGACATACTTTTGTCGTTTTAGTTTTGATGTATTACATGTAAATTCAAGCCAAGGGCTTAACGTGTATGAGTTAGCACTCTTTTGTTGTAACCAAGTGTTAACTTGGAAAGCTGTAAGCCCGTAGGGCATTTTGCTTTTGTTGTTAACATGTAATACTTTTATAATCAAACTCGGATGAATAGAAGAATGTGGTTCTTTCATATGTCAATGAATGTCTTATTTGATGGGTTTAATGTTATTATTTTGAGGGCGTTACAAAAGAAACTTGAATAAAAAAAGAAGTCGAATAGAAAAAAAAATGGAAGTCGCAGAAAATTAAAATTGGAGGTTCATTCAAGAAACCACGATACCTTAACCATCTATTTGGAAATTAAATAAAAAAGGAAGTTGAAGAGAAAAATAACTTGAATAAATATGGAAGTCGAATAAAAATAACAATGGAAATTGCAGAAAATTAAAAACGGAAGTTCATTCAAGAAACCAATATACCTAACGATCTATTTGGAAATTAACTAAAAAAGGAAGTTTAATAGAAAAGTAAATTGAATAAAAATGGAAGTTGAATAAAAATAAAAATGAAAGTTCAATCCAGAAACCACTATACCTTGACGATCTATTTGGATATTAAATAAAAAAGGAAGTTGAGTAGAAAAAGAAACTTGAATAAAAAAGGAACTGAAATAAAAATAAAAATGGAAGTTGTAGAAAATTAAAAATGGAAGTTAATTCAAGAAACCACTATACCTTAACGATATATTTGGAAATTAAATAAAAAATGAAGTTGAATAGAAAAATAGCTAGAATAAAAAAGGAAGCTAAATAAAAATAAAAATGGAAGTTCCACAAAATTAAAAATGGAAGTTCATTAAAGAAACCACTATACCTCAACGATCTATTTGGAAATTAAATAAAAAAGAAAATTGAATAGAAAAGAAAAATGAATAAAAATGGAATTTCAATAAAAATAAAAATGAAAGTTGCATTAAATTAAAAATGTAAGTTCAATCCAGAAACCATTATACCTTAACGATCTATTTGGAAATTAAATAAAAAAGGAAGTTGAGTAGAAAAGAAACTTGAATAAAAAAGGAAGTAAAATAAAAATAAAAATAGAAGTTGCAGAAAATTAAAAATGGAAGTTAATTCAAGAAACCACTATACCATAACGATCTATTTGGAAATTAAATAACAAAGGAAGTTGAATAGAAAAATAACTTGAACAAAAATGGAAGCTGAATAAAAATAAAAATGGAAGTTCCGTAAAATTAAAAATGGAAGTTCATTAAAGAAACCACTATACCTTAACAATCTATGTGGAAATAAAATAAAAAAAGAAGTTCAACAGAAAAGTAAATTGAATAAAAATGGAAGTGGAATAAAAATTAAAATGGAAGTTGCAAAAAATTAAAAATGGAAGTTCAATCCAGAAACCTGTATACCTTAACGATCTATTTGGACATTAAATAAAAAAGGAAGTTGAGTTGAAAAGTAACTTGATTGAAAAAGGAAGGTAAATAAAAAAAAATGGAAGTTGGAGAAAATTAAAAATGGAAGTTCATTCTAGAAACCACTATACCTTAACGATCTCTTTGACAATTAAATAAAAAAGAAAGTTGAATAGAAAAATGACTTGAATAAAAATGGAAGTCGAATAAAAATAAAAATGGAAGTTGCATAAAATTAAAAAAGGAAGTTCATTCAAGATACCACTATACCTTAACGATCTATTTGAAAATTAAATAAGAAAGGAAGTTTAATAGAAAAGTAAATTGAATAAAAATGGAAGTTGAATAAAAACAAAAATGGAAGTTGCAGAAAATTAAAAATGGAAGTTCAATCCAGAAACAACTATACCTTAACGATCTATTTGGAAATTAAATAAAAAAGGAAGTTGAGTAAAAAAGAAACTTGAGTAAAAAAGGAAGTTAAATAAAAATAAAAATGGAAGTTGCAGAAAATTAAAAATGGAAGTTCATTCAAGAAACCGCTATATCTTAACGATCTATCAGGAAATTAAATAAAAAAGGAATTTGAATAGAAAAATAACTTGAATAAAAATATAAGTTGAATAAAAATAAAAATGGAAGTTGCATAAAATTAAAAATGGAAGTTCATTAAAGAAACCACAATACCTTAACGATCTATTTGGAAATTAAATAAAAAAGGAACTTTAATAGAAAAGAAAAATGAATAAAAATGGAAGTTGAATAAAAATAAAAATGAAAGTTGTATAAAATTAAAAATGTAAGTTCAATCCAGAAACCATTATACCTTAACAATCTATTCGGAAATTAAATAAAAAAGGAAGTTGAATAGAAAAGATGCTTGAATAAAAAAAGAAGTTGAATAGAAATAAAAATGGAAGTTGCAGAAAATAAAAATTAGAAGTTCAGTCAAGAAACCACTATACATTAAAGATATATTTGAAAATTAAATAAAAAAGGAAGTTTAATAGAAAAGTAAATTGAATAGAAATGGAAGTTGAATAAAAATAAAAATGGAAGTTCAATATAGAAACCACTATACCTTGACGATCTATTTGGAAATTAAATAAAAAAGGAAGTTGAGTAGAAAAAAAACTTGAATAAAAAAGGAAGTTAAATAAAAATAAAAATGGAAGTTGCAGAAAATTAAAAATGGAAGTGCATTCAAGAAACCACTCTCTTAACGATCTATCAGGAAATTAAATAAAAAAGGAAGTTGAATAGAAAAATAATTTGAATAAAAATGTAAGTTGAATAAAAATAAAAATGAAAGTTTCATAAAATTAAAAATGGAAGTTCATTAAAGAAACCACTATACCTTAACGATCTATTTGGAAATTAAATAAAAAAGGAACTTTAATAGAAAAGAAAAATGAATAAAAATGGAAGTTGAATAAAAATAAAAATGAAAGTTGTAGAAAATTAAAAATGTACGTTCAATCCAGAAACCATTATACCTTAACAATCTATTTGGAAATTAAATAAAAAACGAAGTTGAATAGAAAAGAAGCTTGAATAAAAAAAGAAGTTGAATAGAAATAAAAATGGAAGTTGCAGAAAATTAAAATTGGAAGTTCAGTCAAGAAATCACTATACCTTAACCATATATTTGAAAATTAAATAAAAAAGGAAGTTTAATAGAAAAGTAAATGGAATAGAAATGGAAGTTGAATAAAAATAAAAATGGAAGTTCAATCCAGAAACCACTATACCTTTACGATCTATTTGGAAATTAAATAAAAAAGGAAGTTGAGTAGAAAAAAAACTTGAATAAAAAAGGAAGTTAAATAAAAATATAAACGGAAGTTGCAGAAAATTAAAAATGGAAGTTCATTAAAGAAACCACTATACCTTAACCATCTATTTGGAAATGAAATAAAAAAGGAAGTTGAATAGAAAAATAACTTGAATAAAAATGGAAGCCGAATAAAAATAAAAATGGAAGTTCCATAAAATTAAAAATGGAAGTTCCTTAAAGAAATCACTATACCTTAACGATCTATTTGGAAATTAAATAAAAAATGAAGTTTAATAGAAAAGTAAATTGAATAAAAATGGAAGCTGAATAAAAATAAAAATGGAAGTTGCAGAAAATTAAAAATGGAAGTTCAATCCAGAAACCAGTATACCTTAACAATCTATTTGGAAATTAAATAAAAAAGGTAGTTGAGTAGAAAAGAAACTTGATTGAAAAAGGAAGTTAAATAAAAATAAAATTGGAAGTTGCAGAAAATTGAAAATGAAAGTTCTTTCAAGAAACCACTATACCTTAACGATCTATTTGGAAATTAAATAAAAAAGAAAATTGAATAGAAAAATGACTTGAATAAAAACGGAAGTCGAATAAAAATAAAAATGGAAGTTACATAAAATTAAAATTGGAAGTTCATTCAAGATACCACTATACCTTAACGATCTATTTGGAAATTAAATAAAAAAGGAAGTTTAATAGAAAACTAAATTGAATAAAAATGGAAGTTGAGTAAAAATAAAAATGAAAGTTGCAGAAGATTAAAAATGGACGTTCAGTCAAGAAACCACTATACCTTAACGATCTATTAGGAAATTAAATAAAAAAGGAAGTTGAATAGAAAAATAACTTGAATAAAAATGGAAGTTGAATAAAAATAAATATGGAAGATGCATAAAATTAAAAATGGAAGTTCATTAAAAAAACCACTACAGCTTAACGATCTATTTGGAAATTAAATAAAAAAGGAAGTTTAATAGAAAAGAAAATTGAATAAAAATGGAAGTTGAATAAAAATAAAAATGAAAGTTGTATATAATTAAAAATGTAAGTTCAATCCAGAAACCATTATACCTTAACAATCTATTCGGAAATTAAATAAAAAAGGAAGTTGAATAGAAAAGATGCTTGAATAAAAAAAGAAGTTGAATAGAAATAAAAATGGAAGTTGCAGAAAATAAAAATTAGAAGTTCAGTCAAGAAACCACTATACGTTAAAGATATATTTGAAAATTAAATAAAAAAGGAAGTTTAATAGAAAAGTAAATTAAATAGAAATGGAAGTTGAATAAAAATAAAAATGGAAGTTCAATATAGAAACCACTATACCTTGACGATCTATTTGGAAATTAAATAAAAAAGGAAGTTGAGTAGAAAAAAAACATGAATAAAAAAGGAAGTTAAATAAAAATAAAAATGGAAGTTGCAGAAAATTAAAAATGGAAGTGCATTCAAGAAACCACTATCTCTTAACGATCTATCAGGAAATTAAATAAAAAAGGAAGTTGAGTAGAAAAATAATTTGAATAAAAATGTAAGTTGAATAAAAATAAAAATGAAAGTTTCATTAAATTAAAAATGGAAGTTCATTAAAGAAACCACTATACCTTAACGATCTATTTGGAAATTAAATAAAAAAGGAACTTTAATAGAAAAGAAAAATGAATAAAAATGGAAGTTGAATAAAAATAAAAATGAAAGTTGTAGAAAATTAAAAATGTACGTTCAATCCAGAAACCATTATACCTTAACAATCTATTTGGAAATTAAATAAAAAACGAAGTTGAATAGAAAAGAAGCTTGAATAAAAAAAGAAGTTGAATAGAAATAAAAATGGAAGTTGCAGAAAATTAAAATTGGAAGTTCAGTCAAGAAATCACTATACCTTAACGATATATTTGAAAATTAAATAAAAAAGGAAGTTTAATAGAAAAGTAAATGGAATAGAAATGGAAGTTGAATAAAAATAAAAATGGAAGTTCAATCCAGAAACCACTATACCTTTACGATCTATTTGGAAATTAAATAAAAAAGGAAGTTGAGTAGAAAAAAAACTTGAATAAAAAAGGAAGTTAAATAAAAATATAAACGGAAGTTGCAGAAAATTAAAAATGGAAGTTCATTAAAGAAACCACTATACCTTAACCATCTATTTGGAAATGAAATAAAAAAGGAAGTTGAATAGAAAAATAACTTGAATAAAAATGGAAGCCGAATAAAAATAAAAATGGAAGTTCCATAAAATTAAAAATGGAAGTTCCTTAAAGAAACCACTATACCTTAACGATCTATTTGGAAATTAAATAAAAAATGAAGTTTAATAGAAAAGTAAATTGAATAAAAATGGAAGCTGAATAAAAATAAAAATGGAAGTTGCAGAAAATTAAAAATGGAAGTTCAATCCAGAAACCAGTATACCTTAACAATCTATTTGGAAATTAAATAAAAAAGGTAGTTGAGTAGAAAAGAAACTTGATTGAAAAAGGAAGTTAAATAAAAATAAAATTGGAAGTTGCAGAAAATTGAAAATGAAAGTTCTTTGAAGAAACCACTATACCTTAACGATCTATTTGGAAATTAAATAAAAAAGAAAATTGAATAGAAAAATGACTTGAATAAAAACGGAAGTCGAATAAAAATAAAAATGGAAGTTACATAAAATTAAAATTGGAAGTTCATTCAAGATACCACTATACCTTAACGATCTATTTGGAAATTAAATAAAAAAGGAAGTTTAATAGAAAAGTAAACTGAATAAAAATGGAAGTTGAGTAAAAATAAAAATGAAAGTTGCAGAAAATTAAAAATGGACGTTCAGTCAAGAAACCACTATACCTTAACGATCTATTAGGAAATTAAATAAAAAAGGAAGTTGAATAGAAAAATAACTTGAATAAAAATGGAAGTTGAATAAAAATAAATATGGAAGATGCATAAAATTAAAAATGGAAGTTCATTAAAAAAACCACTACAGCTTAACGATCTATTTGGAAATTAAATAAAAAAGGAAGTTTAATAGAAAAGAAAATTGAATAAAAATGGAAGTTGAATAAAAATAAAAATTAAAGTTGCATAAAATTGAAAATGTAAGTTCAATGAAGAAACCATTATCCCTTAACGATCTATTTGGAAATTAAATAAAAAAAGAAGTTGAATAGAAAAGAAGCTTGAATAAAAAAATAAGTTGAATAGAAATAAAAATGGAAGTTGCAGAAAATTAAAATTGGAAGTTCATTCGAGAAACCACTATACCTTAACGATATATTGGGAAATTAAATAAAAAAGGAAGTTTAATAGAAAAGTAAATTGAATGAAAATGTAAGTTGAATAAAAATAAAAATGGAAGTTCAATCTAGAAACCACTATACCTTGACGATCTATTTGGAAATTAAATAAAAAAGGAAGTTGAGTAGAAAAAAAGCTTGAATAAAAAAGGAAGTTAAATAAAAATAAAAATGGAAGTTGCAGAAAATTAAAAATGGAAGTTCATTCAACAAACCACTATACCTTAACCATCTATTTGGAAATTAAATAAAAAAGGAAGTTGAATAGGAAAATAGCTTGAATAAAAATGGATGCTGAATAAAAATAAAAATGAAAGTTCCATAAAATTAAAAATAGAAGTTTATTAAAGAAACCACTATACCTTAACGGTCTATTTGGAAATTAAATAAAAAAGGAAGTTTAATAGAAAAGTAAATTGCATAAAAATGGAAGTTGAATAAAAATAAAAATGGAAGTTGCAGAAAATTAAAAATAAAAGTTCAATCTAGAAACCAGTATACCTTAACGATCTATTTGGAAACTAAATAAAAAAGGAAGTTGAGTAGAAAAGAAACTTGATTGAAAAAAGAAGTTAAATAAAAATAAAAATGGAAGTTGCAGAAAATTAAAAATGGAAGTTCATTTAAGAAACCACTATACCTTAACGATCTATTTGGAAATTAAATAAAAAGAAAGTTGAATAGAAAAATGACTTGAATAAAAATGGAAGTCGAATAAAAATAAAAATGGAAGTTGCATAAAATTAAAAATGGAAGTTCATTCAAGATACCACTATACCTTCACGATCTATTTGGAAATTAGATAAAAAAGGAAGTTTAATAGAAAAGTAAATTGAATAAAAATGGAAGTTGAATAAAAATAAAAATGGAAGTTGCAGAAAATTGAAAATGGAAGTTCAATCTAGAAACCAGTATACCTTAACGATCTATTTGGAAATTACATAAAAAAGGAAGTTGAGTAGAAAAGAAACTTAAATAAAAAAGGAAGTTAAATAAAAATAAAAATGGAACTTGCAGAAATTAAAAATGGAAGTTCATTCAAGAAACCACTATACCTTAACGATCTATTTGGAAATTAAATAAAAAAGGAAGTTGAATAGAAAAATAACTTGAATAAAAATGGAAGTTGAATAAAAATAAAAATGGAAGTTCCATAAAATTAAAAATGGAAGTTCATTAAAGAAATGACTATACCTTAACGATCTATTTGGAAATTAAATAAAAAAGGAAGTTTAATAGAAAAGTAAATTGAATAAAAATGGAAGTTGAATAAAAACAAAAGTGAAAGTTGCATAAAATTAAAAATGGAAGTTCAATCCAGAAACCAGTGTAACTTAATGATCTTTTTGGAAATAAAATATGAAAGGAAGTTGAATAGAAAAGAAACTTGAATAAAAAAAGAAGTTGAATAGAAATAAAAATGGAATTTGCAGAAAATTAAAAATGGAAGTTCAATTCAGAAACCAGTGTACCTTAACGATCTTTTTGGAAATAAAATAAGAAAGGAAGTTGAAAAGAAAAGAAACTTGAATAAAAAAAGTAGTTGAATAGAAATAAAAATGGAATTTGCAGAAAATTAAAAATGGAAGTTCATTCAAGAAACCACTATACCTTAACGATCTATTTGAAAATTAAATAAAAAAGGAAGTTTAATAGAAAAGTAAATTGAATAAAAATGGAAGTTGAATAAAAATAAAAGTGAAAGTTGCATAAAATTAAAAATGGAAGTTCAATCCAGAAACCTGTGTACCTTAACAATCTTTTTCGATATTAAAGAAGAAAGGAAGTTGAATAGAAAAGAAACTTGAATAAAAAAAGAAGTTGAATAGAAATAAAAATGGAAGTTGCAGAAAATTAAAAATGGAAGTTCATTCAAGAAACCACTATACCTTAACGATCTATTTGGAAATTAAATAAGAAAGGAAGTTGAATAGAAATAAAAATGAAAGTTGCAGAAAATTAAAAATGGAAGTTTATTCAAGAAACCACTATACCTTAACGATCTATTTGGAAATTAAATAAAAAATGAAGTTGAATAGAAAAATAACTTGAATAAAAATGGAAGTTGAATAAAAATAAAAATGGAAGTTGCAGAAAATTAAAAATGGAAGTTCATTGAAGAAACCACTATACCTTAACGATCTATTTGGAAATTAAATAAAAAGAAAGTTGAATAGAAAAATGACTTGAATAAAAATGGAAGTCGAATAAAAATAAAAATGGAAGTTGCATAAAACTAAAAATGGAAATTCATTCAAGATACCACTATACTTTCACGATCTATTTGGAAATTAAATAAAACAGAAAGTTTAATAGAAAAGGAAATTGAATAAAATTGGAAGTTGAATAAAAATAAAAATGGAAGTTGCAGAAAATTAAAAATGGAAGTTCATTCAAGAAACCAATATACCTTAACGATCTATTTGGAAATTAAATAAAAAAGGAAGTTTAATAGAAAAGTAAATTCAATAAAAATGAAAGTTGAATAAAAATAAAAATGGAAGTTGCAGAAATTTAAAAATGGAAATTCAATCCAGAAACCACTATACCTTAACGATCTATTTGGAAATTACATAAAAAAGGAAGTTAAATAAAAATAAAAATGGAAGTTGCAGAAATGTAAAAATAGAAGTTCATTAAAGAAACCACTATACCTTAACGATCTATTTGGAAATTAATTAAAAAAAAAATTGAATAGAAAAATGACTTGAATAAAAATGGAAGTCGAATAAAAATAAAAATGGAAGTTGCATAAAATTAAAAATGGAAATTCATTCAAGATACCACTATACCTTCACGATTTATTTGGAAATTAAATAAAAAAAGGAAGTTTAATAGAAAAGGAAATTGAATAAAGATGGAAGTTGAATAAAAGTAAAAATGGAAGTTGTAGAAAATTAAAAATGGAAGTTCATTCAAGAAACAAATATACCTTAACGATCTATTTGGAAATTAAATAAAAAAGGAAGTTTAATAGAAAAGTAAATTGAATAAAAATGGAAGTTGAATAAAAATAAAAATGGAAGTTGCAGAAAATTGAAAATGGAAGTTCAATCCAGAAACCAGTATACCTTAACGATCTATTTGGAAATTACATAAAAAAGGAAGTTGAGTAGAAAAGAAACTTTAATAAAAAAGGAAGTTAAATAAAAATAAAAATGGAAGTTTATTAAAGAAACGACTATACCTTAACGATCGATTTGGAAATTAAATAAAAAATGAAGTTTAATAGAAAAATAAATTGAATAAAAATGGAAATTGAATAAAAATAAAAGTGAAAGTTGCATAAAATTAAAAATGGATGTTCAATCCAGAAACCAGTGTACCTTAACGATCTTTTTGGAAATTAAATAAGAAAGGAAGTTGAATAGAAAAGAAACTTGAATAAAAAAAGAAGTTGAACAGAAATAAAAATGAAATTTGCAGAAAATTAAAAATGGAAGTTCATTCAAGAAACCACTATACCTTAACGATCTATTTGGAAATTAAATAAAAAAGGAAGTTGAATAGAAAAATAACTTGAATAAAAATGGAAGCTGTAACGCCCTCAAAATAACAACATTTAATCCCATCAATGGAGACATGCATTGATATATAAAAGTTCCACATTCTTCCATTTATCAGAGTTTCATTACAAAAAATATTACATGTTAACGACAAAGCAAGTTCCCTAAAGGTTTACAGCTTTCTAAGTTAACACTTGGTTGCAACAAAAGAGTACTAACTCAATTACACATTAAGCCCTTGGCTTGAATTTACACGTAATACATCAAAAGTAAGACAACAAAAGTGTGTCCGCCTCTAGCCTCCCAAGCTACGTCCTTGGAGGTGGCATGCTACCTGTACCTGAAAATGATATTCCCATATAGGGTGAGCCACAGCCCAGTAGAAGCATACTAAACCAAATATGAACGATGACTAAAAGATTAGCAGTTGATAGATGGCCAACACAAATACTTTCCCTTATCACACTTTACGGTTTCATGACATACAAGTCCATATTACATTCCATTTTCCCATTCCTTTCAATTCTCAATTTACAACCATGGCTCAGAACCTGGCCAAACATCTCGTATGAGACCGTAACTCATATCAAACACTTCCCATTTCATAATAGATAAGCATACTAGCTATATCACACAACAACAGATAAGCATACAAGCTATATCATCACTTCCACAGATATGCATATGAGCACTATCACACTTCCAATGACAAGCATATAAGCTCTGTCAACACATTACTAGATAAGCATATGAGCTCTATCTACGGAGTCCATCCCCTATCTCCTCCCAACACATCCGGTTTAGAGGTTCATCCCCTATCTTCCCCTAAACCGTGGAGTACATCCCCTATCTTCTCCAACACAACACAATGCATATAAACAACAATTATACACATCATCACACAATACATAAATTTAATGTATTCTTTCAATCGTCAATCTCAATGACACATTCCAGTGATTAGTTTCAATTTGCCTAATCATCATGCATTGTCTACAACAATCACGACTATCCTCCACCGATAGCCCAAAGCAGTTATTTCTATACAGAAAATAAATGCAACAATGGATATATAATCAACATTCTAATTAGGTGAGTGATAAATAATCCAACTACACCCTTTTATCCCATAACTTCCCAAATCAATTCTTCATTTCTCATAATTAATTATACAAATTAATTAACCAATGTAATTAGGGCATTTTCCATAATTTACATTACAACCCTTAGGTTCCATTTTCATTAATGTTTCAACATTAATTCCACTTTCCCATGCCAAACATGCATTTAGGTCTTATATAAATAAAAACCCCAACTTTTGTAAAATTTACACAAAGGCCCCAAACTTTCACAAAATTACCAAACCTTCCCCAACATCTCAAAATACTAAAATTTAAAGACAAAGCTCATAGTAAGGAGTAGGTTATCCCTACCTCAAAGAATGACTCCCAACCAAGAAGGTGAAGAAAACGAAAATGCTCCAAACCACGAACTTTTCGGATCAAAAGATAGCCCTCGACGACCAACAACTTTTTTGTAAAGGCCAAAGGTGAGGAAATCACTCCTACTAGATCAATACCTAGAGAGAAGGTAGAGCTCTAGAGTGAGGAGCTCAACAATGGTGTTTTTGGAAAAGTAAGAGAGAGAAGAGAAGTGGAAAAAGTGATTTGAAAAGTCAAAACACGGAGCTTTAACCCAGTCGCCCCGCTCGAGGGTCAAACGCCCCGCTCGAGCGTCACACACAGACTCCCGCTCGAGCGTCAACAATCCCGCTCGAGCGGCGGATGCACACTCCCAGAACTTTTACAGAACTAGGTCTCCGCTCGAGCGTCACACACAGCATCCCGCTCGAGCGTCAAAACTCCCGCTCGAGCGTACAACACTGCAGAGGAGATACTGGAAGATGGAAAACTACGCTCGAGCGTCGAAAACCCCGCTTGAGCGGACAGACAACAACGAAGGGCCCGCTCGAGCGTGAAGGCCAAAATCTGGGCAACTACTCTTGGTTTCCAAGTTCAACCAACCTGTTACAAACCTGCCCAACACATCCTATAACTCAAATACAAAGTAAGAAAGGATGTACACAAGGTAATAATCAACTACTATCATCCACGGACACATGTCCGGATCACTGTACAACAAGGGTAAACCCGAGATCGCTATAACCTCCCCCCTTTAAAGAATTTCGTCCCCGAAATTAAACACAAGTTTTCAAAAACAGGTTTTCTCCATTTTCAATAATATTATAACATAATATTAAACAACCTGGCCCATTACCGGTCAATTCCTTCTCTTTTCAAGAGGCATTTCACAACATAATTTACAAGTGCATTATTATCATGCAATTTCCTTCCATTTCCAACTATTTTCAATATGCATGGTTCACAGTTCATATCATAATCAATATACATGATATAACTCCAATTCTACAATATAGCCAACATATGCAATATCATAATCAACTCCCATATCAGGGTAAGTTCTACAACATACTTCCATTAAACCAAAACATTACCAATGTTTTACAACTTAAGACATATTTAAAGCTCTTAAGTCCAACAATATTACAGAATTTCATTACAAAATTACTCATCAATAAACAAGTCCGGATATTTCTCGCGGACCTCCAACTCACGTTCTCGAGTGGCTTCCTCCACTCCGTGATGTTTCCACAAAACCTTAACCAAAGGGATGGTCTTGCCACGCAGGACGTGATCCCGCCTATCCAAGACCCGAACTGGTCTCTCCTCATACGAGGCATCCTCATCTACCTCTAAGTCGGTCCAATCTAACACATGCGATGGATCCGGCTCATACTTCTGAAGCATACTCACATGAAACACATCATGCACTCCAGACAACTGCGGCGGTAAGGCTAACCGATAAGCAACCTCGCCAATCCTCTCAAGGATCTCAAAAGGCCCAATGAACCGAGGGGATAACTTCCCGCTCTTCCCAAACCTCATCAAGCCTCGCCTAGGTGATATCTTCAGAAAGACATGATCACCTATATCAAACGCCAAAGGCCTCCTCCTACGGTCAGCATAACTCTTTTGGCGACTCTGGGCTGTAACAAGCCTCCTACGGATAAGCTCAACTTTCTCCGTCGTCTCCCTAACCAACTTCGGACCCAACAAGGGTGCATCACCCACCTCGGCCTAACACACTGGAGATTTACACGATTGGCCATACAAGGCCTCAAACGGTGCCATACCGATACTAGACTGAAAGCTGTTGTTGTAGGCAAACTCCACCAATGGTAAGTGCCTCTCCCACTTTCCCACTAAAGTCAAGGACACAACCCCAAAGCATATCCTCAAGGATCTGAATAGTACGCTCGGACTGCCCGTCAGTCTGAGGGTGATAAGCCGTACTAAAAGTCAACTTAGTGCCCAATGCACTCTGCAAACTCTGCCACAATCTAGCAGTAAAACGAGGATCTCTATCTGAGACGATCGTCACTAGAACCCCGTGCAATCTCACTATGTCCCGAATATACAAGTCGGCAAGATGATCTACCGAATCTCCCACGCGCATAGGAATGAAGTGCGCCGACTTAGTCAACCGGTCTACAACCACCCAAATGGCATCACTACCCCGCTGAGTCCTCGAAAGACCAACAACGAAGTCCATAGTGACATGCTCCCACTTCCACTCGGCAATAGGCAAGGGTTGCAACAAACCCGCTGGCCTCTGATGCTCGGCCTTCACTTGCTGGCAAGTAAGGCACTTCGATACGAAAACAGCCACATCTCTCTTCATACCCCGCCACCAAAACTGGCGACCCAAATCCCGGTACATCTTAGTGCCTCCCGGATGCACCGCAAGGCACGAATGGTGGAACTCTCAGAGTACTTCCTCTCGGCAAGACTCCGGCACAAATAAACGGTCTCGGTATCTCACACTCAGGTCGGGATACACCGTCAAACCCTTCTCAACTTTCCCACTGGAGATCTTCTCTCGGAGGGATTCTACCTCAAGGTCACCTCTCTGTGCCTCTAACACTCGTGTCACAAGCGTAGGCTGCGCAACTACAGAAAACAAGGCCGCAGCCTCAACAGATTCGCCCAGATGCAAATCAAACTCGCCAAGTACACCCAACATCTCCCATTCCCAGATGGCTATACAAGCTACATCACTAATGGATTTCCTACTAAGGGCATCGGCCACAACATTGGCCTTCCCCGGGTGATAATGTAACTCAAAATCGTAGTCCTCAATGAACTCCATCCATCTCCTCTGCCTCAGATTCAAGTCTCTCTGTGTAAACAGATACTTCAAACTCTTATGGTCCGAGAATACCTCGAACCTCTCACCATAAAGGTAGTGCCTCCAGATTTTCAAGGCAAAGATCACTGCTGCTAACTCTAGGTCGTGCGTAGGGTAATTCTTCTCGTGAATTTTCAACTGACGTGAGCCATAAGCTACCACTTTCCCCTCTTGCATCAACACACAGCCCAAACCCTCTCGAGAGGCATCACAATAAACCGTGTAACCCAACCCTCTCTCCGGAATAATCAAAACCAGAGCGGTGGTCAACCTAACCTTCAACTCTTGGAATGACTTTTCACAAGTCTCACTCCATACAAACTTGATCCTTTTCCGCGTCAATCTAGTCAAAGGCGAAGCTAGCCTAGAAAAATCCTTCACAAACCAACGGTAATACCCAGCTAATCCCAGAAAACTGCAAATCTCAAACACACTCTTAGGCTGTGCCCAATCTTGCACTGCCTCAACCTTGGACGTATCAACAGACACCCCTTCCCTGGATACCACATGGCCTAAGAATTTCACCTCTCCTAGCCAGAACTCACACTTCCCAAACTTGGCATACAGCCTATGAGCTCTAAGTAACTCAAGCACCACTCTCAAGTGTGCCTCGTGCTCCTCCTCTGAAGGCGAATAAACAAGAATGTCGTCCACGAAAACGACTACAAATCGATCCAAGAATTCCCGGAAGATCCGGTTCATCAAGTCCATAAAGACTGCCGGTGCATTGGTAAGCCCGAATGGCATCACCAGAAACTCATAATGGCCATACCGTGTACGGAATGCCGTCTTAGGAATATCCTCCTCCCTGACCCTCAACTGGTGGTAACCCGATCTCAATTCTATCTTAGAGAAACAACGGGAACCCTTCAACTGGTCAAACAGATCATCTATACGGGGCATAGGGTACTTATTCTTGACCGTAGCCCGATTCAACTTCCGGTAGTCTATACACAATCTCAAGGCACCATCTTTCTTTTTAGCAAAGAGGGTCGGTGCTCCCCACGGTGAAACACTAGGGCGAACAAAACCCTTATCTAGCAATTCCTGGAGCTGAACTTTCAACTCAAACAACTCTGCTGGAGCAAAACGGTAAGGTGCCATAGAAATCGGCGCCGTGCCAGGCACTAGATCAATAGAGAACTCTATCTCTCGGTGAGGTGGCAAACTAACAAGGTCCTCGGGAAAGACATCCGAATACTCACAAACCACCCTTGGCAACACAACATGGGTCTCATCACACTCACCACTCTCAAAGCTAGCAAGTAGACCACTAAGCTCACTTCGCCCTCGCGAATCATACCTTGGTGGCAAAACACTACCAACCCGGTCTCCCAAGAAATGGAACCACTCCCCGCTCAAGGTACATAACGTGACCCTCTGGCGGTAGCAATCGATAACAGCCCGGTATGACGATAGTCAGTCCATACCCAAAATAACATCAAAGCCCTTCATGGGCATGACCACAAATGGAAAAGGAAGCCTATGGTCGGCGACCTCTATATCACAGCCTCTAACACCCTGTTTTAGGATCAACTCACCACCAAGAGGTGACACTACACAAATAGGAGATGCTAACTGTGCCAACTCCAATTCCAAAACAGATGCAAATGCAGCATATACAAAAGAATGAGATGCACCCGTGTCAATCAACACGCTAGCAACCGAGTTGCAAAACAGAAAAGTACCTCTCACTACTGATGGAGCCGGTACTAAATCTTGCGCGGTAACAGCATACACGCGCCCTGTAGGCCCCTGATCCACCTGCTCACCTCTAGGAGCAAAAGACTGCTGCACCGACTGGGATGACGAAGCTCCCGGATTGGCCCTCGAGGCCTGCACAGACTGAGTTGGCTGAAAACCCTGCATCTGCCTAGAACCAGACGCTCCTGAAGTAGCACTCAACTGCGGGCAATACCTCTTCAGGTGCCCAGGCTGACCACACTGATAGCAAGACAAATGCTGGCCCCTACCCTGACTCTGGCTCTGAGGTCTAGCTGAAGAAGAAGCAGCTCGCTGACCCCCTCCCTTCTGCGGGCAAACTGAAGACTTGTGACCCAGCTGGCCACACGCAAAACAAGTCAGGCCTCCCTGACTACCTCTCCCCGAACCTGCACTCGGCACCGGAAAGGTCGATCTAGCAACTCCACCCTGCGACTGCTGAGGGTTAGAACCCCTCTGCCTCCTGCCATTACCCTGGCCATCTTGGCTCCTCTTGGAGCCTCTCTGCCCCTCATCCTCCTCCTGCATCATGAGCTCCATATGAGCTGCAGCATCCACTAAGTGTCTATACTCTCGGATGTAAGACCCACCAACTCTCAACTTGAGGCCCCGCCTCAACTTCCGCTCAAACTCATAGCAACGGCGTTCCTCGGACGCCACCAACTCAGGTGCAAACCTGGACAAACTAGTGAAGTGGCCTCGAACTCTGCCACAGACATACCCTACTGATTAAGCCGGCTAAACTGATCCCTCAGCTTCTCCCTAGCCACTGCAGATAAGAACCTCTCCTGGAAAGCATTTACAAACGCCTCCCATGTACCACCAACACGAGCCTTCTCGTACTTCCACCATTGACCCGCATCTCCCTTCAGCTGGAAGGATGCCAAGGTCACTTTCAGTGCCCCGTCCTCGATGCCAAGCATCTCGAACGTCTTACTCATCTGTTCTAACCACTCGTTAGCCTTCAGTGGTTCCTTTGGATCCCCAACAAACTCATCCGGGTTAGACCAGAAGAACTCCCTCTTCAAGAAAGAAGGCCCTGCCTCAGCTGCCTGATTCCCTGCTCTGAGAATACCCAAAGCCCCTACTATCTCTCGTGCCAAGGCACTCATAGCCTGCTGGCCCGCTGGTTCGACCACGTTGGCCTGACCAACTCCCTCCTACACTGCCGGAATATCATCCGGTAAAGGTATTTCCTGCCTCGCAGGTCTACCACGCCTAGCACCTCTTCCTCGTCCTGACATCCTAATAAAGGTAGTACAGAACGTTAGCACATTCACAAATGTGCCAAAACCAAACACTCACGTCCTAGTGCATGGACAACAGTAATTCATTCCACGTAAGCACATAAACACATAAGCACTTACGAATTTCATTTCTGGATAATGATAGTCCCGAGGCGTTACCAGAGTTCCGGTTAGAAACAGCATTGATCAAGTGCCTTTGCAACAAGACTCCCAGAAACCCAAGGGTCCAATCAACATCCTAGCAACTACATTCCATACCCACATAGTCACATAAGCATGTTATCAATTAAGCACATAGCATATGACACTACATCTAAGTCTCTATCAAGCGAGACAAACCCATTGTGATCCTACTCACTTCCCACGTACCCAAAGTATTCGAACCCGGTAGGCTTTGATACCAAGTTGTAACGCCCTCAAAATAACAACATTTAAACCCATCAATAGAGACATGCATTGATATATAAAAGTTCCACATTCTTCAATTTATCAGAGTTTCATTACAAAAAGTATTACATGTTAACGACAAAAGCAAGTGCCCAAAAGGCTTACAGCTTTCTAAGTTAACACTTGGTTACAACAAAAGAGTACTAACTCAATTACACATTAAGCCCTTGGCTTGAATTTACACGTAATACATCAAAAGTAAGACAACAAAAGTGTGTCCG
The DNA here is from genome assembly GCF_055761805.1 of Camellia sinensis. Taxonomy (NCBI): domain Eukaryota; kingdom Viridiplantae; phylum Streptophyta; class Magnoliopsida; order Ericales; family Theaceae; genus Camellia; species Camellia sinensis. The sequence continues at coordinate 5,874,915 of NC_138962.1, read as the reverse complement.
CCTCTAGCCTCCCAAGCTACGTCCTTGGAGGTGGCATGCTACCTGTACCTGAAAATGATATTCCCATATAGGGTGAGCCATAGCCCAGTAGAAGCATACTAAACCAAATATGAACGATGACTAAAAGATTAGCAGTTGATAGATGGCCAACACAAATACTTTCCCTTATCACACTTTACAGTTTCATGACATACAAGTCCATATTACATTCCATTTTCCAATTCCTTTCAATTCTCAATTTACAACCATGGCTCAGAACCTGGCCAAACATCTCGTATGAGACCGTAACTCATATCAAACACTTCCCATTTCATAATAGATAAGCATACTAGCTATATCACACAACAACAGATAAGCATACAAGCTATATCATCACTTCCACAGATATGCATATAAGCACTATCACACTTCCAATGACAAGCATATGAGCTCTGTCAACACATTACTAGATAAGCATATGAGCTCTATCTACGGAGTCCATCCCCTATCTCCTCCCAACACATCCGGTTTAGAGGTCCATCCCCTATCTTCCCCTAAACCGTGGAGTACATCCCCTATCTCCTCCAACACAACACAATGCATATAAACAAAAATTATACACATCATCACACAATACATAAATTTAATGTATTCTTTCAATCGTCAATCTCAATGACACATTCCAGTGATTAGTTTCAATTTGCCTAATCATCATGCATTGTCTACAACAATCACGACTATCCTCCACCGATAGCCCAAAGCAGTTATTTCTATACAGAAAATAAATGCAACAATGGATATATAATCAACATTCTAATTAGGTGAGTGATAAATAATCCAACTACACCCTTTTATCCCATAACTTCCCAAATCAATTCCTCATTTCTCATAATTAATTATACAAATTAATTAACCAATGTAATTAGGGCATTTTCCATAATTTACATTACAACCCTTAGGTTCCATTTTCATTAATGTTTCAACATTAATTCCACTTTCCCATGCCAAACATGCATTTAGGTCTTATATAAATAAAAACCGCAACTTTTGTAAAATTTACACAAAGGCCCCAAACTTTCACAAAATTACCAAACCTTCCCCAACATCTCAAAATACTAAAATTTAAAGACAAAGCTCATAGTAAGGAGTAGGTTATCCCTACCTCAAAGAATGACTCCCAACCAAGAAGGTGAAGAAAACGAAAATGCTCCAAACCACGAACTTTTCGGATCAAAAGATAGCCCTCGACGATCAACAACTTTTTTGTAAAGGCCAAAGGTGAGGAAATCACTCCTACTATATCAATACCAAGAGAGAAGGTAGAGCTCTAGAGTGAGGAGCTCAACAATGGCGTTTTTGGAAAAGTAAGAGAGAGAAGAGAAGTGGAAAAAGTGATTTGAAAAGTCAAAACACGGAGCTTTAACCCAATCGCCCCGCTCGAGGGTCAAACGCCCCGCTCGAGCGTCACACACAGACTCCCGCTCGAGCGTCAACAATCCCGCTCGAGCAACGGATGCACACTCCCAGAACTTTTACAGAACTAGGTCTCTGCTCGAGCGTCAACTCTCCCGCTCGAGCGTCACACACAGCATCCCGCTCGAGCGTCAAAGCTCCCGCTCGAGCGTACAACACTGCAGAGGAGATACTGGAAGATGGAAAACTACGCTCGAGCGTCGAAAACCCCGCTCAAGCGGACAGACAACAACGAAGGGCCCCCTCGAGCGTCAAAATCCCCGCTCGAGCGTGAAGGCCAAAATCTGGGCAACTACTCTTGGTTTCCAAGTTCAACCAACCTGTTACAAACCTGCCCAACACATCCTATAACTCAAATACAAAGTAAGAAAGGATGTACACAAGGTAATAATCAACTACTATCATCCACGGACACATGTCCGGATCACTGTACAACAAGGGTAAACCCGGGATCGCAATAGAAGCTGAATAAAAATAAAAATGGAAGTTCCGTAAAATTAAAAATGAAAGTTCATTAAAGAAACCACCATACCTTAACGATCTATTTGGAAATTAAATAAAAAAGGAAGTTTAATAGAAAAGTAAATTGAATAAAAATGGAAGTCGAATAAAAATAAAAGTGAAAATCGCATTCAATCCAGAAACCAGTGTACCTTAACGATCTTTTTGGAAATTAAATAAGAAAGGAAGTTGAAGAGAAAAGAAACTTGAATAAAAAAAGAAGTTGAATAGAAATAAAAATGGAAGTTCATTCAAGAAACCACTATACCTTAACGATCTATTTAGAAATTAAATAAAAATTGAAGTTGAATAGAAAAATAACTTGAATAAAAATGGAAGTTGAATAAAAATAAAAATGGAAGTTGCAGAAAATTAAAAATGGAAGTTCATTCAAGAAACCACTATACCTTAACGATCTATTTGGAAATTAAATAAAAAATGAAGTTTAATAGAAAAGTAAATTGAATAAAAATTGAAGTGGAATAAAAATAAAAATGAAAGTTGTAGAAAATTAAAAATGGAAGTTCATTCAAGAAACCACTATACCTTAACGGTCTATTAGGAAATTAAATAAAAAAAGGAAGTTGAATAGAAAAATAACTTGAATAAAAATGGAAGTTGAATAAAAATAAATATGGAAGTTGCATAAAATTAAAAATGGAAGTTTATTAAAGAAACCACTATACCTTAATGATCTATTTGGAAATTAAATAAAAAAGGAACTTTAATAGAAAAGAAAATTGATTAAAAATGAAAGTTGAATAAAAATAAAAATTAAAGTTGCATAAAATTGAAAATGTAATTTCAATCCAGAAACCATTATACCTTAACGATCTATTTGGAAATTAAATAAAAAAGGAAGTTGAATAGAAAAGAAGCTTGAATAAAAAAAGAAGTTGAATAGAAATAAAAATGGAAGTTACAGAAAATTAAATTTGGAAGTTCATTCAAGAAACCACTATACCTTAATGATATGTTTGGAAATTAAATAAAAAAGGAAGTTTAATATAAAAGTAAGTTGAATGAAAATGGAAGTTGAATAAAAATAAAAATGGAAGTTCAATCCAGAAACCACTATACCATGACGATCTATTTGGAAATTAAATAAAAGTGGAAGTTGAGTAGAAAAAAAACTTGAACAAAAAAGGAAGTTAAATAAAAATAAAAAATGGAAGTTGCAGAAAATTAAAAATGGAAATTAATTCAAGAAACCACTATACCTTAACCATCTATTTGGAAATTAAATAAAAAAGGAAGTTGAATAGAAAAATAGCTTGAATAAAAATGGAAGCCGAATAAAAATAAAAATGAAAGTTCCATAAAATTAAAAATGGAAGTTCATTAAAGAAGCCACTATACCTTAACGGTCTATTTGGAAATTAAATAAAAAAGGAAGTTTAATAGAAAAGTAAATTGAATAAAAATGAAAGTTGAATAAAAATAAAAATGGAAGTCGTAGAAAATTAAAAATAAAAGTTCAATCTAGAAACCAGTATACCTTAGCGATCTATTTGGAAATTAAATAAAAAAGGAAGTTGAGTAGAAAAGAAACTTGATTGAAAAAAGAAGTTAAATAATAATAAAAATGGAAGTTGCAGAAAATTAAAAATAGAAGTTCATTCAAGATACCACTATACCTTAACGATCTATTTGGAAATTAAACAAAAAAGAAAGTTGAATAGAAAAATGACTTGAATAAAAATGGAAGTCGAATAAAAATAAAAATGGAAGTTGTATAAAATTAAAAATGGAAGTTCATTCAAGATACCACTATACCTTCACGATCTATTTGGAAATTAAATAGAAAATGAAGTTTAATAGAAAAGGAAATTGAATAAAAATGGAAGTTGAATAAAAATAAAAATGAAAGTTGCAGAAAATTAAAAATGGAAGTTCATTTAAGAAACCAATATAACTTAACGATCTATTTGGAAATTAAATAAAAAAGGAAGTTGAATAAAAATAAAAATGGAAGTAGCAGAAAATTAAAATTGGATGTTCAATCCAGAAACCACTGTACCTTAACGATCTATTTGGAAATTACATAAAATAAGAAGTTGAGTAGAAAAGAAACTTGAATAAAAAAGGAAGTTAAATAAAAATAAAAATGGAAGTTGCAGAAAATTAAAAATGGAAGGTCATTCAAGAAACCACTATACCTTAACGATATATTTGGAAATTAAATAAAAAAAGAAGTTGAACAGAAAAATAACTTGAATAAAAATGGAAGCTGAATAAAAATAAAAATGGAAGTTCCATAAAATTAAAAATGAAAGTTCATTCAAGAAACCACTATACCTTAAGGATCTATTTGAAAATTAAATAAAAAATGAAGTTTAATAGAAAAGTAAATTGAATAAAAATGGAAGTTGAATAAAAATAAAAGTGAAAGTTGCATAAAATTAAAAATGGAAGTTCAATCCAGAAACCAGTGTACCTTAACGATCTTTTTGGAAATTAAATAAGAATGGAAGTTGAATAGAAAAGAAACTTGAATAAAAAAAGAAGTTGAATAGAAATAAAAATGGAAGTTGCAGAAAATTAAAAATGGAAGTTCATTCAAGAAACCACTATACCTTAACGATCTATTTGGAAATTAAATAAAAAAGGAAGTTGAATAGAAAAATAACTTGAATAAAAATGGATGTTGCAGAAAATTAAAAATGGAAGTTCATTCAAGAAACCACTATACCTTAACGATCTATTTGGAAATTAAATAAAAAATGAAGTTTAATAGAAAAGTAAATTGAATAAAAATGGAAGTGGAATAAAAATAAAATGAAAGTTGCATAAAATTAAAAATGGAAGTTCATTTCAGATACCACTATACCTTAACGATCTATTTGGAAATTAAATAAAAAAGGAAGTTGAATCGAAAAATAACTTGAATAAAAATGGAAGCTGAATAAAAATAAAAATGGAAGTTCCATAAAATTAAAAATGGAAGTTCATTAAAGAAATGTCACGACCTCATTCCGCCCCTAGCCGAATGGTGCCATGATGGCCAGTAATTCGTGATTACCGAAGGCCAACTTTCAAGATTCACACACAAACAGAGTATACATATGGGGCTTACAAATACGGAAGCAATAAATTTCAAGCTAAGTAGTCCATGAGAGCAGTGCATAAGTTTAAATGGAATGACATACATCTTTACATAGCTTTGATACAACAAATGAAGTACAAGGAAAATACATCTTGACCAAAAGGCTTCTCAGCCATCAAATACAAAATACAATGAAATACAACTAAGAAGCATAATCTTCAAGATGCAGCAAAAGTGCAAAGTCCAAAACAAGTGGCAAGTACATCTAGGCGTCACCGCTGTCTTGCTCGTCACCTACATATATATATAGAGGGGTGAGCTTGGATACTCAGTGAATGGTACAGCTAATAAAGGGGTTTACATGAATGATATCCGAAATCCTTATAAAATCAAAGCATAACACATCTTGTACAAAATCCAAGAGTAAATCAAGCTTATCTAACAAATCTTTCAAGTCCCGACAATTAAAGTCTTTCAAGGCTTTCAAGTTTCAAGGGATAATATTAACAAGGGTTGTGCTACAAATGCTTATAGTCCCCTAACACATACGGACTTTCAAGATTGTGCTACAAATGCTTGTAGTCCCCTAGCACGTACGGACTTTCAAGATTGTGCTACAAATGCTTATAGTCCCCTAGCATATACGGACTTTCAAGATTGTCATTCAAAATAAGGCTAATGCTTGATATACAAAATAGGGATCACCATTCATGCTTCACAAATACTTTTCCAAAACAGTCAAGGCAAAACTTTTATCAAAACTTAATAACATAACTTTATTAAAAATACCACTCACATAGCTCTTCAGACGTCGGGGTCAAGGCAAGTCCAAGTCCTACAAACACATGGCAAAGTCTGTTGAATGCGCTTCTCAAAAACAAGTCTAGCATGTATGCAAATGACCTCGGCATTCTTCAAAGGCTAAGTGAAATCGAAACAAAACACAGTTTCTTATCTCGGGAAAACATGCTGGGTGACTACCAGGTCTAGGCCGAGGTCCCATACCTCCTTGCCGAGGTGTGGCCTCGATGGCCACATTCAAGGAAATGAGGTCGGGAAAATCTGGGTTTTCCTCTCTTGAAGAACATGTCGAACATGAAGAACATGAACATGAGGAGGATGAATGCAAGATCATAATTTGCTATTACAAAATCTGAGATTTCATGCTATGAATTCAAAAACATGGACCTGGGCACCCATACTCGAAGATCTTATGGAAACAAACACAAAAGCATGAACCTTAATGCAAACTTTCGAATCAAACAAGGCTTTTATTCAAGAACACATGAATACTACTTTCTCTTTCTAAAACCAAACTTTCAATCAATGCATGGCTTGCAAATCAGGTTTGATCATGCAATACAGCTAGATGATTAACAAGGACTACAAGAGTAGGTCAAGAATCTAACCTTAATACACGAATCTAACGGTTAGATCTCTAAGAATCAAGCTCGAAGATCCACTCCTTCACTCTAAAACTCCTTCTAGAGCTTCTCTCTCTCAAGGCAAAGATATGATACAAAATGATAGGTTCTACTTACTGTCGGCTGATTTAACACTCAGCTTGGACACGTGGTAACGGCTGGTTGGTTCTCCCCGAAAAGGTGGCTGACAGGCCAGACAGAGTATGGCGAAAGGGTGTTTAACAAGTAAAGCGGCATGGCACTCTGACAAGGTACTGACATCAGGTGAAAACATCGGCTCCGGTAGGTGAGGTATCTATGATCTCGGTTAGGACGGACAACACTTGGCCTAGCTGTGCCACACCTCGGCCTAGATGTGCCACACCTCGGTCTAGGTCGCACCAATCCGGAACAAGATCACTCGGGCTCAAGGTTAACATTTCGGCCTAGATGATACACCTCTCGGCCTTGATGATACACCCCGGCCTAGAAAATGACATCTCGGCCAATATGCCAGGACGAAGGTAGGGGTCAACCAAAGTGGTTTTAAGGTGGTTCTGGCTTTAAGGTGACCTCGGCAAGAGTCACCAGAAAAGAACAAGACTCAACAAGTAAATTTCACATAAGTACAAACCAAGACAAAAATCTCATTCTAGCTAAGACAAGTCAAGAAAATTCACTACTGCAACTTAGCAAAACAAGATTATACAAATGCTCATGCCCGAGGCTAAGGTGAGGAATGAGGGTCACTACTGTCTACCCTCCTTAGAGAAGTTTGGTCCCCAAACTTCAGTTATCTTGCTCTACAAATAACTCCGGATAGCGGATTTTTATTTCCTCTTCCTTTTCCCATGTAGCCTCCTTGCCATAATGCCCCTCCCATTCGATCTTTACCATTGGTATCGATTTGTTTCTCAACTGCCGCTCTTGCCTGTCAATAATTCTCATCGGCCTTTCCTCGTAGCCTAAATCTTCATTAACCACAATCTCAGAATAATCAATCGCATGTAGTGGATCTCGGATATATTTCTTCAACATCGAAACATGAAACACGTTGTGAACTTGGCTTAATTCTAGCGGCAGGGAAAGCCTGTAGGCAACAGGGTTGACCTTCTCAAGAATCTCAAATGACCCAATATATCGAGGTGCTAATTTACCCTTCTTCCCAAATCTTGAAACCCCTGTCGTCGGCGAGATCTTCAAAAATACAAGATCGCCAGTCTCAAATTCTAATTCCCTCCTTCTCTGGTCGGCATAACTCTTCTGCCGGCTCTGTGCGGTTTTAATCCTTTATTGAATGAGCTTAATCTTGTCGGTTGTAACTCGAACCAGTTCGGGACCAATCAAGGCTTTATCTCCCACTTCAGTCCAACATATCGGCGACCTGGACTTCCTTCCATACAAAGCTTCATACGGTGCCATGCCAATGCTGGCTTGATAACTGTTGTTGTAGGCAAACTCTACTAACGGTAGATGTACTTCCCAATTTCCCTTGAAATCTAACACACATAGTCTGAGCATATCTTCGAGTGTTTGAATCGTTCTTTCTGTTTGTCCATCGGTCTGGGGATGAAATGCTGTGCTAAACTTCAACTCGGTTCCCAAAGCCCTTTGTAAACTTTGCCAAAATCTAGAAACAAACTTCGAATCTCGGTCTGACACTATGGGCATCGGCACTCCATGAAGCTTCACAATCTCATTCATATACAGTCCAGCGAGCCGGTCAGCATTGAATGTAGTCTTGACAGGCAAAAAGTGTGCTGACTTAGTAAATCTGTCAACTATAACCCAAATTGAGTTCATACCTTTTTGCGTCCTTGGCAAACCAATCACAAAATCCATGGAGATATCTTCCCATTTCCACTCAGGGATTGACAAGGGTTGAAGAAGTCCTGCTGGCCTCTGGTGTTCTGCTTTCACTTGCTGACAACATAGACACGGGGATACAAACTCGGCTATTTCCCTTTTCATATTTGACCACCAGAAAGTCCGCTTCACATCTTGGTACATCTTGGTGCTTCCCGGATGAATGGCAAATTTGGAGCTATGGGCTTCCTGCAAAATCTTTCTTTTCAACTCTGGGACGTCGGCCACGCACAATCTCCCTTCAAACTTAAGCACTCGATTTTCAATGGTGTACCCTGGCCTTGGCTTGGTGACAAATTCATCAATTACCTTCTTGAGGAACTTATCCTCCATCTGTCTGGTCTTCACTTCCTCAATTACGGTCGGCTCTACTGAAATCATTGCCAGGCACGCCAAACTTCCAACTAAGTTCCTGCTCAACGCGTCGGCTACGGAGTTTGCCTTACCCGGATGGTACTGAATCTGCATGTCGTAGTCCTTTAATAGTTCAAGCCATCTTCTCTGTCTCATATTCAATTCCTTTTTAGTGAACAAGTACTTCAGACTTTTGTGGTCTGTGAAAACTTGGCAAGAAGTTCCATACAAGTAATGGCGCCATATCTTTAAAGCAAAGACCACGGCTGCCAGTTCCAAATCATGGGTAGGATAATTCTTTTCACTGGATTTTAACTGACGAGATGCGTATGCTATAACCTTACCTCTTTGCATTAACACACAGCCCAACCCCTTATGTGAAGCATCACTATAAATCTGAAATTCTTCCTTGTCTGATGGTAAAACAAGTACCAGCGCTATAACCAACCTCGTCTTTAACTCTTGGAAAGCGGACTCCCTATCCTCGGTCCATTCATACGCCACTCCTTTCTGAGTTAGTTGTGTCAGCGGTACTGCAATCCTTGAAAAATCCTTCACAAATTTCCTGTAATAGCCGGCCAAACCAAGAAAACTACGAATCTCGGATACATTAGTCGGTGTCGGCCAATTCACAATGGCTTCAATCTTACTTGGATCAACTGAAATACCTTCTTCGTGTAACAACCCTCATTTTGACTTAGTCATACTTGCTTACAATTATGGATGATCTTGTATTAATATGTGCGGTTGCAAACCTTGTCTTGTTTTGCTTGAATGATTGCTTGCATGCTTTGTTCTTGACGGGTGTGTTACCGAGGTCATCTTAGGCCTCGACACCTTCGAGACCTTTATCACTTAGAACTATCTTGGAACTCCGTTGGTTGACCTCCATCTTCGCCCTGGCATATTGGCTGAGATGTCACCATCTAGACCGAGGTGGGCGTTGCCTAGGCCGAGATGTGCATCATCTGGGCCGAGATGTTAATATCTAGGCGTTCTAGATCCTTGATCCTTGCATGAGTGATTTTGTTCCCGGAATGGTATGACCTAGACCGAGGTGTGGCACATCTAGGCCAAGGTGTGGCACAGTTTAGTCAAGTGTTGTCCTTCCAAGCCGATGTCCTTGCCTTTGATATTCGGAATCTTGTTGTTAGCCGATGTCATTTCTTGCCGGTGTGTTTGTGCCGCCCAGCTTGCTGAGTACGCTTTGTCTTGGTCTTGTCTTGTCAAGTCAGTCACCTTTTTGAGTTGAGCGAATCAGCCGATGCCACGTGTCCTGACAAAGGGATTAAGTCAGTGTTTGTCGTGTGAAGCATATCATTTTTGTATCAATCTTGCCTTTTTAGAGAGAGAAGCTCTAGTCAGAAGGAGGAGAAGTTTGAGCTAGAGAGGGTGACTTTCAAGCTTGATCGTTGGAGCTTGAACCGTTAGATTCCAGTTTTAAGGTCAGAATCTTAACCTACTCTGGCTGTTCTTATTGATCATCTAGCTGCATTGCACGATCGAACCTGTCTGGCACGTCATGCATTGATTTGAAATCGGTTTTAGAAAGAGAAAACGGTTTTCTTGAGCTTTTGGGAGAAAAGCCTTGTTTGATCCAAAAGTTTGCTTTAAAGCTCATGTTTTTGTGTGTGTTTTGATAAGATCCTTAAATGGGTACCCAGATCCATGTTCTTGAATTCATAGCATGAAGTCTCAACTGTTGTAATAGCAAGTTTCGATCTATGCATTCATCTTCCTCATGTTCATGTTCTTTAAGTTCTTCATGATCAAGTTCTTCATGTTTATCAAGAGGGAAACCCAGATTTTTCCCGACTTCGCTTTTGAATGTGGCCATCGAGGCTACGCCTCGACAAGGAGGTGTGGGACCTCGGCCTAGACCTGGTAGTTGCCAAGCATGCTCTTCCAAGGATAAGAAACTGTACTTCGATTTGATTGACTTAGTTTTGAAGAATGCCGAGGTCATTTGCATGTAAGCTAGACTCGTTTTGAGTAGTGCATTCAATGGACTTTGCCATGTGTTTGTCAGGGCTTGGACTTACCTTGACCCCGTCGTTTGAAGAACTAGGTGAGTGGTATTTTTAATAAAGCTATATTATACGTTTTGATAAAGACTTTGCTTTGCTTTGTTTTGAAAGTGTTATTAAGCATGAATAATTGTCCCTGTTTTGTATATCAAGTATGATCTTGTCTTGATGACCTTCTTGGAAAGTCCCTTGTGCTGGAGGACTCTAAACGTTCGCAGCACATCTTGTTTTGAAAGTCCCTTGTGCTAGAGGACTCTAAACTTTCGCAGCACACCTTGTTTTGAAAGTCCCTTGTGCTGGAGGACTCTAAACTTTCGCAGCACCCTTGATTTGTACTCTAGTGTTAAAGGGCTACGGGCCTTTGTAACATAGGTCCCTCGTGCTGGAGGACTCTAAACTTTCACAGCACATCTTGCCTTGAAGTCCCTTGTGCTAGAGGACTCTAAACTTTTGTAGCACCCTTGTTCGAGATGCCCCTCTTGCTTCGTCTTGTTTTGCCACGGGCGGTTTGGCGTGTGGATATGTTTGCTGGAATGTTATTATTTGCAATATGTGGTGCTAGTAAGTGTCCCTTGAAGCTTTGAAGATCTGTTAGTTGGACGAGGTCCATTCCTTGTTATATATATAAAGTTTTGACTTGTATTGTTTTGAGAGGACTTCGGCTGTTATTCATGCAAACCCTTTATTATTTATACCATTCACTGAGTATCCAAGCTCACCCTCTCTATATATATATGTAGGTGATGAGCAAGAAGGCGGTGACGCCTAGATGTGATTCTGGAGCTTATTTTGGATTTTGATTATGTCGGCTTAGCCTGTAATTACGTCGGCAGTCTTGAAAATTATGCTTCTCGATTTGTAGTACTTGTATGTTGCATGCGTCGGCTCGAGAAGCCTTTTGATCAAGATGTGTTTTGTGTACATGTTATGTCGGCAGTGAGGATGTCGGCAATTCTGAAGATTTTGCTTCTAGCTGTATTTCATGTATTTGTTCATGTCGGCTTGTGAAGCCCTTTTGTTAATATGTAAGATGTAATTTGTACTTTGCTTCGGTTGTAATTGAGTTATAACCCATCTGCAGATGATTGCTGTTTCATTTAACTTATGCACATCTCTTATGGACTAATCTGATTGTATGTATCGCTTCCGTATTTGTGAGCCCCCTATATTTATACTCTGTTGTGTGTGAATTTCTTTTAAGTTGGCCTTCGGTAATCTCGAATTACTGGCCATCACGGCACCAAACTACTAGGGGCAGTTTGGGGTCGTGACACTTCGTTAATCACATGCCCTAGGAACGAGATACTAGAGAGCCATAATTCACACTTACTAAGCTTGGCATATAATTTCTTGTCTCTTAGGACTTGTAAGGCTAGTGCCAAGTGCTTCTCATGCTAAACTTCATTCTTGGAATAGATCAATATGTCATCGATGAAAACAACCACGAACTCGTCTAGGTACGGCTTGAAGACCCTATTCATTAAATCCATGAATGCTGCAGGAGCATTGGTCACTCCGAAAAGCATTACCAAAAATTTGTAGTGGCCATACCTTGTCCGGAAAGCAGTCTTCTCGACATCCTCGGCCTTAACTTTCAGCTGGTGGTAGCCTGACCTGAGGTCAATCTTAGAAAAGACTCGTGCCCCTTGTAGTTGGTCAAGCAAATCATCAATCCTCGGCAACGGATACTTGTTCTTAATGGTTACCTTGTTCAGTTCTCGGTAGTCGATACAAAGACGAAGTGTGCCATCCTTTTTCTTAACAAACAGAACGGGTGCTCCCCGTGGTGAAGTACTGGGCCTAATAAATCCCTTACCCAGCAATTCTTGTAATTGCAGTTTCAGTTCTTTAAGTTCGGCTGGGGCCATTCTGTAGGGTGTTTTGGAGATGGGTTGAGTTCCCAGCATAATATCAATCGTAAATTCTATTTCTCTATCGACCAAGCAGCCAGGCAAGTCATTTGGAAAGACGTCGGGAATTCCTTGACAACTGGGGTGTCGGCTAGCTCAACGCTTCCATCCAGATTACTTAGTATACTACACAGGTAACCTCGACACCCTTTTTGGATCAATTCATAGGCCATCATAGATGAGATTAAGTAAGGTGGGGGTAGTACTCCTTTACCCTGGAAAGTAACCTCGGCTTGGTTTGGGGGTTTCAATGTGACATTCTTTGAAACACAATTAATAGATGCGTGATTCGCTACTAACCAGTCCATCCCCAATATGACATCAAAGTGGGTCATGCTTAACGGCATCAAGCCAACTAATAATTCTACACCCTCAATTACAACAATACACGCCCTATAAATGGATGTAACAATCATAGTTCTCCCAGATGGGGTAGCCACATGTAACATATAATCAAGGGGTTCTTGTTCTCTATTTAATTTCTCGGCAAACTTAACAGATATGAAGGAATGTGTAGATCCCGAATCAATTAATATGTATGCATCTTGAGAGCAAATTGAGAGTGTACCTGATACCACTGTCTCAGCATTCGTAGTGTCTCTTGGTACCAACACAAAAATTTTGCCCTGTCTCATTTGGGCCCTCCCGATGTTATTTCTTTGCGCAGAGCCCGAGGTGCTTCCATCCTTCTTACCATCGTCAGTTCTTACCTTCGGACAGTCTTTCACGCGATGACTCATTTCACCACATTCAAAACAAGCTCCCGACGCCCAACAGCAAACTCCGGAATGTGGATTCCCACAGCTTGCACACGTCGACCTAGTATTACCTTCTTGGTTCGAGTTGCTGGAGCTGCCCACATTCGCTTTCTTCTTGGTGTTAAACGGAGCTCGGTGATTATCATAGTTCTGCCTCTTCTTTTGATTTTCTCCCGAGTTCTGATATCGGTTCAAGTTAGCCTCTGCCAGGATGGCCTTGTCCAACACTCCGGCGTAGGTTGGCATATTGAGCATGTTAACTCGATCCTGAATTGGTCCACGTAATCCACTTTCGAACTTCCTGGCCTTTCTGTATTCATCATCGACCATGTGAGGCGCATATCTCGCCAACTCGGTAAAAGCACGGTCATATTCTGCCACTATCTTGTTGCCTTGTGTCAAAGTCTGAAACTCTGTGGTCTTACGGTCTCGAACACTAAGGGAGAAATGCTTGTTGTAGAACAGTTCCAAAAATCTGGCCCAAGTCAGACCTGGGTTACTTTCTCGGGTCATCATCCACCATCTTCGTGCATCGTCGTCTAAGGTGAATGTTGCTAATGACACCTTCTGGGCGTCGGTGTTGGGAAAAATCTCAAACAGTTTCTCCATTTTCAAGACCCACGCTTCGACTTTCATCGGCTCTATGCCTCCAGAGAATCTCGACGGTTTCATCTTCTTAAACTCTCGGATCAGGGCTATGGTGCCGTCCCCATATAAAGCTTGCTGTGGAGGCACTTGCGGCGCTGGAGGAGGTGGAGGTGGAACTGCATGCCGGCCATTTGTCTGCTCGGCATGGGTAGAAGTAGTCTTGTGGCCGAGTTTGCCTTAACTCACGGACCAAACCTTCTACCAGTCCCTCCAATCTATCCAATCTGTCCTCGGGATGATCTCAACCAACGGGTGGTCTACCTCTTCTCATGATGCTAAGAGTGCAAAATGTGACTTTAAAACAAGATGATCAAACAATATGCATGCAATAGCAAATAGTCACGCCGAAATGATGCACACATTGTCAAGTAGCAAGCATAATGATGCAATCCTAACATCAATCCTACGGAAAGTCCTATGCTCTTTAGGACTCGAAGTGTGAGTAACGTACTACAAGAAACTTGTGCTCTGATACCAATCTATCACGACCCCATTCCGCCCCTAGTAGAATGGTGCCATGATGGCCAGTAATTCATGATTACCGAAGGCCAACTTTCAAGATTCACACACAAACAGAGTATACATATGGGGCTTACAAATACGGAAGCAATAAATTTCAAGCTAAGTAGTCCATGAGAGCAGTGCATAAGTTTAAATGGAATGGCATACATCTTTACATAGCTTTAATACAACAAATGAAGTACAAGGAAAATACATCTTGACCAAAAGACTTCTCAGCCATCAAATACAAAATACAATGAAATACAACTAAGAAGCATAATCTTCAAGATGCAGCAAAAGTGCAAAGTCCAAAACAAGTGGCAAGTACATCTAGGCGTCATCGCCGTCCTGCTCGTTAACTACATATATATATAGAGGGGTGAGCTTGGATACTCAATGAATGGTACAGATAATAAAGGGGTTCACATGAATGATATCCAAAATCCTTATCAAATCAAAGCATAACACATCTTGTACAAAATCCAAGAGTAAATCAAGCTTATCTAACAAATCTTTCAAGTCCCGACAATTAAAGTCTTTCAAGTTCCAAAGGATAATATTAACAAGGGTTGTGCTACAAATGCTTATAGTCCCCTAGCACATACGGACTTTCAAGATTGTGCTACAAATGCTTATAGTCCCCTAGCACGTACGGACTTTCAAGATTGTGCTACAAAAGCTTATAGTCTCCTAGCACGTATGGACTTTCAAGATTGTGCTACAAACGCTTATAGTCCCCTAGCACGTACGGACTTTCAAGATTGTGCTACAAATGCTTATAGTCCCCTAGCACGTACGAACTTTCAAGATTGTCATTCAAAATAAGGCTAATGCTTGATATACAAAATAGGGATCACCATTCATGCTTCACAAATACTTTTCCAAAACAGTCAAGGCAAAAATTTTATCAAAAATTAATAACATAACTTTATTAAAAATACCACTCACATAGCTCTTCAGACATCGGGGTCAAGGCAAGTTCAAGTCCTACAAACACATGGCAAAGTCTGTTGAACGCACTTCTCAAAACAAGTCCAGCATGCATGCAAATGACCTCGACATTCTTCAAAAGCTAAGTCAAATCGAAACAAAACATAGTTTCTCATCTCGGGAAAACATGCTGGACGACTACCAGGTCTAGGCTGAGGTCCCACACCTCCTTGCCGTGGTGTTGCGTCGATGGCCGCATTCAAGGAAATAAGGTCGGGAAAATCTGGGTTTTCCTCTCTTGAAGAACATGTCGAACATGAACATGAGGAGGATGAATGCAAGATCATAATTTGCTATTACAACATCTGAGATTTCATGCTATGAATTCAAAAACATGGACCTGGGCACCCATACTCGAATATCTTATGGAAACAAACACAAAAGCATGAACCTTAATGCAAACTTTCGGATCAAACAAGGCTTTTATTCAAGAACACATGAATATTACTTTCTCTTTCTAAAACCAAACTTTCAATCAATGCATGGCTTGCAAATCAGGTTTGATTATGCAATGCAGCTAGATGATTAACAAGGACTACAAGAGTAGGTCAAGAATCTAACCTTAATATACGAATCTAACGGTTAGATCTCTAAGAATCAAGCTCGAAGATCCACTCCTTCACACTAAAACTCCTTCTAGAGCTTCTCTCTCTCAAGGCAAAGATATGATACAAAATGATAGGTTCTACTCACTGCCGGCTGATTTAACACTCAGCTCGGACACCTGGCAACGGCTGGTTGGTTCTCCCCGAAAAGGTGGCTGACAGGCCAGACAGAGTATGGCAAAAGGGTGTTTAACAAGTAAAGCGGCATGGCACTCTGACAAGGTACTGACATCGGGTGAAAACATCGGCTCCGGTAGGTGAGGTATCTATGATCCCGGTTAGGACGAACAACACTTGGCCTAGCTATGCCACACCTCGGCCTAGATGTGCCACACCTCGGTCTAGGTCGCACCAATCCGGAACAAGATCACTCGGGCTCAAGGTTAACATTTTGGCCTAGATGATACACCTCTCGGCCTTGATGATACACCCCGGCCTAGAAAATGACATCTCGGCCAATATGCCAGGACGAAGGTAGGGGTCAACCAAAGTGGTTTCAAGGTGGTTCTGGCTTTAAGGTGACCTCGGCTAGACTCACAAGAAAAGAACAAGACTCAACAAGTAAATTTCACATAAGTACAAACCAAGACAAAAATCTCATTCTAGCTAAGACAAGTCAAGAAAATTCACCACTGCAACTTAGCAAAACAAGATTATACAAATGCTCATGCCCGAGGCTAAGGTGAGGAATGAGGGTCACAACAAGAAACCACTATACCTCAACGATCTATTTGGAAATTAAATAAAAAAGGAAGTTGAATAGAAAAGTAGCTTCAATAAAAAAAGAAGTTGAATAGAAATAAAAATGGAAGTTGCAGAAAATTAAAAATGGAAGTTCATTCAAGAAACCACTATACCTTAACGATCTATTTGGAAATTAAATAAAAAAGAAAGTTTAATAGAAAAGTAAATTGAATAAAAATAGAAATTGAATAAAAATAAAAATGAAAGTTGCATAAAATTAAAAATGGAAGTTCAATCCAGAAACCACTATACGTTAACGATCTATTTGGAAATTAAATAAAAAAGGAAGTTGAATAGAAAAGTAACTTGAATAAAAATGGAAGTTACTTAAAAATAAAAATGGAAGTTGCAGAAAATTAAAAATGAAAATTCATTCAAGAAACCACTATACCTTAATGACCTATTTGGAAATTAAATAAAAAAGGAAGTTGAGTAGAAAAGAAACTGATTGAAAAAGGAAGTAAATAAAAATAAAAATGGATGTTGCAGAAAATTACAAATGGAAGTTCTTTCAAGAAACTAATATACCTTAACGATCTATTTGGAAATTAAATAAAAAAGGAAGTTTAATAGAAAAGTAAATTGAATAAAAATGGAAGTTGAATAAAAATAAAAATGGAAGTTGGAGAAAATTAAAAATGAAAGTTCAATCCAGAAACCACGATACCTTATCGATCTATTTGGAAATTACATAAAAAAGGAAGTTGAGTAGAAAAGAAACTTGAATAAAAAAGGAAGTTAAATAAAAATAAAAATGGCAGTTGCAGAAAATTGAAAATGGAAGTTCATTCAAGAAACCACTATAGTTTAACGATCTATTTGGAAATTAAATAAAAAAGGAAGCTGAATAGAAAAATAACTTGAATAAAAATGGATGTCAAATAAAAATAAAAACGGAAGTTGCAGAAAATTAAAAATGGAAGTTCATTAAAGAAACCACTATACCATAACAATCTATTTGGAAATTAAATAAAAAAGAAAGTTTAATAGAAAAGTAAATTGAATTAAAATGGAAGTTGAATAATATTAAAAATGAAAGTCGCATAAAATTAAAAATGGATGTTCAATTCAGAAACCCCTATAGCTTAACGATCTATTTGAAAATTAAATAAAAAAGGAAGTTGAATAGAAAATAAACTTGAATAAAAAAAGAAGTTGAATAGAAATAAAAATGGAAGTTGCAGAAAATTAAAAATGGAAGTTCATTCAAGAAACCACTATACCTTAACGATCTATTTGGAAATTGAATAAAAAAGGAAGTTGAATAAAAAAATAATTTGAATAAAAATGGAAGTCGAATAAAAATAAAACTGGTAGTTGAAGAAAATTAAAAATGAAAGTTCATTCAAGAAACCACTATACCTTAACGATCTATTTGGAAATTAAATAAAAAAGGAAGTTTAATAGAAAAGTAAATTGAATAAAAATAGAAATTGAATAAAAATAAAAATGAAAGTTGCATAAAATTAAAAATGGAAGTTCAATCCAGAAACCACTATACGTTAACGATCTATTTGGAAATTAAATAAAAAAGGAAGTTGAATAGAAAAGTAACTTGAATAAAAATGGAAGTTACTTAAAAATAAAAATGGAAGTTGCAGAAAATTAAAAATGAAAATTCATTCAAGAAACCACTATACCTTAATGATCTATTTGGAAATTAAATAAAAAAGGAAGTTGAGTAGAAAAGAAACTGATTGAAAAAGGAAGTAAATAAAAATAAAAATGGAAGTTGCAGAAAATTACAAATGGAAGTTCTTTCAAGAAACTAATATACCTTAACGATCTGTTTGGAAATTAAATAAAAAAGGAAGTTTAATAGAAAAGTAAATTGAATAAAAATGCAAGTTGAATAAAAATAAAAATGGAAGTTGCAGAAAATTAAAAATGAAAGTTCAATCCGGAAAGCACGATACCTTACCGATCTATTTGGAAATTACATAAAAAAGGAAGTTGAGTAGAAAAGAAACTTGAATAAAAAAGGAAGTTAAATAAAAATAAAAATGGCAGTTGCAGAAAATTGAAAATGGAAGTTCATTCAAGAAACCACTATACTTTAACGATCTATTTGGAAATTAAATAAAAAAGGAAGCTGAATAGAAAAATAACTTGAATAAAAATGGATGTCAAATAAAAATAAAAACGGAAGTTGCAGAAAATTAAAAATGGAAGTTCATTAAAGAAACCACTATACCATAACAATCTATTTGTAAATTAAATAAAAAAGAAAGTTTAATAGAAAAGTAAATTGAATTAAAATGGAAGTTGAATAATATTAAAAATGAAAGTTGCATAAAATT
The DNA here is from genome assembly GCF_055761805.1 of Camellia sinensis. Lineage (NCBI taxonomy): Eukaryota > Viridiplantae > Streptophyta > Magnoliopsida > Ericales > Theaceae > Camellia > Camellia sinensis. The sequence continues at coordinate 5,855,810 of NC_138962.1, read as the reverse complement.
AAAAATGGATGTTCAATTCAGAAACCCCTATAGCTTAACGATCTATTTGAAAATTAAATAAAAAAGGAAGTTGAATAGAAAATAAACTTGAATAAAAAAAGAAGTTGAATAGAAATAAAAATGGAAGTTGCAGAAAATTAAAAATGGAAGTTCATTCAAGAAACCACTATACCTTAACGATCTATTTGGAAATTGAATAAAAAAGGAAGTTGAATAAAAAAATAATTTGAATAAAAATGGAAGTCGAATAAAAATAAAACTGGTAGTTGAAGAAAATTAAAAATGAAAGTTCATTCAAGAAACCACTATACCTTAACGATCTATTTGGAAATTAAATAAAAAAGGAAGTTTAATAAAAAAGTAAATTGAATAAAAAAGGAAGTTGAATAAAAATAAAAATGGAAGTTGCAGAAAATTAAAAATGGAAGTTCAATCCAGAAACCAGTATACCTTAACGATCTATTTGGAAATTAAATAAAAAAGGAAGTTGAGTAGAAAAGAAACTTGATTGAAAAAGGAAGTTAAATAAAAATAAAAATGGAAGTTGCAGAAAATTAAAAATGGAAGTTCATTCAAGAAACCACTATACCTTAACGATCTATAGGGAAATTAAATAAAAAAGGAAGTTGAATAGAAAAATGACTTGAATAAAAATGGAAGTCGAATAAAAATAAAAATTGAAGTTGCATAAAATTAAAAATGGAAGTACATTCAAGATACCACTATACCCTAACGATCTATTCGGAAATTCAATAAAAAAGAAAAGTTTAATAGAAAAGTAAATTGAATAAAAATGGAAGTTGAATAAAAATAAAAATGGAAGTTCATTCAAGAAACCACTATACCTTAACGATCTATTAGCAAATTAAATAAAAATGGAAGTTGAATAAAAATAAAAATGAAATTGCATAAAATTTAAAATGGAAGTTCATTAAAGAAACCACTATACCTTAACTATCTATTTGGAAATTAAATAAAAAAGGAACTTTAATAGAAAAGAAAATTGAATAAAAAAGGAAATTGAATAAAAGTAAAAATGAAAGTTGTATGAAATTAAAAATGTAAGTTCAATCCAGAAACCATTACACCTTAACGATCTATTTGGAAATTAAATAAAAAAGGAAATTGAATACAAAATAAGCTTGAATAAAAAAATAAGTTGAATAGAAATAAAAATGGAAGTTGCAAAAAATTAAAATTGGAAATTCATTCAAGAAACCACTATACCTTAACGATATATTTGGAAATTATATAAAAAAAGAAGTTGAATAGAAAAGTAAATTGAATAAAAATAGAAATTGAATAAAAATAAAAATGGAAGTTCAATCCAGAAACCACTATACCTTGACGATCTATTTGGAAATTAAATAAAAAAAGAAGTTGAGTAGAAAAGAAACTTGAATAAAAAAGGAAGTTAAATAAAAATAAAAATGGAAGTTGCAGAAAATTAAAAATGGAAGTTAAATCGAGAAACCACTATACCTTAACCATCTATTTGGAAATTAAATAAAAAAGGAAGTTGAATAGAAAAATAACTTGAATAAAAATGGAAGCTGAATAAAAATAAAAATGGAAGTTCCATAAAATTAAAAATGGAAGTTCATTAAAGAAACCACTATACCATAACGATCTATTTGGAAATTAAATAAAAAAGAAAGTTTAATAGAAAAGTAAATTGAATTAAAATGGAAGTTGAATAATATTAAAAATGAAAGTTGCATAAAATTAAAAATTGATGTTCAATTCAGAAACCCCTATAGCTTAACGATCTATTTGGAAATTAAATAAAAAAGGAAGTTGAATAGAAAAGAAACTTGAATAAAAAAAAGAAGTTGAATAGAAAATAAAAATGGAAGTTGCAGAAAATTGAAAATGGAAGTTCATTCAAGAAACCACTATACCTTAACGATCTATTTGGAAATTGAATAAAAAAGGAAGTTGAATAAAAAAATAATTTGAATAAAATTGGAAGTCGAATAAAAATAAAACTGGTAGTTGCAGAAAATTAAAAATGAAAGTTCATTCAAGTAACCACTATACCTTAACGATCTATTTGGAAATTAAACAAAAAAGGAAGTTTAATAGAAAAGTAAATTGAATAAAAAAGGAAGTTGAATAAAAATAAAAATGGAAGTTGCAGAAAATTAAAAATGGAAGTTCAATCCAGAAACCAGTATACCTTAACGATCTATTTGGAAATTAAATAAAAAAGGAAGTTGAGTAGAAAAGAAACTTGATTGAAAAAGGAAGTTAAATAAAAATAAAAATGGAAGTTGCAGAAAATTAAAAATGGAAGTTCATTCAAGAAACCACTATACCTTAACGATCTATTTGGAAATTAAATAAAAAATGAAGTTTAATAGAAAAGTAAATTGAAAAAAAATGGTAATTTAGTAAAAATAAAAATGGAAGTTGCAGAAAATTAAAAATGGAAGTTCAATCCAGAAACCACTATACCTTAACGATCTATTTGGAAATTACATAAAAAAGGAAGTTGAGTAGAAAAGAAACTTGAATAAAAATGGAAGTTGAATAAAAATAAAAGTGGAAGTTGCAGAAAATTAAAAATGGAAGTTCATTCAAGAAACAACTATACCTTAACGATCTATTTGGAAATTAAATAAAAAAGGCAGTTGAATAGAAAAATAACTTGAATAAAAACGGAAGCTGAATAAAAATTAAAATGGAAGTTCCATAAAATTTAAAAATGGAAGTTCATTAAAGAAACTACTTTACGTTAACGATCTATTTGGAAACTAAATAAAAAAAGAAGTTTAATAGAAAAGTAAATTGAATAAAAATGGAAGTTGAATAAAAATAAAAGTGAAAATTGCATAAAATTAAAAATGGAAGTTGAATCCAGAAACCAATATACCTTAACAATCTTTTTGGAAATTAAATTAGAAAGGAAGTTGAATAGAAAAGAAACTTGAATAAAAAAAGAAGTTGCATAGAAATAAAAATGGAAGTTGCAGAAAATTAAAAATGGAAGTTCATTCAAGAAACCACTATACCTTAACGATCTATTTGGAAATTAAATAAAAAATGAAGTTTAATAGAAAAGTAAATTGAATAAAAATGGAAATTTAGTAAAAATAAAAATGGAAGTTGCAGAAAATTAAAAATGGAAGTTCAATCCAGAAACCACTATACCTTAACGATCTATTTGGAAATTACATAAAAAAGGAAGTTGAGTAGAAAAGAAACTTGAATAAAAATGGAAGTTGAATAAAAATAAAAGTGGAAGTTGCAGAAAATTAAAAATGGAAGTTCATTCAAGAAACAACTATACCTTAACGATCTATTTGGAAATTAAATAAAAAAGGCAGTTGAATAGAAAAATAACTTGAATAAAAACGGAAGCTGAATAAAAATAAAAATGGAAGTTCCATAAAATTTAAAAATGGAAGTTCATTAAAGAAACTACTTTACGTTAACGATCTATTTGGAAACTAAATAAAAAAAGAAGTTTAATAGAAAAGTAAATTGAATAAAAATGGAAGTTGAATAAAAATAAAAGTGAAAATTGCATAAAATTAAAAATGGAAGTTGAATCCAGAAACCAATATACCTTAACAATCTTTTTGGAAATTAAATTAGAAAGGAAGTTGGATAGAAAAGAAACTTGAATAAAAAAAGAAGTTGCATAGAAATAAAAATGGAAGTTGCAGAAAATTAAAAATGGAAGTTCATTCAAGAAACCACTATACCTTAACGATCTATTTGGAAATTAAATAAAAAATGAAGTTTAATAGAAAAGTAAATTGAATAAAAATGGAAATTTAGTAAAAATAAAAATGGAAGTTGCAGAAAATTAAAAATGGAAGTTCAATCCAGAAACCACTATACCTTAACGATCTATTTGGAAATTACATAAAAAAGGAAGTTGAGTAGAAAAGAAACTTAAATAAAAATGGAAGTTGAATAAAAATAAAAGTGGAAGTTGCAGAAAATTAAAAATGGAAGTTCATTCAAGAAACAACTATACCTTAACGATCTATTTGGAAATTAAATAAAAAAGGCAGTTGAATAGAAAAATAACTTGAATAAAAACGGAAGCTGAATAAAAATAAAAATGGAAGTTCCATAAAATTTAAAAATGGAAGTTCATTAAAGAAACTACTTTACGTTAACGATCTATTTGGAAACTAAATAAAAAAAGAAGTTTAATAGAAAAGTAAATTGAATAAAAATGGAAGTTGAATAAAAATAAAAGTGAAAATTTCATAAAATTAAAAATGGAAGTTGAATCCAGAAACCAATATACCTTAACAATCTTTTTGGAAATTAAATTAGAAAGGAAGTTGAATAGAAAAGAAACTTGAATAAAAAAAGAAGTTGCATAGAAATAAAAATGGAAGTTGCAGAAAATTAAAAATGGAAGTTCATTCAAGAAACCACTATACCTTAACGATCTATTTGGAAATTAAATAAAAAAGGAAGTTGTATAGAAAAATAACTTGAATAAAAATGGAAGTGGAATAAAATTAAAAATGGAAGTTCATTAAATAAACCACTATACCTCAACGATCTGTTTCGAAATTAAATAAAAAAGGAAGTTGAATAGAAAAATAACTTGAATAAAAATGGAAGTCGAATAAAAATAAAAATGAAAGTTGCATAAAATTAAAAATGGAAGTTCATTTCATATACCACTATACCTTAACGATCTATTTGGAAATTAAATAAAAAAGGAAGTTGAATAGAAAAATAACTTGAATAAAAATGGAAGCTGAATAAAAATAAAAATGGAAGTTCCCTAAAAATTAAAAATCGAAATTCATTAAAATAAACCACTATACCTCAACGATCTATTTGGAAATTAAATAAAAAAGGAAGTTTGTTAGACATGAATTGATAATAAAGATAAACATTCTCTTATTCATTAGAGTAGTTTCTTACAAAAGTATTACATCAATATAGACATGAATTGATAATAAAGTATTACATGTCAGCTTTCCAAGTTAACACTTGGTTACAACAAAAGAGTACTAACTCATTTACACATTAAGCCCTTGGCTTGAATATACATGTAATACATCAAAGAAACAAAACGCCAAAAATCCGTCTGCCTCTAGCCTCCCAAGCTACGTCCTTGGAGGTGGCATGCTACCTGCACCTGAAAATGATATTCCCATATAGGGTGAGCCACAGCCCAGTAGAAATACACTAAACCAACCATGAGCAATGACTAAAAGATTAGCAATTGATAGATGGCCAACACTGATACATCCACATAAATCACATTTTATGTCATTCGACTTTCGAGTCCAAGTTACTTATCATTTTCCCTTTTTCAACAGATAAGCATATTAGCTCCATCATCATTTCAACAGATATGTATAAAACTATATCCCATATTCACAGATAAGCGTATAAGCTACATCCACATTTCACAAAGATAAGCATGTTGGCCCTATCTTCACTTCTCTAGACAAGCATATGAGCTGTATCTACACTTCTCAAAGATAAGCATATTAGCTCTATCTTCACTTCTCTAGACAAGCATATGTGCTGTATCTACGGAGTTCATCCCCCATCTCCTCCCAAGTCTATCCGGTTTAGAGGTACATCCCCCATCTTCCCCTAAACCGCGGAGTACATCCCCCATCTCCTCCTCTACACATAACGTATACAAACACATTGGTTCTATATACCATCATTCAATACATACAGTTAATGTATTCTATCAACCGTCAAAATTTCATGACACATTCCATTGATTAGTTTTCGTTTGCCTAATCATCATGCATTGTCTACAACAATCACGACTATCCTCCACCGATAGCCCAAAGCAGTTATTTCTAAACAGAAAATAAATGCACAAATGAATATTTAATCAACATTTCATTTCGGTGAGTGATAATTAATTCAACTACACCCTTTAACCCCATACACGACAATTCCATTTCTTTTCCTCATTTCTCACAATTAATTATCCGAATTAATCAAACAATGTAATTAGGTCACTTTCCATAATTAACATTACAACCCTTAGGGCCCCATTTTCATCAATGATTTAACATTTATTCCATTTCTCTATGCCAAACATGCATCTAGGTTTATTATAAGTAAAACCCCAACCTTTGTAAAATTACACAAAAGCCCCAAACTTCCACACAATTACCAAACCAACCCCAACATCTCAAAATACCAAAATTTAAAGACAAGATCCATAGAGAGGAGTAGGATATCCCTACCTCAAATCCGGAGCCCCAAGGGAGAAGATGATAAAACCCAACGTGCTCCAAATCCCGAAATTTTTAGATTAGAATGTAGCCCTTGACGATCAACAACCTTTTTGTAAAGGCTAAAGGTAAGGAACTCACTCTAGCTAGATCGAAATCTAGAGAGAAGGCAAGTTTTTAGAGAGAGGAGCTCTCAAAATGGCTTTTAGAAAAAGTAGGAGAGAGAAAGAAAAGCAAAAAGTGATTTGAAATCACCAAGCGGATAACTCATATACGTATGACCCGCTCGAGCGGAGAACACGACGCTCGAGCGCCAAGAACAAAACTCTGGACACGCTTGAGCGCAATAAGGCCCGCTCGAGCGCCAAGACACAAGAATAAAGCACTTCCGCTCGAGCGCGAAAACCAGTCCGCTCGAGCGCAGATTTCCACCTCCCAGAACTTACACCCAGAAAGTACTACCCGCTCGAGCGCCAAACGGCCCGCTCGAGCGCCACCGCTCGAGCGTAAAAAAACCCGCTCGAGCGCAGAAATCACATCTGCAGAAGTTTTGCAGGAACCCGAAATACTGGAGGTGTGCAATACCCGCTCGAGCGCAAGAAGACCCGCTCGAGCGGAACGCCTAAAAACTGAACAACAAGGAATTGAAACCAAGGCCTAACCAACCTGTAACAACCTTGCCCAACACATCCTATAACTCAAATATGAAATAAAAAGGATGTAAACAAGATATTAATCAACTACCAACATCCACGGACACATGTCCGGATCACTGTACAACAAGGGTAAACCCGGGATCGCTATAACCTCCCCCCCTTAAAGAATTTCGTCCCCGAAATTAAGCACAAGTTTTCTAAAACAGGTTTTCCTCCATTTTAAACAATGTTACAATTTAACATTCAACAATTCGACCCATTACCGGTCATCCCATCCCTTTAACAAGAGGCATTTCACAATATGTAAACAACATATGTATTTTCAACATGCATCAACATTACGCATTTCCTTTCCAATTTCAACAAGATATTCAACATATATAATGTTATATTCAACTTCCATATGAGGCAAGTTCTAAAACATACTTCCAATAAACCAAAACATTTTCAATGTTTCACAACTTAAGACATATATAAAAGCTCTTAAGTTCAACAACAGTTCAAAATCTAAATACAAGATTATACAACAACAAACAAGTCCGGATATTTTTCACGGACCTCCAACTCACGTTCCCAAGTGGCTTCCTCCACTCCGTGATGATTCCACAAGACTTTTACCAAAGGAATGGTCTTGCCACGCAGGACCTGATCCCGCCTATCCAAGACCCGAACCGGTCTCTCCTCATACGAGGCATCCTCATCTACCTCTAAATCGGTCCAATCCAACACATGTGATGGATCTGGCTCATACTTCCGAAGCATACTCACATGAAACACATCATGAACTCCGGACAACTGCGGCGGTAAAGCTAACCGATAAGCAACCTCGCCAATCCTCTTAAGGATCTCAAAAGGACCAATAAACCGAGGGGATAACTTCCCACTCTTCCCAAACCTCATCAAACCTCGCCTAGGTGATATCTTCAGAAAGACATGATCACCTACCTCAAACGCCAAAGGTCTCCTCCTACGGTCGGCATAACTCTTTTGTCGACTCTGGGCTGTAACAAGCCTCCTACGGATAAGCTCAACTTTCTCCGTCGTCTCCCTAACCAACTCCGGACCCAACAAAGGTGCATTACCCACCTCGGCCCAACAAACTGGAGACCGACACGGCCGGCCATACAAGGCCTCAAACGGTGCCATACCGATACTAGACTGAAAATTGTTGTTGTAGGCAAACTCTACCAAGGGTAAGTGCCTCTCCCACGTCCCACTGAAGTCAAGGACACAACCCCGAAGCATATCTTCAAGGATCTGAATAGTACGCTCGGACTTCCCATCAGTCTGAGGATGATAAGCCGTACTAAAGGTCAACTTAGTGCCCAAGGCACTCTGCAAACTCTGCCAAAACCTAGCAGTAAAACGAGGATCTCTATCTGAGATGATCGTCACTGGGACCCCGTGCAACCTCACTATGTCCCGAATATACAAGTTGGCAAGATGATCTACCGAATCTCTCACGCGCATAGGAATGAAGTGCGCCGACTTAGTCAACCGGTCTACAACCACCCAAATGGCATCACTACCCCGCTGAGTCCTCGGAAGACCTACAACGAAGTCCATAGTGATATGCTCTCACTTCCACTCGGCAATAGGCAAGGGTTGCAACAAACCTGCTGGCCTCTGATGCTCGGCCTTCACTTGCTGGCAAGTAAGGCACTTCGATACGAAACAGCCACATCTCTCTTCATACCCCACCACCAAAAATGGCGACCCAAATCCCGATACATCTTAGTACCCCCCGGATGCACCACAAGGCGCGAATGATGAAACTCTCGGAGTACCTCCTCTCGGCAAGACTCCGGCACGAACAAACGGTCTCGGTATCTCACACTCAGGTCCGGATACACCGTCAAACCCTTCTCAACTCTCCCACTGGAGATCCTCTCTCGGAAGGACTCTACCTCAAGGTCACCTCTCTGTGCCTCTAACACTCTAGTCACAAGTGTAGGCTGTGCGACAACAGAAAATAAGGCCGCAGCCTCAATAGATGCGCCCAGAAGTAAATCAAGCTCCCCAAGTGCACCCAACATCTCCCATTCCCGGATGGCTATACAAGCTATATCACTAATAGATTTCCTACTAAGGGCATCGGCCACAACATTGGCCTTTCCTGGATGATAGTGCAACTCAAAATCATAATCCTCGATGAACTCCATCCACCTCTTCTGCCTCAAATTCAAGTCCCTCTGTGTAAACAGATACTTCAAACTCTTGTGGTCCAAGAACACCTCGAACCTCTCACCATAAAGGTAATGCCTCCAGATTTTCAAGGCAAAGATCACAGCCGCTAACTCTAGATCGTGTGTAGGGTAATTCTTCTCGTGTATTTTCAACTGACGTGAGCCATAAGCTACCACTTTCCCTTCTTGCATCAACACACAACCCAAACCCTCTCGTGAGGCATCACAATAAACCGCATAACCCAACCCTCTCTCCGGAATAATCAAAACCGGAGCGGTGGTCAATCTAACCTTCAGTTCTTGGAACGACTTTTCACAAGTCTCACTCCACACAAACTTGACCCGCTTTCGCGTCAACCTAGTCAACGGCGAAGCTAACCTGGAGAAATCTTTCACAAATCGACGGTAATACCCAGCTAATCCCAGAAAACTGCGGATCTCAAACACACTCTTAGGCTGTGCCCAATCTTCCACTGCCCCTACCTTGGATGTATCAACAGACACACCTTCCCCGGAAACCACATGGCCTAAGAACTTGACTTCTCCAAGCCAGAACTCACACTTCCCAAACTTGGCATACAGCCTATGGGCTCTAAGCAATTCAAGCACCACTCTCAAGTGTTCCTCGTGCTCCTCCTCAGAAGGCGAATAGATAAGGATGTCGTCCACGAAAACGACTATGAATCGATCCAAGAATTCCCGGAAGATCCGGTTTATCAAGTCCATAAAGGCTGCCGGTGCATTGGTAAGCCCAAATGGCATCACCAGAAACTCATAGTGGCCATACCGCGTACGGAATGCCGTCTTCGGAATATCCTCTTCCCTGACCCTCAACTGGTGGTAACCCGATCTCAAGTCTATCTTAGAGAAACAACGAGAACCCTTCAACTGGTCAAACAGATCATCTATACGGGGCATTGGGTACTTATTCTTAACCGTAGCCCGATTCAACTTCCGGTAGTCAATACACAACCTCAAGGCACCATCTTTCTTTTTAGCAAAGAGGGCCGGTGCTTCCCACGGCGAAACACTAGGGCGAATAAAGCCCTTATCTAACAACTCCTGAAGCTGAACTTTCAACTCAACCAACTCTGTTGGAGCAAAACGATAAGGTGCCATAGAAATCGGCGCTGTGCCGGGCACTAAATCAATGGAGAACTCGATCTTCCGACGAGGTGGCAAACTAACGAGATCCTCGGGAAAGACGTCCGAGTACTCACAAACTACCCTCGGCAACACAACCTGGGTCTCATCACACTCACCACTCTCAAAGCTAGCAAGTAAACCACTAAGCTCACTCCGCCCTCGCGGATCATACCCCGGTGGCAAAACACTACCAACCCGGTCTCCCAAGAAATGGAAACACTCCCCACTCAAGGTACAAACTGTGACCCTCTGGCGGTAGCAATCAATAACAGCCCTGTACGATGATAACCAGTCCATACCCAAAATAACATCAAAACCCTTCATGGGCATGACAGCAAACGGAAAAGGAAGCCTATGATCGGCGACCTCTATATCACAACCTCTACAACCCTGTTTCAGAATCAACTCACCTCCAAGAGGTGACACTACACAAATAGGAGATGCTAACTGTGCTAATTCCAATTCCAAAACAGATGCAAATGCAGTAGATACAAAAGAATGAGATGCACCCGTGTCTATCAACACACTAGCAACCGAGTTGCAAAATAGAAAAGTACCTCTCACTACCGATGGAGCCGGTACTAGATCCTGCGCGGTAACAGCATACACGCGCCCTGTAGGCTCCTGATCTACCTGCTCACCCCTCGGAGGAAAAGACTGTTGCACAGACTGGGATGACGAAGCTCCCGGATTGGCCCTCGAGGCCTGCACAGACTGAGCCGGCTGATAACTCTGCGTCTGCCTAGAACCAGACGCTCCCGAAGTGGCACTAAACTGCGGGCAAAACCTCTTCAGGTGCCCCGGCTGACCACACTGATAACAAGACAAGGGCTGCATAAAATTAAAAATGAATTGAATAAAAATGGAAGTCGAATAAAAATAAAAATGGAAGTTGCATAAAATTAAAAATGGAAGTTCATTCAAGATACCACTATACCTTAACGATCTATTTGGAAATTCAATAAAAAAGAAAGTTTAGCAGAAAAGTAAATTGAATAAAAATGGAAGTTGAATAAAAATAAAAATGGAAGTTGCAGAAAATTAAAAATGGAAGTTCATTCAAGAAACCACTGTAACTTAACGATCTATTTGGAAATTAAATAAAAAAGGAAATTGAATAGAAAAATGACTTGAATAAAAATGGAAGTCGAATAGAAATAAAAATGGAAGTTGCATAAAATTAAAAATGGAAGTTCATTCAAGATACCACTATACCTTAACGATCTATTTGGAAATTCAATAAAAAAGAAAGTTTAAAAGAAAAGTAAATTGAATAAAAATGGAAGTTGAATAAAAATAAAAATGGAAGTTGCAGAAAATTAAAAATGGAAGTTCATTCAAGAAACCACTATACCTGAACGATCTATTAGCAAATTAAATAAAAAAGGAAGTTGAATAGAAGAATAACTTGAATAAAAATGGAAGTTGAATAAAAATAAAAATGGAAGTTGCATAAAATTAAAAATGGAAGTTCATTAAAGAAACCACTATACCTTAAAGATCTATTTGCAAATTGAATAAAAAAGGAACTTTAATAGAAAAGAAAATTGAATAAAAATGAAAGTTGTATAAAATTAAAAATGTAAGTTCAATCCAGAAACCATTATACCTTAACGATCTATTTGGAAATTAAATAAAAAAGGAAGTTGAATACAAAAGAAGCTTGAATAAAAAAAAAGCTGAATAGAAATAAAAATGGAAGTTGGAGAAAATTAAAATTGGAAGTTCATTCAAGAAACCACTATACCTTAACGATATATTTGAAAATTAAATAAAAAAGGAAGTTTAATAAAAAAGTAAATTGAATAGAAATAGAAATTGAATAAAAATAAAAATGGAAGTTCAATCCAGAAACCACTGTACCTTGACGATCTATTTGGAAATTAAATAAAAAAACAAGTTGAGTAGAAAAGAAACTTGAATAAAAAAGGAAGTTAAATAAAAATAAAAATGGAAGTTGCAGAAAATTAAAAATGGAAGTTAATTCGAGAAACCACTATACCTTAACCATCTATTTGGAAATTAAATAAAAAAGGAAGTTGAATAGAAAAATAACTTGAATAAAAATGGAAGCTGAATAAAAATAAAAGTGGAAGTTCCATAAAATTAAAAATGGAAGTTCATTAAAGAAACAACAATACATTAACGATCTATTTGGAAATTAAATAAAAAAGGAAGTGGAATAGAAAAGAAACTTGAATAAAAAAAGAAGTTGAATAGAAATAAAAATGGAAGTTGCAGAAAATTAAAAATGGAAGTTCATTCAAGAAGCCATTATACCTTAACGATCTATTTGGAAATTAAATAACAAAGGAAATTGAATAGAAAAATGACTTGAATAAAAATGGAAGTCGAATAAAAATAAAAATGGAAGTTGCAGAAAATTAAAAATGGAAGTTCATTGAAGATACCACTATACCTTAACGATCTATTTGGAAATTCAATAAAAAAAGGAAGTTTAATAGAAAAGTAAATTGAATAAAAATAAAAATGGAAGTTGCAAAAAATTAAAAATGGAAGTTCATTCAAGATACCACTATACCTTAACGATCTATTTGGAAATTCAATAAAAAAGGAAGTTTAATAGAAAAGTAAATTGAATAAATATGGAAGTTGAATAAAAATAAAAATGGAAGTTGCAGAAAATTAAAAATGGAAGTTCATTTAAGAAATCACTATACCTTAACGATCTATTTGGAAATTAAATAAAAAAGGAAGTTGAATAGAAAAATTACTTTAATAAAAATGGAAGCCGAATAAAAATAAAAATGAAAGTTGCATAAAATTAAAAATAGAAGTTCATTCCAGGTACCACTATACCTTAACGATCTATTTGGAAATTCAATAAAAAAGAAAGTTTAATAGAAAAGTAAATTGAATAAAAATGGAAGTTGAATAAAAATAAAATTGGAAGTTGCAGAAAATTAAAAATGGAAGTTCATTCAAGAAACCGCTATACCTTAACGATCTATTAGCATATTAAATAAAAAAGGAAGTTGAATAGAAAAATAACTTGAATAAAAACGGAATTTGAATAAAAATAAAAATGGAAGTTGCATAAAATTAAAAATGGAAGTTCATTAAAGAAACCAGTATACCTTAACGATCTATTTGGAAATTAAATAAAAAAGGAACTTTAATATAAAAGAAAATTGAATAAAAAGGGAAGTTGAATAAAAATAAAAATGAAAGTTGTATAAAATTAAAAATGTAAGTTCAATCCAGAAACCATTATACCTTGACGACCTATTTGGAAATTAAATAAAAAAGGAAGTTGAACAGAAAAGAAGCTTGAATAAAAAAAGAAGTTGAATAGAAATAAAAATGGAAGTTGCAGAAAATTAAAATTGGAAGTTCATTCAAAAAACCACTATACCTTAACGATATATTTGGAAATTAAATAAAAAAGGAAGTTTAATAGAAATGTAAATTGAATAAAAATGGAAGTTGAATAAAAATAAAAATGGAAGTTCAATCCAGAAACCACTATACCTTGACGATCTATTTGGAAATTAAATAAAAAAGGAAGTTGAGTAGAAAATAAACTTGAATAAAAAAGGAAGTTAAATAAAAATAAAAATGGAAGTTGCAGAAAATTAAAAATGGAAGTTATTTCAAGGAACCACTATACCTCAACCATCTATTTGGAAATTAAATTAAAAATGAAGTTGAATAGAAAAATAACTTGAATAAAAATGGAAGCTGAATGAAAATAAAAATGGAAGTTCCATAAAATTAAAAATGGAAGTTCATTAAAGAAACCACAATACTTTAACGATCTATTTGGAAATTAAATAAAAAAGGAAGTTTAATAGAAAAGTAAATTGAATAATAATGGAAGTTGAATAAAAATAAAAATGGAAGTTGCAGAAAATTAAAAATGAAAGTTCAATCCAGAAACCAGTATACCATAACGATCTATTTGGAAATTAAATAAAAAAGGAAGTTGAGAGGAAAAGAAACTTGATTGAAAAAGGAAGTTAAATAAAAATAAAAATGGATGTTGCAGAAAATTAAAATTGGAAGTTCATTCAAGAAACCACTATACCTTAACGATCTATTTGGAAATTAAATAAAAAAGGAAGTTGAATAGTAAAATAAATTGAATAAAAATGGAAGCTGAATAAAATTAAAAATGGAAGTTCCATAAAATTAAAAATGGAAGTTCATTAAAAAAACCACTATACCTTAACGATCTATTTGGAAATTAAATAAAAAAGGAAGTTTAATAGAAAAGTAAATTGAATAAAAATGGAAGTTGAATAAAAATAAAAGTGAAAGTTGCATAAAATTAAAAATGGAAGTTCAATCCAGAAACCAGTATACCTTAACGATCTTTTTGGAAATTAAATAAGAACGGAAGTTGAATAGAAAAGGAACTTTAATAAAAAAGAAGTTGAATAGAAATAAAAATGGAAGTTGCAGAAAATTAAAAATGGAAGTTCATTCAAGAATCCACTATACATTAACGATCTATTTGGAAATTAAATAAAAAAGGAAGTTGAATAGAAAAATAACTTGAATAAAAATGGAAGTCGAATAAAAATAAAAATGGAAGTTGCAGAAAATTTGTAACGCCCTCAAAATAACAACATTAAACCCATTAATATAGACATGCATTGATGTACAAAAGCTTCACATTCTTCTATTCATCAGAGTACTTCATTACAAAAGTATTACATGTTAACAATAAAAGCAAATGCCCTACGGGCTTACAGCTTTCCAAGTTAACACTTGGTTACAAAAGAGAGTACTAACTCAATTACATGTTAAGCCCTTGGCTTGAATTTACTTGTAATACATCAAAAGAAATAAGACAACAAAAGTGTGTCCGCCTTTAGCCTCCCAAGCTAAGTCCTTGGAGGTGGCATGCTACCTGTACCTGAAAATGATATTCCCATATAGGGTGAGACACAGCCCAGTAGAAATACACTAAACCAAATATGGACAATGACTAAAAGATTAGCAATTGATAGATGGTCAACACTGATACTTTTCCTTATCACACTTTACAGTTTCATGACATACAAGTCCATGTTACAATCCATTTTCCAATTCTTTTCAAATTCTCAGTTTATAACCCTGGCTCAGAACCTGGCCAAACAACTCATATGAGACAATAACTCGCATTAAGCACTTTCCCATTTCATCATAGATATGCATACTAGCTATATCACACACCAACAGATAAGCATACAAGCTATATCACACATCAACAGATAAGCATACAAGCTATATCATCACTTCCACCGATATGCATAAGAGCACTATCACACTTCCAATGACAAGCATATGAGCTCTGTCAACACATTACTAGATAAGCATATGAGCTCTATCTATGGAGTCCATCCCCTATCTCCTCCCAACAACATCCGATTTAGAGGTCCATCCCCTATCTTCCCCTAAACTGTGGAGTACATCCCCTATCTCCTCCAACACAACACAATGCATATAAACAATAATCATACACATCATCACACAATACATAATTTTAAAGTATTCTTTCAACCGTCATGCTCAATGACCCATTCCAGTGATTAGTTTCAGTTTGCCTAATCATCATGCATTGTCTACAACAATCAAGACTATCCTCCACCGATAGCCCAAAGCAGTTATTTCTATACCGAAATTAAATGTAACAGTGGATATATAATCAACATTTCAACTGGGTGAGTGATAAGTAATCCAACTACACCCTTTAATCCCATATCTTTCCAAATCAATTCCTCGTTTCTCATAATTAATTATGCAAATTAATTAACCAATGTAATTAGGGCATTTTCCATAATTAACCTTTCAACCCTTAGGTTCCATTTTCATTAATGTCTTAACATTAATTTCACTTTTCCATGCCAAACATGCATCTAGGTTTTATATGGCCAAAACCCCAACTTTTGTAAAAATTACGCCAAGGCCCCCAAACTTTCACAAAAATCACCAAACCAACCCCAACATCTCAAAATACTAAAATTTAAAGACAAAGTCCATAGTGAGGAGTAGGTTATCCCTACCTCGAAGTTAGAGCTTGGATGGAGAAGAGACTCAAGACCAAAGTGCTCCAAAGACCAAGATGCTCGGATCAAAATGACGCCCTCGACGATCAACACAACTTTTACAAAGGCGGAAGGTGAGGAACTCACCTTAGCTAGATCAAAATCTAGAGAGAAGGCAAGATTTTAGAGAGAGGAGCTCTCAAAATGGATTTTAAAAAAAGTAGGAGAGAGAAAGGAAAGTAAAAAGTGATTTAAAATCACCCAGCGGATAACTCATATACGCATGAACCACTCGAGCAGAGAACACAACGCTCGAGCGCCAAGAGCAAAAATCTGAACACGCTCGAGCGCAATAAGTCCCGCTCGAGCGCCAAGACACAAGAATAAAGCACTTCCGCTCGAGCGTGAAAACCAGTCCGCTTGAGCGTAGATTTCCATCTCCCAGAACTTATACCTAGAAAGTACTACCCGCTCGAGCGTTGACAGACCCGTTCGAGCGCCACCGCTCGAGCGTAAAAATCACATCTGCAGAAGTTTTGTAGGAACACGAAATACTGGAGGTGTGCAATCCCCGCTCGAGCGCAAGAAGACCCGCTCGAGTGGATCGCCTAAAAACTGGACAACAAGGAATTGAAACCAAGGCCTAACCAACCTGTAACAACCCTGCTCCAAACATCCTAAAACTCAATCAAGGGGAATTAAAGGACATCAACAAGATAGATACCACTACCAACTTCACGGAACCGAGTCCGGAACACAACAGAACAGTAAAGGGACAACCGGGAACTGAAGACGAGGTTAGTTACAGCACCCGTACTCGTACTTCCATTAGGTAACGAAGAATTTCATATCCATAGCGATGCTTCACATAAGGGCTTGGGTTGTGTGTTAATGCAAGGGGGTAAGGTTATAGCTTATGCATCTCGTCAGTTGAAACCCCATGAGAAGAACTATCCTACCCATGATTTAGAATTAGCGGCCGTGGTGTTTGCTTTAAAGATTTGGCGTCACTATTTGTATGGAGCTTCTTGTCAGGTTTTTACAGACCATAAGAGTTTAAAGTACCTGTTCACTCAAAAGGAATTGAATTTGAGACAG
Source organism: Camellia sinensis (assembly GCF_055761805.1). Lineage (NCBI taxonomy): Eukaryota > Viridiplantae > Streptophyta > Magnoliopsida > Ericales > Theaceae > Camellia > Camellia sinensis. The sequence goes on along the minus strand of NC_138962.1, from coordinate 5,838,543 downwards.
AGAAGGTGGCTTGAGTTGTTGAAGGACTATGATATTCAAATTCAATATCACCCAGGTAAAGCTAACAGCGTGGCCGACGCTTTGATCAGAAAGTCAGATGGAAATTTGGCGTGTTTGACCATGGTAGCAGTGGAGCCGACTATTGTTGATGAGGTAAAGGCAAGACAAATGGAAGATAAATTCTTCGAGAAAGTAGCCGAGGAGATTGTCACAAAGCCGAGATCAGGATATACCATCGAAAAACAAGTACTCAAGTTTGAAGAAAGGTTATGCGTGGCCGACATCCCAGAGTTGAAAGGGAGAATTTTACAGGAAGCTCATGGTTCCAAGTTTGCTGTTCATCCAGGAAGCACCAAGATGTATCAAGATGTGAAGCGGACCTTCTGGTGGCCAAATATGAAAAGAGAGATAGCCGAATTCGTGTCCCAATGTTTGCATTGTCAACAAGTGAAGCAGAACATCAAAGACCGGCAGGACTTCTTCAACCTTTGCCGATTCCTGAGTGGAAATGGGAACACATCTCCATGGATTTTGTGGTAGGTTTGCCGAGGACGCAAAGAGGTATGGATTCAATTTGGGTTACCGTTGACAGGCTAACTAAGTCAGCACACTTCTTGCCAGTTAAAACTACGTTCAATGCCGACTGACTTGCCGAACTGTATATGAATGAGATTATTAGACTTCACGGTGTGCCAGTGTCCATTGTGTCAGACCGAGATTCGAAGTTCGTTTCTAGATTTTGGCAGAGCCTGCAAGGAGCCTTGGGAACTGAGTTGAGGTTTAGCACAGATTTTCATCCCCAGACTGATGGGCAAACAGATAGAACCATTCAGACACTTGAGGATATGCTCAGAATGTGTGTATTGGATTTCAAGGGAAGTTGGGAATCGCATCTGCCATTAGTAGAATTCACATACATCAACAGTTATCAAGCCAGCATTAGAATGGCGCCGTACGAAGCCTTGTATGGAAGGGAGTGCAGGTCGCCGATATGTTGGACTGAGGTGGGAGATACAGCTTTGATTGGCCCCGAGATAGTTCAAAGAACGACCGAAAAGATTAAGCTCATTCAGCAGAGGATTAGAACCGCGCAAAGTCGACAGAAGAGTTACACCGACCAGAGGAGAAGGGAGCTAGAATTCGAGGTTGGGGATCACGTATTTTTGAGGATCTCGCCGATGACAGGAGTTTCAAGATTTGGAAAGAAAGGTAAATTGGCACCCCGATATGTTGGACCATTTGAGATTCTTGAGAGAATTAACCCCGTGGCCTACAGACTTGCTTTGCCGCTAGATTTAAGCCAAGTCCACAATGTGTTTCATGTTTCGATGTTGAGGAAGTACATCTGAGATCCATTGCATATAATTGACCATTCTGGGATTACGGTTAATGAGGATTTGGGCTACGAGGAGAAACCAATGAGGATTACTGACAGGCAAGTGAGGCAGTTGAGAAACAAATCAACGCCAATGGTAAAGGTCGAATGGAAGGAGCATCATGGCACAGAAGGCACGTGGGAAAAGGAAGAGGATGTGAGAATTCGTTATTCGGAGTTGTTTACAGAGCAAGGTAATTTAAGTTTGTGGACCAAACTTCTTTAAGGGGGTAGACTGTAGCAAACCTCACCTTACTCTTGTCATACTTGCATACATTCATGCATGATCTTATCTTGTTATGTTGTTTTGCAAGTTTTGCCTTGCCTTGTTTTGTTTAAGTGTTGCTCGCATGACTTTGTTCCTTGCTTGGTGTGTAGCCGAGGTCATCTTGAGCTTAGTTCACCTTTGAATCTTTGTGTTTAGAACTGTTTTGGAACCACTTGTTCAGCCCTCATCTTCACCTCGGGCTTTGTTTGCCGAGATGTTTTGCACTTAGTGATCCTTGCCCTTGGGCAGGTATGGCCTAGACCGAGGTGTGGCACACCCCGGCCAAGGTGTGGCATAGCTTAGTCAAGTGTCGTCCTCCCTAGCCGATGTCCTTGTTACCCAGTTGCCGAAGCTTTGACTTTAGCCGATGTCATTACTTGCCGATGTGTCTTGCCTTAGCTTGCTGCATACGCTTGGCCATAGACTTGTCTTCTCAATCAATCACCTTTTGAGTTGAACCAACCCGATAGCGCCACGTGTCCGAGCTGAGGGTTAAGACAACCGGCAGACCTAGAAACAAATCATTTTGTCTCAAATCTTTGCCTTTAGAGAGAGAAGCTCTAGAGGAAGGAGGAGAAAGTTCTTGAGTGAGAATAGGTCTTCCAAGCTTGATCTTTGAGGTTTGAACCGTAGGATTCGAGTTTTGAGGTTAGAATCTTAACCTACTCTTGTTGTTCCCATTGATCATCTAGCTGCATTGCATGATCGGATCTGTTTTGCATGTCATGCATCGATTTGAAGTTGGTTTTGGAAGAGAAAAATAGTATTCATGTGTTCTTGAAGAAAAGTCTCGTTTTGATCCGAAAGTTTGGAACCAAAACCATGTTTTCGTGTTTATTCTTGCATGACCTTCTTGTATAGGTACCCAGGTCCATGTTTTGAACTCATGGCATGAAATCTCAGATTTTTGTAACAAGTTGTGATCTTGCATTCATTTTTCCTCATGATCATGTTCATCATGTTCTTCATGTTCTTCAAAGGGAAACCCGGGTCTTCCTGGCTTTGTTTTTGAATCAGGCCATTGGGACCACACCTCGGCAAGGAGATGTGGGACCTCGGTAAAGACCTGGTTGGTACCCAGTGTGTCTTCATGAGACGGGAGCAGTGTTTAAACTCCCAGCATGTTTTGCTTTGCTTTTGACTTGGATCTGGTGAGAATGCCAGGATCATTTGCATGTATATAAAGCTTGTCTTGAGAATATGATTGCCATGTGATTGTAGGTCCTTGATTTTTGCTTTGAGCCTACACCTGAAGAACTGGGTGAGTGGTGCTTTTAATAAAGCTATGTTATACTGTTTTGATAAATCTTGCCTTGCTTTGTTTTGTCGAAAGTATTTGCAAAGCATGAATGAATAACAACATTAAACCCATCAAATAAAACATTCATTGACATGCGAAATATCCACATTCTTCTATTCATCAGAATTTCATTACAAAAATATTACATGTTAACAACAAAAGCAAAATGCCCTATGGGCTTACAGCTTTCCAAGTTAACACTTGGTTACATCAAAAGAGTGGTAACTCATCTACACATTAAGCCCTCGGCTTGAATATACATGTAATACATCAAAAAGAACTTAAACAACAAAATCTGTCCGCCTCTAGCCTCCCAAACTATGACCTTGGAGGTGGCATGCTACCTATACCTGAAAATGATGTTCCCATATAGGGTGAGCCACAGCCCAGTAGAAATACACTAAACCAACCATGAACAATGACTAAAAGATTAGCAATTGATAGATGGCCAACACAGATACATCCACATAAATCACATTTTATGTCATACGACCTATGAGTCCAAGTTACTTTTCATTCTCCCTTTTTCAACAGATAAGCATGTTAGCTCTATCATCATCTCAACAGATATGTATAAAAACTATATCCCACATTCACAGATAGGCATTTAAGCTATATCCACATTCTCGACAGATATGTATAACAACTATATCCCACATTCACAGATAAGCATATAAGCTATATCCGCACTTCACAAAGATAAGCATATGAGCTCTATCTTCACTTCTCTAGACAAGCATATAAGCTGTATCTACGGAGTTCATCCCCTATCTTCTCCCAACACTATCTGGTTTAGAGGTACATCCCTCATCTTCCCCTAAACCGCGGAGTACATCCCCCATCTCCTCCTCTACACATAACGTATACAAACACATTGGTTCTATATACAATCCTTCAATACATACAGTTAATGTATTCTATCAACCGTCAAATTCCATGACACATTCCATTGATTAGTTTTCATTTGCCTAATCATCATGCATTGTCTACAACAATCACGACTATCCTCCACCGATAGCCCAAAGCAGTTATTTCTAAACAGAAAATAAATGCACAAATGGATATTCAATCAACATTTCAATTCGGTGAGTGATAAATAATTCAACTACACCCTTTAACCCCATACATTCCCAATCTCAACAATTCCAATTCATTTCCTCATTTCTCACAATTAATTATCCCAATTAATCAAACAATGTAAATAGGTCAACTTCCATAATTAACATTTCAACCCTTAGGTCCTATTTTCATCAATGATTCAACATTCATTCCATTTCTGTATGCCAAACATGCATCTAGGTTTATTATAAATAAAACCCCAACTTTTGTAAAATAACACAAAAGCCCCAAACTTTCACAAATTACCAAACCAACCCCAACATCTCAAAATACTAAAATTTAAAGACAAAATCCATAGAGAGGAGTAGGATATTCCTACCTCAAATTCGGAGCCCCAAGGGAGAAGATGACAAAACCCAACGTGCTCCAAATCCCGAAATTTTTAGATTAAAATGTAGCCCTCGACGATCAACAACTTTTTTGTAAAGGCCAAAGATGAGCAAATCACTCCTACTAGATCAAAACCTAGAGAGAAGGTAGAGTTCTAGAGTGAGAGGCTCAACAATGGTGTTTTTGGAAAAGTAGGAGAGAGAATAGAAAGTGAAAAAGTGATTTGAAAAGTCAAAACTCGGAACTTAAACCCAGTCGCCCCGTTCGAGCGTCAAACACCCCGCTCGAGCGTCACTCACAGACTCCCGCTCGAGCGTCAAACACCCCGCTCGAGCGTCACTCACAAACTCCCGTTCGAGCGTCAACAATCCCGCTCGAGCGGCGGATACACACTCCCAGAACTTTTACAGAACCAGGTCTCCGCTCGAGCTTCCAACTCCCCGCTCGAGCGGCACTCCCACAATCTTGCTCGAGCGGCCAATACCACGCTCGGGCGTCCAACTATAGCTTCAGAAGGCTCCGATATCCCCGGGGTACATTGGACTAGTGTTGATAGACTTTGTTAGGTCAGAAATTCAATTCGAGGGCAACCAGTGTTCTTTCGCTGAGGCAAGGCAAAGAAAGGCCAGTCAGGGCTTACCGGTTCATCTGATTCGTCAGTCGCCAGTCACATCACCTTTGTTCAGACTCAGCAGACCATGATGGCCCAGGGTTCGGAAGAATTTGTGGCCGTGATAGCAGCATTAAATCAGGGAACTGCCATGCAAGCTGAGACCAATATTGAAATGCAACGTCCATCTGGGGCATCTGCCTCACATCCAGCTTTGGGACCCCAGCCAAACTTTGACCCACTTCCGCCAGTTGAAGATTTGCAGTGTCCGAATCCTTGAGAAAGGTTGACTCAAGCTCAGGTGCTTAGACCCCTGATGCAGCCTAATGAGAGGCTTTATTCCCTTGATGTTAATGAGCTCAATCCGACTACAGTGAAAATTGTGAACCTTGAGAAGCAATTCAGAAAGGCGCAAGGCCTTAACTCCATTCCCAACATTGAGGATGGGCACACTGAGTCTGTCGTACGGCTCCCAGACCAATTCAAAATGCCATATATTGATCACTTCGACGGGTCTGGAGATCCAATGGTACATATCCGACTTTTCTTGGATGTCCTGAAGCCGATGGGTCTGACTAAGCCACAGAAACTCTCTCTGTATGGAAGAGCCCTGTCGGGTGTAGCAGCCACTTGGTACGCTAAGTTGGAAGATAAAGTGAAGCAAGACTGGGAAGAATTGGCTGAGGCCTTTGTTGATTAGTATTCCTACAATACCCAAGTTGAAATGACCATGCAAGAGCTCGAAACGACCCGCCAGAACCCAACAGAGCCTTTTGTGGAATTTGTTGCGAGGTGGAGGGCAAAGGCAGCACAGACGATAGATCGCCCTTCTGAGAGGGATCAAGTGCAGATGATGGTGCAAAACCTCGAGCACGATATGTTGCAAAAGTTTATAGTCGCTCCACTATTCACTTTCAAAAGTTTGCATGAACTGGGGGTTCAGGTTGAGAATACGTTCAACAGCGGGATCATTCCCAGAACAAGTGAACCGAAAAGGAGGGCGATTGCAGGGAGTACCAATGCTGGTAGTAGCATCATTCCCAAATCCACCGAGATCAATGCAGTCGCCACAGCCAACCCTTTTGCCAAACCAAGCCTGCAAACAGCCGGCCCAGCCCGAGCTCAGGGCAGAACTTTCACTCCCCTCTATATGAGCCTGACTAGCGCACTAAAAGCCTTGATGGAAAGAGGGCATCTCAAACCCCTCGATCCTCAACCTCTGCCTGACCCACTTTCAGCCAGACATAATCCCTCCAAGTACTGTATGTACCATCAGCAGCGCGGTCATGGCACCGACCGTTGCTACCGCCTTCGTCATGAGGTCCAAAATCTCATTGACAATCGGACGATAGCTCCACCTTCAGGCCCCAATGACCAAGTACATTAGCCACATCTCAATCTAATCCACACACTGGCTGTCCCTTATGACCCCAGCATGTACATCACCCCAGTCCATCTACCCAGGCCTAATGTGTTTATCCCGGAGAGCCTGGACTTATGTATGATGGGTGCATCTGAACACCAATCATCTCAAACCCACGAACCCACTTCTTTCAAGCTGATGAAAATGATTGAAGACCTTCAGAGAACTGTGGCAGATCTGGCCTTTGGGGTTTTGGCCCCATCATCGACCACATCACATACCAGGGAGTTCGTGTCAAAAGGCTCCTCAGGACGGGCTGCATTTGAAGAAGGCCAATCCCTTGGCAAAGTGGAGGCAAGTGGTAAGAACAAGGTAGGGGCAGGCATTGGTCCCCATGAACACCTTCAGTGGGATATTGAGGCTTTGAAAGCCGAAGGGCTGTACAAACAGCAAGTACTCGCAGTTGTTGCAAAAATTGTAGATGACACTTTCGCCACTCAGAATGAGAGCAGTCTGAATCAAGGGGCAATCTGGGAGAAGGGCCGCTGTACCAGGAATGTTCCTTTCAGCTCTAAACCCTTGCTCGGAAGAGATCAGCAAACCCAGTCAGCGCCTACCAATCCCTTTGCTGGTGCATCCAGCAAAACTCCACAAACCTCAAAATACCCACCTCGAGGCCAGAGGGTGTTCGCACCACTGTACATGTCTTTATCAGCGGCCTTGAGGGTCCTGATTAGAGAGGGGGATCTGAAACCCCTAGAGCCAAGACCACTGCCAGATAGACTTCCTTCCTCTCATGATCCGACCAAGTACTGTGCCTTTCATCAGCAAGTCGGCCATGTCACTGATGGTTGTTTCCGTCTTCGCCACGAAATACAAGATCTGATTGACAATAAGGTCATCGTCGCACCAACTCAACAAAGTCTATCGTCATTGGATCAGTGAACCTAGGGGATAATGCGGTGCGATCGGGGGATGAACCACCTGCGGGCGGCGCTCAATTTACTTCAGATGTGGCGTTTGACACGCACAGTTTTGAGCAATGTGCGAACACCAGTTTTTGTACTTTCTGACTTGGGTATTGGGTCAGTTTTTTTGTTTTGTATATGGTCAGTCTTTTTGTACTAAGTCGGTCAAGTCTGTCTTGTTGTATCGAGTCAGTCCTGTTTTGTTAGAGTCAGGTGATTCCGGGGGTGTTACCTCGGGCATCACTATTTTGTTTTGTGTTTGTCTTTTCGTTTTCTTTTAAGTCTGTTTCTGCCATGGAGCCAGTTACACCAACAGTTATGAATGAAACAGCAGTGGTTTTTCATGCTTTTGTGCTTACTTCTGCCTTGTGTCAGTTGTACCAGAAAGTCGAATGGAACGACAGTGCATTTCACCTGCTTCTCTGTGCTTTTAAGTCATTGCGTTGACCTAAATTTTTCGAAGCTGTTTTTTTGAACATTGTGATGAAAACGAAGAGGAAGGAATTTCTCGGGTTTTTGCAAAAATTTGATCATTTGAGAGAAAGAGAGGCATGCTAAGCCTTTAATGATTGAGATCATACTTGTTAATGTGAGTATTGAGAAGGATCCTGGCTTGATCCAGATTGGTCTCACACTGTCTTCAGCGCGAGCGACTAGTCGCTCTCTTAAAAGATTTAAAAAAAAAAAATGTGTTTTGCGCGATCCTGCGAAGACTTGTGTGGAATCGCTCTTGAGATTGTGCAGCCTAGGATCGCTCTCAGCCTCGAGACTCAACCCCTCATTTTCAAACCTTGAACTTGGATTCAGAAGGTTCAACGATCAACCACAATGTGAGGCCTGTGTGGCCTGATTTGAAGCAGCCCATGAATTAGGGGCAGGGAAGTCAGATCAAGAAGATTAGATGTCATCAAAAGAAGCTTGCAAAACTAGATCAGAAGCACCCCTCGAACTAGGGGCAAAAGATGCCAGATTGTGCTCGAAGAGCCGAAGATGGATCATTCCACAAATCAATGAAGATCGGCAAGAATGCCAAATCCCAGAGGGAGGAAAGAAGAAAGTATTGCTGAAGAACTACTGAGTTCCTATCCACAACACTAGGGGCAAATCCAGCCCCCATGGGATGGACTCCTGCATTGTCAAGCGAACAATAGTCACTCTCCTGGATTCAGACGGATTCGAGATCTCAGAACCATTTGACATGGACAAAGCTACACTTTTACCCTTGAGAGGCTTGCTGGGTCGAAAACCCGGAAGGGCGACCCAGGCAAAAGTTAGAGCAAGAAAAAAAGGAAAAGAAAAGAAAAGAAAAAAAAGAGATGAAAAAGAAAAAAAATAAGAAAAGAAATGAAAAAGAATTAAAGAATATAGCTCGCAAGGTTGAAAACCCGCAAAGGGTGGCCTTGGCAAAAGTTAGAGCATAAAAAGGAGAGGTTAAATACCCGAGTGTACCTTAACCCCGAACTACGTAAGGCTTGATTCCCATCTTTGGGATACGTAGGCAACTTCATTCCGAAGTCCAACCGTAAAACACTTCAAAATCAACTATGTCCATGTAATGGTTTTGATCATCTTTGCCTTCTCTATATCCGAGAGTTCGGTTGTCATCGTCACTCTGAGGACTGATTGCAATGCGCTGTGATGCTATCCAAACAAGGGGCAACTTTCCGTTGCCATACAGTGTGCCGCAGTGCCATTCAAACAAGGGGTAACTTTCCGTTGCCGTGCAGCTCTTTTCAAGTAAGGGGCAATTTTCCTTCAGATCTGAAGTTGCGCATCTCAAGAGTAGGTTCCGTGCTTGTTGAGCGTTGACCGTTTGCAAAAATAGCTTTTGAGAATTTTTATTGAGGTTGACTGATCTCTCGAAAATTATTCCATCTTTTCCAAAACTGGACCATTTCTTGGACCTAAAAAGGGAAAATTTTCAGTGCTCATAACCTAACTTGCATGATTTTCAAATCAAAAATTGAACAAGTATGTTAATCTGACTCTCATATTGGTCAAAATTGTTTCAGTAGAAAGCAAAAACAAAAAATGGTCAAAATAATGAACTAGGGACACAGTTGGGTCAGGCTTCCTGTCTTTCTCCCGTTGTCAATGCATCTGCCAGAAAGGGCACTCTACCTGCCAGCAAAGGGCACCTCTGAAGCTGACCGCAAAAGGGCAGGAGGCTCTCACATCCTCCACGCAATGAGGTATCAAGCCAAGTGCGAAGCACGAACGGGAACGGATCAAGATATTCCACTCCTTTGTTTGGACAGATCTAATCACGTCCAAACTCCCCAGTAAGAGCATCGTCAACCAATGTCGATTGCAGATCTGCTGCACATCCAGCCGCATCGCAACCCCTCTGTGGGAGAAAGTTCACTATTGTGAGCAGAAGAAGAGAATCTAGCAGAATGCTTGGGGCAAGAACCCGCAACTTCCTGTTTATTCATCAACCACCCTGGGGAGGGATGAAAAATGAGAGATTAAAGAATAGAGAGATGTGCGTTGAGAGAAAAAGTGAGGAAAAGGGCTTTTTCAGAAAAACAGAGCCTGAGGGCCGAGCGATGTGAGAATCACAAATGAGAAAGGGTGGGAAACAATACCTGGGGAAACAGGCTCCATGTGCACATTTGAGTCTTGTATTTTATTTTGTCTGTCTCGATTCTTGTTTTGAGTCGCTTCGAGTATTACTCGATGTGTTTAGGTTGTTTACCTTTGTTTTTCCCTTGTCGAGTTGTTTTGGCTATGGCCAGTCGTCGGCTCAATACCCGGTTAAAGAACTCATTTCTCAATTTCCAAAAAAATCATCTTGTGCTCAGAGTGCTATGCCATTCTGCACATTTATGCAAAACAAGATTCTTTCTTTCATAAACCGCAAGGTTCAACCCAGGTCATGTGAGAACAGTAGAACGAGGACCTATCTGAAGCTATGTAGGTTCCAGACTGCAAAGCAAAAGAAAAAAGGAAAATTTGGAGCATCTTAGGGTGTTCCAGCTTTGGCAAGATCCGAGACTGCATTTCAGGTGCACCTTCACAGACCTCGCCATTTCTCTGGAGTATGAGTGTATCTTGACCCCAAGTGTAAGCCTGTTTCAAGTCAGAATGGCAATTAAAGCAGCAGCAGATGTTATCTCTTGCCAACATAAACAGGGTGTGCCCTTTTTGAGCTGAGTGTGTTACAAAGTCCTCCGAAAGGTAAATCGGAGGCACCAGAGTACATGTTTGATGCCCTTCCATTGTATACAATGTGCACTTTCATATACACTTCTGTGACATGCGTGTCGCGCATCATTATGATTCATGCATAGGATATGCTTACTTTCAATTCTGCATAGAATTTGCTTTCAATATTGCATAGAATATGCTCCTGTTTCTTGCATAGAAAACGCTCGTATCTTTTGCATAGAAAATGCACTCTTCCATACTTGCATAGAAAATGCACCTCATTTGCATAGAACATGCATTCACTCGCACTATCTTGTGCACTTACACTTTGTATCTCACTAGTACTGTCTTGTGCATCTTGTGGTTGTATCTCACTCGCACTATTTTGTGCATTGCATATCAATCGCGCTGTTTAGCGTATCGCACTGTCTTGTGCATTTCAAATCAATCGCGCTGTTTAGCGTATCGCACCATTTTGTGCATTGCATATCAATCGCGCTGTTTAGCGTATCGCACTATCTTGTGCATTTCAAATCACTCGCGCTTTCTTGTGCATCGCACTATTTTGTGCAGTTTAATCAATCGCGTTGTTTAGCGTACCGCACTATTTTGTGCATTACATATCAATCGTGCTGTTTAGCGTCTCGCACTGTCTTGTGCATTTCAAAATCAATCGCGCTGTTTAGCGTATCGCACTGTCTTGTGCATTTCAAAATCAATCGCGCTGTTTAGCGTATCGCACTGTCTTGTGCATTTCAAATCACTCGAGCTTTCTTGCACATCGCACTATTTTGTGCAGTTTATCACTCGCGCTCTCTTGCGCATCGCACTATCTTGTGCATTTCATTACATGCTCTCTCTCATCTTGCATAGAAAATGCTGTAGCATTTGTCAGTTTATTGCGTATCGCACTGTTTTGTGCAGCTACATTCGCGCTATTTTGCGCATTGCACTATTTTGTGCAGTTTATCATTCGCGCTATTTTGCGCATCGCACTGTTTTGTGCAGTTTATCATTCGCGCTATTTTGCGCATTGCACTGTTTTGTGCAGTTTACATTCGTGCTATTTTGCGCATCGCACTGTTTTGTGCAGTTTACATTTCGCGCTATTTTACGCACCTCAATCGCACTTTCTTGTGCATTTCAAATCACTCGCGCTTTCTTGCGCATCGCACTGTTTTGTGCACCTTACTTGCATTTTGCATGCATCCTATCGCGCTATCTTGCGCACCTCACTTGTACTTGTTAGTACATTGCATCGTTTTGAATACAAACCGGCTTCGCGTAGCGTATAAGTCCAATTGTCAAAGTCTTCTTTCATATCATTTGCATCCTGTCCCTGAACTACGCTGGTTTGATTCCTTGCAAAGGGATACGTAGGCAGCCTGCGGGCACAACCATTCATTCATTTGTATTTTGTTTGTTTGTCCAAGTCTTCGGCCTTGTCAAAAATAGGTCGTCTCTGGGCTTTGACATTCACTCCCGTCATTCTTATGACTTCTGAGTTCTGTCAAAGAGGGGCAACTGTAGACACCCCATTTTTGACAGCCCATAAGACTTGGGCGTTACTGATGTTTTACTTGGTGGAGAAAGGTGTGCAGGGCAAATGTTCAATCTCTTCGGTAAGGAGAGAGCCAAATCCCAACTTCACACCCCTTTTGGATCAAAACTATTTTGAATGGTTTTTAGACCTTAAAACCCTCTCTTTCAAAACATTCTTGAAATAAAGTTTCTGCGATGTTCCGAGGCTCGCATTTTGTCAAACGTTGCGCTTTTCGGTAAACCGAGCATGGACGAAGTGGAAATGAATGAAAGAGAGATGAAATCTTTGAAAAATCTTTCAAAACACTTTGTTTAGGGGTTTGGAGTTGAAGAAGAGAGGAAAGGAGAGGAGAAAACTAGTTTGGGAGGCATGAATCCGGGTAGAAGCGAGTCGAGCAGCCCTCGCTGAATCGGGTTTATCTGTTTGTACACTTGGAGTTTAGCTATGGGGTCACCACCGTCGGAAATCTTACTTCCAGGGCTTCATTTTTCACTCAAGAATCTCTTAAAGCCAAGTCCGGGTGGGGGAGATATGATCAGCTGAAGTTGGGCATCATCCCGGTTGGATCGAATCTGCGCGGCTTCACCAAAATGGGCATAACGTTTTCCACAGGAGGAATTTTAACGCAAGGTTTGCGCCATTGGAAAGATAACTTCCGGGGCTTCAATCTGGACATCCACTGGCACTTTTTAACCTCATCGGCCACCCATCGGCACTCTATTTATCCGACCGGCAATTTATTGTGCCGACTGGCCATTTATTTTAGCCGACCGACCATTTTTCCTGGCCGACAACCTTCCGGAGCATTCTACAGATTGAGTGGATGCCAGCTGTGCCAGTTGGAGGGCACAGACTGGATCCTCCATACACGTGTATGGAGGATCTTTGCTCTTGGTTTGAAGCTTCTAAGAGAAGCTTTAGTCTCTTGGCTCTATAAAGGAAGCTCTCCTCTTCCTTATACTAGGTTAGAAAAAAAACCAGCTGGAGCATTGCATACAATCCTCCATATATCTATCTCATCCAAGCCTCCAAACCCTAAAATCCTTGCTCCATTTGCACTACACCCTATAGCACCACACCACTACTCCATTCCAGCAGCTTGGAGGGCCTCCTCAGAGCTTTGGAGGCACCTTTTCTCAAGCCAAGAGTTGCCAAAAGTTTGGTCTTCAAGGGTGAGTTGGTTTCTCCCTCTTTCTAGCTCATTTTTGCAAGTTTTCTTAGCCCATTTTGTTTGCTTTTTTGAGCTACGACCATAACTGGAAATATCATTTTTTTGAGCTCATTTTTCTGTTTCATTAAGGGTCTTACCCTGTTTGCGACCCCCATCTTGCACTTGCTTCATTACCCCTTTGTATGCCATAATCTTGCATAGTATTTTTGGCCTATGTGTGATCTGTTTTGGAGCATGATTTAAACTATAGATAGTCTTATTTTGAGCCCTTCTTCAACATTGAAGAAGGGCTCATCACTGTTTGGGACCTCCATGTGCCACTTGTCATTATACCCCTCTTTGGTCCCCATTTTTGCATGATTTGTTAGCCTCGGATGCTTCTGTTTTTGGGCTCTTTTCAGAACTGAAAACAGTCTTATTTTGACCCCCTCTTCATGTTTCATTGAGGTTCTTTCACTGTTTGAGGCATCATTTTTATACTTGGTGTTATATCTCTCTTTTTGGCCATATTTTGCATAGTATTTTTGGCTTGTATGCATACTGTTTTGGGTCCGGCCATCAACTGTAAAGTGTAATATTTTGGTCCCCTCTTCAACATTGTTGGAGGGCCCCTTTGTGTTTGAGGCCAGCAACATTTACTTGCTTCTTTGTCCATCTTTTGGCTCATTTCTTGCATGAGAGCTTAGCCATACCTGTGTCTGTTTTTGGGCTCTTTTCAGAACTGTAAAAGATCATATTTTGGGTCCCTCTTCAACATTGTTGAAGGACCATCAGTTGTTCAGCAGCTGTGACTTGCTTCATTAGCTTGCTTTCGGGGCCATTTTTGTATGCTAATCTAGCCTCATTTGTGTTCCCTGTTTGGCCATGCTTTAAATTGTAAACATGCTTTTTTTGGGGCTGCCTAGCTTCTGTCTTCATACTTCATGTTCAAATTATGCATGCATTGCATAGCTATAGGCCATTTCATGCACCAAAATTCATGTTTCGGGACTCGTTCTATGCATCGGGTATCATTTTGCCATGATTCGGGGCTGTTTTGCATCTCATTTTGCCTCTGAAAATTGCATGATCATATGCCATATTTCATGTTTTTTCCATGTCTTGTTAGAGTGGCATTCCGTGCCGTAGGTTCGGTCCTCGATTTGCGTGCACGCGTGCATGCACTTTGAGTTGTCTCATTTTCATCTTATGGCCACTGATGTGGGTGTGGCTGAGGTCCACTCATATTGGTGTAAGTCCATTTTGCATTGTGTATGCCATGTTTCAATGCGTTGTGCATGTTATGTTGTTAGCATTGTGTGTGTCATTTAGTTATATTGCATGTTTGTATGTTTGCTTGCATGCTTAGGTCGCATGTGCATTGTTGTGCATTGCCTCGCCTCTTGACCAACCATGATTGAGGTTGGGTCTCTTGTATGCTTTGTGTGCATTGCATTTTTACATTGAATTGCAAAACTTGGCCTCTTAGGCCATCATGCGTAATTGATGGCCCGAGGGTCGAGGGGCATACTCCCTTGAGTCCATTACATGATTGGGAGAGTGGCCATGCATAAACTTGCTTGAAATTCCATGCCATACACTGTCTGTTCTTGTTGCTGTCAAAAACCAGATTCTGCAGGAACTTTCTGCCGACCGGCAGTATTCAGTGCCGACCGGCAATCCTTTCTGGGCCGGTAGCTTCATCAGCAGCCGATGGATATTTTCAATGGCCGGTGGACATTTCCTTCAGCCGATGGTGTTCCACAGTGTTCAGGGGACCTATCCCAGACCTTTGGCAATTTTCAGAGAAGCAGGGCAGTGTAAACAGAGGCAGCAGTGGTATGGTACGGACTTTCCGGGTGAGACGGGTTCGAGCATGCATCATTCGCGCATCCCGAGGCAGGGGCTGTGGCCACCTTTCCTTTTGCATTCATTCTGTTAATTAATTAGAAATTCTGTAATAATTAATGTGTTTATTATTCGGACTGTAATATTTATTCGGACCCTCCGAGTGAGGGCAATTGTGTAATAAGTGTGCGTGTGTGTGATGCATGTTTTCCAACCCCACGTCTTTCTCCCTTTTATTTACCAGCTTATGATGGTTAGATTAGGGCATGTTTCAATTAGCATACAGTATGATAGCATGTTTGCATTCATTCATCTGTTTTGCATGCACCGGGCTCGGCGCATCATACTAACTGCATTGTATTTTCAATTCCAAATTGAATACGTGTTAGTTGTAGCATTTCACATGTCATTGTAGATTAGCCGAGCCTATCTTAGTTGTATCTTGCATGTGTTGTAGGCATCTTAACATGAACTAGGATCATGCATATGATTATTAACTAGTCTTTTGTTTTGGCTCGGAGTACTCAGTAAGTATTTATGCTTTAGCATACCGCATGCGTGTGAGTGTTGCCATAACAGCATGATTACCATGAGGCTAGCTGCTTATGTGATATAACTGCTTGAATGCCTGTGGATGGAGGTTAAATTACCCAAATTGGGATGACGCATTAAAACTGTGAGTTTTAAGCCCACTAGATAGTGGCAAAACCATCTTTTCTAAAAGCCCACTCGAGGGTGGCAAAACCTGCATTTTAGCCTACTTGCGAGTAGCAAACCATTTTCAAAACAAGCATGAAATGTTTTGTTCCAATTTAGGCGATTTGGTCTATATTTGTTTGCTGTGCGCATAACATAGTAATTCTAGACTAATAGCCGGTTTAAGAACACATAACGTTTTCAAAAACGGATATCATGGTTAGTAGAGGCCGGTCTTCAGACCGGGCGAGAGGGGGTGCTCATAGCTGACCTTCCCCGATCGTACCCAAGTTCCCGAGCCAAGGCAACTTTGGTGATGACGGACACGTGGCCTTCGGCACCGAGTCAGGGTTTCCTAAATTCCCCCATTTTAAAATATTTAGGTGGCGACTCTGTATCTGGCAAAGCAGTCCATGTTTGGCACTTCTTTTCAAACAATCTGTTTCTCAAAACGATTTGCCAGATTTGGACTCTTTGGTTCAGATTAAGAACCGTGACAAAAATTGGGTCCGAACTGTAGCATGAGGCCCACGGGCGCGTCTACAAGCGCCAAAACCCCCGCTCGAGCGGACAGGTCAAAATCTGGGCAACTAGTTTTGGTTTCTAAACTCAACCAACCTGTAACAAACCTGCCCACACATCCTATAACCCAAATATGAAGTAAAAAGGATGTAAACAAGATAATAATCAACTACCAACATCCACGGACACATGTCTGGATCACTGTACAACAAGGGTAAATCCGGGATCGCTATAACCTCCCCCCTTAAAGAATTTTGTCCCCGAAATTAAGCACAAGTTTTCAAAAACTGGTTTTCCTCCATTTTAAACAATGTTACATTTTAACATTCAACAATTCGACCCATTACCGGTCATCCCATCCCTTTAGCAAGAGGCATTTCACAATATGTAAACAACATATGTACTTTCAACATGCATCAACATTACGCATTTCCTTTCTAATTTCAACAATATATTCAACATATATAATGTTACATTCAACTTCCATATGAGGCAAGTTCCAAAACATATTTTCAATAAACCAAAACATTTTCAATGTTTCGCAACTTAAGACATATATAAAAGCTCTCAAGTCCAACAATGGTTCAAAATCTAAATACAAGATTACATATCAATAAACAAGTCCGGATATTTCTCACGGACTTCCAACTCACGTTCCCAAGTGGCCTCCTCCACTCCGTGATGTTTCCACAAGACTTTCACCAAAGGAATGGTCTTGCCATGCAGGACCTGATCCCGCCTATCTAAGACCCGAACCGGTCTCTCCTCATACGAGGCATCCTCATCTACCTCTAAATCGGTCCAATCCAATACATGTGATGGATCTGGCTCATACTTCCGAAGCATACTCACATGAAACACGTCATGAACTCCGGAAAACTGCGGCGGTAAGGCTAACCGATAAGCAACCTCGCCAATCCTCTCAAGGATCTCAAAAGGACCAATAAACCGAGGGGATAACTTCCCACTCTTCCCAAACCTCATCAAACCTCGCCTAGGTGATATCTTTAGAAAGACATGATCACCTACCTCAAACGCCAAAGGCCTCCTCCTACGGTCAGCATAAGATTTCTGACGACTCTGGGCTGTAACAAGCCTCCTACGGATAAGCTCAACTTTCTCCGTCGTCTCCCTAACCAACTCTGGACCCAACAAAGGTGCGTCACCCACCTCGGCCCAACACACTGGAGATCTACACGGTCGGCCATACAAGGTCTCAAACGGTGCCATACCGATACTAGACTGAAAACTGTTGTTGTAGGCAAACTCTACCAATGGTAAGTGCCTCTCCCACGTCCCACTGAAGTCCAGGACACAACCCCGAAGCATATCCTCGAGGATCTGAATAGTACGCTCGGACTGCCCGTCAGTCTGCGGATGGTAAGCCGTACTAAAGGTCAACTTAGTGCCCAAGGCATTCTGCAAGCTCTGCCATAACCTAGCAGTAAAACGAGGATCTCTATCTGAGACGATCGTCACTGGGACCCCGTGCAATCTCACTATGTCCCGAATATACAAGTCGGCAAGATGACCTACCGAATCTCTCACGCGCATAGGAATGAAGTGCGCTGACTTAGTCAACCGGTCTACAACCACCCAAATAGCATCACTACCCCGCTGAGTCCTCGGGAGACCTACAACGAAGTCCATAGTGACATGCTCCCACTTCCACTCGGCAATAGGCAGGGGTTGCAACAAACCCGCTGGCCTCTGTTGCTCGGCCTTCACTTGCTGGCAAGTAAGGCACTTCGATACGAAAACAGCCACATCAAGCTTCATACCCCGCCACCAAAACTGGCGACCCAAATCCCGATACATCTTAGTGCCTCCCGGATGCACCGCAAGGCGTGAATGGTGAAACTCTCGGAGTACCTCCTCTCGGCAAGACTCCAGCACAAACAAACGGTCTCGGTATCTCACACTCAGGTCGGGATACACCGTCAAACCCTTCTCAACCTTCCCACTGGAGATCCTCTCTCGGAAGGACTCTACCTCAAGGTCACTTCTCTGTGCCTCTAACACTCTAGTCACAAGTTTAGGCTGCGCGACAACGGAGAACAAGGCCGCAGCCTCAACAGATTCGCCCAGTAGCAAATCAAACTCGCCAAGTGCTCCCAACATGTCCCATTCTCGGATGGGAATACAAGCTACAACACTAATGGATTTCCTACTAAGGACATCGGCCACAACATTGGCCTTTCCCGGGTGATAGTGTAACTCAAAGTCGTAGTCCTCAATGAACTCCATCCATCTCCTCTGCCTCAAATTCAAGTCCCTCTGTGTAAACAGATACTTCAGACTCTTGTGGTCCGAGAACACCTCGAACCTCTCACCATAAAGGTAGTGCCTCCAGATTTTCAAGGCAAAGATCACTGCTGCTAACTCTAGGTCGTGAGTAGGGTAATTCTTCTCGTGAATTTTCAACTGACGTGAGCCATAAGCTACCACGCTCCCCTCTTGCATCAACACACAACCCAAACCCTCTCGTGAGGCATCACAATAAACTGCATAACCCAACCCTCTCTCCGGAATAATCAACACCGGAGCGGTGGTCAATCTAACTTTCAACTCTTGGAACGACTTTTCACAAGTCTCATTCCACACAAACTTGACCCCTTTCCGTGTCAATTTAGTCAAAGGCGAAGCTAGCCTGGAGAAATCTTTCACAAACTGACGGTAATACCCAGCTAATCCCAGAACCCAATCTTGCACTGCCTCAGTCTTGGATGTATCAACGGACACCCCTTTCCCGGATACCACATGGCCTAAGAACTTAACTTCTTCTAGCCAGAACTCACACTTCCCAAACTTGGCATATAGCCTATGGGCTCTAAGTAACTCAAGCACCACTCTCAAGTGTGCCTCGTGCTCCTCCTCTGAAGGCGAATAGACAAGAATGTCGTCCACGAAAACGACTACAAATCGATCCAAGAATTCCCGGAAGATCCGGTTCATCAAGTCCATAAAGACTGCCGGTGCATTGGTAAGCCCGAATGGCATCACCAGAAACTCGTAATGGCCATACCGCGTACGGAATGCCGTCTTAGGAACATCCTCCTCCCTGACCCTCAACTGGTGGTAACCCGATCTCAAGTCTATCTTAGAGAAACAACGGGAACCCTTCAACTGGTCAAACAAATCATCTATACGGGGCATAACTTATTCTTAACCGTAGCCCGATTCAACTTTCAGTAGTCAATACATAACCTCAAGGCACCATCTTTCTTTTTAGCAAAGAGGGCCGGCGCTCCCCACGGCGAAACACTAGGGCGAACAAAGCCCTTATCTAACAATTCCTGGAGCTGAACTTTCAACTCAACCAACTCTGCTAGAGCAAAACGATAAGGTGCCATAGAAATCGGTGCCGTGCCGGGCACTAAATCAATAGAGAACTCTATCTCTCGGTGAGGTGGCAAACTAACAAGGTCTTCGGGAAAGACATCCGAATACTCACAAACCACCCTCGGCAATACAACATGGGTTTCATCACACTCACCACTCTCGAAGCTAGCAAGTAGACCACTAAGCTCACCTCGCCCTCGCGAATCATACCCCGGTGGCAAAACACTACCAACCCGGTCTCCCAAGAAATGGAACCACTCCCCGCTCAAGGTACATAACGTGACCCTCTGGCGATAGCAATCGATAACAGCCCGGTATGACGATAGCCAGTCCATACCCAAAATAACATCAAAGCCCTTCATGGACATGACCACAAATGGAAAAGGAAGCCTATAGTCGGCGACCTCTATATCACAACCTCTAACACCCTATTTCAGGATCAACTCACCACCAAGAGGTGACACTACACAAATAGGAGATGCTAACTGTGCTAACCCCAATTCCAAAACAGATGCAAATGCAGCAGATACAAATGAATGAGATGCACCCGTGTCAATCAACACGCTAGCAACCGAGTTGCAAAACAGAAAAGTACCTCTCACTACCGATGGAGCCGGTACTAAATCCTGCGCGGTAACAGCATACACGCGCCCTGTAGGCCCCTGATCTACCTGCTCACCTCTAGGAGCATACGACTGCTGCATTGACTGGGACGTTGAAGCCCCCGGATTGGCCCTCGAGGCCTGTACAGACTGAGCTGGCTGAAATCCCTGCGTCTGTCTAGAACCAGACGCTCCTGAAGTGGCACTCAACTATGGGCAAAACCTCTTCAGGTGCCCAGGCTGTCCACACTGATAACAAGACAAGGGCTACCCCCTGCCCAAACTCTGACTCTGCGGTCTAGCTGAAGAAGAAGCAGCTCTCTGACCCCCATCCTTCTGCGGGCAAACTGAAACCTTGTGACCCAGCTGGCCACACTTGTAACAAGCAAACTCCCCCTGATTGCCTCTCCCCGAGCCTGCACTCGGCACTGGGAAGGTCAATCTAGAAACTGCACCCTGAGGCTGCTGAGGGTTATAACCCCTCTGTCTCCTGCCATCACCCTGACCATCCTGGCTCCTCTTGGAGCCTCTCTGCCCCTCATCCTCCTCCTGCATCATGAGCTCCATATGAGCTGCAGTATCCACTAAATGTCTATACTCTCGGACGTAAGACCCACCAACTCTCAGCTTGAGGCCCCGCCTCAACTTCCGCTCAAACTCATAGCAACGGCGTTCTTCGGACGCCACCAACTCAGGTGCAAACCTGGACAAACTAGTGAAAGTGGCCTCGAACTCTGCCATAGACACACCCTGCTGATTAAGCCGGCTAAACTGATCCCTCAGCTTCTCCCTAGCCACTGCAGATAAAAATCTCTCCTGGAAAGCATTTACGAACGCCTCCCATGTACCACCAACACGAGCCTTCTCGTACTTCCACCACTGACCCGCATCCCCCTTCAGTTGGAAGGATGCTAAGGTCACTTTCAGTGCCCCGTCCTCGATGCCAAGCATCTCGAACGTCTTACTCATCTGTTCTAACCACTCATCAGCCTTCAGTGGCTCCTTTGGATCTCCAATAAACTCATCCGGGTTAGACCGGAAGAACTCCCTCTTCAAGAAGGAAGGCCCTGCCTCGGCTGCCTGATTCCCTGCTCTGAGAATACCTAAAGCCCTTGCTATCTCTCGTGCCATGGCACTCATAGCCTGTTGACCCACTGGCTCGGCCACATTGGCCTGACCAACTCCCTCATGTACTGCCGGAATATCATCCGGTAAGGGTACTTCCTGCCTCGCAGGCCTACCACGCCTAGCACCTCTTCCTCGTCCTGACATCCTAATAAAGGTAATACAGAACGTTAGCACATTCACAAATGTGCCAAAACTAAACACTCACGTCCTAATGCATGGACAACTGTAATTCACTCCACGTAAGCACATAAACACATAAGCACTTACGAATTTCATTTCCGGATAATGACAGTCCCGAGGCGTTACTAGAGTTCCGATTAGAAACAGCATTGATTAAGTGCCTTTCCAACAAGACTCCCAGAAACCCAAGGATCCAATCAACATCCTAGAAACTACATTCCATACCCACATAATCACATAAGCATGTTATCACTTAAGCACATGGCATATAACACTACATCTAAGTCTCTATCAAGCAAGACAAACCCATTGTGATACTAATCACTTCCCACGTACCCAAAGTATTCAAACCCGGTACGCTCTGATACCAAGTTGTAACGCCCTCAAAATAACAACATTAAACCCATCAAATAAAACATTCATTGACATGCGAAATATCCACATTCTTCTATTCATCAGAATTTCATTACAAAAATATTACATGTTAACAACAAAAGTAAAATGCCCTACGGGCTTACAGCTTTCCAAGTTAACACTTGGTTACATCAAAAGAGTGCTAACTCATCTACACATTAAGCCCTCGGCTTGAATATACATGTAATATTTTTGTAATGAAATTCTGATGAATAGAAGAATGTGGATATTTCGCATGTCAATGAATGTTTTATTTGATGGGTTTAATATTGTTATTTTGAGGGCGTTACACTTGTCTTCTCAATCAATCACCTTTTGAGTTGAACCAACCCGATAGCGCCACGTGTCCGAGCTGAGGGTTAAGACAGCCGGCAGACCTAGAAACAAATCATTTTGTCTCAAATCTTTGCCTTTAGAGAGAGAAGCTCTAGAGGAAGGAGGAGAAAGTTCTTGAGTGAAAATAGGTCTTCCAAGCTTGATCTTTGAGGTTTGAACCGTAGGATTCGAGTTTTGAGGTTAGAATCTTAACCTACTCTTGTTGTTCTCATTGATCATCTAGCTGCATTGCATGATCGGATTTGTTTTGCATGTCATGCATCGATTTAAAGTTGGTTTTGGAAGAGAAAAATAGTATTCATGTGTTCTTGAAGAAAAGTCTCGTTTTGATCCTAAAGTTTGGAACCAAAACCATGTTTTCGTGTTTATTCTTGCATGACCTTCTTGTATAGGTACCCAGGTCCATGTTTTGAACTCATGGCATGAAATCTCAGATTTTTGTAACAAGTTGTGATCTTGCATTCATTTTTCCTCATGATCATGTTCATCATGTTCTTCAAAGGGAAACCCAGGTCTTCCTGACTTTGTTTTTGAATCAGGCCATTGGGACCACACCTCGGCAAGGAGATGTGGGACCTCGGCAAAGACCTGGTTGGTACCCAGTGTGTCTTCATGAGACGGGAGCAGTGTTTAAACTCCCAGCATGTTTTGCTTTGCTTTTGACTTGGATCTGGTGAGAATGCCGGGATCATTTGCATGTATATAAAGCTTGTCTTGAGAATATGATTGCCATGTGATTGTAGGTCCTTGATTTTTGCTTTGAGCCTACACCTGAAGAACTAGGTGAGTGGTGCTTTTAATAAAGCTATGTTATACTGTTTTGATAAATCTTGCCTTGCTTTGTTTTGTCGAAAGTATTTGCTAAGCATGAATGAATAGCTCTGTTTTGATGTATCAAGTATAAGCTTTGTTTTGATGTCATTCTTGAAAAGTCCCTTGTACTGGAGGACTCTAAACTTTCGCAGTACCAAGTATAAAAGTCCCTTGTGCTGGAGGACTCTAAACTTTCGCAGCACTAAGTATAAAAGGATACAGTCCTTTCTTGAGAAGACTATCGTGTTAAAGCGGGCTACGGGCCTAAGTAATACAAGACCATCGTGTTAAAAAGAGCTACGGGCTTAAGTAACACAAGTCCCTTGTGCTGGAGGACTATAAACTTTCGTAGTACTTTTGACTAATCGATTACGGATCGTGCAGTCTTTGTTTTGCCACTGACGGTTTACCGCGTGGGTTTGTTTGTTCGGAGAACTTGATATGTGTTTTGCCGATGTCAGTAAGCATCCCTTGAGACTTGTAAGACTTGATAGATGAATACGGTTCATCCCTCGTTTCGATAAGGTTTTGATGTGTTTTGCCGATGTCAGTAAGCATCCCTTGAGACTTGTAAGACTTGATAGATGAATACGGTTCATTCCTTGTTCTGATAAAGTTTTGACGTGTTTTGGTTCTGTAAGGACCTCGGCTAAATTCGTATGGTTTTGGGATATTTTGTTTGGAAAAGACTTCAGCTATATTCATGCAAAACCTTTATTTCTTGTACCATTCACTGAGTATCCAAGCTCACCCCTCTCTATATATATGTAGGTGATGAGCAGGATGGAGGCGACGCCTAGATGTGTTTTGAAAGACTGTTTTGGATCCTTGATTTTTGGTCGGCCTTGTTTTGTATTCATGTCGGCGATATTATTTCTTTTACGTCGGCGAATCTTGAAAATCATGCTTCTTGGCTTGTATTCACTGTATTTTGTATATGTCGGCTCGAGAAGCCTTTTGATCAAGATGTAATACGTATTTTACTTTGCTATATTCAAATTGTAAAGCTTTGTAAAGATGTATGCCATATCATTGAACTTATGCACTGCTCTTATGGACCACTTGCTTTTTGATTTATTGCTTCCGCGTTTGTGAGCCCCGTTTATTATACTCTGATTGTGTTAAACTTTTGAAAGTTGGCCTTCGGTAATCTCGGATTACTGGCCATCACGGCACCAAACTACTAGGGGCGGTTTGGGGTCGTGACACCACTATACCTTAACGATCTATTTGAAAATTACATAAAAAAGGAAGTTGAGTAGAAAAGAAACTTGAATAAAAAAGGAAGTTAAATAAAAATAAAAATGGAAGTTGCAGAAAATTAAAAATGGAAGTTCATTCAATAAACCATTATACCTTAACGATCTATTTGGAAATTAAATGAAAAAGGAAGTTGAATAGAAAAATAACTTGAATAAAAATGGAAGCTGAATAAAAATAAAAATGGAAGTTCCATAAAATTAAAAATGGAATTTCATTAAAGAAACCACTATACCTTGACGATCCATTTGGAAATTAAATAAAAAAGGAAGTTGAGTTGAAAAGAAACTTGAATAAAAAAGGAAGCTAAATAAAAATAAAAATGGAAGTTGCAGAAAATTAAAAATGGAAGATAATTCAAGAAACCACTATACCATAACGATATATTTGGAAATTAAATAAAAAAGGAAGTTGAATAGAAAAATAACTTGAATAAAAATGGAAGCTGAATAAAAATAAAATTGGAAGTTTCATAAAACTAAAAATGGAAGTTCATTAAAGAAACCACTATACCTCAACGATCTATTTGGAAATTAAATAAAAAAAGAAGTTGAATAGAAAAGAAACTTGAATAAAAAAGGAAGTTAAATAAAAATAAAAATGGAAGTTAATTCAAGAAACCACTATAACTTAACCATCTACTTGGAAATTAAATAAAAAAGGAAGTTGAATAGAAAAATAACTTGAATAAAAATGGAAGCTGAATAAAAATAAAAATGAATGTTGCATAAAATTGAAAATGAAAGTTCAATCTACAAACCACTATACCTTAACGATCTATTTGGAAATTAAATAAAAAAGGAAGTTGAGTAGAAAAGAAACTGATTGAAAAACGAAGTTAAATAAAAATAAAAATGGAAGTTGCAGAAAATTAAAAATGGAAGTTCATTCAAGAAACCACTATACCTTAACGATCTATTTGGAAATTAAATAAAAAAACGAAGTTGAATAGAAAAATAACTTGAATAAAAATGAAAGTCGAATAAAAATAAAAATGGAAGTTGCAGAAAATTAAAAATGGATGTTCATTCAAGAAACCACTATACCTTAACGTTCAATTTGGAAATTTAATAATAAAGAAAGTTTAATAGAGAAGTAAATTGAATAAAAATGGAAATTGAATAAAAATAAAAATGAAAGTTGCATAAAATTAAAAATGGAAATTCAATCCAGAAACCACTATACCTTAACGACCTATTTGGAAATTAAATAAAAAAGTAAGTTGAGTAGAAAAGAAACTTGAATGAAAAAGAAAGTTAGATAAAAATAAAAATGGAAGTTGCAGAAAATTAAAAATGGAAATTCATTCAAGAAAGCACAATACCTTAACGATCTATTTGGAAATTAAATAAAAAAGGAAGTTTAATAGATAAGTAAATTGAATAAAAATGGAAATTGAATAAAAATAAAAATGAAAGTTGCGTAAAATTAAAAATGGAAGTTCAATCCAGAAACCACTATACGTTAACGATCTATTTGGAAATTAAATCAAAAAGGAAGTTGAATAGAAAAGTAACATGAATAAAAATGGAAGTTACTTAAAAATAAAAATGGAAGTTGCAGAAAATTAAAAATGGAAATTCATTCAAGAAACCACTATACCTTAACGATCTATTTGGAAATTAAATAAAAAAGGAAGTTGAGTAGAAAAGAAACTGATTGAAAAAGGAAGTTAAATAAAAATAAAAATGGAAGTTGCAGAAAATTAAAAATGGAAGTTCATTCAAGAAACCACTATACCTTAACGATCTATTTGGAAATTAAATAAAAAAAGAAGTGGAATCGAAAAATAACTTGAATAAAAATGGAAGCCGAATAACAATAAAAATGGAAGTTGCGGAAATTTAAAAATGGAAGTTCATTCAAGAAACCACTATACCTTAACGATCTAATTGGAAATTAAATAAAAAAGGAAGTTTAATAGAAATGTAAATTGAAAAAAAAAGGAAATTGAATAAAAATAAAAATGAAAGTTGCATAAAATTAAAAATGGAAGTTCAATCCAGAAACCACTATGCCTTAACGATCTATTTAGAAATTAAATAAAAAAGGACGTTGAGTAGAAAATAAACTTGAATGAAAAAGGAAGTTAAATAAAAATAAAAATTGAAGTTGCAGCAAATTAAAAATGGAAATACATTCCAGAAACCACTATACCTTAACGATCTATTTGGAAATTAAATAAAAAAGGAAGTTTAATAGAAAAGTAAATTCAACAAAAATGGAAATTGAACAAAAATAAAAATGCCAGTTGCATAAAATGAAAAATGGAAGTTCAATCCAGAAACCACTATACGTTAACGTTCTATTTGGAAATTAAATAAAAAATGGAAGTTGAATAGAAAAGTAACTTGAATAAAAATGGAAATTGCAGAAAATTAAAAATGGAAGTTAAATCAAGAAACCACTATACCTTAACGATCTATTTTAAGATTAAATGAAAAAGGAAGTTGAATAGAAAAATAACTTGAATAAAAATGGAAGGTGAATAAAAATAAAAATGGAAGTTCCATAAAATTAAAAATGGAAGTTCATTAAAGAAACCACTATACCTTAATGATCTATTTGGAAATTAAATAAAAAAGGAACTTTAATAGAAAAGAAAATTGAATAAAAATGGAAGTTGAATAAAAATAAAAATGAAAGTTGCATAAAATTAAAAATGTAAGTTCAATCCTGAAGCCATTATACCTTAACGATCTATTTGGAAATTAAATAAAAAAGGAAGTTGAATAGAAAAGAAGTTGAATTGAAATAAAAATAGAAGTTGCAGAAAATTAAAATTGGAAGTTCATTCAAGAAACCACTATATATTAACGATCTATTTGGAAATTAAATAAAAAAGAAAGTTTAATAGAAAAGTAAATTGAATAAAAATGGAAGTTCAATCCAGAAACCACTATACCTTGACGATCTATTTGGAAATTAAATAAAAAGGGAAAAGGAAGCTGAGTAGAAAAGAAACTTGAATAAAAAAGGAAGTTAAATAAAAATAAAAATGGAAGTTGCAGAAAATTAAAAATGTAAGTTAATTCAAGAAACCACTATACATTAACGATATATTTGGAAATTAAATAAAAAAGGAAGTTGAGTAGAAAAAGAAACTTGAATGAAAAAGGAAGTTAAATAAAAATAAAAATTGAAGTTGCAGCAAATTAAAAATGGAAATACATTCCAGAAACCATTATACCTTAACGATCTATTTGGAAATTAAATAAAAAAGGAAGTTTAATAGAAAAGTAAATTCAACAAAAATGGAAATTGAATAAAAATAAAAATGACAGTTGCATAAAATAAAAAATGGAAGTTCAATCCAGAAACCACTATACGTTAACGTTCTATTTGGAAATTAAATAAAAAAGGAAGTTGAATAGAAAAGTAACTTGAATAAAAATGGAAGTTTCTTAAAAATAAAAATGGAAGTTGCAGAAAATTAAAAATGGAAGTTAATTCAAGAAACCACTGTACCTTCACAATCTATTTGGAGATTAAATAAAAAAGGAAGTTGAATAGAAAAATAACTTGAATAAAAATGGAAGCGGAATAAAAATAAAAATGGAAGTTCCATAAAATTAAAAATGGAAGTTCATTTAAGAAACCACTATACCTTAACGACCTATTTTGAAATTAAATAAAAAAGGAACTTTAATAGAAAAGAGAATTGAATAAAAATGGAAGTTGAATAAAAATAAAAATGAAAGTTGCATAAAATTAAAAATGTAAGTTCAATCCCGAAGCCATTATACCTTAACGATCTATTTGGAAATTAAATAAAAAAAGGAAGTTGAATAGAAAATAAGCCTGAATAGAAAAAGAAGTTGAATAGAAATAAAAATGGAAGTTGCTGAAAATTAAAATTGGAAGTTCATTCAAGAAACCACTATACCTTAACGATCTATTTGGAAATTAAATAAAAAAAGAAAGTTTAATAGAAAAGTAAATTGAATAAAAATGGAAGTTGATTAAAAATGAAAATGGAAGTTCAATTCAGAAACCACTATACCTTGACGATCTATTTGGAAACTAAATAAAAAAGGAAAAGGAAGCTGAGTAGAAAAGAAACTTCAATAAAAAAGGAAGTTAAATAAAAATAAAATGAAAGTTGCAGAAAATTAAAAATGGAAGTTAATTGAAGAAACCACAATACCATAACGATATATTTGGCAATTAAATAAAAAAGGAAGTTGAATAGAAAAATAACTTGAATAAAAATGGAAGCTGAATAAAAATAAAAATGGAAGGTCCATAAAATTAAAAATGGAAGTTCATTAAAGAAACCACTCTACCTCAACGATCTATTTGGAAATTAAGTAAAAAAGGAAGTTAAATAAAAATAAAAATGGAAGTTGCAGAAAATTAAAAATGGAAGTTAATTCAAGAAACCACTATACCTTAACCATCTATTTGGAAAATAAATAAAAGAGGAAGTTGAATAGAAAAATAACTTGAATTTAAACGGAAGCTGAATAAAAATAAAAATGGAAGTTCCATAAAAATAAAAATAGAAGTTCATTAAAGAAACCACTATACCTTCACGATCTATTTGGAAATTAAATAAAAATCAACTTCAATAGAAACCAAAATTGAATAAAAACGGAAGTTGAATAAAAATAAAAATGAAAGTTGTATAAAATTAAAAATGTAAGTTCAATCCAGAAACCATTATACCTTAACGATCTATTTGGAAATTAAATAAAAAATGAAGTTGAATAGAAAAGAAGCTTGAATAAAAAAAGAAGTTGAATAGAATTAAAAATGGAAGTTGCAGAAAATTAAAATGGGAAGTTCATTCAAGAAACCACTATACCTTAACGATATATTTTGAAATTAAATAAAAAAAGAAGTTTAATAGAAAAGTAAATTGAATTAAAATGGAAGTTGAATAAAAAAAAAATGTAAGTTCAATCCAGAAAACACTATACCTTGACAATCTATTTCGAAATTAAATGAAAAAGGAAGTTGAGTAGAAAAGAAACTTGAATAAAAAAGGAATTTAAAGAAAAATAAAAATGGAAGTTGCAGAAAATTAAAAATGGAAGTTAATTCAAGAAACCACTATACCTTAACGATCTATTTGGAAATTAAATAAAAAAGGAAGTTGAATAGAAAAAGAAATTGAATAAAAATGGAATTTGAATAAAAATAAAAATGGAAGTTCAATCCAGAAACCAGTATACCATAACGATCTATTTGGAAATTAAATAAAAAAGGAAGTTAAATAAAAATAAAAATGGAAGTTGCAGAAAATTAAAAACGGAAGTTCATTCAAGAAACCACAACACCTTAACGATCTATTTGGAAATTAAATAAAAAAGAAAGTTGAATAGAAAAATGACGTGAATAAAAATGGAAGTCGAATAAAAATAAAAATGGAAGCTGCAGAAAATTAAAAATGGAAGTTCATTCAAGAAACCACTATACCTTAACGATCTATTTGCAAATTAATTAAAAAAGGAACTTAAACAGAAAAGAAAATTGAATAAAAATGGAAGTTGAATAAAAATAAAAATGAAAGTTGCATAAAATTAAAAATAGAAGTTCAATCCAGAAGCCATTATACATTAACGATCTATTTGGAAATTAAATAAAAAAAGGAAGTTGAATAGAAAAGAAGCTTGAATAAAAAAAGAAGTCGGATAGAAATAAAAATGGAAGTTGCAGAAAATTAAAATTGGAAGTTCATTCAAGAAACCACTATACCTTAACGATCTATTTGCAAATTAAATAAAAAGGAAGTTTAATAGATAAGTAAATTGAATAAAAATGGAAGTTGAAGAAAAATAAAAATGGAAGTTCAATCCAGAAACCACTATACCTTGACGATCTATTTGGAAATTAAATAAAAAAAGAAAAGGAAATTGAGTAGAAAAGAAACTTGAATAAAAAAGGAAGTTAAATAAAAATAAAAATAGAAGTTGCAAAAAATTAAAAAAGGAAGTTAATTTAAGAAACCACTATACATTAACGATATATTTGGAAATTAAATAAAAAAGGAAGTTGAATATAAAAATAACTTGAATAAAAATGGAAGCTGAATAAAAATAAAAATGGAAGTTCCATAAAATTAAAAGTGTAAGTTCATTAAAGAAACCACTATACCTCAACGATCTATTTGGAAATTAAATAAAAATAAAAATGGACTTTGCAGAAAATTAATAATGGAAGTTAATTCAAGAAACCACTATACCTTAACCATCTTCTTGGAAATTAAATAAAAAAGGAAGTTGAATAGAAAAATAACTTGAATAAAAATGGAAGCTGAATAAAAATAAAAATGAAAGTTGCATAAAATTAAAAATGAAAGTTCAATCCAGAAACCACTCTACCTTAACGATATATTTGGCAATTAAATAAAAAAGGAAGTTGAATAGAAAAATAACTTGAATAAAAATGGAAGCTAAATAAAAATAAAAATGGAAGTTGCAGAAAATTAAAAATGGAAGTTAATTAAAGAAACCACTCTACCTCAACGATCTATTTGGAAATTAAATAAAAAAGGAGGTTGAATAGTAAAGAAACATGAATAAAAAAGGAAGTTAAATAAAAATAAAAACGGAAGTTGCAGAAAATTAAAAATGGAAGTTAACTCAAGAAACCACTATACCTTAACCATCTATTTGGAAATTAAATAAAAAAGGAAGTTGAATAGAAAAATAACTTGAATTTAAACGGAAGCTGAATAAAAAGAAAAATGGAAGTTCCATAAAAATAAAAATGGAAGTTCATTAAAGAAACCACTATACCTTAACGATCTATTTGGAAATTAAATAAAAAAGGAACTTTAATAGAAACCAAAATTCAATAAAAACAGAAGTTGAATGAAAATAAAAATCAAAGTTGTATAAAATTAAAAATGTAAGTTCAATCCAGAAACCATTATACCTTAACGATCTATTTGGAAATTAAATAAAAAAGAAAGTTGAATAGAAAAGAAGCTTGAATAAAAAAAGAAGTTGAATAGAAATAAAAATGGAAGTTACAGAAAATTAAAATGGGAAGTTCATTAAAGAAACCACTATACCTTAACGATATATTTTGAAATGAAATAAAAAAGGAAGTTTAATAGAAAAGTAAATTGAATTAAAATGGAAGTTGAATAAAAAAAAAATGTAAGTTCAATCCAGAAAACACTATACCTTGACGATCTATTTCGAAATTAAACGAAAAAGGAAGTTGAGTAGAAAAGAAACTTGAATAAAAAAGGAAGTTAAATAAAAATAAAAATGAAAGTTGCAGAAAATTAAAAATGGAAGTTAATTCAAGAAACCACTATACATTAACGATATATTTGGAAATTAAATAAAAAAGGAAGTTGAATAGAAAAATAACTTGAATAAAAATTGAAGCTAAATAAAAATAAAAATGGAAGCTCCATAAAATTAAAAGTGGAAGTTCATTAAAGAAACCGCTATACCTCAACGATCTATTTGGAAATTAAATAAAAAAGGAAGTTGAATAGAAAAGAAACTTGAATAAAAATCGAAGTTGTAGAAAATTAAAAAAGGAAGTTAATTCAAGAAACCACTATACCTTAACCATCTATTTGGAAATTAAATAAAAAAGGAAGTTGAATAGAAAAATAACTTGAATAAAAATGGAAGCTGAATAAAAATAAAAATGGAAGTTCCATAAAATTAAAAATGGAAGTTCATTCAAGATACCACTATACCTTAACGATCTATTTGGAAATTCAATAAAAAATGAAGTTTAATAGAAAAGTAAATTGAATAAAAATGGAAGTTCAATAAAAATAAAAATGGAATTTGCAGAAAATTAAAAATGGAAATTCATTCAAGAAACCACTATACCTTAATGATCTATTAGCAAATTAAATAAAAAAGGAAGTTGAATACAAAAATAACTTGAATAAAAATAAAAATGGAAGTTGCAAAAAATTAAAAATGGAAGTTCATTAAGGAAACCACTATACCTTAACGATCTGTTTGGAAATTAAATGAAAAAGGAAGTTGAATAGAAAAGAAGCTTAAATAAAAAAAGAAGTTGAATAGAAATAAAAATAGAACTTGCAGAAAATTAAAATTGGAAGTTCATTCATGAAACCACTATACCTTAACGATATATTTGGAAATTAAATAAAAAAAGAAGTTTAATAGAAAAGTAAATTGAATAAAAATAGAAGTACAATCCAGAAACCACTATACCTTGACGATCTATTTGGAAATTAAATAAAAAAGGAAGTTGAGTAGAAATGAAACTTGAATAAAAAAGGAAGTTAAATAAAAATAAAAATGAAAGTTGCAGAAAATTAAAAATGGAAGTTAATTCAAGAAACCACTATACGTTAACCATCTATTAGTAAATTAAATAAAGAAGGAAGTTGAATAGAAAAATAACTTGAATAAAAATGGAAGCTGAATAGAAATAAAAGTGGATGTTGCAGAAAATTAAAAATGGAATTTCATTCAAGAAACTACTATACCTTAACGATCTATTAGGAAATTAAATAAAAAAGGAAGTGGAATAGAAAAATGACTTGAATAAAAATTGAAGTCGAATAAAAACAGAAATGGAAGTTGCGGAAAATTAAAAATGGAAGTTTATTTAAGAAACCACTATACCTTAACGATCTATTTGGAAATTAAATAAAAATGGAAGCTGAATAGAAAAGTTAATTGAATAAAAATGGAAGTTACTTAAAAATAAAAATGGAAGTTGCCGAAAATTAAAAATGAAAGTTAATTCAAGAAACCACAATACCTTAACGATCTATTTGGAAATTAAATAAAAAAAGAAGTTGAATAGAAAAATAACTTGAATAAAAATGGAAGTTGAATAAAAATAAAAATGGAAGTTCCGTAAAATTAAAAACGGAAGTTCATTAAAGAAACCACTATA
Organism: Camellia sinensis; assembly: GCF_055761805.1. Lineage (NCBI taxonomy): Eukaryota > Viridiplantae > Streptophyta > Magnoliopsida > Ericales > Theaceae > Camellia > Camellia sinensis. The sequence continues at coordinate 5,805,370 of NC_138962.1, read as the reverse complement.
CCTTAACGATCTATTTGCAAATTAAATAAAAAAAGAAGTTTAATAGAAAAGTAAATTGATTAAAAATGGAAGTTGAATAAAAATAAAAATGGAAGTTGCTGAAAATTTAAAATGGAAGTTCATTCAAGAAACCACTATACCTTAACGATCTATTAGGAAATTAAATAAAAAAGGAAGTTGAGTAGAAATGAAACTTGAATGAAAAAGGACGTTAAATAAAAATAAAAAAGGAAGTTGCAGCAAATTAAAAATGAAAATTCATTCAAGAAACCACTATACCTTAACGACCTACTTAGAAATTAAATTAAAAAGGAAGTTTAATAGAAAAGTAAATTGAAAAAAAATGGAAATTGAATAAAAATAAAAATGAAAGTTGCATAAAATTAAAAATGAATGTTCAATCCAGAAACCACTATACGTTAAGGATCTATTTGGAAATTAAATAGAAATGGAAGTTGAACAGAAAAGTAACTTGAATGAAATTTAAATTTACTTAAAAATAAAAATGGAAGTTGCAGAAAATTAAAAATGGAAGTTCATTCAAGAAACCACTATACCTTAACGATCTATTTGGAAATTAAATAAAAAACGAAGTTCAATAGAAAAGTAAATTGAATAAAAATGGAAGTTGAATAAAAATAAAAATGGAGGTTGCAGAAAAATAAAATTTGAAGTTCAATCCAGAATCCACTATACCTTAACGATCTATTTGGAAATTACATAAAAAAGGAAGTTGAGTAGAAAAGACACTTGAAAAAAAGGGAAGTTAAATAAAAATAAAAATGGAAGTTGCTGAAAATGAAGAATGGAAGTTCATTCAAGAAACCAGAATACCTTAACGATCTATTTGGAAATTAAATAAAAAAGGAAGTTGAATAGAAAAATAACTTGAATAAAAATGGATGTCGAATAAAAATAAAAATGAAAGTTGCAGAAAATTAAAAATGGAAGTTCATTCAAGAAACCACAACACCTTAATGATCTATTTGGAAATTAAATAAAAAAGGAAGTTGAATAGAAAAATAACTTGAATAAAAATGGAAGTTGAATAAAAATAAAAATGAAAGTTGAAGAAAATTAAATATGCGAGTTCATTCAAGAAACCACTATACCTTAACGATCTATTTGGAAATTAAATAAAAAAGGAAGTTTAATAGAAAAGTAAATTGAATAAAAATGGAAGTTGAATAAAAAATAAAAATGAAAGTTGCATAAAATTAAAAATGAAAGTTCAATCCAGAAACCACTATACCTTAACGATCTAGTTGGAAATTAAATAAAAAGGGAAGTTGAGTAGAAAAGAAACTGATTGAAAAAGGAAGTTAAATAAGAATAAAAATGGAAGTTGCAGAAAATTAACAATGGAAGTTCATTCAAGAAACCACTATACCTCAACCATCTATTTGAAAATTAAATAAAAAAGGAAGTTGAATAGAAAAATAACTTGAATAAAAATGGAAGTCGAATAAAAATAAAAATGGAAGTTGCAGAAAATTAAAAATGGAAGTTAATTCAAGAAACCACTATACATTAACGATCTATTTGGAAATTAAATAAAAAATGAAGTTCAATAGAAAAGTAAATTGAATAAAAATAGAATTTAATAAAAATAAAAATGAAACTTGCATAAAATTAAAAATGAAAGTTCAATCCAGAAACCACTATACCTTAGCGATCTATTTGGAAATTAAATAAAAAAGGAAGTTGAGTAGAAAAGAAACTGATTGAAAAAGGAAGTTAAATAAGAATAAAAATAGAAGTTGCAGCAAATTAAAAATGGAAGTTCATTCAAGAAACCACTATACCTTAACGATCTATTTGGAAATTAAATAAAAAAAGAAGTTGAATAGAAAAATAATTTGAATAAAAATTGAAGTCGAATATAAATAAAAACGGAAGTTGCAGAAAATTAAAAATGGAAGTTCATTCAAGAAACCGATATACCTTAACGATCTATTTGGAAATTAAATAAAAAAGGAAGTTTAATAGAAAAGTAAATTGAATAAAAATGGAAGTTGAATAAAAATAAAAATGGAAGTTGCAGAAAATTAAAAATGGAAGTTCAATCCAGAAACCCCTATACCTTAACGATCTATTTGGAAATTACATAAAAAAGGAAGTTGAGTAGAAAATGAACTTGAATAAAAAAGGAAGTTAAATAAAAATAAAAATGGAAGTTGTAGAAAATTAACAATGGAAGTTCATTCAAGAAACCACAATACCTTAACGATCTATTTGGAAGTTAAATAAAAAAGGAAGTTGAATAGAAAAATAACTTGAATAAAAATGGAAGCTGAATAAAAAAAAATGGAAGTTCCATAAAATTAACAATGGAAGTTCATTAAAGAAATTACCATACCTTAACGATATATTTGGAAATTAAATAAAAAAAGGAAGATTAATAGAAAAGTAAATTGATTAAAAATGGAAGTTGACTAAAAATAAAAGTGAAAGTTTCATAAAATTAAAAATGGAAGTTCAATCCAGAAACCAGTAAACGTTAACGATCTATTTGGAAATTAAATAATAAACAAAGTTGAATAGAAAAAAAAACTTGAATAAAAAAAGAAGTCGAATAGAAATAAAAATGGAAGTTGCAGAAAATTGAAATTGGAAGTTCATTCCAGAAACCACTATACCTTAACGATCTATTTGTAAATTAATTAAAAAAGGAAGTTGAATAGAAAAATAACTTGAATAAAATTGGAAGTCGAATAAAAATAAAAATGGAAGTTGCAGAAAATTAAAAATGGAAGTTCATTCAAGAAACCACTATACCTTAACGATCTATTTGGAAATTAAATGAAAAAGGAAGTTTAATAGAAAAGTAAATTGAATAAAAATGGAAGTTGAATAAAAATAAAAATGAAAGTTGCATAAAATTAAAAATGAAAGTTCAATCCAGAAACCACTATACCTTAACGACCTATTCGGAAATTAAATAAAAAGGGAAGTTGAGTAGAAAAGAAACTGATTGAAAATGGAACTTAAATAAGAATAAAAATGGAAGTTGCAGAAAATTAAAAATGGAAGTTCATTCAAGAAACCGCTATACCTTAACGATCTATTTGGAAATTAAATAAAAAAGGAAGTTGAATAGAAAAATAACTTGAATAAAAATGGAACACGAATAAAAATAAAAATGGAGGTTGAAGAAAATTAAAAGTGGAAGTTCATTCAAAAAACCACTCTGCCTTAACGATCTATTTGGAAATTAAATAAAAAAGGAAGTTCAATGGAAAAGTAAATTGAATAAAAATGGAAGGTGAATAAAAATAAAAATGAAAGTTGTGTAAAATTAAAAATGAAACTTCAATCCAGAAACCACTATACCTTAACGATCTATTTGGAAATTAAACAAAAAAGGAAGTTGAGTAGAAAAGAAACTGATTGAAAAAGGAAGTCAAATAAGAATAAAAATGGAAGTTGCAGATAATTAAAAATGGTAGTTCATTCAAGAAACCACTATACCATAACGATCTATTTGGAAATTAAATAAAAAAAAGAAGTTGAATAGAAAAATAACTTGAATAATAATTGAAGTCGAATAAAAATAAAAATGGAAGTTGCAGAAAATTAAAAATGGAAATTCATTCAAGAAACCAATATACCTTAACGATCTAATTGGAAATTAAATGAAAAAGGAAGTTTAATAGAAAAGTAAATTGAATAAAAATGGAAGTTGAATAAAAATAAAAATGGAAGTTGCAGAAAATTAAAAATGGAAGTTCAATCCAGAAACCACTATACCTTAACAATCTATTTCGAAATTACATAGAAAAGGAAGTTCAGTAGAAAAAAAACTTGAATAAAAAAGGAAGTTAAATAAAAATAAACATGGAGGTTGTAGAAAATTAAAAATGAAAGTTCATTCAAGAAAACACTATACCTTAACGATCTATTTGGAAATTACATAAAAAAGGAAGTTGAGCAGAAAAGATACTTGAATAAAAAAGCAAGGTAAATAAAAATAAAAATGGAAGTTGCAGAAAATGATGAATGGAAGTTCCTTCAAGAAACCACAATACCTTAACGATCTATTTGGAAATTAAATAAAAAAGGAAGTTGAATAGAAAAATAACTTGAATAAAAATGGAAGTCGAATAAAAATAAAAATGGAAGCTGCAGAAAATTAAAAATGGAAGTTCATTCAAGAAACCACTATACCGTAACTATCTATTTGGAAATTAAATAAAAAAGGAAGTTGAATAGAAAAATAACTTGAATTAAAATGGAAGTCGAATAAAAATAAAAATGGAAGTTGCAGAAAATTAAAAATGGAAGTTCATTCAAGAAACCACTATTCCTTAACGATCTATTTGGAAATTAAATAAAAAAGGAAGTTGAATAGAAAAATAACTTGAATAAAAATGGAAGCTGAATAAAAAAAAAATGAAAGTTCCATAAAATTAAAAATGGAAGTTCATTAAAGAAATTACCATACCTTAACGATATATTTGGAAATTAAATAAAAAAGGAAGATTAATAGAAAAGTAAATTGATTAAAAATGGAAGTTGACTAAAAATAAAAGTGAAAGTTTCATAAAATTAAAAAGGGAAGTTCAATCCAGAAACCAGTAAACGTTAACGATCTATTTGGAAATTAGATAAAAAAGAAAGTTGAATAGAAAAAAAACTTGAATAAAAAAAGAAGTTGAATAGAAATAAAAATGGAAGTTGCAGAAAATTGAAATTGGATGTTCATTCCAGAAACCACTATACCCTAACGATCTATTTGTAAATTAATTAAAAAAGGAAGTTGAATAGAAAAATAAATTGAATAAAATTGGAAGTCGAATAAAAATAAAAATGGAAGTTGTAGAAAATTAAAAATGGAAGTTCATTCAAGAAACCACTATACCTTAACCATCTATTTGGAAATTAAATAAAAAAGGAAGTTTAATAGAAAAGTAAATTGAATAAAAATGGAAGTTTAATAAAAATAAAAATGAAAGTTGCATAAAATTAAAAATGAAAGTTCAATCCAGAAACCACTATACCTTAACGACCTATTCGGAAATTAAATAAAAGGGGAAGTTGAGTAGAAAAGAAACTGATTGAAAAAGGAACTTATATAAGATTAAAAATGGAAGTTGCAGAAAATTAAAAATGGAAGTTCATTCAAGAAACCGCTATACCTTAACGATCTATTTGGAAATTAAATAAAAAAGGAAGTTGAATAGAAAAATAACTTGAATAAAAATGGAAGTCGAATAAAAATAAAAATGGAGGTTAAGAAAATTAAAAATGGAAGTTCATTCAAGAAACCACTCTACCTTAACGATCTATTTGGAAATTAAATAAAAAAGGAAGTTCAATGGAAAAGTAAGTTGAATAAAAATGGAAGTTGAATAAAAATAAAAATGAAAGTTTTATAAAATTAAAAATGAAACTTCAATCCAGAAACCACTATACCTTAACGATCTATTCGGAAATTAAACAAAAAAGGAAGTTGAGTAGAAAAGAAACTGATTGAAAAAGGAAGTCAAATAAGAATAAAAATGGAAGTTGCCGATAATTAAAAATGGTAGTTCATTCGAGAAACCACTATACCTTAACGATCTATTTGGAAATTAAATAAAAAAAAAGTTGAATAGAAAAATAACTTGAATAATAATTGAAGTCGAATAAAAATAAAAATGGAAGTTGCAGAAAATTAAAAATGGAAATTCATTCAAGAAACCAATATACCTTAACGATCTAATTGGAAATTAAATGAAAAAGGAAGTTTAATAGAAAAGTAAATTGAATAAAAATGGAAGTTGAATAAAAATAAAAATGGAAGTTGCAGAAAATTAAAAATGGAAGTTCAATCCAGAAACCACTATACCTTAACAATCTATTTCGAAATTACATAGAAAAGGAAGTTCAGTAGAAAAAAAACTTGAATAAAAAAGGAAGTTAAATAAAAATAAACATGGAGGTTGTAGAAAATTAAAAATGAAAGTTCATTCAAGAAAACACTATACCTTAACGATCTATTTGGAAATTACATAAAAAAGGAAGTTGAGCAGAAAAGATACTTGAATAAAAAAGCAAGGTAAATAAAAATAAAAATGGAAGTTGCAGAAAATGATGAATGGAAGTTCCTTCAAGAAACCACAATACCTTAACGATCTATTTGGAAATTAAATAAAAAAGGAAGTTGAATAGAAAAATAACTTGAATAAAAATGGAAGTCGAATAAAAATAAAAATGGAAGCTGCAGAAAATTAAAAATGGAAGTTCATTCAAGAAACCACTATACCGTAACTATCTATTTGGAAATTAAATAAAAAAGGAAGTTGAATAGAAAAATAACTTGAATTAAAATGGAAGTCGAATAAAAATAAAAATGGAAGTTGCAGAAAATTAAAAATGGAAGTTCATTCAAGAAACCACTATTCCTTAACGATCTATTTGGAAATTAAATAAAAAAGGAAGTTGAATAGAAAAATAACTTGAATAAAAATGGAAGCTGAATAAAAAAAAAATGAAAGTTCCATAAAATTAAAAATGGAAGTTCATTAAAGAAATTACCATACCTTAACGATATATTTGGAAATTAAATAAAAAAGGAAGATTAATAGAAAAGTAAATTGATTAAAAATGGAAGTTGACTAAAAATAAAAGTGAAAGTTTCATAAAATTAAAAAGGGAAGTTCAATCCAGAAACCAGTAAACGTTAACGATCTATTTGGAAATTAGATAAAAAAGAAAGTTGAATAGAAAAAAAACTTGAATAAAAAAAGAAGTTGAATAGAAATAAAAATGGAAGTTGCAGAAAATTGAAATTGGATGTTCATTCCAGAAACCACTATACCCTAACGATCTATTTGTAAATTAATTAAAAAAGGAAGTTGAATAGAAAAATAAATTGAATAAAATTGGAAGTCGAATAAAAATAAAAATGGAAGTTGTAGAAAATTAAAAATGGAAGTTCATTCAAGAAACCACTATACCTTAACCATCTATTTGGAAATTAAATAAAAAAGGAAGTTTAATAGAAAAGTAAATTGAATAAAAATGGAAGTTTAATAAAAATAAAAATGAAAGTTGCATAAAATTAAAAATGAAAGTTCAATCCAGAAACCACTATACCTTAACGACCTATTCGGAAATTAAATAAAAGGGGAAGTTGAGTAGAAAAGAAACTGATTGAAAAAGGAACTTATATAAGATTAAAAATGGAAGTTGCAGAAAATTAAAAATGGAAGTTCATTCAAGAAACCGCTATACCTTAACGATCTATTTGGAAATTAAATAAAAAAGGAAGTTGAATAGAAAAATAACTTGAATAAAAATGGAAGTCGAATAAAAATAAAAATGGAGGTTAAGAAAATTAAAAATGGAAGTTCATTCAAGAAACCACTCTACCTTAACGATCTATTTGGAAATTAAATAAAAAAGGAAGTTCAATGGAAAAGTAAGTTGAATAAAAATGGAAGTTGAATAAAAATAAAAATGAAAGTTTTATAAAATTAAAAATGAAACTTCAATCCAGAAACCACTATACCTTAACGATCTATTCGGAAATTAAACAAAAAAGGAAGTTGAGTAGAAAAGAAACTGATTGAAAAAGGAAGTCAAATAAGAATAAAAATGGAAGTTGCCGATAATTAAAAATGGTAGTTCATTCGAGAAACCACTATACCTTAACGATCTATTTGGAAATTAAATAAAAAAAAAGTTGAATAGAAAAATAACTTGAATAATAATTGAAGTCGAATAAAAATAAAAATGGAAGTTGCAGAAAATTAAAAATGGAAGTTCATTCAAGAAACCAATATACCTTAACGATCTAATTGGAAATTAAATGAAAAAGGAAGTTTAATAGAAAAGTAAATTGAATAAAAATGGAAGTTGAATAAAAATAAAAATGGAAGTTGCAGAAAATTAAAAATGGAAGTTCAATCCAGAAACCACTATACCTTAACGATCTATTTGGAAATTACAAAAAAAAGGAAGTTGAGTAGAAAAAAACTTGAATAAAAAAGGAAGTTAAATAAAAATAAAGATGGAAGTTGTAGAAAATTAAAAATGGAAGTTCATTCAAGAAACCACTATACCTTAACGATCTATTTGGAAATTACATAAAAATGGAAGTTGAGAAGAAAAGATACTTGAATAAAAAAGGAAGGTAAATAAAAATAAAAATGGAAGTTGCAGAAAATGAAGAACGGAAGTTCATTCAAGAAACCACAATACCTTAACGATCTATTTGGAAATTAAATAAAAAAGGAAGTTGAATAGAAAAATAACTTGAATAAAAATGGAAGTCGAATAAAAATAAAAATGGAAGCTGCAGAAAATTAAAAGTGGAAGTTCATTCAAGAAACCACTATACCTTAACGATCTACTTGGAAATTAAATAAAAAAGGAAGTTCAATAGAAAAATAACTTGAATAAAAATGGAAGTCGAATAAAAATAAAAATGGAAGTTGCAGAAAATTAAAAATGAAAGTTCATTCAAGAAACCACTATTCCTTAACGATCTATTTGGAAACTAAATAAAAAAGGAAGTTGAATTGAAAAATAACTTGAATAAAAATGGAAGTCGAATAAAAATAAAAATGAAAGTTGAAGAAAATTAAATATGGGAGTTCATTCAAGAAACCACTATACCTTAACGATCTATTTGGAAGTTAAATAAAAAAGGAAGTTGAATAGAAAAATAACTTGAATAAAAATAGAAGCTGAATAAAAAAAAATGAAAGTTCCATAAAATTAAAAATGGAAGTTCATTAAAGAAATTACCATACCTTAACGCTATATTTGGAAACTAAATAAAAAAGGAAGATTAATAGAAAAGTAAATTGATTAAAAATGGAAGTTGACAAAAAATAAAAATGAAAGTTTCATAAAATTAAAAATGGAAGTTCAATCCAGAAACCAGTAAACGTTAACGATCTATTTGGAAATTAAATAAAAAAGAAAGTTGAATAGAAAAAAAACATGAATAAAAAAAGAAGTTGAATAGAAATAAAAATGGAAGTTGCAGAAAATTGAAATTGGAAGTTCATTCCAGAAACCACTATACCTTAACGATCTATTTGGAAATTAATTAAAAAAGGAAGTTGAATAGAAAAATAAATTGAATAAAATTGGAAGTCGAATAAAAATAAAAATGGAAGTTGCAGAAAATTAAAAATGGAAGTTCATTCAAGAAACCACTATACCTTAACGATCTATTTGGAAATTAAATAAAAAAAGAAGTTTAATAGAAAAGTAAATTGAATAAAAATGGAAGTTGAATAAAAATAAAAATGAAAGTTGCATAAAATTAAAAATGAAATTTCAATCCAGAAACCACTATACCTTAACGACCTATTCGGAAATTAAATAAAAATGGAAGTTGAGTAGAAAAGAAACTGATTGAAAAAGGAAGTTAAATAAGAATAAAAATGGAAGTTGCAGAAAATTAAAAATGGAAGTTCATTCAAGAAACCGCTATACCTTAACGATATATTTGGAAATTAAATAGAAAAGGAAGTTGAATAGAAAAATAACTTGAATAAAAATGGAAGTCGAATAAAAATAAAAATGGAGGTTGAAGAAAATTAAAAATGGAAGTTCATTCAAGAAACCACTCTACCTTAACGATCTATTTGGAAATTAAATAAAAAAGGAAGTTCAATGGAAAAGTCAATTGAATAAAAATGGAAGTTGAATAAAAATAAAAATGAAAGTTGTATAAAATTAAAAATGAAACTTCAATCCAGAAACCACTATACCTTAACGATATATTTGGAAATTAAACAAAAAAGGAAGTTGAGTAAAAAAGAAACTGATTGAAAAAGGAAGTCAAATAAGAATAAAAACGGAAGTTGCTGATAATTAAAAATGGTAGTTCATTCGAGAAACCACTATACCTTAACGATCTATTTGGAAATTAAATAAAAAAAGAAGTTGAATAGAAAAATAACTTGAATAAAAATTGAAGTCGAATAAAAATAAAAATGGAAGTTGCAGAAAATTGAAAATGGAAGTTCATTTAAGAAACCAATATACCTTAACGATCTAATTGGAAATTAAATGAAAAAGGAAGTTTAATAGAAAAGTAAATTGAATAAAAATGGAAGTTGAATAAAAATAAAAATGGAAGTTGCAGAAAATTAAAAATGGAAGTTCAATCCAGAAACCACTATACCTTAACGATCTATTTGGAAATTACATAAAAAAGGAAGTTGAGTTGAAAAGATACTTGAATAAAAAAGGAAGTTAAATAAAAATAAAAATGGAAGTTGCAGAAAATGAAGAATGGAAGTTCATTCAGGAAACCACAATACCTTAACGATCTATTTGGAAATTAAATAAAAAAGGAAGTCGAATAGAAAAATAACTTGAATAAAAATGGAAGTCGAATAAAAATAAAAATGGAAGCTGCAGAAAATTAAAAATGGAAGTTCATTTAAGAAACCACTATACCTTAACTATCTATTTGGAAATTAAATAAAAAAGGAAGTTGAATAGAAAAATAACTTGAATAAAAATGGAAGTCGAACAAAAATAAAAATGGAAGTTGCAGAAAATTAAAAATGGAAGTTCATTCAAGACACCACTATTCCATAACGATCTATTTGGAAATTAAATAAAAAAGGAAGTTGAATAGAAAAATAACTTGAATAAAAATGGAAGTCGAATAAAAATAAAAATGAAAGCTGAAGAAAATTAAATATGGGAGTTCATTCTAGAAACCACTATACCTTAACGATCTATTTGGAAATTAAATAAAAAAGGAAGTTCAATAGAAAAGTAAATTGAATAAAAATAAAAATTAAAGTTGCATAAAATTAAAAATGAAAGTTCAATCCAGAAACCACTATACCTAAACGATCTATTGGGAAATTAAATAAAAAAGATAGTTGAGTAGAAAAGAAACTGATTGAAAAAGGAAGTTAAATAAGAATAAAAATGGAAGTTGCCGAAAATTAAAAGTGGAAGTTCATTCAAGAAATCACTATACCTCAACGATCTATTTGAAAATTAAATAAAAAAGGATGTTGAATAGAGAAATAACTTGAATAAAAATGGAAGTCGAAGAAAAATAAAAATGGAAGTTGCAGAAAATTAAAAATGGAAGTTAATTCAAGAAACCACTATACCTTAACGATCTATTTGGAAATTAAATAAAAAATGAAGTTCAATAGAAAATTAAATTCAATAAAAATAGAATTTGAATAAAAATAAAAATGAAAGTTGCATAAAATTAAAAATGAAAGTTCCATCCAGAAACCAGTATATCTTAACGACCTATTTGGAAATTAAATAAAAAAGTAAGTTGAGTAGAAAAGAAACTGATTGGAAAAGGAAGTTAAATAAGAATAAAAAAGGAAGTTGCCGCAAATTAAAAATGGAAGTTCATTCAAGAAACCACTATACCTTCATGATCTATTTGGAAATTAAACAAAAAAGGTAGCTGAATAGAAAAATAACTTGAATAAAAATGGATGTCGAATAAAAATAAAAATGAAAGTTGCAGAAAATTAAAAATGGAAGTTCGTTCAAGAAACCACTATACCATAACGATCTATTTGGAAATTAAATAAAAAAGGAAGTTGAATAGAAAAATAACTTGAACAAAAATGGAAGTCGAATAAAAATAAAAATGGAAGTTGCATAAAATTAAAAATGGAAATTCATTCTAGAAACCACAATACCTTAACGATCTATTTGGAAATTAAATAAAAAAGGAAGTTTAACAGAAAAGTAAATTGAATAAAAATGGAAGTTGAATAAAAATAAAAATGAAAGTTGAAAAAAATTAAAAATGGAAGTTCATTCAAGAAACCACTATACCTTAACGATCTATTTGGAAATTAAATAAAAAAGGAAGTTTAATAGAAAAGTAAATTGAATAAAAATGGAAGGTGAATAATTATAAAAATGGAAGTTCCATAAAATTAAAAATGGAAGATGATTAAAGAAACCACTATAGATTAACGATCTATTTGGAAATTAAATAAACAAGGAAGTTGAGTAGAAAAGAAACTGATTGAAAAAGGAAGTTAAATAAGAATAAAAATGGAAGTTGCAGAAAATTAAAAATGGAACTTCATTCAAGAAACCACAATACCTTAACGATCTAATTGGAAATTAAATAAAAAAGGAAGTTGAATAGAAAACTAACTTCAATAAAAATGGAAGTCGAATAAAAATAAAAATGGAAGTTGCAGAAAATTAAAAATGAAAGTTCAATCAAGAAACCACAATACCTTAACGATCTATTTGGAATATAAATAAAAAAGGAAGTTCAATAGAAAAGTAAATTAAATAAAAATAGAATTTGAATAAAAATAAAAATGAAAGTTGCATAAAATTTAAAATGAAAGTTCAATCCAGAAACCACTAAAGCTTAACGATCTATTTGGAAATTAAATAAAAAAGGAAGTTGAGTAGAAATGAAACTAATTGAAAAAGGAAGTTAAATAAGAATAAAAATGGAAGTTGCAGAAAATTAAAAATGGAAATTCATTCAAGAAAACACTATACCTTATCGATCTATTTGGAAATTAAATAAAAAAAGAAGTTGAATAGAAAAATAACTTGAATAAAAATGGAAGTCGAATAAAAATAAAAATGAAAGTTGCATAAAATTAAAAATGGAAGTTCATTCAAGAAACCAATATACCTTAACGATCTATTTGGAAATTAAATAAAAAAGGAAGTTCAATAGAAAAGTAAATTGAATAAAAATGGAAGTAGAATAAAAATAAAAATTGAAGTTGCAGAAAATTAAAAATGAAAGTTCAATCCAGAAACCACTATACCTTAACGATCTATTTGGAAATTAAATAAAAAATGAAGTTCAATAGAAAATTAAATTGAATAAATATAGAATTTGAATAAAAATAAAAATGAAAGTTGCATAAAATTAAAAATGAAAGTTCCATCCAGAAACCAGTATATCTTAACGACCTATTTGGAAATTAAATAAAAAAGTAAGTTGGGTAGAAAAGAAACTGATTGGAAAAGGAAGTTAAATAAGAATAAAAAAGGAAGTTGCTGCAAATTAAAAATGGAAGTTCATTCAAGAAACCACTATACCTTAATGATCTATTTGGAAATTAAACAAAAAAGGTAGCTGAATAGAAAAATAACTTGAATAAAAATGGATGTCGAATAAAAATAAAAATGAAAGTTGCAGAAAATTAAAAATGGAAGTTCGTTCAAGAAACCACTATACCATAACGATCTATTTGGAAATTAAATAAAAAAGGAAGTTGAATAGAAAAATAACTTGAATAAAAATGGAAGTCGAATAAAAATAAAAATGGAAGTTGCAGAAAATTAAAAATGGAAATTCATTCAAGAAACCACAATACCTTAACGATCTATTTGGAAATTAAATAAAAAAGGAAGTTTAACAGAAAAGTAAATTGAATAAAAATGGAAGTTGAATAAAAATAAAAATGAAAGTTGAAAAAAATTAAAAATGGAAGTTCATTCAAGAAACCACTATACCTTAACGATCTATTTGGAAATTAAATAAAAAAGGAAGTTTAATAGAAAAGTAAATTGAATAAAAATGGAAGGTGAATAATTCTAAAAATGGAAGTTCCATAAAATTAAAAATGGAAGATGATTAAAGAAACCACTATACATTAACGATCTATTTGGAAATTAAATAAACAAGGAAGTTGAGTAGAAAAGAAACTGATTGAAAAAGGAAGTTAAATAAGAATAAAAATGGAAGTTGCAGAAAATTAAAAATGGAACTTCATTCAAGAAACCACAATACCTTAACGATCTAATTGGAAATTAAATAAAAAAGGAAGTTGAATAGAAAACTAACTTCAATAAAAATGGAAGTCAAATAAAAATAAAAATGGAAGTTGCAGAAAATTAAAAATGAAAGTTCAATCAAGAAACCACAATACCTTAACGATCTATTTGGAAAATAAATAAAAAAGGAAGTTCAATAGAAAAGTAAATTAAATAAAAATAGAATTTGAATAAAAATAAAAATGAAAGTTGCATAAAATTTAAAATGAAAGTTCAATCCAGAAACCACTATAGCTTAACGATCTATTTGGAAATTAAATAAAAAAGGAAGTTGAGTAGAAAAGAAACTAATTGAAAAAGGAAGTTAAATAAGAATAAAAATGGAAGTTGCAGAAAATTAAAAATGGAAATTCATTCAAGAAAACACTATACCTTATCGATCTATTTGGAAATTAAATAAAAAAAGAAGTTGAATAGAAAAATAACTTGAATAAAAATGGAAGTCGAATAAAAATAAAAATGAAAGTTGCATAAAATTAAAAATGGAAGTTCATTCAAGAAACCAATATAACTTAACGATCTATTTGGAAATTAAATAAAAAAGGTAGTTCAATAGAAAAGTAAATTGAATAAAAATGGAAGTAGAATAAAAATAAAAATGGAAGTTGCAGAAAATTAAAAATGAAAGTTCAATCCAGAAACCACTATACCTTAACGATCTATTTGGAAATTAAATAAAAAAGGAAGTTGAATAGAAAAATAACTTGAATAAAAATGGAAGTCGAATAAAAATAAAAATGGAAGTTGCAGAAAATTAAAATTGAAAGTTTAGGCAAGAAACCACTATACCTTAACGATCTATTTGGAAATTAAATAAAAAAGGAAGTTCAATAGAAAAGTAAATTAAATAAAAATAGAATTTGAAAAAAAATAAAGATGAAAGTAGCATAAAATTAAAAATGAAAGTTCAATCCAGAAACCACTATACCTTAACGATCTATTTGGAAATTAAATAAAAAGGGAAGTTGAGTAGAAAAGAAACTGGTTGAAAAAGCAAGTTAAATAAGAATAAAAATGGAAGTTGCAGAAAATTAAAAATGGAAATTCATTCAAGAAACCACTATACCTTAACGATCTATTTGGAAATTAAATAAAAAAAGATGTTGAATAGAAAAATAACTTGAATAAAAATGGAAGCTGAATAGAAATAAAAATGAAAGTTGCAAAAAATTAAAAATGAAAGTTCATTCAAAAAACCAATATACCTTAACGATCTATTTGGAAATTAAATAAAAAAGGAAGTTTAATAGAAAAGTAAATAGAATAAAAATGGAAGTTGCAGAAAATTAAAAATGGATGTTCAATCCAGAAACCACTATACCTTAACGATCTATTTGGAAATTAAATAAAAAAGGAAGTTGAATAGAAAAATAACTTGAATAAAAATGGAAGTCGAATAAAAATAAAAATGGAGGTTGAAGAAAATTAAAAATGGAAGTTCATTCAAGAAACCACTCTACCTTAACGATCTATTTGGAAATTAAATAAAAAAGGAAGTTCAATGGAAAAGTCAATTGAATAAAACTGGAAGTTGAATAAAAATAAAAATGAAAGTTGTATAAAATTAAAAATCAAACTTCAATCCAGAAACCACTATACCTTAACGATATATTTGGAAATTAAACAAAAAAGGAAGTTGAGTAGAAAAGAAACTGATTGAAAAAGGAAGTCAAATAAGAATAAAAACGGAAGTTGCAGATAATTAAAAATGGTAGTTCATTCGAGAAACCACTATACCTTAACGATCTATTTGGAAATTAAATAAAAAAAGAAGTTGAATAGAAAAATAACTTGAATAAAAATTGAAGTCGAATAAAAATAAAAATGGAAGTTGCAGAAAATTGAAAATGGAAGTTCATTTAAGAAACCAATATACCTTAACGATCTAATTGGAAATTAAATGAAAAAGGAAGTTTAATAGAAAAGTAAATTGAATAAAAATGGAAGTTGAATAAAAATAAAAATGGAAGTTGCAGAAAATTAAAAATGGAAGTTCAATCCAGAAACCACTATACCTTAACGATCTATTTGGAAATTACATAAAAAAGGAAGTTGAGTTGAAAAGATACTTGAATAAAAAAGGAAGTTAAATAAAAATAAAAATGGAAGTTGCAGAAAATGAAGAATGGAAGTTCATTCAGGAAACCACAAAACCTTAACGATCTATTTGGAAATTAAATAAAAAAGGAAGTTGAATAGAAAAATAACTTGAATAAAAATGGAAGTCGAATAAAAATAAAAATGGGAGCTGCAGAAAATTAAAAATGGAAGTTCATTTAAGAAACCACTATACCTTAACTATCTATTTGGAAATTAAATAAAAAAGGAAGTTGAATAGAAAAATAACTTGAATAAAAATGGAAGTTGCAGAAAATTAAAAATGGAAGTTCATTCAAGACACTACTATTCCACAACGATCTATTTGGAAATTAAATAAAAAAGGAAGTTGAATAGAAAAATAACTTGAATAAAAATGAAAGCTGAAGAAAATTAAATATGGGAGTTCATTCAAGAAACCACTATACCTTAACGATCTATTTGGAAATTAAATAAAAAAGGAAGTTCAATAGAAAAGTAAATTGAATAAAAATAGAAGTTGAATAAAAATAAAAATGAAAGTTGCATAAAATTTAAAATGAAAGTTCAATCCAGAAACCACTATACCTAAACGATCTATTTGGAAATTAAATAAAAAAGGAAGTTGAGTAGAAAAGAAACTGATTGAAAAAGGAAGTTAAATAAGAATAAAAATGGAAGTTGCCGAAAATTAAAAGTGGAAGTTCATTCAAGAAATCACTATACCTCAACGATCTATTTGAAAATTAAATAAAAAAGGATGTTGAATAGAAAAATAACTTGAATAAAAACGGAAGTTGAATAAAAATAAAAATGGAGGTTGTAGAAAATTAAAAATGGAAGTTCATTCAAGAAACCACTATACCTTAACGATCTATTTGGAAATTAAATAAAAAATGAAGTTCAATAGAAAATTAAATTGAATAAAATAGAATTTGAATAAAAATAAAAATGAAAGTTGCATAAAATTAAAAATGAAAGTTCCATCCAGAAACCAGTATACCTTAACGATCTATTTGGAAATTAAATAAAAAAGGAAGTTGAGTAGAAAAGAAACTGATTTGAAAAGGAAGTTAAATAAGAATAAAAATGGAAGTTGCCGCAAATTAAAAATGGAAGTTCATTCAAGAAACCACTATACCTTAACGATCTATTTGGAAATTAAACAAAAAAGGTAGCTGAATAGAAAAATAACTTGAATAAAAATGGATGTCGAATAAAAATAAAAATGAAAGTTGCAGAAAATTAAAAATGGAAGTTCGTTCAAGAAACCACAATACCATAACGATCTTTTTGGAAATTAAATAAAAAAGGAAGTTGAATAGAAAAATAACTTGAATAAAAATGGAAGTCGAATAAAAGTAAAAATGGAAGTTGCAGAAAATTAAAAATGAAAATTCATTGAAGAAACCACAATACCTTAACGATCTATTTGGAAATTAAATAAAAAAGGAAGTTTAATAGAAAAGTAAATTGAATAAAAATGGAAGTTGAATAAAAATAAAAATGGAAGTTGCAGAAAATTTAAAATGGAAGTTCAATCCAGAAACCACTATACCTTAACGATCTATTTGGAAATTACATAAAAAAGGAAGTTGAGTTGAAAAGATACTTGAATAAAAAAGGAAGTTAAATAAAAATAAAAATGGAAGTTGCAGAAAATGAAGAATGGAAGTTCATTCAGGAAACCACAAAACCTTAACGATCTATTTGGAAATTAAATAAAAAAGGAAGTTGAATAGAAAAATAACTTGAATAAAAATGGAAGTCGAATAAAAATAAAAATGGGAGCGGCAGAAAATTAAAAATGGAAGTTCATTTCAGAAACCACTATACCTTAACTATCTATTTGAAAATTAAATAAAAAAGGAAGTTGAATAGAAAATAACTTGAATAAAAATGGAAGTCGAACAAAAATAAAAATGGAAGTTGCAGAAAATTAAAAATGGAAGTTCATTCAAGACACTACTATTCCATAACGATCTATTTGGAAATTAAATAAAAAAGGAAGTTGAATAGAAAAATAACTTGAATAAAAATGGAAGTCGAATAAAAATAAAAATGAAAGCTGAAGAAAATTAAATATGGGAGTTCATTCAAGAAACCACTATACCTTAACGATCTATTTGGAAATTAAATAAAAAAGGAAGTTCAATAGAAAAGTAAATTGAATAAAAATGGAAGTTGAATAAAAATAAAAATGAAAGTTGCATAAAATTTAAAATGAAAGTTCAATCCAGAAACCACTATACCTAAACGATCTATTTGGAAATTAAATAAAAAAGGAAGTTGAGTAGAAAAGAAACTGATTGAAAAAGGAAGTTAAATAAGAATAAAAATAGAAGTTGCCGAAAATTAAAAGTGGAAGTTCATTCAAGAAATCACTATACCTCAACGATCTATTTGAAAATTAAATAAAAAAGGATGTTGAATAGAAAAATAACTTGAATAAAAATGGAAGTCGAATAAAAATAAAAATGGAAGTTGCAGAAAATTAAAAATGGAAGTTAATTCAAGAAACCACTATACCTTAACGATCTATTTGGAAATTAAATAAAAAATGAAGTTCAATAGAAAATTAAATTGAATAAAATAGAATTTGAATAAAAATAAAAATGAAAGTTGCATAAAATTAAAAATGAAAGTTCCATCCAGAAACCAGTATACCTTAACGATCTATTTGGAAATTAAATAAAAAAGGAAGTTGAGTAGAAAAGAAACTGATTGGAAAAGGAAGTTAAATAAGAATAAAAATGGAAGTTGCCGCAAATTAAAAATGGAAGTTCATTCAAGAAACCACTATACCTTAACGATCTATTTGGAAATTAAACAAAAAAGGTAGCTGAATAGAAAAATAACTTGAATAAAATTGGATGTCGAATAAAAATAAAAATGAAAGTTGCAGAAAATTAAAAATGGAAGTTCGTTCAAGAAACCACAATACCATAACGATCTATTTGGAAATTAAATAAAAAAGGAAGTTGAATAGAAAAATAACTTGAATAAAAATGGAAGTCGAATAAAAGTAAAAATGGAAGTTGCAGAAAATTAAAAATGAAAATTCATTGAAGAAACCACAATACCTTAACGATCTATTTGGAAATTAAATAAAAAAGGAAGTTTAATAGAAAAGTAAATTGAATAAAAATGGAAGTTGAATAAAAATAAAAATGGAAGTTGCAGAAAATTAAAAATGGAAGTTCAATCCAGAAACCACTATACCTTAACGATCTATTAGGAAATTAAATAAAAAAGGAAGTTTAATAGAAAAGGAAATTGAATAAAAATGGAAGGTGAATAATTATAAAAATGGAAGTTCCATAAAATTAAAAATGGAAGATGATTAAAGAAACCACTGTACATTAACGATCTATTTGGAAATTAAATAAAAAAGGAGGTTGAGTAGAAAAGAAACTGATTGAAAAAGGAAGTTAAATAAGAATAAAAATGGAAGTTGCAGAAAATTAAAAATGGAACTTCATTCAAGAAACCACAATACCTTAACGATCTAATTGGAAATTAAATAAAAAAGGAAGTTGAATAGAAAAATAACTTGAATAAAAATGGAAGTCGAATAAAAATAAAAATGGAAGTTGCAGAAAATTAAAAATGAAAGTTCATTCAAGAAACCACTATACCTTAACGATCTATTTGGAAAATAAATAAAAAAGGAAGTTCAATAGAAAAGTAAATTAAATAAAAATAGAATTTGAATAAAAATAAAAATGAAAGTTGCATAAAATTAAAAATGAAAGTTCAATCCAGAAACCACTATACCTTAACGATCTATTTGGAAATTAAATAAAAAAGGAATTTGAGTAGAAAAGAAACTAATTGAAAAAGGAAGTTAAATAAGAATAAAAATGGAAGTTGCAGAAAATTAAAAATGGAACTTCATTCAAGAAGCCACAATACCTTAACGATCTAATTGGAAATTAAATAAAAAAGGAAGTTGAATAGAAAAATAACTTGAATAAAAATGGAAGTCGAATAAAAATAAAAATGGAAGTTGCAGAAAATTAAAAATGAAAGTTTAGTCTAGAAACCAATATACCTTAACGATCTATTTGGAAATTAAATAAAAAAGGAAGTTCAATAGAAAAGTAAATTAAATAAAAATAGAATTTGAAGAAAAATAAAAATGAAAGTTGCCTAAAATTAAAAATAAAAGTTCAATCCAGAAGCCCCTATAGCTTAACGATCTATTTCGAAATTAAACAAAAAAGGAAGTTGAGTAGAGAAGAAACTGATTGAAAAAGGAAGTCAAATAAGAATAAAAACGGAAGTTGCAGATAATTAAAAATGGCAGTTCATTCGAGAAACCACTATACCTTAACGATCTATTTGGAAATTAAATAAAAAAAGAAGTTGAATAGAAAAATAACTTGAATAAAAATTGAAGTCGAATAAAAATAAAAATGGAAGTTGCAGAAAATTGAAAATGGAAGTTCATTCAAGAAACCAATATACCTTAACGATCTAATTGGAAATTAAATGAAAAAGGAAGTTTAATAGAAAAGTGAATTGAATAAAAATGGAAGTTGAATAAAAATAAAAATGGAAGTTGCAGAAAATTAAAAATGGTAGTTCAATCCAGAAACCACTATACCTTAACGATCTATTTGGAAATTACATAAAAAAGGAAGTTGAGTTGAAAAGATACCTGAATAAAAAAGGAAGTGAAATAAAAATAAAAATGGAAGTTGCAGAAAATGAAGAATGGAAGTTCATTCAAGAAACCACAATACCTTAACGATCTATTTGGAAATTAAATAAAAAAGGAAGTTGAATAGAAAAATAACTTGAATAAAAATGGAAGTCGAATAAAAATAAAAATGGAAGCTGCAGAAAATTAAAAATGGAAGTTCATTTAAGAAACCACTATACCTTAACTATCTATTTGGAAATTAAATAAAAAAGGAAGTTGAATAGAAATATAACTTGAATAAAAATGGAAGTCGAATAAAAATAAAAATGGAAGTTGCAGAAAATTAAAAATGGAAGTTCAATCTAGAAACCAGTATACCTTAACGATCTGTTTGGAAATTAAATAAAAAAGGAAGTTGAATAGAAAAGAAACTTGAATAAAAAAAGCAGTTGAATAGAATCAAAAATGGAAGCTGCAGAAAATTAAATATGGGAGTTCATTCAAGAAACCACTATACCTTAACGATCTATTTGGAAATTAAATAAAAAAGGAAGTTCAATAAAAAAGTAAATTGAATAAAAATGGAAGTTGAATAAAAATAAAAATGAAAGTTGCATAAAATTAAAAATGAAAGTTCATTCAAGAAACCACTCTACCTTAACGATCTATTTGCAAATTAAATAAAAAAGGAAGTTCAATGGAAAAGTATATTGAATAAAAATGGAAGTTTAATAAAAATAAAAATGAAAGTTGCTTAAAATTAAAAATGAAAGTTCAATCCAGAAACCACTATACCTTAACGATCTATTTGGAAATTAAATAAAAAAATAAGTTGAATAGAAAAATAACAAATAATAAAAATTTAAGTCAAATAAAAATCAAAATGGAAGTTGCAGAAAATTAAAAATGGAAGTTCATTTAAGAAACCAATATCCCTTAATGATCAATTTGGAAATTAAATAACAAAGGAAGTTTAATAGAAAAGTAAATTGAATAAAAATGGAAGTTGCAGAAAATTTAAAATGGAAATTCAATCCAGAAACCAGTATACTTTAACGATCTATTTGGAAATTACATAAAAAGGAAGATTAATAGAAAAGTAAATTGATTAAAAATGGAAGTTGAATAAAAATAAAAGTGAAAGTTTCATAAAATTAAAAATGGAAGTTCCATCCAGAAACCATTATACCTTAACGATCTATTTGGAAATTAAATAAAAAAGGAAGTTGAATAGAAAAGAAACTTGAATAAAAAAAGAAGTTGAAAAGAAATAAAAATGGAAGTTGCAGAAAATTAAAATTGGAAGTTCATTCAAGAAACCACTATACCTTAACGATCTATTTGGAAATTAATTAAAAGGAAGTTGAATATAAAAATAACTTGAATAAAAATGGAAGTTGAATAAAAATAAAAATGGAAGTTGCAGAAAATTAAAAATGGAAGTTCATTCAAGAAACCACTATACCTTAACGACCTATTTGGAAATTAAATAAAAAAGGAAGTTTAATAGAAAAGTAAATTTAATAAAAATGGAAGTTGAACAAAAATAAAAATGAAAGTTGCATAAAATTAAAAATGAAATTTCAATCCAGAAACCACTATACCTTAACGATATATTTGGATATTAAATAAAAAAGGAAGTTGAGTAGAAAAGAAACTGATTGAAAAAGGAAGTTAAATATGAATAAAAATGGAAGTTGCAGAAAATTAAAAATGGAAGTTCATTCAAGAAACCACTATACCTTAATGATCTATTTGGAAATTAAATAAAAAAGGAAGTTGAATAGAAAAAGAACTTGAATAAAAAGGGAAGTCGAATAAAAATAAAAATGGAGGTTGTAGAAAATTAAAAATGGAAGTTCATTCAAGAAACCACTCCACATTAACGACCTTTTTGGCAATTAAATAAAAAAGGAAGTTCAATGGAAAAATATATTGAATAAAAATGGAAGTTGAATAAAAATAAAAATGAAAGTTGCATAAAATTAAAAATGAAAGTTCAATCCAGAAACCACTGTACCTTAACGATCTATTTGGAAATTAAATAAAAAAGGAAGTTGAGTGGAAAAGAAACTGATTGAAAAAGGAAGTTAAATAAGAATAAAAATGGAAGTTGCAGATCATTAAAAATGGTAGTTCATTCAAGAAACCACTATATCTTAACGTTCTATTTGGAAATTAAATAAAAAAATAAGTTGAATAGAAAAATAACAAATAATAAAAATTGAAGTCGAATAAAAATAAAAATGGAAGTTCATTCAAGAAACCAATATACCTTAATGATCAATTTGGAAATTAAATAAAAAAGGAAGTTTAATAGAAAAGTAAATTGAATAAAAATGGAAGTTGCAGAAAATTGAAAATGGAAGTTCAATACAGAAACCAGTATACCTTAACGATCGATTTGGAAATTACATAAAAAAGGAAGTTGAGTAGAAAAGAAACTTGAATAAAAAAAGGAAGTTAAATAAAAATAAAAATGGAAGTTGTAGAAAATTAAAAATGGAAGTTCATTCAAGAAACCACTATACCTTAACGATCAATTTGGAAATTAAATAAAAAAGGAAGATTAATAGAAAAGTAAATTGATTAAAAATGGAAGCTGAATAAAAATAAAAGTGAAAGTTTCATAAAATTAAAAATGGAAGTTCCATCAAAAAACCATTATACTTTAATGATCTATTTGGAAATTAAATAAAAAAGGAAGTTGAATAGAAAAGAAACTTGAATAAAAAAAGAAGTTGAAAAGAAATAAAAATCGATGTTGTAGAAAATTAAAATTGGAAGTTCATTCAAGAAACCACTATACCTTAACGATCTATTTGGAAATTAATTAAAAGGAAGTTGAATAGAAAAATAACTTGAATAAAAATGGAAGTCGAATAAAAATAAAAATGGAAGTTGCAAAAAATTAAAAATGGAAGTTCATTCAAGAAACCACTATACCTTAACGTTCTATTTGGAAATTAAATAAAAAAGGAAGTTTAATAGAAAAGTAAATTTAATAAAAATGGAAGTTGAACAAAAATGAAAATGAAAGTTACATAAAATTAAAAATGAAAGTTCAATCCAGAAACCACTATACCTTAATGATCTATTTGGATATTAAATAAAAAAGAAAGTTGAGTAGAAAAGAAACTGATTGAAAAAGGAAGTTAAATAAGAATAAAAATGGAAGTTGCAGAAAATTAAAAATGGAAGATCATTCTAGAAACCACTATACCTTAACGATCTATTTGGAAATTAAATAAAAAAGGAAGTTGAATAGAAAAAGAACTTGAATAAAAATGGATGTCGAATAAAAATAAAAATGGAGGTTGTAGAAAATTAAAAATGGAAGTTCATTCAAGAAACCACTCTACCTTAACGACCTTTTTGGAAATTAAATAAAAAAAGAAGTTCAATGGAAAAGTATATTGAATAAAAATGGAAGTTGAATAAAAATAAAAATGAAAGTTACATAAAATTAAAAATGAAAGTTCAATTCAGAAACCACTATACCTTAACGATCTATTTGGAAATTAAATAAAGAAGGAAGTTGAATAGAAAAGAAACTGATTGAAAAAGGAAGTTAAATAAGAATAAAAATGGAAGTTGCAGATCATTAAATACGGTAGTTCATTCAAGAAACCACTATATCTTAACGATCTATTTGGAAATTAAATAAAAAAATAAGTTGAATATAAAAATAAAAAATAATAAAAATTGAAGTCGAATAAAAATAAAAATGAAAGTTACAGAAAATTAAAAATGGAAGTTCATTCAAAAAACCAATATACCTTAATGATCAATTTGGAAATTAAATAAAAAAGGAAGTTTAATAGAAAAGTAAATTGAATAAAAATGGAAGTTGAATAAAAATAAAAATGGAAGTTCAATCCAGAAACCAGTATACCTTAACGATCTATTTGGAAATTACATGAAAAAGGAAGTTGAGTAGAAAAGAAACTTGAATAAAAAAGGAAGTTAAATAAAAATAAAAATGGAAGTTGTAGAAAATTAAAAATGGAATTTCATTCAAGAAACCATTATACCTTAACGATCAATTTGGAAGTTAAATAAAAGAGGAAGTTGAATAGAAAAATAACTTGAATAAAAATGGAAGCTGAATAAAATTAAAAATGGAAGTTCCATAAAATTAAAAATGGAAGTTCATTAAAGAAACCACTATACCTTAACGATCTATTTGGAAATTAAATAAAAAAAGGAAGATTAATAGAAAAGTAAATTGATTAAAAATGGAAGTTGAATGAAAATAAAAGTGAAAGTTTCATAAGATTAAAAATGGAAGTTCCATCCAGAAACCATTATACCTTAACGATCTATTTGGAAATTAAATAAAAAAGGAAGTTGAATAGAAAAGAAACTTGAATAAAAAAGGAAGTTAAAAAGAAATAAAAATGGAAGTTGTAGAAAATTAAAATTGGAAGTTCATTCAAGAAACAACTATACCTTAACTATCTATTTGGAAATTAATTAAAAGGAAGTTGAATAGAAAAATAACTTGAATAAAAATGGAAGTCGAATAAAAATAAAAATGGAAGTTGCAGAAAATTAAAAATGGAATTAATTCAAGAAACAACTATACCTTAACGATCTATTTGGAAATTAAATAAAAAAGGAAGTTTAATAGAAAAGTAAATTTAATAAAAATGGAAGTTGAATAAAAATAAAAATGAAAGTTGCATAAAATTAAAAATGAAAGTTCAATCCAGAAACCACTATACCTTAACGATCTGTTTGGATATTAAATAAAAAAGGAAGTTGAGTAGAAAAGAAACTGATTGAAAAAGGAAGTTAAATATGAATAAAAATGGAAGTTACAGAAAATTAAAAACGGAAGTTCATTCAAGAAACCACAATAACTTAACGATCTATTTGGAAATTAAAAAAAAAAAGAGGAAGTTCAATAGAAAAATAATTTGAATAAAAATGGAAGTCGAATAAAATTAAAAATGGAAGTTGCAGAAAATTAAAAATGGAAGTTCATTCAAGAAACCACTATACCTTAACGATCTATTTCGAAATTAAATAAAAAAGGAAGTTCAATAGAAATGTAAATTAAATAAAAATAGAATTTGAATAAAAATAAAAATGAAAGTTGCCTAAAATTAAAAATGAAAGTTCAATCCAGAAACCCCTATACCTTAACGATCTATTTGGAAATTAAATAAAAAAGGAAGTTGAGTAGAGAAGAAACTGATTGAAAAAGGAAGTTAAATAAGAATAAAAATGGAAGTTGCAGAAAATTAAAAATGGAAGTTCATTCAAGAAACCACTGTACCTTAACGATATATTTGGAAATTTAATAAAAAATGAAGTTTATTGGAAAAGTAAATTGAATAAAAATGGAAATTGAATATAAAAAAAAAAGTGAAAGTTGCATAAAATTAAAAATGGAAGTTCAATCCAGAAACCACTATATCTTAACGATCTATTTGGAAATTAAATAAAAAAGGAAGTTGAGTAGAAAAGAAGCATGAATGAAAAAGGACGTTAAATAAAAATAAAAATGGAAGTTGCAGCAAATTAAAAATGGAAATTCATTCAAGAAACCACTATACCTTAACGATCTATCTGGAAATTAAATAAAAAAGGAAGTTGAGTAGAAAAGAAACTTGAATGAAAAATGACGTTAAATAAAAATAAAAATGGAAGTTGCAGCAAATTAAAAATGGAAATTTATTCAAGAAACCACTATACCTTAACGATCTATTTGGAAATTAAATAAAAAAGGAATTTAACAGAAAAGTAAATTGAATAAAAATGGAAATTGAATAAAAATATAAATGAAAGTTGCATAAAATTAAAAATGGAAGTTCAATCCAGAAACCAATATACGTTAACGATCTATTTGGAAATAAATTAAAAAAGGAAGTTGAACAGAAAAGTAACTTGAATAAAAATGGAAGTTACTTAAAAATAAAAATGGAAGTTGCAGAAAATTGAATGTAGCAACCCTCACCTTACTCTTGTCATACTTGCATACATTCATGTATGATCTTGTCTTGTTATGTAGTTTTGCAAGTCTTGCATTGCCTTGTTTTGTTTAAGTATTGCTTGCATGATTTTGTTCCTTGCTTGGTGTGTGGCCGAGGTCACCTTGAGCTTAGTTCACCTCTGAGCCTTTGAACATAGAACTGATTGGAACCATTTGGTCGAGCCCCATCTTCACCTCGAGCATGTTTGCCGAGATGTTCTGTACTTAGTGATCCTTGTCCTTGGGCAGGTATGGCCTAGACCGAGGTGTGGCACACCCCGGCCAAGGTGTGGCACAACTTAGTCAAGTGTCGTCCTCCCTAGCCGATGTCCTTGTTACCCAGTTGCCGAAGCTTTGACTTTAGCCGATGTCATTACTTGTCGATGTGTCTTGCCTTAGCTTGCTGCATACGCTTTGTCATAGGCTTGTCTTATCAATCAATCACCTTTTGAGTTGAACCAACCCGGTAGCGCCACGTGTCCGAGCTGATTGTTAAGACAGCCGGCAGACCTAGAAACAAATCATTTTGTCTCAAATCTTTGCCTTTAGAGAGAGAAGCTCTAGAGAGAGGAGGAGAAGTTCTTGAGTGAGAATAGATCTTCCAAGCTTGATCTTCGAGGTTTGAACCGTTGGGTTTGAGTTTTGAGGTTAGAATATTGATCTACTCTGGTCGTTGTTATTGATCATCTAGCTGCATTGCATGATCGGATTTGTTTTGCATGTCATGCATCGATTTGAAGTTGGTTTTGGAAGAGAAAAAGAGTATTCATGTGTTCTTGGAGAAGAGTCTCGTTTTGATCCGAAAGTTTGGAACCAGAACCATGTTTTCGTGTTTATTCTTGCATGACCTTCTTGTATGGGTACCCAGGTCCATGTTTTGAACTCATGGCATGAAATCTCAGATTTTTGTAACAAGTTGTGATCTTGCATTCATTTTTCCACACGATCATGTTCATCATGTTCTTCATGTTCTTCAAAGGGGAAACCCAGGTTTTCCCGACTTTGCTTTTGAATGAGGCCATCGGGACCACACCTCGGCAAGGAGGTGTGGGACCTCGGCAAAGACCTAGTTGGTACCCAGTGTGTTTTCATGAGACGAGAGCAGTGTTCAAACTCCCAGCATGTTTTGCTTTGCTATTGACTTGGATCTGGTGAGAATGCCGGGATCAGTTGCATGCATATAGGGCTTGCTTTGAGAATGTGATTTGCCATGTGATTGTAGGTCCTTGATCTTTGCTTTGAGCCTACACCCGAGGAGATCTATGTGAGTGGTGCTTTTAATAAAGCTATGTTATACTGTTTTGATAAATCTTGCTTTGCTTGTTTTGACGAAAGTATTTGTTAAGCATGAATGAATAGCTCTGTTTTGATGTATCGAGTAATAAAGCTTTGTTTTGATGTCATCCTTGAAAAGTCCCTTGTGCTGGAGGACTCTAAACTTTCGCAGCACTAAGTATAAAAGGATATGGTCCTTTCTTGAAAAGACTATCGTGTTAAAGCGGGCTACGGGCCTAAGTAACACAAGACCATCGTGTTAAAAAGAGCTACGGGCTTAAGTAACACAAGTCCCTTGTGCTGGAGGACTATAAACTTTCGCAGTACCTGTGACTAATCGATTACGGATCGTGCAGTCTTTGTTTTGCCACTGACGGGTTACCGCGTGGATTTGTTTGTTCGGAAAGCCTGATTGTGTTTTGCCGATGTCAATAAGCATCCCTTGAGACTTGTAAGACTTTAATAGATGAATACGGTTCATCCCTTGTTTTGATAAAGTTTTGATGTGTTTTGCTTTGAAAGGATCTCGGCTAATATTCGTAAGGTTTTGGCATATTTTGTTGGAAAAGACTTCGGCTATATTCATGCAAAACCTTTATTACTTGTACCATTCACTGAGTATCCAAGCTCACCCTCTCTATATATATGTAGGTGATGAGCAGGACGTCGGCGACGCCTAGAATGTGTTTTTGAAAGCTTGTTTTGGATCCGTGATTTTGTCGGCTTTGTTTTGTATTCACGTCGGCGATGTCATTTCTTTTATGTCGGCGAATCTTGAAAATCATGCTTCTTGGCTTGTATTCACTGTATTTTGTATATGTCGACTCGAGAAGCCCTTTGATCAAGATGTAATACGTATTTTACTTTGTTGTATTCAAATTGTAAAGCTTTGTAAAGATGTATTCCATTACATTTGATCTATGCACTGCTCTTATGGACCACTTGCATTTTGATTTATTGCTTCCGCATTTGTGAGCCCCGTTTATTATACTCTGATTGTGTTAAACTTTTGTAAGTTGGCCTTCGGTAATTTCGGATTAATGGCCATCACGGCACCAAACTACTAGGGGCGGTTTGGGGTCGTGACATTGAAAATGGAAGTTCATTCAAGAAGCCACGATACCTTAACGATCTATTTGGAAATTAAATAAAAAAGGAAGTTTAATAGAAAAGTAAATTGAATAAAAATGGAAGTTGAATAAAAATAAAAATGAAAGTTGCATAAAATTAAAAATGAAAGTTCAATCTAGAAACCACTATACCTTAACGATCTATTTGGAAATTAAATAAAAAAGGAAGTTGAGTAGAAAAGAAACTGATTGAAAAAGGAAGTTAAATAAGAATAAAAATGGAAGTTGCAAAAAATTAAAAATGGAAGTTCATTCAAGAAACCACTACACCATAACGATATATTTGGAAATTAAATAAAAAAGGAAGTTAAATAGAAAAATAACTTGAATAAAAATGGAAGTCGAATAAAAATAAAAATGGAAGTTGCAGAAAATTAAAAATGGAAGTTCATTCAAGAAACCACTATAACTTAACGATCTATTTGGAAATTAAATAAAAAATGAAGTTTAATAGAAAAGTAAATTGAATAAAAATGGAAGGTGAATAAAAATAAAAATGAAAGTTGCATAAAATTAACAATGGAAGTTCAATCCAGAAACCACTATACCTAAACGATCTATTTGGAAATTAAATAAAAAAGGAAGTTGAGTAGAAAAGAAACTGATTGAAAAAGGAAGTTAAATAAGAATAAAAATGGAAGTTGCAAAAAATTAAAAATGGAAGTTCATTCAAGAAACCACTATACCATAACGATATATTTGGAAATTAAATAAAAAAAGGAAGTTAAATAGAAAAATAACTTGAATAAAAATGGAAGTCGAATAAAAATAAAAATGGAAGTTGCAGAAAATTAAAAATGGAAGTTCATTCAAGAAACCACTATAACTTAACGATCTATTTGGAAATTAAATAAAAAATGAAGTTTAATAGAAAAGTAAATTGAATAAAAATGGAAGGTGAATAAAAATAAAAATGAAAGTTGCATAAAATTAACAATGGAACTTCAATCCAGAAACCACTATACCTTAACGATCTATTTGGAAATTAATTAAAAAAGGAAGTTGAGTAAAAAAGAAAGTTGAATGAAAAAGGAAGCTAAATAAAAATAAAAATGGAAGTTGCAGAAAATTAAAAATGGAAGTTCAATCCAGAAACCCCTATACGTTACCGATCTATTTGGAAATTAAATAAAAAAAGGAAGTTGAATAGAAAAGTAACTTGAATAAAAATGGAAGTTACTTGAAAATAAAAATGGAAGTTGCAGAAAATTAAAAACGGAAATTCATTCAACAAACCACTATAACTTAACGATCTATTTGGAAATTAAATAAAAAAGGAAGTTTAACAGAAAAGTAAATTGAATAAAAATGGAAGGTGATTAAAAATAAAAATGAAAGTTGCATAAAATTAACAATGGAAGTTCAATCCAGAAACCACTATACCTAAACGATCTATTTGGAAATTAATTAAAAAAGGAAGTTGAGTAGAAAAGAAAGTTGAATGAAAAAGGAAGTTAAATAAAAATAAAAATTGAAGTTGCAGTTGCAGAAAATTAAAAATGGAAGTTCAATCCAGAAACCACTATACCTTAACGATCTATTTGGAAATTAAATAAAAAAGGAAGTTTAATAGAAAAGTAAATTGAATAAAAATGGAAGTTGAATATAAATAAAAATGGAAGTTGCAGAAAATTAAAAATGGAAGTTCGATCCAGAAACCACTATACCTTAACGATCTATTTGGAAATTACATAAAAAACGAAGTTGAGTAGAAAAGAAACTTGAATAAAAAAGGAAATTAAATAAAAATAAAAATGGAAGTCGCCGAAAATTAAAAATGGAAGTTCATTCAAGAAACCACTATACCTTAACGATCTATTTGGAAGTTAAATAAAAAAGGAAGTTGAATATAAAAATAACTTGAATAAAAATGGAAGTCGAATAAAAATAAAAATGGAAGTTGCAGAAAATTAAAAATGGAAGTTCATTCAAGAAACCAATATACCTTAACGATCTATTTGGAAATTAAATAAAAAAGGAAGTTTAATAGAAAAGTAAATTGAATAAAAATGGAAGTTGAATATAAATAAAAATGGAAGTTGTAGAAAATTAAAAATGGAAGTTCAATCTAGAAACCACTATACCTTAACGATCTATTTGGAAATTACATAAAAAACGAAGTTGAGTAGAAAAGAAACTTGAATAAAAAAGGAAGTTAAATAAAAATAAAAATGGAAGTTGCAGAAAATTAAAAATGGAAGTTCATTCAAGAAACCACTATACCTTAACGATCTATTTGGAAGTTAAATAAAAAAGGAAGTTGAATATAAAAATAACTTGAATAAAAATGGAAGCTGAATAAAATTAAAAATGGAAGTTCCATAAAATTAAAAAAGGAAGTTCATTAAAGAAACCACTATACCTTAACGATCTATTTGGAAATTTAATAAAAAAGGAAGATTAATAGAAAAGTAAATTGATTTAAAATGGAAGTTGAATAAAAATAAAAGTGAAAGTTTCCTAAAATTAAAAATGGAAGTTCAATCCAAAAACCAGTATACCTTAACGATTTATTTGGAATTAAATAAAAAAGGAAGTTGAATAGAAAAGAAACTTGAATAAAAAAAAGAAGTTGAATAGAAATAAAAATGGAAGTTGCAGAAAATTAAAATTGGAAGTTCATTCAAGAAACCACTATACCTTAACTATAGCGATCCCGGTTGTCCCTTTGTTGCTCTGTTGTATTCCGGACTCGGTTCCGTGAGGCTGGTAGTTGTATCTATCTTGTGTCGTCCCTTAATTCCCCTTGATTGAGTTTTAGGATGTTTTGGGCAGGGTTGTTACAGGTTGGTTAGGCCTTGGTTTCAATTCCTTGTTGCCCAGTTTTTAGAAGTTCCGCTCGAGCGGGTCTTCTTGCGCTCGAGCGGAGATTGCACACTCCTAGTATTTTCGTGTCCCTGCAAAACTTCTGCAGGCGTGATTTTTACGCTCGAGCGGGTTTCTCTACGCTCGAGCGGTGGAGCTCGAGCGGGTACTTTGGCGCTCGAGCGGGTAGTACCTTTGGGTGTAAGTTCTGGGAGCAGGAAATCTACGCTCGAGCGGGTTTACTTTATTCTTGTGTCTTTGCGCTCGAGCGGGTCTTTTTGCGCTCGAGCGGACCTAGTTTTTGTTCTTGACGCTCGAGCGTTGTGTTTTCCACTCGAGCGGGAATGTCGTATATCAGTTGGCTGTGAGGCAGTTTTAAATCACTTTTTCTCATCCTTTCTCTCTCTTACTTTTCCGAAAAGTCCATTTGAGAGTCTCTCTCTCTAAAACCTTGCCTTCTCTCTAGATATTGACCTAGCTAGGGTGTTTTCCTCACCTTTGGCCTTTACAAAATGGTTGTTGATTGTCAAGGGCTATCTTTTGATCCTAGAAACTCGTGGTTTGGAGCAACTTCGTTTTCACCATCTTCCTCGTTGGGTCTCATCTTTTGAGGTAGGGATTCCTACTCACTCTTATGGGTTTTAACCTAGATTTTGAGCCTATTGTTTAAATGGTTGATTTTGGGACTTAGGGTTTCAAAATGTGTTAAAGAGGGTTTTATGATTTTGGGCTCATAATATGTATTTTGGGTTTCAAAATGATGATATTGTTGTTGGTTGGTGATATTAGAAACTTTGGGTTAATATCGAGAGTTGGGGGTAAAAGCCCTAATTTGTTGTTTAAAATTAATTGGTATAATTAATTTGGGAAAGTTGTGAACTTATGGAATTGAGTTGGAAATAATGAAATTGGCTCATTATGTTGTGAAATGATGGAGTTGGATTTATAAATCGCTCACTTTTGAAAACATTGATATTTTATCTGTTGGAACTTTTATTATCTGTTTAGAAATAATTGCTTGGGCTACCTGTGGATGGTAGTTTTGATTGTTGTAGACAATGCATGATGATTTGGCAAACTAAAACTAATCAATTGGATATGTCATAGAATATGAGGGTTGATAGAATATATTAACGTTATGTATTGATTGATTGTGTATATGACCTTTGTGTATATATACATTGTGTGTGTGGGAGGAGATAGGAGATGTACTCCACGGTTTAGGGGAAGATAGGGGATGGACCTCTAAACCAGATGTTGTTTAGGAGGAGATAGGGGATGGACTCCACTGATACAGCTCTTATGCTTGTCAGATAATGTGTTGATATAGCTCATATGCTTATCCTTGGAAGTGTTGATACAGCTCATATGTTTGTCATTGGAAGTGTTGATATAGCTAATATGCATATCTGTTGAAATGTGGGTACAGCTTGTATGCTTACCTGTTGAGATGTTGATACAACTAGTATGTTTATCTATTGTGATAATGGGAAATGTTTAATATGAGTCACTGTCTCATATAAGTGGTTGGCCAGGTTCTGAGCCATTGATGTAAATTGTGAAATTGATAAGAAATGGAAACTGAAATGAAACATGAACGTAGTGGTCATGAGATGGAAATGGGTTACGAATTGGTTTATGAAAATTGAACATTTATCAATTGCTAATGTCTTAGTTATTGCTCATACTGTGTTTAGCATATCTCTACTGGGCGTTGGCTTACCCTTTATGGGACATTATTTTTAGGTACAGGTAGTATGCCACCTCCAAGGACGTAGCTTGGACGATAATGAGAGTTGAAGACTCTTTCTTTTGTTTATATTGATGTATTGCATGTAAATTCCAGCCAAGGGCTTAATATGTATTGAGTTAGTACTCTTTTTTTTTTGTAACCAAGTGTTAACTTGGAAAGCTGTAAGCCCATAGGGCATTTGCTTTTGGTGTTAACATGTAATACAGTTGTAAGAATTACTCTGATAAATAGAAATGGTTGATTTCTTTTGTATCAATGCATGTCTGAAATGTTGGGTATTATGTATTTTTTTTGAGGGCATTACAACTTGGTATCAGAGCATACCGGGTTCGAATACTTTGGGTACGTGGGAAGTGATTAGGATCACAGTGGGTTTGTCTCGCTTGATAGAGACTTAGATGTAGTGTCATATGCTATGTGCTTAATTGATAACATGCTTATGTGACTATGTGGGTATGGGATTTAGTTTCTAGGATGTTGATTGGATCCTTGGGTTTTTGTGAGTCTTGTTGGAAAGGCACTTGATCAATGTTGTTTCTAACCGGAACTCTAGTAACGCCTCGGGACTATCATTATCCGGAAATGAAATTCGTAAGTGCTTATGTGTTTATGTGCTTACGTGGAGTGAATTACAGTTGTCCATGCATTAGGACACGAGTGTTATAGCTTCGACACATTTGTGAATGTGCTAATAGTCTTGGTTACCTTTATTAGGATGTCAGGACGAGGGCGTAGTAGGCGTGGCAGGCATGGTAGGCAGGAGGTACCTCTACCGGATGACGTTCCGGCAGTGCAGGAGGGAGTTAGTCAGGCCAACGTGGCCGAGCCAACGGGTCAGCAAGCTATGGGCGCCTTGGCCCGAGAGATAGCAGGAGCTTTGGGGATTCTCAGAGCTGAGAATCAGGTTGCTGAGGCAGGGCCTTCTTTCTTGAAGAGGGAATTCTTCCGGTCTAATCCGGACGAGTTTGTTGGGGATCCAAAGGAGCCACTTAAGGCTGACGAGTGGTTGGAACAGATGGAGAAGACGTTCGAGATGCTGGGCATCGAGGACGGGGCTTTGAAGGTGACCCTGGCATCCTTCCAGCTGAAGGGAAATGCAGGTCAATGGTGGAAGTACGAGAAGGGCAGTGTTGGTGGTGCATGGGAGGCGTTTGTGAATGCTTTCCAGGAGAAGTTTTTATCTTCAGCTACGAGGGAGAAGCTAAGGGAGCAGTTTTGCCAGCTTAAACAGCAGGGCTTGTCAGTGGCCGAGTTTGAGGCTACTTTTACTAGTCTGTCCAGGTTTGCACCTGAACTGGTGGCGTCCGAGGAACGCCGTTGCTTTGAGTTTGAGCGAAAGTTGAGGCGTGGGCTCAAGTTGAGGATTAGAGGGTCGTTTAACCGGGAGTACAGACGTTTGGTAGATGCTGCTGCTCATATAGAGATTATGATGCAGGAGGAAGATGAGGGGCAGAGAGGCTCCAAGAGGAGTCATGATGGTCAGGGTGACGGCAAAAGACAGAGGGGTTCTAACCCTCAATAGTCTCAGGATGGTGTGGCTAGATCGACCTTTCCAGTACCGAGTACGGGCTCTAGGAGAAGTAGTCAGGGAGGCTTGACTTGTTTTGCGTGTGGCCAGCTGGGTCACAAGTCTTCGGTTTGCCCATAAAAGGGAGGGGGTCAACGAGCTGCTTCTTCTTCAGCTAGACCTCAGGGCCAAAGTCAGGGCAGGGGCCAGCCTTTGTCTTGCTATCAGTGTGGTCAGCTTGGGCACTTGAAGAGGTATTGCCCACAGTTGAGTGCTACTTCAAGAGCGTCTGGTTCTAGGCAGACGCAGAGTTATCAGCCAGCTCAGTCTGTGCCGGCCTCGAGGGCCAATCCGGGAGCTTCGTCATCCTAGTCAGTGCAGCAGTCTTTTGCTCCTAGAGGTGAGCAGGTAGATCAGGGACCTACAGGGCGCGTGTATGCTGTTACCGCGCAAGACCTAGTACCGGCTCCATCAGTAGTGAGAGGTACCTTTCTATTTTGCAACTCGGTTGCTAGTGTATTGATTGATACGGGTACATCTCATTCTTTTGTATCTGCTACATTTGCATTTGTTTTGGAATTGGAGTTAGCACAGTTAGCATCTCCTATATGTGTGGTATCGCCTATTGGTGGTGAGTTGACCTTGAAACAAGGTGTTAGGGGTTGTGATATAGAGGTCGCCGACCATAGGCTTCCTTTTCCGTTTGTGGTCATGCCCATGAAGGGTTTTGATGTTATTTTGGGTATGGACTAGCTATCGTCATACCAGGCTGTTATTGATTGCTACCGCCAGAGGGTCACAGTTTGTACCTTGAGCGGGGAGTGTTTCCATTTCCTGGGGGATCGGGTTGGTAGTGTGTTGCCACCGATGTATGATCCGCGAGGGCGGAATAAGCTTAGTGGTCTACTTGCTAGCTTTATGAGTGGTGAGTGTGACGAGACCCAGATTGTTTTACCGAGGGTGGTTTGTGAGTATTCGGATGTTTTTCCTGAGAATCTCGTTAGTTTGCCACCTCACCGAGAGATAGAGTTCTCTATTGATTTAGTGCTCGGCACAGCACCAATTTCTATGTCACCTTATCGTTTTGCTCCAGTAAAGTTGGTTGAGTTGAAAGTTCAGCTCCAGGAATTGCTAGATAAGGGTTTTGTTCGCCCTAGTGCTTCGCCGTGGGGAACACCGGCCCTCTTTGCTAAAAAGAAAGATGGTGCCTTGAGATTGTGTATAGACTACCGGAAGTTGAATCGGGCTACGATCAAGAATAAGTACCCTATGCCCTGTATAGATGATTTGTTTGACCAGTTGAAGGGTTCCCGTTGTTTCTCTAAGATAGACATGAGATCGGGTTACCACCAGTTGAGGGTCAGGGAGGAGGATATTCCAAAGACGGCATTCCGTACGCGGTATGGCCATTATGAATTTCTGGTGATGCCATTCGGGCTTACCAATGTGCTGGCAGTCTTTATGGATTTGATGAACCGGATCTTCCGGGAATTCTTAGACCGTTTTGTAGTCGTTTTCGTGGACGACATTCTTATCTATTCGCCTTCTGATGAGGAGCACGAGGAACACTTGAGAGTGGTGCTCGAGTTGCTTAGAGCCCATAGGCTATATGCCAAGTTTGGGAAGTGTGAGTTCTAGCTAGGAGAGGTGAAATTCTTAGGCCATGTGGTATCCGGGAAAGGGGTGTCTGTTGATACATCCAAGGTAGAGGCGGTGCAAGACTGGGTACAGCTTAAGAGTGTGTTTGAGATCCACAATTTTTTGGGATTAGCTAGGTATTACCGTCGGTTTGTGAAAGATTTCTCCAGGCTAGCTTCGCCATTGACTAGATTGACGCGGAAAGGGGTCAAGTTTGTATGGAGTGAGACTTGTGAAAAGTCGTTCCAAGAGTTGAAGGTTAGATTGACCACTGCTCCAGTTTTGATTATTCCGAAGAGAGGATTGGGTTATGCAGTCTATTGTGATGCCTCACGAGAGGATTTGGGTTGTGTGTTGATGCAAGAGGGGAAAGTGGTAGCTTATGGCTCACGTCAGTTGAAAATACACGAGAAGAATTACCCTACACACGACCTAGAGTTAACAGCAGTGATCTTTGCCTTGAAGATTTGGAGGCACTACCTCTATGGTGAGAGGTTCGAGGTGTTCTCAGACCACAAGAGTTTGAAGTACCTGTTTACATAGAGGGACTTGAATTTTAGGCAGAGGAGATGGATGGAGTTCATTGAGGACTATGATTTTGAGTTGCACTATCACCCGGGAAAGGCTAATGTTGTGTGTGATGCCCTTAGTAGGAAATCCATTAGTGATGTAGCTTGTATAGCCATCCGGGAATGGGGGATGTTGGGTGTACTTGGCGAGTTTGACTTGCTTCTGGGTGAATCAGTTGAGGCTGCAGCCTTGTTTTCTGTTGTTACGCAGCCTACACTCGTGACTCGAGTGTTAAAGGAACAGAAAGGTGACCTTGAGGTAGAGTCTTTCCGAGAGAAGATCTCAAATGGGAAGGCTGAGAAGGGTTTGACGGTGTATCCCGACCTGAGTGTGAGATACCGAGACCGTCTGTGTGTGCCGAAGTCGTGCCGAGAGGAAGTGCTCCGAGAGTTCCATCATTCACGCCTTGCGGTGCATCCGGGAGGCACTAAGATGTATCGGGATTTGGGTCGCCAGTTTTGGTGGCGGGGTATGAACAGAGATGTGGCTGTTTTCGTGTCTAAGTGCCTTACTTGCCAGCAAGTGAAGGCCGAGCATCAGAGGCCAGCGGGTTTGTTGCAACCCTTGCCTATTGCCGAGTGGAAGTGGGAGCATATCACTATGGACTTCATTGTAGGTCTTCCGAGGACTCAGCGGGGTAGTGATGCCATTTGGGTGGTTGTAGACCGGTTGACTAAGTCGGCGCACTTCATTCCTATACGCGTGAGAGATTCGGTAGATCATCTCGCCGACTTGTATATTCAGGACATAGTGAGATTGCACGGGGTCCCAGTGATGATCGTCTCAGATAGAGATCCTCCTTTTACTGCTAGGTTATGGCAGAGTTTGCAGAGTGCCTTGGGCACTAAGTTGACCTTTAGTACGGCCTATCATCCTCAGACTGACGGGCAGTCCGAGCGTACTATTCAGATCCTTGAGGATATGCTTCGAGGGTGTGTCCTGGACTTCAGTGGGACGTGGGAGAGGCACTTGCCATTGGTAGAGTTTGCCTACAACAACAGTTTTCAGTCTAGCATCGGTATGGCACCGTTCGAGGCCTTGTATGGCCGACTGTGTAGGTCTCCAGTGTGTTGGGCCGAGGTGGGTGATGCACCTTTATTGGGTCCGGAGTTGGTTAGAGAGACGACGGAGAAAGTTGAGCTTATCCGTAGGAGGCTTGTTACAGCCCAGAGTCACCAAAAGAGTTATGCCGACCGTAGGAGGAGGCCTTTGGCGTTTGAGGTAGGTGATCATGTCTTCTTGAAAATATCACCTAGGCAAGGTTTGATGAGGTTCGGGAAGAGTGGGAAGTTATCTCCTCGGTTTATTGGTCCCTTTGAGATCCTCGAGAGGATTGGGGAAGTTGCTTATCGTTTGGCTTTACCACCACAGTTGTTCGGGGTTCATGACGTCTTTCATGTTGGTATGCTTCGGAAGTATGAGCCGGATCCATCCCATGTGTTAGATTGGACCGACTTGGAGGTAGATGAGGATGCCTCGTATGAGGAGAGACCGGTGCGGGTCTTGGATAGACGGGATCAAGTCTTGCGAGGCAAGACCATTCCCTTGGTAAAGGTTTTGTGGAAACATCACGGAGTGGAGGAAGCCACTTGGGAACGTGAGTTGGAAGTCTGTGAGAAGTATCCGGACATGTTTGTTGATGTGTAATTTTATAATGAAATTTTGTAATATTATTGAACTTTAAGAGCATTGTGTATGTCTTAAGTTGTAAAACATTGTGAATGTTTTGGTTAATGAAAATTTGTATAACATTGCATATGTTCAATGTATCGTGGGAATGCAAGCATGATGATAATGTCGCATGTATGATTGAATTGTGGAAAAAGAGTTGAAATTGGTAAATTTCAAAGAAATGCATGTTGATAATGCAAGTTGTTTTAAAAAAATGTGTTTTGCCTCTTGAAAAGAGATGGGATTGACAGGTAATGGGTCGGGTTGTTTAATATTCTGTTGTAATATTGTTAAGAATTGAGAAAATCTTGTTTTTGAAAAACTTGTGTTTAATTTCGAGGACAAAATTCTTTAAGGGGGGGAGGTTATAGCAATCCTGGTTGTCCCTTTGCTGTTCTGTTGTATTCCGGACTCGGTTCCGTGAGGCTGGTAGTTGTATCTATCTTGTGTCGTCCCTTAATTCCGCTTGATTGAGTTTTAGGATGTTTTGGGCAGGGTTGTTACAGGTTGGTTAGGCCTTGGTTTCAATTCCTTGTTGCCCAGTTTTTAGGTGTTCCACTTGAGCGGGTCTTCTTGCGCTCGAGCGGAGATTGCACACTCCTAGTATTTTTGTGTCCCTGCAAAACTTCTACAGGTGTGATTTTTACGCTCGAGCGGGTTTCTCTACGCTCGAGCGATGGAGCTCGAGCGGGTAGTACCTTTGGGTGTAAGTTCTGGGAGCAGGAAATCTACGCTCGAGCGGACTGGTTTTCGCGCTCGAGCGGGTTTACTTTATTCTTGTGTCTTGGCGCTCGAGCGGGTCTTTTTGCGCTCGAGCAGACCTAGTTTTTGTTCTTGATGCTCGAGCGTTGTGTTTTCCGCTCGAGCGGGAATGTCGTATATCAGTTGGCTGTGAGGCAGTTTTAAATCACTTTTTCTCATCCTTTCTCTCTCTTACTTTTCCGAAAAGACCATTTGAGAGTCTCTCTCTCTAAAACCTTGCCTTCTCTCTAGATATTGACCTAGCTAGGGTGTTTTCCTCACCTTTGGCCTTTACAAAAAGGTTGTTGATCGTCGAGGGCTATCTTTTGATCCGAGAAACTCGTGGTTTGGAGCAACTTCGTTTTCACCATCTTCCTCGTTGGGTCTCATCTTTTGAGGTAGGGATTCCTACTCACTCTTATGGGTTTTAACCTAGATTTTGAGCCTATTGTTTAAATGGTTGATTTTGGGACTTAGGGTTTCAAAATGTGTTAAAGAGGGTTTTATGATTTTGGGCTCATAATATGTATTTTGGGTTTCAAAATGATGATATTGTTGTTGGTTGGTGATATTGGAACCTTTGGGTTAATATCAAGAGTTGGGGGTAAAAGCCCTAATTTGTTGTTTAAAATTAATTGGTATAATTAATTTGGGAAAGTTGTGAACTTATGGAATTGAGTTGGAAACAATGAAATTGGCTCATTATGTTGTGAAATGATAGAGTTGGATTTATAAATCGCTCACTTTTGAAAACATTGATATTTTATCTGTTGGAGCTTTTATTATCTGTTTAGAAATAATTGCTTGGGCTACCGGTGGAGGGTAGTTTTGATTGTTGTAGACAATGCATGATGATTAGGAAAACTAAAACTAATCAATTGGATATGTCATAGAATATGAGGGTTGATAGAATACATTAACATTATGTATTGATTGATTGTGTATATGACCTTTGTGTATATATGCATTGTGTGTGTGGGAGGAGATAGGGGATGTACTCCACGGTTTAGAGGAAGATAGGGGTTGGACCTCTAAACCGGATGTTGTTTGGGAGGAGATAAGGGATGGACTCCACTGATACAGCTCATATGCTTGTCAGATAATGTGTTGATATAGCTCATATGCTTATCCTAGGAAGTGTTGATACAGCTCATATGCTTGTCATTGGAAGTGTTGATATAGCTAATATGCATATCTGTTGAAATGTGGGTACAACTTGTATGCTTACCTGTTGAGATGTTGATACAACTAGTATGTTTATCTATTGTGATAATGGGAAATGTTTAATATGAGTCACTGTCTCATATAAGTGGTTTGCCAGGTTCTGAGCCATTGATGTAAATTGTGAAATTGATAAGAAATGGAAACTGAAATGAAACATGAACGTAGTGGTCATGAGATGGAAATGGGTTACGAATTGGTTTATGAAAATTGAACATTTATCAATTGCTAATGTCTTAGTTATTGCTCATACTGTGTTTAGCAGATCTCTACTGGGCGTTGGCTCACCCTTTATGGGACCTTATTTTCAGGTACAGGTAGTATGCCACCTCCAAGGACATAGCTTGGACGATAATGAGAGTTTAAGACTCTTTCTTTTGTTTATATTGATGTATTACATGTAAATTCCAGCCAAGGGCTTAATATGTATTGAGTTAGTACTCTTTTTTTTTTTTGTAACCAAGTGTTAACTTGGAAAGCTGTAAGCCCATAGGGCATTTGCTTTCGGTGTTAACATGTAATACAGTTGTAAGAATTACTCTGATAAATAAAAATGGTTGATTTCTTTTGTATCAATGCATGTCTGGAATGTTGGGTATTATGTATTTTTTTTTTTGAGGGGGTAACATTAACGATCTATTTGGAAATTAATTAAAAAAGGAAGTTGAGTAGAAAAATAATTTGAATAAAAATGGAAGTCGAATAAAAATAAAAATGGAAGTTGCAGAAAATTAAAAGTGGAAGTTCATTCAAGAAACCACTATACCTTAACGATCTATTTGGAAATTAAATAAAAAAGGAAGTTTAATAGAAAAGTAAATTGAATAAAAATGAAAGTTGAATAAAAATAAAAATGAAAGTTGCCTAAAATTAAAAATGAAAGTTCAATCCAGAAACCACTATACCTTAACGATCTATTTGGAAATTAAATAAAAAAGGCAGTTGAGTAGAAAAGAAACTGATTGAAAAAGGAAGTTAAATAAGAATAAAAATGGAAGTTGCAGAAAATTAAAAATGGAAGTTCATTCAAGAAACCACTATACATTAACGATTTATTTCGAAATTAAATAAAAAAAGAAGTTGAATAGAAAAATAACTTGAATAAAAATGGAAGCTGAATAAAAATAAAAATGGAAGTTCATTCAAGAAACCAACATACCCTAACGATCTATTTGGAAATTAAATAAAAAAGGAATTTAATAGAAAAGTAAATTGAATAAAAATGGATGTTGCAAAAAATTAAAAATGGAAGTTCAATCCAGAAACCACTATACCTTAACGATCTATTTGGAAATTACATAAAAAAGGAAGTTGAGTAGAAATTAAACTTGAATAAAAAAGGAAGTTAAATAAAAATAAAAATGGAAGTTGCAGAAAATTAAAAATGGAAGTTCATTCAAGAAACCACTATACCTTAACGATCTATTTGGAAGTTAAATAAAAAAGGAAGTTGAATAGAAAAATAACTTGAATAAAATGGAAGCTGAATAAAAATAAAAATGGAAGTTCCATAAAATTAAAAATGGAAGTTCATTAAAGAAACCACTATACCTTAACGATCTATTTGGAAATTAAATAAAAAAGGAAGTTTCATAGAAAAGTAAATTGATTAAAAATGGAAGTT
This sequence comes from Camellia sinensis, assembly GCF_055761805.1. NCBI lineage: Eukaryota > Viridiplantae > Streptophyta > Magnoliopsida > Ericales > Theaceae > Camellia > Camellia sinensis. Next base: position 5,762,967 of record NC_138962.1, on the reverse strand, counting down.
GAATAAAAACAAAAGTGAAAGTTTCATAAAATTAAAAATGGAAGTTCAATCCAGAAACCAGTACACCTTAACGATCTATTTGGAAATTAAATAAAAAAGGAAGGTTAATAGAAAAGAAACTTGAATAAAAAAAGAAGTTGAATAGAAATAAAAATGGAAGTTGCAGAAAATTAAAATTGGAAGTTCATTCAAGAAACCACTATACCTTAACGATCTATTTGGAAATTAATTAAAAAAGGAAGTTGAATTGAAAAATAACTTGAATGAAAACGGAAGTCGAATAAAAATAAAAATGGAAGTTGCAGAAAATTAAAAATGGAAGTTCATTCAAGAAACCACTATACCTTAACGATCTATTTGGAAATTAAACAAAAAAGGAAGTTTAATAGAAAAGTAAATTGAATTAAAATGGAAGTTGAATAAAAATAAAAATGAAAGTTCAATCCAGAAACCACTATACCTTAATGATCTATTTGGAAGTTAAATAAAAAAGGAAGTTGAGTAGAAAAGAAACTAATGGAAAAGGAAGTTAAATAAGAATAAAAATGGAAGTTGCAGAAAATTAAAAATGGAAGTTCATTCAAGAAACCACTATACCTTAACGATCTATTTGGAAATTAAATAAAAAATGAAGTCGAATGGAAAAATAACTTGAATAAAAATGGAAGTCGAATAAAAATAAAATTGCAGGTTGCAGAAAATTAAAAATGGAAGTTCATTCATGAAACCACTATACCTTAACGATCTATTAGGAAATTAAATAAAAAAGGAAGTTCAATAGAAAAGTAAATTGAATAAAAATGGAAGCTGAATAAAAATAAAAATGAAAGTTGCATAAAATTAAAAATGAAAGTACAATCCAGAAACCACTATACCTTAACGATCTATTTGGAAATTAAATAAAAAAGGAAGCTGAGTAGAAAAGAAACTGATTGAAAAAAGAATTTAAATAAGCATAAAAATGGAAGTTGCAAAAAATTAAAAATGGTAGTTCATTCAAGAAACCACTATACCTTAACGATCTATTTGGAAATGAAATACAAAAAGAAGTTGAATAGAAAAATAACTTGAATAAAAATGGAAGTCGAATAAAAATAAAAATGGAAGTTGCAGAAAATAAAAAATGGAAGTTCATTCAAGAAACCAATATACCTTAAGGATCTATTTGGAAATTAAATAAAAAAGAAATTTTTATAGAAAAGTAAATTGAATAAAAATGCAAGTTGAATAAAAATAAAAATGGAAGCTGCAGAAAATTAAAAATGGCAGTTCAATCTAGAAACCACTATACCTTAACAATCTATTTGGAAATTATATAAAAAAGGAACTTGAGTAGAAAAGAAACTTGAACAAAAAAGGAAGTTAAATAAAAATAAAAATGGAAGTTGCAGAAATTTAAAAATGGAAGTTCATTCAAGAAACCACTATACCTTAACGATCTATTTGGAAGTTAAATAAAAAAAGAAGTTGAATAGAAAAATAACTTGAATAAAAATGGAAGCTGAATAAAAATAAAAACGGAAGTTCCATAAAATTAAAAATGGAAGTTCAATAAAGAAACCACTATACCTTAACGTTCTATTTGGAAATTAAATAAAAAAGGAAGATTAATAGAAAACTAAATTGATTAAAAATGGAGGTTGAATAAAAATAAAAGTGAAAGTTTCATAAAATTAAAAATGGAAGTTCAATCCAGAAACCAGTATAGCTTAACGATCTATTTGGAAATTAAATAAAAAAGGAAGTTTAATAGAAAAGAAACTTGAATAAAAAAGAAGTTGAATAGAAATAAAAATGGAAGTTGCAAAAAATTAAAATTGGAAGTTCATTCAAGAAACCACTATACCTTAACGATCTATTTGGAAATTAATTAAAAAAGGAAGTTGAATAGAAAAATAACTTGAATAAAAATAGAAGTCGAATAAAAATAAAAATGGAAGTTGCAGGAAATTAAAAATGGAAGTTCATTCCAGAAACCACTATGCCTTAACGATCTATTTGGAAATTAAATAAAAAAGGAAGTTTAATAGAAATGTAAATTGAATAAAAATGGAAGTTGAATGGAAATAAAAATGAAAGTTGCATAAAATTAAAAATGAAAGTTCAATCCAGAAACCACTATACCTTCACGATCTATTTGGAAATTAAATAAAAAAGGAAGTTGAGTAGAAAAGAAGCTGATTGAAAAAGGAAGTTAAATAAGAATAAAAATGGAAGTTACAGAAAATTAAAAATGGAAGTTCATTCAAAAAACCACTATACCTTAACGATCTATTTGGAAATTAAATAAAAAAGGAAGTTAAATAGAAAAATAACTTGAATAAAAATGGAAGTCGAATAAAAATAAAAATGGAAGTTCAAGAAAATTAAAAATGGAAGTTCATTCAAGAAACCACTATACCTTAACGATCTTTTTGGAAATTAAATAAAAAATGAAGTTTAATAGAAAAGCAAATTGAATAAAAATGGAAGTTGAATAAAAATAAAAATGAAGGTTGCATAAAATTAAAAATGAAAGTTCAATCCAGAAACAACTATACCTTGATGATCTATTTGGAAATTAAATAAAAAAGGAAGTTGAGTAGAAAAAAAACGGATGGAAAAAGGATGTTAAATAAGAATAAAAATGGAAGTTGCAGAAAATTAAAAATGGAAGTTCATTAAAGAAACCACTATACCTTAACGATCTATTTGGAAATTAAATGAAAAAGGAAGATTAATAGAAAAGTAAATTTATTAAAAATGGAGGTTGAATAAAAATAAAAGTGAAAGTTTCAAAAAATTAAAAATGGAAGTTCAATCTAGAAACCAGTATACCTTAACGATCTATTTGGAAATTAAAAAAAAAGGAAGTTGAATAGAAAAGAAACTTGAATAAAAAAAGAAGTTGAGTAGAAACAAAAATGGAAGTTGCAAAAAATTAAAATTGGAAGTTCATTCAAGAAACCACTATACCTTAACGATCTATTTGGAAATTAATTAAAAAAGGAAGTTGAATAGAAAAATAACTTGAATAAAAATGGAAGTCGAATAAAAATAAAAATAGAAGTTGCAGAAAATTAAAAATGGAAGTTCATTCAAGAAACCACTATACCTTAACGATCTATTTGGAAATTAAATAAAAAATGAAGTCGAATAGAAAAATAACTTGAATAAAAATGGAAGACGAATAAAAATAAATATGGAGGTTGCAGAAAATTAAAAACGGAAGTTCATTCATGAAACCACTATACCTTAACGATCTATTAGGAAATTAAATAAAAAAGGAAGTTCAATAGAAAAGTATATTGAATAAAAATGGAAGTTGAATAAAAATAAAAATGAAAGTTGCATAAAATTAAAAATGAAAGTTCAATCCAGAAACCACTATACCTTAACGATCTATTTGGAAATTAAATAAAAAAGGAAGCTGAGTAGAAAAGAAACTGATTGAAAAAAGAAGTTAAATAAGAATAAAAATGGAAGTTGCAAAAAATTAAAAATGGTAGTTCATTCAAGAAACCACTATACCTTAACGATCTATTTGGAAATGAAATACAAAAAGAAATTGAATAGAAAAATAACTTGAATAAAAATGGAAGTCGAATAAAAATAAAAATGGAAGTTGCAGAAAATAAAAAATGGAAGTTCATTCAAGAAACCAATATACCTTAAGGATCTATTTGGAAATTAAATAAAAAAGGAAGTTTTATAGAAAAGTAAATTGAATAAAAATGGAAGTTGAATAAAAATAAAAATGGAAGCTGCAGAAAATTAAAAATGGAAGTTCAATTCAGAAACCACTATACCTTAACGATCTATTTAGAAATTACATAAAAAAGGAACTTGAGTAGAAAAGAAACTTGAACAAAAAAGGAAGTTAAATAAAAATAAAAATGGAAGTTGCAGAAATTTAAAAATGGAAGTTCATTCAAGAAACCACTATACCTTAACGATCTATTTGGAAGTTAAATAAAAAAGGAAGATGAATAGAAAAACAACTTGAATAAAAATGGAAGCTGAATAAAAATAAAAATGGAAGTTCCATAAAATTAAAAATGGAAGTTCATTAAAGAAACCACTATACCTTAACGATCTATTTGGAAATTAAATTCAAAAGGAAGATTAATAGAAAACTAAATTGATTAAAACTGGAGGTTGAATAAAAGTAAAAGTGAAAGTTTCATAAAATTAAAAATGGAAGTTCAATCCAGAAACCAGTATACCTTAACGATCTATTTGGAAATTAAATAAAAAAGGAAGTTGAATAGAAAAGAAACTTGAATAAAAAAAGAAGTTGAATTGAAATAAAAATGGAAGTTGCAAAAAATTAAAATTGGAAGTTCATTGAAGAAACCACTATACCTTAACGATCTATTTGGAAATTAATTAAAAAAGGAAGTTGAAAAGAAAAATAACTTGAATAAAAATGGAAGTCGAATAAAAATAAAAATGGAAGTTGCAGAAAATTAAAAATGGAAGTTCATTCAAGAAACCACTATACCTTAACGATCTATTTGGAAATTAAATAAAAAAGGAAGTTTAATAGAAATGTAAATTGAATAAAAATGGAAGTTGAATAAAAATAAAAATGAAAGTTGCATAAAATTAAGAATGAAAGTTCAATCCAGAAACCACTATACCTTAACGATCTATTTGGAAATTAAATAAAAAAGGAAGTTGAGTAGAAAAGAAACTGATTGAAAAAGGAAGTTAAATAAGAATAAAAATGGAAGTTACAGAAAATTAAAAATGGAAGTTCATTCAAAAAACCACTATACCTTAACGATCTACTTGGAAATTAAATAAAAAAGGAAGTCAAATAGAAAAATAACTTGAATAAAAATGGAAGTCGAATAAAAATAAAAATGGAAGTTCAAGAAAATTAAAAATGGAAGTTTATTTAAGAAACCACTATACCTTAACGATCTTTTTGGAAATTAAATAAAAAATGAATTTTAATAGAAAAGCAAATTGAATAAAAATAGAAGTTGAATAAAAAAAAAATGAAGGTTGCATAAAATTAAAAATGAAAGTTGAATCCAGAAACCACTATACCTTAATGATCTATTTGGAAATTAAATAAAAAAGGAAGTTGAGTAGAAAAGAAACTGATGGAAAAAGGAAGTTAAATAAGAATAAAAATGGAAGTTGCAGAAAATTAAAAATGGAAGTTCATTAAAGAAACCACTATACCTTAACGATCTATTTCGAAATTAAATAAAATAGGAAAATTAATAGAAAAGTAAATTGATTAAAAATGGAGGTTGAATAAAAATAAAAGTGAAAGTTTCAAAAAATTAAAAATGGAAGTTCAATCCAGAAACCAGTATACCTTAACGATCTATTTGGAAATTAAATAAAAAAGGAAGTTGAATAGAAAAGAAACTTGAATAAAAAAAGAAGTTGAGTAGAAATAAAAATGGAAGTTGCAAAAAATTAAAATTGGAAGTTCATTCAAGAAACCACTATACCTTAACGATCTATTTGGAAATTAATTGAAAAAGGAAGTTGAACAGAAAAATAACTTGAATAAAAATGGAAGTCGAATAAAAATAAAAATGGAAGTTGCAGAAAATTAAAAATGGAAGTTCATTCAAGAAACCACTATACCTTAACGATCTATTTGGAAATTAAATAAAAAAAGGAAGTTTAATAGAAAAGTAAATTGAATAAAAATGGAAGTTGAATAAAAATAAAAATGAAAGTTGCATAAAATTAAAAATGAAAGTTCAATCCAGAAACCACTATACCTTAACGATCTATTTGGAAATTAAATAAAAAAGGAAGTTTAATAGAAATGTAAATTGAATAAAAATGGAAGTTGAATAAAAATAAAAATGAAAGTTGCATAAAATTAAGAATGAAAGTTCAATCCAGAAACCACTATACCTTAACGATCTATTTGGAAATTAAATAAAAAAGGAAGTTGAGTAGAAAAGAAACTGATTGAAAAAGGAAGTTAAATAAGAATAAAAATGGAAGTTACAGAAAATTAAAAATGGAAGTTCATTCAAAAAACCACTATACCTTAACGATCTACTTGGAAATTAAATAAAAAAGGAAGTCAAATAGAAAAATAACTTGAATAAAAATGGAAGTCGAATAAAAATAAAAATGGAAGTTCAAGAAAATTAAAAATGGAAGTTTATTTAAGAAACCACTATACCTTAACGATCTTTTTGGAAATTAAATAAAAAATGAAGTTTAATAGAAAAGCAAATTGAATAAAAATAGAAGTTGAATAAAAAAAAAATGAAGGTTGCATAAAATTAAAAATGAAAGTTGAATCCAGAAACCACTATACCTTAATGATCTATTTGGAAATTAAATAAAAAAGGAAGTTGAGTAGAAAAGAAACTGATTGAAAAAGGAAGTTAAATAAGAATAAAAATGGAAGTTACAGAAAATTAAAAATGGAAGTTCATTCAAAAAACCACTATACCTTAACGATCTACTTGGAAACAGCATTGATCAAGTGCCTTTCCAACAAGACTACTAGAAACTCAAGGGTCCAATTAACATCCTAGAAACTACGTTCCATACCCACATAATCACATAAACATGCTATCATATAAGCACATAACAGTACATCTAAGTCTCTATCAAGCGAGACGAACCTATTGTGATACTAATCACTTCCCACGTACCCAAAGTATTCGAACCCGGTACGCTCTGATACCAAGTTGTCACGCCCTCAAAATAAACCCATAATAACCATAACATTAACATGCATTTATACAAGAAACTGAATCATTTGAGTTATTCATCAGAGTATTCTTATTGAAAGACATCACATGTAACATCCTGCAACATCAAAATAAATGCCCTAAGGGCTTACATCTTTCCAAGCTAACACTTGGACACAAAAAGGATGAGTACTAACTCATTTACAAGTTAAGCCCTAGGCTTGAATGTTTACATGAAATCTCAAAAATAACAAAATAAAACATATAACTAAAGACAAGTCTTCAAAATCCCAAACACCATATCCTTCCAGGCTAAGTCCGTGGAGGTAGCTTATCACCTGAACCTGAAAATGATGTTCCCATAAAGGGTGAGCCACAGCCCAGTAGAAAAATACTAAACCAAATATAAGCATTGATTAAAGCTATAGCATTCAATAGATGGTTAACTAAGATAACCAATTTTACCATTATACAGTCTCATGACACTAATGTCTAAGACACATTTCACTTTCCATTATTATCAACATGGCTCAGAACCTGGCCAAACTTACAACAGTGAAATATATATCATATTCACATTACTTCCAATATCAACAAAACAAATGAGACTCATGCTCATATCAAAACACTTCATACTTCCCATTTGATACACATTTTAGTGCTGTATCAATAATCATGTAAAAACACTTCAATATAATAAGCACACATAAAAATGGTGCTAATGGAGTCCATCCCCTATCTCCTCCCAAACAAAAATCCGGTTTAGAGGTCCATCCCCTATCTTCCCCTAAACCGTGGAGTACATCCCCTATCTCCTCCCACACAAAACAATGTATGCAAATGCAATGCTCAAACAATACACGTATTTTCTGTATTAATGCAATAGTCAAAATTAATGACTTAACCAATGTGATTAGTTTCAGTTATTCCTAATCCACATGCAATGTCTACAACAATCACGACTATCCTCCACCGATAGCCCAAAACAGTTATTTCTAGACTGGAAATAAATATAACAACAATTCACTAGGCGAGTGGTTTAAATTATCCCACCACACCATTTAATCAATGAATTCCTCAATTTCATGAATTTAACCAAATTCCCCAATTTCCGTAAATTAATTATACAAATTAATTAATTAACACAACTAGGGTTTTTCCCAAAATTACCAAAGTATCCCCAACATATCAAATACCAAAACTTAGAACAAAACTTATAGAATGGAGTAGGAAATCCCTACCTCGAAGAAAATAACCCGTATGGAGAAGATGGAGATGAAGACCAAAGACCAACGTGCTCCAAATCCTAAGTTTCTCAGATTAAAATGAAGCCCTCAACTCACTCTAACTTTTTAATAAAGGATCTAAGGTAGAAACTCACTCTAAGTAGATCAATCGAAAGAGAGAAGGTGTGTAGAGGGAGAGAGAGAGATAAAAACACTCCAGGGGCGGTTTTTTTAAAAGTTATGAAGGAAAAGTAGGTCAAAAAGTGATCCAAAAAGTGAAATCACGGACTGATATAATCGACTCTACGCTCGAGCGTAGAAAGCCCCGCTCGAGCGTAAGACACAGAATCATGCTCGAGCGTGAAGAAAGCCGCTCTAGCGTCGATTGCACCCTTCCAGAAGTTTTGCAGGCGCTGACACCCGCTCGAGCGTCAAACTCCCCGCTCGAGCGGAGGAGCAAAACAAGGGATCACGCTCGAGCGTAAAAACTACCGCTCGAGCGGAAGAACTGCAGAGCAAAATACTGGGAGATGGAAAATCACGCTCGAGCGTCAAAATTCCCGCTCAAGCGTAGAAGCAACAACGAAGGGACCGCTCGAACGTTAAAACTTCCGCTCGAGCGTAAAGGCCAAAATCTGGGCATCACCTATTGGCATCAAAATTCAACCAACCTGTACCAGACCCGTCCAACACAACCTATACTTCAAATACAAAGAGATTAAAGGACAACAACAACCAATAAATAATGACAGGATCTACGGAGCCTAAGTCCGGATACAATAATCTAAAGAGAAAAGACCGGGGTCGCTATAATGGAAGTTCATTCAAGAAACCACTATACCTTAACGATCTTTTTGGAAATTAAATAAAAAATGAAGTTTAATAGAAAAGCAAATTGAATAAAAATGGAAGTTGAATAAAAATAAAAATGTAGGTTGCATAAAATTAAAAATGAAAGTTCAATCCAGAAAACACTATATCTTAACGATCTATTTGGAAATTAAATAAAAAAGGAAGTTAAATAAGAATAAAAATGGAAGTTGCAGAAAATTAAAAATGGAAGTTCATTAAAGAAACCACTATACCTTAACGATCTGTTTGGAAATTAAATAAAAAAGGAAGATTAATAGAAAAGTAAATTGATTAAAAATGGAGGATGAACAAAAATAAAAGTGAAAGTTTCATTAAATTAAAAATGGAAGTTCAATCCAGAAACCAGCATACCTTAACGATCTATTTGGAAATTAAATAAAAAAGGAAGTTGAATAGAAAAGAAACTTGAATAAAAAAAGAAGTTGAATAGAAATAAAAATGAAAGTTGCAGAAAATTAAAAATGGAAGTTCATTCAAAAAACCACTATACCTTAACGACCTATTTGGAAATTAAATAAAAAAGGAAGTTTAATAGAAAAGTAAATTGAATTAAAATGGAAATTTAATAAAAATAAAAATGAAAGTTGCATAAAATTAAAAATGAAAATTCAATCCAGAAACCACTATACTTTAACGATCTATTTGGAAATTAAATAAAAAAGGAAGTTGAGTAGAAAAGAAACTAATGGAAAAAGGAAGTTAAATAAGAATAAAAATGGAAGTTGCAGAAAATTAAAAATGGAAGTTCATTCAAGAAACCACTATACCTTAACGATCTATTTGGAAATTAAATAAAAAATGAAGTCGAATAGAAAAATAACTAGAATAAAAATGGAAGTCGAATAAAAATAAAAATGGAGGTTGCAGAAAATTAAAAACGGAAGTTCATTCATGAAACCACTATACCCTAACAATCTATTTGGAAATTAAATAAAAAAGGAAGTTCAATAAAAAAGTAAATTGAATAAAAATGGAAGTTGAATAAAAATAAAAATGAAAGTTGCATAAAATTAAAAATGAAAGTTCAATCCAGAAACCATTATACCTTAACGATCTATTTGGAAATTAAATAAAAAAGGAAGCTGAGTAGAAAAGAAACGGATTGAAAAAGGAAGTTAAATAAGAATAAAAATGGAAGTTGCAGAAAATTAAAAATGGTAGTTCATTCAAGAAACCACTATACCTTAACGATCTATTTGGAAATGAAATAAAAAAAGAAGTTGAATAGAAAAATAACTTGAATAAAAATAGAAGTCGAATAAAAATAAAAATGAAAGTTGCAGAAAATTAAAAATTGAAGTTCATTCAAGAAACCACTATACCTTAAGGATCTATTTCGAAATTAAATAAAAAAGGAAGTTTTATAGAAAAGTAAATTGAATAAAAATGGAAGTTGAATAAAAAAAGAAAATGGAAGTTGCAGAAAATTAAAAATAGAAGTTCAATCCAGAAACCACTATACCTTAACGATCTATTTGGAAATTACACAAAAAAGGAACTTGAGTAGAAAAGAAACTTGAATAAAAAAGGAAGTTAAATAAAAATTAAAATGGGAGTTGCAGAAAATTAAAAATAGAAGTTCATTCAAGAAACCACTATACCTTAACGATCTATTTGGAAGTTAAATAAAAAAGGAAGGTGAATATAATAATAACTTGAATAAAAATGGAAGCTGGATAAAAATAAAAATGGAAGTTCCATAAAATTAAAAATGGTAGTTCATTAAAGAAACCACTATACCTTTACGATCTATTTGGAAATTAAATAAAAAAGGAAGATTAATAGAAAAGTAAATTGATTAAAAATGGAGGTTGAATAAAAATAATATTGAAAGTTTCATAAAATTAAAAATGGAAGTTGAATCTAGAAACCAGTATACCTTAACGATCTATTTGGAAACTAAATAAAATAGGAAGTTGAATAGAAAAGAAACTTGAATATAAAAAGAAGTTGAATAGAAATAAAAATGGAAGTTGCAAAAAATTAAAATTGGAAGTTCATTCAAGAAACCACTATACCTTAACGATCTATTTGGAAATTAATTAAAAAAGAAGTCGAATAGAAAAATAACTTGAATAAAAATGGAAGTCGAATAAAAATAAAAATGAAAGTTGCAAAAAATTAAAAATGGAAGTTCATTCAAGAAACCACTATACCTTAACGATCTATTTGGAAATTAAATAAAAAAGGAATTTTAATAGAAAAGTAAATTGAATAAAAATGGAAGTTGAATAAAAAAAATGAAAGTTGCATAAAATTAAAAATGAAAGTTCAATCCAGAAACCACTATACCTTAACAATCTATTTGGATATTAAATAAAAAGGGAAGTTGAGTAGAAAACAAACTGATTGAAAAAGGAAGTTAAATAAGAATAAAAATGTAAGTTACAGAAAATTAAAAATGGAAGTTCATTCAAAAAACAACTATACCTTAACGATCTGTTTGGAAATTAAATAAAAAAGGAAGTTAAATAGAAACATAACTTGAATAAAAATGGAAGTCGAATAAAAATAAAAATGGAAGTTGAAGAAAATTAAAAATATAAGTTCATTCAAGAAACCACTATACCTTAATGATCTATTTGGAAATTAAATAAAAAAGGAAGTTTAATAGAAAAGTAAATTGAATAAAAATGGAAGTTGAATAAAAATAAAAATGAAGGTTGCATAAAATTAAAAATGAAAGTTCAATCCAGAAACCACTATATCTTAACGATCTATTTGGAAATTAAATAAAAAAGGAAGTTGAGCAGAAAAGAAACTGATGGAAAAAGGAAGTTAAATAAGAATAAAAATGGAAGTCGCAGAAAAGTAAAAATGGAAGTTCATTCAAGAAACCACTGTAGCTTAACGATCTATTTGGAAATTAATTAAAAAAGGAAGATTAATAGAAAAGTAAATTGATTAAAAATGGAGGTTGAGTAAAAATAAAAGTGAAAGTTTCAAAAAATTTAAAATGGAAGTTCAATCCAGAAACCAGTATCCCTTAACGATCTATTCGGAAATTAAATAAAAAAGAAAGTTGAATAGAAATGAAACTTGAATAAAAAAAGAAGTTGAATAGAAATAAAAATGTAAGTTGCAGAAAATTAAAAATGGAAGTTCATTCAAAAAACCACTATATCTTAACGATCTATTTGGAAATTAATTAAAAAAGGAAGTTGAATAGAAAAATAACTTGAATGAAAATGGAAGTCGAATAAAATTAAAAATGGAAGTTCATTCAAGAAACCATTATACCTTAACGATCTATTTGGAAAATAAATAAAAAAGGAAGTTTAATAGAAAAGTAAATTGAATTAAAAAGGAAGTTGAATAAAAATAAAAATGTAAGTTGCATAAAATTAAAAATGAAAGTTCAATCCAGAAACCACTATACCTTAACGATCTATTTGGAAATTAAATAAAAAAGGAAGTTGAGTAGAAAAGAAACTGATGGAAAAAGGAAGTTAAATAAGAATAAAAATGGAAGTTGCAGAAAATTAAAAATGGAAGTTCATTCAAGAAACCACTATACCTTAACGATCTATTTGGAAATTAAATAAAAAATGAAGTTGAATAGAAAAATAACTTGAATAAAAATGGAAGTCGAATAAAAATAAAAATGGAGGTTGCAGAAAATTAAAAATGGAAGTTCATTCATGAAACCACTATACCCAAACGATCTATTTGGAAATTAAATAAAAAAGGAAGTTCAATAGAAAAATAAATTGAATAAAAATGGAAGTTGAATAAAAATAAAAATGAATGTTGCATAAAATTAAAAATGAAAGTTCATTCCAGAAACCACTATACCTTAACGATCTATTTGGAAATTAAATAAAAAAAGAAGTTGAGTAGAAAAGAAACTGATTGAAAAAGGAAGTTAAATAAGAATAAAAATGGGAGTTGCAGAAAATTAAAAATGGTAGTTCATTCAAGAAACTACTATACCTTAACGATCTATTTGGAAATGAAATAAAAAAAGAAGTTGAATAGAAAAATAACTTGAATAAAAATAGAAGTCGAATAAAAATAAAAATGGAAGTTGCAGAAAATAAAAAATTGAAGTTCATTCAAGAAACCACTATACCTTAAGGATCTATTTGGAAATTAAATAAAAAAGGAAGTTTTATAGAAAAGTAAATTGAATAAAAATGGAAGTTGAATAAAAAAAAAATGGAAGTTGCAGAAAATTAAAAATGGAAGTTCAATCCAGAAACCACTATACCTTAACGATCTATTTGGAAATTACACATGTGGGGATATATTTTCTGAGTACCAACACGTGGCAAGGTGACGCCGACGTGTCAGCCGAGGTGCCACGTGTCTTGGTCGTTGTGCCGAGGTCATCTCGGCTAGGCCGAGGTTACCTCCGAAGATATCGGAATCCGAGATAAGCAGATAAGGGATAAGAGTCCTAGAATGAAGAGAGAACTCAACCTGGATATGGATAAGAGTCCTAGATTGGGAGAAGACTCTAGTTTGGGTAAAGATAAGACTCTTAGAGAGTTTTGTCCTAACTCCACTAGGAGTCCCAGATAAGCAGTAATCCTGAGTCCATAGAAGTCAGGCTTCTATTGGGACTAGGATTGAGTTGGCTATAAATAAGAGGCACCCCCATGGGTCTAAGGTATGTTTTTGGATACTCAAGCTTGTGAGCTTAGTATTTGATTTATCTTTGAGAGATATACTGACTTGATCGTCGGAGTGCCCCCGGGTGGTCGAAACCACCGCGGGATTCTTATATTTCTGTTGCAGGTCCGTCAGGTGCCATCTATTTTGCCAGTGCTCTCCGGCTGGTTACTAAGCGGGCAGTGTGGTCGGAAAATCACCCACACAACTTGGCGCCGTCTGTGGGAAAGAAAGAAGAATAGATGGCCAATGGCGGACAGAAGGATCAGATTAGAGACAATGCTTTTGCTGGGAATAGGAGATCTATCAACCTCGACGTTGAAGGACAATAGCAACACAGAAACTTGTGACCAGAGTCCCGAAGTGAAAGAAGCCGGCTAGGAAGGTGACGCACTAAAGACAACAGATCGAAACAACGAAGACAATCTCCAGGTATGGAAGGATAGATACCTGCGGAGGAACGAAGACCCTTCCAGAAGGGATGCAAAGACAGGGGGCATGAGCGCTCCCAAGGAGATAACATTCAAGTATAGAAGAACTCATCCTGAGTGAGCAGATCCCGGATTCCAAATCCCGGATCCCAGATCCCAGAAGACATAATCTTGGCCTAGATAAGTAGGTCCGAGAAAAGAAGAGCTCAACCTGAGTGAGCAAATCCAAGATTCTAGAAGATAAGATCTCGGCAACTGAGTCCGAGAAGAGAAGAGCACAGCGAACAGATCTAAGATCCAGAAGATGCTTAACCGTAGTTAAGCCGAGAAGATTCTTAACCCGAAGTTAAGACCAAGAAGATGCTTAACCGTAGTTAAGCCAAGAAGATTCTTAACCATAGTTGAGCACAGAAGATGCTTAACCGTAGTTAAGCCAAGAAGATGCTTAACCGTAGTTAAGCCAAGAAGATTCTTAACCCGAAGTTAAGACCAAGAAGATGCTTAACCGTAGTTAAGCCGAGAAGATTCTTAACCGTAGTTAAGCCAAGAAGATGCTTAACCGTAGTTAAGCCAAGAAGATTCTTAACCCGAAGTTAAGACCAAGAAGATGCTTAACCGTAGTTAAGCCAAGAAGATTCTTAACCCGAAGTTAAGACCAAGAAGATGCTTAACCGTAGTTAAGCCGAGAAGATTCTTAACCGTAGTTAAGCCAAGAAGATGCTTAACCGTAGTTAAGCCAAGAAGATTCTTAACCCGAAGTTAAGACCAAGAAGATGCTTAACCATAGTTAAACCGAGAAGATTCTTAACCTGAAGTTAAGACCAAAAAGATGCTTAACCGTAGTTAAGCCGAGAAGATTCTTAACCCGAAGTTAAGACCAAGAAGATGCTTAACCATAGTTAAACCGAGAAGATTCTTAACCCGAAGTTAAGACCAAGAAGATTCTTAACCGTAGTTAAGATCGAGAAGATTCTTAACCGTAGTTAAGCCAAGAAGATGCTTAACCGTAGTTAAGCCGAGAAGATTCTTAACCCGAAGTTAAGACCAAGAAGATGCTTAACCGTAGTTAAGATCGAGAAGATTCTTAACCTGAAGTTAAGACCAAAAAGATGCTTAACCGTAGTTAAGCCGAGAAGATTCTTAACCCGAAGTTAAGACCAAGAAGATGCTTAACCGTAGTTAAGACCGAGAAGATTCTTAACCCGAAGTTAAGACCAAGAAGATGCTTAACCGTAGTTAAGATCAAGAAGATGCTTAACCGAAGTTAAGACCAAGAAGATTCTTAACCGTAGTTAAGACCGAGAAGATTCTTAACCCGAAGTTAAGACCAAGAAGATGCTTAACCGTAGTTAAGCCGAGAAGATTCTTAACCCGAAGTTAAGACCAAGAAGATGCTTAACCGTAGTTAAGCCGAGAAGATTCTTAACCGAAGTTAAGCCAAGAAGATGCTTAACCATAGTTAAGCCAAGAAGATTCTTAACCCGAAGTTAAGACCAAGAAGATGCTTAACCGTAGTTAAGACCGAGAAGATTCTTAACCGTAGTTAAGCCAAGAAGATGCTTAACCATAGATAAACCGAGATGATGCTTAATTGAAATTAAGCCGAGATGATTCCTTGTCTCCACTTGTTGAAATTTGTAGCAATTTACAAGTTGGAGTCAAGCTGATTCCTTGTCTCCACTTGTTGAAATTTGTAGCAATTTACAAGTTGGAGTCAAGCTGATTCCTTGTCTTCACTTGTTGAAATTTGTAGCAATTTACAAGTTGGAGTCAAGCTGATTCCTTAATTCACTTGTTGAAATTTGTAGCAATTTACAAGTTGGAATTAAGCTGATTCCTTATCTTCACTTGTTGAAATTTGTAGCAATTTACAAGGTGGAGTTAAGCTGATTCCTTATCTTCACTTGTTGAAATTTGTAGCAATTTACAAGTTGGAGTTAAGCCGAGATTACTGTTTCTCTTCACTTGTTGAAATTTGTAGCAATTTACAAGTCGAAGTGAAGCCGAGGTTATAGTCTGCACACTTGTAGCAATCTACAGCAATTTACAGGTTGAGGAAAGAGCTAAGTATATTTACACACTTGTTGAGATTCGTAACAATTTACAAATATATTATTGTTTAACACTTGTTATGTTAATCCTTGTTGAAATTTATAGCAATTTACAAGTAGGCTAGACCGAGATCACCGTTTAAACACTTGTTGAAACTTGAGAAAAAGTTTGCAAAGTTAACATTGAGTAGTATATGTTTTGCACTTGTTAGAATATTATGAAAAGTTTGCAGGTCAGTATCTTGCCGAAGTAAAAGTTTTTATACCCGAGGTATGTAACCCCGAGAAGATTGCATAAAGGAGGCAAAGTATGAAAGGCATACAAAATATTCTAAGTATAGAATCGTGCAAGAGCAGTTAGAAGAAGATCAAGACAGAATTCATGGTGATTGACACGCCCTCGCCATACAATATCATCTTGGAAAGGCCATGGTTGCATACAATGGGGGCAGTTCCCTCAACGTTGCATCAACTATTGCGGTTCCCCACAGAACATAGGATTGAAGAAGTCAGAGGAGACCAACTGCAGGCAAAGAATTGCCCCATGGCAGCAATGAAAACTACATTCAAACATTCAGGAACCAGGGAAGGCAGAGATTGAAGACGAGGACATGGAGGTCCTAGATGATGTCGGCAAGGAGCCAGCCAAAAAGAGTGAAGAGACACTGAAGAAAATCTTCGTCCAGGAGGGGGACAAAGAGCGCTTCATTCAGAGAAGGAAAGCCGAATTAGACATCCAAGAACAAAAAGGTACAAGAGCACAAGCGACAAAAGGAAAAACTTCAAAAGCTGAGATGATGCTTAACCGAAGTTAAGCCGAGATGATGTTTAACCGAAGTTAAACTGAGGTGATGTTTAACTGAAGTTAAACTGAGATAATGTTTAACCGAAGTTAAGCCGAGATGATGTTTAACCGAAGTTAAGCCGAGATGATGTTTAACCGAAGTTAAAGCGAAATGATGTTTAACACTTGTTGAAATTCTGAGAGAATTTACAAGCTAAAGAGTGCACAAAGTTAAATGTCGGCAAAAGATTCGCCAGAGTCAAACGTCGTTTTGATTAGAACCACTAAGTGCACGCCATAAGTGGTGACAAGAATTGTGAAAGGAATAAATGCTTCAAGAAACAGGGATGATAGTTTGCAAATGCCAAGAGAAAGAGGGTCTAAAGGGGGTGAATTAAAATACCAGAAGTTTAATACATCGGCAAAAGAAGAACACATCAGGTCTGTGACCACGGTACGAAGCCAACTTCCCTAAAGTGATCCTAAGTGCAACTTATGTTCACATTAGGGGGCAGGAAGAAGGTACATGGGGAATGAATGATAATTAAGGAGCAAGGAATGTTAACACTTGTTGAAATGATGAGTTAACCAAAGATTATGAAGTCTACCACTTGTTGAAAATTTACAAGTTTGGTATAGCCGAGATAACACTGAAAGGCGTTTCCGAGATATGATCATCCGAGATGGCCCACTAGCTTGTTAAGAGCTGAGAAGGTTAGCAAGTACAGAAATGAAGACCTTAAAGAACTAGGGACTGAAAGTAAGAACGTCGGACTGATCTACTTCAACGGACGACGATGGTTCAGCCTCGGCAGTCAATTGGAGGAGCTTCTCTACCGTTACTTCGGCATCAATTTCGAGAAGGAAGCAAACTACTCGGCATCGGCGGCAGGTTGTGTCTCACCCCAAAAAGACAGTTGGAAAGAACTTCTCAACAGCCTTCTCAGCCACGAGCTCAGCATCAATCTCCTGAAGAGTTTGATCAAAGCTCTTCTCGGCAATTGGCACCTCGGAGTTTTGAAAGCAAGGATTTAAAGCAAAAATCTGGGAAAAGACACAGAAAACAGAAACAAGAATGTAATTCGTAAAACAAAAATGGTGGTGAAGCTATCAAGAAATCAAGACAAAAAGGTTGTACAGGTGTGTCAAGCCAAGAACAGTGGCAGAAATCAACAAATATGTGAAACAGTGTATATTCAAGAAGATGATGATTTGGAAACAACGGGTAAAACAACAATGGTGGATTAACAATAAAGCAGAGCTTCTTGGAAAGCAACAAGAAATAAAACCAGGAGGAGAGGTGGCTTACCAGAAAGAGGAAAGCCAGAATGAGAATTGCCGAAGTTTGACAATGGACGCGAAAATGACAGAATGACGTAAGCTTCACCAGAGGAGAGAAACGAAGATAGTTGCAGAAGCTTGAAAGCTTAGAACAATGACGGATTCAAGCAAAAGAGCTAGAAAGAGAAAGAGGCAGAGGATTGAATGAAAAAACAGAAGTCAAGAAGATGACAAAGTTCAAAGAATAAAGCCAAGTACACAGGCACTAAGTAAGTATGTGAAGAACAAGAAAGTAATGACCCAGGCACTATGCTAGCAACAGAAAGTAGATATAGCGAAGAACAGTGCCAGACATTCAAACAAACTCAAAACTTGAAAACGGAGGAAAAAAGAAGACAACAAAGGGCAAGTAAACGGATTCAGAAGAGTTATGAACGATTGAGCTTAATAAAAGAGTTTATGAAACTACCAAGAGAAATGAATGCCGATATGAAGATCGCCGGAGTCAAATAGATGACTGGAAGTCAGGAACCCATCAAGAATGTGAGTGGAGCAGTTGTAAAGCTCTTGGAGTTTACGAAGTAATGGAACAAGAACCTCGGCTAGGAGGTATGATCTCGAGCGGCTTGGAAAGCATGAAGCTTGATACTTGAACAGAAGCGGACAGTAAAGTCCAGGGAACTTTGAGGTCGGCGAGTTTTATCTCGAACAAAGGGGCACAGATGAACGAACAGTGTAGGTTCCATCACCTCAGAATGCTGAGGTAATAGAACCTAGGGGGCAGTTGTGGGGATATATTTTCTGAGTACCAACACGTGGCAAGGTGACGCCGACGTGTCAGCCGAGGTGCCACGTGTCTTGGTCGTTGTGCCGAGGTCATCTCGGCTAGGCCGAGGTTACCTCCGAAGATATCGGAATCCGAGATAAGCAGATAAGGGATAAGAGTCCTAGAATGAAGAGAGAACTCAACCTGGATATGGATAAGAGTCCTAGATTGGGAGAAGACTCTAGTTTGGGTAAAGATAAGACTCTTAGAGAGTTTTGTCCTAACTCCACTAGGAGTCCCAGATAAGCAGTAATCCTGAGTCCATAGAAGTCAGGCTTCTATTGGGACTAGGATTGAGTTGGCTATAAATAAGAGGCACCCCCATGGGTCTAAGGTATGTTTTTGGATACTCAAGCTTGTGAGCTTAGTATTTGATTTATCTTTGAGAGATATACTGACTTGATCGTCGGAGTGCCCCCGGGTGGTCGAAACCACCGCGGGATTCTTATATTTCTGTTGCAGGTCCGTCAGGTGCCATCTATTCTGCCAGTGCTCTCCGGCTGGTTACTAAGCGGGCAGTGTGGTCGGAAAATCACCCACACAACACAAAAAAGGAACTTGAGTAGAAAAGAAACTTGAATAAAAAAGGATGTTAAATAAAAATTAAAATAGGAGTTGCAGAAAATTAAAAATGGAAGTTCATTCAAGAAACCACTATACCTTAACGATCTATTTGGAAGTTAAATAAAAAAGGAAGTTGAATAGAAAAATAACTTGAATAAAATTGGAAGTTGGATAAAAATAAAAATGGAAGTTCCATAAAATTAAAAATGGTAGTTCATTAAAGAAACCACTATACTTTTACGATCTATTTGGAAATTAAATAAAAAAGGAAGATTAATAGAAAAGTAAATTGATTAAAAATGGAGGTTGAATAAAAATAAAAGTGAAAGTTTCATAAAATTAAAAATAGAAGTTCAATCTAGAAACCAGTATACCTTAACGATCTATTTGGAAATTAAATAAAAAAGGAAGTTGAATAGAAAAGAAACTTGAATAAAAAAAGAAGTTGAATAGAAATAAAAATGGAAGTTGCAAAAAATTAAAATTGAAAGTTCATTCAAGAAACCACTATACCTTAACGAACTATTTGGAAATTAATTAAAAAAGAAGTTGAATAGAAAAATAACTTGAATAAAAATGGAAGTCGAATAAAAATAAAAATGAAAGTTGCAAAAAATTAAAAATGGAAGTTCATTTCACAAACCACTATACCTTAACGATCTATTTGGAAATTAAATAAAATAGGAAGTTTAATAGAAAAGTAAATTGAATAAAAATGGAAGTTGAATAAAAATAAAAATGAAAGTTGCATAAAATTAAAAATGAAAGTTGAATCCAGAAACCACTATACCTTAACGATCTATTTGGAAATTAAATAAAAAAGGAAGTTGAGCAAAAAAGAAACTGATGGAAAAAGGAAGTTAAATAAGAATAAAAATGGAAGTTGCAGAAAGTTAAAAATGGATGTTCATTCAAGAAACCACTATACCTTAACGATCTATTTGGAAATTAAATAAAAAAGGAAGATTAATAGAAACGTAAATTGATTAAAAATGGAGGTTGAGTAAAAATATAAGTGAAAGTTTCAAAGAAATAAAAATGGAAGTTCAATCCAGAAACCAGTATCCCTTAACGATCTATTAGGAAATTAAATAAAAAAGAAAGTTGAATAGAAAAGAAACTTGAATAAAAAAAGAAGTTGAATAGAAATAAAAACGGAAGTTGCAGAGAATTAAAATTGTAAGTTCATTCAAGAAACCACTATACCTTAACGATCTATTTGGAAATTAATTAAAAAAGGAAGTTGAATAGAAAAATAACTTGAATGAAAATGGAAGTCGAATAAAAATAAAAATGGAAGTTGAAGATAATTAAAAATGGAAGTTCATTCAAGAAACCACTATACCTTAACGATCTATTTGGAAATTAAATAAAAAAGGAAGTTTAATAGAAAAGTAAATTGAATTAAAATGGAAGTTGAATAAAAATTAAAATGAAAGTTGCATAAAATTAAAAATCAAAGTTCAATCCAGAAACCATTATACCTTAACGATCTATTTGCAAATTAAATAAAAAAAGAAGTTGAGTAGAAAAGAAACTGATGGAAAAAGGAAGTTAAATAAGAATAAAAATTGAAGTTGCAAAAAATTAAAAATGGAAGTTCATTCAAGAAACCACTATACCTTAGCGATGTATTTGGAAATTAACTAAAAAATGAAGTTGAATAGAAAAATAACTCGAATAAAAATGGAAGTCGAAGAAAAATAAAAATGGAGGTTGCAGAAAATTAAAAATGGAAGTTCATTCATGAAACCACTATACCCTAACGATCTTTTTGGAAATTAAATAAAAAAGGAAGTTCAGTAGAAAAGTAAATTGAATAAAAATGGAAGTTGAATAAAAATAAAAATGAAAATTGCATAAAATTAAAAATGAAAGTTCAATCCAGAAACCACTATAGCTTAACGACCTATTTGGAAATTAAATAAAAAAAGAAGTTGAGCAGAAAAGAAACTAATGGAAAAAGGAAGTTAAATAAGAATAAAAATGGAAGTTGCAGAAAATTAAAAATGGAAGTTCATTCAAGAAACCACTATACCTTAACGATCTATTTGGAAATTAAATAAAAAAGGAAGATTAATAGAAACGTAAATTGATTAAAAATGGAGGTTGAGTAAAAATAAAAGTGAAAGTTTCAAAGAATTAAAAATGGAAGTTCAATCCAGAAACCAGTATCCCTTAACGATCTATTAGGAAATTAAATAAAAAAAGAAAGTTGAATAGAAAAGAAACTTGAATAAAAAAAGAAGTTGAATAGAAATAAAAATGGAAGTTGCAGAAAATTAAAATTGTAAGTTCATTCAAGAAACCACTATACCTTAACGATCTATTTGGAAATTAATTAAAAAAGGAAGTTGAATAGAAAAATAACTTGAATGAAAATGGAAGTCGAATAAAAATAAAAATGGAAGTTGAAGAAAATTAAAAATGGAAGTTCATTCAAGAAACCACTATACCTTAACGATCTATTTGGAAATTAAATAAAAAATGAAGTTTAATAGAAAAGTAAATTGAATTAAAATGGAAGTTGAATAAAAATAAAAATGAAAGTTGCAGAAAATTAAAAATGAAAGTTCAATCCAGAAACCATTATACCTTAACGATCTATTTGCACATTAAATAAAAAAAGAAGTTGAGTAGAAAAGAAACTGATGGAAAAAGGAAGTTAAATAAGAATAAAAATGGAAGTTGCAGAAAATTAAAAATGGAAGTTCATTCAAGAAACCACTATACCTTAGCGATCTATTTGGAAATTAAATAAAAAATGAAGTTGAATAGAAAAATAACTCGAATAAAAATGGAAGTCGAATAAAAATAAAAATGGAGGTTGCAAGAAATTAAAAATGGAAGTTCATTCATGAAACCACTATACCCTAACGATCTATTTGGAAATTAAATAAAAAAGGAAGTTCAGTAGAAAAGTAAATTGAATAAAAATGGAAGTTGAATAAAAATAAAAATGAAAGTTGCATAAAATTAAAAATGAAAGTTCAATCCAGAAACCACTATACCTTAACGATCTATTTGGAAATTAAATAAAAAAAGAAGTTGAGTAGAAAAGAAACTGATTGAAAAAGGAAGTTAAGTAAGAATAAAACTGGAAGTTTCAAAAAATTAAAAGTGGAAGTTCATTCAAGAAACCACTATACCTTAACGATCTATTTGGAAATGAAATAAAAAAAGAAGTTGAATAGAAAAATAACTTGAATAAAAATGGAAGTCGAATAAAAATAAAAATGGAAGTTGTAGAAAATTAAAAATTGAAGTTTATTCAAGAAACCAATATACCTTAAGGATTTATTTGGAAATTAAATAAAAAAGGAAGTTTTATAGAAAAGTAAATGGAATAAAAATGGAAGTTGAATAAAAATAAAAATGGAAGTTGCAGAAAATTGAAAATGGAAGTTCAATCCAGAAACCACTATACCTTAACGATCTATTTGGAAATTACACAAAAAAGGAACTTGAGTAGAAAAGAAACTTGAATAAAAAAGGAAGTTAAATAAAAATTAAAATGGGAGTTGCAGAAAATTGAAAATGGAAGTTCATTCAAGAAACCGCTATACCTTAACGATCTATTTGGAAGTTAAATAAAAAAGGAAGTTGAATAGAAAAATAACTTGAATAAAAATGGAAGCTGGATAAAAATAAAAATGGAAGTTCCATAAAATTAAAAATGGTAGTTCATTAAAGAAACCACTATATCTTTACGATCTATTTGGAAATTAAATAAAAAAGGAAGATTAATAGAAATGTAAATTGATTAAAAATGGAGGTTGAATAAAAATAAAAGTGAAAGTTTCATAAAATTAAAAATGGAAGTTCAATCTAGAAACCAGTATACCTTAACGATCTATTTGGAAATTAAATAAAAAAGGAAGTTGAATAGAAAAGAAACTTGAATAAAAAAAGAAGTTGAATAGAAATAAAAATGGAAGTTGCAAAAAATTAAAATTGAAAGTTCATTCAAGAAACCACTATACCTTAACGAACAATTTGGAAATTAATTAAAAAAGAAGTTGAATAGAAAAATAACTTGAATAAAAATGGAAGTCGAATAAAAATAAAAATGGAAGTTGTAGAAAATTAAAAATGGAAGTTCATTGAAGAAACCACTATACCTTAACGATCTATTTGGAAATTAAAGAAAAAAGGAAGTTTAATAGAACAGTAAATTGAATAAAAATGGAAGTTGAATAAAAATAAAAATGAAAGTCGCATAAAATTAAAAATGAAAGTTCAATCCAGAAACCACTATACCTTAACGATCTATTTGGAAATTAAATAAAAAAGGAAATTGTGTAGAAAAGAAACTGATTGAAAAAGGAAGTTAAATAAGAATAAAAATGGAAGTTACAGAAAATTAAAAATGGAAGTTCATTCAAAAAACCACTGTACCTTAACGATCTGTTTGGAAATTAAATAAAAAAGGAAGTTAAAATGAAAAATAACTTGAATAAAAATGGAAGTCGAATAAAAATAAAAATGGAAGTTAAAGAAAATTAAAAATAGAAGTTCATTCAAGAAACCACTATACCTTAACGATCTTTTTGGAAATTAAATAAAAAATGAAGTTTAATAGAAAAGCAAATTGAATAAAAATAAAAATGAAGGTTGCATAAAATTAAAAATGAAAGTTCAATCTAGAAACCACTATACCTTAACGATCTATTTGGAAATTAAATATAAAAGGAAGTTGAGTAGAAAAGAAACTGATGGAAAAAGGAAGTTAAATAAGAATAAAAATGGAAGTTGCAGAAAATTAAAAATGGAAGTTCATTCAATAAACCACAATACATTAACGATATATTTCCAAATTAAATAAGAAATAAAGTTGAATAGAAAAATAACTTGAATAAAAATGGAAGTTGAATAAAAATAAAAATGGAAGTTCATTCGTGAAACCACTATACCTTAACGATCTATTTGGAAATTAAATAAAAAAGGAAGTTCAATAGAAAGTAAATTGAATAAAAATGGAAGTTGAATAAAAATAAAAATGAAAGTTGCATAAAATTAAAAAAGAAAGTTCAATCTAGAAACCTTTATAGCTTAACGATCTATTTGGAAATTAAATAAAAAAGGAAGCTGAGTAGAAAAGAAACTGATTGAAAAAGGAAGTTAAATCAGAATAAAAATGGAAGTTGAAGAAAATTAAAAATGGAAGTTCATTCAAGAAACCAATATACCTTAAGGATCTATTTGGAAATTAAATAAAAAAGGAAGTTTTATCGAAAAGTAAATTGAATAAACATGGAAGTTGAATAAAAATAAAAATGGAAGTTGCAGAAAATTAAAAATGGAAGTTCAATCCAGAAACCACTATACCTTGACGATCTATTTGCAAATTACATAAAAAAGGAACTTGAGCAGAAAAGAAACTTGAATAAAACAGGAAGTTAAAAAAAAATAAAAATGGAAGTTGCAGAAAATTAAAAATGGAAGTTCAGTCAAGAAACCACTATACCTTAACGATTTATTTGGAAGTTAAATAAAAAAAGAAGTTGAATAGAAAAATAACTTGAATAAAAATGGAAGCAGAATAAAAATAAAAATGGAAGTTCCATAAAATTAAAAATGGAAGCTCATTAAAGAAACAACTATACCTTAACGATCTATTTGGAAATTAAATAAAAAAGAAAAATTAATAGAAAAGTAAATTGATTAAAAATGGGGGTTGAATAAAAATAAAAGTGAAAGTTTCATAAAATTAAAAATGGAAGTTCAATCCAGAAACCACTATACCTTAACGATCTATTTGAAAATTGAATAAAAAAGGAAGTTGAGTAGAAAAGAAAATGATTGAAAAAGGAAGTTAAATAATAATAAAAATGGAAGTTGCAGAAAATTAAAAATGGAAGTTCATTCAAAAAACCACTATACCTTAACGATGTATTTGGAAATTAAATAAAAAAGGAAGTTAAATAGAAAAATAACTTGAATAAAAATGGAAGTCGAATAAAAATAAAAATGGAAGTTGCAGAAAATTAAAAATGGAAGTTCATTCAAGAAACCACTATACCTTAACGATCTATTTGGAAATTAAATAAAAAAGGAAGTTTAATAGAAAAGTAAATTGAATAAAAATGGAAGTTGAATAAAAATAAAAATGAAAGTTGCATAAAATTAAAAATGAAAGTTGCATAAAATTAAAAATGAATGTTCAATCCAGAAACCTGTCACGCCCTCAATATAATGACATTTAATCCATCAATAGAGACATGCAGTGGTATGTAAAAGCTCCATTTTCTTCTATTCGTCAGAGTTCCATTACAAAAGTATTACATGTTAACAACAAAAGCAAATGCCCTACGGGCTTACGGCTTTCCAAGTTAACACTTGGTTACAACAAAAGAGTGCTAATTCATTTACACATGAAGCCCTTGGCTTTGAATATACATGTAATACATCAAAGAAATAAAACAGCAAAAATCTGCCTGCCTCTAGCTTCCTAAGCTACGTCCTTGGAGGTGGCATGCTACCTGTACCTGAAAATGATATTCCCATATAGGGTGAGCCACAGCCCAGTAGAAATATACTAAACCAAATATGAACAATGACTAAAAGATTAGCAGTTGATAGATGGCTAACACTGATACTTTCCCTTATCACATTTTACGGTTTCATGACATACAAGTCCATGTTACAATCCATTTTCCAATTCTTTTCAAATTCTCAATTTATAACCCTGGCTTAGAACCTGGCCAAACAACTCATATGAGACAATAACTCACATTAAGCACTTTCCCGTTTCGTCATAGATAAGCATACTAGCTATATCACACACCAACAGATAAGCATACAAGCTATATCACACACCAACAGATAAGCATACAAGCTATATCATCACTTCCACAGATATGCATAAGAGCACTATCACACTTCCAATGACAAGCATATGAGCTCTGTCAACACATTACTAGATAAGCATATGAGCTCTATCTATGGAGTCCATCCCCTATCTCCTCCCAACAACATCCGGTTTAGAGGTCCATCCCCTATCTTCCCCTAAACCGTGGAGTACATCCCCTATCTCCTCCAACACACACAATGCATATAAACAATAATTATACACATCACCACACAATACATAAATTTAATGTATTCTTTCAACCGTCATACTCAATGACATATTCCAGTGATTAGTTTCAGTTTGCCTAATCATCATGCATTGTCTACAACAATCAAGACTATCTTCCACCGATAGCCCAAAGCAATTATTTCTATACAGAAAATAAATGCAACAATGGATATATAATCAACATTTCAACTAGGTGAGTGATAAATAATCCAACTACACCCTTTAATCCCATATCTTTCCAAATCAATTCCTCATTTCCCATAATTAATTATGCAAATTAACTAACCAATGTAATTAGGGCATTTTCCATAATTAACATTACAACCTTTAGGTTCCATTTTCATTAATGTTTTAACATTAATTTCACTTTTCCATGCCAAACATGCATCTCGGTTTTATATAGCCAAAACCCCAACTTTTGTAAAAATTACACCAAGGCCCCCAAACTTTCACAAAATCACCAAACCAACCCCAACATCTCAAAATACTAAAATTTAAAGACAAAGCTCATAAAGAGGAGTAGGATATCCCTACCTCGAAGTTAGAGCTCGGATGGAGAAGAGACCAAAATCAAAAAGCTCCAAAGACCAAGATTCTCGGATCAAAATGACGCCCTCGACGATCCACACAACTTTTACAAAGGCCGAAGAGAAGGAGGACACTCTAACTAGATCAAACCCTAGAGAGAAGGGAGTTTCTAGAGAGAGAGGCTCTCAAAAATGGTTTTGGAAAAAGTAAGAGAGAGAAACAAAAGCAAAAAGTGATTTAAAATCACCTAGCGGATAACTCATATACGTATGACCTGCTTGAGCGGAGAACACAACGCTCGAGCGCCAAGAACGAAAATCTGAACAGGCTCGAGCGCAATAAGGCCCGCTCGAGCACCAAGACACAAGAATAAAGCACTTTCGCTCGAGCGCAAAACCCAGTTCGCTCGACCGTAGATTTCCACCTCCCAGAACTTATACCCAGAAAGTACTACCCGCTCGAGCGCCACCGCTCGAGCGTAAACAAACCCGCTCGAGCGTAAAAATCACATCTGCAGAAGTTTTGCAGGAACACGAAATACTGGAGGTGTGCAATCCCCGCTCGAGCGCAAGAAGACCCGCTCGAGCGGATCACCTAAAAACTGAACAACAAGAAATTGAAACCAAGGCCTAACCAACCTGTAACAAACCTGCCCAAAGCATCCTAAAACTCAATCAAGCGGAATTAAAGGACGGCAACATGATAGATACTACAATCAATTTCACGGAACCGAGTCCGGAATACAACAAAACAGTAAAGGGACAACCGGGATTGCTATAAAACCACTATACTTTAACGATCTATTTGGAAATGAAATAAAAAAAGAATTTGAATAGAAAAATAACTTGAATAAAAATGGAAGTCGAATAAAAATAAAAATGGAAGTTGCAGAAAATTGAAAATGGAAGTTCATTCAAGAAACCAATATACCTTAAGGATCTATTTGGAAATTAAATAAAAAAGGAAGTTTTATAGAAAAGTAAATTGAATAAAAATGGAAGTTGAATAAAAATAAAAATGAAAGTTGTAGAAAATTAAAAATGGAAGTTCAATCCAGAAACCACTATACCTTAACGATCTATTTGGAAATTACACAAAAAGGAACTTGAGTAGAAAAGAAACTTGAATAAAAAAGGAAGTTAAATAAAAATAAAAATGGAAGTTGCAGAAAATTAAAAATGGAAGTTCATTCAAGAAACCACTATACCTTAACGATCTATTTGGAAGTTAAATAAAAAAGGAAGTTCAATAGAAAAATAACTAGAATAAAAATGGAAGCTGAATAAAAATAAAAATGGAAGTTCCATAAAATTAAAAATGGAAGTTCATTAAAGAAACCACTATACCTTAATGATCTATTTAGAAATTAAATAAAAAAGGAAGATTAATACAAAAGTAAATTGATTAAAAATGGAGGTTGAATAAAAATAAAAGTGAAAGTTTCATAAAATTAAAAATGGAAGTTCAATCCAGAAACCAGTATACCTTAACGATCTATTTGGAAAATAAATAAAAAAGGAAGTTGAATAGAAAAGAAACTTGAATAAAAAAAGAAGTTGAATAGAAATAAAAATGGAAGTTGCAGAAAATTAAAATTGGAAGTTCATTCTAGAAACCACTATACCTTAACGATCAATTTGGAAATTAATTAAAAAAGGAAGTTGAATAGAAAAATAACTTGAATAAAAATAGAAGTCAAATAAAAATAAAAATGGAAGTTGCAGAAAATTAAAAATGGAAGTTCATTCAAGAAACCACTATACCTTAACGATCTATTTGGAAATTAAATAAAAAAGGAAGTTTAATAGAAAAGTAAATTGAATAAAAATGGAAGTTGAATAAAAATAAAAATGAAAATTGCATAAAATTAAAAATGAAAGTTCAATCCAGAAACCACCATTCCTTAACGATCTATTTGGAAATTAAGTAAAAAAGGAAGTTGAGTAGAAAAGAAACTGATTGAAAAAGGAAGTTAAATATGAATAAAAATGGAAGGTGCAGAAAATTAAAAATGGAAGTTCATTAAAAAAACCACTATACCTTAACGATCTATTTGGAAATTAAATAAAAAAGGAAGTTAAATAAAAAAAAATAACTTGAATAAAAATGGAAGTCAAATAAAAATAAAAATGGAAGTTGTAGAAAATTAAAAAAGGAAGTTCATTCAAGAAACCACTATACCTTAACGATCTATTTGGAAATTAAATAAAAAAGGTGGTTTAATAGAAAAGTAAATTGAATAAAAATGGAAGTTGAATAAAAATAAAAATGAAAGTTGCATAAAATTAAAAATGAAAGTTCAATCCAGAAACCACTATACCTTAACGATCTATTGGGAAATTAAATGAAAAAGGGAGGTTGGGTAGAAAACAAACTGATGGAAAAAGGACGTTAAATAAGAATAAAAATGGAAGTTGTAGAAAATAAGAAATGGAAGTTCATTTAAGAAACCACTATACCTTAACGATCTATTTGGAAATTAAATAAAAAATGACGTTGAATAGAAAAATAACTTGAATAAAAATCGAAGTCGAATAAAAATAAAAATGGAGGTTGCAGAAAATTAAAAATGGAAGTTCATTCATTAAACCACTATACCTTAACGATCTATTTGGAAATTAAATAAAAAAGGAAGTACAATAGAAAAGTAAATTAAATAAAAATGGAAGTTGAATAAAAATAAAAATGAAAGTTCAATCCAGAAACCACTATACCTTAACGATCTATTGGGAAATTAAATAAAAAAAGAAGTTGAGTAGAAAAGAAACTGATTGAAAAATGAAGTTAAATATGAATAAAAATGGAAGTTGCAGAAAATTAAAAATGGTAGTTCATTAAAGAAACTACTATACCTTAATGATTTATTTGGAAATGAAATAAAAAAAGAAGTTGAATAGGAAAATAACTTGAATAAAAATGGAAGTCGAATAAAAATAAAAATGGAAGTTGCAGAAAATTAAAAATGGAAGTTCATTCAAGAAACCAATATACCTTAAGGATCTATTTGGAAATTAAATTAAAATGAAAGTTTTATAGAAAAGTAAATTGAATAAAAATAAAAAAGGAAGTTGCAGAAAATTAAAAATGGAAGTTCAATCCAGAAACCACTATACCTTAACGATCTATTGGGAAATTACACAAAAAAGGAACTTGAGTAGAATAGAAACTTGAATAAAAAAGAAAGTTAAATAAAAATAAAAATGGAAGTTGCAGAAAATTAAAAATGGAAGTTCATTAAAGAAACCGCTATACCTTAACGATCTATTTGGAAGTTAAATAAAAAAGGAAGTTGAATAGAAAAATAACTTGAATAAAAATGGAAACTGAATAAAAATAAAAATGGAAGTTCCATAAAATTAAAAATGGAAGTTCATTAAAGAAACCGCTATATCTTAACGATCTATTTGGAAATTAAATAAAAAAGGAAGATTAATAGAAAAATAAATTGATTAAAAATGGAGGTTGAATAAAAATAAAAGTGAAAGTTTCATAAAATTAAAAACAGAAGTTCAATCCAGAAACCAGTATACCTTAACGATCTGGTTGGAAATTAAATAAAAAAGGAAGTTGAATAGAAAAGAAACTTGAATAAAAAAAGAAGTTGAATAGAAATAAAAATGGAAGTTGCAGAAAATTAAAATTGGAAGTTCATTCAAGAAACCACTATACCTTAACGATCTATTTGGAAATTAATTGAAAAAGGAAGTTGAATAGAAAAATAACTTGAATAAAAATGGAAGTCGAATAAAAATAAAAATGGAATTGCAGAAAATTAAAAATGGAAGTTCATTCAAGAAACCACTATACCTTAACGATCTATTTGGAAATTAAATAAAAAAGGAAGTTTAATAGAAACGTAAATTGAATAAAAATACAAATGAAAGTTGCATAAAATTAAAAATGAAAGCTCAATCCAGAAACCACTATACCTTAACGATCTATTTGGAAATTAAATAAAAAAGAAGTTGAGTAGAAAAGAAACTGATTGAAAAAGGAAGTTAAATAAGAATAAAAATGGAAGTTGCAGAAAATTAAAAATAGAAGTTCATTCAAAAAACCACTATACCTTAACGATCTATTTGGAAATTAAATAAAAAATGTAGTGGAATAGAAAAATAACTTGAATAAAAATGGAAGTCGAATAAAAATAAAAATGGAGGTTGCATAAAATTAAAAATGGAAGTTCATTTATGAAACCACTATACCTTAACGATCTATTTGGAAATTAAATAAAAAAGGAAGTTCAAAAGAAAAGTAAATTGAATAAAAATGGAAGTTGAAAAAAAATAAAAATGAAAGTTGCATAAAATGAAAAATGAAAGTTGCATAAAATGAAAAATGAAAGTTCAATCCAGAAAACACTATACCTTAACGATCTATTTGGAAATTAAATAAAAAAGGAAGTTGAGTAGAAAAAAAACTGATTGAAAAAGGAAGTTAAATATGAATAAAAATGGAAGTTGCAGAAAATTAAAAATGGTAGTTCATTCAAGAAACCACTATACCTTAACGATCTATTTGGAAATGAAATAAAAAAAGAAGTTGAATAGAAAAATAACTTGAATAAAAATGGAAGTCGAATAAAAATAAAAATGGAAGTTGCAGAAAATTAAAAATGGAAGTTCATTCAAGAAACCAATATACCTTAAGGATCTATTTGGAAATTAAATAAAAAAGGAAGTTTTATAGAAAAGTAAATTGAATAAAAATGGAAGTTGAAGAAAAATAAAAATGGAAGATGCAGAAAATTAAAAATGGAAGTTCAATCCAGAAACCACTATACCTTAACGATCTATTCGGAAATTACACAAAAAAGGAACTTGAGTAGAAAAGAAACTTGAATAAAAAAGGAAGTCAAATAAAAATAAAAATGGAAGTTGTAGAAAATTAAAAATGGAAGTTCATTCAAGAAACCACTATACATTAACGATCTATTTGGAAGTTAAATAAAAAAGGAAGTTGAATAGAAATAACTTGAATAAAAATGGAAGCTGAATAAAAATAAAAATGGAAGTTTCATAAAATTAAAAATAAAAGTTCATTAAATAAACCACTATACCTTAACGATCTATTTGGAAATTAAATAAAAAAGGAAGATTAATAGAAAAGTAAATTGATTAAAAATGGAGGTTGAATAAAAATAAAAGTGAAAGTTTCATAAAATTAAAAATGGAAGTTCAATCCAAAAACCAGTATACCTTAACGATCTATTTGGAAATTAAATAAAAAAGGAAGTCGAATAGAAAAGAAACTTGAATGAAAAAAGAAGTTGAATAGAAATAAAAATGGAAGTTGCAGAAAATTAAAATTGGAAGTTCATTGAAGAAACCACTATACCTTAACGATCTATTTGGAAATTAATTAAAAAAGGAAGTTGAATAGAAAAATAACTTGAATAAAAATGGAACTCGAATAAAAATAAAAATGGAAGTTGCAGAAAATTAAAAATGGAAGTTCATTCAAGAAACCACTATACCTTAACGATCTATTTGGAAATTAAATAAAAAAAAGAAGTTTAATAGAAAAGTAAATTGAATAAAAATGGAAGTTGAATAAAAATAAAAATGAAAGTTGCATAAAATTAAAA
This sequence comes from Camellia sinensis, assembly GCF_055761805.1. Taxonomy (NCBI): domain Eukaryota; kingdom Viridiplantae; phylum Streptophyta; class Magnoliopsida; order Ericales; family Theaceae; genus Camellia; species Camellia sinensis. The sequence continues at coordinate 5,730,453 of NC_138962.1, read as the reverse complement.
ATGAAAGTTCAATCCAGAAACCACTATACCTTAACGATCTATTTGGAAATTAAATAAAAAAAGAAGTTGAGTAGAAAAGAAACTGATGGAAAAAGGAATTTAAAAAAGACTAAAACTGGAAGTTGCAGAAAACTAAAAATGGAAGTTCATTCAAGAAACCACTATACCTTAACGATCTATTTGGAAATTAAATAAAAAATGAAATTGAATAGAAAAATGACTTGAATAAAAACGGATGTCGAAGAAAAGTAAAAATGGAGGTTGCAGAAAATTATAAATGGAAGTTCATTCATGAAACCACTACACCTTAACGATCTATTTGGAAATTCAATAAAAAAGGAAGTTCAATAAAAAAGTAAATTGAATAAAAATGGAAGTTGAATAAAAATAAAAACGAAAGTTGCATAAAATTAAAAATGAAAGTTCAAACCAGAAAACACTATACCTTAACGATCTATTTGGAAATTAAATAAAAAAGGAAGCAGAGTAGAAAAGAAACGGATTGAAAAAGGAAGTTAAATAAGAATAAAAATGGAAGTTGCAGAAAATTAAAAATGGTAGTTGATTCAAGAAACAACTATACCTTAACGATCTATTTGGAAATGAAATAAAAAAAGAAGTTGAATAGAAAAATAACTTGAATAAAAATGGAAGTCGAATAAAAATAAAAATGGAAGTTGCAGAAAATTAAAAATGGAAGTTCAATCAAGAAACCAATATACCTTAAGGATCTACTTGGAAATTAAAGAAAAAAGGAAGTTTTATAGAAAAGTAAATTGAATAAAAATGGAAGTTGAATAAAAACAAAAATGAAAATTGCAGAAAATTAAAAATGGAAGTTTAATCCAGAAACCACTATACCTTAACAATCTATTTGGAAATTACACAAAAAACGAACTTGAGTAGAAAAGAAACTTGAATAAAAAAGGAAGTTAAATAACAAAAAAAATGGAAGTTGCAGAAAATTAAAAATGTAACTTCATTCAAGAAACCACTATTCCTTAACGATCAATTTGGAAGTTAAATAAAAAAGGAAGTTGAATAGAAAAATAACTTGTATAAAAATGGAAGCAGAATAAAAATAAAAATGGAAGTTCCATAAAATTAAAAATGGAAGTTCATTAAAGAAACCACTATACCTTAACGATCTATTTGGAAATTATATAAAAAAGGAAGATTAATAGAAAAGTAAATTGATTAAAAATGGAGGTTGAACAAAAATAAAAGTGAAAGTTTTATAAAATAAAAAATGGAAGTTCAATCCAGAAACCAGTATACCTTAACGATCTATTTGGAAATTAAATAAAAAAGGAAGTTGAATAGAAAAGAAACTTGAATAAAAAAAAAAGTTGAATAGAAATAAAAATGGAAGTTGCAGAAAACTAAAAATGGTAGTTCATTCAAGAAACCACTATACGTTAACGATCTATTTGGAAATTAAATAAAAAATGAAGTTGAATAGAAAAATAACTTGAATAAAAATGGAAGTCGAATAAAAATAAAAATGGAGGTTGCAGAAAATTAAAAATGGAAGTTCATTCATGAAACCACTATACCGTAACGATCTATTTGGAAATTAAATAAAAAAGCAAGTTCAATAGAAAAGTAAATTTAATAAAAATGGAAGTTGAATAAAAATAAAAATGAAAGTTGCATAAAATTAAAAATGAAAGTTCAATCCAGAAACCACTATACCTTAACGATCTATTTGGAAATTAAATAAAAAAGGAAGTTGAGTGGAAAAGAAACTGATTGAAAATGGAAGTTAAATAAGAATAAAAATGAAAGTTGCAGAAAATTAAAAATGGTAGTTCATTCAAGAAACCACTATACCTTAACGATCTATTTGCAAATGAAATAAAAAAAGAAGTTGAATAGAAAAATAACTTGAATAAAAATGGAAGTCGAATAAAAATAAAAATGGAGGTTGCAGAAAATTAAAAATGGAAGTTCATTCATGAAACCACTATACCGTAACTGTCACGACCCGAACCCGCCCCCGTGGGTTAAGGACGTAACCGGCCAGTAATCATGAGATTACCTACGGCCTCAAACTGTTCTAAACGTATTCTAACAGAGTTAATGGGGGCCAAACGGAAGCAAAATGAAAAACTTTGTCCATAGAGCCGTGCTTATATGCACATCAAACAAACCATACTCAGATACGTTAATAACTCACATCAAAAGCACAGTTTCACAAAATTCATTACAGACAGGATCGTCCAAAACGAGTCAACCTATAACAGACTATGTACAGACATGCACTAGGTCCTTGCCAACAAGACAAAACATAGGTACATAGTAAAAGGGCAAGGATGGTCTCATGCGCGAGGCACAAGGCTGACTCTCCCAAAACTCCTGTTGTTCCTAGCAGACTTCACTGGGGCTGGGTTTGGACTTCCCTTGGCTCACCTACAAATACATGAATGAGCGTGAGCGATAGCCCAGTGAATAATATCAAATATAACAGTTACATAACAATATGTAGAACAACATGCTCCAAACGGCCTTGGGCCCAATTCATACTTCTGTTTAACAGCAAAATATATATAACTGTACGAAATGCAAGTCAAGTAACTGTAGTTCCAAACATTCTGGCCTTTGGCCCATCCGGGTTTCCATTCATGGCAAAACGGCCTTCGGCCCATTCATTCATGTCAAACGGCCTTTGGCCCATTCATTCATGTCAAACGGCCTTTGGCCCATTCATTCATGTCAAACGGCCTTTGGCCCATTCATTCATGTCAAGCGGCCTTTGGCCCGTTCATTCATGTCAAACGGCCTTTGGCCCATTCATTCATGTCAAACGGCCTTTGGCCCATTCATTCATGTCAAACGGCCTTTGGCCCATTCATTCATGTCAAACGGCCTTTGGCCCGTTCATTCATGTCAAACGGCCTTTGGCCCATTCATTCATGTCAAACTTTTGTCCACAATCCCAATTAACAACTCGTAATATTTATAGGGGAATAACAATTGGACATTGACAAGTTTTCAAATATTGATATTACTCACAGTGATCGGCTTGTGGATGCGCCCTGGAGCTTGACCCTACATATTTCATGAATACAAAAGGGTCACTAACAGTTCAATCCGTTCTTTAATTCACATATTCCTCTTTAGGCTTTGTTCTTATCTCATTAACTCATTTACAATGCTTAACACATGCCTAAGAGTGCTTACAAGTGAAAGAGAACGGAAAACGAATCACAGAATGCATGAACAAAATTCCAGGAAACAGGGTCCCCGCTCGAGCGTAAGATTCTCCGCTCGAGCGGACCCTTAAGGCCTGCAAGGTACTGGTTGCACAAAAGATGCGCTCGAGCTGAAGGTCCGTCTACAAAAATCCACGCTCGAGCGTGAAATGTCCCGCTCGAGCGGGCATCCAACTCTGCAAAAATGCTGGGAGCACGATTTTACCGCTCGAGCGGCCATTACCCCGCTCGAGCGGACCTCAAAAATCTGGGTTTCCCAGATCGTGTTCTTGAGCTCCAAATCAGTTTTCCATCTACATTTCTTGCATGCAATGGTTCAAATTACACATTTACACATGCTAACATGCTACTAATGCAGATTACAACATTAGGAAGCTCAATTACATGAATTATCTACATGCATGTCCCAAATTGTCTCAAACCCATCATCAACATGCTCAAATTCAACATTCAAGACTTATACTCCCATGATTTGTACATGCATGTGGGAGATGCTCATCATTCTCAACTTAGATGGTACAAATGGTGACTACAATATGAGCTTTACCCAAAACTCCACATGAATCATGTGTTTCAAGCTCAAACATGCTATTTCAAGGTAATTTCTTACATGCATGAGTTCTAAGACTTCAATCTCAACAAAAATCAACTCATTACATGTTCTTGATCACAAACAACCCTTGAACTTACAAATTACAAGTAAGAGTTCATGAAATCACTTACCTAAGAGCTTCAACACTCAAGCTCTAGCCAAATCTTGAGCTAGATCTTCAAATTCCCAAGTCTTGAGCCCAAATTACACAAATCTCTCCCTTTTTCTCTCCATGGCCGGCCTCTCTCTCCCTCTCAATTGTCTAACTCAGATTTTGAGTTTTAAGAGAGCTAAAGGGGAGTGCAATGCAAATATAAAACAAGCCCCACTAACAAATATTTTAATATAAAATAATGGGGTACTTAATTTATCAATTTAATCAGTTTAAATTGGCCAGAATCAAATTCCAATTAAATTTTACCGTAGGCCCTAAAAATTATGCCAACCACAATGGCGTAGTCAATTTCGGGTTCGGTGGCCGATAAGGCCCTCAATTAAATTTCCAAAACAGACTACTCAAACAGATATTCCTACGATGAACAGATAAAATTTCAAACCACATATTTTCACATAGTGGAACACAAAGTCATATCAAAATACATAATCACATCATATTAAGGACCAATTAACATACTACGGAACAGGGGTGTCACAGTCTTCCCCCCTTTAGGAAGTTTGGTCCTCCAAACTTAACTTACCTTCGTCGGGAAACAAATGTGGATAGCGTAGACGCATTTCCTCCTCTTTTTCCCATGTAGCATCTGCCCCATAGTGTTCCTTCCATTCCACTTTCACCATTGGAATGGATTTGTTTCTCAGTTCTTTCACTTGTCGGTCAACAATTCTTTCCGGCCATTCAGCATATTCCATATTTTCATCAATAGCAATCCGGTGATAATCAATCACATGCAACGGGTCTCGGAGGTAACCCCTCAACATTGACACATGAAACACATTGTGGATTTGCTCAAATCCCGGTGGCAAAGCAACTCTATAAGCAACTGGACCAAGTTTCTCCAAAATTTGAAACGGCCCAATATAACGGGGCGTCAACTTGCCCTTTTTCCCAAACCTGACTTGGCCTTTCATTGGAGAAACACGGATGAACACATGGTCGCCGACCTCATACTCAAGAGGTCTTCTCCGGACATCTGCATAACTCTTCTGTCGGTCTTGAGCTGTTTTGAGCCTTTGCCGAATAGTTTTGATCTTTTCAGAGGTGTCTTGTACAATTTCAGGCCCGAGCAAAGCTCTGTCCCCGACCTCTGTCCAACAAATAGGTTTGTTTCAAATCCCGATACATTTTATTGTTACCCGGATGCATAGCAAATACGGATCTGTGGGCTTCATCTAAGACCCTCTTCTTTAGCTCCGGAATAACTGGAATACATATTCGGTTTCGAAATTTCAACATTCCATTCTCGATACTGAACTCTGCTTTTGGGCTGACTTCAAATTCATCAATTACCTTTCTGAGGAACTCATCCTCTTTCTGTTTTTGCTTGATTTCATCAACAATTGCCGGCTCGGCTGTAATAGCGGCTATCAATCCGCCCTGTTCACACACTACCACTTCAATTTCAGACTTTTCAAAGTCTTGCAAAATCTCCCTTTGTTCAGTAAGCAAGCAAGCCACACTCCCTGTTGATTTCCTGCTCAAGGCATCAGCCACTGTATTAGCTTTTCCGGGGTGATACTGAATTTCTAGGTCGTAATCTTTTATCAATTCCAGCCATCTTCTCTGACGCATATTCAACTCTTTCTGCGTGAAGAAGTATTTTAGGCTTTTATGATCTGTGTAGACTTCACACTTTGCCCCATACAAATAATGCCGCCAGATTTTCAAAGCAAAAACAACTGCGGCCAATTCTAGGTCATGTGTTGGATAATTCTTCTCATGTGGCCTCAACTGTCGGGAGGCGTAAGCAATAACCTTTCCGTTCTGCATTAACACACAACCCAAACCCTTATAAGATGCGTCACTGAAAATCACAAAATTTTCCGCACCTGAAGGTAGTGTCAAAATTGGTGCAGTGGTCAATCTTGTCTTCAATTCATGAAAGGCTGATTCTCTTTCACTATTCCACTCAAATGGTTGTCCTTTACGTGTCAATTGGGTAAGAGGCACAGCTAATTTCGAAAAGTCCTTTACAAACCTTCTATAGTACCCAGCTAAGCCCATGAAACTGCGAACTTCTGTCACATTAGTTGGTGTAGGCCAATTTACAATTGCTTCTATTTTCTGCGGGTCCACTGAAATTCCTTCCTTGTTGACCACGTGCCCTAAGAAAATAACTTCATCCAACCAAAACTCACATTTCTTTAACTTAGCAAATAGTTTTCTTTCCCGAAGTATTTGTAAAACAGTCCTCAAATGATGTTCGTGTTCAAGTCTATCTTTAGAGTATATTAAAATATCATCGATGAAGACAACAACAAACTCATCAAGGTAGGTTTTAAAAATTCTATTCATTAAGTCCATAAATGCTGCCGGAGCATTAGTCACTCCAAATGGCATAACAAGAAACTCAAAATGACCATACCTCGTTCTGAATGCGGTTTTCTCAACATCTTCTGCCTTAACCTTCAGCTGATGATACCCGGATCTCAAATCAATCTTAGAAAACACCTGTGATCCCTGCAACTGGTCAAATAAGTCATCAATACGGGGTAAGGGATATTTATTCTTTATCGTTACCTTGTTCAATTCCCGGTAATCAATACATAGGCGTAAGGTACCATCCTTTTTCTTTACAAATAACACTGGTGCGCCCCAAGGCGAAGTACTGGGCCGGATAAACCCTTTATCAAGAAGGTCTTGCAACTGTTCTTTTAATTCTTTCATTTCGGCTGTAGCCATCCTGTAGGGAGTTTTAGAAATAGGTTGGGTGCCTGGCACAGTTTCAATAGTAAACTCTATCTCCCTGTCTACCAATTCCCCTGGTAATTCATTTGGAAACACATCTGGGAATTCTCTAACGATGGGAATATCATTCAATTCAACATTCACGGATTGTTCAGTCAATACATAACACAAATAACCCTGGCATCCCTTCCTGATCAATTTACATGCTTTCATTGCAGATATCAAATATGGTGGAGGTACTACCCCATTTCCCACAAACACAATTTCTTTCTGTTCTGGTGGTTTAAATACAACCCTCTTTGTCACACAATCTATAGTGGCACAATATTTGGTCAACCAATCCATGCCCAAAATTACATCAAAGTGTCTAAAGTTTAAGGGCAACAAATCTACATACAGGGTAGCATCCTCAATATGCATGTCACAAAACCGATATATATAGTCACATAACACAGATTCCCCCGATGGAGCAGACACACATAACAAATATGGCAACAATTCTAGGGGTCTTTTCAGTCTAGATGCAAATGCATATGTCACAAATGAATGCGTTGATCCAGAATCAATTAACACAAAAGCATCCTGATTACATATCGAGATAGTACCTGAGACAACGGCATTGGCATTCCGTGTATCACCCGGAACGAGTGCAAAGACTCTCCCTTGTCTCACTGTATCCCCAGTAGTAGCAGATCTCAAAGTGTTTCCCGGCTTCGGGATCGATGCAGTGGAGCTAGCAGCTATCTTCCCACTATTCTGATTACAATCTCGGGCTATATGCCCTTGTTTCCCACACTTAAAACAGGCTCCCGATGCGCGGTAACAAACTCCACGGTGCCTTTTGCTACAAGTGTTGCACATAGGAGTCGTGTCTCGGGAAGAACTTGAGGTAGTTGAGGAGCCCGTGTTTTGCTTTTTCAGAAATTTCTTCTTCAAAAAGAAGCCTTGTCTTTTGTTGCCTCTCCATTCGGTTGTTGGCTTAGCTTGTCTAGCTATATTAGCCTCTGATATGATGGCCCGGTCAAGCACCCCAATGTAGGTCTCCAATTTCAGGACATTCACCCGCTCTAGGATGTCACTTCGGAGCCCGCCTTCAAAATGCCTTGCCTTCTTATAATCAGTGTCAATTACGTGTGGTGCAAACCTGGCCAACTCAGTAAATTTGGCCTCATACTCAGCTACAGTCATACTGTCTTGTTTGAGTTCCATGAACTCTGCCACTTTCCTGTCCCGGACACACTGCGGGAAGTACTTGTCATAGAAGATTTCCAAAAATTTCGCCCAATCAATATCTCTGTGGTTTTCCCTCATCAACATCCACCATCTTCTCGCTTCATCTTCTAGCATAAAGGTGGCTAGAAGCACTTTCTGTGTATCCGAGCACGGAAACACCTCAAACAGTTTTTCAATCCCAAGTACCCAAGCTTCGGCTTTTAAGGGATCTAGTCCACCATGGAACTGTGGTGGTTTCATTTTCTTGAATTCCTTGGTGAGGGCGATTATCCGATCATCATTTTGATTATCTGGCACAGGTGGTGCCGGAGGTGGAGGTGGCGGATGTGGTTGCTGCCACTGTTGTTGCCACTCCTGTTGCTGTCTCAAAGCTTCTGCCATTTCCTGAATCAGTCTTTCCATTCTGTCCAGTCTGGCAGCAGAGGATTCCTCTAACTCATCCCCTCTGGTTCTCACCATCTGATTAAACTTGCATTATATTCCATACCAAAGGTACACAAGTACACATACACTAAGGAGCACATATTTCCAGATAATTCGTAATGCAAGTAGTTCACAACTTACACATATAATTATTCATAACAAAACATTTAAGTATATAATCAATGCTTCCAAACTCGTATTTATCACATGAATGCATCCTAGATCTCATCTAGACGCTTATTGCTCCTTTTGGACAAGTGTGTGAGTTATTAACTCGTGCTCTGATACCACTCTGTCACGACCCGAACCCGCCCCCGTGGGTTAAGGACGTAACCGGCCAGTAATCATGAGATTACCTACGGCCTCAAACTGTTCTAAACGTATTCTAACAGAGTTAATGGGGGCCAAACGGAAGCAAAATGAAAAACTTTGTCCATAGAGCCATGCTTATATGCACATCAAACAAACCATACTCAGATACGTTAATAACTCACATCAAAAGCACAGTTTCACAAAATTCATTACAGACAAGATCGTCCAAAACGAGTCAACCTATAACAGACTATGTACAGACATGCACTAGGTCCTTGCCAACAAGACAAAACATAGGTACATAGTAAAAGGGCAAGGATGGTCTCATGCGCGAGGCACAAGGCTGACTCTCCCAAAACTCCTGTTGTTCCTAGCAGACTTCACTGGGGCTGGGTTTGGACTTCCCTTGGCTCACCTACAAATACATGAATGAGCGTGAGCGATAGCCCAGTGAATAATATCAAATATAACAGTTACATAACAATATGTAGAACAACATGCTCCAAACGGCCTTGGGCCCAATTCATACTTCTGTTTAACAGCAAAATATATATAACTGTACGAAATGCAAGTCAAGTAACTGTAGTTCCAAACATTCTGGCCTTTGGCCCATCCGGGTTTCCATTCATGGCAAAACGGCCTTCGGCCCATTCATTCATGTCAAACGGCCTTTGGCCCATTCATTCATGTCAAACGGCCTTTGGCCCATTCATTCATGTCAAACGGCCTTTGGCCCATTCATTCATGTCAAGCGGCCTTTGGCCCGTTCATTCATGTCAAACGGCCTTTGGCCCATTCATTCATGTCAAACGGCCTTTGGCCCATTCATTCATGTCAAACGGCCTTTGGCCCATTCATTCATGTCAAACGGCCTTTGGCCCGTTCATTCATGTCAAACGGCCTTTGGCCCATTCATTCATGTCAAACTTTTGTCCACAATCCCAATTAACAACTCGTAATATTTATAGGGGAATAACAATTGGACATTGACAAGTTTTCAAATATTGATATTACTCACAGTGATCGGCTTGTGGATGCGCCCTGGAGCTTGACCCTACATATTTCATGAATACAAAAGGGTCACTAACAGTTCAATCCGTTCTTTAATTCACATATTCCTCTTTAGGCTTTGTTCTTATCTCATTAACTCATTTACAATGCTTAACACATGCCTAAGAGTGCTTACAAGTGAAAGAGAACGGAAAACGAATCACAGAATGCATGAACAAAATTCCAGGAAACAGGGTCCCCGCTCGAGCGTAAGATTCTCCGCTCGAGCGGACCCTTAAGGCCTGCAAGGTACTGGTTGCACAAAAGATGCGCTCGAGCTGAAGGTCCGTCTACAAAAATCCACGCTCGAGCGTGAAATGTCCCGCTCGAGCGGGCATCCAACTCTGCAAAAATGCTGGGAGCACGATTTTACCGCTCGAGCGGCCATTACCCCGCTCGAGCGGACCTCAAAAATCTGGGTTTCCCAGATCGTGTTCTTGAGCTCCAAATCAGTTTTCCATCTACATTTCTTGCATGCAATGGTTCAAATTACACATTTACACATGCTAACATGCTACTAATGCAGATTACAACATTAGGAAGCTCAATTACATGAATTATCTACATGCATGTCCCAAATTGTCTCAAACCCATCATCAACATGCTCAAATTCAACATTCAAGACTTATACTCCCATGATTTGTACATGCATGTGGGAGATGCTCATCATTCTCAACTTAGATGGTACAAATGGTGACTACAATATGAGCTTTACCCAAAACTCCACATGAATCATGTGTTTCAAGCTCAAACATGCTATTTCAAGGTAATTTCTTACATGCATGAGTTCTAAGACTTCAATCTCAACAAAAATCAACTCATTACATGTTCTTGATCACAAACAACCCTTGAACTTACAAATTACAAGTAAGAGTTCATGAAATCACTTACCTAAGAGCTTCAACACTCAAGCTCTAGCCAAATCTTGAGCTAGATCTTCAAATTCCCAAGTCTTGAGCCCAAATTACACAAATCTCTCCCTTTTTCTCTCCATGGCCGGCCTCTCTCTCCCTCTCAATTGTCTAACTCAGATTTTGAGTTTTAAGAGAGCTAAAGGGGAGTGCAATGCAAATATAAAACAAGCCCCACTAACAAATATTTTAATATAAAATAATGGGGTACTTAATTTATCAATTTAATCAGTTTAAATTGGCCAGAATCAAATTCCAATTAAATTTTACCGTAGGCCCTAAAAATTATGCCAACCACAATGGCGTAGTCAATTTCGGGTTCGGTGGCCGATAAGGCCCTCAATTAAATTTCCAAAACAGACTACTCAAACAGATATTCCTACGATGAACAGATAAAATTTCAAACCACATATTTTCACATAGTGGAACACAAAGTCATATCAAAATACATAATCACATCATATTAAGGACCAATTAACATACTACGGAACAGGGGTGTCACAGTAACGATCTATTTGGAAATTAAATAAAAAAGCAAGTTCAATAGAAAAGTAAATTGAATAAAAATGGAAGTTGAATAAAAATAGAAATGGAAGTTGCAGAAAATTTAAAATGGAAGTTCAATCCAGAAACCACTATACCTTAACGATCTATTTGGAAATTACACAAAAAAGGAACTTGAGTAGAAAAGAAACTCGAATAAAAAAGCAAGTTAAATAAAAATAAAAATGGAAATTGCAGAAAATTAAAAATGTAAGTTCATTCAAGAAACCACTATACCTTAACGATCTATTTGGAAGTTAAATAAAAATGGAAGTTGAATAGAAAAATAACTTGTATAAAAATGGAAGCAGATTAAAAATAAAAACGGAATTTCCATAACATTAAAAATGAAAGTTCATTAAAGAAACCACTATACCTTACGATCTATTTGGAAATTAAATAAAAAAGGTAGATTAATAGAAAAGTAAATTGATTAAAAATGGAGGTTGAATAAAAATAAAAGTGAAAGTTTTATAAAATTAAAAATGGAAGTTCAATACAGAAACCAGTATACCTTAACGATCTATTTGGAAATTAAATAAAAATGGAAGTTGAATAGAAAAGAAACTTGAATAAAAAAAGAAGTTGAATAGAAATAAAAATGAAAGTTGCAGAAAATTAAAATTCGAAGTTCATTCAAGAAACCACTATACCTTAACGATCTATTTGGAAATTAAATAAAAAAGGAAGTTTAATAGAAAAGTAAATTGAATAAAAATGGAAGTTGAATAAAAATAAAAATGAAAATTGCATAAAATTAAAAATGAAAGTTCAATCTAGAAACCACTATACCTTAACGATCTATTTGGAAATTAAGTAAAAAAGGAAGTTGAATAGAAAAGATACTGATTGAAAAAGGAAGTTAAATATGAATAAAAATGGAAGGTGCAGAAAATTAAAAATGGAAGTTCATTCAAAAAACCACTATACCTTAACGATCTATTTGGAAATTAAATAAAAAAAAGAGTTTAATAGAAATGTAAATTGAATAAAAATAAAAGTTGAATAAAAATAAAAATGAAAGTTGCATAAAATTAAAAATGAAAGTTCAATCCAGAAACCACTATACCTTAACGATCTATTTGGAAATTAAATAAAAATGGAAGTTGTGTAGAAAAGAAAATGATTGAAAAAGGAAGTTAAATAAGAATAAAAATGGAAGTTGCAAAACATTAAAAATGGAAGTTCATTCAAGAAACCACTGTTCCTTAACGATCAATTTGGAAGTTAAATAAAAAAGGAAGTTGAATAGAAAAATAACTTGTATAAAAATGGAAGTAGAATAAAAAAAAATGGAAGTTCCATAAAATTAAAAATGGAAGTTCATTAAAGAAACCACTCTACCTTAACGATCTATTTGGAAATTAAATAAAAAAGGAAGTTTAATAGAAATGTAAATTGAATAAAAATTGAAGTTGAATAAAAATAAAAATGAAATTTGCATAAAATTAAAAATGAAAGTTCAATCCAGAAACCACTATAACTTAACGATATATTTGGAAATTAAATAAAAAAGGAAGTTGAGTAGAAAAGAAACTGATTGAAAAAGGAAGTTAAATAAGAATAAAAATGGAAGTTGCAGAAAATTGAAAATGGTAGTTCATTCAAGAAACCACTATACCTTAACGATCTATTTGGAAATGAAATAAAAAAAGAAGTTGAATAGAAAAATAACTTGAATAAAAATGGAAGTCGAATAAAAATAAAAATGGAAGTTGCAGAAAATTAAAAATGGAAGTTCATTCAATAAACCAATATACCTTAAGGATCTATTTGGAAATTAAATAGAAAATAAAGTTTTATAGAAAAGTAAATTGAATAAAAATGGAAGTTGAATAAAAATAAAAATGGAAGTTGAAGAAAATTAAAAAATGGAAGTTCAATCCAGAAACCACTATACCTTAACGATCTATTTGGAAATTACACAAGAAAGGAACTTGATTAGAAAAGAAACTTGAACAAAAAAGGAAGTTAAATAAAAATAAAAATGGAAGTGGCAGAAAATTAAAAATGGAGGTTCATTCAAGAAACAACTATACCTTAACGATCTATGTGGAAGTTGAATAAAAAAGTATAGCGATCCCGGTTTCCCTTTTCTTTAATTGTGGTATCCGGACTTAGGTTCTGTGGAGTTAGTTGTTGTGTGTGTGTTGTTTACATCCTCTATTCCTTGTGTTCGAGTCTTGGGTTGTGTTGGGCAAGTTTGAAACAGGTTGGTTGAACTTGGAAACCGAGAGTAGTTGCCCAGATTTTAGCCTTCACGCTCGAGCGGGGATTTTGACGCTCGAGCGGGGTTTTCGACGCTCGAGCGTAGTTTTCCATCTTCCAGTATCTCCCCTGCAGTGTTGTACGTTCGAGCGGGAGTTTTGACGCTCGAGCGGGATGTTGTGTGTGACGCTCGAGCGGGAGAGTTGACGCTCGAGCGGAGACCTAGTTCTGTAAAAGTTCTGGGAGTGTGTATCCGCCGCTCGAGCGGGATTGTTGACGCTCGAGCGGGAGTCTGTGAGTGACGCTCGAGCGGGGTGACTGGGTTAAAGCTCCGTGTTTTGACTTTTCAAATCACTTTTTCCACTTCTCTTCTCTCTCTTACTTTTCCAAAAACACCATTGTTGAGCTTCTCACTCTAGAGCTCTACCTTCTCTCTAGGTATTGATCTAGTAGGAGTGATTTTGTAAGAACCCACATTTTTCATCTTAATCATGTTCATGAGCATTTGTATGATTATGACTTGTTAAGCTTGCATGTGTGTGTTGTGACTTGTTTTGCTTTAACAAGTGAGATTCGTGCCTTGATTTGAAGCCTCGTGATTTGTCTGAGCGTAGTGTACTTGTCTTGTTCCTTCCTTGATGTTAAAACTTAGGTCACGCCTTGCCTCTAGCCGACGTTATTTCAATGCCGAGGTCTTCCTTAGTCTGGCCTTAGTATCTTGAAATCCCTTGTCGACCTCAGTCCTTGCCTTGACCACATTAGCCGAGATGTTACCTTGCACCCAAGTGATCTCGTCCTGGAAGTGGTATGACCTAGGCCGAGGTGTGGCGCATCTAGGCCAAGATGTGGCACAGCTTAGTCAAGTGTTGTCCTTCCTAGCCGAGGTCATTGTCACCTTAGTCACCGAAGTCTTTGTTAGCCGATGTCACCCCTTGCCGGAGTGTCATTCTGTGTAGCGTGTTAGATACGCCTCGTTGTTAGCCGATGTCATAGCCTGTCAGAGAGCCCATACCGCTTTGCTTGTTGAACAACCTTCCACCATGCCTTGTCTGGTCTGTCAGGCACCTTTTCAGGTAAAACCCAATCAGCCGCCGCCACGTGTCTCAGCAGAGGGTTAACCCCAGAACCGGGTATAGAAAACTATCATTTGGTGTCATAACCTTGTCTTGTAGAAAGAGAAACTCTAGGAGGAAGAAAGAGTTTTAGAGTGAGGAAGTAGATCTTGAAGCTTGATTTCTAGAGATCCAACCGTTAGATCCGCATTCTAAGGTTAGATTCTTGATCTACTCGTAATGTTCTTTATGATTATGTTATTGCATTGCATGATTGAAAATGATCTGTAAGCCATGCATCATTTTGAAGCTCGATTTTAGAAAGAGAAAATGACATTCATGTGTTCTTCAAGAAAGTCTTGATTTGATCCGAAAGCTTTATGCCTAGATTCACGTTTTGTGTTTGTTCTTGCATGATTTCCAAGTATGGGTACCCAGGTCCATGTTTTCAAACTCATAGCACGAAAACCTCAGATTTGTGATGACAGATTATGATCAAACATTCGTATTTTTCATGTTTTCACACCCATGTTCTTCAAGTTCATCAGCAGAGGGGAACCCAGAGTTTCCCGACCTCTTTTTCCTTGTATGTGGCCCTCGGAAACACGCCTCGGCTTAGACCTGGTTGGTGCCCAGTCGGTTTTCCAAAAATCATTTGCATGCATGTTAGACTTGTTTTGAGGAAATATGTTCAAGTACGCTTTTGCAATGTGATTGTAGGACTGGACCTTGCTTGACCCCGACGTTTGAAGAATTATGTGAGTGGTATTTCTAATAAAGCTATGTTACACTTGTTTTGATAAATCTTGTTTTGCCTTGTTTTGAAAAGTACTTGATCTAGCATGAATGACTATCCCTATTTTGTATATCAAATGCTATCTTGTTTTGATGACTTGTCTTGACAGTCCTTAGTGCTAGAGGACTCTAAACTTTCGCAGCACAGCTTGTCTTGACAGTCCTTAGTGCTAGAGGACTCTAAACTTTCGCAGCACAGCTTGTCTTGACAGTCCTTAGTGCTAGAGGACTCTAAACTTTCGCAGCACAGCTTGTCTTGAAACTCTTGTCTTGATATGTCATCACCCCTTGAAATAAGTAGATGTTATTAACATCCAAGGAACTTGAAAGCCGGCAAATGAACTTGATTTCCCTCTTGATCGAAAAGTATGCTATGTATAGTTTTGAAAGAAATCTTGGATACCAATCATGCAAAACCTTTATTTCTAGTATCATTCACTGAGTATCCAAGCTCACCCTCTCTATATATATGTAGGTGATGAACAAGAAGGCATTGAGGCCTAGACGTGATTGCCGATGTGTTTTGGGTGCTTTGCCGACATGTTTTGGATTTGCGTTTTGCATCGTCTTGAAGATTATGCTTCTCGGCTTACGTTTTCTTTGTTTGTTTTGGCATATGTCGGCTTGAGAAGCCTTTTGGTCAGGATGTATTTTGTGTTCCATTTTGTTGTATCTAAAATTGTAAGACTTGTAAAGATGTTTGATGTATGGCATTCCATTGGACTTATGCACGGCTCTCATGGACAACTCGGTTTATATGTATATTTTGCTTCCGCTCTTGTAAGCCCCATATTTCATACTCTGATTGTGTGTGATTTTTGTAAGACGGCCTTCGGTAACCTCGGGTTAATGGCCATCACGGCACCAAACTACTAGGGGCGGTTTGGGGGCGTGACAGAATGGGCGTGACAGATTTCCTCACCTTTGGCCTTTACAAAAAGTTGTTGATCGTCGAGGGCTATCTTTTGATCCGAAAAGTTCGTGGTTTGGAGCACTTTCGTTTTCTTCACCTTCTTGGTTGGGAGTCATTCTCTGAGGTAGGGATAACCTACTCCTTACTATGAGCTTTGTCTTTAAATTTTAGTATTTTGAGATGTTGGGTTGGTTTGGTAATTTGGTGAAAGTTTGGGGCTTTTGTGTAAATTTACAAAAGTTGGGGTTTTAGCTATATAAAGCCTAGATGCATGTTCGGCATGGAAAAAGTGAAATTAATGTTAAAACATTAATGAAAATGGAACCTAAGGGTTGTAATGTTAATTATGGAAAATGCCCTAATTACATTGATTGATTAATTTGTATAATTAATTGTTGGGAATGAGGAATTGAATTGAGAATGTGGAAATTGGAAAGGGAAGGGGTTAAAGGGTGTAGTTGGATTATTTATCACTCACCTAGTTGAAATGTTGATTATATATCCATTGTTGCATTTATTTTCTGTATAGAAATAACTGCTTTGGGCTATCGGTGGAGGATAGTCGTGATTGTTGTAGACAATGCATGATGATTAGGCAAACGGAAACTAATCACTAGAATGAGTCATTGAGTATGATGATTGAAAGAACACGTTAAATTTATGTGTTGTGTGATGATGTGTATAATTATTGTTTATATGCATTGTGTTGTGTTGGAGGAGATAGGGGATGTACTCCGCAGTTTAGGGGAAGATAGGGGATGGACCTCTAAACCGGATGTGTTGGGAGGAGATAGGGGATGGACTCCGTAGATAGAGCTCATATGCTTATCTAGTGATGTATTGACAGAGCTCATATGCTTGTCATTGGAAGTGTGATAGTGCTCATATGCATATCTGTGGAAGTGGTGATATAGCTTGTATGCTTATCTGTTAGTGTGTGATATAGCTAGCATGCTTATCTATTACGAAATGGGAAGTGTTTGATATGAGTTACTATCTCATATGAGTTGTTTGGCCAGGTTCTGAGCCATGGTCATAAATTGAGAATTGAAAAGAAATGGAAAATGGACTGTAATATGGACTTGTATGTCATGAAATCGTAAAGTGTGATAAGGGAAAGTATCTGTGTTGAACATCTATCAACTGCTAATCTTTTAGTCATTGTTCATATTTGGTTTAGTATGTTTCTACTGGGCTGTTGCCCCCCCTATATGGGAATATCATTTTCAGGTACAGGTAGCATGCCACCTCCGAGGACATAGCTCGGGAGGCTAGAGGCGGACACACTTTTGTTGTCATATTTCTTTTGATGTATTACATGTATATCCAAGCCAAGGGCTTAATGTGAAAATGAGTTAGTACTCTTTTGTTGTAACCAAGTGTTAACTTGGAAAGCTGTAAGCCTTTAGGGCATTTGCTTTTGTCGTTAACATGTAATACTTTTTGTAATGAAACTCTGATGAATAGAAGAATGTGGAACTTTTATATATCAATGCATGTCTATATTGATGGGTTAATGTTATTTTTTTGAGGGCGTTACAACTTGGTATCAGAGCGTACCGGGTTTGAATACTTTGGGTACGTGGGAAGTGATTAGGATCACAATGGGTTTGTCTCGCTTGATAGAGACTTAGATGTAGTGTCATATGCTATGTGCTTAATTGATAACATGCTTATGTGACTATGTGGGTATGGAATGTAGTTTCTAGGATGTTGATTGGATCCTTGGGTTTCTGGGAGTCTTGTTGGAAAAGCACTTGATCAATGCTGTTTCTAACCGGAACTCTAGTAACGCCTCGGGATTATCATTATCCGGAAATGAAATTCGTAAGTGCTTATGTGTTTATGTGCTTACGTGGAGTGAATTACTGTTGTCCATGCACTAGGACGTGAGTGTTTAGTTTTGGCACATTTGTGAATGTGCTAACGTTCTGTACTACCTTTATTAGGATGTCAGGACGAGGAAGAGGTGCTTGGCGTGGTAGACCTGCGAGGCAGGAAGTACCTTTACCGGATGAGATTCCGGCAGTGCAGGAGGGAGTTGGTCAGGCCAACGTGGCCGAACCAGCAGGCCAGCAGGCTATGAGTGCCTTGGCACGAGAGATAGCAGGGGCTTTGGGTATTCTCAGAGCAGGAAATCAAGCAGCTGAGGCAGGGCCTTCTTTCTTGAAGAGGGAGTTCTTCCGGTCTAACCCGGACGAGTTTGTTGGGGATCCAAAGGAACCACTGAAGGCTGACGAGTGGTTGGAACAGATGAGTAAGACGTTTGAGATGCTTGGTATCGAGGACGGGGCACTGAAAGTGACCTTGGCATCCTTCCAGCTGAAGGGAGATGCGGGTCAATGGTGGAAGTACGAGAAGGCTCGTGTTGGTGGTACATGGGAGGCGTTTGTGAATGCTTTCCAGGAGAGGTTCCTATCTGCAGTTGCTAAGGAGAAGCTGAGGGATCAGTTTAGCCGGCTTAATCAGCAGGGTATGTCTGTGGCAAAGTTTGAGGCCACTTTCACTAGTTTGTCCAGGTTTGCACCTGAGTTGGTGGCGTCCGAAGAACGCCGTTGCTATGAATTTAAGCGGAAGTTGAGGCGGGGCCTCAAGTTGAGGGTTGGTGGGTCTTACATCCGAAAGTATAGACACCTAGTGGATGCTGCAGCTCACATGGAGCTCATGATGTAGGAGGAGGATGAGGGACAGAGAGGCTCCAAGAGGAGCCAAGAAGGCCAGGGTGATGGCAGGAGGCAGAGGGGTTCTAACCCTCAGCAGTCGCAGGGTGGTGTTGCTAGATCGACCTTTCCAGTGCCGAGTGCAGGCTCCGAGAGAGGTAGTCAGGGGGATTTTACCTGTTACAAGTGTGGCCAGCTGGGTCACAAAGTTTCGGTTTGCCCGCAGAAGGGAGGGGGTCAGCGAGCTGCTTCTTCTTCAGCTAGACCTCAGGGCCAGAGTCAGGGCAGGGGCCAGCCTTTGTCTTGTTATCAGTGTGGTCAGCCTGGGCACCTGAAGACGTATTGCCCATAGTTGGGTGCCACATCAGGAGCGTCTGGTTCTAGGCAAACGCAGAGTTATCAGCCAGCTCAGTCTGCGCAGGCCTCGAGGGCCAATCCGGGAGCTTCGTCATCTCAGACTGTGCAGCAGTCTTTTGCTCCGAGGGGTGAGCAGGTAGATCAGGGGCCTACAGGGCGCGTGTATGCTGTTACCGCGCAGGATTTAGTACCGGCTCCATCAGTAGTGAGAGGTACTTTTCTGTTTTGCAACTTGGTTGCCAGTGTGTTGATTGACACGGGTGCATCTCATTCTTTTGTATCTACTGCATTTGCATCTGTTTTGGAGTTGGAGTTAGCACAGTTAGCATCTCCTATTTGTGTAGTGTCACCTCTTGAGGGTGAACTGATCTTGAAACAAGGTGTTAGAGGTTGTGATATAGAGGTCGCCGACCATAGGCTTCCTTTTCCGTTTGTTGTCATGCCAATGAAGGGCTTTGATGTTATTTTGGGTATGGACTGGCTATCGTCATACCGGGCTGTTATTGATTGCTACCGCCAGAGGGTCACAGTTTGTACCTTGAGCGGGGAGTGTTTCCATTTCTTGGGGGATCGGGTTGGTAGTGTGTTGCCACCGATGTATGATCCGCGAGGGCGGAGTGAGCTTAGTGGTCTACTTGCTATCTTTGAGAGTGGTGAGTGTGATGAGACCCAGATTGTATTGCCGAGGGTGGTTTGTGAGTATTCGGATGTCTTTCCCGAGGACTTTGTTAGTTTGCCACCTCACCGAGAGATAGAGTTCTCTATTGATTTAGTGCCCGGCACGGTGTCGATTTCTATGGCACCTTATCGTTTTGCCCCAGCCGAGTTGAGTGAGTTGAAGACTCAGCTTCAGGAGTTGTTAGATAAGGGTTTTGTTCGCCCTAGTGTTTCGCCATGGGGAGCACCGGCTCTCTTTGCTAAAAAGAAAGATGGTGCCTTGAGATTGTGTATCGATTACCGAAAGTTGAATCGGGCTACGGTCAAGAATAAGTACCCTATGCCCCGTATAGATGATTTGTTTGACCAGTTGAGGGGTTCCCGTTGTTTCTCTAAGATAGACTTGAGATCGGGTTACCACCAGTTGAGGGTCAGGGAGGAGGATATTCCTAAGATGGCATTCCGTACGCGGTATGGCCATTATGAGTTTCTGGTGATGCCATTCGGGCTTACCAATGCACCGGCAGTCTTTATGGACTTGATGAACCGGATCTTTCGGGAATTCTTGGATCTATTTGTAGTCGTTTTCGTGGACGACATCCTTATCTATTCGTCTTCTGAGGAGGAGCACGAGGAACACTTGAGAGTGGTGCTTGAGTTGCTTAGAGCCCATAGGCTGTATGCCAAGTTTGGAAAGTGTGAGTTCTGGCTGGGAGAGGTGAAATTCTTAGGCCATGTGGTATCCAGGGAAGGGGTGTCTGTTGATACATCCAAGGTTGAGGCAGTGCAAGATTGGGCACAGCCTAAGAGTGTGTTTGAGATCCGCAGTTTTCTGGGATTAGCTGGGTATTACCGTCAGTTTGTGAAAGATTTCTCCAGGCTAGCTTCGCCTTTGACTAGATTGACGCGGAAAGGGGTCAAGTTTGTGTGGAGTGAGACTTGTGAAAATTCGTTCCAAGAGCTGAAGGTTAGATTGACCACCGCTCCGGTTTTGATTATTCCGGAGAGTGGGTTGGGTTATGCGGTTTATTGTGATGCCTCGCGAGAGGGTTTGGGTTGTGTGTTGATGCAAGAGGGGAAATTGGTAGCTTATGGCTCACGTCAGTTGAAAATTCACGAGAAGAATTACCCTACACACGACCTAGAGTTAGCAGCAGTGATCTTTGCCTTGAAGATTTGGAGGCACTACCTTTATGGTGAGAAGTTCGAGGTGTTCTCGGACCACAAGAGTTTGAAGTATCTGTTTACACAGAGAGACTTGAATTTGAGGCAGAGGAGATGGATGGAGTTCATTGAGGATTACGACTTCGAGTTGCACTATCACCCGGGAAAGGCCAATGTTGTGGCCGATGCCCTTAGTAGGAAATCCATTAGTGATGTAGCTTGTATTGCCATCCGAGAATGGGAGATGTTGGGAGCACTTGGCGAGTTTGATTTGCTACTGGGCGAATCTGTTGAGGCTGCGGCCTTGTTTTCCGTTGTCGCGCAGCCTACACTTGTGACTAGAGTGTTAGAGGCACAGAGAGGTGACCTTGAGGTAGAATCCCTCCGAGAGAAGATCTCAGGTGGGGAGGTTGAGAAGGGTTTGACGGTGTATCCCGACCAGAGTGTGAGATACCGAGACCGTTTGTTTGTGCCGGAGTCTGGCCGAGAGGAGGTACTCCGAGAGTTCCATCATTCACGCCTTGCGGTGCATCCGGGAGGCATTAAGATGTACCGGGATTTGGGTCGCCAGTTTTGGTGGCGGGGAGTGAAGAGAGATGTGGCTGTTTTCGTATCGAAGTGCCTTACTTGCCAGCAAGTGAAGGCCGAACATCAGAGGCCAGCGGGTTTGTTGCAACCCTTGCCTATTGCCGAGTGGAAGTGGGAGCATGTCACTATGGACTTCGTTGTAGGTCTTCCGAGGACTCAGCGGGGTAGTGATGCCATTTGGGTGGTTGTAGACCGGTTGACTAAGTCGGCGCACTTCATTCCTATGCGCGTGAGAGATTCGGTAGATCATCTTGCCGACTTGTATGTTCGGGACATAGTGAGACTGCACGGAGTCCCAGTGACGATCGTCTCAGATAGAGATCCTCGTTTTACTGCTAGGTTGTGGCAGAGTTTGCAAAGTGCCTTGGGTACTAAGTTGACCTTTAGTACGGCTTATCATCCTCAGACTGACGGGCAGTCCGAGCGTACTATTCAGGTCCTTGAGGATATGCTTCGGGGTTGTGTCCTTGACTTTAGTGGGACGTGGGAGAGGTACTTACCATTGGTGGAATTTGCCTACAACAACAGTTTTCAGTCTAGTATCGGTATGGCACCGTTTGAGGCCTTGTATGGCCGACCGTGTAGGTCTCCGGTTTGTTGGGCCGAGGTGGGTGATGCACCTTTGTTGGGTCCGGAGTTGGTTAGAGAGACGACGGAGAAAGTTGAGCTTATCCGTAGGAGGCTTGTTACAGCCCAGAGTCGCCAAAAGAGTTATGCCGACCGTAGGAGGAGACCTTTGGCGTTTGAGATAGGTGATCATGTCTTTCTGAAAATATCACCTAGGCGAGGTTTGATGAGGTTTGGGAAGAGTGGGAAGTTATCCCCTCGGTTTATTGGGCCTTTTGAGATCCTTGAGAGGATTGGCGAGGTTGCTTATCGTTTAGCCTTACCGCCGCAGTTGTCCGGAGTGCATGACATGTTTCATGTGAGTATGCTTCAGAAGTATGAGCCGGATCCATCGCATGTGTTAGATTGGACCGACTTAGAGGTAGATGAGGATGCCTCGTATGAGGAGAGACCGGTACGGGTCTTGGATAGGCGGGATCAAGTCCTGCGTGGCAAGACCATCCCTTTGGTAAAGGTTTTGTGGAAACATCACGGAGTGGAGGAAGCCACTTGGGAACGTGAGTTGGAAGTCCGCGAGAAATATCCGGACTTGTTTATTGATGAGTAATCTTGTATTTAGATTTTGTAATATTGTTGGACTTAAGAGCTTTATATATGTCTTAAGTTGTAAAACATTGGTAATGTTTTGGTTTAATGGAAGCATGTTGCAGAACTTACCCTGAAATGGGAGTTGATTATGATATTGCATATGTTGGCTATATTGTAGAATTGGAGTTGTATCATGTATATTGATTATGATATGAACTGTGAACCATGTATGTTGGAAATGGTTGAAAGTGGAAGAGAATTGCTTATTGATAATGCACTTGTGGTATATGTTGTGAAATGCCTCTTGAAAAGAGATGGAATTGACCGATAATGGGTCGAAATGTTTAAATATCATGTCGTAATATTGTTGGACATGGAGAAAACCTATTTTTGAACTTGTGTTTAATTTCGGGGACGAAATTCTTTAAGGGGGGGAGGTTATAGCGATCCCGGTTTCCCTTTTCTTTAATTGTTGTATCCGGACTTAGGTTCCGTGGAGTTAGTTGTTGTGTGTGTGTTGTTTACATCCTCTATTCCTTGTGTTCGAGTCTTGGGTTGTGTTGGGCAAGTTTGAAACAGGTTGGTTGAACTTGGAAACCAAGAGTAGTTACCCAGATTTTGGCCTTCACACTCGAGCGGGGATTTTGACGCTCGAGCGGGCCCTTCGTTGTTGTCTGTCCACTCGAGCGGGGTTTTCGACGCTCGAGTGTAGTTTTCCATCTTCCAGTATCTCCTCTGCAGTGTTGTACGCTCGAGCGGGAGTTTTGACGCTCGAGCGGGATGTTGTGTGTGACGCTCGAGCGGGAGAGTTGACGCTCGAGCGGAGACCTAGTTCTGTAAAAGTTCTGGGAGTGTGTATCCGCCGCTCGAGCGGGATTGTTGACGCTCGAGCGGGAGTCTGTAAGTGACGCTCGAGCGGGGTGACTGGGTTAAAGCTCCGTGTTTTGACTTTTCAAATCACTTTTTCCACTTCTCTTCTCTCTCTTACTTTTCCAAAAACACCATTGTTGAGCTTCTCACTCTAGAGCTCTACCTTCTCTCTAGGTATTGATCTAGTAGGAGTGATTTCCTCACCTTTGGCCTTTACAAAAAGTTGTTGATCGTCGAGGGCTATCTTTTGATCCGAAAAGTTCGTGGTTTGGAGCACTTTCGTTTTCTTCACCTTCTTGGTTGGGAGTCATTCTCTGAGGTAGGGATAACCTACTCCTTACTATGAGCTTTGTCTTTAAATTTTAGTATTTTGAGATGTTGGGTTGGTTTGGTAATTTGGTGAAAGTTTGGGGCTTTTGTGTAAATTTACAAAAGTTGGGGTTTTAGCTATATAAAGCCTAGATGCATGTTCGGCATGGAAAAAGTGAAATTAATGTTAAAACATTAATGAAAATGGAACCTAAGGGTTGTAATGTTAATTATGGAAAATGCCCTAATTACATTGATTGATTAATTTGTATAATTAATTGTTGGGAATGAGGAATTGAATTGAGAATGTGGAAATTGGAAAGGGAAGGGGTTAAAGGGTGTAGTTGGATTATTTATCACTCACCTAGTTGAAATGTTGATTATATATCCATTGTTGCATTTATTTTCTGTATAGAAATAACTGCTTTGGGCTATCGGTGGAGGATAGTCGTGATTGTTGTAGACAATGCATGATGATTAGGGAAACGGAAACTAATCACTAGAATGAGTCATTGAGTATGATGATTGAAAGAACACGTTAAATTTATGTGTTGTGTGATGATGTGTATAATTATTGTTTATATGCATTGTGTTGTGTTGGAGGAGATAGGGGATGTACTTCGCGGTTTAGGGGAAGATAGGGGATGGACCTCTAAACCGGATGTGTTGGGAGGAGATAGGGGATGGACTCCGTAGATAGAGCTCATATGCTTATCTAGTGATGTATTGACAGAGCTCATATGCTTGTCATTGGAAGTGTGATAGTGCTCATATGCATATCTGTGGAAGTGGTGATATAGCTTGTATGCTTATCTATTGGTATGTGATATAGCTAGTATGCTTATCTATTACGAAATGGAAAGTGTTTGATATGAGTTACTATCTCATATGAGTTGTTTGGCCAGGTTCTGAGCCATGGTCATAAATTGAGAATTGAAAAGAAATGGAAAATGGACTGTAATATGGACTTGTATGTCATGAAACCGTAAAGTGTGATAAGGGAAAGTATCTGTGTTGCCCATCTATCAACTGCTAATCTTTTAGTCATTGTTCATATTTGGTTTAGTATGTTTCTACTGGGCTGTGGCTCACCCTATATGGGAATATCATTTTCAGGTACAGGTAGCATGCCACCTCCGAGGACATAGCTCGGGAGGCTAGAGGCGGACACACTTTTGTGGTCATATTTCTTTTGATGTATTACATGTATATCCAAGCCAAGGGCTTAATGTGAAAATGAGTTAGTACTCTTTTGTTGTAACCAAGTGTTAACTTGGAAAGCTGTAAGCCTTTAGGGCATTTGCTTTTGTCGTTACCATGTAATACTTTTTGTAATGAAACTCTGATGAATAGAAGAATGTGGAACTTTTATATATCAATGCATGTCTATATTGATGGGTTAATGTTATTTTTTTGAGGGCGTTACAAAAAGGACGTTGAATAGAAAAATAACTTGAATAAAAATGGAAGCTGAATAAAAATAAAAATGGAAGTTCCATAAAATTAAAAATGGAAGTTCATTAAAGAAACCACTATACCTTAACGATCTATTTAGAAATTAAATAAAAAGGAAGATTAATAGAAAAGTAAATTCATTAAAAATGGAGGTTGAATAAAAATAAAAGTGAAAGTTTCATAAAATTAAAAATGGAAGTTCAATCCAGAAACCAGTATACCTTACGATCTATTTGGAAATTAAATAAAAAAGGAAGTTGAATAGAAAAGAAACTCGAACAAAAAAAGAAGTTGAATAGAAATAAAAAAGGAAGTTGCAGAAAATTAAAATTGGAAGTTCATTCAAGAAACCACTATACCTTATCGATCTATTTGGAAATTATTTAAAAAAGGAAGTTGAATAGAAAAATAACTTGAATAAAAATGGAAGTCGAATAAAAATAAAAATGGAGGTTGCAGAAAATTAAAATTGGAAGTTCATTCAAGAAACCACTATACCTTAACGATCTATTTGGAAATTAATTAAAAAAGAAAGTTGAATAGAAAAAAACTTGAATAAAAATGGAAGTCGAATAAAAATAAAAATGGAAGTTGCAGAAAATTAAAAATGGAAGTTCATTCAAGAAACCACTATACCTTAACGATCTATTTGGAAATTAAATAAAAAAGGAAGTTTAATAGAAAAGTAAATTGAATAAAAATGGAAGTTGAACAAAAATAAAAATGAAAGTTGCATAAAATTAAAAATGAAAGTTCAATCCAGAAACAACTATACCTTAACGATCTATTTGGAAATTAAGTAAAAAAGGAAGTTGAGTAGAAAAGAAACTGATTGGAAAAGGAAGTTAAATAAGAATAAAAATGGAAGTTGCAGAAAATTAAAAATGGTAGTTCATTCAAGAAACCACTATACCTTAACGATCTATTTGGAAATTAAATAAAAAAGGAAGTTGAATAGAGAAGAAACTTGAATAAAAAAAGAAGTTGAATAGAAATAAAAATGGAAGTTGCAGAAAATTAAAATTCGAAGTTCATTCAAGAAACCACTATACCTTAACGATCTATTTGGAAATTAATTTAAAAAGGATGTTGAATAGAAAAAAAACTTGAATAAAAATGGAAGTCGAATAAAAATAAAAATGAAAGTTGCAGAAAATTAAAAATGGAAGTTCAATCCAGAAACCACTATACCTTAACGATCTATTTGGAAATTACACAAAAAAGGAACTTGAGTAGAAAAGAAACTTGAATAAAAAAGGAAGTTAAATAAAAATAAAAATGGAAGTTGCAGAAAATTAAAAATGGAGGTTCATTCAAGAAACAACTATACCTTAACGATCTATTTGGAAGTTAAATAAAAAAGGAAGTTGAATAGAAAAATAACTTGAATAAAAATGGAAGCTGAATAAAAATAAAAATGGAAGTTCCATAAAATTAAAAATGGAAGTTCATTAAAGAAACCACTATACCTTTACGATCTATTTGGAAATTAAATAAAAAACGAAGATTAATAGAAAAGTAAATTGATTAAAAATGGAGGTTGAATAAAAATAAAAGTGAAAGTTTCATAAAATTAAAAATGGAAGTTCAATCCAGAAACTAGTATACCTTAACGATCTATTTGGAAATTAAATAAAAAAGGAAGTTGAATAGAAAAGAAACTTGAATAAAAAAAGAAGTTGAATAGAAATAAAACTGGAAGTTGCAGAAAATTAAAATTCGAAGTTCATTCAAGAAACCACTATACCTTAACGATCTATTTGGAAATTAAGTAAAAAAGGTTGTTGAATAGAAAAAAAAAACTTGAATAAAAATGGAAGTCGAATAAAAATAAAAATGGAAGTTGCAGAAAATTAAAAATGGAAGTTCATTCAAGAAACCACTATACCTTAACGATCTATTTGGAAATTAAATAAAAAAGGAAGTTTAATAGAAAAGTAAATTGAATAAAAATGGAAGTTGAACAAAAATAAAAATGAAAGTTGCATAAAATTAAAAATGAAAGTTCAATCCAGAAACAACTATACCTTAACGATCTATTTGGAAATTAAGTAAAAAAGGAAGTTGAGTAGAAAAGAAACTGATTGGAAAATGAAGTTAAATAAGAATAAAAATGGAAGTTGCAGAAAATTGAAAATGGTAGTTCATTGAAGAAACCACTATACCTTAACGATCTATTTGGAAATTAAATAAAAAAGGAAGTTGAATAGAAAAGAAACTTGAATAAAAAAAGAAGTTGAATAGAAATAAAAATGGAAGTTGCAGAAAATTAAAATTCGAAGTTCATTCAAGAAACCACTATACCTTAACGATCTATTTGGAAATTAATTAAAAAAGGATGTTGAATAGAAAAAAAACTTGAATAAAAATGGAAGTCGAATAAAAATAAAAATGAATGTTGCAGAAAATTAAAAATGCAAGTTCATTCAAGAAACCAATATACCTTAACGATCTATTTGGAAATTAAATAAAAATGGAAGTTTAATAGAAAAGTAAATTGAATAAAAATGGAAGTTGAACAAAAATAAAAATGAAAGTTGCATAAAATTAAAAATGAAAGTTCAATCCAGAAACCACTATACCTTAACGATCTATTTGGAAATTAAGTAAAAAAGGAAGTTGAGTAGAAAAGAAACTGATTGAAAAAGGAAGTTAAATAAGAATAAAAATGGAAGTTGCAGAAAATTGAAAATGGTAGTTCATTCAAGAAACCACTATACCTTAACGATCTATTTGGAAATGAAATAAAAAAAGAAGTAGAATAGAAAAAATAACTTGAATAAAAATGAAAGTCGAATAAAAATAATATTGGAATTTGCAGAAAATTAAAAATGGAAGTTCATTCAAGAAACCAATATACCTTAAGGATCTATTTGGAAATTAAATAAAAAAGGAAGTTTTATAGAAAAGTAAATTGAATAAAAATGGAAGTTGAATAAAAATAAAAATGGAAGTTGCGGAAAATTAAAAATGGAAGTTCAATCCAGAAACCACTATACCTTAATGATCTATTTGGAAATTACACAAAAAAGGAACTTGAGTAGAAAAGAAACTTGAATAAAAAAGGAAGTTAAATAAAAATAAAAATGGAAGTTGCAGAAAATTAAAAATGAAAGTTCAATCCAGAAACCACTATACCTTAACGATCTATTTGGAATATAGCGATCCCGGGTTTACCCTTGTTGTACAGTGATCCGAACATGTGTCCGTGGATGTTGGTAGTTGTTTATTATCTTGTTTGCATCCTCTTTACTTTGTATATTGAGTTATGGGATGTGTTGGGCAGGTTTGTTACAGGTTGGTTGTGTTTGGGAGCCTAGTGTTGCTGCCCAGATTTTTGGACCTTCGCTCGAGCGAGGAGTTGGTCGCTCAAGCGAGAGTGAGGTTCGTGTCTGGTGGGTCGAGCCAGGGTGGCTTCGCTCGAGCGAGTGTTGCGTCTGGTTCTGGACCTGAGAGTTGCCTTTCTTGGCTCGAGCGAGCTTCCTTCGCTCGAGCGGTCTGGGTTTTTCTTCGCTCGATCGAGAACTTCTTGGCTCGAGCGAGAGTTTCTGTGTCTGGTCGCTCGAGCGACAAAGGCTTCGCTCGAGCGAGCTTGTTTTATATCAGCGGACAGTAGCGATTTTGAACTTCAGTTTTTCACTTCTTTTTTTGATCAAACCCTAAATCCGAGACCCTCTCTCTCTAAACTTACATTCTCTCTAAGATTTGATCTCCCTAGAGTGTGAATCTAGCCTAGAGCCTTTGTTAAAAAGATAGAGGGCGTTGAGAGCTTTGTTTTAATCTGAAAAAGTTTGGATTTGGAGCACGTTGATCTTCGAGTCTTCATCTCCTTGTTGGCTTAAACTTTGAGGTAGGGATATCCTACTCCTCTCTATGGATTTTGTCTTTAAATTTTAGTATTTTGAGATGTTGGGGTTGATTTGGTAATTTGGTAAAAGTTTGGGGCTTTTGTGCAATTTTACAAAAGTTGGGGTTTTAATCATAATAAACCTAGATGCATGATTGGAGTAGAGAAATGGAATAAATGTTGAATCATTGATGAAAATGGGACCTAAGGGTTGAATTGGTAATTATGGATAACAACCTAATTACATTGTTTAATTAATTGGGATAATTAATTGTGAGGAATGAAGAAATGAAATGTTGATTGTATATCCATTGTGCATTTATTTTCTATATAGAAATAACTGCTTGGGGCTATCGGTGGAGGATAGTCGTGATTGTTGTAGACAATGCATGATGATTAGGCAAACTGAAACTAATCAATGGAATGTGTCATGGAACTTGACGGTTGATAGAATACATTAACTGTATGTATTGGGTGATTGTATATAGAACCAATGTGTTTATATACGTTATGTGTAGAGGAGGAGATAGGGGATGCACTCCGCGGTTTAGGGGAAGATAGGGGATGTACCTCTAAACCGGATAGTATTGGGAGAAGATAGGGGATGAACTCCGTAGACACAGCTCATATGCTTGTCTAGAGAAGTGAAGATAGAGCTTATATGCTTATCTTAGTAAAATGTGGATACAGCTTATATGCTTATCTGTGAATGTGGGATATTGTTGTTATACATATCTGTTGAGAATGTGGATATAGCTTTTATGCTTATCTGAATGTGAGATATAGTTTTTATACATATCTGTGGAAATGATGATAGAGCTAGCATGCTTATCAGTTGAAAAAGGAAAAATGAAAGGTAACTTAGACTCGTAAGTTGTATGACATAAATGTGTAATTTATGTGAATGTATCTGTGTTAGCCATCTATCAATTGCTAATCTTTTAGTCATTGTTCATGGTTGGTTTAGTGTATTTCTACTGGGCTGTGGCTCACCCTATATGGGAATATCATTTTCAGGTACAGGTAGCATGCCACCTCCAAGGACATAGCTGGGAGGCTAGAGGCGGGCATACTTTTGTCGCTTAACTTTTGATGTATTACATGTAACTTCAAGCCAAGGGCTTAATGTGTAAACGAGTTAGTACTCTTTTGTTGTAACCAAGTGTTAACTTGGAAAGCTGTAAGCCCGTAGGGCATTTTGTTTTGATGTTAACATGTAATACTTATGTAATGGAACACTAATGAATAAAGGAATGTGGTTAGTTTATATGTAAATGCATGTCTTATCTGATGGGTTTAATGTTGTTATTTTGAGGGCGTTACAACTTGGTATCAGAGCGTACCGGGTTCGAATACTTTGGGTACGTGGGAAGTGATTAGTATCACAATGGGTTTGTCTCGCTTGGTAGAGACTTAGATGTAGTATCATATGCTATGTGCTTAATTGATAACATGCTTATGTGATTATGTGGGTATGGGATTTAATTTCTAGGATGTTGATTGGATCCTTGAGTTTCTGGGAGTCTTGTTGGAAAAGCACTTGATCAATGCTGTTTCTAACCGGAACTCTAGTAACGTCTCGGGACTATCATTATCCGGAAATGAAATTCGTAAGTACTTATGTGTTTATGTGCTTATGTGGAATGAATTACAGTTGTCCATGCATTAGGACGTGAGTGTTTAGTTTCGGCACATTTATGAATGTGCTAATGTTCTGTGTTACCTTTATTAGGATGTCAGGACGAGGAAGAGGTGCTAGGCGTGGTAGACCTGCGAGGCAGGAAGTACCGTTACCGGGTGAGATTCCGGCAGTACAGGAGGGGGTTGGTCAGGCCAATGTGGCCGAGCCAATGGGTCAGCAGGCTATGGGTGCCTTGGCCAGAGAGATAGCAGGAGCTTTGGGTATTCTTAGAGCTGGGAATCAGGCCGCTGAGGCAGGGCCTTCTTTCTTGAAGAGGGAGTTCTTCCGGTCTAATCCGGATGAGTTTGTCGGGGATCCGAAGGAGCCACTGAAGGCTGATGAGTGGCTAGAGCAAATGAGTAAGACGTTCGAGATGCTTGGCATCGAGGACGGAGCACTGAAAGTGACCTTGGCATCCTTCCAGCTGAAAGGAGATGCGGGTCAATGGTGGAAGTACGAGAAGGCTCGTGTTGGTGGTACTTGGGAGGCGTTTATAAATGCTTTTCAGGAGAGGTTTTTGTCTGCAGCAGCTAGGGAGAAGCTGAGGGATCAGTTTAGCCGGCTTAATCAGCAGGGCTTGTCAGTGGCCGAGTTTGAGGCTACTTTTACCAGTCTGTCCAGGTTTGCACCGGAACTGGTGGCGTCTGAGGAACGCCGTTGCTATGAGTTTGAGCGGAAGTTGAGGCGGGGCCTCAAGTTGAGAGTTGGTGGGTCTTACATCCGAGAGTATAGACACCTGGTAGATGCTGCAGCTCATATGGAGCTCATGATGCAGGAGGAGGATGAGGGGCAGAGAGGCTCCAGGAGGAGCCAAGATGGCCAGGGTGATGGCAAGAGGCAGAGGGGTTCTAACCCTTAGCAGTCGCAGGGTGGTGTTGCTAGATCGACCTTCCCAGTGCCGAGTGCAGGCTCCGGGAGAGGTGGTCAGGGGGAATTCACCTGTTACAAGTGTGGCCAGCTGGGTCACAAGGTTTCTGTTTGCCCACAGAAGGGTAGGGGTCAGAGAGCTGCTTCTTCTTCAGCTAGATCACAAAGTCAGAGTTTGGGCAGGGGGCAGCCCTTGTCTTGTTATCAGTGTGGACAGCCTGGGCACCTAAAAAGGTTTTGCCCGCAGTGGAGTGCCACTTCGGGAGCGTCTGGTTCTAGGCAGAGGCAGGGTTTTCAGCCAGCTCAGTCTGTGCAGGCCTCGAGGGCCAATCCGGGAGCTTCGTCATCCCAGTCTGTGCAGCAGTCTTTTGCTCCGAGAGGTGAGCAGGTAGACCAGGGGCCTACGGGGCGCGTGTATGCTGTTACCGCGCAGGATTTAGTACCGGCTCCATCAGTAGTGAGAGGTACTTTTCTGTTTTGCAACTCGGTTGCTAGTGTGTTGATAGACACGGGTGCATCTCATTCTTTTGTATCTGCTGCATTTGCATCTGTTTTGGAATTGGAGTTAGCACAATTAGCATCTCCTATTTGTGTGGTATCGCCTTTGGGTGGTGAGTTGATTCTGAAACAGGGTGTTAGAGGATGTGATATAGAGGTCGCCGACTATAGGCTTCCTTTTCCGTTTGTTGTCATGCCCATAAAGGGTTTTGATGTTATTTTGGGTATGGACTGGCTATCGTCATACCGGGCTGTTATTGATTGCTACCGCTAGAGGGTCACGTTATGTACCTTGAGCGGGGAGTGGTTCCATTTCTTGGGAGACCGGGTTGGTAGTGTTTTGCCACCGGGGTATGATTCGCGAGGGCGAAGTGAGCTTAGTGGTCTACTTGCTAGCTTTGAGAGTGGTGAGAGTGGTGAGACCCAGGTTATATTGCCGAGGGTGGTTTGTGAGTATTCGGATGTCTTTCCCGAAGATCTTGTTAGTTTGCCACCTCACCGAGAGATAGAGTTCTCTATTGATTTAGTGCCGGGTACGGCGCCGATTTCTATGGCACCTTACCGTTTTGCTCCAGCAGAGTTGGTTGAGTTGAAAGTTCAGCTCCAGGAATTGCTAGATAAGGGTTTTGTTCGCCCTAGTGTTTCACCGTGGGGAGCACCGGCCCTCTTTGTTAAAAAGAAAGATGGTGCCTTGAGATTGTGTATTGACTACCGGAAGTTGAATCGGGCTACGGTTAAGAATAAGTATCCTATGCCCCATATAGATGATTTGTTTGACCAGTTGAAGGGTTCCCGTTGTTTCTCTAAGATAGACTTGAGATCGGGTTACCACCAGTTGAGGGTCAGGGAAGAAGATATTCCGAAGACGGCATTCCGTACGCAATATGGCCATTATGAGTTTCTGGTGATGCCATTCGGCAGTCTTTATGGACTTGATGAACCGGGTTTTCCGGGAGTTCTTAGACCGATTTGTGGTCGTCTTTGTGGACGAGATCCTTATCTATTCGCCTTCTGAGGAGGAGCACGAGGCACACTTGAGAGTGGTGCTTGAGTTGCTTAGAGCCCATAGGCTGTATGCCAAGTTTGGAAAGTGTGAGTTCTGGCTGAGGGAAGTCAAATTCTTAGGCCACGTGGTATCCGGGGAAGGGGTGTCTGTTGATACATCCAAGGTTGAGGCAGTGCAAGACTGGGCACAGCCTAAGAGTGTGTTTGAGATCCGCAGTTTTCTGGGATTAGCTGGGTATTACCGTCGGTTTGTGAAAGATTTCTCCAGGTTAGCGTCACCGTTGACTAGACTGACTCGGAAGGGAGTCAAGTTTGTGTGGAGTGAGACTTGTGAAAAGTCATTCCAAGATCTGAAAGTTAGATTGACCACCGCTCCGGTGTTGATTATTCCGGAGAGAGGGTTGGGTTATGCGGTTTATTGTGATGCCTCACGAGAGGGTTTGGGTTGTGTGTTGATGCAAGAGGGGAAAGTGGTAGCTTATGGCTCACGTCAGTTGAAAATACACGAGAAGAATTACCCCACTCACGACCTAGAGTTAGCAGCAGTGATCTTTGCCTTGAAAATCTGGAGGCACTACCTTTATGGTGAGAGGTTCGAGGTATTCTCGGATCATAAGAGTTTGAAGTATCTGTTTACACAGAGAGACTTGAATTTGAGACAGAGGAGGTGGATGGAGTTCATCGAGGATTATGATTTTGAGTTGCACTATCATCCGGGAAAGGGCAATGTTGTGGCCGATGCCCTTAGTAGGAAGACCATTGGTGATGTAGCTTGTATAGCCATCCGGGAATGGGAGATGTTGGGAGCACTTGGCGAGTTTGATTTGCTACTGCTCGAATCTGTTGAGGCTGCGGCCTTGTTTTCTGTTGTTGCACAGCCTACACTTGTGACTAGAGTGTTAGAGGCACAGAGAGGTGACCTTGAGGTAGAATCCCTCCGAGAGAAGATCTCCAGTGGGAAAGTTGAAAAGGGTTTGACGGTGTATCCCGACCTGAGTGTGAGATACCGAGACCGTTTGTTTGTACCGGAGTTTTGCCGAGAGGAAGTACTCCGAGAGTTTCACCATTCGCGCCTTGCGGTGCATCCGGGAGGTACTAAGATGTATCAGGATTTGGGTCGCCAGTTTTGGTGGCAGGGTATGAAGAGAGATGTGGCTGTTTTCGTATCGAAGTGCCTTACTTGCCAGCAAGTGAAGGCCGAACATCAGGGGCCAGCGGGTTTGTTGCAACCCTTGCCTATTGCAGAGTGGAAGTGGGAGCATGTCACTATGGACTTCGTTGTAGGTCTTCCGAGGACTCAGCGGGGTAGTGATGCTATTTGGGTGGTTGTAGACCGGTTGACTAAGTCGGCGCACTTTATTCCTATGCGCGTAAGAGATTCGGTAGATCATCTTGCCGATTTGTATATTCGGGACGTAGTGAGATTGCACGGGGTCCCAGTGACGATCGTCTCAGATAGAGATCCTCGTTTTACTGCTAGGTTGTGGCAGAGTTTGCAGAGTGCCTTGGGCACTAAGTTGACCTTTAGTACGGCTTATCATCCTCAGACTGACGGGCAGTCCGAGCGTACTATCCAGATCCTCGAGGATATGCTTCGGGGTTGTGTCCTGGACTTTAGCGGGACGTGGGAGAGGCACTTGCCCTTGGTAGAGTTTGCCTATAACAACAGTTTTCAGTCTAGCATCGGTATGGCACCGTTTGAGGCCTTGTATGGCCGACCGTGTAGGTCTCCAGTTTGTTGGGCCGAGGTGGGTGATGCACCTTTGTTGGGTCCGGAGTTGGTTAGGGAGACAACGGAGAAAGTTGAGCTTATCCGTAGGAGGCTTGTTACAGCCCAGAGTCGACAAAAGAGTTATGCCGACCGTAGGAGGAGACCTTTGGCGTTTGAGGTAGGTGATCATGTCTTTCTAAAGATATCACCTAGGCGAGGTTTGATGAGGTTTGGGAAGAGTGGGAAGCTATCCCCTCGGTTTATTGGTCCTTTTGAGATCCTTGAGAGGATTGGTGAGGTTGCTTATCGATTAGCCTTACCACCGCAGTTGTCCGGAGTGCATGACGTGTTTCATGTGAGTATGCTTCGGAAGTATGAGCCAGATCCATCACATGTGTTGGATTGGACTGATTTAGAGGTAGATGAGGATGCCTCGTATGAGGAGAGACCGGTTCGGGTCTTGGATAGGCGGGATCAGGTCCTGCGTGGCAAGACCATTCCTTTGGTGAAAGTCTTGTGGAAACATCACGGAGTGGGGGAAGCCACTTCGGAACGTGAGTTAGGAGTCCGTGAGAAATATCCGGACTTGTTTATTGATATGTAATCTTGTATTTAAATTTTTCATTATTGTTGAACTTAAGAGCTTTTATATATGTCTTAAGTTGTGAAACATTGAAAATGTTTTGGTTTATTGGAAATATGTTTTGGAACTTGCCTCATATGGAAGTTGAATGTGACACTATATGTGTTGAATATATTGTTGAAATTGGAAAGATAGTGCATAATGTTGATGCATGTTGAAAACACATAGTTGTTTACATATTGTGATATGTCTCTTGTTAAAGGGATGGGATGACCGGTAATGGGTCGAATTGTTGAATGTTAAATTGTAACATTGTCTAAAATGAAGGAAAACCTGTTTTTTTGAAAACTTGTGCTTAATTTCGGGGACGAAATTCTTTAAGGGGGGGAGGTTATAGCGATCCCGGGTTTACCCTTGTTGTACAGTGATCCGGACATGTGTCCGTGGATGTTGGTAGTTGTTTATTATCTTGTTTGCATCCTCTTTACTTTGTATATTGAGTTATGGGATGTGTTGGGCAGGTTTGTTACAGGTTGGTTGTGTTTGGGAGCGTAGTGTTGCTGCCCAGATTTTTGGACCTTCGCTCGAGCGAGGAGTTGGTCGCTCGAGCGAGAGTGAGGTTCGTGTCTGGTGGGTCGAGCCAGGGTGGCTTCGCTCGAGCGAGTGTTGCGTCTGGTTCTGGACCTGAGAGTTGCCTTTCTTGGCTCGAGCGAGCTTCCTTCGCTCGAGCGGTCTGGGTTTTTCTTCGCTCGATCGAGAACTTCTTGGCTCGAGCGTGAGTTTCTGTGTCTGGTCGCTCGAGCGACAAAGGCTTCGCTCGAGCGAGCGTGTTTTATATCAGCGGACAGTAGCGATTTTGAACTTCAGTTTTTCACTTCTTTTTTTGATCAAACCCTAAATCCGAGACCCTCTCTCTCTAAACTTACATTCTCTCTAAGATTTGATCTCCCTAGAGTGTGAATCTAGCCTAGAGCCTTTGTTAAAAAGATAGAGGGCGTTGAGAGCTTTGTTTTAGTCTGAAAAAGTTTGGATTTGGAGCACGTTGATCTTCGAGTCTTCATCTCCTTTTTGGCTTAAACTTCGAGGTAGGGATATCCTACTCCTCTCTATGGATTTTGTCTTTAAATTTTAGTATTTTGAGATGTTGGGGTTGATTTGGTAATTTGGTAAAAGTTTGGGGCTTTTGTGCAATTTTACAAAAGTTAGGGTTTTAATCATAATAAACCTAGATGCATGATTGGAGTAGAGAAATGGAATAAATGTTGAATCATTGATGAAAATGGGACCTAAGGGTTGAATTGGTAATTATGGATAACAACCTAATTACATTGTTTAATTAATTGGGATAATTAATTGTGAGGAATGAGGAAATGAAATGTTGATTGTATATCCATTGTGCATTTATTTTCTGTATAGAAATAACTGCTTGGGGCTATCGGTGGAGGATAGTCGTGATTGTTGTAGACAATGCATGATGATTAGGCAAACTGAAACTAATCAATGGAATGTGTCATGGAACTTGACGGTTGATAGAATACATTAACTGTATGTATTGGGTGATTGTATATAGAACCAATGTGTTTATATACGTTATGTGTAGAGGAGGAGATAGGGGATGTACTCCGCGGTTTAGGGGAAGATAGGGGATGTACCTCTAAACCGGATAGTATTGGGAGAAGATAGGGGATGAACTCCGTAGACACAGCTCATATGCTTGTCTAGAGAAGTGAAGATAGAGCTTATATGCTTATCTTAGTAAAATGTGGATACAGCTTATATGCTTATCTGTGAATGTGGGATATTGTTGTTATACATATCTGTTGAGAATGTGGATATAGCTTTTATGCTTATCTGAATGTGAGATATAGTTTTTATACATATCTGTGGAAATGATGATAGAGCTAGCATGCTTATCTGTTGAAAAAGGGAAAATGAAAGGTAACTTAGATTCGTAAGTTGTATGACATAAATGTGTAATTTATGTGAATGTATCTGTGTTAGCCATCTATCAATTGCTAATCTTTTAGTCATTGTTCATGGTTGGTTTAGTGTATTTCTACTGGGCTGTGGCTCACCCTATATGGAAATATCATTTTCAGGTACAGGTAGCATGCCACCTCCAAGGACATAGCTGGGAGGCTAGAGGCGGGCATACTTTTGTCGCTTAACTTTTGATGTATTACATGTAACTTCAAGCCAAGGGCTTAATGTGTAAACGAGTTAGTACTCTTTTGTTGTAACCAAGTGTTAACTTGGAAAGCTGTAAGCCCGTAGGGCATTTTGTTTTGATGTTAACATGTAATACTTATGTAATGGAACACTAATGAATAAAGGAATGTGGTTAGTTTATATGTAAATGCATGTCTTATCTGATGGGTTAAATGTTGTTATTTTGAGGGCGTTACATGGTAATTAAATAAAAAAGGAAGTTGAGTAGAAAACAAACTGATTGAAAAAGGAAGTTAAATAAGAATAAAAATGGAAGTTGCAGAAAATTGAAAATGGTAGTTCATTCAAGAAACCACTATACCTTAACGATCTATTTGGAAATGAAATAAAAAAAGAAGTTGAATAGAAAAATAACTTGAATACAAATGGAAGTCGAACAAAAATAAAAATGGAAGTTGCAGAAAATTAAAAATGAAAGTTCATTCAAGAAACCAATATACCTTAAGGATCTATTTGGAAATTAAATAAAAAAGGAAGTTTTATAGAAAAGTAAATTGAATAAAAATGGAAGTTGAATAAAAATAAAAATGGAAGTTGCAGAGAATTAAAAATGGAAGTTCAATCTAGAAACCACTATACCTTAACGATCTATTTGGAAATTACACAAAAAAGGAACTTGAGTAGAAAAGAAACTTGAATAAAAAAGGAAGTTAAATAAAAATAAAAATAGAAGTTGCAGAAAATTAAAAATGGAGGTTCATTCAAAAAACAACTATACCTTAACGATCTATTTGGAAGTTAAATAAAAAAGGAAGTTGAATAGAAAAATAACATTAAAAAAAATGGAAGCTGAATAAAAATAAAAATGGAAGTTCCATAAAATTAAAAATGGAAGTTCATTAAAGAAACCACTATACCTTTACGATCTATTTGGAAATTAAATAAAAAAGGAAGATTAATAGAAAAGTAAATTGATTAAAAATGGAGGTTGAATAAAAATAAAAGTGAAAGTTTCATAAAATTAAAAATGGAAGTTCAATCCAGAAACCAGTATACCTTAACGATCTATTTGGAAATTAAATAAAAAAGGAAGTTGAATAGGAAAGAAAGTTGAACAAAAAAAGAAGCTGAATAGAAATAAAAATGGAAGTTGCAGAAAATTAAAATTGGAAGTTCATTCAAGAAACAACTATACCTTAACGATCTATTTGGAAATTAATTAAAAAAGGAAGTTGAATAGAAAAATAACTTGAATAAAAATGCAAGTCGAATAAAAATAAAAATGGAGGTTGCAGAAAATTAAAATTGGAAGTTCATTCAAGAAACCACTATACCTTAACGATCTATTTGGAAA
This sequence comes from Camellia sinensis, assembly GCF_055761805.1. Lineage (NCBI taxonomy): Eukaryota > Viridiplantae > Streptophyta > Magnoliopsida > Ericales > Theaceae > Camellia > Camellia sinensis. Next base: position 5,691,410 of record NC_138962.1, on the reverse strand, counting down.
TTAACTAAAAAAGAAAGTTGAATAGAAAAAAAAAACTTGAATAAAAATGGAAGTCGAATAAAAATAAAAATGGAAGTTGCAGAAAATTAAAAATGGAAGTTCATTCAAGAAACCACTATACCTTAACGATCTATTTGGAAATTAAATAAAAAAGGAAGTTTAATAGAAAAGTAAATTGAATAAAAATGGAAGTTGAACAAAAATAAAAATGAAAGTTGCATAAAATTAAAAATGAAAGTTCAATCCAGAAACCACTATACCTTAACGATCTATTTGGAAATTAAATAAAAAAGGAAGTTGAGTAGAAAAGAAACTGATTGAAAAAGGAAGTTAAATAAGAATAAAAATGGAAGTTGCAGAAAATTGAAAATGGTAGTTCATTCGAGAAACCACTATACCTCAACGATCTATTTGGAAATGAAATGAAAAAAGAAGTTGAATAGAAAAATAACTTGAATAAAAATGGAAGTCGAATAAAAATAAAAATGGAAGTTGCAGAAAATTAAAAATGGAAGTTCATTCAAGAGACCAATATACCTTAAGGATCTATTTGGAAATTAAATAAAAAAGGAAGTTTTATAGAAAAATAAATTGAATAAAAATGCAAGTTGAATAAAAATAAAAATGAAAGTTGCAGAAAATTAAAAATGGAAGTTCAATCCAGAAACCACTATACCTTAACGTTCTATTTGGAAATTACACAAAAAAGGAACTTGAGTAGAAAAGAAACTTGAATAAAAAAGGAAGTTAAATAAAAATAAAAATGGAAGTTGCAGAAAGTTAAAAATGGAGGTTCATTCAAGAAACAACTATACCTTAACGATCTATTTGGAAGTTAAATAAAAAAGGAAGTTGAATAGAAAAATAACTTGAATAAAAATGGAAGCTGAATAAAAATAAAAATGGAAGTTCCATAAAATTAAAAGTGGAAGTTCATTAAAGAAACCACTATACCTTTACGATCTATTTGGAAATTAAATAAAAAAGGAAGATTAATAGAAAAGTAAATTGATTAAAAATGGAGGATGAATAAAAATAAAAGTGAAAGTTTCATAAAATTAAAAATGGGAGTTCAATCCAGAAACCAGTATACCTTAACGATCTATTTGGAAATTAAATAAAAAAGGAAGTTGAATAGAAAAGAAACTTGAATAAAAAAAGAAGTTGAATAGAAATAAAAATGTAAGTTGCAGAAAATTAAAATTCGAAGTTCATTCAAGAAACCACTATACCTTAACGATCTATTTGGAAATTAATTAAAAAAGGTTGTTGAATAGAAAAAAAACTTGAATAAAAATGGAAGTCGAATAAAAATAAAAATGGAAGTTGCAGAAAATTAAAAATGGAAGTTCATTCAAGAAACCACTATACCTTAACGATCTATTTGGAAATTAAATAAAAAAGGAAGTTTAATAGAAAAGTAAATTGAATAAAAATGGAAGTTGAACAAAAATAAAAATGAAAGTTGCATAAAATTAAAAATGAAAGTTCAATTCAGAAAAAAATATACCTTAACGATCTATTTGGAAATTAAGTAAAAAAGGAAGTTAAGAAGAAAAGAAACTGATTGAAAAAGGAAGTTAAATAAGAATAGAAATGGAAGTTGCAGAAAATTGAAAATGGCAGTTCATTCAAGAAACCACTATACCTTAACGATCAATTTGGAAATGAAATAAAAAAAAGAAGTAGAATAGAAAAAATAACTTGAATAAAAATGGAAGTCAAATAAAAATAAAAATGGAAGTTGCAGAAAATTAAAAATGGAAGTTCATTCAAGAAACCAATATACCTTAAGGATCTATTTGGAAATTAACTAAAAAAGGAAGTTTTATAGAAAAATAAATTGAATAAAAACGGAAGTTGAATAAAAATAAAAATAGAAGTTGCAGAAAATTAAAAATAGAAGTTCAACCCAGAAACCACTATACCTTAAAGATCTATTTGGAAATTAAATAAAAAAGGAAGTTTAATAGAAAAGTACATTGAATAAAAATGGAAGTTGAATAAAAATAAAAATGAAAGTTGCATAAAATTAAAAATGATAGTTCAATCCAGAAACCACTATACCTTAACGATCTATTTGGAAATTAAATAAAAAAGGAAGTTGAGTAGAAAAGAAACTGATTGAAAAAGGAAGTTAAATAAGAATAAAAATGGAAGTTGCAGAAAATTAAATGTAGGAACCCACACTTTATGTCCTCATCATGTTCATGAGCATCGGTAAGATTATGACTTGTTTAGCTTGCATGTGTATGTTGTGATTTGTTTCGCTTGAGCTAATGCGATCCATGTCTTGATTTGAAGCCTTGTGATTTGTCTAAGTGTAGTGTGCTTGTCTTGTTTCTCCCTTAATGCGAAACCTAGGTTACGCCTTGCTTGAGTTATACTAGCCGATGTTATTCCAATGCCGAGGTCATCCTTAGTCTAGTATTAGTATCTTGAAACCCCTTGTTGACCTCAGTCCTTGCCTTGACCACATTAGCCGAGATGTTACCTTGCACCCAAGTGATCTCGTCCTGGAAGTGGTATGACCTAGGCCGAGGTGTGGCGCATCTAGGCCAAGATGTGGCACAGCTTAGTCAAGTGTTGTCCTTCCTAGCCGAGGTCATTGTCACCTTAGTTGCCAAAGTCTTATGATTAGCCGATGTCACCCCCTTACCGGAGTGCCATTCCGTGTAGCTTGTTAGATATGCCTTGTTGTTAGCCGATGTCATAGTCTGTCAGAGAGCCCATACCGCTTTGCTTGTTGAACACCCTTCCACCATGCTTTGTCTGGCCTGCCAGCAACCTTTTCAGGATGAACCCAACCAGTCGCCGCCACGTGTCTCAGCAGAGGGTTAACCCCAGAACCGGGTATAGAAAACTATCATTTGGTATCATAAACTTGCCTTGTAGAGAGAGAGAAGCTCTAGAAGAGGGAGAAGAGTTCTTGAGAGAGAAGTAGATCTTCAAGCTTGATTCCTAGAGATCGAACCGTTAGATCCGCGTTCTAAGGTTAGATTCTTGATCTGCTCATGATGTTCCTTATGTTTATGTTATTTCATTGCATGATTGAAAATGATTTGTAAGCCATGCATCGTTTTGAAGCTCGATTTTAGAAAGAGAAAATGACATTCATGTGTTCTTCAAGAAAAGTCTTGTTTGATCCGAAAGCTTGCATAAAGAATCATGATTTTGTGTTTGTTTCCGCAAGGATTTCAAGTACGGGTACCCAGGTCCATGTTTTCAAACTCATAGCACGAAAATCCCAGATTTGTGATGGCAGATTATGATCAAACATTCGTATTTTTCATGTTTTCACACTCATGTTCTTCATGTTTATCAGCAGAGGGAAACCCAGAGTTTCCCGACCTCTTTTCCTTGCATGTGGCCCTCGGGAACACACCTCGGCAAGGAGGTGTGGAACCTCAGCCTAGACCTGGTTGGTGCCCAGCATGTTTTCCGAAAACATTTGTGTACATGAGAGACTCGTTTGAAAGCGCATTCAATAGGCTTTGCCATGTGTTGTAGGACTTGGGCTTGTCTCGACCCCGACGTGTGAAGAAACGATATGAGTGGTATTTCTAATAAAGCTATGTTACACTTGTTTTGATAAATCTTGTTTTGCCTTGTTTTGAAAAGTACTTGATCTAGCATGAATGACTATCCCTATTTTGTATATCAAATGCTATCTTGTTTTGATGACTCGTCTTGAAAGTCCTTAGTTGCAGGGGACTATAATGCAACTGCACTCTTGTCTTGACAGTCCTTAGTGCTAGAGGACTCTAAACTTTCGCAGCACAGCTTGTCTTGACAGTCCTTAGTGCTAGAGGACTCTAAACTTTCGCAGCACAGCTTGTCTTGACAGTCCTTAGTGCTAGAGGACTCTAAACTTTCGCAGCACAGCTTGTCTTGACAGTCCTTAGTGCTAGAGGACTCTAAACTTTCGCAGCACAGCTTGTCTTGACAGTCCTTAGTGCTAGAGGACTCTAAACTTTCGCAGCACAGCTTGTCTTGAAGGTCCTTAGTTGCAGGGGACTATAATGCAACTGCACTCTTGTTTTGGGAATGTCATCACCCTCTTGTATTAAGTAGATGTAATAACATCCAAAGAACTTGAAAGGCCGGCAATGAACTTGACTTTTTCTTGATTGTAAAGTATACTTTGTATTGTTTTGAAAGAAATCTTGGATATCAATCATGCAAACCTTTATTTCTAATATCATTCACTGAGTATCCAAGCTCACCCTCTCTATATATATATGTAGGTGATGAACAAGAAGGCATTGAGGCCTAGACGTGATTGCCGATGTGTTTTGGGCGTATAGCCGACATGTTTTGGATTTGCGTTTTTGCATCGTTTTGAAGATTATGCTTCTCGGCTTATGTTCTTTGTTTGTTTTGGCATATGTCGGCTTGAGAAGCCTTTTAGTCAGGATGTGTTTTGTATCTCATTCTTGCTGTACCTAAATTGTAAGACTTGTAAAGATGTTTGATGTATGACATTCCATTGGACTTATGCACGGCTCTCATGGACTATTTAGATTTTGTATATGTATATATATATATATTGCTTCCGCACTTGTAAGCCCCATATTTTATACTCTGATTGTGTGTGATTTTTGTAAGACGGCCTTCGGTAACCTCGGGTTACTGGCCATCACGGCACCAAACTACTAGGGGCGGTTTGGGGGCGTGACAGATTGGTATCAGAGCACAAGATCCTTGTAGTACGTTAATCACACACCTTGAGTCCTAGAGAGCCTAGGATTTCCCCTAGAATGATGTTAGGAATTGCATCATATTGCTTGCTACTTGACTATGTGTGCATCATTTTGGCCTAGACGCTCGTTACTTGCGTATGTGTTATTTGTTTAGTTGTTTTAAAGTCTCATCTTGCATTCCCCCTAGCATCATGAGGAGAGGTAGACCCCCGGTTGGCCGAGATCGATCGGAAGACAGGTTGGAGAGATTGGAAAGGTTAGTCGAAGGCTTGGTTCGTGAGCAGAGACAACCTAGGCCGCAGGATACTGGTACCACTTCTATGCATGCCGAACAGACGAATGGCCGATATGCAGCTCCACCCCCTCCAGTGCCACAAGTGCCTATGCAGCAAGCTTTGTATGGGAACGACACGATAACTCTAATCAGAGAGTTCAAGAAGATGAAACCGCCGAGATTTCAGGGAGGCATAGAACCAATGAAAGCCGAGGCATGGGTTTTAGAGATGGAGAAGTTGTTTGAAGTTTTCCCCAGTACAGACGCCCAGAAGGTATCTCTGGCGGCATTCACATTAGACGACGATGCTCGTAGGTGGTGGATGATGGTCCGAGAAAGCAATCCGGGTTTGACTTGGGCAAAATTTTTGGAGTTGTTCTACAACAAGCATTTTCCCCTTAGCGTCCGAGACCGAAAGACCACGGAGTTTCAGAATCTGACACAGGGGAACAAGACAGTGGCAGAGTATGATCGTGCCTTTACTGAACTAGCGAGATATGCGCCTCATATGGTTGACGACGAGTACCGAAAGGCGAGGAAGTTCGAAAGTGGGTTGCGTGGACCGATACAAGATCGGGTCAATATGCTCAATATGCCGACGTACGCCGGAGTACTGGACAAGGCCATCCTGGCTGAAGCTAACTTGAACCGGTACCAGAGTTCAGGTGAGGGTCAGAGGAAGAGACAGAGTTATGACAATCGCCGAGTTCCGTTCAATGCCAAGAAGAAGATAAGCACAGACAGTTCCAGCAACTCAAATCAGGAAGGTAACGTTAAGCCGATGTGCGCGAGTTGTGGAAAGCTACATTTCGGGGTTTGTCGTTGGGCAACAGGAGCTTGTTATGAGTGCGGCGAGATAGGCCATCGCGTGAAGGACTGCCCGAAAGCAAGGACCGATGATGGGAAGAGGACTGGAAGCACCTCGGGCTCTGCGCAGAAGAATAACATCGGGGGAGTACAGGCGAGGCAGGGCAGAGTTTTCGCATTGGTGCCAGGAGACGCCCAGAATGCTGAAACAGTGGTGTCAGGTACCATTTCAATTTGTTCTCAAGATGCATACGTATTGATTGATTCGGGTTCTACGCATTCATTTGTGTCCACTATATTCGCCGAGAAGTTGGATAGAGAATTAGAACCCCTTGATTATGTATTATCTGTGTCTACTCCATCTGGGAGAAATATGATTGTTACATCCATTTACAGGGCGTGTATTGCTATGATTGAGAGTGTAGAATTGTTAGTTGATTTGATGCCATTAAACATGACTCACTTCGATGTTATATTGGGAATGGATTGGTTAGTGGCGAACCATGCATCCATTAATTGTGTTACTAAGAACGTCACATTGAAGACCCCAAGTCAAGCCGAGGTCATTTTCCAGGGTAAAGGAGTAGTACCCCCACCTTACTTAATCTCATCCATGAAGGCCTACAAGTTGATCCAAAAAGGATGTAAGGGTTATTTATGCAGTATACTAAGTGATCTGAATGGAAATGTTGAGTTAGCCGACATACCCGTTGTTGAGGAATTCCCCGACGTCTTTCCGGATGAGTTGCCTGGCCACCTTGTCGATAGAGAAATAGAGTTTACTGTGGACGTCCTGCCAGGAACGCAACCTATCTCCAAAACACCCTACAGAATGGCTCCAACCGAACTTAGAGAACTGAAATCGCAATTACAGGAATTGTTGGATAAGGGATTCGTCAGGCCGAGCACTTCACCGTGGGGAGCACCCGTTCTATTTGTTAAGAAAAAGGACGGCACCCTTCGTCTTTGCATTGACTACAGAGAACTTAATAAGGTGACCATTAAGAACAAATACCCATTGCCAAGAATCGATGATTTGCTTGATCAACTACGAGGAGCACGAGTCTTTTCCAAGATTGACCTTAGGTCAGGCTACCACCAGTTGAAGGTTAAAGCCGAGGACATTGAGAAAACTGCTTTTCGGACAAGATATGGTCACTACGAATTTTTGGTAATGCCCTTCGGAGTAACCAATGCCCCAGCAGCATTCATGGACCTGATGAACAGAGTCTTTAAGCCGTACCTAGATGAGTTCGTCATTATTTTTATCGACGACATATTGATCTATTCCGGGAGTGCGAGCGAGCACGAGAATCATCTGAGACTTGCCCTACAGACCTTGAGAGATAAGAAGTTGTACGCCAAGTTAAGTAAATGCGAGTTTTGGCTTTCCAGCATTTCATTTCTAGGGCATGTGATCAATGAAGATGGTATATCAGTTGACCCCAGTAAGATTGAAGCCATTGTGAACTGGCCGACGCCGACCAACGTGTCCGAGGTTCGTAGTTTTCTGGGTTTGGCAGGTTATTACAGAAAGTTTGTGAAGGACTTCTCGAGGATCGCAGTGCCATTGACACAACTAACCAAGAAGGGAGCAGCTTATGAATGGACCAATGAAAGGGAATCAGCTTTCCAGGAACTGAAGACGAGGTTAGTCACAGCACCAGTTCTAGTACTACCATCAACTAATGAGGAATTTCAGATTTACAGTGATGCTTCACGTAAAGGTTTGGGTTGCGTGTTAATGCAAGAAGGTAAAGTCATAGCGTACGCGTCTCGTCAGTTGAAGCCCAATGAAAAGAATTATCCTACCAATGATTTGGAGCTAGCTGCCGTGGTTTTTGCCTTGAAGATATGGCGTCATTACCTGTACGGAACATCTTGCCAAGTTTTCACCGATCACAAGAGTCTGAAATACTTGTTCACCCAGAAAGAGTTAAATATGAGGCAGAGAAGATGGCTCGAGCTACTGAAGGATTATGACATGCAGATTCAGTACCACCCAGGTAAGGCAAATTCCGTAGCCGACGCATTGAGCAGGAAGTTAGTTGGAAGTTTGGCGTGCCTGACAGCGGTTTCGGTGGAACCAACCATTATTGAGGAAGTGAAGACCAGACAGAGGGAGGATAAATTCCTCAAGAAGGTAATTGATGAATTCGTCTCGAAGCCGAGGCCAGGTTACACAGTGGAGAATCAGGTGCTTAGGTTCGAAGAAAGATTGTGCGTGGCCGACGTACCAGAGTTAAAAAGGAAGATTTTACAAGCGGCCCATAGTTCCAAGTTTGCCATCCATCCAGGGAGCACCAAGATGTATCAGGACGTAAAGCGGACCTTTTGGTGGCCAAACATGAAAAGAGAGATGGCCGAATTTGTATCTCAGTGTCTGTGTTGTCAGCGAGTGAAGGCAGAACACCAGAGACCAGCAGGACTTCTTCAACCCTTGTCAATTCCTGAGTGGAAATGGGAGCACATCTCCATGGATTTCGTAGTGGGATTGCCGAGGACACAAAGAGGTATGGATTCCATTTGGGCTATAGTCGACAGGTTTACTAAGTCAGCTCACTTTTTGCCGGTCAAGACTACATTCAATGCCAACCGACTTGCCGAATTGTACATGAATGAGATCGTTAGGCTTCATGGTGTGCCGATGTCCATTGTGTCAGACCGAGACCCGAAGTTCGTTTCTAGATTTTGGCAGAGTCTACAAGGAGCCTTGGGAACAGAATTGAGATTTAGCACAGCCTTTCACCCCCAGACCGACGGACAGACAGAAAGGACGATTCAGACACTCGAAGACATGCTCAGACTGTGCGTGTTGGACTTCCAGGGAAGTTGGGAATCGCATTTGCCATTAGTAGAATTCGCATACAACAACAGTTATCAAGCCAGCATAGGCATGGCGCCGTATGAAGCTTTGTATGGAAGGGAGTGTAGATCGCCGATATGTTGGACTGAAGTAGGAGACAAAGCCCTAATTGGCCCCGAGTTGGTTCATATGACAACTGAAAAGATCAAACTCATTCAGCAGAGGATTAAAACTGCACAGAGTCGACAGAAGTGTTATGCCGACCAAAGAAGGAGGGAGTTAGAATTTGAAATTGGGGATCATGTATTTTTGAAGGTCTCGCCGATGACAGGAGTTTCGAGATTTGGGAAGAAGGGTAAACTTGCACCCCGATATATTGGCCCGTTTGAAATTCTTGAGAAAGTTAACACCGTTGCTTACAGACTCGCTTTGCCGCCAGATTTGAGCCAAGTCCACAGTGTGTTCCATGTTTCAATGCTGAGAAAATATATCCGAGACCCACTGCATGTAATAGATTACTCCGGGGTTGTAGTTAATGAAGACTTGGGCTACGAAGAGAAGCCGATGAGAATTATCGACAGACAAGTGAGGCAGTTGAGAAACAAGTCGATATCAATGGTGAAAATCGAATGGGAGAAGCATTATGGCGAGGAGGCCACATGGGAAAAAGAAGAAGAGATGAAAATCCGTTACCCGGAGTTATTCGTAGGACAAGGTAACTTAAGTTTGGGGACCAAACTTCTTTAAGGAGGGTAGACTGTAGGAACCCACACTTTATGTCCTCATCATGTTCATGAGCATCGGTAAGATTATGACTTGTTTAGCTTGCATGTGTATGTTGTGATTTGTTTCGCTTGAGCTAATGCGATCCATGTCTTGATTTGAAGCCTTGTGATTTGTCTAAGTGTAGTGTGCTTGTCTTGTTTCTCCCTTAATGCGAAACCTAGGTTACGCCTTGCTTGAGTTATACTAGCCGATGTTATTCCAATGCCGAGGTCATCCTTAGTCTAGTATTAGTATCTTGAAACCCCTTGTTGACCTCAGTCCTTGCCTTGACCACATTAGCCGAGATGTTACCTTGCACCCAAGTGATCTCGTCCTGGAAGTGGTATGACCTAGGCCGAGGTGTGGCGCATCTAGGCCAAGATGTGGCACAGCTTAGTCAAGTGTTGTCCTTCCTAGCCGAGGTCATTGTCACCTTAGTTGCCAAAGTCTTATGATTAGCCGATGTCACCCCCTTACCGGAGTGCCATTCCGTGTAGCTTGTTAGATATGCCTTGTTGTTAGCCGATGTCATAGTCTGTCAGAGAGCCCATACCGCTTTGCTTGTTGAACACCCTTCCACCATGCTTTGTCTGGCCTGTCAGCCACCTTTTCAGGATGAACCCAACCAGTCGCCGCCACGTGTCTCAGCAGAGGGTTAACCCCAGAACCGGGTATAGAAAACTATCATTTGGTATCATAAACTTGCCTTGTAGAGAGAGAGAAGCTCTAGAAGAGGGAGAAGAGTTCTTGAGAGAGAAGTAGATCTTCAAGCTTGATTCCTAGAGATCGAACCGTTAGATCCGCGTTCTAAGGTTAGATTCTTGATCTGCTCATGATGTTCCTTATGTTTATGTTATTTCATTGCATGATTGAAAATGATTTGTAAGCCATGCATCGTTTTGAAGCTCGATTTTAGAAAGAGAAAATGACATTCATGTGTTCTTCAAGAAAAGTCTTGTTTGATCCGAAAGCTTGCATAAAGAATCATGATTTTGTGTTTGTTTCCGCAAGGATTTCAAGTACGGGTACCCAGGTCCATGTTTTCAAACTCATAGCACGAAAATCCCAGATTTGTGATGGCAGATTATGATCAAACATTCGTATTTTTCATGTTTTCACACTCATGTTCTTCATGTTTATCAGCAGAGGGAAACCCAGAGTTTCCCGACCTCTTTTCCTTGCATGTGGCCCTCGGGAACACACCTCGGCAAGGAGGTGTGGAACCTCGGCCTAGACCTGGTTGGTGCCCAGCATGTTTTCCGAAAACATTTGTGTACATGAGAGACTCGTTTGAAAGCGCATTCAATAGGCTTTGCCATGTGTTGTAGGACTTGGGCTTGTCTCGACCCCGACGTGTGAAGAAACGATGTGAGTGGTATTTCTAATAAAGCTATGTTACACTTGTTTTGATAAATCTTGTTTTGCCTTGTTTTGAAAAGTACTTGATCTAGCATGAATGACTATCCCTATTTTGTATATCAAATGCTATCTTGTTTTGATGACTCGTCTTGAAAGTCCTTAGTTGCAGGGGACTATAATGCAACTGCACTCTTGTCTTGACAGTCCTTAGTGCTAGAGGACTCTAAACTTTCGCAGCACAGCTTGTCTTGACAGTCCTTAGTGCTAGAGGACTCTAAACTTTCGCAGCACAGCTTGTCTTGACAGTCCTTAGTGCTAGAGGACTCTAAACTTTCGCAGCACAGCTTGTCTTGAAGGTCCTTAGTTGCAGGGGACTATAATGCAACTGCACTCTTGTTTTGGGAATGTCATCACCCTCTTGTATTAAGCAGATGTAATAACATCCAAAGAACTTGAAAGGCCGGCAATGAACTTGACTTTTTCTTGATTGTAAAGTATACTTTGTATTGTTTTGAAAGAAATCTTGGATATCAATCATGCAAACCTTTATTTCTAATATCATTCACTGAGTATCCAAGCTCACCCTCTATATATATATATGTAGGTGATGAACAAGAAGGCATTGAGGCCTAGACGTGATTGCCGATGTGTTTTGGGCGTATAGCCGACATGTTTTGGATTTGCGTTTTGCATCGTCTTGAAGATTATGCTTCTCGGCTTATGTTCTTTGTTTGTTTTGGCATATGTCGGCTTGAGAAGCCTTTTAGTCAGGATGTGTTTTGTATCTCATTCTTGCTGTACCTAAATTGTAAGACTTGTAAAGATGTTTGATGTATGACATTCCATTGGACTTATGCACGGCTCTCATGGACTATTTAGATTTTGTATATGTATATATATATATTGCTTCCGCACTTGTAAGCCCCATATTTTATACTCTGATTGTGTGTGATTTTTGTAAGACGGCCTTCGGTAACCTCGGGTTACTGGCCATCACGGCACCAAACTACTAGGGGCGGTTTGGGGGCGTGACAGATTGGTATCAGAGCACAAGATCCTTGTAGTACGTTAATCACACACCTTGAGTCCTAGAGAGCCTAGGATTTCCCCTAGAATGATGTTAGGAATTGCATCATATTGCTTGCTACTTGACTATGTGTGCATCATTTTGGCCTAGACGCTCGTTACTTGCGTATGTGTTATTTGTTTAGTTGTTTTAAAGTCTCATCTTGCATTCCCCCTAGCATCATGAGGAGAGGTAGACCCCCGGTTGGCCGAGATCGATCGGAAGACAGGTTGGAGAGATTGGAAAGGTTAGTCGAAGGCTTGGTTCGTGAGCAGAGACAACCTAGGCCGCAGGATACTGGTACCACTTCTATGCATGCCGAACAGACGAATGGCCGATATGCAGCTCCACCCCCTCCAGTGCCACAAGTGCCTATGCAGCAAGCTTTGTATGGGAACGACACGATAACTCTAATCAGAGAGTTCAAGAAGATGAAACCGCCGAGATTTCAGGGAGGCATAGAACCAATGAAAGCCGAGGCATGGGTTTTAGAGATGGAGAAGTTGTTTGAAGTTTTCCCCAGTACAGACGCCCAGAAGGTATCTCTGGCGGCATTCACATTAGACGACGATGCTCGTAGGTGGTGGATGATGGTCCGAGAAAGCAATCCGGGTTTGACTTGGGCAAAATTTTTGGAGTTGTTCTACAACAAGCATTTTCCCCTTAGCGTCCGAGACCGAAAGACCACGGAGTTTCAGAATCTGACACAGGGGAACAAGACAGTGGCAGAGTATGATCGTGCCTTTACTGAACTAGCGAGATATGCGCCTCATATGGTTGACGACGAGTACCGAAAGGCGAGGAAGTTCGAAAGTGGGTTGCGTGGACCGATACAAGATCGGGTCAATATGCTCAATATGCCGACGTACGCCGGAGTACTGGACAAGGCCATCCTGGCTGAAGCTAACTTGAACCGGTACCAGAGTTCAGGTGAGGGTCAGAGGAAGAGACAGAGTTATGACAATCGCCGAGTTCCGTTCAATGCCAAGAAGAAGATAAGCACAGACAGTTCCAGCAACTCAAATCAGGAAGGTAACGTTAAGCCGATGTGCGCGAGTTGTGGAAAGCTACATTTCGGGGTTTGTCGTTGGGCAACAGGAGCTTGTTATGAGTGCGGCGAGATAGGCCATCGCGTGAAGGACTGCCCGAAAGCAAGGACCGATGATGGGAAGAGGACTGGAAGCACCTCGGGCTCTGCACAGAAGAATAACATCGGGGGAGTACAGGCGAGGCAGGGCAGAGTTTTCGCATTGGTGCCAGGAGACGCCCAGAATGCTGAAACAGTGGTGTCAGGTACCATTTCAATTTGTTCTCAAGATGCATACGTATTGATTGATTCGGGTTCTACGCATTCATTTGTGTCCACTATATTCGCCAAGAAGTTGGATAGAGAATTAGAACCCCTTGATTATGTATTATCTGTGTCTACTCCATCTGGGAGAAATATGATTGTTACATCCATTTACAGGGCGTGTATTGCTATGATTGAGAGTGTAGAATTGTTAGTTGATTTGATGCCATTAAACATGACTCACTTCGATGTTATATTGGGAATGGATTGGTTAGTGGCGAACCATGCATCCATTAATTGTGTTACTAAGAACGTCACATTGAAGACCCCAAGTCAAGCCGAGGTCATTTTCCAGGGTAAAGGAGTAGTACCCCCACCTTACTTAATCTCATCCATGAAGGCCTACAAGTTGATCCAAAAAGGATGTAAGGGTTATTTATGCAGTATACTAAGTGATCTGAATGGAAATGTTGAGTTAGCCGACATACCCGTTGTTGAGGAATTCCCCGACGTCTTTCCGGATGAGTTGCCTGGCCACCTTGTCGATAGAGAAATAGAGTTTACTGTGGACGTCCTGCCAGGAACGCAACCTATCTCCAAAACACCCTACAGAATGGCTCCAACCGAACTTAGAGAACTGAAATCGCAATTACAGGAATTGTTGGATAAGGGATTCGTCAGGCCGAGCACTTCACCGTGGGGAGCACCCGTTCTATTTGTTAAGAAAAAGGACGGCACCCTTCGTCTTTGCATTGACTACAGAGAACTTAATAAGGTGACCATTAAGAACAAATACCCATTGCCAAGAATCGATGATTTGCTTGATCAACTACGAGGAGCACGAGTCTTTTCCAAGATTGACCTTAGGTCAGGCTACCACCAGTTGAAGGTTAAAGCCGAGGACATTGAGAAAACTGCTTTTCGGACAAGATATGGTCACTACGAATTTTTGGTAATGCCCTTCGGAGTAACCAATGCCCCAGCAGCATTCATGGACCTGATGAACAGAGTCTTTAAGCCGTACCTAGATGAGTTCGTCATTATTTTTATCGACGACATATTGATCTATTCCGGGAGTGCGAGCGAGCACGAGAATCATCTGAGACTTGCCCTACAGACCTTGAGAGATAAGAAGTTGTACGCCAAGTTAAGTAAATGCGAGTTTTGGCTTTCCAGCATTTCATTTCTAGGGCATGTGATCAATGAAGATGGTATATCAATTGACCCCAGTAAGATTGAAGCCATTGTGAACTGGCCGACGCCGACCAACGTGTCCGAGGTTCGTAGTTTTCTGGGTTTGGCAGGTTATTACAGAAAGTTTGTGAAGGACTTCTCGAGGATCGCAGTGCCATTGACACAACTAACCAAGAAGGGAGCAGCTTATGAATGGACCAATGAAAGGGAATCAGCTTTCCAGGAACTGAAGACGAGATTAGTCACAGCACCAGTTCTAGTACTACCATCAACTAATGAGGAATTTCAGATTTACAGTGATGCTTCACGTAAAGGTTTGGGTTGCGTGTTAATGCAAGAAGGTAAAGTCATAGCGTACGCGTCTCGTCAGTTGAAGCCCAATGAAAAGAATTATCCTACCAATGATTTGGAACTAGCTGCCGTGGTTTTTGCCTTGAAGATATGGCGTCATTACCTGTACGGAACATCTTGCCAAGTTTTCACCGATCACAAGAGTCTGAAATACTTGTTCACCCAGAAAGAGTTAAATATGAGGCAGAGAAGATGGCTCGAGCTACTGAAGGATTATGACATGCAGATTCAGTACCACCCAGGTAAGGCAAATTCCGTAGCCGACGCATTGAGCAGGAAGTTAGTTGGAAGTTTGGCGTGCCTGACAGCGGTTTCGGTGGAACCAACCATTATTGAGGAAGTGAAGACCAGACAGAGGGAGGATAAATTCCTCAAGAAGGTAATTGATGAATTCGTCTCGAAGCCGAGGCCAGGTTACACAGTGGAGAATCAGGTGCTTAGGTTCGAAGAAAGATTGTGCGTGGCCGACGTACCAGAGTTAAAAAGGAAGATTTTACAAGCGGCCCATAGTTCCAAGTTTGCCATCCATCCAGGGAGCACCAAGATGTATCAGGACGTAAAGCGGACCTTTTGGTGGCCAAACATGAAAAGAGAGATAGCCGAATTTGTATCTCAGTGTCTGTGTTGTCAGCGAGTGAAGGCAGAACACCAGAGACCAGCAGGACTTCTTCAACCCTTGTCAATTCCTGAGTGGAAATGGGAGCACATCTCCATGGATTTCGTAGTGGGATTGCCGAGGACACAAAGAGGTATGGATTCCATTTGGGCTATAGTCGACAGGTTTACTAAGTCAGCTCACTTTTTGCCGGTCAAGACTACATTCAATGCCAACCGACTTGCCGAATTGTACATGAATGAGATCGTTAGGCTTCATGGTGTGCCGATGTCCATTGTGTCAGACCGAGACCCGAAGTTCGTTTCTAGATTTTGGCAGAGTCTACAAGGAGCCTTGGGAACAGAATTGAGATTTAGCACAGCCTTTCACCCCCAGACCGACGGACAGACAGAAAGGACGATTCAGACACTCGAAGACATGCTCAGACTGTGCGTGTTGGACTTCCAGGGAAGTTGGGAATCGCATTTGCCATTAGTAGAATTCGCATACAACAACAGTTATCAAGCCAGCATAGGCATGGCGCCGTATGAAGCTTTGTATGGAAGGGAGTGTAGATCGCCGATATGTTGGACTGAAGTAGGAGACAAAGCCCTAATTGGCCCCGAGTTGGTTCATATGACAACTGAAAAGATCAAACTCATTCAGCAGAGGATTAAAACTGCACAGAGTCGACAGAAGTGTTATGCCGACCAAAGAAGGAGGGAGTTAGAATTTGAAATTGGGGATCATGTATTTTTGAAGGTCTCGCCGATGACAGGAGTTTCGAGATTTGGGAAGAAGGGTAAACTTGCACCCCGATATATTGGCCCGTTTGAAATTCTTGAGAAAGTTAACACCGTTGCTTACAGACTCGCTTTGCCGCCAGATTTGAGCCAAGTCCACAGTGTGTTCCATGTTTCAATGCTGAGAAAATATATCCGAGACCCACTGCATGTAATAGATTACTCCGGGGTTGTAGTTAATGAAGACTTGGGCTACGAAGAGAAGCCGATGAGAATTATCGACAGACAAGTGAGGAAGTTGAGAAACAAGTCGATATCAATGGTGAAAATCGAATGGGAGAAGCATTATGGCGAGGAGGCCACATGGAAAAAAGAAGAAGAGATGAAAATCCGTTACCCGGAGTTATTCGTAGGACAAGGTAACTTAAGTTTGGGGACCAAACTTCTTTAAGGAGGGTAGACTGTAGGAACCCACACTTTATGTCCTCATCATGTTCATGAGCATCGGTAAGATTATGACTTGTTTAGCTTGCATGTGTATGTTGTGATTTGTTTCGCTTGAGCTAATGCGATCCATGTCTTGATTTGAAGCCTTGTGATTTGTCTAAGTGTAGTGTGCTTGTCTTGTTTCTCCCTTAATGCGAAACCTAGGTTACGCCTTGCTTGAGTTATACTAGACGATGTTATTCCAATGCCGAGGTCATCCTTAGTCTAGTATTAGTATCTTGAAACCCCTTGTTGACCTCAGTCCTTGCCTTGACCACATTAGCCGAGATGTTACCTTGCACCCAAGTGATCTCGTCCTGGAAGTGGTATGACCTAGGCCGAGGTGTGGCGCATCTAGGCCAAGATGTGGCACAGCTTAGTCAAGTGTTGTCCTTCCTAGCCGAGGTCATTGTCACCTTAGTTGCCAAAGTCTTATGATTAGCCGATGTCACCCCCTTACCGGAGTGCCATTCCGTGTAGCTTGTTAGATATGCCTTGTTGTTAGCCGATGTCATAGTCTGTCAGAGAGCCCATACCGCTTTGCTTGTTGAACACCCTTCCACCATGCTTTGTCTGGCCTGTCAGCCACCTTTTCAGGATGAACCCAACCAGTCGCCGCCACGTGTCTCAGCAGAGGGTTAACCCCAGAACCGGGTATAGAAAACTATCATTTGGTATCATAAACTTGCCTTGTAGAGAGAGAGAAGCTCTAGAAGAGGGAGAAGAGTTCTTGAGAGAGAAGTAGATCTTCAAGCTTGATTCCTAGAGATCGAACCGTTAGATCCGCGTTATAAGGTTAGATTCTTGATCTGCTCATGATGTTCCTTATGTTTATGTTATTTCATTGCATGATTGAAAATGATTTGTAAGCCATGCATCGTTTTGAAGCTCGATTTTAGAAAGAGAAAATGACATTCATGTGTTCTTCAAGAAAAGTCTTGTTTGATCCGAAAGCTTGCATAAAGAATCATGATTTTGTGTTTGTTTCCGCAAGGATTTCAAGTACGGGTACCCAGGTCCATGTTTTCAAACTCATAGCACGAAAATCCCAGATTTGTGATGGCAGATTATGATCAAACATTCGTATTTTTCATGTTTTCACACTCATGTTCTTCATGTTTATCAGCAGAGGGAAACCCAGAGTTTCCCGACCTCTTTTCCTTGCATGTGGCCCTCGGGAACACACCTCGGCAAGGAGGTGTGGAACCTCGGCCTAGACCTGGTTGGTGCCCAGCATGTTTTCCGAAAACATTTGTGTACATGAGAGACTCGTTTGAAAGCGCATTCAATAGGCTTTGCCATGTGTTGTAGGACTTGGGCTTGTCTCGACCCCGACGTGTGAAGAAACGATGTGAGTGGTATTTCTAATAAAGCTATGTTACACTTGTTTTGATAAATCTTGTTTTGCCTTGTTTTGAAAAGTACTTGATCTAGCATGAATGACTATCCCTATTTTGTATATCAAATGCTATCTTGTTTTGATGACTCGTCTTGAAAGTCCTTAGTTGCAGGGGACTATAATGCAACTGCACTCTTGTCTTGACAGTCCTTAGTGCTAGAGGACTCTAAACTTTCGCAGCACAGCTTGTCTTGACAGTCCTTAGTGCTAGAGGACTCTAAACTTTCGCAGCACAGCTTGTCTTGACAGTCCTTAGTGCTAGAGGACTCTAAACTTTCGCAGCACAGCTTGTCTTGACAGTCCTTAGTGCTAGAGGACTCTAAACTTTCGCAGCACAGCTTGTCTTGAAGGTCCTTAGTTGCAGGGGACTATAATGCAACTGCACTCTTGTTTTGGGAATGTCATCACCCTCTTGTATTAAGTAGATGTAATAACATCCAAAGAACTTGAAAGGCCGGCAATGAACTTGACTTTTTCTTGATTGTAAAGTATACTTTGTATTGTTTTGAAAGAAATCTTGGATATCAATCATGCAAACCTTTATTTCTAATATCATTCACTGAGTATCCAAGCTCACCCTCTCTATATATATATGTAGGTGATGAACAAGAAGGCATTGAGGCCTAGACGTGATTGTCAATGTGTTTTGGGCGTATAGCCGACATGTTTTGGATTTGCGTTTTTGCATCGTCTTGAAGATTATGCTTCTCGGCTTATGTTCTTTGTTTGTTTTGGCATATGTCGGCTTGAGAAGCCTTTTAGTCAGGATGTGTTTTGTATCTCATTCTTGCTGTACCTAAATTGTAAGACTTGTAAAGATGTTTGATGTATGACATTCCATTGGACTTATGCACGGCTCTCATGGACTATTTAGATTTTGTATATGTATATATATATATTGCTTCCGCACTTGTAAGCCCCATATTTTATACTCTGATTGTGTGTGATTTTTGTAAGACGGCCTTCGGTAACCTCGGGTTACTGGCCATCACGGCACCAAACTACTAGGGGCGGTTAGGGGGCGTGACATTAAAAATGGAAGTTCATTCAAAAAATCACTATACCTTAACGATCTATTTGGAAATTAAATAAAAAAGGAATTTAAATAGAAAAATAACTTAAATAAAAATGGAAGTCGAATCAAAATAGAAATGGAAGTTGCAGAAAATTAAAAATGGAAATTCATTTAAGGAACCACTATACCTTAACGATCTATTTGGAAATTAAAAAAAAAGGAAGTTTAATAGAAAAGTAAATTGAATTAAAAAGGAAGTTGAATAAAAATAAAAATGAAAGTTGCATAAAATTAAAATTGAAAGTTCAATCCAGAAACTACTATACCTCAACGATCTATTTGGAAATTAAATAAAAAAGGAAGTTGAGTAGAAAAGAAACTGATGGAAAAAAGGAAGTTAAATAAGAATAAAAATGGAAGTTGCAGAAAATTAAAAATGGAAGTTCATTTAAGAAATAACTATACCTTAACGATCTATTTGGAAATTAAATAAAAAATGAAGTTGAATAGAAAAATAACTTGAATAAAATTGGAAGTCGAATAAAAATAAAAATGGAGGTTGCAGAAAATTAAAAATGGAAGTTCATTCATGAAACCACTATACCTTAACGATCTATTTGGAAATTAAATAAAAAAGGAAGTTCAATAGAAAAGTAAATTGAATAAAAATGGAAGTTGAATAAAAATAAAAATGAAAGTTGCATAAAATTAAAAATGGAAGTTCAATCCCGAAACCACTATACCTTAACGATCTATTTGGAAATTAAATAAAAAAGGAAGTTGAGTAGAAAAGAAACTGATTGAAAAAGGAAGTTAAACATGAATAAAAATGGAAGTTGCAGAAAATTAAAAATGGAAGTTTATTCAAAAAACAACTATATTTTAACGATCTATTTGGAAATGAAATAAAAAAAGAAGTTGAATAGAAAAATAACTTGAATAAAAATGGAAGTTGCAGAAAATGAAAAATGGAAGTTCATTCAAGAAACCACTATACCTTAAGGATCTATTTGGAAATTAAATAAAAACGGAAGTTTCATAGAAAAGTACATTGAATAAAAATGGAAGTTGAATAAAAATAAAAATGGAAGCTGCAAAAAATTAAAAATGGAAGTTCAATCCAGAAACCACTATACCTTAACGATCTATTTGGAAATTACACAAAAAAGAAACTTGAGTAGAAAAGAAACTTGAATAAAAAAGGAAGTTAAATAAAAATAAAAATGGAAGTTGCAGAAAATTAAAAATGGAGGTTCATTCAGGAAACAATTATACCATAACGATCTATTTGGAAGTTAAATAAAAAAGGAAGTTGAATAGAAAATTAACTTAAATAAAAATGGAATCTGGATAAAAATAAAAATTGAATTTCCATAAAATTAAAAATGGAAGTTCATTAAAGAAACCACTATAACTTAACGATCTATTTGGAAATTAAATAAAAAAGGAAGATTAATAGAAAAGTAAATTGATTAAAAATGGAGGTTGAATAAAAATAAAAGTGAAAGTTTCATAAAATTAAAAATGGAAGTTCAATCCAGAAACCAGTATACCTTAACGATCTATTTGGAAATTAAATACAAAAGGAAGTTGACTAGAAAAGAAACTTGAATAAAAAAAAGAAGTAGAGTAGAAATAAAAATGGAAGTTGCAAAAAATTAAAATTGGAAGTTCATTCAAGAAACCACTATACCTTAACGATCTATTTGGAAATTAATTAAAAAAGGAAGTTGAATAGAAAAATAACTTGAATAAAAATGGAAGTCGAATAAAAATAAAAATGGAAGTTGCAGAAAATTAAAAATGGAAGTTCATTCAAGAAACCACTATACCTTAACGATCTATTTGGAAATTAAATAAAAAAGGAAGTTTAATAGAAAAGTAAATTGAATAAAAATGGAAGTTGAATACAAATAAAAATGAAAGTTGCATAAAATTAAAAATGAAAGTTCAATCCAGAAACCACTCTACCTTAACGATCTATTTGGAAATTAAATAAAAAAGGAAGTTGAGTAGAAAAGAAACCGATGCAAAAAGGAAGTTAAATAAGAATAAAAATGGAAGTTGCAGAATATTAAAAATGGAAGTTCATTAAAGAAACCATTATACCTTAACGATATATTTGGAAATTAAATAAAAAAGGAAGATTAATAGAAAAGTAAATTGATTAAAAATGGAAGTTGAATAAAAACTGTAACAACCCTCACCTTACTCTTGCCATACTTGCATACATTCTTGCATGGTCTTACTTTATTATGTTAACTGGAAGGATTGGTTGCCTTGATTTGCTTAAAGTTGCTTGCATGATTTTGATCCTTGCTTAGTGTATGTGTGTGCGTAGCCGAGGTCATCTTGAGCTTAGTCCGCCTTTGACCCTTGTACTTAGAACTATCTTGAGATCTTGTTCAACCCCATCTTCACCTCGGGCATTCCTTGCCGAGATGCTTTGCACTTTAACCTAGTCCGCAGGCAGGTATGGCCTAGGCCGAGATGTGGCACACCCCGGCCAAGGTGTGGCACAGCTTAGTCAAGTGTCGTCCTCCCTAGCCGATGTCCTTGTTATCCTGTTGCTGGATCCTTGTTTTGAGCCGATGTCATCTTGTTGCCGATGTGTCTTACCCGAGCTTGCTGCATAAGCTTTGTCAGAGACTTGTCTTGTCCATCAATCACCTTTTTGGAGCTGAACCAACCCGATAATGCCACGTGTCCGAGCTGTTTGTTAAGGCAGCCGGCAAACCTTGAAACAAATCATTTCTTGTCTCAAATCTTTGTTTTAGAGAGAGAAGCTCTAGAGAGGAGGAAGAAGAGTTCTTGAGTGAGAGAGTGTCTTCCAAGCTTGATCTTTGTGGCTTGAACCGTTGGATCCAAGTTTTGAGGTTAGAATCTTGATCTCCTTTGGTTGTTCTTGCTGAATACCTAGCTGCATTGCATGATCGGATTTGTTTTGCATGTCATGCATCGTTTTGAAGTTGGTTTTGGAAAGAGAAAACGGTTTTCTATGTGTTCTTGAAAAAGGTCTCATCTTGATCGAAAAGTTTGGAACGAAAATCATGTTTTGTGTTTGTTCTTGCATGACTTTCTTTAATGGGTACCCAGGTCCATATATTTTGAACTCTTGGCATGAAAACTTAGATTTTTGTAACAAGTTGTGAGCTTGCATCCATCTTTCAAATGGTCATGTTCTTCTTTTTCTTCAAAGGAAAACCCAGGTTTTTCCTGACTTTGTATAACGGGACCTCGGCTTAGTCCTGAGCGGTACCCAGTGTGTTTTCGAGGAGCGGGAGCGGTGTTTAAGCTCCCAGCTTGTTCTGCTTTGCCTTTGACTTGGATCTGGCAAGAATGCCGAGATCATTTGCATGTATATTTAGAACTCGTTTTGAGGATGTGGTTTGCCGTGTGATTTGTAGGACCTTGATCTTTGCTTTGAGTCTACACCTGAAGAACTAGGTGAGTGGTATTTCTAATAAAGCTATGTTACACTTGCTTTGATAAATCTTGTTTTGTTTGTTTTGACGTGGTATTTGCTAAGCATGAATAAATGGCCTTGTTTGATTGTTAACCCCGGAAAGTCCCTTGTGCTGGAGGACTCTAAACTTTCGCAGTACTAAGTATAAAAGGATACGGTCCTTGTTAAATCGGGCTACGGGCCTAAGTAACACAAGTCCCTTGTGCTGGAGGACTCTAAACTTTCGCAGTACTAAGTATAAAGGGATACGGTCCTTGTTAAATCGGGCTACGGGCCTAAGTAACACAAGTCCCTTGTACTGGAGGACTCTAAACTTTCGCGGTGCCAAGTGCACAAGTCCCTTGTATTGGAGGACTCTAAACTTTCGCAATACTTTTGACCAAACGATTACGGATCGTACAGCCTTATGATATTTGAATGATGAATACGGTTCATCCCTTGCTTCGCCGATGTTATGATACTTGAATGATGAATACGGTTCATCCCTTGTTTCACCGATGTTTCGATATTTGAATGATGAATACGGTTCATCCCTTGTTTCGCCGATGTTTCGATATTTGAATGATGAATACGGTTCATCCTTTGCTTCGCCGATGATATGATACTCGAATTGTTATGATACTTGAATGATGAATACGGTTCATCCCTTGTTTCGCCGATGTTTCGATATTTGAATGATGAATACGGTTCATCCCTTGCTTCGCTGATGTTATGATACTCGAATAGTTATGATACTTGAATGATGAATACGGTTCATCCCTTGTTTTGCCTATGTCAGTAAACATCTCTGGATAATTGTAATAATTGATTGATGAATACGGTTCATCCTCTGTCTTGTTAAAGTTTTGATGTGTTTCGTTTTGAAGGACTCCGGCTTTATTCACGCAAAACCTTTATTTTTAGTACCATTCACTGAGTTTTGTACTCACCCCTCTATATATATGTAGGTGATGAGCAGGACGGCGGCGACGCCTAGTTCGTTTTGGATGCTTGTTTTGGATCCGTGTATATGTCGGCCTTACTTTTGTATTTACGTCGGCGGTGCCCTGTTTTACATGTCGGCAAATCTTGAAAATCATGCTTCTTGACTTGTATTCGTTGTATCTTTTGTATAGGTCGGCTCGAGAAGCCTTTTGATCAAGATGTAACATGTATTTTATCTTGTCGTATTCAAGTTGTAAGTTAATTGGAAATGTTTGGCATTGCTTTTGATCTACGCACAGCTCTTATGGACCATTTGCAACTGATTTATTGCTTCCGCATTTGTGAGCCCCCTATATTCATACTCTGATTGTGTTAAGTTTTGAAAAGTTGGCCTTCGGTAATTACGGATTACTGGCCATCACGGCACCAAACTACTAGGGGCGGTTTGGGGTTGTGACAGAGTGGTATCAGAGCACAAGTTCCTCGGTATACGTTATTCACACACTTTGGGTCCTGAAGAGCATAGGATTTCCCTTAGAAAGATGTTAGGGTTGCATCATGGTAATTGTTATTTGAACGAGATGTGCATTGTCTTGATATGCTTATTTGTTGCTTGCCTACGGGGTTATTTGTTTATTTGTTTTAAAGTCATACTTTGCACGCCCATAGCATCATGAGGAGAGGTAGACCACCACTTGGCCGAGATCAGCCAGAAGATAGAATGGACAGATTGGAAAGATTAGTTGAAGGTTTGGCTCGCGAGTTGAGGCAAACCAGACAGCAGTTCGCTAGTGCTACGACGACTCAGGCCGAGCAGACCAACGGCCGAAATGTAGCTCCACCTCCACCGCCTCCAGTGCCGCAAATTCCCCCGCAACCAGCCTTGTATGGGGATGGAACGATAGCTTTGATCAGAGAGTTCAAGAAAATGAGACCACCAAGGTTCTCTGGGGGTATAGAGCCGATGAAGGCTGAGGCATGGGTTTTAGAGATGGAAAAGTTGTTCGAGATCTTCCCTAGCGCCGACGCTCAGAAAGTGACGTTGGCAGCGTTCACATTAGATGATGACGCCCGCAGATGGTGGATGATGGTTAGAGGGAGCAATCCAGATTTGACCTGGACCCGATTCTTAGAGTTGTTCTACAAGAAACATTTTCCCCTAAGTGTTCAAAACCGCAAGGCTACCGAATTTCATACTCTGACGCAAGGCAACAGAACAGTGGCGGAATATGACCGCGCTTTCACTGAATTGGTAAGGTTTGTACCTCACATGACTAACGATGAATATATGAAGGCCAGGAAGTTCGAGTGTGGGCTTCGTGGACCGATTCAAGACCGGGTCAACTTGCTCGATATGCCGACTTATGCCGAAGTATTGGACAAAGCCATTCAGGCCGAAGCTAACTTGAACCGATACCAGAGCTCGGGAGAAAACCAGCGAAAGAGGCAGAACTATGACAATCGCCGAGGACAGCTGAGCACCAAGAAGAGAACGAACATGGGCAGTACTAGTAACCTGAGGCAGGAAGGGAGTGTTAAACCGATGTGTTCGGATTGTGGGAAACAGCATTTCGGGATCTACCGACGAACGTCTGGAGCCTGTTATGAATGTGGCGAGATGGGCCATTATGTGAGAGATTGCCCTAAGACAAAAACCGATAACAACAAGAAGGGTGAGGATACCTCGGGTTCCGTTCAGAAAGAAAATGCTGGGAGAGGGCAGATGAGACAGGGCAGAGTGTTTGCATTGGTACCAGGAGACACTCAGAATGCTGAGGCAGTGGTGTCAGGTATGTTACTAATTTGCTCTCAAGATGCCTATGTGTTGATTGACTCGGGTTCTACTCATTCGTTTATATCTACTAAGTTTGCCGAGAAAATTAATAGAGAACTAGAGCCCCTTGATTATGTGTTATCTGTGTCTACTCCATCTAGGAGATCTATGATTGTTGCATCCATTTACAGAGCATGTGTTGTTGTGATTGAGAATGTTGAATTGCTAATAGATCTTATGCCTCTAGACCTAGCTCATTTTGATGTCATACTGGGAATGGACTGGTTAGTTGCAAACGATGCATCTATTAATTGTGTCTCGAAAAGTGTCACACTGAGACCCCCAAACCTAGCCGAGGTTATTTTCTAGGGTAAAGGGATAGTGCCCCCACCATACTTGATTTCGTCCATTAAGGCCTGTAAGTTAATTCAGAAAGGGTGTCGAGGTTACTTGTGTAGTGTACTGAGTGATCAGAATGGAAATGTTAACTTAGCCGACATCCCGATTGTTAGTGATTTCCCCGACGTCTTTCCGGATGAATTGCCTGGCCACTTGACCGATAGAGAAATAGAGTTTACTGTCGATATTATACCGGGAACGCAGCCGATCTCCAAACCACCTTATAGGATGGCCCCCGCTGAACTAAGAGAATTGAAACTGCAATTGCAAGAGTTATTAGATAAGGGATTTATTAGGCCGAGCACTTCACCATGGGGAGCACCTGTTTTATTTGTTAAGAAGAAGGATGGCACACTCCGTCTTTGTATTGACTATAGAGAACTCAATAAAGTCACCATTAAGAACAAGTACCCGTTACCTAGAATTGATGATTTGCTTGATCAGTTACAAGGAGCACGAGTCTTTTCTAAGATCGACCTTCGGTCTGGTTACCATCAACTTAAAGTTAAAGCCGAAGATGTTGAGAAGACTGCCTTTCGAACAAGATATGGCCACTACGAGTTTTTAGTAATGCCTTTTGGAGTAACCAATGCCCCTGCCGCATTTATGGATTTAATGAACCAAATCTTCAAACCATATTTAGATGAATTTGTAGTTGTTTTCATTGATGATATCTTGATCTATTCCAAGAGTAATGTTGAACATGAAAACCATTTGAGACTTGCCTTACAGATTTTGAGAGAACGGAAGTTGTATGCTAAGTTTAACAAGTGTGAGTTTTGGCTTTCTACCATCTCATTTTTGGGTCATGTGATTAATGAAGAGGGTATTGCAGTGGATCCTAGCAAAGTTGAAGCCGTAGTAAATTGGCCGAGGCCGACTAATGTGTCCGAGATTCGTAGTTTTCTGGGTTTGGCAGGTTATTACAGAAAGTTTGTGAAAGACTTCTCAAGGATTGCAATTCCATTAACGCAACTGACTAAGAAGGGAACACTGTATGAATGGACTAAAGATCGGGAGTCAGCCTTCCAGGAACTGAAGACGAGGTTAATTACAGCGCCAGTACTTGTACTACCATCAGGTAACGAAGAGTTTCATGTCTATAGTGATGCATCACATAAGGGTTTGGGTTGTGTATTAATGCAAAAGGGTAAAGTTATAGCTTATGCATCTCGTCAGTTGAAACCTCATGAGAAAAACTATCCTACCCATGACTTAGAATTGGCGGCCGTAGTATTTGCTTTAAAGATTTGGCGTCACTATTTGTATGGAGCTACTTGTCAGGTTTTTACAGATCATAAGAGCTTAAAGTATCTATTCACTCAGAAGGAATTGAATTTGAGGCAGAGACGGTGGCTTGAGTTGTTGAAAGACTACGATATGCAGATTCAATATCATCCCGGGAAAGCTAACAGTGTAGCCGACGCTTTGAGCAGGAAGACAGATGGAAATTTGGCATGTTTAACCGTGATGTCAGCAGAGCCGACTATTGTTAATGAAGTAAAGACAAGACAGATGGAGGATAACTTCCTCAAGAAAATAGCCGAGGAAATTGGCACGAAGCCGAGACCAGGGTATACCATCGAGGACCAAGTACTCAAGTTTGAAGGAAGGTTATGCGTGGCCGACATCCCAGAGCTGAAGAAAAAGATTTTGCAGGAAGCTCATGGTTCTAAGTTTGCTGTCCATCCAGGGAACACCAAAATGTATCAAGATGTGAAGCAGACCTTCTGGTGGCCAAATATGAAGAGAGAAATAGCCGAATTCGTGTCCCAGTGTTTACATTGTCAGCAAGTGCAAGCAGAACATCAAAGACCAACAGGACTTCTTCAACCTTTGCCGATTCCTGAGTGGAAATGGGAACACATCTCCATGGATTTTGTGATTGGTTTGCCGAAAACACCAAAGGGTATGGATTCAATTTGGATTGTTGTGGATAGGTTAACTAAGTCAGCACACTTTCTACCCGTTAAGACTACCTTCAACGCCAATCAACTTGCCTTGCTATATGTGAACGAGATTGTCAGACTTCATGGAGTGCCGACGTCAATTGTTTCAGACCGAGATCCTAAATTTGTTTCTAGATTTTGGCAGAGTCTACAGAGGGCTTTTGGAACCGAGCTGAGATTTAGTACAGCTTTTCACCCCCAGACAGATGGGCAGACAGAGAGGACAATTCGGACGCTTGAAGATATGTTTAGACTTTGTGTGTTGGACTTCCAAGGAAGTTGGGGAACACATTTGCCCTTAGTGGAATTCGCGTACAATAACAGTTATCAAGCCAGCATTGGCATGGCGCCGTATGAAGCCTTGTATGGAAGAAAATGTAGGTCGCCGATATGTTGGACCGAAGTCGGAGACAGAACTCTGCTTGGTCCCGAATTGATTCAAGTGACAACAGAAAAGATTAAACTTATCCAACAGAGGATTAGAACTGCCCAGAGCCGACAAAAGAGCTACGCCGACCAGAGAAGGAATGAGTTAGAGTTCGAAATTGGGAATCATGTATTCCTGAAGGTCTCACCAATGAAAGGAGTTTCCAGATTTGGAAAGAAAGGTAAGTTAGCACCTCGTTATATTGGGCCATTTGAAATTCTTGAGAGAATTAATTCCGTCGCCTACAGACTTGCTTTACCGCCGGATTTGAATCAAGTCCACAATGTGTTTCATGTTTCGATGTTGAGAAAATACATCCGAGATCCACTGCATGTAATCGATCATTCCGAGATCACAATTAATGAAGATTTGGGCTACGAGGAGAAGCCAATGAGGATTATTGACCGACAAGTGAGGCAATTGAGGAACAGATCGATACCAATGGTAAAGATCGAATGGAGGGAGCATTATGGCACAGAAGCCACATGGGAAAAGGAAGAGGATATGAGAGTCCGTTATCCGGAGTTGTTCTGGGAACAAGGTAATCTAAGTTTGGGGACCAAACTTCTTTAAGGGGGGTAGGATGTAACAACCCTCACCTTACTCTTGCCATACTTGCATACATTCTTGCATGGTCTTGCTTTATTATGTTAACTGGAAGGATTGGTTGCCTTGATTTGCTTAAAGTTGCTTGCATGATTTTGATCCTTGCTTAGTGTATGTGTGTGCGTAGCCGAGGTCATCTTGAGCTTAGTCCGCCTTTGACCCTTGTACTTAGAACTATCTTGAGATCTTGTTCAACCCCATCTTCACCTCGGGCATTCCTTGCCGAGATGCTTTGCACTTGAACCTAGTCCGCAGGCAGGTATGGCCTAGGCCGAGATGTGGCACACCCCGGCCAAAGTGTGGCACAGCTTAGTCAAGTGTCGTCCTCCCTAGCCGATGTCCTTGTTATCCTGTTGCTGGATCCTTGTTTTGAGCCGATGTCATCTTGTTGCCGATGTGTCTTACCCGAGCTTGCTGCATAAGCTTTGTCAGAGACTTGTCTTGTCCATCAATCACCTTTTTGGAGCTGAACCAACCCGATAATGCCACGTGTCCGAGCTGTTTGTTAAGGCAGCCGGAAGACCTTGAAACAAATCATTTCTTGTCTCAAATCTTTGTTTTAGAGAGAGAAGCTCTAGAGAGGAGGAAGAAGAGTTCTTGAGTGAGAGAGTGTCTTCCAAGCTTGATCTTTGTGGCTTGAACCGTTGGATCCAAGTTTTGAGGTTAGAATCTTGATCTCCTTTGGTTGTTCTTGCTGAATACCTAGCTGCATTGCATGATCGGATTTGTTTTGCATGTCATGCATCGTTTTGAAGTTGGTTTTGGAAAGAGAAAACGGTTTTCTATGTGTTCTTGAAAAAGGTCTCATCTTGATCGAAAAGTTTGGAACGAAAATCATGTTTTGTGTTTGTTCTTGCATGACTTTCTTTAATGGGTACCCAGGTCCATATATTTTGAACTCTTGGCATGAAAACTTAGATTTTTGTAACAAGTTGTGAGCTTGCATCCATCTTTCAAATGGTCATGTTCTTCTTTTTCTTCAAAGGAAAACCCAGGTTTTTCCTGACTTTGTATAACGGGACCTCGGCTTAGTCCTGAGCGGTACCCAGTGTGTTTTCGAGGAGCGGGAGCGGTGTTTAAGCTCCCAGCTTGTTCTGCTTTGCCTTTGACTTGGATCTGGCAAGAATGCCGAGATCATTTGCATGTATATTTAGAACTCGTTTTGAGGATGTGGTTTGCCGTGTGATTTGTAGGACCTTGATCTTTGCTTTGAGTCTACACCTGAAGAACTAGGTGAGTGGTATTTCTAATAAAGCTATGTTACACTTGCTTTGATAAATCTTGTTTTGTTTGTTTTGACGTGGTATTTGCTAAGCATGAATAAATGGCCTTGTTTGATTGTTAACCCCGGAAAGTCCCTTGTGCTGGAGGACTCTAAACTTTCGCAGTACTAAGTATAAAAGGATACGGTCCTTGTTAAATCGGGCTACGGGCCTAAGTAACACAAGTCCCTTGTGCTGGAGGACTCTAAACTTTCGCAGTACTAAGTATAAAGGGATACGGTCCTTGTTAAATCGGGCTACGGGCCTAAGTAACACAAGTCCCTTGTACTGGAGGACTCTAAACTTTCGCGGTACCAAGTGCACAAGTCCCTTGTATTGGAGGACTCTAAAATTTCGCAATACTTTTGACCAAACGATTACGGATCGTACAGCCTTATGATATTTGAATGATGAATACGGTTCATCCCTTGCTTCGCCGATGTTATGATACTTGAATGATGAATACGGTTCATCCCTTGTTTCACCGATGTTTCGATATTTGAATGATGAATACGGTTCATCCCTTGTTTCGCCGATGTTTCGATATTTGAATGATGAATACGGTTCATCCCTTGCTTCGCCGATGTTATGATACTCGAATGGTTATGATACTTGAATGATGAATACGGTTCATCCCTTGTTTCGCCGATGTTTCGATATTTGAATGATGAATACGGTTCATCCCTTGCTTCGCCGATGTTATGATACTCGAATGGTTATGATACTTGAATGATGAATACGGTTCATCCCTTGTTTTGCCTATGTCAGTAAACATCTCTGGATACTTGTAATAATTGATTGATGAATACGGTTCATCCTCTGTCTTGTTAAAGTTTTGATGTGTTTCGTTTTGAAGGACTCCGGCTTTATTCATGCAAAACCTTTATTTTTAGTACCATTCACTGAGTTTTGTACTCACCCCTCTATATATATGTAGGTGATGAGCAGGACGGCGGCGACGCCTAGTTCGTTTTGGATGCTTGTTTTGGATCCGTGTATATGTCGGCCTTACTTTTGTATTTACGTCGGCGGTGCCCTGTTTTACATGTCGGCAAATCTTGAAAATCATGCTTCTTGACTTGTATTCGTTGTATCTTTTGTATAGGTCGGCTCGAGAAGCCTTTTGATCAAGATGTAACATGTATTTTATCTTGTCGTATTCAAGTTGTAAGTTAATTGGAAATGTTTGGCATTGCTTTTGATCTACGCACAGCTCTTATGGACCATT
Organism: Camellia sinensis; assembly: GCF_055761805.1. Taxonomy (NCBI): domain Eukaryota; kingdom Viridiplantae; phylum Streptophyta; class Magnoliopsida; order Ericales; family Theaceae; genus Camellia; species Camellia sinensis. The sequence goes on along the minus strand of NC_138962.1, from coordinate 5,660,521 downwards.
TGCAACTGATTTATTGCTTCCGCATTTGTGAGCCCCCTATATTCATACTCTGATTGTGTTAAGTTTTGAAAAGTTGGCCTTCGGTAATTACGGATTACTGGCCATCACGGCACCAAACTACTAGGGGCGGTTTGGGGTCGTGACAAAAACAAAAGCGAAAGTTTCATAAAATTAAAAATGGAAGTTCAATCCAGAAACCAGTATACCTTAATAATCTATTTGGAAATTAAATAAAAAAGGTAGTTGAATAGAAAAGAAACTTGAATAAAAAAAGAAGATGAATAGAAATAAAAATGGAAGTTGCAGAAAATTAAAATTGGAAGTTCATTCAAGAAACCAATATACCTTAACGATCTATTTGGAAATTAATTAAAAAAGAAGTTGAATAGAAAAATAAGTTGAATGAAAATGGAAGTCGAATAAAAATAAAAATGGAAGTTGCAGAAAATTAAAAATGGAAGTTCATTCAAGAAACCACTGTACCGTAACGATCTATTTGGAAATTAAATAAAAAAGGAAGTTTAATAGAAAAGTAAATTGAATAAAAATGGAAGTTGAATAAAAATAAAAATGAAAGTTGCATAAAATTAAAAATGAAAGTTCAATCCAGAAACCACTATACCTTAACGATCTATTCGGAAATTAAATAAAAAAGGAAGTTAAGTAGAAAAGAAACTGATGGAAAAAGGAAGTTAAATAAGAATAAAAATGGAAGTTGCAGAAAATTAAAAATGGAAGTTCATTCAAGAAACCACTATACCTTAACGATCTATTTGGAAATTAAATAAAAAATGAAGTTGAATAGAAAAATAACTATAATAAAAATGGAAGTCGAATAAAAATAAAAATGGAGGTTGCAGAAAATTAAAAATGGAAGTTCATTCAAGAAACCACTATACCTTAACGATCTATTTGGAAATTAAATAAAAAAGGAAGTTCAATAGAAAAAAGTAAATTGAATAAAAATGGAAGTTGAATAAAAATAAAAATGAAAGTTGCTTAAAATTAAAAATGAAAGTTCAATCCAGAAACCACTATTCCTTAACGATCTATTTGGAAATTAAATAAAAAAGGAAGTTGAGTAGAAAAGAAACTGATTGAAAAAGGAGGTTAAATAAGAATAAAAATGGAAGTTGCAGAAAATTAAAAATGGTTGTTCATTCAAGAAACCACTATACCTTATCGTTCTATTTGGAAATGAAATAGAAAAAGAAGTTGAATAGAAAAATAACATGAATAAAAATGGAAGTTGCAGCAAATTAAAAATGGAAGTTCATTCAAGAAACCAATATACCTCAATGATCTATTTGGAAATTAAATAAAAAAGGAAGTTCTATAGAAAAGTAAATTGAATAAAAATGGAAGTTGCAGAAAATTAAAAATGGAAGTTCAATCCAGAAACCACTATACCTTAACGATCTATTTGGAAATTACACAAAAAAGAAACTTGAGTAGAAAAGAAACTTGAATAAAAAAGGAAGTTAAATAAAAATAAAAATGGAAGTTGCAGAAAATTAAAAATGGAGGTTCATTCAAGAAACAACTATACCTTAACGATCTATTTGGAAATTAAATAAAAAAGGAAGTTGAATAGAAAAATAACTTGAATAAAAATGGAAGCTGAATAAAAATAAAAATGGAAGTTCCATAAAATTAAAAATGGAAGTTCATTAAAGAAACCACTATACCTTAACGATCTATTTAGAAATTAAATAAAAAATGAAGATTAATAGAAAAGTAAATTGATTAAAAATGGAGGTTGAATAAAAATAAAAGTGAAAGTTTCATAAAATTAAAAATGAGAGTTCAATCCAGAAACCAGTATACCTTAACGATCTATTTGGAAATTAAATAAAAAAATGAAGTTGAATAGAAAATAAACTTGAATAAAAATAGAAGTAGAATAGAAATAAAAATGGAAGTTGCAAAAAATTAAAATTGGAAGTTCATTCAAGAAACCACTATACCTTAACGATCTATATAGCGATCCCAGGTTTACCCTTGTTATACAGTGATCCGGACATGTGTCCGTGGATGTTGGTAGTTGTTTATTATCTTGTTTACATCCTTTCTTATTTAGTATTTGAGTTTTGGGATGTGTTGGGCAGGTTTGTTACAGGTTGGTTGAGTGTAGAAACCAAAACTAGTTGCCCAGATTTTGACCTGTCCGCTCGAGCGGGGGTTTTGGCGCTCGAGCGGGAATTTCACCCATCCAGTATTTCCTGTGCAGTGTTGGACGCTCGAGCGTGGAGTTGGCCGCTCGAGCGGGGTTGTGTGAGTGTCGCTCGAGCGGGGAGTTGGAAGCTCGAGCGGAGACCTGGTTCTGTAAAAGTTCTGGGAGTGTGCATCCGTCGCTCGAGCGGGAGAGTTGACGCTCGAGCGGGAGTCTGTGAGTGACGCTCGAGCGGGGTGTTCGACGCTCGAGCGGGTCGACTGGGTTTAAGTTTCGTGTTTTGACTTTTCAAATCACTTTTTCACTTTCTCTTCTCTCTCCTACTTTTCCAAAAACACCATTGTTGAGCCTCTCACTCTAGAACTCTACCTTCCCTCTAGGTTTTGATCTAGTAGGAGTGATTTGCTCATCTTTGGCCTTTACAAAAAAAGTTGTTGATCATCGAGGGCTACATTTTAATCTGAAAATTTCGAGTTTTGGAGCACATTGGGTTTTGTCATCTTCTCCTTTGAGGCTCCGAATTTGAGGTAGGGATATCCTACTCCTCTCTATGGATTTTGTCTTTAAATTTTGGTATTTTGAGATGTTGGGGTTGGTTTGGTAATTTTGTGAAAGTTTGGGGCTCTTGTGTTATTTTTACAAAAGTTGGGGTTTTATTTATAATAAACCTAGATGCATGTTTGGCATAGAGAAGTGAAGTAAATGTTGAATCATTGATGAAAATGGGACCTAAGTGTTGAAATGGTAATTATGGAAAATGACCTAATTACATCGTTTGATTAATTGGGATAATTAATTGTGAGAAATGAGGAAATGAAGTGGAAATGTAGAGATTGGGAAAGCATGGGGTTAAAGGGTGTAGTTGAATTATTTATCACTCACCGAAATGAAATGTTGATTAAATATCCATTTGTGCATTTATTTTCTGTTTAGAAATAACTGCTTTGGGCTATCAGTGGAGGATAGTCGTGATTGTTGTAGACAATGCATGATGATTAGGCAAACTGTAACTAATCACTGGAATGTGTCATTGAGATTGACGATTGAAAGAATACATTAAATTTATGTATTGTGTAATGATGTGTATATTTGTTGTTTATATGCATTGTGTTGTGTTGGAGGAGATAGGGGATGTAGTCCACGGTTTAGGGGAAGATAGGGGATGGACCTCTAAACCGAATGTGTTGGAAGGAGATAGGGGATGGACTCCATAGATAGAGCTCATATGCTTATCTATTAATGTGTTGACAGAGCTCATATGCTTGTCATTGGAAGTGTGATAGTGCTCATATGCATATCCGTGGAAGTGATGATATAGCTTGTATGCTTATCTGTTGTTGTGTGATATAGCTAGTATGCTTATCTAATATGAAATGGGAAGTGTTTGATATGAGTTATCGTCTCATATGAGTTGTTTGGCCAGGTTTTGAGCCATGGTTGAAATTTGAGAATTGAAAGAAATATAAAAATGAGTTGTAACATGGACTTGTATGTCATGAAAATGTAAAGTGTGATAAAGGAAAGAATCAGTGTGGACCAACTATCAACTGCTAATCTTTTAGTCATTGTTCATATTTGGTTTAGTGTATTTCTACTGGGCTGTGGCTCACCCTATATGGGAATATCATTTTCAGGTACAGGTAGCATGCCACCTCAAAGGACATAGCTTGGGAGGCCAGAGGCGGACACCCTTTGTCGTCTTATTTTTGATGTATTATATGTAAATTCAAGCCAAGGGCTTAAGGTGTAATTGAGTTAGTACTCTTTTGTTGTAACCAAGTGTTAACTTGGAAAGCGGTAAGCCTTTAGGGCATTTGCTTTTGTCGATAACATGTAATACTTTTGAAATGAAATTCTGATAAATCGAAGAATGTGGAACCTTTACATATCAATGCATGTCTTTATTGATGGGTTTAATGTTGTTATTTTGAGGGCGTTACAACTTGGTATCAGAGCGTACCGGGTTCGAATACTTTGGGTACGTGGGAAGTGATTAGTATCACAATGGGTTTGTCTCGCTTGATAGAGACTTAGATGTAGTATCATATGCTATGTGCTTGATTGATAACATGCTTATGTGACTACGTGGGTATGGGATTTAATTTCTAGGATGTTGATTGGATCCTTGGGTTTCTGGGAGTCTTGTTGGAAAGGCACTTGATCAATGCTGTTTCTAACCGGAACTCTAGTAATGCCTCGGGACTGTCATTATCCGGAAATGAAATTCGTAAGTGCTTATGTGTTTATGTGCTTACGTGGAGTGAATTACAGTTGTCCATGCATTAGGACGTGAGTGTTTAGTTTCGGCACATTTATGAATGTGCTAATGTTCTGTATCACCTTTATTAGGATGTCAGGACGAGGAAGAGGTGCTAGGCGTGGTAGACCTGCGAGGCAGGAAGTACCTTTACCGGATTCGATTCCGGCAGTGCAGGAGGGTGTTGGTCAGGCCAACGTGGCCGAGCCAGCGGGTCAGCAGGCTATGAGTGCTTTGGCACGAGAGATAGCAGGAGCTTTGGGTATTCTCAGAGCTGGGAATCAGGCAGCTGAGGTAGGGCCCTCTTTCTTGAAGAGAGAGTTTTTCCGGTCTAACCCGGAGGAGTTTGTTGGGGATCCAAAGGAGCCACTGAAGGCTGACGAGTGGCTAGAACAGATGAGTAAGACGTTCGAGATGCTTGGCATCGAGGACGGAGCATTGAAAGTGACCTTGGCATCCTTCCAGCTGAAAGGAGATGCGGGTCAATGGTGGAAGTACGAGAAGGCTCGTGTTGGTGGTACATGGGAGGCGTTTGTGAATGCTTTCCAGGAGAGGTTCTTATCTGCAGTGGCTAGGGAGAAGCTGAGGGATCAGTTTAGCCGGCTTAATCAACAGGGCATGTCTGTGGCAGAGTTTGAGGCCACTTTTACTAGTTTGTCCAGGTTTGCACCTGAGTTGGTGGCGTCCGAAGAACGCGGTTGCTACGAGTTTGAGCGGAAGTTAAGGCGGGGCCTCAAGCTGAGAGTTGGTGGGTCTTACATCCGAGAGTATAGACATTTAGTAGATGCTGCAGCTCATATGGAGCTCATGATGCAGGAGTATAGACATTTAGCCTCGCTGCCCCTCATCCTCCTCCTGCATCATGAGCTCCATATGAGCTGCAGCATCTACTAAATGTCTATACTCTCGGATGTAAGACCCACCAACTCTCAGCTTGAGGCCCCGCCTTAACTTCCGCTCAAACTCGTAGCAACCGCGTTCTTCGGACGCCACCAACTCAGGTGCAAACCTGGACAAACTAGTAAAAGTGGCCTCAAACTCTGCCACAGACATGCCCTGCTGATTAAGCCGGCTAAACTGATCCCTCAGCTTCTCCCTAGCCACTGCAGATAAGAACCTCTCCTGGAAAGCATTCACAAACGCCTCCCATGTACCACCAACACGAGCCTTCTCGTACTTCCACCATTGACCCGCATCTCCTTTCAGCTGGAAGGATGCCAAGGTCACTTTCAATGCTCCGTCCTCGATGCCAAGCATCTCGAACGTCTTACTCATCTGTTCTAGCCACTCGTCAGCCTTCAGTGGCTCCTTTGGATCCCCAACAAACTCCTCCGGGTTAGACCCGAAAAACTCTCTCTTCAAGAAAGAGGGCCCTACCTCAGCTGCCTGATTCCCAGCTCTAAGAATACCCAAAGCTCCTGCTATCTCTCGTGCCAAAGCACTCGTAGCCTGCTGACCCGCTGGCTCGGCCACGTTGGCCTGACCAACACCCTCTTGCACTGCCGGAATCGAATCCGGTAAAGGTACTTCCTGCCTCGCAGGTCTACCACGCCTAGCACCTCTTCCTCGTCCTGACATCCTAATAAAGGTGATACAGAACATTAGCACATTCATAAATGTGCCGAAACTAAACACTCACGTCCTAATGCATGGACAACTGTAATTCACTCCACGTAAGCACATAAACACATAAGCACTTACGAATTTCATTTCCGGATAATGACAGTCCCGAGGCATTACTAGAGTTCCGGTTAGAAACAGCATTGATCAAGTGCCTTTCCAACAAGACTCCCAGAAACCCAAGGATCCAATCAACATCCTAGAAATTAAATCCCATACCCACGTAGTCACATAAGCATGTTATCAATCAAGCACATAGCATATGATACTACATCTAAGTCTCTATCAAGCGAGACAAACCCATTGTGATACTAATCACTTCCCACGTACCCAAAGTATTCGAACCCGGTACGCTCTGATACCAAGTTGTAACGCCCTCAAAATAACAACATTAAACCCATCAATAAAGACATGCATTGATATGTAAAGGTTCCACATTCTTCGATTTATCAGAATTTCATTTCAAAAGTATTACATGTTAACGACAAAAGCAAATGCCCTAAAGGCTTACCGCTTTCCAAGTTAACACTTGGTTACAACAAAAGAGTACTAACTCAATTACACCTTAAGCCCTTGGCTTGAATTTACATATAATACATCAAAAATAAGACGACAAAGGGTGTCCGCCTCTGGCCTCCCAAGCTATGTCCTTTGAGGTGGCATGCTACCTGTACCTGAAAATGATATTCCCATATAGGGTGAGCCACAGCCCAGTAGAAATACACTAAACCAAATATGAACAATGACTAAAAGATTAGCAGTTGATAGTTGGTCCACACTGATTCTTTCCTTTATCACACTTTACATTTTCATGACATACAAGTCCATGTTACAACTCATTTTTATATTTCTTTCAATTCTCAAATTTCAACCATGGCTCAAAACCTGGCCAAACAACTCATATGAGACGATAACTCATATCAAACACTTCCCATTTCATATTAGATAAGCATACTAGCTATATCACACAACAACAGATAAGCATACAAGCTATATCATCACTTCCACGGATATGCATATGAGCACTATCACACTTCCAATGACAAGCATATGAGCTCTGTCAACACATTAATAGATAAGCATATGAGCTCTATCTATGGAGTCCATCCCCTATCTCCTCCCAACACATTCGGTTTAGAGGTTCATCCCCTATCTTCCCCTAAACCGTGGAGTACATCCCCTATCTCCTCCAACACAACACAATGCATATAAACAACAAATATACACATCATCACACAATACATAAATTTAATGTATTCTTTCAATCGTCAATCTCAATGACACATTCCAGTGATTAGTTACAGTTTGCCTAATCATCATGCATTGTCTACAACAATCACGACTATCCTCCACCGATAGCCCAAAGCAGTTATTTCTAAACAGAAAATAAATGCACAAATGGATATTTAATCAACATTTCATTTCGGTGAGTGATAAATAATTCAACTACACCCTTTAACCCCATGCTTTCCCAATCTCTACATTTCCACTTCATTTCCTCATTTCTCACAATTAATTATCCCAATTAATCAAACGATGTAATTAGGTCATTTTCCATAATTACCATTTCAACACTTAGGTCCCATTTTCATCAATGATTCAACATTTACTTCACTTCTCTATGCCAAACATGCATCTAGGTTTATTATAAATAAAACCCCAACTTTTGTAAAAATAACACAAGAGCCCCAAACTTTCACAAAATTACCAAACCAACCCCAACATCTCAAAATATCAAAATTTAAAGACAAAATCCATAGAGAGGAGTAGGATATCCCTACATCAAATTCGGAGCCTCAAAGGAGAAGATGACAAAACCCAACGTGCTCCAAAACTCGAAATTTTCAGATTAAAATGTAGCCCTCGATGATCAACAACTTTTTTTGTAAAGGCCAAAGATGAGCAAATCACTCCTACTAGATCAAAACCTAGAGGGAAGGTAGAGTTCTAGAGTGAGAGGCTCAACAATGGTGTTTTTGGAAAAGTAGGAGAGAGAAGAGAAAGTGAAAAAGTGATTTGAAAAGTCAAAACACGAAACTTAAACCCAGTCGACCCGCTCGAGCGTCGAACACCCCGCTCGAGCGTCACTCACAGACTCCCGCTCGAGCGTCAACTCTCCCGCTCGAGCGACGGATGCACACTCCCAGAACTTTTACAGAACCAGGTCTCCGCTCGAGCTTCCAACTCCCCGCTCGAGCGACACTCACACAACCCCGCTCGAGCGGCCAACTCCACGCTCGAGCGTCCAACACTGCACAGGAAATACTGGATGGGTGAAATTCCCGCTCGAGCGCCAAAACCCCCGCTCGAGCGGACAGGTCAAAATCTGGGCAACTAGTTTTGGTTTCTACACTCAACCAACCTGTAACAAACCTGCCCAACACATCCCAAAACTCAAATACTAAATAAGAAAGGATGTAAACAAGATAATAAACAACTACCAACATCCACGGACACATGTCCGGATCACTGTATAACAAGGGTAAACCTGGGATCGCTATATAGATCGTTAAGGTATAGTGGTTTCTTGAATGAACTTCCAATTTTAATTTTTTGCAACTTCCATTTTTATTTCTATTCTACTTCTATTTTTATTCAAGTTTATTTTCTATTCAACTTCATTTTTTTATTTAATTTCCAAATAGATCGTTAAGGTATACTGGTTTCTGGATTGAACTCCCATTTTTAATTTTATGAAACTTTCACTTTTATTTTTATTCAACCTCCATTTTTAATCAATTTACTTTTCTATTAATCTTCATTTTTTATTTAATTTCCAAATAGATCGTTAAGGTATAGTGGTTTCTTTAATGAACTTCCATTTTTAATTTTATGGAACTTCCATTTTTATTTTTATTCAGCTTCCATTTTTATTCAAGTTATTTTTCTATTCAACTTCCTTTTTTATTTAACTTCCAAATAGATCGTTAAGGTATAGTTGTTTCTTGAATGAACCTCCATTTTTAATTTTCTGCAACTTCCATTTTTATTTTTATTTAACTTCCTTTTTTATTCAAGTTTCTTTTCTACTCAAGTTTCTTTTTTGTGTAATTTCCAAATAGATCGTTAAGGTATAGTGGTTTCTGGATTGAACTTCCATTTTTAATTTTCTGCAACTTCCATTTTTATTCAATTTACTTTTCTATAGAACTTCCTTTTTTATTTAATTTCCAAATAGATCATTGAGGTATATTGGTTTCTTGAATGAACTTCCATTTTTAATTTGCTGTAACTTCCATTTTTATTCAAGTTATTTTTCTATTCAACTTCTTTTTCTATTTCATTTCCAAATAGAACGATAAGGTATAGTGGTTTCTTGAATGAACAACCATTTTTAATTTTCTGCAACTTCCATTTTTATTCTTATTTAACCTCCTTTTTCAATCAGTTTCTTTTCTACTCAACTTCCTTTTTTATTTAATTTCCAAATAGATCGTTAAGGAATAGTGATTTCTGGATTGAACTTTCATTTTTAATTTTAAGCAACTTTCATTTTTATTTTTATTCAACTTCCATTTTTATTCAATTTACTTTTTTCTATTGAACTTCCTTTTTTATTTAATTTCCAAATAGATCGTTAAGGTATAGTGGTTTCATGAATGAACTTCCATTTTTAATTTTCTGCAACCTCCATTTTTATTTTTATTCGACTTCCATTTTTATTATAGTTATTTTTCTATTCAACTTCATTTTTTATTTAATTTCCAAATAGATCGTTAAGGTATAGTGGTTTCTTGAATGAACTTCCATTTTTAATTTTCTGCAACTTCCATTTTTATTCTTATTTAACTTCCTTTTTCCATCAGTTTCTTTTCTACTTAACTTCCTTTTTTATTTAATTTCCGAATAGATCGTTAAGGTATAGTGGTTTCTGGATTGAACTTTCATTTTTAATTTTATGCAACTTTCATTTTTATTTTTATTCAACTTCCATTTTTATTCAATTTACTTTTCTATTAAACTTCCTTTTTTATTTAATTTCCAAATAGATCGTTACGGTACAGTGGTTTCTTGAATGAACTTCCATTTTTAATTTTCTGCAACTTCCATTTTTATTTTTATTCGACTTCCATTTTCATTCAACTTATTTTTCTATTCAACTTCTTTTTTAATTAATTTCCAAATAGATCGTTAAGGTATATTGGTTTCTTGAATGAACTTCCAATTTTAATTTTCTGCAACTTCCATTTTTATTTCTATTCATCTTCTTTTTTTATTCAAGTTTCTTTTCTATTCAACTACCTTTTTTATTTAATTTCCAAATAGATTATTAAGGTATACTGGTTTCTGGATTGAACTTCCATTTTTAATTTTATGAAACTTTCGCTTTTGTTTTTGTCACGACCCCAAACCGCCCCTAGTAGTTTGGTGCCGTGATGGCCAGTAATCCGTAATTACCGAAGGCCAACTTTTCAAAACTTAACACAATCAGAGTATGAATATAGGGGGCTCACAAATGCGGAAGCAATAAATCAGTTGCAAATGGTCCATAAGAGCTGTGCGTAGATCAAAAGCAATGCCAAACATTTCCAATTAACTTACAACTTGAATACGACAAGATAAAATACATGTTACATCTTGATCAAAAGGCTTCTCGAGCCGACCTATACAAAAGATACAACGAATACAAGTCAAGAAGCATGATTTTCAAGATTTGCCGACATGTAAAACAGGGCACCGCCGACGTAAATACAAAAGTAAGGCCGACATATACACGAATCCAAAACAAGCATCCAAAACGAACTAGGCGTCGCCGCCGTCCTGCTCATCACCTACATATATATAGAGGGGTGAGTACAAAACTCAGTGAATGGTACTAAAAATAAAGGTTTTGCATGAATAAAGCCGGAGTCCTTCAAAACGAAACACATCAAAACTTTAACAAGACAGAGGATGAACCGTATTCATCAATCAATTATTACAAGTATCCAGAGATGTTTACTGACATAGGCAAAACAAGGGATGAACCGTATTCATCATTCAAGTATCATAACCATTCGAGTATCATAACATCGGCGAAGCAAGGGATGAACCGTATTCATCATTCAAATATCGAAACATCGGCGAAACAAGGGATGAACCGTATTCATCATTCAAGTATCATAACAATTCGAGTATCATAACATCGGCGAAGCAAGGGATGAACCGTATTCATCATTCAAATATCGAAACATCGGCGAAACAAGGGATGAACCGTATTCATCATTCAAATATCGAAACATCGGCGAAACAAGGGATGAACCGTATTCATCATTCAAGTATCATAACATCGGCGAAGCAAGGGATGAACCGTATTCATCATTCAAATATCATAAGGCTGTACGATCCGTAATCGTTTGGTCAAAAGTATTGCGAAATTTTAGAGTCCTCCAATACAAGAGACTTGTGCACTTGGTACCGCGAAAGTTTAGAGTCCTCCAGTACAAGGGACTTGTGTTACTTAGGCCCGTAGCCCGATTTAACAAGGACCGTATCCCTTTATACTTAGTACTGCGAAAGTTTAGAGTCCTCCAGCACAAGGGACTTGTGTTACTTAGGCCCGTAGCCCGATTTAACAAGGACCGTATCCTTTTATACTTAGTACTGCGAAAGTTTAGAGTCCTCCAGCACAAGGGACTTTCCGGGGTTAACAATCAAACAAGGCCATTTATTCATGCTTAGCAAATACCACGTCAAAACAAACAAAACAAGATTTATCAAAGCAAGTGTAACATAGCTTTATTAGAAATACCACTCACCTAGTTCTTCAGGTGTAGACTCAAAGCAAAGATCAAGGTCCTACAAATCACACGGCAAACCACATCCTCAAAACGAGTTCTAAATATACATGCAAATGATCTCGGCATTCTTGCCAGATCCAAGTCAAAGGCAAAGCAGAACAAGCTGGGAGCTTAAACACCGCTCCCGCTCCTCGAAAACACACTGGGTACCGCTCAGGACTAAGCCGAGGTCCCGTTATACAAAGTCAGGAAAAACCTGGGTTTTCCTTTGAAGAAAAAGAAGAACATGACCATTTGAAAGATGGATGCAAGCTCACAACTTGTTACAAAAATCTAAGTTTTCATGCCAAGAGTTCAAAATATATGGACCTGGGTACCCATTAAAGAAAGTCATGCAAGAACAAACACAAAACATGATTTTCGTTCCAAACTTTTCGATCAAGATGAGACCTTTTTCAAGAACACATAGAAAACCGTTTTCTCTTTCCAAAACCAACTTCAAAACGATGCATGACATGCAAAACAAATCCGATCATGCAATGCAGCTAGGTATTCAGCAAGAACAACCAAAGGAGATCAAGATTCTAACCTCAAAACTTGGATCCAACGGTTCAAGCCACAAAGATCAAGCTTGGAAGACACTCTCTCACTCAAGAACTCTTCTTCCTCCTCTCTAGAGCTTCTCTCTCTAAAACAAAGATTTGAGACAAGAAATGATTTGTTTCAAGGTCTGCCGGCTGCCTTAACAAACAGCTCGGACACGTGGCATTATCGGGTTGGTTCAGCTCCAAAAAGGTGATTGATGGACAAGACAAGTCTCTGACAAAGCTTATGCAGCAAGCTCGGGTAAGACACATCGGCAACAAGATGACATCGGCTCAAAACAAGGATCCAGCAACAGGATAACAAGGACATCGGCTAGGGAGGACGACACTTGACTAAGCTGTGCCACACTTTGGCCGGGGTGTGCCACATCTCGGCCTAGGCCATACCTGCCTGCGGACTAGGTTCAAGTGCAAAGCATCTCGGCAAGGAATGCCTGAGGTGAAGATGGGGTTGAACAAGATCTCAAGATAGTTCTAAGTACAAGGGTCAAAGGCGGACTAAGCTCAAGATGACCTCGGCTACGCACACACATACACTAAGCAAGGATCAAAATCATGCAAGCAACTTTAAGCAAATCAAGGCAACCAATCCTTCCAGTTAACATAATAAAGCAAGACCATGCAAGAATGTATGCAAGTATGGCAAGAGTAAGGTGAGGGTTGTTACATCCTACCCCCCTTAAAGAAGTTTGGTCCCCAAACTTAGATTACCTTGTTCCCAGAACAACTCCGGATAACGGACTCTCATATCCTCTTCCTTTTCCCATGTGGCTTCTGTGCCATAATGCTCCCTCCATTCGATCTTTACCATTGGTATCGATCTGTTCCTCAATTGCCTCACTTGTCGGTCAATAATCCTCATTGGCTTCTCCTCGTAGCCCAAATCTTCATTAATTGTGATCTCGGAATGATCGATTACATGCAGTGGATCTCGGATGTATTTTCTCAACATCGAAACATGAAACACATTGTGGACTTGATTCAAATCCGGCGGTAAAGCAAGTCTGTAGGCGACGGAATTAATTCTCTCAAGAATTTCAAATGGCCCAATATAACGAGGTGCTAACTTACCTTTCTTTCCAAATCTGGAAACTCCTTTCATTGGTGAGACCTTCAGGAATACATGATTCCCAATTTCGAACTCTAACTCATTCCTTCTCTGGTCGGCGTAGCTCTTTTGTCGGCTCTGGGCAGTTCTAATCCTCTGTTGGATAAGTTTAATCTTTTCTGATGTCACTTGAATCAATTCGGGACCAAGCAGAGTTCTGTCTCCGACTTCGGTCCAACATATCGGCGACCTACATTTTCTTCCATACAAGGCTTCATACGGCGCCATGCCAATGCTGGCTTGATAACTGTTATTGTACGCGAATTCCACTAAGGGCAAATGTGTTCCCCAACTTCCTTGGAAGTCCAACACACAAAGTCTAAACATATCTTCAAGCGTCTGAATTGTCCTCTCTGTCTGCCCATCTGTCTGGGGGTGAAAAGCTGTACTAAATCTCAGCTCGGCTCCAAAAGCCCTCTGTAGACTCTGCCAAAATCTAGAAACAAATTTAGGATCTCGGTCTGAAACAATTGACGTCGGCACTCCATGAAGTCTGACAATCTCGTTCACATATAGCAAGGCAAGTTGATTGGCGTTGAAGGTAGTCTTAACGGGTAGAAAGTGTGCTGACTTAGTTAACCTATCCACAACAATCCAAATTGAATCCATACCCTTCGGTGTTTTCGGCAAACCAATCACAAAATCCATGGAGATGTGTTCCCATTTCCACTCAGGAATCGGCAAAGGTTGAAGAAGTCCTGTTGGTCTTTGATGTTCTGCTTTCACTTGCTGACAATGTAAACACTGGGACACGAATTCGGCTATTTCTCTCTTCATATTTGGCCACCAGAAGGTCTGCTTGACATCTTGATACATTTTGGTGTTCCCTGGATGGACAGCAAACTTAGAACCATGAGCTTCCTGCAAAATCTTTTTCTTCAGCTCTGGGATGTCGGCCACGCATAACCTTCCTTCAAACTTGAGTACTTGGTCCTCGATGGTATACCCTGGTCTCGGCTTCGTGCCAATTTCCTCGGCTATTTTCTTGAGGAAGTTATCCTCCATCTGTCTTGTCTTTACTTCATTAACAATAGTCGGCTCTGCTGACATCACGGTTAAACATGCCAAATTTCCATCTGTCTTCCTGCTCAAAGCGTCGGCTACACTGTTAGCTTTCCCGGGATGATATTGAATCTCCATATCGTAGTCTTTCAACAACTCAAGCCACCGTCTCTGCCTCAAATTCAATTCCTTCTGAGTGAATAGATACTTTAAGCTCTTATGATCTGTAAAAACCTGACAAGTAGCTCCATACAAATAGTGACGCCAAATCTTTAAAGCAAATACTACGGCCGCCAATTCTAAGTCATGGGTAGGATAGTTTTTCTCATGAGGTTTCAACTGACGAGATGCATAAGCTATAACTTTACCCTTTTGCATTAATACACAACCCAAACCCTTATGTGATGCATCACTATAGACATGAAACTCTTCGTTACCTGATGGTAGTACAAGTACTGGCGCTGTAATTAACCTCGTCTTCAGTTCCTGGAAGGCTGACTCCCGATCTTTAGTCCATTCATACAGTGTTCCCTTCTTAGTCAGTTGCGTTAATGGAATTGCAATCCTTGAGAAGTCTTTCACAAACTTTCTGTAATAACCTGCCAAACCCAGAAAACTACGAATCTCGGACACATTAGTCGGCCTCGGCCAATTTACTACGGCTTCAACTTTGCTAGGATCCACTGCAATACCCTCTTCATTAATCACATGACCCAAAAATGAGATGGTAGAAAGCCAAAACCCACACTTGTTAAACTTAGCATACAACTTCCGTTCTCTCAAAATCTGTAAGGCAAGTCTCAAATGGTTTTCATGTTCAACATTACTCTTGGAATAGATCAAGATATCATCAATGAAAACAACTACAAATTCATCTAAATATGGTTTGAAGATTTGGTTCATTAAATCCATAAATGCGGCAGGGGCATTGGTCACTCCAAAAGGCATTACTAAAAACTCGTAGTGGCCATATCTTGTTCGAAAGGCAGTCTTCTCAACATCTTCGGCTTTAACTTTAAGTTGATGGTAACCAGACCGAAGGTCGATCTTAGAAAAGACTCGTGCTCCTTGTAACTAATCAAGCAAATCATCAATTCTAGGTAACAGGTACTTGTTCTTAATGGTGACTTTATTGAGTTCTCTATAGTCAATACAAAGACGGAGTGTGCCATCCTTCTTCTTAACAAATAAAACAGGTGCTCCCCATGGTGAAGTGCTCGGCCTAATAAATCCCTTATCTAACAACTCTTGCAATTGCAGTTTCAATTCTCTAAGTTCAGCGGGGGCCATCCTATAAGGTGGTTTGGAGATCGGCTGCGTTCCCGGTATAATATCGACAGTAAACTCTATTTCTCTATCGGTCAAGTGGCCAGGCAATTCATCCGGAAAGACGTCGGGGAAATCACTAACAATCGGGATGTCGGCTAAGTTAACATTTCCATTCTGATCACTCAGTACACTACACAAGTAACCTCGACACCCTTTCTGAATTAACTTACAGGCCTTAATGGACGAAATCAAGTATGGTGGGGGCACTATCCCTTTACCCTGGAAAATAACCTCGGCTAGGTTTGGGGGTCTCAGTGTGACACTTTTCGAGACACAATTAATAGATGCATCGTTTGCAACTAACCAGTCCATTCCCAGTATGACATCAAAATGAGCTAGGTCTAGAGGCATAAGATCTATTAGCAATTCAACATTCTCAATCACAACAACACATGCACTGTAAATGGATGCAACAATCATAGATCTCCCAGATGGAGTAGACACAGATAACACATAATCAAGGGGCTCTAGTTCTCTATTAATTTTCTCGGCAAACTTAGTAGATATAAACGAATGAGTAGAACCCGAGTCAATCAACACATAGGCATCTTGAGAGCAAATTAGTAACATACCTGACACCACTGCCTCAGCATTCTGAGTGTCTCCTGGTACCAATGCAAACACTCTGCCCTGTCTCATCTGCCCTCTCCCAGCATTTTCTTTCTGAACGGAACCCGAGGTATCCTCACCCTTCTTGTTGTTATCGGTTTTTGTCTTAGGGCAATCTCTCACATAATGGCCCATCTCGCCACATTCATAACAGGCTCCAGACGTTCGTCGGCAAATCCCGAAATGCTGTTTCCCACAATCCGAACACATCGGTTTAACACTCCCTTCCTGCCTCAGGTTACTAGTACTGCCCATGTTCGTTCTCTTCTTGGTGCTCAGCTGTCCTCGGCGATTGTCATAGTTCTGCCTCTTTCGCTGGTTTTCTCCCGAGCTCTGGTATCGGTTCAAGTTAACTTCGGCCTGAATGGCTTTGTCCAATACTTCGGCATAAGTCGGCATATCGAGCAAGTTGACCCGGTCTTGAATCGGTCCACGAAGCCCACACTTGAACTTCCTGGCCTTCATATATTCATCGTTAGTCATGTGAGGTACAAACCTTACCAATTCAGTGAAAGCGCGGTCATATTCCGCCACTGTTCTGTTGCCTTGCGTCAGAGTATGAAATTCGGTAGCCTTGCGGTTTCGAACACTTAGGGGAAAATGTTTCTTGTAGAACAACTCTAAGAATCGGGTCCAGGTCAAATCTGGATTGCTCCCTCTAACCATCATCCACCATCTGCGGGCGTCATCATCTAATGTGAACGCTGCCAACGTCACTTTCTGAGCGTCGGCGCTAGGGAAGATCTCGAACAACTTTTCCATCTCTAAAACCCATGCCTCAGCCTTCATCGGCTCTATAACCCCCAGAGAACCTTGGTGGTCTCATTTTCTTGAACTCTCTGATCAAAGCTATCGTTCCATCCCCATACAAGGCTGGTTGCGGGGGAATTTGCGGCACTGGAGGAGGTGGAGGTGGAGCTACATTTCGGCCGTTGGTCTGCTCGGCCTGAGTCGTCGTAGCACTAGCGAACTGCTGTCTGGTTTGCCTCAACTCGCGGGCCAAACCTTCAACTAATCTTTCCAATCTGTCCATTCTATCTTCGGGCTGATCTCGGCCAAGTGGTGGTCTACCTCTCCTCATGATGCTATGGGCGTGCAAAGTATGACTTTAAAACAAATAAACAAATAACCCCGTAGGCAAGCAACAAATAAGCATATCAAGACAATGCACATCTCGTTCAAATAACAATTACCATGATGCAACCCTAACATCTTTCTAAGGAAAATCCTATGCTCTTCAGGACCCAAAGTGTGTGAATAACGTATACCGAGGAACTTGTGCTCTGATACCACTCTGTCACGACCCCAAACCGCCCCTAGTAGTTTGGTGCCGTGATGGCCAGTAATCCGTAATTACCGAAGGCCAACTTTTCAAAACTTAACACAATCAGAGTATGAATATAGGGGGCTCACAAATGCGGAAGCAATAAATCAGTTGCAAATGGTCCATAAGAGCTGTGCGTAGATCAAAAGCAATGCCAAACATTTCCAATTAACTTACAACTTGAATACGACAAGATAAAATACATGTTACATCTTGATCAAAAGGCTTCTCGAGCCGACCTATACAAAAGATACAACGAATACAAGTCAAGAAGCATGATTTTCAAGATTTGCCGACATGTAAAACAGGGCACCGCCGACGTAAATACAAAAGTAAGGCCGACATATACACGAATCCAAAACAAGCATCCAAAACGAACTAGGCGTCGCCGCCGTCCTGCTCATCACCTACATATATATAGAGGGGTGAGTACAAAACTCAGTGAATGGTACTAAAAATAAAGGTTTTGCATGAATAAAGCCGGAGTCCTTCAAAACGAAACACATCAAAACTTTAACAAGACAGAGGATGAACCGTATTCATCAATCAATTATTACAAGTATCCAGAGATGTTTACTGACATAGGCAAAACAAGGGATGAACCGTATTCGTCATTCAAGTATCAAAACCATTCGAGTATCATAACATCGGCGAAGCAAGGGATGAACCGTATTCATCATTCAAATATCGAAACATCGGCGAAACAAGGGATGAACCGTATTCATCATTCAAGTATCATAACCATTCGAGTATCATAACATCGGCGAAGCAAGGGATGAACCGTATTCATCATTCAAATATCGAAACATCGGCGAAACAAGGGATGAACCGTATTCATCATTCAAATATCGAAACATCGGCGAAACAAGGGATGAACCATATTCATCATTCAAGTATCATAACATCGGCGAAGCAAGGGATGAACCGTATTCATCATTCAAATATCATAAGGCTGTACGATCCGTAATCGTTTGGTCAAAAGTATTGCGAAATTTTAGAGTCCTCCAATACAAGGGACTTGTGCACTTGGTACCGCGAAAGTTTAGAGTCCTCCAGTACAAGGGACTTGTGTTACTTAGGCCCGTAGCTCGATTTAACAAGGACCGTATCCCTTTATACTTAGTACTGCGAAAGTTTAGAGTCCTCCAGCACAAGGGACTTGTGTTACTTAGGCCCGTAGCCCGATTTAACAAGGACCGTATCCTTTTATACTTAGTACTGCGAAAGTTTAGAGTCCTCCATCACAAGGGACTTTCCGGGGTTAACAATCAAACAAGGCCATTTATTCATGCTTAGCAAATACCACGTCAAAACAAACAAAACAAGATTTATCAAAGCAAGTGTAACATAGCTTTATTAGAAATACCACTCACCTAGTTCTTCAGGTGTAGACTCAAAGCAAAGATCAAGGTCCTACAAATCACACGGCAAACCACATCCTCAAAACGAGTTCTAAATATACATGCAAATGATCTCGGCATTCTTGCCAGATCCAAGTCAAAGGCAAAGCAGAACAAGCTGGGAGCTTAAACACCGCTCCCGCTCCTCGAAAACACACTGGGTACCGCTCAGGACTAAGCCGAGGTCCCGTTATACAAAGTCAGGAAAAACCTGGGTTTTCCTTTGAAGAAAAAGAAGAACATGACCATTTGAAAGATGGATGCAAGCTCACAACTTGTTACAAAAATCTAAGTTTTCATGCCAAGAGTTCAAAATATATGGACCTGGGTACCCATTAAAGAAAGTCATGCAAGAACAAACACAAAACATGATTTTCGTTCCAAACTTTTCGATCAAGATGAGACCTTTTTCAAGAACACATAGAAAACCGTTTTCTCTTTCCAAAACCAACTTCAAAACGATGCATGACATGCAAAACAAATCTGATCATGCAATGCAGCTAGGTATTCAGCAAGAACAACCAAAGGAGATCAAGATTCTAACCTCAAAACTTGGATCCAACGGTTCAAGCCACAAAGATCAAGCTTGGAAGACACTCTCTCGCTCAAGAACTCTTCTTCCTCCTCTCTAGAGCTTCTCTCTCTAAAACAAAGATTTGAGACAAGAAATGATTTGTTTCAAGGTCTGCCGGCTGCCTTAACAAACAGCTCGGACACGTGGCATTATCGGGTTGGTTCAGCTCCAAAAAGGTGATTGATGGACAAGACAAGTCTCTGACAAAGCTTATGCAGCAAGCTCGGGTAAGACACATCGGCAACAAGATGACATCGGCTCAAAACAAGGATCCAGCAACAGGATAACAAGGACATCGGCTAGGGAGGACGACACTTGACTAAGCTGTGCCACACTTTGGCCGGGGTGTGCCATATCTCGGCCTAGGCCATACCTGCCTGCGGACTAGGTTCAAGTGCAAAGCATCTAGGCAAGGAATGCCCGAGGTGAAGATGGGGTTGAACAAGATCTCAAGATAGTTCTAAGTACAAGGGTCAAAGGCGGACTAAGCTCAAGATGACCTCGGCTACGCACACACATACACTAAGCAAGGATCAAAATCATGCAAGCAACTTTAAGCAAATCAAGGCAACCAATCCTTCCAGTTAACATAATAAAGCAAGACCATGCAAGAATGTATGCAAGTATGGCAAGAGTAAGGTGAGGGTTGTTACATCCTACCCCCCTTAAAGAAGTTTGGTCCCCAAACTTAGATTACCTTGTTCCCAGAACAACTCCGGATAACGGACTCTCATATCCTCTTCCTTTTCCCATGTGGCTTCTGTGCCATAATGCTCCCTCCATTCGATCTTTACCATTGGTATCGATCTGTTCCTCAATTGCCTCACTTGTCGGTCAATAATCCTCATTGGCTTCTCCTCGTAGCCCAAATCTTCATTAATTGTGATCTCGGAATGATCGATTACATGCAGTGGATCTCGGATGTATTTTCTCAACATCGAAACATGAAACACATTGTGGACTTGATTCAAATCCGGCGGTAAAGCAAGTCTGTAGGCGACGGAATTAATTCTCTCAAGAATTTCAAATGGCCCAATATAACGAGGTGCTAACTTACCTTTCTTTCCAAATCTGGAAACTCCTTTCATTGGTGAGACCTTCAGGAATACATGATTCCCAATTTCGAACTCTAACTCATTCCTTCTCTGGTCGGCGTAGCTCTTTTGTCGGCTCTGGGCAGTTCTAATCCTCTGTTGGATAAGTTTAATCTTTTCTGATGTCACTTGAATCAATTCGGGACCAAGCAGAGTTCTGTCTCCGACTTCGGTCCAACATATCGGCGACCTACATTTTCTTCCATACAAGGCTTCATACGGCGCCATGCCAATGCTGGCTTGATAACTGTTATTGTACGCGAATTCCACTAAGGGCAAATGTGTTCCCCAACTTCCTTGGAAGTCCAACACACAAAGTCTAAACATATCTTCAAGCGTCTGAATTGTCCTCTCTGTCTGCCCATCTGTCTGGGGGTGAAAAGCTGTACTAAATCTCAGCTCGGCTCCAAAAGCCCTCTGTAGACTCTGCCAAAATCTAGAAACAAATTTAGGATCTCGGTCTGAAACAATTGACGTCGGCACTCCATGAAGTCTGACAATCTCGTTCACATATAGCAAGGCAAGTTGATTGGCGTTGAAGGTAGTCTTAACGGGTAGAAAGTGTGCTGACTTAGTTAACCTATCCACAACAATCCAAATTGAATCCATACCCTTTGGTGTTTTCGGCAAACCAATCACAAAATCCATGGAGATGTGTTCCCATTTCCACTCAGGAATCGGCAAAGGTTGAAGAAGTCCTGTTGGTCTTTGATGTTCTGCTTTCACTTGCTGACAATGTAAATACTGGGACACGAATTCGGCTATTTCTCTCTTCATATTTGGCCACCAGAAGGTCTGCTTGACATCTTGATACATTTTGGTGTTCCCTGGATGGACAGCAAACTTAGAACCATGAGCTTCCTGCAAAATCTTTTTCTTCAGCTCTGGGATGTCGGCCACGCATAACCTTCCTTCAAACTTGAGTACTTGGTCCTCGATGGTATACCCTGGTCTCGGCTTCGTGCCAATTTCCTCGGCTATTTTCTTGAGGAAGTTATCCTCCATCTGTCTTGTCTTTACTTCATTAACAATAGTCGACTCTGCTGACATCACGGTTAAACATGCCAAATTTCCATCTGTCTTCCTGCTCAAAGCGTCGGCTACACTGTTAGCTTTCCCGGGATGATATTGAATCTGCATATCGTAGTCTTTCAACAACTCAAGCCACTGTCTCTGCCTCAAATTCAATTCCTTCTGAGTGAATAGATACTTTAAGCTCTTATGATCTGTAAAAACCTGACAAGTAGCTCCATACAAATAGTGACGCCAAATCTTTAAAGCAAATACTACGGCCGCCAATTCTAAGTCATGGGTAGGATAGTTTTTCTCATGAGGTTTCAACTGACGAGATGCATAAGCTATAACTTTACCCTTTTGCATTAATACACAACCCAAACCCTTATGTGATGCATCACTATAGACATGAAACTCTTCGTTACCTGATGGTAGTACAAGTACTGGCGCTGTAATTAACCTCGTCTTCAGTTCCTGGAAGGCTGACTCCCGATCTTTAGTCCATTCATACAGTGTTCCCTTCTTAGTCAGTTGCGTTAATGGAATTGCAATCCTTGAGAAGTCTTTCACAAACTTTCTGTAATAACCTGCCAAACCCAGAAAACTACGAATCTCGGACACATTAGTCGGCCTCGGCCAATTTACTACGGCTTCAACTTTGCTAGGATCCACTGCAATACCCTCTTCATTAATCACATGACCCAAAAATGAGATGGTAGAAAGCCAAAACCCACACTTGTTAAACTTAGCATACAACTTCCGTTCTCTCAAAATCTGTAAGGCAAGTCTCAAATGGTTTTCATGTTCAACATTACTCTTGGAATAGATCAAGATATCATCAATGAAAACAACTACAAATTCATCTAAATATGGTTTGAAGATTTGGTTCATTAAATCCATAAATGCGGCAGGGGCATTGGTCACTCCAAAAGGCATTACTAAAAACTCGTAGTGGCCATATCTTGTTCGAAAGGCAGTCTTCTCAACATCTTCGGCTTTAACTTTAAGTTGATGGTAACCAGACCGAAGGTCGATCTTAGAAAAGACTCGTGCTCCTTGTAACTAATCAAGCAAATCATCAATTCTAGGTAACAGGTACTTGTTCTTAATGGTGACTTTATTGAGTTCTCTATAGTCAATACAAAGACGGAGTGTGCCATCCTTCTTCTTAACAAATAAAACAGGTGCTCCCCATGGTGAAGTGCTCGGCCTAATAAATCCCTTATCTAACAACTCTTGCAATTGTAGTTTCAATTCTCTAAGTTCAGCGGGGGCCATCCTATAAGGTGGTTTGGAGATCGGCTGCGTTCCCGGTATAATATCGACAGTAAACTCTATTTCTCTATCGGTCAAGTGGCCAGGCAATTCATCCAGAAAGACGTCGGGGAAATCACTAACAATCGGGATGTCGGCTAAGTTAACATTTCCATTCTGATCACTCAGTACACTACACAAGTAACCTCGACACCCTTTCTGAATTAACTTACAGGCCTTAATGGACGAAATCAAGTATGGTGGGGGCACTATCCCTTTACCCTGGAAAATAACCTCGGCTAGGTTTGGGGGTCTCAGTGTGACACTTTTCGAGACACAATTAATAGATGCATCGTTTGCAACTAACCAGTCCATTCCCAGTATGACATCAAAATGAGCTAGGTCTAGAGGCATAAGATCTATTAGCAATTCAACATTCTCAATCACAACAACACATGCTCTGTAAATGGATGCAACAATCATAGATCTCCCAGATGGAGTAGACACAGATAACACATAATCAAGGGGCTCTAGTTCTCTATTAATTTTCTCGGCAAACTTAGTAGATATAAACGAATGAGTAGAACCCGAGTCAATCAACACATAGGCATCTTGAGAGCAAATTAGTAACATACCTGACACCACTGCCTCAGCATTCTGAGTGTCTCCTGGTACCAATGCAAACACTCTGCCCTGTCTCATCTGCCCTCTCCCAGCATTTTCTTTCTGAACGGAACCCGAGGTATCCTCACCCTTCTTGTTATTATCGGTTTTTGTCTTAGGGCAATCTCTCACATAATGGCCCATCTCGCCACATTCATAACAGGCTCCAGACGTTCGTCGGCAGATCCCGAAATGCTGTTTCCCACAATCCGAACACATCGGTTTAACACTCCCTTCCTGCCTCAGGTTACTAGTACTGCCCATGTTCGTTCTCTTCTTGGTGCTCAGCTGTCCTCGGCGATTGTCATAGTTCTGCCTCTTTCGCTGGTTTTCTCCCGAGCTCTGGTATCGGTTCAAGTTAACTTCGGCCTGAATGGCTTTGTCCAATACTTCGGCATAAGTCGGCATATCGAGCAAGTTGACCCGGTCTTGAATCGGTCCACGAAGCCCACACTCGAACTTCCTGGCCTTCATATATTCATCGTTAGTCATGTGAGGTACAAACCTTACCAATTCAGTGAAAGCGCGGTCATATTCCGCCACTGTTCTGTTGCCTTGCGTCAGAGTATGAAATTCGGTAGCCTTGCGGTTTCGAACACTTAGGGGAAAATATTTCTTGTAGAACAACTCTAAGAATCGGGTCCAGGTCAAATCTGGATTGCTCCCTCTAACCATCATCCACCATCTGCGGGCGTCATCATCTAATGTGAACGCTGCCAACGTCACTTTCTGAGCGTCGGCGCTAGGGAAGATCTCGAACAACTTTTCCATCTCTAAAACCCATGCCTCAGCCTTCATCGGCTCTATAACCCCCAGAGAACCTTGGTGGTCTCATTTTCTTGAACTCTCTGATCAAAGCTATCGTTCCATCCCCATACAAGGCTGGTTGCGGGGGAATTTGCGGCACTGGAGGAGGTGGAGGTGGAGCTACATTTCGGCCGTTGGTCTGCTCGGCCTGAGTCGTCGTAGCACTAGCGAACTGCTGTCTGGTTTGCCTCAACTCGCGGGCCAAACCTTCAACTAATCTTTCCAATCTGTCCATTCTATCTTCGGGCTGATCTCGGCCAAGTGGTGGTCTACCTCTCCTCATGATGCTATGGGCGTGCAAAGTATGACTTTAAAACAAATAAACAAATAACCCCGTAGGCAAGCAACAAATAAGCATATCAAGACAATGCACATCTCGTTCAAATAACAATTACCATGATGCAACCCTAACATCTTTCTAAGGAAAATCCTATGCTCTTCAGGACCCAAAGTGTGTGAATAACGTATACCGAGGAACTTGTGCTCTAATACCACTCTGTCACGACCCCAAACCGCCCCTAGTAGTTTGGTGCCGTGATGGCCAGTAATCCGTAATTACCGAAGGCCAACTTTTCAAAAGTTAACACAATCAGAGTATGAATATAGGGGGCTCACAAATGCGGAAGCAATAAATCAGTTGCAAATGGTCCATAAGAGCTGTGCGTAGATCAAAAGCAATGCCAAACATTTCCAATTAACTTACAACTTGAATACGACAAGATAAAATACATGTTACATCTTGATCAAAAGGCTTCTCGAGCCGACCTGTACAAAAGATACAACGAATACAAGTCAAGAAGCATGATTTTCAAGATTTGCCGACATGTAAAACAGGGCACCGCCAACGTAAATACAAAAGTAAGGCCGACATATACACGAATCCAAAACAAGCATCCAAAACGAACTAGGCGTCGCCGCCGTCCTGCTCATCACCTACATATATATAGAGGGGTGAGTACAAAACTCAGTGAATGGTACTAAAAATAAAGGTTTTGCATGAATAAAGCCGGAGTCCTTCAAAACGAAACACATCAAAACTTTAACAAGACAGAGGATGAACCGTATTCATCAATCAATTATTACAAGTATCCAGAGATGTTTACTGACATAGGCAAAATAAGGGATGAACCGTATTCATCATTCAAGTATCATAACCATTCGAGTATCATAACATCGGCGAAGCAAGGGATGAACCGTATTCATCATTCAAATATCGAAACATCGGCGAAACAAGGGATGAACCGTATTCATCATTCAAGTATCATAACCATTCGAGTATCATAACATCGGCGAAGCAAGGGATGAACCGTATTCATCATTCAAATATCGAAACATCGGCGAAACAAGGGATGAACCGTATTCATCATTCAAATATCGAAACATCGGCGAAACAAGGGATGAACCGTATTCATCATTCAAGTATCATAACATCGGCGAAGCAAGGGATGAACCGTATTCATCATTCAAATATGATAAGGTTGTACGATCCGTAATCGTTTGGTCAAAAGTATTGCGAAAGTTTAGAGTCCTCCAATACAAGGGACTTGTGCACTTGGCACCGCGAAAGTTTAGAGTCCTCCAGTACAAGGGACTTGTGTTACTTAGGCCCGTAGCCCGATTTAACAAGGACCGTATCCCTTTATACTTAGTACTGCGAAAGTTTAGAGTCCTCCAGCACAAGGGACTTGTGTTACTTAGGCCCGTAGCCCGATTTAACAAGGACCGTATCCTTTTATACTTAGTACAGCGAAAGTTTAGAGTCCTCCAGCACAAGGGACTTTCCGGGGTTAACAATCAAACAAGGCCATTTATTCATGCTTAGCAAATACCACGTCAAAACAAACAAAACAAGATTTATCAAAGCAAGTGTAACATAGCTTTATTAGAAATACCACTCACCTAGTTCTTCAGGTGTAGACTCAAAGCAAAGATCAAGGTCCTACAAATCACACGGCAAACCACATCCTCAAAACGAGTTCTAAATATACATGCAAATGATCTCGGCATTCTTGCCAGATCCAAGTCAAAGGCAAATCAGAACAAGCTGGGAGCTTAAACACCGCTCCCGCTCCTCGAAAACACACTGGGTACCGCTCAGGACTAAGCCGAGGTCCCGTTATACAAAGTCAGGAAAAACCTGGGTTTTCCTTTGAAGAAAAAGAAGAACATGACCATTTGAAAGATGGATGCAAGCTCACAACTTGTTACAAAAATCTAAGTTTTCATGCCAAGAGTTCAAAATATATGGACCTGGGTACCCATTAAAGAAAGTCATGCAAGAACAAACACAAAACATGATTTTCGTTCCAAACTTTTCAATCAAGATGAGACCTTTTTCAAGAACACATAGAAAACCGTTTTCTCTTTCCAAAACCAACTTCAAAACGATGCATGACATGCAAAACAAATCCGATCATGCAATACAGCTAGGTATTCAGCAAGAACAACCAAAGGAGATCAAGATTCTAACCTCAAAACTTGGATCCAACGGTTCAAGCCACAAAGATCAAGCTTGGAAGACACTCTCTCACTCAAGAACTCTTCTTCCTCCTCTCTAGAGCTTCTCTCTCTAAAACAAAGATTTGAGACAAGAAATGATTTGTTTCAAGGTCTGCCGGCTGCCTTAACAAACAGCTCGGACACGTGGCATTATCGGGTTGGTTCAGCTCCAAAAAGGTGATTGATGGACAAGACAAGTCTCTGACAAAGCTTATGCAGCAAGCTCGGGTAAGACACATCGGCAACAAGATGACATCGGCTCAAAACAAGGATCCAGCAACAGGATAACAAGGACATCGGCTAGGGAGGACGACACTTGACTAAGCTGTGCCACACCTTGGCCGGGGTGTGCCACATCTCGGCCTAGGCCATACCTGCCTGCGGACTAGGTTCAAGTGCAAAGCATCTTGGCAAGGAATGCCCGAGGTGAAGATGGGGTTGAACAAGATCTCAAGATAGTTCTAAGTACAAGGGTCAAAGGCGGACTAAGCTCAAGATGACCTCGGCTACGCACACACATACACTAAGCAAGGATCAAAATCATGCAAGCAACTTTAAGCAAATCATGGCAACCAATCCTTCCAGTTAACATAATAAAGTAAGACCATGCAAGAATGTATGCAAGTATGGCAAGAGTAAGGTGAGGGTTGTTACAGTTTTTATTCAACTTCCATTTTTAATCAATTTACTTTTCTATTAATCTTCCTTTTTTATTTAATTTCCAAATATATCGTTAAGGTATAATGGTTTCTTTAATGAACTTCCATTTTTAATATTCTACAACTTCCATTTTTATTCTTATTTAACTTCCTTTTTGCATCGGTTTCTTTTCTACTCAACTTCCTTTTTTATTTAATTTCCAAATAGATCGTTAAGGTAGAGTGGTTTCTGGATTGAACTTTCATTTTTAATTTTATGCAACTTTCATTTTTATTTGTATTCAACTTCCATTTTTATTCAATTTACTTTTCTATTAAACTTCCTTTTTTATTTAATTTCCAAATAGATCGTTAAGGTATAGTGGTTTCTTGAATGAACTTCCATTTTTAATTTTCTGCAACTTCCATTTTTATTTTTATTCGACTTCCATTTTTATTCAAGTTATTTTTCTATTCAACTTCCTTTTTTAATTAATTTCCAAATAGATCGTTAAGGTATAGTGGTTTCTTGAATGAACTTCCAATTTTAATTTTTTGCAACTTCCATTTTTATTTCTACTCTACTTCTTTTTTTATTCAAGTTTCTTTTCTAGTCAACTTCCTTTTATATTTAATTTCCAAATAGATCGTTAAGGTATACTGGTTTCTAGATTGAACTTCCATTTTTAATTTTATGAAACTTTCACTTTTATTTTTATTCAACCTCCATTTTTAATCAATTTACTTTTCTATTAATCTTCCTTTTTTATTTAATTTCCAAATAGATCGTTAAGGTATAGTGGTTTCTTTAATGAACTTCCATTTTTAATTTTATGGAACTTCAATTTTTATTTTTATCCAGATTCCATTTTTATTTAAGTTAATTTTCTATTCAACTTCCTTTTTTATTTAACTTCCAAATAGATCGTTATGGTATAATTGTTTCCTGAATGAACCTCCATTTTTAATTTTCTGCAACTTCCATTTTTGTTTTTATTTAACTTCCTTTTTTATTCAAGTTTCTTTTCTACTCAAGTTTCTTTTTTGTGTAATTTCCAAATAGATCGTTAAGGTATAGTGGTTTCTGGATTGAACTTCCATTTTTAATTTTTTGCAGCTTCCATTTTTATTTTTATTCAACTTCCATTTTTATTCAATGTACTTTTCTATAAAACTTCCGTTTTTATTTAATTTCCAAATAGATCCTTAAGGTATAGTGGTTTCTTGAATGAACTTCCATTTTTAATTTTCTGCAACTTCCATTTTTATTCAAGTTATTTTTCTATTCAACTTCTTTTTTTATTTCATTTCCAAATAGATCGTTAAAATATAGTTGTTTTTTTGAATGAACTTCCATTTTTAATTTTCTGCAACTTCCATTTTTATTCATGTTTAACTTCCTTTTTCAATCAGTTTCTTTTCTACTCAACTTCCTTTTTTATTTAATTTCCAAATAGATCGTTAAGGTATAGTGGTTTCGGGATTGAACTTCCATTTTTAATTTTATGCAACTTTCATTTTTATTTTTATTCAACTTCCATTTTTATTCAATTTACTTTTCTATTGAACTTCCTTTTTTATTTAATTTCCAAATAGATCGTTAAGGTATAGTGGTTTCATGAATGAACTTCCATTTTTAATTTTCTGCAACCTCCATTTTTATTTTTATTCGACTTCCAATTTTATTCAAGTTATTTTTCTATTCAACTTCATTTTTTATTTAATTTCCAAATAGATCGTTAAGGTATAGTTATTTCTTAAATGAACTTCCATTTTTAATTTTCTGCAACTTCCATTTTTATTCTTATTTAACTTCCTTTTTTCCATCAGTTTCTTTTCTACTTAACTTCCTTTTTTATTTAATTTCCAAATAGATCGTTGAGGTATAGTAGTTTCTGGATTGAACTTTCAATTTTAATTTTATGCAACTTTCATTTTTATTTTTATTCAACTTCCTTTTTAATTCAATTTACTTTTCTATTAAACTTCCTTTTTTTTTAATGTCCAAATAGATCGTTAAGGTATAGTGGTTCCTTAAATGAACTTCCATTTTTAATTTTCTGCAACTTCCATTTCTATTTTGATTCGACTTCCATTTTTATTTAAGTTATTTTTCTATTTAAATTCCTTTTTTATTTAATTTCCAAATAGATCGTTAAGGTATAGTGGTTTTTTGAATGAACTTCCATTTTTAATTTTCTGCAACTTCCATTTTTATTCTTATTTAACTTCCTTTTTCAATCAGTTTCTTTTCTACTCAACTTCCTTTTTTATTTAATTTCCAAATAGATCGTTAAGGTATAGTGGTTTCTGGATTGAACTATCATTTTTAATTTTATGCAACTTTCATTTTTATTTTTATTCAACTTCCATTTTTATTCAATGTACTTTTCTATTAAACTTCCTTTTTTATTTAATTTCCAAATAGATCTTTAAGGTATAGTGGTTTCTGGGTTGAACTTCTATTTTTAATTTTCTGCAACTTCTATTTTTATTTTTATTCAACTTCCGTTTTTATTCAATTTATTTTTCTATAAAACTTCCTTTTTTTAGTTAATTTCCAAATAGATCCTTAAGGTATATTGGTTTCTTGAATGAACTTCCATTTTTAATTTTCTGCAACTTCCATTTTTATTTTTATTTGACTTCCATTTTTATTCAAGTTATTTTTTCTATTCTACTTCTTTTTTTATTTCATTTCCAAATTGATCGTTAAGGTATAGTGGTTTCTTGAATGAACTGCCATTTTCAATTTTCTGCAACTTCCATTTCTATTCTTATTTAACTTCCTTTTTCAATCAGTTTCTTTTCTTCTTAACTTCCTTTTTTACTTAATTTCCAAATAGATCGTTAAGGTATATTTTTTTTCTGAATTGAACTTTCATTTTTAATTTTATGCAACTTTCATTTTTATTTTTGTTCAACTTCCATTTTTATTCAATTTACTTTTCTATTAAACTTCCTTTCTTATTTAATTTCCAAATAGATCGTTAAGGTATAGTGGTTTCTTGAATGAACTTCCATTTTTAATTTTCTGCAACTTCCATTTTTATTTTTATTCGACTTCCATTTTTATTCAAGTTTTTTTTCTATTTAACAACCTTTTTTAATTAATTTCCAAATAGATCGTTAAGGTATAGTGGTTTCTTGAATGAACTTCGAATTTTAATTTTCTGCAACTTACATTTTTATTTCTATTCAACTTCTTTTTTTATTCAAGTTTCTTTTCTATTCAACTTCCTTTTTTATTTAATTTCCAAATAGATCGTTAAGGTATACTGGTTTCTGGATTGAACTCCCATTTTTAATTTTATGAAACTTTCACTTTTATTTTTATTCATCCTCCATTTTTAATCAATTTACTTTTCTATTAATCTTCCTTTTTTATTTAATTTCCAAATAGATCGTAAAGGTATAGTGGTTTCTTTAATGAACTTCCACTTTTAATTTTATGGAACTTCCATTTTTATTTTTATTCAGCTTCCATTTTTAATCAAGTTATTTTTCTATTCAACTTCCTTTTTTATTTAACTTCCAAATAGATCGTTAAGGTATAGTTGTTTCTTGAATGAACCTCCATTTTTAATTTTCTGCAACTTCCATTTTTATTTTTATTTAACTTCCTTTTTTATTCAAGTTTCTTTTCTACTCAAGTTCCTTTTTTGTGTAATTTCCAAATAGAACGTTAAGGTATAGTGGTTTCTGGATTGAACTTCCATTTTTAATTTTCTGCAACTTTCATTTTTATTTTTATTCAACTTGCATTTTTATTCAATTTATTTTTCTATAAAACTTCCTTTTTTATTTAATTTCCAAATAGATCCTTAAGGTATATTGGTTTCTTGAATGAACTTCCATTTTTAATTTTCTGCAACTTCCATTTTTATTTTTATTCGACTTCCATTTTTATTCAAGTTATTTTTCTATTCAACTTCTTTTTTCATTTCATTTCCAAATAGATCGTTGAGGTATAGTGGTTTCTCGAATGAACTACCATTTTCAATTTTCTGCAACTTCCATTTTTATTCTTATTTAACTTCCTTTTTCAATCAGTTTCTTTTCTACTCAACTTCCTTTTTTATTTAATTTCCAAATAGATCGTTAAGGTATAGTGGTTTCTGGATTGAACTTTCATTTTTAATTTTATGCAACTTTCATTTTTATTTTTGTTCGACTTCCATTTTTATTCAAGTTTTTTTTCTATTCAACTTTCTTTTTTAATTAATTTCCAAATAGATCGTTAAGGTATATTGGTTTCTTGAATGAACTTCCAATTTTAATTTTCTGCAACCTCCATTTTTATTTTTATTCGACTTCCATTTTTATTCAAGTTATTTTTCTATTCAACTTCCTTTTTTAATTAATTTCCAAATAGATCGTTAAGGTATAGTGGTTTCTTGAATGAACTTCCAATTTTAATTTTCTGCAACTTCCATTTTTATTTCTATTCAGCTTCTTTTTTTGTTCAAGTTTCTTTTCTATTCAACTTCCTTTTTTATTTAATTTCCAAATAGATCGTTAAGGTATACTGGTTTCTGGATTGAACTTCCATTTTTAATTTTATGAAACTTTCACTTTTATTTTTATTCAACCTCCATTTTTAATCAATTTACTTTTCTATTAATCTTCCTTTTTTATTTAATTTCCAAATAGATCGTAAAGGTATAGTGGTTTCTTTAATGAACTTCCATTTTTAATTTTATGGAACTTCCATTTTTATTTTTATTCAGCTTCCATTTTTTTTAATGCTATTTTTCTATTCAACTTCCTTTTCTATTTAACTTCCAAATAGATCGTTAAGGTATAGTTGTTTTTTGAATGAACCTCCATTTTTAATTTTCTGCAACTTCTATTTTTATTTTTATTTAACTTCCTTTTTTATTCAAGTTTCTTTTCTTCTCAAGTTCCTTTTTTGTGTAATTTCCAAATAGATCGTTAAGGTATAGTGGTTTCTAGATTGAACTTCCATTTTTAATTCTCTGCAACTTCCATTTTTATTTTTATTCAACTTCCATTTTTATTCAATTTACTTTTCTATAAAATAACAAGTTGTAACGCCCTCAAAATAACAACATTAAACCCATCAGATAAGACATGCATTTACATATAAACTAACCACATTCCTTTATTCATTAGTGTTCCATTACATAAGTATTACATGTTAACATCAAAACAAAATGCCCTACGGGCTTACAGCTTTCGAAGTTAACACTTGGTTACAACAAAAGAGTACTAACTCGTTTACACATTAAGCCCTTGGCTTGAAATTACATGTAATACATCAAAAGTTAAGCGACAAAAGTATGCCCGCCTCTAGCCTCCCAGCTATGTCCTTGGAGGTGGCATGCTACCTGTACCTGAAAATGATATTCCCATATAGGGTGAGCCACAGCCCAGTAGAAATACACTAAACCAACCATGAACAATGACTAAAAGATTAGCAATTGATAGATGGCTAACACAGATACATTCACATAAATTACACATTTATGTCATACAACTTACGAATCTAATTTACCTTTCATTTTCCCTTTTTCAACAGATAAGCATGCTAGCTCTATCATCATTTCCACAGATATGTATAAAAACTATATCTCACATTCAGATAAGCATAAAAGCTATATCCACATTCTCAACAGATATGTATAACAACAATATCCCACATTCACAGATAAGCATATAAGCTGTATCCACATTTTACTAAGATAAGCATATAAGCTCTATCTTCACTTCTCTAGACAAGCATATGAGCTGTGTCTACGGAGTTCATCTCCTATCTTCTCCCAATACTATCCGGTTTAGAGGTACATCCCCTATCTTCCCCTAAACCGCGGAGTACATCCCCTATCTCCTCCTCTACACATAACGTATATAAACACATTGGTTCTATATACAATCACCCAATACATACAGTTAATGTATTCTATCAACCGTCAAGTTTCATGACACATTCCATTGATTAGTTTCAGTTTGCCTAATCATCATGCATTGTCTACAACAATCACGACTATCCTCCACCGATAGCCCCAAGCAGTTATTTCTATACAGAAAATAAATGCACAATGGATATACAATCAACATTTCATTTCCTCATTCCTCACAATTAATTATCCCAATTAATTAAACAATGTAATTAGGTTGTTATCCATAATTACCAATTCAACCCTTAGGTCCCATTTTCATCAATGATTCAACATTTATTCCATTTCTCTACTCCAATCATGCATCTAGGTTTATTATGATTAAAACCCTAACTTTTGTAAAATTGCACAAAAGCCCCAAACTTTTACCAAATTACCAAATCAACCCCAACATCTCAAAATACTAAAATTTAAAGACAAAATCCATAGAGAGGAGTAGGATATCCCTACCTCGAAGTTTAAGCCAAAAAGGAGATGAAGACTCGAAGGTCAACGTGCTCCAAATCCAAACTTTTTCAGACTAAAACAAAGCTCTCAACGCCCTCTATCTTTTTAACAAAGGCTCTAGGCTAGATTCACACTCTAGGGAGATCAAATCTTAGAGAGAATGTAAGTTTAGAGAGAGAGGGTCTCGGATTTAGGGTTTGATCAAAAAAAGAAGTGAAAAACTGAAGTTCAAAATCGCTACTGTCCGCTGATATAAAACACGCTCGCTCGAGCGAAGCCTTTGTCGCTCGAGCGACCAGACACAGAAACTCACGCTCGAGCCAAGAAGTTCTCGATCGAGCGAAGAAAAACCCAGACCGCTCGAGCGAAGGAAGCTCGCTCGAGCCAAGAAAGGCAACTCTCAGGTCCAGAACCAGACGCAACACTCGCTCGAGCGAAGCCACCCTGGCTCGACCCACCAGACACGAACCTCACTCTCGCTCGAGCGACCAACTCCTCGCTCGAGCGAAGGTCCAAAAATCTGGGCAGCAACACTACGCTCCCAAACACAACCAACCTGTAACAAACCTGCCCAACACATCCCATAACTCAATATACAAAGTAAAGAGGATGCAAACAAGATAATAAACAACTACCAACATCCACGGACACATGTCCGGATCACTGTACAACAAGGGTAAACCCGGGATCGCTATAACCTCCCCCCCTTAAAGAATTTCGTCCCCGAAATTAAGCACAAGTTTTAAAAAAAACAGGTTTTCCTTCATTTTAGACAATGTTACAATTTAACATTCAACAATTCGACCCATTACCGGTCATCCCATCCCTTTAACAAGAGACATATCACAATATGTAAACAACTATGTGTTTTCAACATGCATCAACATTATGCACTATCTTTCCAATTTCAACAATATATTCAACACATATAGTGTCACATTCAACTTCCATATGAGGCAAGTTCCAAAACATATTTCCAATAAACCAAAACATTTTCAATGTTTCACAACTTAAGACATATATAAAAGCTCTTAAGTTCAACAATAATGAAAAATTTAAATACAAGATTACATATCAATAAACAAGTCCGGATATTTCTCACGGACTCCTAACTCACGTTCCGAAGTGGCTTCCCCCACTCCGTGATGTTTCCACAAGACTTTCACCAAAGGAATGGTCTTGCCACGCAGGACCTGATCCCGCCTATCCAAGACCCGAACCGGTCTCTCCTCATACGAGGCATCCTCATCTACCTCTAAATCAGTCCAATCCAACACATGTGATGGATCTGGCTCATACTTCCGAAGCATACTCACATGAAACACATCATGCACTCCGGACAACTGCGGTGGTAAGGCTAATCGATAAGCAACCTCACCAATCCTCTCAAGGATCTCAAAAGGACCAATAAACCGAGGGGATAGCTTCCCACTCTTCCCAAACCTCATCAAACCTCGCCTAGGTGATATCTTCAGAAAGACATGATCACCTACCTCAAACGCCAAAGGTCTCCTCCTACGGTCGGCATAACTCTTTTGTCGACTCTGGGCTGTAACAAGCCTCCTACGGATAAGCTCAACTTTCTCCGTTGTCTCCCTAACCAACTCCGGACCCAACAAAGGTGCATCACCCACCTTGGCCCAACAAACTGGAGACCTACACGGTCGGCCATACAAGGCCTCAAACGGTGCCATACCGATGCTAGACTGAAAACTGTTGTTATAGGCAAACTCTACCAAGGGCAAGTGCCTCTCCCACGTCCCGCTAAAGTCCAGGACACAACCCCGAAGCATATCCTCGAGGATCTGGATAGTACGCTCGGACTGCCCGTCAGTCTGAGGATGATAAGCCGTACTAAAGGTCAACTTAGTGCCCAAGGCACTCTGCAAACTCTGCCACAACCTAGCAGTAAAACGAGGATCTCTATCTGAGACGATCGTCACTGGGACCCCGTGCAATCTCACTACGTCCTGAATATACAAATCGGCAAGATGATCTACCGAATCTCTTACGCGCATAGGAATAAAGTGCGCCGACTTAGTCAACCGGTCTACAACCACCCAAATAGCATCACTACCCCGCTGAGTCCTCGGAAGACCTACAACAAAGTCCATAGTGACATGCTCCCACTTCCACTCTGCAATAGGCAAGGGTTGCAACAAACCCGCTGGCCTCTGATGTTCGGCCTTCACTTGCTGGCAAGTAAGGCACTTCGATACGAAAACAGCCACATCTCTCTTCATACCCCGCCACCAAAACTGGCGACCCAAATCCTGATACATCTTAGTACCTCCCGGATGCACCGCAAGGCGCGAATGGTGAAACTCTCGGAGTACTTCCTCTCGGCAAAACTCTGGTACAAACAAACGGTCTCGGTATCTCACACTCAGGTCGGGATACACCGTCAAACCCTTTTCAACTTTCCCACTGGAGATCTTCTCTCGGAGGGATTCTACCTCAAGGTCACCTCTCTGTGCCTCTAACACTCTAGTCACAAGTGTAGGCTGTGCAACAACAGAAAACAAGGCCGCAGCCTCAACAGATTCGCCCAGTAGCAAATCAAACTCGCCAAGTGCTCCCAACATCTCCCATTCCCGGATGGCTATACAAGCTACATCACCAATGGTCTTCCTACTAAGGGCATCGGCCACAACATTGCCCTTTCCCGGATGATAGTGCAACTCAAAATCATAATCCTCGATGAACTCCATCCACCTCCTCTGTCTCAAATTCAAGTCTCTCTGTGTAAACAGATACTTCAAACTCTTATGATCCGAGAATACCTCGAACCTCTCACCATAAAGGTAGTGCCTCCAGATTTTCAAGGCAAAGATCACTGCTGCTAACTCTAGGTCGTGAGTGGGGTAATTCTTCTCGTGTATTTTCAACTGACGTGAGCCATAAGCTACCACTTTCCCCTCTTGCATCAACACACAACCCAAACCCTCTCGTGAGGCATCACAATAAACCGCATAACCCAACCCTCTCTCCGGAATAATCAACACCGGAGCGGTGGTCAATCTAACTTTCAGATCTTGGAATGACTTTTCACAAGTCTCACTCCACACAAACTTGACTCCCTTCCGAGTCAGTCTAGTCAACGGTGACGCTAACCTGGAGAAATCTTTCACAAACCGACGGTAATACCCAGCTAATCCCAGAAAACTGCGGATCTCAAACACACTCTTAGGCTGTGCCCAATCTTGCACTGCCTCAACCTTGGATGTATCAACAGACACCCCTTCCCCGGATACCACGTGGCCTAAGAATTTGACTTCCCTCAGCCAGAACTCACACTTCCCAAACTTGGCATACAGCCTATGGGCTCTAAGCAACTCAAGCACCACTCTCAAGTGTGCCTCGTGCTCCTCCTCAGAAGGCGAATAGATAAGGATGTCGTCCACAAAGACGACCACAAATCGGTCTAAGAACTCCCGGAAAACCCGGTTCATCAAGTCCATAAAGACTGCCGGTGCATTGGTAAGCCCGAATGGCATCACCAGAAACTCATAATGGCCATATTGCGTACGGAATGCCGTCTTCGGAATATCTTCTTCCCTGACCCTCAACTGGTGGTAACCCGATCTCAAGTCTATCTTAGAGAAACAACGGGAACCCTTCAACTGGTCAAACAAATCATCTATACGGGGCATAGGATACTTATTCTGAACCGTAGCCCGATTCAACTTCCGGTAGTCAATACACAATCTCAAGGCACCATCTTTCTTTTTAACAAAGAGGGCCGGTGCTCCCCACGGTGAAACACTAGGGCGAACAAAACCCTTATCTAGCAATTCCTGGAGCTGAACTTTCAACTCAACCAACTCTGCTGGAGCAAAACGGTAAGGTGCCATAGAAATCGGCGCCGTACCCGGCACTAAATCAATAGAGAACTCTATCTCTCGGTGAGGTGGCAAACTAACAAGATCTTCGGGAAAGACATCCGAATACTCACAAACCACCCTCGGCAATATAACCTGGGTCTCACCACTCTCACCACTCTCAAAGCTAGCAAGTAGACCACTAAGCTCACTTCGCCCTCGCGAATCATACCCCGGTGGCAAAACACTACCAACCCGGTCTCCCAAGAAATGGAACCACTCCCCGCTCAAGGTACATAACGTGACCCTCTAGCGGTAGCAATCAATAACTGCCCGGTATGACGATAGCCAGTCCATACCCAAAATAACATCAAAACCCTTTATGGGCATGACAACAAACGGAAAAGGAAGCCTATAGTCGACGACCTCTATATCACATCCTCTAACACCCTGTTTCAGAATCAACTCACCACCCAAAGGCGATACCACACAAATAGGAGATGCTAATTGTGCTAACTCCAATTCCAAAACAGATGCAAATGCAGCAGATACAAAAGAATGAGATGCACCCGTGTCTATCAACACACTAGCAACCGAGTTGCAAAACAGAAAAGTACCTCTCACTACTGATGGAGCCGGTACTAAATCATGCGCGGTAACAGCATACACGCGCCCCGTAGGCCCCTGGTCTGCCTGCTCACCTCTCGGAGCAAAAGACTGCTGCACAGACTGGGATGACGAAGCTCCCGGATTGGCCCTCGAGGCCTGCACAGACTGAGCTGGCTGAAAACCCTGCGTCTGCCTAGAA
Source organism: Camellia sinensis (assembly GCF_055761805.1). NCBI lineage: Eukaryota > Viridiplantae > Streptophyta > Magnoliopsida > Ericales > Theaceae > Camellia > Camellia sinensis. The sequence goes on along the minus strand of NC_138962.1, from coordinate 5,621,834 downwards.
CCAGACGCTCCCGAAGTGGCACTCAACTGCGGGCAAAACCTTTTTAGGTGCCCAGGCTGTCCACACTGATAACAAGACAAGGGCTGCCCCCTGCCCAAACTCTGACTTTGTGATCTAGCTGAAGAAGAAGCAGCTCTCTGACCCCCACCCTTCTGTGGGCAAACAGAAACCTTGTGACCCAGCTGGCCACACTTGTAACAGGTGAATTCCCCCTGACCACCTCTCCCGGAGCCTGCACTCGGCACTGGGAAGGTCGATCTAGCAACACCACCCTGCGACTGCTGAGGGTTAGAACCCCTCTGCCTCTTGCCATCACCCTGGCCATCTTGGCTCCTCCTGGAGCCTCTCTGCCCCTCATCCTCCTCCTGCATCATGAGCTCCATATGAGCTGCAGCATCTACCAGGTGTCTATACTCTCGGATGTAAGACCCACAAACTCTCAACTTGAGGCCCCGCCTCAACTTCCGCTCAAACTCATAGCAACGGCGTTCCTCAGACGCCACCAGTTCCGGTGCAAACCTGGACAGACTGGTAAAAGTAGCCTCAAACTCGGCCACTGACAAGCCCTGCTGATTAAGCCGGCTAAACTGATCCCTCAGCTTCTCCCTAGCTGTTGCAGACAAAAACCTCTCCTGAAAAGCATTTATAAACGCCTCCCAAGTACCACCAACACGAGCCTTCTCGTACTTCCACCATTGACCCGCATCTCCTTTCAGCTGGAAGGATGCCAAGGTCACTTTCAGTGCTCCGTCCTCGATGCCAAGCATCTCGAACGTCTTACTCATTTGCTCTAGCCACTCATCAGCCTTCAGTGGCTCCTTCGGATCCCCGACAAACTCATCCGGATTAGACCGGAAGAACTCCCTCTTCAAGAAAGAAGGCCCTGCCTCAGCGGCCTGATTCCCAGCTCTAAGAATACCCAAAGCTCCTGCTATCTCTCTGGCCAAGGCACCCATAGCCTGCTGGCCCATTGGCTCGGCCACATTGGCCTGACCAACCCCCTCCTGTACTGCCGGAATCTCACCCGGTAACGGTACTTCCTGCCTCGCAGGTCTACCACGCCTAGCACCTCTTCCTCGTCCTGACATCCTAATAAAGGTAACACAGAACATTAGCACATTCATAAATGTGCCGAAACTAAACACTCACGTCCTAATGCATGGACAACTGTAATTCATTCCACATAAGCACATAAACACATAAGCACTTACGAATTTCATTTCCGGATAATGATAGTCCCGAGACGTTACTAGAGTTCCGGTTAGAAACAGCATTGATCAAGTGCTTTTCCAACAAGACTCCCAGAAACTCAAGGATCCAATCAACATCTTAGAAATTAAATCCCATACCCACATAATCACATAAGCATGTTATCAATTAAGCACATAGCATATGATACTACATCTAAGTCTCTACCAAGCGAGACAAACCCATTGTGATACTAATCACTTCCCACGTACCCAAAGTATTCGAACCCGGTACGCTCTGATACCAAGTTGTAACGCCCTCAAAATAACAACATTAAACCCATCAGATAAGACATGCATTTACATATAAACTAACCACATTCCTTTATTCATTAGTGTTCCATTACATAAGTATTACATGTTAACATCAAAACAAAATGCCCTACGGGCTTACAGCTTTCCAAGTTAACACTTGGTTACAACAAAAGAGTACTAACTCGTTTACACATTAAGCCCTTGGCTTGAAGTTACATGTAATACATCAAAAGTTAAGCGACAAAAGTATGCCCGCCTCTAGCCTCCCAGCTATGTCCTTGGAGGTGGCATGCTACCTGTACCTGAAAATGATATTCCCATATAGGGTGAGCCACAGCCCAGTAGAAATACACTAAACCAACCATGAACAATGACTAAAAGATTAGCAATTGATAGATGGCTAACACAGATACATTCACATAAATTACACATTTATGTCATACAACTTACGAGTCTAAGTTACCTTTCATTTTCCCTTTTTCAACAGATAAGCATGCTAGCTCTATCATCATTTCCACAGATATGTATAAAAACTATATCTCACATTCAGATAAGCATAAAAGCTATATCCACATTCTCAACAGATATGTATTACAACAATATCCCACATTCACAGATAAGCATATAAGCTGTATCCACATTTTACTAAGATAAGCATATAAGCTCTATCTTCACTTCTCTAGACAAGCATATGAGCTGTGTCTACGGAGTTCATCCCCTATCTTCTCCCAATACTATCCGGTTTAGAGGTACATCCCCTATCTTCCCCTAAACCGCGGAGTGCATCCCCTATCTCCTCCTCTACACATAACGTATATAAACACATTGGTTCTATATACAATCACCCAATACATACAGTTAATGTATTCTATCAACCGTCAAGTTCCATGACACATTCCATTGATTAGTTTCAGTTTGCCTAATCATCATGCATTGTCTACAACAATCACGACTATCCTCCACCGATAGCCCCAAGCAGTTATTTCTATACAGAAAATAAATGCACAATGGATATACAATCAACATTTCATTTCCTCATTCCTCACAATTAATTATCCCAATTAATTAAACAATGTAATTAGGTTGTTATCCATAATTACCAATTCAACCCTTAGGTCCCATTTTCATCAATGATTCAACATTTATTCCATTTCTCTACTCCAATCATGCATCTAGGTTTATTATGATTAAAACCCCAACTTTTGTAAAATTGCACAAAAGCCCCAAACTTTTACCAAATTACCAAATCAACCCCAACATCTCAAAATACTAAAATTTAAAGACAAAATCCATAGAGAGGAGTAGGATATCCCTACCTCGAAGTTTAAGCCAAAAAGGAGATGAAGACTCGAAGATCAACGTGCTCCAAATCCAAACTTTTTCAGATTAAAACAAAGCTCTCAACGCCCTCTATCTTTTTAACAAAGGCTCTAGGCTAGATTCACACTCTAGGGAGATCAAATTTTAGAGAGAATGTAAGTTTAGAGAGAGAGGGTCTCGGATTTAGGGTTTGATCAAAAAAAGAAGTGAAAAACTGAAGTTCAAAATCGCTACTGTCCGCTGATATAAAACACGCTCGCTCGAGCGAAGCCTTTGTCACTCGAGCGACCAGACACAGAAACTCTCGCTCGAGCCAAGAAGTTCTCGATCGAGTGAAGAAAAACCCAGACCGCTCGAGCGAAGGAAGCTCGCTCGAGCCAAGAAAGGCAACTCTCAGGTCCAGAACCAGACGCAACACTCGCTCGAGCGAAGCCACCCTGGCTGGACCCACCAGACACGAACCTCACTCTCGCTTGAGCGACCAACTCCTCGCTCGAGCGAAGGTCCAAAAATCTGGGCAGCAACACTAGGCTCCCAAACACAACCAACCTGTAACAAACCTGCCCAACACATCCCATAACTCAATATACAAAGTAAAGAGGATGCAAACAAGATAATAAACAACTACCAACATCCACGGACACATGTTCGGATCACTGTACAACAAGGGTAAACCCGGGATCGCTATATTCCAAATAGATCGTTAAGGTATAGTGGTTTCTGGATTGAACTTTCATTTTTAATTTTCTGCAACTTCCATTTTTATTTTTATTTAACTTCCTTTTTTATTCAAGTTTCTTTTCTACTCAAGTTCCTTTTTTGTGTAATTTCCAAATAGATCATTAAGGTATAGTGGTTTCTGGATTGAACTTCCATTTTTAATTTTCCGCAACTTCCATTTTTATTTTTATTCAACTTCCATTTTTATTCAATTTACTTTTCTATAAAACTTCCTTTTTTATTTAATTTCCAAATAGATCCTTAAGGTATATTGGTTTCTTGAATGAACTTCCATTTTTAATTTTCTGCAAATTCCAATATTATTTTTATTCGACTTCCATTTTTATTCAAGTTATTTTTTCTATTCTACTTCTTTTTTTATTTCATTTCCAAATAGATCGTTAAGGTATAGTGGTTTCTTGAATGAACTACCATTTTCAATTTTCTGCAACTTCCATTTTTATTCTTATTTAACTTCCTTTTTCAATCAGTTTCTTTTCTACTCAACTTCCTTTTTTACTTAATTTCCAAATAGATCGTTAAGGTATAGTGGTTTCTGGATTGAACTTTCATTTTTAATTTTATGCAACTTTCATTTTTATTTTTGTTCAACTTCCATTTTTATTCAATTTACTTTTCTATTAAACTTCCATTTTTATTTAATTTCCAAATAGATCGTTAAGGTATATTGGTTTCTTGAATGAACTTGCATTTTTAATTTTCTGCAACATTCATTTTTATTTTTATTCGACTTCCATTTTTATTCAAGTTTTTTTTCTATTCAACATCCTTTTTTAATTAATTTCCAAATAGATCGTTAAGGTATAGTGGTTTCTTGAATGAACTTCGAATTTTAATTTTCTGCAACTTCCATTTTTATTTCTATTCAACTTCTTTTTTTATTCAAGTTTCTTTTCTATTCAACTTCCTTTTTTATTTAATTTCCAAATAGATCGTTAAGGTATAGTGGTTTCTTGAATGAACTACCATTTTCAATTTTCTGCAACTGCCATTTTTATTCTTATTTCACTTCATTTTCCAATCAGTTTCTTTTCTACTCAACTTCCTTTTTTACTTAATTTCCAAATAGATCGTTAAGGTATAGTTGTTTCTGGATTGAACTTTCATTTTTAATTTTATGCAACTTTCATTTTTATTTTTGTTCAACTTCCATTTTTATTCAATTTACTTTTCTATTAAACTTCCTTTTTTATTTAATTTCCAAATAGATCGTTAAGGTATAGTGGTTTCTTGAATGAACTTCCATTTTTAATTTTCTGCAACTTCCATTTTTATTTTTATTCGACTTCCATTTTTATTCAAGTTTTTTTTTTCTATTCAACAACCTTTTTTACTTAATTTCCAAATAGATCGTTAAGGTATAGTGGTTTCTTGAATGAACTTCGAATTTTAATTTTCTGCAACTTCCAGTTTTATTTCTATTCAACTTCTTTTTTTATTCAAGTTTCTTTTCTATTCAACTTCCTTTTTTATTTAATTTCCAAATAGATCGTTAAGGTATACTAGTTTCTGGATTGAACTTCCATTTTTAATTTTATGAAACTTTCACTTTTATTTTTATTCAACCTCCATTTTTAATCAATTTACTTTTCTATTAATCTTCCTTTTTTATTTAATTTCCAAATAGATCGTAAAGGTATAGTGGTTTCTTTAATGAACTTCCATTTTTAATTTTATGGAACTTCCATTTTTATTTTTATTCAGCTTCCATTTTTATTCAAGTTATTTTTCTATTCAACTTCCTTTTTTATTTAACTTCCAAATAGATCGTTAAGGTATAGTTGTTTTTTGAATGAACCTCCATTTTTAATTTTCTGCAACTTCCATTTTTATTTTTATTTAACTTCCTTTTTTATTCAAGTTTCTTTTCTACTCAAGTTCCTTTTTTGTGTAATTTCCAAATAGATCGTTAAGGTATAGTGGTTTCTGGATTGAACTTCCATTTTTAATTTTCTGCAACTTTCATTTTTATTTTTATTCGACTTCCATTTTTATTCAAGTTTTTTTTCTATTCAACATCCTTTTTAAATTAATTTCCAAATAGATCGTTAAGGTATAGTGGTTTCTTGAATGAACTTCGAATTTTAATTTTCTGCAACTTCCATTTTTATTTCTATTCAACTTCTTTTTTTATTCAAGTTTCTTTTCTATTCAACTTCCTTTTTTATTTAATTTCCAAATAGATCGTTAAGGTATAGTGGTTTCTTGAATGAACTACCATTTTCAATTTTCTGCAACTTCCATTTTTATTCTTATTTAACTTCCTTTGCCAATCAGTTTCTTTTCTACTAAACTTCCTTTTTTACTTAATTTCCAAATAGATCGTTAAGGTATAGTTGTTTCTGGATTGAACTTTCATTTTTAATTTTATGCAACTTTCATTTTTATTTTTGTTCAACTTCCATTTTTATTCAATTTACTTTTCTATTAAACTTCCTTTTTTATTTAATTTCCAAATAGATCGTTAAGGTATAGTGGTTTCTTGAATGAACTTCCATTTTTAATTTTCTGCAACTTCCATTTTTATTTTTATTCGACTTCCATTTTTATTCAAGTTTTTTTCTATTCAACTTTCTTTTTTAATTAATTTCCAAATAGATCGTTAAGGTATAGTGGTTTCTTGAATGAACTTCCAATTTTAATTTTCTGCAACCTCCATTTTTATTTTTATTCGACTTCCATTTTTATTCAAATTATTTTTCTATTCAACTTCCTTTTTTAATTAATTTCCAAATAGATCGATAAGGTATAGTGGTTTCTTGAATGAACTTCCAATTTTAATTTTCTGCAACTTCCTTTTTTATTTCTATTCAACTTCTTTTTTTGTTCAAGTTTCTTTTCTATTCAACTTCCTTTTTTATTTAATTTCCAAATAGATCGTAAGGTATACTGATTTCTGGATTGAACTTCCATTTTTAATTTTATGAAACTTTCACTTTGATTTTTATTCAACCTCCATTTTTAATGAATTTACTTTTCTATTAATCTTCCTTTTTATTTAATTTCCAAATAGATCGTTAAGGTATAGTGGTTTCTTTAATGAACTTCCATTTTTAATTTTATGGAACTTCCATTTTTATTTTTATTCAGCTTCCATTTTTATTCAAGTTATTTTTCTATTCAACTTCCTTTTTGTAACGCCCTCAAAAAAATAACATTAACCCATCAATATAGACATGCATTGATATATAAAAGTTCCACATTCTTCTATTCATCAGAGTTTCATTGCAAAAAGTATTACATGTTAACGACAAAAGCAAATGCCCTAAAGGCTTACAGCTTTCCAAGTTAACACTTGGTTACAACAAAAGAGTACTAACTCATTTTCACATTAAGCCCTTGGCTTGGATATACATGTAATACATCAAAAGAAATATGACCACAAAAGTGTGTCCGCCTCTAGCCTCCCGAGCTATGTCCTCGGAGGTGGCATGCTACCTGTACCTGAAAATGATATTCCCATATAGGGTGAGCCACAGCCCAGTAGAAACATACTAAACCAAATATGAACAATGACTAAAAGATTAGCAGTTGATAGATGGGCAACACAGATACTTTCCCTTATCACACTTTACGGTTTCATGACATACAAGTCCATATTACAGTCCATTTTCCATTTCATTTCAATTCTCAATTTATGACCATGGCTCAGAACCTGGCCAAACAACTCATATGAGATAGTAACTCATATCAAACACTTCCCATTTCGTAATAGATAAGCATACTAGCTATATCACATACCAATAGATAAGCATACAAGCTATATCACCACTTCCACAGATATGCATATGAGCACTATCACACTTCCAATGACAAGCATATGAGCTCTGTCAATACATCACTAGATAAGCATATGAGCTCTATCTACGGAGTCCATCCCCTATCTCCTCCCAACACATCCGGTTTAGAGGTCCATCCCCTATCTTCCCCTAAACCGCGAAGTACATCCCCTATCTCCTCCAACACAACACAATGCATATAAACAATAATTATACACATCATCACACAACACATAAATTTAACGTGTTCTTTCAATCATCATACTCAATGACTCATTCTAGTGATTAGTTTCCGTTTGCCTAATCATCATGCATTGTCTACAACAATCACGACTATCCTCCACCGATAGCCCAAAGCAGTTATTTCTATACAGAAAATAAATGCAACAATGGATATATAATCAACATTTCAACTAGGTGAGTGATAAATAATCCAACTACACCCTTTAACCCCTTCCCTTTCCAATTTCCACATTCTCAATTCAATTCCTCATTCCCAACAATTAATTATACAAATTAATCAATCAATGTAATTAGGGCATTTTCCATAATTAACATTACAACCCTTAGGTTCCATTTTCATTAATGTTTTAACATTAATTTCACTTTTTCCATGCCGAACATGCATCTAGGCTTTATATAGCTAAAACCCCAACTTTTGTAAATTTACACAAAAGCCCCAAACTTTCACCAAATTACCAAACCAACCCAACATCTCAAAATACTAAAATTTAAAGACAAAGCTCATAGTAAGGAGTAGGTTATCCCTACCTCAGAGAATGACTCCCAACCAAGAAGGTGAAGAAAACGAAAGTGCTCCAAATCACGAACTTTTCGGATCAAAAGATAGCCCTCGACGATCAACAACTTTTTTGTAAAGGCCAAAGGTGAGGAAATCACTCCTACTAGATCAATACCTAGAGAGAAGGTAGAGCTCTAGAGTGAGAAGCTCAACAATGGTGTTTTTGGAAAAGTAAGAGAGAGAAGAGAAGTGGAAAAAGTGATTTGAAAAGTCAAAACACGGAGCTTTAACCCAATCGCCCCGCTCGAGCGTCACTCACAGACTCCCGCTCGAGCGTCAACAATCCCGCTCGAGCGGCGGATACACACTCCCAGAACTTTTACAGAACTAGGTCTCCGCTCGAGCGTCAACTCTCCCGCTCGAGCGTCACACACAACATCCCGCTCGAGCGTCAAAACTCCCGCTCGAGCGTACAACACTGCAGAGGAGATACTGGAAGATGGAAAACTACACTCGAGCGTCGAAAACCCCGCTCGAGTGGACAGACAACAACGAAGGGCCCGCTCGAGCGTCAAAATCCCCGCTCGAGTGTGAAGGCCAAAATCTGGGTAACTACTCTTGGTTTCCAAGTTCAACCAACCTGTTTCAAACTTGCCCAACACAACCCAAGACTCGAACACAAGGAATAGAGGATGTAAACAACACACACACAACAACTAACTCCACGGAACCTAAGTCCGGATACAACAATTAAAGAAAAGGGAAACCGGGATCGCTATAACCTCCCCCCCTTAAAGAATTTCGTCCCCGAAATTAAACACAAGTTCAAAAATAGGTTTTCTCCATGTCCAACAATATTACGACATGATATTTAAACATTTCGACCCATTATCGGTCAATTCCATCTCTTTTCAAGAGGCATTTCACAACATATACCACAAGTGCATTATCAACAAGCAATTCTCTTCCACTTTCAACCATTTCCAACATACATGGTTCACAGTTCATATCATAATCAATATACATGATACAACTCCAATTCTACAATATAGCCAACATATGCAATATCATAATCAACTCCCATTTCAGGGTAAGTTCTGCAACATGCTTCCATTAAACCAAAACATTACCAATGTTTTACAACTTAAGACATATAAAAAGCTCTTAAGTCCAACAATATTACAAAATCTAAATACAAGATTACTCATCAATAAACAAGTCCGGATATTTCTCGCGGACTTCCAACTCACGTTCCCAAGTGGCTTCCTCCACTCCGTGATGTTTCCACAAAACCTTTACCAAAGGGATGGTCTTGCCACGCAGGACTTGATCCCGCCTATCCAAGACCCGTACCGGTCTCTCCTCATATGAGGCATCCTCATCTACCTCTAAGTCGGTCCAATCTAACACATGCGATGGATCCGGCTCATACTTCTGAAGCATACTCACATGAAACACGTCATGCACTCCGGACAACTGCGGCGGTAAGGCTAAACGATAAGCAACCTCGCCAATCCTCTCAAGGATCTCAAAAGGCCCAATAAACCGAGGGGATAACTTCCCACTCTTCCCAAACCTCATCAAACCTCGCCTAGGTGATATTTTCAGAAAGACATGATCACCTATCTCAAACGCCAAAGGTCTCCTCCTACGGTCGGCATAACTCTTTTGGCGACTCTGGGCTGTAACAAGCCTCCTACGGATAAGCTCAACTTTCTCCGTCGTCTCTCTAACCAACTCCGGACCCAACAAAGGTGCATCAACCACCTCGGCCCAACAAACTGGAGACCTACACGGTCGGCCATACAAGGCCTCAAACGGTGCCATACCGATACTAGACTGAAAACTGTTGTTGTAGGCAAATTCCACTAATGGTAAGTACCTCTCCCACGTCCCACTAAAGTCAAGGACACAACCCCGAAGCATATCCTCAAGGACCTGAATAGTACGCTCGGACTGCCCGTCAGTCTGAGGATGATAAGCCGGACTAAAGGTCAACTTAGTACCCAAGGCACTTTGCAAACTCTGCCACAACCTAGCAGTAAAACGAGGATCTCTATCTGAGACGATCGTCACTGGGACTCCGTGCAGTCTCACTATGTCCCAAACATACAAGTCGGCAAGATGATCTACCGAATCTCTCACGCGCATAGGAATGAAGTGCGCCGACTTAGTCAACCGGTCTACAACCACCCAAATGGCATCACTACCCCGCTGAGTCCTCGGAAGACCTACAACGAAGTCCATAGTGACATGCTCCCACTTCCACTCGGCAATAGGCAAGGGTTGCAACAAACCCGCTGGCCTCTGATGTTCGGCCTTCACTTGCTGGCAAGTAAGGCACTTCGATACGAAAACAGCCACATCTCTCTTCACTCCCCGCCACCAAAACTGGCGACCCAAATCCTGGTACATCTTAATGCCTCCCGGATGCACCGCAAGGCGTGAATGATGGAACTCTCGGAGTACCTCCTCTCGGCCAGACTCCGGCACAAACAAACGGTCTCGGTATCTCACACTCTGGTCGGGATACACCGTCAAACCCTTCTCAACCTCCCCACCTGAGATCTTCTCTCGGAGGGATTCTACCTCAAGGTCACCTCTCTGTGCCTCTAACACTCTAGTCACAAGTGTAGGCTGCGCGACAACGGAAAACAAGGCCGCAGCCTCAACAGATTCGCCCAGTAGCAAATCAAACTCGCCAAGTGCTCCCAACATCTCCCATTCTCGGATGGCAATACAAGCTACATCACTAATGGATTTCCTACTAAGGGCATCAGCCACAACATTGGCCTTTCCCGGGTGATAGTGCAACTCGAAGTCGTAATCCTCAATGAACTCCATCCATCTCCTCTGCCTCAAATTCAAGTCTCTCTGTGTAAACAGATACTTCAAACTCTTGTGGTCCGAGAACACCTCGAACTTCTCACCATAAAGGTAGTGCCTCCAAATCTTCAAGGCAAAGATCACTGCTGCTAACTCTAGGTCGTGTGTAGGGTAATTCTTCTCGTGAATTTTCAACTGACGTGAGCCATAAGCTACCAATTTCCCCTCTTGCATCAACACACAACCCAAACCCTCTCGCGAGGCATCACAATAAACCGCATAACCCAACCCTCTCTCCGGAATAATCAAAACCGGAGCGGTGGTCAATCTAACCTTCAGCTCTTGGAACGAATTTTCACAAGTCTCACTCCACACAAACTTGACCCCTTTCCGCGTCAATCTAGTCAAAGGCGAAGCTAGCCTGGAGAAATCTTTCACAAACTGACGGTAATACCCAGCTAATCCCAGAAAACTGCGGATCTCAAACACACTCTTAGGCTGTGCCCAATCTTGCACTGCCTCAACCTTGGATGTATCAACAGACACCCCTTCCCTGGATACCACATGGCCTAAGAATTTCACCTCTCCCAGCCAGAACTCACACTTTCCAAACTTGGCATACAGCCTATGGGCTCTAAGCAACTCAAGCACCACTCTCAAGTGTTCCTCGTGCTCCTCCTCAGAAGACGAATAGATAAGGATGTCGTCCACGAAAACGACTACAAATCGATCCAAGAATTCCCGAAAGATCCGGTTCATCAAGTCCATAAAGACTTCCGGTGCATTGGTAAGCCCGAATGGCATCACCAGAAACTCATAATGGCCATACCGCGTACGGAATGCCATCTTAGGAATATCCTCCTCCCTGACCCTCAACTGGTGGTAACCCGATCTCAAGTCTATCTTAGAGAAACAACGGGAACCCCTCAATTGGTCAAACAAATCATCTATACGGGGCATAGGGTACTTATTCTTGACCGTAGCCCGATTCAACTTTCGGTAATCGATACACAATCTCAAGGCACCATCTTTCTTTTTAGCAAAGAGAGCCGGTGCTCCCCATGGCGAAACACTAGGGCGAACAAAACCCTTATCTAACAACTCCTGAAGCTGAGTCTTCAACTCACTCAACTCGGCTGGGGCAAAACGATAAGGTGCCATAGAAATCGACACCGTGCCGGGCACTAAATCAATAGAGAACTCTATCTCTCGGTGAGGTGGCAAACTAACAAGGTCCTCGGGAAAGACATCCGAATACTCACAAACCACCCTCGGCAATACAATCTGGGTCTCATCACACTCACCACTCTCAAAGATAGCAAGTAGACCACTAAGCTCACTCCGCCCTCGCGGATCATACATCGGTGGCAACACACTACCAACCCGATCCCCCAAGAAATGGAAACACTCCCCGCTCAAGGTACAAACTGTGACCCTCTGGCGGTAGCAATCAATAACAGCCCGGTATGACGATAGCCAGTCCATACCCAAAATAACATCAAAGCCCTTCATTGGCATGACAACAAACGGAAAAGGAAGCCTATGGTCGGCGACCTCTATATCACAACCTCTAACACCTTGTTTCAAGATCAGTTCACCCTCAAGAGGTGACACTACACAAATAGGAGATGCTAACTGTGCTAACTCCAACTCCAAAACAGATGCAAATGCAGTAGATACAAAAGAATGAGATGCACCCGTGTCAATCAACACACTGGCAACCAAGTTGCAAAACAGAAAAGTACCTCTCACTACTGATGGAGCCGGTACTAAATCCTGCGCGGTAACAGCATACACGCGCCCTGTAGGCCCCTGATCTACCTGCTCACCCCTCGGAGCAAAAGACTGCTGCACAGTCTGAGATGACGAAGCTCCCGGATTGGCCCTCGAGGCCTGCGCAGACTGAGCTGGCTGATAACTCTGCGTTTGCCTAGAACCAGACGCTCCTGATGTGGCACCCAACTATGGGCAATACGTCTTCAGGTGCCCAGGCTGACCACACTGATAACAAGACAAAGGCTGGCCCCTGCCCTGACTCTGGCCCTGAGGTCTAGCTGAAGAAGAAGCAGCTCGCTGACCCCCTCCCTTCTGCGGGCAAACCGAAACTTTGTGACCCAGCTGGCCACACTTGTAACAGGTAAAATCCCCCTGACTACCTCTCTCGGAGCCTGCACTCGGCACTGGAAAGGTCGATCTAGCAACACCACCCTGCGACTGCTGAGGGTTAGAACCCCTCTGCCTTCTGCCATCACCCTGGCCTTCTTGGCTCCTCTTGGAGCCTCTCTGTCCCTCATCCTCCTCCTACATCATGAGCTCCATGTGAGCTGCAGCATCCACTAGGTGTCTATACTTTCGGATGTAAGACCCACCAACCCTCAACTTGAGGCCCCGCCTCAACTTCCGCTTAAATTCATAGCAACGGCGTTCTTCGGACGCCACCAACTCAGGTGCAAACCTGGACAAACTAGTGAAAGTGGCCTCAAACTTTGCCACAGACATACCCTGCTGATTAAGCCGGCTAAACTGATCCCTCAGCTTCTCCTTAGCAACTGCAGATAGGAACCTCTCCTGGAAAGCATTCACAAACGCCTCCCATGTACCACCAACACGAGCCTTCTCGTACTTCCACCATTGACCCGCATCTCCCTTCAGCTGGAAGGATGCCAAGGTCACTTTCAGTGCCCCGTCCTCGATACCAAGCATCTCAAACGTCTTACTCATCTGTTCCAACCACTCGTCAGCCTTCAGTGGTTCCTTTGGATCCCCAACAAACTCGTCCGGGTTAGACCGGAAGAACTCCCTCTTCAAGAAAGAAGGCCCTGCCTCAGCTGCTTGATTTCCTGCTCTGAGAATACCCAAAGCCCCTGCTATCTCTCGTGCCAAGGCACTCATAGCCTGCTGGCCTGCTGGTTCGGCCACGTTGGCCTGACCAACTCCCTCCTGCACTGCCGGAATCTCATCCGGTAAAGGTACTTCCTGCCTCGCAGGTCTACCACGCCAAGCACCTCTTCCTCGTCCTGACATCCTAATAAAGGTAGTACAGAACGTTAGCACATTCACAAATGTGTCAAAACTAAACACTCACGTCCTAGTGCATGGACAACAGTAATTCACTCCACGTAAGCACATAAACACATAAGCACTTACGAATTTCATTTCCGGATAATGATAATCCCGAGGCGTTACTAGAGTTCCGGTTAGAAACAGCATTGATCAAGTGCTTTTCCAACAAGACTCCCAGAAACCCAAGGATCCAATCAACATCCTAGAAACTACATTCCATACCCACATAGTCACATAAGCATGTTATCAATTAAGCACACAGCATATGACACTACATCTAAGTCTCTATCAAGCGAGACAAACCCATTGTGATCCTAATCACTTCCCACGTACCCAAAGTATTCAAACCCGGTACGCTCTGATACCAAGTTGTAACGCCCTCAAAAAAATAACATTAACCCATCAATATAGACATGCATTGATATATAAAAGTTCCACATTCTTCTATTCATCAGAGTTTCATTACAAAAAGTATTACATGTTAACGACAAAAGCAAATGCCCTAAAGGCTTACAGCTTTCCAAGTTAACACTTGGTTACAACAAAAGAGTACTAACTCATTTTCACATTAAGCCCTTGGCTTGGATATACATGTAATACATCAAAAGAAATATGACAACAAAAGTGTGTCCGCCTCTAGCCTCCCGAGCTATGTCCTCGGAGGTGGCATGCTACCTGTACCTGAAAATGATATTCCCATATAGGGGGGGCCACAGCCCAGTAGAAACATACTAAACCAAATATGAACAATGACTAAAAGATTAGCAGTTGATAGATGTTCAACACAGATACTTTCCCTTATCACACTTTACGATTTCATGACATACAAGTCCATATTACAGTCCATTTTCCATTTCTTTTCAATTCTCAATTTATGACCATGGCTCAGAACCTGGCCAAACAACTCATATGAGATAGTAACTCATATCAAACACTTCCCATTTCGTAATAGATAAGCATGCTAGCAATATCACACACTAACAGATAAGCATACAAGCTATATCACCACTTCCACAGATATGCATATGAGCACTATCACACTTCCAATGACAAGCATATGAGCTCTGTCAATACATCACTAGATAAGCATATGAGCTCTATCTACGGAGTCCATCCCCTATCTCCTCCCAACACATCCGGTTTAGAGGTCCATCCCCTATCTTCCCCTAAACTGCGGAGTACATCCCCTATCTCCTCCAACACAACACAATGCATATAAACAATAATTATACACATCATCACACAACACATAAATTTAACGTGTTCTTTCAATCATCATACTCAATGACTCATTCTAGTGATTAGTTTCCGTTTGCCTAATCATCATGCATTGTCTACAACAATCACGACTATCCTCCACCGATAGCCCAAAGCAGTTATTTCTATACAGAAAATAAATGCAACAATGGATATATAATCAACATTTCAACTAGGTGAGTGATAAATAATCCAACTACACCCTTTAACCCCTTCCCTTTCCAATTTCCACATTCTCAATTCAATTCCTCATTCCCAACAATTAATTATACAAATTAATCAATCAATGTAATTAGGGCATTTTCCATAATTAACATTACAACCCTTAGGTTCCATTTTCATTAATGTTTTAACATTAATTTCACTTTTTCCATGCCGAACATGCATCTAGGCTTTATATAGCTAAAACCCCAACTTTTGTAAATTTACACAAAAGCCCCAAACTTTCACCAAATTACCAAACCAACCCAACATCTCAAAATACTAAAATTTAAAGACAAAGCTCATAGTAAGGAGTAGGTTATCCCTACCTCAGAGAATGACTCCCAACCAAGAAGGTGAAGAAAACGAAAGTGCTCCAAACCACGAACTTTCCGGATCAAAAGATAGCCCTCGACGATCAACAACTTTTTGTAAAGGCCAAAGGTGAGGAAATCACTCCTACTAGATCAATACCTAGAGAGAAGGTAGAGCTCTAGAGTGAGAAGCTCAACAATGGTGTTTTTGGAAAAGTAAGAGAGAGAAGAGAAATGGAAAAAGTGATTTGAAAAGTCAAAACACGGAGCTTTAACCCAGTCACCCCGCTCGAGCGTCACTCACAGACTCCCGCTCGAGCGTCAACAATCCCGCTCGAGCGGCGGATACACACTCCCAGAACTTTTACAGAACTAGGTCTCCGCTCGAGCGTCAACTCTCCCGCTCGAGCGTCACACACAACATCCCGCTCGAGCGTCAAAACTCCCGCTCGAACGTACAACACTGCAGGGGAGATACTGGAAGATGGAAAACTACGCTCGAGCGTCGAAAACCCCGCTCGAGCGTCAAAATCCCCGCTCGAGCGTGAAGGCCAAAATCTGGGCAACTACTCTCGGTTTCCAAGTTCAACCAACCTGTTTCAAACTTGCCCAACACAACCCAAGACTCGAACACAAGGAATAGAGGATGTAAACAACACACACACAACAACTAACTCCACAGAACCTAAGTCCGGATACCACAATTAAAGAAAAGGGAAACCGGGATCGCTATACTTTTTTATTCAACTTCCAAATAGATCGTTAAGGTATAGTTGTTTCTTGAATGAACCTCCATTTTTAATTTTCTGCCACTTCCATTTTTATTTTTATTTAACTTCCTTTTTTATTCAAGTTTCTTTTCTAATCAAGTTCCTTTTTTGTGTAATTTCCAAATAGATCGTTAAGGTATAGTGGTTTCTGGATTGAACTTCCATTTTTAATTTTCTTCAACTTCCATTTTTATTTTTATTCAACTTCTATTTTTATTCAATTTACTTTTCTATAAAACTTCATTTTCTATTTAATTTCCAAATAGATCCTTAAGGTATATTGGTTTATTGAATGAACTTCCATTTTTAATTTTCTGCAACTTCCATTTTTATTTTTATTCGACTTCCATTTTTATTCAAGTTATTTTTCTATTCAACTTCTTTTTTTATTTCATTTCCAAATAGATCGTTAAGGTATAGTGGTTTCTTGAATGAACTACCATTTTCAATTTTCTGCAACTTCCATTTTTATTCTTATTTAACTTCCTTTTTCAATCAGTTTCTTTTCTACTCAACTTCCTTTTTTATTTAATTTCGAAATATATCGTTAAGGTATAGTGGTTTCTGGATTGAACTTTCATTTTTAATTTTATGCAAATTTCATTTTTATTTTTATTCAACTTCAATTTTTATTCAATTTACATTTCTATTAAACTTCCTTTTTTATTTAATTTCCAAATAGATCGTTAAGGTATAGTGGTTTCTTTAATGAACTTCCATTTTTAATTTTATGGAACTTCCATTTTTATTTTTATTCTACTTCCATTTTTATACAAGTTATTTTTCTATTCAACTTCCTTTTGTATTTAACTTCCAAATTGATCGTTAAGGAACAGTGGTTTCTTGAATGAACTTCCATTTTTAATGTTTTGCAACTTCCATTTTTATTCTTATTTAACTTCCTTTTTCAATCATTTTCTTTTCTACACAACTTCCATTTTTATTTAATTTCCAAATAGATCGTTAAGGTATAGTGGTTTCTGGATTGAACTTTCATTTTTAATTTTATGCAACTTTCATTTTTATTTTTATTCAACTTTTATTTTTATTCAATTTACATTTCTATTAAACTCCTTTTTTTATTTAATTTCCAAATAGATCGTTAAGGTATAGTGGTTTTTTGAATGAACTTCCATTTTTAATTTTCTGCACCTTCCATTTTTATTCATATTTAACTTCCTTTTTCAATCAGTATCTTTTCTACTCAACTTCCTTTTTTACTTAATTTCCAAATAGATCGTTAAGGTATAGTGGTTTCTAGATTGAACTTTCATTTTTAATTTTATGCAATTTTTATTTTTATTTTTATTCAACTTCCATTTTTATTCAATTTACTTTTCTATTAAACTTTCTTTTTTATTTAATTTCCAAATAGATCGTTAAGGTATAGTGGTTTCTTGAATGAACTTCGAATTTTAATTTTCTGCAACTTCCATTTTTATTTCTATTCAACTTCTTTTTTTATTCAAGTTTCTTTTCTATTCAACTTCCATTTTTATTTAATTTCCAAATAGATCGTTAAGGTATACTGGTTTCTGTATTGAACTTCCATTTTTAATTTTATAAAACTTTCACTTTTATTTTTATTCAACCTCCATTTTTAATCAATTTACTTTTCTATTAATCTACCTTTTTTATTTAATTTCCAAATAGATCGTTAAGGTATAGTGGTTTCTTTAATGAACTTTCATTTTTAATTTTATGGAAATTCCGTTTTTATTTTTAATCTGCTTCCATTTTTATACATGTTATTTTTCTATTCAACTTCCATTTTTATTTAACTTCCAAATAGATCGTTAAGGTATAGTGGTTTCTTGAATGAACTTACATTTTTAATTTTCTGCAATTTCCATTTTTATTTTTATTTAACTTGCTTTTTTATTCGAGTTTCTTTTCTACTCAAGTTCCTTTTTTGTGTAATTTCCAAATAGATCGTTAAGGTATAGTGGTTTCTGGATTGAACTTCCATTTTAAATTTTCTGCAACTTCCATTTCTATTTTTATTCAACTTCCATTTTTATTCAATTTACTTTTCTATAAAACTTCCTTTTTTTATTTAATTTCCAAATAGATCCTTAACGTATATTGGTTTCTTGAATGAACTTCCATTTTTAATTTTCTGTAACTTCCATTTTTATTTTTATTCGACTTCCATTTTTATTCAAGTTATTTTTCTATTCAACTTCTTTTTTTATTTCATTTGCAAATAGATCGTTAAGGTATAGTGGTTTCTTGAATGAACTACCATTTTTAATTTTCTGCAACTTTCATTTTTATTCTTATTTAACTTCCATTTTCAATCAGTTTCTTTTCCACTCAACTTCCTTTTTTCTTTAATTTCCAAATAGATCGTTAAGGTATAGTGGTTTCTGGATTGAACTTTCATTTTTAATTTTATGCAACTTTCATTTTTATTTTTATTCAACTTCCATTTTTATTCAATTTACTTTTCTATTGAACTTGCTTTTTTATTTAATTTCCAAATAGATCGTTACGGTATAGTGGTTTCATGAATGAACTTCCATTTTTAATTTTCTGCAACCTCCATTTTTATTTTTATTCGACTTCCATTTTTATTCAAGTTATTTTTCTATTCAACTTCATTTTTTATTTAATTTCCAAACAGATCGTTAACGTATAGTGGTTTCTTGAATGAACTACCATTTTTACTTTTCTGCAACTTCCATTTTTATTTCTATTCAACTTTTTTTTTTATTCAAGTTTCTTTTCTATTCAACTTCCTTTTTTATTTAATTTCCAAATAGATCGTTAAGGTATACTGGTTTCTGGATTGAACTTCCATTTTTAATTTTATAAAACTTTCACTTTTATTTTTGTTCAACCTCCATTTTTAATCAATTTACTTTTCTATTAATCTTCCTTTTTTATTTAATTTCCAAATAGATCGTTAAGGTATAGTGGTTTCTTTAATGAACTTCCATTTTTAATTTTATGGAACTTCCATTTTTAGTTTTATTCTGCTTCCATTTTTATACAAGTTATTTTTCTATTCAACTTCCTTTTTTATTTAACTTCCAAATTGATCGTTAAGGAATAGTGGTTTCTTCAATGAACTTACATTTTTAATTTTCTGCAACTTCCATTTTTTTTGTTATTTAACTTCCTTTTTTATTCAAGTTTCTTTTCTACTCAAGTTCGTTTTTTGTGTAATTTCCAAATAGATTGTTAAGGTATAGTGGTTTCAGGATTGAACTTCCATTTTTAATTTTCTGCAATTTTCATTTTTGTTTTTATTCAACTTCCATTTTTATTCAATTTACTTTTCTATAAAACTTCCTTTTTTCTTTAATTTCCAAGTAGATCCTTAAGGTATATTGGTTTCTTGATTGAACTTCCATTTTTAATTTTCTGCAACTTCCATTTTTATTTTTATTCGACTTCCATTTTTATTCAAGTTATTTTTCTATTCAACTTCTTTTTTTATTTCATTTCCAAATAGATCGTTAAGGTATAGTTGTTTCTTGAATCAACTACCATTTTTAATTTTCTGCAACTTCCATTTTTATTCTTATTTAACTTCCTTTTTCAATCCGTTTCTTTTCTACTCTGCTTCCTTTTTTATTTAATTTCCAAATAGATCGTTAAGGTATAGTGTTTTCTGGATTGAAATTTCATTTTTAATTTTATGCAACTTTCGTTTTTATTTTTATTCAACTTCCATTTTTATTCAATTTACTTTTTTATTGAACTTCCTTTTTTATTGAATTTCCAAATAGATCGTTAAGGTGTAGTGGTTTCATGAATGAACTTCCATTTTTAATTTTCTGCAACCTCCATTTTTACTTTTATTCGACATCCGTTTTTATTCAAGTCATTTTTCTATTCAATTTCATTTTTTATTTAATTTCCAAATAGATCGTTAAGGTATAGTGGTTTCTTGATTGAACTTCCATTTTTAGTTTTCTGCAACTTCCAGTTTTAGTCTTTTTTAACTTCCTTTTTCCATCAGTTTCTTTTCTACTCAACTTCTTTTTTTATTTAATTTCCAAATAGATTGTTAAGGTATAGTGGTTTCTGGATTGAACTTTCAATTTTAATTTTATGCAACTTTCATTTTTATTTTTATTCAACTTCCATTTTTATTCAATTTACTTTTCTATTAAACTTCTTTTTTTATTTAATTTCCAAATAGATCGTTAAGGTATAGTGGTTTCTTGAATGAACATCCATTTTTAATTTTCTCCAACTTCCATTTTTATTTTTATTCGAGTTCCATTTTTATTCAAGTTATTTTTCTATTCAACTTCCTTTTTTAATTAATTTCCAAATAGATCGTTAAGGTATAGTGGTTTCTTCAATGAACTTCCAATTTTAATTTTCTGCAACTTCCATTTTTATTTCTATTCAACTTCTTTTTTCATTCAAGTTTCTTTTCTATTCGACTTCCTTTTTTATTTCATTTCCAAATAGATCGTTAAGGTATACTGGTTTTTGGATTGAACTTCCGTTTTTAATTTTATGAAACTTTCACTTTTATTTTTATTCAACCTCCATTTTTAATCAATTTACTTTTCTATTAATCTTCCTTTTTTATTTAATTTCCAAATAGATCGTTAAGGTATAGTGGTTTCTTTAATGAACTTTTATTTTTAATTTTATGAAACTTCCATTTTTATTTTTATTCAGCTTCCATTTTTATTCAAGTTATTTCTATTCAACTTCCTTTTTTATTTAACTTCCAAATAGATCGTTAATGTATAGTGGTTTCATGAATGAAATTCCATTTTTAATTTTCTGCAACCTCCATTTTTACTTTTATTCGACATCCGTTTTTATTCAAGTCATTTTTCTATTCAATTTCATTTTTTATTTAATTTCCAAATAGATCGTTAAGGTATAGTGGTTTCTTGAATGAACTTTCATTTTTAGTTTTCTGCAACTTCCAGTTTTAGTCTTTTTTAACTTCCTTTTTCCATCAGTTTCTTTTCTACTCAACTTCTTTTTTTATTTAATTTCCAAATAGATCGTTAAGGTATAGTGGTTTCTGGATTGAACTTTCATTTTTAATTTTATGAAACTTTCACTTTTATTTTTATTCAACCTCCATTTTTAATCAATTTACTTTTCTATTAATCTTCCTTTTTTATTTAATTTCCAAATAGATCGTTAAGGTATAGTGGTTTCTTTAATGAACTTTTATTTTTAATTTTATGAAACTTCCATTTTTATTTTTATTCAGCTTCCATTTTTATTCAAGTTATTTCTATTCAACTTCCTTTTTTATTTAACTTCCAAATAGATCGTTAATGTATAGTGGTTTCTTAAATGAACTTCCATTTTTAATTTTCTACGACTTCCATTTTTATTTTTCTTTGACTTCCTTTTTTATTCAAGTTTCTTTTCTACTCAAGTTCCTTTTTTGTGTAATTTCCAAATAGATCGTTAAGGTATAGTGGTTTCTGGATTGAACTTCCATTTTTAATTTTCTGCATCTTCCATTTTTATTTTTCTTCAACTTCCATTTTTATTCAATTTACTTTTCTATAAAACTTCCTTTTTTATTTAATTTCCAAATAGATCCTTAAGGTATATTGGTTTCTTGAATGAACTTCCATTTTTAATTTTCTGCAACTTCCATTTTTATTTTTATTCGACTTCCATTTTTATTCAAGTTATTTTTCTATTCAACTTCTTTTTTTATTTCATTTCCAAATAGATCGTTAAGGTATAGTGGTTTCTTGAATGAACTACCATTTTTAATTTTCTGCAACTTCCATTTTTATTCATATTTAACTTCCTTTTTCAATCAGTTTTTTTTCTACTCAACTTCCTTTTTTATTTAATTTCCAAATAGATCGTTAAGGTACAGTGTTTTCTGGATTGAACTTTCATTTTTCATTTTATGCAACTTTCATTTTTCATTTTATGCAACTTTCATTTTTATTTTTATTCAACTTCCATTTTTATTCAATTTACTTTTCTTTTGAACTTCCTTTTTTATTTAATTTCCAAATAGATCGTTAAGGTATAGTGGTTTCATGAATGAACTTCCATTTTTAATTTTATGCAACCTCCATTTTTATTTTTATTCGACTTCCATTTTTATTCAAGTTATTTTTCTATTCCACTTCATTTTTTATTTAATTTCCAAATAGATCGTTAAGGTATAGTGGTTTTTTGAATGAACTTCTATTTTTAATTTTCTGCAACTTCCATTTTTATTCTTATTTAACTTCCTTTTTCAATCAGTTTCTTTTCTACTCAACTTCTTTTTTATTTAATTTCCAAATAGATCGTTAAGGTATAGTGGTTTCTGGATTGAGCTTTCATTTTTAATTTTATGCAACTTTCATTTGTATTTTTATTCAATTTACGTTTCTATTAAACTTCCTTTTTTATTTAATTTCCAAATAGATCGTTAAGGTATAGTGGTTTCTTGAATAAACTTCCATTTTTAATTTTCTGCAATTCCATTTTTATTTTTATTCGACTTCCATTTTTATTCAAGTTATTTTTCTATTCAACTTCCTTTTTCAATTAATTTCCAAATAGATCGTTATGGTATAGTGGTTTCTTGAATGAACTTCCAATTTTAATTTTCTGCAACTTCCATTTTTATTTCTATTCAACTTCTTTTTTTATTCAAGTTTCTTTTCTATTCAACTTCCTTTTTTATTTAATTTCCAACCAGATCGTTAAGGTATACTGGTTTCTGGATTGAACTTCTGTTTTTAATTTTATGAAACTTTCACTTTTATTTTTATTCAACCTCCATTTTTAATCAATTTACTTTTCTATTAATCTTCCTTTTTTATTTAATTTCCAAATAGATCGTTAAGATATAGCGGTTTCTTTAATGAACTTCCATTTTTAATTTTATGGAACTTCCATTTTTATTTTTATTCAGTTTCCATTTTATTCAAGTTATTTTTCTATTCAACTTCCTTTTTTATTTAACTTCCAAATAGATCGTTAAGGTATAGCGGTTTCTTTAATGAACTTCCATTTTTAATTTTCTGCAACTTCCATTTTTATTTTTATTTAACTTTCTTTTTTATTCAAGTTTCTATTCTACTCAAGTTCCTTTTTTGTGTAATTTCCCAATAGATCGTTAAGGTATAGTGGTTTCTGGATTGAACTTCCATTTTTAATTTTCTGCAACTTCCTTTTTTATTTTTATTCAATTTACTTTTCTATAAAACTTTCATTTTAATTTAATTTCCAAATAGATCCTTAAGGTATATTGGTTTCTTGAATGAACTTCCATTTTTAATTTTCTGCAACTTCCATTTTTATTTTTATTCGACTTCCATTTTTATTCAAGTTATTTTCCTATTCAACTTCTTTTTTTATTTCATTTCCAAATAAATCGTTAAGGTATAGTAGTTTCTTTAATGAACTACCATTTTTAATTTTCTGCAACTTCCATTTTTATTCATATTTAACTTCATTTTTCAATCAGTTTCTTTTCTACTCAACTTCTTTTTTTATTTAATTTCCCAATAGATCGTTAAGGTATAGTGGTTTCTGGATTGAACTTTCATTTTTATTTTTATTTAACTTCCATTTTATTTAATTTACTTTTCTATTGTACTTCCTTTTTTATTTAATTTCCAAATAGATCGTTAAGGTATAGTGGTTTCATGAATGAACTTCCATTTTTAATTTTCTGCAACCTCCATTTTTATTTTTATTCGACTTCGATTTTTATTCTAGTTATTTTTCTATTCAACGTCATTTTTTATTTAATTTCCAAATAGATCGTTAAGGTATAGTGGTTTCTTAAATGAACTTCCATTTCTTATTTTCTACAACTTCCATTTTTATTCTTATTTAACGTCCTTTTTCCATCAGTTTGTTTTCTACTCAACCTCCCTTTTTCATTTAATTTCCCAATAGATCGTTAAGGTATAGTGGTTTCTGGATTGAACTTTCATTTTTAATTTTATGCAACATTCATTTTTATTTTTATTCAACTTCCATTTTTATTCAATTTACTTTTCTATTAAACCTCCTTTTTTATTTAATTTCCAAATAGATCGTTAAGGTATAGTGGTTTCTTGAATGAACTTCCTTTTTTAATTTTCTACAACTTCCATTTTTATTTTTATTTGACTATCATTTTTATTCAAGTTATTTTTTTTATTTAACTTCCTTTTTTATTTAATTTCCAAATAGATCGTTAAGGTATAGTGGTTTTTTTAATGAACTTCCATTTTTAATTTTCTGCACCTTCCATTTTTATTCATATTTAACTTCCTTTTTCAATCAGTTTTTTTCTACTCAACTTCCTTTTTTACTTAATTTCCAAATAGATCGTTAAGGTATGGTGGTTTCTGGATTGAACTTTCATTTTTAATTTTATGCAATTTTCATTTTTATTTTTATTCAACTTCCATTTTTATTCAATTTACTTTTCTATTAAACTTCCTTTTTTATTTAATTTCCAAATAGATCGTTAAGGTATAGTGGTTTCTTGAATGAACTTCCATTTTTAATTTTCTGCAACTTCCATTTTTATTTTTATTTGACTTCTATTTTTATTCAAGTTATTTTTCTATTCAACTTCCTTTTTTAATTAATTTCCAAATTGATCGTTAAGGTATAGTGGTTTCTAGAATGAACTTCCAATTTTAATTTTCTGCAACTTCCATTTTTATTTCTATTCAACTTCTTTTTTTATTCAAGTTTCTTTTCTATTCAACTTCCTTTTTTATTTATTTTCCAAATAGATCGTTAAGGTATACTGGTTTCTGGATTGAACTTCCATTTTTAATTTTATGAAACTTTCACTTTTATTTTTATTCAACCTCCATTTTTAATCAATTTACTTTTGTATTAATCTTCCTTTTTTTATTTAATTTCTAAATAGATCATTAAGGTATAGTGGTTTCTTTAATGAACTTCCATTTTTAATTTTATGGAACTTCCATTTTTATTTTTATTCAGCTTCCATTTTTATTCTAGTTATTTTTCTATTCAACTTCCTTTTTTATTTAACTTCCAAATAGATCGTTAAGGTATAGTGGTTTCTTGAATGAACTTCCATTTTTAATTTTCTGCAACTTCCATTTTTATTTTTATTTAACTTCCTTTTTTATTCAAGTTTCTTTTCTACTCAAGTTCCTTTTTTGTGTAATTTCCAAATAGATCGTTAAGGTATAGTGGTTTCTGGATTGAACTTCCATTTTTAATTTTCTACAACTTTCATTTTTATTTTTATTCAACTTCCATTTTTATTCAATTTACTTTTCTATAAAACTTCCTTTTTTATTTAATTTCCAAATAGATCCTTAAGGTATATTGGTTTCTTGAATGAACTTCCATTTTCAATTTTCTGCAACTTCCATTTTTATTTTTATTCGACTTCCATTTTTATTCAGGTTATTTTTCTATTCAAATTCTTTTTTTATTTCATTTCCAAATAGATCGTTAAAGTATAGTGGTTTTATAGCAATCCCGGTTGTCCCTTTACTGTTTTGTTGTATTCCGGACTCGGTTCCGTGAAATTGATTGTAGTATCTATCATGTTGCCGTCCTTTAATTCCGCTTGATTGAGTTTTAGGATGCTTTGGGCAGGTTTGTTACAGGTTGGTTAGGCCTTGGTTTCAATTTCTTGTTGTTCAGTTTTTAGGTGATTCGCTCGAGCGGGTCTTCTTGCGCTCGAGCGGGGATTGCACACCTCCAGTATTTCGTGTTCCTGCAAAACTTCTGCAGATGTGATTTTTACGCTCGAGCGGGTTTGTTTACGCTCGAGCGGTGGCGCTCGAGCGGGTATTACTTTCTGGGTATAAGTTCTGGGAGGTGGAAATCTACGGTCGAGTGAACTGGGTTTTGCGCTCGAGCGAAAGTGCTTTATTCTTGTGTCTTGGTGCTCGAGCGGGCCTTATTGCGCTCGAGCCTGTTCAGATTTTCGTTCTTGGCGCTCGAGCGTTGTGTTCTCCGCTCGAGCAGGTCATACGTATATGAGTTATCCGCTAGGTGATTTTAAATCACTTTTTGCTTTTGTTTCTCTCTCTTACTTTTTCCAAAACCATTTTTGAGAGCCTCTCTCTCTAGAAACTCCCTTCTCTCTAGGGTTTGATCTAGTTAGAGTGTCCTCCTTCTCTTCGGCCTTTGTAAAAGTTGTGTGGATCGTCGAGGGCGTCATTTTGATCCGAGAATCTTGGTCTTTGGAGCTTTTTGGTTTTGGTCTCTTCTCCATCCGAGCTCTAACTTCGAGGTAGGGATATCCTACTCCTCTTTATGAGCTTTGTCTTTAAATTTTAGTATTTTGAGATGTTGGGGTTGGTTTGGTGATTTTGTGAAAGTTTGGGGGCCTTGGTGTAATTTTTACAAAAGTTGGGGTTTTGGCTATATAAAACCGAGATGCATGTTTGGCATGGAAAAGTGAAATTAATGTTAAAACATTAATGAAAATGGAACCTAAAGGTTGTAATGTTAATTATGGAAAATCCCTAATTACATTGGTTAGTTAATTTGCATAATTAATTATGGGAAATGAGGAATTGATTTGGAAAGATATGGGATTAAAGGGTGTAGTTGGATTATTTATCACTCACCTAGTTGAAATGTTGATTATATATCCATTGTTGCATTTATTTTCTGTATAGAAATAATTGCTTTGGGCTATCGGTGGAAGATAGTCTTGATTGTTGTAGACAATGCATGATGATTAGGCAAACTGAAACTAATCACTGGAATATGTCATTGAGTATGACGGTTGAAAGAATACATTAAATTTATGTATTGTGTGGTGATGTGTATAATTATTGTTTATATGCATTGTGTGTGTTGGAGGAGATAGGGGATGTACTCCACGGTTTAGGGGAAGATAGGGGATGGACCTCTAAACCGGATGTTGTTGGGAGGAGATAGGGGATGGACTCCATAGATAGAGCTCATATGCTTATCTAGTAATGTGTTGACAGAGCTCATATGTTTGTCATTGGAAGTGTGATAGTGCTCTTATGCATATCTGTGGAAGTGATGATATAGCTTGTATGCTTATCTGTTGGTGTGTGATATAGCTTGTATGCTTATCTGTTGGTGTGTGATATAGCTAGTATGCTTATCTATGACGAAACGGGAAAGTGCTTAATGTGAGTTATTGTCTCATATGAGTTGTTTGGCCAGGTTCTAAGCCAGGGTTATAAATTGAGAATTTGAAAAGAATTGGAAAATGGATTGTAACATGGACTTGTATGTCATGAAACCGTAAAATGTGATAAGGGAAAGTATCAGTGTTAGCCATCTATCAACTGCTAATCTTTTAGTCATTGTTCATATTTGGTTTAGTATATTTCTACTGGGCTGTGGCTCACCCTATATGGGAATATCATTTTCAGGTACAGGTAGCATGCCACCTCCAAGGACGTAGCTTAGGAAACTAGAGGCAGGCAGATTTTTGCTGTTTTATTTCTTTCATGTATTACATGTATATGCCAAGGGCTTCATGTGTAAATGAATTAGCACTCTTTTGTTGTAACCAAGTGTTAACTTGGAAAGCTGTAAGCCCGTAGGGCATTTGCTTTTGTTGTTAACATGTAATACTTTTGTAATGGAACTCTGACGAATAGAAGAAAATGGAGCTTTTACATACCACTGCATGTCTCTATTGATGGATTAAATGTCATTATATTGAGGGCGTGACAGGTTTCTGGATTGAACATTCATTTTTAATTTTATGCAACTTTCATTTTTAATTTTATGCAACTTTCATTTTTATTTTTATTCAACTTCCATTTTTATTCAATTTACTTTTCTATTAAACTTCCTTTTTTATTTAATTTCCAAATAGATCGTTAAGGTATAGTGGTTTCTTGAATGAACTTCCATTTTTAATTTTCTGCAACTTCCATTTTTATTTTTATTCGACTTCCATTTTTATTCAAGTTATTTTTCTATTTAACTTCCTTTTTTATTTAATTTCCAAATACATCGTTAAGGTATAGTGGTTTTTTGAATGAACTTCCATTTTTAATTTTCTGCAACTTCCATTTTTATTATTATTTAACTTCCTTTTTCAATCATTTTCTTTTCTACTCAACTTCCTTTTTTATTCAATTTTCAAATAGATCGTTAAGGTATAGTGGTTTCTGGATTGAACTTCCATTTTTAATTTTATGAAACTTTCACTTTTATTTTTATTCAACCCCCATTTTTAATATAGTGGTTTCTTGACTGAACTTCCATTTTTAATTTTCTGCAACTTCCATTTTTATTTTTTTTTAACTTCCTGTTTTATTCAAGTTTCTTTTCTGCTCAAGTTCCTTTTTTGTGTAATTTGCAAATAGATCGTTAAGGTATAGTGGTTTCTGGATTGAACTTCCATTTTTAATTTTCTGCAACTTCCATTTTTATTTTTATTCAACTTCCATGTTTATTCAATTTACTTTTCGATAAAACTTCCTTTTTTATTTAATTTCCAAATAGATCCTTAAGGTATATTGGTTTCTTGAATGAACTTCCATTTTTAATTTTCTTCAACTTCCATTTTTATTTTTATTCGACTTCCATTTTTATTCAACTTATTTTTCTATTCAACTTATTTTTTTATTTCATTTCCAAACAGATCGTTAAGGTATAGTGGTTTCTTGAATGAACTACATTTTTAATTTTCTGCAACTTCCATTTTTATTCTGATTTAACTTCCTTTTTCAATCAGTTTCTTTTCTACTCAGCTTCCTTTTTTATTTAATTTCCAAATAGATCGTTAAGCTATAAAGGTTTCTAGATTAAACTTTCTTTTTTAATTTTATGCAACTTTCATTTTTATTTTTCTTCAACTTCCATTTTTATTCAATTTACTTTCTATTGAACTTCCTTTTTTATTTAATTTCCAAATAGATCGTTAAGGTATAGTGGTTTCATGAATGAACTTCCATTTTTATTTTTATTCGACTTCCATTTTTATTCAAATTATTTTTCTATTCAACTTTATTTCTTATTTAATTTGGAAATATATCGTTAATGTATTGTGGTTTATTGAATGAACTTCCATTTTTAATTTTCTGCAACTTCCATTTTTATTCTTATTTAACTTCCTTTTTCCATCAGTTTCTTTTCTACTCAACTTCCTTTTATATTTAATTTCCAAATAGATCGTTAAGGTATAGTGGTTTCTGGATTGAACTTTCATTTTTAATTTTATGCAACCTTTATTTTTATTTTTATTCAACTTCCATTTTTATTCAATTTGCTTTTCTATTAAACTTCATTTTTTATTTAATTTCCAAAAAGATCGTTAAGGTATAGTGGTTTCTTGAATGAACTTCTATTTTTAATTTTCTTTAACTTCCATTTTTATTTTTATTCGACTTCCATTTTTATTCAAGTTATTTTTCATTTTAACTTCCTTTTTTATTTAATTTCCAAACAGATCGTTAAGGTACAGTGGTTTTTTGAATGAACTTCCATTTTTAATTTTCTGTAACTTCCATTTTTATTCTTATTTAACTTCCTTTTTCAATCAGTTTCTTTTCTACACAACTTCCTTTTTTATTTAATTTCCAAATAGATCGTTAAGGTATAGTGGTTTCTGGATTGAACTTTCATTTTTAATTTTATGCGACTTTCATTTTTATTTTTATTCAACTTCCATTTTTATTCAATTTATTGTTCTATTAAACTTCCTTTTTTCTTTAATTTCCAAATAGATCGTTAAGGTATAGTGGTTTCTTCAATGAACTTCCATTTTTAATTTTCTGCAACTTCCATTTTTATTTTTATTCGACTTCCATTTTTATTCAAGTTATTTTTCTATTCAACTTCTTTTTTAATTAATTTCCAAATTGTTCGTTAAGGTATAGTGGTTTCTTGAATGGACTTTCAATTTTAATTTTTTGCAACTTCCATTTTTATTTCTATTCAACTTCTTTTTTTATTCAAGTTTCTTTTCTATTCAACTTCCTTTTTTATTTAATTTCCAAATAGATCGTTAAGGTATACTGGTTTCTAGATTGAACTTCCATTTTTAATTTTATGAAACTTTCACTTTTATTTTTATTCAACCTCCATTTTTAATCAATTTACATTTCTATTAATCTTCCTTTTTTATTTAATTTCCAAATAGATCGTAAAGATATAGTGGTTTCTTTAATGAACTACCATTTTTAATTTTATGGAACTTCCATTTTTATTTTTATCCAGCTTCCATTTTTATTCAAGTTATTTTTCTATTCAACTTCCTTTTTTATTTAACTTCCAAATAGATCGTTAAGGTATAGCGGTTTCTTGAATGAACTTCCATTTTCAATTTTCTGCAACTCCCATTTTAATTTTTATTTAACTTCCTTTTTTATTCAAGTTTCTTTTCTACTCAAGTTCCTTTTTTGTGTAATTTCCAAATAGATCGTTAAGGTATAGTGGTTTCTGGATTGAACTTCCATTTTCAATTTTCTGCAACTTCCATTTTTATTTTTATTCAACTTCCATTTTTATTCCATTTACTTTTCTATAAAACTTCCTTTTTTATTTAATTTCCAAATAAATCCTTAAGGTATATTGGTTTCTTGAATAAACTTCAATTTTTAATTTTCTACAACTTCCATTTTTATTTTTATTCGACTTCCATTTTTATTCAAGTTATTTTTCTATTCAACTTCTTTTTTTATTTCATTTCCAAATAGATCGTTAAGGTATAGTGGTTTCTTGAATGAACTTCCATTTTTAATTTTTTGAAACTTCCAGTTTTATTCTTACTTAACTTCCTTTTTCAATCAGTTTCTTTTCTACTCAACTTCTTTTTTTATTTAATTTCCAAATAGATCGTTAAGGTATAGTGGTTTCTGGATTGAACTTTCATTTTTAATTTTATGCAACTTTCATTTTTATTTTTATTCAACTTCCATTTTTATTCAATTTACTTTTCTACTGAACTTCCTTTTTTATTTAATTTCCAAATAGATCGTTAGGGTATAGTGGTTTCATGAATGAACTTCCATTTTTAATTTTTTGCAACCTCCATTTTTATTTTTATTCGACTTCCATTTTTATTCGAGTTATTTTTCTATTCAACTTCATTTTTTATTTAATTTCCAAATAGATCGCTAAGGTATAGTGGTTTCTTGAATGAACTTCCATTTTTAATTTTCTGCAACTTCCATTTTTATTCTTGTTTTGTAACGCCCTCAAAAATAATAACAATAAACCCATCAGATAAGACATGCATTTACATTTAAACTAACTGCATTCCTTTCATTCATTAGAATTCCAAGACATAAGTATTACATGTTAACCTCATAACAAAATGCCCTACGGGCTTACAGCTTTCCAAGTTAACACTTGGTTACAACAAAGAGTTCTAACTCGTTTACACATTAAGCCCTTTGCTTGAAATTACATGTAATACATCAAAAGTAAAACGACAAAACTATGCCTGCCACTAGCCTCCCAGCTATGTCCTTGGAGGTGGCATGCTTCCTGCACCTGAAAATGATATTCCCATATAGGGTGAGCCACAGCCCAGTAGAAATACACTAAACCAACCATGGACAATGACTAAAACATTAGCAATTGATAGTTGGTCAACACTGATACAATCACATAAATTACATATTTATGTCAACGACTTACAAGTCCCAATTACTTTTCATTTTCCCCTTTTCAACAGATAAGCATGCTAGCTCTATCATCATTTCCACAGATATGTATAAAAACTATATCTCACATTCTCAACAGATATGTATATCAACAATATCCACAGATAAGCATACAAGCTGTATCCACATTCTACAACAGATATGTACGTCAACAATATCCACAGATAAGCATACAAGCTGTATCCACACTCTACAACAGATATGTATATCAACAATATCCACAGATAAGCATACAAGCTATATCCACACTTCACAAAGATAAGCATATGAGCTCTATCTTCACTTCTCTAGACAAGCATATGAGCTCTGTCTACGGAGTTCATCCCCTATCTCCTCCCAATACCTATCCGGTTTAGAGGTACATCCCCTATCTTCCCCTAAACCGCGGAGTACATCCCCTATCTCCTCCTCTACACATAACGTATATAAACACATTGGTTCTATATACAATCACACAATACACACAATTAATGTATTCTATCAACCGTCAAGTTCCATGACACATTCCATTGATTAGTTTCCGTTTACCTAATCATCATGCATTGTCTACAACAATCTCGACTATCCTCCACCGATAGCCCAAAGCAGTTATTTCTAAAACAGAAAATAAATGCACAAATGGATATTCAATCAACATTTCATTTCCTCATTTCTCACCAATTAATTATCCCAATTAATTAAACAATGTAATTAGGCCATTTTCCATAATTACTATTTCAACCCTTAGGTCCCATTTTCATCAATGATTCAACAATCATTCCATTTTTCTATGCCAAACATGCATCTAGGTTTATTATGAATAAAACCCCAACCTTTGTAAAAATTACACAAAAGCCCCAAACCTTTACAAGATTACCAAACCAAGCCCAACATCTCAAAATACCAAAATTTAAAGACAAAACCCATAGAGAGGAGTAGGATATCCCTACCTCAAATTCGGAGTCCCAAAGGAGAAGACGACAAAACCCAACGTGCTCCAAAACCCGAGATTTTCAGATTAAAATGAAGCCCTCGACGATCAACAACTTTTTTGTAAAGGCCAAAGGTGAGTAAATCACTCCTACTAGATCAAAACCTAGAGAGAAGGTAGAGTCTAGAGTGAGAGGCTCAACAATGGTGATTTTAGAAAAGTAAGAGAGAGAAGAGAAAGTGAAAAAGTGATTTAAAGAGTCACAAATTCGGGACTTTAACCCAGGTCTCCGCTCGAGCGTAAAACACCCCGCTCGAGCGGCCACTCACAGACTTCCGCTCGAGCGGCCAACCTCCCGCTCGAGCGCAGAATGCACTCGCTCAGCACTTTTGCAGAGCCAGGCCCCCGCTCGAGCTCCCAACCCTACGCTCGAGCGTACAACACTGCACAACAATTACTGAATGGGTGTAATCTACGCTCGAGCGCCAACACCTCCGCTCGAGCTTACAGGCCAAAAATCTGGGCAACTAGTTTTGGTTTCTAAACTCAACCAACCTGAAACAAATCCGCCCAACACATCCTATAACTCAAATACAAAGTAGGAAAGGATGTAAACAAGATAATAAACAACTACCAACATCCACGGACACATGTCCGGATCACTATACAACAAGGGTAAATCCGGGATCGCTATAACCTCCCCCCCTTAAAGAATTTCGTCCCCGAAATTAAACACAAGTTTTCAAAAACAAGTTTTCCTCCATTTTAAACAATGTTACATTTTAACATTCAACAATTCGACCCATTACCGGTCATCCCATCCCTTTAACAAGAGACATATCACAATATGTAAACAACATATGTACTTTCAACATGCATCAACATTATGCACTATCCTTCCAATTTCAACAATATATTTAACACATATAATGTCACTTTCAACTTCCATATTAGGCAAGTTCCAAAACATACTTCCAATAACCAAAACATTTTCAATGTTTCACAACTTAAGACATATATCAAAGCTCTTAAGTTCAACAAGATGTAAAATTTAAATATAAGATTACATAACAACAAACAAGTCCGGATATTTCTCTCGGACTTCCAACTCACGTTCCCAAGTGGCTTCCTCCACTCCGTGATGTTTCCACAAGACTTTCACCAAAGGAATGGTCTTGCCACGCAGGACCTGATCCCGCCTATCCAAGACCCGAACCGGTCTCTCCTCATACGAGGCATCTTCATCTACCTCTAAATCAGTCCAATCCAACACATGTGATGGATCTGGCTCATACTTCCGAAGCATACTCACATGAAACACGTCATGCACTCCAGACAATTGCGGCGGTAAGGCTAACCGATAAGCAACCTCGCCTATCTTCTCAAGGATCTCAAAAGGACCAATAAACCGAGGGGATAATTTCCCACTCTTCCCAAACCTCATCAGACCTCGCCTAGGTGATATCTTCAGAAAGACATGATCACCTACCTCAAACGCCAAAGGCCTCCTCCTACGATCGGCATAACTCTTTTGTCGACTCTGGGCTGTAACAAGCCTCCTACGGATAAGCTCAACTTTCTCCGTCGTCTCCCTAACCAACTCCGGACCCAACAAAGGTGCATCACCCACCTCGGCCCAACAAACTGGAGACCTACACGGTCGGCCATACAAGGCCTCAAACGGTGCCATACCGATGCTAGACTGAAAACTGTTGTTGTAGGCAAACTCTACCAATGGCAAGTGCCTCTCCCACGTCCCACTGAAGTCCAGGACAGAACCCCGAAGCATATCCTCGAGGATCTGAATAGTACGCTCGGACTGCCCGTCAGTCTGAGGATGATAAGCCGTACTAAAGGTCAACTTAGTGCCCAAGGCACTCTGCAAACTCTGCCACAACCTAGCAGTAAAACGAGGATCTCTATCTGAGACGATCGTCACTGGGACCCCGTGTAATCTCACTACGTCCCGAATATACAAATCGGCAAGATGATCTACCGAATCTCTCACGCGCATAGGAATAAAGTGCGCCGACTTAGTCAACCGGTCTACAACCACCCAAATAGCGTCACTACCCCGCTGAGTCTTCGGAAGACCTACAACGAAGTCCATAGTGACATGCTCCCACTTCCACTCAGCAATAGGCAAGGGTTGCAACAAACCCGCTGGCCTCTGATGCTCGGCCTTCACTTGCTGGCAAGTAAGACACTTCGATACGAAAACAGCCACATCTCTTTTCATACCCCGCCACCAAAACTGGCGACCCAAATCCTGATACATCTTAGTACCTCCCGGATGCACCGCAAGGCGCGAATGGTGAAACTCTCGGAGTACCTCCTCTCGGCAAGCCTCCGGTACAAACAAACGGTCTCGGTATCTCACACTCAGGTCGGGATACACCGTCAAACCCTTCTCAACTTTCCCACTGGAGATCTTTTCTCGGAGGGATTCTACCTCAAGGTCACCTCTCTGTGCCTCTAACACTCTAATCACAAGTGTAGGCTGCACAACGACAGAAAACAAAGCCGCAGCCTCAACAGATTCGCCCAGTAGCAAATCAAACTCGCCAAGTGCTCCCAACATCACCCATTCCCGGATGGCTATACAAGCTACATCACTAATGGTTTTCCTACTAAGGGCATCGGCCACAACATTGGCCTTTTCCGGATGATAATGCAACTCAAAATCATAATCCTCGATGAACTCCATCCATCTCCTCTGCCTCAGATTCAAGTCTCTCTGTGTAAACAGATACTTCAAACTCTTGTGATCCGAGAATACCTCGAACCTCTCACCACAAAGGTAGTGCCTCCAGATTTTCAAGGCAGAGATCACAGCTGCTAACTCTAGGTCGTGTGTGGGGTAATTCTTCTCGTGTATTTTCAACTGACGTGAACCATAAGCTACCACTTTCCCCTCTTGCATCAACACACAACCCAAACCCTCTCGTGAAGCATCACAATAAACCGCATAACCCAACCCTCTCTCCGGAATAATCAACACCGGAGCGGTGGTCAATCTAACTTTCAGCTCTTGAAACGACTTTTCACAAGTCTCACTCCACACAAACTTGACTCCCTTCTGAGTCAGTCTAGTCAACGGTGACGCTAATCTGGAGAAATCTTTCACAAACCGACGGTAATACCCAGCCAATCCCAGAAAACTGCGGATCTCAAACACACTCTTAGGTTGTGCCCAATCTTGCACTGCCTCAACCTTGGATGTATCAACAGACACCCCTTCCCCGGATACCACGTGGCCTAAGAATTTGACTTCCCTCAGCCAAAACTCACACTTCCCAAACTTGGCATACAGCCTATGGGCTCTAAGTAACTCAAGCACCACTCTCAAGTGTGCCTCGTGCTCCTCCTCAGAAGACGAATAGATAAGGGTATCGTCCACGAAAACAACCACAAATTGGTCTAAGAACTCCCGGAAAATCCGGTTCATCAAGTCCATAAAGACTGCCGGTGCATTGGTAAGTCCGAATGGCATCACTAGAAACTCATAATGGCCATACCGCGTACGGAATGCCGTCTTAGGAACATCTTCCTCCCTGACCCTCAACTGATGGTAACCCGATCTCAAGTCTATCTTAGAGAAACAACGGGAACCCTTCAACTGGTCAAACAAATCATCTATACGGGGCATAGGGTACTTATTTTTAACCGTAGCCCGATTCAACTTCCGATAGTCAATACACAATCTCAAGGCACCATCTTTCTTTTTAACAAAGAGTGCCGGTGCTCCCCACGGTGAAACACTAGGGCGAACAAAGCCCTTATCTAGCAATTCCTGGAGCTGAACTTTCAACTCAACCAACTCTGCTGGAGCAAAACGGTAAGGTGCCATAGAAATCGGCGCCGTACCAGGCACTAAATCAATAGAGAACTCTATCTCTCGGTGAGGTGGCAAACTAACAAGATCTTCGGGAAAGACATCCGAATACTCACAAACCACCCTCGGTAATACATGCTGGGTCTCACCACGCTCACCACTCTCAAAGCTAGCAAGTAGACTACTAAGCTCACTTCGCCCTCGCGAATCATACCCCGGTGGCAAAACACTACCAACCCGGTCTCCCAAGAAATGGAACCACTCCCCGCTCAAGGTACACAATGTAACCCTCTGGCGGTAGCAATCAATAACAGCCCGGTATGACGATAACCAGTCCATACCCAAAATAACATCAAAACCCTTCATGGGCATGACAACAAACGGAAAAGGAAGCCTATAGTCGGCGACCTCTATATCACATCCTCTAACACCCTGTTTCAGAATCAACTCACCACCCAAAGGCGATACCACACAAATAGGAGATGCTAACTGTGCTAACTCCAATTCCAAAACAGATGCAAATGCAGCAGATACAAAAGAATGAGATGCACCCGTGTCTATCAACACATTAGCAACTGAGTTGCAAAACAGAAAAGTACCTCTCACCACTGATGGAGCCGGTACTAAATCTTGCGCGGTAACATCATACACGCGCCCCGTAGGCCCCTGGTCTACCTGCTCACCTCTCGGAGCAAAAGACTGCTGCACAGACTGGGATGATGAAACTCCCGGATTGGCCCTCGAGGCCTGCACAGACTGAGCTGGCTGAAAACCCTACGTCTGCCTAGAACCAGACGCTCCCGAAGTGGCACTCAACTGTGGGCAAAACCTCTTCATGTGCCCAGGTTGTCCACACTGATAACAAGTCAGGAGCTGCCCCCTGCCCAAACTCTGACTCGGCGGTCTAGCTGAAGAAGAAGCAGCTTTCTGACCCCCACCCTTCTGCGGGCAAACCGAAACCTTGTGACCCAACTGGCCACACTTGTAACAGGTGAAATCCCCCTGACCACCTCTCCCGGAGCCTGCACTCGGCACTGGGAAAGTCGATCTAGCAACACCACCCTGCGACTGCTGAGGGTTAGAACCCCTCTGCCTCCTGCCATCACCCTGACTATCTTGGCTCCTCTTGGAGCCTCTCTGACCCTCATCCTCCTCCTGCATCATAAGCTCCATATGAGCTGCAGCATCCACTAGGTGTCTATACTCTCGAATATAAGACCCACCAACTCTCAACTTGAGGCCCCGCCTCAACTTCCGCTCAAACTCATAGCAACGGCGTTCCTCAGACGCCACCAGTTCAGGTGCAAACCTAGACAGACTGGTAAAAGTAGCCTCAAACTCGGCCACTGACAAGCCCTGCTGATTAAGCCGGCTAAACTGATCTCTCAGCTTCTCCCTAGCTACTGCAGACAAAAACCTCTCCTGAAAAGCATTTATAAACGCCTCCCAAGTACTGCCAACACGAGCTTTCTCGTACTTCCACCATTGACCCGCATCTCCCTTCAGTTGGAAGGATGCCAAGGTCACTTTCAGTGCTCCGTCCTCGATGCCAAGCATCTCAAACGTCTTCGTTGTCTGTTCGAGCCATTCATCTGCCTTAAGCGGCTCTTTAGGATCCCCGATAAACTCGTCCGGATTACACCGGAAGAACTCCCTCTTCAAGAAAGAAGGCCCTGCCTCAGCTGCCTGATTCCCAGCTCTAAGAATACCCAAAGCTCCTACTATCTCTCTGGCCAAGGCACCCATAGCCTGCTGACCTACTGGCTCGGCCACATTGGCCTGCCCAACTCCCTCCTGCACTGCCGGAATCTCACCCTGTAACGGTACTTCCTGCCTCGCAGGTCTACCACGCCTAGCACCTCTTCCTCGTCCTGACATCCTAATAAAGGCAACACAGAACGTTAGCACATTCATAGGTGTGCCGAAACTAAGCACTCACGTCCTAATGCATGGACAAGTGTAATTCACTCCACATAAGCACATAAACACATAAGCACTTACGAACTTCATTTCCGGATAATGATAGTCCCGAGACGTTACTAGAGTTCCGGTTAGAAACAGCATTGATCAAGTGCTTTCCCAACAAGACTCCCAGAAACTCAAGGATCCAATCAACATTCCAGAAATTAAATCCCATACCCACATAGTCACATAAGCATGTTATCACTTAAGCACATAGCATATGATACCACATTTAAGTCTCTATCAAGCGAGACAAACCCATTGTGATACTAATCACTTCCCACGTACCCAAAGTATTCGAACCCGGTACGCTCTGATACCAAGTTGTAACGCCCTCAAAAATAATAACAATAAACCCATCAGATAAGACATGCATTTACATTTAAACTAACTGCATTCCTTTCATTCATTAGAATTCCAAGACATAAGTATTACATGTTAACCTCATAACAAAATGCCCTACGGGCTTACAGCTTTCCAAGTTAACACTTGGTTACAACAAAGAGTTCTAACTCGTTTACACATTAAGCCCTTGGCTTGAAATTACATGTAATACATCAAAAGTAAAACGACAAAACTATGCCCGCCACTAGCCTCCCAGCTATGTCCTTGGAGGTGGCATGCTTCCTGCACCTGAAAATGATATTCCCATATAGGGTGAGCCATAGCCCAGTAGAAATACACTAAACCAACCATGGACAATGACTAAAACATTAGCAATTGATAGTTGGTCAACACTGATACAATCACATAAATTACATATTTATGTCAACGACTTACAAGTCCCAATTACTTTTCATTTTCCCCTTTTCAACAGATAAGCATGCTAGCTCTATCATCATTTCCACAGATATGTATAAAAACTATATCTCACATTCTCAACAGATATGTATATCAACAATATCCACAGATAAGCATACAAGCTGTATCCACATTCTACAACAGATATGTACGTCAACAATATCCACAGATAAGCATACAAGTTGTATCCACACTCTACAACAGATATGTATATCAACAATATCCACAGATAAGCATACAAGCTATATCCACACTTCACAAAGATAAGCATATGAGCTCTATCTTCACTTCTCTAGACAAGCATATGAGCTCTGTCTACGGAGTTCATCCCCTATCTCCTCCCAATACCTATCCGGTTTAGAGGTACATCCCCTATCTTCCCCTAAACCGCGGAGTACATCCCCTATCTCCTCCTCTACACATAACGTATATAAACACATTGGTTCTATATACAATCACACAATACACACAATTAATGTATTCTATCAACCGTCAAGTTCCATGACACATTCCATTGATTAGTTTCCGTTTACCTAATCATCATGCATTGTCTACAACAATCTCGACTATCCTCCACCGATAGCCCAAAGCAGTTATTTCTAAAACAGAAAATAAATGCACAAATGGATATTCAATCAACATTTCATTTCCTCATTTCTCACCAATTAATTATCCCAATTAATTAAACAATGTAATTAGGCCATTTTCCATAATTACTATTTCAACCCTTAGGTCCCATTTTCATCAATGATTCAACAATCATTCCATTTTTCTATGCCAAACATGCATCTAGGTTTATTATGAATAAAACCCCAACCTTTGTAAAAATTACACAAAAGCCCCAAACCTTTACAAGATTACCAAACCAAGCCCAACATCTCAAAATACCAAAATTTAAAGACA
Source organism: Camellia sinensis (assembly GCF_055761805.1). Classification (NCBI taxonomy): domain Eukaryota; kingdom Viridiplantae; phylum Streptophyta; class Magnoliopsida; order Ericales; family Theaceae; genus Camellia; species Camellia sinensis. The sequence continues at coordinate 5,581,345 of NC_138962.1, read as the reverse complement.
AAACCCATAGAGAGGAGTAGGATATCCCTACCTCAAATTCGGAGTCCCAAAGGAGAAGACGACAAAACCCAACGTGCTCCAAAACCCGAGATTTTCAGATTAAAATGAAGCCCTCGATGATCAACAACTTTTTTGTAAAGGCCAAAGGTGAGTAAATCACTCCTACTAGATCAAAACCTAGAGAGAAGGTAGAGTCTAGAGTGAGAGGCTCAACAATGGTGATTTTAGAAAAGTAAGAGAGAGAAGAGAAAGTGAAAAAGTGATTTAAAGAGTCACAAATTCGGGACTTTAACCCAGGTCTCCGCTCGAGCGTAAAACACCCCGCTCGAGCGGCCACTCACAGACTTCCGCTCGAGCGGCCAACCTCCCGCTCGAGCGCAGAATGCACTCGCTCAGCACTTTTGCAGAGCCAGGCCCCCGCTCGAGCTCCCAACCCTACGCTCGAGCGTACAACACTGCACAACAATTACTGAATGGGTGTAATCTACGCTCGAGCGCCAACACCTCCGCTCGAGCTTACAGGCCAAAAATCTGGGCAACTAGTTTTGGTTTCTAAACTCAACCAACCTGAAACAAATCCGCCCAACACATCCTATAACTCAAATACAAAGTAGGAAAGGATGTAAACAAGATAATAAACAACTACCAACATCCACGGACACATGTCCGGATCACTATACAACAAGGGTAAATCCGGGATCGCTATATATTTAACTTCCTTTTTCCATCAGTTTCTTTTCTACTCAACTTCTTTTTTTATTTAATGTGCAAATAGATCGTTAAGGTATAATGGTTTCTGGATTGAACTTTCATTTTTAATTTTATGCAACTTTCATTTTTATTTTTATTCAACTTCCATTTTAATTCAATTTACTTTTCTATTAAACTTCCTTTTTTATTTAATTTCCAAATAGATCGTTAAGGTATAGTGGTTTCTTGAATGAACTTCCATTTTTAATTTTCTTCAACTTCCATTTTTATTTTTATTCGACTTCCATTTTCATTCAAGTTATTTTTCTATTCAACTTCCTTTTTTAATTAATTTCCAAATAGATCGTTAAGGTATAGTGGTTTCTTGAATGAACTTACAATTTTAATTTTCTGCAACTTCCATTTTTATTTCTATTCAACTTCTTTTTTTATTCAAGTTTCTTTTCTATTCAACTTTCTTTTTTATTTAATTTCCTAATAGATCGTTAAGGGATACTGGTTTCTGGATTGAACTTCCATTTTTAATTCTTTGAAACTTTCACTTTTATTTTTACTCAACCTCCATTTTTAATCAATTTACGTTTCTATTAATCTTCCTTTTTTATTTAATTTCCAAATAGATCGTTAAGGTATAGTGGTTTCTTGAATGAACTTCCATTTTTAATTTTCTGCAACTTCCATTTTTATTCTTATTTAACTTCCTTTTTCCATCAGTTTCTTTTCTGCTCAACTTCTTTTTTTATTTAATTTCCAAATAGGTCGTTAAGCTATAGTGGTTTCTGGATTGAACTTTCATTTTTAATTTTATGCAATTTTCATTTTTATTTTTATTCAACTTCCATTTTTATTCAATTTACTTTTCAACTGAACTTCCTTTTTTATTTAATTTCCAAATAGATCGTTAGGGTATAGTGGTTTCATGAATGAACTTCCATTTTTAATTTTCTGCAACCTCCATTTTTATTTTTCTTCGACTTCCATTTTTATTCGAGTTATTTTTCTATTCAACTTCATTTTTTAGTTAATTTCCAAATACATCGCTAAGGTATAGTGGTTTCTTATATGAACTTCCATTTTTAATTTTTTGCAACTTCAATTTTTATTCTTATTTAACTTCCTTTTTCCATCAGTTTCTTTTCTACTCAACTTCTTTTTTTATTTAATTTGCAAATAAATCGTTAAGGTATAATGGTTTCTGGATTGAACTTTGATTTTTAATTTTATGCAACTTTCATTTTTATTTTTATTCAACTTCCATTTTAATTCAATTTACTTTTCTATTAAACTTCCTTTTTTATTTAATTTCCAAATAGATCGTTAAGGTATAGTGGTTTCTTGAATGAACTTCCATTTTTAATTTTCTTCAACTTCCATTTTTATTTTTATTCGACTTCCATTTTCATTCAAGTTATTTTTCTATTCAACTTCCTTTTTTAATTAATTTCCAAATAGATCGTTAAGGTATAGTGGTTTCTTGAATGAACTTACAATTTTAATTTTCTGCAACTTCCGTTTTTATTTCTATTCAACTTCTTTTTTTATTCAAGTTTCTTTTCTATTCAACTTTCTTTTTTATTTAATTTCCTAATAGATCGTTAAGGGATACTGGTTTCTGGATTGAACTTCCATTTTTATTTCTTTGAAACTTTCACTTTTATTTTTACTCAACCTCCATTTTTAATCAATTTACGTTTCTATTAATCTTCCTTTTTTATTTAATTTCCAAATAGATCGTTAAGGTATAGTGGTTTCTTGAATGAACATCCATTTTTAACTTTCTGCAACTTCCATTTTTATTCTTATTTAACTTCCTTTTTCAATCAGTTTCTTTTTTGCTCAACTTCCTTTTTTATTTAATTTCCAAATAGATCGTTAAGGTATAGTGGTTTCTGGATTCAACTTTCATTTTTAATTTTATGCAACTTTCATTTTTATTTTTATTCAACTTCCATTTTTATTCAATTTACTTTTCTATTAAACTTCCTATTTTATTTAATTTCCAAATAGATCGTTAAGGTATAGTGGTTTCTTGAATGAACTTCCATTTTTAATTTTTTGCAACTTTCATTTTTATTTTTATTCGACTTCCATTTTTATTCAAGTTATTTTTCTATTCAACTTCTTTTTTAATTAATTTCCAAATAGTTCGTTAAGGTATAGTGGTTTCTTGAATGAACTTTCAATTTTAATTTTTTGCAACTTCCATTTTTATTTCTATTCAACTTCTTTTTTTATTCAAGTTTCTTTTCTATTCAACTTCCTTTTTTATTTAATTTCCAAATAGATCGTTAAGGTATACTGGTTTCTAGATTGAACTTCAATTTTTAATTTTATGAAACTTTCACTTTTATTTTTATTCAACCTCCATTTTTAATCAATTTACTTTTCTATTAATCTTCCTTTTTTATTTAATTTCCAAATAGATCGTAAAAGTATAGTGGTTTCTTTAATGAACTACCATTTTTAATTTTGTGGAACTTCCATTTTTATTTTTATCCAACTTCCAATTTTATTCAAGTTATTTTTCTATTCAACTTCCTTTTTTATTTAACTTCCAAATAGATCGTTAAGGTATAGTGGTTTCTTGAATGAACTTCCATTTTTAATTTTCTGCAACTCCCATTTTAATTTTTATTTAACATCCTATTTTATTCAAGTTTCTTTTCTACTCAAGTTCCTTTTTTGTGTAATTTCCAAATAGATCGTTAAGGTATAGTGGTTTCTGGATTGAACTTCCATTTTTAATTTTCTGCAACTTCCATTTTTTTTTTATTCAACTTCCATTTTTATTCAATTTATATTTCTATAAAACTTCCTTTTTTATTTAATTTCCCAATAGATCCTTAAGGTATAGTGGTTTCTTGAATGAACTTCAATTTTTTATTTTCTGCAACTTCCATTTTTATTTTTATTCGACTTCTATTTTTATTCAAGTTATTTTTCTATTCAACTTCTTTTTTTATTTCATTTCCAAATAGATCATTAAGGTATAGTGGTTTCTTGAATGAACTACCATTTTTAATTTTCTGCAACTCCCATTTTTATTCTTATTTAACTTCCTTTTTCAATCAGTTTCTTTTCTACTCAACTTCTTTTTTTATTTAATTTCCAAATAGATCGTTAAGGTATAGTGGTTTCTGGAATGAACTTTCATTTTTAATTTTATGCAACATTCATTTTTATTTTTATTCAACTTCCATTTTTATTCAATTTATTTTTCTATTGAACTTCCTTTTTTATTTAATTTCCAAATAGATCGTTTGGGTATAGTGGTTTCATGAATGAACTTCCATTTTTAATTTTCTGCAACCTCCATTTTTATTTTTATTCGACTTCCATTTTTATTCAAGTTATGTTTCTATTTAACTTCCTTTTTTATTTAATTTCCAAACAGATCGTTAAGGTATAGTTGTTTTTTGAATGAACTTCCATTTTTAATTTTCTGTAACTTACATTTTTATTCTTATTTAACTTCCTTTTTCAATCAGTTTCTTTTCTACTCAACTTCCCTTTTTATTTAATATCCAAATAGATTGTTAAGGTATAGTGGTTTCTGGATTGAACTTTCATTTTTAATTTTATGCAACTTTCATTTTTTTTTTATTCAACTTCCATTTTTATTCAATTTACTTTTCTATTAAAATTCCTTTTTTATTTAATTTCCAAATAGATCGTTAAGGTATAGTGGTTTCTTGAATGAACTTCCATTTTTAATTTTTTGCAACTTTCATTTTTATTTTTATTCGACTTCCATTTTTATTCAAGTTATTTTTTTATTCGACTTCTTTTTTAATTAACTTCCAAATTGATCGTTAAGGTATAGTGGTTTCTTGAATGAACTTCCAATTTTAATTTTTTGCAACTTCCATTTTTATTTCTATTCAACTTCTTTTTATATTCAAGTTTCTTTTCTATTCAACTTCCTATTTTATTTAGTTTCCAAATAGATCGTTAAGGTATACTGGTTTCTAGATTCAACTTCCATTTTTAATTTTATGAAACTTTCAATATTATTTTTATTCAACCTCCATTTTTAATCAATTTACTTTTCTATTAATCTTCCTTTTTTATTTAATTTCCAAATAGATCGTAAAGGTATAGTGGTTTCTTTAATGAACTACCATTTTTAATTTTATGGAACTTCCATTTTTATTTTTATCCAGCTTCCATTTTTATTCAAGTTATTTTTATATTCACCTTCCTTTTTTATTTAACTTCCAAATAGATCGTTAAGGTATAGCGGTTTCTTGAATGAACTTCTATTTTTAATTTTCTGCAACTCCCATTTTAATTTTTATTTAGCTTCCTTTTTTATTCAAGTGTCTTTTCTACTCAAGTTCCTTTTTTGTGTAATTTCCAAATAGATCGTTAAGGTATAGTGGTTTCTGGATTGAACTTCTATTTTTAATTTTCTGCAACTTCCATTTTCTTTTTTTATTCAACTTCCATTTTTATTCAATTTACTTTTCTATAAAACTTCCTTTTTTATTTAATTTCCAAATAGATCCTTAAGGTATAGTGGTTTCTTGAATGAACTTCAATTTTTAATTTTCTGCAACTTCCATTTTTATTTTTATTCGACTTCTATTTTTATTCAAGTTATTTTTCTATTCAACTTCTTTTTTTATTTCATTTCCAAATAGATCGTTAAGGTATAGTGGTTTCTTGAATGAACTACCATTTTTAATTTTCTGCAACTTCCATTTTTATTCTTATTTAACTTCCTTTTTCAATCCGTTTCTTTTCTACTCAGCTTCCTTTTTTATTTAATTTCCAAATAGATCGTTAAGGTATAGTGGTTTCTGGATTGAACTTTCATTTTTAATTTTATGCAACTTTCATTTTTATTTTTATTCAACTTCCATTTTTATTCAATTTACTTTTCTATTGAACTTCCTTTTTTATTTAATTTCCAAATAGATTGTTAGGGTATAGTGGTTTCATGAATGAACTTCCATTTTTAATTTTCTGCAACCTCCATTTTTATTTTTATTCGACTTCCATTTTTATTCTAGTTACTTTTCTATTCGACTTCATTTTTTATTTAATTTCCAAATAGATCGTTAAGGTATAGTGGTTTCTTGAATGAACTTCCATTTTTAATTTTCTGCAACTTCCATTTTTATTCTTATTTAACTTCCTTTTTCCATTAGTTTCTTTTCTACTCAACTTCCTTTTTTATTTAATTTCCAAATAGATCGTTAAAGTATAGTGGTTTCTGGATTGAATTTTCATTTTTAATTTTATGCAACTTTCATTTTTATTTTTATTAAATTTCCATTTTAATTCAATTTACTTTTCTATTAAACTTCCTTTTTTATTTAATTTCCAAATAGGTCGTTAAGGTATAGTGGTTTTTTGAATGAACTTCCATTTTTAATTTTCTGCAACTTTCATTTTTATTTCTATTCAACTTCTTTTTTTATTCAAGTTTCTTTTCTATTCAACTTCCTTTTTTATTTAATTTCCAAATAGATCGTTAAGGTATACTGGTTTCTGGATTGAACTTCCATTTTTAATTTAATGAAACTTTCACTTTTATTTTTGTTCATCCACCATTTTTAATCAATTTACTTTTCTATTAATCTTCCTTTTTTATTTAATTTCCAAACAGATCGTTAAGGTATAGTGGTTTCTTTAATGAACTTCCATTTTTAATTTTCTGCAACTTCCATTTTTATTCTTATTTAACTTCCTTTTTTATTTAATTTCCAAATAGATCGTTAAGGTATAGTGTTTTCTGGATTGAACTTTCATTTTTAATTTTATGCAACCTACATTTTTATTTTTATTCAACTTCCATTTTTATTCAATTTGCTTTTCTATTAAACTTCATTTTTTATTTAATTCCCAAAAAGATCGTTAAGGTATAGTGGTTTCTTGAATGAACTTCCATTTTTGATTTTCTTCAACATCCATTTTTATTTTTATTCGACTTCCATTTTTATTCAAATTATTTTTCTATTTAACTTCCTTTGTTATTTAATTTCCAAATAGATCGTTAAGCTACAGTGGTTTTTTGAATGAACTTCCATTTTTAATTTTAGTAACTTCCATTTTTATTCTTATTTAACTTCCTTTTTCAATCAGTTTCTTTTCTACTCGACTTCATTTTTTATTTAATTTCCAAATAGATCGTTAAGGTATAGTGGTTTCTGGATTGAACTTTCATTTTTAATTTTATGCAACTTTCATTTTTATTTTTATTCAACTTCCATTTTTGTTCAATTTACTTTTCTATTAAACTTCCTTTTTTATTTAATTTCCAAATAGATCGTTAAGGTATAGTGGTTTCTTGAATGAACTTCCATTTTTAATTTTCTGCAACTTCCATTTTTATTTTTATTCGACTTCCATTTTTATTCAAGTTATTTTTCTGTTCAACTTCCTTTTTCAATTAATTTCCAAATAGATCGTTAAGGTATAGTGGTTTCTTGAATGAACTTCCAATTTTAATTTTTTGCAACTTCCATTTTTATTTCTACTGAACATCTTTTTTTATTCAAGTTTCTTTTCTATTCAACTTCCTTTTTTATTTAATTTCCAAATAGATCGTTAAGGTATACTGGTTTCTGGATTGAACTTCCATTTTTAATTTTTTGAAACTTTCACTTTTATTTTTATTCAACCTCCATTTTTAATCAATTTACTTTTCTATTAATTTTCCTATTTTATTTAATTTCCAAATAGATCGTTAAGGTATAGTGGTTTCTTTAATGAACTTCCATTTTTAATTTTCTGCAACTTCCATTTTTATTCTTATTTAACTTCATTTTTCCATCAGTTTCTTTTCTACTCAACTTCCTTTTTTATTTAATTTCCAAATAGATCATTAAGGTATAGTGGTTTCTGGATTCAACTTTCATTTTTAATTTTATGCAACCTTCATTTTTTTTTTATTCAACTTCTATTTTTATTCAATTTGCTTTTCTATTAAACTTCATTTTTTATTTAATTTCCAAAAAGATCGTTAAGGTATAGTGGTTTCTTAAATAAACATCCATTTTTAATTTTCTTGAACTTCCATTTTTCTTTTTATTCGACTTCTATTTTTATTCAAGTTATTTTTCTATTTGACTTCCTTTTTTATTTAATTTCCAAGTAGATCGTTAAGGTATAGTGGTTTTTTGAATGAACTTCCATTTTTAATTTTCTGTAACTTCCATTTTTATTCTTATTTAACTTCCTTTTTCAATCAGTTTCTTTTCTACTCAACTTCCTTTTTTATTTAATTTCCAAATAGATCGTTAAGGTATAGTGGTTTCTGGATTGAACTATCATTCTTAATTTTATGCAACTTTCATTTTTATTTTTATTCAACTTCCATTTTTATTCAATTTACATTTCTATTAAACTTCCTTTTTTATTTAATTTCCAAATAGATCGTTAAGGTATAGTGGTTTCTTGAATGAACTTCCATTTTTAATTTTCTGCAACTTCCATTTTTATTTTTATTCGACTTCCATTTTTATTCAAGTTATTTTTCTATTCAACTTCCTTTTTTAATTAATTTCCAAATAGATCGTTAAGGTATAGTGGTTTCTTCAATGAACTTCCAATTTTAATTTTTTGCAACTTCCATTTTTATTTCGATTCAACATCTTTTTTTATTCAAGTTTCTTTTCTATTCAACTTCCTTTTTTATTTAATTTCCAAATAGATCGTTAAGGTATACTGGTTTCTGGATTGAACTTCCATTTTTAATTTTATGAAACTTTCACTTTTACTTTTATTCAACCTCCAGTTTTAATCAATTTAGTTTTCTATTAATCTTCCTTTTGAATTTAATTTCCAAATAGATCGTTAAGGTATAGTGGTTTCTTTAATGAACTTCCATTTTTAATTTTATGGAACTTCCATTTTTATTTTTATTCAGCTTCCATTTTTATTCAAGTTGTTTTTCTATTCATCTTCCTTTTTTATTTAACTTCCAAATAGATCGTTAAGGTATAGTGGTTTCTTGAATGAACTTCCATTTTTAAATTTCTGCAACTTCCATTTTTATTTTTATTTAACTTCCTTTTTTGTTCAAGTTTCTTTTCTACTCAAGTTCCTTTTTTATGTAATTTCCAAATAGATCGTTAAGGTATAGTGGTTTCTGAATTGAACTTCCATTTTTAATTTTCTGCAGCTTCCATTTTTATTTTTATTCAACTTCCATTTTTATTCAATTTACTTTTCTATAAAACTTCCTTTTTTATTTAATTTCCAAATAGATCCTTAAGGTATATTGGTTTCTTGAATGAACTTCCATTTTTTATTTTCTGCAACTTCCATTTTTATTTTTATTCGACTTCCATTTTTATTCAAGTTATTTTTCTATTCAATTTCTTTTTGTATTTCATTTCCAAATAGATCGTTAAGGTATAGTGGTTTCTTAAATGAACTACCATTTTTAATTTTTTGCAACTTCCATTTTTATTCTTATTTAACTTCTTTTTTCAAGCAGTTTCTTTTCTACTCAGCTTCCTTTTTTATTTAATTTCCAAATAGATCGTTAAGGTATAGTGGTTTCTGGATTGAACTTTCATTTTTAATTTTATGCAACTTTCATTTTTATTTTTATTCAACTTCCATTTTTATTCAATTTACTTTTCTAGTGAACTTCCTTTTTTATTTAATTTCCTAATAGATCGTTAAGGTATAGTGGTTTCATGAATGAACTTCCATTTTTAATTTTCTGCAACCTCCATTTTTATTTTTATTCGTCTTCCATTTTTATTCAAGTTATTTTTCTATTCGACTTCATTTTTTATTTAATTTCCAAATAGATCGTTAAGGTATAGTGGTTTCTTGAATGAACTTCCATTTTTAATTTTCTGCAACTTCTATTTTTATTTTTATTCGACTTCCATTTTTATTCAAGTTATTTTTCTATTCAACTTCCTTTTTTAATTAATTTCCAAATAGATCGTTAAGGTATAGTGGTTTCTTGAATGAACTTCCAATTTTAATTTTTTGCAACTTCCATTTTTATTTCTACTCAACTTCTTTTTTTATTCAAGTTTCTTTTCTATTCAACTTCCTTTTTTATTTAATTTCCAAATAGATCGTTAAGGTATACTGGTTTCTAGATTGAACATCCATTTTTAATTTTTTGAAACTTTCACTTTTATTTTTATTCAACCTCCATTTTTAATAAATTTACTTTTCTATTAATCTTCCTTTTTCATTTAATTTCCAAATAGATCGTTAAGGTATAGTGGTTTCTTTAATGAACTTCCATTTTTAATTTTCTGCAACTTCCATTTTTATTCTTATTTAACATCCTTTTTCATCAGTTTTTTTTCTACTCAACTTCCTTTTTTATTTAATTTCCAAATAGATCATCAAGGTATAGTTGTTTCTGGATTGAACTTTCATTTTTAATTTTATGCAACCTTCATTTTTATTTTTATTCAACTTCCATTTTTATTCAATTTGCTTTTCTATTAAACTTCATTTTTTATTTAATTTCCAAAAAGATCGTTAAGGTATAGTGGTTTCTTGAATGAACTTCCATTTTTAATTTTCTTGAACTTCCATTTTTATTTTTATTCGACTTCCATTTTTATTCAAGTTATTTTTCTATTTAACTTCCTTTTTTATTTAATTTCCAAATAGATCGTTAAGGTATAGTGGTTTTTTGAATGAACTTCCATTTTTAATTTTCTGTAACTTCCATTTTTATTCTTATTTAACTTCCTTTTTCAATCAGCTTCTTTTCTACTCAACTTCCTTTTTTATTTAATTTCCAAATAGATCGTTAAGGTATAGTTGTTTCTGGATTGAACTTTCATTTTTAATTTTATGCAACTTTCATTTTTATTTCTATTCAACTTCCATTTTTATTCAATTTACATTTCTATTAAACTTCCTTTTTTATTTAATTTCCAAATAGATCGTTAAGGCATAGTGGTTTCTGGAATGAACTTCCATTTTTAATTTTCTGCAACTTCCATTTTTATTTTTATTCGACTTCTATTTTTATTCAAGTTATTTTTCTATTCAACTTCCTTTTTTAATTAATTTCCAAATAGATGGTTAAGGTATAGTGGTTTCTTGAATGAACTTCCAATTTTAATTTTTTGCAACTTCCATTTTTATTTCTATTCAACTTCTTTTTTATTCAAGTTTCTTTTCTATTAAACTTCCTTTTTAATTTAATTTCCAAATAGATCGTTAAGCTATACTGGTTTCTGGATTGAACTTCCATTTTTAATTTTATGAAACTTTCACTTTTATTTTTATTCAACCTCCATTTTTAATGAATTTAGTTTTCTATTAATCTTCCTTTTTTATTTAATTTCCAAATAGAACGTTAAGGTATAGTGGTTTCTTTATTGAACTTCCATTTTTAATTTTATGGAACTTCCGTTTTTATTTTTATTCAGCTTCCATTTTTATTCAAGTTATTTTTCTATTCAACTTCTTTTTTTATTTTAACTTCCAAATAGATCGTTAAGGTATAGTGGTTTTTGAATGAACTTCCATTTTTAAATTTCTGCAACTTCCATTTTTATTTTTATTTAACTTCCTTTTTTGTTCAAGTTTCTTTTCTACTCAAGTTCCTTTTTTATATAATTTCCAAATAGATTGTTAAGGTATAGTGGTTTCTGGATTGAACTGCCATTTTTAATTTTCTGCAGCTTCCATTTTTATTTTTATTCAGCTTCCATTTTTATTCAATTTACTTTTCTATAAAAATTTCTTTTTTATTTAATTTCCAAATAGATCCTTAAGGTATATTGGTTTCTTGAATGAACTTCCATTTTTTATTTTCTGCAACTTCCATTTTTATTTTTATTCGACTTCCATTTTTATTCAAGTTATTTTTCTATTCAACTTCTTTTTGTATTTCATTTCCAAATAGATCGTTAAGGTATAGTGGTTTCTTGAATGAACTACCATTTTTAATTTTCTGCAACTTCCATTTTTATGCTTATTTAAATTCTTTTTTCAATCAGTTTCTTTTCTACTCAGCTTCCTTTTTTATTTAATTTCCAAATAGATCGTTAAGGTATAGTGGTTTCTGGATTGAACTTTCATTTTTAATTTTATGCAACTTTCATTTTTATTTTTATTCAACTTCCATTTTTATTCAATTTACTTTTCTATTGAACTTCCTTTTTTATTTAATTTCCTAATAGATCGTTAAGGTATAGTGGTTTCATGAATGAACTTCCATTTTTAATTTTCTACAACCTCCAATTTTATTTTTATTCGACTTCCATTTTTATTCAAGTTATTTTTCCATTCGACTTCATTTTTTATTTAATTTCCAAATAGATCGTTAAGGTATAGTGGTTTCTTGAATGAACTTCCATTTTTAATTTTCTGCAACTTCCATTTTTATTCTTATTTAACTTCCTTTTCCATTAGTTTCTTTTCTACTCGACTTCCTTTTTTATTTAACTTCCAAATAGATCATTAAGGTATAGTGGTTTCTGGATTGAACTTTCATTTTTATTTTTATTCAACTTCCATTTTAATTCAATTTACTTTTCTATTAAACTTCCTTTTTTGTTTAATTTCCAAATAGATCGTTAAGGTATAGTGGTTTCTTGAATGAACTTCCATTTTTAATTTTCTGCAACTTCCATTTTTATTTTTATTCGACTTCCGTTTTCATTCAAGTTATTTTTCAATTCAACTTCCTTTTTTAATTAATTTCCAAATAGATCGTTAAGGTATAGTGGTTTCTTTAATGAACTTCCAATTTTAATTTTCTGCAACTTCCATTTTTATTTCTATTCAACTTCTTTTTTTATTCAAGTTTCTTTTCTATTAACCTTCCTTTTTTATTTAATTTCCAAATAGATCGTTAAGGTGTACTGGTTTCTGGATTGAACTTCCATTTTTAATTTTACGAAACTTTCACTTTTGTTTTTATTCAACTTCCATTTTTAATCAATTTACTTTTCTATGAAACTTCCTTTTTTATTTAATTTCCAAATAGATCGTTAAGGTATAGTGGTTTCTTTAATGAACTTCCATTTTTAATTTTATGGAACTTCCATTTTTATTTTTATTCAGCTTCCATTTTATTCAAGTTATTTTTCTATTCAACTTCCTTTTTTATTTAACTTCCAAATAGATCGTTAAGGTATAGTGGTTTCTTGAATGAACTTCCATTTTTAATTTTCTGCAACTTCCATTTTTATTTTTATTTAACTTCCTTTTTTATTCAAGTTTAATTTCTACTCAACTTCCTTTTTTATGTAATTTCCAAATAGATCGTTAAGGTATAGTGGTTTCTGGATTGAACTTCCATTTTTAATTTTTTGCAACATCCATTTTTATTCAATTTACTTTTCTATTAAATTCCTTTTTTATTTAATTTCCAAATAGATCGTTAGGGTATGTTGGTTTCTTGAATGAACTTCCATTTTTATTTTTATTCAGCTTCCATTTTTATTCAAGTTATTTTTCTATTCAACTTCTTTTTTTATTTAATTTCGAAATAAATCGTTAATGTATAGTGGTTTCTTGAACGAACTTCCATTTTTAATTTTCTGCAACTTCCATTTTTATTCTTATTTAACTTCCTTTTTCAATCAGTTTATTTTCTACTCAACTTCCTTTTTTATTTAATTTCCAAATAGATCGTTAAGGTATAGTGGTTTCTGGATTGAACTTTCATTTTTAATTTTAGGCAACTTTCATTTTTATTTTTATTCAACTTTCATTTTTATTCAATTTACTTTTCTATTAAACTTCCTTTTTTATTTAATTTCCAAATAGATCGTTAAGGTATAGTGGTTTCTTGAATGAACTTCCACTTTTAATTTTCTGCAACTTCCATTTTTATTTTTATTCGACTTCCATTTTTATTCAAATTATTTTTCTATTCAACTTCCTTTTTTAATTAATTTCCAAATAGATCGTTAATGTTACCCCCTCAAAAAAAAAATACATAATACCCAACATTCCAGACATGCATTGATACAAAAGAAATCAACCATTTTTATTTATCAGAGTAATTCTTACAACTGTATTACATGTTAACACCGAAAGCAAATGCCCTATGGGCTTACAGCTTTCCAAGTTAACACTTGGTTACAAAAAAAAAAAAAGAGTACTAACTCAATACATATTAAGCCCTTGGCTGGAATTTACATGTAATACATCAATATAAACAAAAGAAAGAGTCTTCAACTCTCATTATCGTCCAAGCTATGTCCTTGGAGGTGGCATACTACCTGTACCTGAAAATAAGGTCCCATAAAGGGTGAGCCAACGCCCAGTAGAGATCTGCTAAACACAGTATGAGCAATAACTAAGACATTAGCAATTGATAAATGTTCAATTTTCATAAACCAATTCGTAACCCATTTCCATCTCATGACCACTACGTTCATGTTTCATTTCAGTTTCCATTTCTTATCAATTTCACAATTTACATCAATGGCTCAGAACCTGGCAAACCACTTATATGAGACAGTGACTCATATTAAACATTTCCCATTATCACAATAGATAAACATACTAGTTGTATCAACATCTCAACAGGTAAGCATACAAGTTGTACCCACATTTTAACAGATATGCATATTAGCTATATCAACACTTCCAATGACAAGCATATGAGCTGTATCAACACTTCCTAGGATAAGCATATGAGCTATATCAACACATTATCTGACAAGCATATGAGCTGTATCAGTGGAGTCCATCCCTTATCTCCTCCCAAACAACATCCGGTTTAGAGGTCCAACCCCTATCTTCCCCTAAACCGTGGAGTACATCCCCTATCTCCTCCCACACACACAATGCATATATACACAAAGGTCATATACACAATCAATCAATACATAATGTTAATGTATTCTATCAACCCTCATATTCTATGACATATCCAATTGATTAGTTTTAGTTTTCCTAATCATCATGCATTGTCTACAACAATCAAAACTACCCTCCACCGGTAGCCCAAGCAATTATTTCTAAACAGATAATAAAAGCTCCAACAGATAAAATATCAATGTTTTCAAAAGTGAGCGATTTATAAATCCAACTCTATCATTTCACAACATAATGAGCCAATTTCATTGTTTCCAACTCAATTCCATAAGTTCACAACTTTCCCAAATTAATTATACCAATTAATTTTAAACAACAAATTAGGGCTTTTACCCCCAACTCTTGATATTAACCCAAAGGTTCCAATATCACCAACCAACAACAATATCATCATTTTGAAACCCAAAATACATATTATGAGCCCAAAATCATAAAACCCTCTTTAACACATTTTGAAACCCTAAGTCCCAAAATCAACCATTTAAACAATAGGCTCAAAATCTAGGTTAAAACCCATAAGAGTGAGTAGGAATCCCTACCTCAAAAGATGAGACCCAACGAGGAAGATGGTGAAAACGAAATTGCTCCAAACCACGAGTTTCTCGGATCAAAAGATAGCCCTCGACGATCAACAACCTTTTTGTAAAGGCCAAAGGTGAGGAAAACACCCTAGCTAGGTCAATATCTAGAGAGAAGGCAAGGTTTTAGAGAGAGAGACTCTCAAATGGTCTTTTCGGAAAAGTAAGAGAGAGAAAGGATGAGAAAAAGTGATTTAAAACTGCCTCACAGCCAACTGATATACGACATTCCCGCTCGAGCGGAAAACACAACGCTCGAGCATCAAGAACAAAAACTAGGTCTGCTCGAGCGCAAAAAGACCCGCTCGAGCGCCAAGACACAAGAATAAAGTAAACCCGCTCGAGCGCGAAAACCAGTCCGCTCGAGCGTAGATTTCCTGCTCCCAGAACTTACACCCAAAGGTACTACCCGCTCGAGCTCCATCGCTCGAGCGTAGAGAAACCCGCTCGAGCGTAAAAATCACACCTGTAGAAGTTTTGCAGGGACACAAAAATACTAGGAGTGTGCAATCTCCGCTCGAGCGCAAGAAGACCCGCTCAAGCGGAACACCTAAAAACTGGGCAACAAGGAATTGAAACCAAGGCCTAACCAACCTGTAACAACCCTGCCCAAAACATCCTAAAACTCAATCAAGCGGAATTAAGGGACGACACAAGATAGATACAACTACCAGCCTCACGGAACCGAGTCCGGAATACAACAGAACAGCGAAGGGACAACCAGGATTGCTATAACCTCCCCCCCTTAAAGAATTTCGTCCTCGAAATTAAACACAAGTTTTTCAAAAACAAGATTTTCTCAATTCTTAACAATATTACAACAGAATATTAAACAACCCGACCCATTACCTGTCAATCCCATCTCTTTTCAAGAGGCAAAACACATTTTTTTAAAACAACTTGCATTATCAACATGCATTTCTTTGAAATTTACCAATTTCAACTCATTTTCCACAATTCAATCATACATGCGACATTATCATCATGCTTGCATTCCCACGATACATTGAACATATGCAATGTTATACAAATTTTCATTAACCAAAACATTCACAATGTTTTACAACTTAAGACATACACAATGCTCTTAAAGTTCAATAATATTACAAAATTTCATTATAAAATTACACATCAACAAACATGTCCGGATACTTCTCACGGACTTCCAACTCACGTTCCCAAGTGGCTTCCTCCACTCCGTGATGTTTCCACAAAACCTTTACCAAGGGAATGGTCTTGCCTCGCAAGACTTGATCCCGTCTATCCAAGACCCGCACCGGTCTCTCCTCATACGAGGCATCCTCATCTACCTCCAAGTCGGTCCAATCTAACACATGGGATGGATCCGGCTCATACTTCCGAAGCATACCAACATGAAAGACGTCATGAACCCCGAACAACTGTGGTGGTAAAGCCAAACGATAAGCAACTTCCCCAATCCTCTCGAGGATCTCAAAGGGACCAATAAACCGAGGAGATAACTTCCCACTCTTCCCGAACCTCATCAAACCTTGCCTAGGTGATATTTTCAAGAAGACATGATCACCTACCTCAAACGCCAAAGGCCTCCTCCTACGGTCGGCATAACTCTTTTGGTGACTCTGGGCTGTAACAAGCCTCCTACGGATAAGCTCAACTTTCTCCGTCGTCTCTCTAACCAACTCCGGACCCAATAAAGGTGCATCACCCACCTCGGCCCAACACACTGGAGACCTACACGGTCGGCCATACAAGGCCTCGAACGGTGCCATACCGATGCTAGACTGAAAACTGTTGTTGTAGGCAAACTCTACCAATGGCAAGTGCCTCTCCCACGTCCCACTGAAGTCCAGGACACACCCTCGAAGCATATCCTCAAGGATCTGAATAGTATGCTCAGACTGCCCGTCAGTCTGAGGATGATAGGCCGTACTAAAGGTCAACTTAGTGCCCAAGGCACTCTGCAAACTCTGCCATAACCTAGCAGTAAAAGGAGGATCTCTATCTGAGACGATCATCACTGGGACCCCGTGCAATCTCACTATGTCCTGAATATACAAGTCGGCGAGATGATCTACTGAATCTCTCACGCGTATAGGAATGAAGTGCGCCGACTTAGTCAACCGGTCTACAACCACCCAAATGGCATCACTACCCCGCTGAGTCCTCGGAAGACCTACAATGAAGTCCATAGTGATATGCTCCCACTTCCACTCGGCAATAGGCAAGGGTTGCAACAAACCCGCTGGCCTCTGATGCTTGGCCTTCACTTGCTGGCAAGTAAGGCACTTAGACACGAAAACAGCCACATCTCTGTTCATACCCCGCCACCAAAACTGGCGACCCAAATCCCGATACATCTTAGTGCCTCCCGGATGCACCGCAAGGCGTGAATGATGGAACTCTCGGAGCACTTCCTCTCGGCACGACTTCGGCACACACAGACGGTCTCGGTATCTCACACTCAGGTCGGGATACACCGTCAAACCCTTCTCAGCCTTCCCATTTGAGATCTTCTCTCGGAAAGACTCTACCTCAAGGTCACTTTTCTGTTCCTTTAACACTCGAGTCACGAGTGTAGGCTGCGCAACAACAGAAAACAAGGCTGCAGCCTCAACTGATTCACCCAGAAGCAAGTCAAACTCGCCAAGTACACCCAACATCCCCCATTCCCGGATGGCTATACAAGCTACATCACTAATGGATTTCCTACTAAGGGCATCACACACAACATTAGCCTTTCCCGGGTGATAGTGCAACTCAAAATCATAGTCCTCAATGAACTCCATCCATCTCATCTGCCTAAAATTCAAGTCCCTCTGTGTAAACAGGTACTTCAAACTCTTGTGGTCTGAGAACACCTCGAACCTCTCACCATAGAGGTAGTGCCTCCAAATCTTCAAGGCAAAGATCACTGCTGTTAACTCTAGGTCGTGTGTAGGGTAATTCTTCTCGTGTATTTTCAACTGACGTGAGCCATAAGCTACCACTTTCCCCTCTTGCATCAACACACAACCCAAATCCTCTCGTGAGGCATCACAATAGACTGCATAACCCAATCCTCTCTTCGGAATAATCAAAACTGGAGCAGTGGTCAATCTAACCTTCAACTCTTGGAACGACTTTTCACAAGTCTCACTCCATACAAACTTGACCCCTTTCCGCATCAATCTAGTCAATGGCGAAGCTAGCCTGGAGAAATCTTTCACAAACCGACGGTAATACCTAGCTAATCCCAAAAAATTGCGGATCTCAAACACACTCTTAGGCTGTACCCAGTCTTGCACCGCCTCTACCTTGGATGTATCAACAGACACCCCTTTCCCGGATACCACATGGCCTAAGAATTTCACCTCTCCTAGCTAGAACTCACACTTCCCAAACTTGGCATATAGCCTATGGGCTCTAAGCAACTCGAGCACCACTCTCAAGTGTTCCTCGTGCTCCTCCTCAGAAGGCGAATAGATAAGAATGTCGTCCACGAAAACGACTACAAAACGGTCTAAGAATTCCCGGAAGATCCGGTTCATCAAATCCATAAAGACTGCCAGCACATTGGTAAGCCCGAATGGCATCACCAGAAATTCATAATGGCCATACCGCGTACGGAATGCCGTCTTTGGAATATCCTCCTCCCTGACCCTCAACTGGTGGTAACCCGATCTCATGTCTATCTTAGAGAAACAACGGGAACCCTTCAACTGGTCAAACAAATCATCTATACAGGGCATAGGGTACTTATTCTTGATCGTAGCCCGATTCAACTTCCGGTAGTCTATACACAATCTCAAGGCACCATCTTTCTTTTTAGCAAAGAGGGCCGGTGCTCCCCACGGCGAAGCACTAGGGCGAACAAAACCCTTATCTAGCAATTCCTGGAGCTGAACTTTCAACTCAACCAACTTTACTGGAGCAAAACGATAAGGTGACATAGAAATTGGCGCTGTGCTGAGCACTAAATCAATAGAGAACTCTATCTCTCGGTGAGGTGGCAAACTAACGAGATTCTCAGGAAAAACATCCGAATACTCACAAACCACCCTCGGTAAAACAATCTGGGTCTCGTCACACTCACCACTCATAAAGCTAGCAAGTAGACCACTAAGTTTATTCCGCCCTCGCGGATCATACATCGGTGGCAACACACTACCAACCCGATCCCCCAGGAAATGGAAACACTCCCCGCTCAAGGTACAAACTGTGACCCTCTGGCGGTAGCAATCAATAACAGCCTGGTATGACGATAGCTAGTCCATACCCAAAATAACATCAAAACCCTTCATGGGCATGACCACAAACGGAAAAGGAAGCCTATGGTCGGCGACCTCTATATCACAACCCCTAACACCTTGTTTCAAGGTCAACTCACCACCAATAGGCGATACCACACATATAGGAGATGCTAACTGTGCTAACTCCAATTCCAAAACAAATGCAAATGTAGCAGATACAAAAGAATGAGATGTACCCGTATCAATCAATACACTAGCAACCGAGTTGCAAAATAGAAAGGTACCTCTCACTACTGATGGAGCCGGTACTAGGTCTTGCGCGGTAACAGCATACACGCGCCCTGTAGGTCCCTGATCTACCTGCTCACCTCTAGGAGCAAAAGACTGCTGCACTGACTAGGATGACGAAGCTCCCGGATTGGCCCTCGAGGCCGGCACAGACTGAGCTGGCTGATAACTCTGCGTCTGCCTAGAACCAGACGCTCTTGAAGTAGCACTCAACTGTGGGCAATACCTCTTCAAGTGCCCAAGCTGACCACACTGATAGCAAGACAAAGGCTGGCCCCTGCCCTGACTTTGGCCCTGAGGTCTAGCTGAAGAAGAAGCAGCTCGTTGACCCCCTCCCTTTTATGGGCAAACCGAAGACTTGTGACCCAGCTGGCCACACGCAAAACAAGTCAAGCCTCCCTGACTACTTCTCCTAGAGCCCGTACTCGGTACTGGAAAGGTCGATCTAGCCACACCATCCTGAGACTATTGAGGGTTAGAACCCCTCTGTCTTTTGCCGTCACCCTGACCATCATGACTCCTCTTGGAGCCTCTCTGCCCCTCATCTTCCTCCTGCATCATAATCTCTATATGAGCAGCAGCATCTACCAAACGTCTGTACTCCCGGTTAAACGACCCTCTAATCCTCAACTTGAGCCCACGCCTCAACTTTCGCTCAAACTCAAAGCAACGGCGTTCCTCGGACGCCACCAGTTCAGGTGCAAACCTGGACAGACTAGTAAAAGTAGCCTCAAACTCGGCCACTGACAAGCCCTGCTATTTAAGCTGGCAAAACTACTCCCTTAGCTTCTTCCTCGTAGCTGAAGATAAAAACTTCTCCTGGAAAGCATTCACAAACGCCTCCCATGCACCACCAACACTGCCCTTCTCGTACTTCCACCATTGACCTGCATTTCCCTTCAGCTGGAAGGATGCCAGGGTCACATTCAAAGCCCCGTCCTCGATGCCCAGCATCTCGAACGTCTTCTCCATCTGTTCCAACCACTCGTCAGCCTTAAGTGGCTCCTTTGGATCCCCAACAAACTCGTCCGGATTAGACCGGAAGAATTCCCTCTTCAAGAAAGAAGGCCCTGCCTCAGCAACCTGATTCTCAGCTCTGAGAATCCCCAAAGCTCCTGCTATCTCTCGGGCCAAGGCGCCCATAGCTTGCTGACCCGTTGGCTCGGCCACGTTGGCCTGACTAACTCCCTCCTGCACTGCCGGAACGTCATCCGGTAGAGGTACCTCCTGCCTACCATGCCTGCCACGCCTACTACGCCCTCGTCCTGACATCCTAATAAAGGTAACCAAGACTATTAGCACATTCACAAATGTGTCGAAGCTATAACACTCGTGTCCTAATGCATGGACAACTGTAATTCACTCCACGTAAGCACATAAACACATAAGCACTTACGAATTTCATTTCCGGATAATGATAGTCCCGAGGCGTTACTAGAGTTCCGGTTAGAAACAACATTGATCAAGTGCCTTTCCAACAAGACTCACAAAAACCCAAGGATCCAATCAACATCCTAGAAACTAAATCCCATACCCACATAGTCACATAAGCATGTTATCAATTAAGCACATAGCATATGACACTACATCTAAGTCTCTATCAAGCGAGACAAACCCACTGTGATCCTAATCACTTCCCACGTACCCAAAGTATTCGAACCCGGTATGCTCTGATACCAAGTTGTAATGCCCTCAAAAAAAATACATAATACCCAACATTTCAGACATGCATTGATACAAAAGAAATCAACCATTTCTATTTATCAGAGTAATTCTTACAACTGTATTACATGTTAACACCAAAAGCAAATGCCCTATGGGCTTGCAGCTTTCCAAGTTAACACTTGGTTACAAAAAAAAAAAGAGTACTAACTCAATACATATTAAGCCCTTGGCTGGAATTTACATGTAATACATCAATATAAACAAAAGAAAGAGTCTTCAACTCTCATTATCGTCCAAGCTACGTCCTTGGAGGTGGCATACTACCTGTACCTGAAAATAATGTCCCATAAAGGGTGAGCCAACGCCCAGTAGAGATATGCTAAACACAGTATGAGCAATAACTAAGACATTAGCAATTGATAAATGTTCAATTTTCATAAACCAATTCGTAACCCATTTCCATCTCATGACCACTACGTTCATGTTTCATTTCAGTTTCCATTTCTTATCAATTTCACAATTTACATCAATGGCTCAGAACCTGGCCAACCACTTATATGAGACAGTGACTCATATTAAACATTTCCCATTATCACAATAGATAAACATACTAGTTGTATCAACATCTCAACAGGTAAGCATACAAGCTGTACCCACATTTCAACAGATATGCATATTAGCTATATCAACACTTCCAATGACAAACATATGAGCTGTATCAACACTTCCAAGGATAAGCATATGAGCTATATCAACACATTATCTGACAAGCATAAGAGCTGTATCAGTGGAGTCCATCCCCTATCTCCTCCTAAACAACATCTGGTTTAGAGGTCCATCCCCTATCTTCCCCTAAACCGTGGAGTACATCTCCTATCTCCTCCCACACACACAATGTATATATACACAAAGGTCATATACACAATCAATCAATACATAACGTTAATATATTCTATCAACCCTCATATTCTATGACATATCCAATTGATTAGTTTTAGTTTGCCAAATCATCATGCATTGTCTACAACAATCAAAACTACCATCCACAGGTAGCCCAAGCAATTATTTCTAAACAGATAATAAAAGTTCCAACAGATAAAATATCAATGTTTTCAAAAGTGAGCGATTTATAAAACCAACTCCATCATTTCACAACATAATGAGCCAATTTCATTGTTTCCAACTCAATTCCATAAGTTCACAACTTTCCCAATTTAATTATACCAATTAATTTTAAACAACAAATTAGGGCTTTTACCCCCAACTCTCGATATTAACCCAAAGTTTCTAATATCACCAACCAACAACAATATCATCATTTTGAAACCCAAAATACATATTATGAGCCCAAAATCATAAAACCCTCTTTAACACATTTTGAAACCCTAAGTCCCAAAATCAACCATTTAAACAATAGGCTCAAAATCTAGGTTAAAACCCATAAGAGTGAGTAGGAATCCCTACCTCAAAAGATGAGACCCAACGAGGAAGATGGTGAAAACGAAGTTGCTCCAAACCACGAGTTTCTCGGATCAAAAGATAGCCCTTGACGATCAACAACCATTTTGTAAAGGCCAAAGGTGAGGAAAACACCCTAGCTAGGTCAATATCTAGAGAGAAGGCAAGGTTTTAGAGAGAGAGACTCTCAAATGGACTTTTCGGAAAAGTAAGAGAGAGAAAGGATGAGAAAAAGTGATTTAAAACTGCCTCACAGCCAACTGATATACGACATTCCCGCTCGAGCGGAAAACACAACGCCCGAGCATCAAGAACAAAAACTAGGTCCGCTCGAGCGCAAAAAGACCCGCTCGAGCGCAAAGACACAAGAATAAAGTAAACCCGCTCGAGCGTAGATTTCCTGCTCCCAGAACTTACACCCAAAGGTACTACCCGCTCGAGCGCCAAAGTACCCGCTCGAGCTCCACCGCTCGAGCGTAGAGAAACCCGCTCGAGCGTAAAAATCACGCCTGCAGAAGTTTTGCAGGGACACGAAAATACTAGGAGTGTGCAATCTCCGCTCGAGCGCAAGAAGACCCGCTCGAGCGGAACTTCTAAAAACTGGGCAACAAGGAATTGAAACCAAGGCCTAACCAACCTGTAACAACCCTGCCCAAAACATCCTAAAACTCAATCAAGGGGAATTAAGGGACGACACAAGATAGATACAACTACCAGCCTCACGGAACCGAGTCCGGAATACAACAGAGCAACAAAGGGACAACCGGGATCGCTATAGTTAAGGTATAGTGGTTTCTTGAATGAACTTCCAATTTTAATTTTCTGCAACTTCCATTTTTATTTCTATTCAACTTCTTTTTTTTATTCAAGTTTCTTTTCAATTCAACTTCCTTTTTTATTTAATTCCAAATAAATCGTTAAGGTATACTGGTTTTTGGATTGAACTTCCATTTTTAATTTTAGGAAACTTTCACTTTTATTTTTATTCAACTTCCATTTTAAATCAATTTACTTTTCTATTAATCTTCCTTTTTTATTAAATTTCCAAATAGATCGTTAAGGTATAGTGGTTTCTTTAATGAACTTCCATTTTTAATTTTATGGAACTTCCATTTTTGATTTTATTTAGCTTCCATTTTTATTCAAGTTATTTTTATATTCAACTTCCTTTTTTATTTAACTTCCAAATAGATCGTTAAGGTATAGTGGTTTCTTGAATGAACTTCCATTTTTAATTTTCTGCAACTTCCATTTTTATTTTTATTTAACTTCCTTTTTTATTCAAGTTTCTTTTCTACTCAACTTCGTTTTTTATGTAATTTCCAAATAGATCGTTAAGGTATAGTGGTTTCTGGATTGAACTTCCATTTTTAATTTTCTACAACTTCCATTTTTATTTATATTCAACTTCCATTTTTATTCAATTTACTTTTCTATTAAACTTCCTTTTTTATTTAATTTCCAAATAGATCGTTAAGGTATATTGGTTTCTTGAATGAACTTCCATTTTTAATTTTCTGCAACTTCCATTTTTATTTTTATTCGACTTCCATTTTTATTCAAGTTATTTTTATATTCAACTTCCTTTTTTATTTAACTTCCAAATAGATCGTTAAGGTATAGTGGTTTCTTGAATGAACTTCCATTTTTAATTTTCGGCGACTTCCATTTTTATTTTTATTTAATTTCCTTTTTTATTCAAGTTTCTTTTCTACTCAACTTCGTTTTTTATGTAATTTCCAAATAGATCGTTAAGGTATAGTGGTTTCTGGATTGAACTTCCATTTTTAATTTTCTGCAACTTCCATTTTTATTTATATTCAACTTCCATTTTTATTCAATTTACTTTTCTATTAAACTTCCTTTTTTATTTAATTTCCAAATAGATCGTTAAGGTATAGTGGTTTCTGGATTGAACTTCCATTTTTAATTTTCTGCAACTTCAATTTTTATTTTTATTTAACTTCCTTTTTCATTCAACTTTCTTTTCTACTCAACTTCCTTTTTTAATTAATTTCCAAATAGATCGTTTAGGTATAGTGGTTTCTGGATTGAACTTCCATTGTTAATTTTGTGCAACTTTCATTTTTATTTTTAATCACCTTCCATTTTTATTCAATTTACTTTTCTGTTCAACTTCCTTTTTTATTTAATTTCCAAATAGATCGTTAAGTTATAGTGGTTTGTTGAATGAATTTCCGTTTTTAATTTTCTGCAACTTCCATTTTTATTTTCAAGTAACTTCCTTTTTTATTCAAGTTACTTTTCTATTCAACTTCCTTTTTTTATTTAATTTCCAAATAGATCGGTAACGTATAGGGGTTTCTGGATTGAACTTCCATTTTTAATTTTCTGCAACTTCCATTTTTATTTTTATTTAGCTTCCTTTTTCATTCAACTTTCTTTTTTACTCAACTTCCTTTTTTAATTAATTTCCAAATAGATCGTTAAGGTATAGTGGTTTCTGGATTGAACTTCCATTGTTAATTTTATGCAACTTTCATTTTTATTTTTATTCACCTTCCATTTTTATTCAATTTACTTTTCTATTAAACTTCATTTTTTATTTAATTTCCAAATAGATCGTTAAGTTATAGTGGTTTCTTGAATGAACTTCCATTTTTAATTTTCTGCAACTTCCATTTTTATTTTTATTCGACTTCCATTTTTATTCAAGTTATTTTTCTATTTAACTTCCTTTTTTTATTTAATTTCCAAATATATCGTTATGGTATAGTGGTTTCTTGAATGAACTTCCATTTTTAATTTTTTGCAACTTCCATTTTTATTCTTATTTAACTTCCTTTTTCAATCAGTTTCTTTTCTACTCAACTTCCTTTTTTATTTAATTTCCAAATAGATCGTTTAGGTATAGTGGTTTCTGGATTGAACTTCCATTGTTAATTTTATGCAACTTTCATTTTTATTTTTATTCACCTTCCATTTTTATTCAATTTACTTTTCTATTAAACTTCATTTTTTATTTAATTTCCAAATAGATCGTTAAGTTATAGTGGTTTCTTGAATGAACTTCTATTTTTAATTTTCTGCAACTTCCATTTTTATTTTTATTCGACTTCCATTTTTATTCAAGTTATTTTTCTATTTAACTTCCTTTTTTATTTAATTTCCAAATATATCGTTATGGTGTAGTGGTTTCTTGAATGAACTTCCATTTTTAATTTTTTGCAACTTCCATTTTTATTCTTATTTAACTTCCTTTTTCAATCAGTTTCTTTTCTACTCAACTTCCTTTTTTATTTAATTTCCAAATAGATCGTTAAGGTATAGTGGTTTCTAGATTGAACTTTCATTTTTAATTTTATGCAACTTTCATTTTTATTTTTATTCAACTTCCATTTTTATTCAATTTACTTTTCTATTAAACTTCCTTTTTTATTTAATTTCCAAATAGGTCGTTAAGGTATCGTGGCTTCTTGAATGAACTTCCATTTTCAATGTCACGACCCCAAACCGCCCCTAGTAGTTTGGTGCCGTGATGGCCATTAATCCGAAATTACCGAAGGCCAACTTACAAAAGTTTAACACAATCAGAGTATAATAAACGGGGCTCACAAATGCGGAAGCAATAAATCAAAATGCAAGTGGTCCATAAGAGCAGTGCATAGATCAAATGTAATGGAATACATCTTTACAAAGCTTTACAATTTGAATACAACAAAGTAAAATACGTATTACATCTTGATCAAAGGGCTTCTCGAGTCGACATATACAAAATACAGTGAATACAAGCCAAGAAGCATGATTTTCAAGATTCGCCGACATAAAAGAAATGACATCGCCGACGTGAATACAAAACAAAGCCGACAAAATCATGGATCCAAAACAAGCTTTCAAAAACACATTCTAGGCGTCGCCGACGTCCTGCTCATCACCTACATATATATAGAGAGGGTGAGCTTGGATACTCAGTGAATGGTACAAGTAATAAAGGTTTTGCATGAATATAGCCGAAGTCTTTTCCAACAAAATATGCCAAAACCTTACGAATATTAGCCGAGATCCTTTCAAAGCAAAACACATCAAAACTTTATCAAAACAAGGGATGAACCGTATTCATCTATTAAAGTCTTACAAGTCTCAAGGGATGCTTATTGACATCGGCAAAACACAATCAGGCTTTCCGAACAAACAAATCCACGCGGTAACCCGTCAGTGGCAAAACAAAGACTGCACGATCCGTAATCGATTAGTCACAGGTACTGCGAAAGTTTATAGTCCTCCAGCACAAGGGACTTGTGTTACTTAAGCCCGTAGCTCTTTTTAACACGATGGTCTTGTGTTACTTAGGCCCGTAGCCCGCTTTAACACGATAGTCTTTTCAAGAAAGGACCATATCCTTTTATACTTAGTGCTGCGAAAGTTTAGAGTCCTCCAGCACAAGGGACTTTTCAAGGATGACATCAAAACAAAGCTTTATTACTCGATACATCAAAACAGAGCTATTCATTCATGCTTAACAAATACTTTCGTCAAAACAAGCAAAGCAAGATTTATCAAAACAGTATAACATAGCTTTATTAAAAGCACCACTCACATAGATCTCCTCGGGTGTAGGCTCAAAGCAAAGATCAAGGACCTACAATCACATGGCAAATCACATTCTCAAAGCAAGCCCTATATGCATGCAACTGATCCCGGCATTCTCACCAGATCCAAGTCAATAGCAAAGCAAAACATGCTGGGAGTTTGAACACTGCTCTCGTCTCATGAAAACACACTGGGTACCAACTAGGTCTTTGCCGAGGTCCCACACCTCCTTGCCGAGGTGTGGTCCCGATGGCCTCATTCAAAAGCAAAGTCGGGAAAACCTGGGTTTCCCCTTTGAAGAACATGAAGAACATGATGAACATGATCGTGTGGAAAAATGAATGCAAGATCACAACTTGTTACAAAAATCTGAGATTTCATGCCATGAGTTCAAAACATGGACCTGGGTACCCATACAAGAAGGTCATGCAAGAATAAACACGAAAACATGGTTCTGGTTCCAAACTTTCGGATCAAAACGAGACTCTTCTCCAAGAACACATGAATACTCTTTTTCTCTTCCAAAACCAACTTCAAATCGATGCATGACATGCAAAACAAATCCGATCATGCAATGCAGCTAGATGATCAATAATAACGACCAGAGTAGATCAATATTCTAACCTCAAAACTCAAACCCAACGGTTCAAACCTCGAAGATCAAGCTTGGAAGATCTATTCTTACTCAAGAACTTCTCCTCCTCTCTCTAGAGCTTCTCTCTCTAAAGGCAAAGATTTGAGACAAAATGATTTGTTTCTAGGTCTGCCGGCTGTCTTAACAATCAGCTCGGACACGTGGCGCTACCGGGTTGGTTCAACTCAAAAGGTGATTGATTGATAAGACAAGCCTATGACAAAGCGTATGCAGCAAGCTAAGGCAAGACACATCGACAAGTAATGACATCGGCTAAAGTCAAAGCTTCGGCAACTGGGTAACAAGGACATCGGCTAGGGAGGACGACACTTGACTAAGCTGTGCCACACCTTGGCCGGGGTGTGCCACACCTCGGTCTAGGCCATACCTGCCCAAGGACAAGGATCACTAAGTACAGAACATCTCGGCAAACATGCTCGAGGTGAAGATGGGGCTTGACCAAATGGTTCCAATCAGTTCTATGTTCAAAGGCTCAGAGGTGAACTAAGCTCAAGGTGACCTCGGCCACACACCAAGCAAGGAACAAAATCATGCAAGCAATACTTAAACAAAACAAGGCAATGCAAGACTTGCAAAACTACATAACAAGACAAGATCATGCATCAATGTATGCAAGTATGACAAGAGTAAGGTGAGGGTTGCTACATTCAATTTTCTGCAACTTCCATTTTTATTTTTAAGTAACTTCCATTTTTATTCAAGTTACTTTTCTGTTCAACTTCCTTTTTTAATTTATTTCCAAATAGATCGTTAACGTATATTGGTTTCTGGATTGAACTTCCATTTTTAATTTTATGCAACTTTAATTTATATTTTTATTCAATTTCCATTTTTATTCAATTTACTTTTCTGTTAAATTCCTTTTTTATTTAATTTCCAAATAGATCGTTAAGGTATAGTGGTTTCTTGAATAAATTTCCATTTTTAATTTGCTGCAACTTCTATTTTTATTTTTATTTAACGTCATTTTTCATTCAAGTTTCTTTTCTACTCAACTTCCTTTTTTATTTAATTTCCAGATAGATCGTTAAGGTATAGTGGTTTCTTGAATGAATTTCCATTTTTAATTTGCTGCAACTTCCATTTTTATTTTTATTTAACGTCCTTTTTCATTCATGCTTCTTTTCTACTCAACTTCCTTTTTTATTTAATTTCCAAATAGATCGTTAAGATATAGTGGTTTCTGGATTGAACTTCCATTTTTAATTTTATGCAACTTTCACTTTTTTTTTTATATTCAATTTCCATTTTTATTCAATTTACTTTTCCATTAAACTTCATTTTTTATTAAATTTCCAAATATATCGTTAAGGTACAGTGGTTTCTTGAATGAACTTCCATTTTTAATTTTTTGCAACTTCCATTTTTATTCTTATTTAACTTCCTTTTTCAATCAGTTTCTTCTCTACTCAACTTCCTTTTTTATTTAATTTCCAAATAGATCGTTAAGGTATAGGGGTTTCTGGATTGAACTTTCATTTTTAATTTTACGCAACTTTCATTTTTATTTTTATTCAAATTCTATTTTTATTTAATTTACATTTCTATTGAACTTCCTTTTTTATTTAATTTCGAAATAGATCGTTAAGGTATAGTGGTTTCTTGAATGAACTTCCATTTTTAATTTTCTGCAACTTCCATTTTTAATTTTATTCGACTTCCATTTTTATTCAAGTTATTTTTCTATTGAACTTCCTCTTTTTTTTTTTAATTTCCAAATAGATCGTTAAGTTATTGTGGTTTCTTGAATGAACTTCCGTTTTTAATTTTCTGCAACTTCCATTTTTATTCATATTTAACTTCCTTTTTCAATCAGTTTCTTTTCTACTCAACTTCCTTTTTTATTTAATATCCAAATAGATCGTTAAGGTATAGTGGTTTCTGGATTGAACTTTCATTTTTAATTTTATGCAACTTTCATTTTTATTTTTATTCAACTTCCATTTTTATTAAATTTACTTTTCTATTAAACTTCCTTTTTTATTTAATTTCCAAATAGATCGTTAAGGTATAGTTGTTTCTTGAATTAACTTCCATTTTTAATTTTCTGCAACTTCCATTTTTATTTTTATTCGACTTCCATTTTTATTCAAGTTATTTTTCTATTCAACTTCCTTTTAATTAATTTCCAAATAGATAGTTAAGGTATAGTTGTTTCTTGAATGAACTTCCAATTTTAATTTTCTACAACTTCCATTTTTATTTCTTTTTAACTTCCTTTTTTATTCAAGTTTCTTTTCTATTCAACTTCCTTTTTTATTTAATTTCCAAATAGATCGTTAAGGTATAATGGTTTCTGGATGGAACTTCCATTTTTAATCTTATGAAACTTTCACTTTTATTTTCATTCAACTTCCATTTTTAATCAATTTACTTTTCTATTAATCTTCCTTTTTTTATTTAATTTCCAAATAGATCGTTAAGGTATAGTGGTTTCTTTAATGAACTTCCATTTTTAATTTTATGGAACTTCCATTTTTAATTTTATTCAGCTTCCATTTTTATTCAAGTTATTTTTCTATTCAACTTCCTTTTTTATTTAACTTCCAAATTGATCGTTAAGGTATAATGGTTTCTTGAATGAAATTCCATTTTTAATTTTCTACAACTTCCATTTTTATTTTTATTTAACTTCCTTTTTTATTCAAGTTTCTTTTCTACTCAACTTCCTTTTTCATGTAATTTCCAAATAGATCGTTAAGGTATACTGGTTTCTGGATTGAACTTCCATTTTTATTTTTATTCAACTTCCATTTTTATTCAATTTACTTTTCTATTAAACTTCCTTTTTTATTTAATTTCCAAATTGATCATTAAGGTATATTGGTTTTTTGAATGAACTTCCATTTTTAATTTTCTACAACTTTCATTTTTATTTTTATTCGACTTCAATTTTTATTATTTTTTGTTTTTCTATTCAACTTATTTTTTTATTTAATTTCCAAATAGATCGTTAAGATATAGTGGTTTCTTGAATGAACTACCATATTTAATGATCTGCAACTTCCATTTTTATTCTTATTTAACTTCCTTTTTCAATCAGTTTCTTTTCTATTCAACTTCCTTTTTTATTTAATTTCCAAATAGATCGTTAAGGTATAGTGGTTTCTGAATTGAACTTTCATTTTTAATTTTATGCAACTTTCATTTTTATTTTTATTCAACTTCCATTTTTATTCAATATACTTTTCCATTGAACTTCTTTTTTTATTTAATTTCCAAAAAGGTCGTTAAGGTAGAGTGGTTTCTTGAATGAACTTCCATTTTTAATTTTCTACAACCTCCATTTTTATTTTTATTCGACTTCCATTTTTATTCAAGTTCTTTTTCTATTCAACTTCCTTTTTTATTTAATTTCCAAATAGATCGTTCAGGTATAGTGGTTTCTAGAATGATCTTCCATTTTTAATTTTCTGCAACTTCCATTTTTATTCTTATTTAACTTCCTTTTTCAATCAGTTTCTTTTCTACTCAACTTTCTTTTTTTTTAATATCCAAATAGATCATTAAGGTATAGTGGTTTCTGGATTGAACTTTCATTTTTAATTTTATGTAACTTTCATTTTCATTTTTGTTCAACTTCCATTTTTATTAAATTTACTTTTCTATTAAACTTCCTTTTTTATTTAATTTCCAAATAGAACGTTAAGGTATAGTGGTTTCTTGAATGAACTTCCATTTTTAATTTTTTGCAACTTCCATTTTTATTTTTATTCGACTTCCATTTTTATTCAAGTTATTTTTCAATTCAACTTCCTTTTAATTAATTTCCAAATAGATCGTTAAGGTATAGTGGTTTCTTGAATGAACTTCCAATTTTAATTTTCTACAACATCGATTTTTATTTCTTTTCAACTTCTTTTTTTATTCAAGTTTCTTTTCTATTCAACTTCCTTTTTTATTTAATTTCCAAATAGATCATTAAAGTATAATGGTTTTTGGATGGAACTTCCATTTTTAATTTTATGAAACTTTCACTTTTATTTTTATTCAGCTTCCATTTTAATCAATTTACTTTTCTATTAATCTTCCTTTTTTATTTAATTTCCAAATTGATCGTTAAGGTATAGTGGTTTCTTGAATGAACTTCCATTTTTAATTTTCTACAACTTCCATTTTTATTTTTATTTAACTTCCTTTTTTTATTCAAGTTTCTTTTCTACTCAACTTCCTTTTTTATGTAATTTCCAAATCGATCGTTAAGGTATACTGGTTTCTGTATTGAACTTCCATTTTCAATTTTCTGCAACTTCCATTTTTGTTCAATTTACTTTTCTATTAAACTTCCTTTTTTATTTAATTTCCAAATTGATCATTAAGGTATATTGGTTTCTTGAATGAACTTCCATTTTTATTTTTATTCGACTTCAATTTTTATTATTTGTTATTTTTCTATTCAACTTATTTTTTTATTTAATTTCCAAATAGAACGTTAAGATATAGTGGTTTCTTGAATGAACTACCATTTTTAATGATCTGCAACTTCCATTTTTATTCTTATTTAACTTCCTTTTTCAATCAGTTTCTTTTCCACTCAACTTCCTTTTTTATTTAATTTCCAAATAGATCGTTAAGGTACAGTGGTTTCTGGATTGAACTTTCATTTTTAATTTTATGCAACTTTCATTTTTATTTTTATTCAACTTCCATTTTTATTCAATATATTTTTCCATTGAACTTCCTTTCTTATTTAATTGCCAAAAAGGTCGTTAATGTGGAGTGGTTTCTTGAATGAACTTCCATTTTTAATTTTCTACAACCTCCATTTTTATTTTTATTCGACTTCCCTTTTTATTCAAGTTCTTTTTCTATTCAACTTCCTTTTTTATTTAATTTCCAAATAGATCATTAAGGTATAGTGGTTTCTTGAATGAACTTCCATTTTTAATTTTCTGCGACTTCCATTTTTATTCATATTTAACTTCCTTTTTCAATCAGTTTCTTTTCTACTCAACTTCCTTTTTTATTTAATATCCAAATATATCGTTAAGGTATAGTGGTTTCTGGATTGAAATTTCATTTTTAATTTTATGCAACTTTCATTTTTATTTTTGTTCAACTTCCATTTTTATTAAATTTACTTTTCTATTAAACTTCCTTTTTTATTTAATTTCCAAATAGGTCGTTAAGGTATAGTGGTTTCTTGAATGAACTTCCATTTTTAATTTTCTGCAACTTCCATTTTTATTTTTATTCAACTTCCATTTTTATTCAAGTTATTTTTATATTCAACTTCCTTTTAATTAATTTCCAAATAGATCGTTAAGGTATAGTGGTTTCTTGAATGAACTTCCAATTTTAATTTTCTACAACTTCCATTTTTATTTCTTTTCAACTTCTTTTTTTATTCAAGTTTCTTTTCTATTCAACTTCCTTTTTTATTTAATTTCCAAATAGATCGTTAAGGTATAATGGTTTCTGGATGGAACTTCCATTTTTAATTTTATGAAACTTTCACTTTTATTTTTATTCAACTTCCATTTTTAATCAATTTACTTTTCTATTAATCTTCCTTTTTATGTAATTTCCAAATAGATCGTTAAAGTATACTGGTTTCTGGATTATTGAACTTCCATTTTAAATTTTCTGCAACTTCCATTTTTATTCAATTTACTTTTCTATTAAACTTCCTTTGTTATTTAATTTCCAAATTGATCATTAAGGGATATTGGTTTCTTGAATGAACTTCCATTTTTAATTTTCTGCAACTTCCATTTTGATTTTTATTTGACTTCAATTTTTATTATTTGTTATTTTTCTATTCAACTTATTTTTTTATTTAATTTCCAAATAAATCGTTAAGGTATAGTGGTTTCTGGATTGAACTTTCATTTTTAATTTTAAGCAACTTTCATTTTTATTTTTATTAAACTTCCATTTTTATTCAATATACTTTTCCATTGAACTTCCTTTTTTATTTAATTTGCAAATAGATCGTTAAGGTAGAGTGGTTTCTTGAATGAACTTTCATTTTTAATTTTATGCAACTTTCATTTTTATTTTTATTCAACTTCCATTTTTATTCAATTTACTTTTTTATTGAACTTCCTTTTTTATTTAATTTCCAAATAGATCGTTAAGGTATAGTGGTTTCTTGAATGAACTCCCATATTTAATTTTCTGCAGCTTCCATTTTTGATTCTATTCAACTGCTTTTTTTATTCAAGTTTCTTTTCTATTCAACTTCCTTTTTTATTTAATTTCCAAACAGATCGTTAAGGTATACTGGTTTCTAGATTGAACTTCCATTTTTAATTTTCTGCAACTTCCATTTTTATTTTTATTCGACTTCCATTTTTATTCAAGTTATATTTCTATTCAACTTCCTTTTTTATTTAATTTCGAAATAGATAGTTAAGGTATAGTGGTTTCTTAAATGAACTTCCATTTTTAATTTTCTGCAGCTTCCATTTTTATTTTTATTCGACTTCCATTTTTATTCAAGTTATTTTTCTATTCAACTTCCTTTTTTATTTAATTTCCAAATAGATCGTTAAGGTATTGTGGTTTCTTGAATGAACTTCCATTCTTCATTTTCTGCAACTTCCATTTTTATTTTTATTTCACTTCCTTTTTTATTCAAGTATCTTTTCAACTCAACTTCCTTTTTTATGTAATTTCCAAATAGATCGTTAAGGTATAGTGGTTTCTGGATTGAACTTCCATTTTTAATTTTCTGCAACTTCCATTTTTATTTTTATTCAACTTCCATTTTTATTCAATTTACTTTTCTATTAAACTTCCTTTTTCATTTAATTTCCAATTAGATCGTTAAGGTATATTGGTTTCTTGAATGAACTTCCATTTTCAATTTTCTGCAACTTCCATTTTTATTTTTATTCGACTTCAATTTTTATTCAAGTTATTTTTCTATTCAACTTCTTTTTTTATTTAATTTCCAAATAGATCGTTAAGGTATAGTGGTTTCTCGAATGAACTGCCATTTTTAATTATCTGCAACTTCCGTTTTTATTCTTATTTGACTTCCTTTTTCAATCAGTTTCTTCTCTACTCAACTTCCTTTTTTGTTTAATTTCGAAATAGATCGTTAAGCTATAGGGGTTTCTGGATTGAACTTTTATTTTTAATTTTAGGCAACTTTCATTTTTATTTTTCTTCAAATTCTATTTTTATTTAATTTAATTTTCTATTGAACTTCCTTTTTATTTAATTTCCAAATAGATCGTTAAGGTATATTGGTTTCTAGACTAAACTTTCATTTTTAATTTTCTGCAACTTCCATTTTTATTTTTATTCGACTTCCATTTTTATTCAAGTTATTTTTCTATTCAACTTCCTTTTTTATTTAATTTCCAATTAGATCGTTAAGGTATTGTGGTTTCTTGAATGAAGTTCCATTTTTAATTTTCTGCAACTTCCATTTTTATTCTTATTTAACTTCCTTTTTCAATTAGTTTCTTTTCTACTCAAATTCCTTTTTTATTTAATTTCCAAATAGATCGTTAAGGTATAGTGGTTTCTGGATTGAACTTTCATTTTTAATTTTATGCAACTTTTATTTTTATTTTTATTCAAATTCTATTTTTATTTAATTTACTTTTCTATTGAACTTCCTTTTTTATTTATTTTCCAAATAGATCGTTAAGGTATAGTGGTTTCTTGAATGAACTTTCATTTTTAATTTTCTGCAACTTCCATTTTTATTTTTATTCGACTTCCATTTTTATTCAAGTTGTTTTTCTATTCAACTTCCTTTTTTATTTAATTTCCAATTAGATCGTTAAGGTATTGTGGTTTCTTGAATGAAGTTCCATTTTTAATTTTCTGCAACTTCCATTTTTATTCTTATTTAACTTCCTTTTTCAATCAGTTTCTTTTCTACTCAACTTCCTTTTTTATTTAATTTCCAAATAGATCGTTAATGTACAGTGGTTTCTTTAATCATCTTCCATTTTTAATTTTATGGAACTTCCATTTTTATAATTATTCACCTTCCATTTTTATTCAATTTACTTTTCTATTAAACTTCCTTTTTTATTTAAGTTCCTAATAGATCGTTAAGGTATAGTGGTTTCTTGAATGAACTTCCATTTTTAATTTTTTTCAACTTTCATTTTTATTTTTATTCAACTTCCATTTTTATTCAATTTACTTTTCTATTAAACTTCCTTTTTTATTTAATTTCCAAATAGATCGTTAAGGTATTGTGGTTTCTTGAATGAATTTTCATTTTTAATTTTCTGCAACTTCCATTTTTACTTTTATTCGACTTCCATTTTTATTCAAGTTATTTTTCTATTCAACTTCCTTTTTTATTTAATTTCCAAATAGATCGTTATGGTATTGTGGTTTCTTGAACGAACTTCCATTTTTAATTTTCTGCAACTTTCATTTTTATTTTTATTCGACATCCATTTTTATTCAAGTTATTTTTCTATTCAGCTACCTTTTTTGTTTAATTTCCAAATAGATCGTTAAGGTATAGTGGTTTCTTGAATGAACTTCCATTTTTAATTTGCAGCAACTTCCATTTTTATTCTTATTTAACTTCCTTTTCCAATCAGTTTCTTTTCTACTCAACTTCCTTTTTTATTTAATTTCCAAATAGATCGTTAAGGTATACTGGTTTCTGGATGGAACTTTCATTTTTAATTTTATGCAACTTTCATTTTTATTTTTATTCAAATTCTATTTTATTCAATTTTAATTTTCTGCAACTTCCATTTTTACTTTTATTCGACTTCCATTTTTATTCAAGTTATTTTTCTATTCA
Organism: Camellia sinensis; assembly: GCF_055761805.1. Classification (NCBI taxonomy): domain Eukaryota; kingdom Viridiplantae; phylum Streptophyta; class Magnoliopsida; order Ericales; family Theaceae; genus Camellia; species Camellia sinensis. Next base: position 5,544,712 of record NC_138962.1, on the reverse strand, counting down.
ACTTCATTTTTTATTTAATTTCCAAATAGATCGTTAAGGTATAGTGGTTTCTTGAATTAACTTCCATTTTTAATTTTCTGCAACTTCCATTTTTATTTTTATTCGACTTCCATTTTTATTCAAGTTATTTTTCTATTCAACATCCTTTTTTATTTAATTTTCAAATAGATCGTTGAGGTATAGTGATTTCTTGAATGAACTTCCACTTTTAATTTTCGGCAACTTCCATTTTTATTCTTATTTAACTTCCTTTTTCAATCAGTTTCTTTTCTACTCAACTATAGCGATCCCGGGTTTACCCTTGTTATACCGTGATCCGGACATGTGTCCGTGGATGTTGGTAGTTGTTTATTATCTTGTTTGCATCCTTTTTACTTCGTATTTGAGTTATAGGATGTGTTGGGCGGATTTGTTACAGGTTGGTTGAGTTTAGAAACCAAAACTAGTTGCCCAGATTTTTGGCCTGTACGCTCGAGCGGGGATTTTGGCGCTCGAGCGGATATTACACCCTTTCAGTATTTTCCTGTGCAGCGTTGTACGCTCGAGCGTAGGGTTGGGAGCTCGAGCGGGGGTCTGGCTCTGCAAAAGTGCTGAGCGAGTGCATTCTGCGCTCGAGCGGGAGGTTGGCCGCTCGAGCGGAAGTCTGTGAGTGGCCGCTCGAGCGGGGTGTTTTACGCTCGAGCGGAGACCTGGGTTAAAGTCCCGAAATTGTGACTTTTCAAATCACTTTTTCACTTTCTCTTCTCTCTCTTACTTTTCCTAAATCACCATTGTTGAGCCTCTCTCTCTAGATACTACCTTCTCTCTAGGTTTTGATCTAGTAGGAGTGATTTACTCACCTTTGGCCTTTACAAAAAAGTTGTTGATCGTCGAGGGCTTCATTTTAATCTGAAAATCTCGGGTTTTGGAGCACGTTGGGTTTTGTCGTCTTCTCCTTTGGAACTCCGAAGTTGAGGTAGGGATAACCTACTCCTCTCTATGGGTTTTGTCTTTAAATTTTGGTATTTTGAGATGTTGGGCTTGGTTTGGTAAATTTGTGAAAGTTTGGGACTTTTGTGTAATTTTACAAAAGTTGGGGTTTTATTCATAATAAACCTAGATGCATGTTTGGCATGGAAAAATGGAATGATTGTTGAATCATTGATGTAAATGGAACCTAAGGGTTGAAATGGTAATTATGGAAAATGGCCTAATTACATTGTTTAATTAATTGGGATAATTAATTGGTGAGAAATGAGGAAATGAAATGTTGATTGAATATCCATTTGTGCATTTATTTTCTGTTTTAGAAATAACTGCTTTGGGCTATCGGTGGAGGATAGTCGAGATTGTTGTAGACAATGCATGATGATTAGGTAAACGAAAACTAATCAATGGAATGTGTCATGGAACTTGACGGTTAATAAAATACATTAATTGTGTGTATTGTGTGATTGTATATAGAACCAATGTGTTTATATACGTTATGTGTAGAGGAGGAGATAGGGGATGTACTCCGCGGTTTAGGGGAAGATAGGGGATGGACCTCTAAACCGGATAGGTATTTGGAGGAGATAGGGGATGTACTCCGTAGACAGAGCTCATATGCTTGTCTAGAGAAGTGAAGATAGAGCTCATATGCTTATCTTTGTGAAGTGAAGTGTGGATACAGCTTGTATGCTTATCTGTGGATATTGTTGATATACATATCTGTTGTAGAGTGTGGATACAGCTTGTATGCTTATCTGTGGATATTGTTGATATACATATCTGTTGAGAATGTGGATATAGCTTTTATGCTTATCTGAATGTGAGATATAGTTTTTATACATACCTGTGGAAATGATGATAGAGCTAGCATGCTTATCTGTTGAAAAAGGGAAAATGAAAAGTAATTGGAACTTGTAAGTCGTTGACATAAATATGTAATTTATGTGATTGAATCAGTGTTGACCAACTATCAATTGCTAATGTTTTAGTCATTGTCCATGGTTGGTTTAGTGTATTTCTACTGGGCTGTGGCTCACCCTATATGGGAATATCATTTTCAGGTGCAGGAAGCATGCCACCTCCAAGGACATAGCTGGGAGGCTAGTGGCGGACATAGTTATGTCGTTTTACTGTTGATGTATTACATGTAATTTCAAGCCAAGGGCTTAATGTGTAAACGAGTTAGAACTCTTTGTTGTAACCAAGTGTTAACTTGGAAAGCTGTAAGCCCGTAGGGCATTTTGTTATGAGGTTAACATGTAATACTTATGTAACGGAATTCTAATGAATGAAAGGAATGTGGTTAGTTTAAATGTAAATGCATGTCTTATCTGGTGGGTTTATTGTTATTATTTTGAGGGCGTTACAACTTGGTATCAGAGCGTACCGGGTTCGAATACTTTGGGTACGTGGGAAGTGATTAGGATCACAATGGGTTTGTCTCGCTTGATAGAGGCGTAGATGTAGTACCATATGCTATGTGTTTATTTGATAACATGCTTATGTGACTATGTGGGTATGGGATTTAATTTCTAGGATATTGATTGGATCCTTGAGTTTCTGGGAGTCTTGTTGGAAAAGCACTTGATCAATGCTGTTTCTAACCGGAACTCTAGTAACGTCTCGGGACTATCATTATCCGGAAATGAAGTTCGTAAGTGCTTATGTGTTTATGTGCTTATGTGGAGTGAATTACAGTTGTCCATGCATTAGGACGTGAGTGTTTAGTTTCGGCACATTTATGAATGTGCTAACGTTCTGTGTTACCTTTATTAGGATGTCAGGACGAGGAAGAGGTGCTAGGCGTGGTAGACCTGCGAGGCAGGAAGTACCGTTACAGAGTGAGATTCTGGCAGTGCAGGAGGGAGTTGGGCAGGCCAATGTGGCCGAGCCAGTAGGTCAACAGGCTATGGGTGCCTTGGCCAGAGAGATAGCAGGAGCTTTAGGTATTCTTAGAGCTGGGAATCAGGCAGCTGAGACAGGGCCTTCCTTCTTGAAGAGGGAGTTCTTTCGGTGTAATCCGGACGAGTTTATCGGGGATCCTAAAGAGCCGCTTAAGGCAGATGAATGGCTCGAACAGACAACGAAGACGTTTGAGATGCTTGGCATCGAGGACGGAGCACTGAAAGTGACCTTGGCATCTTTTCAACTGAAGGGAGATGCGGGTCAATGGTGGAAATACGAGAAAGCTCGTGTTGGTGGTACTTGGGAGGCGTTTGTGAATGCTTTTCAGGAGAGGTTTTTATCAGCAGCAGCTAGGGAGAAGCTGAGAGATCAGTTTAGCCAGCTTAATCAGCAGGGCTTGTCAGTGGCCGAGTTTGAGGCTACTTTTACCAGTCTGTCTAGGTTTGCACCTGAACTGGTGGCGTCTGAGGAACGCCGTTGCTATGAGTTTGAGCGGAAGTTGAGGCGGGGCCTCAAGTTGAGAATTGGTGGGTCTTATATTCGAGAGTATAGACACCTAGTGGATGCTGCAGCTCATATGGAGCTTATGATGCAGGAGGAGGATGAGGGTCAGAGAGGCTCCAAGAGGAGCCAGGATAGTCAGAGTGATGGCAGGAGGCAGAGGGGTTCTAACCCTCAGCAGTCGCAGGGTGGTGTTGCTAGATCGACCTTCCCTGTGCCAAGTGCAGGCTCCGGGAGAGGTGGTCAGGGGGATTTCACCTGTTACAAGTGTGGCCAGCTGGGTCACAAGGTTTCTGTTTGCCCGCAGAAGGGTGGGGGTCAGAAAGCTGTTTCTTCTTCAGCTAGACCGCAGAGTCAGAGTTTGGGCAGGGGGCAGCTCTTGATTTGTTATCAGTGTGGACAACCTGGGCACATGAAGAGGTTTTGCCCACAGTTGAGTGCCACTTCGGGAGCGTCTGGTTCTAGGCAGACGCAGGGTTTTCAGCCAGCTCAGTCTGTGCAGGCCTCGAGGGCCAATCCGGGAGCTTCGTCATCTCAGTCTGTGCAGCAGTCTTTTGCTCCGAGAGGTGAGCAGGTAGACCAGGGGCCTACGGGGCGCGTGTATGCTGTTACCGCGCAGGACTTAGTACCGGCTCCATCAGTGGTGAGAGGTACTTTTCTGTTTTGCAACTCAGTTGCTAATGTGTTGATAGACACGGGTGCATCTCATTCTTTTATATCTGCTGCATTTGCATCTGTTTTGGAATTGGAGTTAGCACAGTTAGCATCTCCTATTTGTGTGGTATCGCCTTTGGGTGGTGAGTTGATTCTGAAACAGGGTGTTAGAGGATGTGATATAGAGGTCGCCGACTATAGGCTTCCTTTTCCGTTTGTTGTCATGCCCATGAAGGGTTTTGATGTTATTTTGGGTATGGACTGGTTATCGTCATACCGGGCTGTTATTGATTGCTACCGCCAGAGGGTTACATTGTGTACCTTGAGCGGGGAGTGGTTCCATTTCTTGGGAGACCGGGTTGGTAGTGTTTTGCCACCGGGGTATGATTCGCGAGGGCGAAGTGAGCTTAGTGGTCTACTTGCTAGCTTTGAGAGTAGTAAGTGTGATGAGACACTGATTGTGTTGCCGAGGGTGGTTTGTGAGTATTCGGATGTTTTTCCCGAAGATCTTGTTAGTTTGCCACCTCACCGAGAGATAGAGTTCTCTATTGATTTAGTGCCTGGTGCGGCGCCGATTTCTATGGCACCTTACCGTTTTGCTCCAGCAGAGTTGGTTGAGTTGAAAGTTCAGCTCCAGGAATTGCTAGATAAGGGCTTTGTTCGCCCTAGTGTTTCACCGTGGGGAGCACCGGCCCTCTTTGTTAAAAAGAAAGATGGTGCCTTAAGATTGTGTATAGACTACCGGAAGTTGAATCGGGCTACGGTTAAAAATAAGTACCCTATGCCCCGTATAGATGATTTGTTTGACCAGTTGAAGGGTTCCCGTTGTTTCTCTAAGATAGACTTGAGATCGGGTTACCATCAGTTGAGGGTCAGGGAGGAAGATATTCCTAAGACGGCATTCCGTACGCGGTATGGCCATTATGAGTTTCTGGTGATGCCATTTGGACTTACCAATGCACCGGCAGTCTTTATGGACTTGATGAACCGGATTTTCCGGGAGTTCTTAGACCGATTTGTGGTTGTTTTCGTGGACGATATCCTTATTTATTCGTCTTCCGAGGAGGAGCACGAGGCACACTTGAGAGTGGTGCTTGAGTTACTTAGAGCCCATAGGCTGTATGCCAAGTTTGGGAAGTGTGAGTTCTGGCTGAGGGAAGTCAAATTCTTAGGCCACGTGGTATCCGGGGAAGGGGTGTCTGTTGATACATCCAAGGTTGAGGCAGTGCAAGATTGGGCACAGCCTAAGAGTGTGTTTGAGATCCGCAGTTTTCTGGGATTGGCTGGGTATTACCGTCGGTTTGTGAAAGATTTCTCCAGGTTAGCGTCACCGTTGACTAGACTGACTCGGAAAGGAGTCAAGTTTGTGTGGAGTGAGACTTGTGAAAAGTCGTTTCAAGAAATGAAAGTTAGATTGACCACCGCTCCAGTGTTGATTATTCCGGAGAGAGGGTTGGGTTATGCGGTTTATTGTGATGCCTCACGAGAGGGTTTGGGTTGTGTGTTGATGCAAGAGGGGAAAGTGGTAGCTTACGGCTCACGTCAGTTGAAAATACACGAGAAGAATTACCCTACACACGACCTAGAGTTAGCAGCTGTGATCTTTGCCTTGAAAATCTGGAGGCACTACCTTTATGGTGAGAGGTTCGAGGTATTCTCGGATCATAAGAGTTTGAAGTATCTGTTTACACAGAGAGACTTGAATCTGAGGCAGAGGAGGTGGATGGAGTTCATCGAGGATTATGATTTTGAGTTGCATTATCATCCGGGAAAGGCCAATGTTGTGGCCGATGCCCTTAGTAGGAAGACCATTAGTGATGTAGCTTGTATAGCCATCCGGGAATGGGAGATGTTGGGAGCACTTGGCGAGTTTGATTTGCTACTGGGCGAATCTGTCGAGGCTGCGGCCTTGTTTTCTGTTGTTGCGCAGCCTACACTTATGATTAGAGTGTTAGAGGCACAGAGAGGTGACCTTGAGGTAGAATCCCTCCGAGAGAAGATCTCCAGTGGGAAAGTTGAGAAGGGTTTGACGGTGTATCCCGACCTGAGTGTGAGATACCGAGACCGTTTGTTTGTACCGGAGGCTTGCCGAGAGGAGGTACTCCGAGAGTTTCACCATTCGCGCCTTGCGGTGCATCCGGGAGGTACTAAGATGTATCAGGATTTGGGTCGCCAGTTTTGGTGGCGGGGTATGAAAAGAGATGTGGCTGTTTTCGTATCGAAGTGCCTTACTTGCCAGCAAGTGAAGGTCGAGCATCAGAGGCCAGCGGGTTTGTTGCAACCCTTGCCTATTGCCGAGTGGAAGTGGGAGCATGTCACTATGGACTTCGTTGTAGGTCTTCCGAGGACTCAGCGGGGTAGTGATGCTATTTGGGTGGTTGTAGACCGGTTGACTAAGTCGGCGCACTTTATTCCTATGCGCGTGAGAGATTCGGTAGATCATCTTGCCGACTTGTATATTCGGGATGTAGTGAGATTGCACGGGGTCCCAGTGACGATCGTCTCAGATAGAGATCCTCGTTTTACTGCTAGGTTGTGGCAGAGTTTGCAGAGTGCACTGGGCACTAAGTTGACCTTTAGTACGGCTTATCATCCTCAGACTGACGGGCAGTCCGAGCGTACTATTCAGATCCTCGAGGATATGCTTCGGGGTTGTGTCCTGGACTTCAGTGGGACGTGGGAGAGGCACTTGCCATTGGTAGAGTTTGCCTACAACAACAGTTTTCAGTCTAGCATCGGTATGGCACCGTTTGAGGCCTTGTATGGCCGACCGTGTAGGTCTCCAGTTTGTTGGGCCGAGGTGGGTGATGCACCTTTGTTGGGTCCGGAGTTGGTTAGGGAGACGACGGAAAAAGTTGAGCTTATCCGTAGGAGGCTTGTTACAGCCCAGAGTCGACAAAAGAGTTATGCCGACCGTAGGAGGAGGCCTTTGGCGTTTGAGGTAGGTGATCATGTCTTTCTGAAGATATCACCTAGGCGAGGCCTGATGAGGTTTGGGAAGAGTGGGAAGTTGTCCCCTCAGTTTATTGGTCCTTTTGAGATCCTTGAGAGGATAGGTGAGGTTGCTTATCGGTTAGCCTTACCGCCGCAGTTGTCCGGAGTGCATGATGTGTTTCATGTGAGTATGCTTCGGAAGTATGAACCAGGTCCATCACATGTGTTGGATTGGACTAATTTAGAGGTAGATGAGGATGCCTCGTATGAGGAGAGACCGGTTCGGGTCTTGGATAGGCGGGATCAGGTCCTGCGTGGTAAGACCATTCCTTTGGTGAAAGTCTTGTGGAAACATCACGGAGTGGAGGAAGCCACTTGGGAACGTGAGTTGGAAGTCCGAGAGAAATATCCGGACTTGTTTATTGATACGTAATCTTGTATTTGAATTTTACATTTTGTTGAACTTAAGAGCTTTTATATATGTCTTAAGTTGTGAAACATTGAGAATGTTTTGATTATTGGTAGTATGTTTTGGAACTTGCCTCATATGGAAGTTGAATGTGACACTATATGTGTTGAATATATTGTTGAAATTGGAAAGTTAATGCATAATGTTGTTGCATGTTGAAAGTACATATGTTGTTTACATATTGTGATATGTCTCTTGTTTAAGGGATGGGATGACCGGTAATGGGTCGAATTGTTGAATGTTAAAATGTAACATTGTTTAAAATGGAGGAAAACTTTTTTTTGAAAACTTGTGTTTAATTTCGGGGACGAAATTCTTTAAGGGGGGGAGGTTATAGCGATCCCGGGTTTACCCTTGTTATACCGTGATCCGGACATGTGTCCGTGGATGTTGGTAGTTGTTTATTATCTTGTTTGCATCCTTTTTACTTCGTATTTGAGTTATAGGATGTGTTGGGCGGATTTGTTACAGGTTGGTTGAGTTTAGAAACCAAAACTAGTTGCCCAGATTTTTGGCCTGTACGCTCGAGCGGGGATTTTGGCGCTCGAGCGGATATTACACCCTTTCAGTATTTTCCTGTGCAGCGTTGTACGCTCGAGCGTAGGGTTGGGAGCTCGAGCGGGGGTCTGGCTCTGCAAAAGTGCTGAGCGAGTGCATTCTGCGCTCGAGCGGGAGGTTGGCCGCTCGAGCGGAAGTCTGTGAGTGGCCGCTCGAGCGGGGTGTTTTACGCTCGAGCGGAGACCTGGGTTAAAGTCCCGAAATTGTGACTTTTCAAATCACTTTTTCACTTTCTCTTCTCTCTCTTACTTTTCCTAAATCACCATTGTTGAGCCTCTCTCTCTAGATACTACCTTCTCTCTAGGTTTTGATCTAGTAGGAGTGATTTACTCACCTTTGGCCTTTACAAAAAAGTTGTTGATCGTCGAGGGCTTCATTTTAATCTGAAAATCTCGGGTTTTGGAGCATGTTGGGTTTTGTCGTCTTCTCCTTTGGAACTCCGAAGTTGAGGTAGGGATAACCTACTCCTCTCTATGGGTTTTGTCTTTAAATTTTGGTATTTTGAGATGTTGGGCTTGGTTTGGTAAATTTGTGAAAGTTTGGGACTTTTGTGTAATTTTACAAAAGTTGGGGTTTTATTCATAATAAACCTAGATGCATGTTTGGCATGGAAAAATGGAATGATTGTTGAATCATTGATGTAAATGGAACCTAAGGGTTGAAATGGTAATTATGGAAAATGGCCTAATTACATTGTTTAATTAATTGGGATAATTAATTGGTGAGAAATGAGGAAATGAAATGTTGATTGAATATCCATTTGTGCATTTATTTTCTGTTTTAGAAATAACTGCTTTGGGCTATCGGTGGAGGATAGTCGAGATTGTTGTAGACAATGCATGATGATTAGGTAAACGAAAACTAATCAATGGAATGTGTCATGGAACTTGACGGTTAATAAAATACATTAATTGTGTGTATTGTGTGATTGTATATAGAACCAATGTGTTTATATACGTTATGTGTAGAGGAGGAGATAGGGGATGTACTCCGCGGTTTAGGGGAAGATAGGGGATGGACCTCTAAACCGGATAGGTATTTGGAGGAGATAGGGGATGTACTCCGTAGACAGAGCTCATATGCTTGTCTAGAGAAGTGAAGATAGAGCTCATATGCTTATCTTTGTGAAGTGAAGTGTGGATACAGCTTGTATGCTTATCTGTGGATATTGTTGATATACATATCTGTTGTAGAGTGTGGATACAGCTTGTATGCTTATCTGTGGATATTGTTGATATACATATCTGTTGAGAATGTGGATATAGCTTTTATGCTTATCTGAATGTGAGATATAGTTTTTATACATACCTGTGGAAATGATGATAGAGCTAGCATGCTTATCTGTTGAAAAAGGGAAAATGAAAAGTAATTGGGACTTGTAAGTCGTTGACATAAATATGTAATTTATGTGATTGAATCAGTGTTGACCAACTATCAATTGCTAATGTTTTAGTCATTGTCCATGGTTGGTTTAGTGTATTTCTACTGGGCTGTGGCTCACCCTATATGGGAATATCATTTTCAGGTGCAGGAAGCATGCCACCTCCAAGGACATAGCTGGGAGGCTAGTGGCGGACATAGTTATGTCGTTTTACTGTTGATGTATTACATGTAATTTCAAGCCAAGGGCTTAATGTGTAAACGAGTTAGAACTCTTTGTTGTAACCAAGTGTTAACTTGGAAAGCTGTAAGCCCGTAGGGCATTTTGTTATGAGGTTAACATGTAATACTTATGTAACGGAATTCTAATGAATGAAAGGAATGTGGTTAGTTTAAATGTAAATGCATGTCTTATCTGGTGGGTTTATTGTTATTATTTTGAGGGCTTCCTTTTTTATTTAATTTCCAAATAGATCGTTTAGGTATAGTGGTTTCTGGATTGAACTTTCATTTTAAATTTTATGCAACTTTCATTTTTATTTTTATTCAACTTCCATTTTTATTCAATTTACTTTTCTATTGAACTTCCTTTTTTATTTAATTTCCAAATAGATCGTTAAGGTATAGTGGTTTCTTGAATGAACTCCCATATTTAATTTTCTTCAGCTTTCATTTTTATTTTTATTCGACTTCCATTTTTATTCAAGTTATTTTTCTATTCAACTTCCTTTTTTATTTAATTTCCAAATAGATCGTTATGGAATAGTGGTGTCTTGAATGAACTTCCATTTTTAATTTTCTGCAACTTCCATTTTTATTTTTGTTCGACTTCCATTTTTATTCAAGTTATTTTTCTATTCAACTTCCTTATTTATTTAATTTCCAAATAGATAGTTAAGGTATAGTGGTTTCTTAAATTAACTTCCATTTTTAATTTTCTGCAGCTTCCATTTTTATTTTTATTCGACTTCCATTTTTATTCAAGTTATTTTTCTATTCAACTTCCTTTTTTATTTAATTTCCAAATAGATCGTTAAGGTATTGTGGTTTCCTGAATGAACTTCCATTCTTCATTTTCTGCAACTTCCATTTTTATTTTTATTTAACTTCCTTTTTTATTCAAGTATCTTTTCAACTCAACTTCCTTTTTTATGTAATTTCCAAATAGATCGTTAAGGTATAGTGGTTTCTGGATTGAACTTCCATTTTTAATTTTCTGCAACTTCCATTTTTATTTTTATTCAACTTCCATTTTTATTCAATTTACTTTTCTATTAAACTTCCTTTTTCATTTAATTTCCAATTAGATCGTTAAGGTATATTGGTTTCTTAAATGAACTTCCATTTTCAATTTTCTGCAACTTCCATTTTTATTTTTATTCGACTTCAATTTTTATTCAAGTTATTTTTCTATTCAACTTCTTTTTTTATTTAATTTCCAAATAGATCGTTAAGGTATAGTGGTTTCTCGAATGAACTACCATTTTTAATTATCAGCAACTTCCGTTTTTATTCTTATTTGACTTCCTTTTTCAATCAGTTTCTTTTCTACTCAACTTCCTTTTTTGTTTAATTTCCAAATATATCGTTAAGGTATAGTGGTTTCTGGATTGAAGTTTCATTTTTAATTTTATACAACTTTCATTTTTATTTTTATTCAACTTCCATTTTTATTCAATTGACTTTTCCATTGAACTTCCTTTTTTATTTAATTTCCAAATAGATCGTTAAGGTAGAGTGGTTTCTTGAATGAACTTCCATTTTTAATTTTCTTCAACCTCCATTTTTATTTTTATTCGACTTCCATTTTTATTCAAGTTATTTTTCTATTCAACTTCCTTTTTTATTTAATTTCCAACTAGATCGTTAAGGTATAGTGGTTTCTGGATTGAACATCCATTTTTAATTTTCTGCAACTTCCATTTTTATTCTATTTACTTTTCTATTAAACTTCCTTTTTTATTTAATTTCCAAATAGATCGTTAAGGTATATTGGTTTTTTGAATGAACTTTCATTTTTAATTTTTTGCAACTTTCATCTTTATTTTTATTCAGCTTCCATTTTAATTCAAGTTATTTTTCTATTCAACATCTTTTTTTATTTAATTTCCAAATAGATCGTTAAGGTATAGTGGTTTTTTGAATGAATTTCCATTTTTAATTTTCTGCAACTTCCATTTTTATTCTTATTTAACTTCCTTTTTCAACCAGTTTCTTTTCTACTCAACTTCCCTTTTTATTTAATTTCCAAATAGATCGTTAAGGTATAGTGGTTTCTGGATTGAACTTTCATTTTTAATTTTATGCTACTTTCATCTTTATTTTTTTTCAAATTCTATTTTTATTTAATTTACTTTTCTATTGAACTTCCTTTTTTATTTAATTTCCAAATAGATCGTTAAGGTATAGTGGTTTCTTGCCTAAACTTTCAATTTTAATTTTCTGCAACTTCCATTTTTATTTTTATTCGACTTCCATTTTTATTCAAGTTATTTTTCTATTCAACTTCCTTTTTTATTTAATTTCCAAATAGATCGTTAAGGTATAGTGGTTTCTGGATTGAACTTTCATTTTTAATTTTCTGCAACTTCCATTTTTATTTTTATTCTACTTCCATTTTTATTCAATTTACTTTTCTATTGAACTTCCTTTTTTATTTAATTTCCAAATAGATCGTTAAGGTATATTGGTTTCTTGAATGAACTTCCATTTTTAATTTTATGCAACTTTCATTTTTATTTTTATTCGACTTCCATTTTTATTCAAGTTATTTTTCTATTCAACCTCTTTTTTTATTTAATTTCCAAATAGATCGATATGGTATAGTGTTTTCTTGAATGAATTTCCATTTTTAATTTTCTGCAACTTCCATTTTTATTCTTATTTAACTTCCTTTTTTATTTAATTTCCAAATAGATCGTTAAGGTATAGTGGTTTCTGGATTGAACTTTCATTTTAAATTTTATGCAACTTTCATTTTTATTTTTATTCAAATTCTATTTTTATTTAATTTACTTTTCTATTGAACTTCCTTTTTTATTTATTTTCCAAATAGATCGTTAAGGTATTGTGGTTTCTTGATTGAACTTTCATTTTTAATTTTCTGCAACTTCCATTTTTATTTTTATTCGACTTCCATTTTTATTGAAGTTAGTTTTCTATTCAACTTTCTTTTTTATTTAATTTCCAATTAGATCGTTAAGGTATTGTGGTTTCTTGAATGAAGTTCCATTTTTAATTTTCTGCAACTTCCATTTTTATTCTTATTTAACTTCCTTTTTCAATCAGTTTCTTTTCTACTCAACTTCCTTGTTTATTTAATTTCCAAATAGATCGTTAATGTATAGTGGTTTCTTTAATCATCTTCCATTTTTAATTTTATGGAACTTCCATTTTTATAATTATTCACCTTCCATTTTTATTCAATTTACTTTTCTATTAAACTTCCTTTTTTATTTAATTTCCAAATAGATCGTTAAGGTATAGTGGTTTCTTGAATGAACTTCCATTTTTAATTTTTTTCAACTTTCATTTTTATTTTTATTCAACTTCCATTTTTATTCAATTTACTTTTCTATTAAACTTCCTTTTTTATTTAATTTCCAAATAGATCGTTAAGGTATTGTGGTTTCTTGAATGAATTTCCATTTTTAATTTTCTGCAACTTCCATTTTTATTTTTATTCGACTTCCATTTTTATTCAAGTTATTTTTCTATTCAACTTCCTTTTTTATTTAATTTCCAAATAGATCGTTATGGTATAGTGGTTTCTTGAACGAACTTCCATTTTTAATTTTCTGCAACTTTCATTTTTATTTTTATTCGACATCCATTTTTATTCAAGTTATTTTTCTATTCAGCTACCTTTTTTGTTTAATTTCGAAATAGGTCGTTAAGGTATAGTGGTTTCTTGAATGAACTTCAATTTTTAATTTGCGGCAACTTCCTTTTTTATTCTTATTTAACTTCCTTTTCCAATCAGTTTCTTTTCTACTCAACTTACTTTTTTATTTAATTTCCAAATAGGTCGTTAAGATATACTGGTTTCTGGATGGAACTTTCATTTTTAATTTTATGCAACTTTCATTTTTATTTTTATTCAAATTCTATTTTTATTCAATTTAATTTTCTATTGAACTTCATTTTTTATTTAATTTCCAAATAGATCGTTAAGGTATAGTGGTTTCTTGAATTAACTTCCATTTTTAATTTTCTGCAACTTCCATTTTTATTTTTATTCGACTTCCATTTTTATTCAAGTTATTTCTCTATTCAACATCCTTTTTTATTTAATTTTCAAATAGATCGTTGAGGTATAGTGATTTCTTGAATGAACTTCCACTTTTAACTTTCGGCAACTTCCATTTTTATTCTTATTTAACTTCCTTTTTCAATCAGTTTCTTTTCTACTCAACTTCCTTTTTTATTTAATTTCCCAATAGATCGTTTAGGTATAGTGGTTTCTGGATTGAACTTTCATTTTTAATTTTATGCAACTTTAATTTTTATTTTTATTCAATTTACTCTTCTATTGAACTTCCTTTTTTATTTAATTTCCAAATAGATCGTTAAGGTATAGTGGTTTCTTGAATGAACTCCCATATTTAATTTTCTTCAGCTTTCATTTTTATTTTTATTCAACTTCCATTTTTATTCAAGTTATTTTTCTATTCAACTTCCTTTTTTATTTAATTTCCAAATAGATCGTTATGGAATAGTGGTGTCTTGAATGAACTTCCATTTTTAATTTTCTGCAACTTCCATTTTTATTTTTGTTCGACTTCCATTTTTATTCAAGTTATTTTTCTATTCAACTTCCTTTTTTATTTAATTTCCAAATAGATAGTTAAGGTATAGTGGTTTCTTAAATGAACTTCCATTTTTAATTTTCTGCAGCTTCCATTTTTATTTTTATTCGACTTCCATTTTTATTCAAGTTATTTTTCTATTCAACTTCCTTTTTTATTTAATTTCCAAATAGATCGTTAAGGTATTGTGGTTTCCTGAATGAACTTCCATTCTTCATTTTCTGCAACTTCCATTTTTATTTTTATTTAACTTCCTTTTTTATTCAAGTATCTTTTCAACTCAACTTCCTTTTTTATGTAATTTCCAAATAGATCGTTAAGGTATAGTGGTTTCCGGATTGAACTTCCATTTTTAATTTTCTGCAACTTCCATTTTTATTTTTATTCAACTTCCATTTTTATTCAATTTACTTTTCTATTAAACTTCCTTTTTCATTTAATTTCCAATTAGATCGTTAAGGTATATTGGTTTCTTAAATGAACTTCCATTTTCAATTTTCTGCAACTTCCATTTTTATTTTTATTCGACTTCAATTTTTATTCAAGTTATTTTTCTATTCAACTTCTTTTTTTATTTAATTTCCAAATAGATCGTTAAGGTATAGTGGTTTCTCGAATGAACTACCATTTTTAATTATCAGCAACTTCCGTTTTTATTCTTATTTGACTTCCTTTTTCAATCAGTTTCTTTTCTACTCAACTTCCTTTTTTGTTTAATTTCCAAATATATCGTTAAGGTATAGTGGTTTCTGGATTGAAGTTTCATTTTTAATTTTATACAACTTTCATTTTTATTTTTATTCAACTTCCATTTTTATTCAATTGACTTTCCCATTGAACTTCCATTTTTATTTAATTTCCAAATAGATCGTTAAGGTAGAGTGGTTTCTTGAATGAACTTCAATTTTTAATTTTCTTCAACCTCCATTTTTATTTTTATTCGACTTCCATTTTTATTCAAGTTATTTTTCTATTCAACTTCCTTTTTTATTTAATTTCCAAATATATCGTTAAGGTATAGCGGTTTCTTGAATGAACTTCCATTTTTAATTTTTTGCAACTTCCATTTTTATTCTTATTTAAGTTTCTTTTTCAATCAGTTTCTTTTCTACTCAACTTCCCTTTTTATTTAATTTCCGAATAGGTCGTTAAGGTATAGTGGTTTCTGGATTGAACTTTCATTTTTAATTTTATGCAACTTTCATTTTTATTTTTATTCAACTTCCATTTTTATTCAATTTACTTTTCTATTAAACTTCTTTTTTTATTTAATTTCCAAATAGATCGTTAAGGTATAGTGGTTTCTTGAATGAACTTCCATTTTTAATTTTCTGCAACTTCCATTTTTATTTTTATTCGACTTCCAATTTTATTCAATTTATTTTTCTATTCAACTTCCTTTTTTAATTAATTTCCAAATAGATCGTTAAGGTATAGTGGTTTCTGGAATGAACTTCCAATTTCAATTTTCTGCAACTTCCATTTTTATTTCTATTCAACTTCTTTTTTTATTCATGTTTTTTTTCTATTCAACTTTCTTTTTATTTAATTTCCAAATAGATCGTTAACGTTTACTGGTTTCTGGATTGAACTTCCATTTTTAATTTTATGAAACTTTCACTTTTATTTTTAGTCAACTTCCATTTTTAATCAATTTACTTTTCTATTAATCTTCCTTTTTTATTTAGTTTCCAAATATAGCGTTAAGGTATGGTAATTTCTTTAATGAACTTCCATTTTTAATTTTATGGAACTTTCATTTTTTTTTTATTCAGCTTCTATTTTTATTCAAGTTATTTTTCTATTCAACTTCCTTTTTTATTTAACTTCCAAATAGATCGTTAAGGTATAGTGGTTTCTTGAATGAACTCCCATATTTAATTTTCTTCAACTTTCATTTTTATTTTTATTCGACTTCCATTTTTATTCAAGTTTTTTTTCTACTCAACTTCCTTTTTTTTTGTAATTTCCAAATAGATCGTTAAGGTATAGTGGTTTCTGGATTGAACTTCCATTTTTAATTTTCTGCAACTTCCATTTTTATTTTTATTCAACTTCCATTTTTATGCAATTTACTTTTCTATTAAACTTCCTTTTTCATTTAATTTCCAATTAGATCGTTAAGGTATATTGGTTTCTTGAATGAACTTCCATTTTTAATTTTCTGCAACTTCCATTTTTATTTTTATTCGACTTCAATTATTATTCAAGTTATTTTTCTATTCAACTTCTTTTTTTATTTAATTTCTAAATAGATCGTTAAGGTATAGTGGTTTCTCGAATGAACTACCATTTTTAATTATCGGCAACTTCCATTTTTATTCTTATTTGACTTCCTTTTTCAATCAGTTTCTTTTCTACTCAACTTCCTTTTTTGTTTAATTTCCGAATAGATCGTTAAGGTATAGTGGTTTCTGGATTGAAGTTTCATTTTTAATTTTATAAAACTTTAATTTTTATTTTTATTCAACTTCCATTTTTATTCAACTTACTTTTCCATTGAACTTCCTTTTTTATTTAATTTCCAAATAGATCGTTAAGGTAGAGTGGTTTCTTGAATGAACTTCCATTTTTAATTTTCTTAACCTCCATTTTTATTTTTATTCGACTTCCATTTTTATTCAAGTTATTTTTCTATTCAACTTCCTTTTTTATTTAATTTCCAAATAGATCGTTAAGCTATAGCGGTTTCTTGAATGAACTTCCATTTTTAATTTTCTGCAACTTCCATTTTTAATCTGATATAAGTTCCTTTTTCAATCAGTTTCTTTTCTACTCAACTTCCCCTTTTGTTTAATTTCCGAATAGGTCGTTAAGGTATAGTGGTTTCTGTATTGAACTTTCATTTTTAATTTTATGCAACTTTCATTTTTATTTTTATTAAACTTCCATTTTTATTCAATTTACTTTTCTATTAAACTTCCTTTTTTATTTAATTTCCAAATAGATCGTTAAGGTATAGTGGTTTCTTGAATGAACTTCCATTTTTAATTTTCTACAACTTCCATTTTTATTTTTATTCGACTTCCAATTTTATTCAATTTATTTTTCTATTCAACTTCCTTTTCTAATTAATTTACAAATAGATCGTTAGGGTATAGTGGTTTCTGGAATGAACATCCAATTTCAATTTTCTGCAACTTCCATTTTTATTTCTATTCAACTTCTTTTTTTATTCAAGTTTTTTTTCTATTCAACTTTCTTTTTTATTTAATTTCCAAATAGATCGTTAACGTTTACTGGTTTCTGGATTGAACTTCCATTTTTAATTTTATGAAACTTTCACTTTTATTTTTAGTCAACTTCCATTTTTAATCAATTTACTTTTCTATTAATCTTCCTTTTTTATTTAATTTCCAAATATATCGTTAAGGTATGGTAATTTCTTTATTGAACTTCCATTTTTAATTTTATGGAACTTTCATTTTTTTTTATTCAGCTTCCATTTTTATTCAAGTTATTTTTCTATTCAACTTCCTTTTTTATTTAACTTCCAAATAGATCGTTAAGGTATAGTGGTTTCTTGAATGAACTCCCATATTTAATTTTCTTGAACTTTCATTTTTATTTTTATTCGACTTCCATTTTTATTCAAGTTATTTTTCTATTCAACTTCCTTTTTTATTTAATTTCCAAATAGATCGGTAAGGAATAGTGGTTTCTTGAATGAACTTCCATTTTTAATTTTCTGCAACTTCCATTTTTATTTTTATTCGACTTCCATTTTAATTCAAGTTATTTTTCTATTCAACTTCCTTTTTTATTTAATTTCCAAATAGATAGTTAAGGTATAGTGGTTTCTTGAATGAACTTCCATTTTTAATTTTCTGCAGCTTCCATTTTTATTTTTATTCGACTTCCATTTTTATTCAAGTTATTTTTCTATTCAACTTCCTTTTTTATTTAATTTCCAAATAGATCGTTAAGGTATTGTGGTTTCTTGAAGGAACTTCCATTCATCATTTTCTGCAACTTCCATTTTTATTTTTATTTACCTTGCTTTTTTATTCAAGTATCTTTTCTACTCAACTTCCTTTTTTATGTAATTTCCAAATAGATCGTTAAGGTATAGTGTTTTCTTGAATGAACTTTCATTTTTAATTTTCTACAACCTCCATGTCTATTTTTATTTAACTTCCTTTTTTATTCAAGTTTTTTTTCTACTCAACTTCCTTTTCTATGTAATTTCGAAATAGATCGTTAAGGTATAGTGGTTTCTGGATTGAACTTCCATTTTTAATTTTCTGCAACTTCCATTTTTATTTTTATTCAACTTCCATTTTTATTCAATTTACTTTTCTTTAAACTTCCTTTTTCATTTAATTTCCAATTAGATCGTTAAGGTATATTGGTTTCTTGAATGAATTTCCATTTTTAATTTTCTGCAACTTCCATTTTTATTTTTATTCGACTTCAGTTATTATTCAAGTTATTTTTCTATTCAACTTCTTTTTTTTATTTAATTTCCAAATAGATCGTTATGGTATAGTGGTTTCTTGAATGAACTACCATTTTTAATTATCTGCAACTTCCATTTTTATTCTTATTTGACTTCCTTTTTCAATCAGTTTCTTTTCTACTCAACTTCATTTTTTGTTTAATTTCCAAATAGATCGTTAAGGTATAGTGGTTTCTGGATTGAAGTTTCATTTTTAATTTTACACAACTTTCATTTTTATTTTTATTCAACTTCCATTTTTATTCAATTTACTTTTCCATTGAACTTCCTTTTTTATTTAATTTCTAAATAGATCGTTAAGGTAGAGTGGTTTTTTGAATGAACTTCCACTTTTAATTTTCTTCAACCTCCATTTTTATTTTTATTCGTGTTCCATTTTTATTCAAGTTATTTTTCTATTCAACTTCCTTTTTTATTTAATTTCCAAATAGATCGTTAAGGTATAGCGGTTTCTTGAATGAACTTCCATTTTTAATTTTCTGCAACTTCCATTTTTATTCTTATTTAAGTTCCTTTTTCAATCAGTTTCTTTTCTACTCAACTTCCCTTTTTATTTAATTTCCGAATAGGTCGTTAAGGTATAGTGGTTTCTGGATTGAACTTTCATTTTTAATTTTATGCAACTTTCATTTTTATTTTTATTCAAATTCCATTTTTATTCAATTTACTTTTCTATTAAACTTCCTTTTTCATTTAATTTCCAAATAGATCGTTAAGGGATAGTGGTTTCTTAAATGAACTTCCATTTTTAATTTTCTGCAAGTTCCATTTTTATTTTTATTCGACTTCCAATTTTATTCAAGTTATTTTTCTATTCAACTTCCTTTTTTAATTAATTTTCAAATAGATCGTTAAGGTATAGTGGTTTCTGGAATGAACTTCCAATTTCAATTTTCTGCAACTTCCATTTTTATTTCTATTCGACTTCTTTTTTTATTCAAGTTTTTTTTTTCTATTCAACTTTCTTTATTATTTAATTTTGAAATAGATCGTTAACGTTTACTGGTTTCTGGATTGAACTTCCATTTTTAATTTTATGAAACTTTCACTTTTATTTTTAGTCAACTTCCATTTTTAATCAATTTACTTTTCTATTAATCTTCCTTTTTTTATTTAATTTCCAAATATATCGTTAAGGTATGGTAATTTCTTTAATGAACTTCCATTGTTAATTTTATGGAACTTCCATTTTTTTTTATTCAGCTTCCATTTTTATTCAAGTTATTTTTCTATTCAACTTCCTTTTTTATTTAACTTCCAAATAGATCGTTAAGGTATTGTGGTTTCTTGAATGAACTTCCATTGTTAATTTTCTACAACTTCCATTTTTATTTTTATTTAACTTCCTTTTTTATTCAAGTTCATTTTCTACTCAACTTCCTTTTTTATGTAATTTCCAAATAGATCGTTAAGGTATAGTGGTTTCTGGATTGAACTTCCATTTTTAATTTTCTGCAACTTCCATTTTTATTTTTATTCAATTTACTTTTCTATTAAACTTCCTTTTTTATTTAATTTCCAAATAGATCGTTAAGGTATATTGGTTTCTTGAATGAATTTCCATTTTTAATTTTCTGCAACTTCCGTTTTTATTTATATTCGACTACAATTTTTATTCAAATTATTTTTCTATTCAACTTCTTTTTTTATTTAATTTCCAAATAGATCGTTAAGGTATAGTGGTTTCTTGAATGAACTTCCATTTTTAATTTCTGCAACTTCTATTTTTATTCTTATTTAACTTCCTTTTTCAATCAGTTTCTTTTCTACTCAACTTCCTTTTTTATTTAATTTCCAAATAGATCGTTAAGGTATAGTGGTTTCTGGATTGAACTTTCATTTTTAATTTTATGCAAGTTTCATTTTTATTTTTATTCAAATTCTATTTTTATTCAATTTACTTTTCTATTGAACTTCATTTTTTATTTAATTTCCAAATAGATCGTTAATGTATAGTGGTTTCTTGAATTAACTTCCATTTTTAATTTTCTGCAACTTCCATTTTTATTTTTATTCGACTTCCATTTTTATTCAAGTTATTTTTCTATTCAACTTCCTTTTTTATTTAATTTTCAAATAGATCGTTGAGGTATAGTGGTTTCTTGAATGAACTTCCATTGTTAATTTTCTGCAACATCCATTTTTATTCTTATTTAACTTCCTTTTTCAATCAGTTTCTTTTCTACTCAACTTCCCTTTTTATTTAATTTCCAAATAGATCGTTAAGGTATAGTGGTTTCTGGATTGAACTTTCATTTTTAATTTTATGCAACTTTCATTTTTATTTTTTATTCAACTTCCATTTTTATTAAATTTACTTTTCTATTAAACTTCCTTTTTTATTTAATTTCCAAATAGATCGTTAAGGTATAGTGGTTTCTTGAATGAACTCGCATATTTAATTTTCTTCAACTTTCATTTTTATTTTTATTCAACTTCCATTTTTATTCAAGTTATTTTTCTATTCGACTTCCTTTTTTATTTAATTTCCAAATAGATCATTAAGGTGTTGTGGTTTCTTGAATGAACTTCCATTTTTAATTTTCTGCAACTTTCATTTTTATTTTTATTCGACTTCCATTTTTATTCAAGTTATTTTTCTATTCAACTTCCTTTTTTATTTAATTTCCAAATAGATCGTTAAGGTATTCTGGTTTCTTGAATGAACTTCCATTCTTCATTTTCTGCAACTTCCATTTTTATTTTTATTTAACTTCCCTTTTTTTCAAGTGTCTTTTCTACTCAACTTCCTTTTTTATGTAATTTCCAAATAGATCGTTAAGGTATAGTGGATTCTGGATTGAACTTCAAATTTTATTTTTCTGCAACCTCCATTTTTATTTTTATTCAACTTCCATTTTTATTCAATTTACTTTTCTATTGAACTTCGTTTTTTATTTAATTTCCAAATAGATCGTTAAGGTATAGTGGTTTCTTGAATGAACTTCCATTTTTAATTTTCTGCAACTTCCATTTTTATTTTTAAGTAAATTTAAATTTCATTCAAGTTACTTTTCTGTTCAACTTCCATTTTTATTTAATTTCCAAATAGATCCTTAACGTATAGTGGTTTCTGGATTGAACATTCATTTTTAATTTTATGCAACTTTCATTTTTATTTTTATTCAATTTCCATTTTTTTTCAATTTACTTTTCTATTAAACTTCCTTTTTAATTTAATTTCTAAGTAGGTCGTTAAGGTATAGTGGTTTCTTGAATGAATTTCCATTTTTAATTTGCTGCAACTTCCTTTTTTATTTTTATTTAACGTCCTTTTTCATTCAAGTTTCATTTCTACTCAACTTCTTTTTTTATTTAATTTCCTAATAGATCGTTAAGGTATAGTGGTTTCTTGAATGAACTTCCATTTTAAATTTTCAGCAACTTCCATTTTTATTTTTATTCAACTTCCATTTTTAATCAATTTACTTTTCTATTAAACTTCTTTTTTTATTTAATTTGCAAATAGATCGTTAAGGTATAGTGGTTTCTTTAATGAACTTCCGTTTTTAATTTTACGGAACTTCCATTTTTATTTTTATTCAGCTTCCATTTTTATTCAAGTTATTTTTCTATTCAACTTCTTTTTTTATTTAATTTCCAAATAGATCGTTAAGGTATTGTGGTTTCTTGAATTAACTTTCATTTTTAATTTTCGGCAACTTCCATTTTTATTTTTAAGTAACTTCCATTTTTATTCAATTAACTTTTCTATTCAGCTTCCATTTTTATTTAATTTCCAAATAGATCGTTAAGGTATAGTGGTTTCTTAAATAAACTTCCATTTTTAATTTTCCGCAACTTCCATTTCTGTTTTTATTCGACTTCAATTTTTATTCAAGTCATTTTTCTATTCCACTTCCTTTTTTATTTAATTTCCTAATAGATCGTTAAGGTATAGTAGTTTCTTGAATGAAATTCCATTTTTAATTTTCTGCAACATCCACTTTTATTTCTATTCAGCTTCCATTTTTATTCAAGTTATTTTTCTTTTCAACTTCCTTCTTTCTTTAATTTACTAATAGATGGTTAACGTATAGTGGTTTCTTGAATTAACTTCCCTTTTTAATTTTCTGCAACTTTCATTTTTATTTTTATTTAACTTCCTTTTTTATTCAAGTTTCATTTCTACTCAACTTCCTTTTTTATTTAATTTCCAAATAGATCGTCAAGGTATAGTGGTTTCTGGATTGTACTTCTATTTTTATTCAATTTACTTTTCTATTAAACTTCTTTTTTTATTTAATTTCCAAATATATCGTTAAGGTATAGTGGTTTCATGAATGAACTTCCAATTTTAATTTTCTGCAAGTTCTATTTTTATTTCTATTCAACTTCTTTTTTTATTTAAGCTTCTTTTCTATTCAACTTCCTTTTTTATTTAATTTCCAACTAGATTGTTAAGGTATAATGGTTTCTGGATTGAACTTACATTTTTAATTTTATACAACTTTCATTTTTATTCAATTTTTTTTTTCTGTTAAAGTTCCTTTTTCATTTAATTTCCAAACAGATCGTTAAGGTATAGTGGTTTCCTTAATGAACTTCCATTTTTAATTTTTTGCAACTTCCATTTTTATTTTTATTCAACTTCCATTTTTATGCAAGTTATTTTTGTATTCAACTTCCTTTTTTATTTAATTTGCTAATAGATCATTAAGGTATAGTGGTTTCTTGAATGAATTTCCATTTTTAATTTTCTGCAAATTCCATTTTTATTTTTATTGAACTTCCATTTTTATTCAATTTACTTTTCTATTAAACTTCATTTTTTATTGAATTTCCAAATAGATCGTTAAGGTATAGTGGTATCTTGAATGAACTTCCATTTTTAATTTTATGGAACTTCCATTTTTATTTTTATTCAGCTTCCATTTTTATTCAAGTTATTTTTCTATTCAACTTCCTTTTTTATTTAATTTCCAAATAGATGGTTAAGGTATAGTGGTTTCTTGAATTAACTTCCTTTTTTAATTTTCTACAACTTCCATTTTTATTCAAGTTTCTTTTCTATTCAACTTCCTTTTTTATTTAATTTCCAAATAGATCGTTGAGGTATAGCGGTTTCTTTAATGAACTTCCACTTTTAATTTTATGGAGCTTCCATTTTTATTTTTATTTAGCTTCCATTTTTATTCAAGTTATTTTTCTATTCAACTTCCTTTTTTATTTAATTTCCAAATATATCGTTAATGTATAGTGATTTCTTGAATTAACTTCCATTTTTAATTTTCCGCAACTTTCATTTTTATTTTTATTTAACTTCCTTTTTTATTCAAGTTTCTTTTCTACTCAACTTCCTTTTTCGTTTAATTTCGAAATAGATCATCAAGGTATAGTGTTTTCTGGATTGAACTTACATTTTTTTTTTATTCAACTTCCATTTTAATTCAATTTACTTTTCTATTAAACTTCCTTTTTTATTTCATTTCAAAATATATCGTTAAGGTATAGTGGTTTCTTTAATGAACTTCCCATTTTAATTTTCTGCAACTTCCATTTTTATTTCTATTCAACTTCTTTTTTTATTCAAGCTTCTTTTCTATTCAACTTTCTTTTTTATTTAATTTCCAAATAGATCGTTAAAGTATAATGGTTTCTGGATTGAACTTACATTTTTAATTTTATACAACTTTGATTTTTATTTTCATTCAACTTCTGTTTTTATTGAATTTTGGTTTCTATTAAAGTTCCTTTTTTATTTAATTTCCAAATAGATCGTTAAGGTATAGTGGTTTCTTTAATGAACTTCCATTTTTATTTTTATGGAACTTCCATTTTTCTTTTTATTCAGCTTCCGTTTAAATTCAAGTTATTTTTCTATTCAACTTCCTTTTTTATTTAATTTCCAAATAGATGGTTAAGGTATAGTGGTTTCTTGAGTTAACTTCCATTTTTAATTTTCTGCAACTTCCGTTTTTATTTTTATTTAACTTCCTTTTTTATTCATGTTTCTTTACTATTCAACTTCCTTTTTTATTTAATTTCCAAATAGATCGTTGAGGTAGAGTGGTTTCATTAATTAACTTCCATTTTTAATTTTCTGCAACTTCCATTTTTATTTTTATTTAGCTTCCATTTTTATTCAAGTTATTTTTCTATTCAACTTCCTTTTTTATTTAATTGCCAAATATATCGTTATGGTAGAGTGGTTTCTGGATTGAACTTTCATTTTTAATTTTATGCAACTTTCATTTTTATTTTTATTCAGCTTCCATTTTTATTCAAGTTGTTTTTCTATTCAACTTTCTTTTTTATTTAATTTCCAAGAAGATGGTTAAGGTATAGTGGTTTCTTGAATTAACTTCCATTATTAATTTTCTGCAAAGTCCATTTTTATTTTTATTTAATTTCCAAATAGATCGTTGAGGTATAGTGGTTTCTTTAATGAACTTACACTTTTAATTTTATGGAACTTCCATTTTTATTTTTATTCAGCTTCCATTTTTATTCAAGTTATTTTTATATTCAACTTCCTTTTTTATTTAATTTCCAAATATATCGTTAATGTATAGTGGTTTCTTAAATTAACTTCCTTTTTTAATTTTCTGCAACTTCTATTTTTATTTTTATTTAACTTCCTTTTTTATTCAAGTTTCTTTTCTACTCAATTTCCTTTTCCTTTTTTATTTAATTTCCAAATAGATCGTCAAGGTATAGTGGTTTCTGGATTGAACTTCCATTTTTATTTTTCTTCAACTTCCATTTTTATTCAATTTACTTATCTATTAAACTTCCTTTTTATTTAATTTCCAAATAGATCGTTAAGGTATAGTGGTTTCTTGAATGAACTTCCAATTTTAATTTTCTACAACTTCCATTTTTATTTCTATCCGACTTCTTTTTTTATTCAAGCTTCTTTTCTATTCAACTTCCTTTTTTTATTTAATTTCCAAATAGATCGTTAATGTATAATGGCTTCTGGATTGAACTTCTATTTTTAATTTTAGGCAACTTTCATTTTTATTTTTATTCAACTTCCATTTTTATTCAATTTTCTTTTCTGTTTAAGTTCCTTTTTTAATTAATTTGCAAATAGATCGTTAAGGTATAGTGGTTTCTTGAATGAACTTCCATTTTTAATTTTCTGCAGCTTCCATTTTTATTTTTATTCGACTTCCATTTTTATTCACGTCGTTTTTCTATTCAACTTTCTTTTTTATTTAATTTCCAAATAGATCGTTAAGGTGTTGTGGTTTCTTGAATGAACTTCCGTTTTTAATTTTCTGCAACTTCCATTTTTATTTTTATTTAACTTCCTTTTTTATTTAATTTCCAAATAGATCGTTATGGTATACTGGTTTCTGGATTGAACTTCCATTTTTATTTTTATTCAAATTCCATTTTTATTCAATTTCTTTTTCTATTCAACTTCCTTTTTTATTTAATTTCCAAATAGATCGTTAAGGTATAGTGGTTTCTTGAATTAACTTCCATTTTTAATTTTCTGCAACTTCCATTTTTATTTTTATTTAAATTCCTTTTTTATTCAAGTTTCTTTTCTACTCAACTTCCTTTTTCATTTAATTTCGAAATAGATCGTCAAGGTATAGTGTTTTCTGGATTGAACTTACATTTTTTTTTTATTCAACTTCCATTTTAATTCAATTTACTTTTCTATTAAACTTCTTTTTTTATTTAATTTCAAAATATATCGTTAAGGTATAGTGGTTTGTTGAATGAACTTCCCATTTTAATTTTCTGCAACTTCCATTTTTAATTCTATTCAACTTCTTTTTTTATTCAAGCTTCTTTTCTATTCAACTTCATTTTTTATTTAATTTCCAAATAGATCGTTAAGGTATAATGGTTTCTGGATTGAACTTACATTTTTAATTTTATACAACTTTCATTTTTATTTTTATTCAACTTCCGTTTTTATTCAATTTTGGTTTCTATTGAAGTTGATTTTTATTTAATTTCCAAATAGATCGTGAAGGTATAGTGGTTTCTTTAATGAACTTCTATTTTTATTTTTATGGAACTTCCATTTTTATTTTTATTCAGCTTCCGTTTAAATTCAAGTTATTTTTCTATTCAACTTCCTCTTTTATTTATTTTCCAAACAGATGGTTAAGGTATAGTGGTTTCTTGAATTAACTTCCATTTTTAATTTTCTGCAACTTCCATTTTTATTTTTATTTAACTTCCTTTTTTACTTAATTTCCAAATAGATCGTTGAGGTAGAGTGGTTTCTTTAATGAACTTCCATTTTTAATTTTATGGAACTTCCATTTTTATTTTTATTCAGCTTCCATTTTTATTCAAGTTATTTTTCTATTCAACTTCCTTTTTTATTTAATTGCCAAATATATCGTTAAGGTATTGTGGTTTCTTCAATTAACTTCCATTTTTAATTTTCTGCAACTTTCATTTTATTTTTATTTAACTTCCTTTTTTATTGAAGTTTCTTTTCTACTCAGCTTCCTTTTCCTTTTTTATTTAGTTTCCAAATAGATCGTCAAGGTATAGTGGTTTCTGAATTGAACTTCCATTTTCATTTTTAATCAACTTCCATTTTTATTCAATTTACTTTTCTATTAAACTTTCTTTTTTTATTTAATTTCCAAATAGATCGTTAAGGTATAGTGGTTTCTTGAATGAACTTCCAATTTTAATTTTCAGCAACTTCCATTTTTATTTCTATTC
The DNA here is from genome assembly GCF_055761805.1 of Camellia sinensis. Lineage (NCBI taxonomy): Eukaryota > Viridiplantae > Streptophyta > Magnoliopsida > Ericales > Theaceae > Camellia > Camellia sinensis. The sequence goes on along the minus strand of NC_138962.1, from coordinate 5,517,426 downwards.
AACTTCTTTTTTTATTCAGGCTTCTTTTCTATTCAACTTCCTTTTTTTATTTAATTTCCAAATAGATCGTTAAGGTATAATGGCTTCGGGATTGAACTTACATTTTTAATTTTATGCAACTTTCATTTTTATTTTTATTCAACTTCCATTTTTATTCAATTCTCTTTTCTATTAAAGTTCCTTTTTTATTTAATTTCAAAATAGGTCGTTAAGGTATAGTGGTTTCTTAAATGAACTTCCATTTTTAATTTTATGGAACTTCCATTTTTGTTTTTATTCCGCTTCCATTTTTATTCAAGTTATTTTTCTATTCAACTTCCTTTTTTATTTAATCTCCAAATAGATTGTTAAGGTACAGTGGTTTCTTGAATTAACTTCCATTTTTAATTTTCTGCAACTTCCATTTTTATTTTTAAGAAACTTCCATTTTTATTCAAGTTACTTTTCTATTCAACTTCCTTTTTTATTTAATTTCCAAATAGAACGTTAACGTATAGTGGTTTTTGGATTGAACTTCCATTTTTTATTTTATGCAACTGTCATTTTTATTTTTATTCAATTTCCATTTTTGTTGAATTTACTTTTCTATTAAACTTTCTTTTTTATTTAATTTCCAAATAGATCGTTAAGGTATAATGGTTTCTGGAATGTATTTCCATTTTTAATTTGCTGCAACTTCAATTTTTATTTTTATTTAACTTCCTTTTTCATTCAAGTTTCTTTTTCTACTCAACTTCCTTTTTTATTTAATTTCCAAATATATCGTTAATGTATAGTGGTTTCTTGAATTAATTTACATTTTTAATTTTCTGCAACTTCCATTTTTATTTTTATTTAACTTCCTTTTTTATTCAAGTTTCTTTTCTACTCAGCTTCCTTTTCCCTTTTTATTTAATTTCCAAATAGATCGTCAAGGTATAGTGGTTTCTGGATTGAACTTCCATTTTTATTTTTAATCAACTTCCATTTTTATTCAATTTACTTTTCTATTAAACTTTCTTTTTTATTTAATTTCCAAATAGATCGTTAATATATAGTGGTTTCTTGAATGAACTTCCAATTTTAATTTTCTGCAACTTCTATTTTTATTTCAATTCAACTTCTTTTCTATTCAACTTCCTTTTTTATTTAATTTCCAAATAGATCGTTAAGGTATAATGGCTTCAGGATTGAACTTACATTTTTAATTTTATGCAACTTTCATTTTTATTTTCATTCAACTTCCATTTTTATTCAATTTTCTTTTCTATTAAAGTTCCTTTTTTATTTAATTTCCAAATAGATCATTAAGGTATAGTGGTTTCTTTAATGAACTTCCATTTTTAATTTTATGGAACTTCCATTTTTATTTTTATTCACCTTCCGTTTTTATTCAAGTTATTTTTCTATTCAACTTCCTTTTTCATTTAATCTCAAAATAGATCGTTAAGGTATAGTGGTTTCTTGATTTAACTTCCATTTTTAATTTTCTGCAATTTCCATTTTTATTTTTAAGTAAATTCCATTTTTATTCAAGTTACTTTTCTATTCAACTTCCATTTTTTATTTAATTTCCAAATAGAACGTTAACGTATAGTGGTTTCTGGATTGAACTTCCATTTTTCATTTTATGCAACTGGCATTTTTATTTTTGTTCAATTTCCATTTTTGTTGAATTTACTTTTCTATTAAACTTCCTTTTTTATTTAATTTCCAAATAGATCGTTAAGGTATAGTGGTTTCTGGAATGTATTTCCATTTTTAATTTGCTGCAACTTCAATTTTTATTTTTATTTAACTTCCTTTTTCATTCAAGTTTATTTTCTACTCAACGTCCTTTTTTATTTAATTTCTAAATAGATCGTTAAGGCATAGTGGTTTCTGGATTGAACTTCCATTTTTAATTTTATGCAACTTTCATTTTTATTTTTATTCAATTTCCTTTTTTTTTTCAATTTACATTTCTATTAAACTTCCTTTTTTATTTAATTTTCAATTAGATCGTTAAGGTATAGTGGTTTCTTGAATGAACTTCCATTTTTAAATTTCCGCAACTTCCATTTTTATTGTTATTCGGCTTCCATTTTTATTCAAGTTATTTTTCGATTCCACTTCTTTTTTTATTTAATTTCCAAATAGATCGTTAAGGTATAGTGGTTTCTTGAATGAACTTCCATTTTTAATTTTCTGCAACTTCCATTTTTATTTTTATTTAACTTCCTTTTTCAATCAGTTTCTTTTCTACTCAACTTCCTTTTTTATTTAATTTCCAAATAGATCGTTAAGGTATAGTGGTTTCTTGAATGAATTTCCATTTTTAATTTTCTGCAACTTCCATTTTTATTTTTAAGTAACTTCCATTTTTATTCATGTTACTTTTCTATTCAACTTCCTTTTTGATTTAATTTCCAAATAGATCGTTAACGTATAGTGGTTTCTGGATTGAACTTCCATTTTTAATTTTACGCAACTTTCATTTTTATTTTTATTCAATTTCCATTTTTATTCAATTTACTTATCTATTAAACTTCCTTTTTTATTTAATTTCCAAATAGATCGTTAAGGTATTGTGCTTTCTTGAATGAATTTCCATTTTTAATTTTCTGCAACTTCCATTTTTATTTTTATCTAACTTTCTTTTTCATTCAAGTTTCTTTTCTACTCAACTTACTTTTTTATTTAATTTCCAAATAGGTCGTTAAGGTATGGTGGTTTCTGGATTGAATTTCCATTTTTAATTTTATGCAACTTTCATTTTTATTTTTATTCAATTTCCATTTTTATTCAATTTACTTCTCTATTAAACTTTCTTTATTATTAAATTTCCAAATTGAACGTTAAGGTATAGTGGTTTCTTGAATGAACATCCATTTTTAATTTTCTGCAACTTCCATTTTTATTTTTATTCAACTTTCATTTTTATTCAAGTTATTTTTCTATTCAACTTCCTTTTTTTATTTAATTTCCAAATAGATCGTTAAGGTATAGTGGTTTCTTGAATGAACTTCCATTTTTAATTTTCTGCAACTTCCATTTTTATTTTTATTTAACTTCGTTTTTCAATCAGTTTCTTTTCTACTCAACTTCCTTTTTTATTTAATTTCCAAATAGATCGTTAAGGTATAGTGGTTTGTAGATTGAACTTTCATTTTCAATTTTATGCAACATTCATTTTTATTTTTATTCAGCTTCCATTTTTATTCAAGTTATTTTTCTGTTCAACTTCCTTTTTTATTTAATTTCCAAGTAGATGGTTAAGTTATAGTGGTTTCTTGAATTAACTTCCATTTTTATTTTTATTTAACTTCCTTTTTTATTCAAGTTTCTTTTCTATTCAACTTCTTTTTTTATTTAATTTCCAAATAGATCGTTGAGGTATAGTGGTTTCTTTAATGAACTTCCATTTTTAGTTTTATGAAACTTCCAATTTTATTTTTATTCAGCTTCCATTTTTATTCAAGTTATTTTTCTATTCAATTTCCTTTTTTATTTAATTTCCAAATATATCGTTATGGTATAGTGGTTTCTTGAATTATCTTCCATTTTTAATTTTCTGCAACTTCCATTTTTATTTTTATTTAGCTTCCTTTTTTATTCAAGTTTCTTTTCAACTCAACTTCCTTTTTTATTTAATTTCCAAATGGATCGTCAAGGTATAGTGGTTTCTTTAATGAAATTCCATTTTTAATTTTATGGAACTTCCATTTTTATTCAAGTTATTTTTCTATTCAACTTCCTTTTTCATTTAATTTCCAAATAGATCGTTAAGGTATAATGGTTTATTGAATGAACTTCCATTTTTAATTTTCTGCAACTTCCATTTTTATTTTTATTTAACTTCCTTTTTTATTCAAGTTTCTTTTCTACTCAACTTCCTTTTTTATGTAATTTTCAAATAGATCGTTAAGGTATAGTGGTGTCACGACCCCAAACCGCCCCTAGTAGTTTGGTGCCGTGATGGCCAGTAATCCGAGATTACCGAAGGCCAACTTTCAAAAGTTTAACACAATCAGAGTATAATAAATGGGGCTCACAAACGCGGAAGCAATAAATCAAAAAGCAAGTGGTCCATAAGAGCAGTGCATAAGTTCAATGATATGGCATACATCTTTACAAAGCTTTACAATTTGAATACAGCAAAGTAAAATACGTATTACATCTTGATCAAAAGGCTTCTCGAGCCGACATATACAAAATACAGTGAATACAAGCCAAGAAGCATGATTTTCAAGATTCGCCGACGTAAAAGAAATAATATCGCCGACATGAATACAAAACAAGGCCGACCAAAAATCAAGGATCCAAAACAGTCTTTCAAAACACATCTAGGCGTCGCCTCCGTCCTGCTCATCACCTACATATATATAGAGAGGGGTGAGCTTGGATACTCAGTGAATGGTACAAGAAATAAAGGTTTTGCATGAATATAGCTGAAGTCTTTTCCAAACAAAATATCCCAAAACCATACGAATTTAGCCGAGGTCCTTACAGAACCAAAACACGTCAAAACTTTATCAAAACAAGGAATGAACCGTATTCATCTATCAAGTCTTACAAGTCTCAAGGGATGCTTACTGACATCGGCAAAACACATCAAAACCTTATCGAAACGAGGGATGAACCGTATTCATCTACCAAGTCTTACAAGTCTCAAGGGATGCTTACTGACATCGGCAAAACACATATCAAGTTCTCCGAACAAACAAACCCACGCGGTAAACCGTCAGTGGCAAAACAAAGACTGCACGATCCGTAATCGATTAGTCAAAAGTACTACGAAAGTTTATAGTCCTCCAGCACAAGGGACTTGTGTTACTTAAGCCCGTAGCTCTTTTTAACACGATGGTCTTGTATTACTTAGGCCCGTAGCCCGCTTTAACACGATAGTCTTCTCAAGAAAGGACTGTATCCTTTTATACTTAGTGCTGCGAAAGTTTAGAGTCCTCCAGCACAAGGGACTTTTATACTTGGTACTGCGAAAGTTTAGAGTCCTCCAGTACAAGGGACTTTTCAAGAATGACATCAAAACAAAGCTTATACTTGATACATCAAAACAGAGCTATTCATTCATGCTTAGCAAATACTTTCGACAAAACAAAGCAAGGCAAGATTTATCAAAACAGTATAACATAGCTTTATTAAAAGCACCACTCACCTAGTTCTTCAGGTGTAGGCTCAAAGCAAAAATCAAGGACCTACAATCACATGGCAATCATATTCTCAAGACAAGCTTTATATACATGCAAATGATCCCGGCATTCTCACCAGATCCAAGTCAAAAGCAAAGCAAAACATGCTGGGAGTTTAAACACTGCTCCCGTCTCATGAAGACACACTGGGTACCAACCAGGTCTTTGCCGAGGTCCCACATCTCCTTGCCGAGGTGTGGTCCCAATGGCCTGATTCAAAAACAAAGTCAGGAAGACCTGGGTTTCCCTTTGAAGAACATGATGAACATGATCATGAGGAAAAATGAATGCAAGATCACAACTTGTTACAAAAATCTGAGATTTCATGCCATGAGTTCAAAACATGGACCTGGGTACCTATACAAGAAGGTCATGCAAGAATAAACACGAAAACATGGTTTTGGTTCCAAACTTTAGGATCAAAACGAGACTTTTCTTCAAGAACACATGAATACTATTTTTCTCTTCCAAAACCAACTTTAAATCGATGCATGACATGCAAAACAAATCCGATCATGCAATGTAGCTAGATGATCAATGAGAACAACAAGAGTAGGTTAAGATTATAACCTCAAAACTCGAATCCTACGGTTCAAACCTCAAAGATCAAGCTTGGAAGACCTATTTTCACTCAAGAACTTTCTCCTCCTTCCTCTAGAGCTTCTCTCTCTAAAGGCAAAGATTTGAGACAAAATGATTTGTTTCTAGGTCTGCCGGCTGTCTTAACCCTCAGCTCGGACACGTGGCGCTATCGGGTTGGTTCAACTCAAAAGGTGATTGATTGAGAAGACAAGTGTAACGCCCTCAAAATAACAACATTAAACCCATCAAATAAAACATTCATTGACATGCGAAATATCCACATTCTTCTATTCATCAGAATTTCATTACAAAAATATTACATGTATATTCAAGCCGAGGGCTTAATGTGTAGATGAGTTAGCACTCTTTTGATGTAACCAAGTGTTAACTTGGAAAGCTGTAAGCCCGTAGGGCATTTTACTTTTGTTGTTAACATGTAATATTTTTGTAATGAAATTCTGATGAATAGAAGAATGTGGATATTTCGCATGTCAATGAATGTTTTATTTGATGGGTTTAATGTTGTTATTTTGAGGGCGTTACAACTTGGTATCAGAGCGTACCGGGTTTGAATACTTTGGGTACGTGGGAAGTGATTAGTATCACAATGGGTTTGTCTTGCTTGATAGAGACTTAGATGTAGTGTTATATGCCATGTGCTTAAGTGATAACATGCTTATGTGATTATGTGGGTATGGAATGTAGTTTCTAGGATGTTGATTGGATCCTTGGGTTTCTGGGAGTCTTGTTGGAAAGGCACTTAATCAATGCTGTTTCTAATCAGAACTCTAGTAACGCCTCGGGACTGTCATTATCCGGAAATGAAATTCGTAAGTGCTTATGTGTTTATGTGCTTACGTGGAGTGAATTACAGTTGTCCATGCATTAGGACGTGAGTGTTTAGTTTTGGCACATTTGTGAATGTGCTAACGTTCTGTATTACCTTTATTAGGATGTCAGGACGAGGAAGAGGTGCTAGGCGTGGTAGGCCTGCGAGGCAGGAAGTACCCTTACCGGATGATATTCCGGCAGTACATGAGGGAGTTGGTCAGGCCAATGTGGCCGAGCCAGTGGGTCAACAGGCTATGAGTGCCTTGGCACGAGAGATAGCAAGGGCTTTAGGTATTCTCAGAGCAGGGAATCAGGCAGCCGAGGCAGGGCCTTCCTTCTTGAAGAGGGAGTTCTTCCGGTCTAACCCGGATGAGTTTATTGGAGATCCAAAGGAGCCACTGAAGGCTGACGAGTGGTTAGAACAGATGAGTAAGACGTTCGAGATGCTTGGCATCGAGGACGGGGCACTGAAAGTGACCTTAGCATCCTTCCAGCTGAAGGGGGATGCGGGTCAGTGGTGGAAGTACGAGAAGGCTCGTGTTGGTGGTACATGGGAGGCGTTCGTAAATGCTTTCCAGGAGAGGTTTTTATCTGCAGTGGCTAGGGAGAAGCTGAGGGATCAGTTTAGCCGGCTTAATCAGCAGGGTGTGTCTATGGCAGAGTTCGAGGCCACTTTCACTAGTTTGTCCAGGTTTGCACCTGAGTTGGTGGCGTCCGAAGAACGCCGTTGCTATGAGTTTGAGCGGAAGTTGAGGCGGGGCCTCAAGCTGAGAGTTGGTGGGTCTTACGTCCGAGAGTATAGACATTTAGTGGATACTGCAACTCATATGGAGCTCATGATACAGGAGGAGGATGAGGGGCAGAGAGGCTCCAAGAGGAGCCAGGATGGTCAGGGTGATGGCAGGAGACAGAGGGGTTATAACCCTCAGCAGCCTCAGGGTGCAGTTTCTAGATTGACCTTCCCAGTGCCGAGTGCAGGCTCGGGGAGAGGCAATCAGGGGGAGTTTGCTTGTTACAAGTGTGGCCAGCTGGGTCACAAGGTTTCAGTTTGCCCGCAGAAGGATGGGGGTCAGAGAGCTGCTTCTTCTTCAGCTAGACCGCAGAGTCAGAGTTTGGGCAGGGGGTAGCCCTTGTCTTGTTATCGGTGTGGACAGCCTGGGCACCTGAAGAGGTTTTGCCCATAGTTGAGTGCCACTTCAGGAGCGTCTGGTTCTAGACAGACGCAGGGATTTCAGCCAGCTCAGTCTGTACAGGCCTCGAGGGCCAATCCGGGGGCTTCGACGTCCCAGTCAATGCAGCAGTCGTATGCTCCTAGAGGTGAGCAGGTAGATCAGGGGCCTACAGGGCGCGTGTATGCTGTTACCGCGCAGGATTTAGTACCGGCTCCATCGGTAGTGAGAGGTACTTTTCTGTTTTGCAACTCGGTTGCTAGCGTGTTGATTGACACGGGTGCATCTCATTCATTTGTATCTGCTGCATTTGCATCTGTTTTGGAATTGGGGTTAGCACAGTTAGCATCTCCTATTTGTGTAGTGTCACCTCTTGGTGGTGAGTTGATCCTGAAATAGGGTGTTAGAGGTTGTGATATAGAGGTCGCCGACTATAGGCTTCCTTTTCCATTTGTGGTCATGTCCATGAAGGGCTTTGATGTTATTTTGGGTATGGACTGGCTATCGTCATACCGGGCTATTATCGATTGCTATCGCCAGAGGGTCACGTTATGTACCTTGAGCGGGGAGTGGTTCCATTTCTTGGGAGACCGGGTTGGTAGTGTTTTGCCACCGGGGTATGATTCGCGAGGGCGAGGTGAGCTTAGTGGTCTACTTGCTAGCTTCGAGAGTGGTGAGTGTGATGAAACCCATGTTGTATTGCCGAGGGTGGTTTGTGAGTATTCGGATGTCTTTCCCGAAGACCTTGTTAGTTTGCCACCTCACCGAGAGATAGAGTTCTATATTGATTTAGTGCCCGGCACGGTGCCGATTTCTATGGCACCTTATCGTTTTGCTCTAGCAGAGTTGGTTGAGTTGAAAGTTCAGCTCCAGGAATTGTTAAATAAGGGCTTTGTTCGCCCTAGTGTTTCGCCGTGGGGAGCGCCGGCCCTCTTTGCTAAAAAGAAAGATGGTGCCTTGAGGTTATGTATTGACTACTGAAAGTTGAATCGGGCTACGGTTAAGAATAAGTTATGCCCCGTATAGATGATTTGTTTGACCAGTTGAAGGGTTCCCGTTGTTTCTCTAAGATAGACTTGAGATCGGGTTACCACCAGTTGAGGGTCAGGGAGGAGGATGTTCCTAAGACGGCATTCCGTACGCGGTATGGCCATTACGAGTTTCTGGTGATGCCATTCGGGCTTACCAATGCACCGGCAGTCTTTATGGACTTGATGAACCGGATCTTCCGGGAATTCTTGGATCGATTTGTAGTCGTTTTCGTGGACGACATTCTTGTCTATTCGCCTTCAGAGGAGGAGCACGAGGCACACTTGAGAGTGGTGCTTGAGTTACTTAGAGCCCATAGGCTATATGCCAAGTTTGGGAAGTGTGAGTTCTGGCTAGAAGAAGTTAAGTTCTTAGGCCATGTGGTATCCGGGAAAGGGGTGTCCGTTGATACATCCAAGACTGAGGCAGTGCAAGATTGGGCACAGCCTAAGAGTGTATTCGAAATCCGCAGTTTTCTGGGATTAGCTGGGTATTACCGTCAGTTTGTGAAAGATTTCTCCAGGCTAGCTTCGCCTTTGACTAAATTGACACGGAAAGGGGTCAAGTTTGTGTGGAATGAGACTTGTGAAAAGTCGTTCCAAGAGTTGAAAGTTAGATTGACCACCGCTCCGGTGTTGATTATTCCGGAGAGAGGGTTGGGTTATGCAGTTTATTGTGATGCCTCACGAGAGGGTTTGGGTTGTGTGTTGATGCAAGAGGGGAGCGTGGTAGCTTATGGCTCACGTCAGTTGAAAATTCACGAGAAGAATTACCCTACTCACGACCTAGAGTTAGCAGCAGTGATCTTTGCCTTGAAAATCTGGAGGCACTACCTTTATGGTGAGAGGTTCGAGGTGTTCTCGGACCACAAGAGTCTGAAGTATCTGTTTACACAGAGGGACTTGAATTTGAGGCAGAGGAGATGGATGGAGTTCATTGAGGACTACGACTTTGAGTTACACTATCACCCGGGAAAGGCCAATGTTGTGGCCGATGCCCTTAGTAGGAAATCTATTAGTGTTGTAGCTTGTATTCCCATCCGAGAATGGGACATGTTGGGAGCACTTGGCGAGTTTGATTTGCTACTGGGCGAATCTGTTGAGGCTGCAGCCTTGTTCTCCGTTGTCGCGCAGCCTAAACTTGTGACTAGAGTGTTAGAGGCACAGAGAAGTGACCTTGAGGTAGAGTCCTTCCGAGAGAGGATCTCCAGTGGGAAGGTTGAGAAGGGTTTGACGGTGTATCCCGACCTGAGTGTGAGATACCGAGACCGTTTGTTTGTGCTGGAGTCTTGCCGAGAGGAGGTACTCCGAGAGTTTCACCATTCACGCCTTGCGGTGCATCCGAGAGGCACTAAGATGTATCGGGATTTGGGTCGCCAGTTTTGGTGGCGGGGTATGAAGCTTGATGTGGCTGTTTTCGTATCGAAGTGCCTTACTTGCCAGCAAGTGAAGGCCGAGCAACAGAGGCCAGCGGGTTTGTTGCAACCCCTGCCTATTGTCGAGTGGAAGTGGGAGCATGTCACTATGGACTTCGTTGTAGGTCTCCCGAGGACTCAGCGGGGTAGTGATGCTATTTGGGTGGTTGTAGACCGGTTGACTAAGTCAGCGCACTTCATTCCTATGCGCGTGAGAGATTCGGTAGGTCATCTTGCCGACTTGTATATTCGGGACATAGTGAGATTGCACGGGGTCCCAGTGACGATCGTCTCAGATAGAGATCCTCGTTTTACTGCTAGGTTATGGCAGAGCTTGCAGAATGCCTTGGGCACTAAGTTGACCTTTAGTACGGCTTACCATCCGCAGACTGACGGGCAGTCCGAGCGTACTATTCAGATCCTCGAGGATATGCTTCGGGGTTGTGTCCTGGACTTCAGTGGGACGTGGGAGAGGCACTTACCATTGGTAGAGTTTGCCTACAACAACAGTTTTTAGTCTAGTATCGGTATGGCACCGTTTGAGACCTTGTATGGCCGACCGTGTAGATCTCCAGTGTGTTGGGCCGAGGTGGGTGACGCACCTTTGTTGGGTCCAGAGTTGGTTAGGGAGACGACGGAGAAAGTTGAGCTTATCCGTAGGAGGCTTGTTACAGCCCAGAGTCGTCAGAAATCTTATGCTGACCGTAGGAGGAGGCCTTTGGCGTTTGAGGTAGGTGATCATGTCTTTCTAAAGATATCACCTAGGCGAGGTTTGATGAGGTTTGGGAAGAGTGGGAAGTTATCCCCTCGGTTTATTGGTCCTTTTGAGATCCTTGAGAGGATTGGCGAGGTTGCTTATCGGTTAGCCTTACCGCCGCAGTTGTCCGGAGTTCATGACGTGTTTCATGTGAGTATGCTTCGGAAGTATGAGCCAGATCCATCACATGTATTGGATTGGACCGATTTAGAGGTAGATGAGGATGCCTCGTATGAGGAGAGACCGGTTCGGGTCTTAGATAGGCGGGATCAGGTCCTGCATGGCAAGACCATTCCTTTGGTGAAAGTCTTGTGGAAACATCACGGAGTGGAGGAGGCCACTTGGGAACGTGAGTTGGAAGTCCGTGAGAAATATCCGGACTTGTTTATTGATATGTAATCTTGTATTTAGATTTTGAACCATTGTTGGACTTGAGAGCTTTTATATATGTCTTAAGTTGCGAAACATTGAAAATGTTTTGGTTTATTGAAAATATGTTTTGGAACTTGCCTCATATGGAAGTTGAATGTAACATTATATATGTTGAATATATTGTTGAAATTAGAAAGGAAATGCATAATGTTGATGCATGTTGAAAGTACATATGTTGTTTACATATTGTGAAATGCCTCTTGCTAAAGGGATGGGATGACCGGTAATGGGTCGAATTGTTGAATGTTAAAATGTAACATTGTTTAAAATGGAGGAAAACCAGTTTTTGAAAACTTGTGCTTAATTTCGGGGACAAAATTCTTTAAGGGGGGAGGTTATAGCGATCCCGGATTTACCCTTGTTGTACAGTGATCCGGACATGTGTCCGTGGATGTTGGTAGTTGATTATTATCTTGTTTACATCCTTTTTACTTCATATTTGGGTTATAGGATGTGTGGGCAGGTTTGTTACAGGTTGGTTGAGTTTAGAAACCAAAACTAGTTGCCCAGATTTTGACCTGTCCGCTCGAGCGGGGGTTTTGGCGCTTGTAGACGCGCCCGTGGGCCTCATGCTACAGTTCGGACCCAATTTTTGTCACGGTTCTTAATCTGAACCAAAGAGTCCAAATCTGGCAAATCGTTTTGAGAAACAGATTGTTTGAAAAGAAGTGCCAAACATGGACTGCTTTGCCAGATACAGAGTCGCCACCTAAATATTTTAAAATGGGGGAATTTAGGAAACCCTGACTCGGTGCCGAAGGCCACGTGTCCGTCATCACCAAAGTTGCCTCGGCTCGGGAACTTGGGTACGATCGGGGAAGGTCAGCTATGATCACCCCCTCTCGCCCGGTCTGAAGACCGGCCTCTACTAACCATGATATCCGTTTTTGAAAACGTTATGTGTTCTTAAACCGGCTATTAGTCTAGAATTACTATGTTATGCGCACAGCAAACAAATATAGACCAAATCGCCTAAATTGGAACAAAACATTTCATGCTTGTTTTGAAAATGGTTTGCTACTCGCAAGTAGGCTAAAATGCAGGTTTTGCCACCCTCGAGTGGGCTTTTAGAAAAGATGGTTTTGCCACTATCTAGTGGGCTTAAAACTCACAGTTTTAATGCGTCATCCCAATTTGGGTAATTTAACCTCCATCCACAGGCATTCAAGCAGTTATATCACATAAGCAGCTAGCCTCATGGTAATCATGCTGTTATGGCAACACTCACACGCATGCGGTATGCTAAAGCATAAATACTTACTGAGTACTCCGAGCCAAAACAAAACACTAGTTAATAATCATATGCATGATCCTAGTTCATGTTAAGATGCCTACAACACATGCAAGATACAACTAAGATAGGCTCGGCTAATCTACAATGACATGTGAAATGCTACAACTAACACGTATTCAATTTGGAATTGAAAATACAATGCAGTTAGTATGATGCGCCGAGCCCGGTGCATGCAAAACAGATGAATGAATGCAAACATGCTATCATACTGTATGCTAATTGAAACATGCCCTAATCTAACCATCATAAGCTGGTAAATAAAAGGGAGAAAGACGTGGGGTTGGAAAACATGCATCACACACACGCACACTTATTACACAATTGCCCTCACTCGGAGGGTCCGAATAAATATTACAGTCCGAATAATAAACACATTAATTATTACAGAATTTCTAATTAATTAACAGAATGAATGCAAAAGGAAAGGTGGCCACAGCCCCTGCCTCGGGATGCGCGAATGATGCATGCTCGAACCCGTCTCACCCGGAAAGTCCGTACCATACCACTGCTGCCTCTGTTTACACTGCCCTGCTTCTCTGAAAATTGCCAAAGGTCTGGGATAGGTCCCCTGAACACTGTTGAACACCATCGGCTGAAGGAAATGTCCACCGGCCATTGAAAATATCCATCGGCTGCTGATGAAGCTACCGGCCCAGAAAGGATTGCCGGTCGGCACTGAATACTGCCGGTCGGCAGAAAGTTCCTGCAGAATCTGGTTTTTGACAGCAACAAGAACAGACAGTGTATGGCATGGAATTTCAAGCAAGTTTATGCATGGCCACTCTCCCAATCATGTAATGGACTCAAGGGAGTATGCCCCTCGACCCTCGGGTCATCAATTACGCATGATGGCCTAAGAGGCCAAGTTTTGCAATTCAATGTAAAAATGCAATGCACACAAAGCATACAAGAGACCCAACCTCAATCATGGTTGGTCAAGAGGCGAGGCAATGCACAACAATGCACATGCGACCTAAGCATGCAAGCAAACATACAAACATGCAATATAACTAAATGACACACACAATGCTAACAACATAACATGCACAACGCATTGAAACATGGCATACACAATGCAAAATGGACTTACACCAATATGAGTGGACCTCAGCCACACCCACATCAGTGGCCATAAGATGAAAATGAGACAACTCAAAGTGCATGCACGCGTGCACGCAAATCGAGGACCGAACCTACGGCACGGAATGCCACTCTAACAAGACATGGAAAAAACATGAAATATGGCATATGATCATGCAATTTTCAGAGGCAAAATGAGATGCAAAACAGCCCCGAATCATGGCAAAATGATACCCGATGCATAGAACGAGTCCCGAAACATGAATTTTGGTGCATGAAATGGCCTATAGCTATGCAATGCATGCATAATTTGAACATGAAGTATGAAGACAGAAGCTAGGCAGCCCCAAAAAAAGCATGTTTACAATTTAAAGCATGGCCAAACAGGGAACACAAATGAGGCTAGATTAGCATACAAAAATGGCCCCGAAAGCAAGCTAATGAAGCAAGTCACAGCTGCTGAACAACTGATGGTCCTTCAACAATGTTGAAGAGGGACCCAAAATATGATCTTTTACAGTTCTGAAAAGAGCCCAAAAACAGACACAGGTATGGCTAAGCTCTCATGCAAGAAATGAGCCAAAAGATGGACAAAGAAGCAAGTAAAGGTTGCTGGCCTCAAACACAAAGGGGCCCTCCAACAATGTTGAAGAGGGGCCCAAAATATTACACTTTACAGTTGATGGCCGGACCCAAAACAGTATGCATACAAGCCAAAAATACTATGCAAAATATGGCCAAAAAGAGAGATATAACACCAAGTATAAAAATGATGCCTCAAACAGTGAAAGAACCTCAATAAAACATGAAGAGGGGGTCAAAATAAGACTGTTTTCAGTTCTGAAAAGAGCCCAAAAACAGAAGCATCCGAGGCTAACAAATCATGCAAAAATGGGGACCAAAGAGGGGTATAATGACAAGTGGCACATGGAGGTCCCAAACAGTGATGAGCCCTTCTTCAATGTTGAAGAAGGGCTCAAAATAAGACTATCTATAGTTTAAATCATGCTCCAAAATAGATCACACATAGGCCAAAAATACTATGCAAGATTATGGCATACAAAGGGGTAATGAAGCAAGTGCAAGATGGGGGTCGCAAACAGGGTAAGACCCTTAATGAAACAGAAAAATGAGCTCAAAAAAATGATATTTCCAGTTATGGTCGGAGCTCAAAAAAGCAAACAAAATGGACTAAGAAAACTTGCAAAAATGAGCTAGAAAGAGGGAGAAACCAACTCACCCTTGAAGACCAAACTTTTGGCAACTCTTGGCTTGAGAAAAGGTGCCTCCAAAGCTCTGAGGAGGCCCTCCAAGCTGCTGGAATGGAGTAGTGGTGTGGTGCTATAGGGTGTAGTGCAAATGGAGCAAGGATTTTAGGGTTTGGAGGCTTGGATGAGATAGATATATGGAGGATTGTATGCAATGCTCCAGCTGGTTTTTTTTCTAACCTAGTATAAGGAAGAGGAGAGATTCCTTTATAGAGCCAAGAGACTAAAGCTTCTCTTAGAAGCTTCAAACCAAGAGCAAAGATCCTCCATACACGTGTATGGAGGATCCAGTCTGTGCCCTCCAACTGGCACAGCTGGCATCCACTCAATCTGTAGAATGCTCCGGAAGGTTGTCGGCCAGGAAAAATGGTCGGTCGGCTAAAATAAATGGCCAGTCGGCACAATAAATTGCCGGTCGGATAAATAGAGTGCCGATGGGTGGCCGATGAGGTTAAAAAGTACCAGTGGATGTCCAGATTGAAGCCCCGGAAGTTAGCTTTCCAATGGCGCAAACCTTGCGTTAAAATTCCTCCTGTGGAAAAAGTTATTCCCATTTTGGTGAAGCCGCGCAGATTCGATCCAACCGGGATTATGCCCAACTTCAGCTGATCATATCTCCCCCACCCGGACTTGGCTTTAAGAGATTCTTGAGTGAAAAATGAAGCCCCGGAAGTAAGATTTCCGACGGTGGTGACCCCATAGCTAAACTCCAAGTGTACAGACAGATAAACCCGATTCAGCGAGGGCTGCTCGACTCGCTTCTACCCGGATTCATGCCTCCCAAACTAGTTTTCTCCTCTCCTTTCCTCTCTTCTTCAACTCCAAACCCCTAAACAAAGTGTTTTGAAAGATTTTTCAAAGATTTCATCTCTCTTTCATTCATTTCCACTTCGTCCATGCTCGGTTTACCGAAAAGCGCAATGTTTGACAAAATGCGAGCCTCGGAACATCGCAGAAACTTTATTTCAAGAATGTTTTGAAAGAGAGGGTTTTAAGGTCTAAAAACCATTCAAAATAGTTTTGATCCAAAAGGGGTGTGAAGTTGGGATTTGGCTCTCTCCTTACCGAAGAGATTGAACCTTTGCCCTGCACACCTTTCTCCACCAAGTAAAACATCAGTAACGCCCAAGTCTTATGGGCTGTCAAAAATAGGGTGTCTACAGTTGCCCCTCTTTGACAGAACTCAGAAGTCATAAGAATGACGGGAGTGAATGTCAAAGCCCAGAGACGACCTATTTTTGACAAGGCCGAAGACTTGGACAAACAAACAAAATACAAATGAATGAATGGTTGTGCCCGCAGGCTGCCTACGTATCCCTTTGCAAGGAATCAAACCAGCGTAGTTCAGGGGCAGGATGCAAATGATATGAAAGAAGACTTTGACAATTGGACTTATACGCTACGCGAAGCCGGTTTGTATTCAAAATGATGCAATGTACTAACAAGTACAAGTGAGGTACGCAAGATAGCGCGATAGGATGCATGCAAAATGCAAGTAAGGTGCACAAAACAGTGCGATGCGCAAGAAAGCGCGAGTGATTTGAAATGCACAAGAAAGTGCGATTGAGGTGCGTAAAATAGCGCGAAATGTAAACTGCACAAAACAGTGCGATGCGCAAAATAGCACGAATGTAAACTGCACAAAACAGTGCAATGCGCAAAATAGCGCGAATGATAAACTGCACAAAACAGTGCGATGCGCAAAATAGCGCGAATGATAAACTGCACAAAATAGTGCAATGCGCAAAATAACGCGAATGTAGCTGCACAAAACAGTGCGATACGCAATAAACTGACAAATGCTACAGCATTTTCTATGCAAGATGAGAGAGAGCATGTAATGAAATGCACAAGATAGTGCGATGCGCAAGAGAGCGCGAGTGATAAACTGCACAAAATAGTGCGATGCGCAAGAAAGCGCGAGTGATTTGAAATACACAAGACAGTGCGATACGCTAAACAACGCGATTGATTTTGAAATGCACAAGACAGTGCGATACGCTAAACAGCGCGATTGATTTTGAAATGCACAAGACAGTGCGAGACGCTAAACAGCACGATTGATATGTAATGCACAAAATAGTGCGGTACGCTAAACAACGCGATTGATTAAACTGCACAAAATAGTGCGATGCGCAAGAAAGCGCGAGTGATTTGAAATGCACAAGATAGTGCGATACGCTAAACAGCGCAATTGATATGCAATGCACAAAATGGTGCGATACGCTAAACAGCGCGATTGATTTGAAATGCACAAGACAGTGCGATACGCTAAACAGCGCGATTGATATGCAATGCACAAAATAGTGCGAGTGAGATACAACCACAAGATGCACAAGACAGTACTAGTGAGATACAAAGTGTAAGTGCACAAGATAGTGCGAGTGAATGCATGTTCTATGCAAATGAGGTGCATTTTCTATGCAAGTATGGAAGAGTGCATTTTCTATGCAAAAGATACGAGCGTTTTCTATGCAAGAAACAGGAGCATATTCTATGCAATATTGAAAGCAAATTCTATGCAGAATCGAAAGTAAGCATATCCTATGCATGAATCATAATGATGCGCGACACGCATGTCACAGAAGTGTATATGAAAGTGCACATTGTATACAATGGAAGGGCATCAAACATGTACTCTGGTGCCTCCGATTTACCTTTCGGAGGACTTTGTAACACACTCAGCTCAAAAAGGGCACACCCTGTTTATGTTGGCAAGAGATAACATCTGCTGCTGCTTTAATTGCCATTCTGACTTGAAACAGGCTTACACTTGGGGTCGAGATACACTCATACTCCAGAGAAATGGCGAGGTCAGGGAAGGTGCACCTGAAATGCAGTCTCGGATCTTGCCAAAGCTGGAACACCCTAAGATGCTCCAAATTTTCCTTTTTTCTTTTGCTTTGCAGTCTGGAACCTACATAGCTTCAGATAGGTCCTCGTTCTACTGTTCTCACATGACCTGGGTTGAACCTTGCGGTTTATGAAAGAAAGAATCTTGTTTTGCATAAATGTGCAGAATGGCATAGCACTCTGAGCACAAGATGATTTTTTTGGAAATTGAGAAATGAGTTCTTTAACCGGGTATTGAGCCGACGACTGGCCATAGCCAAAACAACTCGACAAGGGAAAAACAAAGGTAAACAACCTAAACACATCGAGTAATACTCGAAGCGACTCAAAACAAGAATCGAGACAGACAAAATAAAATACAAGACTCAAATGTGCACATGGAGCCTGTTTCCCCAGGTATTGTTTCCCACCCTTTCTCATTTGTGATTCTCACATCGCTCGGCCCTCAGGCTCTGTTTTTCTGAAAAAGCCCTTTTCCTCACTTTTTCTCTCAACGCACATCTCTCTATTCTTTAATCTCTCATTTTTCATCCCTCCCCAGGGTGGTTGTTGAATAAACAGGAAGTTGCGGGTTCTTGCCCCAAGCATTCTGCTAGATTCTCTTCTTCTGCTCACAATAGTGAACTTTCTCCCACAGAGGGGTTGCGATGCGGCTGGATGTGCAGCAGATCTGCAATCGACATTGGTTGACGATGCTCTTACTGGGGAGTTTGGACGTGATTAGATCTGTCCAAACAAAGGAGTGGAATATCTTGATCCGTTCCCGTTCGTGCTTCGCACTTGGCTTGATACCTCATTGCGTGGAGGATGTGAGAGCCTCCTGCCCTTTTGCGGTCAGCTTCAGAGGTGCCCTTTGCTGGTAGGTAGAGTGCCCTTTCTGGCAGATGCATTGACAACGGGAGAAAGACAGGAAGCCTGACCCAACTGTGTCCCTAGTTCATTATTTTGACCATTTTTTGTTTTTGCTTTCTACTGAAACAATTTTGACCAATATGAGAGTCAGATTAACATACTTGTTCAATTTTTGATTTGAAAATCATGCAAGTTAGGTTATGAGCACTGAAAATTTTCCCTTTTTAGGTCCAAGAAATGGTCCAGTTTTGGAAAAGATGGAATAATTTTCGAGAGATCAGTCAACCTCAATAAAAATTCTCAAAAGCTATTTTTGCAAACGGTCAATGCTCAACAAGCACGGAACCTACTCTTGAGATGCGCAACTTCAGATCTGAAGGAAAATTGCCCCTTGCTTGAAAAGAGCTGCACGGCAACGGAAAGTTACCCCTTGTTTGAATGGCACTGCGGCACACTGTATGGCAACGGAAAGTTGCCCCTTGTTTGGATAGCATCACAGCGCATTGCAATCAGTCCTCAGAGTGACGATGACAACCGAACTCTCGGATATAGAGAAGGCAAAGATGATCAAAACCATTACATGGACATAGTTGATTTTGAAGTGTTTTACGGTTGGACTTCGGAATGAAGTTGCCTACGTATCCCAAAGATGGGAATCAAGCCTTACGTAGTTCGGGGTTAAGGTACACTCGGGTATTTAACCTCTCCTTTTTATGCTCTAACTTTTGCCAAGGCCACCCTTTGCGGGTTTTCAACCTTGCGAGCTATATTCTTTAATTCTTTTTCATTTCTTTTCTTCTTTTTTTCTTTTTCATCTCTTTTTTTTCTTTTCTTTTCTTTTTTCTTTCTTTTCCTTTTTTTCTTGCTCTAACTTTTGCCTGGGTCGCCCTTCCGGGTTTTCAACCCAGCGAGCCTCTCAAGGGTAAAAGTGTAGCTTTGTCCATGTCAAATGGTTCTGAGATCTCGAATCCGTCTGAATCCAGGAGAGTGACTGTTGTTCGCTTGACAATGCAGGAGTCCATCCCATGGGGACTGGATTTGCCCCTAGTGTTGTGGATAGGAACTCAGTAGTTCTTCAGCAATACTTTCTTCTTTCCTCCCTCTGGGATTTGGCATTCTTGCCGATCTTCATTGATTTGTGGAATGATCCATCTTCGGCTCTTCGAGCACAATCTGGCATCTTTTGCCCCTAGTTCGAGGGGTGCTTCTGATCTAGTTTTGCAAGCTTCTTTTGATGACATCTAATCTTCTTGATCTGACTTCCCTGCCCCTAATTCATGGGCTGCTTCAAATCAGGCCACACAGGCCTCACATTGTGGTTGATCGTTGAACCTTCTGAATCCAAGTTCAAGGTTTGAAAATGAGGGGTTGAGTCTCGAGGCTGAGAGCGATCCTAGGCTGCACAATCTCAAGAGCGATTCCACACAAGTCTTCGCAGGATCGCGCAAAACACATTTTTTTTTTAAATCTTTTAAGAGAGCGACTAGTCGCTCGCGCTGAAGACAGTGTGAGACCAATCTGGATCAAGCCAGGATCCTTCTCAATACTCACATTAACAAGTATGATCTCAATCATTAAAGGCTTAGCATGCCTCTCTTTCTCTCAAATGATCAAATTTTTGCAAAAACCCGAGAAATTCCTTCCTCTTCGTTTTCATCACAATGTTCAAAAAAACAGCTTCGAAAAATTTAGGTCAACGCAATGACTTAAAAGCACAGAGAAGCAGGTGAAATGCACTGTCGTTCCATTCGACTTTCTGGTACAACTGACACAAGGCAGAAGTAAGCACAAAAGCATGAAAAACCACTGCTGTTTCATTCATAACTGTTGGTGTAACTGGCTCCATGGCAGAAACAGACTTAAAAGAAAACGAAAAGACAAACACAAAACAAAATAGTGATGCCCGAGGTAACACCCCCGGAATCACCTGACTCTAACAAAACAGGACTGACTCGATACAACAAGACAGACTTGACCGACTTAGTACAAAAAGACTGACCATATACAAAACAAAAAAACTGACCCAATACCCAAGTCAGAAAGTACAAAAACTGGTGTTCGCACATTGCTCAAAACTGTGCGTGTCAAACGCCACATCTGAAGTAAATTGAGCGCCGCCCGCAGGTGGTTCATCCCCCGATCGCACCGCATTATCCCCTAGGTTCACTGATCCAATGACGATAGACTTTGTTGAGTTGGTGCGACGATGACCTTATTGTCAATCAGATCTTGTATTTCGTGGCGAAGACGGAAACAACCATCAGTGACATGGCCGACTTGCTGATGAAAGGCACAGTACTTGGTCGGATCATGAGAGGAAGGAAGTCTATCTGGCAGTGGTCTCGGCTCCAGGGGTTTCAGATCCCCCTCTCTAATCAGGACCCTCAAGGCCGCTGATAAAGACATGTACAGTGGTGCAAACACCCTCTGGCCTCGAGGTGGGTATTTTGAGGTTTGTGGAGTTTTGCTGGATGCACCAGCAAAGGGATTGGTAGGCGCTGACTGGGTTTGTTGATCTCTTCCGAGCAAGGGTTTAGAGCTGAAAGGAACATTCCTGGTACAGCGGCCCTTCTCCCAGATTGCCCCTTGATTCAGACTGCTCTTATTCTGAGTGGCGAAAGTGTCATCTACAATTTTTGCAACAACTGCGAGTACTTGCTGTTTGTTCAGCCCTTCGGCTTTCAAAGCCTCAATATCCCACTGAAGGTGTTCATGGGGACCAATGCCTGCCCCTACCTTGTTCTTACCACTTGCCTCCACTTTGCCAAGGGATTGGCCTTCTTCAAATGCAGCCCGTCCTGAGGAGCCTTTTGACACGAACTCCCTGGTATGTGATGTGGTCGATGATGGGGCCAAAACCCCAAAGGCCAGATCTGCCACAGTTCTCTGAAGGTCTTCAATCATTTTCATCAGCTCGAAAGAAGTGGGTTCGTGGGTTTGAGATGATTGGTGTTCAGATGCACCCATCATGCATAAGTCCAGGCTCTCCGGGATAAACACATTAGGCCTGGGTAGATGGACTGGGGTGATGTACATGCTGGGGTCATAAGGGACAGCCAGTGTGTGGATTAGATTGAGATGTGGCTAATGTACTTGGTCATTGGGGCCTGAAGGTGGAGCTATCGTCCGATTGTCGATGAGATTTTGGACCTCATGACGAAGGCGGTAGCAACGGTCTGTGCCATGACCGCGCTGCTGATGGTACATACAGTACTTGGAGGGATTATGTCTGGCTGAAAGTGGGTCAGGCAGAGGTTGAGGATCGAGGGGTTTGAGATGCCCTCTTTCCATCAAGGCTTTTAGTGCGCTAGTCAGGCTCATATAGAGGGGAGTGAAAGTTCTGCCCTGAGCTCGGGCTGGGCCGGCTGTTTGCAGGCTTGGTTTGGCAAAAGGGTTGGCTGTGGCGACTGCATTGATCTCGGTGGATTTGGGAATGATGCTACTACCAGCATTGGTACTCCCTGCAATCGCCCTCCTTTTCGGTTCACTTGTTCTGGGAATGATCCCGCTGTTGAACGTATTCTCGACCTGAACCCCCAGTTCATGCAAACTTTTGAAAGTGAATAGTGGAGCGACTATAAACTTTTGCAACATATCGTGCTCGAGGTTTTGCACCATCATCTGCACTTGATCCCTCTCAGAAGGGCGATCTATCGTCTGTGCTGCCTTTGCCCTCCACCTCGCAACAAATTCCACAAAAGGCTCTGTTGGGTTCTGGCGGGTCGTTTCGAGCTCTTGCATGGTCATTTCAACTTGGGTATTGTAGGAATACTAATCAACAAAGGCCTCAGCCAATTCTTCCCAGTCTTGCTTCACTTTATCTTCCAACTTAGCGTACCAAGTGGCTGCTACACCCGACAGGGCTCTTCCATACAGAGAGAGTTTCTGTGGCTTAGTCAGACCCATCGGCTTCAGGACATCCAAGAAAAGTCGGATATGTACCATTGGATCTCCAGACCCGTCGAAGTGATCAATATATGGCATTTTGAATCGGTCTGGGAGCCGTACGACAGACTCAGTGTGCCCATCCTCAATGTTGGGAATGGAGTTAAGGCCTTGCGCCTTTCTGAATTGCTTCTCAAGGTTCACAATTTTCACTGTAGTCGGATTGAGCTCATTAACATCAAGGGAATAAAGCCTCTCATTAGGCTGCATCAGGGGTCTGAGCACCTGAGCTTGAGTCAACCTTTCTCAAGGATTCGGACACTGCAAATCTTCAACTGGCGGAAGTGGGTCAAAGTTTGGCTGGGGTCCCAAAGCTGGATGTGAGGCAGATGCCCCAGATGGACGTTGCATTTCAATATTGGTCTCAGCTTGCATGGCAGTTCCCTGATTTAATGCTGCTATCACGGCCACAAATTCTTCCGAACCCTGGGCCATCATGGTCTGCTGAGTCTGAACAAAGGTTATGTGACTGGCGACTGACGAATCAGATGAACCGGTAAGCCCTGACTGGCCTTTCTTTGCCTTGCCTCAGTGAAAGAACACTGGTTGCCCTCGAATTGAATTTCTGACCTAACAAAGTCTATCAACACTAGTCCAATGTACCCCGGGGATATCGGAGCCTTCTGAAGCTATAGTTGGACGCTCGAGCGTGGTATTGGCCGCTCGAGCAAGATTGTGGGAGTGCCGCTCGAGCGGGGAGTTGGAAGCTCGAGCGGAGACCTGGTTCTGTAAAAGTTCTGGGAGTGTGTATCCGCCGCTCGAGCGGGATTGTTGACGCTCGAACGGGAGTTTGTGAGTGACGCTCGAGCGGGGTGTTTGACGCTCGAGCGGGAGTCTGTGAGTGACGCTCGAGCGGGGTGTTTGACGCTCGAACGGAGCGACTGGGTTTAAGTTCCGAGTTTTGACTTTTCAAATCACTTTTTCACTTTCTCTTCTCTCTCCTACTTTTCCAAAAACACCATTGTTGAGCCTCTCACTCTAGAACTCTACCTTCTCTCTAGGTTTTGATCTAGTAGGAGTGATTTGCTCATCTTTGGCCTTTACAAAAAAGTTGTTGATCGTCGAGGGCTACATTTTAATCTAAAAATTTCGGGATTTGGAGCACGTTGGGTTTTGTCATCTTCTCCCTTGGGGCTCCGAATTTGAGGTAGGAATATCCTACTCCTCTCTATGGATTTTGTCTTTAAATTTTAGTATTTTGAGATGTTGGGGTTGGTTTGGTAATTTTGTGAAAGTTTGGGGCTTTTGTGTTATTTTACAAAAGTTGGGGTTTTATTTATAATAAACCTAGATGCATGTTTGGCATACAGAAATGGAATGAATGTTGAATCATTGATGAAAATAGGACCTAAGGGTTGAAATGTTAATTATGGAAGTTGACCTATTTACATTGTTTGATTAATTGGGATAATTAATTGTGAGAAATGAGGAAATGAATTGGAATTGTTGAGATTGGGAATGTATGGGGTTAAAGGGTGTAGTTGAATTATTTATCACTCACCGAATTGAAATGTTGATTGAATATCCATTTGTGCATTTATTTTCTGTTTAGAAATAACTGCTTTGGGCTATCGGTGGAGGATAGTCGTGATTGTTGTAGACAATGCATGATGATTAGGCAAATGAAAACTAATCAATGGAATGTGTCATGGAATTTGACGGTTGATAGAATACATTAACTGTATGTATTGAAGGATTGTATATAGAACCAATGTGTTTGTATACGTTATGTGTAGAGGAGGAGATGGGGGATGTACCTCTAAACCAGATAGTGTTGGGAGAAGATAGGGGATGAACTCCGTAGATACAGCTTATATGCTTGTCTAGAGAAGTGAAGATAGAGCTCATATGCTTATCTTTGTGAAGTGCGGATATAGCTTATATGCTTATCTGTGAATGTGGGATATAGTTGTTATACATATCTGTCGAGAATGTGGATATAGCTTAAATGCTTATCTGTGAATGTGGGATATAGTTTTTATACATATCTGTTGAGATGATGATAGAGCTAACATGCTTATCTGTTGAAAAAGGGAGAATGAAAAGTAACTTGGACTCATAGGTCGTATGACATAAAATGTGATTTATGTGGATGTATCTGTGTTGGCCATCTATCAATTGCTAATCTTTTAGTCATTGTTCATGGTTGGTTTAGTGTATTTCTACTGGGCTGTGGCTCACCCTATATGGGAACATCATTTTCAGGTACAGGTAGCATGCCACCTCCAAGGTCATAGTTTGGGAGGCTAGAGGCGGACAGATTTTGTTGTTTAAGTTCTTTTTGATGTATTACATGTATATTCAAGTCGAGGGCTTAATGTGTAGATGAGTTACCACTCTTTTGATGTAACCAAGTGTTAACTTGGAAAGCTGTAAGCCCATAGGGCATTTTGCTTTTGTTGTTAACATGTAATATTTTTGTAATGAAATTCTGATGAATAGAAGAATGTGGATATTTCGCATGTCAATGAATGTTTTATTTGATGGGTTTAATGTTGTTATTCATTCATGCTTAGCAAATACTTTCGACAAAACAAAGCAAGGCAAGATTTATCAAAACAGTATAACATAGCTTTATTAAAAGCACCACTCACCCAGTTCTTCAGGTGTAGGCTCAAAGCAAAAATCAAGGACCTACAATCACATGGCAATCATATTCTCAAGACAAGCTTTATATACATGCAAATGATCCTGGCATTCTCACCAGATCCAAGTCAAAAGCAAAGCAAAACATGCTGGGAGTTTAAACACTGCTCCCGTCTCATGAAGACACACTGGGTACCAACCAGGTCTTTACCGAGGTCCCACATCTCCTTGCCGAGGTGTGGTCCCAATGGCCTGATTCAAAAACAAAGCCAGGAAGACCCGGGTTTCCCTTTGAAGAACATGAAGAACATGATGAACATGATCATGAGGAAAAATGAATGCAAGATCACAACTTGTTACAAAAATCTGAGATTTCATGCCATGAGTTCAAAACATGGACCTGGGTACCTATACAAGAAGGTCATGCAAGAATAAACACGAAAACATGGTTTTGGTTCCAAACTTTCGGATCAAAACGAGACTTTTCTTCAAAAACACATGAATACTATTTTTCTCTTCCAAAACCAACTTCAAATCGATGCATGACATGCAAAACAGATCCGATCATGCAATGTAGCTAGATGATCAATGGGAACAACAAGAGTAGGTTAAGATTCTAACCTCAAAACTCGAATCCTACGGTTCAAACCTCAAAGATCAAGCTTGGAAGACCTATTCTCACTCAAGAACTTTCTCCTCCTTCCTCTAGAGCTTCTCTCTCTAAAGGCAAAGATTTGAGACAAAATGATTTGTTTCTAGGTCTGCCGGCTGTCTTAACCCTCAGCTCGGACACGTGGCGCTATCGGGTTGGTTCAACTCAAAAGGTGATTGATTGAGAAGACAAGTCTATGGCCAAGCGTATGCAGCAAGCTAAGGCAAGACACATCGGCAAGTAATGACATCGGCTAAAGTCAAAGCTTCGGCAACTGGGTAACAAGGACATCGGCTAGGGAGGACGACACTTGACTAAGCTATGCCACACCTTGGCCGGGGTGTGCCACACCTCGGTCTAGGCCATACCTGCCCAAGGGCAAGGATCACTAAGTGCAAAACATCTCGGCAAACAAAGCCCGAGGTGAAGATGAGGGCTGAACAAGTGGTTCCAAAACAGTTCTAAACACAAAGATTCAAAGGTGAACTAAGCTCAAGATGACCTCGGCTACACACCAAGCAAGGAACAAAGTCATGCGAGCAACACTTAAACAAAACAAGGCAAGGCAAAACTTGCAAAACAACATAACAAGATAAGATCATGCATGAATGTATGCAAGTATGACAAGAGTAAGGTGAGGTTTGCTACAGTCTACCCCCCTTAAAGAAGTTTGGTCCCCAAACTTAAATTACCTTGCTCTGTAAACAACTCCGAATAACGAATTCTCACATCCTCTTCCTTTTCCCACGTGCCTTCTGTGCCATGATGCTCCTTCCATTCGACCTTTACCATTGGCGTTGATTTGTTTCTCAACTGCCTCACTTGCCTGTCAGTAATCCTCATTGGTTTCTCCTCGTAGCCCAAATCCTCATTAACCGTAATCCCAGAATGGTCAATTATATGCAATGGATCTCGGATGTACTTCCTCAACATCGAAACATGAAACACATTGTGGACTTGGCTTAAATCTAGCGGCAAAGCAAGTCTGTAGGCCACGGGGTTAATTCTCTCAAGAATCTCAAACGGTCCAACATATCGGGGTGCCAATTTACCTTTCTTTCCAAATCTTGAAACTCCTGTCATCGGCGAGATCCTCAAAAATACGTGATCCCCAACCTCGAATTCTAGCTCCCTTCTCCTCTGGTCGGTGTAACTCTTCTGTCGACTTTGCGCGGTTCTAATCCTCTGCTGAATGAGCTTAATCTTTTCGGTCATTCTTTGAACTATCTCGGGGCCAATCAAAGCTGTATCTCCCACCTCAGTCCAACATATCGGCGACCTGCACTCCCTTCCATACAAGGCTTCGTACGGCGCCATTCTAATGCTGGCTTGATAACTGTTGATGTATGTGAATTCTACTAATGGCAGATGCGATTCCCAACTTCCCTTGAAATCCAATACACACATTCTGAGCATATCCTCAAGTGTCTGAATGGTTCTATCTGTTTGCCCATCAGTCTGGGGATGAAAAGCTGTGCTAAACCTCAACTCAGTTCCCAAGGCTCCTTGCAGGCTCTGCCAAAATCTAGAAACGAACTTCGAATCTCGGTCTGACACAATGGACACTGGCACACCGTGAAGTCTAATAATCTCATTCATATACAGTTCGGCAAGTCGGTCGGCATTGAACGTAGTTTTAACTGGCAAGAAGTGTGCTGACTTAGTTAGCCTGTCAACGGTAACCCAAATTGAATCCATACCTCTTTGCGTCCTCGGCAAACCTACCACAAAATCCATGGAGATGTGTTCCCATTTCCACTCAGGAATCGGCAAAGGTTGAAGAAGTCCTGCCGGTCTTTGATGTTCTGCTTCACTTGTTGACAATGCAAACATTGGGACACGAATTCGGCTATCTCTCTTTTCATATTTGGCCACCAGAAGGTCCGCTTCACATCTTGATACATCTTGGTGCTTCCTGGATGAACAGCAAACTTGGAACCATGAGCTTCCTGTAAAATTCTCCCTTTCAACTCTGGGATGTCGGCCACGCATAACCTTTCTTCAAACTTGAGTACTTGTTTTTCGATGGTGTATCCTGATCTCGGCTTTGTGACAATCTCCTCGGCTACTTTCTCGAAGAATTTATCTTCCATTTGTCTTGCCTCTACCTCATCAACAATAGTCGGCTCCACTGCTACCATGGTCAAACACGCCAAATTTCCATCTGACTTTCTGCTCAAAGCGTCGGCCACACTGTTAGCTTTACCCGGGTGATATTGAATTTGAATATCATAGTCCTTCAACAACTCAAGCCACCTTCTCTGTCTCAAATTCAATTCCTTCTGAGTGAACAGGTACTTTAAACTCTTATGGTCTGTAAAAACCTGACAAGAAGCTCCATACAAATAGTGACGCCAAATCTTTAAAGCAAACACCATGGCCGCTAATTCTAAATCATGGGTAGGATAGTTCTTCTCATGGGGTTTCAACTGACGAGATGCATAAGCTATAACCTTACCCCCTTGCATTAACACACAACCCAAGCCCTTATGTGAAGCATCGCTATGGATATGAAATTCTTCGTTACCTAATGGAAGTACGAGTACGGGTGCTGTAACTAACCTCGTCTTCAGTTCCCGGTTGTCCCTTTACTGTTCTGTTGTGTTCCGGACTCGGTTCCGTGAAGTTGGTAGTGGTATCTATCTTGTTGATGTCCTTTAATTCCCCTTGATTGAGTTTTAGGATGTTTGGAGCAAGGTTGTTACAGGTTGGTTAGGCCTTGGTTTCAATTCCTTGTTGTCCAGTTTTTAGGCGATCCACTCGAGCGGGTCTTCTTGCGCTCGAGCGGGGATTGCACACCTCCAGTATTTCGTGTTCCTACAAAACTTC
Organism: Camellia sinensis; assembly: GCF_055761805.1. Lineage (NCBI taxonomy): Eukaryota > Viridiplantae > Streptophyta > Magnoliopsida > Ericales > Theaceae > Camellia > Camellia sinensis. Next base: position 5,488,685 of record NC_138962.1, on the reverse strand, counting down.
TGCAGATGTGATTTTTACGCTTGAGCGGTGGCGCTCGAACGGGTCTGTCAACGCTCGAGCGGGTAGTACTTTCTAGGTATAAGTTCTGGGAGATGGAAATCTACGCTCAAGCGGACTGGTTTTCACGCTCGAGCGGAAGTGCTTTATTCTTGTGTCTTGGCGCTCGAGCGGGACTTATTGCACTCGAGCGTGTTCAGATTTTTGCTCTTGGCGCTCGAGCGTTGTGTTCTCTGCTCGAGTGGTTCATGCGTATATGAGTTATCCGCTGGGTGATTTTAAATCACTTTTTACTTTCCTTTCTCTCTCCTACTTTTTCTAAAATCCATTTTGAGAGCTCCTCTCTCTAAAATCTTGCCTTCTCTCTAGATTTTGATCTAGCTAAGGTGAGTTCCTCACCTTCCGCCTTTGTAAAAGTTGTGTTGATCGTCGAGGGCGTCATTTTGATCCGAGCATCTTGGTCTTTGGAGCACTTTGGTCTTGAGTCTCTTCTCCATCCAAGCTCTAACTTCAAGGTAGGGATAACCTACTCCTCACTATGGACTTTGTCTTTAAATTTTAGTATTTTGAGATGTTGGGGTTGGTTTGGTGATTTTTGTGAAAGTTTGGGGGCCTTGGCGTAATTTTTACAAAAGTTGGGGTTTTGGCCATATAAAACCTAGATGCATGTTTGGCATGGAAAAGTGAAATTAATGTTAAGACATTAATGAAAATGGAACCTAAGGGTTGAAAGGTTAATTATGGAAAATGCCCTAATTACATTGGTTAATTAATTTGCATAATTAATTATGAGAAACGAGGAATTGATTTGGAAAGATATGGGATTAAAGGGTGTAGTTGGATTACTTATCACTCACCCAGTTGAAATGTTGATTATATATCCACTGTTACATTTAATTTCGGTATAGAAATAACTGCTTTGGGCTATCGGTGGAGGATAGTCTTGATTGTTGTAGACAATGCATGATGATTAGGCAAACTGAAACTAATCACTGGAATGGGTCATTGAGCATGACGGTTGAAAGAATACTTTAAAATTATGTATTGTGTGATGATGTGTATGATTATTGTTTATATGCATTGTGTTGTGTTGGAGGAGATAGGGGATGTACTCCACAGTTTAGGGGAAGATAGGGGATGGACCTCTAAATCGGATGTTGTTGGGAGGAGATAGGGGATGGACTCCATAGATAGAGCTCATATGCTTATCTAGTAATGTGTTGACAGAGCTCATATGCTTGTCATTGGAAGTGTGATAGTGCTCTTATGCATATCGGTGGAAGTGATGATATAGCTTGTATGCTTATCTGTTGATGTGTGATATAGCTTGTATGCTTATCTGTTGGTGTGTGATATAGCTAGTATGCATATCTATGATGAAATGGGAAAGTGCTTAATGCGAGTTATTGTCTCATATGAGTTGTTTGGCCAGGTTCTGAGCCAGGGTTATAAACTGAGAATTTGAAAAGAATTGGAAAATGGATTGTAACATGGACTTGTATGTCATGAAACTGTAAAGTGTGATAAGGAAAAGTATCAGTGTTGACCATCTATCAATTGCTAATCTTTTAGTCATTGTCCATATTTGGTTTAGTGTATTTCTACTGGGCTGTGTCTCACCCTATATGGGAATATCATTTTCAGGTACAGGTAGCATGCCACCTCCAAGGACTTAGCTTGGGAGGCTAAAGGCGGACACACTTTTGTTGTCTTATTTCTTTTGATGTATTACAAGTAAATTCAAGCCAAGGGCTTAACATGTAATTGAGTTAGTACTCTCTTTTGTAACCAAGTGTTAACTTGGAAAGCTGTAAGCCCGTAGGGCATTTGCTTTTATTGTTAACATGTAATACTTTTGTAATGAAGTACTCTGATGAATAGAAGAATGTGAAGCTTTTGTACATCAATGCATGTCTATATTAATGGGTTTAATGTTGTTATTTTGAGGGCGTTACAAATTTTCTGCAACTTCCATTTTTATTTTTATTCGACTTCCATTTTTATTCAAGTTATTTTTCTATTCAACTTCCTTTTTTATTTAATTTCCAAATAGATCGTTAATGTATAGTGGATTCTTGAATGAACTTCCATTTTTAATTTTCTGCAACTTCCATTTTTATTTCTATTCAACTTCTTTTTTATTAAAGTTCCTTTTCTATTCAACTTCCGTTCTTATTTAATTTCCAAAAAGATCGTTAAGGTATACTGGTTTCTGGATTGAACTTCCATTTTTAATTTTATGCAACTTTCACTTTTATTTTTATTCAACTTCCATTTTTATTCAATTTACTTTTCTATTAAACTTCCTTTTTTATTTAATTTCCAAATAGATCGTTAAGGTATAGTGGTTTTTTTAATGAACTTCCATTTTTAATTTTATGGAACTTCCATTTTTAATTTTATTCAGCTTCCATTTTTATTCAATTTATTTTACTATTCAACTTCCTTTTTTATTTAATTTCCAAATAGATCGTTAATGTATAGTGGTTTCTTGAATGAACTTCCAATTTTAATTTTCTGCAACATCCATTTTTATTTTTATTTAACTTCCTTTTTCAATCAAGTTTCTTTTCCTCTCAACTTCCTTTTTTATTTAATTTCCAAATAGATCGTTATGGTATACTGGTTTCTGGATTGAACTTTCATTTTTAATTTTCTGCAACTTCCATTTTTATTTTTATTCAACTTCCATTATTATTCAATTTACTTTTCTATTAAACTTCCTTTTTTATTTAATTTCCAAATAGATCGTTAAAGTATTGTGGTTTCTTTAATGAACTTCCATTTTTAATTTTATGGAACTTCCATTTTTATTTTCATTCAGCTTCCATTTTTATTCAAGTTATTTTTCTATTCAACTTCATTTTTAATTTAATTTCCAAATAGATGGTGGAGGTATAGTGGTTCCTTGAAATAACTTCCATTTTTAATTTTCTGCAACTTCCATTTTTATTTTTATTTAACTTCCTTTTTTATTCAAGTTTCTTTTCTACTCAACTTCCTTTTTTATTTAATTTCCAAATAGATCGTCAAGGTATAGTGGTTTCTGGATTGAACTTCCATTTTTATTTTTATTCAACTTCCATTTTTATTCAATTTACATTTCTATTAAACTTCCTTTTTTATTTAATTTCCAAATATATCGTTAAGGTATAGTGGTTTCTTGAATGAACTTCCAATTTTAATTTTCTGCAACTTCCATTTTTATTTCTATTCAACTTCTTTTTTTATTCAAGCTTCTTTTCTGTTCAACTTCCTTTTTTATTTAATTTCCAAATAGGTCGTCAAGGTATAATGGTTTCTGGATTGAACTTACATTTTTAATTTTATACAACTTTCATTTTTATTTTTATTCAACTTCCCTTTTTATTCAATTTTCTTTTATATTAAAGTTCCTTTTTTAATTAATTTCCAAATAGATCGTTAAGGTATACTGGTTTCTTTAATGAACTTCCATTTTTAATTTTATGCAACTTCCATTTTTATTTTTATTCAAATTCCGTTTTTATTCAAGTTATTTTTCTATTCAACTTCCTTTTTTATTTAATATGCTAATAGATCGTTAAGGTATAACGGTTTCTTGAATGAACTTCCATTTTTAATTTTCTGCAACTTCCAATTTTATTTTTATTCAACTTCCATTTTTATTCAATTTACTTTTCTATTAAACTTTCTTTTTTATTGAATTTCCAAATAGATCGTTAAGGTATAGTGGTACCTGGAATGAACTTCCATTTTTAATTTTATGCAACTTTCATTTTTATTTTTATTCGACTTCCATTTTTATTCAAGTAATTTTTCTATTCAACTTCCTTTTTTATTTAATTTCCAAATAGATCGTTAAGGTATAGTGATTTCTTAAATGAACTTCCCTTTTTAATTTCTGCAACTTCCATTTTTATTTTTATTCAACTTCCATATTTATTCAATTTACTTTTCTATTAAACTTCCTTTTTTATTGAATTTCCAAATAGATCGTTAAGGTATAGTGGTATCTTGAATGAACTTCCATTTTTAATTTTTTGCAACTTCCATTTTTATTTTTATTCAATTCCATTTTTATTCAATTTACTTTTCTATTAAACTTCCTTTTTTATTGAATTTCCAAATAGATCGTTAAGGTATAGTGGTATCTTCAATGAACTTCCATTTTTAATTTTCTGCAACTTCCATTTTTATTTTTATTCGACTTCCATTTTTATTCAAGTCATTTTTCTATTCAATTTCCTTTGTTATTTAATTTCCAAATAGATCGTTAAGGTATAATGGCTTCTTGAATGAACTTCCATTTTTAATTTTCTGCAACTTCCATTTTTATTTTTATTCGACTTCCATTTTTCTTCAAGTTATTTTTCTATTCAACTTCATTTTTTATTTAATTTCCAATTAGATCGTTAAGGTATAGTTGTTTCTTGAATGAACTTCCATTTTTAATTTTCTGCAACTTCCATTTTTATTTCTATTCAACTTCTTTTTTTATTCAAGTTTCTTTTCTATTCCACTTCCTTTTTTATTTAATTTCCAAATAGATCGTTAATGTATTGTTGTTTCTTTAATGAACTTCCGTTTTTAATTTTATGGAACTTCCACTTTTATTTTTATTCAGCTTCCATTTTTATTCAAGTTATTTTTCTATTCAACTTCCTTTTTTATTTAATTTCCAAATAGATGGTTAAGGTATAGTGGTTTCTCGAATTAACTTCCATTTTTAATTTTCTGCAACTTCCATTTTTATTTTTATTTAACTTCCTTTTTTATTCAAGTTTCTTTTCTACTCAACTTGTTTTTTTATTTAATTTCCAAATAGATCGTCAAGGTACAGTGGTTTCTGGATTGAACTTCCATTTTTATTTTTATTCAATTTCTATTTCTATTCAATTTACTTTTTTATTAAACTTCCTTTTTTATTTAATTTTCAAATATATCGTTAAGGTATAGTGGTTTCTTGAATGAACTTCCAATTTTAATTTTCTCCAACTTCCATTTTTATTTATATTCAGCTTTTTTTTTATTCAAGCTTCTTTTGTATTCAACTTCCTTTTTTATTTAATTTCCAAATAGATCGTTAAGGTATAATGGTTTCTGGATTGAACTTACATTTTTAATTTTATACAACTTTCATTTTTAATTTTATTCAACTTCCATTTTTATTCAATTTTCTTTTCTATTAAAGTTCCTTTTTTATTCAATTTGCAAATAGATCTTTAAGGTATAGTGGTTTCTTTAATGAACTTCCATTTTTAATTTTATGCAACTTCCATTTTTATTTTTATTCAACTTCCATTTTTATTCAAGTTATTCTTCTATTCAACTTCCTTTTTTATTTAATTTGCTAATAGATCGTTAAGGTATAGTGGTTTCTTGAATGAACTTCCATTTTTAATTTTCTGCAACTTCCATTTTTATTTTTATTCAACTTCCATTTTTATTCAATTTACTTTTCTTTTAAACTTTCTTTTTTATTGAATTTCCAAATAGATCGTTAAGGTATAGTGGTATCTTGAATGAACTTCCATTTTTAATTTTATGCAACTTCCATTTTTATTTCTATTCGACTTCCATTTTTATTCAAGTCATTTTTCTATTCAATTTCCTTTTTTATTTAATTTCCAAATAGATCGTTAAGTTACAGTGGTTTCTTGAATGAACTTCCATTTTTAATTTTCTGCAACTTCCATTTTTATTTTTATTCAACTTCCATTTTTATTCAATTTACTTTTCTGCTAAACTTTCTTTTTTATTGAATTTCCAAATAGATCGTTAAGGTATAGTGGTATCTTGAATGAACTTCCATTTTTAATTTTATGCAACTTCCATTTTTATTTTTATTCGACTTCCATTTTTATTCAATTCATTTTTAATTTTATGCAGCCCTTGTCTTGTTATCAGTGTGGTCAGCCGGGGCACCTGAAGAGGTTTTGCCCGCAGTTTAGTGCCACTTCGGGAGCGTCTGGTTCTAGGCAGACGCAAAGTTATCAGCCGGCTCAGTCTGTGCAGGCCTCGAGGGCCAATCCGGGAGCTTCGTCATCCCAGTCTCTGCAACAGTCTTTTCCTCTGAGGGGTGAGCAGGTAGATCAGGAGCCTACAGGGCGCGTGTATGCTGTTACCGCGCAGGATCTAGTACCGGCTCCATCGGTAGTGAGAGGTACTTTTCTGTTTTGCAACTCGGTTGCTAGTGTGTTGATAGACACGGGTGCATCTCATTCTTTTGTATCTACTGCATTTGCATCTGTTTTGGAATTGGAGTTAGCACAGTTAGCATCTCCTATTTGTGTAGTGTCACCTCTTGGAGGTGAGTTGATTCTGAAACAGGGTTGTAGAGGTTGTGATATAGAGGTCGCCGACCATAGGCTTCCTTTTCCGTTTGCTGTCATGCCCATGAAGGGTTTTGATGTTATTTTGGGTATGGACTGGTTATCATCGTACAGGGCTGTTATTGATTGCTACCGCCAGAGGGTCACAGTTTGTACCTTGAGTGGGGAGTGTTTCCATTTCTTGGGAGACCGGGTTGGTAGTGTTTTGCCACCGGGGTATGATCCGCGAGGGCGGAGTGAGCTTAGTGGTTTACTTGCTAGCTTTGAGAGTGGTGAGTGTGATGAGACCCAGGTTGTGTTGCCGAGGGTAGTTTGTGAGTACTCGGACGTCTTTCCCGAGGATCTCGTTAGTTTGCCACCTCGTCGGAAGATCGAGTTCTCCATTGATTTAGTGCCCGGCACAGCGCCGATTTCTATGGCACCTTATCGTTTTGCTCCAACAGAGTTGGTTGAGTTGAAAGTTCAGCTTCAGGAGTTGTTAGATAAGGGCTTTATTCGCCCTAGTGTTTCGCCGTGGGGAGCACCGGCCCTCTTTGCTAAAAAGAAAGATGGTGCCTTGAGGTTGTGTATTGACTACCGGAAGTTGAATCGGGCTACGGTTAAGAATAAGTACCCAATGCCCCGTATAGATGATCTGTTTGACCAGTTGAAGGGTTCTCGTTGTTTCTCTAAGATAGACTTGAGATCGGGTTACCACCAGTTGAGGGTCAGGGAAGAGGATATTCTGAAGACGGCATTCCGTACGCGGTATGGCCACTATGAGTTTCTGGTGATGCCATTTGGGCTTACCAATGCACCGGCAGCCTTTATGGACTTGATAAACCGGATCTTCCGGGAATTCTTGGATCGATTCATAGTCGTTTTCGTGGACGACATCCTTATCTATTCGCCTTCTGAGGAGGAGCACGAGGAACACTTGGGAGTGGTGCTTGAATTGCTTAGAGCCCATAGGCTGTATGCCAAGTTTGGGAAGTGTGAGTTCTGGCTTGGAGAAGTCAAGTTCTTAGGCCATGTGGTTTCCGGGGAAGGTGTGTCTGTTGATACATCCAAGGTAGGGGCAGTGGAAGATTGGGCACAGCCTAAGAGTGTGTTTGAGATCCGCAGTTTTCTGGGATTAGCTGGGTATTACCGTCGATTTGTGAAAGATTTCTCCAGGTTAGCTTCGCCGTTGACTAGGTTGACGCGAAAGCGGGTCAAGTTTGTGTGGAGTGAGACTTGTGAAAAGTCGTTCCAAGAACTGAAGGTTAGATTGACCACCGCTCCGGTTTTGATTATTCCGGAGAGAGGGTTGGGTTATGCGGTTTATTGTGATGCCTCACGAGAGGGTTTGGGTTGTGTGTTGATGCAAGAAGGGAAAGTGGTAGCTTATGGCTCACGTCAGTTGAAAATACACGAGAAGAATTACCCTACACACGATCTAGAGTTAGCGGCTGTGATCTTTGCCTTGAAAATCTGGAGGCATTACCTTTATGGTGAGAGGTTCGAGGTGTTCTCGGACCACAAGAGTTTGAAGTATCTGTTTACACAGAGGGACTTGAATTTGAGGCAGAAGAGGTGGATGGAGTTCATCGAGGATTATGATTTTGAGTTGCACTATCATCCAGGAAAGGCCAATGTTGTGGCCGATGCCCTTAGTAGGAAATCTATTAGTGATATAGCTTGTATAGCCATCCGGGAATGGGAGATGTTGGGTGCACTTGGGGAGCTTGATTTACTTCTGGGCGCATCTATTGAGGCTGCGGCCTTATTTTCTGTTGTCGCACAGCCTACACTTGTGACTAGAGTGTTAGAGGCACAGAGAGGTGACCTTGAGGTAGAGTCCTTCCGAGAGAGGATCTCCAGTGGGAGAGTTGAGAAGGGTTTGACGGTGTATCCGGACCTGAGTGTGAGATACCAAGACCGTTTGTTCGTGCCGGAGTCTTGCCGAGAGGAGGTACTCCGAGAGTTTCATCATTCGCGCCTTGTGGTGCATCCGGGGGGTACTAAGATGTATTGGGATTTGGGTCGCCATTTTTGGTGGTGGGGTATGAAGAGAGATGTGGCTGTTTCGTATCGAAGTACCTTACTTGCCAGCAAGTGAAGGCCGAGCATTAGAGGCCAGCAGGTTTGTTGCAACCCTTGCCTATTGCCGAGTGGAAGTGAGAGCATATCACTATGGACTTCGTTGTAGGTCTTCCGAGGACTCAGCGGGGTAGTGATGCCATTTGGGTGGTTGTAGACCGGTTGACTAAGTCGGCGCACTTCATTCCTATGCGCGTGAGAGATTCGGTAGATCATCTTGCCAACTTGTATATTCGGGACATAGTGAGGTTGCACGGGGTCCCAGTGACGATCATCTCAGATAGAGATCCTCGTTTTACTGCTAGGTTTTGGCAGAGTTTGCAGAGTGCCTTGGGCACTAAGTTGACCTTTAGTACGGCTTATCATCCTCAGACTGATGGGAAGTCCGAGCGTACTATTCAGATCCTTGAAGATATGCTTCGGGGTTGTGTCCTTGACTTCAGTGGGACGTGGGAGAGGCACTTACCCTTGGTAGAGTTTGCCTACAACAACAATTTTCAGTCTAGTATCGGTATGGCACCGTTTGAGGCCTTGTATGGCCGGCCGTGTCGGTCTCCAGTTTGTTGGGCCGAGGTGGGTAATGCACCTTTGTTGGGTCCGGAGTTGGTTAGGGAGACGACGGAGAAAGTTGAGCTTATCCGTAGGAGGCTTGTTACAGCCCAGAGTCGACAAAAGAGTTATGCCGACCGTAGGAGGAGACCTTTGGCGTTTGAGGTAGGTGATCATGTCTTTCTGAAGATATCACCTAGGCGAGGTTTGATGAGGTTTGGGAAGAGTGGGAAGTTATCCCCTCGGTTTATTGGTCCTTTTGAGATCCTTAAGAGGATTGGGGAGGTTGCTTATCGGTTAGCTTTACCGCCGCAGTTGTCCGGAGTTCATGATGTGTTTCATGTGAGTATGCTTCGGAAGTATGAGCCAGATCCATCACATGTGTTGGATTGGACCGATTTAGAGGTAGATGAGGATGCCTCGTATGAGGAGAGACCGGTTCGGGTCTTGGATAGGCGGGATCAGGTCCTGCGTGGCAAGACCATTCCTTTGGTAAAAGTCTTGTGGAATCATCACGGAGTGGAGGAAGCCACTTGGGAACGTGAGTTGGAGGTCCGTGAAAAATATCCGGACTTGTTTGTTGTTGTATAATCTTGTATTTAGATTTTGAACTGTTGTTGAACTTAAGAGCTTTTATATATGTCTTAAGTTGTGAAACATTGAAAATGTTTTGGTTTATTGGAAGTATGTTTTAGAACTTGCCTCATATGGAAGTTGAATATAACATTATATATGTTGAATATCTTGTTGAAATTGGAAAGGAAATGCGTAATGTTGATGCATGTTGAAAATACATATGTTGTTTACATATTGTGAAATGCCTCTTGTTAAAGGGATGGGATGACCGGTAATGGGTCGAATTGTTGAATGTTAAATTGTAACATTGTTTAAAATGGAGGAAAACCGGTTTTAGAAAACTTGTGCTTAATTTCGGGGACGAAATTCTTTAAGGGGGGGAGGTTATAGCGATCCCGGGTTTACCCTTGTTGTACAGTGATCCGGATATGTGTCCGTGGATGTTGGTAGTTGATTAATATCTTGTTTACATCCTTTTTATTTCATATTTGAGTTATAGGATGTGTTGGGCAAGGTTGTTACAGGTTGGTTAGGCCTTGGTTTCAATTCCTTGTTGTTCAGTGTTTAGGCGTTCCGCTCGAGCGGGTCTTCTTGCGCTCGAGCGGGTATTGCACACCTCTAGTATTTCGGGTTCCTGCAAAACTTCTGCAGATGTGATTTCTGCGCTCGAGCGGGTTTTTTTACGCTCGAGCGGGTAGTACTTTCTGGGTGTAAGTTCTGGGAGGTGGAAATCTGCGCTCGAGCGGACTGGTTTTCGCGCTCGAGCGGAAGTGCTTTATTCTTGTGTCTTGGCGCTCGAGCGGGCCTTATTGCGCTCAAGCGTGTCCAGAGTTTTGTTCTTGGCGCTCGAGCGTCGTGTTCTCCGCTCGAGCGGGTCATACGTATATGAGTTATCTGCTTGGTGATTTCAAATCACTTTTTGCTTTTCTTTCTCTCTCCTACTTTTTCTAAAAGCCATTTTGAGAGCTCCTCTCTCTAAAAACTTGCCTTCTCTCTAGATTTTGATCTAGCTAGAGTGAGTTCCTTACCTTTAGCCTTTACAAAAAGGTTGTTGATCGTCGAGGGCTACATTCTAATCTAAAAATTTCGGGATTTGGAGCACGTTGGGTTTTATCATCTTCTCCCTTGGGGCTCCGGATTTGAGGTAGGGATATCCTACTCCTCTCTATGGATCTTGTCTTTAAATTTTGGTATTTTGAGATGTTGGGGTTGGTTTGGTAATTGTGTGGAAGTTTGGGGCTTTTGTGTAATTTTACAAAGGTTGGGGTTTTACTTATAATAAACCTAGATGCATGTTTGGCATAGAGAAATGGAATAAATGTTAAATCATTGATGAAAATGGGGCCCTAAGGGTTGTAATGTTAATTATGGAAAGTGACCTAATTACATTGTTTGATTAATTGGGATAATTAATTGTGAGAAATGAGGAAAAGAAATGGAATTGTCGTGTATGGGGTTAAAGGGTGTAGTTGAATTAATTATCACTCACCGAAATGAAATGTTGATTAAATATTCATTTGTGCATTTATTTTCTGTTTAGAAATAACTGCTTTGGGCTATCAGTGGAGGATAGTCGTGATTGTTGTAGACAATGCATGATGATTAGGCAAACGAAAACTAATCAATGGAATGTGTCATGAAATTTTGACGGTTGATAGAATACATTAATTGTATGTATTGAATGATGGTATATAGAACCAATGTGTTTGTATACGTTATGTGTAGAGGAGGAGATGGGGGATGTACTCCGCGGTTTAGGGGAAGATGGGGGATGTACCTCTAAACCGGATAGACTTGGGAGGAGATGGGGGATGAACTCCGTAGATACAGCACATATGCTTGTCTAGAGAAGTGAAGATAGAGCTAATATGCTTATCTTTGAGAAGTGTAGATACAGCTCATATGCTTGTCTAGAGAAGTGAAGATAGGGCCAATATGCTTATCTTTGTGAAATGTGGATGTAGCTTATACGCTTATCTGTGAATATGGGATATAGTTTTATACATATCTGTTGAAATGATGATGGAGCTAATATGCTTATCTGTTGAAAAAGGGAAAATGATAAGTAACTTGGACTCGAAAGTCGAATGACATAAAATGTGATTTATGTGGATGTATCAGTGTTGGCCATCTATCAATTGCTAATCTTTTAGTCATTGTTCATGGTTGGTTTAGTGTATTTCTACTGGGCTGTGGCTCACCCTATATGGGAATATCATTTTCAGGTGCAGGTAGCATGCCACCTCCAAGGACGTAGCTTGGGAGGCTAGAGGCAGGCGGATTTTTGGCGTTTTGTTTCTTTGATGTATTACATGTATATTCAAGCCAAGGGCTTAATGTGTAAATGAGTTAGTACTCTTTTGTTGTAACCAAGTGTTAACTTGGAAAGCTGACATGTAATACTTTATTATCAATTCATGTCTATATTGATGTAATACTTTTGTAAGAAACTACTCTAATGAATAAGAGAATGTTTATCTTTATTATCAATTCATGTCTAACAAACTTCCTTTTTTATTTAATTTCCAAATAGATCGTTGAGGTATAGTGGTTTATTTTAATGAATTTCGATTTTTAATTTTTAGGGAACTTCCATTTTTATTTTTATTCAGCTTCCATTTTTATTCAAGTTATTTTTCTATTCAACTTCCTTTTTTATTTAATTTCTAAATAGATCGTTAAGGTATAGTGGTATATGAAATGAACTTCCATTTTTAATTTTATGCAACTTTCATTTTTATTTTTATTCGACTTCCATTTTTATTCAAGTTATTTTTCTATTCAACTTCCTTTTTTATTTAATTTCGAAACAGATCGTTGAGGTATAGTGGTTTATTTAATGAACTTCCATTTTTAATTTTATTCCACTTCCATTTTTATTCAAGTTATTTTTCTATACAACTTCCTTTTTTATTTAATTTCCAAATAGATCGTTAAGGTATAGTGGTTTCTTGAATGAACTTCCATTTTTAATTTTCTGCAACTTCCATTTTTATTTCTATGCAACTTCTTTTTTTATTCAAGTTTCTTTTCTATTCAACTTCCTTTCTAATTTAATTTCCAAAAAGATTGTTAAGGTATATTGGTTTCTGGATTCAACTTCCATTTTTAATTTTATGCAATTTTCACTTTTATTTTTATTCAACTTCCATTTTTATTCAATTCACTTTTCTATTAAACTTCTTTTTTTATTTAGTTTCCAAATAGATCGTTAAGGTAAAGTAGTTTCTTTAATGAACTTCCATTTTTGAAATTTTATGGAACTTCCATTTTTATTTTTATTCAGCTTCCGTTTTTATTCAAGTTATTTTTCTATTCAACTGCCTTTTTTATTTAATTTCCAAATAGATCGTTAAGGTATAGTTGTTTCTTGAATGAACTTCCATTTTTAATTTTCTGCAACTTCCACTTTTATTTATATTCAACTTCCATTTTTATTCAAGTTTCTTTTCTACTCAACTTCCTTTTTTATGTAATTTCCAAATAGATCGTTAAGGTATAGTGGTTTCTGGATTGAACTTCCATTTTTAATTTTCTGCAACTTCCATTTTTATTTTTACTAAATTTCCATTTTTATTCAATTTACTTTTCTATTAAACTTCATTTTTTATTTAATTTCCAAATAGATCGTTAAGGTATAGTGGTTTCTTGAATGAACTTCCATTTTTAATTTTCTGCAACTTCCATTTTTATTTCTATGCAACTTCTTTTTTTATTCAAGTTTCTTTTCTTTTCAACTTCCTTTCTAATTTAATTTCCAAAAAGATTGTTAAGGTATATTGGTTTCTGGATTCAACTTCCATTTTTAATTTTATGCAATTTTCACTTTTATTTTTATTCAACTTCCATTTTTATTCAATTTACTTTTCTATTAAACTTCTTTTTTTATTTAATTTCCAAATAGATCGTTAAGGTAAAGTAGTTTCTTTAATGAACTTCCATTTTTAAATTTTATGGAACTCCCATTTTTATTTTTATTCAGCTTCCGTTTTTATTCAAGTTATTTTTCTATTCAACTGCCTTTTTTATTTAATTTCCAAATAGATCGTTAAGGTATAGTTGTTTCTTGAATGAACTTCCATTTTTAATTTTCTGCAACTTCCACTTTTATTTTTATTCAACTTCCATTTTTATTCAAGTTTCTTTTCTACTCAACTTCCTTTTTTATGTAATTTCAAAATAGATCGTTAAGGTATAGTGGTTTCTGGATTGAACTTCCATTTTTAATTTTCTGCAACTTCCATTTTTATTTTTACTAAATTTCCATTTTTATTCAATTTACTTTTCTATTAAACTTCATTTTTTATTTAATTTCCAAATAGATCGTTAAGGTATAGTGGTTTCTTGAATGAACTTCCATTTTTAATTTTCTGCAACTTCCATTTTTATTTCTATGCAACTTCTTTTTTTATTCAAGTTTCTTTTCTATTCAACTTCCTTTCTAATTTAATTTCCAAAAAGATTGTTAAGGTATATTGGTTTCTGGATTCAACTTCCATTTTTAATTTTATGCAATTTTCACTTTTATTTTTATTCAACTTCCATTTTTATTCAATTTACTTTTCTATTAAACTTCTTTTTTTATTTAGTTTCCAAATAGATCGTTAAGGTAAAGTAGTTTCTTTAATGAACTTCCATTTTTAAATTTTATGGAACTCCCATTTTTAATTTTATTCAGCTTCCGTTTTTATTCAAGTTATTTTTCTATTCAACTGCCTTTTTTATTTAATTTCCAAATAGATCGTTAAGGTATAGTTGTTTCTTGAATGAACTTCCATTTTTAATTTTCTGCAACTTCCACTTTTATTTTTATTCAACTTCCATTTTTATTCAAGTTTCTTTTCTACTCAACTTCCTTTTTTATGTAATTTCCAAATAGATCGTTAAGGTATAGTGGTTTCTGGATTGAACTTCCATTTTTAATTTTCTGCAACTTCCATTTTTATTTTTACTAAATTTCCATTTTTATTCAATTTACTTTTCTATTAAACTTCATTTTTTATTTAATTTCCAAATAGATCGTTAAGGTATAGTGGTTTCTTGAATGAACTTCCATTTTTAATTTTCTACAACTTCCATTTTTATTTCTATGCAACTTCTTTTTTTATTCAAGTTTCTTTTCTATTCAACTTCCTTTCTAATTTAATTTCCAAAAAGATTGTTAAGGTATATTGGTTTCTGGATTCAACTTCCATTTTTAATTTTATGCAATTTTCACTTTAATTTTTATTCAACTTCCATTTTTATTCAATTTACTTTTCTATTAAACTTCTTTTTTTATTTAGTTTCCAAATAGATCGTTAAGGTAAAGTAGTTTCTTTAATGAACTTCCATTTTTAAATTTTATGGAACTCCCATTTTTATTTTTATTCAGCTTCCGTTTTTATTCAAGTTATTTTTCTATTCAACTGCCTTTTTTATTTAATTTCCAAATAGATCGTTAAGGTATAGTTGTTTCTTGAATGAACTTCCATTTTTAATTTTCTGCAACTTCCACTTTTATTTTTATTCAACTTCCATTTTTATTCAAGTTTCTTTTCTACTCAACTTCCTTTTTTATGTAATTTCCAAATAGATCGTTAAGGTATAGTGGTTTCTGGATTGAACTTCCATTTTTAATTTTCTGCAACTTCCATTTTTATTTTTACTAAATTTCCATTTTTATTCAATTTACTTTTCTATTAAACTTCATTTTTTATTTAATTTCCAAATAGATCGTTAAGGTATAGTGGTTTCTTGAATGAACTTCCATTTTTAATTTTCTGCAACTTCCATTTTTATTTTTATTTAACTTCCTTTTTCAATCAAGTTTCTTTTCTACTCAACTTCCTTTTTTATTTAATTTCCAAATAGATCGTTAAGGTATACTGGTTTCTGGATTGAACTTCCATTTTTAATTTTCTGCAACTTCCATTTTTATTTTTATTCAACTTCCTTTTTTATTCAATTTACTTTTCTATTAAACTTCCTTTTTTGTTTAATTTCCAAATAGTTCGTTAAGGTATAGTGGTTTCTTGAATGAACTTTCATTTTTAATTTTCTGCAACTACCAGTTTTATTTTTATTCGACTTCCAATTTTATTCAAATTATTTTTTTATTCAACTTCCTTTTTTATTCAATTTCCAAATAGATCGTTAAGGTATAGTGGTTTCTTGAATGAACTTCCATTTTCAATTTTCTGCAACTTCCATTTTTATTTTCTATTCAACTTGTTTTTTTATTCAAGTTTCTTTTCTATTCAACTTCCTTTTTTATTTAATTTCCAAATAGATCGTTAAGCTATAGGGGTTTCTGAATTGAACATCAATTTTTAATTTTATGCAACTTTCATTTTTAATATTATTCAACTTCCATTTTAATTCAATTTACTTTTCTATTAAACTTTCTTTTTTATTTAATTTCCAAATAGATCGTTATGGTATAGTGGTTTCTTTAATGAACTTCCATTTTTAATTTTATGGAACTTCCATTTTTATTTTTATTCAGCTTCCATTTTTATTCAAGTTATTTTTCTATTCAACTTCCTCTTTTATTTAATTTCCAAATAGATGGTTAAGGTATAGTGGTTTCTCGATTTAACTTCCATTTTTAATTTTCTGCAACTTTCATTTTTATTTTTATTTAACTTCCTTTTTTATTCAAGTTTCTTTTCTACTTAACTTCTTTGTTTATTTAATTTCCAAATAGATCGTCAAGGTATAGTGGTTTCTGGATTGAACTTCCATTTTTATTTTTATTCAATTTCTATTTTTATTCAATTTACTTTTCTATTCAACTTCCTTTTTTATATAATTTCCAAATATATCGTTAAGGTATAGTGGTTTCTTGAATGAATTTCCAATTTTAATTTTTTGCAACTTCCATTTTTATTTCTATTCAACTTATTTTTTTATTCAAGCTTATTTTGTATTCAATTTCCTTTTTTATTTAATTTCCAAATAGATCGTTAAGGTATAATGGTTTCTGGATTGAACTTACATTTTTAATTTCATACAACTTTCATTTTTACTTTTATTCAATTTCCATTTTTATTCAATTTTCTTTTCTAATAAAGTTCCTTTTTTATTTAATTTCCAAATAGATAGTTAAGATATAGTGGTTTCTTTAATGAACTTCCATTTTAAATTTTATGCAATTTCATTTTTATTTTTATTCAACTTCCATTTTTATTTAATTTGCTAATAGATCGTTAAGGTATAGTGGTTTCTTGAATGAACTTCCATTTTTATTTTTATTCAACTTCCATTTTTATTCAATTTACTTTTCTTTTAAACTTTTCTTTTTTATTGAATTTCCGAATAGATCGTTAGGGTATAGTGGTATCTTGAATGTACTTTCATTTTTAATTTTATGCAACTTCAATTTTTATTTTTATTCGACTTCCATTTTTATTCAAGTCATTTTTCTATTCAACTTCCTTTTTTATTTAATTTCCCTATAGATCGTTAAGGTATAGTGGTTTCTTGAATGAACTTCCATTTTTAATTTTCTGCAACTTCCATTTTTATTTTTATTTAACTTCCTTTTTCAATCAAGTTTCTTTTCTACTCAACTTCCTTTTTTATTTAATTTCCAAATAGATCGTTAAGGTATACTGGTTTCTGGATTGAACTTCCATTTTTAATTTTCTGCAACTTCCATTTTTATTTTTATTCAACTTCTTTTTTTATTCAATTTACTTTTTTATTAAACTTCCTTTTTTATTTAATTTCCAAATAGATCGTTAAGGTATAGTGGTTTCTTGAATGAACTTTCATTTTTAATTTTCTTCAACTACCAGTTTTATTTTTATTCGACTTCCATTTTTATTCAAATTATTTTTTTATTCAACTTCCTTTTTTATTCAATTTCCAAATAGATCGTTAAGGTATAGTGGTTTCTTGAATGAACTTCCATTTTTAATTTTCTGCAACTTCCATTTTTATTTCTATTCAACTTCTTTTTTTATTCAAGTTTATTTTCTATTCAACTTCCTTTTTTATTTAATTTTCAAATAGATCGTTAAGCTATAGGGGTTTCTGAGTTGAACATCCATTTTTAATTTTATGCAACTTTCATTTTTAATATTATTCAACTTCCATTTTAATTCAATTTACTTTTCTATTAAACTTTCTTTTTTATTTAATTTCCAAATAGATTGTTATGGTATAGTGGTTTCTTTAATGAACTTCCATTTTTAATTTTCTGCAACTTCCGTTTTTATTTTTATTTGACATCCATTTTTATTCAAGTTATTTTTCTATTCAGCTTCCTTTTTTATTTAATTTCCAAATAGATCGTTAAAGTATAGTGGTTTCTTGAATGAACTTCCATTTTCAATTTTCTGCAACTGCCATTTTTATTTTTATTTAACTTCCTTTTTTATTCAAGTTTCTTTTCTACTCAACTTCCTTTTTTATGTAATTTCCAAATAGATCGGTAAGGTATCGTGCTTTCCAGATTGAACTTTCATTTTTAATTTTCTGCAACTTCCATTTTTATTTTTATTCAACTTCCATTTTTATTCAATTTACTTTTCTATTAAACTTCCTTTTTTATTTAATTTCCAAACAGATGGTTAAGGTATATTAGTTTCTTGAAAGAACTTCCATTTGTAATTTTCTGCAACATCCATTTTTATTTTTATTTACTTCCTTTTTCAATCAGTTTCTTTTCTACTCAACTTCATTTTTTATTTAATTTCCAAATAGATCATTAAGGTATAGTGGTTTCTTGAATGAATTTTCATTTTTAATTTTCTGCAACTTCCATTTTTATTTTTAAGTAACTTCCATTTTTATTCAAGTCACTTTTCTATTCAACTTCATTTTTTATTTAATTTCCAAATAGATCGTTAACGTATAGTGGTTTCTGGATTGAACTTCCATTTTTAATTTTATGCAACTTTCATTTTTATTTTTATTCAATTTCTATTTTTATTCAATTTACTTTTCTATTAAACTTCCTTTTTTATTTAATTTCCAAATAGATCGTTAAGGTATAGTGGTTTCTTGAATGAACTTTCATTTTTAATTTTCTTCAACTACCAGTTTTATTTTTATTCGACTTCCATTTTTATTCAAATTATTTTTTTATTCAACTTCCTTTTTTATTCAATTTCCAAATAGATCGTTAAGGTATAGTGGTTTCTTGAATGAACTTCCATTTTTAATTTTCTGCAACTTCCATTTTTATTTCTATTCAACTTCTTTTTTTATTCAAGTTTATTTTCTATTCAACTTCCTTTTTTATTTAATTTTCAAATAGATCGTTAAGCTATAGGGGTTTCTCAATTGAACATCCATTTTTAATTTTATGCAACTTTCATTTTTAATATTATTCAACTTCCATTTTAATTCAATTTACTTTTCTATTAAACTTTCTTTTTTATTTAATTTCCAAATAGATTGTTATGGTATAGTGGTTTCTTTAATGAACTTCCATTTTTAATTTTCTGCAACTTCCGTTTTTATTTTTATTTGACATCCATTTTTATTCAAGTTATTTTTTCTATTCAGCTTCCTTTTTTATTTAATTTCCAAATAGATCGTTAAACTATAGTGGTTTCTTGAATGAACTTCCATTTTCAATTTTCTGCAACTGCCATTTTTATTTTTATTTAACTTCCTTTTTTATTCAAGTTTCTTTTCTACTCAACTTCATTTTTTATGTAATTTCCAAATAGATCGGTAAGGTATCGTGGTTTCTGGATTGAACTTTCATTTTTAATTTTCTGCAACTTCCATTTTTATTTTTATTCAACTTCCATTTTTATTCAATTTACTTTTCTATTAAACTTCCTTTTTTATTTAATTTCCAAATAGATCGTTAAGGTATATTAGTTTCTTGAAAGAACTTCCATTTGTAATTTTCTGCAACATCCATTTTTATTTTTATTTACTTCCTTTTTCAATCAGTTTCTTTTCTACTCAACTTCCTTTTTTATTTAATTTCCAAATAGATCATTAAGGTATAGTGGTTTCTTGAATGAATTTTCATTTTTAATTTTCTGCAACTTCCATTTTTATTTTTAAGTAACTTCCATTTTTATTCAAGTTACTTTTCTATTCAACTTCCTTTTTTATTTAATTTCCAAATAGATCGTTAACGTATAGTGGTTTCTAGATTGAACTTCCATTTTTAATTTTATGCAACTTTCATTTTTATTTTTATTCAATTTCTATTTTTATTCAATTTACTTTTCTATTAAACTTCCTTTTTTATTTAATTTCCAAATAGATCGTTAAGGTATAGTGGTTTCTTGAATGAACTTCCATTTTTAATTTTCTGCAACTTCCATTTTTATTTCTATTCAACTTCTTTTTTTTATTGAAGCTACTTTTCTATTCAACTTCCTTTTTTATTTAATTTCCAAATAGATCGTTGAGGTATAGTGGTTTCTTGTTGTGACCCTCATTCCTCACCTTAGCCTCGGGCATGAGCATTTGTATAATCTTGTTTTGCTAAGTTGCAGTGGTGAATTTTCTTGACTTGTCTTAGCTAGAATGAGATTTTTGTCTTGGTTTGTACTTATGTGAAATTTACTTGTTGAGTCTTGTTCTTTTCTTGTGAGTCTAGCCGAGGTCACCTTAAAGCCAGAACCACCTTGAAACCACTTTGGTTGACCCCTACCTTCGTCCTGGCATATTGGCCGAGATGTCATTTTCTAGGCCGGGGTGTATCATCAAGGCCGAGAGGTGTATCATCTAGGCCGAAATGTTAACCTTGAGCCCGAGTGATCTTGTTCCGGATTGGTGCGACCTAGACCGAGGTGTGGCACATCTAGGCCGAGGTGTGGCATAGCTAGGCCAAGTGTTGTTCGTCCTAACCGGGATCATAGATACCTCACCTACCGGAGCCGATGTTTTCACCCGATGTCAGTACCTTGTCAGAGTGCCATGCCGCTTTACTTGTTAAACACCCTTTTGCCATACTCTGTCTGGCCTGTCAGCCACCTTTTCGGGGAGAACCAACCAGCCGTTGCCAGGTGTCCGAGCTGAGTGTTAAATCAGCCGGCAGTGAGTAGAACCTATCATTTTGTATCATATCTTTGCCTTGAGAGAGAGAAGCTCTAGAAGGAGTTTTAGAGTGAAGGAGTGGATCTTCGAGCTTGATTCTTAGAGATCTAACCGTTAGATTCGTATATTAAGGTTAGATTCTTGACCTACTCTTGTAGTCCTTGTTAATCATCTAGCTGCATTGCATAATCAAACCTGATTTGCAAGCCATGCATTGATTGAAAGTTTGGTTTTAGAAAGAGAAAGTAATATTCATGTGTTCTTGAATAAAAGCCTTGTTTGATCCGAAAGTTTGCATTAAGGTTCATGCTTTTGTGTTTGTTTCCATAAGATATTCGAGTATGGGTGCCCAGGTCCATGTTTTTGAATTCATAGCATGAAATCTCAGATGTTGTAATAGCAAATTATGATCTTGCATTCATCCTCCTCATGTTCATGTTCGACATGTTCTTCAAGAGAGGAAAACCCAGATTTTCCCGACCTTATTTCCTTGAATGCGGCCATCGAGGCAACACCTCGGCAAGGAGGTGTGGGACCTCAGCCTAGACCTGGTAATCGCCCAGCATGTTTTCCCGAGATGAGAAACTATGTTTTGTTTCGATTTGACTTAGCTTTTGAAGAATGCCGAGGTCATTTGCATGCATGCTGGACTTGTTTTGAGAAGTGCGTTCAACAGACTTTGCCATGTGTTTGTAGGACTTGAACTTGCCTTGACCCCGATGTCTGAAGAGCTATGTGAGTGGTATTTTTAATAAAGTTATGTTATTAATTTTTGATAAAATTTTTGCCTTGACTATTTTGGAAAAGTATTTGTGAAGCATGAATGGTGATCCCTATTTTGTATATCAAGCATTAGCCTTATTTTGAATGACAATCTTGAAAGTCCGTACGTGCTAGGGGACTATAAGCATTTGTAGCACAATCTTGAAAGTCCGTACGTGCTAGCGGACTATAAGCGTTTGTAGCACAATCTTGAAAGTCCATACGTGCTAGGAGACTATAAGCTTTTGTAGCACAATCTTGAAAGTCCGTACGTGCTAGGGGACTATAAGCATTTGTAGCACAATCTTGAAAGTCCGTATGTGCTAGGGGACTATAAGCATTTGTAGCACAACCCTTGTTAATATTATCCTTTGGAACTTGAAAGACTTTAATTGTCGGGACTTGAAAGATTTGTTAGATAAGCTTGATTTACTCTTGGATTTTGTACAAGATGTGTTATGTTTTGATTTGATAAGGATTTTGGATATCATTCATGTGAACCCCTTTATTATCTGTACCATTCATTGAGTATCCAAGCTCACCCCTCTATATATATATGTAGTTAACGAGCAGGACGGCGATGACGCCTAGATGTACTTGCCACTTGTTTTGGACTTTGCACTTTTGCTGCATCTTGAAGATTATGCTTCTTAGTTGTATTTCATTGTATTTTGTATTTGATGGCTGAGAAGTCTTTTGGTCAAGATGTATTTTCCTTGTACTTCATTTGTTGTATTAAAGCTATGTAAAGATGTATGCCATTCCATTTAAACTTATGCACTGCTCTCATGGACTACTTAGCTTGAAATTTATTGCTTCCGTATTTGTAAGCCCCATATGTATACTCTGTTTGTGTGTGAATCTTGAAAGTTGGCCTTCGGTAATCACGAATTACTGGCCATCATGGCACCATTCTACTAGGGACGGAATGGGGTCGTGATAGATTGGTATCAGAGCACAAGTTTCTTGTAGTACGTTACTCACACTTCGAGTCCTAAAGAGCATAGGACTTTCCGTAGGATTGATGTTAGGATTGCATCATTATGCTTGCTACTTGACAATGTGTGCATCATTTCGGCGTGACTATTTGCTATTGCATGCATATTGTTTGATCATCTTGTTTTAAAGTCACATTTTGCACTCTTAGCATCATGAGAAGAGGTAGACCACCCGTTGGTTGAGATCATCCCGAGGACAGATTGGATAGATTGGAGGGACTGGTAGAAGGTTTGGTCCGTGAGTTAAGGCAAACTCGGCCACAAGACTACTTCTACCCATGCCGAGCAGACAAATGGCCGGCATGCAGTTCCACCTCCACCTCCTCCAGCGCCGCAAGTGCCTCCACAGCAAGCTTTATATGGGGACGGCACCATAGCCCTGATCCGAGAGTTTAAGAAGATGAAACCGCCGAGATTCTCTGGAGGCATAGAGCCGATGAAAGTCGAAGCGTGGGTCTTGAAAATGGAGAAATTGTTTGAGATTTTTCCCAACACCGACGCCCAGAAGGTGTCATTAGCAACATTCACCTTAGACGACGATGCACGAAGATGGTGGATGATGACCCGAGAAAGTAACCCAGGTCTGACTTGGGCCAGATTTTTGGAACTGTTCTACAACAAGCATTTCTCCCTTAGTGTTCGAGACCGTAAGACCACAGAGTTTCAGACTTTGACACAAGGCAACAAGATAGTGGCAGAATATGACCGTGCTTTTACCGAGTTGGCGAGATATGCGCCTCACATGGTCGATGATGAATACAGAAAGGCCAGGAAGTTCGAAAGTGGATTTACGTGGACCAATTCAGGATCGAGTTAACATGCTCAATATGCCAACCTACGCCGGAGTGTTGGACAAGGCCATCCTGGCAGAGGCTAACTTGAACCGATATCAGAACTCGGGAGAAAATCAAAAGAAGAGGCAGAACTATGATAATCACCGAGCTCCATTTAACACCAAGAAGAAAGCGAATGTGGGCAGCTCCAGCAACTCGAACCAAGAAGGTAATACTAGGTCGACGTGTGCAAGCTGTGGGAATCCACATTCCGGAGTTTGCTGTTGGGCGTCGGGAGCTTGTTTTGAATGTGGTGAAATGAGTCATCGCGTGAAAGACTGTCCGAAGGTAAGAACTGACGATGGTAAGAAGGATGGAAGCACCTCGGGCTCTGCGCAAAGAAATAACATCGGGAGGGCCCAAATGAGACAGGGCAAAATTTTTGTGTTGGTACCAAGAGACACTACGAATGCTGAGACAGTGGTATCAGGTACACTCTCAATTTGCTCTCAAGATGCATACATATTAATTGATTCGGGATCTACACATTCCTTCATATCTGTTAAGTTTGCCGAGAAATTAAATAGAGAACAAGAACCCCTTGATTATATGTTACATGTGGCTACCCCATCTGGGAGAACTATGATTGTTACATCCATTTATAGGGCGTGTATTGTTGTAATTGAGGGTGTAGAATTATTAGTTGGCTTGATGCCGTTAAGCATGACCCACTTTGATGTCATATTGGGGATGGACTGGTTAGTAGCGAATCACGCATCTATTAATTGTGTTTCAAAGAATGTCACATTGAAACCCCCAAACCAAGCCGAGGTTACTTTCCAGGGTAAAGGAGTACTACCCCCACCTTACTTAATCTCATCTATGATGGCCTATAAATTGATCCAAAAAGGGTGTCGAGGTTACCTGTGTAGTATACTAAGTAATCTGGATGGAAGCGTTGAGCTAGCCGACACCCCAGTTGTCAAGGAATTCCCGACGTCTTTCCAAATGACTTGCCTGGCTGCTTGGTCGATAGAGAAATAGAATTTACGATTGATATTATGCTGGGAACTCAACCCATCTCCAAAACACCCTACAGAATGGCCCCAGCCGAACTTAAAGAACTGAAACTGCAATTACAAGAATTGCTGGGTAAGGGATTTATTAGGCCGAGTACTTCACCATGGGGAGCACCCGTTCTGTTTGTTAAGAAAAAGGATGGCACACTTCGTCTTTGTATCGACTACCGAGAACTGAACAAGGTAACCATTAAGAACAAGTATCCGTTGCCGAGGATTGATGATTTGCTTGACCAACTACAAGGGGCACGAGTCTTTTCTAAGATTGACCTCAGGTCAGGCTACCACCAGCTGAAAGTTAAGGCCGAGGATGTCGAGAAGACTGCTTTCCGGACAAGGTATGGCCACTACAAATTTTTGGTAATGCCTTTCGGAGTGACCAATGCTCCTACAGCATTCATGGATTTAATGAATAGGGTCTTCAAGCCGTACCTAGACGAGTTCGTGGTTGTTTTCATCGATGACATATTGATCTATTCCAAGAATGAAGTTTAGCATGAGAAGCACTTGGCACTAGCCTTACAAGTCCTAAGAGACAAGAAATTATATGCCAAGCTTAGTAAGTGTGAATTATGGCTCTCTAGTATCTCGTTCCTAGGGCATGTGATTAACGAAGTGTCACGACCCCAAACTGCCCCTAGTAGTTTGGTGCCGTGATGGCCAGTAATTCGAGATTACCGAAGGCCAACTTAAAAGAAATTCACACACAACAAAGTATAAATATAGGGGGCTCACAAATACGGAAGCGATACATACAATCAGATTAGTCCATAAGAGATGTGCATAAGTTAAATGAAACAGCAATCATCTGCAGATGGGTTATAACTCAATTACAACCGAAGCAAAGTACAAATTACATCTTACATATTAACAAAAGGGCTTCACAAGCCGACATGAACAAATACATGAAATACAGCTAGAAGCAAAATCTTCAGAATTGCCGACATCCTCACTGCCGACATAACATGTACACAAAACACATCTTGATCAAAAGGCTTCTCGAGCCGACGCATGCAACATACAAGTACTACAAATCGAGAAGCATAATTTTCAAGACTGCCGACGTAATTACAGGCTAAGCCGACATAATCAAAATCCAAAATAAGCTCCAGAATCACATCTAGGCGTCACCGCCTTCTTGCTCATCACCTACATATATATATAGAGAGGGTGAGCTTGGATACTCAGTGAATGGTATAAATAATAAAGGGTTTGCATGAATAACAGCCGAAGTCCTCTCAAAACAATACAAGTCAAAACTTTATATATATAACAAGGAATGGACCTCGTCCAACTAACAGATCTTCAAAGCTTCAAGGGACACTTACTAGCACCACATATTGCAAATAATAACATTCCAGCAAACATATCCACACGCCAAACCGCCCGTGGCAAAACAAGACGAAGCCAGAGGGGCATCTCGAACAAGGGTGCTACAAAAGTTTAGAGTCCTCTAGCACAAGGGACTTCAAGGCAAGATGTGCTGCGAAAGTTTAGAGTCCTCCAGCACGAGGGACCTATGTTACAAAGGCCCGTAGCCCTTTAACACTAGAGTACAAATCAAGGGTGCTGCGAAAGTTTAGAGTCCTCCAGCACAAGGGACTTTCAAAACAAGGTGTGCTGCGAAAGTTTAGAGTCCTCTAGCACAAGGGACTTTCAAAACAAGATGTGCTGCGAAAGTTTAGAGTCCTCCAGCACAAGGGACTTTCCAAGAAGGTCATCAAGACAAGATCATACTTGATATACAAAACAGGGACAATTATTCATGCTTAATAACACTTTCAAAACAAAGCAAAGCAAAGTCTTTATCAGAACGTATAATATAGCTTTATTAAAAATACCACTCACCTAGTTCTTCAAACGACGGGGTCAAGGTAAGTCCAAGCCCTGACAAACACATGGCAAAGTCCATTGAATGCACTACTCAAAACGAGTCTAGCTTACATGCAAATGACCTCGGCATTCTTCAAAACTAAGTCAATCAAATCGAAGTACAGTTTCTTATCCTTGGAAGAGCATGCTTGGCAACTACCAGGTCTAGGCCGAGGTCCCACACCTCCTTGTCGAGGCGTAGCCTCGATGGCCACATTCAAAAGCGAAGTCGGGAAAAATCTGGGTTTCCCTCTTGATAAACATGAAGAACTTGAGCATGAAGAACTTAAAGAACATGAACATGAGGAAGATGAATGCATAGATCGAAACTTGCTATTACAACAGCTGAGACTTCATGCTATGAATTCAAGAACATGGATCTGGGTACCCATTTAAGGATCTTATCAAAACACACACAAAAACATGAGCTTTAAAGCAAACTTTTGGATCAAACAAGGCTTTTCTCCCAAAAGCTCAAGAAAACCGTTTTCTCTTTCTAAAACCGATTTCAAATCAATGCATGACGTGCCAGACAAGTTCGATCGTGCAATGCAGCTAGATGATCAATAAGAACAGCCAGAGTAGGTTAAGATTCTGACCTTAAAACTGGAATCTAACGGTTCAAGCTCCAACGATCAAGCTTGAAAGTCACCCTCTCTAGCTCAAACTTCTCCTCCTTCTGACTAGAGCTTCTCTCTCTAAAAAGGCAAGATTGATACAAAAATGATATGCTTCACACGACAAACACTGACTTAATCCCTTTGTCAGGACACGTGGCATCGGCTGATTCGCTCAACTCAAAAAGGTGACTGACTTGACAAGACAAGACCAAGACAAAGCGTACTCAGCAAGCTGGGCGGCACAAACACACCGGCAAGAAATGACATCGGCTAACAACAAGATTCCGAATATCAAAGGCAAGGACATCGGCTTGGAAGGACAACACTTGACTAAACTGTGCCACACCTTGGCCTAGATGTGCCACACCTCGGTCTAGGTCATACCATTCCGGGAACAAAATCACTCATGCAAGGATCAAGGATCTAGAACGCCTAGATATTAACATCTCGGCCCAGATGATGCACATCTCGGCCTAGGCAACGCCCACCTCGGTCTAGATGGTGACATCTCAGCCAATATGCCAGGGCGAAGATGGAGGTCAACCAACGGAGTTCCAAGATAGTTCTAAGTGATAAAGGTCTCGAAGGTGTCGAGGCCTAAGATGACCTCGGCAACACACCCGTCAAGAACAAAGCATGCAAGCAATCATTCAAGCAAAACAAGACAAGGTTTGCAACCGCACATATTAATACAAGATCATCCATAATTGTAAGCAAGTATGACTAAGTCAAAATGAGGGTTGTTACACGAAGAAGGTATTTCAGTTGATCCAAGTAAGATTGAAGCCATTGTGAATTGGCCGACACCGACTAATGTATCCGAGATTCGTAGTTTTCTTGGTTTGGCCGGCTATTACAGGAAATTTGTGAAGGATTTTTCAAGGATTGCAGTACCGCTGACACAACTAACTCAGAAAGGAGTGGCGTATGAATGGACCGAGGATAGGGAGTCCGCTTTCCAAGAGTTAAAGACGAGGTTGGTTATAGCGCTGGTACTTGTTTTACCATCAGACAAGGAAGAATTTCAGATTTATAGTGATGCTTCACATAAGGGGTTGGGCTGTGTGTTAATGCAAAGAGGTAAGGTTATAGCATACGCATCTCGTCAGTTAAAATCCAGTGAAAAGAATTATCCTACCCATGATTTGGAACTGGCAGCCGTGGTCTTTGCTTTAAAGATATGGCGCCATTACTTGTATGGAACTTCTTGCCAAGTTTTCACAGACCACAAAAGTTTGAAGTACTTGTTCACTAAAAAGGAATTGAATATGAGACAGAGAAGATGGCTTGAACTATTAAAGGACTACGACATGCAGATTCAGTACCATCCGGGTAAGGCAAACTCCGTAGCCGACGCGTTGAGCAGGAACTTAGTTGGAAGTTTGACGTGCCTGGCAATGATTTCAGTAGAGCCGACCATAATTGAGGAAGTGAAGACCAGACAGATGGAGGATAAGTTCCTCAAGAAGGTAATTGATGAATTTGTCACCAAGCCAAGGCCAGGGTACACCATTGAAAATCGAGTGCTTAAGTTTGAAGGGAGATTGTGCGTGGCCGACGTCCCAGAGTTGAAAAGAAAGATTTTGCAGGAAGCCCATAGCTCCAAATTTGCCATTCATCCGGGAAGCACCAAGATGTACCAAGATGTGAAGCGGACTTTCTGGTGGTCAAATATGAAAAGGGAAATAGCCGAGTTTGTATCCCCGTGTCTATGTTGTCAGCAAGTGAAAGCAGAACACCAGAGGCCAGCAGGACTTCTTCAACCCTTGTCAATCCCTGAGTGGAAATGGGAAGATATCTCCATGGATTTTGTGATTGGTTTGCCAAGGACGCAAAAAGGTATGAACTCAATTTGGGTTATAGTTGACAGATTTACTAAGTCAGCACACTTTTTGCCTGTCAAGACTACATTCAATGCTGACCGGCTCGCTGGACTGTATATGAATGAGATTGTGAAGCTTCATGGAGTGCCGATGCCCATAGTGTCAGACTGAGATTCGAAGTTTGTTTCTAGATTTTGGCAGAGTTTACAAAGGGCTTTGGGAGCCGAGTTGAAGTTTAGCACAACATTTCATCCCCAGACCGATGGACAAACAGAAAGAACGATTCAAACACTCGAAGATATGCTCAGACTATGTGTGTTAGATTTCAAGGGAAATTGGGAAGTACATCTACCGTTAGTAGAGTTTGCCTACAACAACAGTTATCAAGCCAGCATTGGCATGGCACCGTATGAAGCTTTGTATGGAAGGAAGTCCAGGTCGCCGATATGTTGGACTGAAGTGGGAGATAAAGCCTTGATTGGTCCCGAACTGGTTCGAGTTACAACCGACAAGATTAAGCTCATTCAATAAAGGATTAAAACCGCACAGAGCCGGCAGAAGAGTTATGCCGACCAGAGAAGGAGGGAATTAGAATTTGAGACTGGCGATCTTGTATTTTTGAAGATCTCGCCGACGACAGGGGTTTCAAGATTTGGGAAGAAGGGTAAATTAGCACCTCGATATATTGGGTCATTTGAGATTCTTGAGAAGGTCAACCCTGTTGCCTACAGGCTTTCCCTGCCGCTAGAATTAAGCCAAGTTCACAACGTGTTTCATGTTTCGATGTTGAAGAAATATATCCGAGATCCACTACATGCGATTGATTATTCTGAGATTGTGGTTAATGAAGATTTAGGCTACGAGGAAAGGCCGATGAGAATTATTGACAGGCAAGAGCGGCAGTTGAGAAACAAATCGATACCAATGGTAAAGATCGAATGGGAGGGGCATTATGGCAAGGAGGCTACATGGGAAAAGGAAGTGGAAATAAAAATCCGCTATCCGGAGTTATTTGTAGAGCAAGATAACTGAAGTTTGGGGACCAAACTTCTCTAAGGAGGGTAGACAGTAGTGACCCTCATTCCTCACCTTAGCCTCGGGCATGAGCATTTGTATAATCTTGTTTTGCTAAGTTGCAGTAGTGAATTTTCTTAACTTGTCTTAGCTAGAATGAGATTTTTGTCTTGGTTTGTACTTATGTGAAATTTACTTGTTGAGTCTTGTTCTTTTCTGGTGACTCTTGCCGAGGTCACCTTAAAGCCAGAACCACCTTAAAACCACTTTGGTTGACCCCTACCTTCGTCCTGGCATATTGGCCGAGATGTCATTTTCTAGGCCGGGGTGTATCATCAAGGCCGAGAGGTGTATCATCTAGGCCGAAATGTTAACCTTGAGCCCGAGTGATCTTGTTCCGGATTGGTGCGACCTAGACCGAGGTGTGGCACATCTAGGCCGAGGTGTGGCACAGCTAGGCCAAGTGTTGTCCGTCCTAACTGAGATCATAGATACCTCACCTACCGGAGCCGATGTTTTCACCCGATGTCAGTACCTTGTCAGAGTGCCATGCCGCTTTACTTGTTAAACACCCTTTCGCCATACTCTGTCTGGCCTGTCAGCCACCTTTTCGGGGAGAACCAACCAGCCGTTACCACGTGTCCGAGCTGAGTGTTAAATCAGCCGGCAGTGAGTAGAACCTATCATTTTGTATCATATCTTTGCCTTGAGAGAGAGAAGCTCTAGAAGGAGTTTTAGAGTGAAGCAGTGGATCTTCGAGCTTGATTCTTAGAGATCTAACCGTTAGATTCGTGTATTAAGGTTAGATTCTTGACCTACTCTTGTAGTCCTTGTTAATCATCTAGCTGTATTGCATGATCAAACCTGATTTGCAAGCCATGCATTGATTGAAAGTTTAGTTTTAGAAAGAGAAAGTAGTATTCATGTGTTCTTGAATAAAAGCCTTGTTTGATTCGAAAGTTTGCATTAAGGTTCATGCTTTTGTGTTTGTTTCCATAAGATCTTCGAGTATGGGTGCCCAGGTCCATGTTTTTGAATTCATAGCATGAAATCTCAGATTTTGTAATAGCAAATTATGATCTTGCATTCATCCTCCTCATGTTCATGTTCTTCATGTTCGACATGTTCTTCAAGAGAGGAAAACCCAGATTTTCCCGACCTCATTTCCTTGAATGTGGCCATCGAGGCCACACCTCGGCAAGGAGGTGTGGGACCTCGGCCTAGACCTGGTTGTCACCCAGCATGTTTTCCCGAGATAAGAAACTGTGTTTTGTTTCGATTTCACTTAGCCTTTGAAGAATGCTGAGGTCATTTGCATACATGCTAGACTTGTTTTTGAGAAGCGCATTCAACAGACTTTGCCATGTGTTTGTAGGACTTGGACTTGCCTTGACCCCGACGTCTGAAGAGCTATGTGAGTGGTATTTTTAATAAAGTTATGTTATTATGTTTTGATAAAAGTTTTGCCTTGACTGTTTTGGAAAAGTATTTGTGAAGCATGAATGGTGATCCCTATTTTGTATATCAAGCATTAGCCTTATTTTGAATGACAATCTTGAAAGTCCGTATATGCTAGGGGACTATAAGCATTTGTAGCACAATCTTGAAAGTCCGTACGTGCTAGGGGACTACAAGCATTTGTAGCACAATCTTGAAAGTCCGTACGTGTTAGGGGACTATAAGCATTTGTAGCACAACCCTTGTTAATATTATGCTTTGATTTTATAAGGATTTCGGATATCATTCATGTAAACCCCTTTATTAGCTGTACCATTCTCTGAGTATCCAAGCTCACCCCTCTATATATATATGTAGGTGACGAGCAAGACAGCGGTGACGCCTAGATGTACTTGCCACTTGTTTTGGACTTTGCACTTTTGCTGCATCTTGAAGATTATGCTTCTTAGTTGTATTTCATTGTATTTTGTATTTGATGGCTGAGAAGCCTTTTGGTCAAGATGTATTTTCCTTGTACTTCATTTGTTGTATCAAAGCTATGTAAAGATGTATGTCATTCCATTTAAACTTATGCACTGCTCTCATGGACTACTTAGCTTGAAATTTATTGCTTCCGTATTTGTAAGCCCCATATGTATACTCTGTTTGTGTGTGAATCTTGAAAGTTGGCCTTCGGTAATCACGAATTACTGGCCATCATGGCACCATTCGGCTAGGGACGGAATGAGGTCGTGACATTTCTTTAATGAACTTCCATTTTTAATTTTATGGAACTTCCATTTTTATTTTTATTCAGCTTCCATTTTTATTCAAGTTATTTTTCGATTCAACTTCCTTTTTTATTTAATTTCCAAATAGATCGTTAAGGTATAGTGGTATCTGAAATGAACTTCCATTTTTAATTTTATGCAACTTTCATTTTATTTTTATTCCACTTCCATTTTTATTCAATTTACTTTTCTATTAAACTTCATTTTTTATTTAATTTCCAAATAGATCGTTAAGGTATAGTGGTTTCTTGAATGAACTTCCATTTTTAATTTTCTACAACATCCATTTTTATTCAAGTTATTTTTCTATTCAACTTCCTTTTTTATTTAATTTCCAAATAGATCGTTAAGGTATAGTGGTTTCTTGAATGAACTTCCATTTTTAATTTTCTGCAACTTCCATTTTTATTTCTATTCAACTTCTTTTTTTATTCAAGTTTCTTTTCTATTCAACTTCCATTCTTATTTAATTTCCAAAAAGATCGTTAAGGTACACTGGTTTCTGGATTGAACTTCCATTTTTAATTTTATGCAACTTTCACTTTTATTTTTATTCAACTTCCATTTTTATTCAATTTACTTTTCTATTAAACTTCATTTTTTATTTAATTTTCAAATAGATCCTTAAGGTATAGTGGTTTCTTGAATGAACTTTCATTTTTAATTTTATGGAACTTCCATTTTTATTTTTATTCAGCTTCCATTTTTATTCAAGTTATTTTTCTGTTCAACTTATTTTTTTATTTAATTTCCAAATATATCGTTAAGGTATAGTGGTTTCTTGAATGACCTTCCATTTTTAATTTTCTGCAACTTCCATTTTTATTTTTATTTAACTTCCTTTTTTATTCAAGTTTCTTTTCTACTCAACTTCTTATTTTATGTAATTTCCAAATAGATCGTTAAGGTACAGCGGTTTCTGGATTGAACATCCAATTTTAATTTTCTGCTACTTCCATTTTTATTTTTATTCAACTTCCTTTTTTATTTAATTTCCAAATAGATCGTTAAGTTATATTGGTTTCTTAAATGAACTTCCATTTTTAATTTTCTGTAACTTTCATTTTTATTTTTATTCAACTTCCATTTTTATTCAATTTCCTTTTCTATTAAACTTCCTTTTCTATTTAATTTCCAAATAGATCGTGAAGGTATAGTGGTATCTTGAATGAACTTCCATTTTTAATTTTATACAACTTCCATTTTTATTTTTATTCGACTTCCATTTTTATTCAAGTCATTTTTCTATTCAACTTTCTTTTTTGTTTAATTTCCAAATAGATCGTTAAGGTATAGTGGTTTCTTGAATGAACTTCTATTTTTAATTTTCTGCAACTTCCATTTTTATTATTATTTAACTTCTTTTTTCAATCAAGTTTCTTTTCTACTCAACTTCCTTTTTTATTTAATTTCCAAATAGATCGTTAAGGTATACTGGTTTCTAGATTGAACTTTTATTTTTAATTTTCTACGACTTCCATTTTTATTTTTATTCAACTTCCATTTTTATTCAATTTACTTTTCTATTAAACTTCATTTTTTATTTAATTTCCAAATAGACCGTTAAGGTATAGTGGCTTCTTTAATGAACTTCCATTTTTAATTTTATGGAACTTTCATTTTTATTTTTATTCGGCTTCCATTTTTATTCAAGCTATTTTTCTATTCAACTTCCTTTTTTATTTAATTTCCAAATAGATGGTTAAGGTATAGTGGTTTCTTGAATTAATTTCCATTTTTAATTTTCTGCAACTTCCATTTTTTATTTTTATTTAACTTCCTTTTTTGTTCAAGTTTTTTTTCTACTCAACTTCCACTTTTATTTAATTTCCAAATAGATCGTCATGGTATAGTGGTTTCTGGATTGAACTTCCATTTTTATTTTTATTCAACTTCCATTTTCATTCAACTTACTTTTATATTAAACTTCCTTTTTTATTTAATTTCCAAACATATCATTAAGGTATAGTGGTTTCTTGAATGAACTTCCAAATTTAATTTTCTGTAACTTCCATTTTTATTTCTATTCAACTTCTTTTTTTATTCAAGCTTCTTTTCTATTCAACTTCCTTTTTTATTTAATTTCCAAATAGATCGTTAAGGTATAATGGTTTCTGGATTGAAATTACATTTTCAATTTTATGCAACTTTAATTTTTATTTTTATTCAACTTTCATTTTTAATCAATTTTCTTTTCTATTAAAGTTCCTTTTTTATTTAATTTCCAAATAGATCATTAAGGTATAGTGGTTTCTTTAATAAACTTCCATTTTTAATTTTATGCAACTTCCATATTTATTTTTATTCAACTTCCATTTTTATTCAAGTTATTTTTCTATTCAACTTCCTTTTTTATTTAATTTCCTAATAGACCGTTAAGGTATAGTGGTTTCTTGAATGAACTTCCATTTTTAATTTTCTACAACTTTCATTTTTGTTTTTATTCCACTTCAATTTTTATTCAATTTACTTTTCTATTAAACTTCATTTTTTATTTAATTTCCAAATAGATCGTTAAGGTATAGTGGTTTCTTGAATGAACTTCCATTTTTAATTTTCTGCAACTTCCATTTTTATTTTTATTCAACTTCCATTTTTATTCAAGTTATTTTTCTATTCAACTTCAATTTTTATTTAATTTCTAAATAGATCGTTAAGGTATAGTGGTTTCTTGAATGAACTTCCATTTTTATTTCTATTCAAATTCTTTTTTTATTCAAGTTTCTTTTCTCTTCAACTTCCTTTCTTATTTAATTTCCAAAAAGATCGTTAAGGTACACTGGTTTCTGGATTGAATGCGACTTTCACTTTTATTTTTATTCGACTTCCATTTTTATTCAATTTACTTTTCTATTAAACTTCCTTTTTTATTTAATTTCCAAATAGATCGTTAAGGTATGGTGGTTTCTTTAATGAACTTTCATTTTTAATTTTACGGAACTTCCATTTTTATTTTTATTCAGCTTCTATTGCGATCCCGGGTTTACCCTTGTTGTACAGTGATCCGGACATGTGTCCGTGGATGATAGTAGTTGATTATTACCTTGTGTACATCCTTTCTTACTTTGTATTTGAGTTATAGGATGTGTTGGGCAGGTTTGTAACAGGTTGGTTGAACTTGGAAACCAAGAGTAGTTGCCCAGATTTTGGCCTTCACGCTCGAGCGGGGATTTTGACGCTCGAGGGGGCCCTTCGTTGTTGTCTGTCCGCTTGAGCGGGGTTTTCGACGCTCGAGCGTAGTTTTCCATCTTCCAGTATCTCCTCTGCAGTGTTGTACGCTCGAGCGGGAGCTTTGACGCTCGAGCGGGATGCTGTGTGTGACGCTCGAGCGGGAGAGTTGACGCTCGAGCAGAGACCTAGTTCTGTAAAAGTTGTGGGAGTGTGCATCCGTTGCTCGAGCGGTATTGTTGACGCTCGAGCGGGAGTCTGTGTGTGACGCTCGAGCGGGGCGTTTGACCCTCGAGCGGGGCGACTGGGTTAAAGCTCCGTGTTTTGACTTTTCAAATCACTTTTTCCACTTCTCTTCTCTCTCTTACTTTTCCAAAAACGCCATTGTTGAGCTCCTCACTCTAGAGCTCTACCTTCTCTCTTGGTATTGATATAGTAGGAGTGATTTCCTCACCTTTGGCCTTTACAAAAAAGTTGTTGATCGTCGAGGGCTATCTTTTGATCCGAAAAGTTCGTGGTTTGGAGCATTTTCGTTTTCTTCACCTTCTTGGTTGGGAGTCATTCTTTGAGGTAGGGATAACCTACTCCTTACTATGAGCTTTGTCTTTAAATTTTAGTATTTTGAGATGTTGGGGAAGGTTTGGTAATTTTGTGAAAGTTTGGGGCCTTTGTGTAAATTTTACAAAAGTTGGGGTTTTTATTTATATAAGACCTAAATGCATGTTTGGCATGGGAAAGTGGAATTAATGTTGAAACATTAATGAAAATGGAACCTAAGGGTTGTAATGTAAATTATGGAAAATGCCCTAATTACATTGGTTAATTAATTTGTATAATTAATTATGAGAAATGAGGAATTGATTTGGGAAGTTATGGGATAAAAGGGTGTAGTTGGATTATTTATCACTCACCTAATTAGAATGTTGATTATATATCCATTGTTGCATTTATTTTCTGTATAGAAATAACTGCTTTGGGCTATCGGTGGAGGATAGTCGTGATTGTTGTAGACAATGCATGATGATTAGGCAAATTGAAACTAATCACTGGAATGTGTCATTGAGATTGACGATTGAAAGAATACATTAAATTTATGTATTGTGTGATGATGTGTATAATTTTTGTTTATATGCATTGTGTTGTGTTGGAGGAGATAGGGGATGTACTCCACGGTTTAGGGGAAGATAGGGGATGGACCTCTAAACCGGATGTGTTGGGAGGAGATAGGGGATGGACTCCGTAGATAGAGCTCATATGCTTATCTAGTAATGTGTTGACAGAGCTCATATGCTTGTCATTGGAAGTGTGATAGTGCTTATATGCATATCTGTGGAAGTGATGATATAGCTTGTATGCTTATCTGTTGTTGTGTGATATAGCTAGTATGCTTATCTATTATGAAATGGGAAGTGTTTGATATGAGTTACGGTCTCATACGAGATGTTTGGCCAGGTTCTGAGCCATGGTTGTAAATTGAGAATTGAAAGGAATTGGAAAATGGAATGTAATATGGACTTGTATGTCATGAAACTGTAAAGTGTGATAAGGGAAAGTATTTGTGTTGGCCATCTATCAACTGCTAATCTTTTAGTCATCGTTCATATTTGGTTTAGTATGCTTCTACTGGGCTATGGCTCACCCTATATGGGAATATCATTTTCAGGTACAGGTAGCATGCCACCTCCAAGGACGTAGCTTGGGAGGCTAGAGGCGGACACACTTTTGTTGTCTTACTTTTGATGTATTACGTGTAAATTCAAGCCAAGGGCTTAATGTGTAATTGAGTTAGTACTCTTTTGTTGTAACCAAGTGTTAACTTAGAAAGCTGTAAGCCTTTTGGGCACTTGCTTTTGTCGTTAACATGTAATACTTTTTGTAATGAAACTCTGATAAATTGAAGAATGTGGAACTTTTATATATCAATGCATGTCTCTATTGATGGGTTTAAATGTTGTTATTTTGAGGGCGTTACAACTTGGTATCAGAGCCTACCGGGTTCGAATACTTTGGGTACGTGGGAAGTGATTAGGATCACAATGGGTTTGTCTCGCTTGATAGAGACTTAGATGTAGTGTCATATGCTATGTGCTTAATTGATAACATGCTTATGTGACTATGTGGGTATGGAATGTAGTTTCTAGGATGTTGATTGGACCCTTGGGTTTCTGGGAGTCTTGTTGCAAAGGCACTTGATCAATGCTGTTTCTAACCGGAACTCTGGTAACGCCTCGGGACTATCATTATCCAGAAATGAAATTCATAAGTGCTTATATGTTTATGTGCTTACGTGGAATGAATTACTGTTGTCCATGCACTAGGACGTGAGTGTTTGGTTTTGGCACATTTGTGAATGTGCTAACGTTCTGTACTACCTTTATTAGGATGTCAGGACGAGGAAGAGGTGCTAGGCGTGGTAGACCTGCGAGGCAGGAAATACCTTTACCGGATGATATTCCGGCAGTGTAGGAGGGAGTTGGTCAGGCCAACGTGGTCGAACCAGCGGGCCAGCAGGCTATGAGTGCCTTGGCATGAGAGATAGTAGGGGCTTTGGGTATTCTCAGAGCAGGGAATCAGGCAGCTGAGGCAGGGCCTTCTTTCTTGAAGAGGGAGTTCTTCCGGTCTAACCCGGATGAGTTTGTTGGGGATCCAAAGGAACCACTGAAGGCTAACGAGTGGTTAGAACAGATGAGTAAGACGTTTGAGATGCTTGGCATCGAGGACGGGGCACTGAAAGTGACCTTGGCATCCTTCCAGCTGAAGGGAGATGCGGGTCAATGGTGGAAGTACGAGAAGGCTCGTGTTGGTGGTACATGGGAGGCGCTTGTAAATGCTTTCCAGGAGAGGTTCTTATCTGCAGTGGCTAGGGAGAAGCTGAGGGATCAGTTTAGCCGGCTTAATCAGTAGGGTATGTCTGTGGCAGAGTTCGAGGCCACTTCACTAGTTTGTCCAGGTTTGCACCTGAGTTGGTGGCGTCCGAGGAACGCCGTTGCTATGAGTTTGAGCGGAAGTTGAGGCGGGGCCTCAAGTTGAGAGTTGGTGGGTCTTACATCCGAGAGTATAGACACTTAGTGGATGCTGCAGCTCATATGGAGCTCATGATGCAGGAGGAGGATGAGGGGCAGAGAGGCTCCAAGAGGAGCCAAGATGGCCAGGGTAATGGCAGGAGGCAGAGGGGTTCTAACCCTCAGCAGTCGCAGGGTGGAGTTGCTAGATCGACCTTTCCGGTGCCGAGTGCAGGTTCGGGGAGAGGTAGTCAGGGAGGCCTGACTTGTTTTGCGTGTGGCCAGCTGGGTCACAAGTCTTCAGTTTGCCCGCAGAAGGGAGGGGGTCAGCGAGCTGCTTCTTCTTCAGCTAGACCTCAGAGCCAGAGTCAGGGTAGGGGCCAGCATTTGTCTTGCTATCAGTGTGGTCAGCCTGGGCACCTGAAGAGGTATTGCCCGCAGTTGAGTGCTACTTCAGGAGCGTCTGGTTCTAGGCAGATGCAGGGTTTTCAGCCAACTCAGTCTGTGCAGGCCTCGAGGGCCAATCCGGGAGCTTCGTCATCCCAGTCGGTGCAGCAGTCTTTTGCTCCTAGAGGTGAGCAGGTGGATCAGGGGCCTACAGGGCGCGTGTATGCTGTTACCGCGCAAGATTTAGTACCGGCTCCATCAGTAGTGAGAGGTACTTTTCTGTTTTGCAACTCGATTGCTAGCGTGTTGATTGACACGGGTGCATCTCATTCTTTTGTATATGCTGCATTTGCATCTGTTTTGGAATTGGAGTTGGCACAGTTAGCATCTCCTATTTGTGTAGTGTCACCTCTTGGTGGTGAGTTGATCCTGAAACAGGGTGTTAGAGGCTGTGATATAGAGGTCGCCGACCATAGGCTTCCTTTTCCATTTGTGGTCATGCCCATGAAGGGCTTTGATATTATTTTGGGTATGGACTGACTATCGTCATACCGGGCTGTTATCGATTGCTACCGCCAGAGGGTCACGTTATGTACCTTGAGCGGGGAGTGGTTCCATTTCTTGGGAGACCGGGTTGGTAGTGTTTTGCCACCAAGGTATGATTCGCGAGGGCGAAGTGAGCTTAGTGGTCTACTTGCTAGCTTTGAGAGTGGTGAGTGTGATGAGACCCATGTTGTGTTGCCAAGGGTGGTTTGTGAGTATTCGGATGTCTTTCCCGAGGACCTTGTTAGTTTGCCACCTCACCGAGAGATAGAGTTCTCTATTGATCTAGTGCCTGGCACGGCGCCGATTTCTATGGCACCTTATCATTTTGCTCCAGCAGAGTTGTTTGAGTTGAAAGTTCAGCTCCAGGAATTGCTAGATAAGGGTTTTGTTCGCCCTAGTGTTTCACCGTGGGGAGCACCGACCCTCTTTGCTAAAAAGAAAGATGGTGCCTTGAGATTGTGTATAGACTACCGGAAGTTGAATCGGGCTACGGTCAAGAATAAGTACCCTATGCCCCGTATAGATGATCTGTTTGACCAGTTGAAGGGTTCCCGTTGTTTCTCTAAGATAGAATTGAGATCGGGTTACCACCAGTTGAGGGTCAGGGAGGAGGATATTCCTAAGACGGCATTCCGTACACGGTATGGCCATTATGAGTTTCTGGTGATGCCATTCGGGCTTACCAATGCACCGGCAGTCTTTATGGACTTGATGAACCGGATCTTCCGGGAATTCTTGGATCGATTTGTAGTCGTTTTCGTGGACGACATTCTTGTTTATTCGCCTTCAGAGGAGGAGCACGAGGCACACTTGAGAGTGGTGCTTGAGTTACTTAGAGCTCATAGGTTGTATGCCAAGTTTGGGAAGTGTGAGTTCTGGCTAGGAGAGGTGAAATTCTTAGGCCATGTGGTATCCAGGGAAGGGGTGTCTGTTGATACGTCCAAGGTTGAGGCAGTGCAAGATTGGGCACAGCCTAAGAGTGTGTTTGAGATTTGCAGTTTTCTGGGATTAGCTGGGTATTACCGTCGGTTTGTGAAGGATTTTTCTAGGCTAGCTTCGCCTTTGACTAGATTGACGCGGAAAAGGATCAAGTTTGTATGGAGTGAGACTTGTGAAAAGTCGTTCCAAGAGTTGAAGGTTAGGTTGACCACCGCTCTGGTTTTGATTATTCCGGAGAGAGGGTTGGGTTACGCGGTTTATTGTGATGCC
Organism: Camellia sinensis; assembly: GCF_055761805.1. Lineage (NCBI taxonomy): Eukaryota > Viridiplantae > Streptophyta > Magnoliopsida > Ericales > Theaceae > Camellia > Camellia sinensis. The sequence continues at coordinate 5,448,709 of NC_138962.1, read as the reverse complement.
TCTCGAGAGGGTTTGGGCTGTGTGTTGATGCAAGAGGGGAAAGTGGTAGCTTATGGCTCACGTCAGTTGAAAATTCACGAGAAGAATTACCCTACGCACGACCTAGAGTTAGCAGCAGTGATCTTTGCCTTGAAAATCTGGAGGCACTACCTTTATGGTGAGAGGTTCGAGGTATTCTCGGACCACAAGAGTTTGAAGTATCTGTTTACACAGAGAGACTTGAATCTGAGGCAGAGGAGATGGATGGAGTTCATTGAGGACTACGATTTTGAGTTACATTATCACCCGGGGAAGGCCAATGTTGTGGCCGATGCCCTTAGTAGGAAATCCATTAGTGATGTAGCTTGTATAGCCATCTGGGAATGGGAGATGTTGGGTGTACTTGGCGAGTTTGATTTGCATCTGGGCGAATCTGTTGAGGCTGCGGCCTTGTTTTCTGTAGTTGCGCAGCCTACGCTTGTGACACGAGTGTTAGAGGCACAGAGAGGTGACCTTGAGGTAGAATCCCTCCGAGAGAAGATCTCCAGTGGGAAAGTTGAGAAGGGTTTGACGGTGTATCCCGACCTGAGTGTGAGATACCGAGACCGTTTATTTGTGCCGGAGTCTTGCCGAGAGGAAGTACTCTGAGAGTTCCACCATTCGTGCCTTGCGGTGCATCTGGGAGGCACTAAGATGTACCGGGATTTGGGTCGCCAGTTTTGGTGGCGGGGTATGAAGAGAGATGTGGCTGTTTTCGTATCGAAGTGCCTTACTTGCCAGCAAGTGAAGGCCGAGCATCAGAGGCCAGCGGGTTTGTTGCAACCCTTGCCTATTGCCGAGTGGAAGTGGGAGCATGTCACTATGGACTTCGTTGTAGGTCTTTCGAGGACTCAGCGGGGTAGTGATGCTATTTGGGTGGTTGTAGACCGGTTGACTAAGTCGGCGCACTTCATTCCTATGCGCGTGGGAGATTCGGTAGATCATCTTGCCGACTTGTATATTCGGGACATAGTGAGATTGCACGGGGTTCCAGTGACGATCGTCTCAGATAGAGATCCTCGTTTTACTGCTAGATTGTGGCAGAGTTTGCAGAGTGCTTTGGGCACTAAGTTGACTTTTAGTACGGCTTATCACCCTCAGACTGACGGGCAGTCCGAGCGTACTATTCAGATCCTTGAGGATATGCTTTGGGGTTGTGTCCTTGACTTTAGTGGGAACGTGGGAGAGGCACTTACCATTGGTGGAGTTTGCCTACAACAACAGCTTTCAGTCTAGTATCGGTATGGCACCGTTTGAGGCCTTGTATGGCCAATCGTGTAAATCTCCAGTGTGTTGGGCCGAGGTGGGTGATGCACCCTTGTTGGGTCCGAAGTTGGTTAGGGAGACGACGGAGAAAGTTGAGCTTATCCGTAGGAGGCTTGTTACAGCCCAGAGTCGCCAAAAGAGTTATGCTGACCGTAGAAGGAGGCCTTTGGCGTTTGATATAGGTGATCATGTCTTTCTGAAGATATCACCTAGGCGAGGCTTGATGAGGTTTGGGAAGAGCGGGAAGTTATCCCCTCGGTTCATTGGGCCTTTTGAGATCCTTGAGAGGATTGGCGAGGTTGCTTATCGGTTAGCCTTACCGCCGCAGTTGTCCGGAGTGCATGATGTGTTTCATGTGAGTATGCTTCAGAAGTATGAGCCGGATCCATCGCATGTGTTAGATTGGACCGACTTAGAGGTAGATGAGGATGCCTCGTATGAGGAGAGACCAGTTCGGGTCTTGGATAGGCGGGATCACGTCCTGCGTGGCAAGACCATCCCTTTGGTTAAGGTTTCGTGGAAACATCACGGAGTGGAGGAAGCCACTCGAGAACGTGAGTTAGAGGTCCGCGAGAAATATCCTGACTTGTTTATTGATGAGTAATTTTGTAATGAAATTCTGTAATATTGTTGGACTTAAGAGCTTTAAATATGTCTTAAGTTGTAAAACATTGGTAATGTTTTGGTTTAATGGAAGCATGTTGTAGAACTTACCCTGATATGGGAGTTGATTATGATATTGCATATGTTGGCTATATTGTAGAATTGGAGTTATATCATGTATATTGATTATGATATGAACTGTGAACCATGCATATTGAAAATAGTTGGAAATGGAAGGAAATTGCATGATAATAATGCACTTGTAAATTATGTTGTGAAATGCCTCTTGAAAAGAGAAGGAATTGACCGGTAATGGGCCAGGTTGTTTAATATTATGTTATAATATTATTGAAAATGGAGAAAACCTGTTTTTGAAAACTTGTGTTTAATTTCGGGGACGAAATTCTTTAAAGGGGGGAGGTTATAGCGATCTCGGGTTTACCCTTGTTGTACAGTGATCCGGACATGTGTCCGTGGATGATAGTAGTTGATTATTACCTTGTGTACATCCTTTCTTACTTTGTATTTGAGTTATAGGATGTGTTGGGCAGGTTTGTAACAGGTTGGTTGAACTTGGAAACCAAGAGTAGTTGCCCAGATTTTGGCCTTCACGCTCGAGCGGGCCCTTCGTTGTTGTCTGTCCGCTCAAGCGGGGTTTTCGACGCTCGAGCGTAGTTTTCCATCTTCCAGTATCTCCTCTGCAGTGTTGTACGCTCGAGCGGGAGTTTTGACGCTCGAGCGGGATGCTGTGTGTGACGCTCGAGCGGAGACCTAGTTCTGTAAAAGTTCTGGGAGTGTGCATCCGCCGCTCGAGCAGGATTGTTGACGCTCGAGCGGGAGTCTGTGTGTGACGCTCGAGCGGGGCGTTTGACCCTCGAGCGGGGCGACTGGGTTAAAGCTCCGTGTTTTGACTTTTCAAATCACTTTTTCCACTTCTCTTCTCTCTCTTACTTTTCCAAAAACACCATTGTTGAGCTCCTCACTCTAGAGCTCTACCTTCTCTCTATGTATTGATCTAGTAGGAGTGATTTCCTCACCTTTGGCCTTTACAAAAAAGTTGTTGGTCGTCGAGGGCTATCTTTTGATCCGAAAAGTTCGTGGTTTGGAGCATTTTCGTTTTCTTCACCTTCTTGGTTGGGAGTCATTCTTTGAGGTAGGGATAACCTACTCCTTACTATGAGCTTTGTCTTTAAATTTTAGTATTTTGAGATGTTGGGGAAGGTTTGGTAATTTTGTGAAAGTTTGGGGCCTTTGTGTAAATTTTACAAAAGTTGGGGTTTTTATTTATATAAGACCTAAATGCATGTTTGGCATGGGAAAGTGGAATTAATGTTGAAACATTAATGAAAATGGAACCTAAGGGTTGTAATGTAAATTATGGAAAATGCCCTAATTACATTGGTTAATTAATTTGTATAATTAATTATGAGAAATGAAGAATTGATTTGGGAAGTTATGGGATAAAAGGGTGTAGTTGGATTATTTATCACTCACCTAATTAGAATGTTGATTATATATCCATTGTTGCATTTATTTTCTGTATAGAAATAACTGCTTTGGGCTATCGGTGGAGGATAGTCGTGATTGTTGTAGACAATGCATGATGATTAGGCAAATTGAAACTAATCACTGGAATGTGTCATTGAGATTGACGATTGAAAGAATACATTAAATTTATGTATTGTGTGATGATGTGTATAATTGTTGTTTATATGCATTGTGTTGTGTTGGAGAAGATAGGGGATGTACTCCACGGTTTAGGGGAAGATAGGGGATGGACCTCTAAACCGGATGTGTTGGGAGGAGATAGGGGATGGACTCTGTAGATAGAGCTCATATGCTTATCTAGTAATGTGTTGACAGAGCTTATATGCTTGGCATTTGAAGTATGATAGTGCTCATATGCATATCTGTGGAAGTGATGATATAGCTTGTATGCTTATCTGTTGTTGTGTGATATAGCTAGTATGCTTATCTATTATGAAATGGGAAGTGTTTGATATGAGTTACGGTCTCATACGAGATGTTTGGCCAGGTTCTGAGCCATGGTTGTAAATTGAGAATTAAAAGGAATGGGAAAATGGAATGTAATATGGACTTGTATGTCATGAAACCGTAAAGTGTGATAAGGGAAAGTATTTGTGTTGGCCATCTATCAACTGCTAATCTTTTAGTCATCGTTCATATTTGGTTTAGTATGATTCTACTGGGCTGTGGCTCACCCTATATGGGAATATCATTTTCAGGTACAGGTAGCATGCCACCTCCAAGGACGTAGCTTGGGAGGCTAGAGGCGGACACACTTTTGTTGTCTTACTTTTGATGTATTACGTGTAAATTCAAGCCAAGGGCTTATTGTGTAATTGAGTTAGTACTCTTTTGTTGTAACCAAGTGTTAACTTAGAAAGCTGTAAACCTTTAGGGCACTTGCTTTGTCGTTAACATGTAATACTTTTTGTAATGAAACTCTGATAAATGGAAGAATGTGGGACTTTTATATATCAATGCATGTCTCCATTGATGGGATTAAATGTTGTTATTTTGAGGGCGTTACAGCTTCCATTTTTATTCAAGTTATTTTTCTATTCAACTTCCTTTTTTATTTAATTTCCAAATAGATCGTTAAGGTATAGTGGTTTCTTGAATGAACTTCCATTTTTAATTTTCTGCAAATTTCATTTTTATTTCTGTTCAACTTCTTTTTTTATTCAAGTTTCTTTTCTATTCAACTTCCTTTCTTATTTAATTTCCAAAAAGATCGTTAAGGTACACTGGTTTCTGGATTGAACACCCATTTTTAATTTTATGCAACTTTCACTTTTATTTTTATTCAACTTCCATTTTTATTCAATTTATTTTTCTATTAAACTTCATTTTTTATTTAATTTCCAAATAGATCGTTAAGGTATAGTCGTTTCTTTAATAAACTTCCATTTTTAATTTTATGGAACTTCCATTTTTATTTTTATTCAGCTTCCATTTTTATTCAAGTTATTTTTCAATTCAACTTCCTTTTTTATTTAATTTCCAAATAGATCGTTAAGGTATAGTGGTTTCTTGAATGAACTTCTATTTTTAATTTTCTGCAACTTCCATTTTTATTTTTATTTAACTTCCTTTTTTATTCAAGTTTCTTTTCTACTCAACTTCCTTTTTTATGTAATTTCCAAATAGATCGTTAAGGTATACTGGTTTCTGGATTGAACTTCCATTTTCAATTTTCTGCAACTTCCATTTTTATTTTTATTCAACTTCCATTTTTATTCAATTTACTTTTCTATTAAACTTCCTTTTTTATTTAATTTCCAAATAGATCGTTAAGGTATATTGGTTTCTTGAATGAACTTCCATTTTTAATTTTCTACAACTTCCATTTTTACTTTTATTCAACTTCCATCTTTATTCAATTTCCTTTTCTATTAAACTTCCTTTTTTTATTTAATTTCCAAATAAATCGTGAAGGTATAGTGGTATCTTGAATGAATTTCCATTTTTAATTTTATGCAACTTCCATTTTTATTTTTATTCGACTTCCATTTTTATTCAAGTCATTTTTCTATTCAACTTTTTTTTTAATTAATTTCCAAATAGATCGTTAAGGTATAGTGGTTTCTTTAATGAACTTCTATTTTTACATTTTTGCAACTTCCATTTTTATTTTTATTTAACTTCCTTTTTTATGTAATTTCCAAATAGATCGTTAAGGTATAGTGGTTTCTGGATTGAATTTCCATTTTTAAATTTCAGCAACTTCCATTTTTATTTTTATTCAACTTTCATTTTTATTGAATTTACTTTTCTATTAAACTTCCTTTTTTATTTAATTTCCAAATAGATCGTTAAGGTATATTGGTTTCTTGAATGAACTTCCATTTTTAATTTTCTGCAACTTCCATTTTTATTTTTATTCAACTTCCAATTTTATTCAATTTCCTTTTCTATTAAACTTTCTGTTTTATTTAATTTCCAAATAGATCGTGAAGGTATAGTGGTATCTTGAATGAATTTCCATTTTTAGTTTTATGCAACTTCCATTTTTATTTTTATTCGACTTCCATTTTTATTCAAGTCATTTTTCTATTCAACTTTCTTTTTATTTAATTTCCAAATAGATCGTTAAGGTATAGTGGTTTCTTCAATGAACTTCCATTTTTAATTTTCTGCAACTTCCATTTTTATTTTTATTCAACTTCCATTTTTATTCAAGTTATTTTTCTATTCAACTTCATTTTTTATTTAATTTCCAAATAGATCGTTAAGGTATAGTGGTTTCTTGAATAAACTTCCATTTTTAATTTTCTGCAACTTTCATTTTTATTTCTATTCAACTTCCTTTCTTATTTAATTTCCAAATAGATCGTTAAGGTATAGTGGTTTCTTGAATGAACTTCCATTTTTAATTTTCTGCAACTTCCATTTTTATTTCTATTCAACTTCTTTTTTTATTCAAGTTTCTTTTCTATTCAACTTCCTTTCTTCTTTAATATCGAAAAAGATTGTTAAGGTACACAGGTTTCTGGATTGAACTTCCATTTTTAATTTTATGCAACTTTCACTTTTATTTTTATTCAACTTCCATTTTTATTCAATTTACTTTTCTATTAAACTTCCTTTTTTATTTAATTTTCAAATAGATCGTTAAGGTATAGTGGTTTCTTGAATGAACTTCCATTTTTAATTTTCTGCAAATTCCATTTTTATTTCTATTCAACTTCTTTTTTTATTCAAGTTTCTTTTCTTTTCAACTTCCTTTCTTATTTTATTTCCAAAAAGATCGTTAAGGTACACTGGTTTCTGGATTGAACTTCCATTTTTAATTTTCTGCAAATTCCATTTTTATTTCTATTCAACTTCTTTTTTTATTCAAGTTTCTTTTCTATTCAACTTCCTTTCATATTTTATTTCCAAAAAGATCGTTAAGTTACACTGGTTTCTGGATTGAACTTCCATTTTTAATTTTATGCAACTTTCACTTTTGTTTTTATTCAACTTCCATTTTTATTCAATTTACTTTTCTATTAAACTTCCTTTTTTATTTAATTTCCAAATAGATCGTTAAGGTATAGTCATTTCTTTAATGAACTTCCATTTTTAATTTTATGGAACTTCCATTTTTATTTTTATTCAACTTCCATTTTTATTCAAGTTATTTTTCTATTCAACTTCCTTTTTTCTTTAATTTCCAAATAGATCGTTAAGGTATAGTGGTTTCTTGAATGAACTTCCATTTTTAATTTCTGCAAGTTCCATTTTTATTTTTATTTAACTTCCTTTTTTATTTAAGTTTCTTTTCTACTCAACTTCCTTTTTTATGTAATTTCCAAATAGATCGTTAAGGTATACTGGTTTCTAGATTGAACTTCCATTTTCAATTTTCTGCAACTTCCATTTTTATTTTTATTCAACTTCCATTTTTATTCAATTTACTTTTCTATTAAACTTCCTTTTTTATTCAATTTCCAAATAGATCGTGAAGGTATAGTGGTATCTTGAATGAACTTCCATTTTTAATTTTATGCAACTTCCATTTTTATTTTTATTCGACTTCCATTTTTATTCAAGTCATTTTTCTATTCAACTTTCTTTTTATTTAATTTCCAAATAGATCGTTAAGGTATAGTGGTTTCTTAAATGAACTTCCATTTTTAATTTTCTGCAACTTCCATTTTTATTTTTATTTAACTTCTTTTTTCAATCAAGTTTCTTTTCTACTCAACTTCCTTTTTTATTTAGTTTCCAAATAGATCGTTAAGGTATACTGGTTTCTAGATTGAACTTTTATTTTTAATTTTCTGCGACTTCCATTTTTATTTTTATTCAACTTCCATTTTTATGCAATTTACTTTTCTATTAAACTTCCTTTTTTATTTAATTTCCAAATAGACCGTTAAGGTATAGTGGTTTCTTTAATAAACTTCTATTTTTAATTTTATGGAACTTTCTTTTTTATTTTTATTCAGCATCCATTTTTATTCAAGCTATTTTCCTATTCAACTTCCTTTTTTATTTAATTTCCAAATAGATGGTTAAGGTATAGTGGTTTGTTGAATGAACTTCCATTTTTAATTTTCTGCAACTTCCATTTTTATTTTTATTTAACTTCCTTTTTTATTCAAGCTTTTTTTCTACTCAACTTCCTTTTTTATTTAATTTCCAAATAGATCGTCAAGGTATAGTGGTTTCTAGATTGAACTTCCATTTTTATTTTTATTCAACTTACATTTTCATTCAATTTACTTTTCTATTAAACTTCCTTTTTTATTTAATTTCCCAATATATCGTTAAGGTATAGTGGTTTCTCGAATGAACTTCCAATTTTAATTTTCTGCAACTTCCATTTTTATTTCTATTCAACTTATTTTTTTATTCAAGCTTCTTTTCTATTCAACTTCTTTTTTTATTTAATTTCCAAATAGATCGTTAAGGGATAATGGTTTCTTCATTGAACTTACATTTTCAATTTTATGCAACTTTAATTTTTATTTTTATTCAACTTCCATTTTTATTCAATTTTCTTTTCTATTAAACTTCCTTTTTTATTTAATTTCCAAATAGATCGTTAAGCTGTAGTGGTTTTTTTAATGAACTTCCATTTTTAATTTTATGCATCTTCCATATTTATTTTTATTCAACTTCCATTTTTATTCAAGTTATTTTTCTATTCAACTTCCTTTTTTATTTAATTTCCTAATAGATCGTTAAGGTATAGTGGTTTCTTGACTGAACGTCCATTTTTAATTTTCTGCAACTTTCATTTTTATTTTTACTCAACTTCCATTTTTATTCAATTTACTTTTCTATTAAACTTCCTTTTTTATTTAATTTCCAAATAGATCGTTAAGGTATAGTGGTATTTTGAATGAACTTCCAATTTTAATTTTATGCAACTTCCATTTTTATTTTTATTCGACTTCCGTTTTTATTCAAGTCATTTTTCTATGCAATTTTCTTTTTTATTTAATTTCCAAATAGATCGTTAAGGTATAGTGGTTTCTTCAAAGAACTTTCATTTTCAATTTTCTGCAACTTCCAATTTTATTTTTATTTAACTTCCTTTTTCAATCAAGTTTCTTTTCTACTCAACTACCTTTTTTATTTAATTTCCAAATAGATTGTTAAGGTACACTGGTTTCTGGATTGAACTTCCATTTTTAATTTTCAGCAACTTCCATTTTTATTTTTATTCAGCTTCCATTTTTATTCAATTTACTTTTCTATTAAACTTCATTTTTTATTTAATTTCCAAATAGATCGTTAAGGTATAGTGGTTTCTTTAAGGAACTTCCATTTTTGATTTTATGGAACTTCCATTTTTACTTTATTCGGCTTCCATTTTTATTCAAGTTATTTTTCTATTCAACTTCCTTTTTTATTTCATTTCCAAATAGATGGTTAAGGTATAGTGGTTTCTTTAATGAACTTCCATTTTTAATTTTCTGCAACTTCCGTTTATATTTTTATTTAACTTCCTTTTTTATTCAAGTTTTTTTTCTACTCAACTTCCTTTTTTATTTAATTTCCAAATAGATCGTAAAGGTATAGTGGTTTCTGGATTGAACTTCCATTTTTATTTTTATTCAACTTCCATTTCTATTCCATTTACTTTTCTATTAAACTTCCTTTTTTATTTAATTTTCAAATATATCGTTAAGGTATAGTGATTTCTTGACTGAACTTCCAATTTTAATTTTCTGCAACTTCCATTTTTATTTCTATTCAACTTCTTTTTTTATTCAAGCTTCTTTTCTATTCAACTTCGTTTTTTATTTAATTTCCAAATAGATTGTTAAGGTATAATGGTTTCTGGATTGAACTTACATTTTTAATTTTCTACAACTTTCATTTTTATTTTTATTCAACTTCCATTTTTATTCATTTTTCTTTTCTATTAAAGTTCCTTTTTTATTTAATTTCCAAATAGATCGTTAAGGTATAGTGGTTTCTTTAATGAACTTCCATTTTTAATTTTATGAAACTTTCATTTTTATTTTTATTCAACTTACATTTTTATTCAAATTATTTTTCTATTCAACTTCCTTTTTTATTTAATTTCCTGATAGATCGTTAAGAGATAGTGGTTTCTTGAATGCACTTCCATTTTTAATTTTCTGCAACTTCCATTTTTATTTTTATTTAACTTCCTTTTTTATTCAAGTTTTTTTTCTACTCAACTTCCTTTTTTATTTAATTTCCAAATAGATCGTCAAGGTATAGTGGTTTCTATATTGAACTTCCATTTTTATTTTTATTCAACTTCCATTTCTATTCAATTTACTTTTCTATTAAACTTCCTTTTTTATTTAATTTTCAAATATATCTTTAACGTATAGTGGTTTCTTGACTGAACTTCTAATTTTTATTTTCTGCAACTTCCATTTTTATTTCTATTCAACTTCTTTTTTTATTCAAGCATCTTTTCTATTCAACTTCCTTTTTTATTTAATTTCCGAATAGATTGTTAAGGTATAATGGTTTCTGGATTGAACTTACATTTTTAATTTTATACAACTTTCATTTTTATTTTTATTCAACTTCCATTTTTATTCATTTTTCTTTTCTATTAAAGTTCCTTTTTTATTTAATTTCCAAATAGATCGTTAAGGTATTGTGGTTTCTTTAATGAACTTCCATTTTTAATTTTATGCAACTTCCATTTTTATTTTTATTCAACTTATATTTTTATTCAAGTTATTTTTCTATTCAAATTCTTTTTTTATTTAATTTCCTGATAGATCGTTAAGATATAGCGGTTTCTTGAATGAACTTCCATTTTTAATTTTCTGCAACTTCCATTTTTATTTTTATTTAACTTCGTTTTTTACTCAAGTTTCTTTTTTACTCAACTTCCTTTTTTGTTTAATTTCCAAATAGATCGTTAAGGTATAGTGGTTTCTGGATTGAACTTCCATTTTTAATTTTCTGCAACTTCCATTTTTGTTTTTATTCAACTTCCATTTTTATTCAATTTACTTTTCTATTAAACTTCCTTTCTTATTTAATTTTCATATAGATCGTTAAGGTATAGTGGTATCTTGAATGAACTTCCTTTTTTAATTTTATGCAACTTCCGTTTTTATTTTTATTCGACTTCCATTTTTATTCAAGTCATTTTTCTATTCAACTTTCTTTTTTACTTAATTGTCAAAGAGATCGTTAAGGTATAGTGGTTTCTAGAATGAACTTCCATTTTTAATTTTCTCCAACTTCCATTTTTTTTTATTTAACTTCCTTTTTCAATCAAGTTACTTTTCAACTCAACTTCCTTTTTTATTTAATGTCCAAATAGATCGTTAAGGTATACAGGTTTCTGGATTGAACTTCCATTTTTAATTTTCTGCAACTTCCATTTTAATTTTTATTCCACTTCCATTTTTATTCAATTTACTTTTCTGTTGAACTTCTTTTTTTATTTTATTTCCACATAGATCATTAAGGTATAGTGGTTTCTTTAATGAACTTCCATTTTTAATTTTACGGAACTTCCATTTTTATTTTTATTCAGCTTCCATTTTTGTTCAAGTTATTTTTCTATTCAACTTCCTTTGTTATTTAATTTCCAAATAGATCGTTATGGTATAGTGGTTTCTTGAATTAACTTCCATTTTTAATTTTCTGCAACTTCCATTTTTATTTTTATTTTACTTCCTTTTTTATTCAAGTTTCTTTTCTACTCAACTTCCTTTTTTATTTAATTTCCAAATAGATCGTTAAGGTATAATGGTTTCTGGATTGAACTTACATTTTTAATTTATTGCAACTTTCATTTTTATTTTTATTGAAATTCCATTTTTATTCATTTTTCTTTTCTATTCAATTTTCTTTTTTATTTAATTTCCAAATAGATCGTTGAGGTATAGTGGTTTCTTTAATGAACTTCCATTTTTAATTTTGTGGAACTTCCATTTTTTATTTTTATTCAGCTTCCTTTTTTATTCTAGCTATTTTTCTATTCAACTTCATTTTTTATTTAATTTCCAAATATATCGTTAAGTTATAGTGGTTTCTTGAATTAACTTCCATTTTTAATTTTCTGCAACTTCCATTTTTATTTTTATTTCAGTTCCTTTTTTATTCAAGTTTCTTTTTCTACTCAACTTCCTTTTTTATTTAATATCCAAATAGATCGTCAAGGTATAGTGGTTTCTGGATTGAACTTTCATTTTTATTTTTATTCAACTTCCATTTTTATTCAATTTACTTTTCTATTAAACTTCCTTTTTTAGTTAATTTCCAAATAGATCGTTAAGGTATATTGGTTTCTTGAATGAACTTCCGTTTTTAATTTTCTGCAACTTCCATTGTTATTTTTATTCGACTTCCATATTTATTCAAGTTATTTTTCTCTTCAACTTCCTTTTTTATTTAATTTCCAAATAGATGGTTAAGGTATAGTGGTTTCTTGAATGAACCTCCAATTTTAATTTTCTGCGACTTCCATTTTTTTTTCTATTCGACTTCTTTTTTTATTCAAGTTTCTTTTGTAACGCCCTCAAAATAATAACATTAAACCCATCAAATAAGACATTCATTGACATATGAAAGAACCACATTCTTCTATTCATCCGAGTTTGATTATAAAAGTATTACATGTTAACAACAAAAGCAAAATGCCCTACGGGCTTACAGCTTTCCAAGTTAACACTTGGTTACAACAAAAGAGTGCTAACTCATACACGTTAAGCCCTTGGCTTGAATTTACATGTAATACATCAAAACTAAAACGACAAAAGTATGTCCGCCTCTAGCCCCCCAAGCTATGTCCTTGGAGGTGGCATGCTACCTGTACCTGAAAATGATATTCCCATATAGGGTGAGCCACAGCCCAGTAGAAATACACTAAACCAACCATGAACAATGACTAAAAGATTAGCAATTGATAGATGGCCAACACTGATACATTCACATAAATCACATCTTTATGTCATACGACTTATGGGTCCAAGTTACTTTTCATTTTCCCTTTTTCAATAGATAAGCATGTTAGTTCTATCATTATTTCAACAGATATGTATAACAACAATATCCCACATTCACAGATATGCATATAGCAGTATCCACATTCTCAACAGATATGTATAACAACAATATCCCACATTCACAGATAAGCATACAAGCTGTATCCACACTTCACAAAGATAAGCATATAAGCTCTATCTTCACTTTTCTAGACAAGCTTATGAGCTGTATCTACGGAGTTCATCCCCTATCTTCTCCCAACACTATCCGGTTAGAGGTACATCCCCCATCTTCCCCTAAACCGCGGAGTACATCCCCCATCTCCTCCTCTACACATAACGTATACAAACACATTGGTTCTATATACAACCACTCAATACATATAGTTAACGTATTCTATCAATCGTCAAATTCCATGACACATTCCATTGATTAGTTTTTGTTTGCCTAATCATCATGCATTGTCTACAACAATCACAACTATCCTCCACCGATAGCCCAAAGCAGTTATTTCTATACAGAAAATAAATGCACAATGGATATTCAATCAACATTTCATTTCGGTGTGTGATAAACAATTCAACTACACCCTTTAACCCCATACATTCCCAATCTCAACAATTCTATTTCATTTCCTCCTTTCTCACAATTAATTATCCCAATTAATCAAACAATGTAATTAGGTCATTTTCCATAATTAACATTTCAACCCTTAGGTCCCATTTTCATCAATGATTCAACATTTATTTCGTTTCTCCATGCCAAACATGCATCTAGGTTTATTATAAATAAAACCCCAACTTTTGTAAAATAACACAAAAGCCCCAAACTCTCACAAAATTACCAAACCAACCCCAACATCTCAAAATACCAAAACTTAAAGACAAAATCCATAGAGAGGAGTAGGATATTCCTACCTCGAAGTTTGAGCCAAAAAGGAGATGAAGACTCGAAGATCAACGTGCTCCAAATCCAAACTTTTTCAGATTAAATCAAAGCTCTCAATGCCCTCTATCTTTTTAACAAAGGCCCTAGGCTAGATTCACACTCTAGGGAGATCAAATCTTAGAGAGAGTGTAAGTTTAGAGAGAGAGTGTCTCGGATCTAGGGTTTGATCAAAAAAAGAAGTGAAAAACTGAAGTTCAAAATCACTATTGTCCGTTGTTATAAAACACGCTCGCTCGAGCGAAGACTTTGTCGCTCGAGCGACCAGACACAGAAAACACTCGCTCGAGCCAAGAAGTTCTCGCTCGAACCAACAACTCAGAAGTGCGCTCGAGCGAAAGAATGCTCGCTCGAGCCAGCAACTCAAACCCTCAGGTCTGTAACCAGAAGCACGCTCGAGCGACAGACCTCTCGCTCGAGCGAAGAACAAACTAGACCGCTCGAGCGAAGAAAGCTCGCTCGAGCCAAGAAATGCAACTCTCAGGTCCAGAACCAGACGCAATCGCTCGCTCGAGCGAAGCCACTCTGGCTCGATCCACCAGACACAACCTCAACTCTCGCTCGAGCGACCAACTCCTCGCTCGAGCGAAGGTCCAAAAATCTGGGCAGCAACACTAGGCTCCCAAACACAACCAACCTGTAACAAACCTGCCCAACACATCCTATAACTCAATATACAGGTAAAGAGGATGCAAACAGGATAATAAACAACTACCAACATCCACGGACACATGTCCGGATCACTGTACAACAAGGGTAAACCCGGGATCGCTATAACCTCCCCCCCTTAAAGAATTTCGTCCCAGAAATTAAGCACAAGTTTTCAAAAAAAAAAAACAAGTTTTTTTTTTTTTTTTTTTTTTTTTTTTTTTTTTTTTTTTAAACAATGTTACCTTTTAACATTCAACAATTCGACTCATTACCGGTCATCCCATCCCTTTAACAAGGGGTATTTCACAATATGTAAACAGCATATGTACTTTCAACATGCATCAACATTACGCATTATCTTTCCCATTTCAACCATATATTCAACATATATACTGTTACATTCAACTTCCATATGAGGCAAGTTCCAAGACATACTTCCCATAACCAAACATTTTCAATGTTTCACAACTTAAGACATATATAAAAGCTCTTAAGTTCAACAATAGCCAAAAATTTAAATACAAGATTACATATCAACAAACAAGTCCGGATACTTTTCGCGGACTTCCAACTCACGTTCCCAAGTGGCTTCTTCCACTCCGTGATGTTTCCATAAGACTTTCACCAAGGGAATGGTCTTGCCACGCAGGACCTGATCCCGCCTATCCAAGACCCGAACCGGTCTCTCCTCATATGAGGCATCCTCATCTACCTCTAAATCGGTCCAATCCAACACATGTGATGGATCTGGCTCATACTTCCGAAGCATACTCACATGAAACACGTCATGCACCCCGAACAACTGCGGCGGTAAGGCTAACCGATAAGCAACCTCGCCAATCCTCTCAAGGATCTCAAAAGGACCAATAAACCGAGGGGATAACTTCCCACTCTTCCCAAACCTCATCAAACCTCGTCTAGGTGATATCTTCAGAAAGACACGATCACCTACCTCAAACGCCAAAGGCCTCCTTCTACGGTCGGCATAACTCTTTTGTCGACTCTGGGCTGTAACAAGCCTCCTACGGATAAGCTCAATTTTCTCCGTCGTCTCCCTAACCAACTCCGGACCCAACAAAGGTGCATCACCCACCTCGGCCCAACAAACTGGGGACCTACACGGTCGGCTATACAAGGCCTCAAACGGTGCCATACCGATACTAGACTGGAAACTGTTGTTGTAGGCAAACTCTACCAAGGGTAAGTGCCTCTCCCACGTCCCACTGAAGTCAAGGACACAACCCCGAAGCATATCCTCGAGGATCTGAATAGTACGCTCGGACTGCCCGTCAGTCTGAGGATGATAGGCCGTACTAAAAGTCAACTTAGTGCCCAAGGCACTCTGCAAACTCTGCCACAACCTAGCAGTAAAACGAGGATCTCTATCTGAGACGATCGTCACTGGGACCCCGTGCAATCTCACTACGTCCCGAATATACAAGTCGGCAAGATGATCTACCGAATCTCTCACGCGCATAGGAATAAAGTGCGCCGACTTAGTCAACCAATCTACAACCACCCAAATAGCATCACTACCCCGCTGAGTCCTCGGAAGACCCACAACGAAGTCCATAGTGACATGCTCCCACTTCCACTCGGCAATAGGCAAGGGTTGCAACAGACCCGCTGGCCTCTGATGCTCGGCCTTCACTTGCTGGCAAGTAAGGCACTTCGATACGAAAACAGCCACATCTCTCTTCATACCCCGCCACCAAAACTGGCGACCTAAATCCTGATACATCTTAGTGCCTCCCGGATGCACCGCAAGCCGCGAATGGTGAAACTCTCGGAGTACTTCCTCTCGGCAAGACTCCGGCACAAACAAACGGTCTCGGTATCTCACACTCAGGTCGGGATACACCGTCAAACCCTTCTCAACTGTCCCACTGGAGATCTTCTCTCGGAGGGACTCTACCTCAAGGTCACCTCTCTGTGCCTCTAACACTCTAGTCACAAGTGTAGGCTGCGCAACAACAGAAAATAAGGCCGCAGTCTCAACAGATTCGCCCAGTAGCAAATCAAACTCACCAAGTGCTCCCAACATCTCCCATTCCCGGATGGCTATACAAGCTACATCACTAATGGATTTCCTACTAAGGGCATCGGCCACAACATTGGCCTTTCCCGGATGATAATGCAACTCAAAATCATAATCCTCGATGAACTCCATCCACCTCCTCTGTCTCAAATTCAAGTCTCTCTGTGTAAACAGATACTTTAAACTCTTGTGGTCCGAGAACACCTCGAACTTCTCACCATAAAGGTAGTGCCTCCAGATTTTCAAGGCAAAGATCACTGCTGCTAACTCTAGGTCGTGTGTAGGGTAATTCTTCTCGTGTATTTTCAACTGACGTGAGCCATAAGCTACCACTTTTCCCTCTTGCATCAACACACAACCCAAACCCTCTCGTGAGGCATCACAATAAACCGCATAACCCAACCCTCTCTCTGGAATAATCAACACCGGAGTGGTGGTCAATCTAACTTTCAGCTCTTGGAACGACTTTTCACAAGTCTCACTCCACACAAACTTGACTCCCTTCCGAGTTAGTCTAGTCAACGGTGACGCTAACCTGGAGAAATCTTTCACAAACCGACGATAATACCCAGCTAATCCTAGAAAACTGCGGATCTCAAACACACCCTTAGGCTGTGCCCAATCTTGCACTGCCTCAACCTTGGATGTATCAACAGACACCCCTTCCCCGGATACCACGTGGCCTAAGAATTTGACTTCCCTCAGCCAGAACTCACACTTCCCAAACTTGGCATATAGCCTATGGGCTCTAAGTAACTCAAGCACCACTCTCAAGTGTGCCTCGTGCTCCTCCTCAGAAGGCGAATAGATAAGGATGTCGTCCACAAAAACGACTACAAACCGATCCAAGAATTCCCAGAAGATCCGGTTCATCAAGTCTATAAAGATTGCCGGTGCATTGGTAAGCCCAAATGGCATCACCAGAAACTCGTAATGGCCATACCGCGTACGGAATGCCGTCTTAGGAACATCCTCCTCCCTGACCCTCAACTGGTGGTAACCCGATCTCAAGTCTATCTTAGAGAAACAAGGGGAACCCTTCAACTGGTCAAACAAATCATCTATACGGGGCATAGGATACTTATTCTTAACCGTAGCCCGATTCAACTTCCGGTAGTCAATACACAATCTCAAGGCACCATCTTTCTTTTTAACAAAGAGGGCCAGTGCTCCCCACGGCGAAACACTAGGGCGAACAAAGCCCTTATCTAGCAATTCCTGGAGCTGAACTTTCAACTCAACCAACTCTGCTGGAGCAAAACGGTAAGGTGCCATAGAAATCGGCGCCGTGCCGAGCACTAAATCAATAGAGAACTCTATCTCTCGGTGAGGTGGCAAACTAACAAGATCTTCGGGAAAGACATCTGAATACTCACAAACCACTCTCGGCAACACAAGCTGGGTCTCACCACTCTCACCACTCTCAAAGCTGGCAAGTAGACTACTAAGCTCACTTCGTCCTCGCGAATCATACCCCGGTGGCAAAACACTACCAACCCGGTCTCCTAAGAAATGGAACCACTCCCCGCTCAAGGTACATAACGTAACCCTCTGGTGGTAGCAATCGATAACAGCCCGGTATGACGATAGCCAGTCTATACCCAAAATAACATCAAAACCCTTCATGGGCATGACAACAAACAGAAAAGGAAGCCTATAGTCGGCGACCTCTATATCACAGCCTCTAACACCCTGTTTCAGGATCAACTCACCACCCAAAGGCGATACCACACAAATAGGAGATGCTAACTGTGCTAACTCCAATTCCAAAACAGATGCAAATGCAGCAGATATAAAAGAATGAGATGCACCCATGTCAATCAACACATTAGCAACCGAGTTGCAAAACAGAAAAGTACCTCTCACTACCGATGGAGCCGGTACTAAATCCTGCGCGGTAACATCATACACGCGCCCCGTAGGCCCCTGGTCTACCTGCTCACCTCTCGGAGCAAAAGACTGCTACACAGACTGGGATGACGAAGCTCCCGGATTGGCCCTCGAGGCCTGCACAGACAGAGCTGGCTGAAAACCCTGCGTCTGCCTGGAACCAGACGCTCCCGAAGTGGCACTCAACTGTGGGAAAAACCTCTTCAGGTGCCCAGGCTTTCCACACTGATAACAAGACAAGGGCTGCCCCCTGCCCAAACTCTGACTCTGCGGTCTAGCTGAAGAAGAAGCAGCTCTCTAACCCCCACCCCTCTGCGGGCAAACTGAAACTTTGTGACCCAGCTGGCCACACTTGTAACAAGCAAACTCCCCCTGATTGCCTCTCCCCGAGCCTGCACTCGACACTGGAAAGGTCGATCTAGAAACTGCTCCCTGAGGCTGCTGAGGGTTATAACCCCTCTGCCTCCTGCCATCACCCTGGCCATCCTGGCTCCTCTTGGAGCCCTTCTGTTCTTCCTCCTCTTCCTGCATCATAATTTCCATATGAGTAGCAGCATCTACCAGGTGTCTATACTCTCGGATGTAAGACCCACCAACTTTCAACTTGAGGCCCCGCCTCAACTTCCGCTCAAACTCATAGCAACGGCGTTCCTCAGACGCCACTAGTTCAGGTGCAAACCTGGACAAACTGGTAAAAGTAGCCTCAAACTCGGCCACTGACAAGCCCTGCTGTTTAAGCCGGCTAAACTGATCCCTCAGCTTCTCCCTAGCTGCTGCAGACAAAAACCTCTCCTGAAAAACATTCACAAACGCCTCCCAAGTACCACCAACACGAGCCTTCTCATACTTCCACCATTGACCCGCATCTCCCTTCAGTTGGAAGGATGCCAAGGTCACTTTCAGTGCTCCGTCCTCGATGCCAAGCATCTCGAACGTCTTACTCATTTGCTCTAGCCACTCATCAGCCTTCAGTGGCTCCTTCGGATCCCTGATAAACTCATCCGGATTAGACCGGAAGAACTCCCTCTTCAAGAAAGAAGGCCCTGCCTCAGCTGCCTGATTCCCAGCTCTAAGAATACCCAAAGCTCCTGCTATCTCTCTGGCCAAGGCACCCATAGCCTGCTGACCCGCTGGCTCGGCCACATTGGCCTGACCAACTCCCTCCTGCACTGCCGGAACCTCCTCCGGTAACGGTACTTCCTGCCTCGCAGGTCTACCACGCCTAGCACCTCTTCCTCGTCCTGACATCCTAATAAAGGTAATACAGAACATTAGCACATTCACAAATGTGCCGAAACTAAACACTCACGTCCTAGCGCATGGACAACTGTAATTCACTCCACGTAAGCACATAAACACATAAGCACTTACGAATTTCATTTCCGGATAATGATAGTCCCGAGGCGTTACTAGTGTTCCGGTTAGAAACAGCATTGATCAAGTGCTTTTCCAACAAGACTCCCAGAAACCCAAGGATCCAATCAACATCCTAGAAATTAAATCCCATACCCACATAGTCACATAAGCATGTTATCAGTTAAGTACATAGCATATGATACTACATCTAAGTCTCTATCAAGCGAGACAAACCCATTGTGATCCTAATCACTTCCCACGTACCCAAAGTATTCGAACCCGGTACGCTCTGATACCAAGTTGTAACGCCCTCAAAATAATAACATTAAACCCATCAAATAAGACATTCATTGACATATGAAAGAACCACATTCTTCTATTCATCCGAGTTTGATTATAAAAGTATTACATGTTAACAACAAAAGCAAAATGCCCTACGGGCTTACAGCTTTCCAAGTTAACACTTGGTTACAACAAAAGAGTGCTAACTCATACACGTTAAGCCCTTGGCTTGAATTTACATGTAATACATCAAAAGTAAAACGACAAAAGTATGTCCGCCTCTAGCCCCCCAAGCTATGTCCTTGGAGGTGGCATGCTACTTGTACCTGAAAATGATATTCCCATATAGGGTGAGCCACAGCCTAGTAGAAATACACTAAACCAACCATGAACAATGACTAAAAGATTAGCAATTGATAGATGGCCAACACTGATACATTCACATAAATCACATCTTTATGTCATACGACTTATGAGTCCAAGTTACTTTTCATTTTCCCTTTTTCAATAGATAAGCATGTTAGCTCTATCATTATTTCAACAGATATGTATAACAACAATATCCCACATTCACAGATATGCATATAGCAGTATCCACATTCTCAACAGATATGTATAATAACAATATCCCACATTCACAGATAAGCATACAAGCTGTATCCACACTTCACAAAGATAAGCATATAAGCTCTATCTTCACTTTTCTAGACAAGCTTATGAGCTGTATCTACGGAGTTCATCCCCTATCTTCTCCCAACACTATCCGGTTAGAGGTACATCCCCCATCTTCCCCTAAACCGCGGAGTACATCCCCCATCTCCTCCTCTACACATAACGTATACAAACACATTGGTTCTATATACAACCACTCAATACATATAGTTAACGTATTCTATCAATCGTCAAATTCCATGACACATTCCATTGATTAGTTTTTGTTTGCCTAATCATCATGCATTGTCTACAATAATCACAACTATCCTCCACCGATAGCCCAAAGCAGTTATTTCTATACAGAAAATAAATGCACAATGGATATTCAATCAACATTTCATTTCGGTGTGTGATAAAGAATTCAACTACACCCTTTAACCCCATACATTCCCAATCTCAACAATTCTATTTTATTTCCTTCTTTCTCACAATTAATTATCCGAATTAATCAAACAATGTAATTAGGTCATTTTCCATAATTAACATTTCAACCCTTAGGTCCCATTTTCATTAATGATTCAACATTTATTTCGTTTCTCCATGCCAAACATGCATCTAGGTTTATTATAAATAAAACCCCAACTTTTGTAAAATAACACAAAAGCCCCAAACTCTCACAAAATTACCAAACCAACCCCAACATCTCAAAATACCAAAACTTAAAGACAAAATCCATAGAGAGGAGTAGGATATTCCTACCTCGAAGTTTGAGCCAAAAAGGAGATGAAGACTCGAAGATCAACGTGCTCCAAATCCAAACTTTTTCAGATTAAATCAAAGCTCTCAACGCCCTCTATCTTTTTAACAAAGGCCCTAGGCTAGATTCACACTCTAGGGAGATCAAATCTTAGAGAGAGTGTAAGTTTAGAGAGAGAGTGTCTCGGATCTAGGGTTTGATCAAAAAAAGAAGTGAAAAACTGAAGTTCAAAATCGCTACTGTCCGCTGATATAAAACACGCTCGCTCGAGCGAAGACTTTGTCGCTCGAGCGACCAGACACAGAAAACACTCGCTCGAGCCAAGAAGTTCTCGCTCGAGCCAACAACTCAGAAGTGCGCTCGAGCGAAAGAATGCTCGCTCGAGCCAGCAACTCAAACCCTCAGGTCTGTAACCAGAAGCACGCTCGAGCGACAGACCTCTCGCTCGAGCGAAGAACAAACCAGACCGCTCGAGCGAAGAAAGCTCGCTCGAGCCAAGAAATGCAACTCTCAGGTCCAGAACCAGACGCAATCGCTCGCTCGAGCGAAGCCACTCTGGCTCGATCCACCAGACACAACCTCAACTCTCGCTCGAGCGAGCAACTCCTCGCTCGAGCGAAGGTCCAAAAATCTGGGCAGCAACACTAGGCTCTCAAACACAACCAACCTGTAACAAACCTGCCAACACATCCTATAACTCAATATACAGGTAAAGAGGATGCAAACAGGATAATAAACAACTACCAACATCCACGGACACATGTCCGGATCACTGTACAACAAGGGTAAACCCGGGATCGCTATATCTTTTCTATTCAACTTCCTCTTTTATTTAATTTCCACATAGATCGTTAAGGTATATTGGTTTCTGGACTGAACTTCCATTTTTAATTTTATGCCACTTTCACTTTTCTTTTTATTCAACTTCCATTTTTTTTCAAATTACTTTTCTATTAAACTTCATTTTTTATTTAATTTCCAAATAGATCGTTGAGGTATAGTGGTTTCTTTAATGAACTTCCGTTTTTAATTTTGTGGAACTTCCATTTTTATTTTTATTCAACTTCCATTTTTATTCAAGTTATTTTTCTATTCAACTTTCTTTTTTATTTAATTTCCATATAGATCGTTAAGGTATAGTGGTTTCTTGAATGAACTTCCATTTTTAATTATCTGCAACTTCGATTTTTATTCAAGTTTCTTTTCTATTAAACTTCCTTTTTTATTTAATTTCCAAATATATCGTAAAGTTATAGTGGTTTCTGGATTGAACTTCCATTTTTATTTTTATTCAACTTCCATTTTTATTCAATTTACTTTTCTATTAAACTTCCTCTTTTATTTCATTTCCAAATATATCGTTAAGGTATAGTTGTTTCTTGAATGAACTTCCAATTTTAATTTTCTGCAAATTCCATTTTTATTTCTATTCAACTTCTTTTTTTATTCAAGCTTCTTTTCTATTCAACTTCCTTTTTTATTTAATTTCCAAATAGATCGTTAAGGTATAATGGTTTCTGGATTGAACTTACATTTTTAATTTTATACAATTTTCATTTTTATTTTTATTCAACTTCCATTTTTATTCAATTTTCGTTTCTATTAAAGTTCCTTTTTAATTTAATTTCCAAATAGATCGTTAAGGTATAGTAGTTTCTTTAATGAACTTCCATTTTTAATTTTATGCTACTTCCATTTTTATTTTTATTCAACCTCCATTGTTATTCAATTTACTTTTCTATTAAACTTCCTTTTTTATTGAATTTCCAAATAGATCGTTAATGTATAGTGGTATCTTGAATGAACGTCCATTTTTAATTTAATGCAACTTCCATTTTTATTTTTATTCGACTTCCATTTTTATTCAAGTCATTTTTCTGTTCAACTTCCATTTTTATTTAATTTCCAAATAGATCGTTAAGGTATAGTGGTTTCATGAATGAACTCCCATTTTTAATTTTCTGCAACTTCCATTTTTATTTTTATTTAACTTCCTTTTTCAATCAAGTTTCATTTCTACTCAACTTCCTTTTTTATTTAATTTCCAAATAGATCGTTACGGTATACTGGTTTCTAGATTGAACTTCCATTTTTAATTTTCTGGAAGTTCCATTTTTATTTTTGTTCAACTTCTATTTTTATTCAATTTACTTTTTCTATTAAACTTCATTTTTTATTTAATTTCCAAATAGACCGTTAAGGTATAGTGGTTAAGGTATAGTGGTTTTTTGAATGAACTTCCATTTTTAATTTTCTACAACTTCCATTTTTATTTTTATTTAACTTCCTTTTTCAATCAAGTTTCTTTTCTACTCAACTTCCTTTTTTATTTAATTTCCAAATAGATCGTTAAGGTATACTGGTTTCTGGATTGAACT
This sequence comes from Camellia sinensis, assembly GCF_055761805.1. Taxonomy (NCBI): domain Eukaryota; kingdom Viridiplantae; phylum Streptophyta; class Magnoliopsida; order Ericales; family Theaceae; genus Camellia; species Camellia sinensis. The sequence goes on along the minus strand of NC_138962.1, from coordinate 5,424,915 downwards.
TCTATTTTTAATTTTCTGCAACTTCCATTTTTATTCAATTTACTTTTCTATTGAACTTCCTTATTTATTTAATTTCCAAATAGATCGTTAAGGTATAGTGGTTTCTTTAATGAACTTCCATTTTTAATTTTATGCCACTTCCATTTTTGTTTTTATCCAGCTTCCATTTTTATTCAAGTTATTTTTCTATTCAACTTTCTTTTTTATTTAATTTCAAAATAGAACGTTAACGTATAGTGCTTTCTGGATTGAACTTCCATTTTTAATTTTATATTACTTTCATTTTTATTTTTATTCAATTTCCATTTTTATTCAATTTACCTTTCTATTAAACTTCCTTTTATGTTTAATTTCCAAATAGATCTTTAAGGTATATTAGTTTCTTGAATGAATTTCCATTTTTTATTTGCAGCAACTTCCATTTTTATTTCTATTTAACTTCCTTTTTCATTCAAGTTTCTTTTCAACTCAACTTCCTTTTTCATTTAATTTCCAAATAGATCGTTAAGGTATAGTGGTTTCTGGATTGAACTTCCATTTTTAATTTTATGCAACTTTCATTTTTATTTTTATTCAATTTCCATTTTTATTCAATTTACTTTTCTATTAAACTTCCTTTTTTATTTAATTTCCAAATATATCGTTAAGGTATAGTGGTTTCTTAAATGAACTTCCATTTTTAATTTTTTGCAACTTGCATTTTTATTTTTATTCGACTTCCATTTTTATTCAAGTTATTTCTCTATTAAACTTCCTTTTTTATTTAATTTCCAAATATATCGTTAAGGTATAGTGGTTTCTTAAATGAACTTCCATTTTTAATTTTCTGCAACTTGCATTTTTATTTTTATTCGACTTCCATTTTTATTCAAGTTATTTCTCTATTCAACTTCCTTTTTTATTTAATTTCCAAATAGATCGTTAAGGTATAGTGGTTTCTTGAATGAACTTCCATTTTTAATTTTCGGCAACTTCCATTTTTTTTTATTTAACTTCCTTTTTCAATCAAGTTTCTTTTCTACTCAACTTCCTTTTTTATTTAATTTCCAAATTGATCGTCAAGGTATAGTGGTTTCTATATTGAACTTCCATTTTTATTTTTTTTCAACTTCCATTTCTATTCAATTTACTTTTCTATTAAACTTCCTTTTTTATTTAATTTTCAAATATATCTTTAACGTGTAGTGGTTTCTTGACTGAACTTCTAATTTTAATTTTCTTCAACTTCTTTTTTTATTCAAGCATCTTTTCTATTCAACTTCCTTTTTTATTTAATTTCCGAATAGATTGTTAAGGTATAATGGTTTCTGGATTGAACTTACATTTTTAATTTTATACAACTTTCATTTTTATTTTTATTCAACTTCCATTTTTATTCATTTTTCTTTTCTATTAAAGTTCCTTTTTTATTTAATTTCCAAATAGATCGTTAAGGTATAGTGGTTTCTTTAATGAACTTCCATTTTTAATTTTATGCAACTTCCATTTTTATTTTTATTCAACTTATATTTTTATTCAAGTTATTTTTCTATTCAACTTCCTTTTTTATTTAATTTCCTGATAGATCGTTAAGATATAGTGGTTTCTTGAATGAACTTCCATTTTTAATTTTCTGCAACTTCCATTTTTATTTTTACTTAACTTCCTTTTTTATTCAAGTTTCTTTTTTACTCAACTTCCTTTTTTATTTAATTTCCAAATAGATCGTTAAGGTATAGTGGTTTCTGGATTGAACTTCCATTTTCAATTTTCTGCAACTTCCATTTTTGTTTTTATTCAACTTCCATTTTTATTCAATTTACTTTTCTATTAAACTTCCTTTTTATTTAATTTTCAAATAGATCGTTAAGGTATAGTGGTATCTTGAATGAACTTCCTTTTTTAATTTTATGCAACTTCCATTTTTATTTTTATTCGACTTCCATTTTTATTCAAGTCATTTTTCTATTCAACTTTCTTTTTTATTTAATTTTCAAATAGATCGTTAAGGTATAGTGGTTTCTAGAATGAACTTCCATTTTTAATTTTCTCCAACTTCCATTTTCTTTTATTTAACTTCCTTTTTCAATCAAGTTACTTTTCTACACAACTTCCTTTTTTATTTAATGTCCAAATAGATCGTTAAGGTATACAGGTTTCTGGATTGAACTTCCATTTTTAATTTTCTGCAACTTCCATTTTAATTTTTATTCCACTTCCATTTTTATTTTACTTTTCTATTAAACTTCCTTTTTTATTTTATTTCCACATAGATCGTTAAGGTATAGTGGTTTCTTTAATGAACATCCATTTTTAATTTTACGGAACTTCCGTTTTTATTTTTATTCAGCTTCCATTTTTGTTCAAGTTATTTTTCTATTCAACTTCCTTTTTTATTTAATTTCCAAATAGATCGTTATGGTATAGTGGTTTCTTGAATTAACTTCCATTTTTAATTTTCTGCAACTTCCATTTTTATTTTTATTTTACTTCCTTTTTTATTCAAGTTTCTTTTCTACTCAACTTCCTTTTTTATTTAATTTCCAAATAGATCGTTAAGGTATAATGGTTTCTGGATTGAACTTACATTTTTAATTTTATGCAACTTTCATTTTTATTTTTATTGAACTTCCATTTTTATTCATTTTTCTTTTCTATTCAATTTCCTTTTTTATTTAATTTCCAAATAGATCGTTGAGGTATAGTGGTTTCTTTAATGAACTTCCATTTTTAATTTTGTGGAACTTCCAATTTTATTTTTATTCAGCTTCCTTTTTTATTCTAGCTATTTTTCTATTCAACTTCCTTTTTTTATTTAATTTCCAAATATATCGTTAAGGTATAGTGGTTTCTTGAATTAACTTCCATTTTTAATTTTCTGCAACTTCCATTTTTATTTTTATTTCAGTTCCTTTTTTATTCAAGTTTCTTTTTCTACTCAACTTCATTTTTTATTTAATATCCAAATAGATCGTCAAGGTATAGTGGTTTCTGGATTGAACTTTCATTTTTATTTTTATTCAACTTCCATTTTTGTTCAATGTACTTTTCTACTCAACTTCATTTTTTATTTAATTTCCAAATAGATCGTTAAGGTATAGTGGTTTCTTGAATGAACTTCCATTTTTAATTTTCTGCAACTTCCATTTTTATTTTTATTCGACTTCCATTTTATTCAAGTTATTTTTTTATTCAACTTTCTTTTTTAATTAATTTCGAAATAGATCGTTAAGGTATAGTGGTTTTCTTGAATGAACTTCCAATTTTAATTTTCGGCAACTTCCATTTTTATTTCTATTCAACTTCTTTTTTTATTCAAGTTTCTTTTCTATTCAACTTCCTTTTATATTTAATTTCCAAATAGATCGTTAAGGTATACTGGTTTCCGGATTGAACTTCCATTTTTAATTTTATGAAACTTTCACTTTTATTTTTATTCAACTTCCATTTTTAATCAATTTATTCTTCTATTAGTCTTCCTTTTTTATTTAATTTCCAAATAGATCGTTAAGGTATAGTGGTTTCTATAATGAACTTCCATTTTTAATTTTATTGAACTTCCATTTTTATTTTTATTCGGCTTTCATTTTTATTCAAGTTATTTTTCTATTCAACTTCCTTTTTTTTTTTTTAATTTCCAAATAGATCGTTAAGGTATAGTGGTTTCTTGAATGAACTTCCATTTTTAATTTTCGGCAACTTCCATTTTTATTTTTATTTAACTTCCTTTTTCAATCAAGTTTCTTTTCTACTCAACTTCCTTTTTTATTTTATTTCCAAATAGATTGTTAAGGTATACTGGTTTCTGGATTGAACTTCCAGTTTTAATTTTCTGCAACTTCTATTTTTATTTTTATTCAACTTCCATTTTTATTCAATTTACTTTTCTATTAAACTTCCTTTTTTTGTTAATTTCCAAATAGATCGTTAAGGTACATTGGTTTCTTGAATGAACTTCCGTTTTTAATTTTCTACAACTTCCATTTTTATTTTTATTCGACTTCCATATTTATTCAAGTTATTTTTCTATTCAACTTCCTTTTTTATTTAATTTCCAAATAGATGGTTAAGGTATAGTGGTTTCTTGAATGAACTTCCAATTTTAATTTTCTGCGACTTCTATTTTTATTTCTATTTAACTTCTTTTTTTATTCAAGTTTCTTTTCTATTCAACTTCCTTTTTTATTTAATTTCCAAATAGATCATTATGGTATACTGGTTTCTGGACTGAACTTTCATTTTTAATTTTATGCCACTTTCACTTTTCTTTTTATTCAACTTTCATTTTTATTCAATTTACTTTTCTATTAAACTTCATTTTTTATTTAATTTCCAAATAGATCGTAGAGGTATAGTGGTTTCTTTAATGAACTTCCGTTTTTAATTTTATGGAACTTCCATTTTTATTTATATTCAACTTTCATTTTTATTCAAGTTATTTTTCTACTCAACGTCCTTTTTTATTTAATTTCCATATAGATCGTTAAGGTATAGTGGTTTCTTGAATGAACTTCCATTTTTAATTTTCTACAACTTCCATTTTTATTCAAGTTTCTTTTCTATTAAACTTCTTTTTTTATTTAATTTCCAAATATATCGTGAAGTTATAGTGGTTTCTGGATTGAAGTTCCATTTTTATTTTTATTCAACTTCCATTTTTATTCCATTTACTTTTCTATTAAACTTCCTCTTTTATTTAATTTCCAAATATATCGTTAAGGTATAGTTGTTTCTTGAATGAACTTCCAGTTTTAATTTTCTGCAAATTCCATTTTTATTTCTATTCAACTTCTTTTTTTATTCAAGCTTCTTTTCTATTCAACTTTCTTTTTTATTTAAATTCCAAATAGATCGTTAAGGTATATTGGTTTCTGGATTGAACTTACATTTTTAATTTTATACAATTTTCATTTTTATTTTTATTCGACTTCCATTTTTATTCAATTTTTGTTTCTATTAAAGTTCCTTTTTTATTTAATTTCCAAATAGATCGTTAAGGTATAGTGGTTTCTTTAATGAACTTCCATTTTTAATTTTATGCAACTTCGATTTTTATTTTTATTCAACTTACATTTTTATTCAAGTCATTTTTCTATTCAACTTCCTTTTTTATTTAATTTCTTGATAGATCGGTAAGATACAGTGGTTTCTTGAATGAACTTCCATTTTTAATTTTCTGCAGCTTCCATTTTTATTTTTATTTAACTTCCTTTCTTATTCAAGTTTTTTTTCTACTCAACTTCCTTTTTTATTTAATTTCCAAATAGATCGTCAAGATATCGTGGTTTCTATATTGAACTTCCATTTTTATTTTTATTCAACTTCCATTTCTATTCAATTTACTTTTCTATTAAACTTCATTTTTTATTTAATTTTCAAATATATCGTTAAGGTATAGTGGTTTCTTGACTGAACTTCTAATTTTAATTTTCTGCAACTTCCATTTTTATTTCTATTCAACTTCTTTTTTTATTCAAGGTTCTTTTCTATTCAACTTCGTTTTTTATTTAATTTCCAAATAGATTGTTAAGGTATAATGGTTTCTGGATTGAACTTACTTTTTTAATTTTATACAACTTTCATTTTTATTTTTATTCAACTTCCATTTTTTTTCATTTTTCTTTTCCATTAAAATTCCTTTTTTATTTAATTTCCAAATAGATCGTTAAGGTATAGTGGTTTCTTTAATGAACTTCCATTTTTAATTTTATGCAACTTCCATTTTTATTTTTATTCAACTTACATTTTTATTCAAGTTATTTTTCTACTCAACTTTCTTTTTTATTTAATTTCCTGATAAATCGTTAAGATATAGTGGTTTCTTGAATGAACTTTCATTTTTAATTTTCAGCAACTTCCATTTTTAATTTTATTCAACTTCCATTTTTATTCAATATACTTTTCTATTAAACTTCATTTTTTATTTAATTTCCAAATAGATCGTTAAGGTATAGTGGTATCTTGAATGAACTTCCATTTTTAATTTTATGCAACTTCCATTTTTATTTTTATTCGACTTCCATTTTTATTCAAGTCATTTTTCTATTCAACTTTCTTTTTTATTTATTTTCCAAATAGATCGTTAAGGTATAGTGGTTTCTAGAATGAACTTCCATTTTTAATTTTCTGCAACTTTCATTTTTTTTTTTTATTTAACTTCCTTTTTCAATCAAGTTTCTTTTCTACTCAACTTCCTTTTTTATGTAATGTCCAAATAGATCGTTAAGGTATACTGGTTTCTGGTTTGAACATCCATTTTTAAATTTTTGCAACTTCCATTTTAATTTTTATTCAACTTCCATTTTTATTCAAATTACTTTTCTATTAAACTTCCTTTTTTACTTAATTTCCAAATAGATCGTTAAGGTATAGTGGTTTCTTTAATGAACTTCCATTTTTAATTTTATGGAACTTCCATTTTTATTTTTATTCAGCTTCCATTTTTGTTCAACTTATTTTTCTATTCAACTTCCTTTTTTATTTAATTTCCAAATAGATCGTTAAGGTATAGTGGTTTCTTGAATTCACTTCCATTTTTAATTTTCTGCAACTTCCATTTTTATTTTTATTTTACTTCCTTTTTTATTCAAGTTTCTTTTCTACTCAACTTCTTTTTTTATTTAATTTCCAAATAGATCGTTAAGGTATAATGGTTTCTGGATTGAACTTACATTTTTAATTTATGCAACTTCCATTTTTATTTTTATTCGACTTCCATTTTTATTCAAGTCATTTTTCTATTCAACTTTCTTTTTTTTTTTATTTTCCAAATAGATCGTTAAGGTATAGTGGTTTCTAGAATGAACTTCCATTTTTAATTTTCTGCAACTTTCATTTTTTTTTTATTTAACTTCCTTTTTCAATCAAGTTTCTTTTCTACTCAACTTCCTTTTTTATGTAATGTCCAAATAGATCGTTAAGGTATACTGGTTTCTGGATTGAACATCCATTTTTAAATTTTTGCAACTTCCATTTTAATTTTTATTCAACTTCCATTTTTAATCAAATTACTTTTCTATTAAACTTCCTTTTTTACTTAATTTCCAAATAGATCGTTAAGGTATAGTGGTTTCTTTAATGAACTTCCATTTTTAATTTTATGGAACTTCCATTTTTATTTTTATTCAGCTTCCATTTTTGTTCAACTTTTTTTCTATTCAACTTCCATTTTTATTTAATTTCCGAATAGATCGTTAAGGTATAGTGGTTTCTTGAATTAACTTCCATTTTTAATTTTCTGCAACTTCCATTTTTATTTTTATTTTACTTCCTTTTTTATTCAAGTTTCTTTTCTACTCAACTTCTTTTTTTATTTAATTTCCAAATAGATCGTTAAGGTATAATGGTTTCTGGATTGAACTTACATTTTTAATTTTATGCAAATTTCATTTTTATTTTTATTCAACTTCCGTTTTTTTTCATTTTTCTTTTCTATTCAACTCCTTTTTTATTTAATTTCCAAATAGATCGTCGAGGTATAGTGGTTTCGTTAATGACCTTCCATTTTCAATTTTATGGAACTTCCATTTTCATTTTTATTCAGCTTCCATTTTTATTCTAGCTATTTTTCTATTCAACTTCTTTTTTTATTTAATTTCCAAATATATCGTTAAGGTATAGTGGTTTCTTGAATTAACTTCCATTTTTAATTTTCTGCAACTTCCGTTTTTATTTTTATTTCACTTCCTTTTTTAGTCAAGTTTCTTTTTCTACTCAACTTCTTTTTTATGTAATTTCCTAATAGATCGTCAAGGTATAGTGGTTTCTGGATTGAACTTCCATTTTTATTTTTATTCAACTTCCATTTTTATTCAATGTACTTTTCTACTCAACTTCCTTTTTTATTTAATTTCCAAATAGATCGTTAAGGTATAGTGGTTTCTTGAATGAACTTCCATTTTTAAATTTCTGCAACTTTCATTTTTATTTTTATTCGACTTCATTTTTTATTAAATTTCCAACTAGATCGTTAAGGTATAGTGGTTTCTTGAAGGAACTTCCATTTATAATTTTCTGCAACTTCCATTTTTATTCTCATTTAACTTCCTTTTTCAATCAGTTTCTTTTCTACTCAACTTCCTTTTTTATTTAATTTCCAAATAGATCGTTAAGGTATAGTGGTTTCTTGAATGAAATTCCACTTTTAATTTTCTGCAACTTCCATTTTTATTTTTATTCGACTTCCATTTTTATTCAAGTTCTTTTTCTATTCAACTTCCTTTTTTATTTAATTTCCAAATAGATCGTTAAGGTATAGTGGTTTCTTGAATGAACTTTCATTTTTAATTTTCTGCAACTTCCATTTTTATTCAAGTTATTTTTCTATTCAACTTCCTTTTTTATTAAATTTCCAAATAGATCGTTATGGTATAGTGGCTTCTTGAATGAACTTCCATTTATAATTTTCTGCAACTTCCATTTTTATTCTCATTTAACTTCCTTTTTCAATCAGTTTGTTTTCTACTCAACTTCCTTTTTCATTTAATTTCCAAATAGATCGTTAAGGTATACTGGTTTCTGGATTGAACTTTCATTTTTAATTTTATGCAACTTTCATTTTTATTTTTATTCAACTTCCATTTTTATTCAATTTACTTTTCTATTAAACTTCCTTTTTTATTTAATTTCCAAATAGATCGTTAAGGTATAGTGGTTTCTTGAATGAACTTCCATTTTTAATTTTCTGCAACTTCCATTTTTATTTTTATTCGACTTCCATTTTTATTCAAGTTATTTTTCTATTCAACTTCCTTTTTTAATTAATTTCCAAATAGATCGTTAAGGTATACTGGTTTCTTGAATGAACTTCCAATTTTAATTTTCTGCAACTTCCGTTTTTATTTTTATTCGACTTCTTTTTTTATTCAAGTTTCTTTTCTATTGAACTTCCTTTTTTATTTTATTTCCAAATAGATCTTTAAGGTATACTGGTTTCCGGATTGAACTTTCATTTTTAATTTTATGAAACTTTTACTTTTATTTTTATTCAACTTCTATTTTTAATCAATTTACTTTTCTATTAATCTTCCTTTTTTATTTAATTTCCAAATAGGTCGTTATGGTATAGTGGTTTCTTTAATGAACTTCCATTTTTAATTTTATTGAACTTCCATTTTTATTTTTATTCAGCTTCTATTTTTATTCATGTTATTTTTCTATTCAACTTCATTTTTTATTTAATTTCCAAATAGATCGTTAAGGTATAGTGGTTTCCTGAATGAACTTCCATTTTTAATTTTCTGCAACTTCCATTTTTATTTTTATTTAACTTTCTTTTTCAATCAAGTTTCTTTTCTACTCAACTTCCTTTTTTATTTAATTTCCAAATAGATCGTTAAGGTATACTGGTTTCTGGATTGATCTTCCATTTTTAATTTTCTACAACTTCCATTTTTATTTTTATTCAACTTCCATTTTTATTCAATTTACTTTTCTATTAAACTTCCTTTTTTAGTTAATTTCCAAATAGATCGTTAAGGTATATTGGTTTCTTGAATGAACTTCCGTTTTTAATTTTCTGCAACTTCCATTGTTATTTTTATTCGACTTCCATATTTATTCAAGTTATTTTTCTATTCAACTTCCTTTTTTATTTAATTTCCAAATAGATGGTTAAGGTATAATGGTTTCTTGAATGAACCTCCAATTTTAATTTTCTGCGACTTCCATTTTTATTTCTATTCGACTTCTTTTTTTATTCAAATTTCTTTTCTATTCAACTTCCCCTTTTATTTAATTTCCACATAGATCGTTAAGGTATATTGGTTTCTGGACTGAACTGCCATTTTTAATTTTATGCCACTTTCACTGTTCTTTTTATTCAACTTCCATTTTTTTTCAATTTACTTTTCTATTAAACTTCATTTTTTATTTAATTTCCAAATAGATCGTTGAGGTATAGTGGTTTCTTTAATGAACTTCCGTTTTTAATTTTGTGGAACTTCCATTTTTATTTTTATTCAACTTCCATTTTTATTCAAGTTATTTTTCTATTCAACTTCCTTTTTTATTTAATTTCCATATAGATCGTTAAGATATAGTGGTTTCTTGAATGAACTTCCATTTTTAATTTTCTGCAACTTCGATTTTTATTCAAGTTTCTTTTCTATTAAACTTCCTTTTTTATTTAATTTCCAAATATATCGTAAAGTTATAGTGGTTTCTGGATTGAACTTCCATTTTTATTTTTATTCAACTTCCATTTTTATTCAATTTACTTTTCTATTAAACTTCCTCTTTTATTTCATTTCCAAATATATCGTTAAGGTATAGTTGTTTCTTGAATGAACTTCCAATTTTAATTTTCTGCAAATTCCATTTTTATTTCTATTCAACTTCTTTTTTTATTCAAGCTTCTTTTCTATTCAACTTCATTTTTTATTTAATTTCCAAATAGATCGTTAAGGTATAATGGTTTCTGGATTGAACTTACATTTTTAATTTTATACAATTTTCATTTTTATTTTTATTAAACTTCCATTTTTATTCAATTTTCGTTTCTATTAAAGTTCCTTTTTAATTTAATTTCCAAATAGATCGTTAAGGTATAGTGGTTTCTTTAATGAACTTCCATTTTTAATTTTATGCTACTTCCATTTTTATTTTTATTCAACCTCCATTGTTATTCAATTTACTTTTCTATTAAACTTCCTTTTTTATTGAATTTCCAAATAGATCGTTAAGGTATAGTGGTATCTTGAATGAACGCCCATTTTTAATTTTATGCAACTTCCATTTTTATTGTTATTCGACTTCCATTTTTATTCAAGTCATTTTTTTGTTCAACTTCCATTTTTATTTAATTTCCAAATAGATCGTTAAGGTATAGTGGTTTCTTTAATGAACTCCCATTTTTAATTTTCTGCAACTTCCTTTTTTATTTTTATTTAACTTCCTTTTTCAATCAAGTTTCATTTCACCTCAACTTCCTTTTTTATTTAATTTCCAAATAGATCGTTACGGTATACTGGTTTCTGGATTGAAATTCCATTTTTAATTTTCTGGAAGTTCCATTTTTATTTTTATTCAACTTCCATTTTTATTCAATTTACTTTTCTATTAAACTTCCTTTTTTATTTAATTTCCAAATAGATCGTTAAGGTATAGTGGTTTCTTTAATCAACTTCCATTTTTAATTTTATGGAACTTCCAATTTTATTTTTATTCAGCTTCCATTTTTATTCAAGTTATTTTTCTATTCAAGTTCCTTTTTTTTTTAATTTCAAAATAGATCGTTAAGGTATAGTGGTTTCTTGAATGAACTTCCATTTTTAATTTTCTACAACTTTCATTTTTATTTTTATTTAACTTCCTTTTTCAATCAAGTTTCTTTTCTACTCAACTTCCTTTTTTATTTAATTTCCAAATAGATCGTTAAGGTATACTGGTTTCTGGATTGAACTTCTATTTTTAATTTTCTGCAACTTCCATTTTTATTCAATTTACTTTTCTATTAAACTTCCTTATTTATTTAATTTCCAAATAGATCGTTAAGGTATAGTGGTTTCTTTAATGAACTTCCATTTTTAATTTTATGGAACTTCCATTTTTGTTTTTATCCAGCTTCCATTTTTATTCAAGTTATTTTTCTATTCAACTTCCTTTTTTATTTAATTTCAAAATAGAACGTTAACGTATAGTGGTTTCTGGATTGAACTTCCATTTTTAATTTTATCCTACCTTCATTTTTATTTTTATTCAATTTCCATTTTTATTCAATTTACTTTTCTATTAAACTTCCTTTTATATTTAATTTCCAAATAGATCGTTAAGGTATATTAGTTTCTTGAATGAATTTCCATTTTTTATTTGCAGCAACTTCCATTTTTATTTCTATTTAACTTCCTTTTTCATTCAAGTTACTTTTCAACTCAACTTCCTTTTTTATTTAATTTCCAAATAGTTCGTTAAGGTATAGTGGTTTCTGGATTGAACTTCCATTTTTAATTTTATACAACTTTCATTTTTATTTTTATTCAATTTCCATTTTTATTCAATTTACTTTTCTATTAAACTTCCTTTTTTATTTAATTTCCAAATATATCGTTAAGGTATAGTGGTTTCTTAAATGAACTTCCATTTTTAATTTTCTGCAACTTGCATTTTTGTTTTTATTCGACTTCCATTTTTATTTAAGTTATTTATCTATTAAACTTCCTTTTTTATTTAATTTCCAAATAGATCGTTAAGGTATAGTGGTTTCCTGAATGAACTTCTATTTTTAATTTTTTGCAACTTCCATTTTTATTCTTATTTAACTTCCTTTTTCAATCAGTTTCTTTTCTACTCAATTTCCTTTTTTATTTAATTTCCAAATTGATCGTTAAGGTATAGTGGTTTCTGGATTGAAGTTTCATTTTTAATTTTATGCCACTTTTATTTTTATTTTTATTCAACTTCGATTTTTATTCAATTTACTTTTCTATTAAACTTCCTTTTTTATTTATTTTCCAAATAGATCGTTAAGGTATAGTGGTTTCTTGAATGAACTTCCTTTTTTAATTTTCTGCAACTTCCATTTTTATTTTTATTCGACTTCCATTTTTATTCAAGTTATATTTCTATTCAACTTCTTTTTTAATTAATTTGCAAATAGATCTGTCACGCCCCCAAACCGCCCCTAGTAGTTTGGTGCCGTGATGGCCAGTAACCCGAGGTTACCGAAGGCCGTCTTACAAAAATCACACACAATCAGAGTATAAAATATGGGGCTTACAAGTGCGGAAGCAATATATATACATATACAAAATCTAAATAGTCCATGAGAGCCGTGCATAAGTCCAGTAGAATGTCATACATCAAACATCTTTACAAGTCTCACAACTTAGGTACAAGAATGAAATGAAATACAAAACACATCTTGACCAAAAGGCTTCTCAAGCCGATATATGTCAAAACAAACAAAAGAAAATATAAGCCGAGAAGCATAATCTTCAAGACGATGCAAAACACAAATCCAAAACATGTCGGCCATGCGCCCAAAACACATCGGCAATCACGTCTAGGCCTCAATGCCTTCTTGTTCATCACCTACATATATACATAGAGAGGGTGAGCTTGGATACTCAGTGAATGATACTAGAAATAAAGGTTTTGCATGATTGATATCCAAGATTTCTTACAAAACAATACATAATATACTTTTCGATCAAGAGGGAAATCAAGTTCATTTGCCGGCTTTCAAGTTCCTTGGATGTTAATAACATCTACTTATTTCAAGGGGTGATGACATATCAAGACAAGAGTTTCAAGACAAGCTGTGCTGCGAAAGTTTAGAGTCCTCTAGCACTAAGGACTGTCAAGACAAGCTGTGCTGCGAAAGTTTAGAGTCCTCTAGCACTAAGGACTGTCAAGACAAGCTGTGCTGCGAAAGTTTAGAGTCCTCTAGCACTAAGGACTGTCAAGACAAGTCATCAAAACAAGATAGCATTTGATATACAAAATAGGGATAGTCATTCATGCTAGATCAAGTACTTTTCAAAACAAGGCAAGACGAGATTTATGAAAGCAAGTGTAACATAGCTTTATTAAAAATACCACTCACATCGTTTCTTCACACGTCGGGGTCGAGACAAGCCCAAGTCCTACAACACATGGCAAAGCCTATTGAATGCGCTTTCAAACAAGTCTATCATATACACAAATGTTTTCGGAAAACATGCTGGGCACCAACCAGGTCTAGGCCGAGGTTCCACACCTCCTTGCCGAGGTGTGTTCCCGAGGGCCACATGCAAGGAAAAGAGGTCGGGAAACTCTGGGTTTCCCTCTGTTGATGAACTTGAAGAACATGAGTGTGAAAACATGAAAAATACGAATGCTTGATCATAATCTGCCATCACAAATCTGGGATTTTCGTGCTATGAGTTTGAAAACATGGACCTGGGTACCCGTACTTGAAATCCTTGCGGAAATAAACACAAAATCATGATTCTTTATGCAAGCTTTCGGATCAAACAAGACTTTCTTGAAGAACACATGAATGCCATTTTCTCTTTCTAAAATCGAGCTTCAAAACGATGCATGGCTTACAAATCATTTTCAATCATGCAATGCAATAACATAAACATAAAGAACGTTATGAGCAGATCAAGAATCTAACCTTAGAACGCGGATTTAACGGTTGGATCTCTAGGAATCAAGCTTGAAGATCTATTTCCTCACTCTAAAACTCTTTCTTCCTCCTAGAGCTTCTCTCTCTACAAGGCAAGTTTATGATACTAAAATGATAGTTTTCTATACCCGGTTCTGGGGTTAACCCTCTGCTGAGACACGTGGCGGCGATTGGTTGGGTTCATCCTGAAAAGGTGGCTGACAGGCCAGACAAAGCATGGTGGAAGGGTGTTCAACAAGCAAGGCGGTATGGGCTCTCTGCCAGGGCAAGGACATCGGCTAACAACAAGGCGTATCTAACAAGCTACACAGAATGACACTCCGGCAAGGGGTGACATCAGCTAACAAAGGACTCGGCAACTAAGGTGACAATGACCTCGGTTAGGAAGGACAACACTTGACTAAGCTGTGCCACATCTTGGCCTAGATGCGCCACACCTCGGCCTAGGTCATACCGCTCCAGGACGAGATCACTGGGGTGCAAGGTGACATCTCGGCTAACGTGGTCAAGGCAAGGACTGAGGTCGACAAGGGGTTTCAAGATACTAATACTAGACTAAGGATGACTTCGGCTTGGAATAACATCGGCTAGCATAACTCAGGCAAGGCGTGACCTAAGTTTCACATTAAGGAAGGAACAAGACAAGCATACTACACTTAGACAAATCACAAGGCTTCAAATCAAGACATGAATCGCATTAGCTCAAGCGAAACAAATCACAACATACACATGCAAGCTAAACAAGTCATAACCATACCGATGCTCATGAACATGATGAGGACATAAAGTGCGGGTTCCTACAGTCTACCCTCCTTAAAGAAGTTTGGTCCCCAAACTTAAGTTACCTTGTCCTACGAATAACTCCGGGTAACGGATTTTCATCTCCTCTTCTTTTTCCCATGTGGCCTCCTCGCCATAATGCTTCTCCCATTCGATTTTCACCATTGATATCGACTTGTTTCTCAACTGCCTCACTTGTCTGTCGATAATCCTCATCGGCTTCTCTTCGTAGCCCAAGTCTTCATTAACTACAACCCCGGAGTAATCTATTACATGCAGTGGGTCTCGGATATATTTTCTCAGCATCGAAACATGGAACACATTGTGGACTTGGCTCAAATCTGGCGGCAAAGCGAGTCTGTAAGCAACGGTGTTAACTTTCTCAAGAATTTCAAACGGCCCGATATATCGGGGTGCAAGTTTACCCTTCTTCCCAAATCTCGAAACTCCTGTCATCGGCGAGACCTTCAAAAATACATGATCACCAGTTTCAAATTCTAACTCTCTCCTTCTTTGGTCGGCATAACACTTCTGTCGACTCTGTGCAGTTTTAATCCTCTGCCGAATGAGTTTGATCTTTTCAGTTGTCATCTGAACCAACTCGGGGCCAATTAGAGCTTTGTCTCCTACTTCAGTCCAACATATCGGCGATCTACACTCCCTTCCATACAAAGCTTCATACGGCGCCATGCCTATGCTGGCTTGATAACTGTTGTTGTATGCGAATTCTACTAATGGCAAATGCGATTCCCAACTTCCCTGGAAGTCCAACACGCACAGTCTGAGCATGTCTTCGAGTGTCTGAATCGTCCTTTCTGTCTGTCCGTCGGTCTGGGGGTGAAAGGCTGTGCTAAATCTCAATTCTGTTCCCAAGGCTCCTTGTAGACTCTGCCAAAATCTAGAAACGAACTTCGGGTCTCGGTCTGACACAATGGACATCGGCACACCATGAAGCCTAACGATCTCATTCATGTACAATTCGGCAAGTCGGCTGGCATTGAATGTAGTCTTGACCGGCAAAAAGTGAGCTGACTTAGTAAACCTGTCGACTATAGCCCAAATGGAATCCATACCTCTTTGTGTCCTCGGCAATCCCACTACGAAATCCATGGAGATGTGCTCCCATTTCCACTCAGGAATTGACAAGGGTTGAAGAAGTCCTGCTGGTCTCTGGTGTTCTGCCTTCACTCGCTGACAACACAGACACTGAGATACAAATTCGGCTATCTCTCTTTTCATGTTTGGCCACCAAAAGGTCCGCTTTACGTCCTGATACATCTTGGTGCTCCCTGGATGGATGGCAAACTTGGAACTATGGGCCTCTTGCAAAATCTTCCTTTTTAACTCTGGTACGTCGGCCACGCACAATCTTCCTTCAAACTTAAGCACCTGATTCTCTATAGTGTATCCCGGCCTCGGCTTGGTGACGAATTCATCAATTACCTTCTTGAGGAATTTATCCTCCCTCTGTCTGGTCTTCACTTCCTTAATAATGGTTGGTTCCACCGAAACCGCTGTCAGGCACGCCAAACTTCCAACTAACTTCCTGCTCAATGCGTCGGCTACGGAATTTGCCTTACCTGGGTGGTACTGAATCTGCATGTCATAATCCTTCAGTAGCTCGAGCCATCTTCTCTGCCTCATATTTAACTCTTTCTGAGTGAACAAGTACTTCAGACTCTTGTGGTCGGTGAAAACTTGGCAAGATGTTCCATACAGGTAATGACGCCATATCTTCAAGGCAAAAACCACGACAGCTAGCTCCAAATCATGGGTAGGATAATTCTTTTCATTGGGCTTCAACTGACGAGACGCGTACGCTATGACTTTACCTTCTTGCATTAACACGCAACCCAAACCTTTACGTGAAGCATCACTGTAAATCTGAAATTCCTCATTAGTTGATGGTAGTACTAGAACTGGTGCTGTAACTAACCTCGTCTTCAGCTCCTGGAAAGCTGATTCTCTTTTGTCGGTCCATTCATAAGCTGCTCCCTTCTTCGTTAATTGTGTCAATGGCACTGCAATCCTCGAGAAATCCTTCACAAACTTTCTGTAATAACCTGCCAAACCCAGGAAACTACGAACCTCGGACACGTTGGTCGGCGTCGGCCAATTCACAACGGCTTCAATCTTAGTGGGGTCAACTGATATACCGTCTTCATTAATCACATGCCCTAGAAATGAAATGCTGGAAAGCCAGAACTCGCATTTACTTAACTTGGCGTACAACTTCTTATCTCTCAAGGTCTGCAGGGCAAGTCTCAGATGATTCTCGTGCTCGCTCGCACTCCCAGAATAGATCAATATGTCGTCGATAAAAATAATGACAAATTCATCTAGGTACGGCTTAAAGACTCTGTTCATCAGGTCCATGAATGCTGCTGGGGCATTGGTTACTCCGAAGGGCATTACCAAAAATTCGTAGTGACCATATCTTGTCCGAAAAGCAGTTTTCTCAATGTCCTCGGCTTTAACCTTCAACTGATGGTAACCCGACCTGAGGTCAATCTTGGAAAAGACTCGTGCTCCTCGTAGTTGATCGAGTAAGTCATCAATCCTTGGCAATGGATACTTGTTCTTAATGGTCACCTTATTAAGTTCCCTGTAGTCGATGCAAAGACGAAGTGTGCCATCCTTTTTCTTAACAAACAGAACGGGTGCTCCCCACGGTGAAGTACTCGGCCTGACGAATCCCTTATCCAACAACTCCTGTAACTGCGACTTCAGTTCTCTAAGTTCGGCTGGAGCCATTCTGTAGGGTGTTTTGGAGATAGGTTGTGTTCCTGGCAAGACGTCCACAGTAAACTCTATTTCTCTATCGACGAGGTGGCCAGGCAACTCATTCGGAAAGACGTCGGGGAATTCCTCAACAACGGATATGTCGGCTAACTCAACATTTCCATCCAGATCACTTAGTATACTGCATAAATAACCCTTACATCCTTTTTGGATCAACTTGTAGGCCTTCATGGATGAGATTAAGTAAGGTGGGGGTACTACTCCTTTACCCTGGAAAATGACCTCGGCTTGACTTGGGGTCTTCAATGTGACGTTCTTAGTAACACAATTAATGGATGCATGATTCGCCACTAACCAATCCATTCCCAATATAACATCGAAGTGAGTCATGTTTAATGGCATCAAATCAACTAACAATTCTACACTCTCAATCATAGCAATACACGCCCTATAAATGGATGTAACAATCATATTTCTCCCAGATGGAGTAGACACAGATAATACATAATCAAGGGGTTCTAATTCCCTATCCAACTTCTCGGCGAATATAGTGGACACAAATGAATGCGTAGAACCCGAATCAATCAATACGTATGCATCTTGAGAACAAATTGAAATGGTACCTGACACCACTGTTTCAGCATTCTGGGCGTCTCCCGGCACTAATGCGAAAACTCTGCCCTGCCTCGCCTGTACTCCCCCGATGTTATTCTTCTGTGCAGGGCCCGAGGTGCTTCCAGTTCTCTTCCCATCATCGGTCCTTGCTTTCGGGCAGTCCTTCACGCGATGGCCTATCTCGCCGCACTCATAACAAGCTCCTGTTGCCCAACGACAAACCCCGAAATGTAGCTTTCCACAACTCGTGCACATCGGCTTAACGTTACCCTCTTGATTGGAGTTGCTGGAATTGTCCGTACTCATCTTCTTCTTGGCATTGAACGGAACTCGGCGATTATCATAACCCGGTCTCTTCCTCTGACCCTCACTTGAACTCTGGTACCGGTTCAAGTTAGCTTCAGCCAGGATGGCCTTGTCCAGTACTCCGGCGTACGTCGGCATATTGAGCATATTGACCCGATCTTGTATCGGTCCACGCAACCCACTTTCGAACTTCCTCGCCTTTCGGTACTCGTCGTCAACCATATGAGGCGCATATCTCGCTAGTTCAGTAAAGGCACGATCATACTCTGCCACTGTCTTGTTCCCCTGTGTCAGATTCTGAAAATCCGTGGTCTTTCGGTCTCGGACGCTAAGGGGAAAATGCTTGTTGTAGAACAACTCCAAAAATTTTGCCCAAGTCAAACCCGGATTGCTTTCTCGGACCATCATCCACCACCTACGAGCATCGTCATCTAATGTGAATGCCGCCAGAGATACCTTCTGGGCGTCTGTACTGGGGAAAACTTCAAACAACTTCTCCATCTCTAAAACCCATGCCTCGGCTTTCATTGGTTCTATGCCTCCCTGAAATCTCGGCGGTTTCATCTTCTTGAATTCTCTGATTAGAGTTATCGTGTCGTTCCCATACAAAGCTTGCTGCGGAGGCACTTGTGGCACTGGAGGGGGTGGAGCTGCATATCGGCCATTCGTCTGTTCGGCATGCATAGAAGTGGTACCAGTATCCTGCGGCCTAGGTTGTCTCTGCTCACGAACCAAGCCTTCGACTAACCTTTCCAATCTCTCCAACCTGTCTTCCGATCGATCTCGGCCAACCGGGGGTCTACCTCTCCTCATGATGCTAGGGGGAATGCAAGATGAGACTTTAAAACAACTAAACAAATAACGCATACGCAAGTAACGAGCGTCTAGGCCAAAATGATGCACACATAGTCAAGTAGCAAGCAATATGATGCAATTCCTAACATCATTCTAGGGGAAATCCTAGGCTCTCTAGGACTCAAGTTGTGTGATTAACGTACTACAAGGATCTTGGGCTCTGATACCAATCTGTCACGCCCCCAAACCGCCCCTAGTAGTTTGGTGCCGTGATGGCCAGTAACCCGAGGTTACCGAAGGCCGTCTTACAAAAATCACACACAATCAGAGTATAAAATATGGGGCTTACAAGTGCGGAAGCAATATATATACATATACAAAATCTAAATAGTCCATGAGAGCCGTGCATAAGTCCAGTAGAATGTCATACATCAAACATCTTTACAAGTCTCACAACTTAGGTACAAGAATGAAATGAAATACAAAACACATCTTGACCAAAAGGCTTCTCAAGCCGATATATGTCAAAACAAACAAAAGAAAATATAAGCCGAGAAGCATAATCTTCAAGACGATGCAAAACACAAATCCAAAACATGTCGGCCATGCGCCCAAAACACATCGGCAATCACGTCTAGGCCTCAATGCCTTCTTGTTCATCACCTACATATATACATAGAGAGGGTGAGCTTGGATACTCAGTGAATGATACTAGAAATAAAGGTTTTGCATGATTGATATCCAAGATTTCTTACAAAACAATACATAATATACTTTTCGATCAAGAGGGAAATCAAGTTCATTTGCCGGCTTTCAAGTTCCTTGGATGTTAATAACATCTACTTATTTCAAGGGGTGATGACATATCAAGACAAGAGTTTCAAGACAAGCTGTGCTGCGAAAGTTTAGAGTCCTCTAGCACTAAGGACTGTCAAGACAAGCTGTGCTGCGAAAGTTTAGAGTCCTCTAGCACTAAGGACTGTCAAGACAAGCTGTGCTGCGAAAGTTTAGAGTCCTCTAGCACTAAGGACTGTCAAGACAAGTCATCAAAACAAGATAGCATTTGATATACAAAATAGGGATAGTCATTCATGCTAGATCAAGTACTTTTCAAAACAAGGCAAGACGAGATTTATGAAAGCAAGTGTAACATAGCTTTATTAAAAATACCACTCACATCGTTTCTTCACACGTCGGGGTCGAGACAAGCCCAAGTCCTACAACACATGGCAAAGCCTATTGAATGCGCTTTCAAACAAGTCTCTCATATACACAAATGTTTTCGGAAAACATGCTGGGCACCAACCAGGTCTAGGCCGAGGTTCCACACCTCCTTGCCGAGGTGTGTTCCCGAGGGCCACATGCAAGGAAAAGAGGTCGGGAAACTCTGGGTTTCCCTCTGTTGATGAACTTGAAGAACATGAGTGTGAAAACATGAAAAATACGAATGCTTGATCATAATCTGCCATCACAAATCTGGGATTTTCGTGCTATGAGTTTGAAAACATGGACCTGGGTACCCGTACTTGAAATCCTTGCGGAAATAAACACAAAATCATGATTCTTTATGCAAGCTTTCGGATCAAACAAGACTTTCTTGAAGAACACATGAATGCCATTTTCTCTTTCTAAAATCGAGCTTCAAAACGATGCATGGCTTACAAATCATTTTCAATCATGCAATGCAATAACATAAACATAAAGAACGTTATGAGCAGATCAAGAATCTAACCTTAGAACGCGGATTTAACGGTTGGATCTCTAGGAATCAAGCTTGAAGATCTATTTCCTCACTCTAAAACTCTTTCTTCCTCCTAGAGCTTCTCTCTCTACAAGGCAAGTTTATGATACTAAAATGATAGTTTTCTATACCCGGTTCTGGGGTTAACCCTCTGCTGAGACACGTGGCGGCGATTGGTTGGGTTCATCCTGAAAAGGTGGCTGACAGGCCAGACAAAGCATGGTGGAAGGGTGTTCAACAAGCAAGGCGGTATGGGCTCTCTGCCAGGGCAAGGACATCGGCTAACAACAAGGCGTATCTAACAAGCTACACAGAATGACACTCCGGCAAGGGGTGACATCAGCTAACAAAGGACTCGGCAACTAAGGTGACAATGACCTCGGTTAGGAAGGACAACACTTGACTAAGCTGTGCCACATCTTGGCCTAGATGCGCCACACCTCGGCCTAGGTCATACCGCTCCAGGACGAGATCACTGGGGTGCAAGGTGACATCTCGGCTAACGTGGTCAAGGCAAGGACTGAGGTCGACAAGGGGTTTCAAGATACTAATACTAGACTAAGGATGACTTCGGCTTGGAATAACATCGGCTAGCATAACTCAGGCAAGGCGTGACCTAAGTTTCACATTAAGGAAGGAACAAGACAAGCATACTACACTTAGACAAATCACAAGGCTTCAAATCAAGACATGAATCGCATTAGCTCAAGCGAAACAAATCACAACATACACATGCAAGCTAAACAAGTCATAACCATACCGATGCTCATGAACATGATGAGGACATAAAGTGCGGGTTCCTACAAGATCGTTAAGGTATAGTTGTTTATTAAATGAACTTCCAATTTTAATTTTCTGTAACTTCCATTTTTATTTCTATTCAACTTTTCTTTTATTCAAGTTTCTTTTCTATTCAACTTCTTTTTTTATTTAATTTTCAAATAGATCGTTAAGGTATACTGGTTTCTGGATTGAACTTCCATTTTTAATTTTATGAAACTTTCACTTTTATTTTTATTCAACTTCCATTTTTAATCAATTTACTTTTCTATTAATCATCCTTTTTTATTTAATTTCCAAATAGAACGTTAAGGTATAATGGTTTCTTTAATGAACTTCCATTTTTAATTTTCTGGAAGTTCCATTTTTATTTTTATTCAACTTCCATTTTTATTCAATTTACTTTTCTATTAAACTTCCGTTTTTATTTAATTTCCAAATAGATCGTTAAGGTATAGTGGTTTCTTTAATCAACTTCCATTTTTAATTTTACGGAACTTCCAATTTTATTTTTATTCAGCTTCCATTTTTATTCAAGTTAGTTTTCTATTCAAGTTCCTTTTTTATTTAATTTCAAAATAGATCGTTAAGATATAGTGGTTTCTTGAATGAACTTCCATTTTTAATTTTCTACAACTTTCATTTTTATTTTTATTTAACTTCCTTTTTCAATCAAGTTTCTTTTCTACTCAACTTCCTTTTTTATTTAATTTCCAAATAGATCGTTAAGGTATACTGGTTTCTGGATTGAACTTCTATTTTTAATTTTCTGCAACTTCCATTTTTATTCAATTTACTTTTCTATTAAACTTCCTTATTTATTTAATTTCCAAATAGATCGTTAAGGTATAGTGGTTTCTTTAATGAACTTCCATTTTTAATTTTATGGAACTTCCATTTTTGTTTTTATCCAGCTTCCATTTTTATTCAAGTTATTTTTCTATTCAACTTCCTTTTTTATTTAATTTCAAAATAGAACGTTAACGTATAGTGGTTTCTGGATTGAACTTCCATTTTTAATTTTATCCTACCTTCATTTTTATTTTTATTCAATTTCCATTTTTATTCAATTTACTTTTCTATTAAACTTCCTTTTATATTTAATTTCCAAATAGATCGTTAAGGTATATTAGTTTCTTGAATGAATTTCCATTTTTTATTTGCAGCAACTTCCATTTTTATTTCTATTTAACTTCCTTTTTCATTCAAGTTACTTTTCAACTCAACTTCCTTTTTTATTTAATTTCCAAATAGTTCGTTAAGGTATAGTGGTTTCTGGATTGAACTTCCATTTTTAATTTTATACAACTTTCATTTTTATTTTTATTCAATTTCTATTTTTATTCAATTTACTTTTCTATTAAACTTCCTTTTTTATTTAATTTCCAAATATATCGTTAAGGTATAGTGGTTTCTTAAATGAACTTCCATTTTTAATTTTCTGCAACTTGCATTTTTGTTTTTATTCGACTTCCATTTTTATTTAAGTTATTTATCTATTCAACTTCCTTTTTTATTTAATTTCCAAATAGATCGTTAAGGTATAGTGTAGGAACCCACACTTTATGTCCTCATCATGTTCATGAGCATCGGTATGATTATGACTTGTTTAGCTTGCATGTGTATGTTGTGATTTGTTTCGCTTGAGCTAATGCGATCCATGTCTTGATTTGAAGCCTTGTGATTTGTCTAAGTGTAGTATGCTTGTCTTGTTCCTTCCTTAATGTGAAACTTAGGTCACGCCTTGCCTGAGTTATACCAGCCGACGTTATTCCAAGCCGAGGTCATCCTTAGTCTCGTAGTAGTATCTTGAAACCCCTTGTTGACCTCCGTCCTTGCCTTGACCACATTAGCCGAGATGTTACCTTGCACCCAAGTAATATCGTCTTGGAGTGGTACGACCTAGGCCGAGGTGTGGCGCATCTAGGCCAAGATGTGGCACAGCTTAGTCAAGTGTTGTCCCTCCTAGCCGAGGTCATTGTCATCTTAGTTGCCGAAGTCTTTTGTTAGCCGATGTCACTCCTTGCCGGAGTGCCACTCCATGTAGCTTGTTAAGTATGCCTTGTTGTTAGCCGATGTCATAGCCTGTCAGAGAGCCCATACCGCTTTGCTTGTTGAACACCCTTCCACCATGCTTTGTCTGGCCTGTCAGCCACCTTTTCAGGATGAACCCAACCAATCGCCGCCACGTGTCTCAGCAGAGGGTTAACCCCAGAACCGGGTATAGAAAACTATCATTTGGTGTCATAACCTTGTCTTGTAGAGAGAGAAGCTCTAGGAGGAAGAAAGAGTTTTAGAGTGAGGAAGTAGATCTTCAAGCTTGATTTCTAGAGATCCAACCGTTAGATCCGCGTTCTAAGGTTAGATTCTCGATCTACTCGTGATGTTCTTTATGTTTATGTTATTGCATTGCATGATTGAAAATGATTTGTAAGCCATGCATCGTTTTGAAGCTCGATTTTAGAAAGAGAAAATGACATTCATGTGTTCTTCAAGAAAGTCTTGTTTTGATCCGAAAGCTTTATGCCTAGATTCACGTTTTGTGTTTGTTCTTGCATGATTTCCAAGTATGGGTACCCAGGTCCATGTTTTCAAACTCATAGCATGAAAACCTCAGATTTGTGATGGCAGATTACGATCAAACATTCGTATTTTTCATGTTTTCACACTCATGTTCTTCATGTTCATCAACAGAGGGAAACCCAGAGTTTCCCGACCTCCTTTCCTTGCATGTGGCCCTCGGGGACACACCTCGGCGAAGAGGTGTGGAACCTCGGCCTAGACCTGGTTGGTGCCAGCATGTTTTCCGAAAACATTTGTGTACATGAGAGACTTGTTTGAAAGCGCATTCAATAGGCTTTGCCCTGTGTTTGTAGGACTTGGGCTTACCTCAACCCCGACGTGTGAAGAAACTATGTGAGTGGTATTTCTAATAAAGCTATGTTACACTTGTTTTGATAAATCTTGTTTTGCCTTGTCTTGAAAAGTATTTGATTTAGCATGAATGACTATCCCTACTTGTATATTAAACACTATCTTGTTTTGATGACATTTCTTGAAAGTCCTTAGCTGCAGGGGACTATAATGCGACTGCACTCTTGTCTTGACAGTCCTTAGTGCTAGAGGACTCTAAACTTTCGCAGCACAGCTTGTCTTGACAGTCCTTAGTGCTAGAGGACTCTAAACTTTCGCAGCACAGCTTGTCTTGACAGTCCTTAGTGCTAGAGGACTCTAAACTTTCGCAGCACTCTTGTCTTGAAAGTCCTTAGTTGCAGGGGACTATAATGCAACTGCACTCTTGTCTTGGAATTGTCATCACCCTCTTGTATTAAGTAGATGTAATAACATCCAAAGGACTTGAAAGGCCGGCAATGAACTTGATTTCCCTCTTGATTGTAAAGTATGCTATGTATTGTTTTGAAAGAAATCTTGGATATCAATCATGCAAAACCTTTATTTCTAGTATCATTCACTGAGTATCCAAGCTCACCCTCTCTATATATATGTAGGTGATGAACAAGAAGGCATTGAGGCCTAGACGTGATTGCCGATGTGTTTTGGGTGCTTTGCCGACGTGTTTTGGATTAGCATTTTTGCACCATCTTGAAGATTATGCTTCTCGGCTTATGTCTTCTTTTGTTTGTTTTGGCATATGTCGGCTTGAGAAGCCTTTTGGTCAGGATGTGTTTGGTATCTCATTCTTGTTGTATCTAAATTGTAAGACTTGTAAAGATGTTTGATGTATGACATTCCATTGGACTTATGCACGGCTCTTACGGACTATTTAGATTTTGTATATGTATATATATCGCTTCCGCACTTGTAAGCCCCATATTTTATACTCTGATTGTGTGTGATTTTGTAAGTCGGCCTTCGGTAACCTCGGGTTACTGGCCATCACGGCACCAAACTACTAGGGGCGGTTTGGGGGCGTGACAGAATGGTATCAGAGCGCAAGATTCTTGTAGTACGTTAATCACACACCTTGAGTCCTAGAGAGCCTAGGATTTCCCTTAGAAGAATGTTAAGATTGCATCATATTGCTTGCTACTTGACTATGTGTGCATCGTTTTGGCCTAGACGCTCGTTACTTGCATATGTGTTATCTGTTTAGTTGTTTTAAAGTCTCATCTTGCATTCCCCCCCCTAGCATCATGAGGAGGGGTAGACCCCCGGTTGGCCGAGATCGATCGGAAGACAGGTTGGAGAGATTGGAAAGGTTAGTCGAAGGCTTGGTTCGTGAGCAGAGACAACCTAGGCCGCAGGATACTGGTACCACTTCTAGGCATGCCGAACAGACGAATGGCCGATATGCAGCTCCACCCCCTCCAGTGCCACAAGTGCCTCCGCAGCAAGCTTTGTATGGGAACGACACGATAACTCTAATCAGAGAGTTCAAGAAGATGAAACCGCCGAGATTTCAGGGAGGCATAGAACCAATGAAAGCCGAGGCATGGGTTTTAGAGATGGAGAAGTTGTTTGAAGTTTTCCCCAGTACAGACGCCCAGAAGGTATCTCTGGCAGCATTCACATTAGACGACGATGCTCGTAGGTGGTGGATGATGGTCCGAGAAAGCAATCCGGGTTTGACTTGGGCAAAATTTTTGGAGTTGTTCTACAACAAGCATTTCCCCCTCAGCGTCCGAGACCGAAAGACCACGAAGTTTCAGAATCTGATCCAAGGGAACAAGACGGTCGCAGAATACGATCGTGCCTTTACTGAACTGGCAAGATATGCGCCTCATATGGTTGACGACGAGTACCGAAAGGCGAGGAAGTTCGAAAGTGGGTTGCGTGGACCGATACAAGATCGGGTCAATATGCTCAATATGCCGACATACGCCGGAGTACTGGACAAGGCCATCCTGGCTGAAGCTAACTTGAACCGATACCAGAGTTCAGGTGAGGGTCAGAGGAAGAGACAGAATTATGAAAGTCGCCGAGTTCCGTTCAATGCCAAGAAGAAGATGAGTACGGATAGTTCCAGCAACTCCAATCAAGAAGGCAACGTTAAGCCGATGTGCGCGAGTTGTGGGAAGCTACATTTCGGGGTTTGTCGTTGGGCAACAGGAGCTTGCTACGAGTGTGGCGAGATAGGCCATCGCGTGAAGGACTGCCCGAAAGCAAGGACCGATGATGGGAAGAGGACTGGAAGCACCTCGGGCTCTGCACAGAAGAATAACATCGCGGGAATACAGGCGAGGCAGGGCAGAGTTTTCGCATTGTTGCCAGGAGACGCCCAGAATGCTGAAACAGTGGTGTCAGGGCGTGTGTTATCATGATTGAGGGTGTAGAGTTGTTAGTCGATTTGATGCCTTTGAGCATGACTCATTTCGATGTTATATTGGGAATGGATTGGTTAGTGGCAAATCATGCATCCATTAATTGTGTTACTAAGAGCGTCACATTGAAGACCCCAAGTCAAGCTGAGGTCATTTTCCAAGGTAAAGGTGTAGTACCCCCACCTTACTTAATCTCATCCATGAAGGCCTACAAGTTGATCCAAAAAGGGTGTAAGGGTTATTTATGCAGTATACTAAGTGATTTGAATGGAAATGTTGAGTTAGCCGACATACCCGTTGTATACTAAGGGTTTTCTTTTATTCAAGTTTCTTTTCTATTCAACTTCCTTTTTTATTTAATTTTCAAATAGATCGTTAAGGTATACTGGTTTCTGGATTGAACTTCCATTTTTAATTTTATGAAACTTTCACTTTTATTTTTATTCAACTTCCATTTTTAATCAATTTACTTTTCTATTAATCATCCTTTTTTATTTAATTTCCAAATAGAACGTTAAGGTATAATGGTTTCTTTAATGAACTTCCATTTTTAATTTTCTGGAAGTTCCATTTTTATTTTTATTCAACTTCCATTTTTATTCAATTTACTTTTCTATTAAACTTCCTTTTTTATTTAATTTCCAAATAGATCGTTAAGGTATAGTGGTTTCTTTAATCAACTTCCATTTTTAATTTTATGGAACTTCCAATTTTATTTTCATTCAGCTTCCATTTTTATTCAAGTTATTTTTCTATTCAAGTTCCTTTTTTATTTAATTTCAAAATAGATCGTTAAGATATAGTGGTTTCTTGAATGAACTTCCATTTTTAATTTTCTACAACTTTCATTTTTATTTTTATTTAACTTCCTTTTTCAATCAAGTTTCTTTTCTACTCAACTTCCTTTTTTATTTAATTTCCAAATAGATCGTTAAGGTATACTGGTTTCTGGATTGAACTTCTATTTTTAATTTTCTGCAACTTCCATTTTTATTCAATTTACTTTTCTATTAAACTTCCTTATTTATTTAATTTCCAAATAGATCGTTAAGGTATAGTGGTTTCTTTAATGAACTTCCATTTTTAATTTTATGGAACTTCCATTTTTGTTTTTATCCAGCTTCCATTTTTATTCAAGTTATTTTTCTATTCAACTTCCTTTTTTATTTAATTTCAAAATAGAACGTTAACGTATAGTGGTTTCTGGATTGAACTTCCATTTTTAATTTTATCCTACCTTCATTTTTATTTTTATTCAATTTCCATTTTTATTCAATTTACTTTTCTATTAAACTTCCTTTTATATTTAATTTCCAAATAGATCGTTAAGGTATATTAGTTTCTTGAATGAATTTCCATTTTTTATTTGCAGCAACTTCCATTTTTATTTCTATTTAACTTCCTTTTTCATTCAAGTTACTTTTCAACTCAACTTCCTTTTTTATTTAATTTCCAAATAGTTCGTTAAGGTATAGTGGTTTCTGGATTGAACTTCCATTTTTAATTTTATACAACTTTCATTTTTATTTTTATTCAATTTCCATTTTTATTCAATTTACTTTTCTATTAAACTTCCTTTTTTATTTAATTTCCAAATATATCGTTAAGGTATAGTGGTTTCTTAAATGAACTTCCATTTTTAATTTTCTGCAACTTGCATTTTTGTTTTTATTCGACTTCCATTTTTATTTAAGTTATTTATCTATTCAACTTCCTTTTTTATTTAATTTCCAAATAGATCGTTAAGGTATAGTGGTTTCCTGAATGAACTTCTATTTTTAATTTTTTGCAACTTCCATTTTTATTCTTATTTAACTTCCTTTTTCAATCAGTTTCTTTTCTACTCAATTTCCTTTTTTATTTAATTTCCAAATTGATCGTTAAGGTATAGTGGTTTCTGGATTGAAGTTTCATTTTTAATTTTATACCACTTTTATTTTTATTTTTATTCAACTTCGATTTTTATTCCATTTACTTTTCTATTAAACTTCCTTTTTTATTTATTTTCCAAATAGATCGTTAAGGTATAGTGGTTTCTTGAATGAACTTCCTTTTTTAATTTTCTGCAACTTCCATTTTTATTTTTATTCGACTTCCATTTTTATTCAAGTTATATTTCTATTCAACTTCTTTTTTAATTAATTTGCAAATAGATCGTTAAGGTATAGTTGTTTATTAAATGAACTTCCAATTTTAATTTTCAGTAACTTCCATTTTTATTTCTATTCAACTTTTCTTTTATTCAAGTTTCTTTTCTATTCAACTTCCTTTTTTATTTAATTTTCAAATAGATCGTTAAGGTATAATGGTTTCTGGATTGAACTTACATTTTTAATTTTATACAATTTTCATTTTTATTTTTATTAAACTTCCATTTTTATTCAATTTTCGTTTCTATTAAAGTTCCTTTTTAATTTAATTTCCAAATAGATCGTTAAGGTATAGTGGTTTCTTTAATGAACTTCCATTTTTCATTTTATGCTACTTCCATTTTTATTTTTATTCAACCTCCATTGTTATTCAATTTACTTTTCTATTAAACTTCCTTTTTTATTGAATTTCCAAATAGATCGTTAAGGTATAGTGGTATCTTGAATGAACGCCCATTTTTAATTTTATGCAACTTCCATTTTTATTGTTATTCGACTTCCATTTTTATTCAAGTCATTTTTCTGTTCAACTTCCATTTTTATTTAATTTCCAAATAGATCGTTAAGGTATAGTGGTTTCTTTAATGAACTCCCATTTTTAATTTTCTGCAACTTCCTTTTTTATTTTTATTTAACTTCCTTTTTCAATCAAGTTTCATTTCACCTCAACTTCCTTTTTTATTTAATTTCGAAATAGATCGTTACGGTATACTGGTTTCTGGATTGAAATTCCATTTTTAATTTTCTGGAAGTTCCATTTTTATTTTTATTCAACTTCCATTTTTATTCAATTTACTTTTCTATTAAACTTCCTTTTTTATTTAATTTCCAAATAGATCGTTAAGGTATAGTGGTTTCTTTAATCAACTTCCATTTTTAATTTTATGGAACTTCCAATTTTATTTTTATTCAGCTTCCATTTTTATTCAAGTTATTTTTCTATTCAAGTTCCTTTTTTATTTAATTTCAAAATAGATCGTTAAGGTATAGTGGTTTCTTGAATGAACTTCCATTTTTAATTTTCTACAACTTTCATTTTTATTTTTATTTAACTTCCTTTTTCAATCAAGTTTCTTTTCTACTCAACTTCCTTTTTTATTTAATTTCCAAATAGATCGTTAAGGTATACTGGTTTCTGGATTGAACTTCTATTTTTAATTTTCTGCAACTTCCATTTTTATTCAATTTACTTTTCTATTAAACTTCCTTATTTATTTAATTTCCAAATAGATCGTTAAGGTATAGTGGTTTCTTTAATGAACTTCCATTTTTAATTTTATGGAACTTCCATTTTTGTTTTTATCCAGCTTCCATTTTTATTCAAGTTATTTTTCTATTCAACTTCCTTTTTTATTTAATTTCAAAATAGAACGTTAACGTATAGTGGTTTCTGGATTGAACTTCCATTTTTAATTTTATCCTACCTTCATTTTTATTTTTATTCAATTTCCATTTTTATTCAATTTACTTTTCTATTAAACTTCCTTTTATATTTAATTTCCAAATAGATCGTTAAGGTATATTAGTTTCTTGAATGAATTTCCATTTTTTATTTGCAGCAACTTCCATTTTTATTTCTATTTAACTTCCTTTTTCATTCAAGTTACTTTTCAACTCAACTTCCTTTTTTATTTAATTTCCAAATAGTTCGTTAAGGTATAGTGGTTTCTGGATTGAACTTCCATTTTTAATTTTATACAACTTTCATTTTTATTTTTATTCAATTTCCATTTTTATTCAATTTACTTTTCTATTAAACTTCCTTTTTTATTTAATTTCCAAATATATCGTTAAGGTATAGTGGTTTCTTAAATGAACTTCCATTTTTAATTTTCTGCAACTTGCATTTTTGTTTTTATTCGACTTCCATTTTTATTTAAGTTATTTATCTATTCAACTTCCTTTTATATTTAATTTCCAAATAGATCGTGAAGGTATATTGGTTTCCTGAATGAACTTCTATTTTTAATTTTTTGCAACTTCCATTTTTATTCTTATTTAACTTCCTTTTTCAATCAGTTTCTTTTCTACTCAATTTCCTTTTTTATTTAATTTCCAAATTGATCGTTAAGGTATAGTGGTTTCTGGATTGAAGTTTCATTTTTAATTTTATACCACTTTTATTTTTATTTTTATTCAACTTCGATTTTTATTCAATTTACTTTTCTATTAAACTTCCTTTTTTATTTATTTTCCAAATAGATCGTTAAGGTCTAGTGGTTTCTTGAATGAACTTCCTTTTTTAATTTTCTGCAACTTCCATTTTTATTTTTATTCGACTTCCATTTTTATTCAAGTTATATTTCTATTCAACTTCTTTTTTAATTAATTTGCAAATAGATCGTTAAGGTATAGTTGTTTATTAAATGAACTTCCAATTTTAATTTTCTGTAACTTCCATTTTTATTTCTATTCAACTTTTCTTTTATTCAAGTTTCTTTTCCATTCAACTTCCTTTTTTATTTAATTTTCAAATAGATCGTTAAGATATACTGGTTTGTGGATTGAACTTCCATTTTTAATTTTATGAAACTTTCACTTTTATTTTTATTCAACTTCCATTTTTAATCAATTTACTTTTCTATTAATCATCCTTTTTTATTTAATTTCCAAATAGAACGTTAAGGTATAATGTTTTCTTTAATGAACTTCCATTTTTAATTTTATGGAACTTCCATTTTTAATTTTATTCAGCTTCCATTTTTATTCAAGTTATTTTTCTATTCAACTTCCTTTTTTATTTAACTTCCAAATAGATCGTTATGGTATAGTGGTTTCTTGACTGAACTTCCATTTTTAATTTTCTACAACTTCAATTTTTATTTTTATTTAACTTCCTTTTTTATTCAAGTTTCTTTTCTGCTGAACTTCCTTTTTTATGTAATTTCCAAATAGATCGTTAAGGTATAGTGGTTTTTGGATTGAACTTCCATTTTTAATTTTCTGCAACTTCCATTTTTATTTTTATTCAACCTCCATTTTTATTCAATTTACTTTTCTATTAAACTTACTTTTTTATTTAATTTCCAAATAGATCGTTAAGGTATATTGGTTTCTTGAATGAACTTTCATTTTTAATTTTCTGCAACTTCCATTTTTAGTTTTATTCGACTTCCATTTTTATTCAAGTTATTTTTCTATTCAACTTCCTTTTTTATTTAATTTCCAAATAGATCGTTAAGGTATAGTGGTTTCTTGAATGAACTTCCAATTTTAATTTTCTGCGACTTCCATTTTTATTTCTATTCATCTTCTTTTTTTATTCAAGTTTCTTTTCTATTCAACTTCCTTTTTTATTTAATTTCCAAATAGATCGTTAAGGTATACTGGTTTCTGGATTGAACTTCCATTTTTAATTTTATGCCACTTTCACTTTTCTTTTTATTCAACTTCCATTTTTATTCAATTTACTTTTCTATTAAACTTCCTTTTTTATTTAATTTCCAAATAGATCGTTGAGGTATAGTGGTTTCTTTAATGAACTTCCGTTTTTGTAACGCCCTCAAAATAATAACGTTCAACCATCATTTAAGACATTCATTGATATACAAAATATCCACATTCTTCTATTAATCAGAGTTGATTCTTACAAAAGTATTACATGTTAACAACAAAAGCTAATGCCCCACGGGCTTACAGCTTTCCAAGTTAACACTTGGTTACAACAAAAGAGTACTACTCATTTACACTTTAAGCCCTTGGCTTGAAATTACATGTAATACATCAAAATAAAACGACAAAAATATGTCCGCCTCTAGCCTCCCAAGCTATGTCCTTGGAGGTGGCATGCTACCTGTACCTGAAAATGATATTCCCATATAGGGTGAGCCACAGCCCAGTAGAAATACACTAAACCAACCATGAACAATGACTAAAAGATTACCAATTGATAGATGGCCAATACTGATACATCCATATAAATCACATTACATGGCATACGACTTATGAGTCCAAGTTACCTATCATTTTCCCTTTTTAACAGATAAGCATATTAGCTCTATCATCGTCTCAACAGATATGTATAACAATTATATCCCACATTCACAGATAAGCATATGAGCTACATCCACATCTCATAAAGATAAGCATATTAGCCCTATCTTCACTTCTCTAGACAAGCATAAGAGCTATATCTACACTTCTCAAAGATAAGCATATGAGCTCTATCTTCATTTCTCTAGACAAGCCTATGAGCTGTGTCTACGGAGTTCATCCCCTATCTTCTCCCAATACTATCCGGTTTAGAGGTACATCCCCCATCTTCCCCTAAACCGCGGAGTACATCCCCCATCTCCTCCTCTACACATAACGTATACAAACACAATGGTTCTATATACTATCATTCAATACATACAGTTAATGTATTCCATTTAATCGTCAAATTCCATGACACTTTCCATTGATTAGTTTTCATTTGCCTAATCATCATGCATTGTCTACAACAATCACGACTATCCTCCACCGATAGCCCAAAGCAGTTATTTCTAAACAGAAAATAAATGCACAAATGGATATTCAATCAACATTTCATTTCGGTGAGTGATAATTAATTCAACTACACCCTTTTTACCCCATGCATTCCCAATCTCAATAAGTCCATTTCTTTTCCTCAATTCTCACAATTAATTATCCCAATTAATCAAACAATGCAATTAGGTCATTTTCCATAATTTACATTACAACCCTTAGGGTCCCATTTTCATCAATGATTTAACATTTATTCCATTTCTCTATGCCAAACACGCATCTAGGTTTATTATAAATAAAACCCCAACTTTTGTAAAATTACACAAAAGCCCCAAACTCTCACAAAATTACCAAACCAACCCCAACTTCTCAAATTACTAAAATCTAAAGACAAAATCCATAGAGAGGAGTAGGATATCCCTACCTCGAAGTTTGAGCTCCAATGGAGATGAAGACCAAAGCCAAAATGCTCCAAATTCCGAAATTTTCAGATTAAAACAACGCCCTCGGCGATCAACACGACTTTTACAAAGGCCGAAGAGAAGGAGGACACTCTAACTAGATCAAACCCTAGAGAGAAGGGAGTATCTAGAGAGAGAGGCTCTCAAAAGGGGTTTTTAGAAAAGTAGGAGAGAGAAGGAAAAGCAAAAAGTGATTTGAAACCACCCAGCGGATAACTCATATACGTATGACCCGCTCGAGCGGAGAACACGACGCTCGAGCGCCAAGAACAAAACTCTGGACACGTTCGAGCGCAATAAGGCCCGCTCGAGCGCCAAGACACAAGAATAAAGCACTGCTCGAGCGCGAAAACCAGTCCGCTCGAGCGCAGATTTCCACCTCCCAGAACTTACACCCAGAAAGTGCTACCCGCTCGAGCGCCAAATAGCCCGCTCGAGCGCCACCGCTCGAGCGTAAACAAACCCGCTCGAGCGTAAAAATCACATCTGCAGAAGTTTTGCAGGAACACGAAAATACTGGAAGTGTGCAATCTCCGCTCGAGCGCAAGAAGACCCGCTCGAGCGGACCGCCTAAAAACTGAACGACAAGGAATTGAAACCAAGGCCTAACCAACCTGTAACAACCTTCCTCAAAACATCCTAAAACTCAATCAAAGGGAATTAAAGGACAACAACAAGGTAGATACCACTACCACTCCGCGGAACCAAGTCCGGAATACAACAAAACAGTAAAGGTACAACCGGGATCGCTATAGTTTTTAATTTTATGGAACTTCCTCTTTTATTTTTATTCATGTTATTTTTCTCTTCAACTTCCTTTTTTATTTAATTTTCATATAGATCGTTAAGGTACAGTGGTTTTTTGAATGAACTTTCATTTTTAATTTTCTGCAACTTCTATTTTTATTCCAGTTTCTTTTCTATTAAACTTCCTTTTTTGTTTAGTTTCCAAATAGATCATGAAGTTATAGCGGTTTCTGGATTGAACTTCAATATTTACTTTTATTCAACTTCCATTTTTATTCAATTTACTTTTCTATTAAACTTCCTTTTTTATTTAATTTCCAAATATATCGTTAAGGTATAGTGGTTTCTTGAATGAACTTCCAATTTTAATTTTCTGCAACTTCCATTTTTATTTCTATTCATCTTCTTTTTTTATTCAAGCTTCTTTTCTATTCAACTTCCTTTTTTATTTAATTTCCAAATAGATCGTTAAGGTATAATAGTTTCTGAATTGAACTTACATTTTTAATTTTATGCAACTTTCATTTTTATTTTTATTCAATTTTTTTTTCTATTAAAGTTCCTTTTTTATTTAATTTCCAAATAGATCGTTAAGGTATAGTGGTTTCTTTAATGAACTTCCATTTTTAATTTTATACAACTTTCATTTTTATTGTATTCAACTTCCATTTGTATTCGAGTTATTTTTTTATTCAACTTCCTTTTTTATTTAATTTCCTAATAGATCGTTAAGGTACAGTGGTTTCTTGAATGAACTTCCGTTTTTAATTTTCAACAACTTCCATTTTTATTTTTATTCAACTGCCATTGTTATTCAATTTACTTTTCTATTAAACTTCCTTTTTTTATTGAATTTCCAAATAGATCGTTAACGTATAGTGGTATCTGGAAAGAACGCCCATTTTTAATTTTATGCAACTTCCATTTTTATTTTTATTCGACTTCCATTTTTATTCAAGTCATTTTTCTATTCAACTTCCTTTTATATTTAATTTCCAAATAGATCGTTAAGGCATAGTGGTTTCTTGAACGAACTTCCATTTTTAATTTTCTGCAACTTCCATTTTTATTTTTATTTAACTTCCTTTTTCAATCAAGTTACATTTCTACTCAACTTCTTTTTTTATTTAATTTCCAAATAGATCGTTAAGGTATACTGGTTTCTGGATTGAACTTCCATTTTTAATTTTCTGCAACTTCCATATTTATTTTTATTCGACTTCCATTTTTATTCAATTTACTTTTCTATTGAACTTCCTTTTTTATTTAATTTCCAAATAGATCGTTAAGGTATAGTGGTTTCTTTAATGAACTTCCATTTTTAATTTTATGGAACTTCCATTTTTATTTTTATTCAGCTTCCATTTTTATTCAAGTTATTTTTCTATTCAACTTCCTTTTTTTATTTAATTTCCAAATAGATCGTTAAGGTATAGTGGTTTCTTGAATTAACTTCCATTTTTAATTTTCTGCAACTTCCATTTTTATTTTTAAGTAACATCCATTTTTATTCAAGTTACTTTTCTATTCAACTTCCTTTTTTTATTTAATTTCCAAATAGATCGTCAACGTATAGTGGTTTCTGGATTGAACTTCCATTTTTAATTTTATGCAACTTTCATTTTTGTTTTTATTCAATTTCCATTTTTATTCAATTTACTTTTCTATTAAACTTCCTTTTTTATTTAATTTCCAAATAGATCGTTAAGGTATAGTGGTTTCTCAAATGAATTTCCATTTTTAATTTGCTACAACTTCCATTTTTTGTTATTTAACTTCATTTTTCATTCAAGTTTCTTTTCTACTCAACTTCCTTTTTTTTTTTAAATTTCCAAATAGATCGTTAAGGTATAGTGGTTTTCTGGATTGAACTTCCAATTTTAATTTTATGCAACTTTGATTTTTATTATTATTCAATTTTCATTTTTTTTTCAATTTACATTTCTATTAAAGTTCCTTTTTTATTTAATTTCCAAATAGATCGTTAAGGTATAGTGGTTTCTTGAATGAACTTCCATTTTTAATTTTCTGCAACTTCCATTTTTACTTTTATTCGACTTTCATTTTTATTCAAGTTATTTTTCTGTTCAACTTCCTTTTTTATTTAACTTCCAAATATATCGTTAAGGTACAGTGATTTCTGGAATGAACTTTCATTTTTAATTTTCTGCAACTTCCATTTTTATTTTTATTTAACTTCCTTTTTCAATCAAGTTTCCTTTCTACTCAACTTCCTTTTTTATTTAATTTCCAAATAGATCGTTAAGGTATACTGGTTTCTGGATTGAACTTCCATTTTTAATTTTCTGCAACTTCCATATAGCGACCCCGGTCTTTTCCCATTTGATTATTGTATCCGGTCTGTTCCGTAGATTCTGTCATTGTATAATTGTTGTTGTTGTTGTTCCTTATTTTCTCATTTGGAATTATAGGATGTGTTGGGCAGGTTTGTTCAGGTTGGTTGGGTTTAGAAACCTAGTGTTGTTGTCCAGAATTTTGGTTATTCGCTCGAGCGAGGAGTTTGTCGCTCGAGCGAGATGCTGTTTTGGTTATTCGCTCGAGCCGGGGTTTGGTAGCTCGAGCGAGAGTTTGCGTCTGGGTTGGACCTGAAGCTTTGCATTCTTGGCTCGAGCGAGATTTTCTTCGCTCGAGCGAGTTAGTTTGTTCTTCGCTCGAGCAATAGTTCCTTCGCTCGAGCGTGAGTCTGGTTTCAGACCTGAGGGTTTGAGTTCTTCGCTCGATCGAGCTTTCTTTCGCTGAGAGAAGTCAAATTCTTAGGCCATGTGGTATCCGGTGAAGGAGTGTCTGTTGATACATCCAAGGTAGAGGCAGTGCAGGATTGGGCACAGCCTAAGAGTGTATTTGAGATCCGCAGTTTTCTGGGATTAGCTGGGTATTACCGTCGGTTTGTGAAAGATTTCTCCAGGTTAGCATCACCGTTGACTAGGTTGACTCGGAAGGGAGTTAAATTTGTATGGAGTGAGACTTGTGAAAAGTCGTTTCAGGAGTTGAAAGTTAGACTGACTACCGCTCCAGTATTGATTATTCCAGAGAGAGGGTTGGGTTATGCAGTCTATTGTGACGCCTCACGAGAGGGTCTGGGTTGTGTGTTAATGCAAGAGGGGAAAGTAGTTGCCTACGGCTCACGTCAGTTGAAAATTCACGAGCAGAATTACCCTACGCATGATCTAGAGTTAGCAGCTGTGATATTTGCCTTGAAGATTTGGAGGCATTATCTTTATGGTGAGAGGTTTGAGGTGTTCTCGGATCATAAGAGTCTGAAGTATTTGTTTACACAGAAAGACTTGAACTTGAGGCAGAGGAGGTGGATGGAATTTATAGAGGATTATGACTTTGAGTTGCATTATCATCCGGGAAAGGCCAATGTGGTGGCCGATGCCCTTAGCAGGAAACCTGTTGGTGACATAGCTAGTATTGCCATCCGAGAATGGGAGATGTTGGGTGCACTTGGGGAGTTTGATTTACTTCTGGGCGAATCCGTTGAGGCTGCGGCCTTGTTTTCTGTTATTGCACAGCCTTCACTTGTGATTCGAGTGTTAGAGGCTCAGAGAGGTGACTTTGAGGTAGAATCTCTCCGTGAGAAGATTTCCGGTGGGAAGGTTGAGAAGGGTTTGACGGTGTATTCCGACCTGAGTGTGAGATACCGAGACCGTCTGTTTGTGCCGGAGTCTTGCCGGGAGGAGGTACTCCGAGAGTTTCATCATTCACGCCTTGCGGTGCATCCAGGAGGCACTAAGATGTATCGGGATTTGGGTCGCCAGTTTTGGTGGCGGGGTATGAAGAGAGATGTGGCAGCTTTCGTATCTAAGTGCCTTACTTGCCAGCAAGTGAAGGCCGAGCATCAGAGGCCAGCGGGTTTATTGCAACCCTTGCCTATTGCCGAGTGGAAGTGGGAGCATGTCACTATGGACTTCGTGGTAGGTCTTCCGAGGACTCAGCGGGGTAGTGATGCTATTTGGGTGGTTGTAGACCGGTTGACTAAGTCGGCGCACTTTATTTCTATGCGCGTGAGTGATTTGGTAGATCATCTTGCCGACTTGTATATTCGGGACATAGTGAGATTGCACGGGGTCCCAGTGACGATCGTCTCAGATAGAGATCCTCGTTTTACTGCCAGGTTGTGGCAGAGTTTGCAGAGTGCCTTAGGCACTAAGTTGACCTTTAGCACGGCTTATCATCCTCAGACTGACGGACAGTCCGAGCGTACTATTCAGATACTTGAGGATATGCTTCGGGGTTGTGTTCTAGACTTTAGTGGGTCGTGGGAGAGGCACTTGCCGTTGGTGGAGTTTGCCTACAACAACAGTTTCCAGTCTAGTATCGGTATGGCACCATTTGAGGCCTTGTATGGCCGACCGTGTAGATCTCCTGTGTGTTGGGCTGCGGTGGGTGATGCACCTCTGTTGGGTCCAGAGTTGGTGAGGGAAACGACGGAGAAAGTTGAGCTTATCCGTAAGAGGCTTGTTACAGCACAGAGTCGTCAGAAATCGTATGCCGACTGTAGGAGGAGACCTTTGGTGTTTGAGGTGGGTGATCATGTCTTTCTGAAGATATCACCTAGACGGGGTTTGATGAGGTTTGGGAAGAGTGGGAAGTTGTTCCCTCGATTCATTGGTCCGTTTGTGTAATAACCCACATTCATATCCTAGTCATGTTCCTGCACATTTGCATGTTTCTGTTTTGTTAAGCTTGCATTTGTGCATTTTGACTTGTTTTGCTTAAGTAAGATCCATGCCTTGTTTTGATGCCTCGTGATTTGTCTAAGTGTTGTGTACTTGCTTTGCTCCCTCCTTGATGTGAAGCCTAGGTCACGCCAAGCCTAAGTTATCTTAACCGATGTTATGCCAAGCCTAGGTTATGTTAAGCCTAGATCATTCCTAGCCGAGGTCATCCTCAGTATAGAAGTATCTTGGAACCCCTTCGTTTGACCTCCACCTTTGCTTTGACATATTGGCCGGGATGTCATTATCTGGGCCGAGGTGTGAATCACCAAGGCCGAGGTGTGTATCATCTAGGCCGAGATGTTACCCTTGCACCTGAGTGATCTTGTCCTGGAGTGGTATGACCTAGACCGAGGTGTGGCACATCTAGGCCAAGGTGTGGCACAGCTTAGTCAAGTGTTGTCCTTCCTAGCCGAGGTCATTGTCACCCTAGTTGCCGAAGTCTTGTGGTTAGCCGATGTCATCGCTTGCCGGAGTGCCATTCCGAGTAGCTTGTTGGATACGCCTTGTCAGGGCCTTGTCTTGTCAATCTATCACCTTTTTGGAGAGAACCAATCCATCGTTGCCACGTGTCCGAGCTGAGAGTTAAGTCAGCCGGCAGAGAGAGAGACCCCTCATTTGTTGTATATTGTTTTGAAGAGTAGAGAGAGAAGCTCTAGAAGAGGGAGAAGAGTTCTTGAGGGAGAGTAGATTTCCAAGCTTGATTCCTAGAGATCCAACCGTTAGATCCGCGTTCTAAGGTTAGATCCTTGATCTGCTCATGATGTTCTTTATGTTTATGTTATTGCATTGCATGATTGAAAATGATTTGTAAGCCATGCATTGCTTTGAAGTTCGGTTTTAGAAAGAGAAAATGGTTTTCATGTGTTCTTCAAGAAAAGTCATGTTTTGATCCGAAGGCTCATGCCTAGATCCATGTTTTTGTGTTTGTTCTTGCATGATTTTCAAGGTATGGGTACCCAGGTCCATGTTTTCGAACTCATAGCATGAAATCCCAGATCTTGTAAAAACAAGTTATGATTTTAGCATTCATGTTCTTCATGTTCTTCATGCTCATGTCCTTCCTGTTCTTCACGGGTGGAAACCCAGATCTCCAGACTTCACTTTCCGGGGTGTAGTCGCCGAGACCACTCTCATCTAGACCTCACACTTAGGCCAAGCATCGTATCTCACCTTGGCCTACCTTGCATAATCACTTACACCTTTGGTTGTCTTGTGCGCACCTCGGCGTGCAGTCGCATGCCGAAGCCTAGGTAGCCGCACCTCGGCCAGGAGGTGTAGGACCTCGGCTTAGACCTGGTTGGTACCCAGCATGTCTTCCTGACATGTAAAACAGTGTTTTGACTTCTAGCATGTTTTCCCGAGATCATTTGCATGCATGTGGGACTTGTTTTGAGAAGTATGTTCAGTATGCTTTGCCATGTGTTTGTAGGACTTGGACCTTTGCCTTGACCCCGATGTCCCAAGAACTAAGTGAGTGGTATTTTTAATAAAGTTATGTTCTTAAAGTTTTGATAAAGCTTTGCCTTGTTTTGATAAAAGTATTTGTTAAGCACGAATGATCACCCCTATTTTATGTATCAAGTATAAGCTTCGTTTTGAATGGCATTCTTGGAACCGTCCTTTCGTGTTAGGGGACGTTAAGCCTAAGTAACACCGTCCTTTTGTGTTAGGGGACGTTAAGCCTATGTAACATAGTCCCTTGTGCTGGAGGACTCTAAACTTTCGCAGTACTAAGTATAAAAGGATACGGTCCTGGTCAAAGCGGGCTACGGGCCTAAGTGACACAAGTAATGGTCAAAGCGGGCTACGGGCCTAAGTGACACAAGTAATGGTCAAAGCGGGCTACGGGCCTAAGTGACACAAGTAATGGTCAAAGCGGGCTACGGGCCTAAGTGACACAAGTAATGGTCAAAGCGGGCTACGGGCCTAAGTGACACAAGTAATGGTCAAAGCGGGCTACGGGCCTAAGTTGTAGGAACCCACATTTTATGTTCTCATCATGTTCATGAGCATCTGTGTGATTATGACTTGTTTAGCTTGCATGTGTATGTTGTGGTTTGTTTCGCTTGAGTTAATGTGATCCATGCCTTGTTTTGAAGCCTTGTGATTTGTCTAAGTGTAGTATGCTTGCCTTGTTCCTTCCTTGATGTGAAACTTAGGTCACGCCTTGCCCGAGCTATACTAGCCGATGTTATTCCAAGCCGAGGTCATCCTTAATCCTGTAGTAGTATCTTGGAACCCCTTGTTGACCTCCGTCCTTGCCTTGACCAAATTAGCCGAGATGTTACCTTGCACCCAAGTGATCTCGTCCTGGAGTGGTATGACCTAGGCCGAGGTGTGGTGCATCTAGGCCAAGATGTGGCACAGCTTAGTCAAGTGTTGTCCTTCCTAGCCGAGGTCATTGTCACCTTAGTTGCCGAAGTCTTTTGTTAGCCGACGTCACCCCTTGCCGGAGTGCCACTCCGTGTAGCTTGTTAGATATGCCTTGTTGTTAGCCGATGTCATAGCCTGTCAGAGAGCCCATACCGCTTTGCTTGTTGAACACCCTTCCACCATGCTTTGTCTGGTCTGTCAGTCACCTTTTCAGGTAGAACCCAATCAGTCGCCGCCACGTGTCTCAGCAGAAGGTTAACCCCAGAACCGGGTATAGAAAACTATCATTTGGTGTCATAAACTTGCCTTGTAGAGAGAGAGAAGC
Organism: Camellia sinensis; assembly: GCF_055761805.1. Taxonomy (NCBI): domain Eukaryota; kingdom Viridiplantae; phylum Streptophyta; class Magnoliopsida; order Ericales; family Theaceae; genus Camellia; species Camellia sinensis. The sequence goes on along the minus strand of NC_138962.1, from coordinate 5,382,517 downwards.
TCTAGAAGAGGGAGAAGAGTTCTTGAGAGAGAAGTAGATCTTCAAGCTTGATTCCTAGAGATCGAACCGTTAGATCCGTGTTCTAAGGTTAGATTCTTGATCCGCTCATGATGTTCTTTATGTTTATGTTATTGCATTGCATGATTGAAAATGATTTGTAAGCCATGCATCGTTTTGAAGCTCGATTCTAGAAAGAGAAAATGACATTCATGTGTTCTTCAAGAAAGTCTTGTTTTGATCCGAAAGCTTTTCGCCTAGACTCAAGTTTTGTGTTTGTTCTTGCATGATTTTCAACTACGGGTACCCAGGTCCATGTTTTCAAACTCATAGCACGAAAATCCCAGATTTGTGATGGCAGATTATGATCAAACATTCGTATTTTTCATGTTTTCACACTCATGTTCTTCATGTTTATCAGCAGAGGGAAACCCAGAGTTTCCCGACCTCTTTTCCTTGCATGTGGCCCTCGGGAACACACCTCGGCAAGGAGGTGTGGAACCTCGGCCTAGACCTGGTTGGTGCCCAGCATGTTTTCCGAAAACATTTGTGTACATGAGAGACTTGTTTGAAAGCGCATTCAATAGGCTTTGCCATGTGTTGTAGGACTTGGGCTTGTCTCGACCCCGACGTGTGAAGAAACGATGTGAGTGGTATTTTTAATAAAGCTATGTTACACTTGCTTTCATAAATCTCGTCTTGCCTTGTTTTAAAAAGTACTTGATCTAGCATGAATGACTATCCCTATTTTGTATATCAAATGCTATCTTGTTTTGATGACTCGTCTTGAAAGTCCTTAGTTGCAGGGGACTATAATGCAACTGCACTCTTGTCTTGACAGTCCTTAGTGCTAGAGGACTCTAAACTTTCGCAGCACAGCTTGTCTTGACAGTCCTTAGTGCTAGAGGACTCTAAACTTTCGCAGCACAGCTTGTCTTGACAGTCCTTAGTGCTAGAGGACTATAAACTTTCGCAGCACAGCTTGTCTTGAAAGTCCTTAGTTGCAGGGGACTATAATGCAACTGCACTCTTGTCTTGGGAATGTCATCACCCTCTTGTATTAAGTAGATGTAATAACATCCAAAGAACTTGAAAGGCCGGCAATGAACTTGATTTCCCTCTTGATTGTAAAGTATGCTATGTATTGTTTTGAAAGAAATCTTGGATATCAATCATGCAAAACCTTTATTTCTAATATCATTCACTGAGTATCCAAGCTCACCCTCTCTATATATATGTAGGTGATGAACAAGAAGGCATTGAGGCCTAGACGTGATTGCCGATGTGTTTTGGGCGCATAGCCGACATGTTTTGGATTTGTGTTTTGCATCGTCTTGAAGATTATGCTTCTCGGCTTATGTTTTCTTTGTTTGTTTTGGCATATGTCGGCTTGAGAAGCCTTTTGGTCAAGATGTGTTTTGTATTTCATTTCATTCTTGTATTTAAGTTGTAAGACTTGTAAAGATGTTTGATGTATGACATTCCATTGGACTTATGCACGGCTCTCATGGACTATTTAGATTTTGTATATGTATATATATTGCTTCCGCACTTGTAAGCCCCATATTTTATACTCTGATTGTGTGTGATTTTTGTAAGACGGCCTTCGGTAACCTCGGGTTACTGGCCATCACGGCACCAAACTACTAGGGGCGGTTTGGGGGCGTGACATAAGTGACACAAGTAATGGTCAAAGCGGGCTACGGGCCTAAGTGACACAAGTATGTTTTGAAGAACTAAGGTTACGCCGAGGTTATGTTATGAGATTTGACACGTGTTAAGCATGCGATTTTACAAGACTAAGTTTGATGAATAAGATTTATTTCTGTTTTGTACAAGTTATGATAAGTATGGTTTTGACTAGATATATTATGTACTGTTTTGTAAAGACCTCGGGAATCATTCATGTAACCCCTTTATTACTTGTACCATTCACTGAGTATCCAAGCTCACCCTCCCTATGTATATGTAGGTAATAAGCAAGAGGTCGGCTTCGCCGAGATGTGTGTTCTACAAGTTGTTTTGTATGCATGTTATGTCGGCAGTGAGGACGTCGGCAATCTTGAAGCTTTTGTATTTTGAACATGTCGGCTCGGGAAGCCCTTTGTTATGATGTAATGTGTATTTTGTACTTTGTATTCAAGTTTTAAAGCTATGTAAAGATGTGTGCCATTTCATTTGACTTATGCACTGCTCTTATGGACCACTTGTATCTTGAATTATTGCTTCCGCATTTGTGAGCCCCCTATATAAATACTCTGATTGTGTGTGAATTTTGTAAGTTGGCCTTCGGTAATTACGGATTACTGGCCATCACGGTACCAAACTACTAGGGGCGGTTTGGGGTCGTGACAGTTTGAGATCCTTGAGAGGATTGGCGAGGCTGCTTATCGTTTAGCTTTGCCGCCGCAGTTGTCCGGAGTACATGACGTGTTTCATGTGAGTATGCTTCGGAAGTATGAGCCGGATCCATCACATGTGTTGGATTGGACCGATTTAGTAGTTGATGAGGATGTTTCATATGAGGAGAGACCGATTCGAGTCTTGGATAGGCGGGATCAAGTTTTGCGAGGCAAGACCATCCCTTTGGTCAAAGTTTTGTGGAAACACCACGGAGTGGAGGAAGCCACTTGGGAACGTGAATTGGAAGTCCACGAGAAATTTCCGGACATGTTTGTTGATTTGTAATCTTATAATTAGATTATGTTATATTGTTGAACTTAAGAGCTTTACATATGTCTTAAGTTGTAAAACATTGAGTATGTTTTGGTAAATGGGTGTATCTTGAAACTTGTTTCATTATAGAAGATTAGTGTAACATTGTATATGTTGATTACATTGTTGGATGTGTTATATATATCATGCAATTGAATATGATATGGAAATTGTTAACATTGAAAGGAATAATGCATAATAGTGGTGCAGGTTGAAATAAATGTTGTTTTATATATATTGTGGGATGCCTCTTGATAAAGAGATGAAGTGACCAGTATTGGGTCAAGTTGTTTATTATTGTTATATACTATCTTTGGGTATTGAGAAAAAAAAAAACCTGTTTTCAAAATTGTGCCTAATTTCGGGGACGAAATTCTTTGAAGGGGGGGAGGTTATAGCGACCCCGGTCTTTTCCCATTTGATTATTGTATCCGGTCTGTTCCGTAGATTCTGTCATTGTATAATTGTTGTTGTTGTTGTTCCTTATTTTCTCATTTGGAATTATAGGATGTGTTGGGCAGGTTTGTTCAGGTTGGTTGGGTTTAGAAACCTAGTGTTGTTGTCCAGAATTTTGGTTATTCGCTCGAGCGAGGAGTTTGTCGCTCGAGCGAGATGTTGTTTTGGTTCTTCGCTCGAGCCGGGGTTTGGTAGCTCGAGCGAGAGTTTGCGTCTGGGTTGGACCTGAAGCTTTGCATTCTTGGCTCGAGCGAGATTTTCTTCGCTCGAGCGAGTTAGTTTGTTCTTCGCTCGAGCAATAGTTCCTTCGCTCGAGCGTGAGTCTGGTTTCAGACCTGAGGGTTTGAGTTCTTCGCTCGATCGAGCTTTCTTTCACTCGAGCGAGCTTTTGGGTTGTTGGCTCGAGCAAGGCTTCCTTGGCTCGAGCGTAGATTCTCTGTGTCTGGTCGCTCGAGCGACAAAGTATTCGCTCAAGCGAGCCTGTCCAGTTTAAATACACAGCAGCGGGATTTGATCAGTCTTTTTCATATTCTTTTGATTCCAAACCCTAGGTTCGACCTCTCTCTCTCCCTACTCACCTTCTCTCTTAGGTTTGATCTGTTTAGAGAGTGTTTCAACCCTAGTTGCTTTATTAAAAAGATAGAGGGAGTCAAGAGCTTTCATTTAATCTGAACATTTGGCAATTTGGAGCATTTTGGTCTTTGGGCACTCATCTCTGTCTTCACCATTTGGGTTGTTTTCTCTGAGGTAGGGATTTCCTACTCCAATTTATAGGTTATGTTCTAAGTTTTGGTATTTTAATATGTTGGGAATACTTTGGTAAATTTTGGGAAAAACCTTAGTTGAATTATTGAATTGTGGACATAGTTATTTTCAGTTTAGAAATAACTGTTTTGGGCTATCGGTGGAGGATAGTCGTGATTGTTGTAGACAATGCATGTGGATTAGGATTAACTGAAACTAATCACATTGGTTAAGTCATAAATTTTGACTATTGCATTGATAGAAATTACGTGTATTGATTGAGCATTGCATTTGCATACATTGTTTTGTGTGTGGGAGGAGATAGGGGATGTACTCCACGGTTTAGGGGAAGATAGGGGATGGACCTCTAAACCGGATTTTGTTTGGGAGGAGATAGGGGATGGACTCCATTAGCATCACTTTTATGTGTGCTTATTTATATAGAAGTGTTTTATTGATACAGCACTAAAATGTGTATCAATCTGGAAGTATGAAGTGTTTTGATTTATTTGAGCTTGAGTCTCATTTGTTTGTTGATATTGGAAGGATGTGAATACGATATATTTAATTCACTGTTGTAAGTTTGGCCAGGTTCTGAGCCATGTTAATAAAACTGGGAAGTAAAACGTATCTTAGACAATAGTGTCATGAGACTGTAAAATGAAGTAATTGATTATTCTGGTTAACCATCTGTTGAATGCTATTGCTTTATTCATTGCTTATATGTGGTTTAGTATATTTCTACTGGGCTGTGGCTCACCCTTTATGGGAACATCATTTTCAGGTTCAGGGGATAAGCTACCTCCAAGGACTTAGCTTGGAAGGACTTGGTTTCTGAAGACTATTTTTCTGTTGTTTGCTTTTATTTGTTAGTACATGTAAACACTCAAGCCTAGGGCTTTTCTTGTATTGAGTTAGAACTCGTATTTTTGTATCCAAGTGTTGGCTTGGAAAGATGTAAGCCTGTAGGGCATTTTATTCGATTATTTAGTAGTACTCTGATGAATGAATTAATAAAATGTCTTCTTTAAATGATGCATGTCAATGATATATAATGGGTTAATTTTGAGGGCGTTACATTCCATTTTTATTTTTATTCGACTTCCATTTTTATTCAATTTACTTTTCTATTAAACTTCCTTTTTTATTTAATTTCCAAATAGATCGTTAAGGTATAGTGGTTTCTTTAATGAACTTCCATTTTTAATTTTACGGAACTTCCATTTTTATTTTTATTCAGCTTCCATTTTTATTCAAGTTATTTTTCTATTCAACTTCCTTTTTTATTTAATTTCCAAATAGATCGTTAAGGTATAGTGGTTTCTTGAATTAACTTCCATTTTTAATTTTCTGCAACTTCCATTTTTATTTTTAAGTAACTTCCATTTTTATTCAAGTTACTTTTCTATTCAACTTCCTTTTTTTATTTAGTTTCCAAATAGATCGTCAACGTATAGTGGTTTCTGGATTGAACTTCCATTTTTAATTTTATGCAACTTTCATTTTTGTTTTTATTCAATTTCCATTTTTATTCAATTTACTTTTCTATTAAACTTCCTTTTTTATTTAATTTCGAAATAGATCGTTAAGGTATAGTGGTTTCTCGAATGAATTTCCATTTTTAATTTGCTACAACTTCCATTTTTTTTTATTTAACTTCATTTTTCATTCTAGTTTCTTTTCTACTCAACTTCCTTTTTTATTTAATTTTCAAATGCATCGTTAAGGTATAGTGGTTTCTGGATTGAACTTCTATTTTTAATTTTATGTAACTTTGATTTTTATTTTTATTCAATTTTTATTTTTTTTTCAATTTACTTTTCTATTAAAGTTCCTTTTTTGTTTAATTTCCAAATAGATCGTTAAGGTATAGTGGTTTCTCGAATGAACTTCCATTTTTAATTTTTTGCAACTTCCATTTTTACTTTTCTTCGACTTTCATTTTTATTCAAGTTATTTTTCTATTCAACTTCCTTTTTTATTTAATTTCCAAATAGATCGTTAAGGTACAGTGGTTTCTGGAATGAACTTCCATTTTTAATTTTCTGCAACTTCCATTTCAGACCTGAGGGTTTGAGTTCTTCGCTCGATCGAGCTTTCTTTCACTCGAGCGAGCTTTTGGGTTGTTGGCTCGAGCAAGGCTTCCTTGGCTCGAGCGTAGATTCTCTGTGTCTGGTCGCTCGAGCGACAAAGTATTCGCTCAAGCGAGCCTGTCCAGTTTAAATACACAGCAGCGGGATTTGATCAGTCTTTTTCATATTCTTTTGATTCCAAACCCTAGGTTCGACCTCTCTCTCTCCCTACTCACCTTCTCTCTTAGGTTTGATCTGTTTAGAGAGTGTTTCAACCCTAGTTGCTTTATTAAAAAGATAGAGGGAGTCAAGAGCTTTCATTTAATCTGAACATTTGGCAATTTGGAGCATTTTGGTCTTTGGGCACTCATCTCTGTCTTCACCATTTGGGTTGTTTTCTCTGAGGTAGGGATTTCCTACTCCAATTTATAGGTTATGTTCTAAGTTTTGGTATTTTAATATGTTGGGAATACTTTGGTAAATTTTGGGAAAAACCTTAGTTGAATTATTGAATTGTGGACATAGTTATTTTCAGTTTAGAAATAACTGTTTTGGGCTATCGGTGGAGGATAGTCGTGATTGTTGTAGACAATGCATGTGGATTAGGATTAACTGAAACTAATCACATTGGTTAAGTCATAAATTTTGACTATTGCATTGATAGAAATTACGTGTATTGATTGAGCATTGCATTTGCATACATTGTTTTGTGTGTGGGAGGAGATAGGGGATGTACTCCACGGTTTAGGGGAAGATAGGGGATGGACCTCTAAACCGGATTTTGTTTGGGAGGAGATAGGGGATGGACTCCATTAGCATCACTTTTATGTGTGCTTATTTATATAGAAGTGTTTTATTGATACAGCACTAAAATGTGTATCAATCTGGAAGTATGAAGTGTTTTGATTTATTTGAGCTTGAGTCTCATTTGTTTGTTGATATTGGAAGGATGTGAATACGATATATTTAATTCACTGTTGTAAGTTTGGCCAGGTTCTGAGCCATGTTAATAAAACTGGGAAGTAAAACGTATCTTAGACAATAGTGTCATGAGACTGTAAAATGAAGTAATTGATTATTCTGGTTAACCATCTGTTGAATGCTATTGCTTTATTCATTGCTTATATGTGGTTTAGTATATTTCTACTGGGCTGTGGCTCACCCTTTATGGGAACATCATTTTCAGGTTCAGGGGATAAGCTACCTCCAAGGACTTAGCTTGGAAGGACTTGGTTTCTGAAGACTATTTTTCTGTTGTTTGCTTTTATTTGTTAGTACATGTAAACACTCAAGCCTAGGGCTTTTCTTGTATTGAGTTAGAACTCGTATTTTTGTATCCAAGTGTTGGCTTGGAAAGATGTAAGCCTGTAGGGCATTTTATTCGATTATTTAGTAGTACTCTGATGAATGAATTAATAAAATGTCTTCTTTAAATGATGCATGTCAATGATATATAATGGGTTAATTTTGAGGGCGTTACATTCCATTTTTATTTTTATTCGACTTCCATTTTTATTCAATTTACTTTTCTATTAAACTTCCTTTTTTATTTAATTTCCAAATAGATCGTTAAGGTATAGTGGTTTCTTTAATGAACTTCCATTTTTAATTTTACGGAACTTCCATTTTTATTTTTATTCAGCTTCCATTTTTATTCAAGTTATTTTTCTATTCAACTTCCTTTTTTATTTAATTTCCAAATAGATCGTTAAGGTATAGTGGTTTCTTGAATTAACTTCCATTTTTAATTTTCTGCAACTTCCATTTTTATTTTTAAGTAACTTCCATTTTTATTCAAGTTACTTTTCTATTCAACTTCCTTTTTTTATTTAGTTTCCAAATAGATCGTCAACGTATAGTGGTTTCTGGATTGAACTTCCATTTTTAATTTTATGCAACTTTCATTTTTGTTTTTATTCAATTTCCATTTTTATTCAATTTACTTTTCTATTAAACTTCCTTTTTTATTTAATTTCGAAATAGATCGTTAAGGTATAGTGGTTTCTCGAATGAATTTCCATTTTTAATTTGCTACAACTTCCATTTTTTTTTATTTAACTTCATTTTTCATTCTAGTTTCTTTTCTACTCAACTTCCTTTTTTATTTAATTTTCAAATGCATCGTTAAGGTATAGTGGTTTCTGGATTGAACTTCTATTTTTAATTTTATGTAACTTTGATTTTTATTTTTATTCAATTTTTATTTTTTTTTCAATTTACTTTTCTATTAAAGTTCCTTTTTTGTTTAATTTCCAAATAGATCGTTAAGGTATAGTGGTTTCTCGAATGAACTTCCATTTTTAATTTTTTGCAACTTCCATTTTTACTTTTCTTCGACTTTCATTTTTATTCAAGTTATTTTTCTATTCAACTTCCTTTTTTATTTAATTTCCAAATAGATCGTTAAGGTACAGTGGTTTCTGGAATGAACTTCCATTTTTAATTTTCTGCAACTTCCGTTTTTATTTTTATTTAACTTCCTTTTTCAATCAGTTTCTTTTCTACTCAACTTCCTTTGTTATTTAATTTCCAAATAGAACGTTAAGTTATAGTGGTTTCTGGATTGAACTTTCATTTTTAATTTTATGCAACTTTCATTTTTATTTTTATTTCACTTCCATTTTTATTCAATTTACTTTTCTGTTAAACTTCCTTTTTTATTTAATTTCCAAATAGATCGTTAAGGTATAGTGGTTTATTGAATGAACTTCCAATTTTAATTTTCTGCAACTTCAATTTTTATTTCTATTCAACTTCTTTTTTTATTCAAGCTTCTTTTCTATTCGGCTTCCTTTTTTATTTAATTTTCAAACAGATCGTTAAGGTATAATGGTTTCTGGATTGAACTTACATTTTTAATTTTATGCAACTTTCATTTTTATTTTTATTCAACTTCAATTTTTATTCAATTTTCTTTTCTATTAAAGTTCCTTTTTTATTTAATTTCCAAATAGATCGTTAAGGTATAGTGGTTTCTTTAATGAACTTCCATTTTTAATTTTATGCAACTTCCATTTTTATTTTTATTCAACTGCCATTTTTATTCACGTTATTTTTCTATTCAACTTCCTTTTTTATTTAATTTTCTAATAGACCGTTAAGGTATAGTGGTTTCTTGAATGAACTTCCATTTTTAATTTTCAGCAACTTCCATTTTTATTTTTATTCAACTTCCATTTTTATTCAATTTACTTTTCTATTAAACTTCTTTTTTTATTTAATTTCCAAATAGATCGTTAAGGTATAGTGGTTTCTTTAATGAACTTCCATTTTTAATTTTATGGAACTTCCATTTTTATTTTTATTCAGCTTCCATTTTTATTCAAGTTATTTTTTTATTCAACTTCATTTTTTGTTTAATTTCCAAATAGATCGTTAAGGTATAGTGGTTTCTTGAATTAACTTCCATTTTTAATTTTCGGCAACTTCCATTTTTATTTTTAAGTAACTTCCATTTTTATTCAAGTAACTTTTCTGTTCAACTTCCTTTTTTATTTAATTTCCAAATAGATCGTTAAGGTATAGTGGTTTCTTTAATGAATTTCCATTTTTAATTTTATGGAACTTCCATTTTTGTTTTTATCCAGCTTCCATTTTTATTCAAGTTATTTTTCTATTCAACTTCCTTTTTTATTTAATTTTAAAATAGAACGTTAACGTATAGTGGTTTCTGGATTGAACTTCCATTTTTAATTTTATCCTACTTTCATTTTTATTTTTATTCAATTTCCATTTTTATTCAATTTACTTTTCTATTAAACTTGCTTTTATATTTAATTTCCAAATAGATCGTTAAGGTATATTAGTTTCTTGAATGAATTTCCATTTTTTATTTGCAGCAACTTCCATTTTTATTTTTTATTTTTATTTAACTTCCTTTTTTTATTCAAGTTTCATTTCTACTCAACTTCCTTTTTTATTTAATTTCCAAATAGATCGTCAAGGTATAGTGGTTTCTGGATTGAACTTCCATTTTTATTTTTATTCAACTTCCATTTTTATTCAATTTACTTTTCTGTTAAACTTCCTTTTTTATTTAATTTCGAAATATATCGTTAAGGTATAGTGGTTTCATGAATGAACTTGCAATTTTAATTTTCTGCAACTTCCATTTTTATTTCTATTCAACTTCTTTTTTTATTCAAGCTTCTTTTCTATTCAACTTCCTTTTTTATTTAATTTCCAAATAGATCGTTAAGGTATAATGGTTTCTGCATTGAACTTACATTTTTAATTTTATACAACTTTCATTTTTATTTTTATTCAACTTCCATTTTTTTTCTATTAAAGTTCCTTTTTTATTTAATTTCCAAATAGATCTGTCACGACCCCAAACCGCCCCTAGTAGGTTGGTGCCGTGATGGCCAGTAATCCGAGATTACCGATGGCCAACTTTCAAAATTCACACCCAATCAGAGTATAGATATAGGGGGCTCACAAATGCGGAAGCAATAATCTAAAATACAAGTGGTCCATAAGAGCGGTGCATAAGTCAAATGAAATGGCATACATCTTTACATAGCTTTACAACTTGAATACAAATAGAAATGAAGTACAAAAATACATATTACATCTTGGAAAAAGGCTTCTCGAGCCGACATGTTCAAAATACATAAGCTTCAAAAATTGCCGACATAAACAAAAACACGTGAGCCACAAATAATGAAACATAATCTTCTAGTTTGCCGACATCCTCATTGCCGACATAAACATACATGCAAAACACACATCTCGGCGTAGCCGACTTCTTGCTTGTTACCTACATATATACATAGGGAGGGTGAGCTTGGATACTCAGTGAATGGTATAAGTAATAAAGGGGTTAAATGAATGATTCCCGAGGTCTTTCAAAACATTACATAATATATCTTTGACAAAATCATACTTATCATAGCTTGTACAAAACATGAGATAAATCTTGTTCATCAAACTTGATCTTACAAAACTTACATACTTCACATGTGTCAAATCTTATAACATAACCTCGGCATAACCTTGGTCCTTCAAAACTTACTTACTTGCAAGACCCACGCGGTAAACCGCCAGTGGCAAAACAAGACCAAGCAAGAGCCCGTAGCCCTTTAACACTTGGGTACTGCTCAAGTTTAGAGTCTTCCAGCACAAGGGACCTATGTTACAAGAGCTCGTAGCCCTTTAACACTTGGGTGCTGCTCAAGTTTAGAGTCCTCCAGCACAAGGGACCTATGTTACAAGAGCCCGTAGCCCTTTAACACTTGGTGCTGCGAAAATTTAGAGTCCTCCAGCACGAGGGACTTTCAAATCAAGAGGTGCTGCGAAAGTTTAGAGTCCTCCAGCACGAGGGACTTTTCGAGAATGTCGTTAAAACAAAGCTTTCTTGATACATTGCCATTCAAAACAAAGCTTGTAACGCCCTCAAAATTTACCCATTAAATATATCATTGACATGCATTAATTAAAGAAGACAATTAATTAATTCATTCATCAGAGTATTACTAAATGAAGCATTACATGTAACATCGAATCAAACGCCCTACAGGCTTACATCTTTCCAAGCCAACACTTGGATTCAAAAATATGAGTTCTAATCTCAATACAAGAAAAGCCCTAGGCTTGAATGTTTACATGTACCAATAAATAACAACTAGTAACTAAAGGTAGTCTTCTTCAATCCAGAAGCCAAACCCTCCCAAGCTAAGTCTTTGGAGGTAGTTTATCACCTGAACCTGAAAATGATGTTCCCATAAAGGGTGAGCCACAGCCCAGTAGAAATATACTAAACCACATATAAGCAATGAATAAAGCAATAGCATTCAACAGATGGTCAACCAAATAATCAATTACTTCATTTTACAGTCTTATGACACTATTGCCAAAGATACGTTTTACTTTCCAATTTTATCAACATGGCTCAGAACCTGGCCAAACTTACAACAGTGAATCACATATATAATATTCACATCCTTCCAATATCAACAGACAAATGAGACTCAAGCTCAAATCAAACACTTCATACTTCCAGATTGATACACATTTTAGTGCTGTATCAATAAAACACTTCTATATAAATAAGCACACATAAAAGTGATGCTAATGGAGTCCATCCCCTATCTCCTCCCAAACAAAATCCGGTTTAGAGGTCCATCCCCTATCTTCCCCTAAACCGTGGAGTACATCCCCTATCTCCTCCCACACACAAAACAATGTATGCAAATGCAATGCTCAATCAATACACGTATTTTCTGTATCAATGCCATAGTCAAAATTAATGACTTAACCAATGTGATTAGTTTCAGTTATTCCTAATCCACATGCAATGTCTACAACATTCACGACTATCCTCCACCGATAGCCCAAAACAGTTATTTCTAAACTGAAAATAACTATGCCAACAGTTCAATAGACAAATGATACCAATTACCCAATTACGCCATTTAATCAATGAATTCCATGAGTTTAACCCTCTTTTCCCAATTCCATGATTTACTTATACAAATTAATTCAGTAATACAACTAGGGTTTTTCCCAAAATTTACCACAGTATTCCCAACATATCAAAATACCAAAACTTAGGACAAAACCTATAAAATGGAGGAGGAAATCCCTACCTCAAAGAAAACAACCCAAATGATGAAGACAGAGATGAGTGCCCAAATTCCAATGTGCTCCAAATCACCAAATGTTCAGATTAGAATGAAGCCCAAGCCGCCCTCTATCTTTCTTACAAAGAACTTAGGATGGATTCACACTAGAAGTAGATGAACACCTAAAGAGAAGATGAGTTTTGAGGGAGAGAAGTCGGACCTAGGGTTTAGAACCAAAAAGAATAAGAAAAGACTGATCAAAACCCGCTGCTGAAAATATATACTGGACAGGCTCGCTCGAGCGAAGACTTGGTCGCTCGAGCGACCAGACACAGAGAAACTACGCTCGAGCCAAGGAAGCCTTGCTCGAGCCAACAACCCAAAAGCTCGCTCGAGCGAAAGAATGCTCGATCGAGCGAAGAACTCAAACCCTCAGGTCTGTAACCAGACACACGCTCGAGCGAAGGAACTATAGCTCGAGCGAAGGATGAACTAACTCGCTCGAGCGAAGAAAAGCTCGCTCGAGCCAAGAATGCAAGGCTACAGGTCCAAACCAGACGCAAACTCTCGCTCGAGCAACCAAACCCCGGCTCGAGCGAAGAACCAAAAACAACAGCTCGCTCGAGCGACAAACTCCTCGCTCGAGCGAAGAACCAAAATACTGGACAGCAACACTTGATTTCTAAATCCAACCAACCTGAAACAAACTTGCCCAACACATCCTATAATTCCAAATGAGAAAATAAAGGACAACAACAACCATTATACAATGACAGAATCTACGGAACCTAAGTCCGGATACAATAATCAAATGGAAAAAGACCGGGGTCGCTATAACCTCCCCCCCTTCAAAGAATTTCGTCCCCGAAATTAAGTATAAGTTTTTGAAAACAATTTTTTGTTTGCAATGCATTAGTAAACATCTTGACCCAAAACTGGTCATTTCATCCCTTTATCAAGAGGCATCTCATATTAAATATATAACACAACATAAATCTCAATCTGTGTCATTATTATGCATTATTCCTTTCAATGTTAACAATTCCATATCATATTCAATCACATGATATATACAACCAATTCAACAATGTACTCAACAGATGCAATATTACACTAAACTTCTATAATGAAGCAAGTTTCAAGATACACCCATGTACCAATACAAACTCAATATTTCACAACTTAAGACATATGTAAAGCTCTTAAGTTCTACAATATTACAAAATCTAAATACAAGACTACAAATTAATAAACATGTCCGGGTATTTGTCGCGGACTTCCAATTCACGTTCCCAAGTGGCTTCCTCCACTCCGTGATGTTTCCACAAAACTTTTACCAAAGGGATGGTCTTGCCTCGCAAAACTTGATCCCGCCTATCCAAGACCCGAACCGGTCTCTCCTCATACGAGACATCCACATCAACCACTAAATCGGTCCAATCCAACACATGTGATGGATCTGGCTCATACTTCCGAAGCATACTCACATGAAACACGTCATGTACTCCGGACAACTGCGGCGGCAAAGCTAAACGATATGCAGCCTCGCCAATCCTCTCAAGGATCTCAAACGGACCAATGAACCGAGGGGATAACTTCCCACTCTTCCCAAACCTCATCAAACCCCGTCTAGGTGATATTTTCAGAAAGACATGATCACCCACCTCAAACACCAAAGGTCTCCTCCTACGATCGGCATACGATTTCTGACGACTCTGTGCTGTAACAAGCCTCTTACGGATAAGCTCAACTTTCTCTGTCGTTTCCCTCACCAACTCCGGACCCAACAGAGGTGCATCACCCACCTCAGCCCAACAAACAGGAGATCTACACGGTCGGCCATACAAGGCCTCAAAAGGTGCCATACCGATACTAGACTGGAAACTGTTGTTGTAGGCAAACTCTACCAACGGCAAGTGCCTCTCCCACGATCCACTAAAGTCTAGAATGCAACCCCGAAGCATATCCTCAAGTATCTGAATAGTACGCTCGGACTGTCCGTCAGTCTGAGGATGATAAGCCGTGCTAAAAGTCAACTTAGTGCCTAAAGCACTCTGCAAACTCTGCCACAACCTGGCAGTAAAACGAGGATCTCTATCTGAGACGATCGTCACTGGAACCCCGTGTAACCTCACTATGTCCCGAATATACAAATCGGCAAGATGATCGATTGAATCTCTAACACGCATAGGAATAAAATGTGCCGACTTAGTCAACCGGTCCACAACTACCCAAATAGCATCACTACCCCGCTGAGCCCTCGGAAGACCCACAACGAAGTCCATAGTAACATGTTCCCACTTCCACTCGGCAATAGGCAAGGGTTGCAACAAACCCGCTGGCCTCTGATGTTCGGCCTTCACTTGCTGACAAGTAAGGCACTTAGATACGAAAGCTGCCACATCTCTCTTCATACCCCGCCACCAGAACTGGCGACCCAAATCCCGATACATCTTAGTGCCTCCCGGATGCACCGCAAGGCGTGAATAGTGGAACTCTCGGAGTACTTCCTCTCGGCAAGACTCCGGCACAAACAGACGGTCTCGGTATCTCACACTGAGGTCGGGATACACCGTCAAACCTTTCTCATCCTTTCCACCAGAAATCTTCTCACGGAGAGATTCTACCTCAAGGTCACCTCTCTGAGCCTCTAACACTTGAGTCACAAGTGTAGGCTGAACAACAACAGAAAACAAGGCCGCAGCCTCAACGGATTCGCCCAAAAGTAAATCGAACTCCCCAAGTGCACCCAACATCTCCCATTCTCGGATGGCTATACTAGCTATGTCACCAACAGGTTTCCTGCTAAGGGCATCGGCCACCACATTGGCCTTTCCCGGATGATAATGCAATTCAAAGTCATAATCCTCTATAAACTCCATCCACCTCCTCTGTCTCAAGTTCAAGTCTTTCTATGTAAACAAATATTTTAAACTCTTATGATCTGAGAACACCTCGAACCTCTCACCATAAAGATAATGCCTCCAAATCTTCAAGGCAAATATCACAGCTGCTAACTCTAGATCATGTGTAGGGTAATTCTGCTCGTGAATTTTCAACTGACGTGAGCCATAGGCAACTACTTTCCCCTCTTGCATTAACACACAACCCAGACCCTCTCGTGAGGCGTCACAATAGACTGCATAACCCAACCCTCTCTCCGGAATAATCAAGACCGGAGCGGTGGTCAGTCTAACTTTCAACTCCTGGAACGACTTTTTACAAGTCTCACTCCATACAAATTTGACTCCCTTCCGAGTCAGTCTAGTCAACGGTGATGCTAACCTAGAGAAATCTTTCACAAACCGACGGTAATACCCAGCTAATCCCAGAAAACTGCGGATCTCAAATACACTCTTAGGCTGTGCCCAATCTTGCACTGCCTCAGTCTTGGATGTATCAACAGACACTCCTTCACCAGACACTACATGGCCTAAGAACTTGATCTCTTCCAGCCAGAACTCACACTTCCCAAACTTAGCATAAAGCTTATGGACTCTAAGTAACTCAAGCACCACTCTCAAGTGTTCCTTGTGCTTCTCCTCAGAAGGTGAATAGATAAGGATGTCGTCCACAAATACGACTACAAAACGATCTAAAAATTCCCGGAATATCCGGTTCATCAAATCCATAAAAACTGCCGGTGCATTGGTGAGCCCGAATGGCATCACCAGAAACTCATAATGGCCATACCGCGTACGGAATGCCGTCTTCGGAATATCCTCTTCCCTGACCCTCAACTGGTGGTAACCCGATCTCAAGTCTATCTTAGAGAAACAATGGGAACCCTTCAACTGGTCAAATAGGTCATCTATACGGGGCATAGGGCACTTATTCTTGACCGTAGCCCGATTTAACTTCCGGTAATCTATACAAAGTCTCAAAGCACCACCTTTCTTTTTAACAAAGAGGGCCGGTGCTCCCCACGGCGAAACACTAGGACGAATAAAACCCTTGTCTAGCAACTCCTGGAGCTGAATCTTCAACTCAACTAACTCGGCTGGGGCAAAACGATAAGGTGCCATGGAAATCGGCGCCGTGCCGGGCACTAGGTCAATAGAGAACTCAATCTCTCGATGCGGTGGCAAACCAACAAGACCCTCGGGAAAGACATCCGAGTACTCACAAACCACCCTTGGCAACACAATCTGAGTCTCATCATCCTCACTAATCGAAAGGTTAGCAAGTAGACCACTAAGCTCACTCCGTCCTCGTGGAACATACCCCGGTCGCAACACATCACCAACCCGGTCCCCCAGAAAATGAAAATACTCCCCGCTCACGGTACAACAAGTGACCCTCTGGCGGTAGCAATCAATAACTGCCCGGTATGACGATAACCAGTCCATACCCAAAATAACATCGAAACCCCTCATAGGCATAACTACAAAGGAAAATGGGATTCTATGATAATCAACCTCTATATCACAACCCCTAACACCTTGTTTCAAGATCAATTCACCCCCAAGAGGTGACACTACACAAATAGGAGATGCTAACTGTGCTAACTCCAACTCCAAAATAGATGCAAATGCAGCAGACACAAAGGAATGAGATGCACCCGTATCAATCAAAACATTAGCAACCGAGTTGCAAAACAAAAAGGTACCTCTCACAACTGATGGTGCTGGCACAAGATCCTGCGCGGTAACAGCATACACGCGCCCAGACGACCTCTGATCAACTTGCTCAACCCTTGGAGCATAAGATTGCTGCACCGACTGAGACGATGAAGCCCCCCCCTGATTGGCCCTCGAGGCCTGACCCGACTGAGCTGGCTGCTGACCCTGAATCGGCCTCAAACCAGATGCACCAGATGTGCCACCCAACTGCGGGCAATACCTCTTCATATGCCCTGGCTGACCACACTGAAAACACGAGAGTGGCTGACCTCTACCCTGACTCTGGCTCTGAGATCGAGCCGAAGAAGGTGCTGCTCTCTGAACTCCTCCCCTCTGAGGACAAACTGGAGACTTGTGGCCCAGCTGGCCACACTTGAAACAGGTAATGTCTCCCTGACTGCCTTTCCCCGAACTAGCACTCGGTACAGGAAAAGTCGATCTCGAAAAGCTACCCTGAGACTGCTGGGGATTAAAACCCTTCTGTCTCCTACCATCATTCTGACCATCTTGACTCCTCTTGGAGCCCTTCTGCCCTTCCTTCTCCTCCTGCATCATGATCTCCATATGGGCTGCAGCATCAACCATACGCCCATAATCCCGAATCATAGTTCCCCCAACTCTCAGCTTGAGGCCACGCCTCAACTTCTTCTCAAACTCAATACAGCGGCGTTCCTCAGACGCCACCAACTCAGGCCACTTAAGAACTCGCCTGCTTAAGCTGACAAAACTGGTCCCGCAGCTTCTCCCTGACTGCTGGAGATAAGAACTTCTCCTGGAAAGCATTCACAAAAGCCTCCCACGTACCTCCTATACGCCCCTTAGTAAACTTCCACCACTGACCCGCATCCCCCTTCAACTGGAAAGATGCCAAGGTCACTTTCAACCCCTCGTCTTCGATGCCAAGCATCTCAAACGTCTTCGTTGTCTGTTCGAGCCACTCATCTGCCTTAAGCGGCTCTTTAGGATCACCCACAAATTCATCCGGATTAGACCAAAAGAACTCCCTCTTCAGAAAGGAAGATCCTACATCTGCAACACCAGCCTGAGCTTGATTCTCAGCTCTGAGAATGCCTACTGACTCTCTGAACGCCCCTGCTATCTCTCGGGCTAGAGCGCCCATAGCCTGCTGGCCTACTGGCTCGGCCACATTGGCCTGGCCAATTCCCTCTTGAACTGCCGGAATCTCCTCTGGCACAGGCACCTCCTGCCTACCTGGCATACCACGCCTACCGCGTCCTCGTCCTCGTCCTGACATCCTAATAAAGGAAACAAAGACATTAGCACATTAATAAATGTGCCGAAGCTAAACACTCGCGTCCTAATGCAATGGACAACAATAATTCATTCCACGTAAGCACATAATCACATAAGCACCTACGAATTTCATTCCCGGATAATGATAGTCCCAATGCGTTACTATAGTTCCGGTTGGAAGCAGCAGTGATCAAGTGCCTTTCCAACAAGACTACTAGAAACTCAAGGGTCCAATCAACATCCTAGAAACTACATTCCATACTCACATAATCACATAAACATGTTATCACATAAGCATATAACATTACACTAAGTCTCTATCAAACGAGACGAACCCAATGTGATACTAATCACTTCCCACGTACCCAAAGTATTCAAACCCGGTACGCTCTGATACCAAGTTGTAACGCCCTCAAAATTAACCCATTAAATATATCATTGACATGCATTAATTAAAGAAGACAATTAAGTAATTCATTCATCAGAGTATTACTAAATGAAGCATTACATGTAACATCGAATCAAACGCCCTACAGGCTTACATCTTTCCAAGCCAACACTTGGATTCAAAAATATGAGTTCTAATCTCAATACAAGAAAAGCCCTAGGCTTGAATGTTTACATGTACCAATAAATAACAACTAGTAACTAAAGGTAGTCTTCTTCAATCCAGAAGCCAAACCCTCCCAAGCTAAGTCTTTGGAGGTAGTTTATCACCTGAACCTGAAAATGATGTTCACATAAAGGGTGAGCCACAGCCTAGTAGAAATATACTAAACCACATATAAGCAATGAATAAAGCAATAGCATTCAACAGATGGTCAACCAAATAATCAATTACTTTATTTTACAGTCTTATGACACTATTGCCAAAGATACGTTTTACTTTCCAATTTTATCAACATGGCTCAGAACCTGGCCAAACTTACAACAGTGAATCACATATATAATATTCACATCCTTCCAATATCAACAGACAAATGAGACTCAAGCTCAAATCAAACACTTCATACTTCCAGATTGATACACATTTTAGTGCTGTATCAATAAAACACTTCTATATAAATAAGCACACATAAAAGTGATGCTAATGGAGTCCATCCCCTATCTCCTCCCAAACAAAATCCGGTTTAGAGGTCCATCCCCTATCTTCCCCTAAATCGTGGAGTACATCCCCTATCTCCTCCCACACACAAAACAATGTATGCAAATGCAATGCTCAATCAATACACGTATTTTCTGTATCAATGCCATAGTCAAAATTAATGACTTAACCAATGTGATTAGTTTCAGTTATTCCTAATCCACATGCAATGTCTACAACATTCACGACTATCCTCCACCGATAGCCCAAAACAGTTATTTCTAAACTGAAAATAACTATGCCAACAGTTCAATAGACAAATGATACCAATTACCCAATTACGCCATTTAATCAATGAATTCCATGAGTTTAACCCTCTTTTCCCAATTCCATGATTTACTTATACAAATTAATTCAGTAATACAACTAGGGTTTTTCCCAAAATTTACCACAGTATTCCCAACATATCAAAATACCAAAACTTAGGACAAAACCTATAAAATGGAGTAGGAAATCCCTACCTCAAAGAAAACAACCCAAATGATGAAGACAGAGATGAGTGCCCAAATTCCAATGTGCTCCAAATCACCAAATGTTCAGATTAGAATGAAGCCCAAGCCACCCTCTATCTTTCTTACAAAGAACTTAGGATGGATTCACACTAGAAGTAGATGAACACCTAAAGAGAAGATGAGTTTTGAGGGAGAGAAGTCGGACCTAGGGTTTAGAACCAAAAAGAATAAGAAAAGACTGATCAAAACCCGCTGCTGAAAATATATACTGGATAGGCTCGCTCGAGCGAAGACTTGGTCGCTCGAGCGACCAGACACAGAGAAACTACGCTCGAGCCAAGGAAGCCTTGCTCGAGCCAACAACCCAAAAGCTCGCTCGAGCGAAAGAATGCTCGATCGAGCGAAGAACTCAAACCCTCAGGTCTGTAACCAGACACACGCTCGAGCGAAGGAACTATAGCTCGAGCGAAGGATGAACTAACTCGCTCGAGCGAAGAAAAGCTCGCTCGAGCCAAGAATGCAAGGCTACAGGTCCAAACCAGACGCAAACTCTCGCTCGAGCAACCAAACCCCGGCTCGAGCGAAGAACCAAAAACAACAGCTCGCTCGAGCGACAAACTCCTCGCTCGAGCGAAGAACCAAAATACTGGACAGCAACACTTGATTTCTAAACCCAACCAACCTGAAACAAACCTGCCCAACACATCCTATAATTCCAAATGAGAAAATAAAGGACAACAACAACCATTATACAATGACAGAATCTACGGAACCTAAGTCCGGATACAATAATCAAATGGAAAAAGACCGGGGTCGCTATAAAGCTTATACTTGATTCATAAAATAGGGATATCATTCACGCTTAACAAATACTTTTATCAAAACAAGGCAAAGCTTTATCAAAACCTTAAGAACATAACTTTATTAAAAATACCACTCACTTTAGTTCTTGGGACGTCGGGATCAAGGCAAAGGTCCAAGTCCTACAACACATGGCAAGCATACTGAACATACTTCTCAAAACAAGTCTCACATGCATGCAAATGATCTCGGGAAAACATGCTGGAAGTCAAAACACTGTTTTACATGTCAGGAAGACACGCTGGGTACCAACCAGGTCTTTGCCGAGGTCCTACACCTCCTGGCCGAGATGTGGCTACCTAGGCTTCAACATGCGGCTGCACGTCGAGGTTCGTACAAGACAAACTAAAAGTGTAAGTGATCATGCAATGTAGGCCAAGGTGAGATACGATGCTTCGCCTAAGTGTGAGGTCTAGGTGAGAGTGATCTCGGCGACTACACCTCGGGAAGTGAGGTCTGGAGATCTAGGTTTTCACCCGTGAAGAACAGGAAGAATATGAACATGAAGAACATGAGGAACATGCATGCCAAAATCATAACTTCTGTATTTACAAAATCTGGGATTTCATGCTATGAGTTTGAAAACATGGACCTGGGTACCCATACTTGAAAATCATGTGAAAACAAACGCAAAAACATGGATCTAGGCATGAGCCTTCGGATCAAAACATGATTTTTCTTGAAGAACACATGAATGCCATTTTCTCTTTCTAAAACCGAACCTCAAAGCAATCCATGGCTTACAAATCATATTCAATCATGCAATGCAATAATATAAACATAAAGAACAACAAGAGCGGATCAAGAATCTAACCTTAGAACACGAATCTAACGGTTCGATCTCTAGGAATCAAGTTTAGAAATCTTCTCTCCCTCAAGAACTCTTCTTCCTCTCTTAGAGCTTCTCTCTTTTCTTCAAACAAGTATAGAAACAAATGATGGGTTTCTCTCTCTGCCGGCTAACTTAACCCTCAGCTTGGACACGTGGCAACGACTGGTTGGTTCTCTTCAAAAAGGTGATAGATTGACAAGACAAGACTATGACAAAGCGTATCTAACAAGCTACTCGGTAAGGCACTCCGGCAATTGATGACATCGGCTAAGAACAAGGCTTCGGCAACTAAGGTGACAATGACCTCGGCTAGGAAGGACAACACTTGACTAAGCTGTGCCACACCTCGGCCTAGGTGTGCCACACCTCGGTCTAGGTCATACCAC
The DNA here is from genome assembly GCF_055761805.1 of Camellia sinensis. Taxonomy (NCBI): domain Eukaryota; kingdom Viridiplantae; phylum Streptophyta; class Magnoliopsida; order Ericales; family Theaceae; genus Camellia; species Camellia sinensis. The sequence continues at coordinate 5,360,419 of NC_138962.1, read as the reverse complement.
TCCAGGACAAGGTCACTTAGGTGCAAAGGTAACATCTCGGCCTAGATGATACACATCTCGGCCTTGGTGATTCACACCTCGGCCTAGATAATGACATCTCGGCCAATATGCCCGGGCGAAGGTGGAGGCCAAACAAAGGGGTTTCCAAGATACTTCTAGGCTGAAGATGACCTCGGCTTGGAATGATCTAGGCGTAACGTAACCTAGGCTTGGCATAACTTCGGCTTAACATAGCAAGAAAGGGACAAAGCATGCATACAATACTTAGGCAAAACACATAAAACACAAAGCAAGACGAGATTCATGAATGCAAGCTTATCGAGACAAAGTTATGTAAATGAACATGAATATGACCATGACATGAATATGGGTCGCTACAGTATCTTAACATGGCAAAACATACAAATGTATGCAAACATGACTAAGCCATAAATGTGGGTTGTTACAAGATCGTTAAGGTATAGTGGTTTCGTTAATGAACTTCTATTTTTAATTTTATGCAACTTCCATTTTTATTTTTATTCAACTTCCATTTTTATTCAAGTTATTTTTCTATTCAACTTCCTTTTTTATTTAATTTGCTAATAGATCGTTAAGGTATAGTGGTTTCTTGAATGAACTTCTATTTTTAATTTTCTGCAAATTCCATTTTTATTTTTATTGAACTTTCATTTTTATTCAATTTACTTTTCTATTAAAATTCCTTTTTTATTGAATTTCCAAATAGATCGTTAAGGTATAGTGGTATCTTGAATGAACTTCCATTTTTAATTTTATGCAACTTCCATTTTTATTTTTATTAGACTTCCATTTTTATTCAAGTCATTTTTCTATTCGACTTCCTTTTTTATTTAATTTCCAAATATATTGTTAAGGTATAGTGGTTTCTTGAATGAACTTCCATTTTTAATTTTCTGCAACTTCCATTTTTATTTTTATTTAACTTCCATTTTTATTCAAGTTATTTTTCTATTCAACTTCCTTTTTTATTTAATTTCCAAATAGATCGTTAAGGTATAGTGGTTTCTTGAATGAACTTCCATTTTTAATTTTCTGCAACTTCCATTTTTATTTTTATTTAACTTCCATTTTTATTCAAGTTATTTTTCTATTCAACTTCCTTTTTTATTTAATTTCCAAATAGATCGTTAAGGTATAGTGGTTTCTTGAATGAACTTCCATTTTTAATTTTCTGCAACTTCTATTTTTATTTTTATTTAACTTCCTTTTTTATTCAAGTTACTTTTCTATCAACATCATTTTTTATTTAATTTCCAAATAGATCGTTAAGGTATAGTGGTTTCTGGACTGAACTTCCATTTTTAATTTAATGCAACTTTCATTTTTATTTTTATTCAATTTCCATTTTTATTCAATTTACTTTTCCATTAAACTTCTTTTTTTATTTAATTTCCAAATAGAACGTTAAGGTATAGTGGTTTTTTGAATGAATTTCCATTTTTAATTTTCTGCAACTTCCATTTTCATTTTTATTTAACTTCCTTTTTCATTCAAGTTTCTTTTCTACTCAACTTCCTTTTTAATTTATTTCCAAATAGAACGTTAAGGTATAGTGGTTTCTGGATTGAACATTCATTTTTCATTTTATGGAACTTTCATTTTTATTTTTATTCAATTTCTGTTTTTATTCAATTTACTTCTCTATTAAACTTTCTTTTTTATTAAATTTTCAAATTGAACGTTAAGGTATAGTAGTTTCTTGAATGAACATACATTTTTAATTTTCCGCAACTTCCATTTTTATTTTTATTCAAGTTATTTTTCCATTCAACTTCATTTTTCATTTAATTTCCAAATAGATCGTTAAGGTATAGTGCTTTCCTGAATGAACTTCCATTTTTAATTTTCTGCAACTTTCATTTTTATTTTAAATTAACTTCCTTTCTCAATCAGTTTCTTCTCTACTCAACTTCCTTTTTTATTTAATTTCCAAATAGATCGTTAAGGTATAGTGGTTTCTGGATTGAACTTTAATTTTTAATTTTATGCAACTTTCATTTTTATTTTTATTCAGCTTCCATTTTTATTCAAGTTATTTTTCTATTCAAATTCCTTTTTTATTTAATTTCCAAGTAGATGGTTAAGGTATAGTGGTTTCTTGAATTAACTTCCATTTATATTTTTATTTAACTTCCTTTTTTATTCAAGTTTCTTTTCTATTCAACTTCCTTTTTTATTTAATTTCCAAATAGATCGTTGAGGTATAGTGGTTTCTTTAATGAACTTCAATTTTTATTTTTATGGAACTTCCATTTTTATTTTTATTCAGCTTCCATTTTTATTCAAGTTATTTTTCTATTCAACTTTCTTTTTTATTTAATTTCCAAATATATCGTTAAGGTATAGTGGTTTCTTGAATTAACTTCCATTTTTAATTTTCTGCAACTTCCATTTTTATTTTTATTTAACTTCCTTTTTTATTCAAGTTTCTTTTCTACTCAACTTCTTTTTTTATTTAATTTCCAAATACATCGTCAAGGTATAGTGGTTTCTTTAATGAACTTCCATTTTTATTTTTATTCAGCTTCCATTTTTATTCAAGTTATTTTTCTACTCAACTTCCTTTTTTATTTAATTTCCAAATAGATCGTTAAGGTATAGTGGTTTCTTCAATGAACTTCTATATTTAATTTTCTGCAACTTCCATTTTTATTTTTATTTAAATTCGTTTTTTATTCATGTTTCTTTTCTACTCAACTTCCTTTTTTATGTAATTTCCAAATAGATCGTTAAGGTATAGTGGTTTCTGGATTGAACTTCCATTTTTAATTTTCTGCAACTTCCATTTTTATTTTTATTCAATATCCATTTTTATTCAATTTACTTTTTTATTAAACTTCCTTTTTTATTTAATTTCCAAATAGACCGTTAAGGTATATTGGTTTCTTGATTGAACTTTCGTTTTTAATTTTCTGCAACTTTCATTTTTATTTTTATTCGACTTCCATTTTTATTTAATTTCCAAATAGATCGTTAAGGTCTATTGGTTTTTTGAATGTATTTTCATTTTTAATTTTCTGCAACTTCCATTTTTATTTTTATTCAGCTTCCATTATTATTCAAGTTATTTTTCTATTCAACTTCCTTTTTTATTTAATTTCCAAATAGATCGTTAAGGTATAGTGGTTTCTTTAATGAACTTCCATTTTTATTTTTATTCAGCTTCAATTTTTATTCAAGTTACTTTTCTATTCAACTTCCTTTTTTATTTAATTTCCAAATAGATGATTAAGGTTTAGTGGTTTCTTGGATTAACTTCCATTTTTAATTTTCTGCAATTCCATTTTTATTTTTATTTAACTTCTTTTTTATTCAAGATTCTTTTCTATTCAACTTTCTTTTTAATTTAATTTCCAAATAGATCGTTGAGGTATAGTGGTTTCTTTAATGAACTGCCATTTTTAATTTTATGGAACTTCCATTTTTATTTTTATTCAGCTTCCATTTTTATTCAATTTTCTTTTCTATTAAAGTTCCTTTTTTATTTAATTTCCAAATAGATCGATAAGGTATAGTGGTTTCTTTAACGAACTTCCATTTTTAATTTAATGGAACTTCCATTTTTATTTTCATTCAACTTCCATTTTTATTTAAGTTATTTTTCTATTCAACTTCCTTTTTTATTTAATTTCCTAATAGATCGTTTAGGTATAGTGGTTTTTTTATTGAACTTCCATTTTTAATTTTCTGCAACTTCCATTTTTATTTTTATTCAACTTCCATTTTTATTCAATTTACTTTCCTATTAAACTTCCTTTTTTATTTAATTTCCAAATAGATCGTGAAGGTATAGTGGTACCTTGAGTGAACTTCCATTTTTAATTTTACGCAACTTCCATTTTTATTTTTATTCGACTTCCATTTTTATTCAAGTCATTTTTCTATTCAACTTTCTTTTTTATTTAATTTCCAAATAGATCGTTAAGGTATTGTGGTTTCTTGAATGAACTTCCATTTTTAATTTTCTGCAACTTCAATTTTTATTTTTATTCAACTTCCATTTTTATTCAATTTACTTTTCTATTAAACTTCCTTTTTTATTGAATTTCCAAATAGATCGTTAAGGTATAGTGGTTTCTTTAATGAACTTCCATTTTTAATTTTATGGAACTTCCATTTTTATTTTTATTCAGCTTCCATTTTTATTCAAGTTATTTTTCTATTCAACTTCCTTTTTTATTTAATTTCCATATAGATCGTTAAGGTATAGTGGTTTCTTGAATTAATTTCCATTTTTAATTTTCTGCAACTTCCATTGTAATTTTTATTTAACTTCATTTTTTATTCAAGTTTCTTTTCTACTTAAATTCCTTTTTCATTTAATTTCCAAATGGATCGTCAAGGTATAGTGGTTTCTGGATTGAACTTCGATTTTTATTTTTATTCCAATTCCATTTTTATTCTATTTACTTTTCTATTAAACTTCCTTTTTTATTTAATTTCCAAATATATCGTTAAGGTATAGTGGTTTCTTGAATGAACTTCCAATTTTAATTTTCTGCAACTTCTATTTTTATTGCTATTCAACTTCTTTTTTTATTCAAGCTTCTTTTCTATTCAACTTCCTTTTTTATTTAATTTCTAAATAGATCGTTAAGGTATAATGGTTTCTGGATTGAACTTACATTTTTAATTTTATACAACTTTCATTTTTATTTTTATTCAACTTCCGTTTTTATTCAATTTTTGTTTCTATTAAAGTTCCCTTTTTATTTAATTTCCAAATAGATTGTTAAGGTATAGTGGTTTCTTTAATGAACTTCCATTTTTAATTTTATGCAACTTCCGTTTTTCTTTTTATTCAACATCCATTTTTATTCAGGTTATTTTTCTATTCAACTTCCTTTTTTATTTAATTTGCTAATAGATCGTTAAGGTATAGTGGTTTCTTGAATTAACTTCCATTTTTATTTTTATTTAACTTCGTTTTTTATTCAAGTTTCTTTTCTACTCAACTTCCTTTTTTATGTAATTTCCAAATTGATCGTTAAGGTATAGTGGTTTCTGGATTGAACTTCCATTTTTAATTTTCTGCAACTTCCATTTTTATTTTTATTCAACTTCCATTTTTATTCAATTTACTATTCTATTAAACTTCCTTTTTTATTTAATTTCCAAATAGATCGTTAAGGTATATTGGCTTTTTGAATGAACTTCAATTTTTTATTTTATGCAACTTCTATTTTTATTTTTATTCGACTTCCATTTTTATTCAAGTTATTTTTCTATTCAACTTCCTTTTTTATTTAATTTCCAAATAGATCGTTAAGGTATAATGGTTTCTTCAATGAACTTCCATTTTTAATTTTATGGGACTACCATTTTTCTTTTTATTCAGTTTGCATTTTTATTGAAGTTATTTTTCTATTCAACTTTCTTTTTTATTTAATTTCCGAATAGATGATTAAGGTATAGGGGTTTCTTGGATTAACTTCCATTTTTATTTTTATTTAACTTCCTTTTTTATTCATGTTTCTTTTCTATTCAACTTCCTTTGTTATTTAATTTCCAAATAGATCGTTGAGGTATAGTGGTTTCTTTAATGAACTTCCATTTTTAATTTTATGAAACTTCTATTTTTTTTTATTCAGCTTCCATTTTTATTCAAGTTATTTTTCTGTTCAACTTCCTTTTTAATTAATTTCCGAATATATCGTTAATGTAAAGTGGTTTCTTGAATTAACTTCCATTTTTAATTTTCTGCAACTTCCATTTTTATTTTTATTTAACTTCCTTTTTTATTCAAGTTTCTTTTTTACTCAACTTCCTTTTTTATTTAATTTCCAAACAGATCTTTAAGGTATAGTGGTTTCTGGATTGAACTTTCATTTTTAATTTTATGCAGCTTTCATTTTTATTTTTTATTCCACTTCCATTTTTATTCTATTTACTTTTCTATTAAACTTCCTTTTTTATTTAATTTCAAATAGATCGTTAAGGTATAGTGGTTTCTTGAATGAACTTCTATTTTTAATTTTATGGAACTTCCATTTTTATTTTTATTCAGCTTCCATTTTTATTCAAGTTATTTTTCTATTCAACTTCCTTTTTATTTAATTTCCAAATATATCGTTAAGGTATTGTGGTTTCTTGAATTGACTTCCATTTTGAATTTTCTGCAACTTCCATTTTTATTTTTATTTAACTTCCTTTTTTATTCATGTTTCTTTTCTACACAACTTCCTTTTTTATTTAATATCCAAATAGGTCGTTAAGGTATAGTCGTTTCTGGATTGAACTTCCATTTTTATTTTTATTCAACTTCTATTTTTATTTAATTTGCTTTTCTATTAAAGTTCCTTTTTTATTTAATTTCCAAATAGATCGTTAAGGTATACTGGTTTCATGAATGAACTTCCAATTTTAATTTTCTGCAACTTCCATTTTTATTTCTATTCAACTTCTTTTTTTATTCAAGCTTCTTTTCTATTCAACTTCCTTTTTTATTTAATTTCCAAATAGATCGTTAAGGTATAATGGTTTCTGGATTGAACTTGCATTTTTAATATTATGCAACTTTCATTTTTATTTTTATTCAACTTCCATTTTTATTCAATTTTCTTTTCTGTTAAAGTTCCTTTTTTATTTAATTTCCAAATAGATCGTTAAGGTATAGTGGTCTTTTTAATGAACTTCCACTTTTAATTTTATGCAACTTCCATTTTTATTTTTATTCAACTTCCATTTTTATTCAAGTTATTTTTCTATTCAACTTCCTTTTTTATTTAATTTGCTGATAGATCGTTAAGGTATTGTGGTTTCTTGAATGAACTTCCATTTTTAATTTTCTGCAAGTTCCATTTTAATTTTTATTCAACTTCCATTTTTATTCAATTTACTTTTCTATTAAACTTCCTTTTTTATTCAATTACCCCATAGATTGTTATGGTATAGTGGTATCTTGAATGAACTTCCATTTTTAATTTTATGCAACTTCCATTTTTATTTTTATTCGACTTCCATTTTTATTCATGTCATTTTTCTATTCAACTTCCATTTTTATATAATTTCCAAATAGATCGTTAAGGTATAGTTGTTTCTTGAATGAACTTCCATTTTTAATTTTCTGCAACTTCCATTTTTATTTTTATTTAACTTCCTTTTTCCATCAAGTTTCTTTTCTACTCAACTTCCTTTTTTATTTATTTTCCAAATAGGTCGATAAGGTACACTGGTTTCTGGATTGAATTTCCATTTTTAATTTTCTGCAACTTCCATTTTTATTTTTATACAACTTCCATTTTTATTCAATTTACTTTTCTATTAAAATTCCTTTTTTATTTAATTTCCAAATAGATCGTTAAGGTATAGTGGTTTCTTGAATGATCATCCATTTTTAATTTTCTGCAACTTCCATTTTTATTGTTATTCGGCTTCCATTTTTATTCAAGTTATTTTTCGATTCAACTTCCTTTTTTATTTAATTTCCAAATAGATCGTTAAGGTATAGTCGTTTCTTGAATGAATTTCCATTTTTAATTTTCTGCAACTTCCATTTTTATTTTTATTTAACTTCCTTTTTCGTTCAAGTTTCTTTTCTACTCAACTTCCTTTTTTATTTAATTTTCCAAATAGATCGTTAAGGAATAGGGGTTTCTGGATTGAACTTCCATTTTTAATTTTATAAAACTTTCATTTTTATTTTTATTCAATTTCCATTTTTATTCAATTTACTTCTCTATTAAACTTTCTTTTTTATTAAATTTCCAAGTTGAACGTTAAGGTATAGTGGTTTCTTGAATGAACATCCATTTTTAACTTTCTGTAACTTCCATTTTTATTTTTATTCGACTTTCTTTTTTATTCAAGTTATTTTTCTATTCAACTTCCTTTTTTATTTAATTTCCAAATAGATCGTTAAGGTATAGTGGTCTCTTGAATGAACTTCCATTTTTAATTTTCTGCAACTACCATTTTTATTTTTATTTAACTTCCTTTTTCAATCAGTTTCTTTTCTACTCAACTTCCTTTATTATTTAATTTCCAAATAGATCGTTAAGTTATAGTGGTTTCTAGATTGAACTTTCATTTTTAATTTTATGCAACTTTCATTTTTATTTTTATTCAGCTTCCATTTTTATTCAAGTTATTTTTCTATTCAACTTCCTTTTTTATTTAATTTCCAAGTAGATGGTTAAGGTATAGTGGTTTCTTAAATTAACTTCCATTTTTAATTTTCTACGACTTCCATTTTTATCTTTATTTAACTGCCTTTTTTATTCAAGTTTCTTTTCTATTCAATTTTAATTTTTATTTAATTTCCAAATAGATCGTTGAGGTACACTGGTTTCTTTAATGAACTTCCATTTTTAATTTTATAGAACTTCCATTTTTATTCAAGTTATTTTTCTATTCAACTTTCTTTTTTATTTAATTTTCAAATATATCGTTACGGTATAGTGGTTTATTGAATTAACTTCCATTTTTAATTTTCTACAACTTCCATTTTTACTGTTATTCGGCTTCCATTTTTATTCAAGTTATTTTTCGATTCAACTTCCTTTTTTATTTAATTTCCAAATAGATCGTTAAGGTATAGTGGTTTCTTGAATGAACTTCCATTTTTAATTTTCTGCAACTTCCATTTTTATTTTTATTTAACTTCCTTTTTCAATCAGTTTCTTTTCTACTCAACTTCCTTTATTATTTAATTTCCAAACAGGTCGTTAAGGTATAGTGGTTTCTAGATTGAACTTTCATTTTTAATTTTATGCAACTTTCATTTTTATTTTTATTCAGCTTCCATTTTTATTCAAATTATTTTTCTATTCAACTTCCTTTCTTGTTTAATTTCCAAATATATCATTAATGTATAGTGGCTTCTTGAATTAACTTCTGTTTTTATTTTTATTCAACTTCCATTTTTATTTTTCTTTTCAACTTCCTTTTCCTTTTTTATTTAATTTCCAAATAGATCGTCAAGGTATAGTGGTTTCTAGATTGAACTTCCATTTTTATTCAATTTTCGTTTCTATGAAAGTTCCCTTTTTATTTAATTTCCAAATAGATCGTTAAGGTATAGTGGTTTCTTGAATGAACTTCCAATTTTAATTTTCTGCAACTTCCATTTTTATTTCTATCCAACCTCTTTTTTTATTCACGTTTCTTTTCTATTCAACTTCCTTTTTTATTTAATTTCCAAATAGATCGTTAAGGTATAATGGCTTCTTGATTGAACTTCTATTTTTAATTTTATGCAGCTTTCACTTTTATTTTTATTCAACTTCCATTTTTATTCAATTTTCTTTTCCATTAAAGTTCCTTTTTTGTTTAATTTCCAAATAGATCGTTAAGGTATAGTGGTTTCTTTAATAAACTTCCATTTTTAATTTTATTGAACTTCCATTTTTATTTTTATTCAACTTTCATTTTTATTCAAGTTATTTTTTTATTCAACTTCCTTTTTTATTTAGTTTCCTAATAGATCGTTAAGGTATAGTGGTTTCTTAAATGAACTTCCATTTTTTATTTTCTGCAACTTCCATTTTTATTTTTATTCAACTTCTATTTTTATTCAATTTACTTTTCTATTAAACTTCCTTTTTTATTTAATTTCCAAATAGATCGTGAAGGTATAGTGGTATGTGGAATGAACTTCCATTTTTAATTTTATGCAACTTCCATTTTTATTTTTATTCGACTTCCATTTTTATTCATGTCATTTTTCTATTCAACTTTCTTTTTTATTTAATTTCCAAATAGAACGTTAAGGTATTGTGGTTTCTTGAATGAACTTCCATTTTTAATTTTCTGCAACTTCCATTTTTATTTTTATTCAACTTCCATTTTTATTCAATTTAATTATCTATTCAACTTCCTTTTTTATTGAATTTCCAAATAGATCGTTAAGGTATAGTGGTTTCTTTAATGAACTTCCATTTTTATTTTTATTTAACTTCCTTTTTTATTCAAGTTTCTTTTCTATTCAACTTCCTTTTTTATTTAATTTCCAAATAGATCGTCGAGGTATACTGGTTTCTTGAATGAACTTCCATTTTTAATTTTATGGAACTTCCATTTTTATTTTTATTCAGTTTCCATTTTTATTCAAGTTATTTTTCTATTCAACTTCCTTTTTTATTTAATTTCCAAATATATCGTTAAGGTATAGTGGTTTATTGAATTAACTTCCATTTTTAATTTTCTGCAACTTTCATTTTTATTTTTATTTAACTTCATTTTTTATTCAACTTTCTTTTCTACTCAACTTCTTTTTTTATTTGATTTCCAAATTGATCGTCAAGGTATAGTGGTTTCTGTAATGAACTTCCATTTTTAATTTTATGGAACTTCCATTTTTATTTTTATTCAGCTTCCATTTTTATTCAAGTTATTTTTCTATTCAACTTCCTTTTTTATTTAAATTCGAAATAGATCGTTAGGGTATAATGGTTTCTTAAATGAACTTCCATTTTTAATTTTCTGCAACTTTCATTTTTTTTTTTATTTAACTCCCTTTCTTATTCAAGTTTCTTTTCTACTCAACTTCCTTTTTTATTTAATTTCCAAATAGATTGTTAAGGCATAGTGGTTTCTGGATTGAACTTCCATTTTTAATTTTCTGCAACTTCCATTTTTATTTTTATTCAACTTCCATTTTTATTCAATTTACTTTTCTATTAAACTTCCTTTTTTATTTAATTTCCAAATAAATCGTTAAGGTATATTGGTTTTTTGATTGAACTTCCATTTTTAATTTTCTGCAACTTCCATGTTCATTTTTATTCGACTTCCATTTTTATTCAAGTTATTTTTCTATTCGACTTCCTTTTTTATTTAATTTCTGAATAGATCGTTATGGTATAGTGGTTTCTTTAATGAACTTCCATCCTAGAAACTCAAGGGTCAAATCACCATCCTAGAAACTACATTCCATACCCACATAGTCACATAAACATGTTATCACGTAAGCATATAACATTACACTAAGTCTCTATCAAACGAGACGAACCGATTGTGATACTAATCACTTCCCACGTACCCAAAGTATTCAAACCCGTTACGCTCTGATACCAAGTTGTCACGCCCTCAAAATAAACCCATTATATGTATATCATAGACATGCATTATTTAAAGAAAACAATTTGTTCATTCATTCATCAGAGTATTACTATTGAAAGACATCACATGTAACATCTTGCAACATCAAAATAAATGCCCTAAGGGCTTACATCTTTCCAAGCTAACACTTGGACACAAAAGGGATGAGTACTAACTCATTTACAAGTTAAGCCCTAAGCTTGAATGTTTACATGAAATCTCAAAAATAACAAAATAAAACATATAACTAAAGACAAGTCTTCAAAATCCCAAACATCAAATCCTTCCAGGCTAAGTCCGTGGAGGTAGCTTATCACCTGAACCTGAAAATGATGTTCCCATAAAGGGTGAGCCACAGCCCAGTAGAAAAATACTAAACCAAATATAAGCATTGAATAAAGCTATAGCATTCAATAGATGGTTAACTAAGATAATCAATTTTATCGTTAAACAGTCTCATGACACTAATGTCTAAGACACATTTCACTTTCCATTATTATCAACATGGCTCAGAACCTGGCCAACTTACAACAGTGAATTGTATATCATATTCACATTACTTCCAATATCAACAAAACAAACGAGACTCATGCTCATGTCAAAACACTTCATACTTCCCATTTGATACACATTTTAGTGCTGTATCAATAATCATGTAAAAATACTTCAATATAATAAGCACACATAAAAATGGTGCTAATGGAGTCCATCCCCTATCTCCTCCCAAACAAAAATCCGGTTTAGAGGTCCATCCCCTATCTTCCCCTAAACCGTGGAGTACATCCCCTATCTCCTCCCACACAAAACAATGTATGCAAATGCAATGCTCAATCAATACACGTATTTTCTGTATCAATGCAATAGTCAAAATTAATGACTTAACCAATGTGATTAGTTTCAGTTATTCCTAATCCACATGCAATGTCTACAACAATCACGACTATTCTCCACCGATAGCCCAAAACAGTTATTTCTAGACTGGAAATAAATATATCAACACTTCAATAGGTGAGTGATTTAAATCATCCAACTACACCATTTAATCAAAGAATTCATCAATTTCATGAATTTAACCAAATTCCCCAATTCCCTTAAATTAATTTTACAAATTAATTAATTAATACAACTAGGGTTTTTCCCAAAATTATCTAAGTAACCCCAACATCTTGAAAGACCAAAACTTAGAACAAGGCTTATAAAATAGAGTAGGAAATCCCTACCTTGAAGATCACAACTAAAATAGAGAAGATGGAGATGGTGACCCAAAATCCAAAGTGCTCCGAATCCTCTCTTTTTCAGATTAAAAGAAAGATCTCGCGAAGCTCTACCTTTCTTCCAAAAGAACTAGGGTAGAAGACCACAAGGAATAGATCAAATCTTGGAGAGAAGGTAAGAGTAGAGAGAGAAACTCTCAAGGGGCGGTTTTTTAAAAGTTAAGAGATGAAAAGTAGGTCAAAAAGTGATCAGAAAAGTGAAATCACGGACTGATGTAGTCGACTCTACGCTCGAGCGTAGAAAGCCCCGCTCGAGCGTAAGACACAGAATCATGCTCGAGCGTGAAGAAAGCCGCTCGAGCGTCGATTGCACCCTTTCAGAAGTTTTGCAGGCGCTGCACCCGCTCGAGCGTCAAACTCCCCGCTCGAGCGGAGGAGCAAAAACAAGGGATCACGCTCGAGCGTAAAAACTACCGCTCGAGCGGAAGAACTGCAGAGCAAAATACAGGGAGATGGAAAATCCCGCTCGAGCGTCAAAACTTCCGCTCGAGCGGAGAAGCAACAACGAAGGGCCCGCTCGAGCGTTAAAACCTCCGCTCGAGCGTGAAGGCCAAAATCTGGGCATCACCTATTGGCATCAAAATTCAACCAACCTGTACCAGACCCGTCCAACACAACCTATACTTCAAATACAAAGAGATTAAAGGACAACAACAACCAATAAATAATGACAGGATCTACGGAGCCTAAGTCCGGATACAATAATCTAAAGAGAAAAGACCGGGGTCGCTATATGAATGAACTTCCATTTTTAATTTTCTGCAACTTTCATTTTTTTTTTTTTATTTAACTTCCTTTCTTATTCAAGTTTCTTTTCTACTCAACTTCCTTTTTTATTTAATTTCCAAATAGATCGTTAAGGTATAGTTGTTTCTGGATTGAACTTCCATTTTTAATTTTCTGCAACTTCTACTTTTATTTTTATTCAACTTCCATTTTTATTCAATTTACTTTTCTATTAAACTTCCTTTTTTATTTTATTTCCAAATAGATCGTTAAGGTATATTGGTTTTTTGAATGAACTTCCATTTTTAATTTTCTGCAACTTCCATTTTCATTTTTCTTCGACTTCCATTTTTATTCAAGTTATTTCTCTATTCGACTTACTTTTTTATTTAATTTCCGAATAGATCGTTAAGGTATAGTGGTTTCTTTAATGAACTTCCATTTTTATTTTTATTTAACTTCCTTTTTTATTCAAGTTTCTTTTCTATTCAACTTCCTTTTTTATTTAATTTCCAAATAGATCGTTGAGGTATAGTGGTTTATTTAATGAACTTCCATTTTTAATTTTATGGAGCTTCCATTTTATTTTTATTCAGCTTCCATTTTTATTCAAGTTATTTTTCTATTCAACTTCCTTTTTTGTTTAATTTCCAAATATATCGTTAATGTATAGTGGTTTCTTGAATTAACTTTCGTTTTTATTTTTATTCAACTTCCATTTTTATTTTTCTATTCAACTTCCTTTTCCTTTTTTATTTAATTTCCAAATAGATCGTCAAGGTATCGTGGTTTTTGGATTGAACTTCCATTTTTATTCAATTTACCTGTCTATTAAACTTTCTTTTTTATTTAATTTCCAAATAGATCGTTAAGGTATAGTGGTTTCTTGAATGAACTTCCAATTTTAATTTTCTGCAACTTCCATTTTTATTTTTATTCAGCTTCCATTATTATTCAAGTTATTTTTCTATTCAACTTCCATTTTTATTTAATATCCAAATAGATCGTTAAGGTATAATGGCTTCTTGATTGAACTTCTATTTTTAATTTTATGCAGCTTCTATTTTTATTTTTATTCAACTTCCATTTTTATTCAATTTTCTTTTCCATTAAAGTTCCTTTTTTATTTAATTTCCAAATAGATCGTTAAGGTATAGTGGTTTCTTTAATAAACTTCCATTTTCAATTTTATAGAACTTCATTTTTATTTTTATTCAACTTCCATTTTTATTCATGTTATTTTTCTACTCAACCTCCTTTTTTATTTAATTTCCTAATAGATCGTTAAGGTATAGTGGTTTCTTAAATGAACTTCCATTTTTTATTTTCTGCAACTTCCATTTTTATTTTCATTCAACTTCCATTTTTATTCAATTTACTTTTCTGTTAAACTTCATTTTTTATTTAATTTCCAAATAGATCGTGAAGGTATAGTGGTATCTTGAATGAACTTCCATTTTTAATTTTATGCAACTTCCATTTTTATTTTTATTCGACTTCAATTTTTATTCAAGTCATTTTTCTATTCAACTTTCTTTTTTATTTAATTTCCAAATAGATCGTTAAGGTATTGTGGTTTCTTGAATGAACTTCCATTTTTAATTTTCTGCAACTTCTATTTTTATTTTTATTCAACTTCCATTTTTATTCAATTAATTTTCTATTCAACTTCCTTTTTTATTGAATTTCCAAATAGATCGTTAAGGTATAGTGGTTTCTTTAATGAACTTCCATTTTTAATTTTATGGAACTTCCATTTTTATTTTTATTCAGCTTCCATTTTTATTCAAGTTATTTTTCTATTCAACTTCCTTTTTTATTTAATTTCCAAATAAATCGTTAAGGAATAGTGGTTTCTTAAATTAACTTCCATTTTTATTTTTATTTGACTTCCTTTTTTATTCAAGTTTCTTTTCTACTCTACTTCCTTTTTCATTTAATTTCCAAATAGATCGTCAAGGGATAGTGGTTTCTGGATTGAACTTCCATTTGATTTTTATTAAACTTCCATTTTTATTCAATTTACTTTTCTATTAAACTTCCTTTTTTATTTAATTTCCAAATATATCATTAAGGTATAGTAGTTTGTTGAATGAACTTCCAATTTTAATTTTCTGCAACTTCCATTTTTATTTCTATTCAACTTCTTTTTTTATTCAAGCTTCTTTTCTATTCAACTTCCTTTCTTATTTAATTTCTAAATAGATCGTTAAGGTATAATGGTTTTTGGATTGAACTTACATTTTTAATTTTATACAACTTTCATTTTTATTTTTATTCAACTTCCGTTTTTATTCAATTTTCATTTCTGTTAAAGTTCCCTTTTTATTTAATTTCCAAATAGATCGTTAAGGAATAGTGGTTTCTTTAATGAACTTCCATTTTTAATTTTATGCAACTTTCGTTTTTATTTTTATTCAAGTTATTTTTCTATTCCACTTCCTTTTTTATTTAATTTGCTAATAGATCGTTAAGGTATAGTGGTTTCTTGAATGAACTTCCATTTTTAATTTTCGGCAACTTCCATTTTTATTTTTATTCAACTTCCATTTTTATTCAATTTAATTTTCAATTAAACTTCATTTTTTATTCAATTACCAAATAGATCGTTAAGGTATAGTGGTATCTTGAATGAACTTCCATTTTTAATTTTATGCAACTTCCATTTTTATTTTTATTCGACTTCCATTTTTATTGAAGTCATTTTTCTATTCAACTTCCTTTTTTATATAATTTCCAAATAGATCGTTAAGGTATAGTGGTTTCTTGAATGAACTTCCATTTTTAATTTTCTGCAACTTCCATTTTAATTTCTATTCAACTTCCATTTTTATTCAATTTACTTTTCTATTAAACTTCCTTTTTTATTCAATTACCAAATAGATCGTTAAGGTATAGTGGTATCTTGAATGAACTTCCATTTTTAATTTTATGCAACTTCCATTTTTATTTTTATTCGACTTCCATTTTTACTCAAGTCATTTTTCTATAACTTCCAAATAGATCGTTAAGGCATAGTGGTTTCTTGAATGAACTTCCATTTTTAATTTTCTGCAACTTCCATTTTTATTTTTATTTAACTTCCTTTTTCAATCAAGTTTCTTTTCTACTCAACTTCCTTTTTTATTTAATTTCCGAATAGATCGATAAGGAATACTGGTTTCTGGATTGAATTTCCATTTTTAATTTTATACAACTTCCATTTTTATTTTTATACAACTTCCATTTTTATTCAATTTACTTTTCTATTAAACTTCCTTTTTTATTTAATTTCCAAATAGATCGTTAAGTTTTAGTGGTTTCTTTACTGAACTTCCATTTTGAATTTTATGGAACTTCCATTTTTATTTTTATTCAGCTTCCATTTTTATTTAAGTAATTTTTCTATTCAACTTCTTTTTTTTATTTAATTTCCAAATAGATCGTTAAGGTATAGTGGTTTCTTGAATTAACTTCCATTTTTAATTTTCTGCAACTTCAATTTTTGTAATGCCCTCAAAATAATAGCATTAAACCCATCAAATAAGACATGCATTGATGTGTAAAGGTTCCGCATTCTTCCATTTATCAGAATTCCATTACATAACCATTACATGTTAACAACAAGAGCAAATGCCCTATGGGCTTACAGCTTTCCAAGTTAACACTTGGTTACAACAAAAGAGTACTAACTCATTACACATTAAGCCCTTGGCTTGAATTTACATGTAATACATCAAAAAGTAAAGCGACAAAAGTATGTCCGCCTCTAGCCTCTCAAGCTATGTCCTTGGAGGTGGCATGCTACCTGTACCTGAAAATGATATTCCCATATAGGGTGAGCCACAACCCAGTAGAAATACACTAAACCAACCATGAACAATGACTAAAAGATTAGCAATTGATAGATGGCCAACACTAATACATTCACATAAATCTCATATTTATGTCATTCGACTTATGAGTCCAAGTTACTTTTCATTTTCACTTTTTCAACAGATAAGCATATTAGCTCTATCATTATTTCAACAGATAAGTATAAAAACTATATCCTACATTCACAGATAAGCATATAAGCTATATCCACATTCTCAACAGATATGTATAACAACAATATCCCACATTCACAGATAAGCATATAAGCTGTATCCACACTTCACAAAGATAAGCATATGAGCTCTATCTTCACTTCTCTAGACAAGCATATGAGCTGTATCTACGGAGTTCATCCCCTATCTTCTCCCAACACTATCCGGTTTAGAGGTACATCCCCCATCTTTCCCTAAATCGTGGAGTACATCCCCCATCTCCTCCTCTACACATAACGTATACAAACACATTGGTTCTATATACAATCTCAATACATACAATTAATGTATTCTATCAACCGTCAAATTTCATGACCCATTCCATTGATTAGTTTCCGTTTGCCTAATCATCATGCATTGTCTACAACAATCACAACTATTCTCCACCGATAGCCCAAAGCAATTATTTCTAAACAGAAAATAAATGCACAAATGGATATTCAATCAACATTTCATTTCGGTGTGTGATAAACAATTCAACTACACCCTTTAACCCCATACATTCCCAATCTCGACAATTCCATTTCATTTCCTCATTTCTCACAATTAATTATCCCAATTAATCAAACAATGTAATTAGGTCATTATCCATAATTAACATTTCAACCCTTAAGGTCCCATTTTCAACAATGATTCAACATTTATACCATTTCTCTATGCCAAACATGTATCTAGGTTTATTACGAATAAAACCCCAACTTTTGTAAAATTGCACAAAAGCCCCAAACTTTCACAAAATTACCAAACCAACCCCAACATCTCAAAATACTAAGATTTAAAGACAAAATCCATAGAGAGGAGTAGGATATCCCTACCTCAAATTCGGAGCCCCAAAGGAGAAGATGACAAAACCCAACGTGCTCCAAATCCCGAAATTTTCAGATTAAAAAGAAGCCCTCGACGATCAACAACTCTTTTGTAAAGGCCAAAGATGAGCAAACCACTCTTACTAGATCAAAACCTAGAGAGAAGGTCGAGTTCTAGAGTGAGAGGCTCAACAATTGTGTTTTTGGAGAAGTAGGAGAGAGAAGTGAAGGTGAAAAAGTGATTTGAAAAGTCAAAACACGGAGCTTTAACCCAGTCTCTCCGCTCGAGCGTAAAACACTCCGCTCGAGCGTCACTCACAGACCCCCGCTCAAGCGGCCAAACTCCCGCTCGAGCGCCGAATGCACTCTCCCAGCACTTTTACAGAACCAGGCCTCCGCTCGAGCTCCCAACTCTACGCTCGAGCGGCACTCACACAACCCCGCTCGAGCGGCCAAACCCACGCTCGAGCGTACAACACTGCACAAGAAATACTGGATGGGTGTATTCCCCGCTCGAGCGCTAACACCCCCGCTCGAGCGGATAGGCCAAAATCTGGGCAACTAGTTTTGGTTTCTAAACTCAACCAACATGAAACAAATCCACCCAACACATCTTCTAACCCAAATACGAAGTAAAAAGGATGTAAACAAGATAATAATCAACTACTAACATCCACGGACACATATCCGGATCTCTGTACACCAAGGGTAAACCCGGGATCGCTATAATTTTTATTTTTTAGGAACTTCCATTTTTATTCGAGTTACTTTTCTGTTCAACATCCTTTTTTATTTAATTTCCTAATAGATCGTTAAGGTATAGTGGTTTCTTGAATTAACTTCCATTTTTAATTTTCTGCAACTTCCATTTTTATTCAAGTTACTTTCTATTCAACTTCCTTTTTTATTTAATTTCCAAATAGGTCGTTAGCGTATAGTGGTTTCTGGATTGAACTTCCATTTTTAATTTTATGCAACTTTCATTTTTATTTTTATTCAATTTTCATTTTTATTCAATTTACTTTTCTATTAAACTTCCTTTTTTATTTAATTTCCAAATAGATCGTTAAGGTATAGTGCTTTCTTGAATAAATTTCCATTTTTAATTTTCTACAACTTCCATTTTTATTTTTATTTAACTTCCTTTTTCATTCAAGTTTCTTTTCTACTCAACTTCCTTTTTCATTCAATTTTCCAAATAGATCGTTAAGGTATAGTGGTTTCTGGATTGAACATCCATTTTTAATTTTATGCGACTTTCATTTTTATTTTTATTCAATTTCCATTTTTATTCAATTTACCTCTCTATTAAACTTTCTTTTTCATTAAATTTCCAAATTGAACGTTAAGGTATAGTGGTTTCTCGAATGAACATCCATTTTTAATTTTCTGCTACTTCCATTTTTATTTTTATTTGATTTTCATTATTATTCAAGTTATTTTTCTATTCAACTTCCTTTTTTATTTAATTTCCAAATAGATCGTTAAGGTATAGTGGCTTTTTGAATGAACTTCCATTTTTAATTTTCTGCAACTTCCATTTTTATTTTTATTTAACTTCATTTTTTATTCAAGTTTCTTTTCAACTCAACTTCCTTTTTTATGTAATTTCCAAATTGATCGTTAAGGTATAGTGGTTTCTGCATTGAACTTCCATTTTTAATTTTCTGCAACTTCCATTTTTATTTTTATTCAACTTCCATTTTTATTCAATTTACTTTTCTATTAAACTTCCTTTTTTATTTAATTTCCAAATAGATCGTTAAGGTCTATTGGTTTTTTGAGTGAATTTCCATTTTTAATTTTCCGCAACTTTCATTTTTATTTTTATTCGACTTCCATTTTTGTTCAAGTTATTTTTCAATTCAACTTCCTTTTTTATTTAATTTCCAAATAGATCGTTAAGGTATAGTGGTTTCTTTAATTAACTTCCATTTTTAATTTTATGGAACTTCCATTTTTCTTTTTATTCAGCTTCCATTTTTATTCAAGTTATTTTTCTATTCAACTTCATTTTTTATTTAATTTCCTAATAGATGATTAAGGTATAGTGGTTTCTTGGATTAACTTCCATTTTTAATTTTCTGTAACTGCCATGTTTTATTTTTATTTAACTTCCTTTTTTATTCAAGTTTCTTTTGTATTCAACATCCATTTTTATTTAATTTCCAAATAGATCGTTGAGGTATAGTGGTTTCTTTATTGAACTTCCATTTTTAATTTTATGGAACTTCCATTTTTATTTTTATTCAGCTTCCATTTTTATTCAATTTTCTTTTCTATTAAAGTTCCTTTTTTTATTTAATTTCCAAATAGATTGATAAGGTATAGTGGTTTCTTTAATGAACTTCCATTTTTAATTTTATGGAACTTCCATTTTTATTCTGGTTATTTTTCTATTCAATTTCCTTTTTTTATTTAATTTCCAAATATATCGTTAAGGTATAGTGGCTTCTTGATTGAACTTACATTTTTAATTTTATACAACTTTCATTTTTATTTTTATTCAACTTCCATTTTTATTCAATTTTCGTTTCTATGAAAGTTCCCTTTTTATTTAATTTCCAAATAGATCGTTAAGGTATAGTGGTTTCTTTAATGAACTTCTATTTTTAATTTTATGCAACTTCCGTTTTTATTTTTATTCAACTTCCATTTTTATTCAAGTTATTTTTCTATTCAACTTCCTTTTTTATTTAATTGCTAATAGATTGTTAAGGTATAGTGGTTTCTTGAATTAACTTCCATTTTAATTTTCTGCAACTTCCATTTTTATTTTTATTTAACTTCATTTTTTATTCAAGTTTCTTTTCTACTCAACTTCCTTTTTTTATGTAATTTCCAAATTGATCGTTAAGGTATAGTGGTTTCTGGATTGAACTTCCATTTTTAATTTTCTGCAACTTCCATTTTTATTTTTATT
This sequence comes from Camellia sinensis, assembly GCF_055761805.1. Classification (NCBI taxonomy): domain Eukaryota; kingdom Viridiplantae; phylum Streptophyta; class Magnoliopsida; order Ericales; family Theaceae; genus Camellia; species Camellia sinensis. The sequence continues at coordinate 5,339,562 of NC_138962.1, read as the reverse complement.
CAACTTCCATTTTTATTCAATTTACTATTCTATTAAACTTCCTTTTTTTTTTTAATTTCCAAATAGATCGTTAAGGTATATTGGCTTTTTGAATGAACTTTCATTTTTAATTTTCTGCAACTTCCATTTTTATTTTTATTCGACTTCCATTTTTATTCAAGTTATTTTTCTATTCAACTTTCATTTTTATTTAATTTCCAAATAGATCGTTAAGGTATAATGGTTTCTTCAATGAACTTCCATTTTTAATTTTATGGAACTTCCATTTTTCTTTTTATTCAGTTTCCATTTTTATTCAACTTATTTTTCTATTCAACTTCCTTTTTTATTTAATTTCCAAATAGATGATTAAGTTATAGTGGTTTCTTGGATTAACTTTCATTTTTAATTTTCTGCAACTTCCATTTTTATTTTTATTTAACTTCCTTTTTTATTCAAGTTTCTTTTCTATTCAACTTCCTTTTTTATTTAATTTCCAAATAGATCGTTGAGGTATAGTTGTTTCTTTAATGAACTTCCATTTTTATTTTTTTTTAGCTTCCATTTTTATTCTAGTTCTTTTTCAATTCAACTTCTTTTTTTATTTAATTTCCAAATATATCGTTAATGTATAGTGGTTTCCTGAATTAACTTTCATTTTTAATTTTCTGCAACTTCCATTTTTATTTTTATTTAACTTCCTTTTTTATTCAAGTTTCTTTTCTCCTCAACTTCCTTTTTTATTTAATTTCCAAATAGATCGTTAAGGTATAGTGGTTTCTGGATTGAACTTTCATTTTTAATTTTATGCAACTTTCATTTTTATTTTTATTCCACTTCCATTTTTATTCTATTTACGTTTCTATTAAACTTCCTTTTTTATTTAAGTTCCAAATAGATCGTTAAGGTATAGTGGTTTCTTGAATGAACTTCTATTTTTAATTTTATGGAACTTCCATTTTTATTTTTATTCAGCTTCCATTGTTATTCAAGTTATTTTTCTATTCAACTTCCTTTTTTATTTAATTTCCAAATAGATCGTTAAGATATAGTGGTTTCTTGGATGAACTTCCATTTTTAATTTTCTGCAACTTCCACTATTATTTTTATTTACCTTCCTTTTTTATTCAAGTTTCTTTTCTACTCAACTTCCTTTTTTATGTAATTTCCAAATAGATCGTTAAGGTATAGTGGTTTCTGGATTGAACTTCCATTTTTAATTTTCTGCATCTTCCATTTTTATTTTTATTCAACTTCCATTTTTATTCAATTTACTTTCATATTAAACTACCTTTTTTATTTAATTTCCAAATAGATCGTTAAGGTATATTGGTTTCTTGAATGAACTTGTATTTTTAATTTTCTGCAACTTCCATTTTTATTTTTATTCGATTTCCATTTTTATTCAAGTTATTTTTTTATTCAACTTCCTTTTTTATTTAATTTCCAAATAGATCGTTAATGTATAGTGGTTTCTTTAATGAACTTCCATTTTTATTTTTATGGAACTTCCATTTTTATTTTTATTCAGCTTCCTTTTAAATTCAAGTTATTTTTCTATTCAACTTCCTTTTTTGTTTAATTTCCAAATAGATGGTTAAGGTATAGTGATTTTGTGAATTAACTTCCATTTTTAATTTTCTGCAACTTCCACTTTTATTTTTATTTAACTTCCTTTTTTATTCAAGTTTCTTTACTATTCAACTTCCTTTTTTATTTAATTTCCAAATAGATCGTTGAGGTATAGTGGTTTCTTTAATGAACTTCCATTTTTATTCAAGTTATTTTTCTATTCAACTTCCTTTTTTATTTAATTTCCAAATATATCGTTAAGGTATTGTGGTTTGTTGAATTAACTTCCATTTTTAATTTTCTGCAACTTCCATTTTTATTTCTATTCAACTTCTTTTTTTATTCAAGCGTCTTTTCTATTCAACTTCCTTTTTTATTTAATTTCCAAATAGATCGTTAAGGTATAATGGTTTCTGGTTTGAACTTACATTTTTAATATTATGCAACTTTCATTTTTATTTTTATTCAACTTCCATTTTTATTCAATTTTCTTTTCTGTTAAAGTTCCTTTTTTATTTAATTTCCATATAGATCGTTAAGGTATAGTGGTCTTTTTAATGAACTTCCATTTTTAATTTTATGCAACTTCCATTTTTATTTTTATTCAACTTTCCATTTTTATTCAAGTTATTTTTCTATTCAATTTCCTTTTTTATTTAATTTGCTAATAGATCGTTAAGGTATAGTAGTTTCTTGAATGAATTTCCATTTTTAATTTTCTGCAACTTCCATTTTTATTTTTATTCAACTTCCATTTTTATTCAATTTACTTTTCTATTAAACTTCCTTTTTTATTTAATTTCGAAATAGATCGTGAAGGTATAGTGGTATCTTGAATGAACTTCCATTTTTAATTTTATGCACCTTCCATTTTTATTTTTATTCGACTTCCATTTTTATTAAAGTCATTTTTCTATTCAACTTTCTTTTTATTTATTTTCCAAGTAGATCATTAAGGTATAGTGGTTTCTTGAATGAACACTACAACAAAAGTAACCTATGGTGACGAAAAGTAGTGAAGAAAATAAATTTTGTCACTAAATAAGTATAATCTGTGACGAATTATAAAATTTTGTCACGTATAATAAAAAAAAAAATAATAGGTGACCAAATTTATTTTTGTCAACAAATACTTCTTTTTAGGTGAAGAAAAATTAAGTTTCATCACCGAAGGTTTTCCCGCTAATATTTTTTGAGTGGCGCCAAAATTTTAGACTTTTGGTGAGAAAAAATTTTGTCACAAATTATAAAATTATTAGCGAGGAATACATTTTCGTCACCAATAATTTTGTATATATATATATATATTTTTTGAGAAACTTGATTTTAGATGTTTTAAGACCATTTGGTGGGAAATATATTTTTGCCACTAATAATTTTTAATATTTTTAGACATTTTAGTGAGGAAATTATTATGTCACCAATTTTTGAGGAAAAATTTTAACATATTGGGTGGTAATGGAAAAAATAAACTACTAACTTTTTTCCCCCTTTTATTTTTGTTTATCAATTTTTCTCTCTCTCCTCTCTCTCTCTCTCTCTCTCTCTCTCTCACAACAAAAACACAAGTTAATTAACTCTGTAAACCTATGGTGACGAAAAGTAGTGAAAAAAATATTTCGTCACTAAATAAGAATAATCCGTGACGAATTATAAAATTTTGTCACATATAATAAAAAGTAAAAATAATAGGCAACGAAATTTAATAAATACTTATTTTTAGGTGAAGAAAAATTAAATTTCATCACTAAAGATTTTCCCTCTAATTTTTTTTGGGTTGCGTCAAAATTTTGAGATTTTTAGTAAGAAAAAAAGTTGTCACCAATTATAAAATTATCAGTAAGGAATATATTTTTGTCATCAATAATTTTAAATATTTTTTTAAAAAAATTAATTTTAAATATTTTAAAACTATTTAATGAGAAATATATTTTTATGGTCAATAGTTTTAATATTTTAAAATTTTTAATGACAAAATTATTTTATCACTAACCAATCTTGAAGGGGGGAACTTTGAAATTTGACGATAACAAAAAAGAGGAATCCTAAAAAACACCATACCCAATGGCTACCCATGGATACCCTACCCGAAATACGTGGGTTTCCCTATTTTTCTATCCATCGGGTCAGTTGGTGATCTAATTTTAATTATCCATCCGAGAATGGGTCGCGAAATGGATATTGCTCATTTCTCCATATGTTTTGACACAGCTTGGGATTTCTCACTCCCACTTCACATACTGCTCATTTGATTTCTCACTCTCTCTCACTCCCACTCCAGATCAGAGTTCCAGCGTGGTGAGTTCTATCATTCTCCGGCGATCTCGTTGGCGCTTAACACAATTCTCCAGATTGGTGAGTTCTCTCTTTCGTTTCTCTCTCTCTCTCTCTCTCTCTCTCTCTCTCTCTCTCTCTCTCGTTCTCTCTTGTTCTCTGGTTATTCACGACCCCATCTTACAACGACGTGTGTTTGGGGACTACAAACCACTCGGAGGTCGTTAGGGTTCAGTATGATCCCAAGGAGTGTAGCTATGAAACCTTGCATGATGTGTTCTGGTCCAGGCATGACCCTACCACGCTTAATCGTCAGGTGGCTTTGTTGAATTTTCTGGTTTTGGTTGTTTAATTTTAATAGGTTTTGGTTAATTTTGATGGGTTTTGATTGATTTGCTATCTAATTGAATTGGTACTTAGCTTCTTGTGACTTGTAAACAAAAGGGCTTTATCAGGTTTTGCTAATTGTTAGAATAGTAATTAGTCATTTAATTTATAGGTAGATGCTTGAATTTTGAGGGCTTTCAATTTTTAATCTTTGGGTTTGATTTTTTGATGGGTTTTTTTTTTCCCCATCTTAAGAGGCCTTTTTTTCATGGCGTTTACTTTGATTTTCAACTAATGTAGCACAAAAATCTATATGTATATACCTGTATATATATATATATATAGGTTTCCTGCCCATTTTCTTTGGAGCTGAATCTGGTTCTGGTTCTGTTTCCAGATTCACTGCCATTGTAGAGTCCAAATAATCAGAATGGGTATTGCTCCTTGCATCTATACTTTTGCCATCATCTTTTTCATTAATAAAATGGCCATTACTACATGGACAAAGCAATAACAATTACAACCACAAAGTTCTACATGGCTGAGACAGTTCATCCCAATCTTTAATATCAGACAAGTTGTCCTCATTTTTCCAGAAGCATGTCATTTTCATTTTCTTTCATTGTCTTTTGTTCAAAGAGAACCTTTTTTACTGCAGATTTTAGATCATAATGAGAGTTGGGAGGGTATTTTTTCCCCAAGATTGTAGACATGTAATTGATTTAGCCACATTCTCATTCAGTTAGTTTTTTTATTTTTATTTTTTTTAAAGCTCTTTTGCTATGTCAGGTGTAAACACTATTAGGAACATAGTTTTCAATTGAGACACTAATATTCAGAATTCCAGTATCCGTATGGCTGATTTGGAGGTACTTACATTGGATAACACTGTGCCTGATGGTTGTATCAACTATTTTTGAGACATTTAGAACTTGTTCCATTAACATATGAACCCGTTCTCAGAATGTAATAAACAGCATGTAACGACCCGACCCTCATATGTGCTTGTGATATACGTTAGTCTTTTATTCTGTGCTATTAAATGACTAAGATGAAGCTGTATAAGGGAATGATGGCATGTAACTATGTTATAATGCCTTGTGGAAGGAACTCTATCTGTTAGGAAAGAAATGTATCTGTTCTTACTTGAATGATAAAGTAGAAATTGAGGGCCTTAGCAGCTTAATAAACCAAAATTGGACATATATTTGGAATCAGCATAATTTTTAAGTAATATTAAGCACTTCCGTGAAATTTCAATTTCGGACATGTAAACGATCGATTTTTGTCTTATTCTCTCCTTATGGATGTATATATATATGATCTTGGTTATTTTGACAAACAAAAAAAAAAAAAAAAAAAAACAAAGAAGAGAGAGTTCATCACCCTAGACTTGAGAAGTGAAGGGATAGAGAAAGAAGATCCTTACAAAGGTTGAGATTTGGGTTTAAGGTATGTATATGTTTGTCTAATTTCTATCCACACCCCTTCTTGTCATAATTTATGTGAAGATGTTCCTATGATCTTGTTCCTAAGAGTTGGAATTGTGGTGTTGTGAGTATGAAGAGTAAATGTGACCTTACCTTGCATGTTTTGACTCAATTTGACTATGTCTTCACTTGACTTGTTTAACTTCAAGTATGTGATATGCATTTGTGTTATGAGTTGAGATGTGAGAACAAATAGAAATCTTGTGAATTAGAGTAAATTTAAGTTGTGAATTTATGATTTGATTTGTTTTACTCAAATGAAAGATGTAATTTGATCCTTGTTCACATGTAATTACATGCTTTGAGCTTATATATTGGTAATTTAAAGCTAGATTTTTGAGGCCTAAACATGTCTATAAGAAGAAGAAAATTGTGCAAAAATTTCGGACCTTTAGTGCAGAATCGCCGCACGTGCGGGGCCTAAGGCCGCACGTGCGGGAACCTCAGCCGCACGTGCGGGAGTCACTGCCGCACGTGCGGGAAAATGGCAAAATTTCGGGCTTCAACACTGCAAAAAAAGCACGTGCGGGGCCTCAATGCCGCACGTGCGGGAGGTGTGCCGCACGTGCGGGAGATCCTAGCCGCACGTGCGGCTCAAGGCAGAAAAGTTGGGATGCTCCGTTTTGCGTGTTGGGCCCTCTAATGTGGTCAAAACCTGCAATTTATATTATTTGTTTGTTCGTTAATTTAATCAAAGTAAGTGAACCGAATGTTAGTTTAACAAGAAAAAGGGGCTAATGTAATCTTTTATATGTTCATGTGTGTAGGAAACACCTCAAAAGGAAGTGCACCGCCACAACACAGTGAGTAATAGTGCTTCAATGTATCCCTACTCAGTATTTATAATTAATGACGTTGTGACCTTGTAGAAAGTATCATCGTATGATATACTGACGTTATATCTTGACGTTATGAATGTCACTATTAAACTTGTGTTGGCATGAAATGATTGGTATGAAATGACATATCTGCTATAAATAATTTGATACGAAATTGTGAAAACATTGAAAAGGTTGTGAAGTTGTACGCATCCTATATGAAAGTTGTGACTACCGGAATGTATCAAGGCAATATGAATTTGTGACCAATGTGGCTTAGTGCCATTTGTGAACCAATGTGGCTTAGTGCCATTTGTGACTCAATGTGGCCTAGAGCCATTTGTGAATTAATGTGGCTAAGAGCCCTAATGTGAAACTACGTGACCAATGGTCAATTGTGAATTGTGAACTAATGAGGCCAAGAGCCATTTGTGAATAAAGAAATTATGAGGCCAAGGGCCGATGTGTGAAATATGAATGTCATTATTGTGAACTTGTGGATTGAACAGAACCAAAAGTTTATGTGAGGGATTGTAAGTTGTGAACCCAAGAACTCTTCCCGAACGTGTGAAATTCTTAGGCCAGGGGCCACATTGTGACAATTATAAACCGATTATGTTGTCCCTACAAGCCGTACAGAGACAGACTAATGGCATGATTACAGCATTAAATATATTTACTAGCATATTAGTACTATTATTCACTGAGCTTGGCTCACCCTATGTTATGTCTGTTTCTGTAGGTAATCAACCAGGAGGTCGATCTTAGCTCGGCATCGTCATACTTTTGTCAGCCTAGGCACAGCCAAGCTTGGGGTCGGGACCTACTTTTGTGAAGTTGTTAGATGATGACTCCCACTTTTGATATTGGCTTAAGTTGTTATGTACTTAAGGACTTTGTTACATACCCCATCTCGGGGTTAGTTCTGTATATGTCTGTAAATAACTAACTCTTAAGTGTACTTTGGCTTTTGATGTACTTGTCCTGTGAAATGTGTTGATCCTGGCATGACTTAGTAGCTCAATGGATGTCATACTTTCTGGTTTTTATCAATTATATTTTATAGCTTCCGGGCAGGCCCCTCTATGGAACCAGGTTAAGTGTCATCTTCTGTTCAGGTCATGCCCAAACTTTTAGGGGCAAGTTAGGGGCGTGACACAGCAGCTCAGCATTAGTGATGTACTATTACTATTATCATTAGAACAAGGGTTTTTGATTTATTTTGAAGAGTTCATTAGTAAATGACTAACCAATCAAACATGGCCAAAATGTGAGGGAGACATTATATTTATCATCACTTATCTGGTCTAGAATGAGAGTTACTATTACTATTATCTTTCCTTCATTTGTCTTTGTGAAATGTCTTTGCTTAATTCTATTTTTTTTGGTACACCAAGTCAGATTTGAGTTGGAACATTTAGATGGCATCACTGATTTGATCTAGTTAAGATGAATGATAGAGGATGTGTTTTTTTCCTTAACTTCAATGACGTATATTTTTTGGAATTTTTTTTCTGATGTTTAGAACTTGAATATGAAAATGTCTTTATGTTCCGTTCAGTCATTTTGTTAGTAGGAGAATCTATTTTGTACTAGGAGAATCTCTTGCACTGTGAGCATGATTTTATCTATTTTTGGTTTTTATAATTCTGGGTTTTTATATACTATAATTAAAAAATAATCCTAACCGTACATTACCTTACCGTATGAGAGTGTGAGAGGAGAGATAATGAGTTAAATACATAGTGAGACTGGAAGTGGAGAGATAAAAAAGGGAGAGACTTGATGGTTAGTGATATAATTCCATCTATCAATCAAGTAACATATTCATCTTAAGTGGTTTGAAAAGAAAAAAAAGAAATCAGAGAATGAATTAATACATTTTTTTAGACTTTTTTGGGAATACAAAATGTGACGGAGCTTCAAAAACATGCTTCACCACCAAGTGGGAGTGCTGCCTTATAACGTTAATAGTATAGATTTGGTGCAGACAGATCTTGATAGGGCTTATGCACAGATTAGTCTTGATGAAATGCTGCTGTTGCTGGAGTGTTGCTACTGCTGTTGGAGTGTTGAATTGGAATTTTTGTTGAATGTGCATTGTTGTATTGGAATTTTTGTTGCTTTTAACTTTTGTTTTGTTTATTTTTATTTTTTTATTTCTTTTGCTTTTAGTTGAATTAGTGTGTTGTAAATATAGATGTCAATGAAATTCGATTGAAAAATTTGTAAGAAATTTGGGCATGATTACATTTGAGTTATTTATTTAATTTAATATTAAATCTCCCTTTTACATGATTCTTGTAAGATTTTGTTTTTTCTTTTATCGCCTTTAAAAGTTCTGATGTGGCGTGATGTGGCACCATCAGATGAAAACAATTATATAATTTTTTTTTTCAATCACTAAAAACTTATTTGATTGTCTTAAAATTATATATTCGATTACTTTAAAATGAACTTCTTAATTAATTAATTAATGTGTATTTGGTTTTGTTGTTAAGTCAAAAAAAATTAAATTAAATGTATATTTAGCTTTGGTTAAAAAAAAAAATAGGGTCAAGTTAGGTTGGGGAAAATTCAAACCGATTAGGGGATGGGGAGGGTAGTATCCATAGAGGATGGGGAATGGGTAAAAATAATTATAAGGGAATGGGGATGGGGAATTAATAACCACCACATTGCCCTCCATTGCCATCCCTAAACCCTATTGATTCTCCCCCACCTTTTTTTTTTTTTTGGTGCTCTAGTTTTCGTCTCATCCCTCTCTTGCAAAACACACAAAGGTATGGCCTCTCTCTCTCTCTCTCTCATAGTTGTTTAATGGTGGGGTAAGGGTTTTCGGTAACGTGGTGGCGCTGTGGTGGGGATGGAATAGTGTAATGGAGGTGAGGTGTGAGAGGAGGGCTAGCGGTGCTATAGTAGGGAGGGAAAGGGCAGGCATTTTGGATTTGTGGTGGAGAAAAAGAGTAGTTTTGTGGTTGTGGATAAGAGGGAATGAGGCAATAGATCTATGGTAGTAGGGGGTTGGAGGGGCTGTTTCAAGAGGCAGAAGGGGAAGTGTAACCAGCTGGGATAGGGGTTCCTAAGGGGAATGAAGAAGTTGGGGAGCCAAAAGAGGGTTGGGAGAGGGAGACGGTGTAGAAGCCCTTGTGTTTGATAAAATACCTGTGTGAAACATTGCCATATTGTTGGGTATTTTAGAGTTGAAGGGTCATTTTAGTTCACCAGCTTTGAGTTATGTTTGAAAAAATTTCCATCACAAATCCAAGACTTGCATTTTAATTCTCCTTCATTACATTGTAAAATTGATTTTTTTTTTAAATGTATTCTATGGGTTAACATTGATTTCTTCTGTATTGTCACAAATTGCTACTATTTGCAAATTTTGAAAGTAATGAGGTTTATTGCTAGATAATCTTCGTGTTTAGTCTTACGAGTAAATGCCAAGACTGGATTTTTAGCCACATTTCATAAACGATTTCCTTCTTGTAATGTTTGATGAGTAATTTTCTTTGCTTGCCTAAATAATATGTTTGTAGTCTGTACTCTGTACTCTGTAACACATAGTAATGTTGCTAGTCTTAAATTTGTGAATTTGTTGATATCTTACTATCACAAGGTAAGATTCTAGGAAGTGGGATTTACCCTATATCTGTTTGCCTGAAACTACTTTTGTGAATTAGTCTGTGTGGGCCGGTGATGCGTACAAAATACCTTCAAGAAAGAAAAGAATTGGTCCAAGCATTGCACAAGGATATAAAACTCTCTGATCTTCCCAAGATAACTCAGGTTTTTGTATCTCTTATTTTGTCTGTCACCATATTATTTAGCTCCTGCTTTGTTTCTCAGTTACTAGTTTGATTGGCTCGCTAATAGCGTAATTTCTCTATGATGTAGCCCATGTTAATAATCTGTGGAAATCAAGATCAGATATTTCCACTAGAATTGGCGCACAGATTAAAAAGGTCAATACAAAGAATTTTATAATTTTAGTAACATTTTTTAGTTGTAAGGTTTTGTATTTTGGCCCTCTCTGGTTTCCAAGAGGTTGGAGGAAAAGAAAATGACAGCTTGTAACCTTTTTTATTTGCAAGATTTCTCGAGTTTTAATATCATTTGTCTTCTTGGCAACCAAGTGGGGCTTTTGCATTTTCTAATGCTTTGAATTGATTTAAAGCCTGAGGCTTGATTCATTTTCATTGAATCATGTTCCGTTTATTTTTTCAGCCATCTGGGTGAGAACACACACTAGTGATCATAAAGAATGCAGGTCATGCAATCAATGTAGAGAAGTCGCAAGAGATGTTCAAACATTTGAAGTCATTCCTTGTCGATTCTTCCTCCTAAACTCGAAAGCAATGGAAACAACAGCAAGACGGACTAAAGGATTTAGGAAAAAAGGAAATTCGAATTAGGAGCTGTTCTGACCATCCTCATGTGGGTTATACAGAATGTTTCAGACAACACAAGTTATTTAGAGGTTTGAAAGTTTTCATTATAGATTTTTAAAAAGATATGTATTTTATACAGTAAACAGTGCATATAAAATGAGTCTCACTGGACCTGTGCAAGCATGGTAAATTACTGACTTGAATTTAGGTTTGATGACTGTTGCAGAGGCTCTTTAACTATTAGTTGGATAATGAACTATTCGGCTTAATATCATTGTAGAACCTAGCTCCAGCCATTGCAGGCACCAAAAGAATCTAAAACAGTTGAGAGTTCAGGAAATAAGAGGATTAATGTTAGTGGATCAAGTAGTTCTTTAAGTGGTAAATGTTATCTGTTTTAGTTATTATGCAGTATTTGTATATCTATATTCACCGTAATTCGACTTCCCTTTAAGGGTTTCTGTTTGATTGTGAAATACATTTATTAATTGAATCTCATACACTACTTACAGATTCCGATAGTGATAGTTCCTCTGCATATGGATCAGATGCAGGGAGGTTACCTAGGGATTGAGTGAATTCTGAATAGGAGATAGCTGCACTGCTATGTTGGGTACAAAAATAAAGAGAGAGAGAGAGAGAGAGAGAGAGAGAGAGAGAGAGAGAGAGAGAGGGAGAGAGAGAGTAGGTACATGCACCAAATATCCAATAGATGCTCATATAAAAGAGGGTCAAAGATGTTCTCATTAAGTTTATTTGTGAGAAAACTCTTAAGGTGCTCTGTATGTGGCTCTATTTCAAGAGGGATGGAGAACAAAATTCATAAACTTGACACCAAAATATTTTCTCACAAGTCTTGTTCAGTGACATCTAATTAATGCCAATGTGTTTTTATCCATTGCAGATGAAAGCTTGGGCAAAAGCACAGGATATTAACAATTCGAACAATGAACTCCTTATCCATAATATTATTGGTTGCATTCCATCTCCAAGTATGATTATTTTATCATGTCTCAGTGGTACTAGACAGTAGTGAAAAGGTCAAAAATTTAAACATCGAAATGCTTAGTATTAGTAGATTATGTACATGACATCAAGGTTGATCAGTTAACAAGAATGGCTTAAGTTCTTAGATCGGGAGTCATTTATCTATCATAGATAGTGAATGCTGTAGTTTCTGTGATTTTTTTTCTGAGTTCTTGAATAAGTTGTAAATTTTCTCACGCTTCAATGATTTTCCCCCCCCCCTTCTTTTGTACTTTCCTAAGCAGCTTTCTACTGTGTTCAGATTGATGCTAGTCATAACACTTCAGTTCCTGGCTATTTTGTGAAAAATTGATATAGTTTTCCTTTTCTGCCAGCTTTCTTGAAATACAAGAGCAAAAGGAGGAAATTCAGTCACAAAAAGAAGAAATTACAATGCAAAAACATGAAATTCAAGCACAAAAAGACGAAGTTAGAGGAGGAGGTATCCCATGAACTCGTAGATTGCCTTTTTGGTAAGTCTTGCTTGTTTTATCTTTTTATTTTTCTCATGTTGATTAGTATATACTAATTAAAGCACAGTAGTTTGACTAATTAATAACTAAGATTTAACAAGTTTCAAGATGTATTTAATGAAAATAGATTCATTAGTTACTTCTTACTTAGCATGACCCTAGTGAAAATACACACTAACCAAAGTAGAGACAAAACTATGTGTTTACTTTTTTGTGTATTTTTTCTAGGCAGTGTTGGAGTTACTCTAAGTTAGTGATGTGATTAATAGGACCTTGCCATGTAGAAAGGACCTTCTGGTTGTTAAGCTAGATTTATTGTGTACACAATTTGTATTTACATGGATAGAGCTATTATTTGCTAGCTATTGATGTCTCTGTAACCCAGCTTTTGATGTCTCTCTAATCTAGCTTTTGATGTCTCTGTGGATAATTTTCACTTAAGAACCTTTATAGAGATATGCAAGCCCCTTTGCCATTCCCAATATGATGTCGAACTGCTACTTCCAGCTTAGAATTTGAGTCTTGTTCTTATCCGCATGGAATAAAAGAGTGTTGCCACTTAAAGATACAATTGAAAGAAGGTGCAAGGATATCTCAAATTTTGCTTTATATGCTTTTGTCAATTATAATATAGCCACACCAAAAAAAAAAAAAATTACAAGTTTTGGGTCATAGTAATGTGAAACTCCATCAGGGAGTAGGATTAATCTCATATAGACAAGTTGATGGTAAAAGCAGTATTAGTTAAGAGTTTTTTGGAAACTCTTAAAACATATAAGTATGTTTGCCTAGTTTTTTGGAAAGCATGTTTGCGTGGTTTGTTATGTGATATGGTTACTTGAATACATCTGTAATTGCAATTTTGAGTGAATTTAGTGATCCTTTAATTTGTGTAGTAATGCAAGTTACACAATTAACTTCAATTACACAAATCTAATGATACATGGGTTCTTCTAAATATATGAAGAAATGTAAAAATGTGTATTGCTCCCATTTTATTGCAAAAAGATGAAAATAAGAAAAAAATTTAAACAATTTAGTATTTTATCTTTAGCCAAAAGCAGCCAAAATTAAAAACCAAAGTAAGAGCCAAAAAAACATGAGCATGTTTATAAATAAAAAATAAAAAATTACAATGATTCCTTATCAAAGAAGATTTGATTAAGGTTTTTGTTGGGTACAAATTCATAAACAAGGCGGTCTGGACCTTTAATGGTACAACCCAAAAGTCTTACAAGGTTCTTGTGTAGAATTCCACAGATCAAATTTACCTCATTGAAGAAGTCATCGACCCATTGTCATGAATCAAATGTATCTCAATGCTACATTATATTTTCAAGCTATTAAATATATTCTGGCATTAGTGATAGTGATATATGGTATTCCTGCAGTCTTTTGGCATCTTCTGTTATCTGTGTTGCTTTATCATCAAGGATCACCTCAACTCTTTGAAGTTTTGGATTGTTATATGCATTTCTACCAAATTAGTTTATAAAATAAAATTATTTATATATGAGTTTAGATGTAATTCATAATATATTAATGTTTTCCTTGTTTATTTTCTTTGCAGATTGGTTTTTGATGACGTTTATTAGAAGCATATATACTTGCAAATCAAGATCAAAGTGTTGAATTTTTTTTCCTGAACTAATACTTAGTTCTAGTTTTAAACCTAGTTGAGTGTTATTTTTTTTGGTAGACTCCACGTTAGTTCATTTTGGAATTTGTTATGATGGTTTTTTTTATTGTACTTAATGGATTATTATTAAATTTGTTTGATGGATATATTTTCATTTATGATATAAATTGTTTAGTGAATTATTTTGTGGAGTGGTGTATAATAGCTAGTAGATTTCTTAGTACATTTAAAAGGCTATTGGGATATGAGTAGGGATATTTGTAAAATAATAATTTAAATTGAAATACAAAATATGGAACAAGTTCAGTGACAAATTTTTTTTTTGTCATTTGTACTTGTTATTATGACAAAGTGACTACTCGTCACAAATAAACATTTTTTGTGACAATTTATTGTAATTTATATATGAAACATTTCATTGATTTTGTTGTTTGGTGACTAAAAATTTCGTCACCCATGTATGACTTTTGGAGACGAAAAATTTCGTCACCTTTACATCTTACTGTGACGAAATTATTTCCTCATCAATGATCAACATGTGTGACAAATTTATTCGTCAACTAAAGTTATAAATATGGTACTGAATAACTATTTGGTGACGAAAGTGAGAATTTTTGGCGACAAAATGTTGTTATATTGGTGACAAAAAATTTCGTCACTGAAGTAAATTCATTGGCGACGAAATTATTTTTCGTCACGATGGTTTTTAGTGACAAACATTCAATGATGAAACAGGTGACAAAAATATTTCCTCACAAATAACTATAGTGACGAAATTAGCTCTTTGGAGGCAAAAAAATTTCGTCATTCAAGACCCAACTTGTTGTAGTGGAACTTCCATTTTTAATTTTCTGCAACTTCCATTTTTATTTTTATTTAACTTCCTTTTTAAATCAAGTTTCTTTTCTACTCAACTTCCTTTTTTATTTAATTTCCAAATAGATCTTTAAGGTATGTTGGTTTCTGGATTGAACTTCCATTTTTAATTTTCTGCAACTTCCATTTATATTTTTATTGAACTTCCATTTTTATTCAATTTACTTTTCTATTAAACTTCTTTTTTTATTTAATTTCCAAATAGATCATTAAGGTATCGTGGTTTCTTTAATGAACTTCCATTTTTAATTTTATGGAACTTCCATTTTTATTTTTATTCAGCTTCCATTTTTATTCAAGTTATTTTTCTATTCAACTTCCTTTTTTATTTAATTTCCAAATAGATGGTTGACGTATAGTGGTTTCTTGAATTAACTTCCATTTTTAATTTTCTACAAATTCCATTTTTATTTTTATTTAACTTCCTTTTTTATTCAAGTTTCTTTTCTACTCAACTTCCTTTTTCATTTAATTTCCAAATAGATCGTCAAGATATAGTGGTTTCTGGATTGAACTTCCATTTTTATTTTTATTCAACTTCCATTTTTATTCAATTTACTTTCCTATTATACTTCCTTTTTTATTTAATTTCCAAAAATATCGTTAAGGTATAGTGGTTTCTTGAATGAACTTCCAATTTTAATTTTCCGCAACTTCCATTTTTATTTCTATTCAACTTCTTTTTTGATTCAAACTTCTTTTCTATTCAACTTCCTTTTTTATTTAATTTTCAAATAGATCGTAAAGGTATAATGGTTTCTGGATTGAACTTCCATTTTTAATTTTATGGAACTTGCATTTTTATTTTTATTCAGCTTCCATTTTTATTCAATTTACTTTTCTATTCAACTTCCTTTTTTATTTAATTTCCAAATAGATCGTTAAGGTATACTGGTTTCTGGACTGAACTTCCATTTTTAATTTTGTGCAACTTTCACTTTTATTTTTATTCAACTTCCATTTTTATTCAATTTACTTTTCTATTAACCTTCCTTTTCTGTTTAATTTCCAAATATATGCTTAAGGTATAGTGGTTTCTTGAATTAACTTCCATTTTTAATTTTCTGCAACTTCCATTTTTATTTTTATTTAACTTCCTTTTTTATTCAAGTTTCTTTTCTACTCAACTTCCTTTTTTATTTAATTTCCAAATAGATCGTCAAGGTATATTGTGGTTTCTGGATTGAACTTCCATTTTTATTTTTATTCAACATAAAATTTTATTCAATTTACTTTTCTATTAAACTTCCTTTTTTATTTAATTTCTGAATATATCGTTAAGGTGTAGTGGTTTCTTGAATTAACTTCCAATTTTAATTTTCTGCAACTTCCATTTTTATTTCTATTCAACTTCTTTTTTTATTCAAGCTTCTTTTCTATTCAACTTCAATTTTTATTTACTTTCCAAAAAGATCGTTAAGGTATAATTGTTTCTGGGTTGAACTTACATTTTTAATTTTATACAACTTTCATTTTTGTTTTTACTCAACTTCCATATTTATTCAATTTGCTTTTCTATTAAAGTTACTTTTTTTTATTTAATTTTCAAATAGATCGTTAAGGTATAGTCTTTTTTTTAATGTACTTCCATTTTTAATTTTATGCAACTTCCATTTTTATTTTTATTCAACTTTCATTTTTATTCAAGTTATTTTTCTATTCAACTTCCTTTTTTATTTAATTTCCTAATAGATCGTTAAGGTATAGTGGTTTCTTGAATGAACTTCCATTTTTAATTTTCTGCAACTTCCATTTTTATTTTTATTCAACTTCCATTTTTATTCAATTTACTTTTCTATTAACCTTTCTTTTTTATTGAATTTCCAAATAGATCGTTAAGGTATAGTGGTATCTTGAATGAACTTCCATTTTTAATTTTATGCAACTTCCATTTTTATTTTTATTCGACTTCCATTTTTATTCAAGTCATTTTTCTATTCAACTTCCTTTTTTATTTAATTTCCAAATAGATCGTTAAGGTATAGTAGTTTCTTGAATGAACTTCCATTTGTAATTTTCTGCAACTACCATTTTTATTCAATTTACTTTTCTATTAAACTTCCTTTTTTATTGAATTTCCAAATAGATCTTTAAGGTATAGTGGTATCTTGAATGAACTTCTATTTTTAATTTTCTGCAACTTTCATTTTTATTTTTATTCGACTTCCATTTTTATTCAAGTCATTTTTCTACTCAACTTCATTTTTTATTTCATTTCCAAATAGATCGTTAAGGTATAGTGGTTTCCTGAATGAACTTCCATTTTGAATTTTCTGCGACTTCCATTTTTATTTTTATTCGACAGCCATTTTTATTCATGTTATTTTTCTATTCAGCTTCCTTTTCTACTTAATTTCCAAATGGATCGTTAAGGTATAGTGGTTTCTTGAATGAATTTCCATTTTTAATTCTCTGCAACTTCCATTTTTATTTTTATTCAACTTCCATTTTTATTCAATTTACTTTTCTATTAATCTTCCTTTTTTATTTAATTTCCAAATAGATCGTTATGGTATTGTGGTTTCTTTAATGAACTTCCATTTTTAATTTTATGGAACTTCCATTTTCATTTTTATTCAGTTTCCATTTTTATTCAAGTTATTTTTCTATTCAACTTCCTTTTTTATTTAATTTCCAAATAGATGGTTGAGGTATAGTGGTTTCTTGAATTAACTTCCATTTTTAATTTTCTGCAACTTCCATTTTTATTTTTATTTCCTTTTTTATTCAAGTTTCTTTTCTACTCAACTTCCTTTTTTATTTAATTTCCAAATAGAGCGTCAAGGTATAGTGGTTTCTGGATTCAACTTCCATTTTTATTTTTATTCATCTTCCATTTTTATTCAATTTACTTTTCTATTAAACTTCATTTTTTATTTAATTTCCAAATATATCGTTATGGTATAGTGGTTTCTTGAATGAACTTCCAATTTTAATTTTCTACAACTTCCATTTTTATTTCTATTCAACTTCTTTTTTTATTCAAGCTTCTTTTGTATTCAACTTCCTTTTTATTAAATTTCCAAATAGATCGTTAAGGTATAATGGTTTCTGGATTGAACTTACATTTTTAATTTTATGCAACTTTCATTTTTATTTTTATTCTACTTCCATTTTTATTCAATTTTCTTTTCTATTAAAGTTCCCTTTTTATTTAATTTCTAAATAGATCGGTAAGGTATTGTGGTTTCTTTAATGAACTTCCATTTTTAATTTTATGCAACTTCCATTTTTATTTTTATTCAACTTCCATGTTTATTCAAGTTATTTTTCTATTCAATTTCCTTTTTTATTTAATTTGCTAAAAGATCGTTAAGGTATAGTGTTTTCTTGAATGAACTTCCATTTTTAAATTTCTTCAACTTCCATTTTTATTTTTATTCAACCTCCATTTTTATTCAATTTACTTTTCTATTAAACTTCCTTTTTATTTAATTTCCAAATAGATCGTTAAGGTATAGTGGTTTCTTGAATGAACTTCCATTTTTAAATTTCTGCATCTTCCATTTTTATTTTTATTCAACCTCCATTTTTATTCAATTTACTTTTCTATTAAACTTCCTTTTTTATTTAATTTCCAAATAGATCGTTAAGGTATTGTGGTTTCTTTAATGAACTTCCATTTTTAATTTTATTGAACTTCCATTTTTATTTTTTTTCAGCTTCCATTTTTATTCAAGTTATTTTCCTATTCAACTTCCTTTTTTACTTAATTTCCAAATAAATAGTTGAGGTATAGTGGTTTCTTGAATTAACTTCCATTTTTAATTTTCTGCAACTTCCATTTTTATTTTTATTTAACTTCCTTTTTTATTCAAGTTTCTTTTCTACTCAACTTCCTTTTTTATTTAATTTCCAAATAGATCGTCAAGGTATAGTGGCTTCTGGATTCAACTTCCATTTTTATTTTTACTCAACTTCCATTTTTATTCAATTTACTATTCTATTAAACTTCCTTTTTTATTTAATTTCCAAATATATCGTTAAGGTATAGTGGTTTCTTGAATGAACTTCCAATTTTAATTTTCTGCAACTTCCATTTTTATTTCTATTTAACTTCTTTTTTTATTCAAGCTTCTTTTGTATTCAACTTCCTTTTTTATTTAATTTCCAAATAGATCGTTAAGGCATAATGGTTTTCTGGATTGAACTTACATTTTTAATTTTATACAACTTTCATTTTTATTTTCTTTTCTATTAAAGTTCCGTTTTTATTTAATTTCTAAATAGATCGTTAAGGTATAGTGGTTTCTTTAATGAACTTTCATTTTTAATTTTATGGAACTTCCATTTTAATTTTTATTCAACTTCCATTTTTATTCAAGTTATTTTTCAATTCAACTTCTTTTTTTATTTAATTATCTAATAGATCGTTAAGGTATAGTGGTTTCTTTAATGAACTTCCATTTTTAATTTTATGCAACTTCCATTTTTATTTTTATTCGACTTCCATTTTTATTCAAGTCATTTTTCTATTCAACTTCCTTTTTTATTTAATATCCAAATAGATCGTTAAGGTATAGTGGTTTCTTGAATGAACTTCCATTTTTAATTTTCTGCAACTTCCATTTTTATTTTTTTTCAGCATCTGTAACGCCCTCAAAATAATAACAATAAACCCATCAGATAAGACATGAATTTACATTTAAACTAACCGCATTCCTTTCATTCATTAGAATTCCAAGACATAAGTATTACATGTTAACCTCATAACAAAATGCCCTACGGGCTTACAGCTTTCCAAGTTAACACTTGGTTACAACAAAGAGTTCTAACTCGTTTACACATTAAGCCCTTGGCTTGAAATTACATGTAATACATCCAAAGTAAAAATGACAAAACTATGCCCGCCACTAGCCTCCCAGCTATGTCCTTGGAGGTGGCATGCTTCCTGTACCTGAAAATGATATTCCCATATAGGGTGAGCCACAGCCCAGTAGAAATACACTAAACCAACCATGGACAATGACTAAAACATTAGCAATTGATAGTTGGTCAACACTGATACAATCACATAAATTCCATATTTATGTCAACGACTTACAAGTCCCATTTACTTTTCATTTTCCCTTTTTCAACAGATAAGCATGCTAGCTCTATCATCATTTTCACAGATATGAATAAAAACTATATCTCACATTCAGATAAGCATAAAAGCTATATCCACATTCTCAACAGATATGTATATCAACAATATCCACAGATAAGCATACAAGCTGTATCCACACTTCACAACAGATATGTATATCAACAATATCCACAGATAAGCATACAAGCTGTATCCACACTTCACTTCACAAAGATAAGCATATGAGCTCTATCTTCACTTCTCTAGACAAGCATATGAGCTCTGTCTACGGAGTACATCCCCTATCTCCTCCAAATACCTATCCGGTTTAGAGGTCCATCCCCTATCTTCCCCTAAACCGCGGAGTACATCCCCTATCTCCTCCTCTACACATAACGCATATAAACACATTGGTTCTATACACAATCACACAATACAAACAATTAATGTATTCTAGCAACTGTCAATTTCCATAACACATTCCATTGATTAGTTTCAGTTTGCCTAATCAACATACATTGTCTACAACAATCACGACTATCCTCCACCGATAGCCCAAAGCAGTTATTTCTAAAACAGAAAATAAATGCACAAATGGATATTCAATCAACATTTCATTTACTCATTTCTCATCAATTAATTATCCCAATTAATTAAACAATGTAATTAGGCCATTTTCCATAATTACCATTTCAACCCTTAGGTCCCATTTTCATCAATGATTCAACAATCATTCCATTTTCTTCATGCCAAACATGCATCTAGGTTTCTTATGAATGAAACCCCAACCTTTGTAAAATTACACAAAAGCCCCTAACTTTCACAAAATTACCCAACCAAGCCCAACATCTCAAAATACCAAAATTTACAGACAAAACCCATAGAGAGGAGTAGGTTATCCCTACCTCAAATTCGGAGTCCCAAAGGAGAAAACGACAAAACCCAACGTGCTCCAAAACCCGAGATTTTCAGATTAAAATGAAGCCCTCGACGATCAACAACTTTTTTGTAAAGGCCAAAGGTGAGTAAATCACTCCTACTAGATCAAAACCTAGAGAGAAGGTAGAGTCTAGAGTGAGAGGCTCAACAATGGTGATTTTGGAAAAGTAAGAGAGAGGAGATAAAGTGAAAAAGTGATTTGAAGAGTCACAAATTCGGGACTTTAACCCAGGTCTCCGCTCGAGCGTAAAACACCCCGCTCGAGCGTACACTCACAGACTTCCGCTCGAGCGGCCAACCTCCCGCTCGAGCGCAGAATGCACTCGCTCAGCACTTTTGCAGAACCAGGCCTCCGCTCGAGCTCCCAATCCCTACGCTCGAGCTCACAACACTGCACAACAAGATACTGGATGGACGTAATCTACGCTCGAGCGCCAACACCTCCGCTCGAGCGTACAGGCCAAAAATCTGGGCAACTAGTTTTGGTTTCTAAACTCAACCAACCTGTAACAAACCCGCTCAACACATCCTATAACTCAAATACAACGTAAGAAAGGATGTAAACAAGATAATAAACAACTACCAACATCCACGGACACATGTCCGGATCACTATACAACAAGGGTAAACCCGGGATCGCTATAGCATCCATTTTTATTCAAGTTATTTTTCTATTCAGCTTCCTTTTTTATTTAATTTCCAAATAGATCGTAAAGGTATAGTGGTTTCTTGAATGAACATCCATTTTTAATTTTCTACAACCTCCATTTTTATTTTTATTCAACTTCCATTTTTATTCAATTTACTTTTCTATTAAACTTCCATTTTTATTTAGTTTCCAAATAGATCGTTAAGGTATTGTGGTTTCTCTAATGAACTTCCATTTTTAATTTATGAAACTTCCATTTTTATTTTTCTTCTGCTTCCATTTTTATTCAAGTTATTTTTTTGTACAACTTCCTTTTTTGTTTAATTTCCAAATAGATGGTTGAGGTATAGTGGTTTCTTGAATTAACTTCCACTTTTAATTTTCTGCAACTTCCATTTTTATTTTTATTTAACTTCCTTTTTTATTCAAGTTTCTTTTCTACTCAACTTCCTTTTTATTTAATTTCCAAATAGATCGTCAAGGTATAGTGGTTTCTGGATTCAACTTCCATTTTTATTTTTATTCAACTTCCATTTTTATTCAATTTACTTTTTTATTAAACTTCATTTTTTATTTAATTTCCAAATATAACGTTAAGGTATAGTGGTTTCTTGAATGAACTTCCAATTTTAATTTTCTGCAACTTCCATTTTTTTTTCAGTTTAACTTCTTTTGTTATTCAAGCTTCTTTTGTATTCAACTTCCGTTTTTATTTAATTTCCAAATAGATCGTTAAGATATAATGGTTTCTAGATTGAACTTACATTTTTAATTTTATACAACTTTCATTTTTATTTTTATTCAACTTCCATTTTTATTCAATTCTCTTTTCTATTAAAGTTCCGTTTTTATTTAATTTCTAAATAGATCGTTAAGGTATAGTGGTTTCTTTAATGAACTTCCATTTTTAATTTTATGGAACTTCCATTTTTATTCAAGTTATGTTTCAATTCAACTTCCTTTTTCATTTAATTTGCTAATAGATCGTTAAGGTATAGTGGTTTCTTGAATGAACTTCCATTTTTAATTTTATGCAACTTCCATTTTTATTTTTATTCGACTTCCATTTTTCTTGAAGTCATTTTTCTATTCAACTTCCTTTTTTATTTAATATCCAAATAGATCGTTAAGGTATAGTGGTTTCTTGAATGAACTTCCATTTTTAATTTTCTGCAACTTCCATTTTTATTTTTTTTTAGCATCCATTTTTATTCAAGTTATTTTTCTATTCAACTTCCTTTTTTATTTAATTTCCAAATAGATCGTTAAGGTATAGTGGTTTCTTGAATGAACTTCCATTTTTAATTTTCTAAAACTTCCATTTTTATTTTTATTGAACTTCCATTTTTTATTCAATTTACTTTTCTATTAAACTTCCTTTTTTATTTAATTTCCAAATAGATCGTTAAGGTATTGTGGTTTCTTTAATGAACTTCCATTTTTAATTTTATGAAACTACCATTTTTATTTTTATTCTGCTTCCATTTTTATTCAAGTTATTTTTCCATACAACTTCCTTTTTTATTTAATTTCCAAATAGATGGTTGAGGTATAGTGGTTTCTTGAATTGACTTCCATTTTTAATTTTCTGCAACTTCCATTTTTATTTTTATTTAACTTTCTTTTTTATTCAAGTTTCTTTTCTACTAAACTTCCTTTTTATTTAATTTCCAAATAGATCGTCAAGGTATAGTGGTTTCTGGATTCAACTTCCATTTTTATTTTTATTCAACTTCCATTTTTATTAAATTTACTTTTCGATTAAACTTCCTTTTTTATTTAATTTCAAAATATATCGTTAAGGTATAGTGGTTTCTTGAATGAACTTCCAATTTTAATTTTCTGCAACTTCCATTTTTATTTCTATTCAACTTCTTTTTTTATTCATGCTTCTTTTGTATTCAACTTCCTATATCGTTAAGGTATAATGGTTTCTGGATTGAACTTGCATTTTTAATTTTATACAACTTTCCCTTTTATTATTATTCAACTTCCACTTTTATTGAATTTTCTTTTCCATTAAAGCTCCGTTTTTATTTAATTTCTTAATAGATCGTTAAGGTATAGTGGTTTCTTTAATGAACTTCCATTTTTAATTTTATGCAACTTCCATTTTTGTTCAAGTTATTTTTCTATTCAACTTCCGTTTTTATTTAATTTGCTAATAGATCGTTAAGGTATAGTGGTTTCTTGAATGAACTTTCATTTTTAATTTTTTGTACCTTCCATTTATATTTTTATTCCACTCCCATTTTTTTTCAATTTACGTTTCTATTAAACTTTCTTTTTTATGGAATTTCCATATAGATCGTTAAGGTATAGTGGTATCTTGAATGAACTTCCATTTTTAATTTTATGCAACTTCCATTTTTATTTTTATTCGACTTCCATTTTTATTCTAGTCATTTTTCTATTCAACTTCCTTTTTTATTTCATATCCAAACAGATCGTTAAGGTATAGTGGTTTCTTGAATGAACTTCCATTTTTAAATTTCTGCAGCTTCCATTTTTATTTTTATTCAGCTTCCATTTTTATTCAAGTTATTTTTCTATTCAACTTCCTTTTTTATTTAATTTCCAGATAGATCGTTAAGGTATAGTGGTATCTTTAATGAATTTCTATTTTTAATTTTTTGCAACTTCCATTTTTATTTTTATTCGACTTCTATTTTTATTCAAGTCATTTTTCAACTCAACTTCCTTAAGGTATAGTGGTTTCTTGAATGAACTTTCATTTTTAATTTTCTGCAACTTCCATTTATATTTTTATTCAACTCCCATTTTTTTTCAATTTACGTTTATGGAATTTCCATATAGATCGTTAAGGTATAGTGGTTTCTTGAACGAACTTCCATTTTTAATTTTATGCAACTTCCATTTTTATTTTTATTCGACTGCCATTTTTATTCAAGTTATTTTTCTATTCAACTTCCTTTTCTATTTAATTTCCAAATAGATCGTTAAGGTATAGTGGTTTCTTGAATGAACTTCCATTTTTAATTCTCTGCAACTTCCATTTTTATTTTTATTCAACTTCCATTTTTATTCAATTTACTTTTCCATTAAACTTCCTTTTTTATTTAATTTCCAAATAGATCGTTAAGGTATTGTGGTTTCTTTAATGAACTTCAATTTTTAATTTTATGGAACTTCCATTTTTGTTTTTATTCAGCTTCCATTATTATTCAAGTTATTTTTCTATTCAACTTCCCTTTTTATTTAATTTCCGAATAGATGGTTGAGGTATAGTGGTTTCTTGAATTAACTTCCATTTTTAATTTTCTGCAACTTCCATTTTTATTTTTATTTAACTCCCTTTTTTATTCAAGTTTCTTTTCTACTCAACTTTCTTTTTTATTTAATTTCCAAATATATCGTCAAGGTATAGTGGTTTCTGGATTCAACTTCCATTTTTATTTTTATTCAACTTCCATTTTTATGCAATTTACTTTTCTATTAAACTTCCTTTTTTATTTAATTTCGAAATAGATCGTTAAGGTATAGTGGTTTCTTGAATGAACTTCCATTTTTAATTTTCTGCAACTTTCATTTTTATTTCTATTCAACTTCTTTTTTTAGTCAAGCTTCTTTTCTATTCCACTTCCTTTTTTATTTAATTTCCAAATAGATCATTGAGGTATAGTGGTTTCTTGAATGAACTACCATTTTCAACTTTATGGACCTTCCATTTTTATTTTTATTCAGCTTCCATTTTTATTCAAGTTATTTTTCTATTCAACTTCCTTTTTTATTTAGATTCCAAATAGATCGTTAAGGTATAGTGGTTTCTTTAATGAACTTCCATTTTCAATTTTATGCAACTTCCATTTTTATTTTTATTCAACTTCTATTTTTATTCAATTTACTTTTCTAATATACTTCCTTTTTTTTTTAATTTCGAAAAATATCGTTAAGGTATAATGGTTTCTTGAATGAACTTCCAATTTTAATTTTCTGCAACTTCCATTTTTATTTCTATTCAACTTCTTTTTTGATTCAAGCTTCTTTTCTATTCAACTTCCTTTTTTATTTAATTTCCAAATAGATCGTTAAGGTATAATGGTTTATGGATTGAACTTACATTTTTAATTTTATACAACTTTCATTTTTATTTTTATTCAACTTCCATTTTTATTCAATTTTCTTTTATATTGAAGTTCCTTTTTTATTTAATTTCCAAATAAATCGTTAAGGTATAGTGGTCTCTTTAATGAACTTCCATTTTTAATTTTATGCAACTTCTATTTTTATTTTTATTCAACTTCCGTTTTTATTCAAGTTATTTTTCTATTCAACTTCCTTTTTTATTTAATTTGCTAATAGATCGTTAAGGTATAGTGGTTTCTTGAATAAACTTCCATTTTTAATTTTCTGCAACTTCCATTTTTATTTTTATTCAACTTCCACTTTATCAATTTACTTTTCTATTAAACTTTCTTCTTTATTGAATTTCCAAATAGATCGTAAAGGTATAGTGGTCTCTTGAGTGAACTTCCATTTTTAATTTTATGCAACTCCCATTTTTATTTTTATTCGACTTCCATTTTTATTCAAGTCATTTTTCTATTCAACTTCCTTTTTTATTTAATTTCCAAATAGATCGTTAAGGTGTAGTGGTTTCTTGAATAAACTTCCATTTTTAATTTTCTGCAGCTTCCACTTTTATTTTTATTTAACTTCCTTTTTCAATCAAGTTTTTTTTCTACTCAACTTCCTTTTTTATTTACTATCCAAATAGAT
This sequence comes from Camellia sinensis, assembly GCF_055761805.1. Lineage (NCBI taxonomy): Eukaryota > Viridiplantae > Streptophyta > Magnoliopsida > Ericales > Theaceae > Camellia > Camellia sinensis. The sequence continues at coordinate 5,313,301 of NC_138962.1, read as the reverse complement.
CGTTAAGGTATACTGGTTTCTGGATTGAACTTCCATTTTTAATTTTCTGCAACTTCCATTTTTATTTTTATTCAACTTCCATTTTTATTCAATTTACTTTCCTATTAAACTTCCTTTTGTATTTAATTTCCAAATAGATCGTTAAGGTGTAGTGATTTTTTGAATGAACTTCCATTTTTAATTTTCTGCAACTTCCATTTCTATTTTTATTTAACTTCCTTTTTTATTCAAGTTTCTTTCCTATTCAACTTTCTTTTTTATTTAATTTTCAAACAGATCGTTAAGGTATAGTGTTTTCTTGAATGAACTTCCATTTTTAATTTTATGGAACTTGCATTTTTATTTTTATTCAGCTTCCATTTTTATTCAAGTTTCTTTTCTATTCAACTTCCTTTTTTATTTAATTTCCAAATAGATCGTTAAGGTATACTGGTTTCTGGATTGAACATCCATTTTTAATTTTGTGCAACTTTCACTTTTATTTTTATACCACTTCCATTTTTATTCAATTTACTTTTCTATTAAACTTCCTTTTCTGTTTAATTTCCAAATAGATGCTTAAGGTATAGTGGTTTCTTGAATTAACTTCCATTTTTAATTTTCTGCAACTTCCATTTTTATTTTTATTTAACTTCCTTTTTTATTCAAGTTTCTTTTCTACTCAACTTCCTTTTTTATTTAATTTCCAAATAGATCGTCAAGGTATAATGGTTTCTGGATTGAACTTCCATTTTTATTTTTATTCAACATCCAATTTTATTCAATTTATTTTTCTATTAAACTTCCTTTTTTATTTAATTTCTAAATATATCGTTAAGGTATAGTGGTTTCTTGAATGAACTTCCAATTTTAATTTTCTGCAACTTCCATTTTTATTTCTATTCAACTTCTTTTTTTATTCAAGCTTCTTTTCTATTCAACTTCCTTTTTTATTTACTTTCCAAAAAGATCGTTAAGGAATAATGGTTTCTGGGTTGAACTTACATTTTTAATTTTATACAACTTTCATTTTTGTTTTTACTCAACTTCCATATTTATTCAATTTTCTTTTCTATTAAAGTTACTTTTTTTATTTAGTTTTCAAATAGATCGTTAAGGTATAGTCTTTTTTTTATTGAACTTCCATTTTTAATTTTATGCAACTTCCATTCTTATTTTTATTCAACTTCCGTTTTTATTGAAGTTATTTTTCTGTTCAACTTCCTTTTTTATTTAATTTGCTAATAGATCGTTAAGGTATAGTGGTTTCTTGAATGAACTTCCATTTTTAATTTTCTGCAACTTCCATTTTTATTTTTATTCAACTTCCATTTTTATTCAATTTACTTTTCTATTAAACTTACTTTTTTTATTGAATTTCCAAATAGATCGTTAAGGTATAGTGGTTTCTTGAATGAACTTCCATTTTTAATTTTATGCAACTTCCATTTTTATTTTTATTCGACTTCCATTTTTATTCAAGTCATTTTTCTATTCAACTTCCTTTTTTATTTAATTTCCAAATAGATCGTTAAGGTATAGTAGTTTCTCGAATGAACTTCCATTTGTAATTTTCTGCAACTTCCATTTTTATTCAATTTACTTTTCTATTAAACTTCCTTTTTTATTGAATTTCCAAATAGATCTTTAAGGTATAGTGGTATCTTGAATGAACTTCTATTTTTAATTTTCTGCAACTTTCATTTTTATTTTTATTCGACTTCCATTTTTATTCAAGTCATTTTTCTACTCAACTTCATTTTTTATTTCATTTCCAAATAGATCGTTAAGGTATAGTGGTTTCCTGAATGAACTTCCATTTTGAATTTTCTGCGACTTCCATTTTTATTTTTATTCGACAGCCATTTTTATTCATGTTATTTTTCTATTCAGCTTCCTTTTCTACTTAATTTCCAAATGGATCGTTAAGGTATAGTGGTTTCTTGAATGAATTTTCATTTTTAATTCTCTGCAACTTCCATTTTTATTTTTATTCAACTTCCATTTTTATTCAATTTACTTTTCTATTAATCTTCCTTTTTTATTTAATTTCCAAATAGATCGTTATGGTATTGTGGTTTCTTTAATGAACTTCCATTTTTAATTTTATGGAACTTCCATTTTTATTTTTATTCAGTTTCCATTTTTATTCAAGTTATTTTTCTATTCAACTTCCTTTTTTATTTAATTTCCAAATAGATGGTTGAGGTATAGTGTTTCTTGAATTAACTTCCATTTTTAATTTTCTGCAACTTCCATTTTTATTTTTATTTCCTTTTTTATTCAAGTTTCTTTTCTACTCAACTTCCTTTTTTATTTAATTTCCAAATAGAGCGTCAAGGTATAGTGGTTTCTGGATACAACTTCGATTTTTATTTTTATTCAACTTCCATTTTTATTCAATTTACTTTTCTATTAAACTTCATTTTTTATTTAATTTCCAAATATATCGTTATGGTATAGTGGTTTCTTGAATGAACTTCCAATTTTAATTTTCTGCAACTTCCATTTTTATTTCTATTCAACTTCTTTTTTTATTCAAGCTTCTTTTGTATTCAACTTCCTTTTTTATTAAATTTCCAAATAGATCGTTAAGGTATAATGGTTTCTGGATTGAACTTACATTTTTAATTTTATACAACTTTCATTTTTATTTTTATTCAACTTCTATTTTTATTCAATTTTCTTTTCTATTAAAGTTCCGTTGTTATTTAATTTCTAAATAGATCGGTAAGGTATAGTGGTTTCTTTAATGAACTTCCATTTTTAATTTTATGCAACTTCCATTTTTATTTTTATTCAACTTCCATTTTTATTCAAGTTATTTTTCTATTCAACTTCCTTTTTTATTTAATTTGCTAATAGATTGTTAAGGTATATTGGTTTCTTGAATAAACTTCCATTTTTAAATTTCTGCAACTTTCATTTTTATTTTTATTCAACCACCATTTTTATTCAATTTACTTTTCTATTAAACTTCTTTTTTTATTTAATTTCCAAATAGATCGTTAAGGTATAGTGGTTTCTTGAATGAACTTCCATTTTTAAATTTCTGCAACTTCCATTTTTATTTTTATTCAACATCCATTTTTATTCAATTTACTTTTCCATTAAACTTCCTTTTTTATTTAATTTCCAAATAGATCGTTAAGGTTTTGTGGTTTATTCAATGAACTTCCATTTTTAATTTTATTGAACTTCCATTTTTATTTTTTTTCAGCTTCCATTTTTATTCAAGTTATTTTCCTATTCAACTTCCTTTTTTATTTAATTTCCAAATAGAGAGTTGAGGTATAGTGGTTTCTTGAATTAACTTCCATTTTTAATTTTCTGCAACTTCCATTTTTATTTTTATTTAACTTCCTTTTTTATTCAAGTTTCTTTTCTACTCAACTTCCTTTTTTATTTAATTTCCAAATAGATCGTCAAGGTATAGTGGTTTCTGGATTCAACTTCCATTTTTATTTTTACTCAACTTCCATTTTTATTCAATTTACTTTTCTATTAAACTTCCTTTTTTATTTAATTTCCAAATATATCGTTAAGGTATAGTGGTTTCTTGAATGAACTTCCAATTTTAATTTTCTGCAACTTCCATTTTTATTTCTATTTAATTTCTTTTTTTATTCAAGCTTCTTTTGTATTCAACTTCCTTTTTTATTTAATTTCCAAATAGATCGTTAAGGTATAATGGTTTCTGGATTGAACTTACATTTTTAATTTTATACAACTTTCATTTTTATTAAATTTTCTTTTCTTTTAACGTTCCGTTTTTATTTAATTTCTAAATAGATCGTTAAGGTATAGTGGTTTCTTTCATGAACTTCCATTTTTAATTTTATGGAACTTCCATTTTTATTTTTATTCAACTTCCATTTTTATTCAAGTTATTTTTCAATTCAACTTCCTTTTTTATTTAATTATCTAATAGATCGTTAGGGTATAGTGGTTTCTTGAATGAACTTCCATTTTTAATTTTATGCAACTTCCATTTTTATTTTTATTCGACTTCCATTTTTATTTAAGTCATTTTTCTATTCAACTTCCTTTTTTATTTAATATCCAAATAGATCGTTAAGGTATAGTGGTTTCTTGAATGAACTTCCATTTTTAATTTTCTGCAACTTACATTTTTATTTTTTTTCAGCATCCATTTTTATTCAAGTTATTTTTCTATTCAACTTCCTTTTTTATTTAATTTCCAAATAGATCGTAAAGGTATAGTGGTTTCTTGAATGAACATCCATTTTTAATTTTCTACAACTTCCATTTTTATTTTTATTCAACTTCCATTTTTATTCAATTTACTTTTCTGTTAAACTTCCTTTTTTTATTGAATTTCCAAATAGATCGTTAAGGTATTGTGGTTTCTCTAATGAACTTCCATTTTTAATTTTATGAAACTTCCATTTTTATTTTTATTCTGCTTCCATTTTTATTCAAGTTATTTTTCTATACAACTTCCCTTTTTATTTAATTTCCAAATAGATGGTTGAGGTATAGTGGTTTCTTGAATTAACTTCCACTTTTAATTTTCTGCAAATTCCATTTTTATTTTTATTTAACTTCCTTTTTTATTCAAGTTTCTTTTCTACTCAACTTCCTTTTTATTTAATTTCCAAATAGATCGTCAAGGTATAGTGGTTTCTGGATTCAACTTCCATTTTTATTTTTATTCAACTTCCATTTTTTTTCAATTTACTTTTCTATTAAACTTCCTTTTTTATTTAATTTCCAAATATATCGTTAAGGTATAGTGGTTTCTTGAATGAACTTCCAATTTTAATTTTCTGCAACTTCCATTTTTTTTTCTATTTAACTTCTTTTGTTATTCAAGCTTCTTTTGTATTCAACTTCCTTTTTTATTTAATTTCCAAATAGATCGTTAAGGTATAATGGTTTCTGGATTGAACTTACATTTTTAATTTTATACAACTTTCATTTTTATTTTTATTCAACTTCCATTTTTATTCAATTTTCTTTTCTATTAAAGTTCCGTTTTTATTTAATTACTAAATAGATCGTTAAGGTATAGTGGTTTCTTTAATGAACATCCATTTTTAATTTTATGGAACTTCCATTTTTATTTTTATTCAACTTCCATTTTTATTCAAGTTATTTTTCAATTCAACTTCCTTTTTTATTTAATTTGCTAATAGATCGTTAAGGTATAGTGGTTTCTTGAATGAACTTCCATTTTTAATTTTATGCAACTTCCATTTTTATTTTTATTCGACTTCCATTTTTATTGAAGTCATTTTTCTATTCAACTTCCTTTTTTATTTAATATGCAAATAGATCGTTAAGGTATAGTGGTTTCTTGAATGAAGTTCCATTTTTAATTTTCCGCAACTTCCATTTTTATTTTTTTTCAGCATCCATTTTTATTCAAGTTATTTTTCTATTCAACTTCCTTTTTTATTTAATTTCCAAATAGATCGTTAAGGTATAGTGGTTTCTTGAATGGGCTTCCATTTTTAATTTTCTACAACTTCCATTTTTATTTTTATTCAACTTCCATTTTTATTCAATTTACTTTTCTATTAAACATCCTTTTTTATTTAATTTCTAAATAGATCGTTAAGGTATTGTGGTTTCTTTAATGAACTTCCATTTTTAATTTTATGAAACTACCATTTTTATTTTTATTCTGCTTCCATTTTTATTCAAGTTATTTTTCCATACAACTTCCTTTTTTATTTAATTTCCAAATAGATGGTTGAGGTGTAGTGGTTTCTTGAATTAACTTCCATTTTTAATTTTCTGCAACTTCTATTTTTATTTTTATTTAACTTCCTTTTTTATTCAAGTTTCTTTTCTACTCAACTTCCTTTTTATTTAATTTCCAAATAGATCGTCAAGGTATAGTGGTTTCTGGATTCAACTTCCATTTTTATTTTTATTCAACTTCCATTTTTATTAAATTTACTTTTCTATTAAACTTCCTTTTTTATTTAATTTCCAAATATATCGTTAAGGTATAGTGGTTTCTTGAATGAACTTCCAATTTTAATTTTTTGCAACTTCTTTTTTTATTCATGCTTCTTTTGTATTCAACTTCCTATATCGTTAAGGTATAATGGTTTTTGGATTGAACTTGCGTTTTTAATTTTATACAACTTTCATTTTTATTTTTATTCAACTTCCATTTTTATTCAATTTTCTTTTCCATTAAAGTTCCGTTTTTATTTAATTTCTTAATAGATCGTTAAGGTATAGTGGTTTTTTTCATGAACTTCCATTTTTAATTTTATGCAACTTCCATTTTTATTTTTATTCAACTTCCATTTTTATTCAAGTTATTTTTCTATTCAACTTCCGTTTTTATTTAATTTGCTAATAGATCGTTAAGGTATAGTGGTTTCTTGAATGAACTTTCATTTTTAACTTTCTGCAACTTCCATTTATATTTTTATTCAACTCCCATTTTTTGTCAATTTACGTTTCTATCAAACTTTCTTTTTTATGGAATTTCCAAATTGATCGTTAAGGTATAGTGGTATCTTGAATGAACTTCCATTTTTAATTTTATGCAATTTCCATTTTTATTTTATTCGACTTCCATTTTTATTCTAGTCATTTTTCTATTCAACTTCCTTTTTTATTTCATATCCAAACAGATCGTTAAGGTATAGTGGTTTCTTGAATGAACTTCCATTTTTAAATTTCTGCAGCTTCCATTTTTATTCAAGTTATTTTTCTATTCAACTTCCTTTTTTATTTAATTTCCAAATAGATCGTTAAGGTATAGTGGTTTCTTGAATGAACTTCCATTTTTAATTTTCTGCAACGTCCATTTTTATTTTTATTCAACTTCCATTTTTATTCAATTTACTTTCCTATGAAACTTCCTTTTTTATTTAATTTCGAAATAGAACGTTATGGTATAGTGGTATCTTGAATGAACTTCCATTTTTAATTTTATGCCACTTCCATTTTTATTTTTATTCGACTTCCATTTTTATTTAATTCATTTTTCTATTCAACTTTCTTTTTTATTTTATTTCCAAATAGATCGTTAAGGTATAGTGGTTTCTTGAAAAAACTTCCATTTTTAATTTTCAGCAACTTCTATTTTTATTTTTTTTTAACTTCGTTTTTCAATCAAGTTTCTTTTCACTCAACTACCTTTTTCATTTAATTTCCAAATAGATCGTTAAGGTATACTGGTTTCTGGATTTAACTTCCATTTTTAATTTTCTGCAACTTCCATTTTTATTTTTATTCAACTTCCATTTTTATTCAATTTACTTTTCTATTAAACTTCCTTTTTTATTTAATTTCCAAATAGATCGTTAAGGTATATTGGTTTCTTGAATGAACTTCCATTTCTAATTTTCTGTAACTACCATTTTTATTTTTCTTTAACTTCCTTTTTCAATCAGTTTCTTTTCTACTCAACTTCCTTTTTTGTTTAATTTCCAAGTAGATCGTTAAGGTATAGTGGTTTCTTGAATGAATTTTCATTTTTAATTTTCGGCAACTTCCATTTTTTTTTTTAAGTAACTTCCATTTATTCAAGTTTCTTTTCTATTCAACTTCCTTTCTTATTTAATTTCCAAAAGGATCGTTAAGGTATACTGGTTTCTGGATTGAATTTCCATTTTTAATTTTTTGCAACTTTCACTTTTATTTTTATTCAACTTCCATTTTTATTCAATTCACTTTTCTATTAAACTTCCTTTTTTATTTAATTTCCAAATAGATCGTAAAGGTATAGTGGTTTCTTGAATGAATTTCCATTTTTAATTTGCTGCAACTTCCATTTTTATTTTAATTTAAATTCTTTTTTCATTCAAGTTTCTTTTCTACTCAACTTCTTTTTTTATATATTTTCCAAATAGATCGTTAAGGTATTGTGGTTTCTTTAATGAACTTCCATTTTTAATTTTATGAAACTACCATTTTTATTTTTATTCTGCTTCCATTTTTATTCAAGTTATTTTTCCATACAACTTCTTTTTTTATTTAATTTCCAAATAGATGGTTGAGGTATAGTGGTTTCTTGAATTAACTTCCATTTTTAATTTTAAGCAACTTTCATTTTTATTTTTACTCAATTTCCATTTTTATTCAATTTACTTTTCTATTAAACTTCCTTTTTTATTTAATTTCCAAATAGATCGTTAAGGTATAGTGGTTTCTTGAATGAACTTCCATTTTTAATTTTCTGCAACTTCCATTTTTATTTCTATTCAACTTCTTCTTTTTATTCAAGCTTCTTTTCTATTCAACTTCCTTTTTTATTTAATTTTCAAATAGATCGTTGAGGTATAGTGGTTTCTGTAATGAACTTCCATTTTTAATTTTATGGAACTTCCATTTTTATTTTTATTCAGCTTCTATTTTTATTCAAGTTATTTTTCTATTCAACTTCCTTTTTTATTTAATTTCCAAATAAATCGTTAAGGTATTGTGGTATCTGAAATGAACTTCCATTTTTAATTTTAGGCAACTTTCATTTTTATTTTTATTTGACTTCCATTTTTATTCAATTTACTTTTCTATTCAACTTCCTTTTTTATTTAATTTCCAAATTGAACGTTAAGGTATATTGGTTTCTAGAATGAACTTCCATTTTTAATTTTCTTAAACTTCCATTTTTATTCAGGTTATTTTTCTGTTGAACTTCCTTTTTTTTTTTAATTTCCAAATAGATCGTTAAGGTATAGTGGTTTCTTGAATGAACTTCCAATTTTAATTTTCTGTAACTTCCATTTTTATTTCTATTCAACTTTTTTTTTTATTCAAGTTTCTTTTCTATTCAACTGTCTTTCTTATTTAATTTCCAAAAAGAACGTTATGGTATACTGGTTTCTGGATTGACTTCCACTTTTAATTTTATGCAACTTTCACTTTTATTTTTATTCAACTTCCATTTTTATTCAATTTACTTTTCTATTAGACTTCCTTTTTTATTTAATTTCCAAATAGATCATTATGGTGTAGTGTTTTTTTAATGACGTTCCATTTTTAATTTTATGGAACTTCCATTTTTATTTTTATTCAGCTTCCATTTTATTTAAGTTATTTTTTTATTCAACTTCCTTTTTTATTTAATTTCCAAATAGATGGTTAAGGTATAGTGGTTTCTCGAATTAACTTCCATTTTTAATTTTCTGCAACTTCCATTTTTATTTTTATTCAATTTACTTTTCTATTAAACTTCCTTTCTTATTTAATTTTCTAATATATCGTTAAGGTATAGTGGTTTCTTGAATGAATTTCCATTTTTAAATTTCTGCAACTTCCATTTTTATTTCTATTCAACTTCTTTTTTTATTCAAGCTTGTTTTCTATTCAACTTCCATTTTTATTTACTTTCCAAATAGATCGTTAAGGTATAATGGTTTCTGGATTGAACTTACATTTTTAATTTTATACAACTTTCATTTTTATTTTTATTCAAATTCCATTTTTATTCAATTTTCTTTTATATTAAAGTTCCTTTTTTATTTAATTTCCAAATAGATCGTTAAGGTATAGTGGTTTCTTTAATGAACTTCCATTTTTAATTTTCTGCAACTTCCTTTTTTATTTTAATTCAACTTCTATTTTTATTCAATTCACTTTTCTATTAAACTTCCTTTTTTATTTAATTGCCAAATAGATCGTTAAGGTATAGTGGTTTCTTGAATGAATTTCCATTTTTAATTTGCTACAACTTCCATTTTTATTTTAATTTAAATTCCTTTTTCATTCAAGTTTATTTTCTACTCAACTTCCTTTTTTATATATTTTCCAAATAGATCGTTAAGGTATAGTGGTTTCTGGATTGAACTTCCATTTTTAATTTTATGCAACTTTCATTTTTATTTTTATTCAATTTCCATTTTTATTCAATTTACTTTTCTATTAAACTTCCTTTTTTATTTAATTTCGAAATAGATCGTTAAGGTATAGTGGTTTCTTGAATGAACTTCCATTTTTAATTTTCTGCAACTTCCATTTTTATTTCTATTCAACTTCTTTTTTTTATTCAAGCTTCTTTTCTATTCAACTTCCTTTTTTATTTAATTTCCAAATAGATCGTTGAGGTATAGTGGTTTCTTTAATGAACTTCCATTTTTAATTTTATGGAACTTCCATTTTTATTTTTATTCAGCTTCCATTTTTATTCAAGTTATTTTTCTATTCAACTTCCTTTTTTATTTAATTTCCAAATAGATCGTTAAGGTATTGTGGTATCTGAAATGAACTTCCATTTTTAATTTTAGGCAACTTTCATTTTTATTTTTATTTGACTTCCATTTTTATTCAATTTACTTTTCTATTCAACTTCCTTTTTTATTTAATTTCCAAATAGATCGTTAAGGTATATTGGTTTCTAGAATGAACTTCCAATTTTAATTTTCTTCAACTTCCATTTTTATTTTTATTCGACTTCCATTTTTATTCAGGTTATTTTTCTTTTCAACTTCCTTTTTTATTTAATTTCCAAATAGATCGTTAAGGTATAGTGGTTTCTTGAATGAACTTCCATTTTTAATTTTCTGCAAGTTTCATTTTTATTTCTATTCAACTTTTTTTTTATTCAAGTTTCTATTCTATTCAACTATCGTTCTTATTTAATTTCCAAAAAGATTGTTATGGTATACTGGTTTCTAGATTGAACTTCCATTTTTAATTTTATGCAACTTTTACTTTTATTTTTATTCAACTTCCATTTTTATTCAATTTACTTTTCTAATAGACTTCCTTTTTTATTTAATTTCCAAATAGATCATTAAGGTATAGTGGTTTTTTTAATGAAGTTCCATTTTTATTTTTATTCAGCTTCCATTTTTATTCATGTTATTTTTCTATTCAACTTCCTTTTTTATTTAATTTCCAAATATATCGTTAATTATAGTGGTTTCTTGAATGAACTTCCAATTTTAATTTTTTGCAACTTCTATTTTTATTTTTATTTAACTTCCTTTTTCAATCAAGTTTCTTTTCCGCTCAACTTCCTTTTTTATTTTACTTCCAAATAGATCGTTATGGTATACTGGTTTCTAGATTGAACTTCCATTTTTAATTTTCTTCAACTTCTATTTTTATTCAATTTACTTTTCTATTAAACTTCCATTTTTATTTAATTTCCAAATAGATCGTTAAGGTATTGTGGTTTCTTTAATGAACTTCCATTTTTAATTTTATGGAACTTCCATTTTTGTTTTTATTCTGCTTCCATTTTTATTCAAGTTATTTTTCTATTCAACTTCCTTTTTTATTTAATTTCCAAATAGATGGTTGAGGTATAGTGGTTTCTTGAATTTAATGCCATTTTTAATTTTCTGCAACTTCCATTTTTATTTTTATTTAACTTCTTTTTTTATTCAAATTTCTTTTCTGCTCAACTTCCTTTTTATTTAATTTCCAAAAAGATCGTCAAGGTATAGTGGTTTCTGGATTGAACTTCCATTTTTATTTTTGTTCAATTTACTTTTCTATTAAACTTCCTTTTTTATTTAATTTCCAAATATATCGTTAAGGTATAGTGGTTTCTTGAATGAACTTCCAATTTTAATTTTTTGCAACTTCCATTTTTATTTCTATTCAACTTTTTTTATTCAAGCTTCTTTTGTATTCAACTTCCTTTTTTATTTAATTTCAAAATAGATCGTTAAGGTATAATGGTTTCTGGATTGAACTTACATTTTTAATTTTATACCACTTTCATTTTTATTTTTATTCAACTTCCATTTCTATTCAATTTTCTTTTATATTAAAGTTCCTTTTTTATTTAATTTCCAAATAGAATGTTAAGGTATAGTGGTTTCTTTCCTGAACTTCCATTTTTAATTTTTTGCAACTTCCATTCTTATTTTTATTCAACTTCCGTTTTTATTGAAGTTATTTTTCTGTTCAACTTCCTTTTTTATTTAATTTGCTAATAGATCGTTAAGGTATTGTGGTTTCTTGAATGAACATCCATTTTTAATTTTCTGCAACTTCCATTTTTATTTTTATTCAACTTCCATTTTTATTCAATTTACTTTTCTATTAAACTTTCTTTTTTATTGAATTTCCAAATAGATCGTTAAGTTATAGTGGTATCTTGAATGAACTTCCATTTTTAATTTTATGCAACTTCCATTTTTATTTTTATTCGACTTCCATTTTTATTCAAGTCATTTTTCTATTCAACTTCCTTTTTTATTTAATTTCCAAGTAGATCGTTAAGGTATAGTGGCTTCTTGAATGAACTTCCATTTTTAATTTTCAGCAACTTCCATTTTTATTTCTATTCAACTTCTTTTATTATTCAAGTTTCTTTTTCTATTCAACTTCCTTTTTTATTTAATTTCCAAATAGGTCGTTAAGGTATTGTGGTTTCTTTAATGAACTTCCATTTTTAATTTTATGGAACTTCCATTTTTATTTTTATTCAGCTTCCATTTTTATTCAAGTTATTTTTTTATTCAACTTCCTTTTTTATTTAATTTCCAAATAGATGGTTAAGGTATACTGGTTTCTCGAATTAACTTCCATTTTAAATTTTCTGCAACTTCCATTTTTATTTTTATTTAACTTCCTTTTTTATTCAATTTACTTTTCTATTAAACTTCCTTTCTTATTTAATTTTCAAATATGTCATTAAGGTATAGTGGTTTCTTGAATGAAATTTCATTTTTAATTTTCTGCAACTTCTATTTTTATTTGTATTCAACTTCTTTTTTTATTCAAGGTTCTTTTCTATAGCGGTCCCGATATTTCCTGTTGTTGTTTAACTATAATCCGGACTCGGTTCCGTAGATTCGTTGTTATCTTATCCTCATTTCTATCCCTTACTCTTTTAATTAGAATTTTGGGTTGTGTTGGGCAGGTTGGGAATAAGTGGGTCGTGTTTTAAAACTTAGAAATTTTGCCCAGGTTTTGGTCTCTCCGCTCGAGCGGCGATTTGATGCTCGAGCGGGATTTTGTTGTTGCCTCTCCGCTCGAGTGGCAGTTTGGACGCTCGAGCGTGAATTTCCTTCTCTCAGCATTTTGGTCGTCTGCAGAAAATTCTGGGAGAGTGCACCCGGCGCTCGAGCGGATCTTTGGACGCTCGAGCGTGAACCTGTGTCTGTACGCTCGAGCGGGGTGTTGTACGCTCGAGCGGACCTGCTTTTATATCAGTTCGTGAAACCACCTTTTTGATCACTTTTTGATTTCCTTTCTCTCTCTTACTTTTTCAAAACCTCCATTGGAGAGCACCTCACTCTAAAACCGAACTTCTCTCTTAGGATTGATCTACCTAGAGTGTTTTCCTCACCTTGGGCCTTTGTAAGAAGTGTGTTGATCGTCGAGGGCTTTGTTGAGACCTGAGAAATTTGGGATTTGGAGCACTTCTGAGTTTTACTCATCTTCTCCCTTGGAGCTCTGAATTTGAGGTAGGGATATCCTACTCCTCTCTATGGATTTTGTCTTTAAATTTTGGTAATTTGAGAGGTTGGGGTTGGTTTGGTAATTTTGTGAAAGTTTGGGCCTTTTGTGTTATTTTACAAAAGTTGGGGTTTTATTTGTAATAAACCTAGATGCATGTTTGGTATAGAGAAATGGAATAAATGTTGAATCATTGATGAAAATGGGACCTAAGGGTGGTAATGGTAATTATGGAAAATGACCTAATTACATTGTTTAATTAATTGAGATAATTAATTGTGGGAAATGAGGAAATGAAATGGAATTGTTGAGATTGGGAGTGCATGGGGTTAAAGGGTGTAGTTGAATTATTTATCACTCACCGAATTGAAATGTCGATTGAATATCCATTGTGCATTTATTTCCTGCTTAGAAATAATTGCTTTGGGCTACCGGTGGAGGGTAGTGTTGATTGTTGTAGACAATGCTTGATGATTAGGCAAACTAAAACTAATCAATTGGATGTGTCATAGAGCATGTCGGTTGATAGAATACATTAATTTTATGTATTGATTGATTGCATATGTGATTCTGTGTTTATATGCATTACTTGTGTATGGGAGGAGATAGGGGATGTACTCCACGGTTTAGGGGAAGATGGGGGATGTACCTCTAAACCGGTTAATGGTTTAGGGGAAGATGGGGGATGTACCTCTAAACCGGTTGTTGGAATGTTGATATAGCTCATATGCTTATCGGTTGAAGTGTTGATACAGCTCATATGCTTATCTGTTGTAGTAGTGATATAGCTCATATGCTTATCTATTGAAAAGTTTGTTTGATTTGATATAGCACTAAAATGTATATCATCATTGTTTGCGAAGTATGGGAGTAGTTTATGTGTTATTGATACAACACCATAATGTGTATCCACCTTGGATTTCGAAAGTGTTCTAGTGATGAACTATAATCTCATCAAACGTTCTGGCCAGAGTACTGAGCCTTGTTTTCAAACTCAAAGTTGAACAAAAATGAAAAGTGAATTGTAATATAGACTTGGCTGTCATGGTAACGTAGGGAGATGTAAATGGAAGTGTCAGTGTTGACCATCTATCAGTTGCTAATCTTTTAGTCATTGTTCATGGTTGGTTTAGTGTATTTCTACTGGGCTGTGGCTCACCCTATATGGGAATATCATTTTCAGGTACAGGTAGCATGCCACCTCCAAGGACGTAGCTTGGGAGGCCAGAGGCGGACTTTTTGTTGTTTTACTTTTGATGTATTACATGTAAATTCAAGCCAAGGGCTTAACGTGTTTGAGTTAGTACTCTTTTGTTGTAACCAAGTGTTAACTTGGAAAGCTGTAAGCCCATAGGGCATTTGCTTTTGTTGTTAACATGTAATACTTTTTGTAATGAAACTCTGATAAATGAAAGAATGTGAAGCTTTTGAATATCAATGCATGTCTTATTTAATGGGTTTAAAGTTATTATTTTGAGGGCGTTACAACTTGGTATCAGAGCGTACCTGGTTCGAATACTTTGGGTACGTGGGAAGTGATTAGTATCACAATGGGTTTCTCTCGCTTGTTAGAGACTTAGACGTAATGTTACGTACTTTTGTGATAACATGTTTATGTGACTATTTGGGTATGGAATGTAGTTTCTTGGATGTTGATTGGATCCTTGGGTTTCTGGGAGTCCAGTTGGAAAGGCACTTGATCAATGCTGTTTCTGATCGGAACTCTAGTAACGCCTCGGGACTATCATTATCTGGAAATGAAATTCGTAAGTGCTTACATGTTTATGTGCTTATGTGGAGTGAATTACAGTTGTCCATGTGTTAGGATGTAAGTGTTTAGCTTCGGCACATGTATGAGTGTGCTAACGTGTCTCCGTTACTTTTACTAGGATGCCTAGGCGAGGAAGTTGCGATTTCCCTCCTTCCGCTCGGGAAGAGCTGCGAAAACAATTTGTGGAATTACGCCAAGGTACTACACCTTTGGTGCGGTTCGAAAGATGGTTTGCTAATCTGTCGAGGTTTGCTCCAGAATTGGTGGAGACAGAGGACTTACGTTGTTTTGAGTTTGAGAGTAAGCTGCGTGACGACATCCGTGTAAGGATAGCGGGGTCTTGGCATAAAAGATATAGGGCACTTGTTGAGGCGGCCGCCCATGTAGAGGCTGCAGTGCTAGCAATGGGGCAGAGTGGGGAGGAAGCCATCTCGGCGACTCCTGTGACTCAGGGTGTTGGTAGGCCTTTTAAGAGGCAGAGGGTTTTAAACTCGCAACAGGGAGGACGGGCTAGAACTGCCCTTCCAGTGTCAGATTTGGGTTCGGGGGAAAGTAAGCAGAGGGGCATCATTTGTTTCAGATGCGGTCTGCTGGGCCACAGGGTTTCGGTTTGCCCACAGAAGAAAGGGGTGGGGTTAGCAGTTCAACCAGTAGTTGTACCACCAGGATCATCCAACCAGTCGGGTTTTGGACCGATTAAATGCTCAGTGGGGAGGCAGTTGTTGGGGTCTTCATCAGCCCAGATTCTGAACCAATCTCGTGCTCAGGCACCGCCTACCTGTTGGGTGTGTAATCAGCCGGGTCATATTCGACGTTCTTGTACTCAGCCGGGAGCTTCTTTAGGGGTTTTGCAACCTAACCAGGCTCAGTTTCTTTCGACTGGACAGGAACAGTATCGTTTTGGGGGACTAGCAGGCCAGATTGCGAGGGCCTCAGTAGAGTCAAGTTCCCAAGCCCCAGCTAGGGAAGTTTGTAGTTGTTCCAGGTGTGGGCAGAGGGGGCATACCAGTGGTTCTTGTCCGTGACTTGTAAGCTCGTAGGTTGCCTTATGTTCGGGGATGACCAACTTCGGCGGTCCAACAAGGGACGGTAGTAGTAGTAATACTGATGGGATGGTTTTGTTTTGACTAATCCGTTTTGTAATCAGTGGATTATTGTTTTGTGATCATTGGGTTCCGTTGTGTAACCAATGTGTTTTGGGAAGGTTGAAACATCTAAACTGTTTGTTTATCTATATATATATATACATATATGCTTTGTTTGTTAATTTCCCTAGAGTGGGTGAATTGGAGCATGTCGTAGCTCTAAAATTTTATTAATGTATAAAGTTCCTATATAAAAAAAAAAAAAAAATTTTTATGCTTGTGACTTGATTTGGGAAGGATGAGGGCTAGAGAGCCATGTTTTCAAAATTTGGAAGAACCACCGAGGGGTACGTGTCCTAGCCAAGGTAATATTGGAGCGAGAACTGTTTTACTTGCCGAGTGTGTGGAATTACATGAGTACTACCCATTTAAAGTTTTGTGCGTGGTATAGCTTTTGATCTACTGTCGGGTGAACTTGAGAGGATGTGAAGTGTACGATTAATACTAGATGTAACACGTATTTAATATGGTGTCCTACAGGGGCATGGCACATAATTTTGTCAAGGTTGGACTCGTACCTTCGTGGTAAGTAATGTTGTCAAGATTGCAGGTGTACTGATTGGCCGTTTCAAGTGAAGGGATGTCAGTCCCTATATAAGGTTGTGATTGTTGTATCGGGAGCGATGTGTTGTGAGTAGCTGGTACTATACCTCGGGCTGTAGTATAATGGATGTCTCCCTAAGTTTTCAAATTTCTTTATTTGGATTGAATGTGATAAGTTCGTACCTTAGCACTGGTCAAGTCAGAGGATATTATCAGAAGCGTTAATTGGGTATATAGCCCATGGTTAGAGTGTGACCCGTGGGTGGAGTCACAGTGGTATGGTGTTTGCGGATGAAGATGTGGGTTAATGACGAGGGAGGCGAGGACTTTTACCCCTCTGGAAAGTTAGATGAGTGAATCTTTGGAAGCCCTATCGGCGACTTGTGACGGTGTCGGGGTTTGGTTCATGATGGTTGCCTAGCGGTAGTGTGGACTAGTGGTTTAGCACGGAGGCCGGGCCTCTTGATGGTACTCTCGAGATGAGTGATAAGTAAGATATAGAGTAACGAGTGGATCCTATGAGTTATTGGAGGATTCGGTGTAGGAGTAAGAGGGCTTGCAAAATAAGGAGGTTTTGCCTAGTACGGTTGAATGTGTTAGATGGGATGGTTTCGAGAGTTGCGCGGTGTTGGCAGGACTATATGAGAATGTTCGAGGGAACGTGAGATTTGTATCTCGAGTTAGTGGGAATGGTACCTGTATGCTGGTTCGTGTGTTGGGCCTTGCTAGATAGTGAGTCCGTGGTGACCCCCCTTGGTTGTATAGGGGTAGTGTTCATATTGTGATTGGTTATCCATTGTTGGGTGTGGGTTATGAGTGGATGCTGCCAACATTCTTTGAAGGAAGAGCAATTCGTGTTCTAAAGTAATGAGTATAGCGTGGGTCAAAGTAGTCCTTCGTATTCGGGATGTTGTGATTGAGGTTGACCATGTCGGTCTTCGGTCAAGGAAGTGAGCAGGCTTGCTAGATAACCATGGCGGGGGATGGTGATTCCCTTAGACGCGATGTTGAGGCGGTTAAATTTTAGGAAATCCAGTGAGATTCCAAAATTTGTGGTTCGTGTAGAGAACTCCGTGGTTGGGGTTAGTGGTCTGAGTAGCACATCAGTGTGTGGATTACTGAGTGTAGAGTTTATTGAGTTGACTAGTCAGCTTGTCGGTATCGGGTGTTGGGGTGGCATTGGTCACCTTGAGTTTAGTCTCGTTCGTTGTAGACTACGTATGTTGATTAAGGAAAACTGAAATTAATCGAACATGTTTTGTCGTTGAGTCTGACGGTTGGAATAATACATCTAATATATGTATTGATTGATCATTGTGAATGATTGGCTTTTTATACATTATGAATGTATGGTGTTTAGTTTGATGTTGATACAGCACTATAATGTGTATCATTTGTGTATTTCTGAGCCGTGTTTATGATTATAAAGTGGTTAAGTAAAGGGAGGCGGGATAAAATTGCAAAACCATGAATTTCTTATACCTTATGTGTTGATAGTACTGTTGTTATTTCTATTAACTATCATTATAGAAATGTTATGTTCTGTGTCGGTTGTGGCATCACTGTATGAGTGATGGTTGTGGATAGTGCTGTTTTGGAAAGAAATGGAAAACAAAATTTTTCCAGTGTTTGGACCATATAAATGCGTTGTTGAAAAGTTGATTTAATTCAAGAATTTTAAAGAATTCCAGATTAATCTTTTGGCAAATAAACTGTGGATGACTCTGCGTTTTGGGTAACACCGTATTTGTGAAAAATGTTTGCAAAGCTTTTGAGTTTTCGTACGGAACATGCAAGATTTATTCCGGAACGTTAACGTTGAAAATTTAAACATCTTTGGGAAATGCCTCTTGAACAAGAAAATGTTTTCTTATTATCTACTCTAAAGATTTGCTTTGGTCGTGTTGTTGAGTAGTGACTTAGCTTGGAATGCTAGCCGGTTGTTGGTGAATTGTTTCGGGGGAGGTTTGGTTTGTTGAGGCTTGCGTACCTAAGGTGTGGTTGTTTAGAATGTGTTTCCTTGGTTAGTATCTTCCTTGCTAAGAGTAAATCGGAGGTTTGTTGTGAAAGTAATTTCTTTCCTTGGGGCTCGATTGTTGAATGCTCTGTTATCAGTTGGCCTTGTGTTTTGGCGTACCCTTAATTTCGGGGACGAAATTCTTTAAGGGGGGGAGGTTATAGCGGTCTCGATATTTCCTGTTGTTGTTTAACTATAATCCGGACTCGGTTCCGTAGATTCATTGTTATCTTATCCTCATTTCTATCCCTTACTCTTTTAATTAGAATTTTGGGTTGTGTTGGGCAGGTTGGGAATAAGTGGGTCGTGTTTTAAAACATAGAAATTTTGCCCAGGTTTTGGTCTCTCCGCTCGAGCAGCGATTTGACGCTCGAGCGGGATTTTGTTGTTGCCTCTCCGCTCGAGCGGCAGTTTGGACGCTCGAGCGTGAATTTCTTTCTCTCAGCATTTTGGTCGTCTGCAGAAAATTCTGGGAGAGTGCACCCGGCGCTCGAGCGGATCTTTGGACGCTCGAGCGTGAACCTGTGTCTGTACGCTCGAGCGGGGTGTTGTACGCTCGAGCGGACCTGCTTTTATATCAGTTCGTGAAACCACCTTTTTGATCACTTTTTGATTTCCTTTCTCTCTCTTACTTTTTCAAAACCTCCATTGGAGAGCACCTCACTCTAAAACCGAACTTCTCTCTTAGGATTGATCTACCTAGAGTGTTTTCCTCACCTTGGGCCTTTGTAAGAAGTGTGTTGATCGTCGAGGGCTTTGTTGAGATCTGAGAAATTTGGGATTTGGAGCACTTCTGAGTTTTACTCATCTTCTCCCTTGGAGCTCTGAATTTGAGGTAGGGATATCCTACTCCTCTCTATGGATTTTGTCTTTAAATTTTTGTAATTTGAGAGGTTGGGGTTGGTTTGGTAATTTTGTGAAAGTTTGGGCCTTTTGTGTTATTTTACAAAAGTTGGGGTTTTATTTGTAATAAACCTAGATGCATGTTTGGTATAGAGAAATGGAATAAATGTTGAATCATTGATGAAAATGGGACCTAAGGGTGGTAATGGTAATTATGGAAAATGACTGTAGACACCCCATTTTTGACTGTCCTCAAGACTTGGACGTCACCGTTTGAACACTCGGTGATCATCCATGATTGTGTTCGTTTGGAGTTCCCGGAGGTCTCGGCTCGCGCGCCCTGCCTCAGGATCCCCGAACTCGGCTGTTTAGTGTCTGGTTTTGCACCAAACACTTTTGTTTTGCCTTAGAGGGGCAGGGAATGCCTTGTGAGACATCCCCATACACCACCGGCAGTGGCTGGAGGCCACCGGCTGGTCTTTTTCTTCCATCGGCAATTTTGTTTGCCGGTCGGCACACTGTATTGCCGGTCGGCATAATATGTTGCCGGTCGGCACTGTTTTTTGCCGGAATAGCTTTTTTGGGCAGCCGACCACTGTTCCTCCACTTTTTGGAGATATTTTGTGCCAGCTGTGATAGCTGGCACCAACTCCCTTCCCCTCTATACACGTGTATGGAGGGATTTCCCTCTAGCCAAGCTTGTTGAATAAGCTTTGCAAGAGGGATCCTTATAAGAGGGAGGCTTTCCTCTTGGTTCTAGGTTAGAAAAACAGAAGCAAAAACCAGCCTTAGAGATATAGATACATATTATATCTATACCTCTCTCCCTCTCCCTTCTTGTGTGTGTTTCTTGGCCCAAAAGGTGTGTTTTACCTTACTTTTGCACCATTACACACACTATTACACCTTAGTCCGAGATTGAGGGACTTGGGGGAGTTGTTCCTTGAGTTTTGGACTGGTTTTGATCCAAAGAAGGAGGTTAGGCCATTTGTTCTTCAAGGGTTCTTCAAGGGTGAGCATCTTCCCTTTTATTCCCCAAACTTGCTTTGGTTTTCTACCTATTTTGTTTATTGTTTTGGCTCTTGTGTATAACATAAAAAAGACTCATATTTTCCTGCTCTAACACTTTCATTAAGGTCACTTTGTGGTTAGATTGCAAACTCACCCTCTTAGGCCTTGTTTGGCCTATTTTGGTGCCTTTTTGATAAGGTTTTGTTTACTTCAGCATTTTGATCTTTTGATCACCAAAAATCAGTGTATTTTAGTGTCAAAAAAGTTGGTTTCAAGTCTTGCATAGGGGAGGGACACCCCTCTCCCTTTATGGTTTTGTTTCCTTGCTTTTTGAGCTCAAAAGGATAGCATGTGTGCTTGATGTTTCTTGGCTTCATTCCAGCACTTTTTTAGGCATCTTAGGTCATATTTAATCTCTGTTTTTGGTCAAACTTGTGCCTCCTTGCATGCTTGTAATACTTGCTTTGTATTGCTCTATTTTGCTTGGAATTGTATTTCATGATTAGGCCATGATTCTCGTGTGTGTTGGCTTGGTTCTATGAAGCATTTAGCATTGTTTTTCCATGCTTAACATCTGTTGGTTATCAACTTGGTCATGTTTGGCATGCTTGTTAGAGTTGCTTTGTATTTTGGCTTGGAAGCTTTGAGCATTTTGGCCTCTAGCATGCATGGTTGTGATTACCCTCTTGATTTGGCATCATCTAGGGTCATATTTTAGTCCGAGAATCATGCTTGTATGTGTGCATGCATGGCCTCTTTCATGCCTTGAAGATGTGTCCTCTTATGCCTAAGAATGAGCCTTAGTATATTTGCTTCATGGGGGATATCTTAGTTGCCATATTAGGAGCTTCTTGGGGTCCTATCTTGCATGCATAAATTCTTTTTTTTGCTTGTTTTGATCATGCCATGAGTGGTCATGATAATGGGGGTGAGTTGCCTCCTTTTTGTGTCTTAACTTTGGGACCATGAATTTGCTTGTTAACATGAGTTGATTGCCTACCATTTTAAACACCTTTGGTCACTGTTTTGAGGAGGGTAAGGGTCTGTCCCTTTGCCATTTTTAAGCCCTTTTGCATGCTTGCTCCATGTTTGTTGGATAGTTGTTCCATTAAGCTTTGTGTAGCACATCAATTCCATGGTCAATTTGCTCCATGTTTGCATCATGTTTGTATCTTGTGCGCTTGGTATCATACATTTTGTCATGATAATTGCATATTGCTTGTTGTGTTTTATATCTTGGTGGCATGTTACATTTGAGGCTTGTGAGCATTACATGCATTGCATTTACTTGGTTTGGGGTGTCAAACCAAGTGCGGGAGTCAAGGACCATTCATACTTCAAGTGATGTAACGTGCCTTGATCCCCGGTCATCGGGACCTTTGACTCCAATTTGATAAGGCCCCGGTTTTCACGTTATTTGTTGCATGCATTTTCATATCAAATAGCAAATTTGATCCATTGAGTCATCATGCACCTTGGATGGCTCAAAGATCGAAGGTCATGCTTCTTTGAGTTCGAAATATGATAAGAAGTAGGACCATGCTTACATGTGTCCAAGAACCCCATGCCATGCACTGTCTGTTCTCTGTTTTGCTGTCAAATTGTCTGCTGCAGGAAGTTTCTGCCGACCGGCAGAATTTAGTGCCGACCGGCACTATCTGGAGTGCCGATGAATCTGATAAAGTGCCGACGGGAATTTTGGAGTGCCGGTGGCAATTCTGTCTGGCCGGTGGTGCTCTGCAGGATGCAGAGAGCTTGTTCCAGCACTTTGGAAATTTTCAGAAAGACAAGACAGTACAAACAGAGGCGACAAGAGTGTAGCACGGGTTTTCCGGGCAGGACGGATTCGAGCATGCATCATCTGCGCGCCCCGAGGCAGAGGCTGTGGCCACCCTCTTTATTCTTTTGCTTCCTCTTTTTAATTAATTAGGAATTTTTGTAATAATTTTATTTGTTCATTATTTTGGGACTGTAATATTAATTCGAACCCTCTGAGTGAGGATAAACATGTAATAAGTGTGGGTGAGTGCATGTATGTCTTCCAATCCCCATTTCTTTCTTCCCTTTTATTTACCAGCTTATGATGGTAGTTTAGGGAATTTTTGAAATTAGCATACCTTATGATATGCATGCGTGCATTCATGCATTTGTTAACATGCACCGGGCTCGGTACATCATGCTAAACGCATTCGTATTTTCAAATTCCAAAATTGAATACATGAATTAGTTGGTTGCATATCGTATGCCATATCTAGGTTAACCGAGCCTAACTAAAATTGCACCTTGTATGTGTTGCATTAGGCAAAATAACATGAACTAGGACATGCATGTTTGCTAACTAGTTTACTGTTTTGGCACGGAGTACAATGTAAGTATTTTTTTTTTTGCTTTAGCATCCAGTATGCGTGTGAATGTTGCCATGACAGTATGATTACCATGAGGCTAGCTGCTTATGTGATATAACTGCTTGAATGCCTGTGGATGGAGGTTGAATTACCTAAATTGGAATAATGCATTAAAACTGTGAGTTTTAAGCCCACTAGATAGTGGCAAAATCATCTTTTCCTAAAAGCCCACTTAAGGGTGGCAAAATCTGCATTTTAACCTACTTGCGAGTAGCAAACAATTTTCAAAACAAACATGAAATGTTTTGTTCCAATTTGGGCGATTTGGTCTATACTTGTTTGCTGCGCGCACAACATAGTAATTCTAGGCTAATAACCGGATTAAGAACACATAACGTTTTCAAAATTGGATATCACGGTTAGTAGAGGCCGGTCTTCGGACCGGGCGAAAGGGGGTGCTCATAGCTGACCTTCCCCGATCGTACCTGAGCTCCCGAGCCGAGACAACTCCGGTGATGACGGACATGTGGCCTTCGGCACCGAGTCAGGGTTTCCTAAATTTCCCCATTTTAAAATATTTAGGTGGCGACTCTATATCTGGCAAAGCAGTCCATGTTTGGCACTTCTTTTCAAAAAAAAATCTGTTTCTCAAAACGATTTGCCAGATTTGGACTCTTTGGTTCAAGATTAAGAACCGTGACACAAATCGAGTCCGAACTGTAGCACGAGGTCCCACGCGGGCGCGGCTACAGTTTCTGGCGACTCTGCTGGGGAATTTAGAGAGCTTGACTCGAACTCGTGATATCCTGTTTTGATTTCACTTATGTGTTTCTTTGCATTGCATGTGCATTGGTGCGCCTAGGAACACAGTGTTTGCCATCTGCCATTCCTGAACGGTTTGCCGGAGGCTTGTCTTGTCAAGGCATGTCCATAAGGCTGACCGGCTATGGGCTCTGACAGTATGGGAACACAAACCCCGGTTTTACGGGGGCACCCTTTTTGACCATTCGACCTAGTGCATATTCGGAATCCATAGTGACCATTCCAAGTTAGGACAGGTTGCTTACCCGATGTTAGGTTGTTTGAAAACCGCTGTGTGCGTAGTGAAACCCTAGCTCCTGACAAAATAGGACAGGGAAACCCTACCCCAACATAGGGGTGTTTTTGGCTCCCTTTACTTGCTATGTGCTGTTAGAATGTATTTCTGCAGGGAAATGAACACACCGGTTTGTAAGTCTGGGCATCAGGCCTGAGGGCATCAGTATCAGCTTTAAGAGAATCAGTTATCTGAGGGTATCAAGGTTCAGTATTGGGAATAGAGATTTTGAGAACAGTGGTCGGTATCGGGGAACCGTGTGCTCGGCTTATCGACTATGTGTTTTGAAAATCCAATTGTATATTATTTGTTTATTTTATGCTGCTGTGCTGTCCGGTTGTTGGTTTATTTATTGCTTTATTTATCTTTTTGCTAGGTAGTTTAGCATCATTGCGTCTAACCCAGTAGACATTCCCCAAGCACTCTGGATCAGAGGTCGCCGGCTCCATCGATCTGAGGATCTGATAGAAGGACAACCAGTGTACCATTCTCTACCCCCGGTTACTAAACGGAAAGCAACTAGGCAGAGGATATCGGTTCAGCAGTCGGTACAAAGGGCTTCGTCTACCCCACCTGTGTACAGTAGGGATCAGGATCCCGTTTCACCCACTGAGAGGGAACGCATACCAGCAATTCAACCGGAGCAGAACAGTATGGCTAGCTTAGAGGAGATGGTGCGCCAACTTCAGGAAAGCATGAAAATGATGCAGCAAGATGCTGCCCGCCAGGCAGAATTTGCCAGGCAACAGGCTACCGTTATGAGTGAGCAAGCGGATTTAATTCGGAGATTGCAACAACAAACTGGGGCATCACCTTCGCAGCAAACCCCTCCTCCATTAAGGGTTCCAATACCCGAAGAAACACCAAACGCCCGGAATGTCCAAGAAGATACAGACATCCCAACGGGGCCGGCTCCACCCCCGATTCTGCCTCAACAATCCAAGGCAACCACTCCCATTAATGTATCGGATTCTCCCTTTGAGTCTAAGATAGACCCCATGACGTTAAAAATGCACAAGCTTGAAAAGCTGTTCAAGAAATCTCAAGGTGCGAAGTCCATTCCGGACATTGGAGAGGGGTACATCGACACAGCCGTGACGCTGCCAGATCGATTTAAGATGCCCCAAATTGATCGTTTTGACGGGTCTGAGGATCCCATGGTACACCTGCGACTGTTTTCAGACGTCCTAAGGCCAATGGGCCTCACCAGATTGCAGAAACTATCTTTATTCGGCCGGACCTTGTCAGGTGTGGCGTCCGCATGGTATGCCAAGTTGGGGGACGACGTCAAGAGAAACTGGGACGAGATGGCTGAGGCCTTCATCCTGCAGTACTCGTATAACACACAAATCGAGATCACGACCCGGGATCTCGAGACAACGAGGCAAGAACCCAAGGAAAGCTTCTCAGAGTTTGTAACTAGATGGCGGGCTAAGGCTTCAATGATGACCTTGAGACCCACAGACAAAGACCAGATTCGGATGATTGTGCGCAATCTTCAGCCGAAGCTAATGCAAAAGATGATTGTAGTCCCCTTTCCCACCTTTGCTGATTTGCATGAAATGGGGGTGCAGATCGAGGACGCCTTGAGACAAGGTTGGATTGATAATGATCGGGACCAACCCCGCAGAAATTTCAATCGTAGTACTAATACAGGCCCGAGTGGCGCTGCGACTGCCAGGACCTCCGAAGTAAGTATGGTCACCACTAACCCTTCCCCGAGAAATACAGCAGCCACACCATTCTCCGGCGCGTCCGGAAGCAATTCGCAAACAGCCAAATACCCTCCCAGAAACACCAGAACCTTTGCTCCACTTTATATGCCCCTATCCAAAGCTCTGGGGGTTTTGATCAGGAAAGGGCATCTGAAGCCCCTAGAGCCGCGGCCCTTGCCAGAAAGACTACCCGCCCCCCACAACCCAGCCAAATATTGTGCGTTCCATCAGCAGCATGGTCATGACACTGACCTATGCTTTCGTTTACGTCATGAGATTCAAGATCTCATTGATAATGGGGTGATTCTTCCCCCTGAGAAACCTAATGTTACCACAAATCCTCTCCCCGCACATAACCAAGTTCCACCACCCAAAAGAGTCAACTTCATCCACACTGGGGTCGCATCCTACGATCCCAGTATCTACATCACACCCTCCTACCTACCTAAACCTAAATTTTTCCTCCCCGATTGCACCGATTTGTGCATGACGGACATCTCCATAACCCAACCCAAGCCAGTGGTGGTGACCATCGAGAACAGGAAAGGGGTTGTCAAACCAGGGTCCGTGGAGCCTGAGCATGATGTTGGGAATGCTTACAGTCCGAATGACTACATTTCACCGTTGGGCCAGAATAGACCAAATGTCGAATTTCCAGTCGGGGGAGAGCTGTGTGTAATCCGAGGGGACAATTCAGGACAGGGAATGGATGATTTGACAGCCGTGGAAAAGGATGTTGTCAAGTCCCAATTTCATGATGACCAAGACTCAGCGATCAACTGGTATGATAATGAAGAATCAGCAGAGGCCACGGGGTGGTTAGACGATCAGCCAGATGTAATAGGGGAGTTCCAGTCAGAACAAGGCCCGGCAGGGGCAGGAATGTCAACAACGCCCGGGAGTGTCGAAAAGCAGAATACATCGCCGGAGAGCGCCGGCGTCGAGAGTTTCGCTCGGGAATGGAGCATTTTAAGTACAGGGATCAGTGAGCAATCTACTGCATTGACAAAGTCAGAACAAGAAAGATTCGAGGATTCTGAGAGGATTAGAAAAGCAAAAGGCCACGTAGGGGTCGAAACCGCCGCAAGTACGGAAATGGAGGATGCTGTGAACATAGGGATAAAAGGTACTGTGAGTATCGAAACAGTTGTGCCAGAACCAGACAGATGCTTGTCAGTCGCAGATGGTATGTGGTGGGAAGACGACGATCTATGTCTTGCCCACACGGACGAGGATTGGAAAGGTAACCAACCAGATGATACCTGGTATATCGGCGAAGTCGATCACATGACTAGGAGTGGACGGTATTTCAAGCCTCCACACCTAGATCAACCAGAGGCGTCTGGGAAAGATAATGAAGCAGAGAAACAAAAGGAGAAGCAACTCGAAGATGAGGCCGTATTGAGACAGTTGAAAAAGATACAAGCAGACATCTCCATCTGGGGACTGCTTATGGCTTCTCGAGTACATAGACAAGCTGTCCTTACAGCCATGGACAAGGCCAAGCTGTCCATAGACACCACGCCCGAGCAGCTGGTGGGATTAGTCTTTTCAGGAGGGAATTCCCCAGCATTGAATTTTTCTGACAAAGAGCTGCCACCCGAAGGTGCAAACCATAACAAGCCGCTCTACATCTCTGTCGAGTGCAGAGATAAATGGATACCTGTGGTACTTGTCGACACGGGATCCGCCATCAATGTCTGCCCGGCAAGGACAGCTTATGCGATTGGTTTGAAAGTCGCGGATTTTATACCAACGGCCCAGGTAATTCGGGCATATGATAACACAAGCCGGGAGGTAATGGGGACAGTTAAGATTCAAACAAAGGTTGGGCCCGGACAGCATGAGATAGATTTCCATGTCCTGGAGGTTCCTGCAACGTTCAACTTGCTTTTGGGACGGCCGTGGCTGCATCAAGTAAAGGCGGTCTCCTCTACCTTACATCAAGTGGTGAAATACCCCTATGGGAAGGGAGTAGCCATTGTCTTTGGAAATTCATCAATTCATCCACCACCAGAGGTGTCTACGCCTGTTTTAGAAATTGAGCATGGTATAGAAGATGTGTTCATATCAGGTTTTACCTTGGCTGAGGCTCGGGTTGTACAGAACATCATGGCAGCTAACGAAGGGGTGTATGTCAGCGCCCAAGCAGTTTATCTCATGAACAAACTCCAGCACATCCCCGGGATGGGATTAGGCAAGAGCGGTAGGAAAGGTGCCGCAGCATCGACCGAAGTGCCACATAACCCCCATACCTTTGGTTTGGGCTACCTACCCACCAAAGAGGATTGGATAAGGAAAGGAAAGGAAATGGCCGGAAGGGCCAGGGCGAAACAGATGGGGAAGCCCTTTGACTTGATGCACCAGCCCATTCGGGGGACCCTGAACGGACGTTTCGTCCGGGAGGGGGAGGACTTTCCGTTCTGTGGCTTCCCGGAGCCGTGGCTCAATGCGGAGAAGAAGCGCGTACCGGGATTTGAAATTTTCTTTGATTTACAGTTACCTGAGGATGACATCGCCGAAGGGCAGGCAGATCTATCGGCTGAGGCCGAGCAAAGTAAGGAGGTACGGTCCGAGGACGCTGAAAATGAAATGGGGGCAGCGCTGGCGTGTCTGCTGTCAGATCCTCCGATCGAACAGAGGTGCTTGGGGGATAGCTCCTCGGTATGTGTGATTGGGAATGAAGCGGCTGCGGGCCTACCATCAGCTATTTTGGATGCATCCATCGCACCTTCTCTCATCTGGCAATATGAAGAAGGCTTTCTATCAAGCAGCACCGGGTCAGGTAGTGAGCCGGAATCTGATTCTACCGAATCTTGTACGTCGGAATCAGATTCCAGCTCAACTGAGTCTGAGTCCGGTATTCCCGGGGGTGATAACCCGGATACCACAGTCCTGTCTAGATCGTCTTTTTCATTTTCTTTTGAGTCTGTTGTAACGGAAGAATCCGACGGCTCAGAAGTATTTAATGAGAACGACGTGGATGTGGTT
The DNA here is from genome assembly GCF_055761805.1 of Camellia sinensis. NCBI lineage: Eukaryota > Viridiplantae > Streptophyta > Magnoliopsida > Ericales > Theaceae > Camellia > Camellia sinensis. The sequence goes on along the minus strand of NC_138962.1, from coordinate 5,284,495 downwards.
TCGGAGTATTTTTCTGTGCCTTTGATTTATTGCTTAAATCAGGATTTTCAAAATTTTGATGAAAACGACGAGGAAGAAATTCCTCCGGTTTTGCAACGGTTAATTGATCAAGAGCAGGAAAGATTTGTTAAACCTTTAATGGATGAAATCACTACTGTGAATGTTGGTACTGAGAAGGACCCGCGGCTGGTCCAGATCGGGTCCACGTTGTCTTCTGAGGAACGCGAGCGCTTAGTCGCTTTGTTAAAAGATTTCAAAGATGTTTTCGCGTGGTCCTACGAAGACATGCCTGGAATCGATCCTGAGATTGTACAGCACCGGATCCCTCTTGATCCCGAGGCCCGACCTGTCAAACAGAAGCTCAGGAGGATCCGCCCCGATTGGGCCATTAAGATCAAGGAAGAGGTCACCAAGCAGATTGACGCAGGCTTCTTGTTGGTGTCTGAGTATCCGACTTGGTTGGCCAACATTGTTCCGGTACCGAAGAAAGACGGCAGAATTCGGGTCTGTGTAGACTTCAGAGATTTGAACAGGGCCAGTCCGAAGGACGACTTTCCCTTGCCACACATCGATGAACTGGTAGATTTCACGGCAGGACATGCCTTGCTTTCGTTTATGGATGGTTTCTCAGGCTATAATCAGATAGTAATGGCGCCCGAGGACCGGGAGAAGACTGCATTCACTACCCCGTGGGGTACATATTGTTATCGAGTGATGCCATTTGGGCTGAAAAACGCAGGAGCTACCTATCAGCGGGCAGCAACTACGATATTGCATGATATGATCCATAAAGAGGTCGAGGTGTATGTGGACGACATGATTGTCAAGTCCAAAGAAAGAGAGGGCCACTACACCGCCTTACAAAAGTTTTTTCAAAGGATCAGAGAATTTCGGCTGCGGCTAAATCCCCAGAAGTGTACTTTTGGTGTTACAGCAGGAAAGATGCTAGGGTTTCTGATAACGCAAAGGGGCATCGAGGTCGACCCTTCCAAAATCAAGGCCATCTTAGAAATGCCACCACCAAGGACTGAAAAGGAGGTGCGAGGCTTTCTAGGTAAAGTGCAATTCATAAGGCGGTTTATCTCTAAATTAACCTTGACTTGTGAACCACTTTTTGGTCTCCTGAAGAAAGGAAAGAAATTCCAATGGGACGACCGATGTCAAGCAGCTTTTGAGCAGATCAAAGAGTATCTACAGAACCCGCCTGTGTTGTCACCGCCAGAACCGGGGAGACCGTTGATATTGTATCTTTCGGTAACTGAGACCACCATGGGCTGCATGCTCGCACAGGAGTCAGAAGACAAAGTGGAAAGGGCCATCTACTATCTGAGCAAAAGATGCTGGATTACGAGACCCGCTACACTCCGCTCGAGAAGGCTTGCTTGGCCTTGGTATGGGCTACCCGGAAGCTGCGGCACTACCTGTTAGCTCACTCTGTAATGTTGGTTTCACGTTTGGATCCCATCAAATATCTTTTCGAGAAACCAGCACTTACAGGTAGGCTAGCTCGTTGGTTGCTATTGCTTTCCGAATTTGACTTGAAGTATGTAACACGCAAGTCAGTGAAAGGAAGAGCGGTAGCGGAGTTCCTTGCCGACCATCCGGTTGAGGGGGATGAAGCGGTTGAGTACCTATTCCCAGATGAAGCCATTCTGCATATCGAGGATGAAACTTGGACGATGTACTTTGACGGAGCGTCAAACCAGTATGGGTATGGGATAGGAGTGTTGCTGATAGCGCCTGACGATTCCCGTATCCCTTTGGCATTCAAGCTCCAGTTCAGAGTCTCGAACAATGAGGCAGAGTATGAGGCATGTATTGCTGGTCTGGAAGCAGCCCTAGAGCTAGGGGTAAGACGGTTGGACGTCATTGGGGATTCGAATCTTGTTATATCCCAAGCAAAAGGAGACTGGAAGGTCAAGGAGGAAAGGATGATAATTTACCACCAAACCTTGGATTTGTTAATTCCTCGGTTCGAGAAACTAAACTTCACCCACCTCGTAAGAGAGAACAACAGGTTTGCAGATTCGTTAGCAACTCTATCTTCCATGATAGACATCCCGTCGGGAGTCCGGATGCGTCCAGTCATCATTGATCAGAAGTTTGCGCCAGCATACGAGTCAATTTCCGCCATAGATGAAGCCCAAGACAGCAACCCCTGGTATTACGATATTTGGAACTTCTTGGAAAAGGAGACGTATCCGATAGGGGCAAGCACCAAGGATAAAAGGGCCATTAGAAGAATGGCTATTCAGTTCATCATCTGCGGAGGTAAACTGTACAAAAGAGGTCATCTGGGAATGCATAAGCTCTGTGTAGAAGCTGAAGAGTCGAAGCGCCTAATGGAGGCCATCCATGGAGGAGAATGCGGTGCACACATGAATGGAGTAATGTTGGCCAGAAAAATCCTTAGACAGGGCTATTATTGGTCGACCATGGAAGAGGATTGTATCGGCTTTGTTCGGCGATGCCACAAATGCCAGATCCATGCAAACCGTATGAACATCCCACCATCCAAATTGTACAATATGACTTCCCCGTGGCCGTTTTCCGTGTGGGGGATCGATGTAATCGGAGCTGTTACCCCGAAGGGATCGAACGGACATGAGTATATCCTCGTAGCGATAGATTATTTCACAAAGTGGGTCGAGGCCCAATCATACGCGGTGTTGAAGGCGTCGCACGTCGCAAAGTTCATCAGAAACAACATCATTTGTCGCTACGGGGTACCAAATGAGATCATCTCGGACAATGGATCCCACTTTAAGAAAGAAGTGGTCGACTTGTTGGAAAAGTATAACGTGGCTTTTCATAAGTCATCTACGTATCGGCCGCAAACCAATGGAGCAGTTGAGGCCGCCAACAAGAACATCAAGCATATACTGCGGAAAATGGTAGAGACCTATCGAGATTGGCCAGATAAGTTGCCGTTTGCTCTGTGGGGCTACAGAACTTCGATTAGAACTTCTACCGGAGCAACTCCGTATTCGTTAGTTTATGGAATGGAGGCTGTTCTACCTATTGAAATTGAAGTTCCGTCTTTACGGGTATTGGCCGAGTGTCAGATAGCTGAGGCAGATTGGCAGCAAAGCAGGTTCGAGGAACTAATGCTCTTTGATGAAAGGAGACTGAAAGCACTGTACCACGTTCAGAGTTATCAGCGCAGGATTGCTCGGGCTTTTAACAAGAAGGTTAAGTCCAGAAATCTAAAGGAAGGGGATTTGGTACTCAAAGACAACCGAGCTCCCATCCACGACCCGAGGGGCAAGTTCAGACCCAATTGGACTGGTCCCTACATCATCAAAACCATCTGGTCAGGCGGAGCTGTGGTTCTAATGGACTTAGATGGCTTAGAATTCTCTCAACCGATCAATATGGACAAGTTGAAGAAATACTACCCTTGAGAGGCTCGCTAGGCCGAAAACCCGAAAGGGCGACCTAGGCAAAAGTTAGAGCACAAAAAAAATTAGAAAATATAAAAACTGAGCTCGCAAGGCTGAAAACCCGCAAAGGGCGGCCTTGGCAAAAGTTAGAGCGCAAAAGGAGAGTGAAAATACTCGAGCGAACCTAAGCCGGAACTACGTAAGGCTTGATTCCCATGTTTGGGATACGTAGGCAGCTTCATCCTGAAGTTCAGCCATAACACTTCCCCGATCAACTTTGTCCATTTGATCATCTCAGCCATCTTAGTCCATCAGCATTCGTTGGAATCTCCGGTGCAGTGTCACTCAGACTAGGGGCAACTTTCCGTTGCTATGCAGTGCTGCGGCGTTCTTCAGACTAGGGGCAACTTTCCAGTTGCAGGAATCTGGGGTTTGTGCATCTCGAGTGACAGATCTCAGGCGTGTCCAGTTCTAATCCACTTCAAAAATATCTTTGAAAAGTTTTAATATAAGCTGACTTCGTTCAAATAATCTTTTTACAACTTCGACTATTTTCGGACCAAAGTGGAAAATTCTTAGTACCAGAACTTTCAATTTCATTGATTTCAAAACAGAGTCTTCCTGCTCTTACAAACAATTGAAATTGCCTTTTATTACATTCATGAAAGAAAACTTGAGAATACTAATAAAGCAATAAATCTAGGGCATGGTCAAGTCAGGTGTTCCTGCGCCCCCTCCCAGAGCTGGTCGAAGCCTCTGATGCCAAGCTGGGCCCGATCTGTGCTTCTTCATTAAGCCAATCTATGCACTCGTCAGATAAAGTGCAACTGAAAGTAGGAGCGAGGGCCAGGAGTTCTCTCATCCTCCACGCAGTGGCCTGCCAAGCAAGCTGCGCGCCTCGGGTTGGAAATGCAGCAGGATACTCTATCCCCTCTGGCGGGCAGGTCTGATCATGGCCAAATTGGCGTCGAATCCGAAATGGGAAATAGAATACACAATGAGTGAGACCAACCAGTTGAATCCCAGTCTGTCGAGGCATGTTGTAACTCATTGCCGGAAGGTTCAACCAAGGACACCGCCAAGCAATACGGTCTGCGGACAAGTGGCACATCCAAGCGAACCACCATTCCTCATCCAAGGCATTGACTAGATGATGCCGGAAGAAGTAGCCGCGAGCTGAATATGCGGGGCAGGAGTCCACAACCTGCAGTTTATCCATCAGCCATACCTAGGGAGGGATCGAAAAATGAGAGATTAAAGAATAGAGAGATGTACGAGGAGAGAAGAGTGAGAATGGGGTTTTGTGAGAAAAGACTGAGCTCGAGGGCCGAGTGATGTGAGCAAAACAGAAATGCGAGATTGGGTGGAAAACATTACCTGTAGTAGTAGTGGACTCCCCGCCAATCTAGACGTCTCATGACGGTAAAAGGCGTCTAAGCCCATTAGTGTCTCGGCCAGAACCATGGCAATACAGCTCTTGCCCTCTCTCAAGCCTTGGGCAACCTCAATCAGCCGGACACTAGCCCCTCCAGAGCCCGAAATGAACAGGAAATGAGACAGCATGCACAAGCAGAGCGCATGTCGCCGGAAGCCTTGCCAGTAATGGTTGCTGCGATCACCAGCATCAGAAAATCGATTGGCCAAACTCGGAATATCTAACATCCCGTCGCCCATCAGAGACCGAACATCGCGCATGCTGAGTCCGCACATGCGCCCTAAGGATTGGGCATGACCAAAATTTAGTTGGGGCAGGAGCTCCTCGTCGCGCTCGGACTCCATTAGAGCTCGGAAATCTTCAAAGGTAGGACACATCTCTTGCCCCGCAAAGCTAAAGACATGTGTCACCGGATTCCAAAATCTTGCCGCAGCATGAAGAAACAGGAGATGCAACGGGGTACGACCCAGAGTGAATAGTGCATTTATGCCGAAACCCCGGAAATTCACCTTTTCCGAGCCATCCAAGCTAGCAATCCAAGCTGTGAGATTTTGAGCAAGAAACTCTTCCATTGGAGCAAATCAGTGTGAAAATGAGGAAAACTACGAAGCTGAGATCTTTTGTAGGAGATAAGGTTGAGTGGGGAGACAGGTGTCAACATTCTGGTGGTTCCCCTCGTTTAGTGCCGACCGGCATCAAAATATGCCGACCGGCCATTCCAGTTTGCCGACAAAACAAATATGCGGCCGGTACCCACTCCTTGCAGCTGGTGGTCCCTACACTATGCCGGTGGACTTCCTTCTGGTTTTCTGAGCCGTTTATGCTAAGAATTGGGGAACTTAACCACCTCCAACCCCCCCCCGGCGATCGACTCTTGCGGAGCCACGCCTGTCTGCTTGTCGAGTTTTGAACATTTGCTTATCGAGTTGTATTTCGCTATCTTTGAGCTCTTGATTTGTTTATCGAGTTGTATTCACACTTGTTTGGCTGTGTCATGTCCTTGTTTTGCTTATCGAGTTGTAAGTCGGTTCACTACCTGATTATTACGATGGCAAATTTCCAAAATGGGTTCAATTTCGTTCACATTGTGGTGTGAAACCCTGCGATGCGATGCACAGAAGATCCACAATTGCAACATCTTTTGAACAAAATGATTCGTTTCATTTCCATCACATGTTTTGTAAAGTGCGTGAATTTTGAGAAAGAAAATAAACCTGCCTGAGGCAGTGCAATGTGCTTAAACTACTAGTAAAAAGGTAAATAAAACGTAGAATGGCAGGGTAGCCAAGTATCAGAATTGATACCGATAAAACTCCCCTTGTGGTTAACACACCTTCCGTGTCTTTGTTCGGGTCAGCCGCGTTGTCGGACGCCCTCACATTACGGGAAATCGCACCTTTGAAACGTGAACCTTTGAGTTGACCTCAGGCCACAACTTCTGCAAGCAACGCTCGATGCGCGCAAAGAATGTCCCGCCCCGTATCCTTTTCATGCTTTGTGAGCCCCGCAAATTGTTTCGATTATGCTGTGTAATAGTACGTTCCATTACCTGCGTAGACCGCATGTTTTGATTGCGTAGATCGCATGTTTAATCCCATTACCTGCGTAGACCGCATGTTTTGATTGCGTAGATCGCATGTTTAATCCCATTACCTGCGTAGACCGCATGTTTTGATTGCGTAGATCGCATGTTTAATCCCATTACCTGCGTAGACCGCATGTTTTGATTGCGTAGATCGCATGTTTAATTCCATTACCTGCGTAGACCGCATGTTTTGATTGCGTAGATCGCATGTTTAATTCCATTACCTGCGTAGACCGCATGTTTTGATTGCGTAGATCGCATGTTTAATTCCTTTACCTGCGTAGACCGCATGTTTTGATTGCGTAGATCGCATGTTTAATTCCATTACCTGCGTAGACCGCATGTTTCGATTGCGTAGATCGCATGTTTAATCCCATTACCTGCGTAGACCGCATGTTTTGATTGCGTAGATCGCATGTTTAATTCCTTTACCTGCGTAGACCGCATGTTTTGATTGCGTAGATCGCATGTTTAATTCCATTACCTGCGTAGACCGCATGTTTCGATTGCGTAGATCGCATGTTTAATCCCATTACCTGCGTAGACCGCATGTTTTGATTGCGTAGATCGCATGTTTAATTCCTTTACCTGCGTAGACCGCATGTTTTGATTGCGTAGATCGCATGTTTAATTCCATTACCTGCGTAGACCGCATGTTTTGATTGCGTAGATCGCATGTTTAATTCCATTACCTGCGTAGACCGCATGTTTTGATTGCGTAGATCGCATGTTTAATTCCATTACTTGCGTAGACCGCATGTTTAACTCCGTCACCAGCATCGACCGCATGTGTTAATTACGTAGACCGCTTGTTTAGTTTCATCACCTGCGTAGACCGCGTGCTTGTGATCAACTTCGTCGCCTGCGTAGACCGCTTGCTCCGCTTGCCTAGTTGTATTTCGATATGCATTGTCATGCTCTCTATTTACTTCGCGCTGTCACGCATTTCGAGTACACCACTATTCTTGCATTGTCATGCATGTCGCTAACCATATTGTACCTGTTAAAGTTTGTTTTCTTTGTAGGCACGATATTGTATGTACGGTTCATTTAAAGCTGGTGCAACTAGACGAGCCGCACAGATATTTTATCTCCGAGTGAGACGTAATGAGAATTCCATAATTCTCTTACATCCTTTCTGCATTGTAGTGTAATTTGGTATGCTAGCTTAAAACTGTCGCATGTATGCTTCGTTACAGCTTTCTTAGCATGATCATAAGTTATGCTCGGCTCTCTGCATTGTCTTGCATTTCGCCCCTGCCTTCGGGCGCATATCTTATTTGTCTTGTATGTTTGTCTGAGTCTTCGGCCTTGTCAAAAATGGGTCGTCTCTGGGCTTTGACATTCACTCCCGTCATTGTTATGACTTTCGAGTTCTGTCAAAGAGGGGCAACTGTAGACACCCCATTTTTGACTGTCCTCAAGACTTGGACGTCACCGTTTGAACACTCGGTGATCATCCATGATTGTGTTCGTTTGGAGTTCCCGGAGGTCTCGGCTCGCGCGCCTTGCCTCAGGATCCCCGAACTCGGCTGTTTAGTGTCTGGTTTTGCACCAAACACTTTTGTTTTGCCTTAGAGGGGCAAGGAATGCCTTGTGAGACATCCCCATACACCACCGGCAGTGGCTGGAGGCCACCGGCTGGTCTTTTTCTTCCATCGGTAATTTTGTTTGCCGGTCGGCACACTGTATTGCCGGTCGGCATAATATGTTGCCGGTCGGCACTGTTTTTTGCCGGAATAGCTTTTTTGGGCAGCCGACCACTGTTCCTCCACTTTTTGGAGATATTTTGTGCCAGCTGTGATAGCTGGCACCAACTCCCTTCCCCTCCATACACGTGTATGGAGGGATTTCCCTCTAGCCAAGCTTGTTGAATAAGCTTTGCAAGAGGGAGGCTTTCCTCTTGGTTCTAGGTTAGAAAAACAGAAGCAAAAACCAGCCTTAGAGATATAGATACATATTATATCTATACCTCTCTCCCTCTCCCTTCTTGTGTGTGTTTCTTGGCCCAAAAGGTGTGTTTTACCTTACTTTTGCACCATTACACACACTATTACACCTTAGTCCGAGATTGAGGGACTTGGGGGAGTTGTTCCTTGAGTTTTGGACTGGTTTTGATCCAAAGAAGGAGGTTAGGCCATTTGTTCTTCAAGGGTTCTTCAAGGGTGAGCATCTTCCCTTTTATTCCCCAAACTTTCTTTGGTTTTCTACCTATTTTGTTTATTGTTTTGGCTCTTGTGTATAACATAAAAAAGACTCATATTTTCCTGCTCTAACACTTTCATTAAGGTCACTTTGTGGTTAGATTGCAAACTCACCCTCTTAGGCCTTGTTTGGCCTATTTTGGTGCCTTTTTGATAAGGTTTTGTTTACTTCAGCATTTTGATCTTTTGATCACCAAAAATCAGTGTATTTTAGTGTCAAAAAAGTTGGTTTGAAGTCTTGCATAGGGGAGGGACACCCCTCTCCCTTTATGGTTTTGTTTCCTTGCTTTTTGAGCTCAAAAGGATAGCATGTGTGCTTGATGTTTCTTGGCTTCATTCCAGCACTTTTTTAGGCATCTTAGGTCATATTTAATCTCTGTTTTTGGTCAAACTTGTGCCTCCTTGCATGCTTGTAATACTTGCTTTGTATTGCTCTATTTCGCTTGGAATTGTATTTCATGATTAGGCCATGATTCTCGTGTGTGTTGGCTTGGTTCTATGAAGCATTTAGCATTGTTTTTCCATGCTTAACATCTGTTGGTTATCAACTTGGTCATGTTTGGCATGCTTGTTAGAGTTGCTTTGTATTTTGGCTTGGAAGCTTTGAGCATTTTGGCCTCTAGCATGCATGGTTGTGATTACCCTCTTGATTTGGCATCATCTAGGGTCATATTTTAGTCCGAGAATCATGCTTGTATGTGTGCATGCATGGCCTCTTTCATGCCTTGAAGATGTGTCCTCTTATGCCTAAGAATGAGCCTTAGTATATTTGCTTCATGGGGGATATCTTAGTTGCCATATTAGGAGCTTCTTGGGGTCCTATCTTGCATGCATAAATTCTTTTTTTTGCTTGTTTTGATCATGCCATGAGTGGTCATGATAATGGGGGTGAGTTGTCTCCTTTTTGTGTCTTAACTTTGGGACCATGAATTTGCTTGTTAACATGAGTTGATTGCCTACCATTTTAAACACCTTTGGTCACTGTTTTGAGGAGGGTAAGGGTCTGTCCCTTTGCCATTTTTAAGCCCTTTTGCATGCTTGCTCCATGTTTGTTGGATAGTTGTTCCATTAAGCTTTGTGTAGCACATCAATTCCATGGTCAATTTGCTCCATGTTTGCATCATGTTTGTATCTTGTGCGCTTGGTATCATACATTTTGTCATGATAATTGCATATTGCTTGTTGTGTTTTATATCTTGGTGGCATGTTACATTTGAGGCTTGTGAGCATTACATGCATTGCATTTACTTGGTTTGGGGTGTCAAACCAAGTGCGGGAGTCAAGGACCATTCATACTTCAAGTGATGTAATGTGCCTTGATCCCCGGTCATCGGGACCTTTGACTCCAATTTGATAAGGCCCCGGTTTTCACGTTATTTGTTGCATGCATTTTCATATCAAATAGCAAATTTGATCCATTGAGTCATCATGCACCTTGGATGGCTCAAAGATCGAAGGTCATGCTTCTTTGAGTTCGAAATATGATAAGAAGTAGGACCATGCTTACATGTGTCCAAGAACCCCATGCCATGCACTGTCTGTTCTCTGTTTTGCTGTCAAATTGTCTGCTGCAGGAAGTTTCTGCCGACCGGCAGAATTTAGTGCCGACCGGCACTATCTGGAGTGCCGATGAATCTGATAAAGTGCCGACGGGAATTTTGGAGTGCCGATGGCAATTCTGTCTGGCCGGTGGTGCTCTGCAGGTTGCAGAGAGCTTGTTCCAGCACTTTGGAAATTTTCAGAAAGACAAGACAGTACAAACAGAGGCGACAAGAGTGTAGCACGGGTTTTCCGGGCAGGACGGATTCGAGCATGCATCATCTGCGCGCCCCGAGGCAGAGGCTGTGGCCACCCTCTTTATTCTTTTGCTTCCTCTTTTTAATTAATTAGGAATTTTTGTAATAATTTTATTTGTTCATTATTTTGGGACTGTAATATTAATTCGAACCCTCTGAGTGAGGATAAACATGTAATAAGTGTGGGTGAGTGCGTGTATGTCTTCCAATCCCCATTTCTTTCTTCCCTTTTATTTACCAGCTTATGATGGTAGATTAGGGCATTTTTGAAATTAGCATACCTTATGATATGCATGCGTGCATTCATGCATTTGTTAACATGCACCGGGCTCGGTACATCATGCTAAACGCATTCGTATTTTCAAATTCCAAAATTGAATACATGAATTAGTTGGTTGCATATCGTATGCCATATCTAGGTTAACCGAGCCTAACTAAAATTGCACCTTGTATGTGTTGCATTAGGCAAAATAACATGAACTAGGACATGCATGTTTGCTAACTAGTTTACTGTTTTGGCACGGAGTACAATGTAAGTATTTTTTTTTTTGCTTTAGCATCCAGTATGCGTGTGAATGTTGCCATGACAGTATGATTACCATGAGGCTAGCTGCTTATGTGATATAACTGCTTGAATGCCTGTGGATGGAGGTTGAATTACCTAAATTGGAATAATGCATTAAAACTGTGAGTTTTAAGCCCACTAGATAGTGGCAAAATCATCTTTTCCTAAAAGCCCACTTAAGGGTGGCAAAATCTGCATTTTAGCCTACTTGCGAGTAGCAAACAATTTTCAAAACAAACATGAAATGTTTTGTTCCAATTTGGGCGATTTGGTCTATACTTGTTTGCTGCGCGCACAACATAGTAATTCTAGGCTAATAACCGGATTAAGAACACATAACGTTTTCAAAATTGGATATCACGGTTAGTAGAGGCTGGTCTTCGGACCGGGCGAAAGGGGGTGCTCATAGCTGACCTTCCCCGATCGTACCTAAGCTCCCGAGCCGAGACAACTCCGGTGATGACGGACATGTGGCCTTCGGCACCGAGTCAGGGTTTCCTAAATTTCCCCATTTTAAAATATTTAGGTGGCGACTCTATATCTGGCAAAGCAGTCCATGTTTGGCACTTCTTTTCAAAAAAAAATCTGTTTCTCAAAACGATTTGCCAGATTTGGACTCTTTGGTTCAAGATTAAGAACCGTGACACAAATCGAGTCCGAACTGTAGCACGAGGTCCCACGCGGGCGCGGCTACAATGACCTAATTACATTGTTTAATTAATTGAGATAATTAATTGTGGGAAATGAGGAAATGAAATGGAATTGTTGAGATTGGGAGTGCATGGGGTTAAAGGGTGTAGTTGAATTATTTATCACTCACCGAATTGAAATGTCGATTGAATATCCATTGTGCATTTATTTCCTGCTTAGAAATAATTGCTTTGGGCTACCGGTGGAGGGTAGTGTTGATTGTTGTAGACAATGCTTGATGATTAGGCAAACTAAAACTAATCAATTGGATGTGTCATAGAGCATGTCGGTTGATAGAATACATTAATTTTATGTATTGATTGATTGCATATGTGATTCTGTGTTTATATGCATTACTTGTGTATGGGAGGAGATAGGGGATGTACTCCACGGTTTAGGGGAAGATGGGGGATGTACCTCTAAACCGGTTAATGGTTTAGGGGAAGATGGGAGATGTACCTCTAAACCGGTTGTTGGAATGTTGATATAGCTCATATGCTTATCGGTTGAAGTGTTGATACAGCTCATATGCTTATCTGTTGTAGTAGTGATATAGCTCATATGCTTATCTATTGAAAAGTTTGTTTGATTTGATATAGCACTAAAATGTATATCATCATTGTTTGCGAAGTATGGGAGTAGTTTATGTGTTATTGATACAACACCATAATGTGTATCCACCTTGGATTTCGAAAGTGTTCTAGTGATGAACTATAATCTCATCAAACGTTCTGGCCAGAGTACTGAGCCTTGTTTTCAAACTCAAAGTTGAACAAAAATGAAAAGTGAATTGTAATATAGACTTGGCTGTCATGGTAACGTAGGGAGATGTAAATGGAAGTGTCAGTGTTGACCATCTATCAGTTGCTAATCTTTTAGTCATTGTTCATGGTTGGTTTAGTGTATTTCTACTGGGCTGTGGCTCACCCTATATGGGAATATCATTTTCAGGTACAGGTAGCATGCCACCTCCAAGGACGTAGCTTGGGAGGCCAGAGGCGGACTTTTTGTTGTTTTACTTTTGATGTATTACATGTAAATTCAAGCCAAGGGCTTAACGTGTTTGAGTTAGTACTCTTTTGTTGTAACCAAGTGTTAACTTGGAAAGCTGTAAGCCCATAGGGCATTTGCTTTTGTTGTTAACATGTAATACTTTTTGTAATGAAACTCTGATAAATGAAAGAATGTGAAGCTTTTGAATATCAATGCATGTCTTATTTAATGGGTTTAAAGTTATTATTTTGAGGGCGTTACATTTTCTATTCAACTTCCATTTTTATTTAATTTCCAAATAGATCGTTAAGGTATAATGGTTTCTGGATTAAACTTACATTTTTAATTTTATACCACTTTCATTTTTATTTTTATTCAACTTCCATTTTTATTCAATTTTCTTTTATATTAAAGTTCCTTTTTTATTTAATTTCCAAATAGATCGTTAAGGTATAGTGGTTTCTTAAATGAACTTCCATTTTTAATTTTATGCAACTTTCATTTTTATTTTTATTCAACTTCCATTTTTATTCAAGTTATTTTTCTATTCAACTTCCTTTTTTATTTAATTTGCTAATAGATCGTTAAGGTATAGTGGTTTCTTGAATGAACTTCCATTTTTAATTTTCTGCAACTTCCATTTTTATTTTTATTCAACTTCCATTTTTATTCAATTTACTTTTCTATTAAACTTTCTTTTTTATTGAATTTCCAAATAGATCGTTAAGGTGTAGTGGTATCTTGAATGAACTTCAATTTTTAATTTTATGCAACTTCCACTTTTATTTTTATCCGACTTCCATTTTTATTCAAGTCATTTTTCTTTTCAACTTCTTTTTTTATTTAATTTCCAAATAGATCGTTAAGGTATAGTGGTTTCTTGAATGAACTTCCATTTTTAATTTTCTGCAACTTCCATTTTTATTTTTATTCAACTTCCATTTTTATTCAATTTACATTTCTATTAAACTTCTTTTTTTTATTGAATTTCCAAATAGATCGTTAAGGTATAGTGGTATTTTGAATGAACTTCCATTTTTAATTTTATGCAACTTCCATTTTTATTTTTATTCGACTTCCATTTTTATTCAAGTCATTTTTCTATTCAACTTTCTTTTCTATTTAATTTCCAAATAGATCGTTATGGTATAGTGGTTTCTTGAAAGAACTTTCATTTTCAATTTTCTGCAACTTCCATTTTTATTTTTATTTAGCTTCCTTTTTCAATCAAGTTTCTTTTCTACTCAACTACCTTTTTTATTTAATTTGCAAATAGATCGTTAAGGTATACTGGTTTCTGGATTGAACTTCCACTTTTAATTTTCTGCAACTTCCATTTTTATTTTTATTCAACTTCCTTTTTTATTTTATTTCCAAATAGATCGTTAAGGTATATTGGTTTCTTGAATGCACTTCCATTTTTAATTTTCTGCCACTTCCATTTTTATTTTTATTTAACTTCCTTTTTCAATCAGTTTCTTTTCTACTCAACTTCCTTTTTTATTTAATTTCCAAATAGATCGTTAAGGTATACTGGTTTCTTGAATGAATTTTCATTTTTAATTTTCTGCAACTTCCATGTTTATTTTTAAGTAACTTCCATTTTTATTCGAGTTTCTTTTCTTTTCAACTTCCTTTCTTATTTAATTTCCAAAAAGATCGTTAAGGTATACTGGTTTCTGGATTGAACTTCCATTTTTAATTTTATGCAACTTTCACTTTTATTTTTATTCAACTTCCTTTTTTATTCAATTTACTGTTCTATTAAAGTTCCTTTTTTATTTAATTTCCTAATAGATCGTTATGGTATAGTGGTTTCTTGATTGAATTTCCATTTTTAATTTGCTGCAACATCCATTTTTATTTTTATTTAAATTCCTTTTTCATTCAAGTTTCTTTTCTACTCAACTTCTTTTTTTATTTAATTTCCAAATAGATCGTTTAGGCACAGTGGTTTCTGGATTGAACTTCCATTTTTAATTTTATGCACCTTTCATTTTTATTTTTATTCAATTTCCATTTTTATTCAATTTACTTTTCTATTAAACTTCCTTTTTTATTTAATTTCCAAATAGATCGTCAAGATATAGTGGTTTCTTGAATGAACTTCCATTTTTAATTTTCTGCAACTTCCATTTTTATTTCTACTCAACTTCTTTTTTTATTCAAGCTTCTTTTCTATTCAACTTCCGTTTTTATTTAATTTCCAAATAGATCGTTGAGGTATAGTGGTTTCTTGAATGAACTTCCATTTTTAATTTTATGGAACTTCATTTTTTATTTTTATTCAGCTTCCATTTTTATTCAAGTTATTTTTCAATTCAACTTCCTTTTTTTTTTTAATTTCTAAATAGATCGTTAAGGTATAGTGGTATCTGAAATGAACTTCTATTTTATATTTTATGCAACTTTCATTTTTATTTTTATTCCACTTCCATTTTTATTCAATTTACTTTTCTATTAAACTTCCTTTTTTATTTAATTTCCAAATAGATCGTTAATGTATAGTGGTTTTTTGAATGAACTTCCATTTTTAATTTTCTGCAACTTCCATTTTTATTCAAGTTATTTTTCTATTCAACTTCCTTTTTTATTTAATTTCCAAATAGATCGTTAAGGTATAGTGGTTTTTTGAATGAACTTTCATTTTTTAGTTTTTTGCAACTTCCAATTTTATTTCTATTCAACTTCTTTTTTTATTCAAGTTTCTTTTCTATTCAACTTTCTTTCTTAGTTAATTTCCAAAAATATCGTTAAGGTATACTGATTTCTAGATTGAACTTCCATTTTTAATTTTATGCAACTTTCTCTTTTATTTTTATTCAACTTCCATTTTTATTCAATTTACTTTTCTATTAAACTTCCTTTTTTATTTAATTTCCAAATAGATTGTTGAGGTATGGTGGTTTCATTAATCTATTTTTCATTTTATGGACCTCCCATTTTTATTTTTATTCAGTTTCCATTTTTATTCAAGTTATTTTTCTATTCAACTTCCTTTTTTATTTAATTTCCAAATAGATCGTTAAGGTATACTGGTTTCTGGATTGAACTTCCATTTTAATTTTCTGCAACTTCCATTTTTATTTTTATTCAACTTCCTTTTTTATTTTATTTCCAAATAGATCGTTAAGGTATATTGGTTTCTTGAATGAACTTCCATTTTTAATTTTCAGCAACTTCCATTTTTATTTTTATTTAACTTCCTTTTTCAATCAGTTTGTTTTCTACTCGACTTCCTTTTTTATTTAATTACCAAATAGATCGTTAAGGTATAATGGTTTCTTGAATGAATTTTCATTTTTTATTTTCTGCAACTTCCATGTTTATTTCTAAGTAACTTCCATTTTTATTCAAGTTTCTTTTCTATTCAACTTCCTTTGTTATTTAATTTCCAAAAAGATCGTTAAGGTATTCTGGTTTCTAGATTGAACTTCCATTTTTAATTTTATTCAAATTTCACTTTTATTTTTATTAAACTTCCATTTTTATTCAATTTACTTTTCTATCAAACTTCCTTTTTTATTTAATTTCCTAATAGATCGTTAAGGTATACTGGTATCTTGAATGAACTTCAATTTTTAATTTTATGCAACTTCGACTTTTATTTTTATTCGACTTCCATTTTTATTCAAGTCATTTTTCTATTCAACTTCCTTTTTTATTTAATTTCCAAATAGATCGTTAAGGTATAGTGGTTTCTTGAATGAACTTCCATTTTTAATTTTCTGCAACTTTCATTTTTATTTTTATTCAACTTCCTTTTTTATTCAATTTACATTTTTATTAAACTTCCTTTTTTTATTGAATTTCCAAATAGATCGTTAAGGTATAGTGGTATCTTGAATGAACTTCCATTTTTAATTTTATGCAACTTCCATTTTTATTTTTATTCGACTTCCATTTTTATTCAAGTCATTTTTCTATTCAACTTTCTTTTTTATTTAATTTCCAAATAGATTGTTAAGGTATAGTGGTTTCTTGAAAGAACTTCCATTTTCAATTTTCTGCAACTTCCATTTTTATTTTTATTTAACTTCTTTTTTCAATCAAGTTTCTTTTCTACTCAACTACCTTTTTTATTTAATTTCCAAATAGATCGTTAAGGTATACTGGTTTCTGGATTGAACTTCCATTTTTAATTTTCTGCAACTTCCATTTTTATTTTTACTCAACTTCCTTTTTTATTTTATTTCCAAATAGATCGTTAAGGCATAGTGGTTTCGGAATTGAACTTTCATTTTTAATTTTATGCAACTTTCATTTTTATTTTTATTCAATTTTCATTTTTATTCAATTTACTTTTCTATTAAACTTCCTTTTTTATTTAATTTCCAAATAGATCGTTAAGGTATAGTGGTTTCTTGAATGAACTTCCATTTTTAATTTTCTGCAACTTTCATTTTTATTTCTACACAACTTCTTTTTTTATTCAAGCTTCTTTTCTATTCAACTTCCTTTTTTATTTAATTTAAAATAGATCGTTGAGGTATAGTGGTTTCTTGAATGAACTTCCATTTTTAATTTTATGGAACTTCCTTTTTTATTTTTATTCAGCTTCCATTTTTATTCAAGTTATTTTTCAATTCAACTTCCTTTTTTATTTAATTTCTAAATAGATCGTTAAGGTATAATTGTATCTGAAACTAACTTCTATTTTATATTTTATGCAACTCTCATTTTTATTTTTATTCCACTTCCATGTTTATTCAATTTACTTTTCTATTAAACTTCATTTTATATTTAATTTCCAAATAGATCGTTAAGGTATAGTGGTTTCTTGAATGAACTTCCATTTTTAATTTTCTGCAACTTCCATTTTTAATCAAGTTAATTTTCTATTCAACTTCCTTTTTTATTTAATTTCCAAATAGATCGTTAAGGTATAGTGGTTTTTTGAATGAACTTCAATTTTTAATTTTCTCCAACTTCCATTTTTATTTCTATTCAACTTCTTTTTTTATTCAAGTTTCTTTTCTATTCAACTTTCTTTATTATTTAATTTCCAAAAATATCGTTATGGTATACTGGTTTCTAGATTGAACTTCCATTTTTAATTTTATGTAACTTTCACTTTTATTTTTATTCAACTTCCATTTTTATTCAATTTACTTTTCTATCAAACTTTCTTTTTTATTTAATTTCCAAATAGAACGTTAAGGTATAGTGGTTTTTTTAATGAACTTCTATTTTTAATTTTATGGAACTTCCATTTTTATTTTTATTTAGCTTCCATTTTTATTCAAGTTATTTTTCTATTCAACTTCCTTTTTTATTTAATTTCCAAATAGATCGTTAAGGTATAGTGGTTTTTAGAATGAACTTCCATTTTTAATTTTCTGCAACTTCCGTTTTTATTTTTATTCAACTTCCATTTTTATTCAAATTATTTTTTTATTCAACTTCCTTTTTTATTTAATTTCCAAATAAATCGTTAAGGTATAGTGGTTTCTTGAATGAACTTCCATTTTTAATTTTCTGCAACTTCCACTTTTATTTCTATTCAACTTCCATTTTTACTCAATTTTCTTTTCTATCAAACTTTCTTTTTTATTTAATTTCCAAATAGATCGTTAAGGTATAGTGGTATCTTGAATGAACTTCCATTTTTAATTTTATGCAACTTCCATTTTTATTTTTATTCAGCTTCCATTTTTATTCAATTTATTTTTCTATTAAACTTCCTTTTTTATTTAATTTCGAAATAGATCGTTAAGGTATAGTGGTTTCTTTAATGAACTTCCATTTTTAATTTTATGGAACTTCCATTTTTATTCAAGTTATTTTTCTATTAAACATCCTTTTTTATTCAATTTCCAAATAGAACGTTAAGGTATAGTGGTATCTTGAATGAGCTTCTATTTTTAATTTTATGCAGCTTCCATTTTTATTTTTATTCGACTTCCATTTTTATTCAAGTCATTTTTCTATTCAACTTCCTATTTTATTTAATTTCCAAATAGATCATTAAGGTATAGTGGTTTCTTGAAAGAGCTTCCATTTTTAATTTTCTGCAACTTCCATTTTTATTTCTATTCCACTTCTTTTTTTATTCAAGTTTCTTTTCTATTCAACTTCCTTTTTTATTTAATTTCCAAAAAGATCGTTAAGGTATACTGGTTTCTGGATTGAACTTCCATTTTTAATTTTATGCAACTTTCACTTTTATTTCTATTCAACTTCCATTTTTGTTCAATTTACTTTTCTATTAAACTTCCTTTTTTATTTAATTTCCAAATAGATCGTTAAGGTATAGTGATTTCTTTAATGAACTTCCATTTTTAATTTCATGGAACTTCCATTTTTATTTTTATTCAGCTTCCATTTTTATTCAAGTTATTTTTCTATTCAACTTCCTTTTTTATTTAATTTCCAAATAGGTCATTAAGGTATAGTGGTTTCTTGAATGAACTTCCATTTTTAATTTTTTGCAACTTCCATTTTTATTTCTATTCAACCTCTTTTTTTATTCAAGTTTCTTTTCTATTCAACTTCCTTTTTTATTTAATTTCCAAATAGATCGTTAAGGTATACTGGTTTCTGGATTGAACTTCCATTTTAAATTTTATGCAACTTTCACTTTTATTTTTATTCAACTTCCATTTTTATTCAATTTACTTTTCTATCAAACTTCCTTTTTTATTTAATTTCCAAATAGATCGTTAAGATATAGTGGTTTCTTTAATGAACTTCCATTTTTAATTTTATGAAACTTTCATTTTTATTTTTATTCAGCTTCGATTTTTATTCAAGTTATTTTTCTATTCAACTTCCTTTTTTATTTAATTTCCAAATAGATCGTTAAGGTATAGTGGTTTCTTGAATGAACTTCCATTTTTAATTTTCTGCAACTTCCATTTTTATTTCTATTCAACTTCTTTTTTTATTCAAGTTTCTTTTCTATTCAACTTCTTTTTTTATTTAATTTGCAAATAGATCATTAAGGTATACTGGTTTCTGGATTGAACTTCCATTTTTAATTTTATGCAACTTTCACTTTTATTTTTATTCGACTTCCATTTTTATTCAACTTACTTTTCTATTAAACTTCCTTTTTTATTTAATTTCCAAATAGATCGTTAAGGTATAGTGGTTTCTTTAATGAACTTCCATTTTTAATTTTCTGTAACTTCCATTTTTATTTCTATTCAACTTCATTTTTTATTCAAGCTTCTTTTCTTTTCAACTTCCTTTTTTATTTAATTTCCAAATAGATCGTTGAGGTATAGTGGTATAGCGATCCCGGGTTTACCCTTGTTGTACAGTGATCCGGACATGTGTCCGTGGATGTTGGTAGTTGATTATTATCTTGTTTACATCCTTTTTACTTCGTATTTGTGTTATAGGATGTGTGGGCAGGTTTGTTACAGGTTGGTTGAGTTTAGAAACCAAAACTAGTTGCCCAGATTTTGACCTGTCCGCTCGAGCGGGGGTTTTGGCGCTCGAGCGGGAGTTTCACCCATCCAGTATTTCCTGTGCAGTGTTGGACGCTCGAGCGTGGGATTGGCCGCTCGAGCGGGATTGTGTGAGTGACGCTCAAGCGGGGAGTTGGAAGCTCGAGCGGAGACCTGGTTCTGTAAAAGTTCTGGGAGTGAGTATCCGCCGCTCGAGCGGGATTGTTGACGCTCGAGCGGGAGTCTGTGAGTGACGCTCGAGCGGGGAGTTTGAAGCTCGAGCTGGGCGACTGGGTTTAAGTTCCGAGTTTTGACTTTTCAAATCACTTTTTCACTTTCTCTTCTCTCTCCTACTTTTCCAAAAACACCATTGTTGAGCCTCTCACTCTAGAACTCTACCTTCTCTCTAGGTTTTGATCTAGTATGAGTGATTTGCTCATCTTTGGCCTTTACAAAAAAGTTGTTTATCGTCGAGGGCTACTTTTTAATCTGAAAATTTCGGGATTTGGAGCACGTTGGGTTTCGTCATCTTCTCCCTTGGGGCTCCGGATTTGAGGTAGGGATATCCTACTCCTCTCTGTGGATTTTGTCTTTAAATTTTAGTATTTTGAGATGTTGGGGTTGGTTTGGTAGTTTTGTGAAAGTTTGGGGCTTTTGTGTTATTGTACAAAAGTTGGAGTTTTATTTATAATTAACCTAGATGCATGTTTGGCATAGAGAAATGGAATAAATGTTGAATCATTGATGAAAATGAGACCTTAAGGGTTGTAATGTTAATTATGGAAAATGACCTAATTACATTGTTTGATTAATTGGGATAATTAATTGTGAGAAATGAGGAAATGAAACGGAATTGTTGAGATTGGGAATGCATGGGGTTAAAGGGTGTAGTTGAATTATTTATCACTCACCGAATTGAAATGTTGATTGAATATCCATTTGTGCATTTATTTTCTGTTTAGAAATAACTGCTTTGGGCTATCGGTGGAGGATAGTCGTGATTGTTGTAGACAATGCATGATGATTAGGCAAACGAAAACTAATCAATGGAATGTGTCATGGAATTTGACGGTTGTTAGAATACATTAACTGTATGTATTGAGTGATGGTATATAGAACCAATGTGTTTGTATACGTTATGTGTAGAGGAGGAGATGGGGGATGTACTCCGCGGTTTAGGGAAAGATGGGGGATGTACCTCTAAACCGGATAGTGTTGGGAGAAGATAGGGGATGAACTCCGTAGATACAGCTCATATGCTTGTCTAGAGAAGTGAAGATAGAGCTCATATGCTTATCTTTGTGAAGTGTAGATACAGCTTATATGCTTATCTATGAATGTGGGATATAGTTGTTATACATATCTGTTGAGAATGTGGATATAGCTTATATGCTTATCTGTGAATGTGGGATATAGTTTTTATACATATCTGTTGAGATGATGATAGAGCTAATATGCTTATCTGTTGAAAAAGGGAAAATGAAAAGTAACTTGGACTCATAAGTCGTATGACATAAAATGTGATTTATGTGGATGTATCAGTGTTGGCCATCTATCAATTGCTAATCTTTTAGTCATTGTTTATGGTTGGTTTAGTGTATTTCTACTGGGCTGTGGCTCACCCTATATGGGAATATCATTTTCAGGTACAGGTAGCATGCCACCTCCAAGGACGTAGCTTGGGAGGCTAGAGGCGGACACACTTTTGTTGTCTTATTTTTGATGTATTACATGTAAATTCAAGCCAAGGGCTTAATGTGTAATTGAGTTAGTACTCTTTTGTTGTAACCAAGTGTTAACTTGGAAAGCTGTAAGCCTTTAGGGCACTTGCTTTTGTCGTTAACATGTAATACTTTTTGTAAATGAAACTCTGATAAATGGAAGAATGTTGAACTTTTATTTATATCAATGCATGTCTCTACTGATGGGTTTAATGTACTTATTTTGAGGGCGTTACAAGTGGTTTCTTTAATGAATTTCCATTTTTAATTTTATCGAACTTCCATTTTTATTTTTATTCAGCTTCCATTTTTATTCAAGTTATTTTTCTATTCAACTTCCTTTTTTATTTAATTTCCAAATAGATCGTTAAGGTATAGTGGTATCTGAAATGAACTTCCATTTTTAATTTTATGCAACTTTCATTTTTAATTTTATTCCACTTCCATTTTTATTTAATTTACTTTTCTATTAAACTTCATTTTTTATTTAATTTCCAAATAGAACGTAAAGGTATAGTGGTTTCTTGAATGAACTTCCATTTTTAATTTTCTGCAACTTCCATTTTTATTTTTATTCGACTTCCATTTTTATTCAAGTTATTTTTCTATTCAACTTCCTTTTTTATTTAATTTCCAAATAGATCGTTAAGGTATAGTGGTTTCTTGAATGAACTTCTATTTTTAATTTTCTGCAACTTCCATTTTTATTTTTATTCAGCTTCCATTTTTATTCAATTTATTTTTCTATTAAACTTCCATTTTTATTTAATTTCCAAATAGATCGTTGAGGTATAGTGGTTTCTTGAATGAACTTCCATTTTTAACTTTATGGAACTTCCATTTTTATTTTTATTCAACTTCCATTTTTATTCAAGTTATTTTTCTATTCAACTTCCTTTTTTATTTAGTTTCCAAATAGATCGTTAAGGTATAGTGGTATCTGAAATGAACTTCCATTTTTAATTTTATGCAACTTCCATTTTTATTTTTATTCCACTTCCATTTTTATTCAATTTACATTTCTATTAAACTTCCTTTTTTATTTAATTCCCAAATAGATCGTTAAGGTATAGTGGTTTCTTGAATGAACTTCCATTTTTAATTTTCTGCAACTTCCTTTTTTATTTTTATTCGACTTCCATTTTTATTCAAGTTATTTTTCTATTCTACTTCCTTTTTTATTTAATTTCCAAATAGATCGTTAAGGTATAGTGGTTTCTTGAATGAACTTCTATTTTTAATTTTCTGCAACTTCCATTTTTATTTCTATTCAACTTCTTTTTTTAATTAAGCTTCTTTTCTATTCAACTTCCTTTTTTATTTAATTTCCAAATAGATCGTTGAGGTATAGTGGTTTCTTGAATGAACTTCCATTTTTAACTTTATGGAACTTCCATTTTTATTTTTATTCAGCTTCCATTTTTATTTTTATTCAGCTTCCATTTTTATTCAATTTATTTTTCTATTCAACTTCCTTTTTTATTTAGTTTCCAAATAGATCGTTAAGGTATAGTGGCATCTGAAATGAACTTCCATTTTTAATTTTATGCAACTTCCATTTTTATTTTTATTCCACTTCCATTTTTATTCAATTTACATTTCTATTAAACATCCTTTTTTATTTAATTTCCAAATAGATCGTTAAGGTATAGTGGTTTCTTGAATGAACTTCCATTTTTAATTTTCTGCAACTTCCATTTTTATTTTTATTTAACTTCCTTTTTTATTCAAGTTTCTTTTCTACTCAACTTCCTTTTTTTATGTAATTTCCAAATAGATCGTTAAGGTATACTGGTTTCTGGATTGAACTTCCATTTTTAATTTTCTGCAACTTTCATTTTTATTTTTACTAAACTTCCAATTTTATTCAATTTACTTTTCTATTAAACTTCCTTTTTTATTTAATTTCCAAATAGATCGTTAAGGTATATTGGTTTCTTGAATGAACTACCATTTTTAATTTTCTGCAACTTCCATTTTTATTTTTATTCGACTTCTATTTTTATTCAAGTTATTTTTCTATTCAACTTCCTTTTTTATTTAATTTCCAAATAGATCATAAAGGTATAGTGGTTTCTTTAATGAACTTACATTTTTAATTTTATGGAACTTCCATTTTTATTTTTATTCAGCTTCCATTTTTGTTCAAGTTATTTTTCTATTCAACTTCCTTTTTTATTTAATTTCCAAATAGATGGTTAAGGTATAGTGGTTTCTTGAATTAACTTCCGTTTTTGATTTTCTGCAACTTCCATTTTTATTTTTATTTAACTTCCTTTTTTATTCAAGTTTCTTTTCTATTCAACTTCCTTTTTTATTTAATTTCCAAATAGATCGTTGAGATCTAGTGGTTTCTTTAATGAACTTCCATTTTTAATTTTATGGAACTTCCATTTTCATTTTTATTCAGCTTCCATTTTTATTCAAGTTATTTTTCTATTCAACTTCCTTTTTTATTTAATTTCCAAATATATTGTTAAGGTATAGTGGTTTCTTGAATTAACTTCCATTTTTAATTTTCTGCAACTTCCATTTTTAGTTTTATTTAACTTCCTTTTTTATTCAAGTTTCTTTTTTACTTAACTTCCTTTTTTATTTAATATCCAAATAGATCGTCAAGGTATAGTGGTTTCTGGATTGAACTTCCATTTTCATTTTTATTCAACTTCCATTTTTATTCAATTTACTTTTCTATTAAACTTCTATTTTTATTTAATTTCCAAATAGATGGTTAAGGTATAGTGGTTTCTTGAATGAACTTCCAATTTTAATTTTCTGCAACTTCCATTTTTATTTCTATTCAACTTCTCTTTTTATTCAAGTTTCTTTTCTGTTCAACTTCCTTTTTTATTTAATTTCCAAATAGATCGTTAAGGTATAATGGTTTCTGGATTGAACTTACATTTTTAATTTTATACAACTTTCATTTTTATTTTTATTCAACTTCCATTTTTATTCAATTTTCTTTTCTATTAAAGTTCCTTTTTTATTTAATTTCCAAATAGATCGCTAAGGTATAGTGGTTTCTTTAATGAACTTTCATTTTTAATTTTATGCAAGTTCCATTTTTATTTTTATTCAACTTCCATTTTTATTCAAGTTATTTTTCTATTCAACTTCCTTTTTTATTTAATTTCCTAATAGATCATTATGGTATAGTGGTTTCTTGAATGAACTTCCATTTTTAATTTTCTGCAACTTCCTTTTTTATTTTTATTCAATTTACTTTTCTATTAAACGTCCTTTTTTATTTAATTTCCAAGTAGATCGTGAAGGTATTGTGGTATCTTGAATGAACTTCCATTTTTAATTTTATGCGACTTCCATTTTTGTTTTTATTCGACTTCTATTTTTATTCAAGTCATTTTTCTATTCAACTTTCTTTTTTATTTATTTTCCAAATAGATCGTTAAGGTATAGTGATTTCTTTAATGAACTTCCATTTTTCATTTTTTACAACTTCCATTTTTATTTTTATTTAACTTTCTTTTTCAATCAAGTTTCTTTTCTACTCAACTTCCTTTTTTATTCAATTTTCTTTTCTATCAAACTTTCTTTTTTATTTAATTTCCAAATAGATCGTTAAGGTATACTGGTTCTGGATTGAACTTCCATTTTTAATTTTCTGCAACTTCCATTTTTATTTTTATTCAACTTCCATTCTTATTCAATTTACTTTTCTATTAAACTTTTCTTTTTTATTTAATTTCCAAATAGATCGTTAAGGTATAGTGGTATCTTGAATGAACTTCCATTTTTAATTTTATGAAACTTCCATTTTTATTTTTATTCGACTTCCATTTTTATTCAAGTCATTTTTCTATTCAACTTCCTTTTTTATTTAATTTCCAAATAGATCGTTAAGGTGTAGTGGTTTCTTGAATGAACTTCCATTTTTAATTGTCTGCAACTTCCATTTTTATTTTTATTTAACTTCCTTTTTCAATCAAGTTTCTTTTCTACTCAACTTCCTTTTTTTTTTAATTACCAAATAGATCGTTAAGGTATACTGGTTTCTGTATTGAACTTCCATTTTTCATTTTTTGCAACTTCTATTTTTATTTTTATTCAACTTCTATTTTTATTCAATTTACTTTTCTATTAAACTTCCTTTTTTATTTAATTTCCTAATAGATCGTTAAGGTATAGTGGTTTCTTGAATGAACTTTCATTTTTAATTTTTTGCAACTACCATTTTTATTTTTATTCGACTTCCATTTTTATTCTAATTATTTTTCTATTCAACTTCCTTTTTTATTTAATTTCCAAATAGATCGTTAAGGTATAGTGGTTTCTTGAATGAACTTCCATTTTTAATTTTTTACAACTTCCATTTTTATTTCTATTCAACTTCTTTTTTTATTCAAGTTTCTTTTCTATTCAACTTCTTTTTTATTTAATTTCCAAATAGATCGTTAAGGTATACTCGTTTCTGGATTGAACTTCCATTTTTAATTTTTTGCAACTTTCACTTTTATTTTTATTCAACTTCCAATTTTATTCAATTTACTTTTCTATTAAACTTCCTTTTTTATTTAATTTCCAAATAGATCGTTAAGGTATAGTGATTTCTTTAATGAACTTCCATTTTTAATTTAATGGAACTTCCATTTTTATTTTTATTTAACTTCCTTTTTTATTCAAGTTTCTTTTCTACTGAACTTCCTTTCTTATGTAATTTCCAAATAGATCGTTAAGGTATAGTGGTTTCTGGATTGAACTTCCATTTTTAATTTTCTGCAACTTCCATTTTTATTTTTATTCAACTTCCATTTTTATTCAATTTACTTTTCTATTAAACTTCCTTTTTTATTTAATTTCCAAATAGATCGTTAAGGTATAGTGGTTTCTGGATTGAACTTCCATTTTTAATTTTCTGCAACTTCCATTTTTATTTTTATTCAACTTCCATTTTTATTCAATTTACTTTTCTATTAAACTTCCTTTTTTATTTAATTTCCAAATAGATCGTTAAGGTATATTGGTTTCTTGAATGAACTTCCATTTTTAATTTTCTGCAACTTCCATTTTTATTTTTATTTAACTTCCTTTTTCAATCAGTTTCTTTTCTACTCAACTTCCTTTTTTATTTGATTTCCAAATAGATCGTTAAGGTATAGTGGTTTCTTGAATGAATTTCCATTTTTAATTTTCTGCAACTTCCATTTTTATTTTTAAGTAACTTCCATTTTTATTCAAGTTACTTTTCTATTGAACTTCCTTTTTTATTTAATTTCCAAATAGATCGTTAACGTATAGTTGTTTTTGGATTGAACTTCCATTTTTAATTTTATGCAACTTTCATTTTTATTTTTATTCAATTTCCATTTTTATTCAATTTACTTTTCTATTAAACTTCCTTTTTTATTTAATTTCCAAATATATCGTTAAGGTATAGTGGTTTCTTGAATGAATTTTCATTTTTAATTTGCTGCAGCTTCCATTTTTATTTTTATTTAACTTCCTTTTTCATTCAAGTTTCTTTTCTACTCAACTTCCTTTTTTATTTAATTTCCAAATAGATCGTTAAGGTATAGTGGTTTCTGGATTGAACTTCCATTTTTAATTTTATACAACTTTCATTTTTATTTTTATTCAATTTCCATTTTTATTCAATTTACTTTTCTATTAAACTTCATTTTTTATTTAATTTCCAAATAGATCGTTAAGGTGTAGTGGTTTCTTGAAGGAACTTCCATTTTTAATTTTCTGCAACTTTCATTTTTATTTCTATTCAACTTCTTTTTTTATTCAAGCTACTTTTCTATTCAACTTCCTTTTTTATGTAAATTCCAAATAGATGGTTGAGGTATAGTGGTTTCTTGTAGTGACCCTCATTCCTCACCTTAGCCTCGGGCATGGGCATTTGTATAATCTTGTTTTGCTAAGTTGCAGTAGTGAATTTTCTTGACTTGTCTTAGCTAGAATGAAATTTTTGTCTTGGTTTGTATATAGCGATCTCGGTTGTCCCTTTACTGTTCTGTTGTGTTCCGGACTCGGTTTCGTGAAGTTGGTAGTGGTATCTATCTTGTTGCCATCCTTTAATTCCACTTGATTGAGTTTTAGGATGTTTTGAGCAGGGTTGTTACAGGTTGGTTAGGCCTTGGTTTCAATTCCTTGTTGTCCAGTTTTTAGGCGGTCCGCTCGAGCGGGTCTTCTTGCGCTCGAGCGGGGATTGCACACCTCTAGTATTTTGTGTTCCTGCAAAACTTCTGCAGATGTGATTTTTACGGTCGAGCGGGTTTGTTTACGCTCGAGCGGTTGCGCTCGAGCGGGTTTGGTGGCGCTCGAGCGGGTAGTACTTTCTGGGTATAAGTTCTGGGAGGTGGAAATCTACGCTCGAGCGGACTGATTTTCGCGCTCGAGCGGAAGTGCTTTATTCTTGTGTCTTGGCGCTCGAGCGGGCCTTATTGCGCTCGAGCGTGTTCAGATTTTTGTTCTTGGCGCTCGAGCGTTGTGTTCTCCGCTCGAGCGGGTCATGCGTATATGAGTTATCCGCTGGGTGATTTTAAATCACTTTTTACTTTCCTTTCTGTCTCCTACTTTTTTTAAAACCCATTTTGAGAGCTCCTCTCTCTAAAACCTTGACTTCTCTCTAGGTATTGATCTAGTAGTTCTTCACCTTCGGCCTTTGTAAAAGTTGTGTGGATCGTCGAGGGCGTCGTTTTGATCAGAAAATCTTGGTCTTTGGAGCACTTTGGTTTTGGTCTCTTCTCCATCCGAGCTCTAACTTTGAGGTAGGGATATCCTACTCCTCTTTATGAGCTTTGTCTTTAAATTTTTGCATTTTGATATGTTGGGGGTTGTTGGGAAATTTTGAGAGAGTTTGGGCCTTTGTGTAATTTTTACAAAAGTTGGGGCTTTGGCTATATAAAACCTAGATACATGTTTGGCATGGAAAAGTGAAATTAATGTTGAAACACTAGTGAAAATGGAACCTAAGGGTTGTAATGTTAATTATGGAATATGTCCTAATTACATTGGTTAATAAATTTGTATAATTAATTATGAGAAATGAGGAATTGATTTGGAAAGGCATGGGATGAAAGGGTGTAGTTGGATTATTTATAGCTCACCTAGTTGAAATGTTGATTATATATCCATTGTTGCACTTATTTTCTGTATAGAAATAACTGCTTTGGGCTATCGGTGGAGGATAGTCTTGATTGTTGTAGACAATGCATGGTGATTAGGCAAACTGAGACTAATCACTGGAATGGGTCATTGAGTATGACGGTTGAAAGAATACGTTAAATTTATGTATTGTGTGATGATGTGTATAATTATTGTTTGTATGCATTGTGTTGTGTTGGAGGAGATAGGGGATGTACTCCACAGTTTAGGGGAAGATAGGGGATGGACCTCTAAACCGGATGTTGTTAGGAGGAGATAGGGGATGGACTCCATAGATAGAGCTCATATGCTTGTCATTGGAAGTGTGATAGTGCTTTTATGCATATCTGTGGAAGTGATGATATAGCTTGTATGCTTATCTGTTGGTGTGTGATATAGCTAGTATGCTTATCTATTATGAAATGGGAAAGTGATTAATGTGAGTTACTGTCTCATATGAGTTGTTTGGCCAGGTTTTGAGCCATGGTTGTAAATTGAGAATTTAAAGGAATTGGAAAATGGATTGTAATGTGGACTTGTATGTCATGAACTTGTAAAGTGTGATAAGGGAAAGTATCAGTGTTGGCCATCTATCAACTGTCAATCTTTTAGTCATTGTTCATATATGGTTTAGTATATTTCTACTGGGCTGTGGCTCACCCTATATGGGAATATCATTTTCAGGTACAGGTAGCATGCCACCTCCAAGGACGTAGCTTAGGAGGCTAGAGGCAGGCAGACTTTTGCTGTTTTATTTCTTTGATGTATTACATGTATATTCAAGCCAAGGGCTTAATGTGTAAATGAGTTAGTACTCTTTTGTTGTAACCAAGTGTTAACTTGGAAAGCTGTAAGCCTTTAGGACATTTTCCTTTTGTTGTTAACATGTAATACTTTTGGTAATGGAACTCTGATGAACAGAAGAAAGTGGAGCTTTTATATATCATTGCATGTCTCTATTGATGGGTTTAATGTTATTATTTTGAGGGCGTGACATTGTACTTATGTGAAATATACTTGTTGAGTCTTGTTCTTTTCTGGTGAGTCTAGCCGAGGTCACCTTAAAGCCAGAACCACCTTGAAACCACTTTGGTTGACCCCTACCTTCGTCCTGGCATATTGGCCGACATGTCATTTTCTAGGCCGGGGTGTATCATCAAGGCCGACAGGTGTATCATCTAGGCCGAAATGTTAACCTTGAGCCCGAGTGATCTTGTTCCGGATTGGTGCGACCTAGACCGAGGTGTGGCACATCTACGCCGAGGTGTGGCACAGCTAGGCCAAGTGTTGTCCGTCCTAACCGGGATCATAGATACCTCACCTACTGGAGCCGATGTTTTCACCCGATGTCAGTACCTTGTCAGAGTGCCATGCCGCTTTACTGGTTAAACACCCTTTCGCCGTACTCTGTCTGGCCTGTCAGCCACCTTTTCGGAGAGAACCAACCAGCCGTTGCCACGTGTCCGAGCTG
This sequence comes from Camellia sinensis, assembly GCF_055761805.1. Classification (NCBI taxonomy): domain Eukaryota; kingdom Viridiplantae; phylum Streptophyta; class Magnoliopsida; order Ericales; family Theaceae; genus Camellia; species Camellia sinensis. The sequence continues at coordinate 5,254,145 of NC_138962.1, read as the reverse complement.
AGTGTTAAATCAGCCGGCAGTGAGTAGAACCTATCATTTTGTATCATATCTTTGCCTTGAGAGAGAGAAGCTCTAGAAGGAGTTTTAGAGTGAAGGAGTGGATCTTCGAGCTTGATTCTTAGAGATCTAACCGTTAGATTCGTGTATTAAGGTTAGATTCTTGACCTACTCTTGTAGTCCTTGTTAATCATCTAGCTACATTGCATGATCAAACCTGATTTGCAAGCCATGCATTGATTGAAAGTTTGGTTTTAGAAAGAGAAAGTAGTATTCATGTGTTCTTGAATAAAAGCCTTGTTTGATCCGAAAGTTTGCATTAAGGTTCATGCTTTTGTGTTTGTTTCCATAAGATCTTCGAGTATGGGTGCCCAGGTCCATGTTTTTGAATTCATAGCATGAAATCTCAGATTTTGTAATAGCAAATTATGATCTTGCATTCATCCTCCTCATGTTCATGTTCTTCATGTTTGACATGTTCTTCAAGAGAGGGAAACCTAGATTTTCCCGACCTTATTTCCTTGAATGTGGCCATCGAGGCAACACCTCAGCAAGGAGGTGTGGGACCTCGGCCTAGACCTGGTAGTCGCCCAGCATGTTTTCCCGAGATGAGAAACTGTGTTTTGTTTCGATTTGACTTAGCCTTTGAAGAATGTCGAGGTCATTTGCATGCATGCTGGACTTGTTTTGAGAAGTGCATTCAACAGACTTTGCCATGTGTTTGTAGGACTTGGACTTGCCTTGACCCCGATGTCTGAAGAGCTATGTGAGTGGTATTTTTAATAAAGTTATGTTATTAAGTTTTGATAAAATTTTTGCCTTGACTATTTTGGAAAAGTATTTGTGAAGCATGAATGGTGATCCCTATTTTGTATATAAGGCATTAGCCTTATTTTGAATGACAATCTTGAAAGTCCGTACGTGCTAGGGGACTATAAGCATTTGTAGCACAATCTTGAAAGTCCGTACGTGCTTTGGGACTATAAGCATTTGTAGCACAATCTTGAAAGTCCGTACGTGCTAGGGGACTATAAGCATTTGTAGCACAATCTTGAAAGTCCGTACGTGCTAGGCGACTATAAGCGTTTGTAGCACAATCTTGAAAGTCCGTACGTGATAGGGAACTATAAGCATTTGTAGCACAATCTTGAAAGTCCGTACGTGCTAGGGGACTATAAGCATTTGTAGCACAACCCTTGTTAATATTATCCCTTGGAACTTGAAAGCCTTGAAAGACTTTAATTGTGGGGACTTGAAAGATTTGTTAGAAAAGCTTGATTTACTCTTGGATTTTGTACAAAATGTGTTATGCTTTGATTTGATAAGGATTTCGGATATCATTCATGTAAACCCCTTTATTATCTGTACCATTCACTGAGTATCCAAGCTCACCCCTATATATATATATATATATATATATATATGTAGGTGACTAGCAGGACGGCGGTGACGCCTAGATGTACTTGCCACTTGTTTTGGACTTTGCACTTTTGCTGCATCTTGAAGATTATGCTTCTTAGTTGTATTTCATTGTATTTTGTATTTGATGGCTGAGAAGCCTTTTGGTCAAGATGTATTTTCCTTGTACTTCATTTGTTGTATTAAAGCTATGTAAAGATGTATGCCATTCCATTTAAACTTATGCACTGCTCTCATGGACTACTTAGCTTGAAATTTATTGCTTCCATATTTGTAAGCCCCATATGTATACTCTGTTTGTGTGTGAATCTTGAAAGTTGGCCTTCGGTAATCACAAATTACTGGCCATCATGGCACCATTCTACTAGGGGCGGAATGGCGTCGTGACAGATTGGTATCAGAGCACAAGTTTCTTATAGTACGTTACTCACACTTCGAGTCCTAAAGAGCATAGGACTTTCCATAGGATTGATGTTAGGATTGCATCATTATGCTTGCTACTTGACAATGTGTGCATCATTTCGGCGTGACTAGTTGCTATTGCATGCATATTGTTTGATCATCTTGTTTTAAAGTCACATTTTGCACACTCTTAGCATCATGAGAAGAGGTAGACCACCTGTTGGCCGAGATCATCCCGAGGACAGATTGGATAGATTGGAGAGACTGGTAGAAGGTTTGGTCCGTGAGTTAAGGCAAACTCGGCCACAAGACGCTAGTACTACTTCTACCCAGGCCGAGCAGACAAATGGCCGGCATGCAGTTCCACCTCTACCTCCACCTCCTCCAGCGCTGCAAGTGCCTCCACAGCAAGCTTTATATGGGGACGGCACCATAGCCCTGATCCGAGAGTTTAAGAAGATGAAACCGCCGAGATTCTCTGGAGGCATAGAGCCGATGAAAGCCGAAGCGTGGGTCATGGAAATGGAGAAACTGTTTGAGATTTTTTCCAGCACCGACGCCCAGAAGGTGTCATTAGCAACATTCACCTTAGACGACGATGCACGAAGATGGTGGATGATGACCCGAGAAAGCAACCCAGGTCTGACTTGGGCCAGATTTTTAGAGCTGTTCTACAACAAGCATTTCCCCCTTAGTGTTCGAGAGCGTAGGACCACAGAGTTTCAGACTTTGACACAAGGCAACAAGACAGTGGCAGAATATGACCGTGCTTTTACCGAGTTGGCGAGATATGCGCCTCACATGGTCGATGATGAATACAGAAAGGCCAGGAAGTTCAAAAGTGGATTGCGTGGACCAATTCAGGATCGAGTTAACATGCTCAATATGCCGACCTATGCCGGAGTGTTGGACAAGGCCATCCTGGCAGAGGCTAACTTGAACCGATATCATAACTCAGGAGAAAATCAGAAGAAGAGGCAGAACTATGATAATCACCGAGCTCCGTTTAACACCAAGAAGAAAGCGAATGTGGGCAGCTCCAACAACTCGAACCAAGAAGGTAATACTAGGCCGACGTGTGCAAGCTGTGGGAAGCCACATTCCAGAGTTTGCCGTTGGGCATCGGGAGCTTGTTTTGAATGTGGTGAAATGGGTCATCGCGTGAAAGACTGTCCGAAGGCAAGAACTGACGATGGTAAGAAGGATGGGAGCACCTCGGGCTCTACGCAAAGAAATAACATCGGGAGGGCCCAAATGAGACAGGGCAGAGTTTTTGCGTTGGTACCAGGAGACACTACGAATGCTGAGACAGTGGTGTCAGGTACACTCTCAATTTGCTCTCAAGATGCATACATATTAATTGATTCGGGATCTACACATTCCTTCATATCTATTAAGTTTGCCGAGAAATTAAATAGAGAACAAGAACCCCTTGATTATATGTTACATGTGGCTACCCCATCTGGGAGAACTATGATTGTTACATCCATTTATAGGGCGTGTATTGTTGTAATTGAGGGTGTAGAATTATTAGTTGACTTGATGCCATTAAGCATGACCCACTTTGATGTCATATTGGGGATGGACTGGTTAGTAGCGAATCACGCATCTATTAATTGTGTTTCAAAGAATGTCACATTGAAACCCCCAAACCAAGCCGAGATTACTTTCCAGGGTAAAGGAGTAGCACCCCCACCTTACTTAATCTCATCTATGAAGGCCTATAAATTGATCCAAAAAGGGTGTCGAGGTTACCTGTGTAGTATACTAAGTAATCTAGATGGAAGCGTTGAGCTAGATGACACCCCAGTTGTCAAGGAATTCCCCGACGTCTTTCCAAATGACTTGTCTGGCTGCTTGGTCGATAGAGAAATAGAATTTATGATTGATATTACGCCGGGAACTCAACCTATCTCCAAAACACCCTACAGAATGGCCCCAGCCGAACTTAAAGAACTGAAACTGCAAGTACAAGAATTGCTGGGTAAGGGATTTATTAGGCCGAGTACTTCACCATGGGGAGCACCCGTTCTGTTTGTTAAGAAAAAGGATGGCACACTTCGTCTTTGTATCGACTACCGAGAACTGAACAAGGTAACCATTAAGAACAAGTATCCGTTGCCGAGGATTGATGATTTGCTTGACCAACTACAAAGGGCACGAGTCTTTTCTAAGATTGACCTCAGGTCAGGCTACCCCCAGCTGAAACTTAAGGCCGAGGATGTCGAGAAGACTGCTTTCCGGACAAGGTATGGCCACTACGAATTTTTGGTAATGCCTTTTGGAGTGGCCAATGCTCCTGCAGCATTCATGGATTTAATGAATAGGGTCTTCAAGTCGTACCTAGATGAGTTCGTGGTTGTTTTCATCGACGACATATTGATCTATTCCAAGAATGAAGTTGAGCATGAGAAGCACTTGGGACTAGCCTTACAAGTCCTAAGAGACAAGAAATTATATGCCAAGCTTAGCAAGTGTGAATTTTGGCTCTCCAGTATCTCGTTCCTAGGGTATGTGATTAACGAAGAAGGTATTTCAGTCGATCCAAGTAAGATTGAAGCCGTTGTGAATTGGCTGACACCGACTAATGTATCCGAGATTCGTAGTTTTCTGGGTTTGGCCGGCTATTACAGGAAATTTGTGAAGGATTTTTCAAGGATTGCAGTACCGCTGACACAACTAACTCAGAAAGGAGTGGCGTATGAATGGACTGAGGATAGGGAGTCTGCTTTCCAAGAGTTAAAGACGAGGTTGGTTACAGCGCCGATACTTGCTTTACCGTCAGACAAGGAAGAATTTCAGATTTATAGTGATGCTTCACATAAGGGGTTGGGTTGTGTGTTAATGCAAAGAGGTAAGGTTATAGCATACGCATCTCATTAGTTAAAACCCAGTGAAAAGAATTATCCTACCCATGATTTGGAACTGGCAGCCGTGGTCTTTGCTTTAAAGATATGGCGCCATTACTTGTATGGAACTTCTTGCCAAGTTTTCACAGACCACAAAAGTCTGAAGTACTTGTTCACTAAAAAGGAATTGAATATGAGACAGAGAAGATGGCTTGAACTATTAAAGGACTACGACATGCAGATTCAGTACCATCCGGGTAAGGCAAACTCCGTAGCCGACACGTTGAGCAGGAACTTAATTGGAAGTTTGGCATACCTGGCAATGATTTCAGTAGAGCCGACCATAATTGAGGAAGTGAAGACCAGACAGATGGAGGATAAGTTCCTCAAGAAGGTAATTGATGAATTCGTCACCAAGCCAAGGCCAGGGTACACCATTGAAAATCGAGTGCTTAAGTTTGAAGGGAGATTGTGCGTGGCCGACGTCCTAGAGTTGAAAAGGAAGATTTTGCAGGAAGCCCATAGCTCCAAATCTGCCGTTCATCCGGGAAGCACCAAGATGTACCAAGATGTGAAGCGGACTTTCTGGTGGTCAAATATGAAAAGGGAAATAGCCGAGTGTGTATCCCCGTGTCTATGTTGTCAGCAAGTGAAAGCAGAACACCAGAGGCCAGCAGGACTTCTTCAACCCTTGTCAATCCCTGAGTGGAAATGGGAACATATCTCCATGGATTTTGTGATTGGTTTGCCGAGGACGCAAAAAGGTATGAACTCAATTTGGGTTATAGTTGACAAATTTACTAAGTCAGCACACTTTTTGCCTGTCAAGACTACATTCAATGCTGACCGTCTTGCTGGACTGTATATGAATGAGATTGTGAAGCTTCATGGAGTGCCGATGTCCATAGTGTCAGACCGAGATTCGAAGTTTGTTTCTAGATTTTGGCAGAGTTTACAAAGGGCTTTGGGAACCGAGTTGAAGTTTAACACAGCATTTCATCCCCAAACCGATGGACAAATAGAAAGAACGATTTAGACACTCAAAGATATGCTCAGACTATGTGTGTTAGATTTCAAGGGAAATTGGGAAGTACATCTACCGTTAGTAGAGTTTGCCTACAACAACAGTTATCAAGCCAGCATTGGCATGGCACCGTATGAAGCTTTGTATGGAAGGAAGTGCAGGTCGCCGATATGTTGGACTGAAGTGGGAGATAAAGCCTTGATTGGTCCCGAATTGGTTCGAGTTACAACCGACAAGATTAAGCTCATTCAATAAAGGATTAAAACCGCACAGAGCCAGCAGAAGAGTTATGCCGACCAGAGAAGGAGGGAATTAGAATTTGAGACTGGGGATCATGTATTTTTGAAGATCTCGCCGACGATAGGGGTTTCAAGATTTGGGAAGAAGGGTAAATTAGCACCTCGATATATTGGGCCATTTGAGATTCTTGAGAAGGTCAACCCTGTTGCCTACAGGCTTGCCCTGTCGCCAGAATTAAGCCAAGTTCACAACGTGTTTCATGTTTCGATGTTGAAGAAATATATTCGAGATCCACTACATGTGATTGATTATTCTGAGATTGTGGTTAATGAAGATTTAGGCTACGAGGAAAGGCCGATGAGAATTATTGACAGGCAAGAGCGACAGTTGAGAAACAAATCGATACCAATGGTAAATAACTCCGCTATCCGGAGTTATTTGTAGAGCAAGATAACTGAAGTTTGGGGATCAAACTTCTCTAAGGAGGGTAGACTGTAGTGACCCTCATTCCTCACCTTAGCCTCGGGCATGAGCATTTGTATAATCTTGTTTTGCTAAGTTGCAGTAGTGAATTTTCTTGACTTGTCTTAGCTAGAATGAGATTTTTGTCTTGGTTTGTACTTATGTAAAATTTACTTGTTGAGTCTTGTTCTTTTCTGGTGAGTCTAGCTGAGGTCACCTTAAAGCCAGAACCACCTTGAAACCACTTTGGTTGACCCCTACCTTCGTCCTGGCATATTGGCCGAGATGTCATTTTCTAGGCCGGGGTGTATCATCAAGGCCGAGAGGTGTATCATCTAGGCCAAAATGTTAACCTTGAGCCCGAGTGATCTTGTTCCGGATTGGTGCGACCTAGACCGAGGTGTGGCACATCTACGCCGAGGTGTGGCACAGCTATGCCAAGTGTTGTCCATCCTAACCGGGATCATAGATACCTCACCTACCGGAGCCGATGTTTTCACCCAATGTCAGTACCTTGTCAGAGTGCCATACCGCTTTACTTGTTAAACACCCTTTCGCCGTACTCTGTCTGGCCTGTCAGCCACCTTTTCGGGGAGAACCAACCAGTCGTTGCCACGTGTCCGAGCTGAGTGTTAAATCAGCCGGCAGTGAGTAGAACCTATCATTTTGTATCATATCTTTGCCTTGAGAGAGAGAAGCTCTAGAAGGAGTTTTAGAGTGAAGGAGTGGATCTTCGAGCTTGATTCTTAGAGATCTAACCGTTAGATTCGTGTATTAAGGTTAGATTCTTGACCTACTCTTGTAGTCCTTGTTAATCATCTAGCTGCATTGCATGATCAAACCTGATTTGCAAGCCATGCATTGATTGAAAGTTTGGTTTTAGAAAGAGAAAGTAGTATTCACGTGTTCTTGAATAAAAGTCTTGTTTGATCCGAAAGTTTGCATTAAGGTTCATGCTTTTGTGTTTGTTTCCATAAGATTTTCGAGTATGGGTGCCCAGGTCCATGTTTTTGAATTCATAGCACGAAATCTCAGATTTTGTAATAGCAAATTATGATCTTGCATTCATCCTCCTCATGTTCATGTTCTTCATGTTCGACATGTTCTTCAAGAGAGGGAAACCCAGAATTTCCCGACCTTATTTCCTTGAATGTGGCCATCGAGGCAACACCTCGGCAAGGAGGTGTGGGACCTCGGCCTAGACCTGGTAGTCGCCCATCATGTTTTCCCGAGATGAGAAACTGTGTTTTGTTTCGATTTGACTTAGCCTTTGAAGAATGCCGAGGTCATTTGCATGCATGCTAGACTTGTTTTGAGAAGTGCATTCAACAGACTTTGCCATGTGTTTGTAGGACTTGGACTTGCCTTGACCCCGATGTCTGAAGAGCTATGTGAGTGGTATTTTTAATAAAGTTATGTTATTAAGTTTTGATAAAAGTTTTGCCTTGACTGTTTTGGAAAAGTATTTGTGAAGCATGAATGGTGATCCCTATTTTGTATATCAAGCATTAGCCTTATTTTGAATGACAATCTTGAAAGTCCGTACATGCTAGGGGACTATAAGCATTTGTAGTACAATCTTGAAAGTCCGTACGCGCTAGGGGACTATAAGCATTTGTAGCACAATCTTGAAAGTCCTTACGTGCTAGGGGACTATAAGCATTTGTAGCACAATCTTGAAAGTCCGTACGTGCTAGGGGACTATAAGCATTTGTAGCACAATCTTGAAAGTCCGTACGTGCTAGGGGACTATAAGCGTTTGTAGCACAATCTTGAAAGTCCGTACGTGCTAGGGGACTATAAGCCTTTGTAGCACAATCTTGAAAGTCCGTACGTGCTAGGGGACTATAAGCCTTTGTAGCACAATCTTGAAAGTCCGTACGTGCTAGGGGACTATAAGCATTTGTAGCACAACCCTTGTTAATATTATCCCTTGGAACTTGAAAGCCTTGAAAGACTTTAATTGTCGGGACTTGAAAGATTTGTTAGATAAGCTTGATTTACTCTTGGATTTTGTACAAGATGTGTTATGCTTTGATTTGATAAGGATTTCGGATATCATTCATGTAAACCCCTTTATTATCTGTACCATTCACTGAGTATCCAAGCTCACCCCTCTATATATATATATATGTAGGTGACGAGCAGGACGGCGGTGACGCCTAGATATACTTGCCACTTGTTTTGGACTTTGTACTTTTGCTGCATCTTGAAGATTATGCTTCTTAGTTGTATTTCATTGTATTTTGTATTTGATGGCTGAGAAGCCTTTTGGTCAAGATGTATTTTCCTTGTACTTCATTTGTTGTATTAAAGCTATGTAAAGATGTATGCCATTCCATTTAAACTTATGCACTGCTCTCATGGACTACTTAGCTTGAAATTTATTTCTTCCATATTTGTAAGCCCCATATGTATACTCTGTTTGTGTGTGAATCTTGAAAGTTGGGCTTCGGTAATCACGAATTACTGGCCATCATGGCACCATTCTACTAGGGGCGGAATGGGGTCGTGACATTTCTTTAATGAACTTCCATTTTTAATTTTATGGAACTTCCATTTTTATTTTTATTCAGCTTCCATTTTTATTCAAGTTATTTTTCGATTCAACTTCCTTTTTTATTTAATTTCCAAATAGATCGTTAAGGTATAGTGGTATCTGAAATGAACTTCCATTTTTAATTTTATACAACTTTCATTTTATTTTTATTCCACTTCCATTTTTATTCAATTTACTTTTCTATTAAACTTCATTTTTTATTTAATTTCCAAATAGATCGTTAAGGTATAGTGGTTTCTTGAATGAACTTCCATTTTTAATTTTCTGCAACTTCCATTTTTATTTTTATTCGACTTCCATTTTTATTCAACTTATTTTTCTATTCAACTTCCTTTTTTATTTGATTCCCAATTAGAACGTTAAGGTATAGTGGTTTCTTGAATGAACTTCCATTTTTATTTCTATTCAACTTCTTTTTTTATTCAAGTTTCTTTTCTATTCAACTTCATTTCTTATTTAATTTCAAAAAAGATCGTTAAGGTACACTGGTTTCTGGATTGAACTTCCATTTTTAATTTTATGCAACTTTCACTTTTATTTTTATTCAACTTCCATTTTTATTCAATTTAATTTTCTATTTAACTTCCTTTTTTATTTAATTTTCAAATAGATCGTTAAGGTATAGTGATTTCTTTAATGAATTTCCATTTTTAAATTTATGGAACTTCCATTTTAATTTTTATTCAGCTTCCATTGTTATTCAAGTGATTTTTCAATTCAACTTCCTTTTTTATTTAATTTCCAAATAGATGGTTAAGGTATGGTGGTTTCTTGAATTAACTTCCATTTTTAATTTTCTACAACTTCCATTTTTATTCAAGTTTCTTTTCTATTCGACTTCCTTTTTTATTTAATTTCCAAATAGATCGTTGAGGTATAGTGGTTTCTTTAATGAACTTCCATTTTTAATTTTATGGAACTTCCATTTTTATTTTTATTCAGCTTCCATTTTTATTCTAGCTATTTTTCTATTCAACTTCCTTTTTTATTTAATTTCCAAACATATCGTTAAGGTATAGTGGTTTCTTGAATTAACCTCCATTTTTAATTTTCTGCAACTTTCACTTTTATTATTATTTCACTTCCTTTTTTATTCAAGTTTCTTTTCTACTCAACTTCCTTTTTTATTTAATTTCCAAATAGATCGTCAAGGTATAGTGGTTTCTGGATTGAACTTCCATTTTTATTTTTATTCAATTTCCATTTTTATTCAATTTACTTTCCTATTCAACTTCCTTTTTTTATTTAATTTCCAAATAGATGGTTAAGGTATAGTGGTTTCTTGAATTAACTTCCATTTTTAATTTTTTGCAACTTCCATTTTTATTTTTCTTTAACTTCGTTTTTTATTCAAGTTTCTTTTCTATTCAACTTCCTTTTTTATTTAATTTCCAAATAGATCGTTGAGGTATAGTGGTTTCTTTAATGAACTTCCATTTTTAATTTTATGGAACTTCCATTTTTGTTTTTATTTAGCTTCCATTTTTATTCAAGCTATTTTTCTATTCAACTTCCTTTTTTATTAAATTTCCAAATATATCATTAAGGCATAGTGGTTTCTTGAATTAACTTCCATTTTTAATTTTCTGCAACTTCCATTTTTATTTTTTTTTCACTCTCTTTTTATTCAAGTTTCTTTTCTACTCAACTTCCTTTTTTATTTAATTTCCAAATAGATCGTCAAGGTATAGTGGTTTCTGGATTGAACTTCCATTTTTATTTTTATTCAACTTTCATTTTTATTCAATTTACTTTTCTATTAAACTTCCTTTTTTATTTAATTTCCTAATAGATCGTTAAGGTATAGTGGTTTCTTGAATGAACTTCCATTTTTAATTTTCTGCAACTTCCATTTTTATTTTTATTCAACTTCCATTTTTGTTCAATTTCCTTTTCTATTAAAATTCCTTTTTTATTTAATTTCCAAATAGATCGTGAAGGTATAGTGGTATCTTGAATGAACTTCCATTTTTAATTTTATGCAACTTCCATTTTTTTTTATTCGAATTCTATTTTTATTCAAGTCATTTTTCTATTCAACTTTCTTTTTTATTTAATTTCCAAATAGATCGTTGAGGTATAGTGGTTTCTTGAATGAACTTCCATTTTTAATTTTATGCAACTTCCATTTTTATTTTTATTTAACTTCCTTTTTCAATCAAGTTTCTTTTCTACTCAACTTCCTTTTTTATTTAATTTCCAAATAGATCGTTAAGGTATACTGGTTTCTAGATTGAACTTCTATTTTTAATTTTCTGCGACTTCCATTTTTATTTTTATTTAACTTCCATTTTTATTGAATTTACTTTTCTATTAAACTTCCTTTTTTATTTAATTTCCAAATAGACCGTTAAAGTATAGTGGTTTCTTTAATGAACTTCCATTTTTAATTTTATGGAACTTTCATTTTTATTTTTATTCAGCTTCCATTTTTATTCAAGTTATTTTTCTATTCAACTTCCTTTTTTATTTAATTTCCAAATAGATGGTTAAGGTATTGTGGTTTCTTGAATTAACTTCTATTTTTAATTTTCTGTAACTTCCATTTTTATTTTTATTTAACTTCGTTTTTTATTCAAGTTTCTTTTCTACTCAACTTCCTTTTTTATTTAATTTCCAAATAGATCGTCAAGGTATAGGGGTTTCTGGATTCAACTTCCATTTTTATTTTTATTCAACTTCCATTGTCATTCAATTTACTTTTCTATTAAACTTCCTTCTTTATTTAATTTCCAAATATATCGTTAAGGTATAGTGGTTTCTTAAATGAACTTCCAATTTTAATTTTCTGCAACTTCCATTTTTATTTCTATTCAACTTCCTTTTTTATTTAATTTCCAAATAGATCGTTAAGGTATAATGGTTTCTGGATTGAACTTACATTTTCAATTTTATGCAACTTTAATTTTTATTTTTATTCAACTTCCATTTTTATTCAATTTTCTTTTCTATTAAAGTTCCTTTTTTATTTAATTTCCAAATAGATCGTTAAGGTATAGTGGTTTCTTTAATGAACTTCCATTTTTAATTTTATGCAACTTCCATATTTATTTTTTTTCAACTTCCATTTTTATTCAAGTTATTTTTCTATTCAACTTCTTTTTTTATTTAATTTCCTAATAGATCGTTAAGGTATAGTGGTTTCTTGAATGAACTTCCATTTTTAATTTTCTGCAACTTTCATTTTTATTTTTATTCAACTTCCATTTTTATTCAATTTACTTTTCTATTAAACTTCCTTTTTTATTTAATTTCCAAATAGATCGTTAAGGTATAGTGGTATCTTGAATGAACTTCCATTTTTATTTTTATTCGGGTCATTTTTCTATTCAACTTTCTTTTTTATTTAATTTCCAAATAGATCGTTAAGGTATAGTGGTTTCTTGAAAAAAACTTCCATTTTCAATTTTCTGCAACTTCCATTTTTATTTTTATTTAACTTTTTTTTCAATCAAGTTTCTTTTCTACTCAACTACCTTTTTTATTTAATTTCCAAATAGATCGTTAATGTAAGGACCCACATTCACATCTTAGTCATGCTTGCATACGTTTATATAATCCTGTCTTGCTAAGTTTGAATTCATAAATCTTGCCTTGTTTTGCCTAAGTGTGTTGCATGTTTGTTTCCTTTCTGTTGCCTGAAGCCTAGGTCACGCCAAGCCTAAGTTATGTTAGCCGATGTTATGCCAAGCCTAGGTTACGTTATGCCTAGATCATTCCAAGCCGAGGTCATCCTCAGTCTAAAAGTATCTTGGAACCCCTTCGTTTGACCTCCACCTTTGCTTTGACATATCGGCCGAGATGTCATTGTCTAGGCCGAGGTGTGCATCACCAAGGCCGAGATGTGTATTATCTAGGCCGAGATGTTACCTTTGCACCTGAGTGATCTTGTCTTGGAGTGGTATGACCTAGACCGAGGTGTGGCACATCTAGGCCAAGGTGTGGCATAGCTTAGTCAAGTGTTGTCCTTCCTAGCCGAGGTCATTGTCACCTTAGCTGCCGAAGCCTTGTCCTTAGCCGATGTCACCACTTGCCAGAGTGCCATTCCGAGTAGCTTGTTAGATACGCTTGGTCATAGTCTTGTCTTGTCAATCCATCACCTTTTTGAAGAGAACCAACCAGCCGTCGCCACGTGTCCGAGCTGAGAGTTAAGTCAGCCGATGGAGAGAGAAACCTATCATTTTTTGTATTTTGTTTTGAAGAGTGGAGAGAGAAGCTCTAGAAGAGGGAGAAGAGTTCTTGAGGGAGAGTGGATTTCTAAGCTTGATCCCTAGAGATCGAACCGTTAGATCTGTGTTCTAAGGTTAGATTCTTGATCTGCTCACGTTGTTCTTTATGTTTATGTTATTGCATTGCATGATTGAATATGATTTGTAAGCCATGCATTGCTTTGAAGTTCGGTTTTAGAAAGAGAAAATGGCATTCATGTGTTTTTCAAAGAAAAGTCATGTTTTGATCCGAAGGCTCATGCCTAGATCCATGTTTTTGTGTTTGTTTTTGCATGATTTTCAAGTATGGGTACCCAGGTCCATGTTTTCTAACTCATGGCATAAAATCCCAGATTTTTGTAACAAGTTACGATCTTGCATTCATCTTTCTCATGATCATGTTCATCATGTTCTTCATGTTCTTCAAAGGGGAACCCAGGTTTTCCCGACTTTGCTTTTGAATGAGGCCACCGGGACCACACCTCGGCAAGGAGGTGTAGGACCTCGGCCTAGACCTGGTTGGTACCCAGCATGTCTTCCTGACATGTAAAACAGTGTTTTGACTTCTAGCATGTTTTCCCGAGATCATTCGCATGCATGTGAGACTTGTTTTGAGAAGTATGTTCAGTATGCTTTGCCATGTGTTTGTAGGACTTGGACCTTGCCTTGACCCCGACGTCCCAAGAACTATGTGAGTGGTATTTCTGATAAAGTTATGTTATCAAGTTTTAATAAAGCTTTGCCTTGTTTTGATAAAAGTATTTGGTTAAGCATGAATGATATCCCTATTTTATGTATCAAGTATAAGCTTTGTTTTGGGTGACATTCTTGGAACCGTCCTTTCGTGTTAGGGGACGTTAAGTCTAAGTAACACCGTCCTTTCGTAGTCCTTCCGTGCTAGGGGACTTTAAGCCTAAGTAGCATAGTCCTTCCGTGCTAGGGGACTTTAAGCCTAGGTAGCACCGTCCTTTCGTGCTAGGGGACGTTAAGCCTAAGTAGCACCCTTGTTAAGATATCAGCCACCGACGGACTATGAACGGGTGTGCTCGATGCCGAGGTTACGCTTTTGTTTTGCCCGGAATGTCATCACCCCATGTTTTAAGTCGATGTATGTTAAGTATTCCAAGCAAGTTTTGAAAGACTAAGATTTGATTGATGTTTTGTTACAAGTCAAGCTAAGCTACGTTATGTATGGTTTTGATGATGTTATACTATGTATTGTTTTGAAAGGATCTCGAGTATCATTCATTTAACCCCTTTATTACTTATACCATTCACTGAGTATCCAAGCTCACCCTCCCTATGTATATATGTAGGTAACAAGCAAGAAGTCGACTACGCCGAGATGTGTGTTTTCCGAGACGTGTGTTTTGTATGCATGTTATGTCGGCTTTGAGGATGTCGGCAATCTGAAGATCATGTATTCTTGATTTGTATTTCATGTGTTATATTTATGTCGGCTTGAGAAGCCTTTTGCCAAGATGTAATATGTCCTTTTGTATTCAAGTTTTAAAGCTATGTAAAGATGTATGCCACTCCATTTGACTTATGCACTGCTCTTATGGACCACATGTATTTTAGATTATTGCTTCCGCACTTGTAAGCCCCGTAAACTGTACTCTGATTGTGTGTGAATTTTGGAAGTTGGCCTTCGGTAATTACGGATTACTGGCCATCACGACACCAAACTACTAGGGGCGGTTTGGGGTCGTGACAGTTAAGGTATACTGGTTTCGGGATTGAACTTCCATTTTTAATTTTCTGCAACATCCATTTTTATTTTTATTCAACTTCTATTTTTATTCAATTTACTTTTCTATTAAACTTCCTTTTTTATTTAATTTCCAAATAGATCGTTAAGGTATTGTGGTTTCTTTAATGAACTTCCATTTTTAATTTTATAGAACTTCCATTTTTATTTTTATTCAGCTTCCATTTTTATTCAAGTTATTTTTCTATTCAACTTCCTTTTTTATTTAATTTCCAAATAGATGGTTAAGGTATAGTGGTTTCTTGAACTAACTTCCATTTTTAATTTTCTGCAACTTCCGTTTTTATTTTTATTTAACTTCCTTTTTTATTCAAGTTTTTTTTCTACTCAACTTCCTTTTTTATTTAATTTCCAAATAGATCGTCAAGGTATAGTGGTTTCTGGATTGAACTTCCATTTTTATTTTTATTCAACTTCCATTTTTATTCAATTTACTTTTCTATTAAATTTCTTTTTTTATATAATTTTCAAATATATCGTTAAGGTATAGTGGTTTCTTGACTGAACTTCCAATTTTAATTTTCTGCAACTTCCATTTGTATTTCTATTCAACTTCTTTTTTTTTTTCAAGCTTCTTTTCTATTCAATTTCGTTTTTTATTTAATTTCCAAATAGATCGTTAAGGTATTATGGTTTCTGGATTGAACTTACATTTTTAATTTTAAACAACTTTCATTTTTATTTTTATTCAACTTCCATTTTTATTCATTTTTCTTTCCTATTAAAGTTCCTTTTTTATTTAATTTCCAAATAGATCGTTAAGGTATAGTGGTTTCTTTAATGAACTTCCATTTTTAAATTTATGCAACTTCCATTTTTATTTTTATTCAACTTCCTTTTTTATTTAATTTCCTGAAAGATCGTTAAGAGATAGTGGTTTCTTCAATGAACTTCCATTTTTAATTTTCTGCACCTTCCATTTTTAATTTTATTCAACTTCCATTTTTATTCAATTTACATTTCTATTAAACTTCCTTTTTTATTTAATTTCCAAATAGATCGTTAAGGTATAGTGGTATCTGGAATGAACTTCCATTTTTAATTTTATGCAACTTCCAATTTTATTTTTATTCGACTTCCATTTTTATTCAAGTCATTTTTCTATTCAACTTTCTTTTTTATTTAATTTCCAAATAGATCGTTAAGGTATAGTGGTTTCTAGAATGAACTTCCATTTTTAATTTTCAGCAACTTCCATTTTTATTTTTAATTAACTTCCTTTTTCAATCAAGTTTCTTTTCTAGTCAACTTCCTTTTTTATTTAATTTCCAAATAGATCGTTAAGGTACACTGGTTTCTGGATTGAACTTCCATTTTTAATTTTCTGCAACTTTCATTTTAATTTTTACTCAACTTCCATTTTTATTCAATTTACTTTTCTATGAAACTTCCTTTTTTATTTAATTTCCAAATAGATCGTTAAGGTATAGTGGTTTCTTTAATGAACTTCCATTTTTAATTTTATGGAACTTTCATCTTTATTTTTATTCAGCTTCCGTTTTTGTTCAAGTTATTTTTCTATTCAACTTCCTTTTTTATTTAATTTCCAAATAGATGGTTAAGGTATAGTGGTTTCTTGAATTAACTTCCATTTTTATTTTTATTTAACTTCTTTTTTTATTCGAGTTTCTTTTCCACTCAACTTCCTTTTTTAATGAATTTCCAAATAGATCGTTAGGGTATAATGGTTTCTGGATTGAATTTACATTTTTAATTTTATGAAACTTTCATTTTTATTTTTATTCGACTTCCATTTTAATTCATTTTTCTTTTCTATTCAACTTCCTTTTTTATTTAATTTCCAAATAGATCGTTGAGGTATAGTGGTTTCTTTAATGAACTTCCATTTTTAATTTTATGGAACTTCCATTTTAATTTTTATTCAGCTTCCATTTTTATTCTAGCTATTTTTCTATTCAACTTCCTTTTTTATTAAATTTCCAAATATATCGTTAAGGTATAGTGCTTTCTTGAATTAACTTCCATTTTTAATTTTCTGCAACTTCCTTTTTTATTTCTTTTCAACTTCTTTTTTTATTCAACTTCCTTTCTTATTTAATTTCCAAAAAGATCGTTAAGGTACACTGGTTTCTAGATTGAACTTCCATTTTTAATTTTATGCAACTTTCATTTTTAATTTTATTCAACTTTCATTTTTATTCAATTTACTTTTCTATTAAACTTTCTTTTTTATTTAATTTCCAAATACGTCGTTAAGGTATAGTGGTTTTTTGAATGAACTTCCATTTTTATTTTTATTCGACTTCCATTTTTATTCAAGTTATTTTTCTATTCAACTTCCTTTTTTATTTAATTTCCATATAGATCGTTAAGGTATAGTGGTTTCTTGAATGAACTTCAATTTTTAATTTTCTGCAACTTCCATTTTTATTTCTATTCAACTTCTTTTTTTATTCAAGTTTCTTTTCAATTCAACTTCCTTTCTTATTTAATTTCCAAAAAGATCGCTAAGGTACACTGGTTTCTGGATTGAATATCCATTTTTAATTTTATGCAATTTTCACTTTTATTTTTATTCAACTTCCATTTTTATTCAATTTACTTTTCTATTTAACTTTCATTTTTATTTAATTTCCAAATAGATCGTTAAGGTATAGTGGTTTGTTTAATGAACTTCCATTTCTATTTTTATTCAGCTTCCATTTTTATTCAAGTTATTTTTCTATTCAACTTCTTTTTTTATTTAATTTCCAAATAGATCGTTAAGGTATAGTGGTTTCTTGAATGAACTTCCATTTTTAATTTTCTGCAACTACCATTTTTATTTTTATTTAACTTCCTTTTTTATTCAAGTTTCTTTTCTACTCAACTTCCTTTTTTATGTAATTTCCAAATAGATCGTTAAGGTATAGAGGTTTCTGGATTGAACTTCCATTTTTAATTTTCTACAACTTCCATTTTTATTTTTATTCAACTTCCATTTTTATTCAATTTACTTTTCTATTAAACTTCCTTTTTTATTTAATTTCCAAATAGATCGTTAAGGTATAGTGGTATCTTGAATGAACTTCCATTTTTAATTTTATGCAACTTCCAATTTTATTTTTATTCGACTTCCATTTTTATTCAAGTCATTTTTCTATTCAACTTTCTTTTTTATTTAATTTCCAAATAGATCGTTAAGGTATAGTGGTTTCTAGAATGAACTTCCATTTTTAATTTTCAGCAACTTCCATTTTTATTTTTATTTAACTTCCTTTTTCAATCAAGTTTCTTTTCTAGTCAACTTCCTTTTTTATTTAATTTCCAAATAGATCGTTAAGGTACACTGGTTTCTGGATTGAACTTCCATTTTTAATTTTCTGCAACTTTCATTTTAATTTTTACTCAACTTCCATTTTTATTCAATTTACTTTTCTATGAAAATTCCTTTTTTATTTAATTTCCAAATAGATCGTTAATGTATAGTGGTTTCTTTAATGAACTTCCATTTTTAATTTTATGGAACTTTCATCTTTATTTTTATTCAGCTTCCGTTTTTGTTCAAGTTATTTTTCTATTCAACTTCCTTTTTTATTTAATTTCCAAATAGATGGTTAAGGTATAGTGGTTTCTTGAATTAACTTCCATTTTTATTTTTATTTAACTTCTTTTTTTATTCGAGTTTCTTTTCTACTCAACTTCCTTTTTTAATGAATTTCCAAATAGATCGTTAGGGTATAATGGTTTCTGGATTGAATTTACATTTTTAATTTTATGAAACTTTCATTTTTATTTTTATTCAACTTCCATTTTTATTCATTTTTCTTTTCTATTCAACTTCTTTTTTTATTTAATTTCCAAATAGATCGTTGAGGTATAGTGGTTTCTTTAATGAACTTCCATTTTTAATTTTATGGAACTTCCATTTTAATTTTTATTCAGCTTCCATTTTTATTCTAGCTATTTTTCTATTCAACTTCCTTTTTTATTAAATTTCCAAATATATCGTTAAGGTATAGTGCTTTCTTGAATTAACTTCCATTTTTAATTTTCTACAACTTCCATTTTTATTTCTATTCAACTTCTTTTTTTATTCAAGTTTCTTTTCTATTCAACTTCCTTTCTTGAAAAGTCAAAACTCGGAACTTAAACCCAATCGCCCCGCTCGAGCGTCAAACTCCCCGCTCGAGCGTCACTCACAGACTCCCGCTCGAGCGTCAACAATCCCGCTCGAGCGGCGGATACACACTCCCAGAACTTTTACAGAACCAGGTCTCCGCTCGAGCTTCCAACTCCCCGCTCGAGCGTCACTCACACAATCCCGCTCGAGCGGCCAATCCCACGCTCGAGCGTCCAACACTGCACAGGAAATACTGGATGGGTGAAACTCCCGCTCGAGCGCCAAAACCCCCGCTCGAGTGGACAGGTCAAAATCTGGGCAACTAGTTTTGGTTTCAAAACTCAACCAACCTGTAACAAGCCTGCCCACACATCCTATAACCCAAATACGAAGTAAAAAGGATGTAAACAAGATAATAATCAACTACCAACATCCACGGACACATGTCCGGATCATTGTACAACAAGGGTAAACCCGGGATCGCTATACTTTTCTACTCAACTTCCTTTTTTATTTAATTTCCAAATAAATCGTCAAGGTATAGTGGTTTCTGGATTGAACATCCATTTTTATTCAATTTACTTTTCTATTAAAGTTCCTTTTTTATTTAATTTCCCAATAGATCTATAGCGATCCCGGGTTTACCCTTGTTGTGTAGTGATCCGGACATGTGTCCGTGGATGTTGGTAGTTTTTTATTATCTTGTTTACATCCTTTCTTACTTTGTATTTGAGTTATAGGATGTGTTGGGCGGGTTGGTTACAGGTTGGTTGAGTTTAGAAACCAAAACTAGTTGCCCAGATTTTTGGCCTGTACGCTCGAGCGGAGGTGTTGGCGCTCGAGCGGATAATACACCCATCCAGTATTTGTTGTGCAGTGTTGTACGCTCGAGCGTGGAGTTGGCCGCTCGAGCGAATCTGTGTGAGTGGCCGCTCGAGCGTAGGGATTGGGAGCTCGAGCGGAGGCCTGGTTCTGCAAAAGTGCTGGGCGAGTGCATTCTGCGCTCGAGCGGGAGGTTGGCCGCTCGAGCGGAAGTCTGTGAGTGGCCGCTCGAGCGGGGTGTTTTACGCTCGAGCGGAAGACTGGGTTTAAATCCCGAAATTGTGACTTTTCAAATCACTTTTTCACTTTCTCTTCTCTCTCTTACTTTTCCAAAATCACCATTGTTGAGCCTCTCACTCTAGACTCTACCTTCTCTCTAGGTTTTGATCTAGTAGGAGTGATTTACTCACCTTTGGCCTTTACAAAAAAGTTGTTGATCGTCGAGGGCTTCATTTTAATCTGAAAATCACGGGTTTTGGAGCACGTTGGGTTTTGTCGTCTTCTCCTTTGGAACTCCGAATTTGAGGTAGGGATAACCTACTCCTCTCTATGGGTTTTGTCTTTAAATTTTGGTATTTTGAGATGTTGGGCTTGGTTTGGTAATTTTGTGAAAGTTTGGGGCTTTTGTGTAATTTTACAAAAGTTGGGGTTTTATTCATAATAAACCTAGATGCATGTTTGGCATAGAAAAATAGAATGATTGTTGAATCATTGATGAAAATGGGACCTAAGGGTTGAAATGGTAATTATGGAAAATGGCCTAATTACATTGTTTAATTAATTGGGATAATTAATTGGTGAGAAATGAGGAAATGAAATGTTGATTGAATATCCATTTGTGCATTTATTTTCTGTTTTAGAAATAACTGCTTTGGGCTATCGGTGGAGGATAGTCGAGATTGTTGTAGACAATGCATGATGATTAGGTAAACGGAAACTAATCAATGGAATGTGTCATGGAACTTGACGGTTGATAGAATACATTAATTGTGTGTATTGTGTGATTGTATATAGAACCAATGTGTTTATATACGTTATGTGTAGAGGAGGAGATAGGGGATGTACTCCGCGGTTTAGGGGAAGATAGGGGATGTACCTCTTAACCGGATAGGTATTGGGAGGAGATAGGGGATGAACTCCGTAGACAGAGCTCATATGCTTGTCTAGAGAAGTGAAGATAGAGCTCATATGCTTATCTTTGTGAAGTGTGGATACAGCTTATATGCTTATCTGTGGATATTGTTGATATACATATCTGTTGTAGAGTGTGGATACAGCTTGTATGCATATCTGTGGATATTGTTGATATACATATCTGTTGAGAATGTGGGTATAGCTTTTATGCTTATCTGAATGTGAGATATAGTTTTTATACATATCTGTGGAAATGATGATAGAGCTAGTATGCTTATCTGTTGAAAAAGGGAAAATGAAATGTAATTGGGACTTGTAAGTCGTTGACATAAATACGTAATTTATGTGATTGTATCAGTGTTGACCAACTATCAATTGCTAATGTTTTAGTCATTGTCCATGGTTGGTTTAGTGTATTTCTACTGGGCTGTGGCTCACCCTATATGGGAATATCATTTTCAGGTGCAGGAAGCATGCCACCTCCAAGGACATAGCTGGGAGGCTAGTGGCGGGCATAGTTTTGTCGTTTTACTTTTGATGTATTACATGTAATTTCAAGCCAAGGGCTTAATGTGTAAACGAGTTAGAACTCTTTGTTGTAACCAAGTGTTAACTTGGAAAGCTGTAAGCCCGTAGGGCATTTTGTTATGAGGTTAACATGTAATACTTATGTCTTGGAATTCTAATGAATGAAAGGAATGCAGTTAGTTTAAATGTAAATGCATGTCTTATCTGATGGGTTTATTGTTATTATTTTGAGGGCGTGACAAGATCGTTAAGGTATAGTGGTTTCTTGAATGAACTTCCATTTTTAATTTTCTGCAACTTCCATTTTTATTTTTATTCAACATCCATTTTTATTCAATATCCTTTCCTATTAAAATTCCTTTTTTATTTAATTTCCAAATAGATCGTGAAGGTATAGTGGTATCTTGAATGAACTTCCATTTTTAATTTTATGCAACTTCCATTTTTATTTTTATTCGACTTCCATTTTTATTCAAGTCATTTTTCTATTCAACTTTCTTTTTTATTTAATTTCCAAATAGATCGTTGAGGTATAGTGGTTTCTTGAATGAACTTCCATTTTTAATTTTACGCAACTTCCATTTTTATTTTTATTTAACTTCTTTTTTCAATCAAGTTTCTTTTCTACTCAACTTCCTTTTTTATTTGATTTCCAAATAGATCGTTTAGGTATACTGGTTTCTAGATTGAACTTCTATTTTTAATTTTCTGTGACTTACATTTTTATTTTTATTTTTATTTAACTTCCATTTTTATTCAATTTACTTTTCTATTAAACTTCCTTTTTTATTTAATTTCCAAATAGACCGTTAAGCTATAGTGGTTTCTTTAATCAACTTCCATTTTTAATTTTATGGAACTTTCATTTTTATTTTTATTCAGCTTCCATTTTTATTCAAGTTATTTTTCTATTCAACTTCTTTTTTTATTTAATTTCCAAATAGATGGTTAAGGTATAGTGGTTTCTTGAATTAAATTCTATTTTTAATTTTCTGCAACTTTCATTTTTATTTTTATTTAACTTCCTTTTTTATTCAAGTTTCTTTTCTACTCAACTTCCTTTTTTATTTAATTTCCAAATAGATCGTCAAGATATAGGGGTTTCTGGATTGAACTTCCATTTTTATTTTTATTCAACTTCCATTTTCATTCAATTTACTTTTCTATTAAACTTCCTTTTTTATTTAATTTCCAAATATATCGTTAAGGTATAGTGGTTTCTTGAATGAACTTCCAATTTTAATTTTCTGCAACTTCCATTTTTATTTCTATTCCACTTTTTTTTTTTATTCAAGCTTCTTTTCTATTCAACTTCCTTTTTTATTTAATTTCCAAATAGATCGTTAAGGTATAATGGTTTCTGGATTGAACTTACATTTTCAATTTTATGCAACTTTAATTTTTATTTTTATTCAATTTTCTTTTCTATTTAAGTTCCTTTTTTATTTAATTTCCAAATAGATCATTAAGGTATAGTGGTTTCTGGATTGAACTTCCACTATAAATTTTATGCAAGTTTCATTTTTATTTTTATTCAACTTCCATTTTTATTCAATTTACTTTTCTATTAAACTTCCTGTTTTATTTAATTTTTCTAAGTAGATCGTTAAGGTATAGTGGTATCTTGAATGAACTTCCAATTTTAATTTTTGGCAACTTCCATTTTTATTTTTATTCAAGTCATTTTTCTATTCAGCTTTCTTTTTTATTTAATTTCCAAATAGATCGTTAAGGTATAGTGCTTTCTTGAAAAAACTTCCATTTTCAATTTTCTGCAACTTTCATTTTTATTTTTTTTAACTTCATTTTTCAATCAAGTTTCTTTTCTACTCAACTACCTTTTTTATTTAATTTCGAAATAGATCGTTAAGGTATACTGGTTTCGGGATTGAACTTCCATTTTTAATTTTCTGCAACTTCCTTATTTATTTTTATTCAACTTCCATTTTTATTCAATTTACTTTTCTATTAAACTTCCTTTTTTATTTAATTTCCAAATAGATCGTTAAGGTATAGTGGTTTCTCGAATTAATTTCCATTTTTAATTGTCTGCAACTTCCGTTTTTATTTTTATTTAACTTATTTTTTATTCAAGTTTTTTTTCTACTCAACTTCCTGTTTTTATTTAATTTCCAAATAGATCGTCAAGGTATAGTGGTTTCTGGATTGAACGTCCATTTTTATTTTCAATCAACTTCCATTTTTATTCAATTTACTTTTCTATTAAATTTTGTTTTTTATTTAATTTTCAAATATATCGTTAAGGTATAGTGGTTTCTTGACTGAACTTCCAATTTTAATTTTCTGCAACTTCCATTTTTATTTCTATTCAACTTCTTTTTTTTTCAAGCTACTTTTCTATTCAACTTCGTTTTTTATTTAATTTCCAAATAGATCGTTAAGGTATAATGGTTTCTGGATTGAACTTACATTTTTAATTTTATACAACTTTCATTTTTATTTTTATTCAACTTCCATTTTTATTCATTTTTCTTTTCTATTAAAGTTCCTTTTTTATTTAATTTCCAAATAGATCGTTAAGGTATAGTGGTTTCTTTAATGAACTTCCATTTTTAATTTTATGCAACTTCCATTTTTATTTTTATTCAACTTCCATTTTTATTCAAGTTATTTTTCTATTCAACTTCCTTTTTTATTTAATTTCCTGATAGATCGTTAAGATATAGTGGTTTCTTGAATGAACTTCCATTTTTAATTTTCTGCAACTTCCATTTTTATTTTTATTCAACTTCCATTTTTATTCAAGTAATTTTTCTATTCAACTTTCTTTTTTATTTAATTTCCAAATAGATCGTTAAAGTATAGTGGTTTCTTTAATGAACTTTCATTTTTAATTTTATGGAACTTCCATTTTTCTTTTTATTCAGCTTCTATTTTTATTCAAGTTATTTTTCAATTCAACTTCCTTTTTTCTTTAATTTCCATATAGATGGTATAGATATTGTGGTTTCTGGAATTAACTTCCATTTTTAATTTTTTGCAACTTCCATTTTTATTTTTATTTCACTTCCTTTTTTATTCAAGTTTATTTTCTATTCAACTTTCTTTTTTATTTAATTTCCAAATAGGTCGTTGAGGTATAGTGGTTTCTTTAATGAACTTCCATTTTTAATTTTCTGCAACTTCCATTTTTATTTTTATTCAGCTTCCATTTTTATTCTAGCTATTTTTCTATTCAACTTCCTTTTTTATTTAATTTCCAAATATATCGTTAAGGTATGGTGGTTTCTTGAATTAACTTCCATTTTTAATTTTCTGCAACTTCCATTTTTATTTTTATTCAGCTTCCATTTTTGTTCATGATATTTTTCTATTCAACTTCATTTTTTATTTAATTTCCAAATATATGGTTAAGGTATAGTGGTTTCTTGAATTCACTTCCATTTTTAATTTTCTGCAACTTCCATTTTTATTTTTATTTAACTTCCTTTTTTATTCAAGTTTCTTTTCTACTCAACTTCCTTTTTTATTTAATTTCCAAATAGATCGTTAAGGTATAATAGTTTCTGGATTGAACTTACATTTTTAATTTTATGCAACTTTCATTTTTATTTTTATTCAACTTCCATTTTTATTCATTTTTCTTTTCTATTCAACTTCCTTTTTTATTTAATTTCCAAATAGATCGTTGAGGTATACTGGTTTCTTTAATGAACTTCCATTTTTAATTTTATGGAACTTTCTTTTTTATTTTTATTCAGCTTCCATTTTTATTCTAGCTATTTTTCTATTCAACTTCCTTTTTTATTTAATTTCCAAATATATCGTTAAGGTGTAGTGGTTTCTTGAATTAACTTCCATTTTTATTTTTATTTCACTTCCTTTTTTATTCAAGTTTCTTTTCTACTCAACTTCCCTTTTTATTTAATTTCCAAATAGATCGTCAAGGTATAGTGGTTTCTGGATTGAACTTGTTTTTTTATTTTTATTCAACTTCCATTTTAAGTCAATTTACTTTTCTATTCAACTTCCTTTTTTATTTAATTTCCGAATAGATGGTTAAGGTATAGTGGTTTCTTGAATTAACTTCCATTTTTAATTTTCTGCAACTTCCATTTTTATTTTTATTTAACTTCCTTTTTTATTCTAGTTTCTTTTCTATTCAACTTCCTTTTTATGCAATTTCCAAATAGATCGTTGAGGTATAGTGGTTTCTTTAATGAACTTCCATTTCTAATTTTATGGAACTTCCATTTTTATTTTTATTCAGCTTCCATTTTTATTCTAGCTATTTTTCTATTCAACTTCTTTTTTTTATTTAATTTCCAAATATATCGTTAAGGTATAGTTGTTTCATGAATTAACTTCCATTTTTAATTTTCTGCAACTTCCATTTTTATTTTTATTTCACTACCTTTTTTTATTCAAGTTTCTTTTCTACTCAACTTCCTTTTTTATTTAATTTCCAAATATATCGTTAAGGTATAATGGCTTCTGGATTGAACTTACATTTTTAATTTTATGCAACCTTCATTTTTATTTTTATTCAACTTCCATTTTTATTCATTTTTCTTTTCTATCCAACTTCCCTTTTTACTTAATTTCCAAATAGATCGTTGCGGTATAGTGGTTTTTTAATAAACTTCCGTTTTTAATTTTTTGGAACTTCCATTTTTATTTTTATTCAGCTTCCATTTTTATTCTAGCTATTTTTCTATTCGACTTCCTTTTTTATTTAATTTCCAAATATATCGTTAAGGTATAGTGGTTTCTTCAATTAACTTCCATTTTTAATTTCTGCAACTTCCATTTTTATTTTTATTTAATTCCTTTTTTATTCAAGTTTCTTTTCTACTCAACTTCCTTTTTTATTTACTTTCCAAATAGATCGTTAAGGTATAATGGTTTCTGTATTGAACTTACCTTTTTAATTTTATGCAACTTTCATTTTGATTTTTATTCAACTTCCATTTTTATTCATTTTTCTTTTCTATCCAACTTCCTTTTTTACTTAATTTCCAAATAGATCATTGAGGTATACTGGTTTCTTTAATGAACTTCCATTTTTAATTTTATGGAACTTCAATTTTTATTTTTATTCAGCTTCCATTTTTGTTCATGTTATTTTTCTATTCAACTTCCTTTTTTTTTTTAATTTCCAAATAGATGGTTAAGGTATAGTGGTTTCTTGAATTAACTTCCATTTTTAATTTTCTGCAACTTTCATTTTTATTTTTATTTAGCTTCCTTTTTTATTCCAGTTTCTTTTCTACTCAAATTTCTTTTTTATTTAATTTCCAAATAGATCGTTAAGGTATAATGGTTTCTGGATTGAACTTACATTTTTAATTTTATGCAACTTTCATTTTTATTTTTATTCCACTTCCATTTTTATTCATTTTTCTTTTCTATTCAACTTCCTTTTTTATTTAATTTACAAATAGATCGTTGAGGTATAGTGGTTTCTTTAATGAACTTCCATTTTTAATTTTATGGAACTTCCTTTTTTATTTTTGTTCAGCTTCCATTTTTATTCTAGCTATTTTTCTATTCAACTTCCTTTTTTATTTAATTTCCAAATATATCGTTAAGGTATAGTGGTTTCTTGAATTAACTTCCATTTTTTATTTTCTGCAACTTCCATTTTTATTTTTATTTCACTTCCTTTTTTATTTAATTTCCAAATAGATCTTCAAGGTATAGTGGTTTCTGGATTGAACATCTATTTTTATTTTTATTCAACTTCCATTTTAAGTCAATTTACTTTTCTATTCAACTTCCTTTTTTATTTAATTTCCGAATAGATGGTTAAGGTATAGTGGTTTCTTGAATTAACTTCCATTTTTAATTTTCTGCAACTTCCATTTTTATTTTTATTTAACTTCCTTTTTTATTCAAGCTTCTTTTCTATTCAACTTCCTTTTTTATTTAATTTCCAAATAGATCGTTGAGGTATAGTGGTTTCTTTAATGAACTTCCATTTTTAATTTTATGGAACTTCCATTTTATTTTTATTCAGCTTCCATTTTTATTCTAGCTATTTTTCTATTCAACTTTCTTTTTTATTTAATTTCCAAATATATCATTAATGTATAGTGGTTTCATGAATTAACTTCCATTTTTAATTTTCTGCAACTTCCATTTTTATTTTTATTTCACTTCCTTTTTTATTCAAGTTTCTTTTCTACTCAACTTCCTTTTTTATTTAATTTCCAAATAGATCGTTAAGGTATAATGGTTTCTGGATTAAACTTACATTTTTAATTTTATGCAACTTTCATTTTTATTTTTAGTCAACTTCCATTTTTATTCATTTTTCTTTTCTATCCAACTTCCTTTTTTTACTTAATTTTCAAATAGATCGTTGAGGTATAGTTGTTTCTATAATGAATTTCCATTTTTAATTTTATGGAAATTTCATTTTTATTTTTATTCATCTTCCATTTTTGTTCATGTTATTTTCTATTCAAGTTCCTTTTTTATTTAATTTCCAAATAGATGGTTAAGGTATAGTGGTTTCTTGAATTAACTTCCATTTTTAATTTTCTGCAACTTCCATTTTTATTTTTATTTAACTTCCTTTTTTAATCAAGTTTCTTTTCTACTCAACTTCCTTTTTTATTTAATATCCAAATAGATCGTTAAGGTATAATGGTTTCTGGATTGAACTTACATTTTTAATTTTATGCAACTATCATTTTCATTTTTATTCAACTTCCATTTTTATTCATTTTTCTTTTCTATTCAACTTCCTTTTTTTTTTAATTTCCAAATAGATCGTTGAGGTATAGTGGTTTCTTTAATGAACTTCTATTTTTAAATTTATGGAACTTCCTTTTTTATTTTTATTCAGCTTCCATTTTTATTCTAGCTATTTTTCTATTCAACTTCCTTTTTTATTTAATTTCCAAATATATCGTTAAGATATAGTGGTTTCTTGAATTAACTTCCATTTTTAATTTTCTGCAACTTCCATTTTTATTTTTATTTCACTTCCTTTTTTATTCAAGTTTCTTTTCTACTCAACTTCCTTTTTTATTTAATTTCGAAATAGATCGTCAAGGTATTGTGGTTTCTGGATTGAAGTTCTATTTTTATTTTTAACTTCCAGTTTAAGTCAATTTACTTTTCTATTCAACTTCCTTTTTATTTAATTTCCGAATAGATGGTTAAGGTATAGTGGTTTCTTGAATTAACTTCCATTTTTTATTTTCTGCAACTTCCATTTTTATTTTTATTTAACTTCCTTTTTTATTCAAGTTTCTTTTCCATTCAACTTCCTTTTTTATGTAATTTCCAAATATATTGTTGAGGTATAGTGGTTTCTTTAATGAACTTCCATTTTTAATTTTATGGAACTTCCATTTTTATTTTTATTCAGCTTCCATTTTTATTCTAGCTATTTTTCTATTCAACTTCCTTTTTTATTTAATTTCCAAATATATCATTAAGGTATAGTGGTTTCATGAATTAACTTCCATTTTTAATTTTCTGCAACTTCCATTTTTATTTTTATTTCACTTCCTTTTTCATTCAAGTTTCTTTTCTACTCAACTTCCTTTTTTATTTAATTTCCAAATAGATCGTTAAGGTATTATCGTTTCTGGATTGAACTTACTTTTTTACTTTTATGCAACTTTCATTTTTATTTTTATTTAACTTCCATTTTTATTCATTTTTCTTTTCTATCCAACTTCATTTTTTATTTAATTTCCAAATAGATCATTGAGGTATAGTGGTTTCTTTAATGAACTTCCATTTTTAATTTTTTGGAACTTCCATTTTTTATTTTTATTCAGCTTCCATTTTTATTCTAGCTATTTTTCTATTCAACTTCCTTTTTTATTTAATTTCCAAATATATCGTTAAGGTATAGTGGTTTCTTGAATTAACTTCCATTTTTAATTTTCTCCAACTTCCATTTTTATTTTTATTTCACTTCCTTTTTTATTCAAGTTTCTTTTCTACTCAACTTCCTTTTTTATTTAATTTCCGAATAGATCGTCAAGGAATAGTGGTTTCTGGATTGAACTTCTATTTTTATTTTTATTCAACCTCCATTTTTTGTCAATTTACTTTTCTATTCAACTTCCATTTTTATTTAATTTCCGAATAGATGGTTATGGTATAGTGGTTTCTTGAATTAACTTCCTTTTTTAATTTTCTGCAACTTCCATTTTTATTTTTATTTAACTTCCTTTTTTATTCAAGTTTCTTTTCTATTCAACTTCCTTTTTTATGTAATTTCCAAATAGGTCGTTGAGGTATTGTGGTTTTTTTTAATGAAATTCCATTTTTAATTTTATGGAACTTCCATTTTTATTTTTATTCAGCTTCCATTTTTATTCTTCTTATTTTTCTATTCAACTTCCTTTTTTATTTAATTTCCAAATATATCGTTATGGTATAGTGGTTTCTTGAATTGACTTCCATTTTTAATTTTCTGCAACTTCCATTTTTATTTTTATTTCACTTCCTTTTTTTTTCAATTTTCTTTTCTACTCAACTTCCTTTTTTATTTAATTTACAAATAGATCGCCAAGGTATAGTGGTTTCTGGATTGAACTTCCATTTTTATTTTTATTTAACTTCTATTTTTATTCAATATACTTTTCTATTCAACATCTTTTTTTATTTAATTTCCAAATAGATGGTTGAGGTATTGTGGTTTCATGAATTAACTTTCATTTTTAATTTTCTACAACTTCCTTTTTTATTTTTATTTAACTTCCTTTTTTTTGCAAATTTCTTTTCTATTCAACTTCCTTTTTTTTTTAATTTCCAAATTGATCGTTGTGGTGTAGTGGTTTCCTTAATGAACTTCCATTTTTAATTTTATGGAACATCAATTTTTACTTTTTTTCAGTTTCCATTTTTATTCAAGCTATTTTTCTATTCAACTTCCATTTTTATTTAATTTTCAAATATATCGTTAAGGTATAGTGGTTTCTTGAATTAACTTCCATTTTTAATTTTCTGCAACTTCCACTTTTATTTTTATTTCACTTCCTTTTTTATTCAAGTTTCTTTTCTACTCAACTTCCTTTTTTATTTAATTTCCAAATAGATCGTCAAGGTATAGTGGTTTCTGGATTGAACTTCCATTTTTATTTTTATTCAATTTCCATTTTTATTCAATTTACTTTTCTATTAAACTTCCTTTTTTATTTAATTTCCTAATAGATCGTTATGGTATAGTGGTTTCTTAAATGAACTTCAATTTTTAATTTTCTGCAACTTCCATTTTTATTTTTATTCTAGTTCCATTTTTATTCAATTTCTTTTACTATTAAACTTCCTTTTTTATTTAATTTCCATATAAATCGTGAAGTTATAGTGGCAACTTGAATGAACTTCCATTTTTAATTTTATGCAACTTCCAATTTTATTTTTATTCGACTTCCATTTTTATTCAATTCATTTTTCTATTCAACTTTCTTTTTTATTTAATTTCCGAATAGATCGTTACAGTACAGTGGTTTCTAGAATGAACTTCCATTTTTAATTTTCTGCAACTTCCATTTTTATTTTTATTTAACTTCCTTTTCCAATCAAGTTTCTTTTCTACTCAACTTCCTTTTTTATTTAATTTCCAAATAGATCGTTAAGGTTTACTGGTTTCTAGATTGAGCTTCTATTTTTGATTTTCTGCGACTTCCATTTTTATTTTTATTCAACTTCCATTTTTATTCAATTTACTATTCTATTAAACTTCCTTTTTTATTTAATTTCCAAATAGATCGTTAAGGTATAGTGGTTTCTTTAATGAACTTCCATTTTTAATTTTATGGAACTTCCATTTTTATTTTTATTCAGCTTCCATTTTTATTGATGTTATTTCTCTATTCAACTTTCTTTTTTATTTAATTTCCAAATAGATGGTTAAGGTATAGTGGTTTCTTGAATTAACTTTCATTTTTAATTTTCTGCAACTTCCATTTTGATTTTTATTTAACTTCCTTTTTCATTCAAGTTTATTTTATACTCAACTTCCTTTTTTATTTAATTTCCATATAGTTCGTCGAGGTCTAGTAGTTTCTGGATTGAACTTCCATTTTTATTTTTATTCAACTTCCATTTTCATTCAATTTACTTTTCTATTAAACTTCCTTTTTTATGTAATTTCCAAATATATCGTTAAGGTATAGTGGTTTCTTTAATGACTTTCCAATTTTAATTTTCAGCAACTTCCATTTTTATTTCTATTCAACTTCTTTTTTTATTCAAGCTACTTTTCTATTCAACTTCCTTTTTTATTTAATTTCCAAACAAATCGTTAAGGTATAATGGTTTCTGGATTGAACTTACATTTCCAATTTTATGCAACTTTCATTTTTAGTTTTATTCAACTTCCATTTTTATTCAATTTTCTTTTCTATTAAAGTTCCTTTTTTATTTAATTTCCAAATAGATCGTTAAGGTATAGTGGTTTCTTTAATGAACTTCCATTTTTAATTTTATGCAACTTCCATATTTATTTTTATTCAACTTCCATTTTTATTCAAGTTATTTTTCTATTCAACTTCCTTTTTTACTTAATTTCCTAATGGAACGTTAAGGTATAGTGTTTTCTTGAGTGAACTTCCATTTTTAATTTTCTGCAACTTTCATTTTTATTTTTATTTAATTTCCATTTTTATTCAATCTACTTTGCTATCGAGCTTCCTTTTTTATTTAATTTCCAAATAGATCGTTAAGGTATAGTGGTATCTTGAATGAACTTTCAATTTTAATTTTATGGAACTTCAATTTTTATTTTTATTCAGCTTCCATTTTTATTCAAGTTATTTTTCTATTCTACATCCTTTTTAATTTAATTTCCAAATAGATGGTTAAGGTATAGTGGTTTGTTGAATTAACTTCCAATTTTAATTTTCCGCAACTTCTATTTTTATTTTTATTTAACTTCCTTTTTTATTCAAGTTTCTTTTATACTCAACTTCCTTTTTTATTTAATTTCCAAATAGATCGTCGAGGCATAGTGTTTTCTGGATTGAACTTCCATTTTTATTTTTATTTAACTTCCATTTTCATTCATTTTACTTTTCTATTAAACTTCCTTTTTCATTTAATTTCCAAATATATCGTTAAGGTATAGTGGTTTCTTGAATGAACTTCCAATTTTAATTTTCTGCAACTTCCATTTTTATTTCTATTCAACTTCTTTTTTATTCAAGCTTCTTTTCTATTCAACTTCCTTTTTTATTTAATTTCCAAATAAATCGTTAAGGTATAATGGTTTCTGGGTTGAACTTACATTTTCAATTTTTTGCAACTTTCATTTTTATTTTTATTCAACTTCCATTTTTATTCAATTTTCTTTTCTATTAAAGTTCCTTTTTTATTTAATTTCCAAATAGATCGTCGAGGTATAGTGGTTTCTGGATTGAACTTCCATTTTTATTTTTATTCAACTTCCATTTTCATTCAATTTACTTTTCTATTAAACTTCATTTTTTATTTAATTTCCAAAATATATCGTTAAGATATAGTGGTTTCTTGAATGAACTTCCAATTTTAATTTTATGCAACTTCCATATTTATTTTTATTCAACATCCATTTTTATTCAAGTTATTTTTCTATTAAACTTCATTTTTTATTTAATTTCCTAATAGATCGTTAAGGTATAGTGGTTTCTTGAATGAACTTCCATTTTTAATTTTCTGCAACTTTCATTTTTATTTTGATTCAACTTCCAATTTGATTCAATTTACTTTTCTGTTAAGCTTCCTTTTTTGTTTAATTTCCAAATAGATTGTTAAGGTATAGTGGTATCTTGAATGAACTTCCAATTTTAATTTTATGGAACTTCCTTTTTTATTTTTATTCAGCTTCCATTTTTATTCAAGTTATTTTTCTATTCTACATCCTTTTTTATTTAATTTCCAAATTGATGGTTAAGGTGTAGTGGTTTGTTGAATTAACTTCCATTTTTAATTTTCCGCAACTTTCATTTTTATTTTTATTTAACTTCCTTTTTTATTCAAGTTTCTTTTATACTCAACTTCTTTTTTTATTTAATTTCCAAATAGATCGTCGAGGTATAGTGGTTTCTGGATTGAACTTCCATTTTTATTTTTATTCAACTTCCATTTTCATTCAATTTACTTTTCTATTAAACTTCCTTTTTTATTTAATTTCCAAATATATCGTTAAGGTATAGTTGTTTCTTGAATGAACTTCCAATTTTAATTTTCGGCAACTTCCATTTTTATTTCTATTCAACTTCTTTTTTATTCAAGCTTCTTTTCTATTCAACTTCCTTCTTTATTTAATTTCCAAATAAATCGTTAAGGTATAATGGTTTCTGGATTGAACTTACATTTTCAATTTTATGCAACTTTCATTTTTATTTTTATTCAACTTCCATTTTTATTCAATTTTCTTTTCTATTAAAGTTCCTTTTTTTTTTTTAATTTCCAAATAGATCGTTAAGGTATAGTGGTTTCTTTAATGAACTTACATTTTTAATTTTATGCAACTTCCATATTTATTTTTATTCAACTTCCATTTTTATTCAAGTTATTTTTCTATTAAACTTCCTTTTTTATTTAATTTCCTAATAGATCGTTAAGGTATAGTGGTTTCTTGAATGAACTTCCAATTTTAATTTTCTGCGACTTTCATTTTTATTTTTATTCAACTTCCAATTTTTTTCAATTTACTTTTCTATTAAGCTTCCTTTTTTATTTAATTTCCAAATAGATCGTTAAGGTATAGTGGTATCTTGAATGAACTTCCAATTTTAATTTTATGGAACTTCCATTTTTATTTTTATTCAGCTTCCATTTTTATTCAAGTTATTTTTCTATTCTACATCCTTTTTTATTTAATTTCCAAATAGATGGTTAAGGTATTGTGGTTTGTTGAATTAACTTCCATTTTTAATTTTCCGCAACTTTCATTTTTATTTTTAGTTAACTTCCATTTTTATTCAAGTTTCTTTTATACTCAACTTCCTTTTTTATTTAATTTCCAAATAGATCGTCGTGGTATACTGGTTTCTGGATTGAACTTCCATTTTTATTTTTATTCAACTTCCATTTTCATTCAATTTACTTTTCTATTAAACTTCCTTTTTTATTTAATTTCCAAATATATCGTTAAGGTATAGTGGTTTCTTGAATGAACTTCCAATTTTAATTTTCTGCAACTTCCATTTTTATTTCTATTCAACTTCTTTTTTATTCAAGCTTCTTTTCTATTCAACTTCCTTTTTTATTTAATTTCCAAATAAATCGTTAAGGTATAATGGCTTCTGGATTGAACTTACATTTTCAATTTTATGCAACTTTCGTTTTTATTTTTATTCAACTTCCATTTTTATTCAATTTTCTTTTCTACTAAAGTTCTTTTTTATTTAATTTCCAAATAGATCGTTAAGGTATAGTGGTTTCTTTAATGAACTTACATTTTTAATTTTATGCAACTTCCATATTTATTTTTATTCAACTTCCATTTTTATTCAAGTTATTTTTCAATTCAACTTCCTTTTTTCTTTAATTTCCAAATAGATGGTTAAGGTATAGTGGTTTTTTGAATTAACTTCCATTTTTAATTTTCCGCAACTTCCATTCCTATTTTTATTTGACTTCCTTTTTAATTCTAGTTTCTTTTCTACTCAACTTCCTTTTTTATTTAATTTCCAAATAGATCGTCAAGGTATAGTGGTTTCTAGATTGAACTTCCATTTTTATTTTTATTCAACTTCCATTTTCATTCAATTTACTTTTCTATTAAACTTCCTTTTTTATTTAATTTCCAAATATATCGTTAAGGTATAGTGGTTTCTTGAATGAACTTCCAATTTTAATTTTCTGCAACTTCCATTTTTATTTCTGGTCTACTTCTTTCTTTATTCAAGCTTCTTTTCTATTCAACTTCCTTTTTTATTTAATTTCCAAATAGATTGTTAAGGTATAATGGTTTCTGGATTGAACTTACATTTTCAATTTTATGCACCTTTCGCTTTTATTTTTATTCAACTTCCATTTTTATTCATTTTTCTTTCTATTAAAGTTCCTTTTTTATTTAATTTCCAAATAGATAGTTAAGGTATAGTGGTTTCTTTAATGAACTTCCATTTTTAATTTTATGCAACTTCCATATTTATTTTTATTCAACTTCCATTTTTATTCAAGTTATTTTTCTATTCCACTTCCTTTTTTGTTTAATTTCCTAATAGATCGTTAAGTATAATGGTTTCATGAATGAACTTCTATTTTTAATTTTCTGCAACTTTCATTTTTATTTTTATTCAACTTTCATTTTTATTCATTTTACTTTTCTATTAAACTTCCTTTTTTATTTAATTTCCAAATAGATCGTTAAGGTATAGTGGTATCTTGAATGAACTTCCAATTTTAATTTTATGCAACTTCCATTTTTATTTTTATTCGACTTCCATTTTTATTCAAGTTGTTTTTCTATTCTTCTACCTTTTTTATTTAATTTCCAAATAGATCGTTAAGGTATAGTGGTTTCTTGAATGAACTCCCATTTTTAATTTTCTGCAACTTCTATTTTTATTTTTATTTAACTTCCTTTTTCAGTCAAGTTCCTTTTCTACTCAACTACCTTTTTTATTTAATTTCCAAATAGATCGTTAAGGTATACTGGTTTCTGGATTGAACTTTCATTTTTAATTTTCTGCAACTTCCATTTTTATTTTTATTCAACTTCCATTTTTATTCAATTTACTTTTCTATTAAACTTCCTTTTTTATTTAATTTCCAAATAGATCGTTAAGGTATAGTGGTTTCTTTAGTGAACTTCCATTTTTATTTTTATTCTGCTTCCATTTTCATTCAAGTTATTTTTCTATTCAACTTCATTTTTTATTTAATTCCCAAATAGATGGTTAAGGTATAGTGGTTTCTTGAATTAACTTCCATTTTTAATTTTTAATTTTCTGCAACTTCCATTTTTATTTTTATTTAACTTCCTTCTTTATTCAATTTTCTTTTCTACTCAACTTCCTTTTTTATTTAATTTCCAAATAGACCGTCAAGGTATAGTGGTTTCTGGATTGAACTTCCATTTTTATTTTTATTCAATTTCTATTTTTATTCAATTTACTTTTCTATTAAACTTCCTTTTTTATTTAATTTCTGAATATATCGTTAAGGTATAGTGGTTTCTTGACTGAACTTCCAATTTTAATTTTCCGCAACTTCCATTTTTATTTCTATTCAACTTTACCTTTTATTCAAGCGTCTTTTCTATTCGACTTCCTTTTTTATTAAATTTCCAAATCGAACGTTAAGGTATAATGGTTTCTGGATTGGACTTACATTTTTAATTTTATGCAACTTTCACTTTTATTTTTATTCAACTTCCATTTTTATTCAATTTTCTTTTCAATTAAAGTTCCTTTTTTATTTAATTTCCAAATAGATCGTTAAGGTATAGTGGTTTCTTTAATGAACTTACATTTTTTATTTTATGCAACTTCCATTTTTATTTTTATTCAACTTCGATTTTTATTCAAGTTATTTTTCTATTCAACTTC
Organism: Camellia sinensis; assembly: GCF_055761805.1. Taxonomy (NCBI): domain Eukaryota; kingdom Viridiplantae; phylum Streptophyta; class Magnoliopsida; order Ericales; family Theaceae; genus Camellia; species Camellia sinensis. The sequence continues at coordinate 5,217,193 of NC_138962.1, read as the reverse complement.
CTTTTTTATTTAATTTGTAAATATATCGTTAAGGTATAGTGGTTTCTTGAATGAACTTCCATTTTTAATTTTCTGCAACTTCCATTTTTATTTTTATTCAACTTCCATTTTAATTCAATTTACTTTTCTATTAAACTTCCTTTTTTATTTAATTTCCAAATAGATCGTTAAGGTATAGTGGTTTCTTGAATTAACTTCCATTTTTAATTTTATGCAAATTCCATTTTTATTTTTATTCGACTTCCATTTTTATTCAAGTCATTTTTCTATTCAACTTCCTTTTTTATTTAATTTTCAAATAGATCATTAAGGTATACTGGTTTCTGGATTGAACTTCCATTTTTAATTTTATGCAACTTTAATTTTTCTTTTTATTCAACTTCCATTTTTTTTTCAATTTACTTTACTATTAAACTACCTTTTTTATTTAATTTCGAAACAGATCGTTAAGGTGTCACGCCCCCAAACCGCCCCTAGTAGTTTGGTGCCGTGATGGCCAGTAATCTGCAATTACCGAAGGCCAACTTACAAGAATCACACACAATCAGAGTATAAAATATGGGGCTTACAAGTGCGGAAGTAATATATATACATATACAGAATCTAAATAGTCCATGAGAGCCGTACTTAAGTCTAATGAAATGACATACATCTTCACAAAGTCTTACAACTTAAATACAAGAAGGAAATGAAATACAAAACACATCTTGACCAAAAGGCTTCTCAAGCCGACATATACAAGTACAAATGAAAAATAAGCCGAGAAGCATGATCTTCAGGATGGTACAAAAATGCTAATCCAAAACATGTCGGCTATGCACCCAAAAACACATCGGCATCACGTTTAGGCCTCAATGCCTTCTTGTTCATCACCTACATATATATATAGAGAGGGTGAGCTTGGATACTCAGTGAATGATATTAGAAATAAAGGTTTTGCATGATTGATATCCAAGATTTCTTTCAAAACAATACATAGCATACTTTACAACCAAGAGGGAAATCAAGTTCATTGCCGGCCTTTCAAGTTCCTTGGATGTTATTACATCTACATATTACAAGTGCGATGACATATCAAGACAAGAGTGCAGTTGCATTATAGTCCCCTGCAGCTAAGGACTTTCAAGACAAGAGTGCAGTTGCATTATAGTCCCCTGCAGCTAAGGACTTTCAAGACATGTCATCAAAACAAGATAGCGTTTAATATACAAGTAGGGATAGTCATTCATGCTAAATCAAGTACTTTTCAAAACAAGGCAAGACGAGATTTATGAAAACAAGTGTAACATAGCTTTATTAAGAATACCACTCACATAGTTTCTTCACACGTCGGGGTCGAGACAAGCCCAAGTCCTACAAACACAGGGCAAAGCCTATTGAATGCACTTCAACAAGTTTCGTATGTACACAAATGGTTTCGGAAAACATGCTGGGCACCAACCAGGTCCAGGCCGAGGTTCCACACCTCCTCGCCGAGGTGTGTCCCCGAGGGCCACATGCAAGGAAAAGAGGTCGGGAAACTCTGGGTTTCCCTCTGCTGATGAACATGAGGAACATGAGTGTGAAAACATGAAAAATATGAATGTTCGATTACAATCCGTTATCACAAATCTGGGATTTTCATGTTACGAGTTTGAAAACATGGACCTGGGTACCCATAGTTGAAAATCATGCAAGAACAAACACAAAACATGAGCCTAGGCAAAAAGCTTCCGGATCAAAACATGACTTTTCTTGAAGAACACATGAATGTCATTTTCTCTTTCTAAAATCGAGCTTCAAAACGATGCATGGCTTACAAATCATATCCGATCATGCAATGCAATAACATGAACATAGAGAACATCATGAGCAGATCAAGAATCTAACCTTAGAACACGGATCTAACGGTTCGATCTCTAGGAATCAAGCTTGAAGATCTACTTCCTCACTCTAAGACTCTTTCTTCCTCCTAGAGCTTCTCTCTCTACAAGACAAGGTTATGATACTAAATGATAGTTTTCTATACCCGGTTCTGGGGTTAACCCTCTGCTGAGACACGTGGCGGCGACTGGTTGGGTTCTTCCTGAAAAGGTGGCTGACAGGCCAGACAAAGCATGGTGGAAGGGTGTTCAACAAGCAAAGCGGTATGGGCTCTCTGACGAAGCAATGACATCGGCCAACAACAAGGCGTATCTAACACGCTATACGGAATGGCACTCCGGCAAGGGATGACATCGGCTAACAAAAGACTTCGGCAACTAAGGTGACAATGACCTCGGCTAGGAAGGACAACACTTGACTAAGCTGTGCCACATCTTGGCCTAGATGCGCCACACCTCGGCCTAGGTCATACCACTTCCAGGACGAGATCGCTTGGGTGCAAGGTAACATCTCGGCTAATGTGATCAAGGCAAGGACGGAGGTCGACAAGGGGTTCCAAGGTACTACTACTAGACTAAGGATGACCTCGGCTTGGAATAACATCGGCTAGCATAACTCAGGCAAGGCGTGGCCTAAGTTTCACACCAAGGAAGGAACAAGACAAGCATACTACACTTAGGCAAATCACAAGGCTTCAAAACAAAGCATGGATCACTTTAACTCAAGCGAAACAAATCACAACATACACATGCAAGCTAAACAAGTCATAACCATACCGATGCTCATGAACATGATGAGGACATAAAATGTGGGTTCTTACATAAGGTATAGTGGTTTCTTTAATGAACTTCCATTTTTAATATTCTGAAACTTCCATTTTTATTTTTATCCCGCTTCCATTTTTATTCAAATTATTTTTCTATTCAACTTCCTTTTTTATTCAAGTTTCTTTTCTACTCAACTTCCTTTTTTATTTAATTTCCAAATAGATCGTCGAGGTATAGTGGTTTCTGGATTGAACTTCCGTTTTTATTTTTATCCAACTTCCATTTTTATTCAATTTACTGTTCTATTAAACTTCCTTTTTTATTTAATTTCCAAATAGATCGTTAAGGTATAGTGGTTTCTTGAATGAACTTCCAATTTTAATTTTATGCAACTTCCATTTTTATTTCTATTCAACATCTTTTTTTATTCAAACTTCTTTTCTATTCAACATCCTCTTTTATTTAATTTCGAAATAGACCATTAAGGTATAATGGTTTTTGGATTGAACTTACATTTTTAATTTTACACAACTTTCATTTTTATTTTTATTGAACTTCCATTTTTATTCAATTTTCTTTTCTATTAAAGTTCCTTTTTCATTTAATTTCCAAATAGATCGTTAAGGTATAGTTGTTTCTTTAATGAACTTCCATTTTTAATTTTATGCAACTTCTATTTTTATTTCTATTCAAATTATTTTTCTATTCAAATTCTTTTTTTATTTAATTTCCTAATAGATCGTTAAGGTATAGTGGTTTCTTGAATGAACTTCCATTTTTAATTTTCTGCAACTTCCATTTTTATTTTTATTCGACTTCCATTTTTATTCAATTTACTTTTCTATTAAACTTCCTTTTTTATTTAATTTTCAAATAGATCATTAAGGTATAGTGGTATCTTGCATGAACTTCCAATTTTAATTTTATGCAACTTCCATTTTTATTTTTATTCGACTTCCATTTTCATTCAAGTCATTTTTCTATTCAACTTCCTTTTTTATTTAATTTCCAAATAGATCGTCAAGGTATAGTGGTTTCTTGAATGAACTTCCATTTTTAATTTTCTACAACTTCCATTTTTATTTTTATTTAACTTTCTTTTTTATTTAATTTCCAAATAGACCGTTAAGGTATACTGGTTTCTGGATTGAACTTCCATTTTTAATTTTCTGCAAATTCCATTTTTATTTTTATTTAACTTTCTTTTTTATTTAATTTCCAAATAGACCGTTAAGGTATACTGGTTTCTGGATTGAACTTCCATTTTTAATTTTCTGCAACTTCCATTTTTATTTTTATTTAACTTTCTTTTTTATTTAATTTCCAAATAGACCGTTAAGGTATACTGGTTTCTGGATTGAACTTCCATTTTTAATTTTCTACAACTTCCATTTTTATTTTTTTTCAACTTCCATTTTTATTCTATTTACTTTTCTATTAAACTTCCTTTTTTATTTAATTTCCAAATAGATAGTTCAGGTATAGTGGTTTCTTGAATGAACTTCCATTTTTAATTTTACGCAACTTCCATTTTTATTTTTATTCGACTTCCATTTTTATTAAAGTCATTTTTCTATTCAACTTCCTTTTTTATTTAATTTCCAAATAGATCGTTAAGGTATAGTGGTTTCTTGAATGAACTTCCATTTTTAATTTTCTGCAACTTCCGTTTTTATTTTTATTTAACTTCCTTTTTCATTCAAGTTTCTTTTCTACTCAACTTCCTTTTTTATTTAATATTCAAATAGATCGTTAAGGTATAAGGGTTTCTAGATTGAACTTCCATTTTTAATTTTATGCGACTTTCATTTTTATTTATATTCAATTTCCATTTTTATTCAATTTACTTTTCTATTAAACTTCCTTTTTTATTTAATTTCCAAATAGGTCGTTAAGGTATAGTGGTTTCTTGAATGAACTTCCATTTTTAATTTTTTGCAACTTCCATTTTTATTTAATTTTCAAATAGATCGTTAAGGTATAGTGGTTTCTTGAATGAACTTCCATTTTTATTTTTCTGCAACTTCCATTTTTATTTTTAATTAACTTCCTTTTTCATTCGAGTTTCTTTTCTACTCAACTTCCTTTTTTATTTAATTTCCAAATAGATCGTTATGGTATAGTGGTTTCTGGATTGAACTTCCATTTTTAATTTTATGCAACTTTCATTTTTATTTTTATTCAACTTCCATTTTTATTCAATTTACTTTTCTATTAAACTTCCTTTTTTGTTTAATTTCCAAATAGATCGTTGAGGTATAGTGGTTTCTTGAATGAACTTCCATTTTTAATTCTCTGCAACTTCCAATTTTATTTTTATTCGACTTCCATTTTTATTCAATTTACTTTTCTATTCAACTTCTTTTTTAATTTAATTTCCAAATAGATCGTCAAGGTATACTGGTTTCTGGATTGAACTTCCATTTTTAATTTTATGCAACTTTCACTTTTCTTTTTATTCAACTTCCATTTTTATTTAATTTACTTTTCTATTAAACTTTCTTTTTTATTTAAGTTCCAAATAGATCGTTAAGGTATAGTGATTTATTAAATGAACTTCCATTTTTAATTTTATGGAACTTCCATTTTTATTTTTATTCAACTTCCATTTTTATTCTAGTTATTTTTCTATTCAACTTCCTATTTATTTAATTTTCAACTAGATCGTTAAGGTATAGTGGTTTCTTGAATTAACTTCCATTTTTAACTTTCTGCAACTTCCATTTTTATTTTTATTTAACTCCCTTTTTTATTCATGTTTCTTTTCTACTCAACTTCCTTTTTTATTTAATTTCCAAATAGATCGTCAAGGTATAATGGTTTCTGGATTGAACTTCCATTTTTATTTTTATTCAACTTCCGTTTTTATTTTATTTACTTTTCTATTAAACTTCCTTTTTTATTTAATTTCCAAATAAATCGTTAAGGTATAGTGGTTTCTTGAATGAACTTCCAATTTTAATTTTCTGCAACTTCTTTTTTTATTCAAGTTTCTTTTCTATTCAACTTCCTTTTTTATTTAATTTCCAAATAGATCGTTAAGGTATAGTGGTTTCTGGATTGATCTTCCATTTTTAATTTTATGCAACTTTCATTTTTATTTTTATTCAACTTCCATTTTTATTCAATTTATTTTTCTATTAAACTTCGTTTTCTATATAATTTCCAAATAGATCGTTAAGTTATGTTGGTTTTTGAATGAACTTCCATTTTTAATTTTCTGCAACTTCCATTTTTATTTTTATTTGACTTCCACTTTTATTCAATTTACTTTTCTATTCAACTTCCTTTTTTATTTAATTTCCCAATAGATCGTTAAGGTGTAGTGGTTTTTTGAATGAACTTCCATTTTTAATTTTCTCCAACTACAATTTTTATTTTTAGTTAACTTCCTTCTTTGTTCAGGTTTCTTTTCTACTCAACTTCCTTCTTTATTTAATTTCCAAATAGATCGTTAAGGTATAGTGGTTTCTGGATTGAACTTTCATTTTTAATTTTCTGCAACTTCTACTTTTATTTCTATTCAACTTCCATTTTTATTCAATTTACTTTTCAATTAAACATCCTTTTTTATTTAATTTCCAAATAGATCGCTAAGGTATAGTGGTTTGTTGAATGAACTTCCATTTTTAATTTTCTGCAACTTCCATTTTTATTTTTATTCGACTTCCATATTTATTCAATTTACTTTTCTATTAAAATTCCTTTTTCATTTAATTTCCAAATAGATCGTTATTGTAACGCCCTCAAAATAATAACATAAAACCCAACAATAAAGACATACATTGCCATATAAAAGTTCCACATTCTTCCATTCATCAGAGTTTCATTACAAAAAGTATTACATGTTAACGACAAAAGCAAATGCCTTAAAGGCTTACAGCTTTCCAAGTTAACACTTGGTTACGACAAAAGAGTACTAACTCATTTACACATTAAGCCCTTGGCTTGAATTTACATGTAATACACCAAAATAAAACGACAACAGTGTCCGCCTCTAGCCTTCCAAGCTATGTCCCTGGAGGTGGCATGCTACCTGTACCTGAAAATGATATTCCCATATAGGGTGAGCCACAGCCCAGTAGAAACATACTAAACCAAATATGAACAATGACTAAAAGATTAGCAGTTGATAGATGGTCAACACTGATACTTTCCCTTATCACACTTTACATTTTCATGACATACAAGTCCATATTACAACTCATTTTCCAATTCCTTTCAATTCTCAAATTACAACCATGGCTCAGAACCTGGCCAAACAACTCATATGAGATGCTAACTCATATCAAACACTTCCCATTTCATATTAGAAAAGCATACTAGCTATATCACACGACAACAGATAAGCATACAAGCTATATCATCACTTCCACAGATATGCATATGAGCGCTATCACACTTCCAATGACAAGCATATGAGCTCTGTCAACACATTAATAGATAAGCATATGAGCTCTATCTATGGAGTCCATCCCCTATCTCCTCCCAACACATCCGGTTTAGAGGTCCATCCTCTATCTTCCCCTAAACCGTGGAGTACATCCCCTATCTCCTCCAACACAACACAATGCATATAAACAACAATTATACACATCATCACACAATACATAAATTTAATGTATTCTTTCAATCGTCAATCTCAATGACACATTCCAATGATTAGTTACAGTTTGCCTAATCATCATGCATTGTCTACAACAATCACGACTATCCTCCACCGATAGCCCAAAGCAGTTATTTCTATACAGAAAATAAATGCAACAAATGGATATAAAATCAACATTTCCAACTAGGTGAGTGACATAAAATCCAACTACACCCTTAATCCCATATATTTCCAATCTCAACATTTCCAATTCAATTTCTCATTCCTCACAATTAATTTTACAAACTAATTAGCCAATGTAATTAGGGCATTTTCTATAATTAACATTACAACCCTTAGGTTCCATTTTCATCAATGTTATAACATTAATTTCACTTTCCCATGCTAAACATGCATCTAGGCTTATTATAAATAAAACCCCAAACTTTCACGAAATTACCAAACCAACCCCAACATCTCAAAATACTAAAATTTAAAGACAAAAATTCATAGAGAGGAGTAGGATATCCCTACCTCAAAGTTTGAGCTCCAATGGAGATGAAGACCAAAACCAAAATGCTCCAAATTCTAAAATTTTCAGATTAAAATGTAGCCCTCGACGATCAACACAACTTTCGTAAAGACCAAAAGTGAGCAAACAACTCCTACTAGATCAAATCTAAGAGAGAAGGGCCGGTTTTAGAGTGAGAAGCTCTGAAAATGGCTTTTTGGAAAAGTAGGAGAGAGAAAAGATCTTGAAAAGTGATCCAAAAGTCAGACCTCGGATTTATATAAAAGTCGCCCCGCTCGAGCGTCAAACACCCCGCTCGAGCGTCACTCACAGACTCCCGCTCGAGCGGCCAAACTCCCGCTCGAGCGCCGGATGCACTCTCCCAACATCTCGACACAACAGGTTCCCGCTCGAGCTCTCGAATCCCCGCTCGAGCGTAACTCACAATATCCCGCTCGAGCGGCAAACCTCCCGCTCGAGCGTCTAACACTGCACAGGAAATACTGGATGGGTGTTTTCCCCGCTCGAGCGCCAAATCCCCCGCTCGAGCGGACGGGTCAAAATCTGGGCAACTAGTTTTGGTTTCTAAACTCAACCAACCTGTAACAAACCTGCCCAACACATCCTATAACTCAAACACAAAGAAAGAAAGGATGTACACCAGGTAATAATCAATTACTATCATCCACGGACGCATGTCCGGATCACTGTACAACAACGGTAAATCCAGGATCGCTATAGTTATGGTATACTGGTTTTTGGATTGAACTTCCATTTTTAATTTTTTGCAACTTTCACTTTTCTTTTTATTCAACTTCCATTTTTATTCAATTTACTTTTTTATTAAAATTCTCCTTTTATTTTATTTCCAAATAGAACGTTAAGGTATAGTGGTTTCTTTAATGAACTTCCATTTTCAATTTTATGAAACTTCCATTTTTATTTTTATTCAGCTTCTATTTTTATTCAAGTTATTTTTCTATTCAACTTCCTTTTTTATTTAATTTCCAAATAGATCGTTAAGGTATATTGGCTTCTGGATTGAACGTCCATTTTTAATTTTATGCAACTTTCATTTTTATTTTTATTCAACTTCCATTTTTATTCAATTTACTTTTCTATTAAACTTCCTTTTTTATTTAATTTCCAAATAGATCGTTAAGGTATAGTGGTTTCTTGAATGAACTTCCATTTTTAATTTTCTGCAACTTCCATTTTTATTTTTATTCGACTTCCATTTTTATTCAAATTCCTTTTCTATTCAACTTCCTTTTTAATTTAATTTCCAACTAGATCGTTAAGGTATACTGGTTTCGGGATTGATCTTCCATTTTCAATTTTATGCTACTTTCACTTTTCTTTTTATTCAACTTCCATTTTTATTCAATTTACTTTTCTATTAAAATTCCTTTTTTATTTAATTTCCAAATAGATCGTTAAGGTATGGTGGTTTATTTAATGAACTTCCATTTTTAATTTTATGGAACTTCCATTTTTATTTTTATTCAGCTTCCATTTTTATTCAAGTTATTTTTCTATTCAACTTCCTTTTTTATTTAATTTCCAACTAGATCGTTAGGGTATAGTGGTTTCTTCAATTAACTTCCATTTTTAATTTTCTGCAACTTTCGTTTTTATTTTTATTTAACTTCCTTTTTTATTCAAGTTTCTTTTCGACTCAACTTCCTTTTTTATTTAATTTCCAAATAGATCGTCAAGGTATAGTGGTTTCTGGATTGAACTTCCATTTTTATTTTTATCCAACTTTCATTTTTATTCAACTTACTTTTCTATTAAACTTCCTTTTTTATTTAATTTCTAAATATATCGTTAAGGTATAGTGGTTTCCTGAATGAACTTCCATTTTTAATTTATACAACTTCCATTTATATTTTTATTCAACTTCCCTTTTTTATCAAGTTATTTTTCTATTCAACTTCCTTTTTTATTAAATTTCCAAATAGATCGTTATGGTATAGTGGTTTCTGGATTGAACTTCCATTTTTAATTTTATGCAACTTTCATTTTTATTTTTATTCAACTTCCATTTTTATTCAATTTACTTTTCTATTCAACTTCCTTTTTTATTTAATTTCCAAATAGATCTTTAAGGTATATTTGTTTTTGAATGAACTTCCATTTTTAATTTTCTGCAACTTCCATTTTTATTTTTATTCGACTTCCATTTTTATTCAATTTACTTTTCTATTCAACTTCCTTTTTTATTTAATTTCCAAATAGATCATTAAGGTATAGTGGTTTCTTGAATGAACTTCCATTTTTAATTTTCTCCAACTTCAATTTTTATTTTTAGTTAACTTCCTTTTTTGTTCAGATTTCTTTTCTACTCAACTTCCTTTTTTATTTAATTTTCAAATAGATCGTTAAGGTATAGTAGTTTCTGGATTAAACTTCCATTTTTAATTTTCTGCAACTTCTATTTTTATTCAATTTACTTTTCTATTAAACATCCTTTTCTATTTAATTTCCAAATAGATCACTAAGGTATAGTGGTTTAATGAATGAACTTCCATTTTTAACTTTCTGCAACTTCCATTTTTATTTTTATTCAACTTCTATTTTTATTCAAGTTATTTATCTATTCGACTTCCTTTTTTATTTAATTTCCAAATATATCGTTAAGGTATAGTGGTTTCTTGAATGAACTTCCATTTTTAATTTTCTGCAACTTTCATTTTTATTTTTCTTTAACTTTCTTTTTCAATCAAGTTTCTATTCTACTCAACTTCCTTTTTTATTTAATTTCCAAATAGATCGTTCAGGTATAGTGGTTTCTGGATTGAACTTCCATTTTTAATTTTATGCAACTTTCATTTTTATTTTTATACAACTTCCATTTTTATTCAATTTACTTTTCTATTAAACTTCCTTTTTTATTTAATTTCCAAATAGATCGTTAAGGCATAGTGTTTTCTTGAATGAACTTCCACTTTTAATTTTTTGCAACTTCCATTTTTATTCATGTTATTTTTCTATTCAAATTCCTTTTTCATTTAATTTCCAAATAGATGGTTAAGGTATAGTGGTTTCTGGATTGAACATCCACTTTTAATTTTATGCAACTTTCACTTTTCTTTTTATTCAACTTCCATTTTTATTCAATTTACTCTTCTATTAAACTTCTTTTTTAATTTAATTTCCAAATAGATCGTTATGGTATAGTGGTTTCTTTAATGAACTTTCATTTTTAATTTTATTTAACTTCCATTTATATTTTTATTCAACTTTCCTTTTTTATCAAGTTATTTTTCTATTCAACTTCCTTTTTTATTTAAGTTCCTAATAGATCGTTAAGTTATAGTGGTTTCTTGAATGAACTTCCATTTTTAATTTTTTGCAACTTCCATTTTTATTTTTATTTAACTTCCATTTTTATTCAAGTTTCTTTTCTACTCAACTTCCTTTTTTGTTTAATTTCCAAATAGATCGTGAAGGCATACTGGTTTCTGGATTGAACTTCCATTTTTAATTTTCTGCAACTTCCATTTTTATTTTTATTCAACTTCCATTTTTATTCAATTTACTTTTCTATTAAACTTCCTTTTTTATTTAATTTCCAAATAGATCATTAAGGCATAGTGGTTCCTTGAATGAACTTCAATTTTTAATTTTCTGCAACTTCCGATTTTATTATTATTCAACTTCCATTTTTATTCAAGTTATTTTTCTATTCAACATCATTTTTCATTTAATTTCCTAATAGCTCGTTAAGGTATAGTGATTTCTGGATTGAACTTCCGTTGTTAATTTTATGCTACTTCATTTTTATTTTTATTCAATTTCCATTTTTATTCAATTTACTTTTCTATTAAACTTCCGTTTTTATTTAATTTCAAAATAGATCGTTAAGGTATAGTGGTTTCTTGAATGAACTTTCATTTTTAATTTTCTGCAACTTCCATTTTTATTTTTATTCGACTTCCATTTTTGTTCTAGTTATTTTTGTATTCGACTATCTTTTTTATTTAATTTCCAAATTGATCGTTAATGTTTAGTGGTTTCTTGAATGAACTTCCATTTTTAATTTTATGCAACTTCCATTTTTATTGTTATTTAACTTCCTTTTTCAATCAAGTTTCTTTTCTACTAAACTTCCTTTTTTATTTAATTTCCAAACAGATCGTTAAGGTAAAGTGGTTTCTGGATTGAACTTCCATTTTTAATTTTATGCAACTTCCATTTTTATTTTAATTCAATTTCCATTTTTATTCAATTTACATCTCTATTAAACTTCATTTTTTATTTAATTTCCAAACAGACAGTTCAGGTATAGTGGTTTCTTGAATGAACTTCCATTTTTACTTTTATGCAACTTCCACTTTTATTTTTATTCGACTTCCATTTTTATTCAAGTCATTTTTCTATTCAACTTCCTTTGTTATTTAATTTCCAAATAGATCGTTAAGGTATAATGATTTCTGGATTGAACTTCCATTTTTAATTTTATGCAACTTTCATTTTTATTTTTATTCAGCTTCCATTTTTATTCAATTTTCTTTTCTATTAAAGTTCCTTTTCTGTTTAATTTCCAAATAGATCGTTAAGGTATAGTGGTATCTTGAATGAACTTCCATTTTTAATTTTATGCAACTTCCATTTTTATTTTTATTCGACTTCCATTTTTATTCAAGTCATTTTTTTATTCAACTTCCTTTTTTATTTAATTTCCAAAAAGGTCGTTAAGGTATAGTGGTTTCTTGAATGAACTTCCATTTTCAATTTTCTGCAACTTCCATTTTTATTTTTATTTAACTTCCTGTTTCAATCAAGTTTCTTTTCTACTCAACTTTCTTTTTTATTTAAATTCCAAATAGATCGTTAAGGTATTCTGGTTTCTGGATTGAACTTCCATTTTTAATTTTCTGCAACTTCTATTTTTTTTCAATTTACTTTTCTATTAAACTTCCTTTTTATTTAATTCCCAAATAGATAGTTCAGGTATAGTGGTTTCTTGAATGAACTTCCGTTTTTAATTTTATGCAACTTCCATTTTCATTTTTATTCGACTTCCATTTTTATTCAAGTTATATTTCTATTCAACTTCCTTTTTTATTTAATTTCCAAATAGGTCGTTAAGGTATAGTGGTTTCTTTATTGAACTTCCATTTTTAATTTTCCGCAACTTCCATTTTTATTTTTATTCAACTTCCTTTTTCATTCAAGTTTCTTTTCTATTCAACTTCCTTTTTATTTAATTTCCAAATAGATCGTTAAGGTATAGTGGTTTCTGGATGGAACTTCCATTTTTAATTTTATGCAACTTTCATTTCTATTTTTATTCAACTTCCATTTTTATTCAATTTACTTTTCTATTAAACTTCCTTTTTTATTTAATTTCCAAATAGATCATTAAGGTATAGTGGTTTCTTGAATGAACTTCCATTTTTAATTTTCTGCAACTTTCAGTTTTATTTTTATTCGACTTCCATTTTTATTCAAGTTATTATTCTATTCTGCTTCCTTTTTTATTTAATTTCCAAATAGATCATTAAGGTATACTGGTTTCGGGATTGAACTTCCATTTTTAATTTTATGCAACTTTCACTTTTCTTTTTATTCAACTTCCATTTTTATTCAATTTACTTTTCTACTAAACTTCCTTTTTTATTTAATTTCCAAGTAGGTCATTAAGGTATAGTGGTTTCTTTAATGAACTTCCATTTTTAATTTTATGGAACTTCCATTTTTATTTTTATTCAGCTTCCATTTTTATTCAAGTTATTTTTCTATTCAATTTCCTTTTTTATTTAATTTCCAAACAGATCGTTAAGGTATAGTGGTTTCCTGAATTAACTTCCATTTTTAATTTTCTGCAACTTTCATTTTTATTTTTATTTAACTTCCTTTTTTATTAAAGTTTCTTTTTTACTCAACTTCCTTTTTCATTTAATTTCCAAATAGATCGTCAAGGTATAGTGGTTTTTGGATTGAACTTACATTTTTATTTTTATTCAACTTCAATTTTTATTCAATTTACTTTTCTATTAAACTTCCTTTTTTATTTAATTTCCAAATATATCGTTAAGGTATAGTGGTTTCTTGAATGAACTTCCAATTTTAATTTTCTACAACTTGCATTTTTATTTCTATTCAACTTACTTTTCTATTAAACTTCCTTTTTTATTTAATTTCCAGATAGATCGTTAAGATATACTGGTTTCTTGAATGAACTTCCATTTTTAATTTTCTGCAACTTCCATTTTTATTTTTATTTAACTTCCTTTTTTATTCAAGTTTCTTTTCTACTCAACTTCCTTTTTTATTTAATTTCCAAATCGATCGTCAAGGTATAGTGGCTTCTAGATTGAACTTCCATATTTTTTTATTCAACTTCCATTTTTATTCAATTTACTTTTCTATTAAACTTCCTTCTTTATTTCATTTCCAAATATATCGTTAAGGTATAGTGGTTTCTTGAATGAAATTCCAATTTTAATTTTCTGCAACTTCTATTTTTATTTCTATTCAACTTCATTTTTTATTCAAGCTTCTTTTCTATTCAACTTCCTTTTTTATTTAATTTCCAAATAGATCGTTAAGGCATAATGGTTTCTGGATTGAACTTACATTTTTAATTTTATGCAACTTTGATTTTTATTTAATTTTCTTTTCTATTAAAGTTCCTTTTTTTATTTAATTTCCAAATAGATCGTTAAAGTATAGTGGTTTCTTTAGTGAACTTTCATTTCTAATTTTGTGCAACTTCCATTTTTATTTTTATTCCACTTCCATTTTTATTCAAGTTATTTTCCTATTCAACTTCCATTTTTATTTAATTTCCAAATAGATCATTAAGGTATAGTTTTTTCTTGAATGAACTTCCATTTTTAATTTTCTGCAACTTCCATTTTTATTTTTAATCAGCTTCCATTTTTATTCAAGTTATTTTTCTATTCAACTTCCTTTTTTATTTAATTTCCAAATAGATGGTTAATGTATTGTGGTTTTTGGATTGTACTTCTATTTTTAATTTTCTGCAACTTTTACTTTTCTTTTTATTCAACTTCCATTTTTATTCAATTTATTTTTCTACTAAACTTCCTTTTTTATTTAATTTCCAAATAGATCGTTAAGGTATAGTGGTTTCTTGATTGAACTTCCATTTTTAATTTTATGCAACTTCCATTTATTTTTTTATTCAACTTCCATTTTTTATCAAGTTATTTTTTATATTCAACTTCCTTTTTTATTTAAGTTCCTAATAGATCGTTAAGGTATAGTGGTTTTTTGAATGAACTTCCATTTTTAATTTTCTGCAACTTCCATTTTCATTTTTATTTAACTTCCATTTTTATTCAAGTTTCTTTTATACTCTACTTCCTTTTTTAGTTAATTTCCAAATAGATCGTTAAGGTATACTGGTTTCTGGATTGAACTTCCATTTTTAATTTTCTGCAACTTCCATTTTTATTTTTATTCAATTTACTTTTCTAATTACCTTCCTTTTTTATTTAATTTCCAATTAGATCATTAAGGTGTAGTGTTTTCTTGAATGAACTTCAATTTTTAATTTTCTGCAACTTCTGTTTTTATTATTATTCAACTTCCATTTTTATTCAAGTTATTTTTCTATTCAACGTCCTTTTTTATTTATTTTCCTAATAGATCGTTAAGGTATAGTGGTTTCTTGAATGAACTTCAATTTTTAATTTTATGCAACTTCCGTTTTTATTTTTATTTAACATCCTTTTTCATTCAAGTTTCTTTTCTACTCAACTTCATTTTTTATTTAATTTCCAAATAGTGGTTTCTTTAATGAACTTTCATTTCTAATTTTGTGCAACTTCCATTTTTATTCAAGTTATTTTCCTATTCAACTTCCATTTTTATTTAATTTCCAAATAGATCATTAAGGTATAGTTTTTTCTTGAATGAACTTCCATTTTTAATTTTCTGCAACTTCCATTTTTATTTTTAATCAGCTTCCATTTTTATTCAAGTTATTTTTCTATTCAACTTCCTTTTTTATTTAATTTGCAAATAGATGGTTAATGTATTGTGGTTTTTGGATTGTACTTCTATTTTTAATTTTCTGCAACTTTCACTTTTCTTTTTATTCAACTTCCATTTTTTATCAAGTTATTTTTTATATTCAACTTCCTTTTTTATTTAAGTTCCTAATAGATCGTTAAGGTATAGTGGTTTTTTGAATGAACTTCCATTTCTAATTTTCTGCAACTTCCATTTTCATTTTTATTTAACTTCCTTTTTTATCCAAGTTTCTTTTATACTCAACTTCCTTTTTTAGTTAATTTCCAAATAGATCGTTAAGGTATACTGGTTTCTGGATTGAACTTCCATTTTTAATTTTCTGCAACTTCCATTTTTATTTTTATTCAATTTACTTTTCTAATTACCTTCCTTTTTTATTTAATTTCCAATTAGATCATTAAGGTATAGTGTTTTCTTGAATGAACTTCAATTTTTAATTTTCTGCAACTTCTGTTTTAATTATTATTCAACTTCCATTTTTATTCAAATTATTTTTCTATTCAACGTCCTTTTTTATTTATTTTCCTAATAGATCGTTAAGGTATAGTGGTTTCTTGAATGAACTTCTATTTTTAATTTTATGCAACTTCCGTTTTTATTTTTATTTAACATCCTTTTTCATTCAAGTTTCTTTTCTACTCAACTTCATTTTTTATTTAATTTCCAAATAGTGGTTTCTTTAATGAACTTCCATTTTTAATTTTGTGCAACTTCCATTTTTTTTTTTATTCAACTTCCTTTTTTATTCAAGTTATTTTCCTATTCAACTTCCATTTTTATCTCATTTCCAAATAGATCGTTAAGGTATAGTGGTTTCTTGAATGAACTTCCATTTTTAATTTTCTGCAACTTCCATTTTTATTTTTATTCAGCTTCCATTTTTATTCAAGTTATTTTTCTATTCAACTTCATTTTTTATTTAATTTCGAAATAGATGGTTAAGCTATAGTTGTTTCTGGATTGAACTTCCATTTTTAATTTTATGCAACTTTCACTTTTCTTTTTATTCAACTTCCATTTTTATTCAATTTACTTTTCTATTAAACTTCATTTTTTATTTAATTTCCAAATAGATCGTTAAGATATAGTGGTTTCTTTAATGAACTTCCATTTTTAATTTTAAGCAAATTCCATTTATATTTTTATTCAACTTTCATTTTTTATCAAGTTATTTTTCTATTGAACTTCCTTTTTTATTTAAGTTCCTAATAGATCGTTAAGGTGTAGTGGTTTCTTCAATGAACTGCCATTTTTAATTTTCTGCAACTTCCATTTTTAGTTTTATTTAACTTCCTTTTTTATTCAAGTTTCTTTTCAACTCAACGTCCTTTTTTAGTTAATTTCCAAATAGATCGTTAAGGTATACTGGTTTCTGGATTGAACTTCCATTTTTAATTTTCTGCAACTTCCATTTTTATTTTTATTCAATTTACTTTTCTAATTACCTTCCTTTTTTATTTAATTTCCAAACAGATCATTAAGGTATAGTGGTTTCTTGAATGAACTTCAATTTTTAATTTTCTGCAACTTCTGTTTTTATTATTATTCAACTTCCATTTTTATTCAAGTTATTTTTCTATTCAACGTCCTTTTTTATTTATTTTCCTAATAGATCGTTAAGGTATAGTGGTTTCTTGAATGAACTTTTATTTTTAATTTTATGCAACTTCCGTTTTTATTTTTATTTAACATCCTTTTTCATTCAAGTTTCTTTTCTACTCAACTTCATTTTTTATTTAATTTCCAAATAGTGGTTTCTTTAATGAACTTCCATTTTTAATTTTGTGCAACTTCCATTTTTTTTTTTATTCAACTTCCTTTTTTATTCAAGTTATTTTCCTATTCAACTTCCATTTTTATCTCATTTCCAAATAGATCGTTAAGGTATAGTGGTTTCTTGAATGAACTTCCATTTTTAATTTTCTGCAACTTCCATTTTTATTTTTATCCAGCTTCCATTTTTATTCAAGTTATTTTTCTATTCAACTTCATTTTTTTATTTAATTTCGAAATAGATGGTTAAGCTATAGTTGTTTCTGGATTGAACTTCCATTTTTAATTTTATGCAACTTTCACTTTTCTTTTTATTCAACTTCCATTTTTATTCAATTTACCTTTCTATTAAACTTCCTTTTTTATTTAATTTCCAAATAGATCGTTAAGGTATAGTGGTTTCTTTAATGAACTTCCATTTTTAATTTTAAGCAAATTCCATTTATATTTTTATTCAACTTTCATTTTTTATCAAGTTATTTTTCTATTGAACTTCCTTTTTTATTTAAGTTCCTAATAGATCGTTAAGGTGTAGTGGTTTCTTCAATGAACTGCCATTTTTAATTTTCTGCAACTTCCATTTTTATTTTTATTTAACTACCTTTTTTATTCAAGTTTCTTTTCAACTCAACGTCCTTTTTTAGTTAATTTCCAAATAGATCGTTAAGGTATACTGGTTTCTGGATTGAACTTCCATTTTTAATTTTCTGCAACTTCCATTTTTATTTTTATTCAATTTACTTTTCTAATTACCTTCCTTTTTTATTTAATTTCCAAACAGATCATTAAGGTATAGTGGTTTCTTGAATGAACTTCAATTTTTAATTTTCTGCAACTTCTGTTTTTATTATTATTCAACTTCCATTTTTATTCAAGTTATTTTTCTATTCAACGTCCTTTTTTATTTATTTTCCTAATAGATCGTTAAGGTATAGTGGTTTCTTGAATGAACTTCTATTTTTAATTTTATGCAACTTCCGTTTTTATTTTTATTTAACATCCTTTTTCATTCAAGTTTCTTTTCTACTCAACTTCATTTTTTATTTAATTTCCAAATAGTGGTTTCTTTAATGAACTTCCATTTTTTTTTTATTCAACTTCCTTTTTTATTCAAGTTATTTTCCTATTCAACTTCCATTTTTATCTCATTTCCAAATAGATCGTTAAGATATAGTGGTTTCTTGAATGAACTTCCATTTTTAATTTTCTGCAACTTTCACTTTTCTTTTTATTCAACTTCCATTTTTTATCAAGTTATTTTTTATATTCAACTTCCTTTTTTATTTAAGTTCCTAATAGATCGTTAAGGTATAGTGGTTTTTTGAATGAACTTCCATTTCTAATTTTCTGCAACTTCCATTTTCATTTTTATTTAACTTCCTTTTTTATCCAAGTTTCTTTTATACTCAACTTCCTTTTTTAGTTAATTTCCAAATAGATCGTTAAGGTATACTGGTTTCTGGATTGAACTTCCATTTTTAATTTTCTGCAACTTCCATTTTTATTTTTATTCAATTTACTTTTCTAATTACCTTCCTTTTTTATTTAATTTCCAATTAGATCATTAAGGTATAGTGTTTTCTTGAATGAACTTCAATTTTTAATTTTCTGCAACTTCTGTTTTTATTATTATTCAACTTCCATTTTTATTCAATTTATTTTTCTATTCAACGTCCTTGTTTATTTATTTTCCTAATAGATCGTTAAGGTATAGTGCTTTCTTGAATGAACTTCTATTTTTAATTTTATGCAACTTCCGTTTTTATTTTTATTTAACATCCTTTTTCATTCAAGTTTCTTTTCTACTCAACTTCATTTTTTATTTAATTTCCAAATAGTGGTTTCTTTAATGAACTTCCATTTTTAATTTTGTGCAACTTCCATTTTTTTTTTATTCAACTTCCTTTTTTATTCAAGTTATTTTCCTATTCAACTTCCATTTTTATCTCATTTCCAAATAGATCGTTAAGGTATAGTGGTTTCTTGAATGAACTTCCATTTTTAATTTTCTGCAACTTCCATTTTTATTTTTATTCAGCTTCCATTTTTATTCAAGTTATTTTTCTATTCAACTTCATTTTTTATTTAATTTCGAAATAGATGGTTAAGCTATAGTTGTTTCTGGATTGAACTTCCATTTTTAATTTTATGCAACTTTCACTTTTCTTTTTATTCAACTTCCATTTTTATTCAATTTACTTTTCTATTAAACTTCCTTTTTTATTTAATTTCCAAATAGATCGTTAAGGTATAGTGGTTTCTTTAATGAACTTCCATTTTTAATTTTAACCAAATTCCATTTATATTTTTATTCAACTTTCATTTTTTATCAAGTTATTTTTCTATTGAACTTCCTTTTTTATTTAAGTTCCTAATAGATCGTTAAGGTGTAGTGGTTTCTTCAATGAACTGCCATTTTTAATTTTCTGCAACTTCCATTTTTATTTTTATTTAACTTCCTTTTTTATTCAAGTTTCTTTTCAACTCAACGTCCTTTTTTAGTTAATTTCCAAATAGATCGTTAAGGTATACTGGTTTCTGGATTGAACTTCCATTTTTAATTTTCTGCAACTTCCATTTTTATTTTTATTCAATTTACTTTTCTAATTACCTTCCTTTTTTATTTAATTTCCAAACAGATCATTAAGGTATAGTGGTTTCTTGAATGAACTTCAATTTTTAATTTTCTGCAACTTCTGTTTTTATTATTATTCAACTTCCATTTTTATTCAAGTTATTTTTCTATTCAACGTCCTTTTTTATTTATTTTCCTAATAGATCGTTAAAGTATAGTGGTTTCTTGAATGAACTTTTATTTTTAATTTTATGCAACTTCCGTTTTTATTTTTATTTAACATCCTTTTTCATTCAAGTTTCTTTTCTACTCAACTTCATTTTTTATTTAATTTCCAAATAGTGGTTTCTTTAATGAACTTCCATTTTTAATTTTGTGCAACTTCCATTTTTTTTTTATTCAACTTCCTTTTTTATTCAAGTTATTTTCCTATTCAACTTCCATTTTTATCTCATTTCCAAATAGATCGTTAAGGTATAGTGGTTTCTTGAATGAACTTCCATTTTTAATTTTCTGCAACTTCCATTTTTATTTTTATCCAGCTTCCATTTTTATTCAAGTTATTTTTCTATTCAACTTCATTTTTTATTTAATTTCGAAATAGATGGTTAAGCTATAGTTGTTTCTGGATTGAACTTCCATTTTTAATTTTATGCAACTTTCACTTTTCTTTTTATTCAACTTCCATTTTTATTCAATTTACCTTTCTATTAAACTTCCTTTTTTATTTAATTTCCAAATAGATCGTTAAGGTATAGTGGTTTCTTTAATGAACTTCCATTTTTAATTTTAAGCAAATTCCATTTATATTTTTATTCAACTTTCATTTTTTATCAAGTTATTTTTCTATTGAACTTCCTTTTTTATTTAAGTTCCTAATAGATCGTTAAGGTGTAGTGGTTTCTTCAATGAACTGCCATTTTTAATTTTCTGCAACTTCCATTTTTATTTTTATTTAACTACCTTTTTTATTCAAGTTTCTTTTCAACTCAACGTCCTTTTTTAGTTAATTTCCAAATAGATCGTTAAGGTATACTGGTTTCTGGATTGAACTTCCATTTTTAATTTTCTGCAACTTCCATTTTTATTTTTATTCAATTTACTTTTCTAATTACCTTCCTTTTTTATTTAATTTCCAAACAGATCATTAAGGTATAGTGGTTTCTTGAATGAACTTCAATTTTTAATTTTCTGCAACTTCTGTTTTTATTATTATTCAACTTCCATTTTTATTCAAGTTATTTTTCTATTCAACGTCCTTTTTTATTTATTTTCCTAATAGATCGTTAAGGTATAGTGGTTTCTTGAATGAACTTCTATTTTTAATTTTATGCAACTTCCGTTTTTATTTTTATTTAACATCCTTTTTCATTCAAGTTTCTTTTCTACTCAACTTCATTTTTTATTTAATTTCCAAATAGTGGTTTCTTTAATGAACTTCCATTTTTTTTTTATTCAACTTCCTTTTTTATTCAAGTTATTTTCCTATTCAACTTCCATTTTTATATCATTTCCAAATAGATCGTTAAGATATAGTGGTTTTCTTGAATGAACTTCCATTTTTAATTTTCTGCAACTTCCATTTTTATTTTTATTCAGCTTCCATTTTTATTCAAGTTATTTTTCTATTCAACTTCATTTTTTATTTAATTTCGAAATAGATGGTTAAGCTATAGTTGTTTCTGGATTGAACTTCCATTTTTAATTTTATGCAACTTTCACTTTTCTTTTTATTCAACTTCCATTTTTATTCAATTTACTTTTCTATTAAATTTCCTTTTTTATTTAATTTCCAAATAGATCGTTAAGGTATAGTGGTTTCTTTAATGAACTTCCATTTTTAATTTTAAGCAAATTCCATTTATATTTTTATTCAACTTTCATTTTTTATGAAGTTATTTTTCTATTGAACTTCCTTTTTTATTTAAGTTCCTAATAGATCGTTAAGGTGTAGTGGTTTCTTCAATGAACTGCCATTTTTAATTTTCTGCAACTTCCATTTTTATTTTTATTTAACTTCCTTTTTTGTTCAAGTTTCTTTTCAACTCAACGTCTTTTTTTAGTTAATTTCCAAATAGATCGTTAAGGTATACTGGTTTCTGGATTGAACTTCCATTTTTAATTTTCTGCAACTTCCATTTTTATTTTTATTCAATTTACTTTTCTAATTACCTTCCTTTTTTATTTAATTTCCAAACAGATCATTAAGGTATAGTGGTTTCTTGAATGAACTTCAATTTTTAATTTTCTGCAACTTCTGTTTTTATTATTATTCAACTTCCATTTTTATTCAAGTTATTTTTCTATTCAACGTCCTTTTTTATTTATTTTCCTAATAGATCGTTAAGGTATAGTGGTTTCTTGAATGAACTTTTATTTTTAATTTTATGCAACTTCCGTTTTTATTTTTATTTAACATCCTTTTTCATTCAAGTTTCTTTTCTACTCAACTTCATTTTTTATTTAATTTCCAAATAGTGGTTTCTTTAATGAACTTCCATTTTTAATTTTGTGCAACTTCCATTTTTTTTTTATTCAACTTCCTTTTTTATTCAAGTTATTTTCCTATTCAACTTCCATTTTTATCTCATTTCCAAATAGATCGTTAAGGTATAGTGGTTTCTTGAATGAACTTCCATTTTTAATTTTCTGCAACTTCCATTTTTATTTTTATCCAGCTTCCATTTTTATTCAAGTTATTTTTCTATTCAACTTCATTTTTTATTTAATTTCGAAATAGATGGTTAAGCTATAGTTGTTTCTGGATTGAACTTCCATTTTTAATTTTATGCAACTTTCACTTTTCTTTTTATTCAACTTCCATTTTTATTCAATTTACTTTTCTATTAAACTTCCTTTTTTATTTAATTTCCAAATAGATCGTTAAGGTATAGTGGTTTCTTTAATGAACTTCCATTTTTAATTTTAAGCAAATTCCATTTATATTTTTATTCAACTTTCATTTTTTATCAAGTTATTTTTTATTGAACTTCCTTTTTTATTTAAGTTCCTAATAGATCGTTAAGGTGTAGTGGTTTCTTCAATGAACTGCCATTTTTAATTTTCTGCAACTTCCATTTTTATTTTTATTTAACTTCCTTTTTTATTCAAGTTTCTTTTCAACTCAACGTCCTTTTTTAGTTAATTTCCAAATAGATCGTTAAGGTATACTGGTTTCTGGATTGAACTTCCATTTTTAATTTTCTGCAACTTCCATTTTTATTTTTATTCAATTTACTTTTCTAATTACCTTCCTTTTTTATTTAATTTCCAAACAGATCATTAAGGTATGGTGTTTTCTTGAATGAACTTCAATTTTTAATTTTCTGCAACTTCTGTTTTTATTATTATTCAACTTCCATTTTTATTCAAGTTATTTTTCTATTCAACGTCCTTTTTTATTTATTTTCCTAATAGATCGTTAAGGTATAGTGGTTTCTTGAATGAACTTCTATTTTTAATTTTATGCAACTTCCGTTTTTATTTTTATTTAACATCCTTTTTCATTCAAGTTTCTTTTCTACTCAATTTCATTTTTTATTTAATTTCCAAATAGTGGTTTCTTTAATGAACTTCCATTTTTTTTTTTATTCAACTTCCTTTTTTATTCAAGTTATTTTCCTATTCAACTTCCATTTTTATCTCATTTCCAAATAGATCGTTAAGATATAGTGGTTTCTTGAATGAACTTCCATTTTTAATTTTCTGCAACTTCCATTTTTATTTTTATTCAGCTTCCATTTTTATTCAAGTTATTTTTCTATTCAACTTCATTTTTTATTTAATTTCGAAATAGATGGTTAAGCTATAGTTGTTTCTGGATTGAACTTCCATTTTTAATTTTATGCAACTTTCACTTTTCTTTTTATTCAACTTCCATTTTTATTCAATTTACTTTTCTATTAAATTTCCTTTTTTATTTAATTTCCAAATAGATCGTTAAGGTATAGTGGTTTCTTTAATGAACTTCCATTTTTAATTTTAAGCAAATTCCATTTATATTTTTATTCAACTTTCATTTTTTATGAAGTTATTTTTCTATTGAACTTCCTTTTTTATTTAAGTTCCTAATAGATCGTTAAGGTGTAGTGGTTTCTTCAATGAACTGCCATTTTTAATTTTCTGCAACTTCCATTTTTATTTTTATTTAACTTCCTTTTTTATTCAAGTTTCTTTTCAACTCAACGTCCTTTTTTAGTTAATTTCCAAATAGATCGTTAAGGTATACTGGTTTCTGGATTGAACTTCCATTTTTATTTTTATTCAATTTACTTTTCTAATTACCTTCCTTTTTATTTAATTTCCAAACAGATCATTAAGGTATAGTGGTTTCTTGAATGAACTTCAATTTTTAATTTTCTGCAACTTCTGTTTTTATTATTATTCAACTTCCATTTTTATTCAAGTTATTTTTCTATTCAACGTCCTTTTTTATTTATTTTCCTAATAGATCGTTAAGGTATATTGGTTTCTTGAATGAACTTCTATTTTTAATTTTCTGCAACTTCCATTTTTATTTTTATTTAACATCCTTTTTCATTCAAATTTCTTTTCTACTCAACTTCCTTTTTTATTTAATTTCCAAATATATCGTTAAGGTATAGTGGTTTCTTGAATGAACTTCCAATTTTAATTTTCTGCAACTTGCATTTTTATTTCTATTCAACTTACTTTTCTATTAAACTTCCTTTTTTATTTAATTTCCAGATAGGTCGTTAAGATATACTGGTTTCTTGAATGAACTTCCATTTTTAATTTTCTGCAACTTCCATTTTTATTTTTATTTAACTTCCTTTTTTATTCAAGCTTCTTTTCTATTCAACTTCCTTTTTTATTTAATTTCCAAATAGATCGTTAAGGCATAATGGTTTCTGGATTGAACTTACATTTTTAATTTTATGCAACTTTGATTTTTATTTAATTTTCTTTTCTATTAAAGTTCCTTTTTTTATTTAATTTCCAAATAGATCGTTAAGGTATAGTGGTTTCTTTAATGAACTTTCATTTGT
Source organism: Camellia sinensis (assembly GCF_055761805.1). Classification (NCBI taxonomy): domain Eukaryota; kingdom Viridiplantae; phylum Streptophyta; class Magnoliopsida; order Ericales; family Theaceae; genus Camellia; species Camellia sinensis. The sequence goes on along the minus strand of NC_138962.1, from coordinate 5,192,094 downwards.
AATTTTGTGCAACTTCCATTTTTATTTTTATTCAACTTCCATTTTTATTCAAGTTATTTTCCTATTCAACTTCCATTTTTATTTAATTTCCAAATAGATCGTTAAGGTATAATTTTTTCTTGAATGAACTTCCATTTTTAATTTTCTGCAACTTCCATTTTTATTTTTAATCAGCTTCCATTTTTATTCAAGTTATTTTTCTATTCAACTTCCTTTTTTATTTAATTTCCAAATAGATGGTTAAGGTATTGTGGTTTTTGGATTGTACTTCTATTTTTAATTTTATGCAACTTTCACTTTTCTTTTTATTCAATTTACTTTTCTACTAAACTTCCTTTTTTATTTAATTTCCAAATAGATCGTTAAGGTATAGTGGTTTCTTGAATGAACTTCCATTTTTAATTTTATGCAACTTCCATTTATTTTTTTATTCAACTTCCATTTTTTATCAAGTTATTTTTTATATTCAACTTCTTTTTTTATTTAAGTTCCTAATAGATCGTTAAGGTATAGTGGTTTTTTGAATGAACTTCCATTTTTAATTTTCTGCAACTTCCATTTTCATTTTTATTTAACTTCCTTTTTTATTCAAGTTTCTTTTCTACTCAACTTCCTTTTTTAGTTAATTTCCAAATAGATCGTTAAGGTATACTGGTTTCTGGATTGAACTTCCCTTTTTAATTTTCTGCAACTTCCATTTTTATTTTTATTCAATTTACTTTTCTAATTACCTTCATTTTTTATTTAATTTCCAAATAGATCATTAAGGTATAGTGTTTTCTTGAATGAACTTCAATTTCTAATTTTCTGCAACTTCTGTTTTTATTATTATTCAACTTCCATTCAAGTTATTTTTCTATTCAACGTCCTTTTTTATTTATTTTCCTAATAGATCGTTAAGGTATAGTGGTTTCTTGAATGAACTTCTTTTTTTAATTTTATGCAACTTCCGTTTTTATTTTTATTTAACATCCTTTTTCATTCAAGTTTCTTTTCTACTCAACTTCATTTTTTATTTAATTTCCAAATAGATCGTTAAGGTATAGTGGTTTCTTTAATGAACTTCCATTTTTAATTTTGTGCAACTTCCATTTTTATTTTTATTCAACTTCCATTTTTATTCAAGTTATTTTCCTATTCAACTTCCATTTTTATTTCATTTCCAAATAGATCGTTAAGGTATAGTGGTTTCTTGAATGAACTTCCATTTTTAATTTTCTGCAACTTACATTTTTATTTTTATTCAGCTTCCATTTTTATTCAAGTTATTTTTCTATTCAACTTCATTTTTTATTTAATTTCGAAATAGATGGTTCAATTTACTTTTCTATTAAACTTCCTTTTTTATTTAATTTCCAAATAGATCGTTAAGGTATAGTGGTTTCTTTAATGAACTTCCATTTTTAATTTTAAGCAAATTCCATTTATATTTTTATTCAACTTTCATTTTTTATCAAGTTATCTTTCTATTGAACTTCCTTTTTTATTTAAGTTCCTAATAGATCGTTAAGGTGTAGTGGTTTCTTCAATGAACTGCCATTTTTAATTTTCTGCAACTTCCATTTTTATTTTTATTTAACTTCCTTTTTTATTCAAGTTTCTTTTCAACTCAACGTCCTTTTTTAGTTAATTTCCAAATAGATCGTTAAGGTATACTGGTTTCTGGATTGAACTTCCATTTTTAATTTTCTATAGCGACCCCGGTCTTTTCCCACTTGATTATTGTATCCGGACTTAGGTTCCGTAGATTTTGTCATTGTATAATTGTTGTTGTTGTCCCTTATTTTTTCTCATTTGGAATTATAGGATGTGTTGGGCAGGTTTGTTTCAGGTTGGTTGGGTTTAGAAACCAAGTGTTGCTGTCCAGGTTTTTGGTTCTTCGCTCGAGCGAGGAGTTGTTCGCTCGAGCGAGTGGTTGCGTTTGATTTGGACCTGTAGCTGTGTATTCTTGGCTCGAGCGAGATTTTCTTCGCTCGAGCGAGTTAGTTCGTCCTTCGCTCGAGCAATAGTTCCTTTGCTCGAGCGTGTGTCTTGTTGCAGACCTGAGGATTTGAGTTCTTCGCTCGATCGAGCTTTCTTTCGCTCGAGCGAGCTTTTGAGTTGTTGGCTCGAGCAAGGCTTCCTTGGCTCGAGCGTAGTTTCTCTGTGTCTGGTCGCTCGAGCGACCAAGTCTTCGCTCGAGGGAGCCTGTCCAGTTTATATACCCAGCAGCGGGTTTTGATCAGTCTTTTCTTATTCTTTTTGGTTCTAAACCTTAGGTCCGACTTCTCTCCCTCAAAACTCATCTTCTCTTTAGGTGTTCATCTACTTCTAGTGTGAATCCATCTTAAGTTCTTTGTAAGAAAGATAGAGGGCGGCTTGGGCTTCATTCTAATCTGAACATTTGGTGATTTGGAGCACATTAGAATTTGGGCACTCATCTCTGTCTTCATCATTTGGGTTGTTTTCTTTGAGGTAGGGAATTCCTACACCATTTTATAGGTTTTGTTCTAAGTTTTGGTATTTTAACATGTTGGTGATACTTTGGTAAATTTTGGGAAAAACCCTAGTTGTATTATTGAATTAATTTGTATAAGTAATTCATGGAATTGGGAAAAGAGGGTTAAACTCATGGAATTCATTGATTAAATGGCGTAATTGGGTAATTGGTATCATTTGTCTATTGAATTGTTGACATAGTTATTTTCAGTTTAGAAATAACTGTTTTGGGCTATCGGTGGAGGATAGTCGTGATTGTTGTAGACATTGCATGTGGATTAGGAATAACTGAAACTAATCACATTGGTTAAGTCATTAATTTTGACTATGGCATTGATACAGAAAATACGTGTATTGATTGAGCATTGCATTTGCATACATTGTTTTGTGTGTGGGAGGAGATAGGGGATGTACTCCACGGTTTAGGGGAAGATAGGGGATGGACCTCTAAACCGGATTTTGTTTGGGAGGAGATAGGGGATGGACTCCATTAGCATCACTTTTATGTGTGCTTATTTATATAGAAGTGTTTTATTGATACAGCACTAAAATGTGTATCAATCTGGAAGTATGAAGTGTTTGATTTGAGCTTGAGTCTCATTTGTTTGTTGATATTGGAAGGATGTGAATATTATATATGTGATTCACTGTTGTAAGTTTGGCCAGGTTCTGAGCCATGTTGATAAAATTGGAAAGTAAAACGTATCTTAGACAATAGTGTCATGAGACTGTAAAATGAAGTAATTGATTATCTTGGTTAACCATCTGTTGAATACTATTGCTTTATTCAGTGCTTATAAGTGGTTTAGTATATTTCTACTGGGCTGTGGCTCACCCTTTATGGGAACATCATTTTCAGGTTCAGGTGATAAACTACCTCCAAGGACTTAGCTTGGGAGGGTTCGGCTTCTGGATTGGAGAAGACTACCTTTAGTTAATTGTCTTTAATTATCAGTACATGTAAACATTCAAGCCTAGGGCTTTTCTTGTATTGAGTTAGAACTCATATTTTTGTATCCAAGTGTTGGCTTGGAAAGATGTAAGCCTGTAGGGCGTTTTATCCGATGTTACATGTAATGCTTTATTTGGTAATACTCTGATGAATGAATTAATAAATTGTCTTCTTTAAATAATGCATGTCAATGATATATAGTGGGTTAATTTTGAGGGCGTTACAACTTGGTATCAGAGCGTACCGGGTTTGAATACTTTGGGTACGTGGGAAGTGATTAGTATCACATTGGGTTCGTCTCGTTTGATAGAGACTTAGTGAAATGTTATATGTTTATGTGATAACATGTTTATGTGGTTATGTGGGTATGGAATGTAGTTTCTAGGATGTTGATTGGACCCTTGAGTTTCTAGTAGTCTTGTTGGAAAGGCACTTGATCACTGCTGCTTCCAACCGGAACTATAGTAACGCATTGGGACTATCATTATCCGGGAATGAAATTCGTAGGTGCTTATGTGATTATGTGCTTACGTGGAATGAATTATTGTTGTCCATTGCATTAGGACGCGAGTGTTTAGCTTCGGCACATTTATTAATGTGCTAATGTCTTTGTTTCCTTTATTAGGATGTCAGGACGAGGACGAGGTCGCGGTAGGCGTGGTAGGCCGGGTAGGCAGGAGGTGCCTGTGCCAGAAGAGATTCCGGCAGTTCAAGAGGGAATTGGCCAGGCCAATGTGGCCGAGCCAGTAGGCCAGCAGGCTTTGGGCGCTTTAGCTCGAGAGATAGCAGGAGCATTCAGGGAGTCAGTAGGCATTCTCAGAGCTGAGAATCAAGCTCAGGTTGTTGCTGCTGATACAGGACCTTCCTTTCTGAAGAGGGAGTTCTTCCGGTCTAATCCGGATGAATTTGTGGGTGATCCTAAAGAGTCGCTTAAGGCAGATGAATGGCTCGAACAGACAACGAAGACGTTTGAGATGCTTGGCATCGAAGACGAGGGGTTGAAAGTGACTTTGGCATCCTTCCAGTTGAAGGGGGATGCAGGTCAGTGGTGGAAGTTTACTAAGGGGCGTATAGGAGGTACGTGGAAGGCTTTTGTGAATGCTTTCCAGGAGAAGTTCTTATCTCCAGCAGTCAGGGAGAAGCTGCGAGACCAGTTTTGTCAGCTTAAGCAGACGAGTTCTTCAGTGGCCGAATTTGAGGCTGCATTCACTAGTTTGTCCAGGTTTGCACCTGAGTTGGTGGCGTCTGAGGAACGCCGTTGTATTGAGTTTGAGAAGAAGTTGAGGCGTGGCCTCAAGCTGAGAGTTGGGGGAACTATGATTCGGGATTATGGGCGTATGGTTGATGCTGCAGCCCACATGGAAATCATGATGCAGGAGGAGGAGGAAGGGCAGAAGGGCTCCAAGAGGAGTCAGGATGGTCAGAATGATGGTAGGAGACAGAAGGGTTTTAATCCCCAGCAGTCTCAGGGTAGCTTTTCGAGATCGACTTTTCCTGTACCGAGTGCTAGTTCGGGGAAAGGCAGTCAGGGAGACATTACCTGTTTCAAGTGTGGCCAGCTGGGCCACAAGTCTCCAGTTTGTCCTCAGAGGGGAGGAGTTCAGAGAGCAGCACCTTCTTCGGCTCGATCTCAGAGCCAGAGTCAGGGTAGAGGTCAGCCACTCTCGTGTTTTCAGTGTGGTCAGCCAGGGCATATGAAGAGGTATTGCCCGCAGTTGGGTGGCACATCTGGTGCATCTGGTTTGAGGCCGATTCAGGGTCAGCAGCCAGCTCAGTCGGGTCAGGCCTCGAGGGCCAATCAGGGGGGGCTTCATCGTCTCAGTCGGTGCAGCAATCTTATGCTCCTAGGGTTGAGCAAGTTGATCAGAGGTCGTCTGGGCGCGTGTATGCTGTTACCGCGCAGGATCTTGTTCCAGCACCATCAGTTGTGAGAGGTACCTTCTTGTTTTGCAACTCGGTTGCTAATGTTTTGATTGATACAGGTGCATCTCATTCCTTTGTGTCTGCTGCATTTGCATCTGTTTTGGAGTTGGAGTTAGCACAGCTAGCATCTCCTATTTGTGTAGTGTCACCTCTTGGGGGTGAATTGATTTTGAAACAAGGCGTTAGGGGTTGTGATATAGAGGTTGATTATCATAGAATCCCATTTTCCTTTGTAGTTATGCCTATGAGGGGTTTCGATGTTATTTTGGGTATGGACTGGTTATCGTCATACCGGGCAGTTATTGATTGCTACCGCCAGAGGGTCACTTGTTGTACTGTGAGCGGAGAGTATTTTCATTTTCTGGGGGACCGGGTTGGTGATGTGTTGCCACCGGGGTATGTTCCACGAGGACGGAGTGAGCTTAGTGGTCTACTTGCTAACCTTTCGATTAGTGAGGATGAGGAAACACAGATTGTGTTGCCAAGGGTGGTTTGTGAGTACTCGGACGTCTTTCCCGAGGATCTTGTTGGTTTGCCACCGCATAGGGAGATTGAGTTCTCCATTGACCTAGTGCCCGGCACGGCGCCGATTTCGATGGCAACTTATCGTTTTGCCCCAGCTGAGTTAGTTGAGTTGAAGATCCAACTCCAAGAATTGCTAGATAAGGGCTTTATACGTCCTAGTGTTTCGCCGTGGGGAGCACCAGCTCTCTTTGTTAAAAAGAAAGGAGGCGCTTTGAGACTTTGTATAGATTACCGGAAATAGAATCAGGCTACGGTTAAGAATAAGTACCCTATGCCTCGTATAGATGATCTGTTTGACCAGTTGAAGGGTTCCCGTTGTTTCTCTAAGATAGACTTGAGATCAGGTTACCACCAGTTGAGGGTCAGAGAGGAGGATATTCCGAAGACGGCATTCCGTACGCGGTATGGCCACTATGAGTTTCTGGTGATGCCATTTGGGCTCACCAATGCACCGGCAGTTTTTATGGATTTGATGAACCGGATCTTCCAGAAATTCTTGGATCGGTTTGTGGTAGTTTTTGTGGATGATATCCTTATCTATTCGCCTTCTGAGGAGGAACACGAGAAACACTTGAGAGTGGTGCTTGAGTTACTTAGAGCCCATAGGCTGTATGCCAAGTTTGGGAAGTGTGAGTTCTGGCTGAGAGAAGTCAAATTCTTAGGCCATGTGGTATCCGGTGAAGGAGTGTCTGTTGATACATCCAAGATAGAAGCAGTGCAGGATTGGGCACAGCCTAAGAGTGTATTTGAGATCCGCAGTTTTCTAGGATTAGCTGGGTATTACCGTCGGTTTGTGAAAGATTTCTCCAGGTTAGCATCACCGTTGACTAGACTGACTCGGAAGGGAGTCAATTTTGTATGGAGTGAGACTTGTGAAAAGTCGTTTCAGGAGTTGAAAGTTAGACTGACTACCGCTCCAGTATTGATTATTCCAGAGAGAGGGTTGGGTTATACAGTCTATTGTGACGCCTCACGAGAGGGTCTGGGTTGTGTGTTAATGCAAGAAGAGAAAGTAGTTGCCTATGGCTCACGTCAGTTGAAAATTCACGAGCAAAATTACCCTACGCATGATCTAGAGTTAGCAGCTGTGATATTTGCCTTGAAGATTTGGAGGCATTATCTTTATGGTGAGAAATTTGAGGTATTCTCGGATCATAAGAGTTTGAAGTATTTGTTTACACAGAAAGACTTGAACTTGAGGCAGAGGAGGTGGATGGAATTTATAGAGGATTATGACTTTGAGTTGCATTATCATCCGGGAAAGGCCAATGTGGTGGCCGATGCCCTTAGCAGGAAACCTGTTGGTGACATAGCTAGTATAGCCATCCGAGAATGGGAGATGTTGGGTGCACTTGGGGAGTTTGATTTACTTCTGGGCGAATCCGTTGAGGCTGCGGCCTTGTTTTCTGTTATTGCACAGCCTTCACTTGTGACTCGAGTGTTAGAGGCTCAGAGAGGTGACTTTGAGGTAGAATCTCTCCGTGAGAAGATTTCCGGTGGGAAGGTTGAGAAGGGTTTGACGGTGTATTCCGACCTGAGTGTGAGATACCGAGACCGTCTGTTTGTGCCGGAGTCTTGCCGAGAGGAGGTACTCCGAGAGTTTCATCATTCACGCCTTGCGGTGCATCCGGGAGGCACTAAGATGTATCGGGATTTGGGTCGCCAGTTTTGGTGGCAGGGTATGAAGATAGATGTGGCAGCTTTCGTATCTAAGTGCCTTACTTGCCAGCAAGTGAAGGCCGAGCATCAGAGGCCAGCGGGTTTGTTGCAACCCTTGCCTATTGCCGAGTGGAAGTGGGAGCATGTCACTATGGACTTCGTTGTAGGTCTTCCGAGGACTCAGCGGGGTAGTGATGCTATTTGGGTGGTTGTAGACCGGTTGACTAAGTCGGCGCACTTTATTCCTATGCGCGTGAGAGATACGGTGGATCATCTTGCCGACTTGTATATTCGGGACATAGTGAGATTGCACGGGGTCCCAGTGACGATCGTCTCAGATAGAGATCCTCGTTTTACTGCCAGGTTGTGGCAGAGTTTGCAGAGTGCCTTAGGCACTAAGTTGACCTTTAGCACGGCTTATCATCCTCAGACTGACGGACAGTCCGAGCGTACTATTTAGATACTTGAGGATATGCTACGGGGTTGTGTTCTAGACTTTAGTGGGTCGTGGGAGAAGCACTTGCCGTTGGTGGAGTTTGCCTACAACAACAGTTTCCAATCTAGTATCGGTATGGCACCATTTGAGGCCTTGTATGGCCGACCGTGTAGATCTCCTGTGTGTTGGGCTGAGGTGGGTGATGCACCTCTGTTAGGTCCAGAGTTGGTGAGAGAAACGACGGAGAAAGTTGAGCTTATCCGTAAGAGGCTTGTTACAGCACAGAATCGTCAGAAATCGTATGCCGACCGTAGGAGGAGACCTTTGGTGTTTGAGGCAGGTGATCATGTCTTTCTGAAGATATCACCTAGACGGGGTTTGATGAGGTTTGGGAAGAGTGGAAAGTTGTCCCCTCGGTTCATTGGTCCGTTTGAGATCCTTGAGAGGATTGGCGAGGCTGCTTATCGTTTAGCTTTGCCGCCGCAGTTGTCCGGAGTACATGACGTGTTTCATGTGAGTATGCTTCGGAAGTATGAGCCGGATCCATCACATGTGTTGGATTGGACCGATTTAGTGGTTGATGAGGATGTCTCGTATGAGGAGAGACCGGTTCAGGTATTGGATAGGCGGGATCAAGTTTTGCGAGGCAAGACCATCCCTTTGGTAAAAGTTTTGTGGAAACATCATGGAGTGGAGGAAGCCACTTGGGAGCGTGAATTGGAAGTCCACGAAAAATACCCGGACATGTTTATTCATTTGTAATCTTGTATTTAGATTTTGTAATGTTGTTGAACTTAAGAGCTTTACATATGTCTTAAGTTGTAAAACATTGAGTATGTTTTGGTAAATGGGTGTGTCTTGAAACTTGCTTCATTATAGAAGTTTAGTATAGCATTGCATATGTTGATTACATTGCTGAGTGTGTTATATATATCATGCAATTGAATATGATATGGGGATTGTTAACATTGAAAGGAATCATGCATAATAATGATACAGGTTGAGATATGTGTTGTGTTATATATTTAATATGAGATGCCTCTTGATAAAGAGATGAAATGACCAGTTTTGGGTCAAGTTGTTTACTAATGAATTGTTAAAAAAAAATCTGTTTTCAAAAACTTATGCTTAATTTCGAGGACGAAATTCTTTGAAGGGGGGGAGGTTATAACGACCCCGGTCTTTTCCCACTTGATTATTGTATCCGGACTTAGGTTCCGTAGATTCTGTCATTGTATAATTGTTGTTGTTGTCCCTTATTTTTTCTCATTTGGAATTATAGGATGTGTTGGGCAGGTTTGTTTCAGGTTGGTTGGGTTTAGAAACCAAGTGTTGCTGTCCAGGTTTTTGGTTCTTCGCTCGAGCGAGGAGTTGTTCGCTCGAGCGAGTGGTTGCGTTTGATTTGGACCTGTAGCTGTGTATTCTTGGCTCGAGCGAGATTTTCTTCGCTCGAGCGAGTTAGTTCGTCCTTCGCTCGAGCAATAGTTCCTTTGCTCGAGCGTGTGTCTTGTTGCAGACCTGAGGGTTTGAGTTCTTCGCTCGATCGAGCTTTCTTTCGCTCGAGCGAGCTTTTGAGTTGTTGGCTCGAGCAAGGCTTCCTTGGCTCGAGCGTAGTTTCTCTGTGTCTGGTCGCTCGAGCGACCAAGTCTTCGCTCGAGGGAGCCTGTCCAGTTTATATACCCAGCAGCGGGTTTTGATCAGTCTTTTCTTATTCTTTTTGGTTCTAAACCCTAGGTCCGACTTCTCTCCCTCAAAACTCATCTTCTCTTTAGGTGTTCATCTACTTCTAGTGTGAATCCATCTTAAGTTCTTTGTAAGAAAGATAGAGGGCGGCTTGGGCTTCATTCTAATCTGAACATTTGGTGATTTGGAGCACATTAGAATTTGGGCACTCATCTCTGTCTTCATCATTTGGGTTGTTTTCTTTGAGGTAGGGAATTCCTACACCATTTTATAGGTTTTGTTCTAAGTTTTGGTATTTTAACATGTTGGTGATACTTTGGTAAATTTTGGGAAAAACCCTAGTTGTATTATTGAATTAATTTGTATAAGTAATTCATGGAATTGGGAAAAGAGGGTTAAACTCATGGAATTCATTGATTAAATGGCGTAATTGGGTAATTGGTATCATTTGTCTATTGAATTGTTGACATAGTTATTTTCAGTTTAGAAATAACTGTTTTGGGCTATCGGTGGAGGATAGTCGTGATTGTTGTAGACATTGCATGTGGATTAGGAATAACTGAAACTAATCACATTGGTTAAGTCATTAATTTTGACTATGGCATTGATACAGAAAATACGTGTATTGATTGAGCATTGCATTTGCATACATTGTTTTGTGTGTGGGAGGAGATAGGGGATGTACTCCACGGTTTAGGGGAAGATAGGGGATGGACCTCTAAACCGGATTTTGTTTGGGAGGAGATAGGGGATGGACTCCATTAGCATCACTTTTATGTGTGCTTATTTATATAGAAGTGTTTTATTGATACAGCACTAAAATGTGTATCAATCTGGAAGTATGAAGTGTTTGATTTGAGCTTGAGTCTCATTTGTTTGTTGATATTGGAAGGATGTGAATATTATATATGTGATTCACTGTTGTAAGTTTGGCCAGGTTCTGAGCCATGTTGATAAAATTGGAAAGTAAAACGTATCTTAGACAATAGTGTCATGAGACTGTAAAATGAAGTAATTGATTATCTTGGTTAACCATCTGTTGAATACTATTGCTTTATTCAGTGCTTATAAGTGGTTTAGTATATTTCTACTGGGCTGTGGCTCACCCTTTATGGGAACATCATTTTCAGGTTCAGGTGATAAACTACCTCCAAGGACTTAGCTTGGGAGGGTTCGGCTTCTGGATTGGAGAAGACTACCTTTAGTTAATTGTCTTTAATTATCAGTACATGTAAACATTCAAGCCTAGGGCTTTTCTTGTATTGAGTTAGAACTCATATTTTTGTATCCAAGTGTTGGCTTGGAAAGATGTAAGCCTGTAGGGCGTTTTATCCGATGTTACATGTAATGCTTTATTTGGTAATACTCTGATGAATGAATTAATAAATTGTCTTCTTTAAATAATGCATGTCAATGATATATAGTGGGTTAATTTTGAGGGCGTTACAACTTGGTATCAGAGCGTACCGGGTTTGAATACTTTGGGTACGTGGGAAGTGATTAGTATCACATTGGGTTCGTCTCGTTTGATAGAGACTTAGTGAAATGTTATATGTTTATGTGATAACATGTTTATGTGGTTATGTGGGTATGGAATGTAGTTTCTAGGATGTTGATTGGACTCTTGAGTTTCTAGTAGTCTTGTTGGAAAGGCACTTGATCACTGCTGCTTCCAACCGGAACTATAGTAACGCATTGGGACTATCATTATCCGGGAATGAAATTCGTAGGTGCTTATGTGATTATGTGCTTACGTGGAATGAATTATTGTTGTCCATTGCATTAGGACGCGAGTGTTTAGCTTCGGCACATTTATTAATGTGCTAATGTCTTTGTTTCCTTGATTAGGATGTCAGGACGAGGACGAGGTCGCGGTAGGCGTGGTAGGCCGGGTAGGCAGGAGGTACCTGTGCCAGAAGAGATTCCGGCAGTTCAAGAGGGAATTGGCCAGGCCAATGTGGCCGAGCCAGTAGGCCAGCAGGCTTTGGGCGCTTTAGCTCGAGAGATAGCAGGAGCATTCAGGGAGTCAGTAGGCATTCTCAGAGCTGAGAATCAAGCTCAGGTTGTTGCTGCTGATGCAGGACCTTCCTTTCTGAAGAGGGAGTTCTTCCGGTCTAATCCGGATGAATTTGTGGGTGATCCTAAAGAGTCGCTTAAGGCAGATGAATGGCTCGAACAGACAACGAAGACGTTTGAGATGCTTGGCATCGAAGACGAGGGGTTGAAAGTGACTTTGGCATCCTTCCAGTTGAAGGGGGATGCAGGTCAGTGGTGGAAGTTTACTAAGGGGCGTATAGGAGGTACGTGGGAGGCTTTTGTGAATGCTTTCCAGGAGAAGTTCTTATCTCCAGCAGTCAGGGAGAAGCTGCGAGACCAGTTTTGTCATCTTAAGCAGACGAGTTCTTCAGTGGCCGAATTTGAGGCTGCATTCACTAGTTTGTCCAGGTTTGCACCTGAGTTGGTGGCGTCTGAGGAACGCCGTTGTATTGAGTTTGAGAAGAAGTTGAGGAGTGGCCTCAAGCTGAGAGTTGGGGGAACTATGATTCGGGATTATGGGCGTATGGTTGATGCTGCAGCCCACATGGAAATCATGATGCAGGAGGAGGAGGAAGGGCAGAAGGGCTCCAAGAGGAGTCAGGATGGTCAGAATGATGGTAGGAGACAGAAGGGTTTTAATCCCCAGCAGTCTCAGGGTAGCTTTTCGAGATCGACTTTTCCTGTACCGAGTGCTAGTTCGGGGAAAGGCAGTCAGGGAGACATTACCTGTTTCAAGTGTGGCCAGCTGGGCCACAAGTCTCCAGTTTGTCCTCAGAGGGGAGGAGTTCAGAGAGCAGCACCTTCTTCGGCTCGATCTCAGAGCCAGAGTCAGGGTAGAGGTCAGCCACTCTCGTGTTTTCAGTGTGGTCAGCCAGGGCATATGAAGAGGTATTGCCCGCAGTTGGGTGGCACATCTGGTGCATCTGGTTTGAGGCCGATTCAGGGTCAGCAGCCAGCTCAGTCGGGTCAGGCCTCGAGGGCCAATCAGGGGGGGCTTCATCGTCTCAGTCGGTGCAGCAATCTTATGCTCCTAGGGTTGAGCAAGTTGATCAGAGGTCGTCTGGGCGCGTGTATGCTGTTACCGCGCAGGATCTTGTTCCAGCACCATCAGTTGTGAGAGGTACCTTCTTGTTTTGCAACTCGGTTGCTAATGTTTTGATTGATACAGGTGCATCTCATTCCTTTGTGTCTGCTGCATTTGCATCTATTTTGGAGTTGGAGTTAGCACAGCTAGCATCTCCTATTTGTGTAGTGTCACCTCTTGGGGGTGAATTGATTTTGAAACAAGGCGTTAGGGGTTGTGATATAGAGGTTGATTATCATAGAATCCCATTTTCCTTTGTAGTTATGCCTATGAGGGGTTTCGATGTTATTTTGGGTATGGACTGGTTATCGTCATACCGGGCAGTTATTGATTGCTACCGCCAGAGGGTCACTTGTTGTACTGTGAGCGGAGAGTATTTTCATTTTCTGGGGGACCGGGTTGGTGATGTGTTGCCACCGGGGTATGTTCCACGAGGACGGAGTGAGCTTAGTGGTCTACTTGCTAACCTTTCGATTAGTGAGGATGAGGAAACACAGATTGTGTTGCCAAGGGTGGTTTGTGAGTACTCGGACGTCTTTCCCGAGGATCTTGTTGGTTTGCCACCGCATAGGGAGATTGAGTTCTCCATTGACCTAGTGCCCGGCACGGCGCCGATTTCGATGGCAACTTATCGTTTTGCCCCAGCTGAGTTAGTTGAGTTGAAGATCCAACTCCAGGAGTTGCTAGATAAGGGCTTTATACGTCCTAGTGTTTCGCCGTGGGGAGCACCAGCTCTCTTTGTTAAAAAGAAAGGAGGCGCTTTGAGACTTTGTATAGATTACCGGAAATAGAATCAGGCTACGGTTAAGAATAAGTACCCTATGCCTCGTATAGATGATCTGTTTGACCAGTTGAAGGGTTCCCGTTGTTTCTCTAAGATAGACTTGAGATCAGGTTACCACCAGTTGAGGGTCAGAGAGGAGGATATTCCGAAGACGGCATTCCGTACGCGGTATGGCCACTATGAGTTTCTGGTGATGCCATTTGGGCTCACCAATGCACCGGCAGTTTTTATGGATTTGATGAACCGGATCTTCCAGAAATTCTTGGATCGGTTTGTGGTAGTTTTTGTGGATGATATCCTTATCTATTCGCCTTCTGAGGAGGAACACGAGAAACACTTGAGAGTGGTGCTTGAGTTACTTAGAGCCCATAGGCTGTATGCCAAGTTTGGGAAGTGTGAGTTCTGGCTGAGAGAAGTCAAATTCTTAGGCCATGTGGTATCCGGTGAAGGAGTGTCTGTTGATACATCCAAGATAGAAGCAGTGCAGGATTGGGCACAGCCTAAGAGTGTATTTGAGATCCGCAGTTTTCTAGGATTAGCTGGGTATTACCGTCGGTTTGTGAAAGATTTCTCCAGGTTAGCATCACCGTTGACTAGACTGACTCGGAAGGGAGTCAATTTTGTATGGAGTGAGACTTGTGAAAAGTCGTTTCAGGAGTTGAAAGTTAGACTGACTACCGCTCCAGTATTGATTATTCCAGAGAGAGGGTTGGGTTATACAGTCTATTGTGACGCCTCACGAGAGGGTCTGGGTTGTGTGTTAATGCAAGAAGAGAAAGTAGTTGCCTATGGCTCACGTCAGTTGAAAATTCACGAGCAAAATTACCCTACGCATGATCTAGAGTTAGCAGCTGTGATATTTGCCTTGAAGATTTGGAGGCATTATCTTTATGGTGAGAAATTTGAGGTATTCTCGGATCATAAGAGTTTGAAGTATTTGTTTACACAGAAAGACTTGAACTTGAGGCAGAGGAGGTGGATGGAATTTATAGAGGATTATGACTTTGAGTTGCATTATCATCCGGGAAAGGCCAATGTGGTGGCCGATGCCCTTAGCAGGAAACCTGTTGGTGACATAGCTAGTATAGCCATCCGAGAATGGGAGATGTTGGGTGCACTTGGGGAGTTTGATTTACTTCTGGGCGAATCCGTTGAGGCTGCGGCCTTGTTTTCTGTTATTGCACAGCCTTCACTTGTGACTCGAGTGTTAGAGGCTCAGAGAGGTGACTTTGAGGTAGAATCTCTCCGTGAGAAGATTTCCGGTGGGAAGGTTAAGAAGGGTTTGACGGTGTATTCCGACCTGAGTGTGAGATACCGAGACCGTCTGTTTGTGCCGGAGTCTTGCCGAGAGGAGGTACTCCGAGAGTTTCATCATTCACGCCTTGCGGTGCATCCGGGAGGCACTAAGATGTATCGGGATTTGGGTCGCCAGTTTTGGTGGCAGGGTATGAAGATAGATGTGGCAGCTTTCGTATCTAAGTGCCTTACTTGCCAGCAAGTGAAGGCCGAGCATCAGAGGCCAGCGGGTTTGTTGCAACCCTTGCCTATTGCCGAGTGGAAGTGGGAGCATGTCACTATGGACTTCGTTGTAGGTCTTCCGAGGACTCAGCGGGGTAGTGATGCTATTTGGGTGGTTGTAGACCGGTTGACTAAGTCGGCGCACTTTATTCCTATGCGCGTGAGAGATACGGTGGATCATCTTGCCGACTTGTATATTCGGGACATAGTGAGATTGCACGGGGTCCCAGTGACGATCGTCTCAGATAGAGATCCTCGTTTTACTGCCAGGTTGTGGCAGAGTTTGCAGAGTGCCTTAGGCACTAAGTTGACCTTTAGCACGGCTTATCATCCTCAGACTGACGGACAGTCCGAGCGTACTATTTAGATACTTGAGGATATGCTACGGGGTTGTGTTCTAGACTTTAGTGGGTCGTGGGAGAAGCACTTGCCGTTGGTGGAGTTTGCCTACAACAACAGTTTCCAATCTAGTATCGGTATGGCACCATTTGAGGCCTTGTATGGCCGACCGTGTAGATCTCCTGTGTGTTGGGCTGAGGTGGGTGATGCACCTCTGTTAGGTCCAGAGTTGGTGAGAGAAACGACGGAGAAAGTTGAGCTTATCCGTAAGAGGCTTGTTACAGCACAGAATCGTCAGAAATCGTATGCCGACCGTAGGAGGAGACCTTTGGTGTTTGAGGCAGGTGATCATGTCTTTCTGAAGATATCACCTAGACGGGGTTTGATGAGGTTTGGGAAGAGTGGGAAGTTGTCCCCTCGGTTCATTGGTCCGTTTGAGATCCTTGAGAGGATTGGCGAGGCTGCTTATCGTTTAGCTTTGCCGCCGCAGTTGTCCGGAGTACATGACGTGTTTCATGTGAGTATGCTTCGGAAGTATGAGCCGGATCCATCACATGTGTTGGATTGGACCGATTTAGTGGTTGATGAGGATGTCTCGTATGAGGAGAGACCGGTTCAGGTATTGGATAGGCGGGATCAAGTTTTGCGAGGCAAGACCATCCCTTTGGTAAAAGTTTTGTGGAAACATCATGGAGTGGAGGAAGCCACATGGGAGCGTGAATTGGAAGTCCACGAAAAATACCCGGACATGTTTATTCATTTGTAATCTTGTATTTAGATTTTGTAATGTTGTTGAACTTAAGAGCTTTACATATGTCTTAAGTTGTAAAACATTGAGTATGTTTTGGTAAATGGGTGTGTCTTGAAACTTGCTTCATTATAGAAGTTTAGTATAGCATTGCATATGTTGATTACATTGCTGAGTGTGTTATATATATCATGCAATTGAATATGATATGGGGATTGTTAACATTGAAAGGAATCATGCATAATAATGATACAGGTTGAGATATGTGTTGTGTTATATATTTAATATGAGATGCCTCTTGATAAAGAGATGAAATGACCAGTTTTGGGTCAAGTTGTTTACTAATGAATTGTTAAAAAAAAATCTGTTTTCAAAAACTTATGCTTAATTTCGAGGACGAAATTCTTTGAAGGGGGGAGGTTATAACGACCCCGGTCTTTTCCCACTTGATTATTGTATCCGGACTTAGGTTCCGTAGATTCTGTCATTGTATAATTGTTGTTGTTGTCCCTTATTTTTTCTCATTTGGAATTATAGGATGTGTTGGGCAGGTTTGTTTCAGGTTGGTTGGGTTTAGAAACCAAGTGTTGCTGTCCAGGTTTTTGGTTCTTCGCTCGAGCGAGGAGTTGTTCGCTCGAGCGAGTGGTTGCGTTTGATTTGGACCTGTAGCTGTGTATTCTTGGCTCGAGCGAGATTTTCTTCGCTCGAGCGAGTTAGTTCGTCCTTCGCTCGAGCAATAGTTCCTTTGCTCGAGCGTGTGTCTTGTTGCAGACCTGAGGGTTTGAGTTCTTCGCTCGATCGAGCTTTCTTTCGCTCGAGCGAGCTTTTGAGTTGTTGGCTCGAGCAAGGCTTCCTTGGCTCGAGCGTAGTTTCTCTGTGTCTGGTCGCTCGAGCGACCAAGTCTTCGCTCGAGGGAGCCTGTCCAGTTTATATACCCAGCAGCGGGTTTTGATCAGTCTTTTCTTATTCTTTTTGGTTCTAAACCCTAGGTCCGACTTCTCTCCCTCAAAACTCATCTTCTCTTTAGGTGTTCATCTACTTCTAGTGTGAATCCATCTTAAGTTCTTTGTAAGAAAGATAGAGGGCGGCTTGGGCTTCATTCTAATCTGAACATTTGGTGATTTGGAGCACATTAGAATTTGGGCACTCATCTCTGTCTTCATCATTTGGGTTGTTTTCTTTGAGGTAGGGAATTCCTACACCATTTTATAGGTTTTGTTCTAAGTTTTGGTATTTTAACATGTTGGTGATACTTTGGTAAATTTTGGGAAAAACCCTAGTTGTATTATTGAATTAATTTGTATAAGTAATTCATGGAATTGGGAAAAGAGGGTTAAACTCATGGAATTCATTGATTAAATGGCGTAATTGGGTAATTGGTATCATTTGTCTATTGAATTGTTGACATAGTTATTTTCAGTTTAGAAATAACTGTTTTGGGCTATCGGTGGAGGATAGTCGTGATTGTTGTAGACATTGCATGTGGATTAGGAATAACTGAAACTAATCACATTGGTTAAGTCATTAATTTTGACTATGGCATTGATACAGAAAATACGTGTATTGATTGAGCATTGCATTTGCATACATTGTTTTGTGTGTGGGAGGAGATAGGGGATGTACTCCACGGTTTAGGGGAAGATAGGGGATGGACCTCTAAACCGGATTTTGTTTGGGAGGAGATAGGGGATGGACTCCATTAGCATCACTTTTATGTGTGCTTATTTATATAGAAGTGTTTTATTGATACAGCACTAAAATGTGTATCAATCTGGAAGTATGAAGTGTTTGATTTGAGCTTGAGTCTCATTTGTTTGTTGATATTGGAAGGATGTGAATATTATATATGTGATTCACTGTTGTAAGTTTGGCCAGGTTCTGAGCCATGTTGATAAAATTGGAAAGTAAAACGTATCTTAGACAATAGTGTCATGAGACTGTAAAATGAAGTAATTGATTATCTTGGTTAACCATCTGTTGAATACTATTGCTTTATTCAGTGCTTATAAGTGGTTTAGTATATTTCTACTGGGCTGTGGCTCACCCTTTATGGGAACATCATTTTCAGGTTCAGGTGATAAACTACCTCCAAGGACTTAGCTTGGGAGGGTTCGGCTTCTGGATTGGAGAAGACTACCTTTAGTTAATTGTCTTTAATTATCAGTACATGTAAACATTCAAGCCTAGGGCTTTTCTTGTATTGAGTTAGAACTCATATTTTTGTATCCAAGTGTTGGCTTGGAAAGATGTAAGCCTGTAGGGCGTTTTATCCGATGTTACATGTAATGCTTTATTTGGTAATACTCTGATGAATGAATTAATAAATTGTCTTCTTTAAATAATGCATGTCAATGATATATAGTGGGTTAATTTTGAGGGCGTTACAACTTGGTATCAGAGCGTACCGGGTTTGAATACTTTGGGTACGTGGGAAGTGATTAGTATCACATTGGGTTCGTCTCGTTTGATAGAGACTTAGTGAAATGTTATATGTTTATGTGATAACATGTTTATGTGGTTATGTGGGTATGGAATGTAGTTTCTAGGATGTTGATTGGACCCTTGAGTTTCTAGTAGTCTTGTTGGAAAGGCACTTGATCACTGCTGCTTCCAACCGGAACTATAGTAACGCATTGGGACTATCATTATCCGGGAATGAAATTCGTAGGTGCTTATGTGATTATGTGCTTACGTGGAATGAATTATTGTTGTCCATTGCATTAGGACGCGAGTGTTTAGCTTCGGCACATTTATTAATGTGCTAATGTCTTTGTTTCCTTTATTAGGATGTCAGGACGAGGACGAGGTCACGGTAGGCGTGGTAGGCCGGGTAGGCAGGAGGTGCCTGTGCCAGAAGAGATTCCGGCAGTTCAAGAGGGAATTGGCCAGGCCAATGTGGCCGAGCCAGTAGGCCAGCAGGCTTTGGGCGCTTTAGCTCGAGAGATAGCAGGAGCATTCAGGGAGTCAGTAGGCATTCTCAGAGCTGAGAATCAAGCTCAGGTTGTTGCTGCTGATGCAGGACCTTCCTTTCTGAAGAGGGAGTTCTTCCGGTCTAATCTGGATGAATTTGTGGGTGATCCTAAAGAGCCGCTTAAGGCAGATGAATGGCTCGAACAGACAACGAAGACGTTTGAGATGCTTGGCATCGAAGACGAGGGGTTGAAAGTGACTTTGGCATCCTTCCAGTTGAAGGGGGATGCAGGTCAGTGGTGGAAGTTTACTAAGGGGCGTATAGGAGGTACGTGGGAGGCTTTTGTGAATGCTTTCCAGGAGAAGTTCTTATCTCCAGCAGTCAGGGAGAAGCTGCGAGACTAGTTTTGTCAGCTTAAGCAGGCGAGTTCTTCAGTGGCCGAATTTGAGGCTGCATTCACTAGTTTGTCCAGGTTTGCACCTGAGTTGGTGGTGTCTGAGGAACGCCGTTGTATTGAGTTTGAGAAGAAGTTGAGGCGTGGCCTCAAGCTGAGAGTTAGGGGAACTATGATTCGGGATTATGGGCGTATGGTTGATGCTGCAGCCCACATGGAAATCATGATGCAGGAGGAGGAGGAAGGGCAGAAGGGCTCCAAGAGGAGTCAGGATGGTCAGAATGATGGTAGGAGACAGAAGGGTTTTAATCCCCAGCAGTCTCAGGGTAGCTTTTCGAGATCGACTTTTCCTGTACCGAGTGCTAGTTCGGAGAAAGGCAGTCAGGGAGACATTACCTGTTTCAAGTGTGGCCAGCTGGGCCACAAGTCTCCAGTTTGTCCTCAGAGGGGAGGAGTTCAGAGAGCAGCACCTTCTTTGGCTCGATCTCAGAGCCAGAGTCAGGGTAGAGGTCAGCCACTCTCGTGTTTTCAGTGTGGTCAGCCAGGGCATATGAAGAGGTATTGCCCGCAGTTGGGTGGCACATCTGGTGCATCTGGTTTGAGGCCGATTCAGGGTCAGCAGCCAGCTCAGTCGGGTCAGGCCTCGAGGGCCAATCAGGGGGGGCTTCATCGTCTCAGTCGGTGCAGCAATCTTATGCTCCTAGGGTTGAGCAAGTTGATCAGAGGTCGTCTGGGCGTGTGTATGCTGTTACCGCGCAGGATCTTGTTCCAGCACCATCAGTTGTGAGAGGTACCTTCTTGTTTTGCAACTCGATTGCTAATGTTTTGATCGATACGGGTGCATCTCATTCCTTTGTGTCTGCTGCATTTGCATCTGTTTTGGAGTTGGAGTTAGCACAGCTAGCATCTCCTATTTGTGTAGTGTCACCTCTTGGGGGTGAATTGATTTTGAAACAAGGCGTTAGGGGTTGTGATATAGAGGTTGATTATCATAGAATCCCATTTTCCTTTGTAGTTATGCCTATGAGGGGTTTCGATGTTATTTTGGGTATGGACTGGTTATCGTCATACCGGGCAGTTATTGATTGCTACCGCCAGAGGGTCACTTGTTGTACTGTGAGCGGAGAGTATTTTCATTTTCTGGGGGACCGGGTTGGTGATGTGTTGCCACCGGGGTATGTTCCACGAGGACGGAGTGAGCTTAGTGGTCTACTTGCTAACCTTTCGATTAGTGAGGATGAGGAAACACAGATTGTGTTGCCAAGGGTGGCTTGTGAGTACTCGGACGTCTTTCCCGAGGATCTTGTTGGTTTGCCACCGCATAGGGAGATTGAGTTCTCCATTGACCTAGTGCCCGGCACGGCGCCGATTTCGATGGCAACTTATCGTTTTGCCCCAGCTGAGTTAGTTGAGTTGAAGATCCAACTCCAGGAGTTGCTAGATAAGGGCTTTATACGTCCTAGTGTTTCGCCGTGGGGAGCACCAGCTCTCTTTGTTAAAAAGAAAGGAGGCGCTTTGAGACTTTGTATAGATTACCGGAAATAGAATCGGGCTACGGTTAAGAATAAGTACCCTATGCCTCGTATAGATGATCTGTTTGACTAGTTGAAGGGTTCCCGTTGTTTCTCTAAGATAGACTTGAGATCAGGTTACCACCAGTTGAGGGTCAGAGAGGAGGATATTCCGAAGACGGCATTCCGTACGCGGTATGGCCACTATGAGTTTCTGGTGATGCCATTTGGGCTCACCAATGCACCGGCAGTTTTTATGGATTTGATGAACCGGATCTTCCAGAAATTCTTGGATCGGTTTGTGGTAGTTTTTGTGGATGATATCCTTATCTATTCGCCTTCTGAGGAGGAACACGAGAAACACTTGAGAGTGGTGCTTGAGTTACTTAGAGCCCATAGGCTGTATGCCAAGTTTGGGAAGTGTGAGTTATGGCTGAGAGAAGTCAAATTCTTAGGCCATGTGGTATCCGGTGAAGGAGTGTCTGTTGATACATCCAAGATAAAAGCAGTGCAGGATTGGGCACAGCCTAAGAGTGTATTTGAGATCCGCAGTTTTCTGGGATTAGCTGGGTATTACCGTCGGTTTGTGAAAGATTTCTCCAGGTTAGCATCACCGTTGACTAGACTGACTCGGAAGGGAGTCAATTTTGTATGGAGTGAGACTTGTGAAAAGTCGTTTCAGGAGTTGAAAGTTAGACTGACTACCGCTCCAGTATTGATTATTCCAGAGAGAGGGTTGGGTTATACAGTCTATTGTGACGCCTCACGAGAGGGTCTGGGTTGTGTGTTAATGCAAGAAGAGAAAGTAGTTGCCTATGGCTCACGTCAGTTGAAAATTCACGAGCAAAATTACCCTACGCATGATCTAGAGTTAGCAGCTGTGATATTTGCCTTGAAGATTTGGAGGCATTATCTTATGGTGAGAAATTTGAGGTATTCTCGGATCATAAGAGTTTGAAGTATTTGTTTACACAGAAAGACTTGAACTTGAGGCAGAGGAGGTGGATGGAATTTATAGAGGATTATGACTTTGAGTTGCATTATCATCCGGGAAAGGCCAATGTGGTGGCCGATGCCCTTAGCAGGAAACCTGTTGGTGACATAGCTAGTATAGCCATCCGAGAATGGGAGATGTTGGGTGCACTTGGGGAGTTTGATTTACTTCTGGGCGAATCCGTTGAGGCTGCGGCCTTGTTTTCTGTTATTGCACAGCCTTCACTTGTGACTCGAGTGTTAGAGGCTCAGAGAGGTGACTTTGAGGTAGAATCTCTCCGTGAGAAGATTTCCGGTGGGAAGGTTGAGAAGGGTTTGACGGTGTATTCCGACCTGAGTGTGAGATACCGAGACCGTCTGTTTGTGCCGGAGTCTTGCCGAGAGGAGGTACTCCGAGAGTTTCATCATTCACGCTTTGCGGTGCATCCGGGAGGCACTAAGATGTATCGGGATTTAGGTCGCCAGTTTTGGTGGCAGGGTATGAAGAGAGATGTGGCAGCTTTCGTATCTAAGTGCCTTACTTGCCAGCAAGTGAAGGTCGAGCATCAGAGGCCAGCGGGTTTGTTGCAACCCTTGCCTATTGCCGAGTGGAAGTGGGAGCATGTCACTATGGACTTCGTTGTAGGTCTTCCGAGGACTCAGCGGGGTAGTGATGCTATTTGGGTGGTTGTAGACCGGTTGACTAAGTCGGCGCACTTTATTCCTATGCGCGTGAGAGATACGGTGGATCATCTTGCCGACTTGTATATTCGGGACATAGTGAGATTGCACGGGGTCCCAGTGACGATCGTCTCAGATAGAGATCCTCGTTTTACTGCCAGGTTGTGGCAGAGTTTGCAGAGTGCCTTAGGCACTAAGTTGACCTTTAGCACGGCTTATCATCCTCAGACTGACGGACAGTCCGAGCGTACTATTCAGATACTTGAGGATATGCTACGGGGTTGTGTTCTAGACTTTAGTGGGTCGTGGGAGAGGCACTTGCCGTTGGTGGAGTTTGCCTACAACAACAGTTTCCAATCTAGTATCGGTATGGCACCATTTGAGGCCTTGTATGGCCGACCGTGTAGATCTCCTGTGTGTTGGGCTGAGGTGGGTGATGCACCTCTGTTAGGTCCAGAGTTGGTGAGAGAAACGACGGAGAAAGTTGAGCTTATCCGTAAGAGGCTTGTTACAGCACAGAATCGTCAGAAATCGTATGTCGACCGTAGGAGGAGACCTTTGGTGTTTGAGGCAGGTGATCATGTCTTTCTGAAGATATCACCTAGACGGGGTTTGATGAGGTTTGGGAAGAGTGGGAAGTTGTCCCCTCGGTTCATTGGTCCGTTTGAGATCCTTGAGAGGATTGGCGAGGCTGCTTATCGTTTAGCTTTGCCGCCGCAGTTGTCCGGAGTACATGACGTGTTTCATGTGAGTATGCTTCGGAAGTATGATCCGGATCCATCACATGTGTTGGATTGGACCGATTTAGTGGTTGATGAGGATGTCTCGTATGAGGAGAGACCGGTTCAGGTATTGGATAGGCGGGATCAAGTTTTGCGAGGCAAGACCATCCCTTTGGTAAAAGTTTTGTGGAAACATCATGGAGTGGAGGAAGCCACATGGGAGCGTGAATTGGAAGTCCGCGAAAAATACCCGGACATGTTTATTCATTTGTAATCTTGTATTTAGATTTTGTAATGTTGTTGAACTTAAGAGATTTACATTTGTCTTAAGTTGTAAAACGTTGAGTATGTTTTGGTAAATGGGTGTGTCTTGAAACTTGCTTCATTATAGAAGTTTAGTATAGCATTGCATATGTTGATTACATTGCTGAGTGTGTTATATATATCATGCAATTGAATATGATATGGGGATTGTTAACATTGAAAGGAATCATGCATAATAATGATACAGGTTGAGATATGTGTTGTGTTATATATTTAATATGAGATGCCTCTTGATAAAGAGATGAAATGACCAGTTTTGGGTCAAGTTGTTTACTAATGAATTGTTAAAAAAAAATCTGTTTTCAAAAACTTATGCTTAATTTCGAGGACGAAATTCTTTGAAGGGGGGGAGGTTATAACGACCCCGGTCTTTTCCCACTTGATTATTGTATCCGGACTTAGGTTCCGTAGATTCTGTCATTGTATAATTGTTGTTGTTGTCCCTTATTTTTTCTCATTTGGAATTATAGGATGTGTTGGGCAGGTTTGTTTCAGGTTGGTTGGGTTTAGAAACCAAGTGTTGCTGTCCAGGTTTTTGGTTCTTCGCTCGAGCGAGGAGTTGTTCGCTCGAGCGAGTGGTTGCGTTTGATTTGGACCTGTAGCTGTGTATTCTTGGCTCGAGCGAGATTTTCTTCGCTCGAGCGAGTTAGTTCGTCCTTCGCTCGAGCAATAGTTCCTTTGCTCGAGCGTGTGTCTTGTTGCAGACCTGAGGGTTTGAGTTCTTCGCTCGATCGAGCTTTCTTTCGCTCGAGCGAGCTTTTGAGTTATTGGCTCGAGCAAGGCTTCCTTGGCTCGAGCGTAGTTTCTCTGTGTCTGGTCGCTCGAGCGACCAAGTCTTCGCTCGAGCGAGCCTGTCCAGTTTATATACCCAGCAGCGGGTTTTGATCAGTCTTTTCTTATTCTTTTTGGTTCTAAACCCTAGGTCCGACTTCTCTCCCTCAAAACTCATCTTCTCTTTAGGTGTTCATCTACTTCTAGTGTGAATCCATCTTAAGTTCTTTGTAAGAAAGATAGAGGGCGGCTTGGGCTTCATTCTAATCTGAACATTTGGTGATTTGGAGCACATTAGAATTTGGGCACTCATCTCTGTCTTCATCATTTGGGTTGTTTTCTTTGAGGTAGGGAATTCCTACACCATTTTATAGGTTTTGTTCTAAGTTTTGGTATTTTAACATGTTGGTGATACTTTGGTAAATTTTGGGAAAAACCCTAGTTGTATTATTGAATTAATTTGTATAAGTAATTCATGGAATTGGGAAAAGAGGGTTAAACTCATGGAATTCATTGATTAAATGGCGTAATTGGGTAATTGGTATCATTTGTCTATTGAATTGTTGACATAGTTATTTTTAGTTTAGAAATAACTGTTTTGGGCTATCGGTGGAGGATAGTCGTGATTGTTGTAGACATTGCATGTGGATTAGGAATAACTGAAACTAATCACATTGGTTAAGTCATTAATTTTGACTATGGCATTGATACAGAAAATACGTGTATTGATTGAGCATTGCATTTGCATACATTGTTTTGTGTGTGGGAGGAGATAGGGGATGTACTCCACGGTTTAGGGGAAGATAGGGGATGGACCTCTAAACCGGATTTTGTTTGGGAGGAGATAGGGGATGGACTCCATTAGCATCACTTTTATGTGTGCTTATTTATATAGAAGTGTTTTATTGATACAGCACTAAAATGTGTATCAATCTGGAAGTATGAAGTGTTTGATTTGAGCTTGAGTCTCATTTGTTTGTTGATATTGGAAGGATGTGAATATTATATATGTGATTCACTGTTGTAAGTTTGGCCAGGTTCTGAGCCATGTTGATAAAATTGGAAAGTAAAACGTATCTTAGACAATAGTGTCATGAGATTGTAAAATGAAGTAATTGATTATCTTGGTTAACCATCTGTTGAATACTATTGCTTTATTCAGTGCTTATAAGTGGTTTAGTATATTTCTACTGGGCTGTGGCTCACCCTTTATGGGAACATCATTTTCAGGTTCAGGTGATAAACTACCTCCAAGGACTTAGCTTGGGAGGGTTCGGCTTCTGGATTGGAGAAGACTACCTTTAGTTAATTGTCTTTAATTATCAGTACATGTAAACATTCAAGCCTAGGGCTTTTCTTGTATTGAGTTAGAACTCATATTTTTGTATCCAAGTGTTGGCTTGGAAAGATGTAAGCCTGTAGGGCGTTTTATCCGATGTTACATGTAATGCTTTATTTGGTAATACTCTGATGAATGAATTAATAAATTGTCTTCTTTAAATAATGCATGTCAATGATATATAGTGGGTTAATTTTGAGGGCGTTACAACTTGGTATCAGAGCGTACCGGGTTTGAATACTTTGGGTACGTGGGAAGTGATTAGTATCACATTGGGTTCGTCTCGTTTGATAGAGACTTAGTGAAATGTTATATGTTTATGTGATAACATGTTTATGTGGTTATGTGGGTATGGAATGTAGTTTCTAGGATGTTGATTGGACCCTTGAGTTTCTAGTAGTCTTGTTGGAAAGGCACTTGATCACTGCTGCTTCCAACCGGAACTATAGTAACGCATTGGGACTATCATTATCCGGGAATGAAATTCGTAGGTGCTTATGTGATTATGTGCTTACGTGGAATGAATTATTGTTGTCCATTGCATTAGGACGCGAGTGTTTAGCTTCGGCACATTTATTAATGTGCTAATGTCTTTGTTTCCTTTATTAGGATGTCAGGACGAGGACGAGGTCACGGTAGGCGTGGTAGGCCGGGTAGGCAGGAGGTGCCTGTGCCAGAAGAGATTCCGGCAGTTCAAGAGGGAATTGGCCAGGCCAATGTGGCCGAGCCAGTAGGCCAGCAGGCTTTGGGCGCTTTAGCTCGAGAGATAGCAGGAGCATTCAGGGAGTCAGTAGGCATTCTCAGAGCTGAGAATCAAGCTCAGGTTGTTGCTGCTGATGCAGGACCTTCCTTTCTGAAGAGGGAGTTCTTCCGGTCTAATCCGGATGAATTTGTGGGTGATCCTAAAGAGCCGCTTAAGGCAGATGAATGGCTCGAACAGACAACGAAGACGTTTGAGATGCTTGGCATCGAAGACGAGTGGTTGAAAGTGACTTTGGCATCCTTCCAGTTGAAGGGGGATGCAGGTCAGCGGTGGAAGTTTACTAAGGGGCGTATAGGAGGTACGTGGGAGGCTTTTGTGAATGCTTTCCAGGAGAAGTTCTTATCTCCAGCAGTCAGGGAGAAGCTGCGAGACCAGTTTTGTCAGCTTAAGCAGACGAGTTCTTCAGTGGCCGAATTTGAGGCTGCATTCACTAGTTTGTCCAGGTTTGCACCTGAGTTGGTGGCGTCTGAGGAACGCCGTTGTATTGAGTTTGAGAAGAAGTTGAGGCGTGGCCTCAAGCTGAGAGTTAGGGGAACTATGATTCGGGATTATGGGCGTATGGTTGATGATGCAGCCCACATGGAAATCATGATGCAGGAGGAGGAGGAAGGGCAGAAGGGCTCCAAGAGGAGTCAGGATGGTCAGAATGATGGTAGGAGACAGAAGGGTTTTAATCCCCAGCAGTCTCAGGGTAGCTTTTCGAGATCGACTTTTCCTGTACCGAGTGCTAGTTCGGAGAAAGGCAGTCAGGGAGACATTACCTGTTTCAAGTGTGGCCAGCTGGGCCACAAGTCTCCAGTTTGTCCTCAGAGGGGAGGAGTTCAGAGAGCAGCACCTTCTTTGGCTCGATCTCAGAGCCAGAGTCAGGGTAGAGGTCAGCCACTCTCGTGTTTTCAGTGTGGTCAGCCAGGGCATATGAAGAGGTATTGCCCGCAGTTGGGTGGCACATCTGGTGCATCTGGTTTGAGGCCGATTCAGGGTCAGCAGCCAGCTCAGTCGGGTCAGGCCTCGAGGGCCAATCAGGGGGGGCTTCATCGTCTCAGTCGGTGCAGCAATCTTATGCTCCTAGGGTTGAGCAAGTTGATCAGAGGTCGTCTGGGCGTGTGTATGCTGTTACCGCGCAGGATCTTGTTCCAGCACCATCAGTTGTGAAAGGTACCTTCTTGTTTTGCAACTCGATTGCTAATGTTTTGATCGATACGGGTGCATCTCATTCCTTTGTGTCTGCTGCATTTGCATCTGTTTTGGAGTTGGAGTTAGCACAGCTAGCATCTCCTATTTGTGTAGTGTCACCTCTTGGGGGTGAATTGATTTTGAAACAAGGCGTTAGGGGTTGTGATATAGAGGTTGATTATCATAGAATCCCATTTTCCTTTGTAGTTATGCCTATGAGGGGTTTCGATGTTATTTTGGGTATGGACTGGTTATCGTCATACCGGGCAGTTATTGATTGCTACCGCCAGAGGGTCACTTGTTGTACTGTGAGCGGAGAGTATTTTCATTTTCTGGGGGACCGGGTTGGTGATGTGTTGCCACCGGGGTATGTTCCACGAGGACGGAGTGAGCTTAGTGGTCTACTTGCTAACCTTTCGATTAGTGAGGATGAGGAAACACAGATTGTGTTGCCAAGGGTGGCTTGTGAGTACTCGGACGTCTTTCCCGAGGATCTTGTTGGTTTGCCACCGCATAGGGAGATTGAGTTCTCCATTGACCTAGTGCCCGGCACGGCGCCGATTTCGATGGCAACTTATCGTTTTGCCCCAGCTGAGTTAGTTGAGTTGAAGATCCAACTCCAGGAGTTGCTAGATAAGGGCTTTATACGTCCTAGTGTTTCGCCGTGGGGAGCACCAGCTCTCTTTGTTAAAAAGAAAGGAGGCGCTTTGAGACTTTGTATAGATTACCGGAAATAGAATCGGGCTACGGTTAAGAATAAGTACCCTATGCCTCGTATAGATGATCTGTTTGACCAGTTGAAGGGTTCCCGTTGTTTCTCTAAGATAGACTTGAGATCAGGTTACCACCAGTTGAGGGTCAGAGAGGAGGATATTCCGAAGACGGCATTCCGTACGCGGTATGGCCACTATGAGTTTCTGGTGATGCCATTTGGGCTCACCAATGCACCGGCAGTTTTTATGGATTTGATGAACCGGATCTTCCAGAAATTCTTGGATCGGTTTGTGGTAGTTTTTGTGGATGATATCCTTATCTATTCGCCTTCTGAGGAGGAACACGAGAAACACTTGAGAGTGGTGCTTGAGTTACTTAGAGCCCATAGGCTGTATGCCAAGTTTGGGAAGTGTGAGTTATGGCTGAGAGAAGTCAAATTCTTAGGCCATGTGGTATCCGGTGAAGGAGTGTCTGTTGATACATCCAAGATAGAAGCAGTGCAGGATTGGGCACAGCCTAAGAGTGTATTTGAGATCCGCAGTTTTCTAGGATTAGCTGGGTATTACCGTCGGTTTGTGAAAGATTTCTCCAGGTTAGCATCACCGTTGACTAGACTGACTCGGAAGGGAGTCAATTTTGTATGGAGTGAGACTTGTGAAAAGTCGTTTCAGGAGTTGAAAGTTAGACTGACTACCGCTCCAGTATTGATTATTCCAGAGAGAGGGTTGGGTTATACAGTCTATTGTGACGCCTCACGAGAGGGTCTGGGTTGTGTGTTAATGCAAGAAGAGAAAGTAGTTGCCTATGGCTCACGTCAGTTGAAAATTCACGAGCAAAATTACCCTACGCATGATCTAGAGTTAGCAGCTGTGATATTTGCCTTGAAGATTTGGAGGCATTATCTTTATGGTGAGAAATTTGAGGTATTCTCGGATCATAAGAGTTTGAAGTATTTGTTTACACAGAAAGACTTGAACTTGAGGCAGAGGAGGTGGATGGAATTTATAGAGGATTATGACTTTGAGTTGCATTATCATCCGGGAAAGGCCAATGTGGTGGCCGATGCCCTTAGCAGGAAACCTGTTGGTGACATAGCTAGTATAGCCATCCGAGAATGGGAGATGTTGGGTGCACTTGGGGAGTTTGATTTACTTCTGGGCGAATCCGTTGAGGCTGCGGCCTTGTTTTCTGTTATTGCACAGCCTTCACTTGTGACTCGAGTGTTAGAGGCTCAGAGAGGTGACTTTGAGGTAGAATCTCTCCGTGAGAAGATTTCCGGTGGGAAGGTTGAGAAGGGTTTGACGGTGTATTCCGACCTGAGTGTGAGATACCGAGACCGTCTGTTTGTGCCGGAGTCTTGCCGAGAGGAGGTACTCCGAGAGTTTCATCATTCACGCCTTGCGGTGCATCCGGGAGGCACTAAGATGTATCGGGATTTAGGTCGCCAGTTTTGGTGGCAGGGTATGAAGAGAGATGTGGCAGCTTTCGTATCTAAGTGCCTTACTTGCCAGCAAGTGAAGGTCGAGCATCAGAGGCCAGCGGGTTTGTTGCAACCCTTGCCTATTGCCGAGTGGAAGTGGGAGCATGTCACTATGGACTTCGTTGTAGGTCTTCCGAGGACTCAGCGGGGTAGTGATGCTATTTGGGTGGTTGTAGACCGGTTGACTAAGTCGGCGCACTTTATTCCTATGCGCGTGAGAGATACGATGGATCATCTTGCCGACTTGTATATTCGGGACATAGTGAGATTGCACGGGGTCCCAGTGACGATCGTCTCAGATAGAGATCCTCGTTTTACTGCCAGGTTGTGGCAGAGTTTGCAGAGTGCCTTAGGCACTAAGTTGACCTTTAGCACGGCTTATCATCCTCAGACTGACGGACAGTCCGAGCGTACTATTCAGATACTTGAGGATATGCTACGGGGTTGTGTTCTAGACTTTAGTGGGTCGTGGGAGAGGCACTTGCCGTTGGTGGAGTTTGCCTACAACAACAGTTTCCAATCTAGTATCGGTATGGCACCATTTGAGGCCTTGTATGGCCGACCGTGTAGATCTCCTGTGTGTTGGGCTGAGGTGGGTGATGCACCTCTGTTAGGTCCAGAGTTGGTGAGAGAAACGACGGAGAAAGTTGAGCTTATCCGTAAGAGGCTTGTTACAGCACAGAATCGTCAGAAATCGTATGTCGACCGTAGGAGGAGACCTTTGGTGTTTGAGGCAGGTGATCATGTCTTTCTGAAGATATCACCTAGACGGGGTTTGATGAGGTTTGGGAAGAGTGGGAAGTTGTCCCCTCGGTTCATTGGTCCGTTTGAGATCCTTGAGAGGATTGGCGAGGCTGCTTATCGTTTAGCTTTGCCGCCGCAGTTGTCCGGAGTACATGACGTGTTTCATGTGAGTATGCTTCGGAAGTATGAGCCGGATCCATCACATGTGTTGGATTGGACCGATTTAGTGGTTGATGAGGATGTCTCGTATGAGGAGAGACCGGTTCAGGTATTGGATAGACGGGATCAAGTTTTGCGAGGCAAGACCATCCCTTTGGTAAAAGTTTTGTGGAAACATCATGGAGTGGAGGAAGCCACTTGGGAGCGTGAATTGGAAGTCCGCGAAAAATACCCGGACATGTTTATTCATTTGTAATCTTGTATTTAGATTTTGTAATGTTGTTGAACTTAAGAGATTTACATTTGTCTTAAGTTGTAAAACGTTGAGTATGTTTTGGTAAATGGGTGTGTCTTGAAACTTGCTTCATTATAGAAGTTTAGTATAGCATTGCATATGTTGATTACATTGCTGAGTGTGTTATATATATCATGCAATTGAATATGATATGGGGATTGTTAACATTGAAAGGAATCATGCATAATAATGATACAGGTTGAGATATGTGTTGTGTTATATATTTAATATGAGATGCCTCTTGATAAAGAGATGAAATGACCAGTTTTGGGTCAAGTTGTTTACTAATGAATTGTTAAAAAAAAATCTGTTTTCAAAAACTTATGCTTAATTTCGAGGACGAAATTCTTTGAAGGGGGGGAGGTTATAACGACCCCGGTCTTTTCCCACTTGATTATTGTATCCGGACTTAGGTTCCGTAGATTCTGTCATTGTATAATTGTTGTTGTTGTCCCTTATTTTTTCTCATTTGGAATTATAGGATGTGTTGGGCAGGTTTGTTTCAGGTTGGTTGGGTTTAGAAACCAAGTGTTGCTGTCCAGGTTTTTGGTTCTTCGCTCGAGCGAGGAGTTGTTCGCTCGAGCGAGTGGTTGCGTTTGATTTGGACCTGTAGCTGTGTATTCTTGGCTCGAGCGAGATTTTCTTCGCTCGAGCGAGTTAGTTCGTCCTTCGCTCGAGCAATAGTTCCTTTGCTCGAGCGTGTGTCTTGTTGCAGACCTGAGGGTTTGAGTTCTTCGCTCGATCGAGCTTTCTTTCGCTCGAGCGAGCTTTTGAGTTGTTGGCTCGAGCAAGGCTTCCTTGGCTCGAGCGTAGTTTCTCTGTGTCTGGTCGCTCGAGCGACCAAGTCTTCGCTCGAGGGAGCCTGTCCAGTTTATATACCCAGCAGCGGGTTTTGATCAGTCTTTTCTTATTCTTTTTGGTTCTAAACCCTAGGTCCGACTTCTCTCCCTCAAAACTCATCTTCTCTTTAGGTGTTCATCTACTTCTAGTGTGAATCCATCTTAAGTTCTTTGTAAGAAAGATAGAGGGCGGCTTGGGCTTCATTCTAATCTGAACATTTGGTGATTTGGAGCACATTAGAATTTGGGCACTCATCTCTGTCTTCATCATTTGGGTTGTTTTCTTTGAGGTAGGGAATTCCTACACCATTTTATAGGTTTTGTTCTAAGTTTTGGTATTTTAACATGTTGGTGATACTTTGGTAAATTTTGGGAAAAACCCTAGTTGTATTATTGAATTAATTTGTATAAGTAATTCATGGAATTGGGAAAAGAGGGTTAAACTCATGGAATTCATTGATTAAATGGCGTAATTGGGTAATTGGTATCATTTGTCTATTGAATTGTTGACATAGTTATTTTCAGTTTAGAAATAACTGTTTTGGGCTATCGATGGAGGATAGTCGTGATTGTTGTAGACATTGCATGTGGATTAGGAATAACTGAAACTAATCACATTGGTTAAGTCATTAATTTTGACTATGGCATTGATACAGAAAATACGTGTATTGATTGAGCATTGCATTTGCATACATTGTTTTGTGTGTTGGAGGAGATAGGGGATGTACTCCACGGTTTAGGGGAAGATAGGGGATGGACCTCTAAACCGGATTTTGTTTAGGAGGAGATAGGGGATGGATTCCATTAGCATCACTTTTATGTGTGCTTATTTATATAGAAGTGTTTTATTGATACAGCACTAAAATGTGTATCAATCTGGAAGTATGAAGTGTTTGATTTGAGCTTGAGTCTCATTTGTTTGTTGATATTGGAAGGATGTGAATATTATATATGTGATTCACTGTTGTAAGTTTGGCCAGGTTCTGAGCCATGTTGATAAAATTGGAAAGTAAAACGTATCTTAGACAATAGTGTCATGAGACTGTAAAATGAAGTAATTGATTATATTGGTTAACCATCTGTTGAATACTATTGCTTTATTCAGTGCTTATAAGTGGTTTAGTATATTTCTACTGGGCTGTGGCTCACCCTTTATGGGAACATCATTTTCAGGTTCAGGTGATAAACTACCTCCAAGGACTTAGCTTGGGAGGGTTCGGCTTCTGGATTGGAGAAGACTACCTTTAGTTAATTGTCTTTAATTATTAGTACATGTAAACATTCAAGCCTAGGGCTTTTCTTGTATTGAGTTAGAACTCATATTTTTGTATCCAAGTGTTGGCTTGGTAAGATGTAAGCCTGTAGGGCGTTTTATCCGATGTTACATGTAATGCTTTATTTGGTAATACTCTAATGAATGAATTAATAAATTGTCTTCTTTAAATAATGCATGTCAATGATATATAGTGGGTTAATTTTGAGGGCGTTACATTTTCTGCAACTTCCATTTTTATTTTTATTCAATTTACTTTTCTAATTACCTTCCTTTTTTATTTAATTTCCAAACAGATCATTAAGGTATAGTGGTTTCTTGAATGAACTTCAATTTTTAATTTTCTGCAACTTCTGTTTTTATTATTATTCAACTTCCATTTTTATTCAAGTTATTTTTCTATTCAACGTCCTTTTTTATTTATTTTCCTAATAGATCGTTAAGGTATAGTGGTTTCTTGAATGAACTTCTATTTTTAATTTTCTGCAACTTCCATTTTTATTTTTATTTAACATCCTTTTTCATTCAAGTTTCTTTTCTACTCAACTTCATTTTTTATTTAATTTCCTAATAGATCGTTAAGGTATAGTGGTTTCTTTAATGAACTTCCATTTTTAATTTTGTGCAACTTCCATTTTTATTTTTATTCAAGTTATTTTTATAGCGATCCCGGTTGTACCTTTACTGTTTTGTTGTATTTCGGACTCGGTTCCGTGGAGTGGTAGTGGTATCTACCTTGTTGTTGTCCTTTAATTCCCTTTGATTGAGTTTTAGGATGTTTTGAGGAAGGTTGTTACAGGTTGGTTAGGCCTTGGTTTCAATTCCTTGTCGTTCAGTTTTTAGGCGGTCCGCTCGAGCGGGTCTTCTTGCGCTCGAGCAGAGATTGCACATTTCCAGTATTTTCGTGTTTCTGTAAAACTTTTGCAGATATGGTTTTTACGCTCGAGCGGGTTTGTTGGCGCTCGAGCGGTGGCGCTCGAGCGGGTCGGTTGGCGCTCGAGCGGGTAGTACTTTCTGGGTGTAAGTTCTGGGAGGTGGAAATCTGCACTCGAGCGGAAGTGCTTTATTCTTGTGTCTTGGCGCTCGAGCGGGCCTTATTGCGCTCGAGCGTGTCCAGAGTTTTGTTCTTGGCGCTCGAGCGTCGTGTTCTCCGCTCGAGCGGGTCATACGTATATGAGTTATCCGCTGGGTGATTTTAAATCACTTTTTACTTTTCTTTCTCTCTCCTACTTTTTCCAAAAACCATTTTGAGAGCCTCTCTCTCTAAAATCTTACCTTCTCTCTAGATTTTGATCTAGCTAGGGTGAGTTCCTTGTCTTTGGCCTTTACAAAAGAGTTGTTGATCGTCGGCGGCTACGTTTTAATCTGAAAATCTCAGGTTTTGGAGCATGTTGGGTTTTGTCATCTTCTCCTTTGGGGCTCCGAATTTGAGGTAGGGATATCCTACTCCTCTCTGTAACGCCCTCAAAATAATAACATTAAACCCATCAAATAAGACATGCATTGACATATTAAAATAACTACATTCTTTTATACATCAGAGTTTCATACAAAAGTATTACATGTTAACAACTAAAGCAAAATGCCTTACAGGCTTACAGCTTTCCAAGTTAACACTTGGTTACAACAAAAGAGTTCTAACTCGTTTACACATAAAGCCCTTCACTTGAAGTTACATGTAATACATCAAAAGATACGACAAAAGTATGTCCGCCTCTAGCCTCCCAAGCTATGTCCTTGGAGGTGGCATGCTACCTGCACCTGAAAATGACATTCCCATATAGGGTGAGCCACAGCCCAGTAGAAATACACTAAACCAACCATGAACAATGACTAAAATATTAGCAATTGATAGATGGCCAACACTGATACATTCACATAAATCGCATATTTATGTCATAAGACTAATGAGTCCAAGTTACTTTTCATTTTCCTTTTTTCAACAGATAAGCATATAAGCTATATCCACCTTCTCAACAGATATGTATATCAACAATATCCACATTCACAGATACGCAAATAAGCTATATCCACATTCTACAACAGACATGTATATCCACAATATCCACAGATAAGCATATAAGCTATATCCACATTTCACAAAGATAAGCATACGAGCTCTATCTTCACTTCTTAGACAAGCATATGAGCTGTATCTCCGGAGTTCATCCCCTATCTTCTCCCAACACTATCCGGTTTAGAGGTACATCCCCTATCTTCCCCTAAACCGGGGAGTACATCCCCCATCTCCTCCTCTACACATAACGTATACAAACACAATGGTTCTATATACAATCACATAACACATACAGTTAATGTATTCTATCAACCGTCAAGTTCCATGACACATTCTATTGATTAGTTTCCGTTTGCCTAATCATCATGCATTGTCTACAACAATCACGACTATCCTCCACCGATAGCCCAAAGCAGTTATCTCTAAACAGAAAATAAATGCACAATGGATATTCAATCAACATTTCATTTCCTCATTTCTCACAATTAATTATCCCAATTAATCTAACAATGTAATTAGGTCGTTATCCATAATTACCATTTCAACCCTTAGGTCCCATTTTCATCAATGACTCAACATTTATTCCACTTCTCTATGCCAAACATGCATCTAGGTTTATTATGAATAAAACCCCAACTTTTGTGAAATTGCACAAAAGCCCCAAACTTTCACAAAATTACCAAACCAACCCCAATATCTCAAAATACTAAAATTTAAAGACAAAATCCATAGAGAGGAGTAGGATATCCCTACTTCGAAGTTTGAGCCAAAAAGGAGATGAAGACTCGAAAATCAACGTGCTCCAAATCCACACCTTTTCAGATTAAATCGAAGCTCTCAACGCCCTCTATCTTTTTAACAAAGACCCTAGGCTAGATTCACACTCTAGGGAGATCGAATCTTAGAGAGAGTGTAAGTTTAGAGAGAGAGGGTCCCGGATCTAGGGTTTGATCAAAAAAAGAAAGTGAAAAAGTGATGTTCAAAAACGCTACTGTCTGCTGATATAAAACACGCTCGCTCGAGCGAAGACTTGGTCGCTCGAGCGACCAGACACAGAAAACTCTCGCTCGAGCCAAGAAGTTCTCGCTCGAGCCAACAACTCAAAAGTGCACTCGAGTGAAAGAATGCTCGCTCGAGCCAACAACTCGAACCCTCAGGTCTGCAACCAGAAGCTCGCTCGAGCGACAAACCTCTCGCTCGAGCGAAGAACAAACCAGACCGCTCGAGCGAAGAAAGCTCGCTCGAGCCAAGAAATACAACTCTCAGGTCCAGAACTAGACGTAATCGCTCGCTTGAGCGAAGCCACTCTGGCTCGACCCACCAGAGACGAACTCAATTCTCGCTCGAGCGACCAACTCCTCGCTCGAGCGAAGGTCCAAAAATCTGCGCAGCAACACTAGGCTCCCAAACACAACCAACCTGTAACAAACCTGCCCAACACATCCTATAACTCAAATAAGAAGTAAAAAGGATGCAAACAAGATAATAAACAACTACTAACATCCACGGACACAAGTCCGGATCACTGTACAACAAGGGTAAACCCGGGATCGCTATAACCTCCCCCCCTTAAAGAATTTCGTCCCCGAAATTAAGCACAAGTTTTCAAAAACAAGTTTTTCTCCATTTTAAACAATGTTACACTTTAACATTCAACAATTCGACCCATTACCGGTCATCCCATCCCTTTAACAAGGGGTATTTCACAATATGTAAACAACATATGTACTTTTAACATGCATCAACATTACGCATTATCTTTCCAATTTCAACAATATATTCAACATATATAATGTGACATTCAACTTCCATATGAGGCAAGTTCCAACACATACTTCCAATAACCCAAAACATTTTCAATGTTTCACAACTTAAGACATATATAAAAGCTCTTAAGTTCAACAATTGTTCAAAATTTAAATACAGCATTACATATCAACAAACAAGTCCGGATATTTTTCACGGACTTCCAACTCACGTTCCCAAGTGGCTTCCTCCACTTCGTGATGTTTCCACAAGACTTTCACTAAAGGAATGGTCTTGCCACGCAGGATCTGATCCCGCCTATCCAAGACCCGAACTGGTCTCTCCTCATACGAGGCATCCTCATCTACCTCTAAATCGGTCCAATCCAACACATGTGATGGATCTGGCTCATACTTTCGAAGCATACTCACATGAAACACGTCATGCACTCCGGACAACTGCGGCGGTAAGGCTAACCGATAAGCAACCTCGCCAATCCTCTCAAGGATCTCAAAAGGACCAATAAACCGAGGGGATAACTTCCCACTCTTCCCAAACCTCATCAAACCTCGCCTAGGTGATATCTTCAGAAAGACATGTTCACCTACTTCAAACGCCAAAGGCCTCCTCCTACGGTCAGCATAAGATTTCTGACGACTCTGGGCTGTAACAAGCCTCCTACGGATAAGCTTAACTTTCTCCGCCGTCTCCCTAACCAACTCCGGACCCAACAAAGGTGCATCACCCACCTCGGCCCAACAAACTGGAGACCTACACGGTCGGCCATACAAGGCCTCAAAAGGTGCCATATCGATACTAGACTGAAAACTGTTGTTGTAGGCAAACTCTACCAATGGCAAGTGCCTCTCCCACGTCCCACTGAAGTCCAGGACACAACCCCGAAGCATATCCTCGAGGATCTGAATAGTACGCTCGGACTGCCCGTCAGTCTGAGGATGATAAGCCGTACTAAAGGTCAACTTGGTGCCCAAGGCACTCTGCAAACTCTGCCACAACCTAGCAGTAAAACGAGGATCTCTATCTGAGACGATCGTCACTGGGACCCCGTGCAATCTCACTACGTCCCGAATATACAAGTCGGCAAGATGATCTACCGAATCTCTCACGCGCATAGGAATAAAGTGCGCCGACTTAGTCAACCGATCTACAACCACCCAAATAGCATCACTACCCCGCTGAGTCCTTGGAAGACCTACAACGAAGTTCATAGTGACATGCTCCCACTTCCACTCGGCAATAGGCAAGGGTTGCAACAAACCCGCTGGCCTCTGATGCTTGGCCTTCACTTGCTGGCAAGTAAGGCATTTCGATACGAAAACAGCTACATCTCTCTTCATACCCCGCCACCAAAACTGGCGACCCAAATCCTGATACATCTTAGTACCTCCCGGATACACCGCAAGGCGCGAATGGTGAAACCCTCGGAGTACTTCCTCACGGCAAGACTCCGGCACAAACAAACGGTCTCGGTATCTCACACTCAGGTCGGGATACACCGTCAAACCCTTCTCAACTTTCCCACTGGAGATCTTCTCTCGGAGGGACTCTACCTTAAGGTCACCTCTCTGTGCCTCTAACACTCTAGTCACAAGTGTAGGCTGCGTAACAACAGAAAATAAGGCCGCAGTCTCAACAGATTCGCCCAGTAGCAAATCAAACTCACTAAGTGCTCCCAACATCTCCCATTCCCGGATGGCTATACAAGCTACATCTCTAATGGATTTCCTACTAAGGGCATCGGCCACAACATTGGCCTTTCCCGGATGATAATGCAACTCAAAATCATAATCCTCGATGAACTCCATCCATCTCCTCTGCCTCAGATTCAAGTCTCTCTGTGTAAACAGATACTTTAGACTCTTATGGTCCGAGAACACCTCGAACTTCTCACCATAAAGGTAGTGCCTCCAGATTTTCAAGGCAAAGATCACAGCTGCTAACTCTAGGTCGTGCGTAGGGTAATTCTTCTCGTGTATTTTCAACTGACGTGAGCCATAAGCTACCACTTCCCTTCTTGCATCAACACACAACCCAAACCCTCTCGTGAGGCATCACAACAAACCGCATAACCCAACCCTCTCTCCGGAATAATCAACACCGGAGCAGTGGTCAATCTAACTTTCAGTTCTTGGAACGACTTTTCACAAGTCTCACTCCACACAAACTTGACTCCCTTCCGAGTCAGTCTAGTCAACGGTGACGCTAGCCTGGAGAAATCTTTCACAAACCGATGGTAATACCCAGCTAATCCCAGAAAACTGCGGATCTCAAACACACCCTTAGGCTGTGCCCAATCCTGCACTGCCTTAACCTTGGATGTATCAACAGACACCCCTTCCCCGGATACCACGTGGCCTAAGAATTTGACTTCCCTCAGCCAGAACTCACACTTCCCAAGCTTGGCATACAGCCTATGGGCTCTAAGCAATTCAAGCACCACTCTCAAGTGTTCCTCGTGCTCCTCCTCTGAAGGCGAATAGATAAGGATGTCGTCCACGAAGACGACCACAAATCGGTCTAAGAACTCCCGAAAAATCCGGTTCATCAAGTCCATAAAGACTGCCGGTGCATTGGTAAGCCCAAATGGCATCACCAGAAACTCATAATGGCCATACCTCGTACGGAATGCTGTTTTAGGAACATCCTTCTCCCTGACCCTCAACTGGTGGTAACCCGATCTCAAGTCTATCTTAGAGAAACAACGGGAACCCTTCAACTGGTCAAACAGGTCATCTATACGAGGCATAGGGTACTTATTCTTAACCGTAGCCTGATTCAACTTCCGGTAGTCAATAGACAATCTCAAGGCACCATCTTTCTTTTTAACAAAGAGGGCCGGTGCTCCCCACGGCGAAACACTTGGGCGAACAAAGCCCTTATCGAGCAATTCCTGGAGCTGAACTTTCAACTCAACCAACTATGCTGGAGCGAAACGGTAAGGTGCCATAGAAACCGGCGCCGTGCCGGGCACTAAATCAATAGAGAACTCTATCTCTCGGTGAGGTGGCAAACTAACAAGATCTTCGGGAAAGACATCCGAATACTCACAAACCACCCTCGGCAACACAAGCTGGGTCTCACCACTCTCACCACTCTCAAGGCTGGCAAGTAGACTACTAAGCTCACTTCGCCCTCGCGAATCATACCCCGATGGCAAAACACTACCAACCCGGTCTCCCAAGAAATGGAACCACTCCCCGCTCAAGGTACATAACGTAACCCTCTGGCGGTAGCAATCGATAACAGCCCGGTATGACGATAGCCAGTTCATACCCAAAATAACATCAAAACCCTTCATGGGCATGACAACAAACGGAAAAGGAAGCCTATAGTCGGCAACCTCTATATCACAGCCTCCAACACCTTGTTTCAGGATCAACTCACCACCCAAAGGCGATACCACACAAATAGGAGATGCTAACTGTGCTAACTCCAATTCCAAAACAGATGCAAATGCAGCAGATACAAAAGAATGAGATGCACCCGTGTCTATCAACACATTAGCAACCGAGTTGCAAAACAGAAACGTACCTCTCACTACCGATGGAGCCAGTACTAAATCCTGCGCGGTAACAGCATACACGCGCCCCGTAGGCCCCTGGTCTACCTGCTCACCTCTCGGAGCAAAAGACTGCTGCACAGACTGGGATGACGAAGCTCCCGGATTGGCCCTCGAGGCCTGCACAGACTGAGCTGGCTGAAAACCCTGCGTCTGCCTGGAACCAGACGCTCCCGAAGTGACACTCAACTGTGGGCAAAACCTTTTCAGGTGCCCAGGCTGTCCACACTGATAACAAGACAAGGGCTGCCCCCTGCCCAAACTCTGACTCTGCGGTCTAGGTGAAGAAGAAGCAGCTCTCTGACCCCCACCCTTCAGCGGGCAAACAGAAACCTTGTGACCCAGCTGGCCACACTTGTAACAGGTAAAATCCCCCTGACCACCTCTCCCGGAGCCTGCACTCGGCACTGGGAAGGTCGATCTAGCAACACCACCCGGCGACTGCTGAGGGTTAGAACCCCTCTGCCTCCTGCCATCGCCCTGGCCATCTTGGCTCCTCTTGGAGGCTCTCTGCCCCTCATCCTCCTCCTGCATCATGAGCTCCATATGAGCTGCAGCATCCACTAGGTGTCTATACTCTCGGATGTTAGACCCAGCAACTCTCAACTTGAGGTCTCGCCTCAACTTCCGCTCAAACTCATAGCAACGGCGTTCCTCAGACGCCACCAGTTCAGGTGCAAACCTGGACAAACTGGTAAAAGTAGCCTCAAACTCGGCCACCGACAAGCCCTGCTGATTAAGCCGGCTAAACTGATCCCTCAGCTTCTCCCTAGCTGCTGCAGACAAAAACCTCTCCTGAAAAACATTCACAAACGCCTCCCAAGTACCACCAACACGAGCCTTCTCATACTTCCACCATTGACCCGCATCTCCCTTCAGTTGGAAGGATGCCAAGGTCACTTTCAGTTCTCCGTCCTCGATGCCAAGCATCTCGAACGTCTTACTCATTTGCTCTAGCCACTCATCAGCCTTCAGTGGCTCCTTCGGATCCCCAATAAACTCATCCGGATTAGATCGGAAAAACTCCCTCTTCAAGAACGAAGGCCCTGCCTCAGCTGCCTGATTCCCAGCTCTAAGAATACCCAAAGCTCCTGCTATCTCTCTGGCCAAGGCACCCATGGCCTGCTGACCCACTGGCTCGGCCACATTGGCCTGACCAACTCCCTCCTGCACTGCCGGAACCTCCTCCGGTAACGGTACTTCCTGCCTCACAGGTCTACCACGCCTAGCACCTCTTCCTCGTCCTGACATCCTAATAAAGGTAATACAGAACGTTAGCACATTCATAAATGTGCCGAAACTAAACACTCACGTCCTAATGCGTGGACAACTGTAATTCACTCCACGTAAGCACATAAACACATAAGCACTTACGAATTTCATTTCCGGATAATGATAGTCCCGAGGCGTTACTAGAGTTCCGGTTAGAAACAGCATTGATCAAGTGCTTTTCCAACAAGACTCCCAAAAACCCAAGGATCCAATCAACATCCTAGAAATTAAATCCCATACCCACATAGTCACATAAGCATGTTATCAATTAAGCACATAGCATATGATACTACATCTAAGTCTCTATCAAGCGAGACAAACCCATTGTGATCCTAATCACTTCCCACGTACCCAAAGTATTCGAACCCGGTACGATCTGATACCAAGTTGTAACGCCCTCAAAATAATAACATTAAACCCATCAAATAAGACATGCATTGACATATTAAAATAACTACATTCTTTTATACATCAGAGTTTCATACAAAAGTATTACATGTTAACAACTAAAGCAAAATGCCTTACAGGCTTACAGCTTTCCAAGTTAACACTTGGTTACAACAAAAGAGTTCTAACTCGTTTACACATAAAGCCCTCGGCTTGAAGTTACATATAATACATCAAAAGATACGACAAAAGTATGTCCGCCTCTAGCCTCCCAAGCTATGTCCTTGGAGGTGGCATGCTACCTGCACCTGAAAATGACATTCCCATATAGGGTGAGCCACAGCCCAGTAGAAATACACTAAACCAACCATGAACAATGACTAAAATATTAGCAATTGATAGATGGCCAACACTGATACATTCACATAAATCGCATATTTATGTCATAAGACTAATGAGTCCAAGTTACTTTTCATTTTCCCTTTTTCAACAGATAAGCATATAAGCTATATCCACCTTCTCAACAGATATGTATATCAACAATATCCACATTCACAGATACGCAAATAAGCTATATCCACATTCTACAACAGACATGTATATCCACAATATCCACAGATAAGCATATAAGCTATATCCACATTTCACAAAGATAAGCATACGAGCTCTATCTTCACTTCTTAGACAAGCATATGAGCTGTATCTCCGGAGTTCATCCCCTATCTTCTCCCAACACTATCCGGTTTAGAGGTACATCCCCTATCTTCCCCTAAACCGCGGAGTACATCCTCCATCTCCTCCTCTACACATAACGTATACAAACACAATGGTTCTATATACAATCACATAATACATACAGTTAATGTATTCTATCAACCGTCAAGTTCCATGACACATTCTATTGATTAGTTTCCGTTTGCCTAATCATCATGCATTGTCTACAACAATCACGACTATCCTCCACCGATAGCCCAAAGCAATTATCTCTAAACAGAAAATAAATGCACAATGGATATTCAATCAACATTTCATTTCCTCATTTCTCACAATTAATTATCCCAATTAATCTAACAATGTAATTAGGTCGTTATCCATAATTACCATTTCAACCCTTAGGTCCCATTTTCATCAATGACTCAACATTTATTCCACTTCTCTATGCCAAACATGCATCTAGGTTTATTATGAATAAAACCCTAACTTTTGTGAAATTGTACAAAAGCCCCAAACTTTCACAAAATTACCAAACCAACCCCAATATCTCAAAATACTAAAATTTAAAGACAAAATCCATAGAGAGGAGTAGGATATCCCTATTTCGAAGTTTGAGCCAAAAAGGAGATGAAGACTCGAAAATCAACGTGCTCCAAATCCACACCTTTTCAGATTAAATCGAAGCTCTCAACGCCCTCTATCTTTTTAACAAAGACCCTAGGCTAGATTCACACTCCAGGGAGATCAAATCTTAGAGAGAGTGTAAGTTTAGAGAGAGAGGGTCCCGGATCTAGGGTTTGATCAAAAAAAGAAAGTGAAAAAGTGATGTTCAAAAACGCTACTGTCTGCTGATATAAAACACGCTCGCTCGAGCGAAGACTTGGTCGCTCGAGCGACCAGACACAGAAAACTCTCGCTCGAGCCAAGAAGTTCTCGCTCGAGCCAACAACTCAAAAGTGCGCTCGAGCGAAAGAATGCTCGCATGAGCCAACAACTCGAACCCTCAGGTCTGCAACCAGAAGCTCGCTCGAGCGACAAACCTCTCGCTCGAGCGAAGAACAAACCAGACCGCTCGAGCGAAGAAAGCTCGCTCGAGCCAAGAAATACAACTCTTAGGTCCAAAACCAGACGTAATCGCTCGCTTGAGCGAAGCCACTCTGGCTCGACCCACCAGAGACGAACTCAATTCTCGCTCGAGCGACCAACTCCTCGCTCGAGCGAAGGTCCAAAAATCTGGGCAGCAACACTAGGCTCCCAAACACAACCAAC
This sequence comes from Camellia sinensis, assembly GCF_055761805.1. Classification (NCBI taxonomy): domain Eukaryota; kingdom Viridiplantae; phylum Streptophyta; class Magnoliopsida; order Ericales; family Theaceae; genus Camellia; species Camellia sinensis. Next base: position 5,147,878 of record NC_138962.1, on the reverse strand, counting down.
CTGTAACAAACCTGCCCAACACATCCTATAACTCAAATAAGAAGTAAAAAGGATGCAAACAAGATAATAAACAACTACTAACATCCACGGACACAAGTCCGGATCACTGTACAACAAGGGTAAACCCGGGATCGCTATAACCTCCCCCCCTTAAAGAATTTCGTCCCCGAAATTAAGCACAAGTTTTCAAAAACAAGTTTTTCTCCATTTTAAACAATGTTACACTTTAACATTCAACAATTCGACCCATTACCGGTCATCCCATCCCTTTAACAAGGGGTATTTCACAATATGTAAACAACATATGTACTTTTAACATGCATCAACATTACGCATTATCTTTCCAATTTCAACAATATATTCAACATATATAATGTGACATTCAACTTCCATATGAGGCAAGTTCCAACACATACTTCCAATAACCCAAAACATTTTCAATGTTTCACAACTTAAGACATATATAAAAGCTCTTAAGTTCAACAATTGTTCAAAATTTAAATACAGCATTACATATCAACAAACAAGTCCGGATATTTTTCACAGACTTCCAACTCACGTTCCAAGTGGCTTCCTCCACTTCGTGATGTTTCCACAAGACTTTCACTAAAGGAATGGTCTTGCCACGCAGGATCTGATCCCGCCTATCCAAGACCCGAACTGGTCTCTCCTCATACGAGGCATCCTCATCTACCTCTAAATCGGTCCAATCCAACACATGTGATGGATCTGGCTCATACTTTCGAAGCATACTCACATGAAACACGTCATGCACTCCGGACAACTGCGGCGGTAAGGCTAACCGATAAGCAACCTCGCCAATCCTCTCAAGGATCTTAAAAGGACCAATAAACCGAGGGGATAACTTCCCACTCTTCCCAAACCTCATCAAACCTCGCCTAGGTGATATCTTCAGAAAGACATGTTCACCTACTTCAAACGCCAAAGGCCTCCTCCTACGGTCAGCATAAGATTTCTGACGACTCTGGGCTGTAACAAGCCTCCTACGGATAAGCTTAACTTTCTCCGTCGTCTCCCTAACCAACTCCGGACCCAACAAAGGTGCATCACCCACCTCGGCCCAACAAACTGGAGACCTACACGGTCGGCCATACAAGGCCTCAAACGGTGCCATACCGATACTAGACTGAAAACTGTTGTTGTAGGCAAACTCTACCAATGGCAAGTGCCTCTCCCACGTCCCACTGAAGTCCAGGACACAACCCCGAAGCATATCCTCGAGGATCTGAATAGTACGCTCGGACTGCCCGTCAGTCTGAGGATGATAAGCCGTACTAAAGGTCAACTTGGTGCCCAAGGCACTCTGCAAACTCTGCCACAACCTAGCAGTAAAACGAGGATCTCTATCTGAGACGATCGTCACTGGGACCCCGTGCAATCTCACTACGTCCCGAATATACAAGTCGGCAAGATGATCTACCGAATCTCTTACGCGCATAGGAATAAAGTGCGCCGACTTAGTCAACCGATCTACAACCACCCAAATAACATCACTACCCCGCTGAGTCCTTGGAAGACCTACAACGAAGTCCATAGTGACATGCTCCCACTTCCACTCGGCAATAGGCAAGGGTTGCAACAAACCCGCTGGCCTCTGATGCTTGGCCTTCACTTGCTGGCAAGTAAGGCATTTCGATACGAAAACAGCTACATCTCTCTTCATACCCCGCCACCAAAACTGGCGACCCAAATCCTGATACATCTTAGTACCTCCCGGATGCACCGCAAGGCGCGAATGGTGAAACTCTCGGAGTACTTCCTCACGGCAAGACTCCGGCAAAAACAAACGGTCTCGGTATCTCACACTCAGGTCGGGATACACCGTCAAACCCTTCTCAACTTTCCCACTGGAGATCTTCTCTCGGAGGGACTCTACCTTAAGGTCACCTCTCTGTGCCTCTAACACTCTAGTCACAAGTGTAGGCTGCGCAACAACAGAAAATAAGGCCGCAGTCTCAACAGATTCGCCCAGTAGCAAATCAAACTCACTAAGTGCTCCCAACATCTCCCATTCCCGGATGGCTATACAAGCTACATCTCTAATGGATTTCCTACTAAGGGCATCGGCCACAACATTGGCCTTTCCCGGATGATAATGCAACTCAAAATCATAATCCTCGATGAACTCCATCCATCTCCTCTGCCTCAGATTCAAGTCTCTCTGTGTAAACAGATACTTTAAACTCTTATGGTCCGAGAACACCTCGAACTTCTCACCATAAAGGTAGTGCCTCCAGATTTTCAAGGCAAAGATCACAGCTGCTAACTCTAGGTCGTGCGTAGGGTAATTCTTCTCGTGTATTTTCAACTGACGTGAGCCATAAGCTACCACTTTCCCTTCTTGCATCAACACACAACCCAAACCCTCTCGTGAGGCATCACAACAAACCGCATAACCCAACCCTCTCTCCGGAATAATCAACACCGGAGCGGTGGTCAATCTAACTTTCAGTTCTTGGAACGACTTTTCACAAGTCTCACTCCACACAAACTTGACTCCCTTCCGAGTCAGTCTAGTCAACGGTGACGCTAGCCTGGAGAAATCTTTCACAAACCGATGGTAATACCCAGCTAATCCCAGAAAATTGCGGATCTCAAACACACCCTTAGGCTGTGCCCAATCCTGCACTGCCTTAACCTTGGATGTATCAACAGACACCCCTTCCCCGGATACCACGTGGCCTAAGAATTTGACTTCCCTCAGCCAGAACTCACACTTCCCAAGCTTGGCATACAGCCTATGGGCTCTAAGCAATTCAAGCACCACTCTCAAGTGTTCCTCGTGCTCCTCCTCTGAAGGCGAATAGATAAGGATGTCGTCCACGAAGACGACCACAAATCGGTCTAAGAACTCCCGAAAAATCCGGTTCATCAAGTCCATAAAGACTGCCGGTGCATTGGTAAGCCCAAATGGCATCACCAGAAACTCATAATGGCCATACCGCGTACGGAATGCCGTTTTAGGAACATCCTTCTCCCTGACCCTCAACTGGTGGTAACCCGATCTCAAGTCTATCTTAGAGAAACAACGAGAACCCTTCAACTGGTCAAACAGGTCATCTATACGAGGCATAGGGTACTTATTCTTAACCGTAGCCTGATTCAACTTCCGGTAGTCAATAGATAATCTCAAGGCACCATCTTTCTTTTTAACAAAGAGGGCCGGTGCTCCCCACGGCGAAACACTTGGGCGAACAAAGCCCTTATCGAGCAATTCCTGGAGCTGAACTTTCAACTCAACCAACTATGCTGGAGCGAAACGGTAAGGTGCCATAGAAACCGGCGCCGTGCCGGGCACTAAATCAATAGAGAACTCTATCTCTCGGTGAGGTGGCAAACTAACAAGATCTTCGGGAAAGACATCCGAATACTCACAAACCACCCTCGGCAACACAAGCTGGGTCTCACCACTCTCACCACTCTCAAGGCTGGCAAGTAGACTACTAAGCTCACTTCGCCCTCGCGAATCATACCCCGGTGGCAAAACACTACCAACCCGGTCTCCCAAGAAATGGAACCACTCCCCGCTCAAGGTACATAACGTAACCCTCTGGCGGTAGCAATCGATAACAGCCCGGTATGACGATAGCCAGTTCATACCCAAAATAACATCAAAACCCTTCATGGGCATGACAACAAACGGAAAAGGAAGCCTATAGTCGGCAACCTCTATATCACAGCCTCTAACACCCTGTTTCAGGATCAACTCACCACCCAAAGGCGATACCACACAAATAGGAGATGCTAACTGTGCTAACTCCAATTCCAAAACAGATGCAAATGCAGCAGATACAAAAGAATGAGATGCACCCGTGTCTATCAACACATTAGCAACCGAGTTGCAAAACAGAAACGTACCTCTCACTACCGATGGAGCCAGTACTAAATCCTGCGCGGTAACAGCATACACGCGCCCCGTAGGCCCCTGGTCTACCTGCTCACCTCTCGGAGCAAAAGACTGCTGCACAGACTGGGATGACGAAGCTCCCGGATTGGCCCTCGAGGCCTGCACAGACTGAGCTGGCTGAAAACCCTGCGTCTGCCTGGAACCAGACACTCCCGAAGTGACACTCAACTGTGGGCAAAACCTTTTCAGGTGCCCAGGCTGTCCACACTGATAACAAGACAAGGGCTGCCCCCTGCCCAAACTCTGACTCTGCGGTCTAGGTGAAGAAGAAGCAGCTCTCTGACCCCCACCCTTCAGCGGGCAAACAGAAACCTTGTGACCCAGCTAGCTACACTTGTAACAGGTAAAATCCCCCTGACCACCTCTCCCGGAGCCTGCACTCGGCACTGGGAAGGTCGATCTAGCAACACCACCCGGCGACTGCTGAGGGTTAGAACCCCTCTGCCTCCTGCCATCGCCCTGGCCATCTTGGCTCCTCTTGGAGCCTCTCTGCCCCTCATCCTCCTCCTGCATCATGAGCTCCATATGAGCTGCAGCATCCACTAGGTGTCTATACTCTCGGATGTTAGACCCACCAACTCTCAACTTGAGGCCTCGCCTCAACTTCCGCTCAAACTCATAGCAACGGCGTTCCTCAGACGCCACCAGTTCAGGTGCAAACCTGGACAAACTGGTAAAAGTAGCCTCAAACTCGGCCACCGACAAGCCCTGCTGATTAAGCCAGCTAAACTGATCCCTCAGCTTCTCCCTAGCTGCTGCAGACAAAAACCTCTCCTGAAAAACATTCACAAACGCCTCCCAAGTACCACCAACACGAGCCTTCTCATACTTCCACCATTGACCCGCATCTCCCTTCAGTTGGAAGGATGCCAAGGTCACTTTCAGTGCCCCGTCCTCGATGCCAAGCATCTCGAACGTCTTACTCATTTGCTCTAGCCACTCATCAGCCTTCAGTGGCTCCTTCGGATCCCCAATAAACTCATCCGGATTAGACCGGAAAAACTCCCTCTTCAAGAACGAAGGCCCTGCCTCAGCTGCCTGATTCCCAGCTCTAAGAATACCCAAAGCTCCTGCTATCTCTCTGGCCAAGGCACCCATGGCCTGCTGACCCACTGGCTCGGCCACATTGGCCTGACCAACTCCCTCCTGCACTGCCGGAACCTCCTCCGGTAACGGTACTTCCTGCCTCGCAGGTCTACCACGCCTAGCACCTCTTCCTCGTCCTGACATCCTAATAAAGGTAATACAGAACGTTAGCACATTCATAAATGTGCCGAAACTAAACACTCACGTCCTAATGCGTGGACAACTGTAATTCACTCCACGTAAGCACATAAACACATAAGCACTTACGAATTTCATTTCCGGATAATGATAGTCCCGAGGCGTTACTAGAGTTCCGGTTAGAAACAGCATTGATCAAGTGCTTTTCCAACAAGACTCCCAGAAACCCAAGGATCCAATCAACATCCTAGAAATTAAATCCCATACCCACATAGTCACATAAGCATGTTATCAATTAAGCACATAGCATATGATACTACATCTAAGTGTCTATCAAGCGAGACAAACCCATTGTGATCCTAATCACTTCCCACGTACCCAAAGTATTCGAACCCGGTACGCTCTGATACCAAGTTGTAACGCCCTCAAAATAATAACATTAAACCCATCAAATAAGACATGCATTGACATATTAAAATAACTACATTCTTTTATACATCAGAGTTTCATACAAAAGTATTACATGTTAACAACTAAAGCAAAATGCCTTACAGGCTTACAGCTTTCCAAGTTAACACTTGGTTACAACAAAAGAGTTCTAACTCGTTTACACATAAAGCCCTTGGCTTGAAGTTACATATAATACATCAAAAGATACGACAAAAGTATGTCCGCCTCTAGCCTCCCAAGCTATGTCCTTGGAGGTGGCATGCTACTTGCACCTGAAAATGATATTCCCATATAGGGTGAGCCACAGCCCAGTAGAAATACACTAAACCAACCATGAACAATGACTAAAATATTAGCAATTGATAGTTGGTCAACACTGATACATTCACATAAATCGCATATTTATGTCATAAGACTAATGAGTCCAAGTTACTTTTCATTTTCCCTTTTTCAACAGATAAGCATATAAGCTATATCCACATTCTCAACAGATATGTATATCAACAATATCCACATTCACAGATACGCAAATAAGCTATATCCACATTCTACAACAGACATGTATATCCACAATATCCACAGATAAGCATATAAGCTATATCCACATTTCACAAAGATAAGCATACGAGCTCTATCTTCACTTCTTAGACAAGCATATGAGCTGTATCTCCGGAGTTCATCCCCTATCTTCTCCCAACACTATCCGGTTTAGAGGTACATCCCCTATCTTCCCCTAAACCGCGGAGTACATCCCCCATCTCCTCCTCTACACATAACGTATACAAACACAATGGTTCTATATACAATCACATAATACATACAGTTAATGTATTCTATCAACCGTCAAGTTCCATGACACATTCTATTGATTAGTTTCCGTTTGCCTAATCATCATGCATTGTCTACAACAATCACGACTATCCTCCACCGATAGCCCAAAGCAGTTATCTCTAAACAGAAAATAAATGCACAATGGATATTCAATCAACATTTCATTTCCTCATTTCTCACAATTAATTATCCCAATTAATCTAACAATGTAATTAGGTCGTTATCCATAATTACCATTTCAACCCTTAGGTCCCATTTTCATCAATGACTCAACATTTATTCCACTTCTCTATGCCAAACATGCATCTAGGTTTATTATGAATAAAACCCCAACTTTTGTGAAATTGCACAAAAGCCCCAAACTTTCACAAAATTACCAAACCAACCCCAATATCTCAAAATACTAAAATTTAAAGACAAAATCCATAGAGAGGAGTAGGATATCCCTACTTCGAAGTTTGAGCCAAAAAGGAGATGAAGACTCGAAAATCAACGTGCTCCAAATCCACACCTTTTCAGATTAAATCGAAGCTCTCAACGCCCTCTATCTTTTTAACAAAGACCTTAGGCTAGATTCACACTCTAGGGAGATCAAATCTTAGAGAGAGTGTAAGTTTAGAGAGAGAGGGTCCCAGATCTAGGGTTTGATAAAAAAAAGAAAGTGAAAAAGTGATGTTCCAAAACGCTACTGTCTGCTGATATAAAACACGCTCGCTCGAGCGACCAGACACAGAAAACTCTCGCTCGAGCCAAGAAGTTCTCGTTCGAGCCAACAACTCAAAAGTGCGCTCGAGCGAAAGAATGCTCGCTCGAGCCAACAACTCGAACCCTCAGGTCTGCAACCAGAAGCTCGCTCGAGCGACAAACCTCTCGCTCGAGCGAAGAACAAACCAGACCGCTCGAGCGAAGAAAGCTCGCTCTAGCCAAGAAATACAACTCTCAGGTCCAGAACCAGACATAATCGCTCGCTCGAGCGAAGCCACTCTAGCTCGACCCACCAGACACGAACTCAATTCTCGCTCGAGCGACCAACTCCTCGCTCGAGCGAAGGTCCAAAAATCTGGGCAGCAACACTAGGCTCCCAAACACAGCCAACCTGTAACAAACCTGCCCAACACATCCTATAACTCAAATAAGAAGTAAAAAGGATGCAAACAAGATAATAAACAACTACTAACATCCACGGACACAAGTCCGGATCACTGTACAACAAGGGTAAACCCGGGATCGCTATACTCTCTATGGACTTTGTCTTTAAATTTTAGTGTTTTGAGATGTTGGGGTTGGTTTGGTAATTTTGTGAAAGTTTGGGGCTTTTGTGTAATTTTACAAAAGTTGGGGTTTATTTATAATAAACCTTGATGCATGTTTGGCATAGAGAAATGGAATAAATGTAGAATCATTGTTGAAAATGGAACCTTAAGGGTTGTAATGTTAATTATGAAAAATGACATAATTGCATTGTTTGATTAATTGGGTTAATTAATCGTGGAAAATGGGGTTATGAAATGGAAATGTTGAGATTGGGAATATATGGGAAGAAGGGTGTAGTTGTATTATTTATCACTTACCGAATTGAAATGTTGATTTAATATCCATTTGTGCATTTATTTCCTGTTTAGAAATAACTGCCTTGGGCTATCGGTGGAGGATAGTCGTGATTGTTGTAGACAATGCATGATGATTAGGCAAACTAAAACTAATTGATTGAATGTGTCATAGAATATGACGGTAGATTGAATACATTAAATTTATGTATTGATTGATTGTATATAGAACCCTTGTGTTTATATGCATTGTGTGTAGAGGAGGAGATGTGGGATGTACTCCGCGGTTTAGGGGAAGATGGGGGATGCACCTCTAAACGGATAGACTTGGGAGGAGATGGGGGATGAACTCCGTAGACACAACTCATATGCTTGTCTAGAGAAATGAAGATAGAGCTCATATGCTTATCTTTGAGAAGTGTAGATATAGCTCATATGCTTGTCTAGAGAAGTGAAGATAGGACTAATATGCTTATCTTTGTGAAATGTGGATGTAGCTTATATACATATCTGTTGAGAAGATGATAGAGCTAGTATGCTTATCTGTTGAAAAAGGGAAAATGAAAAGTAACTTGGACTCATAAGTCGTATGTCATATAATGTGATTTATATGGATGTATCAGTGTTGGCCATCTATCAATTGCTAATCTTTTAGTCATTGTTCATGGTTGGTTTAGTGTATTTCTACTGGGCTGTGGCTCACCCTATATGGGAATATCATTTTCAGGTACAGGTAGTATGCCACCTCCAAGGACATAGCTTGGGAGGCTAAAGGCGGACATACTTTTTTCGTTTTATTTTGATGTATTACATGTAATTTCAAGCCAAGGGCTTAAAGTGTAAATGAGTAGTACTCTTTTGTTGTAACCAAGTGTTAACTTGGAAAGTTGTAAGCCTGTAGGGCATTCGCTTTTGTTGTTAACATGTAATACTTTTGTAAGGATCAACTCTGATTAGTAGAAGAACGTGGATATTTTGTATGTCAATGAATGTCTTAATTGATGGTTTAATGTTTTTTTTTTTTGAGGGTGTTACAATTTTCCTATTCAACTTCCATTTTTATTTCATTTCCAAATAGATCGTTAAGGTATAGTGGTTTCTTGAATGAACTTCCATTTTTAATTTTCTGCAACTTCCATTTTTATTTTTATTCAGCTTCCATTTTTATTCAAGTTATTTTTCTATTCAACATCATTTTTTATTTAATTTCGAAATAGATGGTTAAGGTATAGTTGTTTCTGGATTGAACTTCCATTTTTAATTTTATGCAACTTTCACTTTTATTTTTATTCAACTTCCATTTTTATTCAATTTACTTTTCTATTAAACTTCCTTTTTATTTAATTTCCAAATATATCGTTAAGGTATAGTGGTTTCTTTAATGAACTTCCATTTTTAATTTTATGCAACTTCCATTTATATTTTTATTCAACTTTCATTTTTTATCAAGTTATTTTTCTATTGAACTTCCTTTTTTATTTAAGTTCCTAATAGATCGTTAAGGTATAGTGGTTTCTTCAATGAACTTCCATTTTTAATTTTCTGCAACTTCCAATTTTATTTTTATTTAACTTCCTTTTTTATTCAAGTTTTTTTTCTACTCAACTTCCTTTTTTAGTTAATTTCCAAATAGATCGTTAAGGTATACTGGTTTCTGGATTGAACTTCCATTTTTAATTTTCTGCAACTTCCATTTTTAATTTTATTCAATTTACTTTTCTATTTACCTTCCTTTTTTATTTAATTTCCAAATAGATCATTAAGGTATAATGGTTTCCTGAATGAACTTCAATTTTTAATTTTCTGCAACTTCCGTTTTTATTATTATTCAACTTCCATTTTTATTCAAGTTATTTTTCTATTCAACTTCCTATTTTATTTAATTTCCTAATAGATCGTTAAGGTATAGTGGTTTCTTGAATGAACTTCTATTTTTAATTTTCTGCAACTTCCATTTTTATTTTTATTTAACTTCCTTTTCCATTCAAGTTTCTTTCCTACTCAACTTCCTTTTTTATTTAATTTGCAAATAGATCGTTAAGGTATAGTGGTTTCTTGAATGAACTTTCATTTTTAATTTTCTGCAACTTCCATTTTTATTTTTATTTAACTTCCTTTTTCAATCAAGTTTCTTTTCTACTCAACTTCATTTTTTATTTAATTTCCAAACAGATCGTTAAGGTATAGTGGTTTCTGGATTTAACTTCCATTTTGAATTTTATGCTACTTTCATTTTTATTTTTATTCAATTTCCATTTTTATTCAATTTACTTTTCTATTAAACTTCTTTTTTTATTTAATTTCCAAACAGACAATTCAGGTATAGTGGTTTCTTGAATGAACTTCCATTTTTAATTTTATGCAACTTCCATTTTTATTTTTATTCAACTTCCATCTTTATTCAAGTCATTTTTCTGTTCAACTTCTTTTTTTATTTAATTTCCAAATAGATCGTTAAGGTATAGTAGTTTCTTGAATGAACTTCCATTTTTAATTTTCTACAACTTCCATTTTTATTTTTATTCGACTTCCATTTTTATTAAAGTTATTTTTCTATTCGACTTCCTTTTTTATTTAATTTCCGAATAGATCGTTAAGGTATAGTGGTTTCTTGAATGAACTTCCATTTTTAATTTTCTACAACTTCTTTTTTTATTTTTATTTAACTTCCTTTTTAAAACAAGTTTCTTTTCTACTCAACTTCCTTTTTTATTTAATTTCCAAATAGATCGTTAAGGTATAGTGGTTTCTGGATTGAACTTCCATTTTTCATTTTATGCAACTTTCATTTTTATTTTTATTCAACTTCCATTTTTATTCAATTTACTTTTCTGTTAGACTTCCTTTTTATTTAATTTCCAAATAAACAGTTCAGGTATAGAGGTTTTTTTAATGAACTTCCATTTTTAATTTTATGCAACTATCATTTTTATTTTTATTCGACTTCCATTTTTATTCAAGTCATTTTTCTATTCAAGTTCCTTTTTTATTTAATTTCCAAATAGATCGTTAAGGTATATTGGTTTATTGAATGAACTTCCATTTTTAATTTTCTGCAACTTCCATTTTTATTTTTATTTAACCTCCTTTTTCAATCAAGTTTCTTTTCTACTCAACTTCCTTTTTTATTTAATTTCCAAATAGATCGTTAAGGTATACTGGTTTCGGGATTGAACTTCCATTTTTAATTTTCTGCAACTTCTATTTTTATTTTTATTCAACTTCCATTTTTATTCAATTTACTTTTCTATTAAACTTCCTTTTTTATTTAATTTCCAAATAGACAATTCAGGTATAGTGGTTTCTTGAATGAACTTCCATTTTTAATTTTATGCATCTTCCATTTTTATTTTTATTCGACTTCCATTTTTATTCAAGTCATTTTTCTATTCAACTTCCTTTTTTATTTAATTTCGAAATAGATCGTTAAGTTATAGTGCTTTCTTGAATGAACTTCTGTAACAAGCCCGCGGGGGGGGGGGGGACCTCGCTACAGTTCGGACTCTCGATTTTGTGTCACGGTTCTTAATCTGAACCAAAGAGTCCAAATCTGGCAAATCGTTTTGAGAAACAGATTTTTTTGAAAGAAGTGCCAAACATGGACTGCTTTGCCAGATACAGAGTCGCCACCTAAATGTTTTAAAATGGGAGAATTTAGGAAACCCTGACTCGGTGCCGAAGGCCACATGTCCGTCATCACCAGAGTTGTCTCGGCTCGGGAGCTTGGGTACGATCGGGGAAGGTCAGCTATGAGCACCCCCTTTCGCCCGGTCCGAAGACCGGCCTCTACTAACCGTGATATCCAATTTTGAAAACGTTATGTGTTCTTAAACCGGTTATTAGCCTAGAATTACTATGTTGTGCGCGCAGCAAACAAGTATAGACCAAATCACCCAAATTGGAACAAAACATTTCATGTTTGCTTTGAAAATGGTTTGCTACTCGCAAGTAGGCTAAAATGCAGATTTTGCCACCCTCAAGTGGGCTTTTAGAAAAGATGATTTTGCCACTATCTAGTGGGCTTAAAATTCACAGTTTTAACGCATTATCCCAATTTAAGCAATTTGACCTCCACCCACAGGCATTCAAGCAGTTTATCTCATGTAAGCACTTAGCCGCATGGCAAGCATACTATTATGGCAACATTCACACGCATGCTGGATGCTAAAGCAAAAATACTTACATTGTACTCCGTACCAAAACAGTAAACTAGTTAGCAAACATGCATGTCCTAGGTCATGTTAAAAGTGGCTAATGCATCACATGCAAAATGCGGTCTAGGCAGGCTCGGCTAGCCCTAAACATGGTATGTGAAAATGCACAATTATCACATATTCAGTTCAGAATTTGAAATACAAATGCGTTTAGCGTGATGTACCGAGCCTAATGTATGCAATACAAATGCATGGATGCACGCATGCATAGCATAAGGTATGCTAATTTCGAAAAATTCCCTAATCTACCATCATAAGCGGGTAAATAAAAGGGAAGAAAGAAATGGGGATTGGAAGACAAACACCACCCACACACACTTATTACAGATTTGCCCTCACTCGGGGGGCCCAAATAAATATTACAGTCCCAAAATAATAAACAAATAAAATTATTACAAGATTTCTAATTTAATTTAAAAGAAAAGATGGCAAAGGAAAGAAGAGGGTAGCCGCAGCTTCTGCCTCGGGATGCACGAATGATGCATGCTCGAATCCGTCTCGCCCGAAAAACCCGTACTGTACTCCTGCCGCCTCTGTTTGTACTGCCTTGTCTTTCTGAAAATTTCCAAAGTACTGGAGCAAGTTCCTTGCATCCTACAGAGCACCACCGGCCGGACAGAGTTCCCACCGGCACTTCCAAAATTCCCATCGACACTTGTTGGATTCATCGGCACTCCATGTATTGCCGGTCGGCACTAAATTCTGCCGGTCGGCAGAAACTTCCTGCAGAAGACAATTTGACAGCAAACAGAGAACAGGCAGTGCATGACATGGAGTTTTCAGGTACATGTGGGCATGGTTGTGCTTCTTATCATGTTTTGAACTCAAAGAAGCATGACCTTCGATCTTTGAGCCATCAATGGTGCATGATGACTGAAGGGATCGAATTTGCCACTTAATGTAAGGATGTATGCAACAATCACAATGAACTCCGAAACCTTATCATGGCGAAGTCAAAGGCCTCGGGGACCGAAAGTTAAGGCGCGTTACATCACTTGTGGTATGAACGCCCCTCAACTCTCACACTTGGTTTGACACCCCAAACCAAGTAATGCAATGCATGTTATGCAAAGCATGGCTCAAGATGCAACATGATATCAATGTGCAAGGTATGCCAAGAATCATGCAACTAGTATGGCAAGCATGCAATATTAGACATACAAGACACAGATGTGATGTAAACATGGCCGCTTTGAGCAATAGAATCACCATGCTACAACAACATGTGAAGCAACCATGCGTCAATCATGAAGCAGTCATGCAAAGATGGCTTAAAATGGCAAAGGGGCAGACCCTCACCCTCCTCAAAACAGTGGCCAAAAGTGTCCGATAGATAGACCAATGTTCATGCCAACATGCAAGCCAAAAGTCCTATGGTTAAGGCACAAAAAGGGAAACATTTCACACTCATCAACATGACCACTCATGGCATGATTAAAACAAGTAAAAACAGAATTTTTACATGCAAAATGGGACCCCAAAACCTCCTAATATGACAGCTAAAGTACCTTCCATGAAACAAATGCACTAAGGGCCACTCCTAGGCATAAGAGGACACACCCTCAAGGCATGAAAGAGGTCATGCATGCACACATACAAACATGATTCTTGGGCTAAAATGTGGCCCTTGATGATGTTAAAATCATGAGGGTAATCACAAACATGCATGCTAGAAGCCAACATGCTCAAAGCTTTCAAGCCAAAATACAAAGCAACCCTAACAAACATGTCAAGCATGATCAAATGGATAACCAACAAACTTTAAGCATGGAAAAACAATACTAAAAGCTTCATGGAACTAAGCCAACATACACAAGAATCATGGCCTAATCATGAGGTGTATTTCTAAGCAAAATGGAGCAATACAAAGCAAGTATTATAAGCATACAAGGAGGCACAAATCCGGCCAAAAACAGAGGTTACATATGACCTAAAATACCTAAAAAAATTCTGAAATGAGGCCAAGGATCATCAAGCACACATGCTTCCCTTTTGAGCCCAAAAAAGCATGGAAACAAACCATGAAGGGAGAGGGGTGTCCCTCCCCTATGCAAGACTTCAAACCATCTTTTTTTGACACTAAAATACACTGATTTTCAGTGGTCAAAGGACCAAAACTCTGAAGTGAACAAAACCTTATGAAAGAGGCACCAAAATGGATCAAACAAGGCTTAGAAGGGAGAGTTTGCACTCAAACCACAAAACGACCTTAATGAAAGTGCTAGAGCAGGAAAATACAAGCCCTTTTTATGTTATACACAAGAGCTAAAACAGCAAGCTAGATAGGTAAAAAACTATTGCAAGTTTGGGGAATATAAATCCAGATGCTCACCCTTGAAGAACCTTTGAAGAACAAAAGGTCTAGCCTCCTTCTTTGGATCAAAACCAGTCCAAAAACTCAAGAAACAACCCCCCAAGTCCCTCAATCTCAGAGTAAGGTGTAATGGTGTGTGTAATGGTGCAAAAGTAAGGTAAAAACCACCTTTTGAGCTAAGAAACACACACAAAGGAGGAGAGAGGGGGAGGTATAGAGATAATATGTATCTATATCTCAAAGGTCTGGTTTTTGGTTGCAAGAAGCTAACCTAGATCAAAGAGGAAGGCCCTCCTCTTATAAGACTCCCTCTTGCAAAGCTTATTCAACAAGCTTGCTTAGAGGGAGATCCCTCCATACACGTGTATGGAGGGGGGAAGAGTTGGTGCCAGCTATCACAGCTGGCACAAAATATCTCCATAAAGTGGATGAACAGTGGTCGGCTGCCCAAAAATGCCATTTCGGCAAAAAATAGTGCCGACCGGCAACAAATTATGCCGACCGGCAATAAAGTGTGCCGACCGGCAAACAAAAGTGCCGATGGAAGAAAAAGACCATCCGGTGGCCTCCAGCCACTGCCGGTGGTGTGTGGAGATGCCTCATAAGGCATTCCCTGCCCTTCCAAGGCAAAACACAAGTGTTCGGTGTGAAACCAGACACTAAACGGTCAAGTTCGGAGATCCTGAGGCAGGGCGCGCGAGCCGAAACCTCTGGGAACTCTAAACGAACACAACATGGATAATCACCGAGTGTTCAAATGGTGACGTCCAAGTCTTGAGGACGGTCAAAAATGGGGTGTCTACAGTTGCCCCTCTTTGACAGAACTCGAAAGTCATAACAATGACGGGAGTGAATGTCAAAGCCCAAAGACGACCCATTTTTGACAAGGCTGAAGACTTAGACAAACATGCAAGACAAACAAGATATGCGCCCGAAGGCAGGGGCCAAATGCAAGACAATGCACAGAGCCGAGCATAACTTATGATTATGCAAATAAAGCTGTAATGAAGCAAACATGCGACAGTTTTAAGCTAGCATATACCAAACTACACTACAATGCAGAAAGGATGTAAGAGAATTATGTAATTCTCAATACGTCTCACTCGGAGGATACAATACCTGTCCGGTTCGTCTGGTTGCACCAGCCTCGAATGAACCGTACATACAATATCATGCCTGAAAAGAAAACAAACTTAACAGGTACAATATTGTTAGCAACATGCATGACAATGCAAGAATAGTGGTGTACTCGAAATGCGTGACAACGCAAAGTAAGTAGGGAGTTTAACAATGCTGTGAAAATACGAATATGTGAATGAAGCATGCGGTCTTACGCTGGTATTGAAATTAAACTTGCGGTCTACGCAATCAAAACATGCGGTCTACGCAGGTATTGAAATTAAACATGCGGTCTACGCAATCAAAACATGCAGTCTACGCAGGTAATGAAGTTAAACATGCGGTCTACGCAATCAAAATATGCGGTCTACGCAGGTAATGAAATTAAATATGCGGTCTACGCAATCAAAACATGCGGTCTACGCAGGTAAGGAAATTAAACATGTGGTCTACGCAATCAAGACATGCGGTCTACGCAGGTAATGGAATTAAACATGCGGTCCACGCAATCAAAACATGCGGTCCACGCAGGTAATTAATGAACATGCGGTCTACGCAATCAAAACATGCGGTCTACGCAGGTAATGGAATTAAACATGCGGTCTAGGCGATCAAAACATGCGGTCTACGCAGGTAATGGAATTAAACATGCGGTCTACGCGATCAAAACATGCGGTCTACGCAGGTAATTAATGAACATGCGGTCTACGCAATCAAAACATACGGTCTACACAGGTAATTAATGAACATGCGGTCTACGCAAGTAAAGAAAGGATTACCATTACATAGCATAATTGAAACAATTTGTGGAGTTCACAAAGCATGAAAAGGATATGGGGCGGGACATTCTTCGCACTCATTGAGCATTGCTTGCAGTAGTTGTGGCCTGAGGTTAACTCAAAGGTTCACGTTTCAACGGCGTGCTTTCTCGTATTGTGAGGGCGTCCAGCGACGTGGCTGACCCGAACGGAGGTGCGGAAGGTGCGTTATCCACAAGGGGAGTTTTGCTGGTATCTATTCTGACACTTGGCTACCCTGCCATCCTACGTTTTATTTTCCTTTTTACTAGTAGTTTAAGCGTATTGCACTGCCTCAGGTAGGTTTATTTTCTTTCTCAAAATTCACACACTTTGCAAAACATGTGATGGGAACGAAACAAATCATTTTATTTAAAAGATGTTGCAATTGTAGATCTTCTGTGCATCACATCGCAGGGTATCGCACCACAAATGTGAACGAAATTAAACTCATTTTGGAAATTTGCCATCGTAATAATCAGGTAGTGAACCGACTTACAACTCGATAAGCAAAACAAGGACATGACACAACCAAACAAGTGTGAATACAACTCGATAAACAAATCCAGAGCTCCAAGAGAGCGAAATACAACTCGATAAGCAAATATTCAAAACTCAGCAAGCCGACAGGCGTGGCTCCGCAAGAGTCGATCGCCGGGGAGGGGTTGGAGGTGGTTAAGTTCCCCAATCCTTAGCATAAACAGCTCAAGAAAAGCAGAAGGAAGTCCACCGGCATGGTGTAGGGACCACCGGCTGCAAGGAATGGCTACCGGCCATGTGTCTGTTTTGTCGGCAAAATAAAATGGCCGGTCGGCAGAGTTTTTGGCCGGCCGACACTAAATGAGGGGGACCACCAGAATGTTGACACCTGTCCCCCCACTCAACCTTATCTCCTACAAAAGATCCCAGCCTCGTAGTTTTTCTCATTTTCACACTGATTCGCTCCAATGGAAGAGTTTCTTGCTCAAAATCTGACAGCTTGGATTGCTAGCTTGGATGGCTCGGAAAAAGTGAATTTCCGGGGTTTCGGCATAAATGCACTATTCACTCTAGGTCGTACCCCATTGCACTTCCCGTTTCTTCAAGCCGCGGCAAGGTTTTGGAATCCGGTGACACATGTCTTTAGTTTCGCCGGGCAAGAGATATGTCCTACCTTCGAAGACTTCCGAGCCTTAATGGAGTCCGAGCGCGACAAGGAACTCCTGCCCCAACTTAATTTTGGTCATGTCCGATCCTTAGGGCGAATGTGTGGACTCAGCATGCGTGACGCTCGGTCCCTGATTTGTGACGGGATGCTGGACATTCCGAGTTTGGCTAATCGATTTTCTGATGCTGGTGATCGCAACAACCATCACTGGCAAGGCTTCCGGCGACATGCCCTCTGCTTGTGCATGCTGTCCCATTTCCTGTTCGTCTCAGGGTCTGGAGGGGCTAGTATCCGGTTGATTGAGGTTGCCCAAGGCTTGAAGGAGGGTAAGAGCTGTATTGCCATGGCTCTGGCCGAGACGCTAATGGGCTTAGACACCTTTTGTCATCATGAGACGTCTAGATTGGCGGGGAGTCCACTACTACTACAGGTAACGTTTCCCACCCAATCTCCCATTTATGTATTGCTCACATCACTCGACTCTCGAACTCGGTCTTTTCTCACAAAAACCCCATTCTCACTCTTCTCTCCTCGTACATCTCTCTATTCTTTAATCTCTCATTTTTCAAATCCCTCCCCAGGTGTGGCTGATGGATAAACTGCAGGTTGTGGACTCCTGCCCCGCATATTCAGCTCGCGGCTACTTCTTCCGGCGTCGTCTAGTCAATGCCTTGGATGAGGAATGGTGGTTCGCTTGGATGTGCCACTTGTCCGCAGACCGTATTGCTTGGCGGTGCCCTTGGCTGAACCTTTCGGCAATGAGTTACAATATGCCTCGGCAGACTGGGATTCAACTGGTTGGTCTCACTCACTATGTATTCTATTTCCCATTTCGTATTCGACGCCAATTTGGCCATGATCAGACCTGCCCGCCAGAGGGGATAGAGTATCCTGCTGCATTCTCAGCCCGGGGCGCACAGCTTGCTTGGCAGGCCACCGCGTGGAGGATGAGAGAACTCCTGGCCCCCGCTCCTACTTTCAGTTGCACTTTGTCTGATGAGTGCATGGATTGGCTCAATGAAGAAGCACAGATCGGGCCCAGCTTGGCATCAGAGGCTTCAACCAGCTCTGGGAGGGGGCGCAGGAACACCTGACTTGACTATGCCCTAGATTTATTGCTTTATTAGTACTTTCAAGTTTTCTCTTATGAATGTAATAAAAAGCAATTTCAATTGTATGTAAGAGCAGGAGAACTCTGTTTTGAAATCAAAGAAATTGAAAGTTGTGGCACTGAAAATTTTCCACCTTGGTCCAAAAATGGTCAAAGTTGTAAAAAGATTATTTGAACAAAGTCAGCTTTTATTAAAACTTTTCAAAGATATTTTTGATGTGGACCAGAATTGGACACGACTGAAATCTGTCACACGAGACGCACAACCCCAGATTCCTGTAACTGGAAAGTTGCCCCTAGTCTGAAGAGCGCCGCAGCACTGCATAGCAACGGAAAGTTGCCCCTAGTCTGAGTGGCACCGCACCGGAGATTCCAACGAATGCTGATGAACAAAGATGACTGAGATGATCAAATGGACAAAGTTGATCGGGGAAGTGTTATAGTTGAACTTCAGGATGAAGCTGCCTACGTATCCCAAACATGGGAATCAAGCCTCACGTAGTTTCGGCTTAGGTTCGCTCGAGTATTTTCACTCTCCTTTTGCGCTCTAACTTTTGCCAAGGCCGCCCTTTGCGGGTTTTCAGCCTTGCGAGCTCAGTTTTTATATTTTCTAATTTTTTGTGCTCTAGCTTTTGCCTAGGTCGGCCTTTCGGGTTTTCGGCCTAGCGAGCCTCTCAAGGGTAGTATTTCTTCAACTTGTCCATGTTGATCGGTTGGGAAAATTCTAAGCCATCTAAGTCCATCAGAACCACAGCTCCGCCTGACCAGATAGCTTTGATAATGTAGGGACCAGTCCAATTGGGTCTGAACTTGCCCCTCGGGTCGTGGATGGGTGCTCGGTTGTCTTTGAGTACCAAATCTCCTTCCTTTAGATTATTGGACTTAACCTTCTTGTTAAAAGCCCGCGCAATTCTGCGTTGATAACTTTGGACGTGGTACAGTGCTTTCAGCCTTCTCTCGTCAAAGAGCATGAGTTCCTCAAACCTGCTCTGCTGCCAATCTGCCTCAGCTATCTGACACTCAGCCAATACCCGTAACGACGGAACTTCAATTTCAATAGGTAGAACAGCCTCCATTCCATAAACTAACGAATACGGAGTTGCTCCGGTTGAAGTTCTAATTGAAGTCCTGTAGCCCCATAGAGCAAATGGCAACTTATCTGGCCAATCTCGGTAGGTCTCCACCATTTTCCGCAGTATATGCTTGATGTTCTTGTTGGCGGCCTCAACTGCTCCGTTGGTTTGCGGCCGGTACGTAGATGACTTATGAAAAGCCACGTTATACTTTTCCAACAAGTCGACCACTTCTTTCTTAAAGTGGGATCCATTATCCGAAATAATCTCGTTTGGCACCCCGTAGCGGCAAATGATGTTGTTTCTGATGAACTTGGCGACATGCGACGCCTTCAACACCGCGTATGATTGGGCCTCGACCCACTTTGTGAAATAATCTATCGCTACGAGGATATACTCATGTCCGTTCGACCCCTTCGGGGTAACAGCTCCGATCACATCAATCCCCCACACGGAAAATGGCCACGGGGACGTCATGTTGTAAAGCTTGGATGGTGGGATATTCATACGGTTTGCATGGATCTGGCATTTGTGGCATTGCCGAACGAAGCCGATACAATCCTCCTCCATGGTCGACCAGTAGTAACCCTGCTTGAGGATCTTTCTGGCCAACATTACTCCATTCATGTGCGCGCCGCACTCCCCTCCGTGGATGGCCTCCATTAGGCGCTTCGACTCTTCGGCTTCTACACAGAGCTTATGCATTCCCAGATAACCCCTTTTGTACAGCTTACCTCCGCAGATGATGAACTGAATAGCCATTCTTCTAACGGCCCTCTTATCCTTGGCGCTTGCCCCTAGGGGATACGTCTCCTTTTCCAAGAAGTTCCAAATATCGTAATACCAGGGGTTATCATCTTGAGCCTCATCTATGGCGGAAATTGACTCGTATGCTGGTGCAAACTTCTGATCAATGATGACTGGACGCATCCGGACTCCCGACGGGATGTCTATCATGGAAGATAGAGTTGCTAGTGAATCTGCGAACCTGTTGTTCTCTCTTACGAGGTGGGTGAAATTTAGTTTCTTGAACCGAGGAATTAACAAATCCAAGGTTTGGTGGTAAATTATCATCCTTTCCTCCTTGACCTTCCAGTCTCCTTTTTCCTGAGACACAACAAGATTCGAGTCCCCAATGACGTCCAATCGTCTTACCCCTAGTTCTAGGGCTGCTTCTAGACCAGCAATACATGCCTCATACTCTGCTTCATTGTTCGAGACCCTGAATTGGAGCTTGAACGCTAAAGGGATACGGGAATCATCAGGCGCTATCAGCAACACCCCTATCCCATACCCATACTGGTTTGATGCCCCATCAAAGTACATCGTCCAAGTTTCATCTTCGATGTGCAGAATAGCTTCATCTGAGAATAGGTACTCAACCGCCTCATCCCCCTCAACCGGATGGTCGGCAAGGAATTCCGCTACTGCTCTCCCTTTCACCGACTTGCGTGTTACATACTTCAAGTCAAATTCGGAAAGCAATAGCAACCAACGAGCCAGCCTACCCGTAAGTGCTGGTTTCTCGAAAAGATATTTGATGGGATCCAAACGCGAAACCAACATTACAGAGTGAGCTAATAGGTAGTGCCGCAGCTTCCTGGTAGCCCATACCAAGGCCAAGCAAGCCTTCTCGAGCGGAGTGTAGCGGGTCTCGTAATCCAGCATCTTTTTGCTCAGATAGTAGATGGCCCTTTCCACTTTGTCTTCTGACTCCTGTGCGAGCATGCAGCCCATGGTGGTCTCAGTTACCGAAAGATACAATATCAACGGTCTCCCCGGTTCTGGCGGTGACAACACAGGCGGGTTCTGTAGATACTCTTTGATCTGCTCAAAAGCTGCTTGACATCGGCCGTCCCATTGGAATTTCTTTCCTTTCTTCAGGAGACCAAAAAGTGGTTCACAAGTCAAGGTTAATCTAGAGATAAACCGTCTTACGAATTGCACTTTACCTAGAAAGACTCGCACCTCCTTTTCAGTCCTTGGTGGTGGCATTTCTAAGATGGCCTTGATTTTGGAAGGGTCGACCTCGATGCCCCTTTGCGTAATCAGAAACCCTAGCATCTTCCCTGCTGTAACACCAAAAGTACACTTCTGGGGATTCAGCCGCAGCCGAAACTCTCTGATCCTCTGAAAGAATTTTTGTAAGGCGGCGTAGTGGCCCTCTCTTTCTTTGGACTTGACAATCATGTCATCCACATACACCTCGACCTCTTTATGGATCATATCATGCAATATTGTAGTTGCTGCCCGTTGATAGGTAGCTCCAGCGTTTTTCAACCCAAATGGCATCACTCTATAACAATATGTACCCCACGGGGTAGTGAACGCAGTCTTTTCCCGGTCTTCGGGTGCCATTACTATCTGATTATAACCTGAGAAGCCATCCATAAACGAAAGCAAGGCATGTCCTGCCGTGAAATCTACCAATTCATCAATGTGCGGCAAGGGAAAGTCGTCCTTCGGACTGGCCCTGTTCAAATCTCTGAAGTCTACACAGACCCGAATTCTGCCGTCTTTCTTCGGCACCGGAACAATGTTGGCCAGCCAAGTCGGGTACTCAGACACCAACAGGAAGCCTGCATCAATCTGCTTGGTGACCTCTTCCTTGATCTTAATGGCCCAATCAGGGCGGATCCTTCTGAGCTTCTGTTTGACAGGTCGGGCCTCGGGATCAAGAGGGATCCGGTGCTGTACAATCTCAGGATCGATTCCAGGCATGTCTTCGTAGGACCACGCGAAAACATCTTTGAAATCTTTTAACAAAGCGACTAAGCGCTCGCGTTCCTCAGAAGACAACGTGGACCCGATCTGGACCAGCCGCGGGTCCTTCTCAGTACCAACATTCACAGTAGTGATTTCATCCATTAAGGGTTTAACAAACCTTTCCTACTCTTGATCAATTAACCATTGCAAAACCGGAGGGATTTCTCCCTCGTCGTTTTCATCAAAATTTTGAAAATCCTGATTTAAGCAATAAATCAAAGGCACAGAAAAATACTCCGAAACCACATCCACGTCGTTCTCATTAAATACTTCCGAGCCGTCGGATTCCTCTGTTACAACAGACTCAAAAGAAAATGAAAAAGACGACCTAGACAGGACTGTGGCATCCGGGTTATCACCCCCGGGAATACCGGACTCAGACTCAGTTGAGCTGGAATCTGATTCCGACGCACAAGATTCGGTAGAATCAGATTCCGGCTCACTACCTGACCCGGTGCTGCTTGATAAAAAGCCTTCTTCATATTACCAGATGAGAGAAGGTGCGATGGACGCATCCAAAATAGCTGATGGTAGGCTCGCAGCCGCTTCATTCCCAATCACACATACCGAGGAGCTATCCCCCAAGCACCTCTGTTCGATCGGAGGATCTGAAAGCAGACATGCCAGCGCTGCCCCCATTTCGTTTTCATCGTCCTCAGACTGCACTTGCTTACTTTGCTCAGCCTCAGCCGATAGATCTGCCTGCCCTTCGGCGATGTCATCCTCAGGTAACTGTAAATCAAAGAAAATCTCAAATCCCGGTACGCGCTTCTTCTCTGCGTTGAGCCACGGCTCTGGGAAACCACAGAACGGAAAGTCCTCCCCCTCCCGGACGAAGCGTCCGTTTAGGGTCCCCCGAATGGGCTGGTGCATTAAGTCAAAGGGTTTCCCCATCTGTTTTGCTCTGGCCCTTCCGGCCATTTCCTTTCCTTTCCTTATCCAATCCTCTTTGGTGGGTAGGTAGCCCAAACCAAAGGTATGTGGGTTATGTGGCACTTCGGCCGATGCTGCGGCACCTTTCCTGCCGCTCTTGCCTAATCCCATCCCAGGGATGTGCTGGAGTTTGTTCATAAGATAGACTGCTTGGGCACTAACATACACCCCTTCATTAGCTGCCATGATGTTCTGTACGACCCGAGCCTCGGCCAAGGTAAAGCCTGATATGAACACATCTTCCATACCATGCTCAATTTCTAGAACCGGCGTAGATACCTCCGGTGGTGGATGAATTGATGAGTTTCCAAAAACAATGGCTACTCCCTTCCCATAGGGGTATTTCACCATTTGATGTAGGGTAGAGGAGACCGCCTTTACCTGATGTAGCCACAGCCGCCCCAAAAGCAGGTTGAACGTTGCAGGGACCTCCAAGACGTGGAAATCTATCTCGTGCTGTCCTGACCCAACCTTTGTTTGAATCTTAACTGTTCCCATTACTTCCCGGCTTGTGTTGTCATACGCCCGAATTACCTGAGCCGTTGGTACGAAATCCGCGACTTTCAAACCAATCGCATAAGCTGTCCTTGCCGGGCAGACGTTAATAGCGGACCCCGTGTCGACAAGCACCACAGGTATCCATTTATCCCTACACTCCACAGAGATGTAGAGTGACTTGTTATGGTTCGCACCCTCGGGTGGCAGTTCTTTGTCAGAAAAACTCAATGCTGGGGAACTTCCTCCCGAAAAGACTAAGCCCACCAGTTGTTCGGGCGTGGTGTCTATGGAAAGTTTGGCTTTGTCCATGGCTGAAAGGACAGCCTGCCTGTGTACTCGAGAAGCCATAAGCAGTCCCCAGATGGAGATGTCTGCTTGTATCTTTTTTAATTGTCTCAACACGGCCTCGTCTTCGAGTTGCTTCTCCTTTTGTTTCTCTGCTTCATTATCTTTTCCAGACGCCTCTGGTTGATCTAGGTGTGGAGGCTTGAAATACCGTCCACTCCTAGTCATGTGATCGACTTCGCCGATATACCAGGTATCATCTGGTCGGTTATCTTTCCAATCCTCGTCCGTGTGGGCCAGACATAGATCGTCGTCTTCCCACCACATACCATCTGCAGCTGACAAGCATCTGTCTGGTTCTGGCACAACTGTCCCGATACTCGCAGTACCTTTTATCCCTATGCTCGCAACATTCTCCATTTTCGTACTTGTGGCGGTTTCGACCCCCACGTGGCCTTTTGCTTTCCTGATCTTCTCAGAATCCTCGAATCTCTCTTGTTCTGGCTGTGTCAATGCAGTAGATTGCGCACTGATCCCTGTACTTAAAATGCTCCATTCCCGAGCGAAACTCTCGACACCGACGCTCTCCGGCGATGTACTCCGTTCTTCGACACTCCCGGCCGTTGTGGACATTCCCGCCCCTGCCGGGCCTTGTTCTGACTGGAACTCCCCTATTACATCTGGCTGATCGTCTAACCATCCCGTGGCCTCCACTGATTCTTCATTATCGTACCAGTTGATGGCTGAATATTCTAGATCTCGGTTATCACAACATTGGAACTTGGCAAGGTCCTCTTCCATGGCTGCCAAATCATCCGTTTCCTGTCTTGAACTGTTCCCTCGGATTACACACAGCTCTCCCCCGACTGGAAATCCGACATTTGGTCTATTCTGGCCCACTGGTGAAATGTAGTCACTCGGACTGTAAGTATTCCCAACATCATTCTCAGGCTCCACAGACTCCGGTTTGACAACCTCTTTCCTGTTCTCGGTGGTCACCACCACTGGTTTGGGCTGGGTTATAGAGACATCCATCATGCACAAATTGGTGCAATCAGGGAGGAAAAATTTCGGCTTAGGCAGGTAGGAGGGTGTGATATAGATACTAGGATCGTAGGATGCGACCCCAGTGTGGATGAAATTGATTCTTTTGGGTGGTGGAACTTGGTTATGTGTGGGGAGAGGATTTGTAGTAACATTGGGTTTTTCAGGGGGTAAAATCACCCCATTATCAATAAGATCTTGAATCTCATGACGTAAACGAAAGCATAGGTCGGTGTCATGACCGTGCTGCTGGTGGAACGCACAATACTTGGCCGGATTGTGGGTGGCAGGCAGTCTTTCAGGTAAGGGCCGCGGCTCTAGGGGCTTCAGATGCCCTTTTCTGATCAAAACCCCCAAAGCTTTGGACAGGGGCATATAAAGTGGAGCGAAGGTTCTGGTGTTTCTGGGAGGGTATTTGGCTGTTTGTGAGTTGCTTCCGGATGCACCGGAGAATGGTGTGGCTGCCGTATTTCTTGGGGAAGGGTTAGTGGTGACCATACTTACTTCGGAGGTCCTGGCAGTCGTAGCGCCGCTCGGGCCTGCATTAGTATTACGATTGAAATTTCTGCGGGGTTGCTCCCGGTCATTATCAATCCAACCTTGTCTCAAGGCGTCCTCGATCTGCACCCCCATTTCATGCAGATCGGCAAAGGTGGGAAAGGGGACTACAATCATCTTTTGCATTAGCTTCGGCTGAAGATTGCGCACAATCATCCGAATCTGATCTTTGTCTGTGGGTCTTAAGGTCATCATCGAAGCCTTAGCTCGCCATCTGGTTACAAATTCTAAGAAGCTCTCCTTGGGTTCTTGCCTCGTTGTCTCGAGATCCCGGGTCGTCATCTCGATTTGTGTGTTATACGAGTACTGCAGGATGAAGGCCTCGGCCATCTCGTCCCAATTTCTCTTGACATCATCGTCTAATTTGGCATACCATGCGGCCGCCACACCCAACAAGGTCCGGCCGAATAAAGATAGCTTCTGCAATCTAGTGAGGCCCATTGGCCTTAGGACGTCTGAGAATAGTCGCAGGTGTACCATGGGATCCTCAGATCCGTCAAAACGATCAATTTGTGGCATCTTAAACCGATCTGGCAGCGTCACAGCTGTGTCGATGTATCCGTCTCCAATGTCCGGAATGGACTTCGCACCTTGAGATTTCTTGAACAGCTTTTCAAGCTTGTGCATTTTTAACGTCATGGGGTCCACCTCGGACTCGAAGGGAGAATCCGACAGATTGATGGGGGTGGGTGCCTTGGATTGTTGAGGTGGAATCGGGAGGGGAGCTGGCCCTGTTGGGATGTCTGTATCCACTTGGACATTCCGGGCGTTTGGTGTCTCTTCGGGTATTGGAGCCCTTAATGGAGGAGGAATTTGCTGCGAAGGTGATGCCCCAGTTTGCTATTGCAATCTCCCAATTAAATCCGCTTGCTCACTCATGACTGTAGCTTGTTGTCTAGCGAATTCTGCCTGTCGGACAGCATCCTGCTGCATCATTTTCATGCTTTCTTGAAGTTGGCGCACCATCTCCTCTAAGCTAGCCATACTATTCTGCTCTGGTTGAGTTACTGGTATGCGTTCCCTCTCTGTGGGTGAAACGGGATCCTGATCCCTACTGTACACAGGTGGGGTAGACAAAGCCCTTTGCACTGACTGTTGAACCGATGTCCTCTGCTTAGTTGCCTTCCGTTTAGTAACCGGGGGTAGAGAATGGTACACTGGTTGTCCTTCTATCAGATCCTCAGATCGATGGAGCCGGCGACCTCTGATCCAGAGTGCTTGGGGAATGTCTACTGGGTTAGACACAATGATGCTAAACTACCTAGCAAAAAGATAAATAAAGCAATAAATAAACCGACAACCGGACAGCACAACAGTATAAAATAAACATATAATACACAGTTGGATATTCAAAATACAAAGTCGGTGAGCCGAACACACTATTCCTCGATATTGATCACCGTTTCCCCAAAAACAAACTCTGTTCCCAACACTGAACCCTGATACCCGCAGACGACTGATTCTCTTAAAACTGATACTGATGCCCTCAGGCCTGATGCCCAGACTTGCAAACTGGTATGTACATTTCCCTGTAGAAATACATTCTAAAAGCACATAGCAAGTAAAAAGAGCCAAAACACCCCTACATTGGGGTAGGGTTTCCCTGTCCTATTTTGTCAGGAGCTAGGGTTTCACTACGCACACAGCGGTTCTCAAACAACCTAATATCGGGTAAGCAGCCTGTCCTAATTTGGAATGGTCACTATGGATCCGAATATGAACTAGGTCGAATGGTCAGAAAGGGTGCCCCGGTAAACCGGGGTTTGTGTCCCCATGCTGTCAGAGCCCATAGCCGGTCAGCCTTATGGACATGCCTTGACAAGACAAGCCTCCGGCAAACCGTTCAGGAATGGCAGATGGCAAACACTGTGTTCCTAGGCGCACCAATGCACATGCAATGCAAAGAAACAAATAAATGAAATCAAAACGGGATATCACGAGTTCGAGTCAAGCTCTCTAAAAATCCCCAGCAGAGTCGCCAGAAACTGTAACAAGCCCGCGGGGGGGGGGGACCTCGCTACAGTTCGGACTCTCGATTTTGTGTCACGGTTCTTAATCTGAACCAAAGAGTCCAAATCTGTTTCATCTACCTCTAAATCAGTCCAATCCAACACATGTGATGGATCTGGCTCATACTTTCGAAGCATACTCACATGAAACACGTCATGAACTCTGGACAACTGCGGCGGTAAGGCTAACCGATAAGCAACCTCGCCAATCCTCTCAAGGATCTCAAAAGGACCAATAAACCGAGGGGATAACTTCCCACTCTTCCCAAACCTCATCAAACCTCGCCTAGGTGATATCTTCAGAAAGACATGATCACCTACCTCAAACGCTAAAGGCCTCCTCCTACTGTCGGCATAACTCTTTTGTCGACTCTAGGCTGTAACAAGCCTCCTACGGATAAGCTCAACTTTCTCCGTCGTCTCCCTAACCAACTCCGGACCCAACAAAGGTGCATCACCCACCTCGGCCCAACACACTGGAGACCTACACGGTCGGCCATACAAGGCCTCAAACGGTGCCATACCGATGCTAGACTGAAAACTGTTGTTGTAGGCAAACTCTACCAAAGGCAAGTGCCTCTCCCACGTCCCACTGAAATCCAGGACACAACCCCGAAGCATATCCTCGAGGATCTGAATAGTACGCTCGGACTGCCCATCAGTCTGAGGATGATAAGCCGTACTAAAGGTCAACTTAGTGCCCAAGGCACTCTGCAAACTCTGCCACAACCTAGCAGTAAAACGAGGATCTCTATCTAAGACGATCGTCACTGGGACCCCGTGCAATCTCACTACGTCCCGAATATACAAGTCGGCAAGATGATCCACCGAATCTCTCACGCGCATAGGAATAAAGTGCGCCGACTTAGTCAACCGGTCTACAACCACCCAAATAGCATCACTACCCCGCTGAGTCCTCGGAGGACCTATAACGAAGTCCATAGTGACATGCTCCCACTTCCACTCGGCAATAGGCAAGGGTTGCAACAAACCCGCTGGCCTCTGATGCTCGGCCTTCACTTGCTGACAAGTAAGACACTTAGACACGAAGATTGCCACATCTCTCTTCATGCCCCGCCACCAAAACTGGCGACCTAAATCCTGATACATCTTCTTACCTCCCGGATGCACCGCAAGGCGCGAATGATGAAACTCTCGGAGTACCTCCTCGCGGCAAGACTCCTGTACAAACAGACGGTCTCGGTATCTCACACTCAGGTCGGGATACACCGTCAAACCCTTCTCAACTTTCCCACTGGAGATCTTCTCTCGGAGGGATTCTACCTCGAGGTCACCCCTCTGAGCCTCTAACACACGAGTCACAAGTGTAGGCTGCGCAACAACAGAAAACAAGGCCGCAGCCTCAACAGATTCGCCCAGTAGCAAATCAAACTCACCAAGTGCACGCAACATCTCCCATTCCCGGATGGCTATACTAGCTACATCACTAATGGATTTTCTACTAAGGGCATCGGCCACGACATTGGCCTTTCCCGGGTGATAATGTAACTCAAAATCATAATCCTCGATGAACTCCATCCATCTCCTCTGCCTCAGATTCAAGTCTCTCTGTGTAAACAGATACTTCAAACTCTTATGGTCCGAGAACACCTCGAACTTCTCACCATAAAGGTAGTGCCTCCAGATTTTCAAGGCAAAGATCACAGCTGCTAACTCTAGGTCGTGCGTAGGGTAATTCTTCTCGTGTATTTTCAACTGACGTGAGCCATAAGCTACCACATTCCCCTCTTGCATCAACACACAACCCAAACCCTCTCGTGAGGCATCACAATAAACCGCATAACCCAACCCTCTCTCCGGAATAATCAACACCGGAGCAGTGGTCAATCTAACTTTCAGCTCTTGAAACGACTTTTCGCAAGTCTCACTCCACACAAACTTTACTCCATTCCGAGTCAGCCTAGTCAATGGTGATGCTAACCTGGAGAAATCTTTCACAAACCGACGGTAATACCCAGCCAATCCCAGAAAACTGCGGATCTCAAACACACTCTTAGGCTGTGCCCAATCTTGCACTGCCTCAATCTTGGACGTATCAACAGACACTCCTTCCCCCGATACCACGTGGCCTAAGAATTTGACTTCCCTCAGCCAGAACTCACACTTCCCAAACTTGGCATACAGCCTATGGGCTCTAAGCAACTCAAGCACCACTCTCAAGTGTTCCTCGTGCTCCTCCTCTGAAGGCGAATAGATAAGCATGTCGTCCACAAAGACGACCACAAATCGGTCTAAGAACTCCCGGAAAATCCGGTTCATCAAGTCCATAAAGACTGCCGGTGCATTGGTAAGCCCAAATGGCATCACCAGAAACTCATAATGGCCATACCGCGTACGGAATGCCGTTTTAAGAACATCCTCCTCCCTGACCCTCAACTGGTGGTAACCCGATCTCAAGTCTATCTTAGAGAAACAACGGGAACCCTTCAAATGGTCAAACAGGTCATCTATACGGGGCATAGGATACTTATTCTTAACCGTAGCCCGATTCAACTTCCGGTAGTCAATACACAATCTCAAGGCACCATCTTTCTTTTTAACAAAGAGGGCCGGTGCTCCCCACGGCGAAACACTAGGGCGAACAAAGCCCTTATCGAGCAATTCCTGGAGCTGAACTTTCAACTCAACCAACTCTGCTGGAGCGAAACGGTAAGGTGCCATAGAAATCGGCGCCGTGCCGGGCACTAAATCAATAGAGAACTCTATCTCTCGGTGAGGTGGCAACCGAGTTGCAAAACAGAAAATTACCTCTCACTACCGATGGAGCCGGTACTAAATCTTGCGCGGTAACAGCATACACGCGCCCCGTAGGCCCCTGGTCTACCTGGTCACCTCTCGGACCAAAAGACTGCTGCACAGACTGGGATGACGAAGCTCCCGGATTGGCCCTCGAGGCCTGCACAGACTGAGCTAGCTGAAAACCCTGCGTCTGCCTGGAACCAGACGCTCCCGAAGTGGCACTCAACTGTGGGCAAAACCTCTTCAGATGCCCAGGCTGTCCACACTGATAACAGGACAAGGGCTGCCCCCTGCCCGAACTCTCACTCTGCTGTCTAGCTGAAGAAGAAGCAGCTCTTTGACCTCCACCCTTCTGCGGGCAAACAGAAACCTTGTGACCCAGCTGGCCACACTTGTAACAAGCAAACTCCCCCTGATTGCCTCTCCCCGAGCCTGCACTCGGTACTGGAAAGGTCGATCTAGGAACTCCACCCTGACACTGCTGAGGGTTATAACCCCTCTGTCTCCTGCCATCACCCTGACCATCCTGGCTCCGCTTGGAGCCCCTCTGTTCTTCCTCCTCTTCCTGTATCATAATTTCCATATGAGCAGCAGCATCTACCAGGTGTCTATACTCTCGGATGTAAGACCCACCGACTCTCAACTTGAGGCCCCGCCTCAACTTCCGCTCAAACTCATAGCAACGGCGTTCCTCAGACGCCACCAGTTCAGGTGCAAACCTGGACAGACTGGTGAAAGTAGCCTCAAACTCGGCCACCAACAAGCCCTGCTGATTAAGCCGGCTAAACTGATCCCTCAGCTTCTCCCTAGCTGCTGCAGACAAAAACCTCTCTTGAAAGACATTCACAAACGCCTCCCAAGTACCACCAACACGAGCCTTCTCATACTTCCACCACTGACCCGCATCTCCCTTCAGTTGGAAGGATGCCAAGGTCACTTTCAGTGCTCCGTCCTCAATGCCAAGCATCTCGAACGTCTTACTCATTTGCTCTAGCCACTCATCAGCCTTCAGTGGCTCCTTCGGATCCCCAATAAACTCATCCGGATTAGACCGGAAAAACTCCCTCTTCAAGAACGAAGGCCCTGCCTCAGCTGCCTGATTCCCAGCTCTAAGAATACCCAAAGCTCCTGCTATCTCTCTGGCCAAGGCACCCATGGCCTGCTGACCCACTGGCTCAGCCACATTGGCCTGACCAACTCCCTCCTGCACTGCCGGAACCTTCTCCGGTAAAGGTACTTCCTGCCTCGCAGGTCTACCACGCCCAGCACCTCTTCCTCGTCCTGACATCCTAATAAAGGTAATACAGAACGTTAGCACATTCACAAATGTGCTGAAACTAAACACTCACGTCCTAATGCATGGACAACTGTAATTCACTCCACGTAAGCACATAAATACATAAGCACTTACGAATTTCATTTCCGGATAATGATAGTCCCGAGGCGTTACTAGAGTTCCGGTTAGAAATAGCATTGATCAAGTGCTTTTCCAACAAGACTCTCAGAAATCCAAGGATCCAATCAACATCCTAGAAAGTAAATCCCATACCCATATAGTCACATAAGCATGTTATCAATTAAGCACATAGCATATGATACTACATCTAAGTCTCTATCAAGCGAGACAAACCCATTGTGATACTAATCACTTCCCACGTACCCAAAGTATTCGAACCCGGTACGCTCTGATACCAAGTTGTAACGCCCTAAAAAAAAACATTAAACCCATCAAATAAGACATTCATTGACATATGAAATAACCACATTGTTCTATTCATCCGAGTTTGATTACAAAAGTATTACATGTTAACAACAAAAGCAAAATGCCCTACGGGCTTACAGCTTTCCAAGTTAACACTTGGTTACAACAAAAGAGTGCTAACTCATACACGTTAAGCCCTTGGCTTGAAGTTACATGTAATACATCAAAAGTAAAACGACAAAAGTAAGTCCGCCTCTAGCCTCCCAAGCTATGTCCTTGGAGGTGGCATGCTACCTGTACCTGAAAATGATATTCCCATATAGGGTGAGCCACAGCCCAGTAGAAATACACTAAACCAACCATGAACAATGACTAAAAGATTAGCAATTGATAGATGGCCAACACTGATACATTCACATAAATAACACATTTATGTCATACGACTTATGAGTCCAAGTTACTTTTCGTTTTCCTTTTTTTTTTAACAGATAAGCATGTTAGCACTATCCACGTTCTCAACAGATATGTATAAAAACAATATCCACATTCACAGATAAGCATATAAGCTATATCCACATTCTCAACAGATATGTATAATAACAATATCCACATTCACAGATAAGCATATAAGCTATATCCACATTTCACAAAGATAAGCATATGAGCTCTATCTTCACTTCTCTAGACAAGCATATGAGCTGTATCTACGGAGTTCATCCCCTATCTTCTCCCTACACTATCCGGTTTAGAGGTACATCCCCTATCTTCCCCTAAACCGCGGAGTACATCCCCCATCTCCTCCTCTACACATAACGTATACAAACACAATGATTCTATATACAATCACATAATATATACAGTTAATGTATTCTATCAACCGTCAAGTTCCATGACACATTCTATTGATTAGTTTCCGTTTGCCTAATCATCATGCATTGTCTACAACAATCACGACTATCCTCCACCGATAGCCCAAAGCAGTTATCTCTAAACAGAAAATAAATGCACAATGGATATTCAATCAACATTTCATTTCCTCATTTCTCACAATTAATTATCCCAATTAATCTAACAATGTAATTAGGTCGTTATCCATAATTACCATTTCAACCCTTAGGTCCCATTTTCATCAATGACTCAACATTTATTCCACTTCTCTATGCCAAACATGCATCTAGGTTTATTATGAATAAAACCCCAACTTTTGTGAAATTGCACAAAAGCCCCAAACTTTCACAAAATTACCAAACCAACCCCAACATCTCAAAATACTAAAATTTAAAGACAAAGTCCATAGAGAGGAGTAGGGTATCCCTACCTCAAAGTTTGAGCCAAAAAGGAGATGAAGACTCGAAAATCAACGTGCTCCAAATCCACACCTTTTCAGATTAAATCAAAGCTCTCAACGCCCTCTATCTTTTTAACAAAGACCCTAGGCTAGATTCACACCCTAGGGAGATCAAATCTTAGAGAGAGTGTAAGTTTAGAGAGAGAGGGTCCCGGATCTAGGGTTTGATCAAAAAGAAAGTGAAAAAGTGATGTTCAAAAATGCTACTGTCCGCTGATATAAAACACGCTCGCTCGAGCGAAGACTTTGTCGCTCGAGCGACCAGACACAGAAAACTCTCGCTCGAGCCAAGAAGTTCTCGCTCGAGCCAACAACTCAAAAGTGCGCTCGAGCGAAAGAATGCTCGCTCGAGCCAACAACTCGAACCCTCAGGTCTGCAACCAGAAGCTCGCTCGAGCGACAAACCTCTCGCTCGAGCGAAGAACAAACCAGACCGCTCGAGCGAAGAAAGCTCGCTCGAGCCAAGAAATACAACTCTCAGGTCCAGAACCAGACGTAATCGCTCGCTCGAGCGAAGCCACTCTAGCTCGACCCACCAGACACGAACTCAATTCTTGCTCGAGCGACCAACTCCTCGCTCGAGCGAAGGTCCAAAAATCTAGGCAGCAACACTAGGCTCCCAAACACAACCAACCTGTAACAAACCTGCCCAACACATCCTATAACTCAAATAAGAAGTAAAAATGATGCAAACAAGATAATAAACAACTACTAACATCCACGGACACAAGTCCGGATCACTGTACAACAAGGGTAAACCCGGGATCGCTATATTTAATTTTATGCAACTTTCATTTTTATTTTTATTCAACTTCCATTTTTATTCAATTTTATTTTCTATTAAAGTTCCTTTTTTATTTAATTTCCAAATAGATCGTTAAGGTATAGTGGTTTCTTTAATGAACTTTCATTTTTAATTTTGTGCAACTTCCATTTTTATTTTTATTCAACTTCCATTTTTATTCAAGTTATTTTTCTATTCAACTTCCTTTTTTATTTAATTTGCAAATAGATCGTTAAGGTGTAGTGGTTTCCTGAATGAACTTCCAATTTTAATTTTCTACAACTTCCATTTTTATTTTTATTCAACTTCCTATTTTATTCAATTTACTTTTCTATTGACCTTCTTTTTTATTTAATTTCCAAATAGATCGTTAAGGTATAGTGGTTTCTTGAATGAACTTGTATTTTTAATTTTATGCAACTTCCATTTTTATTTTTATTCGACTTCCATTTTTATTCAAGTTATTTTTCTATTCGACTTCCTTTTTTATTTAATTTCCAAATAGATCGTTAAGGTATAGTGGTTTCTTGAATGAACTTCCATTTTTAATTTTCTGCAACTTCCATTTTTATTTTTATTTAACTTCCTTTTTAAAACAAGTTTCTTTTCTACTCAACTTCCTTTTTTATTTAATTTCCAAATAGATCGTTAAGGTATAGTGGTTTCTGGATTGAACTTCCATTTTTAATATTATGCAACTTTCATTTTTATTTTTATTCAACTTCCATTTTTATTCAATTTACTTTTTTGTTAAACTTCCTTTTTTATTTAATTTCCAAAAAAACAGTTCAGGTATAGTGTTTTTTTGAATGAACTTCCATTTTTAATTTTATGCAACAACCATTTTTATTTTTATTCGACTTCCATTTTTATTCAAGTCATTTTCTATTCAACTTCCTTTTTTATTTAATTCCCAAATAGATCGTTAAGGTATACTAGTTTCTTGAATGAACTTCCATTTTTAATTTTCTGCAACTTCCATTTTTATTTTTATTTAACTTCCTTTTTTATTTAATTTCCAAATAGATCGTTACGGTATACAGGTTTCTGGATTGAACTTCCATTTTTAATTTTTTGCAACTTCCATTTTTATTTTTATTCAACTTCCATTTTTATTCAATTTACTTTTCTATTAAGCATCCTTTTCTATTTAATTTCCAAATAGATAATTCAAGTATAGTGGTTTCTTGAATGAACTTCCATTTTTAATTTTATGCAACTTCCATTTTTATTTTTATTCGACTTCCATTTTTATTCAAGTCATTTTTCTATTCAAGTTCCTTTTTTATTTAATTTCCAAATAGATCGTTAAGGTATAGTGTTTTATTGAATGAACTTCCATTTTTATTTTTATTTAACTTCCTTTTTCATTCAAGTTTCATTTCTACTCAACTTCCTTTTTTATTTAATTTCCAAATAGATCGTTAAGGTATAGTGGTTTCTTGAATGAACTTCCATTTTTAATTTTATGTAACTTCCATTTTTATTTTATTCGACTTCCATTTTTATTCAAGTCATTTTTCTATTCAACTTCCTTTTTTATTTAATTTCCAAATAAATCGTTAAGGTATAGTGGTTTATTGAATGAACTTCCATTTTTAATTTTTTGCAATTTTCATTTTTATTTTTCTTTAACTTCCTTTTTCATTCAAGTTTCTTTTCTACTCAACTTCCTTTTTTATTAAATTTCCAAATAGATCGTTATGGTACAGTGGTTTCTTGAATGAACTTTCATTTTTAATTTTCTGCAACTTCCATTTTTATTTTTCTTCGACTTCCATTTTTATTCAAGTTATTTTTCTATTCGACTTCCATTTTTATTTAATTTCCAAATAGATCGTTAAGATATAGTGGTTTCTTGAATGAACTTCCAATTTTAATTTTCTGCAACTTTCAATTTTATTTCTATTCAACTTCTTTTTTTATTCAAGTTTATTTTCTATTCAACTTCTTTTTTTATTTAATTTCCAAATAGATCGTTAAGGTATACTGGTTTCTGGATTGAACATCCATTTTTAATTTTATGCAACTTTCACTTTTCTTTTTATTAAACTTCATTTTTTATTTAATTTCCAAATAGATCGTTAAGGTATAGTTGTTTGTTTAATGAACTTCCATTTTTAATTTTATGGAACTTCAAATTTTAATTTTCTGCAACTTCTTTTTTTATTCAAGCTTCTTTTCCATTCAACTTCCTTTTTAATTTAATTTCCAAATAGATCGTTAAGGTATAGTGGTTTCTGGATTGAACTTCCATTTTTAATTTTATGAAACTTTCATTTTTATTTCTATTCAACTTCCATTTTTATTCAATTTACTTTTCTATTAAACATCCTTTTTTATTTAATTTCCAAATAGATCGCTAAGGTATAGTGGTTTCTAGAATGAACTTCCAATTTTAATTTTCTGCAACTTCCATTTTTATTTCTATTCAACTTCATTTTTTATTCAAGCTTCTTTTCTATTCAACTTCCTTTTTTATTTAATTTCCAAATAGATCGTTAAGGTATACTGGTTTCTAGATTGAACTTTCATTTTTAATTTTATGCAACTTTCACTTTTCTTTTTATTCAACTTCCATTTTTATTCAATTTACTTTTCTGTTAAAATTCCTTTTTTATTTAATTTCCAAATAGATCGTTAAGGTACAGTGGTTTTTTAATGAACTTCCATTTTATATTTTATGGAACTTCCATTTTTATTTTTATTCGACTTTCATTTTTATTCAATTTACTTTTCTATTAAAATTTGTTGTTTATTTAATTTCCAAATAGATCGTTAAGGTATACTGGTTTCTGAATTGAACTTCCATTTTTAATTTTATGCAACTTTCACTTTTCTTTTTCTTCAACTTCCATTTTTATTCAATTTACTTTTCTGTTAAAATTCCTTTTTTATTGAATTTCCAAATAGATCGGTAAGGTACAGTGGTTTCTTTAATGAACTTCCATTTTCAATTTTATGGAACTTCCATTTTTATTTTTATTCAGCTTCCATTTTTATTCAATTATTTTTCTATTCAACATCCTTTTTTATTTAATTTCGAAATAGATGGTTAAGGTATAGTGGTTTCTTGAATGAACTTCCATTTTTAATTTTCTGCAACTTTCATTTTTTGTTTTATTTAACTTGCTATTTTATTCAAGTTTCTTTTCTACTCAACTTCCTTTTTTATTTAATTTCCAAATCAATCGTCAAGGTATAGTGGTTTCTGGATTGAACTTCCATTTTTTTTTTATTCAACTTCCATTTTTATTCAATCTACTTTTCTATTAAACTTCCTTTTTTATTTAATTTCCAAATATATCGTTATGGTATACTGGTTTCTTGATGAACTTCTAATTTTAATTTTCTGCAACTTCCATTTTTATTTCTATTCAACTTCATTTTTTATTCAAGCTTCTTTTCTATTCAACTTCCTTTTTTATTTAATTTCCAAATAGATCGTTAAGGTATAATGGTTTCTGGATTGAACTTAGATTTTTAATTTTATGCAACTTTCATTTTTATTTTTATTCAACTTCCATTTTTATTCAATTTTCTTTTCTATTAAAGTTCCTTTTTTATTTAATTTCCAAATAGATCGTTAAGGTATAGTGGTTTCTTTAATGAACTTCCATTTTTAATTTTGTGTAACTTCCATTTTTATTCAAGTTATTTTCCTATTCAACTTCCATTTTTATTTAATTTCCAAATAGATCGTTAAGGTATAGTGGTTTCTTGAATGAACTTCCATTTTTAATTTTCTGCAACTTCCATTTTTAATTTTATTTAACTTCCTTTTTTATTCAAGTTTCTTTTCTAGTCGACTTCCTTTTTTATTTAATTTCCAAATCGATCGTCAAGGTATAGTGGTTTCTAGATTGAACTTTCATTTTTTTTTATTCAACTTCCATTTTTATTCAATTTACTTTTCTATTAAACTTCCTTTTTTATTTAATTTCCAATTATATCGTTAAGGTATAGTGGTTTCTTGAATGAACTTCCAATTTTAATTATCTGCAACTTCCATTTTTAGTTCTATTCAAGCTTCTTTTCTATTCAACTTCCTTTTTTATTTAATTTCCAAATAGATCGTTAAGGTATAATGGTTTCTGGATTGAGCTTAGATTTTTAATTTTATGCAACTTTCATTTTTATTTTTATTCATCTTCCATTTTTATTGAATTTTCTTTTCTATTAAACTTGCTTTTTTATTTAATTTCGAAATAGATCGTTAAGGTATAGTAGTTTCTTTAATGAACTTCCTTTTTTAATTTTTTACAACTTCCATTTTTATTTTTATTCGACTTTCATTTTTATTCAAGTTATTTTCCTATTCAACTTCCATTTTTATTTAATTTCCAAATAGATCGTTAAGGTATAGTGGTTTCCTGAATGAACTTCCATTTTTAATTTTCTGCAACTTCCAATTTTATTTTTATTCAGCTTCCATTTTTATTCAAGTTATTTTTCTATTCAACTTCCTTTTTTATTTAATTTCCAAATAGATGGTTAAGGTATAGTGGTTTCTGGATTGAACTTCCATTTTTAATATTATGCAACTTTCACTTTTCTTTTTATTCAACTTCCATTTTTATTCAATTTACTTTTCTATTAGACTTTCTTTTTTATTTAATTTCCACATAGATCGTTAAGGTATAGTGGTTTATTTAATGAACTTCCATTTTTAATTTTATGCAACTTCCATTTATATTTTTATTCAACTTCCATTTTTTATCAAGTTATTTTTCTATTCAACTTCCTTTTTTATTTAAGTTCCTAATAGATCATTAAGGTATAGTGGTTTCTTCAATGAACTTCCATTTTTAATTTTCTGCAACTTCCATTTTTATTTTTATTTGACTTCCTTTTTTATACAAGTTTCTTTTCTACTCAACTTCCTTTTTTATTTGATTTCCAAATAGATCGTTAAGGTATAGTGGTTTCTTGAATGAACTTCAATTTTTAATTTTCTGCAACTTCCATTTTTATTAATTTTCAACTTCCATTTTTATTCAAGTTATTTTTCTATTCAACTTCCTTTTTTATTTAAGTTCCTAATAGATCGTTAAGGTATAGTGATTTCTTGAATTAACTTCTATTTTTAATTTTCTGCAACTTCCATTTTTATTTTTATTTAACTTTGTTTTTCAATCAAGTTTCCTTTCTACTCAACTTCCTTTTTTATTTAATTTCCAAATAGATCGTTAAGATATAGTGGTTTCTGGATTGAACTTCCATTTTTAATTTTATGCTTGTTTCATTTTTATTTTTATTCAATTTCCATTTTTATTCAATTTACTTTTCTATGAAACTTCCGTTTTTATTTAATTTCAAAATAGATCGTTAAGGTATAGTGGTTTCTTGAATGAACTTCCATTTTTAATTTTCTGCAACTTCCATTTTTTTTTTATTCAACTTCCCTTTTTATTCAAGTTATTTTTCTATTCAACTTCCTTTTTTTATTTAATTTCCAAATAGGTCGTTAAGGCATAGTGGTTTCTTGATTGGACTTCCATTTTTATTCAAGTTATTTTTCTGTTCGACTTCCTTTTTTATTTAATTTCCAAATAGATCGTCAAGGTATAGTGGTTTCTTGACTGAACTTCCACTTTTAATTTTCTGCAACTTCCATTTTTATTTTTATTTAACTTCCTTTTTCAACGAAGTTTCTTTTCTACTCAACTTCATTTTTTATTTAATTTCCAAATAGATCGTTATGGTATAGTGGTTTCTGGATTGAACTTCCATTTTTAATTTTAT
The DNA here is from genome assembly GCF_055761805.1 of Camellia sinensis. NCBI lineage: Eukaryota > Viridiplantae > Streptophyta > Magnoliopsida > Ericales > Theaceae > Camellia > Camellia sinensis. Next base: position 5,107,691 of record NC_138962.1, on the reverse strand, counting down.
GCAACTTTCATTTTTATTTTTATTCAACTTCCATTTTTATTCAATTTACTCCTGTATTAAACTTCCTTTTTTATTTAATTTCCAAATAGGCAGTTCAAGTATAGTGGCTTCTTGAATGAACTTCCATTTTTAATTTTATGCAACTTCCATTTTTATTTTTATTCGACTTCAATTTTTATTCAAGTCATTTTTCTATTCAACTTCTTTTTTTATTTAATTTCCAAATTGATCGTTAAGGTATAGTAGTTTATTGAATGAACTTTCATTTTTAATTTTTTGCAACTTTCATTTTTATTTTTATTTAACTTCCTTTTTCATTCAAGTTTCTTTTCTACTCAACTTCCTTTTTTATTCAATTTCCAAATAGATCGTTAAGGTGCAGTGGTTTCTTGAATGAACTTCCATTTTTAATTTTCTGCAACTTCCATTTTTATTTTTATTCGACTTCCATTTTTATTTAATTTCCAAATAGATCGTTAAGGTATAGTGGTTTCTTGAATGAACTTCCAATTTTAATTTTCTGCAACTTCCATTTTTATTTCTATGCAACTTCTTTTTTTATTCAAGTTTATTTTCTATTCAACTTCTTTTTTTATTTAATTTCCAAATAGATCGTTAAGGTATACTGGTTTCTGGATTGAACATCCATTTTTAATTTTATGCAACTTTCACTTTTCTTTTTATTCAACTTCCATTTTTAGTCAATTTACTTTTCTATTAAACTTCCTTTTTTATTTAATTTCCAAATCGATCGTTAAGGTATAGTGGTTTGTTTAATGAACTTCCATTTTTAATTTTATGGAACTTCAAATTTTAATTTTCTGCAACTTCTTTTTTTATTCAAGCTTCTTTTCCATTCAACTTCCTTTTTTATGTAATTTCCAAATAGATCGTTAAGGTATAGTGGTTTCTGAATTGAAGTTCCATTTTTAATTTTATGAAACTTTCATTTCTATTTTTATTCAAATTCCATTTTTATTCAATTTACTTTTCTATTAAACTTCCTTTTCTGTTTAATTTCCAAATAGATCGTTAAGGTATATTGGTTTTTGATTGAACTTCCATTTTTAATTTTCGGCAACTTCCATTTTTATTTTTATTCGACTTCCATTTTTATTCAATTTACTTTTCTATTCAACTTCCTTTTTTATTTAATTTCCAAATAGATCGTTAAGGTATAGTGGTTTCTGGATTGAACTTCCATTTTTAATTTTATGCAACTTTCATTTTTATTTTTATTCAACTTTCATTTTTATTCATTTTACTCCTGTATTAATGTCACGACCCCAAACCGCCCCTAGTAGTTTGGTGCCGTGATGGCCAGTAATCCGTAATTACCGAAGGCCAACCTTTCGAAACTTAACACAATCAGAGTACGAATATAGGGGGCTCACAAATGCGGAAGCGATAAATCAATTACAAGCGGTCCATAAGAGCTGTGCGTAGATTAAAGCAGTGCCAAACATTCCAATTAACTTCACAATTTAAATACAACAAGGTACAAAAATACATGTTACATCTTGATCAAAAGGCTTCTCGAGCCGACATATACAAAATACAGCTAATACAAGTCAAGAAGCATGATTTTCAAGAATTCGCCGACATGCAAAACAGGGCATCGCCGACGTAAAGACAAGGTAAGGCCGACAGATACACGAATCCAAAACAAGTATCCCAACGAACTAGGCGTCGCCGCCGTCCTGCTCATCACCTACATATATATAGAGGGGTGAGTACAAAACTCAGTGAATGGTACTAAAAATAAAGGTTTTACATGAATAAAGCCGAGGTCCTTCAAAACGAAACACACCAAAACTTTAGCAAGGCAAGTGATGAACCGTATTCATCGTCAAATATCGTAACATCGGCGAGACAAGGGATGAACCGTATTCATCATCAAATATCGTAACATCGGCGAGACAAGGGATGAACCGTATTCATCATCAAATATCATAACATCGGCGAGACAAGGGATGAACCGTATTCATCATCAAATATCATAACATCGGCGAGACAAGGGATGAACCGTATTCATCATCAAATATCATAACATCGGCGAGACAAGGGATGAACCGTATTCATCATCAAATATCATAACATCGGCGAGACAAGGGATGAACCGTATTCATCATCAAATATCGTAACATCGGCGAGACAAGGGATGAACCGTATTCATCATCAAATATCATAACATCGGCGAGACAAGGGATGAACCGTATTCATCATCAAATATCGTAACATCGGCGAGACAAGGGATGAACCGTATTCATCATCAAATATCATAACATCGGCGAGACAAGGGATGAACCGTATTCATCATCAAATAACAAAAGCTGTACGATCCGTAATCGTTTGGTCAAAAGTATTGCGAAAGTTTAGAGTCCTCCAATACAAGGGACTTGTGCACTTGGTACCGCGAAAGTTTAGAGTCCTCCAGTACAAGGGACTTGTGTTACTTAGGCCCGTAGCCCGATTTAACAAGGACCGTATCCTTTACACATAGTACTGCGAAAGTTTAGAGTCCTCCAGCACAAGGGACTTGTGTTACTTAGGCCCGTAGCCCGATTTAACAAGGACCGTATCCTTTCCAAAGATGGCATCAAAACAAGCAGTATACTTGACTCATCAAACAAGAGCTATTTATTCATGCTATCAAATACTTTTGTCAAAACAAGCAAGCAAGATTTATCAAAACGAGTATAACATAGCTTTATCAATAATACCACTCACCTAGTTCTTCAGGTGTAGACTCAAAGCAAATATCAAGGACCTACAATCACATGGCAAGTCACATTCTCAAAGCAAGCTCCAAATACATGCAAATGATCTCGGCATTCTTGCCAGATCCAAGTCAAAGACAAAGCAAAACAAGCTGGGAGTTTAATCACTGCTCCCGCTCATAAAACACACCGGGTACTGACCAGGATTAAGCCGAGGTCCCGTTAAACAAAGTTCAGGAAAAATCTGAGTTTTCATGCCAAGAGTTCAAAATATATGGACCTAAGCACCCATTCAAGAAGGTCATGCAAGAACAAACACAAAACATGATTTTCGTTCCAAACTCTTCGATCAAAATGGGACTTTGTTCAAGAACACATGAAAAACCATTTTCTCTTTCTAAAACCAACTTCAAAACGATGCATGACATGCAAAACAGATCCGATCATGCAATGCAGCTAGATATTCAGCAAGAACAACCAAAGGAGATCAAGATTCTAACCTCAAAACTCGGATCTAACGGTTTAAGCCTCAAAGATCAAGCTTGGAAGACAACTCTCACTCAAGAACTCTTCTTCCTCCTTTCTAGAGCTTCTCTCTCTAAAACAAAGATTGAGACAAGAAAATGATTTGTTTCAAGGTCTGTCGGCTGCCTTAACAAACAGCTCGGACACGTGGCATTACCGGGTTGGTTCAGCTCCAAAAGGTGATTGATGGACAAGACAAGTCTCTGACAAAGCTTATGCAGTAAGCTCGGGTAAGACACATCGGCAACAAGATGACATCGGCTCAAAACAAGGATCCAACAACGGGATGGAAAAACATCGGCTAGGGAGGACGACGCTTGACTAAGCTGTGCCACACCTTGGCCGGGGTGCGCCACATCTCGGCCTAGGCCATACCTGCCTGCGGACAAGGTTCAAGTGCGGAAAATCTCGGCAAAGAATGCCCGAAGTGAAGATGGGGTTGAACAAGATCTCAAGATGGTTCTAAGTACAAAGGGTCAAAGGCGGACTAAGCTCAGGATGATCTCGGCTACACACACATACTAAGCAAGGAACAAAATCATGCAAGCAACTTAAACAAATCAAGCCAAGATAAAACCTTTAAATTAACATAAGCGGCAAGACCATGCAAGAATGTACACAAATATGGCAAGAGTAAGGTGATGGTTGTCACATCCTACCCCCCTTAAAGAAGTTTGGTCCCCAAACTTAGATTACCTTGTTCCCAGAACAACTCCGGATAACGGACTCTCATGTCCTCTTCCTTTTCCCACGTGGCTGCTGTGCCGTAATGCTCCTTCCATTCGACCTTTACCATCGGTATCGATCTGTTCCTCAATTGCTTCACTTGTCGGTCAATAATTCTCATTGGCCTTTCTTCGTAGCCCAGATTCTCATTAACTGCGATTTCGGAATGATCAATTACATGCAGTGGATCTCGGATGTACTTTCTCAACATCGAAACATGAAACACATTGTGGACTTGGCTCAAATCTGGCGGCAAAGCAAGTCTGTAGGCAACGGGGTTAATTCTCTCAAGAATTTCAAATGGTCCAATATACCGAGGTGCTAATTTACCTTTCTTCCCAAATCTGGAAACTCCTTTCATTGGTGAGACTTTCAGGAATACGTGATTCCCAACTTCAAACTCTATCTTATTCCTTCTCTGGTCGGCGTAGCTCTTTTGTCGGCTCTGGGCAGTCTTAATCCTCTGTTGGATAAGTTTAATCTTTTCTGTTGTCACTTGAATCAATTCGGGACCAAGCAGAGCTCTGTCTCCGACTTCGGTCCAACATATCGGCGACTTACATTTTCTCCCATACAAGGCCTCATATGGCGCCATGCCAATGCTAGCTTGGTAACTGTTATTGTAAGCGAATTCCACTAAGGGCAAATGTGTTCCCCAACTTTCTTGGAAATCCAATACACAAAGTCTCAGCATATCTTCGAGTGTCTGAATTGTCCTCTCTGTCTGCCCATCTGTCTGGGGATGAAAGGCTGTACTAAACCTCAGCTCGGCTCCGAAAGCTCTCTGAAGACTCTGCCAAAATCTAGAAACAAATTTAGGATCTCGGTCTGAAACAATTGATATCGGCACTCCATGAAGTCTGATAATCTCGTTCACATATAGCAAGGCAAGTTGATTGGCGTTGAAGGTAGTCTTAACGGGTAGAAAGTGTGCTGACTTAGTTAACCTATCCACAACAACCCAAATTGAATCCATACTCTTTGGTGTTCTCGGCAACCCAATCACAAAATCCATGGAGATGTGCTCCCATTTCCACTCAGGAATCGGCAAAGGTTGAAGAAGTCCTGCTGGTCTTTGATGTTCTGCCTTCACTTGCTGACAATGTAAACACTGGGACACAAATTCGGCTATTTCTCTCTTCATATTTGGCCACCAGAAGGTCTGTTTCATATCTTGATACATCTTGGTGTTCCCTGGATGGACAGCAAACTTGGAACCATGAGCTTCCTGCAAAATCTTTTTCTTCAGCCCTGGGATGTCGGCCACACATAACCTTCCTTCAAACTTGAGTACTTGGTTTTCGATGGTATACCCTGGTCTCGGCTTCGTGTCCATCTCCTCGGCAATTTTCTTGAGGAAGTTATCCTCCATCTGTCTTGTCTTTACTTCATTAACAATAGTCGGCTCTGCTGATAACACGGTTAAACACGCCAAATTTCCATCTGACTTCCTGCTCAAAGCGTCGGCTACACTGTTAGCTTTTCCGGGGTGATATTGAATCTGCATATCATAGTCTTTCAACAACTCAAGCCACCGTCTCTGCCTCAAATTCAATTCCTTCTGAGTGAATAGATATTTTAAGCTCTTATGATCTGTGAAAACCTGACAAGTAGCTCCATACAAATAGTGACGCCAAATCTTTAAAGCAAATACTACGGCTGCTAATTCTAAGTCATGGGTAGGATAGTTTTTCTCATGAGGTTTCAACTGGCGAGATGCATAAGCTATAACTTTACCCTTCTGCATTAATACACAACCCAAACCCTTATGCGATGCATCACTATAGACATGAAACTCTTCGTTACCTGTTGGGAGTACGAGCACTGGCGCTGTAACTAACCTCGTCTTCAGTTCCTGGAAGGCTGACTCCCGATCTTTAGTCCATTCATACAGTGTTCCCTTCTGAGTCAGTTGAGTCAATGGAATTGCAATCCTGGAGAAATCTTTCACAAACTTTCTGTAATAACCTGCCAAACCCAGAAAACTACGAATCTCGGACACATTAGTCGGTCTCGGCCAATTCACTACGGCTTCGATTTTGCTAGGATCAACTGAGATACCCTCTTCACTAATCACATGACCTAAGAATGAGATAGTAGGAAGCCAAAACTCACACTTGTTAAACTTAGCATACAATCTCCGTTCTCTCAAAATCTGCAAGGCAAGTCTCAAGTGATTTTCGTGTTCGGTCTTACTCTTGGAATAGATCAAGATATCGTCAATGAAGACAACTACAAACTCATCTAAATACGGCTTGAAGACTCTGTTCATCAAATCCATAAATGCAGCAGGGGCATTAGTCACTCCAAATGGCATCACTAAAAACTCGTAGTGGCCATATCTTGTTCGAAAGGCAGTCTTCTCGACATCTTCGGCTTTAACCTTAAGCTGATGGTAACCAGACCTAAGGTCGATCTTAGAAAAGACTCGTGCTCCTTGTAATTGGTCAAGCAGATCATCAATTCTAGGTAACGGGTACTTGTTCTTAATGGTGACCTTATTAAGTTCTCTATAGTCGATACACAGACGGAGTGTGCCATCCTTCTTTTTAACAAATAGAACAGGTGCTCCCCATGGTGAAGTGCTCGGCCTGATAAATCCCTTATCTAACAACTCTTGCAATTGCAGTTTCAATTCTCTAAGTTCAGCGGGGGCCATTCTATAAGGTGGTTTGGAGATCGGCTGCGTTCCCGATATAATATCGACCGTAAACTCTATTTCTCTATCGGTCAAGTGGCCAGGCAATTCATCCGGAAAGACGTCGGGGAAATCACTAACAATCGGGATGTCGGCTAAGTTAACATTTCCATTCTGATCACTCAGTATACTACACAAGTAACCTCGACACCCTTTCTGAATCAACTTACAGGCCTTAATGGACGAAATCAAGTATGGTGGGGGCACTACCCCTTTACCCTGGAAAGTAACCTCGGTTAGGTTTGGGGGTCTCAAGGTGACACCTTTCGAAACACAATTAATAGATGCATTGTTTGCAACTAACCAGTCCATTCCCAGTATAATATCAAAATGAGCTAGGTCTAGAGGCATCAAATCTACTAGCAATTCAACATTCTCAATCACAACAACACATGCTCTGTAAATGGATGCAACAAACATAGATCTCCCAGATGGAGTAGATACAGACAACACATAATCAAGGGGCTCTAGTTCTCTATTAATTTTCTCAGCAAACTTAGTAGATATAAACGAATGAGTAGAACCCGAATCAATTAACACATAAGCATCTTGGGAGCAAATTAGTAAAATACCTGACACCACTGCCTCAGCCTTCATCGGCTCTATACCCCCAGAAAATCTCGGTGGTCTCATTTTCTTGAACTCTCTGATCAAAGCTATCGTGCCATCCCCATATAAGGCGGGTTGCTGGGGAACTTGCGGCACTAGCGGAGGTGGAGGTGGAGCTACATTTCGGCCGTTGGTCTGCTCGGCCTGAGTCGACGTAGTACTAGCGAACTGCTGCCTGGTTTGCCTCAACTCGCGGGCCAAACCTTCAACCAATCTTTCCAGTCTGTCCATTCTATCTTCGGGTTGATCTCGGCCAAGCGGTGGTCTTCCTCTCCTCATAATGCTATGAGCGTGCAAAGTATGACTTTTAAACAAATAAGCAAATAACCACATAGGCAAGCAACAAATGAGCATATCAAGACAATGCACATTCCACTCAAACAACGATTACCAGGATACAACCCTAACATCTTTCTAAGGGAAAACCTATGCTCTTCAGGACTCAAAGTGTGTGAATAACGTATACCGAGGAACTTGTGCTTTGATACCACTCTGTCACGACCCCAAACCGCCCCTAGTAGTTTGGTGCCGTGATGGCCAGTAATCCGTAATTACCGAAGGCCAACCTTTCGAAACTTAACACAATCAGAGTACGAATATAGGGGGCTCACAAATGCGGAAGCGATAAATCAATTACAAGCGGTCCATAAGAGCTGTGCGTAGATTAAAGCAGTGCCAAACATTCCAATTAACTTCACAATTTAAATACAACAAGGTACAAAAATACATGTTACATCTTGATCAAAAGGCTTCTCGAGCCGACATATACAAAATACAGCTAATACAAGTCAAGAAGCATGATTTTCAAGAATTCGCCGACATGCAAAACAGGGCATCGCCGACGTAAAGACAAGGTAAGGCCGACAGATACACGAATCCAAAACAAGTATCCCAACGAACTAGGCGTCGCCGCCGTCCTGCTCATCACCTACATATATATAGAGGGGTGAGTACAAAACTCAGTGAATGGTACTAAAAATAAAGGTTTTACATGAATAAAGCCGAGGTCCTTCAAAACGAAACACACCAAAACTTTAGCAAGGCAAGTGATGAACCGTATTCATCGTCAAATATCGTAACATCGGCGAGACAAGGGATGAACCGTATTCATCATCAAATATCGTAACATCGGCGAGACAAGGGATGAACCGTATTCATCATCAAATATCATAACATCGGCGAGACAAGGGATGAACCGTATTCATCATCAAATATCATAACATCGGCGAGACAAGGGATGAACCGTATTCATCATCAAATATCATAACATCGGCGAGACAAGGGATGAACCGTATTCATCATCAAATATCATAACATCGGCGAGACAAGGGATGAACCGTATTCATCATCAAATATCGTAACATCGGCGAGACAAGGGATGAACCGTATTCATCATCAAATATCATAACATCGGCGAGACAAGGGATGAACCGTATTCATCATCAAATATCGTAACATCGGCGAGACAAGGGATGAACCGTATTCATCATCAAATATCATAACATCGGCGAGACAAGGGATGAACCGTATTCATCATCAAATAACAAAAGCTGTACGATCCGTAATCGTTTGGTCAAAAGTATTGCGAAAGTTTAGAGTCCTCCAATACAAGGGACTTGTGCACTTGGTACCGCGAAAGTTTAGAGTCCTCCAGTACAAGGGACTTGTGTTACTTAGGCCCGTAGCCCGATTTAACAAGGACCGTATCCTTTACACATAGTACTGCGAAAGTTTAGAGTCCTCCAGCACAAGGGACTTGTGTTACTTAGGCCCGTAGCCCGATTTAACAAGGACCGTATCCTTTCCAAAGATGGCATCAAAACAAGCAGTATACTTGACTCATCAAACAAGAGCTATTTATTCATGCTATCAAATACTTTTGTCAAAACAAGCAAGCAAGATTTATCAAAACGAGTATAACATAGCTTTATCAATAATACCACTCACCTAGTTCTTCAGGTGTAGACTCAAAGCAAATATCAAGGACCTACAATCACATGGCAAGTCACATTCTCAAAGCAAGCTCCAAATACATGCAAATGATCTCGGCATTCTTGCCAGATCCAAGTCAAAGACAAAGCAAAACAAGCTGGGAGTTTAATCACTGCTCCCGCTCATAAAACACACCGGGTACTGACCAGGATTAAGCCGAGGTCCCGTTAAACAAAGTTCAGGAAAAATCTGAGTTTTCATGCCAAGAGTTCAAAATATATGGACCTAAGCACCCATTCAAGAAGGTCATGCAAGAACAAACACAAAACATGATTTTCGTTCCAAACTCTTCGATCAAAATGGGACTTTGTTCAAGAACACATGAAAAACCATTTTCTCTTTCTAAAACCAACTTCAAAACGATGCATGACATGCAAAACAGATCCGATCATGCAATGCAGCTAGATATTCAGCAAGAACAACCAAAGGAGATCAAGATTCTAACCTCAAAACTCGGATCTAACGGTTTAAGCCTCAAAGATCAAGCTTGGAAGACAACTCTCACTCAAGAACTCTTCTTCCTCCTTTCTAGAGCTTCTCTCTCTAAAACAAAGATTGAGACAAGAAAATGATTTGTTTCAAGGTCTGTCGGCTGCCTTAACAAACAGCTCGGACACGTGGCATTACCGGGTTGGTTCAGCTCCAAAAGGTGATTGATGGACAAGACAAGTCTCTGACAAAGCTTATGCAGTAAGCTCGGGTAAGACACATCGGCAACAAGATGACATCGGCTCAAAACAAGGATCCAACAACGGGATGGAAAAACATCGGCTAGGGAGGACGACGCTTGACTAAGCTGTGCCACACCTTGGCCGGGGTGCGCCACATCTCGGCCTAGGCCATACCTGCCTGCGGACAAGGTTCAAGTGCGGAAAATCTCGGCAAAGAATGCCCGAAGTGAAGATGGGGTTGAACAAGATCTCAAGATGGTTCTAAGTACAAAGGGTCAAAGGCGGACTAAGCTCAAGATGATCTCGGCTACACACACATACTAAGCAAGGAACAAAATCATGCAAGCAACTTAAACAAATCAAGCCAAGATAAAACCTTTAAATTAACATAAGCGGCAAGACCATGCAAGAATGTACACAAATATGGCAAGAGTAAGGTGATGGTTGTCACAATTAAACTTCCTTTTTTATTTAATTTCCAAATAGACAGTTCAAGTATAGTGGTTTCTTGAATGAACTTCCATTTTTAATTTTATACAACTTCCATTTTTATTTTTATTCGACTTCCATTTTTATTCAAGTCATTTTTCTATTCAACTTATTTTTTTATTTAATTTCCAAATAGATCGTTAAGGCATAGTGGTTTATTGAATGAACTTTCATTTTTAATTTTTTGCAACTTTCATTTTTATTTTTATTTAACTTCCTTTTTCATTCAAGTTTCTTTTCTACTCAACTTCCTTTTTTATTCAATTTCCAAATAGATCGTTAAGGTGCAGTAGTTTCTTGAATGAACTTCCATTTTTAATTTTCTGCAACTTCCATTTTTATTTTTATTCGACTTCCATTTTTATTCAAGTTATTTTTCTATTCGACTTCCATTTTTATTTAATTTCCAAATAGATCGTTAAGGTATAGTGGTTTCTTGAATGAACTTCCAATTTTAATTTTTTGCAACTTCCATTTTTATTTCTATGCAACTTCTTTTTTTATTCAAGTTTCTTTTCTGTTCAACTTCTTTTTTTATTTAATTTCCAAATAGATCGTTAAGGTATACTGGTTTCTGGATTGAACATCCATTTTTAATTTTATGCAACTTTCACTTTTCTTTTTATTCAACTTCCATTTTTAGTCAATTTACTTTTCTATTAAACTTCCTTTTTTATTTAATTTCCAAATCGATCGTTAAGGTATAGTGGTTTATTTAATGAACTTCAATTTTTAATTTTATGGAACTTCAAATTTTAATGTTCTGCAACTTCTTTTTTTATTCAAGCTTCTTTTCCATTCAACTTCCTTTTTTATTTAATTTCCAAATAGATCGTTAAGGTATAGTGGTTTCTGAATTGAACTTCCATTTTTAATTTTATGAAACTTTCATTTTTATTTTTATTCAAATTCCATTTTTATTCAATTTACTTTTCTATTAAACTTCCTTTTCTGTTTAATTTCCAAATAGATCGTTAAGGTATATTGGTTTATGAATGAACTTCCATTTTTAATTTTCGGCAACTTCCATTTTTATTTTTATTCAACTTCCATTTTTATTCAATTTACTTTTCTATTCAACTTCCTTTTTTATTTAATTTCCAAATAGATCGTTAAGGTATAGTGGTTTATGGATCTGGCTCATACTTCCGAAGCATACTCACATGAAACACGTCATGAACTCCGGACAACTGCGGCGGTAAAGCTAACCGATAAGCAACCTCGCCAACCCTCTCAAGGATCTCAAAAGGACCAATAAATCGAGGGGATAACTTCCCACTCTTCCCAAACCTCATCAAGCCTCGCCTAGGTGATATCTTCAGAAAGACATGATCACCCACCTCAAACGCCAAATGCCTCCTCCTACGGTCAGCATAAGATTTCTGACGACTCTGGGCTATAACAAGCCTCCTACGGATAAGCTCAACTTTCTCCATCGTCTCCCTAACCAATTCCGGACCCAACAAAGGTGCATCACCCACCTCGGCCCAACAAACTGGAGACCTACACGGTCGGCCATACAAGGCCTCAAACGGTGCCATACCAATGCTAGACTGAAAACTGTTGTTGTAGGCAAACTCTACCAAGGGTAAGTGCCTCTCCCACGTCCCACTGAAGTCCAGGACACAACCCCGAAGCATATCCTCAAGGATCTGAATAGTACGCTCGGACTGCCCGTTAGTCTGCGGATGGTAAGCCGTACTAAAAGTCAATTTAGTGCCCAAGGCACTCTGCAAGCTCTGCCACAACCTAGCAGTAAAACGAGGATCTCTATCTGAGACGATCGTCACTGGGACCCCGTGCAATCTCACTATGTCCCGAATATACAAGTCGGCAAGATGACCTACCGAATCTCTCACGCGCATAGGAATGAAGTGCGCTGACTTAGTCAACCGGTCTACAACCACCCAAATAGCATCACTACCCCGCTGAGTCCTTGGAAGACCCACGACGAAGTCCATAGTGACATGCTCCCACTTCCACTCGGCAATAGGCAGGGGTTGCAACAAACACGCTGGCCTCTGATGCTCGGCCTTCACTTGCTGGCAAGTAAGGCACTTCGATACGAAAACAGCCACATCTCTCTTCATACCCCGCCACCAAAACTGGCGACCCAAATCCCGATACATCTTAGTGCCTCCCGGATGCACCGCAAGGCGTGAATGGTGAAACTCTCGGAGTACTTCCTCTCGGCAAGACTCCGGCACAAACAAACGGTCTCGGTATCTCACACTCAGGTCGGGATACACCGTCAAACCCTTCTCAACCTCCCCACTGGAGATCCTCTCTCGGAAGGACTATACCTCAAGGTCACTTCTCTGTGCCTCTAACACTCTAGTCACAAGTGTAGGCTGCGCGACAACGGAAAACAAGGCCGCAGCCTTAACAGATTCGCCCACTAGCAAATCAAACTCGCCAAGTGCTCCCAACATCTCCCATTCTCAGATGGCAATACAAGCTACATCACTAATAGATTTCCTACTAAGGGCATCGGCCACAACATTGGCCTTTCCCGGGTGATAGTGTAACTCAAAGTCGTAGTCCTCAATGAACTCCATCCATCTCCTCTGCCTCAGATTCAAGTCTCTCTGTGTAAACAGATACTTCAGACTCTTGTGGTCCGAGAACACCTCAAACCTCTCACCATAAAGGTAGTGCCTCCAGATTTTTAAGGCAAAGATCACTGCTGCTAACTCTAGGTCGTGAGTAGGGTAATTCTTATCGTGAATTTTCAACTGACGTGAGCCATAAGCTACCACGCTCCCCTCTTGCATCAACACACAACCCAAACCCTCTCGTGAGGCGTCACAATAAACCGCATAACCCAACCCTCTCTCCGGAATAATCAAAACCGGAGCGGTGGTCAATCTAACTTTCAACTCTTGGAACGACTTTTCACAAGTCTCACTCCATACAAACTTGACCCCTTTCCGCGTCAATCTAGTCAACGGCGAAGCTAGCCTGGAAAAATCCTTCACAAACCGACGGTAATACCCAGCTAATCCCAGAAAACTGCGGATCTCAAACACACTCTTAGGCTGTGCCCAATCCTGCACTGCCTCAGTCTTGGATGTATCAACAGACACCCCTTTCCCGGATACCACATGGCCTAAGAACTTAACTTCTTCTAGCCAGAACTCACACTTCCCAAACTTGGCATACAGCCTATGGGCTCTAAGTAACTCAAGCACCACTCTCAAGTGTGCCTCGTGATCCTCCTCTGAAGGCGAATAGACAAGAATGTCGTCCACGAAAATGACTACAAATCGATCCAAGAATTCTCGGAAGATCCGGTTCATCAAGTCCATAAAGACTGCCGGTGCATTGGTAAGCCCGAATGGCATCACCAGAAACTCGTAATGGCCATACCGCGTACGGAATGCCGTCTTAGGAACATCCTCCTCCCTGACCCTCAACTGGTGGTAACCCGATCTCAAGTCTATCTTAGAGAAACAACGGGAACCCTTCAACTGGTCAAACAGGTCATCTATACGGGACATAGGGTACTTATTCTTGACCGTAGCCCGATTCAACTTCCGGTAGTCTATACACAATCTCAAGGCACCATCTTTCTTCTTAGCAAAGAGGGCCGGTGCTCCCCACGGTGAAACACTAGGGCGAACAAAACCCTTATCTAGCAATTCCTGGAGTCGAATCTTCAACTCACTTAACTCGGCTGGGGTAAAACGATAAGGTGCCATAGAAATCAGCGTTGTGCCGGGCACTAAATCAATAGAGAACTCTATCTCTCGGTGAGGTGGCAAACTAACGAGATCCTCGGGAAAAACATCTGAATACTCACAAACCACCCTCGGCAATACAACATGGGTCTCATCACACTCACCACTCTCAAAGCTAGCAAGTAGACCACTAAGCTCACTTCGCCCTCGCGAATCATACCCCAGTGGCAAAACACTACCAACCCGGTCCCCCAAGAAATGGAACCACTCCCCGCTCAAGGTACATAACGTGACCCTCTGGCGGTAGCAATCGATAACAGCCCGGTATGACGATAGCCAGTCCATACCCAAAATAACATCAAAGCCCTTCATGGGCATGACCACAAATGGAAAAGGAAGCCTATAGTCGGCAACCTCTATATCACAACCTCTAGCACCCTGTTTTAGGATCTACTCACCACCAAGAGGTGACACTACACAAATAGGAGATGCTAACTGTGCTAACTCCAATTCCAAAACAGATGCAAATGCAGCAGATATAAATGAATGAGATGCACCCGTGTCAATCAACACGCTAGCAACCGAGTTGCAAAACAGAAAAGTATCTCTCACTACCGATGGAGCCGGTACTAAATCCTGCGCGGTAACAGCATACACGTGCCCTGTAGGCCCCTGATCTACCTGCTCACCTCTAGGAGCATACGACTACTGCACTGACTGGGACGTCGAAGCCCCCGGATTGGCCCTCGAGGCCTGCGCAGACTGAGCTGGCTGAAATCCCTTCGTCTGTCTAGAACCAGACGCTCCTGAAGTGGCACACAACTGTGGGCAAAACCTCTTCAGGTGCCTAGGCTGTCCACACTGATAACAAGACAAGGGCTGCCCCCTGCCCAAACTCTGACTCTGCAGTCTAGCTGAAGAAGAAGCAGCTCTCTGACCCCCACCCTTCTGCGGGCAAACTGAAACCTTGTGACCCAGCTGGCCACACTTGTAACAAGCAAACTCCCCCTGATTGCCTCTCCCCGAGCCTGCACTCGGCACTGGGAAGGTCGATCTAGAAACTGCACCCTGAGGCTGCTGAGGGTTATAACCCCTCTGTCTCCTGCCATCACCCTGACCATCCTGGCTCCTCTTGGAGCCTCTCTGCCCCTCATCCTCCTCCTGCATCAAGAGCTCCATATGGGCTACAACATCCACTAAATGTCTATATTCACGGATGAAAGACCCACCAACCCTCAACTTGAGGCCCCGCCTCAACTTCCGCTCAAACTCATAGCAACGGCGTTCTTCAGACGCCACCAACTCAGGTGCAAACCTGGACAAACTAGTGAAAGTGGCCTCAAACTCTGCCACAGACATGCCCTGCTGATTAAGCCGGCTAAACTGATCCCTCAACTTCTCCCTAGCCACTGCAGATAAAAACCTCTCCTGGAAAGCATTTACAAACGCCTCCCATGTACCACCAACACGAGCCTTCTCGTACTTCCACCATTGACCCGCATCTCCCTTCAATTGGAAGGATGCCAAGGTCACTTTCAGTGCCCCGTCCTCGATGCCAAGCATCTCGAACGTCTTACTCATCTGTTCTAACCACTCGTCAGCCTTCAGTGCTTCCTTTGGATCCCCAACAAACTCATCCGGGTTAGACTGGAAGAACTCCCTCTTCAAGAAAGAAGGCCCTGCCTCAGCTGCCTGATTTCCTGCTTTGAGAATACCCAAAGCCCCTGCTATCTCTTGTGCCAAGGCACTCATAGCCTGTTGACCCGCTGGCTCGGCCACGTTGGCCTGGCCAACTCCCTCCTGCACTGCCGGAATATCATCCGGTAAGGGTACTTCCTGCCTCGCAGGCCTACCACGCCTAGCACCTCTTCCTCGTCCTGACATCCTAATAAAGGTAATACAGAACGTTAGCACATTCACAAATGTGCCAAAACTAAACACTCACGTCCTAGTGCACGGACAACAGTAATTCACTCCACGTAAGCACATAAACACATAAGCACTTACGAATTTCATTTTCGGATAATGATAGTCCCGAGGCGTTACTAGAGTTCCGGTTAAAAACAGCATTGATCAAGTGCCTTTCCAACAAGACTCCTAGAAACCCAAGGATCCAATCAACATCCTAGAAACTACATCCCATACCCATATAGTCACATAAGCATGTTATCAATTAAGCACATAGCATATGACACTACATCTAAGTCTCTATCAAGCGAGACAAACCCATTGTGATCCTAATCACTTCCCACGTACCCAAAGTATTCGAACCCGGTACGCTCTGATACCAAGTTGTAACGCCCTCAAAATAATAACATTAATCCATCAATATAGACATGCATTGATATATAAAAGTTCCACATTCTTCTATTCATCAGAGTTTCATTCGAAAAGTATTACATGTTAACAACAAAAGCAAATGCCCTACGGGCTTACAGCTTTCCAAGTTAACACTTGGTTACAACAAAAGAGTGCTAACTCATTTACACATTAAGCCCTTGGCTTGAATATACATGTAATACATCATAGAAATAAAACGACAAAAGTTCGCCTGCCTCTAGCCTCCCAAGCTACGTCCTTGGAGGTGGCATGCTACCTGTACCTGAAAATGATATTCCCATATAGGGTGAGCCACAGCCCAGCAGAGATATACTAAACCAACTATGAACAATGACTAAAAGATTAGCAATTGATAGATGGCCAACACCGATACATCCACATATATCTCATCACAGTTTCATAACATACAAGTCTATGTTACTTTTCATTCTCCACCTTTATTTAGTAGATAAGCATATTAGCTATATCAACATATCAATAGATAAACATATCACGCATCAACAGATAAGCATATAAGCTATATCCACATATCAATAGATAAACATATCACGCATCAACAGATAAGCATATGAGCTATATCCACACTTCACTAGACAAGCATATGAGCTGTATCTACACTTCTCAAAGATAAGCCTATGAGCTGTATCTTCACTTCTCTAGACAAGCATATGAGCTGTATCTACGGAGTTCATCCCCCATCTCCTCCCAACACTATCCGGTTTAGAGGTACATCCTCCATCTTTCCCTAAACCGCGGAGTACATCCCCCATCTCCTCCTCTATACACAATGCATATAAACACAAAGGTTCTATACACAATCAATCAATACATAAAATTAATGTATTCAATCCACCGTCATACTCTATGACACATTCAATCGATTAGTTTTAGTTTTCCTAATCATCATGCATTGTCTACAACAATCACGACTATCCTCCACTGATAGCCCAAAGCAGTTATTTCTAAACAGAAAATAAATGCACAAATGGATATTAAATCAACATTTTAATTCGGTGAGTGATAAATAATCCAACTACACTCTTTAACCCCTTTCCTTTCCAATTCCCACATTCTCAATTCAATTCCTCATTCCCAACAATTAATTATACAAATTAATCAATCAATGTAATTAGGGCATTTTCCATAATTAACATTACAACCCTTAGGTTCCATTTTCATTAATGTTTTAACATTAATTTCACTTTTTCCATGCCGAACATGCATCTAGGCTTTATATAGCTAAAACCCCAACTTTTGTAAATTTACACAAAAGCCCCAAACTTTCACGAAATTACCAAACCAACCCCAACATCTCAAAATACTAAAATTTAAAGACAAAACTCATAGAGAGGAGTAGGATATCCCTACCTCAAAGTTTGAGCTCCAAAGGAGATGAAAACCAAAACCAAAATGCTTCAAATTCCGAAATTTTCAGATTAAAATGTAGCCTTCGACGATCAACACAACTTTCGTAAAGACCAAAAGTGAGCAAACAACTCCTACTAGATCAAATCTAAGAGAGAAGGGCCGGTTTTAGAGTGAGAAGCTCTGAAAATGGCTTTTTGGAAAAGCAAGAGAGAGAAAAGATCTTGAAAAAGTGATCCAAAAGTCGGATCTCGGGTTTATATAAAAGTCGCCCCGCTCGAGCGTCAAACTCCCCGCTCGAGCGGCACTCACAGACTCCCGCTCGAGCAGCCAATCCCCCGCTCGAGCTCCGGATACACACTCCTAGAACTTTTACAGAACTAGGTCTCCCGCTCGAGCTTCCAACTCCCCGCTCGAGCGACACTCACACAATCCCGCTCGAGCGGCCAATCCCACGCTCGAGCGTCGAACACTGCACAGGAAATACTGGATGGGTGCAATTCCCGCTCGAGCGCCAAAACCCCCGCTCGAGCGGACAGGTCAAAATCTGGGCAACTAGTTTTGGTTTCTAATCTCAACCAACCTGTAACAAACCTGCCCAACACATCCTATTACTCAAATACAAAGTAAGAAAGGATGTACACCAGGTAATAATCAACTACTATCATCCATGGACACATGTCCGGATCACTGTACAACAAGGGTAAACCCGGGATCGTTATAGTTAAGGTATAGTGGTTTCTTGAATGAACTTCCATTTTTAATTTTCCGCAACTTCCATTTTTAATTTTATTTAACTTCCTTTTTCATTCAAGTTTCTTTTCTACTCAACTTCCTTTTTTATTTAATTTCCAAATAGATCGCTAAGGTATGGTGGTTTCTGGATTAAACTTCCATTTTTAATTTTATGCAACTTTCATTTTTATTTTTATTCAACTTCCATTTTTATTAAATTTACTTTTCTATTAAACTTCCTTTTTCATTTAATTTCCAAATAGATCGTTAAGGTATAGTGGTTTTTTGAATTAACCACCATTTTTAATTTTCTGCAACTTTCAGTTTTATTTTTATTCGACTTCCATTTTTATTCAAGTTATTTTTCTATCCAACTGCATTTTTTATTTAATTTCCAAGTAGATCGTTAAGGAATAGTGGTTTCTTGAATGAACTTCCAGTTTTAATTTTTTGCAACTACCATTTTTATTTGTATTCAACTTCTTTTTTTATTCAAGTTTCTTTTCTATTCAACTTCATTTTTTATTTAATTTCCAAACAGATCGTTAAGGTATACTGGTTTCTGGATTGAACTTCCATTTTTAATTTTATGCAACTTTCACTTTTCTTTTTATTCAACTGCCATTTTTATTCAATTTACTTTTCTATTAAACTTCCTTTTTTTATTTAATTTCCAAATAGATCGTTAAGGTATAGTTATTTCTTTAATGAACTTCCATTTTTAATTTTATGGAACTTCCATTTTTATTTTTATTCAGCTTCCTTTTTTATTCAAGTTATTTTTCTATTCAACTTCCTTTTTTATTTAATTTCAAAATAGATCGTTAAGGTATAGTGGTTTTTTGAATGAACTTCCATTTTTAATTTTCTTCAACTTCCATTTTTATTTTTATTTAACTTCCTTTTTTGTTCAAGTTTCTTTTCTACTCAACTTCCTTTTTTATTTAATTTCCAAATAGATCGTTAAGGTATACAGGTTTCTAGATTGAACTTCCATTTTCAATTTTATGCAACTTCCATTTTTATTTTTATTCAACTTCCATTTTTATTACATTTACTTTTCTATTTAACTTCCTTTTTTATTTAATTTCCAAATAGATACTTAAGGTATAGTGGTTTCTTGAACGAATTTCAAATTTTAATTTTCTGCAACTTCCGTTTTTATTATTATTCAACTTCTATTTTTATTCAAGTTATTTTTCTATTCAACTTCCTTTTTTATTTAATTTCCTAATAGATCGTTAAGGTATAGTGGTTTCTTGAATGAACTTCCATTTTTAATATTCTACAACTTCCATTTTTATTTTTATTTAACTACCTTTTTCATTCAAGTTTCTTTTCTACTCAACGTCCTTTTTTATTTAATTTCAAAATGGATGGTTAAGGTATAGTGGTTTCTTGAATGAACATCCATTTTTAATTTTCTGCAACTTCCATTTTTATTTTTATTTAACTTCCTTTTTTATTCAAGTTTCTTTTCTACTCAACTTCCTTTTTAATTTAATTTCCAAATAGATCGTCAAGGTATAGTGGTTTCTAGATTGAACTTCCATTTTTATTTTTATTCAACTTCTATTTTTATTCAATTTACTTTTCTATTAAACTTCCTTTTTTATTTAATTTCCAAATATATCGTTAATGTATAGTGGTTTCTTGAATGAACTTCCAATTTTAATTTTCTGCAACTTCTTTTTTTATTCAAGCTTCTTTTCTATTCAACTTTCTTTTTTTATTTAATTTCCTAATAGATCGTTGAGGTATAGTGGTTTCTGGATTGAAATTCCATTTTTAATTTTATGCAACTTTCATTTTTATTTTTATTCAACTTCCATTTTTATTCAATTTACTTTTCTATTAAACTTCCTTTTGTATTTAATTTCAAAATAGATCGTTAAGGTATATTGGTTTTTGAATGAACTTCCATTTTTAATTTTCTGCAACTTCCATTTTTATTTTTATTCGACTTCCATTTTTATTCAATTTCCTTTTTTACTCAACTTCCTTTTTTATTTAATTTCCAAATAGATCGTTAAGGTATAGTGGTTTCTTGAATGAACTTCCATTTCTAATTTTCTCCAACTTCAATTTTTATTTTTAGTTAACTTCCTTTTTGGTTCAGCTTTCTTTTCTACTCAACTTCCTTTTTTATTTAATTTCCAAATAGATCGTTAAGGTATACTGGTCTCTAGATTGAACTTCCATTTTTAATTTTCTGCAACTTCTATTTTTATTTCTATTCAACTTCCATTTTTATTCAATTTACTTTTCTATTAAACGTCCTTTTTTATTTACTTTCCAAATAGATCGCTAAGGCATAGTGGTTTCTTGAATGAACTTCCATTTTTAATTTTTTGCAATTTTCATTTTTATTTTTATTTGACTTCCATTTTTATTAAATTTACTTTTCTATTAAAATTCCTTTTTTATTTAATTTCCTAATAGATCGTTAAGGTATACTGGTTTCTGGATTGAACTTTCATTTTTAATTTTATGCAACTTTCACTTTTCTTTTTATTCAACTTCCATTTTTATTCAATTTTATTTTCTATTAAAATTCATTTTTCATTTAATTTCCAAATAGATCGTTAAGGTATAGTGGTTTCTTTAATGAACTTCCACTTTAAATTTTATGGAACTTCCATTTTTATTTTTATTCTGCTTCCATTTTTATTCAAGTTATTTTTCTATTCAACTTCCTTTTTTATTTAATTTCCAAATAGATCGTTAAGGTATAGTGATTTTTTGAATGAACTTCAATTTTTAATTTTCTGCAACTTTCAGTTTTATTTTTATTCGACTTCCATTTTTATTCAAGTTATTTTTCTATTCAACTGCATTTTTTATTTAATTTCCAAATAGATCGTTAAGGTATAGTGATTTCTTGAATGAACTTCCAGTTTTAATTTTCTGCAACTTCCATTTTTATTTGTATTCAACTTCTTTTTTTATTCAAGTTTCTTTTCTATTCAACTTCCTTTTTTATTTAATTTCCAAATAGATCGTTAAGGTATACTGGTTTCTGGATTGAACTTCCATTTTTAATTTTAGGCAACTTCCATTTTTATTTTTATTCAACTTCTTTTCTTATTCAAGTTTCTTTTCTATTCAACTTCCTTTTTTATTTAATTTCCAAATTGATCGTTAAGGTATGCTGGTTTCTGGATTGAACTTTCATTTTTAATTTTATGCAACTTCCATTTTTATTTTTATTCAACTTCCATTTTTATTCCATTTACTTTTCTATTTAACTTCCTTTTTTATTTAATTTCGAAATAGATCCTTAAGGTGTAGTGGTTTCTTGAATGAATTTCAAATTTAAATTTTCTGCAACTTCCGGTTTTATTATTATTCAACTTCCATTTTTATTCAAGTTATTTTTCTATTCAACTTCCTTTTTTATTTAATTTCCTAATAGATCGTTAAGGTATAGTGGTTTCTTGAATGAACTTCCATTTTTGATTTTCTACAACTTCCATTTTTTTTTTATTTAACTTCCTTTTTCATTCAAGTTTCTTTTCTACTCAACGTCCTTTTTTATTTAATTTCCAAATAGATTGTTAAGTTATAGTGGTTTCTTGA
Source organism: Camellia sinensis (assembly GCF_055761805.1). Classification (NCBI taxonomy): domain Eukaryota; kingdom Viridiplantae; phylum Streptophyta; class Magnoliopsida; order Ericales; family Theaceae; genus Camellia; species Camellia sinensis. Next base: position 5,085,562 of record NC_138962.1, on the reverse strand, counting down.
ATGAACTTCCATTTTTAATTTTCTGGAACTTCTATTTTTATTTTTATTTCACTTCCTTTTTTATTCAAGTTTTTTTTCTACTCAACTTCCTTTTTAATTTAATTTCCAAATAGATCGTCAAGGTATAGTGGTTTCTGGATTGAACTTCCATTTTTATTTTTATTCAACTTACATTTTTATTCAATTTACTTTTCTATTAAACTTCCTTTTTTATTTAATTTCCAAATAGATCGTTAAGGTATAGTGGTTTCTTCAATGAACTTCCATTTTTAATTTTATGGAACTTCCATTTTTATTCAAGTTATTTTTCTATTCAACTTTCTTTTTTATTTAATTTCCAAATAGATCGTTAAGGTATAGTGGTTTCCTGAATTAACGTCCATTTTTAATTTTCTGCAACTTCCATTTTTATTTTTACTTAACTTCCTTTTTTATTCAATTTACTTTTCTGCACAACTTCCTTTTTTATTTAATTTCCAAATAGATCGTCATGGTATATTGGTTTCTGGATTGAACTTCCATTTTTATTTTTATTCAACTTCCATTTTTATTCATTTTACTTTTCTATTAAACTTCCTTTTTTATTTAATTTCCAAAAATATCGTTAAGGTATAGTGGTTTCTTGAATGAACTTCCAATTTTAATTTTCTGCAAGTTCCATTTTTATTTTTGTTCAACTTCATTTTTTATTCAAGCTTCTTTTCTATTCAACTTGCTTTTTTATTTAATTTCCAAATAGATCGTTAAGGTATAATGGTTTCTGGATTGAACGTACAATTTTAATTTTATGCAACTTTCATTTTTATTTTTACTCAACTTCCATTTTTATTCAATTTTTTTATCTATTAAAGTTCCTTTTTTATTTAATTTCCAAATAGATCGTTAAGGTATAGTGCTTTCTTTAATGAACTTCCATTTTTAATTTGATGCAACTTCCATTTTTATTTTTATTCAACTTTCATTTTTAGTCAATTTACTTTCCTGTTAAACTTCCTTTTTTTGTTTAATTTCCAAATATATCGTTAAGGTATAGTGGTTTCCCGAATGAACTTCCAATTTTAATTTTCGGCAAATTCCATTTTTATTTCTATTCAACTTGTTTTTTTATTCAAGCTTCTTTTCTATTCAACTTCCCTTTTTATTTTATTTCCAAATAGATCGTTAAGGTAGAGTGGTTTGTTTAATGAACTTCTATTTTTAATTTGATGCAACTTCAATTTTTATTTTCATTCAACTTCCTTTTTTATTTAACTTCCTGATAGATCGTTAAGGTATAGTGGTTTCTTGAATGAACTTCCATTTTTAATTTTCTGCAACTTCCATTTTTATTTTTATTCAACTTCCATTTTTATTCAATTTACTTTTCTATTAAAATTCCTTTTTTATTTAATTTCAAATAGATCGTTAAGGTATAGTGGTATCTTGAATGAACTTCCATTTTTAATTTTATGCAACTTTCATTTTTATTTTTATTCGACTTCCATTTTTATTCAAGTCATTTTTATATTCAACTTCCTTTTTTATTTAATTTCCAAATAGGTCGTTACGGTATTGTGGTTTCTTGAATGAACTTCCATTTTCAATTTTCTGCAACTTCCATTTTAATTTTTATTTAACTTCCTTTTTCAATCAAGTTTCTTTTCTACTCAACTTCCTTTTTTATTTAATTTCCAAATAGATCGTTAAGGTATACTGGTTTCTGGATTAAACTTCCATTTTTAATTTTCTGCAACTTCCATTTTTATTTTTATTTGACTTCCATTTTTATTCAATTTACTTTTCTATTAAACTTCCTTTTTTATTTAATTCCCAAATAGATATTTCAGGTATAGTGGTTTCTTGAATGAACTTCCATTTTTAATTTTATGCAACTTCCATTTTCATTTTTATTCGACGTCCATTTTATTCAAGTTATATTTCTATTCAACTTCCTTTTTTATTTAATTTTCGAATAGATCGTTAAGGTATAGTGGTTTCTTGAATGAACTTCCATTTTTAATTTTATTTAACTTCCTTTTTCATTCAAGTTTATTTTCTACTCAACTTCCTTTTTTATTTAACTTCCCAAAAGATCGTTAAGATATAGTGGTTGTAACACCCTCAAAATAATAACATTAAACCCATCAGATAAGACATGCATTTACATATAAACTAACCACATTTCTTTATTTCATTGAGTTTCATTACATAAGTATTACATGTTAACATCAAAACAAAATGCCCTACGGGCTTACAGCTTTCCAAGTTAACACTTGGTTACAACAAAAGAGTACTAACTCGTTTACACATTAAGCCCTTGGCTTGAAGTTACATGTAATACATCAAAAGTAAAACAACTACGCTATGTCCGCCTCTAGCCTCCCAAGCTATGTCCTTGGAGGTGGCATGCTTCCTGTACCTGAAAATGATATTCCCATATAGGGTGAGCCACAGCCCAGTAGAAATACACTAAACCAACCATGGACAATGACTAAAACATTAGCAATTGATAGTTGGTCAACACTGATACAATCACATAAATTACGTATTTATGTCAACGACTTACAAGTCCCAATTACTTTTCATTTTCCCTTTTTCAACAGATAAGCATGCTAGCTCTATCATCATTTCCACAGATATGTATAAAAACTATATCTCACATTCAGATAAGCATAAAAGCTATATCCACATTCTCAACAGATATGTATATCAACAATATCCACAGATAAGCATACAAGCTGTATCCACACTTCACAAAGATAAGCATATGAGCTCTATCTTCACTTCTCTAGACAAGCATATGAGCTCTGTCTACGGAGTTCATCCCCTATCTCCTCCCAATACCTATCCGGTTTAGAGGTACATCCCCTATCTTCCCCTAAACCGCGGAGTACATCCCCTATCTCCTCCTCTACACATAACGTATATAAACACATTGGTTCTATATACAATCACACAATACACACAATTAATGTATTCTATCAACCGTCAAGTTCCATGACACATTCCATTGATTAGTTTCCGTTTACCTAATCATCATGCATTGTCTACAACAATCTCGACTATCCTCCACCGATAGCCCAAAGCAGTTATTTCTAAAACAGAAAATAAATGCACAAATGGATATTCAATCAACATTTCATTTCCTCATTTCTCACCAATTAATTATCCCAATTAATTAAACAATGTAATTAGGCCATTTTCCATAATTACTATTTCAACCCTTAGGTTCCATTTTCATCAATGATTCAACAATCATTCCATTTTTCTATGCCAAACATGCATCTAGGTTTATTATGAATAAAACCCCAACTTTTGTAAAATTACACAAAAGCCCCAAACTTTCACAAAATTACCAAACCAAGCCCAACATCTCAAAATACCAAAATTTAAAGACAAAACCCATAGAGAGGAGTAGGATATCCCTACCTTGAAGTTTAAGCCAAAAAGGAGATGAAGACTCCAAGATCAACTTGCTCCAAATCCAAACTTTTTCAGATTAAATCGAAGTTCTCAACGCCCTCTATCTTTTTAACAAAGGCCCTAGGCTAGATTCACACCTTAGGGAGATCAAATCTTAGAGAGAGTGCAAGTTTAGAGAGAGAGGGTGTCGGATTTAGGGTTTAATCAAAGAAAAGGACTGAAAAAGTGATGTTTTAGACGCTGCTGTCCGCTGATATAAAACACGCTCGCTCGAGCGAAGGATTGGTCGCTCGAGCGACCAGACACAGAAAACTCTCGCTCGAGCCAAGAAGTTCTCGATCGAGCGAAGAAAAACCCAGATCGCTCGAGCCACGAAAATCTCGCTCGAGCCAGGAAATGCAACTCTCAGGTCCAGAACCAGACGCAACACCACTCTCGCTCGAGCGACAAACTCCTCGCTCGAGCGAAGGACCAAAAATCTGGGCAGCAACACTAGGCTCCCAAACACAACCAACCTGTAACAAACCTGCCCAACACATCCCATAACTCACTATACAAGGTACAAAGGATGCAAACATGATAATAAACAACAACCAACATCCACGGACACATGTCCGGATCACTGTACAACAAGGGTAAACCCGAGATCGCTATAGTGGTTTCTGGATTGAACTTCCACTTTTAATTTTATGCAACTTTCATTTTTATTTTTATTCAACTTCCATTTTTATTCAATTTACTTTTCTATTAAACTTCATTTTTTATTTAATTTCCAAATAGATCGTTTAGGTATAGTGGTTTTTTGAATAAACTTCGATTTTTAATTTTCGGTAACTTTCAGTTTTATTTTTCTTCAACTTCCATTTTTATTTAAGTTATTTTTCTATTCAACTTCCTTTTTTATCTAATTTCCAAATAGATCGTTAAGGTATAGTGGTTTTTTGAATGCACTTCCAGTTTTAATTTTCTGCAACTTCCATTTTTATTTCTATTCAACTTCTTTTTTTATTTAAGTTTCTTTTCTATTCAACTTCCTTTTTTATTTAATTTCCCAATAGATCGTTAAGGTATACTAGTTTGTGGATTGAACTTCCATTTTTAATTTTAAGCAACTTTCGCTTTTCTTTTTATTCAACAGCCGTTTTTATACAATGTACTTTTCTATTAAACTTCCTTTTTTATTTAATTTCCAAATAGATCGTTAAGGTATAGTTGTTTCTTTAATGAACTTCCATTTTTAATTTTATGGAACTTCCATTTTTATTGAAGTTATTTTTCTTTTGAACTTCCTTTTTTATTTAATTTCCAAATAGATCGTTAAGGTATAGTGGTTTTTTGAATGAACATCCATTTTTAATTTTCTTCAACTTTCATTTTTATTTTTATTTAACTTCCTTTTTTATTCAAGTTTCTTTTCTACTCAACTTCCTCTTTTATTTAATTTCCAAATAGATCGTTAAGGTAACTGGTTTCTGGATTGAACTTCCATTTTTACTTTTCTATTTAACTTCCTTTTTTATTTAATTTCCAAATAGATCCTTAAGGTATAGTGGTTTCTTGAATGAATTTCAAATTTTAATTTTTTGCAACTTCCGTTTTTATTACTATTCAACTACCATTTTTATTCAAGTTATTTTTCTATTCAACTTCCTTTTTTATTTAATTTCCTAATAGATCATTAAGGTATACTGGTTTCTGGATTGAACTTCCTTTTTTATTTTTATTCAACTTCCATTTTTATTCAATTTACTTTTCTATTAAACTTCCTTTTTTATTTAATTCCCAAATAGATAGTTCAGGTGTAGTGGTTTCTTGATTGAACTTCCATTTTTAATTTTATGGAACTTCCATTTTTATTTTTATTCAGCTTCCATTTTTATTTAAGTTATTTTTCTATTCAACTTCCTTTTTTATTTAATTTCCAAATAGATCGTAAAGGTATAGTGGTTTTTTGAATAAACTTCCATTTTCAAATTTTCTTCAACTTCCATTTTTATTTTTATTTAACTTGCTTTTTTATTCAAGTTTCTTTTCTACTCAACTTCCTTTTTTATTTAATTTCCAAATAGATCGTTAAGGTATACTGGTTTCTGGATTGAACTTCCATTTTTACTTTTCTATTTAACTTCCTTTTTTATTTAATTTCCAAATAGATCCTTAAGGTATAGTGGTTTCTTGAATGAATTTCAAATTTTAGTTTTTTGCAACTTCCGTTTTTATTACTATTCAACTTCTATTTTTATTCAAGTTATTTTTCTATTCAACTTCCTTTTTTACTTAATTTCCTAATAGATCGTTAGGGTATAGTGGTTTCTTGAATGAACTTCCATTTTTTATTTTCTGCAACTTCCATTTTTATTTTTATTTAACTTCCTTTTTCATTCAAGTTTCTTTTCTACTCAACTTCCTTTTTTATTTAATTTCCAAATAGATCGATAAGATATAATGGTTTCTTGAATGAACTTCCATTTTTAATTTTCTGCAACTTCCATTTTTATTTTTATTTAACCTCGTTTTTCATTCAAGTTTTTTTTTTCTACTCAACTTTCTCTTTTATTTAATTTTCAGATAGATCGTTAAAGTATAGTGGTTTCTGGATTGAACTTCCATATTTAATTTTATGCCACATTCATTTTTATTTTTATTCAACTTCCATTTTTATTCAATTTACTTTTTCTATAAAACTTCCTTTTTTATTTAATTTCCAAATAGATCGTTAAGGTATAGTAGTTTTTGAATGAACTTCCATTTTTAATTTTCTGTAACTTCCATTTTTATTTTTATTTAACTTCCTTTTTTATTCAAGTTTCTTTTCTACTCAACTTCCTTTTTTTTTTTTAATTTCCAAATAGATCGTTAAGGTATACTAGTTTCTGGATTGAACTTCCATTTTTAATTTTCTGCAACTTCCATTTTTATTTTAACTCAACTTCCATTTTTATTCAATTTACTTTTCTATTTAACTTCCTTTTTATTTAATTTCGACATAGATCATTAAATTATAGTGGTTTCTTGAATGAACTTCAATTTTTAATTTTCTGCAACTTCCATTTTTATTTTTATTTAACTTCCTTTTTCATTCAAGTTTCTTTTCTACTCAACTTCCTTTTTTATTTACTTTCCAAATAGATCGTTAAGGTACAATGGTTTCTTGAATGAAATTGCATTTTTAATTTTCTGCAACTTCCATTTTTATTTTTATTTAACTTCCTTTTTCGTTCAAGTTTCGTTTCTACTCAACTTCCTTTTTTATTTAATTACCAAATAGATTGCTAAGGCATAGTGGTTTATGGATTGAACTTCCATTTTTAATTTTATGCAACTTTCATTTTTATTTTAATTCAACTTCCATTTTTATTCAATTTACTTTTCTATTAAACTTCCTTTTTTATTTAATTTCCAAATAGATCGTTAAGGTATAGTGGTTTCTTGAATGAACTTCCATTTTTAATTTTCTGTAACTTTCATTTTTATTTTTATTCGACTTCCATTATTATTCAAGATATTTTTCTATTTAACTTCATTTTTTATTTAATTTCCAAGTAGATCGTTAAGATATAGTGGTTTCTTCTATGAACTTCCAATTTTAATTTTCTGCAACTTCCATTTTTGTTTCTATTCAACATCCATTTTTAATCAATTTACTTTTCTATTCAAGTTCCTTTTTATTTAATTTCTAAATAGATCGTTAAGGTATAGTGGTTTCTTGAATGAACTTCCATTTTAAATTTTCTGCACCTTTCAGTTTTATTTTTATTCGACTTCTGTTTTTATTCAAATTATTTTTCTGTTCAACTTTATTTTTTATATAATTTCCAAACAGATCGTTAAGGTATAGTGGTTTCTTGAATGAACTTCCAATTTTAATTTTCTGCAACTTCCATTTTTATTTCTATTCAACTTCTTTTTTTATTCGAGTTTCTTTTCCATTCAACTTCCTTTTCTATTTAATTTCCAAATAGATCGTTAAGGTATAGTGGTTTCTTGAATGAACTTCCATTTTTAATTTTCTGCAACTTTCAGTTTTATTTTTATTCGACTTTCATTTTTATTCAAGTTATTTTTCTATTCAACTTCATTTGTTATTTAATTTCCAAATAGATCGTTAAGGCATAGTGGTTTATGGATTGAACTTCCATTTTTAATTTTATGCAACTTTCATTTTTATTTTAATTCAACTTTCATTTTTATTCAATTTACTTTTCTATTAAACTTCATTTTTTATTTAATTTCCAAATAGATCATTAAGGTATAGTGGTTTCTTGAATGAACTTCCATTTTTAATTTTCTGTAACTTTCATTTTTATTTTTATTCGACTTCCATTTTTATTCAAGATATTTTTCTATTTAACTTCATTTTTTATTTAATTTCCAAGTAGATCGTTAAGATATAGTGGTTTCTTGTATGAACTTCCAATTTTAATTTTCTGCAACTTCCATTTATGTTTCTATTCAACATCCATTTTTATTCAATTTACTTTTCTATTAAACTTCTTTTTTATTTAATTTCTAAATAGATCGTTAAGGTATAGTGGTTTCTCGAATGAACTTCCATTTTAAATTTTCTGCTCCTTTCAGTTTTATTTTTATTCGACTTCCATTTTTATTCAAGTTATTTTTCGGTTCAACTTTATTTTTTATATAATTTCCAAATAGATCGTTAAGGTATAGTGGTTTCCTGAATGAACTTCCAATTTTAATTTTCTGCAACTTCAATTTTTATTTCTATTCAACTTCTTTTTTTATTCGAGTTTCTTTTCCATTCAACTTTCTTTTCTATTTAATTTCCAAATACATCGTTAAGGTATAGTGGTTTCTTGAATGAACTTCCATTTTTAATTTTCTGCAACTTTCAGTTTTATTTTTATTCGACTTCCATTTTTATTCAAGTTATTTTTCTATTCGACTTCATTTTTTATTTAATTTCCAAATAGATCGTTAAGGTGTAGTGGTTTCTTGAATGAACTTCCAATTTTAATTTTCTGCAACTTCCATTTTTATTTCTGTTCAACTTCTTTTTTTATTCAAGTTTCTTTTCTATTCAACTTCCTTTTTTATTTAATTTCCAAATAGATCGTTAAGGTATTATGGTTTCTGGATTGAACTCCCATTTTTAATTTTCTACAACTTCCATTTTTATTTTTATTTAACTTCCTTTTTTATTCAAGTTTCTTTTCTACTCAACTTCCTTTTTTATTTAATTTCCAAATAGATCGTTAAGGTATTATGGTTTCTGGATTGAACTCCCATTTTTAATTTTCTGCAACCTCCATTTTTATTTTTACTCAACTTCCATTTTTACCAATTTACTTTTCTATTTAACTTCCTTTTTTTATTTAATTTCCAAATAGATCATTAAGTTATAGTGGTTTCTTGAATGAACTTCAATTTTTAATATTCTGCAACTTCCATTTTTATTTTTATTTAACTTCCTTTTTCATTCAAGTTTCTTTTCTACTCAACTTCCTTTTTTATTTAATTTCCAAATAGATCGTTAAGGTATAGTGGTTTTTTGAATGAACTTCCATTTTTAATTTTCTGCAACTTCCATTTTCATTTTTATTTAACTTCCTTTTTCATTCAAGTTTCTTTTCTACTCAACTTCCTTTTTTATTTAATTTCCAAATATATCGTTAAGCTACAATGGTTTATGGATTGAACTTCCATTTTTAATTTTATGAAACTTTCAATTTTATTTTTATTCAACTTCCATTTTTAATCAATTTACTTTTCTATTAAACTTCCTTTTTTATTTAATTTCCAAATAGATCGTTAAGGTATAGTGGTTTCTTGAATGAACTTCCATTTTTAATTTTCTGTAACTTTCATTTTTATTTTTATTCGACTTCCATTTTTATTCAAGTTATTTTTCTATTCAACTTCATTTTTTATTTAATTTCCAAGTAGATCGTTAATATATAGTGATTTCTTGAATGAACTTCCAATTTTAATTTTCTGCAACTTCCATTTTTGTTTCTATTCAACTTCTTTTTTTATTCAAGTTTCTTTTCTATTCAACTTCCTTTTTTATTTAATTTCCAACTAGATCGTTAAGGTATACTGCTTTCTGGATTGAACTTCCAGTTTTAATTTTATGCCACTTTCACTTTTCTTTTTATTCAACTTCCATTTTTATTAAATTTACTTTTCTATTAAACTTCCTTTTTATTTAATTTCCAAATAGATCGTTAAGGTATAGTGGTTTCTTGAATGAACTTCCATTTTTAATTACCTGCAACTTTCACTTTTATTTTTATTCGACTTCCATTTTTATTCAAGTTATTTTTCTATTCAACTTCATTTTTTATTTAATTTTCAAATAGATCGTTAAGGTATAGTGGTTTCTTGAATGAACTTCCAATTTTAATTTTCTGCAACTTTCATTTTTAGTTCTACTCAACTTCTTTTTTTATTCAAGTTTTTTTTCTATTCAACTTCCATTTTTATTTAATTTCCAAATTGATCGTTAAGGTATAGTGGTTTCTTGAATGAACTTCCATTTTTAATTTTCTTCAACATCCATTTTTATTTTTATTTAACTTCCTTTTCTATTCAAGTTTCTTTTCTCCTCAACTTCCTTTTTTATTTAATTTCAAAATAGATCGTCATGGTATAGTGGTTTCTGGATTGAACTTCCATTTTTATTTTTAATCAACTACCATTTTTTTTCAATTTGCTTTTCTATTAAACTTCCTTTTTCATTACATTTCCAAATTTCCAAATAGATCGTTATGGTACAGTGGTTTCTCGAATGAACTTCCAGTTTTAATTTTCTGCAACTTCCATTTTTATTTCTATTCAACTTCTTTTTTTATTCAATCTTCTTTTCTATTCAACTTCCGTTTTTATTTAATTCCCGAATAGATCGTTAAGGTATAATGGTTTCTGGATTGAACTTACATTTTTAATTCTATACAACTGTCATTTTTATTTTTATTCAACTTCCATTTTTATTCAATTTTCTTTTCTATTAAAGTTCCTTTTTTATATAATTTCCAAATTAATCGTTAAGGTATAGTGGTTTCTTTAATGAACTTCCATTTTTAATTTTATGCAACTTTCATTTTTACTTTTATTGAAGTTATTTTTCTATTCACCTTCCTTTTTTATTTAATTTCCTAATAGATCGTTAAGTTATACAGGTTTTTTTAATGAACTTCCATTTTTAATTTTCTGCAACTTCCATTTTTATTTTTATTCAACTTCCATTTTTATTCAATTTACTTTTCTATTAAACTTCCTTTTTTATTTAATTTCCAAATAGATCGTTATGGTATAGTGGTATCTTGAATGAACTTCCATTTTTAATTTTATGCAACTTCCATTTTTATTTTTATTCGACTTCCATTTTTATTCAAGTCATTTTTATATTCAACTTCTTTTTTATTTAATTTCCAAATAGATCGTTAAGGTATAATGGTTTGTTGAATGAACTTCCATTTTCCATTTTCTACAACTTCAATTTTTATTTTTATTTAACGTCCTTTTTCAATGAAGTTTTCTTTTCTACTCAACTTCCTTTTTTATTTAATTTCCTAATAGATCGTTAACGTATACTGGTTTCGGGATTGAAGTTCCATTTTTAATTTTCTGCAACTTCCGTTTTTATTTTTATTCAACTTCCATTTTTATTCAATTTACTTTTCAATTAAACTTCCTTTTTCATTTAATTCCCAAATAGATAGTTCAGGTATAGTGGTTTCTTGAATGAACTTCCAATTTTAATTTTCTGCAACTTCCATTTATGTTTCTATTCAACTTCCATTTTTATCCAATTTACTTTTCTATTAAACTTCTTTTTTATTTAATTTCTAAATAGATCGTTAAGGTTAGTGGTTTCTTAAATGAACTTCCATTTTAAATTTTCTGCACCTTTTAGTTTTATTTTTATTCGACTTCCATTTTTAGTCAAGTTATTTTTCTGTTCAACTGTTTTTTTTATATAATTTCCAAATAGATCGTTAAGGTATAGTGGTTTCTTGAATGAACTTCCAGTTTTAATTTTCTGCAACTTCCATTTTTATTTCTATTCAACTTCTTTTTTTATTCGAGTTTCTTTTCCATTCAACTTCCTTTTCGATTTAATTTCCAAATAGATCGTTAAGGTATAGTGGTTTCTTGAATGAACTTCCATTTTTAATTTTCGGCAACTCTCAGTTTCATTTTTATTCGACTTCCATTTTTATTCAAGTTATTTTTCTATTCGACTTCATTTTTTATTTAATTTCCAAATAGATCATTAAGGTATAGTGGTTTCTTGAATGAACTTCCAATTTTAATTTTCTGCAATTTCCATTTTTATTTCTGTTCAACTTCTTTTTTTATTCAAGCTTCTTTTCTGTTCAACTTCCTTTTTTATTTAATTTCCAAATAGATCGTTAACGTATAGTGGTTTCTTGAATGAACTTCCATTTTTAATTTTCTTCAACTTCAACTTCCATTTTTATTTTTATTTAACTTCCTTTTTTATTCAAGCTTCTTTTCTACTCAACTTCCTTTTTTATTTAATTTCCAAATAGATCGTTAAGGTATACTGGTTTCTGGATTGAACTCCCATTTTTAATTTTCTGCAACATCCAGTTTTATTTTTACTCAACTTCCATTTTTATTCAATTTACTTTTCGATTTAACTTCCTTTTTTTATTTAATTTCCAAATAGATCATTAAGTTATAGTGGTTTCTTGAATGAACTTCAATTTTTAATATTCTGCAACTTCCATTTTTATTTTTATTTAACTTCCTTTTTCATTCAAGTTTCTTTTCTACTCAACTTCCTTTTTTATTTAATTTCCAAATAGATCGTTAAGGTATAGTGGTTTCTTGAATGAACTTCCATTTTTAATTTTCTACAACTTCCATTTTCATTTTTATTTAACTTCCTTTTTCATTTAAGTTTCTTTTCTACTCAACTTCCTTTTTTATTTAATTTCCAAATAGATCGTTAAGGTATAGTGGTTTCTGGATTGAACTTCCATTTTTAATTTTATGAAACTTTCATTTTTATTTTTATTAAACTTCCATTTTTAATCAATTTACTTTTCTATTAAACTTCATTTTTCATTTAATTTCCAAATAGATCGTTAAGGTATAGTGGTTTCTTGAATGAACTTCCATTTTTAATCTTCTGTAACTTTCATTTTTATTTTTATTCGACTTCCATTTTTATTCAAGTTATTTTTCTATTTGAATTCATTTTTTATTTAATTTCCTAGTAGATCATTAAGGTATAGTGGTTTCTTGAATGAACTTCCAATTTTAATTTACTGCAACTTCCATTTTTGTTTCTATTCAACTTCTTTTTTTATTCAAGTTTCTTTTCTATTTAACTTCCTTTTTCATTTAATTTCCAAATAGATCATTAAGGTATAGTGGTTTCTTGAATGAACTTCCACTTTTCATTTTCTGCAACTTCCATTTTTATTTCTGTTCAACGTCTTTTTTTATTCAAGTTTCTTTTCTATTCGACTTCATTTTTTATTTAATTTCCAAATTGATCGTTAAGGTATAGTGGTTTCTTGAATGAACTTCCAATTTTAATTTTCTGCAACTTCCATTTTTATTTCTATTCAACTTCTTTTTTTATTCAAGTTTCTTTTCTATTCAACTTCTTTTTTTATTTAATTACCAAATAGATCTTTAAGGTATACTGGTTTCTGGATTGAACTTCCATTTTTAATTTTATGCAACTTTCACTTTTCTTTTTATTCCACATCCATTTTTATTCAATTTAGTTTTCTATTGAACTTCCTTTTTATTTAATTTCCAAATAGACCGTTAAGGTATAGTGGTTTCATGAATGAACTTCCATTTTTAGTTTTCTTCAACTTCAATTTTTATTTTTATTTAACTTCCTTATTCATTCAAGTTTCGTTTCTACTCAACTTCCTTTTTTATTTAATTTCCAAATAGATCGTTAAGGCATAGTGGTTTATGGATTGAACTTCCATTTTTTATTTTATGCAACTTTCATTTTTATTTTAATTCAACTTCCATTTTTATTCAATTTACTTTTCTATTAAACTTCCTTTTTTATTTAATTTCCAAATAGATCGTTAAGGTATAGTGGTTTCTTGAATGAACTTGCATTTTTAATTTTCTGTAACTTTCATTTTTATTTTTATTCGACTTCCATTTTTATTTAAGATATTTTTCTATTTAACTTCATTTTTTATTTAATTTCCAAGTAGATCGTTAAGATATAGTGGTTTCTTCTATGAACTTCCAATTTTAATTTTCTGCAACTTCCATTTTTGTTTCTATTCAACATCCATTTTTAATCAATTTACTTTTCTATTCAAGTTCCTTTTTATTTAATTTCTAAATAGATCGTTAAGGTATAGTGGTTTCTTGAATGAACTTCCATTTTAAATTTTCTGCACCTTTCAGTTTTATTTTTATTCGACTTCCGTTTTTATTCAAATTATTTTTCTGTTCAACTTTATTTTTTATATAATTTCCAAACAGATCGTTAAGGTATAGTGGTTTCTTGAATGAACTTCCAATTTTAATTTTCTGCAACTTCCATTTTTATTTCTATTCAACTTCTTTTTTTATTCGAGTTTCTTTTCCATTCAACTTCCATTTCTATTTAATTTCCAAATAGATCGTTAAGGTATAGTGGTTTCTTGAATGAACTTCCATTTTTAATTTTCTGCAACTTTCAGTTTTATTTTTTTTCGACTTCCATTTTTATTCAAGTTATTTTTCTATTCAACTTCATTTTTTATTTAATTTCCAAATAGATCGTTAAGGTATAGTGGTTTCTTGAATGAACTTCCATTTTTAATTTTCTGTAACTTTCATTTTTATTTTTATTCGACTTCCATTTTTATTCAAGATATTTTTCTATTTAACTTCATTTTTTATTTAATTTCCAAGTAGATCATTAATATATAGTGGTTTCTTGTATGAACTTCCAATTTTAATTTTCTGCAACTTCCAATTATGTTTCTATTCAACTTCCATTTTTATTCAATTTACTTTTCTATTAAACTTTTTTTTTATTTAATTTCTAAATAGATTGTTAAGGTATAGTGGTTTCTTGAATGAACTTCCATTTTAAATTTTCTGCACATTTCAGTTTTATTTTTATTCGACTTCCATTTTTATTCAAGTTATTTTTCTGTTCAACTTTATTTTTTATATAATTTCCAAATAGATCGTTAAGGTATAGTGGTTTCTTGAATGAACCTCCAATTTTAATTTTCTGCGACTTCCATTTTTGTTTCTATTCAACTTCTTTTTTTACTCGAGTTTCTTTTCCATTCAACTTCCTTTTCTATTTAATTTCCAAATAGATCGTTAAGGTATAGTGGTTTCTTGAATGAACTTCCATTTTTAATTTTCGGCAACTCTCAGTTTCATTTTAATTTGACTTCCATTTTTATTCAAGTTATTTTTCTATTCGACTTCATTTTTTATTTAATTTCCAAATAGATCGCTAAGGTATAGTGGTTTCTTGAATGAACTTCCAATTTTAATTTTCTGCAACTTCCATTTTTATTTCTGTTCAACTTCTTTTTTTATTCAAGTTTCTTTTCTATTCAACTTCCTTTTTTATTTAATTTCCAAATAGATCGTTAACGTATAGTGGTTTCTTGAATGAACTTCCATTTTTAATTTTCTTCAACTTCCATTTTTATTTTTATTTAACTTCCTTTTTTATTCAAGTTTCTTTTCTACTCAACTTCCTTTTTTATTTAATTTCCAAATAGATCGTTAAGATATACTGGTTTCTGGATTGAACTCCCATTTTTATTTTTATTCGACTTCCATTTTTATTCAAGTTATTTTTCTATTCAACTTCATTTTTTATTTAATTTCCAAGTAGATCGTTAAGGTATAGTGGTTTCTTGAATGAACTTTCAATTTTAATTTTCTGCAACTTCCATTTTTGTTTCTATTCAACTTCTTTTTTTATTCAAGTTTCTTTTCTATTCAACTTCCTTTTTTATTTAATTTCCAACTAGATCGTTAAGGTATACTGCTTTCTGGATTGAACTTCCAGTTTTAATTTTATGCCACTTTCACTTTTCTTTTTATTCAACTTCCATTTTTATTAAATTCACTTTTCTATTAAACTTCCTTTTTGTTTAATTTCCAAATAGATCGTTAAGGTATAGTGGTTTCTTGAATGAACTTCCATTTTTAATTATCTGCAACTTTCACTTTTATTTTTATTCGACTTCCATTTTTATTCAAGTTATTTTTCTATTCAACTTCATTTTTTATTTAATTTCCCAATAGATCGTTAAGGTATAGTGGTTTCTTGAATGAACTTCCTATTTTAATTTTTTGCAACTTTCCATTTTATTTCTGTTCAACTTCTTTTTTTATTCAAGTTTCTTTTCTATTCAACTTTATAGCGATCCCGGGTTTACCCTTGTTGTACAGTGATCCGGACATGTGTCCGTGGATGTTGGTTGTTGTTTATTATCTAGTTTGCATCCTCTTTACTTTGTATATTGAGTTATAAGATGTGTTGGGCAGGTTTGTTACAGGTTGGTTGTGTTTGGGAGCCTAGTGTTGCTGCCCAGATTTTTGGTCCTTCGCTCAAGCGAGGAGTTTGTCGCTCGAGCGAGAGTAGTGTTGCGTCTGGTTCTGGACCTGAGAGTTGCCTTTCTTGGCTCGAGCGAGCTTCCTTCGCTCGAGCGGTCTGGATTTTCTTCGCTCGATCGAGAACTTCTTGGCTCGAGCGAGAGTTTTCTGTGTCTGGTCGCTCGAGCGAGCGTGTTTTATATCAGCGGGCAGTAGCGTTTTAAACATCATTTTTTCACTTCCTTTCTTTGAGCAAAACCTAAATCCGAGACTCTTTCTCTCTAAACTTACATTCTCTCTAAGATTTGATCTCCCTAGGGTGTGAATCTAGCCTAGGGCCTTTGTTAAAAAGATAGAGGGTGTTGAGAGCTTCGATTTAATCTGAAAAAGTTTGGATTTGGAGCACGTTGATCTTCGAGTCTTCATCTCCTTTTTGGCTAAAACTTCAAGGTAGGGATATCCTACTCCTCTCTATGGGTTTTGTCTTTAAATTTTGGTATTTTGAGATGTTGGGCTTGGTTTGGTAATTTTGTGAAAGTTTGGGGCTTTTGTGTAATTTTACAAAAATTGGGATTTTATTCATAATAAACCTAGATGCATGTTTGGCATAGAAAAATGGAATGAATGTTGAATCATTGATGAAAATGGGACCTAAGGGTTGAAATGTTAATTATGGGAATTGACCTAATTACATTGTTTAATTAATTGGGATAATTAATTGAGAAGAATGAAGAAATGAAATGTTGATTGAATATCCATTTGTGCATTTATTTTCTGTTTAGAAATAACTGCTTTGGGCTATCGGTGGAGGATAGTCGTGATTGTTGTAGACAATGCATGATGATTAGGCAAACTGAAACTAATCAATGAAATGTGTCATGGAACTTGACGGTTGATGGAATACATTAATTGTATGTATTGGGTGATTGTATATAGAACCAATGTGTTTATATACGTTATGTGTAGAGGAGGAGATAGGGGATGTACTCCGCGGTTTAGGGGAAGATAGGGGATGTACCTCTAAACCGGATAGTGTTGGGAGAAGATAGGGGATGAACTCCGTAGACATAGCTTATATGCTTGTCTAGAGAAGTGAAGATAGAGCTTATATGCTTATCTGTGAATGTGGGATATTGTTGTTATACATATCTATTGAGAATGTGGATATAGCTTATATGCTTATCTGAATGTGGGATATAGTTTTTATACATATCTGTGGAAATGATGATAGAGCTAGCATGCTTATCTGTTGAAAAAGGGATAATGAAAGGTAACTTAGACTCATAAGTTGTATGACATAAATGTGTAATTTATGTGAATGTATCAGTGTTGACCATCTATCAATTGCTAATATTTTAGTCATTGTCCATGGTTGGTTTAGTGTATTTCTACTGGGCTGTGGCTCACCCTATAAGGGAATATCATTTTCAGGTGCAGGAAGCATGCCACCTCCAAGGACATAGCTGGAGGCTAGAGGCGGACATACTTTTGTCGCTTAACTTTTGATGTATTACATGTAACTTCAAGCCAAGGGCTTAATGTGTAAACGAGTTAGTACTCTTTGTTGTATCCAAGTGTTAACTTGGAAAGCTGTAAGCCCGTAGGGCATTTTGTTATGATGTTAACATGTAATACTTATGTAATGGAACTCTAATGAATAAAAGAATGTGGTTAGTTTATATGTAAATGCATGTCTTATCTGATGGGTTCATTGCTGTTATTTTGAGGGCGTTACAACTTGGTATCAGAGCGTACCGGGTTCGAATACTTTGGGTACGTGGGAAGTGATTAGTATCACAATGGGTTTGTCTCGCTTGATAGAGACTTAGATGTAGTATCATATGCTATGTGCTTAATTGATAACATGCTTATGTGATTATGTGGGTATGGGATTTAATTTCTGGGATGTTGATTGGATCCTTGAGTTTCTGGGAGTCTTGTTGGAAAAGCACTTGATCAATGCTGTTTCTAACCGGAACTCTAGTAACGTCTCGGGACTATCATTATCCGGAAATGAAATTCGTAAGTGCTTATGTGTTTATGTGCTTATGTGGAGTGAATTACAGTTGTCCATGTATTGGGACGTGAGTGTTTGGTTTCGGCACATTTATGAATGTGCTAATGTTCTGTGTTACCTTTATTAGGATGTCAGGACGAGGAAGAGGTGCTAGGCGTGGTAGACCTGCGAGGCAGGAAGTACCGTTACCGGGTGAGATTCCGGCAGTGCAGGAGGGGGTTGGTCAGGCCAACGTGGTCGAGCCAGTGGGTCAGCAGGCTATGGGTGCCTTGGCCAGAGAGATAGCAGGAGCTTTGGGTATTCTTAGAGCTGGGAATCAGGCCGCTGAGACAGGACCTTCTTTCTTGAAGAGGGAGTTCTTCCGGTCTAATCCGGATGAGTTTGTCGGGGATCCGAAGGAGCCACTGAAGGCTGATGAGTGGCTAGAGCAAATGAGTAAGACGTTCGAGATGCTTGGCATCGAGGACGGAGCACTGAAAGTGACCTTGGCATCTTTCCAACTGAAGGGAGATGCGGGTCAATGGTGGAAGTACGAGAAGGCTCGGGTTGGTGGTACTTGGGAGGCGTTTATAAATGCTTTTCAGGAGAGCTTTTTGTCTACTGTAGCTAGGGAGAAGCTGAGGGATCAGTTTAGCCGGCTTAATCAGCAGGGCTTGTCAGTGGCCGAGTTTGAGGCTACTTTTACCAGTCTGTCCAGGTTTGCACCGGAACTGGTGGCGTCTGAGGAACGCCGTTGCTATGAGTTTGAGCGGAAGTTGAGGCGGGGCCTCAAGTTGAGAGTTGGTGGGTCTTACATCCGAGAGTATAGACACCTGGTGGACGCTGCAGCTCATATGGAGCTCATGATGCAGGAGGAGGATGAGGGGCAGAGAGGCTCCAGGAGGAGCCAGGATGGTCAGGGTGATGGCAAGAGGCAGAGGGGTTTTAACCCTCAGCAGTCGCAGGGTGGTGTTGCTAGATCGACCTTCCCAGTCCCGAGTGCAGGCTCTGGGAGAGGTGGTCAGGGGGATTTCACCTGTTACAAGTGTGGCCAGCTGGGTCACAAGGTTTCTGTTTGCCCACAGAAGGGTGGGGGTCAGAGAGCTGCTTCTTCTTCAGCTAGACCGCAGAGTCAGAGTTTGGGCAGGGGACAGCCCTTGCCTTGTTATCAGTGTGGACAGCCTGGGCACCTGAAGAGGTTTTGCCCACAGTTGAGTGCCACTTCGGGAGCGTCTGGTTCTAGGCAGACGCAGGGTTTTCAGCCAGCTCATTCTGTGCAGGCCTCGAGGGCCAATCCGGGAGTTTCGTCATCCCAGTCTATGCAGCAGTCTTTTGCTCCGAGAGGTGAGCAGGTAGACCAGGGGCCTACGGGGCGCGTGTATGCTGTTATCGCGCAGGATTTAGTACCGGCTCCATCAGTAGTGAGAGGTACTTTTCTGTTTTGCAACTCGGTTGCTAGTGTGTTGATAGACACGGGTGCATCTCATTCTTTTGTATCTGCTGCATTTGCATCGG
This sequence comes from Camellia sinensis, assembly GCF_055761805.1. Classification (NCBI taxonomy): domain Eukaryota; kingdom Viridiplantae; phylum Streptophyta; class Magnoliopsida; order Ericales; family Theaceae; genus Camellia; species Camellia sinensis. The sequence goes on along the minus strand of NC_138962.1, from coordinate 5,066,112 downwards.
TTTTGGAATTGGAGTTAGCACGGTTAGCATCTCCTATTTGTGTGGTATCGCCTTTGGGTGGTGAGTTGATCCTGAAACAGGGTGTTAGAGGATGTGATATAGAGGTCGCCGATTATAGGCTTCCTTTTCCGTTTGTTGTCATGCCCATGAAGGGTTTTGATGTTATTTTAGGTATGGACTGGTTATCGTCATACCGGGCTGTTATCGATTGCTACCGCCAGAGGGTCACGTTATGTACCTTGAGCGGGGAGTGGTTCCATTTCTTGGGAGACCGGGTTGGTAGTGTTTTGCCACCGGGGTATGATTCGCGAGGGCGAAGTGAACTTAGTAGTCTACTTGCTAGCTTTGAGAGTGGTGAGAGTGGTGAGACCCAACATGTATTGCTGAGGGTGGTTTGTGAGTATTCGGATGTTTTTCCCGAAGACCTTGTTAGTTTGCCACCTCACCGAGAGATAGATTTCTCTATTGATTTAGTGCCTGGTACGGCGCCGATTTCTATGGCACCTTACCGTTTTGCTCCAGCAGAGTTGGTTGAGTTGAAAGTTCAACTCCAGGAATTGCTAGATAAGGGCTTTGTACGCCCTAGTATTTCACCGTGGGGAGCACCGGCACTCTTTGTTAAAAAGAAAGATGGTGCCTTGAGATTGTGTATTGACTATCGGAAGTTGAATCGGGCTACGGTTAAGAATAAGTATCTTATGCCCCGTATAGATGATTTGTTTGACCAGTTGAAGGGTTCCCGTTGTTTCTCTAAGATAGACTTGAGATCGGGTTACCACCAGTTGAGGGTCAGGGAAGAGGATATTCCGAAAACGGCATTCCGTACGCGGTATGGCCATTATGAGTTTCTGGTGATGCCATTTGGGCTTACCAATGCACCGGCAGTCTTTATGGACTTGATGAACCGGCTTTTCCGGGAGTTCTTAGACCGATTTGTGGTTGTTTTCGTGGACGATATCCTTATCTATTCATCTTCTGAGGAGGAGCACGAGGCACACTTGAGAGTGGTGCTTGAGTTACTTAGAGCCCATAGGCTGTATGCCAAGTTTGGGAAGTGTGAGTTCTGGCTGAGGGAAGTCAAATTCTTAGGCCACGTGGTATCCGGGGAAGGGGTGTCTGTTGATACATCCAAGGTTGAGGCAGTGCAAGATTGGGCACAGCCTAAGAGTGTGTTTGAGATCCGCAGTTTTCTGGGATTAGCTGGGTATTACCGTCGGTTTGTGAAAGATTTCTCCAGGTTAGCGTCACCGTTGACTAGACTGACTCGGAAGGGAGTCAAGTTTGTGTGGAGTGAGACTTGTGAAAAGTTGTTCCAAGAATTGAAAGTTAGATTGACCACCGCTCCGGTGTTGATTATTCCGGAGAGAGGGTTGGGTTATGCGGTTTATTGTGATGCCTCACGAGAGGGTTTGGGTTGTGTGTTGATGCAAGAGGGGAAATTGGTAGCTTATGGCTCACGTCAGTTGAAAATACACGAGAAGAATTACCCCACACACGACCTAGAGTTAGCAGCAGTGATCTTTGCCTTGAAAATCTGGAGGCACTACCTTTATGGTGAGAGGTTCGAGGTATTCTCGGATCATAAGAGTTTGAAGTATTTGTTTACACAGAGAGACTTGAATTTGAGGCAGAGGAGGTGGATGGAGTTCATCGGGGATTATGATTTTGAGTTGCATTATCATCCGGGAAAGGCCAATGTTGTGGCCGATGCCCTTAGTAGGAAATCCATTAGTGATGTAGCTTGTATAGCCATCCGGGAATGGGAGATGTTGGGAACGCTGGGCGAGTTTGATTTGCTACTGGGCGAATCTGTTGAGGCTGCGGCCTTGTTTTCTGTTGTTGCGCAGCCTACACTTGTGATTAGAGTGTTAGAGGCACAGAGAGGTGACCTTGAGGTAGAATCCCTCCGAGAGAAGATCTCCAGTGGGAAGGTTGAGAAGGGTTTGACGGTGTATCCCGACCTGAGTGTGAGATACCGAGACCGTTTGTTTGTACCGGAGTCTTGCCGTGAGGAAGTACTCCGAGAGTTTCATCATTCGCGCCTTGCGATGCATCCGGGAGGTACTAAGATGTATCAGGATTTGGGTCGCCAGTTTTGGTGGCGGGGTATGAAGAGAGATGTGGCTGTTGTCGTATCGAAGTGCCTTACTTGCCAGCAAGTGAAGGTCGAGCATCAGAGGCCAGTGGGTTTGTTGCAACCCTTGCCTATTGCCGAGTGGAATTGGGAGCATGTCACTATGGACTTCGTTGTAGGTCTTCCGAGGACTCAACGGGGTAGTGATGCTATTTGGGTGGTTGTAGACCGGTTGACTAAGTCGACGCACTTTATTCCTATGCGCGTGAAAGATTCGGTAGATCATCTTGCCGACTTGTATATTCGGGACATAGTGAGATTGCACGGGGTCCCAATAACGATCGTCTCAGATAGAGATCCTCGTTTTACTGCTAGGTTGTGGCAGAGTTTGCAGAGTGCCTTGAGCACTAAGTTGACCTTTAGTACGGCTTATCATCCTCAGACTGACAGGCAGTCCGAGCGTACTATTCAGATCCTTGAGGATATGCTTCGGGGTTTTGTCCTTGACTTCAGTGGGACGTGGGAGAGGCACTTGCCCTTGGTAGAGTTTGCCTACAACAACAGTTTTCAGTCTAGCATCGGTATGGAACCGTTTGAGGCCTTGTATGGCCGACCGTGTAGGTCTCCAGTGTGTTGGGCCGAGGTGGGTGATGCACCTTTGTTGGGTCCGAAGTTGGTTAGGGAGACGACGGAGAAAGTTGAGCTTATCCGTAGGAGGCTTGTTACAGCCCAGAGTCGACAAAAGAGTTATGCCGACCGTAGGAGGAGGCCTTTGGCATTTGAGGTAGGTGATCATGTCTTTCTGAAGATATCACCTAGGCGAGGTTTGATGAGGTTTGGGAAGAGTGGGAAGTTATCCCCTCGGTTTATTGGTCCTTTTGAGATCCTTGAGAGGATTGGTGAGGTTGCTTATCGGTTAGCCTTACCGCCACAGTTGTCTGGAGTGCATGACGTGTTTCATGTGAGTATGCTTCGGAAGTATGAGCCAGATCCATCACATGTGTTGGATTGGACCGATTTAGAGGTAGATGAGGATGCCTCGTATGAGGAGAGACCGGTTCGGGTCTTGGATAGGCGGGACCAGGTCCTGCGTGGCAAGACCATTCCTTTGGTAAAAGTCTTGTGGAAACATCACGGAGTGGAGGAAGCCACTTGGGAACGTGAGTTGGAAGTCCGAGAGAAATATCTGGACTTGTTTGTTGATATGTGATCTTGTATTTAAATTTTGCATTTTGTTGAACTTAAGAGCTTTTATATATGTCTTAAGTTGTGAAACATTGAAAATGTTTTGGTTATTGGGAGTATGTTTTGGAACTTGCCTTATATGGAAGTTGAATGTGACACTATATGTGTTGAATATATTGGTGAAATTGGAAAGATAATGCATAATGTTGATGCATGTTGAAAATACATATGTTGTTTACATATTGTGATATGTCTCTTGTTAAAGGGATGGGATGACCGGTAATGGGTCGAATTGTTGAATGTTAAATTGTAACATTGTCTAAAATGAAGGAAAACTTGTTTTTGAAAACTTGTGCTTAATTTCGGGGGCGAAATTCTTTAAGGGGGGGAGGTTATAGCGATCCCGGGTTTACCCTTGTTGTACAGTGATCCGGACATGTGTCCGTGGATGTTGGTTGTTGTTTATTATCTAGTTTGCATCCTCTTTACTTTGTATATTGAGTTATAAGATGTGTTGGGCAGGTTTGTTACAGGTTGGTTGTGTTTGGGAGCCTAGTGTTGCTGCCCAGATTTTTGGTCCTTCGCTCGAGCGAGGAGTTTGTCGCTCGAGCGAGAGTAGTGTTGCGTCTGGTTCTGGACCTGAGAGTTGCCTTTCTTGGCTCGAGCGAGCTTCCTTCGCTCGAGCGGTCTGGATTTTTCTTCGCTCGATCGAGAACTTCTTGGCTTGAGCGAGAGTTTTCTGTGTCTGGTCGCTCGAGCAACCAAGTCTTCGCTCGAGCGAGCGTGTTTTATATCAGCGGGCAGTAGCGTTTTAAACATCATTTTTTCACTTCCTTTCTTTGAGCAAAACCTAAATCCAAGACTCTCTCTCTCTAAACTTACATTCTCTCTAAGATTTGATCTCCCTAGGGTGTGAATCTAGCCTAGGGCCTTTGTTAAAAAGATAGAGGGTGTTGAGAGCTTCGATTTAATCTGAAAAAGTTTGGATTTGGAGCACGTTGATCTTCGAGTCTTCATCTCCTTTTTGGCTAAAACTTCAAGGTAGGGATATCCTACTCCTCTCTATGGGTTTTGTCTTTAAATTTTGGTATTTTGAGATGTTGGGCTTGGTTTGGTAATTTTGTGAAAGTTTGGGGCTTTTGTGTAATTTTACAAAAATTGGGATTTTATTCATAATAAACCTAGATGCATGTTTGGCATAGAAAAATGGAATGAATGTTGAATCATTGATGAAAATGGGACCTAAGGGTTGAAATGTTAATTATGGGAATTGACCTAATTACATTGTTTAATTAATTGGGATAATTAATTGAGAAGAATGAAGAAATGAAATGTTGATTGAATATCCATTTGTGCATTTATTTTCTGTTTAGAAATAACTGCTTTGGGCTATCGGTGGAGGATAGTCGTGATTGTTGTAGACAATGCATGATGATTAGGCAAACTGAAACTAATCAATGAAATGTGTCATGGAACTTAACGGTTGATGGAATACATTAATTGTATGTATTGGGTGATTGTATATAGAACCAATGTGTTTATATACGTTATGTGTAGAGGAGGAGATAGGGGATGTACTCCGCGGTTTAAGGGAAGATAGGGGATGTACCTCTAAACAGGATAGTGTTGGGAGAAGATAGGGGATGAACTCCGTAGACATAGCTTATATGCTTGTCTAGAGAAGTGAAGATAGAGTTTATATGCTTATCTGTGAATGTGGGATATTGTTGTTATACATATCTGTTGAGAATGTGGATATAGCTTATATGCTTATCTGAATGTGGGATATAGTTTTTATACATATCTGTGGAAATGATGATAGAGCTAGCATGCTTATCTGTTGAAAAAGGGATAATGAAAGGTAACTTAGACTCATAAGTTGTATGACATAAATGTGTAATTTATGTGAATGTATCAGTGTTGACCATTTATCAATTGCTAATATTTTAGTCATTGTCCATGGTTGGTTTAGTGTATTTCTACTGGGCTGTGGCTCACCCTATAAGGGAATATCATTTTCAGGTGCAGGAAGCATGCCACCTCCAAGGACATAGCTGGAGGCTAGAGGCGGACATACTTTTGTCGCTTAACTTTTGATGTATTACATGTAACTTCAAGCCAAGGGCTTAATGTGTAAACGAGTTAGTACTCTTTGTTGTAACCAAGTGTTAACTTGGAAAGCTGTAAGCTCGTAGGGCATTTTGTTATGATGTTAACATGTAATACTTATGTAATGGAACTCTAATGAATAAAAGAATGTGGTTAATTTATATGTAAATGCATGTCTTATCTGATGGGTTCATTGTTGTTATTTTGAGGGCGTTACAAACTTCCATTTTTATTTAATTTCCAAATTGATCGTTAAGGTATAGTGGTTTCTTGAATGAACTTCCATTTTTAATTTTCTTCAACATCCATTTTTATTTTTATTTAACTTCCTTTTCTATTCAAGTTTCTTTTCTACTCAACTTCCTTTTTTGTTTAATTTCCAAATAGATCGTCAAGGTATAGTGGTTTCTGGATTGAAATTCCATTTTTATTTTTAATCAACTACCATTTTTTTTCAATTTACTTTTCTATTAAACTTCCTTTTTCATTTAATTTCCAAATATATCGTCAAGGTATAGTGGTTTCTCGAATGAACTTCCAGTTTTAATTTTCTGCAACTTCCATTTTTATTTCTATTCATCTTCTTTTTTTATTCAATCTTCTTTTCTATTTAACTTCCTTTTTTATTTAATTCCCAAATAGATCGTTAAGGTATAATGGTTTCTGGATTGAACTTACATTTTTAATTTTATACAACTTTCATTTTTATTTTTATTCAACTTCCACTTTTATTCAATTTTCTTTTCTATTAAAGTTCCTTTTTTATATAATTTCCAAATAGATCGTTAAGGTATAGTGGTTTCTTTAATGAACTTTCATTTTTAATTTTATGCAACTTTCATTTTTATTTTTATTGAAGTTATTTTTCTATTCACCTTCCTTTTTTATTTGATTTCCTAATAGATCGTTAAGTTATACTGGTTTCTTAAATGAACTTCCATTTTTAATTTTCTGCAACTTCCATTTTTATTTTTATTCAACTTCCATTTTTATTCAATTTACTTTTCTATTAAACTTCCTTTTTTGTTTAATTTCCAAATAGATCGTTATGGTATAGTGGTATCTTGAATGAACTTCCATTTTTAATTTTATGCAACTTCCATTTTTATTTTTATTCGACTTCCATTTTTATTCAAGTCATTTTTATATTCAACTTCTTTTTTATTTAATTTCCAAATAGATCGTTAAGGTATAATGGTTTGTTGAATGAACTTCCATTTTCCATTTTCAGCAACTTCCATTTTTATTTTTATTTACCGTCCTTTTTCAATGAAGTTTCTTTTCTACTCAACTTCCTTTTTTATTTAATTTCCCAATAGATCGTTAACGTATACTGGTTTCTGGATGGAAGTTCCATTTTTAATTTTCGGCAACTTCCGTTTTTATTTTTATTCAACTTCCATTTTTATTCAATTTACTTTTCAATTAAACTTCCTTTTTTATTTAATTCCCAAATAGATAGTTTAGGTATAGTGGTTTCTTGAATGAACTTCCATTTTTAATTTTATGCAATTTCCATTTTTATTTTTATTCGACTTCCATTTTTATTCAAGTTATATTTCTATTCAACTTCCTTTTTTATTTAATTTCCAAATAGATCGTTAAGGTATAGTGGTTTCTGGATTGAACTTCCATTTTTAATTTTATGCAACTTTCATTTTTATTTTTATTCAAGTTCCATTTTTATTCAATTTACTTTTCTATTGAACTTCCTTTTTATTTTAATTTCCAAATAGATCGTTAAGGTATAGTGGTTTCTTGAATAAAGTTCCATTTTTAATTTTCTGCAACTTCCATTTTTATTTTTATTTAACTTTCTTTTTTATTCAAGTTTCTTTTCTGCTCAATTTCCTTTTTTATATATTTTCCAAATAGATCGTTAAAGTATACAGGTTTCTGGATTGAACTTCCATTTTTAATTTTCGGCAACTTCCATTTTTATTTTGTTCAACTTCCATTTTTATTCAATTTACTGTTCTATTTAACTTCCTTTTTTATTTAATTTCCAAATAGATCATTAAGGTATAGTGGTTTCTTGAATGAACTTCAATTTTTAATTTTCTGCAACTTCCATTTTTATTTATATTTAACTTCCTTTTTCATTCAAGTTTCTTTTCTACTCAACTTCCTTTTTTATTTAATTTCCAAATAGATCGTTATGGAATAGTGGTTTATTGAATGAACTTCCATTTTTATTTTTCTGCAACTTCCATTTTTATTTTTATTTACCTTCCTCTTTCATTCAAGTTTCTTGTCTACTCAACTTCCTTTTTTATTTAATTTCCAAATAGGTCGTCAACGTATGGTCGTTTCTGGATTGAACTTCCATTTTTAATTTATGCGACTTTCATTTTTATTTTTATTCAACTTCCATTTTTATTCAATTTACTTTTCTAATGGACTTCCTTTGTTATTTAATTTCCAAATAGATCGTTAAGGTATAGTGGTTTCTTGAGTGAACTTCCATTTTTAATTTTCTGCAACTTTCATTTTTATTTTTATTCGACTTCTACTTTTATTCAAGTTATTTTTCTATTCAACTTCATTTTTTGTTTAATTTCCAAATAGATCGTTAAGGTATAGTGGTTTCTTGAATGAACTTCCAATTTTCATTTTCTGCAACTTCCATTTTTATTTCTATTCAACGCCTTTTTTTATTCAAGTTTCTTTTCTATTCAACTTCCTTTTTTATTTAATTTCCAAATAGATCGTTAACGTATAGTGGTTTCAAGAATGAACTTCTATTTTTAATTTTCTTCAACTTCCATTTTTATTTTTATTTAACTTCCTTTTTTATTCTAGTTTCTTTTCTGCTCAACTTCCTTTTTTATAAAATTTCCAAATAGATCGTTAAAGTATACTGGTTTCGGGATTGATCTTCCATTTTTAATTTTCTGCAACTTCCAATTTTATTTTGTTCAACTACCATTTTTATTCAATTTACTTTTCTATTTAACTTCCTTTTTTATTTAATTTCCAAATAGATCATTAAGGTATAGTGGTTTCTTGAATGAACTTCAATTTTTAATTTTCTGCAACTTCGATTTTTCTTTATATTTAACTTCCTTTTTCATTCATGTTTCTTTTCTACTCAACTTCCTTTTTTATTTAATTTTCAAATAGATCGTTAAGGTATAGTGGTTTCTTGAATGAACTTCCATTTTTATTTTTCAGCAACTTCCATTTTTATTTTTATTTACCTTCCACGTTCATTCAAGTTTCTTTTCTACTCAACTTCCTTTTTTATTTAATTTCCAAATAGGTCGTTAACGTATGGTGGTTTCTGGATTGAACTTCCATTTTTAATTTTATGCGACTTTCATTTTTATTTTTATTCAACTTCCATTTTTATTCAATTTACTTTTCTATTGGTCTTCCTTTTTTATTTAATTTTCAAATAGATCGTTAAGGTATAGTGGTTTCTTGAGTGAACTTTCATTTTTAATTTTCTGCAACTTTCATTTTTATTTTTATTCGACTTCTATTTTTATTCAAGTTATTTTTCTATTCAACTTCATTTTTTATTTAATTTCCAAATAGATCGTTAAGGTATAGTGGTTTCTTGAATGAACTTCCAATTTTCATTTTCTGCAACTTCCATTTTTATTTCTGTTCAACGTCTTTTTTTATTCAAGTTTCTTTTCTATTCAACTTCCTTTTTTATTTAATTTCAAATAGATCGTTAAAGTATAGTGGTTTCATGAATGAACTTCCATTTTTAATTTTCTTCAACTTCCGTTTTTATTTTTATTTAACTTCCTTTTTTATTCATATTTTTTTTCTACTCAACATCCTTTTTTATTTAATTTCCAAATAGATCGTTAAGGTATAGTGGTTTCTGGATTGAACCTCCATTTTTAATTTTATGCAACTTTCATTTTCATTTTTATTCAACTTCCATTTTTATTCAATTTACTTTTCTATTAGACTTCCTTTTTTATTTAATTCCCAAATAGATAGTTCAGGTACAGTGGTTTCTTGAATGAACTTCCATTTTTAATTTTATGCAACTTCCATGTTCATTTTTATTCGACTTCCATTTTTATTCAAGTTATATTTCTATTCAACTTCCTTTTTTATTTAATTTTCGAATAGATCGTTAAGGTATAGTGGTTTCTTGAATGAACTTCCATTTTTAATTTTCCGCAACTTCCATTTTAAATTTTATTTAACTTCGTTTTTCATTCAAGTTTCTTTTCTACTCAACTTCCTTTTTTATTTAATTTCCCAAAAGATCGTTAAGGTATAGTGGTTTCTGGATTGAACTTCCATTTTTAATTTTATGCAACTTTCATTTTTATTTTTATTCAACTTCCATTTTTATTCAATTTACTTTTCTATTAAACTTCCATTTTTATTTAATTTCCCAAAAGATCGTTAAGGTATAGTGGTTTCTGGATTGAACTTCCATTTTTAATTTTATGCAACTTTCATTTTTATTTTTATTCAACTTCCATTTTTATTCAATTTACTTTTCTATTAAACTTCCATTTTTATTTAATTTCCAAATAGATCGTTAAGATATAGTGGTTTTTGAATGAACTTCGATTTTTAATTTTCTGCAACTTCCATTTTTATTTTTATTTAACTTCCTTTTTTATTCAAGTTTCTTTTCTATTCAACTTCCTTTTTTATTTAATTTCCAAATAGATCGTTAAGGTATAGTGGTTTCTTTAATGAACTTCCAGTTTGAATTTTCTGCAACTTCGACTTTTATTTGTATTCAACTTCTTTTTTTATTCAAGTTTCTTTTCTATTCAACTTCCTTTTTTATTTAATTTCCCAATAGATCGTTAAGGTATACTGGTTTGTGGATTGAACTTCCGTTTTCAATTTTATGCAACTTTCACTTTTCTTTTTATTCAACTGCCATTTTTATTCAATTTACTTTTCTGTTAAACTTTCTTTTTATTTAATTTCCAAATAGATCGTTAAGGTATAGTTGTTTCTTTAATGAACTTCCATTTTTAATTTTATGGAACTTCCATTTTATTTTTATTCAACTTCCATTTTTATTCAAGTTATTTTTCTACTCAATTTCCTTTTTTATTGAATTTCTAAATAGATCGTTAAGGTATAGTGGTTTTTTGAATGAACTTCCATTTTTAATTTTCTTCAAATTCCATTTTTATTTTTATTTAACTTCATTTTTTATTCAAGTTTCTTTTCTACTCAACTTCCTTTTTTATTTAATTTCCAAATAGATCGTTAAGGTATACTGTTTTCTGGATTGAACTTCCATTTTTACTTTTCTATTTAACTTCCATTTTTATTTAATTTCCAAATAGATCCTTAAGGTATAATGGTTTCTTGAATGAATTTCAAATTTTAATTTTTTGCGACTTCCGTTTTTATTACTGTTCAACTTCCTTTTTTATTTAATTTCTTAATAGATCGTTAAGGTATAGTGGTTTCTTGAATGAACTTTCATTTTTAATTTTCGGCAACTTCCGTTTTTATTTTAATTTAACTTCCTTTTTCATTCAAGTTTCTTTTCTACTCAACTTCCTTTTTTATTTAATTTCCAAATAGATCGTTAAGGTATAATGGTTTCTTGAATTAACTACCATTTTTCATTTTCTGCAACTTCCATTTTTATTTTTATTTAACCTCATTTTTCATTCAAGTTTCTTTTCTACCCAACTTTCTCTTTTATTTAATTTCCAAATAAATCATTAAAGTATAGTGGTTTCTGGATTGAACTTCCATATTTAATTTTACGCCACTTTCATTTTTATTTTTATTCAACTTCCATTTTTATTCAATTTACCTTTCTTTAAAACTTCCGTTTTTATTTAATTTCCAAATAGATCGTTAAGGTATAGTGCTTTTTGAATGAACTTCCATTTTTAATTTTCTGCAACTTCCATTTTTATTCTTATTTAACTTCCTTTTTTATTCACGTTTCTTTTCTACTCAACTTCCTTTTTTATTTAATTTCCAAATAGATCGTTAAGGTATACTGGTTTCTGGATTGAACTTCAATTTTTAATTTTCTGTAACTTCCATTTTTATTTTTACTCAACTTCCAGTTTTATTCAATTTACTTTTCTATTTAACTTCCTTTTTTATTTAATTTCCAAATAGATCATTAAATTATAGTGGTTTCTTGAATGAACTTCAATTTTTAATTTTCTGCAACTTCCATTTTTATTTTTATTTAACTTCCTTTTTCATTCAAGTTTCTTTTCTACTCAACTTCCTTCTTTATTTCGTTTCGCAATAGATTGTTAAGGTATAGTGGTTTCTTGAATGAACTTCCATTTTTAATTTTCTGCAACTTCCATTTTTATTTTTATTTAACTTCCTTTTTCTTTCAAGTTTCGTTTCTACTCAACTTCCTTTTTTATTTAATTTCCAAATAGATCTTTAAGGTGTAGTGGTTTGTGGATTGAACTTCCATTTTTAATTTTATGCAACTTTCATTTTTATTTTAATTCAAATTCCATTTTTATTCAATTTACTTTTCTATTAAACTTCCTTTTTTATTTAATTTCCCAATAAATCGTTAAGGTATAGTGGTTTCTTGAATGAACTTCCATTTTTAATTTTCTGCAACTTTCAGTTTTATTTTTATTCGACTTCCATTTTTATTCAAGTTATTTTTCTATTCAACTTCATTTTTTATTTAATTTCCAAATAGATCGTTAAGGCATAGTGGTTTCTTGAATGAACTTCCAATTTTAATTTTCTGCAACTTTCATTTTTTTTTCTATTCAATTTCTTTTTTTATTCAAGTTTTTTTCTGTTCAACTTCCATTTTTATTTAATTTCCAAATTGATCGTTAGGGTATAGTGGTTTCTTGAATGAACTTCCATTTTTAATTTTCTTCAACATCCATTTTTATTTTTATTTAACATCCTTTTCCATTCAAGTTTCTTTTCTACTCAACTTCCTTTTTTATTTAATTTCCAAATAGATCGTCAAGGTATAGTGGTTTCTGGATTGAACTTCCATTTTTATTTTTATTCAACTTCCATTTTTTTTCAATTTACTTTTCTATTAAACTTCCTTTTTTATTTAATTTCCAAATATATCGTTAAGGTATAGTGGTTTCTTGAATGAACTTCCAATTTTAATTTTCTGCAACTTCCATTTTTATTTCTATTCATCTTCTTTTTTTATTCAATCTTCTTTTCTATTCAACTTCCTTTTTTATTTAATTTCCAAATAGATCGTTAAGGTATAATGGTTTCTGGATTGAACTTACATTTTTAATTTTATACAACTTTCATTTTTATTTTTATTCAACTTCCATTTTTATTCAATTTTCTTTTCTATTAAAGTTCCTTTTTTATATAATTTCCAAATAGATCGTTAAGCTATAGTGGTTTCTTTAATGAACTTCCATTTTTAATTTTATGCAACTTTCATTTTTATTTTTATTCAAGTTATTTTTCTATTCAACTTCCTTTTTTATTTAATTTCCTAATAGATCGTTAAGGTATACGGGTTTCTTGAATGAACTTCCATTTTTAATTTTCTGCAACTTCCATTTTTATTTTTATTTAACTTCCATTTTTATTCAATTTACTTTTCAATTAAACTTCCTTTTTTATTTAATTTCCAAATGGATCGTTATGGTATAGTGGTATCTTGAATGAACTTCCATTTGTAATTTTATGCAATTTCCATTTTTATTTTTATTCGACTTCCATTTTTATTGAAGTCATTTTTATATTCAACTTCCTTTTTTATTTAATTTCCAAATAGATCGTTAAGGTATAATGGTTTGTTGAATGAACTTCCATTTTCTATTTTCTACAACTTCTATTTTTATTTTTATTTAACTTCCTTTTCCAATCAAGTTTCTTTTCTACTCAACTTCCTTTTTTATTTAATTTCCTAATAGATCGTTAACATATACTAGTTTCTGGATTGAAGTTCCATTTTTAATTTTCTGCAACTTCCGTTTTTATTTTTATTCAACTTCCATTTTTATTCAATTTACTTTTCTATTAAAGTTCCTTTTTTATTTAATTCGCAAATAGATAGTTCAGGTATAGTGGTTTCTTGAATGAACTTCCATTTTTCATTTTATGCAATTTCCATTTTTATTTTTATTCGACTTCCATTTTTATTGAAGTTATATTTCTATTCAACTTCCTTTTTTATTTAATTTCCAAATAGATCGTTAAGGTATAGTGGTTTCTGGATTGAACTTCCATTTTTAATTTTATGCAACTTTCATTTTTATTTTTATTCAACTTCCAGTTTTATTAATTTACTTTTCTATTAAATTCCCTTTTTATTTTAATTTCCAAATAGATCGTTAAGGTATAGTGGTTTCTTGAATGAACTTCCATTTTTAATTTTCTGCAACTTCCATTTTTATTTTTATTTAACTTCCTTTTTTATTCAAGTTTCTTTTTTACTCAACTTCCTTTTTTATATAATTTCCAAATAGATCGTTAAGGTATACTGGTTTCTGGATTGAACTTCCATTTTTAATTTTCTGCAACTTCCATTTTTCTTTTGTTCAACTTCCATTTTTATTCAATTTACTTTTCTATTTAACATCCTTTTTTATTTAATTTCCAAATAGATCATTAAGGTATAGTGGTTTCTTGAATGAACTTCAATTTTTAATTTTCAGCAACTTCCATTTTTATTTAAATTTTACTTTCTTTTTCATTCAAGTTTCTTTTCTACTCAACTTCCTTTTTTATTTAATTTCCAAATAGATCGTTAAAGTATAGTGGTTTCTTAAATGAACTTCCATTTTTATTTTTCAGCAACTTCTATTTTTATTTTTATTGACCTTCCTTTTTCATTCAAGTTTCTTTTCTACTCAACTTCCTTTTTTATTTAATTTCCAAATAGATCGTATGGTGGTTTCTGGATTGTACTTCCATTTTTAATTTTATGCAACTTTCATTTTTATTTTTATTCAACTTCTATTTTTATTCAATTTACTTTTCTATTAGACTTCCTTTTTTATTTAATTTCCAAATAGATCGTTAAGGTATAGTGGTTTCTTGAATGAACTTCCATTTTTAATATTCTGCAACTTTCATTTTTATTTTTATTCGACTTCCATTTTTGTTCAAGTTATTTTTCTATTCAACCTCATTTTTGATTTAATTTCCAAATAGATCGTTAAGGTATAATGTTTGTTGAATGAACTTCCAATTTTAATTTTCTGCAACTTCCATTTTTATTCTTATTTAACTTCCTTTTTTATTTAATTTCCAAATAGATCGTTAAGGTATAGTGGTTTCTGGATTGAACTTCCATTTTTAATTTTATGCAACTTTCATTTTTATTTTTATTCAACTTCCTTTTTTATTCAGTTTACTTTTCTATTAGACTTCCTTTTTTATTTAATTTCCAAATACATCGTTAAGGTATAGTGGTTTATAGAATGAACTTCCATTTTTAATTTTCTGCAACTTTCATTTTTATTTTTATTCGACTTCCATTTTTATTCAAGTTATTTTTCTATTCAATTTCATTTTTTATTTAATTTCCAAATAGATCGTTAAGGTATAGTGGTTTCTTGAATGAACTTCCAATTTTAATTTTCTGCAACTTCCGTTTTTATTTCTATTCAACTTCTTTTTTTATTCAAGTTTCTTTTCTATTCAACTTCCTTTTTTATTTAATTTCCAAATAGATCGTTAACGGATAGTGGTTTCTTGAATGAACTTCCATTTTTAATTGTCTTCAACTTCCATTTTTATTTTTATTTAACTTCCTTTTTTACTCAATTTACTTTTCTATTAAACATCCTTTTTTATTTAATTTCCAAATAGATCGTTAAGGTGTAGTGGTTTCTTCAATGAACTTCCATTTTTGTTCAAGTTATTTTTCTATTCAACTTCCTTTTTTATTTAATTTCCAAATAGATCGTTAAGGTATAGTGGTTTCTGGAATGAACTTCCATTTTTAATTTTATGCAACTTTCATTTTTATTTTTATTCAACTTCCATTTTTATTCAATTTACTTTTCTATTAAACTTCCTTTTCTATTTAATTTCCAAATAGATCTTTAAAGTATAGTGGTTTCTTGAATGAAATTCCGTTGTTAATTTTCTGCAACTTTTAGTTTTATTTTTATTCGACTTCCATTTTTATTCAAGTTATTTTTCTATTCAACTTCATTTTTTATTTAATTTCCAAATAGATCGTTAAGGTATAGTGGTTTCTTGAATGAACTTCCAATTTTAATTTTCTGCAACTTCCATTTTTATTTCTATTCAACTTCTTTTTTTATTTAATTTCCAAATAGATCTTTAAGGTATATTGGTTTCTGGATTGAACTTCCATTTTTAATTTTATGCAACTTTCACTTTTCTTTTTATACCACTTCCATTTTTATTCAATTTACTTTTCTATTAGACTTCCTTTTTATTTAATTTCCAAATTGATCGTTAAGGTATAGTGGTTTCTCGAATTAACTTCCATTTTTAATTTTCTTCAACTTTCTGTTTTATTTTTATTCGACTTCCATTTTTATTCTAGTTATTTTTCTATTCAACTTTGTTTTTTATTTAATTTCAAAATAGATCGTTAAGGTATAGTGGTTTCTTGAATGAACTTCCAATTTTAAATTTCTGCAACTTCCATTTTTATTTCTATTCAACTTCCATTTTTATTCTAGTTTCTTTTCTACTCAACTTCCTCTTTTATTTAATTTCCAAATAGATCGTTAAGGTATAGTGGTTTCTGGATTGAACTTCCATTTTTCATTTTATGCAACTTTCATTTTTATTTTTATTCAACATCCATTTTTATTCAATTTACTTTTCTATTAGACTTCCTTTTTTATTTAATTTCCAAATAGATCGTTAAGGTATAGTGGTTTCTTGAATGAACTTCAATTTTTAATTTTCTGCAACTTTCATTTTTATTTTTATTCATCTTCCATTTTTATTCAAGTTATTTTTCTATTCAACCTCATTTTAGATTTAATTTCCAAATAGATCGTTAAGGTATAGTGGTTTCTTGAATGAACTTCCAATTTTAATTTTCTGCAACTCCCATTTTTATTTCTATTCAATGCCTTTTTTTGTTCATGTTTCTTTTCTAATCAACTTCCTTTTTTATTTAATTTCCAAATAGATCGTTAACGTATAGTGATTTCATGAATGAACTTCCATTTTTAATTTTCTTCAACTTCCATTTTTATTTTCATTTAACTTCATTTTTCATTCAAGTTTCTTTTCTACTCAACTTCCTTTTTTATTTAATTTCCAAATAGATCGTTAACGTGTAGTGGTTTCTTGATTGAACTTCCATTTTTAATTTTATGCAACTTTCACTTTTCTTTTTATTCAACTTCCATATTTATTCAATTTACTTTTCTATTAAACATCCTTTTTTATTTAATTTCCAAATAGATCGTTAAGGTATAGTGGTTTCTTTAATGAACTTCTATTTTTTATTTTATGGAACTTCCATTTTTATTCAAGTTATTTTTCTATTCAACTTCCTTTTTTATTTAATTTCCAAATAGATCGTTAAGGTATAATGGTTTCTGGAATGAACTTCCATTTTTAATTTTATGCAACTTTCATTTTTATTTTTATTCAACTTCCATTTTTATTCAATTTACTTTTCTATTCAACTTCCTTTTTTATTTAATTTCCAAATAGATCGTTAACGTATAGTGGTTTCATGAATGAACTTCCATTTTAAATTTTCTTCAACTTCCATTTTTATTTTTATTTAACTTCCTTTTTTATTCAAGTTTCTTTTCAACTCAACTTCCTTTTTTATTTAATTTCCAAATAGATCGTGAAGGTATAGTGGTTTCTGGATTGAGCTTCCATTTTTAATTTTATGCAACTTTCATTTTTATTTTTTTTCAACTTCCATTTTTATTCAATTTACTTTTCTATTAGACTTCCTTTTTTATTTAATTTCCAAATAGATCGCTAAGGTATAGTGGTTTCTTGAATAAACTTCCATTTTTAATTTTCTGCAACTTTCATTTTTATTTTTATTCGACTTCCATTTTTATTCAAGTTATTTTTCTATTCAACTTCATTTTTTATTTAATTTCCAAATAGATCGATAAGGTATAGTGGTTTCTCGAATGAACTTCCAATTTTAATTTTCTGCAACTTCCATTTTTCTTTCTATTCAACTTCTTTTTTTATTCAAGTTTTTTTCTATTCAACTTCCTTTTTTATTTAATTTCCAAATAGATCGTTAACGTATAGTGGTTTCTTCAATGAACTTCCATTTTTAATTTTCTTCAACTTCCATTTTTATTTTTATTTAACTTCCTTTTTTATTCAATTTACTTTTCTATTAAACTTCCTTTTTATTTGATTTCCAAATAGATCGTTAAGGTATAGTGGTTTCTTGAATGAACTTCCATTTTTAATTTTTTTCAACTTCCATTTTTATTTTTATTTTACTTCCTTTTTTATTCAATTTACTTTTCTATTAAACTACCTTTTTTATTTAATTTCAAAATAGATCGTTAAGCTATATTGGTTTCTGGATTGAACTTCAATTTTTAATTTTTTGCAACTTTCACTTTTCTTTTTATTCAATTCCATTTTTATTCAATTTACTTTTCTATTAAACTTCTTTTTTTATTTAATTTCCAAATAGATCGTTAATGTATAGTGGTTTCTTTACTGAACTTCCATTTTTAATTTTATGGAACTTCCATTTTTATTTTTGTTCAACTTCCATTTTTATTCAAGTTATTTTTCTATTCAACTTCCTTTTTAATTTAATTTCCAAATGAATCGTTAAGGTACAGTGGTTTCTTGAATGAACTTCCATTTTTAATTTTATGTAACTTTCATTTTTGTTTTTATTCAACTTCCATTTTTATTCAATTTACTTTTCTATTAAACTTCATTTTCAATGTAATTTCCAAGTAGGTCGTTAAAGTATAGTGGTTTCTTGAATGAACTTCCGTTTTTTATTTTCTGCAACTTTTAGTTTTATTTTTATTCGACTTCCATTTTTATTCAAGTTATTTTTCTATTCAACTTCATTTTTTATTTAATTTCCAAATAGATCGTTAAGGTATAGTGGTTTCTTGAATGAACTTCCAATTTTAATTTTCATCAACTTCCATTTTTATTTCTATTCAACTTCTTTTTTTATTTAATTTTCAAATAGATCTTTAAGGTATACTGGTTTCCGAATTGAACTTCCATTTTTAATTTTATGTAACTTTCACTTTTCTTTTTATTCCACTTCCGTTTTTATTCAATTTACTTTTCTATTAAACTTCCTTTTTATTTAATTTCCAAATACATCGTTAATATAGCGATCCCGGGTTTACCCTTGTTGTACAGTGATCCGGACATGTGTCCATGGATGTTGGTATTTGTTTATTATTTAGTTTGCATCCTCTTTACTTTGTATATTGAGTTATAAGATGTGTTGGGCAGGTTTGTTACTGGTTGGTTGTGTTTGGGAGCCTAGTGTTGCTGCCCAGATTTTTGGACCTTCGCTCGAGCGAGGAGTTGGTCGCTCGAGCGAGAGTGAGGTTCGTGTCTGGTGGGTCGAGCCAGGGTGGCTTCGCTCGAGCGAGTGTTGCGTCTGGTTTTGGACCTGAGAGTTGCCTTTCTTGGCTCGAGCGAGCTTCCTTCGCTCGAGCGGTCTGGGTTTTTCTTCGCTCGATCGAGAACTTCTTGGCTCGAGCGAGAGTTTTCTGTGTCTGGTCGCTCGAGCGACCAAGTCTTCGCTCGAGCGAGCGTGTTTTATATCAGCAGACAGTAGCGATTTTGAACTTCAGTTTTTCATTTCTTTTTTTGATCAAACCCTAAATCCGAGACCCTCTCTCTCTAAACTTACACCCTCTCTAAGATTTGATCTCCCTAGAGTGTGAATCTAGCCTAGAGCCTTTGTTAAAAAGATAGAGGGCGTTGAGAGCTTTGATTTAATCTGAAAAAGTTTGGATTTGGAGCAAGTTGATCTTCGAGTCTTCATCTCCTTTTTGGCTTAAACTTCGAGGTAGGGATACCCTACTCCTCTCTATGGATTTTGTCTTTAAATTTTGGTATTTTGAGATGTTGGGCTTGGCTTGGTAATTTTGTGAAAGTTTGGGGCTTTTGTGCAATTTTACAAAAGTTGGGGTTTTATTCATAATAAACCTAGATGCATGTTTGGCATAGAGAAATGGAATAAATGTTGAATCATTGATGAAAATGGGACCTAAGGGTTGAAATGGTAATTATGGATAACGACCTAATTACATTGTTTAATTAATTGGGATAATTAATTGTGAGAAATGAGGAAATGAAATGTTGATTGAATATCCATTGTGCATTTATTTTCTGTTTAGAAATAACTGCTTTGGGCTATCGGTGGAGGATAGTCGTGATTGTTGTAGACAATGCATGATGATTAGGCAAACTGAAACTAATCAATGAAATGTGTCATGGAACTTGACGGTTGATAGAATACATTAACTGTATGTATTGGGTGATTGTATATAGAACCAATGTGTTTATATACGTTATGTGTAGAGGAGGAGATAGGGGATGTACTCCGCGGTTTAGGGGAAGATAGGGGATGTACCTCTAAACCGGATAGTGTTGGGAGAAGATAGGGGATGAACTCCGTAGATACAGCTCATATGCTTGTCTAGAGAAGTGAAGATAGAGCTTATATGCTTATCTTGGTAAAGTGTGGATACAGCTTATATGCTTATCTGTGAATGTGGGATATAGTTTTTATACATATCTGTGGAAATGATGATAGAGCTAGCATGCTTATCTGTTGAAAAAGGGAAAATGAAAGGTAACTTAGACTCATAAGTTATATGACATAAATGTGTAATTTATGTGAATGTATCTGTGTTAGCCATCTATCAATTGCTAATCTTTTAGTCATTGTTCATGGTTGGTTTAGTGTATTTCTACTGGGCTATGGCTCACCCTATATGGGAACATCATTTTCAGGTACAGGAAGCATGCCACCTCCAAGGACATAGCTTGGGAGGCTAGAGGCGGACATAATGTAGTCGTTTTACTTTTTGATGTATTACATGTAAATACAAGCCAAGGGCTTAATGTGTATGAGTTAGTACTCTTTTGTTGTAACCAAGTGTTAACTTGGAAAGCTGTAAGCCCGTAGGGCATTTTGTTTTGATGTTAACATGTAATACTTATGTAATGGAACTCTAATGAATAAAAGTATGTGGTTAGTTTACATGTAAATGCATGTCTTATCTGATGGGTTTAATGTTGTTATTTTGAGGGCGTTACATAGATCGTTAAGGTATAGTGCTTTCTTGAATGAACATCCATTTTTAATTTTCTGCAACTTCCAATTTTATTTTTATTCGACTTCCACTTTTATTCAATTTACTTTTATATTAAACTTCCTATTTAATTTAATTTCCTAATAGATCGTT
This sequence comes from Camellia sinensis, assembly GCF_055761805.1. NCBI lineage: Eukaryota > Viridiplantae > Streptophyta > Magnoliopsida > Ericales > Theaceae > Camellia > Camellia sinensis. The sequence goes on along the minus strand of NC_138962.1, from coordinate 5,045,409 downwards.
AAGGTATACTGGTTTCTGGATTGAACTTCCATTTTTATTTTATGCAACTTTAACTTTTCTTTTTATTCAACTTCCATTTTTATTCAATTTATTTTTCTATTAAACTTCCTTTTTTATTTAATTTCCAAATAGATCGTTAAGGTATAGTGGTTTATTTAATGAACTTCCATTTTTAATTTTATGGAACATCCATTTTTATTTTTATTCAGCTTCCATTTTTATTCAGGTTATTTTTCTATTCAACTTTCTTTTTTATTTAATTTCCAACGAGATCGTTAAGGTATAGTGGTTTCTTGAATTAACTTCCATTTTTAACTTTCTGCAACTTCCATTTTTATTTTTATTTAACTCCCTTTTTTATTCATGTTTCTTATCTACTCAACTTCCTTTTTTATTTAATTTCCAAATAGATCGCCAAGGTATAGTGGTTTCTGGATTGAACTTCCATTTTTATTTTTATTCAACTTCCGTTTTTATTCAATTTAATTTTCTATTAAACTTCCTTTTTTATTTAATTTCCATATAAATCGTTAAGGTATAGTGGTTTCTTGAATGAACTTCCAATTTTAATTTTCTGCAACTTCTTTTTTTATTCAAGCTTCTTTTCTATTCAACTTCATTTTTTATTTAATTTCCAAATAGATTGTTAAGGTATAGTGGTTTCTCGATTGAACTTCCATTTTTAATTTTATGCAACTTTCATTTTTATTTTTATTCAACTTCCATTTTTATTCAATTTACTTTTCTATTAAACTTCGTTTTCTATTTAATTTCCAAATAGATCGTTAAGTTATGTTGGTTTTTGAATGAACTTCCATTTTTAATTTTCTGCAACTTCTATTTTTATTTTTATTTGACTTCCATTTTTATTCAATTTACTTTTCTATTCAACTTCCTTTTTTATTTAATTTCCCAATAGATCGTTAAGGTATAGTGGTTTCTTGAATGAACTACCATTTTTAATTTTCTCCGACTACAATTTTTATTTTTAGTTAACTTCCTTCTTTGTTTGTTCAGGTTTCTTTTCTACTCAACTTCCTTCTTTATTTAATTTCCAAATAGATCGTTAAGGTATAGTGGCTTCTGGATTGAACTTCCATTTTTAATTTTCTGCAACTTCAACTTTTATTTCTATTCAACTTCCATTTTTATTCAATTTACTTTTCAATTAAACATCCTTTTTTATTTAATTTCCAAATAGATCGCTAAGGTATAGTGGTTTGTTGAACGAATTTCCATTTTTAATTTTTTGCAACTTCTATTTTTATTTTTATTCGACTTCCATAATTATTCAATTTACTTTTCTATTGAAATTGCTTTTTATTTAATTTCCAAATAGATCGTTAAGGTATACTGGTTTCTAGATTGAGCTTCCATTTTTAATTTTTTGCAACTTCCACTTTTCTTTTTATTCAACTTCCATCTTTATTCAATTAAATTTTTTATTAAAATTCCTTTTTTATTTTATTTCCAAATAGATCGTTAAGGTATAGTGGTTTCTTGAATGAAATTCCGTTTTTTATTTTTTGCAACTTTTAGTTTTATTTTTATTCGACTTCCATTTTTATTCAAGTTATTTTTCTATTCAACTTCATTTTTTATTTAATTTCCAAATTGATCGTTAAGGTATAGTGGGGTCTTGAATGAACTTCCAATTTTAATTTTCTACAAGTTCCACTTTTATTTCTATTCAACTTCTTTTTTTATTCAAGTTTCTTTTCTATTCAACTTCTTTTTTTATTTAATTTCCAAATAGATCTTTAAGGTATACTGGTTTCTGGATTGAACTTCCATTTTTAATTTTATGCAACTTTCACTTTTCTTTTTATTCCACATCCATTTTTATTCAATTTACTTTTCTATTAAACTTCCTTTTTATTTAATTTCCAAATAGATCGTTAAGGTATAGTGGTTTCATGATTGAACTTCCATTTTTAATTTTCTTCAACTTCCGTATTTATTTTTATTTAACTTTCTTTTTTATTCAAGTTTCTTTTCTACTCAACTTCCTTTTTTATTTAATTTCCAAATAGATTGTTAAGGAATAGTGGTTTCTGGAGTGAACTTCCATTATTAATTTTTTGCAACTTTCATTTTTATTTTTATTCAACTTCCATTTTTATTCAATTTACTTTTCTATTAGACTTCCTTTTTTATTTAATTTCCAAATAGATCGTTAAGGTATAGTGGTTTCTTGAATAAACTTCCATTTTTAATTTTCTGCAACTTTCATTTTTATTTTTATTCGACTTCCATTTTTCTCAAGTTATTTTTCTATTCGAGTTCATTTTTTATTTAATTTCAAAATAGATCGTTAACGTATAGTGGTTTCTTGAATGAACTTCCGATTTTAATTTTCTGCAACTTCCATTTTTCTTTCTATTCAACTTCCTTTTTTATTTAATTTCCAAATAGATCGTTAACGTATAGTGGTTTCTTCAATGAACTTCCATTTTTAATTTTCTTCAACTTCCATTTTTATTTTTATTTAACTTCGTTTTTATTCATTTTACTTTTCTATTAAACTTCCTTTTTATTTGATTTCCAAATAAATCGTTAAGGTATAGTGGTTTCTTGGATGAACTTCCATTTTTAATTTTCTTCAACTTCCATTTTTATTTTTATTTAACTGCCTTTTTTATTCAATTTACTTTTCTATTAAACTACCTTTTTTATTTAATTTCAAAATAGATCGTTTTGCTATAGTGGTTTCTGGATTGAACTTCCATTTTTAATTTTTTGCAACTTTCACTTTTCTTTTTATTCAATTCCATTTTTATTCAATTTACTTTTCTATTAAACTTCCTTTTTTATTTAATTTCCAAATAGATCGTTACGGTATAGTTGTTTCTTTACTGAACTTCCATTTTTAATTTTATGGAACTTCCATTTTTATTTTTATTCAAGTTATTTTTCTATTCAACTTCCTTTTTAAATTAATTTCCAAATAGATCGTTAAGGTATAGTGGTTTTTTGAATGAACTTCCATTTTTAATTTTATGCAACTTTCATTTTTATTTTTATTCAACTTCCATTTTTATTCAATTTACTTTTCTATTAAACTTCCTTTTCTATTTAATTTCCAAATAGATCGTTAAAGTATAGTGGTTTCTTGAATGAACTTCCGTTTTTTATTTTCTGAAACTTTTGGTTTTATTTTTATTCGACTTCCATTTTAATTCAAGTTATTTTTCTATTCAACTTCATTTTTTATTTAATTTCCAAATAGATCGTTAAGGTATAGTGGTTTCTTGAATGAACTTCCAATTTTAATTTTCATCAACTTCCATTTTTATTTCTATTCAACTTCTTTTTTTATTCAAGTTTCTTTTCAATTCAATTTCTTTTTTTATTTAATTTCCAAATAGATCTTTAAGGTATACTGGTTTCTGAATTGAACTTCCATTTTTAATTTTAGGCAACTTTGACATTTCTTTTTATTCCACTTCCATTTTTATTCAATTTACTTTTCTATTAAACTTCCTTTTTATTTAATTTCCAAATAGGTCGTTAATGTATAGTGGTTTCTTGATTGAACTTCCATTTTTAATTTTCTTCAACTTTCAGTTTTATTTTTATTCGACTTCCATTTTTATTCAAGTTATTTTTCTATTCAACTTCATTTTTTATTTAATTTCCAAATAGATCGTTAAGGTATAGTGGTTTCTTGAATGAACTTCCAATTTTAATTTTCTGCAAATTCCATTTTTATTTCTATTCAAATTCCATTTTTATTCAATTTACTTTTCTATTAAACTTCCTTTTCTATTTAATTTCCAAATAGATCGTTAAAGTATAGTGGTTTCTTGAATGAACTTCCGTTTTTTATTTTCTGCAACTTTTAGTTTTATTTTTATTCGACTTTCATTTTTATTCAAGTTGTTTTTCTATTCAACTTCATTTTTTATTTAATTTCCAAATTGATCGTTAAGGTATAGTGGTTTCTTGAATGAACTTCCAATTTTAATTTTCTGCAACTTCCATTTTTATTTCTATTCAACTTCTTTTTTTATTCAAGTTTCTTTTCTATTCAACTTCTTTTTTTATTTAATTTCCAAATAGATCTTTATGGTATACTGGTTTCTGGATTGAACTTCCATTTTTAATTTTATGCAACTTTCACTTTTCTTTTTATTACACATCCATTTTTCTTCAATTTACTTTTCTATTAAACTTCCTTTTTATTTAATTTCCAAATAGATCGTTAAGGTATAGTGGTTTCTTGAATGAACTTCCATTTTTAATTTTCTTCTACTTCCATTTTGAATTTTATTTAACTTCCTTTTTTATTCAATTTACTTTTCTATTAAACTTCCTTTTTATTTGATTTCCAAATAGATCGTTAAGGTATAGTGGTTTTTTGAATGAACTTCCATTTTTAATTTTTTTTCAACTTCCTTTTTTATTCAATTTCCAAATAGATCGTTAAGGTATATTTTTTTTTGGATTGAACTTCCATTTTTAGTTTTATGCAACTTTCACTTTTCTTTTTATTCAACTTCCATTTTTATTCCATTTACTTTTCTATTAAACTTCCTTTTTTATTTAATTTGCAAATAGATCGTTAAGGTATAGTGGTTTCTTTAATGAAGTTCCATTTTTTATTTTATGGAACTTCCATTTTTATTTTTATTCCGCTTCAATTTTTATTCAAGTTATTTTTCTATTCAACTTCCTTTTTTATTTAATTTCCAAATAGATCGTTATGGTATAGTGGTTTCTTGAATTAACTTCCATTTTTAATTTTATGCAATTTTCATTTTTATTTTTATTCAACTTCCATTTTTATTCAATTTACTTTTCTATTGAACTTCCTTTTCTATTTAATTTCTGTAACGCCCTAAAAAAAAAAACATTAAACCCATCAAATAAGACTTGCATTTACATATAAACTAACCACATTCTTTTATTCATTAGAGTTCCATTACATAAGTATTACATGTTAACATCATAACAAAATGCCCTACGGGCTTACAGCTTTCCAAGTTAACACTTGGTTACAACAAAAGAGTACTAACTCGATTACACATTAAGCCCTGGGCTTGAAGTTACATGTAATACATCAAAAGTTAAGCGACAAAAGTATGTCTACCACTAGCCTCTCAGCTATGTCCTTGGAGGTGGCATGCTTCCTGCACCTGAAAATGATATTCCCATATAGGGTGAGCCACAGCCCAGTAGAAATACGCTAAACCAACCATGGACAATGACTAAAATATTAGCAATTGATAGATGGTCAACACTGATACATCCACATAAATCATATATTTATGTCATACAACTTATGAGCCTAAGTTACCTTTCATTTTCCCTTTTTCAACAGATAAGCATGCTAGCTCTATCATCATTTCCACAGATATGTATAAAAACTATATCTCACATTCAGATAAGCATAAAAGCTATATCCACATTCTCAACAGATATGTATAACAACAATATCCCACATTCACAGATAAGCATATAAGCTGTATCCACACATCACAAAGATAAGCATATAAGCTCTATCTTCACTTCTTTATACAAGCATATGAGCTGTATCTACGGAGTTCATCCCCTATCTTCTCCCAACACTAACCGGTTTAGAGGTACATCCCCTATCTTCCCCTAAACCGCGGAGTACATCCCCTATCTCCTCCTCTACACATAACGTATATAAACACATTGGTTCTATATACAATCACCCAATACATACAATTAATGTATTCTATCAACCGTCAAGTTCCATGACACATTTCATTGATTAGTTTCAGTTTGCCTAATCATCATGCATTGTCTACAACAATCACGACTATCCTCCACCGATAGCCCAAAGCAGTTATTTCTAAACAGAAAATAAATGCACAATGGATATTTAATCAACATTTCATTTCTTCATTTCTCCCAATTAATTATCCCAATTAATTAAACAATGTAATCAGGCCATTATCCATAAGTACCATTTCAACCCTTAGGTCCCATTTTCATCAATGATTTAACATTCATTCAATTTCTCTATGCCAAACATGCATTCAGGTTTATTATGAATAAAACCCCAACTTTTGTAAAATTACACAAAAGCCCCAAACTTTCACAAAATTACCAAACCAAACCCAACATCTCAAAATACCAAAATTTAAAGACAAAACCCATAGAGAGGAGTAGGATATCCCTACCTCGAAGTTTAAGCCACAAAGGAGATGAAGACTCCAAGATCAACTTGCTCCAAATCCAAACTTTTTCAGATTAAAGCGAAGCTCTCAACGCCCTCTATCTTTTTAATAAAGGCCCTAGGCTAGATTCACACCCTAGGGAGATCAAACCTTAGAGAGAGTGCAAGTTTAGGGAGAGAGAGGCTCGGATTAAGGGTTTTGGATAAAAAAGAAAGTGAAAAAGTGATGTTTTAGACGCTGCTGTCCGCTGATATAAAACACGCTCGCTCGAGCGAAGGCTTGGTCGCTCGAGCGACCAGACACAGAAAACTCTCGCTCGAGCCAAGAAGTTCTCGATCGAGCGAAGAAAAATCCAGACCGCTCGAGCGAAGGAAGCTCGCTCGAGCCAAGAAAGACAGCTCTCAGGTCCAGAACCAGGTGCAACACAACTCTCGCTCGAGCGACAAACTCCTCGCTCGAGCGAAGGACCAAAAATCTGGGCAGCAACACTAGGCTCCCAAACACAACCAACCTGTAACAAACCTGCCTAACACATCCCATAACTCAATATACAAAGTACAAAGGATGCAAACACGATAATAAACAACAACCAACATCCACGGACACATGTCCGGATCACTGTACAACAAGGGTAAACCCAGGATCGCTATAACCTCTCCTCCTTAAAGAATTTCGCCCCCGAAATTAAGCACAAGTTTTCAAAACAAGTTTTCATCCATTTTAAACAATGTTACACTTTAACATTCAACAATTCGACCCATTACCGGTCATCCCATCCCTTTAACAAGAGACATTTCACAATATGTAAATAACATATGTACTTTTAACATGCACCAACATTATGCACTAACTTTCCAATGTCAACAATATACTTAACACATATAATGTTACATTCAACTTCCATATGAGGCAAGTTCCAAAACATACTTCCAATAATCAAAACATTTTCAATGTTTCACAACTTAAGACATATATAAAAGCTCTTAAGTTCAATCAAAATGTAAAATTAAATACAAGATCACATATCAACAAACAAGTCCGGATATTTCTCTTGGACTTCCAACTCACGTTCCCAAGTGGCTTCCTCCACTCCGTGATGTTTCCACAAGACTTTCACCAAAGGAATGGTCTTGCCACGCAGGACCTGATCCCGCCTATCCAAGACCCGAACCGGTCTCTCCTCATACGAGGCATCCTCATCTACCTCTAAATCAGTCCAATCCAACACATGTGATGGATCTGGCTCATACTTCCGAAGCATACTCACATGAAACACGTCATGCACTCCGGACAACTGCGGTGGTAAGGCTAATCGATAAGCAACCTCACCTATCCTCTCAAGGATCTCAAAAGGACCAATAAACCGAGGGGATAACTTCCCACTCTTCCCAAACCTCATCAGACCTCGCCTAGGTGATATCTTCAGAAAGACATGATCACCTACCTCAAACGCCAAAGGCCTCCTCCTACGATCAGCATAAGATTTCTGCCGACTCTGGGCTGTAACAAGCCTCCTACGGATAAGCTCAACTTTCTCCGTCGTCTCCCTAACCAACTCCGGACCCAACAAAGGTGCATCACCCACCTCGGCCCAACAAACTGGAGACCTACACGGTCGGCCATACAAGGCCTCAAACGGTGCCATACCGATGCTAGACTGAAAACTGTTGTTGTAGGCAAACTCTACCAATGGCAAGTGCCTCTCCCACGTCCCACTGAAGTCCAGGACACAACCCCGAAGCATATCTTCAAGGATCTGGATAGTACGCTCGGACTGCCCGTCAGTCTGAGGATGGTAGGCCGTACTAAAAGTCAACTTAGTACCCAAGGCACTCTGCAAACTCTGCCACAACCTAGCAGTAAAACGAGGATCTCTATCTGAGACGATTGTCACTGGGACCCCGTGCAATTTCACTATGTCCCGAATATACAAGTCGGCAAGATGATCTACCGAATCTCTCACGCGCATAGGAATAAAGTGCGCCGACTTAGTCAACCGGTCTACAACCACCCAAATAGCATCACTACCCCGCTGAGTCCTCGGAAGACCTACAACGAAGTCCATAGTGACATGCTCCCACTTCCACTCGGCAATAGGCAAGGGTTGCAACAAACCCGCTGGCCTCTGATGCTCGGCCTTCACTTGCTGGCAAGTAAGGCACTTCGATACGAAAACAGCCACATCTCTCTTCATACCCCGCCACCAAAACTGGCGACCCAAATCCTGATACATCTTAGTACCCCCCGGATGCACCGCAAGGCGCGAATGATGAAACTCTCGGAGTACTTCCTCTCGGCAAGACTCCGGTACAAACAAACGGTCTCGGTATCTCACGCTCAGGTCGGGATACACTGTCAAACCCTTCTCAACTTTCCCACTGGAGATCTTCTCTCGGAGGGATTCTACCTCAAGGTCACCTCTCTGTGCCTCTAACACTCTAATCACAAGTGTAGGCTGCGCAACAACAGAAAACAAGGCCGCAGCCTCAACAGATTCGCCCAATAGCAAATCAAACTCGCCAAGTGCTCCCAACATCTCCCATTCCCGGATGGCTATACAGGCTACATCACTAATGGTTTTCCTACTAAGGGCATCGGCCACAACATTGGCCTTTCCCGGATGATAGTGCAACTCAAAATCATAATCCTCGATGAACTCTATCCATCTCCTCTGCCTCAAATTCAAGTCTTTCTGTGTAAAAAGATACTTCAAACTCTTATGATCCGAGAATACCTCGAACCTCTCACCATAAAGGTAGTGCCTCCAGATTTTCAAGGCAAAAATCACTGCTGCTAACTCTAGGTCGTGTGTGGGGTAATTCTTCTCGTGTATTTTCAACTGACGTGAGCCGTAAGCTACCACTTTCCCTTCTTGCATCAACACACAACCCAAATCCTCTCGTGAGGCGTCACAATAAACCGCATAACCCAACCCTCTCTCCGGAATAATTAACACCGGAGCGGTGGTCAATCTAACTTTTAGTTCTTGGAACGACTTTTCACAAGTCTCACTCCACACAAACTTGACTCCCTTCCGAGTCAGTCTCGTCAACGGTGACGCTAACCTGGAGAAATCTTTCACAAACCGACGGTAATACCCAGCTAATCCCAGAAAACTGCGGATCTCAAACACACTCTTAGGCTGTGCCCAATCTTGCACTGCCTCAACCTTGGATGTATCAACAGACACCCCTTCCCCGGATACCACGTGGCCTAAGAATTTGACTTCCCCCAGCCAGAACTCACACTTCCCAAACTTGGCATACAGCCTATGGGCTCTAAGTAACTCAAGCACCACTCTCAAGTGTGCCTCGTGCTCCTCCTCAGAAGACGAATAGATAAGGATGTCGTCCACGAAGACGACCACAAATCGATCTAAGAACTCCCGGAAAATCTGGTTCATCAAGTCCATAAAGACTGCCGGTGCATTGGTAAGCCCAAATGGCATCACCAGAAACTCATAATGGCCATACCGCGTACGGAATGCCATCTTAGGAATATCTTCCTCCCTGACCCTCAGCTGATGGTAACCCGATCTCAAGTCTATCTTAGAGAAACAACGGGAACCCTTCAATTGGTCAAACAAATCATCTATACGGGGTATAGGATACTTATTCTTAATTGTAGCCCGATTCAACTTCCGATAGTCAATACACAATCTCAAGGCACCATCTTTCTTTTTAACAAAGAGTGCCGGTGCTCCCCACGGTGAAACACTAGGGCGAACAAAGCCCTTATCTAGCAATTCCTGGAGCTGAACTTTCAACTCAACCAACTCTGCTGGAGCAAAACGGTAAGGTGCCATAGAAATCGGCGCCGTGCCGGGCACTAAATCAATAGAGAACTCTATCTCTCGGTGAGGTGGCAAACTAACAAGATCTTCGGGAAAAACATCTGAATACTCACAAACCACCCTCGGCAATACATGCTGGGTCTCACCACTCTCACCACTCTCAAAGCTAGCAAGTAGACTACTAAGCTCACTTCGCCCTCGCGAATCATACCCCGGTGGCAAAACACTACCAACCCGGTCTCCCAAGAAATGGAACCACTCCCCGCTCAAGGTACATAACGTGACCCTCTGGCGGTAGCAATCAATAACAGCCCGGTATGACGATAGCCAGTCCATACCCAAAATAACATCAAAACCCTTCATGGGCATGACAACAAACGGAAAAGGAAGCCTATAGTCGGCAACCTCTATATCACATCCTCTAACACCCTCTTTCAGGATCAACTCACCACCCAAAGGCGATACCACACAAATAGGAGATGCTAACTGTGCTAACTCCAATTCCAAAACAGATGCAAATGCAGCAGATACAAAAGAATGAGATGCACCCGTGTCTATCAACACACTAGCAACTGAGTTGCAAAACAGAAAAGTACCTCTCACTACTGATGGAGCCGGTACTAAATCCTGCGCGGTAACAGCATACACGCGCCCCGTAGGCCCCTGGTCTACCTGCTCATCTCTCAGTGCAAAAGACTGCTGCACAGTCTGGGATGACGAAGCTCCCGGATTGGCCCTCGAGGCCTGCACAGACTGAGCTGGCTGAAAACTCTGCGTCTGCCTAGAACCAGACGCTCCCGAAGTGACACTCAACTGTGGGCAAAACCTCTTCATGTGCCCAGGTTGTCCACACTGATAACAAGTCAAGGGCTGCCCCCTGCCCAAACTCTGACTCTGCGGTCTAGCTGAAGAAGAAGCAGCTTTCTGACCCCCACCCTTCTGCGGGCAAACTGAAACCTTGTGACCCAGCTGGCCACACTTGTAACAAGTGAACTCCCCCTGACTGCCTCTCCCCGAGCCTACACTCGGCACTGGAAAGGTCGATCTAGAGACTGCACCCTGAGACTGCTGAGGGTTATAACCCTTCTGTCTCCTGCCATCATTCTGACTATCCTGGCTCCTCTTGGAGCCCCTCTGTTCTTCCTCCTCCTCCTGCATCATAATCTCCATATGAGCAGCAACATCAACCAGGTGTCTATACTCTCGGATGTAAGACCCACCAACTCTCAACTTGAGGCCCCGCCTCAACTTCCGCTCAAACTCATAGCAACGGCGTTCCTCAGACGCCACCAGTTCCGGTGCAAACCTGGACAGACTGGTAAAAGTAGCCTCAAACTCGGCCACTGACAAGCCCTGCTGTTTAAGCCGGCTAAACTGATCCCTCAGCTTCTCCCTAGCTGCTACTGACAAAAACCTCTCCTGAAAAGCATTTATAAACGCCTCCCAAGTACCACCAACACGAGCCTTCTCGTACTTCCACCATTGACCCGCATCTCCCTTCAGCTGGAAGGATGCCAAGGTCACTTTCAGTGCTCCGTCCTCAATGCCAAGCATCTCGAACGTCTTACTCATCTGTTCTAACCACTCATCAGCCTTCAGTGGCTCCTTCGGATCCCCGATAAACTCGTCAGGATTAGACCGGAAGAACTCCCTCTTCAAGAAAGAAGGCCCTGACTCAGCTGCCTGATTCCCAGCTCTAAGAATACCCAAAGCTCCTGCTATCTCTCTGGCCAAGGCACCCATAGCCTGCTGACCCACTGGCTCGGCCACAGTGGCCTGCCCAACTCCCTCCTACACTGCCGGAATCTCACCCGGTGACGGTACTTCCTGCCTCGCAGGTCTACCACGCCTAGCACCTCTTCCTCGTCCTGACATCCTAATAAAGACAACACAGAATGTTAGCACATTCATAAATGTGCCGAAACTAAACACTCACGTCCTAATGCATGGACAACTGTAATTCACTCCACATAAGCACATAAACACATAAGCACTTACGAATTTCACTTCCGGATAATGATAGTCCCGAGACGTTACTAGAGTTCCGGTTAGAAATAGCATTGATCAAGTGCTTTTCCAACAAGACTCCCAGAAACTCAAGGATCCAATCAACATCCCAGAAATTAAATCCCATACCCACATAATCACATAAGCATGTTATCAATCAAGCACATAGCATATGATACTACATCTAAGTCTCTATCAAGCGAGACAAACCCATTGTGATACTAATCACTTCCCACGTACCCAAAGTATTCGAACCCGGTACGCTCTGATACCAAGTTGTAACGCCCTAAAAAAAAAACATTAAACCCATCAAATAAGACTTGCATTTACATATAAACTAACCACATTCTTTTATTCATTAGAGTTCCATTACATAAGTATTACATGTTAACATCATAACAAAATGCCCTACGGGCTTACAGCTTTCCAAGTTAACACTTGGTTACAACAAAAGAGTACTAACTCGATTACACATTAAGCCCTGGGCTTGAAGTTACATGTAATACATCAAAAGTTAAGCGACAAAAGTATGTCTGCCACTAGCCTCTCAGCTATGTCCTTGGAGGTGGCATGCTTCCTGCACCTGAAAATGATATTCCCATATAGGGTGAGCCACAGCCCAGTAGAAATACACTAAACCAACCATGGACAATGACTAAAATATTAGCAATTGATAGATGGTCAACACTGATACATCCACATAAATCATATATTTATGTCATACAACTTATGAGCCTAAGTTACCTTTCATTTTCCCTTTTTCAACAGATAAGCATGCTAGCTCTATCATCATTTCCACAGATATGTATAAAAACTATATCTCACATTCAGATAAGCATAAAAGCTATATCCACATTCTCAACAGATATGTATAACAACAATATCCCACATTCACAGATAAGCATATAAGCTGTATCCACACATCACAAAGATAAGCATATAAGCTCTATCTTCACTTCTTTAGACAAGCATATGAGCTGTATCTACGGAGTTCATCCCCTATCTTCTCCCAACACTAACCGGTTTAGAGGTACATCCCCTATCTTCCCCTAAACCGCGGAGTACATCCTCTATCTCCTCCTCTACACATAACGTATATAAACACATTGGTTCTATAAACAATCACCCAATACATACAATTAATGTATTCTATCAACCGTCAAGTTCCATGACACATTTCATTGATTAGTTTCAGTTTGCTTAATCATCATGCATTGTCTACAACAATCACGACTATCCTCCACCGATAGCCCAAAGCAGTTATTTCTAAACAGAAAATAAATGCACAATGGATATTTAATCAACATTTCATTTCTTCATTTCTCCCAATTAATTATCCCAATTAATTAAACAATGTAATTAGGCCATTATCCATAAGTACCATTTCAACCCTTAGGTCCCATTTTCATCAATGATTTAACATTCATTCAATTTCTCTATGCCAAACATGCATTCAGGTTTATTATGAATAAAACCCCAACTTTTGTAAAATTACACAAAAGCCCCAAACTTTCACAAAATTACCAAACCAAACCCAACATCTCAAAATACCAAAATTTAAAGACAAAACCCATAGAAAGGAGTAGGATATCCCTACCTCAAAGTTTAAGCCACAAAGGAGATGAAGACTCCAAGATCAACTTGCTCCAAATCCAAACTTTTTCAGATTAAATCGAAGCTCTCAACGCCCTCTATCTTTTAAATAAAGGCCCTAGGCTAGATTCACACCCTAGGGAGATCAAACCTTAGAGAGAGTGCAAGTTTAGGGAGAGAGAGGCTCGGATTAAGGGTTTTGGATCAAAAAGAAAGTGAAAAAGTGATGTTTTAGACGCTGCTGTCCGCTGATATAAAACACGCTCACTCGAGCGAAGGCTTGGTCGCTCGAGCGACCAGACACAGAAAACTCTCGCTCGAGCCAAGAAGTTCTCGATCGAGCGAAGAAAAATCCAGACCGCTCGAGCGAAGGAAGCTCGCTCGAGCCAAGAAAGACAGCTCTCAGGTCCAGAACCAGGTGCAACACAACTCTCGCTCGAGCGACAAACTCCTCGCTCGAGCGAAGGACCAAAAATCTGGGCAGCAACACTAGGCTCCCAAACACAACCAACCTGTAACAAACCTGCCTAACACATCCCATAACTCAATATACAAAGTACAAAGGATGCAAACACGATAATAAACAACAACCAACATCCACGGACACATGTCCGGATCACTGTACAACAAGGGTAAACCCGGGATCGCTATAATTTCCAAATAGATCGTTAATGTATAGTGGTTTCTTGAATGAACTTCCGTTTTTTTATTTTCTGCAACTTTTAGTTTTATTTTTATTCTACTTCCATTTTTATTCAAGTTATTTTTTTATTCAATTTACAAATAGATCGTTAAGGTATAGTGGTTTCTTGAATGAACTTCCAATTTTAATTTTCTGCAACTTCTATTTTTATTTCTATTCAACTTCTTTTTTTATTTAATCTCCAAATAGATCTTTAAGGTATACTGGTTTCTGGATTGAACTTCCATTTTTAATTTTATGCAACTTTCACTTTTCTTTTTATTCCACTTCCATTTTTATTAAATTTATTTTTCTATTAAACTTCCTTTTTATTTAATTTCCAAATAGATCGTTAAGGTATAGTGGTTTCTTGAATGAACTTCTATTTTTAATTTTCTTCAACTTTCATTTTTATTTTTATTCGACTTCTATTTTAATTTAAGTTATTTTTCTATTCAACTTTATTTTTTATTTAATTTCCAAATAGATCGTTAAGGTATAGTGGTTTCTTGAATGAACTTCCAATTTTAATTTTCTGCAACTTCCATTTTTATTTCTATTCAACTTCCATTTTTATTCAATTTACTTTTCTGTTAAACTTCCTTTTTTATTTATTCCAAATAGATCGTTAATGTATAGTGGTTTGTTGAACGAACTTCCATTTTTAATTTTCTGTAACTTTCATTTTTATTTTTATTCAACTTCCATTTTTATTCAAGTTATTTTTCTATTCAACTTCCTTTTTTATTTAATTTCCAAATAGATCGTTAAGGTATACTGGTTTCTGGATTGAACTTCTATTTTTAATTTTATGCAACTTACACTTTTCTTTTTATTCAACTTCCTTTTTTATTCAATTTACTTTCCTATTAAACTTCCTTTTTTATTTAATTTCCAAATAGATCGTTAAGGTATACTGGTTTATGGATTGAACTTCCATTTTTAATTTTCTGCAACTTCCACTTTTATTTTTATTCAGCTTCCATTTTTATTCAACTTATTTTTCTATTCAACTTCATTTTTTATTTAATTTCCAAATAGATCGTTAAGGTATAGTGGTTTCTGGATTGAACTTCCATTTTTAATTTTTTGCAACTTTCATTTTTATTTTTATTCAACTTCCATTTTTATTCTTGTTATTTTTCTATTAGACTTCCTTTTTTTTATTTAATTTCCAAATAGATCGTTAAGGTATAGTGGTTTCTTGAGCGAACTTCCATTTTTAATTTTCTACAACTTTCATTTTCATTTTTACTCGACTTCCATTTTTATTCAAGTTATTTTTCTATTCAACTTCATTTTTTATTTAATTTCCAAATAGATCGTTAAGGTATAGTGGTTTCTTGAATGAATTTCCATTTTTAATTTTCTGCAACTTCCATTTATATTTTTATGTAACTTCCTTTTTTATTCAGGTTTCTTTTCTACTCAACTTCCTTTTTTATTTAATTTCCAAATAGATCGTTAAGGTATACTGGTTTCTGGATTGAACTTCCATTTTTAATTTTATGCAACTTCCATTTATATTTTTATTCAACTTCCATTTTTATTCAAGTTATTTTTCTATTCAACTTCCTTTTTTATTTAAGTTCCTAATAGATCGTTAAGGTATAGGGGTTTCTTGAATGAACTTCCATTTTTAATTTTCTGCCACTTCCAACTTTCTTTGTATTCAACTTCTTTTTTTTTCAAGTTTCTTTTCTATTCAACTTCCTTTTTTATTTAATTTCCAAATAGATCGTTAAGGTATACTGGTTTCTGGATTGAACTTCCATTTTTAATTTTATGCAACTTACACTTTTCTTTTTATTCAACTTCCATTTTTATTCAATTTACTTTTCTATTAAACTTCCTTTTTTATTTAATTTCCAAATAGATCGTTCAGGTATAGTGGTTTCTTTAATTAACTTCCATTTTTAATTTTCGGCAACATCCGTTTTTATTATTATTCAACTTCTATTTTTATTCAAGTTATTTTTCTATTCAACTTCCTTTTTTATTTAATTTCGGAATACATCGTTAAGGTATAGTGGTTTCTTGAATGAACTTCCATTTTTAATTTTCTGCAACTTCCATTTTTATTTTTATTTAACTTCCTTTTTCATTCAAGTTTCTTTTCTACTCAACTTCCTTTTTCATTTAATTTCCAAATAGATCGTTAAGGTATAGGGGTTTCTGGATTGAACATCCATTTTTAATTTTATGCAACTTTCATTTTTATTATTATTCGACTTCGATTTTTATTCAATTTACTTTTCTATTCAACTTCTTTTTTCATTTAATTTCCAAATAGATCGTTAAGGTATAGGGGTTTCTGGATTGAACATCCATTTTTAATTTTATGCAACTCTCATTTTTATTATTATTCAACTTCCATTTTTATTCAATTTACTTTTCTATTAAACTTTCTTTTTTATTTAATTTCCAAATAGATCGGTATGGTATAGTGGTTTGTTGAATGAACTTCCATTTTTAATTTTTTGCAACTTCCATTTTTATTTTTATTCGACTTCCATTTTTATTCAAGTTATTTTTCTATTCAACTTCCTTTTTTATTTAATTTCCTAATAGATCGTTAAGGTATAGTGGTTTCTTGAATGAATTTCCATTTTTAATTTTCTGCAACTTCCATTTATATTTTTATGTAACTTCCTTTTTTATTCAGGTTTCTTTTCTACTCAACTTCCTTTTTTATTTAATTTCCAAATAGATCGTTAAGGTATACTGGTTTCTGGATTGAACTTCCATTTTTAATTTTATGCAACTTCCATTTATATTTTTATTCAACTTCCATTTTTATTCAAGTTATTTTTCTATTCAACTTCCTTTTTTATTTAAGTTCCTAATAGATCGTTAAGGTATAGGGGTTTCTTGAATGAACTTCCATTTTTAATTGTCTGCAACTTCCATTTTAATTTTTATTTAACTTCCTTTTTTATTCAAGTTTCTTTTCAACTCAACTTCCTTTTTTATTTAATTTCCAAATAGATCGTTAGGGTATACTGGTTTCTGGATTGAACTTCCATTTTTTATTTTCTGCAACTTCCATTTTTATTCAATTTACTTTTCTATTTAACTTCCTTTTTTATTTAATTTCCAAATAGATCATTAAGGTATAGTGGTTTCTTGAATGAACTTCAATTTTTAATTTTCTGCAACTTCCGTTTTTATTGTTATTCAACTTCCATTTTTATTCAAGTTATTTTTCTATTCAACTTCCTTTTTTATTTAATTTCCTAATAGATCGTTAAGGTATAGTGATTTCTTGAATGAACTTCCATTTTTATTTTTCTTAAACTTCCATTTTTATTTTTATTTAACTTCCTTTTTCATTCAAGTTTCTTTTCTACTCAACTTCCATTTTTATTTAATTTCCAAATAGATCGTTAAGGTATAGTGGTTTCTGGATTGAACTTCCATTTTTAATTTTCTGCAACTTCTATTTATATTTTTATTCAACTTCCATTTTTATTCAAGTTATTTTTCTATTCAACTTCCTTTTTTATTTAATTTCCTAATAGATCGTTAAGGTATAGTGGTTTCTTGAATGAACTTCCATTTTTAATTTTTTTAAACTTCCATTTTTATTTTTATTTAACTTCCTTTATCATCCAAGTTTCTTTTCTACTCAACTTCCTTTTTTATTTAATTTCCAAATAGATCGTTCATGTATACTGGTTTTTGGATTGAACTTCCATTTTTAATTTTATGCAACTTCCATTTATATTTTTATTCAACTTCCATTTTTATTCAAGTTATTTTTCTATTCAACTTCCTTTTTTATTTAAGTTCCTAATAGATCGTTAAGGTATAGTGGTTTCTTGAATGAACTTCCATTTTTAATTTTCTGCAACTTCCATTTTTATTTTTATTTAACTTCCTTTTTTATTCAAAAGTTTCTTTTCTACTCAACTTCCTTTTTTATTTAATTTCCAAATAGATCGTTAAGGTATACTGGTTGCTGGATTGAACTTCCATTTTTTATTTTCTGCAACTTCCATTTTTATTTTTATTCAACTTCCATTTTTATTAAATTTACTTTTCTATTTAACTACCTTTTTTATTTAATTTTCAAATAGATCATTAAGGTATAGTGATTTCTTGAATGAACTTCAATTTTTAATTTTCTGCAACTTCCGTTTTTATTATTATTCAACTTCCATTTTTATTCAAGTTATTTTTCTATTCAACTTCCTTTTTTATTTTATTTCCTAATAGATCGTTAAGGTATAGTGGTTTCTTGAATGAATTTCCATTATTAATTTTCTTAAACTTCCATTTTTATTTTTATTTAACTTCCTTTTTCATTCAAGTTTCTTTTCTACTCAACTTCCATTCTTTTCCAAATAGATCGTTAAGGTATAGTGGTTTCTGGATTGAACTTCCATTTTCAATTTTATGCAACTTTCATTTTTACTTTTATTCAACTTCCATTTTCATTCAATTTACTTTCCGATTAAACTTCCTTTTTTATTTAATTTCCAAATAGATCGTTAAAGTATAATGGTTTCCTGAATGAACTTCCGTTTTTAATTTTGTGCAACTTCCATTTTTATTTTTATTCGACTTCCATTTTTATTTTTAAGTAACTTCCATTTTTATTCAAGTTACTTTTCTATTCAACTTACTTTTTTATTTAATTTCCAAATAGATCGTTAAGGTATAGTGGTTTCTTGAATGAACATCCATTTTTAATTTTATGGAACTTGCATTTTTATTTTTATTCAACTTCCATTTTTATTCAAGTTATTTTTCTATCCAACTTCCTTTTTTATTTAATTTCCAAATATGTCGTTAAGGTATAGCGGTATCTTGAATGAACTTCCATTTTTAATTTTATGGAACTTGCATTTTTATTTTTATTCAGCTTCCTATTTTATTCAAGTTATTTTTCTATTCAACTTCCTTTTTTATTTAATTTCCTAATAGATCGTTAAGGTATAGTGGTTTCTTGAATGAATTTCCGTTATTAATTTTCTTAAACTTCCATTTTTATTTTTATTTAACTTCCTTTTTCTTTCAAGTTTCTTTTCTACTCAACTTCCATTCTTTTCCAAATAGATCGTTAAGGTATAGTGGTTTCTGGATTGAACTTCCATTTTCAATTTTATGCAACTTTCATTTTTACTTTTATTCAACTTCCATTTTCATTCAATTTACTTTCCGATTAAACTTCCTTTTTTTTTTAATTTCCAAATAGATCGTTAAAGTATATTGGTTTCCTGAATGAACTTCCGTTTTTAATTTTATGCAACTTCCATTTTTATTTTTATTCGACTTCCTTTTTTATTTTTAAGTAACTTCCATTTTTATTCAAGTTACTTTTCTATTAAACTTCCTTTTTTATTTAATTTCCAAATAGATCGTTAAGGTATACTGGTTTCTGGATTGAACTTCCATTTTTAATATTATGCAACTTTCACTTTTCTTTTTATTCAACTTCCATTTTTATTCAATTTACTTTTCTATTAAACTTTCTTTTTTATTTAATTTCCAAATAGATCGTTATGGTATAGTGGTTTCTTGAATGAACTTCCATTTTTAATTTTCTGCAACTTCCATTTTTATTTTTATTCGACTTCCATTTTTATTCAAGTTATTTTTCTATTCAACTTCCTTTTTTATTTAATTTCCAAATAGATCGTTAAGGTATAGTGGTTTCTTGAATGAACTTCCAATTTTAATTTTCTGCAACTTCCATTTTTATTTCTATTCAACTTTTTTTTTTATTAAAGTTTCTTTTCTATTCAACTTCCTTTTTTATTTAATTTCCAAATAGATTGTCAAGGTATACTGATTTCTGGATTGAACATCCATTTTTAATTTTATGCAACTTTCCCTTTTATTTTTATTCAACTTCCTTTTTTATTCAATTTACTTTTCTATTAAACTTCATTTTTTATTTAATTTCCAAATAGATCGTTAAGCTATAGTGGTTTCTTTAATGAACTTCCATTTTTAATTTTATGGAACTTGCATTTTTATTTTTATTCAACTTCCATTTTTTTTCAAGTTATTTTTCTCTTCACCTTCCTTTTTTGTTAAATTTCCAAATAGATTGTTAAGGTATAGTGGTTTATTGAATGAACTTCCAATTTTAATTTTCTGTGACTTCCATTTTTCTTTGTATTCAACTTTTTTTTCTTTCAAGTTTCTTTTCTATTCAACTTCCTTTTTTATTTAATTTCCAAATAGATCGTTAAGGTATACAGGTTTCTAGATTGAACTTCCATTTTTAATTTTATGCAACTTTCACTTTTCTTTTTATTCAACTTCTATTTTTATTCAATTTACTTTTTTATTAAACTTTCTTTTTTATTTAAATACCAAATAGATCGCTAAGGTATTGTGGTTTCTTGAGTGAACTTCTATTTTTCATTTTATGCAACTTCCATTTTTATTTTTATTCGACTTCCATTTTTATTCAAGTCGTTTTTCTATTAAACTTCCTTTTTTATTTAATTTCCAAATAGATCGTTAAGGTATAGTGGTTTCTTGAATGAACTTCCCATTTTAATTTTCTGCAACTTCCATTTTTATTTCTATTCAACTTTTTTTTTTATTCAAGTTTCTTTTCTATTCAACTTCCTTTTTTATTTAATTTCCAAATAGAACGTTAAGATATACAGGCGTCTGGATTGAACTTCCATTTTACATTTTATGCAACTTTCACATTTCTTTTTATTCAACTTCCATTTTTATTCAATTTACTTTTCTATTAAACTTTCTTTTTTATTTAATTTCCAAATAGGTCGTTATGGTACAGTGGTTTCTTGAATGAACTTCAATTTTTAATTTTCTGCAACTTCCATTTTTATTTTTATTCGACTTCCATTTTTATTCAAGTTATTTTTCTATTCAACTTCCTTTTTTATTTAATTTCCAAATAGATCGTTAAGGTATAGTGGTTTCTTGAATGAACTTCCAATTTTAATTTTCTGCAACTTCCATTTTTATTTCTATTCAACTTCTTTTTTTTATTAAAGTTTCTTTTCTGTTCAACTTCCTTTTTTATTTAATTTCCAAATAGATTGTTAAGGTATACTGATTTCTGGATTGAACTTCCATTTTTAATTTTATGCAACTTTCACTTTTATTTTTATTCAACTTCCTTTTTTATTCAATTTACTTTTCTATTAAACTTCTTTTTTATTTAATTTCCAAATAGATCATTAAGGTATAGTGGTTTCTTTAATGAACTTCCATTTTTAATTTTATGGAACTTGCATCTTTATTTTTATTCAGCTTCCATTTTTATTCAAGTTATTTTTCTTTTCAACTTCCTTTTTTATTTAATTTCCAAACAGATTGTTAAGGTATAGTGGTTTATTGAATGAACTTCCAATTTTAATTTTCTGCGACTTCCATTTTTCTTTGTATTCAACTTCTTCTTTTTTTCAAGTTTCTTTTCTATTCAACTTCCTTTTTTATTTAATTTCCAAATAGATCGTTAAGGTATACTGGTTTCTGGATTGAACTTCCATTTTTAATTTTATGCAACTTTCACTTTTCTTTTTTTTCAACTTCCATTTTTATTCAATTTACTTTTCTATTAAACTTCCATTTTTATTTAATTACCAAATAGATCGTTAAGGTATACTGGTTTCTTGAGTGAACTTCTATTTTTAATTTTATGCAACTTCCATTTTTATTTTTATTCGACTTCCATTTTTATTCAAGTCATTTTTCTATTTTGCTTCTTTTTTTATTTAATTTCCAAATAGATCGTTAAAATATAGTGGTTTCTTGAATGAACTTCCAATTTTAATTTTCTGCGACTTCCATTTTTCTTGGTATTCAACTTCTGTTTTTTTTCAAATTTCTTTTCTATTCAACTTCCTTTTTTATTTAATTTCCAAATAGATCGTTAAGGTATATTGGTTTCGGGATTGAACTTCTTTTATTAATTTTATGCAACTTTCACTTTTCTTTTTTTTCAACTTCCATTTTTATTCAATTTACTTTTCCATTATACTTCCTTTTTATTTAATTTTCAAACAGATCGTTAAGGTATAGTGGTTTCTTGAGTGAACTTCTGTTTTTAATTTTATGCAACTTCCATTTTTATTTTTATTCGCCTTCCATTTATATTCAAGTCATTTTTCAATTTAACTTCCATTTTTATTTAATTTACAAATAGATCGTTAAGGTATAGTGGTTTCTTGAATGAACTTCCAATTTTAATTTTCTGCAACTTCCATTTTTAGTTCTATTCAACTTCTTTTTTTATTCAAGTTTCTTTTCAATTCAACTTCCTTTTTTATTTAATTTCCAAATGGATCGTTAAGGTATAGTGGTTCCCTGAATGACCTTCCATTTTTAATTTTCTGCAACTTTCATTTTTTCTTTTATTCGACTTCCATTTTTATTCAATTTACTTTTCTATTCAACTTCCTTTTTTATTTAATTTCCAAACAGATCGTTAAGGTATAGTGGTTTTTCAATGAACTTCCGTTTTTAATTTTACGCAACTTCCATTTTTTTTTTATTCGGCTTCCATTTTTATTCAAGTCATTTTTCTATTCAACTTTCTTTTTTATTTAATTTCCAAATAGATCGTTAAGGTATAGTGGTTTCTTGAATGAACTTCCATTTTTATTTTTATTCAGCTTCAATTTTTATTCAAGTTATTTTTCTATTCAACTTCCTTTTTATTTAATTTCCAAATAAATCGTTAAGGTATAGTGGTTTCTTTAATGAACTTCCATTTTTAATTTTCTGCTGCTTCCATTTTTATTTTTATTTAACTTCCTTTTTTATTCAAGTTTCTTTTCTACTCAACTTCCTTTTTTATGTAATTTCCAAATAGATCGTTATGGTATAGTGGTTTCTGGATTGAACTTCCATTTTTAATTTTCTGCAACTTCCATTTTTATTTTTATTCAACTTCCATTTTTATTCAATTTACTTTTCTATTAAACTTCCTTTTCTAATTTATTTCCAACTTGATCGTTAAGGTATATTGCTTTCTTGAATGAACTTCCATTTTTAATTATCTGCAACTTCCATTTTTATTTTTATTCGACCTCCATTTTTATTCAAGTTATTTTTCTACTGAACTTCTTTTTTATTAAATTTCCAAATAGATCGTTAAGGTATAGTGGTTTCTTGAATGAATTTCCAATTTTAATTTTCTGCGACTTCCATTTTTATTTCTATTCAACCTCTTTTTTTATTCAAGTTTCTTTTCTATTCAACTTCATTTTTTATAAAATTTTGAAATAGATCGTTAAGGTATACTGGTTTCTGGATTGAACTTCCATTTTTATTTTTTTCCAACTTTCACTTTTCTTTTTATTCAACTTCCATTTTTATTCAATTTACTTTTCTATTAAACTTCCTTTTTTATTTAATTTCCAAATAGATCGTTAAGGTATAGTGGTTTCTTTAATGAACTTCCATTTTTAATCTTAAGGAACTTCCATTTTTAATTTTATTCAACTTCCATTTTTGTTCAAGTTATTTTTCTATTCAACTTCCTTTTTTATTTAATTTCCAAGTAGATTGTTAACGTATAGTGGTTTCTTGAATTAACTTCCATTTTTAATTTTCTGCAACTTCCATTTTTATTTTTATTTAACTTCCTTTTTTATTTAAGTTTCTTTTCTACTCAACTTCCTTTTTTATTTAATTTCCAAATAGATCGTCAAGGTGTACTTGTTTCTGGATTGAACTTCCATTTTTATTTTGATTCAAATTCCATTTTTATTTTTATTTGACTTCCAATTTTATTCAAGTGATTTTGCTATTCAACTTCCATTTTTAATTTTATGCAACTTTCGTTTTTATTTTTATTCGACTTCCTTTTTTATTCAGTTTACTTTTCTATTAAACTTCCTTTTTTATTTAATTTCCAAATTGATCTTTAAGGTATAGTGGTTTCTTCAATGAACTTCCATTTTTAATTTTCTGCAACTTCCATTTTTATTTTTATTTTTATTCGACTTCCATTTTTATTCAAGTTCTTTTTCTATTCATCTTCGTTTTTTATTTAATTTCCAAATAGATCGTTAATGTATAGTGGTTTCTTGATAGAATTTCCATTTTTAATTTTCTGCACCTTCCATTTTTATTTTTATTTAACTTCATTTTTCATTCAAGTTACATTTCTGCTCAACTTCCTTTTTTATTTAATTTCCAAATAGATCGTTAAGGTATACAGGTTTCTGGATTGAACTTCCATTTTTAATTTTATGCAACTTTCATTTTTACTTTTATTCAACTTCCATTTTTAGTCAATTTACTTTTCTATTAAACTTCCTATTTATTTAATTTCCAAATAGATCATTAAGGTATAGTGGTTTCTTAAATGAACTTCTATTTTTAATTTTATGCAACTTCGATTTTTGTTTTTATTCAGCTTCCGTTTTTATTCAAGTCATTTTTCTATTCAACTTCCTTTTTTATTAAATTTTCAAATAGATCGTTAAGGTATAGTGGTTTCTAGAATGAACTTCCATTTTTAATTTTCTGCAACTTTCATTTTTATTCTTATTCAACTTCCTTTTTCATTCAAGTTTCTTTTCTACTCAACTTCCTTTTTTATTTAATTTCCAAATAGATCGTTAATGTGTAGTGGTTTCTGGATTGAACTTCCATTTTTAATTTTATGCAACTTTTACTTTTATTTTTATTCAATTTCCATTTTTACTCAATTTACTTTTCTATTAAACTTCCTTTTTTATTTAATTTCCAAGTAGATCGTGAAGGTATAGTGTTTTCTTGAATGAACTTCTATTTTTAATTTACTGCGACTTCCTTTTTTATTTTTCTTCAACTTCCATTTTTATTAAAGTTATTTTTCTATTCAACTTCCTTTTTTATTTAATTTTCAAATAGATCGTTAAGGTATAGTGGTTTCTTGAATGAACTTCCATTTTTAATTTTCTGCAACTTCCATTTTTGTTTTTATTTAACTTCCTTTTTCAATCAAGTTTCTTTTCTACTCAACTTCCTTTTTTATTTAATTTCCAAATAGAACGTTAAGGTATAGTCGTTTCTGGATTGAACTTCCATTTTTAATTTTTTGCAACTTTCATTTTTATTTTTATTCAACTTCCATTTTTATTCAATTTACTTTTCAATTAAACTTCCGTTTTTATTTAATTTCAAAATAGATTGTTAAGGTATAGTGGTTTCTTTAATGAACTTCCATTTTTAATTTTCTTCAACTTCAATTTTTATTTTTATTCGACTTCCATTTTTATTCAAGTTATTTTTCTATTCAACTTCCTTTTTTATTTAATTTTCATATAGATCGTTAAGATATAATGGTTTCTTGAATGAACTTCCATTTTTAATTTTCTGCAACTTCCATTTTTATTTTCATTCGGCTTCCATTTTTATTCAATTAACTTTTCTATTCAACTTCCTTTTTTATTTAATTTCCAAATAGATCGATAAGGGATAGTGGTTTCTTGTATGAACTTCCATTTTTAATTTTATGCAACTTTCATTTTTATTTTTATTCAACTTCCACTTTTATTTTTAAGTAACTTCCATTTTTATTCAAGTTACTTTTCTATTTAACTTCCTTTTTTGTTTAATTTCCAAATAGAACGTTAAGGTACAATGGTTTCTTGAATGAACTTCCATTTTTAATTTTCTGCAACTTCCATTTTTATTTTTCTTCGGCTACCATTTTTATTCAAGTTATTTTTCTATTCAACTTCCTTTTTTATTTAATTTCCGAATAGATCGTTAAGTTATACTGGTTTCTTGAATTAACTTCCAATTTTAATTTTCTAAAACTTCTATTTTTATTTCTATTCAACTTCTTTTTTTATTCAAGTTTCTTTTCTATTCAACTTCCTTTTTTATTTAATTTCAAAATAGATCGTTAAGGTATACTGGTTTCTAGAATGAACTTCCATTTTTAATTTTATGCAACTTTCACTTTTATTTTTATTCAACTTCCATTTTTATTGAAATTACTTTTCTATTAAACTTCCTTTTTTTTAAAAAAATTTCCAAATAGATCGTTAAGGTATAGTGGTTTCTTTAATGAACTTCCATTTTTAATTTTGTGGAACTTTCATTTTTATTTTTATTCAGCTTCCATTTTTACGTTTAAGTAACTTCCATTTTTATTCAAGTTACTTTTCTAGTCAACTTCCTTTTTTATTTAATTTCCAAATAGATCGTTAAGGTATAGTGGTTTCTTGAATGAACTTCCATTTTTAATTTTATGCAACTTTCATTTTTATTTTTATTCAACTTTCATTTTTATTTTTAAGTTACTGTAATTTTTATTCAACTTCCGTTTTTATTTAATTTCTAAATAGATCGTTAAGATATAGTGGTTTCTTGAATGAACTCCCATTTTAATTTTCTGCAACTTCCAGTTATATTTTTATTTAACTTCCTTTTTTATTTAATTTTCAAATAGATCGTTAAGTTATAGTGGTTTCTGGATTGAACTTCCATTTTTAATTTTCTGCAACTTCCATTTTTATTTTTATTCAACTTCCATTTTTAGTCAATTTACGTTTCTATTCAACTTCCTTTTTTATTTAATCTCCAAATAGATCGTTGAGGCATAGTGGTTTCTTGAATGAACTTCCATTTTTAATTTTCTGCAACTTCCATTTTTATTTTTATTCGACTTCCATTTTTATTCCATTTACTTTTATATTCGACTTCCAATTTTATTTAATTTTCAAATAGATCGTTAAGGTATAGTGGTTTCTTGAATGAACTTCCATTTTTAATTTTATGCAAATTTCATTTTTATTTTCTTTCATCTTCCATTTTTATACAAGTTATTTTTCTATTCTACTTCCTTTTTTATTTAATTTCCAAATAGATCGTTAAGGTATAGTGGTTTCTTGAATGAACTTCCATTTTTAATTTTCTGCAATTTCAATTTTTATTTTTATTTAACTTCCTTTTTTATTCAAGTTTCTTTTCTACTCAACTTCCTTTTTTATTTAATTTCCAAATAGATCGTTAAGGTAGAATGGTTTCTGGATTGAACTTCGATTTTTAATTTTCTGCAACTTCCATTTTAATTTTTATTCAACTTCCTTTTTTATTTAATTTCCAAATAGATCGCTAAGGTATAGTGGTTTCTTGAATGAACTTCCATTTTTAATTTTCTGCAACTTCCATTTTTATTTTTATTCGACTTCCATTTTTATTCAATTTGCTTTTCTATTCAACTTCCCTTTTTATTTAATTTCCAAACAGATCGTTAAGGTATAGTGGTTTCTTCAATGAACTTCAATTTTAAATTTTATGCAACTTCCATTTTTGTTCTTATTCAGCTTCCATTTTTATTGAACTTCCATTTTTAATTTTATGCAACTTTTTCTTTTATTTTTATTCAATTTCCATTTTTTTTCAATTTACTTTTCTATTAAACTTCTTTTTTTATTTAATTTCCAAGTAGATCGTGAAGGTATAGTGTTTTCTTGAATGAACTTCCATTTTTAATTTACGGCGACTTCCTTTTTTATTTTTATTCAACTTCCATTTTGATTAAAGTTATTTTTCTATTCAACTTCCTTTTTTATTTAATTTCCAAATAGATCGTTAAGGTATAGTGGTTTTTTGAATGAACTTCCATTTTTAATTTTCTGCAACTTCCATTTTTATTTTTATTTAACTTCCTTTTTCAATCAAGTTTCTTTTCTACTCAACTTTCTTTTTTATTTAATTTCCAAATAGATCGTTAAGGTATAGTGGTTTCTGGATTGAACTTCCATTTTTAATTTTTTTCAACTTTCATTTTTATTTTTATTCAACTTCCATTTTTATTCAATTTACTTTTCAATTAAACTTCCGTTTTTATTTAATTTCAAAATAGATTGTTAAGGTACAGTGGTTTCTTTAATGAACTTCCATTTTTAATTTTCTGCAACTTCAATTTTTATTTTTATTCGACTTCCATTATTATTCAAGTTATTTTTCTATTGGACTTCATTTTTTATTTAATTTTCAAATAGATCGTTAAGGTATAGTCGTTTCTTGAATGAACTTCCATTTTTATTTTCATTCCGCTTCCATTTTTATTCAATTTACTTTTCTATTCAACTTTCTTTTTTTTATTTAATTTTCAAATAGATCGTTAAGGGATAGTGGTTTCTTGAATGAAGTTCCATTTTTAATTTTATGCAACTTTCATTTTTATTTTTATTCAACTTCCACTTTTATTTTTAAGTAACTTCCATTTTTATTCAAGTTACTTTTCTATTCAACTTCCTTTTTTGTTTGATTTCCAAATAGAACGTTAAGGTATAGTGGTTTATTGAATGAACTTCCATTTTTATTTTTACTCGACTACCATTTTTATTCTAGTTATTTTTCTATTCAACTTCCTTTTTTATTTAATTTCCAAATAGATCGTTAAGGTATACTGGTTTGTTGAATTAACTTCCAATTTTAATTTTCTGCAACTTCTATTTTTATTTATATTCAACTACTTTTTTTAATCAAGTTTCTTTTCTATTCAATTTCCTTTTTTATTTAATTTCAAAATAGATCGTTAAGGTATACTGGTTTCTAGATTGAACTTCCAATTTTAATTTTATGCAACTTTCACTTTTATTTTTATTCAACATCCATTTTTATTGAATTTACTTTTCTATTAAACTTCCCTTTTTTTTTTAATTTCCAAATAGATCGTTAAGGTATAGTGGTTTCTTTAATGTACTTCCATTTTTAATTTTGTGGAACTTTCATTTTTATTTTTATTCAGCTTCCATTTTTATACAAGTTATTTTACTATTCAACTTTTTTTTTTATTTAATTTCCAAATAGATCTTTAAGGTATAGTGGTTTCTTGAATGAACTTCCATTTTTAATTTTCTTCAACTTCCATTTTTATTTTTATTTAACTTCCTTTTTTATTCAAGTTTCTTTTCTACTCAACTTCCTTTTTTATTTAATTTCCAAATAGATCGTTAAGGTATATTGGTTTCTGGATTGAACTTCGATTTTTAATTTTCTGCAACTTCCATTTTTATTCTTATGCAACTTCCATTTTTATTCAATTTACTTTTCTATTAAACCTCATTTTTTATTTAATTTCCAAATAGATTGTTAAGGAATAGTGGTTTCTTGAATAAACTTCCATTTTTAATTTTCTGCGACTTCCATTTTTATTTTTTTTCGACTTCCATTTTTATTCAATTTACTTTTCTATTCAACTTCCTTTTTTATTTAATTTCCAAATAGGTCGTTAAGGTATAGTGGTTTCTTGAATGAACTTCCATTTTTAATTTTATGCAACTTTCATTTTTATTTTTATTCAACTTCCATTTTTATTTTTAAGTTACTTCCATTTTTATTCAACTTCCTTTTTTATATAATTTCCAAATAGATCGTTAAGGTATAGTGGTTTCTTGAATGAACTCCCATTTTAATTTTCTGCAACTTCCATTTTTATTTTTATTTAACTTCCTTTTTTATTCAAGTTTCTTTTCAACTCAACTTCCTTTTTTATTTAATTTCCAAATTGATCGTTAAGGTATAGTTGTTTCTTGAATGAACTTCCATTTTTAATTTTCTGCAACTTTCATTTTTATTTTTATTCAACTTTCATTTTTATTCAAGTTATTTTTCTATTCAACTTCCTTTTTTATTTAATTTCCAAATAGAAGGTGTAGTGGTTTCTTGAATGAACTTCCAATTTTAATTTTCTGCAACTTCCATTTTTATTTCTTTTCTATTCAACTTCCTTTTTTATTTAATTTCCAAAAAGATCGTTAAGGTATAATGGTTTCTGGATTGAACTTACATTTTAAATTTTATGCAACTTCCATTTTTATTTTTATTCAACTTCCATTTTTATTCATGTCATTTTTCTATTCAACTTCCTTTTTTATTTAATTTCCAAATAGATCGTTAAGGTATAGTGGTTTCTTCAATGAACTTCCATTTTTAATTTTCTGCAACTTTCATTTTTATAGCGGTCCCGATATTTCCTGTTGTTGTTTAACTATAATCCGGACTCGGTTCCGTAGATTCGTTGTTATCTTATCCTCATTTCTATCCCTTACTCTTTTAATTAGAATTTTGGGTTGTGTTGGGCAGGTTGGGAATAAGTGGGTCGTGTTTTAAAACTTAGAAATTTTGCCCAGGTTTTGGTCTCTCCGCTCGAGCGGCGATTTGACGCTCGAGCGGCAGTTTGGACGCTCGAGCGTGAATTTCCTTCTCTCAGCATTTTGGTCGTCTGCAGAAAATTCTGGGAGAGTGCACCCGGCGCTCGAGCGGATCTTTGGACGCTCGAGCGTGAACCTGTGTCTGTACGCTCGAGCGGGGTGTTGTACGCTCGAGCGGACCTGCTTTTATATCAGTTCGTGAAACCACCTTTTTGATCACTTTTTGATTTCCTTTCTCTCTCTTACTTTTTTCAAAACCTCCATTGGAGAGCACCTCACTCTAAAACCGAACTTCTCTCTTAGGATTGATCTACCTAGAGTGTTTTCCTCACCTTGGGCCTTTGTAAGAAGTGTGTTGATCGTCGAGGGCTTTGTTGAGATCTGAGAAATTTGGGATTTGGAGCACTTCTGAGTTTTACTCATCTTCTCCCTTGGAGCTCTGAATTTGAGGTAGGGATATCCTACTCCTCTCTATGGATTTTGTCTTTAAATTTTGGTAATTTGAGAGGTTGGGGTTGGTTTGGTAATTTTGTGAAAGTTTGGGCCTTTTGTGTTATTTTACAAAAGTTGGGGTTTTATTTGTAATAAACCTAGATGCATGTTTGGTATAGAGAAATGGAATAAATGTTGAATCATTGATGAAAATGGGACCTAAGGGTGGTAATGGTAATTATGGAAAATGACCTAATTACATTGTTTAATTAATTGAGATAATTAATTGTGGGAAATGAGGAAATGAAATGGAATTGTTGAGATTGGGAGTGCATGGGGTTAAAGGGTGTAGTTGAATTATTTATCACTAACCGAATTGAAATGTCGATTGAATATCCATTGTGCATTTATTTCCTGCTTAGAAATAATTGCTTTGGGCTACCGGTGGAGGGTAGTGTTGATTGTTGTAGACAATGCTTGATGATTAGGCAAACTAAAACTAATCAATTGGATGTGTCATAGAGCATGTCGGTTGATAGAATACATTAATTTTATGTATTGATTGATTGCATATGTGATTCTGTGTTTATATGCATTACTTGTGTATGGGAGGAGATAGGGGATGTACTCCACGGTTTAGGGGAAGATGGGGGATGTACCTCTAAACCGGTTAATGGTTTAGGGGAAGATGGGGGATGTACCTCTAAACCGGTTGTTGGAATGTTGATATAGCTCATATGCTTATCGGTTGAAGTGTTGATACAGCTCATATGCTTATCTGTTGTAGTAGTGATATAGCTCATATGCTTATCTATTGAAAAGTTTGTTTGATTTGATATAGCACTAAAATGTATATCATCATTGTTTGCGAAGTATGGGAGTAGTTTATGTGTTATTGATACAACACCATAATGTGTATCCACCTTGGATTTCGAAAGTGTTCTAGTGATGAACTATAATCTCATCAAACGTTCTGGCCAGAGTACTGAGCCTTGTTTTCAAACTCAAAGTTGAACAAAAATGAAAAGTGAATTGTAATATAGACTTGGCTGTCATGGTAACGTAGGGAGATGTAAATGGAAGTGTCAGTGTTGACCATCTATCAGTTGCTAATCTTTTAGTCATTGTTCATGGTTGGTTTAGTGTATTTCTACTGGGCTGTGGCTCACCCTATATGGGAATATCATTTTCAGGTACAGGTAGCATGCCCCCTCCAAGGACGTAGCTTGGGAGGCCAGAGGCGGACTTTTTGTTGTTTTACTTTTGATGTATTACATGTAAATTCAAGCCAAGGGCTTAACGTGTTTGAGTTAGTACTCTTTTGTTGTAACCAAGTGTTAACTTGGAAAGCTGTAAGCCCATAGGGCATTTGCTTTTGTTGTTAACATGTAATACTTTTTGTAATGAAACTCTGATAAATGAAAGAATGTGAAGCTTTTGAATATCAATGCATGTCTTATTTAATGGGTTTAAAGTTATTATTTTGAGGGCGTTACAACTTGGTATCAGAGCGTACCTGGTTCGAATACTTTGGGTACGTGGGAAGTGATTAGTATCACAATGGGTTTCTCTCGCTTGTTAGAGACTTAGACGTAATGTTACGTACTTTTGTGATAACATGTTTATGTGACTATTTGGGTATGGAATGTAGTTTCTTGGATGTTGATTGGATCCTTGGGTTTCTGGGAGTCCAGTTGGAAAGGCACTTGATCAATGCTGTTTCTGATCGGAACTCTAGTAACGCCTCGGGACTATCATTATCTGGAAATGAAATTCGTAAGTGCTTACATGTTTATGTGCTTATGTGGAGTGAATTACAGTTGTCCATGTGTTAGGATGTAAGTGTTTAGCTTCGGCACATGTATGAGTGTGCTAACGTGTCTCCGTTACTTTTACTAGGATGCCTAGGCGAGGAAGTTGCGATTTCCCTCCTTCCGCTCGGGAAGAGCTGCGGAAACAATTTGTGGAATTACGCCAAGGTACTACACCTTTGGTGCGGTTCGAAAGATGGTTTGCTAATCTGTCGAGGTTTGCTCCAGAATTGGTGGAGACAGAGGACTTACGTTGTTTTGAGTTTGAGAGTAAGCTGCGTGACGACATCCGTGTAAGGATAGCGGGGTCTTGGCATAAAAGATATAGGGCGCTTGTTGAGGCGGTCGCCCATGTAGAGGCTGCAGTGCTAGCAATGGGGCAGAGTGGGGAGGAAGCCATCTCGGCGACTCCTGTGACTCAGGGTGTTGGTAGGCCTTTTAAGAGGCAGAGGGTTTTAAACTCGCAACAGGGAGGACGGGCTAGAACTGCCCTTCCAGTGTCAGATTTGGGTTCGGGGGAAAGTAAGCAGAGGGGCATCATTTGTTTCAGATGCGGTCTGCTGGGCCACAGGGTTTCGGTTTGCCCACAGAAGAAAGGGGTGGGGTTAGCAGTTCAACCAGTAGTTGTACCACCAGGATCATCCAACCAGTCGGGTTTTGGACCGATTAAATGCTCAGTGGGGAGGCAGTTGTTGGGGTCTTCATCAGCCCAGATTCTGAACCAATCTCCTGCTCAGGCACCGCCTACCTGTTGGGTGTGTAATCAGCCGGGTCATATTCGACGTTCTTGTACTCAGCCGGGAGCTTCTTTAGGGGTTTTGCAACCTAATCAGGCTCAGTTTCTTTCGACTGGACAGGAACAGTATCGTTTTGGGGGACTACCAGGCCAGATTGCGAGGGCCTCAGTAGAGTCAAGTTCCCAAGCCCCAGCTAGGGAAGTTTGTAGTTGTTCCAGGTGTGGGCAGAGGGGGCATACCAGTGGTTCTTGTCAGTGACTTGTAAGCTCGTAGGTTGCCTTATGTTCGGGGATGACCAACTTCGGCGGTCCAACAAGGGACGGTAGTAGTAGTAATATTGATGGGATGGTTTTGTTTTGACTAATCCGTTTTGTAATCAGTGGATTATTGTTTTGTGATCATTGGGTTCCGTTGTGTAACCAATGTGTTTTGGGAAGGTTGAAACATCTAAACTGTTTGTTTATCTATATATATATACATATATGCTTTGTTTGTTAATTTCCCTAGAGTGGGTGAATTGGAGCATGTCGTAGCTCTAAAATTTTATTAATGTATAAAGTTCCTATAAAAAAAAAAAAAATTTATGCTTGTGACTTGATTTGGGAAGGATGAGGGCTAGAGAGCCATGTTTTCAAAATTTGGAAGAACCACCGAGGGGTACGTGTCCTAGCCAAGGTAATATTGGAGCGAGAACTGTTTTACTTGCCGAGTGTGTGGAATTACATGAGTACTACCCATTTAAAGTTTTGTGCGTGGTATAGCTTTTGATCTACTGTCGGGTGAACTTGAGAGGATGTGAAGTGTACGATTAATACTAGATGTAACACGTATTTAATATGGTGTCCTACAGGGGCATGGCACATAATTTTGTCAAGGTTGGACTTGTACCTTCGTGGTAAGTAACGTTGTCAAGATTGCAGGTGTACTGATTGGCCGTTTCAAGTGAAGGGATGTCAGTCCCTATATATGGTTGTGATTGTTGTATCGGGAGCGATGTGTTGTGAGTAGCTGGTACTATACCTCGGGCTGTAGTATAATGGATGTCTCCCTAAGTTTTCAAATTTCTTTATTTGGATTGAATGTGATAAGTTCGTACCTTAGCACTGGTCAAGTCAGAGGATATTATCAGAAGCGTTAATTGGGTATATAGCCCATGGTTAGAGTGTGACCCGTGGGTGGAGTCACAGTGGTATGGTGTTTGCGGATGAAGATATGGGTTAATGACGAGGGAGGCGAGGACTTTTACCCCTCTGGAAAGTTAGATGAGTGAATCTTTGGAAGCCCTATCGGCGACTTGTGACGGTGTCGGGGTTTGGTTCATGATGGTTGCCTAGTGGTAGTGTGGACTAGTGGTTTAGCACGGAGGCCGGGCCTCTTGATGGTACTCTCGACATGAGTGATAAGTAAGATATAGAGTAACGAGTGGATCCTATGAGTTATTGGAGGATTCGGTGTAGGAGTAAGAGGGCTTGCAAAATAAGGAGGTTTTGCCTAGTACGGTTGAATGTGTTAGATGGGATGGTTTCGAGAGTTGCGCGGTGTTGGCAGGACTATATGAGAATGTTCGAGGGAACGTGAGATTTGTATCTCGAGTTAGTGCGAATGGTACCTGTATGCTGGTTCGTGTGTTGGGCCTTGCTAGATAGTGAGTCCGTGGTGACCCCCCTTGGTTGTATAGGGGTAGTGTTCATATTGTGATTGGTTATCCATTGTTGGGTGTGGGTTATGAGTGGATGCTGCCAACATTCTTTGAAGGAAGAGCAATTCGTGTTCTAAAGTAATGAGTATAGCGTGGGTCAAAGTAGTCCTTCGTATTCGGGATGTTGTGATTGAGGTTGACCATGTCGGTCTTCGGTCAAGGAAGTGAGCAGGCTTGCTAGATAACCATGGCGGGGGATGGTGATTCCCTTAGACGCGATGTTGAGGCGGTTAAATTTTAGGAAATCCAGTGAGATTCCAAAATTTGTGGTTCGTGTAGAGAACTCCGTGGTTGGGGTTAGTGGTCTGAGTAGCACATCAGTGTGTGGATTACTGAGTGTAGAGTTTATTGAGTTGACTAGTCAGCTTGTCGGTATCGGGTGTTGGGGTGGCATTGGTCACCTTGAGTTTAGTCTCGTTCGTTGTAGACTACGTATGTTGATTAAGGAAAACTGAAATTAATCGAACATGTTTTGTCGTTGAGTCTGACGGTTGGAATAATACATCTAATATATGTATTGATTGATCATTGTGAATGATTGGCTTTTTATACATTATGAATGTATGGTGTTTAGTTTGATGTTGATACAGCACTATAATGTGTATCATTTGTGTATTTCTGAGCCGTGTTTATGATTATAAAGTGGTTAAGTAAAGGGAGGCGGGATAAAATTGCAAAACCATGAATTTCTTATACCTTATGTGTTGATAGTACTGTTGTTATTTCTATTAACTATCATTATAGAAATGTTATGTTCTGTGTCGGTTGTGGCATCACTGTATGAGTGATGGTTGTGGATAGTGCTGTTTTGGAAAGAAATGGAAAACAAAATTTTTCCAGTGTTTGGACCATATAAATGCGTTGTTGAAAAGTTGATTTAATTCAAGAATTTTAAAGAATTCCAGATTAATCTTTTGGCAAATAAACTGTGGATGACTCTGCGTTTTGGGTAACACCGTATTTGTGAAAAATGTTTGCAAAGCTTTTGAGTTTTCGTACGGAACATGCAAGATTTATTCCGGAACGTTAACGTTGAAAATTTAAACATCTTTGGGAAATGCCTCTTGAACAAGAAAATGTTTTCTTATTATCTACTCTAAAGATTTGCTTTGGTCGTGTTGTTGAGTAGTGACTTAGCTTGGAATGCTAGCCGGTTGTTGGTGAATTGTTTCGGGGGAGGTTTGGTTTGTTGAGGCTTGCGTACCTAAGGTGTGGTTGTTTAGAATGTGTTTCCTTGGTTAGTATCTTCCTTGCTAAGAGTAAATCGGAGGTTTGTTGTGAAAGTAATTTCTTTCCTTGGGGCTCGATTGTTGAATGCTCTGTTATCAGTTGGCCTTGTGTTTTGGCGTACCCTTAATTTCGGGGACGAAATTCTTTAAGGGGGGGAGGTTATAGCGGTCCCGATATTTCCTGTTGTTGTTTAACTATAATCCGGACTCGGTTCCGTAGATTCGTTGTTATCTTATCCTCATTTCTATCCCTTACTCTTTTAATTAGAATTTTGGGTTGTGTTGGGCAGTGTAACGCCCTCAAAATAATAGCAATAAACCCATCAGATAAGACATGCAATTACATTTAGACTAACTGCATTCCTTTCATTCATTAGAATTCCAAGACATAAGTATTACATGTTAACCTCATAACAAAATGCCCTACGGGCTTACAGCTTTCCAAGTTAACACTTGGTTACAACAAAGAGTTCTAACTCGTTTACACGTTAAGCCCTTGGCTTGAAATTACATGTAATACATCAAAAGTAAAACGACAAAACTATGCCCGCCACTAGCCTCCCAGCTATGTCCTTGGAGGTGGCATGCTTCCTGCACCTGAAAATGATATTCCCATATAGGGTGAGCCACAGCCCAGTAGAAATACACTAAACCAACCATGGACAATGACTAAAACATTAGCATTTGATAGTTGGTCAACACTGATACAATTACATAAATTACATATTTATGTCAACGACTTACAAGTCCCAATTACTTTTCATTTTCCCTTTTTCAACAGATAAGCATGCTAGCTCTATCATCATTTCCACAGATATGTATAAAAAACTATATCTCACATTCAGATAAGCATAAAAGCTATATCCACATTCTCAACAGATATGTATATCAACAATATCCACAGATAAGCATACAAGTTGTATCCACACTCTACACCAGATATGTATATCAACAATATCCACAGATAAGCATACAAGCTGTATCCACACTTCACAAAGATAAGCATATGAGCTCTATCTTCACTTCTCTAGACAAGCATATGAGCTCTGTCTACGGAGTTCATCCCCTATCTCCTCCCAATACCTATCCGGTTTAGAGGTACATCCCCTATCTTCCCCTAAACCGCGGAGTACATCCCCTATCTCCTCCTCTACACATAACGTATATAAACACATTGGTTCTATATACAATCACACAATACACACAATTAATGTATTCTATCAACCGTCAAGTTCCATGACACATTCCATTGATTAGTTTTCGTTTACCTAATCATCATGCATTGTCTACAACAATCTCGACTATCCTCCACCGATAGCCCAAAGCAGTTATTTCTAAAACAGAAAATAAATGCACAAATGGATATTCAATCAACATTTCATTTCCTCATTTCTCACCAATTAATTATCCCAATTAATTAAACAATGTAATTAGGCCATTTTCCATAATTACTATTTCAACCCTTAGGTCCCATTTTCATCAATGATTCAACAATCATTCTATTTTTCTATGCCAAACATGCATCTAGGTTTATTATGAATAAAACCCCAACTTTTGTAAAAATACACAAAAGCCCCAAACTTTCACAAATTTACCAAACCAAGCCCAACATCTCAAAATACCAAAATTTAAAGACAAAACCCATAGAGAGGAGTAGGTTATCCCTACCTCAAATTCGGAGTCCCAAAGGAGAAGACGACAAAACCCAACGTGCTCCAAAACCCGAGATTTTCAGATTAAAATGAAGCCCTCGACGATCAACAACTTTTTTGTAAAGGCCAAAGGTGAGTAAATCACTCCTACTAGATCAAAACCTAGAGAGAAGGTAGAGTCTAGAGTGAGAGGCTCAACAATGGTGATTTTGGAAAAGTAAGAGAGAGAAGAGAAAGTGAAAAGTGATTTGAAAAGTCACAATTTCGGGACTTTAACCCAGGTCTCCGCTCGAGCGTAAAACACCCCGCTCGAGCGGCCACTCACAGACTTCCGCTCGAGCGGCCAACCTCCCGCTCGAGCGCAGAATGCACTCGCCCAGCACTTTTGCAGAACCAGGCCTCCGCTCGAGCTCCCAATCCCTACGCTCGAGCTCACAACACTGCACAACAAGATACTGGATGGATGTAATCTACGCTCGAGCGCAAACACCTCCGCTCGAGCGTACAGGCCAAAAATCTGGGCAACTAGTTTTGGTTTCTAAACTCAACCAACCTGTAACAAACCCGCTCAACACATCCTATAACTCAAATACAAAGTAAGAAAGGATGTAAACAAGATAATAAACAACTACCAACATCCACGGGCACATGCCCGGATCACTATACAACAAGGGTAAACCCGGGATCGCTATAGGCAGGTTGGGAATAAGTGGGTCGTGTTTTAAAACTTAGAAATTTTGCCCAGGTTTTGGTCTCTCCGCTCGAGCGGCGATTTGACGCTCGAGCGGGATTTTGTTGTTGCCTCTCCGCTCGAGCGGCAGTTTGGACGCTCGAGCGTGAATTTCCTTCTCTCAGCATTTTGGTCGTCTGCAGAAAATTCTGGGAGA
This sequence comes from Camellia sinensis, assembly GCF_055761805.1. Lineage (NCBI taxonomy): Eukaryota > Viridiplantae > Streptophyta > Magnoliopsida > Ericales > Theaceae > Camellia > Camellia sinensis. Next base: position 5,006,635 of record NC_138962.1, on the reverse strand, counting down.
GTGCACCCGGCGCTCGAGCGGATCTTTGGACGCTCGAGCGTGAACCTGTGTCTGTACGCTCGAGCGGGGTGTTGTACGCTCGAGCGGACCTGCTTTTATATCAGTTCGTGAAACCACCTTTTTGATCACTTTTTGATTTCCTTTCTCTCTCTTACTTTTTTCAAAACCTCCATTGGAGAGCACCTCACTCTAAAACCGAACTTCTCTCTTAGGATTGATCTACCTAGAGTGTTTTCCTCACCTTGGGCCTTTGTAAGAAGTGTGTTGATCGTCGAGGGCTTTGTTGAGATCTGAGAAATTTGGGATTTGGAGCACTTCTGAGTTTTACTCATATTCTCCCTTGGAGCTCTGAATTTGAGGTAGGGATATCCTACTCCTCTCTATGGATTTTGTCTTTAAATTTTGGTAATTTGAGAGGTTGGGGTTGGTTTGGTAATTTTGTGAAAGTTTGGGCCTTTTGTGTTATTTTACAAAAGTTGGGGTTTTATTTGTAATAAACCTAGATGCATGTTTGGTATAGAGAAATGGAATAAATGTTGAATCATTGATGAAAATGGGACCTAAGGGTGGTAATGGTAATTATGGAAAATGACCTAATTACATTGTTTAATTAATTGAGATAATTAATTGTGGCAAATGAGGAAATGAAATGGAATTGTTGAGATTGGGAGTGCATGGGGTTAAAGGGTGTAGTTGAATTATTTATCACTCACCGAATTGAAATGTCGATTGAATATCCATTGTGCATTTATTTCCTGCTTAGAAATAATTGCTTTGGGCTACCGGTGGAGGGTAGTGTTGATTGTTGTAGACAATGCTTGATGATTAGGCAAACTAAAACTAATCAATTGGATGTGTCATAGAGCATGTCGGTTGATAGAATACATTAATTTTATGTATTGATTGATTGCATATGTGATTCTGTGTTTATATGCATTACTTGTGTATGGGAGGAGATAGGGGATGTACTCCACGGTTTAGGGGAAGATGGGGGATGTACCTCTAAACCGGTTAATGGTTTAGGGGAAGATGGGGGATGTACCTCTAAACCGGTTGTTGGAATGTTGATATAGCTCATATGCTTATCGGTTGAAGTGTTGATACAGCTCATATGCTTATCTGTTGTAGTAGTGATATAGCTCATATGCTTATCTATTGAAAAGTTTGTTTGATTTGATATAGCACTAAAATGTATATCATCATTGTTTGCGAAGTATGGGAGTAGTTTATGTGTTATTGATACAACACCATAATGTGTATCCACCTTGGATTTCGAAAGTGTTCTAGTGATGAACTATAATCTCATCAAACGTTCTGGCCAGAGTACTGAGCCTTGTTTTCAAACTCAAAGTTGAACAAAAATGAAAAGTGAATTGTAATATAGACTTGGCTGTCATGGTAACGTAGGGAGATGTAAATGGAAGGGTCAGTGTTGACCATCTATCAGTTGCTAATCTTTTAGTCATTGTTCATGGTTGGTTTAGTGTATTTCTACTAGGCTGTGGCTCACCCTATATGGGAATATCATTTTCAGGTACAGGTAGCATGCCACCTCCAAGGACGTAGCTTGGGAGGCCAGAGGCGGACTTTTTGTTGTTTTACTTTTGATGTATTACATGTAAATTCAAGCCAAGGGCTTAACGTGTTTGAGTTAGTACTCTTTTGTTGTAACCAAGTGTTAACTTGGAAAGCTGTAAGCCCATAGGGCATTTGCTTTTGTTGTTAACATGTAATACTTTTTGTAATGAAACTCTGATAAATGAAAGAATGTGAAGCTTTTGAATATCAATGCATGTCTTATTTAATGGGTTTAAAGTTATTATTTTGAGGGCGTTACAATTTTTATTTTTATTCAACTTTCATTTTTATTCAAGTTATTTTTCTATTCAACTTCCTTTTTTATTTTATTTCCAAATAGAAGGTGTAGTGGTTTCTTGAATGAACTTCCAATTTTAATTTTCTGCAACTTCCATTTTTATTTCTTTTCAACATCTTTTTTTATTCAAGTTTCTTTTCTATTCAACTTCCTTTTTTATTTAATTTCCAAATAGATCGTTAAGGTATAGTGGTTTCTTGAATGAACTTCCAATTTCAATTTTCTGCAACTTCCATTTTTATTTCTATTCAACTTCTTTTTTTATTCAAGTTTCTTTTCTTTTCAACATCCATTTTAATTTAATTTCCAAATAGGTCGTTAAGGTATAGTGGTTTCTTGAATGAACTTCCAATTTTAATTTTCTGCAACTTCCATTTTTTTTTCTATTGAACTTCTTTTTTTTATTGAAGTTTCTTTTCTATTCAACTTCCTTTTTCATTTAATTTCCAAATACATCGTTCAGGTATACTGGTTTCTGGATTGAACTTCCATTTTTAATTTTATGCAACTTTCATTTTTATTTTTATTCAACTTCCATTTTTATTCAATTTACTTTTCTGTTAAACTTTCTTTTTTATTTAATTTCCAAATTGATCGTTAAGGTATAGTGGTTTCTTGAATGAACTTTCATTTTTAATTTTCTGCAACTTTCATTTTTATTTTTATTTAACTTTCTTTTTCATTCAAGTTTCTTTTCTGCTCAACTTCCTTTTTTACTTAATTTCCAAATAGATCTTTAAGGTATAGTGGTTTCTGGATTGAACTTCCATTTTCAATTTGATACAACTTTCATTTTTAGTTTTATTTAATTTCCATTTTTATTCAATTTACCATTCTATTATGCTTCCTTTTTTATTTAATTTCCAAATAGATCGTGATGGTATAGTGGTTTCCTTAATGAACTTCCATTTTTAATTTACAGCGACTTCCATTTTTATTTTTATTCCACTTCCATTTTGATTCAAGTTATTTTTCAATTCAACTTTCTTTTTTATTTAATTTCCAAATAGATCGTTAAGGTATAGTGGTTTCTTGAATGAACTTCCATTTTTAATTTTCTGCAACTTCCATTTTTATTTTTATTTAACTTCCTTTTTCAATCCAGTTTCTTTTCTACTTAACTTCCTTTTTTATTTAATTTCCAAATAGATCGTTAAAGTATAGTGGTTTCTAGATTGAACTTCCATTTTTAATTTTCTGCAACTTCCATTTTTATTTTTATTCAACTTTCATTTTTATTCAATTCACTTTTCTATTACACTTCCTTTTTTATTTAATTTCCAAATAGATCGTTAAGGTATAGTGGTTTCTTGAATGAAATTCCATTTTTAATTTTCTGCAACTTTCATTTTTATTTTTATTCGGCTTCCATTTTTATTCAATTTACTTTTCAATTCAACTTCCTTTTTTATTTAATTCCAAATAGATTGTTAAGGTATAGTGGTTTCTTGAATGAACTTCCATTTTTAATTTTATGCAAATTTCATTTTCATTTTAATTCAACTTCCATTTTTATTTTTAAGTAACTTCCATTTCTGTTCAAGTTGCTTTTCTATTCAACTTCCCTTTTTATTTAATTTCCAAATAGATCGTTAAGGTATATTGGTTTCTTGAATGAACTTCCATTTTTAATTATCTGCAACTTCCATTTTTATTTTTATTCATGTTATTTTTCTATTCAACTTCCTTTTTTATTTAATTTCCAAGTAGATCGTTAAGGTATAGTGGTTTCTTGAATGAACTTCCAATTTTAATTTTCTGCAACTTCCATTTTTATTTCTATTCAACTTCTTTTTTTATTCAAGTTTCTTTTCTATTCAATTTCCGTTTTTATTTAATTTCCAAACAGATCGTTAAGGTATAGTGGTTTTTGCATTGAACTTCCATTTTTAATTTTATGCAACTTTCACTTTTATTTTTATTCAACTTCCATTTTTATTCAATTTACTTTTCTATTGATCTTCCTTTTTTATTTAATTTCCAAATAGATCGTTAAGGTATAGTGGTTTCTTTAATGAACTTCCATTTTTAATTTTGTGGAACTTCCATTTTTATTTTTAATCACCTTCCATTTTTATTCAATTTATACTTTTCTATTAAACTTCCTTTTTTATTTCTTTTCCAAATAGATCGTTAAGGTATACTGGTTTCTGGAATGAACTTCCGTTTTTAATTTTATGCAACTTTCATTTGTATTTTTATTCAACTTCCATTTTTATTCAATTTACTTTTCTATTAAACTTCCTTTTTTATTTAATTTCCAAATAGATCGTTAAGGTATAGTGGTTTCTTTAATGAACTTCCATTTTTAATTTTCTGCATCTTTCATTTTTATTTTTATTTAACTTCATTTTTCATTCAAGTTTCTTTTCTACTCAACTTCCTTTTTTATTTAATTTCCAAATAGACCGTTAAGGTATAGTGGTTTCTGGATTGAACTTTCATTTTTAATTTTATGCAACTTTCATTTTTATTTTTATTCAATTTTCATTTTTATTCAATTTACTTTTCTATTAAACTTCCTTTTTTATTTAATTTCCAAATAGATCGTGAAGATATAGTGGTTTCTTGAATGAACTTTCATTTTTAATTTTCTGCAACTTCCATTTTTATTTTTGTTTAACTTCCTTTTTCAATCCAGTTTCTTTTCTACTCAACTTCCTTTTTTATTTAATTTCCAAATAGATCGTTAAGGTATAGTGGTTTCTAGATTGAACTTCCATTTTTTATTTTCTACAACTTCCATTTTTATTTTTATTCAACTTTCATTTTTATTCAATTTACTTTTCTATTACACTTCCTTTTTTTATTTAATTTCCAAATAGATCGTTAAGGTATAGTGGTTTCTTGAATGAACTTCCATTTTTAATTTTCTGCAACTTCCATTTTTATTTTTATTCGGCTTCCATTTTTATTCAATTTACTTTTCAATTCAACCTCCTTTTTTATTTAATTCCAAATAGGTCGTTAAGGTATAGTGGTTTCTGGATTGAACGTCCATTTTTAATTTTATGCAACTTTCATTTTCATTTTTATTCAACTTCTATTTTTATTTTTAAGTAACTTCCATTTCTGTTCAAGTTGCTTTTCTATTCAACTTCCTTTTTTATTTAATTTCCAAATAGATCGTTAAGGTATATTGGTTTCTTGAATGAACTTCCATTTTTAATTTTCTGCAACTTCCATTTTTATTTTTATTCAAGTTATTTTTCTATTCAACTTCCTTTTTTATTTAATTTCCAAATAGATCGTTAAGGTATAGTGGTTTCTTGAATGAACTTCCAATTTTAATTTTCAGCAACTTCCATTTTTATTTCTATTCAACTTCTTTTTTTATTCAACGTTCTTTTCTATTCAATTTCCGTTTTTATTTAATTTCCAAACAGATCGTTAAGGTATAGTGGTTTTTGCATTGAACTTCCATTTTTATTTTTATGCAACTTTCACTTTTATTTTTATTCAACTTCCATTTTTATTCAATTTACTTTCCTATTGAACTTCCTTTTTTATTTAATTTCCAAATAGATCGTTGAGGTATAGTGGTTTCTTTAATCAATTTCCATTTTTAATTTTATGGAGCTTCCATTTTTATTTTTATTCAATTTACTTTTCTATTAAACTTCCTTTTTAATTTAATTTCCAAATAGATCGTTAAGGTATACTGGTTTCTGGAATGAACTTCCGTTTTTAATTTTATGCAACTTTCATTTGTATTTTTATTCAACTTCCATTTTTATTCAATTTACTTTTCTATTAAACTTCCTTTTTTATTTAATTTCCAAATAGATCGTTAAGGTATAGTGGTTTCTTGAATGAACTTCCATTTTTCATTTTCTGCATCTTTCATTTTTATTTTTATTTAACTTCATTTTTCATTCAAGTTTCTTTTCTACTCAACTTCCTTTTTTATTTAATTTCCAAATAGACCGTTAAGGTATAGTGGTTTTTGGATTAAACTTCGATTTTTAGTTTTATGCGACTTTCATTTTTATTTTTATTCAATTTTCATTTTTATGCAATTTACTTTTCTATTAAACTTCCTTTTTTATTTAATTTCCAAATAGATCGTGAAGGTATAGTGGTTTCTTGAATGAACTTCCATTTTTAATTTCCTGCGACTTCCATTCTTATTTTTATTCAACTTCCATTTTTATTCAAGTTATTTTTCTATTCAACTTCTTTTTTTATTTAATTTCCAAATAGATCGTAAAGGTATAGTGGTTTCTTGAATGAAGTTCCACTTTTAATTTTCTGCAACTTCCATTTTTATTTTTATTTAACTTCCTTTTCCAATCAAGTTTCTTTTCTACTCAACTTCCTTTTTTGTTTAATTTCTAAATAGATCGTTAAGGTATAGTGGTTTCAGGATTGAACTTCCATTTTTAATTTTGTGCAACTTTCATTTTTATTTTTATTCAACTTACACTTTTATTCAATTTACTTTTCTATTGAACTTCCTTTTTTTTTTTTTAATTTCCAAATAGATTGTTAAGGTATAACGGTTTCTTTAAGGGGGATGCACCAATAAATCCCAAATTAATAACTTATGCACTGTTTAGTCCTAAAAGTTTTCTTATAGACTGAAAGGTCCCATTACAATGTTAATAACATCAGATACAATGTTAATAACATCAGAGTCATGTTACAAACATTGGATTTCAAACATCTAATATTCATCAAATTTCAATAATGTTTGAAAATATAGGATGAAAAACATCTAATGTTCAACAGATTTCAATAAATTTTGAAATTATAGAATGAAACATCAGATCATTTACATCATTCACATCATGCTGATGTAAAAATGGGACTAAATGGAGCATAAGAAAACTTTTAGGACTAAATGGTTCAACGTTTCAAAAACTAGGACTTATGAGTAAATTTTCCTTTCTTTAATGAACTTCCATTTTTAATTTTCTGCAACTTCCATTTTTATTTTTATTCGACTTCCATTTTTAATCAAGTTATTTTTCTATTCAACTTCCTTTTTTTATTTAATTTCCAAATAGATCGTTACAGTATAGTGGTTTCCTGAATGAACTTCTATTTTTAATTTTCTGCAACTTCAATTTTTATTTTTATTTAACTTCCTCTTTCAATCAAGTTTATTTTCTACTCAACTTCCTTTCTTATTTAATTTCCAAATAGATCGTTAAGGTATAGTGGTTTCTGGATTGAACTTCCATTTTTATTTTTGTGCAACCTTCATTTTTATTTTTATTCAACTTACATTTTTATTCAAGTTATTTTTCTATTCAACTTCCATTTTTATTTAATTTCAAATAGATCGTTAAGATATAGTGGTTTCTTGAATGAACTTCCAATTTAAATTTTCTGCAACTTCCATTTTTATTTCTATTCAACTTCTTTTTTTATTCAAGTTTCTTTTCTATTCAACTTCCTTTTTTATTTAATTTCCAAATACATTGTTAAGGTATAGTGGTTTCTGCATTGATCTTCCATTTTTAATTTTATGCAACTTTCACTTTTATTTTTATTCAACTTTCATTTTTATTCAATTTACTTTTCTATTGAACTTCCTTTTTTATTTAATTTCCAAATAGATCGTTAAGGTAGAGTGGTTTCTTTAATGAACTTCCAATTTTAATTTTATGGAACTTCTATTTTAATTTTTATTCACCTTCCATTTTTATTCAATTTACTTTTCTATTAAACTTCATTTTTTATTTAATTTCCAAATAGATCGTTAAGGTATACTGGTTTCTGGATTGAACTTCCATTTTTAATTTTATGCAACTTTCATTTTTATATTTATTCAACTTCCATTTTTATTCAATTTACTTTTTTATTAAACTTTCTTTTTTATTTAAATTCTAAATAGATCGTTAAGGTATAGTGGTTTCTTGAATGAACTTTCATTTTTAATTTTCTGCAACTTTCATTTTTATTTTTGTTTAACTTCCTTTTTCATTCAAGTTTCTTTTCTACTCAACTTCCTTTTTTACTTAATTTCCAAATAGATCGTTAAGGTATAGTGGTTTCTGGATTGAACTTCCATTTTTAATTTTACGCAACTTTCATTTTTATTTTTATTCAATTTACCATTCTATTAAACATCCTTTTTTATTTAATTTTCAAATAGATCGTGATGGTATAGTGGTTTATTTAATGAACTTCCATTTTTAATTTACTGCGACTTCCATTTTTGTTTTTATTCAACTTCCATTTTTATTCAAGCCATTTTTCTATTCAACTTCCTCTTTTATTTAATTATCAAATAGATCGTTAAGGTATAGTGGTTTCTTGAATCAACTTCCATTTTTAATTTTCTGCAACTTCCATTTTTATTTTTATTTAACTTCCTTTTTCCATCATGTTTCTTTTCTACTCAACTTCCTTTTTTATTTAATTTCCAAATAGATGGTTAAGGTACACTGGTTTCTGGATTGAACTTCCATTTTTAATTTTGTGCAACTGTCATTTTTATTTTTATTCAACTTCAATTTTTATTCAATTTACTTTTCTATTAAACTTCCTTTTTTTTTAATTTCCAAATAAATTGTTAAGGTATAGCGGTTTCTTTAATGTACTTCCATTTTTAATTTTCTGCAACTTCCATTTTTATTTTTATTCGACTTCCATTTTTATTCAAGTTATTTTTCTATTCAACTTCTTTTTTTATTTAATTTCCAAATAGATCGTTAAGGTATAGTGATTTCTTGAATGAACTTCCATTTTTAATTTTCTGCAACTTCCATTTTTATTTTTATTGACCTTACGTTTTCAATCAAGTTTCTTTTCTACTCAACTTCCTCTTTTGTTTAATTTCCAAATAGATCGTTCAGGTATAGTGGTTTCTGGATTGAACTTCCCTTTTTAATTTTGTGCAACTTTCATTTTTATTTTTATTCAACTTACATTTTTATTCAATTTACTTTTCTATTAAACTTCCTTTTTTTTTTTAAATTCCCAAATAGATTGTTAAGGTATAGCGATTTCTTTAATGAACTTCCATTTTTAATTTTCTGAAACTTCCATTTTTATTTTTATTCGACTTCCATTTTTAATCAAGTTATTTTTCTATTCAACTTCTTTTTTTATTTAATTTCCAAATAGATCGTTAAGGTATAGTGGTTTCTGGAATAAACTTCCATTTTTTGTTTTCTGCAACTTCCATTCTTATTTTTATTTAACTTCCTTTTTCAATCAAGTTTCTTTTCTACTCAACTTCTTTCTTATTTAATTTCCAAATAGATCGTTAAGGCATAGTGGTTTCTTTATTGAACTTCCATTTTCAATTTTGTGCAACTTTCATTTTTATTTTTATTCAACTTACATTTTTATTCAAGTTATTTTCCTATTCAACTTCCTTTTTTATTTAATTTCCAAATGGAACGTTAAGGTATAGTTGTTTCTTGAATGAACATCCAATTTTAATTTTTTGCAACTTCCATTTTTATTTCTATTCAACTTCTTTTTTTATTCAAGTTTCTTTTCTATTCAACTTCCTTTTTATTTAATTTCCAAATAGATCGTTAAGGTATAGTGGTTTCTTGAATGAACTTCCAATTTTCATTTTCGGCAAATTCCATTTTTATTTCTCTTCAACTTCTTTTTTTATTTAAGTTTGTTTTCTATTCAACTTCCTTTTTTATTTAATTTCCAAATAGATCGTTAAGGTATAGTGGTTTCTTGAATGAACTTCCAATTTTAATTTTCTGCAACTTCCATTTTTATTTCTATTCAACTTCTTTTTTTATTTAAGTTTCTTTTCTATTCAACTTCCTTTTTTATTTAATTTCCAAATACATCGTTAAGGTATAGTGGTTTCTGCATTGAACTTCCATTTTTAATTTTAAGCAACTTTCACTTTTATTTTTATTCAACTTCCATTTTTATTCAATTTACTTTTCTATTGAATTTCCTTTTGTATTTAATTTCCAAATAGATCGTTAAGGTATAGTGGTTTCTTTAATGAACTTCCATTTTTAATTTTATGGAACTTCCATTTTAATTTCTATTCACCTTTCAATTTTATTCAATTTACTTTTCTATTAAACTTCCTTTTTTATTTAATTTCCAAATAGATCGTTAAGGTATACTGGTTTCTGGATTGAACTTCCATTTATAATTTTATGCAACTGTCATTTTTATTTTTTTTCAACTTCAATTTTTATTCAATATACTTTTCTATTAAACTTCCTTTTTTTTTTGTTAATTTCCAAATAAATTGTTAAGGTATAGCGGTTTCTTTAATGAACTTCCATTTTTAATTTTCTGCAACTTCCATTTTTATTTTTATTCGACTTCCATTTTTATTCAAGTTATTTTTCTATTCAACTTCCTTTTTTCTTTAATTTCCAAATAGATCGTTAAGGTATAGTGATTTCTTGAATGAACTTTCATTTTTAATTTTCTGCAACTTCCATTTTTATTTTTATTGACCTTACATTTTCAATCAAGTTTCTTTTCTACTCAACTTCCTTTTTTGTTTAATTTCCAAATAGATCGTTAAGGTATAGTGGTTTCTGGATTGAACTTCCCTTTTAATTTTGTGCAACTTTCATTTTTATTTTCATTCAACTTACATTTTTATTCAATTTACTTTTCTATTAAACTTCCTTTTTTTTTTAATTCCCAAAGAGATTGTTAAGGTATAGCGATTTCTTTAATGAACTTCCATTTTTAATTTTCTGCAACTTCCATTTTTATTTTTATTCGACTTCCATTTTTAATCAAGTTATTTTTCTATTCAACTTCTTTTTTTATTTAATTTCCAAATAGATCGTTAAGGTATAGTGGTTTCTTGAATAAACTTCCATTTTTATTTTTATTTAACATCCTTTTTCAATCAAGTTTCTTTTCTACTCAACTTCTTTCTTATTTAATTTCCAAATAGATCGTTAAGGCATAGTGGTTTCTTTATTGAACTTCCATTTTCAATTTTGTGCAACTTTCATTTTTATTTTTATTCAACTTACATATTTATTCAAGTTATTTTTCTATTCAACTTCCTTTTTTATTTAATTTCCAAATGGAACGTTAAGGTATAGTTGTTTCTTGAATGAACTTCCAATTTTAATTTTTTGCAACTTCCATTTTTATTTCTATTCAACTTCATTTTTTATTCAAGTTTTTTTCTATTCAACTTCCCTTTTTATTTAATTTCCAAATAGATCGTTGAGGTATAGTGGTTTCTTGAATGAACTTCCAATTTTCATTTTCGGCAACTTCCATTTTTATTTCTATCCAACTTCTTTTTTTATTTAAGTTTGTTTTCTATTCAACTTCCTTTTTTATTTAATTTCCAAATAGATCGTTAAGGTATAGTGGTTTCTTGAATGAACTTCCAATTTTAATTTTCTGCAACTTCCATTTTTATTTCTATTCAACTTCTTTTTTTATTCAAGTTTCTTTTCTATTCAACTTCCTTTTTTATTTAATTTCCAAATACATCGTTAAGGTATAGTGGTTTCTGCATTGAACTTCCATTTTTAATTTTATGCAACTTTCACTTTTATTTTTATTCAACTTCCATTTTTATTCAATTTACTTTTCTATTGAATTTCCTTTTTTATTTAATTTCCTAATAGATCGTTAAGGTATAGTGGTTTCTTTAATGAACTTCCATTTTTAATTTTATGGAACTTCCATTTTAATTTTTATTCACCTTTCAATTTTATTCAATTTACTTTTCTATTAAACTTCCTTTTTTATTTAATTTCCAAATAGATCGTTAAGGTATACTGGTTTCTGGATTGAACTTCCATTTATAATTTTATGCAACTGTCATTTTTATTTTTTTTCAACTTCAATTTTTATTCAATATACTTTTCTATTAAACTTCCTTTTTTTTTGTTAATTTCCAAATAAATTGTTAAGGTATAGCGGTTTCTTTAATGAACTTCCATTTTTAATTTTCTGCAACTTCCATTTTTATTTTTATTCGACTTCCATTTTTATTCAAGTTATTTTTCTATTCAACTTCCTTTTTTCTTTAATTTCCAAATAGATCGTTAAGGTATAGTGGTTTCTTGAATGAACTTCAATTTTTATTTTTATTGACCTTCCTTTTTCAATCAGGTTTCTTTTCTACTCAACTTCCTTTTTTGTTTAATTTCCAAATAGGTCGTTAAGGTATAGTGGTTTCTGGATTGAACTTCCATTTTTAATTTTGTGTAACTTTCATTTTTATTTTTATTCAACTTACATTTTTATTCAATTTAGATTTCTATTAAACTTCCTTTTTTTTTTTTAATTTCCAAATAGATTGTTAAGGTATAGCGGTTTTTTTAATGAACTTCCATTTTTAATTTTCTGCAACTTCCATTTTTATTTTTATTGACCTTCCTTTTTCAATCAAGTTTCTTTTCTACTCAACTTCCTTTTTTGTTTAATTTCCAAATAGATCGTTAAGGTATAGTGGTTTCTGTATTGAACTTCCATTTTTAATTTTGTGCAACTTTCATTTTTATTTTTATTCAACTTTCATTTTTATTCAAGTTATTTTTCTATTCAACTTCCATTTTTATTTAATTTCCAAAAAGAACGTTAAGGTATAGTGGTTTCTTGAATAAACTTCCAATTTTAATTTTCTGCAACTTCCATTTTTATTTCTATTCAACTACTTTTTTTATTCAAGTTTCTTTTCTATTCAACTTCCCTTTTTATTTAATTTCAAAATAGATCGTTAAGGTATAGTGGTTTCTTGAATGAACTTCCAATTTTAATTTTCTGCAACTTCCTTTTTCATTTTTATTCAACTTCTTTTTTTATTCATGTTTCTTCTCTATTCAACTTCCTTTTTTATTTAATTTCCAAATAGATCGTTAAGGTATAGTGGTTTCTTGAATGAACTTCCAATTTTAATTTTCTGCAACGTCCATTTTTATTTCTATTCAACTTCTTTTTTTATTCAAGTTTCTTTTCTGTTCAACTTCCTTTTTATTTAATTTCCAAATACATCTTTAAGGTATAGTGGTTTCTGCATTGAACTTTCATTTTTAATTTTATGCAACTGTCACTTTTATTTTTATTCAACTTCCATTTTTATTCAATTTACTTTTCTATTGAACTTCCTTTTTTTATTTAATTTTCAAATAGATCATTAAGGTATAGTGGTTTCTTTAATGAACTTTCATTTTTAATTTTATGGAACTTCCTTTTTTATTTAATTTCCAAATAGATCGTTAAGGTATACTGGTTTCTGGATTGAACTTCCATTTATAATTTTATGCAACTTTCATTTTTATATTTATTCAACTTCCATTTTAATTCAATTTACTTTTCTATTAAACTTCCTTTTTTATTTAATTTCCAAATAGATCGTTAAGGTATAGTGGTTTCTTGAATGAACTTCCATTTTTAATTTTCTGCAACTTTAATTTTTATTTTTATTTAACTTCCTTTTTCATTCAAGTTTCTTTTCTACTCAACTTCCTCTTTTACTTAATTTCCAAATAGATCGTTAAGGTATAGTGGTTTCTGGATTGAACTTCCATTTTTAATTTTATGCAACTTTCATTTTTATTTTTAATCAATTTCCATTTTTATTCAATTTACCTTTCTATTAAACTTCCTTTTTCATTTAATTTCCAAATAGATCATGATGGTATATTGGTTTCTTTAATGAACTTCCATTTTTAATTTACTGCAACTTCCATTTTTATTTTTATTCAACTTCCATTTTTATTCAAGTTATTTTTCTATTTAACTTCCTTTTTTATTTAATTTCCAAATAGATCGTTAAGGTATAGTGGTTTCTTGAATGAACTTGCATTTTTAATTTTCTGCAACTTCCATTTTTATTTTTATTCAACTTCCATTTTTATTCAATTTACTTTTCTATTAAACATCCTTTTTTATTTAATTTCCAAATAAATTGTCATGGTATAGTGGTTTCTTTAATGAACTTCCATTTCTTATTTTCTTCAACTTCCATTTTTGTTTTTATTCGACTTCCACGTTTATTCAAATTATTTTTCTGTGCAACTTCCATTTTTTTTTTAATTTCCAAATATATCGTTAAGGTATAGTGGTTTCTTGAATGAACTTCATTTTTACTTTTCTGCAACTTCCATTTTTATTTTTATTTAACTTCCTTTTTCAATCAAGTTTCTTTTCTACTCAACTTCCTTTTTTATTTAATTTCCAAATAGATCGTTAAGGTATAGTGGTTTCTAGATTGAACTTCCATTTTTAATTTTCTGCAACTTCCATTTTTATTTTTATTCAACTTCCATTTTTATTCAATTTATTTTTCTATTAAACTTTCTTTTTTTATTTAATTTCCAAAAAGATCGTTAAGGTATAGTGCTTTCTTGAATGAACTTCCATTTTTAATTTTCAGCAACTTCCAATTTTATTTTTATTCGGCTTCCATTTTTATTCAATTTACTTTTCAATTCAACTTCCTTTTTTATTTAATTTCCAAATAGATCGTTAAGGTGTAATGGTTTCTTGATTGAACTTCCATTTTTAATTTTCTGCAACTTCTATTTTTATTTTTATTCGGCTTCCACTTTTATTCAATTTACTTTTCTATTCAACTTCCTTTTTTATTTAATTTCCAAATAGATCGTTAAGGTCTAGTGGTTTCTTGAATGAACTTCCATTTTTAATTTTATGCAACTTCCATTTTTGTTTTTGTTCTGCTTCCATTTTTATTCATGTCATTTTTCTATTCAACTTCCTTTTTTATTTAATTTCCAAATAGATCGTTAAGTTATAGTGGTTTCTTGAATGAACTTCCATTTTTAATTTTCTGCAACTTCCATTTTTATTTTTATTTAACTTCTTTTTCAATCAAGTTTCTTTTCTACTCAACTTCCTTTTTTATTTAATTTCCAAATAGATCGTTAAAGTATAGTGGTTTCTAGATTGAACTTCCATTTTTATTTTTATTCAACTTCAATTTTTATTCAATTTACTTTTCTATTAAACTTCCTTTTTTATTTAATTTCCAAATAGATCGTTAAGGTATAGTGGTTTCTTGAATGAACTTCCAATTTTAATTTTCTGCAACTTCCATTTTTATTTTTATTTAACTTCTTTTTCAATCAAGTTTCTTTTCTACTCAACTTCCTTTTTTATTTAATTTCCAAATAGATCGTTAAAGTATAGTGGTTTCTAGATTGAACTTCCATTTTTATTTTTATTCAACTTCAATTTTTATTCAATTTACTTTTCTATTAAACTTCCTTTTTTATTTAATTTCCAAATAGATCGTTAAAGTATAGTGGTTTCTAGATTGAACTTCCATTTTTATTTTTATTCAACTTCAATTTTTATTCAATTCATTTTTCTATTCCACTTCCTTTTTTATTTAATTTCCAAATAGATCGTTAAGGTATAGTGGTTTCTTGAATGAACTTCCATTTTTAATTTTCTGCAACTTTTATTTTTATTTATATTTAACTTCCTTTTTCATTCAAGTTTCTTTTCTACTCAACTTCCTTTTTTATTTAATTTCCAAATAGATCGTTAAGGTATAGTGGTTTCTGGATTGAACTTCCATTTTTAATTTTATGCAACTTTCATTTTTATTTTTATTCAATTTCCATTTTTATCCAATTTACTTTTCTATTAAACTTCCTTTTTTTATTTAATTTCCAAATAGATCGTGAAGGTATAGTGGTTTCTTGAATGAACTTCCATTTTTAATTTTATGGAACTTCCATTTTTATTTTTATTCAGCTTTCATTTTTGTGATGCCCTCAAAATAATAACATTAAACCCATCAATATAGACATGCATTGATATATAAAAGCTCCACATTCTTCTATTCATCAGAGTTCCATTACCAAAAAGTTTTACATGTTAACGACAAAAGCAAATGCCCTAAAGGCTTACAGCTTTCCAAGTTAACACTTGGTTACAACAAAAGAGTTCTAACTCATTTACACATTAAGCCCTTGGCTTGAATATACATGTAATA
Organism: Camellia sinensis; assembly: GCF_055761805.1. Taxonomy (NCBI): domain Eukaryota; kingdom Viridiplantae; phylum Streptophyta; class Magnoliopsida; order Ericales; family Theaceae; genus Camellia; species Camellia sinensis. The sequence continues at coordinate 4,990,862 of NC_138962.1, read as the reverse complement.
CGTCAAAGAAACTAAACAACAAAAGTCTGCCCGCCTCTAGCCTCCCAAGCTACGTCCTTAGAGGTGGCATGCTACCTGTACTTGAAAATGATATTCCCATATAGGGTGAGCCACAGCCCAGTAGAAATACACTAACCCAAATATGAACAATGACGAAAAGATTAGCAATTGATAGATGGCCAACACTGATACTTTCCCTTATCACACTTTACGGTTTCATGACATACAAGTCCATGTTACAATCCATTTTCCAATTCTTTTCAATTCTCAATTTATAACCATGGCTCAGAACCTAGCCAAACAACTTATATGAGACAGTAACTCATATTAAACTTCTTCCCAATTCATATTAGATAAGCGTACTAGCTATATCAACACATCAACAGATAAGCATACAAGCTATATCATCACTTCCATAGATATGCATAAGAGCACTATCACACTTCCAAAGACAAGCATATGAGCTATGTCAACACATTACTAGATAAGCATATGAGCTCTATCTATGGAGTCCATCCCCTATCTTCTCCCAACAACATCCGGTTTAGAGGTTCATCCCCTATCATCCCCTAAACCGTGGAGTACATCCCTTATCTCCTCCAACACGACACAATGCATATAAACAATAATTATACACATCATCACACAACCCATAAATTTAATGTATTCTTTCAACCGTCATACTCAATGACACATTCCAGTGATTAGTTTCAGTTTGCCTAATCATCATGCATTGTCTACAACAATCAAGACTATCCTCCACCGATAGCCCAAAGCAGTTATTTCTATACAGAAAATAAATGCAACAATGGATATATAATCAACATTTCAACCAGGTGAGTGATAAATAATCCAACTATACCCTTTAATTCCATACATTTCCAAATCAATTTCTCATTCCTCATAATTAATTATGCGAATTAATTAACCAATGTAATTAGGACATTTTCCATAATTAACATTACAATCCTTAGGTTCCATTTTCATTAATGTTTTAACATTAATTTCACTTTTCCATGCCAAACATGCATCTAGGTTTTATATAGCTAAAACCCCAACTTTTGTAAATTTACACAAAAGTCCCAAACTTTCACAACATTACCAACCCAACCCCAACATCTCAAAATGCAAAAATTTAAAGACAAAACCCATAGTGAGGAGTAGGTTATCCCTACCTCAAAGAATGACTCCCAACCAAGAAGATGATGGAAACGAAAATGCTCCAAACCACGAACTTTTCGGATCGAAAGATAGCCCTCGACGATCAACAACTTTTTTGTAAAGGCCAAAGGTGAGGAAATCACTCATACTAGATCAATACCTAGAGAGAAGGTAGAGCTCTAGTGTGAGAAGCTCAACAATGGTGTTTTTGGAAAAGTAAGAGAGAGAAGAGAAGTGGAAAAAGTGATTTAAAAAGTCAAAACACGGAGCTTTAACCCAGTCTCCCCGCTCGAGCGGCCAAACTCCCGCTCGAGCGGCAGATGCACACTTCCAGCACTTTTGCAGACAGGTCTCCCGCTCGAGCGTCGAACTCCCCGCTCGAGCGGCACTCACAAACTCCCGCTCGAGCGTCACAACCGCTGCTCGAGCGTACAACACTACAGAGGAGATACTAGATGGGTGTTTTTCCCGCACGAGTGCCAAAACCCCCACTCAAGCGGACAAGCAACAAAAGGATCCCCGTTCGAGCGGACAGTCAAAATCTGGGCAACTCGTTTTGGTTTCTAAACCTCAACCAACCTGTAACAAACCTGCCCAACACATCCTATAACTCATATACAAAGTAAGAAAGGATGTGAATAAGGTATACACAACAACCAACTCCACGGAACCTAAGTCCGGATACAACAATTAAAGAAAAGGGAAACCGGGATCGCTCTAATTTTTATTCAAGTTATTTTTCTATTCAACTTCCTTTTTTATTTAATTTCCAAATAGATCGTTAACGTATAGTGGTTTCTTGAATGAACTTCCACTTTTAATTTTCTGCAACTTCCATTTTTATTTTTATTCGACTTCTATTTTTAATCAATTTACTTTTCTATTCAGCTTCCTTTTTTATTTAATTTCCAAATAGATCGTTAAGGTATAGTGGTTTCTTGAATGAACTTCCATTTTTAATTTTATGCAACTTCCATTTTTATTTTTATTTAACTTCTTTTTTATTCAAGTTTTTTTTCTACTCAACTTCCTTTTTTATTTAATTTCCAAATAGATCGTTAAGGTATAGTGATTTCTGGATTGAACTTCCATTTTTAATTTTCTACAACTTTCATTTTTATTCTTATTCAACTTCCATTTTTATTCAATTTACTTTTCTATTAAACTTCCTTTTCTATTTAATTTCCAAATAGATCGTTAAGGTATAGTGGTTTCTTGAATGAACTTCCATTTTTAATTTTTTGCAACTTCCATTTTTATTTTTATTCGACTTCCATTTTTATTCAATTTACTTTTCTATTCAACTTCCTTTTTTATTTAATTTCCAAATAGATCGTTAAGGTATAGTGGTTTCTTGAATGAACTTCCATTTTTATTTTTACTCGACTTCCAGTTTTATTCAAGTTATTTTTCTATTCAACTTCCTTTTCTATTTAATTTCCAAATAGATCGTTAAGGTATAGTGGTTTCTTGAATTAACTTCCATTTTTAATTTTCTGCAACCTTCATTTTTATTTTTATTGAACTTCCTTTTTCAATCAAGTTTCTTTTCTACTCAACTTCCTTTTTTATTTAATTTCCAAATAGATCATTAAGGTATAGTGGTTTCTGGATTGAACTTCCATTTTTAATTTTCAGCAACTTCCATTTTTATTTTTATTCAACTTCCATTTTTATTCAATTTCCTTTTCTATTAAACTTCATTTTTTATTTAATTTCCAAATAGATCATTAAGGTATAGTGGTTTCTTGAGTGAACTTCCATTTTTAATTTTTTACAACTTATATTTTTATTTTTATTTGACTTCCATTTTTATTCAATTTACTTTTCTATTCAAATTCCTTTTTTATTTAATTTCCAAATAGATCGTTAAGGTATAGTGGTTTCTTGAATGAACTTCCATTTTTAATTTTATGCAACTTTTATTTTTATTTTTATTCAACTTCCATTTTTATTTTTAAGTAAGTTCTATTTTTATTCAAGTTACTTTTCTATTCAACTTCCTTTTTTATTTAGTTTCCAAATAGATCGTTAAGGTATAGTGGTTTCTTGAATGAACTTCCATTTTTAATTTTATGCAACTTTCATTTTTATTTTTATTCAACTTCCATTTTTATTTTTAAGTAACTTCCACTTTTATTCAAGTTACTTTTCTATTCAACTTCCTTTTTTATTTAATTTCCAAATACATCGTTATGGTATAGTGGTTTCTTGAATGAACTTCCATTTTTAATTTCCTGCAACTTCCATTTTTATTTTTATTTAACTTCCTTTTTCAATCAAGTTTCTTTTCTAGTCAACTTCCTTTTTTATTTAATTTCCAAATAGATCGTTAAGGTATAGTGGTTTCTCGATTGAACTTCCATTTTTAATTTTCTGTAACTTCCATTTTTATTTTTATTCAACTTCCATTTTTATTCAATTTACTTTTCTATTAAACTTCCTTTTTTTATTTAATTTCCAAATAGATCGTTAAGTTATAGTGGTTTCTTGAATGAACTTCCATTTTTAAATTTCTGCAACTTCCATTTTTATTTTTATTCGGCTTCCATTTTTATTCAATTTACTTTTCAATTCAACTTCCTTTTTTATTTAATTTCCAAATAAATCGTTAAGGTATAGTGGTTTCTTGAATGAACTTCCATTTTTAATTTTCTGCAACTTCCATTTTTATTTTTATTCGGCTTCCATATTTATTCAAATCATTTTTCTATTCAACTTACTTTTTTATTTAATTTCCAAATATATCGTTAAGGTATTGTGGTTTCTTCTATGAACTTCCATTTTTAATTTTCTGGAACTTTTATTTTTATTTTTGTTTAACTTCCTGAATCATTCAAGTTTCTTTTCTACTCAACTACTTTTTTTATTTAATTTCCAAATAGATCGTTAAGGTATTTTGGTTTCTGGATTGAACTTCCATTTTTAATTTGATGCAACTTTCATTTTTATTTTTATTCATTTCCATTTTTATTCAATTTACTTTTCTATTAAACTCCCTTCTTTATTTAATTTCCAAATGGATCGTGAAGGTATAGTGGTTTCTTGAATGAACTTCCATTTTCAATTTACTGCGACTTCCATTTTTATTTTTATTCAACTTCCATTTTTATTTAAGATATTTTTCTATTCAACTTCCTTTTTTATTTAATTTCCAAATAGATCGTTAGGGTATAGTGGTTTCTTCAATTAACTTCCACTTTTAATTTTCTGCAACTTCCATTTTTATTGTTATTTAATTTCCTTTTTCATTCAAGTTTCTTTTCTACTCAACTTCCTTTTTTATTTAATTTCCAAACAGATCGTTAAGGTATAGTTTTTTCTTGAAAGAACTTCCATTTTTAATTTTCTGCAACTTCCATTTTTATTTTTATTCGGCTTCCATTTTTATTCAATTTACTTTTCTATTCAACTTCCTTTTTTATTTAAATCGTTAAGGTATAGTGGTTTCTTGAATGAACTTTCATTTTTATTTCTATTCAACTGCTTTTTTTATTGAAGCTTCTTTTCTATTCGACTTCCTTTTTTATTTAATTTCCAAATAGATCTGTCACGCCCCCAAACCGCCCCTAGTAGGTTGGTGTCGTGATGGCCAGTAATCCGTAATTACCGAAGGCCGACTTACAAAATTCACACACAATCAGAGTATTTATATAGGGGGCTCACAAATGCGGAAGCAATAATCTAAAATACAAGTGGTCCATAAGAGCAGTGCATAGTCAAATGGAATGGCATACATCTTTACATAACTTATAACTTGATTACAAAAGTACATGTTACATCTTGGCAAAGGGCTTCTCAAGCCGACATAAATATAACACATGAAATACAAAACATGGAACATAATCTTCAGGATTGCCGACATCCTTACAGCCGACCAAACAAGCATACAAAACACACATCTTGGCGAAGCCGACCTCTTGCTTATTACCTACATATATACATAGGGAGGGTGAGCTTGGATACTCAGTGAATGGTATAAGTAATAAAGGGGTTAAATGAATGATTTCCAAGGTTCTTGTCAAAACAATACATATATCATAGCTTGTTCAAAACATGGGATGAATCAAGTTCATCGATCAAATCTTGGCCTTTCAAATCTTGCTTGGGATGTTAAGTAACATCTACATAATACATGGGGTGATGACATATCAAGACAAGAGTGTAGTTGCATTATAGTCCCCTACAACTAAGGACTTTCAAGACAAGAGTGCAGTTGCATTATAGTCCCCTGCAACTAAGGACTTTCAAGACAAGAGTGCAGTTGCATTATAGTCCCCTGCAGCTAAGGACTTTCAAGACAAGAGTGCAGTTGCATTATAGTCCCCTGCAGCTAAGGACTTTCAAGACATGTCATCAAAACAAGATAGTATTTGATATACAAAATAGGGATAATCATTCATGCTTGATCAAATACTTTTCTAAAACGAAGCAAGGCTTTGCCAAAACTTTATAACATAACTTTATTAAAAATACCACTCACTTAGTTCTTGGGACGTCGGGATCAAGGCAAGGGTCCAAGTCCTACAAACACGTGGCAAAGTCTATTGAACGCACTCTTAAAACAAGCTTCACATGAATGCAAATGATCTAGGGAAAACATGCTGAAAACATCTAGGGAAAACATGCTGAAAACATCTAGGGAAAACATGCTGGAAATCATCTAGGGAAAACATGCTGAAAATACCTAGGGAAAACATGCTGAAAACATCTAGGGAAAACATGCTGAAAGCATCTAGGGAAAACATGCTGAAAATACCTAGGGAAAACATGCTGAAAACATCTAGGGAAAACATGCTGAAAACATCTAGGGAAAACATGCTGAAAACATCTAGGGAAAACATGCTGGAAATCATCTAGGGAAAACATGCTGAAAATACCTAGGGAAAACATGCTGAAAATACCTAGGGAAAACATGCTGAAAATCATCTAGGGAAAACATGCTGAAAACATCTAGGGAAAACATGCTGAAAACCATCTAGGGAAAACATGCTGGGTACCAAGCAGGTCTTGGAACGGATGCACAGAAATGATCTAGGCAAAAATGACCTAGCTGAGTGAACTCAGGAGGTCTTGGCCGAGGTCCCACACCTCTTGGCCGAGGTGTGATTACCTAGGCTTCAGTATGCAGCTGCCTGCCGAGGTGTTACAAGGTGCTGGCAAGGGTGTACCATGGTCGGCCTAGGTGTGCAGTGGTTAGCCTAGGTGTGCGTGCAAGATAAACTAACGTGCAAGTGATCATGCAAGGTAGGCCAAGGTGAGATACGATGCTTGGCCTAAGTGTGTGATCTAGGCAAGAGTGGTCTCGGTGATCACACCTAGGGAAATGAAGCCTGGAAATCTGGGTTTCATCCTTGAAGAACATGGGCATGAAGAACATGAAGAACATGAATGATAAAATCATAACTTGTTATTACAAGATCTGGGATTTCGTGACATGAGTTCGAAAACATGGACCTGGGTACCCATACTTTGAAAATCATGCAAGAACAAACACAAAAACATGGATCTAGGCATGAGCCTTCGGATCAAAACATGACTTTTCTTGAAGAACACATGAAAACCATTTTCTCTTTCTAAAACCGAACTTCAAAACAATGCATGGCTTACAAATCATTTTCAATCATGCAATGCAATAACATAAACATAAAGAACATCATGAGCAGATCAAGAATCTAACCTTAGAACGCGGATCTAACGGTTGGATCTCTAGGAATCAAGCTTGGAAATCTACTCTCTCTCAAGAACTCTTCTCCCTCTTCTAGAGCTTCTCTCTCTACTCTTCAAAACAATATACAACAAATGAGGGGTTTCTCTCTCTGCCGGCTGACTTAACTCTCAGCTCGGACACGTGGCAACGGTTGGTTGGTTCTCTTCAAAAAGGTGATAGATTGACAAGACAAGGCCCTGACAAGGCGTATCTAGCAAGCTACTCGGAATGGCACTCCGGCAAGGGGTGACATCGGCTAACCACAAGACTTCGACAACTAGGGTGACAATGACCTCGGCTAGGAAGGACAACACTGGACTAAGCTGTGCCACACCTCGGCCTAGATGTGCCACACCTCGGTCTAGGTCATTCCAGTCCCAGAACAAAGGTGCAAGGATTAAGGATCTCGGATGCCTAGGTGATAACATCTCGGCCAATATGCCTAGGTGATGGTGGAGGTCACAAAAGCGGTTCCAGGATGGTCCAAGGTGTAAGAGGTTCAAAGGTGTGACCTAGGCTTAAGATGACCTCGGCTTGGCATGACCTAGGCTTGGCATGACCTAGGCTTGGCATGACCTAGGCTTAACATGACCTAGGCTTGGCATGACCTAGGCTTAACATGACCTAGGCTTGGCATGACTTAGGCTTGGCATGACCTAGGCTTAACATGACCTAGGCTTGACATGACCTAGGCTTAACATGACCTAGGCTTGACATGACCTAGGCTTAACATGACCTAGGCTTGGCATGACCTAGGCTTAACATGACCTAGGCTTGACATGACCTAGGCTTAACATGACCTAGGCTTGACATGACCTAGGCTTAACATGACCTAGGCTTGGCATGACCTAGGCTTAACATGACCTAGGCTTAACATGACCTAGGCTTGGCATGACCTAGGCTTGGCATGACCTAGGCTTGACATAGCAAGGAAGGAACAAAACATGCATACAACACTTAGGCAAATCACATAAGCACAAAACAAGACTGGTACCTTTACTTAGGCAAAACAAGTCAAAGTCTGCAAATGCAAGCTTAACATGACAAAATCATGCAATGTACATGATCATGACTAAGACATGAATGTGGGTTATTACAAGATCGTTAAGATATAGTGGTTTCTGGATTGAACTTACTTTTTTAATTTTATGCAACTTTCATTTTTATATTTATTCAACTTCTATTTTTATTCAATTTACTTTTCTATTAAAGTTTCTTTTTTATTTAATTTCCAAATAGATCGTTAAGGTATAGTAGTTTCTTTAATGAACTTCCATTTTTAATTTTATGCAACTTCCATTTATATTTTTATTCAACTTCCATTTTTGTACAAGTTATTTCTCTATTCAACTTCCTTTTTTGTTTAAGTTCCTAATTGATCGTTAAGGTATGGTGGTTTCTTGAATGAACTTCCATTTTTAATTTTCTGCAACTTCCATTTTTATTTTTATTTAACTTCCTTTTTTATTCAAGTTTCTTTTCTACTCAACTTCATTTTTTATTTAATTTCCAAATAGATCGTTATGGTATACTGGTTTCTGGATTGAACTTCCATTTTTAATTTTCTGCAACTTCCATTTTTATTTTTATTCAACTTCCATTTTTATACAATTTACTTTTCTATTTAACTTCGTTTTTTATTTAATTTCCAAATAGATCATTAAGGTATTTTAGCTTCTTGAATGAACTTCAATTTTTAATTTTCTGCAACTTCTGTTTTTATTATTATTCAACTTCCATTTTTATTCAAGTTATTTTTCTATTCAACTTCCTTTTTTATTTAATTTCCTAATAGATCGTTAAGGTATAGTGGTTTCTTGAATGAATTTCCATTTTTAATTTTCTGCAACTTCCATTTTTTTTTATATAACTTCCTTTTTCATTCAAGTTTCTTTTCTACTCAACTTCCTTTTTTATTTAATTTCCAAATAGATCGTTAAGGTATAGTGGTTTCTGTAATGAACTTCCATTTTAAATTTTATGCAACTTCCATTTATATTTTTGTTCAACTTCCATTTTTATTCAAGTTGTTTTTCTATTCAACTTCCTTTTTTATTTATGTTCCTAATAGATCGTTAAGGTATACTGGTTTCTTGAATGAACTTCCATTTTTAATTTTCTGCAACTTCCATTTTTATTTTTATTTAACTTCCTTTTTTATTCAAGTTTCTTTTCTACTCAACTTCCTTTTTTATTTAATTTCCAAATATATCATTACGGTATACTGGTTTCAGGATTGAACTTCTATTTTTTATTTTTTGCAACTTCCGTTTTTATTTTTATGCAACTTCCATTTTTATTCAATTTACTTTTCTATTTAACGACCTTTTTTTTTATTTCCAAATTGATCATTAAGGTATAGTGGTTTCATGAATGAACTTCAATTTTTAATTTTCTGCAACTTCCGTTTTTATTATTATTCAACTTCCATTTTTATTCAAGTTATTTTTCTATTCAATTTCCTTTTTTATTTAATTTCCAAATAGATCATTAAGGTATAGTTGTTTCGTGAATGAATTTTCATTTTTAATTTTCTGCAGCTTCCATTTTTATTTTTATGTAACTTCCTTTTTCATTGAAGTTTCTTTTTTCCTCAACTTCCATTTTTATTTAATTTCCAAAATAGATCGTTAAGGTATAGTGGTTTCTTTAATGAACTTTCATTTTTAATTTTATGCAACTTTCATTTATATTTTTATTCAACTTTCATTTTTATTCAAGTTATTTTTCAATTCAACTTCCTTTCTTATTTAAGTTCCTAATAGATCGTTAAGGTATAGTGGTTTCTTGAATGAACTTCCATTTTTAATTTTCTGCAACTTCCATTTTTTTTTTATTTAACTTCCTTTTTTATTCAAGTTTCTTTTCTACTCAACTTCTTTTTTTATTTAATTTCCAAATAGATCGTTAAGGTATACTGGTTTCTGGATTGAACTTCCATTTTTTATTTTCTGCAACTTCCATTTTTATTTTTATTCAACTTCCATTTTTATTCAATTTACTTTTCTATTTAACTTCCTTTTTAATTTAATTTCCAAATAGATCATTAAGGTATAGTGGTTTCTTGAATGAACTTTAATTTTTAATTTTCTGCAACTTCCGTTTTTATTACTATTCAACCTCCATTTTTATTCAAGTTATTTTTCTATTCAACTTTCTTTTTTATTTAATTTTCTAATAGATCGTTAAGGTATATTGGTTTTTTGAATGAACTTCCATTTTTAATTTTCTGCAACTTCCATTTTTATTTTTATTCAACTTCCTTTTTCATTCAAGTTTCTTTTCTACTCAACTTCTTTTTTTATTTAATTTCCAAATCGATCGTCAAGGTATAGTGGTTTCTGGATTGAACTTCCATTTTTATTTTTATTCGACTACCATTTTTATTCAAGTTATTTTTATATTCAACTTCCTTTTTTATTTAATTTCAAATATATCGTTAAGGTATAGTGGTTTCTTGAATGAACTTCCAATTTTAATTTTCTGCAACTTCCATTTTTATTTCTATTCAACTTCTTTTTTTATTCAAGCTTCTTTTCTATTCAACTTCCTTTTTTATTTAATTTCCAAATAGGTCGTTAAGGTATAATGGTTTCTGGATTGAACTTACATTTTAAATTTTATGCAACTTCCATTTTTATTCATGTCATTTTTCTATTCAACTTCCTTTTTTATTTAAATTACATTGTTTGATTAATTGGGATAATTAATTGTGAGAAATGAGGAAAAGAAATGGAATTGTCGAGATCCGGAATGTATGGGGTTAAAGGGTGTAGTTGAATTAATTATCACTCACCGAAATGAAATGTTGATTGAATATCCACTTGTGCATTTATTTTCTGTTTAGAAATAACTGCTTTGGGCTATCGGTGGAGGATAGTCGTGATTGTTGTAGACAATGCATGATGATTAGGCAAAAGAAAACTAATCAATGGAATGTGTCATGGAATTTGACGGTTGATAGAATACATTAACTGTATGTATTGAATGATGGTATATAGAACCAATGTGTTTCTACACGTTATATGGGGGATGTACCTCTAAACCGGATAGTGTTGGGAGAAGATAGGGGATGAACTCCGTAGATACAGCTCATATGCTTGTCTAGAGAAGTGAAGATAGAGCTCATATGCTTATCTGTGAATGTGGGATATAGTTGTTATACATATCTGTTGAGAATGTAGATATAGCTTATATGCTTATCTGTGAAGGTGGAATATAGTTTTTATACATATCTATTGAGATGATGATAGAGCTAATATGCTTATCTGTTGAAAAAGGGAAAATGAAAAGTAACTTGGACTCACAAGTCGTAGGACATAAAATGTGATTTATGTGGATGTATCGGTGTTGGCCATCTATGAATTGCTAATCTTTTAGTCATTGTTCATGGTTGGTTGAGTGTATTTCTACTGGGCTGTGGCTCACCCTATATGGGAATATCATTTTCAGGTGCAGGTAGCATGCCACCTCCAAGGACGTAGCTTGGGAGGCTAGACGCAGGCGGACTTTTGGCGTTTTGTTTCTTTGATGTTTTACATGTATATTCAAGCCAAGGGCTTAATGTGTAAACGAGTTAGCACTCTTTTGTTGTAACCAAGTGTTAACTTGGAAAGCTGTTGTAACGCCCTCAAAATAACAACATTAAACCCATCAATAAAGACATGCATTGATATGTAAAGGTTCCACATTCTTCGATTTATCAGAATTTCATTACAAAAGTATTACATGTTAACGACAAAAGCAAATGCCCTAAAGGCTTACAGCTTTCCAAGTTAACACTTGGTTACAACAAAAGAGTACTAACTCAATTACACCTTAAGCCCTTGGCTTGAATTTACATGTAATACATCAAAAATAAGACGACAAAGTGTGTCTGCCTCTGGCCTCCCAAGCTATGTCCTTGGAGGTGGCATGCTACCTGCACCTGAAAATGATATTCCCATATAGGGTGAGCCACAGCCCAGTAGAAATACACTAAACCAAATATGAACAATGACTAAAAGATTAGCAGTTGATAGTTGGTCCACACTGATTCTTTCCTTTATCACAGTTTACATTTTCATGACATACAAGTCCATGTTACAACTCATTTTTCCAATTTCTTTCAATTCTCAAATTCCAACCATGGCTCAGAACCTGGCCAAACAACTCATATGAGACAATAACTCACATCAAACACTTCCCATTTCATATTAGATATGCATACTAGCTATATCACACAACAACAGATAAGCATACAAGCTATATCATCACTTCCACGGATATGCATATGAGCACTATCACACTTCCAATGACAAGCATATGAGCTCTGTCAACACATTAATAGATAAGCATATGAGCTCTATTTATGGAGTCCATCCCCTATCTCCTTCCAACACATCCGGTTTAGAGGTCCATCCCCTATCTTCCCCTAAACCGTGGAGTACATCCCCTATCTCCTCCAACACAACACAATGCATATAAACAACAATTATACACATCATCACACAATACATAAATTTAATGTATTCTTTTAATCGTCAATCTCAATGGCACATTCCAGTGATTAGTTACAGTTAGCCTAATCATCATGCATTGTCTACAACAATCACGACTATCCTCCACCGATAGCCCAAAGTAGTTATTTCTAAACAGAAAATAAATGCACAAATGGATATTTAATCAACATTTCATTTCGGTGAGTGATAAATAATTCAACTACACCCTTTAACCCCATACTTCCCCAATCTCTACATTTCCACTTCATTTCCTCATTTCTCACAATTAATTTTCCCAATTAATCAAACGATGTAATTAGGTCATTTTCCATAGTTACCATTTAAACCCTTAGGTCCCATTTTCATCAATGATTCAACATTTATTTCACTTCTCTATGCCAAACATGCATCTAGGTTTATTATAAATAAAACCCCAACTTTTGTAAAAATAACACAAGAGCCCCAAACTTTCACAAAATTACCAAACCAACCCCAACATCTCAAAATATCAAAATTTAAAGACAAAATCCATAGAGAGGAGTAGGATATCCCTACCTCAAATTCGGAGCCTCAAAGGAGAAGATGACAAAACCCAACGTGCTCCAAAACTCGAAATTTTCAGATTAAAATGTAGCCCTCGACGATCAACAACTTTTTTGTAAAGGCCAAAGACGAGCAAATCACTCCTACTAGATCAAAACCTAGAGAGAAGGTAGAGTCCTAGGGTGAGAGGCTCAACAATGGTGTTTTTGGAAAAGTAGGAGAGAGAAGAGAAAGTGAAAAAGTGATTTGAAAAGTCAAAACACGGAACTTAAACCCAGTCGCCCCGCTCGAGCGTCAAACTCCCCGCTCGAGCGTCACTCACAGACTCCCGCTCGAGCGTCAACTATCCCGCTCGAGCGGCGGATGCACACTCCCAGAACTTTTACAGAACCAGGTCTCCGCTCGAGCTTCAAACTCCTCGCTCGAGCGTCACTCACACAATCCCGCTCGAGCGGAAAATCCCACGCTCGAGCGTCCAACTCTGCACAGGAAATACTGGATGGGTGCAATTCCCGCTCGAGCGCCAAAATCCCCGCTCGAGCGGACAGGTCAAAATCTGGGCAACTAGTTTTGGTTTCTAAACTCAACCAACCTGTAACAAACCTGCCCAACACATCCCAAAACTCAAATACTAAATAAGAAAGGATGTAAACAAGATAATAAACAACTACCAACATCCACGGACACATGTCCGGATCACTGTATAACAAGGGTAAACCCGGGATCGCTATAACCTCCCCCCCTTAAAGAATTTCGTCCCCGAAATTAAGCACAAGTTTTCAAAAACAGGTTTTTCCTCCATTTTAAACAATGTCACAATTTAACACTCAACAATTCGACCCATTACCGGTCATCCCATCCCTTCAACAAGGGGCATTTCACAATATGTAAACAACATATGTACTTTCAATATGCATCAACATTACGCATTTCCTTTCCAATTTCGACAATATATAATGTTACATTCAACTTCCATATGAGGCAAGTTCCAAAACGTACTTCCGATAAACCAAAACATTTTTAATGTTTCACAACTTAAGACATATATAAAAGCTCTTAAGTTCAACAATAGTTCAAAATCTAAATACAAGATTACATATCAACAAACAAGTCCGGATATTTCTCACGGACTTCCAACTCACGTTCCCAAGTGGCCTCCTCCACTCCGTGATGTTTCCACAAGACTTTCACCAAAGGAATGGTCTTGCCACGCAGGACTTGATCCCGCCTATCCAAGACCCAAACCGGTCTCTCCTCATACGAGGCATCCTCATCTACCTCTAAATCGGTCCAATCCAATACATGTGATGGATCTGGCTCGTACTTCCGAAGCATACTCACATGAAACACGTCATGAACTCCGGACAACTGCGGCGGTAAAGCTAACCGATAAGCAACCTCGCCGATCCTCTCAAGGATCTCAAAAGGACCAATAAACCGAGGGGATAACTTCCCACTCTTCCCAAATCTCATCAAACCTCGCCTAGGCGATATCTTCAGAAAGACATGATCACCTACCTCAAACGCCAAAGGCCTCCTCCTACGGTCGGCATACGATTTCTGACGACTCTGGGCTGTAACAAGCCTCCTACGGATAAGCTCCACTTTCTCCGTCGTTTCTCTCACCAACTCCGGACCCAACAAAGGTGCATCACCCACCTCGGCCCAACAAACTGGAGACCTACACGGTCGGCCATACAAGGCCTCAAACGGTGCCATACCGATGCTAGACTGAAAATTGTTGTTGTAGGCAAACTCCACCAAGGGTAAGTGCCTCTCCCACGTCCCACTGAAGTCCAGGACACAACCCCGAAGCATATCCTCGTGGATCTGAATAGTACGCTCGAACTGCCCATCAGTCTGAGGGTGATAAGCCGTACTAAAGGTTAACCTAGTGCCCAAGGCACTCTGCAAACTCTGCCACAACCTAGCAGTAAAACGAGGATCTCTATCTGAGACGATCGTCACTGGGACCCCGTGCAATCTCACTATGTCCCGAATATACAAGTCGGCAAGATGATCCACCGAATCTCTCACGCGCATAGAAATAAAGTGCGCCGACTTAGTCAACCGGTCTATAACCACCCAAATAGCATCACTACCCCGCTGAGCCCTCGGAAGACCCACGACGAAGTCCATAGTGACATGTTCCCACTTCCACTCTGCAATAGGCAAGGGTTGCAACAAACCCGCTGGCCTCTGATGCTCGGCCTTCACTTGCTGACAAGTAAGGCACTTCGATACGAAAACAGCCACATCTTTCTTCATACCCCGCCACCAAAACTGGCGACCCAACTCCCGATACATCTTAGTGCCTCCCGGATGCACCGCAAGGCGCGAATGATGAAACTCTCGGAGTACTTCCTCTCGGCAAGACTCCGGCACAAACAAACGGTCTCGGTATCTCACACTGAAGTCGGGATACGTCGTCAAACCCTTCTCAACCTTCCCACTGGAGATCCTCTCTCGGAACCTCAAGGTCACCTCTCTGTGCCTTTAACACTCTAGTCACGAGTGTAGGCTGCGCAACAACGGAAAACAAGGCCGCAGCCTCAACAGATTCGCCCAGTAGCAAATCAAACTCGCCAAGTGCTCCCAACATCTTCCATTCCCGGATGGCTATACAAGCTACATCACTAATGGATTTCCTACTAAGGGCATCGGCCACAACATTGGCCTTTCCCGGATGATAATGTAATTCAAAATCATAGTCCTCGATGAACTCCATCCATCTCCTCTGCCTCAAATTCAAGTCTCTCTGTGTGAACAGATACTTCAAACTCTTGTGATCCGAGAACACCTCGAACTTCTCACCATAAAGGTAGTGCCTCCAAATTTTCAAGGCAAAGATCACTGCTGCTAACTCTAGGTCGTGCGTAGGGTAATTCTTCTCGTGTATTTTCAACTAACGTGAGCCATAAGCTACCACTTTCCCTTCTTGCATCAACACACAACCCAAACCCTCTCGTGAGGCATCACAATAAACCGCATAACCCAACCCTCTCTCCGGAATAATCAACACCGGAGCGGTGGTCAACCTAACTTTTAGCTCTTGGAACGACTTTCCACAAGTCTCACTCCACACAAACTTGACTCCCTTCTGAGTCAGCCTAGTCAACGGTGACGCTAACTTGGAGAAATCCTTCACAAACCGGCGGTAATACCCAGCTAATCCCAGGAAACTGCGGATCTCAAACACACTCTTAGGCTGTGTCCAATCTTGCACTGCCTCAACCTTGGATGCATCAACGGACACCCCTTCCCCGGATACCACGTGGCCTAAGAATTTCACCTCTCCTAGCCAGAACTCACACTTCCCAAACTTGGTGTAACAACCCTCACCTTACTCTTGTCATACTTGCATACATTCTTGCATGGTCTTGCTTTATTATGTTAATTGGAAGGATTTTTTTGCCTTGTTTTGTTAGTATTGCTTGCGTGATCTTGTCCCTTGTTCGGTGTGTGCGTAGCCGAAGTCATCTTGAGCTTAGTCCGCCTTTGGACCTTGTACTTAGAACTATTTTGAGATCTTGTTCAACCCCATCTTCACCTCGGGCATTCATTGCCGAGATGCTTCGCACTTAGTGAACCTTGTCCTTGGGCAGGTATGGCCTAGGCCGAGATGTGGCACACCCCGGCCAAGGTGTGGCACAGCTTAGTCAAGTGTCGTCCTTCCTAGCCGATGTTTTTCTATCCTGTTGCTGGATCCTTGTTTTGAGCCGATGTCATCTTGTTGCCGATGTGTCTTACCCGAGCTTGCTGCATACGCTTTGTCAGAGACTTGTCTTGTCTATCAATCACCTTTTTGGAGCTGAACCAACCCGATAACGCCACGTGTCCGAGCTGATTATTAAGGCAGCCGGCAGACCCTGAAACAAATCATTTTCTTGTCTCAAATCTTTGTTTTAGAGAGAGAAGCTCTAGTGAGGAGGAAGAAGAGTTCTTGAGTGAGAGTAGTCTTCCAAGCTTGATCTTCGTGGTTTGAACCGTTGGATCCGAGTTTTGAGGTTAGAATCTTGATCTCCTTTGGTTGTTCTTGCTGATTACCTAGCTGCATTGCACGATCGAATTTGTATTGCATGTCATGCATTGTTTTGAAGTTGGTTTGGAAAGAGAAAATGGTTTTTCATGTGTTCTTGAAGAAAGTCTCATTTTGATCGAAAAGTTTGGAACGAAAACCATGTTTCGTGTTTGTTCTTGCATGACTTTCTTTAATGGGTACCCAAGTCCATATATTTTGAACTCTTGGCATGAAAACTCAGATTTTTCTAACAAGTTGTGAGCTTGCATCCATCTTTCAAATGATCATGTTCTTCATACTCTTCAAAGGAAAACCCAGGTTTTTCCTGACTTTGTTTAGCGGGACCTCGGCATAGTCCTGGACGATACCCAGTGTGTTTTCGAGAAACGGGAGCAGTGATTAAACTCCCAGCTTGTTTTTCTTTGTCTTTGACTTGGATCTGGCAAGAATGCCGAGATCATTTGCATGTATATAGAGCTTGCTTTGAGAATGTGACTTGCCATGTGATTGTAGGTCCTTGATATTTGCTTTGAGTCTACACCTGAAGAACTAGGTGAGTGGTATTTCTAATAAAGCTATGTTACACTTGCTTTTGATAAATCTTGTTTTGTTTGTTTTGACGTGGGTATTTGCTAAGCATGAATAAATAGCCTTGTTTTTTATTGTTATCCTCGGAAAGTCCCTCGTGCTGGAGGACTCTAAACTTTCGCAGTACTATGTGTAAAAGGATACGGTCCTTGTTAAATCGGGCTACGGGCCTAAGTAACACAAGTCCCTTGTACTGGAGGACTCTAAACTTTCGCGGTACCAAGTGCACAAGTCCCTTGTATTGGAGGACTCTAAACTTTCGCAATACTTTTGACCAAACGATTACGGATCGTACAGCCTATGATATTTGAATGATGAATACGGTTCATCCCTTGCTTCGCCGATGTTATGATACTTGAATGATAAATACGGTTCATCCCTTGCTTCGCCGATGTTATGGTACTTGAATGATGAATACGGTTCATCCCTTGCTTCGCCGATGTTATGGTACTTGAATGATGAATACGGTTCATCCCTTGCTTCGCCGATGTTATGATACTTGACTGATGAATACGGTTCATCCCTTGTTTTGCCTATGTCAGTGAACATCTTTGGTTACTTGTAATATTTGATTGATGAATACGGTTCATCCCTCGTTTTACTAAAGTTGATGAGTTCGTTTTGAAGGACCTCGGTTATATTCATGCAAAACCTTTATTATTAGTACCATTCACTGAGTTTTGTACTCACCCCTCTATATATATGTAGGTGATGAGCAGGATGGCGGCGACGCCTAGATCGTTTTGGATGCTTGTTTTGGATTCGTACTTATGTCGGCTTTACTTTTGTATTTACGTCGGCGATGCCCTGCTTTGCACGTCGGCAGATCTTGAAAATCATGCTTCTTGACTTGTATTAGCTGTATTTTGTATATGTCGGCTCGAGAAGCCTTTTGATCAAGATGTAACATGTATTTTTACCTTGTTGTATTCAAGTTGTAAAGTTAATTGGAATGTTTGGCATTGCTTTGATCTACGCACAGCTCTTATGGACCACTTGTATTTGATTTACTGCTTCCGCATTTGAAAGCCCCGTATACCCATACTCTGATTGTGTTAAGTTAGAAAAGTTGGCCTTCGGTTATTACGGATTACTGGCCATCACGGCACCAAACTACTAGGGGCGGTTTGGGGTCGTGACACTTGGCATACAGCCTATGGGCTCTAAGTAACTCAAGCACCACTCTCAAGTGTGCCTCGTGTTCCTCCTCAGAAGGCGAATAGACAAGAATGTCGTCCACGAAAACGACTACAAAACGATCCAAGAATTCCCGGAAGATCCGGTTCATCAAGTCCATAAAGACTGCCGGTGCATTGGTAAGCCCAAATGGCATCACCAGAAACTCATAATGGCCATACCGCATACGGAATGCCGTCTTCGGAATATCTTCCTCCCTGACCCTCAACTGGTGGTAACCCGATCTCAAGTCTATCTTAGAGAAACAACGGGAACCCTTCAACTGGTCAAACAAATCATCTATACGGGGCATAGGGTACTTATTCTTAACTGTAGCCCGATTCAACTTCCTGTAGTCTATACACAATCTCAAGGCACCATCTTTCTTTTTAGCAAAGAGGGCCGGTGCTCCCCACGGTGAAACACTAGAGCGAACAAAACCCTTATCTAGCAATCCCTGGAGCTGAACTTTCAACTCAACCAACTCTGCTGGAGCAAAACGGTAAGGTGCCGTAGAAATCGGCGCCGTGCCGGGCACTAAATCAATAGAGAACTCTATCTCTCGGTGAGGTGGTAAACTAACAAGGTCTTCGGGAAAGACATCCGGATACTCACAAACCACCCTCGGCAATACAATCTGGGTCTCATCACACTCACCACTCTCAAAGCTAGCAAGTAGACCACTAAGCTCACTTCGCCCTCGCGAATCATACCCCGGTGGCAAAACACAACCAACCCGGTCTCCCAAGAAATGGAACCACTCCCCGCTCAAGGTACATAACGTGACCCTCTGGCGGTAGCAATCGATAACAGCCCGGTATGACGATAGCCAGTCCATACCCAAAATAACATCAAAGCCCTTCATGGGCATGACAACAAACGGAAAAGGAAGCCTATGGTCGGCGACCTCTATATCACAACCTCTAACACCCTGTTTCAGGATCAACTCACCACCAATAGGCGATACCACACAAATAGGAGATGCTAACTGTGC
Source organism: Camellia sinensis (assembly GCF_055761805.1). Lineage (NCBI taxonomy): Eukaryota > Viridiplantae > Streptophyta > Magnoliopsida > Ericales > Theaceae > Camellia > Camellia sinensis. The sequence continues at coordinate 4,971,189 of NC_138962.1, read as the reverse complement.
TAACTCCAATTCCAAAACAGATGCAAATGCAGCAGATACAAAAGAATGAGATGCACCCGTGTCAATCAACACACTAGCAACCGAGTTGCAAAACAGAAAAGTACCTCTCACTACTGACGGAGCCGGTACTAAATCCTGCGCGGTAACAGCATACACGCGCCCTGTAGGCCCCTGATCTACCTGCTCACCTCTAGGAGCATACGACTGCTGCACAGACTGGGATGACGAAGCTCCCGGATTGGCCCTCGAGGCCTGCACAGACTGAGCTGGCTGAAAACCCTGCGTCTGCCTAGAACCAGACGCTCCCGAAGTAGCACTCAACTGCAGGCAATACCTCTTCAGGTGCCCAGGCTGACCACACTGATAGCAAGACAAAGGCTGGCCTCTGCCCTGACTCTGGCCCTGAGGTCTAGCTGAAGAAGAAGCAACTCGCTGACCCCCTCCCTTTTGCGGGCAAACTGAAGACTTGTGACCCAGCTGGCCACACGCAAAACAAGTCAGGCCTCCCTGACTACCTCTCCCCGATCCTGCACTCGGTACCGGAAAGGTCGATCTAGCAACTCCTCCCTGAGACTGCTGAGGGTTAGAACCCCTCTGTCTCCTGCCATCACCCTGGCCATCTTGGCTCCTCTTGGAGCCTCTCTGCCCCTCATCCTCCTCCTGCATCATGAGCTCCATATGAGCTGCAGCATCTACTAAATGTCTATACTCTCGGATGTAAGACCCACCAACTCTCAACTTGAGGCCCCGCCTCAACTTCCGCTCAAACTCGTAGCAACGACGTTCTTCGGACGCCACCAACTCAGGTGCAAACCTGGACAAACTAGTAAAAGTGGCCTCAAACTCTGCCACAGACATGCCCTGCTGATTAAGCCGGCTAAACTGATCCCTCAGCTTCTCCCTAGCCACTGCTGATAAGAACCTCTCCTGGAAAGCATTCACAAACGCCTCCCATGTACCACCAACACGAGCCTTCTCGTACTTCCACCATTGACCCGCATCTCCTTTCAGCTGGAAGGATGCCAAGGTCACTTTCAATGCTCCGTCCTCGATGCCAAGCATCTCGAACGTCTTACTCATCTGTTCTAGCCACTCGTTAGCCTTCAGTGGCTCCTTTGGATCCCCAACAAACTCCTCCGGGTTAGACCGGAAAATCTCTCTCTTCAAGAAAGAGGGCCCTACCTCAGCTGCCTGATTCCCAGCTCTGAGAATACCCAAAGCTCCTGCTATCTCTCGTGCCAAAGCACTCATAGCCTGCTGACCCACTGGCTCGGCCACGTTGGCCTGACCAACACCCTCCTGCACTGCCGGAATCTCATCCGGTAAAGGTACTTCCTGCCTCGCAGGTCTACCACGCCTAGCACCTCTTCCTCGTCCTAACATCCTAATAAAGGTAATACAGAACATTAGCACATTTACAAATGTGCCAAAACTAAACACTCACGTCCTAATGCATGGACAACTGTAATTCACTCCACGTAAGCACATAAACACATAAGCACTTACGAATTTCATTTCCGGATAATGACAGTCCAGAGGCATTACTAGAGTTCCGGTTAGAAACAGCATTGATCAAGTGCCTTTCCAACAAGACTCCCAGAAACCCAAGGATCCAATCAACATCCTAGAAATTAAATCCCATACCCAAATAAGAACATAAGCATATGACTCTACATCTAAGTCTCTATCAAGCGAGACAAACCCATTGTGATCCTAATCACTTCCCACCTACCCAAAGTATTCGAACCCGGTACGCTCTGATACCAAGTTGTAACGCCCTCAAAATAACAACATTAAACCCATCAATAAAGACATGCATTGATATGTAAAGGTTCCACATTCTTCGATTTATCAGAATTTCATTACAAAAGTATTACATGTTAACGACAAAAGCAAATGCCCTAAAGGCTTACAGCTTTCCAAGTTAACACTTGGTTACAACAAAAGAGTACTAACTCAATTACACCTTAAGCCCTTGGCTTGAATTTACATGTAATACATCAAAAATAAGACAACAAAGTGTGTCCGCCTCTGGCCTCCCAAGCTATGTCATTGGAGGTGGCATGCTACCTGTACCTGAAAATGATATTCCCATATAGGGTGAGCCACAGCCCAGTAGAAATACACTAAACCAAATATGAACAATGACTAAAAGATTAGCAGTTGATAGTTGGTCCACACTGATTCTTTCCTTTATCACAGTTTACATTTTCATGACATACAAGTCCATGTTACAACTCATTTTTCCAATTTCTTTCAATTCTCAAATTCCAACCATAGCTCAGAACCTGGCCAAACAACTCATATGAGACAATAACTCACATCAAACACTTCCCATTTCATATTAGATATGCATACTAGCTATATCACACAACAACAGATAAGCATACAAGCTATATCATCACTTCCACGGATATGCATATGAGCACTATCACACTTCCAATGACAAGCATATGAGCTCTGTCAACACATTAATAGATAAGCATATGAGCTCTATCTATGGAGTCCATCCCCTATCTCCTCCCAACACATCCGGTTTAGAGGTCCATCCCCTATCTTCCCCTAAACCGTGGAGTACATCCCCTATCTCCTCCAACACAACACAATGCATATAAACAACAATTATACACATCATCACACAATACATAAATTTAATGTATTCTTTCAATCGTCAATCTCAATGGCACATTCCAGTGATTAGTTACAGTTAGCCTAATCATCATGCATTGTCTACAACAATCACGACTATCCTCCACCGATAGCCCAAAGCAGTTATTTCTAAACAGAAAATAAATGCACAAATGGATATTTAATCAACATTTCATTTCGGTGAGTGATAAATAATTCAACTACACCCTTTAACCCCATACTTCCCCAATCTCTACATTTCCACTTCATTTCCTCATTTCTCACAATTAATTTTCCCAATTAATCAAACGATGTAATTAGGTCATTTTCCATAGTTACCATTTCAACCCTTAGGTCCCATTTTCATCAATGATTCAACATTTATTTCACGTCTCTATGCCAAACATGCATCTAGGTTTATTATAAATAAAACCCCAACTTTTGTAAAAATAACACAAGAGCCCCAAACTTTCACAAAATTACCAAACCAACCCCAACATCTCAAAATACCAAAATTTAAAGACAAAATCCATAGAGAGGAGTAGGATATCTCTACCTCAAATTCGGAGCCTCAAAGGAGAAGATGACAAAACCCAACGTGCTCCAAAACTCAAAATTTTCATATTAAAATGTAGCCCTTGACGATCAACAACTTTTTTGTAAAGGCCAAAGATGAGCAAATCACTCCTACTAGATCAAAACCTAGAGAGAAGGTAGAGTCCTAGGGTGAGAGGCTCAACAATGGTGTTTTTGGAAAAGTAGGAGAGAGAAGAGAAAGTGAAAAAGTGATTTGAAAAGTCAAAACACGGAACTTAAACCCAGTCGCCCCGCTCGAGCGTGAAACTCCCCGCTCGAGCATCACTCACAGACTCCCGCTCGAGCGTCAACTATCCCGCTCGAGCGGCGGATGCACACTCCCAGAACTTTTACAGAACCAGGTCTCCGCTCGAGCTTCAAACTCCTCGCTCGAGCGTCACTCACACAATCCCGCTCGAGCGGAAAATCCCACGCTCAAGCGTCCAACTCTGCACAGGAAATACTGGATGGGTGCAATTCCCGCTCGAGCGCCAAAATCCCCGCTCGAGCGGACAGGTCAAAATCTGGGCAACTAGTTTTGATTTCTAAACTCAACCAACCTGTAACAAACCTGCCCAACACTTCCCAAAACTCAAATACTAAATAAGAAAGGATGTAAACAAGATAATAAACAACTACCAACATCCACGGACACATGTCCGGATCACTGTATAACAAGGGTAAACCCGGGATCGCTATAGCTGTAAGCCCGTAGGGTATTTGCTTTTGTTGTTAACATGTAATACTTTTGTAAGAAACTACTCTGATGAATAAAAGAATGTTTATCTTTATTATCAATTCATGTCTATATTGATGGGTTTATTGTTATTATTTTAAGGGCGTTACAATTTTTACTCGACTTCCGTTTTTATTCAAGTCATTTTTCTATTCAACATCCTTTTTTATTTAATTTCCAAATAGGTTGTGAAGGTATAGTGGTTTCTTGAATGAACTTCCATTTTTAATTTTCTGCAACTTCCATTTTTATTTCTACTCAACTTCTTTTTTTATTCTAGTTTCTTTTCTATTCGACTTCCTTTTTTATTTAATTTCCAAATAGATCGTTAAGGTATAGTGGTTTCTGGATTTAACTTCCATTTTAAATATTATGCAACTTTCGTTTTTTTTTTTCAACTTCCATTTTTATTCAATTTACTTTTCTATTAAACTACCTTTTTTATTTAATTTCCAAATAGATCGTTAAGGTATAGTGGTTTCTTGAATGTGCTTCCATTTTTAATTTTTTCAACTTTCATTTTTATTTTATTCAACTTCCATTTTTATTCAATTTACTTTTCTATTCAACTTCCTTTTTTATTTAATTTTCAAATAGATCGTTAAGGTATAGTGGTTTCTTGAATGAACTTCCATTTTTAATTTTCTGCAACTTCAATTTTGATTTTTATTTGACTTCCATTTTTATTCCATTAACTTTTCTATTCAACTTCCTTTTTTATTTAATTTTCAAATAGATCGTTAAGGTATAGTGGTTTCTTGAATGAACTTCCACTTTTAATTTTCTGCAACTTCCATTTTTATTTTTATTCGACTTCCATTTTTATTCAAGTCATTTTTCTATTCAACTTCCTTTTTTATTTAATTTCCAAATAGATCGTTAAGGTATAGTGGTTTCTGGATTGAACTTCCATTTTTAATCTTATGCGACTTTCACTTTTATTTTTTTTCAACTTCCATTTTTATTCAATTTACTTTTCTATTAAACTTCCTTTTTTATTTAATTTCCAAATAGATCGTTAAGGTATAGTGGTTTCTTGAATGAGCTTCCATTTATAATTTTCTGCAATTTCCATTTTTATTTTTATTCAACTTCCATTTTTATTCAAGTTATTTTTCTATTCAACTTTCTTTTTTATTTAATTTTCAAATAGGTCATTAAGGTATAGTGGTTTCTTAAATGAACTTTCATTTTTAATTTTCTGCAACTTCCATTTTTGTTTTTATTTAACTTCCTTTTTTGTTCAAGTTTCTTTTCTACTCAACTTCCGTTTCTATTTAATTTCCAAATAAATCGTTAAAGTATAGTGGTTTCTGGATTGAACTTCCATTTTCAATTTTATGCAACTTTCATTTTTTTTTATTCAACTTCCATTTTTATTCAATTTACTTTTCTATTAAACTTCATTTTTTATTTAATTTCCAAATAGACCGATAAGTTATAGTGGTTTCTTGAATGAACTTCCATTTTTAATTTTATGCAACTTCCATTTTTATTTTTATTCAACTTCCATTTTTATTCAAGTTTTTTTTTTATTAGACTTCCTTTTTTATTTAATTTCCAAATAGATCGTTAAGGTATAGTGGTTTCTTGAATGAACTTCCACTTTTATTTTTATTCAACTTCCATTTTTATTCAAGTTTTTTTTCTATTAAACTTCCTTTTTTATTTAATTTCCAAATAGATCGTTAAGGTATAGTGGTTTCTTGAACGAACTTCCATTTTTAATTTTATGCAACTTCTATTTTTATTTTTATTTAACTTACTTTTTTATTGAAGTTTCTTTTCTATTCAACTTCCTTTTTTATTTAATTTCCAAATAGATTGTTGAGGTATAGTGGTTTCTTTAATGAACTTCCATTTTTAATTTTATGGAACTTCTATTTTTATTTTTATTTAACTTCCTTTTTTATTCAAGTTTCTTTTCTATTCAACTTCCTTTTTTATTTAATTTCCAAATAGATCGTTGAGGTATAATGGTTTCTTTAATGAACTTCCATTTTTAATTTTATGGAACTTCCATTTTTATTTTTATTTAACTACCTTTTTTATTCAAGTTTCTTTTCTACTAAACTTCCTTTTTTATTTAATTTCCAAATAGATCGTCAAGGTATAGTGGTTTCTGGATTGAACTTCCACTTTTATTTTTATTCAACTTCCGTTTTTATTCAATTTACTATTCTATTAAACTTCCTTTTTTATTTAATTTCCAAATAGATCGTTAAGGTATAGTGGTTTCTTGAATGAACTTCCGATTTTAATTTTCTGCAACTTCCATTTTTATTTTTATTCAACTTCTTTTTTTTTTCAAGCTTCTTTTCTATTCAACTTCTTTTTTTATTTAATTTCCAAATAGATCGTTTAGGTATAATGGTTTCTGGATTGAACTTACATTTTTAATTTTAGGCAACTTTTTTTTTTTATTCAACTTCTATTTTTATTAAATTTTCTTTTCTATTAAAGTTCTTTTTTTATTTAATTTCCTAATAGATCGTTAAAGTATAGTGGTTTCTTTAATGAACTTCCATTTTTAATTTTATGGAACTTTTATTTTTATTTTTATTCAGCTTCTATTTTTATTCAATTTATTTTTCTATTCAACTTCATTTTTTATTTAATTTCCAAATAGATCGTTAAGGTATAGTGGTTTCTTGAATGAACTTCCATTTTTAATTTTCTGCAACTTCCATTTTTATGTTTATTTAACTTCCTTTTTTTATTCAAGTTTCTTTTCTTCTCAACTTCCTTTTTTGTGTAATTTCCAAATAGATCGTTAAGGTATAGTGGTTTCTGGATTGAACTTCCATTTTTAATTTTATGCAACTTTCATTTTTATTTTTATTCCACTTCCATTTTTATTCAATTTACTTTTCTATTAAACTACCTTTTTTATTTAATTTCCAAATAGATCGTTAAGGTATATTGGTTTCTTGAATGAACTTCCATTTTTAATTTTCTGAAACTTCCATTTTTATTTTTATTCGACTTCCATTTTTATTCAAGTTATTTTTCTATTCAACTTCCTTTTTTATTTAATTTCCAAATAGATCATTAAGGTATAGTGGTTTCTTTAATGAACTTCCATTTTTAATTTTATGGAACTTCCATTTTTATTTTTATTCAGCTTTCATTTTTATTCAAGTCATTTTTCTATTCAACTTCCTTTTTTATTTAATTTCCAAATAGATGGTTAAGGTATAGTGGTTTCTTGAATTAACTTCCATTTTTAATTTTCTGCAACTTCTATTTTTATTTTTATTTAACTTCCTTTTTTATTCAAGTTTCTTTTCTATTCAACTTCCTTTTTTATTTAATTTCCAAATAGATCGTTGAGGTATAGTGGTTTCTTTAATGAACTTCCATTTTTAATTTTATGGAACTTCCATTTTTATTTTTATTTAACTTCCTTTTTTTTCAAGTTTCTTTTCTACTTAACTTCCTTTTTTATGTAATTTCTAAATAGATCGTTAAGGTGTAGTGGTTTCTGGATTGAACTTCCATTTTTAATTTTCTGCAATTTCCATTTTTATTTTTATTCAACTTCCATTTTTATTCAAGTTACTTTTCTATTCAACTTCCTTTTTTATTTAATTTCCAAATAGATCGTTAACGTATAGTGATTTCTGGATTGAACTTCTATTTTTAATTTTATGCAACTTTCATTTTTATTTTTATTCAACTTCCATTTTTATTCATTTTACTTTTTTCTTAAACTTCTTTTTTTATTTAATTTCCGAATAGATCGTTAAGGTATAGTTGTTTCTTAAATGAACTTCCATTTTTAATTTTCTGCAACTTCCATTTTTATTTCTATTCGACTTCCATTTTTATTCAAGTCATTTTTCTGTTCAACTTCTCTTTTTATTTAATTTCCAAATAGATCGTTAAGGTATAGTGGTTTCTTGAATGAACTTTCATTTTTAATTTTCTGCAACTTCCATTTTTATTTTTATTTAACTTCCAGTTTTATTGAAGTTTCTTTTCTACTCAACTTCCTTTTTTAATTAATTTCCAAATAGATCGTTAAGGTATAATGGTTTCTGGATTGAGCTTTCATTGTTAATTTTATGCAACTTTTATTTTTATTTTTATTCAACATCCATTTTTATTTAATTTACTTTTCTATTCAACTACCTATTTTATTTAATTTGAAAATAGATCGTTAAGGTATAGTGGTTTCTTGAATGAACTTCCATTTTTAATTTTCTGCAACTTCCATTTTTATTTTTATTTAACTTCTTTTTTCAATCAAGTTTCTTTTCTACTCAACTTCCTTTTTTATTTAATTTCCAAATAGGTCATTAACGTATAATGGTTTCTAGATTGAACATTCATTTTTAATCTTATGCAACTTTCATTTTTATTTTTATTCAACTTCCATTTTTATTCCATTTACTTTTCTATTAAACTTCCTTTTTTATTTAATTTCCAAACTGATCGTTAAGGTATAGTGGTTTCTTCAATGAACTTCCATTTTTAATTTTCTGCAACGTCCTTTTTTATTTTCATTCGACTTCGATTTTTATTCAAGTTATTTTTCTATTCAACATCATTTTTTTATTTAATTTCCAAATAGATCGTTAAGGCATAGTGGTTTCTTGAATGAATTTCTATTTTTAATTTTCTGCAACTTCCATTTTTATTTTTAAGTAACTTCCATTTTTATTCAAGTTACATTTCTATTCAACTTCCTTTTTTATTTAATTTCCAAATAGATCGTTAACGTATAGTGGTTTCTGGATTGAAGTTCTATTTTTAATTTTATGCAACTTTAATTTTTATTTTTATTCAACTTCCATTTTTATTCTTTTTACTTTTTTATAAAACTTCCTTTTTTACTTAATTTCCGAATAGATCGTTAAGGTATACTGCTTTCTGGATTGAACTTCCATTTTAAATTTTCTGCAACTTTCATTTTTATTTTTATTCGACTTCCATTTTTATTCAATTTACTTTTCCATTCAACTTCCTTTTTTTATTTAATTTCCAAATAGATCTTTAAGGTATTGTGGTTTCTTGAATGAATTTTCATTTTTAATTTTCTGCAACTTCCATTTTTACTTTTAAGTAACCTCCATTTTTATTCAAGTTACTTTTCTGTTCAACTTCATTTTTTAGTTAATTTCCAAATAGATCGATAACGTACAGTGGTTTCTGGATTGAACTTCTAATTTTAATTTTATGCAACTTTCATTTTTATTTTTATTCAACTTCCATTTTTATTCAATTTACTTTTCTATTAAACTTCTTTTTTTATTTAATTTCTAAATAGATCGTTAAGGTATAGTGGTGTTTTGAATGAACTTCCATTTTTATTCAAGTCATTTTTCTATTCAACTTCCTTTTTTATTTATTCTCCAAATAGGTCGTTAAGGTATAGTGGTTTCTTGAATGAACTTCTATTTTTATTTTTATTGAATTTCCTTTTTCATTAAAGTTTCTTTTCTCCTCAACTTCCTTTTTTATTTAATTTCCAAATAGGTTGTTAAGGTATAGGGGTTTCTGGATTGAACATCCTTTTTTAATTTTATGCAACTTTCATTTTTAATATTATTCAACTTCCATTTTTATTTAATTTACTCTTCTATGAAACTTTATTTTTTATTTAATTTCCAAATAGATCGTTATGGTATAGTGGTTTCTTTAATTAACTTCCACTTTTATTTTTATTCGACTTCCATTTTTATTCAAGTTATTTTTCTATTCAACTTCCTTTTTTATTTAATTTCCAAATAGATCGTTAAGGTATAGTGGTTTCTTGAATGAACTTTCAATTTTAATTTTCTGCAACTTCCATTTTTATTTCTATTCAACTTCTTTTTTTATTCAAGTTTCTTTTCTATTCAACTTCCTTTTTTCATTAATTTCCAAATAGATCGTTAAGGTATAGCGGTTTCTTTAATGAACTTCCATTTTAATTTTCTGCAGCTTCCATTTTTATTTTTATTTAGCTTCCTTTTTAATTCAAGTTTGTTTTCTACTCAACTTCCTTTTTTATGTAATTTCCAAAAAAATCGTTAAGGTATAGTGGTTTCTGGATTGAACTTCCATTTTTAATTTTGTGCAACTTTAATTTTTATTTTTATTCAACTTCCATTTTTATTCAATTTACTTTTCTATTAAACTTCCTTTTTTATTTAATTTCCAAATAGATTGTTAAGGTATAGTGGTTTTTTTAATGAACTTCCATTTTTAATTTTCTGCAACTTCCATTTTTATTTTTATTCGACTTCCATTTTTATTCATGTTATTTTTCTATTCAACTTCTTTTTTTATTTAAATTCCAAATAGATCGTTAAGGTATAATCGTTTCTTGAATGAATTTCCATTTTTAATTTTCTGCAACTTCCTCTTTTATTTTTATTCGGCTTCCATTTTTATTCAATTTTCTTTTCTATTCAACTTCCTTTTTTATTTAATTTCCAAATAGATCGTTAAGGTATAGTGGTTTCTTGAATTAACTTCCATTTTAAATTTTATGCAACTTTCATTTTTATTTTTATTCAACTTCCATTTTTATTTTTAAGTAACTTCCATTTTTATTCAAGTTACTTTTCTATTCAACTTCCTTTTTTTGTTTAATTTTCAAATAGATCGTTAATATATAGTGGTTTCTTCAACGAACTTCCATTTTTAATTTTCTGCAACTTTCATTTTTATTTTTGTTTAACTTCCTTTTTCATTCAAGTTTCTTTTCTACTCAACTTCCTTTTTTATGTAATTTCCAAATAGATCGTTAAGGTATAGTGGTTTCTTAAATGAACTTCCATTTTTAATTTTCTGCAACTTCCATTTTTATTTTTATTCGGCTTCCATTTTTATTCAATTTACTTTTCTATTCAACTTCCTTTTTTCTTTAATTTCCAAATAGATCGTTAAGGTATAGAGGTTTCTTGAATTAACATCCATTTTTAATTTTATGCAACTTTCATTTTTATTTTTATTCAACTTCTATTTTTATTTTTAAGTAACTTCCCTTTTTATTCAAGTTACTTTTCTATTCAACTTCCTTTTTTGTTTACTTTCCAAATAGATCGTTAAGGTATAGTGGTTTCTTGAATGAACTTCCATTTTTAATTTTCTGCAACTTTCATTTTTATTTTTATTCGACTACCATTTTTATTCAAGTTATTTTTCTATTCAACTTCCTTTTTTATTTAATTTCCCAATAGATCGTTAAGGTATAGTGGTTTCTTGAATGAACTTCCATTTTTAATTTTCTGCAACTTCCATTTTTATTTTTATTCCACTTCCATTTTTATTCAATTTACTTTTCTATTAAACTTCCTTTTTTATTTAATTTCCAAATAGATCGTTAAGGTATAGTGGTTTCTTCAATGAACTTCCATTTTTAATTTTATGCAACTTCCATTTTTGTTTTTATTCAGCTTCCATTTTTATCCAAGTCATTTTTCTATTTAACTTCTTTTTTTCTTTAATTTCCAAATAGATCGTTAAGGTATAGTGGTTTCTTAAATGAACTTCCATTTTTCATTTTCTGCAACATCCATTTTTATTTTTATTTAACTTCCTTTTTCATTCAAGTTTCTTTTCTACTCAACTTCCTTTTTTATTTAATTTCCAAATAGATCGTTAAGGTATAGTGGTTTCTGGATTGAACTTCCATTTTTAATTTTCTGCAACTTCCATTTTTATTTTTATTCAACTTCCATTTTTATACAATTTACTTTTCTATTAAACTTCCTTTTTTATTTATTTTCCAAACAGATCGTTAAGGTATAGTGGTTTCTGGAATGAACTTCCATTTTTAATTTTCTGCAACTTCCATTTTTATTTTTATTCGACTTCCATTTTATTCAATTTAACTTTCTATTCAACTTCCTTTTTTATTTAATTTCCAAATAGATCGTTAAGGTATAGTGGTTTCTTGAATGAATTTCCATTTTTAATTTTCTGCAACTTCCATTTTTATTTTTAAGTAATTCCAGTTTTATTTAAGTTACTTTTCTATTCAACTACCTTTTTTATTTAATTTCCAAATAGATCGTTAACGTATAGTGGTTTCTGGATTAAACTTCTATTTTAATTTTATGCAACTTTCATTTTTATTTTTATTCAACTTCCATTTTTATCCAATTTACTTTTCGATTAAAATTTCTCTTTTTATTTAATTTCCAAATAGATCGTTAAAGTATAGGGGTTTTTTGAAAAACTTCCCTTTTTAATTTTATGGAACTTCCATTTTTATTTTTATTCGACTTCCATTTTTATTTTTAAGTAACTTCCATTTTTATTCAAATTACTTTTCTATTCAACTTCCTTTTTTATTTAATTTCCAAATAGATCGTTAAGGTATAGTGGTTTTTGAATGAACTTCCATTTTTTATTTTCTGCAACTTCGATTTTTATTTTTATTTAACTTCCTTTTTTAATTAATTTCCAAATCTATCGTTAAGGTATAGTGGTTTCTGGATTGAACTTTCATTGTTAATTTTATGCAACTTTCATTTTTATTTTTATTCAACTTCCATTTTTATTCAATTTACTTTTCTGTTAAACTTCCTTTTTTATTTAATTTCCAGTTAGATCGTTAAGGTATAGTGGTTTCTTGAATGAACTTCGATTTTTAATTTTCTGCAACTTCCATTTTTTTTAATCGACTTCCATTTTTATTCAATTTACTTTTCTATTCAACTTCCTTTTTTCTTTAATTTCCAAATATATCGTTAAGGTATAATGGTTTCTTGAATGAATTTCCATTTTTAATTTTCTGCAACTTCCATTTTTATTTTTAAGTAACTTCCATTTTTATTCAAGTTACTTTTCTATTCAACTTCCTTTTTTATTTAATTTCCAAATAGATCGCAAACGTATAGTGGTTTCTGGAGTTAACTTCTATTTTTAGTTTTACGCAACTTTCATTTTTATTTTTATTCAACTTCCATTTTTATTCAATTTACTTTTCGATTAAACTTCCTTTTTTATTTAATTTCCAAATAGATCGTTAAAGTATAGTGGTTTATTGAATGAACTTCCATTTGTAATTTTATGCAACTTTCATTTTTATTTTTATTCAACTTCCTTTTTCATTCAAGTTTCTTTTCTACTCAACTTCCATTTTTATTTAATTTCCAAATAGATCGTTAAGGTGTAGTGGTTTTTGGATTTAACTTCCATTTTTAATTTTATGCAACTTTCATTTTTATTTTTATTCAACTTCCATTTTTATTCAATTTACTTTTCTATTAAACTTCCTTTTTTATTTAATTTCCAAATAGATCGTTGAGGTATAGTGGTTTCTTGAATGAACTTCCATTTTTTATTTTCTGCAACTTTCATTTTTATTTTTATTCAACTTCCATTTTTATTCAATTTACTTTTCTATTCAACTTCCTTTTTTATTTAATTTCCAAATAGATCGTTAAAGTATAGTGGTTTCTTGAATCAATTTCCATTTTTAATTTTCTCCAACTTCCATTTTTATTTTTAAGTAACTTCCATTTTTATTTAAGTTACTTTTCTATTCAACTTCCTTTTTTATTTAATTTCCAAATAGATCGTTAACGTATAGTGGTTTCTGAATTGAACTTCTATTTTTCATTTTGTGCAACTTTCATTTTTATTTTTATTCAACTTTCATTTTTATTCAATTTACTTTTCGATTAAACTTCCTTTTTTATTTAATTTCCAAATAGATCGTTAAAGTATAGTGGTTTCTTGAATGAACTTCCATTTTTAATTTTATGCAACTTCCATTTTTATTTTTATTCGACTTCCATTTTTGTTTAAGTTACTTTTCTATTCAACTTCCTTTTTTGTTTAATTTCCAAATAGATCGTTAAGGTATAGTGGTTTTTTGAATGAACTTCCATTTTTAATTTTCTGCAACTTCCATTTGTATTTTTATTTAACTTCCTTTTTCAATCAAGTTTCTTTTCTACTCAACTTCTTTTCTATTTAATTTCCAAATAGATCATTAAGGTATAGTGGTTTCTCGATTGAACATCCATTTTTAATTTTATGCAACTTTCATTTTTAATTTTATTCAACTTTCTTTTTTATTTAATTTCCAAATACATCGTTAAGGTATAGTGGTTTTTTGAATGAACTTCCATTTTTAATTTTCTCCAACTTCCATTTTTATTTTTATTCAACTTCCATTTTTATTCAAGTTATTTTTCTATTGAACTTCCTTTTTTATTTAATTTCCAAATAGATCGTTAAGGTATAGTGGTTTCTTGAATGAACTTCCATTTTTAATTTTCTGCAACTTCCATTTTTATTTCTATTCAACTTCCTTTTTTATTTAATTTCCAAATAGGTCGTTAAGGTATAGTGGTTTCTTGAATGAACTTCCACTTTTAGTTTTCTGCAACTTCTATTTTTATTTTTATTTAACTTCCTTTTTCAATCAAGTTTCTTTTTATAGCGATCCCAGTTTCCCTTTTCTTTAATTGTTGTATCCGGACTTAGGTTCCGTGGAGTTGGTTGTTGTGTATACCTTATTCACATCCTTCCTTACTTCGTATCTGAGTTATAGGATGTTTTGGGCAGGTTTGTTACAGGTTGGTTGAGGTTTAGAAACCAGAACTAGTTGCCCAGATTTTGACCTGTCCGCTCTAGCGGGGAGTTTGACGCTCGAGCGGGGATCCTTTTGTTGCTTGTCCGCTCGAGCGGGGGTTTTGGCGCTCGAGCGGGAAAAACACCCATCCAGTATCTCCTCTGTAGTGTTGTACGCTTGAGCGGCGGTTGTGACGCTCGAGCGGGAGTGTGTGAGTGCCGCTCGAGCGGGGAGTTGGATGCTCGAGCGGGAGACCTATCTGCAAAAGTGCTAGGAGTGTGCATCCGCCACTCGAGCGGGAGTTTGGCCGCTCGAGCGGGAGTCTGTGAGTGACGCTCGAGCGAGGGTTTGGCCGCTCGAGCGGGGCGACTGGGTTAAAGCTCTGTGTTTTGACTTTTTAAATCACTTTTTTGCACTTCTCTTATCTCTCTTACTTTTCCAAAAACACCATTGTTGAGCTTCTCACTCTAGAGCTCTACCTTCTCTCTAGGTATTGATCTAGTAGGAGTGATTTCCTCACCTTTGGCCTTTACAAAAAAGTTGTTGATCGTCGAGGGCTATCTTTTGATCCGAAAAGTTCATGGTTTGGAGCATTTTCGTTTCCATCATCTTCTTGGTTGGGTGTCATTCTTTGAGGTAGGGACAACCTACTCCTCACTATGGGTTTTGTCTTTAAATTTTAGCATTTTGAGATGTTGGGGTTGGGTTGGTAATGTTGTGAAAGTTTGGGGCTTTTGTGTAAATTTACAAAAGTTGGGGTTTTAGCTATATAAAACCTAGGTGTATGTTTGGCATGGAAAAGTGAAATTAATGTTAACCTCAACAGTCTCAAGGTGGTGTGGCTAGATCGACCTTTCCAGTGCCGAGTGCGGGCTCTGGGAGAAGTAGTCAGGGAGGCTTGACTTGTTTTGCGTGTGGCCAGCTGGGTCACAAGTCTTCGGTTTGCCCGCAGAAGGGAGGGGGTCAGCGAGCTACTTCTTCTTCAGCTAGACCTCAGGGCCAGAGTCAGGGCAGGGGCCAGCCTTTGTCTTGCTATCAGTGTGGTCAGCCTGGGCACCTGAATAGGTATTGCCCACAGTTGAGTGCTACTTCAGGAGCGTCTGGTTCTAGGCAGACGCAGAGTTATCAGCCAGCTCAGTCTGTGCAGGCCTCGAGGGCCAATCCGGGAGCTTCGTCATCCCAGTCGGTGCAGCAGTCCTTTGCTCCTAGAGGTGAGTAGGTAGATCAGGGGCCTACAGGGCGCGTGTATGCTGTTACCGCGCAGGACCTAGTACCGGCTCCATCAGTAGTGAAAGGTACTTTTCTGTTTTGCAACTCAGTTGCTAGTGTGTTGATTGATACGGGTGCATCTCATTCTTTTGTGTCTGCTGCATTTGCATCTATTTTGGAATTGGAGTTAGCACAGTTAGCATCTCCTATATGTGTGGTATCACCTATTGGTGGTGAGTTGATCTTGAAACAAGGTGTTAGGAGTTGTGATATAGAGGTCGCCGACCATAGGCTCCCTTTTCCGTTTGTGGTCATACCCATGAAGGGTTTTGATGTTATTTTGGGTATGGACTGGCTATCGTCATACCGGGCTGTTATTGATTGCTACCGCCAGAGGGTCACGGTTTGTACCTTGAGCGGGGAGTGTTTCCATTTCTTGGGGGATCGGGTTGGTAGTGTGTTGCCACCGATGTTTGGCCCGCGAGGGCGGAATGAGCTTAGTGGTCTACTTGCTAGCTTTATGAGTGGTGAGTGTGACGAGACCCAGATTCTTTTGCCGAGGGTGGTTTGTGAGTATTCGAATGTTTTTCCCGAGGATCTCGTTAGTTTGCCACCTCACCGAGAGATAGAGTTCTCTATTGATTTAGTGCCCGGCACAGCGTCGATTTCTATGGCACCTTATCGTTTTGCCCCAGCCGAGTTGAGTGAGTTGAAGATTCAGCTCCAGAAATTGCTAGATAAGGGTTTTGTTCGCCCTAGTGCTTCGCCGTCGGGAGCACCGGCCCTCTTTGCTAAAAAGAAAGATGGTGCCTTGAGATTGTGTATAGACTACCGGAAGTTGAATCAGGCTACGGTCAAGAATAAGTACCCTATGCCCTGTATAGATGATCTATTTGACCAGTTGAAGGGTTCCCGTTGTTTCTCTAAGATAGACTTGAGATCGGGTTACCACCAGTTGAGGGTCAGGGAGGAGGATATTCCTAAGACGGCATTCCGTACGCGGTATGGCCATTATGAGTTTCTGGTGATGCCATTCGGGCTTACCAATGCACTGGCAGTCTTTATGGATTTGATGAACCGGATCTTCTGGGAATTTTTAGACCGTTTTGTAGTCATTTTCGTGGACGGCATTCTTATCTATTCACCTTCTGAGGAGGAGCACGAGGAACATTTGAGAGTGGTGCTTGAGTTGCTTAGAGCCCATAGGCTGTATGCCAAGTTTGGGAAGTGTGAGTTCTGGCTAGGAGAGGTCAAATTCTTAGGCCATGTGGTATCCGGGGAAGGAGTGTCTGTAGATACATCCAAGGTTGAGGCAGTGCAAGATTGGGCACAGCCTAAGAGTGTGTTTGAGATCCGCAGTTTTCTGGGATTAGCTGGGTATTATCGCCGGTTTGTGAAAGATTTCTCCAGGCTAACTTCGCCGTTGACTAGATTGACGCGGAAAGGGGTCAAGTTTGTATCGAGTGAGACTTGTGAAAAGTCGTTCCAAGAGTTGAAGGTTAGATTGACCACCGCTCCAGTTTTGATTATTCCGGAGAGAGGGTTGGGTTATGCAGTCTATTGTGATGCCTCACGAGAGGGTTTGGGTTGTGTGTTGATGCAAGAGGGGAAAGTGGTAGCTTATGGCTCACGTCAGTTGAAAATACATGAGAAGAATTACCCTACACACGACCTAGAGTTAGGAGCAGTGATCTTTGCCTTGAAGATTTGGAGGCACTACCTTTATGGTGAGAGGTTCGAGGTGTTCTCGGACCACGAGAGTTTGAAGTACCTGTTTACACAGAGAGACTTGAATTTGAGGCAGAGGAGATGGATGGAGTTCATTGAGGACTATGATTTTGAGTTACACTATCACCCGGGAAAGGCCAATGTTGTGGCCGATGCCCTTAGTAGGAAATCCATTAGTGATGTAGCTTGTATAGCCATCCGGGAATGGGAGATGTTGGGTACGCTTGGCGAGTTTGATTTGCTTCTGGGCGAATCCGTTGAGGCTGCGGCCTTGTTTTCTGTTGTTGCGCAGCCTACACTTGTGACTCGAGTGTTAGAGGCACAGAGAGGTGACCTTGAGGTGGAGTCCTTCCGAGAGAAGATCTCCAGTGGGAAGGCTGAGAAGGGTTTAACGGTGTATCCCAACCACAATGTGAGATACCGAGACCGTTTGTTTGTGCCGGAGTCTTGCCTAGAGGAAGTGCTCCGACAGTTCCATCATTCACGTCTTGCAGTGCATCCGGGAGGCACTAAGATGTATCGGGATTTGGGTCGCCAATTTTGGTGGCGGGATATGAAGAGAGATGTGGCTATTTTCGTGTCTAAGTGCCTTACTTGCCAGCAAGTGAAGGCCGAGCATCAGAGGCCAGCGGGTTTGTTGCAACCCTTGCCTATTGCCGAGTGGAAGTGGGAGCATATCACTATGGACTTCGTTGTAGGTCTTCCGAGGACTTAGCGGGGTAGTGATGCCATTTGGGTGGTTGTAGACCGGTTGACTAAGTCGGCGCACTTCATTCCTATAAGCGTGAGAGATTCGATAGATCATCTTGCCGACTTGTATATTCGGGACATAGTGAAATTGCACGGGGTTCCAGTGACGATTGTCTCAGATAGAGATCCTCGTTTTACTGCTAGGTTGTGGCAGAGTTTGCAGAGTGCCTTGGGCACTAAGTTGACCTTTAGTACGGCTTATCATCCTCAGACTGACGGGCAGTCCGAGCGTACTATTCAGATCCTTGAGGATATGCTTCAAGGTTGTGTCCTTGACTTTAGTGTGACGTGGGAGAGGCACTTGCCCTTGGTAGAGTTTGCCTACAACAACAGCTTTCAGTCTAGCATCGGTATGGCACCGTTTAAGGCCTTGTATGGCCGACCGTGTAGGTCTCCAGTGTGTTGGGCCGAGGTGGGTGATGCACCTTTGTTGGGTCCGGAGTTGGTTAGGGAGACGACGGAGAAAGTTGAGCTTATCCGTAGGAGGCTTGTTACAGTCCAGAGTCGCCAAAAGAGTTATGCTGACCGTAGGAGGAGGCCTTTGGCGTTTGAGGTAGGTGATCATGTCTTCTTGAAAATATCACCTAGGCGAGGTCTGATGAGGTTTGGGAAGAGTGGAAAGTTATCCCCTCGGTTTATTGGTCCCTTTGAAATCCTTGAGAGGGTAGGCGAGGTTGCTTATCGTTTAGCTTTACCGCCGCAGTTGTCCGGAGTGCATGACGTGTTTCATGTGAGTATGCTTCGGAAGTATGAGCCGGATCCGTCCCATGTGTTAGATTGGACCGACTTGGAGGTAGATGAGGATGCCTCGTATGATGAGAGACCGGCTCGGGTCTTGGATAGGCAGGATCAAGTCCTGCGTGGCAAGACCATCCCTTTGGTGAAGGTTTTGTGGAAGCATCACGGAGTGGAGGAAGCCACTTGGGAACGTGAGTTGGAAGTCCGCAAGAAATATCCGGACTTGTTTGTTGATGTGTGACCATGTAATGGAATTTTTGTAATATGGTTGAACGTTAAGAGCATTGTATGTGTCTTACGTTGTAAAACATTGTGAATGTTTTGGTTAATGGAAATTTGTTTTAACATTGTGTATGTTAAGTATATTGTGGAAAATGAGTTGAAATTGCTAAATTTCAAAAGAATGCATGTTGATAATGCAGGTTGTTACGTGTAATGTGTTTTGCCTCTTGAAAAGAGATGGGATTGACCGGTAATGGGTCAGGTTGTTGAATATTATGTTGTAATATTGTTGAGAATGGAGAAAACCTATTTTTGAAAAACTCGTGTTTAATTTCGAGGACGAAATTCTTTAAGGGGGGGAGGTTATAGCGATCCCGGTTGTCCCTTTACTGTTCTGTTGTATTCCGGACTCGGTTCCGTGGAGTTGGTAATTGCATCTATCTTGTTGTCGTCCTTTAATTCCTTTTGTTTGAGTTTTAGGATGTTTTGGGTAGGGTTGTTACAGGTTGGTTAGGCCTTGGTTTCAATTCCTTGTTGCCCAGTTTTTAGGCGGTCCACTCGAACGGGTTTCTTTACGCTCGAGCGATAGCGCTCGAGCGGGTTTGTTGGCGCTCGAGCGGGTAGTACCTTTGGATGTAAGTTCTGGGAGCAGGAAATCTACGCTCGAGCAGACTGGTTTTCGCGCTCGAGCGGGTTTACTTTATTCTTGTGTCTTGGCGCTCGAGTGGGTCTTTTTGCGCTCGAGCGTTGTGTTTTCCCCTCGAGCGGGAATGTCGTATATCAGTTGGCTGTGAGGCAGTTTTAAATCACTTTTTCTCATCCTTTCTCTCTCTTACTTTTCCGAAAATGCCATTTGAGAGCCTCTCTCTCTCTCTAAAACCTTGCCTTCTCTCTAGATATTGACCTAGCTAGGGTGTTTTCCTCACATTTGGCCTTTACAAAAAGGTTGTTGATCATCGAGGGCTCTCTTTTGATCCGAGAAACTCGTGGTTTGGAGCAACTTCGTTTTCACCATCTTCCTCGTTGGGTCTCATCTTTTGAGGTAGGGATTCCTACTCACAACTATGGGTTTTGACCTAGATATTTGGGTATTTCGTTAAATGGCTGATTTTGGGAAGTTAGGTTTTGAAAATGTTGAAAAAGGGGTTTTGTTATTTTGATTCAAAAATATGTATTTTGGGTTTCAAAATAATGATTTTGTTGTTGGTTGTTGATATATAGGCCATTGGGTCAATATTGGGAATTGGGGTAGAAAACCCTAATTTGTGGAATAAATTAATTGGTATAATTAATTTGGAAAAATTGTAGCTATATGGAATCGAGTTGGAAATAATGAAATTGGTTCCTTATATGGTTGAATTGTGGAGTTAGATTTATTAATCGATCACTTTCGAAAACATTGATATTTTATCTGTTGGAGCTTTTATTATCTGTTTAGAAATAATTGCTTGGACTACCGGTGGAGGGTAGTTTTGATTGTTGTAGACAATGCATGATGATTAGGCAAACTAAAACTAATCAATTGGATATGTCATAGAGTATGGCAGTTGATAGAATACAATAACGTTATGTATTGATTGATTGTGTATATGACCTTTGTGTATATATGCATTGTGTGTGCGTGGGAGGAGATAGGGGATGTACTCCACGGTTTAGGGGAAGATAGGGGATGGACCTCTAAACCGGATGTTGTTTGGAAGGAGATAGGAGATGGACTCCACTGATACAGCTCATTTGCTTGTCAGATAATGTGTTGATACAGCTCATATGCTTGTCATTGGAAGTGTTGATACAGCTCATATGCTTGTCATTGAAAGTGTTGATATAGCTAATATGCATATCTATTGAAATATGGGTACAACTTGTATGCTTACCTGTTGAGATGTTGATACAACTAGTATGTTTATCTATTGTGAAAATGAGAAATGTTTAATATGAGTCATTGTTTCATATAAGTGGTTGGCCAGGTTCTGAGCCGTTGATGTAAATTGTGAAATTGATAAGAAATGGAAAGTGGAATGGAATGGAAATGGGTTATGAATCAGTTTATGGGAATTAAACATTTATCAATTGCTAATGTCTTAATCATTGCTCATACTGTGTTTAGCATATCTCTACTGGGCTGTGGCTCACCCTTTATGGGACATCATTTTCAGGTACAGGTAGCATGCCACCTCCAAGGACATAGCTTGGGAGGCTAGAGGCAGGCGGATTGTTTTGCTTATTTTCTTTTGGTGTATTACTTGTAAATTCAAGCCAAGGGCTTTATGTGTATTGAGTTAGTACTCCTTTTTGTAACCAAGTGTTAACTTGGAAAGTTGTAAGCCCATAGGGCATTTGCTTTTGTTGTTAACATGTAATACAGTTGTAAGAATTACTCTGATGAATAGAAATGGTTGATTTCTTTTGTATCAATGCATGTCTAAGATGTTGGGCATTGTGTATTATTTTGAGGGCGTTACAAGTAGAAAAGAAACTTGAATGAAAAAGGAAGTTAAACAAAAATAAAAATGAAAGTGGCAGAAAATTAAAAATGGAAGTTCATTCAAGAAACCACTACATTAACGATCTATTTGGAAATTAAATAAAAAAAGGAAGTTGAATAGAAAAATAACTTGAATAAAAATGGAAGTCAAATAAAAATAAAAATGGAAGTTGCAGAAAATTAAAAATGGAAGTTCAATCCAGAAACCACTATACCTTAACGATCTATTTGGAAATTACATAAAAAAGGAAGTTGAGTAGAAAAGAAACTTGAATGAAAAAGGAAGTTAAACAAAAATAAAAATGAAAGTTGCAGAAAATTAAAAATGGAAGTTCATTCAAGAAACCACTATACCATAACGATCTATTTGGAAATTAAATAAAAAAGGAAGTTGAATAGAAAAGTAAATTGAATAAAAATGAAAGTTGAATAAAAATAACAATGGAAGTTGCAGAAAATTAAAAATGGAAGTTCAATCCAGAAACCACTATACCTTAACGATCTATTTGGAAACTAAATAAAAAAGGAAGTTGAGTAGAAAAGAAACTTGAATAAAAAAGGAAGTAAAATAAAAATAAAAATGGAAGTTGCAGAAAATTAAAAATGGAAGTTCATTCAAGAAACCACTATACTTTAATGATCTATTTGGAAATTAAATAAAAAAGGAAGTTGAACAGAAAAATAACTTGTATGAAAATGGAAGCTGAATAAAAATAAAAATGGAAATTCCATAAAATTAAAAATGGAAGTTCATTAAAGAAACCACTATACCTTAACGATCTATTTGGAAATTAAATAAAAAAGGAAGTTTAATAGAAAAGTAAATTGAATAAAAATGGAAGTTGAATAAAAATAAAAGTGAAAGTTGCATAAAATTAAAAATGGAAGTTCAATCCAGAAACCAGTATACCTTAACGATCTATTTGGAAATTAAATAAAAAAGGAAATTGAATAGAAAAAAAACTTGAATAAAAAATGAAGTTGAATAGAAATAAAAATGGATGTTGCAGAAAATTAAAATTGGAAGTTCATTCAAGAAACCAGTATACCTTAACGATCTATTTGGAAATTAAATAAAAAAGGAAGTTGAATAGAAAAATAACTTGAATAAAAATGGTAGTCGAATAAAAATAAAAATGGAAGTTGCAGAAAATTAAAAATGGAAGTTCATTCAAGAAACCACTATGCCTTAACGATCTATTTGGAAATTAAACAAAAAAGGAAGTTGAATAGAAAAGTAACTTAAATAAAAATGGAAGTTACTTAAAAATAAAAATGGAAGTTGAATAAAAATAAAAATGAAAGTTGCATAAAATTAAAAATGGATGTTAATTCCAGAAACCACTATACCTTAATGATCTATTGGGAAATTAAATAAAAAAAGAAGTTGGATAGAAAAGTAAATTGAATAAAAATGGAAGCCGAATAAAAATAATAATGGAAGTTGCAGAAAATTAAAAACGGAAGTTCATTCAAGAAACCACTATACCTTAATGATCTATTTGGAAATTAAATAAAAAAGGAAGTGAAATAGAAAAATAACCAGAATAAAAATGGAAGTCGAATAAAAATAAAAATGGAAGTTGCAGAAAATTAAAAATGGAAGTTCATTAAAGAAACCACTATACCTTAACAATCTATTTGGAAATTAAATAAAAAAAGGAAGTTTAATACAAAAGTAAATTGAATAAAAATGGAAGTTGAATAAAAACAAATATTAAAGTTGCACAAAATTAAAAATGGAAGTTCAATCCAGAAACCACTATACCTTAACGATCTATTTAGAAATTAAATAAAAAAGCAAGTTGAGTAGAAAAGAAACTTGATTGAAAAAGAAAGTTAAATAAAAATAAAAATGGAAGTTGCAGAAAATTAAAGGTTGAAGTTCATTCAAGAAACCACTATACCTTAACGATCTATTTGGAAATTAAATAAAAAATAAAGTTTAATAGAAAAATAACTTGAATAAAAATGGAAGTTGAATAAAAATAAAAATGGAAGTCGCAGTAAATTAAAAATGGAAGTTCATTCAAGAAACCACTATACCTTAACGATCTATTTGGAAATTAAATAAAAAATGAAGTTTAATAGAAAAGTAAATTGAATAAAAATGGAAATTGAATAAAAATAAAAGTGAAAGTTGCATAAAATTAAAAATGGAAGTTCAATCTAGAAACCACTATACCTTAACGATCTATTTCGAAATTAAATAAAAAAGGAAGTTGAATAGAAAAGAAACTTGAATGAAAAAGGAAGTTAAGAAAAAATAAAAATGAAAGTTGCAGAAAATTAAAAATGGAAGTTCATTCAAGAAACCACTATACCTTAACCATCTATTTGGAAATTAAATAAAAAAAGGAAGTTGAATAGAAAAATAATTTGAATAAAAATGGAAGTCGAATAAAAATAAAAATGGAAGTTGCAGAAAATTAAAAATGGAAGTTCAATCTAGAAACCACTATACCTTCACGATCTATTTGGAAATTAAATAAAAAAGGAAGTTGAGTAGAAAAGAAACTTGAATGAAAAAGGAAGTTAAACAAAAATAAAAATGAAAGTTGCAGAAAATTAAAAATGGAAGTTCATTCAAGAAACCACTATACCATAACGATCTATTTGGAAATTAACTAAAAAAGGAAGTTGAATAGAAAAGTAAATTGAATAAAAATGGAAGTTGAATAAAAATAACAATGGAAGTTGCAGAAAATTAAAAATGGAAGTTCAATCCAGAAACCACTATAACTTAACGATCTATTTGGAAATTAAATAAAAAAAGAAGTTGAGTAGAAAAGAAACTTGAATAAAAAAGGAAGTAAAATAAAAATAAAAATGGAAGTTCATTCAAGAAATCACTATACCTTAACGATCTATTTGGAAATTAAATAAAAAAGGAAGTTGAATAGAAAAATAACTTGTATGAAAATGGAAGCTGAATAAAAATAAAAATGGAAGTTCATTAAAGAAACCACTATACCTTAACGATCTATTTGGAAATTAAATAAAAAAAGATGTTTAATAGAAAAGTAAATTCAATAAAAATAAAAGTGAAAAGTTGCATAAAATTAAAAATGGAAGTTCAATCCAGAAACCAGTACACATTGACGATCTATTTGGAAATTAAATAAAAAAGGAAGTTGAATAGAAAAGAAATTTGAATAAAAAATGAAGTTGAATAGAAATAAAAATGGAAGTTGCAGAAAATTAAAATTGGAAGTTCATTTAAGAAACCAGTATACCTTAACGATCTATTTGGAAATTAAATAAAAAAGGAAGTTGAATAGAAAAATAACTTGAATAAAAATGGAAGTCGAATAAAAATAAAAATGGAAGTTCCAAAAAATTAAAAATGGAAGTTCATTCAAGAAACCACTATACCTTAACGATCTATTTGGAAATTAAATAAAAAAGGAAGTTAAATAGAAAAATAACTTGAATAAAAATGGAAGTTAAATAAAAATAAAAATAGAAGTTACAGAAAATTAAAAATGGAAGTTCTTACGAGAAACCACTATACCTTAACGATCTATTTGGAAATTAAATAAAAAAGGAAGTTGAGTAGAAATGAAACTTTAATGAAAAAGGAAGTTAAATAAAAATAAAAATGAATGTTGCAGAAAATTAAAAATAGAAGTTCATTCAAGAAACCACTATACCTTAACGATCTATTTGGAAATTAAATAAAAAAGGAAGTTAAATAGAAAAATGACTTGAATAAAAACGGAAGCTGAATAAAAACAAAAATGGAAGTTGCATAAAATTAAAAAAGGAAGTTCATTTAAGAAACCACTATACCTTAACGGTCTATTTGGAAATTAAATAAAAAAGGAAGTTTAATAGAAAAGAAACTTGAATAAAAAAAGAAGTTGAATAGAAATAAAAATGGAAGTTGCTGAAAATTAAAATTGGAAGTTCATTCAAGAAACCAGTATACCTTAACGATCTAGTTTCTTTTCTATTCAACTTCCTTTTTTATTTAATTTCCAAATAGATCGTTAATGTGTAGTAGTTTCTGGATTGAACTTCCATTTTCAATTTTATGCAACTTTCATTTTTATTTTTATTCAACTTCCATTTTTATTCAATTTACTTTTCTATTAAACTTCCTTTTTTATTTAATTTCCAAATAGATTGTTAAGGTATAGTGGCTTCTTGAATGAACTTCTATTTTTAATTTTCTGCCACTTCCATTTTTAATTTTATTCAACTTCCACTTTTATTCCAGTTATTTTTCGATTTGACTTACTTTTTTATTTAATTTCCAAATAGATCGTTAAGGTATAGTGGTTTCTTGAATGAACTTCCATTTTGAATTTTCTACAACTTCCATTTTTATTTTTATTCAACTTCTTTTTTTATTCAACTTTCTTTTCTATTCAACTTCCTTTTTTATTTAATTTCCAAATAGATCGTTAAGGTATACTGGTTTCTTGAATACACTTCCATTTTTAATTTTATTCACCTTTCATTTTTATTTTTATTCAACTTCCATTTTTATTCAATTTACTTTTCTATTAAACTTCCTTTTTTATTTAATTTCCGAATAGATCGTTAAGCTATAGTGGTTTCTTGAATGAACTTCTATTTTAAATTTTCTGCCACATCCATTTTTATTTTTATTCTACTTCCATTTTTATTAAAGTTATTTGTCTATTTAACTTCCTTTTTTATTTAATTTCTAAATAGATCGTTAAGGTACAGTGATTTTTTGAATGAACTTCCATTTTTCACTTTTTACAACTTCCATTTTTATTTTTATTCCACTTATTTTTGTATTGAAGTTTTTATCTATTCGACTTCCTTTTTTATTTAATTTCCAAATAGATCGTTAATGTATAGTGGTTTCTGGATTGAACTTCCATTTTTAATTTTATACAACTTTCATTTTTATTTTTATTCAACTTCAATTTTTATTCAATTTAGTTTTCTATTAAACATCCTTTTTTATTGAATTTCCAAATAGATCGTTAAGGTATAGTGGTTTCTTGACGAAACTTCCATTTTTAATTTTCTGCAACTTCCATTTTTATTTTTATTCAACTTCCATTTTTATTGAAGTTATTTTTCTATTTTAATTCCTTTTTTATTTAATTTCCAAATAGATCGTTAAGGTATAGTGGTTTCTTGAATTAACTTCCATTTTAAATTTTATGCAACTTCCATTTTTATTTTTATTCAACTTCTTTTTTTATTCAAGTTTCTTTTCTATTCAACTTCCTTTTTATTTAATTTCCAAATAGATCGTTAAGGTCAAGTGGTTTCTGGATTGAACTTCCATTTTTAATTTTATGCAACTTTAATTTTTATTTTTATTAAACTTCCATTTTTATTCAATTTAGTTTTCTATTAAACATCATTTTTTATTTAATTTCCAAATAGATCGTTAATGTATAGTGGTTTCTTGAATGAACTTCCACTTTTATTTTTATTCAACTTCCATTTTTATTCAAGTTATTTTTCTATTCAACTTCCTTTTTTATTTAATTTCCAAATAGATCGTTTAGGTGTAGTGTTTTCTTGAATGAACTTCCATTTTTAATTTTCTTCAACTTTCATTTTTATTTTTATTCAACTTCCATTTTTATTCAAGTTTCTTTTCTATCAAACTTCCTTTTTTATTTAATTTGCAAATAGATCGTTAAGGTATAGTGGTTTCTGGATTGAACTTCCATTTTTAATTTTATGCAACTTTCATTTTTATTTTTATTCAACTTCAATTTTTATTCAATTTAGTTTTCTATTAAACAAACTTTTTTATTTAATTTCCAAATAGATCGTTAAGGTATAGTGGTTTCTTGAATGAACTTCCAATTTTAATTTTCTGCCACTTCCATTTTTATTTTTATTCAACTTCCACTTTTATTCAAGTTAATTTTCGATTTTACTTCCATTTTTATTTAATTTCCAAATAGATCGTTAAGGTATAGTGGTTTCTTCAATTAACTTCCATTTGTAATTTTCAACAACTTCCATTTTTATTTTTATTCAACTTCTTTTTTTATTCAAGTTTCTTTTCTATTCAATTCCTTTTTTATTTAATTTCCAAATAGATCGTTAAGGTATAGTGGTTTCTGGATTGAACTTACATTTTTAATTTTATGCAACTTCCATTTTTATTTTTATTCAACTTCAATTTTTATTCAATTTAGTTTTCTATTAAATATCCTTTTTTATTTAATTTCCAAATAGATCGTTAAGGTATAGTGGTTTCTTGAATAAACTTCTATTTTTAGTTTCCTGCAACTTCCATTTTTAATTTTATTCAACTTCCATTTTTATTCATGTTATTTTTCTATTTAACTTGCTTTTTTATTTAATTTCCAAATAGATCGTTAAGGTATAGTGGTTTCTTGAATGAACTTCCATTTTAAATTTTTTGCAACTTCCATTTTTATTTTTATTCAACTTGTTTTTTTATTCAAGTTTCTTTTCTATTCAACTTCCTTTTTTATTTCATTTCCAAATATATCGTTAAGCTATAGTGGTTTTTGGATTGAACTTCCAATTTTAATTTTATGCAACTTTCATTTTTATTTTTTTTCAACTTCCATTTTTATTCAATTTACTTTTCTATTAAACTTCCTTTTTTATTTAATTTCCAAATAGATCATTAAGGTATAGTGATTTCTTGAATGAACTTCCATTTTTAATTTTTTGCAACTTCCATTTTGAATTTTATTCAACTTCCATTTTTATTCATGTTATTTTTCTATTTAACTTCTTTTTTTATTTAATTTCCAAATAGATCGTTAAGGTATAGTGGTTTCTTGAATGAACTTCCATTTTAAATTTTATGCAACTTCCATTTTTATTTTTATTCAACTTCTTTTTTTATTCAAGTTTCTATTCTATTCAACTTCCTTTTTTATTTAATTTCAAAATAGATCGTTAAGGTATAGTGGTTTTTTGAATAAACTTCCATTTTAAATTTTATGCAACTTCAATTTTTATTTTTATTCAACTTCAATTTTTATTCAAGTTTCTTTTCTATTAAACTTCATTTTTTATTTAATTTCCTAATAGATCGTTAAGGTATAGTGATTTCTAGATTGAACTTCCATTTTCAATTTTATGCAGCTTTCATTTTTATTTTTATTCAACTTCCATTTTTATTCAATTTACTTTTCTATTCAAATTCCTTTTTTATTTAATTTCCAAATAGATCGTTAAGTTATAGTGGTTTCTTGAATGAACTTCCATTTTTAATTTTCTGCCACTTCCATTTTTAATTTTATTCAACTTCCATTTTTATTCCAGTTATTTTTCAATTTGACTTCCTTTTTTCTTTAATTTCCAAATAGATCGTTAAGGTATAGTGGTTTTCTGAATGAACTTCCATTTTTAATTTTCTACAACTTCCATTTTTATTTTTATTCAACTTTTTTTTTTATTCAAGTTTCTTTTCTATTCAACTTCCTTTTTTATTTAATTTACAAATAGATCGTTAATGTATAGTGGTTTCCTGAATACACTTCCATTTTTAATTTAATGCACCTTTCATTTTAATTTTTATTCAACTTCCATTTTTATTCAATTTACTTTTCTATTAAACTTCCTTTTTTATTTAATTTCCGAATAGATCGTTAAGCTATAGTGGTTTCTTGAATGAACTTCTATTTTTAATTTTCTGCCACTTCCATTTTTATTTCTATTTAACTTCCTTTTTATTTAATTTCCAAATAGATCGTTAAGGTATAGTGGTTTCCTGAATAAACTTCCATTTTTAACTTTCTACAACTTCCACTTTTATTTTTATTCCACTTATTTTTTTTTTCAAGTTTTTTCTCTTCGACTTCCTTTTTTATTTAATTTTCAAATAGATCGTTAAGGTATAGTGGTTTCTGGATTGAACTTCTATTTTTAATTTTATACAACTTTCATTTTTATTTTTTTTCAACTTCAATTTTTATTCAAATTAGTTTTCTATTAAACATCCTTTTTTATTTAATTTCCAAATAGATTGTTAAGGTATAGTGGTTTCTTGACGGAACTTCCATTTTTAATTTTCTGCAACTTCCATTTTTATTTTTATTCAACTTCCATTTTTATTCAAGTTGTTTTTCTATTTTACTTTCTTTTTTATTTAATTTCCAAATAGATCGTTAAAGTATAGTGGTTTCTTGAATGAACTTCCATTTTAAATTTTATGCAGCTTTCATTTTTATTTTTATTCAAATTCAACTTCCATTTTTATTCAATTTACTTTTCTATTAAACTTCCTTTTTTATTTCATTTCCAAATAGATCGTTAAGGTATAGTGGTTTCTTGAATGAACTTCCATTTTTATTTTTTTGCCACTTCCATTTTTATTTTTATTCAACTTCCATTTTTATTCAAGTTTCTTTTCTATTCGACTTCTTTTTTTATTTAATTCCAAATAGATCGTTAAGGTATAGTGGTTTCTGGATTGAACTTCCATTAAAAATTTTATGCTGTTTTCATTTTTATTTTTATTCAACTTCCATTTTTATTCAATTTACTTTTCTATTAAACTTCCATTTTAAGTTTTTTTGAAAATTCCATTTTTATTATTATTCAACTTATTATTTATTCAAGTTTCTTTTCTATTCAATTTCCTTTTTTATTTAATTTTCAAATAGATCGTTAAGGTATAGTGGTTTCTAGATTGAACTTCCATTTTCAATTTTTTGTCGCTTTCATTTTTATTTTTATTTAACTTCCATTTTTATTCAATTTACTTTTCTATTAAACTTCCTTTTTTATTTAATTTCCAAATAGATCGTTATGGTATAGTGGTTTCTTGAATGAACTTCCATTTTTAATTTTCTGCAACTTCCATTTTTATTTTTATTCCTCTTCTTTTTTTATTCAAGTTTCTTTTCTATTCAACTTCCTTTTCTATTTAATTTGCAAATAGATCGTTAAGGTATAGTGGTTTCTGGATTGAACTTCCATTTTTAATTTTATACAACTTTCATTTTTGTTTTTATTCAACTTCAATTTTTATTCAATTTAGTTTTCTATTAATGTAACGCCCTCAAAATTAACCCATTATATATCATTGACATGCATTATTTAAAGAAGACAATTTATTAATTCATTCATCAGAGTATTACTAAATAAAGCATTACATGTAACATCGAATAAAATGCCCTACAGGCTTACATCTTTCCAAGCCAGCATTTGGATTCAAAAATATGATTTCTAATCTCAACACAAGAAAAGCCCTAGGCTTGAATGTTTACATGTACTAATAAATAAAAACTATTAACTAAAGGTAGTCTTCTTCAATCCAGAAGCCAAACCCTCCCAAGCTAAGTCCTTGGAGGTAGTTTATCACCTGAACCTGAAAATGATGTTCCCATAAAGGGTGAGCCACAGCCCAATAGAAATATACTAAACCACATATAAGCAATGAATAAAGCAATAGCATTCAACAGATGGTTAACCAAGATAATCAATTACTTCATTTTACAGTCTCATGACACTATTGCCAAAGATACGTTTTACTTTCCAATTTTATCAACATGGCTCAGAACCTGGCCAAACTTACAACAGTGAATCACATATATCATATTCACATCTTTCCAATATCAACAAACAAATGAGACTCAAGCTCAAATCAAACACTTCATACTTCCAGATTGATACACATTTTAGTGTTGTATCAATAAAACACTTCTATATAAATAAGCATACACAAAAGTGATGCTAATGGAGTCCATCCCCTATCTCCTCCCAAACAAAATCCGGTTTAGAGGTCCATCCCCTATCTTCCCCTAAACCGTGGAGTACATCCCCTATCTCCTCCCACACACAAAATAATGTATGCAAATACAATGCTCAATCAATACACGTATTTTCTGTATCAATGCCATAGTCAAAATTAATGACTTAACCAATGTGATTAGTTTCAGTTATTCCTAATCCACATGCAATGTCTACAACAATCACGACTATCCTGCACCGATAGCCCAAAACAGTTATTTCTAAACTGAAAATAACTATGTCAACAATTCAATAGACAAATGATTCCAATTACCCAATTACGCTATTTAATCAATGAATTCCCCAATTCCATGAATTTAACCATCTTTTCCCAATTCCATGAATTACTTATACAAATTAATTCAATAGTACAACTAGGGTTTTTCCCAAAATTTACCAAGGTATCCCCAACATATCAAATTACCAAAGCTTAGAACAAAACCTATAAAATGGAGTAGGAAATCCCTACCTCGAAGAAAACAACACAAATGGTGAAGACAAAGATGAGTGCCCAAATACCAAAGTGCTCCAAATCGCCAAATGTTCAGATTAAATGAAAGCCCTCGACTCCCTCTATCTTTTTAATGAAGGATCTAAGGTAGAAACACACCCTATGTGGATCAAATCTAAGAAAGAAGGTGAGTAGGGAGAGAGAGAAGTCGGACCTAGGGTTTGGAATCAAAAGAGAATGAAAAAGACTGATCAAAACCCGCTGCTGTGTATATAAACTGGACAGGCTCGCTCGAGCGAAGACATGGTCGCTCGAGCGACCAGACACAGAAAAGCAACGCTCGAGCCAAGGAAGCCTTGCTCGAGCCAACAACCCAAAAGCTCGCTCGAGCGAAAGAAAACTCGATCGAGCGAAGAACTCAAACCCACAGGTCTGTAACCAGACACACGCTCGAGCGAAGGAACTATTGCTCGAGCGAAGAACAAACTAACTCGCTCGAGCGAAGAAAAGCTCGCTCGAGCCAAGAATGCACAGCTACAGGTCCAAATCAGAAGCAACCTCTCGCTCAAGCGAACAACTCCTCGCTCGAGCGAAGAACCAAAAACTTGGACAGCAACACTTGGTTTCTAAACCCAACCAACCTGAAACAAACCTGCCCAACACATCCTCTAATTCCAAATGAGAAAATAAGGGACAACAACAACAATTATAAAATGACAGAATCTACGGAACCTAAGTCCGAATACAATAATCAAATGGGAAAAGACCGGGGTCGCTATAATTAAACATCCTTTGTTATTTAATTTCCAAATAGATCGTTAAGGTATAGTGGTTTCTTGAATGAACTTCCATTTTAAATTTTCTGCAACTTCCATTTTTATTTTTATTCAACTTCCATTTTTATTCAAGTTATTTTTCTATTTAACTTCCTTTTTTATTTAATTTCCAAATAGATCGTTAAGGTATCGTGGTTTCTTGAATGAACTTCCATTTTTAATTTTCTGCAACTTCCATTTTTATTTTTATTCCTCTTCTTTTTTTATTCAAGTTTCTTTTCTATTCAACTACCTTTTTTATTTAATTTGCAAATAGATCGTTAAGGTATAGTGGTTTCTGGATTGAACTTCCATTTTTAATTTTATACAACTTTCATTTTTGTTTTATTCAACTTCAATTTTTATTCAATTTAGTTTTCTATTAAACATCCTTTTTTATTTAATTTCCAAATAGATCGTTAAGGTATAGTGGTTTCTTGAATGAACTTTCATTTTTAATTTTCTGCCACTTCCATTTTTATTTTTCGATTTAACTTCCAAATAGATCGAAAAGGTATAGTGGTTTCTTAAATGAACTTCCATTTTTAATTTTCTGCAACTTCCATTTTTATTTTTATTCCACTTCTTTTTTTATTCAAGTTTCTTTTCTATTCAACTTCCTTTTTTATTTAATTTCCAAATAGATCGTTAAGGTACAGTGGTTTCTAAATTGAATTTCCATTTTTAATTTTATACAACTTTTATTTTTATTTTTATTCAACTTCAATTTTTATTCAATTTAGTTTTCTATTAAACATCCTTTTTTATTTAATTTCCAAATATATCGTTAAGGTATAGTGGTTTCTTGAATAAACTTCCATTTTTAATTTTCTGCAACTTCCATTTTTATTTTTATTGAACTTCCATTTTTATTCATATTATTTTTCTATTTAACTTCCTTTTTTTATTTAATTTCCAAATAGATCGTTAAGGTATAATGGTTTCTTGAATGAACTTCCATTTTTAATTTTCTGCAACTTCCATTTTTATTTTTATTCAACTTCCATTTTTATTCAAGTTATTTTTCTATTTAACTTCCTTTTTTATTTAATTTCCAAATAGATCGTTAAGGTATAGTGGTTTCTTGAATGAACTTCCTTTTTTAATTTTCTACAACTTCGATTTTTATTTTTATTCCTCTTCTTTTTTTATTCAAGTTTCTTTTCTATTCAACTTCCTTTTTTATTTAATTTGCAAATAGATCGTTAAGGTATAGTGGTTTCTGGATTGAACTTCCATTTTTAATTTTATACAATTTTCATTTTTGTTTTTATTCAACTTTAATTTTTATTCAATTTAGTTTTCTATTAAACATCCTTTTTTATTTAATTTCCAAATATATCGTTAAGGTATAGTGGTTTCTTGAATGAACCTCCATTTTTAATTTTCTGCAACTTCCATTTCTATTTTTATTCAACTTCCATTTTTATTCAAGTTATTTTTCTATTTAACTTCCTTTTTTATTTAATTTCCAAATAGATCGTTAAGGTATAGTGGTTTCTTGAATGAACTTCCATTTTTAATTTTCTGCAACTTCCATTTTTATTTTTATTCCTCCTCTTTTTTTATTCAAGTTTCTTTTCTATTCAACTACCTTTTTTATTTAATTTGCAAATAGATCGTTAAGGTATAGTGGTTTCTGGATTGAACTTCCATTTTTAATTTTATACAACTTTCATTTTTGTTTTTATTCAACTTCAATTTTTATTCAATTTAGTTTTCCATTAAACATCCTTTTTTATTTAATTTCCAAATAGATCGTTAAGGTATAGTGGTTTCTTGAATGAACTTCCATTTTTAATTGTCTGCAACTTCCATTTTTATTTTTATTCGACATCCATTTTTATTCAAGTTATTTTCCTATTCAACTTCCTTTATTATTTAGTTTCCAAATAGATCGTTAAGGTTTAGTGGTTTCCTGAATGAACTTCCAATTTAAATTTTCTGCAACTTCCATTTTTATTTTAATTCAACATCTTTTTTTATTCAACTTTTTTTTTCTATTCAACTTCCTTTTTTATTTAATTTCCAAATAGATCGTTAAGGTACAGTGGTTTCTGGATTGAACTTCCGTTAAAAATTTTATGCCGTTTTCATTTTTATTTTTATTCAACTTCCATTTTTAGTCAATTTACTTTTCTATTAAACTTCCATTTTAAATTTTTTGCAAATTCCATTTTTATTATTATTCAACTTATTATTTATTCAAGTTTCTTTTCTATTCAACTTCCTTTTTTATTTAATTTCCAAATAGATCGTTAAGGTATAGTGGTTTCTGGATTGAACTTCCATGTTCAATTTTATGCCGCTTTCATTTTTATTTTTATTTAACTTCCATTTTTATTCAATTTACTTTTCTATTAAACTTCCTTTTTTATTTAATTTCCAAATAGATCGTTAAGGTATAGTGGTTTCTTGAATGAACTTCCATTTTTAATTTTCAGCCACTTTCATTTTTATTTTTATTCATTTCCATTTTTATTCCTGTTATTTTTCGATTTAACTTCCTTTTTTATTTAATTTCCAAATAGATCGTTAAGGGATAGTTGTTTCTCGAATAAACTTCCATTTTTAATTTTATGCAACTTTCATTTTTATTTTTATTAAACTTTCATTTTTATTCAATTTACTTTTCTATTAAACTTCCTTTTTTATTTAATTTTTAAATAGATCGTTAAGGTATAGTGGTTTCTTGAATGAACTTTCATTTTTAATTTTCTGCCACTTCCATTTTTATTTTTCGATTTAACTTCCTTTTTTATTTAACATCCAAATAGATCGATAAGGTATAGTGGTTTCTTGAATGAACTTCCATTTTTAATTTTCTGCAACTTCCATTTTTATTTTTATTCCACTTCTTTTTTTATTCAAGTTTCTTTTCTATTCAACTTCCTTTTTTATTTAATTTCCAAATAGATCGTTAAGGTACAGTGGTTTCTGGATTGAACTTCCGTTAAAAATTTTATGCTGTTTTCATTTTTATTTTTATTCAACTTCCATTTTTAGTCAATTTACTTTTCTATTAAACTTCCATTTTAAATTTTTTGCAAATTCCATTTTTATTATTATTCAACTTATTATTTATTCAAGTTTCTTTTCTATTCAACTTCCTTTTTTATTTAATTTCCAAATAGATCGTTAAGATATAGTGGTTTCTGGATTGAACTTCCATTTTCAATTTTATGCCGCTTTCATTTTTATTTTTATTTAACTTCCATTTTTATTCAATTTACTTTTCTATTAAACTTCCTTTTTTATTTAATTTCCAAATAGATCGTTAAGGTATAGTGGTTTCTTGAATGAACTTCCATTTTTAATTTTCTGCAACTTCCATTTTCATTTTTATTTCACTTCTATTTTTATTCAAGTTATTTTTCTATTTAACTTCCTTTTTTATTTAATTTCCAAATAGATCGTTAAGGTATAGTGGTTTCTTGAATGAACTTCCATTTTAAATTTTATGCAACTTCCATTTTTATTTTTATTCAACTTCTTTATTTATTTAAGTTTCTTTTCTATTCAACTTCCTTTTTTATTTAATTTCCAAATAGATCGTTAAGGTGTAGTGGTTTCTGGATTGAACTTCCATTTTTAATTTTATGCAGCTTTCATTTTTATTTTTATTCAACTTCCATTTTTATTCAATTTACTTTTCTATTAAACTTCCTTTTTTATTTAATTTCCAAATAGATCATTAAGGTATAGTGGTTTCTTGAATGAACTTTCATTTTTAATTTTCAGCCTCTTTCATTTTTATTTTTATTCATTTCCATTTTTATTCCTGTTATTTTTCGATTTAACTACTTTTTTTTATTTAATTTCCAAATAGATCGTTAAGGGATAGTGGTTTCTTGAATACACTTCCATTTTTAATTTTATGCAACTTTCATTTTTATTTTTATTCAACTTCCATTTTTATTCAATTTACTTTTCTATTAAACTTCCTTTTTTGTTTCATTTCCAAATAGATCGTTAAGGTATAGTGGTTTCTTGAATGAACTTTCATTTTTAATTTTCTGCCACTTCCATTTTTATTTTTCGATTTAACTTCTTTTTTTATTTAACTTCCAAATAGATCGATAAGGTATAGTGGTTTCTTGAATGAACTTCCATTTTTAATTTTCTGCAACTTCCATTTTTATTTTTATTCCACTTCTTTTTTTATTCAAGTTTCTTTTCTATTCAACTTCCTTTTTTATTTAATTTCCAAATAGATCGTTAAGGTACAGTGGTTTCTGGATTGAACTTCCGTTAAAAATTTTATGCTGTTTTCATTTTTATTTTTATTCAACTTCCATTTTTAGTCAATTTACTTTTCTATTAAACTTCCATTTTAAATTTTTTGCGAATTCCATTTTTATTATTATTCAACTTCCTTTTTTATTTAATTTCCAAATAGATCGTTAAGGTATAGTGGTTTCTGGATTGAACTTCCATTTTCAATTTTATGCCGCTTTCATTTTTATTTTTATTTAACTTCCATTTTTATTCAATTTACTTTTCTATTAAACTTCCTTTTTTATTTATTTTCCAAATAGATCGTTAGGGTATAGTGGTTTCTTGAATGAACTTCCATTTTTAATTTTCTGCAACTTCCATTTTCATTTTTATTCCACTTCTATTTTTATTCAAGTTATTTTTCTATGTAACTTCCTTTTTTATTTAATTTCCAAATAGATCGTTAAGGTATAGTGGTTTCTTGAATGAACTTCCATTTTAAATTTTATGCGACTTCCATTTTTATTTTTATTCAACTTCTTTATTTATTCAAGTTTCTTTTCTATTCAACTTCCTTTTTTATTTAATTTCCAAATAGATCGTTAAGGTATAGTGGTTTCTGGATTGAACTTCCATTTTTAATTTTATGCACCTTTCATTTTTATTTTTATTCAACTTCCATTTTTATTCAATTTACTTTTCTATTAAACTTCCTTTTTTATTTAATTTCCAAATAGATCGTTAAGGTATAGTTGTTTCTTGAATGAACTTCCATTTTTAATTTTCAGCCACTTTCATTTTTATTTTTATTCATTTCCATTTTTATTCCTGTTATTTTTCGATTTAACTTCCTTTTTTATTTAATTTCCAAATAGATCGTTAAGGGATAGTGGTTTCTTGAATACACTTCCATTTTTCATTTTATGCAACTTTCATTTTTATTTTTATTCAACTTCCATTTTTATTCAATTTACTTTTCTATTAAACTTCCTTTTTTATTTAATTTCCAAATAGATCGTTAAGGTATAGTGGTTTCTTGAATGAACTTTCATTTTTAATTTTCTGCCACTTCCATTTTTATTTTTCGATTTAACTTCTTTTTTTATTTAACTTCCAAATAGATCGATAAGGTATAGTGGTTTCTTGAATGAACTTCCATTTTTAATTTTCTGCAACTTCTATTTTTATTTTTATTCCACTTCTTTTTTTATTCAAGTTTCTTTTCTATTCAACTTCCTTTATTATTTAATTTCCAAATAGATCGTTAAGGTACAGTGGTTTCTAGATTGAATTTCCATTTTTAATTTTATACAACTTTTCTTTTTATTTTTATTCAACTTCAATTTTAATTCAATTTATTTTTCTATTAAACATCCTTTTTCATTTAATTTCCAAATAGATCGTTAAGGTATAGTGGTTTCTTGAGTGAACGTCCATTTTTAATTTTCTGCAACTTCAATTTTTATTTTTATTGAACTTCCATTTTTATTCATGTTATTTTTTTATTTAACTTCCTTTTTTTATTTAATTTCCAAATAGATCGTTAAGGTATAGTGGTTTCTTGAATGAACTTCCATTTTTAATTTTCTGAAACTTCCATTTTTATTTTTATTCAACTTCCATTTTTATTCAAGTTATTTTTCTATTTAACTTCCTTTTTTATTTAATTTCCAAATAGATCGTTAAGGTATAGTGGTTTCTTGAATGAACTTCCATTTTTAATTTTTTGCAACTTCCATTTTTATTTTTATTCCTCTTCTTTTTTTATTCAAGTTTCTTTTCTATTCAACTTCCTTTTTTATTAAATTTGCAAATAGATCGTTAAGGTATAGTGGTTTCTGGATTGAACTTCCATTTTTAATTTTATACAACTTTCATTTTTGTTTTTATTCAACTTCAATTTTTATTCAATTTAGTTTTCTATTAAACATCCTTTTTTATTTAATTTCCAAATAGATCGTTAAGGTATAGTGGTTTCTTGAATGAATTCCATTTTTAATTTTCTGCAACTTCCATTGTTATTTTTATTCGACATCCGTTTTTATTCAAGTTATTTTCCTATTCAACTTCCTTTATTATTTAATTTCCAAATAGATCGTTAAGGTTTAGTGGTTTCCTGAATGAACTTCCAATTTAAATTTTCTGCAACTTCCATTTTTATTTTAATTCAACATCTTTTTTTATTCAACTTTTTTTTTTTCTATTCAACTTCCTTTTTTATTTAATTTCCAAATAGATCGTTAAGGTACAGTGGTTTCTGGATTGAACTTCCATTAAAAATTTTATGCTGTTTTCATTTTTATTTTTATTCAACTTCCATTTTTATTCAATTTACTTTTCTATTAAACTTCCATTTTAAATTTCTTGCAAATTCCATTTTTATTATTATTCAACTTATTATTTATTCCAATTTCTTTTCTATTCAACTTCCTTTTTTATTTAATTTCCAAATAGATCGTTAAGGTATAGGGGTTTCTGGATTGAACTTCCATTTTCAATTTTATGCCGCTTTCATTTTTATTTTTATTTAACTTCCATTTTTATTCAATTTACTTTTCTATTAAACTTCCTTTTTTATTTAATTTCCAAATAGATCATTAAGGTATAGTGGTTTCTTGAATGAACTTCCATTTTTAATTTTCTGCAACTTCTATTTTCATTTTTATTCCACTTCTATTTTTATTCAAGTTATTTTTCTATTTAACTTCTTTTTTATTTATTTCCAAATAGATCGTTAAGGTATAGTGGTTTCTTGAATGAACTTCCATTTTAAATTTTATGCAACTTCCATTTTTATTTTTATTCAACTTCTTTATTTATTCAAGTTTCTTTTCTTTTCTATTCAACTTCCTTTTTTATTTAATTTCCAAATAGATCGTTAAGGTATAGTGG
The DNA here is from genome assembly GCF_055761805.1 of Camellia sinensis. Taxonomy (NCBI): domain Eukaryota; kingdom Viridiplantae; phylum Streptophyta; class Magnoliopsida; order Ericales; family Theaceae; genus Camellia; species Camellia sinensis. The sequence goes on along the minus strand of NC_138962.1, from coordinate 4,931,493 downwards.
TTTCTGGATTGAACTTCCATTTTTAATTTTATGCAGCTTTCATTTTTATTTTTATTCAACTTCAATTTTTATTCAATTTACTTTTCTATTAAACTTCCTTTTTTATTTAATTTCCAAATAGATCGTTAAGGTATAGTGGTTTCTTGAATGAACTTCCATTTCTAATTTTCAGCCACTTCCATTTTTATTTTTATTCATTTCCATTTTTATTCCTGTTATTTTTCGATTTAACTTCCTTTTTTATTTAATTTCCAAATAGATCGTTAAGGGATAGTGGTTTCTTGAATACACTTCCATTTTTAATTTTATGCAACTTTCATTTTATTTTTATTCAACTTCCATTTTTATTCAATTTTCTTTTCTATTAAACTTCCTTTTTTTATTTAATTTCCAAATAGATCGTTAAGGTATAGTGGTTTCTTCAATGAACTTCCATTTTTAATTTTCTGCCACTTCCATTTTTATTGATGTTTTTTTTCTATTTAACTCCCTATTTTATTTAATTTCCAAATAGATCGTTAAGGTATGGTGGTTTCTCGAATGAACTTCCATTTTTAATTTTCTATAGCTTCCATTTTTCATTTTATTCAACTTCTTTTTTTATACAAGTTTCTTTTCTATTCAACTTCCTTTTTTATTTAATTTCCAAATAGATCGTTAAGGTATAGTGGTTTCTGGATCGAACTTCTATTTTTAATTTTATGCAACATTAATTTTTATTTTTATTAAACTTTCATCTTTATTCAATTTAGTTTTCTATTGAACATCCTTTTTTATATAATTTCCAAATTGATCGTTAAGGTATAGTGATTTCTTGAATGAACTTCCATTTTTAATTTTTTGCAATTTCCACTTTTATTTTTATTTAACTTCATTTTTTCATCAAGTTTCTTTTCTACTCAACTTCCTTTTTTATTTAATTTCCAAATAGATCGTTAAGGTATAGTGGTTTTTGTATTGAACTTGTATTTTTAATTTTATGCAACGTCCATTTTTATTTTTATTCAACTTCCATTTTTATGGAAGTTATTTTTCTATTCAACTTCCTTTTTTATTTAATTTCCAAATATATCGTTAAGGTGTAGTGGTTTCTTGATTGAACTTCCAATTTTAATTTTCTGCAACTTGGATTTTTATTTTTATTCAATTTCTTTTTTTATTCAAGTTTCTTTTCTATTCAACTTCCTTTTTTTTTTTAATTTCCAAATAGATTGTTAAGGTATAGTGGTTTCTTGAATGCACTCCGCTTTTTAATTTTCGGCAACTTCCATTTTTATTTTTATTCAACTTCCATTTTTATTCAAGTTATTTTTCTATTAAACTTCATTTTTTATTTAATTTTCAAATAGATCGTTAAGGTTTCGTGGTTTCCTGAATGAACTTCCAATTTAAATTTTCTGCAACTTCCATTGTTATTTTAATTCAACTTCTTTTTTTCTTCAACTTTCTTTTCTATTCAACTTCCTTTTTTATTTAATTTCTAAATAGATCGTTAAGGTACAGTGGCTTCTGGATTGAACTTCCATTAAACATTTTATGCAACTTTCATTTTTATTTTTATTCAATTTACTTTTCTATTAAACTTCCTTTTTTATTTAATTTTCGAATAGATCGTTAAGGTATAGTGGTTTCTTGAACGAACTTCCATTTTAAATTTTTTGCAACTTCCATTTTTAATTTTATTCAAATTCTTTTTTTATTCAAGTATCTTTTCTGTTCAACTTCTTTTTTTATTTAATTTCCAAATTGATCGTTAAGGTATAGTGGTTTCTAGATTGAACTTCCATTTTCAATTTTATGCAGCTTTCATTTTTTTTTTTTCAACTTCCATTTTTATTCAATTTACTTTCTATTAAACTTCCTTTTTTATTTAATTTCCATATAGATCGTTAAGGTATAGTGTTTTCTTGAATGAACTTCCATTTTCAATTTTCTAGCACTTCCATTTTTATTTTTATTCAACTTCCATTGTTATTCCGGTTATTTTTCGATTTAACTTCCTTTTTTATTTAATTTCCAAATAGGTCGTTAAGTTATAGTGGTTTCTTGAATGAACTTCCATTTTTAATTTTCTACAACTTCCATTTTTATTTTTATTCAACTTCTTTTTTTATTCAGGTTTCTTTTCAATTCAACTTCATTTTTTATTTAATTTCCAAATAGATAGTTAAGGTATAGTGTTTTCTTGAATACACTTCCATTTTTAATTTTATGCAACTTTCATTTTTATTTTTATTCAACTTCCATTTTTATTCAATTTTCTTTTCTATTAAACTTCCTTTTTTTTATTTAATTTCCAAATAGATCGTTAAGGTATAGTGGTTTCTTCAATGAACTTTCATTTTTAATTTTCTGCCACTTCCATTTTTATTTTTATTCAACTTCCATTTTTATTGAAGTTATTTTTCTATTTAACTCCCTATTTTATTTAATTTCCAAATAGATCGTTAAGGTATGGTAGTTTCTCGAATGAACTTCCATTTTTAATTTTCTACAGCTTCCATTTTTATTTTTATTCAACTTCTTTTTTTATACACGTTTCTTTTCTATTCAACTTCCTTTTTTATTTAATTTCCAAATAGATCGTTAAGGTATAGTGGTTTCTGGATTGAACTTCCATTTTTATTTTTATTAAACTTTCATCTTTATTCAATTTAGTTTTCTATTAAACATCCTTTTTTATATAATTTCCAAATAGATCGTTAAGGTATAGTGGTTTCTTGAATGAACTTTCATTTTTAATTTTCTGCGTCTTCCATTTTTATTTTTATTTAACTTCATTTTTTCATCAAGTTTCTTTTCTACTCAACTTCCTTTTTTATTTAATTTCCAAATAGATCGTTAAGGTATAGTGGTTTTTGTATTGAACTTCTATTTTTAATTTTACGCAACGTCCATTTTTATTTTTATTCAACTTCCACTTTTATGGAAGTTATTTTTCTATTCAACTTCCTTTTTTATTTAATTTCCAAATATATCGTTAAGGTATAGTGGTTTCTTGATTGAACTTCCAATTTTAATTTTCTGCAACTTCGATTTTTATTTTTATTCAATTTCTTTTTTTATTCAAGTTTCTTTTCTATTCAACTTCCTTTTTTTATTTAATTTCCAAATAGATCGTTAAGGTATAGTGGTTTCTTGAATGCACTTCCCTTTTTAATTTTCTGCAACTTTCATTTTTATTTTTATTCGACTTCCATTTTTATTCAAGTTATTTTTCTATTCAACTTCCTTTTTTATTTAATTTCCAAATTGATCGTTAAGGTTTCGTGGTTCGCTGAATGACCTTCCAATTTAAATTTTCTGCAACTTCCATTTTTATTTTAATTCAACTACTTTTTTTCTTCAACTTTCTTTTCTATTCAAGTTCTTTTTTTATTTAATTTCCAAATAGATCGTTAAGGTATAGTGGTTTCTGGATTCAACTTCCATTAAAAATTTTATGCAACTTTCATTTTTATTTTTATTCAACTTCCATTTTTACTCAATTTACTTTTCTACTAAACTTCCTTTTTTATTTAATTTTCGAATAGATCGTTAAGGTATAGTGGTTTCTTGAACAAACTTCCATTTTAAATTTTTTGCTCTTCCATTTTTAATTTTATTCAAATTCTTTTTTTATTCAAGTATCTTTTCTATTCAACTTCTTTTTTTATTTAATTTTCAAATAGATCGTTAAAGTACAGTGGTTTCTAGATTGAACTTCCATTTTAAATTTTATGCAACTTTCATTTTTATTTTTTTTCAACTTCCATTTTTATTCAATTTTCTTTCTATTAAACTTCCTTTTTTATTTAATTTCCATATAGATCGTTAATGTCACACCCCCAAACCGCCCCTAGTAGTTTGGTGCCGTGATGGCCAGTAATCCGAGATTACCGAAGGCCGACTTACAAGAATCACACACAATCAGAGTATGAAATATGGGGCTTACAAGTGCGGAAGCAATATATATATATATACAGAATCTAAATAGTCCATGAGAGCCGTGCTTACGTCCAATGAAATGACATACATTTTTACAAAGTCTTACAACTTAGATACAATAAGGAAATGAGATACAAAATACATCTTGACCAAAAGGCTTCTCAAGCCGACATATACAAGTGCACATGAAATATAAGCTAAGAAGCATAATCTTCAAGATGGTACAAAATGCTAATCCAAAACATGTCGGCAATACACCCAAAAACACATTGGCTACACGTCTAGGCCTCATTGCCTTCTTGCTCATCACCTACATATATATATAGAGAGGGTGAGCTTGGATACTCAGTGAATGATATTAAAAATAAAGGTTTTTCATGATTGATATCCAAGATTCTTTCAAAACAATACATAACATACTTTACAATCAAGGGAGAAATCAAGTTCATCGCCGGCCTTTCAAGTTCATTGGATGTTATTACATCTACATATTACAAGTGCGATGACATATCAAGACAAGAGTGCAGTTGCATTATAGTCCCCTGCAACTAAGGACTTTCAAGACAAGAGTGCAGTTGCATTATAGTCCCCTGCAGCTAAGGACTTTCAAGAAATGTCATCAAAACAAGATAGCGTTTAATATACAAGTAGGGATAGTCATTCATGCTAGATCAAGTACTTTTCAAAACAAGGCAAGATGAGATTTATGAAAACAAGTGTAACATAGCTTTATTAAAAATACCACTCACATAGTTTCTTCACACGTTGGGGTCGAGACAAGCCCAGGTCCTACAAACACAGGGCAAAGCCTATTGAATGCACTTCAATAAGTTTCGTATGTATACAAATGATTTCGGAAAACATGCTGGGCACCAACCAGGTCTAGGCCGAGGTGTGTTCCCGAGGGCCTCATGCAAGGAAAGGAGGTGGGGAAACTCCGGGTTTCCCTCTGCTGATGAACATGAAGAACATGAGTGTGAAAACATGAAAAATATGAATGTTCAATCATAATCTGTCATCACAAATCTGGGATTTTCATGCTATGAGTTTGAAAACATGGACCTGGGTACCCGTACTTGGAATTCTTGCGGAAATAAACACAAAAACATGATTCTTTATGCAAGTTTTCGGATCAAAACAAGACTTTCTTGAAGAACACATGAATGTCATTTTCTCTTTCTAAAATCGAACTTCAAAACAATGCATGGCTTACAAATCATATCCGATCATGCAATGCAATAACATGAACATAGAGAACATCATGAGCAGATCAAGAATCTAACCTTAGAACACGGATCTAACGGTTCGATCTCTAGGAATCAAGCTTGAAGATCTACTTCCTCACTCTAAAACTCCTTCTTTCTCCTAGAGTTTCTCTCTCTATAAGGCAAGGTTATGATACCAAATGATAGTTTTCTTTACCCGGTTCTGGGGTTAACCCTCTACTGAGACACGTGGCGGCGACTGGTTGGGTTTTTCTGAAAAGGTGGCTGACAGACCAGACAAAGCATGGTGGAAGGTATGGGCACTCTAACGAGGCGATGACATCGGCTAATAACAAGGCGCATTTAACAAGCTACACGGAATGGCACTCCGGCAAGGGGTGACATCCGCTAACAAAAGGACTTCGGCAACTAAGGTGACAATGACCCCGGCTAGGAAGGACAACACTTGACTAAGCTGTGCCACATCTTGGCCTAGATGCGCCACACCTCGGTCTAGGTCATACCACGCCAGGACGAGATCACTTGGGTGCAAGGTAACATCTCGGCTAATGTGTCAAGGCGAGGACGGAGGTCAACAAGGGGTTCCAAGATACTACTAGACTAAGGATGACCTCGGCTTGGAATAACATCGGCTAGCATAACTCAGGCAAAGCGTGACCTAAGTTTCACATCAAGGAAGGAACAAGACAAGCATACTACACTTAGACAAATCACAAGGCTTCAAAACAAGGCATGGATCACACTTGCTTAAGCGGAACAAGTCACAAACATACACATGCAAACTTAACAAGTCATAATCATACAGATGCTCATGAACATGATGAGAACATAAAATGTGGGTTCCTACAGTCTACCCTCCTTAAAGAAGTTTGGTCCCCAAACTTAAGTTACCTTGTCCTACGAATAACTCCGGGTAACGGATTTTCATCTCCTCTTCCTTTTCCCATGTGGCCTCCTCGCCATAATGCTTCACCCATTCGATTTTCACCATTGATATCGACTTGTTTCTCAACTGTCTCACTTGTCTGTCGATAATTCTCATCGGCTTCTCTTCGTAGCCCAAGTCTTCATTAACTACAACCCCGAAGTAATCTATTACATGCAGTGGGTCTCGGATATATTTTCTCAGCATTGAAACATGGAACACGCTGTGGACTTGGCTCAAATCTGGTGGCAAAGCGAGTCTGTAAGCAACGGTGTTAACTTTCTCAAGAATTTCAAACGGCCCAATATATCGGGGTGCGAGTTTACCCTTCTTCCCAAATCTCGAAACTCCTGTCATCGGCGAGACCTTCAAAAATACATGATCCCCAATTTCAAATTCTAACTCCCTCCTTCTTTGGTCGGCATAAAACTTCTGTCGACTCTGTGCAGTTTTAATCCTCTGCTGAATGAGTTTGATCTTTTCAGTTGTCATCTGAACCAACTCGGGGCCAATTAGAGCTTTGTCTCCTACTTCAGTCCAACATATCGGCGATCTGCACTCCCTTCCATATAAAGCTTCATACGGCGCCATGCCTGTGCTGGCTTGATAACTGTTGTTGTACGCGAACTCTACTAATGGCAAATGCGATTCCCAACTTCCCTGGAAATGCAACACGCACAGTCTGAGCATGTCTTCGAGTGTCTGAATCGTTCTTTCTGTCTGCCCGTCGGTCTGGGGGTGAAAGGCTGTGCTAAATCTCAACTCTGTTCCCAAGGCTCCTTGTAGACTCTGCCAAAATCTAGAAACGAACTTCGGATCTCGGTCTGACACAATGGACATCGGCACACCATGAAGCCTAACGATCTCATTCATGTACAATTCGGCAAGTGGGTCGGCATTGAATGTAGTCTTGACAGGCAAGAAGTGAGCTGACTTAGTAAACCTGTCGACTATAACCCAAATGGAATCCATACCTCTTTGCGTCCTCGGCAAACCCACTACGAAATCCATGGAGATGTGCTCCCATTTCCACTCAGGAATTGACAAGGGTTGAAGAAGTCCTGCCGGTCTTTGGTGTTCTGCCTTCACTCGCTGACAACACAGACACTGAAATACAAACTCAGCTATCTCTCTTTTCATGTTTGGCCACCAAAAGGTCCGTTTTACGTCCTGATACATCTTGGCGCTCCCTGGATGAATGGCAAACTTGGAACTATGGGCCTCTTGCAAAATCTTCCTTTTTAACTCTGGTACGTCGGCCACGCACAATCTTCCTTCAAACTTAAGCACTTGATTCTCCATGGTGTATCCCGGCCTCGGCTTGGTGACGAATTCATCAATTACTTTCTTGAGGAATTTGTCCTCCCTCTGTCTGGTCTTCGCTTCCTCAATAATGGTCGGTTCCACCGAAACCACTGTCAGGCAAGTCAAACTTCCAACTAACTTTCTGCTCAATGCGTCGGCTACGGAATTTGCCTTACCTGGGTGATACTGAATCTGCATGTCATAATCCTTCAGTAGCTCAAGCCATCTTCTCTGCCTCATATTTAACTCTTTCTGAGTGAACAAGTACTTCAGACTCTTGTGGTCGGTGAAAACTTGGCAAGATGTTCCATACAAGTAATGACGCCATATCTTCAAAGCAAAAACCACGGCAGCTAGCTCCAGATCATGGGTAGGATAATTCTTTTCATTGGGCTTCAACTGACGAGACGCGTACGCTATGACTTTACCTTCTTGCATTAACACGCAACCCAAACCCTTACGTGAAGCATCACTGTAAATCTGAAATTCCTCATTAGCCGATGGTAGTACCAGAACTGGTGCTGTAACTAACCTTGTCTTCAGCTCCTGGAAGGCTGATTCTCTTTCATTGGTCCATTCATAAGCTGCTCCCTTCTTAGTTAGTTGTGTCAATGGCACTGCAATCCTCGAGAAGTCCTTCACAAACTTTCTGTAATAACCTGCCAAACCCAAAAAACTACGAACCTCAGACACGTTGGTCGGTGTCGGCCAATTCACAATGGCTTCAATCTTACTGGGGTCAACTGATATACCGTCTTCATTAATCACATGCCCTAGAAATGAAATGCTGGAAAGCCAAAACTCGCATTTACTTAACTTGGCGTACAACTTTTTATCTCTCAAGGTCTGCAGGGCAAGTCTCAGATGATTCTTGTGCTCGCTCGTACTCCCGGAATAGATCAATATGTCGTCGATAAAAATAATGATAAACTCATCTAGGTACGGCTTAAAGACTCTGTTCATCAAGTCCATGAATGCTGCTGGGCCGTTGGTTACTCCGAAGGGCATTACCAAAAATTCGTAGTGGCCATATCTTGTCCGAAAAGCAGTTTTCTCGATGTCCTCGGCTTTAACCTTCAACTGGTGGTAGCCTGACCTAAGGTCAATCTTGGAAAAGACTCGTGCTCCTCGTAGTTGATCAAGCAAATCATCGATTCTAGGCAATGGGTACTTGTTCTTAATGGTCACCTTATTAAGTTCTCTGTAGTCAATGCAAAGACGAAGTGTGCCATCCTTTTTCTTAACAAATAGAACGGGTGCTCTCCACGGTGAAGTGCTCGGCCTAACAAATCCTTTGTCCAACAATTCTTGTAATTGTGATTTCAGTTCTCTAAGTTCGGCTGGGGCCATTCTGTAGGGTGTTTTGGAGATGGGTTGTGTTCCCAACAGGATGCCCACGGTAAACTCTATTTCTCTATCGACAAGGCGGCCAGGCAACTCATTCGGAAAGACATCGGGGAATTCCTCAACAACGGGTATGTCGGCTAACTCAACACTTCCATTCAAATCACTTAGTATACTACATAAATAACCCTGACATCCTTTTTGGATCAACTTGTAGGCCTTCATGGATGAGATTAAGTAAGGTGGGGGTACTACTCCTTTACCTTGGAAAATGACCTCAGCTTGACTTGGGGTCTTCAACGTGACGCTCTTAGTAACACAATTAATGGATGCATGGTTCGCTACTAACCAATCCATTCCCAATATGACATCGAAATGGGTCATGCTTAATGGCATCAAATCAACTAACAACTCTACACTCTCAATCATAACAATACACGCCCTATAAATGGATGTAACAATCATATTTCTCCCAGATGGAGTAGACACAGACAATACGTAATCAAGGGGTTCTAATTCTCTATTCAACTTCTCGGCGAATATAGTGGACACAAATGAATGCGTAGAACCCGAATCAATCAATACGTATGCATCTTGAGAACAAATTGAAAGGGTACCTGACACTACCGCCTCGGCATTCTGGGCGTCTCCGGGTACCAATGCAAAAACTCTGCCTTGCCTTGCCTGTATTCTCCCGATGTTGTTGTTCTGTGCAGAGCCCGAGGTGCTTCCATTCCTCTTTCCATTGTCAGTCCCTGCCTTCGGGCAGTCCTTCACACGATGACCTATCTCGCCGCACTCATAGCAAGCTCCTGTTGCCCAACGACAAACCCCGAAATGTAGCTTTCCACAACTCGCGCACACCGGCTTGGCGTTACCTTCCTGATTTGAGTTGCTGGAACTGTCTGTGCTCATTCTCTTCTTGGCATTGAACGGAACTCGGCGATTATCATAATTCTGTCTCTTCCTCTGACCCTCACCCGAACTCTGGTATCGGTTTAAATTAGCTTCAGCCAGGATGGCCTTGTCCAGTACTCCAGCGTATGTCGGCATATTGAGCATATTGACCCTATCTTGTATCGGTCCACGTAACCCACTTTCGAACTTTCTCGCCTTTCGGTATTCGTCGTCAACCATATGAGGCGCATATCTCGCCAATTCAGTAAAGGCACGATCGTATTCTGCGACTGTCTTGTTCCCTTGCATCAGATTCTGAAACTCCGTGGTTTTTCGGTCTCGGACACTGAGGGGGAAATGTTTGTTGTAGAACAACTCCAAAAATTTTGCCCAAGTCAAACCCGGATTGCTTTCTCGGACCATCATCCACCACCTACGAGCATCGTCGTCTAATGTGAATGCTGCCAGAGATACCTTCTGGGCGTCTGTACTGGGGAAGATCTCGAACAACTTCTCCATCTCTAAAACCCATGCCTCGGCTTTCATTGGTTCTATACCTCCTTGAAATCTCGGCGGTTTCATTTTCTTGAACTCTCTGATTAGGGTTATCGTGTCGTTCCCATACAAAGCCTGTTGTAGAGGCACTTGTGGCACTGGAGGGGGTGGAGCTGTATAACGGCCATTCGTCTGCTCAGCCTGCGTGGAAGTCCTACTAGTATCCTGTGGCCTAGGTTGTCTCTGCTCACGAACCAAGCCTTCGACTAACCTTTCCAATCTCTCCAATCTATCTTCTGAACGATCTCGGCCAACTGGAGGTCTACCTCTCCTCATGATGCTAGGAGGATGCAAGATGAGACTTTAAAATAACTGAACAGATAATACGTATACAAGTAACAAATGTCTATGCCGAAATGATGCACACGTAGTCAAGTAGCAAGTAATATGATGCAATCCTAACATCATTCTAAGGAAAACCCTATGCTCTTTAGGACTCAAGGTGGGTGATTAACGTACTATAAGGATCTCGTGCTCTGATACCATTCTGTCACGTCCCCAAACCGCCCCTAGTAGTTTGGTGCCGTGATGGCCAGTAATCCGAGATTACCGAAGGCCGACTTACAAGAATCACACACAATCAGAGTATGAAATATGGGGCTTACAAGTGCGGAAGCAATATATATATATATATATACAGAATCTAAATAATCCATGAGAGTCGTGCTTACGTCCAATGAAATGACATACATTTTTACAAAGTCTTACAACTTAGATACAATAAGGAAATGAGATACAAAATACATCTTGACCAAAAGGCTTCTCAAGCCGACATATACAAGTGCACATGAAATATAAGCTAAGAAGCATAATCTTCAAGATGGTACAAAATGCTAATCCAAAACACGTCGGCAATGCACCCAAAAACACATCGGCTACACGTCTAGGCCTCATTGCCTTCTTGCTCATCACCTACATATATATATAGAGAGGGTGAGCTTGGATACTCAGTGAATGATATTAGAAATAAAGGTTTTGCATGATTGATATCCAAGATTCTTTCAAAACAATACATAGCATACTTTACAATCAAGGGAGAAATCAAGTTCATCGCCGGCCTTTCAAGTTCCTTGGATGTTATTACATCTACATATTACAAGTGTGATGACATATCAAGACAAGAGTGCAGTTGCATTATAGTCCCCTGCAGCTAAGGACTTTCAAGACAAGAGTGCAGTTGCATTATAGTCCCCTGCAGCTAAGGACTTTCAAGACAAGAGTGCAGTTGCATTATAGTCCCCTGCAGCTAAGGACTTTCAAGAAATGTCATCAAAACAAGATAGCGTTTAATATACAAGTAGGGATAGTCATTCATGCTAGATCAAGTACTTTTCAAAACAAGGCAAGACGAGATTTATGAAAACAAGTGTAACATAGCTTTATTAAAAATACCACTCACATAGTTTCTTCACACGTCGGGGTCGAGACAAGCCCAAGTCCTACAAACACAGGGCAAAGCCTATTGAATGCACTTCAATAAGTTTCGTATGTATACAAATGATTTCGGAAAACATGCTGGGCACCAACCAGGTCTAGGCCGAGGTTCCACACCTCCTCGCCGAGGTGTGTTCCCGAGGGCCTCATGCAAGGAAAGGAGGTCGGGAAACTCCGGGTTTCCCTCTGCTGATGAACATGAAGAACATGAGTGTGAAAACATGAAAAATATGAATGTTCAATCATAATCTGTCATCACAAATCTGGGATTTTCATGCTATGAGTTTGAAAACATGGACCTGGGTACCCATACTTGGAATTCTTGCGGAAATAAACACAAAAACATGATTCTTTATGCAAGTTTTCGGATCAAAACAAGACTTTCTTGAAGAACACATGAATGTCATTTTCTCTTTCTAAAATCGAACTTCAAAACAATGCATGGCTTACAAATCATATCCGATCATGCAATGCAATAACATGAACATAGAGAACATCATGAGCAGATCAAGAATCTAACCTTAGAACACGGATCTAACGGTTCGATCTCTAGGAATCAAGCTTGGAGATCTACTTCCTCACTCTAAAACTCCTTCTTTCTCCTAGAGTTTCTCTCTCTATAAGGCAAGGTTATGATACCAAATGATAGTTTTCTTTACCCGGTTCTGGGGTTAACCCTCTACTGAGACACGTGGCGGCGACTGGTTGGGTTTTTCTGAAAAGGTGGCTGACAGACCAGACAAAGCATGGTGGAAGGGTGTTGAACAAGTAAAGCGGTATGGGCTCTCTGACGAGACGATGACATCGGCTAATAACAAGGCGCATTTAACAAGCTACACGGAATGACACTCCGGCAAGGGGTGACATCGGCTAACAAAAGGACTTCGGCAACTAAGGTGACAATGACCCCGGCTAGGAAGGACAACACTTGACTAAGCTGTGCCACATCTTGGCCTAGATGCGCCACACCTCGGTCTAGGTTATACCACTCCAGGACGAGATCACTTGGGTGCAAGGTAACATCTCGGCTAATGTGTCAAGGCGAGGACGGAGGTCAACAAGGGGTTCCAAGATACTACTAGACTAAGGATGACCTCAGCTTGGAATAACATCGGCTAGCATAACTCAGGCAAAGCATGACCTAAGTTTCACATCAAGAAAGGAACAAGACAAGCATACTACACTGAGACAAATCACAAGGCTTCAAAACAAGGCATGGATCACACTTGCTTAAGCGGAACAAGTCACAAACATACACATGCAAACTTAACAAGTCATAATCATACAGATGCTCATGAACATGATGAGAACATAAAATGTGGGTTCCTACAGTTAAGGTATAGTGGTTTCTTGAATGAACTTCCATTTTTAATTTTCTAGCACTTCCATTTTTATTTTTATTCAACTTCCATTTTTATTCCGGTTATTTTTCAATTTAACTTCCTTTTTTATTTAAATTCCAAATAGGTCGTTAAGTCATAGTGGTTTCTTGAATGAACTTCTATTTTTAATTTTCTACAACTTCCATTTTTATTTTTATTCAACTTCTTTTTTTATTCAGGTTTCTTTTCTATTCAACTTCCTTTTTTATTTAATTTCCAAATAGATAGTTAAGGTATAGTGTTTTCTTGAATACACTTCCATTTTTATCCAATTTACTTTTCTATTAAACTTCCTTTTTTTATTTAATTTCCAAATAGATCGTTAAGGTATAGTGGTTTCTTCAATGAACTTCCATTTTTAATTTTCTGCCACTTCCATTTTTATTTTTATTCAACTTCCATCTTTATTTAAGTTATTTTTCTATTTAACTCCCTATTTTATTTAATTTCCAAATAGATCGTTAAGGTATGGTGGTTTCTCGAATGAACTTCCATTGTTAATTTTCTACAGCTTCCATTTTTATTTTTATTCAACTTCTTTTTTTATTCAAGTTTCTTTTCTATTCAACTTTCTTTTTTATTTAATTTCCAAATAGAACGTTAAGGTATAGTGGTTTCTTGAATACACTTCCATTTTTAATTTTATGCAACTTTCATTTTTATTTTTATTCGACTTCCATTTTTATTCAAGTTATTGTTCTATTCAAGTTCCTCTTTTATTTAATTTCCAAATTGATCGTTATGGTTTACTGGTTTCCTGAATGAACTTCCAATTTAAATTTTCTGCCACTTCCATTTTTATTTTAATTCAACTCTTTTTTTATTCAAGTTTCTTTTCTATTCAACTTCCTTTTTTATTGAATTTCCAAATCGATCGTTGTGGTACAGTGGTTTCTGGATTGAACTTCCATTAATAATTTTATGCAACTTTCATTTTTATTTTTATTCAACTTCTATTTTTATTCAAGTTACTTTTCTATTAAACAACCTTTTTTATTTAATTTCCAAATAGATCGTTAAGGTATAGTGGTTTCTTGAATGAACTTTCATTTTTAATTTTCTGCAACTTCCATTTTTATTTTTATTCAACTTCCATTTTTATTCAAGTTATTTTTCTATTCAACTTCCTTTTTTATTTAATTTCCAAATAGATCGTTTAGGTGTAGTGTTTTCTTGAATGAACATCCATTTTTAATTTTCTGCAACTTCCATTTTTATTTTTATTTAACATCATTTTTTCTTCAAGTTTCTTTTCTACTCAACTTCCTTTTTTATTTAATTTCCAAATAGATCGTTAAGGTATAGCGGTTTCTGGATTGAACTTCTATTTTTAATTTTATGCAACGTCCATTTTTATTTTTATTCAACTTCCTTTTTTTATTTAATTTCCAAATATATCATTAAGGTATAGTGGTTTCTTGGATGCACTTCCCTTTTTAATTTTCTGCAACTTCCATTTTTGTTTTTATTCGACTTCTTTTTTTATTCAAGTTTCTTTTCTATTCAACTTCTTTTTTTATTTAATTTCCAAATAGATCGTTAAGGTATAGTGTTTTCTTGGATGCACTTCCCTTTTTAATTTTCTACAACTTCCATTTTTATTTTTATTCGACTTCCATTTTTATTCAAGTTATTTTTCGATTCAAGTTCCTCTCTTATTTAATTTCCAAATAGATCGTGAAGGTTTACTAGTTTCCTGAATGAACTTCCAATTTAAAATTTCTGCCACTTCCATTTTTATTTTAATTCAACTTCTTTTTTTATTCAAGTTTCTTTTCTATTCAACTTCCTTTTTTATTTAATTTCCAAATATATCATTAAGGTACAGTGGTTTCTGGATTGAACTTGCATTAATAATTTTATGCAACTTTCATTTTTATTTTTATTCAACTTCCATTTTTATTCAATTTACTTTTCTATTAAACATCCTTTTTTATTTAGTTTTCAAATAGATCGTTAAGGTATAGTGGTTTCTTGAATGAACTTCCATTTTTAATTTTGTACGACTTCCATTTTTCTTTTAATTCAACTTCTTTTTTTATTCAAGTTTCTTTTCTATTCAACTTCCTTTTTTATTTAATTTCCAAATAGATCGTTTATGTGTAGTGTTTTCTTGAATGAACATCCATTTTTAATTTTCTGCAACTTCCATTTTTATTTTTATTTAACTTCATTTTTTCTTCAAGTTTCTTTTCTACTCAACTTCCTTTTTTATTTAATTTCCAAATAGATCGTTAAGGTATAGCGGTTTCTGGATTGAACTTCTATTTTTAATTTTAGGCAACGTCCATTTTTATTTTTATTCAACTTCTATTTTTATGGAAGTTATTTTTCTATTCAACTTCCTTTTTTTATTTAATTTCCAAATATATCGTTAAGGTATAGTGGTTTCTTGAATGAACTTCCAATTTTAATTTTCTGTGACTTCGATTTTAATTTTTATTCAACTTCTTTTTTTATTCAAGTTTCTTTTCTATTCAACTGCTTTTTTTTATTTAATTTCCATATAGATTGTTAAGGTATAGTGGTTTCTTGAATGCACTTCCCATTTTAATTTTCTGCAACTTCCATTTTTATTTTTATTCGACTTCCATTTTTATTCAAGTTATTTTTCTATTCAAGTTCCTCTTTTGTTTAATTTCCAAATAGATCGTTATGGTTTACTGGTTTCCTGAATGATCTTCCAATTTAAATTTTCTGCCACTTCCATTTTTATTTTAATTCAACTTCTTTTTTTATTCAAGTTTCTTTTCTATTCAACTTCCTTTTTTATTTTATTTCCAAATAGATCGTTAAGGTACAGTGGTTTCTGGATTGAACTTTCATTAATAATTTTATGCAACTTTCATTTTTATTTTTATTCAACTTCCATTTTTATTCAATTTACTTTCTATTAAACTTCCTTTTGTATTTAATTTCCAAATAGATCGTTAAGGTAAAGTGGTTTCTTGAATGAATTTCCACTTTTAATTTTCTACAACTTCCATTTTTATTTTTATTCAACTTCTTTTTTTATTCAAGTTTCTTTTCTGTTCAACTTTCTTTTTTATTTAATTTCCAAATAGAACGTTAAGGTATAGTGGTTTCTGGATTGAACTTCAATTTATAATTTTATGCAACTTTCATTTTTATTTTTATTCAACTTCCATTTTTATTCAATTTTCTTTTCTATTAAACATCCTTTTTTATTTAATTTCCAAATAGATCGTTAAGGTATAGTGGTTTCTTGAATGAACTTCCATTTTTAATTTTGTACGACTTCCATTTTTCTTTTAATTCAACTTCTTTTTTTATTCAAGTTTCTTTTCTATTCAACTTCCTTTTTTATTTAATTTCCAAATAGATCGTTAAGGTACAGTGGTTTCTGGATTGAACTTCCATTAATAATTTTATGCAACTTTCATTTTTATTTTTATTCAACTTTCCATTTTTATTCAATTTACTTTTCTATTAAACATCCTTTTTTATTTAATTTCCAAATAGATCGTTAAGGTATAGTGGTTTCTTGAATGAACTTCCATTTTTAATTTTCTACGACTTCCATTTTTCTTTTAATTCAACTTCTTTTTTTATTCAAGTTTCTTTTCTATTCAACTGCTTTTTTTATTTAATTTCCAAATAGATCGTTAAGGTATAGTGGTTTCTTGAATGGACTTTCATTTTTAATTTTCTGCAACTTCCATTTTTATTTTTATTTAACTTCCTTTTTTATTGAAGTTTCTTTTCTACTCAACTTCCTTATTTAATTAATTTTCAAATAGATCGTTAAGGTATAGTGGTTTCTGAATTGAACTTTCCTTGTTAATTTTATGCAGCTTTCATTTTTATTTTTATTCAACTTCCATTTTTATTCAATTCACTTTTCTATTAAACTTCCTTTTTTATTTAATTTCCAAATAGATCGTTAAGGTATAGTGGTTTCTTGAATGAACTTCCATTTTTAATTTTCTACAACTTCCATTTTTATTTTTATTCGACTTCCATTTTTATTCAAGTTATTTTTCTATTCAACTTCCTTTTTTATTTATTTTCCAAATAGATCGTTAAGGTATAGTGCTGTCTTGAATGAATTTCCATTTTTAATTTTCTGCAACTTCCATTTTTATTTTTAAGTAACTTCCATTTTTATTCAAGTTACATTTCTATTCAACTTCCTTTTTTTTTTAATTTCCAAATAGATCGTTAACGTATATTGGTTTCTGGATTGAAGTTCTCTTTTTAATTTTATGAAACTTTCGTTTTTATTTTTATTCAAATTCTATTTTTATTCAATTTAATTTTTTAATAAAATTCCTTTTTTATTTAATTTCCGAATAGATCGTTAAGGTATAGTGGTTTGTTGAATGAACTTCCATTTTTAATTTTATGCAACTTCCATTTTTATTTATTCGACCTCCATTTTTATTCAAGTCATTTTTCTATTCAACTTCTTTTTTTATTTAATTTCCAAATAGATCGTTAAGGTATAGTGGTTTCTTGAATGAACTTTCATTTTTAATTTCCTGCAACTTCCATTTTTTTTTATTCGACTTCCATTTTTATTCAATTTACTTTTCTATTAAACTTCCTTTTTTATTTAATTTCCAAATAGATCGTTAAGGTATAGTGGTTTCTTGAATGAACTTCCATTTTTAATTTTCTGCAACTTCCATTTTTTTTTTATTCGACCTCCATTTTTATTCATGTCTTTTTTCTTGTCAACTTCTTTTTTTATTTAATTTCCAAATAGATCGTTAAGGTATAGTGGTGTAGACACCCCATTTTTGACCGACCTTGAGACTCAGACGTCACCAGTTGAGCACTTGGTGATATTGCATAATGTGCTCGTTCAGAAGTTTCAGAGTCGCGCCTGCGAGCCCCGCCTCCGGACTTCCGGACCTTCTTCGGTGCCTTGCCTCGGTTTGCGAACCAGACTCGGTTTTCTCTGTTTCTTTTCCTAAGGGGAGGGAGAGGTCCCGTAGACCATCTCTCAATGTCCGTAGGCTACATTTGGTGGCCGTAGGCCATTTTTCCCATTTCGGAGCCCGGTTTCCGGTTTTCGGAGCCGTCAGGCCGTGTGCCTCGGTTCGGGACCGCCTAACCATCTCCGTTTGCTCTGATTTTTGGCATACATCTTATTTTCTCCCTTTTGAGGGACACTGGGGGCTGAGAAACCCACTTCGAGGTCGAATACCATTTTCGGTGCTTAACAGCCCATTTTCGGGACCCCGAACTGCGTGTTTTGGCCTCGGAACATTCGTTTTGCAACGGTTTTCGTTCATTTTTGGCAGGTACCTCTGTTTTATCACAAGGAAGGTCACTGAAGTGTGGGAGGCCAGCAATTGTTGCAACAACCAGTTATCTCTCTTCCGGAGCCTCCCGGCGCCCGTTTTTCGCACTTCCGGGCTAATGTTGAATACCTTGGAGCTAGTGTTGCCAACTTTCAACCACATATTTGTGATCTACACACCTGAGAGGCCCCTAAAAGTTAGTGGCCGGCCATTAAGGTCACCCGACCCTTTTGACCCCTTTCTTCCGGGCTAATGTTGAACCCCTTGGACCCTTTTTCTTGAACTTTGAACCACATATCTATGATGTACACACATGAGAGGCCCCTAAAAGTTCATGGTCGGCCAGTAAGTCAACTTGACCCTTTTGACCCCCTCTTTCCGAGCCATTGTTGAACCCCTTGGGCCCACTTTCTTGGAATTTCAACTACATGGTTGTGTTGTACACATATAGGGGTACCTCTCCAATAGCTGGCCGGCCAGAAAATCACCTTGACCCTTTTGACCCCTAGCCGGCCGGCTAGGGGGTGTGGCCGGCCGGCCACCTCCAGCAAAAGTGTGAGGCCGGCCTGCTTCCTTGCACTGTGTACTTTACAGCTGTGGGGCAATATCCCCCAGATATTTCCTGTATCCGGGGGATATTTTGTGGGGGCGTTTTACCCTCCTTTTCCCCCACCTTTACACCCCCTTTTTGATCCTTATAACCAGCTGGTGGCCTCCTTTGCAAGGGTTAGAAAATTTACTCTTCAAGCTTCCATAGCCAACTCCATCTTCTTCCTTCTCAACTCTTCAAAAAACCCTAACTCCCTAATCATCATTCCTTCTACACCACCAAGCTCTACCACCACCATCTCATTTCCAGCAACAAGGAAGGATTCTTGAAGGCTATAGAAGCTGCAAATCCATCCAAAAAGCAACAAAAGTTTGAATCTTCAAGGGTAAGTAACACTTTTAACCTTTTGAACCTTTTTCTTGATCTATTTCTAAACCCCACTTCTTTTTGGTTTCAAGCTCCGGCCCTAACTGAAAAGGGCCATATTTTGAGCTCATCTTCACTTCTCATTAAGGGCTCAACCCTGTTTGAGCCCTCCATAATATACTTGCTTCATTGATCATCTTGTATGTCATGATTTTGCATGCTATTTTTGGCCCATGACCAATCTGTTTTTGAGCATGTTATAAACTGATATAAGGCTTATTTTGAGCCCCTCTTCAACATTGTAGAAGGGCTCAACATTTTTTGGTGTCTCCATGTGTCACTTGTAGTTATACCCCTTATTTGGCCCCATTTTTGCATAAATTGGCAACCGTCTTTGCTTCTGTTTTTGGACCTTGGTCCGAACTGAAAGTGGTCTTATTTTGGCCTATACTTCATGTTTCATTCACACTTTTTTTCTTTTTGGTGAATATTTTGTATACTTCATGTTATAGCCATTGTTGAGCCTTATTTTACATCACATTTCTATCATGTTTTTATACTGATTTTGAGGCTTCCATATACTGTGAATGTTCATATTTTTGGTCCATCTTCAGTGTTTTAGAAGAAAATTTTTCAGTTTGGGTTTTGCTTATACCACTTGCTTCATTACCCCTCTTTTGGCCCCTATTCTTGCATGCAATTTTTGCCATACCTATACTTGCTGTTTGGCCATGTTCATAACTGTGAAAGTGCATATTTTGGGACTGTCTAGCTTCTGTCTTTGCATTTCATGTCCATATTGTGCATGTTTGGCATAGCTATAGGCCATTTCGGGTGCCTTATGTTGCATTTCGGGGCATTTCCTTGCATTTCATGTCATTTCGCTTCATTTCGGGACTGTT
This sequence comes from Camellia sinensis, assembly GCF_055761805.1. Taxonomy (NCBI): domain Eukaryota; kingdom Viridiplantae; phylum Streptophyta; class Magnoliopsida; order Ericales; family Theaceae; genus Camellia; species Camellia sinensis. Next base: position 4,911,410 of record NC_138962.1, on the reverse strand, counting down.
TTCCCCCGTATTTTGTTGCTAAAATTCCATTAGCATGCTTGCATATCATTTTTGCCATATTTCATCACATTTTAGCATTGCCTCGGTTTGCGTGCCAGTGTGCACGCATTTCGAGGCACTTCATTTTCTGCCATCGGCATCCTATGTGAGTGTGGCTGAGGCTCACTCATGTTGGTATAAGCCCATTTGTCATTTCCATGCCATTTCATTGCATTTCATCATTGCCTCGGTTTGCGTGCCCGTGTGCACGCATTTCGAGGCACTTCTTTTTTATCCGACGGCATCCTATGTAAGTGTGGCTGAGGCTCACTCATGTTGGTATAAGCCCATTTGTCATTTCCATGTCATTTCATCATATTTTTGCATCGCCTCGGTTTGCGTGCCCGTGTGCACGCATTTCGAGGCACCTCATTTTCTGCTATCGGCATCCGATGTGAGTGTGGCTGAGGCTCACTCATGTTGATATAAGCCCATTTGTCATTTCATCACATTTCATCATTGCCTCGGTTTGCGTGCCCGTGTGCACGCATTTCGAGGCACCTCATTTTTATCTGCCGGCATCCTATGTGAGTGTGGCTGAGGCTCACTCATGTTGGTATAAGCCCATATCATATTTCCATGTCATTTCATCGCATTTTTCCATCGCCTCGGTTTGCGTGCCCGTGTGCACGCATTTTGAGGCACCTCATTTTTATCTGTCGGCATCCTATGTGAGTGTGGCTGAGGCTCACTCATGTTGGTATAACCCATATCATATTTCCATGTCATTTCATCACATTTTGCCATCGCCTCGGTTTGCGTGCCCGTGTGCACGCATTTCGAGGCACCTCATTTTTATCTGTCGGCATCCTATGTGAGTGTGGCTGAGGCTCACTCATGTTGGTATAAGCCCATATCATGTTTCCATGTCATTTCATCGCATTTTGCCATCGCCTCGATTTGCGTGCCCGTGTGCACGCATTTCGAGGCACCTCATTTTTATCTGTCGGCATCCTATGTGAGTGTGGCTGAGGCTCACCCATGTTGGTATAAGCCCATATCATGTTTCCATGTCATTTCATCACATTCCATCTCCTCGGTTTGCGTGCCCGTGTGAACGCATTTCGAGGCACCTCATTTTTATCTGCCGGCTTCTTATGTGAGAGTGGCTGAGGCTCTCTCATGTTAGTATAAGTCCATGTTGCATTTTCCATGTCATTTGCATTGCATATACCATTGCCTCGGTTTGCGTGCCCGTGTGCACGCATTTCAAGGCACCTCATTTTCATAGCATTCTGTCATTTTCTCGGTTTGCGTGCCCGTGTGCACGCATTTCGAGGCATCTCATTTTCATTACATAACATCATATCATCGCCTCGATTTGCGTGCCCACGTGCACGTATTTCGAGACACATATCATCACCTCAGTTTGTGTGCCCGCGTGCACGCATTTCGAGACACGTATCACCGCCTCGATTTGCGTGCCCGCGTACACGCATTTCGAGACACATATCATATCGCCTCGGTTTGCGTGCCCGCGTGCACGTATTTCGAGACACATATCATCGCCTCGGTTTGCGTGCCCTGTGCACGTATTTTGAGGCATCTCATTTTCATAGCACATTCTGCATTTTCTCGATTTGCGTGCCCGTGTGCACGCATTTTGAGACATCTCATTTTCATTGCATTCGTGCATTTTCTCGGTTTGCGTGCCTGCGTGCACGCATTTCGAGGCATTTCATTTCCATAACATTGAGTATGTTAGGATTATATCTTAGTTGCATTTCATGCATATCATGCATATTGCATCGTGTCCGGAATAGGAGTTAGCCCGGGCACGGGAAACGAGGTACATTTCGTACTCCGAGTGACGGAATGTGTCTCAATTCCCCAGTCACCGACACTCCGGATTATCCATGATGGAGTTAGGTTTTAGCTGTAGTTTTATGTGCATTCATCCTATATTGAGTTGTGCATTTCGACTCCTCTGCCATCATGCTTCGGTACGCGTGATTGGTGGCACGAGGATCGAGACATGCATATATTTGTGCAAATACATTGCTATGCCCCTTTCCTGCTCTCTGTTACAGCAAAATCAGGAATCAGCAACTTTCCGGGACTTGGCACGCTTTTCAAGAACAACAGGTGTAAACAGAGGCTAATTGGGGCATTCCGGTGGATTTCCGCGCAAGACAACCCGGACATGCATCATCCACTAGAAGCAAGGCAGTCCCTGGCTTGCATGCCAGTTTTACTTGTTTTCTTAGTTAATTCTTTAATTAATTAGAATTCTGTAATATTTTGGACTGTAATATTCTTTTATTTTGGGGACTGTAATATTTGGACTGTATTATTTATTCGGACCCTCCGAGTGAGGGCATAACTGTAATAAGTGTGCGTGAGTGTGATGTATGTCTTCCAACCCCACGTCTTTCTCCCTTTTATTTATCCGCTTACGATGGTTAGATTAGGGCATGTTTAAATTAGCATACAGCATGACAGCATGTTTGCATTCATTCATCTGTATTGCATGCACCGGGCTTGGCGCATCATACTAACTGTATCGTACTTTCAATTCCAAGTTGAATACATGATAGTTGTAACATTTCATATACCATCTTAGAATAGCCGAGCCTGCTATAGTCGCATTTTGCATGTGTTGCATTAGGCATTTCTGTATACTTAGGATCATGCATGATTTCTAATACAGCTTTTGTTTTGGCTTGGAGTACCCGGTAAGTTTTTATGCTTTAGCATCCTTGCATACGTGTGAGTTTTGCCATGAATAGCATGCTTACCATGAGGCTATGTGCTTATATGATATAACTGCTTGAATGCCTGTGGGTGAAGGTTGGGTTATCTGAATTGGAGTAAATCATCAAATGTTTCAAGCCTACATGTGGGTAGCAAAAACTTCTTTCAAAAACACAAAATGTTTTGTTCCAATTCAAGCGATCCAGTCTATACTTGTATGCTGTGCGCATCACATAGTAACCTAGGCTAATAAACCGGAATAAGAACTCACAATGTTTTCAAAAATTGATATCATGGTTAGTAGAGGCCGGTCTATGACCGGGCGAGCGGGGGTGCTCACGAAGTGACCTTCCCCAATCGTACCCAAGTTCCCGAGCCGAGGCAACTTTGGTGATGACGGACACGTGGCCTTTTGGCACCGAGTCAGGGTTTTCTAAATTTCCCAAAATAAAATATTTAGGTGGTGACTCTGTATCTGGCAAAGCAGTCCATGTTTGGCACTTCTTTCAAAAAATCTGTTTTCTTAAAACGATTTGCCGGATTTGGACTCTTTGGTTCAGATTTAGAACCGTGACTACAAAAGTCGAGTCCGAGCTGTAGCGAGGTCCCCCGCGGGCTTGTTACAAGTGGTTACTTGAATGAATTTTCTTTTTTAATTTTCTGCAACTTCCATTTTTATTCAAGTTATTTTTCTAGTCAACTTCCTTTTTTTGTTAATTTCAGAATAGATCGTTAACGTATAGTGCCTTCTGGATTGAACTTCTAATTTTAATTTTTTGCAACTTTCATTTTCATTTTTATTCAACTTCTATTTTCATTCAATTTACTTTTCTATTAAACTTCGTTTTTTATTTAATTTCCAAATAGATCGTTAAAGTATTGTGGTTTCTTGAATGAACTTCCATTTTTAATTTTCTGCAACTTCCATTTTTGCTTTTATTCGACCTCCATTTTTATTCAAGTCATTTTTCTATTCAACCTTTTTTTTTATTTAATTTCCAAATAGATCGTTAAGGTATAGTGGTTTCTTGAATGGACTTTATTTTTAATTTTCTGCAACTTCCATTTTTATTTTTATTTAACTTTCTTTTTTATTGAAGTTTTTTTCTACTCAACTTCCATATTTAATTAATTTTCATATAGATCGTTAAGCTGTAGTGGTTTCTGAATTGAACTTTCATTGTTAATTTTATGCAACTTTAATTTTTATTTTTATTCAATTTACTTTTCTATTAAACTACCTTTTTTATTTAATTTCCAAATAGATCGTTAAGGTATAGTGGTTTCTTGAATGAACTTCCATTTTTAATTTTCTGCAACTTCCATTTTTATTTTTATTCGACCTCCATTTTTATTCAAGTTATTTTTGTATTCAACTTCCTTTTTTATTTAATTTCCAAATAGATCGTTAAGGTATAGTGGTTTCTTGAATGAATTTCAATTTTTAATTTTCTGCAACTTCATTTTTATTTTTAAGTAACTTCCATTTTTATTCAAGTTACTTTTCTATTCAACTGCCTTTTTTATTTAATTTCCAAATAGAACGTTACCGTATAGTGGTTTCTGCATTGAACTTCTATTTTTAATTTTATGCAACTTTCATTTTTATTTTTATTCAACTTCCATTTTTATTCAATTTACTTTTTTATTAAACATCATTTTTTATTTAATTTCCGAATAGATCGTTAAGGTATAGTGGTTTCTTGAATGAACTTCCATTTTTAATTTTCTGCAACTTCCATTTTTGTTTTTATTCGACCTCCATATTTATTCAAGTCATTTTTCTATTCAACTTCTTTTTTTATTTAATTTCCAAATAGATCGTTAAGGTATAGTGGTTTCTTCAATGAACTTTCACTTTTAATTTTCTGCAACTTCCATTTTTTTTTATTCGAGTTCCATTTTTATTCAATTTACTTTTCTATTCAACTTCCTTTTTTATTTACTTTCCAAATAGATCGTTAAGGTATAGTGGTTTTTGAATGAATTTCCATTTTTAATTTTCTGCAACATCCATTTTTATTTTTAAGTAACTTCCATTTTTATTCAAGTTACTTTTCTATTCAACTTCCTTTTTTAGTTAATTTCTAAATAGTTCGTTACCGTATAGTGGTTTCTGGATTGAACTTCTAATTTTAATTTTATGCAACTTTCATTTTTGTTTTTACTCAACTTCCATTTTTATTCAATTTACTTTTCTATTAAACTTCCATTTTTATTTAATTTCCCAGTAGATCGTTAAGGTATTGTGGTTTCTTGAATGAACTTACAATTTTAATTTTATGCAACTTCCATTTTTATTTTTATTCGACTTCCATTTTTATTCAAGTCATTTTTCTATTCAACTTCTTTTTTTATTTAATTTCCAAATAGATGGTTAAGGTATAGTGGTTTCTTGAAAGGACTTTCATTTTTAATTTTCTGCAACTTCCACTTTCATTTTTATTTAACTTCCTTTTTTATTGAAGTTTCTTTTCTACTCAACTTCCTTATTTAATTAATTTTCAAATAGATCGTTAAGGTATAGTGGTTTCTGAATTGAACTTTCGTGGTTAATTTTATGCAACTTTCATTTTTATTTTTATTCAACATCCATTTTTATTCAATTTACTTTTCTATTGAATTTCCTTTTTTATTTAATTTCCAAATAGATCGTTAAGGTATACTGGTTTCTGGATTGAACTTCCATTTTTAATTTTATGCAACTTCCATTTTTATTTTTATTCGACTTCCATTTTTATTCAAGTTATTTTCCTATTTAACTTTCTTTTTTATTTAATTTCCAAATAGATCGTTAAGGTATAGTGGTTTCTTGAATGAATTTCCATTTTTAATTTTTTGCAACTTCCATTTTTATTTCTATGTAACTTCTTTTTTTATTCAAGTTTCTTTTCTATTCAACTTGCTTTTTTATTTAATTTCCAAATAGGTCGTTAGCGTATAGTGGTTTCTTTAATTAACTTCCATTTTTAATTTTATGCGACTTCCATTTTTATTTTTATTCGACTTCCATTTTTATTCAATTTATTTTTTTATTAAACATCCTTTTTTATTTAATTTCCGAATAGATCGTTAAGGTATAGTACTTTCTTGAATGAACTTCCATTTTTAATTTTCTGCAACTTCCATTTTTGTTTTTATTCGACCACCATATTTATTCAAGTCATTTTTCTATTAAACTTTTTTTTTATTTAATTTCCAAATAGATCGTTAAGGTATAGTGGTTTCTTGAATGAACTTTCATTTTTAATTTTCTGCAACTTCCATTTCTTTTTGTTCGAGTTCCATTTTTATTCAATTTACTTTTCTATTCAACTTCCTTTTTTATTTAATTTCCAAATAGATCGTTAAGGTATAGTGGTTTCTTGAATGAATTTCCATTTTTAATTTTCTGCAACTTCCATTTTTATTTTTAAGTAACTTCCATTTTTATTCAAGTTACTTTTCTATTCAACTTCCTTTTTTAGTTAATTTCGAAATAGATCGTTAACGTATAGTGGTTTCTGGATTGCACTTCTAATTTTAATTTTATGCAACTTTCATTTTTATTTTTATTCAACTTCCATTTTTATTCAATTTACTTTTCTATTAAACTTCCATTTTTATTTAATTTCCCAGTTGATCGTTAAGGTATTGTGGTTTCTTGAATGAACTTCCAATTTTAATCTTATGCAACTTCCATTTTTATTTTTATTCGACTTCCATTTTTATTCAAGTCATTTTTCTATTCAACTTCTTTTTTTATTTAATTTCCAAATAGATCGTTAAGGTATAGTGGTTTCTTGAATGGACTTTCATTTTTAATTTTCTGCAACTTCCACTTTAATTTTTATTTAACTTCTTTTTTTATTGAAGTTTCTTTTCTACTCAACTTCCTTATTTAATTAATTTTCAAATAGATCGTTAAGGTATAGTGGTTTCTGAGTTGAACTTTCGTGGTTAATTTTATGCAACTTTCATTTTTATTTTTATTCAACATCCATTTTTATTCAATTTACTTTTCTATTGAACTTCCTTTTTTATTTAATTTCCAAATAGATCGTTAAGGTATAGTGGTTTCTTGAATGAACTTCCATTTTTAATTTTCTGCAACTTCCATTTTTATTTTTATTCGACTTCCATTTTTATTTTTATTCGACTTCCATTTTTATTCAAGTTATTTTTCTATTCAACTTCCTTTTTTATTTAATTTCCAAAAAGATTGTTAAGGTATAGTGGTTTCTTGAATGAATTTCCATTTTTAATTTTCTGCAACTTCCATTTCTATTTCTATTCAACTTCTTTTTTTATTCAAGTTTCTTTTCTATTCAACTACCTTTTTTTTTTAATTTCCAAATAGATCGTTAGCGTATAGTGGTTTCTTGAATGAACTTCCATTTTTAATTTTCTGCTACTTCCATTTTTATTTTTATTTAACTTCCTTTTTTATTGAAGTTTCTTTTCTACTCAACTTCCTTATTTAATTAATTTTCAAATAGATCGTTAAGGTATAGTGGTTTCTAAGTTGAACTTTCGTTGTTAATTTTATGCAACTTTCATTTTTATTTTTATTCAACATCCATTTTTATTCAATTTACTTTTCTATTGAACTTCCTTTCTTATTTAATTTCCAAATAGATCGTTAAGGTATAGTGGTTTCTTGAATGAACTTGCATTTTTAATTTTCTGCAACTTCCATTTTTATTTTTATTCGACTTCCATTTTTATTTAAGTTATTTTTCTATTCAACTTCCTTTTTTATTTAATTTCCAAATAGATTGTTAAGGTATAGTGGTTTCTGCAATGAATTTCCATTTTTAATTTTCTGCAACTTCAATTTTTGTTTATATTCAACTTCTTTTTTTATTCAAGTTTCTTTTCTATTCAACTTCCTTTTTTATTTAATTTCCAAATAGATCGTTAACGTATAGTGGTTTCTTGAATGAACTTCCATTTTTAATTTTATGCAACTTCCATTTTTATTTTTCTTCGACTTCCATTTTTATTCAATTTGCTTTTTTATTAAACTTCCTTTTTTATTTAATTTCCGAATAGATCGTTAAGGTATAGTACTTTCTTGAATGAACTTCCATTTTTAATTTTCTGCAACTTTCATTTTTGTTTTTGTTCGACCTCCATTTTTATTCAAGTCATTTTTCTATTCAAATTGTTTTTTTATTTAATTTCCAAATAGATCGTTAAGGTATAGTGGTTTCTTGAATGAACTTCCATTTTTAATTTTCTGCAACTTCCATTTTTTTTTATTCGAGTTCCATTTTTATTCAATTTACTTTTCTATTCAACTTCCTTTTTTATTTAATTTCCAAATAGATCGTTAAGGTATAGTGGTTTCTTGAATGAATTTCTATTTTTAATTTTCTGTAACTTCCATTTTTATTTTTAAGTAACTTCCATTTTTATTCAAGTTACTTTTCTATTCAACTTCCTTTTTTAGTTAATTTCCAAATAGATCGTTACCGTATAGTGGTTTCTGGATTGAACTTCTAATTTTAATTTTATGCAACTTTCATTTTTATTTTTATTCAACTTCCATTTTTATTCAATTTACTTTTCTATTAAACTTCCATTTTTATTTAATTTCCAAATAGATCGTTAAGGTATTGTGGTTTCTTGAATGAACTTCCATTTTTAATTTTATGCAACTTCCATTTTTATTTTTATTCGACTTCCATTTTTATTCAAGTCATTTTTCTATTCAACTTCTTTTTTTATTTAATTTCCAAATAGATCGTTAAGGTATAGTGGTTTCTTGAATGAACTTCCATTTTTAATTTTCTGCAACTTCCATTTTTTTTTATTCGAGTTCCATTTTTATTCAATTTACTTTTCTATTCAACTTCCTTTTTTATTTAATTTCCAAATAGATCGTTAAGGTATAGTGGTTTCTTGAATGAATTTCTATTTTTAATTGGGAAATTTACCAATAAATCCTATTTCATAAACTCTTAAACCAATTAGTCCCAACTTTATTCTTTTGTTCGGATAAGTCCTATCAGTGGGGAAGTTTGTTACTTGTTGATCCTATTTTCCATATTTGGTCCTATTTTCCAATTGAGAGAGAGAGAGAGATCGCAGGGCAGTGTGGCCGTATCCCGACAACCTCCCTCCATTCCATCACACGAGCACCGTTGCAGTCCAACGACCTACCTCCCTCTTCTCTTCTTTGTTCTCTGTGTGTGTGTGTGTGTGTGTGTGTGTGTGTGTGTGTGTTTCGCAGCCGGTCTCGAAACCTTCACCCTAGATCTAGGGTTTTCAGAGAGCGGTTCGCGATCTGGCAGCGATTGTGGGAGATAATGGCAGCAGCGGTGGTTTGCGATGAGAAGAAGAATAAGAATAAGAAGAAGAAGAAGAGGAGAAGAAGAAGAAGAAGAAGATGGAGCGGTGAGGTTGGGGGAGTGCTGCGTTGAGAAGGTGAGGAGGAGAGAGGTACTGGCGGCCGCCACCAACGGTGGCCACAGACAGGTTAGGGTTAGTTTAGGTTTGGGATTTAGAGTTAAAAGAAGATAAGGGTGATTTAGAATTTTTTTTTAAAATTGATGTTGTAAAATGAGAAGAAATTAAGGAATTGAAAATATGTGTGGTGGGTACTGAAAAATTAATGTGGATTGAAAGTTCAGTGTTACCCATCAGGATGCTTTCTCTTCCACCAAAACCTTACCCAAAATGGTGTCCAAATTATTTGATTTACGGTGGCTGTGTGACGGACTGTGTGTATCTGTATGTGTGTATCTGTGTGTGTGTGTCTGTCTGTATGTATCTGTGTGTGTGTCTGTCTGGGTGTGTGTATATGTCTGTGTGTGTGTATCTGTGTGTGTGTCTGTCTGGGTGTGTGTATATGTGTGTGTGTGTATCTGTGTGTGAGTGTCTGTCTGCCCCTCACAATGTATGTGTGTATCTGTGTGTGATAGGAGAAAGATGGGACTAAACGGTTTAATAGAATAAAAATGGGACTAATTGGTTCATAAGTTTAAATTTTGGGATTTATTGGTAAATCTCCCTTTTTAATTTTCTGTAACTTCCATTTTTATTTTTAAGTAACTTCCATTTTTATTCAAGTTACTTTTCTATTCAACTTCCTTTTTTAGTTAATTTCCAAATAGATCGTTACCGTATAGTGGTTTCTGGATTGAACTTCTAATTTTAATTTTATGCAACTTTCATTTTTATTTTTATTCAACTTCCATTTTTATTTAATTTCCAAATAGATCGTTAAGGTATTGTGGTTTCTTGAATGAACTTCCATTTTTAATTTTATGCAACTTCCATTTTTATTTTTATTCGACTTCCATTTTTATTCAAGTCATTTTTCTATTCAACTTCTTTTTTTATTTAATTTCCAAATAGATCGTTAAGGTATAGTGGTTTTGTGACATCCCTGTTCTGTATTATGCTAATTGGTCCTTAAGTTGTTTATGGATATGTGTTTAGCATGGTTTTGTATGCCATTATGTGAAAATATGTGATTTTGAATTTCTATCTGTTCACCGTAGGAATATCTGTTTGATTTTACCGCTTCGGAAATTAAATTGGAGGCCTTATCGGCCACAGAACCCGAAATTGATTACGCCGTTGTGATTGGCATAATTTTTAGAGCCTACGGTGAGATTTAATTGAAAATTGATTCGGGTTAGATTAAACCGATTAAATTGATGAATTAGAGCCCAACTACTTTATTATTATAATCTTGGCTTTAGTGGATTTTGTTGTCAAGCTTTAAACACTCAATCTCTCCCTCCCTAGCCTCATTTTGACTGATATTAAACTCAAAAAAAAGAAGAGAGGGCCGGTTGTATAGAGAGAAAGGGAGAGACTTGTGTAATTTGGGCCCAAGACTTGGGAATTTGAAGATCTAGCTCAAGATTTGGCTAGAGCTTGAGGGTTGAAGCTCTTAGGTAAGTGAATTCATGGACTCTTGTTTGTAATTTGTAAGTTCAAAGTTGAAAGAATGTTAAAGAGCATGCAATAAGTTGATTTTTGTTGAGTTTGAAGTCTTGGAACTCATGCATGTAAGAAATTACTTTGAATCTGCATGTTTGAGCTTGAAACACATGATTCATGTAGAGTTTTGGTTAAAGCTCATGTTGTAATCACCATTTGTACCATCTAAGTTGAGAATGATGAGCATCTCCCACATGCATGTACAAATCATGGGAGTATGAGTCTTGAATGTTTGAATTTGAGCATGTTGATGATGGGTTTGAGATATTTTGGGACATGCATGTAGATAAATCATGAAATTAAGCTTCCTGATGTTGTAATCTTGTATTAGTAGCATGTTAGCATGTGTAAATGTGTAATTTGAGCCATTGCATGCAAGTAATGTAGCTGGAAAACTGATTTGGAGCTCAAGAACACAATCTGGGAAACCCAGAATTTAGATGTCCGCTCGAGCGGGGTAATGGCTGCTCGAGCGGGAAAATCGTGCTCCCAGCACTTTTGCAGAGTTGGATGTCCACTCGAGCGGGACACCTCACGCTCGAGCGTGGAGTTTTGTAGACAGGCCTTCAGCTCGAGCGCTCTATTCCACGCTCAAGCGCATTTTTCATGCAACCAGTACTTTTGCAGGCCTTAAGGGTCCGCTCGAGCGGATAAGTTGACGCTCGAGCGGGGACCCTGTTTCCTGGAATTTTGTTCATGCGTTCTGTATTCCGTTTTCCATTCTCTTTCACTTGTAAGCACTCTTAGGCATGTGTTAAGCATTGTAAATGAGTTAATGAGATAGGAATGAAGCCTAAAGAGGAATATGTGAATTAAAGAACGGGTTGAACTGTTAGTGACCCTTTTGTATTAATGAAATGTGTAGGGTCAAGCTCCAGGGCGCATCCACAAACCGATCACTGTGAGTAATATCAATATTTGAAAGCTTGTCAATGTCCAATTGTTATTCCCTTATAAACTTTATGAGTCGTTAATTGGGATTGTGGACAAAAGTCTGACAGGAATCAATGAATGGACCAAAGGTCGTTTTGATAAGAATGAATGGACCGAAGGTCGTTTTGATGTATATGGATGGACCAAAGGTCGTTTTGATAAGAATGAATGGACCGAAGGTCGTTTTGATGTATGTGAAAGGACCGGAGGTCGTTTTGATGTAAATGAATGGACCAAAGGTCGTTTTGATAAGAATGAATGGACCAAAGGTCATTTTGATGTAAATGAATGAATGAGTGGGCCGAAGGCCATTTTGACATGAAAGAGTGGGCCAAAGGCCGTTTTGACATGAATGAACGGGCCGAGGGCCTTTTGGACAGAAATGAATGGGCCGAAGGCCGTTTCGACATAAGTGAATGGACTGAAGGCCGTTTTGCTATGAATGGTAACCCGAGTGGGCCAAAGGCCAGAATGGTTAGAACTACAGTTACTTGACTTGAATTTTGTATGGTTATATATTCGTTAAATAGAAGTATGAATTGGGCCCAAGGCCGTTTGGAACATGTTGTTCTACATATTGTTATGTAACTGTCATGTTTGATATTATTCACTGGGCTATCGCTCACGCTCACTCATGTGTTTGTAGGTGAGCCAAGGGAAGTCCAAACCCAGCCCCAGTGAAGTCTGCTAGAAGAAATCCGAGTTTTTGGGAAGTCAGCCTTGCGTCTCACTCTTGAGACCTACCCTTGCCTTTTACTATGTAATAATATTTTGTCTGGCCGGCAGGGACTTTATGTAAATAGTCTGTCATAGGTTGACTTGTTTTGGATGATCCTGTCTGTAATGAATTTTGTGAGACTGTACTTTTGAACTGTGGGTTATTAACGTAACTGAATATGGTTTGATGTGCATATAAGCACGGCTCTATGGACAAAGTTTTAAATTTTTGCTTCCGTTTGGCCCCTTTACTCTGACAAACTATGTCTGTTTTGGTCTGAGGCCATAGGTGATCACAGGATTACTGGCCGGTCATGTCCTTAACCCATAGGGGCGGGTTCGGGTCGTGACAGAGTGGTATCAGAGCACGAGTTAATAACTCACACACTTGTCCAAAAAGAGCAATAAGCGTCTAGATAAGATCTAGGATGCATTCATGTGATAAGTACGAGTTTGGAAGCATTGATTATGTGCTTAAATGTTTTGTTATGAATAATTATATGTGTAAATTGTGAACTACTTGCATTGCAAATTATCTGGAAATATGTGCTCCTTAGTGTATGCGTACTTGTGTACCTTTCGTATGAAATATAATGCAAGTTTAATCAGATGGTGAGAACCAGAGGTGATGAGTTAGAGGAATCCTCTACTGCCAGACTGGACAGAATGGAAAGACTGATCCAAGAAATGGCAGAAGCCTTGAGACAGCAACAGGAGTGGCAACAACAGTGGCAGCAACCACATCCGCCACCTCCACCTCCGGCACCACCTGTGCCAGACAATCAAAATGATGATCGGATAATCGCTCTCACCAAGGAATTCAAGAAAATGAAACCACCACAGTTCCATGGTGGACTAGATCCTCTAAAAGCCGAAGCTTGGGTACTTGGGATCGAAAAACTGTTTGAGGTGTTTCCGTGCTCGGATACACATAAAGTGTTTCTAGCCACCTTTATGCTAGAAGATGAAGCGAGAAGATGGTGGATGTTGATGAGGGAAAACCACAGAGATGTTGATTGGGCAAAATTTTTGGAAATCTTCTATGACAAGTACTTCCCGCAGTGTGTCCGGGATAGGAAAGTGGCAGAGTTCATGGAACTCAAACAAGACAGCATGACTGTAGCTGAGTATGAGGCCAAATTTACTGAGTTGGCCAAGTTTGCACCACACGTAATTGACACTGATTATAAGAAGGCAAGGCATTTTGAAGGTGGGCTCCGAAGTGACATCCTAGAGCGAGTGAATGTCCTGAAGTTGGAGACCTACATTGGGGTGCTTGACCGGGCCATTATATCAGAGGCTAACATAGCTAGACAAGCTAAGCCAACAACCGAATGGAAAGGCAACAAAAGACAAGGCTTCTTTTCGAAGAAGAAATTTTTGAAAAAGCAAAACACGGGCTCCTCAACTACTTCAAGTTCTTCCCGAGACACAGCTCCCATGTGCAACATTTGTAGCAAAAGGCACCGTGAAGTCTGTTACCATGCATCGGGAGCCTGTTTTAAATGTGGGAAACAAGGGCACATAGCCCGAGAGTGCAATCAGAACGGTGGGAAACTAGCAGCTAGTTCAACTGCATCGGTTCCAAAGCCGGGAAATACTTTGAGATCTGCTACTACTGGAGATACAGTGAGACAGGGGAGAGTTTTTGCCCTCGTTCCGGGCGATACACGGAATGCCAATGCCGTTGTCTCAGGTACTATTTCAATATGTAATCAAGATGCCTTTGTATTAATTGATTCTGGATCGACGCACTCATTTGTGACATATGCATTTTCATCTAGACTAAAAAGACCCCTAGAATTGTTGCCATATTTGTTATGTGTGTCTGCTCCATCGGGGGAATCTGTGTTATGTGACTATATATATTGGTTTTGTGACATGCATATTGAGGATGCTACCCTATATGTAGATTTGTTGCCTTTAAACTTTAGACACTTCGATGTAATTTTGGGCATGGATTGGTTGACCAAATATTGTGCCACTATAGATTGTATGACAAAGAGGGTTGTGTTTAAACCCCCAGAACAGAAAGAGATTGTGTTTGTGGGAAATGGGGTAGTGCCTCCACCATATTTGATATCCGCAATGAAAGCATGTAAATTGATCCGGAAGGGGTGCCGAGGTTATTTGTGTTATGTATTGACTGAACAATCCGTGAATGTTGAACTGAATAATATTCCAATTGTTAGAGAATTTCCGGATGTGTTTCCGAATGAATTACCAGGGGAAGTAGTAGACAGAGAGATAGAGTTTACTATTGAGACTGTGCCAAGCACCCAGCCTATTTCCAAAACTCCCTACAGAATGGCTACTGCCGAAATGAAAGAATTAAAGGAACAGTTGCAAGACCTTCTTGATAAAGGGTTTATCCGGCCTAGCACTTCGCCTTGGGGTGCACCAGTGTTGTTTGTAAAGAAGAAAGGTGGTACTTTGCGCCTGTGCATCGATTATCGGGAATTGAATAAGGTAACAATAAAGAACAAATACCCCCTACCCCGTATTAATGATTTATTTGACCAGTTGCAAGGATCACAGGTGTTCTCTAAGATTGATCTGAGATCCGGGTATCATCAGCTGAAGGTTAAAGCAGAGGATGTTGAGAAAACCGCATTCAGAACGAGGTATGGTCATTTTGAGTTTCTTGTTATGCCATTTGGAGTGACTAATGCTCCGGCAGCATTTATGGACTTAATGAATAGAATTTTTAAAACCTACCTTGATGAGTTTGTTGTTGTCTTCATCGATGATATTTTGATATACTCTAAAGATAGACTTGAACATGAACATCATTTGAGGACTGTTCTACAAATACTTCGGGAAAGAAAACTATTTGCTAAATTAAAGAAATGTGAATTTTGGTTGGATGAGGTTGTTTTCTTAGGGCATGTGATTAACAAGGAAGGAATTTCGGTGGACCCGCAGAAAATAGAAGCAATTGTGAATTGGCCTACACCAACAAATGTGACAGAAGTTCGCAGTTTCATGGGCTTGGCTGGGTACTACAGGAGGTTTGTAAAGGACTTTTCGAAATTAGCTGTGCCTCTTACCCAATTGACACGTAAAGGACAACCATTTGAGTGGGATAGTGAAAGAGAATCAGCCTTTCAGGAATTGAAGACAAGATTGACCACTGCACCAATTTTGACACTACCTTCAGGTACGGAAAATTTTGTGATTTTCAGTGACGCATCTTATAAGGGTTTGGGTTGTGTGTTAATGCAGAACGGAAAGGTTATTGCTTACGCCTCCCGACAGTTGAGACCACATGAGAAGAATTATCCAACACATGACTTAGAATTGGCCGCAGTTATTTTTGCCTTGAAAATTTGGCGGCATTATCTGTATGGAGCAAAATGTGAAGTCTACACGGATCATAAGAGCCTGAAATACTTCTTCACGCAGAAAGAGTTGAATATGCGTCAGAGAAGATGGCTAGAACTGATAAAAGATTACGACCTAGAAATTCAGTATCACCCCGGGAAAGCTAATACAGTGGCTGATGCCTTGAGCAGAAAATCAACAGGGAGTATGGCTTGTTTGCTTACTGAACAACGGGAGATTTTGCAAGACTTTGAAAAGTCTGAAATTGAAGTGGTGATATGTGAACAGGGCGGATTGATAGCCGCTTTTACAGCCGAACCGGCAATTGTTGATGAAATCAAGCAGAAACAGAAAGAAGATGAGTTCCTCAGAAAGGTAATTGATGAATTTAAAGTAAGCCCAAAGGCAGAGTTCAGTGTCGAGAATGAAATGTTGAAATTTCGAAACCGAATATGTGTCCCAGATATTCCGGAGCTAAGGAAGAGGGTTTTAGATGAAGCCCACAGATCTGTATTTGCTATGCATTCGGGTAACAATAAAATGTATCAGGATTTGAAACAAACCTATTGGTGGCCTAAAATGAAGAAAGAGATTGCAGAATATGTGTCCAAGTGCCTCCAGTGTCAGCAAGTTAAGGCTGAACATCAGAAACCAGGTGGTCTACTTCAACCTTTCCCTATTCCTGAGTGGAAGTGGGAACATGTGACTATAGATTTTGTTGTTGGCCTACCTCGAACTTCTCGAGGTATGGATTCTGTTTGGGTTATAGTTGATAGACTGACTAAGTCTGCACATTTTCTGCCTGTCAAAACTACATTTACTGCTTATAGATTGGCTACTATTTATGTTGATGAAATTGTCCGTTTACACGGGGTTCCGGTGTCCATTGTGTCAGATAGGGATCCGAAATTTGTATCTAGATTGTGGAAAAGTTTGCAGGAAGCTATGGGAACAGAACTAAGGTTCAGTACTGCATTCCACCCACAGACAGATGGCCAGTCAGAACGGACGATACAAACTTTGGAAGATATGCTTCGCATGTGTGCTTTGGATTTCCAGGGGAGTTGGGAAGATTACTTGCCACTTGCAGAATTTGCTTATAATAATAGCTTCCACTCCAGCATCGGTATGGCGCCATAGGAGGCTTTGTATGGTAGGAGGTGTAGATCACCTATTTGTTGGACAGAGGTCGGAGACAGAGCTTTACTTGGGCCTGAAATTGTACAAGACACCTCTGAAAAGATCAAAACTATTCGGCAAAGGCTCAAAACAGCTCAAGACCGACAGAAGAATTATGCAGACGTTCGGAGAAGACCTCTTGAATATGAGGTCGGCGACCATGTGTTCATCCGTGTTTCTCCGATGAAAGGCCAAGTCAGGTTTGGGAGAAAGGGCAAGTTGTCGCCCCGTTACATTGGGCCGTTTCAAATTTTGGAGAAACTTGGTCCAGTGGCTTATAGAGTTGCTTTGCCACCGGGATTCGAGAAAATCCATAACGTGTTTCATGTGTCGATGTTGAGGGGTTACCTCCGAGACCCGTTACATGTGATTGATTATCATCGGGTAGCTATTGATGAGAATATGGAATACGCTGAATGGCCGGAAAGAATCGTTGACCGACAAGTGAAAGAATTGGGAAACAAGTCCATCCCAATGGTGAAAGTAGAATGGAAGGAACACTATGGGACGGATTCTACGTGGGAAAAAGAGGAGGAAATGCGACTACGCTATCCACATTTGTTTCCCGATGAAGGTAAATTAAGTTTGGAGGACCAAACTTCCTAAAGGGGGGAAGACTGTGACATCCCTGTTCTGTATTATGCTAATTGGTCCTTAAGTTGTTTATGGATATGTGTTTAGCATGGTTTTGTATGCCATTATGTGAAAATATGTGGTTTTGAATTTCTATCTGTTCACCGTAGGAATATCTGTTTGATTTTACCGCTTCAGAAATTAAATTGGAGGCCTTATCGGCCACAGAACCCGAAATTGATTACGCCGTTGTGATTGGCATAATTTTTAGAGCCTACGGTGAGATTTAATTGAAAATTGATTCGGGTTAGATTAAACCGATTAAATTGATGAATTAGAGCCCAACTACTTTATTATTATAATCTTGGCTTTAGTGGATTTTGTTGTCAAGCTTTAAACACTCAATCTCTCCCTCCCTAGCCTCATTTTGACTGATATTAAACTCAAAAAAAAGAAGAGAGGGCCGGTTGTAGAGAGAGAAAGGGAGAGACTTGTGTAATTTGGGCCCAAGACTTGGGAATTTGAAGATCTAGCTCAAGATTTGGCTAGAGCTTGAGGGTTGAAGCTCTTAGGTAAGTGAATTCATGGACTCTTGTTTGTAATTTGTAAGTTCAAAGTTGAAAGAATGTTAAAGAGCATGCAATAAGTTGATTTTTGTTGAGTTTGAAGTCTTGGAACTCATGCATGTAAGAAATTACTTTGAATCTGCATGTTTGAGCTTGAAACACATGATTCATGTAGAGTTTTGGTTAAAGCTCATGTTGTAATCACCATTTGTACCATCTAAGTTGAGAATGATGAGCATCTCCCACATGCATGTACAAATCATGGGAGTATGAGTCTTGAATGTTTGAATTTGAGCATGTTGATGATGGGTTTGAGATATTTTGGGACATGCATGTAGATAAATCATGAAATTAAGCTTCCTGATGTTTTAATCTTGTATTAGTAGCATGTTAGCATGTG
This sequence comes from Camellia sinensis, assembly GCF_055761805.1. Lineage (NCBI taxonomy): Eukaryota > Viridiplantae > Streptophyta > Magnoliopsida > Ericales > Theaceae > Camellia > Camellia sinensis. The sequence goes on along the minus strand of NC_138962.1, from coordinate 4,893,047 downwards.
TAAATGTGTAATTTGAGCCATTGCATGCAAGTAATGTAGCTGGAAAACCGATTTGGAGCTCAAGAACACAATCTGGGAAACCCAGAATTTAGATGTCCGCTCGAGCGGGGTAATGGCCGCTCGAGCGGGAAAATCGTGCTCCCAGCACTTTTGCAGAGTTGGATGTCCGCTCGAGCGGGACACCTCACGCTCGAGCGTGGAGTTTTGTAGACAGGCCTTCAGCTCGAGCGCTCTATTCCACGCTCAAGCGCATTTTTCATGCAACCAGTACTTTTGCAGGCCTTAAGGGTCCGCTCGAGCGGATAAGTTGACGCTCGAGCGGGGACCCTGTTTCCTGGAATTTTGTTCATGCGTTCTGTATTCCGTTTTCCGTTCTCTTTCACTTGTAAGCACTTTTAGGCATGTGTTAAGCATTGTAAATGAGTTAATGAGATAGGAATGAAGCCTAAAGAGGAATATGTGAATTAAAGAACGGGTTGAACTGTTAGTGACTCTTTTGTATTCATGAAATGTGTAGGGTCAAGCTCCAGGGCGCATCCACAAACCGATCACTGTGAGTAATATCAATATTTGAAAGCTTGTCAATGTCCAATTGTTATTCCCTTATAAACTTTATGAGTCGTTAATTGGGATTGTGGACAAAAGTCTGACAGGAATCAATGAATGGACCAAAGGTTGTTTTGATAAGAATGAATGGACCGAAGGTCGTTTTGATGTATATGGATGGACCAAAGGTCGTTTTGATAAGAATGAATGGACTGAAGGTCGTTTTGATGTATGTGAAAGGACCGGAGGTCGTTTTGATGTAAATGAATGGACCAAAGGTCGTTTTGATAAGAATGAATGGACCAAAGGTCGTTTTGATGTAAATGAATGAATGAGTGGGCCGAAGGCCGTTTTGACATGAAAGAGTGGGCCAAAGGCCGTTTTGACATGAATGAACGGGCCGAGGGCCTTTTGGACAGAAATGAATGGGCCGAAGGCCGTTTCGACATAAGTGAATGGACTGAAGGCCGTTTTGCTATGAATGGTAACCCGAGTGGGCCAAAGGCCAGAATGGTTAGAACTACAGTTACTTGACTTGAATTTTGTATGGTTATATATTCGTTAAATAGAAGTATGAATTGGGCCTAAGGCCGTTTGGAACATGTTGTTCTACATATTGTTATGTAACTGTCATGTTTGATATTATTCACTGGGCTATCGCTCACGCTCATTCATGTGTTTGTAGGTGAGCCAAGGGAAGTCCAAACCCAGCCCCAGTGAAGTCTGCTAGGAGAAATCCGAGTTTTTGGGAAGTCAGCCTTGCGTCTCACTCTTGAGACCTACCCTTGCCTTTTACTATGTAATAATATTTTGTCTGGCCGGCAGGGACTTTATGTAAATAGTCTGTCATAGGTTGACTTGTTTTGGATGATCCTGTCTGTAATGAATTTTGTGAGACTGCACTTTTGAACTGTGGGTTATTAACGTAACTGAATATGGTTAGATGTGCATATAAGCACGGCTCTATGGACAAAGTTTTAAATTTTTGCTTCCGTTTGGCCCCTTTACTCTGACAAACTATGTCTGTTTTGGTCTGAGGCCGTAGGTGATCACAGGATTACTGGCCGGTCATGTCCTTAACCCATAGGGGCGGGTTCGGGTCGTGACAGGTTTCTTGAATGGACTTTCATTTTTAATTTAACTTCCACTTTAATTTTTATTTAACTTCATTTTTTATTGAAGTTTCTTTTCTACTCAACTTCCTTATTTAATTAATTTTCAAATAGATCGTTAAGGTATAGTGGTTTCTGAGTTGAACTTTCGTGGTTAATTTTATGCAACTTTCATTTTTATTTTTATTCAACATCCATTTTTATTCAATTTACTTTTCTATGGAACTTCCTTTTTTATTTAATTTCCAAATAGATCGTTAAGGTATAGTGGTTTCTTGAATGAACTTCCATTTTTAATTTTCTGCAACTTCCATTTTTATTTTTATTCGACTTCCATTTTTATTCAAGTTATTTTTCTATTCAACTTCCTTTTTTATTTAATTTCCAAAAAGATCGTTAAGGTATAGTGGTTTCTTGAATGAATTTCCATTTTTAATTTTCTGCAACTTCCATTTTTATTTCTATTCAACTTCTTTTTTTATTCAAGTTTCTTTTCTATTCAACTACCTTTTTTTTTTAATTTCCAAATAGATCGTTAGCGTATAGTGGTTTCTTGAATGAACTTCCATTTTTTATTTTATGCAACTTCCATTTTTATTTTTATTCGACTTCCATTTTTATTCAATTTACTTTTTTATTAAACTTCTTTTTTTATTTAATTTCCGAATAGATCGTTAAGGTATAGTGGTTTCTTGAATGAACTTCCATTTTTAATTTTCTGCAACTTCCATTTTTGTTTTTATTCGACCTCCATATTTATTCAAGTCATTTTTCTATCCAACTTTTTTTTTATTTAATTTCCAAATAGATCGTTAAGGTATAGTGGTTTCTTGAATGAACTTTCATTTTTAATTTTCTGCAACTTCCATTTTTTTTTATTCGAGTTCCATTTTTATTCAATTTACTTTTCTATTCAACTTCCTTTTTTATTTAATTTCCAAATAGATCATTAAGGTATAGTAGTTTCTTGAATGAATTTTCATTTTTAATTTTCTGCAACTTCCATTTTTATTTTTAAGTAACTTCCATTTTTATTCAAATTACTTTTCTATTCAACTTCCTTTTCTAGTTAATTTCCAAATAGATCGTTAACGTATAGTGGTTTCTGGATTGAACTTCTAATTTTAATTTTATGCAACTTTCATTTTTATTTTTATTCAACTTCCATTTTTATTCAATTTACTTTTCTATTAAACTTCCATTTTTATTTTATTTCCAAATAGATCGTTAAGGTATTGTGGCTTCTTGAATGAACTTCCGTTTTAAATTTTATGCAACTTCCATTTTTATTTTTATTTGACTTCCATTTTTATTCAAGTCATTTTTCTATTCAACTTCTTTTTTTATTTAATTTCCAAATAGATCGTTAAGGTATAGTGGTTTCTTGAATGAATTTTCAATTTTAATTTTCTGCAACTTCCATTTTTATTTTTATTTAACTTCCTTTTTTGTTGAAGTTTCTTTTCTACTCAACTTCCTTATTTAATTAATTTTCAAATAGATCGTTAAGGTATAGTGGTTTCTGAATGGAACTTTCGTTGTTAATTTTATGCAACTTTCATTTTTATTTTTATTCAACATCCATTTTTATTCAATTTACTTTTCTATTGAACTTCCTTTTTTATTTAATTTCCAAATAGATCGTTAAGGTATAGTGGTTTCTTGAATGAACTTGCATTTTTAATTTTCTGCAACTTCCATTTTTATTTTTATTCGACTTCCATTTTTATTTAAGTTATTTTTCTATTCAACTTCCTTTTTTATTTAATTTCCAACTAGATCGTTAAGGTATAGTGGTTTCTTGAATGAATTTCCATTTTTAATTTTCTGCAACTTCCATTTTTGTTTATATTAAACTTCTTTTTTTATTCAAGTTTCTTTTCTATTCAACTTCCTTTTTTATTTAATTTCCAAATAGATCGTTAACGTATAGTGGTTTCTTGAATGAACTTCCATTTTTAATTTTATGCAACTTTTATTTTTATTTTTCTTCGACTTCCATTTTTATTCAATTTGCTTTTTTATTAAACTTCCTTTTTTATTTAATTTCCGAATAGATCGTTAAGGTATAGTGCTTTCATGAATGAACTTCCATTTTTAATTTTCTGCAACTTTCATTTTTGTTTTTGTTCGACCTCCATTTTTATTCAAGTCATTTTTCTATTCAAATTCTTTTTTTATTTAATTTCCAAATAGATCGTTAAGGTATAGTGGTTTCTTGAATGGACTTTCATTTTTAATTTTCTGCAAGTTTCATTTTTATTTTTATTTAACTTCTTTTTTTATTGAAGTTTCTTTTCTACTCAACTTCCTTGTTTAATTAATTTTCAAATAGATCGTTAAGGTAGAGTGGTTTATGTATTCAACTTTCGTGGTTAATTTTATGCAACTTTCATTTTTATTTTTATTCAACATCCATTTTTATTCAATTTACTTTTCTATTGAACTTCGTTTTTTATTTAATTTCCAAATAGATCGTTAAGGTATAGTGGTTTCTTGAATGAACTTCCATTTTTGATTTTCTGCAACTTCCATTTTTATTTTTTTTCGACTTCCATTTTTATTCCAGTTCTTTTTCCATTCAACTTCCTTTTTTATTTAATTTCCAAACAGATCGTTAAGGTATAGTGGTTTCTTGAATGAATTTTCTTTTTTAATTTTCTGCAACTTCCAATTTGATTTCTATTCAACTTCTTTTTTTATTCAAGTTTCTTTTCTATTCAACTACCTTTTTTATTTTATTTCCAAATAGATCGTTAGCGTATAGTGGTTTCTTGAATGAACTTCCATTTTTAAATTTATGCAACTTCGATTTTTCTTTTTATTCGACTTCCATTTTTATTCAATTTACTTTTTTTATTAAACTTCTTTTTTATTTAATTTCCGAATAGATCGTTAAGGGATAGTGGTTTCTTGAATGAACTTCCATTTTTAATTTTCTGCAACTTCCATTTTTGTTTTTATTCGACCACCATATTTATTTAAATCATTTTTCTATTCAACTTTTTTTTTATTTAATTTCCAAATAGACCGTTAAGGTATAGTGGTTTCTTGAATGGACTTTCATTTTTAATTTTCTGCAACTTCCATTTTTATTTTTATTTAACTTCCTTTTTATTGAAGTTTCTTTTCTACTCAACTTGCTTATTTAATTAATTTTCAAATAGATCGTTAAGGTATAGTGGTTTCTGAATTGAACTTTCTTGGTTAATTTCATGCAACTTTCATTTTTTTTTTATTCAACATCCATTTTTATTCAATTTACTTTTCTATTGAACTTCCTTTTTTATTTAATTTCCAAATAGATCGTTAAGGTATAGTGGTTTCTTGATTGAATTTCCATTTTTAATTTTCTGCAACTTCCATTTTTATTTTTAAGTAACTTCCATTTTTATTCAAGTTACTTTTCGATTCAACTTCCTTTTTTAGTTAATTTCAAATAGATCGTTAACGTGTAGTGGTTTCTGGATTGAACTTCTAATTTTAAATTTATGCAACTTTCCTTTTTATTTTTATTCAAGTTCTGATTTTATTCAATTTACTTTTCTATTAATCTTCCTTTTTTATTTAATTTTCAAATAGATCGTCAAGGTATTGTGGTTTCTTGAATGAACTTCCATTTTTAATTTTATGCAACTTCCATTTTTATTTTTATTCGACTTCCATTTTTATTCAAGTCATTTTTCTATTCAACTTATTTTTTTATTTAATTTCCAAATAGATCGTTAAGGTATAGTGGTTTCTTGAATGGACTTTCATTTTTAATTTTCTGCAAGTTCCATTTTTATTTTTATTTAACTTCCTTTTTTATTGAAGTTTCTTTTCTACTCAACTTCCTTATTTAATTAATTTTCAAATAGATCATTAAGGTAGAGTGGTTTATGAATTGAACTTTCGTCGTTAATTTTATGCAACTTTCATTTTTATTTTTATTCAAAATCCATTTTTATTCAATTTACTTTTCTGTTGAACTTCGTTTTTTATTTAATTTCCAAATAGATCGTTAAGGTATAGTGGTTACTTGAATGAACTTCCATTTTTAATTTTCTGCAACTTCCATTTTTATTTTTTTTCGACTTCCATTTTTATTCCAGTTATTTTTCCATTCAACTTTCTTTTTTATTTAATTTCCGAACAGATCGTTAAGGTATAGTTGTTACTTGAATGAATTTTCTTTTTTAATTTTCTGCAACTTCCAATTTTATTTCTATTCAACTTTTTTTTTTATTCAAGTTTCTTTTCTATTCAACTACCTTTTTTATTTAATTTCCAAATAGGTCGTTAGCGTATAGTGATTTCTTGAATGAACTTCCATTTTTAAATTTATGCAACTTCGATTTTTCTTTTTATTCGACTTCCATTTTTATTCAATTTGCTTTTTTTATTAAACTTCTTTTTTATTTAATTTCCGAATAGATCGTTAAGGTATAGTGGTTTCTTGAATGAACTTCCATTTTTAATTTTCTGCAACTTCCATTTTTGTTTTTATTTGACCTCCATATTTATTTAAGTCATTTTTCTATTCAACTTTTTTTTATTTAATTTCCAAATAGATCGTTAAGGTATAGTGGTTTTTTGAATGGACTTTCATTTTTAATTTTCTGCAACTTCCATTTTTATTTTTATTTAACTTCCTTTTTTATTGAAGTTTCTTTTCTACTCAACTTGCTTATTTAATTAATTTTCAAATAGATCGTTAAGGTATAGTGGTTTCTGAATTGAACTTTCGTGGTTAATTTCATGCAACTTTCATTTTTTTTTATTCAACATCCATTTTTATTCAAATTACTTTTTTATTGAACTTCCTTTTTTATTTAATTTCAGAAATAGATCGTTAAGGTATAGTGGTTTCTTGAATGAATTTCCATTTTTAATTGTCTGCAACTTCCATTTTTATTTTTAAGTAACTTCCATTTTTATTCAAATTACTTTTCGATTCAACTTCCTTTTTTATTTAATTTCCAAATAGATCGTAAACGTGTAGTGGTTTCTGGATTGAACTTCTAATTTTAATTTTATGCAACTTTCCTTTTTATTTTTATTCAAGTTCTAATTTTATTCAATTTACTTTTCTACTAATGTTCCTTTTTTATTTAATTTCCAAATAGATCGTCAAGGCATTGTGGTTTCTTGAATGAACTTCCATTTTTAATTTTATGCAACTTCCATTTTTATTTTTATTCGACTTCCATTTTTATTCAAGTCATTTTTCTATTCAACTTCTTTTTTTATTTAATTTCCAAATAGATCGTTAAGGTATAGTGGTTACTTGAATGAACTTCCATTTTTAATTTTCTGCAACTTCCATTTTTATTTTTTTCGACTTCCATTTTTATTCCAGTTATTTTTCCATTCAACTTTCTTTTTTATTTAATTTCCGAACAGATCGTTAAGGTATAGTTGTTACTTGAATGAATTTTCTTTTTTAATTTTCTGCAACTTCCAATTTTATTTCTATTCAACTTTTTTTTTTATTCAAGTTTCTTTTCTATTCAACTACCTTTTTTATTTAATTTCCAAATAGGTCGTTAGCGTATAGTGATTTCTTGAATGAACTTCCATTTTTAAATTTATGCAACTTCGATTTTTCTTTTTATTCGACTTCCATTTTTATTCAATTTGCTTTTTTTATTAAACTTCTTTTTTATTTAATTTCCGAATAGATCGTTAAGGTATAGTGGTTTCTTGAATGAACTTCCATTTTTAATTTTCTGCAACTTCCATTTTTGTTTTTATTCGACCTCCATATTTATTTAAGTCATTTTTCTATTCAACTTTTTTTTATTTAATTTCCAAATAGATCGTTAAGGTATAGTGGTTTTTTGAATGGACTTTCATTTTTAATTTTCTGCAACTTCCATTTTTATTTTTATTTAACTTCCTTTTTTATTGAAGTTTCTTTTCTACTCAACTTGCTTATTTAATTAATTTTCAAATAGATCGTTAAGGTATAGTGGTTTCTGAATTGAACTTTCGTGGTTAATTTCATGCAACTTTCATTTTTTTTATTCAACATCCATTTTTATTCAAATTACTTTTTTTATTGAACTTCCTTTTTTATTTAATTTCAGAAATAGATCGTTAAGGTATAGTGGTTTCTTGAATGAATTTCCATTTTTAATTGTCTGCAACTTCCATTTTTATTTTTAAGTAACTTCCATTTTTATTCAAATTACTTTTCGATTCAACTTCCTTTTTTATTTAATTTCCAAATAGATCGTAAACGTGTAGTGGTTTCTGGATTGAACTTCTAATTTTAATTTTATGCAACTTTCCTTTTTATTTTTATTCAAGTTCTAATTTTATTCAATTTACTTTTCTACTAATGTTCCTTTTTTATTTAATTTCCAAATAGATCGTCAAGGCATTGTGGTTTCTTGAATGAACTTCCATTTTTAATTTTATGCAACTTCCATTTTTATTTTTATTCGACTTCCATTTTTATTCAAGTCATTTTTCTATTCAACTTCTTTTTTTATTTAATTTCCAAATAAATCGTTAAGGTATAGTGGTTTCTTGAATGGACTTTCATTTTTAATTTTCTGCAACTTCCATTTTTATTTTTATTTAACTTCTTTTTTATTGAATTTTCTTTTCTACTCAACTTCCTTATTTAATTAATTGTCAAATAGATCGTTAAGGTATAGTGGTTTCTGAATTAAACTTTCGTTGTTAACTTTATGCAACTTTCATTTTTATTTTTATTCAATTTACTTTTCTATTAAACTTTCTTTTTTATTTAATTTCCAAATAGATCGTAAAGGTATAGTGGTTTCTTGAATGAACTTCCATTTTTAATTTTCTGCAACTTCCATTTTTATTTCTATTCAACTTCTTTTTTTATTCGAGTTTTTTTTCTATTCAACTACATTTTTTATTTAATTTCCAAATAGATCGTTAGCGTATAGTGGTTTCTTGAATGAACTTCCATCTTTAAATTTATGCAACTTCCATTTTTATTTTTATTCGACTTCCATTTTTATTCAATTTACTTTTTTACTAAACATCCTTTTTTATTTAATTTCCGAATAGAGCGTTAAGGTATAGTGGTTTCTTGAATGAACTTCCATTTTTAATTTTCTGCAACTTCCATTTTTGTTTTTATTCGACCTCCATATTTATTTAAGTCATTTTTCTATTCAACTTTTTTTTTATTTAATTTCCAAATAGATCGTTAAGGTATGGTGGTTTCTTTAATGGACTTTCATTTTTAATTTTCTGCAACTTCCTTTTTTTATTTTTATTTAACTTCCTTTTTTATTGAAGTTTCTTTTTTCTACTCAACTTGCTTATTTAATTAATTTTCAAATAGATCGTTAAGGTATAGTGGTTTCTGAATTGAACTTTCGTGGTTAATTTTATGCAACTTTCATTTTTTTTTATTCAACATCCATTTTTATTCAAATTACTTTTCTATTGAACTTCCTTTTTTATTTAATTTCCAAATAGATCGTTAAGGTATAGTGGTTTCTTGAATAAATTTCCATTTTTAATTTTCTGCAACTTCCTTTTTTATTTTTAAGTAACTTCCATTTTTATTCAAGTTACTTTTCTATTCAACTTCCTTTTTTAGTTTATTTCCAAATAGATCGTAAACATGTAGTGGTTTCTAGATTGAACTTCTAATTTTAATTTTATGCAACTTTCCTTTTTATTTTTATTCAACTTCTAAGTTTATTCAATTTACTTTTCTATTAATCTTCCTTTTTTATTTAATTTCCAAATAGATCGTCAAGGTATTGTGGTTTCTTGAATGAATTTCCATTTTTAATTTTATGCAACTTCCATTTTTATTTTTATTCGACTTCCATTTTTATTCAAGTCATTTTTCTATTCAACTTCTTTTTTTATTTAATTTCCAAATAAATCGTTAAGGTATAGTGGTTTCTTGAATGGACTTTCATTTTTAATTTTCTGCAACTTCCATTTTTATTTTTATTTAACTTCCTTTTTTATTGAATTTTCTTTTCTACTCAACTTCCTTATTTAATTAATTTTCAAATAGATCGTTAAGGTATAGTGGTTTCTGAATTAAACTTTCGTTGTTAACTTTATGCAACTTTCATTTTTATTTTTATTCAATTTACTTTTCTATTAAACTTCCTTTTTTATTTAATTTCCAAATAGATCGTTAAGGTATAGTGGTTTCTTGAATAAACTTCCATTTTTAATTTTCTGCAACTTCCATTTTTATTTCTATTCAACTTCTTTTTTTATTCAAGTTTTTTTTCTATTCAACTACATTTTTTATTTAATTTCCAAATAGATCGTTAGCGTATAGTGGTTTCTTGAATGAACTTCCATTTTTAAATTTATGCAAGTTCCATTTTTATTTTTATTCGACTTCCATTTTTATTCAATTTACTTTTTTACTAAACATCCTTTTTTATTTAATTTCCGAATAGATCGTTAAGGTATAGTGGTTTCTTGAATGAACTTCCATTTTTAATTTTCTGCAACTTCCATTTTTGTTTTTATTCGACCTCCATATTTATTTAAGTCATTTCTCTATTCAACTTTTTTTTTTATTTAATTTCCAAATAGATCGCTAAGGTATAGTGGTTTCTTTAATGGACTTTCATTTTTAATTTTCTGCAACTTCCATTTTTATTTTTATTTAACTTCTTTTTTTATTGAAGTTTCTTTTCTATAGTGGTTTCTGAATTGAACTTTCGTGGTTAATTTTATGCAACTTTCATTTTTTTTTATTCAACTTCCATTTTTATTGAATTTACTTTTCTATTGAAATTCCTTTTTTATTTAATTTCCAAATAGATCGTTAAGGTATAGTGGTTTCTTGAATGAATTTTCATTTTTAATTTTCTGCAACTTCCATTTTATTTTTAAGTAACTTCCATTTTTATTCAAGTTACTTTTCTATTCAACTTCCGTTTTTAGTTAATTTCCAAATAGATCGTTAACGTATAGTGGTTTCTGGATTGAACTTCTAATTTTAATTTTATGCAATTTCCTTTTTATTTTTATTCAACTTCTAATTTTATTCAATTTACTTTTCTATTAATCTTCCTTTTTTATTTAATTTCCACATAGATCGTCAAGGTATTGTGGTTTCTTGAATGAACTTCCATTTTTAATTTTATGCAACTTCCATTTTTATTTTTATTCGACTTCCATTTTTATTCAAGTCATTTTTCTATTCAACTTCTTTTTTTATTTAATTTCCAAATAAATCGTTAAGGTATAGTGGTTTCTTGAATGGACTTTCATTTTTAATTTTCTGCAACTTCCATTTTTATTTTTATTTAACTTCCTTTTTTATTGAATTTTCTTTTCTACTCAACTTCCTTATTTAATTAATTTTCAAATAGATCGTTAAGGTATAGTGGTTTCTAAATTAAACTTTCGTTGTTAACTTTATGCAACTTTCATTTTTATTTTTATTCAATTTACTTTTCTATTAAACTTCCTTTTTTATTTAATTTCCAAATAGATCGTTAAGGTATAGTGGTTTCTTGAATGAACTTCCATTTTTAATTTTCTGCAACTTCCATTTTTATTTCTGTTCAACTTCTTTTTTTATTCAAGTTTTTTTTCTATTCAACTACATTTTTTATTTAATTTCCAAATAGATCGTTAGCGTATAGTGGTTTCTTGAATGAACTTCCATCTTTAAATTTATGCAACTTCCATTTTTATTTTTATTCGACTTCCATTTTTATTCAATTTACTTTTTTACTAAACATCCTTTTTTATTTAATTTCCGAATAGATCGTTAAGGTATAGTGGTTTCTTGAATGAACTTCCATTTTTAATTTTCTGCAACTTCCATTTTTGTTTTTATTCGACCTCCATATTTATTTAAGTCATTTTTCTATTCAACTTTTTTTTTTATTTAATTTCCAAATAGATCGTTAAGGTATAGTGGTTTCTTTAATGGACTTTCATTTTTAATTTTCTGCAACTTCCATTTTTATTTTTATTTAACTTCCTTTTTTATGGAAGTTTCTTTTCTACTCAACTTGCTTATTTAATTAATTTTCAAATAGATCGTTAAGGTATAGTGGTTTCTGAATTGAACTTTCGTGGTTAATTTTATGCAACTTTCATTTTTTTTTATTCAACATCCATTTTTATTCAATTTACTTTTCTATTGAACTTCCTTTTTTATTTAATTTCCTAATAGATCGTTAAGGTATAGTGGTTTCTTGAATGAATTTTCATTTTTAATTTTCTGCAACTTCCATTTTTATTTTTAACTAACTTCCATTTTTATTCAAGTTATTTTTCTATTCAACTTCCTTTTTTAGTTAATTTCCAAATAGATCGTTAAGGTATAGTGGTTTCTGGATTGAACTTCTAATTTTAATTTTATGCAACTTTCCTTTTTATTTTTATTCAACTTCTAATTTTATTCAATTTACTTTTCTATTAATCTTCCTTTTTTATTTAATTTCCAAATAGATCGTCAAGGTATTGTGGTTTCTCGAATGAACTTCCATTTTTAATTCTATGCAACTTCCATTTTTATTTTTATTCGACTTCCATTTTTATTCAAGTCATTTTTCTATTCAAATTATTTTTTTATTTAATTTCCAAATAGATCGTTAAGGTATAGTGGTTTCTTGAATGGACTTTTATTATTAATTTTATGCAACTTCCATTTGTATTTTTATTTAACTTCCTTTTTTATTGAATTTTCTTTTCTACACAACTTCCTTATTTAATTAATTTTGAAATAGATCGTTAAGGTATAGTGGTTTCTGAATTAAACTTTCGTTGTTAACTTTATGCAACTTTCATTTTTATTTTTATTCAATTTACTTTTCTATTAAACTTTCTTTTTTATTTAATTTCCAAATAGATCGTTAAGGTGTAGTGGTTTCTTGAATGAACTTCCATTTTTAGTTTTCTGTAACTTTCATTTTTATTTTTATTCGACTTCCATTTTTATTCCTGTTATTTTTTCTATTCAACTTCCTTTTTTATTTAATTTCCAAATAGATCGTTAAGGTATAGTGGTTTCATGAAAGAATTTCCATTATTAATTTTCTTCAACTTCCATTTTTATTTTTAAGTAACTTCCATTTTTGATCAGGTTATTTTTCTATTCAACTTCCTTTTTTATTTAATTTCCAAATAGATCGTTAACGTATAGTGGTTTCATGAATGAACTTCCATTTTTAATTTTATGCAACTTCCATTTTTATTTTTATTCGAGTTCCATTTTTATTCAATTTACTTTTTTATTAAAATTCTTTTTTTATTTAATTTCCGAATAGATCGTTAAGGTATAGTTGTCTCTAGAATGAACTTCCATTTTTAATTTTCTGCAACTTCCATTTTTGTTTTTATTCGACCTCCATATTTATTCAAGTCATTTTTCTATTCAACTTCTTTTTTTATTTAATTTCCAAATAGATCGTTAAGGTATAGTGGTTTCTTGATTGAATTTCCATTTTTAATTTTCTGCAACTTCCATTTTTATTTTTAAGTAACTTCCATTTTTATTCAAGTTACTTTTCTATTCAACTTCCTTTTTTAGTTAATTTCCAAATAGATTGTTACCGTATAGTGGTTTCAGGATTGAACTTCTAATTTTAATTTTATGCAACTTTCATTTTTATTTTTATTCAACTTCCATTTTTATTCAACTTACTTTTCTATTAAACTTCCTTTTTTATTTAATTTCCAAATAGATCGTTATGGTATTGTGGTTTCTTTAATGAACTTTCATTTTTAATTTTATGCAACTTCCATTTTTATTTTTATTCGACTTCCATTTTTATTCAAGTCATTTTTCTATTCAACTTCTTTTTTTATTTAATTTCCAAATAGATCGTTAAGGTATAGTGGTTTCTTGAATGGACTTTCATTTTTAATTTTCTGCAACTTCCATTTTTATTTTTATTTAACTTCCTTTTTTATTGAAGTTTCTTTCCTACTCAACTTCCTTATTTAATTAATTTTCAAATAGATCGTTAAGGTATAGTGGTTTCTGAATTGAACTTTCGTTTTTATTTTTATTCAACATCCATTTTCATTCAATTTATTTTTCTATTGAACTTCGTTTTTTGTTTAATTTCCAAATAGATCGTTAAGGTATAGTGGTTTCTTGAAAGAACTTGCATTTTTAATTTTCTGCAACTTCTATTTTTATTTTTATTCGACTTCCATTTTTATTCAAGTTATTTTTCTATTCAACTTCCTTTTTTATTTAATTTCCAAACAGATCGTTAAGGTATAGTGGTTTCTTGAATGAATTTCCATTTTTAATTTTCTGCAACTTCCATTTTTATTTATATTCAACTTCTTTTTTTATTCAAGTTTCTTTTCTATTGAACTACCTTTTTTATTTTATTCCCAAATAGATCGTTAACGTATAGTGGTTTCTTGAATGAACTTCCATTTTTAATTTTATGCAACTTCCATTTTTATTTTTATTCGACTTCCATTTTTATTCAATTTACTTTTTTATTAAACTTCCTTTTTTGTATAATTTCCGAATAAATCGTTAAGGTGTAGTGGTTTCTTGAATGAACTTCCATTTTTAATTTTCTGCAACTTCCATTTTTGTTTTTATTCGACCTCCATATTTATTCAAGTCATTTTTCTATTCAACTTTCTTTTTATTTAATTTGCAAATAGATCATTATGGTATAGTGGTTTCTTGAATAAACTTTCATTTTTAATTTTCTGCAACTTCCAGTTTTTTTTTTATTCGACTTCCATTTTTATTCAATTTACTTTTCTATTCAACTTCCTTTTTTATTTAATTTTCAAATAGATCGTTAGGGTATTGTCACGCCCCCAAACCGCCCCTAGTAGTTTGGTGCCGTGATGGCCAGTAATCCGTAATTACCGAAGGCCGACTTACAAAATCACACACAATCAGAGTATAAAATATGGGGCTTACAAGTGCGGAAGCGATATATATACATATACAAAATCTAAATAGTCCGTAAGAGCCGTGCATAAGTCCAATGGAATGTCATACATCAAACATCTTTACAAGTCTTACAACTTAAATACAAGAATGAAATGAAATACAAAACACATCTTGACCAAAAGACTTCTCAAGCCGACATATGCCAAAACAAACAAAGAAACATAAGCCGAGAAGCATAATCTTCAAGACGATGCAAAACACAAATCCAAAACATGTCGGCTATGCGCCCAAAACACATCGGCAATCACGTCTAAGCCTCAATGCCTTCTTGTTCATCACCTACATATATATAGAGAGGGTGAGCTTGGATACTCAGTGAATGATATTAGAAATAAAGGTTTTGCATGATTGATATCCAAGATTTCTTTCAAAACAATACATAGCATACTTTACAATCAAGAGGGAAATCAAGTTCATTGCCGGCCTTCCAAGTTCTTTGGATGTTATTACATCTACTTAATACAAGAGGGTGATGACAATTCCAAGACAAGAGTGCAGTTGCATTATAGTCCCCTGCAACTAAGGACTTTCAAGACAAGAGTGCTGCGAAAGTTTAGAGTCCTCTAGCACTAAGGACTGTCAAGACAAGCTGTGCTGCGAAAGTTTAGAGTCCTCTAGCACTAAGGACTGTCAAGACAAGCTGTGCTGCGAAAGTTTAGAGTCCTCTAGCACTAAGGACTTTCAAGAAATGTCATCAAAACAAGATAGTGTTTAATATACAAATAGGGATAGTCATTCATGCTAAATCAAATACTTTTCAAGACAAGGCAAAACAAGATTTATCAAAACAAGTGTAACATAGCTTTATTAGAAATACCACTCACCTAGTTTCTTCACACGCCGGGGTCGAGACAAGCCCAAGTCCTACAAACACAGGGCAAAGCCTATTGGATGCACCTTCAACAAGTTTCGTATGTACTCAAATGTTTTCGGAAAACATGCTGGGCACCAACCAGGTCTAGGCCGAGGTTCCACACCTCCTTGCCGAGGTGTGTTCCCGAGGGCCACATGCAAGGAAAAGAGATCGGGAAACTCTGGGTTCCCCTCTGCTGATGAACATGAAGAACATGGGTGTGAAAACATGAAAAATACGAATGTTTGATCATAGTCTGTCATCACAAATCTGAGGTTTTCGTGCTATGAGTTTGAAAACATGGACCTGGGTACCCATACTTGGAAATCATGCAAGAACAAACACAAAACGTGAATCTAGGCATAAAGCTTTCGGATCAAAACAAGACTTTCTTGAAGAACACATGAATGTCATTTTCTCTTTCTAAAATCGAGCTTCAAAACGATGCATGGCTTACAAATCATTTTCAATCATGCAATGCAATAACATAAACATAAAGAACATTACGAGTAGATCAAGAATCTAACCTTAGAATGCGGATCTAACGGTTGGATATCTAGAAATCAAGCTTAAAGATCTACTTCCTCACTCTAAAACTCTTTCTTCCTCCTAGAGCTTCTCTCTCTACAAGACAAGGTTATGACACCAAATGATAGTTTTCTATACCCGGTTCTGGGGTTAACCTTCTGCTGAGACACGTGGCGGCGACTGATTGGGTTCTACCTGAAAAGGTGACTGACAGACCAGACAAAGCATGGTGGAAGGGTGTTCAACAAGCAAAGCGGTATGGGCTCTCTGACAGGCTATGACATCGGCTAACAACAAGGCATATCTAACAAGCTACACGGAGTGGCACTCCGGCAAGGGGTGACGTCGGCTAACAAAAGACTTCGGCAACTAAGGTGACAATGACCTCGGCTAGGAAGGACAACACCTGACTAAGCTGTGCCACATCTTGGCCTAGATGCGCCACACCTCGGTCTGGGTCATACCACTCCAGGACGAGATCACTTGGGTGCAAGGTAACATCTCGGCTAATGTGGTCAAGGCAAGAACTGAGGTCAACAAGGGGTTTCAAGATACTAATACTAGACTAAGGATGACCTCGGCATTGGAATAACATCGGCTAGTATAACTCAAGCAAGGCGTAACCTAGGTTTCGCATTAAGGGAGGAACAAGACAAGCACACTACACTTAGACAAATCACAAGGCTTCAAATCAAGACATGGATCGCATTAGCTCAGGCGAAACAAATCACAACATACACACGCAAGCTAAACAAGTCATAATCATACCGATGCTCATGAACATGATGAGGACATGCAGTGTGGGTTCTTACAGGTATAGTGGTTTCTGAATTGAACTTTCGTAGTTAATTTTATGTAACTTTCATTTTTATTTTTATTCGACTTCCATTTTTATTCAATTTACTTTTCTATAAAACTTCCTTTTTTATTTAATTTCCAAGTAGATCGTTAAGGTATAGTGGTTTCTTGAATGAACTTCCATTTTTAATTTTCTGTAACTTCCATTTTATTTTTATTCAACTTCCATTTTTATTCAAGTTATTTTTCTATTCAATTTCCTTTTTTATTTAATTTCCAAATAGATCGTTAAGGTATAGTGGTTTCTTGAATGAATTTCCATTTTTAATTTTTTGCAACTTCCATTTTTATTCAAGTTACTTTTCTATTCAACTTCCTTTTTTATTTAATTTCCAAATAGATCGTTAACGTATAGTGGTTTCTTGAATAAACTTCCATTTTTAATTTTATGCAACTTCCATTTTTATTTTTATTCGACTTCCATTTTTATTCAATTTACTTTTCTATTAAATTTCCTTTTTTATTTAATTTCCGAATAGATCGTTAAGGTATTGTGGTTTCTTGAATAAACTTCCATTTTTAATTTTATGCAACTTCCATTTTTATTTTTATTCGACTTCCATTTTTATTCAAGTCATTTTTCTATTCAACTTCTTTTTTTATTTAATTTTCAAATAGATCGTTAAGGCATAGTGGTTTCTTGAATGAACTTCCATTTTTAATTTTCTGCAACACCGATTTTTATTTTTATTTAACTTCCTTTTTTATTGAAGTTTCTTTTCTACTCAACTTCCTTATTTAATTAATTTTCAAATAGATCGTTAAGGTATAGTGGTTTCTGAATTGAACTTTCGTTGTTAATTTTTTGCAACTTTCATTTTTATTTTTATTAAACTTCCATTTTTATGAAATTTATTTTTCTATTAAACTTCCTTCTTTATTTAATTTCCAAATAGATCGTTAAAGTATAGTGGTTTCTTGAATGAACTTCCATTTTTAATTTTCTGCGACTTCCATTTTTATTTTTATTCGACTTCCATTTTTATTCAATTTACTTTTCTATTCAATTTCCTTTTTTATTTAATTTCCAAATAGATCGTTAAGGTATAGTGGTTTCTTGAATGAATTTCCATTTTCATTTTTCTGCAACTTCCTTTTTTATTTTTAAGTAACTTCCATTTTTATTCAAGTTACTTTTCTATTCACCTTCCTTTTTTAGTTAATTTCCAAATATATCGTTAACGTATAGTGGTTTCTAGATTGAACTTCTAATTTTAATTTTATGCAACTTTCGTTTTTATTTTTATTCAACTTCCATTTTTATTCAATTTACTTTTCTATTAAACTTCCTTTTTTATTTAATTTCCAAATAGATCGTTAAGGCATAGTGGTTTCTTGAATGAACTTCCATTTTTAATTTTATGCAACTTCCATTTTCATTCAAGTCATTTTTCTATTCAACTTCTTTTTTTATTTAATTTTCAAATAGATCGTTAAGGTATAGTGGTTTCATGAATGGACTTTCATTTTTAATTTTCTGCAACTTCCATTTTTATTTTTATGTAACTTCCTTTTTTATTGAAGTTTCTTTTCTACTCAACTTCCTTATTTAATTAATTTTCAAATAGATCGTTAAGGTGTTGTGGTTTCTGAATTGAACTTCCATTGTTAATTTTATGCAACTTTCATTTTTATTTTTATTCAACTTCCATTTTTATTCAATTTACTTTTCTATTAAACTTCCCTTTTTATTTAATTTCCAAATAGATCGTTAAGGTATAGTGGTTTCTTGAATAAACTTCCATTTTTATTTTTCTGCAACTTCCATTTTTATTCAAGTCATTTTTCTATTCAACTCCTTTTTTTTTGTTTAATTTCCAAATAGATCGTTAAGGTATTGTGATTTCTTGAATGGACTTTCAATTTTAATTTTCTGCAACTTCCATTTTTACTTTTATTTAACTTCCTTTTTTGTTGAAGTTTCTTTTCTACTCAACTTCTCTATTTAATTAATTTTTAAACAGATCGTTAAAGTATAGTGGTTTCTGAATTGAACTTTCATTGTTAATTTTATGCAATTTTCATTTTTATTTTGATTCAACTTCCGTTTTTATTCAATTTACTTTTCTATTAAACTTCCTTTTTTATTTAATTTCCAAATAGATAGTTAAGGTACAGTGGTTTCTTGAATGAACTTCCATTTTTAATTTTCTGCAACTTCCATTTTTATTTTTATTTGATTTCCATTTTTTTTCAATTTACTTTTCTATTCAACTTCCTTTTTTTTTTTAATTTCCAAATAGATCGTTAAGGTATAGTGGTTTCTTGAATGAATTTTCATTTTTAATTTTCTTCAACTTCCATTTTTATTTTTTAGTAACTTCCATTTTTATTCAAGTTACTTTTCTATTCAACATCCTTTTTTGTATAATTTCCAAATAGATCGTTAACGTATAGTGGTTTCTGGATTGAACTTCTATTTTTAATTTTATGCAAGTTTCATTTTTATTTTTATTCAACTGCCATTTTTATTCAATTTTCTTTTCGATTAAACTTCCTTTTTTATTTAATTTTCAAATAGATCGTTAAAGTATAGTGGTTTCTTGAATGAACTTCCATTTTTAATTTTATGCAACTACCATTTTTATTTTTATTCGACTTCCACTTTTATTTTTAACTAACTTCCATTTTTATTCAAGTTACTTTTCTATTTAACTTCTTTTTTATTTAATTTCCAAACAGATCGTTAAGGTATAGTGGTTTCTTGAATGAACTTCCATTTTTAATTTTCTGCAACTTCCACTTTTATTTTTCTTCGACTTCCATTTTTATTCATGTTACTTTTCTATTCAACTCCTTTTTTATTTAAATTCCAAATAGATCGTTAAGGTATAGTGTTTTCTTGAATGAATTTCCATTTTTAATTTTCTGCAACTTCCTTTTTTATTTTTAAGTAACTTCCATTTTTATTCAAGTCACTTTTCTATTCAACTTCCTTTTTTATTTAATTTCAAAATAGATCGTTAACGTATAGTGGTTTTTGGATTGAACTTCTAATTTTAATTTTATGCAACTTTCATTTTTATTTTTATTCAACTTCCATTTTTATTCAATTTATTTTTCTATTAAACTCCATTTTTTATTTAATTTCCAAATAGATCGTTAAGGCATAGTGGTTTCTTGAATGAACTTCCATTTTTAATTTTATGCAACTTCCATTTCTATTCAAGTCATTTTTCTATTCAACTTCTTTTTTTATTTAATTTTCAAATAGACCGTTAAGGTATAGTGGTTTCTTGAGTGGGCTTTCATTTTTAATTTTCTGCAACTTCCTTTTTTATTGAAGTTTCTTTTCTACTCAACTTCCTTATTTAATTAATTTTCAAATAGATCGTTAAGGTATAGAGGTTTCTGAATTGAACTTTCGTTGTTAATTTTAGGCAACTTTCATTTTTATTTTTATTCAACATCCATTTTTATTCAATTTACTTTTCTATTGAACTTCGTTTTTTATTTAATTTCCAAATAGATCGTTAAGGTATAGTGGTTTCTTGAATGAACTTGCATTTTTAATTTTCTGCAACTTCCATTTTTATTTTTATTCGACTTCCATTTTTATTCAAGTTATTTTTCTATTCAACTTCCTTTTTTATTTAATTTCCAAATAGATCGTTAAGGTATAGTGGTTTCTTGAATGAATTTCGATTTTTAATTTTCTGGAACTTCCATTTTTATTTCTATTCAACTTCTTTTTTTATTCATGTTTCTTTTCTATTCAACTACCTTTTTTATTTTATTTCCAAATAGATCGTTAGCGTATAGTGGTTTCTTGAATGTACTTCCATTTTTAATTTTATGCAACTTCCATTTTTATTTTTATTCGACTTCCATTTTTATTCAATTTACTTTTTTAATAAACTTCCTTTTTTATTTAATTTCCGAATAGATCGTTAAGGTATAGTGGTTTCTTCAATGAACTTCCATTTTTAATTTTCTGAAACTTCCATTTTTGTTTTTATTCGACCTCCATATTTATTCAAGTCATTTTTCTATTCAACTTTTTTTTTTTTATTTAATTTCCAAATAGATCGTTAGGGTATAGTGGTTTCTTGAATGAATTTTCATTTTTAATTTTCTGCAACTTCCATTTTTATTTTTAAGTAACTTCCATTTTTAATCAAGTTACTTTTCTATTCAACTTCCTTTTTTATTTAATTTCCAAATAGATCGTTCAGGTATAGTGGTTTCTTGAATGAACTTCCATTTTTAATTTTCTGCAATTTCCATTTTTGTTTTTATTCGACCTCCATTTTTATTCAAGTCATTTTTCTATTCAACTTCTTTTGTTATTTAATTTACAAGTAGATCGTTAAGGTATAGTGGTTTCTTGAATGAACTTTCCTTTTTAATTTTCTGCAACTTCCATTTTTTTTTACTCGACTTCCATTTTGATTCAATTTACTTTTCTATTCAACTTCCTTTTTTATTAAATTTCCAAATAGATCGTTAACGTAGAGTGGTTTCTGGATTGAACTTCTAATTTTAATTTTATGCAACTTTCATTTTTATTTTTATTCAACTTCAATTTTTATTGAATTTACTTTTCCATTAAACTTATTTTTTTATTTAATTTCCAAATAGATCGTTAAGGTATTGTGGTTTCTTGAATGAATTTCCATTTTTAATTTTATGCAACTTCCATTTTTATTTTTATTCGACTTCCATTTTTACTCAAGTCATTTTTCAATTCAACTTTTTTTTTATTTAATCTCCAAATAGAACGTTATGGTATAGTGGTTTCTTGAATGGACTTTCATTTTTAATTTTCTGCAACTTCCATTTTTATTTTTATTCGACTTTCATTTTTATTCAAGTTACTTTTCTATTCAACTTCCTTTTTTTATTTAATTTCCAAATAGATCGTTAAGGTATAGTGGTTTCTTGAATGAATTTCCATTTTTAATTTTCTAAAACTTCCATTTTTATTTTTCAGTACCATTTTTATTCAAGTTACTTTTCTATTCAACTTCCTTTTTTTATTTAATTTCCAAATAGATCGTTAACGTATAGTGGTTTCTGGATTGAACTTCTATTTTTAATTTTATGCAACTTTCATTTTTATTTTTATTCAACTTCCTTTTTTATTTAATTTCCAAATAGATCGTTCAGGTATAGTGGTTTCTTAAATGAACTTCCATTTTTAATATTCTGCAACTTCGATTTTTATTCAAGTTATTTTTTCTATTCAACTTCCTTTTTTATTTACTTTCCAAATAGATCGTTAAGGTATAGTGGTTTCTTGAATGAATTTTCATTTTTAATTTTCTGCAACTTCCATTTTTATTTTTAAGTAACTTCCATTTTTATTCAAGTTACTTTTCGATTCAACTTCTTTTTTTATTTAATTTCCAAATAGATCGTTAAGGTATATTGGTTTCTTGAATGAATTTCCATTTTTAATTTTCAGCAACTTCCATTTTGATTCAAGTTACTTTTCTATTCAACTTCCTTTTTTATTTAATTTCCAAATAGATCGTTAACGTGTAGTGGTTTCTGGATTGAACTTCTAATTTTAATTTTATGCAACTTCCATTTTTATTTTTATTCGACTTCCATTTTTACTCAAGTCATTTTTTCTATTCAACTTTTTTTTTTATTTAATTTCCTAATAGAACGTTAAGGTATAGTGGTTTCTTGAGTGGACTTTCATTTTTAATTTTTTGCAACTTCCATTTTTATTTTTATTGAACTTCCTTTTTTATTGAAGTTTCTTTTCTACTCAACTTCTTTATTTAATTAATTTTCAAATACATCGTTAAGGTATAGTTTTTCTGAATTGAACTTTCACTGTTAAATTTATGCAACTTTTATTTTTATTTTTATTCAACTTCCATTTTTATTCAATTTACTTTTCTATTAAACTTCCTTTTTTATTTAATTTCCAAATAGATAGTTAAGGTATAGTGGTTTCTTGAATGAACTTCCATTTTTAATTTTCTGCAACTTCCATTTTTATTTTTATTCGACTTTCATTTTTATTCAATTTACTTTTCTATTCAACTTCCTTTTTTTTTTTTTTAAATTCCCAAATAGATCGTTAAGGTATAGTGGTTTCTTGAATGAATTTTCATTTTTAATTTTCTTCAACTTCCATTTTTATTCAAGTTACTTTTCTATTCAACATCCTTTTTTTGTTTAATTTCCAAATAGATCGTTAACGTATAGTGGTTTCTGGATTGAACTTTTATTTTTAATTTTATGCAAGTTTCATTTTTATTTTTATTCAACTTCCATTTTTATTCAATTTTGTTTTCGATTATACTTCCTTTTTTATTTAATTTCCAAATAGATCGTTAAAGTGTAGTGGTTTCTTGAATGAACACCCATTTTTAATTTTATGCAACTACCATTTTTATTTTTATTCGACTTCCATTTTTATTTTTAAGTAACTTCCATTTTTATTCAAGTTACTTTTCTATTCAACTTCTTTTTTATTTAATTTCCAAATAGATCGTTAAGGTATAGTGGTTTCTTGAATGAACTTCCATTTTTAGTTTTCTGCAACTTCCATTTTTATTTTTATTCGACTTCCATTTTTATTCAAGTTATTTTTCTATTCAACTTCCTTTTTTATTTAATTTCCAGATAGATCGTTAAGGTATAGTGGTTCCCTGAATGAATTTCCATTTTTAATTTTCTGCAACTTCCATTGTTATTCAACTTACTTTTCTATTCAACTTCCTTTTTTACTTAATTTCCAAATAGATCGTTAACGTATAGTGGTTTCTTTAATGAACTTCCATTTTTAATTTTATGCCACTTCCATTTTTATTTTTATTCGACTTCCATTTTTATTCAATTTACTTTTTTATTAAACTTCCTTTTTTATTTAATTTCCAAATAGATCGTTAACGTATCGTGGTTTCTGGATTGAACTTCTATTTTTTATTTTATGCAACTTTTATTTTTATTTTTATTCAACTTCCATTTTTATTCAATTTACTTTTTTATTAAACTTCCTTTTTTATTTAATTTCCGAATAGATCGTTAAGCTAATGTGGTGTCTTGAATGAACTTCCATTTTTAATTTTCAGCAACTTCCATATTTTTTTTATTCGACTTCTATTTTAATTCAAGTAATTTTTCTATTCAACTTCTTTTTTTATTTAATTTCCAAATAGATCGTTAAGGTATAGTGGTTTCTTTAACTAACTTTCATTTTTAATTTTCTGCTACTTCCATTTTTATTTTTATTTAACTTTGTTTTTTATTGAAGTTTCTTTTCTACTCAACTTCTTTTTTAATTAATTTCCAAATAGATCGTTATGATATAGTGGTTTCTGGATTGACCTTTCATTGTTAATTTTATGCAACTTTCATTTTTGTTTTTATTTAACTTCCATTTTTATTCAATCTACTTTTTCTATTAAACTTCCTTTTTTATTTAATTTCCAAATAGATCGTTAGGGTATAGTGGTTTCTTAAATGAACTTCCATTTTTAATTTTCTGCAACTTCCATTTTTTTTTTTATTCGACTTCCTTTTTTATTCAATTTACTTTTCTATTCAACTTCCTTTTTTATTTAATTTCCAAATAGATAGTTAAGGTATAGTGGTTTCTTGAAAGAATTTCCATTTTTAATTTTCTGCAACTTCCATTTTTATTTATAAAGAACTTCCATTTTTATTCAAGTTACTTTTCTATTCAACTTTCTTTTTTAGTTAATTTCCAAATATATCGTTAACGTATAGTGGTTTCAGGATTGAACTTCTAATTTCAATTTTATGCAACTTTCATTTTTATTTTTATTCAACATCCGTTTTTATTCAATTTACTTTTCCATTAAACTTCCTTTTTATTTAATTTCCAAATAGATCGTTAAGATATTGTGGTTTCTTGAATGAACTTCCATTTTTAATTTTCTGCAACTTCCATTTTTATTTTTTTTCGACTTCCATTTTTATTCAAGTTATATTTCTATTCAACTTCCTTTTTTATTTAATTTCCAAATAGATCGTTAAGGTATTGTGGTTTCTTGAATGAACTTCTATTTTTAATTTTCTGCAACTCCCATTTTTATTTTTATTTAACTTCCTTTTTGAATGAAGTTTCTTTCTACTCAACTTCGTTTTTTATTTAATTTCCAAATAGATTGTTAAGGTATAGTGGTTTCTAGATTGAACTTCCATTTTTAATTTTCTGCAACTTCCATTTTTATTTTTATTCAACATCCATTTTTATTCAATTTACTTTTCTATTAAACTTTCTTTTTTATTTAATTTCCAAATAGATCGTTATGGCATAGTGGTTTCTTGAATGAACTTCCATTTTTAATTTTCTGTAACTTCCATTTTTATTTTTTTTCGACTTCCATTTTTATTCAAATTATTTTTCTATTCAACTTCCTTTTTTATTTAATTTCCAAATAGATCGTTTAGGTATAGTGGTTTCTTGAATGAACTTCCAATTTTAATTTTCTGCAACTTCCATTTTTATTTCTATTCAATTTCTTTTTTTATTCAAGTTTATTTTCTATTCAACTTCCTTTTTTATTTAATTTCCAAATAGATCGTTAAGTTATACTGATTTCTGGATTGAACTTCCATTTTTAATTTTATGCAATTTCCCTTTTATTTTTATTCAACTTCCTTTTTCATTCAATTTACTTTTCTATTCAACTTCCTTTTTTATTTAATTTCCAAATAGATCGTTAAGGTATAGTGGTTTTTTAATGAACTTCCATTTTTAATTTTATGGAACTTGCAATCTTATTTTTATTCAGCTTCCATTTTTATTCAAGTTATTTTTCTATTCAACTCCATTTTTTATTTAATTTCCAAATAGATCGTTAAGGTATAGTGGTTTCTTTAATGAACTTCCATTTTTAATTTTCTGCAGCTTCCATTTTTATTTTTATTTAACTTCCTTTTTTATTCAAGTTTCTTTTCTACTCAACTTCCTTTTATATGTAATTTCCAAATAGATCGTTAAGGTATAGTGGTTTCTGGATTGAACAGCCATTTTTAATTTTCTGCAACTTCCTTTTTATTTTTATTCAACTTCCATTTTTATTCAATTTACTTTTCTATTAAACTTTCTTTTTTATTTAATTTCCAAATACATCGTTAAGGTATAGTGGTTTCTTGAATGAACTTCCATTTTTAATTTTCTGCAACTTCCATTTTTATTTTTATTCGTCTTCCCTTTTTATTCAAGTTATTTTTCTATTCAACTTCATTTTTTATTCAAGTTCCTAATAGATCGTTAAGGTGTAGTGGTTTCTTGAATGAATTTCCATTTTTAATTTTCTGCAATTTCCATTTTTATTTTTTTGTAACTTCCTTTTTCATTCAAGTTTCGTTTCTACTAAACTCCCTTTCTTATTTAATTCCCAAATATATCGTTAAGGTATAGTGGTTTTTTTAATGAACTTCCATTTTTAATTTTATGCAACTTCCATTTATATTTTTATTCGACTTCCATTTTTATTCAAGTTATTTTTCTATTCAACTTCCTTTTTTATTTAAGTTCCTCATAGATCGTTAAGGTATAGTGGTTTCTCGAATGAATTTCCATTTTTAATTTTCTGCAACTTCCATTTTTATTTATGAATAATTTCCATTTTTATTCAAGTTACTTTTCTACACAACTTCCTTTTTTAGTTAATTTCCAAATATATTGTTAACGTATAGTGGTTTCTGGATTGAACTTCTAATTTTAATTTTATGCAACTTTCATTTTTATTTTTATTCAACTTCCGTTTTTATTCAATTTACTTTTCCATTAAACTTCCTTTTTATTTAATTTCCAAATAGATCGTTAAGATATTGTGGTTTCTTGAATGAACTTCCATTTTTAATTTTCTGCAACTTCCATTTTTATTCAAGTTATTTTTCTATTCAACTTCCTTTTTTATTTAATTTTCAAATAGATCGTTAAGGTATTGTGGTTTCTTGAATGAACTTCCATTTTTAATTTTCTGCAACTTCCATTTTTATTTTTATTTAACTTCCTTTTTGAATGAAGTTTCTTTTCTTCCCAACTTCCTTTTTTTTTTTTTTAATTTCCAAATAGATCGTTAAGGTATAGGGGTTTCTGGATTGAAGATCCATTTTTAATTTTATGCAACTTTCATTTTAATATTATTCAACTTCCATTTTTATTCAATTTACTTTTCTATTCAACTTTCGTTTTTATTTAATTTCCAAATAGATCGTTATGGTATAGTGGTTTCTTGAATGAACTTCCATTTTTAATTTTCTGTAACTTCCATTTTTATTTTTTTTCGACTTCCATTTTTATTCAAGTTATTTTTCTATTCAACTTCCTTTTTTATTTAATTTCCAAATAGATCGTTAAGGTATAGTGGTTTCTTGAATGAACTTCCAATTTTAATTTTCTGCAACTTCCATTTTTATTTCTATTCAACTTCTTTTTTTATTCAAGTTTATTTTCTATTCAACTTCCTTTTTTATTTAATTTCCAAATAGATCGTTAAGTTATACAGATTTCTGGATTGAACTTCCATTTTTAATTTTATGCAACTTTCCTTTTTATTTTTATTCAACTTCCTTTTTTATTCAATTTACTTTTCTATTCAACTTCCTTTTTTATTTAATTTCCAAATAGATCGTTAAGGTATAGTGGTTTCTTTAAAGAACTTCCATTTTTAATTTTATGGAACTTGCATTTTTATTTTTATTCAGCTTCCATTTTTATTGAAGTTATTTTTCTATTCAACTCCCTTTTTTATTTAATTTCCAAATAGGTCGTTAAGGTATAGTGGTTTCTTTAATGAACTTCCATTTTTTATTTTTTGCAGCTTCCATTTTTATTTTTATTTAACTTCCTTTTTTATTCAAGTTTCTTTTCTACTCAACTTCCTTTTTTATGTAATTTCCAAATAGATCGTTAAGGTATAGTGGTTTCTGGATTGAACTTCCATTTTTAATTTTCTGCAACTTCCTTTTTATTTTTATTCAACTTCCATTTTTATTCAATTTACTTTTCTATTAAACTTTCTTTTTTATTTAATTTTCAAATACATCGTTAAGGTATAGTGGTTTCTTGAATGAACTTCCATTTTTAATTTTCTGCCACTTCCATTTTTGTTTTTATTCGACTTCCATTTTTATTCATGTTATTTTTCTATTCAACTTCCTTTTTTATTTAAGTTCCTAATAGATCGTTAAGGTATAGTGGTTTCTTGAATGTATTTCCATTTTTAATTTTCTGCAACTTCCATTTTTATTTTTTTGTAACTTTCTTTTTCATTCAAGTTTCGTTTCTACTAAACTTCCTTTTTTATTTAATTCCCAAATATATCGTTAAGGTATAGTGGTTTTTTTAATGAACTTCCATTTTTAATTTTATGCAACTTCCATTTGTATTTTTATTCAACTTCCATTTTTATTCAAGTTATTTTTCTATTCAACTTCCTTTTTTATTTAAGTTCCTAATAGATCGTTAAGGTATAGTGGTTTCTTGAATGAACTTCCATTTTTAATTTTCTGCAACTTCCATTTTTGTTTTTATTCGACTTCTATAGTGATCCCGGTATTCCCTGTTGTTGTTTAACTGTAATCCGGACTCGGTTCCGTAGATTCGTTGTTGTCTTATCCTCATTTCTATCCCTTACTCTTTGTGTTAGAGTTTTGGGTTGTGTTGGGCAAGTTGGGAATAAGTTGGCCGTGTTTTAAAACTTAGAATTTTTGCCCAGGTTTTGGTCTCTCCGCTTGAGCGGTGATTTGACGCTCAAGCGGGCTTTTGTTGTTGCCTTTCCGCTCGAGCAGCAGTTTGGACGCTCGAGCGTGAATTTCCTTCTCTCAGCATTTTGGAAGTCTGCAGAAAATTCTAGGAGAGTGAATCCGGCGCTTGAGCGGATCTTTGGACGCTCGAGCGTGAACCTGTGTCTGACGCTCGAGCAGGGTGTTGTACGCTCGAGCGGACCTGTTTTTATATCAGTCCGTGAAATCACTTTTTTGATCACTTTTTAATCTCCTTTCTCTCTCTTACTTTTTCAAAACCTCCATTGGAGAGCACCTCACTCTAAAACCTATCTTCTCTCTTAGGATTGATCTAGTTAAAGTGTTTTCCTACCCTTTGGCCTTTGTAAAAGTTGTGTTGATCGTCGAGGGCTTCGTTTTGATCCGAGAAATTTGGGATTTGGAGCACTTCCGAGTTTTGCTCTTCTTCTCCTTGAGTTCTACATTTGAGGTAGGGATTTCCTTGTTCTTTTTCAATACTTCGTCTATAGATAGACATGTGGTAATTTTGTATTGCATGAAAATCATATCCATGTTGGATTTGTTTGAAATCATGAGAAGGAACCTAGGGTTGGATGTTTGAAAAATGGTTATGTTATCATTGATGGTTGTTTTGGGCTAATTGGAGTGTAAATTAGCAT
The DNA here is from genome assembly GCF_055761805.1 of Camellia sinensis. Classification (NCBI taxonomy): domain Eukaryota; kingdom Viridiplantae; phylum Streptophyta; class Magnoliopsida; order Ericales; family Theaceae; genus Camellia; species Camellia sinensis. Next base: position 4,863,896 of record NC_138962.1, on the reverse strand, counting down.
GTTGTAGTTGATAGAGGAAGAAGCCCTAAATCATATTTTGATTGATAAATTAAAATGGAGGATAGTGAACCTATATTGTAAATCTCTAGTGTGGATGTGGGTTGGGTGAAGGTGTTAATGCCTAAGGGGTTAACTTTGGCTTCGGAATGGTTTGAAATGAATATAGTGGACTAATGTGAGTTATGACTTTATTATCAATGGAAGTGGTTTTGTGAAAATGAATTTGATTTTGTGACAACAAAATGGACGGAGTTGGTTTTGTGAAAACAAAAGGGAAATGGAACTTGTTTTTGTGAAATGGGAAATGTGTTTTGAAATACGTATGAAAATTGGATTGTTGTTTCATGAGTGTTGAACACACACATGTGTGGGATTGTATCTTAAACTACCCTGTAAATGTTGTTGTCGGGTTTGTGGTCTCATAGTAATTGAGTCTTTAATAGATGTACTAAATATTTGCATCTAGAGGTTTTGTCCTTGGTCATCGGTGGAGGGTGACACGGTTGAGTTGAATGGTCGTGTATGCATCATACCATTATTGATTGAACATCGTATGTGATGAATTGTTAGGATACATTATATATGTATGCTTGCTCGGGAGGAGGTAGTTATGTGTTCATATACTTCAACACATTGCTTGTATCTTGATGGTTTGTGTATATGTGTTATACATGTTGAATATGCCCTGTTGTGTTGGATTGGTGGTGTTACACCTTGCGCTAAGAATCAGAGGTACCGTGACCTTCCAGCTAGCGCCTGGAGAACTGACTGCGCTGAGAATATAAGGCACCATACCCTTCCAACTAGCGCTTGGTAAACTGGCATGTTGTTGTGAGAGGTGTATCCTTGGCTTACTATGCACATAGCTAGTAGAGCAAAGTTTTGTTGTTGATATTTCAGTGTGTTTGGGAATATCATGGATTGTGTCAGTTACAGTTTTGGAGGGCCGAGTTGCCTCATTGTTTTATCTTATGCATGTTGGTGAGTTGTTATCTCCCTTTTTATAACGGTACATGTATAGAGTTGATTGTGTTGGGAAGAAGCCAAAACGTCATTTTTTGGTCTTTTGGAAAGTGTGAAGGAGAACGGATATTTTTAAAGAAATATATATTTGGAAAAGACATATCTGTGTATGTTTGGAAAATGGAAGAGAGTAGTGGGCTTAGTGAAATTATTTCCTAAGGTATTGTTAATGTTATGAAAGATTAGGAATATAGCGATCCCGGGTTTACCCTTGTTGTACAGTGATCCAGACATGTGTCCGTGAATGTTCGTAGTTGATTAATGTCTTATATTTGAGTTATAGGATGCGTTGGGCAAGGTTGTTACAGGTTGGTTAGGCCTTGGTTTCAATTCCTTGTTGTTCAGTTTTTAGGCGTTCCGCTCGAGCGGGTATTGCACACCTCCAGTATTTCGGGTTCCTGCAAAACTTCTGCAGATGTGATTTCTGCGCTCGAGCGGGTTTGTTTACGCTCGAGCGGTGGCGCTCGAGCGGGCTGTTTGGCGCTCGAGCGGGTAGTACTTTCTGGGTGTAAGTTCTGGGAGGTGGAAATCTGCGCTCGAGCGGACTGGTTTTCGCGCTCGAGCGGAAGTGCTTTATTCTTGTGTCTTGGCGCTCGAGCGGGCCTTATTGCGCTCGAGCGTGTCCAGAGTTTTGTTCTTGGCGCTCGAGCGTCGTGTTCTCCGCTCGAGCGGGCCATACGTAGATGAGTTATCCGCTGGGTGATTTCAAATCACTTTTTGCTTTTCTTTCTCTCTCTTACTTTTTCTAAAAGCCATTTTGAGAGCTCCTCTCTCTAAAATCTTGCCTTCTCTCTAGATTTTGATCTAGCTAGAGTGAGTTCCTTACCTTTAGCCTTTACAAAAAGGTTGTTGATCGTCGAGGGCTACATTCTAATCTGAAAATTTCGAGATTTGGAGCACGTTGGGTTTTATCATCTTCTCCCTTGGGGCTCCGGATTTGAGGTAGGGATATCCTACTCCTCTCTATGGATCTTGTCTTTAAATTTTGGTATTTTGAGATGTTGGGGTTGGTTTGGTAATTGTGTGGAAGTTTGGGGCTTTTGTGTAATTTTACAAAGGTTGGGGTTTTACTTATAATAAACCTAGATGCATGTTTCGCATAGAGAAATGGAATAAATGTTAAATCATTGATGAAAATGGGGCCCTAAGGGTTGTAATGTTAATTATGGAAAGTGACCTAATTGCATTGTTTGATTAATTGGGATAATTAATTGTGAGAAATGAGGAAAAGAAATGGAATTGTCGAGATCGGGAATGTATGGGGTTAAAGGGTGTAGTTGAATTAATTATCACTCACTGAAATGAAATGTTGATTAAATATCCATTTGTGCATTTATTTTCTGTTTAGAAATAACTACTTTGGGCTATCGGTGGAGGATAGTCGTGATTGTTGTAGACAATGCATGATGATTAGGCAAACGAAAACTAATCAATGGGATGTGTCATGAAATTTGACGGTTGATAGAATACATTAACTGTACGTTTTGAATGATGGTATATAGAACCAATGTGTTTGTATACGTTATGTGTAAAGGAGGAGATGGGGGATGTACTCCACGATTTAGGGGAAGATGGGGGATGTACCTCTAAACCGGATAGACTTGGGAGGAGATGGGGGATGAACTCCGTAGATACAGCTCATATGCTTGTCTAGAGAAGTGAAGATAGAGCTAATATGCTTATCTTTGAGAAGTGTAGATATAGCTAATATGCTTGTCTAGAAAAGTGAAGATAGGGCCAATATGCTTATCTTTGTGAAATGTGGATGTAGCTTATACGCTTATCTGTGAATATGGGATATAGTTTTATACATATCTGTTGAAATGATGATGGAGCTAATATGCTTATCTGTTGAAAAAGGGAAAATGATAAGTAACTTGAACTCATAAGTCGAATGACATAAAATGTGATTTATGTGGATGTATCAGTGTTGGCCATCTATCAATTGCTAATCTTTTAGTCATTGTTCATGGTTGGTTTAGTGTATTTCTACTGGGCTGTGGCTCACCCTATATGGGAATATCATTTTCAGGTGCAGGTAGCATGCCACCTCCAAGGACGTAGCTTGGGAGGCCAGAGACAGGCGGATTTTTGGCGTTTTGTTTCTTTGATGTATTACATGTATATTCAAGCCAAGGGCTTAATGTGTAAATGAGTTAGTACTCTTTTATTGTAACCAAGTGTTAACTTGGAAAGCTGTAAGCCCGTAGGGCATTTGCTTTTGTTGTTAACATGTAATACTTTTGTAAGAAACCACTCTAATGAATAAGAGAATGATTATCTTTATTATCAATTCATGTCTATATTGATGGGTTTAATGTTATTATTTTGAGGGCATTACAGGGAACGGGGATTAATGAAAGGAAAAAAAACAGAAAGATGAATCGCCTATGGCATTGATTGAAATGGTTATTTTCGAGAAAAGTTCATACTTATGTATATTTTGTGTAAACTGTCACATTACTATTCTAGTATGAGATTGAGCATTCATGATCATAGCTATCTGTATGTTGTTATTGTTGAGGGCCATGTTGAGATCCCTACTGGACTATATGCTCATCCCACGTTGTTGAATCTTTTTTCAGGTGTTTAGCAGGATGTGCTACAAGATTTGGATCTTCTTATTTGTTAGCCACGGGGCCTCTTTGTTGTAGGCGGAATGCCATATATGTAAAAGGGTTGTACCCTTCATTTGATTATTTAATGTTGTAAGCCTGAGGGCAACTTATTCAGAATACTCATGTAGTATTTAATTAGCATTCGAAAGAGAGAGTTGTTGTTCACTCCTTTTAGTTGAACATTTGAGTTTATTTCCGCATGTTATCTCTGAAATTGAATTAAGTTAATGAACTTGGTAATGACTTCGAGTAATAAAAAGTGGGGCGTGACAACTTCCAATTTTATTCAAGTCATTTTTCTATTCAACTTCTTTTTTTATTTAATTTCCAAATAGATCGTTAAGGTATAGTGGTTTCTTGAATAAACTTTCATTTTTAATTTTCTGCAACTTCCATTTTTAATTTTATTTAACTTCCTTTTTTATTGAAGTTTCTTTTCCACTCAACTTCCTTTTTTAATTAATTTCCAAATACATCGTTAAGGTATAGTGGTTTCTAGATTGAACCTTCATTGTTAATTTTGTGCAACTTTAATTTTTATTTTTATTCAGCTTCCATTTTATTCAATTTACCTTTTTATTAAACTTCCTTTTTTATTTAATTTCTAAATAGATCGTTAAGGTATAGTGGTTTCTTGAATGAACTTCCATTTTTAATTTTCTGCAACTTCCAATTTTATTTTTATTCGACTTCCATTTTTACTCAAGTTATTTTTCTATTCAACTTCCATTTTTATTTAATTTCCAAATAGATCGTTAAGGTATAGTGGTTTCTTGAATAAACTTCCAATTTTAATTTTCTGCAACTTCTATTTTTATTTCTATTCAACTTCTTTTTTTATTCAAGTTTCTTTTCTATTCAACTTCCTTTTTTATTTAATTTTCAAATAGATCGTTAAGGTATAGTGGTTTTTTGAATGAACTTCCAATTTTAATTTTCTGCGACTTCCATTTTTATTTCTATTCAACTTTTTTTTTATTCAAGTTTCTTTTCTATTAACTTCCTTTTTTATTTAATTTCCAAATAGATCATTAAGTTATACTGATTTCTGGATTGAACTTCCATTTTTAATTTTATGCAACTTTCCCTTTTATTTTTATTCAATTTTCATTTCTATTAAACTTCCTTTTTTATTTAATTTCCAAATAGATCGTTAAGGTATCGTGGTATCTTCAATGAACTTCCATTTTTAATTTTATGGAACTTGCATTTTTATTTTTATTCAGCTTCCATTTTTATTCAAGTTATTTTTCTATTCAACTTCCTTTTTTATTTAATTTCCAAATAGATCGTTAAGGTATAGTGGTTTCTTTAATGAACTTCCATTTTTTATTTTCTGCAGCTTCCACTTTTATTTTTATTTAACTTCCTTTTCTATTCAAGTTTCTTTTCTACTCAACTTCCTTTTTTATGTAATTTCCAAATAGATCGTTAAGGTATAGTGGTTTCTGGATTGAACTTCCATTTTTAATTTTCTGCAACCTCCATTTTTATTTTTATTCAACTTCCATTTTTATTCAATTTACTTTTCCATTAAACTTTCTTTTTTATTTAATTTCCAAATACATCGTTAAGGTATAGCGGTTTCTTGAATGAACTTCCATTTTTAATTTTCTGCAACTTCTAATTTTATTTTTATTCGACGTCCATTTTTATTTAAGTTATTTTTCTATTCAACTACCTTTTTTTATTTAATTTCCAAATAGATCGTTAAGGTATAGTGGTTTCTTGAATGAACTTCCATTTTTAATATTCTGCAACTTCCATTTTTATTTTTATTCGACTTCCATTTTGTTCAAGTTATTTTTCTATTCAACTTCCTTTTTTATTTAATTTCCAAATAGATCGCTATGGTATAGTGGTTTCTTGAATGAATTTCCATTTTTTATTTTCTGCAACTTCCATTTTTATTTTTAAGTAACTTCCAATTTTATTCAAGTTAGTTTTCTATTCAACTTCCATTTTTATTTCATTTCCAAATAGATCGTTAACGTATAGTGGTTTCTGGATTGAACTTCTATTTTTAATTTTATGCGACTTTCATTTTTATTTTTATTTAACATCCACTTTTATTCAATTTACTTTTTTATTAAACTTCCTTTTTTATTTAATTTCCGAATAGATCGTTAAGGTATAGTGGTTTCTTGAATGAACTTCCATTTTTAATTTTCTGCAACTTCCATTTTTGTTTTTATTCGACTTCCATTTTTATTCAAGTCATTTTTCTATTCAACTTCTTTTTTCATTTAATTTCCAAACAGATCGTTCAGGTATAATGGTTTCTTGAATGAACTTTCATTTTTAATTTTTAGCAACTTCCATTTTTATTTTTATTTAACTTCCTTTTTTAATTAATTTCCAAATAGATCGTTAAGGTATAGTGGTTTCTGGATTGAACTTTCATCTTTAATTTTAAGCAACTTTCATTTTTATTTTTATTCAACTTCCATTTTTATTCAATTTACTTTTCTATTAAACCCCATTTTTTATTTAATTTCCAAATAGATCGTTAAGGTATAGTGGTTTCTTGAATGAATTTTCATTTTTAATTTTCTGCAACTTCCGTTTTTATTTTTAAGTAACTTCTTTTTTTATTCAAGTCTCTTTTCTATTCAACTTCCTTTTTTATTTAATTTCAAAATAGATCGTTAAGGTATACTGATTTCGGGATTGAACTTCCATTTTTAATTTTATGCAACTTTCCCTTTTTTTTTATTCAACTTCCTTTTTAATTCAATTTACTTTTTTATTAAACTTCCTTTTTTATTTAATTTCCAAATAGATCGTTAAGGTATAGTGGTTTCTTTAATGAACTTCCATTTTTAATTTTATGGAACTTGCATTTTAATTTTTATTCAGCTTCCATTTTTATTCAAGTTATTTTTCTATTCAACTTCCTTTTTTATTTAATTTCCAAATAGATCGTTAAGGTATAGTGGTTTTTTAATGAACTTCCATTTTTAATTTTCTGCAGCTTCCATTTTTATTTTTATTTTACTTCCTTTTTTATTCAAGTTTCTTTTCTACTCCACTTCCTTTTTTATGTAATTACCAAATAGATCGTTAAGGTATAGTGGTTTCTAGATTGAACTTCCATTTTTAATTTTCTGCAACTTCCATTTTTATTTTTATTCAACTTCCATTTTTATTCAATTTACTTTGTTATTAAACTTTCTTTTTTATTTAATTTCCAAATACATCGCTAAGGTATAGTGGTTTCTTGAATGAACTTCCATTTTTAATTTTCTGCAACTTCCAATTTTATTTTGGTTCGACTTCCATTTTTATTCAAGTTATTTTTCCATTCAACTTCCTTTTTCATTTAATTGCCTAATAGATCGTTAAGGTATAGTGGTTTCTTGAATGAACTTCCATTTTTAATTTTCTGCTACTTCTGTTTTTATTTTTATTTAACTTCCTTTTTCAATCAAGTTTCTTTTCTTCTCAACTTCCTTTTTTATTATATTTCCAAATAGATCGTTAAGGTATACTGGTTTCTGGATTGAACATCTATTTTTAATTTTATGCAACTTTCATTTTTAATTTTATTCAACTTTCATTTTTATTCAATTTACTTTTCTATTAAACTTTCTTTTTTATTAAATTTCCAAATACATCGTTAAGGTATAGTGGTTTTTCTTGAATGAACCTCCGTTTTAAATTTTCTCCAACTTCCATTTTTGTTTTTATTCGACTTCCATTTTTATTCAAGTTATTTTCCTATTCAACCTCCTTTTTTATTTAATTTCCAATTAGATCGTTAAGGTATAGTGGTTTCTTGAATGAATTTTCATTTTTAATTTTCTGCAACTCCCATTTTTGTTTTTATTCGACTTCAATTTTTATTCAAGTCATCTTTCTATTCAACTTCTTTTTTTATTTAATTTCCAAATATATCGTTAAGGTATAATGGTTTCTTGAATGAACTTTCATTTTTAATTTTCTGCAACTTTCATTTTTATTTCTATTTAACTTCATTTTTTATTGAAGTTTCTTTTTTACTCAACTTCCTTTTTTAATTAATTTCCAAATAGATCGTTAAGGTATACTGGTTTCTAGAATGAACTTTCATTGTTAATTTTAGGCAACTTTCGTATTTAATTGAATGAACTTCCATTTTTATTCAATTTATTTTTCTATTAAACCCCTTGTTTTATTTAATTTCCAAATAGATCGTTAAGGTATAGTGGTTTCTTGAATTAACTTCCATTTTTAATTTTCTGCAACTTCCATTTCTTTTTTTCGACTTCCATTTTTATTCAATTTACTTTTCTATTCAACTTCCATTTCTATTTAATTTCCAAATAGATCGTTAAGGTATAGTAGTTTCTTGAATGAATTTCCATTTTTAATTTTCTACAACTTCCATTTTTATTTTTAAGTAACTTCCATTTTTATTCTAGTTACTTTTCTATTCAACTTCTGTTTTTAGTTAATTTCCAAATAGATCGTTAACGTATAGTGGTTTCTAGTTTGAACTTCTCATTTTAATTTTATGCAACTTTCATTTTTATTTTTATTCAACTTCCATTTTTATTCAATTTACTTTGCTATTAAACTTTCTTTTTTATTTAATTTCCAAATAGATCGTTAAGGTATAGTGGTTTCTTTAATGAACTTCCATTTTTAATTTTGTGGCACTTGCATTTTTATTTTTATTTAGCATCCATTTTTATTCAAGTTATTTTTCTATTCAACATCTTTTTTATTTAATTTCCAAATAGATCGTTAAGGTATAGTGGTTTGTTTAATGAACTTCCATTTTTTATTTTCTGCAGCTTCCATTTTTATTTTTAAGTAACTTTCATTTTTATTCAAGTTACTTTTCTATTCAACTTCTTTTTTTAGTTAATTTCCAAATAGATTGTTAACGTATAGTGGTTTCTAGATTGAACTTCAAATTTTAATTTTATCCAACTTTCATTTCTATTTTTATTCAACTTCCATTTTTATTCAATTTACTTTTCTATTAAACTTCCTGTTTTATTTAATTTCCAAATAGATCGTTAAGGTATTGTGGTTTCTTGAATGAACTTCCATTTTTAATTTTATGCAACTTCCATTTTTTATTTTTATTCGACTTCCATTTTTGTTCAAGTCATTTTTCTAGTCAACATCCTTTTTTATTTAATTTCCAAATAGATCGTTAAGGTATAGTGGTTTCTTGAATGAACTTTCATTTTTAATTTTCTGCAACTTCCATTTTTCAATGAAGTTTCTTTTCTACTCAAATTCCTTTTTTATTTAATTTCCAAATAGATCGTTAACGTAAAGGGGTTTCTGGATTGAACATCCATTTTTAATTTTATGCAACTTTCATTTTTAATATTATTCAACTTTCTTTTTTATTTAATTTCCAAATAGATCGTTAAGGTATAGTGGTTTCTTGAACGAACTTCCATTTTTAATTTTCTGCAACTTTCATTTTTATTTTTATTCGACATCCATTTTTATTCAAGTTATTTTTCTATTCAACTTCTTTTTTTCAAAATTTCCAAATAGATCGTTAAGACATAGTGGTTACTTGAATGAACTTCCAATTTTAATTTTCTACACCTTCCATTTTTTTTTCTATGAACTTCCTTTTTCAAACAAGTTTCTTTTCTACTCAACTTACTTTTTTATTTAATTTCCAAATAGATCGTTAAGGTATAATGATTTCTGGATTGAACTTCCATTTTTAATTTTATGCAACTTTCCCTTTTATTTTTATTCAACTTCCTTTTTTATTCATTTTACATTTCTATTAAACTTCCTTTTTTATTTAATTTCCAAATAGATCGTTAAGGTATAGTGGTTTCTTTAATGAACTTCCATTTTTAATTTTCTGGAAGTTGCATTTTTATTTTTATTCAGCTTCCATCTTTATTCAAGTTATTTTTCTATTCAACTTCCTTTTTTATTTAATTTCCAAATAGATCGTTAAGGTATAGTGGTTTCTTGAATGAACTTCCATTTTTAATTTTTTGCAGCTTCCATTTTTATTTTTATTTAACTTCCTTTTTTATTCAAGTTTCTTTTCTACTCAACTTCTTTTTTTATGTAATTTCCAAATAGATCGTTAAGGTATGGTGGTTTCTAGATTGAACTTCCATTTTTAATTTTCTGCAACTTCCATTTTTATTTTTATTCAACATTCATTTTTATTCAATTTACTTTTCTATTAAACTTTCTTTTTTATTTAATTTCCAAATACATCGTTAAGGTATAGTGGTTTTTTTAATGAACTTCCATTTTTAATTTTCTGCAACTTCCATTTTAATTTTTTTTCGACTTCCATTTTTATTCAATTTATATTTCTATTCAACTTGATTTTTTATTTAATTTCCAAATAGATCGTTAAGGTATAGTGGTTTCTTGAATGAACTGTCATTTTTAATTTTCTGCAACTTCCATTTTTATTTTAGTTAACTTTCTTTTTCAATCAAGTTTCCTTTCTACTCAACTTCCTTTTTTATTTAATTTCCAAATAGATCGTTAAGGTATAGTGGTTTCTGGATTGAACATCCATTTTTAATTTTATGCAAGTTTCATTTTTAATTTTACTCAACTTTCATTTTTATTCAATTTACTTTTCTATTAAACTTTTCTTTTTGTTTAATTTCAAAATACATCGTTAAGGTATAGTGGTTTCTTGAATGAACTTCCATTTTTAATTTTCTGCAACTTCCATTTTTGTTTTTATTCGGCTTCAATTTTTATTCAAGTTATTTTTCAATTCAACCTCCTTTTTCATTTAATTTCAAAATAGATCGTTAAGGTATAGTGGTTTCTTGAATGAATTTCCATTTTTAATTTTCGGTAACTTCCATTTTTATTTTTAAGCAACTTCCATTTTTATTCAAGTTACTTTTCTATTCAACTTCCTTTTTTTATTTAATTTCCAAGTAGATCGTTAACGTATAGTGGTTTCTGTATTGAACTTCTATTTTTAATTTTGTGCAACTTTCATTTTTCTTTTTATTCAACCTCCATTTTTATTCATTTTACTTTTTTATTAAACTTCTTTTTTTAGTAAATTTCCGAATAGATCGTTAAGGTATAGTTGTTTCTTGAATGAACTTCCATTTTTAATTTTTTGCAACTTTCATTTTTATTTTTATTCGACTTCCATTTTTATTCAACTCATTTTTCTATTCAACTTCTTTTTTTATTTAATTTCCAAATAGATCGTTAAGGTATAGGGGTTTCTTGAAAGAACTTTCATTCTTAATTTTCTGCAACTTCCATTTTATTTTTATTTAACTTCCTTTTTTATTGATGTTTCTTTTCTACTCAACTTTCTTTTTTAATTAATTTTCAAATAGATCGTTAAGGTATAGTGGTTTCTGGATTGAACTTTCATTGTTAATTTTATGCAATTTTAATTTTTATTTTTATTCAATTTCCATTTTTATTTAATTTACATTTCTATTCAACGTCCTTTTTTTATTTAATTTCCAAATAGATCGTTAAGGTATAGTGGTTTCTTGAATGACTTCCATTTTTAATTTTCTGCAACTTCCATTTTTATTTTTATTTAACTTCCTTTTCCAATCAAGTTTCTTTTCTACTCAACTTCCTTTTTTCTTAATTTCCAAATAGATCGTTAAGGTATAGTGGTTTCTGGATCGAACATCCATTTTTAATTTAATGCAACTTTCATTTCAAATTTTATTCAACTTTCATTTTTTTTCAATTTACTCTTCTATTAAACTTTCTTTTTTAATTTAATTTTCAAATACATCGTTAAGGTATAGTGGTTGGTTGAATGAACTTCCATTTTTAATTTTCTGCAACTTCCACTTTTATTTTTATTCGACTTCCATTTTTATTCAAGTTATTTTTCTATTCAACTTCCTTTTTTATTTAACTTCCAAATAGATCGTTAAGGCATAGTGGTTTCTTGAATGAATTTCCATTTTTAATTTTCTGCAACTTCCTTTTTTATTTTTAAGTAACTTCCATTTTTATTCAAGTTACTTTTCTATTCAACTTCCTTTTTTATTTAATTTCCAAATAGATCGTTAACGTATAGTGGTTTCTGGATTGAACTTCTATTTTTAATTTTATGCAACTTTCATTTTTATTCATTTTACTTTTTTATTAAACTTCCTTTTTTTTTTTAATTTACGAATAGATCGTTAAGGTATAGTTGTTTCTTGAATGAACTTCCATTTTTAATTTTCTGCAACTTCCTCTTTATTTTTATTCGACTTCCATTTTTATTCAAGTCATTTTTCTATTCAACTTCTTTTTTTATTTAATTTCCAAATAGATCGTTTAGGTATAGTGGTTTCTTGAATGAACTTTCATTTTTATTTTGATTTAACTTCCTTTTTTATTGAAGTTTCTTTTCTACTCAACTTCCTTTTTTAATTAATTTCCAAACAAATCGTTAAGGTATAGTGGTTTCTGGATTGAACTTCCATTTTTAATTTTCTGCAACTTCCATTGTTATTTTTATTCAACTTCCATTTTTATTCAATTTATTTTTCTATTCAACTTCATTTTTTATTTAATTTCCAAATAGATCGTTAAGTTATAGTGGTTTCTTGAATGAACTTCCTTTTTTAATTTTCTGCAACTTCCATTTTTATTTTTATTTAACTTCTTTTTTCAATCAAGTTTCTTTTCTACTCAACTTCCTTTTTTACTTAATTTCCAAATAGATCGTGAAGGTATAGTGGTTTCTAGATTGAACATCCATTTTTAATTTTATGCAACTCTCATTTTTAATTTTATTCAACTTTCATTTTTATTCAATTTACTTTTCTATTAAACTTTTTTTTTTATTTAATTTCCAAATACATCGTTAAGGTATAGTGGTTTCTTGAATGAACTTCCATTTTTAATTTTCTGCAACTTCCATTTTTATTTTTACTCGACTTCCATTTTTATTCAAGTTATTTTTTTATTCAATCTCCTTTTTTATATAATTTCCAAATAGATCGTTAAGGTATAGTGGTTTCCTGAATGAATTTCCATTTTTAATTTTCGGCAACTTCCATTGTTATTTTGAAGCAACTTTCATTTTTATTCAAGTTGCTTTTCTATTCAACTTCCTTTTTTATTTAATTTCCAAATAGATCGTTAACGTATAGTGGTTTCCGGATTGAACTTCTATTTTTAATTTTATGCAACTTTCATTTTTATTTTTATTCAACTTCCATTTTTATTCATTTTACTTTTTTATTAAACTTCCTTTTTTGTTTAATTTCCGAATAGATCGTTAAGGTATAGTGGTTTCTTGAATGAACTTCCATTTTTAATTTTCTGCAACTTCCATTTTTGTTTTTATTCGACTTCCATTTTTATTCAAGTTATTTTTCAATTCAACCTCCTTTTTTATTTAATTTCCAAATAGATCGTTAAGGTATAGTGATTTCTTGAATGAATTTCCAATTTTAATTTTCGGCAACTTCCATTTTTATTTTAAGCAACTTCCATTTTTATTCAAGTTACTTTTCTATTCAACTTCTTTTTTATTTAATTTCCAAATAGATCGTTAACGTATAGTGGTTTCTGTATTGAACTTTCATTGTTAATAATATGCAACTTTCATTTTTTTGTTTATTTAACTTCCATTTTTATTCAATTTACTTTTCAATTCAACTTCTTTTTTATTTAATTTCCAAATAGATCGTTAAGGTATGGTGGTTTCTTGAATGAACTTCCATTTTTAATTTTCTGCAACTTCCATTTTTTTTTTATTCGACTTCCATTTTTATTCAAGTTATTTTTCTATTTAACTTCCTTTTTTATTTAATTTCCAAATAGATCGTTAAGGTATAGTGGTTTCTTGAATGAATTTCCATTTTTAATTTTCTACAACGTCCATTTTTATTTTTAAGAAACTTCCATTTTTATTCAAGTTAGTTTTCTATTCAACTTCCTTTTTTAGTTAATTTCCAAATAGATCGTTAACGTATAGTGGTTTCTGGATTGAACTTCTAATTTTAATTTTATGCAACTTTCATTTTTGTTTTTATTCAACTTCCATTTTTATTCAATTTACTTTTCTATTAAACTTCCTTTTTATTTAATTTCCAAATAGATCGTTAAGGTATTGTGGTTTCTTGAATGAACTTTCATTTTTAATTTTATGCAACTTCCATTTTTATTTTTATTCGACTTCCATTTTTATTCAAGTCATTTTTCTATTCAACTTCCTTTTTTATTTAAGTTCCTAATAGATCGTTAAGGTATTGTGGTTTCTAGAATGAACTTCCTTTTTTAATTTTCTGCAATTACCATTTTTATTTTTATTTAACATCCTTTTTCATATCAAGTTTCTTTTTTACTAAACTTCCTTTTTTATTTAATTTCCATATAGATCGTTAAGATATAGGGGGTTTCTGGATTGAACATGCATTTTTAATTTTATACAACTTTCATTTTTAATATTATTCAACTTCCATTTTTATCCAATTTACTTTTCTATTAAACTTTCTTTTTTATTTAATTTCCAAATAGATTGTTATGGTACAGTGGTTTCTTGAATGAACTTCCATTTTTAATTTCTGCAACTTTCATTTTTATTTTTGTTCGACTTCCATTTTTATTCAAGTTATTTTTCCATTCAACTTCCTTTTTTATTTAATTTTCAAATAGATCGTTATGGTATAGTGGTTTCTTGAATGAACTTCCAATTTTAATTTTCTGCAACTTCCATTTTTATTTCTATTCAACTTCTTTTTTTATTCAAGTTTCTTTTCTATTCAACTTTCTTTTTTATTTAATTTCAAAATAGATCGTTAAGGTATAGTGGTTTTTTGAATGAACTTCCAATTTTAATTTTCTGCAACTTCCATTTTTATTTCTATTCAACTCCTTTTTTTATTCAAGTTTCTCTTCTATTCAACTTCCTTTTTTATTTAATTTCCAAATAGATCATTAAGTTATACTGATTTCTGGATTGTACTTCCATTTTTAATTTTATGCAACTTTCCCTTTTATTTTTATTCAACTTCCTTTTTCATTCAATTTACTTTTCTGTTAAACTTCCTTTTTTATTTAATTTCCAAGTAGATCGTTAAGGTATAGTGGTTTCTTTAATGAACTTCCATTTTTAATTTTATGGAACTTGCATTTTTATTTTTTTTTCAGCTTCCATTTTCATTCAAGTTATTTTTCTATTCAACTTCCTTTTTTATTTAATTCCCAAATAGGTCGTTAAGGTATAGTGGTTTCTTTAATGAACCTCCATTTTTAATTTTCTGCAGCTTCAATTTTTATTTTTATTTAACTTCCTTTTTTATTCAAGTTTCTTTTCTACTCAACTTCCTTTTTTCTGTAATTTCCAAATAGATCGTTAAGGTATAGTGGTTTCTGGATTGAACTTCCATTTTTAATTTTATGCAACTTCCATTTTTATTTTTATTCGACTTCCACTTTTATTTTTAAGTAACTTCAATTTTTGTTCAAGTTACTTTTCTATTCAACTTCCATTTTCATTTAATTTCCAAATTGATCGTTAAGGTATAGTGGTTTCTCGAATGAACTTCGATTTTCTGCAACTTCCATTTTTATTTTTATTCGACTTCCATTTTTATTCAAGTTATTTTTCTATTCAACTTCCTTTTTTATTTAATTTCCAAATAGATCATTAAGGTATAGCGGTTTTTTGAATGAACTTGCATTTTTAATTTTCTGCAACTTCCATTTTTATTTCTATGCAACTTCTTTTTTTATTCAAGTTTCTTTTCTATTCAACTTCCTTTTTTGTTTAATTTCCAAATAAATCGTTAAGTTATACTGATTTCTGGATTGAACTTCCATTTTTAATTTTATGCAACTTTCCCTTTTATTTTTATTCAACTTAATTTTTTATTCAATTTACTTTTCTATTAAACTTCCTTTTTTTTATTTAATTTCCAAATAGATCGTTAAGGTATTGTGGTTTCTAGAATGAACTTCCATTTTTAATTTTATGCAACTTCCATTTTTATTTTTATTCGACTTCCATTTTTATTCAAGTCATCTTTCTATTCAACTTCCTTTTTTTATTTAATTTCCAAATAAATTGTTAAGGTATTGTGGTTTCTTGAATGAACTTCCATTTTTATTTTTATTTAACTTCCTTTTTCAAACAAGTTTCTTTTCTACTTAACTTCCGTTTTTATTTAATTTCCAAATAGATCGTTAAGGTATAGGGGTTTCTGGATTGAACATCCATTTTTAATTTTATACAACTTTCATTTTTAATATAATTCAACTTCCATTTTTATTCAATTTACTTTTCTATTAAACTTTCTTTTTTATTTAATTTCCAAATAGATTGTTATGGTATAGTGGTTTCCTGAATGAACTTCCATTTTTAATTTTCTGCAACTTCCATTTTTATTTTTGTTCGACTTCCATTTTTATTCAAGTTATTTTTTTATTCAACTTCCTTTTTTATTTAATTTCCAAATAGATCGTTAAGGTATTGTGGTTTCTTGAATGAACTTCCATTTTTATTTTTATTCGACTTCCTTTTTTATTTAATTTCCAAATAGATCATTAAGTTATACTGATTTCTGGATTGAACTTCCATTTTTAATTTTATGCAACTTTGCCTATTATTTCTATTCAACCTACTTTTTCATTCAATTTACTTTTCTATTAAACTTCCTTTTTTTATTTAATTTCCAAATAGATCGTTAAGGTATAGTGGTTTCTTTAATGAACTTCCATTTTTAATTTTCTGCAGCTTCCATTTTATTTTTATTTAACTTCCTTTTTATTCAAGTTTCTTTTCTACTCAACTTCCTTTTTTATGTAATTTCCAAATAGATCGTTAAGGTATAGTGGTTTCTGGATTGAACTTCCATTTTTAATTTTCTGCAACTTCCGTTTTTATTTTTATTCAACTTCCATTTTTATTCAATTTACTTTTCTATTAAACTTTCTTTTTTATTTAATTTCCAAATACATCGTTAAGGTATAGTGGTTTCTTGAATGAACTTCCATTTTTAATTTTATGCAACTTCCATTTTTATTTTTATTCGACTTCCATTTTTATTCAATTCATTTTTCCATTCAACTTCCTATTTTATTTAATTTCCAAATAGATCATTATGGTAAAGTGGTTTCTTGAATGAATTTCCATTTTTTATTTTCTGCAACTTCCTTTTTTATTTTTAAGTAACTTCCATTTTTATTCATGTTACTTTTCTATTCAACTTCCTTTTTTAGTTAATTTCCAAATAGATCGTTAACGTATAGTGGTTTCTGGATTGAACTTCTAATTTTAATTTTATGCAACTTTCATTTTTAATTTTATTCAACTTCCATTTTTATTCGATTTACTTTTCTATTAAACTTCCTTTTTTATTTAATTTCCAAATAGATCGTTAAGGTATTGTGCTTTCTTGAATGAACTTCCATTTTTAATTTTATGCAACTACCATTTTTATTTTTATTCGACTTCCATTTTTATTCAAGTCATTTTTCTATTCAACTTCCTTTTTTATTTAATTTCCAAATAGATCGTTAAGGTATTTTTGTTTCTTGAATGAACTTTCATTTTTAATTTTCTGCAACTTCCATTTTTATTTTTTATTTAACTTCCTTTTTCAATCAAGTTTCTTTTCTACTCAACTTCCTTTTTTATTTAATTTCCAAATAGATCGTTAAGGTATAGGGGTTTCTGGATTGAACATCCATTTTTAATTTTATACAACTTTCATTTTTAATTTTATTCAACTTCCATTTTTATTCAATTTACTTTTCTATTAAATTTTCTTTTTTATTTAATTTCCAAATAGGTCGTTATGGTATATTGGTTTCTTGAATGAACTTCCATTTTTATTTTTGTTCGACTTCCATTTTTATTCAAGTTATTTTTTTTATTCAACTTCATTTTTTATTTAATTTTCAAATAGATCGTTAAGGTATTGTGGTTTCTTGAATGAACTTCCATTTTTAATTTTATGGAACTTCAATTTTTATTTTTATTCGACTTCTATTTTTATTCAAGTCATTTTTCTATTCAACTTCCTTTTTTTATTTAATTTCCAAATAGATTGTTAAGGTATAGTGATTTTTTGAATGAACTTCCAATTTTAATTTTCTGCAACTTTCATTTTTATTTCTATTCAACTCCTTTTTTTATTCAAGTTTTTTTCTATTCAACTTCCTTTTTTATTTAATTTCCAAATAGATCATTAAGTTATACTGATTTCTGGATTGAACTTCCATTTTTAATTTTATGCAACTTTGCCTATTATTTCTATTCAACGTCCTTTTTCGTTCAATTTACTTTTCTATTAAACTTCCTTTTTTATTTAATTGCCAAATAGATCGTTAAGGTATAGTGGTTTCTTTAATGAACTTCCATTTTTAATTTTCTGCAGCTTCCATTTTATTTTTATTTAACTTCCTTTTTTATTCAAGTTTCTTTTCTACTCAACTTCCTTTTTTATGTAATTTCCAAATAGATCGTTAAGGTATAGTGGTTTCTGGATTGAACTTCCATTTTTAATTTTCTGCAACATCCGTTTTTATTTTTATTCAACTTCCATTTTTATTCAATTTACTTTTCTATTAAACTTTATTTTTTATTTAATTTCCAAAAACATCGTTAAGGTATAGTGGTTTCTTGAATGAACATCCATTTTTAATTTTATGCAACTTCCATTTTTATTTTTATTCGACTTCCATTTTTAATCAATTCATTTTTCCATTCAACTTCCTATTTTACTTAATTTCCAAATAGATCATTATGGTATAGTGGTTTCTTGAATGAATTTCATTTTTAATTTTCTGCAACTTCGTTTTTTATATTTAAGTAACTTCCATTTTTATTCATGTTACTTTTCTATTCAACTTCCTTTTTTAGTTAATTTCCAAATAGATCGTTAACGTATAGTGGTTTCTGGATTGAACTTCTAATTTTTATTTTATGCAACTTTCATTTTTAATTTTATTCAACTTCCATTTTTATTCAATTTACTTTTCTATTAAACTTCCTTTTTTATTTAATTTCCAAATAGATCGTTAAGGTATTGTGCTTTCTTGAATGAACTTCCATTTTTAATTTTATGCAACTTCCATTTTTATTTTTATTCGACTTCCATTTTTATTCAAGTCATTTTTCTATTCAACTTCCTTTTTTATTTAATTTCCAAATAGATCGTTAAGGTATTTTGGTTTCTTGAATGAACTTCCATTTTTATTTTTCTGCGACTTCCATTTTTATTTTTATTTAACTTCCTTTTTCAATCAAGTTTCTTTTCTACTCAACTTCCTTTTTTATTTAATTTCCAAATAGATCGTTAAGGTATAGGGGTTTCTGGATTGAACATCCATTTTTAATTTTATACAACTTTCATTTTTAATTTTATTCAACTTCCATTTTTCTTCAATTTACTTTTTTATTTAATTTCCAAATAGATCGTTATGGTATAGTTGTTTCTTGAATGAACTTCCATTTTTAATTTTCTGCAACTTCCATTTTTATTTTTGTTCGACTTTCATTTTTATTCAAGTTAGTTTTTATTCAACTTCCTTTTTTGTTTAATTTCCGAATAGATCGTTAAGGTATAGTGGTTTCTTGAATGAACATCCAATTTTAATTTTCTGCAACTTCCATTTTTATTTCTATTCAACTTCTTTTTTAATTTAAATTTCTTTTCTATTTAACTTCCTTTTTTATTTAATTTCCAAATAGATCGTTAAGGTATAGTGGTTTCTTGAAAGAACTTCCAATTTTAATTTTCTGCAACTTCCATTTTTATTTCTATTCAACTCCTTTTTTTATTCAAGTTTCTTTTCTATTCAACATCCTTTTTTATTTAATTTCCAAATAGATCATTAAGTTATACTGATTTCTGGATTGAACTTCCATTTTTAATTTTATGCAACTTTCCCTTTTATTTATATTCAACCTCCTTTTTCATTCAATTTACTTTTCTATTAAACTTCGTTTTTTATTTAATTTTCAAATAGATCGTTAAGGTATAGTGGTTTCTTTTATGAACTTCCATTTTTAATTTTCTACAGCTTCCATTTTTATTTTTATTTAACTTCATTTTTTATTCAAGTTTCTTTTCTACTCAACTTCCTTTTTTATGTAATTTCCAAATAGATCGTTAAGGTATAGTGGTTTCTGAATTGAACTTCCATTTTTAATTTTCTGCAACTTTCGTTTTTATTTTTATTCAACTTCCATTTTTATTGTATTTACTTTTCTATTAAACTTTCTTTTTTATTTAATTTCCAAATAGATCGTTAAGGTATAGTGGTTTCTTGAATGAACTTCCATTTTTAATTTTCTGCAACTTCCATTTTTATTTTTATTGGACTTCCATTTTTATTCAAGTTATTTTTCTATTCAACTTCCAATTTTATTTAATTTCCAAATAGATCATTAAGGTATAGTGGTTTGTTGAATAAATTTTCATTTTTAATTTTCTGCAACTTCCTTTTTTATTTTTAAGCAACTTCCATTTTTCTTCAAGTTACTTTTCTATTCAACTTCCTTTTTTTATTTAATTTCCAAATAAATCGTTAACGTATAGTGGTTTCTCGATTGAACTTCTATTTTTAATTTTATGCAACTTTCATTTTTATTTTTATTCAACTTCCATTTTTATTCAATTTACTTTTCTATTAAACTTCCTTTTTTATTTAATTTCCAAATAGATCGTTAAGGTATAGTGGTTTCTTGAATGAACTTCCATTTTTAATTTTCTGCAACTTCCATTTTTATTTTTATTCGACTTCCATTTTTATTCAAGTTATTTTTCTATTCAACCTCCTTTTTTATTTAATTTCCAAATAGATCGTTAAGGTATAGTGGTTTCTTGAATGAATTTCCATTTTTAATTTTCGGCAACTTCCGTTTTTATTTTTAAGCAACTTCCATTTTTATTCAAGTTACTTTTCTATTCAACTTCCTTTTTTTATTTAATTTATAAATAGATCGTTAACGTATAGTGGTTTCTGGATTGAACATCCATTTTTAATTTTATGCAACTTTCATTTTTAATTTTATTCAACTTTCATTTTTAATCAATTTACTTTTCTTTTAAACTTCCTTTTTTATTTAATTTCCAAATACATCGTTAAGGTATAGTTGTTTCTTTAATGAACTTCCATTTTTAATTTTCTGCAACTCCCATTTTTATTTTTATTCGACTTCCATTTTTATTCAAGTTATTTTTCTATTCAACCTCTTTTTTTATTTAATTTCCAAATAAATCGTTAAGGTACAGTGATTTCTTGAATGAATTTCCATTTTTAATTTTCGGCAACTTCCGTTTTTATTTTTAAGCAACTTCCATTTTTATTCAACTTACTTTTCTATTCAACTTCCTTTTTTATTTAATTTCCAAATAGATTGTTAACGTAAAGTGGTTTCTGTCTTTAACTTCTATTTTTAATTTTATGCAACTTTCATTTTTATTTTTATTCAACTTCCATTTTTATTCATTTTACTTTTTTATTAAACTTCATTTTTTATTTAATTTCCGAATAGATCGTTAAGGTATAGTGGTTTTTTGAATGAACTTCCATTTTTAATTTTCTGCAACTTCCATTTTTATTTTTATTCGACTTCCATTTTTATTCAAGTCATTTTTCTATTCAACTTCTCTTTTTATTTAATTTCAAAATAGATCGTTAAGGTATAGTGGTTTCTTGAATGAACTTTCATTTTTATTTTTATTCGACTTCCATTCTTATTCAAGTTACTTTTCTATTCAACTTCCATTTTTATTTAATTTCGAAATAGATCGTTAACGTATAGTGGTTTCTGGATTGAACTTCTATTTTTAATTTTATGCAACTTTCATTTTTATTTTTATTCAACTTCCATTTTTATTCATTTTTGTAACGCCCTCAAAATAATAACATTCATTGACATATGAAATAACCACATTCTTCTATTCATCAGAGTTTCATTACAAAAGTATTACATGTTAACAACAAAAGCAAAATGCCCTACGGGCTTACAGCTTTCCAAGTTAACACTTGGTTACAACAAAAGAGTACTAACTCATTTACACATTAAGCCCTTGGCTTGAATTTACATGTAATACATCAAAAATAAAACGACAAAAGTATGTCCGCCTCTAGCCTCCCAAGCTATGTCCTTGGAGGTGGCATGCTACCTGTACCTGAAAATGATATTCCCATATAGGGTGAGCCACAACCCAGTAGAAATACACTAAACCAACCATGAACAATGACTAAAAGATTAGCAATTGATAGATGGCCAACACTGATACATTCACATAAATCACATATTTATGTCATACGACTTATGAGTCCAAGTTACTTTTCATTTTCCCTTTTTCAACAGATAAGCACGTTAGCTCTATCATCGTTTCAACAGATATGTATAAAAACTATATCCCACATTCACAGATAAGCATATAAGCTCTATCCACATTCTCAACAGATATGTATAACGACAATATCCCACATTCACAGATAAGCATATAAGCTGTATCCACACTTCACAAAGATAAGCATATGAGCTCTATCTTCACTTCTCTAGACAAGCATATGAGCTGTATCTACGGAGTTCATCCCCTATCTTCTCCCGATACTATTCGGTTTAGAGGTACAACCCCCATCTTCCCCTAAATTGCGGGGTACATCCCCCATCTCCTCCTCTACACATAACGTATACAAACACATTGGTTCTATATACAATCATTCAATACATACAATTAATGTATTCTATCAACCGTCAAATTCCATGACACATTCCATTGATTAGTTTTTGTTTGCCTAATCATCATGCATTGTCTACAACAATCACGACTATCCTCCACCGATAGCCCAAAGCAGTTATTTCTATATAGAAAATAAATGCACAATGGATATTCAATCAACATTTCAATTCGGTGAGTGATAAATAATTCAACTACACCCTTTAACCCCATACATTCCCAATCTCGACAATTCCATTTCATTTCCTCATTTCTCACAATTAATTATCCCAATTAATCAAATAATGTAATTAGGTCATTTTCCATAATTACCATCTCAACCCTTAGGTCCCATTTTCATCAATGATTCAACATTAATTCCATTTCTCTATACCAAACATGCATCTAGGTTTATTAAAAATAAAACCCCAACCTTTGTAAAATAACACAAAAGCCCCAAATCTTCACAAGATTACCAAACCAACCCCAACGTCTCAAAATATCAAAATTTAAAGACAAAATCCATAGAGAGGAGTAGGATATCCCTACCTCAAATTCGGAGCTCCAAGGGAGAAGATGACAAAACCCAACGTGCTCCAAATCCCGAAATTTTTAGATTAAAATGTAGCCCTCGACGATCAATAACTTTTTTATAAAGGCCAAAGATGAGCAAATCACTCCTACTAGATCAAAACCTAGAGAGAAGGTAGAGTTCTAGAGTGAGAGGCTCAACAATGGTGTTTTTGGAAAAGTAAGAGAGAGAAGAGAAAGTGAAAAAGTGATTTGAAAAGTCAAAACACGGAACTTAAACCCAGTCGCCCCGCTCGAGCGTCCAACGCCCCGCTCGAGCGTCCAACGCCCCGCTCGAGCGTCACTCACAGACTCCCGCTCGAGCGTCAACCATCCCGCTCGAGCGGCGGATGCACACTCCCAGAACTTTTACAGAACCAGGTCTCCGCTCGAGCTTCCAACTCCCCGCTTGAGCGTAACTCACACAACCCCGCTCGAGCGGCCAACTCCACGCTCGAGCGTTCAACACTGCACAGGAAATACTGGATGGGTGCAATTCCCGCTCGAGTGCCAAAACCCCCGCTCGAGCGGACAGGTCAAAATCTGGGCAACTAGTTTTGGTTTCTAAACTCAACCAACCTGTAACAAACCTGCCCAACACATCCTATAACTCAAATACGAAGTAAAAAGGATGTGAACAAGATAATAATCAACTACCAACACCCACGGACACATGTCCGGATCACTGTACAACAAGGGTAAATCCGGGATCGCTATAATTTTACTTTTTTATTTAACTTCCGAATAGATCGTTAAGGTATAGTGGTTTCTTGAATGAACTTCCATTTTTAATCTTTTGCAATTTTCATTTTTATTTTTATTCGACTTCCATTTTTATTCAAGCATTTTTCTATTCAACTTCTCTTTTTATTTAATTTCCAAATAGATCGTTAAGGTATAGTGGTTTCTTGAATGAATTTTCATTTTTAATTTTCGGCAACTTCCATTTTTATTTTTAAGCAACTTCCATTTTTATTCAAGTTACTTTTCTATTCAACTTCCTTTTTTATTTAATTTCCAAGTAGATCGTTAACGTATAGTGGTTTCTGGATTGAACTTCTATTTTTAACTTTATGCAACTTTCATTTTTATTTTTATTCAACTTCATTTTTATTCATTTTACTTTTTTATTAAACTTCTTTTTTTATTTAATTTCCGAATAGATCGTTAAGGTATAGTGGTTTTTTGAATGAACTTCCATTTTTAATTTTCTGCAACTTCCATTTTTATTTTTATTCGACTTCCATTTTTATTCAAGTCATTTTTCTATTCAACTTCTCTTTTTATTTAATTTCCAAATAGATCGTTAAGGTATAGTTGTTTCTTGAAAGAACTTTCATTTTTATTTTTATTCGACTTCCATTCTTATTCAAGTTACTTTTCTATTCAACTTCCATTTTTATTTAATTTCCAAATAGATCGTTAACGTATAGTGGTTTCTGGATTGAACTTCTATTTTTAATTTTATGCAACTTTCATTTTTATTTTTATTCAACTTCCATTTTTATTCATTTTACTTTTTTATTAAACTTCCATTTTTATTTAACTTCCGAATAGATCGTTAAGGTATAGTGGTTTCTTGAATGAACTTCCATTTTTAATCTTCTGCAATTTCCATTTTTATTTTTATTCGACTTCCATTTTTATTCAAATCATTTTTCTACTCAATTTCTCTTTTTATTTAATTTCCAAATAGATCGTTAAGGTATAGTGGTTTCTTGAATGAATTTTCATTTTTAATTTTCGGCAACTTCCGTTTTTATTCAAGTTACTTTTCTATTCAACTTCCTTTTTTATTTAATTTCCAAGTAGATCGTTAACGTATAGTGGTTTCTTGAATGAACTTCCATTTTTAATTTTCTGCAACTTCCATTTTTATTTTTATTCGACTTCCATTTTTATTCAAATTATTTTTCTATTCAACCTCCTTTTTTATTTAATTTCCAAATAGATCGTTAAGGTATAGTGGCTTCTTGAATGAATTTCCATTTTTAATTTTCGGCAACTTCCGTTTTTATTTTTAAGCAACTTCCATTTTTATTCAAGTTATTTTCTATTCAACTTCCTTTTTTATTTAATTTCCAAGTAGATCGTTAACGTATAGTGGTTTCTGGATAGAACTTCTATTTTTAATTTTATGCAACTTTCATTTTTATTTTTATTCAACTTCCATTTTTATTCAATTTACTTTTATATTAAACTTTCTTTTTTATTTAATTTCCAAATACATCGTTAAGGTATAGTGGTTTCTTGAATGAACTTCCATTTTTAATTTTCTGCAACTTTCATTTTTATTTTTATTCGACTTCCATTTTTATTCAAGTTATTTTTCTATTCAACTTCCTATTTTATTTAATTTCCAAATAGATCGTTAAGGTATAGTGGTTTCTTGAATGAATTTCCATTTTTACTTTTCTGCAACTTCCTTTTTTATTTTTAAGCAACTTCCATTTTTATTCAAGTTACTTTTCTATTCAACTTCGTTTTTTTATTTAATTTCCAAATAGATCGTTAATGTATAATGGTTTCTGGATTGAACTTCTATTTTTAATTTTATGCAACTTTCATTTTTATTTTTATTCAACTTCCATTTTTATTCAATTTACTTTTCTATTAAACTTCCTTTTTTATTTAATTTCCAAATACATCGTTAAGGTATAGTGGTTTCTTGAATGAACTTCCATTTTTAATTTTCTACAACTACCATTTTTATTTTTATTTAACTTCCTTTTTCATTCAAGTTTCATTTCTACTCAACTTCCTTTTTTATTTAATTTCCAAATAGATCGTTAAGGTATACTGGTTTCTGGATTGAACTTCCATTTTCGATTTTATGCAACTTCAATTTTTATTTTTATTCAACTTTCAATTTTATTCAATTTACTTTTCTATTAAACATCTTTTTTTATTGAATTTCCAAATAAATCGTCAAGGTATAGTGGTTTCTTAAATGAACTTCCATTTTTAATTTTATGCAAGTTCCATTTTTGTTTTTATTCAGCTTCCATTTTTATTCAAGTCATTTTTCTATTTAACTTCCTTTTTTATTTAATTTCCAAATAGATCGTTGAGGTATATTGGTTTCTTGAATGAATTTCCATTTTTAATTTTCGGCAACTTCCGTTTTTATTTTTAAGCAACTTCCATTTTTATTCAAGTTATTTTTCTATTCAACTTCCTTTTTTATTTAATTTACAAATAGATAGTTACCGTGTAGTGGTTTCTGGATTGAACTTCTATTTTTAATTTTATGCAACTTTTATTTTTATTTTTATTCAACTTCCATTTTTATTCAATTTACTTTTTTTATTAAACTTCCTTTTTTATTTAATTTCCGAATAGATCGTTAAGGTATAGTGGTTTTTTGAATTAACTTCCACTTTTAATTTTCTGCAACTTCCATTTTTTTTTATTCGACTTCCATTTTTATTCAAGTCATTTTTCTATTCGACTTCTCTTTTTATTCAACTTCCAAATAGATTGTTAAGGTATAGTGGTTTCTTGAATTAACTTTCATTGGTATTCTTATTCGACTTCCATTTTTATTCAGGTTATTTTTCTATTCGACTTCCTTTTTTATTTAATTTCCAAATAGATCGTTAAGGTATAGTGGTTTCTTGAATGAACTTCCTTTTTTAATTTTCTGCAACTTCCATCTTTATATTTGTTTAGCTTCCTTTTTCATTCAAGTTTCTTTTCTACTCAACTTCCTTTTTTATTTAATTTCCAAATAGACCGTTAAGGTATAGGGGTTTCTGGATTGAACATCCATTTTTAATTTTATGCAACTTTCATTTTTAATATTATTCAACTTCCATTTTTATTCACTTTACTTTTCTATTAAAGTTTCTTTTTCATTTAATTTCCAAATAGATCGTTATGGCATAGTAGTTTCTTTAATGAACTTCCATTTTTAATTTTCTGCAACTTCCATTTTTATTCTAGTTATTTTTCTATTCAACTTCTTTTTTATTTAATTTCCAAATAGATCGTTAACGTATAGTGGTTTCTTGAATGAACTTCCAATTTTAATTTTCTGCAACTTCCATTTTTATTTCTATTCAACTTCTTTTTTTATTCAAGTTTCTTTTCTATTCAACTTCCTTTTTTATTTAATTTGCAAGTAGATCGTTATGGTATATTGATTTCTGGATTGAACTTCCATTTTTAATTTTATGCAACTTTCACTTTTATTTTTATTCAACTTCCTTTTTTATTCAATTTACATTTCTATTAAACTACCTTTTTTATTTAATTTCCAAATAGATCGTTAAGGTATAGTGGTTTCTTTAATGAACTTCCATTTTTAATTTTATGGAACTTGCATTTTTATTTTTATTCAACTTCCATTTTTAGTCAAGTTATTTTTCTATTCAACTTCCTTTTTTATTTAATTTCCAAATAGATCGTTAACGTATAGTGGTTTCTTTAACGAACTTCCATTTTAATTTTCTGCAGCTTCCGTTTTTACTTTTATTTAACTTCCTTTTTTATTCAAGTTTCTTTTCTACTCTACTTCCTTTTTTATGTAATTTCCAAATAGAACGTTAAGGTATAGTGGTTTCTGGATTGAACTTCCATTTTTAATTTTCTGCAACTTCCATTTTTATTTTTATTCAACGTCCCTTTTCATTTTTAAGTAACTTCCATTTTTATTGAAGTTACTTTCTATTCAACTTCCTTTTTTATTTAATTTCCAAGTAGACCGTTAAGGTATACCGATTTCTGGATTGAACTTCCATTTTTAATTTTATGCAACTTTCACTTTTCTTTTTATTCAACTTCCATTTTTATTCAATTTACTTTTCTATTAAACTTCCTTTTTTATATAATTTTCAAATAAATCGTTAAGGTATGGCTGTTTCTTCAATGAACTTCCATTTTTAATTTCTAGAACTTCCATTTTTATTCTGCTTCCATTTTTATTCAACTTATTTTTCTATTCAACTTCCTTTTTTATTTCATTTCCAAATAGATCGTTAACGTATAGTGGTTTTTTCAATTAACTTCCATTTTTAAATTTCTGCAACTTCCTTTTTTATTTTTATTTAAATTCCTTTTTTATTCAAGTTTCTTTTTTCTACTCAACTTCCTTTTTTATTTAATTTCCAAATAGATCGTCAAGGTATAGTGGTTTCTGGATTGAACTTCCATTTTTATTTTTATTCAACTTCCATTTTTATTTTTATTTGACTTCCATTTTTCTTCAAGTCATTTTTCTGTTCAACTTCCATTTTTAATTTTATGCAACTTTCGTTTTTATTTTTATTCGACTTCCATTTTTATTCAATTTCGTTTTCTATTAAACTTCCGTTTTTATTTAATTTCCAAATTGATCGTTAAGGTCTAGTGGTTTCTTCAATGAACTTCCATTTTTAATTTTCTGCAACTTCCATTTTTATTTTCATTCGACTTCCATTTTTATTCAAGTTATTTTTATATTCAACTTCCTTTTTTATTTAATTTCCAAATAGATCGTTATGGTATAGTGGTTTCTTAAATGAACTTCCATTTTTAATTTTCTGCAACTTTCATTTTTATTTTTGTTTAACTTCCTTTTTCATTCAAGTTTAATTTCTGCTCAACTTCCTTTTTTTTTTAGTTTCCAAATAGATCGTTATGGTATACTGGTTTCTGGATTGAACTTCCATTTTTAATTTTATGCAACTTCCATTTTTATTTTTATTCAACTTCCATTTTTATTCAATTTACTTTTCTGTTAAACTTCCTTTTTTATTAAATTTCTAAATAGATCGTTAAGGTATAGTGTTTTCTTAAATGAACTTCTATTTTTAATTTTATGCAACTTCCATTTTTGTTTTTATTCAAGTCATTTTTCTATTCAACTTCTTTTTTTATTTAATTTCCAAATAGATCGTTAAGGTATAGTGGTTTCTTGAATGAATTTTCATTTTTAATTTTCGGCAACTTCCATTTTTATTTTTAAGCAACTTCTATTTTTATTCAAGTTACTTTTCTATTCAACTTCCTTTTTTATTTAATTTCCAAGTAGATCGTTAACGTATAGTGGTTTCTGGATTGAACTTCTATTTTTAACTTTATGCAACTTTCATTTTTATTTTTATTCAACTTCATTTTTATTCATTTTACTTTTTTATTAAACTTCCTTTTTTATTTAATTTCCAAATAGATCGTGAAGGTATAGTGGTTTTCTTCATTTAACTTCCATTTTTAATTTGCTGCGACTTCCATTTTTATTTTTATTCAAGTTATTTTTCTATTCAACTTCCTTTTTTATTTAATTTCCAAATAGATCATTAAGGTATAGTGGTTTCTTGAATGAACTTCCACTTTTAATTTTCTGCAACTTCCATTTTTATT
The DNA here is from genome assembly GCF_055761805.1 of Camellia sinensis. Taxonomy (NCBI): domain Eukaryota; kingdom Viridiplantae; phylum Streptophyta; class Magnoliopsida; order Ericales; family Theaceae; genus Camellia; species Camellia sinensis. The sequence continues at coordinate 4,834,720 of NC_138962.1, read as the reverse complement.
TTTATTTAACTTCCTTTTTCAATCAAGTTTCTTTTCTACACAACTTCCTTTTTTATTTAATTTCCAAATTGATCGTTGAGGTATACTGGTTTCTTCAATGAACTTCCATTTTTATTGTCATTCGACTTCCATTTTTATTCAAGTTATTTTTCTATTCAACTTTCTTTTCTATCTAATTTCCAAATAGATTGTTAAGGTATAGTGGTTTCTTTAATGAACTTCAATTTTTAATTTTCTGCAACTTCCCTTTTTATTTTTTTTCGACTTCCATTTTTATTCAATTTATTTTTCTATTCAACTTCATTTTTTATTTAATTTCCAAATAGATCGTTAAGGTATAGTGGTTTCTTGAATGAACTTCCATTTTTATTTTTCTGCAACTTCCATTTTTATTTTTATTCATCTTCCATTTTTATTCAAGTTATTTTTCTATTCAACTTCCTTTTTTCTTTAATTTCCAAATAGATCGTTAACGTATAGTGGTTTCTTGAATTAACTTCCATTTTTAATTTTCTACGAATTCCTTTTTGATTTTTATCTAACTTCCTTTTTTATTCAAGTTTCTTTTCTATTCAACTTCCTTTTTTATTTAATTTCCAAATAGATCGCCAAGGTATAGTGGTTTCTGGAGTGAACTTCCATTTACATTTTTATTCAATTTCCATTTTTATTTTTATTTAACTTCCATTTTTATTCATGTCATTTTTCTATTCAACTTCCATTTTTAGTTTTATGCAACTTTCGTTTTTATTTTTAGTCGACTTCCATATTTATTCAATTTACTTTTTCTATTAAACTTCCTTTTTATTTAATTTCCAAATAGATCGTAAAGGTATAGTGGTTTCTTAAAAGAACTTCCATTTTTAATTTTATGCAACTTTCATTTTTGTTTTTATTCAGCTTCCATTTTTATTCAAGTCATTTTTCTATTTAACTTCCTTTTTTATTTAATTTCCAAATTGATCGTTAAGGTATAGTGGTTTCTTTAATGAACTTCCATTTTTAATTTTCTGCAACTTCCATTTTTATTTTTATTCGACTTCCTTTTTTATTCAAGTTATTTTTCTATTCAACTTCCTTTTTTATTAAATTTCCAAATAAATCGTTAAGGTACAGTGGTTTCTGGATTGAACAACCATTTTTAATTTTATGCAATTTTTATTTTTAATTTTATTCAACTTTCATTTTTATTCAGTTCACTTTTCTATTAATCTTACTTTTTTGTATAATTTCCAAATACATCGTTAAGGTATAGTGGTTTCTTGAATGAACTTTCATTTTTAATTTTCTGCAACTTCCATTTTTATTTTTATTCGACTTCCATTTTTATTCAAGTTATTTTTTTTTTAGTTTCCAAATAGATCGTTAAGGTATACTGGTTTCTGGATTGAACTTCCATTTTTTATTTTGTGCAACTTCCATTTTTATTTTTATTCAACTTCCATTTTTATTCAATTTACTTTTCTGTTAAACTTCCTTTTTTATTAAATTTCTAAATAGATCGTTAAGGTATAGTGTTTTCTTAAATGAACTTCTATTTTTAATTTTATGCAACTTCCATTTTTGTTTTTATTCAAGTCATTTTTATATTCAACTTCCTTTTTTATTTAATTTCCAAATAGATCGTTAAGGTATAGTGGTTTCTTGAATGAACTTCCATTTTTAATTTTCTGCAACTTTCATTTTTATTTTTATTTAACTTCCTTTTTCATTCAAGTTTCTTTTCTACTCAACTTCCTCTTTTATTTAATTTCCAAACAGATCGTTAAGGTATAGTTTTTTCAGGATTGAACTTCCATTTTTAATTTTATGCAGCTTTCACTTTTATTTTTATTCAATTTCCATTTTTATTCAATTCACTTTTCTATTAAACTTCCTTTTTATTTAATTTCCAAATAGATCGTGAAGGTATAGTGGTTTTCTTCATTTAACTTCCATTTTTAATTTGCTGCGACTTCCATTTTTATTTTCTTTTCAAGTTATTTTTCTATTCAACTTCCTTTTTTATTTAATTTTCAAATAGATCATTAAGGTATAGTGGTTTCTTGAATGAACTTCCACTTTTAATTTTCTGCAACTTCAATTTTTATTTTTATTTAACTTCCTTTTTCAATCAAGTTTCTTTTCTACACAACTTCCTTTTTTATTTAATTTCCAAATTGATCGTTGAGGTATACTGGTTTCTTCAATGAACTTCCATTTTTATTTTCATTCGACTTCCATTTTTATTCAAGTTATTTTTCTATTCAACTTTATTTTCTATCTAATTTCCAAATAGATTATTAAGGTGTAGTGGTTTCTTTAATGAACTTGAATTTTTAATTTTCTGCAACTTCCCTTTTTATTTTTTTTCGACTTCCATTTTTATTCAATTTATTTTTCTATTCAACTTCATTTTTTATTTAATTTCCAAATAGATCGTTAAGGTATAGTGGTTTCTTGAATGAACTTCCATTTTTAATTTTCTGCAACTTCCATTTTTATTTTTATTCATCTTCCATTTTTATTCAAGTTATTTTTCTATTCAACTTCCTTTTTTCTTTAATTTCCAAATAGATCGTTAACGTATGGTGGTCTCTTGAATTAACTTCCATTTTTAATTTTCTACGAATTCCTTTTTTCTTTTTATCTAACTTCCTTTTTTATTTAAGTTTCTTTTTTATTCAACTTCCTTTTTTATTTAATTTCCAAATAGATCGTCAAGGTATAGTGGTTTCTGGAGTGAACTTCCATTTACATTTTTATTCAATTTCCATTTTTATTTTTATTTGACTTCCATTTTTATTCATGTCATTTTTCTATTCAACTTCCATTTTTAATTTTATGCAACTTTCGTTTTTATTTTTAGTCGACTTCCATATTTATTCAATTTACTTTTTCTATTAAACTTCCTTTTTATTTAATTTCCAAATAGATCGTTAAGGTATAGTGGTTTCTTAAAGGAACTTCCATTTTTAATTTTATGCAACTTCCATTTTTGTTTTTATTCAGCTTCCATTTTTATTCAAGTCATTTTTCTATTTAACTTCCTTTTTTATTTAATTTCCAAATTGATCGTTAAGGTATAGTGGTTTCTTCAATGAACTTCCATTTTTAATTTTCTGCAACTTCCTTTTTTATTTTTATTCGACTTCCTTTTTTATTCAAGTAATTTTTCTATTCAACTTCCTTTTTTATTAAATTTCCAAATAGATCGTTAAGGTACAGTGGTTTCTGGATTGAACAACCATTTTTAATTTTATGCAATTTTTATTTTTAATTTTATTCAACTTTCATTTTTATTCAGTTCACTTTTCTATTAATCTTACTTTTTTGTATAATTTCCAAATACATCGTTAAGGTATAGTGGTTTCTTGAATGAACTTTTATTTTTAATTTTCTGCAACTTCCATTTTTATTTTTAAGTAACTTCCATTTTTATTCAAGTTACTTTTCTATTCAACATCCTTTTTTATTTAATTTCCAAATAGATCGTTAACGTATAGTGGTTTCTGGATTGAACTTCTATTTTTAATTTTATGCTACTTTCATTTTTATTTTTATGGAACATCCACTTTTATTCAATTTACTTTTTTATTAAACTTCCTTTTATATTTAATTTCTGAATAGATCGTTAAGGTATAGTGGTTTCTTGAATGAACTTCCATTTTTAATTTTCTGCAACTTCCATTTTAGTTTTTATTCGACTTCCATTTTTATTCAAGTCATTTTTCTATTGAACTTCTTTTTTTATTTAATTTCCAAACAGATCGTTAAGGTATAATGGTTTCTTGAATGAACTTTCATTTTTAATTTTCAGCAACTTCCATTTTTATTTTTATTTAACTATAGCGACCCCGGTCTTTTCTCTTTAGATTATTGTATCCGGACTTAGGCTCCGTAGATCCTGTCATTATTTATTGGTTGTTGTTGTCCTTTAATCTCTTTGTATTTGAAGTATAGGTTGTGTTGGACGGGTCTGGTACAGGTTGGTTGAATTTGGATGCCAATAGGTGATGCCCAGATTTTGGCCTTCACGCTCGAGCGGAGGTTTTAACGCTCGAGCGGGCCCTTCGTTGTTGCTTCTCCGCTCGAGCGGGAGTTTTGACGCTCGAGCGGGATTTTCCATCTCCCTGTATTTTGCTCTGCAGTTCTTCCGCTCGAGCGGTAGTTTTTACGCTCGAGCGTGATCCCTTGTTTTTGCTCCTCCGCTCGAGCGGGGAGTTTGACGCTCGAGCGGGTGCAGCGCCTGCAAAACTTCTGAAAGGGTGCAATCGACGCTCGAGCGGCTTTCTTCACGCTCGAGCATGATTCTGTGTCTTATGCTCGAGCGGGGCTTTCTACGCTCGAGCGTAGAGTCGACTACATCAGTCCGTGATTTCACTTTTCTGATCACTTTTTGACCTACTTTTCATCTCTTAACTTTTAAAAAACCGCCCCTTGAGAGTTTCTCTCTCTACTCTTACCTTCTCTCCAAGATTTGATCTATTCCTTGTGGTCTTCTACCCTAGTTCTTTTGGAAGAAAGGTAGAGCTTCGCGAGATCTTTCTTTTAATCTGAAAAAGAGAGGATTCGGAGCACTTTGGATTTTGGGTCACCATCTCCATCTTCTCTATTTTAGTTGTGATCTTCAAGGTAGGGATTTCCTACTCTATTTTATAAGCTTTGTTCTAAGTTTTGGTATTTCAAGATGTTGGGGTTACTTAGATAATTTTGGGAAAAACCCTAGTTGTATTAATTAATTAATTTGTAAAATTAATTTAAGGGAATTGGGGAATTTGGTTAAATTCATGAAATTGATGAATTCTTTGATTAAATGGTGTAGTTGGATGATTTAAATCACTCACCTATTGAATTGTTGATATATTTATTTCCAGTCTAGAAATAACTGTTTTGGGCTATCGGTGGAGAATAGTCGTGATTGTTGTAGACATTGCATGTGGATTAGGAATAACTGAAACTAATCACATTGGTTAAGTCATTAATTTTGACTATTGCATTGATACAGAAAATACGTGTATTGATTGAGCATTGCATTTGCATACATTGTTTTGTGTGGGAGGAGATAGGGGATGTACTCCACGGTTTAGGGGAAGATAGGGGATGGACCTCTAAACCGGATTTTTGTTTGGGAGGAGATAGGGGATGGACTCCATTAGCACCATTTTTATGTGTGCTTATTATATTGAAGTATTTTTACATGATTATTGATACAGCACTAAAATGTGTATCAAATGGGAAGTATGAAGTGTTTTGACATGAGCATGAGTCTCGTTTGTTTTGTTGATATTGGAAGTAATGTGAATATGATATACAATTCACTGTTGTAAGTTGGCCAGGTTCTGAGCCATGTTGATAATAATGGAAAGTGAAATGTGTCTTAGACATTAGTGTCATGAGACTGTTTAACGATAAAATTGATTATCTTAGTTAACCATCTATTGAATGCTATAGCTTTATTCAATGCTTATATTTGGTTTAGTATTTTTCTACTGGGCTGTGGCTCACCCTTTATGGGAACATCATTTTCAGGTTCAGGTGATAAGCTACCTCCACGGACTTAGCCTGGAAGGATTTGATGTTTGGGATTTTGAAGACTTGCCTTTAGTTATATGTTTTATTTTGTTATTTTTGAGATTTCATGTAAACATTCAAGCTTAGGGCTTAACTGGTAAATGAGTTAGTACTCATCCCTTTTGTGTCCAAGTGTTAGCTTGGAAAGATGTAAGCCCTTAGGGCATTTATTTTGATGTTGCAAGATGTTACATGTGATGTCTTTCAATAGTAATACTCTGATGAATGAATGAACAAATTGTTTTCTTTAAATAATGCATGTCTATGATATACATATAATGGGTTTATTTTGAGGGCGTGACAACTTGGTATCAGAGCGTACCGGGTTTGAATACTTTGGGTACGTGGGAAGTGATTAGTATCACAATGGGTTCGTCTCGTTTGATAGAGACTTAGTGTAATGTTATATGCTTACGTGATAACATGTTTATGTGACTATGTGGGTATGGAATGTAGTTTCTAGGATGGTGATTTGACCCTTGAGTTTCTAGTAGTCTTGTTGGAAAGGCACCTGATCACTGCTGCTTCCAACCGGAACTATAGTAACGCTTCGGGACTATTATTATCCAGGAATGAAATTCGTAGGTGCTTATGTGATTATGTGCTTACGTGGAATGAATTATTTTTGTCCGATGCATTAGGACGCGAGTGTTTAGTTTCGGCACATTTATTAATGTGCTAACGTCTTTGTTTGTTTCCTTTATTAGGATGTCAGGGCGAGGACGAGGACGCGGTAGGCGTGGTAGGCCGGGTAGGCAGGAGGTGCCTGTGCCAGAGGAGATTCCGGCAGTTCATGAGGGAATTGGCCAGGCCAATGTGGCCGAGCCAATAGGCCAGCAGGCTATGGGCGCTTTAGCCCGAGAGATAGCAGGGGCATTCAGGGAGTCAGTAGGCATTCTTAGGGCTGAGAATCAAGCCCAGGTTGTTGTTGCGGATGCAGGACCTTCCTTTCTGAAGAGGGAGTTCTTCCGGTCTAATCCGGATGAATTTGTGGGTGATCCTAAAGAGCCGCTTAAGGCAGACGAATGGCTCGAACAGACAACGAAGACGTTTGAGATGCTTGGCATCGAAGACGAGGGGTTGAAGGTGACCTTGGCATCATTCCAGTTGAAGGGGGATGCGGGTCAGTGGTGGAAGTTCACTAAGGGGCGTATAAGAGGTACATGGGAGGCTTTTGTGAATGCTTTCCAGGAAAAGTTCTTATCTCCAGCAGTTAGGGAGAAGCTGAGAGACCAGTTCTGCCAGCTTAAGCAGTCGAGTTCTTCAGTGGCCGAGTTTGAGGCTGCATTTACTAGTTTATCCAGGTTTGCACCTGAATTGGTGGCGTCTGAGGAACGCCGTTGTATTGAGTTTGAGAGGAAGTTGAGGCGTGGCCTCAAGCTGAGAGTTGGGGGAACTATGATTCGGGATTATGGGCGTTTGGTTGATGCTGCAGCCCACATGGAAATCATGATGCAGGAGGAGGAGGAAGGACAGAAGGGCTCCAAGAGGAGTCAGGATGGTCAGAGTGATGGTAGGAGACAGAAGGGTTTTAATCCCCAACAGTCTCAGAGTAGCTTTTCTAGATCAACTTTTCCTGTGCCGAGTGCTAGTTCGGGGAAAGGCAGTCAAGGAGGCATTACCTGCTTCAAGTGTGGCCAGCTGGGCCACAAGTCTCCAGCTTGTCCTCAGAGGGGAGGAGTGCAGAGAGCAGCATCATCTTCGGCTCGATCTCAGAGCCAGAGTCAGGGTAGAGGCCAGCCACTCTCGTGTTATCAGTGTGGTCAGCCAGGGCATATGAAGAGGTATTGTCCGCAGTTGGGTGGCACACCTGGTGCATCTGGTTTGAGGCAGATTCAGGGTCAACAGCCAGCTCAGTCGGGTCAGGCCTCGAGGGCCAATCAGGGGGCTTCATCGTCTCAGTCGGTGCAACAATCGTATGCTCCTAGGGGTGAGCAGGTTGATCAGAGGTCATCTGGGCGCGTGTATGCTGTTACCGCGCAGGATCTTGTACCGGCTCCATCTGTTGTGAGAGGTACTTTTTTGTTTTGCAACTCGGTTGCTAATGTTTTGATTGATACGGGTGCATCTCATTCCTTTGTGTCTGCTGCATTTGCATCTGTTTTGGAGTTGGAGTTAGCACCATTAGCATCTCCTATTTGTGTAGTGTCGCCTCTTGGGGGTGAATTGATTTTGAAACACGGTGTTAGGGGTTGTGATATAGAGGTTGATTACCATAGAATCCCATTTTCCTTTGTAGTTATGCCTATGAGAGGTTTCGATGTTATTTTGGGTATGGACTGGTTATCGTCATACCGGGCAGTTATTGATTGCTACCGCCAGAGAGTCACTTGTTGTACCGTGAATGGTGAGTGTTTTCATTTTCTGGGGGACCGTGTTGGTAGTGTTTTGCCACCGGGGTATGTTCCGCGGGGACGGAGTGAGCTTAGTGGTCTACTTGCTAACCTTTCGATTAGTGAGGACGGTGAGACTCAGATTGTGTTGCCAAGGGTGGTGTGTGAGTACTCGGACGTTTTTCCCGAGGATCTTGTTGGTTTGCCACCGCATCGAGAGATTGAATTCTCTATTGACTTAGTGCCCGGCACGGCGCCGATTTCTATGGCACCCTATCGTTTTGCCCCAGCTGAGTTAGTTGAGTTGAAGATCCAACTCCAGGAGTTGCTAGATAAAGGCTTTATACGTCCTAGTGTTTCGCCTTGGGGAGCACTGGCCCTCTTTGTTAAAAAGAAAGGTGGTGCTTTGAGACTTTGTATAGATTACCAGAAATTGAATCGGGCTACGGTTAAGAATAAGTACCCTATGCCCCGTATAGATGATCTGTTCGATCAGTTGAAAGGTTCCCGTTGTTTCTCGAAGATAGACTTGAGATCAGGTTATCATCAGTTGAGAGTCAGGGAGGAGGATATTCCAAAGACGGCATTCCGTACGCGGTATGGCCACTATGAGTTTTTGGTGATGCCATTTGGGCTCACCAATGCACCGGCAGTATTTATGGATTTGATGAACCGGATATTCCGGGAATTTCTAGATCGTTTTGTAGTCGTCTTCGTGGACGACATTCTTATCTATTCACCTTCAGAGGAAGAGCACGAGGAACACTTGAGGGTGGTGCTTGATTTACTTAGAGCCCATCAGCTTTATGCTAAGTTTGGGAAGTGTGAGTTCTGGCTAGAGGAGGTGAAGTTCTTAGGCCATGTAGTTTCTAGGGAAGGGGTGTCTGTTGATACATCCAAGACAGAGGCAGTACAAGATTGGGTACAGCCTAAGAGTGTGTTTGAGATCCGCAGTTTTCTGGGATTAGCTGGGTATTATCGCCGGTTTGTAAGAGATTTCTCCAGATTAGCTTCGCCTTTGACTAGATTGACTCGGAAGGGAGTCAAATTTGCTTGGAGTGAGACTTGTGAAAAGTCGTTCCAGGAGTTGAAAGTTAGACTGACCACTGCTCCAGTCTTGATTATTCCGGAGAGAGGGTTGGGTTATGCAGTCTATTGTGACGCCTCACGAGAGGGTCTTGGTTGTGTGTTGATGCAAGAGGGGAAAGTGGTTGCCTATGGCTCACGTCAGTTGAAAGTTCACGAGAAGAATTACCCTACGCATGACTTAGAGTTAGCAGCTGTGATATTTGCCTTGAAGATTTGGAGACATTATCTTTACGGTGAGAGGTTCGAGGTATTCTCAGATCATAAGAGTCTGAAATATCTGTTCACACAGAAAGACTTGAACTTGAGGCAGAGGAGGTGGATGGAATTTATTGAGGATTATGACTTTGAATTGCATTATCATCCGGGAAAGGCCAATGTGGTGGCCGACGCCCTTAGCAGGAAACCTGTTGGTGACATAGCTAGTATAGCCATCCGAGAGTGGGAGATGTTAGGTGCACTTGGAGAGTTTGATTTGCTTCTGGGCGAATCCGTTGAGGCTGCGGCCTTGTTTTCTGTTGTTGCGCAACCTACACTTGTGACTCGAGTGTTAGAGGCTCAGAGGGGCGACCTTGAGGTAGAATCCCTCCGTGAGAAGATTTCTGGTGGGAAGGTTGAGAAAGGTTTGACGGTGTATCCCGACCTGAGTGTGAGATACCGAGACCGTCTGTTTGTGCCGGAGTCTCATCGAGAGGAGGTACTCCGAGAGTTTCATCATTCACGCCTTGCGGTGCATCCGGGAGGTACTAAGATGTATCGAGATTTGGGTCGCCAGTTTTGGTGGCGGGGTATGAAGAGAGATGTGGCAGCTTTCGTATCTAAGTGCCTTACTTGTCAGCAAGTGAAGGCCGAACATCAGAGGCCAGCGGGTTTGTTGCAACCCTTGCCTATTGCCGAGTGGAAGTGGGAGCATGTCACTATGGACTTCGTTGTAGGTCTTCCGAGGACTCAGCGGGGCAGTGATGCTATTTGGGTGGTTGTAGACCGGTTGACTAAGTCGGCGCACTTCATTCCTATGCGCGTTAGAGATTCAGTAGATCATCTTGCCGACTTGTATATTCGGGACATAGTGAGGTTACACGGGGTTCCAGTGACGATCGTTTCAGATAGAGACCCTCGTTTTACTGCCAGATTATGGCAGAGCTTGCAGAGCGCCTTAGGTACTAAGTTGACCTTTAGCACAGCTTATCATCCTCAGACTGATGGGCAGTCCGAGCGTACTATTCAGATCCTTGAAGATATGCTTCGGGGTTGTGTTCTTGACTTTAGCGGGTCGTGGGAGAGGCACTTGCCATTAGTGGAGTTTGCCTACAACAACAGCTTCCAGTCTAGTATCGGTATGGCACCGTTTGAGGCCTTATACGGCCGACCGTGTAGGTCTCCTGTTTGTTGGGCCGAGGTGGGTGATGCACCTCTGTTGGGTCCGGAGTTAGTGAGGGAAACGACGGAGAAGGTTGAGCTTATCCGTAAGAGGCTTGTTACAGCCCAGAGTCGTCAGAAATCTTATGCCGACCGTAGGAGGAGACCTTTGGTGTTTGAGGTGAGTGATCATGTCTTTTTGAAGATATCACCAAGACGGGGATTGATGAGGTTTGGGAAGAGCGGGAAGTTGTCCCCTCGATTTATTGGCCCTTTTGAGATCCTTGAGAGGATTGGCGAGGCTGCTTATCGTTTAGCTTTACCACCGCAGTTGTCCGGAGTACATGACGTGTTTCATGTGAGTATGCTTCGGAAGTATGAACCGGATCCATCACATGTATTGGATTGGACCGATTTAGTAGTTGACGAGGATGTCTCGTATGAGGAGAGACCGGTTAGAGTTTTGGATAAGCGGGATCAAGTCTTGCGAGGCAAGACCATTTCTTTGGTTAAAGTTTTGTGGAAACATCATGGTGTGGAGGAAGCCACTTGGGAACGTGAGTTGGAAGTCCGCGAAAAATATCCGGACATGCTTATCGATTTGTAATCTTGTATGTAGATTTTGTAATATGGTCGAACTTTAGAGCTTTATATATATATGTCTTAAGCTGTAAAACATTGTGAATGTTTTGGTTAATGGAAATATTTTGGAACTTGTCTCGAAATGGAAGTTTAATGGAACATTGTATATGTTGAATATATTGAAAATCCTTGAAATTGAAAGAAAATTGCATAGTGTTAATGCAGGTTGAAATATATGTTTGTTTTGCATACTGTGGCATGCCTCTTAGTTAAGAGATGGAATGGCCGGTGTTGGGTCAAGTTGTTTATTATTGAGTTAACATATTGTTGGAATTTGAGAAAACTTGTTTTTAAAACCTTGTGCTTAATTTCGGGGACGAAATTCTTTTAAGGGGGGGAGGTTATAGCGACCCCGGTCTTTTCTCTTTAGATTATTGTATCCGGACTTAGGCTCCGTAGATCCTGTCATTATTTATTGGTTGTTGTTGTCCTTTAATCTCTTTGTATTTGAAGTATAGGTTGTGTTGGACGGGTCTGGTACAGGTTGGTTGAATTTTGATGCCAATAGGTGATGCCCAGATTTTGGCCTTCACGCTCGAGCGGAGGTTTTAACGCTCGAGCGGGCCCTTCGTTGTTGCTTCTCCGCTCGAGCGGGAGTTTTGACGCTCGAGCGGGATTTTCCATCTCCCTGTATTTTGCTCTGCAGTTCTTCCGCTCGAGCGGTAGTTTTTACGCTCGAGCGTGATCCCTTGTTTTTGCTCCTCCGCTCGAGCAGGGAGTTTGACGCTCGAGCGGGTGCAGCGCCTGCAAAACTTCTGAAAGGGTGCAATCGACGCTCGAGCGGCTTTCTTCACGCTCGAGCATGATTCTGTGTCTTACGCTCGAGCGGGGCTTTCTACGCTCGAGCGTAGAGTCGACTACATCAGTCCGTGATTTCACTTTTCTGATCACTTTTTGACCTACTTTTCATCTCTTAACTTTTAAAAAACCGCCCCTTGAGAGTTTCTCTCTCTACTCTTACCTTCTCTCCAAGATTTGATCTATTCCTTGTGGTCTTCTACCCTAGTTCTTTTGGAAGAAAGGTAGAGCTTCGCGAGATCTTTCTTTTAATCTGAAAAAGAGAGGATTCGGAGCACTTTGGATTTTGGGTCACCATCTCCATCTTCTCTATTTTAGTTGTGATCTTCAAGGTAGGGATTTCCTACTCTATTTTATAAGCTTTGTTCTAAGTTTTGGTATTTCAAGATGTTGGGGTTACTTAGATAATTTTGGGAAAAACCCTAGTTGTATTAATTAATTAATTTGTAAAATTAATTTAAGGGAATTGGGGAATTTGGTTAAATTCATGAAATTGATGAATTCTTTGATTAAATGGTGTAGTTGGATGATTTAAATCACTCACCTATTGAATTGTTGATATATTTATTTCCAGTCTAGAAATAACTGTTTTGGGCTATCGGTGGAGAATAGTCGTGATTGTTGTAGACATTGCATGTGGATTAGGAATAACTGAAACTAATCACATTGGTTAAGTCATTAATTTTGACTATTGCATTGATACAGAAAATACGTGTATTGATTGAGCATTGCATTTGCATACATTGTTTTGTGTGGGAGGAGATAGGGGATGTACTCCACGGTTTAGGGGAAGATAGGGGATGGACCTCTAAACCGGATTTTTGTTTGGGAGGAGATAGGGGATGGACTCCATTAGCACCATTTTTATGTGTGCTTATTATATTGAAGTATTTTTACATGATTATTGATACAGCACTAAAATGTGTATCAAATGGGAAGTATGAAGTGTTTTGACATGAGCATGAGTCTCGTTTGTTTTGTTGATATTGGAAGTAATGTGAATATGATATACAATTCACTGTTGTAAGTTGGCCAGGTTCTGAGCCATGTTGATAATAATGGAAAGTGAAATGTGTCTTAGACATTAGTGTCATGAGACTGTTTAACGATAAAATTGATTATCTTAGTTAACCATCTATTGAATGCTATAGCTTTATTCAATGCTTATATTTGGTTTAGTATTTTTCTACTGGGCTGTGGCTCACCCTTTATGGGAACATCATTTTCAGGTTCAGGTGATAAGCTACCTCCACGGACTTAGCCTGGAAGGATTTGATGTTTGGGATTTTGAAGACTTGTCTTTAGTTATATGTTTTATTTTGTTATTTTTGAGATTTCATGTAAACATTCAAGCTTAGGGCTTAACTGGTAAATGAGTTAGTACTCATCCCTTTTGTGTCCAAGTGTTAGCTTGGAAAGATGTAAGCCCTTAGGGCATTTATTTTGATGTTGCAAGATGTTACATGTGATGTCTTTCAATAGTAATACTCTGATGAATGAATGAACAAATTGTTTTCTTTAAATAATGCATGTCTATGATATACATATAATGGGTTTATTTTGAGGGCGTGACATTAACTCTCATTTTTATTGAAGTTTCTTTTTTACTCAACTTCCTTTTTTAATTAATTTCCAAATAGATCGTTAAGGTATAGTGGTTTCTGGATTGAACTTTCATCGTTAATTTTAAGCAACTTTCATTTTTATTTTTATTCAACTTCCATTTTTATACAATTTACTTTTCTATTAAACCCCATTTTTTATTTAATTTCCAAATAGATCGTTAAGGTATAGTGGTTTCTTGAATGAATTTCCATTTTTAATTTTCTGCAACTTCCATTTTAATTTTTTAGTAACTTCATTTTTTATTCAAGTTTCTTTTCTACTCAACTTCCTTTTTTATTTAATTTCCAAATAGATCGTTTAGATATACTGATTTCTGGATTGAACTTCCATTTTTAATTTTATGCAACTTTCCCTTTTTTTTTTTATTCAACTTCCTTTTTAATTCAATTTACTTTTCTATTAAACTTCCTTTTTTATTTAATTTCCAAATAGATCGTTAAGGTATAATGGTTTCTTTAATGAACTTCCATTTTTAATTTTATGGAACTTGCATTTTAATTTTTATTCAACTTCCATTTTTATTCAAGTTTCTTTTCTAATCCACTTCCTTTTTTATGCAATTACCAAATAGATCGTTAAGGTATAGTGGTTTCTAGATTGAACTTCCATTTTTAATTTTCTGCAACTTCCATTTTTATTTTTATTCAACTTCCATTTTTATTCAATTTACTTTGCTATTAAACTTTCTTTTTTATTTAATTTCCAAATACATCGCTAAGGTATAGTGGTTTCTTGAATGAACTTCCATTTTTAATTTTCTGCAACTTCCATTTTTATTTTGGTTCGACTTCCATTTTTATTCAAGTTATTTTTCCATTCAACTTCCTTTTTTATTTAATTGCCTAATAGATTGTTAAGGTATAGTGGTTTCTTGAATGAACTTCCATTTTTAATTTTCTGCTACTTCTATTTTTATTTTTATTTAACTTCCTTTTTCAATCAAGTTTCTTTTCTACTCAACTTCCTTTTTTATTATATTTCCAAATAGATCGTTAAGGTATACTGGTTTCTGGATTGAACATCCATTTTTAATTTTATGCAACTTTTATTTTTAATTTTATTCAACTTTCATTTTTATTCAATTTACTTTTCTATTAAACTTTCTTTTTTATTAAATTTCCAAATACATCGTTAAGGTATAGTGGTTTCTTGAATGAACCTCCGTTTTAAATTTTCTGCAACTTCCATTTTTGTTTTTATTCGACTTCCATTTTTATTCAAGTTATTTTTCTATTCAACCTCCTTTTTTATTTAATTTCCAAATAGATCGTTAAGGTATAGTGGTTTCTTGAATGAATTTCCATTTTTAATTTTCTGCAACTTCCATTTTTATTCAACTTACTTTCCTATTCAACTTCCTTTTTTACATAATTTCCAAATAGATCGTTAGCGTATAGTGGTTTCTTGAATGAACTTCCATTTTTAATTTTATGCAACTTCCATTTTTATTTTTATTCAACTTCCATTTTTATTCAATTTACTTTATTATTAAACTTTCTTTTTTATTTAATTTCCGAATAGATCGTTAAGGTATAGTGGTTTCTTGAATGAACTTCCATTTTTAATTTTCTGCAACTCCCATTTTTGTTTTTATTCGACTTCCATTTTTATTCAAGTTATCTTTCTATTCAACTTCTTTTTTTATTTAATTTCCAAATATATCGTTAAGATATAATGGTTTCATGAATGAACTTTCATTTTTAATTTTCTGTAACTTTCATTTTTATTTCTATTTAACTTCATTTTTTTATTGAAGTTTCTTTTTTACTCAACTTCCTTTTTTAATTAATTTCCAAATAGATCATTAAGGTATACTGGTTTCTAGAATGAACTTTCATTGTTAATTTTAGGCAACTTTCGTATTTAATTGAATGAACTTCCATTTTTGTTCAATTTATTTTTCTATTAAACCCCCTCTTTTACTTAATTTCCAAATAGATCGTTAAGGTATAGTGGTTTCTTGAATTAACTTCCATTTTTAATTTTCTGCAACTTCCATTTTTTTTTATTCGACTTCCATTTTTATTCAATTTACTTTTCTATTCAACTCCTTTTCTATTTAATTTCCAAATAGATCGTTAAGGTATAGTAGTTTCTTGAATGAATTTCCATTTTTAATTTTCTACAACTTCCATTTTTATTTTTAAGTAACTTCCATTTTTATTCAAGTTACTTTTCTATTCAACTTCTTTTTTTAGTTAATTTCCAAATAGATCGTTAACGTATAGTGGTTTCTAGATTGAACTTCTAATTTTAATTTTATGCAACTTTCATTTTTATTTTTATTCAACTTCCATTTTTATTCAATTTACTTTGCTATTAAACTTTCTTTTTTATTTAATTTCCAAATATATCGTTAAGATATAGTGGTTTCTTTAATGAACTTCCATTTTTAATTTTATGGCACTTGTATTTTTATTTTTATTCAGCTTCCATTTTTATTCAAGTTATTTTTCTATTCAACTTCCTTTTTTATTTAATTTCCAAATAGATCGTTAAGGTATAGTGGTTTGTTTAATGAACTTCCATTTTTAATTTTCTGCTGCTTCCATTTTTATTTTTAAGTAACTTTCATTTTTATTCAAATTACTTTTCTATTCAACTTCTTTTTTTAGTTAATTTCCAAATAGATCGTTAACGTATAGTGGTTTCTAGATTGAACTTCAAATTTTAATTTTATCCAACTTTCATTTCTATTTTTATTCAACTTCCATTTTTATTCAATTTACTTTTCTATTAAACTTCCGGTTTTATTTAATTTCCAAATAGATCGTTAAGGTATTGTGGTTTCTTGAATGAACTTCCATTTTTAATTATATGCAACTTCCTTTTTTTATTTTTATTCGACTTTCATTTTTATTCAAGTCATTTTTCTAGTCAACATCCTTTTTTATTTAATTTCCAAATAGATCGTTAAGGTATAGTGGTTTCTTGAATGAACTTCCATTTTTAATTTTCGGCAACTTCCATTTTTATTTTTATTTAACTTCCTTTTTCAATGAAGTTTCTTTTCTACTCAAGTTCTTTTTTTATTTAATTTCCAAATAGATCGTTAAGGTAAAGGGGTTTCTGGATTGAACATCCATTTTTAATTTTATGCAACTTTCATTTTTAATATTATTCAACTTCCATTTTTATTCAATTTACTTTTCTATTAAACTTTCTTTTTTATTTAATTTCCAAATAGATCGTTATGGTATAGTGGTTTCTTGAATGAACTTCCATTTTTAATTTACTGCAACTTTCATTTTTATATTTATTCGACATCCATTTTTATTCAAGTTACTTTTCTATTCAACTTCCTTTTTTATAAATTTCCAAATAGATCGTTAAGACACAGTGGTTTCTTGAATGAACTTCCAATTTTAATTTTCTACACCTTCCATTTTTATTTCTATGAACTTCTTTTTTTCTTCAAGTTTCTTTTCTTTTCAACTTCCTTTTTTATTTAATTTCCAAATAGATCGTTAAGGTATACTGATTTCTGGATTGAACTTCCATTTTTAATTTTATGCAACTTTCCCTTTTATTTTTATTCAACTTCCTTTTTTATTCAATTTACTTTTCTATTAAACTTCCTTTTTTATTTAATTTCCAAATAGATCGTTAAGGTATAGTGGTTTCTTTAATGAACTTCCATTTTTAATTTTCTGGAACTTGCATTATTATTTTTATTCAGCTTCCAACTTTATTCAAGTTATTTTTCTATCCAACTTCCTTTTTTATTTAATTTCCAAATAGATCGTTAAGGTATAGTGGTTTCTTTAATAAACTTCCATTTTTAATTTTCTGCAGCTTCCATTTTTATTTTTTTTTACTTCCTTTTTTATTCAAGTTTCTTTTCTACTCAACTTCCTTTTTTATGTAATTTCCAAATAGATCGTTAAGGTATAGTGGTTTCTGGATTGAACTTCCATTTTTAATTTTCTGCAACTTCCATTTTTATTTTTATTCAACTTCCATTTTTATTCAATTTACTTTTCTATTAAACTTTCTTTTTTATTTAATTTCCAAATACATCGTTAAGGTATTGTGGTTTCTTTAATGAACTTCCATTTTTAATTTTCTGCAACTTCCATTTTTATTTTTTTTCGACTTCCATTTTTATTCAATTTATATTTCTATTCAAGTTCATTTTTTTATTTAATTTCCAAATAGATCGTTAAGGTATAGTGGTTTCTTGAATGAACTGTCATTTTTAATTTTCTGCAACTTCCATTTTTATTTTTATTTAACTTTCTTTTTCAACCAAGTTTCTTTTCTACTCAACTTCTTTTTTTATTTAATTTCCAAATAAATCGTTAAGGTATAGTGGTTTCTGGATTGAACATCCATTTTTAATTTTATGCAACTTTCATTTTTAATTTTATTCAACTTTCATTTTTATTCAATTTACTTTTCTATTAAACTTTTCTTTTTGTTTAATTTCAAAATACATCGTTAAGGTATAGTGGTTTCTTGAATGAACTTCCATTTTTAATTTTCTGCAACTTCCATTTTTGTTTTTATTCGACTTCCATTTTTATTCAAGTTGTTTTTCATTTCAACCTCCTTTTTCATTTAATTTCAAAATAGATCGTTAAGGTATAGTGGTTTCTTGAATGAATTTCCATTTTTAATTTTCGGCAACTTCCATTTTTATTTTTAAGCAACTTCCATTTTTATTCAAGTTACTTTTCTATTCAACTTCCTTTTTTTTATTTAATTTCCAAATAGATCGTTAACGTATTGTGGTTTCTGTATTGAACTTCTATTTTTAATTTTATGCAACTTTCATTTTTCTTTTTATTCAACTTCCATTTTTATTCATTTTACTTTTTTATTAAACTTCTTTTTTTAGTAAATTTCCGAATAGATCGTTAAGGTATAGTTGTTTCTTGAATGAACTTCCATTTTTAATTTTCTGCAACTTCCATTTTTATTTTTATTCGACTTCCATTTTTATTCAAGTCAGTTTTCTATTCAACTTCTTTTTTTATTTAATTTCCGAATAGATCGTTAAGGTATAGTGGTTTCTTGAATGAACTTTCATTCTTAATTTTCTGCAACTTCGATTTTTATTTTTATTTAACTTCCTTTTTATTGAAGTTTCTTTTCTACTCAACTTTCTTTTTTAATTAATTTCCAAATAGATCGTTAAGGTATAGTGGTTTCTAGATTGAACTTTCATTGTTAATTTTATGCAACTTTCATTTTTATTTTTATTCAACTTCCATTTTTATTTAATTTACATTTCTATTCAACTTCCTTTTTTTATTTAATTTCCAAATAGATCGTTAAGGTATAGTGGTTTTTTAAATGACTTCCATTTTTAATTTTCTGCAACTTCGATTTTTATTTTTATTTAACTTCCTTTTTCAATCAAGTTTCTTTTCTACTCAACTTCCTTTTTTTCTTAATTTCCAAATAGATCGTTAAGATATAGTGGTTTCTGGATTGAACATCCATTTTTAATTTTATGCAACTTTCATTTCAAATTTTATTCAACTTTCATTTTTATTCAATTTACTCTTCTATTAAACTTTCTTTTTTTATTTAATTTTGAAATGCATCGTTAAGGTATAGTGGTTTGTTGAATGAACTTCAATTTTTAATTTTCTGCAACTTCCACTTTTATTTTTATTCGACTTCCATTTTTATTCAAGTTATTTTTTTCTATTCAACTTCCTTTTTTATTTAATTTCCAAATAGATCGTTAAGGCATAGTGGTTTCTTGAATGCATTTCCATTTTTAATTTTCTACAACTTCCGTTTTTATTTTTAAGTAAATTCCATTTTTATTCATGTTACTTTTCCATTCAACTTCTTTTTTTATTTAATTTCCAAATAGATCGTTAACGTATAGTGGTTTCTGGATTGAACTTCTATTTTTAATTTTATGCAACTTTGATTTTTATTTTTATTCAACTTCCATTTTTATTCATTTTAATTTTTTATTAAACTTCCTTTTTTATTTAATTTCCGAATAGATCGTTAAGTATAGTTGTTTCTTGAATGAACTTCCATTTTTAATTTTCTGCAACTTCCTTTTTATTTTTATTCGTCTTCCATTTTTTTTCAAGTCATTTTTCTATTCAACTTCTTTTTTTATTTAATTTCCAAATAGATCGTTAAGGTATAGTGGTTTGTTGAATGAACTTTCATTTTTAATTTTCTACAACTTCCATTTTTATTTTGATTTAACTTCCTTTTTTATTGAAGTTTCTTTTCTACACAACTTCCTTTTTTAATTAATTTCCAAACAGATCGTTAAGGTATAGTGGTTTCTGGATTGAACTTTCATTGTTAATTTTATGCAACTTTCATTTTTATTTTTATTCAACTTCCATTTTTATTCAATTTACTTTTCTATTCAACTTCCTTTTTTATTTAATTTCCAAATAGATCGTTAAGTTATAGTGGTTTCTTGAATGAACATCCTTTTTTAATTTTCTGCAACTTCCATTTTTATTTTTATTTAACTTCTTTTTTCAATCAAGTTTCTTTTCTACTCAACTTCCTTTTTTACTTAATTTCCAAATAGATCGTGAAGGTATAGTGGTTTCTGGATTGAACATCCATTTTTAATTTTATGCAACTCTCATTTTTAATTTTATTCAACTTTCATTTTTATTCAATTTACTTTTCTATTAAACTTTTTTTTTATTTAATTTCCAAATACATCGTTAAGGTATTAGTGGTTTCTTGAATGAACTTCAATTTTTAATTTTCTGCAACTTCCATTTTTATTCAAGTGATTTTTTTATTCAATCTCCTTTTTTATATAATTTCCAAATAGATCGTTAAGGTACAGTGGTTTCCTGAATGAATTTCCATTTTTAATTTTCGGCAACTTCCATTGTTATTTTGAAGCAACTTTCATTTTTATTCAAGTTGCTTTTCTATTCAACTTCCTTTTTTATTTAATTTCCAAATAGATCGTTAACGTATAGTGGTTTCCGGATTGAACTTCTATTTTTAATTTTATGCAACTTTCATTTTCATTTTTATTTTTATTCAACTTCCATTTTTATTCATTTTACTTTTTTATTAAACTTCCTTTTTTATTTAATTTCCGAATAGATCGTTAAGGTATAGTGGTTTCTTGAATGAACTTCCATTTTTAATTTTCTGCAACTTCCATTTTTGTTTTTATTCGACTTCCATTTTTATTCAAGTTATTTTTCAATTCAACCTCCTTTTTTATTTAATTTCCAAATAGATCGTTAAGATATAGTGGTTTCTTGAATGAATTTCCAATTTTAATTTTCGACAACTTCCATTTTTATTTTTAAGCAACTTCCATTTTTATTCAAGTTACTTTTCTATTCAACTTCTTTTTTATTTAATTTCCAAATAGATCGTTAACGTATAGTGGTTTCTGAATTGAACTTTTATTTTTAATTTTATGCAACTTTCGTTTTTATCGTTATTCAACTTCCATTTTTATTCGTTTTACATTTTTATTAAACTTCCTTTTTTATTTAATTTCCGAATAGATCGTTAAGGTATAGTTGTTTCTTGAATGTGTAACGCCCTCAAAATAACAACAATAAACCCATCAGATAAGACATGCATTTACATATAAACTAACCACATTCTTTTATTCATTAGAGTTCCATTACATAAGTATTACATGTTAACATCAAAACAAAATGCCTTACGGGTTTACAGCTTTCCAAGTTAACACTTGGTTACAACAAAAGAGTACTAACTCGTTTACACATTAAGCCCTTGGCTTGAAGTTACATGTAATACATCAAAAGTTAAGCGACAAAAGTATGCCCGTCTCTAGCCTCCCAGCTATATCCTTGGAGGTGGCATGCTACCTGCACCTGAAAATGATATTCCCATATAGGGTGAGCCACAGCCCAGTAGAAATACACTAAACCAACCATGAGCAATGACTAAAATATTAGCAATTGATAAATGGCCAACACTGATACAATCACATAAATCACATATTTATGTCTTACAACTTATGAGTCTAAGTTACCTTTCATTTTCCCTTTTTCAACAGATAAGCATGCTAGCTCTATCATCATTTCCACAGATATGTATAAAAACTATATCTCACATTCAGATAAGCATAAAAGCTATATCCACATTCTCAACAGATATGTATAACAACAATATCCCACATTCACAGATAAGCATATAAGCTGTATCCACACTTTACTAAGATAAGAATATAAGCTCTATCTTCACTTCTCTAGACAAGCATATGAGCTGTGTCTACGGAGTTCATCCCCTATCTTCTCCCAACACTATCCGGTTTAGAGGTACATCCCCTATCTTCCCCTAAACCGCGGAGTACATCCCCTATCTCCTCCTCTACACATAACGTATATAAACACATTGGTTCTATATACAATCACCCAATACATACAGTTAATGTATTCTATCAACCGTCAAGTTCCATGACACATTTCATTGATTAGTTTCAGTTTACCTAATCATCATGCATTGTCTACAACAATCACGACTATCCTCCACCGATAGCCCAAAGCAGTTATTTCTAAACAGAAAATAAATGCACAAATGGATATTCAATCAACATTTCATTTCCTCATTTCTCACCATTAATTATCCCAATTAATCAAACAATGTAATTAGGCCATTTTCCATAATTACCATTTCAACCCTTAGGTCCCATTTTCATCAATGATACAACATTCATTCCATTTCTCTACTCCAATCATGCATCTAGGTTTATTATGATTAAAACCCCAACTTTTGTAAAATTGCACAAAAGCCCCAAACTTTTACCAAATTACCAAACCAACCCCAACGTCTCAAAATACTAAAATTTAAAGACAAAATCCATAGAGAGGAGTAGGATATCCCTACCTCAAATTCGGAGTCCCAAAGGAGAAGACGACAAAACCTAACGTGCTCCAAAACCCGAGATTTTCAGATTAAAATGAAGCCCTCGACGATCAACAACTTTTTTGTAAAGGCCAAAGGTGAGTAAATCACTCCTACTAGATCAAAACCTAGAGAGAAGGTAGAGTCTAGAGTGAGAGGCTCAACAATGGTGATTTTGAAAAAGTAAGAGAGAGAAGAGAAAGTAAAAAGTGATTTGAAAAGTCACAATTTCGGGACTTAAACCCAGTCGCCCGCTCGAGCGTAAAACACCCCGCTCGAGCGTCACTCACAGACTCCCGCTCGAGCGTCCAAACTTCCGCTTGAGCGGCACTCAGACAACCCCGCTCGAGCGGCCAATACCACGCTCGAGCGTACAACACTGCACAGGAAAATACTGAATGGGTGTAATCTCCGCTCGAGCGCCAAAACCCTCGCTCGAGCGTACAGGCCAAAACTTGGGCAACTAGTTTTGGTTTATAAACTCAACCAACCTGTAACAAACCTGCCCAACACATCCTATAACTCAATTACGAAGTAAAAAGGATGTAAACAAAATAATAAACAACCACCAACATCCACGGACACATGTCCGGATCACTGTACAACAAGGGTAAACCCGGGATCGCTATAACCTCCCCCCCCCCTTAAAGAATTTCGCCCCCGAAATTAAGCACAAGTTTTTAAAAACAAGCTTTCCTTCATTTTAGACGATGTTACAATTTAACATTCAACAATTCGACCCATTACCGGTCATCCCATCCCTTTAACAAGAGACATATCACAATATGTAAACAACATATGTATTTCCAACATGCATCAACATTATGCACTATCTTTCCAATTTCAACAATATAATCAACATATATTGTGTCACATTCAACTTCCATATAAGGCAAGTTCCAAAACATACTCCCAATAACCAAAACATTTTCAATGTTTCACAACTTAAGACATATATAAAAGCTCTTAAGTTCAACAAAATGTAAAATTTAAATACAAGATTACATATCAACAAACAAGTCCGGATATTTCTCTCGGACTTCCAACTCACGTTCCCAAGTGGCTTCCTCCACTCCGTGATGTTTCCACAAGACTTTCACCAAAGGGATGGTCTTGCCACGCAGGACCTGATCCCGCCTATCCAAGACCCGAACCGGTCTCTCCTCATACGAGGCATCCTCATCTACCTCTAAATCGGTCCAATCCAATACATGTGATGGATCTGGCTCATACTTCCGAAGCATACTCACATGAAACACGTCATGCACTCCGGACAACTGCGGCGGTAAGGCTAACCGATAAACAACCTCACCAATCCTCTCAAGGATCTCAAAAGGACCAATAAACCGAGGGGATAACTTCCCACTCTTCCCAAACCTCATCAAACCTCGCCTAGGTGATATCTTCAGAAAGACATGATCACCTATCTCAAACGCCAAAGGCCTCCTCCAACGGTCGGCATAACTCTTTTGTCGACTCTGGGCTGTAACAAGCCTTCTACGGATAAGCTCAAGTTTCTCTGTCGTCTCCCTAACCAACTCCGGACCCAACAAAGGTGCATCACCCACCTCGGCCCAACAAACTGGAGACCTACACGGTCGTCCATACAAGGCCTCAAACGGTGCCATACCGATGCTAGACTGAAAACTGTTGTTGTAGGCAAACTCTACCAAGGGCAAGTGCCTCTCCCACGTCCCGCTAAAGTCCAGGACACAACCCCGAAGCATATCCTCGAGGATCTGGATAGTACGCTCGGACTGCCCGTCAGTCTGAGGATGATAAGCCGTACTAAAGGTCAACTTAGTGCCCAAGGCACTCTGCAAACTCTGCCACAACCTAGCAGTAAAACGAGGATCTCTATCTGAGACGATCGTCACTGGGACCCCGTGCAATCTCACTATGTCCCGAATATACAAGTCGGCAAGATGATCTACCGAATCTTTCACGCGCATAGGAATAAAGTGCGCCGACTTAGTCAACCGGTCTACAACCACCCAAATAGCATCACTACCCCGTTGAGTCCTCGGAAGACCTACAACGAAGTCCATAGTGACATGCTCCCACTTCCACTCGGCAATAGGCAAGGGTTGCAACCAACCCGCTGGCCTTTGATGTTCGGCCTTCACTTGCTGGCAAGTAAGGCACTTCGATACGAAAACAGCCACATCCCTCTTCATACCCCGCCACCAAAACTGGCGACCCAAATCCTGATACATCTTAGTACCTCCCGGATGCACCGTAAGGCGCGAATGATGAAACTCTCGGAGTACTTCCTCACGGCAAGACTCCGGTACAAACAAACGGTCTCGGTATCTCACACTCAGGTCGGGATACACCGTCAAGCCCTTCTCAACTTTCCCACTGGAGATCTTCTCTCGGAGAGATTCTACCTCAAGGTCACCTCTCTGTGCCTCTAACACTCTAATCACAAGTGTAGGCTGCGCAACAACAGAAAACAAGGCCGCAGCCCCAACAGATTCGCCCAGTAGCAAATCAAGCTCGCCAAGTGCTCCCAACATCTCCCATTCCCGGATGGCTATACAAGCTACATCACTAATGGATTTCCTACTAAGAGCATCGGCCACTACATTGGCCTTTCCCGGATGATAGTGCAACTCAAAATCATAATCTTCGATGAACTCCATCCACCTTCTCTGCCTCAAATTCAAGTCTTTCTGTGTAAACAGATACTTTAAACTCTTGTGGTCCGAGAACACCTCGAACTTCTCACCATAAAGGTAGTGCCTCCAGATTTTCAAGGCAACGATCACAGCCGCTAACTCTAGGTCGTGTGTGGGGTAATTCTTCTCGTGTATTTTCAACTGACGTGAGCCATAAGCTACCACTTTCCCCTCTTGCATCAACACACAACCCAAACCCTCTCGTGAGGCATCATAATAAACAGCATAACCCAGCCCTCTCTCCGGAATAATCAACACCGGAGCGGTGGTCAATCTAACTTTCAGCTCTTGGAATGACTTTTCACAAGTCTCACTCCACACAAACTTGACTCCCTTCCGAGTCAGTCTAGTCAACGGTGACGCTAACCTGGAGAAATCTTTCACAAACCGACGGTAATACCCAGCTAATCCCAGAAAACTGCGGATCTCAAACACACTCTTAGGCTGTGCCCAATCTTGCACTGCCTCAACCTTGGATGTATCAACAGACACCCCTTCCCCGGATACCACGTGGCCTAAGAATTTGACTTCCCTCAGCCAGAACTCACACTTCCCAAACTTGGCATACAGCCTATGGGCTCTAAGCAACTCAAGCACCACTCTCAAGTGTGCCTCGTGCTCTTCCTCTGATGGCGAATAGATAAGGATGTCGTCCACAAAGACGACCACAAATCGGTCTAAGAACTCCCGGAAAATCCGGTTCATCAAGTCCATAAAGACTGCCGGTGCATTGGTAAGCCCAAATGGCATCACCAGGAACTCGTAATGGCCATACCGCGTACGGAATGCCGTCTTCGGAATATCCTCTTCCCTGACCCTCAACTGGTGGTAACCCGGTCTCAAGTCTATCTTAGAGAAACAACGGGAACCCTTCAACTGGTCAAACAGATCATCTATACGGGGCATAGGATAGTTATTCTCAACCGTAGCCCGATTCAACTTCCGGTAGTCAATACACAATCTCAAGGCACCATCTTTCTTTTTAACAAAGAGGGCCGGTGCTCCCCACGGTGAAACACTAGGGCGAACAAAACCCTTATCTAGTAATTCCTGGAGCTGAGCTTTCAACTCAACCAACTCTGCTGGAGCAAAACGGTAAGGTGTCATAGAAATCGGCGCCGTGCCGGGCACTAAATCAATAGAGTCGCTGGGCACTAAATCAATAGAGAACTCTATCTCTCGGTGAGGTGGCAAACTAACAAGGTCTTCG
Organism: Camellia sinensis; assembly: GCF_055761805.1. NCBI lineage: Eukaryota > Viridiplantae > Streptophyta > Magnoliopsida > Ericales > Theaceae > Camellia > Camellia sinensis. The sequence goes on along the minus strand of NC_138962.1, from coordinate 4,808,585 downwards.
GGAAAAACATCCGAATACTCACAAACCACCCTCGGCAATATAACCTGGGTCTCACCACTCTCACCACTCTCAAAGCTAGCAAGTAGACTACTAAGCTCACTTCGCCCTCGCGAATCATACCCCGGTGGCAAAACACTACCAACCCGGTCCCCCAAGAAATGGAACCACTCCCCGCTCAAGGTACATAACGTGACCCTCTGGCGGTAGCAATTAATAACAGCCCGGTATGACAATAACCAGTCCATACCCAAAATAACATCAAAACCCTTCATGGGCATGACAACAAACGGAAAAGGAAGCCTATAATCGGCGACCTCTATATCACATCCTCTAACACCCTGTTTCAGGATCAACTCACCACCCAAAGGCGATACCACACAAATAGGAGATGCTAACTGTGCTAACTCCAATTCCAAAACCGATGCAAATGCAGCAGATACAAAAGAATGAGATGCACCCGTGTCTATCAACACATTAGCAACCGAGTTGAAAAACAGAAAAGTACCTCTCACTACTGATGGAGCCGGTACTAAATCCTGCGCGGTAACAGCATACACGCGCCCCGTAGGCCCCTGGTCTACCTGCTCACCTCTCGGAGCAAAAGACTGCTGCACAGACTGGGATGACGAAACTCCCGGATTGGCCCTCGAGGCCTGCACAGACTGAGCTGGCTGAAAACCCTGCGTCTGCCTAGAACCAGACGCTCCCGAAGTGGCACTCAACTGTGGGCAAAACCTCTTCAGGTGCCCAGGCTATCCACACTGATAACAAGACAAGGGCTGCCCCCTGCCCAAACTCTGACTCTGCGGTCTAGCTGAAGAAGAAGCAGCTTTCTGACCCCCACCCTTCTGCGGGCAAACTGAAACCTTGTGACCCAGCTGGCCACACTTGTAACAAGTGAATTCCGCCTGACTGCCTCTCCCCGAGCCTACACTCGGCACTGGAAAGGTCGATCTAGAGACTGCACCCTGAGACTGCTGAGGGTTATAACCCTTCTGTCTCCTGCCATCACTCTGACTATCCTGGCTCCTCTTGGAGCCCCTCTGTTCTTCCTCCTCCTCCTGTATCATAATCTCCATATGAGCAGCAGCATCAACCAGGTGTCTATACTCTCGAATGTAAGACCCACCAACTCTCAACTTGAGGCCCCGCCTCAACTTCCGCTCAAACTCATAGCAACGGCGTTCCTCAGACGCCACCAGTTCCGGTGCAAACCTGGACAGACTGGTAAAAGTAGCCTCAAACTCGGCCACTGACAAGCCCTGCTGTTTAAGCCGGCTAAACTGATCCCTCAGCTTCTCCCTAGCTGCTGCAGACAAAAACCTCTCCTGAAAAGCATTTATAAACGCCTCCCAAGTACCGCCCACACGAGCCTTCTCGTACTTCCACCATTGACCCGCATCTCCCTTCAGCTGGAAGGATGCCAAGGTCACTTTCAGTGCTCCGTTCTCGATGCCAAGCATCTCGAACGTCTTACTCATCTGTTCTAACCACTCATCAGCCTTCAGTGGCTCCTTCGGATCCCCGATAAACTCATTCGGATTAGACCGGAAGAACTCCCTCTTCAAGAAAGAAGGCCCTGTTTCAGCAGCCTGATTCCCAGCTCTAAGAATACCCAAAGCTCCTGCTATCTCTCTGGCCAAGGCACCCATAGCCTGCTGACCCACTGGCTCGACCACGTTGGCCTGACCAACCCCCTCCTGCACTGCCGGAATCTCACCCGGTAACGGTACTTCCTGCCTCGCAGGTCTACCACGCCTAGCACCTCTTCCTCGTCCTGACATCCTAATAAAGGCAACACAGAACGTTAGCACATTCATAAATGTGCCGAAACTAAACACTCACGTCCTAATGCATGGACAACTGTAATTCACTTCACATAAGCACATAATCACATAAGCACTTAGCATATGATACTACATCTAAGTCTCTATCAAGCGAGACAAATCCATTGTGATACTAATCACTTCCCACGTACCCAAAGTATTCGAACCCGGTACGCTCTGATACCAAGTTGTAACGCCCTCAAAATAACAACAATAAACCCATCAGATAAGACATGCATTTACATATAAACTAACCACATTCTTTTATTCATTAGAGTTCCATTACATAAGTATTACATGTTAACATCAAAACAAAATGCTTTACGGGCTTACAGCTTTCCAAGTTAACACTTGGTTACAACAAAAGAGTACTAACTCGTTTACACATTAAGCCCTTGGCTTGAAGTTACATGTAATACATCAAAAGTTAAGCGACAAAAGTATGCCCGCCTCTAGCCTCCCAACTATATCCTTGGAGGTGGCATGCTACCTGCACCTGAAAATGATATTCCCATATAGGGTGAGCCACAGCCCAGTAGAAATACACTAAACCAACCATGAGCAATGACTAAAATATTAGCAATTGATAGATGGCCAACACTGATACAATCACATAAATCACATATTTATGTCTTACAACTTATGAGTCTAAGTTACCTTTCATTTTCCCTTTTTCAACAGATAAGCATGCTAGCTCTATCATCATTTCCACAGATATGTATAAAAACTATATCTCACATTCAGATAAGCATAAAAGCTATATCCACATTCTCAACAGATATGTATAACAACAATATCCCACATTCACAGATAAGCATATAAGCTGTATCCACACTTTACTAAGATAAGCATATAAGCTCTATCTTCACTTCTCTAGACAAGCATATGAGCTGTGTCTACGGAGTTCATCCCCTATCTTCTCCCAACACTATCCGGTTTAGAGGTACATCCCCTATCTTTCCCTAAACCGCGGAGTACATCCCCTATCTCCTCCTCTACACATAACGTATATAAACACATTGGTTTTATATACAATCACCCAATACATACAGTTAATGTATTCTATCAACCGTCAAGTTCCATGACACATTTCATTGATTAGTTTCAGTTTACCTAATCATCATGCATTGTCTACAACAATCACGACTATCCTCCACCGATAGCCCAAAGCAGTTATTTCTAAACAGAAAATAAATGCACAAATGGATATTCAATCAACATTTCATTTCCTCATTTCTCACCATTAATTATCCCAATTAATCAAACAATGTAATTAGGCCATTTTCCATAATTACCATTTCAACCCTTAGGTCCCATTTTCATCAATGATACAACATTCATTCCATTTCTCTACTCCAATCATGCATCTAGGTTTATTATGATTAAAACCCCAACTTTTGTAAAATTGCACAAAAGCCCCAAACTTTTACCAAATTACCAAACCAACCCCAACGTCTCAAAATACTAAAATTTAAAGACAAAATCCATAGAGACGAGTAGGATATCCCTACCTCAAATTCGGAGTCCCAAAGGAGAAGACGACAAAACCCAACGTGCTCCAAAACCCGAGATTTTCAGATTAAAATGAAGCCCTCGACGATCAACAACTTTTTTGTAAAGGCCAAAGGTGAGTAAATCACTCCTACTAGATCAAAACCTAGAGAGAAGGTAGAGTCTAGAGTGAGAGGCTCAACAATGGTGATTTTGAAAAAGTAAGAGAGAGAAGAGAAAGTAAAAAGTGATTTGAAAAGTCATAATTTCGGGACTTAAACCCAGTCGCCCGCTCAAGCGTAAAACACCCCGCTCGAGCGTCACTCACAGACTCCCGCTCGAGCGTCCAAACTTCCGCTCGAGCGCCGGATGCACTCTCCCAGCATTTATACAGAACCAGGCCTCCGCTCGAGCTTCCAACTCTACGCTCGAGCGGCACTCAGACAACCCCGCTCGAGCGGCCAATACCACGCTCGAGCGTACAACACTGCACAGGAAAATACTGAATGGGTGTAATCTCTGCTCGAGCGCCAAAACCCTCGCTCGAGCGTACAGGCCAAAACCTGGGCAACTAGTTTTGGTTTCTAAACTCAACCAACCTGTAACAAACCTGCCCAACACATCCTATAACTCAATTACGAAGTAAAAAGGATGTAAACAAAATAATAAACAACCACCAACATCCACGGACACATGTCCGGATCACTGTACAACAAGGGTAAACCCGGGATCGCTATAGAATGAACTTCCATTTTTAATTTTCTCCAACTTCAATTTTTATTTTTACTTAACTTCCATTTTTATTCAATTTACTTTTCTATTCAACTTCCTTTTTTTTTTTAATTTCCAAATAGTTCGTTAAGGTATAGTGGTTTCTTGAATGAACTTCCATTTTTAATTTTAGGCAACTTTCATTATTATTTTTATTCAACTTCCATTTTTATTCAATTAACTTTTCGATTAAACTTCCTTTTTTATTTAATTTCCAAATAGATCGTTAAGGTATAGTTGTTTTATGAATAAACTTCCATTTTTAATTTTCTGCAACTTCCATTTTTATTTTTATTCGACTTCCATTTTTATTCATGTCATTTTTCTATTCAACTTCTTTTTTTATTTAATTTCCAAATAGATCGTTAAGGTATAGTGGTTTTTTTAATGAACTTTCATTTTTAATTTTCTGCAACTTTCATTTTTATTTTTATTTAACTTCCTTTTTTTATTGAAGTTTCTTTTCTACTCAACTTTCTTTTTTAATTAATTTCAAAGCAGATCGTTAAGGTATAGTGGTTTCTGGATTAAACTTTCATTGTTAATTTTATGCAACTTTCATTTTTATTTTTATTCAACTTCCATTTTTATTTAATTTACATTTCTATTCTTCTTCCTTTTTTATTTGATTTCCAAATAGATCGTTAAGGTATAGTAGTTTCTTAAATGAACTTCCATTTTTAATTTTCTGCAACTTCCATTTTTATTTTTATTTAACTTCTTTTTTCAATCAAGTTTCTTTTCTACTCAACTTCCTTTTTTACTTAATTTCCAAATAGATCGTTAAGGTATAGTGTTTTCTGGATTGAACATCCATTTTTAATTTTATGCAACTTTCATTTTTAATTTTATTCAACTTTCATTTTTATTCAATTTACTTTTCTATTAAACTTTCTTTTTTTATTTAATTTTCAAACACATCGTTAAGGTATAGTTGTTTCTTGAATGAACTTCCATTTTTAATTTTCTGCAACTTCCACTTTTATTTTTATTCGACTTCCATTTTTATTCAAGTTTTCTTTCTATTCAACTTCATTTTTTATTTAATTTCCAAATAGATCGTTAAGGCATAGTGGTTTCTTGAATGAATTTCCATTTTTAATTTTCTGCAACTTCCTTTTTTATTTTTAATTAACTTCCATTTTTATTCATGTTACTTTTCTATTCAACTTCCTTTTTTATTTAATTTCCAAATAGATCGTTAACGTATAATGGTTTCTGGATTGAACTTCTATTTTTAATTTTATGCAACTTTCATTTTTATTTTTATTCAACTTCCATTTTTATTCATTTTACTTTTTTATTAAACTTCCTTTTTTATTTAATTTCCGAATAGATCGTTATGGTATAGTTGTTTCTTGAATGAACTTCCATTTTTAATTTTCTGCAACTTCCATTTTTATTTTTATTCGACTTCCATTTTTATTCAAGTCATTTTTCTGTTCAACTTCTTTTTTTATTTAATTTTCAAATAGATCGTTAAGGTATAGTGGTTTGTTGAATGAACTTTCATTTTTAATTTTCTATAACTTCCATTTTTATTTTTATTTAACTTCCTTTTTTATTGAAGTTTCTTTTCTACTCAACTTCCTTTTTTAATTAATTTCCGAATAGATCGTTAAGGTATAGTGGTTTCTGGATTGAACTTTCATTGTTAATAATATGCAACTTTCATTTTTATTTTTATTTAACTTCCATTTTTATTCAATTTACTTTTCAATTCAACTTCGTTTTTTTTTTAATTTCCAAACAGATCGTTAAGGTATAGTGGTTTCTCGAATGAACTTCCATTTTTAATTTTCTGCAACTTCCATTTTCTTTTTGTTCGACTTCCATTTTTATTGAAGTTATTTTTCTATTTAACTTCCTTTTTTATTTAATTTCCAAATAGATCGTTAAGGTATAGTGGTTTCTTGAATGAATTTCCATTTTTAATTTTCTACAACTTCCATTTTTATTTTTAAGAAACTTCCATTTTTATTGAAGTTACATTTCTATTCAACTTCCTTTTTTAGTTAATTTCCAAATAGATCGTTAACGTATAGTGGTTTCTGGATTGAACTTCTAATTTTAATTTTATGCAACTTTCGTCTTTGTTTTTATTCAACTTCCATTTTTATTCAATTTACTTTTCTATTAAACTTCCTTTTTTATTTAATTTCCAAATAGATCGTTAAGGTATTGTGGTTTCTTGAATGAACTTTCATTTTTAATTTTATGCAACTTCCATTTTTATTTTTATTCGACTTCCATTTTTATTCAAGTCATTTTTCTCTTCAACTTCCTTTTTTATTTAAGTTCCTAATAGATCGTTAAGGTATTGTGGTTTCTTGAATGAACTTCCATTTTTAATTTTCTGCAACTACCATTTTTATTTTTATTTAACATCCTTTTTCATATCAAGTTTCTTTTTTACTAAACTTCCTTTTTTATTTAATTTCCATATAGATCGTTAAGGTATAGGGGGTTTCTGGATTGAACATTCATTTTTAATTTTATACAACTTTCATTTTTAATATTATTCAACTTCCATTTTTATCCAATTTACTTTTCTATTAAACTTTCTTTTTTATTTAATTTCCAAATAGATCGTTATTGTATAGTGGTTTCTTGAATGAACTTCCATTTTTAATTTTCTGCAAGTTGTAACGCCCTCAAAATAACAACAATAAACCCATCAGATAAGACATGCATTTACATATAAACTAACCACACTCTTTTATTCATTAGAGTTTCATTACATAAGTATTACATGTTAATATCAAAAACAAAATGCCCTACGGGCTTACTGCTTTCCAAGTTAACACTTGGTTACAACAAAAGAGTACTAACTCGTTTACACATTAAGCCCTAGGCTTGAAGTTACATGTAATACATCAAAAGTTAGGCGACAAAAGTATGTCCGCCACTAGCCTCCCAGCTATGTCCTTGGAGGTGGCATGCTTCCTGCACCTGAAAATGATATCCCTATATAGGGTGAGCCACAGCCCAGTAGAAATACACTAAACCAACCATGGACAATGACTAAAATATTAGCAATTGATAGATGGTCAACACTGATACAATCACATAAATCACATATTTATGTCTTACAACTTATGAGTCTAAGTTACCTTTCATTTTCCCTTTTTCAACAGATAAGCATGCTAGCTCTATCATCATTTCCACAGATATGTATAAAAACTATATCTCACATTCAGATAAGCATAAAAGCTATATCCACATTCTCAACAGATATGTATAACAACAATATCCCACATTCACAGATAAGCATATAAGCTGTATCCACACTTTACTAAGATAAGCATATAAGCTCTATCTTCACTTCTCTAGACAAGCATATGAGCTGTGTCTACGGAGTTCATCCCCTATCTTCTCCCAATACTTATCCGGTTTAGAGGTACATCCCCTATCTTCCCCTAAACCGCGGAGTACATCCCCTATCTCCTCCTCTACACATAACGTATATAAACACATTGGTTCTATATACAATCACCCAATACATACAATTAATGTATTCTATCAACCGTCAAGTTCCATGACACATATCATTGATTAGTTTCAGTTTACCTAATCATCATGCATTGTCTACAACAATCACGACTATCCTCCACCGATAGCCCAAAGCAGTTATTTCTAAACAGAAAATAAATGCACAATGGATATTCAATCAACATTTCATTTCCTCATTTCTCACCATTAATTATCCCAATTAATTAAACAATGTAATTAGGCCATTTTCCATAATTACCATTTCAACCCTTAGGTCCCATTTTCGTCAATGATTCAATAATCATTCCATTTTTCTATGCCAAACATGCATCTAGGTTTATTATGAATAAAACCCCAACTTTTGTAAAATTACACAAAAGCCCCAAACTTTCACAAAATTACCAAACCAAGCCCAACATCTCAAAATACCAAAATTTAAAGACAAAACCCATAGAGAGGAGTAGGATATCCCTACCTTGAAGTTTTAGCCAAAAAGGAGATGAAGACTCGAAGATCAACTTGCTCCAAATCCAAACTTTCTCAGATTAAATCGAAGCTCTCAACGCCCTCTATCTTTTTAACAAAGGCCCTAGGCTAGATTCACACCCTAGGGAGATCAAACCTTAGAGAGAGTGCAAGTTTAGAGAGAGAGAGGCTCGGATTAAGGGTTTTGGATCAAAAAGAGAGTGAAAAAGTGATGTTTTAGACGCTGCTGTCCGCTGATATAAAACACGCTCGCTCGAGCGAAGACTTGGTCGCTCGAGCGACCAGACACAGAAAACTCTCGCTCGAGCCAAGAAGTTCTCGATCGAGCGAAGAAAAACCCAGACCGGTCGAGCGAAGGAAGCTCGCTCGAGCCAAGAAAGACAGCTCTCAGGTCCAGAACCAGACGCAACACCACTCTCGCTCGAGCGACAAACTCCTCGCTTGAGCGAAGGACCAAAAATCTGGGCAGCAACACTAGGCTCCCAAACACAACCAACCTGTAACAAACCTGCCCAACACATCCCATAACTCAATATACAAAGTACAAAGGATGCAAACACGATAATAAACAACAACCAAAATCCACGGACACATGTCCGGATCACTGTACAACAAGGGTAAACCCGGGATCGCTATAACCTCCCCCCCTTAAAGAATTTCGCCCCCGAAATTAAGCACAAGTTTTCAAAACAAGTTTTCCTTCATTTTAGACAATGTTACAATTTAACATTCAACAATTCGACCCATTACCGGTCATCCCATCCCTTTAACCAGAGACATATCACAATATGTAAACGACATATGTATTTTCAACATGCATCAACATTATGCACTATCTTTCCAATTTCAACAATCTAATCAACATATATAATGTCACATTCAACTTCCATATGAGGCAAGTTCCAAACATACTTCCAATAATCAAAACATTTTCAATGTTTCACAACTTAAGACATATATAAAAGCTCTTAAGTTCAACAAAATGTAAAATTTAAATACAAGATTACATATCAACAAACAAGTCCGGATATTTCTCTCGGACTTCCAACTCACGTTCCCAAGTGGCTTCCTCCACTCCGTGATGTTTCCACAAGACTTTCACCAAAGGAATGGTCTTGCCACGCAGGATCTGATCCCGCCTATCCAAGACCCATACCGGTCTCTCCTCATACGAGGCATCCTCATCTACCTCTAAATCAGTCCAATCCAACACATGTGATGGATCTGGCTCATACTTCCGAAGCATACTCACATGAAACACGTCATGCACTCCGGACAACTGCGGTGGTAAGGCTAATCGATAAGCAACCTCACCAATCCTCTCAAGGATCTCAAAAGGACCAATAAACCGAGGGGATAACTTCCCACTCTTCCCAAATCTCATCAGGCCTCGTCTAGGTGATATCTTCAGAAAGACATGATCACCTACCTCAAACGCCAAAGGCCTCCTCCTACGGTCGGCATAACTCTTTTGTCGACTCTGGGCTATAACAAGCCTCCTACGGATAAGCTCAACTTTCTCCGTCGTCTCCTTAACCAACTCCGGACCCAACAAAGGTGCATCACCCACCTCGGCCCAACAAACTGGAGACCTACACGGTCGGCCATACAAGGCCTCAAACGGTGCCACACCGATGCTAGACTGAAAACTGTTGTTGTAGGCAAACTCTACCAAGGGCAAGTGCCTCTCCCACGTCCCATTGAAGTCAAGGACACAACCCCGAAGCATATCCTCGAGGATCTGAATAGTACGCTCGGACTGCCCGTCAGTCTGAGGATGATAAGCCGTACTAAAGGTCAACTTAGTGCCCAAGGCACTCTGCAAACTCTGCCACAACCTAGCAGTAAAACGAGGATCTCTATCTGAGACGATCGTCACTGGGACCCCGTGCAATCTCATTACATCCCGAATATACAAATCGGCAAGATGATCTACCGAATCTCTCACGCGCATAGGAATAAAGTGCGCCGACTTAGTCAACCGGTCTACAACCACCCAAATAGCATCACTACCCTGTTGAGTCCTCGGAAGACCTACAACGAAGTCCATAGTGACATGCTCCCACTTCCACTCGGCAATAGGCAAGGGTTGCAACAAACCCGCTGGCCTCTGATGCTCGGCCTTCACTTGCTGGCAAGTAAGGCACTTCGATACGAAAACAGCCACATCTCTCTTCATACCCCGCCACCAAAACTGGCGACCCAAATCCTGATACATCTTAGTACCTCCCGGATGCACCGCAAGGCGCGAATGATGAAACTCTTGGAGTACTTCCTCTCGGCAAGACTCCGGTACAAACAAACGGTCTCGGTATCTCACACTCAGGTCGGGATACACCGTCAAGCCCTTCTCAACTTTCCCACTGGAGATCTTCTCTCGGAGGGATTCTACCTCAAGGTCACCTTTCTGTGCCTCTAACACTCTAATCACAAGTGTAGGCTGCACAACAATAGAAAACAAGGCCGCAGCCTCAACAGATTCGCCCAGTAGCAAATCAAACTCGCCAAGTGCTCCCAACATCTCCCATTCCCGGATGGCTATACTAGCAACATCACTAATGGTCTTCCTACTAAGGGCATCGGCCACGACATTGGCTTTTCCCGGATGATAATGCAACTCAAAATCATAATCCTCGATGAACTCCATCCATCTCCTCTGCCTCAAATTCAAGTCTCTCTGTGTAAACAGATACTTCAAACTCTTATGATCCGAGAATACTTCGGACCTCTCACCATAAAGGTAGTGCCTCCAGATTTTCAAGGCAAAAATCACTGCTGCTAACTCTGGGTCGTGTGTGGGGTAATTCTTCTCGTGTATTTTCAACTGACGTGAGCCATAAGCTACCACTTTCCCCTCTTGCATCAGCACACAACCCAAACCCTCTCGTGAGGCATCACAATAAACCACATAACCCAACCCTCTCTCCGGAATAATCAACACCGGAGCGGTGGTCAATCTAACTTTAAACTCTTGGAACGACTTTTCACAAGTCTCACTCCACACAAACTTGACTCCCTTCTGAGTCAGTCTAGTCAACGGTGACGCTAACCTGGAGAAATCTTTCACAAACCGACGGTAATACCCAGCTAATCCCAGAAAACTGCGGATCTCAAATACACTCTTAGGCTGTGCCCAATCTTGCACTGCCTCAACCTTGGATGTATCAACAGACACCCCTTCCCCGGATACCACGTGGCCTAAGAATTTGACTTCCCTCAGCCAGAACTCACACTTCCCAAACTTGGCATACAGCCTATGGGCTCTAAGTAACTCAAGCACCACTCTCAAGTGTTCCTCGTGCTCCTCCTCTGAAGGCGAATAGATAAGAATGTCGTCCACGAAGACGACCACGAATCGGTCTAAGAACTCCCGGAAAATCCGGTTCATCAAGTCCATAAAGACTGCCGGTGCATTGGTAAGCCCAAATGGCATCACCAGAAACTCGTAATGGCCATACCGCGTACGGAATGTCGTCTTAGGAATATCTTCCTCCCTGACCCTCAACTGATGGTAACCCGATCTCAAGTCTATCTTAGAGAAACAACGGGAACCCTTCAACTGGTCAAACAAATCATCTATACGGGGCATAGGATACTTATTCTTAACCGTAGCCCGATTCAACTTCCGATAGTCAATACACAATCTCAAGGCACCATCTTTCTTTTTAACAAAGAGTGCCGGTGCTCCCCACGGTGAAACACTAGGGCGAACAAAACCCTTATCTAGCAATTCCTGGAGCTGAACTTTCAACTCAACCAACTCTGCTGGAGCAAAACGGTAAGGTGCCATAGAAATCGGCGCCGTGCCGGGCACTAAATCAATAGAGAACTCTATCTCTCGGTGAGGTGGCAAACTAACAAGATCTTCAGGAAAGACATCCGAATACTCACAAACCACCCTCGGCAATATAACCTGGGTCTCACCACTCTCACCACTCTCAAAGCTAGCAAGTAGACTACTAAGCTCACTTCGCCCTCGCGAATCATACCCCGGTGGCAAAACACTACCAACCCGGTCTCCCAAGAAATGGAACCACTCCCCGCTCAAGGTACATAACGTGACCCTCTGGCGGTAGCAATCAATAACAGCCCGGTATGACGATAGCCAGTCCATACCCAAAATAACATCAAAACCCTTCATGGGCATGACAACAAACGGAAAAGGAAGCCTATAGTCGGCGACCTCTATATCACATCCTCTAACACCCTGTTTCAGGATCAACTCACCACCCAAAGGCGATACCACACAAATAGGAGATGCTAACTGTGCTAACTCCAATTCCAAAATCGATGCAAATGCAGCAGATACAAAAGAATGAGATGCACCCGTGTCTATCAACACACTAGCAACTGAGTTGCAAAACAGAAAAGTACCTCTCACTACTGATGGAGCCGGTACTAAATCCTGCGCGGTAACAGCATACACGCGCCCCGTAGGCCCCTGGTCTACCTGCTCACCTCTCGGAGCAAAAGACTGCTGCACAGACTGGGATGACGAAACTCCCGGATTGGCCCTCGAGGCCTGCACAGACTGAGCTGGCTGAAAACCCTGCGTCTGCCTAGAACCAGACGCTCCCAAAGTGGCACTCAACTGTGGGCAAAACCTCTTCATGTGCCCAGGTTGTCCACACTGATAACAAGTCAAGGGCTGCCCCCTGCCCAAACTCTGACTCTGCGGTCTAGCTGAAGAAGAAGCAGCTTTCTGACCCCCACCCTTCTGCGGGCAAATTGAAACCTTGTGACCCAGCTGGCCACACTTGTAACAAGTGAATTCCCCCTGACTGCCTCTCCCCGAGCCTACACTCGGCACTGGAAAGGTCGATCTAGAGACTGCACCCTGAGACTGCTGAGGGTTATAACCCTTCTGTCTCCTGCCATCATTCTGACTATCCTAGCTCCTCTTGGAGCCCCTCTGTTCTTCCTCCTCCTCCTGCATCATAATCTCCATATGAGCAGCAGCATCAACTAGGTGTCTATACTCTCGGATGTAAGACCCACCAACTCTCAACTTGAGGCCCCGCCTCAACTTCCGCTCAAACTCATAGCAACGGCGTTCCTCAGACGCCACCAGTTCCGGTGCAAACCTGGACAGACTGGTAAAAGTAGCCTCAAACTCGGCCACTGACAAGCCCTGCTGTTTAAGCCGGCTAAACTGATCCCTCAGCTTCTCCCTAGCTGCTGCAGACAAAAACCTCTCCTGAAAAGCATTTATAAACACCTCCCAAGTACTGCCCACACGAGCCTTCTCGTACTTCCACCATTGACCCACATCTCCCTTCAGCTGGAAGGATGCCAAGGTCACTTTCAGTGCTCCGTCCTCAATGCCAAGCATCTCGAACGTCTTACTCATCTGTTCTAACCACTCATCAGCCTTCAGTGGCTCCTTCGGATCCCCGATAAACTCATCCGGATTAGATCGGAAGAACTCCATCTTCAAGAAAGAAGGCCCCGTCTCAGCTGCCTGATTCCCAGCTCTAAGAATACCCAAAGCTCCTGCTATCTCTCTGGCCAAGGCACCCATAGCCTGCTGACCCACTGGCTCGGCCACAGTGGCCTGCCCAACTCCCTCCTGCACTGTCGGAATCTCACCCGGTAACGGTGCTTCCTGTCTCGCAGGTCTACCACGCCTAGCTCCTCTTCCTCGTCCTGACATCCTAATAAAGGTAACACAGAACATTAGCACATTCATAAATGTGCCGAAACTAAACACTCACGTCCTAATGCATGGACAACTGTAATTCACTCCACATAGGCACATAAACACATAAGCACTTACGAATTTCATTTCGGGATAATGATAGTCCCGAGACGTTACTAGAGTTCCGGTTAGAAACAGCATTGATCAAGTGCTTTTCCAACAAGACTCCCAGAAACTCAAGGATCCAATCAATATCCCAGAAATTAAATCCCATACCCACATAGTCACATAAGCATGTTATCACTTAAGCCCATAGCATATGATACTACATCTAAGTCTCTATCAAGCGAGACAAACCCATTGTGATACTAATCACTTCCCACGTACAAAAAGTATTCAAACCCGGTACGCTCTGATACCAAGTTGTAACGCCCTCAAAATAACAACAATAAACCCATCAGATAAGACATGCATTTACATATAAACTAACCACACTCTTTTATTCATTAGAGTTTCATTACATAAGTATTACATGTTAATATCAAAAACAAAATGCCCTACGGGCTTACAGCTTTCCAAGTTAACACTTGGTTACAACAAAAGTGTACTAACTCGTTTACACATTAAGCCCTAGGCTTGAAGTTACATGTAATACATCAAAAGTTAAGCGACAAAAGTATGTCCGCCACTAGCCTCCCAGCTATGTCCTTGGAGGTGGCATGCTTCCTGCACCTGAAAATGATATTCCCATATAGGGTGAGCCACAGCCCAGTAGAAATACACTAAACCAACCATGAGCAATGACTAAAATATTAGCAATTGATAGATGGCCAACACTGATACAATCACATAAATCACATATTTATGTCTTACAACTTATGAGTCTAAGTTACCTTTCATTTTCCCTTTTTCAACAGATAAGCATGCTAGCTCTATCATCATTTCCACAGATATGTATAAAAACTATATCTCACATTCAGATAAGCATAAAAGCTATATCCACATTCTCAACAGATATGTATAACAACAATATCCCACATTCACAGATAAGCATATAAGCTGTATCCGCACTTTACTAAGATAAGCATATAAGCTCTATCTTCACTTCTCTAGACAAGCATATGAGCTGTGTCTACGGAGTTCATCCCCTATCTTCTCCCAATACTTATCCGGTTTAGAGGTACATCCCCTATCTTCCCCTAAACCGCGGAGTACATCCCCTATCTCCTCCTCTACACATAACGTATATAAACACATTGGTTCTATATACAATCACCCAATACATACAATTAATGTATTCTATCAACCGTCAAGTTCCATGACACATATCATTGATTAGTTTCAGTTTACCTAATCATCATGCATTGTCTACAACAATCACGACTATCCTCCACCGATAGCCCAAAGCAGTTATTTCTAAACAGAAAATAAATGCACAATGGATATTCAATCAACATTTCATTTCCTCATTTCTCACCATTAATTATCCCAATTAATTAAACAATGTAATTAGGCCATTTTCCATAATTACGATTTCAACCCTTAGGTCCCATTTTCGTCAATGATTCAATAATCATTCCATTTTTCTATGCCAAACATGCATCTAGGTTTATTATGAATAAAACCCCAACTTTTGTAAAATTACACAAAAGCCCCAAACTTTCACAAAATTACCAAACCAAGCCCAACATCTCAAAATACCAAAATTTAAAGACAAAACCCATAGAGAGGAGTAGGATATCCCTACCTTGAAGTTTTAGCCAAAAAGGAGATGAAGACTCGAAGATCAACTTGCTCCAAATCCAAACTTTCTCAGATTAAATCGAAGCTCTCAACGCCTTCTATCTTTTTAACAAAGGCCCTAGGCTAGATTCACACCCTAGGGAGATCAAACCTTAGAGAGAGTGCAAGTTTAGAGAGAGAGAGGCTCGGATTAAGGGTTTTGGATCAAAAAGAGAGTGAAAAAGTGATGTTTTAGACGCTGCTGTCCGCTGATATAAAACACGCTCGCTCGAGCGAAGACTTGGTCGCTCGAGCGACCAGACACAGAAAACTCTCGCTCGAGCCAAGAAGTTCTCGATCGAGCGAAGAAAAACCCAGACCGCTCGAGCGAAGGAAGCTCGCTCGAGCCAAGAAAGACAGTTCTCAGGTCCAGAACCAGACGCAACACCACTCTCGCTCGAGCGACAAACTCCTCGCTCGAGCGAAGGACCAAAAATCTGGGCAGCAACACTAGGCTCCCAAACACAACCAACCTGTAACAAACCTGCCCAACACATCCCATAATTCAATATACAAAGTACAAAGGATGCAAACACGATAATAAACAACAACCAAAATCCACGGACACATGTCCGGATCACTGTACAACAAGGGTAAACCCGGGATCGCTATAACTTCCATTTTTATTTTTGTTCGACTTCCATTTTTATTCAAGTTATTTTTCTATTCAACTTCCTTTTTTATTTAATTTCCAAATAGATCGTTAAGGTATAGTGCTTTCCTGAATGAACTTCCAATTTTAATTTTCTGCAACTTCCATTTTTATTTCTATTAAACTTCTTTTTTTATTCAAGTTTCTTTTCTATTCAACTTTCTTTTTTATTTAATTTCCAAATAGATCGTTAAGGTATAGTGGTTTTTTGAATGAACTTCCAATTTTAATTTTCTTCAACTTCCATTTTTATTTCTATTCAACTCCTTTTTTTATTCAAGTTTCTTTTCTATTCAACTTCCTTTTTTATTTAATTTCCAAATAGATCGTTAAGGTATAGTGGTTTCTCGAATGAACTTCCATTTTTCATTTTCTGCAACTTCCATTTTTATTTTTATTCGACTTCCATTTTTATTCAAGTTATTTTTCTATTCAACTTCCTTTTTTATTTAATTTCCAAATAGGTCGTTAAGGTATAGCGGTTTCTTGAATGAACTTCCATTTTTAATTTTCTGCAACTTCCATTTTTTTCTATGCAACTTCTTTTTTTATTCAAGTTTCTTTTCTATTCAACTTCCTTTTTTATTTAATTTCCAAATAAATCGTTAAATTATACTGATTTCTGGATTGAACTTCCATTTTTAATTTTATGCAACTTTCCCTTTTATTTTTATTCAACTTCGTTTTTTATTCAATTTACTTTTCTATTAAACTTCCTATTTTTATTTAATTTCCGAATAGATCGTTAAGGTATTGTGGTTTCTGGAATGAACTTCCATTTTTAATTTTATGCAACTTCCATTTTTATTTTTATTCGACTTCCATTTTTATTCAAGTCATTTTTCTATTCAACTTCCTTTTTTTATTTAATTTCCAAATAGATCATAAAGGTATAGTGGTTTCTTGAATGAACTTCCATTTTTAATTTTCTGCAGCTTCCATTTTTATTTTTATTCGACTTCCATTTTTATTCAAGTCATTTTTCTAGTCAACTTCCTTTTCTATTTAATTTCCAAATAGATCGTTAAGGTATAGTGGTTTCTTCTACGCACTTCCATTTTTAATTTTCTGCAACTTCCATTTTTATTTTTATTTAACTTCCTTTTTTATTCAAGTTTCTTTTCTACTCAACTTCCTTTTTTATGTAATTTCCAAATAGACCGTTAAGGTATAGTGGTTTCTGAATTGAACTTCCATTTTTAATTTTCTGCAACTTCCGTTTTTATTTTTAATCAACTTCCATTTTTATTCAATTTACTTTTCTATTAAACTTTCTTTTTTATTTAATTTCCAAATACATCGTTAAGGTATAGTGGTTTCTTGATTGAACTTCCATTTTTAATTTTATCCAACTTCCATTTTTATTTTTATTCGACTTCCATTTTTATTCAATTCATTTTTCCATTCAACTTCCTATTTTATTTAATTTCCAAATAGATCATTAAGGTATAGTGGTTTCTTGAATGAATTTCCATTTTTAATTTTCTGCAACTTCCTTTTTTATTTTTAAGTAACTTCCATTTTTATTCATGTTACTTTTCTATTCAACTTCCTTTTTTAGTTAATTTCCAAATAGATCGTTAACGTATAGTGGTTTCTGGATTGAACTTCTAATTTTAATTTTATGCAACTTTCATTTTTAATTTTATTCAACTTCCATTTTTATTCAATTTACTTTCCTATTAAACTTCCTTTTTTATTTAATTTCCAAATAGATCGTGAAGGTATTGTGGTTTCTTGAATGAACTTCCATTTTTAATTTTATGCAACTTGCATTTTTATTTTTATTCGACTTCCATTTTTATTCAAGTCATTTTTCTATTCAACTTCCTTTTTTATTTAATTTCCAAATAGATCGTTAAGGTATTTTGGTTTCTTGAATGAACTTCCATTTTTAATTTTCTGCAACTTCCATTTTTATTTTTATTTAACTTCCTTTTTCAATCAAGTTTCTTTTCTACTCAACTTCTTTTTTTATTTAATTTCCAAATAGATCGTTAAGGTATAGGGGTTTCTAGATTGAACATCCATTTTTAATTTTATAGAACTTCCATTTTTAATTTTATTCAACTTCCATTTTTATTCAATTTACTTTTCTATTAAATTTTCTTTTTTATTTAATTTCCAAATAGAACGTTATGGTATAGTGGTTTCTTGAATGAACTTCCATTTTCAATTTTCTGCAACTTTCATTTTTATTTTGTTTCGACTTCCATTTTTATTCAAGTTAGTTTTTTTTCAACTTCCTTTTTTGTTTAATTTCCGAATAGATCGTTAAGGTACAGTGGTTTCTTGAATGAACATCCAATTTTAATTTTCTGCAACTTCCATTTTTATTTCTATTCAACTTCTTTTTTAATTTAAATTTCTTTTCTATTCAACTTCCTTTTTTATTTAATTTCCAAATAGATCGTTAAGGTATAGTGGTTTTTTGAATGAACTTCCAATTTTAATTTTCTGCAACTTCCATTTTTATTTCTATTCAACTCCTTTTTTTATTCAAGTTTCTTTTCTATTCAACTTCCTTTTTTATTTAATTTCCAAATAGATCATTAAGTTGTACTGATTTCTGGATTGAACTTCCATTTTTAATTTTCTGCAACTTCCATTTTTATTTTTATTCAACTTCTATTTTTATTCAATTTAGTTTTCTATTAAACTTTCTTTTTTATTTAATTTCCAAATAGATCGTTAAGGTATAGTGGTTTCCTGAATGAACTTCCATTTTTAATTTTCTGCAACTTCCATTTTTATTTTTATTGGACTTCCATTTTTATTCAAGTTATTTTTCTATTCAACTTCCAATTTTATTTAATTTCCAAAAAGATCGTTAAGGTATAGTGGTTTATTGAATAAATTTTCATTTTTAATTTTCTACAACTTCCTTTTTTATTTTTAAGCGACTTCCATTTTTATTCAAGTTACTTTTCTATTCAACTTCCTTTTTTATTTAATTTCCAAATAGATCGTTAACGTATAGTGGTTTCTGGATTGAACTTCTATTTTTAATTTTATGCAACTTTCATTTTTATTTTTATTCAACTTCTATTTTTATTCAATTTACTTTTCTATTAAACATCCTTTTTTATTTAATTTCCAAATAGATCGTTAACGTATAGTGGTTTCTTGATTGAACTTCCATTTTTAATTTTCTGCAACTTCCATTTTTATTTTTGTTCGACTTCCATTTTTATTCAAGTTATTTTTCTATTCAACCTCCTTTTTATTTAATTTCCATATAGATCGTTAAGGTATAGTGGTTTTTTGAATGAATTTCCATTTTTAATTTTCGGCAACTTCCGTTTTTATTTTTAAGCAACTTCCATTTTTATTCAAATTACTTTTCTATTCAACTTCCTTTTTTGTTTAATTTCTGAATAGATCGTTAACATATAGTGGCTTCTGGATTGAACATCCATTTTTAATTTTTTGCAACTTTCATTTTTAATTTTATTCAACTTTCATTTTTTTTCAATTTACTTTTCTTTTAAACATCCTTTTTTATTTAATTTCCAAATACATCGTTATGATATAGTGATTTCTTGAATGAACTTCCATTTTTAATTTTCTGCAACTCCCATTTTTATTTTTATTCGACTTCCATTTTTATCAAGTTATTTTTCTATTCAACCTCCTTTTTTATTTAATTTCCAAATAAATCGTTAAGATACCGTGGTTTCTTGCTGAATTTCCATTTTTATTTTTCGGCAACTTCCGTTTTTATTTTTAAGCAACTTCTATTTTTATTCAACTTACTTTTCTATTCAACTTCATTTTTTATTTAATTTCCAAATAGATCGTTAATGTAAACTGGTTTCTGTATTTAACTTCTATTTTTAATTTTATGCAACTTTCATTTTTATTTTTATGCAACTTCCATTTTTATTCATTTTACTTTTTTATTAAATTTCTTTTTTTATTTAATTTCCGAATAGATCGTTAAGGTATAGTGGTTTTTTGAATGAACTTCCATTTTTAATTTTCTGCAACTTCCATTTTTATTTTTATTCGACTTCCATTTTTATTCAAGTCATTTTTCTATTCAACTTCTCTTTTTATTTAATTTCCAAATAGATCGTTAAGGTATAGTGGTTTCTTGAATGAACTTTCATTTTTATTTTTATTCGACTTCCATTCTTATTCAAGTTACTTTTCCGTTCAACTTCCATTTTTATTTAATTTCCAAATAGATCGTTAACGTATAGTGGTTTCTGGATTGAACTTCTATTTTTAATTTTATGCAACTTTCATTTTTATTTTTATTCAACTTCCATTTTTATTCATTTTACTTTTTTATTAAACTTCCATTTTTATTTAATTTCCGAATAGATCGTTAAGGTATAGTGGTTTCTTGAATGAACTTCCATTTTTAATCTTCTGCAATTTCCATTTTTATTTTTATTCGACTTCCATTGTTATTCAAGTCATTTTTCTATTAAACTTCTCTTTTTATTTAATTTCCAAATAGATCGTTAAGGTATAGTGGTTTCTTTAATGAATTTTCATTTTTAATTTTCGGTAACTTCTATTTTTATTTTTAAGCAACTTCCGTTTTTATTCAAGTTACTTTTCTATTCAACTTCCTTTTTTATTTAATTTCCAAATAGATCGTTAACGTATAGTGGTTTCTGGATTGAACTTCTATTTTTAATTTTATGCAACTTTCATTTTTATTTTTATTCAACTTCCATTTTTATTCATTTTACTTTTTTGTTAAACTTCCTTTTTTATTTAATTTCCGAATAGACCGTTAAGGTATTGTGGTTTTTTGAATGAACTTCCATTTTTAATTTTCTGCAACTTCCATTTTTATTTTTATTTAACTTCCTTTTTCAATCAAGTTTCTTTTCTATTCAACTTCCTTTTTTATTTAATTTCCAAGTAGATCGTTAAGGTATAGTGGTTTCTTGAATGAACTTCCAATATTAATTTTCGGCAACTTCCATTTTTTTTTCTATTCAACTTCTTTTTTTATTCAAGTTTCTTTTATAGTCAACTTCCTTTTTTATTTAATTTCCAGATAGATCGTTAAGGTATACTGATTTCTGGATTGAACTTTCATTTTTAATTTTATGCAAGTTTCGCTTTTATTTTTATTCAACTTCCCTTTTTATTCAATTTACTTTTCTATTAAACTTCCTTTTTTATTTAATTTCCAAATAGATCGTTAAGGTATAGTGGTTTCTTTAATGAACTTTCATTTTCAATTTTATGGAACTTGCATTTTTATTTTTATTCAGCTTCCATTTTTATTGAAGTTATTTTTCTATTCTACTTCCTTTTTTATTTAATTTCCAAATAGGTCGTTAAGGTATAGTGGTTTCTTTAATGAACTTCCATTTTAATTTTCTGCAGCTTCCATTTTTATTTTTATTTAACTTCCTTTTTTATGTAATTTCCAAATAGATCGTTAAGGTATAGTGGTTTCTGGATTGAACTTCCATTTTTAATTTTCTGCAACTTCCATTTTTATTTTTATTCAATTTCCATATTTATTTTTATGTAACTTCCATTTTTATTCAAGTTACTTTCTGTTCAACTTTTTTTTTTATTTCATTTTCAAATAGATCGTTAAGGTATACTGATTTTTGGATTGAGCCTCCATTTTTAATTTTATGCAACTTTCACTTTTCTTTTTATTCAACTTCCAGTTTTATTCAATTTACTTTTCTAATAAACTTCTTTTTTTATTTAATTTCCAAATAGATCATTAAGGTATAGTGGTTTCTTTAATGAACTTCTATAGCGACCCCGGTCTTTTCCCATTTGATTATTGTATCCGGACTTAGGTTCCGTAGATTCTGTCATTGTATAATGGTTGTTGTTGTTGTTCCTTATTTTCTCTTTTGGAATTATAGGATGTGTTAGGCAGGTTTGTTCAGGTTGGTTGGGTTTAGAAACCAAGTGTTGCTGTGCAGGTTTTTGGTTCTTCGCTCGAGCGAGGAGTTGTTCGCTCGAGCGAGAGGTAGTGTTTGATTTGGACCTGTAGCTGTGCATTCTTGGCTCGAGCGAGCTTTTCTTCGCTCGAGCGAGTTAGTTCATCCTTCGCTCGAGCTATAGTTCCTTCGCTCGAGCGTGTGTCTGGGTTCTGACCTGAGGGTTTGAGTTCTTCGCTCGATCGAGCTTTCTTTCGCTCGAGCGAGCTTTTGGGTTGTTGGCTCGAGCAAGGCTTCCTTGGCTCGAGCGTAGTTTCTCTGTGTCTGGTCGCTCCAGCGACCAAGTCTTCGCTCGAGCGAGCCTGTCCAGTTTATATACACAGCAGCGGGATTTGATCAATCTTTTTCATTTTCTTTTGATTCCAAACCCTAGGTCCGACTTCTCTCTCTCCCTACTCACCTTCTTTCTTAGATTTGATCCACTTAGGGTGTGTGTCTACCCTAGATCCTTCATTAAAAAGATAGAGTGAGGCAAGGGCTACCATTTAATCTGAGCATTTGGCGATTTGGAGCACTTTGGTATTTAGGCACTCATCTCTTTCTTCACCTTTTGGGTTGTTTTCTTTGAGGTAGGGATTTCCTACTCCATTTTATAGGTTTTGTTCTAAGTTTTGGTATTTTAACATGTTGGGGATACGTTGGTAAATTTTGGGAAAAATCCTAGTTGTATTATTGAATTAATTTGTATAAGTAATTCATGGAATTGGGAAAAGAGGGTTAAATTCATGGAATTCATTGATTAAATGGCGTAATTGGGTAATTGGTATCATTTGTCTATTGAATTGTTGACATAGTTATTTTCAGTTTAGAAATAACTGTTTTGGGCTATCGGTGGAGGATAGTCGTGATTGTTGTAGACATTGCATGTGGATTAGGAATAACTGAAACTAATCACATTGGTTAAGTCATTAATTTTGACTATGGCATTGATACAGAAAATACGTGTATTGATTGAGCATTGCATTTGCATACATTGTTTTGTGTGTGGGAGGAGATAGGGGATGTACTCCACGGTTTAGGGGAAGATAGGGGATGGACCTCTAAACCGGATTTTGTTTGGGAGGAGATAGGGGATGGACTCCATTAGCATCACTTTTATGTGTGCTTATTTATATAGAAGTGTTTTATTGATACAGCACTAAAATGTGTATCAATCTGGAGGTATGAAGTGTTTGATTTGAGCTTGAGTCTCATTTGTTGTTAATATTGGAAGGATGTGAATATGATATATGTGATTTCACTGTTATAAGTTTGGCCAGGTTCTGAGCCATGTTGATAAAACTGGAAAGTAAAACGTATCTTTGGCAATAATGTCATGAGTCTGTAAAATGAAGTAATTGATTATTTTGGTTAACCATCTGTTGAATGCTATTGCTTTATTCATTGCTTATATGTGGTTTAGTATATTTCTACTGGGCTGTGGCTCACCCTTTATGGGAACATCATTTTCAGGTTCAGGTGATAAACTACCTCCAAGGACTTAGCTTGGGAGGGTTTGGCTTCTGGATTGGAGAAGACTACCTTTAGTTAATTGTCTTTAATTATTATTACATGTAAACATTCAAGCCTAGGGCTTTTCTTGTATTGAGTTAGAACTCATATTTTTGTATCCAAGTGTTGGCTTGGAAAGATGTAAGCCTGTAGGGCGTTTTATTCGATATTACATGTAATGCTTTATTTAGTATTACTCTGATGAATGAATTCATAAATTGTCTTCTTTAAATAATGCATGTCAATGTTATATAATGGGTTAATTTTGAGGGCGTGACAACTTCCATTTTTAATTTTGTGGAACTTCCATTTCTATTTTTATTCAGCTTCCATTTTTATTCAAGTTATTTTTCTATTCAGCTTCCTTTTTTATTTAATTTCCAAATAGATCGTTGACGTATAGTGGTTTCTTCAATTAACTTCCATTTTTAATTTTTTGCAACTTCCAATTTTATTTTTATTTAACTTCCTTTTTTATTCAAGTTTCTTTTCTACTCAACTTCCTTTTTTATTTAATTTCCAAATAGATCGTCAAGGTATAGTGGTTTCTGGATTGAACTTCCATTTTTATTTTTATTCAACTTCCATTTTTATTTTTACTTGACTTCCATTTTTATTCAAGTCATTTTTCTATTCAACTTCAATTTTTAATTTTAGGCAACTTTCGTTTTTATTTTTATTCGACTTCCATTTTTATTCAATTTACTTTTCTATTAAACATCCTTTTTTATTTAATTTCCAAATTGATCGTTGAGGTATAGTGGTTTCTTCAATGAACTTCCATTTTTAACTTTCCGCAGCTTCCATTTTTATTTTCATTCGACTTCCATTTTTATTCAAGTTATTTTTCTATTCAACTTCCTTTTTTATTTAATTTCCAAATAGATCGTTAAGGTATAGTGGTTTCTTGAATGAACTTCCATTTTTAATTTTCTGCAACATTCATTTTTATTTTTATTTAACTTCCTTTTTCATTCAGGTTTCATTTCGGCTCAACTTCCTTTTTTTTTTTAGTTTCCACATAGATCGTTAAGGTATACTGGTTTCTAGATTGAAATTCCATTTTAATTTTATGCAGCTTCTATTTTTATTTTTATTCAACTTCCATTTTTATTCAATTTACTTTTCCATTAAACTTCCTTTTCTGTTTAATTTCCGAGTAGATCGTTAAGGTATAGTTGTTTCTCAAATGAACTTCTACTTTTAATTTTATGCAGCTTCCATTTTTGTTTTTATTCAGCTTGCATTTTAATTCAAGTCATTTTTCTATTCAATTTCCATTTATAATTTTATGCAACTTTCGTTTTTATTTTTATTCGACTTCCACTTTTATTCAATTTACTTTTCTATTAAACTACCTTTTTTTATTTAATTTCCAAATTGATCGTTAAGGTATAGTGGTTTCTTCAATAAACTTCCATTTTTAATTTTCTGCAACTTCCATTTTTATTTTCATTCGACTTCCATTTTTATTCAAGTTATTTTTCTATTCAACTTCCTTTCTTATTTAATTTCCAAATAGATCGTTAAGGTATAGTGGTTTATTGAATGAACTTCCATTTTTAATTTTCTACAACTTCTATTTTTATTTTTATTTAAATTCCTTTTTCATTCAAGTTTCATTTCAACTCAACTTCCTTTTTTATTTAATTTCCAAATAGATCGTTAAGGTATACTGGTTTCTGGATTGAACTTCTATTTTCGATTTTATGCAACTTCAATTTTTATTTTTATTCAACTTTCATTTTTATTCAATTTACTTTTCTATTAAACATCCTTTTTTATTTAATTTCCAAATAAATCGTCAAGGTATAGTGGTTTCTTAAATGAACTTCCATTTTTAATTTTATGCAACTTCCATTTTTGTTTTTATTCAGCTTCCATTTTTATTCAAGCCATTTTTCTGTTTAACTTCTTTTTTTATTTAATTTTCAAATAGATCGTTGAGGTATATTGGTTTCTTGAATGAATTTTCATTTTTAATTTTCGGCAACTTCCGTTTTTATTTTTAAACAACTTCCATTTTTATTCAAGTTATTTTTCTATTCAACTTCCTTTTTTATTTAATTTACAAATAGATAGTTACCGTGTAGTGGTTTCTGGATTGAACTTCTATTTTTAATTTTATGCAACTTTTATTTTTATTTTTATTCAACTTCCATTTTTATTCAATTTACTTTTTTATTAAACTTTCTTTTTTATTTAATTTCCAAATAGATCGTTAAGGCATAGTGGTTTTTTGAATTAACTTCCATTTTTAATTTTCAGCAACTTCCAATTTTTTTTTTATTCGACTTCCATTTTTATTCAAGTCATTTTTCTATTAAACTTCTCTTTTTATTTAATTTCCAAATAGATTGTTAAGGTATAGTAGTTTCTTGAATTAACTTTTTCTTTTTCATCAACTTCCATTTTTATTCAATTTACTTTTCTATTCAACTTGCTTTTTTATTTAATTTCCAAATAGATCGTTAAGGTATAGTGGTTTCTTGAATGAACTTCCATTTTTAATTTTCTACAACTTCTAATTTTATTTTTATTCAACTTCTATTTTTATTTAGGTTATTTTTCTATTCAACTTCCTTTTTTATTTAAGTTCCAAATAGATCGTTATGGTATAGTGGTTTCTGAAATGAACTTCCATTTTTAATTTTCTGCAACTTCCGTTTTTATTTTTTTTCAACTTCTATTTTAGTTTAAGTTACTTTTCTATTCAACTTCCTTTTTTATTTAATTTCCAAATAGATGGTTAAGATGTAGTGGTTTATGGAATGAACTTCCATTTTTAATTTTAAGCAACTTTCATTTTTTTTTTCTTGAACTTCCATTTTTATTCAATTTACTTTTCTATTCAGCTTGCTTTTTTATTTAATTTCCAAACAGATCGTTAAGGTATAGTGGTTTCTTGAATGAACTTCCATTTTTAATTTCATGTAACTTTCATTTTTCTTTTTTTCAACTTCTATTTTTATTCAATTTACTTTTCTATTCAACTTGCTTTTTTATTTAATTTCCAAATAGATCGTTAAGGTATAGTGGTTTTTTGAATGAACTTCCATTTTTAATTTTCTGCAACTTCCACTTTTATTTTTTTTCTACTTGCTTTTTTATTCAAGTTTCTTTTCTAATCAACTTCCTTTTTTATTTAATTTCCAAATAGATCGTTAAGGTATAGTGGTTTCTGGAATGAACATCCATTTTTAATTTCATGCAACTTTCATTTTTCTTTTTCTTCAACTTCGATTTTTATTCAATTTACTTTTCTATTCAGCATGCTTTTTTTTAATTTCCAAATAGATTGTAAGAACCCACATTTTTCATCTTAATCATGTTCATGAGCATTTGTATGATTATGACTTGTTAAGCTTGCATGTGTGTGTTGTGACTTGTTTTGCTTTAACAAGTGAGATTCGTGCCTTGATTTGAAGCCTCGTGATTTGTCTGAGCGTAGTGTACTTGTCTTGTTCCTTCCTTGATGTTAAAACTTAGGTCACGCCTTGCCTCTAGCCGACGTTATTTCAATGCCGAGGTCTTCCTTAGTCTGGCCTTAGTATCTTGAAATCCCTTGTCGACCTCAGTCCTTGCCTTGACCACATTAGCCGAGATGTTACCTTGCACCCAAGTGATCTCGTCCTGGAAGTGGTATGACCTAGGCCGAGGTGTGGCGCATCTAGGCCAAGATGTGGCACAGCTTAGTCAAGTGTTGTCCTTCCTAGCCGAGGTCATTGTCACCTTAGTCACCGAAGTCTTTGTTAGCCGATGTCACCCCTTGCCGGAGTGTCATTCTGTGTAGCGTGTTAGATACGCCTCGTTGTTAGCCGATGTCATAGCCTGTCAGAGAGCCCATACCGCTTTGCTTGTTGAACAACCTTCCACCATGCCTTGTCTGGTCTGTCAGGCACCTTTTCAGGTAAAACCCAATCAGCCGCCGCCACGTGTCTCAGCAGAGGGTTAACCCCAGAACCGGGTATAGAAAACTATCATTTGGTGTCATAACCTTGTCTTGTAGAAAGAGAAACTCTAGGAGGAAGAAAGAGTTTTAGAGTGAGGAAGTAGATCTTGAAGCTTGATTTCTAGAGATCCAACCGTTAGATCCGCATTCTAAGGTTAGATTCTTGATCTACTCGTAATGTTCTTTATGATTATGTTATTGCATTGCATGATTGAAAATGATCTGTAAGCCATGCATCGTTTTGAAGCTCGATTTTAGAAAGAGAAAATGACATTCATGTGTTCTTCAAGAAAGTCTTGATTTGATCCGAAAGCTTTATGCCTAGATTCACGTTTTGTGTTTGTTCTTGCATGATTTCCAAGTATGGGTACCCAGGTCCATGTTTTCAAACTCATAGCACGAAAACCTCAGATTTGTGATGACAGATTATGATCAAACATTCGTATTTTTCATGTTTTCACACCCATGTTCTTCAAGTTCATCAGCAGAGGGGAACCCAGAGTTTCCCGACCTCTTTTTCCTTGTATGTGGCCCTCGGAAACACGCCTCGGCTTAGACCTGGTTGGTGCCCAGTCGGTTTTCCAAAAATCATTTGCATGCATGTTAGACTTGTTTTGAGGAAATATGTTCAAGTACGCTTTTGCAATGTGATTGTAGGACTGGACCTTGCTTGACCCCGACGTTTGAAGAATTATGTGAGTGGTATTTTTAATAAAGCTATGTTACACTTGCTTTCATAAATCTCGTCTTGCCTTGTTTTGAAAAGTACTTGATCTAGCATGAATGACTATCCCTATTTTGTATATCAAATGCTATCTTGTTTTGATGACTTGTCTTGACAGTCCTTAGTGCTAGAGGACTCTAAACTTTCGCAGCACAGCTTGTCTTGACAGTCCTTAGTGCTAGAGGACTCTAAACTTTCGCAGCACAGCTTGTCTTGACAGTCCTTAGTGCTAGAGGACTCTAAACTTTCGCAGCACAGCTTGTCTTGAAACTCTTGTCTTGATATGTCATCACCCCTTGAAATAAGTAGATGTTATTAACATCCAAGGAACATGAAAGCCGGCAAATGAACTTGATTTCCCTCTTGATCGAAAAGTATGCTATGTATAGTTTTGAAAGAAATCTTGGATATCAATCATGCAAAACCTTTATTTCTAGTATCATTCACTGAGTATCCAAGCTGTAACGCCCTCAAAATAATAACAATAAACCCATCCAATAAGACATACATTTACATATAAACTAACCACATTCTTTCATTCTTTAGAGTTCCATTACATAAGTATTACATGTTAACCTCATAACAAAATGCCCTACGGGCTTACAGCTTTCCAAGTTAACACTTGGTTACAACAAAGAGTTCTAACTCGTTTACACATTAAGCCCTTGGCTTGAAATTACATGTAATACATCAAAAGTACAACAACAAAACTATGCCCGCCACTAGCCTCCCGGCTATGTCCTTGGAGGTGGCATGCTTCCTGCACCTGAAAATGATATTCCCATATAGGGTGAGCCACAGCCCAGTAGAAATACACTAAAGCAACCATGGACAATGACTAAAACATTAGCAATTGATAGTTGGTCAACACTGATTCAATCACATAAATTACATATTTATATCAACGACTTACAAGTCCCAATTACTTTTCATTTTCCCTTTTCAATAGATAAGCATGCTAGCTCTATCATCATTTCCACAGATATGTATAAAAACTATATCTTACATTCTCAACAAATATGTATATCAACAGTATCCACAGATATGCATACAAGCTGTATCCACATTCTACAACAGATATGTATATCAACAATATCCACAGATAAGCATACAAGCTGTATCCACACTTCACAAAGATAAGCATATGAGCTCTATCTTCACTTCTCTAGACAAGCATATGAGCTCTGTCTACGGAGTTCATCCCCTATCTCCTCCAAATACCTATCCGGTTTAGAGGTACATCCCCTATCTTCCCCTAAACCGCGGAGTACATCCCCTATCTCCTCCTCTACACATAACGTATATAAACACATTGGTTCTATATACAATCACACAATACATACAATTAATGTATTCAATTAACCGTCAAGTTCCATGACACATTTCATTGATTAGTTTCAGTTTACCTAATCATCATGCATTGTCTACAACAATCACGACTATCCTCCACCGATAGCCCAAAGCAGTTATTTCTAAACAGAAAATAAATGCACAATGGATATTCAATCAACATTTCATTTCTTCATTCTTCTCAATTAATTATCCCAATTAATTAAACAATGTAATTAGGTCAATTCCCATAATTAACATTTCAACCCTTAGGTTCCATTTTCATCAATGATTCAACAATCATTCCATTTTTCTATGCCAAACATGCATCTAGGTTTATTATGAATAAAACCCCAACTTTTGTAAAATTACACAAAAGCCCCAAACTTTTACAAAATTACCAAACCAAGCCCAACATCTCAAAATACCAAAATTTAAAGACAAACCCATAGAGAGGAGTAGGATATCCCTACCTCAAGTTTAGAAGGGGAAGGAGGAAGAAAACCCAAAAGTAAACGGAGGAGAAACCAAGCTTTGCTCCGATCAAAATGAAGCTCTCGACAAGCTCTACACTTTATCTCAAAGGAGCAAGGTGAGTAGAGGTCTCCAAACAAGTAGATCTAAGGATCTTTGAGTAAAAAGTGCCCTTTGAGAGAGAGAGAGAAGGTGTTTCACGGTTTAGAGAGAGGAAAGGGAAGAAAAAGTGAAAGAAAATGTTAAGTGAGGGCCTTTATATAGTACTAGGTCATAAGCCCCAAAGTCAACTCAAAATATCTAGTCAAAATATCCCCAAAAAGTAGGTCCAAACCGTGAGAAAAATCTGGGAAAAAGTCGCAGGTGTCGACCCCTGCAACAGTGGTGTCGACACCAAAGAAGAAATCTGGAACACTTAAGTGTGACTACACTGCAGGTGTCGACCCTACCCTAGGCTGGTGTCGACACCAAAATGCAGCAGGCAAATACAGAACAAGGGTCGACCCTTCCCAGCTTTGGTGTCGACCCTTATGGCAAACAAAAGAGAAGGTGTCGACACCACCAAGACCGGTGTCGACCCCAGAACATGATTTTCAAGTTTCCAAACAACTTTTGAACGCGAAAGAGTGTGAACGAGCAATCCCAACAAGTTTAAATAAATTTTCACTCATCCAAAACCAAGGGACAACAACACCGAAGATTTCCAAAACATAATACATGATTCAAATACACTTCCCAAAAGTTTTAAAGGGCTCAAGTGCTACAACCTCCCCACCTTAGGAAATTTTGTCCCCGAAATTTTAAAGCAAGTGTTTAAAGTCACAAGTTTTCAAAAACAGGTTTTCCTCCATTTTAGACAATGTTACATTTTAACATTCAACAATTCGACCCATTACCGGTCATCCCATCCCTTAAACAAGGGGCATTTCACAATATGTAAACAACATATGTACTTTCAACATGCATCAACATTACGCATTTCATTTCCAATTTCAACATTATACTCAACATATACAATGTTACATTCAACTTCCATATGAGGCAAGTTCCAAAACATACTTCCAATAAACAAAACATTTTCAATGTTTCACAACTTAAGACATATATAAAAGCTCTTAAGTTCAACAAAAATGTAAAATTTAAATATAAGATTACATATCAACAAACAAGTCCGGATATTTCTCTCGGACTTCCAACTCACGTTCCCAAGTGGCTTCCTCTACTCCGTGATGTTTCCACAAGACTTTCACCAAAGGAATGGTCTTGCCACGCAGGACCTGATCCCGCCTATCCAAGACCCGAACCGGTCTCTCCTCGTACGAGGCATCCTCATCTACCTCTAAATCAGTCCAATCCAACACATGTGATGGATTTGGCTCATACTTCCGAAGCATACTCACATGAAAAACGTCATGTACTCCGGACAACTGCGGTGGTAAGGCTAACCGATAAGCAACCTCACCTATCCTCTCAAGGATCTCAAAAGGACCAATAAACCGAGGGGATAACTTCCCACTCTTCCCAAACCTCATCAAGCCTCGCCTAGGTGATATCTTCAGAAAGACATGATCACCTACCTCAAACGCCAAAGGCCTCCTCCTACGGTCGGCATAACTCTTTTGTCGGCTCTGGGCTGTAACAAGCCTCCTACGGATAAGCTCAACTTTCTCCGTCGTCTCCCTAACCAACTCCGGACCCAACAAAGGTGCATCACCTACCTCGGCCCAACAAACTGGAGACCTACACGGCCGGCCATACAAGGCCTCAAACGGTGCCATACCGATGCTAGACTGAAAACTGTTGTTGTAAGCAAACTCTACCAATGGCAAGTGCCTCTCCCACGTCCCACTGAAGTCCAGGACACAACCCCGAAGCATATCCTCGAGGATCTGAATAGTACGCTCGGACTGCCCGTCAGTCTGAGGATGATAAGCCGTACTAAAGGTCAACTTAGTGCCCAAGGCACTCTGCAAACTCTGCCACAACCTAGCAGTAAAACGAGGATCTCTATCTGAGACGATCGTCACTGGGACCCCGTGCAATCTCACTACATCCCGAATATACAGGTCGGCAAGATGATCTACCGAATCTCTCACGCGCATAGGAATAAAGTGCGCCGACTTAGTCAACCGGTCTACAACCACCCAAATAGCATTACTACCCCGCTGAGTCCTCGGAAGACCTACAACGAAGTCCATAGTGACATGCTCCCACTTCCACTCGGCAATAGGCAAGGGTTGCAACAAACCCGCTGGCCTCTGATGCTCGGCCTTCACCTGCTGGCAAGTAAGGCATTTCGATACGAAAACAGCCACATCTCTTTTCATACCCTGCCACCAAAACTGGCGACTCAAATCCTGATACATCTTAGTACCTCCCGGATGCACCGCAAGGCGCGAATGGTGAAACTCTCGGAGTACCTCCTCTCGGCAAGCCTCCGGGACAAACAAACGGTCTCGGTATCTCACACTCAGGTCGGGATGCACCGTCAAACCCTTCTCAACTTTCCCACTGGAGATCTTCTCTCGGAGGGATTCTACCTCAAGGTCACCTCTCTGTGCCTCTAACACTCTAATCACAAGTGTAGGCTGCGCAACAACAGAAAACAAGGCCGCAGCCTCGACAGATTCGCCTAGTAGCAAATCAAACTCGCCCAGTGCTCCCAACATCTCCCATTCCCGGATGGCTATACAAGCTACATCACTAATGGTTTTCCTACTAAGGGCATCGGCCACAACATTGGCCTTTCCCGGATGATAATGCAACTCAAAGTCATAATCCTCGATGAACTCCATCCATCTCCTCTGCCTCAGATTCAAGTCTCTCTGTGTAAATAGATACTTCAAACTCTTGTGGTCCGAGAACACCTCGAACTTCTCACCATAAAGGTAGTGCCTCCAGATTTTCAAGGCAAAGATCACAGCCGCTAGTTCTAGGTCGTGTGTGGGGTAATTCTTCTCATGTATTTTCAACTGACGTGAGCCATAAGCTACCACTTTCCCCTCTTGCATCAACACACAACCCAAACCCTCTCGTGAGGCATCACAATAAACCGCATAACCCAACCCTCTTTCCGGAATAATCAACACCGGAGCGGTGGTCAATCTAACTTTCAGCTCTTGGAACGACT
Source organism: Camellia sinensis (assembly GCF_055761805.1). Taxonomy (NCBI): domain Eukaryota; kingdom Viridiplantae; phylum Streptophyta; class Magnoliopsida; order Ericales; family Theaceae; genus Camellia; species Camellia sinensis. The sequence continues at coordinate 4,775,411 of NC_138962.1, read as the reverse complement.
TTTCACAAGTCTCACTCCACACAAACTTGACTCCCTTCCTAGTCAGTCTAGTCAATGGTGACGCTAACCTGGAGAAATCTTTCACAAACCGACGGTAATACCCAGCTAATCCCAGAAAACTGCGGATCTCAAACACACTCTTAGGCTGTGCCCAATCTTGCACTGCCTCAACCTTGGATGTATCAACAGACACCCCTTCCCCGGATACCACGTGGCCTAAGAATTTGACTTCCCCCAGCCAGAACTCACACTTCCCAAACTTGGCATATAGCCTATGGGCTCTAAGCAATTCAAGCACCACTCTTAAGTGTTCCTCGTGCTCCTCATCAGTAGGCGAATAGATAAGAATGTCGTCCACGAAGACGACCACAAATCGGTCTAAGAACTCCCGGAAAATCCGGTTCATCAAGTCCATAAAGACTGCCGGTGCATTGGTAAGCCCAAATGGCATCACCAGAAACTCATAATGGCCATACCGCGTACGGAACGCCGTCTTAGGAATATCTTCCTCCCTGACCCTCAACTGGTGGTAACCCGATCTCAAGTCTATCTTAGAGAAACAACGGGAACCTTTCAACTGGTCAAACAGGTCATCTATACGGGGCATAGGGTACTTATTCTTAACCGTAGCCCGATTCAACTTCCGGTAGTCAATACACAATCTCAAGGCACCATCTTTCTTTTTAACAAAGAGGGCCGGTGCTCCCCACGGTGACACACTAGGGCGAACAAAGCCCTTATCGAGCAATTCCTGGAGCTGAACTTTCAACTCAACCAACTCTGCTGGAGCAAAACGGTAAGGTGCCATAGAAATCGGCGCCGTACCAGGCACTAAATCAATAGAGAACTCTATCTCTCGGTGAGGTGGCAAACTAACAAGATCTTCGGGAAAAACATCCGAATACTCACAAACCACCCTCGGCAATACATGCTGGGTCTCACCACTCTCACCACTCTCAAAGCTAGCAAGTAGACTACTAAGCTCACTTCGCCCTCGCGAATCATACCCCGGTGGCAAAACACTACCAACCCGGTCTCCCAAGAAATGGAACCACTCCCCGCTCAAGGTACACAATGTAACCCTCTGGCGGTAGCAATCAATAACAGCCCGGTATGACGATAACCAGTCCATACCCAAAATAACATCAAAACCCTTCATGGGCATGACAACAAACGGAAAAGGAAGCCTATAATCGGCGACCTCAATATCACATCCTCTAACACCCTGTTTCAGGATCAACTCACCACCCAAAGGCGATACCACACAAATAGGAGATGCTAACTGTGCTAACTCCAATTCCAAAACAGATGCAAATGCAGCAGATATAAAAGAATGAGATGCACCCGTGTCTATCAACACATTAGCAACTGAGTTGCAAAACAGAAAAGTACCTCTCACTACTGATGGAGCCGGTACTAAATCCTGCGCGGTAACAGCATACACGCGCCCCGTAGGCCCCTGGTTTACCTGCTCACCTCTCGGAGCAAAAGACTGCTGCACAGACTGGGATGACGAAGCTCCCGGATTGGCCCTCGAGGCCTGCACAGACTGAGCTGGCTGAAAACCCTGCGTCTGCCTAGAACCAGACGCTCCCGAAGTGGCACTCAACTGTGGGCAAAACCTCTTCATGTGCCCAGGTTGTCCACACTGATAACAAGTCAAGAGCTGCCCCCTGCCAAAACTCTGACTCTGCGGTCTAGCTGAAGAAGAAGCAGCTTTCTGACCTCCACCCTTCTGCGGGCAAACAGAAACCTTGTGACCCAGCTGGCCACACTTGTAACAGGTAAAATCCCCTTGACCACCTCTCCCGGAGCCTGCACTCGGCACTGGGAAGGTCGATCTAGCAACACCACCCTGCGACTGCTGAGGGTTAGAACCCCTCTGCCTCCTGCCATCACTCTGACTATCTTGGCTCCTCTTGGAGCCTCTCTGACTCTCATCCTCCTCCTGCATCATAAGCTCCATATGAGCTGCAGCATCTACTAGGTGTCTATACTCCCGGATATAGGACCCACCAACTCTCAACTTGAGGCCCCGCCTCAACTTCCGCTCAAACTCATAGCAACGGCGTTCCTCAGACGCCACCAGTTCAGGTGCAAACCTAGACAGACTGGTAAAAGTAGCCTCAAACTCGGCCACTGACAAGCCCTGCTGATTAAGCCGGCTAAACTGATCCCTCAGCTTCTCCCTAGCTGCTGCTGATAAAAACCTCTCCTGAAAAGCATTCACAAATGCCTCCCAAGTACCACCAACACGAGCTTTCTCGTACTTTCACCATTGACCCGCATCTCCCTTCAGTTGGAAGGATGCCAAGGTCACTTTCAGTGCTCCGTCCTCGATGCCTAGCATCTCGAACGTCTTACTCATTTGCTCTAGCCACTCATCAGCCTTCAGTGGCTCCTTCGGATCCCCGATAAACTCATCCGGATTAGACCGAAAAAACTCCCTCTTCAAGAAGGAAGGCCCTGCCTCAACTGCCTGATTTCCAGCTCTAAGAATACCCAAAGCTCCTGCTATCTCTCTGGCCAAGGCACCCATAGCCTGCTGACCCACTGGTTCGGCCACATTGGCCTGCCCCACTCCCTCCTGCACTGCTGGAACCTCACCCTGTGACGGTACTTCCTGCCTCGCAGGTCTACCACGCCTAGCACCTCTTCCTCGTCCTGACATCCTAATAAAGGTAACACAGAACGTTAGCACATTCATAGGTGTGCCGAAACTAAACACTCACGTCCTAATGCATGGACAAGTGTAATTCACTCCACATAAGCACATAAACACATAAGCACTTACGAATTTCATTTCCGGATAATGACAGTCCCGAGGCGTTACTAGAGTTCCGGTTAGAAATAGCATTGATCAAGTGCCTTTCCAACAAGACTCCCAGAAACCCAAGGATCCAATCAACATCCTAGAAATTAAATCCCATACCCACATAGTCACATAAGCATGTTATCAATTTAGCACATGGCATATGATACTACATCTAAGTCTCTGTCAAGCGAGACAAACCCATTGTGATATTAATCACTTCCCACGTACCCAAAATATTCGAACCCGGTACGCTCTGATACCAAGTTGTAACGCCCTCAAAATAATAACAATAAACCCATCCAATAAGACATACATTTACATATAAACTAACCACATTCTTTCATTCTTTAGAGTTCCATTACATAAGTATTACATGTTAACCTCATAACAAAATGCCCTACGGGCTTACAGCTTTCCAAGTTAACACTTGGTTACAACAAAGAGTTCTAACTCGTTTACACATTAAGCCCTTGGCTTGAAATTACATGTAATACATCAAAAGTACAACAACAAAACTATGCCCGCCACTAGCCTCCCGGCTATGTCCTTGGAGGTGGCATGCTTCCTGCACCTGAAAATGATATTCCCATATAGGGTGAGCCACAGCCCAGTAGAAATACACTAAAGCAACCATGGACAATGACTAAAACATTAGCAATTGATAGTTGGTCAACACTGATTCAATCACATAAATTACATATTTATATCAACGACTTACAAGTCCCAATTACTTTTCATTTTCCCTTTTCAATAGATAAGCATGCTAGCTCTATCATCATTTCCACAGATATGTATAAAAACTATATCTTACATTCTCAACAAATATGTATATCAACAGTATCCACAGATATGCATACAAGCTGTATCCACATTCTACAACAGATATGTATATCAACAATATCCACAGATAAGCATACAAGCTGTATCCACACTTCACAAAGATAAGCATATGAGCTCTATCTTCACTTCTCTAGACAAGCATATGAGCTCTGTCTACGGAGTTCATCCCCTATCTCCTCCAAATACCTATCCGGTTTAGAGGTACATCCCCTATCTTCCCCTAAACCGCGGAGTACATCCCCTATCTCCTCCTCTACACATAACGTATATAAACACATTGGTTCTATATACAATCACACAATACATACAATTAATGTATTCAATTAACCGTCAAGTTCCATGACACATTTCATTGATTAGTTTCAGTTTACCTAATCATCATGCATTGTCTACAACAATCACGACTATCCTCCACCGATAGCCCAAAGCAGTTATTTCTAAACAGAAAATAAATGCACAATGGATATTCAATCAACATTTCATTTCTTCATTCTTCTCAATTAATTATCCCAATTAATTAAACAATGTAATTAGGTCAATTCCCATAATTAACATTTCAACCCTTAGGTTCCATTTTCATCAATGATTCAACAATCATTCCATTTTTCTATGCCAAACATGCATCTAGGTTTATTATGAATAAAACCCCAACTTTTGTAAAATTACACAAAAGCCCCAAACTTTTACAAAATTACCAAACCAAGCCCAACATCTCAAAATACCAAAATTTAAAGACAAACCCATAGAGAGGAGTAGGATATCCCTACCTCAAGTTTAGAAGGGGAAGGAGGAAGAAAACCCAAAAGTAAACGGAGGAGAAACCAAGCTTTGCTCCGATCAAAATGAAGCTCTCGACAAGCTCTACACTTTATCTCAAAGGAGCAAGGTGAGTAGAGGTCTCCAAACAAGTAGATCTAAGGATCTTTGAGTAAAAAGTGCCCTTTGAGAGAGAGAGAGAAGGTGTTTCACGGTTTAGAGAGAGGAAAGGGAAGAAAAAGTGAAAGAAAATGTTAAGTGAGGGCCTTTATATAGTACTAGGTCATAAGCCCCAAAGTCAACTCAAAATATCTAGTCAAAATATCCCCAAAAAGTAGGTCCAAACCGTGAGAAAAATCTGGGAAAAAGTCGCAGGTGTCGACCCCTGCAACAGTGGTGTCGACACCAAAGAAGAAATCTGGAACACTTAAGTGTGACTACACTGCAGGTGTCGACCCTACCCTAGGCTGGTGTCGACACCAAAATGCAGCAGGCAAATACAGAACAAGGGTCGACCCTTCCCAGCTTTGGTGTCGACCCTTATGGCAAACAAAAGAGAAGGTGTCGACACCACCAAGACCGGTGTCGACCCCAGAACATGATTTTCAAGTTTCCAAACAACTTTTGAACGCGAAAGAGTGTGAACGAGCAATCCCAACAAGTTTAAATAAATTTTCACTCATCCAAAACCAAGGGACAACAACACCGAAGATTTCCAAAACATAATACATGATTCAAATACACTTCCCAAAAGTTTTAAAGGGCTCAAGTGCTACACAAGCTCACCCTCTCTATATATATGTAGGTGATGAACAAGAAGGCATTGAGGCCTAGACGTGATTGCCGATGTGTTTTGGGTGCTTTGCCGACATGTTTTGGATTTGCGTTTTGCATCGTCTTGAAGATTATGCTTCTCGGCTTACGTTTTCTTTGTTTGTTTTGGCATATGTCGGCTTGAGAAGCCTTTTGGTCAGGATGTATTTTGTGTTCCATTTTGTTGTATCTAAAATTGTAAGACTTGTAAAGATGTTTGATGTATGGCATTCCATTGGACTTATGCACGGCTCTCATGGACAACTCGGTTTATATGTATATTTTGCTTCCGCTCTTGTAAGCCCCATATTTCATACTCTGATTGTGTGTGATTTTTGTAAGACGGCCTTCGGTAACCTCGGGTTACTGGCCATCACGGCACCAAACTACTAGGGGCGGTTTGGGGGCGTGACAGAATGGTATCAGAGCACAAGATCCTTGTAGTACGTTAATCACACACCTTGAGTCCTAGAGAGCCTAGGATTTCCCCTAGAATGATGTTAGGAATTGCATCATATTGCTTGCTACTTGACTATGTGTGCATCATTTTGGCCTAGACGCTCGTTACTTGCGTATGTGTTAATTGTTTACTTGTTTTAAAGTCTCATCTTGCATTCCCCCTAGCATCATGAGGAGAGGTAGACCCCCGGTTGGCCGAGATCGATCGGAAGACAGGTTGGAGAGATTGGAAAGGTTAGTCGAAGGCTTGGTTCGTGAGCAGAGGCAATCTAGGCCGCAGGATACTGGTACCACTTCTATGCATGCCGAACAGACGAATGGCCGATATGCAGCTCCACCCCCTCCGGTGCCACAAGTGCCTCCGCAGCAAGCTTTGTATGGGAACGACACGATAACTCTAATCAGAGAGTTCAAGAAGATGAAACCGCCGAGATTTCAGGGAGGCATAGAACCAATGAAAGCCGAGGCATGGGTTTTAGAGATGGAGAAGTTGTTTGAAGTTTTCCCCAGTACAGACGCTCAGAAGGTATCTCTGGCAGCATTCACGTTAGACGACGATGCTCGTAGGTGGTGGATGATGGCCCGAGAAAGCAATCCGGGTTTGACTTGGGCAAAATTTTTGGAGTTGTTCTACAACAAGCATTTCCCCCCCAGCGTCCGAGACCGAAAGACCACGGAGTTTCAGAATCTGGCCCAAGGGAACAAGACGGTCGCAGAATACGATCGTGCCTTTACTGAACTAGCGAGATATGCGCCTCATATGGTTGATGACGAGTATCGAAAGGCGAGGAAGTTCGAAAGTGGGTTGCGTGGGCCGATACAAGATCGGGTCAATATGCTCAATATGCCGACGTACGCCGGGGTACTGGACAAGGCCATCCTGGCTGAAGCTAATTTAAACCGGTACCAGAGTTCGGGTGAGGGTCAGAGGAAGAGACAGAGTTATGACAATCGCCGAATTCCGTTCAATGCCAAGAAGAAGATAAGCACAGACAGTTCCAGCAACTCAAATCAGGAAGGTAACGTTAAGCCGATGTGCGCGAGTTGTGGAAAGCTACATTTCGGGGTTTGTCGTTGGGCAACAGGAGCTTGTTATGAGTGCGGCGAGATAGGCCATCGCGTGAAGGACTGCCCGAAAGCAAGGACCGATGATGGGAAGAGGACTGGAAGCACCTCGGGCTCTGCGCAGAAGAATAACATCGGAGGAGTACAGGCGAGGCAGGGCAGAGTTTTCGCATTGGTGCCAGGAGACGCCCAGAATGCTGAAACAGTGGTGTCAGGTACCATTTCAATTTGTTCTCAAGATGCATACGTATTGATTGATTCGGGTTCTACGCATTCATTTGTGTCCACTATATTCGCCGAGAAGTTGGATAGAGAATTAGAACCCCTTGATTATGTATTATCTGTGTCTACTCCATCTGGGAGAAATATGATTGTTACATCCATTTATAGGGCGTGTATTGCTATGATTGAGAGTGTAGAATTGTTAGTTGATTTGATGCCATTAAACATGACTCACTTCGATGTTATATTGGGAATGGATTGGTTAGTAGCGAATCAAGCATCCATTAACTGTGCTACTAAGAGCGTCACATTGAGGACCCCAAGTCAAGCCGAGGTCATTTTCCAGGGTAAAGGAGTAGTACCCCCACCTTACTTAATCTCATCCATGAAGGCCTACAAGTTGATCCAAAAAGGATGTAAGGGTTATTTATGCAGTATACTAAGTGATCTGAATGGAAATGTTGAGTTAGCCGACATACCCGTTGTTGAGGAATTCCCCGACGTCTTTCCGGATGAGTTGCCTGGCCACCTTGTCGATAGAGAAATAGAGTTTACTGTGGACGTCTTGCCAGGAACACAACCTATCTCCAAAACACCCTACAGAATGGCCCCAGCTGAACTTAGAGAACTGAAATCGCAATTACAAGAATTGTTGGATAAGGGATTCGTCAGGCCGAGCACTTCACCGTGGGGAGCACCCGTTCTATTTGTTAAGAAAAAGGACGGCACCCTTCGTCTTTGCATTGACTACAGAGAACTTAATAAGGTGACCATTAAGAACAAATACCCATTGCCAAGAATCGATGATTTGCTTGATCAACTACGAGGAGCACGAGTCTTTTCCAAGATTGACCTTAGGTCGGGCTACCACCAGTTGAAGGTTAAAGCCGAGGATATCGAGAAGACTGCTTTTCGGACAAGATATGGCCACTACGAATTTTTGGTGATGCCCTTCGGAGTAACCAATGCCCCAGCAGCATTCATGGACCTGATGAACAGAGTCTTTAAGCCGTACCTAGATGAATTTGTCATTATTTTTATCGACGACATATTGATCTATTCTGGGAGTGCGAGCGAGCACGAGAATCATCTGAGACTTGCCCTGCAGACCTTGAGAGATGAGAAGTTGTACGCCAAGTTAAGTAAATGCGAGTTTTGGCTTTCCAGCATTTCGTTTCTAGGGCATGTGATTAATGAAGACGGTATATCAGTTGACCCCAGTAAGATTGAAGCCATTGTGAATTGGCCGACGCCGACCAACGTGTCCGAGATTCGTAGTTTTCTGGGTTTGGCAGGTTATTACAGAAAGTTTGTAAAGGATTTCTCGAGGATTGCAGTGCCATTGACACAACTAACGAAGAAGGGAACAGCTTATGAATGGACCGACGAAAGAGAATCAGCTTTCCAGGAGCTGAAGGCGAGGTTGGTTACAGCACCAGTTTTGGTACTACCATCAGCTAATGAGGAATTTCAGATTTACAGCGATGCTTCACACAAAGGTTTGGGTTGCGTTTTAATGCAAAAAGGTAAAGTCATAGCGTACGCGTCTCGTCAATTGAAGCCCAATGAAAAGAATTATCCTACCCATGACCTGGAGTTAGCTGCCGTGGTTTTTGCTCTGAAGATCTGGCGTCATTACCTGTACGGAACCTCTTGCCAAGTTTTCACCGACCACAAGAGTCTGAAATACTTGTTCACCCAGAAAGAGTTAAATATGAGGCAGAGAAGATGGCTCGAGCTACTGAAGGATTATGACATGCAGATTCAGTACCACCCAGGTAAGGCAAATTCCGTAGCCGACGCATTGAGCAGGAAGTTAGTTGGAAGTTTGGCGTGCCTGACAGCGGTTTCGGTGGAACCAACTATTATTGAGGAAGTGAAGACTAGTCAGAGGGAGGATAAATTCCTCAAGAAGGTAACTGATGAATTCGTCACCAAGCCGAGGCCGGGATACACTATAGAGAATCAGGTGCTTAAGTTCGAAGGAAGATTGTGCGTGGCCGACGTACCAGAGTTAAAAAGGAAGATTTTGCAAGAGGCCCATAGTTCCAAATTTGCCGCTCATCCAGGGAGCACCAAGATGTATCGGGACGTAAAGCGTACCTTTTGGTGGCCAAACATGAAAAGAGAGATAGCCGAGTTTGTATCTCAGTGTCTGTGTTGTCAGCGAGTGAAAGCAGAACACCAGAGACCAGCAGGACTTCTTCAACCCTTGTCAATTCCTGAGTGGAAATGGGAGCACATCTCCATGGATTTCGTAGTGGGTTTGCCGAGGACGCAAAGAGGTATGGATTCCATTTGGGTTATAGTTGACAGGTTTACTAAGTCAGCTCACTTTTTGCCTGTCAAGACTACATTCAATGCCAACCGACTTGCCGAATTGTACATGAATGAGATCGTTAGGCTTCATGGTGTGCCGATGTCCATTGTGTCAGACCGAGATCCGAAGTTCGTTTCTAGATTTTGGCAGAGTCTACAAGGAGCCTTGGGGACAGAGTTGAGGTTTAGCACAGCCTTTCACCCCCAGACCGACGGACAGACAGAAAGAACGATTCAGACACTCGAAGACATGCTCAGACTGTGCGTGTTGGACCTCCAGGGAAGTTGGGAATCACATTTGCCATTAGTAGAGTTCGCGTACAACAACAGTTATCAAGCCAGCATTGGCATGGCGCCGTATGAAGCTTTGTATGGAAGGGAATGTAAATCGCCGATATGTTGGACTGAAGTGGGAGACAAAGCTCTAATTGGCCCCGAATTGGTTCGAATGACAACTGAAAAGATCAAACTCATTCAGCAAAGGATTAAGACTGCACAGAGTCGACAGAAGTGCTATGCCGATCAAAGAAGGAGGGAGTTAGAATTTGAAATTGGGGACCATGTATTTTTGAAGGTCTCGCCGATGACAGGAGTTACGAGATTTGGGAAGAAGGGCAAGCTTGCACCCCGATACGTTGGGCCATTTGAAATTCTTGAGAGGATTAACACCGTTGCTTACAGGCTTGCTTTGCCACCAGATTTGAGTCGAGTCCACAGTGTGTTCCATGTTTCGATGCTGAGAAAATATATCCGAGACCCACTGCATGTAATAGATTACTCCGGGGTTGTAGTTAATGAAGACTTGGGCTACGAAGAGAAACCGATGAGGATTATTGACAGACAAGTGAGACAGTTGAGAAACAAGTCGATATCGATGGTGAAAATCGAATGGGAGAAGCATTATGGCGGGGAGGCCACATGGGAAAAGGAAGAGGAGATGAAAATCTGTTACCCGGAGTTATTCGTAGGTCAAGGTAACTTAAGTTTGGGGACCAAACTTCCTTAAGGAGGGTAGACTGTAAGAACCCACATTTTTCATCTTAATCATGTTCATGAGCATTTGTATGATTATGACTTGTTAAGCTTGCATGTGTGTGTTGTGACTTGTTTTGCTTTAACAAGTGAGATTCGTGCCTTGATTTGAAGCCTCGTGATTTGTCTGAGCGTAGTGTACTTGTCTTGTTCCTTCCTTGATGTTAAAACTTAGGTCACGCCTTGCCTCTAGCCGACGTTATTTCAATGCCGAGGTCTTCCTTAGTCTGGCCTTAGTATCTTGAAATCCCTTGTCGACCTCAGTCCTTGCCTTGACCACATTAGCCGAGATGTTACCTTGCACCCAAGTGATCTCGTCCTGGAAGTGGTATGACCTAGGCCGAGGTGTGGCGCATCTAGGCCAAGATGTGGCACAGCTTAGTCAAGTGTTGTCCTTCCTAGCCGAGGTCATTGTCACCTTAGTCACCGAAGTCTTTGTTAGCCGATGTCACCCCTTGCCGGAGTGTCATTCTGTGTAGCGTGTTAGATACGCCTCGTTGTTAGCCGATGTCATAGCCTGTCAGAGAGCCCATACCGCTTTGCTTGTTGAACAACCTTCCACCATGCCTTGTCTGGTCTGTCAGGCACCTTTTCAGGTAAAACCCAATCAGCCGCCGCCACGTGTCTCAGCAGAGGGTTAACCCCAGAACCGGGTATAGAAAACTATCATTTGGTGTCATAACCTTGTCTTGTAGAAAGAGAAACTCTAGGAGGAAGAAAGAGTTTTAGAGTGAGGAAGTAGATCTTGAAGCTTGATTTCTAGAGATCCAACCGTTAGATCCGCATTCTAAGGTTAGATTCTTGATCTACTCGTAATGTTCTTTATGATTATGTTATTGCATTGCATGATTGAAAATGATCTGTAAGCCATGCATCGTTTTGAAGCTCGATTTTAGAAAGAGAAAATGACATTCATGTGTTCTTCAAGAAAGTCTTGATTTGATCCGAAAGCTTTATGCCTAGATTCACGTTTTGTGTTTGTTCTTGCATGATTTCCAAGTATGGGTACCCAGGTCCATGTTTTCAAACTCATAGCACGAAAACCTCAGATTTGTGATGACAGATTATGATCAAACATTCGTATTTTTCATGTTTTCACACCCATGTTCTTCAAGTTCATCAGCAGAGGGGAACCCAGAGTTTCCCGACCTCTTTTTCCTTGTATGTGGCCCTCGGAAACACGCCTCGGCTTAGACCTGGTTGGTGCCCAGTCGGTTTTCCAAAAATCATTTGCATGCATGTTAGACTTGTTTTGAGGAAATATGTTCAAGTACGCTTTTGCAATGTGATTGTAGGACTGGACCTTGCTTGACCCCGACGTTTGAAGAATTATGTGAGTGGTATTTTTAATAAAGCTATGTTACACTTGCTTTCATAAATCTCGTCTTGCCTTGTTTTGAAAAGTACTTGATCTAGCATGAATGACTATCCCTATTTTGTATATCAAATGCTATCTTGTTTTGATGACTTGTCTTGACAGTCCTTAGTGCTAGAGGACTCTAAACTTTCGCAGCACAGCTTGTCTTGACAGTCCTTAGTGCTAGAGGACTCTAAACTTTCGCAGCACAGCTTGTCTTGACAGTCCTTAGTGCTAGAGGACTCTAAACTTTCGCAGCACAGCTTGTCTTGAAACTCTTGTCTTGATATGTCATCACCCCTTGAAATAAGTAGATGTTATTAACATCCAAGGAACATGAAAGCCGGCAAATGAACTTGATTTCCCTCTTGATCGAAAAGTATGCTATGTATAGTTTTGAAAGAAATCTTGGATATCAATCATGCAAAACCTTTATTTCTAGTATCATTCACTGAGTATCCAAGCTCACCCTCTCTATATATATGTAGGTGATGAACAAGAAGGCATTGAGGCCTAGACGTGATTGCCGATGTGTTTTGGGTGCTTTGCCGACATGTTTTGGATTTGCGTTTTGCATCGTCTTGAAGATTATGCTTCTCGGCTTACGTTTTCTTTGTTTGTTTTGGCATATGTCGGCTTGAGAAGCCTTTTGGTCAGGATGTATTTTGTGTTCCATTTTGTTGTATCTAAAATTGTAAGACTTGTAAAGATGTTTGATGTATGGCATTCCATTGGACTTATGCACGGCTCTCATGGACAACTCGGTTTATATGTATATTTTGCTTCCGCTCTTGTAAGCCCCATATTTCATACTCTGATTGTGTGTGATTTTTGTAAGACGGCCTTCGGTAACCTCGGGTTACTGGCCATCACGGCACCAAACTACTAGGGGCGGTTTGGGGGCGTGACATAGATCGTCACGGTATAGTGGTTTCTGGATTGAACTTTCATTTTTAATTTTATGCAACTTTCATTTTTATTTTCATTCAACTTCCATTTTTATTCAAGTTATTTTTCTGTTTTACTTCCTTTTTTATTTAATTTCCAAATAGATCGTTAAGTTATAGTGGTTTCTTGAATGAACTTCCATTTCTAATTTTCTGCAACTTCCATTTTTTTTTTCAACCTCCTTATTTATTCATGTTTCTTTTCTATTCAACTCCTTTTTTTATTTAACTTCCAAATAGATCGTTAAGTTATAGTGGTTTCTGGATTGAACTTCCATTTTTAATTTTATGCAACTTTCATTTTTATTTTTATTCAACTTCCATTTTTTTTTTCAAATTATTTTTCTATTTTACTTGATTTTTTATTTAATTTCCAAATAGATCGTTAATGTATAGTGGTTTCTTGAATGAACTTCCATATTTAATTTTCTGCAACTTCCATTTTTATTTTTATTCAACTTCTATTTTTATTCAAGTTACTTTTCTATTCAACTTCCTTTTTTTGTTTAATTACCAAATAGATTGTTAAGGTATTGTGGCTTCTGGAATGAACTTCCATTTTGAATTTCATGCAACTTTCCTTTTTCTTTTTCTTCAAATTTCATTTTTGTTCAATTTACTTTTCTATTCAGCTTGCTTTTTTATTTAGTTTCCAAATACATAGTTAAGATATTGTGGTTTCTTGAATGAACTTCCATTTTTAATTTCATGCAACTTTCATTTTTCTTTTTCTTCAACTTCCATTTTTATTCAATTTCCTTTTCTATTCAACATGATTTTTTATTTAATTTCCAAATAGATCGTCAAGGTATAGTGGTCTCTAGATTGAATTTCCATTTTTAATTTTATGCAACTTTCATTTTTATTTTCATTCAACTTCCACTTTTACTCCAGTTATTTTTCTATTTTACTTCCTTTTTTATTTAATTTCCAAATAGGTCGTTAAGGTATAGTGGTTTCTTAAATAAACTTCCATTTTTAATTTTCTGCAACTTCCATTTTTTTTTTGAACCTCCTTTTTTTATTCATGTTTCTTTTCTATTCAGCTTGCTTTTTTGTTTAATTTCCAAGTAGATCGTTAAGGTATAGTGGTTTCTAGATTGAACTTCCATTTTTAATTTTATGCAACTTTCATTTTTATTATTATTCAACTTCCATTTTTATTCAAGTTATTTTTCTATTTTACATCCTTTTTTATTTAATTTCCAACTGGATCGTTAAGGTATAGTGGTTTTTGAATGAACTTCCATTTTTAATTTTCTGCAACTTCCATTTTTATTTTTATTCAACTTCTATTTTTATTGAAGTTACTATTCTATTCAACTTCCTTTTTTATTTAATTTCCAAATAGATCGTTAAGGTGTAGTGGTTTCTGGAATGAACTTCCATTTTTAATTTTATGCAACTTTCATTTTTCTTTTTCTTCAACATCCATTTTTATTTAATTTACTTTTCTATTCAGCTTGCTTTTTTATTTAATTTCCAAACAGATCGTTACGGTATAGTGATTTCTTGAATGAACTTCCATTTTTAATTTCATGCAACTTTCTTTTTTTCTTTTTCTTCAACTTCCATTTTTATTCAATTTACTTTTCTATTCAACTTGCTTTTTTATTTAATTTCCAAATAGATCGTTAAGGTATAGTGGTTTCTTGAATGAACTTCCATTTTTAATTTTCTTCAACTTCTATTTTTATTCAAGTTATTTTTCTATTCAACTTCCTTTTTTATTTAATTTCCAAATAGATCGTTAAGGTATAACGGTTTCTTGAATGAACTTCCATTTTTAATTTTCTGCAACCTCTATTTTTATTTTTATTCGACTTCTATTTTTATTCACGTTATTTTTCTATTCAACTTCATTTTTTATTTATTTTTCAAATAGATCATTAAGGTATAGTGATTTCTTGAATGAGCTTCCATTTTTAATTTTCTACAACTTCCATTTTTATTTTTTATCGACTTCCTTTTCTTATTCAAGTTTCTTTTCTATTCAGCTTCTTTTTTATTTACTTTCCAAATAGATCGTTAAGGTCTAGTGGTTTCTTGAATGAACTTCCATTTTTAATTTTCTGCAACTTCTATTTTTATTTTTATTCAACTTCCATTTTTATTGAAGTTAATTTTCTATTCGACTTCCTTTTTTATTTAATTTCCAAATAGATCGTTAAGGTATAGTGGCTTCTGGAATGAACATCCATTTTTAATTTCGTGCAACTTTCATCTTTCTTTTTCTTCAACTTTCATTTTTATTCAATTTACTTTTCTATTCAGCTTGCTTTTTTATTTAGTTTCCAAATAGATCGTTAAGGTATAGTGGTTTCTTGAATGAACTTCCATTTTTAATTTCATGGAACTTTCATTTTTCGTTTTCTTCAACTTCCATTTTTATTCAATTTACTTTTCTATTCAACTTGCTTTTTTATTTAATTTCCAAATAGATCGTTAAGGTATAGTGGTTTGTTGAATGAACTTCCATTTTTAATTTTCTGCAACTTCCACTTTTATTTTTTTTCTACTTGCTTTTTTATTCAAGTTTCTTTTCTAATCAACTTCCTTTTTTTTTTTTTTAATTTCCAAATAGATCGTTAAGGTATAGTGGTTTCTTGAATGAACTTCTATTTTTAATTTAATGCAATTTTCATTTTTCTTTTTCTTCAACTTCCATTTTTATTCAATTTACTTTTCTATTCAGCTTGCTTTTTTATTTAATTTCCAAATAGATCGTTAAGGTATAGTGGTCTCTGGATTGAACTTCCATTTTTAATTTTATGCAACTTTCATTTTTATTTTCATTCAACTTCCATTTTTATTCAAGTTATTTTTCTATTTTACTTCCTTTTTTATTTAATTTCCAAATAGATCGTTAAGGTATAGTGGTTTCTTAAATAAACTTCCATTTTTAATTTTCTGCAACTTCCATTTTTTTTTTGAACCTCCTTTTTTATTCATGTTTCTTTTCTATTCAACTCCTTTTTTTTATTTAATTTCCAAATAGATCGTTAAGGTATAGTGGTTTCTGGAATGAACTTCCATTTTTAATTTTATGCAACTTTCACTTTTATTTTTATTCAACTTCCATTTTTATTCAAATTGTTTTTCTATTTTACTGGCTTTTTTATTTAATTTCCAAATAGATCGTTAAGGTTTAGTGGCTTCTTGAATAAACTTTCATTTTTAATTTTCTGCAACTTCCATTTTTGTTTTTATTCAACTTCTATTTTTATTGAAGTTACTTTTCTATTCAACTTCCTTTTTTTATTTAATTTCCATATATATCGTTAAGGTATAGTGGCTTCTGCAATGAACTTGAATTTTTAATTTCATGCTACTTTCATTTTTCTTTTTCTTCAACTTTCATTTTTATTCAATTTACTATTCTATTCAGCTTGCTTTTTTATTTAGTTTCTAAATAGATCGTTAAGGTATTGTGGTTTCTTAAATGAACTTCCATTTTTAATTTCATGCAACTTTCATTTTTCTTTTTCTTCAACTTCCATTTTTATTCAATTTACTTTTCTATTCAACTTGTTTTTTTATTTAATTTCCAAATAGATCTTTAAGGTATAGTGGTTTCTGGATTGAACTTCCATTTTTAATTTTATGCAACTTTCATTTTTCTTTTTCTTCAACTTCTATTTTTATTCAATTAACTTTTTCATTCAGCTTGCTTTTTTATTTAATTTCCAAATAGATCGTTAAGGTATAGTGGTTTCTGGAATGAACTTCTATTTTTAATTTTATGCAACTTTCATTTTTATTTTCATTCAACTTCCATTTTTATTCAAGTTATTTTTCTATTTTATTTCCTTTTTTATTTAATTTCCAAATAGATCATTAAGGTATAGTGGTTTCTTGAATGAACTTTCATTTTTAATTTTCTGCAACTTCCATTTTTATTTTTTTTCAACTTCATTTTTTATTCCAGTTTCATTTCTATTCAACTTCCTTTTTTATTTAATTTCCAAATAGATCTTTAAGGTATAGCGGTTTCTGGAATGAACTTCCATTTTTAATTTCATGCAACTTTCATTTTTCTTTTTCTTCACCTTTCATTTTTATTCAATTTACTTTTCTATTCAGCTTGCTTTTTTATTTAATTTCCAAATAGATCGTTAAGGTATTGTGGTTTCTAGATTGAACTTCCACTTTTAATTTTATGCAACTTTCATTTTTATTTTTATTCAACTTCCATTTTTATTCAAGTTCTTTTTCTATTTTACATCATTTTTTATTTAATTTCCAAATGGGTCGTTAAGGTATAGTGGTTTCTTGAATGAACTTCCATTTTTAATTTTTTGCAACTTCCATTTTTATTTTTATTGAACTTATATTTTTATTGAAGTTACTTTTCTTTTCAACTTCCTTTTTTATTTAATTTCCAAATAGATCGTTAAGGTATAGTGGTTTCTGGAATGAACTTCCAATTTTAATTTCATGCAACTTTCATTTTTCTTTTTCTCCAACTTCCATTGTTATTCAATTTACTTTTCTATTCAACTTGTTTTTTTGTTTAATTTCCAAATAGATCGTTATGGTATAGTGGTTTCTTGAATGAACTTCCATTTTTAATTTTCTGCAACTTCCATTTATCTTTTTATTCAACTTCTACTTTTATTGAAGTTACTTTTCTATTCAACTTCCTTTTTTATTTAATTTCCAAATAGATCGTTAAGGTATAGTCGTTTCTGGAATGAACTTCTATAATTATTTTCTGCAACTTCAATTTTTATTTTTTTTCAACCTCCTTTTTTATACATGTTTCTTTTCTATTCAATTTCTTTTTTTATTTAATTTCCAAATAGATCGTTAATGTATACTGGTTTCTTGAATGGACTTCCATTTTTAATTTTCTGCAACTTCTATTTTTATTTTTATTCAACTTCTATTTTTATTCAAGTTATTTTTCTATTTCAACTTCCTGTTTTATTTAATTTCCAAATAGATCGTTAAGGTATAGTGGTTTCTTGAATGAACTTCCATTTTTAATTTTCTGCAACTTCCATTTTGATTTTTATTTAACTTTTATTTTTATTCAAGTTATCTTTCTAATCAACTTCCTTTTTTACTTATTTTTCAAATAGATCATTAAGGTATAGCGGTTTCTTGAATGAACTTCCATTTTTAATTTTCTGCAACTTCCATTTTTATTTTTTTTCAACTTCCTTTTTTATTCAAGTTTCTTTTCTATTCAACTTCCTTTTTTATTTAATTTCCAAATAGATCGTTAAGATATAGTGGTTTCTTGAATGATCTTCTATTTTTAATTTTTTGCAACTTCTATTTTTATTCAAGTTACTTTTCTATTCAACTTACTTTTTTATTCATTTTCCAAATAGATCGTTAAGGTATAGTGGTTTCTTGAATTAACTTCCATTTTTAATTTTCTGCAACTTCCATTTTTATTTTTTTTCAATTTCTTTTTATATTCAAGCTTCTTTTTTATTCAGCTTCCTTTTTTATTTAATTTCCAAATAGATCGTATAGGTATAGTGGTTTCTTGAATGAACTTCCATTTTCAATTTTCTGCAATTTCTATTTTCATTTTTATTCAACTTCTATTTTTATTCAAGTTATTTTTCTATTCAACTTCCTTTTCTATTTAAATTCCAAATAGATCGTTAAGGTATAGTGGTTTCTTGAATGAACTTCCATTTTTAATTTTCTGCAACTTCTATTTTTATTTTTATTCAACTTCTATTTTTATTCAGTTTAATTTTCTATTCAACTTCCTTTTTTATTTATTTTTCAAATAGATCATTAAGGTATAGTGGTTTCTTGAATGAACTTCCATTTTTAATTTTCTGCAACTTCCATTTTTAATTTTTTTTCAACTTCCTTTTTTATTCAAGTTTCTTTTCTATTCAGCTTCGCTTTTTTTTTTTTTAATTTCCAAATAGATCGTTAAGGTGTAGTGGTTTTTTCAATGAACTTCCATTTTTAATTTTCTGCAACTTCTATTTTTATTTTTATTCAACTTCTATTTTTATTGAAGTTGCTTTTCTATTCAAGTTCCTTTTTTATTTTATTTCCAAATAGATCGTTAAGGTGTAGTGGCCTCGAGAATGAACTTTCATTTTTAATTTCGTGCAACTTTCATTTTTATTCAATTTACTTTTCTCTTCAGCTTGCTTTTTTATTTTGTTTCCAAATAGATCGTTAAGGTATAGTGGTTTCTTGAATGAACTTCCATTCCTAATTTCATGGAACTTTCATTTTTCTTTTTCTTCAACTTCCATTTTTATTCAATTTACTTTTCTATTCAACTTGCTTTTTTATTTAATTTGCAAATAGATCGGTAAGGTATAGTTTTTTCTTGAATGAACTTCCATTTTTAATTTCTTGTAACTTCCATTTTTATTTTTTTTCAACTTCCTTTTTTATTCAAGTTTCATTTCTATTCAACTTCCTTTTTTATTTAATTTCCAAATAGATCGTTAAGGTATAGCGGTTTCTGGAATGAACTTCCATTTTTAATTTCATGCAACTTTCATTTTTCTTTTTCTTCACCTTCCATTTTTATTCAATTTACTTTTCCATCAGCTTGCTTTTTTATTTAATTTCCAAACAGATCGTCAAGGTATAGTGGTTTCTAGATTGAACTTCCATTTTTAATTTAATGCAACTTTCATTTTTATTATTATTCAACTTCCATTTTTATTCAAGTTATTTTTCTATTTTACATCCTTTTTTATTTAATTTCCAAATGGATCGTTAAGGTATAGTGGTTTCTTGAATGAACTTCCATTTTTAATTTTCTGCAACTTCCGATTTTATTTTTATTCAACTTCTATTTTTATTGAAATTGCTTTTCTATTCAACTTCCTTTTTTATTTAATTTCCAAATAGATCGTTAAGATATTGTGTTTTCTGGAATGAACTTCCAATTTTAATTTCATGCAACTTTCATTTTTCTTTTTCTTCAACTTCCATTGTTATTCAATTTACTTTTCTATTCGACTTGCTTTTTTGTTTAATTTCCAAATAGATCGTTAAGGTACAGTGGTTTCTAGATTGAACTTCCATTTTTAATTTCATGCAACTTTCATTTTTCTTTTTCTTCAACTTCCATTTTTATTCAATTTACTTTTCTGTTCAGCTTGCTTTTTTATTTAATTTTCACATAGATCGTTAAGGTATAGTGGTTTCTGGATTGAACTTCCATTTTTAATTATACACAACTTTCATTTTTGTTTTCATTCAACTTCCATTTTTATTCAAGTAATTTTTTATTTTACTTCATTTTTTATTTAATTTCCCAATAGATCGTTAAGGTATAGTGGTTTCTTCATTGAACTTCCATTTTTAATTTTCAGCGACTTCCATTTTTATTTTTTTTCAACGTCCTTTTTTATTCATGTTTCTTTTCTCTTCAACTTCCTTTTTTATTTAATTTCCAAATAGATCGTTAATGTATAGTGGTTTCTTTAATGAACTTCCATTTTTAATTTTCTGCAACTTCTATTTTTATTTTTATTAAACTTCTATTTTTATTCAGGTTATTTTTCTATTCAACTTCATTTTTTATTCATTTTCCATATAGATCATTAAGGTATAGTGGTTTCTGGAATGAACTTCCATTTTTAATTTCACGCAACTTTCATTTTTCTTTTTCTTCAACTTCCATTTTTATTCAATTTACTTTTCTATTCCACTTGCTTTTTTATTTAATTTCCAAATAGATCGTTAAGGTATAGTGGTTTCTTGAATGAACTTCCATTTTTAATTTTCTGCAACTTCTATATTTATTTTTATTCAACTTCTATTTTTATTCAAGTTATTTTTCTATTCAACTTCCTTTTTTATTTAATTTCCAAATAGATCGGTAAGGTATAGTGGTTTCTTGAATGAACTTCCATTTTTAATTTTCTGCAACTTCTATTTTTATTTTTATTCAACTTCTATTTTTATTCAAGTTATTTTTCTATTCAACTTCCTTTTTTATTTAATTTCCAAATAGATCGGTAAGGTATAGTGGTTTCTTGAATGAACTTCCATTTTTAATTTTCTGCAACTTCTATTTTTATTTTTATTCAACTTCTATTTTTATTCACTTTGTTTTTCTATTCAACTTCCTTTTTTATTTATTTTTCAAATAGATCATTAAGGTATAGTGGTTTCTTGAATGAACTTTCATTTTTAATTCTCTGCAACTTCCATTTTTATTTTTTTTCAACTTCCTTTTTTATTCAAGTTTCTTTTCTATTCTGCTTCCTTTTTTATTTAATTTCCAAATAGATCGTTAAGGTATAGTGGTTTCTTGAATGAACTTCCATTTTTAATTTTCTGCAACTTCTATTTTTATTTTTATTCAACTTCTATTTTTATTGAAGTTACTTTTCTATTCAAGTTCCTTTTTTATTTAATTTCCAAATAGATCGTTAAGGTATAGTGGTTTCTGGAATGAACTTCCATTTTTAATTTTCTGCAACTTCTATATTTATTTTTATTCAACTTCTATTTTTATTCAAGTTATTTTTCTATTCAACTTCCTTTTTTTATTTAATTTCCAAATAGATCGTTAAGATATACTGGTTTCTTGAATGAACTTCCATTTTTAATTTTCTGCAACTTCTATTTTTATTCACTTTATTTTTCTATTCAACTTCCTTTTTTATTTATTTTTCAAATAGATCATTAAGGTATAGTGGTTTCTTGAATGAACTTCCATTTTTAATTTTCTGCAACTTCCATTTTTATTTTTTTTCCACTTCCTTTTTTATTCAAGTTTCTTTTCTATTCAGCTTCCTTTTTTATTTAATTTTTAAATAGATCGTTAAGGTATAGTGGTTTCTTGAATGAACTTCCATTTTTAATTTTTTGCAACTTCTATTTTTATTTTTATTCAACTTCTATTTTTATTGAAGTTACTTTTCTATTCAACTTCCTTTTTTATTTAATTTCCAAATAGATCGTTAAGGTATAGTGGTTTCTGGAATGAACTTTCATTTTTAATTTCGTGCAACTTTCATTTTTATTCAATTTACTTTTCTATTCAGCTTGCTTTTTTTTTAGTTTCCAAATAGATCGTGAAGGTATAGTGGTTTCTTGAATGAACTTCCATTTTTAATTTCATGGTACTTTCATTTTTCTTTTTCTTCAACTTCCATTTTTATTCAATTTACTTTTCTATTCAACTTGCTTTTTTATTTAATTTCCAAATAGATCGTCAAGGTATAGTGGTTTCTTGAATGAACTTCCATTTTTAATTTTCTGCAACTTCCACTTTTATTTTTTTTCTACTTGCTTTTTTATTCAAGTTTCTTTTCTAATCAACTTCCTTTTTTATTTAATTTCCAAATAGGTCGTTAAGGTATAGTGGTTTCTGGAATGAACTTCCATTTTTAATTCCATGAAACTTTCATTTTTCTTTTTCTTAAACTTTCATTTTTATTCAATTTACTTTTCTATTCAACTTGTTTTTTATTTCGTTTCCAAATAGATCGTTAATGTATTGTGGTTTCTTAAATGAACTTCCATTTTTAATTTCATGCAACTTTCATTTTTCTTTTTCTTCAACTTCCATTTTTATTCAATTTATTTTTCTATTTTACTTCCTTTTTTATTTAATTTCCAAATAGATCATTAAGGGATAGTGGTTTCTTGAATGAACTTCCATTTTTAATTTTCTGCAACTTCCATTTTTTTTTCAACCTCCTTTTTTATTCATGTTTCTTTTCTATTCAACTTTTTTTTTTATTTAATTTCCAAATAGATCGTTAAGGTATGGTCGTTTCTGGAATGAACTTCCATTTTTAATTTTATGCAACTTTCATTTTTATTTTTATTCAACTTCCATTTTTATTCAAATTATTTTTCTATTTTACATGCTTTTTTATTTAATTTTCAAATAGATCGTTAAGGTATAGTGGTTTCTTGAATGAACTTCCATTTTTAATTTTCTGCAACTTCCATTTTTATTTTTATTCAACTTCTATTTTTATTCAAGTTAGTTTTCTATTCAACTTCCTTTTTTTTATTTAATTAACAAATAGATCGTTAAGGTATAGTGGCTTCTGGAATGAACTTCCATTTTTAATTTCATGCAACTTTCATTTTTCTTTTTCTTCAACTTTCATTTTTATTCAATTTACTTTTCGATTCAGCTTGCTTTTTTATTTAGTTTCCAAATAGATCGTTAAGGTATTGTGGTTTCTTGAATGAACTTCCATTTATAATTTCATGCAACTTTCATTTTTTTTTCTTCAACTTCCATTTTTATTCAATTTACTTTTCTAATCAGCTTTCTTTTTTATTTAATTTCCAAATAGATCGTTAAGGTATAGTGTTTTCTGGATTGAACTTCCATTTTTAATTTTATGCAACTTTCATTTTTCTTTTATCCCGGGTTTGCCCTTGTTGTACAGTGATCCGGACATGTATCCGTGGATGTTGGTAGTTGATTATTATCTTGTTTTCATCTTTTTACTTTGTATTTGGGTTATAAGATGTGTGGGCAGGTTTGTTACAGGTTGGTTGAGTTTAGAAACCAAAAATAGTTGCCCAGATTTTGACCTGTCCGCTCGAGCGGGGGTTTTGGCGCTCGAGCGGGGGTTTTGGCGCTCGAGCGGGAGTTTCACCCATCCAGTATTTCCTGTGCAGTGTTGGACGCTCGAGCGTGGGATTGGCCGCTCGAGCGGGATTGTGTGAGTGACGCTCGAGCGGGGAGTTGGAAGCTCGAGCGGAGACCTGGTTCTGTAAAAGTTCTGGGAGGGTGTATCCGCCGCTCGAGCGGGATTGTTGACGCTCGAGCGGGAGTCTGTGAGTGACGCTCGAGCGGGGAGTCTGACGCTCGAGCGGGGCTACTGGGTTTAAGTTCCGAGTTTTGACTTTTCAAATCACTTTTTCACTTTCTCTTCTCTCTCCTACTTTTCCAAAAACACCATTGTTGAGCCTCTCACTCTAGAACTCTACATTCTCTCTAGGTTTTGATCTAGTAGGAGTGATTTTCTCATCTTTGGCCTCTACAAAAAAATTGTTGATCGTCGAGGGCTACATTTTAATTTGAAAATTTCGGGATTTGGAGCACGTTGGGTTTTGTCATCTTCTCCCTTGGGGCTCCGGAATTGAGGTAGGGATATCCTACTCCTCTCTATGGATTTTGTCTTTAAATTTTAGTATTTTGAGATGTTGGGGTTGGTTTGGTAATTTTGTGAAAGTTTGGGGCTTTTGTGTTATTTTACAAAAGTTGGGGTTTTATTTATAATAAACCTAGATGCATGTTTGGCATAGAGAAATGGAATAAATGTTGAATCATTGATGAAAAAGGGACCTTAAGGGTTGTAATGTTAATTATGGAAAATGACCTAATTACATTGTTTGATTAATTGAGATAATTAATTGTGAGAAATGAGGAAATGAAATGAAACGGAATTGTTGGGATTGGGAATGCATGGGGTTAAAGGGTGTAGTTGAATTATTTATCACTCACCGAATTGAAATGTTGATTGAATATCCATTTGTGCATTTATTTTCTGTTTAGAAATAACCGCTTTGGGCTATCGGTGGAGGATAGTCGTGATTGTTGTAGACAATGCATGATGATTAGGCAAACGAAAACTAATCAATAGAAGGTGTCATGGAATTTGACGGTTGATAGAATACGTTAACTGTATGTATTGAGTGATTGCATATAGAACCAATGTGTTTGTATACGTTATGTGTAGAGGAGGAGATGGGGGATGTACTCCGCGGTTTAGGGGAAGATGGGGGATGTACCTCTAAACCGGATAGTGTTGGGAGAAGATAGGGGATGAACTCCGTAGATACAGCTCATATGCTTGTCTAGAGAAGTGAAGATAGAGCTCATATGCTTATCTTTGTGAAGTGTAGATACAGCTTATATGCTTATCTGTGAATGTGGGATATAGTTGTTATACATATCTGTTGAGAATGTGGATATAGCTTATATGCTTATCTGTGAATGTGGGATATAGTTTTTATACATATCTGTTGAGATGATGATAGAGCTAATATGCTTATCTGTTGAAAAAGGAAAAATGAAAAAGTAACTTGGACTCATAAGTCGTATGACATAAAATGTGATTTATGTGGATGCATCAGTGTTGGCCATCTATCAATTGCTAATCTTTTAGTCATTGTTCATGGTTGGTTTAGTGTATTTCTACTGGGCTGTGGCTCACCCTATATGGGATTATCATTTTCAGGTACAGGTAGCATGCCACCTCCAAGGACGTAGCTTGGGAGGCTAGAGGCGGACACACTTTCGTTGTCTTATTTTTGATGTATTACATGTAAATTCAAGCCAAGGGCTTAATGTGTAATTGAGTTAGTACTCTTATGTTGTAACCAAGTGTTAACTTGGAAAGCTGTAAGCCTTTAGGGCACTTGCTTTTGTCGTTAACATGTAATACTTTTTGTAATGAAACTCTGATAAATGGAAGAATGTGGGACTTTTATATGTATCAATGCATGTCTCTATTGATGGGTTTAATGTTGTTATTTTGAGGGCGTTACAGTTAAGGTATAGTGGTTTCTTGAATGATCTTCCATTTTTAATTTTCTGCAACTTCTATTTTTCTTTTTTATTCAACTTCTATTTTTATTCAAGTTATTTTTCTATTCAACTTCTTTTTTTATTTATTTTCCAAATAGATCGTTTAGGTATAGTGGTTTCTTGAATGAACTTCCATTTTTAATTTTCTGCAACTTCCATTTTTATTTTTTTTCAACTTCCTTTTTTATTCAAGTTTCTTTTCTATTCAGCTTCCTTTTTTATTTAATTTCCAAAAAGATCGTTAAGGTATAGTGGTTTCTTGAATGAACTTCCATTTTTATTTTTCTGCAACTTCCATTTATATTTTTATTCAACTTCTATTTTTATTGAAGTGACTTTTCTATTCAACTTCCTTTTTTATTTAATTTCCAAATAGATCGTTAAGGTATAGTGGCTTCTGAAATGAACTTCCATTTTTAATTTCGTGCAACTTTCATTTTTCTTTTTCTTCAACTTTCATTTTTATTCAATTTACTTTTCTGTTCAGCTTCCTTTTTATTTAGTTTCCAAATAGATCGTTAATGTATAGTGGTTTCTTGAATGAACTTCCATTTATAATTTCATGCAACTTTCATTTTTCTTTTTCTTCAACTTCCATTTTTATTCAATTTACTTTTCTATTCAACTTGCTTTTTTATTTAATTTCCAAATAGATCGTTAAGGTATAATGGTTTCTTGAATGAACTTCCATTTTTAATTTTCTGCAACTTCCATTTTTATTTTTTTTTCTACTTCCTTTTTTATTCAAGTTTCTTTTCTAATCACCTTCCTTTTTTATTTAATTTCCAAATAGATCGTTAAGGTATAGTGGTTTCTGGAATGAACTTCCATTTGTAATTTAATGCAACTTTCATTTTTCATTTTATTCAACTTCCATTTTTATTCAATTTACTTTTCTATTCAGCTTGCTTTTTTTATTTAATTTCCAAATAGATCGTTAGGGTATAGTGGTTTTTGGATTGAACTTCTATTTTTAATTTTATGCAACTTCCATTTTTATTCAAGAAATTTTTCCATTTTACTTCCTTTTTTTATTTAATTTCCCAGTGGATCGTTAAGGTATAGTGGTTTCTTCAATGAACTTCCATTTTTAATTTTCTGCAACTTCCATTTCTATTTTTTTTCAACCTCCTTTTTTATTCAGTTTACTTTTCTATTCAACTTCCTTTTTTATTTAATTTCCAAATAGATCGTTAAGGTATAGTGGTTTCTTGAATGAACTTCCATTTTTAATTTTTGTAACTTCTATTTTTATTTTTATTCAACTTCTATTTTTATTCAAGTTATTTTTCTATTGAACTTCCTTTTTTATTGATTTTCCAAATAGATCGTTAAGGTATAGTGGTTCCTTGAATTAACTTCCATTTTTAATTTTCTGCCACTTCCATTTTTATTTTTTTTCAACTTCTTTTTTTATTCAAGTTTCTTTTCTATTCAGCTTCCTTTTTTATTTAATTTCCAAATAGATCGTTAAGGTATAGTGGTTTCTTGAATGAACTTCCATTTTTAATTTTCTGCAACTTCCATTTTTATTTTTATTCAACTTCTATTTTTATTGAAGTTACTTTTCTATTCAACTTCCTTTTTTATTTAATTTCCAAATAGATCGTTAAGGTATAGTGGCTTCTGGAATAAACTTCCATTTTTAATTTCATGCAACTTTCATTTTTGTTTTTCTTCAACTTTCATTTTTATTCAATTTGCTTTTCTATTTAGCTTGCTTTTTTTATTTAGTTTCCAAACAGATCGTTAAGGTATAGTGCTTTCTTGAATGAACTTTCATTTTTAATTTCATGGAACTTTCATTTTTCTTTTTCTTCAACTTCCATTTTTATTCAATTTACTTTTCTATTCAACTTGCTTTTTTATTTAATTTCCAAATAGGTCGTTAAGGTATAGTGGTTTCTAGAATGAACTTCCTTTTTTAATTTTCTGCAACTTCCATTTTTGTTTTTCTTCAACTTCCATTTTAATTCAATTTACTTTTCTATTTAGCTTTCTTTTTTTATTTAGTTTCCAAATAGATCGTTAAGGTATAGTGGTTTCTTGAATGAACTTCCATTTTTAATTTCATGCAACTTTCATTTTTCTTTTTCTTCAACTTCCATTTTTATTCAATTTACTTTTCTATTCAACTTGCTTTTTTATTTAATTTCCCAATAGATCATTAAGGTATAGTGGTTTCTGGATTGAACTTCCATTTTTAATTTTACGCAACTTTCATTTTTATTTTCATTCAACTTCCATTTTTATTCAAGTTATTTTTCTATTTTACTTTCTTTTTTATTTAATTTCCAAATAGATCGTTAAGGTATAGTGGTTTCTTGAATGAACTTCCGTTTTTAATTTTCTACAACTTCCATTTTTATTTTTTTTCAGCTTTCTTTTTTATTCAAGTTTCATTTCTATTCAACTTTCTTTTTTATTTAATTTCCAAATAAATCGTTAAGGTATAGTGGTTTCTGGAATGATCTTCCATTTTTAATTTCATACAACTTTCATTTTTCTTTTTCTTCACCTTCTATTTTTATTCAATTTACTTTCTATTCAGCTTGCTTTTTTATTTATTTTCTAAATAGATCGTTAAGATATAGTGGTTTCTGGATTGAACTTCCATGTTTAATTTTATGCAACTTTCATTTTTATTTTTATTCAACTTCCATTTTTATTCAAGTTATTTTTCTTTTTTACTTCCTTTTTTATTTAATTTCACAATGGATCGTTAAGGTATAGTGGATTCTTGAATGAACTCCCATTTTTAATTTTCTACAACTTCCATTTTTATTTTTTTTCAACTTCCTTTTTTATTCAAGTTTCTTTTCTATTCAACTTCCTTTTTTATTTAATTTCCAAATAGATCGTTAAGGTATAGTGGTTTCGTGAATGAACTTCCATTTTTAATTTTCTGCAACTTCCATTTTTATTTTTATTTAACTTCTATTTTTATTGAAGTTACTTTTCTATTCAAATTCCTTTTTTTATTTAATTTCCAAATCGATCGTTAAGGTATAGTGGTTTCTGGAATGAACTTCCATTTTTAATTTTATGCAACTTTCATTTTTCTTTTTCTTCAACATCCATTTTTATTCAATTTACTTTTCTATTCAGCTTGCTTTTTTATTTAATTTCCAAATAGATCGTTAAGATATAGTGGTTTCTGGAATGAACTTCCATTTTTAATTTTATGCAACTTTCATTTTTCTTTTTCTTCAACATCCATTTTTATTCAATTTACTTTTCTATTCAACATGCTTTTTTATTTAATTTCCAAATAGATCGTTAAGGTATAGCGGTTTCTTGAATGAACTTCCATTTTTAATTTCATGCAACTTTCATTTTTCTTTTTCTTGAACTTCCATTTTTATTCAATTTACTTTTCTATTCAACATGCTTTTTTATTTAATTTCCAAATAGATCGTTAAGGTATAGTGGTTTCTTGAATGAACTTCCATTTTTAATTTTCTGCAACCTCCAATTTTATTTTTATTCAACTTCCATTTTTATTTTTATTCAACTTCTATTTTTATTGAATTTACTTTTCTATTCAACTTCCATTTTTATTCAAGTGTCTTTTCTACTCAACTTCCTTTTTTATTTAATTTCCAAATAGATCCTTAAGGTATAGTGGTTTCTTGAATGAACTTTCATTTTTTATTTTCTGCAACTTCCATTTTTATTTTTGTTCAACTTCCTTTTTTATTCAAGTTTCTTGTAACGCCCCAACTTTCGGGCCGTTAAATACATACAGTAATACAACACAAGTAGGATAGATAACCAAAACATCTTATTATACATATATAACTAGAGTTAATATCACTGGTAATTCGTTTATGTTTCATTACAGGATTACCAAAACATTGCCAAACCAAAAGTCAAAAGAAAAAAAAAAAACAACTAGTCTAAGTCTTCAAATGAACCACAGCTCCAACACTTCATCATATTTGCCTTCAAAATAACCTTCACCATTGTAAACTGCTTCATCACCTGGCATGACACGCCATGAGCGGTAAAACCACACACACCCCCCATATCTTCTATCAACCAATCAACCATACACAAAACAAATTGGGTAACATAACTTACAATATTACAACAAGGTTCGATGAATTAGTAGTTAGACTAGACGACTAGAATCCCCCAAAGAGATCCTTCTACCCAACCACAAGGATTGAACACCGGACTATTCAAAACTCCCCCTTTTGCTGCTTTGCAGACCTTACCATCTATGCCCACCTCCCAGTTATTTACCGGTCAATGACATTGATGGACCTCAAAAGGGACGGCCAAACAAGTGGGCTCGCTTACACCCAAATCGTGCCTAGGGCTCGCTTACACCCTGCACATACCATACCAAATCGTGCCTAGGGCTCGCTTACACCCTGCACATACCATACCAAAGGGCTCGCTTACACCCTGAAACCACCACATAGAGTCTGAATACATCCGTGTCAACCTAGGGGCTCGCTTAGACCGCTTGTACAGGACTTAACTCATTTGGTTTTAATTCCATTCACATGTTTATTACATAAATCATTCTGAAGCACAAGGGTGAACGTCACCCATTACCAACCCCTTTCCATTTCCCATTTTCCCATTTATTAGATCTTTTGCCAAGCAAGCTAGTCACATTCGGTAATTCAGTAATATAAAAGAGCATGAGACAAACATAAGAAATGAAATATAGCCCATGATAATCGTACATAGGTATGGTAAGGCAAGCAAATAACATTAGGCATGCTTTAAAACACTTAGAGACGAACAACAAAACAAAACACCATTTCCAGCATTGTTCAGTTCTGCAGGTCTAACAAGAGTGCTTTGGGA
The DNA here is from genome assembly GCF_055761805.1 of Camellia sinensis. NCBI lineage: Eukaryota > Viridiplantae > Streptophyta > Magnoliopsida > Ericales > Theaceae > Camellia > Camellia sinensis. The sequence continues at coordinate 4,745,445 of NC_138962.1, read as the reverse complement.
AAAATACTTCTAGGTCAAATTAGGGCCTGAAATTGCACAGAAATAATAATTAACCTGTCTAGTTTCAATTCCAATTCACAGAATGTGCATAGCACCTCCAGAAATTCATCTACAAGCTAAATTCGAAAACCTGTCCAGGTTTGTCATCCGTTGGGAAAACTAGCTTTCCTCTGAATCTACCCAATGATTTTCACCCAAATAAATTCCATTGAAAAGAGGACTCAAAATCCTAAATTTGTATAGAAGAACCAACCTGAGATGATTTTTCTGGAATTTTATAAAATTGCAAGAAGTGGGCTATTTTTCAGAGACTCCGGACCAGATATTTAAAGAAGGTATCCAAGCCCTAAAAACACACAATTAGGGGCTAATAAAATTACCACAAGCTCTAAACACAACAAATATCTCACAATAAATTCAGAATTAAGAAATAAATAAATTTGATATTTCTTTTAAATTAGAGAAATTGCAGCAGTGCCTAATTTGACAAATTTGCAAGACAAAGTCACTAAATCAAACCCACACTCTTTTATACATCAAAAACCCTATTTCCCATTAACATGCAACACAAGAGGGCATCTAACAATAGGATGGGATGGTGAAAGAATTGGAGAAGACAAGGGGAAGAAGTGTTCTTACCTTGACTCAAGAAGGTACCATTTTCTTCATTTTCTTTTCTTCTTCTTCTCTACTTCCCTTTAATCACACTCTCCTTCTCTCACCCTCTCCTTGGCTGCTGGTATGTGTGTGTGTGTGTGGAATTGAGACAAGGCTCTCAATTTATAGGAAATAAGCTTGGTCTTAGCTTAATGACTAAGGAAGCATAAAATATCTAGATATTTTTTTATTTTGTTTTTCAATCAATTCCCACCAAAATATTATTTGTGACACCTATGTACATATTCAAATAAATAATATTATATTCAAATAAATAATAAATAAAAGAACAACAAAAACAAAAATAAAAATAAAAATAAAATGTATGAATTAATTTATAAACTAAGAGGTAAATAAATAAAAATCAAGTTTTAGGGTATTTCCAATTATAAAGTGGTGTTCTCGGTTTAATTTTGATAATATACAGGAAAATTATTCTTTATTAGGCCATTTTGCAGACTTTTACGAAACTAGGTGCTAAAATGCTATTAAACTAAGGCTCAGGGTTTCATGTGTAATTACCAAAAATTAGGGTCTCTACATTTCTTTTCTATTCAAATTCCGTTTTTATTTAATTTCCAAATAGATCGTTAAGGTATAGTGGTTTCTGGATTGAACTTCCAATTCCAATTTTATGCAACTTTCATTTTTATTTTTATTCAACTTCTATTTTTATTGAAGTTACTTTTCTATTCAACTTCCTTTTTTATTTAATTTCCAAATAGATCGTTAAGGTATAGTGGTTTCTTTAATGAACTTCCATTTTTAATTTTCTACAACTTCCATTTTTATTTTTATTTAACTTCCATTTTTATTCAAGTGTCTTTTCTACTCAACTTCCTTTTTTATTTAATTTCCAAATAGATCGTTAAGGTATAGTGGTTTCTTGAATGAACTTCCATTTTTAATTTTCTGCAACTTCCATTTTTATTTTTATTTAACTTCTTTTTTTATTCAAGTTTCTTTTCTATTCAACTTCCTTTTTTATTTAATTTCCAAATAGATCGTTAAGGTATAGTGGTTTCTGGATTGAACATCCATTTTTAATTTTATGCAACTTCCATTTTTATTTTTATTCAACTTCCATTTTTATTCGATTTACTTTTCTATTAAACTTGCTTTTTTATTTAATTTCCAAATAGATCATTATGGTATAGTGGTTTCTTGAATGAACTTCCATTTTTTATTTTCGGCAACTTCCATTTTAATTTTTATTCAACTTCCATTTTTATTCAAGTTATTTTTCTATTCAACTTCCTTTTTTATTTAATTTCCAAATAGATCGTTAAGGTAAAATGGTTTATGGATTGAACTTATAGCGATCCCGGTTTTTTCCCTTGGTTGTTTAACTGTAATCCGGACTCGGTTCTGTGGTTGTGTTGTCGTCTTATTCTTGTTTCTATCCTTTACTCTTAGTGTTTGAGTTTTAGGATGTGTTGGGCATGTTTCGAACAGGTGGTTTGAGTTTTGGTCTCTAGTGTTGTTGCCCTGGATTTTGGTTTTACGCTCGAACGGATCATTCTGCGCTCGAGCGGAGTTTGGTTTTTGGTTGTCCGCTTGATCGGGTCTTTTTAAGCTCGAGCGGGGTTTACACACTTCCAGTATTTCGTGGCCCTGCAGAACTTCTGCAGGTGTGTTTTCTACGCTCGAGCGGGTTTCTTGCGCTCGAGCGAGTCATGCTCGAGCGGGATTGTTGGCGCTCGAGCGGGTGGTTCTTTTTCTAAAAAGTTCTGGGAGATGAAAATCTGCACTTGAGCGGACTGGTTCTTCACGCTCGAGCGGATGTGTTTTGCTTTTGTTTCTTGGCACTCGAGCGGTCATCCTTACGCTCGAGCGGTACCAGATATTTGTGCTTAACGCTCGAGCGTTATATTCTCCGCTCGAGCGGGTCGTGCGTATATGAGTTATCCGCTGGGTGATTTTAAATCACTTTTCACTTTTCTTTCTCTCTCTTACTTTTTCTAAAACCATTTTTGAGAGCCTCTCTCTCTAGAAACTCCCTTCTCTCTAGGGTTTGATCAAGTTAGAGTGTCCTCCTTCTCTTCGGCCTTTGTTAAAGTTGTGTTGATCGTCGAGGGCTATCTTTTGATCCGAAAATATTGAGTTTTGGAGCACGTTGAGTTTCTTCGTCTTCTCCGTTGAGTATCATCTTTTGAGGTAGGGATATCCTACTCCTCCTTATGGATTTTGTCTTTAAATTTTAGCATTTTGTTATGTTGGGTGTTGTTGGGTAGATTTGAGAAAGTTTGGGCCTTTTGTGTAATTTTACAAAAAATTGGGGTTTTGTTTGGAATAAACCTATATGCAAGTTTGGTAAAAAGGGGAATGAGTTGGATGATGGATTGTGGATGAAAGTGGAACCTTAGAGTTGTTTTGTTAATTAAGGTAATTTGCCTTAATTGTTTTAATTAATTGATGTATATAATTGATTAAAGGAAACGAGGAATTGAATTGGAAATGTTGAAATTGGGAATGTATGGGACTAAAGGGTGTAGTTAAATCACTTATTGCTGACCTAATTGAAATGTTGATATACTATCCATTTGTGCATTTATTTCCTGTTTAGAAATAATTGCTCTGGGCTACCGGTGGAGGGTAGTGTTGATTGTTGTAGACAATGCATGATGATTAGGCAAACTAAAACTAATCAATCGGATGTGTCATGAGTAGGACGGTTGATAGAATACATTAACTTTATGTGTTGGTTGATTGTGCATATGGCCAATGTGTTTATATGTATTTTGTGTAAACAGTTGACAGAATACATTAACTTTTTGTATTGATTGATTGCGTATGTGATTCTGTGTTTATATGCATTACTTGTGTATGGGAGGAGATGGGGGATGTACTCCACGGTTTAGGGAAAGATGGGGGATGTACCTCTAAACCGGTTAATGGTTAAGGGAAGATGGGGGATGGACCTGGGGATGCAGCTCATATGCTCGCCCATTGTAGTGATGATACAGCTCATATGCTTATCTATTGAAGTGTTGATACAGCTCATATGCTTATCTATTGGAACGTTGATACAGCTCATATGCTTATCTGTTATAGTATTGATATAACTCATATGCTTATCTGTTATAGTATTGATATAACTCATATGCTTATCTATTGAAAAGTTTGTTTGATTTGATATAGCACTAAAATGTATATCATCATCATTTGCGAAGTATGGAAGTAGTTTATGTGTTATTGATACAACACCATAATGTGTATCCACCTTGAATTTCGAAAGTGTTCCTGTGATGAACTATAATCTCATCAAATGTTTTGGCCAGAGTACTGAGCCTTGTTTTCAAACTCAAAGTTGAATAAGAAACGGAAAGTGAATTGTAACATAGACTTGACTGTCATGGAACTGTAATAAGATGTAAATGGAAGTGTAAGTATTGACCATCTATCAGTTGCTAATTTTTTAGGCATTGTTCATATCCGGTTTAGTATATTTCAACTGGGCTGTGGCTCACCCTATATGGGAACATCATTTTAAGGCACAGGTAGCATGCCACCTCTGAGGACATAGCTTGGGAGGCTAGAGGCAGACATACTTTTGTTGCCTTATTTTCCTTGATTGTATTACATATAGATTTAAGCCAAGGACATAATGTGTAATTAAGTTAGCAGTCTCTTTGTATCCAAGTGTTAACTTGGAAAACTGTAAGCCCGTAGGGCATTTGCTTTTGCTGTAAACATGTAATACTTTTGTAATGAAATACTCTGATGAATAGATGAATATGGACTTTTATGCATCAATGCATGTCTCTATATGGATGGGTTTAATGTTATTATTTTGAGGGCGTAACAGAACTTCCATTTTTAATTTTACGCAACTTTCATTTTTATTTTTATTCAACTTTCATTTTTATTCAATTTACTTTTCTATTAAACTTCCTTTTTTATTTAATTTCCAAATAGATCGTTAAGGTATAGTGGTTTCTTGAATGAACTTCCATTTTTAATTTTCTGCAACTTCCATTTTTCTTTTTTTTTAACTTCCATTTTTATCCAAGTGTCTTTTCTACTCGACTTCATTTTTTACTTAATTTCCAAATAGATCGTTAAGGTATAGTGGTTTCTTGAATGAACTTCCATTTTTAATTTTCTGCAACTTCCATTTTTATTTTTATTCAACTTCTATTTTTATTGAAGTTACTTTTCTATTCAACTTCTTTTTTTATTTAATTTCCAAATAGATCGTTAAGGTATAGTGGTTTCTGGAATGAACTTCCATTTTTAATTTTATGCAACTTTCATGTTTATTTTTATTCAACTTCCATTTTTATTCAGTTATTTTTCTATTTTACTTCCTTTTTTATTTAATTTCCAAATAGATCGTTAAGGTATAGTGGTTTCTTGAACGGACTTCCATTTTTAATTTTCTGCAACTTTCATTTTTATTTTTATTCAACTTCTATTTTTATTCAGTTTACTTTTCTATTCAACTTCCTTTTTTATTTAATTTCCAAATAGATCGTTAAGATATAGTGGTTTCTGGAATAAATTTTCATTTTTAATTTCATGCAACTTCCATTTTTAATCAATTTACTTTTGTATTCAACTTGCTTTTTTATTAAATTTCCAAATAGATCATTAAGGTATAGTGGTTTCTGGAATGAACTTTCATTTTTAATTTCATGCAACTTCCATTTTTAATCAATTTACTTTTCTATTCAACTTGCTTTTTTATTAAATTTCCAAATAGATCGTTAAGGTATAGTGGTTTCTTGAATGAACTTCCATTTTTAATTTTCTGCAACTTCCATTTTTATTTTTGTTCAACCTCCTTTTTTATTCAAGTTTCTTTTCTATTCAACTTCCTTTTTTATTTAATTTCCAAATAGATCGTTAAGGCATAGTGGTTTCTGGATTGAACTTCCATTTCCAATTTTATGCAACTTTCATTTTTATTTTTATTCAGCTTCTATTTTTATTGAAGTTACTTTTCTATTCTACTTCCTTTTTTATTTAATTTCTAAATAGGTCGTTAAGGTATAGTGGTTTCTGGAATGAATTTCCATTTATAATTTCATGCAACTTTCATTTTTCTTTTTCTTTAACTTCCATTTTTATTCAATTTATTTTTCTATTCAACTTGCTTTTTTATTTAATTTCGAAATAGATCGTCAAGGTATAGTGATTTCTTGAATGAACTTCCATTTTTAATTTTCTGCAACTTCCTTTTTTATTTTTTTTCAACTTCCTTTTTTATTCAAGTTTCTTTTCTATTCAACATCATTTTTTATTTAATTTCCAAATAGATCGTTAAGGTGTAGTGGTTTCCGGATTGAACTTCCATTTATAATTTTATGCAACTTTCATTTTTATTTTTATTCAACTTCCATTTTTATTCAATTTACTTTTCTATTAAACTTCCTTTTTTATTTAATTTCGAAATAGATCGTTAAGGTATAGTGCTTTTTTGAAAAAACTTTCATTTTTATTTTCTACAATTTTCATTTTTTTTTATTCAACTTCCATTTTTATTCAATTTACTTTTCTATTCAACTTCCTTTTTTATTTAATTTCCAAATAGATCGTTAAGGTATAGTGGTTTCTTGAATGAACTTCCATTTTTAATTTTCTGCAACTTCTATTTTTATTTTTATTCCACTTCTATTTTTATTGAAGTTACTTTTCTATTCGACTACCTTTTTTATTTAATTTCCAAATAGGTCATTAAGGTATAGTGGTTTCTGGATTGAACTTCCATTTTTAATTTCATGCAACTTTCATTTTTCGTTTTCTTCAACTTCCATTTTTATTCATTTTACTTTTCTATTCAATTTTCTTTTTTATTTAATTTCGAAATAGATCGTTAAGGTATAGTGGTTTCTTGAATGAACTTCCATTTTTAATTTTCTGTAACTTCCTTTTTTATTTTTGTTCAACTTCCTTTTTTATTCAAGTTTCTTTTCTATTCAACATCATTTTTTATTTAATTTCCAAATAGATCGTTAAGGTATAGTGGTTTCTGAATTTGTCACGCCCCCCAAAAAAATAACATTAATCCCATTAATTTAGACATGCATTGATATAAGAGATGAACATCATCATATTCATCAGAGTAATTCTTTACAAAAGCATTACATGTTAACAACAAAAGAAAATGCCCTACAGGCTTATAGTTTTCCAAGTTAACACTTGGTTACAAAGAGGAGAGTACTAACTCAAATACATATTAAGCCCTTGGCTTGAAATTACATGTAATAAAACAAAAGATAACCCAACCACAAACGTCTGCCTGCTTCTAGCCTCTCAAGCTATGTCCTTGGAGGTAGAATGCTTCCCGTACTTGAAAATGGTGTCCTATATAGGGTGAGCCATAGCCCAGTAGAAATGCACTAAACCAACTATAAACAATGACTAAAAGATTAGCAGTTGATAGATGGTCAATACTTGTGCACTCGTTTACCTCACATTACTGTTTCATGACATTCGTGTCCGTGTTACAATTCATTTTCCGTTTCTTATTCACCTTAGAGTTTGAAAACAAGGCTTAGTGCCCTGGCCAAATCATTTGATGAGATCTTAATTCCCCACTAGAACACTTTCAAAATTCATGATGGATATACATGTTGGTGTCATATCTAAGTTTAACAGAACATTTCCATATTTCTCAACGATATACATTTTAGTGCTATATCAAATCAAACAAACAATTCCATATTTCACGAATAATAATGATATACATTTTAGTGCTATATCAAATCAGCAAACAACCACATACTTCACAAATGGTAATGATATACATTTTAGTGCTATATCAAATCAAACAAACACTTCTAATTTGCAGCCTGATACACATTGTAGTGCTGTATCACTGTCACAAGAAAACACTTCAAATTCGCAGCTTGATACACATTGTAGTGCTGTATCACTGTCACAGGATTCGATTTAGAGGTTCAGCCCCGTTCTTCCAATAAACCGTGGAGTACAGCCCCGTTCTCCTCCCATACAATACAATGCATATAAACAATTATCATGTACAAATTTAACCTATCAATACCAAATTTTGATGTAGTGAACCAATTGTCATGTTCATTAGCATACTCAATAGATTAGCTTTAGATTGCCTAATCATCATACATTGCCTACAACAATCAAGACTATCCTCCACCGATAGTCCAATACATTTATTTCTAAATAGGAAATAAATGCATCAATTTGATATATTATCAATAGTTTAACTAGGTGAGCGATAAGTGAGTCCAATTACACCCTTTAACCCCATACCTTTCTAATTTGAATACTTCCTATTCAATTTCTCAATTCCCAAAATTTCTTGTACAAATTAATTTATCAATGTAATTAGGGCTTTACCCAAATCTACATAACAACACTAAGGTTCCATTTTCTTCAATAGTTCAACATTAGCCTCATTTCTCTTTATCAAACATGCATATAGGTTTACATATAACAAACAACCCCATCTTTTGTAAAATTACACAAAGACCCAAACTTTCTCAAAAATACCCAACAACCCCCAACCTATCAAAATGCTAAAATTCGATGACAAAACTCATAAGGAGGAGTAGGATATCCCTACCTCAAATTCGGAGCTCAAAGGGAGAAGATGATGAAACTCAAAGTGCTCCAAAACTCAATATGTTCGGATCAAAACGTAACCCTCGACGATCAACACAACTTTTGTAAAGGCCAAAGGTGAGGAAATCACTCCTACTAGATCAATACTTAGAGAGAAGTTGAGTTTTAGTGAGAGAAGCTCTCAAATGCCTTTTTCAGAAAAGTAGGAGAGAGAAAGGATGTTGAAATGTGATTTAAAAATGCACAGCTGCCAACTGATATACGCATGATCCGCTCGAGTGGAGAATAGAACGTTCGAGCGTCAAGCACAAAAACTGGACCCGCTCAAGCGCAAGAAGGTCCGCTCGAGCGCCAAGACACAAGAACAAAATACATCCGCTCGAGCGCGAAAACCAGTTCACTCGAGCGTAGATTACCCCCTCTCAGAACTTTCGCAGACAATGAACACCCCGCTCGAGCGTCAACAGATCCGCTCGAGCGTGACCCGGTCGAGCGTAAGGAAACCCGCTTGAGCATGAAAAACACATCTGCAGAAGTTTTACAGAGGCACAGATACTGGAAGTGTGAAAACTCCGCTCGAGCGTACCACTAAGAAACGAACTCCGCTCGAGCACAGAATCAACCGCTCGAGCGTAACACCAAAAACCTGGGCAACAACACTAAAGACCAAAAACTCATCCTACCAGTTCGAAACACGCCCAACACATCCTAAAACTCAAACATAGAGAATTAAAGGATGTCAACAAGATATATAACTACCTGTAGACACCCCATTTTTGACCAACCTTAAGACTCAGACGTCACCGATTGAGCGCTTGGTGATGTTGCATGTTGTGCTTGTTCAGAGGCCTCAGAGTCGCGGCTGCGAGCCCCGCCTCTGGACTTCCGAACCCTCTTCTGTACCTTGTCTCGGTTTGCGAACCAGACTCGGTTTTCTTTGTTTCTTTTCCTGAGGGGAGGGAGAGGTCCCGTAGACCATCTCTTAATGTCCGTAGGCTACATTTGGTGGCCGTAGGCCATTTTACCCATTTCGGAGTCCGGTTCCCGGTTTTCGGAGCCGTCAGGCTGTGTGCCTCAGTTCGGGACCGCTTAACCATCTCCTATTGCTCTGATTTTTGGCATACATCTTATTTCATCCCTTTTGAGGGACACTGGGGGCTGAGAAACCCACTTCGTGGCCGAACGCCACTTTCAGTGTTTAACAGCCCATTTTCGGGATCCCGAACTGCGTGTTTTGGTCCCCGAGCATTCGTTTTGCAACGGTTTTCGTTCATTTTTGGCAGGTACCTCTGTTTTATCATAGGGAAGGTCACTGAAGGGTGGGAGGCCAGCAATTGTTGCAGCAACCAGTTATCTCTCTTCCGGAGCCTCCCGACGCCCGTTTTTCGCACTTCCGGGCTAATGTTGAATACCTTGGAGCTAGTGTTGCCAACTTTCAACCACATATCTGTGATCTACACACTTGAGAGGCCACTAAAAGTTGGTGGCCGGCCATTAAGGTCACCTGACCCTTTTGACCCCTTTCTTCCGGGCTAATGTTGAACCCGTTGGACTCTTTTTCTTGAACTTTGAACCACATATCTGTGATCTACACACATGAGAGGCCACTAAAAGTTGGTGACCGGCCGGTAATTCAACTTGACCCTTTTGACCCCCTCTTTCCGAGCCAATGTTGAACCCCTTGGACCCACTTTCTTGGAATTTTAACCACATGGTTGTGTTGTACACACATAGGAGTACCTCCCCAGTAGCTGGCCGGCCAGAAAATCACATTGACCCTTTTGACCCCTAGCCGGCCGGCTAGGGGGTGTGGCCGGCCGGCCACCTCCAGCAAAAGTAAGAGGCCGGCCGTGTTCCTCGCACTGTGCACTTTACAGCTGTGGGGCAATATCCCCCAGATATTTTCTGTATCCGGGGGATATTTTGTGGGGGAGTTTTTCTCTCCTTCTCCCCCACCTTTACACCCCTTTTTGAACCCTTATAACCAGCTGGTGGCCTCCTTTGCAAGGGTTAGGAAAACTCTCCTTCAAGCTTCCATAGCCAACTCCATCTTCTTCCTTCTCAACTCTTGAAAAAACCCTAAGTCCCTAACCATTATTCCTTCTACACCACCAAGCTCTACCACCACCATCTCATTTCCAGCAACAAGGAAGGATTCTTGAAGGCTAAAGAAGCTGCAAATCCATCCAAAAAGCAACAAAAGTTTGAATCTTCAAGGGTAAGTAACACTTTTACCCTTTTGACCCTTTCTCTTGATCTATTTCTAAGCCTCACTTCTTTTTGGTTTCAAGCTCCGGCCCTAACTGAAAAGGGCCATCTTTTGAGCTCATATTCACTTCTCATTAAGGGCTCAACCCTGTTTGAGCCCTCCATAATATACTTGCTTCATTGATCCTCTTGTATGTCATAGTTTTGCATGCTATTTTTGGCCCATGAAAAATCTGTTTTTGAGCATGTTATAAACTGATATAAGGCTTATTTTGAGCCCCTCTTCAACATTGGAGAAGGGCTCAACATTGTTTGGTGCTTCCATGTGTCACTTGTAGTTATATCCCCTATTTGGCCCCATTTTTGCATAAATTGATAGCCCTCTTTGCTTCTGTTTTTGGCCCTTGGTCCGAACTAAAAGTGGCCTTATTTTGGCCTATACTTCATGTTTCATTCACACTTTTTTTCTGTTTGGTGATTATTTTATATACTTCATGTTATAGCACCTTTTGAGCCTTGTCTTGCATCATTTTTGGCATATTTGTATACTGATTTGAGGTCTGCCATATACTGTAAATGTTCATATTTTTGGTCCCTCTTCAGTGTTGTAGAAGGAAAGTTTTCAGTTTGAGTTTTTCTTATACCACTTGCTTCATTACCCCTCTTTTGGCCCCTACCCTTGCATGCTATTTTTCCCCTACCTATACTTGCTGTTTGGCCATGTTTATAACTGTGAAAGTGCATCTTTTGGGACTGTCTAGCTTCTGTATTTGCATTGCATGTCCATATTGTGCATGTTTGGCATAGCTATAGGCCATTTCGGGTGCCTAATGTTGCATTTCGGGACATTTCCTTGCATTTCATGTCATTTCGCTTCATTTCGGGACTGTTTTCCCCCATATTTTAGTGCTGAAATTCCATTAGTATGCTTGCATATCATTTTGCCATATTTCATCACATTTTAGCATCGCCTCGGTTTGCGTGCCCGTGTGCACGCATTTCGAGGCACTTCATTTTCTGCCATCGGCATCTCATGTGAGTGCGGCTGAGGCTCTCTCATGTTAGTATAAGTCCATGTTGCATTTTCCATGTCATTCGCATCGCTTTCGCATCGCCTCAGTTTGCGTGCCCGTGTGCACGCATTTCGAGACACTCCTTTTTTTTACCCGCAGGCATCCTATGTGAGTGTGGCTGAGGCTCACTCATGTTGGTATAAGCCCATTTGTCATTTCCATGTCATTTCATCACATCATATCGTCGCCTCAGTTTGCGTGCCCGCGTGCACGCATTTCGAGACACATATCATCGCCTCGGTTTGCGTGCCCGCGTGCACGCATTTCGAGACACATATCATCGTCTCGGTTTGCATGCCCGCGTGCACGCATTTTGAGACACATATCATCGTCTCGGTTTGCATGCCCGTGTGCACGCATTTGGAGACATATATCATCGCCTCGGTTTGCGTGCCCGCGTACACGCATTTCGAGACACATATCATCGTCTCAGTTTGCGTGCCTGCGTGCACGCATTTCGAGACACATATCATCGCCTCAGTTTGCGTGCCCGTGTGCACGCACTTCAAGGCACCTCATTTTCATAGCATTCTGCCACTTTCTCGGTTTGCGCGCCCGTGTGCACGTATTTTAAGGCATGTCATTCCATAGCATTGTGTATGTTAGGATTGTATCTTAGCTGCATTTCACGCATATCATGCATATTGCATCATGTCCGGAATAGGAGTTAGTCCGGGCACGGGAAACGAGGTACATTTCGTACTCCGAGTGACGGAATGCGTCTCAATTCCCCCAGTCACCGACACTCCTGATTATCCATGATGGAGTTAGGTTTTAGCTGTAGTTTCATGTGCATTCATCCTATATTGAGTTGTGCATTTCGACTCCTCGGCCATCATGCCTCGGTATGCGTGATTGGTGGCACGAGGGTCGAGACATGCATATATCTGTGCAAATACATTGCTATGCCCCTTTCCTGCTCTCTGTTGCAGCAAAATCAGGAATCAGCAACCTTTTGGGGCTTGGCACGCATTTCAAGAACAGGTGTAAACAGAGGCTAATTGGGGCATTCCGGTGGATTTCCGCGCAAGACAATCCGGACATGCATCATCCATCAGAAGCAAGGCAGTCCCTGGCCTGCACGCCAGTTTTATTTGCTTTCTTAGTTAATTCTTTAATTAATTAGAATTTTGTAATATTTTTGGACTGTAATATTTTTTATTCGGGACTGTAATATTGGGACTGTATATTTATTCGGACCCTCTGCGCGAGGGCATGACTGTATTAAGTGTGGGTGAGTGTGATGTATGTCTTCCAACCCCACGTCTTTCTCCCTTTTATTTATCCGCTTACGATGGTTAGATTAGGGCATGTTTAAATTAGCATACAGTATGACAGCATGTTTGCATCATTCATCTGTATTGCATGCACTGGGCTCGGCGCATCATACTAACTGCATCGTACTTTCAATTCCAAGTTGAATGTATGGTAGTTGTAACATTTCATATATCATCTTAGAATAGCCGAGCCTGCTATAATTGCATTTTGTATGTGTTGCATTAGGCATTTCTGTATAGTTAGGATCATGCATAATTTCTAATGAATTTCTATTTTGGCTTGGAGTACTCGGTGAGTTTTATGCTTTAGCATCCTTGCATGCGTGTGAGAGCTGCCATGAATAGCATGCTTACCATGAGGCTATGTGCTTATCTGATATAACTGCCTGAATGCCTGTGGATGAAGGTTGGGTTATCTGAATTGGGATAAATCATCAAATGTTTCAAGCCTACCTGCGGGTAGCAAACCATTTTCAAAAACAAGCATGAAATGTTTCATTCCAATTTGGGCGACCCGGTCTATATTTATATGTTGTGAGCATCGCATAGTAACCTAGGCTAATAACCGGAATACGAACTCACAATGTTTTCCAAAAATTGATATCATGGTTAGTAGAGGCCGGTCTATGACCGGGCGAGCGAGGGTGCTCACGAAGTGACCTTCCCCAATCGTACCCAAGTTCCCGAGCCGAGACAACTTTGGTGATGACGGACACGTGGCCTTTTGGCACCGAGTCAGGGTTTCCTAAATTTCCCAAAATAAAATATTTAGGTGGCGACTCTGTATCTGGCAAAGCAGTCCATGTTTGGCACTTCTTTCAAAAAAATCTATTTTCTAAAAACGATTTGCCAGATTTGGACTCTTTGGTTCAGATTAGGAACCGTGACTACAAAGTCGAGTCCGAGCTGTAGCGAGGTCCCCCGCGGGCTTGTTACAGTTTCTGGCGACTCTGCTGGGGATTTAGAGAACTTGACTCGAACTCGTGATATCTGTTTTTGACTACACTTGTGTGTTTCTTTGCATTGCATTTGCATTGGTGCGCCTAGGACACCGTGTTTGCCATCTGCTATTCCTGAACGGTTTGCCGGAGGCTTGTCTTGTCAAGGCATGACCATAAGGCTGACCGGTTGTGGGCTCTGCCAGTATGGGAACACGAACCCCGGTTTTACCGGGGCACCCTTTTTGACCATTCGACCTAGTGCATATTCGGATCCATAGTGACCATTCCAAATTAGGACAGGTTGCTTACCCGTTTATAGGTTGTTTGAAACCGCTGTGTGCGTAATGAAACCCTAGCTCCTGACACAATAGGACAGGGAAACCCTACCCCAACATAGGGGTGTTTTGGCTCTCACTTATCTGTTATGTGCTTTAGAGTGCGTCTCTACAGGAATGCATGTATCAGTATATGAGTTTGGGTATCAAGCCTGCGGGCATCAGTTCAGTATTGTCAGTATCAGGCCTGCGGGCATCAGATCAATATATGAGTACAAGTATCAGGCCTGCGGGCATCAGTTTAGTACATGAGTTTCAACAATTAGGCCTGCGGGCATCAGTTCAGTATTATGGGTATCCGGCCTGCGGGCATCAGCCAGTATTTGCGAACGAGTTATCTGCGGATATCAGATTCTGTTTCAGGGAACAGTGATACAGGGATAATAATTAGTGTTTGAGGCCAGTGTGTATTTCAGCTTATTGACTGTGTGTTGATTATGCCCGACTGTGTGTCTTGCATTTTATTTTAAGCTGTTATGCTGTCCGTTTATTTGTTTATTTATTTCCTTTTCGCTTTATTTATCTTTTGCTAGGTCAGTTTTAGCACGATTGCTTCCAACCCAATAGGCATTCCCCAAGCTCCTTGGACACGAGGTCGTCGACTCCACCGATCTGAGGATCTAATCGACGGACAGCCAGTGTTCCGTTCTCTACCCCCTGTTACCAGAAGGAAGCCAAAAAGGCGCAGTACGTCAGAACAGAGGTTGTCAGAACAGTGGGTTACTTTATCAGAGGACTACAGGACTGAGGTCTCAATTACTGCTGTAGAAATAGACATACCGGTTAGACAGATGGATCAACCGAATACATCAGGGATGGAGGCTTTGATGCACCAGATGCAGGAGAGTATGAAGCAAATGCACGATGATGCCGCCCGTCAAGCGGAATTCTCCAAACAGCAGGCCACAGTCATGGCCCAGCAGGCTGAGCTGATTGCCAGACTGCAACAACAGAATACAGCGTCTCCTTCATAACAAATCCCTCCTCCGGCAGGAGCCCCAATACCTGAGCAGGCACTTGTTGTTCAGAATATTCTTCCGAATACCCAGAATACTCTACCAACTGTCCAAATTTTACAAGAGGACACGAGTCTTCCAACGGGGCCGGCTCCGCCCCCGCTTCCACCACAACTGTCCAAGGTCCATACATCCAATCACCCGGACTCTCCATTCGAGGTCGAGGTTGATCACACAGCTCTGAAGTTGAGCAAACTGGAGAAGCTTTTTAAGAAATCCCAAGGGGTCAAGGCCATGCCGGATATCGGAGATGGATATACCGAGGAGGCCGTAACACTCCCCGATAGGTTCAAAATGCCACAAATCGACCGTTTTGACGGGACTGGCGACCCCATGGTCCACATCTGATTGTTTGCGGATGTCTTGCGGCCAATGGGCCTTACACGACCACAGAAGCTCTCACTATTCGGCCGAACCCTATCGGGTGTGGCCTCCCATTGGTACGCAAGATTACAAGATGAAGTGAAGAAGAATTGGGACGAAATGGCTGAGGCCTTTGTCATGCAGTATTTATACAACACTCAGATCGAGGTCACAACCCGTGATCTTGAAACGACGAGGCAAGAGCCCAAGGAATCTTTCTCGGACTTTGTGATCCGATGGAGGGCAAAGGCGTCAACAATGACTTTAAGGCCCACGGACAAAGATCAAATCCGGATGATTGTGCGCAATCTCCACCCGAAACTGATGCTGAGAATGATTGTAGTCCCCTTTCCTACTTTCGCAGATTTACATGATATGGGGGTGCAAATCGAAGACGCAATGAAACAAGGTCTGTTTGACCACGATAGAGAACAACCGAGGAGGACGTTTAACCGTAACAACAATGCGGGCCCGAGCGGCGCTGCAAATACGAGAGCCTCGGAAGTTGGTATGGTCACCACCACTCCCCCTCCCCCTCCAAGGCCCATGACCGCCACACCCTTTTCCGACGCGTCCGGAAGCAACACACAAGCCAACGGCCGATTCCAACCACGAGGCCAAAGAACCTTTACCCCACTATATATGCCTCTGACCAAAGTTCTGGGAATACTGATCAGAAAAAATCATTTAAAACCCCTAGAACCAAAGCCATTGCCGAATCCACTCCCCCCCTCATATGACCCGTCAAAGTACTGTGCGTACCACCAACAACACGGTCATGATACCGACCGTTGTTACAGATTGCGTCATGAGATCCAAGATCTTATTGACAAACAGGTAATCGCACCTCCAGATCAACCCAATGTCACAACCAACCCTCTCCCACCACATAACCAAGCTCCTCCTCCCAAAAGAATTAACTTTATCTAGACTGGGGTCGCATCTTACGATCCTAGCATCTATATTACGCCCACCCACCTACCCAAGCCGGAGGTGTTCCTCCCCGATTGCACTGATTTCTTGTGCATGGTGGACATCTCCAAAACCCAACCAGAACCGGTGGTGGTGACCGTCGAAGACGGAACAGGGCAGATTTTGGGAGGAAATGAGATTGTTGAATCTGAAACTGGGCAGAATTTTGTTGGGGGAGCCTATGATCCAAGCAAGTACATCCTATCAACGAGCCGAATTGGGCAAAGTGTAGAATTTCCAGAGACAGGAGAACTATGCATGATCCGGGGGGATGGATCTGGGCTATGGGCAGATGAGCTGACAGCCGTAGAGGATGACTTTGCTAACTTGCAATTTCTCGAGGACCAGGAACTGGGGGATGCGTCGATTAATTGGTATGATTACGAAGGATCAGAGGAGGCCACTGGATGGCTCGAAGATCAACCGGATGCAGTGGGGGAAGCCCAATCAGAACAGAGCCCGGCAGGGGCAGAAATATCAGTTGTGGCCGGAACGGCCGAAAATCAAGTTGTACCGCCGGAGAGCGCCGGTGTTAAGAATTCCGCTCGGGATGTGGGCATTATGGATGTGGAAACTGTTGAACAAACAGCTGTACTGACGCAGCTGGAACAAGAAAAGTTTGAGGCTACTGAGAGAGCCAGGAAGGCGAAAGGCCCTGAGGGAACCGTAAGTGCCGTGTGCACGAGGACAGACAATGCTGCGAGTATATGGATAGAGAGCACTGAGAGTGCGAGTGGACCGGAGCCAGACAGGTGTCTGTTGGCTGCCAGTGGAATGTGGTGGGAAGATGACGATTTGTGTCTTGCCCACACGGATGAAGATTGGGGGAATAACCAGCCGGATGATACTTGGTATCTTGATGAAGTGGATCATATGACAAGAAGTGGGCGGTACTTCAAACCCCCACACCTGGACCAACCCGAGGCATCCGGGAAAGATAGAGAAGCGGAGAGACAGAAGGAGAAGCAGATTGAAGATGAAGCTGTGCTGAAACAGTTAAAAAAGATACAAGCAGACATCTCCATCTGGGGACTGCTAATGGCATCACGAGTGCACAGAGAAGCTGTCCTATCTGCTATGGACAAGTCCAAACTCTCCATAGACACCACGCCTGAACAGCTGGTTGGGCTGGTTTTTCCGGGAGGAGGTTCCCCGGCATTAACCTTTTCGGACAAGGAGCTACCGCCTGAGGGCACAAACCATAACAAACCTCTCTATATTTCTGTGGAATGTAGAGATAAGTGGATACCGGTGGTACTTGTTGATACCGGGTCTGCGATTAATGTCTGCCCGACCAGAATGGCATATGCAATCGGTTTAAAACCCGCGGATTTCGTCCCAACCACCCAAGTGATCAGAGCATACGATAATACCAGCAGAGAGGTGATGGGGACTGTTAAAATTCAAACCAAGGTTGGTCCAGGGCAACACAGCATTGAATTTCATATCTTGGACGTTCCCGCAACCTTTAACCTACTTTTGGGGCGACCGTGGTTGCACCAGGTCAAAGCAGTCTCTTCCACTCTACATCAGATGCTAAAGTACCCCCACGGGAAAGGGGTAGCGATAGTTTTTGGGAATTCATCAATCCATCCGCCGCCGGAGGTGTCTACACCTGTCTTGGAGATTGAGCACGGCACGGAGGATGTGTTTTTGTCGGGGTTTACTTTGGCCGAGGCTCAAGTGGTTCAGAACGTCATGGCTGTGAATGAGGGCATGTATGTTAGTGCACAATCTATCTACCTCATGAACAAACTAAAACATACCCCTGGGATGGGATTAGGGAGAAGTGGCCGGAAGGGCGTCTCAGTGTTGGCCGAAGTGCCACACAACCCTCACGCCTTTGGACTGGGTTATCTGCCCACCAAAGAAGACTGGGTAAGGAAAGGAAAGGAAATGGCCGGCAGGGCCAGAGCGAAGAAGGCCGGGAAGCCATTTGATTTAATGCACAGGCCCATCTGGGGTACTCTAAACGGACGTTTCGTCCGGGAGGGGGAAGATTTTCCATTCTGCGGCTTCCCGGAGCCATAGCTAAACGCGGAGGGGACGCGCGTGCCTGGTTTTGAAATATTCTTCGACATACAATTATCTGGGGATGACGTTGCCGAAGCGCAGACAGACCCACCAACTGAGGTTGAGCAATGTGAAGCAGTGGATCCTGAGAGCACAGAGCTTGAAATGGGGGTAGCACTGGCGAGTCTACTATCAGATCCTCCGATCGGCCAAGAGTGCTTGGGGGATAACTCTTCGGTTTCTGTGATTGGAGATGAAATAGCTGCGGGCTTTCCAGCGCCGATCTTGGATGCATCTATCGCACCTTCTCTCATCTGGCAGTATGAAGAAGGCTTTTTATCTAGCAGTTCCGGGTCAGGTAGTGAGCCGGAATCTGATTCTACCGAATCTTGTGCGTCGGAATCAGATTCCAGCTCGACTGAGTCTGAGTCCGGTATTCCTGGGGGTGATAACCCGGATGCCACAGTCCTGTCTAGGTCGTCTTTTTCATTTTCTTTTGAGTCTGTTGTAACAGAGGAATCTGACGGCTTGGAAGTATTTAATGAGAATGATGTGGATGTGGTTTCCGAGTATTTTTCTGTGCCTTTGATTTATTGCTTAAATCAGGATTTTCAAAATTTTGATGAAAACAGCGAGGAAGAAATTCCCCCAGTTTTGCAACGATTAATTGATCAAGAGCAGGAAAGATTTGTTAAACCTTTAATGGATGAAATCACTACTGTGAATGTTGGTACTGAGAAGGACCCGCGGCTGGTCCAGATCGGGTCCACGTTGTCTTCAGAGGAGCGCGAGCGCTTAGTCGCTTTATTAAAAGATTTCAAAGATGTTTTCGCGTGGTCCTATGAAGACATGCCTGGAATCGATCCTGAGATTGTACAGCACCGGATCCCTCTTGATCCAGAGGCCCGCCCTGTCAAACAGAAACTCAGAAGGATTCGCCCGGACTGGGCTCTCAAAATCAAGGAAGAGGTCACCAAGCAAATTGACGCAGGGTTCCTGCTGGTATCTGAATATCCAACTTGGTTGGCCAACATAGTTCCGGTGCCAAAGAAGGACGGCAGAATTCGGGTCTCTGTAGACTTCAGAGATTTGAACAAGGCCAGTCCGAAAGACGACTTCCCTTTGCCGCACATCGATGAATTGGTGGACTTCACGGCAGGACATGCCTTGCTTTCGTTTATGGATGGTTTCTCAGGCTATAACCAGATAGTAATGGCACCCGAAGACCGGGAGAAGACTGCGTTCACTACCCCGTGGGGGACATATTGTTATAGAGTGATGCCATTCGGGTTGAAAAATGCTGGAGCTACGTATCAACGGGCAGCAACTACAATATTGCATGATATGATCCATAAGGAGGTCGAGGTGTATGTGGACGACATGATTGTGAAGTCCAAAGATAGAGAGGGCCACTACACCGCCTTACAAAAATTCTTTCAAAGGATCAAAGAGTTTCGGCTGCGACTGAATCCCCAGAAATGCACGTTTGGTGTTACAGCAGGGAAGATGCTAGGGTTTCTGATCACACAAAGGGGCATCGAGGTCGACCCTTCCAAAATCAAGGCCATCTTAGAAATGCCACCACCAAGGACTGAAAAGGAGGTGCGAGGCTTTCTGGGTAAAGTGCAATTCATAAGACGGTTTATTTCTAAATTAACCTTGACTTGTGAACCACTTTTTGGCCTCCTGAAGAAAGGAAAGAAATTCCAATGGGACGGCCGATGTCAAGCAGCTTTTGAGCAGATCAAAGAGTATCTACAGAACCCGCCCGTGTTGTCGCCGCCAGAGCCGGGGAGACCGTTGATATTGTACCTTTCGGTAACTGAGACTACCATGGGCTGCATGCTCGCGCAGGAGTCAGAAGACAAAGTGGAAAGAGCCATCTACTATCTGAGCAAAAAGATGCTGGATTACGAGACCCGCTATACACCGCTGGAGAAGGCTTGTTTGGCCTTGGTATGGGCAACCAGGAAGCTGCGGCACTACCTGTTAGCCCACTCTGTAATGTTGGTTTCGCGTTTGGATCCCATCAAATATCTCTTCGAGAAACCAGCACTTACGGGTAGGCTAGCTCGTTGGTTGCTGTTGCTCTCCGAATTTGATTTGAAGTATATAACGCGCAAGTCAGTAAAAGGGAGAGCGGTAGCGGAGTTCCTTGCCGACCACCCGGTTGAGGGGGATGAAGCGGTTGAGTATCTATTCCCAGATGAAGCTATTCTACACGTCGAAGATGAAACTTGGACGATGTACTTTGACGGAGCGTCAAACCAGTATGGGTATGGGATAGGGGTGTTGTTGATAGCGCCTAACGATTCCCGTATTCCTTTAGCATTCAAGCTCCGGTTCAAGGTTTCCAACAACGAAGCAGAGTATGAGGCATGTATTGCTGGCCTGGAAGCAGCCCTGGAATTAGGGGCAAAACGGCTGGACGTCATTGGGGACTCGAACCTTGTTGTGTCTCAAGCAAAAGGAGATTGGAAAGTCAAGGAGGAAAGGATGATAATCTACCACCAAACCTTGGATCTGCTAATTCCTCGGTTTGAGAAGCTAAATTTCACCCACCTCGTAAGAGAGAACAACAGGTTTGCAGATTCACTAGCAACTCTATCTTCTATGATAGACATTCCGTCCGGAGTCCGGATGCGTCCAGTCATTATTGATCAAAAGTTTACGCCAGCATACGAGTCAATTTCCGCCATAGATGAGGTTCGAGACGGTAACCCCTGGTACTACGACATCTGGAACTTCTTGGAAAAGGAGACATATCCACTAGGGGCAAATGCCAAAGATAAGAGGGCTGTCAGGAGAATGGCTGCTCAGTTTATCATCTGCGGGGGTAAGCTGTACAAAAGGGGTCATCTGGGAATGCATAAGCTCTGTGTCGAAGCTGAAGAGTCAAAACGCCTGATGGAAGCCATCCATGGGGGGGAGTGCGGTGCACACATGAATGGAGTAATGCTGGCCAGAAAGATCCTCAGACAGGGCTACTACTGGTCAACCATGGAGGAGGATTGTATTAGCTTTGTTCGGCGATGCCACAAGTGTCAAATTCATGCGAACCGCATGAACATCCCGCCGTCAAAACTATACAACATGACTTCCCCATGGCCTTTTTCAGTCTGGGGAATCGATGTGATCGGAGCTGTTACCTCGAAGGGGTCCAACGGGCATGAGTTTATCCTAGTAGCGATAGATTATTTCACAAAGTGGGTCGAGGCCCAATCATACGCGGTGTTGAAGGCATCGCATGTCGCAAAGTTCATCAGGAACAACATCATCTGTCACTACGGGGTGCCAAACGAGATAATTTCAGATAATGGTTCCCACTTCAAGAAAGAAGTGATAGACTTGTTGGAGAAATACAATGTGGCTTTTCATAAGTCATCTACATACCGGCCGTAGACCAACGGAGCGGTTGAGGCCGCCAACAAGAATATCAAGCATATACTACAGAAGATGGTGGAAACCTATCGAGATTGGCCAGACAAGCTGCCATTTGCTCTGTGGGGCTACAGGACTTCAATCAGAACTTCCACTGGAGCAACTCCATATGCATTGGTCTATGGAATGGAGGCTGTTCTACCCATTGAGATTGAGGTTCCGTCGTTACGAGTGTTGGCTGAATGCCAGATAGCCGAAGCAGATTGGCAGCAAAGCAGATTCGAAGAACTCATGCTCTTTGATGAAAGAAGACTGAAAGCACTGTACCACATTCAAGGTTATCAACGCAGAATTGCCCGGGCTTTCAACAAGAAGGTTAAGTCTAGGAATCTGAAAGAAGGAGATTTGGTGCTCAAAGACAACCGAGCTCCCATCCACGACCCAAGGGGCAAGTTCAAACCCAATTGGACTGGTCCTTACATTATCAAAGCTATCTGGTCAGGTGGAGCTGTGGTTCTAATGGATCTAGATGTCTTGGAGTTCTCACAACCGATCAATATGGACAAGTTGAAGAAATACTATCCTTGAGAGGCTCGCTAGGCCGAAAACCCGAAAGGGCGACCTAGGCAAAATTCAGGGCACAAAAAATTAGAAAATATAAAAACTGAGCTCGCAAGGTTGAAAACCCGCAAAGGGCGGCCTTGGCAAAAGTTAGAGCGCAAAAGGAGAGTGAAAATACTCGAGTGAACCTTATCCTGAACTACATAAGGCTTGATTCCCATCTTTGGGATACGTAGGCAACTTCACCTCGAAGTTCAGCTATAAACTTTTCCCCGATCAACTCTGTCCATTTTGATCATCTCAGTCATCTTTATCCATCAGCATTTATCACGATCTCCGGTACAGTGCTGTTCAGACTAGGGGCAGCTTTCCGTTGCCGCGACGATGCAAAGTTACTCAGACAAGGGGCAACTTTCCGTTGCTTTGCAGTGCCGCATTGTCCTTCAGACTAGGGGCAACTTTCCAGTTGCAGGGATCTGGGGTTGTGCATTTCAGTGACAGATCTCCGGCGTGTCCAATTCTGATCCACATCGAAAATAGTTTTGAAAATTTTAATAAAAGTTGACTTTGTTCAAATTAATCTTTTTACGACTAAGACCATTTTTGGACCAAAAACGGAAAATTTTCAGTACCATAACTTTCAATTTCATTGATTTCAAAAACTGAGTTCTCCTGCTCTTGCATACAATCGGGGTTGCTTTTTAGTACATTCATAAAGAAAACTTGAAAATGCTAAATAAGCAATAAATTTGAGGCATAGTTGAATCAAGTATCTCCGCGTCCCCTCCCAGAGCTGGACGGAGCATCTGATGCCAAACTAGGCCCAACCTGTGCCTCCTCATTGAGCCAATCCACGCACTCATCGGACAAAGTGCAACTGAAAGAAGAAGCAGGGGCCAGGAGCTCTCTCGTCCTCCATGCCGTGGCATATCGGGCAAGCTGTGCACCCCGGATCGGGAAAGCAGCTGGATACTCAATCCCCTCCGGTGGGCAGGTCTGATCATGGCCAAACTGACGCAGGAACCGGAACGGAAAATAGAATACACGATGGGTTAGACCAATCAGTTGGATCCCAATCAGCCGAGACATACTGTAGCTCATTGCCGGGAGGTTGAGCCAAGAACAACGCCAAGCAATGCCGTCTGCGGACAAATTGCACATCCAATCGAACCACCACCTTTCGTCAAGAGCATTGACTAGGCGCTGCCGAAAGAAGTAGCCTCGAGCTGAATAAACGGGGCAAGAGTCCACAACCTGCAACTTATCCATTAACCATACCTAGGGGAGGGATGGAAAATGAGAGAATAAAGAATAGAGAGATGTACGATGAGAGAAAAGTAAGACAAGGGTTTTGTGAGAAAAACCGAGCCTGAGGGCCGAGTGATGTGAGCAAATATATATATGTGAGGTCGGGTGGGAAACATTACCTGCAGCAGCAGTGGACTCCCGGCGAACCTAGTCGCCTCCCGGCGATAGACAGAATCTAAGCCCATCAATGTCTTGGCCAAGGTCATGGCAATACAGCTCTTTCCTTCTCTCAAACCTTGGGCGACTTCAATCAGGCGAATGCTAGCCCCGCCGAAGCCCGAGGAAAGCAGAAAGTGAGACAACAAACATAAGCAGAGGGCGTGTTGCCGAAAACCCTGCCAATAATGGTTGCTGCGGTCACCGGCGTCGGAAAAACGATGGATCAAGCCGAGG
The DNA here is from genome assembly GCF_055761805.1 of Camellia sinensis. Classification (NCBI taxonomy): domain Eukaryota; kingdom Viridiplantae; phylum Streptophyta; class Magnoliopsida; order Ericales; family Theaceae; genus Camellia; species Camellia sinensis. Next base: position 4,721,399 of record NC_138962.1, on the reverse strand, counting down.
ATGTCCAATTCCCCACTGCAGATCAAAGACCGAGCGTCATGCGCTGTGAGCCCACACATCCGCCCTAAAGCCTGAGCATGGCCAAAACGGAGCTGCGGCAAGATTACTTCAGAGCATTCAGACTCCATCAAAACCTGAAAATCTTTGAAAGTGGGGCACATCTCTTGGCCGCTGAAGCTAAAAACATGCATCACTGGATTCTAGAACCTTGCCGCGGCATGGAGAAAAGGGAGATGTAGTGGAGTACGGCTTAGCGTGAATAGTGCATTCAAGCCGAAACCCCGGAAATTCAGCTTTTCCGAGCCGTCTAGAGAAGAGATCCAAGATGTGATATTTTCTGCGAGAAATGCCTCCATCTTTGCCTAAAACTAAGATGAAATGAATGTTCCCGAAGTTGAGGCTTTTATAGAAGGAAAAACACTATTCACGGAGACACGTGTCAAAAATCTGGTGGCTGCAGGACTGAATGGCCGGCCAGCCACTTTTTCTGGCTGGCCAGCCATTTACTTTTTCAAAAATGGCCGGCCAGCTGTCTCTCTCCACCAAAAATGGCCGGCCGGCTCCCAGGGATGGTTGGCAATGCTGCAGTGTATCTCCCTGGCCCTGTTTTATCCTTCGAGGGAGAGTTCCAAGTATTTCCATGCAACGGGAAAGTCAGAGGCCTTCATCTCCCTCCGTTTCGGATGCGTTCCGACGCTCAGATTGTCAGAAGAACACTCTGTTGTTGTTGTGTTTTGATTATCGAGTTGTTGTTTTGCTTATCGAGTTGTTTGTCGAGCGGACGTGTTTTGTGTTTTTGAGTCATTGCTCTCTGTTTAAGCAATCTTTGTTAAAGTCTTGTTTATTTGCGTTGTTGCATTTTGTTTATCGAGTTGTAAACTTGCTAAAGATTCTGTTATATCTTAGTAAGTTGAGTTGCTTAGTTTGTTGCGTCGGTTCACTACCTGACTTGGTGATTACACAATGCGCATTACCATTCAATTTCATTTTTGTGCGAAATAAATTGATGCGATACGATGCTAAAAATACAAACACCTTTTCAAAAGCTATTTCATTTCATCATGTTTTACAACAAACAAAGGTACAAGTTTTACAAAAAAAATAAAACTACCTAACAATGTGCAAAGTGCTACAAACTACTAGTAAAAAGAAAAATAAAGCAGGAAACAACAGCATCAAAGTCCTCGGGAGCGGGAACGAGAAGCACGCCTCATCCTCTTCTGCGGGATAATCTCCACACCACCATCTGAGTCGGAGCTGTCATCCTCAGGATCCCCCTCAGCCTCCTCCTCTTCCTCCCCGACAGACGTCTCGAACTGACGATCGGTAGCCTCCTCCTCCTCCTCAGCATCCTCCTCCTCCTCATCAGGCTCCACCTCCACAACGTGAGCCCTGCGTCTGCGGACAGGCCCCCCTCGAGCTCCTCGAAAAGGCCTAGATGGCCCAGCTCCTCGGGAAGGCCGAGATGACCCCGCCCCGTGAAAAGGCCCAGATGGCCCAGCTCCCCAATGAGGCCCGGATGGCCTAGCCTGCGGCTGACCTGACCATGAAGGCATCTGAAAACAAAGAGTTCAATTCAAATACATCAGTCCAAATATATACATCAGATGCAGATACAAGCAGAGGCTACATGAAGTGAGTGCATGTAAATACAGTGTACAAGAGGGGTGTGTGTCAGATGTGCTCTACACAAATAGTCTATCGATGCAATAGAAATCAGCATGTCATCAGAAGTATGATAAATGCCAGAAAACTGAAGGGTACCTGGATGCCTGCGACAGACAACTGTGCCTCCCTACGCAGGACCATACCCTCGAGTGTGGCCACCAGCCCAACCACCTCCTCCATGTATCCTCGCGATGGCTGCAAAAATGAGCTCATAATCATCAGTGAACAGAAGAGTGTCTAAACATCTGAATGATGAATGAAAAGAAGTGGAGCATACCGGCGGTGAGTCCGGATCAATGGCGTATCGATCACTGGGCATCGGAGGCTCTAGTGGAATCAGAGTCGGAGAGCTAGCCCCATACTGCCACGCCATCAACTCAGTAGGCATATCTGGCCATCCGACATGAGGATGAATCGACGGAGTCAGAGGAACCGGTCTACTCCCAGCTCTAGATGTACCGGCCCTGCTAGAAGAAGGGACGTCTGTAGCTCGAGCCCGAGCCTGGTCCGAGGATGACGTACCGGCAGGCCTCATCATCGGGATACGAGCTTCCGTCAATGGAGGCATCAAGTATATGTGACGGTAAGTGGCGTAGTCCCCCTCCTCAATGTATAGTAAAGCATCAGTGCCCAGTATGGCGCCGACTACCTCTGAGTAAGAGAGTCTGTCAGCGGTCCGCATACTGGCTGGGGGTACTGCGGGAATATCCTGAGAAAGATACCCCCATACCTGGCGCAGAAAGCGCTCCCCCAGGAACCATACCCTGCCAACCGGCCCTTCGAGCAGGACCCTATACTGGGAGATGTCCGATGCTCCGGTATACTGAAGACGGAGGCCATCACCCAGGGACACCCAGGGCTGCCATGTAATCTGCGGATGATGAATGCATAAACCAATCAGAAATCGAGAATATACAGAGCAAATCAAAGATGAGAATGAAAAGAACTGAAAGTTCTGAGGTACCTCTGAATGTTGCACCGTGTCGAAATACTGTCGCAGGCGAAGGAGGGTCTCTCGAGGCCTCGGCCGGTGCGGGCCCTCGAATATCAATGAATATGGGGTCACGGGAATCCCTACTACCTCCAGCTCTGGGGCTAATGATGGGAAGTATACATAAACCCATAACTGAGAAAAGCAATGCAGAATGTAAGTACGAAATGCTGAGAGCAAAATACAGACTGTAAAAGTGCGCTGTGTGTGCAATGTACAAGTAATGAGAAGCAGGAATGTAAATCAAGGGGACAGAAAGTACCTCCCAGGCTCTCCAGTAGCCGCCAAGTAAGTCGCCCCGCCCGCGGGAGGTCGCGCTCATATAAAAGTAAAGGGTAGCCAGGCCGGTGCCACCCCAATCATATCTACTGACCTGTGATAGGTCAACCAGAGCGCTCAGCAGGTATAGCCCAATGGTGTTCCCTCTGTCGGCGAACAGGGTAGTCCCGAAGAGGAACATCAAGAAACCACGGGCATACTGCTCCGTCTCCTCGGGAGTCTCAGGCACCATCTCCGCCCGCCGGAAATGGGAGGAGAACCAAGTGTATCTGACTCTCCCAGGGACCCTGTCAACAGGTGGGTGAGCCCCCAATAAATACATCCAGGTGGCCTCCCACTCGCCCATGTCCTCGTCGTAGGGCATGGACCAACCTCCGACGTCAAGGCCGGTCAATACAGCAAAGTCAAAAGGGGTCATGGTCATGTCCCCGGTAGCAGAGAAATGAAAGGAATTGGTGGTGTCCCACCATCTCTCTACCAAAGCTGCCATCAATGTCCTCCTGGCAGGACAACGTGACAACCCGACACAGAAGGGGCCGAACCCCGCCAAATCTACCAAGTCTCTGACACCCTCCGGGAGCTCAGCGTACCAATCCCTCGCGGCAGTGGAACCATACCCCCGCACACTGCGGGAGCAAACCTGCATTCAGAATGAATACATGTGTCAATAATGAAATGAAATGGGCTGTGTGCCAATGGAATGAAAAAGGGCTGTGTGCCAATGGAATGAAATGGGCTATGTGCCAATGAAGTGAAATAAGCTACTTGCAAAATCTACCTGGGCTGCGTGTTCAGAAAATTCGAAATTTGGGCTGCGTGTTCAACTTTCAGTTAATTTGTGGGCTGCGTGTTCACTATCTACCTGGGCTGCGTGTTCAGAAAATTTGAAATTTGGGCTGCGTGTTCAACTTTCAGTTAATTTGTGGGCTGCGTGTTCACTATCTACCTGGGCTGCGTGTTCAGAAAATTCGAAATTTGGGCTGCGTGTTCAACTTTCAGTTAATTTGTGGGCTGCGTGTTCACTATCTACCTGGGCTGTGTGTTCAGAAAATTCGAAATTTGGGCTGCGTGTTCAACTTTCAGTTAATTTGTGGGCTGCGTGTTCACTATCTACCTGGGCTGCGTGTTCAGAAAATTCGAAATTTGGGCTGCGTGTTCAACTTTCAGTTAATTTGTGGGCTGCGTGTTCACTATCTACCTGGGCTGCGTGTTCAGAAAATTCGAAATTTGGGCTGCGTGTTCAACTTTCAGTTAATTTATGGGCTGCGTGTTCACTATCTACCTGGGCTGCGTGTTCAGAAAATTCGAAATTTGGGCTGCGTGTTCAACTTTCAGTTAATTTGTGGGCTGCGTGTTCACTATCTACCTGGGCTGCGTGTTCAGAAAATTCGAAATTTGGGCTGCGTGTTCAACTTTCAGTTAATTTGTGGGCTGCGTGTTCACTATCTACCTGGGCTGCGTGTTCAGAAAATTTGAAATTTGGGCTGCGTGTTCAACTTTCAGTTAATTTGTGGGCTGCGTGTTCACTATCTACCTGGGCTGCGTGTTCAGAAAATTTGAAGTTTGGGCTGCGTGTTCAACTTTCAGTTAAAATTGTGGGCTGTGTGTTCACTATCTACCTGGGCTGCGTGTTCAGAAAATTTGAAATTTGGGCTGCGTGTTCAACTTTCAGTTAAAATTGTGGGCTGCGTGTTCACTATCTAATCTGGGCTGCGTGTTCAGAAAATTTAAAGTATGGGCTGTGTGTTCACTTTCGAATTCGGGCTGTGTGTTCGACAAATCAGTGTTTGAGCCGTCTGTTCTAATGTGGGCTGTGTGTTCGCAATTAATTAATGAGCCGAGTGTTCAGAAATTCAAGTGTTGAAACTACATGTTCAAGATGCAAGCAAAGTACTATGTCATAAGCTAAACTGCGTGTTCAAGCATGGCAAAGGTGCGAAACGTAAAATACAGAAGATAAGGTAAATACCTCTCGGGCCTCGTGAGAGAGATGCTGCTCCGGCTCTCTGAGAAGCAGATCCACGGGTGCTCGCTCGTCAAAACTGGTAAAATGACGGAAGACAGCGCGCGGAAGGACGTGTGCTGGCGGACGGTACCTCCCGGGAATAAAGGGTCGGGTCCTCGGAGGTAGAGTCATGGGATCGAAATCATCTCCGGCACCTGGAAAACCTCCGCCATGGGAAGAAGTACCCGCCATTCTCAAGAATCTGCAAAAGGGGAGCAAAAATGAGCAAAATGGGCCAAAATTGGAAAAAGTCAACAAAAAGTCAACTCTCGAGAAATGAAAAGTCAACAAAAGTCAACCCCCGAGAAAATATTCCAAATATTGAGACAAATTTACCTCAAGTGGTGAAAATGCAAAAAGAAGTTTCGAAGTCGGAATTTAATCGCTCCAAAATGCTTAAAACTGAATGTTTTTACGGAAACAATTTGCGCGAGGTGTTGGAAAACGCGCGTGAAACTTAAAATCTAGAGAGAAAAGTGTTGTAGGAGGCAAGAAATGAAGGAGGCTCGGCTGCCTTTTATAAGCCCCAAGCCTTGGTTGAAGAAGCATGCAAAAAGGAGGGAAAAAGACCGAAATGCCCCCGGAAAAAGGCCATGGCCGGCCGGCCCCTTTTTCTAGCTGGCCAGCCATCTGCTTTTTGCAGAAATGGCCGGCCAGCCATTAGCTTTAATGGAAACCGGTTGGCCACCCCCCCTTGGGAAGATAAACGGCCGGCCATGCTCCCCACATGCTCACCTAGCTCTCTGCAAATTTTGAGGAAGATCGGAGTTCCCGGGACCTGAAAAAGTTCAAGAAAAGTACACTTCCGGTCGCGAAATAGCTCCGTCGGGACTTCGGCTTCAAGTTTTGACATATGGCTCATCATCATTCATCGAAATCAAAGTATATCCTTTTTGAATGAGTTGTAACCTTTCAAGGAAGCGGATTGAAGGCCGCGATCGAGTCGCCTTCGCCGAAACGCGCATTTCTGTACTCGTTGTTTCATGACAAATGTGATTCATGCTCGTTTTGTACTATCATGCACATAACTTGCATTCTATGAGCATACTTGCCTTGTCATGAACATTTCTTGATATTTGTATACCTCTGTGTTTGAGCATGCGTTGTCACGCATGTTCCATTTTTGCATTGCGATGCATTCACTCACCGACACTGCGTGTGTCGAACTTTCGGAATCACATTAAATATATGTTGGTAGCATATTGTGCTCGTTGAGTTTCTCTCTTTTGCAGGCACGATATTGTATGTACGGTTCAATTGAGGCTGGTGCGACCAGATGAATCGCGCAGGTATCGTATCTTCTCCGTGTGAGACGTGGCGGGGATTGAATAATCCTCCGCATTCTTAACTGCATGAAATGTAGTTGTTGCTTTGCATTCTCGCTTAAAACTGTTGCATCTATTTGCGAATACTTGCTTCATTACAGCTTGCTGCATTTGCATAATCATTGGGTTACCTTCGGCTTCTTGCATTTTCATTTGCATTTTGCCCCCTGCCTGCGGGCATGCCTGCGGGCACATCTCTGTTTATCTTGTATGTTTGTCTAAGTCTTCAGCCTTGTCAAAAATGGGTCGTCTCTGGGCTTTGACATTCACTCCCGTCACTTGTGACTTCCGAGTTCTGTCAAAGAGGGGCAACTGTAGACACCCCATTTTTGACCAACCTTAAGACTCAGACGTCACCGATTGAGCGCTTGGTGATGTTGCATGTTGTGCTTGTTCAGAGGCCTCAGAGTCGCGGCTGCGAGCCCCGCCTCCGGATTTCCGAACCCTCTTCTGTACCTTGTCTCGGTTTGCGAACCAGACTCGGTTTTCTCTGTTTCTTTTCCTGAGGGGAGGGAGAGGTCCCGTAGACCATCTCTCAATGTCCGTAGGCTACATTTGGTGGCCGTAGGCCATTTTACCCATTTCGGAGTCCGGTTCCCGGTTTTCGGAGCCGTCAGGCTGTGTGCCTCGGTTCGGGACCGCTTAACCATCTCCTATTGCTCTGATTTTTGGCATACATCTTATTTCATCCCTTTTGAGGGACACTGGGGGCTGAGAAACCCACTTCGTGGCCGAACGCCACTTTCGGTGTTTAACAGCCCATTTTCGAGATCCCGAACTGCGTGTTTTGGTCCCCGAGCATTCGTTTTGCAACGGTTTTCGTTCATTTTTGGCAGGTACCTCTGTTTTATCACAGGGAAGGTCACTGAAGGGTGGGAGGCCAGCAATTGTTGCAGCAACCAGTTATCTCTCTTCCGGAGCCTCCCGGCGCCCGTTTTTCGCACTTCCGGGCTAATGTTGAATACCTTGGAGCTAGTGTTGCCAACTTTCAACCACATATCTGTGATCTACACACTTGAGAGGCCACTAAAAGTTGGTGGCCGGCCATTAAGGTCACCTGACCCTTTTGACCCCTTTCTTCCGGGCTAATGTTGAACCCCTTGGACTCTTTTTCTTGAACTTTGAACCACATATCTGTGATCTACACACATGAGAGGCCACTAAAAGTTGGTGACCGGCCAGTAATTTAACTTGACCCTTTTGACCCCCTCTTTCCGAGCCAATGTTGAACCCCTTGGACCCACTTTCTTGGAATTTTAACCACATGGTTGTGTTGTACACACATAGGAGTACCTCCCCAGTAGCTGGCCGGCCAGAAAGTCACATTGACCCTTTTGACCCCTAGCCGGCCGGCTAGGGGGTGTGGCCGGCCGGCCACCTCCAGCAAAAGTAAGAGGCCGGCCGTGTTCCTCGCACTGTGCACTTTACAGCTGTGGGGCAATATCCCCCAGATATTTTCTATATCCGGGGGATATTTTGTGGGGGAGTTTTGCTCTCCTTCTCCCCCACCTTTACACCCCTTTTTGAACCCTTATAACCAGCTGGTGGCCTCCTTTGCAAGGGTTAGAAAAACTCTCCTTCAAGCTTCCATAGCCAACTCCATCTTCTTCCTTCTCAACTCTTGAAAAAACCCTAAGTCCCTAACCATTATTCCTTCTACACCACCAAGCTCTACCACCACCATCTCATTTCCAGCAACAAGGAAGGATTCTTGAAGGCTAAAGAAGCTGCAAATCCATCCAAAAAGCAACAAAAGTTTGAATCTTCAAGGGTAAGTAACACTTTTACCCTTTTGACCCTTTCTCTTGATCTATTTCTAAGCCTCACTTCTTTTTGGTTTCAAGCTCCGGCCCTAACTGAAAAGGGCCATATTTTGAGCTAATCTTCACTTCTCATTAAGGGCTCAACCCTGTTTGAGCCCTCCATAATATACTTGCTTCATTGATCCTCTTGTATGTCATAGTTTTGCATGCTATTTTTGGCCCATGAGCAATCTGTTTTTGAGCATGTTATAAACTGATATAAGGATTATTTTGAGCCCCTCTTCAACATTGGAGAAGGGCTCAACATTGGTTGGTGCTTCCATGTGTCACTTGTAGTTATATCCCCTATTTGGCCCCATTTTTGCATAAATTGATAGCCCTCTTTGCTTCTGTTTTTGGCCCTTGGTCCGAACTAAAAGTGGCCTTATTTTGGCCTATACTTCATGTTTCATTCACACTTTTTTTCTGTTTGGTGATTATTTTATATACTTCATGTTATAGCACCTTTTGAGCCTTGTCTTGCATCATTTTTGGCATATTTGTATACTGATTTGAGGTCTGCCATATACTGTAAATGTTCATATTTTTGGTCCCTCTTCAGTGTTGTAGAAGGAAATTTTTCAGTTTGAGTTTTTCTTATACCACTTGCTTCATTACCCCTCTTTTGGCCCCTACCCTTGCATGCTATTTTTCCCCTACCTATACTTGCTGTTTGGCCATGTTTATAACTGTGAAAGTGAATCTTTTGGGACTGTCTAGCTTCTGTGTTTGCATTGCATGTCCATATTGTGCATGTTTGGCATAGCTATAGGCCATTTCGGGTGCCTAATGTTGCATTTCGGGACATTTCCTTGCATTTCATGTCATTTCGCTTCATTTCGGGACTGTTTTCCCCCATATTTTAGTGCTGAAATTCCATTAGTATGCTTGCATATCATTTTTGCCATATTTCATCACATTTTAGTATCGCCTCGGTTTGCGTGCCCGTGTGCACGCATTTCGAGGCACTTCATTTTCTGCCATCGGCATCTCATGTGAGTGCGGCTGAGGCTCTCTCATGTTAGTATAAGTCCATGTTGCATTTTCCATGTCATTCGCATCGCTTTTGCATCGCCTCGATTTGCGTGCCCGTGTGCACGCATTTCGAGACACTTCTTTTTTTTACCCGCAGGCATCCTATGTGAGTGTGGCTGAGGCTCACTCATGTTGGTATAAGCCCATTTGTCATTTCCATGTCATTTCATCACATCATATCATCGCCTCGGTTTGCGTGCCCACGTGTACGCATTTCGAGACATATCATCGCCTCAGTTTGCGTGCCCGCGTGCACACATTTCGAGACACATATCATCGCCTCGGTTTGCATGCCCGCGTGCACGCACTTCGAGACACATATCATTGCCTCGGTTTGCGTGCCCGCGTGCACACATTTCGAGACACATATCATCGTCTCGGTTTGCGTGCCCGCGTGCACGCATTTCGAGACACATATCATCGCCTCGGTTTGCGTGCCCGTGTGCACGCACTTCGAGGCACCTCATTTTCATAGCATTCTGCTATTTTCTCGGTTTGCGCGCCCGTGTGCACGTATTTCAAGGCATGTCATTCCATAACATTGTGTATGTTAGGATTGTATCTTAGCTGCATTTCACGCATATCATGCATATTGCATCATGTCCGGAATAGGAGTTAGTCCGGGCACGGGAAACGAGGTACATTTCGTACTCCGAGTGACGGAATGCGTCTCAATTCCCCCAGTCACCGACACTCCTGATTATCCATGATGGAGTTTGGTTTTAGCTGTAGTTTCATGTGCATTCATCCTATATTGAGTTGTGCATTTCGACTCCTCGGCCATCATGCCTCGGTATGCGTGATTGGTGGCACGAGGGTCGAGACATGCATATATCTGTGCAAATACATTGCTATGCCCCTTTCCTGCTCTCTGTTGCAGCAAAATCAGGAATCAGCAACCTTTTGGGGCTTGGCACGCATTTCAAGAACAGGTGTAAACAGAGGCTAATTGGGGCATTCCGGTGGATTTCCGCGCAAGACAATCCGAACATGCATCATCCATCAGAAGCAAGGCAGTCCCTGGCCTGCACGCCAGTTTTATTTTCTTTCTTAGTTAATTCTTTAATTAATTAGAATTTTGTAATATTTTTGGACTGTAATATTTTTTATTCGGGACTGTAATATTGGGACTGTATATTTATTCGGACCCTCTGCGCGAGGGCATGACTGTAATAAGTGTGGGTGAGTGTGATGTATGTCTTCCAACCCCACGTCTTTCTCCCTTTTATTTATCCGCTTACGATGGTTAGATTAGGGCATGTTTAAATTAGCATGCAGTATGACAGCATGTTTGCATCATTCATCTGTATTGCATGCACTGGGCTCGGCGCATCATACTAACTGCATCGTACTTTCAATTCCAAGTTGAATGTATGGTAGTTGTAACATTTCATATATCATCTTAGAATAGCCGAGCCTGCTATAATTGCATTTTGCATGTGTTGCATTAGGCATTTCTGTATAGTTAGGATCATGCATAATTTCTAATGAATTTCTATTTTGGCTTGGAGTACTCGGTGAGTTTTATGCTTTAGCATCCTTGCATGCGTGTGAGAGCTGCCGTGAATAGCATGCTTACCATGAGGCTATGTGCTTATCTGATATAACTGCCTGAATGCCTGTGGATGAAGGTTGGGTTATCTGAATTGGGATAAATCATCAAATGTTTCAAGCCTACCTGCGGGTAGCAAACCATTTTCAAAAACAAGCATGAAATGTTTCATTCCAATTTGGGCGACCCGGTCTATATTTATATGTTGTGAGCATCGCATAGTAACCTAGGCTAATAACCGGAATAAGAACTCACAATGTTTTCCAAAAATTGATATCATGGTTAGTAGAGGCCGGTCTATGACCGGGCGAGCGAGGGTGCTCACGAAGTGACCTTCCCCAATCGTACCCAAGTTCCCGAGCCGAGGCAACTTTGGTGATGACGGACACGTGGCCTTTTGGCACCGAGTCAGGGTTTCCTAAATTTCCCAAAATAAAATATTTAGGTGGCGACTCTGTATCTGGCAAAGCAGTCCATGTTTGGCACTTCTTTCAAAAAAATCTGTTTTCTAAAAACGATTTGCCAGATTTGGACTCTTTGGTTCAGATTAGGAACCGTGACTACAAAGTCGAGTCCGAGCTGTAGCGAGGTCCCCCGCGGGCTTGTTACACTACCCACTCCACGGAACCTACGACCGGAACACTGTACATAAAGGGGACAAACCTGGGATCGCTATAACCTCCCCCCTTAAAGAATTTCGTCCCCAAAATTAAGAAAATAACACAATTACAAGGTCAACCGACCACAAAGCACTCAACCCCCGAGCATTTAGGGAAGAACTATTCTCTCAACAAATTTGTAGTTAACTCTCACAAAAGAAAGGACTAACTAAGGGAACACGTTCCAACTACAACACTCAGGCACAAAAGACCTCAACAAAACCAAACTCTTCCCGAGATAGATCACCAAAACACCCGATTAGCGCTCCCAGCTAAGTCACTTCTCAACAATTATAGCTCCAAATAAAACAACCAACGCAAATCCTTTGTATAAATATAAGGAAAATCATTCTCTTGCTCATGAGGCAAATCTCAAAGAAAAATCAAATTTTCAATGTTGGCATTCCAAAACAAACTTTGCATTTTCCATGCGAAACTTAAAATTTTTGTAAACATTTTTCATAAACACGGCGTCATTCATAACACATGACCATCCACAATTCACTTGCCAAATACCTCTTATTGAAATGTTTCATAACGTTTAAGTTAAATCAATTTCTCAACAATATTACAATTTAATATTTAACAACTTGACCCATTACTGGTCACTTCACCCCTATTCAAGAGGCAATTTACAATGTATGCTACAACATGCATTTCTTCAAATCTAACAATTTCTAATATACATGGTTCACAATTTCATATCATAGTCAGTGTTCATGATATATTTCCAGTTCTGCAATACATTCAACATATGCAATGTTACACAACTTAAGACATGTTTAGTGCTCTTAAATTTTAACAACACAGCAAAGATACAACAAGTGCTCAACAATCAGAGATAGATCCGAAGTTTTCTTGCGGACCTGAAATTCACTTACCCAAGTGGGTTTTAACCCCACTATGTTTCCACAACACCTCGATTGATTGGAGGATCCCGCTCCCCAAGACCCGACAACAATGATAACAGTAAGACACATGCAACCAATACCGTGTTCTCGACTACCGACAATACCCAAACTAGTATTTAGTACTTACAACCTCTACATAGGAAACACGAAAATATTCGTCCACAAGGCTTCCAGTCAACTCTCACAAAACGCGTATGTAAGACGAAGCACAGGTAAGGAACAACATTACGACACATTACTACCCCAATACTTCAAGGTCTCGTCAAAATCACACAGCATATAACCAGTAACTCAGGCTAGGTCGAGTCTAACTTTCCGTAAAATATTCAGGTTCGTAAGGCTACCACTAAACACGTCATTTACATCTGGCCACAGCCGAACTCAAAGATTTCTCTTAAATTATTTTTTTGAAAATAAGGGTGTTAAAACTCACGTTTCGATTCAAAAATCATTTTAGTTTACGAAGAGTACTCAATGACCCCTGAGTGAATCTCAACACAGCCGACCCACAAAACCCGCCATACTCACAGTGATGACGCAATACCCAAAAACAGAACTTTCAAGAAGGATTCCTAAACATTTGAAGTTCCCAACAACGCAACGACCTAAAGGATAACATTGCACACCCTCGTGCCTTACAACGCATGAACATGGCCCTAACGAACAAAAATGATTCTAGCAGAGTGTCTCACTCACTCTTCACAACCTTACCACCTCGCTTGTGTTACCACCATCCAAACTGGACAACGGACACTTATAACTAAGTGACCTGGCTTAACCAAACATCTAACCTCTCGACTTCAATAAGGAACCACACCATTGCCTTATCAAGGTATTCACCTGGGATTTTCTAGGACTGATCCCCTTCTACACATCATCTAATAACAACCTACGAACCACACACTAACACGTACCGAACTAGGCAAAACCTCCTTATTTTGCAAGCTATCTTACTCCCATACTGAGTCCCTCCATGATCCAAACCCTGACATCGTCGCCTGTCGCCGACAAGGCTTTCACAGATTCACCATTCTAAATTTCTGGAGGAGTAAAAGTTCTCAACCTTCTCATTATCATCCCAAACCTTTCTTCGCAAAGACCAAACCACAGTGACTCTACTCACGGTTCACACCCAAACCGATCCTACCGCCGGCATCACCTGGTCTACCCAGTATTAAGGTACAAACCTATCATATTCTACCATCATAAAGGAGCCTAGAAACTTAAGAAGCACCAATTATACCACCACTCAGGACATAACACCAGCTGCTCACCACACACCACTCCCAATGCCAATAACCACTATCTTATATAAGGTCTCCCACTTCCTTTAATAAAACTGCCAATCAGTACACATGCAAATTTGGCGACGTTACCTATCATGAAGGGATAAGTCTGGTCCTAACGAAACTGTGCACAATGTCTCCGTACAACATCACGTTAAATATATACAACACCAAGTACTAATCGCACACTTCACATCCCCTCGAGGAGTTCTCCCGAAAAAAGATCAAAAATCTCTACCGAACACATAAGATTAAATGAGTAGCACCCAAGAAGTTCCGTATACTCGGCAAGTATACCTACTCTAGCCCCATAATAGCCCTGATTAGGATACGCATCCCTCCGTAATGCTTCCAAATTTGAACGCATGGCTTCTCAACCCTCATTTTCCCAAACCAAGTTACACGCATACAAATACATCAATACAAAAAATTTTATGGTCACACAACAACTTATTACATTAATAAAACTTTAGTGCTACAACAAGCTCCAATCCACCCAATCCAAGGAAGTTAACAAACAAAGCATATATATATATATAAACATACGGTTCAGATGTTTCAATATTCCCAAAACACATTGGTTACACAACAAAACCCAATGATTACAAAACGATAAACCACCAATTACAGAATGGATTAGTCAAAACAAAACCAACCCATCGGTACTACCACTACTGTCGTCCCTCGCTGGACCGTCAAAGTTGGCCATCCCCAAACATAAGATAACCTACGAGCTTACAAGCCACGGACAAGAACTACTGATGTGCCCCAACTGGCCACACCTAGAACAACTGCGGACTTCTCCAAGTGGAACTTGGGAACTTAACTCTCCTGAGGCCCTTGAAGTCTGGCCTGCTTGTCTCCCAAAACGGTATTGCCCCTGTCCAGTCAAATAAGGCTGGACCTGACTAGGTTGTAAAACCCTCAAAGACGCCCCTTGCTGAGTACAGAAACGATTGAAATGACCTGGTTGGTTACACACCCAACAAGTAAACGGCTCCTTAGCACAAGACTGGTTGAAAATCTGAGCTGATGAAGACCCCAACGACTGCTTTCCTACCGAACGTTCGATCGGCCCACAACCCGGCTGATTAGATGATTCTGATGGTACAACTACTGGTCGAACTGCCAACCCTGCTCTCTTCTTATGTGGGCAAGCTAGGGACTTGTGGCCAAGCTGACCACATTCGAAACAAGTGACAACCTTACGTTCAGCCTTTCCCAAACCTAGACTCGGCACTGGAAAAGTAGAGCCGGGCTGAGCTCTCTGAAATTGTTGTGGATTAAAACCCTTCTGCCTCTTAAAAGGCCTACCAACACTCTGAATCACAGGAGTCATCGAAGTGGCCTCCTCTCTAACCCGTCCAACACTAAAAATCGTGGCCTCTCCCCTATTCTACCCCATAGCTAGCACCGCTACCTCCACATGAGTTGCAGCCCGGACAAGCACACTATAACTCCTATGCCAAGACCCCGCAATCCTTTCACGGATGTCATCACACAGCCTACTCTCAAATTCCAAACAACGCAATTCCTCCGTCTCCACCAATTCGGGAGCAAGCCTCGACAGGTTAGCAAACCATGTTTCAAACTGCACCAAGGGTGTAGTACCTTGGCGTAACTCCACAAACTGTTTTCTCAACTCTTCCCGTGCGGAAGGAGGGAAATCACAACTTCCTCACCTAGGCATCCTAGTAAAAGTAACAAAGGTATTAGCACGACGACAAGGGTGCCGAAATTATAACACTAGCATCCCAACACGATGGACAGCTGTAATTCATTCCACGTAAGCACATAAACACCTAAGCACTTATGAATTTCATTTCCGGATAAGGGTAGTCCCGAGGCGTTACTAGAGTTCCGGTTAGAAACAGCATTGATTAGGTGCCTTTCCAACAGGACTCCCAGAAACCCAAGGATCCAATCAACATCCAAGAAACTACATTCCATACCCACATAGTCACATAACATTACATCTAAGTCTCTAGCAAGCGAGACAAACCCATTGTGATACTAATCACTTCCCACGTACCCAAATTATTCGAACCCGGTACGCTCTGATACCAAGTTGTCACGGCCCCCAAAAAAATAACATTAATCCCATTAATTTAGACATGCATTGATATAAGAGATGAACATCATTCTATTCATCAGAGTAATTCTTTACAAAAGCATTACATGTTAACAACAAAAGCAAATGCCCTACGGGCTTACAGTTTTCCAAGTTAACACTTGGTTACAAAGAGGAGAGTACTAACAAAAATACATATTAAGCCCTTGGCTTGAAATTACATGTAATAAAACAAAAGATAACCCAACCACAAACGTCTGCCTGCTTCTAGCCTCTCAAGCTATGTCCTTGGAGGTAGCAAGCTTCCTGTACCTGAAAATGGTGTCCCATATAGGGTGAGCCATAGCCCAGTAGAAATGCACTAAACCAACTATAAACAATGACTAAAAAATTAGCAGTTGATAGATGGTCAATACTTGTACACTCGTTTACCTCACATTACTATTTCATGACATTCGTGTCCGTGTTACAATTCACTTTCCGTTTCTTATTCACCTTAGAGTTTGAAAACAAGGCTCAGTACCCTGGCCAAATCATTTGATGAGATCTTAATTCCCCACTAGAACACTTTCAAAATTCATGATGGATATACATGTTGGTGTCATATCTAAGTTTAACAGAACATTTCCATATTTCTCAACGATATACATTTTAGTGTTATATCAAATCAAACAAACAATTCCATATTTCACGAATGATAATGATATACATTTTAGTGCTATATCAAATCAGCAAACAACCACATACTTCACGAATGGTAATGATATACATTTTAGTGCTATATCAAATCAAACAAACACTTCTAATTCGCAGCCTGATACACATTGTAGTGCGGTATCACTGTCACAAGAAAACACTTCAAATTCGCAGCCTGATACACATTGTAGTGCTGTATCACTGTCACAGGATTCGGTTTAGAGGTTCAGCCCCGTTCTTCCAATAAACCATGGAGTACAGCCTCGTTCTCCTCCCACACAATACAATGCATATAAACAATTATCATGTACAAATTTAACCTATCAATACCAAATTTTGATGTAGTGAACCAATTGTCATGTTCATTAGCATACTCAATAGATTAGCTTTAGATTGCCTAATCATCATACATTGCCTACAACAATCAAGACTATCCTCCACCGATAGTCCAATACAGTTATTTCTAAATAGGAAATAAATGCATCAATTTGATATATTATCAACAGTTTAACTAGGTGAGCGATAAGTGAGTCCAACTACACCCTTTAACCCCATACCTTTCTAATTTGAATATTTCCTATTCAATTTCTCAATTCTCAAAATTTCTTGTACAAATTAATTTATCAATGTAATTAGGGCTTTACCCATAATCTACATAACAACACTAAGGTTCCATTTTCTTCAATAGTTCAACATTAGCCTCATTTCTCTTTATCAAACATGCATATAGGTTTATATATAACAAACCCCCATCTTTTGTAAAATTACACAAAGACCCAAACTTTCTCAAAAATACCCAACAACCCCCAACATATCAAAATGCTAAAATTCGATGACAAAACTCATAAGGAGGAATAAGATATCCCTACCTCAAATTCGGAGCTCAAAGGGAGAAGATGATGAAACTCAAAGTGCTCCAAAACTAAATATGCTCGGATCAAAACGTAGCCCTCGACGATCAACACAACTTTTGTAAAGGCCAAAGGTGTGGAAATCACTCCTACTAGATCAATACTTAGAGAGAAGTTGAGTTTTAGTGAGAGAAGCTCTCAAATGCCTTTTTCGGAAAAGTAGGAGAGAGAAAGGATGTTGAAATGTGATTTAAAAATGCACAGCTGCCAACTGATATACGCATGATCCGCTCGAGCGGAGAATAGAACGCTCGAGCGTCAAGCACAACAACAGGACCCGCTCGAGCGCAAGAAGGTCCGCTCGAGCGCCAAGACACAAGAACAAAATACATCCGCTCGAGCGCGAAAACCAGTTCGCTCGAGCGTAGATTACCCCCTCTCAGAACTTTTGCAAACAATGAACACCCCGCTCGAGCGTCAACAGACCCGCTCGAGCGTGACCCGCTCGAGCGTAAGGAAACCCGCTCGAGCGTGAAAAACACATCTGCAGAAGTTTTGCAGAGGCACAGATATTGGAAGTGTGAAAACTCCGCTCGAGCGCAAGAATACCTGCTCGAGCGTACCACTAAGAAACGAACTCCGCTCGAGCGCAGAATCAACCGCTCGAGCGTAACACCAAAAACCTGGGCAACAACACTAGAGACCAAAACTCATCCTACCAGTTCGAAACACGTCCAACACATCCTAAAACTCAAACATAGAGAATTAAAGGATGTCAACAAGATATATAACTACCCACTCCACGGAACCTACGACCGGAACACTGTACATAAAGGGGACAAACCCGGGATCGCTATAGGATTGAACTTCCATTTATAATTTTATGCAACATTCATTTTTATTTTTATTCAACTTCCATTTTTATTCAATTTACTTTTCTATTAAACTTCCTTTTTTATTTAATTTCCAAATAGATCGTTAAAGTATAGTGCTTTCTTGAATAAACTTTCATTTTTATTTTTCTGCAACTTTCATTTTTTTTTTTTGTATTCAACTTCCATTTTTATTCAATTTACTTTTCTATTCAACTTCCTTTTTTATTTAATTTTCAAATAGATCGTTAAGGTATAGTGATTTTTTGAATGAATTTCTATTTTTAATTTTCTGCAACTTCCATTTTTATTTTTAATTAACTTCCATTCTTATTCAAGTTACTTTTCTATTCAACTTCCTTTTTTATTTAATTTCCAAATAGATCGTTAACGTATAGTGGTTTCTGGAATGAACTTCCATTTTTAATTTTATGCAACTTTCATTTTTATTTTTATACAACTTCCATTTTTATTCAATTTACTTTTCTATTAAACTTCATTTTTTATTTAATTTCCTAATAGATCGTTAAGGTATAGTGGTCTTTTGAATGAACTTCCATTTTTAAATTTCTGCAACTTCAATTTTTATTTTTATTCGACTTCCATTTTTATTCAAGTTATTTTTCTATTCAACTTCATTTTTTGATTAATTTCCAAATTGATCGTTAAGGAAAAGTGGTTTCTTTAATGAATTTCCATTTTGAATTTTCTGCAACTTCCATTTTTATTTTTAATTAACTTCCATTCTTATTCAAGTTACTTTCTATTCAACTTCCTTTTTTATTTAATTTCCAAATAGATCGTTAACGTATAGCGGTTTCTGCAATGAACTTCCATTTTTATTCAATTTACGTTTCTATTAAACTTCCTTTTTTATTTAATTTCCAAATAGAACATTAAGGTATAGTGGTTTCTTGAATGAACTTCCATTTTTAATTTTCGGCAACTTCCATTTTTATTTTTATTCAACTTCCATTTTTATTCAATTTACTTTTCTATTAAACTGCCTTTTTTATTTAATTTCCAAATAGATCGTTAAGGTATAGTGGTTTCTTGAATAAACTTTCATTTTTAATTTTCTGCAATTTCCATTTTTATTTTTATTCGACTTCTATTTTTATTGAAGTTATTTTTATTCAACTTCATTTTTTATTTAATTTCCAAATAGATCGTTAAGGTATAGTGGTTTCTTGAATGAACTTCCAATTTTAATTTTTTGCAACTTCCATATTTATTTTTATTCAACTTCCTTTTTTATTCAAATTTCTTTTTTATCCAACTTCCATTTTTATTCAAGTTATTTTTCTATTCAACTTCCTTTTTTATTTAATTTCCAAATAGATCATTAAGGTGTAGGGGTTTCTTGAATGAACTTCCATTTTTAATTTTCTTAAAACACCATTTTTATTTTTATTTAACTTCATTTTTTCTTCAAGTTTCTTTTCTACTCAACTTCCTTTTTAATTTAATTTCCAAATAGATCGTTAAAGTATAGTGGTTTTCGATTGAACTTCCATTTTTAATTTTATGCAACTTCTATTTTTATTTTTATACAACTTCCATTTTTATTCAACTTACTTTTCTATTAAACTTCTTTTTAATTTAATTTCCAAATAGATCGTCAAGGTATAGTGGTTCCTTGAATGAACATCCAATTTAAATTTTCTGCAACTTCCATTTTTATTTTTATTCAACTTCTTTTTTTATTCAAGTTTCTTTTCTATTCAACTTCCTTTTTTATTTAATTTCCAAATAGATCGTTAAGGTACAGTGGTTTTTGGATTGAACTTTCATTTATAATTTTATGTAACTTTCATTTTTATTTTTGTTCAACTTCCATTTTTATTCAATTTGCTTTTCCATTAAACTTCCTTTTTTATCTAATTTCCAAATAGATCGTTAAGGTATAGTAGTTTCGTGAATGAACTACCATTTTTAATTTTATGCAACTTTCATTTTTATTTTTATTGAAGTTCCATTTTTATTCAAGTTATTTTTATATTCAACTTCCTTTTTTAATTTATTTCCAAATAGATCGTTAAGGTAAAGTGGTTTCTTAAATGAACTTCCATTTTTAATTTTCTGCAACTTTCATTTTTATTTTTATTCAGCTTCCATTTTTATTGAAGTTATTTTTCTATTCAACTTCCTTTTTTATTTAATTTCGAAATAGATCGTTAACGTATAGTTGTTTCTGGAATGAACTTCCATTTTTAATTTTATGCAACTTTCATTTTTCTTTTTATTCAACATCCATTTTCATTCAATTTACTTTTCTATTAAACTTCCTTTTTTATTTAATTTCCAAATAGATCGTTAAGGTATAGTTGTTTCTTGAATGAACTTCCATTTTTAATTTTCTGCAACTTCCATTTTTATTTTTATTCGACTTCTATTTTTATTGAAGTTACTTTTCTATTAAACTGCCTTTTTTATTTAATTTCCAAATAGATCGTTAAGGTATAGTGGTTTCCTGATTGAACTTCCATTTTTATTTTTATTTAACTTCCTTTTTTATTCAAGTTTCTTTTCTACTCAACTTCTTTTTTTATTTAATTTCTAAATAGATCGTTAAGGTATAGTGGTTTCTGGGTTGAACTTTCATTTTTAATTTTATGCAACTTTCATTTTTATTTTTAATCAAATTCCTTTTTTATTCAAGTTTCATTTCTATTTATAGCGATCCCGGTTTTCCTTTTCGTGCTTAACTGTAATCCGGATTCGATTTCAGAATGGTGCTGTTGTCTTATCGTCTTTCTATCCGTTTCTCTTTGTGTTCGAGCTTGGGGTTGTGTTGGACAAGTTGGGAATAAGTTGGTTGCGTTTAAAAACGTAAAGTCTTTGCCCAGTTTTTGGTCTTTCCGCTCGAGCGGCGATTTTGACGCTCAAACGGGACTCTGTTGTTGCTTGTCCGCTCGAGCGGGGGTGTTGGCTCTCGAGCGGGGAAATCACCCATCCAGTTTTTCGTCTGCAGTGGTATACGCTCAAGCAGGGGATTGGACGCTCGAGCGAGAGTATGTGTCTGACGCTCGAGCGGGGAGTTTGACGCTCGAGCGGGCATCATGTCTGTAAAAGTTCTGGGAGCGTGCATCCACCGCTCGAGCGGGGGATTGGACGATCGAGCGGGGATCTGTGAGTGACGCTTGAGCGGGGAGTTCGACGCTCGAGCGGGGCGACTTTTATATATAGTCGAGATCCGACCTTTTTGTTCACTTTTCAACATCTTTTCTCTCTCTTACTTTTCCAAAAAGGTATTTTGAGAGCTCCTCTCACTAAAATCCTAACTTCTCTCTTAGGATTGATCTAGTAGGAGTTATTTTCTCACCTTGGGCCTTTACAAAAGTTGTGTTGATCGTCGAGGGCTATCTTCTAATCTGAAAATTTTGAGATTTGGAGCATTTTCGTTTCTTCGTCTCCTTCGTTGAGCCCCGTCATTCGAGGTAGGGATAACCTACTCCATCTTATGAGCTTTGTCTTTAAATTTTAGCATTTTGTTTTGTTGGTGGTTGTTGGGTAATTTTTGAGAAAGTTTGGGCCTTTGTGTAATTTTACAAAAGTTGGGTTTTTTTTTTTTAAATATATACCTATATGCATGTTAGGCATAGAGAAATGAGATTAACGTTGGGACATTGATGGAAATGGAACCTTAGGGTTGTTTTGTGAATTATGGTAATTTTCCCTAATTGGTTTAATTAATTAATGCATATAATTAATTGAAGAAAATGAGGAATTGAATTGAGAATGTTGAAATTGGGAATGTATGGGATTAAAGAGTGCAGATGAATCTTTTATTGCTCATCTAGTTGAAATGTTGATATATTATCCATTTGTGCATTTATTTCCTACTTAGAAATAATTGCTTTGGGCTACCGGTGGAGGGTAGTGTTGATTGTTGTAGACAATGCATGATGATTAGGCAAACTAAAACTAATCAATCGGATGTGTCATAGAGTATGACGGTTGATAGAATACATTAACTTTATGTATTGAGTGATTGTGTATATGACCAATGTGTTTATATGCATTATGTGTAGACGGTTAGTAGAATACATTAACTTTATGTATTGATCGATTGTGTATATGATTCTGTGTTTATATGCGTTGCTTGTGTAGAGGAGGAGTTGGGGGATGTACTCTGCGGTTTAGGGGAAGATGGGGGATGTACCTCTAAACCGGATAGGATTGGGAGGAGATGGGGGATGAACTCCGTAGATACAGTTCATATGCTTGTCTAGACAAGTGAAGATACAGCTCATATGCTTATCTTTGTGAAGTGTAGATACAGCTCATATGCTTGTCTAGTGAAGTGTGGATACAACTAATATGCTTATCTGTGGATGTGTAATATGCTTATCTATTGGAATGTTGATATAGCTCATATGCTTATCGGATTGTAGTATTGATGTAGCTTATATGCTTATCTGTTGTAGTAGTGATGTAGCTCATATGCTTATCTATTGAAAAGTTTGTTTGATTTGATATAGCGCTAAAATGTATATCATCATCGTTTGTGAAGTATGGAAGTAGTTTATGTGTTATTGATACAACACCAAAATGTGCATCCACCGTGAATTTTGAAAGTGTTCTAGTGATGAACTATAATCTCATCAAAATGTTTTGGCCAGAGTACTGAGCCCTGTTTTTCAAACTCAAAGTTGAATAAGAAATGAAAAGTGACTTGTAACGTAGGCTTGGTTGTCATGGAATTGAAATAAGATGTAAATGGAGGTGTAAGTATCGACCATCTTTCAGTTGCTAATCTTTTAGGCATTGTTTATAGTTGGTTTAGTATATCTCTGCTGGGCTGTGGCTCACCCTATATGGGAACATCATTTTAGGTACAGGTAGCATGCCACCTCCAAGGACATAGCTTGGGAGGCTAGAGGCGGACAGACTTTTGTTCTCTTATCTCCTTTTGATGTATTACATGTAAATTCAATGCCAAGGGCTTAATGTGTAACCGAGTCAATACTCTCTTTTGTAACCAAGTGTTAACTTGGAAATCTGTAAGCCCGTAGGGCATTTATTTTTGTTGTTAATGTGTAATACTTTTGTAATGAAGTACTTTGATGAATTGAAGAAATGTGCATCTTTTGTATATAAATGTATGTTTATATTGATGGGTTTAATGTTATTATTTTGAGGGCGTTACAACTTGGTATCAGCGCGTACCGGGTTCGAATACTTTGGGTACGTGGGAAGTGATTAGGATCACAATGGGTTTGTCTCGCTTGATAGAGACTTAGATGTAGTGTCATATGCTATGTGCTTAATTGATAACATGCTTATGTGACTATGTGGGTATGGGATTTAGTTTCTAGGATGTTGATTGGATCCTTGGGTTTCTGGGAGTCCTGTTGGAAAGGCACTTGATCAATGCTGTTTCTGACTGGAACTCTAGCAACGCCTTGAGACTATCATTATCTGGAAATGAAATTCGTAAGTGCTTATGTGTTTATGTGCTTACGTGGAGTGAATTACAGTTGTCCATGTATTAGGACGTGAGTGTTTAGCTTTGGCACATGTGTGAGTGTGCTAACGTGTCTCTGTTACTTTTACTAGGATGCCTAGGCGAGGAAGTTGTGATTTCCCTCCTTCTGCTCGGGAAGAGTTGCGGAAACAATTTGTGGAGTTACGCCAAGGTACTACACCTTTGGTGCAGTTCGAACGATGGTTTGCTAACCTATCGAGGTTTGCTCCAGAATTGGTGGAGACGGAGGACTCGCGTTGTTTCGAGTTTAAGAGTAAGCTGCGTGACGACATCCGTGTAAGGATAGCGGGGTCTTGGCATAAAAGATATAGTGTGCTTGTTGAGGCAGCTGCCCATGTAGAGGTTGCGGTGCTAGCAATGGGGCAGAGTGTGGAGGGAGCCATCTCGGCAACCCCCGTGACTCAGGGTGCTGGTAGGCCTTTTAAGAGGCAGAGGGGTTTAAACCCGCAACAGGGAGGTCGGGCTAGAAATACCCTTCCAGTGTCGGATTTGGGTTTGGAAGAACGTAAACAGAGGGGTGTCTTTTGTTTCAAATGTGGTCTACTGGGCCACAAGGTTTCGGGTTGCCCACAGAGGAAGGGGGCAGGGTTAGCAGTTCAACCAGTAGTCGTACCACCAGGATTATCTAACCAGCCGGGATTTGGGCCGATCAAATGCTCAGTAGGGAGGCAGTTGTTGGCGTCTTCATCAACCCAGATTCTGAACCAGTCTCGTGCTCAGGCACCGCCTACTTGTTGGATGTGTAATCAGCCGGGTCATATTCGGCGTTTCTGTACTCAGCCGGGGGCTTCTTTAGGGGTTTTACAACCTAGCCAGGCTCAGTTTCATTCGACTGGGCAGGAACAGTATTGTTTTGGGGAACTAGCAGGCCAGATTGCGAGGGCCTCAGTAGGGTCGAATTCCCAAGCCCTAGTTGGGGAAGTTTGTAGTTGTTCCAGGTGTGGACAGAGGGGGCACGTCGGTAGTTCTTGTCCGTGGTTAGTACGCTCGTAGGTTGTCTTGTGTTTGGGGATGACCAATTTTGGCGGTCCAGCGAGGGACGGCAGTGGTGGTAATACTGAGGGGTTGGTCTTGTTTTGACTAATCCGTTTTGTAATTGGTGGATTATTGTTTTGTGATCATTTGGTTCCGTTATGTAACCAATGTGTTTTGGGAATGTTGAAACATCTAAACTGTTTGTTTATCTATATGCATACATATATGCTTGGTTGTTAATTTCCTCGGATTGGGTGGATTGGAGCATTGTGTAGCTTTAAAGTTTTATTGATGTGATAAGTTGCTGTAAGACCATAAAATTTTTGGTACATGCACTCTTGTGCATGTGTTTTGGTTTGGGAAAAGTGAAGGTCGTTGAGTTGTGTTTTCAAATTTAGAAGGATCACAAAGGGATGCGTATCTTAACCAGAAGTGCAAGGGGGCGAGAACAGTTATACTTACCGGTGTTCGAAATTTCACCAGTGTTATCTAATTGATTTTACGTGTGTGAAAGTGATGTTAGTCTACTGTCGCGGGAACTCCTCGAGAAGATGTGGAGTGTGAGATTAATACTAGATATAGTATGAAATTAACATGGGGTTTTGCAAGGGCATAGCGCATAATCTTGTTAGGATTAGACTTGTATTTCGTGGTGGGTAACGTTGCCAAATTGGCATGTGTTGTGATTGGTCATTCGATAGAGGGAGTGTTAGTCCCTATATAAGGGTGTGACTGTTAACATCGGGAGTGGTGCGTTTTGAGCAGCTGGTGCTATATCTCGAGTAGTAGCTTATGGATGCTTCCTAAGTTTCTGGACTTCCTTACTTTGATCGAAAGTGGTAGGTTTGTACCTTAACACCGGTTAGGTCGGGAGGTGCTGTCGTGAGGATTGATTGGGTGTATAACCCGTAGTTTGGGTGTGGACCGTGAGTCGAGTCACCGTAGTAAAGTCTTTGCAGAAAAAGGTTTGGGGATATTAATGAGAGGGCTGGGGGCTTTTGCTCCTCTGGGAATTTAGAGTAGTGCATCTTTGAAAGCCTTGTCGGCAACATGTGATAGTGTCGGGATTGGTTCATGGTGGTTGTCTAACGGTAACATTGGCTAGTGGCGTGGCACGGAGACTGGGTGTCTTGATGGTACTCTCGAGATGAGTGACAAGTAAGATGTAGAGTAACGAGTGGACCCTATGAGTTATTGGGGAACTCGGTGTGGGAGTGAGAGGGCTTGCAAAATAAGGAGGTTTTGCCTAGTACAGTTGAATGTGTTAGATGTGATGGTTTCAAGAGTTGCGTGGTGTTGGCAAGATTATGTGAGAATGTTCGAGGGAATGTGAGATTTGTATCTCGAGTTAGTGGGAATGGTACCTGTATGTTGGTTCGTGTTTTGGGTCTTGCTAGTCAGTGAGTCCGTGGTGACCCCATTAGTTGTATAGGGGTAGCGTTCGTGTTGTGATTGGTTATCAATCGTTGGGTTTGGGTTGTGAGTGGATGCTGGCAGCATTCTTTGAAGGAAGAGCAGTTCGTGTTCTAAAGTAATGAGTATAGCGTTGGTCAAAGTGGTCCTTCGTGTTTGGGTTGTTGTGATTGAGGGTGACCATGTCGGTCTTTGGTCAAGGAAGTGAGCAGGCTTGCTAGATAGCCATGGTGGGGGATGGTGATTCCCTTAGACGCAGTGTTGATGCGGTTCAATTTTAAGAGATCCGGTGAGATTCCAAAATTTGTGGTTTGTGTAGAGAATTTCGTGGTTGGGGTCAGTGGCTAGAGTGGCACATCAGTGTGTGGATTACTAAGTGTAGAGTTTATTGAGTTGATTAGTCAGCTTGTCGGTATCAGGCTTTGGGTTGACATTAGTCACCTTGAGTTTAGTCTCATTTGTTGTAAACTTTGTATGTTGATTAGGGAAAAACTGAAACTAATCGAACATGTTTTGTCGTTGAATCTGGCGGTTGGAATAATACATCTAATATATGTATTGATTGATCATTGTGAATGATTGGCTTTTTATACATTATGTATGTATGATGTTTGGTTTGATATTGATACAGCACTATAATGTGTATCATTTGTGTATTAAAGGGAGGCGGGATGAACATTGCAAAACCATGATTTTCTTATGCCTTATGTGTTGTTAGTACTGTTGTTATTTCTATTAACCATCATTATGGAAATGTTATATTCTGTGTCGGTTGTGGCATCACTGTGTGAGTGATGGTTGTGGATGGTGCTGTTTTGGAAAGAAATGGAAAACAAAATTTTCCCAGTGTTTGGGCCATCTGAGGGCGTTGTTGAAAAGTTGATTTAAATTCAAGGATTTTAAAGAAATTCTAGATTAATCTTTTGGGCAAATAAACTGTGGATAACTCTGCATTTTGGGTAACACCGTATTTGTGAAAAATGTTTACAAAGCTTTTGAGTTTTCGTATGGAAAATGCAAGATTTATTCTAGAACGTTAACGTTGAAAATTTAAACATCTTTGAGAAATGCCTCTTGAACAAGAAAATGTTTTCTTATTATCTACTCTAAAGATTTGCTTTGGTCGTGTTGTTGAGTAGTGACTTAGCTTGGGGTGCTAGTCGGTTGTTGGTGAATTGTTTCGGGGGAGGTTTGGTTTGTTGAGGCTTGCGTACCTAAGGTGTGGTCGTTTAGAATGTGTTCCCTTGGTTAGTATCTTCCTTGGTAAGAGTGAGTCGGAGGTTTGTTGTGAAAGTAATTTCTTTCCCTGCGGCTCGGTTGTTGAATGCTCTGTGATCAATTGGCCTTGTGTTTTGGCGTACCCTTAATTTCGGAGACGAAATTCTTTAAGGGGGGGAGGTTATAGCGATCCCGGTTTTCCTTTTCGTGCTTAACTGTAATCCGGATTCGATTTCGGAAGGGTGCTGTTGTCTTATCCTCTTTCTATCCCTTTCTCTTTGTGTTCGAGCTTGGGGTTGTGTTGGACAAGTTGGGAATAAGTTGGTTGCATTTTAAAACGTAAAGTCTTTGCCCAGTTTTTGGTCTTTCCGCTCGAGCGGCGATTTTGACACTCGAGTGGGACTCTGTTGTTGCTTGTCCGCTCGAGCGGGGGTGTTGGCACTCGAGCGGGGAAATCACCCATCCAGTTTTTCGTCTGCAGTGGTATACGCTCAAGCAGGGGATTGGACGCTCGAGCGGGAGTATGTGTCTGACGCTCGAGCGGGCATCATGTCTGTAAAAGTTCTGGGAGCGTGCATCCGCCGCTCGAGCGGGGGATTGGACGATCGAGCGGGGATCTGTGAGTGACGCTCGAGAGGGGAGTTCGACGCTCGAGCGGGGCGACTTTTATATATAGCCGAGATCC
Organism: Camellia sinensis; assembly: GCF_055761805.1. NCBI lineage: Eukaryota > Viridiplantae > Streptophyta > Magnoliopsida > Ericales > Theaceae > Camellia > Camellia sinensis. The sequence goes on along the minus strand of NC_138962.1, from coordinate 4,693,614 downwards.
GACCTTTTTGTTCACTTTTCAACATCTTTTCTCTCTCTTACTTTTCCAAAAAGGTATTTTGAGAGCTCCTCTCACTAAAATCCTAACTTCTCTCTTAGGATTGATCTAGTAGGAGTTATTTTCTCACCTTGGGCCTTTACAAAAGTTGTGTTGATCGTCGAGGGCTATCTTCTAATCTGAAAATTTCGGGATTTGGAGCATTTTCATTTCTTCGTCTCCTTCGTTGAGCCCCATCATTCGAGGTAGGGATAACCTACTGCATCTTATGAGCTTTGTCTTTAAATTTTAGCATTTTGTTATGTTGGTGGTTGTTGGGTAATTTTTGAGAAAGTTTGGGCCTTTGTATAATTTTACAAAAGTTGGGTTTTTTTTTTTTTTTTTTTTTTTTAAATATAAACCTATATGCATGTTAGGCATAGAGAAATGAGATTAACGTTGGGACATTGATGGAAATGGAACCTTAGGGTTGTTTTGTGAATTATGGTAATTTTCCCTAATTGGTTTTATTAATTAATGCATATAATTAATTGAAGAAAATGAGGAATTGAATTGAGAATGTTGAAATTGGGAATGTATGGGATTAAAGAGTGTAGACGAATCTTTTATTGCTCATCTAGTTGAAATGTTGATATATTATCCATTTGTGCATTTATTTCCTGCTTAGAAATAATTGCTTTGGGCTACCGATGGAGGGTAGTGTTGATTGTTGTAGACAATGCATGATGATTAGGCAAACTAAAACTAATCAATCGGATGTGTCATAGAGTATGACGGTTGATAGAATACATTAACTTTATGTATTGAGTGATTGTGTATATGACCAATGTGTTTATATGCATTATGTGTAGACGGTTGGTAGAATACATTAACTTTATGTATTGATCGATTGTGTATATGATTCTGTGTTTATATGCGTTGCTTGTGTAGAGGAGGAGATGGGGATGTACTCCGCGGTTTAGGGGAAGATGGGGGATGTACCTCTAAACCGGATAGGATTAGGAGGAGATGGGGGATGAACTCCGTAGATACAGCTCATATGCTTGTCTAGACAAGTGAAGATACAGCTCATATGCTTATCTTTGTGAAGTGTAGATACAGCTCATATGCTTGTCTAGTGAAGTGTGGATACAGCTAATATGCTTATCTGTGGATGTGTAATATGCTTATCTATTGGAATGTTGATATAGCTCATATGCTTATCGGATTGTAGTATTGATGTAGCTTATATGCTTATCTGTTGTAGTAGTGATGTAGCTCATATGCTTATCTATTGAAAAGTTTGTTTGATTTGATATAGCGCTAAAATGTATATCATCATCGTTTGTGAAGTATGGAAGTAGTTTATGTGTTATTGATACAACACCAAAATGTGCATCCACCGTGAATTTTGAAAGTGTTCTAGTGATAAACTATAATCTCATCAGAATGTTTTGGCCAGAGTACTGAGCCCTGTTTTTCAAACTCAAAGTTGAATAAGAAATGAAAAGTGAATTGTAACGTAGGCTTGGTTGTCATGGAATTGAAATAAGATGTAAATGGAGGTGTAAGTATCGACCATCTTTCAGTTGCTAATCTTTTAGGCATTGTTTATAGTTGGTTTAGTATATCTCTGCTGGGCTGTGGCTCACCCTATATGGGAACATCATTTCAGGTACAGGTAGCATGCCACCTCCAAGGACATAGCTTGGGAGGCTAGAGGCGGACAGACTTTTGTTCTCTTATCTCCATTTGATGTATTACATGTAAATTCAATGCCAAGGGCTTAATGTGTAACCGAGTCAATACTCTCTTTTGTAACCAAGTGTTAACTTGGAAAGCTGTAAACCCGTAGGGCATTTATTTTCGTTGTTAACGTGCAATACTTTTGTAATGAAGTACTCTGATGAATTGAAGAAATGTGCATCTTTTGTATATAAATGTATGTTTATATTAATGGGTTTAATGTTATTATTTTGAGAGCGTTACACTATTCAACTTCCTTTTTTTTTTTTTTAATTTCCAAATAGATCGTTAAGGTATAGTGGTTTCTGGATTGAACTTCCATTTTTAATTTTATGCAACTTTCATTTTTATTTTTATTCAACTTCCAATTTTATTCAATTTACTTTTCTATTAAACTTCCTTTTTTATTTATTTTCCAAATAGATCGTTAAGGTATAGTGGTTGTTGAATGAACTTCCATTTTTTATTTTCGGCAACTTCCATTTTAATTTTTATTCAACTTCCATTTTTATTCAAGTTATTTTTCTATTCAACTTCCTTTTTTATTTAATTTCCAAATAGATCGTTAAGGTAAAATGGTTTCTGGATTTAACTTCCATTTTTAATTTTATGCAACTTTCATTTTTATTTTTATTCAACTTCCATTTTTATTCAAGTTTTTTTTCTATTCAACTTCCTTTTTTATTTAATTTCCAAATAGATCGATAAGGTAAAATGGTTTCTGGATTGAACTTCCATTTTTAATTTTATGCAACTTTCATTTTTATTTTTATTCAACTTCCATTTTTATTCAATTTACTTTTCTATTAAACTTCTTTTTTTATTTAATTTCTAAATAGATCGTTAAGGTATAGTGGTTTCTTTAATGAACTTCCATTTTTAATTTTCTGCAACTTCCATTTTTATTTTTATTTAACTTCCTTTTTTATTCAAGTTTCTTTTCTTCTCAACTTCATTTTTTATTTAATTTCCAAATAGATTGTTAAGTTATAGTGGTTTCTAGATTGAACTTTCATTTTTAATTTTATGCAACTTTCATTTTTATCGTTATTCAACTTCCATTTTTATTCAATTTTCTTTTCTATTGAACTTCTTTTTTTATTAAATTTCCAAATAGATCGTTAAGGTATACTGGTTTTTTGAATGAACTTCCATTTTTAATTTTCTGCAACTTTCATTTTTATTTTTATTCAACTTCCATTTTTATTCAAGTTATTTTTCTATTCAACTTCCTTTTTTATTTAATTTCCAAATAGATCGATAAGGTAAAATGGTTTCTGGATTGAACTTCCATTTTTAATTTTATGCAACTTTCATTTTTCTTTTTATTCAACTTCCATTTTCGTTCAATTTACTTTTCTATTAAACTTCCTTTTTTATTTAATTTCCAAATAGATCGTTAAGGTATAGTGATTTCTTCAATGAATTTCCATTTTCAATTTTCTGCAAATTCCATTTTTATTCAAGTTAATTTCTTTTCAACTTCCTTTTTTATTTAATTTAGAAATAGATCGTTAACGTATAGTTGTTTCTAGAATGAACTTCCATTTTTAATTTTATGCAACTTTAATTTTTCTTTTTATTCAACTTCCATTTTCATTCAATTTACATTTCTACTAAACTTCCTTTTTTATTTAATTTCCAAATAGATCGTTAAGGTATAGTTGTTTCTTTAATGAACTTCCATTTTTAATTTTTTGCAACTTCCATTTTTATTTTTATTCGACTTCTATTTTTATTGAAGTTACTTTTCTATTCAACTGCCTTTTTTATTTAATTTCCAAATAGATCGTTAAGGTATAGAGGTTTCCTGATTGAACTTCCATTTTTAATTTTCTGAAACTTCCATTTTTATTTTTATTTAACATCCTTTTTTATTCAAGTTTCTTTTCTACTCAACTTCTTTTTTTATTTAATTTCCAAATAGATCGTTAAGGTATAGTGGTTTCTGGGTTGAACTTCCATTTTGAATTTTATGCAACTTTCATTTTTATTTTGATTCAACTTCCATTTTTATTCAAGTTATTTTTCTATTTTACTTCTTTTTTTGTTTAATTTCCAAATAGATCGTTAAGGTATAGTGGTTTCCTGAATGAACTTCTATTTTTAATTTTCTGCAACTTTCATTTTTGTGTTTATTCAACTTCGATTTTTATTCAAGTTACTTTTCTATTCAAATTCCTTTTTTATTTAATTTCCAAATAGAGCGATAAGGTATAGTGGTTTCCGGAATGAACTTCCATTTTTAATTTCATGCAAGTTTCATTTTTATTTTTCTTCAACTTCTATTTTTTTATTCAATTTACTTTTCTATTCAACTTGATTTTTTATTTAATTTCCAAATAGATCGTTAAGGTATAGTGGTTTCTTGAATGAACTTTCATTTTTAATTTTCTGCAACTTCCATTTTTATTTTTGTTCAACCTCCTTTTTTATTCAAGTTTCTTTTCTATTCAACTTCCTTTTTTATTTAATTTCCAAATAGATCGTTAAGGTATAGTGGTTTCCGGATTGAACTTCCATTTCCAATTTTATGCAACTTTCATTTTTATTTTTATTCAACTTCAATTTTTATTGAACTTACTTTTCTATTCAACTTCTTTTTTTATTTAATTTCCAAATAGATCGTTAAGGTATAGTGGGTTCTTGAATGAACTTCCATTTTTAATTTTCTGCAACTTCCATTTTTATTTTTGTTCAACTTCCTTTTTTATTTGATTTCCAAATAGATCGTTAAGGTATAGTGGTTTCTGGATTGAACTTCCATTTCCAATTTTACGCAACTTTCGTTTTTATTTTTATTCAACTTCTATTTTAATTGAAGTTGCTTTTCTATTCAACTTACTTTTTTATTTAATTTCCAAATAGATCGTTAAGGTATAGTGGTTTCTTGAATGAACTTCCATTTTTAATTTTCAACAACTTCCATTTTTATTTTTATTTCACTTCCATTTTTATTCAAGTGTCTTTTCTACTCGACTTCCTTTTTTATTTAATTTCCAAATAGATCGATAAGCTAAAATGGTTTATGGATTGAACTTCCATTTTAAATTTTATGCAACTTTCATTTTTATTTTTATTCAACTTCCATTTTTATTCAATTTATTTTTCTATTAAACTTTATAGCGATCCCGGATTTACCCTTGTTGTATAGTGATCCGGACATGTGTCCGTGGATGTTGGTAGTTGTTTATCATCTTGTTTGTATCCTTTTTACTTAGTATTTGAGTTATGGGATGTGTTGGGCAGGTTTGTTTCAGGTTGGTTGAGTTTAGAAACCAAAACTAGTTGCCCAGGTTTTGGCCTTTACGCTCGAGCGGGGGTTTTGGCGCTCGAGCGGAGATTACACCCTTTCAGTATCTTCCTGTGCAGCGTTGTACGCTCGAGCGTAGGGTTGGGAGCTCGAGCGGAGGCCTGGTTCTGCAAAAGTGCTGGGCGAGTGCATTCTGCGCTCGAGCGGGAGGTTGGCCGCTCGAGCGGAAGTCTGTGAGTGGCCGCTCGAGCGGGGTGTTTTACGCTCGAGCGGAAGACTGGGTTTAAATCTCGAAATTGTGACTTTTCAAATCACTTTTTACTTTCTCTTCTCTCTCTTACTTTTCCAAAATCACCATTGTTGAGCCTCTCACTCTAGACTCTACCTTCTCTCTAGGTTTTGATCTAGTAGGAGTGATTTACTCACCTTTGGCCTTTACAAAAAAGTTGTTGATCGTCGAGGGCTTCATTTTAATCTGAAAATCTCGGGTTTTGGAGCACGTTGGGTTTTGTCGTCTTCTCCTTTGGGACTTCGAATTTGAGGTAGGGATAACCTACTCCTCTCTATGGGTTTTGTCTTTAAATTTTGGTATTTTGAGATGTTGGGCTTGGTTTGATAATTTTGTGAGAGTTTGGGGCTTTTGGGTAATTTTCACAAAAGTTGGGGTTTTATTCATAATAAACCTAGATGCATGTTTGGCATAGAAAAATGGAATGATTGTTGAATCATTGATGAAAATGGAACCTAAGGGTTGAAATGGTAATTATGGAAAATGGCCTAATTACATTGTTTAATTAATTGGGATAATTAATTGGTGAGAAATGAGGAAATGAAATGTTGATTGAATATCTATTTGTGCAATTATTTTCTGTTTTAGAAATAACTGCTTTGGGCTATCGGTGGAGGATAGTCGAGATTGTTGTAGACAATGCATGATGATTAGGTAAACGGAAACTAATCAATGGAATGTGTCATGGAACTTGACGGTTGATAGAATACATTAATTGTGTGTATTGTGTGATTGTGTATAGAACCAATGTGTTTATATACGTTATGTGTAGAGGAGGAGATAGAGGATGTACTCCGCGGTTTAGGGGAAGATAGGGGATGTACCTCTAAACCGGATAGGTATTGGGAGGAGATAGGGGATGAACTCCGTAGACAGAGCTCATATGCTTGTCTAGAGAAGTGAAGATAGAGCTCATATGCTTATCTTTGTGAAGTGTGGATACAGCTTGTATGCTTATCTGTGGATATTGTTGATATACATATCTGTTGTAGAGTGTGGATACAGCTTGTATGCTTATCTGTGGATATTGTTGATATACATATCTGTTGAGAATGTGGATATAGCTTTTATGCTTATCTGAATGTGAGATATAGTGTTTATACATATCTGTGGAAACGATGATAGAGCTAGCATGCTTATCTGTTGAAAAAGGGAAAATGAAAAGTAATTGGGACTTGTAAGTCGTTGACATAAATATGTAATTTATGTGATTGTATCAGTGTTGACCAACTATCACTTGCTAATGTTTTAGTCATTGTCAATGGTTGGTTTAGTGTATTTCTACTGGGCTGTGGCTCACCCTATATGGGAATATCATTTTCAGGTACAGGAAGCATGCCACCTCCAAGGACATAGCTGGGAGGCTAGTGGCGGGCATAGTTTTGTCGTTTTACTTTTGATGTATTACATGTAATTTCAAGCCAAGGGCTTAATGTGTAAACGAGTTAGAACTCTTTGTTGTAACCAAGTGTTAACTTGGAAAGCTGTAAGCCCGTAGGGCATTTTGTTATGAGGTTAACATGTAATACTTATGTCCTGGAATTCTAATGAATGAAAGGAATGCAGTTAGTTTAAATGTAAATGCATGTCTTATCTGCTGGGTTTATTGTTATTATTTTGAGGGCGTCACAACTTGGTATCAGAGCGTACCGGGTTCGAATACTTTGGGTACGTGGGAAGTGATTAGGATCACAATGGGTTTGTCTCGCTTGATAGAGACGTAGATGTAGTACCATATGCTATGTGTTTATTTGATAACATGCTTATATGACTATGTGGGTATGGGATTTAATTTCTTGGATGTTGATCGGATCCTTGAGTTTCTGGGAGTCTTGTTGGAAAAGCACTTGATCAACGCTGTTTCTAACCGGAACTCTAGTAACGCCTCGGGACTATCATTATCCGGAAATGAAGTTCGTAAGTGCTTATGTGTTTATGTGCTTATGTGGAGTGAATTACAGTTGTCCAGGCATTAGGACGTGAGTGTTTAGTTTCAGCACATTTATGAATGTGCTAACGTTCTGTGTTACCTTTATTAGGATGTCAGGACGAGGAAGAGGTGCTAGGCGTGGTAGACCTGCGAGGCAGGAAGTACCGTTACAGGGTGAGATTCCGGCAGTGCAGGAGGGGGTTGGGCAGGCCAATGTGGCCGAGCCAGTAGGTCAACAGGCTATGGGTGCCTTGGCCAGAGAGATAGCAGGAGCTTTGGGTATTCTTAGAGCTGGGAATCAGGCAGCTGAGGCAGGGCCTTCCTTCTTGAAGAGGGAGTTCTTCCGGTGTAATCCGGACGAGTTTATCGGGGATCCTAAAGAGCCGCTTAAGGCAGATGAATGGCTCGAACAGACAACGAAGACGTTTGAGATGCTTGGCATCGAGGACGGAGCACTGAAAGTGACCTTGGCATCCTTTCAACTGAAGGGAGATGCGGGTCAATGGTGGAAGTACGAGAAAGCTCGTGTTGGTGGTACTTGGGAGGCGTTTGTGAATGCTTTTCAGGAGAGGTTTTTATCAGCAGCAGCTAGGGAGAAGCTGAGGGATCAGTTTAGCCGGCTTAATCAGCAGGGCTTGTCAGTGGCCGAGTTTGAGGCTACTTTTACCAGTCTGTCTAGGTTTGCACCTGAACTGGTGGCGTCTGAGGAACGCCGTTGCTATGAGTTTGAGCGGAAGTTGAGGCGGGGCCTCAAGTTGAGAATTGGTGGGTCTTATATTCGAGAGTATAGACACCTAGTGGATGCTGCAGCTCATATGGAGCTTATGATGCAGGAGGAGGATGAGAGTCAGAGAGGCTCCAAGAGGAGCCAGGATAGTCAGAGTGATGGCAGGAGACAGAAGGGTTATAACCCTCAGCAGTCGCAGGGTGGTGTTGCTAGATCGACCTTCCCAGTGCCGAGTGCAGGCTCCGGGAGAGGTGGTGAGGGGGATTTCACCTGTTACAAGTGTGGCCAGCTGGGTCACAAGGTATCTGTGTGCCCGCAGAAGGGTGGGGGTCTGAAAGCTGCTTCTTCTTCAGCTAGACCGCAGAGTCAGAGTTTGGGCAGGGGGCAGCTCTTGACTTGTTATCAGTGTGGACAACCTGGGCACATGAAGAGGTTTTGCCCACAGTTGAGTGCCACTTCGGGAGCGTCTGGTTCTAGGCAGACGCAGGGTTTTCAGCCAGCTCAGTCTGTGCAGGCCTCGAGGGCCAATCCGGGAGCTTCGTCATCCCAGTCTGTGCAGCAGTCTCTTGCTCCGAGAGGTGAGCAGGTAGACCAGGGGCCTACGGGGCACGTGTATGCTGTTACCGCGCAGGACTTAGTACCGGCTCCATCAGTAGTGAGAGGTACTTTTCTGTTTTGCAACTCAGTTGCTAATGTGTTGATAGACACGGGTGCATCTCATTCTTTTGTATCTGCTGCATTTGCATCTGTTTTGGAATTGGAGTTAGCACAGTTAGCATCTCCTATTTGTGTGGTATCGCCTTTGGGTGGTGAGTTGATTCTGAAACAGGGTGTTAGAGGATGTGATATAGAGGTCGCCGACTATAGGCTTCCTTTTCCGTTTGTTGTCATGCCCATGAAGGGTTTTGATGTTATTTTGGGTATGGACTGGTTATCGTCATACCGGGCTGTTATAGATTGCTACCGCCAGAGGGTTACGTTATGTACCTTGAGCGGGGAGTGGTTCCATTTCTTGGGAGACCGGGTTGGTAGTATTTTGCCACCGGGGTATGATTCGCGAGGGCGAAGTGAACTTAGTGGTCTACTTGCTAGTTTTGAGAGTGGTGAGAGTGGTGAGACCCAGGTTGTGTTACCGAGGGTGGTTTGTGAGTATTCGGATGTCTTTCCTGAAGATCTTGTTAGTTTGCCACCTCACCGAGAGATAGAGTTCTCTATTGATTTAGTGCCTGGTACGGCGCCGATTTCTATGGCACCTTACCGTTTTTCTCCAGCAGAGTTGGTTGAGTTGAAAGTTCAGCTCCAGGAATTGCTAGATAAGGGCTTTGTTCGCCCTAGTGTTTCACCGTGGGGAGCACCGGCACTCTTTGTTAAAAAGAAAGATGGTGCCTTGAGATTGTGTATAGACTACCGGAAGTTGAATCGGGCTACGGTTAAAAATAAGTACCCTATGCCCCGTATAGATGATTTGTTTGACCAGTTGAAGGGTTCCCGTTGTTTCTCTAAGATAGACTTGAGATCGGGTTACCATCAGTTGAGGGTCAGGGAGGAAGATATTCCTAAGACGGCATTCCGTACGCGGTATGGCCATTACGAGTTTCTAGTGATGCCATTCGGACTTACCAATGCACCGGCAGTCTTTATGGACTTGATGAACCGGATTTTCCGGGAGTTCTTAGACCGATTTGTAGTTGTTTTCGTGGACGATATCCTTATCTATTCGTCTTCTGAAGAGGAGCACGAGGCACACTTGAGAGTGGTGCTTGAGTTACTTAGAGCCCATAGGCTGTATGCCAAGTTTGGGAAGTGTGAGTTCTGGCTGGGGGAAGTCAAATTCTTAGGCCACGTGGTATCCGGGGAAGGGGTGTCTGTTGATACGTCCAAGGTTGAGGTAGTGCAAGATTGGGCACAGCCTAAGAGTGTGTTTGAGATCCGCAGTTTTCTGGGATTGGCTGGGTATTACCGTCGGTTTGTGAAAGATTTCTCCAGGTTAGCGTCACCGTTGACTAGACTGACTCGGAAGGGAGTCAAGTTTGTGTGGAGTGAGACTTGTGAAAAGTCGTTCCAAGAGTTGAAAATTAGATTGACCACCGCTCCGGTGTTGATTATTCCGGAGAGAGGGTTGGGTTATGCGGTTTATTGTGATGCTTCACAAGAGGGTTTGGGTTGTGTGTTGATGCAAGGGGGGAAAGTGGTAGCTTATGGCTCACGTCAGTTGAAAATACACGAGAAGAATTACCCCACACACGACCTAGAGTTAGCAGCAGTGATTTTTGCCTTGAAAATCTGGAGGCACTACCTTTATGGTGAGAGGTTCGAGGTATTCTCGGATCACAAGAGTTTGAAGTATCTGTATACACAGAGAGACTTGAATCTGAGGCAGAGGAGATGGATGGAGTTCATCGAGGATTATGATTTTGAGTTGCATTATCATCCGGGAAAGGCCAATGTTGTGGCCGATGCCCTTAGTAGGAAAACCATTAGTGATGTAGCTTGTATAGCCATCCGGGAATGGGTGATGTTGGGAGCACTTGGCGAGTTTGATTTGCTACTGGGCGAATCTGTTGAGGCTGCGGCCTTGTTTTCTGTTGTTGCGCAGCCTACACTTGTGATTAGAGTGTTAGAGGCACAAAGAGGTGACCTTGAGGTAGAATCCCTCCGAGAAAAGATCTCCAGTGGGAAAGTTGAGAAGGGTTTGACGGTGTATCCCGACCTGAGTGTGAGATACCGAGACCGTTTGTTTGTACCGGAGGCTTGCCGAGAGGAGGTACTCCGAGAGTTTCACCATTCGCGCCTTGCGGTGCATCCGGGAGGTACTAAGATGTATCAGGATTTGGGTCGCCAGTTTTGGTGGCGGGGTATGAAAAGAGATGTGGCTGTTTTCGTATCGAAGTGCCTTACTTGCCAGCAAGTGAAGGCCGAGCATCAGAGGCCAGCGGGTTTGTTGCAACCCTTGCCTGTTGCCGAGTGGAAGTGGGAGCATGTCACTATGGACTTCGTTGTAGGTCTTCCGAGGACTCAGCGGGGTAGTGATGCCATTTGGGTGGTTGTAGACCGGTTGACTAAGTCGGCACACTTTATTCCTATGCGCGTGAGAGATTCGATAGATCATCTTGCCGATTTGTATATTCGGGACGTAGTGAGATTGCACGGGGTCCCAGTGACGATCGTCTCAGATAGAGATCCTCGTTTTACTGCTAGGTTGTGGCAGAGTTTGCAGAGTGCCTTGGGCACTAAGTTGACCTTTAGTACGGCTTATCATCCTCAGACTGACGGGCAGTCCGAGCGTACTATTCAGATCCTCGAGGATATGCTTCGGGGTTGTGTCCTGGATTTCAGTGGGACGTAGGAGAGGCACTTGCCATTGGTAGAGTTTGCCTACAACAACAGTTTTCAGTCTAGCATCGGTATGGCACCGTTTGAGGCCTTGTATGGCCGACCGTGTAGGTCTCCAGTTTGTTGGGCCGAGGTGGGTGATGCACCTTTGTTGGGTCCGGAGTTGGTTAGGGAGACGACGGAGAAAGTTGAGCTTATCCGTAGGAGGCTTGTTACAGCCCAGAGTCGACAAAAGAGTTGTGCCGACCGTAGGAGGAGGCCTTTGGCGTTTGAGGTAGGTGATCATGTCTTTCTGAAAATATCACCTAGGCGAGGCCTGATGAGGTTTGGGAAGAGTGGGAAGTTATCCCCTCGGTTTATTGGTCCTTTTGAGATCCTTGAGAGGATAGGTGAGGTTGCTTATCGGTTAGCCTTACCGCCGCAGTTGTCCGGAGTGCATGACGTGTTTCATGTGAGTATGCTTCGGAAGTATGAGCCAGATCCATCACATGTGTTGGATTGGACTGATTTAGAGGTAGATGAGGATGCCTCGTATGAGGAGAGACCGGTTCGGGTCTTGGATAGGCGGGATCAGGTCCTGCGTGGTAAGACCATTCCTTTGGTGAAAGTCTTGTGGAAACATCACGGAGTGGAGGAAGCCACTTGGGAACGTGAGTTGGAAGTCCGTGAGAAATATCCGGACTTGTTTGTTGATGTGTGATCTTGTATTTAAATTTTACATTATGTTGAACTTAAGAGCTTTTATATATGTCTTAAGTTGTAAAACATTGAGAATGTTTTGATTATTGGAAGCATGTTTTGGAACTTGCCTCATATGGTAGTTGAATGTAACACTATATATATGTTGAATATATTGTTGACATTGGAAAGTTAGTGCATAATGTTGATGCATGTTGAAAATACATATGTTGTTTACATATTGTGAAATGTCTCTTGTTAAAGAGATGGGATGACCGGTAATGGGTCGAATTGTTGAATGTTAAAATGTAACATTGTTTAAAATGGAGGAAAACTTGTTTTTGAAAACTTGTGTTTAATTTCGGGGACGAAATTCTTTAAGGGGGGGAGGTTATAGCGATCCCGGATTTACCCTTGTTGTATAGTGATCCGGACATGTGTCCGTGGATGTTGGTAGTTGTTTATCATCTTGTTTGTATCCTTTTTACTTAGTATTTGAGTTATGGGATGTGTTGGGCAGGTTTGTTTCAGGTTGGTTGAGTTTAGAAACCAAAACTAGTTGCCCAGGTTTTGGCCTTTACGCTCGAGCGGGGGTTTTGGCGCTCGAGCGGAGATTACACCCTTTCAGTATCTTCCTGTGCAGCGTTGTACGCTCGAGCGTAGGGTTGGGAGCTCGAGCGGAGGCCTGGTTCTGCAAAAGTGCTGGGCGAGTGCATTCTGCGCTCGAGCGGGAGGTTGGCCGCTCGAGCGGAAGTCTGTGAGTGGCCGCTCGAGCGGGGTGTTTTACGCTCGAGCGGAAGACTGGGTTTAAATCCCGAAATTGTGACTTTTCAAATCACTTTTTACTTTCTCTTCTCTCTCTTACTTTTCCAAAATCACCATTGTTGAGCCTCTCACTCTAGACTCTACCTTCTCTCTAGGTTTTGATCTAGTAGGAGTGATTTACTCACCTTTGGCCTTTACAAAAAAGTTGTTGATCGTCGAGGGCTTCATTTTAATCTGAAAATCTCGGGTTTTGGAGCACGTTGGGTTTTGTCGTCTTCTCCTTTGGGACTTCGAATTTGAGGTAGGGATAACCTACTCCTCTCTATGGGTTTTGTCTTTAAATTTTGGTATTTTGAGATGTTGGGCTTGGTTTGATAATTTTGTGAGAGTTTGGGGCTTTTGGGTAATTTTCACAAAAGTTGGGGTTTTATTCATAATAAACCTAGATGCATGTTTGGCATAGAAAAATGGAATGATTGTTGAATCATTGATGAAAATGGAACCTAAGGGTTGAAATGGTAATTATGGAAAATGGCCTAATTACATTGTTTAATTAATTGGGATAATTAATTGGTGAGAAATGAGGAAATGAAATGTTGATTGAATATCTATTTGTGCAATTATTTTCTGTTTTAGAAATAACTGCTTTGGGCTATCGGTGGAGGATAGTCGAGATTGTTGTAGACAATGCATGATGATTAGGTAAACGGAAACTAATCAATGGAATGTGTCATGGAACTTGACGGTTGATAGAATACATTAATTGTGTGTATTGTGTGATTGTATATAGAACCAATGTGTTTATATACGTTATGTGTAGAGGAGGAGATAGGGGATGTACTCCGCGGTTTAGGGGAAGATAGGGGATGTACCTCTAAACCGGATAGGTATTGGGAGGAGATAGGGGATGAACTCCGTAGACAGAGCTCATATGCTTGTCTAGAGAAGTGAAGATAGAGCTCATATGCTTATCTTTGTGAAGTGTGGATACAGCTTGTATGCTTATCTGTGGATATTGTTGATATACATATCTGTTGTAGAGTGTGGATACAGCTTGTATGCTTATCTGTGGATATTGTTGATATACATATCTGTTGAGAATGTGGATATAGCTTTTATGCTTATCTGAATGTGAGATATAGTGTTTATACATATCTGTGGAAACGATGATAGAGCTAGCATGCTTATCTGTTGAAAAAGGGAAAATGAAAAGTAATTGGGACTTGTAAGTCGTTGACATAAATATGTAATTTATGTGATTGTATCAGTGTTGACCAACTATCACTTGCTAATGTTTTAGTCATTGTCCATGGTTGGTTTAGTGTATTTCTACTGGGCTGTGGCTCACCCTATATGGGAATATCATTTTCAGGTACAGGAAGCATGCCACCTCCAAGGACATAGCTGGGAGGCTAGTGGCGGGCATAGTTTTGTCGTTTTACTTTTGATGTATTACATGTAATTTCAAGCCAAGGGCTTAATGTGTAAACGAGTTAGAACTCTTTGTTGTAACCAAGTGTTAACTTGGAAAGCTGTAAGCCCGTAGGGCATTTTGTTATGAGGTTAACATGTAATACTTATGTCCTGGAATTCTAATGAATGAAAGGAATGCAGTTAGTTTAAATGTAAATGCATGTCTTATCTGCTGGGTTTATTGTTATTATTTTGAGGGCGTCACAAACTTCCTTTTTTATTTAATTTCCAAATAGATCGTTAAGGTATAGTGGTTTCTATAATGAACTTCCATTTTTAATTTTCTGCAACTTCCATTTTTATTTTTATTTAACTTCCTTTTTTATTCAAGTTTCTTTTCTTCTCAACTTCCTTTTTTATTTAATTTCCAAATAGATTGTTAAGGTATAGTGGTCTCTAGATTGAACTTTCATTTTTAATTTTATGTAACTTTCATTTTTATTGTTATTCAACTTCCATTTTTATTCAATTTTCTTTTCTATTGAACATCCTTTTTTATTTAATTTCCAAATCGATCGTTAAGGTATATTGGTTTTTTGAATGAACATCCATTTTTAACTTTCAGCAACTTTCATTTCTATTTTTATTCAACTTCTATTTTTATTTAAGTTTCTTTTCTACTAACTTCCTTTTTTATTTAATTTCCAAATAGATTGTTAAGGTATAGTGATTTCTTGAATGAATTTCCATTTTAAATTTTCTGCAAATTCCATTTTTATTCAACTTCCTTTTTTATTTAATTTCGAAATAGATCGTTAACATATAGTAGTTTCTGGAATAAACTTCAATTTTTAATTTTATGCAACTTTCATTTTTCTTTTTATTCAACTTCCATTTTCGTTCAATTTACTTTTCTATTAAACTTCCTTTTTTATTTAACTTTCAAATAGATCGTTAAGGTATAGTTGTTTCTTGAATGAACTTCCATTTTTAATTTTCTGTAACTTCCATTTTTATTTTTATTCGACTTCAATTTTTATTGAAGTTACATTTCAATTCAACTGCCTTTTTTATTTAATTTCGAAATAGATCGTTAAGGTATATTGGTTTCCTGATTGAACTTCCATTTTTAATTTTCTGAAACTTCCATTTTTATTTTTATTTAACTTCCTTTTTTATTCAAGTTTCTTTTCTACTCAACTTCTTTTTTTATTTAATTTCCAAATAGATCGTTAAGGTATAGTGGTTTCTGGGTTAAACTTCCATTTTTAATTTTATGCAACTTTCATTTTTATTTTTATTCAACTTCCATTTTTATTCAAGTTATTTTTCTATTGTACTTCCTTTTTTGTTTAATTTCCAAATAGATCGTTAAAGTATAGTGGTTTTTTTAATGAAGTACCATTTTTAATTTTCTACAACTTTCATTTTTGTTTTTATTCAACTTCTATTTTTATTCAAGCTACTTTTCTATTCAAATTCCTTTTTTATTTAATTTCCAAATAGATCGGTAAGGTATAGTGGTTTTCGGAATGAACTTCCATTTCTAATTTCATGCAACTTTCATTTTTTACTTTTCTTCAACTTCCATTTTTTATTCAATTTACTTTTCTATTCAACTTGCTTTTTTATTTAATTTCCAAATAGATCATTAAGGTATAGTGGTTTCTGGGTTGAACTTGCATTTTTAATTTTATACACCTTTCATTTTTATTTTTATTCAACTTCCATTTTTATTCAAGTTATTTTTCTATTTTACTTCTTTTTTTGTTTAATTTCCAAATAGATCGTTAAGGTATAGTGGTTATTTTTAATTTTCTGCAACTTTCATTTTTGTGTTTATTCAACTTCTATTTTTATTCAAGTTACTTTTCTATTCAAATTCCTTTTTTATTTAATTTGCAAATAGAGCGATAAGGTATTGTGGTTTCCGGAATGAACTTCCATTTTTAATTTCATGCAAGTTTCACTTTTATTTTTCTTCAACTTCTATTTTTTATTCAATTTACTTTTCTATTCAACTTGATTTTTTATTTAATTTCCAAATAGATCGTTAAGGTATAGTGGTTTCTTGAACGAACTTTCATTTTTAATTTTCGGAAACTTCCATTTTTATTTTTGTTCAACCACCTTTTTTATTCAAGTTTCTTTTCTATTCAACTTCCTTTTTTATTTAATTTCCAAATAGATCGTTAAGGTATAGTGGTTTCCGGATTGAACTTCCATTTCAAATTTTATACAACTTTCATTTTTATTTTTATTCAACTTCAATTTTTATTGAACTTACTTTTCTATTCAACTTCTTTTTTTATTTAATTTCCAAATAGATCGTTAAGGTATAGTGGTTCTTGAATGAACTTCCATTTTTAATTTTCTGCAACTTCCATTTTTATTTTTGTTCAACTTCCTTTTTTATTTGATTTCCAAATAGATCGTTAAGGTATAGTGGTTTCTGGATTGAACTTCCATTTCCAATTTTACGCAACTTTCGTTTTTATTTTTATTCAACTTCTATTTTAATTGAAGTTGCTTTTCTATTCAACTTACTTTTTTATTTAATTTCCAAATAGATCGTTAAGGTATAGTGGTTTTTTGAATGAACTTCAATTTTTAATTTTCAACAACTTCCATTTTTATTTTTATTTCACTTCCATTTTTATTCAAGTGTCTTTTCTACTCGAATTCCTTTTTTATTTAATTTCCAAATAGATCGATAAGTTAAAATGGTTTATGGATTGAACTTCCATTTTAAATTTTATGCAACTTTCATTTTTATTTTTATTAAACTTCCATTTTTATTCAATTTATTTTTCTATTAAACTTCCTTTTTTATTTAATTTCCAAATAGATCGTTAAGGTATAGTGGTTTCTATAATGAACATCCATTTTTAATTTTCTGCAACTTCCATTTTTATTTTTATTTAACTTTCTTTTTTATTCAAGTTTCTTTTCTTCTCAACTTGCTTTTTTATTTAATTTCCAAATATATTGTTAAGGTATAGTGGTTTCTAGATTGAACTTTCATTTTTAATTTTATGTAACTTTCATTTTTATTGTTATTCAACTTCCATTTTTATTCAATTTTCTTTTCTATTGAACATCCTTTTTTATTTAATTTCCAAATCGATCGTTAAGGTATATTAGTTTTTTGAATTAACTTCCATTTTTAACTTTCAGCAACTTTCATTTTTATTTTTATTCAACTTCTATTTTTATTCAAGTTTCTTTTCTACTAACTTCCTTTTTTATTTAATTTCCAAATAGATTGTTAAGGTATAGTGATTTCTTGAATGAATTTCCATTTTAAAATTTCTGCAAATTCCATTTTTATTCAACTTCCTTTTTTATTTAATTTCGAAATAGATCGTTAACATATAGTTGTTTCTGGAATAAACTTCAATTTTTAATTTTATGCAACTTTCATTTTTCTTTTTATTCAACTTCCATTTTCGTTCAATTTACTTTTCTATTAAACTTCCTTTTTTATTTAACTTTCAAATAGATCGTTAAGGTATAGTTGTTTCTTGAATGAACTTCCATTTTTAATTTTCTGTAACTTCCATTTTTATTTTTATTCGACTTCAATTTTTATTGAAGTTACATTTCAATTCAACTGCCTTTTTTATTTAATTTCGAAATAGATCGTTAAGGTATAGTGGTTTCCTGATTGAACTTCCATTTTTAATTTTCTGAAACTTCCATTTTTATTTTTATTTAACTTCCTTTTTTATTCAAGTTTCTTTTCTACTCAACTTCTTTTTTTATTTAATTTCCAAATAGATCGTTAAGGTATAGTGGTTTCTGGGTTAAACTTCTATTTTTAATTTTATGCAACTTTCATTTTTATTTTTATTCAACTTCCATTTTTATTCAAGTTATTTTTCTATTGTACTTCCTTTTTTGTTTAATTTCCAAATAGATCGTTAAAGTATAGTGGTTTTTTTAATGAACTACCATTTTTAATTTTTTACAACTTTCATTTTTGTTTTTATTGAACTTCTATTTTTATTCAAGTTACTTTTCTATTCAAATTCCTTTTTTATTTAATTTCCAAATAGATCGGTAAGGTATAGTGGTTTTCGGAATGAACTTCCATTTCTAATTTCATGCAACTTTCATTTTTACTTTTCTTCAACTTCCATTTTTTATTCAATTTACTTTTCTATTCAACTTGCTTTTTTATTTAATTTCCAAATAGATCATTAAGGTATAGTGGTTTTGGGTTGAACTTCCATTTTTAATTTTATTCACCTTTCATTTTTATTTTTATTCAACTTCCATTTTTATTCAAGTTATTTTTCTATTTTACTTCTTTTTTTGTTTAATTTCCAAATAGATCGTTAAGGTATAGTGGTTTCTTGAATGAACTTCTATTTTTAATTTTTTGCAACTTTCATTTTTGTGTTTATTCAACTTCTATTTTTATTCAAGTTACTTTTCTATTCAAATTCCATTTTTATTTAATTTGCAAATAGAGCGATAAGGTATAGTGGTGTCACGCCCCCAAACCGCCCCTAGTAGTTTGGTGCCGTGATGGCCAGTAATCCGTGATTACCGAAGGCCGACTTCCAAAATTGCCACACAATCAGAGTATAAAATATGGGGCTTACAAGTGCGGAAGCAATATGTATACATATACAAAATCTAAATAGTCCATGAAAGCCGTGCATAAGTCCAATGGAATGTCATACATCAAACATCTTTACAAGTCTTACAATTTAGATACAGCAAGAATGAGATACAAAACACGTCCTGACCAAAAGGCTTCTCAAGCCGACATATGCCAAAAACAAACAAGGAAAACATAAGCCGAGAAGCATAATCTTCAAGACGATGCAAAACGCAAATCCAAAACATGTCGGCAAAGCACCCAAAACACATCGGCAATCACGTCTAGGCCTCAATGCCTTCTTGTTCATCACCTACATATATATAGAGAGGGTGAGCTTGGATACTCAGTGAATGATATTAGAAATAAAGGTTTGCATGATTGATATCCAAGATTTCTTTCAAAACAATACATAACATACTCTACAATCAAGAGGGAAATCAAGTTCATTGCCGGCCTTTCAAGTTCTTTAGATGTTATTACATCTACTTAATACAAGAAGGTGATGACATTCCCAAGACAAGAGTGCAGTTGTATTATAGTCCCCTGCAACTAAGGACTTTCAAGACAAGCTGTGCTGCGAAAGTTTATAGTCCTCTAGCACTAAGGACTGTCAAGACAAGCTGTGCTGCGAAAGTTTAGAGTCCTCTAGCACTAAGGACTGTCAAGACAAGAGTGCAGTTGCATTATAGTCCCCTGCAACTAAGGACTTTCAAGAAATGTCATCAAAACAAGATAGCCTTTAATATACAAAATAGGGATAGTCATCCATGCTAAATCAAATACTTTTCAAGACAAGGCAAAACCAGATTTATCAAAACAAGTGTAACATAGCTTTATTAGAAATACCACTCACTTAATTCTTCAACCGTCGGGGTCAAGCAAGGTCCAGTCCTACAATCACATTGCAAAGCGTACTTGAACATATTTCCTCAAAACAAGTCTAACATGCATGCAAATGATTTTTGGAAAACCTACTGGGCACCAACCAGGTCTAAGCCGAGGTGTGTTTCCGAGGACCACATACAAGGAAAAGAGGTCGGGAAACTCTGGGTTCCCTCTGCTGATGAACATGAAGAACATGGGTGTGAAAACATGAAAAATACGAATGTTTGATCATAATTTGTCATCACAAATCTGAGGTTTTCGTGCTATGAGTTTGAAAACATGGACCTGGGTACCCATACTTGGAAATCATGCAAGAACAAACACAAAACGTGAATCTAGGCATAAAGCTTTCGGATCAAATCAAGACTTTCTTGAAGAACACATGAATGTCATTTTCTCTTTCTAAAATCGAGCTTCAAAACGATGCATGGCTTACAGATCATTTTCAATCATGCAATGCGATAACATAAACATAAAGAACATTACGAGTAGATCAAGAATCTAACCTTAGAATGCGGATCTAACGGTTGGATCTCTAGAAATCAAGCTTGAAGATCTACTTCCTCACTCTAAAACTCTTTCTTCCTCCTAGAGCTTCTCTCTCTACAAGACAAGGTTATGACACCAATTGATAGTTTTATATACCCGGTTCTGGGGTTAATCCTCTGCTGAGACACGTGGCGGCGACTGGTTGGGTTCTACCTGAAAAGGTGACTGGCAGACCAGACAAGGCATGGTGGAAGGGTGTTCAACAAGCAAAGCGTCATGGGCTCTCTGACAGGCTATGACATCGGCTAACAACAAGGCATATCTAACAAGTCTGCACGGAATGACACTTCGGCAAGGGGTGACATCGGCTAACAATGACTTCGGCAACTACGGTGACAATGACCTCGGCTAGGAAGGACAACACTTGACTAAGCTGTGCCACATCTTGGCCCAGATGCGCCACACCTCGGCCTAGGTCATACCGCTCCAGGACGAGATCACTGGGGTGCAAGGTAACATCTCGGCTAACGTGGTCGAGGCAAGGACGGAGATCAACAAGGGGTTCCAAGATACTACTACTAGACTAAGGGTGACCTCGGCTTGGAATAACATCGGCTAGAGGCAAGGCGTGACCTAAGTTTTTACATCAAGGAAGGAAGAAGACAGGTACACTATACTTAGACAAATCACAAGGCTTCAAGTCAAGGCACAGATTTCACTTGCTAAAGCAAATCAAGTCACAACATACACATGCAAGCTTAACAAGTCATAATCATACAAATGCTCATGAACATGATTAAGATGAGAAATGTGGGTTCTTACAAGTGGTTTCCGGAATGAACTTCCATTTTTAATTTCATGCAAGTTTCACTTTTATTTTTCTTCAACTTCTATTTTTTATTCAATTTACTTTTCTATTCAACTTGATTTTTTATATAATTTCCAAATAGATCGTTAAGGTATAGTGGTTTCTTGAATGAACTTTCATTTTTAATTTTCGGCAACTTCCATTTTTATTTTTGTTCAACCTCCTTTTTTATTCAAGTTTCTTTTCTATTCAACTTCCTTTTTTATTTAATTTCCAAATAGATCGTTAAGGTATAGTGGTTTCCGGATTGAACTTCCATTTCCAATTTTATGCAACTTTCATTTTTATTTTTATTCAACTTCAATTTTTATTGAACTTACTTTTCTATTCAACTTCCTTTTTTATTTAATTTCCAAATAGATCGTTACGGTATAGTGGGTTCTTGAATGAACTTCCATTTTTAATTTTCTGCAACTACCATTTTTATTTTTGTTCAACTTCCTTTTTTATTCAAGTTTCTTTTCTATTCAACTTCCTTTTTTATTTAATTTCCAAATAGATCGTTAAGGTATAGTGGTTTCTGGATTGAACTTCCATTTCCAATTTTATGCAACTTTCGTTTTAATTTTTATTCAACTTCAATTTATATTGAAGTTGCTTTTCTATTCAACTTCCTTTTTTATTTAATTTCCAAATAGATCGTTAAGGTATAGTGGTTTCTTGAAAGAACTTCCATTTTTATTTTTCTGCAACTTCCATTTTTATTTTTATTACACTTCCATTTTTATTCAAGTGTCTTTTCTACTCGACTTCCTTTTTTATTTAATTTCCAAATAGATCGATAAGGTAAAATGGTTTCTGGATTGAACTTCCATTTTAAATTTTATGCAACTTTCATTTTTATTTTTCTTCAACTTCCATTTTTATTCAATTTACTTTTCTATTAAACTTTTTTATTTAATTTCCAAATAGATCGTTAAAATATAGTGGTTTCTTTAATGAACTTCCATTTTTAATTTTCTGCAACTTTCATTTTTATTTTTATTTAACTTCTTTTTTTATTCAAGTTTCTTTTCTTCTCAACTTCATTTTTTATTTAACTTCCAAACAGATTGTTAAGGTATAGTGGTTTCTAGATTGAACTTTCATTTTTAATTTTATGCAACTTTCATTTTTATTGTTATTCAACTTCCATTTTTATTCAATTTTCTTTTCTATTGAACTTCTTTTTTTATTTAATTTCCAAATAGATCGTTAAGGTATACTGGTTTTTTGAATGAACTTCCATTTTTAACTTTCTGCAACTTTCATTTTTATTTTTATCCAACTTCCATTTTTATTCAATTTTCTTTTCTACTCAACTTCCTTTTTTTTATTTAATTTCCAAATAGATCGTTAAGGTATAGTGATTTCTTGAATGAATTTCCATTTTAAATTTTCTGCAAATTCCATTTTTATTCAACTTACTTTTCTATTCAACTTTCATTTTTATTCAAGTTATTTTTCCATTCAACTTCCTTTTTTATTTAATTTCCAAATAGATCGATAAGGTAAAATGGTTTCTGGATTGAACTTCCATTTTTAATTTTATGCAACTTTCATTTTTCTTTTTATTCAACTTCCATTTTCGTTCAATTTACTTTTCTGTTAAACTTCCTTTTTTATTTAATTTCCAAATAGATCGTTGAGGTATAGTTGTTGCTTGAATGAACTTCCATTTTTAATTTTCTGCAACTTCCATTTTTATTTTTGTTCAACTTCCTTTTTTATTCAAGTTTCTTTTGTACTCAACTTCTTTTTTTATTTAATTTCCAAATATATCATTAAGGAATAGCGGTTTCTGGGTTGAACTTCCATTTTGAATTTTATGCAACTTTCATTGTTATTTTTATTCAACTTCCATTTTTATCCAAGTTATTTTTCTATTTTACTTCCTTTTTTGTTCAATTTCCAAATAGATCGTTAAGGTATAGTGGTTTCCTGATTGAACTTCCATTTTTAAATTTCTGAAACTTCCTTTTTTATTTTTATTTAACTTCCTTTTTTTTCAAGTTTCTTTTATACTCAACTTCCTTTTTTGTTTAATTTCTGAATAGATCGTTAAGGTATAGTGGTTTCTGGATTGAACTTCCATTTTTAATTTTATACAACTTTCATTTTTTATTTTTATTCAACTTCCATTTTTATTCAAATTATTTTTCTATTTTACTTCATTTTTTTTTAATTTCCAAATAGATCGTTAAGGTATAGTGGTTTCTTAAATGAACTTCCATTTTTAATTTTCTGCAACTTCCATTTTTATTTTTATTCCACTTCTATTTTTATTGAAATTGCTTTTCTATTCAACTTCATTTTTTATTTAATTTCCAAATAGATCGTAAAGGTATAGTGGTTTCTTAAATGAACTTCCATTTTTAATTTTTTGCAACTTCCATTTTTATTTTTATTTAACTTCCATTTTTTATCAAGTGTCTTTTCTACTCGATTTCCTTTTTTATTTAATTTCGAAATAGATCGTTAACGTATAGTGGTTTCTGGGTTGAACTTCCATTTTGAATTATATGCAACTTTCATTTTTATTTTTATTCAACTTCCATTTTTATTCAAGTTATTTTTCTATTTTACTTCCTTTTTTGTTTAATTTCCAAATAGATCGTTAAGGTATAGTGGTTTCCTGATTGAACTTCCATTTTTGATTTTCTGAAACTTCCTTTTTTATTTTTATTTAACTTCCTTTTTTATTCAAGTTTCTTTTCTACTCAACTTCCTTTTTTGTTTAATTTCCACATAGATCGTTAAGGTATAGTGGTTTCTGGATTGAACTTCAATTTTTAATTTTATGCAACTTTCATTTTTTATTTTTATTCAAATTATTTTTCTATTTTACTTCATTTTTTGTTTAATTTCCTAATAGATCATTAAGTTATAGTGGTTTCTTGAATGGACTTCCATTTTTAATTTTCTGCAACTTCCATTTTTATTTTTGTTCAACCTCCTTTTTTATTCAAGTTCTTTTCTATTCAACTTCCTTTTTTATTTAATTTCCAAATAGGTCGTTAAGGTATAGTGGTTTCTGGATTGAACTTCCATTTCCAATTTTATGCAATTTTCATTTTTATTTTTATTCAACTTCAATTTTTAATGAAGTTACTTTTCTATTGAACTTCTTTTTTTATTTAATTTCCAAATTGATCGTTAAGGTATAGTGGGTTCTTGAATGAACTTCCATTTTTAATTTTCTGCAACTTCCATTTTTATTTTTCTTGAACTTCCTTTTTTATTCAAGTTTCTTTTCTATTCAACTTCCTTTTTTATTTAATTTCCAAATAGATCGTTAAGGTATTGTGGTTTCTGGATTGAACTTCCGTTTCCAATTTTATGCAACTTTCATTTTTATTTTTATTCAACTTCTATTTTTATTGAAGTTACTTTTATATTTAACTTCCTTTTTTATTTAATTTCCAAATAGATCGTAAAGGTATAGCGGTTTCTTAAATGAACTTCCATTTTTAATTTTTTGTAAATTCCATTTTTATTTTTATTTAACTTCCATTTTTTAACAAGTGCCTTTTCTACTCGATTTTCTTTTTTATTTAATTTCCAAATAGATCGTTAACGTATAGTGGTTTCTTGAATGAACATCCATTTTAAATTTTCTACAACTACCATTTTTATTTTTATTTAACTTCCATTTTAATTCAAGTGTCTTTTCTACTTAACTTCCTTTTTTATTTAATTTCCAAAAAGATCGTTAAAGTATAGTGGTTTCTTGAATGAACTTCCATTTATAATTTTTTGCGACTTTCATTTTAATTTTTATTCAACTTCCATTTTTATTCAATTTGCTATTCTATTCAACTTTCTTTTTTATTGAATTTCCAAATAGATCGTTAAGGTATAGTGGTTTCTTGAAAGAACTTCCATGTAATGCCCTCAAAATAATAACATTAAACCCATCAAATAAGACATTCATTTACATATGAAATAACCACATTCTTCTATTCATCAGAGTTTGATTACAAAAGTATTACATGTTAACAAGAAAAGCAAAACGCCCTACGGGCTTACAGCTTTCCAAGTTAACACTTGGTTACAACAAAAGAGTGCTAACTCATTTACACATTAAGCCCTTGGCTTGAATTTACATGTAATACATCAAAAATAAAACGACAAAAGTATGTCCGCCTCTAGCCTCCCAAGCTATGTCCTTGGAGGTGGCATGCTACCTGTACCTGAAAATGATATTCCCATATAGGGTGAGCCACAGCCCAGTAGAAATACACTAAACCAACCATGAATAATGACTAAAAGATTAGCAATTGATAGATGGCCAACACTGATACATTCACATAAATAACATATTTATGTCATACGACTTATGAGTCCAAGTTACTTTTCATTTTCCCTTTATCAACAGATAAACATGTTAGCACTATCCATGTTCTCAACAGATATGTATAAAAACAATATCCACATTCACAGATAAGCATATAAGCTATATCCACATTCTCAACAGATATGTATAACAACAATATCCACATTCACAGATAAGCATATAAGCTATATCCACACTTCACAAAGATAAGCATATGAGCTCTATCTTCACTTCTCTAGACAAGCATATGAGCTGTGTCTACGGAGTTCATCCCCTTTCTTCTCCCAACACTATCCGATTTAGAGGTACATCCCCCATCTTCCCCTAAACCGCGGAGTACATCCCCCATCTCCTCCTCTACACATAACGTATACAAACACATTGGTTCTATATACAATCACTCAATACATATGGTTAATGTATTCTATCAATCGTCAAATTCCATGACACATTCCATTGATTAGTTTTTGTTTGCCTAATCATCATGCATTGTCTACAACAATCACGACTATCCTCCACCGATAGTCCAAAGCAGTTATTTCTAAACAGAAAATAAATGCGCAATGGATATTCAATCAACATTTCATTGCCTCATTTCTCACAATTAATTATCCCAATTAATCAAACAATGTAATTAGGTCTTTATCCATAATTAACATTTCAACCCTTAAGTCCCATTTTCACCAATGATTCAACATTTATTTCATTTCTCTATGCCAAACATGTATCTAGGTTTATTATGAATAAAACCCCAACTTTTGTAAAATAACACAAAAGCCCCAAACATCTACCAAATTACCAAACCAACCCGAACATCTCAAAATACTAAAATTTAAAGACAAAATCCATAGAGAGGAGTAGGATATCCCTACCTCGAAGTTTGAGCCAAAAAGGAGATGAAGACTCGAAGATCAACGTGCTCCAAATCCAAACTTTTTCAGATTAAATCAAAGCTCTCAACGCCCTCTATCTTTTTAACAAAGGCTCAAGGCTAGATTCACACTCTAGGGAGATCAAATCTTAGAGAGAGTGTAAGTTTAGAGAGAGAGAGTCTCGGATCTAGGGTTTGAAAGAAAAAGAAAGTGAAAAACTGATGTTCAGAAACGCTACTGTCCGTTGATATAAAACACGCTCGCTCGAGCGAAGACTTTGTCGCTCGAGCGACCAGACGCAGAAAACTCTCGCTCGAGCCAAGAAGTTCTCGCTCGAGCTGAAAACTCAGAAGTGCGCTCGAGCGAAAGAATGCTCGCTCGAGCCAACAACTCAAACCCTCAGGTCTGCAACCAGAAGCACGCTCGAGCGACAGACCTCTCGCTCGAGCGAAGAACAAACCAGACCGCTCGAGCGAAGAAAGCTCGCTCGAGCCAAGAAATGCAACTCTCAGGTCCAGAACCAGACGCAATCACTCGCTCGAGCGAAGCCACTTTGGATCGACCCACCAGACACAAACCCAACTCCCGCTCGAGCGACCAACTCCTCGCTCGAGCGAAGATCCAAAAATCTGGGCAGCAGCACTAGGCTCCCAAACACAACTAACCTGTAACAAACCTGCCCAACACATCCTATAACTCAAATACGAAGTAAAAAGGATGCAAACAAGATAATAAACAGCTACCAACATCCACGGACACATGTCCGGATCACTGTACAACAAGGGTAAACCCGGGATCGCTATATTCCATTTTTGATTTTTTGCAACTTCCATTTTTATTTTTATTCGACTTGCATTTTTATTCAAGTTATTTTTCTATTCAACTTCCTTTTTTATTTAATATCCAAATAGATGGTTAAGGTATAGTGGTTTCTTGAATGCACTTCCAATTTTAATTTCTGCCACTTCCATTTTTATTTTTATTCAACTTCTTTTTTTATTCAAGTTTATTTTATATTCAACTTTGTTTTTTATTTAATTTCCAAATAGATCGTTAAGTTATAGTGGTTTCTGGAATGAACTTCCATTTTTAGTTTCATGCAACTTTCATTTTTATTTTTCTTCAACTTCTAATTTTATTCAAGTTTCATTTCTATTCAGCTTCCTTTTTTATTTAATTTCCAAATAGATTGTTAAGGTATAGTGGTTTCTGGATTGAACTTCCATTTCCAATTTTATGCAACTTTCATTTTTATTTTTATTCAACTTCTATTTTTATTGAAGTTACTTTTCTATTCGACTTCCTTTTTTATTTAATTTCCAAATAGATCGTTAAGGTATAGTGGTTTCTTGAATGAACATCCATTTTTAATTTTCTGCAACTACCATTTTTATTTTTATTTAACTTCCATTTTAATTCAAGTGTCTTTTCTACTCAACTACCTTTTTTATTTAATTTCCAAATAGATCGTTAAGGTATAGTGGTTTCTTGAATGAACTTCCATTTTTAATTTTTTGCAACTTCCATTTTTATTTTTATTCGACTTGCATTTTTATTCAAGTTATTTTTCTATTCAACTTCCTTTTTTATTTAATATCCAAATAGATGGTTAAGGCATAGTGGTTTCTTGAATGAACCTCCAATTTTAATTTTCTGCAACTTCCATCTTTATTTTTATTCAACTTCTTTTTTTATTCAAGTTTCTTTTCTATTCAACTTCCTTTTTTATTTAATTTCCAAATAGATCGTTAAGGTATAGTGGTTTCTTGAAGGAACTTCCATTTTTAATTTTCTGCAACTTCCTTTTTTATTTTTGTTCAACTTCCTTTTTTATTCAAGTTCTTTTTCTATTCACCTTCCTTTTTTATTTAATTTCCAAATAGATCGTTAAGGTAAAATGGTTTCTGGATTGAAATTTCATTTTTAATTTTATGCAACTTTCATTTTTATTTTCATTCAACTTCCATTTTTATTCAATTTACTTTTCTATTAAACTTCCTTTTTTTTAGTTTCCAAATATATCATTAAGGTATAGTGGTTTCTTGAATGAACTTCCATTTTTAATTTTCTGTAACTTCCTTTTTTATTTTTATTCAACTTCCATTTTTATTCAAGTTATTTTTTTATTCAACTTCCTTTTTTATTTAATTTCCAAATAGATAGTTAAGGTATAGTGGTTTCTTGAATGAACTTCCATTTTTAATTTTTTGTAACATCCATTTTTATTTTTATTCGACTTGCATTTTTATTCAAGTTATTTTTCTATTCAACTTCCTTTTTTATTTGATATCCAAACAGATGGTTAAGGTATAGTGGTTTCTTGAATGAACCTCCAATTTTAATTTTCTACAACTTCCATTTTTATTTTTATTCAACTTCTTTTTTTATTCAAGTTTCTTTTCTATTCAACTTCCGTTTTTATTTAATTTCCAAATAGGTCGTTAAGGTATAGTGGTTTCTTGAATGAACTTCCATTTTTAATTTTCTGCAACTTCCATTTTTATTTTTGTTCAACATCCTTTTTTATTCAAGTTTCTTTTCTATTCAACTTTCTTTTTTATTTAATTTCCAAATAGATCGTTAAGGTATAGTGGTTTCGGGATTGAACTTCGATTTCCAATTTTAAACAACTCTCATTTTTACTTTTACTCAACTTATATTTTTATTGACGTTACTTTTCTATTCAACTTCCTTTTTT
Source organism: Camellia sinensis (assembly GCF_055761805.1). NCBI lineage: Eukaryota > Viridiplantae > Streptophyta > Magnoliopsida > Ericales > Theaceae > Camellia > Camellia sinensis. The sequence continues at coordinate 4,664,765 of NC_138962.1, read as the reverse complement.
ATTTAATTTCCGAATAGATCGTTAAGGTATAGTGGTTTCTTGAATGAACATCCACTTTTTATTTTCGGCAACTTCCATTTTAATTTCTATTCAACTTGCTTTTTTATTTAATTTTCAAATAGATCGTTAAGTTAAATGGTTTCGGGATTGAACTTCCATTTTCATTCAATTCACTTTTCTATTAAACTTTCTTTTTTATTTAAATTCAAAATAGATCGTTAAGGTATAGTGGTTTCTTCAATGAACTTCCATTTTTAATTTTCTGCAACTTTCATTTTTATTTTTATTCGACTTCTATTTTTATTGAAGTTACTTTTCTATTCAACTTCCTTTTTATTTAATTTCCAAATAGATCGTTAAGATATAGTGGTTTCCTGATTGAACTTCCATTTTTAATTTTCTGAAAATTCCTTTTTTATTTTTATTTAACTTCCTTTTTTATTCAAGTTTCTTTTCTACTCAACTTCCTTTTTTGTTTAATTTCCAAATAGATCGTTAAGGTATAGTGGTTTCTGGATTGAACTTCCATTTTTAATTTTATGCAACTTTCATTTTTATTTTTATTCAACTTCCATTTTTATTCAAGTTATTTTTCTATTTTACTTCCTTTTTTGTTTAATTTCCAAATAGATCGTTAAGGTATAGTGGTTTCTTGAATGAACTTCCATTTTTAATTTTAAGCAACTTTCATTTTGGTTTTTATTCAACTTCTATTTCAATTGAAGTTGCTTTTCTATTCAGCTTCCTTTTTTATTTAATTTCCAAATAGATTGGTAAGGTATAGTGTTTTCCGGAATGAACTTCCATTTTTAATTTCATGCAAGTTTCATTTTTATTTTTCTTCAACTTCCATTTTTTATTTAATTTACTTTTCAATTCAACTTGCTTTTTTATTTAATTTCCAAATAGATCGTTAAGGTATAGTGGTTTCATGAATGAACTTCCATTTTTAATTTTCTGCAACTTCCATTTTTATTTTTGTTCAACTTCCTCTTTTATTCAAGTTTCTTTTCTATTCAACTTCCTTTTTTATTTAATTTCCAAATAGATCGTTAAGGTATAGTGGTTTATAGATTCAACTTCCATTTCCAATTTTATGGAACTTTCATTTTTATTTTTATTCAACTTCTATTTTTATGGAAGTTACTTTTCTATTCAACTTCCGTTTTTATTTAATTTCCAAATAGATCGTAAAGGTATAGTGGTTTCTTAAATGAACTTCCATTTTTAATTTTTTGCAGCTTCCATTTTTATTTTTATTTAACTTCCATTTTTTATCAAGTGCCTTTTCTACTCGATTTCCTTTTTTATTTAATTTCCAAATAGATCGTTAAGGTATAGTGGTTTCTTGAATGAACTTCCATTTTTAATTTTCTGCAACTTTCATTTTTAATTTTATTCAACTTCTATTTTTATTGAAATTACTTTTCTATTCAACTTCCTTTTTTATTTAATTTCCAAATACATCGTAAAGGTATAGCGGTTTCTTAAACGAACTTCCATTTTTAATTTTTTGCAACTTCCATTTTTATTTTTATTTAACTTCCATTTTTTATCAAGTGTCTTTCTACTCGATTTCCTTTTCTATTTAATTTCCAAATCGATTGCTAAGGTATAGTGGTTTCTTGAATGAACTTCCATTTTTAATTTTCTGCAACTTCCATTTTTATTTATATTCAACTTCCTTCTTTGTTTAATTTCCAAATAAATCGTTAAGGTATAGTGCTTTCTGGATTGAACTTCCATTTCCAATTTTATGCAACTTTCATTTTTATTTTTATTCAACTTTTATTTTTATTTAAGTTACTTTTTTATTCAACTTCCTTTTTTATTTAATTTCCAAATAGATCGTTAAGTTATAGTGGTTTCTTGAATGAACTTCCATTTTTAATTTTCTGCAACTTCCATTTTTGTTTTTATTTTTATTTAACTTCCATTTTTATTCAAGTGTCTTTTCTACTCAACTTCCTTTTTTATTTAATTCCAAATAGGTCGTTAAGGTATAGTTATTTCTTGAATGAACTTCCATTTTCAATTTTCTGCAACTTCCATTTTTATTTTTATTCAACTTCTTTTTTTATTCAAGTTATTTTTCGATCTTACTTCCTTTTTTGTTTAATTTCCAAATAGATCGTTAAGGTATAGTGGTTTCTGGAATGAACTTCCATTTTTAATTTTCTGCAATTTTCATTTTTATTTTTATTCAACTTCTATTTTTATTGAAGTTACTTTTCTATTCAACTTCCTTTTTTATTTAATTTCCAAATAGATGGTTAAGGTATAGTGGGTTCTTGAATGAACTTCCATTTTTAATTTTTTGCAACTTCCATTTTTATTTTGGTTCGACTTCCTCTTTTATTCAAGTTTCTTTTCTATTCAACTTCCTTTTTTATTTAATTTCCAAATAGATCGTTAAGGTATAGTGGTTTATAGATTGAACTTCCGTTTCCAATTTTATGGAACTTTCATTTTTATTTTTATTCAACTTCTATTTTTATGGAAGTTACATTTCTATTCAACTTCCGTTTTTATTTAATTTCCAAATAGATCGTAAAGGCATAGTGGTTTCTTAAATGAACTTCCATTTTTAATTTTTTGCAACTTCCATTTTTATTTTTATTTAACTTCCATTTTTTATCAAGTGTCTTTTCTACTCGATTTCCTTTTTTATTTAATTTCCAAATCGATCGCTAAGGTATAGTGGTTTCTTGAATGAACTTGCATTTTTAATTTTCTGCAACTTCCATTTTTATTTATATTCAACTTCTATTTTTATTGAAATTACTTTTCTATTCAACTTCCTTTTTTATTTAATTTGCAAATAGATCGTTAAGGTACAGTGGTTTCTGGAATGAACATCCACTTTTAATTTCATGCAACTTTCTTTTTCTTTTTCTTCAACTTCCATTTTTATTCAATTTACTTTTCTATTCAACTTGCTTTTTTATTTAATTTCCAAATAAATGGTTAAGGTATAGTGGTTTCTTGAATGGACTTCCATTTTTAATTTTCTGCAACTTCCATTTTTATTTTTGTTCAACTTCCTTTTTTATTCAAGTTTCTTTTCTATTCAACTTCCTTCTTTGTTTAATTTCCAAATAAATCGTTAAGGTATAGTGGTTTCTGGATTCAACTTCCATTTCCAATTTTATGCAACTTTCATTTTTATTTTTATTTAACTTCCTTTTTTATTTAATTTCCAAATAGATCGTTAAGTTATAGTGGTTTTTTCTTGAATGAACATCCATTTTTAATTTTCTGCAACTTCCATTTTTATTTTTATTTTTATTTAACTTCCATTTTTATTCAAGTGTCTTTTCTACTCAACTTCCTTTTTTATTTAATTTCCAAATAGATCATTAAGGTATAGTTATTTCCTGAATGAACTTCCATTTTCAATTTTCTACAACTTCCATTTTTATTTTTATTCAACTTCTTTTTTTATTCAAGTTTCATTTCTATTCAACTTCTTTTTTTATTTAATTTCCAAATAGATCGTTAAGGTATAGTGGTTTATGGATTGAACTTCGATTTTTAATTTTCTGCAACTTCCATTTTTATTTTTGTTCAACTTCCTTTTTTATTCAAGTTTCTTTTCTATTCAACTTCCTTTTTTATTTAATTTCCAAATAAATCGTTAAGGTATAGTGGTTTCTTGATTGAACTTCCATTTCCAATTTTATGCAACTTTCATTTTTATTTTTATTCACCTTATATTTTTATTGAAGTTACTTTTTTATTCAACTTCCTTTTTTATTTAATTTCCAAATAGATCGTTAAGTTATAATGGTTTCTTGAATGAACATCCTTTTTTAATTTTCTGCAACTCCCATTTTTATTTTTATTTAACTTCCATTTTTATTCAAGTGTCTTTTCTACTCAACTTCCTTTTTTCTTTACTTTCCAAATAGATCGTTAAGGTATAGTGGTTTCTTGAATGAACTTCCATTTTCAATTTTCTGCAACTTCCATTTTTATTATTATTCAACTTCTTTTTTTATTCAAGTTATTTTTCGATTTTACTTCCTTTTTTGTTTAATTTCCAAATAGATCGTTAAGGTATAGTGGTTTTGTTGATTGAACTTCCATTTTTAATTTTCTGCAACTTTCATTTTTATTTTTATTCAACTTCTACTTTTATTCAAGTTACTTTTCCATTCCACTTCCTTTTTTATTTAATTTCCAAATAGATCGTTAAGGTATAGTGGTTTCTGGATTGAACTTCCATTTTTAATTTTATGCAACTTTCATTTTTATTTTTGTTCAACTTTCAATTTTATTCAATTTACTTTCTACTAAACTTCCTTTTTTATTTAATTTCCAAATAGATCATTTTTTATTTTCGGCAACTTCCATTTTAATTTTTATTCAACTTCCATTTTTATTCAATTTATTTTTCTGTTCAACTTCCTTTTTTTTTTTAATTTTCAAATAGATCGTTAAGGTAAAATGGTTTCTAGATTGAACTTCCATTTTTAATTTTATGTAACATTCCTTTTTATTTTTATTTAACTTCCATTTTTTATCAAGTGTCTTTTCTTCTCGATTTCCTTTTTTATTTAACTTCCAAATAGATCGTTAAGGTATAGTGGTTTCTTGAATGAACTTCCATTTTTTATTTTCGGCAACTTCCATTTTCATTTTTATTCAACTTCCATTTTTATTCAAGTTATTTTGAATTCAACTTCCTTTTTTATTTAATTTCCAAATAGATCGTTAACGTAAAATGATTTCTGGATTGAACTTCCATTTTCATTCAATTCACTTTTCTATTAAACTTCCTTTTTCATTTAATTTCCAAATAGATATAGTGGTTTCTTGAATGAACTTCCATTTTTAATTTACTTCAACTTCCATTTTTATTTTTATTCGACTTCTATTTTTATTGAAGTTACTTTTCTATTCAACTGCCTTTTTATTTAATTTCCAAATAGATCGTTAAGGTATAGTGGTTTCCTGATGGAACTTCCATTTTTAATTTTCTGAAACTTCCTTTTTTATTTTTATCTAACTTCATTTTTTATTCAAGTTTCTTTTCTACGCAACTTCCTTTTATGTTTAATTTCCAAATAGATCGTTAAGGTATAGTGGTTTCTAGATTGAACTTCCATTTTTAATTTTATGCAACTTTCATTTTTATTTTTATTCAACTTCTACTTTTATTCAAGTTACTTTTCCATTCCACTTCCTTTTTATTTAATTTCCAGTTTTAGATCTGTTATTCCAAACAGATCTAAAACTGTTTTTCCCTGATACTGAGGGGGTGACTGTTGGGTGGTGAGATAACGGCGTTTAATCTCCCACGGATCTGTCATCCAATGTTCATCTGATGGTTCAATCCAGAGGACCGTTTCATCAGAAAGACTGTTAGGAGTGTACGGGTCTTCCGGCCTTAGGAGAACATCCCTTGCCGTTGGATTACTGGTTTGACCTCCTCGAGAGAGGGGTGGATATTCTGATGGATCATAGCGAGGGTTAGAACCCCGGCCACGACCTCGACCTCTTTGGCCTCTACTGGTCATTTGCTGATTTCTGCAAATATTCACGGGTCAAAAAGTCAGGCAAAGAATTAGTGTCTCCTTTGATATATTCAATATCAAAATCAAAATTGGATAAATAACCCTGCCAGCTTACGAATATCTGTTTAGAAACAAGATTTTTCACATCCTGTTTAAATATCTGTCTATGCTTTTTGGAATCGTAAAAAGTACATTGTTACATTGCCATATGAACCAGATTTTGATGAAAAATATATTCCAACTAGAGCTCGCCCTAGTCAAATGAAAAAGGAATATATGGAAATGTGTAAAACAGAAATTCAAGATCTTCTCATGAAGAAACTTATCCGTCCTAGTCACTCCCCGTGGAGTTGTACCGCTTTTTATGTGAATAAAAATGCAGAGTTAGAACGAGGTGTTCCCCGCCTTGTTATTAACTATAAACCGTTAAATGATAAATTAAAATGGATTCGATATCCTATTCCGAACAAAAAGGATCTTTTAGACCGTCTCCAGGATGCTATAATTTTTTCTAAATTTGATCTTAAATCAGGATATTGGCAAGTTGAAATTGCAGAACAGGATCGTTATAAGACAGCCTTTACAGTACCTTTTGGGCATTACGAGTGGAATGTTATGCCATTCGGTCTTAAAAATGCTCCTTCAGAATTCCAGCATATCATGAATGATATTTTTAATCCATTTACAGAATTTACTCTCTCCTATATTGATGATGTTTTAATTTTTTCCTCATCAATTGACCAGCATGTCAAACATCTTAATATTTTTAAGTATGTTATTATCAGAAATGGTTTGGTTTTATCTGCCCCAAAGATGCAATTATTTCAGACCACTGTCAGATATTTAGGACATAATATTTCTAATGGTAGTATTATTCCTATTAACCGAAGTATGGAGTTTGCCTCTAAATTTCCAGATGAAATTAAAGACAAAACTCAATTACAGAGATTTTTAGGCAGTCTCAATTATATTCGTGACTATTATCAGAATTTATCTGCAGATGCTAACATCTTGTATACGAGGTTAAAAAAGAATCCACCTCCATGGTCTCCAGAACATACTTTAGCCGTTCAGAAAATTAAAGCTAAAGTTCAACAGTTACCTTGTTTAAATTTACCCAATCCTGAATGGAAGAAAATTGTTGAAACAGATGCCTTCAACTTCCATTTTTATTTTTATTCGACTTCTATTTTTATTGAAGTTACTTTTCTATTCAACTGCCTTTTTATTTAATTTCCAAATAGATCGTTAAGGTATAGTGGTTTCCTGATGGAACTTCCATTTTTAATTTTCTGAAACTTCCTTTTTTATTTTTATCTAACTTCATTTTTTATTCAAGTTTCTTTTCTACGCAACTTCCTTTTATGTTTAATTTCCAAATAGATCGTTAAGGTATAGTGGTTTCTAGATTGAACTTCCATTTTTAATTTTATGCAACTTTCATTTTTATTTTTATTCAACTTCTATTTTTATTCAAGTTACTTTTCTATTCCACTTCCTTTTTTTATTTAATTTCCAAATAAATCGTTAAGGTACAGTGGTTTCTTGCTGAATTTCCATTTTTAATTTTCGGCAACTTCCGTTTTTATTTTTAAGCAACTTCCATTTTTATTCAACTTACTTTTCTATTCAACTTCCTTTTTTATTTAATTTCCAAATAGATCGTTAACGTAAAGTGGTTTCTGTATTTAACTTCTATTTTTAATTTTATGCAACTTTCATTATTATTTTTATTCAACTTCCATTTTTATTCATTTTACTTTTTTATTAAATTTCTTTTTTTATTTAATTTCCGAATAGATCGTTAAGGTATAGTGGTTTTTTGAATGAACTTCCATTTTTAATTTTCTGCAACTTCCATTTTTATTTTTATTCGACTTCTATTTTTATTCAAGTCATTTTTCTATTCAACTTCTCTTTTTATTTAATTTCCAAATAGATCGTTAAGGTATAGTGGTTTCTTGAATGAACTTTCATTTTTATTTTTATTCGACTTCCATTCTTATTCAAGTTACTTTTCCGTTCAACTTCCATTTTTATTTAATTTCCAAATAGATCGTTAACGTATAGTGGTTTCTGGATTGAACTTCTATTTTTAATTTTATGCAACTTTCATTTTTATTTTTATTCAACTTCCATTTTTATTCATTTTACTTTTTTATTAAACTTCCATTTTTATTTAATTTCCGAATAGATCGTTAAGGTATAGTGGTTTCTTTAATGAACTTCCATTTTTAATCTTCTGCAATTTCCAATTTTATTTTTATTCGACTTCCATTTTTATTCAAGTCATTTTTCTATTAAACTTCTCTTTTTATTTAATTTCCAAATAGATCGTTAAGGTATAGTGGTTTCTTTAATGAATTTTCATTTTTAATTTTCGGTAACTTCTATTTTTATTTTTAAGCAACTTCCGTTTTTATTCAAGTTACTTTTCTATTCAACTTCCTTTTTTATTTAATTTCCAAATAGATCGTTAACGTATAGTGGTTTCTGGATTGAACTTCTATTTTTAATTTTATGCAACTTTCATTTTTATTTTTATTCAACTTCCATTTTTATTCCTTTTACTTTTTTGTTAAACTTCCTTTTTTATTTAATTTCCGAATAGACCGTTAAGGTATTGTGGTTTTTTGAATGAACTTCCATTTTTAATTTTCTGCAACTTCCATTTTTATTTTTATTTAACTTCCTTTTTCAATCAAGTTTCTTTCCTATTCAACTTCCTTTTTTATTTAATTTCCAAATAGATCGTTAAGGCATAGTGGTTTCTAGATTGAACATCCAATTTTTATTTTATGCAACTTTTATTTTTAATTTTATTCAACTTTCATTTTTATTCAATTTAAATTTGTATTAAACTTTCTTTTTTATTTAATTCCAAATACATCGTTAAGGTATAGTGGTTTCTTGAATAAATTTCCATTTTTAATTTTCTGGAACATCCATTTTTATTTTTAAGTAACTTCCATTTTTATTCAAGTTACTTTTCTATTCAACTTCCTTTTTTATTTAATTTCCAAATACATCGTTAATGTATAGTGGTTTCTGGATTTAACTTCTATTTTTAATTTTATGCAACTTTCATTTTTATTTTTATTCAAATACCATTTTTATTCATTTTACTTTTTTATTAAACTTCCTTTTTTATTTAATTTCCGAATAGATCGTTAAGGTATTGTGGTTTCTTGAATGAACTTCCATTTTTAATTTTCTGCAACTTCCATTTTTATTTTTATTTGACTTCCATTTTTATTCAATTTACTTTTCTATTCAACTTCCTTTTTTATTTAATTTTCAAATGGATCGTTAACGCATTGTGGTTTTTGGAATGAATTTCCATTTTTAATTTTCTGCAACTTCAAATTTTATTTTTAAGTAACTTCCATTTTTATTCAAGTTACTTTTCTATTCAACTTCCTTTTTTAGTTAATTTCCAAATAGATCGTTAACGTATAGTGGTTTCTGGATTGAACTTCTTATTTTAATTTTATGCAACTTTCATTTTTATTTTTATTCAACTTCCATTTTTATTCAATTTAGTTTTCTATTAAACTTCCTTTTTTATTTAGTTTCCAAATAAATCGTTAAGGTATAGTGGTTTCTTGAATGAACTTCCATTTTTAATTTTATGCAACTTCCATTTTTATTTTTATTCGACTTCCATTTTTATTCAAGTCATTTTTCTAGTCAACTTCATTTTCTATTTAATTTCCAAATAGATCGTTAAGGTATAGTGGTTTCTTCTATGCACTTCCATTTTTAATTTTCTGCAACTTCCATTTTTATTTTTATTTAACTTCCTTTTTCATTCAAGTTTCTTTTCTACTCAACTTCCTTTTTTATTTAATTTCCAAATACATCGTTAAGGTATAGGGGTTTCTGGATTGAACATCCGTTTTTAATTTTATGCAACTTTCATTTTTAATATTATTCAACTTCCATTTTTATTCAATTTACTTTTCCATTAAAGTTTCTTTTTCATTTAATTTCCAAATAGATCGTTATGGTATAGTGGTTTCTTTAATGAACTTTCATTTTTAATTTTCTGCAACTTCCATTTTTATTTTTATTCGACTTCCATTTTTATTCAAGTTATTTTTCTATTCAACTTCCTTTTTTATTTAATTTCCAAATAGATCGTTAAGGTATAGTGGTTTCTTGAATGAACTTCCAATATTAATTTTCGGCAACTTCCATTTTTATTTCTATTCAACTTCTTTTTTTATTCAAGTTTCTTTTCTAGTCAACTTCCTTTTTTATTTAATTTCCAGATAGATCGTTAAGGTATACTGATTTCTGGATTGAACTTTCATTTTTAATTTTATGCAAGTTTCGCTTTTATTTTTATTCAACTTCCCTTTTTATTCAATTTACTTTTCTATTAAACTTCCTTTTTTATTTAATTTCCAAATAGATCGTTAAGGTATAGTGGTTTCTTTAATGAACTTTCATTTTCAATTTTATGGAACTTGCATTTTTATTTTTATTCAGCTTCCATTTTTATTGAAGTTATTTTTCTCTTCTACTTCCTTTTTTATTTAATTTCCAAATAGGTCGTTAAGGTATAGTGGTTTCTTTAATGAACTTCCATTTTAATTTTCTGCAGCTTCCATTTTTATTTTTATTTAACTTCCTTTTTTATGTAATTTCCAAATAGATCGTTAAGGTATAGTGGTTTCTGGATTGAACTTCCATTTTTAATTTTCTGCAACTTCCATTTTTATTTTTATTCAATTTCCATATTTATTTTTATGTAACTTCCATTTTTATTCAAGTTACTTTCTGTTCAACTTTTTTTTTATTTCATTTTCAAATAGATCGTTAAGGTATACTGATTTTTGGATTGAACCTCCATTTTTAATTTTATGCAACTTTCACTTTTCTTTTTATTCAACTTCCAGTTTTATTCAATTTACTTTTCTAATAAACTTCATTTTTTTTTTAATTTCCAAATAGATCGTTAAGGTATAGTGGTTTCTTTAATGAACTTCCATTTTTAATTTTGTGGAACTTCCATTTCTATTTTTATTCAGCTTCCATTTTTATTCAAGTTATTTTTCTATTCAGCTTCCTTTTTTATTTAATTTCCAAATAGATCGTTGACGTATAGTGGTTTCTTCAATTAACTTCTATAGCGATCCCGGGTTTACCCTTGTTGGACAGTGATCTGGACATGTGTCCGTGGATGTTGGTAGTTGTTTATTATTTTGTTTACATCCTTTTTACTTCGTAATTGAGTTATAGGATGTGTTGGGCTGGTTTGTTACAGGTTGGTTGAGTTTAGAAACCAAAACTAGTTGCCCAGGTTTTGGCCTGTACGCTCGAGCGGGGGTTTTGGCGCTCGAGCGGAGATTACACCCATTCAGTATTTTCCTGTGCAGCGTTGTACGCTCGAGCGTGGTATTGGAAGCTCGAGCGGAGGCCTGGTTCTGTATAGATGCTGGGAGAGTGCATCCGGCGCTCGAGCGGAAGTTTGGACGCTCGAGCGGGAGTCTGTGAGTGACGCTCGAGCGGGGTGTTTTACGCTCGAGCGGGAGACTGGGTTTAAGTCCCGAATTTGTGACTTTTCAAATCACTTTTTACTTTCTCTTCTCTCTCTTACTTTTCCAAAATCACCATTGTTGAGCCTCTCACTCTAGAACTCTACCTTCTCTCTAGGTTTTGATCTAGTAGGAGTGATTTGTTCACCTTTGGCCTTTACAAAAAAGTTGTTGATCGTCGAGGGCTACATTTTAATCTGAAAATCTCGGGTTTTGGAGCACGTTGGGTTTTGTCGTCTTCTCCTTTGGGACTCCGAATTTGAGGTAGGGATATCCTACTCCTCTCTATGGATTTTGTCTTTAAATTTTGGTATTTTGAGATGTTGGGCTTGGTTTGGTAATTTTGTGAAAGTTTGGGGCTTTTGTGTAATTTTACAAAAGTTGGGGTTTTATTTATAATAAACCTAGATGCATGTTTGGCATAGAGAAATGGAATAAATGTTGAATCATTGATGAAAAAGGGACCTTAAGGGTTGTAATGTTAATTATGGAAAATGACCTAATTACATTGTTTGATGTATTACATGTAACTTCAAGCCTAGGGCTTAATGTGTAAACGAGTTAGTACTCTTTTGTTGTAACCAAGTGTTAACTTGGAAAGCTGTAAGCCTGTAAGGCATTTTGTTTTGATGTTAACATGTAATACTTATGTAATGGAACTCTAATGAATAAAAGAATGTGGTTAGTTTATATGTAAATGCATGTCTTATCTGACGGGTTTATTGTTATTATTTTGAGGGCGTTACAACTTCCATTTTTAATTTTTTGCAACTTCCAATTTTATTTTTATTTAACTTCCTTTTTTATTCAAGTTTCTTTTCTACTCAACTTCCTTTTTTATTTAATTTCCAAATAGATCGTCAAGGTATAGTGGTTTCTGGATTGAACTTCCATTTTTATTTTTATTCAACTTCCATTTTTATTTTTACTTGACTTCCATTTTTATTCAAGTCATTTTTCTATTCAACTTCAATTTTTAATTTTAGGCAACTTTCGTTTTTATTTTTATTCGACTTCCATTTTTATTCAATTTACTTTTCTATTAAACTTCTTTTTTTATTTAATTTCCAAATTGATCGTTGAGGTATAGTGGTTTTTTGAATTAACTTCCATTTTTAATTTTCAGCAACTTCCAATTTTTTTTTTATTCGACTACCATTTTTATTCAAGTCATTTTTCTATTCAACTTCTCTTTTTATTTAATTTCCAAATAGATTGTTAAGGTATAGTGGTTTCTTGAATTAACTTTTTCTTTTTCATCAACTTCCATTTTTATTCAATTTACTTTTCTATTCAACTTGCTTTTTTATTTAATTTCCAAATAGATCGTTAAGGTATAGTGGTTTCTTGAATGAACTTCCATTTTTAATTTTCTACAACTTCTATTTTTATTTTTATTCAACTTCTATTTTTATTTAGGTTATTTTTCTATTCAACTTCCTTTTTTATTTAAGTTCCAAATAGATCGTTAAGGTATAGTGGTTTCGGGAATGAACTTCCAATTTTAATTTCATGCAACTTTCATTTTTCTTTTTCTTCAACTTCCATTGTTATTCAATTTACTTTTCTATTCAACTTGCTTTTTTGTTTAATTTCCAAATAGATCGTTAAGGTATAGTGGTTTCTTGAATGAACTTTCATTTTTAATTTTCTGCAACTTCCATTTTTATTTTTATTCAACTTCTATTTTTCTTGAAGTTACTTTTCTATTCAACTTCCTTTTTTCTTTAATTTCCAAATAGATCGTTATGGTATAGTGGTTTCTGGAATGAACTTCTATTTTTAATTTTCTGCAACTTCCGTTTTTATTTTTTTTCAACTTCTATTTTAGTTTAAGTTACTTTTCTATTCAACTTCCTTTTTTATTTAATTTCCAAATAGATGGTTAAGATGTAGTGGTTTCTGGAATGAACTTCCATTTTTAATTTTAAGCAACTTTCATTTTTTTTTTCTTCAACTTCCATTTTTATTCAATTTACTTTTCTATTCAGCTTGCTTTTTTATTTAATTTCCAAACAGATCGTTAAGGTATAGTGGTTTCTTGAATGAACTTCCATTTTTAATTTCATGTAACTTTCATTTTTCTTTTTTTCAACTTCTATTTTTATTCAATTTACTTTTCTATTCAACTTGCTTTTTTATTTAATTTCCAAATAGATCGTTAAGGTATAGTGGTTTTTTGAATGAACTTCCATTTTTAATTTTCTGCAACTTCCACTTTTATTTTTTTTCTACTTGCTTTTTTATTCAAGTTTCTTTTCTAATCACATTCCTTTTTTATTTAATTTCCAAATAGATCGTTAAGGTATAGTGGTTTCTGGAATGAACATCCATTTTTAATTTCATGGAACTTTCATTTTTCTTTTTCTTCAACTTCGATTTTTATTCAATTTACTTTTCTATTTAGCATGCTTTTTTTTAATTTCCAAATAGATCGTCACGGTATAGTGGTTTCTGGATTGAACTTTCATTTTTAATTTTATGCAACTTTCATTTTTATTTTCATTCAACTTCCATTTTTATTCAAGTTATTTTTCTGTTTTACTTCCTTTTTTATTTAATTTCCAAATAGATCGTTAAGTTATAGTGGTTTCTTGAATGAACTTCCATTTTTAATTTTCTGCAACTTCCATTTTTTTTTTCAACCTCCTTTTTTATTCATGTTTCTTTTCTATTCAACTCCTTTTTTTATTTAACTTCCAAATAGATCGTTAAGTTATAGTGGTTTCTGGATTGAACTTCCATTTTTAATTTTATGCAACTTTCATTTTTATTTTTATTCAACTTCCATTTTTTTTCAAATTTTTTTTTCTATTTTACTTGATTTTTTATTTAATTTCCAAATAGATCGTTAATGTATAGTGGTTTCTTGAATGAACTTCCATTTTTAATTTTCTGCAACTTCCATTTTTATTTTTATTCAACTTCTATTTTTATTCAAGTTACTTTTCTATTCAACTTCCTTTTTTTGTATAATTACCAAATAGATTGTTAAGGTATTGTGGCTTCTGGAATGAACTTCCATTTTGAATTTCATGCAACTTTCCTTTTTCTTTTTCTTCAAATTTCATTTTTGTTCAATTTACTTTTCTATTCAGCATGCTTTTTTATTTAGTTTCCAAATACATCGTTACGATATTGTGGTTTCTTGAATGAACTTCCATTTTTAATTTCATGCAACTTTCATTTTTCTTTTTCTTCAACTTCCATTTTTATTCAATTTACTTTTCTATTCAACATGCTTTTTTATTTAATTTCCAAATAGATCGTCAAGGTATAGTGGTCTGTAGATTGAACTTCCATTTTTAATTTTATGCAACTTTCATTTTTATTTTCATTCAACTTCCATTTTTATTCCAGTTATTTTTCTATTTTACTTCCTTTTTTATTTAATTTCCAAATAGATCGTTAAGGTATAGTGGTTTCTTAAATAAACTTCCATTTTTAATTTTCTGCAACTTCCATTTTTTTTTTTGAACCTCCTTTTTTATTCATGTTTCTTTTCTATTCAGCTTGCTTTTTTGTTTAATTTCCAAGTAGATCGTTAAGGTATAGTGGTTTCTAGATTGAACTTCCATTTTTAATTTTATGCAACTTTCATTTTTATTATTATTCAACTTCCATTTTTATTCAAGTTATTTTTCTATTTTACATCCTTTTTTATTTAATTTCCAACTGGATCGTTAAGGTATAGTGGTTTTTGAATGAACTTCCATTTTTAATTTTCTGCAACTTCCATTTTTATTTTTATTCAACTTCTATTTTTATTGAAGTTACTATTCTATTCAACTTCCTTTTTTATTTAATTTCCAAATAGATCGTTAAGGTGTAGTGGTTTCTGGAATGAACTTCCATTTTTAATTTTATGCAACTTTCATTTTCCTTTTTCTTCAACATCCATTTTTATTTAATTTACTTTTCTATTCAGGTTGCTTTTTTATTTAATTTCCAAACAGATCGTTAAGGTATAGTGATTTCTTGAATGAACTTCCATTTTTAATCTCATGCAACTTTCTTTTTTTCTTTTTCTTCAACTTCCATTTTTATTCAATTTACTTTTCTATTCAACTTGCTTTTTTATTTAATTTCCAAATAGATCGTTAAGGTATAGTGGTTTCTTGAATGAACTTCCATTTTTAATTTTTTGCAACTTCTATTTTTATTTTTATTCAACATCTATTTTTATTCAAGTTATTTTTCTATTCAACTTCCTTTTTTATTTAATTTCCAAATAGATCGTTAAGGTATAACGGTTTCTTGAATGAACTTCCATTTTTAATTTTCTGCAACTTCTATTGTTATTTTTATTCGACTTCTATTTTTATTCACGTTATTTTTCTATTCAATTTCATTTTTTATTTATTTTTCAAATAGATCATTAAGGTATAGTGATTTCTTGAATGAGCTTCCATTTTTAATTTTCTACAACTTCCATTTTTATTTTTTATCGACTTCCTTTTTTTATTCAAGTTTCTTTTCTATTCAGCTTCTTTTTTATTTAATTTCCAAATAGATCGTTAAGGCCTAGTGGTTTCTTGAATGAACTTCCATTTTTAATTTTCTGCAACTTCTATTTTTATTTTTATTCAACTTCTATTTTTATTGAAGTTAATTTTCTATTCAACTTCCTTTTTTATTTAATTTCCAAATAGATCGTTAAGGTATAGTGGCTTCTGCAATGAACATCCATTTTTAATTTCGTGCAACTTTCATCTTTCTTTTTCTTCAAGTTTCATTTTTATTCAATTTACTTTTCTATTCAGCTTGCTTTTTTATTTAGTTTCCAAATAGATCGTTAAGGTATAGTGGTTTCTTGAATGAACTTCCATTTTCAATTTCATGGAACTTTCATTTTTCGTTTTCTTCAACTTCCATTTTTATTCAATTTACTTTTCTATTCAACTTGCTTTTTTATTTAATTTCCAAATAGGTCGTTAAGGTATAGTGGTTTGTTGAATGAACTTCCATTTTTAATTTTCTGCAACTTCCACTTTTATTTTTTTTCTACTTGCTTTTTTATTCAAGTTTCTTTTCTAATCAACTTCCTTTTTTTTTTTAATTTCCAAATAGATCGTTAAGGTATAGTGGTTTCTTGAATGAACTTCCATTTTTAATTTAATGCAACTTTCATTTTTCTCTTTCTTCAACTTCCATTTTTATTCAATTTACTTTTCTATTCAGCATGCTTTTTTATTTAATTTCCAAATAGATCGTTAAGGTATAGTGGTCTCTGGATTGAACTTCCATTTTTAATTTTATGCAACTTTCATTTTTATTTTCATTCAACTTCCATTTTTATTCAAGTTATTTTTCTATTTTACTTCCTTTTTTATTTAATTTCCAAATAGATCGTTAAGGTATAGTGGTTTCTTAAATAAACTTCCATTTTTAATTTTCTGCAACTTCCATTTTTTTTTTGAACCTCCTTTTTTATTCATGTTTCTTTTCTATTCAATTCCTTTTTTTTATTTAATTTCCAAATAGATCGTTAAGGTATAGTGGTTTCTGGAATGAACTTCCATTTTTAATTTTATGCAACTTTCACTTTTATTTTTATTCAACTTCCATTTTTATTCAAATTATTTTTCTATTTTACTGGCTTTTTTATTTAATTTCCTAATAGATCGTTAAGGTTTAGTGGCTTCTTGAATAAACTTCCATTTTTAATTTTCTGCAAGTTTCATTTTTGTTTTTATTCAACTTCTATTTTTATTGAAGTTACTTTTCTATTCAACTTCCTTTTTTTATTTAATTTCCATATATATCGTTAAGGTATAGTGGCTTCTGGAATGAACTTCCATTTTTAATTTCATGCTACTTTCATTTTTCTTTTTCTTCAACTTTCATTTTTATTCAATTTACTATTCTATTCAGCTTGCTTTTTTGTTTAGTTTCTAAACAGATCGTTAAGGTATTGTGGTTTCTTAAATGAACTTCCATTTTTAATTTCATGCAACTTTCATTTTCCTTTTTCTTCAACTTCCATTTTTATTCAATTTACTTTTCTATTCAGCTTGTTTTTTTATTTAATTTCCAAATAGATCTTTAAGGTATAGTGGTTTCTGGATTGAACTTCCATTTTTAATTTTATGCAACTTTCATTTTTCTTTTTCTTCAACTTCTATTTTTATTCAATTAACTTTTCTATTCAGCTCGCTTTTTTATTTAATTTCCAAATGGATCGTTAAGGTATAGTGGTTTCTGGAATGAACTTCTATTTTTAATTTTATGAAACTTTCATTTTTATTTTCATTCAACTTCCATTTTTATTCAAGGTATTTTTCTATTTTATTTCCTTTTTTATTTAATTTCCAAATAGATCATTAAGGTATAGTGGTTTCTTGAATGAACTTTCATTTTTAATTTTATGCAACTTCCATTTTTATTTTTTTTCAACTTCATTTTTTATTCCAGTTTCATTTCTATTCAACTTCCTTTTTTATTTAATTTCCAAATAGATCTTTAAGGTATAGCGGTTTCTGGAATGAACTTCCATTTTTAATTTCATGCAACTTTCATTTTTCTTTTTCTTCACCTTCCATTTTTATTCAATTTACTTTTCTATTCAGCTTGCTTTTTTATTTAATTTCCAAATAGATCGTTAAGGTATTGTGGTTTCTAGATTGAACTTCCACTTTTAATTTTATGCAACTTTCATTTTTATTTTTATTCAACTTCCATTTTTATTCAAGTTATTTTTCTATTTTACATCATTTTTTATTTAATTTCCAAATGGGTCGTTAAGGTATAGTGGTTTCTTGAATGAACTTCCATTTTTAATTTTCTGCAACTTCCATTTTTATTTTTATTGAACTTCTATTTTTATTGAAGTTACTTTTCTTTTCAACTTTCTTTTTTATTTAATTTGCAAATAGATCGTTAAGGTATAGTGGTTTCTGGATTGAACTTCCAATTTTAATTTCATGCAACTTTCATTTTTCTTTTTCTCCAACTTCCATTCTTATTCAATTTACTTTTCTATTCAACTTGTTTTTTTGTTTAATTTCCAAATAGATCGTTAAGGTATAGTGGTTTCTTGAATGAACTTCCATTTTTAATTTTCTGCAACTTCCATTTATCTTTTTATTCAACTTCTACTTTTATTGAAGTTACTTTTCTATTCAACTTCCTTTTTTATTTAATTTCCAAATAGATCGTTAAGGTATAGTCGTTTCTGGAATGAACTTCTATAATTATTTTCTGCAACTTCCATTTTTATTTTTTTTCAACCTCCTTTTTTATTCATGTTTCTTTTCTATTCAACTTCTTTTTTTATTTAATTTCCAAATAGATCGTTAATGTATACTGGTTTCTTGAATGGACTTCCATTTTTAATTTTCTGCAACTTCTATTTTTATTTTTATTCAACTTCTATTTTTATTCAAGTTATTTTTCTATTTCAACTTCCTGTTTTATTTAATTTCCAAATAGATCGTTAAGGTATAGTGGTTTCTTGAATGAACTTCCATTTTTAATTTTCTGCAACTTCCATTTTTATTTTTATTTAACTTTTACTTTTATTCAAGTTATCTTTCTAATCAACTTCCTTTTTTACTTATTTTTCAAATAGATCATTAAGGTATAGCGGTTTCTTGAATGAACTTCCATTTTTAATTTTCCGCAACTTCCATTTTTATTTTTTTTCAACTTCCTTTTTTATTCAAGTTTCTTTTCTATTCAACTTCCTTTTTTTATTTAATTTCCAAATAGATCGTTAAGATATAGTGGTTTCTTGAATGATCTTCTATTTTTAATTTTTTGCAACTTCTATTTTTATTTTTATTCAACTTCTATTTTTATTGAAGTTACTTTTCTTTTCAACGTACTTTTTTATTCATTTTCCAAATAGATCATTAAGGTATAGTGGTTTCTTGAATTAACTTCCATTTTTAATTTTCTGCAACTTCCATTTTTATTTTTTTTCAATTTCTTTTTACATTCAAGCTTCTTTTCTATTCAGCTTCCTTTTTTATTTAATTTCCAAATAGATCGTATAGGTATAGTGGTTTCTTGAATGAACTTCCATTTTCAATTTTCTGCAATTTCTATTTTCATTTTTATTCAACTTCTATTTTTATTCAAGTTATTTTTCTATTCAACTTCCTTTTTTATTTAAATTCCAAATAGATCGTTAAGGTATAGTGGTTTCTTGAATGAACTTCCATTTTTAATTTTCTGCAACTTCTATTTTTATTTTTATTCAACTTCTATTTTTATTCAGTTTAATTTTCTATTCAACTTCCTTTTTTATTCATTTTTCAAATAGATCATTAAGGTATAGTGGTTTCTTGAATGAACTTCCATTTTTAATTTTCTGCAACTTCCATTTTTAATTTTTTTCAGCTTCCTTTTTTATTCAAGTTTCTTTTCTATTCAGCTTCGCTTTTTTATTTAATTTCCAAATAGATCGTTAAGGTATAGTGGTTTTTTCAATGAACTTCCATTTTTAATTTTCTGCAACTTCTATTTTTTTTTTATTCAACTTCTATTTTTATTGAAGTTGCTTTTCTATTCAAGTTCATTTTTTATTTTATTTCCAAATAGATCGTTAAGGTATAGTGGCCTCGAGAATGAACTTTCATTTTTAATTTCGTGCAACTTTCATTTCTATTCAATTTTTTTTTCTCTTCAGCTTGCTTTTTTATTTTGTTTCCAAATAGATCGTTAAGGTATAGTGGTTTCTTGAATGAACTTCCATTCCTAATTTCATGGAACTTTCATTTTTCTTTTTCTTCAGCTTCCATTTTTATTCAATTTACTTTTCTATTCAACTTGCTTTTTTATTTAATTTGCAAATAGATCGGTAAGGTATAGTTTTTTCTTGAATGAACTTCCATTTTTAATTTCTTGTAACGTCCATTTTTATTTTTTTTCAACTTCCTTTTTTATTGAAGTTTCATTTCTATTCAACTTCCTTTTTTATTTAATTTCCAAATAGATCGTTAAGGTATAGCGGTTTCTGGAATGAACTTCCATTTTTAATTTCATGCAACTTTCATTTTTCTTTTTCTTCACCTTCCTTTTTTATTCAATTTACTTTTCTATTCAGCTTGCTTTTTTATTTAATTTCCAAACAGATCGTCAAGGTATAGTGGTTTCTAGATTGAACTTCCATTTTTAATTTTATGCAACTTTCATTTTTATTATTATTCAACTTCCATTTTTATTCAAGTTATTTTTCTATTTTACATCCTTTTTTATTTAATTTCCAAATGGATCGTTAAGGAATAGTGGTTTCTTGAATGAACTTCCATTTTTAATTTTCTGCAACTTCCGATTTTATTTTTATTCAACTTCTATTTTTATTGAAATTACTTTTCTATTCAACTTCCTTTTTTATTTAATTTCCAAATAGATCGTTAAGATATAGTGTTTTCTGGAATGAACTTCCAATTTCAATTTCATGCAACTTTCATTTTTCTTTTTCTTCAACTTCCATTGTTATTCAATTTACTTTTCTATTCGACTTGCTTTTTTGTTTAATTTCCAAATAGATCGTTAAGGTATAGTGGTTTCTAGATTGAACTTCCATTTTTAATTTCATGCAACTTTCATTTTTCTTTTTCTTCAACTTCCATTGTTATTCAATTTACTTTTCTATTCAGCTTGCTTTTTTATTTAATTTTCACATAGATCGTTAAGGTATAGTGGTTTCTGGATTGAACATCCATTTTTAATTATACGCAACTTTCATTTTTATTTTCATTCAACTTCCATTTTTATTCAAGTAATTTTTTATTTTACTTCATTTTTTATTTAATTTCCCAATAGATCGTTAAGGTATAGTGGTTTCTTCATTGAACTTCCATTTTTAATTTTCAGCGACTTCCATTTTTATTTTTTTTCAACGTCCTTTTTTATTCATGTTTCTTTTCTATTCAACTTCCTTTTTTTATTTAATTTCCAAATAGATTGTTAATGTATAGTGGTTTCTTCAATGAACTTTCATTTTTAATTTTCTGCAACTTCTATTTTTATTTTTATTAAACTTCTATTTTTATTCAGGTTATTTTTCTATTCAGCTTCCTTTTTTATTTAATTTCCAAATAGATCGTTAAGGTATAGTGGTTTCTTGAATGAACTTCCATTTTTAATTTTCTGCAACTTCTATTTTTATTTTTATTCAACTTCTATTTTTATTGAAGTTACTTTTCTATTCAAGTTCCTTTTTTATTTAATTTCCAAATAGATCGTTAAGGTATAGTGGTTTCTGGAATGAACTTCCATTTTTAATTTTCTGCAACTTCTATATTTATTTTTATTCAACTTCTATTTTTATTCAAGTTATTTTTCTATTCAACTTCCTTTTTTATTTAATTTACAAATAGATCGTTAAGATATAGTGGTTTCTTGAATGAACTTCCATTTTTAATTTTCTGCAACTTCTATTTTTATTCACTTTATTTTTCTATTCAACTTCCTTTTTTATTTATTTTTCAAATAGATCATTAAGGTATAGTGGTTTCTTGAATGAACTTCCATTTTTAATTTTCTGCAACTTCCATTTTTATTTTTTTTCCACTTCCTTTTTTATTCAAGTTTCTTTTCTATTCAGCTTCCTTTTTTATTTAATTTTTAAATAGATCGTTAAGGTATAGTGGTTTCTTGAATGAACTTCCATTTTTAATTTTTTGCAACTTCTATTTTTATTTTTATTCAACTTCTATTTTTATTGAAGTTACTTTTCTATTCAACTTCCTTTTTTATTTAATTTCCAAATAGATCGTTAAGGTATAGTGGATTCTGGAATGAACTTTCATTTTTAATTTCGTGCAACTTTCATTTTTATTCAATTTACTTTTCTATTCAGCTTGCTTTTTTTTTAGTTTACAAATAGATCGTTAAGGTATAGTGGTTTCTTGAATGAACTTCCATTTTTAATTTCATGGTACTTTCATTTTTCTTTTTCTTCAACTTCCATTTTTATTCAATTTACTTTTCTATTCAACTTGGTTTTTTATTTAATTTCCAAATAGATCGTCAATGTATTGTGGTTTCTTGAATGAACTTCCATTTTTAATTTCATGCAACTTTCATTTTTCTTTTTCTTCAACTTCCATTTTTATTCAATTTATTTTTCTATTTTACTTCCTTTTTTATTTAATTTCCAAATAGATCATTAAGGGATAGTGGTTTCTTGAATGAACTTCCATTTTTAATTTTCTGCAACTTCCATTTTTTTTTCAACCTCCTTTTTTATTCATGTTTCTTTTCTATTCAACTGTTTTTTTTATTTAATTTCCAAATAGATCGTTAAGGTATGGTGGTTTCTTGAATGAACTTCCATTTTTAATTTTCTGCAACTTCCACTTTTATTTTTTTTCTACTTGCTTTTTTATTCAAGTTTCTTTTCTAATTGACTTCCTTTTTTATTTAATTTCCAAATAGATCGTTCAGGTATAGTGGTTTCTGGAATGAACTTCCATTTTTAATTCCATGAAACTTTCATTTTTCTTTTTCTTAAACTTTCATTTTTATTCAATTTACTTTTCTATTCACCTTGTTTTTTCTTTAGTTTCCAAATAGATCGTTAAGGTATTGTGTTTTCTTAAATGTACTTCCATTTTTAATTTCATGCAACTTTCATTTTTCTTTTTCTTCAACTTCCATTTTTATTCAATTTATTTTTCTATTTTACTTCCTTTTTTATTTAATTTCCAAATAGATCATTAAGGGATAGTGGTTTCTTGAATGAACTTCCATTTTTAATTTTCTGCAACTTCCATTTTTTTTTCAACCTCCTTTTTTATTCATGTTTCTTTTCTATTCAACTGTTTTTTTTATTTAATTTCCAAATAGATCGTTAAGGTATGGTGGTTTCTGGAATGAACTTCCATTTTTAATTTTATGCAACTTTCATTTTTATTTTTATTCAACTTCCATTTTTATTCAAATTATTTTTCTATTTTACATGCTTTTTTATTTAATTTTCAAATAGATCGTTAAGGTATAGTGGTTTCTTGAATGAACTTCCATTTTTAATTTTCTGCAACTTCCATTTTTATTTTTATTCAACTTCTATTTTTATTCAAGTTAGTTTTCTATTCAACTTCCTTTTTTTTATTTAATTAACAAATAGATCGTTAAGGTATAGTGGCTTCTGGAATGAACTTCCATTTTTAATTTCATGCAACTTTCATTTTTCTTTTTCTTCAACTTTCATTTTTATTCAATTTACTTTTCTATTCAGCTTGCTTTTTTATTTAGTTTCCAAATAGATCGTTAAGGTATTGTGGTTTCTTGAATGAACTTCCATTTATAATTTCATGCAACTTTCATTTTTTTTTTCTTCAACTTCCATTTTTGTTCAATTTACTTTTCTAATCAGCTTTCTTTTTTATTTAATTTCCAAATAGATCGTTAAGGTATAGTGTTTTCTGGATTGAACTTCCATTTTTAATTTTATGCAACTTTCATTTTTCTTTTTCTTCAACTTCCATTTTTATTCATTTTTCTTTTATCCCGGGTTTGCCCTTGTTGTACAGTGATCCGGACATGTATCCGTGGATGTTGGTAGTTGATTATTATCTTGTTTTCATCTTTTTACTTTGTATTTGGGTTATAAGATGTGTGGGCAGGTTTGTTACAGGTTGGTTGAGTTTAGAAACCAAAACTAGTTGCCCAGATTTTGACCTGTCCGCTCGAGTGGGGTTTTGGCGCTTGAGCGGGAGTTTCACCCATCCAGTATTTCCTGTGCAGTGTTGGATGCTCGAGCGGGATTGTGTGAGTGACGCTCGAGCGGGGAGTTGGAAGCTCGAGCGGAGACCTGGTTCTGTAAAAGTTCTGGGAGTGTGTATCCGCCGCTCGAGCGGGATTGTTGACGCTCGAGCGGGAGTCTGTGAGTGACGCTCGAGCGGGGAGTCTGACGCTCGAGCGGGGCGACTGGGTTTAAGTTCCGAGTTTTGACTTTTCAAATCACTTTTTCACTTTCTCTTCTCTCTCCTACTTTTCCAAAAACACCATTGTTGAGCCTCTCACTCTAGAACTCTACCTTCTCTCTAGGTTTTGATCTAGTAGGAGTGATTTGCTCATCTTTGGCCTCTACAAAAAAATTGTTGATCGTCGAGGGCTACATTTTAATCTGAAAATTTCGGGATTTGGAGCACGTTGGGTTTTGTCATCTTCTCCCTTGGGGCTCCGGAATTGAGGTAGGGATATCCTACTCCTCTCTATGGATTTTGTCTTTAAATTTTAGTATTTTGAGATGTTGGGGTTGGTTTGGTAATTTTGTGAAAGTTTGGGGCTTTTGTGTTATTTTACAAAAGTTGGGGTTTTATTTATAATAAACCTAGATGCATGTTTGGCATAGAGAAATGGAATAAATGTTGAATCATTGATGAAAAAGGGACCTTAAGGGTTGTAATGTTAATTATGGAAAATGACCTAATTACATTGTTTGATTAATTGAGATAATTAATTGTGAGAAATGAGGAAATGAAATGAAACGGAATTGTTGGGATTGGGAATGCATGGGGTTAAAGGGTGCAGTTGAATTATTTATCACTCACCGAATTGAAATGTTGATTGAATATCCATTTGTGCATTTATTTTCTGTTTAGAAATAACCGCTTTGGGCTATCGGTGGAGGATAGTCGTGATTGTTGTAGACAATGCATGATGATTAGGCAAACGAAAACTAATCAATAGAAGGTGTCATGGAATTTGACGGTTGATAGAATACGTTAACTGTATGTATTGAGTGATTGCATATAGAACCAATGTGTTTGTATACGTTATGTGTAGAGGAGGAGATGGGGGATGTACTCCGCGGTTTAGGGGAAGATGGGGGATGTACCTCTAAACCGGATAGTGTTGGGAGAAGATAGGGGATGAACTCCGTAGATACAGCTCATATGCTTGTCTAGAGAAGTGAAGATAGAGCTCATATGCTTATCTTTGGGAAGTGTAGATACAACTTATATGCTTATCTGTGAATGTGGGATATAGTTGTTATACATATCTGTTGAGAATGTGGATATAGCTTATATGCTTATCTGTGAATGTGGGATATAGTTTTTATACATATCTGTTGAGATGATAATAGAGCTAATATGCTTATCTGTTGAAAAAGGAAAAATGAAAAAGTAACTTGGACTCATAAGTCGTATGACATAAAATGTGATTTATGTGGATGCATCAGTGTTGGCCATCTATCAATTGCTAATCTTTTAGTCATTGTTCATGGTTGGTTTAGTGTATTTCTACTGGGCTGTGGCTCACCCTATATGGGATTATCATTTTCAGGTACAGGTAGCATGCCACCTCCAAGGACGTAGCTTGGGAGGCTAGAGGCGGACACACTTTCGTGGTCTTATTTTTGATGTATTACATGTAAATTCAAGCCAAGGGCTTAATGTGTAATTGAGTTAGTACTCTTAGGTTGTAACCAAGTGTTAACTTGGAAAGCTGTAAGCCTTTAGGGCACTTGCTTTTGTCGTTAACATGTAATACTTTTTGTAATGAAACTCTGATAAATCGAAGAATGTGGGACTTTTATATATATCAATGCATGTCTCTATTGAAGGGTTTAATGTTGTTATTTTGAGGGCGTTACAGTTAAGGTATAGTGGTTTCTTGAATGATCTTCCATTTTTAATTTTCTGCAACTTCTATTTTTCTTTTTTATTCAACTTCTATTTTTATTCAAGTTATTTTTCTATTCAACTTCTTTTTTTATTTATTTTCCAAATAGATCGTTTAGGTATAGTGGTTTCTTGAATGAACTTCCATTTTTAATTTTCTGCAACTTCCATTTTTATTTTTTTTCAACTTCCTTTTTTATTCAAGTTTCTTTTCTATTCAGCTTCCTTTTTTATTTAATTTCCAAAAAGATCGTTAAGGTATAATGGTTTCTTGAATGAACTTCCATTTTTATTTTTCTGCAACTTCCATTTATATTTTTATTCAACTTTTATTTTTATTGAAGTGACTTTTCTATTCAACTTCCTTTTTTATTTAATTTCCAAATAGATCGTTAAGGTATAGTGGATTTTGAAATGAACTTCCATTTTTAATTTCGTGCAACTTGCATTTTTCTTTTTCTTCAACTTTCATTTTTATTCAATTTACTTTTCTGTTCAGCTTGCTTTTTATTTAGTTTCCAAATAGATCGTTAAGGTATAGTGGTTTCTTGAATGAACTTCCATTTATAATTTTATGCAACTTTCATTTTTTTTTTTATTCAACTTCCATTTTTATTCAATTTACTTTTCTATTCAACTTGCTTTTTTATTTAATTTCCAAATAGATCGTTAAGGTATAATGGTTTCTTGAATGAACTTCCATTTTTAATTTTCTGCAACTTCCATTTTTATTTTTTTTCTACTTCCTTTTTTATTCAAGTTTCTTTTCTAATCAACTTCCTTTTTTATTTAATTTCCAAATAGATCGTTAAGGTATAGTGGTTTCTGGAATGAACTTCCATTTGTAGTTTAATGCAACTTTCATTTTTCATTTTATTCAACTTCCATTTTTATTCAATTTACTTTTCTATTCAGATTGTTTTTTTATTTAATTTCCAAATAGATCGTTAGGGTATAGTGGTTTCTGGATTGAACTTCTATTTTTAATTTTATGCAACTTCCATTTTTATTCAAGAAATTTTTCCATTTTACTTCCTTTTTTTATTTAATTTCCCTGTGGATCGTTAAGGTATAGTGGTTTCTTGAATGAACTTCCATTTTTAATTTTCTGCAACTTTCATTTCTATTTTTTTTCAACCTCCTTTTTTATTCAGTTTACTTTTCTATTCAACTTCCTTTTTTATTTAATTTTCAAATAGATCGTTAAGGTACAGTGGTTTCTTGAATGAACTTCCATTTTTAATTTTTGTAACTTCTATTTTTATTTTTATTCAACTTCTATTTTTATTCAAGTTATTTTTCTATTGAACTTCCTTTTTATTGATTTTCCAAATAGATCGTTAAGGTATAGTGGTTCCTTGAATTAACTTCCATTTTTAATTTTCTGCCACTTCCATTTTTATTTTTTTTTCAACTTCTTTTTTTATTCAAGTTTCTTTTCTATTCAGCTTCCTTTTTTATTTAATTTCCAAATAGATCGTTAAGGTATAGTGGTTTCTTGAATGAACTTCCATTTTTAATTTTCTGCAACTTCCATTTTTATTTTTATTCAACTTCTATTTTTATTGAAGTTAGTTTTCTATTCAACTTCCTTTTTTATTTAATTTCCAAATAGATCGTTAAGGTATAGTGGCTTCTGGAATGAACTTCCATTTTTAATTTCATGTAACTTTCATTTTTGTTTTTCTTCAACTTTCATTTTTATTCAATTTGCTTTTCTATTTAGCTTGCTTTTTTATTTAGTTTCCAAACAGATCGTTAAGGTCTAGTGCTTTCTTGAATGAACTTTCATTTTTAATTTCATGCAAGTTTCATTTTTCTTTTTCTTCAACTTCCATTTTTATTCAATTTACTTTTCTATTCAACTTGCTTTTTTATTTAATTTCCAAATAGGTCGTTAAGGTATAGTGGTTTCTAGAATGAACTTCCTTTTTTAATTTTCTGCAACTTCCATTTTTGTTTTTCTTCAACTTCCATTTTAATTCAATTTACTTTTCTATTCAGCTTTCTTTTTTTATTTAATTTCCAAATAGATCGTTAAGGTATAGTGGTTTCTTGAATGAACTTCCATTTTTAATTTCATGCAAATTTCATTTTTCTTTTTCTTCAACTTCCATTTTTATTCAATTTACTTTTCTATTCAACTTGCTTTTTTATTCAATTTCCCAATAGATCATTAAGGTATAGTGGTTTCTGGATTGAACTTCCATTTTTAATTTGACGCAACTTTCATTTTTATTTTCTTTCAACTTCCATTTTTATTCAAGTTATTTTTCTATTTTACTTTCTTTTTTATTTAATTTCCAAATAGATCATTAAGGTATAGTGGTTTCTTGAATGAACTTCCATTTTTAATTTTCTACAACTTCCATTTTTATTTTTTTTCAGCTTTCTTTTTTATTCAAGTTTCATTTCTATTCAACTTCCTTTTTTATTTAATTTCGAAATTGATCGTTAAGGTATAGTGGTTTCTGGAATGATCTTCCATTTTTAATTTCATACAACTTTCATTTTTCTTTTTCTTCACCTTCTATTTTTATTCAATTTACTTTTCTATTCAGCTTGCTTTTTTATTTATTTTCTAAATAGATCGTTAAGGTATAGTGGTTTCTGGATTGAACTTCCATGTTTAATTTTATGCAACTTTCATTTTTATTTTTATTCAACTTCCATTTTTATTCAAGTTATTTTTCTTTTTTACTTCCTTTTTTATTTAATTTCACAATGGATCGTTAAGGTATGGTGGATTCTTGAATGAACTCCCATTTTTAATTTTCTGCAACTTCCATTTTTATTTTTTTTCAACTTCCTTTTTTATTCAAGTTTCTTTTCTATTCAACTTCCTTTTTTATTTAATTTCCAAATAGATCGTTAAGGTATAGTGGTTTCGGGAATGAACTTCCATTTTTAATTTTCTGCAACTTCCATTTTTATTTTTATTTAACTTCTATTTTTATTGAAGTTACTTTTCTATTCAAATTCATTTTTTATTTAATTTCCAAATAGATCGTTAAGGTATAGTGGTTTCTGGAATGAACTTCCATTTTTAATTTTATGCAACTTTCATTTTTCTTTTTCTTCAACATCCATTTTTATTCAATTTACTTTTCTATTCAGCTTGCTTTTTTATTTAATTTCCAAATAGATCGTTAAGGTATAGTGGTTTCTGGAATGAACTTCCATTTTTAATTTTATGCAACTTTCATTTTTCTTTTTCTTCAACATCCATTTTTATTCAATTTACTTTTCTATTCAGCTTGCTTTTTTATTTAATTTCCAAATAGATCGTTAAGGTATAGTGGTTTCTTGAATGAACTTCCATTTTTAATTTCATGCAACTTTCATTTTTCTTTTTCTTGAACTTCCATTTTTATTCAATTTACTTTTCTATTCAACATGCTTTTTTATTTAATTTCCAAATAGATCGTTAAGGTATAGTGGTTTCTTGAATGAACTTCCATTTTTAATTTTCTGCAACCTCCAATTTTATTTTTATTCAACTTCCATTTTTGTTTTTATTCAACTTCTATTTTTATTGAATTTACTTTTCTATTCAACTTCCATTTTTATTCAAGTGTCTTTTCTACTCAACTTCCTTTTTTATTTAATTTCCAAATAGATCCTTAAGGTATAGTGGTTTCTTGAATGAACTTTCATTTTTAATTTTCTGCAACTTCCATTTTTATTTTTGTTCAACTTCCTTTTTTATTCAAGTTTCTTGTAACGCCCCAACTTTCGGGCCGTTAAATACATACAGTAATACAACACAAGTAGGATAGATAACCAAAACATCTTATTATACATATATAACTAGAGTTAATATCACTGGTAATTCGTTTATGTTTCATTACAGGATTACCAAAACATTGCCAAACCAAAAGTCAAAAAGAAAAAAAAAAAACAACTAGTCTAAGTCTTCAAATGAACCACAACTCCAACACTTCATCATATTTGCCTTCAAAATAACCTTCACCATTGTAAACTGCTTCATCACCTGGCATGACACGCCATGAGCGGTAAAACCACACACACACCCCATATCTTCTATCAACCAATCAACCATACACAAAACAAATTGGGTAACATAACTTACAATATTACAACAAGGTTCTATGAATTAGTAGTTAGACTAGACGACTAGAATCCCCCAAAGAGATCCTTCTACCCAACCACAAGGATTGAACACCGGACTATTCAAAACTCCCCCTTTTGCTGCTTTGCAGACCTTACCATCTATGCCCACCTCCCAGTTATTTACCGGTCAATGACATTGATGGACCTCAAAAGGGACGGCCAGACAAGTGGGCTCGCTTACACCCAAATCGTGCCTAGGGCTCGCTTACACCCTGCACATACCATACCAAATCGTGCCTAGGGCTCGCTTACACCCTGCACATACCATACCAAAGGGCTCGCTTACACCCTGAAACCACCACATAGAGTCTGAATACATCCATGTCAACCTAGGGGCTCGCTTAGACCGCTTGTACAGGACTTAACTCATTTGGTTTTAATTCCATTCACATGTTTATTACATAAATCATTCTGAAGCACAAGGGTGAACGTCACCCATTACCAACCCCTTTCCATTTCCCATTTTCCCATTTATTAGATCTTTTGCCAAGCAAGCTAGTCACATTCGGTAATTCAGTAATATAAAAGAGCATGAGACAAACATAAGAAATGAAATATAGCCCATGATAATCGTACATAGGTATGGTAAGGCAAGCAAATAACATTAGGCATGCTTTAAAACACTTAGAGACGAACAACAAAACAAAACACCATTTCCAGCATTGTTCAGTTCTGCAGGTCTAACAAGAGTGCTTTGGAAAAAATACTTCTAGGTCAAATTAGGCCTGAAATTGCACAGAAATAATAATTAACCTGTCTAGTTTCAATTCCAATTCACAAAATGTGCATAGCACCTCCAGAAATTCATCTACAAGCTAAATTCGAAAACCTGTCCAGGTTTGTCATCCGTTGGGAAAACTAGCTTTCCTCTCAATCTACCCAATGATTTTCACCCAAATAAATTCCATTGAAAAGAGGACTCAAAATCCTAAATTTGTATAGAAGAACCAACCTGAGATGATTTTTCTGGAATTTTATAAAATTGCAAGAAGTGGGCTATTTTTCAGAGACTCCGGACCAGATATTTAAAGAAGGTATCCAAGCCCTAAAAACACACAATTAGGGGCTAATAAAATTACCACAAGCTCTAAACACAACAAATATCTCACACTAAATTCAGAATTAAGAAATAAATAAATTTGATATTTCTTTTAAATTAGAGAAATTGCAGCAGTGCCTAATTTGACAAATTTGCAAGACAAAGTCACTAAATCAAACCCACACTCTTTTATACATCAAAAACCCTATTTCCCATTAACATGCAACACAAGAGGGCATCTAACAATAGGATGGGATGGTGAAAGAATTGGAGAAGACAAGGGGAAGAAGTGTTCTTACCTTGACTCAAGAAGGTACCATTTTCTTCATTTTCTTTTCTTCTTCTTCTCTACTTCCCTTTAATCACACTCTCCTTCTCTCACCCTCTCCTTGGCTGCTGGTATGTGTGTGTGTGTGTGGAATTGAGACAAGGCTCTCAATTTATAGGAAATAAGCTTGGTCTTAGCTTAATGACTAAGGAAGCATAAAATATCTAGATATTTTTTTATTTTGTTTTTCAATCAATTCCCACCAAAATATTATTTGTGACACCTATGTACATATTCAAATAAATAATATTATATTCAAATAAATAATAAATAAAAGAACAACAAAAACAAAAATAAAAATAAAAATAAAATGTATGAATTAATTTATAAACTAAGAGGTAAATAAATAAAAACCAAATTTTAGGGTATTTCCAATTATAAAGTGGTGTTCTCGGTTTAATTTTGATAATATACAGGAAAATTATTCTTTATTAGGCCATTTTGCTGACTTTTACGAAACTAGGTGCTAAAATGCTATTAAACTAAGGCTCAGGGTTTCATGTGTAATTACCAAAAATTAGGGTCTCTACATTTCTTTTCTATTCAAATTTCGTTTTTATTTAATTTCCAAATAAATCGTTAAGGTATAGTGGTTTCTGGATTGAACTTCCAATTCCAATTTTATGCAACTTTCATTTTTATTTTTATTCAACTTCTATTTTTATTGAAGTTACTTTTCTATTCAACTTCCTTTTTTATTTAATTTCCAAATAGATCGTTAAGGTATAGTGGTTTCTTTAATGAACTTCCATTTTTAATTTTCTACAACTTCCATTTTTATTTTTATTTAACTTCCATTTTTATTCAAGTGTCTTTTCTACTCAACTTCCTTTTTTATTTAATTTCCAAATAGATCGTTAAGGTATAGTGGTTTCTTGAATGAACTTCCATTTTTAATTTTCTACAACTTCCATTTTTATTTTTATTCAACTTCTTTTTTTATTCAAGTTTCTTTTCTATTCAACTTCCTTTTTTATTTAATTTCCAAATAGATCGTTAAGGTATAGTGGTTTCTGGATTGAACATCCATTTTTAATTTTATGCAACTTTCATTTTTATTTTTATTCAACTTCCATTTTTATTCGATTTACTTTTCTATTAAACTTGTTTTTTTATTTAATTTCCAAATAGATCATTATGGTATAGTGGTTTCTTGAATGAACTTCCATTTTTTATTTTCGGCAACTTCCATTTTAATTTTTATTCAACTTCCATTTTTATTCAAGTTATTTTTCTATTCAACTTCCTTTTTTATTTAATTTCCAAATAGATCGTTAAGGTAAAATGGTTTATGGATTGAACTTATAGCGATCCCGGTTTTTCCCCTTGGTTGTTTAACTGTAATCCGGACTCGGTTCTGTGGTTGTGTTGTCGTCTTATTCTTGTTTCTATCCTTTACTCTTAGTGTTTGAGTTTTAGGATGTGATGGGCATGTTTCGAACAGGTGGTTTGAGTTTTGGTCTCTAGTGTTGTTGCCCTGGATTTTGGTGTTACGCTCGAACAGATCATTCTGCGCTCGAGCGGAGTTTGGTTTTTGGTTGTCCGCTTGATCGGGTTTTTTTAAGCTCGAGCAGGGTTTACACACTTCCAGTATTTCGTGGCCCTGCAGAACTTCTGCAGGTGTGTTTTCTACGCTCGAGCGGGTTTCTTGCGATCGAGCGAGTCGTGCTCGAGCGGGATTGTTGGCGCTCGAGCGGGTGGTTCTTTTTCTAAAACGTTCTGGGAGATGAAAATCTGCACTTGAGCGGACTGGTTCTTCACGCTCGAGCGGATGTGTTTTGCTTTTGTTTCTTGGCACTCGAGCGGTCATCCTTACGCTCGAGCGGTACCAGATATTTGTGCTTAACGCTCGAGCGTTATATTCTCCGCTCGAGCGGGTCGTGCGTATATGAGTTATCCGCTGGGTGATTTTAAATCACTTTTCACTTTTCTTTCTCTCTCTTACTTTTTCTAAAACCATTTTTGAGAGCCTCTCTCTCTAGAAACTCCCTTCTCTCTAGGGTTTGATCAAGTTAGAGTGTCCTCCTTCTCTTCGGCCTTTGTTAAAGTTGTGTTGATCGTCGAGGGCTATCTTTTGATCCGAAAATATTGAGTTTTGGAGCACGTTGAGTTTCTTCGTCTTCTCCGTTGAGTATCATCTTTTGAGGTAGGGATATCCTACTCCTCCTTATGGATTTTGTCTTTAAATTTTAGCATTTTGTTATGTTGGGTGTTGTTGGGTAGATTTGAGAAAGTTTGGGCCTTTTGTGTAATTTTACAAAAAATTGGGGTTTTGTTTGGAATAAACCTATATGCAAGTTTGGTAAAAAGGGGAATGAGTTGGATGATGGATTGTGGATGAAAGTGGAACCTTAGAGTTGTTTTGTTAATTAAGGTAATTTGCCTTAATTGTTTTAATTAATTGATGTATATAATTGATTAAAGGAAACGAGGAATTGAATTGGAAATGTTGAAATTGGGAATGTATGGGACTAAAGGGTGTAGTTAAATCACTTATTGCTGACCTAATTGAAATGTTGATATACTATCCATTTGTGCATTTATTTCCTGTTTAGAAATAATTGCTCTGGGCTACCGGTGGAGGGTAGTGTTGATTGTTGTAGACAATGCATGATGATTAGGCAAACTAAAACTAATCAATCGGATGTGTCATGAGTAGGACGGTTGATAGAATACATTAACTTTATGTGTTGGTTGATTGTGCATATGGCCAATGTGTTTATATGTATTTTGTGTAAACAGTTGACATAATACATTAACTTTATGTATTGATTGATTGCGTATGTGATTCTGTGTTTATATGCATTACTTGTGTATGGGAGGAGATGGGGGATGTACTCCACGGTTTAGGGAAAGATGGGGGATGTACCTCTAAACCGGTTAATGGTTAAGGGAAGATGGGGGATGGACCTGGGGATGCAGCTCATATGCTCGCCCATTGTAGTGATGATACAGCTCATATGCTTATCTATTGAAGTGTTGATACAACTCATATGCTTATCTATTGGAACGTTGATACAGCTCATATGCTTATCTGTTATAGTATTGATATAACTCATATGCTTATCTGTTATAGTATTGATATAACTCATATGCTTATCTATTGAAAAGTTTGTTTGATTTGATATAGCACTAAAATGTATATCATCATCATTTGCGAAGTATGGAAGTAGTTTATGTGTTATTGATACAACACCATAATGTGTATCCACCTTGAATTTCGAAAGTGTTCCTGTGATGAACTATAATCTCATCAAATGTTTTGGCCAGAGTACTGAGCCTTGTTTTCAAACTCAAAGTTGAATAAGAAATGGAAAGTGAATTGTAACATAGACTTGACTGTCATGGAACTGTAATAAGATGTAAATGGAAGTGTAAGTATTGACCATCTATCAGTTGCTAATCTTTTAGGCATTGTTCATATCCGGTTTAGTATATTTCAACTGGGCTGTGGCTCACCCTATATGGGAACATCATTTTAAGGCACAGGTAGCATGCCACCTCTGAGGACATAGCTTGGGAGGCTATAGGCAGACATACTTTTGTTGCCTTATTTTCCTTGATTGTATTACATATAGATTTAAGCCAAGGACATAATGTGTAATTAAGTTAGCAGTCTCTTTGTATCCAAGTGTTAACTTGGAAAACTGTAAGCCCGTAGGGCATTTGCTTTTGCTGTAAACATGTAATACTTTTGTAATGAAATACTCTGATGAATAGATGAATATGGACTTTTATGTATCAATGCATGTCTCTATATGGATGGGTTTAATGTTATTATTTTGAGGGCGTAACAGAACTTCCATTTTTAATTTTATGCAACTTTCATTTTTATTTTTATTCAAATTTCATTTTTATTCAATTTACTTTTCTATTAAACTTCCTTTTTTATTTAATTTCCAAATAGATCGTTAAGGTATAGTGGTTTCTTGAATGAACTTCCATTTTTAATTTTCTGCAACTTCCATTTTTCTTTTTTTTTTAACTTCCATTTTTATCCAAGTGTCTTTTCTACTCGACTTCATTTTTTACTTAATTTCCAAATAGATCGTTAAGGTATAGTGGTTTCTGAATGAACTTCCATTTTTAATTTTCTGCAACTTCCATTTTTATTTTTATTCAACTTCTATTTTTATTGAAGTTACTTTTCTATTCAACTTCTTTTTTTATTTAATTTCCAAATAGATCGTTAAGGTATAGTGGTTTCTGGAATGAACTTCCATTTTTAATTTTATGCAACTTTCATTTTTATTTTTATTCAACTTCCATTTTTATTCAGTTATTTTTCTATTTTACTTCCTTTTTTATTTAATTTCCAAATAGATCGTTAAGGTATAGTGGTTTCTTGAATGAACTTCCATTTTTAATTTTCTGCAACTTTCATTTTTATTTTTATTCAACTTCTATTTTTATTCAGTTTACTTTTCTATTCAACTTCCTTTTTTATTTAATTTCCAAATAGATCGTTAAGATATAGTGGTTTCTGGAATAAACTTTCATTTTTAATTTCATGCAACTTCCATTTTTAATCAATTTACTTTTCTATTCAACTTGCTTTTTTATTAAATTTCCAAATAGATCATTAAGGTATAGTGGTTTCTGGAATGAACTTTCATTTTTAATTTCATGCAACTTCCATTTTTAATCAATTTACTTTTCTATTCAACTTGCTTTTTTATTAAATTTCCAAATAGATCGTCAAGGTATAGTGGTTTCTTGAATGAACTTCCATTTTTCATTTTCTGCAACTTCCATTTTTATTTTTGTTCAACCTCCTTTTTTATTCAAGTTTCTTTTCTATTCAACTTCCTTTTTTATTTAATTTCCAAATAGATCGTTAAGGCATAGTGGTTTCTGGATTGAACTTCCATTTCCAATTTTATGCAACTTTCATTTTTATTTTTATTCAGCTTCTATTTTTACTGAAGTTACTTTTCTATTCTACTTCCTTTTTTATTTAATTTCTAAATAGGTCGTTAAGGTATAGTGGTTTCTGGAATGAATTTCCATTTATAATTTCATGCAACTTTCATTTTTCTTTTTCTTTAACTTCCATTTTTATTCAATTTATTTTTCTATTCAACTTGCTTTTTTATTTAATTTCGAAATAGATCGTCAAGGTATAGTGGTTTCTTGAATGAACTTCCATTTTTAATTTTCTGCGACTTCCTTTTTTATTTTTTTTCAACTTCCTTTTTTATTCAAGTTTCTTTTCTATTCAACACCATTTTTTATTTAATTTCCAAATAGATCGTTAAGGTATAGTGGTTTCCGGATTGAACTTCCATTTATAATTTTATGCAACTTCATTTTTATTTTTATTCAACTTCCATTTTTATTCAATTTACTTTTCTATTAAACTTCCTTTTTTATTTAATTTCGAAATAGATCGTTAAGGTATAGTGCTTTTTTGAAAAAACTTTCATTTTTATTTTCTACAATTTTCATTTTTTTTTATTCAACTTCCATTTTTATTCAATTTACTTTTCTATTCAACTTCCTTTTTTATTTAATTTCCAAATAGATCGTTAAGGTATAGTGGTTTCTTGAATGAACTTCCATTTTTAATTTTCTGCAACTTCTATTTTTATTTTTATTCAACTTCTATTTTTATTGAAGTTACTTTTCTATTCGACTACCTTTTTTATTTAATTTCCAAATAGGTCATTAAGGTATAGTGGTTTCTGGAATAAACTTCCATTTTTAATTTCATGCAACTTTCATTTTTCGTTTTCTTCAACTTCCATTTTTATTCATTTTACTTTTCTATTCAACTTGCTTTTTTATTTAATTTCGAAATAGATCATTAAGGTATAGTGGTTTCTTGAATGAACTTCCATTTTTAATTTTCTGCAACTTCCTTTTTTATTTTTGTTCAACTTCCTTTTTTATTCAAGTTTCTTTTCTATTCAACATCATTTTTTATTTAATTTCCAAATAGATCGTTAAGGTATAGTGGTTTCTGAATTTGTCACGCCCCCCAAAAAAATAACATTAATCCCATTAATTTAGACATGCATTGATATAAGAGATGAACATCATCATATTCATCAGAGTAATTCTTTACAAAAGCATTACATGTTAACAACAAAAGCAAATGCCCTACAGGCTTATAGTTTTCCAAGTTAACACTTGGTTACAAAGAGGAGAGTACTAACTCAAATACATATTAAGCCCTTGGCTTGAAATTACATGTAATAAAACAAAAGATAACCCAACCACAAACGTCTGCCTGCTTCTAGCCTCTCAAGCTATGTCCTTGGAGGTAGAATGCTTCCTGTACTTGAAAATGGTGTCCTATATAGGGTGAGTCATAGCCCAGTAGAAATGCACTAAACCAACTATAAACAATGACTAAAAGATTAGCAGTTGATAGATGGTCAATACTTGTGCACTCGTTTACCTCACATTACTGTTTCATGACATTCGTGTCCGTGTTACAATTCACTTTCCGTTTCTTATTCACCTTAGAGTTTGAAAACCAGGCTTAGTGCCCTGGCCAAATCATTTGATGAGATCTTAATTCCCTACTAGAACACTTTCAAAATTCATGATGGATATACATGTTGGTGTCATATCTAAGTTTAACAGAACATTTCCATATTTCTCAACGATATACATTTTAGTGCTATATCAAATCAAACAAACAATTCCATATTTCACGAATAATAATGATATACATTTTAGTGCTATATGAAATCAGCAAACAACCACATACTTCACGAATGGTAATGATATACATTTTAGTGCTATATCAAATCAAACAAACACTTCTAATTCGCAGCCTGATACACATTGTAGTGCGGTATCACTGTCACAAGAAAACACTTCAAATTCGCAGCCTGATACACATTGTAGTGCTGTATCACTGTCACAGGATTCGGTTTAGAGGTTCAGCCCCGTTCTCCTCCCATACAATACAATGCATATAAACAATTATCATGTACAAATTTAACCTATCAATACCAAATTTTGATGTAGTGAACCAATTGTCATGTTCATTAGCATACTCAATAGATTAGCTTTAGATTGCCTAATCATCATACATTGCCTACAACAATCAAGACTATCCTCCACCGATAGTCCAATACATTTATTTCTAAATAGGAAATAAATGCATCAATTTGATATATTATCAATAGTTTAACTAGGTGAGCGATAAGTGAGTCCAACTACACCCTTTAACCCCATACCTTTCTAATTTGAATACTTCCTATTCAATTTCTCAATTCCCAAAATTTCTTGTACAAATTAATTTATCAATGTAATTAGGGCTTTACCCATAATCTACATAACAACACTAAGGTTCCATTTTCTTCAATAGTTCAACATTAGCCTCATTTCTCTTTATCAAACATGCATATAGGTTTACATATAACAAACAACCCCATCTTTTGTAAAATTACACAAAGACCCAAACTTTCTCAAAAATACCCAACAACCCCCAACCTATCAAAATGCTAAAATTCGATGACAAAACTCATAAGGAGGAGTAGGATATCCCTACCTCAAATTCGGAGCTCAAAGGGAGAAGATGATGAAACTCAAAGTGCTCCAAAACTCAATATGTTCGGATCAAAACGTAGCCCTCGACGATCAACACAACTTTTGTAAAGGCCAAAGGTGAGGAAATCACTCCTACTAGATCAATACTTAGAGAGAAGTTGAGTTTTAGTGAGAGAAGCTCTCAAATGCCTTTTTCAGAAAAGTAGGAGAGAGAAAGGATGTTGAAATGTGATTTAAAAATGCACAGCTGCCAACTGATATACGCATGATCCGCTCGAGTGGAGAATAGAACGTTCGAGCGTCAAGCACAAAAACTGGACCCGCTCAAGCGCAAGAAGGTCCGCTCGAGCGCCAAGACACAAGAACAAAATACATCCCTCGAGCGCGAAAACCAGTTCACTCGAGCGTAGATTACCCCCTCTCAGAACTTTCGCAGACAATGAACACCCCGCTCGAGCGTCAACAGATCCGCTCGAGCGTGACCCGCTCGAGCGTAAGGAAACCCGCTTGAGCATGAAAAACACATCTGCAGAAGTTTTACAGAGGCACAGATACTGGAAGTGTGAAAACTCCGCTCGAGCGCAAGAATACCCGCTCGAGCGTACCACTAAGAAACGAACTCCGCTCGAGCGCAGAATCAACCGCTCGAGCGTAACACCAAAAACCTGGGCAACAACACTAAAGACCAAAACTCATCCTACCAGTTCGAAACACGCCCAACACATCCTAAAACTCAAACATAGAGAATTAAAGGATGTCAACAAGATATATAACTACCCACTCCACGGAACCTACGACCGGAACACTGTACATAAAGGGGACAAACCTGGGATCGCTATAACCTCCCCCCTTAAAGAATTTCGTCCCCAAAATTAAGAAAATAACACAATTACAAGGTCAACCGACCACAAAGCACTCAACCCCCGAGCATTTAGGGAAGAACTATTCTCTCAACAAATTTGTAGTTAACTCTCACAAAAGAAAGGACTAACTAAGGGAACACGTTCCAACTACAACACTCAGGCACAAAAGACCTCAACAAAACCAAACTCTTCCCGAGATAGATCACCAAAACACCCGATTAGCGCTCCCAGCTAAGTCACTTCTCAACAATTATAGCTCCAAATAAAACAACCAACGCAAATCCTTTGTATAAATATAAGGAAAATCATTCTCTTGCTCATGAGGCAAATCTCAAAGAAAAATCAAATTTTCAATGTTGGCATTCCAAAACAAACTTTGCATTTTCCATGCGAAACTTAAAAGTTTTGTAAACATTTTTCATAAACACGGCGTCATTCATAACACATGACCATCCACAATTCACTTGCCAAATACCTCTTATTGAAATGTTTCATAACGTTTAAGTTAAATCAATTTCTCAACAATATTACAATTTAATATTTAACAACTTGACCCATTACTGGTCACTTCACCCCTATTCAAGAGGCAATTTACAATGTATGCTACAGCATGCATTTCTTCAAATCTAACAATTTCTAATATACATGGTTCACAAT
The DNA here is from genome assembly GCF_055761805.1 of Camellia sinensis. NCBI lineage: Eukaryota > Viridiplantae > Streptophyta > Magnoliopsida > Ericales > Theaceae > Camellia > Camellia sinensis. The sequence continues at coordinate 4,624,594 of NC_138962.1, read as the reverse complement.
TTCATATCATAGTCAGTGTTCATGATATATTTCCAGTTCTGCAATACATTCAACATATGCAATGTTACACAACTTAAGACATGTTTAGTGCTCTTAAATTTTAACAACACAGCAAAGATACAACAAGTGCTCAACAATCAGAGATAGATCCGAAGTTTTCTTGCGGACCTGAAATTCACTTACCCAAGTGGGTTTTAACCCCACTATGTTTCCACAACACCTCGATTGATTGGAGGATCCCGCTCCCCAAGACCCGACAACAATGATAACAGTAAGACACATGCAACCAATACCGTGTTCTCGACTACCGACAATACCCAAACTAGTATTTAGTACTTACAACCTCTACATAGGAAACACGAAAATATTCGTCCACAATGCTTCCAGTCAACTCTCACAAAACGCGTATGTAAGACGAAGCACAGGTAAGGAACAACATTACGACACATTACTACCCCAATACTTCAAGGTCTCGTCAAAATCACACAGCATATAACCAGTAACTCAGGCTAGGTCGAGTCTAACTTTCCGTAAAATATTCAGGTTTGTAAGGCTACCACTAAACACGTCATTTACATCTGGCCACAACCGAACTCAAAGATTTCTCTTAAATTATTTTTTTGAAAATAAGGGTAGTAAAACTCACGTTTCGATTCAAAAATCATTTTAGTTTACGAAGAGTACTCAATGACCCCTGAGTGAATCTCAACACAGCCGACACACAAAACCCGCCATACTCACAGTGATGACGCAATACCCAAAAACAGAACTTTCAAGAAGGATTCCTAAACATTTGAAGTTCCCAACAACACAACGACCTAAAGGATAACATTGCACACCCTCGTGCCTTACAACGCATGAACATGGCCCTAACGAACAAAAATGATTCTAGCAGAGTGTCTCACTCACTCTTCACAACCTTACCACCTCGCTTGTGTTACCACCATCCAAACTGGACAACGGACACTTATAACTAAGTGACCTGGCTTAACCAAACATCTAACCTCTCGACTTCAATAAGGAACCACACCATTGCCTTATCAAGGTATTCACCTGGGATTTTCTAGGACTGATCCCCTTCTACACATCATCTAATAACAACCTACGAACCACACACTAACACGTACCGAACTAGGCAAAACCTCCTTATTTTGCAAGCTATCTTACTCCCATACTGAGTCCCTCCATGATCCAAACCCTGACATCGTCGCCTGTCGCCGACAAGGCTTTCACAGATTCACCATTCTAAAATTCTGGAGGAGTAAAAGTTCTCAACCTTCTCATTATCATCCCAAACCTTTCTTCGCAAAGACCAAACCACAGTGACTCTACTCACGGTTCACACCCAAACCGATCCTACCGCCGGCATCACCTGGTCTACCCAGTATTAAGGTACAAACCTATCATATTCTACCATCATAAAGGAGCCTAGAAACTTAAGAAGCACCAATTATACCACCACTCAGGACATAACACCAGCTGCTCACCACACACCACTCCCAATGCCAATAACCACTATCTTATATAAGGTCTCCCACTTCCTTTAATAAAACTGCCAATCAGTACACATGCAAATTTGGCGACGTTACCTATCATGAAGGGATAAGTCTGGTCCTAACGAAACTGTGCACAATGTCTCCGTACAACATCACGTTAAATATATACAACACCAAGTACTAATCGCACACTTCACATCCCCTCGAGGAGTTCTCCCGACAAAAGATCAAAAATCTCTACCGAACACATAAGATTAAATGAGTAGCACCCAAGAAGTTCCGTATACTCGGCAAGTATACCTACTCTAGCCCCATAATAGCCCTGATTAGGATACGCATCCCTCCGTAATGCTTCCAAATTTGAACGTATGGCTTCTCAACCCTCATTTTCCCAAACCAAGTTACACGCATACAAATGCATCAATACAAAAAATTTTATGGTCACACAACAACTTATTACATTAATAAAACTTTAGTGCTACAACAAGCTCCAATCCACCTAATCCAAGGAAGTTAACAAACAAAGCATATATATATATATATAAACATACGGTTCAGATGTTTCAATATTCCCAAAACACATTGGTTACACAACAAAACCCAATGATTACAAAACGATAAACCACCAATTACAGAATGGATTAGTCAAAACAAAACCAACCCATCGGTACTACCACTACTGTCGTCCCTTGCTGGACCGTCAAAGTTGGCCATCCCCAAACATAAGATAACCTACGAGCTTACAAGCCACGGACAAGAACTACTGATGTGCCCCAACTGGCCACACCTGGAACAACTGCGGACTTCTCCAAGTGGAACTTGGGAACTTAACTCTCCTGAGGCCCTTGAAGTCTGGCCTACTTGTCTCCCAAAACGGTATTGCCCCTGTCCAGTCAAATAAGGCTGGACCTGACTAGGTTGTAAAACCCTCAAAGACGCCCCTTGCTGAGTACAGAAACGACTGAAATGACCTGGTTGGTTACACACCCAACAAGTAAACGGCTCCTTAGCACAAGACTGGTTGAAAATCTGAGCTGATGAAGACCCCAACGACTGCTTTCCTACCGAACGTTCGATCGGCCCACAACCCGGCTGATTAGATGATTCTGATGGTACAACTACTGGTCGAACTGCCAACCCTGCTCTCTTCTTCTGTGGGCAAGCTAGGGACTTGTGGCCAAGCTGACCACATTCGAAACAAGTGACAACCTTACGTTCAGCCTTTCCCAAACCTAGACTCGGCACTGGAAAAGTAGAGCCGGGCTGAGCTCTCTGAAATTGTTGTGGATTAAAACCCTTCTGCCTCTTAAAAGGCCTACCAACACTCTGAATCACAGGAGTCGTCGAAGTGGCCTCCTCTCTAACCCGTCCAACACTAAAAATCGTGGCCTCTCCCCTATTCTACCCCATAGCTAGCACCGCTGCCTCCACATGAGTTGCAGCCCGGACAAGCACACTATAACTCCTATGCCAAGACCCCGCAATCCTTTCACGGATGTCATCACACAGCCTACTCTCAAATTCCAAACAACGCAATTCCTCCGTCTCCACCAATTCGGGAGCAAGCCTCGACAGGTTAGCAAACCATGTTTCAAACTGCACCAAGGGTGTAGTACCTTGGCGTAACTCCACAAACTGTTTTCTCAACTCTTCCCGTGCGGAAGGAGGGAAATCACAACTTCCTCACCTAGGCATCCTAGTAAAAGTAACAAAGGTATTAGCACGACGACAAGGGTGCCGAAATTATAACACTAGCATCCCAACACGATGGACAGCTGTAATTCATTCCACGTAAGCACATAAACACCTAAGCACTTATGAATTTCATTTCCGGATAAGGGTAGTCCCGAGGCGTTACTAGAGTTCCGGTTAGAAACAGCATTGATTAGGTGCCTTTCCAACAGGACTCCCAGAAACCCAAGGATCCAATCAACATCCAAGAAACTACATTCCATACCCACATAGTCACATAACATTACATCTAAGTCTCTAGCAAGCGAGACAAACCCATTGTGATACTAATCACTTCCCACGTACCCAAAGTATTCGAACCCGGTACGCTCTGATACCAAGTTGTCACGGCCCCCAAAAAAATAACATTAATCCCATTAATTTAGGCATGCATTGATATAAGAGATGAACATCATTCTATTCATCAGAGTAATTCTTTACAAAAGCATTACATGTTAACAACAAAAGCAAATGCCCTACGGGCTTACAGTTTTCCAAGTTAACACTTGGTTACAAAGAGGAGAGTACTAACAAAAATACGTATTAAGCCCTTGGCTTGAAATTACATGTAATAAAACAAAAGATAACCCAACCACAAACGTCTGCCTGCTTCTAGCCTCTCAAGCTATGTCCTTGGAGGTAGCAAGCTTCCTGTACTTGAAAATGGTGTCTCATATAGGGTGAGCCATAGCCCAGTAGAAATGCACTAAACCAACTATAAACAATGACTAAAAAATTAGCAGTTGATAGATGGTCAATACTTGTACACTCGTTTACCTCACATTACTATTTCATGACATTCGTGTCCGTGTTACAATTCACTTTCCTTTTCTTATTCACCTTAGAGTTTGAAAACAAGGCTCAGTACCCTGGCCAAATCATTTGATGAGATCTTAATTCCCCACTAGAACACTTTCAAAATTCATGATGGATATACATGTTGGTGTCATATCTAAGTTTAACAGAACATTTCCATATTTCTCAACGATATACATTTTAGTGCTATATCAAATCAAACAAACAATTCCATATTTCACGAATGATAATGATATACATTTTAGTGCTATATCAAATCAGCAAACAACCACATACTTCACGAATGGTAATGATATACATTTTAGTGCTATATCAAATCAAACAAACACTTCTAATTCGCAGCCTGATACACATTGTAGTGCGGTATCACTGTCACAAGAAAACACTTCAAATTCGCAGCCTGATACACATTGTAGTGCTGTATCACTGTCACAGGATTCGGTTTAGAGGTTCAGCCCCGTTCTTCCAATAAACCGTGGAGTACAGCCCCGTTCTCCTCCCACACAATACAATGCATATAAACAATTATCATGTACAAATTTAACCTATCAATACCAAATTTTGATGTAGTGAACCAATTGTCATGTTCATTAGCATACTCAATAGATTAGCTTTAGATTGCCTAATCATCATACATTGCCTACAACAATCAAGACTATCCTCCACCGATAGTCCAATACAGTTATTTCTAAATAGGAAATAAATGCATCAATTTGATATATTATCAACAGTTTAACTAGGTGAGCGATAAGTGAGTCCAACTACACCCTTTAACCCCATACCTTTCTAATTTGAATATTTCCTATTCAATTTCTCAATTCTCAAAATTTCTTGTACAAATTAATTTATCAATGTAATTAGGGCTTTACCCGTAATCTACATAACAACACTAAGGTTCCATTTTCTTCAATAGTTCAACATTAGCCTCATTTCTCTTTATCAAACATGCATATAGGTTTATATATAACAAACCCCCATCTTTTGTAAAATTACACAAAGACCCAAACTTTCTCAAAAATACCCAACAACCCCCAACATATCAAAATGCTAAAATTCGATGACAAAACTCATAAGGAGGAATAGGATATCCCTACCTCAAATTCGGAGCTCAAATGGAGAAGATGATGAAACTCAAAGTGCTCCAAAACTCAATATGCTCGGATCAAAACGTAGCCCTCGACGATCAACACAACTTTTGTAAAGGCCAAAGGTGTGGAAATCACTCCTACTAGATCAATACTTAGAGAGAAGTTGAGTTTTAGCGAGAGAAGCTCTCAAATGCCTTTTTCGGAAAAGTAGGAGAGAGAAAGGATGTTGAAATGTGATTTAAAAATGCACAGCTGCCAACTGATATACGCATGATCCGCTCGAGCAGAGAATAGAACGCTCGAGCGTCAAGCACAACAACAGGACCCGCTCGAGCGCAAGAAGGTCCGCTCGAGCGCCAAGACACAAGAACAAAATACATCCGCTCGAGCGCGAAAACCAGTTCACTCGAGCATAGATTACCCCCTCTCAGAACTTTCGCAGACAATGAACACCCCGCTCGAGCGTCAACAGACCCGCTCGAGCGTGACCCGCTCGAGCGTAAGGAAACCCGCTCGAGCGTGAAAAACACATCTGCAGAAGTTTTGCAGAGGCACAGATATTGGAAGTGTGAAAACTCCGCTCGAGCGCAAGAATACCTGCTCGAGCGTACCACTAAGAAACGAACTCCGCTCGAGCGCAGAATCAACCGCTCGAGCGTAACACCAAAAACTTGGGCAACAACACTAGAGACCAAAACTCATCCTACCAGTTCAAAACACGTCCAACACATCCTAAAACTCAAACATATAGAATTAAAGGATGTCAACAAGATATATAACTACCCACTCCACGGAACCTACGACCGGAACACTGTACATAAAGGGGACAAACCCGGGATCGCTATAGGATTGAACTTCCATTTATAATTTTATGCAACTTTCATTTTTATTTTTATTCAACTTCCATTTTTATTCAATTTACTTTTCTATTAAACTTCCTTTTTTATTTAATTTCCAAATAGATCGTTAAGGTATAGTGCTTTCTTGAATAAACTTTCATTTTTATTTTTCTGCAACTTTCATTTTTGTTTTTTGTATTCAACTTCCATTTTTATTCAATTTACTTTTCTATTCAACTTCCTTTTTTATTTAATTTTCAAATAGATCGTTAAGGTATAGTGATTTTTTGAATGAATTTCTATTTTTAATTTTCTGCAACTTCCATTTTTATTTTTAATTAACTTCCATTCTTATTCAAGTTACTTTTCTATTCAACTTCCTTTTTTATTTAATTTCCAAAAAGATCGTTAACGTATAGTGGTTTCTGGAATGAACTTCCATTTTTAATTTTATGCAACTTTCATTTTTATTTTTATACAACTTCCATTTTTATTCAATTTACTTTTCTATTAAACTTCATTTTTTATTTAATTTCCTAATAGATCGTTAAGGTATAGTGGTTTTTTGAATGAACTTCCATTTTTAAATTTCTGCAACTTCAATTTTTATTTTTATTCGACTTCCATTTTTATTCAAGTTATTTTTCTATTCAACTTCATTTTTTGATTAATTTCCAAATTGATCGTTAAGGAAAGTGGTTTCTTTAATGAATTTCCATTTTGAATTTTCTGCAACTTCCATTTTTATTTTTAATTAACTTCCATTCTTATTCAAGTTACTTTCTATTCAACTTCCTTTTTTATTTAATTTCCAAATAGATCGTTAACGTATAGCGGTTTCTGCAATGAACTTCCATTTTTATTCAATTTACGTTTCTATTAAACTTCCCTTTTTATTTAATTTCCAAATAGAACATTAAGGTATAGTGGTTTCTTGAATGAACTTCCATTTTTAATTTTCGGCAACTTCCATTTTTATTTTTATTCAACTTCCATTTTTATTCAATTTACTTTTCTATTAAACTGCCTTTTTTATTTAATTTCCAAATAGATCGTTAAGGTATAGTGGTTTCTTGAATAAACTTTCATTTTTAATTTTTTCCAACTTCCATTTTTATTTTTATTCGACTTCTATTTTTATTGAAGTTATTTTTATTCAACTTCATTTTTTATTTAATTTCCAAATAGATCGTTAAGGTATAGTGGTTTCTTGAATGAACTTCCAATTTTAATTTTCTGCAACTTCCATATTTATTTTTATTCAACTTCCTTTTTTATTCAAATTTCTTTTTTATCCAACTTCCATTTTTATTCAAGTTATTTTTCTATTCAACTTCCTTTTTTATTTAATTTCCAAATAGATCATTAAGGTGTAGGGGTTTCTTGAATGAACTTCCATTTTTAATTTTCTTAAAACACCATTTTTATTTTTATTTAACTTCATTTTTTCTTCAAGTTTCTTTTCTACTCAACTTCCTTTTTAATTTAATTTCCAAATAGATCGTTAAAGTATAGTGGTTTTCGATTGAACTTCCATTTTTAATTTTATGCAACTTCTATTTTTATTTTTATTCAACTTCCATTTTTATTCAACTTACTTTTCTATTAAACTTCTTTTTAATTTAATTTCCAAATAGATCGTCAAGGTATAGTGGTTCCTTGAATGAACTTCCAATTTAAATTTTCTGCAACTTCCATTTTTATTTTTATTCAACTTCTTTTTTTATTCAAGTTTCTTTTCTATTCAACTTCCTTTTTTATTTAATTTCCAAATAGATCGTTAAGGTACAGTGGTTTCTGGATTGAACTTTCATTTATAATTTTATGTAACTTTCATTTTTATTTTTGTTCAACTTCCATTTTTATTCAATTTGCTTTTCCATTAAACTTCCTTTTTTATCTAATTTCCAAATAGATCGTTAAGGTATAGTAGTTTCGTGAATGAACTACCATTTTTAATTTTATGCAACTTTCATTTTTATTTTTATTGAAGTTCCATTTTTATTCAAGTTATTTCTATATTCAACTTCCTTTTTTAATTTATTTCCAAATAGATCGTTAAGGTAAAGTGGTTTCTTAAATGAACTTCCATTTTTAATTTTCTGCAACTTTCATTTTTATTTTTATTCAGCTTCCATTTTTATTGAAGTTATTTTTCTATTCAACTTCCTTTTTTATTTAATTTCGAAATAGATCGTTAACGTATAGTTGTTTCTGGAATGAACTTCCATTTTTAATTTTATGCAACTTTCATTTTTCTTTTTATTCAACTTCCATTTTCATTCAATTTACTTTTCTATTAAACTTCCTTTTTTATTTAATTTCCAAATAGATCGTTAAGGTATAGTTGTTTCTTGAATGAACTTCCATTTTTAATTTTCTGCAACTTCCATTTTTATTTTTATTCGACTTCTATTTTTGTTGAAGTTACTTTTCTATTAAACTGCCTTTTTTATTTAATTTCCAAATAGATCGTTAAGGTTTAGTGGTTTCCTGATTGAACTTCCATTTTTATTTTTATTTACATTCCTTTTTTATTCAAGTTTCTTTTCTACTCAACTTCTTTTTTTATTTAATTTCTAAATAGATCGTTAAGGTATAGTGGTTTCTGGGTTGAACTTCCATTTTTAATTTTATGCAACTTTCATTTTTATTTTTAATCAAATTCCTTTTTTATTCAAGTTTCATTTCTATTTATAGCGATCCCGGTTTTCCTTTTCGTGCTTAACTGTAATTCGGATTCGATTTCGGAAGGGTGCTGTTGTCTTATCGTCTTTCTATCCCTTTCTCTTTGTGTTCGAGCTTGGGGTTGTGTTGGACAAGTTGGGAATAAGTTGGTTGCGTTTTAAAACGTAAAGTCTTTGCCCAGTTTTTGGTCTTTCCGCTCGAGCGGCGATTTTGACGCTCGAGCGGGACTCTGTTGTTGCTTGTCCGCTCGAGCGGGGGTGTTGGCTCTCGAGCGGGGAAATCACCCATCCAGTTTTTCGTCTGCAGTGGTATACGCTCAAGCAGGGGATTGGACGCTCGAGCGGGAGTATGTGTCTGACGCTCGAGCGGGGAGTTTGACGCTCGAGCGGGCATCATGTCTGTAAAAGTTCTGGGAGCGTGCATCCGCCGCTCGAGCGGGGGATTGGACGATCGAGCGGGGATCTGTGAGTGACGCTTGAGCGGGGAGTTCGACGCTCGAGCGGGGTGACTTTTATATATAGTCGAGATCCGACCTTTTTGTTCACTTTTCAACATCTTTTCTCTCTCTTACTTTTCCAAAAAGGTATTTTGAGAGCTCCTCTCACTAAAATCCTAACTTCTCTCTTAGGATTGATCTAGTAGGAGTTATTTTCTCACCTTGGGCCTTTACAAAAGTTGTGTTGATCGTCGAGGGCTATCTTCTAATCTGAAAATTTTGAGATTTGGAGCATTTTCGTTTCTTCGTCTCCTTCGTTGAGCCCCGTCATTCGAGGTAGGGATAACCTACTCCATCTTATGAGCTTTGTCTTTAAATTTTAGCATTTTGTTTTATTGGTGGTTGTTGGGTAATTTTTGAGAAAGTTTGGGCCTTTGTGTAATTTTACAAAAGTTGGGTTTTTTTTTTTAAATATATACCTATATGCATGTTAGGCATAGAGAAATGAGATTAACGTTGGGACATTGATGGAAATGGAACCTTAGGGTTGTTTTGTGAATTATGGTAATTTTCCCTAATTGGTTTAATTAATTAATGCATATAATTAATTGAAGAAAATGAGGAATTGAATTGAGAATGTTGAAATTGGGAATGTATGGGATTAAAGAGTGTAGACGAATCTTTTATTGCTCATCTAGTTGAAATGTTGATATATTATCCATTTGTGCATTTATTTCCTGCTTAGAAATAATTGCTTTGGGCTACCGGTGGAGGGTAGTGTTGATTGTTGTAGACAATGCATGATGATTAGGCAAACTAAAACTAATCAATCGGATGTGTCATAGAGTATGACGGTTGATAGAATACATTAACTTTATGTATTGAGTGATTGTGTATATGACCAATGTGTTTATATGCATTATGTGTAGACGGTTGGTAGAATACATTAACTTTATGTATTGATCGATTGTGTATATGATTCTGTGTTTATATGCGTTGCTTGTGTAGATGAGGAGATGGGGGATGTACTCTGCGGTTTAGGGGAAGATGGGGGATGTACCTCTAAACCGGATAGGATTGGGAGGAGATGGGGGATGAACTCCGTAGATACAGCTCATATGCTTGTCTAGAGAAGTGAAGATACAGCTCATATGCTTATCTTTGTGAAGTGTAGATACAGCTCATATGCTTGTCTAGTGAAGTGTGGATACAGCTAATATGCTTATCTGTGGATGTGTAATATGCTTATCTATTGGAATGTTGATATAGCTCATATGCTTATCGGATTGTAGTATTGATGTAGCTTATATGCTTATCTGTTGTAGTAGTGATGTAGCTCATATGCTTATCTATTGAAAAGTTTGTTTGATTTGATATAGCGCTAAAATGTATATCATCATCGTTTGTGAAGTATGGAAGTAGTTTATGTGTTATTGATACAACACCAAAATGTGCATCCACCGTGAATTTTGAAAGTGTTCTAGTGATGAACTATAATCTCATCAGAATGTTTTGGCCAGAGTACTGAGCCCTGTTTTTCAAACTCAAAGTTGAATAAGAAATGAAAAGTGACTTGTAACGTAGGCTTGGTTGTCATGGAATTGAAATAAGATGTAAATGGAGGTGTAAGTATCGACCATCTTTCAGTTGCTAATCTTTTAGGCATTGTTTATAGTTGGTTTAGTATATCTCTGCTGGGCTGTGGCTCACCCTATATGGGAACATCATTTTAGGTACAGGTAGCATGCCACCTCCAAGGACATAGCTTGGGAGGCTAGAGGCGGACAGACTTTTGTTCTCTTATCTCCTTTTGATGTATTACATGTAAATTCAATGCCAAGGGCTTAATGTGTAACCGAGTCAATACTCTCTTTTGTAACCAAGTGTTAACTTGGAAAGCTGTAAGCCCGTAGGGCATTTATTTTTGTTGTTAACGTGTAATACTTTTGTAATGAAGTACTTTGATGAATTGAAGAAATGTGCATCTTTTGTATATAAATGTATGTTTATATTGATGGGTTTAATGTTATTATTTTGAGGGCGTTACAACTTGGTATTAGAGCGTACCGGGTTCGAATACTTTGGGTACGTGGGAAGTGATTAGGATCACAATGGGTTTGTCTCGCTTGATAGAGACTTAGATGTAGTGTCATATGCTATGTGCTTAATTGATAACATGCTTATGTGACTATGTGGGTATGGGATTTAGTTTCTAGGATGTTGATTGGATCCTTGGGTTTCTGGGAGTCCTGTTGGAAAGGCACTTGATCAATGCTGTTTCTGACCGGAACTCTAGCAACGCCTTGAGACTATCATTATCCGGAAATGAAATTCGTAAGTGCTTATGTGTTTATGTGCTTACGTGGAGTGAATTACAGTTGTCCATGTATTAGGACGTGAGTGTTTAGCTTTGGCACATGTGTGAGTGTGCTAACGTGTCTCTGTTACTTTTACTAGGATGCCTAGGCGAGGAAGTTGTGATTTCCCTCCTTCTGCTCGGGAAGAGTTGCGGAAACAATTTGTGGAGTTACGCCAAGGTACTACACCTTTGGTGCAGTTCGAACGATGGTTTGCTAACCTATCGAGGTTTGCTCCAGAATTGGTGGAGACGGAGGACTCGCGTTGTTTCGAGTTTAAGAGTAAGCTGCGTGACGACATCCGTGTAAGGATAGCGGGGTCTTGGCATAAAAGATATAGTGTGCTTGTTGAGGCAGCTGCCCATGTAGAGGTTGCGGTGCTAGCAATGGGGCAGAGTGTGGAGGGAGCCATCTCGGCAACCCCCGTGACTCAGGGTGCTGGTAGGCCTTTTAAGAGGCAGAGGGGTTTAAACCCGCAACAGGGAGGTCGGGCTAGAAATACCCTTCCAGTGTCGGATTTGGGTTTGGAAGAACGTAAACAGAGGGGTGTCTTTTGTTTCAAATGTGGTCTACTGGGCCACAAGGTTTCGGGTTGCCCACAGAGGAAGGGGGCAGGGTTAGCAGTTCAACCAGTAGTCGTACCACCAGGATTATCTAACCAGCCGGGATTTGGGCCGATCAAATGCTCAGTAGGGAGGCAGTTGTTGGCGTCTTCATCAACCCAGATTCTGAACCAGTCTCGTGCTCAGGCACCGCCTACTTGTTGGATGTGTAATCAGCCGGGTCATATTCGGCGTTTCTGTACTCAGCCGGGGGCTTCTTTAGGGGTTTTACAACCTAGCCAGGCTCAGTTTCATTCGACTGGGCAGGAACAGTATTGTTTTGGGGAACTAGCAGGCCAGATTGCGAGGGCCTCAGTAGGGTCGAATTCCCAAGCCCCAGTTGGGGAAGTTTGTAGTTGTTCCAGGTGTGGACAGAGGGGGCACGTCGGTAGTTCTTGTCCGTGGTTAGTACGCTCGTAGGTTGTCTTGTGTTTGGGGATGACCAATTTTGGTGGTCCAGCGAGGGACGGCAGTGGTGGTAATACTGAGGGGTTGGTCTTGTTTTGACTAATCCGTTTTGTAATTGGTGGATTATTGTTTTGTGATCATTTGGTTCCGTTATGTAACCAATGTGTTTTGGGAATGTTGAAACATCTAAACTGTTTGTTTATCTATATGCATACATATATGCTTGGTTGTTAATTTCCTCGGATTGGGTGGATTGGAGCATTGTGTAGCTTTAAAGTTTTATTGATGTGATAAGTTGCTGTAAGACCATAAATTTTTTGGTACATGCACTCTTGTGCATGTGTTTTGGTTTGGGAAAAGTGAGGGTCGTTGAGTTATGTTTTCAAATTTAGAAGGATCACAAAGGGATGCGTATCTTAACCAGAAGTGCAAGGGGGCGAGAACAGTTATACTTACCGGTGTTCGAAATTTCACCAGTGTTATCTAATTGATTTTACGTGTGTGAAAGTGATGTTAGTCTACTGTCGCGGGAACTCCTCGAGAAGATGTGGAGTGTGAGATTAATACTAGATATAGTATGAAATTAACATGGGGTTTTGCAAGGGCATAGCGCATAATCTTGTTAGGATTAGACTTGTATTTCGTGGTGGGTAACGTTGCCAAATTGGCATGTGTTGTGATTGGTCATTCGATAGAGGGAGTGTTAGTCCCTATATAAGGGTGTGACTGTTAACATCGGGAGTGGTGCGTTTTGAGCAGCTGGTGCTATATCTCGAGTAGTAGCTTATCGACGCTTCCTAAGTTTCTGGACTTCCTTACTTTGATCGAAAGTGGTAGGTTTGTACCTTAACACCGGTTAGGTCGGGAGGTGCTGTCGTGAGGATTGATTGGGTGTATAACCCGTAGTTTGGGTGTGGACCGTGAGTCGAGTCACCGTAGTAAAGTCTTTGCAGAAAAAGGTTTGGGGATATTAATGAGAGGGCTGGGGGCTTTTGCTCCTCTGGGAATTTAGAGTAGTGCATCTTTGAAAGCCTTGTCGGCAACATGTGATAGTGTCGGGATTGGTTCATGGTGGTTGTCTAACGGTAACATTGGCTAGTGGCGTGGCACGGAGACTGGGTGTCTTGATGGTACTCTCGAGATGAGTGACAAGTAAGATGTAGAGTAACGAGTGGACCCTATGAGTTATTGGGGAACTCGGTGTGGGAGTGAAAGGGCTTGCAAAATAAGGAGGTTTTGCCTAGTACAGTTGAATGTGTTAGATGTGATGGTTTCAAGAGTTGCGTGGTGTTGGCAAGATTATGTGAGAATGTTCGAGGGAATGTGAGATTTGTATCTCGAGTTAGTGGGAATGGTACCTGTATGTTGGTTCGTGTTTTGGGTCTTGCTAGTCAGTGAGTCCGTGGTGATCCCATTGGTTGTATAGGGGTAGCGTTCGTGTTGTGATTGGTTATCAATCGTTGGGTTTGGGTTGTGAGTGGATGCTGGCAGCATTCTTTGAAGGAAGAGCAGTTCGTGTTCTAAAGTAATGAGTATAGCGTTGGTCAAAGTGGTCCTTCGTGTTTGGGTTGTTGTGATTGAGGGTGACCATGTCGGTCTTTGGTCAAGGAAGTGAGCAGGCTTGCTAGATAGCCATGGTGGGGGATGGTGATTCCCTTAGACGCAGTGTTGATGCGGTTCAATTTTAAGAGATCCGGTGAGATTCCAAAATTTGTGGTTTGTGTAGAGAATTTTGTGGTTGGGGTCAGTGGCTAGAGTGGCACATCAGTGTGTGGATTACTAAGTGTAGAGTTTATTGAGTTGATTAGTCAGCTTGTCGGTATCAGGCTTTGGGTTGACATTAGTCACCTTGAGTTTAGTCTCATTTGTTGTAAACTTTGTATGTTGATTAGGGAAAAACTGAAACTAATCGAACATGTTTTGTCGTTGAATCTGGCGGTTGGAATAATACATCTAATATATGTATTGATTGATCATTGTGAATGATTGGCTTTTTATACATTATGTATGTATGATGTTTGGTTTGATATTGATACAGCACTATAATGTGTATCATTTGTGTATTAAAGGGAGGCGGGATGAACATTGCAAAACCATGATTTTCTTATGCCTTATGTGTTGTTAGTACTGTTGTTATTTCTATTAACCATCATTATGGAAATGTTATATTATGTGTCGGTTGTGGCATCACTGTGTGAGTGATGGTTGTGGATGGTGCTGTTTTGGAAAGAAATGGAAAACAAAATTTTCCCAGTGTTTGGGCCATCTGAGGGCGTTGTTGAAAAGTTGATTTAAATTCAAGGATTTTAAAGAAATTCTAGATTAATCTTTTGGGCAAATAAACTGTGGATAACTCTTCATTTTGGGTAACACCGTATTTGTGGAAAATGTTTACAAAGCTTTTGAGTTTTCGTATGGAAAATGCAAGATTTATTCCAGAACGTTAACGTTGAAAATTTAAACATCTTTTAGAAATGCCTCTTGAACAAGAAAATGTTTTCTTATTACCTACTCTAAAGATTTGCTTTGGTCGTGTTGTTGAGTAGTGACTTAGCTTGGGGTGCTAGTCGGTTGTTGGTGAATTGTTTCGGGGGAGGTTTGGTTTGTTGAGGCTTGCGTACCTAAGGTGTGGTCGTTTAGAATGTGTTCCTTTGGTTAGTATCTTCCTTGGTAAGAGTGAGTCGGAGGTTTGTTGTGAAAGTAATTTCTTTCCCTGCGGCTCGGTTGTTGAATGCTCTGTGATCAATTGGCCTTGTGTTTTGGCGTACCCTTAATTTCGGAGACGAAATTCTTTAAGGGGGGGAGGTTATAGCGATCCCGGTTTTCCTTTTCGTGCTTAACTGTAATCCGGATTCGATTTCGGAAGGGTGCTGTTGTCTTATCCTCTTTCTATCCCTTTCTCTTTGTGTTCGAGCTTGGGGTTGTGTTGGACAAGTTGGGAATAAGTTGGTTGCATTTTAAAACGTAAAGTCTTTGCCCAGTTTTTGGTCTTTCCGCTCGAGCGGCGATTTTGACGCTCGAGTGGGACTCTGTTGTTGCTTGTCCGCTCGAGCGGGGGTGTTGGCGCTCGAGCGGGGAAATCACCCATCCAGTTTTTCGTCTGCAGTGGTATACGCTCAAGCAGGGGATTGGACGCTCGAGCGGGAGTATGTGTCTGACGCTCGAGCGGGCATCATGTCTGTAAAAGTTCTGGGAGCGTGCATCCGCCGCTCGAGCGGGGGATTGGACGATCGAGCGGGGATCTGTGAGTGACGCTCGAGCGGGGAGTTCGACGCTCGAGCGGGGCGACTTTTATATATAGCCGAGATCCGACCTTTTTGTTCACTTTTCAACATCTTTTCTCTCTCTTACTTTTCCAAAAGGTATTTTGAGAGCTCCTCACACTAAAATCCTAACTTCTCTCTTAGGATTGATCTAGTAGGAGTTATTTTCTCACCTTGGGCCTTTACAAAAGTTGTGTTGATCGTCGAGGGCTATCTTCTAATCTGAAAATTTCGGGATTTGGAGCATTTTCATTTCTTCGTCTCCTTCGTTGAGCCCCATCATTCGAGGTAGGGATAACCTACTCCATCTTATGAGCTTTGTCTTTAAATTTTAGCATTTTGTTATGTTGGTGGTTGTTGGGTAATTTTTGAGAAAGTTTGGGCCTTTGTATAATTTTACAAAAGTTGGGTTTTTTTTTTTTTAAATATAAACCTATATGCATGTTAGGCATAGAGAAATGAGATTAACGTTGGGACATTGATGGAAATGGAACCTTAGGGTTGTTTTGTGAATTATGGTAATTTTCCCTAATTGGTTTTATTAATTAATGCATATAATTAATTGAAGAAAATGAGGAATTGAATTGAGAATGTTGAAATTGGGAATGTATGGGATTAAAGAGTGTAGACGAATCTTTTATTGCTCATCTAGTTGAAATGTTGATATATTATCCATTTGTGCATTTATTTCCTGCTTAGAAATAATTGCTTTGGGCTACCGGTGGAGGGTAGTGTTGATTGTTGTAGACAATGCATGATGATTAGGCAAACTAAAACTAATCAATCGGATGTGTCATAGAGTATGACGGTTGATAGAATACATTAACTTTATGTATTGAGTAATTGTGTATATGACCAATGTGTTTATATGCATTATGTGTAGACGGTTGGTAGAATACATTAACTTTATGTATTGATCGATTGTGTATATGATTCTGTGTTTATATGCGTTGCTTGTGTAGAGGAGGAGATGGGGATGTACTCCGCGGTTTAGGGGAAGATGGGGGATGTACCTCTAAACCGGATAGGATTGGGAGGAGATGGGGGATGAACTCCGTAGATACAGCTCATATGCTTGTCTAGAGAAGTGAAGATACAGCTCATATGCTTATCTTTGTGAAGTGTAGATACAGCTCATATGCTTGTCTAGTGAAGTGTGGATACAGCTAATATGCTTATATGTGGATCTGTAATATGCTTATCTATTGGAATGTTGATATAGCTCATATGCTTATTGGATTGTAGTATTGATGTAGCTTATATGCTTATCTGTTGTAGTAGTGATGTAGCTCATATGCTTATCTATTGAAAAGTTTGTTTGATTTGATATAGCGCTAAAATGTATATCATCATCGTTTGTGAAGTATGGAAGTAGTTTATGTGTTATTGATACAACACCAAAATGTGCATCCACCGTGAATTTTGAAAGTGTTCTAGTGATAAACTATAATCTCATCAGAATGTTTTGGCCAGAGTACTGAGCCCTGTTTTTCAAACTCAAAGTTGAATAAGAAATGAAAAGTGAATTGTAACGTAGGCTTGGTTGTCATGGAATTGAAATAAGATGTAAATGGAGGTGTAAGTATCGACCATCTTTCAGTTGCTAATCTTTTAGGCATTGTTTATAGTTGGTTTAGTATATCTCTGCCGGGCTGTGGCTCACCCTATATGGGAACATCATTTCAGGTACAGGTAGCATGCCACCTCCAAGGACATAGCTTGGGAGGCTAGAGGCGGACAGACTTTCGTTCTCTTATCTCCATTTGATGTATTACATGTAAATTCAATGCCAAGGGCTTAATGTGTAACCGAGTCAATACTCTCTTTTGTAACCAAGTGTTAACTTGGAAAGCTGTAAGCCCGTAGGGCATTTATTTTTGTTGTCAACGTGCAATACTTTTGTAATGAAGTACTATGATGAATTGAAGAAATGTGCATCTTTTGTATATAAATGTATGTTTATATTAATGGGTTTAATGTTATTATTTTGAGAGCGTTACACTATTCAACTTCCATTTTTTTTTAATTTCCAAATAGATCGTTAAGGTATAGTGGTTTCTGGATTGAACTTCCATTTTTAATTTTATGCAACTTTCATTTTTATTTTTATTCAACTTCCAATTTTATTCAATTTACTTTTCTATTAAACTTCCTTTTTTATTTATTTTCCAAATAGATCGTTAAGGTATAGTGGTTGTTGAATGAACTTCCATTTTTTATTTTCGGCAGCTTCCATTTTAATTTTTATTCAACTTCCATTTTTATTCAAGTTATTTTTCTATTCAACTTCCTTTTTTATTTAATTTCCAAATAGATCGTTAAGGTAAAATGGTTTCTGGATTTAACTTCCATTTTTAATTTTATACAACTTTCATTTTTATTTTTATTCAACTTCCATTTTTATTCAAGTTTTTTTTCTATTCAACTTCCTTTTTTATTTAATTTCCAAATTGATCTATAAGGTAAAATGGTTTCTGGATTGAACTTCCATTTTTAATTTTATGCAACTTTCATTTTTATTTTTATTCAACTTCCATTTTTATTCAATTTACTTTTCTATTAAACTTCTTTTTTTATTTAATTTCTAAATAGATCGTTAAGGTATAGTGGTTTCTTTAATGAACTTCCATTTTTAATTTTCTGCAACTTCCATTTTTATTTTTATTTAACATCCTTTTTTATTCAAGTTTCTTTTCTTCTCAACTTCCTTTTTTATTTAATTTCCAAATAGATTGTTAAGTTATAGTGGTTTCTAGATTGAACTTTCATTTTTAATTTTATGCAACTTTAATTTTTATCGTTATTCAACTTCCATTTTTATTCAATTTTCTTTTCTATTGAACTTCCTTTTTTATTTAATTTCCAAATAGATCGTTAAGGTATACTGGTTTTTTGAATGAACTTCCATTTTTAATTTTCTGCAACTTTCATTTTTATTTTTATTCAACTTCCATTTTTATTCAAGTTATTTTTCTATTCAACTTCCTTTTTTATTTAATTTCCAAATAGATCGATAAGGTAAAATGTTTTCTGGATTGAACTTCCATTTTTAATTTTATGCAACTTTCATTTTTCTTTTTATTCAACTTCCATTTTCGTTCAATTTACTTTTCTATTAAACTTCCTTTTTTATTTAATTTCCAAATAGATCGTTAAGGTATAGTGATTTCTTCAATGAATTTCCATTTTCAATTTTCTGCAAATTCCATTTTTATTCAAGTTACTTTTCTTTTCAACTTCCTTTTTTATTTAATTTAGAAATAGATCGTTAACGTATAGTTGTTTATAGAATGAACTTCCATTTTTAATTTTATGCAACTTTAATTTTTCTTTTTATTCAACTTCCATTTTCATTCAATTTACATTTCTACTAAACTTCCTTTTTTATTTAATTTCCAAATAGATCGTTAAGGTATAGTTGTTTCTTTAATGAACTTCCATTTTTAATTTTTTGCAACTTCCATTTTTATTTTTATTCGACTTCTATTTTTATTGAAGTTACTTTTCTATTCAACTGCCTTTTTTATTTAATTTCCAAATAGATCGTTAAGGTATAGAGGTTTCCTGATTGAACTTCCATTTTTAATTTTCTGAAACTTCCATTTTTATTTTTATTTAACTTCCTTTTTTATTCAAGTTTCTTTTCTACTCAACTTCTTTTTTTATTTAATTTCCAAATAGATCGTTAAGGTATAGTGGTTTCTGGGTTGAACTTCCATTTTGAATTTTATGCAACTTTCATTTTTATTTTGATTCAACTTCCATTTTTATTCAAGTTATTTTTCTATTTTACTTCTTTTTTTGTTTAATTTCCAAATAGATCGTTAAGGTATAGTGGTTTCTTGAATGAACTTCTATTTTTAATTTTCTGCAACTTTCATTTTTGTGTTTATTCAACTTCTATTTTTATTCAAGTTACTTTTCTATTCAAATTCCTTTTTTATTTAATTTCCAAATAGAGCGATAAGGTATAGTGGTTTCCGGAATGAACTTCCATTTTTAATTTCATGCAAGTTTCATTTTTATTTTTCTTCAGCTTCTATTTTTTATTCAATTTACTTTTCTATTCAACTTGATTTTTTATTTAATTTCCAAATAGATCGTTAAGGTATAGTGGTTTCTTGAATGAACTTTCATTTTTAATTTTCTACAACTTCCATTTTTATTTTTGTTCAACCTCTTTTTTTATTCAAGTTTCTTTTCTATTCAACTTCCTTTTTTATTTAATTTCCAAATAGATCGTTAAGGTATAGTGGTTTCCGGATTGAACTTCCATTTCCAATTTTATGCAACTTTCATTTTTATTTTTATTCAACTTCAATTTTTATTGAACTTACTTTTCTATTCAACTTCTTTTTTTATTTAATTTCCAAATAGATCGTTAAGGTATAGTGGGTTCTTGAATGAACTTCCATTTTTAATTTTCTGCAACTTCCATTTTTATTTTTGTTCAACTTCCTTTTTTATTTGATTTCCAAATAGATCGTTAAGGTATAGTGGTTTCTGGATTGAACTTCCATTTCCAATTTTACGCAACTTTCGTTTTTATTTTTATTCAACTTCTATTTTAATTGAAGTTGCTTTTCTATTCAACTTACTTTTTTATTTACTTTCCAAATAGATCGTTAAGGTATAGTGGTTTCTTGAATGAACTTCCATTTTTAATTTTCAACAACTTCCATTTTTATTTTTATTTCACTTCCATTTTTATTCAAGTGTCTTTTCTACTCGACTTCCTTTTTTAGTTAATTTCCAAATAGATCGAAAAGCTAAAATGGTTTATGGATTGAACTTCCATTTTAAATTTTATGCAACTTTCATTTTTATTTTTATTCAACTTCCATTTTTATTCAATTTATTTTTCTATTAAACTTCCTTTTTTATTTAATTTCCAAATAGATCGTTAAGGTATAGTGGTTTCTATAATGAACTTCCATTTTTAATTTTCTGCAACTTCCATTTTTATTTTTATTTAACTTCCTTTTTTATTCAAGTTTCTTTTCTTCTCAACTTCCTTTTTTATTTAATTTCCAAATAGATTGTTAAGGTATAGTGGTTTCTAGATTGAACTTTCATTTTTAATTTTATGTAACTTTCATTTTTATTGTTATTCAACTTCCATTTTTATTCAATTTTCTTTTCTATTGAACATCCTTTTTTATTTAATTTCCAAATCGATCGTTAAGGTATATTGGTTTTTTGAATGAACTTCCATTTTTAACTTTCAGCAACTTTCATTTCTATTTTTATTCAACTTCTATTTTTATTCAAGTTTCTTTTCTACTAACTTCCTTTTTTATTTAATTTCCAAATAGATTGTTAAGGTATAGTGATTTCTTGAATGAATTTCCATTTTAAATTTTCTGCAAATTCCATTTTTATTCAACTTCCTTTTTTATTTAATTTCGAAATAGATCGTTAACATATAGTTGTTTCTGGAATAAACTTCAATTTTTAATTTTATGCAACTTTCATTTTTCTTTTTATTCAACTTCCATTTTCGTTCAATTTAGTTTTCTATTAAACTTCCTTTTTTATTTAACTTTCAAATAGATCGTTAAGGTATAGTTGTTTCTTGAATGAACTTCCATTTTTAATTTTCTGTAACTTCCATTTTTATTTTTATTCGACTTCAATTTTTATTGAAGTTACATTTCAATTCAACTGCCTTTTTTATTTAATTTCCAAATAGATCGTTAAGGTATAGTGGTTTCCTGATTGAACTTCCATTTTTAATTTTTTGAAACTTCCATTTTTATTTTTATTTAACTTCCTTTTTTATTCAAGTTTCTTTTCTACTCAACTTCTTTTTTTATTTAATTTCCAAATAGATCGTTAAGGTATAGTGGTTTCTGGGTTAAACTTCCATTTTTAATTTTATGCAACTTTCATTTTTATTTTTATTCCACTTCCATTTTTATTCAAGTTATTTTTCTATTGTACTTCCTTTTTTGTTTAATTTCCAAATAGATCGTTAAAGTATATTGGTTTTTTTAATGAACTACCATTTTTAATTTTCTACAACTTTCATTTTTGTTTTTATTCAACTTCTATTTTTATTCAAGTTACATTTCTATTCAAATTCCTTTTTTATTTAATTTCCAAATAGATCGGTAAGGTATAGTGGTTTTCGGAATGAACTTCCATTTCTAATTTCATGCAACTTTCATTTTTACTTTTCTTCAACTTCCATTTTTTTTTTCAATTTACTTTTCTATTCAACTTGCGTTTTTATTTAATTTCCAAATAGATCATTAAGGTATAGTGGTTTCTGGGTTGAACTTCCATTTTTAATTTTATACACCTTTCATTTTTATTTTTATTCAACTTCCATTTTTATTCAAGTTATTTTTCTATTTTACTTCTTTTTTTGTTTAATTTCCAAATAGATCGTTAAGGTATAGTGGTTTCTTGAATGAACTTCTATTTTTAATTTTCTGCAACTTTCATTTTTGTGTTTATTCAACTTCTATTTTTATTCAAGTTACTTTTCTATTCAAATTACTTTTTTATTTAATTTGCAAATAGAGCGAGAAGGTATAGTGGTTTTCGGAATGAACTTCCATTTTTAATTTCATGCAAGTTTCACTTTTATTTTTCTTCAACTTCTATTTTTTATTCAATTTACTTTTCTATTCAACTTGATTTTTTATTTAATTTCCAAATAGATTGTTAAGGTATAGTGGTTTCTTGAATGAACTTTCATTTTTAATTTTCGGCAACTTCCATTTTTATTTTTGTTCAACCTCCTTTTTTATTCAAGTTTCTTTTCTATTCAACTTCCTTTTTTATTTAATTTCCAAATATATCGTTAAGGTATAGTGGTTTCCGGATTGAACTTCCATTTCCAATTTTATGCAACTTTCTTTTTATTTTTATTCAACTTCTATTTTTATTGAACTTACTTTTCTATTCAACTTCTTTTTTTATTTAATTTCCAAATAGATCATTAAGGTATAGTGGGTTCTTGAATGAACTTCCATTTTTAATTTTCTGCAACTTCCATTTTTATTTTTGTTCAACTTCCTTTTTTATTTGATTTCCAAATAGATCGTTAAGGTATAGTGGTTTCTGGATTGAACTTCCATTTCCAATTTTACGCAACTTTCGTTTTTATTTTTATTCAACTTCTATTTTAATTGAAGTTGCTTTTCTATTCAACTTACTTTTTTTATTTAATTTCCAAATAGATCGTTAAGTTATAGTGGTTTCTTGAATGAACTTCCATTTTTAATTTTCAACAACTTCCATTTTTATTTTTATTTCACTTCCATTTTTATTCAAGTGTCTTTTCTACTCGAATTCCTTTTTTATTTAATTTCCAAATAGATCGATAAGCTAAAATGGTTTATGGATTGAACTTCCATTTTAAATTTTATGCAACTTTCATTTTTATTTTTATTCAACTTCCATTTTTATTCAATTTATTTTTCTATTAAACTTCCTTTTTTATTTAATTTCCAAATAGATCGTTAAGGTATAGTGGTTTCTATAATGAACTTCCATTTTTAATTTTCTGCAACTTCCATTTTTATTTTTATTTAACTTCCTTTTTTATTCAAGTTTCTTTTCTTCTCAACTTCCTTTTTTATTTAATTTCCAAATAGATTGTTAAGGTATAGTGGTTTCTAGATTGAACTTTCATTTTTAATTTTATGTAACTTTTATTTTTATTGTTATTCAACTTCCATTTTTATTCAATTTTCTTTTCTATTGAACATCCTTTTTTATTTAATTTCCAAATCGATCGTTAAGGTATATTGGTTTTTCGAATGAACTTCCATTTTTCACTTTCAGCAACTTTCATTTCTATTTTTATTCAACTTCTATTTTTATTCAAGTTTCTTTTCTACTAACTTCCTTTTTTATTTAATTTCCAAATAGATTGTTAAGGTATAGTGATTTCTTGAATTCATTTCCATTTTAAATTTTCTGCAAATTCCATTTTTATTCAACTTCATTTTTTATTTAATTTCGAAATAGATAGTTAACATATAGTTGTTTCTGGAATAAACTTCAATTTTTAATTTTATGCAACTTTCATTTTTCTTTTTATTCAACTTCCATTTTCGTTCAATTTACTTTTCTATTAAACTTCCTTTTTTATTTAACTTTCAAATAGATCGTTAAGGTATAGTTGTTTCTTGAATGAACTTCCATTTTTAATTTTCTGTAACTTCCATTTTTATTTTTATTCGACTTCAATTTTTATTGAAGTTACATTTCAATTCAACTGCCTTTTTTATTTAATTTCCAAATAGATCGTTAAGGTATAGTGGTTTCCTGATTGAACTTCCATTTTTAATTTTCTGAAACTTCCATTTTTATTTTTATTTAACTTCCTTTTTTATTCAAGTTTCTTTTCTACTCAACTTCTTTTTTTATTTAATTTCCAAATAGATCGTTAAGGTATAGTGGTTTCTGGGTTAAACTTCCATTTTTAATTTTATGCAACTTTCATTTTTATTTTTATTCCACTTCCATTTTTATTCAAGTTATTTTTCTATTGTACTTCCTTTTTTGTTTAATTTCCAAATAGATCGTTAAAGTATAGTGGTTTTTTTAATGAACTACCATTTTTAATTTTCTACAACTTTCATTTTTGTTTTTATTCAACTTCTATTTTTTTTCAAGTTACTTTTCTATTCAAATTCCTTTTTTATTTAATTTCCAAATAGATCGGTAAGGTATAGTGGTTTTTGGAATGAACTTCCATTTCTAATTTCATGCAACTTTCATTTTTACTTTTCTTCAACTTCCATTTTTTATTCAATTTACTTTTCTATTCAACTTGCTTTTTTATTTAATTTCCAAATAGAACATTAAGGTATAGTGGTTTCTGGGTTGAACTTCCATTTTTAATTTTATACACCTTTCATTTTTATTTTTATGCAACTTCCATTTTTATTCAAGTTATTTTTCTATTTTATTTCTTTTTTTGTTTAATTTCCAAATAGATCGTTAAGGTATAGTGGTTTCTTGAATGAACTTCTATTTTTAATTTTCTGCAACTTTCATTTTTGTGTTTATTCAACTTCTATTTTTATTCAAGTTACTTTTCTATTCAAATTCCTTTTTTATTTAATTTGCAAATAGAGCGATAAGGTATAGTGGTTTCCGGAATGAACTTCCATTTTTAATTTCATGCAAGTTTCACTTTTATTTTTCTTCAACTTCTATTTTTTATTCAATTTACTTTTCTATTCAACTTGATTTTTTATTTAATTTCCAAATAGATCGTTAAGGTATAGTGGTTTCTTGAATGAACTTTCATTTTTAATTTTCGGCAACTTCCATTTTTATTTTTGTTCAACCTCCTTTTTTATTCAAGTTTCTTTTCTATTCAACTTCCTTTTTTATTTAATTTCCAAATAGATCGTTAAGGTATAGTGGTTTCCGGATTGAACTTCCATTTCCAATTTTATGCAACTTTCATTTTTATTTTTATTCAACTTCTATTTTTATTGAACTTACTTTTCTATTCAACTTCCTTTTTTATTTAATTTCCAAATAGATCGTTACGGTATAGTGGGTTCTTGAATGAACTTCCATTTTTAATTTTCTGCAACTTCCATTTTTATTTTTGTTCAACTTCCTTTTTTATTCAAGTTTCTTTTCTATTCAACTTCCTTTTTTATTTAATTTCCAAATAGATCGTTAAGGTATATTGGTTTCTGGATTGAACTTCCATTTCCAATTTTATGCAACTTTCGTTTTTATTTTTATTCAACTTCAATTTATATTGAAGTTGCTTTTCTATTCAACTTCCTTTTTTATTTAATTTCCAAATAGATCGTTAAGGTATAGTGGTTTCTTGAAAGAACTTCCATTTTTATTTTTCTGCAACTTCCATTTTTATTTTTATTACACTTCCATTTTTATTCAAGTGTCTTTTCTACTCGACTTCCTTTTTTATTTAATTTCCAAATAGATCGATAAGGTAAAATGGTTTCTGGATTGAACTTCCATTTTAAATTTTATGCAACTTTCATTTTTATTTTTCTTCAACTTCCATTTTTATTCAATTTACTTTTCTATTAAACTTCCTTTTTTAATTAATTTCCAAATAGATCGTTAAAATATAGTGGTTTCTTTAATGAACTTCCATTTTTAATTTTCTGCAACTTTCATTTTTATTTTTATTTAACTTCTTTTTTTATTCAAGTTTCTTTTCTTCTCAACTTCATTTTTTATTTAACTTCCAAACAGATTGTTAAGGTATAGTGGTTTCTAGATTGAACTTTCATTTTTAATTTTATGCAACTTTCATTTTTATTGTTATTCAACTTCCATTTTTATTCAATTTTCTTTTCTATTGAACTTCTTTTTTTATTTAATTTCCAAATAGATCGTTAAGGTATACTGGTTTTTTGAATGAACTTCCATTTTTAACTTTCTGCAACTTTCATTTTTATTTTTATCCAACTTCCATTTTTATTCAATTTTCTTTTCTACTCAACTTCCTTTTTTTTTTATTTAATTTCCAAATAGATCGTTAAGGTATAGTGATTTCTTGAATGAATTTCCATTTTAAATTTTCTGCAAATTCCATTTTTATTCAACTTACTTTTCTATTCAACTTTCATTTTTATTCAAGTTATTTTTCTATTCAACTTCCTTTTTTATTTAATTTCCAAATAGATCGATAAGGTAAAATGGTTTCTGGATTGAACTTCCATTTTTAATTTTATGCAACTTTCATTTTTCTTTTTATTCAACTTCCATTTTCGTTCAATTTACTTTTCTATTAAACTTCCTTTTTTATTTAATTTCCAAATAGATCGTTGAGGTATAGTTGTTGCTTGAATGAACTTCCATTTTTAATTTTCTGCAACTTCCATTTTTATTTTTGTCCAACTTCCTTTTTTATTCAAGTTTCTTTTGTACTCAACTTCTTTTTTTATTTAATTTCCAAATATATCGTTAAGGAATAGCGGTTTCTGGGTTGAACTTCCATTTTGAATTTTATGCAACTTTCATTTTTATTTTTATTCAACTTCCATTTTTATCCAAGTTATTTTTCTATTTTACTTCCTTTTTTGTTCAATTTCCAAATAGATCGTTAAGGTATAGTGGTTTCCTGATTGAACTTCCATTTTTAAATTTCTGAAACTTCCTTTTTTATTTTTATTTAACTTCCTTTTTTTTCAAGTTTCTTTTCTACTCAACTTCCTTTTTTGTTTAATTTCTGAATAGATCGTTAAGGTATAGTGGTTTCTGGATTGAACTTCCATTTTTAATTTTATACAACTTTCATTTTTTATTTTTATTCAACTTCCATTTTTATTCAAATTATTTTTCTATTTTACTTCATTTTTTTTAAAATTTCCAAATAGATCGTTAAGGTATAGTGGTTTCTTAAATGAACTTCCATTTTTAATTTTCTGCAACTTCCATTTTTATTTTTATTCGACTTCTATTTTTATTGAAATTGCTTTTCTGTTCAACTGCCTTTTTTATTTAATTTCCAAATAGATCGTTAAGGTATAGTGGTTTCCTGATTGAACTTCCATTTTTAATTTTCTGAAACTTCCATTTTATTTTTATTTAACTTCCTTTTTTATTCAAGTTTTTTTTCTACTCAACTTCTTTTTTTATTTAATTTCCAAATAGATCGTTAAGGTATAGTGGTTTCTGGGTTAAACTTCCATTTTTAATTTTATGCAACTTTCATTTTTATTTTTATTCCACTTCCATTTTTATTCAAGTTATTTTTCTATTGTACTTCCTTTTTTGTTTAACTTCCAAATAGATCGTTAAAGTATAGTGGTTTTTTAATGAACTACCATTTTTAATTTTCTACAACTTTCATTTTTGTTTTTATTCAACTTCTATTTTTATTCAAGTTACTTTTCTATTCAAATTCCTTTTTTATTTAATTTCCAAATAGATCGGTAAGGTATAGTGGTTTTCGGAATGAACTTCCATTTCTAATTTCATGCAACTTTCATTTTTACTTTTCTTCAACTTTCATTTTTTATTCAATTTACTTTTCTGTTCAACTTGCTTTTTTATTTAATTTCCAAATAGATCATTAAGGTATAGTGGTTTCTGGGTTGAACTTCCATTTTTAATTTTATACACCTTTCATTTTTATTTTTATTCAACTTCCATTTTTATTCAAGTTATTTTTCTATTTTACTTCTTTTTTTGTTTAATTTCCAAATAGATCGTTAAGGTATAGTGGTTTCTTGAATGAACTTCTATTTTTAATTTTCTGCAACTTTCATTTTTGTGTTTATTCAACTTCTATTTTTATTCAAGTTACTTTTCTATTCAAATTCCTTTTTTATTTAATTTGCAAATAGAGCGATAAGGTATAGTGGTTTCCGGAATGAACTTCCATTTTTAATTTCATGCAAGTTTCACTTTTATTTTTCTTCAACTTCTATTTTTTATTCAATTTACTTTTCTATTCAACTTGATTTCTTATTTAATTTCCAAATATATCGTTAAGGTATAGTGGTTTCTTGAATGAACTTTCATTTTTAATTTTCGGCAACTTCCATTTTTATTTTTGTTCAACCTCCTTTTTTATTCAAGTTTCTTTTCTATTCAACTTCCCTTTTTATTTAATTTCCAAATAGATCGTTAAGGTATAGTGGTTTCCGGATTGAACTTCCATTTCCAATTTTATGCAACTTTCACTTTCATTTTTATTCAACTTCTATTTATATTGAAGTTACTTTTCTATTCAACTTCCTTTTTTATTTAATTTCCAAATAGATCGTTACGGTATAGTGGGTTCTTGAATGAACTTCCATTTTTAATTTTCTGCAACTTCCATTTTTATTTTTGTTCAACTTCCTTTTTTATTCAAGTTTCTTTTCTATTCAACTTCTTTTTTTATTTAATTTCCAAATAGATCGTTAAGGTATAGTGGTTTCTGGATTGAACTTCCATTTCCAATTTTATGCAACTTTCGTTTTTATTTTTATTCAACTTCAATTTATATTGAAGTTGCTTTTCTATTCAACTTCCTTTTTTATTTAATTTCCAAATAGATCGTTAAGGTATAGTGGTTTCTTGAAAGAACTTCCATTTTTATTTTTCTGCAACTTCCATTTTTATTTTTATTACACTTCCATTTTTATTCAAGTGTCTTTTCTACTCGACTTGCTTTTTTATTTAATTTCCAAATAGATCGATAAGGTAAAATGGTTTCTGGATTGAACTTCCATTTTAAATTTTATGCAACTTTCATTTTTATTTTTCTTCAACTTCCATTTTTATTCAATTTACTTTTCTATTAAACTTCCTTTTTTATTTAATTTCCAAATAGATCGTTAAAATATAGTGGTTTCTTTAATGAACTTCCATTTTTAATTTTCTGCAACTTTCATTTTTATTTTTATTTAACTTCTTTTTTTATTCAAGTTTCTTTTCTTCTCAACTTCATTTTTTATTTAACTTCCAAACAGATTGTTATGGTATAGTGGTTTCTAGATTGAACTTTCATTTTTAATTTTATGCAACTTTCATTTTTATTGTTATTCAACTTCCATTTTTATTCAATTTTCTTTTCTATTGAACTTCTTTTTTTATTTAATTTCCAAATAGATCGTTAAGGTATACTGGTTTTTTGAATGAACTTCCATTTTTAACTTTCTGCAACTTTCATTTCTATTTTTATCCAACTTCCATTTTTATTCAATTTTCTTTTCTACTCAACTTCCTTTTTTTTTTTATTTAATTTCCAAATAGATCGTTAAGGTATAGTGATTTCTTGAATGAATTTCCATTTTAAATTTTCTGCAAATTCCATTTTTATTCAACTTACTTTTCTATTCAACTTTCATTTTTATTCAAGTTATTTTTCTATTCAACTTCCTTTTTTATTTAATTTCCAAATAGATCGATAAGGTAAAATGGTTTCTGGATTGAACTTCCATTTTTAATTTTATGCAACTTTCATTTTTCTTTTTATTCAACTTCCATTTTCGTTCAATTTACTTTTCTATTAAACTTCCTTTTTTATTTAATTTCCAAATAGATCGTTGAGGTATAGTTGTTGCTTGAATGAACTTCCATTTTTAATTTTCTGCAACTTCCATTTTTATTTTTGTCCAACTTCCTTTTTTATTCAAGTTTCTTTTGTACTCAACTTCTTTTTTTATTTAATTTCCAAATATATCGTTAAGGAATAGCGGTTTCTGGGTTGAACTTCCATTTTGAATTTTATGCAACTTTCATTTTTATTTTTATTCAACTTCCATTTTTATCCAAGTTATTTTTCTATTTTACTTCCTTTTTTGTTCAATTTCCAAATAGATCGTTAAGGTATAGTGGTTTCCTGATTGAACTTCCATTTTTAAATTTCTGAAACTTCCTTTTTTATTTTTATTTAACTTCCTTTTTTTTCAAGTTTCTTTTCTACTCAACTTCCTTTTTTGTTTAATTTCTGAATAGATCGTTAAGGTATAGTGGTTTCTGGATTGAACTTCCATTTTTAATTTTATACAACTTTCATTTTTTATTTTTATTCAACTTCCATTTTTATTCAAATTATTTTTCTATTTTACTTCATTTTTTTTTAATTTCCAAATAGATCGTTAAGGTATAGTGGTTTCTTAAATGAACTTCCATTTTTAATTTTCTGCAACTTCCATTTTTATTTTTATTCCACTTCTATTTTTATTGAAATTGCTTTTCTATTCAACTTCATTTTTTATTTAATTTCCAAATAGATCGTAAAGGTATAGTGGTTTCTTAAATGAACTTCCATTTTTAATTTTTTGCAACTTCCATTTTTATTTTTATTTAACTTCCATTTTTTATCAAGTGTCTTTTCTACTCGATTTCCTTTTTTATTTAATTTCGAAATAGATCGTTAACGTATAGTGGTTTCTGGGTTGAACTTCCATTTTGAATTTTATGCAACTTTCATTTTTATTTTTATTCAACTTCCATTTTTATTCAAGCTATTTTTCTATTTTACTTCCTTTTTTGTTTAATTTCCAAATAGATCGTTAAGGTATAGTGGTTTCCTGATTGAACTTCCATTTTTGATTTTCTGAAACTTCCTTTTTTATTTTTATTTAACTTCCTTTTTTATTCAAGTTTCTTTTCTACTCAACTTCCTTTTTTGTTTAATTTCCACATAGATCGTTAAGGTATAGTGGTTTCTGGATTGAACTTCCATTTTTAATTTTATGCAACTTTCATTTTTTATTTTTATTCAAATTATTTTTCTATTTTACTTCATTTTTTGTTTAATTTCCAAATAGATCATTAAGTTATAGTGGTTTCTTGAATGAACTTCCATTTTTAATTTTCTGCAACTTCCATTTTTATTTTTGTTCAACCTCCTTTTTTATTCAAGTTCTTTTCTATTCAACTTCCTTTTTTATTTAATTTCCAAATAGATCGTTAAGGTATAGTGGTTTCTGGATTGAACTTCCATTTCCAATTTTATGCAATTTTCATTTTTATTTTTATTCAACTTCATTTTTTTAATGAAGTTACTTTTCTATTCAACTTCTTTTTTTATTTAATTTCCAAATTGATCGTTAAGGTATAGTGGGTTCTTGAATGAACTTCCATTTTTAATTTTCTGCAACTTCCATTTTTATTTTCTTGAACTTCCTTTTTTATTCAAGTTTCTTTTCTATTCAACTTCCTTTTTTATTTAATTTCCAAATAGATCGTTAAGGTATTGTGGTTTCTGGATTGAACTTCCGTTTCCAATTTTATGCAACTTTCATTTTTATTTTTATTCAACTTCTATTTTTATTGAAGTTACTTTTATATTTGACTTCCTTTTTTATTCAATTTCCAGATAGATCGTAAAGGTATAGCGGTTTCTTAAATGAACTTCCATTTTAAATTTTTTGTAAATTCCATTTTTATTTTTATTTAACTTCCATTTTTTAACATGTGCCTTTTCTACTCGATTTTATTTTTTATTTAATTTCCAAATAGATCGTTAACGTATAGTGGTTTCTTGAATGAACATCCATTTTTAGTTTTCTACAACTACCATTTTTATTTTTATTTAACTTCCATTTTAATTCAAGTGTCTTTTCTACTCAACTTCCTTTTTTATTTAATTTCCAAAAAGATCGTTAAAGTATAGTGGTTTCTTGAATGAACTTCCATTTATAATTTTTTGCGACTTTCATTTTAATTTTTATTCAACTTCCATTTTTATTCAATTTGCTATTCTATTCAACTTTCTTTTTTATTTAATTGCCAAATAGATCGTTAAGGTATAGTGGTTTCTTGAAAGAACTTCCATGTAACGCCCTCAAAATAATAATATTAAACCCATCAAATAAGACATTCATTTACATATGAAATAACCACATTCTTCTATTCATCAGAGTTTGATTACAAAAGTATTACATGTTAACAAGAAAAGCAAAACGCCCTATGGGCTTACAGCTTTCCAAGTTAACACTTGGTTACAACAAAAGAGTGCTAACTCATTTACACATTAAGCCCTTGGCTTGAATTTACATGTAATACATCAAAAATAAAACGACAAAAGTATGTCCGCCTCTAGCCTCCCAAGCTATGTCCTTGGAGGTGGCATGCTACCTGTACCTGAAAATGATATTCCCATATAGGGTGAGCCACAGCCCAGTAGAAATACACTAAACCAACCATGAATAATGACTAAAAGATTAGCAATTGATAGATGGCCAACACTGATACATTCACATAAATAACATATTTATGTCATACGACTTATGAGTCCAAGTTACTTTTCATTTTCCCTTTATCAACAGATAAACATGTTAGCACTATCCACGTTCTCAACAGATATGTATAAAAACAATATCCACATTCACAGATAAGCATATAAGCTATATCCACATTCTCAACAGATATGTATAACAACAATATCCACATTCACAGATAAGCATATAAGCTATATCCACACTTCACAAAGATAAGCATATGAGCTCTATCTTCACTTCTCTAGACAAGCATATGAGCTGTGTCTACGGAGTTCATCCCCTTTCTTCTCCCAACACTATCCGATTTAGAGGTACATCCCCCATCTTCCCCTAAACAGCGGAGTACATCCCTCATCTCCTCCTCTACACATAACGTATACAAACACATTGGTTCTATATACAATCACTCAATACATATGGTTAATGTATTCTATCAATCGTCAAATTCCATGACACATTCCATTGATTAGTTTT
Organism: Camellia sinensis; assembly: GCF_055761805.1. Taxonomy (NCBI): domain Eukaryota; kingdom Viridiplantae; phylum Streptophyta; class Magnoliopsida; order Ericales; family Theaceae; genus Camellia; species Camellia sinensis. The sequence continues at coordinate 4,591,714 of NC_138962.1, read as the reverse complement.
TGTTTGCCTAATCATCATGCATTGTCTACAACAATCACGACTATCCTCCACCGATAGTCCAAAGCAGTTATTTCTAAACAGAAAATAAATGCGCAATGGATATTCAATTAACATTTCATTGCCTCATTTCTCACAATTAATTATCCCAATTAATCAAACAATGTAATTAGGTCTTTATCCATAATTAACATTTCAACCCTTAAGTCCCATTTTCACCAATGATTCAACATTTATTTCATTTCTCTATGCCAAACATGTATCTAGGTTTATTATGAATAAAACCCCAACTTTTGTAAAATAACACAAAAGCCCCAAACATCTACCAAATTACCAAACCAACCCGAACATCTCAAAATACTAAAATTTAAAGACAAAATCCATAGAGAGGAGTAGGATATCCCTACCTCGAAGTTTGAGCCAAAAAGGAGATGAAGACTCGAAAATCAACGTGCTCCAAATCCAAACTTTTTCAGATTAAATCAAAGCTCTCAACGCCCTCTATCTTTTTAACAAAGGCTCAAGGCTAGATTCACACTCTAGGGAGATCAAATCTTAGAGAGAGTGTAAGTTTAGAGAGAGAGAGTCTCGGATCTAGGGTTTGAAAGCAAAAGAAAGTGACAAACTGATGTTCAAAAACGCTACTGTCCGCTGATATAAAACACGCTCGCTCGAGCGAAGACTTTGTCGCTCGAGCGACCAGACGCAGAAAACTCTCGCTCGAGCCAAGAAGTTCTCGCTCGAGCCGAAAACTCAGAAGTGCGCTCGAGCGAAAGAATGCTCGCTCGAGCCAACAACTCAAACCCTCAGGTCTGCAACCAGAAGCACGCTCGAGCGACAGACCTCTCGCTCGAGCGAAGAACAAACCAGACCGCTCGAGCGAAGAAAGCTCGCTCGAGCCAAGAAATGCAACTCTCAGGTCCAGAACCAGACGCAATCACTCGCTCGAGCGAAGCCACTCTCGCTCGACCCACCAGACACAAACCCAACTCTCGCTCGAGCGACCAACTCCTCGCTCGAGCGAAGATCCAAAAATCTGGGCAGCAGCACTAGGCTCCCAAACACAACTAACCTGTAACAAACCTGCCCAACACATCCTATAACTCAAATACGAAGTAAAAAGGATGCAAACAAGATAATAAACAGCTACCAACATCCACGGACACATGTCCGGATCACTGTACAACAAGGGTAAACCTGGGATCGCTATATTCCATTTTTAATTTTTTGCAACTTCCATTTTTATTTTTATTCGACTTGCATTTTTATTCAAGTTATTTTTCTATTCAACTTCCTTTTTTATTTAATATCCAAATAGATGGTTAAGGTATAGTGGTTTCTTGAATGCACTTCCAATTTTAATTTTCTGCCACTTCCATTTTTATTTTTATTCAACTTCTTTTTTTATTCAAGTTTATTTTATATTCAACTTTGTTTTTTATTTAATTTCCAAATAGATTGTTAAGTTATAGTGGTTTCTGGAATGAACTTCCATTTTTAGTTTCATGCAACTTTCATTTTTATTTTTCTTCAACTTCTATTTTTATTCAAGTTTCATTTCTATTCAGCTTCCTTTTTTATTTAATTTCCAAATAGATTGTTAAGGTATAGTGGTTTCTGGATTGAACTTCCATTTCCAATTTTATGCAACTTTCATTTTTATTTTTATTAACTTCTATTTTTATTGAAGTTACTTTTCTATTCGACTTCCTTTTTTATTTAATTTCCAAATAGATCGTTAAGGTATAGTGGTTTCTTGAATGAACATCCATTTTTAATTTTCTGCAACTACCATTTTTATTTTTATTTAACTTCCATTTTAATTCAAGTGTCTTTTCTACTCAACTACCTTTTTTATTTAATTTCCAAATAGACCGTTAAGGTATAGTGGTTTCTTGAATGAACTTCCATTTTTAATTTTTTGCAACTTCCATTTTTATTTTTATTCGACTTGCATTTTTATTCAAGTTATTTTTCTATTCAACTTCCTTTTTTATTTAATATCCAAATAGATGGTTAAGGTATAGTGGTTTCTTGAATGAACCTCCAATTTTAATTTTCTGCAACTTCCATCTTTATTTTTATTCAACTTCTTTTTTTATTCAAGTTTCTTTTCTATTCAACTTCCTTTTTTATTTAATTTCCAAATAGATCGTTAGGGTATAGTGGTTTCTTGAAGGAACTTCCATTTTTAATTTTCTGCAACTTCCTTTTTTATTTTTGTTCAACTTCCTTTTTTATTCAAGTTCTTTTTCTATTCACCTTCCTTTTTTATTTAATTTCCAAATAGATCGTTAAGGTAAAATGGTTTCTAGATTGAAATTTCACTTTTAATTTTATGCAACTTTCGTTTTTATTTTCATTCAACTTCCATTTTTATTCAATTTACTTTTCTATTAAACTTCCTTTTTTATTTAATTTCCAAATATATCATTAAGGTATAGTGGTTTCTTGAATGAACTTCCATTTTTAATTTTCTGTAACTTCCATTTTTATTTTTATTCAACTTCCATTTTTATTCAAGTTATTTTTTTATTCAACTTCCTTTTTTATTTAATTTCCAAATAGATAGTTAAGGTATAGTGGTTTCTTGAATGAACTTCCATTTTTAATTTTTTGCAACATCCATTTTTATTTTTATTCGACTTGCATTTTTATTCAAGTTATTTTTCAATTCAACTTCCTTTTTTATTTGATATCCAAACAGATGGTTAAGGTATAGTGGTTTCTTGAATGAACCTCCAATTTTAATTTTCTGCAACTTCCATTTTTATTTTTATTCAACTTCTTTTTTTATTCAAGTTTCTTTTCTATTCAACTTCCGTTTTTATTTAATTTCCAAATAGGTCGTTAAGGTATAGTGGTTTCTTGAATGAACTTCCATTTTTAATTTTCTGCAACTTCCATTTTTATTTTTGTTCAACTTCCTTTTTTATTCAAGTTTCTTTTCTATTCAACTTTCTTTTTTATTTAATTTCCAAATAGATCGTTAAGGTATAGTGGTTTCGGGATTGAACTTCGATTTCCAATTTTAAGCAACTTTCACTTTTATTTTTACTCAACTTCTATTTTTATTGACGTTACTTTTCTATTCAACTTCCTTTTTTATTTAATTTCCGAATAGATCGTTAAGGTATAGTGGTTTCTTGAATGAACATCCACTTTTTATTTTCGGCAACTTCCATTTAAATTTCTATTCAACTTCCTTTTTTATTTAATTTTCAAATAGATCGTTAAGTTAAATGGTTTCGGGATTGAACTTCCATTTTCATTCAATTCACTTTTCTATTAAACTTTCTTTTTTATTTAAATTCAAAATAGATCGTTAAGGTATAGTGGTTTCTTCAATGAACTTCCATTTTTAATTTTCTGCAACTTTCATTTTTATTTTTATTCGACTTCTATTTTTATTGAAGTTACTTTTCTATTCAACTTCCTTTTTATTTAATTTCCAAATAGATCGTTAAGATATAGTGGTTTCCTGATTGAACTTCCATTTTTAATTTTCTGAAACTTCCTTTTTTATTTTTATTTAACTTCCTTTTTTATTCAAGTTTCTTTTCTACTCAACTTCCTTTTTTGTTTAATTTCCAAATAGATCGTTAAGGTATAGTGGTTTCTGGATTGAACTTCCATTTTTAATTTTATGCAACTTTCATTTTTATTTTTATTCACCTTCCATTTTTATTCAAGTTATTTTTCTATTTTACTTCCTTTTTTGTTTAATTTCCAAATAGATCGTTAAGGTATAGTGGTTTCTTGAATGAACTTCCATTTTTAATTTTAAGCAACTTTCATTTTGGTTTTTATTCAACTTCTATTTTAATTGAAGTTGCTTTTCTATTCAGCTTCCTTTTTCATTTAATTTCCAAATAGATTGGTAAGGTATAGTGTTTTCCGGAATGAACTTCCATTTTTAATTTCATGCAAGTTTCATTTTTATTTTTCTTCAACTTCCATTTTTTATTTAATTTACTTTTCTATTCAACTTGCTTTTTTATTTAATTTCAAAATAGATCGTTAAGGTATAGTGGTTTCATGAATGAACTTCCATTTTTAATTTTCTGCAACTTCCATTTTTATTTTTGTTCAACTTCCTCTTTTATTCAATTTTCTTTTCTCTTCAACTTCCTTTTTTATTTAATTTCCAAATATATCGTTAAGGTATAGTGGTTTATAGATTCAACTTCCGTTTCCAATTTTATGGAACTTTCATTTTTATTTTTATTCAACTTCTATTTTTATGGAAGTTACTTTTCTATTCAACTTCCGTTTTTATTTAATTTCCAAATAGATCGTAAAGGTATAGTGGTTTCTTAAATGAACTTCCATTTTTAATTTTTTGCAACTTCCATTTTTATTTTTATTTAACTTCCATTTTTTATCAAGTGCCTTTTCTACTCGGTTTCCTTTTTTATTTAATTTCCAAATAGATCGTTAAGGTATAGTGGTTTCTTGAATGAACTTCCACTTTTAATTTTCTGCAACTTCCATTTTTAATTTTATTCAACTTCTATTTTTATTGAATTTACTTTTCTATTCAACTTCCTTTTTTATTTAATTTCCAAATACATCGTAAAGGTATAGCGGTTTCTTAAACGAACTTCCATTTTTAATTTTTTGCAACTTCCATTTTTATTTTTATTTAACTTCCATTTTTTATCAAGTGTCTTTCTACTCGATTTCCTTTTCTATTTAATTTCCAAATCGATTGCTAAGGTATAGTGGTTTCTTCGATGAACTTCCATTTTTAATTTTCTGCAACTTCCATTTTTATTTATATTTAACTTCTATTTTTATTGAAATTACTTTTCTATTCAATTTCCTTTTTTATTTAATTTCCAAATAGATCGTTAAGGTACAGTGGTTTCTGGAATGAACTTCCATTTTCAATTTCATGCAACTTTCATTTTTCATTTTCTTCAACTTCCATTTTTATTCAATTTACTTTTCTATTCAACTTGCTTTTTTATTTAATTTCCAAATATATGGTTAAGGTATAATGGTTTCTTGAATGGACTTCCATTTTTAATTTTCTGCAACTTCCATTTTTATTTTTGTTCAACTTCCTTTTTTATTCAAGTTTCTTTTCTATTTAGCTTCCTTCTTTGTTTAATTTCCAAATAGATCGTTAAGGTATAGTGCTTTCTGGATTGAACTTCCATTTCCAATTTTATGCAACTTTCATTTTTATTTTTATTCAACTTTTATTTTTATTTAAGTTACTTTTTTATTCAACTTCCTTTTTTATTTAATTTCCAAATAGATCGTTAAGTTATAGTGGTTTCTTGAATGAACTTCCATTCTTAATTTTCAGCAACTTCCATTTTTATTTTTATTTTTATTTAACTTCCATTTTTATTCAAGTATCTTTTCTACTCAACTTCCTTTTTTATTTAATTCCAAATTGGTCGTTAAGGTATAGTTATTTCTTTAATGAACTTCCATTTTCAATTTTCTGCAACATCCATTTTTCTTTTTATTCAACTTCTTTTTTTATTCAAGTTATTTTTCGATCTTACTTCCTTTTTTGTTTAATTTCCAAATAGATCGTTAAGGTATAGTGGTTTCTGGAATGAACTTCCATTTTTAATTTTCTGCAACTTTCATTTTTATTTTTATTCAACTTCTATTTTTATTGAAGTTACTTTTCTATTCAACTTCCTTTTTTATTTAATTTCCAAATAGATGGTTAAGGTATAGTGGGTTCTTGAATGAACTTCCATTTTTAATTTTTTGCAACTTCCATTTTTATTTTGGTTCAACTTCCTCTTTTATTCAAGTGTCTTTTCTACTCGATTTCCTTTTTTATTTAATTTCCAAATCGATCGCTAAGGTATAGTTGTTTCTTAAATGAACTTCCATTTTTAATTTTCTGCAACTTCCATTTTTATTTATATTCAACTTCTATTTTTATTGAAATTACTTTTCTATTCAACTTCCTTTTTTATTTAATTTGCAAATAGATCGTTAAGGTACAGTGGTTTCTGGAATGAACATCCACTTTTAATTTCATGCAACTTTCATTTTCTTTTTCTTCAACTTCCATTTTTATTCAATTTACTTTTCTATTCAACTTGCTTTTTTATTTAATTTCCAAATAAATGGTTAAGGTATAGTGGTTTCTTGAATGGACTTCCATTTTTAATTTTCTGCAACTTCCATTTTTATTTTTGTTCAACTTCCTTTTTTATTCAAGTTTCTTTTCTATTCAACTTCCTTCTTTGTTTAATTTCCAAATAAATCGTTAAGGTATAGTGGTTTCTGGATTCAACTTCCATTTCTAATTTTATGCAACTTTCATTTTTATTTTTATTTAACTTCCTTTTTTATTTAATTTCCAAATAGATCGTTAAGTTATAGTGGTTTCTTGAATGAACATCCATTTTTAATTTTCTGCAACTTCCATTTTTTTTTTATTTTTATTTAACTTCCATTTTTATTCAAGTGTCTTTTCTACTCAACTTCCTTTGTTATTTAATTTCCAAATAGATCGTTAAGGTATAGTTATTTCCTGAATGAACTTCCATTTTCAATTTTCTACAACTTCCATTTTTATTTTTATTCAACTTCTTTTTTTATTCAAGTTTCATTTCTATTCAACTTCTTTTTTTATTTAATTTCCAAATAGATCGTTAAGGTATAGTGGTTTCTGGATTGAACTTCCATTTTTAATGTTCTGCAACTTCCATTTTTATTTTTGTTCAACTTCCTTTTTTATTCAAGTTTCTTTTCTATTCAACTTCCTTTTTTATTTAATTTCCAAATAAATCGTTAAGGTATAGTGGTTTCTTGATTGAACTTCCATTTCCAATTTTATGCAACTTTCATTTTTATTTTTATTCACCTTCTATTTTTATTGAAGTTACTTTTTTATTCAACTTCCTTTTTTATTTAATTTCCAAATAGATCGTTAAGTTATAATGGTTTCTTGAATGAACATCCTTTTTTAATTTTCTGCAACTCCCATTTTTATTTTTATTTAACTTCCATTTTTATTCAAGTGTCTTTTATACTCAACTTCCTTTTTTCTTTACTTTCCAAATAGATCGTTAAGGTATAGTGGTTTCTTGAATGAACTTCCATTTTCAATTTTCTGCAACTTCCATTTTTATTTTTATTCAACTTCTTTTTTTATTCAAGTTATTTTTCGATTTTACTTCCTTTTTTGTTTAATTTCCAAATAGATCGTTAAGGTATAGTGGTTTCTTGATTGAACTTCCATTTTTAATTTTCTGCAACTTTTATTTTTATTTTTATTCAACTTCTACTTTTATTCAAGTTACTTTTCCATTCCACTTCCTTCTTTATTTAATTTCCAAATAGATCCGTTAAGGTATAGTGGTTTCTCGATTGAACTTCCATTTTTAATTTTATGCAACTTTCATTTTTATTTTTGTTCAACTTTCATTTTTATTCAATTTACTTTCTACTAAACTTCCTTTTTTATTTAATTTCCAAATAGATCGTTAAGGTATTGTGGTTTCTTGAATGAACTTCCATTTTTTATTTTCGGCAACTTCCATTTTAATTTTTATTCAACTTCCATTTTTATTCAAATTATTTTTCTATTCAACTTCCTTTTTTTTTTTAATTTTCAAATAGATCGTTAAGGTAAAATGGTTTCTAGATTGAACTTCCATTTTTAATTTTATGTAACATTCCTTTTTATTTTTATTTAACTTCCATTTTTTATCAAGTGTCTTTTGTTCTCGATTTCCTTTTTTATTTAACTTCCAAATAGATCGTTAAGGTATAGTGGTTTCTTGAATGAACTTCCATTTTTTATTTCCGGCAACTTCCATTATCATTTTTATTCAACTTCCATTTTTATTCAAGTTATTTTGAATTCAACTTCCTTTTTTATATAATTTCCAAATAGATCGTTAACGTAAAATGATTTCTGGATTGAACTTCCATTTTCATTCAATTCACTTTTCTATTAAACTTCCTTTTTCATTTAATTTCCAAATAGATATAGTGGTTTCTTGAATGAACTTCCATTTTTAATTTACTGCAACTTCCATTTTTATTTTTATTCGACTTCTATTTTTATTGAAGTTACTTTTCTATTCAACTGCCTTTTTATTTAATTTCCAAATAGATCGTTAAGGTATAGTGGTTTCCTGATGGAACTTCCATTTTTAATTTTCTGAAACTTCCTTTTTTATTTTTATCTCACTTCCATTTTTATTCAAGTTTCTTTTCTACGCAACTTCCTTTTATGTTTAATTTCCAAATAGATCGTTAAGGTATAGTGGTTTCTAGATTGAACTTCCATTTTTAATTTTATGCATTTTCATTTTTATTTTTATTCAACTTCTATTTTTCTTCAAGTTACTTTTCTATTCCACTTCCTTTTTTATTTAATATCCAAACAGATCGTTAAGGTATAATGGTTTCTGGAATGAACTTCCATTTTTCATTTCATGCAACTTTCATTTTTCTTTTTATTCAACTTCTATTTTTATTGAAATTACTTTCTATTTAACTTCCTTTTTTATTTAATTTCCAAATAGATCGTTAAGGTACAGTGGGTTTTTGAATGTTCTTCCATTTTTAATTTTTTGCAACTTCCGTTTTTATTTTTTTTCAACTTCCTCTTTTATTCAAGTTTCTTTTCTATTCAACCTCCTTTTTTATTTAATTTCCAAATAGATCGTTAAGGTATAGTGGTTTCTGGATTGAACTTCCGTTTCCAATTCTATGGAACATTCATTTTTATTTTTATTCAACTTCTATTTTTATTGAACTTACTTTTCTATTCAACTTCCTTTTTTATTTAAGTTCCAAATAGATCGTAAAGGTAGAGTGGTTTCTTAAATGAACTTCCATTTTTAATTTTTTGCAACTTCCATTTTCATATTTATTTAACTTCCATTTTTTTTCAAGTGTCTTTTCTACTCGATTTCCTTTTTTATTTAATTTCCAAATAGATCGTTAAGGTATAGTGGCTTCTTGAATGAACTTCCATTTTTAATTTTCTGCAACTTCCATTTTTATTTTTATTCAACTTCTATTTTTATTGAAATTACTTTTCTATTCAACTTCCTTTTTTATTTAATTTCCAAATAGATCGTAAAGGTATAGCGGTTTCTTAAATGAACTTCCATTTTTAATTTTTTGCAACTTCCATTTTTATTTTTTTTTAACTTCCATTTTTTATCAAGTGTCTTTTCTACTCGATTTCCTTTTTTATTCAATTTCTAAATAGATCGTTAACGTATAGTGGTTTCTTGAATAAACTTCCATTTTTAATTTTCTGCAACTTCCATTTTTATTTTTGTTCAACTTCTATTTTTATTGAAATTACTTTTCTATTCAACTTCCTTTTTTTATTTAATTTCCAAATAGATCGTTAAGGTATAGTGGTTTCTGGAATGAACTTCCATTTTTAATTTCATGCAACTTTTGTTTTTCTTTTTCTTCAACTTCCATTTTTATTCAATTTACTTTTCTATTCAACTTGCTTTTTTATTTAATTTCCAAATAGATGGTTAAGGTATAGTGGTTTCTTGAATGGACTTCCATTTTTAATTTTCTGCAACTTCCATTTTAATTTTTGTTCAACTTCCTTTTTTTTTCAAGTTTCTTTTCTATTCAACTTCCTTTTTTATTTAATTTCCAAATAAATCGTTAAGGTATAGTGGTTTCTGGATTGAACTTCCATTTCCAATTTTATGAAACTTTCATTTTTATTTTTATTCAACTTCTATTTTTGTTGAAGTTACTTTTTTATTCAAATTCCTTTTTTATTTAATTTCCAAATAGATCGTTAAGTTATAGTGGTTTCTTGAATGAACATCCATTTTTAATTTTCTGCAACTTCCATTTTTATTTTTTTTTAACTTCCATTTTTTGTCAAGTGTCTTTTCTACTCGATTTCCTTTTTTATTTAATTTCTAAATAGATCGTTAAGGTATAGTGGTTTCTTGAATGAACTTCCATTTTTAATTTTCTGCAACTTTCATTTTTATTTTTATTCCACTTCTATTTTTATTGAAATTACTTTTCTATTCAACTTCCTTTTTTATTTAATTTCCAAACAGATCGTAAAGGTATATCTTAAATGAACTTCCATTTTTATTTTTATTTAACTTCCATTTTTTATCAAGTGTCTTTTCTACTCGATTTCCTGTTTTATTTAATTTCCAAATAGATCGTTAAGGTATAGTGGTTTCTTGGATGAACTTCCATTTTTAATTTTCTGCAACTTCCATTTTTGTTGTTATTCAACTTCTATTTTTATTGAAATTACTTTTCTATTCAACTTCCTTTTTTACTTAATTTCCAAATAGATCGTAATGGTATAGCGATTTCTTAAATGAACTTCCATTTTTAATTTTTTGCAACTTCCATTTTTATTTTTATTTAACTTCCATTTTTTATCAAGTGTCTTTTCTACTCGATTTCCTTTTTTATTTAATTTCCAAATAGATCGTTAAGGTATAGTGTTTTCTTGAATGAACTTCCATTTTTAATTTTCTGCAATTTCCATTTTTATTTTTATTCAACTTCTATTTTTATTGAAATTACTTTTCTATTCAACTTCCTTTTTTATTTAATTTCCAAATAGATCGTAAAGGTATAGCGGTTTCATAAATGAACTTGAATTTTTAATTTTTTGCAACTTCCATTTTTATTTTTATTTAACTTCCATTTTTTATCAAGTGTCTTTTCTACTCGATTTCCTTTTTGATTTAATTTCCAAATAGATCGTTAAGGTATAGTGGTTTCTTGAATGAACTTCCATTTTTAATTTTCTGCAACTTACATTTTTATTTGTATTCAACTTCTATTTTTATTGAAATTACTTTTCTATTCAACTTCCTTTTTTACTTAATTTCCAAAAAGATCGTTAAGGTATAGTGGTTTCTGGAATGAACTTTCATTTTTAATTTCATGCAACTTTCATTTTTCTTTTTCTTCAACTTCCATTTTTATTCAATTTACTTTTCTATTCAACTTGCTTTTTTATTTAATTTCGAAATAGATGGTTAAGGTATAGTGGTTTCTTGAATGGACTTCCATTTTTAATTTTCTGCAACTTCCATTTTTATTTTTGTTCAACTTCCTTTTTTATTCAAGTTTCTTTTCTATTCAACTTCCTTTTTTATTTAATTTCCAAATAAATCGTTAAGGTATAGTGGTTTCTGGATTGAACTTCCATTTCCAATTTTATGCAACTTTCATTTTTATTTTTATTCAACTTCTATTTTTATTGAAATTACTTTTTTATTCAACTTCCTTTTTTATTTAATTTCCAAATAGATCGTTATGTTATAGTGGTTTCTTGAATGAACATCCATTTTTAATTTTCTGCAACTTCCAGTTTTGTTTTTATTTAACTTTCATTTTTATTCATGTTAATTTTCTATTCAACTTCCTTTCTTATTTAATTTCGAAATAGATCGTTAACGTATAGTTTTTTCTTGAATGAACCTCCATTTTTAATTTTATGCAAATTTCATTTTTATTTTTATTCAACTTCCATTTTCAATCAATTCACTTTTATATTAAACTTCTTTTTTATTTAATTTCCAAATAGATCGTTAAGGTATAGTGGTTTATGGATTGCACTTCCATTTTTAATTTTCTGCAACTTCCATTTTTATTTTTGTTCAACTTCCTTTTTTATTCAAGTTTCTTTTCTGTTCAACTTCCTTTTTTATTTAATTTCCAAATAAATCGTTAAGTTATAGTGGTTTCTGGATTGAACTTCCATTTCCAATTTTATGCAACTTTAATTTTTATTTTTATTCAACTTCTATTTTTATTGAAGTTACTTTTTTATTCAACTTCCTTTTTTATTTAATTTCCAAATAGATCGTTAAGTTATAGTGGTTTCTTGAATGAACATCCATTTTTAATTTTCTGCAACTTCCATTTTTATTTTTATTTAACTTTCATTTTTATTCAAGTGACTTTTCTATTCAACTTCCTTTTTTATTTAATTTCAAAATAGATCGTTAACGTATAGTTGTTTCTTGAATAAACCTCCATTTTTAATTTTATGCAAATTTCATTTTTATTTTTATTCAACTTCCATTTTCAATCAATTCACTTTTCTATTAAACTTCTGTTTTATTTAATTTCCAAATAGATCGTTAAGGTATAGTGGTTTCTGGATTGCACTTCCATTTTTAATTTTCTGCAACTTCCATTTTTATTTTTGTTGAACTTCCTTTTTTATTCAAGTTTCTTTTCTATTCAACTTCCTTTTTTATTTAATTTCCAAATAAATCGTTAAGGTATAGTGGTTTCTGGATTGAACTTGCATTTCCAATTTTATGCAACTTTCATTTCTATTTTTATTCAACTTCTATTTTTATTGAAGTTACTTTTTTATTCAACTTCCTTTTTATTTAATTTCCAAATAGATTGTTAAGTTATAGTGGTTTCCTGAATGAACATCCATTTTTAATTTTCTGCAACTTCCATTTTTTTTATTATTTAACTTCCATTTTTATTCAAGTGTCTTTTCTACTCAACTTCCTTTTTTACTTAATTTCCAAATAGATCGTTAAGGTATAGTGGTTTCTTGAATAAACTTCCATTTTCAATTTTCTACAACTTCCAATTTTATTTTTATTCTACTTCTTTTTTTATTCAAGTTTCATTTCTATTCAACTTACTTTTTATTTAATTTCCAAATAGGTCGTTAAGGTATAGTGGTTTCTGGATTGAACTTCCATTTTGAATTTTGTGCAACTTTCATTTTTATTCAATTTACTTTTCTATTAAACTTCCTTTTTTATTTTATTTCGAAATAGATCGTTAAGGTATAGTGGTTTCTTGAATGAACTTCCATTTTTTATTTTCGGCAACTTCCATTTTAATTTTTATTCAACTTTCATTTTTATTCAAGTTATTTTTCTATTCAACTTCCTTTTTTTTTTTTAAATTTCCAAATAGATCGTTAAGGTAAAATGGTTTCTGGATTGAACTTCCATTTTTAATTTTATGCAACATTCATTTTTATTTTTATTTAACTTCCATTTTTTATCAAGTGTCTTTTCTACTCGATTTCCTTTTTTATTTAATTTCCAAATAGATCGTTACGGTATAGTGGTTTCTTGAATGAACTTCCATTTTTTATTTTCGGCAAATTACAATTTAATTTTTATTCAACTTCCATTTTTATTCAAGTTATTTTTGTATTCAACTTCCTTTTTTATTTAATTTCCAAATAGATCGTTAAGGTAAACTGGTTTCTGGATTGAACTTCCATTTTCATTCAATTCACTTTTCTATTAAACTTCATTTTTTATTTAATTTCCAAATAGATCGTTAAGGTATAGTGGTTTCTTGAATGAACTTCCATTTTTAATTTTCTGTAACTTCCATTTTTATTTTTATTCGACTTCAATTTTTATTGAAGTTACTTTTCTATTCAACTGCCTTTTTTTTTTTAATTTCCAAATAGATCGTTAAGGTATAGTGGTTTCCTGATTGAACTTCCATTTTTAATGTAGCAACCCTCACCTTACTCTAGCCATACTTGCATACATTCATGCATGATCTTGTCTTGTTATGATGTTTTGAAGGTTTTGCCTTGCCCTGTTTTATTTAAGTATTGCTTGCGTGATTTTGTTCCTTGCTGGGTGTGTAGCTGAGGTTACCTTGAGCTTAGTTCGCCTTTGAACCTTTGTACTTAGAACTGTTTTGAGACCTTGGTCGACCCCCATCTTCACCTCGGGTATTATTGCCGAGATGTTTTGCACTTAGTGAACCTGGTCCGCAGGCAGGTACGGCCTAGACCGAGATGTGGCACACCCCGGCCAAGGTGTGGCACAGCTTAGTCAAGCGTCGTCCTCCTTAGCCGATGTCTTTGTTATCCTATTGCTGAAGCTTTGACTTGAGCCGATGTCATCTCTTGCCGATGTGTCTTGCCCAGCTTGCTGCATACGCTTTGTCAGAGACTTGTCTTATCTATCAATCACCTTTTTGAGTTGAGCCAACCCGGTAGCGCCACGTGTCCGAGCTGATTGTTAAGACAGCCAGCAGACCTAGAAACAAATCATTTTTGTCTCAAATCTTTGCCTTTAGAGAGAGAAGCTCTAGAGAAAGAAGGAGAAGTTTTTGAGTGAGAATAGATCTTCCAAGCTTGATCTTCGAGGTTTGAACCGTTGGATTCGAGTTTGAGGTTAGAATCTTAACCTACTCTTGTTGTTCTTATTGATCATCTAGCTGCATTGCATGATCGAATTTGTTTTGCATGTCATGCATCGATTTGAAGTTGGTTTCGAAAGAGAAAGATAGTATTCATATATTCTTGAAGAAAGTCTCGTTTTGATCCGAAAGTTTGGAGCAAGAACCATGTTTTTGTGTTCGTTCTTGTATGATCTTTCTTGTATGGGTACCCAGGTCCATGTTTTGAACTCATGGCATGAAACCTCAGATTTTTGTAACAAGTTATGATCTTGCATTCATCTTCTTCATGATCATGTTCATCATGTTCTTCATATTCTTCAAGGGGAAACCCAAGTTTTTCTCGACTTTGCTTTTGAATGAGGCCATCGGTACCACACCTCGGCAAGGAGGTGTAGGACCTCGGCAAAGACCTGGTTGGTGCCCAGTATGTTTTCATGAGACGGGAGCAGTGTTAAACTCCCAGCATGTTTTGCTTTGTTATTGACTTGGATCTGGTGAGAAAGCCGGGATCATTTGCATGCATATAAAGCTTGTTTTGAGAATGTGATTGCCATGTGATTGTAGGTCCTTCATCTTTGTTTTGAGCCTACACCCGAGGAGATCTATGTGAGTGGTATTTCAAATAAAGCTATGTTATACTGTTTTGATAAATCTCGCTTTGCTTTATTTTGACGGAAGTATTTGTTAAGCATGAATGAATAGCTCTCTTTTGATGTATCAAGTATAAGCCTTGTTTTGATGTCATTCTTGAAAAGTCCCTGGTGCTGGAGGACTCTAAATTTTCGCAGCACTAAGTATAAAAGGATATGGTCCTTTCTTGGAAAGACTACTATGTTAAATCGAGCTTCGGGCCTAAGTAACACAAGTTCTGTTATGTTAAATCGGGCTACGGGCCTAAGTAACACAAGTTCTGTTATGTTAAATCGGGCTTCGGGCCTAAGTAACACAAGTTCTATTATGTTAAATCGGGCTACGGGCCTAAGTAACACAAGTCCCTTGTGCTGGAGGACTATAAACTTTCGCAGTACCTTTGGCTAATCGATTATGGATCGTGCAGTCTTTGTTTTGCCACTGACGGTTTACCACGTCGACTTCCTTGATACTTGTAAGATTTGATTGATGAATACAGTTCATCCCTTGTTTTGCCGATGTCAGTAAGCATTCCTTGATACTTGTAAGATTTGATTGATGAATACGGTTCATCCCTTGTCTTGATAAAGTTTGATGTGTTTTATTTTGAAAGACCCCGGCTATATTCATGCAAAACCTTTATTATTAGTACCATTCACTGAGTATTCAGGCTCACCCCCTCTATATATATGTAGGTGATGAGCAGGACGTCGGCGACGCCTAGACTGTTTTGAAAGCTTGTTTTGGATCCGTGCTTATGTCGGCTTTATTTTGTATTCATGTCGGCGAATCTTGAAAATCATGCTTCTTGACTTGTATTCACTGTATTTTGTATATGTCGGCTCGAGAAGCCTTTTGATCAAGATGTAACATTTATTTTGCTTTGTTGTATTCAAGTTATAAAGATATATGCCACTACATTGGATCTATGCACCGCTCTTATGGATCACTTGTATTTGATTTATTGCTTCCACATTTGTGAGCCCCCTATATCCATACTCTGTTTGTGTTAAACTTTTGGAAGTTGGCCTTCGGTAATTACGAATTACTGGCCATCACAGCACCAAACTACTAGGGGCGGTTTGGGGTCGTGACAGAATGGTATCAGAGCACAAGTTCCTCAGTATACGTTATTCACACACTTTGAGTCCTAAAGAGCATAGGATTTCCCTTAGAAGGATGTTAGGGTTGCATCATGGTACTTGCTATTTGAACAAGGTGTGCATTGTCTTGACATACCTACTTGTTACTTGCCTACGTGGTTATTTGCTTATTTGTTTTAAAGTCACACTTTGCATGCTCATAGCATCATGAGGAGAGGTAGACCTCCGACTGGCCAGGATCAGCCCGAAGACAGAATGGATAGATTGGAAAGATTAGTTGAAGGTTTGGCCCGCGAGCTGAGGCAAACAAGACAGCAGTTCGCCAGTGCCACGTCGACTCAGGCCGAGCAGACCAACGGCCGAAATGTAGTTCCACCTCCACCTCCTCCAGTGCCGCAAGTTCCCCCGCAACCAGCCTTATATGGGGATGGCACGATAGCTTTGATTAGGGAGTTCAAGAAAATGAGACCACCAAGATTCTCTGGGGGTATAGAGCCAATGAAGGCTGAGGCATTTGGAGATGGAAAAGTTGTTCGAGATCTTTCCTAGCACCGATGCTCAGAAAGTGACGTTGGCAGCATTCACATTAGATGATGACGCTCGCAGGTGGTGGATGATGATGAGAGAGAGCAATCCAGATCTGACCTGGACTCGATTCTTAGAGTTGTTCTACAACAAACATTTTCCCCTAAGTGTTCGAAACCGCAAGGCTACCGAATTTCATACGTTGACGCAAGGTAACCGAACAGTGGCGGAATACGACCGCGCTTTTACGGAATTGGCAAGGTTTGTACCCCACATGGCCAACGATGAATACATGAAGGCCAGGAAGTTCGAGTGCGGGCTTCGTGGACCGATTCAAGACCGGGTTAACTTGCTCAATATGCCAACTTATGCCGAAGTCCTGGACAAAGCCATTCAGGCCGAAGCTAACCTAAATCGATACCAGAGCTCAGGGGAGAACCAGCGAAAGAGATAGAACTATGACAATCGCCAAACGTAGCTGGGCACCAAGAAAAAGACGAACATGGGCAGTGCTGGTAACCTAAGGCAGGAAGGTAGTGCTAAACCGACGTGTTCGAATTGTGGGAAACAACATTTCGGGATCTGTCGTCGAACGTCTGGAGCTTGTTATGAATGCGGCGAAATGGGCCATTATGTGAAAGATTGCCCTAAGGCAAGGGCTGATAATAACAGGAAAGGTGAGAATACCTCGGGTTCCGTTCAGAAGGGTAATGCTGGAAAAGAGCAGATGAGGCAGGGCAGAGTCTTTGCGCTAGTACCAGGGGATACTCAGAACACTGAAACAGTAGTGTCAGGTATACTCTTAATTTGCTCCCAATATGCCTATGTGTTGATTGATTCGGGTTCTACGTACTCGTTTGTATCTGCTAAGTTTGCTGAGAAAATTGATAGAGAACTAGAGCCCCTTGATTATGTGTTATCTATATCTATTCCATCTGGGAGATCTATGATTGTTGCATCCATTTACAGAGCATGTGTCGTTGTGATTGAGAATGTTGAATTGTTAGTAGATTTAATGCCTCTAGATATAGCTCATTTTGATGTTATACTGGGAATGGACTGGTTAGTCGCAAATGATGCATCTATTAATTGTGTTTCGAAAAGTGTCACGCTGAGACCCCCAAACCTAGCCGAGGTTAATTTCCAGGGTAAAGGGATAGTGCCCCCACCTTATTTGATTTCGTCCATTAAGGCCTATAAGTTAATTCAGAAGGGGTGCCGAGGCTACTTGTGTAGTATACTGAGTGATCAGAACGAAAATGTTAATTTAGTCGACATCCCAGTTGTTAGTGAATTCCCCGACGTCTTTCCAAACAAATTGCCTGGCCACTTAACTGATAGAGAAATAGAGTTTACTGTTGACATCATGTCGGGAACACAGCCGATCTCCAAAACACCTTATAGGATGGCCGCAGCTGAACTTAGAGAACTGAAGCTACAATTACAAGAATTGTTGGATAAGGGGTTTATTAGGCCGAGCACTTCACCATGGGGAGCACCTGTTTTATCTGTTAAGAAAAAGGATAGCACACTCCGTCTTTGCATCGATTATAGAGAACTTAATAAGGTCACCATCAAGAACAAGTACCCATTACCTAGGATTGATGATCTGCTTGACCAATTACAAGGAGCACGAGTCTTTTCTAAGATTGACCTTAGGTCTGGTTACCACCAGCTCAAAGTTAAAGCTGAAGATGTTGAGAAGACCGCTTTTCGGACAAGATATGGTCACTACGAGTTTTTGGTAATGCCCTTTGGAGTGACTAATGCCCCTGCTGCATTCATGGATTTAATGAACAGAGTCTTCAAGCCATATTTAGATGAGTTTGTAGTCGTCTTCATTGATGATATACTGATCTATTCCAAGAGTAAAGCTGAGCATGAAAATCATTTGAGACTTGCCTCACAGATTTTGAGAAAACGAAAATTGTATGCTAAGTTTAACAAGTGTGAGTTTTGGCTTTCTACTATCTCCTTTTTGGGTCATGTGATTAACGAAGAGGGTATCTCGGTTGATCCTAGAAAAATTGAAGCCATAGTAAATTGACCGAGGCCGACTAATGTGTCCGAGATCTGTAGTTTTCTGGGTTTGGCAGGTTATTACAGGAAGTTTGTGAAGGACTTCTCAAGGATTGCAATTCCATTGACGCAATTAACTAAGAAGGGAACACTGTACGAATGGACTAAAGATCGGGAGTCAGCTTTCCAGGAACTGAAGACGAGGTTAGTTACAGCACCAGTACTCGTACTTCCATCAGGTAACGAAGAATTTCATATCTATAGTGATGCATCGCATAAGGGTTTGGGTTGTGTATTAATGCAAAAGGGTAAGGTTATAGCTTATGCATCTCGTCAGTTGAAACCTCATGAGAAAAACTATCCTACCCATGATTTAGAATTAGCGGCCGTGGTATTTGCTTTGAAGATTTGGCGTCACTATTTGTATGGAGCTTCTTGTCAGGTTTTTACAGATCATAAGAGTTTGAAGTATCTATTCACACAGAAGGAATTGAATTTGAGACAGAGAATGTGGCTTGAGTTGTTGAAAGACTATGATATGCAAATCCAATATCACCCAGGTAAAGCTAACAGTGTAGCCGACGCATTGAGCAGAAAGTCAGATGGAACCTTGACGTGTTTGACTATGATGACAGTGGAGCCGACTATTGTTGATGAGGTAAAGACAAGACAGATGGAAGATAAAATCTTCAAGGAAATAGCCGAGGAAATTGACACAAAACCGAGACCAGGGTATACCATCGAAAACCAAGTGCTTAAGTTTGAAGGTAGGTTATGTGTGGCCGACATCCCAGAGTTAAAAAGGAAGATTTTGCTAGAAGCTCATAATTCCAAGTTTGCTGTTCATCCAGGGAACACTAAGATGTATCAGGATGTGAAACAGATGTTTTGGTGGCCAAATATGAAAAGAGATATAGCCGAATTCGTGTCCCGGTGTTTGCATTGTCAACAAGTAAAAGTAGAACATCAAAGACCAGCAGGACTTCTTCAACCATTGCCGATTCCTGAGTGGAAATGGGAGCACATCTCCATGGATTTTGTGATTGGTTTGCCGAAGACACCGAAAGGTATGGATTCGATTTGGGTTGTTGTTGATAGATTAACTAAGTCAGCACACTTTCTACCTGTTAAGACTACCTTCAACGCCGATCAACTTGCCTTGCTATATGTGAACGAGATTGTCAGACTTCATGGAGTGCCAATGTCAATTGTGTCAGACCGAGATCCTAAATTTGTTTCCAGATTTTGGCAGAGTCTACAGAGGGCTTTCGGAGCCGAGCTGAGATTTAGTACAGCTTTTCATCCCCAGATAGATGGGCAGATAGAGAGGACAATTCAAACACTCGAAGATATGCTTAGGCTTTGTGTATTGGACTTCCTAGGAAGTTGGGGAACACATTTGCCCTTAATGGAATTCGCTTACAATAGCAGTTACCAAGCTAGCATTGGCATGGCGCCGTATGAGGCCTTGTACAGAAGAAAGTGTAGGTCGCCGATATGTTGGACCGAAGTTGGAGACAGAGCCCTGCTTGGTCCCGAATTGATTCAAGTAACAATAGAGAAGATTAAACTTATCCAACAGAGGATTAAAATCGCCCAGAGCCAACAAAAGAGCTACGCCGACCAGAAAAGGAATGAGTTAGAATTCGAGGTCGGGAATCATGTATTCCTGAAAGTTTCACCAATGAAAGGAGTTTCAAGATTTGGAAAGAAAGGTAAATTAGCACCCCGGTATATTGGACCGTTTGAAATTCTTGAGAGAATTAACCCCGTTGCCTACAGGCTTGCATTGCTGCCAGATTTAAGCCAAGTCCACAATGTGTTTCATGTTTCGATGTTGAGGAAGTACATCCGAGATCCACTGCATATAATTGGTCATTCTGGGATTACGGTTAATGAGGATTTGGGCTACGAGGAGAAGCCAATGAGGATTATTGACAGGCAAGTGAGGCAGTTGAGAAACAAGTCAATATCAATGGTAAAGGTCGAATGGAAGGAG
This sequence comes from Camellia sinensis, assembly GCF_055761805.1. Taxonomy (NCBI): domain Eukaryota; kingdom Viridiplantae; phylum Streptophyta; class Magnoliopsida; order Ericales; family Theaceae; genus Camellia; species Camellia sinensis. Next base: position 4,571,287 of record NC_138962.1, on the reverse strand, counting down.
CATTATGGCACAAATGCCACGTGGGAAAAGGAGGAGGATATGAGAGACCGTTACCCAGAGTTGTTCATAGAGCAAGGTAATTTAAGTTTGGGGACCAAACTTCTTTAAGGAGGGTAGGATGTAGCAACCCTCACCTTACTCTAGCCATACTTGCATACATTCATGCATGATCTTGTCTTGTTATGATGTTTTGAAGGTTTTGCCTTGCCCTGTTTTATTTAAGTATTACTTGCGTGATTTTGTTCCTTGCTGGGTGTGTAGCCGAGGTTACCTTGAGCTTAGTTCGCCTTTGAACCTTTGTACTTAGAACTATTTTGAGACCTTGGTCGACCCCCATCTTCACCTCGGGCATTATTGCCGAGATGTTTTGCACTTAGTGAACCTTGTCCGTAGGCAGGTATGGCCTAGACCGAGATGTGGCACACCCCGGCCAAGGTGTGGCACAGCTTAGTCAAGCGTCGTCCTCCTTAGCCGATGTCTTTGTTATCCTATTGCTGAAGCTTTGACTTGAGCTGATGTCATCTCTTGCCGATGTGTCTTGCCCAGCTTGCTACATACGCTTTGTCAGAGACTTGTCTTATCTATCAATCACCTTTTTGAGTTGAGCCAACCCGGTAGCGCCACGTGTCCGAGCTGATTGTTAAGACAGCCGGCAGACCTAGAAACAAATCATTTTTGTCTCAAATCTTTGCCTTTAGAGAGAGAAGCTCTAGAGAAAGAAGGAGAAGTTTTTGAGTGAGAATAGATCTTCCAAGCTTGATCTTCGAGGTTTGAACAGTTGGATTCGAGTTTTGAGGTTAGAATCTTAACCTACTCTTGTTGTTCTTATTGATCATCTAGCTGCATTGCATGATGGAATTTGTTTTGCATGTCATGCATCGATTTGAAGTTGGTTTCGAAAGAGAAAGATAGTATTCATATATTCTTGAAGAAAGTCTTGTTTTGATCCGAACGTTTGGAGCAGGAACCATGTTTTTGTGTTCGTTCTTGTATGATCTTCTTGTATGGGTACCCAGGTCCATGTTTTGAACTCATGGAATGAAACCTCAGATTTTTGTAACAAGTTATGATCTTGCATTCATCTTCTTCATGATCATGTTCATCATGTTCTTCATGTTCTTCAAGGGGAAACCCAGGTTTTTCCCGACTTTGCTTTTGAATGAGGCCATCGGTACCACACCTCGGCAAGGAGGTGTAGGACCTCAGCAAAGACTTGGTTGGTGTCCAGTATGTTTTCATGAGATGAGAGCAGTGTTAAACTCCCAGCATGTTTTGCTTTGTTATTGACTTGGATCTGGTGAGAAAGCCAGGATCATCTGCATGCATATAAAGCTTGTTTTGAGAATGTGATTGCCATGTGATTGTAGGTCCTTCATCTTTTCTTTGAGCCTACACCCGAGGAGATCTATGTGAGTGGTATTTCAAATAAAGCTATGTTATACTGTTTTGATAAATCTCGCTTTGCTTTATTTTGACGGAAGTATTTGTTAAGCATGAATGAATAGCTCTCTTTTGATGTATCAAGTATAAGCCTTGTTTTGATGTCATTCTTGAAAAGTCCCTGGTGCTGGAGGACTCTAAACTTTCGCAGCACTAAGTATAAAAGGATACAGTCCTTTCTTGGAAGGACTACTATGTTAAATCGGGCTTCGGGCCTAAGTAACACAAGTTCTGTTATGTTAAATCGGGCTACGGGCCTAAGTAACACAAGTTCTGTTATGTTAAATCGGGCTTCGGGCCTAAGTAACACAAGTTCTATTATGTTAAATCGGGCTACGGGCCTAAGTAACACAAGTCCCTTGTGCTGGAGGACTATAAACTTTCGCAGTACCTTTGGCTAATCGATTACGGATCGTGCAGTCTTTGTTTTGCCACTGACGGTTTACCGCGTGGACTTCCTTGATACTTGTATGATTTGATTGATGAATACGGTTCATCCCTTGTTTTGCCGATGTCAGTAAGCATTCATCGATACTTGTAAGATTTGATTGATTAATACGGTTCATCCCTTGTTTTGCCGATGTCAGTAAGCATTCCTTGATACTTGTAAGATTTGATTGATGAATACGGTTCATCCCTTGTTTTGCCGATGTCAGTAAGCATTCCTTGATACTTGTAAGATTTGATTGATGAATACAGTTCATCCCTTATCTTGATAAAGTTTGATGTGTTTTGTTTTGAAAGACCCCGGCTATATTCATGCAAAACCTTTATTATTAGTACCATTCACTGAGTATTTAGGCTCACCCCCTCTATATATATGTAGGTGATGAGCAGGACGTCGGCGACGCCTAGACTGTTTTGAAAGCTTGTTTTGGATCCGTGCTTATGTCGGCTTTATTTTGTATTCATGTCGGCGAATCTTGAAAATCATGCTTCTTGACTTGTATTCACTGTATTTTGTATATGTCGGCTCGAGAAGCCTTTTGATCAGGATGTAACACGTATTTTGCTTTGTTGTATTCAAGTTATAAAGATATATGCCATTACATTGGATCTATGCACCGCTCTTATGGACCACTTGTATTTGATTTATTGCTTCCGCATTTGTGAGCCCCCTATATCCATACTCTGTTTGTGTTACACTTTTGGAAGTTGGCCTTCGGTAATTACGGATTACTGGCCATCACGGCACCAAACTTGGGGTCATGACATTTAATTTTCTGAAACTTCCTTTTTTTTTTTTTAATTTAACTTCCTTTTGTATTCAAGTTTCTTTTCTACTCAACTTTTTTTTTGTTTAATTTCCAAATAGATCGTTAAGATATAGTGGTTTCTGGATTGAACTTCCATTTTTAATTTTATGCAACTTTCATTTTTATTTTTATTCAACTTCCATTTTTATTCAAGTTATTTTTCTATTTTACTTCCTTTTTTGTTTAATTTCCAAATAGATCGTTAAGGCATAGTGGTTTCTTGAATGAACTTCCATTTTTAATTTTCTGCAATTTTCATTTTTATTTTTATTCAACTTCTACTTTTATTCAAGTTACTTTTCTATTCCACTTTCTTTTTTATTTAATTTCCAAATAGATCGTCAAGGTATAATGGTTTCTGGAATGAACTTCCATTTTTCATTTCATGCAACTTTCATTTTTATTTTTATTCAACTTCTATTTTTATTGAAGTTACTTTTCTATTCAACTTCCTTTTTTATTTAATTTCCAAATAGATCGTTAAGGTACAGTGGGTTTTTGAATGAACTTCCATTTTTATTTTTGTTCTACTTCCTTTTTTGTTCAAGTTTCTTTTCTATTCAACTTCCTTTTTTATTTAATTGCCAAATAGATCGTTAAGGTATAGTGGTTTCTGGAATGAGCTTCCATTTTTAATTTCATGCAAATTTCATTTTTCTTTTTCTTCAACTTCCATTTTTATTCAATTTACTTTTCTATTCAACTTGCTTTTTTATTTAATTTCCAAATAGATCTTTAAGGTATAGTGGTTTCTTGAATGGACTTCCATTTTTCATTTTCTGCAACTTCCATTTTTATTTTTGTTGAAATTCCTTTTTTATTCATCTTTCTTTTCTATTCAACTTCCTTTTTTATTTAATTTCCAAATAAATCGTTAAGGTATAGTGGTTTCTGGATTGAACTTCCATTTCCAATTTTTTGCGACTTTCTATTTTATTTTTATTCAACTTCTATTTTTATTGAAGTTACTTTTCTATGAAACTGCCTTTTTTATTTAATTTCCAAATACATCGTTAAGGTATAGTGGTTTCTTGAATGAACTTCCATTTTAAATTTTCTGCAACTTCCATTTTAAATTTTCTGCAACTTCCATTTTTATTTTTATTCAACTTCTTTTTTTATTCAAGTTTCATTTCTATTCAGCTTCCTTTTTTATTTAATTTCCAAATAGATCGTTAAGGTATAGTGGTTTCTGCATTGAACTTCCATTTTTAATTTTATGCAACTTTAATTTTTATTTTTATTCACCTTTCATTTTTATTCAATTTACTTTTCTATTAAACTTCTTTTTTTATTTAATTTCCAAATAGATCGTTAAGGTATAGTGGTTTCTTGAATGAACTTCCATTTTTTATTTTCGGCAACTTCCATTTAAATTTTATTCAAATTCCATTTTTATTCAAGTTATTTTTCTATTCAACTTCCTTTTTTATTTAATTTCCAAATAGATCGTTAAGGTAAAATGGTTTCCGGATTGAACTTCCATTTTTAATTTTATGCAACTTTCATTTTTATTTTTATTCAACTTCCATTTTTATTCAAGTTATTTTTCTATTCAACTTCCTTTTTTTATTTAATTTCCAAATAGATCGTTAAGGTATAGTGGTTTCTTGAATGAACTTCCATTTTTTATTTTCTGCAACTTCCATTTTTATTTTTATTCAACTTCCATTTTTGTTCATGTTATTTTTTATTCAACTTCCTTTTTTATTTAATTTCCAAATAGATCGTTAAGGTGTAGTGGTTTCTTGAATGAACTTCTATTTTTAATTTTTTGCAACTTCCATTTTTATTTTTATTCGACTTCCATTTTTATTCAAGTTATTTTTCTCTTCAACTTCTTTTTTTATTTAATATCCAAATAAATGGTTTAGGTATAGTGGTTTTCTTGAATAAACTTCCAATTTTAATTTTCTGCAACTTCCATTTTTATTTTTATTCAACTTCTTTTTTTATTCAAGTTTCTTTTCTACTCAACATCCTTTTTTATTTAATTTCCAAATAGATCGTTAAGGTATAGTGGTTTCTGGATTGAACTTCCATTTATAATTTTATGCAACTTTCATTTTTATTTTTATTCAACTTCCATTTTTATTCAATTTGCTTTTCTATTAAACTTTCTTTTTTATTTGATTTCCAAATAGATCTTTAAGGTATAGTGGTTTCTTTAATGAACTTTCATTTTTAATTTTCTGCAACTTTCATTTTTATTTTTATTTAACTTCCATTTTTATTCAAGTTTCTTTTCTTCTCAACTTCCTTTTTTATTTAATTTCCAAATAGATTGTTAAGGTATAGTGGTTTCTATATTGAACTTTCATTTTTAATTTTATGCAACTTTAATTTTTATTTTTATTCCACTTCCGTTTTTATTCAAGTTAAGGGGCGGTTTATAAAAGTTAAGAAAGGAAAAGTAGGTCAAAAAGTGATCCAAAAAGTGAAATCACGGACTGATGTAGTCGACTCCTCGCTCGAGCGTGAAACACCCCGCTCGAGCGTCAGACACAGACTCACGCTCAAGCGTGAAAAGAGCCGCTCGAGCGTCGATTGCACACTTCTAGAAAGTTTTGCAGGCGATGATATCCGTTCGAGCGTAAAACTCTCCGCTCGAGCGTGAGAACAAAAACAAGAGATCACGCTCGAGCATAAAAACTTCCGCTCGAGCGGACTAACTGCAGAGTAAAGTACTGGGAGATGGAAAACCACGCTCGAGCGTCAACACTCCCGCTCGAGCGGATAAACAACAACGAAGAGCCCGCTCGAGCGTTAAAACTTCCGCTCGAGTGTGAAGGTCAAAATCTGGGCATCACCTTTTGGTTTTAAAGTGCAACCAACCTGTTTTAAACCTGCCCATCACAACCCAAGACTCAAATACAAAGAGTAAAGGCTAGAAACAATAATGATACAAAAACAAGTCCATGGAATCAAGTCTAGAATACAGTATACAAAGGAAGGAAAAGCCGGGATCGCTATAACCTCCCCCCCTTAAAGAATTTCGTCCCCGAAATTAGGTACAAGATTTTTTTTTATTTTTTTTTAAAAAAGGTTTTCTCTATTTCTCACAATATGCCAACATTCTATTAAACAACCTGACCCATTACCGGTCAATCCCATCTCTTTTCAAAAGGCATTTCACATTATACATAACAACTTGCATTATCAACATGCATTTTCTTTTCAAATTCAACAGTTTTCAATATCTATAATTTCCATTTCCATATCATAATCAATATCATGATATAACTCCAATTCTACAACACATTCAACATATGCAGTGTTGCACTAACTTCCATTATGAGGCAAGTTCCAAAATACAATCATTAATCAAAACATAAACTATGTTTCACAACTTAAGTTATATTCAATACACTTAAGGTGCAATGTTACAATAAAATAAGCAACATACGCTCAAGCATCTACAAATAGATCCGAATATTTCTCTCGGACCTCTAACTCGCATTCCCAAGTGGCTTCCTCCACCCCGTGATGTTTCCACAAAACCTTTACCAAAGGGATGGTCTTGCCTCGCAAAACTTGATCCCGTCTATCCAAGACCCGAACTGGTCTCTCCTCATACGAGACATCCTCATCTACCTCTAAGTCGGTCCAATCCAATACATGCGATGGATCCGGCTCATACTTCCGGAGCATACTCACATGAAACACGTTATGTACTCTGAATAACTGCGGCGGCAAAGCTAAACGATAAGCAGCCTCGCCAATCCTCTCAAGGATCTCAAAAGGGCCTATAAATCGAGGGGATAACTTCCCGCTCTTCCCGAACCTCATCACTCCCCGCCTAGGTGATACATTCAGAAAGACATGATCACCCACCTCAAACACCAAAGGTCTCCTCCTACGGTCGGCATAGGATTTCTGACAACTCTGGGCTGTAACAAGCCTCTTACGGATAAGCTCAACTTTCTCCGTCGTTTCCCTTACCAATTCCGGACCCAACAAAGGTGCATCGCCCACCTCGGCCCAGCAAACTGGAGACCTACACGGTCGGCCGTACAAGGCCTCAAACGGTGCCATACCGATACTAGACTGAAAACTGTTGTTGTAGGCAAACTCCACCAACGGCAAGTGCCTCTCCCACGACCCACTAAAGTCTAGAACGCAACCCCGAAGCATATCCTCAAGGATCTGAATAGTGCGCTCGGACTGCCCGTCAGTCTGAGGATGATAAGCCGTGCTAAAGGTCAACTTGGTGCCCAAGGCACTCTGCAAACTCTGCCACAACCTAGCAGTAAAACGAGGATCTCTATCCGAGACGATCGTCACTGGGACCCCGTGCAATCTCACTATGTCCCTAATATACAAGTCGGCAAGATGGTCTACCGAATCTCTCACGCGCATAGGAATGAAGTGCGCCGACTTAGTCAACCGGTCTACAACTACCCAAATGGCGTCACTACCCCGCTGAGTCCTCGGAAGGCCTACAACGAAGTCCATAGTGACATGCTCCCACTTCCACTCGGCAATAGGCAAGGGTTGTAACAAACCCGCTGGCCTTTGGTGCTCGGCCTTCACTTGCTGACAAGTAAGGCACTTAGACATGAAAGCTGCCACATCTCTCTTCATACCCTGCCACCAAAACTGGCGACCCAAATCCCGATACATCTTAGTGCCTCCCGGATGCACCGCAAGGCGTGAATGATTAAACTCTCGGAGTACCTCCTCTCGACAAGACTCCGGCACAAACAGACGGTCTCGATATCTCACACTCAGGTCGGGATACACCGTCAAACCCTTCTCAACTTTCCCACCGGAAATCTTCTCACGGAGGGATTCTACCTCAAGGTCACCCCTCTGAGTCTCTAACACTCGAGTCACAAGTGTAGGCTGTGCAACAACAGAAAACAAGGCCGCAGCCTCAACGGATTCGCCCAGAAGTAAATCAAACTCCCCAAGTGCACCCAACATCTCCCATTCCCAGATGGCTATACTAGCGATGTCACCAACAGATTTCCTGCTAAGGGCATCAGCCACCACATTGGCCTTCCCCGGATGATAATGCAACTCGAAGTCATAATCCTCAATAAACTCCATCCACCTCCTCTGCCTCAAGTTCAAGTCTTTCTGTGTAAACAAATATTTCAGACTCTTATGATCCGAGAATACCTTGAACCTCTCACCATAAAGATAATGCCTCCAAATCTTCAAGGCAAATATCACAGCTGCTAACTCTAAATCATGCGTAGGGTAATTCTTCTCGTGAATTTTCAACTGACGTGAGCCATAGGCAACTACTTTTCCTTCTTGCATCAACACACAACCCAGACCCTCTCGTGAGGCGTCACAATAGACTGCATAACCCAACCCTCTCTCCGGAATAATCAAGACTGGAGTGGTGGTCAGTCTAACTTTCAACTCCTGGAACGACTTTTCACAAGTCTCACTCCATACAAACTTGACTCCCTTCCGAGTCAATCTAGTCAAAGGTGAAGCTAACCTGGAGAAATCCTTCACAAACCGGCGATAATACCCAGCTAACCCCAGAAAACTGCGGATCTCAAACACACTCTTAGGCTGTGCCCAATCTTGCACTGCCTCAGTCTTGGATGTATCAACAGATACTCCTTCCCCAGAAACTACATGGCCTAAGAACTTGACCTCTTCTAGCCAGAACTCACACTTCCCAAACTTAGCATAAAGCTTATGGGCTCTAAGTAACTCAAGCACCACTCTCAAATGTTTCTTGTGCTTCTCCTCAGAAGGTGAATAGATAAGGATGTCGTCCACGAAGACAACTACAAAACGATCTAAAAATTCCCGAAATATCCGGTTCATCAAATCCATAAATACTGCCGGTGCATTGGTGAGCCCAAATGGCATCACCAAAAACTCATAGTGGCCATACCGCGTACGGAATGCCGTCTTCGGAATATCCTCCTCCCTGACTCTCAACTGATGATAACCCGATCTCAAGTCTATCTTCGAGAAACAACGGGAACCCTTCAACTGATCGAACAGACCATCTATACGAGGCATAGGGTACTTATTCTTAACCGTAGCCCGATTCAATTTCCGGTAATCTATACAAAGTCTCAAAGCACCACCTTTCTTTTTAACAAAGAGGGCCGGTGCTCCCCATGGCGAAACACTAGGACGTATAAAGCCCTTATCTAGCAACTCCTGGAGTTAGATCTTCCATTCAACTAACTCAGCTGGGGCAAAACGATAAAGTGCCATAGAAATCGGCACCGTGCCAGGCACAAGGTCAATAGAGAACTCAATCTCTCGATGCGGTGGCAAACCAGCAAGATCCTCGGGAAAGACATCCGAGTACTCACAAACCACTCTTGGCAACATAGTCTGGGTCTCATTACACTCACCACTCTCAAAGCTAGCAAGTAGACCACTAAGCTCACTCCGCCCTCGTAGATCATACCCCGGTGGCAAAACACTACCAACCCGGTCCCCCAGAAAATGAAAACATTCCCCGCTCACGGTACAACAAGTGACCCTCTGGCGGTAGCAATCAATAACTGCCCGGTATGACGATAACCAGTCCATACCCAAAATAACATCAAAGCCCTTCATGGGCATAACTACAAAAGGAAACAGAAGTCTATGATCGGCGACCTCTATATCACAACCCCTAACCCCTTGTTTCAAGATCAATTCACCCCCAAGAGGTGGCACTACACAAATAGGAGATGCTAACTGTGCTAACTCTAACTCCAAAACAGATGCAAATGCAGCAGACAGAAAGGAATGAGATGCACCCGTATCAATCAAAACATTAGCAACCGAGTTGCAAAACAAGAAGGTACCTCTCACAACTGATGGTACCGGCACAAGATCCTGCGCGGTAACAGCGTACACGCGCCCAGACGACCTCTGATCAACCTGCTCACCCCTAGGAGCATAAGATTGCTGCACCGACTAGGACGATGAAGCCCCCTGATTGGCCCTCGAGGCCTGACCCGACTGAGCTGGCTGCTGACCCTGAATCTGCCTCAAACCAGATGCACCAGATGTGCCACCCAACTACGGGCAATACCTCTTCATATGCCCTGGCTGACCACACTGATAACACGAGAGTGGCTGGCCTCTACCCTGACTCTGGCTCTAAGATCGAGCCGCAGATGATGCTGCTCTCTGCACTCCTCCCTTCTGAGGACAAACTGGAGACTTGTGGCCCAACTGGCCACACTTGAAACAGGTAATGTCTCCCTGACTGCCTTTCCCCGAACTAGCACTCGGCACAGGAAAAGTCGATCTAGAAAAACTACCCTGAGACTGCTGAGGATTAAAACCCTTCTGTCTCCTACCATCACTCTGACCATCCTGACTCCTCTTGGAGCCCTTCTGTCCTTCCTCCTCTTCCTGCATCATGATTTCCATGTGGGCTGTAGCATCAACCATACGCCCATAATCCCGAATCATAGTTCCCCCAACTCGCAGCTTGAGGCCACGCCTCAACTTCTTCTCAAACTCGATACAACGGCGTTCCTCAGATGCCACCAACTTAGGTGCAAACCTGGACAAGCTAGTAAATGCAGCCTCAAACTCGGCCACTGAAGAACTCGACTGCTTAAGCTGGCAGAACTGGTCTCTCAGCTTCTCCCTAACTGCTGGAGATAAGAACCTCTCCTGGAAAGCATTCACAAAAGCCTCCCATGTACCTCCTATACGACCCTTAGTGAACTTCCACCACTGACCCGCATCCCCCTTCAGCTGGAAAGATGCCAAGGTCACTTTTAACCCCTCGTCTTCGATGCCAAGCATCTCAAACGTCTTCGTTGTCTATTCGAGCCATTCATCTGCCTTAAGTGGCTCTTTAGGATCACCCACAAATTCATCCGGGTTAGACCGGAAGAACTCCCTCTTCAGAAAGGAAGGTCCTGCATCCGCAACAACAACCCGAGCTTGATTCTCAGCTCTAAGAATGCCTATCGACTCCCTGAATGCCCCTGCTATCTCTTGGGCTAGAGCGCCCATAGCCTGCTGGCCTACTGGCTCGGCCACATTGGCCTGGCCAACTCCCTCCTGTACTGCCGGAACCTCCTCTGGCACAGGCACCTCCTGCCTACCCGGCCTACCATGCCTACCGCGCCCTCGTCCTCGTCCTGACATTCTAATAAAGAAAACAAAGACGTTAGCACATTAATAAATGTGCCGAAGCTAAACACTTGCGTCCTAATGCATTGAATAACAATAATTCATTCCACATAAGCACATAATCACATAAGCACCTACGAATTTCATTCCTGGATGATACTAGTCCCAAAGCGTCACTATAGTTCCGGTTGGAAGCAGCATTGATCAAGTGCCTTTCCAACAAGACTACTAGAAACTCAAGGGTCTAATTAACATCCCAGAAACTACGTTCCATACCCACATAATAACATAAACATGTTATCATATAAACATATAACATTTCACTAAGTCTCTATCAAACGAGACGAACCCATTGTGATACTAATCACTTCCCACGTACCCAAAGTATTCAAACCCGGTACGCTCTGATACCAAGTTGTCACGCCCTCAAAATAAACCCATTATATATATATATATATATATCATTGACATGCGATATTTAAAGAAAACAATTCATTAATTCATTCATCAGAGTATTACTAAATAAAAGCATTACATGTAACATCAAATTAAATGCCCTACGGGCTAACATCTTTCCAAGCCAACACTTGGATACAAAATATGAGTTCTAACCCAAATACAGGTAAAGCTCTAGGCTTGAATGTTTACATGTAATATCAAATAAATAAATAACAACTAAACTAAACGGAGTCTTCAACTCCAATTCCTTCCAAGCTAAGTTCTTGGAGGTAGCTTATCACCTGAACCTGAAAATGATGTTCCCATAAAGGGTGAGCCACAGCCCAGTAGAAAAATACTAAACCAAATATAAGCATTGAATAAAGCTATAGCATTCAATAGATGGTTAACCAAGATAATCAATTGTATCATTGTACAGTCTCATGACACTAATGCCTAAGACACATTTCACTTTCCATTATTATCAATATGGCTCAGAACCTGGCCAAACTTACAACAGTGAACTATATATCATATTCACATTACTTTCAATATCAACAAAACAAATGAGACTCAGGCTCATATTAAAACACTTCATACTTCCCGTTTGATACACATTATAGTGCTGTATCAATAACATGTAAAAACACTTCAATATAATAAGCACACATAATAGTGATGCTAATGGAGTCCATCCCCTATCTCCTCCCAAACAAAATCCGGTTTAGAGGTCCATCCCCTATCTTCCCCTAAACCGCGGAGTACATCCCCTATCTCCTCCCAAACAATATGCATATGCAATGCTCAATCAATACATGTAATTTCTGTATTAATTCAATAGTCTAAATTTATGACTTAAACCATTTGATTAGTTTCAATTTTCCCTAATCCACATGTAATGTCTACAACAAACACAACTATCCTCCACCGATAGCCCAAAACAGTTATTTCTAGACTGGAAATAAATATATCAACAATTCAATAGGCGAGTGATTTTAATTATCCAACTACACCATTTAATCAATGAATTCCTCAATTTCATGCATTTAACCAATTTCCCAATTTCCTTAAATTAATTATACAAATTAACTTATTAATACAACTAGGGTTTTTCCCAAAATTACCAAAGTACTCCCAACATATCAAAATACCAAAACTTAGAACAAAACTTATAGGATGGAGTAGGAAATCCCTACCTTGAAGAAAATAACCCGAATGGAGAAGATGGAGATGAAGACCAAAGACCAACGTGCTCCAAATCCCAAGTTTCTCAGATTAAAACGAAGCCCTCAACCCACTCTAACTTTTTAATAAAGGACCAAGGTTAGATACTCACCCTAGGTAGATCAATTCTTAGAGAGAAGACAAGTTTAGAGAGAGAGAGAGAGAGAGAGAGAGAGAGAGAGACTCTCAAGGGGCGGTTTATAAAAGTTAAGAAAGGAAAAGTAGGTCAAAAAGTGATCCAAAAAGTGAAATCACGGACTGATGTAGTCGACTCCCCGCTCGAGCGTGAAACACCCCACTCGAGCGTCAGACACAGACTCACGCTCGAGCGTGAAAAGAGCCGCTCGAGCGTCGATTGCACACTTCCAGAAGTTTTGCAGGCGATGATATCCGCTCGAGCGTAAAACTCTCCGCTCGAGCGTGAGAACAAAAACAAGAGATCACGCTCGAGCGTAAAAACTACCGCTCGAGCGGACTAACTGCAGAGTAAAGTACTGGGAGATGGAAAACCACGCTCGAGCGTCAACACTCCCGCTCGAGCGGATAAACAATAACGAAGAGCCCGCTCGAGCGTTAAAACTTCCGCTCGAGCGTAAAGGTCAAAATCTGGGCATCAACTTTTGGTTTTAAAGTGCAACCAACCTGTTTTAAACCTGCCCATCACAACCCAAGACTCAAATACAAAGAGTAAAGGCTAGAAACAATAATGATACAAAAACAAGTCCACGGAATCAAGTCTAGAATACAGTATACAAAGGAAGGAAAAGCTGGGATCGCTATAATTGTCACCTTAGTTGCCGAAGCCTTGTCCTTAGCTGATGTCACCACTTGCCGGAGTGCCATTCCGAGTAGCTTGTTAGATACGCTTTGTCATTGCCTTGTCTTGTCAATCTATCACCTTTTTGAAGAGAACCAACCAGCCGTTGTGTCACGCCCCCAAACCGCCCCTAGTAGTTTGGTGCCGTGATGGCCAGTAACCCGAGGTTACCGAAGGCCGTCTTACAAAAATCACACACAATCAGAGTATAAAATATGGGGCTTACAAGTGCGGAAGCAATATATATATATATACATATACAAAATCTAAATAGTCCATGAGAGCCGTGCATAAGTCCAATGGAATGTCATACATCAAACATCTTTACAAGTCTTACAATTTAGGTACAGCAAGAATGAGATACAAAACACATCCTGACTAAAAGGCTTCTCAAGCCGACATATGCCAAAACAAACAAAGAACATAAGCCGAGAAGCATAATCTTCAAGACGATGCGAAACGCAAATCCAAAACATGTCGGCTATACGCCCAAAACACATCGGCAATCAAAACACATCGGCAATCACGTCTAGGCCTCAATGCCTTCTTGTTCATCACCTACATATATATATAGAGAGGGTGAGCTTGGATACTCAGTGAATGATATTAGAAATAAAGGTTTGCATGATTGATATCCAAGATTTCTTTCAAAACAATACAAAGTATACTTTACAATCAAGAAAAAGTCAAGTTCATTGCCGGCCTTTCAAGTTCTTTGGATGTTATTACATCTACTTAATACAAGAGGGTGATGACATTCCCAAAACAAGAGTGCAGTTGCATTATAGTCCCCTGCAACTAAGGACCTTCAAGACAAGCTGTGCTGCGAAAGTTTAGGGTCCTCTAGCACTAAGGACTGTCAAGACAAGCTGTGCTGCGAAAGTTTAGAGTCCTCTAGCACTAAGGACTGTCAAGACAAGCTGTGCTGCGAAAGTTTAGAGTCCTCTAGCACTAAGGACTGTCAAGACAAGCTGTGCTGCGAAAGTTTAGAGTCCTCTAGCACTAAGGACTGTCAAGACAAGAGTGCAGTTGCATTATAGTCCCCTGCAACTAAGGACTTTCAAGACGAGTCATCAAAACAAGATAGCATTTGATATACAAAATAGGGATAGTCATTCATGCTAGATCAAGTACTTTTCAAAACAAGGCAAAACAAGATTTATCAAAACAAGTGTAACATAGCTTTATTAGAAATACCACTCACATCGTTTCTTCACACGTCGGGGTCGAGACAAGCCCAAGTCCTACAACACATGGCAAAGCCTATTGAATGCGCTTTTAAACGAGTCTCTCATGTACACAAATGTTTTCGGAAAACATGCTGGGCACCAACCAGGTCTAGGCCGAGGTTCCACACCTCCTTGCCGAGGTGTGTTCCCGAGGGCCACATGCAAGGAAAAGAGGTCGGGAAACTCTGGGTTTCCCTCTGCTGATAAACATGAAGAACATGAGTGTGAAAACATGAAAAATACGAATGTTTGATCATAATCTGCCATCACAAATCTGGGATTTTCGTGCTATGAGTTTGAAAACATGGACCTGGGTACCCGTACTTGAAATCCTTGCAGAAACAAACACAAAATCATGATTCTTTATGCAAGCTTTCGGATCAAACAAGACTTTTCTTGAAGAACACATGAATGTCATTTTCTCTTTCTAAAATCGAGCTTCAAAACGATGCATGGCTTACAAATCATTTTCAATCATGCAATGAAATAACATAAACATAAGGAACATCATGAGCAGATCAAGAATCTAACCTTAGAACGCGGATCTAACGGTTCGATCTCTAGGAATCAAGCTTGAAGATCTACTTCTCTCTCAAGAACTCTTCTCCCTCTTCTAGAGCTTCTCTCTCTCTACAAGGCAAGTTTATGACACCAAATGATAGTTTTCTATACCCGGTTCTGGGGTTAACCCTCTGCTGAGACACGTGGCGGCGACTGGTTGGGTTCATCCTGAAAAGGTGGCTGACAGGCCAGACAAAGCATGGTGGAAGGGTGTTCAACAAGCAAAGCGGTATGGGCTCTCTGACAGACTATGACATCGGCTAACAACAAGGCATATCTAACAAGCTACACGGAATGGCACTCCGGTAAGGGGGTGACATCGGCTAATCATAAGACTTTGGCAACTAAGGTGACAATGACCTCGGCTAGGAAGGACAACACTTGACTAAGCTGTGCCACATCTTGGCCTAGATGCGCCACACCTCGGCCTAGGTCATACCACTTCCAGGACGAGATCACTTGGGTGCAAGGTAACATCTCGGCTAATGTGGTCAAGGCAAGGACTGAGGTCAACAAGGGGTTTCAAGATACTAATACTAGACTAAGGATGACCTCGGCATTGGAATAACATCGGCTAGTATAACTCAAGCAAGGCGTAACCTAGGTTTCGCATTAAGGGAGAAACAAGACAAGCACACTACACTTAGACAAATCACAAGGCTTCAAATCAAGACATGGATCGCATTAGCTCAAGCGAAACAAATCACAACATACACATGCAAGCTAAACAAGTCATAATCTTACCGATGCTCATGAACATGATGAGGACATAAAGTGTGGGTTCCTACAGTCTACCCTCCTTAAAGAAGTTTGGTCCCCAAACTTAAGTTACCTTGTCCTACGAATAACTCCGGGTAACGGATTTTCATCTCTTCTTCTTTTTCCCATGTGGCCTCCTCGCCATAATGCTTCTCCCATTCGATTTTCACCATTGATATCGACCTGTTTCTCAACTGCCTCACTTGTCTGTCGATAATTCTCATCGGCTTCTCTTCGTAGCCCAAGTCTTCATTAACTACAACCCCGGAGTAATCTATTACATGCAGTGGGTCTCGGATATATTTTCTCAGCATTGAAACATGGAACACACTGTGGACTTGGCTCAAATCTGGCGGCAAAGGGAGTCTGTAAGCAACGGTGTTAACTTTCTCAAGAATTTCAAACGGCCCAATATATCGGGGTGCAAGTTTACCCTTCTTCCCAAATCTCGAAACTCCTGTCATCGGCGAGACCTTCAAAAATACATGATCCCCAATTTCAAATTCTAACTCCCTCCTTCTTTGGTCGGCATAACACTTCTGTCGACTCTGTGCAGTTTTAATCCTCTGCTGAATGAGTTTGATCTTTTCAGTTGTCATATGAACCAACTCGGGGCCAATTAGGGCTTTGTCTCCTACTTCAGTCCAACATATCGGCGATCTACACTCCCTTCCATACAAAGCTTCATACGGCGCCATGCCTATGCTGGCTTGATAACTGTTGTTGTATGCGAATTCTACTAATGGCAAATGCGATTCCCAACTTCCCTGGAAGTCCAACACGCACAGTCTGAGCATGTCTTCGAGTGTCTGAATCGTCCTTTCTGTCTGTCCGTCGGTCTGGGGGTGAAAGGCTGTGCTAAATCTCAATTCTGTTCCCAAGGCTCCTTGTAGACTCTGCCAAAATCTAGAAACGAACTTCGGGTCTCGGTCTGACACAATGGACATCGGCACACCATGAAGCCTAACGATCTCATTCATGTACAATTCGGCAAGTCGGTTGGCATTGAATGTAGTCTTGACCGGCAAAAAGTGAGCTGACTTAGTAAACCTGTCGACTATAGCCCAAATGGAATCCATACCTCTTTGTGTCCTCGGCAATCCCACTACGAAATCCATGGAGATGTGCTCCCATTTCCACTCAGGAATTGACAAGGGTTGAAGAAGTCCTGCTGGTCTCTGGTGTTCTGCCTTCACTCGCTGACAACACAGACACTGAGATACAAATTCGGCTATCTCTCTTTTCATGTTTGGCCACCAAAAGGTCCGCTTTACGTCCTGATACATCTTGGTGCTCCCTGGATGGATGGCAAACTTGGAACTATGGGCCGCTTGTAAAATCTTCCTTTTTAACTCTGGTACGTCGGCCACGCACAATCTTTCTTCGAACCTAAGCACCTGATTCTCCACTGTGTAACCTGGCCTCGGCTTCGAGACGAATTCATCAATTACCTTCTTGAGGAATTTATCCTCCCTCTGTCTGGTCTTCACTTCCTCAATAATGGTTGGTTCCACCGAAACCGCTGTCAGGCACGCCAAACTTCCAACTAACTTCCTGCTCAATGCGTCGGCTACGGAATTTGCCTTACCTGGGTGGTACTGAATCTGCATGTCATAATCCTTCAGTAGCTCGAGCCATCTTCTCTGCCTCATATTTAACTCTTTCTGGGTGAACAAGTATTTCAGACTCTTGTGATCGGTGAAAACTTGGCAAGATGTTCCGTACAGGTAATGACGCCATATCTTCAAGGCAAAAACCACGGCAGCTAGCTCCAAATCATGGGTAGGATAATTCTTTTCATTGGGCTTCAACTGACGAGACGCGTACGCTATGACTTTACCTTCTTGCATTAACACGCAACCCAAACCTTTACGTGAAGCATCACTGTAAATCTGAAATTCCTCATTAGTTGATGGTAGTACTAGAACTGGTGCTGTGACTAACCTCGTCTTCAGTTCCTGGAAAGCTGATTCCCTTTCATTGGTCCATTCATAAGCTGCTCCCTTCTTGGTTAGTTGTGTCAATGGCACTGCGATCCTCGAGAAGTCCTTCACAAACTTTCTGTAATAACCTGCCAAACCCAGAAAACTACGAACCTCGGACACGTTGGTCGGCGTCGGCCAGTTCACAATGGCTTCAATCTTACTGGGGTCAACTGATATACCATCTTCATTGATCACATGCCCTAGAAATGAAATGCTGGAAAGCCAAAACTCGCATTTACTTAACTTGGCGTACAACTTCTTATCTCTCAAGGTCTGTAGGGCAAGTCTCAGATGATTCTCGTGCTCGCTCGCACTCCCGGAATAGATCAATATGTCGTCGATAAAAATAATGACGAACTCATCTAGGTACGGCTTAAAGACTCTGTTCATCAGGTCCATGAATGCTGCTGGGGCATTGGTTACTCCGAAGGGCATTACCAAAAATTCGTAGTGACCATATCTCGTCCGAAAAGCAGTTTTCTCAATGTCCTCGGCTTTAACCTTCAACTGGTGGTAGCCTGACCTAAGGTCAATCTTGGAAAAGACTCGTGCTCCTCGTAGTTGATCAAGCAAATCATCGATTCTTGGCAATGGGTATTTGTTCTTAATGGTCACCTTATTAAGTTCTCTGTAGTCAATGCAAAGACGAAGGGTGCCGTCCTTTTTCTTAACAAATAGAACGGGTGCTCCCCACGGTGAAGTGCTCGGCCTGACGAATCCCTTATCCAACAATTCCTGTAATTGCGATTTCAGTTCTCTAAGTTCGGCTGGAGCCATTCTGTAGGGTGTTTTGGAGATAGGTTGCGTTCCTGGCAGGACGTCCACAGTAAACTCTATTTCTCTATCGACAAGGTGGCCAGGCAACTCATCCGGAAAGACGTCGGGGAATTCCTCAACAACGGGTATGTCGGCTAACTCAACATTTTCATTCAGATCACTTAGTATACTGCATAAATAACCCTTACATCCTTTTTGGATCAACTTGTAGGCCTTCATGGATGAGATTAAGTAAGGTGGGGGTACTACTCCTTTACCCTGGAAAATGACCTCGGCTTGACTTGGGGTCTTCAATGTGACGTTCTTAGTAACACAATTAATGGATGCATGGTTCGCCACTAACCAATCCATTCCCAATATAACATCGAAGTGAGTCATGTTTAATGGCATCAAATCAACTAACAATTCTACACTCTCAATCATAGCAATACACGCCCTATAAATGGATGTAACAATCATATTTCTCCCAGATGGAGTAGACACAGATAATACATAATCAAGGGGTTCTAATTCTCTATCCAACTTCTCGGCGAATATAGTGGACACAAATGAATGCGTAGAACCCGAATCAATCAATACGTATGCATCTTGAGAACAAATTGAAACGGTACCTGACACCACTGTTTCAGCATTCTGGGCGTCTCCTGGCACCAATGCGAAAACTCTGCCCTGCCTCGCCTGTACTCCCCCGATGTTATTCTTCTGCGCAGAGCCCGAGGTGCTTCCAGTCCTCTTCCCATCATCGGTCCTTGCTTTCGGGCAGTCCTTCACGCGATGGCCTATCTCGCCGCACTCATAACAAGCTCCTGTTGCCCAACGATAAACCCCGAAATGTAGCTTTCCACAACTCGCGCACATCGGCTTAACGTTACCTTCCTGATTTGAGTTGCTGGAACTGTCTGTGCTTATCTTCTTCTTGGCATTGAACGGAACTCGGCGATTGTCATAACTCTGTCTCTTCCTCTGACCCTCACCTGAACTCTGGTACCGGTTCAAGTTAGCTTCAGCCAGGATGGCCTTGTCCAGTACTCCGGCGTACGTCGGCATATTGAGCATATTGACCCGATCTTGTATCGGTCCACGCAACCCACTTTCGAACTTCCTCGCCTTTCGGTACTCGTCGTCAACCATATGAGGCGCATATCTCGCTAGTTCAGTAAAGGCACGATCATACTCTGCCACTGTCTTGTTCCCCTGTGTCAGATTCTGAAACTCCGTGGTCTTTCGGTCTCGGACGCTAAGGGGAAAATGCTTGTTGTAGAACAACTCCAAAAATTTTGCCCAAGTCAAACCCGGATTGCTTTCTCGGACCATCATCCACCACCTACGAGCATCGTCGTCTAATGTGAATGCCGCCAGAGATACCTTCTGGGCGTCTGTACTGGGGAAAACTTCAAACAACTTCTCCATCTCTAAAACCCATGCCTCGGCTTTCATTGGTTCTATGCCTCCCTGAAATCTCGGCGGTTTCATCTTCTTGAACTCTCTGATTAGAGTTATCGTGTCGTTCCCATACAAAGCTTGCTGCATAGGCAGTTGTGGCACTGGAGGGGGTGGAGCTGCATATCGGTCATTCGTCTGTTCGGCATGCATAGAAGTGGTACCAGTATCCTGCGGCCTAGGTTGTCTCTGCTCACGAACCAAGCCTTCGACTAACCTTTCCAATCTCTCCAACCTGTCTTCCGATCGATCTCGGCCAACCGGGGGTCTACCTCTCCTCATGATGCTAGGGGGAATGCAAGATGAGACTTTAAAGCAACTAAACAAATAACACATACGCAAGTAACGAGCGTCTAGGCCAAAATGATGCACACATAGTCAAGTAGCAAGCAATATGATGCAATTCCTAACATCATTCTAGGGGAAATCCTAGGCTCTCTAGGACTCAAGGTGTGTGAATAACGTACTACAAGGATCTTGTGCTCTGATACCAATCTGTCACGCCCCCAAACCGCCCCTAGTAGTTTGGTGCCGTGATGGCCAGTAACCCGAGGTTACCGAAGGCCGTCTTACAAAAATCACACACAATCAGAGTATAAAATATGGGGCTTACAAGTGCGGAAGCAATATATATATATATATATACATATACAAAATCTAAATAGTCCATGAGAGCCGTGCATAAGTCCAATGGAATGTCATACATCAAACATCTTTACAAGTCTTACAATTTAGGTACAGCAAGAATGAGGTACAAAACACATCCTGACTAAAAGACTTCTCAAGCCGACATATGCCAAAACAAACAAAGAACATAAGCCGAGAAGCATAATCTTCAAGACGATGCGAAACGCAAATCCAAAACATGTCGGCTATACGCCCAAAACACATCGGCAATCAAAACACATCGGCAATCACGTCTAGGCCTCAATGCCTTCTTGTTCATCACCTACATATATATATAGAGAGGGTGAGCTTGGATACTCAGTGAATGATATTAGAAATAAAGGTTTGCATGATTGATATCCAAGATTTCTTTCAAAACAATACAAAGTATACTTTACAATCAAGAAAAAGTCAAGTTCATTGCCGGCCTTTCAAGTTCTTTGGATGTTATTACATCTACTTAATACAAGAGGGTGATGACATTCCCAAAACAAGAGTGCAGTTGCATTATAGTCCCCTGCAACTAAGGACCTTCAAGACAAGCTGTGCTGCGAAAGTTTAGAGTCCTCTAGCACTAAGGACTGTCAAGACAAGCTGTGCTGCGAAAGTTTAGAGTCCTCTAGCACTAAGGACTGTCAAGACAAGCTGTGCTGCGAAAGTTTAGAGTCCTCTAGCACTAAGGACTGTCAAGACAAGCTGTGCTGCGAAAGTTTAGAGTCCTCTAGCACTAAGGACTGTCAAGACAAGAGTGCAGTTGCATTATAGTCCCCTGCAACTAAGGACTTTCAAGACGAGTCATCAAAACAAGATAGCATTTGATATACAAAATAGGGATAGTCATTCATGCTAGATCAAGTACTTTTCAAAACAAGGCAAAACAAGATTTATCAAAACAAGTGTAACATAGCTTTATTAGAAATACCACTCACATCGTTTCTTCACACGTCGGGGTCGAGACAAGCCCAAGTCCTACAACACATGGCAAAGCCTATTGAATGCGCTTTCAAACGAGTCTCTCATGTACACAAATGTTTTCGGAAAACATGCTGGGCACCAACCAGGTCTAGGCCGAGGTTCCACACCTCCTTGCCGAGGTGTGTTCCCGAGGGCCACATGCAAGGAAAAGAGGTCGGGAAACTCTGGGTTTCCCTCTGCTGATAAACATGAAGAACATGAGTGTGAAAACATGAAAAATACGAATGTTTGATCATAATCTGCCATCACAAATCTGGGATTTTCATGCTATGTGTTTGAAAACATGGACCTGGGTACCCGTACTTGAAATCCTTGCGGAAACAAACACAAAATCATGATTCTTTATGCAAGCTTTCGGATCAAACAAGACTTTTCTTGAAGAACACATGAATGTCATTTTCTCTTTCTAAAATCGAGCTTCAAAACGATGCATGGCTTACAAATCATTTTCAATCATGCAATGAAATAACATAAACATAAGGAACATCATGAGCAGATCAAGAATCTAACCTTAGAACGCGGATCTAACGGTTCGATCTCTAGGAATCAAGCTTGAAGATCTACTTCTCTCTCAAGAACTCTTCTCCCTCTTCTAGAGCTTCTCTCTCTCTACAAGGCAAGTTTATGACACCAAATGATAGTTTTCTATACCCGGTTCTGGGGTTAACCCTCTGCTGAGACACGTGGCGGCGACTGGTTGGGTTCATCCTGAAAAGGTGGCTGACAGGCCAGACAAAGCATGGTGGAAGGGTGTTCAACAAGCAAAGCGGTATGGGCTCTCTGACAGACTATGACATCGGCTAACAACAAGGCATATCTAACAAGCTACACGGAATGGCACTCCGGTAAGGGGGTGACATCGGCTAATCATAAGACTTTGGCAACTAAGGTGACAATGACCTCGGCTAGGAAGGACAACACTTGACTAAGCTGTGCCACATCTTGGCCTAGATGCGCCACACCTCGGCCTAGGTCATACCACTTCCAGGACGAGATCACTTGGGTGCAAGGTAACATCTCGGCTAATGTGGTCAAGGCAAGGACTGAGGTCAACAAGGGGTTTCAAGATACTAATACTAGACTAAGGATGACCTCGGCATTGGAATAACATCGGCTAGTATAACTCAAGCAAGGCGTAACCTAGGTTTCGCATTAAGGGAGAAACAAGACAAGCACACTACACTTAGACAAATCACAAGGCTTCAAATCAAGACATGGATCGCATTAGCACAAGCGAAACAAATCACAACATACACATGCAAGCTAAACAAGTCATAATCTTACCGATGCTCATGAACATGATGAGGACATAAAGTGTGGGTTCCTACACGTTGCCACGTGTCTGAGCTGAGAGTTAAGTTAGTCGATAGAGAGAGAGAACCCATCATTTTGTTGTATACTTGTTTTGAAGAGGAGAGAGAAGCTCTAGGAGAGGAAGAAGAGTTCTTGAGAGAGAGCAGATTTCCAAGCTTGATCCCTAGAGATCGGACCGTTAGATCCGTGTTCTAAGGTTAGATTCTTGATCTGCTCATGTTGTTCTCTATGTTTATGTTATTGCATTGCATGATTGAATAAGATTTGTAAGCCATGCATTGCTTTGAAGTTCGGTTTTAGAAAGAGAAAATGGCATTCATGTGTTCTTCAAGAAAAGTCATGTTTTGATCCGAAGGCTCATGCCTAGATCCATGTTTTTGTGTTTGTCTTCGCATGATTTTCAAGTATGGGTACCCAGGTCCATGTTTTCGAACTCATGACATGAAATCCCAGATTTTTGTAACAAGTTACGATCTTGCATTCATCTTTCTCATGATCATGTTCATCATGTTCTTCATGTTCTTCAAAGGGAAACTCAGGTTTTCCCGACTTTGTTTTTGAATGAGGCCACCGGGACCACACCTCGGCAAGGAGGTGTAGGACCTCGGCTTAGACCTGGTTGGTACCCAGCATGTCTTCCTGACATGTAAAATAGTGTTTTGACTTCTAGCATGTTTTCCCGAGATCATTCCCATGCATGTGAGACTTGTTTTGAGAAGTATGTTCAGTATGCTTTGCCATGTGTTTGTAGGACTTGGACCTTTGTCGTGACCCCGACGTCCCAAGAACTAAAGTGAGTGGTATTTTTAATAAAGTTATGTTCTTAAGGTTTTGATAAAACTTTGCCTTGTTTCGATAAAAGTATTTGTTAAGCATGAATGATATCCCTATTTTATGTATCAAGTGTAAGCTTTGTTTTGAATGACAAGTTATCAAGTAAGCTTTGTTTTGAATGACAAGTTATCAAGTAAGCTTTGTTTTGAATGGCAAGTTATCAAGTAAGCTTCGTTTTGATGACCTTCTCGGATAGTCCCTTGTGCTGGAGGACTCTAAACTTTCGCAGCACTAAGTATAAAAGGATACGGTCCTTTCTTGGAAAGACTATCGTGTTAAAGCGGGCTACGGGCCTAAGTAACACGAGCTCCATGATGTTAAAGCGGGCTACGAGCCTAAGTAACACAAGTCCCTCGTGCTGGAAGGTTACGCCGAGGTTATGTTATAAGATTTGACGCATGTTAAGTATGTAAGTTTTGCTAGATCAAGTTTGATGAACAAGATTTATCTCATGTTTTGTACAAGCTATGATACGTATGGTTTTGACAAGATATATTATGTATTGTTTTGAAAGACCTCGGGAATCATTCATTTAACCCCTTTATTACTTGTACCATTCACTGAGTATCCAAGCTCACCCTCCCTATGTATATATGTAGGTATCAAGCAAGAAGTCGGCTACGCCGAGATGTGTGTGTTGTATGCATGTTATGTCGGCTTTGAGGATGTCGGCAATCTGAAGATTATGTATTCATGATTTGTATTTCATGTGTTATATTTATGTCGGCTTGAGAAGCCTTTTGCCAAGATGTATTTTTGTACTTTTGTATTCAAGTTTTAAAGCTACGTAAAGATGTATGCCATTCCATTTGACTTATGCACAGCTCTTATGGACAACTTGTATTTTGAATTATTGCTTCCGCATTTGTGAGCCCCCTATACATATACTCTGATTGTGTGTGAACTCTGGAAGTTGGCCTTCGGTAATTACGGATTACTGGCCATCACGGCACCAAACTACTAGGGGCGGTTTGGGGTCGTGACATTTAATTTTCTGAAACTTCCTTTTTTATTTTTATTTAACTTCCTTTTGTATTCAAGTTTCTTTTCTACTCAACTTTCTTTTTTGTTTAATTTCCAAATAGATCGTTAAGGTATAGTGGTTTCTGGATTGAACTTCCATTTTTAATTTTATGCCACTTTCATTTTTATTTTTATTCAACTTCCATTTTTATTCAAGTTATTTTTCTATTTTACTTCCTTTTTGGTTTAATTTCCAAATAGATCGTTAAGGCATAGTGGTTTCTTGAATGAACTTCCATTTTTAATTTTCTGCAACTTTCATTTTTATTTTTATTCAACTTCAACTTTTATTCAAGTTACTTTTCTATTCCACTTCCTTTTTTATTTATTTTCTAAATAGATCGTTAAGGTATAGTGGTTTCTGGAATGAACTTCCATTTTTCATTTCATGCAACTTTCATTTTTATTTTTATTCAACTTCTATTTTTATTGAAGTTACTTTTCCATTCAACTTTCTTTTTTATTTAATTTCCAAATAGATCGTTAAGGTATAGTGGGTTTTTGAATGAACTTCCATTTTTAATTTTCTGCAACTTCCATTTTTATTTTTGTTCTACTTCCTTTTTTATTCAAATTTCTTTTCTATTCAACTTCCTTTTTTATTTAATTTCCAAATAGATCGTTAAGGTATAGTGGTTTCTGGAATGAACTTCCATTTTGTAATTTCATGCAACTTTCATTTTTCTATTTCTTCAACTTCCATTTTTATTCAATTTACTTTTCTATTCAACTTTCTTTTTTATTTAATTTCCAAATAGATGGTTAAGGCATAGTGGTTTCTGGAATGAACTACCATTTTTAATTTCATGCAACTTTCATTTTACTATTTCTTCAACTTCCATTTTTATTCAATTTACTTTTCTATTCAACTTGCTTTTTTATTTAATTTCCAAATAGATCGTTAAGGTATAGTGGTTTCTTGAAAGGACTTCCATTTTTAATTTTCTGCAATTTCCATTTTTATTTTTGTTCAAATACCTTTTTTATTCAAGTTTCTTTTCTATTCAACTTCCTTTTTTATTTAATTTCCAAATAAATCGTTAAGGTATAGTGGTTTCTGGATTGAACTTCCATTTCCAATTTTATGCAACTTTCATTTTTATTTTTATTCAACTTCTATTTTTATTGAAGTTACTTTTTTATTCAACTTCCTTTTTTATTTAATTTCCAAATAGATCGTTAAGTTATAGTGGTTTCTTGAATGAACATCCATTTTTAATTTTCTGCAACTTCCATTTTTATTTTTATTTAACTTCCAATTTTATTCAAGTGTCTTTTCTACTCAACTTCATTTTTTATTTAATTTCCAAATAGATCGTTAAGGTATAGTGGTTTCTTGAATGAACTTCTATTTTTTATTTTCTACAACTTCTATTTTTATTTTAATTCAACTTCTTTTTTTATTCAAGTTTCATTTCTATTCAACTGCCTTTTTTATTTAATTTCCAAATAGATCGTTAAGGTATAGTGGTTTCTGGATTGAACTTTCATTTTTATTTTTATTCAACTTTCATTTTTATTCAATTTACTTTTCTATTAAACTTCATTTTTTATTTAATTTCGAAATAGATCGTTAAGGTATAGTGGTTTCTTGAATGAACTTCCATTTTTTATTTTCGGCAACTTCCATTTTAATTTTTATTCAACTTCCATTTTTATTCAAGTTATTTTTCTATTCAACTTCATTTTTTATTTAATTTTCAAATAGATCGTTAAGGTAAAATGGCTTCTGGATGGAACATCCATTTTTAATTTTATGCAACAATCATTTTTATTTTTATTCAACTTCTATTTTTATTCAAGTTATTTTTTTGTTCAACTTCCTTTTTTATTTAATTTCCAAATAGATCGTTAAGGTATAGTGGTTTCTTCAATGAACTTCCATTTTTAATTTTCTGCAACTTCCATTTTTCATTTTGTTCAACTTCCTTTTTTATTCAAGTTTTTTTTCTATTCAACTTTCATTTTTATTTAATTACCACATAGATCGTTAAGGTATAGTGGTTTCTGGATTGAACTTTCATTTCCAATTTTATGCAACTTTCATTTTTATTTTTATTCAACTTCTATTTTTATTGAAGTTACTTTTCTATTCAACTTCCTTATTTATTTAATTTCAAAATAGATCGTTACGGTATAGTGGTTTCTTGAATGAACATTCATTTTTAATTTTCTGCAACTTCCATTTTTATTTTTATTTAACTTCCATTTTTATTCGAGTGTCTTTTCTACTCAACTTCCTTTTTTATTTAATTTCCAAATAGATCGTTAAGGTATAGTGGTTTCTCGAATGGACTTCTATTTTAAATTTTCTGCAACTTCCATTTTTATTTTTGTTCAACCTCCTTTTTTATTCAAGTTTCTTTTCTATTCAACTTCCTTTTTTATTTAATTTCCAAATAGATCGTTAAGGTATATTGGTTTCTGGATTGAACTTCCATTTCCAATTTTCTGCAACTTTCATTGTTATTTTTATTCAACTTCTATTTTTATTGAAGTTACTTTTCTATTCAACCTCCTTTTTTCTTTAATTTCCAAATAGATCGTTAAGGTATAGTGGGTTCTTGAATGAACTTCCATTTTTAATTTTCTGCAACTTCCATTTTTTTTTTTGTTCAACTTCCATTTTTATTCAATTTGCTTTTCAATTAAACTTCCTTTTTTGTTTAATTTTCAAATAGATCGTTAAGGTACAGTGGTTTCTTGAATGAACTTCCATTTTTTATTTTCGGCAACTTCCTTTTTAATTTTTATTCAACTTCCATTTCGATTCAAGTTATTTTTCTATTCAACTTCTTTTTTTATTTAATTTCCAAATAGATCGTTAAGGTATAGTGGTTTCTTGAATGAACTTCCATTTTTAATTTTTTGCAACTTCCTTTTTTATTTTTATTCGACTTGCATTTTTATTCATGTTATTTTTCTTTTCAACTTCCTTTTTTATTTAATATCCAAATAGATGGTTAAGGTATAGTGGTTTCTTGAATGAACCTCCAATTTTAATTTTCTGCAACTTCCATTTTTATTTTTATTCAACTTCTTTTTTTATTCAAGTTTCTTTTCTATTCAACATCCTTTTTTATTTAATTTCCAAATAGATCGTTAAGGTATAATGGTTTCTGGATTGAAGTTCCATTTATAATTTTATGCAACTTTCATTTTTATTTTTATTCAACTTCCATTTTTATTCAATTTGCTTTTCTATTAAACTTCATTTTTTATTTAATTTCCAAATAGATCGTTAAGGTATAGTGGTTTCTTTAATGAACTTCCATTTTTAATTTTCTGCAACTTTCATTTTTATTTTTATTTAACTTGCTTTTTTATTTAATTTCCGAATAGATTGTTAAGGTACAGTGGTTTCTAGATTGAACTTTCATTTTTAATTTTATGCAACTTTAATTTTTATTTTTATTCCACTTCCGTTTTTATTCAATTTACTTTTCTATTCAACTACTTTTTTTATTTAATTTCCGAATTGATCGTTAAGGTATATTGATTTCTTGAATGAATTTCAATTTTTAATTTTTTGCAACTTCCATTTTTATTCAAGTTACTTTGCTATTCAACTTCCTTTTTTATTTAATTTCGAAATAGATCATTAACGTATAGTTGTTTCTTGAATGAACTTCCATTTTTAATTTTATGCAAATTTCATTTTTATTTTTATTCAACTTCCATTTTCATTCAATTCACTTTTCTATTAAACTTCCTTTTTTATTTAATTTCCAAATAGATCGTTAAGGTATAGTGGTTTTTTGAAAGAACTTCCATTTTTAATTTTCTGCAGCTTCCATTTTTATTTTTATTCGAATTCTATTTTTATTGAAGTTATTTTTCTATTCAACCGCCTCTTTTATTTAATTTCCAAATAGATCGTTAAGGTATTGTGGTTTCCTGATTGAACTTCCATTTTTAATTTTCTGAAACTTCCTTTTTTACTTTTATTTAACTTCCTTTTTTATTCAAGTTTCTATATACTCAACTTCCTTTTTTGTTTAATTTCCAAATAGATCGTTAAGGTATAGTAGTTTCTTGAATGAACTTCCATTTTTAATTTTCTGTAACTTCCATTTTTATTTTTGTTCAACCTCCTTTTTTATTCAAGTTTCTTTTCTATTCAACTTCCTTTTTTATTTAATTTCCAAATAGATCGTTTAGGTATAGTGGTTTCTAGATTGAACTTTCATTTCCAATTTTATGCAACTTTCATTTTTATTTTTATTCAACTTCTATTTTTATTGAAGTTACTTTTCTATTCAACTTCCTTTTTTATTTAATTTCAAAACAGATCGTTACGGTATAGTGGTTTCTTGAATGAACATCCATTTTTAATTTTCTGCAACTTCCATTTTTATTTTTATTTAACTTCCATTTTTATTCGAGTGTCTTTTCTACTCAACTTCCTTTTTTATTTAATTTCCAAATAGATCGTTAAGGTATAGTGGTTTCTTGAATTAACTTCCATTTTAAATTTTCTGCAACTTCCATTTTTATTTTTGTTCAACCTCCTTTTTTATTCAAGTTTCTTCTCTATTCAACTCCTTTTTTATTTAATTTCCAAATAGATCGTTAAGGTATAGTGGTTTCTGGAATGAACTTCCATTTTCAATTTTCTGCAACTTTCATTTTTAATTTTTATTCAACTTCGATTTTTATTCAAATTATTTTTCTATTCAACTTCCCTTTTTTATTTAATTTCCAAATAGATCGTTAAGGTATAGTGGTTTCTGGATTGAACTTCCATTTTTAATTTTATGCAACTTTCAGTTTTCTTTTTATTCAATTTTCATTTTTATTCAATTTACTTTTCTATTAAACTTCCTTTTTTATTTAATTTCCAAATAGATCGTTAAGCTATAGTGGTTTCTTGAATGAACTTCCATTTTAATTTTTATTCTACTTCCATTTTTATTCAAGTTATTTTTCTTTTCAACTTCCTTTTTTATTTAATTTCAAAATAAATCGTTAAGGTAAAATGGTTTCATGATTGAACTTCCATTTTTAATTTTATACAACATTCATTTTTATTTTTATTCAACTTCCATTTTTATTCAATTCACTTTTCTATTAAACTACTTTTTTTATTTAATTTCAAAATAGATCGTTAAGGTATAGTGGTTTCTTGAATGAACTTCCATTTTTAATTTTCTACAACTTCCATTTTCATTTTTATTCAACTTCCATTTTTATTCAAGTTATTTTTTTATTCAACTTTTTTATTATTTAATTTCCAAATAGATCGTTAAGGTATAGTGGTTTCTTGAATGAACTTCCATTTTTAATTTTTTGCAACTTCCATTTTTATTTTTATTCGACTTGCATTTTTATTCTAGTTATTTTTCTATTCAACTTCCTTTTTTATTTACTATCCAAATAGATGGTTAAGGTCTAGTGGTTTCTTGAATGAACCTCCGATTCTAATTTTCTGAAACTTCCATTTTTATTTTTATTCAACTTCTTTTTCTATTCAAGTTTCTTTTCTATTCAACTTCCTTTTTTATTTAATTTCCAAATATATCGTTAAGGTATAGTGGTTTCTAGATTGAACTTCCATTTATTATTTTATGCTACTTTCATTTTTATTTTTATTGAACTTCCATTTTTATTCAGTTTACTATTCTATTCAACTTCCTTTTTTATTTAATTTCCAAATAGATCGTTACGGTATAGTGGTTTCTTGAATGAAATTCCATTTTTAATTTTGTACAACTTCTATTTTTATTTTTATTCAACTTCTATTTTTATTCAAGTTATTTTTCTGTTCAACTTCCTTTTTTATTTAATTTCCAAATAGATCGTTAAGGTATAGTGGTTTCTTAAATGAACTTCCATTTTTAATTTTCTGCAACTGCCATTTTTATTTTTGTTCAACTTCCTTTTTTATTCAAGTTTCTTTTCTATTCAACTTCCTTTTTTATTTAATTTCCACATAGATCGTCAAGGTATAGTGGTTTCTGGATTGAACTTCCATTTCCAATTTTCTGCAACTTTCATTTTTATTTTTATTCAACTTCTATTTTTATTGAAGTTACTTTTCTATTCAATTTCCTTTTTTATTTAATTTCCACATAGATCGTTAAGGTATAGTGGTTTCTGGATTGAACTTCCATTTCCAATTTTATGCAACTTTCATTTTTATTTTTATTCAACTTCTAGTTTTATATAAGTTATTTTTCTATTCAACTTCCTTTTTTATTTAATTTCAAAATAGATAGTGCTTTCTTGAATGAACTTCCATTTTTTATTTTCGGCAACTACCATTTTAATTTTTATTCAACTTCCATTTTTATTCAAGTTATTTTTCTATTCAACTTCCTTTTTTATTTACTTTCCATATAGATCGTTAAGGTAAAATGGTTTCTGGATTGAACTTCCATTTTTAATTTTATGTAACTATCATTTTTATTTTTATTCAATTTCCATTTTTATTCAAGTTATTTTTCTATTCAACTTCATTTTTTATATTTAATTTCCAAATAGATCGTTAAGGTATAGTGGTTTCTTGAATGAACTTCTATTTTTAATTTTCTGCAACTTCCATTTTTATTTTTATTCAACTTCCATTTTTATTCATGTTATTTTTTTATTCAACTTCCATTTTTATTTAATTTCCAAATAGATCGTTAAGGTAAAATGGTTTCTGGATTGAACTTTCATTTTTAATTTTAGGCAACTTTCATTTTTATTTTCATTCAACTTCCATTTTTATTCAATTTACTTTCTATTAAACTTCCTTTTTTATGTAATTTCCAAATATATCGTTAAGGTATAGTGGTTTCTTGAATTAACTTCCATTTTTAATTTTTTGCAACTTCCATTTTTATTTTTATTCGGCTTGCATTTTTATTCAACTTGTTTTTCTATTCAACTTACTTTTTTTATTTAATATCCAAATAGATGGTTACGGTATAGTGGTTTCTTGAATGAATTTCCAATTTTAATTTTCTGCAACTTCCATTTTTATTTTTATTCAACTTCTTTTTTTATTCAAGTTTCTTTTCTATTCAGCATCCTTTTCTATTTAATTTCCAAATAGATCGTTAAGGTATAGTGGTTTCTGGATTGAACTTCCATTTATAATTTTATGCAACTTTCATTTTTATTTTTATTCAACTTCCGTTTTTATTCAATTTGCTTTTCTATTAAACTTCATTTTTTATTTAATTTCCAAATAGATCGTTAAGGTATAGTGGTTTCTTGAATGAACTTCCATTTTTAATTTTCTGCAACTTCCATTTTTATTTTTATTCAACTTCCATTTTTATTTATGTTATTTTTTTATTCAACTTCCTTTTTTATTTAATTTCCAAATAGGTCGTTAAGGTAAAATGGTTTCTGGATTGAACTTTCATTTTTAATTTTATGCGACTTTCATTTTCATTTTCATTCAACTTCCATTTTTATTCAATTTACTTTTGTATTAAACTTCCTTTTTTATTTAATTTCGAAATATATCGTTAAGGTATAGTGGTTTCTTGAATGAACTTCCATTTTTAATTTTTTGCAACTTCCATTTTTATTTTTATTCGACTTGCATTTTTATTCAAGTTATTTTTCTATTCAACTTACTTTTTTATTTAATATCCAAATAGATGGTTAAGGTATAGTGGTTTCTTGAATGAGCTTCCAATTTTAATTTTCTACAACTTCCATTTTTATTTTTATTCAACTTCTTTTTTTATTCAAGTTTCTTTTCTATTCAACATCCTTTTTTATTTAATTTCCAAATAGATCATTAAGGTATAGTGGTTTCTGGATTGAACTTGCATTTATAATTTTATGCAACTTTCATTTTTATTTTTATTCAACTTCCATTTTTATTCAATTTGCTTTTCTATTAAACTTTCTTTTTTATTTAATTTCCAAATAGATCGTTAAGGTATAGTGGTTTCTTTAATGAACTTCCAGTTTTAATTTTCTGCAACTTTCATTTTTATTTTTATTTAACTTCCTTTTTTAATCAAGTTTCTTTTCTTCTCAGCTACCTTTTTTATTTAATTTCCAAATAGATTGTTAGGGTATGGTGGTTTCTAGATTGAACTTTCACTTTTAATTTTATGCAACTTTAATTTTTATTTTTATTCCACTTCCGTTTTCATTCAAATTACTTTTCTATTCAACTTCTTTTTTTATTTAATTTCCAAATTGATCGTTAAGGTATAGTGATTTCTTGAATGAATTTCAATTTTTAATTTTCTGCAACTTCCATTTTTATTCAAGTTACTTTTCTATTCAACTTCCTTTTTTTATTTAATTTCAAAATAGATCGTTAACGTATAGTTGTTTCTTAAATGAACTTCCATTTTTAATTTTATGCAAATTTCATTTTTATTTTTATTCAACTTCCATTTTCATTCAATTCACTTTTCTATTAAACTTCCTTTTTTGTTTTATTTCCAAATATGTCGTTAAGATATAGTAGTTTCTTGAATGAACTTCCATTTTAATTTTTCTGCATCTTCCATTTTTATTTTTGTTCAACCTCCTTTTTTATTCAAGTTTCTTTTCTATTCAACTTCATTTTTTATTTAATTTCCAAATAGATCGTTAAGGTATAGTGGTTTCTGGATTGAACTTCCATTTCCAATTTTCTGCAACTTTCATTTTATTTTTATTCTACTTCTATTTTTATTGAAGTTACTTTTCTATTCAACTTCCTTTTTTATTTAATTTCCAAATAGATCATTAAGGTATAGTGGGTTCTTGAATGAACTTCCATTTTTAATTTTCTGCAACTTTCATTTTTATTTTTGTTCAACTTCCTTTTTAATTCAATTTACTTTTCTATTAAACTTCCTTTTTTATTTAATTTCCAAATAGATCGTTAAGGTATAGTGGTTTCTTGAATGAACTTCCATTTTTTATTTTCGGCAACTTCCATTTTAATTTTTATTCAACTTCCATTTTTATTCAAGTTATTTTTCTATTCAACTTCCTTTTTTATTTAATTTCCAAATTGATCGTTAAGGTAAAATGGTTTCTGGATTGAACTTCCATTTTTAATGTTATGCAACTTTCATTTTTATTTTTATTCAACTTCCATTTTTATTCAAGTTACTTTTCTATTCCACTTCCTTTTTTATTTAATTTCCAAATAGATCGTTAAGGTATAGTGGTTTCTGGAATGAACTTCCTGTCACGCCCCACTTTTTATTACTCGAAGTCAATACCAAGTTCTTTAACTTAATTCAATTTCAGAGATAACATGCGGAAATAAACTCAAATGTTCAACTAAAAGGAGTGAACAACAACTCTCTCTTTCGAATGCTAATTAAATACTACATGAGTATTCTGAATAAGTTGCCCTCAGGCTTACAACATTAAGTAATCAAATGAAGGGTACAACCCTTTTTCATATATGGCATTCCGCCTACAACAAAGAGGCCCCGTGGCCAACAAATAAGAAGGTCCAAATCATGTAGCACATCCTGTTAAACACCTGAAAAATTTTCAACAACGTGGGATGAGCATATAGTCCAGTAGGGATCTCAACATGGCCCTCAACAATAACAACATCAGATAGCTATGATCATGAATGCTCAGTCTCATACTAGAATAGTAATGTGATAGTTTATACAAAATATACATAAGTATGCACTTTCCTTGAAAGCAACCATTTCAATCAACGCCATAGGCGATTCATCTTTCTTTTTTTTTTCTTTAATCCCCTGTTCCCGATCTTTCATAACATTAACAATACCTTAGGAAATAATTTCACTAAGCCCACTACTCTCTTCCATTTTCCAAACATACACAGATATGTCTTTTCCAAATATATATTTCTTTAAAAATATCCGTTCTCCTTCACACTTTCCAAAAGACAAAATGACGTTTTGGCTTCTTCCTAACACAAACAAATCTATACATGCACCGTTATAAAAAGGGAGATAACAACTCACCAACATGCGTAAGATAAAACAATGAGGCAACTCGGCCCTCCAAAACTGTAACTGACACAATCCATGATATTCCCAGACACACTGAAATATCAACAACAAAACTTTGCTCTACTAGCTATGTGCGTTGTAAGCCAAGGATACACCTCTCACAACAACATGCCAGTTTACCAGGCGCTAGCTGGAAAGGTATGGTGCCTTATATTCTCAGCGCAGTCAGTTCTCCAGGCGCTAGTTGGAAGGTCACGGTACCTCTGATTCTTAGCGCAAGGTATAACACCACCAACCCAACACAACAGGGCATAATCAACATGTATAACACATATACACAAACCATCAAGATGCAAGCAATGTGTTAAAGTGTATGAACACATAACTACCTCCTCCCAAGCAAGCATACATATATATAATGTATCTCAGCACTTCATTACATACGATGTTCAATCAATAATGGTATAATGCATACGCGACAATTCAACACAACCACGTCATCCTCCACCGATGACCAAGGACAAAGCCTCTAGATGCATATATATCGTACATCTATTAACAAACTCAATTATCATGAGATCCCAAACCCAACAACAACCCAAGCATGGCAGCTACAAATCAATTCCCCCAAATAGGTGCACTCAACATGCATAATACAACAATCCAATTCCCATATTTATTTTCTATGACTCACATAGAGTTAAAGTTTCATTCTTCACTTTCAAAATCAACTTTCATAATTTTCCAAATCAACATTTTCCCCCACTTATTCCAAAAACACTTTTCTCATTTCCCCAAAACCAATTCCATTCCTTTCATAACCTTCCAAATTAATTATGCAAATTAAGTCATAATTATTAAGTTAGGGTTTTTCTCCCTCTTTCTCAACATTGACCGAAAAGGTTCAATCAACAACGATAAACAACAAAGACCTCATTAAGACCCAAATTACACAAGTATTTGCCCAAAGAACAAAACCCCTCTTTTAATTTATCATGACCCATATACATTAGGGCTTTTCTATATTTTAACAACAACATGCTATTTTACGCCACAAATAGACCAATGAACAACCAAAGACAATAAATCCATTTTTAATCAACCAACTCTAGATTCCCTCATGATTTTCAAACAAACCCAACATAGGTATGGTTTTCATGCAATACAAAACTACCACATGTCTATCTATAGACGAAGCATTGAAAAAGAACAAGGAAATCCCTACCTCAAATGTAGAACTCAAGGAGAAGAAGAGCAAAACTCGGAAGTGCTCCAAATCCCAAATTTCTCGGATCAAAACGAAGCCCTCGACAATCAACACAACTTTTACAAAGGCCAAAGGGTAGGAAAACACTCTAACTAGATCAATCCTAAGAGAGAAGTTAGGTTTTAGAGTGAGGTGCTCTCCAATGGAGGTTTTGAAAAAGTAAGAGAGAGAAAGGAGATCAAAAAAGTGATCAAAAAGGGATAGAAATGAGGATAAGACAACAACGAATCTACGGAACCGAGTCCGGATTACAGTTAAACAACAACAGGGAATACCGGGATCGCTATACTTCCATTTTTCATTTCATGCAACTTTCATTTTTATTTTTATTCAACTTCTATTTTTATTGAAGTTACTTTTCTATTCAACTTCCCTTTTTATTTAATTTCCAAATAGATCGTTAAGGTGTAGTGGTTTCTTGAATGAACTTCCATTTTTATTTTTATTCGACTTGCATTTTTATTCAAGTTATTTTTCTATTCAACTTCCTTTTTTATTTAATATCCAAATAGATGGTTAAGGTATAGTGGTTTCTTGAATGAACTTCCAACTTTAATTTTCTACAACTTCTATTTTTATTTTTATTCAACTTCTTTTTTTATTCAAGTTTCTTTTCTATTCAACATCCTTTTCAATTTAATTTCCAAATAGATCGTTAAGGTATAGTGGTTTCTGGATTGAACTTCCATTTATAATTTTATGCAACTTTCATTTTTATTTTTATTCAACTTCAATTTTTATTCAAGTTATTTTTCTATTAAACTTCCTTTTTTATTTAATTTCCAAATAGATCGTTAAGGTATAGTGGTTTTGTAGCAACCCTCACCTTACTCTTGTCACACTTGCATACATTCATACATGATCTTGTCTTATTATGTTGTTTTGCAAGTTTTGCCTTGCCTTGTTTTGTTTAAGTATTGCTTGCATGATTTTGTTCCTTGCTTGGTGTGTAGCCGAGGTCATCTTGAGCTTAGTTCACCTCTGAACCTTTGTACTTAGAATTGTTTTGGAACCACTTGGTCAGCCCCCATCTTCACCTCGGGCCTTGTTTGCCGAGATGTTTTGTACTTAGTAATCCTTGTCCTTGGGCAGGTATGGCCTAGACCGAGGTGTGGCACACCCCAGCCAAGGTGTGGCACAGCTTAGTCAAGTGTCGTCCTCCCTAGCCGATGTCTTTGTTACCCTGTTGCCGAGCTTTTACCTTAGCCGATGTTATTACTTGCCGATGTGTCTTGCCTTAGCTTGCTGTGTACACTTTGTCATAGACTTGTCTTATGAATCAATCACCTTTTGAGTTCAACCAACCCGATAGCGCCACGTGCCCGAGCTGAAGGTTAAGACAGCCTGTAGACCTAGAAACAAATCATTTTGTCTCAAATCTTTGTCTTTAGAGAGAGAGAAGCTCTAGAGGAAGGAGGAGAAGTTCTTGAGTGAGAATAGATCTTCGAGGTTTGAGCCGTTAGATTCGAGCTTTGGGGTAAGAATCTTAACCTACTCTTGTTGTTCTCATTGATCATCTAGCTGCATTGCATGATCGGATCTATTTTGCATGTCATGCATCGATTTGAAGTTGGTTTTGGAAGAGAAAAATAGTATTCATGTGTTCTTGAAGAAAAGTCTCGTTTTGATCCGAAAGTTTGGAACTAGAACCATGTTTTTGTGTTTGTTCTTGCATGATCTTCTTGTATGGGTACCCAGGTCCATGTTTTGAACTCATGGCATGAAATCTCAGATTTTTTGTAACAAGTTATGATCTTTGCATTCGTCTTCTTCATGATCATGTTCTTCAAAGGGAAAACCCAGGTTTCCCGACTTTGCTTTTGAATGAGGCCATCGGGACCACACCTCGGCAAGGAGGTGTAGGACCTCGGCAAAGACCTGGTTGGTACCCAGTGTGTTTCCATGAGACGAAAATAGTGTTAAAACTCCTAGCATGTTTTGCTTTGTTATTGACTTGGATTTGGTGAAAATGCGAGATCATTTGAATGAATAAAGCTTATTTTGAGAATGTGATTGCCGTGTGATTGTAGGACCTTGATCTTTGCTTTGAGCCTACACCTGAAGAACTAGGTGAGTGGTGTTTTTAATAAAGCTATGTTATACTGTTTTGATAAATCTTGTTCTGCCTTGTTTTGACGAAAGTATTTGTTAAGCATGAATGAATAGCTGTGTTTTGAAGTATAAGCCTGGTTTTGATGTCGTTCTTGAGAAGTCCCTTATGCTGGAGGACTCTAAACTTTCGCAGCACTAAGTATAAAAGGATACGGTCCTTTCTTGGAAAGACTATTGTGTTAAAGCGGGCTACGGGCCTAAGTAACACAAGACTATCGTGTTAAAAAGAGCTACGGGCTTAAGTAACACAAGTCCCTTGTGCTGGAGGACTATAAACTTTCGCAGTACCTGTGACTAATCGATTACGGATCGTGCAGTCTTTGTTTTGCCACTGACGGTTTACCGCGTGGGTTTGTTTGTTCGGAAAGCTTGATCTGTGTTTTGCCGATGCCAGTAAGCATCCCTTGAGACTTGTAAGACTTGATAGATGAATACGGTTCATCCCTTGTTTTGATAAGGTTTCGATCTGTGTTTGGCCAATGCTAGTAAGCATCCCTTGAGACTTGTAAGACTTGATAGATGAATACGGTTCATCCCTTGTTTTGATAAGGTTTTGATGTGTTTTACCGATGTCAGTAAGCATCCCTTGAGACTTGTAAGACTTGATAGATGAATGCGGTCCATCCCTTGTTTTGATAAAGTTTTGACGTGTTTTGGTTCTGTAAGGACCTCGGCTAAATTCGTATGGTTTTGGCATGTTTTGTTTTGAAAGACTTCGGCTATATTCATGCAAAAACCTTTATTATTTGCACCATTCACTGAGTATCCAAGCTCACCCCTCTCTATATATATGTAGGTGATGAGCAGGACAACGGCGACGCCTAGATGTGTTTTTGAAAGACTGTTTTTGGATCCTTGATTTTTGGTCGGCTTTGTTTTGTATTCAGGTCGGCGATATCATTTCTTTTACGTCGGCGAATCTTGAAAATCATGCTTCTTGGCTTGTAATCACTGTATTTTGTATATGTCGGCTCGAGAAGCCTTTTGATCAAGATGTAATACGTATTTTGCTTTGTTGTATTCAAGTTGTAAAGATGTATGCCATTTCATTGGACTTATGCACTGCTCTTATGGACCACTTGTATTTTGATTTATCGCTTCCGCATTTGTGAGCCCCGTTTATTATACTCTGATTGTGTTAAGTTTTTGAAAGTTGGCTTTCGGTAATCTCAGATTACTGGCCATCACGGCACCAAACTACTAGGGGCGGTTTGGGGTCGTGACAGAATGGTATCAGAGCACAAGTTCCTCAGTATACGTTATTCACACACTTTGAGTCCTAAAGAGCATAGGATTTCCCTTAGAAAGATGTTAGGATTTGCATCATGGTACTTGCTATTTGAACGAGGTGTGCATTGTCTTGACATACCTATTTGTTACTTGCCTACGTGGTTATTTGCTTATTTGTTTTAAAGTCACACTTTGCATGCTCATAGCATCATGAGGAGAGGTAGACCTCCAATTAGCCGGGATCAGGCCGAAGACAGATTGGACAGACTGGAAAGATTAGTTGAAGGTTTGGCCCGCGAGTTGAGGCAAACAAGACAGCAATACGCTAGTGCTATGTCGACTCAGGCCGAGCAGACCAACGGCCGAAATGTAGTTCCGCCTCCACCCCCTCCAGTGCCGCAAGTTCCCCCGTAGCCAGCCTTATATGGGGATGGCACGATAGCTTTGATCAGGGAGTTCAAGAAGATGAAACCATCGAGATTCTCTGGGGGTATAGAGCCAATGAAGGCTGAGGCGTGGGTTTTAGAAATGGAAAAGTTGTTCGAGATCTTTCCTAGCACCGACGCTCAGAAGGTGACGTTGGCAGCATTCACCTTAGATGATGACGCTCACAGATGGTGGATGATGGTTCGAGAAAGCAATCCAGACCTGGACCCGATTCTTAGAGTTATTCTACAACAAACACTTTTCCCTAAGTGTTCGAAACCTCAAGGCTACCGAATTTCAGACCTTGACGCAAGGCAACAGGACAGTGGCGGAATACGACCGCACTTTTACTGAATTGGCGAGATTTGCACCTCACATGGCCAACGATGAATACATGAAGGCCAGGAAGTTCGAGAGTGGGCTTCGCGAACCGATTCAAGACCGGGTTAACTTGCACAATATGCCGACTTATGCCGAAGTGTTGGACAAAGCCATTCAGGCCGAAGCTAACCTGAATCAATACCAGAGCTCGGGGGAGAACCAGCGGAAGAGACAGAACTATGACAATCGCCGAGCACAGCTGGGCACCAAGAAGAAGACGAACATGGGCAGTGCTGGTAACCTAAGGCGAGAAAGTAGTGCTAAGCCGACGTGTTCGGATTGTGGGAAGCAACATTTCGGGATCTGCCATCGGACATCTGGAGCTTGTTATGAATGTGGCGAAATGGGTCATTATGTGAAAGATTGCCCTAAGACAAAGGCAGATAACAACAAGAAAGGTGAGAACACCTCGGGTTCCGTCCAGAAGGGTAATGTTGGAAAAGGGCAGATGAGACAGGGCAGAGTATTTGCGCTAGTACCAGGGGACACTCAGAATGTGAGACAGTGGTGTCAGGTATACTCCTAATTTGCTCCCAAAATGCCTATGTGTTTATTGATTCGGGTTCTACGCATTCTTTTGTGTCTGCTAAATTTGCCGAGAAAATTGATAGAGAACTAGAGCCCCTTGATTATGTGTTATCTGTGTCTACTCCATCTGGGAGATCTATGATTGTTGCATCCATCTATAGAGCATGTGTTGTTGTGATTGAGAATGTTGAATTGTTAGTAGATTTAATGCCTCTGAACATAACTCATTTTGATGTTATACTGGGAATGGATTGGTTAGTCGCGAATCATGCATCTATTAATTGTGTTTCGAAAAGTGTCACACTGAGACCCCCGAACCTAGCCGAGGTTATTTTCCAGGGTAAGGGGATAGTGCCCCCACCTTACTTGATTTCGTCCATTAAAGCCTATAAGTTAGTTCAGAAAGGGTGTCGAGGCTACTTGTGTAGTATACTGAGCGATCAGAATGGAAATGTTAATTTAGCCGACATCCCAGTTGTTAGTGAATTCCCCGACGTCTTCCCAAATGAATTGCCTGGCCACTTAGCCGATAGAGAGATAGAGTTTACTATTGATATCATGCCGGGAACCCAGCCGATCTCCAAAACACCCTACAGGATGGCCCCAGCTGAACTTAGGGAATTGAAGCTGCAATTACAAGAATTGTTGGATAAGGGATTTATTAGGCCGAGCACTTCACCATGGGGAGCACCTGTTTTATTTGTTAAGAAAAATGATGGCACACTCCGTCTTTGCATCGATTATAGAGAACTTAATAAGGTCACTATCAAGAACAAGTACCCATTACCTAGGATTGACGATTTGCTTGACCAATTACAAGGAGCACGAGTCTTTTCTAAGATTGACCTTAGGTCTGGTTACCACCAGCTTAAAGTTAAAGTCGAAGATGTTGAGAAGACTGCTTTTCGGACAAGATATGGCCACTACGAGTTTTTAGTAATGCCTTTTGGAGTGACCAATGCCCCTGCTGCATTCATGGATTTAATGAACAGAGTCTTCAAGCCATATTTAGATGAGTTTGTAGTTGTCTTCATTGATGATATATTGATCTATTCCAAGAGTAAAGCTGAACATGAAAATCATTTGAGACTTGCCTTACAGATTTTGAGAGACCGGAAATTGTATGCTAAGTTTAACAAGTGTGAGTTTTGGCTTCCTACTATCTCATTCTTGGGTCATGTGATTAATGAAGAGGGTATCTCAGTTGATCCTAGCAAAATTAAAGCCGTAGTAAATTGGCCGAGGTCGACTAATGTGTCCGAGATTCGTAGTTTTCTGGGTTTGGCAGGTTATTACAGGAAGTTTGTGAAGGATTTCTCAAGGATTGCAATTCCATTGACGCAATTGACTAAGAAGGGAACACTGTATGAATGGACTAAAGATCGGGAGTCAGCTTTCCAGGAACTGAAGATGAGGTTAGTTACAGCACCAGTATTCGTACTTCCATCAGGTAACGAAGAGTTTCATATCTATAGCGATGCTTCACATAAGGGCTTGGGTTGTGTGTTAATGCAAGGGGGTAAGGTTATAGCTTATGCATCTCGTCAGTTGAAACCCCATGAGAAGAACTATCCTACCCACGATTTAGAATTAGTGGCCGTGGTATTTGCTTTGAAGATTTGGCGTCACTATTTGTATGGATCTTCTTGTCAGGTTTTTACAGATCATAAGAGTTTAAAGTACCTGTTCACTCAGAAGGAATTGAATTTGAGACAGAGAAGGTGGCTTGAGTTGTTGAAAGACTATGATATGCAAATTCAATATCACCCAGGTAAAGCTAACAGCATGGCCGACGCTTTGAGCAGGAAGTCAGATGGAAATTTAGCGTGTTTGACCATGATAGCAGTGGAGCCGACTATTGTTGATAAGGTAAAGACAAGACAGATGGAGGATAAATTCTTCAAGAAAATAGCCGAGGAGATTGTCACAAAGCCGAGATCAGGATACACCATCGAAAATCAAGTGCTCAAGTTTGAAGGAAGGTTATGCGTGGCCGACATCCCAGAGTTGAAAAGGAAGATTTTGCAAGAAGCCAACAACTCCAAATTTACCGTCCATCCAGGAAGCACCAAGATGTATCAAGATGTGAAACGGACCTTCTGGTGGCCAAATATGAAAAGAGAAATAGCTGAGTTCGTATTGCAGTGTCTGTGTTGTCAGCAAGTGAAGGTAGAACACCAGAGACCAGCAGGACTTCTACAACCCTTGTCAATTCCTGAGTGGAAATGGGAACACATCTCCATGGATTTTGTGGTGGGTTTGCCGAGGACACAAAGAGGTATGGATTCAATTTGGGTTATCGTTGACAGGTTAACTAAGTCAGCACACTTCTTGCCAGTTAAAACTACGTTCAATGCTTACCGACTTGCCGAACTGTATATGAATGAGATTATTAGACTTCACGGTGTGCCAGTGTCCATTGTATCAGACCGAGATTCGAAATTCGTTTCTAGATTTTGGCAGAGCCTGCAAAGAGCCTTAGGGACTGAGTTGAGGTTTAGCACAGCTTTCCATCCCCAGACTGATGGGCAAATGGAAAGAACCATTCAGACACTTGAGGACATGCTCAGAATGTGTGTATTGGATTTCAAGGGAAGTTGGGAATCGCATCTACCATTAGTAGAGTTCGCATACAACAACAGTTATCAAGCCAACATTAGAATGGCGCCGTATGAAGCTTTGTATGGAAGGGAGTGCAGGTCACCGACATGTTGGACCGAGGTGGGAGATACAGCTTTGATTGGCCCCGAGATAGTTCAAAGAACGACCGAAAAGATTAAGCTCATTCAGCAGAGAATTAGGACCGCGCAAAGTTGACAGAAGAGTTATGCCGACCAGAGGAGAAGGGAGCTAGAATTGGAGGTTGGGGATCATGTATTTTTTGAGGATCTTGCCGATGACAGGAGTTTCAAGATTTGGAAAGAAAGGTAAATTAGCACCTCGGTATATTGGACCGTTTGAGATTCTTGAGAGAATTAACCCCCTTGCCTACAGACTTGCTTTGCCGCCAGATTTAAGCCAAGTCCACAATGTGTTTCATGTTTCGATGTTGAGGAAGTACATCCGAGATCCACTGCATATAATTGATCATTCTAGGATTACGATTAATGAGGATTTGGGCTACGAGGAGAAGCCAATGAGGATTATTGACAGGCAAGTGAGACAGTTGAGAAACAAATCGATACCAATGGTAAAGGTCGAAAGGAAGGAGCATTACGGCATAGAAGCCACGTGGGAAAAGGAAGTGGATGTGAGAATCCGTTATCCGGAGTTGTTTATAGAGCAAGGTAATTTAAATTTGGGGACCAAACTTCTTTAAGGGGGGTAGACTGTAGCAACCCTCACCTTACTCTTGTCACACTTGCATACATTCATACATGATCTTGTCTTATTATGTTGTTTTGCAAGTTTTGCCTTGCCTTGTTTTGTTTAAGTATTGCTTGCATGATTTTGTTCCTTGCTTGGTGTGTAGCCGAGGTCATCTTGAGCTTAGTTCACCTCTGAACCTTTGTACTTAGAATTGTTTTGGAACCACTTGGTCAGCCCCCATCTTCACCTCGGGCCTTGTTTGCCGAGATGTTTTGTACTTAGTAATCCTTGTCCTTGGGCAGGTATGGCCTAGACCGAGGTCTGGCACACCCCGGCCAAGGTGTGGCACAGCTTAGTCAAGTGTCGTCCTCCCTAGCCGATGTCTTTGTTACCCTGTTGCCGAGCTTTTACCTTAGCCGATGTTATTACTTGACGATGTGTC
Source organism: Camellia sinensis (assembly GCF_055761805.1). Lineage (NCBI taxonomy): Eukaryota > Viridiplantae > Streptophyta > Magnoliopsida > Ericales > Theaceae > Camellia > Camellia sinensis. Next base: position 4,526,894 of record NC_138962.1, on the reverse strand, counting down.
TTGCCTTAGCTTGTTGTGTACGCTTTGTCATAGACTTGTCTTATCAATCAACCACCTTTTGAGTTAAACCAACCCGATAGCGCCACGTGTCCGAGCTGAAGGTTAAGACAGCCGGCAGACCTAGAAACAAATCATTTTGTCTCAAATCTTTGTCTTTAGAGAGAGAGAAGCTCTAGAGGAAGGAGGAGAAGTTCTTGAGTGAGAATAAATCTTCGAGGTTTGAGCCGTTAGATTCGAGCTTTGGGGTAAGAATCTTAACCTACTCTTGTTGTTCTCATTGATCATCTAGCTGCATTGCATGATCGGATCTATTTTGCATGTCATGCATCGATTTGAAGTTGGTTTTGGAAGAGAAAAATAGTATTCATGTGTTCTTGAAGAAAAGTCTCGTTTTGATCCGAAAGTTGGGAACCAGAACCATGTTTTTGTGTTTGTTCTTGCATGATCTTCTTGTACGGGTACCCAAGTCCATGTTTTGAACTCATGGCATGAAATCTCAGATTTTTTGTAACAAGTTATGATCTTTGCATTCGTCTTCTTCATGATCATGTTCTTCAAAGGGAAAACCCAGGTTTCTCGACTTTGCTTTTGAATGAGGCCATCGGGACCACACCTCGGCAAGGAGGTGTAGGACCTTGGCAAAGACCTGGTTGGTACCCAGTGTGTTTTCATGAGACGGAAGCAGTGTTAAAACTCCCAGCATGTTTTGCTTTGTTATTGACTTGGATTTGGTGAGAATGCCGAGATCATTTGCATGAATAAAGCTTGTTTTGAGAATGTGATTGCCGTGTGATTGTAGGACCTTGATCTTTGCTTTGAGCCTACACCTGAAGAACTAGGTGAGTGGTGTTTTTAATAAAGCTATGTTATACTATTTTGATAAATCTTGTTTTGCCTTGTTTTGACGAAAGTATTTGTTAAGCATGAATGAATAGCCGTGTTTTGAAGTATAAGCCTGGTTTTGATGTCGTTCGTGAGAAGTCCCTTGTGCTGGAGGACTATAAACTTTCGCAGCACTAAGTATAAAAGGATACGGTCCTTTCTTGGAAAGACTATCGTGTTAAAGCGGGCTACGGGCCTAAGTAACACAAGACTATCGTGTTAAAGCGGGCTACGGGCCTAAGTAACACAAGACCATCGTGTTAAAAAGAGCTACGGGCTTAAGTAACACAAGTCCCTTGTGCTGGAGGACTATAAACTTTCACAGTACCTGTGACTAATCGATTACGGATCGTGCAGTCTTTGTTTTGCCACTGACGGTTTACCGCGTGGGTTTGTTTGTTCGGAAAGCTTGATCTGTGTTTTGCCGATGCCAGTAAGCATCCCTTGAGACTTGTAAGACTTGATAGATGAATACGGTTCATCCCTTGTTTTGATAAGGTTTCGATCTGTGTTTGGTCGATGCCAGTAAGCATCCCTTGAGACTTGTAAGACTTGATAGATGAATACGGTTCATCCCTTGTTTTGATAAGGTTTTGATGTGTTTTGCCAATGTCAGTAAGCATCCCTTGAGACTTGTAAGACTTGATAGATGAATACGGTCCATCCCTTGTTTTGATAAAGTTTTGACGTGTTTTGGTTCTGTAAGGACCTCGGCTAAATTCGTATGGTTTTGGCATGTTTTGTTTTGAAAGACTTCGGCTATATTCATGCAAAAACCTTTATTATTTGCACCATTCACTGAGTATCCAAGCTCACCCCTCTCTATATATATGTAGGTGATGAGCAGGACGGCGGCGACGCCTAGATGTGTTTTTGAAAGACTGTTTTGGATCCTTGATTTTTGGTCGGCTTTGTTTTGTATTCACGTCGGCGATATCATTTCTTTTACATCGGCGAATCTTGAAAATCATGCTTCTTGGCTTGTAATCACTGTATTTTGTATATGTCGGCTCGAGAAGCCTTTTGATCAAGATGTAATACGTATTTTGCTTTGTTGTATTCAAGTTGTAAAGATGTATGCCATTTCATTGGACTTATGCACTGCTCTTATGGACCACTTGTATATTGATTTATCGCTTCCGCATTTGTGAGCCCCGTTTATTAGACTCTGATTGTTTTAAGTTTTTGAAAGTTGGCTTTCGGTAATCTCGGATTACTGGCCATCACGGCACCAAACTACTAGGGGCGGTTTGGGGTCGTGACAGGTTTCTTGAATGAACTTCCATTTTAAATTTTCTGCAACTTCCATTTTTATTTTTATTCGACTTCTATTTTTATGGAAGTTACTTTTCTATTCAACTGCCTTTTTTATTTAATTTCCAAATAGATCGTTAAGGTATAGTGGTTTCCTGATTGAACTTCCATTTTTAATTTTCTGAAACTTCCTTTTTTTTATTTTTATTTAACTTCCTTTTTTATTCAAGTTTCTATTCTACTCAACTTCCTTTTTTGTTTAATTTCCAAATAGATCGTTAAGGTATAGTGGTTTCTGGATTGAACTTCCATTTTTAATTTTATGCAACTTTCATTTTTATTTTTATTCAACTTCCATTTTTATTCAAGTTATTTTTCTATTTTATTTCCTTTTTTGTTTAATTTCCAAATAGATCGTTAAGGTATAGTGGTTTCTTGAATGAACTTCCATTTTTAATTTTCTGCAACTTTCATTTTTATTTTTATTAAACTTCTACTTTTATTCAAGTTACTTTTCTATTCCACTTCCCTTTTTATTTAATTTCCAAATAGATCGTAAAGGAATAGTGGTTTCTGAAATGAACTTCCATTTTTCATTTCATGCAACTTTCATTTTTATTTTTCTTCAATTTACATTTCTATTCAATTTACATTTCTATTCAACTTCCTTTTTTATTTAATTTCCAAATAGGTCGTTAAGGTATAGTGGTTTCTTGAATGAACTTCCATTTTTAATTTTTTGCAACATCCATTTTTATTTTTATTCGACTTGCATTTTTATTTAAGTTATTTTTCTATTCAACTTCCTTTTTTATTTAGTATCCAAATAGATGGTTAAGGTATAGTGGTTTCTTGAATGAACCTCCAATTCTAATTTTCTGCAACTTCCATTTTTATTTTTATTCAACTTCTTTTGTTATTCAAGTTTCTTTTCTATTAAACTTCGTTTTTTATTTAATTTCCAAATATATCGTTAAGGTATAGTGGTTTCTGGATTGAACTTCCATTTATAATTTTATGCTACTTTCATTTTTATTTTTTTTCAATTTCCATTTTTATTCAATTTACTATTCTTTTCAACATCCTTTTTTATTTAATTTCCAAATAGATCGTTAAGGTATAGTGGTTTCTTGAATGAACTTCCATTTTTAATTTTCTACAACTTCTATTTTTATTTTTATTCAACTTCTATTTTTATTCAAGTTATTTTTCTTTTCAACTTCCTTTTTTATTTAATGTCAAAATAGATCGTTAAAATATAGTGGTTTCTTGAATGAACTTCCATTTTAAATTTTCTGAAAATTCCATTTTTATTTTTGTTCAACTTCCTTTTTTATTCAAGTTTCTTTTCTATTCAACTTCCTTTTTTATTTAATTTTCACATAGATCGTTAAGGTATAGTGGTTTCTGGATTGAACTTCCATTTCCAATTTTATGCAACTTTCATTTTTATTTTTATTCAACTTCTATTTTTATTGAAGTTACTTTTCTATTTAACTTCCTTTTGTATTTAATTTCAAAATAGATCGTTACAGTATAGCGGTTTCTTGAATGAACATCAATTTTTAATTTTCTGCAACTTTAATTTTTATTTTTATTTAACTTCCATTTTTATTCGAGTGTCTTTTCTACTCAACTTCCATTTTTATTTAATTTCCAAATAGATCGTTAAGGTATAGTGGTTTCTTGAATGAACTTCCATTTTAAATTTTCTGCAACTTCGATTTTTATTTTTTGTTCAACCTCATTTTTTATTCAAGTTTCTTTTCTATTCAACTTCCTTTTTTATTTAATTTCCAAATAGATCATTAAGGTATAGTGGTTTCTGGATAGAACTTCCATTTCCAATTTTCTGCAACTTTCATTTTTATTTTTATTCAACTTCTATTTTCATTGAAGTTACTATTCAACTTCCTTTTTTATTTAATTTCCAAATAGATCGTTAAGGTATAGTGGGCTTTTGAATGAACGTCCATTTTTGTTTTTGTTCAACTTCCTTTTTTATTCAATTTACTTTTCTATTTAACTTCCTTTTTTATTTAATTTCCCAATAGATCGTTAGGGTATAGTGGTTTCTTGAATGAACTTCCATTTTAATTTTTATTCAACTTCCATTTTTATTCAAGTTATTTTTCTATTCAACTTCCTTTTTTATTTAATTTCCAAATAGATCGTTAAGGTAAAATGATTTCTGGATTGAACTTCCATTTTTAATTTTATGCAACTTTCATTTTTATTTTTATTCAACTTCCTTTTTTTTATTTAATTTCCAAATAGATCGTTAAGGTATAGTGGTTTCTTGAATGAACTTCCATTTTTAATTTTCTGCAACTTCCATTTTTATTTTTATTCAACTTCCATTTTTAATCATGTTATTTTTTTATTCAACTTCCTTTGTTATTTAATTTCCAAATAGATCGTTAAGGTGTAGTGGGTTCTTGAATGAACTTCTATTTTTAATTTTTTGCAACTTCCATTTTTATTTTTATTGACTTGCATTTTTATTCAGGTTATTTTTCTATTCAACTTCCTTTTTTATTTAATATCCAAATAGATGGTTAAGATATAGTGGTTTCTTAAATGAACTTCCAATTTTAATTTTCTGCAACTTCCATTTTTATTTTTATTCAACTTCTTTTTTTATTCAAGTTTATTTTCTATTCAACATCCTTTTTTTATTTACTTTCCAAATAGATCGTTAAGGTATAGTGGTTTCTGGATTGAACTTCCATTTATAATTTTATGCAACTTTCATTTTTATTTTTATTCAACTTACATTTTTATTCAATTTGCTTTTCTATTAAACTTCCTTTTTTCTTTAATTTCCAAATAGATCGTTAAGGTATAGTGGTTTCTTTAATGAACTTCCATTTTTAATTTTTTGCAACTTTCATTTTTATTTTTATTTAACTTCCTTTTTTATTCAAGTTTCTTTTCTTCTCAACTTCCTTTTTTTATTTAATTTCCAAATAGATTGTTATGGTATAGTGGTTTCTAGATTGAACTTTCATTTTTAATTTTGTGCAACTTTAATTTTTATTTCTATTCCACTTCCGTTTTTATTCAATTTACTTTTCTATTCAACTTCTTTTTTTATTTAATTTCCAAATTGATCGTTAAAGTATAGTAATTTCTTGAATGATTTTCAATTTTTAATTTTCTGTAACTTCCATTTTTATTCAAGTTATTTTCTATTGAACTTCCTTTTTTATTTAATTTCGAAATAGATCGTTAACATATAGTTGTTTCATGAATGAACTTCTATTTTAAATTTTCTGCAACTTTCATTTTTATTTTTGTTCAAACTCCTTTTTTTATTCAAGTTTATTTTTTATTCAACTTCTTTTTTATTTAATTTCCAAATAGATTATTAAGGTATAGTGGTTTCTGGATTAAACTTCCATTTCCAATTTTCTGCAACTTTCATTTTCATTTTTATTGAACTTCTATTTTTATTGAAGCTACTTTTCTATGCAACTTCCATTTTTATTTAATTTCCAAATAGATCGTTAAGGTATAGTGGTTTCTTGAATGAACTTCCATTTTAAATTTTCTGCAACTTCGATTTTTATTTTTTGTTCAACCTCATTTTTTATTCAAGTTTCTTTTCTATTCAACTTCCTTTTTTATTTAATTTCCAAATAGATCATTAAGGTATAGTGGTTTCTGGATAGAACTTCCATTTCCAATTTTCTGCAACTTTCATTTTTATTTTTATTCAACTTCTATTTTCAATGAAGTTACTATTCAACTTCCTTTTTTATTTAATTTCCAAATAGATCGTTAAGGTATAGTGGGCTTTTGAATGAACGTCCATTTTTGTTTTTGTTCAACTTCCTTTTTTATTCAATTTACTTTTCTATTTAACTTCCTTTTTTATTTAATTTCCCAATAGATCGTTAGGGTATAGTGGTTTCTTGAATGAACTTCCATTTTAATTTTTATTCAACTTCCATTTTTATTCAAGTTATTTTTCTATTCAACTTCCTTTTTTATTTAATTTCCAAATAGATCGTTAAGGTAAAATGATTTCTGGATTGAACTTCCATTTTTAATTTTATGCAACTTTCATTTTATTTTTATTCAACTTCCTTTTTTTTATTTAATTTCCAAATAGATCGTTAAGGTATAGTGGTTTCTTGAATGAACTTCCATTTTTAATTTTCTGCAACTTCCATTTTTATTTTTATTCAACTTCCATTTTTAATCATGTTATTTTTTTATTCAACTTCCTTTGTTATTTAATTTCCAAATAGATCGTTAAGGTGTAGTGGGTTCTTGAATGAACTTCTATTTTTAATTTTTTGCAACTTCCATTTTTATTTTTATTGACTTGCATTTTTATTCAGGTTATTTTTCTATTCAACTTCCTTTTTTATTTAATATCCAAATAGATGGTTAAGATATAGTGGTTTCTTAAATGAACTTCCAATTTTAATTTTCTGCAACTTCCATTTTTATTTTTATTCAACTTCTTTTTTTATTCAAGTTTATTTTCTATTCAACATCCTTTTTTTATTTACTTTCCAAATAGATCGTTAAGGTATAGTGGTTTCTGGATTGAACTTCCATTTATAATTTTATGCAACTTTCATTTTTATTTTTATTCAACTTACATTTTTATTCAATTTGCTTTTCTATTAAACTTCCTTTTTTCTTTAATTTCCAAATAGATCGTTAAGGTATAGTGGTTTCTTTAATGAACTTCCATTTTTAATTTTTTGCAACTTTCATTTTTATTTTTATTTAACTTCCTTTTTTATTCAAGTTTCTTTTCTTCTCAACTTCCTTTTTTTATTTAATTTCCAAATAGATTGTTATGGTATAGTGGTTTCTAGATTGAACTTTCATTTTTAATTTTGTGCAACTTTAATTTTTATTTCTATTCCACTTCCGTTTTTATTCAATTTACTTTTCTATTCAACTTCTTTTTTTATTTAATTTCCAAATTGATCGTTAAAGTATAGTAATTTCTTGAATGAATTTCAATTTTTAATTTTCTGTAACTTCCATTTTTATTCAAGTTATTTTCTATTGAACTTCCTTTTTTATTTAATTTCGAAATAGATCGTTAACATATAGTTGTTTCATGAATGAACTTCTATTTTAAATTTTCTGCAACTTTCATTTTTATTTTTGTTCAAACTCCTTTTTTATTCAAGTTTATTTTTTATTCAACTTCTTTTTTATTTAATTTCCAAATAGATTATTAAGGTATAGTGGTTTCTGGATTAAACTTCCATTTCCAATTTTCTGCAACTTTCATTTTCATTTTTATTGAACTTCTATTTTTATTGAAGCTACTTTTCTATGCAACTTCCTTTTTTATTTAATTTCGAAATAGATCGTTAAGGTATAGTGGGTTCTTGAATGAACTTTCATTTTTTATTTTCTGCAACTTCCTTTTTTATTTTTGTTCAAGTTCCTTTTTTATTCAATTTACTTTTCTATTAAACTTCCTTTTTTATTTAATTTCCAAATAGATCGTTAAGGTATAGTGGTTTCTTGAATGAACTTCCATTTTTTATTTTCGGCAACTTCCATTTTAATTTTTATTCAACTTCCATTTTTATTCAAGTTATTTTTCTATTCAACTTCCTTTTTTATTTAATTTCCAAATAGATTGTTAAGGTAAAATGGTTTCTGGATTGAACTTCCATTTTTAATTTTATGCAACTATCATTTTTATTTTTATTCAGCTTCCGTTTTTATTCAAGTTATTTTTCTATTCAACTTCCTTTTTTATTTAATATCCAAATAGATGGTTAAGGTATAGTGGCTTCTTGAATGAACTTCCAATTTTAATTTTCTGCATTTTCTATTTTTATTTTTATTCAACTTCTTTTTTTATTCAAGTTTCTTTTCTATTCAACATCCTTTTTTATTTAATTTCCAAATAGATCGTTAAGGTATAGTGGTTTCCGGATTGAACTTCCATTTGTAATTTTATGTAACTTTCATTTTTATTTTTAATCAACTTCCATTTTTATTCAATTTGTTTTTCTATTAAACTTCCATTTTTTTTTTTAATTTCCAAATAGATCGTTAAGGTATAGTGGTTTCTTTAATGAACTTCCATTTTTAATTTTCTGCAACTTCCATTTTTATTTTTATTTAACTTCCTTTTTTATTGAAGTTTCTTTTCTTCTCAACTTCCTTTTTTATTTAATTTCCAAATAGATTGTTAACGTATAGTGGTTTCTAGATTAAACTTTCATTTTTAATTTTATGCAACTTTAATTTTTATTTTTATTCCACTTCCGTTTTTATTCAATTTACTTTTCTATTCAGCTTCTTTTTTTATTTAATTTCCAAATTGATCGTTAAGGTATAGTGATTTCTTGAATGAATTTCAATTTTTAATTTTCTGCAACTTCCATTTTTATTCAAGTTACTTTTCTATTCAACTTCCTTTTTTATTTAATTTCGAAATAGATCGTTAAGGTATAGTTTTTTCTTGAATGAACTTTCATTTTTAATTTTATGCAAATTTCATTTTTATTTTTATTCAACTTCCATTTTCATTCAATTCACTTTTCTATTAAACTTTCTTTTTTATTTAATTTCCAAATAGATCGTTGAGGTATACTGGTTTCTTGAATGAACTTCCATTTTAAATTTTTTGCAACTTCCATTTTTATTTTTGTTCAACCTCCTTTTTTATTCAAATTTCTTTTCTGTTCAACTTCCTTTTTTATTTAATTTCAAATAGATCGTTAAGGTATAGTGGTTTCTGGAATGAACTTCCATTTCCAATTTTCTGCAACTTCCATTTTTATTTTTATTCAACTTCTATTTTTACTGAAGTTACTTTTCTATTCAACTTCCTTTTTTATTTAATTTCCAAATAGATCGTTAAGGTATAGTGGGTTCTTGAATGAACTTCCATTTTTAATTTTCTGCAACTTCCATTTTTATTTTTGTTCAACTTCCTTTTTTATTCAATTTACTTTTCTATTAAACTTTTTTTTATTTAATTTCCAAATAGATCGTTAAGGTATAGTGGTTTCTTGAATGAACTTCCATTTTTTATTTTCGGCAACTTCCATTTTAACTTTTATTCAACTTCCATTTTTATTCAAGTTTTTTTTCTATTCAACTTCCTTTTTTATTTAATTTCCAAATAGATCGTTAAGGTAAAATGGTTTTTGGATTGAACTTCCATTTTTAATTTTATGCAACTTTCATTTTAATTTTTTTTCAACTTCCATTTTTATTCAAGTTATTTTTCTATTCAACTTCCTTTTTTTATTTAATTTCCAAATAGATCGTTAAGGTATATTGGTTTGTTGAATGAACTTCCATTTTTAATTTTCTGCAACTTTCATTTTTATTTTTATTCAACTTCCATTATTATTCATGTTATTTTTTTATTCAACTTCCTTTTTTATTTAATTTCCAAATAGATCGTTAAGGTGTAGTGGATTCTTGAATAAACTTCCATTTTTAATTTTTTGCAACTTCCATTTTTATTTTTATTCGACTTGCATTTTTATTCAAGTTATTTTTCTATTCAACTTCCTTTTTTATTTAATATCCAAATTGATGGTTAAGGTATAGTGGTTTCTTGAATGAACTTCCAATTTTAATTTTCTGCAACTTCCATTTTTATTTTTATTCAACTTCTTTTTTTATTCAAGTTTCTTTTCTATTCAACATCCTTTTTATATTTAATTTCCAAATAGATCGTTAAGGTATAGTGGTTTCTGGATTGAACTTCCATTTTTAATTTTATGCAACTTTCATTTTTATTTTTATTCAATTTGCTTTTCTATTAAACTTCATTTTTTATTTAATTTCCAAATAGATCGTTACGGCAAAATGGTTTCTGGATTGAACTTCCATTTTTAATTTTATGCAACTTTCATTTTTATTTTTATTCGACTTCCATTTTTGTTCAAGTTATTTTTCTATTCAACTTCCTTTTTTTATTTAATTTCCAAATAGATTGTTAAGGTATAGTGGTTTCTAGATTGAACTTTCATTTTTAATTTTATGCAACTTTAATTTTTATTTTTATTCCACTTCCGTTTTTATTCAATTTATTTTTCTATTCAACTTCTTTTTTTATTTAATTTCCAAATTGATCGTTAAGGTATAGTGATTTCTTGAATGAATTTCAATTTTTAATTTTCTGCAACTTCCATTTTTATTCAAGTTACTTTTCTATTCAACTTCCTTTTTTGTTTAATTTCGAAATAGATCGTTAACGTATAGTTGTTTCTTGAATGAACTTCCATTTTTAATTTTAGGCAAATTTCATTTTTATTTTTATTCAACTTCCATTTTCATTCAATTCACTTTTCTATTAAACTTCCTTTTTTATTTAATTTCGAAATAGATCGTTAAGGTATAGTGGTTTCTTGAATGAACTTCCATTTTAAATTTTTTGCAACTTCCATTTTTATTTTTGTTCAACCTCCTTTTTATTCAAGTTTCTTTTCTATTCAACTTCCTTTTTTATTTAATTTCCAAATAGATCGTTAAGGTATAGTGGTTTCTGGATTGAACTTCCATTTCCAATTTTCTGCAACTTTCATTTTTATTTTTATTCAACTTCTATTTTTATTGAAGTTACTTTTCTATTCAACTTCCTTTTTTATTTAATTTCCAAATAGATCGTTAAGGTATTGTGGGTTCTTGAATGAACTTCCATTTTTAATTTTCTGCAACTTCCATTTTTATTTTTGTTTAACTTCCTTTTTTATTCAATTTACTTTTCTATTAAACTTCTTTTTTTATTTAATTTCCAAATAGATCGTTAAGGTATAGTGGTTTCTTGAATGAACTTCCATTTTTTATTTTCGGCAACTTCCATGTTAATTTTTATTCAACTTTCATTTTTATTCAAGTTATAGTGGTTTCTTTAATGAATTTCCATTTTTAATTTTCTGCAACTTTTATTTTTATTTTTATTTAACTTCCTTTTTTTTTATAGCGATCCCGATTTTTCCCCTTGGTTGTTTAACTGTAATGCGGACTCGGTTCTGTGGTTGTGTTGTCGTCTTATTCTCGTTTCTATCCTTTACTCTTAGTGTTTGAGTTTTAGGATGTGTTGGGCATGTTTCGAACAGGTGGATTGGGTTTTGGTCTCTAGTGTTGTTGCCCTGAATTTTGGCGTTACGCTCGAGCGGATCATTCTGTGCTCGAGCGGAGTTTGGTTTTTGGTTGTCCGCTCGAGCGGGTCTTATTAAGCTCGACTGGGGTTTACACACTTCCAGTATTTCGTGGCCCTGCAGAACTTCTGCAGGTGTGTTTTCTACGCTCGAGCGGGTTTGTTGCGCTCGAGCGAGTAGCGCTCGAGCGGGATTGTTGGCGCTCGAGCGGGTGGTTCTTTTTCTGAAAAGTTCTAGGAGATGAAAATCTGCGCCCGAGCGGACTGGTTCTTCACGCTCGAGCGGATGTGTTTTGCTTTTGTTTCTTGGCGCTCGAGCGGTCATCCTTACGCTCGAGCGGTACCAGATATTTGTGCTTGACGCTCGAGCGTTCTATTCTCCGCTCGAGCGGGTCGTGCGTATATGAGTTATCCGCTGGGTGATTTTAAATCACTTTTCACTTTTCTTTCTCTCTCTTACTTTTTCAAAAACCCATTTTTGAGAGCTCCTCTCTCTAGAATCTCCCTTCTCTCTAGGGTTTGATCTAGCTTGGGTGTTCTCCTTACCTTTGGTCCTTTTAAAAGTTGGGTTGATCGTCAAGGGCTATCTTTTGATCCGAAAATATTGAGTTTTGGAGCACGTTGAGTTTCTTCGTCTTCTCCGTTGAGTGTCATCTTTTGAGGTAGGGACATCCTACTCTTCCTTATGGATTTTGTCATTAAATTTTAGCATTTTGATATGTTGGGTGTTGTTGGGTAGATTTGAGAAAGTTTGGGCCTTTTGTGTAATTTTACAAAAATTGGGGTTTTGTTTGGAATAAACCTATATGCAAGTTTGGTAAAAAAAAATGGGGAATGAGTTGGATGATGGATTGTGGATGAAAGTGGAACCTTGGAGTTGTTTTGTTAATTAAGGTAATTTTCCCTAATTGTTTTAATTAATTAATGTATATAATTGATTAAAGGAAATGAGGAATTGAATTGGAAATGTTGAAATTGGGAATGTATGGGAGTAAGGGGTGCAGTTAAATCACTTATTGCTGACCTAATTGAAATGTTGATATACTATCCATTTGTGTATTTATTGCCTGTTTAGAAATAATTGCTCTGGGCTACCGGTGGAGGGTAGTATTGATTGTTGTAGACAATGCATGATGATTAGGCAAACTAAAACTAATCAATCGGATGTGTCATAGAGTATGACGGTTGGTAGAATACATTAACTTTATGTATTGATTGAGTGTATATATGACCAATGTGTTTATATGCATTATGTGTAGACGGTTGATAGAATACATTAACTTTATGTATTGATTGATTATGTATATGATTCTGTGTTTGTATGCATTGCTTGTGTATGGGAGGAGATGGGGGATGTACTCCACGGTTTAGGGGAAGATGGGGGATGTACCTCTAAACCGGTTAATGGTTAAGGGAAGATGGGGGATGGACCCAGGGATGCAGTTATCTCAGTTTGCCTAATCATCATGCATTATCTACAACAATCAAGACTATCCTCCACCGATAGCCCAAAGCAGTTATTTCTATACAGAAAATAAATGCAACAATGGATATATAATCAACATTTCAACTAGGTGAGCGATAAATAATCCAACTACACCCTTTCATCCCATGCCTTTCCAAATCAATTCTTCATTTCTCATAATTAATTATACAAATCAATTAATCAATGTAATTAGGACATATTCTATAATTAACATTACAACCCTTAGGTTCCATTTTCACTAGTGTTTCAACATTAATTTCACTTTTCCATGCCAAACATGCATCTAGGTTTTATATAGCCAAAACCCCAACTTTTGTAAAAATTACACAAAGGCCCAAACTCTCTCAAAATTACCCAACAACCCCTAACATATCAAAATGCAAAAATTTAAAGACAAAGCTCATAAAGAGGAGTAGGATATTCCTACCTCGAAGTTAGAGCTCGGATGGAGAAGAGACCAAAACCAAAGTGCTCCAAAGACCAAGATTTTCGGATCAAAACGACGCCCTCGACGATCCACACAACTTTTATAAAGGCCGAAGGTAAGGAACTCACTCCTACTACATCAATACCTAGAGAGAAGTCAAGGTTTCAGAGAGAGGAGCTCTCAAAATGAGTTTTAGAAAAAGTAGGAGAGAGAAAGAAAAGTAAAAAGTGATTTAAAATCACCCAGCGGATAACTCATATACGCATGACCCGCTCGAGCGGAGAACACAACGCTCGAGCGCCAAGAACAAAAATCTGAACACGCTCGAGCGCAATAAGGCCCGCTCGAGCGCCAAGACACAAGAATAAAGCACTTCCGCTCGAGCGCGAAAACCAGTCCGCTCGAGCGTAGATTTCCACCTCCCAGAACTTATACCCAGAAAGTACTACCCGCTCAAGCGCCACCAGACCCGCTCGAGCGCCACCGCTCGAGCGTAAACAAACCCGCTCGAGCGTAAAAATCACATCTGCAGAAGTTTTGCAGGAACACGAAATACTGGAGGTGTGCAATCCCCGCTCGAGCACAAGAAGACCCGCTCGAGTGGATCGCCTAAAAACTGGACAACAAGGAATTGAAGCCAAGGCCTAACCAACCTGTAACAACCCTGCTCAAAACATCCTAAAACTCAATCAAGTGGAATTAAAGGACAGCAACAAGATAGACACCACTACCAACTTCACGGAACCGAGTCCGGAACACAACAGAACAGTAAAGGGACAACCGGGATCGCTATAACCTCCCCCCCTTAAAGAATTTCGTCTTCGAAATTAAACACAAGTTTTTCAAAAAACAGGTTTTCTCCATTCTCAACAATATTACGACATAATATTTAAACACTTCGAACCATTACCGGTCAATTCCATCTCTTTTCAAAAGGCAAAACATAACATATATTACAAGTGCATTATCAATCATGCAATTTTCTTCCATTTCCAACCATTTCCAATATACATGGTTCACAGTTCATATCATAATTAATATACATGATACAACTCTAATTCTACAATATAGCCAACATATGCAATATCATAATCAACTCCCATATCAAGGTAAGCTCTACAACATACTTCCATTAAACCAAAACATTACCAATGTTTTACAACTAAAGACATATATAAAGCTCTTAAGTCGAACAACATTACAAAATTTAAATACAAGATTACTCATCAACAAACAAGTCCGGATATTTCTCGCCGACCTCCAACTCACGTTCCTAAGTGGCTTCCTCCACTCCGTGATGTTTCCACAAAACCTTAACCAAAGGGATGGTCTTGCCACGCAGGACTTGATCCCGCCTATCCAAGACCCGAACCGGTCTCTCCTTATACGAGGCATCCTCATCTACCTCTAAGTCGGTCCAATCTAACACATGCGATGGATCCGGCTCATACTTCCAAAGCATACTCACATGAAACACGTCATGAACTCCGGACAACTGTAGCGGCAACGCTAAACGATAAGTAACCTCGCCAATCCTCTCAAGGATCTCAAAGGGACCAATAAATCGAGGGGATAACTTCCCACTCTTCCCAAACCTCATCAAACCTCGCCTAGGTGATATTTTCAAGAAGAAATGATCACCTACCTCGAACGCCAAAGGCCTCCTCCTACGGTTGGCATAACTCTTTTGGCGACTCCGGGCTGTAACAAGCCTCCTACGGATAAGCTCAACTTTCTCCGTCGTCTCTCTAACTAACTCCGGACCCAACAAAGGTGCGTCACCCACCTCGGCCCAACAAATCGGAGACCTACACGGTCGGCCATACAAGGCCTCAAACGGTGCCATACTGATGCTAGACTGAAAACTGTTGTTGTAGGCAAACTCCACCAATGGTAAGTGCCTCTCCCACGTCCCACTAAAGTCAAGGACACAACCCCGAAGCATATCCTCAAGGATCTGAATAGTACGCTCGGACTGCCCGTCAGTCTGAGGATGATAAGCCGTACTAAAGGTCAACTTAGTACCCAAGGCACTCTGCAAACTCTGCCACAACCTAGCAGTAAAACGAGGATCTCTATCTAAGACGATCATCTTGGGACCCCGTGCAATCTCACTATGTCCCGAATATACAAGTCGGCAAGATGATCTACCGAATCTCTCACGCGCATGGGAATGAAGTGCGCCGATTTAGTCAACCGGTCTACAACCACCCAAATAGCATCACTATCCCGCTGAGTCCTTGGAAGACCTACAACGAAGTCCATAGTGACATGCTCCCACTTCCACTCAGCAATAGGCAAGGGTTGCAACAAACCCGCTGGCCTCTGATGCTCGGCCTTCACTTGCTGGCAAGTAAGTCACTTAGATACGAAAACTGTCACATCTCTCTTCATACCCCGCCACCAAAATTGGCCACCCAAATCCCGATACATCTTAGTACCTTCCGGATGCACCGCAAGACGTGAATGATGGAACTCTCGGAGTACTTCCTCTCGATAAGACTCCGGTACAAACAAACGGTCTCGGTATCTCACACTCAGGTCGGGATACACCGTCAAACCCTTCTCAACTTTCCCACTGAAGATCTTCTCTCGGAAGGACTCTACCTCAAGGTCACCTCTCTGTGCCTCTAACACTCTAGTCACAAGTGTAGGCTGCGCAACAACAGAAAACAAGGTCGCAGCCTCAACAGATTCGCCCAGATGCAAATCAAACTCGCCAAGTACACCCAACATCCCCCATTCCCGGATGGCTATACAAGCTACATCACTAATGGATTTCCTACTAAGGGCATCGGCCACAACATTGGCCTTCCCCGGATGATAGTGCAACTCAAAATCATAGTCCTCAATGAACTCCATCCATCTCCTCTGCCTCAAATTCAAGTCTCTCTGTGTAAACACATACTTCAAACTCTTGTGGTCCGAGAACACCTCGAACCTCTCACCATAAAGGTAGTGCCTCCAAATCTTCAAGGCAAAGATCACTGCTGCTAACTCTAGGTCGTGTGTAGGGTAATTCTTCTCGTGAATTTTCAACTGACGTGAGCCATAAGCTACCACTTTCCCCTCTTGCATCAACACACAACCCAAACCCTCTCGTGAGGCATCACAATAAACCGCGTAACCCGACCTTCTCTCTGGAATAATCAAGACCGGAGCAGTGGTCAATCTAACCTTCAGCTCTTGGAACAACTTTTCACAAGTCTCACTCCACACAAATTTGACTCCCTTCCGAGTCAATCTAGTCAACGGCGAAGCTAGCCTGGAGAAATCTTTCACAAACCGACGGTAATACCCAGCTAATCCCAGAAAACTGCGGATCTCAAACACACTCTTAGGCTGTGCCCAATCTTGCACTGCCTCAACCTTGGATGCATCAACGGTGTCACGACCCCAAACCGCCCCTAGTAGTTTGGTGCCGTGATGGCCAGTAATCCGAGATTACCGAAGGCCAACTTTCAAAAGCTTAACACAATCAGAGTATAATATACGGGGCTCACAAATGCGAAAGCGATGAATCAAAATACAAGTGGTCCATAAGAGCAGTGCATAAGTCCAATGAAATGGCATACATCTTTACAAAGCTTTACAATTTGAATACAACAAAGTAAAATACGTATTACATCTTGATCAAAAGGCTTCTCGAGCCGACATATACAAAATACAGTGAATACAAGCCAAGAAGCATGATTTTCAAGATTCGCCGACATAAAAGAAATGACATCGCCGACGTGAATACAAAACAAGGCCGACAAAATCATGGATCCAAAACAAGCTTTCAAAAACACATTCTAGGCGTCGCCGACGTCCTGCTCATCACCTACATATATATAGAGAGGGTGAGCTTGGATACTGAGTGAATGGTACAAGTAATAAAGGTTTTGCATGAATATAGCCGAAGTCTTTTCCAACAAAACATGCCAGAACCTTACGAATATTAGCCAAGATCCTTTCAAAGCCAAGATCCTTTCAAAGCAAAACACATCAAAACTTTATCAAAACAAGGGATGAACCGTATTCATCTATCAAAGTCTTACAAGTCTCAAGGGATGCTTACTGACATTGGCAAAACACAAATCAAGCTTTCCGAACAAACAAGTCCACGCGGTAAACCGTCGGTGGCAAAACAAAGACTGCACGATCCGTAATCGATTAGCCAAAGGTACTGCGAAAGTTTATAGTCCTCCAGCACAAGGGACTTGTGTTACTTAAGCCCGTAGCTCTTTTTAACACGATGGTCTTGCGTTACTTAGGCCCGTAGCCCGCTTTAACACGTTGGTCTTGTGTTACTTAGGCCCGTAGCCCGCTTTAACACGATAGTCTTTCCAAGAAAGGACCGTATCCTTTTATACTTAGTGCTGCGAAAGTTTAGAGTCCTCCAGCACAAGGGACTTTTCAAGGATGACATCAAAACAAAGCTTATACTTGATACATCAAAACAGGGCTATTCATTCATGCTTAACAAATACTTTCGTCAAAACAAAGCAAAGCAAGATTTATCAAAACAGTATAACATAGCTTTATTAGAAATACCACTCACCTAGTTCTTCAGGTGTAGGCTCAAAGCAAAGATCAAGGTCCTACAATCACACGACAATCACATTCTCAAAACAAGCTTTATTCATGCAAATGATCTCGGCATTCTCACCAAATCCAAGTCAATAACAAAGCAAAACATGCTGGGAGTTTAAACACTGCTTCCGTCTCATGGAAACACACTGGGTACCAACCAGGTCTTTGCTGAGGTCCTACACCTCCTTGCCGAGGTGTGGTCCCGATGGCCTCATTCAAAAGCAAAGTCGGGAAAACCTGGGTTTCCCTTTGAAGAACATGATCATGAAGAAGGCGAATGCAAAGATCATAACTTGTTACAAAAATCAGAGATTTCATGCCATGAGTTCAAAACATGGACCTGGGTACCCATACAAGAAGATCATGCATGAACAAACACAAAAACATGGTTCTGGTTCCAAACTTTCGGATCAAAATGAGACTTTTCTTTAAGAACACATGAATACTATTTTTCTCTTCCAAAACCAACTTCAAATCGATGCATGACATGCAAAACAGATCCGATCATGCAATGCAGCTAGATGATCAATGAGAACAACAAGAGTAGGTTAAGATTCTTACCCCAAAGCTCGAATCTAACGGCTCAAACCTCGAAGATCAAGCTTTGAAGATCTATTCTCACTCAAGAACTTCTCCTCCTTCCTCTGGAGCTTCTCTCTCTGTACAGACAAAGATTTGAGACAAAATGATTTGTTTCTAGGTCTACCGATTGTCTTAACAATCAGCTCGGACACGTGGCGCTACCGGGTTGGTTCAACTCAAAAGGTGATTGATTGAGAAGACAAGTCTATGACAAAGCGTATGCAGCAAGCTAAGGCAAGACACATCGTCAAGTAATGACATCGACTGAAGTCAAAGCTCGGCAACAGGGTAACAAAGACATCGGCTAGGGAGGATGACAGTTGACTAAGCTGTGCCACACCTTGGCCGGGGTGTGCCACACCTCGGTCTAGGCCATTCCTGCCCGGGGACAAGGATTTCTAAGTGCAAAACATCTCGGCAACCATGCCCGGGGTGAAGATGGGGGTCGACCAAGGGGTTCCAAAACAGTTCTAAATACAAAGGTTCAGAGGTGATCTAAGCTGAAGATGACCTCGGCTACACGCCAAGCAAGGAACAAAATCATGCAAGCAACACTTAAACAAACAAGGCAAGGCAAAACTTGCAAAACAACATAACAAGACAAGATCATGCATGAATGTATGCAAGTATGACGAGAGTAAGGTGAGGGTTGCTACAAACGGACACCCCTTCCCCGGATACCACGTGGCCTAAGAATTTGACTTCCCTCAGCCAGAACTCACACTTTCCAAACTTGGCATACATCCTATGGGCTCTAAGCAGCTCAAACACCACTCTCAAGTGTTCCTCGTGCTCCTCCTCTGAAGGTGAGTAAACCAGTATGTCGTCCATGAAAACGACTACAAATCGATCCAAGAATTCCTGGAAGATCCGGTTCATCAAGTCCATAAAGACTGCTGGTGCATTGGTAAGCCCAAATGGCATCACCAAAAACTCATAATGGCCATACCGTGTGCGGAATGCCATCTTAGGAATATCCTCCTCCCTGACCCTCAACTGGTGGTAACCCGATCTCAAGTCTATCTTAAAGAAACAACGGGAACCCTTCAACTGGTCAAACAAATCATCTATACGGGGCATAGGGTACTTATTCTTGACCGTAGCCCGATTCAACTTTCAATAGTCGATACACAATCTCAAGGCACCATCTTTCTTTTTAGCAAAGAGGGTCGGTGCTCCCCACGGCGAAACACTAGGGCGAACAAAACCCTTATCTAGCAATTCTTGGAGCTGAACTTTCAACTCAACCAACTCTGCTGGGGCAAAACGGTAAGGTGCCATAGAAATCGTTGCCGTGCCGGGCACTAGATCAATAGAGAACTCTATCTCTCGGTGAGGTGGCAAACTAACAAGGTCTTCCGGAAAGACATCCGAATACTCACAAACCACCCTCAGCAACACAAGCTGGGTCTCACCACACTCACCACTCTCAAAGCTAGTAAGTAGACCACTAAGCTCACTCCGCCCTCGCGAATCATACCCCGGTGGCAAAACACTACCAACCCGGTCTCCCAAGAAATGGAACCACTCCCCGCTCAAGGTACATAACGTAACCCTCTGGCGGTAGCAATCAATAACAGCCCGGTATGATGATAGCCAGTCCATACCCAAAATAACATCAAAACCCTTCATGGGCATAACTACAAAGGGAAAAGGAAGCCTATGGTCGGCGACCTCTATATCACAACCTCTAACACCTTGTTTCAAGATCAACTCACCACCAATAGGCGATACCACACAAATAGGAGATGCTAACTGTGCCAACTCCAATTCCAAAACAGATGCAAATGCAACAGATACAAAAGAATGAGATGCACCCGTGTCAATCAACACACTAGCAACCGAGTTGCAAAATAGAAAAGTACCTCTCACTACTGATGGAGCCGGTACTAGATCCTGCGCGGTAATAGCATACACACTCCCTGTAGGCCCCTGATCCACCTGCTCACCCCACGGAGCATATGACTGCTGCACTGACTGGGATGACGAAGCTCCCGGATTGACCCTCGAGGCCTGCACAGACTGAGCTGGCTGATAACTCTGCGTCTGCCTAGAACCAGACGCTCCTGAAGTAGCACTCAACTGTAGGCAATACCTCTTCAGGTGCCCAAGCTGGCCACACTGATAGCAAGACAAGGGCTGGCCCCTGCCCTGACTCTGGCCCTGAGATCTAGCTGAAGAGGAAGCAGCTCGCTGACCCCCTCCCTTCTGCGGGCAAACCGAAGACTTGTGACCCAGCTGGCCACACGCAAAACAAGTCGAGCCTCCCTGACTGCCTCTTCCCGAGCCTGCACTCGGCACCGGAAAGGTCGATCTAGTAACTCCACCCTGAGACTGCTGGGGGTTATAACCCCTTTGTCTCCTGCCATCACCCTGACCCTCCTGGCCCCTCTTGGAGCCTCTATGTTTCTCCTCGTCCTCCTCCTGAATCATAAGCTCCATATGAGCTGCAGCATCCACTAAATGTCTATACTCTCGGATGTAAGACCCACCAACCCTCAACTTGAGGCCCCGCCTCAACTTCCGCTCAAACTCATAGCAACGGCGTTCTTCGGACAATCAAGTGTCTTTAACTTCCATTTTTATTCAAGTGTCTTTTCTACTCAACTTCCTTTTTTATTTAATTTCCAAATAGATCGTTAAGGTATAGTGGTTTTTTGAATGAACTTCCATTTTTAAATTTCTGCAACTTCCATTTTTATTTTAATTCAACTTCTATTTTTATTCAAGTTTCATTTCTATTCAACTTCCTTTTTTATTTAATTTCCCGATAGATCGTTAACGTATAGTGTTTCTGGATTGAACTTCCATTTTTAATTTTATGCAACTTTCATTTTTATTTTTATTCAACTTCCATTTTTATTCAAGGTATTTTTCTATTTTACTTCCTTTCTTGTTTAATTTCCAAATAGATCGTTAAGGTATAGTGGTTTCTTGAATGAACTTCCATTTTTAATTTTCTGCAACTTTCATTTTTATTTTTATTCAACTTCTAATTTAATTCAATTTACTTTTCTATTCAACTTGCTTTTTTATTTAATTTCCAAATAGATCGTTAAGGTATAGTGGTTTCTTGAATGAACTTCCATTTTTAATTTTCTGCAACTTCCATTTTTATTTTTGTTCAACCTCCTCTTTTATTCAAGTTTCTTTTCTATTCAACTTCCTTTTTTATTTAATTTCCAAATAGAACGTTAAGATATAGTGGTTTCTGGATTGAACTTCCATTTCCAATTTTATGCAACTTTCATTTTTATTTTTATTCAACTTTTATTTTTATTGAAGTTACTTTTCTATTCAACTTCCTTTTTTATTTAATTTCCAAATAGATCGTTAAGGTATAGTGGTTTTTGGATTGAACTTCCATTTTTAATTTTATGCAACTTTCATTTTTATTTTTATTCAACTTCCATTTTTATTCAAGATATTTTTCTATTTTACTTCCTTTTTTGTTTAATTTCCAAATAGATCGTTAAGGTATAGTGGTTTCTCGAATGAACTTCCATTTTTAATTTTCTACAACTTCCATTTTTATTTTTATTCAACTTCTTTTTTTATTCAAGTTTCTTTTCTACTCAACTTCCTTTTTTATTTAATGTCCAAATAGATCGTTAAGGTATAGTGGTTTCTGGATTGAACTTCCATTTATAATTTTATGCAACTTTCATTTTTATTTTTACTCAACTTCTATTTTTATTCAATTTACTTTTCTATTAAACTTCATTTTTTATTTAATTTCCAAATAGATCGTCAAGGTATTGTGGTTTCTTGAATGAACTTCCATTTTTAATTTTCTGCAACTTCCATTTTTATTTTTAGTCAACTTTCATTTTTATTCAAGTTATTTTTTTATTCAACTACCTTTTTTATTTAATTTCTAAATACATCGTTAAGGTATATAGTAGTTTCTTGAATAAACTTCCATTTTTAATTTTTTGCAACTTCCATTTTTATTTTTATTCGACTTGCATTTTTATTCAAGTAATTTTTCTATTCAACTTCCTTTTATATTTAATATCCAAATAGATGGTTAAGGTGTACTGGTTTCTTGAAACCTCCAATTTTAATTTCCTACAACTTCCATTTTTATTTTTATTCAACTTCTATTTTTGTTCAAGTTTCTTTTCTATTCAACATCCTTTTGTTATTTAATTTCCAAATAGATTGTTAAGGTATAGTGGTTTCTGGATTGAACTTCCATTTATAATTTTATGCAACTTTCATTTTTATTTTTATTCAACTTCCATTTTTATTCAATTTGCTTTTCTATTAAATTTCCTTTTTTATTTTATTTCCAAATAGATCATTAAGGTATAGTGGTTTCTTTAATGAACTTCCATTTTTAATTTTCTGCAACTTTCATTTTTATTCAACTTCCTTTTTTATTCAAGTTTCTTTTCTCCTCTACTTCCTTTTTTATTTAATTTCCAAATAGATTGTTATGGTATAGTGGTTTCTAGATTGAATTTTCATTTTTAATTTAATGCAACTTTAATTTTTATTTTTATTCCACTTCCGTTTTTATTCAATTTACTTTTCTATTCAACTTCTTTTTTTATTTAATTTCCAAATTGATCGTTAAGGTATAGTGATTTTTGAATGAATTTCAATTTTTAATTTTCTGCAACTTCCGTTTTTATTCAAGTTACTTTTCTAATCAACTTCCTTTTTTATTTAATTTCGAAATAGATCGTTAACGTATAGTTGTTTATTGAATGAACTTCCAGTTTTTAATTTTACGCAAATTACATTTTTATTTTTATTCAACTTTCATTTTCATTCAATTCACTTTTCTATTAAACTTCCTTTGTTATTTAATTTCCAAATAGATCGTTAAGGTATAGTGGTTTCTTGAATGAACTTCCATTTTCAATTTTCTGCAACTTCCATTTTTATTTTTATTCGACTTTTTTTTTTATTGAAGTTACTTTTCTATTCAACTGCCTTTTTATTTAATTTCCAAATAGATCGTTAATGTATAGTGGTTTCCTGATTGAACTTCCATTTTTAATTTTCTGAAACTTCCTTTTTTATTTTTATTTAACTTCCTTTTTTATTCAAATTTCTTTCCTACTCGACTTCCTTTTTTGTTTAATTTCCAAATAGATCGTTAAGGTATAGTGGTTTCTGGATTGAACTTCCATTTTTAATTGTATGCAACTTTCATTTTTATTTTTATTCAACTTCCATTTTTATTCAAGGTATTTTTCTATTTTACTTCCTTTTTTGTTTAATTTCCAAATAGATCGTTAAGGTATAGTGGTTTCTTGAATGAACTTCCATTTGTAATTTTCCGCAACTTTCATTTTTATTTTTATTCAACTTCTACTTTTATTCAATTTACTTTTCTATTCAACTTGCTTTTTTATTTAATTTCTAAATAGATCGTTAAGGTATAGTGGTTTCTAGAATGAACTTCCATTTTTAATTTTCTGCAACTTCCATTTTTATTTTTGTTCAACCTCCTTTTTTATTCAAGTTTCTTTTCAATTCAACTTCCTTTTTTATTTAATTTCCAAATAGATCGTTAAGATATAGTGGTTTCTGGATTGAACTTCCATTTCCAATTTTATGCAACTTTCATTTTTATTTTTATTTAACTTCTATTTTTATTGAAGTTACTTTTCTATTCAACTTCCTTTTTTATTTAATTTGCAAATAGATCGTTAAGGTATAGTGGTTTCTGGATTGAACTTCCATTTTTAATTTTATGCAACTTTCATTTTTATTTTTATTCAACTTCCATTTTTATTCAAGGTATTTTCCTATTTTACTTCCTTTTTTGTTTAATTTCCAAATAAATCGATAAGGTATAGTGGTTTCTCGAATGAACTTCCATTTTTAATTTTCTGCAACTTTCATTTTTATTTTTATTCAACTTCTACTTTTATTTTTATTCAACTTCTATTTTTATTGAAGTTACTTTTCTATTCAACTTCCTCTTTTATTTAATTTCCAAATAGATCGTAAAGGTACAGTGGTTTCTGGAATGAACTTTCATTTTTAATTTCATGCAGCTTTCATTTTTCTTTTTCTTCAACTTCCATTTTTATTCAATTTCCTTTTCTATTCACTTTACTTTTTTATTTAATTTCCAAATAGATCGATAAGATATAGTGGTTTCTTGAATAAACTTCCATTTTTAATTTTCTGCAACTTCCATTTTTATTTTTGTTCAACCTCCTTTTTTATTCAAGTTTCTTTTCCATTCGACTTCTTTTTTTATTTAATTTCCAAATAGATCGTTAAGGTATAGTGGTTTCTTGAATGAACTTCCATTTTTAATTTTATGCAACCTCCTTTTTTATTCAAGTTTCTTTTCTATTCAACTTCCTTTTTATTTAATTTCCAAATTAATCGTTAAGGTATAGTGGTTTTGGATTGAACTTCCATTTCCAATTTTATGCAACTTTCATTTTTATTTTTATTCAACTTCTATTTTTATTGAAGTTACTTTCTTATTCAACATCCTTTTTTATTTAATTTCCAAATACATCGTTAAGGTATAGTCGTTTCTTGAATGAACATCCATTTTTAATTTTCTGCAACTTCCATTTTGATTTTTATTTAGTTTCCATTTTTATTCAAGTGTCTTTCCTACTCAACTTCTTTTTTTATTTAATTTACAAATAGATCGTTAAGGTATAGTGGTTTCTTGAATGAACTTCCATTTTTAATTTTCTGCAACTTCCATTTTAATTTTTATTCAACTTCTTTTTTTATTCAAGTTTCATTTCTATTCAATTTCTTTTTTTATTTACTTTCCAAATAGATCGTTAAGGTATAGTTGTTTCTGGATTGAACTTCCATTTTTAATTTTATGCAACTTTCATTTTTACTTTTATTCAACTTCCATTTTTATTCAATTTACTTTTCTATTAAACTTCTTTTTTTATTTAATTTCCAAATAGATCGTTAAGGTATAGTGGTTTCATGAATAAACTTCCATTTTTAATTTTTTGCAACTTCCATTATTATTTTTATTCGACTTGCATTTTTATTCAAGTTACTTTTCTATTCAACTTCCTTTTTTATTTAATATCCAAATAGATGGTTAAGGTATAGTGGTTTGTTGAATGAACCTCCAATTTTAATTTTCTGCAAATTCCATATTAATTTTTATTCAACTTCTTTTTTTATTCAAGTTTCTTTTCTATTCAACTTCCTTTTTTATTTAATTTCCAAATAGATCGTTAAGGTATAGTGGTTTCTTGAATGAACTTCCATTTTTTATTTTCGGCAACTTCCATTTTAATTTTTATTCAACTTCCATTTCTATTCAAGTTATTTTTCTATTCAACTTCCTTTTTTATTAAATTTCCAAATAGATCATTAAGGTATAGTGGTTTCTTGAATGAACTTCCATTTTTAATTTTTTGCAACTTCCATTATTATTTTTATTCGACTTGTATTTTTATTAAAGTTATTTTTCTATTCAACTTCCTTTTTTATTTAATATCCAAATAGATGGTTAAGGTATAGTGGTTTCTTGAATGAACCTCCAATTTTAATTTTCTGCAACTTCCATTTTTATTTCTATTCAACTTCTTTTTTTATTCAAGTTTCATTTCTATTCAACTTCCTTTTTTATTTACTTTCCAAATAGATCGTTAAGGTATAGTGGTTTCTGGATTGAACTTTCATTTTTAATTTTATGCAACTTTCATTCTGATTTTTATTCAACTTCCATTTTTATTCAATTTACTTTTCTATTAAACTTCCTTTTTTATTTAATTTCCAAATAGATCGTTAAGGTATAGTGGTTTCTTGAATGAACTTCCATTTTTTATTTTCGGCAACTTCCATTTTAATTTTTATTCAACTTCCAATTTTATTCAAGTTATATTTCTATTCAACTTCCTTTTTTATTTAATATCCAAATAGATGGTTAAGGTATAGTGGTTTCTTGAATGAACCTCCAATTTTAATTTTCTGCAACTTCCATTTTTATTTCTATTCAACTTCTTTTTTTATTCAAGTTTCATTTCTATTCAACTTCCTTTTTTATTTACTTTCCAAATAGATCGTTAAGGTATAGTGGTTTCTGGATTGAACTTTCATTTTTAATTTTATGCAACTTTCATTTTTATTTTTATTCAACTTCCATTTTTATTCAATTTCTTTTCTATTAAACTTCTTTTTTTCTTTAATTTCCAAATAGATCGTTAAGGTATAGTGGTTTCTTGAATGAACTTCCATTTTTTATTTTCGGCAACTTCCATTTTAATTTTTATTCAAATTCCATTTTTATTCAAGTTATTTTTCTATTCAACTTCCTTTTTTATTTAATATCCAAATAGATGGTTAAGGTATAGTGGTTTCTTGAATGAACCTCCAATTTTAATTTTCTGCAACTTTCATTTTTATTTCTATTCAACTTCCTTTTTTATTCATGTTTCTTTTCTATACAGCTTCCTTTTTTATTTAATTTCCAAATAGATCGTTAAGGGATAGTGGTTTTTGGATTGAACTTCAATTTATAATTTTATGCTACTTTCAATTTTATTTTTATTCAACTTCCATTTTTATTCAATTTATTATTCTATTCAACTTCCTTTTTTATTTAATTTCCAAATAGATCGTTAAGGTATAGTGGTTTCCTGAATGAACTTCCATTTTTAATTTTCTGCAACTTCCATTTTTATTTTTATTCAACTTCTTTTTTTATTCGAGTTTCATTTCTATTCAACTTCCTTTTTTATTTACTTTCCAAATAGATCGTTAAGGTATAGTGGTTTCTGGATTGAACTTTCATTTTTAATTTTATGCAACTTTCATTTTTATTTTTTTTCAACTTCCATTTTTATTCAATTTACTTTTGTATTAAACTTCCTTTTCTATTTAATTTCCAAATAGATCGTTAAGGTATAGTGGTTTCTTGAATGAAGTTCCATTTTTAATTTTCGGCAACTTCTATATTAATTTTTATTCAACTTCCATTTTTATTCAAGTTATTTTTCTATTCAACTTCCTTTTTCATTTAATTTCCAAATAGATCGTTAAGGTAAAATGGTTTCTGGGTTGAATTTCCATTTTTAATTTTATGCAACATCCATTTTCATTTTTATTCAACTTCCATTTTTATTCAATTTACTTTTCTACTAAACTTCTTTTTTTATTTAATTTCCAAATAGATCGATAAGATATAGTGGTTTCTTGAATGAACTTCCATTTTTAATTTTCTGCAACTTCCATTTTTATTTCTATTCAACTTTTTTTTTTATTCAAGTTTCTTTTCTATTCAACTTCCTTTTTTATTTAATTTCCAAATTGATCGTTAAGGAATAGTGGTTCTGGATTGAACTTCAATTTATAATTTTATGCTACTTTCAATTTGATTTTTATTCAACTTCCATTTTTATTCAATTTCTTATTCTATTCAACTTCCTTTTTATTTAATTTCCAAATAGATCGTTAAGGTATAGTGGTTTACTGAATGAACTTCCATTTTTAATTTTCTGCAACTTCTATTTTTATTTTTATTCAACTCCTATTTTTATTCAAGCAATTTTTCTATTCAACTTCTTTTTTTATTTAATTTCCAAATAGATCGTTAAGGTATAGTGGTTTATTGAATGAACTTCCATTTTTAATTTTCTGCAACTTCCATTTTTATTTTTATTCAACTTCTTTTTTTATTCAAGTTTCATTCTATTCAACTTCCTTTTTTATTTACTTTCCAAATAGATCGTTAAGGTATAGTGGTTTCTGATTGAACTTTCATTTTTAATTTTATGCAACTTTCATTTTTATTTTTATTCAACTTCCATTTATATTCAATTTACTTTTGTATTAAACTCCTTTTCTATTTAATTTCCAAATAGATCGTTAAGGTATAGTGGTTTCTTGAATGAACTTCCATTTTTTATTTTCGGCAACTTCCATTTTAATTTTTATTCAACTTCCATTTTTATTCAAGTTATTTTTCTATTCAACTTCCTTTTTTATTTAATTTCCAAATAGATCGTTAAGGTAAAATGGTTTCTGTATTGAACTTCCTTTTTTAATTTTATGCAACGTTCGTTTTTATTTTTATTCAACTTCCATTTTTATTCAATTTACTTTTCTACTAAACTTCTTTTTTTATTTAATTTCCAAATAGATCGATAAGATATAGTGGTTTCTTGAATGAACTTCCATTTTTAATTTTCTGCAACTTCCATTTTTATTTCTATTCAACTTTTTTTTTTATTCAAGTTTCTTTTCTATTCAACTTCCTTTTTTATTTAATTTCCAAATTGATCGTTAAGGTATAGTGGTTTCTGGATTGAACTTCCATTTATAATTTTATGCTACTTTCAATTTTATTTTTATTCAACTTCCATTTTTATTCAATTTACGATTCTATTCAACTTCCTTTTTTATTTAATTTCCAAATAGATCGTTAAGGTATAGTGGTTTCCTGAATGAACTTCCATTTTTAATTTTTTGCAACTTCTATTTTTATTTTTATTCAACTTCTATTTTTATTCCAGCTATTTTTCTATTCAACTTCCTTTTTTATTTAATTTTCAAATAGATCGTTAAGGTATAGTGGTTTTTTGAAGGAACTTCCATTTTTAATTTTCTGCAACTTCCATTTTTATTTTGGTTCAACTTCCTTTTTTATTCAAGTTTCTTTTCTATTCAACTTTCCTTTTTATTTAATTTCCAAATAGATCGTTAAGGTAAAATGGTTTCTGGATTGAACTTCCAATTCCAATTTTATGCAACTTTTATTTTTATTTTTATTCAGCTTCTATTTTTATTGAAGTTACTTTTCTATTCAACTTCCATTTTTATTTAATTTTCAAATAGATCGTTACGGTATAGTGGTTTGTTGAATGAACATCCATTTTTAATTTTCTGCAACTTCCATTTTTATTTTTATTTAACTTCCATTTTTAGTCATGTGTCTTTTCTACTCAACTTCCTTTTTTATTTAATTTCCAAATAGATCGTTAAGGTATAGTGGTTTCTTTAATGACCTTCCATTTTAAATTTCCTGCAACTTCCATTTTTATTTTTATTCAACTTCTTTTTTTATTTAAGTTTCATTTCTATTCAACTTCCTTTTTTATTTAATTTCCGAGTAGATCTTTAAGGTATAGTGGTTTCTTGAATGAACTTCCATTTTTAATTTTCGGCAACTTCCATTTTAATTTTTATTCAACTTCCGTTTTTATTCAAGTTATTTTTCTATTCAACTTCCTTTTTTGTTTAATTTCCAAATAGATCGTTAAGGTAAAATGGTTTCTGGATTGAACTTCCATTTTTAATTTTATGCAACATTCATTTTAATTTTTATTCAACTTCCATTTTTATTCAAGTTATTTTTCTACTAAACTTCCTTTTTTATTTAATTTCCAAATAGATCGATAAGATATAGTGGTTTCTTGAATGAACCTCCATTTTTAATTTTCTGCAACTTCCATATTTATTTCTATTCAACTTCTTTTTTTATTCATGTTTCTTTTCTATTCAACTTCCTTTTTTATTTAATTTCCAAATTGATCGTTAAGGTATAGTGGTTTCTGGATTGAACTTCAATTTAGAATTTTATGCTACTTTCAATTTTTTTTTTATTCAACTTCCATTTTTATTCAATTTATTATTCTATTCAACTTCCTTTTTTATTTAATTTCCAAATAGATCGTTAAGGTATAGTGGTTTCCTGAATGAACTTCCATTTTTAATTTTCTGCAACTTCTATTTTTATTTTTATTCAACTTCTATTTTCATTCAAGCTATTTTTCTATTTAACTTCCTTTTTTATTTAATTTCCAAATAGATCGTTAAGGTATAGTGGTTTCCTGAATGAACTTCCATTTTTAATTTTCTGCAACTTCTATTTTTATTTTTATTCAACTTCTATTTTCATTCAAGCTATTTTTCTATTCAACTTCCTTTTTTATTTAATTTCCAAATAGATCGTTAAGGTATAGTGGTTTCTTGAATGAACTTCCATTTTTTATTTTCGGGAACTTCTATATTAATTTTTATTCAACTTCCATTTTTATTCAAGTTATTTTTCTATTCAACTTCATTTGTATTTAATTTCCAATTAGGTCGTTAAGGTAAAATGGTTTCTGAATTGAACTTCCATTTTTAATTTTATGCAACATTCATTTTTATTTTTATTCAACTTCCATTTTTATTCAATTTACTTTTCTATTAAACTTCTTTTTTTATTTAATTTCCAAGTAGATCGTTAAGATATAGTGGTTTCTTGAATGAACTTCTATTTTTAATTTTCTGAAACTTCCATTTTTATTTTTATTCAACTTTCATTTTTATTCAAGTTATTTTTTTATTCCACTTCTTTTTTTATTTAATTTCCAAATAGATCGTTAAGGTGTAGTAGTTTCTTAAATGAACTTCCATTTTTAATTTTTTGCAACTTCCATTATTATTTTTATTCGACTTGCATTTTTATTCAAGTTTCTTTTCTATTCAACATCCTTTTTTATTTAATATCCAAATAGATGGTTAAGGTATAGTGGTTTCTTGAATGAACCTCCAATTTTAATTTTATGCAGCTTTCATTTTTATTTCTATTCAACTTCTTTTTTTATTCATGTTTCTTTTCTATTCAACTTCATTTTTTGTTTAATTTCCAAATTGATCGTTAAGGTATAGTGGTTTTTGGATTGAACTTCCATTTATAATTTTATGC
The DNA here is from genome assembly GCF_055761805.1 of Camellia sinensis. Taxonomy (NCBI): domain Eukaryota; kingdom Viridiplantae; phylum Streptophyta; class Magnoliopsida; order Ericales; family Theaceae; genus Camellia; species Camellia sinensis. Next base: position 4,495,918 of record NC_138962.1, on the reverse strand, counting down.
TACTTTCAATTTTATTTTTATTCAACTTCCATTTTTATTCAATTTACTATTTTATTGAACTTCCTTTTTTATTTAATTTCCAAATAGATCGTTAAGGTAAAATGGTTTCTTGAATGAACTTCCATTTTTAATTTTCTGCAACTTCTATTTTTATTTTTATTCAACTTCTATTTTTATTCAAGCTATTTTTCTATTCAACTTCCTTTTTTATTTAATTTCCAAATAGATCGTTAAGGTATAGTGGTTTCTTGAAGGAACTTCCATTTTTAATTTTCTGCAACTTCCATTTTTATTTTTGTTCAACTTCCTTTTTTATTCAAGTTTCTTTTCTATTCAACTTTCCTTTTTATTTAATTTCCAAATATATCGTTAAGGTATAGTGGTTTCTGCATTGAACTTCCAATTCCAATTTTATGCAACTTACATTTTTATTTTTATTCAACTTCTATTTTTATTGAAGTTACTTTTCTATTCAACTTCCATTTTTATTTAATTTTCAAATAGATCGTTACGGTATAGTGGTTTCTTGAATGAACATCCATTTTTAATTTTCTGCAACTTCAATTTTTATTTTTATTTAACTTCCATTTTTATTCATGTGTCTTTTCTACTCAACTTCCTTTTTTATTTAATTTCAAAATAGATCGTTAAGGTATAGTGGTTTTTTGAATGACCTTCCATTTTAAATTTTCTGCAACTTCCATTTTTATTTTTATTCAACTTCTTTTTTTATTTAAGTTTCATTTCTATTCAACTTCCTTTTTTATTTAATTTCCAAGTAGATCGTTAAGGTACAGTGGTTTCTGGATTGAACTTCCATTTTTAATTTTATGCAACTTTCATTTTTATTTTTATTCAACTTCCATTTTTATTCAATTTATTTTTCTATTAAACTTCCTTTTTTATTTAATTTCCAAATAGATCGTTAAGGTATAGTGGTTTCTTGAATGAACTTCCATTTTTTATTTTCGGCAACTTCCATTTTTATTTTTATTCAACTTCCATTTTTATTCAAGTTATTTTTCTATTCAACTTCCTTTTTTTATTTAATTTCCAAATAGATCGTTAAGGTAAAATGGTCTCTGGATTGAACTTCCATTTTTAATTTTATTCAACTTCCATTTTTATTTTTATTCCACTTCCATTTTTATTCAATTTACTTTTCTATTAAATTTCCTTTTTTATTTAATTTCCAAATAGATCGTTAAGGTATAGTGGTTTCTTGAACGAACTTCAGTTTTTAATTATCTGCAACTTCCATTTTTATTTTTAATCAACTTCTTTTTTTATTCAAGTTTCATTTCTATTCAACTTCCTTTTTTATTTAATTTCTCAATAGATCGTTAAGGTATAGTGGTTTCTGGATTGAACTTCCATTTTTAATTTTATGGAACTTTCATTTTTATTTTTATTCAACTTCCATTTTTATTCAATTTACTTTTCAATTAAACTTCCTTTTTTATTCAATTTCCAACTAGATCGTTAAGGTATAGTGGTTTCTTGCATGAACTTCCATTTTTTATTTTCGACAACTTCCATTTTAATTTTTATTCAACTTCCATTTTTATTCAAGTTATTTTTCTATTCAACTTCCTTTTTTATTTAATTTCCAAATAGATTGTTAGGGTAAAACGGTTTCTGGATTGAACTTCCATTTTTAATTTTATGCAACTTTCATTTTTATTTTTATTCAACTTCCATTTTTATACAATTTACTTTTCTATTAAACTTCCTTTTTTGTTTAAATTCCAAATACATCGTTATGGTATAGTGGTTTCTTGAATGAACTTCCATTTTTAATTTTCTGCAGCTTCTATTTTTATTTTCATTCAACATCTATTTTTATTCAATTTATTTCTTTATTCAACTTTTTTTTAATTAATTTCCAAATAGATCGTTACGGTACAGTGGTTTTTTGAATGAACATCCATTTTTAATTTTCTGCAACTTCCATTTTTATTTTTATTTAACTACCATTTTTATTCAAGTGTCTTTTCTACTCAACTTCCTTTTTTATTTAATTTCCAAATACATCGTTAAGGTATAGTTGTTTTTTGAATGAACTTCCATTTTTAATTTTCTGCAACTTCCATTTTTTTTTAATTCAACTTCTTTTTTTATTCAAGTTTCTTTTCTACTCAACATCCTTTTTTATTTAATTTCCAAATAGATCGTTATGGTATAGTGGTTTCTGGATTGAACTTCCATTTTTAATTTTATGCAACTTTCATTTTTATTTTTATTCAACTTTCATTTCTATTCAGTTTACTTTTCTATTAAACTTCCTTTTTTATATAATTTCCAAATATATCGTTAAGGTATAGTGGTTTCTTGAATGAACTTCCATTTTCAATTTTTTGCAACTTCCATTTTTATTTTTTTTCGACTTGAATTTTTATTCAAGTTATTTTTCTACTCAACATCCTTTTCTATTTGATATCCAAATAGATCGTTAAGGTATAGTAGTTTCTTGAATAAACTTCCATTTTTAATTTTCTGCAACTACCATTTTTATTTTTATTCAACTTCTTTTTTTATTCAAGTTTCTTTTCTACTCAACTTCCCTTTTTATTTAATTTCCAAATAGATCGTTAAGGTATCGTGGTTTTTGGATTGAACTTCCATTTATAAGTTTATGCTACTTTCATTTTTATTTTTACTCAACTTCCATTTTTATTCAAGTTATTTTTCTATTTTACTTCCTTTTTGGTTAAATTTCCAAATAGATAGTTAAGGTATTGTGGTTTCTTGAATGAACTTCCATTTTTAATTTTTTGCAACTTCCATTATTATTTTTATTCGACTTCAATTTTTATTCAGGTTATTTTTCTATTCAACTTCCTTTTTTATTTAATATCCAAATAGATCGTTAAGGTATAGTGGTTTCTTGAATAAACTTCCAATTTTAATTTTCTGCAACTTCCATTTTTATTTTCATTCAACTAATTTTTTTATTCAAGTTTCTTTTCTATTCAACATCCTTTTTTATTTAATTTCCAAATAGATCGTTAAGGTATAATGGCTTCTAGATTGAACTTCCATTTATAATTTTATGCTACTTTCATTTCTATTTTTATTCAACTTCCATTTTTATTCAATTTACTATTCTATTCAACTTCCTTTTTTATTTAATTTCCAAATAAATAGTTAAGTTATAGTGGTTTCTTGAATAAACTTCCATTTTTAATTTCCTGCAACTTCTATTTTTATTTTTATTCAACTTCTATTTTTATTCAAGTTATTTTTCTATTCAACTTCCTTTTTTATTTAATTTCCAAATAGATCGTTAAGGTATAGTGGTTTCTTGAATGAACTTCCATTTTTAATTTTTGCAACTTCCTTTTTTATTTTTGTTCAACTTCCTTTTTTATTCAAGTTTCTTTTCTATTCAACTTCCTTTTTTATTTAATTTCCAAATAGATCGTTAAGGTATAGTGGTTTCTGGATTGAACTTCCATTTCCAATTTTATGCAATTTTCATTTTTATTTTTATTCAACTTCTATTTTTATTGAAGTTACTTTTCTATTCAACTTCCTTTTTTATTTAATTTCCAAATAGATCGTTAAGGTATAGTGGTTTCTTGAATGAACATCCATTTTTTATTTTCTGCAACTTCCATTTTTATTTTTATTTAACTTCCATTTTTATTCAAGTGTCTTTTCTACTCAACTTCCTTTTTTATTTAATTTTCAAATACATCGTTAAGGTATAGTGGTTTCTTGAATGAACTTCCATTTTAAATTTTCTGCAACTTCTATTTTTATTTTTATTCAACTTCTATTTTTATTCAAGCTATTTTTCTATTCAACTTCGTTTTTTATTCAATTTCCAAATAGATTGTTAATATAGCGATCCCGGTTGTACCTTTACTGTTTTGTTGTATTCCGGACTCGGTTCCGTGGAGTGGTAGTGGTATCTACCTTGTTGTTGTCCTTTAATTCCCTTTGATTGAGTTTTAGGATGTTTTGAGGAAGGTTGTTACAGGTTGGTTAGGCCTTGGTTTCAATTCCTTGTCGTTCAGTTTTTAGGCGGTCCGCTCGAGCGGGTCTTCTTGCGCTCGAGCGGAGATTGCACACTTCCAGTATTTTCGTGTTCCTGCAAAACTTCTGCAGATGTGGTTTTTACGCTCGAGCGGGTTTGTTGGCGCTCGAGCGGTGGAGCTCGAGCGGGCTGTTTGGCGCTCGAGCGGGTAGTACTTTCTGGGTGTAAGTTCTGGGAGGTGGAAATCTGCGCTCGAGCGGACTGGTTTTCGCGCTCGAGCGGAAGTGCTTTATTCTTGTGTCTTGGCGCTCGAACGGGCCTTATTGCGCTCGAGCGTGTCCAGAGTTTTGTTCTTGGCGCTCGAGCGTCGTGTTCTCTGCTCGAGCGGGTCATGCGTATATGAGTTATCTGCTGGGTGGTTTCAAATCACTTTTTGCTTTTCTTTCTCTCTCCTACTTTTCTAAAAACCCTTTTTGAGAGCCTCTCTCTCTAGATACTCCCTTCTCACTAGGGTTTGATCTAGTTAGAGTGTTTTCCTTTCCTTCGGCCTTTGTAAAAGAGTTGTTGATCGTCGGGGGCTACGTTTTAATCTGAAAATCTCGGGTTTTGGAGCACGTTGGGTTTTGTCATCTTCTCATTTGGGGCTCCGAATTTGAGGTAGGGATATCCTACTCCTCTCTATGGATTTTATCTTTAAATTTTAGTAATTTGAGATGTTGGGGTTGGTTTGGTAATTTTGTGAGAGTTTGGGGCTTTTGTGCAATTTTACAAAAGTTGGGGTTTTACTTATAATAAACCTAGATGCATGTTTGGCATAGAGAAATGGAATAAATGTTAAATCATTGATTAAAAAGGGACCCTAAGGGTTGTAATGTAAATTATGGAAAATGACCTAATTACATTGTTTGATTAATTGGGATAATTAATTGTGAGAATTGAGGAAAAGGAATGGAATTGTTGAGATTGAGAATGCATGGGGTTAAAAGGGTGTAGTTGAATTAATCATCACTCACCGAAATGAAATGTTGATTGAATATCCATTTGTGCATTTATTTTCTGTTTAGAAATAACTGCTTTGGGCTATCGGTGAAGGATAGTCGTGATTGTTGTAGACCATGCATGATGATTAGGCAAATGAAAACTAATCAATGGAAAGTGTCATGGAATTTGACAATTGAATAGAATACATTAACTGTATGTATTGAATGATAAGTATATAGAACCAATGTGTTTGTATACGTTATGTGTAGAGGAGGAGATGGGGGATGTACTCCGCGGTTTAGGGGAAGATGGGGGATGTACCTCTAAACCAGATAGTGTTGGGAGAAGATAGGGGATGAACTCCGTAGACACAGCTCATATGCTTGTCTAGAGAAATGAAGATAGAGCTCATATGCTTATCTTTGAGAAGTGTAGATATAGCTCTTATGCTTGTCCAGAGAAGTGAAGATAGGGCTAATATGCTTATCTTTGTGAGATGTGGATGTAACTAATCTGTTTATCTGTGAATGTGGGATATAGTTTTCTTTATACATATCTGTTGAGAAGATGATAGAGCTAGTATGCTTATCTGTTGAAAAAGGGAAAATAAAAAGTAACTTGGACTCATAAGTCGTATGTCATATAATGTGATTTATATGGATGTATTAGTGTTGGCCATCTATCAATTGCTAATCTTTTAGTCATTGTTCATGGTTGGTTTAGTGTATTTCTACTGGGCTGTGGCTCACCCTATATGGGAATATCATTTTCAGGTACAGGTAGCATGCCACCTCCAAGGACATAGCTTGGGAGGCTAGAGGCGGATATACTTTTGTCGTTTTATTTTGATGTATTACATGTAATTTCAAGCCAAGGGATTAAAGTGTAAATGAGTAGTACTCTTTTGTTGCAACCAAGTGTTAACTTGGAAAGCTGTAAGCCTGTAGGGCATTTGCTTTTGTTGTTAACATGTAATACTTTTGTAAGGATCAACTCTGATTAATAGAAGAATGTGGATATTTTGTATGTCAATGAATGTCTTAATTGATGGTTTAATGTTATCTTTTTGAGGGCGTTACAACTTGGTATCAGAGCGTACCGGGTTCGAATACTTTGGGTACGTGGGAAGTGATTAGTATCACAATGGGTTTGTCTCGCTTGGTAGAGACTTAGATGTAGTGTCGCATGCTATGTGTTTAATTGATAACATGCTTATGTGTTTATTTGGGTATGGGATTTAATTTCTAGGATGTTGATTGGATCCTTGGGTTTCTGTGAGTCTTGTTGGAAAAGCACTTGATCAATACTGTTTCTGACCAGAACTCTAGTAACGCCTCGGGACTATCATTATCCGGAAATGAAATTCGTAAGTGCTTATGTGTTTATGTGCTTACGTGGAGTGAATTATAGTTGTCCATGCATTAGGACGCGAGTGTTATAGCTTCGGCACATTTGTGAATGTGCTAATAGTCTTGGTTACCTTTATTAGGATGTCAGGACGAGGAAGAGGTGCTAGGCGTGGTAGACCTACGAGGCAGGAGGTACCTGTACCGGATGACGTTCCGACAGTACAGGAAGGAGTTGCTCAGGCCAACGTGGCCGAGCCAGCGGGTCAGCAGGCTATGAGTGCCTTGGCCCGAGAGATAGCAGGAGCTTTGGGTATTCTCAGAGCAGGGAATCAGGCAGCTGAGGCAGTGCCTTCTTTCTTGAAGAGGGAGTTCTTCCGGTCTAATCCAGATGAGTTTATCGGGAATCCGAAGGAGCCACTGAAGGCTGATGAGTGGCTCAAGCAAATGAGTAAGACGTTCGAGATGCTTAGCATCGAGGACGGAGCACTGAAGGTGACCTTGGCATCCTTCCAATTGAAGGAAGATGCGGGTCAATGGTGGAAGTACGAGAAGGCTCGTGTTGGTGGTACTTGGGAGGCATTTGTGAATGCTTTTCAGGAGAGGTTTTTGTCTGCAGCAGCTAGGGAGAAGCTGAGGGACCAGTTTAGCCGGCTTAATCAGCAGGGCTTGTCAGTGGCCGAGTTTGAGGCTACTTTTACCAGTCTATCCAGGTTTGCACCTGAACTGGTGGCGTCTGAGGAACGCCGTTGTTATGAGTTTGAGCGGAAGTTGAGGCGGGGCCTCAAGTTGAGGGTTGGTGGGTCTTTCATCAGGGAGTATAGACACCTAGTGGATGCTGCAGCTCATATGGAGCTCTTGATGCAGGAGGAGGATGAGGGGCAGAGAGGCTCCAAGAGGAGCCAAGATGGCCAGGGTGATGGCAGGAGGCAGAGGGGTTCTAACCCTCAGTAGTCGCAAGGTGGTGTGGCTAGATCGACCTTTCCAGTGCCGAGTGCAGGCTCCGGGAGAGGTAGTCAGGGGGATTTCACCTGTTACAAGTGTGGCCAGCTGGGTCACAAGGTTTCGGTTTGCCTGCAGAAGGGTGGGGGTCAGAGAGCTGCTTCTTCTTCAGCTAGACCGCAGAGTCAGAGTTTGGGCAGGGGGCAGCCCTTGTCTTGTTATCAGTGTGGTCAGCCCGGGCACCTGAAGAGGTTTTGCCCGCAGTTGAGTGCCACTTCGGGAGCGTCTGGTTCTAGGCAGACGCAGAGTTTTCAGCCAGCTCAGTCTGTGCAGGCCTCGAGGGCCAATCCGGGAGCTTCGTCATCCCAGTCTGTGCAGCAGTCGTTTGCTCCGAGAGGTGAGCAGGTAGATCAGGGGCCTACTGGGCGCGTGTATGCTGTTACCGCGCAGGATTTAGTACCGGCTCCATCAGTGGTGAGAGGTACTTTTCTGTTTTGCAACTCGGTTGCTAGTGTGTTGATAGACACTGGTGCATCTCATTCTTTTGTATCTGCTGCATTTGCATCTGTGTTGGAATTGGAGTTAGCGCTATTAGCATCTCCTATTTGTGTTGTGTCGCCTGTTGGGGGTGAGTTGGTTTTGCAACATGGATGTAATGGTTGTGATATAGAGGTCGCCGACCGTAGGCTTCCTTTTCCATTTGTTGTTAAATTTTATGCAACTTCCATTTTTATTTTTCTTTCACTCCCATTTTATTTTTAATTAAGTTATTTTTCTATTTAACTTCATTTTTTATTTAATTTCCAAATAGATTGTTAAAGTATAGTGGTTTCTGGATTGAACTTTCATTTTTAATTTTATGCAACTTTCATTTTTATTTTTATTCAACTTCCATTTTTATTCAATTTACTTTTCTATTAAACTTCATTTTTTATTTAGTTTCCAAATAGATCGTTAAGGTATAGTGGTTTCTTGAATGAACTTCCATTTTTAATTTTCTGCAACTTCCATTTTTATTTTCATGCAACTTCCATTTTTATTCAAGTTATTTTTCTATTTAACTTCCTTTTTTATGTAATTTCCAAATTGATCGTTAAGGTATAGTGGTTTCTGGATTGAACTTCCATTTTTAATTTTATGCCATTTTTATTTTTATTTTTATTTAACTTCCATTTTTATTCAATATAGTTTTCTATTAAACACCCTATTTTATTTAATTTCCAAATAGATCGTTAAGGTATAGTGGTTTCTTGAATGAACTTCCATTTTTAATTTTCGACAACTTCCATTTTTATTTTTATTCAACTTCAGTTTTTATTCAAGTTATTTTTCTATTCAACTTCCATTTTTATTTAATTCCAAATAGATCGTTAAGGTGTAGTGGTTTTTTGAATGAACTTCCATTTTTAATTTTCTGCAACTTCCATTTCTATTTTTATTTAACTTCATTTTTTCTTCAAGTTTCTTTTCAACTCAACATCCTTTTTATTTAATTTCCAAATAGATCGTTAAGGTATAGTGGTTTCTGGATAGAACTTGCATTTTTTATTTTATGCAACTTTCATTTTTATTTTTATTCAACTTCCATTTTTATTCAAGTTATTTTCTATTTAACTTCCTTTTTTATTTCATTTCCAAATAGATTGTTAATGTATAGTGGTTTCTGGATTGAGCTTCCATTTTTAATTTTATGCCACATTCATTTTTATTTTTATACAACTTCCATTTTCATTCAATTTAGTTTTCTTTTAAACTTCCTTTTTTATTTAGTTTCCAATTAGATCGTTAAGGTATAGTGGTTTCTTGAATGAACTTCCATTTTAAATTTTATGCAACTTCCATTTTTATTTTTCTTTCACTCCCATTTTTATTTTTAATTAAGTTATTTTTCTATTTAACTTCATTTTTTATTTAATTTCCAAATAGATTGTTAAAGTATAGTGGTTTCTGGATTGAACTTTCATTTTTAATTTTATGCAACTTTCATTTTTATTTTTATTCAACTTCCATTTTTATTCAATTTACTTTTCTATTAAACTTCATTTTTTATTTAGTTTCCAAATAGATCGTTAAGGTATAGTGGTTTCTTGAATGAACTTCCATTTTTAATTTTCTGCAACTTCCATTTTTATTTTCATGCAACTTCCATTTTTATTCAAGTTATTTTTCTATTTAACTTCCTTTTTTATGTAATTTCCAAATAGATCGTTAAGGTATAGTGGTTTCTGGATTGAACTTCCATTTTTAATTTTATGCCATTTTTATTTTTATTTTTATTTAACTTCCATTTTTATTCAATATAGTTTTCTATTAAACACCCTATTTTATTTAATTTCCAAATAGATCGTTAAGGTATAGTGGTTTCTTGAATGAACTTCCATTTTTAATTTTCGACAACTTCCATTTTTATTTTTATTCAACTTCAGTTTTTATTCAAGTTATTTTTCTATTCGACTTCCATTTTTATTTAATTCCAAATAGATCGTTAAGGTGTAGTGGTTTTTTGAATGAACTTCCATTTTTAATTTTCTGGAACTTCCATTTCTATTTTTATTTAACTTCATTTTTTCTTCAAGTTTCTTTTCAACTCAACATCCTTTTTTATTTAATTTCCAAATAGATCGTTAAGGTATAGTGGTTTCTGGATAGAACTTGCATTTTTTATTTTATGCAACTTTCATTTTTATTTTTATTCAACTTCCATTTTTATTCAAGTTATTTTCTATTTAACTTCCTTTTTTATTTCATTTCCAAATAGATTGTTAATGTATAGTGGTTTCTGGATTGAGCTTCCATTTTTAATTTTATGCCACATTCATTTTTATTTTTATACAACTTCCATTTTCATTCAATTTAGTTTTCTTTTAAACTTCCTTTTTTATTTAGTTTCCAATTAGATCGTTAAGGTATAGTGGTTTCTTGAATGAACTTCCATTTTAAATTTTATGCAACTTCCATTTTTATTTTTCTTTCACTCCCATTTTTATTTTTAATTAAGTTATTTTTCTATTTAACTTCATTTTTTATTTAATTTCCAAATAGATTGTTAAAGTATAGTGGTTTCTGGATTGAACTTTCATTTTTAATTTTATGCAACTTTCATTTTTATTTTTATTCAACTTCCATTTTTATTCAATTTACTTTTCTATTAAACTTCATTTTTTATTTAGTTTCCAAATAGATCGTTAAGGTATAGTGGTTTCTTGAATGAACTTCCATTTTTAATTTTCTGCAACTTCCATTTTTATTTTCATGCAACTTCCATTTTTATTCAAGTTATTTTTCTATTTAACTTCCTTTTTTATGTAATTTCCAAATAGATCGTTAAGGTATAGTGGTTTCTGGATTGAACTTCCATTTTTAATTTTATGCCATTTTTATTTTTATTTTTATTTAACTTCCATTTTTATTCAATATAGTTTTCTATTAAACACCCTATTTTATTTAATTTCCAAATAGATCGTTAAGGTATAGTGGTTTCTTGAATGAACTTCCATTTTTAATTTTCGACAACTTCCATTTTTATTTTTATTCAACTTCAGTTTTTATTCAAGTTATTTTTCTATTCGACTTCCATTTTTATTTAATTCCAAATAGATCGTTAAGGTGTAGTGGTTTTTTGAATGAACTTCCATTTTTAATTTTCTGGAACTTCCATTTCTATTTTTATTTAACTTCATTTTTTCTTCAAGTTTCTTTTCAACTCAACATCCTTTTTTATTTAATTTCCAAATAGATCGTTAAGGTATAGTGGTTTCTGGATAGAACTTGCATTTTTTATTTTATGCAACTTTCATTTTTATTTTTATTCAACTTCCATTTTTATTCAAGTTATTTTCTATTTAACTTCCTTTTTTATTTCATTTCCAAATAGATTGTTAATGTATAGTGGTTTCTGGATTGAGCTTCCATTTTTAATTTTATGCCACATTCATTTTTATTTTTATACAACTTCCATTTTCATTCAATTTAGTTTTCTTTTAAACTTCCTTTTTTATTTAGTTTCCAATTAGATCGTTAAGGTATAGTGGTTTCTTGAATGAACTTCCATTTTAAATTTTATGCAACTTCCATTTTTATTTTTCTTTCACTCCCATTTTTATTTTTAATTAAGTTATTTTTCTATTTAACTTCATTTTTTATTTAATTTCCAAATAGATTGTTAAAGTATAGTGGTTTCTGGATTGAACTTTCATTTTTAATTTTATGCAACTTTCATTTTTATTTTTATTCAACTTCCATTTTTATTCAATTTACTTTTCTATTAAACTTCATTTTTTATTTAGTTTCCAAATAGATCGTTAAGGTATAGTGGTTTCTTGAATGAACTTCCATTTTTAATTTTCTGCAACTTCCATTTTTATTTTCATGCAACTTCCATTTTTATTCAAGTTATTTTTCTATTTAACTTCCTTTTTTATGTAATTTCCAAATTGATCGTTAAGGTATAGTGGTTTCTAGATTGAACTTCCATTTTTAATTTTATGCCATTTTTATTTTTATTTTTATTTAACTTCCATTTTTATTCAATATAGTTTTCTATTAAACACCCTATTTTATTTAATTTCCAAATAGATCGTTAAGGTATAGTGGTTTCTTGAATGAACTTCCATTTTTAATTTTCGACAACTTCCATTTTTATTTTTATTCAACTTCAGTTTTTATTCAAGTTATTTTTCTATTCAACTTCCATTTTTATTTAATTCCAAATAGATCGTTAAGGTGTAGTGGTTTTTTGAATGAACTTCTATTTTTAATTTTCTGCAACTTCCATTTCTATTTTTATTTAACTTCCTTTTTTCTTCAAGTTTCTTTTCAACTCAACATCCTTTTTTATTTAATTTCCAAATAGATCGTTAAGGTATAGTGGTTTCTGGATAGAACTTGCATTTTTTATTTTATGCAACTTTCATTTTTATTTTTATTCAACTTCCTTTTTTATTTCATTTCCAAATAGATCGTTAATGTATAGTGGTTTCTGGATTGAGCTTCCATTTTTAATTTTATGCCACATTCATTTTTATTTTTATACAACTTCCATTTTCATTCAATTTAGTTTTCTTTTAAACTTCCTTTTTTGTTTAGTTTCCAATTAGATCGTTAAGGTATAGTGGTTTCTTGATTGAATTTCCATTTTAAATTTTATGCAACTTCCATTTTTATTTTTCTTTCACTCCCTTTTTTATTTTTAATTAAGTTATTTTTCTATTTAACTTCATTTTTTATTTAATTTCCAAATAGATTGTTAAAGTATAGTGGTTTCTGGATTGAACATTCATTTTTAATTTTATGCAACTTTCATTTTTATTGTTATTCAACTTCCATTTTTATTCAATTTACTTTTCTATTAAACTTCATTTTTTATTTAGTTTCCAAATAGATCGTTAAGGTATAGTGGTTTCTTGAATGAACTTCCATTTTTAATTTTCTGCAACTTCCATTTTTATTTTCATGCAACTTCCATTTTTATTCAAGTTATTTGTCTATTTAACTTCCTTTCTTATGTAATTTCCAAATAGAACGTTTAGGTATAGTGGTTTCTGGAATGAACTTCCATTTTTAATTTTTTGCAACTTCCATTTTTATTTTTTTTCAACTTCTTTTTTTATTCAAGTTTCTTTTCTATTCAACTTCCTTTTTTATTTAATTTCCAAATATATCGTTAAGGTATAGTGTTTTCTGGATTGAACTTCCATTTTTATTCAATTTAGTTTTCCATTACACATCCTTTTTTATTTAATTTCCGAATAGATCGTTAAGGTATAGTGGTTTCTTGAATGAACTTCCATTTTTAATTTTCTGCAACTTTCATTTTATTTTTATTCAACTTCCACTATACCTTAACGATTTATTTGAAAATTAAATAAAAAAAGAAGTTGAATAGAAAAGAAACTTGAATAAAAAAGGAAGTTAAACAAAAATAAAAATGGAAGCTGCAGAAAATTAAAAATGGAAGTTCACTCAATAAACCACAATACCTTAACGATCTATTTGGAAATTAAATAAAAAAGTATGTAAAATAGAAAAATAACTTGAATAAAAATAAAAATGAAAGTTGCATAAAATTAAAAATGGAAGTTCAATCCAGAAACCACTATACCTTAACGATCTTTTTCTAAATTAAATAAAAAAGCAATCTAAATAGAATAGTAAATTGAATAAAAATGGAAGTTGAAGAAAAAGAAAAATGAAAGTTGCGTGAAATTAAAAATGGAAGTTCAATCCAGAAACCACTAGACCTTAACGATTTATTTGGAAATTAAATAAAAAAGGAAGTTGAATAGAAAAAACAAATTGAATAAAAAAGGAAGTTGAAAAAAAAATAAAAATGTAATATGCAGAAAATTAAAAATGGAAGTTCACTCAAGAAACCACAATACCTTAACGATCTATTTGGAAATTGAATAAAAAAGGATGTAAAATAGAAAAATAACTTGAATAAAAATAGAAATGAAAGTTGCAAAAAATTAAAAATGGAAGTTCATTCAAGAAACCACTATAACTTAACCATCTATTTGGATATTAAACAAAAAAGCAAGTTGAATAGAAAAGTAAATTGAATAAAAATAGAGTTGAATAAAATTAAAAATGAAAGTTGCATAAAATTAAAAATGGAAGTTCAATCCAGAAACCATTTTACCTTAACGATCTATTTGGAAATTAAATAAAAAAAGAAGTTGAATAGAAAAATAACTTGAATAAAAATGAAAGTTGAATAAAAATTGAAATGGAAGTTGCCGACAATAAAAAATGGAAGTTCATTCTAGAAATCGCTATACCTTAACGATCTATTTGGAAATTAAATAAAAAAGGAAGTTTAATTGAAAAGTAAATTGAATAAAAACAGAAGTTGAATAAAAAGAAAAATGAAAGTTGCATAAAATTAAAAATGGAAGTTCAATCCAGAAACCACTTTACCTTAACTATCTATTTGGAAATTAAATAAAAAAGGAAGTTGAATAGAAATGAAACTTGAATAAAAAAAGAAGTTGAATAAAAAAAAAAATGGAAGTTGCAGAAAATTTAAACTGGAAGTTCATTCAAGAAACCACTATACCTTACCGATCTATTTGGAAATTAAATAAAAAAGGAAGTTGAGTAGAAAAGACACTTGAATTAAAATGGAAGGTAAATAAAAATAAAAATAGAAGTTGCAGAAAATTAAAAATGGATGTTCATTCATGAAACCACTATACCTTAACGATCCATTCGGAAATTAAATAAAAAAGGAAGTTGAATAGAAAAGTAACTTCAATAAAAATAGAAGTTGAATAAAAATAAAAATGAAAGTTGCATAAAATTGGAAATGGAAGTTCAATCCAGAAACCACTATACCTAAACGATTTATTTGGAAATTAAATAAAAAAGGAAGTTGAACAAAAATAAAAATGGAAGTTGCAGAAAATTGAAAATGGAAGCTCATTTAAGAAACCACTATACCTTAACGATCTATTTGGAAATTAAATAAAAATGGAAGTTGAATAGAAAAGTAATTTCAATAAAAATAGAAGTTGAATAAAAATCAAAATGGAAGTTGCAGAAAATTAAAAATGAAAGTTCATTAAAGAAACCACTATACCTTAACGATCTATTTGGAAATTAAATAAAAAAGGAAGTCGAGTAGAAAAGACACTTGAATAAAAATGGAAGTTAAATAAAAATGAAAATGGAAGTTGCAGAAAATTAAAAATCGCAGTTCATTCAAGAAACCATTATACCTTAACGATCTATTTGGAAATTAAATACAAAGAGAAGTTGAATCGAAAAGTAACTTTCTAAAAATAGAAGTTGGATGAAAATAAAAACGAAAGTTGCATAAAATTGAAAATGGAAGTTCAATCCAGAAACCACTATACCTTAATGATATATTTGGAAATTGAATAGAAAAGAAAGTTGAATAGAAAAGAAACTTGAATAAAAAAGGAAGTTGAATAAAAATAAAAATGGAAGTTGCAGAAAATTAAAAATGGAAGTTCATTAAAGAAACCACTCTACCTTAACGATCTATTTGGAAATTAAATAAAAAATGAAGTCGAGTAGAAAAGACACTTGAAAAAAAATGGAAGTTCAATAAAAATAAAAATGGAAGTTGCAGAAAATTAAAAATGGCAGTTCATTCAAGAAACCACTATACTTTAAAGATTTATTTGGAAATTAAATAAAAAGGGAAGTTGAATAGAAAAGTAACTTCAATAAAAATAGAAGTTGAATGAAAATAAAAATGAAAGTTGCATAAAATTGAAAATGGAAGTTCAATCCAGAAACCACTATACCTTAATGATATATTTGGAAATTAAATAAAAAAAGAAGATGAATACAAAAGAAAGTTGAATAAAAAAGGAAGTTGAACAAAAATAAAAATGGAAGTTGCAGAAAATTGAAAATGGAAGCTCATTCAAGAAACCACTATACCTTAACGATCTATTTGGAAATTAAATAAGAAAGGAAGTTGAATAGAAAAGTAATTTCAATAAAAATAGAAGTTGAATAAAAACAAAAATGGAAGTTGCAGAAAATTAAAAATGGAAGTTCATTAAAGAAACCACTATACCTTAACGATCTATTTGTAAATTAAATAAAAAAGGAAGTCGAGTAGAAAAGACACTTGAATAAAAATGGAAGTTAAATAAAAATAAAAATGGAAGTTGCAGAAAATTAAAAATGGCAGTTCATTCTAGAAACCACTATACCTTAACGATTTATTTGGAAATTAAATAAAAAGGGAAGTTGAATAGAAAAGTAACTTCAATAAAAATAGAAGTTGAATGAAAATAAAAATAAAAGTTGCATAAAATTGGAAATGGATGTTCAATCCAGAAACCACTATACCTTAATGATATATTTGGAAATTAAATAAAAAAGGAAGTTGAATAGAAAAGAAACTTGAATAAAAAAGGAAGTTGAACAAAAATAAAAATGAAAGTTGCAGAAAATTAAAACTGGAAGTTCAATCAAGAAACCACTATACCTTAACGTTCTATTTTGAAATTAAATAAAAAAGCAAGTAAAATAGAAAAATAACTTGAATAAAAATGGAAGTTGAATAAAAATAAAAATGAAAGTTGCATAAAATTAAAAATGGAAGTTCGATCCAGAAACCACTATACCTTAACGTTCTTTTTGGAAATTAAATAAAAAAGCAATCTAAATAGAATAGTAAATTGAATGAAAATGGAAGTTGAAGAAAAAGAAAAATGAAAGTTGCATGAAATTAAAAATGGAAATTCTTTCCAGAAACCACTAGACCTTAACGATTTATTTGGAAATTAAATTAAAAAGGAAGTTCAATCGAAAAAAAAAATTGAATAAAAAAGGAAGTTGAAAAAAATAAAAATGTAATATGCAGAAAATTAAAAATGGAAGTTCACTCAAGAAACCACAATACCTTAACGATCTATTTGGAAATTAAATAAAAAAAGAATGTAAAATAGAAAAATAACTTGAATAAAAATAGAAGTTAAATAAAAATAAAAATGAAAGTTGCTTAAAATTAAAAATGGAAGTTCAATCCAGAAACCACTGTACCTTAACAATCTATTTGGAAATTAAATAAAAAAGCAAGCTGAATAGAAAAATAACTTGAATAAAAATGGAAGTTGAATAAAAATAAAAATGGAAGTTGCAGAAAATTTAAAATGGAAGTTCAATCCAGAAACCACTATACCTTAACGATCTATTTGGAAATTAAATAAAAAAGGAAGTTGAGTAGAAAAGACACTTGAATAAAAATGGAAGCTAAATAAAAATAAAAATGGAAGTTGCAGAAAATTAAAAATGGATGTTCATTCAAGAAACCACTATACCTCAACGATCTATTTGGAAATTAAATAAAAAAGGAAGTTGAATAGAAAAGTAAATTGAATAAAAATGGAAGTTGAATAAAAATAAAAATGAAAGTTGCATAAAATTAAAAATGGAAGTTCAATCCAGAAACCATTTTAGCTTAACGATCTATTTGGAAATTAAATAAAAAAGGAAGTTGAATACAAAAATAATTTGAAAAAAAAATGGAAGTTGAATAAAAATTGAAATGGAAGTTGCCGAAAATAAAAAATGGAAGTTCATTCAAGAAACCACTATACCTTAACGATCTATTTGGAAAATAAATAAAAAAGAAGTTTTTGAAAACTAAATTGAATAAAAATGGAAGTTGAATAAAAAGAAAAATGAAAGTTGCAAAAAATTAAAAATGGAAGTTTAATCCAGAAACCACTATACCTTAACGATCTATTTGGAAATTAAATAAAAAAGGGAGTTTAATAGAAATGAAACTTGAATAAAAAAAGAAGTTGCAGAAAATTTAGAATGGAAGTTCATTCAAGAAACCACTGTACCTTACCGATCTATTTGGAAATTAAATAAAAAAGGAGGTTGAGTAGAAAAGACACTTGAATAAAAATGGAAGTTAAATAAAAATAAAAATGGAAGTTGTAGAAAATTAAAATGGATGTTCATTCAAAAACCACTATTGTAACGCCCTCAAAATTAACCCATTATATATCATTGACATGCATTATTTAATGAAGACAATATATATTAATTCATTCATCAGAGTATTACTAAATAAAGCATTACATGTAACATCAAATAAAATGCCCTACAGGCTTACATCTTTCCAAGCCAACACTTGGATACAAAAATATGAGTTCTAACTCAATACAAGAAAAGCCCTAGGCTTGAATGTTTACATGTAATAATAATTAAAGACAATTAACTAAAGGTAGTCTTCTCTAATCCAGAAGCCAAACCCTCCCAAGCTAAGTCCTTGGAGGTAGTTTATCACCTGAACCTGAAAATGATGTTCCCATATAGGGTGAGCCACAGCCCAGTAGAAATATACTAAACCACATATAAGCAATGAATAAAGCAATAGCATTCAACAGATGGTTAACCAAAATAATCAATTACTTCATTTTACAGACTCATGACATTATTGCCAAAGATACGTTTTACTTTCCAGTTTTATCAACATGGCTCAGAACCTGGCCAAACTTATAACAGTGAAATCACATATATCATATTCACATCCTTCCAATATTAACAACAAATGAGACTCAAGCTCAAATCAAACACTTCATACTTCCAGATTGATACACATTTTAGTGCTGTATCAATAAAACACTTCTATATAAATAAGCACACATAAAAGTGATGCTAATGGAGTCCATCCCCTATCTCCTCCCAAACAAAATCCGGTTTAGAGGTCCATCCCCTATCTTCCCCTAAACCGTGGAGTACATCCCCTATCTCCTCCCACACACAAACAATGTATGCAAATGCAATGCTCAATCAATACACGTATTATCTGTATCAATGCCACAGTCAAAAGTAATGACTTAACCAATGTGATTAGTTTCAGTTATTCCTAATTCACATGCACTGTCTACAACAATCACGACTATCCTCCACCGATAGCCCAAAACAGTTATTTCTAAACTGAAAATAACCATGTCAACAATTCAATGGACAAATGATACCAATTACCCAATTATGCCATTTAATCAATAAATTCCCCAATTCCGTGAATTTAACCCTCTTTTCCCAATTTCATGAATTACTTATACAAATTAATTCAATAATACAACTAGGGTTTTTCCCAAAATTTACCCAAGTATTCCCAACATATCAAATTACCAAAACTTAGAACAAAACCTATAAGATGGAGTAGGAAATCCCTACCTCAAAGAAAACAACCCAAAAGGTGAAGAAATAGATGAGTGCCCAAATACCAAAGTGTTCCAAATCGCCAAATGCTCAGATTAAATGGTAGCCCTTGCCTCACTCTGTCTTTTACTGAAGGATCTAGGGTAGAAACACACCCTAAGTGGATCAAATCTAAGAAAGAAGGTGAGTAGGGAGAGAGAGAAGTCGGACCTAGGGTTTGGAATCAAAAGAAAATGAAAAAGACTGATCAAATCCCGCTGCTGTGTATATAAACTGGACAGGCTCGCTCGAGCGAAGACTTGGTCGCTCGAGCGACCAGACACAGAGAAACTACGCTCGAGCCAAGGAAGCCTTGCTCGAGCCAACAACTCAAATACTCGCTCGAGCGAAAGAAAGCTCGGTCGAGCGAAGAACTCAAACCCTCAGGTCTGAACCCAGACACACGCTCGAGCGAAGGAACTATAGCTCGAGCGAAGGATGAACTAACTCGCTCGAGCGAAGAAAAGCTCGCTCGAGCCAAGAATGCACAGCTACAGGTCCAAATCAAACACTACCTCTCGCTCGAGCGAACAACTCCTCGCTCGAGCGAAGAACCAAAAACCTAGACAGCAACTCTTGGTTTCTAAACCCAACCAACCTGAAACAAACCTGCCCAACACATCCTATAATTCCAAATGAGAAAATAAGGAATAACAACAACAACCATTATACAAATGACAGAATCTACGGAACAGTCCGGATACAATAATTAAATGGGAAAAGACCGGGGTCGGTATAACCTCCCCCCCTTCAAAGAATTTTGTCCCCGAAATTAGGCACAAATTTGAAAACAGGTTTTTTTTTCTCAATACCCAAAGATAGTATATAACAATAATAAACAACTTGACCCAATACTGGTCACTTTATCTCTTTATCAAGAGGCATCCCACAATATATATAAAACAACATATATTTCAACCTGCACCACTATTATGCATTATTCCTTTCAATGTTAACAATTTCCATATCATATTCAACTGCACGATATATATACCACATCCAACAATGTAATCAACATATACAATGTTACACTAATCTTTCTATAATGAAACAAGTTTCAAGATACACTCATTTACCAAAACATACTCAATGTTTTACAACTTAAGACATATGTAAAGCTCTTAAGTTCAACAATATAACAGAATCTAATTATAAGATTACAAATCAACAAACATGTCCGGATATTTCTCGCAGACTTCCAATTCACGTTCCCAAGTGGCTTCCTCCATTCCGTGGTGTTTCCACAAAACTTTGACCAAAGGGATGGTCTTGCCTCGCAAAACTTGATCCCGCCTATCCAAGACTCGAATCGGTCTCTCCTCATATGAAACATCCTCATCAACTACTAAATCGGTCCAATCCAACACATGTGATGGATCCGGCTCATACTTCCGAAGCATACTCACATGAAACACGTCATGTACTCCGGACAACTGCGGCGGCAAAGCTAAACGATAAGCAGCCTCGCCAATCCTCTCAAGGATTTCAAACGGACCAATGAATCGAGGGGACAACTTCCCACTCTTCCCAAACCTCATCAAACCCCGTCTAGGTGATATCTTCAGAAAGACATGATCACCCACCTCAAACACCAAAGGTCTCCTCCTACGGTCGGCGTACGATTTCTGACGACTCTGTGCTGTAACAAGCCTCTTACGGATAAGCTCAACTTTCCCCGTCGTTTCCCTCACCAACTCTGGACCCAACAGAGGTGCATCACCCACCTCGGCCCAACACACAGGAGATCTACACGGTCGGCCATACAAGGCCTCAAATGGTGCCATACCGATACTAGACTGAAAACTGTTGTTGTAGGCAAACTCCACCAACGGTAAGTGCCTCTCCCACGACCCACTAAAGTCAAGAACACAACCCCGAAGCATATCCTCAAGTATCTGAATAGTACGCTCGGACTGTCCATCAGTCTGAGGATGATAAGCCGTGCTAAAGGTCAACTTAGTGCCTAAGGCACTCTGCAAACTCTGCCACAACCTGGCAGTAAAACGAGGATCTCTATCTGAGACGATCGTCACTGGGACCCCGTGCAATCTCACTATGTCCCGAATATACAAGTCGGCAAGATGATCTACCGAATCTCTCACACGCATAGAAATAAAGTGCGCCGACTTAGTCAACCGATCTACAACCACCCAAATAGCATCACTACCCCGCTGAGTCCTCGGAAGACCCACAACGAAGTCCATAGTGACGTGTTCCCACTTCCACTCAGCAATAGGCAAGGGTTGCAATAAACCCGCTGGCCTCTGATGTTCAGCCTTCACTTGCTGACAAGTAAGGCACTTAGATACGAAAGTTGCCACATCTCTCTTCATACCCCGCCACCAGAACTGACGACCCAAATCCCGATACATCTTAGTGCCTCCCGGATGCACCGCAAGGCGTGAATGATGAAACTCTCGGAGTACCTTCTCTCGGCAAGACTCCGGCACAAACAGACGGTCACGGTATCTCACACTCAGGTCGGAAAATACCATCAAACCCTTCTCAACCTTCCCACCGGAAATCTTCTCACGGAGAGATTCTACCTCAAAGTCACCTCTCTGAGCCTCTAACACTCGAGTCACAAGTGAAGGCTGTGCAATAACAGAAAACAAGGCCGCAGCCTCAACGGATTCGCCCATAAGTAAATCAAACTCTCCAAGTGCACCCAACATCTCCCACTCTCGGATGGCTATGCTAGCTATGTCACCAACAGGTTTCCTGCTAAGGGCATCGGCCACCACATTGGCCTTTCCCGGATGATAATGCAACTCAAAGTCATAATCCTCTATGAACTCCATCCACCTCCTCTGCCTCAAGTTTAAGTCTTTCTGTGTAAATAAATACTTCAAACTCTTATGATCCGAGAACACCTCGAATTTCTCACCATAAAGATAATGCCTCCAAATCTTCAAGACAAATATCACAGCTGCTAACTCTAGATCATGTGTAGGGTAATTCTGCTCGTGAATTTTCAACTGACGAGAGCCATAGGCAACTACCTTCCCTTCTTGCATTAATACACAACCCAGACCCTCTCGTGAGGCGTCACAATAGACCGTATAACCCAACCCTCTCTCTGGAATAATCAATACTGGAGCGGTAGTCAGTCTAACTTTCAACTCCTGAAACGACTTTTCACAAGTCTCACTCCATACAAATTTGACTCCCTTCCGAGTCAGTCTAGTCAACGGTGCTGCTAACCTGGAGAAATCTTTCACAAACCGACGGTAATACCCAGCTAATCCCAGAAAACTGCGGATCTCAAATACACTCTTAGGCTGTGCCCAATCCTGCACTGCCTCTACCTTGGATGTATCAACAGACACTCCTTCACCGGATACCACATGGCCTAAGAATTGGACTTCCCTCAGCCAGAACTCACACTTCCCAAACTTGGCATACAGCCTATGGGCTCTAAGTAACTCAAGCACCACCCTCAAGTGTGCCTCGTGCTCCTCCTCAGAAAGCGAATAGATAAGGATGTCGTCCACAAAAACGACTACAAACCGATCCAAGAATTCCCGGAAGATCCGGTTCATCAAGTCCATAAAGACTGCCGGTGCATTGGTGAGTCCGAATGGCATCACCAGAAACTCATAATGGCCATACCGCGTACGGAATGCCGTCTTCGAAATATCCTCTTCCCTGACCCTCAACTGGTGGTAACCCGATCTCAAGTCTATCTTAGAGAAACAACGGGAACCCTTCAACTGGTCAAACAGGTCATCTATACGGGGCATAGGGTACTTATTCTTGACCGTAGCCCGATTCAACTTCCGATAATCTATACAAAGTCTCAAAGCACCACCTTTCTTTTTAACAAAGAGGGCCGGTGCTCCCCACGGCGAAACGCTAGGACGTATAAAGCCCTAATCTAGCAACTCCTGGAGTTGGATCTTCAACTCAACTAACTCAGCTGGGGCAAAACGGTAAGGTGCCATAGAAATCGGCGCCGTGCCGGGCACCAGGTCAATAGAGAACTCAATCTCTCAATGCGGTGGCAAACCAACAAGATCCTCGGGAAAAACGTCCGAGTACTCACAAACCACCCTTGGCAACACAATCTGAGTCTCAACATCCTCACTAATCGACAGGTTAGCAAGTAGACCACTAAGCTCACTCCGTCCTCGTGGAACATACCCCGGTGGCAACACATCACCAACCCGGTCCCCCAGAAAATGAAAATACTCTCCGCTCACGGTACAACAAGTGACCCTCTGGCGGTAGCAATCAATAACTGCCCGGTATGACGATAACCAGTCCATACCCAAAATAACATCGAAACCCCTCATAGGCATAACTACAAAGGAAAATGGGATTCTATGATAATCAACCTCTATATCACAACCCCTAACACCTTGTTTCAAAATCAATTCACCCCCAAGAGGTGACACTACACAAATAGGAGATGCTAGCTGTGCTAACTCCAACTCCAAAACAGATGCAAATGCAGCAGACACAAAGGAATGAGATGCACCCGTATCAATCAAAACATTAGCAACCGAGTTGCAAAACAAGAAGGTACCTCTCACAACTGATGGTGCTGGCACAAGATCCTGCGCGGTAACAGCATACACGCGCCCAGACGACCTCTGATCAACCTGCTCAACCCTAGGAGCATAAGATTGCTGCACCGACTGGGACGATGAAGCCCCCTGATTGGCCTTTGAGGCCTGACCCGACTGAGCTGGCTGCTGACCCTGAATCGGCCTCAAACCAGATGCACCAGATGTGCCACCCAACTGCGGGCAATACCTCTTCATATGCCCTGGCTGACCACACTGATAACACGAGAGTGGCTGACCTCTACCCTGACTCTGGCTCTGAGATCGAGCCGAAGAAGATGCTGCTCTCTGAACTCCTCCCCTTTGAGGACAAACTGGAGACTTGTGGCCCTGCTGGCCACACTTGAAACAGGTAATGTCTCCCTGACTGCCTTTCCCCGAACTAACACTCGGTACAGGAAAAGTCGATCGAGAAAAGCTACCCTGAGACTGCTGGGGATTAAAACCCTTCTGTCTCCTACCATCATTCTGACCATCCTGACTCCTCTTGGAGCCCTTCTGCCCTTCCTCCTCCTCCTGCATCATGATTTCCATGTGGGCTGCAGCATCAACCATACGCCCATACTCCCGAATCATAGTTCCCCCAACTCTCAGCTTGAGGCCACGCCTCAACTTCTTCTCAAACTCAATACAACGGCGTTCCTCAGACGCCACCAACTCAGGTGCAAACCTGGACAAACTAGTAAATGCAGCCTCAAATTCGGCCACTGAAGAACTCGCCTGCTTAAGCTGACAAAACTGGTCTCGCAGCTTCTCCCTGACTGCCGGAGATAAAAACTTCTCCTAGAATGCATTCACAAAAGCCTCCCACGTACCTCCTATACGCCCCTTAGTAAACTTCCACCACTGACCCGCATCCCCCTTCAACTGGAAAGATGCCAAGGTCACTTTCAACCCCTCGTCTTCGATGCCAAGCATCTCAAACGTCTTCGTTGTCTGTTCGAGCCATTCATCTGCCTTAAGTGGCTCTTTAGGATCACCCACAAATTCATCCGGATTGGACCGGAAGAACTCCCTCTTCAGAAAGGAAGGTCCTGCATCCGCAATACCAGCCTGAGCTTGATTCTCAGCTCTAAGAATGCCTACTGACTCCCTGAATGCCCCTGCTATCTCTCGGGCTAGAGCGCCCATAGCCTGCTGGCCTACTGGCTCGGCCACATTGGCCTGGCCAATTCCCTCTTGAACTGCCGGAATCTCCTCTGGCACAGGCACCTCCTGCCTACCCGGCCTACCACGCCTACCGCGTCCTCGTCCTCGTCCTGACATCCTAATAAAGGAAACAAAGACATTAGCACATTAATAAATGTGCCGAAGCTAAACACTCGCGTCCTAATGCAATGGACAACAATAATTCATTCCACGTAAGCACATAATCACATAAGCACCTACGAATTTCATTCCCGGATAATGATAGTCCCAAAGGGTTACTATAGTTCCGGTTGGAAGCAGCAGTGATCAAGTGCCTTTCCAACAAGACTACAAGAAACTCAAGGGTCCAATCAACATCCTAGAAACTACATTCCATACCCACATAATCACATAAACATGTTATCACATAAGCATATAACATTACACTAAGTCTCTATCAAACGAGACGAACCCAATGTGATACTAATCACTTCCCACGTACCCAAAGTATTCAAACCCGGTACGCGCTGATACCAAGTTGTAACGCCCTCAAAATTAACCCATTATATATCATTGACATGCATTATTTAAAGAAGACAATATATATTAATTCATTCATCAGAGTATTACTAAATAAAGCATTACATGTAACATCAAATAAAATGCCCTACAGGCTTACATCTTTCCAAGCCAACACTTGGATACAAAAATATGAGTTCTAACTCAATACAAGAAAAGCCCTAGGCTTGAATGTTTACATGTAATAATAATTAAAGACAATTAACTAAAGGTAGTCTTCTCCAATCCAGAAGCCAAACCCTCCCAAGCTAAGTCCTTGGAGGTAGTTTATCACCTGAACCTGAAAATGATGTTCCCATATAGGGTGAGCCACAGCCCAGTAGAAATATACTAAGCCACATATAAGCAATGAATAAAGCAATAGCATTCAACAGATGGTTAACCAAAATAATCAATTACTTCATTTTACAGACTCATGACATTATTGCCAAAGATACGTTTTACTTTCCAGTTTTATCAACATGGCTCAGAACCTGGCCAAACTTATAACAGTGAAATCACATATATCATATTCACATCCTTCCAATATTAACAACAAATGAGACTCAAGCTCAAATCAAACACTTCATACTTCCAGATTGATACACATTTTAGTGCTGTATCAATAAAACACTTCTATATAAATAAGCACACATAAAAGTGATGCTAATGGAGTCCATCCCCTATCTCCTCCCAAACAAAATCTGGTTTAGAGGTCCATCCCCTATCTTCCCCTAAACCGTGGAGTACATCCCCTATCTCCTCCCACACACAAACAATGTATGCAAATGCAATGCTCAATCAATACACGTATTATCTGTATCAATGCCACAGTCAAAAGTAATGACTTAACCAATGTGATTAGTTTCAGTTATTCCTAATTCACATGCACTGTCTACAACAATCAAGACTATCCTCCACCGATAGCCCAAAACAGTTATTTCTAAACTGAAAATAACCATGTCAACAATTCAATGGACAAATGATACCAATTACCCAATTATGCCATTTAATCAATAAATTCCCCAATTCCGTGAATTTAACCCTCTTTTCCCAATTTCATGAATTACTTATACAAATTAATTCAATAATACAACTAGGGTTTTTCCCAAAATTTACCCAAGTATTCCCAACATATCAAATTACCAAAACTTAGAACAAAACCTATAAGATGGAGTAGGAAATCCCTACCTCAAAGAAAACAACCCAAAAGGTGAAGAAATAGATGAGTGCCCAAATACCAAAGTGCTCCAAATCGCCAAATGCTCAGATTAAATGGTAGCCCTTGCCTCACTCTGTCTTTTACTGAAGGATCTAGGGTAGAAACACACCCTAAGTGGATCAAATCTAAGAAAGAAGGTGAGTAGGGAGAGAGAGAAGTCGGACCTAGGGTTTGGAATCAAAAGAAAATGAAAAAGACTGATCAAATCCCGCTGCTGTGTATATAAACTGGACAGGCTCGCTCGAGCGAAGACTTGGTCGCTCGAGCGACCAGACACAGAGAAACTATGCTCGAGCCAAGGAAGCCTTGCTCGAGCCAACAACTCAAATACTCGCTCGAGCGAAAGAAAGCTCGGTCGAGCGAAGAACTCAAACCCTCAGGTCTGAACCCAGACACACGCTCGAGCGAAGGATGAACTAACTCGCTCGAGCGAAGGATGAACTAACTCGCTCGAGCGAAGAAAAGCTCGCTCGAGCCAAGAATGCACAGCTACAGGTCCAAATCAAACACTACCTCTCGCTCGAGCGAACAACTCCTCGCTCGAGCGAAGAACCAAAAACCTGGACAGCAACTCTTGGTTTCTAAACCCAACCAACCTGAAACAAACCTGCCCAACACATCCTATAATTCCAAATGAGAAAATAAGGAATAACAACAACAACCATTATACAAATGACAGAATCTACGGAACAGTCCGGATAAAATAATTAAATGGGAAAAGACCGGGGTCGCTATAACTATACCTTAACGATCTATTTGGAAAATAAATAAAAAAGGAAGTTGAATAGAAAAGTAAGTTCAATAAAAATAAAAATGAAAGTTGCATAAAATTGGAAATGGAAGTTCAATCCAGAAAACAACTATACCTTAACGATTTATTTGGAAATTAAATAAAAAAGGAAGTTGAATAGAAAAGAAACTTGAATAAAATAGGAAGTTGAACAAAAATAAAAATGGAAGTTGAAGAAAATTAAAAATGGAAGTTCATTCAAGAAACCGCTATACCTTAACGATCTATTTGGAAATTAAATAAAAAAGTAAGTTGAATAGAAAAGCGATTTCAATAAAAATAGACGTTGAATAAAAATAAAAATGGAAGTTGCAGAAAATTAAAAATGGAAGTTCATTCAAGAAACCACTATACCTGAACGATCTATTTGGAAATTAAATAAAAAAGGAAGTCGAGTAGAAAAGACTCTTGATTAAAAATAGAAGTTGAATAAAAATAAAAATGAAAGTTGCATAAAATGAAAAATGGAAGTTCAATCCAGAAACCACTATACCTTAACGATCTATTTGGAAATTAAATAAAAAAGCAAGATGAATAGAAAAATAACTTGAATAAAAATGGAAGTTGAAGAAAAAGAAAAATGAAAGTTGCAAGAAATTAAAAATGAAAGTTTATTCCAGAAACCACTATACCTTAACGATCTATTTGGAAATTAAATAAAAAAGAAAGTTGAATAGAAAAGCAATTTCAATAAAAATAGACGTTGAATAAAAATAAAAATGGAAGTTGCAGAAAATTAAAAATGGAAGTTCATTCAAGAAACCACTATACCTGAACGACCTATTTGGAAATTAAATAAAAAAGGAAGTCGAGTAGAAAAGACTCTTGAATAAAAATAGAAGTTGAATAAAAATAAAAATGAAAGTTGCATAAAATGAAAAATGGAAGTTCAATCCAGAAACCACTATACCTTAACGATCTATTTGGAAATTAAATAAAAAAGCAAGCTGAATAGAAAAATAACTTGAATAAAAATGGAAGTTGAAGAAAAAGAAAAATGAAAGTTGCAGGAAATTAAAAATGAAAGTTTATTCCAGAAACCACTATACCTTAACGATCTATTTGGAAATTAAATAAAAAAGAAAGTTAAATAGAAAAGCAATTTCAATAAAAATAGACGTTGAATAAAAATAAAAATGGAAGTTGCAGAAAATTAAAAATGGAAGTTCATTCAAGAAACCACTATACCTGAACGATCTATTTGGAAATTAAATAAAAAAGGAAGTCGAGTAGAAAAGACTCTTGAATAAAAATAGAAGTTGAATAAAAATAAAAATGAAAGTTGCATAAAATGAAAAATGGAAGTTCAATCCAGAAACCACTATACCTTAACGATCTATTTGGAAATTAAATAAAAAAGCAAGCTGAATAGAAAAATAACTTGAATAAAAATGGAAGTTGAAGAAAAAGAAAAATGAAAGTTGCAGGAAATTAAAAATGAAAGTTTATTCCAGAAACCACTATACCTTAACGATCTATTTGGAAATTAAATAAAAAAGAAAGCTAAATAGAAAAGCAATTTCAAAAAAAATAGACGTTGAATAAAAAAAAAAATGGAAGTTGCAGAAAATTAAAAATGGAAGTTCATTCAAGAAACCACTATACCTGAACGATCTATTTGGAAATTAAATAAAAAAGGAAGTCGAGTAGAAAAAACTCTTGAATAAAAATAGAAGTTGAATAAAAATAAAAATGAAAGTTGCATAAAATGAAAAATGGAAGTTCAATCCAGAAACCACTATACCTTAACGATCTATTTGGAAATTAAATAAAAAAGCAAGCTGAATAGAAACATAACTTGAATAAAAATGGAAGTTGAAGAAAAAGAAAAATGAAAGTTGCATGAAATTAAAAATGGAATTTCATTCCAGAAACCACTAGACCTTAACGATTTATTTGGAAATTAAATAAAAAAGGAAGTTGAATAGAAAAATAATTTGAAAAAAAATGGAAGTTGAATAAAAATTGAAATGGAAGTTGCCGAAAATAAAAAATGGAAGTTCATTCAAGAAACCACTATACCTTAACGATCTATTTGGAAAATAAATAAAAAAGGAAGTTTTTGAAAACTAAATTGAATAAAAATGGAAGTTGAATAAAAATAAAAATGAAACTTGCATAAAATTAAAAATGGAAGTTCGATCCAGAAACCACTATACCTTAACGTTCTTTTTGGAAATTAAATAAAAAAGCAATCTGAATAGAATAGTAAATTGAATAAAAATGGAAGTTGAAGAAAAAGAAAAATGAAAGTTGCATGAAATTAAAAATGGAAATTCATTCTTGAAACCACTAGACCTTAACGATTTATTTTGAAATTATATAAAAAAGGAAGTTCAATCGAAAAAAAAAATTGAATAAAAAAGGAAGTTGAAAAAAAAAATGTAATATGCAAAAAATTAAAAATGGAAGTTCACTCAAGAAACCACAATACCTTAACGATCTATTTGGAAATTAAATAAAAAAGGAAGTAAAATAGAAAAATAACTTGAATAAAAATAGAAGTTGAATAAAAATATAAATGAAAGTTGCATAAAATTAAAAATGAAAGTTCAATCCAGAAACCACTATACCTTAACGATCTATTTGGAAATTAAATAAAAAAGCAAGCTGAATAGAAAATAACTTGAATAAAAATGGAAGTTGCAGAAAATTTAAAATGGAAGTTCATTCAAGAAACCACTATACCATAACGATCTATTTGGAAATTAAATAAAAAAGGAAGTTTAATTAGAAAAGACACTTGAATAAAAATGTAAGCTAAATAAAAATAAAAGTGGAAGTTGCAGAAAATAAAAAATGGATGTTCATTCAAGAAACCACTATACCTTAACGATCTATTTGGAAATTAAATAAAAAAGGAAGTTCAATAGAAAAGTAAATTGAATAAAAATGGAAGTTGAATAAAAATAAAAATGAAAGTTGCATAAAATTAAAACTGGAAGTTCAATCCAGAAACCATTTTACCTTAACGATCTATTTGGAAATTAAATAAAAATGGAAGTTGAATTGAAAAATAACTTGAATAAAAATGGAAGTTGAATAAAAATTGAAATGGAAGTTGCCGAAAATAAAAAATGGAAGTTCATTCAAGAAACCACTATACCTTAACGATCTAAATGGAAATTAAATAAAAAAGGAAGTTTAATAGAAAAGTAAATTTAATTAAAATAGAAGTTGAATAAAAAGAAAAATGAAAGTTGCATAAAATTAAAAATGGAAGTTCAATCCAGAAACCACTATACCATAACGATCTATTTGGAAATTAAATAAAAAAGGAAGTTGAATAGAAATGAAACTTGAATAAAAAAAGAAGTTGAACAAAAATAAAAATGGAAGTTGCAGAAAATTTAAAATAGAAGTTCATTCAAAAAACCACTATACCTTACCGATCTATTTGGAAATTAAATAGAAAAGGAAGGTAAGTAGAAAAGACACTTGAATAAAAATGGAAGTTAAATAAAAATAAAAATGGATGTTCATTCAAGAAAACACTTACCTTAACGATCTATTTGGAAATTAAATAAAAAAGGAAGTTGAATAGAAAAGTAACTTCAATAAAAATAGAAGTTGAATAAAAATAAAAATGAAAGTTGCATAAAATTGGAAATGGAAGTTCAATCCAGAAACCACTATACCTTAACGATTTATTTGGAAATTAAATAAAAAAGGAAGTTGAATAGAAGGGAAACTTGAATAAAAAAGGAAGTTGAACAAAAATAAAAATGGAAGTTCATTCAAGAAACCACTATACCGTAACGAACTATTTGGAAATTAAATAAAAAAGCAAGTTGAATAGAAAAGTAAATTGAATAAAAATGGAAGTTGAAGAAAAAGTAAAATGAAAGTTGGAAATTAAATAGAAAAGGAAGGTAAGTAGAAATCATTCAAGAAACCACTATACCTGAACGATCTATTTGGAAATTAAATAAAAAAGGAAGTCGAGTAGAAAAGACTCTTGAATAAAAATAGAAGTTGAATAAAAATAAAAATGAAAGTTGCATAAAATGAAAAATGGAAGTTCAATCCAGAAACCACTATACCTTAACGATCTATTTTGGAAATTAAATAAAAAACAAAGTTGAATAGAAAAGTAATTTCAATAAAAATAGAAGTTGAAAAAAAATAAAAATGGAAGTTGCAGAAAATTAGAAATGGAAGTTCATTCAAGAAACCACTATACCTTAACGATCTATTTGGAAATTAAATAAAAAAGGAAGTCGAGTAGAAAAGACACTTGAATAAAAATGGATGTGAAATAAAAATAAAAATGGAAGTTGCAGAAAATTAAAAATGGAAGTTCATTCAAGAAACCACTATACCTTAACGATCTATTTGGAAATGAAATAAAAAAGGAAGTTGAATAGTGAAAATCCTAAGTGATTCGTGATTAGATCAAGATTAAAATATTCCAAATCCCAAGTATCCAAAACACACAATCTAAACCAACAAGCACTTACGAAAGTGATGTAGATTGTTTGTTTTTCGGAAGAAACAATAAATCGACACAAACGATTTTTACGTGGAAAAAACCACAGTTGAAGAACCTTCAATTCTAATAAAAAACCACGGGCGAAACGCCACTAATCAATCACTACTGAAGTAAGAAAGATTACAAAGATAACACACAAATTACCCCACTCAGTCAATTTGCCTTCGAATCTTCTGTAACTCTTTCACCACGCCTTCGTCTCGGAACTGATCAATCCTGAAGTTGAATCCACAACTTCACTTGTCGAATGAACGACTACGTACAGAATCAAACTCCTTTTGATACTCTACGCTTGAATCTTCGGAATCCACTGAAGAGATCTCTCTCTTGAATTTAAAGTAACCAACTCCTTGATGTATGCATCTTAGATCATGATTGAAGAACTCTTCTCAAAACATCAAGGAAAAACTCATAAAAACCTCAGAACAAAACTCCCAACAAAACCCTAGGACTCTTGAATAAGATCCAGGAAAAACTAGTCCTAAAAACAACCTAAACAGATATAAATAGGAATCCTGAGTCCGCGATCTCCGTTTGAGCGTCCAACATCCCGCTCGAGCGGCCTCAGCAAAATCTGCGTGCGACAAACCAGTTTTCCGCTCGAGCGCTTGATGACCCGCTCAAGCGCGAAATCATACCTTCCAGTATTTTTACAGACCTGACAAAATACTGAGAGACTACAATATCCGCTCGAGCGCCAATAGTCCCGCTTGAGCGGGAAGAACAAAAACACAGGAAAAAAATACAACTTGTTCAACACAAAGTTTTGTACTCGGATTTGACAATCAAGGGACCTAACAAATAGAAAAGTAACTTCAATAAAAATAGAAGTTGAACAAAAATAAAAATGAAAGTTGCATAAAATTGGAAATGGAAGTTCAAGCCAGAAACCACTATACCTTAACGATCTATTTGGAAATTAAATAAAAAAAGAAGTTGAATAGAAAAGAAACTTGAATAAAAAAGGAAGTTGAACAAAAATAAAAATGGAAGTTGCAGAAAATTAAAAATGGAAGTTCATTCAAGAAACCAGTATACCTTAACGATCTATTTGGAAATTAAATAAAAAAAGAAGTTGAATAGAAAAGTAACTTCAATAAAAATAGAAGTTGAATAAAAATAAAAATGAAAGTTGCATAAAATTGGAAATGGAAGTTTAATGCAGAAACCACTATAACTTAACGATCTATTTGGAAATTAAATAAAAAAGGAGGTCGAATAGAAAAGAAACTTGAATAAAAAAGGAGGTTGAACAAAAATAAAAATGGAAGTTGCAGAAAATTAAAAATGGAAGTTCATTCAAGAAACCACTATACCGTAACGATCTATTTGAAAATTAAATAAAAAAGCAAGTTGAACAGAAAAGTAAATTGAATAAAAATGGAAGTTGAAGAAAAATAAAAATGAAAGTTGCATGAAATTAAAAATAGAAGTTCATTCCAGAAACCACTATACCTTAACGATCTATTTTGAAATTAAATAAAAAAGGAAGTTTAATAGAAAAGTAAATTGAATAAAAATGGAAGTTGAATAAAAAGAAAAATGAAAGTTGCATAAAATTAAAAATGGAAGTTCAATCCAGAAACCACTATACCTTGACAATCTATTTGGAAATTAAATAAAAAAGGGAAGTTGAATAGAAATGAAACTTGAAAAAAAAAAAGAAGTTGAATAAAAATAAAAATGGAAGTTGCAGAAAATTTAAAATGGAAGTTCATTCAAGAAACCTGTAACAACCCTCATTTTGACTTAGTCATACTTGCTTACATTTATGGATGGTCTTGTATTAATGTGTGCATTTGCGAATCTTGTCCTGTTTTGCTTGAATGATTGCTTGCATGCCTTGTTCTTGGCTGGTGTGTTGCCGAGGTCATCTTAAGTCTTGGCACCTTCGAGACCTTTGTCACTTAGAACTATCTTAGAACCCCGTTGGTTGACCTCCATCTTCGCCCTGGCATATTGGCTGAGATGTCACCATCTAGGCCGAGGTGCGCATTGCCTAGGCCGAGATGTGCACCATCTGGGCCGAGATGTTAATATCTAGGCGTTCGAGATCCTTGATCCTTGCATGAGTGATTTTGTTCCTGGAATGGTATGACCTAGACCGAGGTGTGGCACACCTAGGCCAGGGTGTGGCACAGTTTAGTCAAGTGTTGTCCTTCCAAGCCGATATCTTTGCCCCTTAATTCCCGGAGTCTTGTTTTAGCCAATGTCATTTCTTGTCGGTGTGTTCGTGCCGCCTAGCTTGCTGAGTACGCTCTGTCTTGGTCTTGTCTTGTCAAGTCAGTCACCTTTTTGAGTTGAGCAAATCAGCCGATGCCACGTGTCCCGACAGAGGGACTAAGTCAGTGTTTGTCGTGTGTAGCTTATCATTTTGTTTCAATCTTGCCTTTTAGAGAGAGAAACTCTAGTGAGGAGGAGGAGAAGTTTGAGCTAGAGAGGGTGACTTTCAAGCTTGATCGTTAGAGCTTGAGCCGTTAGATTCGAGTTTTGAGGTTAGAATCTTAACCTATTCTTGTTATTCTTATCCATCATCTAGCTGCATTGCACGATCAAACCTGTTTTACACACCATTCATCAATTTAAAGTTGGTTTTAGAAAGAGAAAACGGTTTTCATGTGTTTTTGAAGAAAAGCCTCGTTTGATCCGAAAGTTTGCATCGAAGCTCATGCATTTGTGTTTGTTTTGATAAGATCCTTGAGTATGGGCACCCAGGTCCTCGTTTCATAGTTGTGGCATGAAATCTAAGCTTTTGTATAGCAATTTTGATCTTTGCATTCATCTTCCTCATGTTCATGTTCTTCAAGATTCTTCAAGCTCATGTTCTTCATGTTTATCAAGAGGGAAACCCAGATTTTTCCCGACTTCACTCTTGAATGTGGCCATCGAGGCTACACCTCGGCAAGGAGGTGTGGGACCTCGGCCTGGACCTGGTAGCTGCCCAGCGTGTTTTTCCAAGGATAAGAAACTGTGTTTCAACTTGATTGGCTTAGTTTTTGAAAAATGCCGAGGTCATTTGCATGTAAGCTAGACTTGTTTTGAGTAGTGCATTCAATAGACCTTGCCATGTGTTGTAGGACTTGGACTTTCCTTGACCCCGACGTTTGAAGAACTAGGTGAGTGGTATTTTTAATAAAGCTATGTTATACGTTTTGATAAAGACTTTGCTTTGCTTTGTTTTGAAAGTGTTTGTTAAGCATGAATAATTGTCCCTGTTTGTATATCTAGTATGATCTTGTCTTTGATGACCCTCCCAGAAAGTCCCTCGTGCTGGAGGACTCTAAACTTTCGCAGCACATCTTGCTTTGAAAGTCCCTCGTGCTGGAGGACTCTAAACTTTCGTAGCCTGTCTTGCTTTGAAAGTCCCTCGTGCTGGAGAACTCTAAACTTTCGCAGCACGTCTTGCTTTGAAAGTCCCTCATGCTGGAGGACTCTAAACTTCCGCAGCACCCTTGATTTGTACTCTAGTGTTAAAGGGCTACGGGCCTTTGTAACATAGGTCCCTCGTGCTGGAGGACTCTAAACTTTCGCAGCACATCTTGTCTTGAAAGTCCCTCGTGCTAGAGGACCCTAAACTTTTGTAGCACCCTCGTTTGAAATGCCTATCTTGCTTTGTCTTCCTTTGCCACGGACGGTTTACCGCGTGGGCACGTTTACCGGAATGTTATTGTCTGTAATATGTGATGCTAGCAAGTATCCCTTGGAACTTGGAGATTTGTTAGGTGGACGAGATCCATTCCTTCCTTATATATATATATAGAGTTTTGTCTTGTATTGTTTCGAAAGGATTTCGGCTATTATTCATGCAAACCCCTTTATTATTTATGCCATTCACTGAGTATCCAAACTCACCCTCTCTATATATATGTAGGTGATGAACGAGAAGGCGGTGACGCCTAGATGTGATTTCTAGAGCTTGTTTTGGGTCCTTCTTATGTCGGCTTAACTTGGATTTGTAACGCCCTCAAAATAATAACAATAAACCCATCAGATAAGACATGCATTTACATTTAAACTAACCGCATTCCTTTCATTCATTAGAATTCCATTACATAAGTATTACATGTTAACCTCATAACAAAATGCCCTACGGGCTTACAGCTTTCCAAGTTAACACTTGGTTACAACAAAGAGTTCTAACTCGTTTACACATTAAGCCCTTGGCTTGAAATTACATGTAATACATCAAAAGTAAAACGACAGAACTATGCCCGCCACTAGCCTCCCAGCTATGTCCTTGGAGGTGGCATGCTTCCTGCACCTGAAAATGATATTCCCATATAGGGTGAGCCACAGCCCAGTAGAAATACACTAAACCAACCATGGACAATGACTAAAACGTTAGCAATTGATAGTTGGTCAACACTGATACAATCACATAAATTACATATTTATGTCACGACTTACAAGTCCCAATTA
Organism: Camellia sinensis; assembly: GCF_055761805.1. NCBI lineage: Eukaryota > Viridiplantae > Streptophyta > Magnoliopsida > Ericales > Theaceae > Camellia > Camellia sinensis. The sequence continues at coordinate 4,459,787 of NC_138962.1, read as the reverse complement.
CTTTTCATTTTCCCTTTTTCAACAAATAAGCATGCTAGCTCTATTATCATTTCCACAGATATGTATAAAAACTATATCTCACATTCAGATAAGCATAAAAGCTATATCCACATTCTCAACAGATATGTATATCAACAATATCCACAGATAAGCATACAAGCTGTATCCACACTCTACAACAGATATGTATAACCACAATATCCACAGATAAGCATATAAGCTATATCCACACTTCACAAAGATAAGCATATGAGCTCTATCTTCACTTCTCTAGACAAGCATATGAGCCCTGTCTACGGAGTTCATCCCCTATCTCCTCCCAATACCTATCCGGTTTAGAGGTACATCCCCTATCTTCCCCTAAACCGCGGAGTACATCCCCTATCTCCTCCTCTACACATAACGTATATAAACACATTGGTTCTATATACAATCACACAATACATACAATTAATGTATTCTATCAACCGTCAAGTTCCATGACACGTTCCATTGATTAGTTTCCGTTTACCTAATCATCATGCATTGTCTACAACAATCTCGACTATCCTCCACCGATAGCCCAAAGCAGTTATTTCTAAAACAGAAAATAAATGCACAAATGGATATTCAATCAACATTTCATTTCCTCATTTCTCACCAATTAATTATCCCAATTAATTAAGCAATGTAATTAGGCCATTTTCCATAATTACCATTTCAACCCTTAGGTCCCATTTTCATCAATGATTCAACAATCATTCCATTTTTTTCATGCTAAACATGCATCTAGGTTTATTATGAATAAAACCCCAACTTTTGTAAAATTACACAAAAGCCCCAAACTTTCACAAATTTACCAAACCAAGCCCAACATCTCAAAATACCAAAATTTAAAGACAAAACCCATAGAGAGGAGTAGGTTATCCCTACCTTGAAGTTTAAGCCAAAAAGGAGATGAAGACTCCAAGATCAACTTGCTCCAAATCCAAACTTTTTCAGATTAAATCGAAGCTCTCAACGCCCTCTATCTTTTTAACAAAGGCCCTAGGCTAGATTTACACCTTAGGGAGATCAAACCTTAGAGAGAGTGCAAGTTTAGAGAGAGAGAGTGCCGGATTAAGGGTTTGCTCAAAGAAAAGAAGTGAAAAAGTGATGTTTTAGACGCTGCTGTCCGCTGATATAAAACACTCTCGCTCGAGCGAAGGATTGGTCGCTCGAGCGACCAGACACAGAAAACTCTCGCTCGAGCCAAGAAGTTCTCGATCGAGCGAAGAAAAACCCAGACCGCTCGAGCCACGAAACTCTCGCTCGAGCCAGAAACTACAACTCTCAGGTCCAGAACCGGGGCAACACTACTCTCGCTCGAGCGACAAACTCCTCGCTCGAGCGAAGGACCAAAAATCTGGGCAGCAACACTAGGCTCCCAAACACAACCAACCTGTAACAAACCTGCCCAACACATCCCATAACTCACTATACAAGGTACAAAGGATGCAAACATGCTAATAAACAACAACCAAGATCCACGGACACATGTCCGGATCACTATACAACAAGGGTAAACCTGGGATCGCTATAACCTCCCCCCCTTAAAGAATTTCGCCCCCGAAATTAAGCATAAGTTTTCAAAAACAAGTTTTCTTTCATTTTAAACAACAATGTTACACCCGAACATTCAACAATTCGACCCATTACCGGTCATCCCATCCCTTTAACAAGAGACATATCACAAACATATGTATTATTAACATGCACTAACATTATGCACTAACTTTCCAATGTCAACAATATACTTAACACATATAATGTTACATTCAACTTCCATATGAGGCAAGTTCCAAAACATACTTCCAATAACCAAAACATTTTCAATGTTTCACAACTTAAGACATATATAAAAGCTCTTAAGTTCAACAAAATGTAAAGTTTTAAATACAAGATTACATATCAACAAACAAGTCCGGATATTTCTCTCGGACTTCCAACTCACGTTCCCAAGTGGCTTCCTCCACTCCGTGATGTTTCCACAAGACTTTCACCAAAGGAATGGTCTTGCCACGCAGGACCTGATCCCGCCTATCCAAGACCCGAACCGGTCTCTCCTCATACGAGGCATCCTCATCTACCTCTAAATCAGTCCAATCCAACACATGTGATGGATCTGGCTCATACTTCCGAAGCATACTCACATGAAACACGTCATGTACCCCGGACAACTGCGGCGGTAAGGCTAACCGATAAGCAACCTCACCAATCCTCTCAAGGATCTCAAAAGGACCAATAAACCGAGGGGATAACTTCCCACTCTTCCCAAACCTCATCAGACCTCGCCTAGGTGATATCTTCAGAAAGACATGATCACCTACCTCAAACGCCAAAGGCCTCCTCCTACGGTCGGCATAACTCTTTTGTCGACTCTGGGCTGTAACAAGCCTCCTACGGATAAGTTCAACTTTCTCCGTCGTCTCCCTAACCAACTCCGGACCCAACAAAGGTGCATCACCCACCTCGGCCCAACAAACTGGAGACCTACACGGTCGGCCATACAAGGCCTCAAACGGTGCCATACCGATGCTAGACTGAAAACTGTTGTTGTAGGCAAACTCTACCAATGGCAAGTGCCTCTCCCACGTCCCACTGAAGTCCAGGACACAACCCCGAAGCATATCCTCGAGGATCTGAATAGTACGCTCGGACTGCCCGTCAGTCTGAGGATGATAAGCCGTACTAAAGGTCAACTTAGTGCCCAGTGCACTCTGCAAACTCTGCCACAACCTAGCAGTAAAACGAGGATCTCTATCTGAGACAATCGTCACTGGGACCCCGTGCAATCTCACTACGTCCCGAATATACAAATCGGCAAGATGATCTACCGAATCTCTCACGCGCATAGGAATAAAGTGCGCCGACTTAGTCAACCGGTCTACAACCACCCAAATAGCATCACTACCCCGCTGAGTCCTCGGAAGACCTACAACGAAGTCCATAGTGACATGCTCCCACTTCCACTCGGCAATAGGCAAAGGTTGCAACAAACCCGCTGGCCTCTGATGCTCGGCCTTCACTTGCTGGCAAGTAAGGCATTTCGATACGAAAACAGCCACATCTCTCTTCATACCCTGCCACCAAAACTGGCGACCCAAATCCTGATACATCTTAGTACCTCCTGGATGCACCGCAAGGCGCGAATGGTGAAACTCTCGGAGTACCTCCTCGCGGCAAGACTCCGGTACAAACAAACGGTTTCGGTATCTCACACTCAGGTCGGGATACACCGTCAAACCCTTCTCAACTTTCCCACTGGAGATCTTCTCTCGGAGGGATTCTACCTCAAGGTCACCCCTCTGTGCCTCTAACACTCTAGTCACAAGTGTAGGTTGCGCAACAACAGAAAACAAGGCCGCAGCCTCAACAGATTCGCCCAGTAGCAAATCAAACTCGCCAAGTGCTCCCAACATCTCCCATTCCCGGATGGCTATTCAAGCTACATCACTAATGGTTTTCCTACTAAGGGCATCGGCCACAACATTGGCCTTTCCCGGATGATAATGTAACTCAAAATCATAATCCTCGATGAACTCCATCCATCTCCTCTGCCTCAGATTCAAGTCTCTCTGTGTAAACAGATACTTCAAACTCTTATGATCCGAGAATACTTCGAACCTCTCACCATAAAGGTAGTGCCTCCAGATTTTCAAGGCAAAGATCACAGCTGCTAACTCTAGGTCGTGTGTGGGGTAATTCTTCTCGTGTATTTTCAACTGACGTGAGCCATAAGCTACCACTTTCCCCTCTTGCATCAACACACAACCCAAACCCTCTCGTGAGGCATCACAATAAACCGCATAACCCAACCCTCTCTCCGGAATAATCAATACCGGAGCGGTGGTCAATCTAACTTTCAACTCTTGGAACGACTTTTCACAAGTCTCACTCCACACAAACTTGACTCCCTTCCGAGTCAGTCTAGTCAACGGTGACGCTAACCTGGAGAAATCTTTCACAAACCGACGATAATACCCAGCTAATCCCAGAAAACTGCGGATCTCAAATACACTCTTAGGCTGTGCCCAATCTTGCACTGCCTCAACCTTGGATGTATCAACAGACACCCCTTTCCCGGATACCACGTGGCCTAAGAATTTGACTTCCCTCAGCCAGAACTCACACTTCCCAAACTTGGCATACAGCCTATGGGCTCTAAGTAACTCAAGCACCACTCTCAAGTGTGCCTCGTGCTCCTCCTCAGAAGACGAATAGATAAGGATATCGTCCACAAAAACAACCACAAATCGGTCTAAGAACTCCCGGAAAATCCGGTTCATCAAGTCCATAAAGACTGCCGGTGCATTGGTAAGTCCGAATGGCATCACTAGAAACTCATAATGGCCATACCGCGTACGGAATGCCGTCTTAGGAATATCTTCCTCCCTGACCCTCAACTGATGGTAACCCGATCTCAAGTCTATCTTAGAGAAACAACGGGAACCCTTCAACTGGTCAAACAAATCATCTATACGGGGCATAGGATACTTATTCTTAACCGTAGCCCGATTCAACTTCCGGTAGTCAATACACAATCTCAAGGCACCATCTTTCTTTTTAACAAAGAGGGCCGGTGCTCCCCACGGTGAAACACTAGGGCGAACAAAGCCCTTATCGAGCAATTCCTGGAGCTGAACTTTCAACTCAACCAACTCTGCTGGAGCAAAACGGTAAGGTGCCATAGAAATCGGTGCCGTGCCGGGCACTAAATCAATAGAGAACTCTATCTCTCGGTGAGGTGGCAAACTAACAAGATCTTCGGGAAAGACATCCGAATACTCACAAACCACCCTCGGCAACAAAAGCTGGGTCTCACCACTCTCACCACTCTCAAAACTAGCAAGTAGACTACTAAGTTCACTCCGCCCTCGCGAATCATACCCCGGTGGCAAAACACTACCAACCCGGTCTCCCAAGAAATGGAACCACTCCCCGCTCAAAGTACATAACGTGACCCTCTGGCGGTAGCAATCAATAACAGCCCGGTATGACGATAACCAGTCCATATCCAAAATAACATCAAAACCCTTCATGGGCATGACAACAAACGGAAAAGGAAGCCTACAATCGGCGACCTCTATATCACATCCTCTAACACCCTGTTTCAGGATCAACTCACCACCCAAAGGCGATACCACACAAATAGGAGATGCTAACTGTGCTAACTCCAATTCCAAAACAGATGCAAATGCAGCAGATACAAAAGAATGAGATGCACCCGTGTCTATCAACACACTAGCAACTGAGTTGCAAAACAGAAAAGTACCTCTCACTACTGATGGAGCTGGTACTAAATCCTGCGCGGTAACAGCATACACGTGCCCCGTAGGCCCCTGGTCTACCTGCTCACCTCTCGGAGCAAAAGACTGCTGCACAGACTGGGATGACGAAGCCCCCGGATTGGCCCTCGAGGCCTGCACAGACTGAGCTGGCTGAAAACCCTGCGTCTGTCTAGAACCAGACGCTCCCGAAGTGGCACTCAACTGTGGGCAAAACCTCTTCATGTGCCCAGGTTGTCCACACTGATAACAAGTCAAGAGCTGCCCCCTGCCCAAACTCTGACTCTGCGGTCTAGCTGAAGAAGAAGCAGCCTTCTGACCCCCACCCTTCTGCGGGCAAACAGATACCTTGTGACCCAGCTGGCCACACTTGTAACAGGTGAAATCCCCCTGACCACCTCTCCCGGAGCCTGCACTCGGCACTGGGAAGGTCGATCTAGCAACACCACCCTGCGACTGCTGAGGGTTAGAACCCCTCTGCCTCCTGCCATCACCCTGACTATCATGGCTCCTCTTGGAGCCTCTCTGGCCCTCATCCTCTTCCTGCATCATAAGCTCCATATGAGCTGCAGCGTCCACTAGGTGTCTATACTCTCGAATATAAGACCCACCAATTCTCAACTTGAGGCCCCGCCTCAACTTCCGCTCAAACTCATAGCAACGGCGTTCCTCAGACGCCACCAGTTCAGGTGCAAACCTAGACAGACTGGTAAAAGTAGCCTCAAACTCGGCCACTGACAAGCCCTGCTGATTAAGCCGGCTAAACTGATCCCTCAACTTCTCCCTAGCTGCTGCTGATAAAAACCTCTCCTGAAAAGCATTCACAAACGCCTCCCAAGTACCACCAACACGAGCTTTCTCGTACTTCCACCATTGACCCGCATCTCCCTTCAGTTGGAAGGATGCCAAGGTCACTTTCAGTGCTCCGTCCTCGATGCCAAGCATCTCAAACGTCTTCGTTGTCTGTTCGAGCCATTCATCTGCCTTAAGCGGCTCTTTAGGATCCCCGATAAACTCGTCCGGATTACACCGAAAGAACTCCCTCTTCAAGAAGGAAGGCCCTGTCTCAGCTGCCTGATTCCCAGCTCTAAGAATACCCAAAGCTCCCGCTATCTCTCTGGCCAAGGCACCCATAGCCTGCTGACCCACTGGCTCGGCCACATTGGCCTGCCCAACTCCCTCCTGCACTGCCGGAATCTCACCCTGTAACGGTACTTCCTGCCTCGCAGGTCTACCACGCCTAGCACCTCTTCCTCGTCCTGACATCCTAATAAAGGCAACACAGAACGTTAGCACATTCATAGGTGTGCCGAAACTAATCACTCACGTCCTAATGCATGGACAACAGTAATTCACTCCACATAAGCACATAAACACATAAGCACTTACGAATTTCATTTCCGGATAATGATAGTCCCAAGACGTTACTAGAGTTCCGGTTAGAAACAGCATTGATCAAGTGCTTTTCCAACAAGACTTCCAGAAACTCAAGGATCCAATCAACATCCTAGAAATTAAATCCCATACCCACATAGTCACATAAGCATGTTATCAAATAAGCACATAGCATATGGTACTACATCTAAGTCTCTACCAAGCGAGACAAACCCATTGTGATCCTAATCACTTCCCACGTACCCAAAGTATTTGAACCCGGTACGCTCTGATACCAAGTTGTAACGCCCTCAAAATAATAACAATAAACCCATCAGATAAGACATGCATTTACATTTAAACTAACCGCATTCCTTTCATTCATTAGAATTCCATTACATAAGTATTACATGTTAACCTCATAACAAAATGCCCTACGGGCTTACAGCTTTCCAAGTTAACACTTGGTTACAACAAAGAGTTCTAACTCGTTTACACATTAAGCCCTTGGCTTGAAATTACATGTAATACATCAAAAGTAAAACGACAGAACTATGCCCGCCACTAGCCTCCCAGCTATGTCCTTGGAGGTGGCATGCTTCCTGCACCTGAAAATGATATTCCCATATAGGGTGAGCCACAGCCCAGTAGAAATACACTAAACCAACCATGGACAATGACTAAAACGTTAGCAATTGATAGTTGGTCAACACTGATACAATCACATAAATTACATATTTATGTCACGACTTACAAGTCCCAATTACTTTTCATTTTCCCTTTTTCAACAAATAAGCATGCTAGCTCTATTATCATTTCCACAGATATGTATAAAAACTATATCTCACATTCAGATAAGCATAAAAGCTATATCCACATTCTCAACAGATATGTATATCAACAATATCCACAGATAAGCATACAAGCTGTATCCACACTCTACAACAGATATGTATAACCACAATATCCACAGATAAGCATATAAGCTATATCCACACTTCACAAAGATAAGCATATGAGCTCTATCTTCACTTCTCTAGACAAGCATATGAGCCCTGTCTACGGAGTTCATCCCCTATCTCCTCCCAATACCTATCCGGTTTAGAGGTACATCCCCTATCTTCCCCTAAACCGCGGAGTACATCCCCTATCTCCTCCTCTACACATAACGTATATAAACACATTGGTTCTATATACAATCACACAATACATACAATTAATGTATTCTATCAACCGTCAAGTTCCATGACACGTTCCATTGATTAGTTTCCGTTTACCTAATCATCATGCATTGTCTACAACAATCTCGACTATCCTCCACCGATAGCCCAAAGCAGTTATTTCTAAAACAGAAAATAAATGCACAAATGGATATTCAATCAACATTTCATTTCCTCATTTCTCACCAATTAATTATCCCAATTAATTAAGCAATGTAATTAGGCCATTTTCCATAATTACCATTTCAACCCTTAGGTCCCATTTTCATCAATGATTCAACAATCATTCCATTTTTTTCATGCTAAACATGCATCTAGGTTTATTATGAATAAAACCCCAACTTTTGTAAAATTACACAAAAGCCCCAAACTTTCACAAATTTACCAAACCAAGCCCAACATCTCAAAATACCAAAATTTAAAGACAAAACCCATAGAGAGGAGTAGGTTATCCCTACCTTGAAGTTTAAGCCAAAAAGGAGATGAAGACTCCAAGATCAACTTGCTCCAAATCCAAACTTTTTCAGATTAAATCGAAGCTCTCAACGCCCTCTATCTTTTTAACAAAGGCCCTAGGCTAGATTTACACCTTAGGGAGATCAAACCTTAGAGAGAGTGCAAGTTTAGAGAGAGAGAGTGCCGGATTAAGGGTTTGCTCAAAGAAAAGAAGTGAAAAAGTGATGTTTTAGACGCTGCTGTCCGCTGATATAAAACACTCTCGCTCGAGCGAAGGATTGGTCGCTCGAGCGACCAGACACAGAAAACTCTCGCTCGAGCCAAGAAGTTCTCGATCGAGCGAAGAAAAACCCAGACCGCTCGAGCCACGAAACTCTCGCTCGAGCCAGAAACTACAACTCTCAGGTCCAGAACCGGGGCAACACTACTCTCGCTCGAGCGACAAACTCCTCGCTCGAGCGAAGGACCAAAAATCTGGGCAGCAACACTAGGCTCCCAAACACAACCAACCTGTAACAAACCTGCCCAACACATCCCATAACTCACTATACAAGGTACAAAGGATGCAAACATGCTAGTAAACAACAACCAAGATCCACGGACACATGTCCGGATCACTATACAACAAGGGTAAACCTAGGATCGCTATAGGATTTATGTCGGCAGTCTTGAAAATCATGCTTCTCGTCTTGTAATATTTGTATTTCAAACACGTCGGCTGAGAAGCCTTTTGATCAAGACTTATGTTTTTGTATGATTGTCGTGTCGGCAGTAAGGATGTTGGCAATCCTGAAGGTTTTGCTTCTAGCTGTGTTTCATGTATTTTGTTCATGTCGGCTTGTGAAGCCCTTTTGTTAATATGTAAGATGTAATTTGTACTTTGCTTCGGGTGTAATTGAGTTGTAACCCATCTGCAGATGATTGCCATTTCATTTAACTTATGCACAGCTCTTATGGACTAATCTGATTGTATGTATCGCTTCCGTACTTGTGAGCCCCCTATATTTATACTCTGTTGTGTGTGAATTTTGAAGGTCGGCCTTTGGTAATCTCGCATTACTGGCCATCACGGCACCAAACTACTACGGGCGGTTTGGGGTCGTGACAAAACCACTATACCTTACCGATCTATTTGGAAATTAAATAAAAAAGGAAGTTGAGTAGAAAAGACACTTGAATAAAAATGGAAGTTCAACAAAAATAAAAATAAAAATGGAAGTTGCAGAAAATTAAAAATGGATGTTCATTCAAGAAACCACTATACCTTAACGGTCTATTTCAAAATTAAATAAAAAAGGAAGTTCAATAGAAAAGTAACTTCAATAAAAATAGAAGTTGATTAAAAATAAAAATGAAAGTTGCATAAAATTCGAAATGGAAGTTCAATGCAGAAACCACTATACCTTAACGATCTATTTGGAAATTAAATAAAAAAGGAAGTTGAATAGAAAAGAAACTTGAATAAAAAAGGAAGTTGAACAAAAATAAAATAGAAGTTGCAAAAAATTAAAAATGGAAGTTCATTCAAGAAACCACTATACCTTAACGATCTATTTGGAAATTAAATAAAAATGCAAGTAGAACAGAATAGTAAAATGAATAAAAATGGAAGTTGAAGAAAAAGAAAAATGAAAGTTGCATGAAATTAAAAATGGAAGTTCATTCCAGAAACCACTATACCTTAACGATCTATTTGGAAATTAAATAAAAAAGGAAGTTGAATAGAAAAGTAATTTCAATAAAAAGAGAAGTTGAATAAAAATAAAAATGGAAGTTGCAGAAAATTAAAAATGGAAGTTCATTCAAGAAACCACTATACCTTAACGATCTATTTGGAAATTAAATAAAAAAGGAAGACGAGTAGAAAAGACACTTGAATAAAAATAGAAGTTAAATAAAAATAAAAATGGAAGTTGCAGAAAATTAAAAATGGAAGTTCATTCAAGAAACCACTATACCTTAACGATCTATTTGGAAATTAAATAAAAAAGGAAGTTGAATAGAAAAGTAACTTCAATAAAAATAGAAGTTGAATAAAAATAAAAATGAAAGTTGCATAAAATTGAAAATGGAAGTTCAATCCAGAAACCACTATACCTTAACGATCTATTTGGAAATTAAATAAAAAAGGAAGTTGAATAGAAAAGAAACTTGAATAAAAAAGGAATTTGAACAAAAATAAAAATGGAAGTTCATTCAAGAAACAACTATACCTTAACGATCTATTTGGAAATTAAATAAAAAAGGAAGTTGAATAGAAAAGTAACGTCAATAAAAATAAAAGTTGAATAAAAATAAAAATGAAAGTTGCATAAAATGGAAAAAGGAATTTCCATCCAGAAACTACTATACCTTAACGATCTATTTGGAAATTAAATAAAAAAGGAACTTTAATAGAAAAGAAACTTGAATAAAAAAGGAGGTTGAACAAAAATAAAAATGGAAGTTGCAGAAAATTAAAAATGGAAGTTCATTCTAGAAACCACTATACCTTAATGATCTATTTGGAAATTAAACAAAAAAAGAAGTTGAATAGAAAAGTAACTTCAATAAAAATAGAAGTTGAATAAGAACAAAAATGAAAGTTGCATAAAATTGGAAATGGAAGTTCAATGCAGAAACCACTATACCTTAACGTTTTATTTGGAAATTAAATAAAAAAGGAAGTTAAATAGAAAAGAAACTTGAATAAAAAAGGAAGTTGAACAAAAATAAAATAGAAGTGGCAGAAAATTAAAAATGGAAGTTCATTCAAGAGACCACTATACCTTAACGATCTACTTGCAAATTAAATAAAAATGCAAGTTGAACAGAATAGTAAAATGAATAAAAATGGAAGTTGAAGAAAAAGAAAAATGAAAGTTGCATGAAATTAAAAATGGAAGTTCATTCCAGAAACTACTATACCCTAACGATCTATTTGGAAATTAAATAAAAAAGGAACTTGAATGGAAAAGTAATTTCAATAAAAATAGAAGTTGAATAAAAATAAAAATGGAAGTTGCAGAAAATTAAAAATGGAAGTTCATTCAAGAAACCACTATACCTTAACGATCTATTTGGAAATTAAATAAAAAAAGAAGTTGAATAGAAAAATAACTTCAATAAAAGTAGAAGTTGAATAAAAACAAAAATGAAAGTTGCATAAAATTGGAAATGGAAGTTCAATGCAGAAACCACTATACCTTAACGATCTATTTGGAAATTAAATAAAAAAGGAAGTTGAATAGAAAAGAAACTTGAATAAAAAAGGAAGTTGAACAAAAATAAAATAGAAGTTGCAGAAAATTAAAAATGGAAGTTCATTGAAGAGACCACTATACCTTAACGATCTACTTGGAAATTAAATAAAAATGCAAGTTGAACAGAATAGTAAAATGAATGAAAATGGAAGTTGAAGAAAAAGAAAAATGAAAGTTCCATGAAATTAAAAATGGAAGTTCATTCCAGAAACTACTATACCTTAACGATCTACTTGGAAATTAAATAAAAAAGGAACTTGAATGGAAAAGTAATTTCAATAAAAATAGAAGTTGAATAAAAATAAAAATGGAAGTTGCAGAAAATTAAAAATGGATGTTCATTCAAGAAACCACTATACCTTAACGATCTATTTGAAAATTAAATAAAAAAGGAAGTCGAGTAGAAAAGACACTTGAATAAAAATGGAAGTTAAATAAAAATAAAAATGGAAGTTGTAGAAAATTAAAAATGGAAGTTCATTGAAGAAACCACTATACCTTAACGGTCTATTTGGAAATTAAATAAAAAAAGAAGTTGAATAGAAAAGTAACTTCAACAAAAATAGAAGTTGAATAAAAACAAAAATGAAAGTTGCATAAAATTGGAAATGGAAGTTCAATGCAGAAACCACTATACGTTAACGATCTATTTGGAAATTAAATAAAAAAGGAAGTTGAATAGAAAAGAAACTTGAATAAAAAAGGAAGTTGAACAAAAATAAAATAGAAGTTGCAGAAAATTAAAAATGGAAGTTCATTCAAGAGACCACTATACCTTAACGATCTACTTGGAAATTAAATAAAAATGCAAGTTGAACGAATAGTAAAATGAATAAAAATGGAAGTTGAAGAAAAAGAAAAATGAAAGTTGCATGAAATTAAAAATGGAAGTTCATTCCAGAAACTATTATACCTTAACGATCTATTTGGAAATTAAATAAAAAAGGAACTTGAATGGAAAAGTAATTTCAATAAAAATAGAAGTTGAATAAAAATAAAAATGGAAGTTGCAGAAAATTAAAAATGGAAGTTCATTCAAGAAACCACTGTACCTTAACGATCTATTTGGAAATTAAATAAAAAAAGAAGTTGAATAGAAAAGTAACTTCAATAAAAATAGAAGTTGAATAAAAACAAAAATGAAAGTTGCATAAAATTGGAAATGGAAGTTCAATGCAGAAACCACTATACCTTAACGATCTATTTGGAAATTAAATAAAAAAGGAAGTTGAATAGAAAAGAAACTTGAATAAAAAAGGAAGTTGAACAAAAATAAAATAGAAGTTGCAGAAAATTAAAAATGGAAGTTCATTCAAGAGACCACTATACCTTAACGATCTACTTGGAAATTAAATAAAAATGCAAGTTGAACAGAATAGTAAAATGAATAAAAATGGATGTTGAAGAAAAAGAAAAATGAAAGTTGCATGAAATTAAAAATGGAAGTTCATTCCAGAAACTACTATACCTTAACGATCTATTTGGAAATTAAATAAAAAAGGAACTTCAATGGAAAAGTAATTTCAATAAAAATAGAAGTTGAATAAAAATAAAAATGGAATTTGCAGAAAATTAAAAATGGAAGTTCATTCAAGAGACCACTGTACCTTAACGATCTATTTGGAAATTAAATAAAAAAGGAAGACGAGTAGAAAAGACACTTGAATAAAAATGGAAGTTAAATAAAAATAAAAAAAGAAGTTGCAGAAAATTAAAAATGGAAGTTCATTCAAGATACCACTATACCTTAACGATCTATTTGGAAATTAAATAAAAAAGGAAGTTGAATAGAAAAGTAACTTCAATAAAAATAGAAGTTGAATAAAAATAAAAATGAAGGTTGCATAAAATTGAAAATGGAAGTTCAATCTAGAAACCACTATACCTTAACGATCTATTTGGAAATTAAATAAAAAAGGAAGTTGAATAGAGAAGAAACTTGAATAAAAAAGGAAGTTGAACAAAAATAAAAATGGAAGTTGCAGAAAATTAAAAATGGAAGTTCATTCAAGAAACAACTATACCTTAACGATCTATTTGGAAATTAAATAAAAAAAGAAGTTGAATAGAAAAGTAACTTCAATAAAAATAGAAGTTGAATAAAAATAAAAATGAAAGTTGCATAAAATGGGAAAAGGAATTTCCATCCAGAAACTACTATACCTTAACGATCTATTTGGAAATTAAACAAAAAAGGAAGTTGAATAGTATAGCGATCCCGGGTTTACCCTTGTTGTACAGTGATCCGGACATGTGTCCGTGGATGTTGGTAGTTGTTTATTTTCTAGTTTGCATCCTTTGTACTTTGTATTTGAGTTATAGGATGTGTTGGGCAGGTTTGTTTCAGGTTGGTTGTGTTTGGAAACCAAGTGTTGCTGCCCAGAATTTTGGGCCTTCGCTCGAGCGAGGAGTGGTCGCTCGAGCGAGCGTTGTGTTGCACCCGGTTCTGGACCTGAGAGTTGTAGTTTCTGGCTCGAGCGAGCTTTTCGTGGCTCGAGCGGTCTGGGTTTTTCTTCGCTCGATCGAGAACTTCTTGGCTCGAGCGAGAGTTTTCTGTGTCTGGTAGCTCGAGCGACCAATCCTTCGCTCGAGCGAGCGTGTTTTATATCAGCGGGCAGCAGCGTCTAAAACATGACTTTTTCAGTCCTTTTCTTTGATTAAACCCTAAATCCGACACCCTCTCTCTCTAAACTTGCACTCTCTCTAAGATTTGATCTCCCTAGGGTGGGAATCTAGCCTAGGGCCTTTGTTAAAAAGATAGAGGGCGTTGAGAGCTTCGATTTAATCTGAAAAAGTTTGGATTTGGAGCAAGTTGATCTTGGAGTCTTCATCTCCTTTTGGGCTAAAACTTCAAGGTAGGGATAACCTACTCCTCTCTATGGGTTTTGTCTTTAAATTTTGGTATTTTGAGATGTTGGGCTTAGTTTGGTAATTTGGGGAAGTTTGGGGCTTTTGTGTAAATTTTACAAAAGTTGGGATTTTATTCATAATAAACCTAGATGCATGTTTGGCATGGAAAAATGGAATGATTGTTGAATCATTGATGTAAATGGAACCTAAGGGTTGAAATGGTAATTATGGAAAATGGCCTAATTACATTGTATAATTAATTGGGATAATTAATTGGTGAGAAATGAGGAAATGAAATGTTGATTGAATATCCATTTGTGCATTTATTTTCTGTTTTAGAAATAACTGCTTTGGGCTATCGGTGGAGGATAGTCGAGATTGTTGTAGACAATGCATGATGATTAGGTAAACGGAAACTAATCAATGGAATGTGTCATGGAACTTAACGGTTGATAGAATACATTAATTGTGTGTATTGTGTGATTGTATATAGAACCAATGTGTTTATATACGTTATGTGTAGAGGAGGAGATAGGGGATGTACTCCGCGGTTTAGGGGAAGATAGGGGATGTACCTCTAAACCGGATAGGTATTTGGAGGAGATAGGGGATGTACTCCGTAGACAGAGCTCATATGCTTGTCTAGAGAAGTGAAGATAGAGCTCATATGCTTATCTTTGTGAAGTGTGGATACAGCTTGTATGCTTATCTGTGGATATTGTTGGTATACATATCTGTTGTAGAATGTGGATACAGCTTGTATGCTTATCTGTGGATATTGTTGATATACATATCTGTTGAGAATGTGGATATAGCTTTTGTGCTTATCTGAATGTGAGATATAGTTTTTATACATATCTGTGGAAATGATGATAGAGCTAGCATGCTTATCTGTTGAAAAAGGGAAAATGAAAAGTAATTGGGACTTGTAAGTCGTTGACATAAATATGTAATTTATGTGATTGTATCAGTGTTGACCAACTATCAATTGCTAATGTTTTAGTCATTGTCCATGGTTGGTTTAGCATATTTCTACTGGGCTGTGGCTCACCCTATATGGGAACATCATTTTCAGGTACAGGAAGCATGCCACCTCCAAGGACATAGCTGGGAGGCTAGTGGCGGGCATAGTTTTGTTGTTGTACTTTTGATGTATTACATGTAATTTCAAGCCAAGGGCTTAATGTGTAAACGAGTTAGAACTCTTTGTTGTAACCAAGTGTTAACTTGGAAAGCTGTAAGCCCGTAGGGCATTTTGTTATGAGGTTAACATGTAATACTTATGTAGTGGAACTCTAAAGAATGAAAGAATGTGGTTAGTTTATATGTAAATGTATGTCCTATTAGATGGGTTTATTGTTATTATTTTGAGGGCGTTACAACTTGGTATCAGAGCGTACCGGGTTCGAATACTTTGGGTACGTGGGAAGTGATTAGGATCACAATGGGTTTGTCTCGCTTGATAGAGACTTAGATGTAGTATCATATGCTATGTGCTTAAGTGATAACATGCTTATGTGACTATGTGGGTATGGGATTTAATTTCTGGGATGTTGATTGGATCCTTGAGTTTCTGGGAGTCTTGTTGGAAAAGCACTTGATCAATGCTGTTTCTAACCGGAACTCTAGTAACGCCTTGGGACTATCATTATCCGGAAATGAAATTCGTAAGTGCTTATGTGTTTATGTTCTTATGTGGAGTGAATTACAGTTGTCCATGCATTAGGACGTTAGTGTTTAGTTTCGGCACATTCGTGAATGTGCTAATGTTCTGTGTTGCCTTTATTAGGATGTCAGGACGAGGAAGAGGAGCTAGGCGTGGTAGACCTGCGAGGCAGGAAGCACCGTCACAGGGTGAGATTCCGGCAGTGCAGGAGGGAGTTGGGCAGGCCAATGTGGCCGAGCCAGTGGGTCAGCAGGCTATGGGTGCCTTGGCCAGAGAGATAGCAGGAGCTTTGGGTATTCTTAGAGCTGGGAATCAGGCAGCTGAGGCTGGGCCTTCTTTCTTGAAGAGGGAGTTCTTCCGGTGTAATCCGGACGAGTTTATCGGGGATCCTAAAGAGCCGCTTAAGGCAGATGAATGGCTCGAACAGACAACGAAGACGTTTGAGATGCTTGGCATCGAGGATGGAGCACTGAAAGTGACCTTGGCATCCTTCCAACTGAAGGGAGATGCGGGTCAATGGTGGAAGTACGAGAAAACTCGTGTTGGTGGTACTTGGGAGGCGTTTGTGAATGCTTTTCAGGAGAGGTTTTTATCAGCAGCGGCTAGGGAAAAGCTGAGGGATCAGTTTAGCCGGCTTAATCAGCAGGGCTTGTCAGTGGCCGAGTTTGAGGCTACTTTTACCAGTCTGTCTAGGTTTGCACCTGAACTGGTGGCGTCTGAGGAACGCCGTTGCTATGAGTTTGAGCGGAAGTTGAGGCGGGGCCTCAAGTTGAGAATTGGTGGGTCTTATATTCGAGAGTATAGACACCTGGTAGATGCTGCAGCTCATATGGAGCTTATGATGCAGGAGGAGGATGAGGGTCAGAGAGGCTCCAAGAGGAGCCAGGATAGTCAGAGTGATGGCAGGAGACAGAAGGGTTATAACCCTCAGCAGTCTCAGGGTGCAGTTTCTAGATCGACCTTTCCAGTGCCGAGTGGAGGCTCGGGGAGAGGCAGTCAGGGGGAATTCACTTGTTACAAGTGTGGCCAGCTGGGTCACAAGGTTTCTGTTTGCCCGCAGAAGGGTGGGGGTCAGAAAGCTGTTTCTTCTTCAGCTAGACCGCAGAGTCAGAGTTTGGGCAGGGGGCAGCTCTTGACTTGTTACCAGTGTGGACAACCTGGGCACATGAAGAGGTTTTGTCCACAGTTGAGTGCCACTTCGGGAGCGTCTGGTTCTAGGCAGACGCAGGGTTTTCAGCCAGCTCAGTCTGTGCAGGCCTCGAGGGCCAATCCGGGAGTTTCGTCATCCCAGTCTGTGCAGCAGTCTTTTGCTCCGAGAGGTGAGCAGGTAGACCAGGGGCCTACGGGGCGCGTGTATGCTGTTACCGCGCAGGATTTAGTACCGGCTCCATCAGTAGTGAGAGGTACTTTTCTGTTTTGCAACTCGGTTGCTAATGTGTTGATAGACACGGGTGCATCTCATTCTTTTGTATCTGCTGCATTTGCATCTGTTTTGGAATTGGAGTTAGCACAGTTAGCATCTCCTATTTGTGTGGTATCGCCTTTGGGTGGTGAGTTGATCCTGAAACAGGGTGTTAGAGGATGTGATATAGAGGTCGCCGACTATAGGCTTCCTTTTCCGTTTGTTGTCATGCCCATGAAGGGTTTTGATGTTATTTTGGGTATGGACTGGCTATCGTCATACCGGGCTGTTATTGATTGCTACCGCCAGAGGGTCACGTTATGTACCTTGAGCGGGGAGTGGTTCCATTTCTTGGGAGACCGGGTTGGTAGTGTTTTGCCACCGGGGTATGACTCGCGAGGGCGAAGTGAGCTTAGTAGTCTACTTGCCAGCTTTGAGAGTAGTAAGTGTGATGAGACACTGATTGTGTTGCCGAGGGTGGTTTGTGAGTATTCGGATGTTTTTCCCGAAGATCTCGTTAGTTTGCCACCTCACCGAGAGATAGAGTTCTCTATTGATTTAGTGCCTGGTACGGCGCCGATTTCTATGGCACCTTACCGTTTTGCTCCAGCAGAGTTGGTTGAGTTGAAAGTTCAGCTCCAGGAATTGCTAGATAAGGGCTTTGTTCGCCCTAGTGTTTCACCGTGGGGAGCACCGGCCCTCTTTGTTAAAAAGAAAGATGGTGCCTTGAGATTGTGTATAGACTACCGGAAGTTGAATCGGGCTACGGTTAAGAATAAGTATCCTATGCCCCGTATAGATGATTTGTTTGACCAGTTGAAGGGTTCCCGTTGTTTCTCTAAGATAGACTTGAGATCGGGTTACCATCAATTGAGGGTCAGGGAGGAAGACATTCCTAAAACGGCATTCCGTACTCGGTATGGCCATTACGAGTTTTTGGTGATGCCATTCGGGCTTACCAATGCACCGACAGTCTTTATGGACTTGATGAACCGGATTTTCCGGGAGTTCTTAGACCGATTTGTGGTTGTTTTTGTGGACGATATCCTTATCTATTCGTCTTCTGAGGAGGAGCACGAGGCACACTTGAGAGTGGTGCTTGAGTTACTTAGAGCCCATAGGCTGTATGCCAAGTTTGGGAAGTGTGAATTCTGGCTGAGGGAAGTCAAATTCTTAGGCCACGTGGTATCCGGGGAAGGGGTGTCTGTTGATACATCCAAGGTTGAGGCAGTGCAAGATTGGGCACAGCCTAAGAGTGTGTTTGAGATCCGCAGTTTTCTGGGATTAGCTGGGTATTACCGTCGGTTTGTGAAAGATTTCTCCAGGTTAGCGTCACCGTTGACTAGACTGACTCGGAAAGGAGTCAAGTTTGTGTGGAGTGAGACTTGTGAAAAGTCGTTTCAAGAAATGAAAGTTAGATTGACCACCGCTCCGGTGTTGATTATTCCGGAGAGAGGGTTGGGTTATGCGGTTTATTGTGATGCCTCACGAGAGGGTTTGGGTTGTGTGTTGATGCAAGAGGGGAAAGTGGTAGCTTACGGCTCACGTCAGTTGAAAATACACGAGAAGAATTACCCTACACACGACCTAGAGTTAGCAGCTGTGATCTTTGCCTTGAAAATCTGGAGGCACTACCTTTATGGTGAGAGGTTCGAGGTATTCTCGGATCATAAGAGTTTGAAGTATCTGTTTACACAGAGAGACTTGAATCTGAGGCAGAGGAGATGGATGGAGTTCATCGAGGATTATGATTTTGAGTTGCATTATCATCCGGGAAAGGCCAATGTTGTGGCCGATGCCCTTAGTAGGAAATCCATTAGTGATGTAGCTTGTATAGCCATCCGGGAATGGGAGATGTTGGGAGCACTTGGCGAGTTTGATTTGCTACTGGGCGAATCTGTTGAGACTGCGGCCTTGTTTTCTGTTGTTGCGCAGCCTACACTTGTGATTAGAGTGTTAGAGGCACAGAGAGGTGACCTTGAGGTAGAATCCCTCCGAGAGAAGATCTCCAGTGGGAAAGTTGAGAAGGGTTTGACGGTGTATCCCGACCTGAGTGTGAGATACCGAAACCGTTTGTTTGTACCGGAGTCTTGCCGAGAGGAAGTACTCCGAGAGTTTCACCATTCGCGCCTTGCGGTGCATCCGGGAGGTACTAAGATGTATCAGGATTTGGGTCGCCAGTTTTGGTGGCGGGGTATGAAGAGAGATGTGGCTGTTTTCGTATCGAAATGCCTTACTTGCCAGCAAGTGAAGGCCGAGCATCAGAGGCCAGCAGGTTTGTTGCAACCCTTGCCTATTGCCGAGTGGAAGTGGGAGCATGTCACTATGGACTTCGTTGTAGGTCTTCCGAGGACTCAACGGGGTAGTGATGCTATTTGGGTGGTTGTAGACCGGTTGACTAAGTCGGCGCACTTTATTCCTATGCGCGTGAGAGATTCGGTAGATCATCTTGCCGACTTGTATATTCGGGACGTAGTGAGATTGCACGGGGTCCCAGTGACGATCGTCTCAGATAGAGATCCTCGTTTTACTGCTAGGTTGTGGCAGAGTTTGCAAAGTGCCTTGGGCACTAAGTTGACCTTTAGTACGGCTTATCATCCTCAGACTGACGGGCAGTCCGAACGTACTATTCAGATCCTCGAGGATATGCTTCGGGGTTGTGTCCTGGACTTCAGTGGGACGTGGGAGTGGCACTTGCCATTGGTAGAGTTTGCCTACAACAACAGTTTTCAGTCTAGCATCGGTATGGCACCGTTTGAAGCCTTGTATGGCCGACCGTGTAGGTCTCCAGTTTGTTGGGCCGAGGTGGGTGATGCACCTTTGTTGGGTCCGGAGTTGGTTAGGGAGACGACGGAGAAAGTTGAACTTGTCCGTAGGAGGCTTGTTACAGCCCAGAGTCGACAAAAGAGTTATGCCGACCGTAGGAGGAGACCTTTGGCGTTTGAGGTGGGTGACCATGTCTTTCTGAAGATATCACCTAGGCGAGGCTTGATGAGATTTGGGAAGAGTGGGAAGTTATCCCCTCGGTTTATTGGTCCTTTTGAGATCCTTGAGAGGATAGGTGAGGTTGCTTATCGGTTAGCCTTACCGCCGCAGTTGTCCGGAGTGCATGACGTGTTTCATGTGGGTATGCTTCGGAAGTATAAGCCAGATCCATCACATGTGCTGGATTGGAGCGATTTAGAGGTAGATGAGGATGCCTCGTATGAGGAGAGACCGGTTCGGGTCTTGGATAGGCGGGATCAGGTCCTGCGTGGCAAGACCATTCCTTTGGTGAAAGTCTTATGGAAACATCACGGAGTGGAGGAAGCCACTTGGGAACGTGAGTTGGAAGTCCGAGAGAAATATCCGGACTTGTTTGTTGATATGTAATCTTGTATTTAAATTTTACATCTTGTTGAACTTAAGAGCTTTGATATATGTCTTAAGTTGTGAAACATTGAAAATGTTTTGGTTATTGGAAGTATGTTTTGGAACTTGCCTAATATGGAAGTTGAAAGTGACATTATATGTGTTAAATATATTGTTGAAATTGGAAGGATAGTGCATAATGTTAATGCATGTTGAAAATACATATGTTGTTTACATATTGTGATATGTCTCTTGTTAAAGGGATGGGATGACCGGTAATGGGTCGAATTGTTGAATGTTAAAATGTAACATTGTTTAAAATGGAGGAAAACTTGTTTTTGAAAACTTGTGCTTAATTTCGGGGACGAAATTCTGTAAGGGGGGGAGGTTATAGCGATCCCGGGTTTACCCTTGTTGTACAGTGATCCGGACATGTGTCCGTGGATGTTGGTAGTTGTTTATTTTCTAGTTTGCATCCTTTGTACTTTGTATTTGAGTTATAGGATGTGTTGGGCAGGTTTGTTTCAGGTTGGTTGTGTTTGGAAACCAAGTGTTGCTGCCCAGAATTTTGGGCCTTCGCTCGAGCGAGGAGTGCTCGCTCGAGCGAGCGTTGTGTTGCACCCGGTTCTGGACCTGAGAGTTGTAGTTTCTGGCTCGAGCGAGCTTTTCGTGGCTCGAGCGGTCTGGGTTTTTCTTCGCTCGATCGAGAACTTCTTGGCTCGAGCGAGAGTTTTCTGTGTCTGGTAGCTCGAGCGACCAATCCTTCGCTCGAGCGAGCGTGTTTTATATCAGCGGGCAGCAGCGTCTAAAACATGACTTTTTCAGTCCTTTTCTTTGATTAAACCCTAAATCCGACACCCTCTCTCTCTAAACTTGCACTCTCTCTAAGATTTGATCTCCCTAGGGTGGGAATCTAGCCTAGGGCCTTTGTTAAAAAGATAGAGGGCGTTGAGAGCTTCGATTTAATCTGAAAAAGTTTGGATTTGGAGCAAGTTGATCTTGGAGTCTTCATCTCCTTTTGGGCTAAAACTTCAAGGTAGGGATAACCTACTCCTCTCTATGGGTTTTGTCTTTAAATTTTGGTATTTTGAGATGTTGGGCTTAGTTTGGTAATTTGGGGAAGTTTGGGGCTTTTGTGTAAATTTTACAAAAGTTGGGATTTTATTCATAATAAACCTAGATGCATGTTTGGCATGGAAAAATGGAATGATTGTTGAATCGTTGATGTAAATGGAACCTAAGGGTTGAAATGGTAATTATGGAAAATGGCCTAATTACATTGTATAATTAATTGGGATAATTAATTGGTGAGAAATGAGGAAATGAAATGTTGATTGAATATCCATTTGTGCATTTATTTTCTGTTTTAGAAATAACTGCTTTGGGCTATCGGTGGAGGATAGTCGAGATTGTTGTAGACAATGCATGATGATTAGGTAAACGGAAACTAATCAATGGAATGTGTCATGGAACTTAACGGTTGATAGAATACATTAATTGTGTGTATTGTGTGATTGTATATAGAACCAATGTGTTTATATACGTTATGTGTAGAGGAGGAGATAGGGGATGTACTCCGCGGTTTAGGGGAAGATAGGGGATGTACCTCTAAACCGGATAGGTATTTGGAGGAGATAGGGGATGTACTCCGTAGACAGAGCTCATATGCTTGTCTAGAGAAGTGAAGATAGAGCTCATATGCTTATCTTTGTGAAGTGTGGATACAGCTTGTATGCTTATCTGTGGATATTGTTGGTATACATATCTGTTGTAGAATGTGGATACAGCTTGTATGCTTATCTGTGGATATTGTTGATATACATATCTGTTGAGAATGTGGATATAGCTTTTGTGCTTATCTGAATGTGAGATATAGTTTTTATACATATCTGTGGAAATGATGATAGAGCTAGCATGCTTATCTGTTGAAAAAGGGAAAATGAAAAGTAATTGGGACTTGTAAGTCGTTGACATAAATATGTAATTTATGTGATTGTATCAGTGTTGACCAACTATCAATTGCTAATGTTTTAGTCATTGTCCATGGTTGGTTTAGCATATTTCTACTGGGCTGTGGCTCACCCTATATGGGAACATCATTTTCAGGTACAGGAAGCATGCCACCTCCAAGGACATAGCTGGGAGGCTAGTGGCGGGCATAGTTTTGTTGTTGTACTTTTGATGTATTACATGTAATTTCAAGCCAAGGGCTTAATGTGTAAACGAGTTAGAACTCTTTGTTGTAACCAAGTGTTAACTTGGAAAGCTGTAAGCCCGTAGGGCATTTTGTTATGAGGTTAACATGTAATACTTATGTAGTGGAACTCTAAAGAATGAAAGAATGTGGTTAGTTTATATGTAAATGTATGTCCTATTAGATGGGTTTATTGTTATTATTTTGAGGGCGTTACAAATAGAAAACGAACTTGAATAAAAAAGGAGGTTGAACAAAAATAAAAATGGAAGTTGCAGAAAATTAAAAATGGAAGTTCATTCAAGAAACCCCTATACCTTAATGATCTATTTGGAAATTAAACAAAAAAAGAAGTTGAATAGAAAAGTAACTTCAATAAAAATAGAAGTTGAATAAAAACAAAAAAGAAAGTTGCATAAAATTGGAAATGGAAGATCAATGCAGAAACCACTATACCTTAACGTTCTATTTGGAAATTAAATAAAAAAGGAAGTTAAATAGAAAAGAAACTTGAATAAAAAAGGAAGTTGAACAAAAATAAAATAGAAGTGGCCGAAAATTAAAAATCGAAGTTCATTCAAGAGACCACTATACCTTAACGATCTACTTGGAAATTAAATAAAAATGCAAGTTGAACAGAAGAGTAAAATGAATAAAAATGGAAGTTGAAGGAAAGGAAAAATGAAAGTTGCATGAAATTAAAAATGGAAGTTCATTCCAGAAACTACTATACCTTAACGATCTATTTGGAAATTAAATAAAAAAGGAACTTGAATGGAAAAGTAATTTCAACAAAAATAGAAGTTGAGTAAAAATAAAAATGGAAGTTGCAGAAAATTAAAATTGGAAGTTCATTCAA
Source organism: Camellia sinensis (assembly GCF_055761805.1). Lineage (NCBI taxonomy): Eukaryota > Viridiplantae > Streptophyta > Magnoliopsida > Ericales > Theaceae > Camellia > Camellia sinensis. The sequence continues at coordinate 4,435,867 of NC_138962.1, read as the reverse complement.
GAAACCACTAAACCTTAACGATCTATTTGGAAATTAATTAAAAAAAGAGGTTGAATAGAAAAGTAACTTCAACAAAAATAGAAGTTGAATAAAAACAAAAATGAAAGTTGCATAAAATTGGAAACGGAAGTTCAATGCAGAAACCGCTATACCTTAAAGATCTATTTGGAAATTAAATAAAAAAGGAAGTTGAATAGAAAAGAAACTTGAATAAAAAAGGAAGTTGAACAAAAATAAAATAGAAGTTGCAGAAAATTAAAAATGGAAGTTCATTCAAGAGACCACTATACCTTAACGATCTACTTGGAAATTAAATAAAAATGCAAGTTGAACAGAATAGTAAAAAGAATAAAAATGGAAGTTGAAGAAAAAGAAAAATGAAAGTTCCATGAAATTAAAAATGGAAGTTAATTCCTGAAACTACTATACCTTAACGATCTATTTGGAAATTAAATAAAAAAGGAACTTGAATGGAAAAGTAAATTCAATAAAAATAGAAGTTGAATAAAAATAAAAATGGAAGTTGCAGAAAATTAAAAATGGAAGTTCATTCAAGAAACCACTATACCTTAACGATCTATTTGGAAATTAAAGAAAAAAAGAAGTCGAATAGAAAAGTAACTTCAATAAAAATAGAAGTTGAATAAAAACAAAAATGAAAGTTGCATAAAATTGGAAATGGAAGTTCAATGCAGAAACCACTATACCTTAACGATCTATTTGGAAATTAAATAAAAAAGGAAGTTGAATAGAAAAGAAACTTGAATAAAAAAGTAAGTTGAACAAAAATAAAATAGAAGTTGCAGAAAATTAAAAATGGAAGTTCATTCAGGAGACCACTATACCTTAACGATCTACTTGGAAATTAAATAAAAATGCAAGTTGAACAGAATAGTAAAATGAATAAAAATGGAAGTTGAAGAAAAAGAAAAATGAAAGTTCTATGAAATTAAAAATGGAAGTTCATTCCAGAAACTACTATACCTTAACGATCTATTTGGAAATTAAATAAAAAAGGAACTTGAATGGAAAAGTAATTTCTATAAAAATAGAAGTTGAATAAAAATAAAAATGGAAGTTGCAGAAAATTAAAAATGGAAGTTCATTCAAGAAACCACTATACCTTAACGATCTATTTGGAAATTAAATAAAAAAGGAACTTGAATGGAAAAGTAATTTCAATAAAAATAGAAGTTGAATAAAAATAAAAACGGAAGTTGCAGAAAATTAAAAATGGAAGTTCATTCAAGAAACCACTATACCTTAACGATCTATTTGGAAATTAAATAAAAAAAGAAGTTGAATAGAAAAGTAACTTCAATAAAAATAGAAGTTGAATAAAAACAAAAATGAAAGTTGCATAAAATTGGACATGGAAGTTCAATGCAGAAACCACTATACCTTAACGATCTATTTGGAAATTAAATAAAAAAGGAAGTTGAATAGAAAAGAAACTTGAATAAAAAAGGAAGTTGAACAAAAATAAAATAGAAGTTGCAAAAAATTAAAAATGGAAGTTCATTCAAGAGAACACTATACCTTAACGATCTACTTGGAAATTAAATAAAAATGCAAGTTGAACAGAATAGTAAAATGAATAAAAATGGAAGTTGAAGAAAAAGAAAAATGAAAGTTCCATGAAATTAAAAATGGAAGTTCATTCCAGAAACAACTATACCTTAACGATCAATTTGGAAATTAAATAAAAAAGGAACTTGAATGGAAAAGTAATTTCAATAAAAATAGAAGTTGAATAAAAATAAAAATGGAAGTTGCAGAAAATTAAAAATGGAAGTTCATTCAAGAAACCACTATACCTTAACGATCTATTTGAAAATTAAATAAAAAAGGAAGTCGAGTAGAAAAGACAATTGAATAAAAATGGAAGTTAAATAAAAATAAAAATGGAAGTTGCAGAAAATTAAAAATGGAAGTTCATTCAAGAAACCACTGTACCTTAACGATCTATTTGGAAATTAAATAAAAAAGGAAGACGAGTAGAAAAGACACTTGAATAAAAATGGCAGTTTAAAAAAAAATAAAAATAGAAGTTTCAGAAAATTAAAAATGGAAGTTCATTCAAGATACCACTATACCTTAACGATCTATTTGGAAATTAAATAAAAAAGGAAGTTGAATAGAAAAGTAACTTCAATTAAAATAGAAGTTGAACAATAATAAAAATGAAAGCTGCATAAAATTGAAAATGGAAGTTCAATTCAGAAACCACTATACCTTAACGATTTATTTGGAAATTAAATAAAAAAGGAAGTTGAATAGAAAAGAAACTTGAATAAAAAAGGAAGTTGAACAAAAATAAAAATGGAAGTTGCAGAAAATTAAAAATGGAAGTTCATTCAAGAAACAACTATACCTTAACGATCTATTTGGAAATTAAATAAAAAAAGAAGTTGAATAGGAAAGTAACTTCAATAAAAATAGAAGTTGAATAAAAATAAAAATGAAAGTTGCATAAAATGGGAAAAGGAATTTCCATCCAGAAACTACTATACCTTAACGATCTATTTGGAAATTAAATAAAAAAGGAAGTTGAATAGAAAAGAAACTTGAATAAAAAAGGAGGTTGAACAAAAATAAAAATGGAAGTTGCAGAAAATTAAAAATGGAAGTTCATTCAAGAAACCCCTATACCTTAATGATCTATTTGGAAATTAAACAAAAAAAGAAGTTGAATAGAAAAGTAACTTCAATAAAAATAGAAGTTGAATAAAAACAAAAATGAAAGTTGCATAAAATTGGAAATGGAAGATCAATGCAGAAACCACTATACCTTAACGTTCTATTTGGAAATTAAATAAAAAAAGGAAGTTAAATAGAAAATAAACTTGATTAAAAAAGGAAGTTGAACAAAAATAAAATAGAAGTGGCAGAAAATTAAAAATGGAAGTTCATTCAAGAGACCACTATACCTTAACGATCTACTTGGAAATTAAATAAAAATGCAAGTTGAACAGAATAGTAAAATGAATAAAAATGGAAGTTGAAGAAAAAGAAAAATGAAAGTTGCATGAAATTAAAAATGGAAGTTCATTCCAGAAACTATTATACCTTAACGATCTATTTGGAAATTAAATAAAAAAAGGAACTTGAATGGAAAAGTAATTTCAATAAAAATAGAAGTTGAATAAAAATAAAAATGGAAGTTGCAGAAAATTAAAAATGGAAGTTCATTCAAGAAACCACTATACCTTAACGATCTATTTGGAAATTAAATAAAAAAAGAAGTTGAATAGAAAAGTAACTTCAATAAAAATAGAAGTTGAATAAAAACAAAAATGAAAGTTGCATAAAATTGGAAATGGAAGTTCAATGCAAAAACCACTATACCTTAACGATCAATTTGGAAATTAAATAAAAAAGGAAGTTGAATAGAAAAGAAACTTGAATAAAAAAGGAAGTTGAACAAAAATAAAATAGAAGTTGCCGAAAATTAAAAATGGAAGTTCATTCAAGAGGCCACTATACCTTAACGATCTACTTGGAAATTAAATAAAAATGCAAGTTGAACAGAATTGTAAAATGAATAAAAATGGAAGTTGAAGAAAAAGAAAAATGAAAGTTCCATGAAATTAAAAATGGAAGTTCATTCCAGAAACTACTATACCTTAATGATCTATTTGGAAATTAAATAAAAAAGGAACTTCAATGGAAAAGTAATTTCAATAAAAATAGAAGTTGAATAAAAATAAAAATGGAAGTTGCAGAAAATTAAAAATGGAAGTTCATTCAAGAAACCACTATACCTTAACGATCTATTTGAAAATTAAATAAAAAAGAAGTCGAGTAGAAAAGACACTTGAATAAAAATGGAAGTTAAATAAAAATAAAAATGGAAGTTGCAGAATATTAAAAATGGAAGTTCATTCAACAAACCACTATACCTTAACGATCTATTTGGAAATTAAATAAAAAAGGAAGACGAGTAGAAAAGACACTTGAATAAAAATGGAAGTTAAATAAAAATAAAAATAGAAGTTGCAGAAAATTAAAAATGGAAGTTCATTCAAGATACCACTATACCTTAACGATCTATTTGGAAATTAAATAAAAAAAGAAGTTGAATAGAAAAGAAACTTGAATAAAAAAGGAAGTTGAACAAAAATAAAATAGAAGTTGCAGAAAATTAAAAATGGAAGTTCATTCAAGAGACCACTATACCTTAACGATTTACTTGGAAATTAAATAAAAATGCAAGTTGAACAGAATAGTAAAATGAATAAAAATGGAAGTTGAAGAAAAAGAAAAATGAAAGTTCCACGAAATTAAAAATGGAAGTTCATTCCAGAAACTACTATACCTTAACGATCTATTTGGAAATTAAATAAAAAAGGAACTTGAATGGAAAAGTAATTTCAATAAAAATAGAAGTTGAATAAAAATAAAAATGGAAGTTGCAGAAAATTAAAAATGGAAGTTCATTCAAGAAACCACTATACCTTTAACGATCTATTTGAAAATTTGAATAAAAAAGGAAGTCGAGTAGAAAAGACCCTTGAATAAAAATGGAAGTTGCAGAAAATTAAAAATGGAAGTTCATTCAAAAAACCACTATACCTTAATGATCTATTTGGAAATTAAACAAAAAAAGAAGTTGAATAGAAAAGTAACTTCAATAAAAATAGAAGTTGAATAGAAACAAAAATGAAAGTTGCATAAAATTGGAAATGGAAGATCAATGCAGAAACCACTATACCTTAACGTTCTATTTGGAAATTAAATAAAAAAGGAAGTTAAATAGAAAATAAACTTTTGAAGAATTTGGATCTTTTGTATATAAATGTATGTCTATAATGATGGGTTTAATGCTATTTATTTGAGGGCGTTACATAAATAAAAATAAAAATGGAAGTTGCAGAAAATTAAAAATGAAGATCCATTCAAGAAACCACTATACCTTAACTATCTATTTTGAAATCAAACAAAAAAAGAAGTTGAATAGAAAAATGACTTGAATAGAAATGGAAGTCGAATAAAAATAAAAATGGAAGTTGCAGAAAATTAAAAATGGAAGTTCATTCAAGAAACCACAATACCTTAACGATCTATTTGGAAATTAAATAAAAAAGGAAGTTTAATAGAAAAGTAAATTGAATAAAAATGGAAGTTGAATAAAAATAAAAATGGAAGTTGCAGAAAATTAAAAATGGAAGTTTAATCCAGAAACCACTATACCTTGACAATCTATTTGGAAATTAAATAAAAAAGGAAGTTGAGTAGAAAAGAAACTTGAATGAAAAAGAAAGTGGAATAAAAATAAAAATGGAAGTTGCAGAAAATTAAAAATGAAAGTTCATTTAACAAACCACTATACCTTAACGATCTATTAGGAAATTAAATAAAAAAGGAAGTTGAATAGAAAAATAACTGGAATAAAAATGGAAGTTGAATAATAATAAAAACGGAAGTTGCAGAAAATTAAAAATTGAAGTTCATTCAAGAAACCACTATACCTTAACGATCTACTTGGAAATTAAATAAAAAAGGAAGTTTAATAGAAAAGTAAATTGAATAAAAATGGAAGTCGAATAAAAATGAAAATGAAAGTTGCATAAAATTAAAAATAAAAGTTCAATCCAGAAACCACTATACGTTAACGATCTATTTGGAAATTAAATAAAAAAGGAAGTTTAATAAAAAAGTAAATTGAATAAAAATAGAAGTTGAATAAAAATAAAATGAAAGTTGTATAAAATTAAAAATAGAAGTTCAATCCAGAAACCACTATACGTTAACGATCTATTTGGAAATTAACTAAAAAAGGAAGTTGAATAGAAAAGTAACTTGAATAAAAATGGAAGTTACTTAAAAATAAAAATGGAGGTTGCAGAAAATTAACAATGGAAATTAATTCAAGAAACCACTATACCTTAACGATCTATTTGGAAATTAAATAAAAAGGAAGTTGAATACAAAAATAACTTGAATAAAAATAGAAGTTACAGAAAATTAAAAATGGAAGTTCATCCAAGAAACCACTATACCTTAACGATCTATTTGGAAATTAAATAAAAAAGGAAGTTGAATAGAAAAGTAACTTGAATAAAAATGGAAGTTACTTAAAAATAAAAATGGAAGTCGAATAAAAATAAAAATGGAAGTTGCATAAAATTAAAAATGGAAGTTCATTCAAGAAACCACTATACTTTAACGATCTATTTGGAAATTAAATAAAAAAGGAAGTTTAATCGAAAAGTAAATTGAATAAAAATGGAAGTTGAATAAAAATAAAAATGAAACTTGCATAAAATTAAAAATAGAAGTTCAATCCAGAAATCACTATACGTTAACGATCAATTTGGAAATTAAATAAAAAAGGAAGTTGAATAGAAAAGTAACTTGAATAAAAATGGAAGTTACATAAAAATAAAAATGGGAGTTGCAGAAAATTAAAAATGGAAATTCATTCAAGAAACCATTATACCAAAACGATCTATTTGGAAATTAAAAAACAAAAGGAAGTTGAATAGAAAAGTAAATTGAATAAAAATGGAAGTCGAATAAAAATAAAAATGGAAGTTGCAGAAAATTAAAAATGGAAGTTCATTCAAGAAACCACTATACCTTAACGATCTATTTGGAAATTAAATAAAAAGGAAGTTTAATAGAAAAGTAAATTGAATAAAAATAGAAGTTGAATAAAAATAAAAATGAAAGTTGCATAAAATTAACAATGAAAGTTCAATTCAGAAACCACTATACCTTAACGATCTATTTGGAAATTAATTAAATAAGGAAGTTGAGTAGAAAAGAAACTTCAATAAAAAAGGAAGTTAAATAAAAATAAAAATGGAAGTTGCAGAAAATTAAAAATGAAAGTCAATTCAAGAAACCACTATACCTTAACGATATATTAGGAACTTAAATAAAAAAGGAAGTTGAATAGAAAAATAACATGAATAAAAATTGAAGTTGAATAAAAATATAAATGGAAGTTGCATAAATTTAAAAATGGAAGTTCATTAAAGAATCCACTATACCTTAACAATCTATTTGGAAATGAAATAAAAAATGAAGTTGAGCAGAAAAGAAACTTGAATGAAAAAGGAAGTTACATAAAAATAAAAATGGAAGTTGCAGAAAATTAAAAATGAAAATTCATTCAAGAAACCACTATACCATAACGATCTATTAGGAAATTAAATAAAAAAGGAAGTTGAATAGAAAAATAACTTGAATAAAAATGGAAGTCGAACAAAAATAAAAATGGAAGATGCAGAAAATTAAAAATGGAAGTTCATTCAAGAAACAACTATATCTTAGCGATCTATTCGGAAATTAAACAAAAAAGGAAGTTTAATAAAAAAGTAAAATGAATAAAAATGGAAGTAGAATAAAAATAAAAATGAAAGTTGCATAAAATTAAAAATAGAAGTTCAATCCAGAAACCACTATACGTTCACGATCTATTCGGAAATTAAATAAAAAGGAAAGTTGAATAGAAAAGTAACTTGAATAAAAATGGAAGTTACTTATAAATAAAAAAGGAAGTTGCAGAAAATTAAAAATGGAAATTTATTCAAGAAACCACTATACCTTAACGACCTATTTGGAAATTAAATAAAAAAGGAAGTTGAATAGAAAAATAACTTGAATAAAAATGGAAGTCGAATAAAAATAAAAATGGAAGTTGCAGAAAATTAAAAATGGAAGTTCATTCAAGTAACCACTATACCTTAACGATGTATTTGGAAATTAAATAAAAAAGAAAGTTTAATAGAAAAGTAAATTGAATAAAAATGAAAGTTGAATAAAATTAAAAATGAAAGTTGCATAAAATTAAAAATGGATGTTCAATGCAGAAACCACTATACCTTAACGATCTATTTGGAAATTAAATAAAAAAGGAAGTTGAGTAGAAAAGAAAATTGATTGAAAAAGGAAGTTAAATGAAAATAAAAATGGAAGTTACAGAAAATTAAAAATGGAAGTTGAGTAGAAAAGAAACTTGATTGAAAAAGGAAGTTAAATAAAAATAAAAATGGAAGTTCATTCAAGAAACCACCATACCTTAACGATGCATTTGGAAATTTAATAAAAAAGAAAGTTTAATAGAAAAGTAAATTGAATAAAAATGGAAGTTGAATAAAAATAAAAATGGAAGTTGCAGAAAATTAAAAATAGAAGTTCAATCCAGAAACCACTATACATTAACGATCTATTTGGAAATTACATAAAAAAGGAAGTTGAATAGAAAAATTACTTGAATAAAAATGGAAGCAGAATAAAAATAAAAATGCAAGTTCCATAAAATTAAAAATGGATGTTCATTAAAGAAACCACTATACCTTAACGATCTATTTGGAAATTAAATAAAAAAGGAAGTTTAATAGAAAGGTAAATTGAATAAAAAAGGAAGTTGAATAAAAATAAAAGGGAAAGTTGCATAAAATTGAAAATGGAAGTTCAATCCAGAAATCACTATACGTTAACGATCTATTTGGAAATTAAATGAAAAAGGAAGTTGAATAGAAACAAAACTTGAATAAAAAAAGAAGTTGAATAGAAATAAAAATGGAAGTTGCAGAAAATTAAAATTGTAAGTTCATTCAAGAAACCACTATACCATAACGATCTATTTGGAAATTAAATAAAAAAGAAAGTTTAATAGAGAAGTAAATTGAATAAAAATGAAAGTTGAATAATATTAAAAATGAAAGTTGGATAAAATCAAAAATGGATGTTCAATCCAGAAACCCCTATACCTTAACGATCTATTTGGAAATTAAATAAAAAAGGAAGTTGACTAAAAAAGAAACTTGATTGAAAATGGAAGTTAAATAAAAATAAAAATAAAAGTTGCAGAAAATTAAAAATGGAAGTTCATTCAAGAAACCGCTATACCTTTACGATCTATTTGGAAATTAAATAAAAAAGGAAGTTGAATAGAAAAATGGCTTGAATAAAAATGGAAGTCGAATAAAAATAAAAATGGAAGTTGCATAAAATTAAAAATGGAAGTTCATTCAAGAAACCACAATACCTTAACGATCTATTTGGAAATTAAAGAAAAAATGAAGTTGAATAGAAAAGTAAATTGAGAAAAAATGGAAGTTGAATAAAAATTAAAATGAAAGTTGCAAAAAATTAAAATTTGAAGTTCAATCCAGAAACCACTATACGTTAACGATCTACTTCGAAATCAACAAAAAAAGGAAGTTGAGTAGAAAAGAAACTTCAATAAAAAAGGAAGTTAAATGAAAATAAAAATGGAAGTTGCAGAAAATTAAAAATGAAAGTTCATTCAAGAAATCACTATACCTTAACGATCTACATGGAAATTAAATAAAAAAAGTAATTGAATAGAAAAATGACTTGAATAAAAATGAAAGTCGAATAAAAACAAAAATGGAAGTTGCAGAAAATTAAAAATGGAAGTTCATTCTAGAAACCACTATACCTTAACGATCTTATAGCGATCCCGGGTTTACCCTTGTTGTACAGTGATCCGGACATGTGTCTGTGGATGTTGGTAGTTGATTAATATATTGTTTACATCCTTCTTATTTCATTTTTGAGTTATAGGATGTGTTGGGAGGGTTTGTTGCAGGTTGGTTAGGCCTTGGTTTCAAATCCCTTGTTGTTGAGTTTTTAGGCAGTCCGCTCGAGCGGGTCTGCTTGCGCTCGAGCGGAGATTGCACACTTCCAGTATTTTCGTGTTCCTGCAAAACTTCTGCAGATGTGATTTTTACGCTCGAGCGGGTTTGTTTACGCTCGAGCGGGCTGTTTGGCGCTCGAGCGGGTAGCACTTTCTGGGTGTAAGTTCTGGGAGGTGGAAATCTGCGCTCGAGCGGAAGTGCTTTATTCTTGTGTCTTGGCGCTCGAGCGGGCCTTATTGCGCTCGAGCGTGTCCAGAGTTTTGTTCTTGACGCTCGAGCGTCGTGTTCTCCGCTCGAGCGGGTCATGCGTATATAAGTTATCCGCTGGGTGGTTTCAAATCACTTTTTGCTTTTCTTTCTCTCTCCTACTTTTCTAAAAACCCTTTTTGAGAGCCTCTCTCTCTAGATACTCCCTTCTCTCTAGGGTTTGATCTAGTTAGAGTGTCCTCCTTCTCTTCGGCCTTTGTAAAAGTCGTGTTGATCGTCGAGGGCGTTGTTTTAATCTGAAAATTTCAGAATTTGGAGCATTTTGGTTTTGACCTTCATCTCCATTGGAGCTCAAACTTCGAGGTAGGGATATCCTACTCCTCTCTATGGATCTTGTCTTTAAATTTTAGTAATTTGAGATGTTGGGGTTGGTTTGGTAATTTTGTGAAAGTTTGGGGCTTTGTGTAATTTTACAAAAGTTGGGGTTTTACTTATAATAAACCTAGATGCATGTTTGGCATAGAGAAATGGAACAAATGTTAAATCATTGATGAAAATGGGACCTTAAGGGTTGAATGTAAATTATGGAAAATGACCTAATTACATTGTTTGATTAATTAGGATAATTAATTGTGAGAATTGAGGAAAAGAAATGGAATTGTTGAGATTGGGAATGCATGGAGTTAGAAGGGTGTAGTTGAATTAATTATCACTCACCGAAATGAAATGTTGATTGAATATCCATTCGTGCATTTACTTTCTGTTTAGAAATAACTGCTTTGGGCTATCGGTGGAGGATAGTCGTGATTGTTGTAGACAATGCATGATGATTAGGCAAATGAAAACTAATCAATGGAAAGTGTCATGGAATTTGACGATTGAATAGAATACATTAACTGTATGTATTGAATGATAGTATATAGAACCATTGTGTTTGTATACATTATGTGTAGAGGAGGAGATGAGGGATGTACTCCGCGGTTTAGGGGAAGATGGGGGATGTACCTCTAAACCGGATAGTGTTAGGAGAAGATAGGGGATGAACTCCGTAGACACAACTCATATGCTTGTCTAGAGAAATGAAGATAGAGCTTATATGCTTATCTTTGAGAAGTGTAGATATAGCTCTTATGCTTGTCTAGAGAAGTGAAGATAGGGCTAATATGCTTATCTTTGTGAGATGTGGATGTAGCTAATATGCTTATCTGAGAATGTGGGATATAGTTATTATACATATCTGTTGAGGCGATGATAGAGCTAATATGCTTATCTGTTAAAAAGGGAAAATGAAAAGCAACTTGGACTCATAAGTCGTGTGCCATATAATGTGATTTATATGGATGTATCAGTGTTGGCCATCTATCAATTGCTAATCTTTTAGTCATTGTTCATGGTTGGTTTAGTGTATTTCTGCTGGGCTGTGGCTCACCCTATATGGGAATATCATTTTCAGGTATAGGTAGCATGCCACCTCCAAGGACATAGCTTGGGAGGCTAGAAGCGGACATACTTTTGTCGTTTTATTTTGATGTATTACATGTAATTTCAAGCCAAGGGCTTAAAGCGTAAATGAGTAGTACTCTTTTGTTGTAACCAAGTGTTAACTTGGAAAGCTGTAAGCCCGTAGGGCATTTGCTTTTGTTGTTAACATGTAATACTTTTGTAAGGATCAACTCTGATTAATAGAAGATTGTGGATATGTTGTATGTCAATGAATGTCTTAAATGATGGTTTAATGTTATTTTTTTGAGGGCATTACAGATCTATTCGGAAATGAAATAAAAAAGGAAGTTTAATAAAAATGTAAATTGAATAAAAATGGAAGTTGAATAGAAACAAAAATAAAAGTTGCATAAAATTAAAAATAGAAGTTCAATCCAGAAACCACTATACGTTAACCATCTATTTGGAAATTAAATAAAAATGGAAGTTACTTAAAAATAAAAATGGAAATTCATTCAAGAAACCAATATACCATAACGATCTCTTTGGAAATTAAAAAAAAAAAAAGGAAGTTGAATAGAAAAGTAAATTGAATAAAAATGGAAGTCGAATAAAAATAAAAATGGAAATTTATTCAAGAAACAACTATATTTTAACGATCTATTCGGAAATTAAATAAAAAAGCAAAATGAATAAAAATGGAAGTTGAATAAAAATAAAAATCAAAGTTGCATAAAATAAGAAATAGAAGTTCAATTCAGAAACCACTATACGTTCACGATCTATTTGGAAATTAAATAAAAATGGAAGTTGAATAGAAAAGTAACTTGAATAAAAACGGAAGTTACTTATAAATAAAAAAGGAAGTTGCAGAAAATTAAAAATGGAAATTTATTCAAGAAACCACTATACCTTAACGATCTATTTGGAAATTAAATAAAAAAGGAAGTTGAATAGAAAAATAACTTGAATAAAAATGGAAGTCGAATAAAAATAAAAATGGAAGTTGCAGAAAATTAAAAATGGAAGTTCATTCAAGAAACTACTATACCTTAACGATCTATTTGGAAATTAAATAAAAAAAAAAGTTTAATAGAAAAGTAAATTGAATAAAAATGAAAGTTGAATAAAATTAAAAATGAAAGTTGCATAAAATTAAAAACGGATGTTCAATGCAGAAACCACTATACCTTAACGATCTATTTGGAAATTAAATAAAAATGGAAGTTGAGTAGAAAAGAAACTTGATTGAAAAAGGAAGTTAAAAAAAATTAAAAATGGAAGTTACAAAAAATTAAAAAGGGAAGTTCATTCAAGAAACCACTGTACCTTAACGATCTATTTGGAAATTAAATAAAAAAGGAAGTTGAATAGAAAAATAACTTGAATGAAAATGGAAGTCGAATAAAAATAAAAATGGAAGTTGCAGAAAATTAAAAATGGAAGTTCATTCAAGAAACCACTATACCTTAACGATGTATTTGGAAATTTAATAAAAAAAGAAAGTTTACGAGAAAAGTAAATTGAATAAAAATGGAAGTTGAATAAAAATAAAAATGGAAGTTGCAGAAAATTAAAAATGGAAGTTCAATCCAGAAACCACTATACCTTAACGATCTATTTCGAAATTATATAAAAAAGGAAGTTGAATAGAAAAATAACTTGAATAAAAATGGAAGCAGAATGAAAATAAAAATGCAAGTTCCATAAAATTAAAAATGGAAGTTCATTAAAGAAACCACAATACATTAACGATCTATTTGGAAATTAAATAAAAAAGGAAATTTAATAGAAAAGTAAATTCAATAAAAATGGAAGTTGAATAAAAATAAAAGGGAAATTTGCATAAAATTGAAAATGGAAGTTCAATCCAGAAATCAGTATACCTTAACGATCTATTTGGAAATTAAATGAAAAATGAAGTTTTATATCAAAGAAACTTGAATAAAAAAAGAAGTTGAATAGAAATAAAAATGGAAGTTGCAGAAAAATAAAATTGGAAGTTCATTCAAGAAACCACTATACCATAACGATCTATTTCAAAAAAAATAAAAAAGAAATTTTAAAAGAAAAGTAAATTGAATAAAAATGGAAGTTGAATAATAATAAAAATGAAAGTTGGATAAAATCAAAAATGGATGTTCAATCCAGAAATCCCTATACCTTAACGATCTATTTGGAAATTAAATAAAAAAAGGAAGTTGACTAGAAAAGAAACTTGATTGAAAAAGGAAGTTAAATAAATATAAAATTGGAAGTTGCCGAAAATTAAAAGTGGAAGTTCATTCAAGAAACCACTATACCTTAACGATCTATTTGGAAATTAAATAAAAAAGGAAGTTTAATAGAAAAGTAAATTGAATAAAAATGGAAGTTGAATAAAAATAAAAATGAAAGATGCAAAAAATTAAAATTAGAAGTTCAATCCCGAAACCACTATACGTTAACGATCTATTTGGCAATCAACAAAAAAAGGAAGTTGTGTAGAAAAGAAACTTCAATAAAAAATGAAGTTAAATAAAAATAAAAATCGAAGTTGCAGAAAATTAAAAATGAAAGTTCATTCAAGAAATCACTATACCTTAACAATCTATTTGGAAATTAAATAAAAGAAGAAGTTGAATAGAAAAATGACTTGAATAAAAATGGAAGTCGAATAAAAACAAAATGGAAGTTGCAGAAAATTAAAAATGGAAGTTCATTCTAGAAACCACTATACCTTAATGATCTATTCGGAAATTAAATAAAAAGGAAGTTTAATAAAAAATTAAATTGATTAAAAATGGAAGTTGAATAAAAACCAAAATGAAAGTTGCATAAAATTAAAAATAGAAGTTCAATCCAGACACCAATATACGTTAACCAACTATTTGGAAATTAAATAAAAAAGGAAGTTGAATAGAAAAGTAACTTGAATAAAAAAGGAAGTTACTTAAAAATAAAAATGGAAATTCATTCAAGAAACCACTATACCTTAACGATCTATTTGGAAATTAAATAAAAAAGGAAGTTGAATAGAAAAATAACTTGAATAAAAATGGAAGTCGAATAAAAATAAAAATCGAACTAGCAGAAAATTAAAAATGGAAGTTCAATCAAGAAACCACTATACCTTAACGATGTATTCGGAAATTAAATAAAAAAGAAAGTTTAATAGAAAAGTAAATTGAGTAAAAATGAAAGTTGAATAAAATTAAAAATGAAAGTTGCATAAAATTAAAAATGAAAGTTGCATAAAATTAAAAATGAAAGTTGCATAAAATTAAAAATGGATGTTCAATCCAGAAACCACTATACCGTAACGATCTATTTGGAAATTAAATAAAAAAGGAAGTTGAGTAGAAAAAAACTTGATTGAAAAATGAAGTTAAATAAAAATAAAAATGGAAGTTGCAGAAAATTAAAAATTGAAGTTCATTCAAGAAACCACTATACCTTAACGATCTATTTGAAATTAAATAAAAAAGGAAGTTGAATATAAAAATAACTTGAATAAAAATGGAAGTCGAATAAAAGTAAAAATGGAAATTGCAGAAAAGTAAAAAAGGAAGTTCATTCAAGAAAAACCACTATACCTTAACGATGTATTTGGAAATTAAATAAAAAAGAAAGTTTAATTGAAAAGTAAATTGAATAAAAATGAAAGTTGAATAAAATTAAAAATGAAAGTTGCGTAAAATAAAAAATGGATGTTCAATCAAGAAACCACTATACCTTAATGATCTATTTGGAAATTAAATAAAAAAGGAAGTTGAGTAGAAAAGAAACTTGATTGGAAAAGGAAGCTAAATAAAAATAAAAATGGATGTTGTAGAAAATTAAAAATGGAAATTCATTCACGAAACCACTATACCTTAATGTTCTATTAGGAAATTAAATAAAAAAGGAAGTTGAATAGGAAAATAACTTGAATAAAAATGGAAGTTGAATAATAATAAAAACGGAAGCTGTAGAAAATTAAAAAATGAAGTTCATTCAGGAAACTAGTATACCTTAATGATCTGTTTGGAAATTAAATAAAAAAGGAAGTTAAATAGAAAAGTAAATTGAATAAAAATGAAAGTTGAATATAAATAAAAATGGAAGTTGCAGAAAATTAAAAATGGAAGTTCAATCCAGAAACCAGTATACCTTAACGATCTATTCGGAAATTAAATAAAAAAGGACGTTGAGTAGAAAAGAAACTTGAATAAAGAAGGAAGTTAAATAAAAATAAAAATGGAAGTTGCAGAAAATTAAAAATGGAAGTTCATTCAAGAAAGCACTATACCTTAACGATCTGTTAGGAACTTAAATAAAAAAAGGAAGTTGAATAGAAAAATAACTTGTATAAAAATGGAAGTTGAATAAAAATATAAATGTAAGTTGCATAAAATTAAAAATGGAAGTTCATTAAAGAAACCACTATACCTTAACGATCTATTTGTAAATTAAATAAAAAAGGAACTTTAATAGAAAAGTAAATTGAATAAAAATGGAAGTTGAATAAATATAAAAATGAAAGTTGCATAAAATTAAAAAAGAAAGTTCAATCCAGAAATCACTATACCTTAACGATCTATTTGGAAATTAAATAAAAAAGGAAGTCGAATAGAAAAAAAGCTTGAATAAAAAAAGAAGTTGAGTAGAAATAAAAAGGAAGTTGCAAAAAATTAAAATTGGAAGTTTATTCAAGAAACCACTATACCTTAACGATCTATTTGGAAATTAAATAAAAAAGGAAGTTGAGTAGAAAAGAAACTTCATTGAAAAAGGAAGTTATATAAAAATAAAAATGGAACTTGTCGAAAATTAAAAGTGGAAGTTCATTCAAGAAACCACTATACCTTAACGATCTATTTGGAAATTAAATAAAAAAGGAAGTTGAATAGAAAAATGACTTGAATAAAAATGGAAGTCGAATAAAAATAAAAATGGAAGTTGCATAAAATTAAAAATGGAAGTTCATTCAAGAAACCACAATACCTTAACGATCTATTTGGAAATTAAATAAAAAAGGAAGTTTAATAGAAAAGTAAATTGAATAAAAATGGAAGTTGAATAAAAATAAAAATGAAAGTTGCAAAAAATTAAAATTAGAAGTTCAATCCAGAAACCACTATACGTTAACGATCTATTTGGCAATCAACAAAAAAAGGAAGTTGTGTAAAAAAGAAACTTCAATAAAAAAGGAAGTTAAATAAAAATAAAAATGGAAGTTGCAGAAAATTAAAAATGAAAGTTCATTCAAAAAATCACTATACCTTAACGATCTATTTGGAAATTAAATAAAAAAGGAAGTTGAATAGAAAAATAACTTGAATAAAAATGGAAGTTGAATAATAATAAAAACGAAAGTTGCAGAAAATAAAAAAATGAAGTTCATTCCAGAAACTAGTATACCTTAATGATCTGTTTGGAAATTAAATAAAAAAGGAAGTTAAATAGAAAAGTAAATTGAATAAAAATGGAAGTTGAATAGAAATAAAAATGGAAGTTGCAGAAAATTAAAAATGGAAGTTCAATCCTGAAACCACTATACGTTAACCATCTTTTTGGAAATTAAATAAAAAAGGAAGTTGAATAAAATTAAAAATGAAAGTTGCGTAAAATTAAAAATGGATGTTCAATTAAGAAACAACTATACCTTAACGATCTATTTGGAAATTAAATAAAAAAGGAAGTTGAGTAGAAAAGAAACTTGATTGAAAAAGGAAGTTAAATAAAAATAAAAATGGGAGTTGCAGTGTAACGCCCTCAAAATAACAACAATAAACCCATCAGATAAGACATGCATTTACATATAAACTAACCACACTCTTTTATTCATTAGAGTTCCATTACATAAGTATTACATGTTAACATCAAAAACAAAATGCCCTACGGGCTTACAGCTTTCCAAGTTAACACTTGGTTACAACAAAAGAGTACTAACCCGTTTACACATTAAGCCCTAGGCTTGAAGTTACATGTAATACATCAAAAGTTAAGCGACAAAAGTATGTCCGCCACTAGCCTCCCAGCTATGTCCTTGGAGGTGGCATGCTTCCTGCACCTGAAAATGATATTCCCATATAGGGTGAGCCACAGCCCAGTAGAAATACACTAAACCAACCATGGACAATGACTAAAATATTAGCAATTGATAGATGGTCAACACTGATACATCCACATAAATCACATATTTATGTCATACAACTTATGAGTCTAAGTTACCTTTCATTTTCCCTTTTTCAACAGATAAGCATGCTAGCTCTATCATCATTTCCACAGATATGTATAAAAACTATATCTCACATTCAGATAAGCATAAAAGCTACATCCACATTCTCAACAGATATGTATAACAACAATATCCCACATTCACAGATAAGCATATAAGCTGTATCCACACTTTACTAAGATAAGCATATAAGCTCTATCTTCACTTCTCTAGACAAGCATATGAGCTGTGTCTATGGAGTTCATCCCCTATCTTCTCCCAACACTATCCGGTTTAGAGGTACATCCCCTATCTTCCCCTAAACCGCGGAGTACATCCCCTATCTCCTCCTCTACACATAACGTATATAAACACATTGGTTCTATATACAATCACCCAATACATACAATTAATGTATTCTATCAACCGTCAAGTTACATGACACATTTCATTGATTAGTTTCAGTTTACCTAATCATCATGCATTGTCTACAACAATCACGACTATCCTCCACCGATAGCCCAAAGTAGTTATTTCTAAACAGAAAATAAATGCACAAATGGATATTCAATCAACATTTCATTTCCTCATTTCTCACCATTAATTATCCCAATTAATCAAACAATGTAATTAGGCCATTTTCCATAATTACCATTTCAACCCTTAGGTCCCATTTTCATCAATGATTCAACATCAATTCCATTTCTCCATGCCAAACATGCATCTAGGTTTATTATGAATAAAACCCCAACTTTTGTAAAATTACACAAAAGCCCCAAACTTTCACAAAATTACCAAACCAAGCCCAACATCTCAAAATACCAAAACTTAAATACAAAACCCATAGAGAGGAGTAGGATATCCCTACCTCGAAGTTTAAGCCACAAAGGAGATGAAGACTCGAAGATCAACTTGCTCCAAATCCAAACTTTTTCAGATTAAATCGAAACTCTCAACGCCCTCTATCTTTTTAACAAAGGCCCTAGGCTAGATTCACACCCTAGGGAGATCAAATCTTAGAGAGAGTGCAAGTTTAGAGAGAGAGTGTCGGATTTAGGTTTTGCTCAAAGAAAGGAACTGAAAAAGTGATGTTTAAGACGCTACTGTCCGCTGATATAAAACACGCTCGCTCGAGCGAAGACTTGGTCGCTCGAGCGACCAGACACAGAAAACTCTCGCTCGAGCCAAGAAGTTCTCGATCGAGCGAAGAAAAATCCAGACCGCTCGAGCGAAGGAAGCTCGCTCAAGCCAAGAAAGGCAACTCTCAGGTCCAGAACCAGACGCAGCACTACTCTCGTTCGAGCGACAAACTCCTCGCTCGAGCGAAGGACCAAAAATCTGGGCAGCAACACTAGGCTCCCAAACACAAGCAACCTGTAACAAACCTGCCCAACACATCCCATAACTCAATATACAAAGTAAAGAGGATGCAAACCAGATAATAAACAACAACCAACATTCACGGACACATGTCCGGATCACTGTACAACAAGGGTAAACCCGGGATCGCTATATGCAGAAAATTAAAAATGGAAGTTCATTTAAGAAACCACTATACCTTAACGATATATTTGGAAATTAAATAAAAAAGGAAGTTGGATAGAAAAATAACTTGAATAAAAATGGAAGTCGAATAAAAATAAAAATGGAAGTTGCAAAAAATAAAAAATGGAAGTTCATTCAAGAAACCACTATACCTTAACGATCTATTCGGAAATTAAATAAAAAAGGAAGTTGAGTAGAAAAGAAACTTGAATGAAAAAGGAAGTTACATAAAAATAAAAATGGAAGTTGTAGAAAATTAAAAATGGAAATTCATTCACGAAACCACTATACCTTAACGATCTATTAGGAAATTAAATAAAAAAGGAAGTTGAATAGAAAAATAACTTGAATAAAAATGGAAGTTGAATAATAATAAAAACGAAAGTTGCAGAAAATTAAAAAATGAAGTTCATTCAAGAAACTAGTATACCTTAATGATCTGTTTGGAAATTAAATAAAAAATGAAGTTAAATAGAAAAGTAAATTGAATAAAAATGGAAGTTGAATAGAAATAAAAATGGGAGTTGCATAAAATTAAAAATGGAAGTTCAATCCAGAAACCAGTATACCTTAACGATCTATTCAGAAATTAAATAAAAAAGGACGTTGAGTAGAAAAAAAACTTGAATAAAGAAGGTAGTTAAATAAAAATAAAAATGAAAGTTGCAGAAAATTAAAAATGGAAGTTCATTAAAGAAAGCACTATACCTTAACGATCTATTAGGAACTTAAATAAAAAAGGAAGTTGAATTGAAAAATAACTTGTATAAAAATGGAAGTTGAATAAAAATATAAATGGAAGTTGCATAAAATTAAAAATGGAAGTTCATTAAAGAAACCACTATACCTTAACGATCTATTTGGAAATTAAATAAAAAAGGAACTTTAATAGAAAAGTAAATTGAATAAAAATGGAAGTTGAATAAATATAAAAATGAAAGTTGCATAAAATTAAAAAAGAAAGTTCAATCCAGAAACCACTATACCTTAACGATCTATTTAGAAACTAAATAAAAAAGGAAGTCGAATAGAAAAGAAGCTTGAATAAAAAAAGAAGTTGAATAGAAATAAAAAGGGAAGTTGCAGAAAATTAAAATTGGAAGTTCATTCAAGAAACCACTATATCTTAACGATCTATTTGGAAATTAAATAAAAAAGGAAGTTTAATAGAAAAGTAAATTGAATAAAAATGGAAGTTGAATAGAAATAAAAATAAAAGTTGCCAAAACTTAAAATTAGAAGTTCAATCCAGAAACCACTATACGTTAACGATCTATTTGGCAATGAACAAAAAAAAGGAAGTCGTGTAGAAAAGAAACTTCAATAAAAAAGGAAGTTAAATAAAAATAAAAATGGAAGTTGCAGAAAATTAAAAATGAAAGTTCATTCAAGAAATCACTATACCTGTAATAACCCTCACCACTGATTACCGTTAAACTGAACTGATTATGACTAATAACTGAACTGATTAAAGTACTGAACTGATCATGACTGATAATCTGCTTAAAGTACTAAACTGACTGACTGAAAACTGGAAGTGAATTGACTGAGTATGTACGTTTGAATTGCATTCTATCTGTTGATTGTTTATTTGATATGTTCGTATTTTATGTTTAAACTGCTAATTGAAGGCCTTATCAGCGGCCGAACCGGGAATTGATTGATGTTCCACGACCCTCATAATTAATGTGGTTTTGTAGTATATTTATCTGAAAACTGATTAGGTATGATTAAAATAGTTTAAAATAAGCTAATTAAAGAGTTGGCCTTATTTACCAACTAACCCTTAGTGGCCTACTCAATATAATATCTTTGAGCCTTATACTTGAATCAAAACACATCTTCCTCAGCCTTATCTCTTGCTTTGCCGACTTAGAGGGTGTGAGGGAGTGAATTGATTTGTGTTTGAGGAATTGGCTTATTCAACTTGGAGAATTGAAGGTTGATTTCATAATTGAGCTCCTAGTCTTGCATTGGAGACCTAAGGTAGAGTAATTGCCCTATTGTTTATCTTGTTCTTGCATGATTCATGTCAAAGTTGTAGATTGAGCCATGGATTAGTTCTAGCATGTTGACATAGAGCATAATTCATGCATGCATGTTTGAATTGTTGAGTTGTGAGTTGATTTCATGGTAAAATGGTACATGCATGTCCATAACTTTGTAATGGTCCATGTTTTCAACTTGTTTTTGGATCAATTGGCTCCTTAGAGCATCAAATTGAACTTTGAAGTTGTTTAAAATTCATGCATGTTTGCATGTTCATATTGTTCATGAAATTGGTTTGAAATTGGGTTTCAATTAAACACCCTTGGGCTTTGATTTCTCAAAATTGAGCTTTGAACCATGATATTCTATGTGTTTACAAATGTTTTCTGGAAATTCAGCCCAAGAGGTCGAGTTTTGAATTGTGAAAACTTGGTTTGAGCTTGGAGGTGCAATCTGGGTTTTCCAGATTTTGCACTTCTGCTCGAGCGGGGAATTGGCGCTCGAGCGTGGAATCCGAGCATCCAGTATTTCTCTGGACTGTTTTACAGTCCGCTCGAGCGGAGGATTGTGTCTCAAGCTCGAGCGAGCGTCGAGCGGAGATTTCACCCATCCAGTACTTTTACAGTACGCTCGAGCGGGAGAGTTGACGCTCGAGCGTGTACCTTTGTCGCATTTCCGCTCGAGCGGGGGAAACCGGCGCTCGAGCGGGACTCTGTTTTCTGAAAAATCTGAAACTGCTTTTAAAAGTGCATCTTTGCATCCTCATCCCATTCTAGGCATTCTTAGGCCTAGTTTAAGGCATTTTAATGAGGATATAGATGTAGAACACACCGAGGCATTAGGGGTTAAGTTGTTATCTTTCCCAGCTATGTAGCTTAGAGAGTGTTCAATCTGTTAACTGTGTAGGGTTGGCGACTGGGGAGACACGCTCTAGCATACTGTAGCCCAGAACTCTGTGAGTAACGATTGTGTAAAGATATGTTCACAAATGATTATCTTCTGAACAACTGAACTGTACTGTTTTCTGGACTGATTACTGTTAACTGAATGAATGTATGTCCTATATTCTGAACTGTATTGTGGCATCCTTAGCACCTACTGTTTACTGTTACTGTGACAGAAATCTCGGTCGGTTCCCTTGTTGGAACCACTACTGTTACTGACTGATGGCCATCAATTACTGCTCGGTCTTTTAAGACCTACTGTTTACTGCACTGTTATGCTAATGGATGTACCGCATATGACTGTACTGACTGAACAACTGAAATACTGTTTAAATGAACTGTTTTCATACTGTAAGGACATTCATTCTTAACCTCTTTATGTATTATGTTATTCACTGGGCTTTAGCTCACTGCTCATATATATATGTAGGTGTACAGGCAGCAGACCGCGGCTAGAGGCGTTAGGGTTACTCCAGTTTTGTCAAGCCAGCCTATGTGCCTCACTGCGAGGTTCTGAGCCTATCTTGCTAAGGCTTAGGGGTGTTTTAGGATTCCCCCTTCTGTACTGTCTTACTGTTTTTGTAATAACCGAATGGATTGTATAGACTGAATGTTTACTGTGCTATTATGTAAGGGATGGAGTCCCTAGTCTGAATGATTGTAAATATTGTGCATACTGTTCTGTACTGTTTACGTATAAATGTATGAAAAGTCCTTTTGCATACAGACTGTCACAGCTCATTGGGCATTGTTTAATTACTGTATTGGCTTCCGCCAGGCCTTGTACTCTATTTTACTGTACTACTGTTCTGCAGGCCTTCGGTAATCTCGGATTACTGGCCGGTTACGGTGCTAAACCCATAGGGCCGGGTTTGGGTCGTGACAGAGTGGTATCAGAGCGATACTTACCACGAGTTATACCGCACACACGTGTCCAAATGAGCTATAGGGTGTCCTAGAAAAGTAATTAGGGCATCTCATGAGCATGATATGTGTGCGGTTGTGTTATGACCGAATATATGCTAACGTGTTAAACTGTTACACAAATGACTGCTTATGTTTAAACCTGTTATAACTGCTTATAGTGAAATGGATAATGCAAATACTGCAAATGAAACTGAATCCTCATCCTCTGAGGCCAAAATGGCCAGACTGGAACAAATGATGGAACTGATAACTGCAAGACTGGATCAACAACTAAATCAACAGCTCCTACCTCCTCCGGTTGTACCGGAACAGAATGTGAATGTGAATGAACAGAATGTGAATGCTAATGATGGGGACATAATTGCTCTCACCCAGAAGTTCAGCAAAATGAAACCGCCATCCTTTTAGGGAGGCCTTGAACCGTTAAAAGCTGAAGCTTGGGTTCTGGAGACTGAAAAATTGTTTGAAGTTTTCCCGTGCTCTGAAGCACACAAGGTACTGTTAGCCACCTTTACATTGCAAGAAGAAGCTAGAAGGTGGTGGATGCTCATCCGTGATGAAAATACTGTTCTGACTTGGGCTCAATTCAAGGGAGCCTTCTTTGAAAAGTACTTCCCTCAGTGTGTTAGGGACAGAAAAGTAACTGAGTTTGAACAGCTGAGACAAGGGGCAATGTTTGTGGCTGAATATGAGACGAAATTCATCAAGCTTGCTAGATATGCACCGCATATGGTGGATACTGATTATAAGAAGGCCAAAAAATTTGAAGGCGGCCTTAATGTTGCAATTCTTGACCGAATAAATGTTCTGAAGCTACCGAACTATGTAAATGTTCTTAACAAAGCCTTGATGGTTGAATCAAATATTGAAGCACTGAAAACTGAAACACCAGCGTCGGAATGGCGTGGTAAGAGGCAGGGTTTTAAATTCAAGAAAGGCAAGAACAACCCGTTGAACAAAAAGCAAAACACAGGGTCAACGACTACTTCTAGTCAAGGAAACCGTACAATACCGCCCTGTTCTGAATGTGGTAAAAATCACAAGGGAGTTTGTTACAAGATATCAGGAGCCTGTTATAGGTGTGGCAAAGTGGGCCACATGGTTAAAGGCTGTCCCTCTGCTCCACAAACTAGTAGTAAAGCTACACCAAGTGTAGCGGCATCAACTGTTACACCGAAACCGAACCCCTGAACTACCGGGAAAGAGCCTATGAGGCAGGGCTGAGTGTTCGCCCTAGTACCGGGAGACGTCCAGAATACCGAGACCGTTGTGTAAGGTATTCTCTCTATTTGTACTCAGAATGCTTGTGTACTGATTGATTCGGGGTCTACGCATTCTTATGTGTCGCATGCTTTTTCGCGTAAATTGAATAGGCCCTTAGAACCCATGAACTATCTGTTAGCTGTATCCTCACCCGTTGGGGGATCTATGACCTGTGCATATACGTGTCCTGCTTGTGAAATTATTGTTGGAGATGCACATCTGTTTATTGATTTACTGCCATTGAACATTGATCATTTTGATGTAATATTGGGGATGGACTGGTTAACGAAATATCATGCCACCATAGACTGTGTAACGAAACAAGTAGTTTTCCGTCCACCTGGTCTACCTGAATTTGTGTTTCATGGGGTTGGAGTAGTACCTCCCCCGTATCTGATTTCATCTGTGAAAGCTGTAAAATTGATTAGAAAGGGCTGTAAGGGATATCTGTGTTCTGTATTGACTGTGTCTACTGATGATAATGTTAATGTGAACTGTATTCCTATAGTCAGAGAATTCCCAGATGTTTTTTGAGATAATCTTCCAGGAGATTTGATTGATAGGGAGATTGAGTTTACTGTTGATGTGGCTCCCGGAACACAGCCAGTTTCTAAAGCTCCTTACCGAATGGCTCCAACTGAACTGAAAGAACTGAAGGTGCAATTGCAAGAACTATTAGACAAAAAGTTCATCAGACCTAGTACCTCACCGTGGGGCGCACCTGTTTTATTTGTAAAGAAGAAAGATGGCTCACTGAGACTGTGCATTGACTACCGTGAACTGAATAAGGTAACTGTAAAGAATAAATACCCATTACCGCGTATTGATGACCTGTTTGATCAGTTACAGGGTGCTAAAGTATTTTTGAAGATTGATCTCAGATCCGGATACCATCAGTTGAAAGTTAAATCAGATGACATTGATAAAACTACTTTTAGAACGAGATATGGACATTATGAATTTTTAGTTATGCCTTTCGGAGTCACGAACGCACCAGCTGCATTTATGGACCTTATGAACAGAATCTTTAAACCGTACCTTGACAATTTTATTGTTGTATTTATTGATGACATACTGATTTACTCCAAAAGTATAGAAGGACATGAACATCATCTGAGACTTGCCCTACAAACCTTAAGAGAACAGAAACTGTATGCTAAACTGTCTAAATGTGAATTTTGGCTTGACCATGTTATGTTTTTGGGGCATGTTGTTAGCAAAGATGGAATTTCTGTTGATCCGCAGAAAATCGAAGCTGTAGTAAACTGGCCTAGACCAACCAACGTGACTGAAGTCCGAAGCTTTTTGGGTTTGGCTGGATATTACAGAAGATTTGTCAAAGATTTCTCCAAAATTGCTTTACCGTTGACTCAACTGACTCAGAAGGGGATATCATTTGACTGGACTGACCAAAGAGAATCTGCTTTCCAGGAGTTGAAAACTCGATTAGTGACTGCACCGGTTCTTACTTTACCTTCAGGTACGGATGGTTATACTGTATTTAGTGATGCTTCTCATAAGGGTTTGGGATGTGTTTTAATGCAGAATGGGAGAGTAATTGCCTATGCTTCCCGACAACAGAGACCGCATGAAAAGAACTACTCGACCCATAATCTAGAACTTGCTGCAGTAGTATTTGCACTGAAAATTTGGCGTCACTATCTGTATGGGGTGACATGTGAAGTATATACCGACCACAAGAGTTTGAAATATTTCTTCACACAGAAAGAACTGAACATGAGACAGCGGAGATGGCTAGAACTGATAAAGGACTATGACCTACAGATACTGTACCATCCGGGAAAAGCCAATACCGTTGCCGATGCACTGAGCCGGAAATCGATTGGAAACTTAGCATGTTTACTTACCGGACAGAAAGAGTTTCTTTGTGACCTTGAAAAATCTGAAATTGAAATTGTCTTACGAGAACAAGGTGGAACCTTAGCTGCTATTTCTGCTCGACCGGCACTGATTGATGAGATTAAAGAGAAACAGCAACTGGATGACTTCTTGAAGAAGATCATCGAAGAAAGAGAATCTAAACCTAGACTGGGATTCAAATTTGAGAACAATGTACTGAAATTTCATGAAAGACTGTGTGTACTGAATGATACTGAACTGAAAAGAAGAGTTCTGCAGGAGGGCCACAACTCAAAATTTTCTATCCATCCAGGGAATACGAAAATGTACCAAGACCTGAAACTGAATTTCTGGTGGCCGGGAATGAAGAAAGAAATTGCTGATTTTGTATCGAAATGTCTTCATTGCCAACAAGTTAAAGCCGAACATCAACGACCCGCAGGCTTATTGCAACCCTTACCGATACCGGAGTGGAAATGAGAGCATATCACCATGGATTTTATAGTGGGATTGCCTCGCTCCAGTAAAGGTATGAACTCGATTTGGGTTATTGTTGATAGACTGACTAAATCTGCTCACTTCTTACCTGTTAAGACAATTTATAATGCGGACAAATTGGCTATACTCTACATTGATGAAATTGTTCGACTGCATGGAGTGCCTGTGTCCATTGTTTCTGACAGGGATTCGAAGTTTACATCAAGATTTTGGCAAAGCCTACAAACTACATTGGGTACCGAATTGAGATTGAGTAGTGCCTATCATCCTCAGACAAATGGCCAATCAGAAAGGACCATCCAGACTCTAGAGGATTTACTGAGAATGTGTGTCCTTGATTTTCAGGGAAACTGGGAAAGTCATTTGCCCTTAGCTGAATTTGCTTACAATAACAGCTATCACTCGAGTATTGGCATGGCGCCTTTCGAGGCATTGTATGGCAGAAAATGTAGATCTCCGATTTGCTGGGCAGAAGTTGGAGACGGGCCTCTGCTTGGGTCCGAGATTGTGTATGGAACAACTGAAAAGGTGAAACTGATACAACAGAGATTGAAAACTGCACAAAGCAGACAGAAGAGTTATGCTGATGTTAGAAGACGAGACAGAGAGTATGAAGTGGGTGATCACGTATTCGTGAAAGTGACACCGATGAAAGGCCAGACTCGTTTTGGAGTCAAAGGCAAGTTAGCACCGAGATACGTCGGGCCATATGAGATTACTGAGAAAATCAATCCGGTGGCGTATCAAGCTGCGCTTCCTCCTGAAATGGAGCATATGCATAACGCCTTCCACATTTCCATGTTGAGAGACTACCTACGGGATCCTTTTCATGTAATAGAGCCTACTTGTGTAGTGCTGAGCGATGACTACACTTACGAGGAACGACCTATACAGATTGTAAACAGACGAATCAAGAAACTGAGGAACAAAGAAATCCCGTTGGTAAAAGTTGACTGGCAGAACCATGGTGGTGTGTATGCCACCTGGGAAAGGGAAAATGACATGGCTAAAAGATATCCTGAACTGTTTCCACTGAATCCTGTTTTCTTCCAGAACGAAGGTAACTCGAGTTTAGAGGACTAAACTCTTTATAAGGAGGGGAGACTGTAATAACCCTCACCACTGATTACCGTTAAACATTGATTATCGTTAAACTGAACTGATTATGACTAATAACTGAACTGATTAAAGTACTGAACTGATCATGACTGATAATCTGCTTAAAGTACTGAACTGACTGACTGAAAACTGGAAGTGAATTGACTGAGTATGTACGTTTGAATTGCATTCTATCTGTTGATTGTTTATTTGATCTGTTCGTATTTTATGTTTAAACTGCTAATTGAAGGCCTTATCAGCGGCCGAACCGGGAATTGATTGATGTTCCACGACCCTCATAATTAATGTGATTTTGTAGTATATTTATCTGAAAACTGATTAGGTATGATTAAAATAGTTTAAAATAAGCTAATTAAAGAGTTGGCCTTATTTACCAACTAACCCTTAGTGGCCTACTCAATATAATATCTTTGAGCCTTATACTTGAATCAAAACACATCTTCCTCAGCCTTATCTCTTGCTTTGTCGACTTAGAGGGTGTGAGGGAGAGAATTGATTTGTGTTTGAGGAATTGGCTTATTCAACTTGGAGAATTGAAGGTTGATTTCATAATTGAGCTCCTAGTCTTGCATTGGAGACCTAAGGTAGAGTAATTGCCCTCTTGTTTATCTTGTTCTTGCATGATTCATGTCAAAGTTGTAGATTGAGCCATGGATTAGTTCTAGCATGTTGACATAGAGCATAATTCATGCATGCATGTTTGAATTGTTGAGTTGTGAGTTGATTTCATGGTAAAATGGTACATGCATGTCCATAACTTTGTAATGGTCCATGTTTTCAACTTGTTTTTGGATCAATTGGCTCCTTAGAGCATCAAATTGAACTTTGAAGTTGTTTAAAATTTATGCATGTTTGCATGTTCATATTGTCCATGAAATTGGTTTGAAATTGGGTTTCAATTAAACACCCTTGGGCTTTGATTTCTCAAAATTGAGCTTTGAACCATGATATTCTATGTGTTTACAAATGTTTTCTGGAAATTCAGCCCAAGAGGTCGAGTTTTGAATTGTGAAAACTTGGTTTGAGCTTGGAGGTGCAATCTAGGTTTTCCAGATTTTGCACTTCTGCTCGAGCGGGGAATTGGCGCTCGAGCGTGGAATCCGAGCATCCAGTATTACTCTGCACTGTTTTACAGTCCGCTCGAGCGGAGGATTGGGCGCTCGAGCGGAGGATTGTGTCTCAAGCTCGAGCGGGCGTCGAGCGGAGATTTCACCCATCTAGTACTTTTACAGTACGCTCGTGCGGGAGAGTTGACGCTCGAGCGTGTACCTTTGTCGCATTTCCGCTCGAGCGGGGGAAACCGGCGCTCGAGCGGGACTCTGTTTTCTGAAAAATCTGAAACTGCTTTTAAAAGTGCATCTTTGCATCCTCATCCCATTCTAGGCATTCTTAGGCCTAGTTTAAGGCATTTTAATGAGGATATAGATGTAGAACACACCGAGGCATTAGGGGTTAAGTTGTTATCTTTCCCAGCTGTGTAGCTTAGAGTGTGTTCAATCTATTAACTGTGTAGGGTTGGCGACTGGGGAGACACGCTCTAGCATACTGTAGCCCGGAACTCTGTGAGTAACGATTGTGTAAAGATATGTTCACAAATGATTATCTTCTGAACAACTGAACTGTACTATTTTCTGGACTGATTACTGTTAACTAAATGAATGTATGTCCTATATTCTGAACTGTATTGTGGCATCCTTAGCACCTACTGTTTACTGTTACTGTGACAGAAATCTCTGTCGGTTCCCTTGTTGGAACCACTACTGTTACTGACTGATGGCCATCAATTACTGCTCGGTCTTTTAAGACCTACTGTTTACTGCACTGTTATGCTAATGGATGTACCGTATATGACTGTACTGACTGAACAACTGAAATACTGTTTAAATGAACTGTTTTCATACTGTAAGGACATTCATTCTTAACCTCTTTACGCATTATGTTATTCACTGGGCTTTAGCTCACTGCTCATATATATATATATAGGTGTACAGGCACCAGACCGCGGCTAGAGGCGTCAGGGTTACTCCAGTTTTGTCAAGCCAGCCTATGTGCCTCACTGCGAGGTTCGGAGCCTATCTTGCTAAGGCTTAGGGGTGTTTTAGGATTCCCCCTTCTGTACTCTCTTACTGTTTTTGTAATAACCGAATGGATTGTATAGACTAAATATTTAATGTGCTGTTATGTAAGGGATGGAGTCCCTAGTTTGAATGATTGTAAATATTGTGCATACTGTTCTGTACTGTTTACGTATAAATGTATGAAAAGTCCTTTTGCATACAGACTGTCACAACTCATTGGGCATTGTTTAATTATTGTATTGGCTTCCGCCAGGCCCTGTACTCTGTTTTACTGTACTACTGTTCTGCAGGCCTTCGGTAATCTTGGATTAGTGGCCGGTTACGGTGCTAAACCCATAGGGCCGGGTTTGGGTCGCGACAATACCTTAACGATCTATTTGGAAATTAAATAAAAGAAGAAGTTGAATAGAAAAATGACTTGAATAAAAATGGAAGTCGAATGAAAACAAGAATGGAAGTTGCAGAAAATTAAAAATGGAAGTTCATTCCAGAAACCACTATACCTTAATGATCTATTCGGAAATTAAATAAAAAAGGAAGTTTAACAAAAAAGTAAATTGAATAAAAATGGAAGTTGAATAAAAACAAAAATCAAAGTTGCATAAAATTAAAAATAGAAGTTCAATCCAGAAACCACTATACGTTAACCATCTATTTGGAAATTAAATAAAAAAGGAAGTTGAATAGAAAAGTAACTTGAATAAAAATGGAAGTTACTTAAAAATAAAAATGGAAGTTGCAGAAAATTAAAATTGGAAGTTCATTCAAGAAACCACTATACCTTAACGATCTATTTGGAAATTAAATAAAAAAGGAAGTTGAATAGAAAAATAACTCGAATAAAAATGGAAGTCGAATAAAAATAAAAATGGAAGTTGCTAAAAATTAAAAATGGAAGTTCATTCAAGAAACCATTATACCTTAACGATGTATTTGGAAATTAAATAAAAAAGAAAGTTTAATAGAAAAGTAAATTGAATAAAAATGAAAGTTGAATAAAATTAAAAATGAAAGTTGCATAAAATTAAAAATGGATGGTCAATCCAGAAACCACTATACCGTAACGATCTATTTGGAGATTAAATAAAAAAGGAAGTTGAATAGAAAAGTAACTTGAATAAAAATGGAAGTTACTTAAAAAAAAAATGGAACTTGCAGAAAATTAAAAATGGAAGTTCATTCTAGAAACCACTATACCTTAATGATTTATTTGGAAATTAAATAAAAAAGGAAGTCGAATAGAAAAATGACTTGAATAAAAATGGAAGTCGAATAAAAGTAAAAATGGAAGTTGCATAAAATTAAAAATGAAAGTTCATTCAAGATACCACAATACCTTAACGATGTATTTGGAAATTAAAAAAAAAAGAAAGTTTAATAGAAAAGTAAATTGAATAAAAATGAAAGTTGAATAAAATTAAAAATGAAAGTTGCATAAAATTAAAAATGGATGTTCAATCCAGAAACCACTATACCGTAACGATCTATTTGGAAATTAAATAAAAAAGGAAGTTGAGTAGAAAAGAAACTTGATTGATAAAGGAAGTTAAATAAAAATAAAAATGGAAGTTGCAGAAAATTAAAAATGGAAGTTCATTCAAGAAACCACTATACCTTAACGATCTATTTGGAAATTAAATAAAAAAGGAAGTGGAATAGAAAAATGACTTGAATAAAAATGGAAGTTGAATAAAAAAAAAATCGAAGTTGCAGAAAATTAAAAATGGAAGTTCATTCAAGAAACCACTATACCTTAACGATCTATTAGCAAATTAAATAAGGAAGCTGAATAGAAAAATAACTTGAATCAAAATGGAAGTTGAATAAAAATAAAAATGGAAGTTGCAGAAAATAAAAATTGGAAGTTCATTCAAGAAACCACTATACCTTAACGATCTATTTGGAAATTAAATAAAAAAGGAAGTTGAATAGAAAAATGACTTGAATAAAACTGGAAGTCGAATAAAAATAAAAATGGAAGTTGCAGAAAATTAAAAAAGGAAGTTCATTCAAGAAACCACTATACCTTAACGATCTATTACCAAATTAAATAAAAAATGAAGTTGAATAGAAAAATAACTTGAATAAAAATGGAAGTTGAATAAAAATAAAAATGGAAGTTGCAGAAAATAAAAATTGGAAGTTCATTCAAGAAACCACTATACCTTAACGATCTATTTGGAAATTAAATAAAAAAGGAAGTTGAATTGAAAAATGACTTGAATAAAACTGGAACTCGTATAAAAATAAAAATGAAAGTTCCATAAAATTAAAAAAGGAAGTTCATTAAAGAAACCACTATACCTTAACGATCAATTTGGAAATTAAATAAAAAAGGAAGTTTAATAGAAAAGTAAATTGAATAAAAATGGAAGTTGAATAAAAATAAAAATGGAAGTTGCAAAAAATTAAAAATTGAAGTTCATTCAAGAAACCACTATACCTTAACGATCTATTAGGAAATTAAATAAAAAAATGAAGTTTAATAGAAAAGTAAATTGAATAAAAATGGAACTTGAATAAAAATAAAAATGGAAGTTCAATCCAGAAACCACTATACCTCAACGATCAATTTGGAAATTAAATAAAAAAGGAAGTTGAATGGAAAAGCAACTTGAATAAAAAGGAAGTTAAATAAAAATGAAAATGGAAGTTGCAGAATATTGAAAATGGAAGTTAATTCAAGAAACCACTATACCTTAACCATCTATTTGGAAATTAAATAAAAAAGGAAGTTGAATAGAAAAATAACTTGAATAAAAAAGGAAGCTGAATAAAAATAAAAATGGAAGTTCCATAAACTTAAAAATGGAAGTTCATTAAAGAAACCACAATACCTTAACGATCTATTTGGAAATTAAATAAAAAAGGAAGTTTAATAGAAATGTAAATTAAATAAAAATAACAATGGAAGTTGCAGAAAATTAAAAATGGAAGTTCATTCCCGAAACCGGTATACCTTAACAATCTATTTGGAAATTAAATAAAAAAGGAAGTTGAGTAGAAAAGAAACTTGATTGAAAAAGGAAGTCAAATAAAAATAAAAATGGAAGTTGCAGAAAATTAAAAATGAAGGTTCGTTCAAGAAACCACTATACCTTAACAATCAATTTGGAAATTAAATAAAAAAGAAAGTTGAATAGAAAAATAACTTGAATAAAAATGGAAGTCGAATAACAATAAAAATGGAAGTTGTAGAAAATTAAAAATGGAAGTTCATTCAAGAAACCACTATACCTTAACGATCTATTTGAAAGTTAAATGAAAAAGGAAGTTTAATAGAAAAGTAAATTGTAAAAAAATGGTAATTGAAAAAAAATAAAAATGAAAGTTGCATAAAATTAAAAATGGAAGTTTAATCTAGAAACCACTATACCTTAACGATCTATTTCGAAATTAAATAAAAAAAGGAAGTTGAGTAGAAAAGAAACTTGAATGAAAAAGGAAGTTAAATAAAAATAAAAATGGAAGTTGCACCAAATTAAAAATGGAAATTCATTCAAGAAACAACTATACCTTAACGATCTATTTGGAAATTAAACAAAAAAGGAAGTTTAATAGAAAAGTAAATTGAATAAAAATAAAAATGAAAGTTGCATAAAATTAAAAATGGAAGTTCAATCCAGAAACCAATATACGTTAACGATCTATTTGGAAATTGAAAAACAAAGAAGTTGAATAGAAAAGTAACTTGAATAAAAATGGAAGTTGAATAAAAATAAAAATGAAAGTTGCATATAATTAAAAATGAAAGTTCAATCCAGAAACCACTATACGTTAACGATCTATTTGGAAATTAAATAAAAAAGGAAGTTGAATAGAAAAATAACTTGAATAAAAATGGAAGTTGAATAATAATAAAAACGGAAGTTGCAGAAAATTAAAAATTAAAGTTCATTCAAGAAACCACTATACCTTAATGATCTATTTGGAAATTAAATAAAAAAGGAAGTTAAATAGAAAAGTAAATTGAACAAAAATGGAAGGTCAATAAAAATAAAAATAGAAGTTGCAGAAAATAAAAAATGGAAGTCCAATCCAGAAACCACTATTCCTTAACGATCTATTAGGAAGTTAAATAAAAAAGGAAGTTGAATAGAAAAATAACTTGATTAAAAATAGAAGTTGAATAAAAATATAAATGGAAGTTGCATAAAATTAAAAATGAAAGTTCATTAAAGAAACCACTATACCTTAACGATCTATTTGGAAATTAAACAAAAAAGGAAGTTGAGCAGAAAAGAAACTTGAATGAAAAAGGAAGTTACATAAAAATAAAAATAAAAATGGAAGTTGCAGAAAATTAAAAATGGAAATTCATTCAAGAAACCACTATACCTTAACGATCTATTTGGAAATTAAATAAAAAAGGAAGTTGAATAGAAAAATAACTTGAATAAAAATGGAAGTTGAATAAAAATAAAAAAGGAAGTTGCATAAAATTAAAAATGGAAGTTCATTAAAGAAACCACTATACCTTAACGATCTATTTGGAAATTAAATAAAAAAGGAAGTTTAATACAAAAGTAAATTGAATAAAAATGGAAGTTGAATAAAAATAAAAATGAAAGTTGCACAAAATTAAAAATGAAAGTTCAATCCCGAAACCACTATACCTTAACGATCTATTTGGAAATTAAATAAAAAATGAAGTTAAACAGAAAAGTAAATTGAATAAAAATGGAAGTTGAATAAAAATAAAAATAGAAGTTGCAGAAAATAAAAAATAGAAGTTCAATCCAGAAACCACTATTCCTTAATGATCTATTAGGAACTTAAATAAAAAAGGAAGTTGAATAAAAATAAAAATGGAAGTTGCATAAAATTAAAAATGGAAGTTCATTAAAGAAACCACTATACCTTAACGATCAATTTGGAAATTAAATAAAAAAGGAAGTTTAATAGAAAAGTAAATTGAATAAAAATGGAAATTGAATAAGAATAAAAATGGAAGTTGAATAAAAATAAAAATGAAAGTTGCATAAAATTAAAAACGGAAGTTCAATCCAGAAACCACTATACGTTAACGATCTATTTGGAAATTAAATAAAAAACGAAGTTGAATAAAAAAGGAACTTGAACAAAAATGGAAGTTACTTAAAAACAAAAATGGAAGTTGCAGAAAATTAAATATGGAAGTAAATTCAAGAAACCACTATACCTTAACGATCTATTTGGAAATTAAATAAAAAAGAAAGTTGAGTAGAAAATAAACTTGAAAAAAAAGGAAGTTAAATAAAAATAAAAATGGAAGTTGCAAAAAATTAAAAATGGAAGTTCATTCAAGAAACCGCTATACCTTAACGATCTATTTGGAAATTAAACAAAAAACGAAGTTGAATAAAAAAAAAACTTGAATAAAAATGGAAGTTGAATAAAAATAAAAATGGAAGTTGCATAAAATTAAAAATGGAAGTTCATTAAAGAAACCACTATACCTCAACGATCTATTTGGAAATTAAATAAAAAAGGAAGTTTAATAGAAAAGTAAATTGAATAAAAATGGAAGTTGAATAAAAATAAAAATGAAAGTTGCAAAAAATTAAAAATGGAAGTTCAATCCAGAAACGACTATATCTTAACGATCTATTTGGAAATTAAATAAAAACGGAAGTTGAGTAGAAAAGAAACTTGAACAAAAAAGGAAGTTAAACAAAAAGAATAATGGAAGTTGCAGAAAATTAAAAATGGAAGTTCATTCAAGAAACCACTATACCTTAACGACCTATTTGAAAATTAAATAAAAAAGAAAGTTGAATAGAAAATAACTTGAATAAAAATAAAAATGGAAGTTGAATAAAAATAAAAATGGAAGTTGTAGAAAATTATAAATCGAAGCTCATTCAAGAAACCACTATACCTTAACGATCAATTTGGAAATTAAATAAAAAAGGAAGTTTAATAGAAAAGTAAATTGAATAAAAATGGAAGTTGAAAAAAAATAAAAGTGAAAGTTGCATAAAATTAAAAATGGAACTTCAATCAAGAAACCACTATACCTTAACGATCTATTTGGAAATTAAATAAAAAAGGAAGTTGAAAAGAAAAGAAACTAGAATAAAAAAAGAAGTTGAATAGAAATAAAAATGGAAGTTGTAGAAAATTAAAATTGGAAGTTCATCCAAGAAACCAGTATACCTTAACGATCTATTTGGAAATTAAATGAAAAAGGACGTTGAATAGAAAAATGACTTGAATCAAAATGGAAGTCGAATAAAAATAAAAATGAAAGTTGCAGAAAATTAAAAATGGAAGTTAATTCAAGAAACCACTATACCTTAACCATCTATTTGGAAATTCAATAAAAAAGGAAATTGAATAGAAAAATAACTCGAATAAAAATGGAAGCAGAGTAAAAATAAAAATGGAAGATCCATAAAATTAAAAAAGGAAGTTCATTAAGGAAACCACAATACCTTAACAATCTATTTGGAAATTAAATAAAAGAGGAAGTTGAATAGAATAGAAACTTGATTGAAAAAGGAAGTTAAGTAAAAATAAAAATGGAAGTTGCAGAAAATTAAAAATGGAAGTTCATTAAACGAACCACTATACCTGAACGATCTATTTGGAAATTAAATAAAAAAGGAAGTTGAATAGAAAAGAAACTTGAATAAAAAATGAAGTTAAATAAAAATAAAAATGGAAGTTGCAGAAAATTAAAAATGGAAGTTAATTCAAGAAACCACTATACCTTAACCATCTATTTGGAAATTAAATAAAAAAGGAAGTTGAATAGAAAAATAACTTGAATGAAAATGGAAGCTGAATAAAAATAAAAATGGAAGTTTCATAAAATTAAAAAAGGAAGTTCATTAATGAAACCACAATACCTTAACGATCTATTTGGAAATTAAATAAAAAAGGAAGTTTGATAGAAAAGTAAATTGAATAAAAATGGAAGTTGAATAAAAATAAAAATGGAAGTTGCCGAAAATTAAAAATGGAAGTTCTATCCAGAAACCGGTATACCTTAACGATCTATTTCAAAATTAAATATAAAAGGAATTTGAGTAGAAAAGAAACTTGATTGAAAAAGGAAGTTAAATAAAAATAAAAATGGAAGTTGCAGAAAATTAAAAATGGAAGTTCATTCAAGAAACCACTATACCTTAACGATCTATTTGGAAAATAAATAAAAAAGGAAGTTGAATAGAAAAATAACTTAAAAAAATGGAAGTCGAATAACAAAAAAAAATGGAAGTTGCAGAAAATTAAAAATGGAAGTTCATTCAAGAAACCATTATACCTTAACGATCTATTTCGAAATTAAATAAAAAAGGAACTTTAATAGAAAAGAAAATTGAATAAAAATGGAACTTAAATAAAAATAAAAATGGCAGTCGTAGAAAATTAAAAATTTAAGTTCAATCTAGAAACCATTATACCTTAACGATCTATTTAGAAATTAAATAAAAAAGGAAGTTGAATAGAAAAGAAGCATGAATAAAAAAAGAAGTAGAATAGAAATAAAAATGGAAGTAGCAGAAAATTAAAATTGGAAGTTCATTCAAGAAACCACTATACCTTAACGATCTATTTCGAAATTAAATAAAAAACGAAGATTAATACAAAAGTAAATTGAATAAAAATGGAAGTTGAATAAAAATAAAAATGAAAGTTCAATCCAGAAACCACTATACCTTGATGATCTACTTGGAAATTAAATAAAAAAGGAAGTTGAGTAGAAAAAAAACTTGAATAAAAAAGGAAGTTAAATAGAAATAAAAATGGAAGTTGCAGAAAATTAAAAATGGAAGTTAGTTGAAGAAAACCACTATACCTTAACGCTATATTTGGAAATTAAATAAAAAAGGAAGTTGAATACAAAAATAACTTGAATAAAAATGGAAGTTGAATAAAAATTAAAATGGAAGTTCCACAAAATTAAAAATCGAAGTTCATTAAAGAAACCACTATACCTCAACGACCTATTTGGAAATTAAATTAAAAAGGAAGTTGAATAGAAAAATAACTTGAAGAAAAATGGAAGTCGAATAAAAATAAAAATGGAAGTTGCAGAAAAATCAAAATGGAAGTTCATTCAAGAAACCAATATACCTTAACGATCTATTTGGAAATTAAATAAAAAAGGAAGTTGAGTAGAAAAGAAACTTGAATAAAAAAGGAAGCTAAATAAAAATAAAAATGGAAGTTGCAGAAAATTAAAAATGGAAGTTAATTCAAGAAACCACTATACCTTAACCATCTATTTGGAAATTAAATAAAAAAGGAAGTTGAATAGAAAAATAACTTGAATAAAAATTGAAGCTGAATAAAAATAAAAATGGAAGTTTCATAAAATTAAAAATGGAAGTTCATCAAAGAAACCACAATACCTTAACGATCTATTTGGAAATTAAATAAAAAAAGAAGTTTAATAGAAAAGCAAATTGAATAAAAATGGAAGTTGAATAAAAATAAAAATGGAAGTTGCAGAAAATTAAAAATGGAAGTTCAATCCAGAAACCGGTATACCTTAACGATCTATTTGGAAATTAAATAAAAAAGGAAGTCGAGTAGAAAAGAAACTTGATTGAAAGGGAAGTTAATAAAAAATAAAAATGGAAGTTGCAGAAGATTAAAAATGGAAGTTCATTCAAGGAACCACTATACCTTAACGATCTTTTTGGAAATTAAATAAAAACGAAAGTTGAATAGAAATATGACTTGAATAAAAATGGAAGTCGAATAAAAATAAAAATGGAAGTTGCAGAAAATTAAAAATGAAAGTTCATTCAAGATACCACTATACCTTCACGATCTATTTGGAAATGAAATAAAAAAAAAAGTTTAATAGAAAAGTAAATTGAATAAAAATGGAAGTTGAATAAAAATAAAAATGAAAGTTGCACAAAATTAAAAATGGAAGTTAATTCAAGAAACCACTATACCTTAACGATCAAGTAGGAAATTAAATAAAAAAGAAAGTCGAATAGAAAAATTACTTGAATAAAAGTGGATGTTGAATAAAAATAAAAATGGAAGTGGCATAAAATTAAAAATGGAAGTTCATTGAAGAAACCACTATACCTTAACGATCTATTTCGAAATTAAATAAAAAAGGAACTTTAATAGAAAAGAAAATTGAATGAAAATGGAAGTGGAATAAAAATAAAAATGAAAGTTGCATAAAATTAAAAATGTAAGTTCAATCTAGAAACCATTATACCTTAACGATCTATTTGGAAATTAAATAAAAAAGGAAGTTGAATAAAAAAGAAGCTTGCATAAAAAAAGAAGTTGAATAGAAATAAAAATGGAAGTTGCAGAAAATTAAAAATGGAAGTTCATTAAAGAAACCACTATACCATAAAGATCTATTTGGAAATTACATAAAAAAAGAAGTTGAATAGAAAAATAACTTGAATAAAAATGGAAGTCGAATAAAAATAAAATGGAAGTTGCAGAAAATTAAAAATGGAAGTTCATTCAAGAAACCAATATACTTTAACGATCTATTTGGAAATTAAATAAAAAAGGTAGTCTAATAGAAAAGTAAATTGAATAAAAATGGAAGTTGAATAAAAATAAAAATGGAAGTTGCAGAAAATTAAAAATGGAAGTTCAATCCAGAAACAACTATACCTTAACGATCTATTTGAAAATTACATAAAAAGGGAAGTTGAGTAGAAAAGAAACTTGAATAAAAAAGGAAGTTAAATAAAAACAAAAATGGAAGTTGCAGAAAATTAAAAATGGAAGTTAATTCAAGAAACCTCTATACCTTAACGATCTATTAGGAAATTAAATAAAAAAAGAAGTTGAATAGAAAAATAAGTTGAAGAAAAATGGAAGCTGAGTAAAAATAAAAACGGAAGTTCCATAAAATTAAAAATGGAAGTTCATTTAATAAACCACTATACCTTAACGATCTATTTTGAAATTAAATAAAAAAGGAAGTTTAATAGAAAAGTAAATTGAATAAAAATGGAACTTGAATAAAAATAAAAGTGAAAGTTGCATAAAATTAAAAATGGAAGTTCAATCCAGAAACCAGTATACCTTAACGATCTATTTGGAAATTAAACAAAAAAGGAAGTTGAATAAAAAAAGAAGTTGAATAGAAACAAAAATGGAAGTTGCAGAAAATTAAAAATGGAAGTTCATTCAAGAAAGCACTATACCTTAACGATCTATTTGGAAATTAAATAAAAAAGGAAGTCGAATAGAAAAATGACTTGAATAAAAATGGAAGTCGAATAAAAATAAAAATGGAAGTTCATTCAAGATACGACTATACCTTAACGATCTATTTTGAAATTCAATAAAAAAGGAAGTTTAGTAGAAAAGTAAATTGAATAAAAATATAAATGGAAGTTGCATAAAATTAAAAATGGAAGTTCATTAAATAAACCACTATACCTTAACGATTTATTTGGAAATTAAACAAAAAAAAGAAAGTTGAGCAGAAAAGAAACTTGACTGAAAAAGGAAATAACATAAAAATAAAAATGGAAGTTGCAGAAAATTAAAAATGGAAATTCATTCAAGAAACCACCATACCTTAACGATCTATTAGGAAATCAAATAAAAAAGGAAGTTGAATAGAAAAATATCTTGAATAAAAATGGAAGTTGAGTAAAAATAAAAATGGAAGTTGCATAAAATTAAAAATGGAAGTTCATTAAAGAAACCACTATACCTTAATGATCTATTTGGAAATTAAATAAAAATGAAAGTTTAATAGAAAAGTAAATTGAATAAAAATGGAAGTTGAATAAAAATAAAAATGAAAGTTCAATCCAGAAACCACTATACCTTGACGATCTATTTGGAAATTCAATAAAAAAGGAAGTTGAGTAGGAAAGAAACTTGAATAAAAAAGGAAGTTAAATAAAAATAAAAATGGAAGTTGTAGAAAATTAAAAATGGAAGTTAATTGAAGAAACCACTATACCTTAACGATATATTTGGAAATTAAATAAAAAAGGAAGTTGAATAGAAAAATAACTTGAATAAAAATGGAAGCTGAATAAAAATAAAAATGAAAGTTCCATAAAATTAAAAATGGAAGTTCATTAAAGAAACCACTATACCCCAACGATCTATTTGGAAATTAAATAAAATAGGAAGTTGAATAGAAAAGAAACTTGAATAAAAGAGGAGTTAAATAAAAATAAAAATGGAAGCTGCAGAAAATTAAAAATGGAAGTTAATTCAAGAAACCACTATACCTTAACCATCTAGTTGAAAATTAAATAAAAAAGGAAGTTGAATAGAAAAATAACCTGAATAAAAAAGGAAGTTGAAAAGAAATAAAAATGGAAGTTCCATAAAATTAAAAATGGAAGTTCATTAAAAAAACCACTATACCTTAACGATCTATTTGGAATTTAAATAAAAAAGGAAGTTGAATAGAAAAATAACTTGAATAAAAATGGAAGTTGCAGAAAATTAAAAATGGAAGTTCATTCAAGAATCCAGTATACCTTAACGATCTATTTGAAATTAAATAAAAAATGTAGTTTAATAGAAAAGTAAATTGAATAAAAATGGAAGTTGAATAAAAAAAATGGATGTTGCAGAAAATTAAAAATGGAAGTTCAATCCAGAAACCACTATACCTTAGCGATCTCTTTGGAAAGTACATAAAAAAGGAAGTTGAGTAGAAAAGAAACTTGAATAAAACTGGAAGTTGAATAAAAATAAAAATGGAAGTTCAATCCAGAAACCACTATACTTTGACGATCTATTTCGAAATTAAATAAAAAAGGAAGTTTAATAGAAAAGTAAATTGAATAAAAAAAGAAGTTGAATAAAAATAAAAATGGAAGTTTAATCCAGAAACCACCATACCTTGACGATCTATTTGGAAATTAAATAAAAAAGGAAGTTGAGTAGAAAAGAAACTTGAATAAAAAAGGAAGTTAAATAAAAA
The DNA here is from genome assembly GCF_055761805.1 of Camellia sinensis. Taxonomy (NCBI): domain Eukaryota; kingdom Viridiplantae; phylum Streptophyta; class Magnoliopsida; order Ericales; family Theaceae; genus Camellia; species Camellia sinensis. The sequence goes on along the minus strand of NC_138962.1, from coordinate 4,394,315 downwards.
TAAAAATAGAAGTTGCAGAAAATTAAAATTGGAAGTTAATTCAAGAAACCACTATACCTTAACCATCTATTTGGAAATTAAATAAAAAAGGAAGTTGAATAGAAAAATAACTTGAATAAAAATGGAAGCTGAATAAAAATAAAAATGGAAGTTCCAAAAAATTAAAAATGGAAGTTCATCAAAGAAACCACAATACTTTAACGATCTATTTGGAAATTAAATAAAAAAAGAAGTTTAATAGAAAAGCAAATTGAATACAAATGGAAGTTGAATAAAAATAAAAATGGAAGTTGCAGAAAATTAAAATTGGAAGTTCAATCCAGAAACCGGTATACCTTAACGATCTATTTGGAAATTAAATAAAAAAGGAAGTTGAGTAGAAAAGAAACTTGATTGAAAGGGAAGTTAATAAAAAATAAAAATGGAAGTTGCAGAAGATTAAAAATGGAAGTTCATTCAAGGAACCACTATACCTTAACGATCTTTTTGGAAATTAAATAAAAACGAAAGTTGAATAGAAATATGACTTGAATAAAAATGGAAGTCGAATAAAAATAAAAATGGAAGTTGCAGAAAATTAAAAATGAAAGTTCATTCAAGTTACCACTATACCTTCACGATCTATTTGGAAATGAAATAAAAAAAAAGTTTAATAGAAAAGTAAATTGAATAAAAATGGAAGTTGAATAAAAATAAAAATGAAAGTTGCACAAAATTAAAAATGGAAGTTAATTCAAGAAACCACTATACCTTAACGATCAAGTAGGAAATTAAATAAAAAAGAAAGTCGAATAGAAAAATAACTTGAATAAAAGTGGAAGTTGAATAAAAATAAAAATGGAAGTTGCATAAAATTAAAAATGGAAGTTCATTAAAGAAACCACTATACCTTAACGATTTCTTTCGAAATTAAATAAAAAAAGAACTTTAATAGAAAAGAAAATTGAATAAAAATGGAATTGAAATAAAAATAAAAATGAAAGTTGCACAAAATTAAAAATGTTAGTTCAATCCAAAAACCATTATACCTTAACGATCTATTTGGAAATTAAATAAAAAAGGAAGTTGAATAGAAAAGAAGCTTGAATAAAAAAAGAAGTTGAATAGAAATAAAAATGGAAGTTGCAGAAAATTAAAAATGGAAGTTCATTAAAGAAACCACTATACCTTAAAGATCTATTTGGAAATTACATAAAAAAGGAAGTTGAATAGAAAAATAACTTGAATAAAAATGGAAGTCGAATAAAAATAAATTGGAAGTTGCAGAAAATTAAAAATGGAAGTTCATTCAAGAAACCAATATACTTTAACGATCTATTTGGAAATTAAATAAAAAAGGTAGTCTAATAGAAAAGTAAATTGAATAAAAATGGAAGTTGAATAAAAATAAAAGTGGAAGTTGCAGAAAATTAAAAATGGAAGTTCAATCCAGAAACAACTATACCTTAACGATCTATTTGAAAATTACATAAAAAGGGAAGTTGAGTAGAAAAGAACCTTGAATAAAAAAGGAAGTTAAATAAAAACAAAAATGGAAGTTACAGAAAATTAAAAATGGAAGTTAATTCAAGAAACCTCTATACCTTAACGATCTATTCGGAAATTAAATAAAAAAGGAAGTTGAATAGAAAAATAAGTTGAAGAAAAATGGAAGCTGAGTAAAAATAAAAACGGAAGTTCCATAAAATTAAAAATGGAAGTTTATTTAATAAACAACTATACCTTAACGATCTATTTGGAAATTAAATAAAAAAGGAAGTTTAATAGAAAAGTAAATTGAATAAAAATGGAACTTGAAGAAAAATAAAAGTGAAAGTTGCATAAAATTAAAAATGGAAGTTCAATCCAGAAACCAGTATACCTTAACGATCTATTTGGAAATTAAACAAAAAAGGAAGTTGAATAAAAAAAGAAGTCGAATAGAAATAAAAATGGAAGTTGCAGAAAATTAAAAATGGAAGTTCATTCAAGAAAGCACTATACCTCAACGATCTATTTGGAAATTAAATAAAAAAAGAAGTCGAATAGAAAAATGGCTTGAATAAAAATGGAATTCGAATAAAAATAAAAATGGATGTTGCATAAAATTAGAAATGGAAGTTCATTCAAGATACCACTATACCTTAACGATCTATTTGGAAATTCAATAAAAAAGGAAGTTTAGTACAAAAGTAAATTGAATAAAAATTGATGTTGAATAAAAATAAAATTGAAAGTTGCAGAAAATTAAAAACGGAAGTTCATTTAAGAAACCACTATACCTTAACGATCTATTAGTAAATTAAATAAAAAAGGAAGTTGAAAATAAAAATAACTTGAATAAAAATGGAAGTTGAATAAAAATAAAAATGGATGTTGCATTAAATTAAAAATTGAAGTTCATTAAAAAAACCACTATATCTTAACGATCTATTTGGAAATTAAATAAAAAAGGAACTTTAATAGAAAAGAAAATTGAATAAAAATGGAAGTTGAACAAAAATAAAAATGAAAGTTGTATAAAATTAAAAATGTAAGTTCGATCCAGAAACCATTATACCTTAACGATCAATTTGGAAAATAAATAAAAAAGGAAGTTGAATAGAAATAAAAATGGAAGTTGCAGAAAATTAAAATTGGAAGTTCATTCAAGAAAGCGCAATACCTTAGTGATATATTTGGAAATTAAATAAAAAAAGGAAGTTTATTAGAAAAGTAAATTGAATAAAAATGGAAGTTGAATAAAAATAAAAATGGAAGTTCAATCGAGAAACCACTATACCTTGACGATCTATTTGGAAATTAAATAAAAAAGGAAGTTGAGTAGAAAAGAAACTTGAAGAAAAAAGGAAGTTAAATAAAAATAAAAATGAAAATTGCAGAAAATTAAAAATGGTAGTTAATTCAAGAAACCACTATACCTTAACCATCTATTTGGAAATTAAATAAAAAAGGAAGTTGAATAGAAAAATAACTGGAATAAAAATGGAAGCTGAATAAAAATAAAAATGGAAGTGTCATAAAATTAAAAATGGAAGTTCATTAAAGAAACCACAATACCTTAATGATCTATTTGGAAATTAAATAAAAAAGGAAGTTTAATAGAAAAGTAAATTGAATAAAAATGGAAGTTGAATAAAAATAAAAATAGATGTTGCAGAAAATTAAAAATGGAAGTTCTATCCAGAAACCGGTATACCTTAACGATCTAGTCGGAAATTAAATAAAAATTGTAGTTGAGTAGAAAAGAAACTTGATTGAAAAAGGAAGTTAAATAAAAATAAAAATGGAAGTTGCAGAAAATTAAAAATGGAAGTTCATTCAAGAAACCACTATACCTTAACCATCTATTTGGAAATTAAATAAAAAAAAAAAAAGTTGAATAGAAAAATGACTTGAAGAAAAGGGAAGTCGAATAAAAATAAAAATGGAAGTTGCAGAAAATTAAAAATGGAAGTTCATTCCAGATACAACTATACCTTCACGTTCTATTTGGAAATTAAATAAAAAATGAAGTTTAATAGAAAATTAAATTGAATAAAAATGGAAGTTGAATAAAAATATAAATGGCAGTTGCAGAAAATTAAAAATGGAAGTTCATTCAAGAAACCACTATACCTTAACGATCTATTAGGAAATTAAATAAAAAGGAAAGTTGAATAGAAAAATAACTTGAATAAAAATGGAAGTTCAATAAAAATAAAAATGGATGTTGCATAAAATTAAAAATGGAAGTTCATTAAAAAAACCACTATACCATAACGATCTATTTCGAAATTAAATAAAAAAGGAAGTTGAATAGAAAAGAAACTTGAAAAAAAAAGGAAGTGAAATAAAAATAAAAATGGAAGTTGCAGAAAATTAAAAATGGAAGTTCATTCAAGAAACCACTATACGTTAACAATCTATTCGGAAATTAAATAAAAAAGGAAGTCGAATAGAAAAATGACTTGAATAAAAATGGAAGTTGCATAAAATTTAAAATAGAAGTTCATTCAAGATACCACTATACCTTAACGATCTATTTGGAAATTCAATAAAAAAGGAAGTTTAGAAGAAAAGTAAATTGAATAATAATGGAAGTTGAATAAAAATAGAAATGGAAGTTGCAGAAAATTAAAAATGGAAGTTCATTCAAGAAACCACTATACCTTAACGATCTATTAGCAAATTAAATAAAAAAAGGAAGTTGAATAGAAAAATAACTTGAATAAAAATGGAAGTTGAATAAAAATAAAAATGGAAGTTGCATAAAATTAAAAATGGAAGTTCATTAAAGAAACCACTATACCTTAACGATCTATTTGGAAATTAAATAAAAAAGGAACTTTAATAGAAAAGAAAATTGAATAAAAATAGAAGTTTAATAAATATAAAAATGAAAGTTGCAGAAAATTAAAAATGTAAGTTCAATCCAGAAACCATTATACCTTAACGATCAATTTGGAAATTAAATAAAAAAGGAAGTTGAATAGAAAAGAAGCTTGAATAAAAAAAGAAGTTGAATAGAAATAAAACTGGAAGTTGCAGAAAATTAAAATTGGAAGTTCATTCAAGAAAGCACAATACCATAATGATATATTTGGAAATTAAATAAAAAAGAATTTTAATAGAAAAGTAAATTAAATAAAAATGGAAGTTGAATAAAAATAAAAATGGAAGTTCAATCCAGAAACCACTATACCTTGACGACCTGTTTGGAAATTAAATAAAAAAGGAAGTTGAATAGAAAAGACACTTGAATAAAAAAGGAAGTTAAATAAAAATAGAAATGGAAGTTGCAGAAAATTAAAAATGGAAGTTCATTCAAGAAACTACTATACCATAACGATCTATTTGGAAATTAAATAAAAAAGGAAGTCGAATAGAAAAATGACTTGAATAAAAATGGAAGTCGAATAAAAATAAAAATGGAAGTTGCATAAAATTAAAAATGGAAGTTCATTCAAGATACCACTATACCTTAACGATCTTTTTGGAAATTCAATTAAAAATGAAGTTTAGTAGAAAAGTAAATTGAATAAAAATGGAAGTTGAATAAAAATAAAAATGGAAGTTGTAGAAAATTAAAAATGGAAGTTAATTCAAGAAACCACTATACCTTAATGACCTATTAGCAAATTAGATAAAAAAGGAAGTTGAATAGAAAAATAACTTGAATAAAAATGGAAGTTGAATAAAAATATAAATGGAAGTTGCATAAAATTAAAAATTGAAGTTCATTAAAGAAACAACTATAGCTTAACGATCTATTTGGAAATCAAATAAAAAAGGAACTTTAATAGAAAAGAAAATTGAATAAAAATGAAAGTTGAATAAAAATAAAAATGAAAGTTGTATAAAATTAAAAATGTATGTTCAATCCAGAAACCATAATACCTTAATGATCTATTTGGAAATTAAATAAAAAAGGATGTTGAATAGAAAAGAAGCTTGAATAAAAAAAGAAGTTGAATAGAAATAAAAATGGAAGTTGCCGAAAATTAAAAATGGAAGTTCATTCAAGAAAGCACAATACCTTAATGATATATTTGTAAATTAATAAAAAAGGAAGTTTAATAGAAAAGTAAATTGAATAAAAATGGAAGTTGAATAAAAATAAAAATGGAAGTTCAATCCAGAAACCACTATACCTTGATGATCTATTTGGAAATTAAATAAAAAAGGAAGTTGAGTAGAAAAGAACCTTCAATAAAAAAGGAAGTTAAATAAAAATAAAAATGGAAGTTGTAGAAAATTAAAAATGGAAGTTAATGCAAGAAACCACTATACCTTAACTATCTGTTTGGAAATTAAATAAAAAAAGGAAGTTGAATAGAAAAATAACTTGAATAAAAATGGAAGCTGAATAAAAATGGAAGTGCCATAAAATTAAAAATGGAAGTTCATTAAAGAAACCACAATACCTTAACGATCTATTTGGAAATGAAATAAAAAAGGAAGTTTAATAGAAAAGTAAATGGAATAAAAATGGAAGTTGCAGAAAATTAAAAATGGAAATTCTATCCAGAAACCGATATACCTTAACCATCTAGTTGGAAATTAAATAAAAATGGAAGTTGAGTAGAAAAGAAACTTGATTGAAAAAGGAAGTTAAATAAAAATAAAAATGGAAGTTGCAGAAAATTAAAAATGAAAGTTCATTCAAGAAACCACTATACCTTAACCATCTATTTGGAAATTAAATATAAAAGAAAGTTGAATAGAAAAATGACTTGAATAAAAAGGGAAGTCGAATAAAAATAAAATGGAAGTTGCAGAAAATTAGAAATGGAAGTTCATTCAAGATACCACTATACCTTCACGATCTATTTGGAAATTAAATAAAAAAAGGAAGTTTAATAGAAAAGTAAATTGAATAAACATGGAAGTTGAATAAAAATATAAATGGAAGTTGCAGAAAATTAAAAATGGTAGTTTATTCAAGAAACCACTATACCTTAACGATCTATTCGGAAATTAAATAAAAAAGAAAGTTGAATAGAAAAATAACTTGAATAAAAATGGAAGTTGAATAAAAATAAAAATGGATGTTGCATAAAATTAAAATGGAAGTTCATTAAAGAAACCACTATACCATAACGATCTATTTCGAAATTAAATAAAAAAGGAAGTTGAATAGAAAAGAAACTTGAATAAAAAAGGAAGTTAAAGAAAAATAAAAATGGAAGTTGCAGAAAATTAAAAATGGAAGTTCATTCAAGAAACCACTGTACCTTAACGATCTATTTGGAAATTAAATAAAAAAGGAAGTCGAATAGAAAAATGACATGAATAAAAATGGAAGTCGAACAAAAATAAAAATGGAAGTTGCATAAAATTAAAAATGGAAGTTCATTCAAAATACCACTATACCTTAACGATCTATTTGGAAATTCAATAAAAAAGGAAGTTTAGTAGAAAAGTAAATTGAATAATAATGGAAGTTGAATAAAAATAAAAATGGAAGTTGCAGAAAATTAAAAATGGAATTTCATTCAAGAAACCACTATACCTTAACGATCTATTAGCAAATTAAATAAAAAAAGGAAGTTGAATAGAAAAATAACTTGAATAAAAATGGAAGTTGAATAAAAATATATATGGAAGTTGCATAGAATTAAAAATGGAAGTTCATTAAAGAAACCACTATACCTTAACGATCTATTTGGAAATTAAATAAAAAATGAACTTTAATAGAAAAGAAAATTGAATAAAAATGGAAGTTGAATAAATATAAAAATGAAAGTTGTAGAAAATTAAAAATGTAAGTTCAATCCAGAAACCATTATACCTTATCGATCAATTTGGAAATTAAATAAAAAAGGAAGTTGAATAGAAAAGAAGCTTGAATAAAAAAAGAAGTTGAATAGAAATAAAAATGGAAGTTGTAGAAAATTAAAATTGGAAGTTCATTCAAGAAAGCACAATACCATAATGATATATTTGGAAATTAAATAAAAAAGGAAGTTTAATAGAAAATTAAATTGAATAAAAATGGAAGTTGAATAAAAATAAAAATGGAAGTTCAATCCAGAAACCACTATACCTTGACGATCTGTTTGGAAATTAAATAAAAAAGGAAGTTGAATAGAAAAGACACTTGAATAAAAAAGGAAGTTAAATAAAAATAAAAATGGAAGTTGCAGAAAATTAAAAATGGAAGTTCATTCAATAAACCACTATACCATAACGATCTATTTGGACATTAAATAAAAAAGGAAGTCGAATAAAAATAAAAATGGAAGTTGCATAAAATTAAAAATGGAAGTTCATTCAAGATACCACTATACCTTAACGATCTATTTGAAATTCAATTAAAAAGGAAGTTTAGTAGAAAAGTAAATTGAATAAATATGGAAGTTGAATAAAAATAAAAATGGAAGTTGTAGAAAATTAAAAGTGGAAGTTAATTCAAGAAACCACTATACCTTAACGACCTATTAGCAAATTAAATAAAAAAGGAAGTTGAATAGAAAAATAACTTGAATAAAAATGGAAGTTGAATAAAAATAAAAATGGAAGTTGCATAAAATTAAAAATGGAAGTTCATTAAAGAAACCAGTATACCTTAATGATCTATTTGGAAATCAAATAAAAAAGGAACTTTAATAGAAAAAAAAATTGAATAAAAATGAAAGTTGAATAAAAATAAAAATGAAAGTTGTATAAAATTAAAAATGTAAGTTCAATCCAGAAAGCATAATACCTTAACGATCTATTTGGAAATTAAATAAAAAAGGAAGTTGAATAGAAAAGAAGCTTGAATAAAAAAAAGAAGTTGAATAGAAATAAAAATGGTAGTTGCAGAAAATTAAAATTAGAAGTTCATTCAAGAAAGCACAATACCTTAATGATATATTTGGAAATTAAATAAAAAAGGTAGTTTAATAGAAAAGTAAAATGAATAAAAATGGAAGTTGAATAAAAATAAAAATGGAAGTTCAATCCAGAAACCACTATACCTTGACGATCTATTTGGAAATTAAATAAAAAAGAAAGTTGAGTAGAAAAGAAACTTGAATAAAAAATGAAGTTAAATAAAAATAAAAATGGAAGTTGCAGAAAATTAAAAATGGAAGTTAATTCAAGAAACCACTATACCTTAACCATCTATTTGGAAATTAAATAAAAAAGGAAGTTAAATAGAAAAATAACTTGAATAAAAATGGAAGCTGAATAAAAATAAAAATGGAAGTGCCATAAAATTAAAAATGGAAGTTCATTAAAGAAACCACAATACCTTAACGATCTATTTCGAAATTAAATAAAAAAGGAAGTTTAATAGAAAAGTAAATTGAATAAAAATGGAAGTTGCAGAAAATTAAAAATGGAAGTTCTATCCAGAAACCGGTATACCTTAACGATCTAGTCGGAAATTAAATAAAAATGGAAGTTGAGTAGAAAAGAAACTTGATTGTGTCACGCCCCACTTTTTATTACTCGAAGTATTACCAATTTCATTTACTTAATTCCATTTCAGAGATAACATGCGGAAATGAACTCGTATATTCAACTCGTAGAAATGAATAACATTGCTCTCATTCGTATGCAAGTAAATACAACATGAGTATAATAAATAAATTGCCCTTGGGCTTACATCATTAACAACAAATCAAGAAGAAGGGTGCAACCCTTTTACACATATGGCATTCTGCCCATATAAGAGAGGCCCCGTGGCCAACAAATCAGAAGATCCAAATCTTGCAGCACATTCAGCTCAACACCTGAAAAAGATTCAACAACGTGGGATGAACATATAGTCCAGTAGGGATCTCAACATGGCCCTCAACAATAACAACATACATATAGCTATGATCATGAATACCCAATCTCATGCTAGAATAGTAATGTGACAGTTTATACAAAATATACATAAGTATGAACTTTTTTTGAAAACAACCATTTCAATCAACGCCATAGGCGATTCAATTTTCTTTTCTTTTCATTAATCCCCGTTCCCAATCTTTCATAACATTAACATTACCTTAGGAAACAAATTCACTAAGCCCACTACTCTCTTCCATTTTCCTAACATACACAGATATGCCTTTTCAAAACATATATCTCCTTAAAATATCCATTCTCCTTCATTCATTCCAAAAGACAAAAATGACATTTTGGCTTCTTCCCGGTACAATCAAATCTAGACAAGCACCATTATAAAAAAGAGATAACAACTCACCAACATGCATAAGATAAACCAATGAGGCAACTCGGCCCTCCAAAACCGTAATCAACACAATCCATGATATTCCCAAACACACTGAAATATCAACAACAAAACTTTGCTCTACTAGCTATGTGCGTAGTAAGCCAAAGATACACCTCTCACAACAACATACCAGTTTACCAGGCGCTAGCTGGAAGGGTGTGGTACCTTAGATTCTCAGCGCAGTCAGTTTACCAGGTGCTAGCTGGAAGGGTGTGGTACCTTAGATTCTCAGCGCAGTCAGTTCTCCAGGCGCTAGCTGGAAGGTCACGGTACCTCTGATTCTTAGCGCAAGGTATAACACCACCAATCCAACACAACAGGGCATATTCAACATGTATAACACATATACACAAACCATCAAGATACAAGCAATGTGTTAAAGTATATGAACACATAACTACCTCCTCCCGAGCAAGCATACATATATAATGTATCTCAACACTTCATCACATACGATGTTCAATCAACAATGGTATAATGCATACACGACAATTCAACACAACCGTGTCATCCTCCACCGATGACCAAGGACAAAACCTCTAGATGTAAATATTTAGTACATCCATTAAAGACTCAATTGCTATGAGACCATAAACCCACCAATAACACTAACACAGTAATTAAAGATACAACCCCCACGTGTGTGTGTTTAACACTCAAGAAACAACAATCCAATTTTCATACTTATCAAAGATACTTTTCTCATTTCATAAAACAAATTCCGTTTCCTTTTGTTTTCACAAAACCAACTCCATCCCTTTTGTTTTCACAAAATCAATTTCATCCCTTTTGTTTTACAAAACCAATTCCGTTGATAATAAAGCCATAACTCACATTAATCCACTACATTTATTTCAAAACCATTACAAAAACCAAAGTTAACCCCTTAGGCATTAACACCTTCACCCAACTCGCATTAACAATAGAGATTTACAACATAGGTTAACTACCCCCCATTTTAATTTACCAAATCAAAATATAATTTAGGGCTTTTTCTTCTTTCAACTATAACATGCTAATTTACACTCCAATTAGCCCAAGACAACCATCAATGATAAAATAACCATTTTCAAACAACCAACCCTAGGTTCCTTCTCATGATTTCAAACAAATCCAACATGGATATGATTTTCATGCAATACAAAACTACCGCATGTCTATCTATAGACGAAGTATTGAAAAAGAACAAGGAAATCCCTACCTCAAGCTTAGGAGAGAAAACCACCCAAAAATCACCGGCGGCGAAACCACGAACCACTCAGACCAAAAGGAAGCCCTTGACGAGATCTACAATCCATCTCAAAGGACCATGGTGAAAAGATCACTCCAGGTGAGTAGATTTAGAGATCTTAGAGTAAAAGTACCTTTTGAGAGAGAGAGAAGGTGTTTCACGGTTTAGAGAGAGGAAATGGAAGAAAAAGTGAAAGAGAAGGTCAAGTGAGGGCCTTTATATAGTACTAGGTCAAAATAGATATAAGCCCCAAAGTCAACTCAAAATATCTAGTCAAAATAACCCCAAAAAGTAGGTCCAAACCGTGAGAAAAATCTAGGAAAAAGTCGCAGGTGTCGACCCTTGCAACAGTGGTGTTGACACCAAAGAGGAAAAAAAATCTGGGAAAGCTTTGACTGCACTGAAGGTGTCGACACCACCCCAGACTGGTGTCTACCCTATTTTCCAGCAACCAACGCACAGACAGAAGAGGGTCGACACCATCCCAGACTGGTGTCTACCCTATGTTCCAGCAAACAACACACAGACAGAAGAGGGTCGACACCATCCCAGACTGGTGTCTACCCTATGTTCCAGCAACACCTCCAGAACGTCATCAACAGGTAAGGGTCGACCCTAGGAAGGCTGGTGTCGACCCTAGAATGGAATTTCTAAGTCTCCAAGGAACTTTTGACAAGAATAAGTGCGAACAACCAAACCCAACAAGTTTAAATCAATTTGTACCCCTCCAAAACTAAAGTGCAACAACACCAAAGGTTCTCAAAACATAATACATGATTCGAATACACTTTCCAAAAGTTTTAAAAGGGCTCAAGTGCTACAACCTCCCCACCTTAGGAAATTTCGTCCCCGAAATTAAGGAAACACCAAAACACAAGGCCAACAGATCCCAAAGCACCCAATACCCGAGCACTTAGGAAAGAAACTATTCTCACAACAAACCTCCGGTTCACTCTCACAAAAGAAAGGCTTACCAAGAAATCACGTTCCAAAAGACAACTCTTAGGCACGAAAGCCTCAACAGAACTACACCTCTTCCCGAAACAAACCACCAAAACACCCGACTAGCACTCCAAGCTGAGTCACTACTCGACAACCATAATTCCCAACAAAATGACTGAAGCAACTCTTTCGCATAAATATAAGAAAATCATTTTCTTGTTCATGAGACATTTCTCAAAGATAGACAAATTTTCAATGTTGACATTCCGAAATAAAACTTTCATTTCTTATGCGAAACTCAAAAGTTTTGTAAACATTTCTCACAAACACGGCGTTATCCAGAGCACAAACTCATCCACAGTTTATTTTCCAAAAAGATTCATTTGGAATTCCTCAAAACCCTTGAGTTAAATCAATTTCTCAACGATCTATTTGGAAATTATATAAAAAAGGAAGTTGAATAGAAAAATAACTTGAATAAAAATGGAAGTTGAATAAAAATAAAAATGGAAGTTGCATAAAATAAAAAATGGAAGTTCATTAAAGAAACCACTATACCTTAACGATCTATTTGGAAATTAAATAAAAAAGGAACTTTAATAGAAAAGAAAATTGAATAAAAATGGAAGTTGAATAAAAATAAAAATGAAAGTTGTATAAAATTAAAAATGTAAGTTCAATCCAGAAACCATTATACCTTAACGATCTATTTGGAAATTAAATAAAAAAGGAAGCTGAATAGAAAAGAAGCTTGAATAAAAAAAGAAGTTGAATAGAAATAAAAATGGAAGTTGCAGAAAATTAAAATTGGAAGTTCATTCAAGAAAGCACTATTCCTTAATGATATATTTGGAAATTAAATAAAAAAGGAAGTTTAATAGAAAAGTAAATTGAATAAAAATAGAAGTTGAATAAAAATAAAAATGGAAGTTGAATCCAGAAACCACTATATCTTGACGATCTATTTGGAAATTAAATAAAAAAGGAAGTTGAGTAGAAAAGAAACTTGAATAAAAAAGGAAGTTAAATAAAAATAAAAATGGAAGTTGCTGAAAATTAAAAACGGAAGTTCATTGAAGAAACCACTATACCTTAACCATCTATTTGGAAATTAAATAAAAAAGGAAGTTGATTAGAAAAATAACTTGAATAAAAATGGAAGCTAAATTAAAATAAAAATGGAAGTTCATTAAAGAAACAACAATACCTTAACGATCTATTTGGAAATTAAATAAAAAAGGAAGTTTAACAGAAAAGTAAATTGAATAAAAATGGAAGTTGAATAAAAATAAAAATGGAAGTTGCAGAAAATTAAAAATGGAAGTTCAATCCAGAAACCGGTATACCTTAACGATCTATTTGGAAATTAAATAAAAAAGGAAGTTGAGTATAAAAGAAACTTGATTGAAAAAGGAAGTTAAATAAAAATAAAAATGGAAGTTGCAGAAAATTAAAAATGAAAGTTCATTCAAGAAACCACTATACCTTAACCATCTATTTGGAAATTAAATAAAAAAGAAAGTTGAATACAAAAATGACATGAATAAAAATGGAAGTCGAATAAAAATAAAAATGCAAGTTGCTGAAAATTAAAATTGGAAGTTCATTCAAGAAACCACTATACCTTAACGATCTATTAGGAAATTAAATAAAAAAGGAAGTTGAATAGAAAAATAACTTGAATAAAAATGGAAGTTGAATAAAAATAAAAATGGAAGTTCATTAAAGAAACAACTATACCATAACGATCTATTCCGAAATTAAATAAAAAAGGAAGTTGAATAGAAAAGAAACTTGAATAAAAAAGGAAGTTAAATAAAAATAAAAATGGAAGTTGTAGAAAATTAAAATTTGAAGTTCATTCAAAAAACTACTATACCTTAACGATCTATTAGGAAATTAAATAAAAAAGGAAGTTGAATAGAAAAATAACTTGAATAAAAATGGAAGTTGAATAAAAATAAAAATGGAAGTTGCATAAAATTAAAAATGGAAGTTCATTAAAGAAACAACTATACCATAACGATCTATTTCGAAATTAAATAAAAAAGGAAGTTGAATAGAAAAGAAACTTGAATAAAAAAGGAAGTTATATAAAAATAAAAATGGAAGTTCATTCAATAAACCACTATACCTTAACGATCTATTTGGAAATTAAATAAAAAAGAAAGTCGAACAGAAAAATGACTTGAATAAAAATGGAAGTCGAATAATAATAAAAATGGAAGTTGCATAAAATTAAAAATGGAAGTTCATTCAAGATACCACTATACCTTAACGATCTGTTTGGAAATTCAATTAAAAAGGAAGTTTAGTAGAAAAGTAAATTGAATAAAAATGGAAGTTGAATAAAAATAAAAGTGGAAGTTGTAGAAAATTAAAAATGGAAGTTAATTCAAGAAACCACTATACCTTAACGACCTATTAGCAAATTAAATAAAAAAGGAAGTTGAATAGAAAAATAACTTGAATAAAAATGGAAGTTGAATAAAAATAAAAACGGAAGTTGCAGAAAATTAAAAATGGAAGTTCATTAAAGAAACCACTATACCTTAATGATCTATTTGGAAATCAAACAAAAAAGGAACTTTAATAGAAAAGAAAATTGAATAAAAATAAAAATGAAAGTTGTATAAAATTAAAAATGTAAGTTCAATCCAGAAACCATAATACCTTAACGATCTATTTGGAAATTAAATAAAAAAGGAAGTTGAATAGAAAAAAAGCTTGAATAAAAAAAAAGAAGTTGAATAGAAATAAAAATGGAAGTTGCAGAAAATTAAAATTGGAAGTTCATTCAAGAAAGCAAAATACCTTAATGATATATTTGGAAATTAAATAAAAAAGGAAGTTTAATAGAAAAGGAAATTGAATAAAAATGGAAGTTGAATAAAAATAAAAATGGAAGTTCAATCCAGAAACTACTATACCTTGACGATCTATTTGGAAATTAAATAAAAAAGGAAGTTGAGTAGAAAAGAAACTTGAATAAAAAAGGAAGTTAAATAAAAATAAAAATGGAAGTTGTAGAAAATTAAAAATGGAAGTTAATTCAAGAAACCACTACACCTTAACCATCTATTTGGAAATTAAATAAAAAATGAAGTTGAATAGAAAAATAACTTGAATTAAAATGGAAGCCGAATAAAAATAAAAATGGAAGTTCATTAAAGAAACCACAATACCTTAACGATCTATTTGGAAATTAAATAAAAAAGGAAGTTTAATAGAAAAGTAAATTGAACAAAAATGGAAGTTGAATAAAAGTAAAAATGGAAGTTGCAGAAAATTAAAAATGGAAGTTCTATCCAGAAACCGGTATACCTTAATGATATAGTCGGAAATTAAATAAAAATGGAAGTTGAGTAGAAAAGAAACTTGATTGAAAAAGGAAGTTAAATAAAAATAAAAATGGAAGCTGCAGAAAATTAAAAATCGAAGTTCATTCAAAAAACCACAATACCTTAACCATCTATTTGGAAATTAAATAAAAAAGAAAGTTTAATAGAAAAATGACTTGAATAAAAAGGGAAGTCGAATAAAAATAAAAATGGAAGTTGCAGAAAATTAGAAATGGAAGTTCATTCATGATACCATTAAATAAAAATGGAAGTTGAATAAAAAAAAAAATAAAAGTTGAATAAAATTAAAAATGGAAGTTCATTAAAGAAACCACTATACCATAACGATCTATTTCGAAATTAAATAAAAGAAAAAGTTGAATAGAAAAGAACCTTGAATAAAAAAGGAAGTTAAATAAAAATAAAAATGGAAGTTGCAGAAAATTAAAAATGAAAGTTCATTGAAGAAATCACTATACCTTAACGATCTATTTGGAAATTAAATAAAAAAGAAAGTCGAATAGAAAAATGACTTGAATAAAAATGGAAGTCGAATAAAAATAAAAATGGAAGTTGCATAAAATTAAAAATGGAAGTTCATTCAAGATACCACTATTCCTTAACGATCTATTTGGAAATTCAATAAAAAAAGGAAGTTTAGTAGAAAAGTAAATTGAATAAAAATGGAAGTCGAATAAAAATAAAAACGGAAGTTGCATAAAATTAAAAATGGAAGTTCATTCAAGATACCACTATTCCTTAACGATCTATTTGGAAATTCAATAAAAAAGGAAGTTTAGTAGAAAAGTAAATTGAATAAAAATGGAAGTTGAATAAAAATAAAAATGGAAGTTCATTCAAGAAACCACTATACCTTAACGATCTATTAGCAAATTAAATAAAAAAGGAAGTTGAATAGAAAAATAACTTGAATAAAAATGGAAGTTTAATAAAAATAAAAATAAAAATGGAAGTTCATTAAAGAAACCACTATACCTTAACGATCTTTTTGGAAATTAAATAGAAAAGGAACTTTAATAGAAAAGAAAATTGAATAAAAATGGAAGTTGAATAAATATAAAAATGAAAGTTGTAGAAAATTAAAATTGTAAGTTCAATCCAGAAACCATTATACCTTAACGATCAATTTGGAAATTAAATAAAAAAGGAAGTTGAATAGAAAAGAAACTTGAATAAAAAAAGAAGTTGAGTAGAAATAAAAATGGAAGTTGCAGAAAATTAAAATTGGAAGTTCATTCAAGAAAGCACAATACCATAATGATATATTTGGAAATTAAATAAACAAGGAAGTTTAATACAAAAGTAAATTGAATAAAATTGAAAGTTGAATAAAAATAAAAATGGAAGTTGCAAAAAATTAAAAATGGAAGTTCATGCAAGAAACCACTATACCTTAACGATCTATTAGGAAATTAAATAAAAAAGGAAGTTAAATAGAAAAGTAAATTGAATAAAAATGGAAGTTGAATAAAAATAAAAATGGAAGTTCAATCCAGAAACCACTATACCTTGATGATCTATTTGGAAATTAAATAAAAAAGGAAGTTGAGTAGAAAAGAAACTTGAATAAAAAAGGAAGTTAAAGTAAAATAAAAATGGAAGTTGCAGAAAATTAAAAATGGAAGTTAATTCAAGAAACCACTATACCTTAACGATATATTTGGAAATTAAATAAAAAAGGAAGTTGAATAGAAAAATAACTTGAATAAAAATGGAAGCTGAATAAAAATAAAAATGGAAGTTCCATAAAATTAAAAATGGAAGTTCATTAAAGAAACCACTATACCTCAACGATCAATTTGGAAATTAAATAAAAAAGGAAGTTGAATAGAAAAGAAACTTGAATAAAAAGGAAGTTAAATAAAAATAAAAATGGAAGTTGCAGAAAATTAAAAATGGAAGTTAATTCAAGAAACCAGTATACCTTAACCATCTATTTGGAAATTAAATAAAAAAGGAAGTCGAGTAGAAAAATAACTTGAATAAAAAAGGAAGCTGAATAAAAATAAAAATGGAAGTTCCATAAACTTAAAAATGGAAGTTCATTAAAGAAACCACAATACCTTAACGATCTATTTGGAAATTAAATAAAAAAGGAAGTTTAATAGAAAAGTAAATTGAATAAAAATAAAAATGGAAGTGGCAGAAAATTAAAAATGGAAGTTCAATCCCGAAACCGGTATACTTTAACAATCTATTTGGAAATTAAATAAAAAAGGAAGTTGAGTAGAAAAGAAACTTGATTGAAAAAGGAAGTCAAATAAAAATAAAAATGGAAGTTGCAGAAAATTAAAAATGGAAGTTCATTCCAGAAACCACTATACCTTAACAATCAATTTGGAAATTAAATAAAAAAGAAAGTTGAATAGAAAAATAACTTGAATAAAAATGGAAGTCGAATAACAATAAAACTAGAAGTTGTAGAAAATTAAAAATGGAAGTTCATTCGAGAAACCACTATACCTTAATGATCTATTTGGAAGTTAAATAAAAAAGGAAATTTAATAGAAAAGTAAATTGTAAAAAAATTGTAATTGAATAAAAATAAAAATGAAAGTTGCATAAAATTAAAAATGGAAGTTCAATCCAGAAACCACTATACCTTAACGATCTATTTGGAAATTAAATAAAAAAGGAAGTTGAGTAGAAAAGAAACTTGAATGAAAAAGGAAGTTAAATAAAAATAAAAATGGAAGTTGCAGCAAATTAAAAATGGAAATTCATTCAAGAAACCACTATACCTTAACGATCTATTTGGAAATTAAATAAAAAAGGAAGTTTAATAGAAAAGTAAATTGAATAAAAATAAAAATGAAAGTTGCATAAAATTAAAAATGGAAGTTCAATCCAGAAACCAACATACGTTAACGATCTATTTGGAAATAAAATTAAAAAAGAAGTTGAATTGAAAAGTAACTTGAATAAAAATGGAAGTTGCAAAAATTAAAAATGGAAGTTCAATCTAGAAACCAGTATACCTTAACGATCTATTTGGAAATTAAATAAAAATGGAAGCTGAATAAAAATAAAAATGGAAGTTTCATAAAATTAAAAATGGAAGTTCATTAAAGAAACCATTATACCTTAACGATCTATTTGGAAATTAAATAAAAAAGGAAGTTTAATAGAAAATTAAATTGAATAAAAATGGAAGTTGAATAAAAATAAAAATGGAAATTGCAGAAAATTAAAAATGGAATTTCAATCCAGAAACCAGTATACCTGTAATGCCCTCACAATAATAACATTAAGCCCATCAATATAGACATGAATTGGTAATAAAGATAAACCTTCTTCTATTTATCAGAGTAGTTACTTACAAAAGTATTACATGTTAACAACAAAAGCAAATGCCCTACGGGCTTACAGCTTTCCAAGTTAACACTTGATTACAACAAAAGAGTGCTAACTCATTTACACATTAAGCCCTTGGCTTGAATATACATGTAATACATCAAAGAAATAAAACGACAGAAGTCCGCCTGCCTCTAGCCTCCCAAGCTATGTCCTTGGAGGTGGCATGCTACCTGTACCTGAAAATGATATTCCCATATAGGGTGAGCCACAGCCCAGCAGAGATATACTAAACCAACTATGAACGATGACTAAAAGATTAGCAATTGATAGATGGCCAATACCGATACATCCACATATATCTCATCACAGTTTCATAACATACAAGTCTATGTTACTTTTCATTCTGCACCTTTATTTAGTAGATAAGCATATTAGCTATATCAACATATCAATAGATAAACATATCACGCATCAACAGATAAGCATATAAGTTATACCCACACTTCACTAGACAAGCATATGAGCTGTATCTACACTTCGCAAAGATAAGCCTATGAGCTGTATCTTCACTTCTCTAGACAAGCATATGAGCTGTATCTACGGAGTTCATCCCCCATCTCCTCCCAACACTATCCGGTTTAGAGGTACATCCCCCATCTTCCCCTAAACTGCGGAGTACATCCCCCATCTCCTCCTCTATACACAATGCATATAAACACAAAGGTTCTATACACAATACATAAAATTAATGTATTCAATCCACCGTCATACTCTATGACACATTCAATCGATTAGTTTTAGTTTGCCTAATCATCATGCATTGTCTACAACAATCACGACCATCCTCCACCGATAGCCCAAAGCAGTTATTTCTAAACAGAAAATAAATGCACAAATGGATATTAAATCAACATTTTAATTCGGTAAGCGATAAGTGACTCTACTACACCCTTTTATCCCTTCCCTTTCCAATTTCCAACAATTAATTTTACAAATTAATCAATCAATGTAATTAGGGCATTTTCCATAATTAACATTTCAACCCTACACGGTTTCACTTTCATCAATGTTTCAACATTTACTTCATTCATTCATGTCAAACATGCATTTAGGTTTTATATAGCTAAAACCCCAACTTCTGTAAATTTCCACAAAGGCCCCAAACTTTCACGAAATTACCAAACCAACCCCAACATCTCAAAATACTAAAATTTAAAGACAAAACTCATAGAGAGGAGTAGGATATCCCTACCTCAAAGAATGGCTCCCAACCAAGAAGGTGAAGAAAACGAATATGCTCCAAACCACAAACTTTTCGGATCAAAAGATAGCCCTCGACGATCAACAACTTTTTTGTAAAGGCCAAAGGTGAGGAAATCACTCCTACTAGATCAATACCTAGAGAGAAGGTAGAGCTCTAGAGTGAGAAGCTCAACAATGGTGTTTTTGGAAAAGTAAGAGAGAGAAGAGAAGTGGAAAAAGTGATTTGAAAAGTCAAAACACAGAGCTTTAACCCAGTTGCCCCGCTCGAGCGTCAAACGCCCCGCTCGAGCGTCAAACGCCCCGCTCGAGCGTCAAACGCCCCGCTCGAGCGTCAAACGCCCCGCTCGAGCGTCACTCACAGACTCCCGCTCGAGCGTCAACAATCCCGCTCGAGCAGCGGATACACACTCCCAGAACTTTTACAGAACTAGGTCTCCGCTCGAGCGTCAACTCTCCCGCTCGAGCGTCACACACAACATCCCGCTCGAGCGTCAAAACTCCCGCTTGAGCGTACAACACTGCAGAGGAGATACTAGAAGATGGAAAACTATGCTCGAGCGTCGAAAACTCCGCTCGAGCAGACAGACAACAACGAAGTGCCTGCTCGAGCGTCAAAATCCCAGCTCGAGCGTGAAGGCCAAAATCTGGGCAACTACTCTTGCTTTTCCAAGTTCAACCAACCTGTTTCAAACTTGTCCAACAAAACCCAAGACTCGAACACAAGGAGTAGAGGATGTAAACAAAACACACACAACAACTAACTCCACGGAACCTAAGTCCAGATACAACAATTAAAGAAAAGGGAAACCGGGATCGCTATAGCCTTCCCCCCTTAAAGAATTTCATCCCCGAAATTAAACACAAGTTCAAAAATAGGTTTTCCCCATGTCCAACAATATTACGACATGATATTTAAACATTTCGACCCATTACCGGTCAATTCCATCCCTTTTCAAGAGGTATTTCACAATGTATATTATAAGTGCATTATTATCATGCAATTTCCTTCCATTTCCAACCATTTTCAACATGCATGGTTCACAGTTCATATCATTATCAATATACATGATACAACTCCAATTCTACAATATAGCCAACATATGCCATATCAAGGTAAGTTCTACAACATACTTCCATTAAACCAAAACACTACCAATGTTTTACAACTTAAGACATATATAAAGCTCTTAAGTCCAACAATACTACAAAGTCTAAATACAAGATTACACATCAATAAACATGTCCGGATATTTCTCGCGGACCTCCAACTCACGTTCCCAAGTGGCCTCCTCCACTCCGTGATGTTTCCACAAAACCTTCACTAAAGGGATGGTCTTGCCACGCAGGACTTGATCCCGTCTATCCAAGACCCGAACTGGTCTCTCCTCATACGAGGCATCCTCATCTACCTCTAAGTCGGTCCAATCTAACACATGCGATGGATCTGGCTCATACTTCCGAAGCATACTCACATGAAACACGTCATGCACTCCGGACAACTGCGGCAGTAAGGCTAACCGATAAGCAACCTCGCTAATCCTCTCAAGGATCTCAAAAGGCCCAATGAACCTAGGGGATAACTTCTCACTCTTCCCAAACCTCATCAAACCTCGCCTAGGTGATATCTTCAGAAAGACATGATCACTTATCTCAAACGCCAAAGACCTCCTCCTACGGTCAGCATAAGATTTCTGACGACTCTAGGCTGTAACCAACCTCCTACGGATAAGTTCAACTTTCTCCGTCGTCTCTCTAACCAACTCCGGACCCAACAAAGGTGCGTCACCCACCTCGGCCCAACAAACTGGAGACCTACACGGCCGGCCATACAAGGCCTCAAACGGTGCCATACCAATACTAGACTGAAAGCTGTTGTTGTAGGCAAACTCCACCAATGGTAAGTGCCTCTCCCACGTCCCACTAAAGTCAAGGACACAACCTCGAAGCATATCCTCAAGGATCTGAATAGTACGCTCGGACTGCCCGTCAGTCTGCGGATGATAAGCCGTACTAAAGGTCAACTTAGTGCCCAAGGCACTCTGCAAACTCTGCCACAATCTAGCAGTAAAACGAGGATCTCTATCTGAGACGATCGTCACTGGGACCCCATGCAGTCTCACTATGTCCCGAACATACAAGTCGGCGAGATGGTCTACCGAATCTCTCACGCGCATAGGAATGAAGTGCGCCGACTTAGTTAATCGGTCTACAACCACCCAAATGGCATCACTACCCCGCTGAGTCCTCGGAAGACCTACAACGAAGTCCATAGTGATATGCTCCCACTTCCACTCGGCAATAGGCAAGGGTTGTAACAAACCCGCCGGCCTCTGATGCTCGGCCTTCACTTGCTGGCAAGTAAGGCACTTAGACATGAAAGCTTCCACATCTCTTTTCATACCTCGCCACCAAAACTGGTGACCCAAATCCCGATACATCTTAGTACCTCCGGGATGCACCGCAAGATGTGAATGGTGAAACTCTCGGAGTACTTCCTCTCGGCAAGACTCCGGCACAAATAAACGGTCTCGGTATCTCACACTCAGGTCGGGATACACCGTCAAACCCTTCTCAACTTTCCCACTGGAGATCTTCTCTCGGGAGGACTCCACCTCAAGGTCACCTCTCTGTGCCTCCAACACTCTAGTCATAAGTGTAGGCTGCGTAACAACAGAAAACAAGGCCGCAGCCTCAACAGATTCGTCCAATAGCAAATCAAACTCACCAAGTGCACCCATCATCTCCCATTTCTGGAGGGCAATACAAGCTACATCACTAATGGATTTCCTACTAAGGGCATCGGCCACAACATTGGCCTTTCCCGGGTGATAGTGTAACTCAAAGTCATAATCCTCAATGAACTCCATCCATCTCCTCTGCCTCAAATTCAAGTCTCTCTGTGTAAACAGATACTTCAGGCTCTTGTGGTCCGAGAACACCTCGAACTTCTCACCATAAAGGTAGTGCCTCCAAATCTTCAAGGCAAAAATCACTGCTGCTAACTCTAGGTCGTGTGTAGGGTAATTCTTCTCGTGAATTTTCAACTGACGTGAGCCAAAAGCTACCACTTTCCCCTCTTGCATCAACACACAACCCAAACCCTCCCTTGAGGCATCACAATAAACCACATAACCCAACCCTCTCTCCGAAATAATCAAAACCGGAGCGGTGGTCAATCTAACCTTCAACTCTTGGAACGACTTTTCACAAGTCTCACTCCATACAAACTTGACCGCTTTCTGCGTCAATCTAGTCAACGGCGAAGCTAGCCTGGAGAAATCCTTCACAAACCGACGGTAATACCCAGCTAATCCCAGAAAACTGCGGATCTCAAACACACTCTTAGGCTGTGCCCAATCTTGCACTGCCTCTACCTTGGATGTATCAACAGACACTCCTTCCCTGGATACCACGTGGCCTAAGAATTTCACCTCTCCTAGCCAGAACTCACACTTCCCAAACTTGGCATACAGCCTATGGGCTCTAAGTAACTCAAGCACCAATCTCAAGTGTTCCTCGTGCTCCTCCTCTGAAGGCGAGTAAATCAGGATGTCATCCACGAAAACGACTACAAAACGGTCTAAAAATTCCCGGAAGATCCGGTTCATCAAGTCCATAAAGACTGCCGGTGCATTGGTAAGCCCAAATGGCATCACCAGAAACTCATAATGGCCATACCGCATACGGAATGCCGTCTTAGGAATATCCTCCTCCCTGACCCTCAACTGGTGGTAACCCGATCTCAAGTCTATCTTAGAGAAACAACGGGAACCCTTCAACTGGTCAAACAAATCATCTATACGAGGCATAGGGTACTTATTCTTGACCGTAGCCCGATTCAACTTCCGGTAGTCTATACACAATCTCAAGGCACCATCTTTCTTTTTTGCAAAGAGGGTCGGTGCTCCCCACGGTGAAACACTAGGGTGAACAAAACCCTTATCTAGCAATTCCTGGAGCTGAACTTTCAACTCAACCAACTCTGTTGGAGCAAAACGGTAAGGTGCCATAGAAATCGGCGCCGTGCCGGGCACTAGATCAATAGAGAACTCTATCTCTCGGTGAGGTGGCAAACTAACAAGGTCTTCGGGAAAGACATCCGAATACTCACCAACCACCCTCGGCAACACAAGCTGGGTCTCATCACACTCTCCGCTCTCAAGGCTAGCAAGTAGACCACTAAGCTCACTCCGTCCTCGCGAATCATACCCCGGTGGCAAAACACTACCCACTCGGTCTCCCAAGAAATGGAACCACTCCCCGCTCAAGGTACATAGCGTGACCCTCTGGCGGTAGCAATCGATAACAGCCCGGTATGACGATAGCCAGTCCATACCCAAAATAACATCAAAACCCTTCATGGGCATGATAACAAAAGGAAAAGGAAGCCTATGGTCGGCGACCTCTATATCACAACCCCTAACACCATGTTTCAAGATCAACTCACCACCCAAAGGCGATACCACACAAATAGGAGATGCTAGTTGTGCCAACTCCAATTCTAAAACAGATGGAAATGCAGCAGATACAAAAGAATGAGATGCACCCGTGTCAATCAACACATTAGCAACCGAGTTGCAAAACAGAAAAGTACCTCTCACTACCGATGGAGCCGGTACTAAATCCTGCGCGATAACAGCATACACGCGCCCTGTGGGCCCCTGATCCCACTGCTCACCTCTAGGAGCATACGACTGCTGTACTGACTCGGACGACGAAGCCCCCGGATTGGCCCTCGAGGCCTGCACAGACTGGGCTGGCTGAAAACTCTGCGTCTGCCTGGAACCAGACGCTCCCGAAGTGGCACCCAACTGCGAGCAAAACCTCTTCAGGTGCCCGGGTTGACCACACTGATAGCAAGATAAGGATTGGCCTCTGCCCTGACTCTGGCCCTGAGGTCTAGCTGATGAAGAAGCAGCTCGCTGACCCCCTCCCTTCTGCGGGCAAACCGAAACTTTGTGACCCAGCTGGCCACACTTGTAACAGGTGAAATCCCCCTGACCACCTCTCCCGGAGCCTGCACTCGGCACTGGAAAGGTCGACCTAGCCAAACCACATTGAGACTGCTGAGGATTAGGACCCCTCTGTCTCCTGCCATCACCCTGACCATCTTGGCTCCTCTTGGAGCCTCTCTGCCCCTCATCCTCCTCCTGCATCAAGAGCTCCATATGAGCTGCAGCATCCACTAAATGTCTATACTCACGGATGAAAGACCCACCAACCCTCAACTTGAGGCCCCACCTCAACTTCCGCTCAAACTCATAGCAACGGCGTTCTTCAGACGCCACCAACTTAGGTGCAAACCTGGACAAACTAGTGAAAGTGGCCTTAAACTCTGCCACAGACATGCCCTGCTGATTAAGCCGGCTAAACTGATCCCTCGACTTCTCCCTAGCCACTGCAGATAAAAACCTCTCCTGGAAAGCATTTATAAACGCCTCCCATGTACCACCAACCCGAGCCTTCTCGTACTTCCACCATTGACCCGCATCTCCCTTCAGCTGGAAGGATGCCAAGGTCACTTTCAGTGCCCCGTCCTCGATGCCAAGCATCTCAAATGTCTTACTCATTTGTTCCAACCACTCGTCAGCCTTCAGTGGCTCCTTTGGATCCCCAACAAACTCATCCGGGTTAGACCGAAAGAACTCCCTCTTCAAGAAAGAAGGCCCTGCCTCAGCTGCCTGATTTCCTGCTCTGAGAATACCCAAAGCCCCTGCTATCTCTCATGCCAAGGCACTCATAGCCTGTTGACCCGCTGGCTCGGCCACATTGGCCTGGCCAACTCCCTCCTGCACTGCCGGAATATCATCCAGTAAGGGTACTTCCTGCCTCACAAGCCTACCACGCCTAGCACCTCTTCCTCATCCTGACATCCTAATAAAGGTAATACAGAACATTAGCACATTCACAATGTGCCAAAACTAAACACTCACGTCCTAATGCATGGACAACAGTAATTCACTCCACGTAAGCACATAAACACATAAGCACTTACGAATTTCATTTCCGGATAATGATAGTCCCGAGGCGTTACTAGAGTTCCGGTTAGAAACAGCATTGATCAAGTGCTTTTCCAACAAGACTCCCAGAAACCCAAGGATCCAATCAACATCCTAGAAACTACATTCCATACCCACATAGTCACATAAACATGTTATCAATAAAGCACGTAGCATATGACACTACATCTAAGTCTCTACCAAGCGAGACAAACCCATCGTGATACTAATCACTTCCCACGTACCCAAAGTATTCGAACCCAGTACGCTCTGATACCAAGTTGTAATGCCCTCAAAATAATAACATTAAGCCCATCAATATAGACATGAATTGGTAATAAAGATAAACATTCTTCTATTCATCAGAGTAGTTACTTACAAAAGTATTACATGTTAACAACAAAAGCAAATGCCCTACGGGCTTACAGCTTTCCAAGTTAACACTTGGTTACAACAAAAGAGTGCTAACTCATTTACACATTAAGCCCTTGGCTTGAATATACATATAATACATCAAAGAAATAAAACGACAGAAGTCCCCCTGCCTCTAGCCTCCCAAGCTACGTCCTTGGAGGTGGCATGCTACCTGTACCTGAAAATGATATTCCCATATAGGGTGAGCCACAGCCCAGCAGAGATATACTAAACCAACTACGAACGATGACTAAAAGATTAGCAATTGATAGATGGCCAATACCGATACATCCACATATATCTCATCACAGTTTCATAATATACAAGTCCATGCTACTTTTCATTCTCCACCTTTATTTAGTAGATAAGCATATTAGCTATATCAACATATCAATAGATAAACATATCACGCATCAACAGATAAGCATATAAGCTATATCCACACTTCACTAGACAAGCATATGAGCTGTATCTACACTTCTCAAAGATAAGCCTATGAGCTGTATCTTCACTTCTCTAGACAAGCATATGAGCTGTATCTACGGAGTTCATCCCCCATCTCCTCCCAACACTATCCGGTTTAGAGGTACATCCCCCATCTCCTCCTCTATACACAATGCATATAAACACAAAGGTTCTATACACAATCAATCAATACATAAAATTAATGTATTCAATCCACCGTCATACTCTATGACACATTCAATCGATTAGTTTTAGTTTGCCTAATCATCATGCATTGTCTACAACAATCACGACTATCCTCCACCGATAGCCCAAAGCAGTTATTTCTAAACAGAAAATAAATGCACAAATGGATATTAAATCAACATTTTAATTCGGTGAGCGATAAGTGACTCTACTACACCCTTTTATCTCTTCCCTTTCCAATTTCCAACAATTAATTTTACAAATTAATCAATCAATGTAATTAGGGCATTTTCCATAATTAACATTTCAACCCTACACGGTTTCACTTTCATCAATGTTTCAACATTTACTTCATTCATTCATGTCAAACATGCATTTAGGTTTTATATAGCTAAAACCCCAACTTTTGTAAATTTACACAAAGGCCCCAAACTTTTACGAAATTACCAAACCAACCCCAACTTCTCAAAATACTAAAATTTAAAGACAAAACTCATAGAGAGGAGTAGGATATCCCTACCTCAAAGAATGGCTCCCAACCAAGAAGGTGAAGAAAAGGAATATGCTCCAAACCACGAACTTTTCGGATCAAAAGATAGCCCTCGACGATCAACAACTTTTTTGTAAAGGCCAAAGGTGAGGAAATCACTCCTACTAGATCAATACCTAGAGAGAAGGTAGAGCTCTAGAGTGAGAAGCTCAACAATGGTGTTTTTGGAAAAGTAAGAGAGAGAAGAGAAGTGGAAAAAGTGATTTGAAAAGTCAAAACACGGAGCTTTAACCCAGTCGCCCCGCTCGAGCGTCAAACGCCCCGCTCGAGCGTCACTCACAGACTCCCGCTCGAGCGTCAAAACTCCCGTTCGAGTGTACAACACTGCAGAGGAGATACTGGAAGATGAAAAACTACGCTTGAGCGTCAAAAACTCTGCTCGAGCGGACAGACAACAACAAAGTGCCCGCTCGAACGTCAAAATCCTAGCTCGAGCGTAAAGGCCAAAATCTGGGCAACTACTCTTGGTTTTCCAAGTTCAACCAACCTGTTTCAAACTTGCCCAACACAACCCAAGACTCGAACACAAGGAGTAGAGTATGTAAACAAAACACACACAACAACTAACTCCACGGAACCTAAGTCCGGATACAACAATTAAAGAAAAGGGAAACCAGGATCGCTATAATACCTTAACGATCTATTTGGAAATTAAATAAAAAAGGAAGTTGAGTAGAAAAGAAACTTGATTGAAAAAGGAAGTTAAATAAAAATAAAAATGGAAGTTCATTAAAAAAACCACTATAAAAATGGAAGTTCAATCCAGAAACCACTATGCGTTAACGATATATTTGGAATTTAAAAAAAAAAAGGAAGTTGAATAGAAAAATAACTTGAATAAAAATGGAAGCTGAATAAAAATAAAAATGGAAGTTCCATAAAATTAAAAATGGAAGTTTAATCCAAAAACCAGTATACCTTAACGATCTATTTGGAAATTAAATAAAAAAGGAAGTTGAACAGAAAAATAACTTGAATAAAAATGGAAGCTGAATAAAAATAAAAATGGAAGTTCCAGAAAAATAAAAATGGAAGTTCATTAAAGAAACCAAGATACCTTAACGATGTATTTGGAAATTAAATAAAAAAAAGGAAGTTTAATAGAAAAGTAAATTAAATAAAAATGGGAGTTGAATAAAAATAAAAATGGAATTTGCGAAAATAAAAAATGGAAGTTCAATCCAGAAACCAATATACCTTAACGACCTATTTGGAAATTGAATAAAAAAGGAAGTTGAGTAGAAAAGAAACTTGATTGAAAAAGGAAGTTAAATAAAAATAAAAATGGAAGTTGCAGAAAATTAAAATTGGAAGTTCATTAAAGAAACCATTATACCTTAATGATTTATTTGGAAATTAAAGAAAAAAGGAAGTTTAATAGAAAAGTAAATTGAATAAAAATGGAAGTTGAATAAAAATAAAAATGGAAGTTGCAGAAAATTAAAAATGGAAGTCCATTCAAGAAACAGCTATACCTTAACGATCTATTTTGAAATTAAATAAAAAAGGAAGTCGAATAGAAAAATGACTTGAATAAAAATGGAAGTCGAATAAAAATAAAAATAGAAGTTGCATAAAATTAAAAATGGAAGTTCATTCAAGATACAACTATACCTTAACGATCTATTTTGAAATTCAATAAAAAAGGAAGTTTAGTAGAAAAGTAAATTGAAGAAAAATGGAAGTTGAATAAAAATAAAAATGGAAGTTGCATAAAATTAAAAATGAAAGTTCATTAAAGAAACCACTACACCCTAATGATACATTTGGAAATTAAATAACAAAGGAAGTTTAATACAAAAGTAAATTAAATAAAAATGGGAGTTAAATAAAAATAAAAATGAAAGTTGCATAAAATTAAAAATGGAAGTTCAATCCAGAAACCAGTATACCTTAACGATCTATTTGGAAATTAAATAAAAAAGGAAGTTGAATAGAAAAATAACTTGAATAAAAATGGAAGCTGAATAAAAATAAAAATGGAAGTTCCATAAAAATAAAAATGGAAGTACATTAAAGAAACCACAATACATTAACGATGTATTTGGAAATTAAATAAAAAAGGAAGTTTAATAGAAAAGTAAATTAAATAAAAATGGGAGTTGAGTAAAAATAAAAGATAAAGTTGCATAAAATTAAAAATGGAAGTTCAATCCAGAAACCAGTATACCTTAACGATCTATTTGGAAATTAAATAAAAAGGGAAGTTGAATAGAAAAGAAACTTGAATAAAAAAAGAAGTTGAATAGAAATAAAAATGGAAGTTGCAGAAAATTAAAAATGGAAGTTCATTCAAGAAACCATTATACCTTAACGATCTATTTGGACATTAAATAAAAAAGGAAGTTGAATAGAAAAATAACTTGAATAAAAATGGAAGTCGAATAAAAATAAAAATAGAAGTTGCATAAAATTAAAAATAGAAGTTCATTCAAGATACAACTATACCTTAACGATCTATTTGGAAATTCAATAAAAAAGGAAGTTTAGTCGAAAAGTAAATTGAATAAAAATGGAAGTTGAATAAAAATAAAAATGGAAGTTGCATAAAATTAAAAATGAAAGTTCATTAAAGAAACCACTATACCCTAATGATACATTTGGAAATTAAATAAAAAAGGAAGTTTAATAGAAAAGTAAATTAAATAAAAATGGGAGTTAAATAAAAATAAAAATGAAAGTTGCATAAAATTAAAAATGGAAGTTCAATCCAGAAACAATATACCTTAACGATCTATTTGGAAATTAAATAAAAAAGGAAGTTGAATAGAAAAATAACTTGAATAAAAATGGAAGCTGAATAAAAATAAAAATGGAAGTTCCATAAAAATAAAAATGGAAGTACATTAAAAAACCACAATACCTTAACGATGTATTTGGAAATTAAATAAAAAAGGAAGTTTAATAGAAAAGTAAATTAAATAAAAATGGGAGTTGAATAAAAATAAAAATGGAAGTTGGCGAAAATAAAAAATGGAAGTTCAATCCCGAAACCAATATACCTTAACGACCTATTTGGAAATTAAATAAAAAAAGAAGTTGAATAGAAAAGAAGCTTGAATAAAAAAAGAAGTTGAATAGAAATAAAAATGGAAGTTGCAGAAAATTAAAATTGGAAGTTCGTTCAAGAAACCACTATACCCTAATGATACATTTGGAAATTAAATAAAAAAGGAAGTTTAATAGAAAAGTAAATTAAATAAAAATGGGAGTTAAATAAAAATAAAAATGAATGTTGCATAAAATTAAAAATGGAAATTCAATCCAGAAACCAGTATACCTTAATGATCTATTTGGAAATTAAATTAAAAAGGAAGTTGAATAGAAAAATAACTTGAATAAAAATAGAAGCTGAATAAAAATTAAAATGGAAGTTCCATAAAACTAAAATGGAAGTTCATTAAAGAAACCACAATACCTAAACGATGTATTTGGAAATTAAATAAAAAAGGAAGTTTAATAGAAAAGTAAATTAAATAAAAATAGGAGTTGAATAAAAATAAAAATGGAAGTTTGCGAAAATAAAAAATGGAAAGACAATCCAGAAACCAATATACCTTAACGACCTATTTGGAAATTAAATAAAAAAGGAAGTTGAGTAGAAAAGAAACTTGATTGAAAAAGGAAGTTAAATAAAAATAAAAATGGAAGTTGCAGAAAATTAAAAATGGAAGTTCATTAAAGAAACCACTATGCCTTAACGATCTATTTGGAAATTAAATAAAAAAGGAAGTTTAATAGAAAAATAAATTGAATAAAAATGGAAGTTGAATAAAAATAATAGATAAAGTTGCATAAAATTAAAAATGGAAGTTCAATTTAGAAACCAGTATACCTTAACGATCTATTTGGAAATTAAATAAAAAGGGAAGTTGAATAGAAAATAAACTTGAATAAAAAAAGAAGTTGAATAGAAATAAAAATGGAAGTTGCAGAAAATTAAAAATGGAAATTCATTCAAGAAACCACTATACCTTAACGATCTATTTGGAAATTAAATAAAAAATGAAGTTGAATAGAAAAATAACTTGATTAAAAATGGAAGTGGAATAAAAATAAAAATGAAGGTTGCAGAAAATTAAAAATAGAAGTTCAATCCAGAAACCAGTATACCTTAAGGACCTATTTGGAAATTAAATAAAAAAGGAAGTTGACTAGAAAAGAAACTTGATTGAAAAAGGAAGTTAAATAAAAATAAAAATGGAAGTTGCAGAAATTTAAAATGGAAGTTCATTGAAGAAACCACTATACCTTAACGATCTATTTGGAAATTAAATAAAAAAGAAAGTTGAATAGAAAAATGACTTGAATAAAAATGGAAGTCGAATAAAAATAAAAATGGAAGTTGCATAAAATTAAAAATGAAAGTTCATTTAAGATACCACTATACCTTCACGATCTATTTGGAAATTAAATAAAAAAGGAAGTTTAATAGAAAAGTAAATTGAATAAAAATGGAAGTTGAATAAAAATAAAAATGGAAGTTGCAGAAAATTAAAAATAGAAGTTCATTCAAGAAACCATTATACCTTAACGATCTATTCGGAAATTAAATAGAAAAGGAAGTTGAATAGAAAAATAACTTGAATAAAAATGAAAGTTGAATAAAAATAAAAATGGAAGTTTCATAAAATTAAAAATGGAAGTTCATTAAAGAAACCACTATATCTTAACGATCTATTTCGAAATTAAATAAAAAAGGAACTTTAATAGAAAAGAAAATTGAATAAAAATGGAAGTTAAATAAAAATAAAAATGAAAGTTGCAGAAAATTAAAAATGTAAGTTCAATCCAGAAACCATTGTACCTTAACGATCTTTTTGGAAATTAAATAAAAAAGGAAGTTGAATAGAAAAGAAGCTTGAATAAAAAAAGAAGTAGAATAGAAGTAAAAATGGAAGTTGTAGAAAATTAAAATTGGAAGTTCATTCAAGAAACCACTATATCTTAACGATCTATTTGGAAATTAAATAAAAAAGGAAGATTAACACAAAAGTAAATTGAATAAAAATGGAAGTTGAATAAAAATAAAAATGGAAGTTCAATCCAGAAACCACTATACCTTGACGATCTATTTGGAAATTAAATAAAAAAGGAAGTTAAATAAACATAAAAATGGAAGTTGCATAAAATTAAAAATGGAAGTTCAATCCAGAAACCACTATACCTTAACGATCTATTTGGAAATTAAATAAAAACGGAAGTCGAGTAGAAAAGAAACTTGAACAAAAAAAGAAGTTAAATAAAAATAAAAATGGAAGTTGCAGAAAATTAAAAATGGAAGTTCATTCAAGAAACCACTATACCTTAACGACCTATTTGAAAATTAAATAAAAAAGAAAATTGAATAGAAAAATAACCTGAATAAAAATGAAGTTGAATAAAAATAAAAATAGAATTTGCAGAAAATTATAAATGGAAGCTCATTCAAAAAACCACTATACCTTAACGATCTATTTGGAAATTAAATAAAAAAGGAAGTTTAATAGAAAAGTAAATTGAATAAAAATGGAAGTTGAAAAAAAATAAAAGTGAAAGTTGCATAAAATTAAAAATGGAAGTTCAATCCAGAAACCACTATACCTTCACGATTTATTTGGAAATTAAATAAAAATGGAAGTTGAATAGAAAAGAAACTAGAATAAAAAAAGAAGTTGAATAGAAATAAAAATGGATGTTGCAGAAAATTAAAATTGGAAGTTCATTCAAGAAACCATTATACCTTAACGATCTATTTGGAAATTAAATAAAAAAGGAAGTAGAATAGAAAAATGACTTGAATAAAAATGGAAGTGGAATAAAAATAAAAATGGAAGTTGCCGAAAATTAAAAATGGAAGTTCATTCAAGAAACTACTATACCTTAACGATCTATTTGGAAATTATATAAAAAAGGACGTTGAATAGAAAAGTAAATTGAATAAAAATGGAAGTTACTTAAAAATAAAAATGGAAGTTGCAGAAAATTAAAAATGGAAGTTAATTCAAGAAACCACTATACCTTAACGATCTATTTGGAAATTAAATAAAAAAGGAAGTTGAGCAGAAAAGAAACTTGAATAACAAAGGAAGTTAAATAAAAATAAAAATGGAAGTTGCAGAAAATTAAAAATGGAAGTTCATTCAAGAAACCACTATACCTTAACGATCTACTAGGAACTTAAATAAAAAAAGAAGTTGTAACGCCCTCAAAATAATAACATAAAACCCATCAATAAAGACATGCATTAGTAATAAAGATAAACATTCTTCTTATTCATCAGAGTTTCATTACAAAAGTATTAAATGTTAACGACAAAAGAAAATGCCCTAAAGGCTTACAGTTTTCCTTGTTAACACTTGGTTACAACAAAAGAGTACTATCTCATTTACACATTAAGCCCTTGGCTTGGATATACATGTAATACATCAAAAGAAATACGACAACAAAAGTGTGTCCGCCTCTAGCCTCCCGAGCTATGTCCTCGGAGGTGGCATGCTACCTGTACCTGAAAATGATATTCCCATATAGGGTGAGCCACAGCCCAGTAGAAACATACTAAACCAAATATGAACAATGACTAAAAGATTAGCAGTTGATAGATGGCCAACACAGATATTTTCCCTTATCACACTTTACGGTTTCATGACATACAAGTCCATATTACAGTCCATTTTCCAATTCCTTTCATTCTCAATTTACAACCATGGCTCAGAACCTGGCCAAACAACTCATATGAGACAGTAACTCATATCAAACACTTCCCATTTCATAACAGATAAGCATACTAGCTATATCACACAACAACAGATAAGCATACAAGCTGTATCATCACTTCCACAGATATGCATATGAGCACTATCACACTTCCAATGACAAGCATATGAGCTCTGTCAATACATCACTAGATAAGCATATGAGCTCTATCTACGGAGTCCATCCCCTATCTCCTCCCAACACATCCGGTTTAGAGATCCATCTCCTATCTTCCCCTAAACTGCGGAGTACATCCCCTATCTCCTCCAACACAACACAATGCATATAAACAACAATTATACATATCATCACACAATACATAAATTTAATGTATTCTTTCAATCGTCAATCTCAATGACACATTCCAGTGATTAGTTCCAGTTTGCCTAATCATCATGCATTGTCTACAACAATCAAGACTATCCTCCACCGATAGCCCAAAGCAGTTATTTCTATACAGAAAATAAAAGCAACAATAGATATATAATCAATATTTCAACTAGGTGAGTGATAAATAATCCAACTACACCCTTTAACCCCTTTCCTTTCCAATTCCACATTCTCAATTCAATTCCTCATTCCCAACAATTAATTATACAAATTAATCAATCAATGTAATTAGGGCATTTTCCATAATTAACATTACAACCCTTAGGTTCCATTTTCATTAATGTTTTAACATTAATTTCACTTTTTCCATGCCGAACATGCATCTGGGCTTTATATAGCTAAAACCACAACTTTTGTAAATTTACACAAAAGTCCCAAACTTTCACCAAATTACCAAACCAACCCAACATCTCAAAATACTAAAATTTAAAGACAAAGCTCATAGTAAGGAGTAGGTTATCCCTACCTCAAAGTTTGAGCTCCAATGGAGATGAAGACCAAAACCGAAATGCTTCAAATTCTGAAATTTTCAGATTAAAATGTAGCCCTCGACGATCAACACAACTTTCGTAAAGACCAAAAGTGAGCAAACAACTCCTACTAGATCAAATCTAAGAGAGAAGGGCCGATTTTAGAGTGAGAAGCTCTGAAAATGGCTTTTTGGAAAAGTACGAGAGAGAAAAGATCTTGAAAAAGTGATCCAAAAGTCGGATCTCGGATTTATATAAAAGTCGCCCCGCTCGAGCGTCAAACTCCCCGCTCGAGCGGCACTCACAGACTCCCGCTCGAGCGGCCAATCCCCCGCTCGAGCTCCGGATGCACACTCCCAGCACTTTTGCAGACAGGTCTCCCGCTCGAGCGTCCAACTCCCCGCTCAAGCGGCACTCACATAAACCCGCTCGAGCGGCCAATCCTACGCTCGAGCGTCCAACACTGCACAGGAAATACTGGATGGGTGAAATTCCCGCTCGAGCTCCAAAACCCCCGCTCGAGCGGACAAGCAACAAAAGGGTCCCCGCTCTAGCGTCAAACTCCCCGCTCGAGCGGACAGGTCAAAATCTGGGCAACTAGTTTTGGTTTCTAAACTCAACCAACCTGTAACAAACCTGCCCAACACATCCCATAACTCAAATACAAAGTAAGAAAGGATGTACACAAGGTAATAATCAACTACTATCATCCACGGACACATGTCCGGATCACTGTACAACAAGGGTAAACCCGGGATCGCTATAACCTCCCCCCCTTAAAGAATTTCGTCCCCGAAATTTGGCACAAGTTTAAAAAAAGTTTTCCTCCATTTTAAACAGTGTAACATTTTTAACATTCAATAGCTCGACCCATTACTGGTCATTCCATCTCTTATCAAGAGGCATTTCACAACATAATTCACAAGTGCATTATCAGCATGCATCTCCCTTCCATTTCCAACCATTCCTAACATACATGGTTCACAATTCATATCAAAATCAATATACATGATACAACTCCATTTCTACAATATAGCCAACACATGCAATATTATAATCAACTTCCATATCAAGGTAAGTTCTGCAACATACTTCCATTAAACCAAAACATTACCAATATTTTACAACTTAAGACATATATAAAGCTCTTAAGTCCAACAATATTACAAAATCTAAATACAAGATTACTCATCAATAAACAAGTCCGGATATTTCTCGCGGACTTCGAACTCACGTTCCCAAGTGGCTTCCTCCACTCTGTGATGTTGCCACAAAACCTTTACCAAAGGAATGGTCTTGCCACGCAGGACTTGATCCCGCCTATCCAAGACCCGAACCGGTCTCTCCTCATACGAGGAATCCTCATCTACCTCTAAGTCGGTCCAATCTAACACATGCGATGGATCCGGCTCATACTTCCGAAGCATACTCACATGAAACACGTCATGCACTCCGGACAACTGCGGCGGTAAGGCTAAACGATAAGCAACCTCGCCAATCCTCTCAAGGATCTCAAAAGGCCCAATAAACCGAGGGGATAACTTCCCACTCTTCCCAAACCTCATCAAACCTCGCCTAGGTGATATTTTCAAGAAAACATGATCACCTACCTCAAACGCCAAAGGCCTCCTCCTACGGTCGGCATAAGATTTCTGACGACTCTGGGCTGTAACAAGCCTCTTACGGATAAGTTCAACTTTCTCCGTCGTCTCCCTAACCAACTCCGGACCCAACAAAGGTGCATCACCCACCTCGGCCCAACAAACTGGAGACCTACACAGTCGGCCATATAAGGCCTCAAACGGTGCCATACTAGACTGCAAGCTGTTGTTGTAGGCAAACTCCACCAATGGTAAGTGCCTCTCCCACGTCCCATTAAAGTCAAGGACACAACCCCGAAGCATATCCTCAAGGATCTGAATAGTACGCTCGGACTGCCCGTCAGTCTACGGATGGTAAGCCGTACTAAAGGTCAACTTAGTACCCAAGGCACTCTGCAAACTCTGCCACAACCTAGCAGTAAAACGAGGATCTCTATCTGAGACGATCGTCACTGGGACCCCGTGCAATCTCACTATGTCCCGAATATACAAGTCGGCAAGAAGATCTACCGAATCTCTCACGCGCATAGGAATGAAGTGCGCCGACTTAGTCAACCGGTCTACAACCACCTAAATAGCATCACTACCCCGCTGAGTCCTCGGAAGACCTACAACGAAGTCCATAGTGACATGCTCCCACTTCTACTCGGCAATAGGCAAGGGTTGCAACAAACCCGCTGGCCTCTGATGCTCGGCCTTCACTTGCTGGCAAGTAAGGCACTTTGATACGAAAACAGCCACATCTCTCTTCATACCCCGCCACCAAAACTGGCGACCCAAATCCCGGTACATCTTAGTACCTCCCGGATGCACCGCAAGGCGCGAATGATGGAACTCTCGGAGTACTTCCTCTCGGCAAGACTCCGGCACAAACAAACGGTCTCGGTATCTCACACTCTGGTCGGGATACACCGTCAAACCCTTCTCAACCTTCCCACCTGAGATCTTCTCTCGGAGGGATTCTACCTCAAGGTCACCTCTCTGTGCCTCTAACACTCTAGTCACAAGTGTAGGCTGCGCGACAACGGAAAACAAGGCCGCAGCCTCAACAGATTCGCCCAGTAGCAAATCAAACTCGCCAAGTGCCCCCAACATCCCCCATTCCCAGATGGCTATACAAGCTACATCACTAAAGGATTTCCTGCTAAGGGCATCGGCCACAACATTGGCCTTTCCCGGGTGATAGTGCAACTCAAAATTGTAGTCCTCAATGAACTCCATCCATCTCCTCTGCCTCAAATTCAAGTCTCTCTGTGTAAACAGATACTTCAAACTCTTGTGGTGTAGTGCCTCCAAATCTTCAAGGCAAAGATCACTGCTGCTAACTCTAGGTCGTGTGTAGGGTAATTCTTCTCGTGAATTTTCAATTGACGTGAGCCATACGCTACCACTTTCCCGTTTTGCATCAACACACAGCCCAAACCCTCTCGCGAGGCATCACAATAAACCGCATAACCCAACCCTCTCT
This sequence comes from Camellia sinensis, assembly GCF_055761805.1. Classification (NCBI taxonomy): domain Eukaryota; kingdom Viridiplantae; phylum Streptophyta; class Magnoliopsida; order Ericales; family Theaceae; genus Camellia; species Camellia sinensis. The sequence goes on along the minus strand of NC_138962.1, from coordinate 4,356,269 downwards.
CCGGAATAATCAAAACCGGAGCGGTGGTCAATCTAACCTTCAGCTCTTGGAATGACTTTTCACAAGTCTCACTCCACACAAACTTGACCCCTTTCCGCGTCAATCTAGTCAAAGGCGAAGCTAGCCTGGAGAAATCTTTCACAAACCGACGGTAATACCCAGCTAATCCCAGAAAACTGCGGACCTCAAACACACTCTTAGGCTGTGCCCAATCTTGCACTGCCTCTACCTTGGATGTATCAACAGACACCCGTTCCCTGGATACCACATGACCTAAGAATTTCACCTCTCCTAGCCAGAACTCACACTTCCCAAACTTGGCATACAGCCTATGGGCCCTAAGCAACTCAAGCACCACTCTCAAGTGTGCCTCGTGCTCCTCCTCTGAAGGCGAATAAACAAGAATGTCGTCCACGAAAACGACTACAAATCGATCCAAGAATTCCCGATTCATCAAGTCCATAAAGACTGTTGGTGCATTGGTAAGCCCGAATGGCATCACCAGAAACTCATAATGGCCATACCGCGTACAGAATGCCGTCTTAGGAATATCCTCCTCCCTGACCCTCAACTGGTGGTAACCCGATCTCAAGTCTATCTTAGAGAAACAACGGGAACCCTTCAACTGGTCAAACAGATCATCTATACGGGGCATAGGGTACTTATTCTTGACCGTAGCCCGATTCAACTTCCGGTAGTCTATACACAATCTCGAGGCACCATCTTTCTTTTTAGCAAAGAGGGCCGATGCTCCCTACGGTGAAACACTAGGGCGAACAAAACCCTTATCTAGCAATTCCCGGAGCTGAACTTTCAACTCAATCAACTCTGCTGGAGCAAAACGGTAAGGTGCCATAGAAATTGGCGCCGTGCCGGGCACTAAATCAATAGAGAACTCTATCTCTCGGTGAGGTGGCAAACTAACAAGGTCTTCGGGAAAGACATCCGAATACTCACAAACCACCCTCGGCAGTACAATCTGGGTCTCATCACACTCACCACTCTCAAAGCTAGCAAGTAGACCACTAAGGTCACTCCGCCCTCGCGGATCATACATCGGTGGCATCACACTACCAACCCGATCCCCCAAGAAATGGAAACACTCCCCGCTCAAGGTACAAACTGTGACCCTCTGGCGGTAGCAATCAATAATGGCCCGATATGACGATAGCCAGTCCATACCCAAAATAACATCAAAGCCCTTCATGGGCATGACAACAAACGGAAAAGGAAGCCTATGGTCGGCGACCTCTATATCACAACCTCTAACACCCTGTTTCAAAATCAGTTCACCCCCAAGAGGTGACACTACACAAATAGGAGATGCTAACTGTGCTAACTCCAACTCCAAAACAGATGCAAATGCAGCAGATACAAAAGAATAAGATGCACCCGTGTCAATCAACACACTGGCAACCGAGTTGCAAAATAGAAAAGTACCTCTCACTACTGATGGAGCCGGTACTAAATCCTACGCGGTAACAGCATACACGCGCCCTGTAGGCCCCTGATCTACCTGCTCACCCCTCGGAGCAAAAGACTGCTGCACAGTCTGGGATGACGAAGCTCCCGAATTGGCCCTCGAGGCCTGCGCAGACTGAGCTGGCTTATAACTCTGTGTCTGCCTACAACCAGACGCTCCCAATGTGGCACCCAACTGTGGGCAATTCCTCTTCAGGTGCCCAGGCTGACCACACTGATAGCAAGACAAGGGCTGGCCCCTGCCCTGACTCTGGCCCTGAGGTCTAGCTGAAGAAGAAGCAGCTCGCTGACCCCCTCCCTTCTGCGGGCAAACCGAAGCTTTGTGACCCAGCTGGCCACACTTGTAACAAGTAAAATCCCCCTGACTACCTCTCCCAGAGCCTGCACTCGGGACTGGAAAGGTCGATCTAGCAACTCCACCCTGAGACTTCTGAGGATCAGGACCCCTCTGTCTCCTGCCATCACCCTGACCATCTTGGCTCCTCTTGGAGCCTCTCTGCCCCTCATCCTCCTCCTGCATCATGAGCTCCATATGAGCTGCAGCATCCACTAAGTGTCTATACTCTCGGATGTAAGACCCACCAACTCTCAGCTTGAGGCCCCGCCTCAACTTCTGCTCAAACTCATAGCAACGGCGTTCTTCGGATGCCACCAACTCAGGTGCAAACCTGGACAAACTAGTGAAAGTGGCCTCAAACTCTGCCACAGACATGCCCTGCTGATTAAGCCGGCTAAACTGATCCCTCAGCTTCTCCCTAGCCACTGCAGACAAGAACCTCTCCTGGAAAGCATTCACAAACGCCTCCCATGTACCACCAACATGACCCTTCTCGTACTTCCACCATTAACCCGCATCTCCCTTCAGCTGGAAGGATGCCAAGGTCACTTTCAGTGCCCCGTCCTCGATGCCAAGCATCTCGAGCGTCTTACTCATCTGTTCTAACCACTCGTCAGCCTTCAGTGGTTCCTTCGGATCTCCAACAAACTGTAGACGTCCCCAAACGCCCTGGGAGGGTGAGTCCCGTTCCGTTCGTTTTGCGGGGTACTACAGTTCGGACTCTCCAATCGTCACGGTTCTTAATCTTGAACCAAAGAGTCCAAATTCGACAAATCGTTTTGAGAAACCAGATTTTTTTGAAAAGAAGTGCCAAACATGGACTGCTTTGCCAGATACAGAGTCGCCACCTAAATATTTTTTAAATGGGGAAATTTAGGAAACCCTGACTCGGTGCCGAAGGCCACATGTCCGTCATCACCGGAGTTATCTCGGCTCGGGAGCTTGGGTACGATCGGGGAAGGTCAGCTATGAGCACCCCCTTTCGCCCGATCCGAAGACCGGCCTCTACTAACCGTGATATCTGATTTTGAAAACGTTATGTGTTCTTATTCCGGTTATTAGCCTAGAATTACTATGTTATGCGCACAGCAAACAAGTATAGACTAGATCGCCTAATTTGAAAATAAGCATTGCATATCCGTTTGTTTTGAAAAGTGCTTTGGAATTTGCTACTAGCAAGTAGGCTAAAACACGGATTTTAACGAGTTTTTCCAACTCAAACAATCCAACCTTCACCCACAGGCATTCAAACAGTTTATCTCACATAAGCATCTAGCCACATGGTAAGCATGCTGTCATGGCAATATTCGCACGTATGCAACATGCTAAAGTGAAAACACTTACATCGTACTCCGTGCCAAAATAGTAAGCTAGTTAGCAAACATGAATGATCCTAGTTCATGTTAAAATGGCTAATGCATCGCATGCAAAAATGCAATCTAGACAGGCTCGGCTAATCTAAACACGGCATGTGAAATGCAACCAATTGATGCACATCTTCAATTTGGAATTGAAATACTAATGCGGTTAGCATGATGTACCGAGCCCGGTGCATGCATGACAAATGCATGAATGCACGCATGCATTGCATGAGGTATGCTAATTTAAACATGTCCTATTACTAACCATTAAAGCAGGTAAGTAAAAGGGAAGAAAGAAGTGGGGATTGGAAGACATGCACACACACGCACCCACACTTATTACAGATTCGCCCTCGCTCGGAGGGACCGAAAGAATATTACAAATGATTAACCTACAAGCTAATTAACTATTACAGACCATCTAATTAGCTAAGCAAATTAACTAATCTAGGGAAAACAGATAAACCGCCTCGGGAGGAGAGCTCGATGCAATGCATGCTCGGTCCTGCTCGGAAGTGCACCGCCATGCATAGGCTGCCTCTGTTTTCCTTTCTTTACTCCTCTGGAGGCTGCCAAAACCTCAGGATTGCTTCTATGGATACTGGGAGACATCACCGGCTGAATAGGATTACCACCGACAGTGTTATGTGGCCACCAGCCATTGGTGAAGCTATCGGCAGAGAGAGGATTGTCGGTCGGCACTTGGAACTGCCGGTCGGCAGAGTGTTCCTGCAGAATCTACAACTCATAGCAGCAGAGGACAGAACTTGCATGGCAATACAATTCAAGCAATGTATGCACCAATCATGCCCCCTATCATGTTTGTGACTCAAAAGGGCATGTGTCTCGATTCTCGGACCACCAATCACGCGTTTCCATGCATGATGGCCCAAAGAATCAAGTGTGCAACTTTTATGTCAAACGAAATGCAAACCAAACAAACGAACCAAGGCCCAATTCCTATCACCAAGTCAAGGAACAAGGCATGCATGCAAGATGCAATGCAACCTAGGCATGCAAACTAAGGATGCAACATGACATGGCAAGACACTTATGCAAGCATACAAGCAAACATGAGGCAATGCAAACGGATGAAAAGATAGACTTATACATGATTTAGGCAACTCTAAATAGGCCCAAAACAGTGGCCAAAGTGACCAAAATAAAGGACCAAATACACATACACACATGCACATGTTAAAGGGCCAACACTTAGGCACAAATGAGGCAACTCTCAAGCACATTTGAATGAGGCAATCATGGACACATGGCATGCAAGGTAAGCATTGAAACTCATGTTAAGATGGTGTCAAACCAAGCAAACAAAATAGACCAAGCATGCAATGAATGGCCCAAGTACTTGAAGCAAGTCAAAGGGACTTGAACCATGGCTAAGCCAACCAAGCCTCACAAGGCTAAGAGGATTTAAAATAGATTCAAGGCAGACCTAGACCATGCAAGGGGTACTCTTAGATGGCATCTAAGTGGCTCAAGTTCAAAGGCATGTACAAGTGCCAAAACATGGGGCATGCCACACAAGCTTTCAAAGCATTCAAGAGACATCCAAGGCAAGCATATAGGCATGCAAAGGGGACTGAAATGACATGGTGGATGGTTCCAAATCACTAAATCAATGCAAAAATGTCATGCTATACATTCACACACTTAAGGCCAACAAGCCGGAATGCAAAGGGGCCATACTAAGCATGCCAAAGCCGACCCAAACAACTATGGACAGACCTTAAACATGGCAAAATACGCACAAAAGCTTCACAAGACTAAGCCTAAAACATGCTAGAGCAAAGGCTAACAACCTAAGGCATATTAAGGCAATAACAAGGCATTACATGGTAGGTATGCTAAGTATGCATGGTGTACCAAAACCAACACACAACAAGGTTATGTCATGGCATAATAAGCATGGAAAACAGCCAAGACATGATCAATACACACTCTATCGTGATGCTCCCTCAAGAGGCCAAAAAGGGTCCCTTTCAAGGACAACAAGGGAGAGGGGGTGGCCCTCCCCTTTTGGAGACTTCAAGGCACCATCTCCACCACTGAAATCCCTCAAGATTTCATTGGTGAAGAGGCCCAAACACCAAAGTCTCGAAACTTACACAAAACAGCACAAAATGAGGCCTTACAAGGCTTAAGAGGGGTCAAACAACCTCAAACAACAAAACACCCTAAATGAACTATTTAGAGGGCCTAAAAACAGAACTTTTTTATGTTATACACTAAGCACAAAAACAGTTCAAAGATGGGTTAAAATACAATGCAAAAATGGGGAATAAAGGGACTAGTTTCTTACCCTTGAAGACCCCTTCAACAATGGTGCTCCAACAGCCCTCCTTGGCTTGAATCTAGCACCAAAACACCAAAACCAGCCCTTTCGAACATCAGTAGCCAAAGGAAGGTGAAACACTAGGTGTTTGTGTGCAATAGTAAGAACAAGTGCACCTAGAACACTCAAGAGAGGGAAAGAGAGATAGAATATGTATCAAACCCTAACCCTAAAACCAGAGCTCTCCTCTATGTTTTCTATCTCTAACATGTCCAAACAAATCTAACCCTAAACATAGGAGACAAGGGCTTCTCTTATAGAGCTTTTTGTCTTGTAAAGCTTACAAGACAAGCTTCTCAAGAGGGGGATCCCTCCATACACGTGTATGGAGGGGAGCCAAATGCAAGACAGCTGTGATAAAATATCTGCAAAAGCAGATGCACAGTAGTCGGCCGGCCAAAGATGCCATTTTGGCAAAAGGAAGTGCCGACCGGCAATAAATAGTGCCGACCGGCAATAAATAATGCTGACCGGCAATATACATTGCCGGTGGAAGCAAAAACCAGCCGGTGGCCTCTGGCCATGGCCGGTGGTGTGTGGGGATGCCTCACAAGGCATTCCCTGCCCCTCCAAGGCAAAACACAAGTGTTTGGTGTAAAACCAGACACTAAACAGGCGAGTTCGGGGATCTTGAGGCAAGGCGCGTAGCCGAGACCTCCGGGAACTCCAAACGAACACAAACATGGATGATCACCGAGTGTTCAAACGGTGACGTCCAAGTCTTGAGGACGGTCAAAAATAGGGTGTATACAGTTGCCCCTCTTTGACAGAACTCGAAAGTCATAACAATGACGGGAGTGAATGTCAAAGCCCAGAGACGACCCATTTTTGACAAGGCCGAAGACTTAGACAAACATGCAAGACAAACAAGGTATGCGCCCGAAGGCAGGGGCAAAATGCAAGACAATGCACGAAGCCGAACATAACTTATGATCATGCAAAGAAAGCTGTAATGAAGCATACATGCGACAATTTTAAGCTAGCATACACCAAACTACACTACAATGCAGAAAGGATGTAAGAGAATTATGCAATTCTCGATACTTCTCACTCGGAGGATACAATACCTGTATGGCTCGTCTGGTTGCCCCAGCCTTAACTGAACCGTACATACAATATCGTGCCTGCAAAGAAAACAAACTTAACAGGTACAATATTGTTAGCGACATGCATGACAATGCAAATGAAAGCAAGACAACGCAGGACGCAAGGAATGCAAGACAATGCAAATGAGGCACGCATGCTAATGCAAATGAGGCACACGTGCCAATGCAAATGAGGCACACGTGCCAATGAAAATGAGGCACACGTGCCAATGCAAATGATACGAATGAGACACGCATGCCCCATAGGATGCCAAATAAAACAAATGAGACACGCATGTCTCATAAGATGCAAAATGAAACAAATGAGACACGCATGCCTCATAAGATGCAAAATGAAACAAATGAGACATGCATGCCTCGTAGGATGCAAAATGATGCAAAGTGTGACACGCATGCCACACAAGATGCAAAATGATACGAATGAGACACGCATGCCTCATAAGATACAAAATGAAACAAATGAGACACGCATGCCTCATAAGATGCAAAATGAAACAAATGAGACACGCATGCCTCATAAGATGTAAAATGAAAAAAATGAAACAAATGAGACATGCATGCCTCATAAGATGCAAAATGAAACAAATGAGACACGCATGCCTCATAACATGCAAAATGAAACAAATGAGACACGCATGCCTGATAAGATGCAAAATGAAACAAATGAGACACGCATGCCTCATAAGATGCAAAATAAAACAAATGAGACACGCATGCCTCATAAGATGCAAAATGAAACAAATGAGACACACATGCCTCATAAGATGCAAAATGAAACAAATGAGACATGCATGCCTCATAAGATGCAAAATGATGCAAAGTGTGACACGCATGCCACACAAGATGCAAAATGATACGAATGAGACACGCATGCCTCATGGAATGTAGAATGATTGGAACAGACTTAAATGCGTAACAACGCACGTGTTTCAGAATGCATGACAATGCATGGTAAGGGAATGCACGACAACGCGAACGATGCGCGAGGCGGGGTATGTATTGAAATACATGACAATGCTTGTAATAAAAATGCAATGACAATGTATGAGAGATGTGCATGACAATGCAAGGGGTGCGTGTTACAACGCATGTAGTATGTGCATAACAATGCAACTGTGAGGCGCATGATAGCGCGATATAATGCACCGAAATAGTGCGATGAACGCGTGCAACGCACACGGGGTAACTTTTGGATCTTGTAAAAGGCAAAAAGGATACCAAAGGACACAACATTGTATGAGTTGGAGTGCTACGCACAGAAGACGCGGTCCGAGGTCAAAACAGAGGCCGGTTGAGCGTTGGAGATACACTTTCTTGCACTTTCTTGAGCTGTGAAGACCAAAAACTACTCATATGGCCTAAACATGGTTGTGGGAACACCACCGGCCGGGAGGGGAAGCCACCGGCTGTCCACCGGCTGAAAAATAATGTCATCGGCACAATATTCTGCCGGCCGGCACAAAATGTTGCCGACCGGCAAAAAGTTCCTGAGTCGGGGCAGATTCGACATTTCACCGTGGGTGTTTTAAAATAGGGCTTCTAAACCCTATTTCTCACTTCCCCTTCCGTCGAAATTCCACACCCTCTCTCTCTAGAGTGTTTTCCTCTCCTCTTTTCCCTATTTCTTCGCGTTCTACACCCGTTTCGTCGTCGGATTCGCGATTTTCTTCACGTTTCGGACATTTTCAACCGAACAAATCTTTGTTTCGGTACCTCTTTTGTCGTTCCCACCTTTTCGGGGTTTGTTCCCCTCGCTTTCCTCTTGATTTCCGTACCCTTTTCACATCCCGGCCTTTTCGGCCGTTTTCGACCTTCTCGGGGGTTGACTTTTCAGTTGACTTTCCATATTCTAGCCCGGGTTTCCTTCCTCTAGCTATTTTCTCATCATTCTTGACATGGCAGACGAGATTCCACGCGGCGGGACTCCCCCGGATCACGAGATGGATCCCGAGGTCGAGCTCCTACCTTTGAGCGAGCGCCCGTTCGACCCGGCGACCTACCGGCCGGCGATTCATGTTCTGCCCCCTGACGGACTGCGCCAGTTCCGGAGCTTCGAGAGGCACGTGCCACCCGAGCTATTACTGCGTGAGCCTACCTCCCACCTATCCTTTGACGCTTCCGAGGTAACTCTCTTTTCTTTGCTTTACTTTCTGCAATGTAGGATACAGAACTGTCGTAGCTAGCTGTGCTCTTTAACTGCTTTAGCTCAGATACCCTGTATACTGTAGTTGATTGTAGACATACGTACAACTGATACCTGCTTGAGACTGACACATGCACACACACTGCACTAGCCCTGAATCACTCAAACACACTGTATTCACTATATTTCACTGCATACACACTGGTACCCAGCATTTGCTTGAGTCTGAAAATATGCACACATGCTATACTGTACTGAACCACCCGAACATGCTGACGTATCACACGTTGTAGTTCACTATAAGCACACCGGCACCCGGTATTTGTTTAAATCTGTCAAACTTGCACACATGCTACATCTGCTCTGAACCACCCAAACACGCTGACGCATCACACGCTGTAGTTCATTGTAAGCACACCGGCATCCGGTATTTGTTCAAATCTGTCAAACTTGCACACATGCTACATCTGCTCTGAACCATCCGAACACACTGACGCATCATACGCTGTAGTTCACTGTAAGCACACCGGCACCCGGTATTTGTTTAAATCTATCAACCTTGCACACATGCTACATCTGCTCTGAACCACCCAAACACGCTGACGCATCACACACTGTAGTTCACTGTAAGCACACCGGCACCCGATATTTGTTTAAATCTATCAAACTTGCACACATGCTACATCTGCTCTGAACCACCCGAACACGCTGACGCATCACACGCTGTAGTTCACTGTAAGCACACCGGCACCCGGTATTTGTTTAAATCTGTCAAACCTGCACACATGCTACATCTGTATGCTTCTTAGAACTGCATTTTGAATATTGCCTTGCGATTGTTGTTTTTGATTACAGGGAGATTCCCATACCATCCGTGAGTATGGGAACACCGGCGCTCGGGAGTGGTACGCCGAGCTTCCTGATGCGGCCCGTCGCATAGTGGACCAGGCGGGCTTCGGTGCTTTCTGCAGAGGACTCTCCAGGCTCACTACATGCAAACCTCTCCTCGCCGCTCTGGTGGAGAGCTGGTGGGACACCACCGATTCATTCCATTTGTCTGCGACGGGAGACATGACGATGACTCCCTATGATTTCTCGATGCTCACAGGCATCGGGGTAGGGGGTGATCCGATCCCCTTTGATACCGACATGGACGAGTGGACTGCCGCTCAGATCTATCTGCTTGGTGAGGTGCCACCTCTCGCTCGTCCAGGCTTTGTCCGATATTCCTAGTTCGAGGTGCAGTTCAGGGTCCAGCCCACCCTTGTTGATGCAGCCCCGATGACTCCGGAGGCCGTGGAGAGGTATGCACACGGCTTCCTCATGTTCTTGTTTGGGACAACCATTTTCGCCGACCGGGCGAACACCATGCCTCTCTGCCTGCTCAGCGCGCTGGTGGACGTCAAGGACATCTTGCATTACGACTGGGGTGGCGCTGCTCTGGCCACTCTCTACGGATATATGAGCGCAGCTTCCCGTGGCAGCGGACAGTTGCTCGGGGGCTATTGGTGTGTCTGGGAGGTACGTCTTCTTCCCTTTTTACATTTCTGCTTTCTGCTTTCTGTATTCTGTACACTGCACACACTGTAGTCTGCTTTATACTTGCTGTATACTGTACACATGGCACACACATACTCTGCTTTACACTGACTGTACACTGCTCACACTGTACACTGTACACAATACACTGCACAACACACGGCTCTGCCATTTCTACTTTATTCTGTATTCTGCTTTATCTAATAAATGCACTGGTATTTACCTTGCAGTTGTGGGTTTATGCCTACTTTCCTAGGCTCGCTCCCATGCCGGCGACGGAGACTCCTCTGGTCGTCCCCTTTTCGCGTCGCTTTGACGGGAGATGCACTCGGAGGTCGCGAAAGACATTCAGCTTCTTCCGCCGCTTCTTCGACACCATCACCCCTGCCGAGGTATGTTTTATTTGCAGTTCATTTAAGCTTCACCTTTCCACTGCATATTTCAAAAACAGTAGATAACAGACTGTATGTCACTTTCAGATCACTTGGCAGCCTTGGGCTCCGTTGCCGGTGACGATGCGGGACCGATTTGCCGGTGCTGAGGAGACCTCGCGTTTTCGGATCTTACTGGAGGGCCCGGTCTGTCGGGCTTGGTACCTGGGTGAGCGTTTCCTACGTCAGACCCTAGGGTTACCGGAGCAGATAGTCCCGGTTCACCCTCCTGAGGATATGAGGGAGACCGAGAGGCTCACTACCGAGCAGATGGCCGATTATGCTATCGGCTGGGAGGCGACCTGCTTCAGAGGCATCGACGACTACAGAGAGTACGTACAGACGTACCTTATGCGATCTCTGAGCGGCGGCCGTCGAGCGGAGAGAGCCAGGCCCGTGGCGCCAGCAGCTGGGGCAGGAGCGGGAGCTGGAGCAAGAGCTTGGAGGAGGGCTCGAGTCCGTGGCAGGGGCAGAGTTCAGGGAGGACGGGGGACTGGTTGGCCTGTTCTGCCCACTTCATTGACTTTCCGAGGGCAGGGTGGGGCGACCTATCAGATCCCCTTCGCCTCTCCGCCGGCTGATCATGTGTTTGTCGGTGTCCCCGACTTGCCTCCGGTATGTATTACTGCATTTTTGTACAGTCATTTCATTTCAGTTTATTTGATATTCCACAGAATATTGATGCATCTGATACTTTTGCAGGCTTCTTCTGAGTACACCCGGCAGTCATTAGAGATGAATGCCTCCATGATGGGGATGCTACAGCGGACCTTTGATCTCCTGGCCCTCTACAGCATTCCGGTACGTTCTTCTGATCACGGTCTCAAATCACTCACAAGCTGATTCACGCAATCTGATGCACGGCACAACACCTGATACACTGATCTCACAACATCTGATACACTGCATACACTGCATTCTGCACTGTACTCTGCACTGATAAACTGCTCACGGCATTCATACACTGTACTCATACACTGCATTCTGCACTGATAAATTGCTCACTGCATTCACACACTGTACTCATACACTGCATTCTGCACTGATGAACTGCTCACAGTATACTGATGCATTTGCCTTTTATGTACTTTTTCAGCCTCCCTTCCAGATTCCCGCTGTAGGAGGTATTCCAGCTGGACCTTCCGTCCCCGCCCGAGGGAGAGATGAGGAGGGCAGAGCATTCCCCCGCACGAAGGCGGGGCGCACTCATATCGGGAGTAGTTCGCGAGCTCCAGTCCCTGATGATGATGATGACGAGGAGTCAGAGGCGGAGGCGGAGTCATCGGAGGAGGAGACCGGAGGCATCACTAGCTCGGGCTCTGATGACGATGCTGATGATGCTCCTGGACCTTCGTCCAGGAAGAGGACTAGGACAGACCGCTAGCCTTCGGAGTCGCTTGACATGGATACAGATTTTTGTTGTTTTTTTTTTCTCTTTCTTGTACTTTTCCTTTTTGTTGCTAGTTAGGATACTTTGTGCTGCCACAGGCAGATTTTTGTTTCCAAAACTTGTGTATTTGAAAAAGATAGATAATGAAATGAACAAACTTTTTGCTTAAAAAGTGTTTACATTCGTATATCTTTACATTTCAATATTTTGCATCGCATCGCACCATGTTACACCTCAATGTAAATGGAATTGATCTGTGGTCTGAAAATTGAACACTTGCACTGTGGTAATCAGATAACTAAACAGCCAACAACAAAATAACCCAAGCAGCCCACTACCTGATTCTGGACACACAGCCCTTACTCTGCCGGGGATTAATCTGCATACAGTCTGTAACCCAACACTTGGTTTATTCTGCACACGACAAACTTTAAACAAAACAGCCCAATCTGACAAGACGGCCTTCAACCACTATACCTTAACCATCTATTTGGAAATTAAATATAAAGGGAAGTTGAATAAAAAAATAACTTGAATAAAAATGGAAGCTGAATAAAAATAAAAATGGAAGTTCCAGAAAATTAAAAATGTAAGTTTATTAAAGAAACCACTATACCTTAACGATCTATTTGGAAATTAAATAAAAAAGGAAGTTGAATAGAAAAATAACATGAATAAAAATGGAAGTCGAATAAAAATAAAAATGGAAGTTGCAGAAAATTAAAAATGGAAGTTCATTCAAGAAACCAATATACCTTAACGATCTATTTGGAAATTAAATAAAAAAAAAGGTCGTTTAATAGAAGAGTAAATTGAATAAAAATGAAAGTTGAATAAAAATAAAAATGGAAGTTGCAGAAAATTAAAAATGGAAGTTCAATCCACAAACCACTATACCTCAACGATCTATTTGGAAATTAAATAAAAAAGGAAGTTGAGTAGAAAAGAAACTTGATTGAAAAAGGAAGCTAAATAAAAATAAAAACGGAAGTTGCAGAAAATTAAAAATGGAAGCTCATTCAAGAAACCACTTATAGCGATCACGGGTTTACCCTTGTTGTACAGTGATCCGGACATGTGTCCGTGGATGTTGGTTGTTGTTTATTATCTAGTTTGCATCCTCTTTACCTTGTATATTGAGTTATAAGATGTGTTGGGCAGGTTTGTTACAGGTTGGTTGTGTTTGGGAGCCTAGTGTTGCTGCCCAGATTTTTGGTCCTTCGCTCGAGCGAGGAGTTTGTCGCTCGAGCGAGAGTTGTGTTGCGTCTGGTTCTGGACCTGAGAGTTGCCTTTCTTGGCTCGAGCGAGCTTCCTTTGCTCGAGCGGTCTGGGTTTTTTTTCGCTCGATCGAGAACTTCTTGGCTCGAGCGAGAGTTTTCTGTGTCTGGTCGCTCGAGCGACCAAGTCTTCGCTCGAGCGAGCATGTTTTATATCAGCGGACAGTAGCGTTTTAAACATCACTTTTTCACTTCCTTTCTTTGAGCAAAACCTAAATCCGAGACTCTCTCTCTCTACACTTATATTCTCTCTAAGATTTGATCTCCCTAGAGTGTGAATCTAGCCTAGGGCCTTTGTTAAAAAGATAGAGGGTGTTGAGAGCTTCGATTTAATCTGAAAAAGTTTGGATTTGGAGCACGTTGATCTTCGAGTCTTCATCTCCTTTTTGGCTAAAACTTCAAGGTAGGGATATCCTACTCCTCTCTATGGGTTTTGTCTTTAAATTTTGGTATTTTGAGATGTTGGGCTTGGTTTGGTAATTTTGTGAAAGTTTGGGGCTTTTGTGTAATTTTACAAAAGTTAGGGTTTTGTTCATAATAAACCTAGATGCATGTTTGGAATAGAGAAATGGAATAAATGTTAAATCATTGATGAGAATGGGACCTAAGGGTTGGAATGTTAATTATGGGAATTGACCTAATTACATTGTTTGATTAATTGGGATAATTAATGGTGAAAAATGAAGAAATGAAATGTTGATTGAATATCCATTTGTGCATTTATTTTCTGTTTAGAAATAACTGCTTTGGGCTATCGGTGGAGGATAGTCGTGATTGTTGTAGACAATGCATGATGATTAGGTAAACTGAAACTAATCAATGAAATGTGTCATGGAACTTGACGGTTGATAGAATACATTAACTGTATGTATTGGGTGATTGTATATAGAACCAATGTGTTTATATACGTTATGTGTAGAGGAGGAGATAGGGGATGTACTCCGCGGTTTAGGGGAAGATAGGGGATGTACCTCTAAACCGGATAGTGTTGGGAGAAGATAGGGGATGAACTCCGTAGATACAGCTCATATGCTTGTCTAGAGAGGTGAAGATAGAGCTTATATGCTTATCTTAGTAAAGTGTGGATACAGCTTATATGTTTATCTGTGAATGTGGGATATTGTTGTTATACATATCTGTTGAGAATGTGGATATAGCTTTTATGCTTATCTGAATGTGAGATATAGTTTTTTATACATATCTGTGGAAATGATGATAGAGCTAGCATGCTTATCTGTTGAAAAAGGGAAAATGAAAGGTAACTTAGACACATAAGTTGTATGACATAAATATGTGATTTATGTGATTGTATCAGTGTTGGCCATCTATCAATTGCTAATATTTTAGTCATTGTTCATGGTTGGTTTAGTGTATTTCTACTGGGCTGTGGCTCACCCTATATGGGAATATCATTTTCAGGTGCAGGTAGCATGCCACCTCCAAGGATATAGCTGGGAGACTAGAGGCGGGCATACTTTTGTCGCTTAACTTTTGATGTATTACATGTAACTTCAAGCCAAGGGCTTAATGTGTAAACAAGTTAGTACTCTTTGTTGTAACCAAGTGTTAACTTGGAAAGCTGTAAGCCCGTAGGGCATTTTGTTTTGATGTTAACACGTAATACTTATGTAACGGAACTCTAATGAATAAAAGAATGTGGTTAGGTTATATGTAAATGCATGTCTTATCTGATGGGTTTAATGTTGTTATTTTGAGGGCGTTACACCACTATACCTTAACGATCTATTTGAAAATTAAATAAAAAAAGGAAGTTGAATAGAAAAATAATTTGAATAAAAATGGAAGTTGAATAAAAATAAAAATGGAAGTTGCATAAAATTAAAAATGAAAGTTCATTAAAGAAATCACTATACCTTAACAATCTATTTGGAAATTATATAAAAAAGGAAGTTGAATAGAAAAATAATTTGAATAAAAATGGAAGTTGAATAAAAATAAAAATGGAAGTTGCATAAAATTAAAAATGGAAGTTCATTAAAGAAACCACTATACCTTAACAATCTATCTGGAAATTATATAAAAAAGGAACTTTAATAGAAAAGAAAATTGAATAAAAATGGAAGTTGAATAAAAATAAAAATGAAAGTTACATAAAATTAAAAATGTAAGTTCAATCTAGAAACCATTATACCTAAACGATCTATTTGGAAATTAAATAAAAAAGGAAGTTGAATAGAAAAAAAGTTTGAATAAAAAAAGAAGTTCAATAGAAATAAAAATGGAAGTTGCAGAAAATTAAAATTGGAAGTTCATTCAAGAAACCGCTATACCTTAACGATCTATTTGGAAATTAAATAAAAAAGGAAGTTTAATAGATAGTAAATTGAATAAAAATGGAAGTTCAATCCAGAAGCCACTATACCTTGACGATCTATTTGGAAATTAAATAGAAAAGGAAGTTGAGTAGAAAAGAAACTTGAATGAAAAAGGAAGTTAAATAAAAATAAAAATGGAAGTTGTAGCAAATTAAAAATGGAAATTCATTCAAGAAACCACTATACCTTAACGATCTATTTGGAAATTAAACAAAAAAGGAAGTCTAATAGAAAAGTAAATTGAATAAAAATGGAACTTGAATAAAAATAAAAATGGAAGTTCAATCCAGAAACCACTATACCTTGACGATCTATTTGGAAATTAAATAAAAAAGGAAGTTGAGTAAAAAAGAAACTTGAATAAAAAAGGAAGTTAAATAAAAATAAAAATAGAAGTTGCAGAAAATTAAAAATGGAAGTCAATTCAAAAAACCACTATACCTTAACCGTCTATTTGGAAATTAAATATAAAAGGAAGTTGAATAAAAAAATAACTTGAATAAAAATGGAAGCGGAATAAAAATACAAATGGAAGTTCCAGAAAATTAAAAATGTAAGTTTATTAAAGAAACTACTATACCTTAACGATCTATTTGGAAAATAAATAAAAAAGGAAGTCGAATAAAAATAAAAATGGAAGTTGCAGAAAATTAAAAATGGAAGTTCATTCAAGAAACCAATATACCTTAACGATCTATATGGAAATTAAATAAAAAAGGTAGTTTAACAGAAGAGTAAATTGAATAAAAATGGAAGTTGAATAAAAATAAAAATGGAAGTTGCAGAAAATTAAAAATGGAAGTTCAATCCAGAAACCACTATACCTCAACGATCTATTTGGAAATTAAATAAAAAAGGAAGTTGAGTAGAAAAGAAACTTGATTGAAAAAGAAAGCTAAATAAAAATAAAAACGAAAGTTGTAGAAAATTAAAAATGGAAGCTCATTCAAGAAACCACTATACCTTAACGATCTATTTGGAAATTAAATAAAAAAGGAAGTTGAATAGAAAAAAAGTTTGAATAAAAAAAGAAGTTCAATAGAAATAAAAATGGAAGTTGCAGAAAATTAAAATTGGAAGTTCATTCAAGAAACCGCTATACCTTAACGATCTATTTGGAAATTAAATAAAAAAGGAAGTTTAATAGATAGTAAATTGAATAAAAATGGAAGTTCAATCCAGAAACCACTATACCTTGACGATCTATTTGGAAATTAAATAGAAAAGGAAGTTGAGTAGAAAAGAAACTTGAATGAAAAAGGAAGTTAAATAAAAATAAAAATGGAAGTTGTAGCAAATTAAAAATGGAAATTCATTAAAGAAACCACTATACCTTAACGATCTATTTGGAAATTAAACAAAAAAGGAAGTCTAATAGAAAAGTAAATTGAATAAAAATGGAACTTGAATAAAAATAAAAATGGAAGTTCAATCCAGAAACCACTATACCTTGACGATCTATTTGGAAATTAAATAAAAAAGGAAGTTGAGTAAAAAAGAAACTTGAATAAAAAAGGAAGTTAAATAAAAATAAAAATAGAAGTTGCAGAAAATTAAAAATGGAAGTCAATTCAAAAAACCACTATACCTTAACCGTCTATTTGGAAATTAAATATAAAAGGAAGTTGAATAAAAAAATAACTTGAATAAAAATGGAAGCGGAATAAAAATACAAATGGAAGTTCCAGAAAATTAAAAATGTAAGTTTATTAAAGAAACTACTATACCTTAACGATCTATTTGGAAAATAAATAAAAAAGGAAGTCGAATAAAAATAAAAATGGAAGTTGCAGAAAATTAAAAATGGAAGTTCATTCAAGAAACCAATATACCTTAACGATCTATATGGAAATTAAATAAAAAAGGTAGTTTAACAGAAGAGTAAATTGAATAAAAATGGAAGTTGAATAAAAATAAAAATGGAAGTTGCAGAAAATTAAAAATGGAAGTTCAATCCAGAAACCACTATACCTCAACGATCTATTTGGAAATTAAATAAAAAAGGAAGTTGAGTAGAAAAGAAACTTGATTGAAAAAGGAAGCTAAATAAAAATAAAAACGAAAGTTGTAGAAAATTAAAAATGGAAGCTCATTCAAGAAACCACTATACCTTAACGATCTATTTGGAAATTAAATAAAAAAGGAAGTTGAATAGAAAAAAAGTTTGAATAAAAAAAGAAGTTCAATAGAAATAAAAATGGAAGTTGCAGAAAATTAAAATTGGAAGTTCATTCAAGAAACCGCTATACCTTAACGATCTATTTGGAAATTAAATAAAAAAGGAAGTTTAATAGATAGTAAATTGAATAAAAATGGAAGTTCAATCCAGAAACCACTATACCTTGACGATCTATTTGGAAATTAAATAGAAAAGGAAGTTGAGTAGAAAAGAAACTTGAATGAAAAAGGAAGTTAAATAAAAATAAAAATGGAAGTTGTAGCAAATTAAAAATGGAAATTCATTCAAGAAACCACTATACCTTAACGATCTATTTGGAAATTAAACAAAAAAGGAAGTCTAATAGAAAAGTAAATTGAATAAAAATGGAACTTGAATAAAAATAAAAATGGAAGTTCAATCCAGAAACCACTATACCTTGACGATCTATTTGGAAATTAAATAAAAAAGGAAGTTGAGTAAAAAAGAAACTTGAATAAAAAAGGAAGTTAAATAAAAATTAAAATGGAAGTTGCAGAAAATTAAAAATGGAAGTCAATTAAAAAAACCACTATACCTTAACCGTCTATTTGGAAATTAAATATAAAAGGAAGTTGAATAAAAAAATAACTTGAATAAAAATGGAAGCTGAATAAAAATAAAAATGGAAGTTCCAGAAAATTAAAAATGTAAGTTTATTAAAGAAACCACTATACCTTAACGATCTATTTGGAAAATAAATAAAAAAGGAAGTCGAATAAAAATAAAAATGGAAGTTGCAGAAAATTAAAAATGGAAGTTCATTCAAGAAACCAATATACCTTAACGATCTATATGGAAATTAAATAAAAAAGGTAGTTTAACAGAAGAGTAAATTGAATAAAAATGGAAGTTGAATAAAAATAAAAATGGAAGTTGCAGAAAATTAAAAATGGAATTTCAATCCAGAAACCACTATACCTCAACGATCTATTTGGAAATTAAATAAAAAAGGAAGTTGAGTAGAAAAGAAACTTGATTGAAAAAGGAAGCTAAATAAAAATAAAAACGAAAGTTGTAGAAAATTAAAAATGGAAGCTCATTCAAGAAACCACTATACCTTAACGATCTATTTGGAAATTAAATAAAAAAGGAAGTTGAATAAAAATAAAAATGGAAGTTGCATAAAATTAAAAATGGAAGTTCATTAAAGAAACCACTATACCTTAACGATCTATTTGGAAATTATATAAAAAAGGAACTTTAATAGAAAAGAAAATTGAATAAAAATGGAAGTTGAATAAAAATAAAAATGAAAGTTGCATAAAATTAAAAATGTAAGTTCAATCTTGAAACCATTATACCTAAACGATCTATTTGGAAATTAAATAAAAAAGGAAGTTGAATAGAAAAGAAGTTTGAATAAAAAAAGAAGTTCAATAGAAATAAAAATGGAAGTTGCAGAAAATTAAAATTGGAAGTTCATTCAAGAAATCGCTATACCTTAACGATCTATTTGGAAATTAAATAAAAAAGGAAGTTTAATAGAATAGTAAATTGAATAAAAATGGAAGTTGAATAAAAATAAAAATGGAAGTTCAATCCAGAAACCACTATACCTTGACGATCTATTTGGAAATTAAATAGAAAAGGAAGTTGAGTAGAAAAGAAACTTGAATAAAAAAGGAAGTTAAATAATAATAAAAATGGAAGTTGCAGACAATTAAAAATGGAAGTTAATTCAAGAAACCATTATACCTTAACGATATATTTGGAAATTAAATAAAAAAGAAGTTGAATAGAAAAATAACTTGAATAAAAATGGAAGCTTAATAAAAATAAAAATGGAAGTTCCATAAAATTAAAAATTGAAGTTCATTAAAGAAACAACTACACCTCAACGATCTATTTGGAAATTAAATAAAAAAGGAAGTTGAATACAAAAGAAACTTGAATAAAAAAGGAAGTTAAATAAAAATAAAAATGGAAGTTGCCCAAAATTAAAAATGGAAGTTCATTCAAGAAATCAATATACCTTAACGATCTGTTTGGAAATTAAATAAAAAAGGTAGTTTAATAGAAAAGTAAATTGAATAAAAAGGGAAGTTGAATAAAAATAAAAATGGAAGTTGCAGAAAATTAAAAATGGAAGTTCAATCCAGAAACCACTATACCTTAACGATCTATTTGGAACTTACATAAAAAAGGAAGTTGAGTAGAAAAGAAACTTCAATAAAAAAGGAAGTTAAATAAAAATAAAAATGGAAGTTGTAGAAAATTAAAAATAGAAGTTTATTCAAGAAACCACTATACCTTAACCATCTATTTGGAAATAAAATAAAAAAGAAAATTGAATAGAAAAATAACTTGAATAAAAATAAAAATGAAAGTTCCATAAAATTAAAAATGGAAGTTTATTAAAGAAACCACTATATCTTAACGATCTATTTGGAAATTAAATAAAAAAGAAAGTTTATTAGAAAAGTAAATTAAATAAAAATGGAAGTTGAATAAAAATAAAAGTGAAAGTTGCATAAAATTAAAAATGGAGGTTCAATCCAGAAACCAGTATACCTTAACGATCTATTTGGAAATTAAATAAAAAAGGATGTTGAATAAAAAAGAAACTTGAATAAAAAAAGAAGTTGAATAGAAATAAAAATGGAAGTTGCAGAAAATTAAAAATTGAAATTCATTCAAGAAACCACTATACCTTAACGATCTATTTGGGAATTAAATAAAAAAGAATGTTTAATAGGAAAGTAAATTGAATAAAAATGGAAGTGGAATAAAAATAAAAATGAAAGTTGCATAAAATTAAAAATGAAAGTTCAATCCAGAAACCACTATACCTTAACGATCTATTTGGAAATTAAATAAAAAAGGAAGTTAAGCAGAAAAGAAACTGATTGAAAAAGGAAGTTAAAACAAAGTAAAGGAAGAAGTTGCAGAAAATTAAAAATGGAAGTTAATTCATGAAACCACTATACCTTAACGATCTATTTGGAAATTAAATAAAAAAGGAAGTTGAACAGAAAAATAACTTGAATAAAAATGAAAGTCGAATAAAAATAAAAATGGAAGTTGCACAAAATTAAAAATGGAATTTCATTCAAAAAAACCACTATACCTTAACGATATATTTGGAAATTAAATAAAAAAGGAAGTTTAATAGAAAAATAAATTGAATAAAAATGGAAATTGAAAAAAAAAACAAAAATGAAAGTTGCATAAAATTAAAAATGGAAGTTCAATCCAGAAACCACCATACGTTAACGATCTCTTTGGAAATTAAATAAAAAATGAAGTTGAATAGAAAAGTAACTTGAATAAAAATGGAAGTTCCAGAAAATTAAAAATGGAAGTTAATTCAAGAAACCATTATACCTTAACGATCTATTTGGAAATTAAATAAAAAAGGTAGAATAGAAAAGAAACTTGAATAAAAATGGAGGTTAAATAAAAAAAAAAATGGAAGTTGCAAAAAATTAAAAATGGAAGTTCATTCAAGAAACCACTATACCTTAACGATGTATTTGGAAATTAAATAAAAAAGGAAGTTGAATAGAAAAACAACTTGAATAAAAATGGAAGTTGAATAAAAATAAAAATGGAAGTTGCAGAAAATTATAAATTGAAGCTCATTCAAGAAACCACTATACCTTAACAATTTATTTGGGAATTAAATAAAAAATGAAGTTTAATAGAAAAGTAAATTGAATAAAAATGAAAGTTGAAAAAAAATAAAAGTGAAAGTTGCATAAAATTAAAATTTGAATTTCAATACAGAAACCACTATACCTTAACGATCTATCCGGAAATTAAATAAAAAAGGAAGTTGAATAGAAAAGAAACTAGAATAAAAAAAGAAGTTGAATAGAAATAAAAATGGAAGTTGCAGAAAATTAAAATTGGAAGTTCATTGAAGAAACCACTATACCTTAACGATCTATTTGGAAATTAAATAAAAAAGGAAGTTGAATAGAAAAATGACTTGAATAAAAATGGAAGTCGAATAAAAATAAAACTGGAAGTTGCAGAAAATTAAAAATGAAAGTTCATTCAAGAAACCACTATGCCTTAACGATCTATTTGGAAATTAAATAAAAAAGGAAGTTGAATAGAAAAGTAACTTGAATAAAAATGGAAGTTATTTGAAAATAAAAATGGAAGTTGCAGAAAATTAAAAATGGAAGTTAATTTAAGAAACCACTGTACCTTAACGATCTATTTGGAAATTAAATAAAAATGGAAGATTAATAGAAAAATAACTTGAATAAAAATGAAAGCTGAATAAAAATAAAAATGGAAGTTCCATAAAATTAAAAATGGAAGTTCATTAAAGAAACCACTGTACCTCAACGATCTATTTGGAAATTAAATAAAAAACGAAGTTGAATAGAAAAGAAACTTGAATAAAAAAGGAAGTAAAATAAATAAAATGGAAGTTGCAAAAAATTAAAAATGGAAGTTCATTCTAGAAACCACTATACCTTAACGATGTATTTGGAAATTAAATAAAAAAGGAAATTGAATAAAAATAAAAATGGAAGTTGCAGAAAATTTTAAATTGAAGCTCATTCAAGAAACCACTATACTTTAACGATGTATTTGGAAATTAAATAAAAAAGAAAGTTTAATAGAAATGTAAATTGAATAAAAATGAAAGTTGAAAAAAAAGAAAAGTGAAAGTTGCATAAAATTAAAAATTGAAGTTCAATCCAGAAACCACTATACCTTAACGATCTATTTGGAAATTAAATAAAAAAAGAAGTTGAATAGAAAAGAAACTGGAGTAAAAAAAGAAATTGAATAGAAATAAAAATGGAAGTTCCAGAAAATTACAATTGGAAGTTCATTGAAGAAACCACTATACCTTAACAATATATTTGGAAATTAAATGAAAAAGGAAGTTGAATAGAAAAATGACTTCAATAAAATTGGACGTCGAATAAAAATAAAACTTAAAGTTGCAGAAAATTAAAAATGGAAGTTCATTCAAGAAACCACTATACCTTAACGATCTATTTGGAAATTAAATAAAAAAGGAAGTTGAACAGAAAAGTAACTTGAATAAAAATGGAAGTTACTTAAAAATAAAAATGGAAGTTGCAGAAAATTAAAAATGGAAGTTAATTCAAGAAACCACTATACCTTAACGATCTATTTGGAAATTAAATAAAAATGGAAGTTGAATAGAAAAATAACTTGAATAAAAATGAAAGCTGAATAAAAATAAAAATGGAAGTTCCATAAAATTAAAAATGGAAGTTCATTAAAGAAACCACTATACCTTAACGATCTATTGGGAAATTAAATAAAAAAGGAAGTTGAATAGAAAAGAAACTTGAATAAAAAAGGAAGTTAAATAAAAAAAAATGGAAGTTGCAAAAAATTAAAAATGGAAGTTCATTCAAGAAACCACTATACGTTCACGATCTATTTGGAAATTAAATAAAAAAGGAAGTTGAATAGAAAAATCAATTGAATAAAAATGGAAGTTGAATAAAGATAAAAATGAAAGTTGTAGAAAATTAATAATGGAAGCTCATTCAAGAAACCACTGTACCTTAACGATCTATTTGGAAATTAAATAAAAAAGGAAGTTTAATAGAAAAGTAAATTGAATAAAAATGGAAGGTAAAAAAAAATAAATGTGAAAGTTGCATAAAATTAAAAATTGAAGTTCAATCTAGAAACCACTATACCTTAACGATCTATTTGGAAATTAAATTAAAAAGGAAGTTGAATAGAAAAGGAACTACAATAAAAAAAAGAAGTTGAATAGAAATAAAAATGGAAGTTGCAGAAAATTAAAATTGGAAGTTCATTGAAGAAACCACTATACCTTAATGATCTATTTTGAAATTAAATAAAAAAGGAAGTTGAATAGAAAAATGACATGAATAAAAATGGAAGTCGAATAAAATTAAAACTGGAAGTTGCAGAAAATTAAAAATGGGAGTTAATTCAAGAAACCACTATACCTTAACGATCTATTTGGAAATTAAATAAAAAAGGAAGTTGAATAGAAAAATCAATTGAATAAAAATGGAAGTTAAATAAAAATAAAAATGAAAGTTGCAAAAAATTATAAATGGAAGCTCATTCAAGAAACCACTATATCTTAACGGTCTATTTGGAAATTAAATAAAAAAGGAAGTTTAATAGAAAAGTAAATTGAATAAAAATGGATGTTGAAAAAAAATAAATGTAAAAGTTGCATAAAATTAAAATTTGAAGTTCAATCCAGAAACCACTATACCTTAACGACCTATTTGGAAATTAAATAAAAAAGGAAGTTGAATAGAAAAGGAACTAGAATAAAAAAAGAAGTTGAATAGAAATAAAAATGGAAGTTGCAGAAAATTAAAATTGGAAATTCATTGAAGAAACCACAATACCTTAATGATCAATTTGGAAATTAAATAAAAAAGGAAGTTGAATAGAAAAATGACTTGAATAAAAATGGAAGTCGAATAAAATTAAAACTGGAAGTTGTAGAAAATTAAAAATGGAAGTTCATTCAAGAAACCACTCTACCTTAACGATATATTTGGAAATTAAATAAAAAAGGAAGTTGAATAGAAAAGTAATTTGAATAAAAATGGAAGTTACTTAAAAATAAAAATCGAAGTTGCAGAAAATAAAAAACGGAACTTAATTCAAGAAACCACTATACCTTAACCATCTATTTGGAAATTAGATAAAAAAGGAAGTTGAATAGAAAAATGACTTGAATACAAATGAAAGCTGAATAAAAATAAAAATGGAAGTTCCATAAAATTAAAAATGGAAGTTCATTAAAGAAACCATCATACCTTAACGATCTATTTGGAAATTAAATAAAAAAGGAAGTTGAATAGAAAAGTAACTTGAATAAAAATGGTAGTGGAATAAAAATAAAAATGGAAGTTGCAGAAAATTAAAAATGGAAGTTCATTCAAGAAACCACTATACCATAACGATCTATTTGGAAATTAAATAAAAAATGAAGTTTAATAGAAAAGTAAATTGAATAAAAATGGAAGTGGAATAAAAACAAAAATGAAAGTTGCATAAAATTAAAAATGAAAGTTCAATCCAGAAACCACTACACCTTAACGATCTATTTGGAAATAAAATAAAAAAGGAAGTTGAGCAGAAAATAAACTGATTGAAAAAGGAAGATAAATTAAAATAAAAATGGAAGTTGCAGAAAATTAAAAATGGAAGTTCATTCAAGAAACCACTATACCATAACGATCTATTTGGAAATTAAATAAAAAAGGAAGTTGAATAAAAAAATAACTTGAATAAAAATGAAAGTCGAATAAAAATAAAAATGGAAGTTGCAGAAAATTAAAAATGGAAATTCATTCAAGAAACCACTATACTTGAACGATCTGTTTGGAAATTAAATAAAAAAGGAAGTTTAACAGAAAAGTAAATTGAATAAAAATGGAAATTGAAAAAAAACAAAAATGAAAGTAGCATAAAATTAAAAATTAAAGTTCAATCCAGAAACCACTATACGTTAACGATCTCCTTGGAAATTAAATAAAAAAGGAAGTTGAATAGAAAAGTAACTTTAATAAAAATGGAAGTTACTTAAAAATAAAAATGGAAGTAGCCGAAAATTACAAATGGAAGTTAATTCAAGAAACCACTATACCTTAACGATCTATTTGGAAATTAAATAAAAAAGGAAGTTGAGTAGAAAAGAAACTTGAATAAAAAAGGAAGTTAAATAAAAAAAAATGGAAGTTGCAAAAAATTAAAAATGGAAGTTCATTCAAGAAAACTTTATACATTAACGATCTATTTGGAAATTAAATAAAAAAGGAAGTTGAATAGAAAAATAACTTGAATAAAAATGGAAGTTGAATAAAAATAAAAATGGAAGTTGCAGAAAATTATAAATGGAAGCTCATTCAAGAAACCAGTATACCTTAACGATCTATTTGGAAATTAAATAAAAAAGGAAGTTTAATAGAAAAGTAAATTGAATAAAAATGGAAGTTGAAAAAAAATAAACGTGAAAGTTGCATAAAATTAAAAATCGAAGTTCAATCCAGAAACCACTATACCTTAACGATCTATTTGGAAATTAAATAAAAAGGAAGTTGAATAGAAAAGAAACAGGAATAAAAAAAGAAGTTGAATAGAAACAAAAAAGGAAGTTGAATAGAAAAATGACTTGAATAAAAATGGTAGTCGAATAAAATTAAAACTGGAAGTTGCGGAAAATTAAAAATGGAAGTTCATTCAAGAAACCACTATACCTTAACGTTCTATTTTGAAATTAAATAAAAAAGGAAGTTGAAAAGAAAAGTAACTTGAATAAAAATGGAAGTTGCAAAAAATTCAAAATGGAAGTTAATTCAAGAAACCACTATACCTTAACGATCTATTTGGAAATTAAATAAAAAAGGAAGTTGAATAGAAAAATAACTTCAATAAAAATTAAAGCTGAATAAAAATAAAAATGGAAGTTCCATTAAATTAAAAATGGAAGTTCATTAAAAAAACCACTATACCATAACGATCTATTTGGAAATTAAGTAAAAAAGGAAGTTGAATAGAAAAGTAACATGAATAAAAATGGAAGGCGAATAAAAATAAAAATGGAAGTTGCAGAAAATTAAAAATGGAAGTTCATTGAAGAAACCACTATACCTTAACGATCAATTTGGAAATTAAATAAAAAAGGAAGTTGAGCAGAAAAGAAACTGATTGAAAAAGGAAGTTAAATAAAATTAAAACTGGAAGTTGCAGAAAATTAAAAATGGAAGTTCATTCAAGAAACCACTATACCTTAACGATCTATTTGGAAATTAAATAAAAAAGGAAGTTGAATAGAAAAGTAACTTGAATAAAAATGGAAGTTACTTAAAAATAAAAATGGAAGTTGCAGAAAATGAAAAATGGAAGTTAATTCAAGAAACCACTATATCTGAACGATCTATTTGGAAATTAAATAAAAAAGGAAGTTGAATAGAAAAATAACTTGAATAAAAATGAAAGCTGAATAAAACTAAAAATGGAAGTTTCATAAAATTAAAAATGAAAGTTCATTAAAGAAACCACTAAACCTTAACGATCTATTTGGAAATTAAATAAAAAAGGAAGTTGAATAGAAAAGTAACTTGAATAAAAATGGAAGTCGAATAAAAATAAAAATAGAAGTTGCAGAAAATTAAAAATGGAAGTTCGTTCAAGAAACCACTATACGTTAACGATCTATTTGGAAATTAAATAAAAAAAGGAAGTTGAATAGAAAAGCAACTTGAATAAAAATGGAAGTTACTTAAAAATAAAAATGGAAGTTGCAAAAAATTAAAAATGAAAGTTAATTCAAGAAACCACTATATACCTTAACCATCTATTTGGAAATTAAATAAAAAAGGAAGTTGAATAGAAAAATGACTTGAATAAAAATGATTGCAGAATAAAAATAAAAATGGAAGTTCCATAAAATTAAAAATGGAAGTTCATTAAAGAAACCACTATACCTTAACGTTCTATTTGGAAATTAAATAAAAAAGGAAGTTGAGCAGAAAAGAACCTGATTTAAAAAGGAAGTTAAATAAAAATAAAAATGGATGTTTTAGAAAATTAAAAACGGAAGTTCATTCAAGAAACCAGTATACCTTAACGATCTATTTGGAAATTAAATAAAAAAGGAAGTTGAATGAAAAAATAACATTAATAAAAATGAAAGTCGAAAAAAAATAAAATTGGAAGTCGCAGAAAACTAAAAATGGAAATCCATTCAATAAACAACTATACCTTAACGATCTATTCGGAAATTAAATAAAAAAGGAAGTTTAACAGAAAAGTAAATTGAATAAAAATGGAAATTGAAAAAAACAAAAATGAAAGTTGCATAAAATTAAAAATGGAAGTTCAATCCAGAAAGCACTATACGTAACTTGAATAAAAATAAAATAAAAAAGGAAGTCGAATAGAAAAGTAACTTGAATAAAAATGGAAGTTATTTAAAAATAACAATGGAAGTAGCAGAAAATTAAAAATGGAAGTTAATTCAAAAAACCTCTATACCTTAACGATCTATTTGGAAATTAAATAAAAAAGGAAGTTGAGTAGAAAAGAAACTTGAATAAAAGAGGAAGTTAAATAAAAAAAATGGAAGTTGCAAAAAATTAAAAATTGAAGTTCATTCAAGAAACCACTATACCTTAACGATCTATTTGGAAATCAAATAAAAAAGGAAGTTGAATAGAAAAATAACTTGAATAAAAATAGAAGTTGAATAAAAATAAAAATGGAAGTTGCAAAAAATTATAATTGGAAGCTCATTCATGAAACCACTATACCTTAACGATCTATTTGGAAATTAAATAAAAAAGGAAGTTTAATAGAAAAGTAAATTGAATAAAAATGGAAGTTGAAAAAAAATAAAAGTGAAAGTTGCATAAAATTAA
Organism: Camellia sinensis; assembly: GCF_055761805.1. Taxonomy (NCBI): domain Eukaryota; kingdom Viridiplantae; phylum Streptophyta; class Magnoliopsida; order Ericales; family Theaceae; genus Camellia; species Camellia sinensis. Next base: position 4,327,956 of record NC_138962.1, on the reverse strand, counting down.
AAATTGAAGTTCAATCCAGAAACCACTATACCTTAACGATCTATTTGGAAATTAAATAAAAAAGGAAATTGAATAGAAATAAAAATATAAGTCGCAGAAAATTAAAATTGGAAGTTCAGTGAAGAAACCACTATACCTTAACGATCTATTTGGAAATGAAATAAAAAAGGAAGTTGAATAGAAAAATGACTTGAATAAAAATGGAAGTCGAATAAAATTAAAACTGGAAGTTGCAGAAAATTAAAAATGGAAGTTCATTCAAGAAACCACTATACCTTAACGATATATTTGGAAATTAAATAAAAAAGGAAGTTGAATAGAAAAATAACTTGAATAAAAATGAAAGCTGAATAAAAATAAAAATGGAAGTTCCATAAAATTAAAAATCGAAGTTCATTAAAGAAACCACTATGCTTAACGATCTATTTGGAAATTAAATAAAAAATAAGTTGAATTGAAAAGTAACTTTAAAAAAAATGGAAGTCGAATAAAAATAAAAATGGAAGTTGCAGAAAATTAAAAATGGAAGTTCATTCAAGAAACCACTATACCGTAAGGATCTATTTGGAAATTAAATAAAAAAGGAAGTATAATAGAAAAGTAAATTGAATAAAAATGGAAGGGGAATAAATATAAAAATGAAAGTTGCATAAAATTAAAAATGAAAGTTCAATCCAGAAACCACTATACCTTAAGGACCTATTTGAAAATTAAATAAAAATGGAAATTGAGCAGGAAAGAAACTGATTGTAAAAGGAAGTTAAATAAAAATTAAAATGGTAGTTGCAGAAAATTAAAAATGTAAGTTCATTCAAGAAACCAGTATAGCTTAACGATCTATTTGGAAATTAAATAAAAAAGGAAGTTGAATAAAAAAATAACTTGCATAAAAATGAAAGTCGAATAAAAATAAAAATGAAAGTTGCAGAAAATTAAAAATGGAAATTCAATTCAAGAAACCACTATACCTTAACGATCTATTTGGAAATTAAATAAAAAAGGAAGTTTAACAGAAAAGTAAATTGAATAAAAATGGAAATTGAAAAAAAACAAAAATGAAAGTTGCATAAAATTAAAAATGGAAGTTCAATCCAGAAACCACTATACGTTAACGATCTCTTTGGAAATTAAATAAAAAAGAAAGTTTAATAGAAAAGTAACTTGAATAAAAATGGAAGTTACTTAAAAATAAAAATGGAAGTTGCAGAAAATTATAAATGGAAGCTCATTCAAGAAACCACTATATCTTAACGATCTATTTGGAAATTAAATAAAAAAGGAAGTTTAATAGAAAAGTAAATTGAATAAAAATGGAAGTTGAAAAAAAATAAAAGTGAAAGTTGCATAAAATTAAAAATTGAAGTTCAATCCAGAAACCACTATACCTTAACGATCTATTTGGAAATTAAATAAAAACAGAAGTTGAATAGAAAAAAAATAGAATAAAAAAAGAAGTTGAATAGAAATAAAAATGAAAATTGCAGAAAATTAAAATTGGAAGTTTATTGAAGAAACCACTATACCTTAACGATCTATTTGAAAATTAAATAAAAAAGGAAGTTGAGTAGAAAAATGACTTGAATAAAAATGGAAGTCGAATAAAATTAAAACTGGAAGGGTCAGAAAATTAAAAATGGAAGTTCATTCAAGAAACCACTATACCTTAACGACCTATTTGGAAATTAAATAAAAAAGGAAGTTGAATCGAAAAGTAACTTGAAGAAAAATGGAAGTTACATAAAAATAAAAATGGAAGTTGCAGAAAATTAAAAATGGAAGTTAATTCAAGAAACCACTATACCTTAACAATCTATTTGGTAAGTAAATAAAAAAGGAAGTTGAATAGAAAAATAACTTGAATAAAAATGAAAGCTGAATAAAAATAAAAATGGAAGTTTCATAAAATTAAAAATGGAAGTTCATTAAAGAAACCACTATACCTTAACGATCTATTTTGAAATTAAATAAAAAAGGAAGTTGAATAGAAAAGTAACTTGAATAAAAATGGAAGTCGAATAAAAATAAAAATGGAAGTTGCAGAAAATTAAAAATGGAAGTTCGTTCAAGAAACCACTATAGCTTAACTATCTTTTAGGAAATTAAATAAAAAAGGAAGTTGAATTAAAAAATAACTTGAATAAAAATGAAAGTCGAATAAAAATAAAAATGGAAGTTGCAGAAAATTAAAAATGGAAATTCATTCAAGAAACCACTATACCTTAACGATCTATTTGAAAATTAAATAAAAAAGGAAGCTTAACAGAAAAGTAAATTGAATAAAAATGGAAAATGAAAAAAAACAAAAATGAAAGTTGCATAAAATTAAAAATGGAAGTTGAATCCAGAAACCACTATACGTTAACGATCTCTTTGGAAATTAAATAAAAAAGGAAGTTGAATAGAAAATTAACTGGAATAAAAATGGAAGTTACTTAAAAATAGAAATGGAAGTTGCAGAAAATTAAAAATGGAAGTTAATTCAAGAAACCACGATACCTTAACGATCTATTTGGAAATTCAATAAAAAAGGTAGTTGAGTAGAAAAGAAACTTGAACAAAAAAGGAAGTTAAATAAAAAAAAATGGAAGTTGCAAAAAATTAAAAATGGAAGTTCATTCAAGAAACCACTATACCGTAACGATCTACTCGGAAATTAAATAAAAAACGAAGTTGAATAGAAAAATAACTTGAATAAAAATTGAAGTTGAATAAAAATAAAAATGGAAGTTGCAGAAAATTATAAATGGAAGCTCATTCAAGAAACCACTATACCTTAACGATTTATTTGGAAATTAAATAAAAAAGTAAGTTTAATAGAAAAGTGAATAGAATAAAAATGGAAGTTGAAAAAAAATAGTAGTGAAAGTTGCATAAAATTAAAAATTGAAGTTCAATCCAGAAACCACTATACTTTAATGATCTATTTGCAAATTAAATAAAAAGGAAGTTGAATAGAAAGGAAACTAGAATAAAAAAAGAAGTTGAATAGAAATAAAAAAGGAAGTTGCAGAAAATTAAAATTGGAAGTTCATTGAAGAAACCACTATACCTTAACGATCTATTTTGAAATTATATAAAAAAGGAAGTTGAATAGAAAAATGACTGGAATAAAAATGGTAGTCGAATAAAATTAAAACTGGAAGTTGCAGAAAATTAAAAATGGAAGTTCATTAAAGAAACCACTATACCTTAACGATCTATCTGGAAATTAAATAAAAAAGGAAGTTGAATAGAAAAGTAACTTGAATAAAATTGGAAGTTGCAGAAAATTAAAAATAGAAGTTAATTCAAGAAACCACTATACCTTAACGATCTATTAGGAAATTAAATAAAAAAGGAAGTTGAATAGAAAAATAACTTCAATAAAAATGAAACCTGAATAAAAATAAAAATGGAAGTTCCATAAAATTAAAAACGGAAGTTCATTAAAGAAACCACTATACCTTAATGATCTATTTGGAAATTAAATAAAAAAGGAAGTTGAATAGAAAAGTAACTTGAATAAAAATGGAAGTCGAATAAAAATAAAAATGGAAGTTGCAGAAAATTAAAAATGGAAGTTCATTCAAGAAACCACTATACCTTAACGATCTATTTGGAAATGAAATAAAAAAGGAAGTTGTATAGAAAAATAACTTGAATAAAAATGAAACCTAAATAAAAATAAAAATGAAAGTTCCACAAAATTAAAAATGGAAGGTCATTAAAGAAACCACTATACCTTAACGATCTATTTGGAAATTAAATAAAAAAGGAAGTTGAGTAGAAAAGTTACTTGAATAAAAATGGAACTTGAATAAAAATAAAAATGGAAGTTGCAGAAAATTAAAAATGGAAGTTCATTAAAGAAACCACTATACCTTAACGATCTATTTGGAAATTAAATAAAAAAGGAAGTTGAGCAGAAAAGAAGATGATTGAAAAAGTAAGTTAAATAAAAATATAAATGGAAGTAGCAGAAAATTAAAAATGGAAGTTCATTCAAGAAACCTCTATACCTTAACGATGTATTTCGAAATTAAATAAAAAAGGATGTTGAATAAAAATATAACTTGAATAAAAATGAAAGTCGAATAAAAATAAAAATAGAAGTTGCAGAAAATTAAAAATGGAAATTCATTCAAGAAACCACTATAACTTAATGATCTATTTGGAAATTAAATAAAAAAAGAAGTTTAATAGAAAAGTAAATTGAATAAAAATGGAAATTGAAAAAACAAAAATGAAAGTTGCATAAAATTAAAAATGGAAGTTCAATCCAGAAACCACTATAAGTTAACGATCTCTTTGGAAATTAAATAAAAAAGGAAGCGGAAAAGAAAAGTAACTTGAATAAAAATGGAAGTTACTTAAAAATAAAAATGGAAGTTGCAGAAAATTAAAAATGGAAGTTAATTCAAGAAACCACTATACCTTAACGATATATTTGGAAATTAAATAAAAAAGGAAGTTGAGTAGAAAAGTAACTTGAATAAAAAAGGAAGTTAATTAAAAAAAATGGAAGTTGCCAAAAATTAAAAATGGAAGTTCATTCAAGAAACCACTATACCTTAACGATCTATTTGGAAACTAAATAAAAAAGGAAGTTGAATAGAAAAATGACTTGAATAAAAATGGAATTTGAATAACAATAAAAATGAAAGTTGCAGAAAATTATAAATGGAAGCTCATTCAAGAAACCACTATACCTTAATGATCTATTTGGAAATTAAATAAAAAAGGAAGTTTAATAGAAAAGTAAATTGAATAAAAATGAAAGTTACAAAAAAATAAAAGTGAAAGTTGCATAAAATTTAAAATTGAAGTTCAATCCAGAAACCACTATACCTTAACGATCTATTTGGAAATTAAATAAAAAAAGAAGTTTAATAGAAAACTAAATTGAATAAAAATGGAAGTGGAATAAAAATAAAAATGAAAGTTGCATAAAAATAAAAATGAAAGTTCAATCCAGAAACCACTATACCTTAACGATCTATTTGGAAATTAAATAAAAAAGGAAGTTGAGCAGAAAAGAAACTGATTGAAAAAGGAAGTTAAATGAAAATAAAAATGGAAGTAGCAGAAAATTAAAAATGGAAGTTCATTCAAGAAACCACTATACCTTAACGATCTATTTCGAAATTAAATAAAAAAGGAAGTTGAATAAAAATATAACTTGAATAAAAATGAAAGTCGAATAAAAATAAAAATGGAAGTTGCAGAAAATTAAAAATGGAAATTCATTCAAGAAACCACTATATCTTAACGATCTATTTGGAAATTAAATAAAAAAGGAAGTTTAACAGAAAAGTAAATTGAATAAAAATGGAAATTGAAAAAAAACAAAAATGAAAGTTGCATAAAATTAAAAATGGAAGTTCAATCCAGAAACCACTATACGTTAACGATCTCTTTGGAAATTAAATAAAAAAGGAAGCTGAATAGAAAAGTAACTTGAATAAAAATGGAAGTTACTTAAAAATAAAAATGGAAGTTGCAGAAAATTAAAAATGGAAGTTAATTCAAGAAACCACTATATCTTAACGATCTATTTGGAAATTAAAGAAAAAAGGAAGTTGAGTAGAAAAGTAACTTGAATAAAAAAGGAAGTTAAATAAAAAAAAATGGAAGTTGCAAAAAATTAAAAATAGAAGTTCATTCAAGAAACCACTATACCTTAACGATCTATTTGGAAATTAAATAAAAAAGGAAGTTGAATAGAAAAATAACGTGAATAAAAATGGAAGTTGAATAAAAATAAAAATGAAAGTTGCAAAAAATTATAAATGGAAGCTCATTCAAGAAACCAATATACCTTAACGATCTATTTGGAAATTAAATAAAAAAGGAAGTTTAATAGAAAAGCAAATTGAATAAAAATGAAAGTTACAAAAAAATAAAAGTGAAAGTTGCATAAAATTTAAAATTGAAGTTCAATCCAGAAACCACTATACCTTAACGATCTATTTGGAAATTAAATAAAGAAGGAAGTTGAATAGAGAAGAAACTAGAATAAAAAAAGAAGTTGAATAGAAATAAAAATGGAAGTTGCAGAAAAGTAAAATTAGAAGTTCATTGAAGAAACCACTATACCTTAACGATCTATTTGGAAATTATATAAAAAATGAAGTTGAATAGAAAAATGACTTGAATAAAAATGGTAGTCGAATAAAATTAAAACTGGAAGTTGCTTAAAATTAAAAATAGAAGTTCATTCAAGAAACAACTATACCTGAACGATCTATTTGGAAATTAAATAAAAAAGGAAGTTGAATAGAAAAATAACTTGAATAAAAATGAAAGCTGAATAAAAATAAAAATGGAAGTTCCAGAAAATTAAAAATGGAAGTTCATTAAAGAAACCACTATACCTTAACGATCTATTGCGAAATTAAATAAAAAAGGAAGTTGAATAGAAAAGTAAATTGAATAAAAATGGAAATAGAATAAAAATAAAAATGGAAGTTGCAGAAAATTAAAAATGGAAGTTCATTCGAAGACCAATATACATTAACGATCTATTTGGAAATTAAACAGAAATGGAGGTTTAATAGAAAAGTAAATTGAATAAAAATGGAAGTTGAATAGAAATAAAAATGAAAGTTGCATAAAATTAAAAATGATTGTTTAATCCAGAAACCACTATACCTTAACGATCTATTTGGAAATTAAATAAAAAAGGAAGTTGAGCAGAAAAGAAACAGATTGAAAAAGGAAGTTAAATAAAAATAAAAATGAAAGTTGCAGAAAATTAAAAATGGAAGTTCATTCAAGAAACCACTATACCTTAACGATCTATTTGGAAATTAAATACAAAAGGAAGTTGAATAAAAATATAACTTGAATAAAAATGAAAGTCGAATAAAAATAAAAATGGAAGTTGCAAAAATTAAAAATGGAAATTCATTCAAGAAACCACTATACCTTAACGACCTATTTGGCAATTAAATAAAAAAGGAAGTTTAACAGAAAAGAAAATTCAATAAAAATGGAAATTGAAAAAAAACAAAAATGAAAGTTGCATAAAATTAAAAATGGAAGTTCAATCCAGAAACCACTATACGTTAACGATCACATTGGAAATTAAATAAAAAAGGATGTTGAATAGAAAAGTAACTTGAATAAAAATGGAAGTTACTTAAAAATAAAAATGGAAGTTGCAGAAAATTAAAAATGGAAGTTAATTCAAGAAACCACTATACCTTAACGATCTATTTGGAAATTAAATAAAAAATGAAGTTGAGTAGAAAAGTAATTTGAATAAAAAAGGAAGTTAAATAAAAAAAAATGGAAGTTGCAAGAAATTAAAAATGGAAGTTTATTCAACAAACCACTATATCTTAACGATCTATTTGGAAATTAAATAAAAAACGAAGTTGAATAGAAAAATAACATGAATAAAAATGGGAATTGAATAAAAATAAAAATGGAAGTTGCATAAAATTAAAAATGGAAGTTCATTAAAGAAACCAATATACCATAACGATCTATTTGGAAATTGAATAAAAAAGGAAGTTTAATAGAAAAGTAAATTGAATAAAAATGGAAGTAGAATAAAAATAAAAATGAAAGTTGCATAAAATTAAAAATGCAAGTTGAATCCAGAAACCACTGTACCTTAACGATCTATTTGGAAATTAAATAAAAACGGAAGTTGAGTAGAAAAGAAACTTGAACAAAAAAGGAAGTTAAATAAAAATGAAAATGGAAGTTGCAGAAAATTAAAAATTGAAGTTCATTCAAGAAACCACTATACCTCAATGACCTATTTGAAAATTAAATAAAAAAGAAAGTTGAATAGAAAAATAACTTGAATAATAATGGAAGTTGAATAAAAATAAAAATGGAAGTTGCCGAAAATTATAAATGGAAGCTCACTCAAGAAACGACTATACCTTAACGATCTATTTGGAAATTAAATAAAAAAGAAAGTTGAATGGAAAAGTAACTTGAATAAAAATGAGGTTACTTAAAAATAAAAATGGAAGTTGCTGATAATCAAAAAAGGAAGTTAATTCAAGAAACCACTATACCTTAACGATCTATTTGTAAATTAAATAAAAAAGGAAGTTGAAAAGAAAATAACTGGAATAAAAATGAAAGCTGAATAAAAATAAAAATGGAAGTCCCACAAAGTTATAAATGGAAGTTCATTAAAGAAACAACTATACCTTAACGATCTATTTGGAAATTAAATAAAAAAGAAGTTGAATAGAAAAGTAACTTGAATAAAAATAGAAGTTACGTAAAATTAAAAATGTAAGCTGCAGAAAATTAAAAATGAAAGTTTATTCAAGAAACCACTATACCTTAACGATCTATTTGAAAATTAAATAAAAAAGGAAGTTGAGTAGAAAAGAAACTTGAATAAAAAAGGAAGTTAAATAAAAATAAAAATGGAAGTTGCAAAAAATTAAAAATGGAAGTTCAATCAAGAAATTAGTATACCTTAACGATCTGTTTGGAAATTAAATAAAAAAGGAAGTTGAATAGAAAAATAACTTGAATAAAAATGGATGTTGAATAAAGATAAAAATGGAAGTTGCATAAAATTAAAAATGGAAGTTCATTAAAGAAGCCACTGTACCTTAACGATCTATTTGGAAATTAAATAAAAAAAGGAAGTTTAATAGAAAAGTAAATTGAATGAAAATGGAAGTTGAATAAAAATAAAAATGGAAGTTGCATAAAATTAAAAATTGAAGTTCAATCTAGAAACCACTATACCTTAACAATCTATTTGGAAATTAAATAAAAACGGAACTTGAGTTGAAAAGAAACTTGAAGAAAAAAGTAAGTTAAATAAAAATAAAAATGGAAGTTGCAGAAAATTAAAAATGGAAGTTCATTCAAGAAACCACTATACCTTAACGACCTATTTGAAAATTAAATAAAAAAGAAAGCTGAATAGAAAAATAACTTGAATAAAAATGGAAGTTGAATAAAAATAAAAATGAAAGTTGCAGAAAATTATAAATGGAAGCTCATTCAAGAAACCACTATACCTTAATGATCTATTTGGAAATTAAATAAAAAAGGAAGTTTAATAGAAAAGTAAATTGAATAAAAATGGAAGTTGAAAAAAATAAAAGTAAAAGTTGCATAAAATTAAAAATGGAAGTTCAATCCAGAAACCACTATACCTTAACGATCTATTTGGAAATTAAATAAAAAAGGAAGTATAATAGAAAAGAAACTTGAATAAAAAAAGAAGTTGAATAGAAATAAAAATGGAAGTTGCTGAAAATTAAAAAAGGAAGTTCATTCAAGAAACCACTATACCTTAACGATCTATTTGGAAATTAAATAAAAAATGAAGTTGAATAGAAAAATAACTTGAATAAAAATGGAAGTTGAATAAAGATAAAAATGGAAGTTGCATAAAATTAAAAATGGAAGTTCATTAAAGAAACCACTGTACCTTAACGATCTATTTGGAAATTAAATATAAAAGGAAGTTTAATTGAAAAGTAAATTGAATGAAAATGGAAGTTGAATAAAAATAAAAATGAAAGTTGCATAAAATTAAAAATGGAAGTTCAATCCAGAAACCACTATACCTTAACAATCTATTTGGAAATTAAATAAAAACGGAAGTTGAGTTGAAAAGAAACTTGAAGAAAAAAGGAAGTTAAATAAAAATAAAAATGGAAGTTGCAGAAAATTAAAAATGGAAGTTCATTCAAGAAACCACTATACCTTAACAACCTATTTGAAAATTAAATAAAAAAGAAAGTTGAATAGAAAAATAACTTGAATAAAAATGGAAGTTGAATAAAAATAAAAATGGAAGTTGCAAAAAATTATAAATGGAAGCTCATTCAAGAAACCACTATACCTTAACGTTCTATTTGGAAATTAAATGAAAAATGAAGTTTAATAGAAATGTAAATTGAATAAAAATGGAAGTTGAAAAAAAATAAAAGTGAAAGTTGCATAAAATTAAAAATGGAAGTTCAATCCAGAAACAACTATACCTTAACGATCTATTTGGAAATTAAGTAAAAAAGGAAGTTGAATAGAAATAAAAATGGAAGCTGCAGAAAATTAAAATTGGAAGTTCATTCAAGAAACCACAATACCTTAACGATCTATTTGGAAATTAAATAAAAAAGGAAGTTGAATAGAAAAATGACTTGAATAAAAATGGAAGTCGAATAATTATAAAAATGGAAGTTGCAGAAAATTAAAAATGGAAGTTCATTCAAGAAACCACTATACCTTAACGATCTATTTGGAAATTAAATAAAAAACGAAGTTGAATAGAAAAGTAACTTAAATAAAAATGGAAGTTACTTAAAAATAAAAATGGAAGTTGCAGAAAATTAAAAATGGAAGTTAATTCAAGAAACCACTATACCTTAACGATCTCTTTGGAAATTAAATAAAAAAAGAAGTTGAATAAAAAAATAACTTGAATAAAAATGAATGCAGAATAAAAATAAAAGTGGAAGTTGTATAAAATTAAAAATGGAAGTTCATTAAAGAAACCACTATACCTTAACGATCTATTTGGAAATTAAATAAAAAAGGAACTTTAATAGAAAAGAAAATTGAATAAAAATGGAAGTTACTTAAAAAGAAAAATGAAAGTTGCATAAAATTAAAAATGTAAGTTTAATCCAGAAACCATAATACCTTAACAATCTATTTGCAAATTAAATAAAAAAAGAAGTTGAATAGAAAAGAAGCTTGAATAAAAAAAGAAGTTGAATAGAAATAAAAATGCAAGTTGCAGAAAATTAAAATTGGAAGTTTTTTCAAGAAACCACTATACCTTAACGATCTATTTGGAAATTAATTAAAAAGCAAAGTTTAATAGAATAATAAATTGAATAAAAATGGAAGTTGAATAAAAATAAAAATGGAAGTTCAATCCAAAAACCACTATACCTTGACGATCTTTTTGGAAATTAAATAAAAAATGAAGTTGAGTAGAAAAGAAGCTTGAATAAAAAAGGAAGTTAAATAAAAATAAAAGTGGAAGTTGAAGAAAATTAAAAATGGAAGTTAATTCAAGAAACCACTATACCTTAACGATATATTTGGAAATTAAATAAAAAAGGAAGTTGAATAGAAAAAAAACTTGAATAAAAATGGAAGCTGAACAAAAATAAAAATGGAAGTTCCAAAAAATTAAAAATGGAAGTTCCTTAAAAAAACGACTATACCTCAACGATCTATTTGGAAATTAAATAAAAAGATGAAGTTGAATAGAAAAGAAACTTGAATAAAACAGGAAGTGAAATAAAAATAAAAATGGAAGTTGCAGAAAATTAAAAATGGCAGTTAATTCAAGAAACCACTATACCATAACCATCTATTTGGAAATTAAATAAAAAAAGAAGTTGAATAGAAAAATAATTTGAATAATAATGGAAGCTGAATAAAAATAAAAATGGAAGTTCCATAAAATTAAAATTGGAAGTTCAGTCAAGAAACCACTATACCTTAACAATCTATTTGCAAATTAAATAAAAAAGGAAGTTTTATAGAAAAGTACATTGAACAAAAGTGGAAGCTGAATAAAAATAAAAATGGAAGTTCCATAAAATTAAAAATGGAAGTTCATTAAAGAAACCACTATACCTTAACGATCTATTTGGAAATTAAATAAAAAAGGAAGTTGAATAGAAAAATAACTTGAATAAAAATGGAAGTCGAATAAAAATAAAATGGAAGTTGGAGAAAATTAAAAATGGAAGTTCATTCAAGAAACCAATATACCTTAACGATCTATTTGGAAATTAAATAAAAAAGGAAGTTGATAGAAAAATGACTTGAATAAAAATGGAAGTCGAATAAAAATAAAAATGGAAGTTGCATAAAATTAAAAATGGATGTTTATTCAAGATACCACTATACCTTAACCATCTATTTGGAAATTACATAAAAAGGAAGTTGAGCAGAAAAAAAAAAAAAAAACTGGAATAAAAAAGGAAGTTAAATAAAATTAAAAATGGAAGTTGCAGAAAATTAAAAATGGAAGTTTATTCAAGAAACCAGTATACCTTAACGATCTATTTGGAAATTAAATGAAAAAGGAAGTTGAATAGAAAAATAACTTGAATAAAAATGGAAGCTGAATAAAAATAAAAATGGAAGTTCCATAAAATTAAAAATGGAAATCATTAAGGAAACCCCTATACCTTAACGATCTATTTGGAAATTAAATAAAAAGGAAGTTTAATAGAAAAGTAAATTGAATAAAAATGGAAGTTGAATAAAAATAAAAGTGAAAGTTGCATAAAATTAAAAATGGAAGTTCAATCCAGAAACCAGTATACCTTAACGATCTATTTGGAAATTAAATAAAAAAGAAAGTTGAATAGAAAAGTAAATTGAATAAAAATGGAAGTTGAAAAAAATAAAAGTGAAAGTTGCATAAAATTAAAAATGGAAGTTCAATCCAGAAACCAGCATACCTTAACGATCTATTTGGAAATTTAATAAAAAAGGAAGTTGAACAGAAAAGAAACTTGAATAAAAAAAGGTGTTGAATAGAAATAAAAATGGAAGTTGCAGAAAATTAAAAGTGGAAGTTCATTCAAGAAAACCACTATACCTTAACGATCTATTTGGAAATTAAATAAAAAAGGAAGTTGAATAGACAAATAACTTGAATAATAATGGAAGTCGAATAAAAATAAAAATGGAAGTTGCTGAAAATTAAAAATGGAAATTCATTCAGGAAACCACTATACCTTGACGATCCATTTGGAAATTAAATAAAAAAGGAAGTTTTATAGAAAAGTAAATTGAATAAAAATGGAAGTGGAAAAAAAATAAAAATGAAAGTTGCATAAAATTAAAAATGGAAGTTAATTCAAGAAACCACTATACCTTAACCATGTATTTGGAAATTAAATAAAAAAGGAAGTTGAATAAAAAAATAACTTGAATAAAAATAAAAATGGAAGTTCTATAAAATTAAAAATGGAAGTTCATTAAAGAAACCACTATACCTTAACGATCTATTTGGAAATTAATTAAAAATGGAAGTTTAATAGAAAAGTAAATTGAATAAAAACTGAAATTGAATAAAAATAAAAATGGAATTTGCAGAAAATTAAAAATAGAAGTTCATTCAAGAAACCAATAAACCTGAACGATTTATTTGGAAATTAAATAAAAAAGGAAGTATAATAGAAATGTAAATTGAAAAAAAAAAGGAAATTGAATAAAAATAAAAATGAAAGTTGCATAAAATTAAAAATGGAAGTTCAATCCAGAAACCACTATACCTTAACGATATATTTGTAAATTAAATAAAAAAGGAAGTTGAGTAGAAAAGAAACTTGAATGAAAAATGAAGTTAAATAAAAATTAAAATGAAAGTTGCAGCAAATTAAAAATGGAAATTCATTCAATAAACCACTATACCTTAATGATCTATTTGGAAATGAAATAAAAAAGGAAGTTTAATAGAAATGAAAATAGAATAAAAATGGAAATTGAATAAAAACAAAAATGAAAGTTGCATAAAATTAAAAATGGAAGTTCAATCCAGAAACCACTATACGTTAACGATCTATTTGGAAATTAAATAAAAAAAGGAAGTTGAATAGAAAAGAACTTGAATAAAAATGGAAGTTACTTAAAAATAAAAATGGAAGTTGCAAAAAATTAAAAATGGAAGTTCAATCCAGAAACCACTATACCTTAATGATCTATTTGGAAATTAAATAAAAAAGTAAGTTGAATAGAAAAATAACTTGAATAAAAATGGAAGCTGAATAAAAATAAAAATGGAAGTTCCATAAAATTAAAAATGGAAGTTCATTAAAGAAACCACTATACCATAACGATCTATTTGGAAATTAAATAAAAAAGGAAGTTTAATAGAGAAGTAAATTGAATAAAAATGGAAGTTGAATAAAAATAAAAATGGAAGCTGCAGAAAATTAAAAATGGAAGTTCAATCCAGAAACCAGTATACATTAACGATCTATTTGGAAATTAAATAAAAAAGGAAGTTGAGTAGAAAAGAAACTTGATTGAAAAAGGAAGTTAAATAAAAATAAAAATGGAAGTTGCAGAAAATTAAAAATTGAAGTTCATTCAAGAAACCACTATACCTTAACGATCTATTTGGAAATTAAATAATAAAGGAAGTTGAATAGAAAAATGACTTGAATAAAAATGGAAGTCGAATAAAAATAAAATTGAAAGTTGCATAAAATTAAAATTGGAGGTTCATGCAAGATACCACTATACCTTAACGATCTATTTTGTCACGACCCCAAACCGCCCCTAGTAGTTTGGTGCCGTGATGGCCAGTAATCCGAGATTGCCGAAGGCCGACCTTCAAAATTCACACACAACGGAGTATAAATATAGGGGCTCACAAGTACGGAAGCGATACATACAATCAAATTAGTCCATAAGAGTTGTGCATACTTAAATGAAATAGCAATCATCTGCAGATGGGTTACAACTCAATTACAACCGAAGCAAAGTACAAATTACATCTTACATATTAACAAAAGGGCTTCACAAGCCGACATGAACAAAATACATGAAACACAGCTAGAAGCAAAACCTTCAGGATTGCCGACATCCTTACTGCCGACACAACAATCATACAAAAACATAAGTCTTGATCAAAAGGCTTCTCAGCCGGCATGTTTGAAATACAAATATTACAAGACAAGAAGCATGATTTTCAAGACTGCCGACATAAATGCAAGTTAAGCCGACATAAGAAGGACCCAAAACAAGCTCCAGAAATCACATCTAGGCATCACCGCCTTCTTGTTCATCACCTACATATATAGAGAGGGTGAGCTTGGATACTCAGTGAATGGCATAAATAATAAAGGGGTTTGCATGAATGATAGTCGAAATCCTTTCAAAACAATACAAGACAAAACTCTATATATATATAAGGAATGAATGGATCTCGTCCACCTAACAAATCTCCAAGTTCCAAGGGATACTTGCTAGCATCACATATTACAGACAATAACATTCCGGCAAACGTGTCCACGCGGTAAACCGTCCGTGGCAAAGCAAGACAAAGCAAGATAGGCATTTCAAACGAGGGTGCTACAAAAGTTTAGAGTCCTCTAGCACGAGGGACTTTCAAGACAAGATGTGCTGCGAATGTTTAGAGTCCTCCAGCACGAGGGACCTATGTTACAAAGGCCCGTAACCCTTTAACACTAGAGTACGAATCAAGGGTGCTGCGGAAGTTTAGAGTCCTCCAGCACGAGGGACTTTCAAAGCAAGACGTGCTGCGAAAGTTTAGAGTCCTCCAGCACGAGGGACTTTCAAAGCAAGACGTGCTGCGAAAGTTTTGAGTCCTCCAGCACGAGGGACTTTCAAAGCAAGATGTGCTGCGAAAGTTTAGAGTCCTCCAGCACGAGAGACTTTCCGGGAGGGTCATCAAGACAAGATCATACTAGATATACAAGCAGGGACAATTATTCATGCTTAACAAACACTTTCAAAACAAAGCAAAACAAAGTCTTTATCAAAACATATAACATAGCTTTATTAAAAATACCACTCACCTAGTTCTTCAAACGTTGGGGTCAAGGCAAGTCCAAGTCCTACAACACATGGCAAGGTCTATTGAATGCACTACTCAAAACAAGTCTAGCTTACATGCAAATGACCTCGGCATTTTTCAAAAACTAAGCCAATCGAGTTGAAACACAGTTTCTTATCCTTGGAAAAACACGCTGGGCAGCTACTAGGTCCAGGCCGAGGTCCCACACCTCCTTGCCGAGGTGTAGCCTCGATGGCCACATTCAAGAGTGAAGTCGGGAAAAATCTGGGTTTCCCTCTTGATAAACATGAAGAACATGAGCTTGAAGAATCTTGAAGAACATGAACATGAGGAAGATGAATGCAAAGATCAAACTTGCTATACAAAAGCTGAGATTTCATGCCACAACTACGAAAACGGGGACCTGGGTGCCCATACTCAAGGATCTTATCAAAACAAACACAAATGCATGAGCTTCGATGCAAACTTTCGGATCAAACGAGGCTTTTCTTCAAAAACACATGAAAACCATTTTCTCTTTCTAAAACCAACTTTAAATCGATGAATGGTGTGTAAAACAAGTTTGATCGTGCAATGCGGCTAGATGATGGATAAGAACAACAAGAATAGGTTAAGATTCTAACCTCAAAACTCGAATCTAACGGCTCAAGCTCTAACGATCAAGCTTGGAAGTCACCCTCTCTAGCTCAAACTTCTCCTCCTCCTCACTAGAGTTTCTCTCTCTAAAAGGCAAGATTGAAACAAAATGGTAACCTACACACGACAAACACTGACTTAGTCCCTCTGTCGGGACACGTGGCATCGGCTGATTTGCTCAACTCAAAAAGGGGACTGACCTGACAAGACAAGACCAAGACAAAGCGTACTCAGCAAGCTAGGCGACACAAACACACCTGAATAAAAATGGAAGTAACTTAAAAATAAAAATGGAAGTTAATTCAAGAAAACACTATACCTTAACGATCTATTGGGAAATTAAATAAAAAAGGAAGTTGACTAGAAAAATAACTTGAATAAAAACGAAAGCTGAATAAAAATAAAAATGGAAGTTCCTTAAAATTAAAAATGAAAGTTCATTAAAGAAACCACTATACCTTAACGATCTATCTGGAAATTAAATAAAAAAGGAAGTTTAATAGAAAAGTAAATTGAATAAAAATGGAAGTTGAATAAATAAAAATGGAAGTTGCAGAAAATTAAAAATGGAAGTTCATTCAAGAAACCACTATACCTTAACGATCTATTAGGAAATTAAATAAAAAAAGAAGTTGAATAGAAAAATAACTTTAATAAAAATGAAAGTTGAATAAAAATAAAAATGGAAGTTGCATAAAATTAAAAGTGGAAGTTCATTAAAGAAACCACTATACCTTAACGATCTATTTGGAAATTAAATAAAAAAGGAACTTTAATAGAAAAGAAAATTGAATGAAAATGGAAGTTGAATAAAAATAAAAATGGAAGTTGCATAAAATTAAAAATGAAAGTTCAATCCAGAAACCATTATACCATAACGATCTATTTGGAAATTAAATAAAAAAGGAAGTTGAATAGAAAAGAAGCTTGAAAAAAAAAGAAGTTGAATAGAAATAAAAATGGAAGTTGCAGAAAATTAAAAATGGAAGTTATTTCAAGAAACCACTATACCTTAACGATATATTTGGAAATTAAATAAAAAAGGAAGGTGAATAGAAAAATAACATGAATAAAAATGGAAGCTGAACAAAAATAAAAATGGAAGTTCCATAAAATTAAAAATGGAAGTTCATTAAAAAAACAACTATACCTAAGCGATCTATTTGGAAATTAAATAAAAAAAGGAAGTTGAATAGAAAAGAAACTTGAATAAAACAGGAAGTTAAATAAAAATAAAAATGGAAGTTGCAGAAAATTAAAAATGGAAGTTAATTCAAGAAACCACTATACCTTAACCATCTATTTGGAAATTAAATAAAAAAGGAAGTTGAATAGAAAAGAAGCTTGAATAAAAAAAGAAGTTGAATAGAAATAAAAATGAAAGTTAATTCAAGAAACCACTATACCTTAACGATATATTTGGAAAATAAATAAAAAAGGAAGGTGAATAGAAAAATAACTTGAATAAAAATGGAAGCTGAACAAAAATAAAAATGGAAGTTCCAAAAAATTAAAAATGGAAGTTCATAAAAAAAAACAACTATACCTCGGCGATCTATTTGGAAATTAAATAAAAAAAGGAAGTTGAATAGAAAAGAAACTTCAATAAAAAAGGAAGTAAAATAAAACTAAAAATGGATGTTGCTGAAAATTAAAAATTGAAGTTAATTCTAGAAACCACTATACCTTACCGATATATTTGGAAATTAAATAAAAAAGAAAGGTGAATAGAAAAATGACTTGAATAAAAATGGAAGCTGAACAAAAATAAAAATGGATGTTCCATAAAATTAAAAATGGAAGTTCATTAAAAAAACCACTATACCTCAACGATCTATTTGGAAATTAAATAAAAAAAGGAAGTTGAATAGAAAAGAAACTTGAATAAAACAGGAAATTAAATAAAAAAAAATGGAAGTTGCAGAAAATTAAAAATGGAAGTTAATTCAAGAAACCACTATACCTTAACCATCTATTTGGAAATTAAATAAAAAAGGAAGTTGAATAGAAAAGAAGCTTGAATAAAAAAAGAAGTTGAATAGAAATAAAAATGGAAGTTGCAGAAAATTAAAAATGGAATTTAATTCAAGAAACCACTATAGCTTGACGATATATTTGGAAAATAAATAAAAAAGGACGGTGAATAGAAAAATAACTTGAATAAAAATGGAAGCTGAAAAAAAATAAAAATGGAAGTTCCATAAAATTAAAAATGGAAGTTCATTAAAAAAACCACTATATCTCAACGATCTATTTGGAAATTAAATAAAAAAACGAAGTGGAATAGAAAAGAAACTTGAATAAAATAGGAAGTTAAATGAAAATAAAAATGGAAGTTAATTCAAGAAACCCCTATACCTTGACGATCTATTTGGAAATTAAATAAAAAAGGAAGTTGAGTAGAAAAGAAACTTGAATAAAAAAGGAAGTTAAACAAAACTAAAAATGGAAGTTGCAGAAAATTAAAAATGGAAGTTAATTCAAGAAACCACTATACCTTAACGATATATTTGGAAATTAAATAAAAAAGGAAGGTGAATAGAAAAATAACTTGAATAAAAATGGAAGCTGAACAAAAATAAAAATGGAAGTTCCATAAAATTAAAAATGGAAGTTCATTAAAAAAACAACTATACGTCAGCGATCTATTTGGAAATTAAATAAAAAAAGGAAGTTGAATAGAAAAGAAAGTTGAATAAAAAAGGAAGTTGCAGAAAATTAAAAATGGAAGTTAATTCAAGAAACCACTATACCTTAATGATATATTTGGAAATTAAATAAAAAAGGAAGGTGAATAGAAAAATAACTTGAATAAAAATGGAAGCTGAACAAAAATAAAAATGGAAGTTCCATAAAATTAAAAATGGAAGTTCATTAAAAAAACCACTATACCTCAACGATCTATTTGGAAATTAAATAAAAAAAGGAAGTGGAATAGAAAAGAAACTTGAATAAAATAGGAAGTTAAATAATAATAAAAATGGAAGTTAATTCAAGAAACCCCTATACCTTGACGATCTGTTTGGAAATTAAATAAAAAAAGAAGTTGAGTATAAAAGAAACTCGAATAAAAAAGGAAGTTAAATAAAACCAAAAATGGAAGTTGCAGAAAATTAAAAATGGAAGTTAATTCAAGAAACCACTATACGTTAACGATATATTTGGAAATTAAATAAAAAAGGAAGGTGAATAGAAAAATAACTTGAATAAAAATGGAAGTTGAACAAAAATAAAAATGTAAGTTCCATAAAATTAAAAATGGAAGTTCATTAAAAAAACCACTATACCTCAGCGTTCTATTTGGAAATTAAATAAAAAAAGGATGTTGAATTGAAAAGAAACTTGAATAAAACAGGAAGTTAAATAAAAATAAAAAATGGAAGTTGCAGAAAATTAAAAATGGAATTTAATTCAAGAAACCACTATACCTTAACCATCTATTTGGAAATTAAATAAAAAAAGGAAGTTGGATAGAAAAATAACTTGAATAAAAATGGAAGCTGAATAAAAATAAAAATGGAAGTTCCATAAAATAAAAAATGGAAGTTCATTAAAGAAACCACTATACCTTAACGATCTATTTGGAAATTAAATAAAAAAGGAAGTTGAATAGAAAAATAACTTGAATAAAAATGGAAGCTGAATGAAAATAGAAATGGAAGTTCCATAAAATTAAAAAAGGAAGTTCATTAAAAAAACCACTATACCTTAACGATCTATTTGGAAATTACATTAAAAAGGAAGTTGAGTAGAAAAGAAACTTGAATAAAAAAGGAAGTTAAATAAAAATAAAAATGGATGTTAAAGAAAATTAAAAATGGAAGTTTATTCAAGAAACCACTATACCTTACCGATCTATTTGGAAATTAAATAAAAAAGGAAGTTGAATAGAAAAATAACTTGAATAAAAATGGAAGCTGAATAAAAATAAAAATGGAAGTTCCATAAAATTAAAAATGGAAGTTCATTAAAGAAACCACCATACCTTAACGATCTATTTGGAAATTAAATAAAAAAAGAAGTTCAATAAAAAAGTAAATTGAATAAAAATGGAAGTTGAATAAAAATAAAAGTGAAAGTTGCATAAAATTAAAAATGGAAGTTCAATCCAGAAACCAGTATACCTAAACGATCTATTTGGAAATTAAATAAAAAAGGAAGTTGAATAGAAAAGAAACTTGAATAAAAAAAGAAGTTGAATAGAAATAAAAATGGAAGTTGCAGAAAATTAAAAATGATCTATTTGGAAATTAAATAAAAAAGGAAGTTGAATAGACAAATAACTTGAATAAAAATGGAAGTCGAATAAAAATAAAAATGGAAGTTGCAGAAAATTAAAAATGGAAGTTCATTCAAGAAACCACTATACCTTAACGATCTATTTGGAAATTAAATGAAAAAGGAAGTTGAATAGAAAAGTAACCTGAATAAAAATGGAAGTAACTTAAAAATTAAAATGGAAGTTAATTCAAGAAACCACAATATACCTTAACGATCTATTTGGAAATTAAATAAAAAAGGAAGTTGAATAGAAAAATAACTTGAATAAAAACGAAAGCTGAATAAAAATAAAAATGGAAGTTCCTTAAAATTAAAAATGAAAGTTCATTAAAGAAACCACTATACCTTAACGATCTATTTGGAAATTAAATAAAAAAGGAAGTTTAAGAGAAATGTAAATTGAATAAAAAAGGAAGTTGAATAAAAATATAAATGGAAGTTGCAGAAAATTAAAAATGGAAGTTCATTCAAGAAACCACTATACATTAACGATCTATTAGGAAATTAATTAAAAAAGGAAGTTGATTAGAAAAATAACTTTAATAAAATTGAAAGTTGAATAAAAATAAAAATGGAAGTTGCATAAAATTAAAAGTGCAAGTTCATTAAAGAAACCACTATACCTTAACGATCTATTTGGAAATTAAATAAAAAAGGAACTTTAATAGAAAAGATAATTGAATAAAAATGAAAATGAAAGTTGCATAAAATTAAAAATGTAAGTTCAATCCAGAAACCATTATACCATAACGATCTATTTGGAAATTAAATAAAAAAGGAAGTTGAATAGAAAACAAGTTTGAATAAAAAAAGAAGTTGAATAGAAATAAAAATGGAAGTTGCAGAAAATTAAAAATAGAAGTTAATTCAAGAAACCACTATACCTTAACGATATATTTGGAAATTAAATAAAAAAGGAAGGTGAATAGAAAAATAACTTGAATAAAAATGGAAACTGAACAAAAATAAAAATGGAAGTTCCATAAAATTAAAAATGGAAGTTCATTAAAAAAACAACTATACCTCAGCGATCTATTTGGAAATTAAATAAAAAAAGGAAGTTGAATAGAAAAGAAACTTTAATAAAACAGGAAGTTAAATAAAAATAAAAATAGAAGTTGCAGAAAATTAAAAATGGAAGTTAATTCGAGAAACCACTATACCTTAACCATCTATTTGGAAATTAAATAAAAAAGAAAGTTGAATAGAAAAATAATTTGAATAATAATGGAAGCTGAATAAAAATAAAAATGGAAGTTCCATAAAATTAAAATTGGAAGTTCAGTCAAGAAACCACTATACCTTAACAATCTATTTGCAAATTAAATAAAAAAGGAAGTTTTATAGAAAAGTACATTGAATAAAAATGGAAGTTGAATAAAAATAAAATTGGAAGTTCAATCCAGAAACCACTACACCTTGACGATCTATTTGGAAATTAAATAAAAAAGGAAGTTGAGTAGAAAAGAAACTTGAATAAAAAAGGAAGTTAAATAAAAATAAAAATGGAAGTTGCAGAAAATTAAAAATGGAAGTTAATTCAAGAAACCACTTTACCTTAACGATATATTTGGAAATTAAGTAAAAAAGGAAGGTGAATAGAAAAATAACTTGAATAAAAATGGAAGCTGAACAAAAATAAAAATGGAAGTTCCATAAAATTAAAAATGGAAGTCCATTAAAAAAACCACTATACCTCATCGATTTATTTGGAAATTAAATAAAAAAAGGAAGTTGAATAGAAAAGAAACTTGAATAAAACATGAAGTTAAATAAAAATAAAAATGGAAGTTAATTCAAGAAACCACTATACCTTAACCATCTATTTGGAAATTAAATAAAAAAGAAAGTTGAATAGAAAAATAACTTGAATAAAAATAGAGGCTGAATAAAAATAAAAATGGAAGTTCCATAAAATTAAAAATGGAAGTTCATTAAAGAAACCACTATACCTTAACTATCTATTTGGAAATTAAATAAAAAAGGAAGTTGAATAGAAAAATAATTTGAATAAAAATGGAAGTCGAATAAAAATAAAAATGGAAGTTGTCACGCCCTCAAAATTAACCCATTATATAACATTGACATGCATTATTTAAAGAAGACAATTTATGAATTCATTCATCAGAGTAATACTAAATAAAGCATTACATGTAATATCGAATAAAACGCCCTACAGGCTTACATCTTTCCATGCCAACACTTGGATACAAAAATATGAGTTCTAACTCAATACAAGGAAAGCCCTAGGCTTGAATGTTTACATGTAATAATAATTAAAGACAATTAACTAAAGGTAGTCTTCTCCAATCCAGAAGCCAAACCCTCCCAAGCTAAGTCCTTGGAGGTAGTTTATCACCTGAACCTGAAAATGATGTTCCCATAAAGGGTGAGCCACAGCCCAGTAGAAATATACTAAACCACATATAAGCAATGAATAAAGCAATAGCATTCAACAGATGGTTAACTAAAATAATCAATTACTTCATTTTACAGACTCATGACATTATTGCCAAAGATACGTTTTACTTTCCAGTTTTATCAACATGGCTCAGAACCTGGCCAAACTTATAACAGTGAAATCACATATATCATATTCACATCCTTCCAATATTAACAACAAATGAGACTCAAGCTCAAATCAAATACTTCATACTTCCAGATTGATACACATTTTAGTGCTGTATCAATAAAACACTTCTATATAAATAAGCACACATAAAAGTGATGCTAATGGAGTCCATCCCCTATCTCCTCCCAAACAAAATCCGGTTTAGAGGTCCATCCCCTATCTTCCCCTAAACCGTGGAGTACATCCCCTATCTCCTCCCACACACAAAACAATGTATGCAAATGCAATGCTCAATCAATACACGTATTTTCTGTATCAATGCCATAGTCAAAATTAATGACTTAACCAATGTGATTAGTTTCAGTTATTCCTAATCCACATGCAATGTCTACAACAATCACGACTATCCTCCACCGATAGCCCAAAACAGTTATTTCTAAACTGAAAATAACTATGTCAACAATTCAATAGACAAATGATACCAATTACCCAATTACGCCATTTAATCAATGAATTCCATGAATTTAACCCTCTTTTCCCAATTCCATGAATTACTTATACAAATTAATTCAATAATACAACTAGGGTTTTTCCCAAAATTACCAAAGTATCCCCAACATGTTAAAATACCAAAACTTAGAACAAAACCTATAAAATGGAGTAGGAAATCCCTACCTCAAAGAAAACAACCCAAAAGGTGAAGAAAGAGATGAGTGCCCAAATACCAAAGTGCTCCAAATCGCCAAATGCTCAGATTAAATGGTAGCCCTTGCCTCACTCTATCTTTTTAATGAAGGATCTAGGGTAGACACACACCCTAAGTGGATCAAATCTAAGAAAGAAGGTGAGTAGGGAGAGAGAGAAGTCGGACCTAGGGTTTGGAATCAAAAGAAAATGAAAAAGACTGATCAAATCCCGCTGCTGTGTATATAAACTGGACAGGTTCGCTCGAGCGAAGACTTGGTCGCTCGAGCGACCAGACACAGAGAAACTACGCTCGAGCCAAGGAAGCCTTGCTCGAGCCAACAACTCAAAAGCTCGCTCGAGCAAAAGAAAGCTCGATCGAGCGAAGAACTCAAACCCTCAGGTCTGCAACAAGACACACGCTCGAGCGAAGGAACTATAGCTCGAGCGAAGGATGAACTAACTCGCTCGAGCGAAGAAAAGCTCGCTCGAGCCAAGAATGCACAGCTACAGGTCCAAATCAAGCACTACCTCTCGCTCG
This sequence comes from Camellia sinensis, assembly GCF_055761805.1. Lineage (NCBI taxonomy): Eukaryota > Viridiplantae > Streptophyta > Magnoliopsida > Ericales > Theaceae > Camellia > Camellia sinensis. The sequence goes on along the minus strand of NC_138962.1, from coordinate 4,303,746 downwards.
AGCGAACAACTCCTCGCTCGAGCGAAGAACCAAAAACCTGGACAGCAACACTTGGTTTCTAAACCCAACCAACCTGAACAAACCTGCCTAACACATCCTATAATTCCAAAAGAGAAAATAAGGAACAACAACAACAACCATTATACAATGACAGAATCTACGGAACCTAAGTCCGGATACAATAATCAAATGGGAAAAGACCGGGGTCGCTATAGAAGTTGCAGAAAATTAAAAATGGAAGTGAATTCAAGTAACCACTATACCTTAACGATCTATTTGGAAATTAAATAAAAAAGGAAGTTGAATAGAAAAATAACTTGAATAAAAATGGAAGCTGAATAAAAATAGAAATGGAAGTTCCATAAAATTAAAAATTGAAGTTCATTAAAGAAACCACTATACCTTAACGATCTATTTGGAAATTACATAAAAAAAGAAGTTGAGTAGAAAAGAAACTTGAATAAAAAAGGAAGTTAAATAAAAATAAAAATGGAGGTTGAAGAAAATTAAAAATGGAAGTTTATTCAAGAAACCACTATACCTTAACGATCTATTTGGAAATTAAATAAAAAAGGAAGTTGAATAGAAAAATAACTTGAATAAAAATGGAAGCTGAATAAAAATAAAAATGGAAGTTCCATAAAATTAAAAATGGAAGTTCATTAAAGAAACCACCATACCTGTCACGACCCCAAACCACCCCTAGTAGTTTGGTGCCGTGATGGCCAGTAATCCGAGATTACCGAAGGCTGACCTTCAAAATTCACACACAACAGAGTGTAAATATAGGGGGCTCACAAGTATGGAAGCGATACATACAATCAGATTAGTCCATAAGAGCTGTGCATAAGTTAAATGAAATAGCAATCATCTGCTGATGGGTTACAACTCAATTACAACCGAAACAAAGTACAAATTACATCTTACATATTAACAAAAGGGGTTCACAAGCCGACATGAACAAAATACAAAAACATAAGTCTTGATCAAAAGGCTTCTCAGCCGACGTGTTTGAAATACAAATATTACAAGACGAGAAGCATGATTTTCAAGACTGCTGACATAAATGCAAGTTAAGCCGACATAAGAAGGACCCAAAACAAGCTCCAGAAATCACATCTAGGCATCACCGCCTTCTTGTTCATCACCTACATATATATAGAGAGGGTGAGCTTGGATACTCAGTGAATGGCATAAATAATAAAGGGGTTTGCATGAATGATAGTCCAAATCCTTTCATAACAATACAAGACAAAACTCTATATATATATAAGGAAGGAATGGATCTCGTCCACCTAACAAATCTCCAAGTTTCAAGGGATACTTGCTAGCATCACATATTACAAACAATAACATTCCGGCAAACGTGTCCACGCGGTAAACCGTCCGTGGCAAAGCTAGACAAAGCAAGATAGGCATTTCAAACGAGGGTGCTACAAAAGTTTAGAGTCCTCTAGGACGAGGGACTTTCAAGACAAGATGTGCTGCGAAAGTTTAGAGTCCTCCAGCATGAGGGACTTTCCGGGAAGGTCATCAAGACAAGATCATACTAGATATACAAACAGGGACAATTATTCATGCTTAACAAACACTTTCAAAACAAAGCAAAGCAAAGTCTTTATCAAAACGTATAACATAGCTTTATTAAAAATACCACTCACCTAGTTCTTCAAACGTCGGGGTCATGGCAAGTCCAAGTCCTACAACACATGGCAATGTCTATTGAATGCACTACTCAAAACAAGTCTAGCTTACATGCAAATGACCTCGGCATTTTTTCAAAAACTAAGCCAATCAAGTTGAAACACAGTTTCTTATCCTTGGAAAAACATGCTGGCCCGCTACCAGGTCCAGGCCGAGGTCCCACACCTCCTTGCCGGGGTGTAGCCTCGATGGCCACATTCAAGAGTGAAGTCGGGAAAAATCTGGGTTTCCCTCTTGATAAACATGAAGAACATGAGCTTGAAGAATCTTGAAGAACATGAACATGAGGAAGATGAATGCAAAGATCAAACTTGCTATACAAAAGCTGAGATTTCATGCCACAACTACGAAAACGGGAACCTGGGTGCCCATACTCAAGGATCTTATCAAAACAAACACAAATGCATGAGCTTCGATGCAAACTTTCGGATCAAACGAGGCTTTTCTTCAAAAACACATGAAAACCGTTTTCTCTTTCTAAAACCAACTTTAAATCGAAGAATGGTGTGTAAAACAGGTTTGATCGTGCAATGCAGCTAGATAATGGATAAGAACAACAAGAATAGGTTAAGATTCTAACCTCAAAACTCGAATCTAACGGCTCAAGCTTGGAAGTCACCCTCTCTAGCTCAAACTTCTCCTCCTCCTCACTAGAGTTTCTCTCTCTAAAAGGCAAGATTGAAACAAAATGATAAGCTACACACGACAAACACTGACTTAGTCCCTCTGTCGGGACACGTGGCATCGGCTGATTTGCTCAACTCAAAAAGGTGACTGACTTGACAAGACAAGACCAAGACAAAGCGTACTCAGCAAGCTAGGCGGCACGAACACACCGGCAAGAAATGACATCGGCTAAAACAAGACTCCGGGAATTAAGGGGCAAAGATATCGGCTTGGAAGGACAACACTTGACTAAACTGTGCCACGCCCTGGCCTAGGTGTGACACACCTCGGTCTAGGTCATACCATTCCAGGAACAATATCACTCATGCAAGGATCAAGGATCTCGAACGCCTAGATATTAACATCTCGGCCCAGATGGTGCACATCTCGGCCTAGGCAACGCGCACCTCGGCCTAGATGGTGACATCTCGGCCAATATGCCAGGGCGAAGATGGAGGTCAACCAACGGGATTCCAAGATAGTTCTAAGTGACAAAGGTCTCGATGGTGCCAAGACTTAAGATGACCTCGGCAACACACCAGCCAAGAACAAGGCATGCAAGCAATCATTCAAGCAAAACAGGACAAGATTTGCAAATGCAAACATTAATACAAGATCATCCATAAATGTAAGCAAGTATGACTAAGTCAAAATGAGGGTTGTTACATCCTACCCCCCTTAAAGAAGTTTGGTCCCCAAACTTGAGTTACCTTGTTCCAAAAACAATTCTAGATATCGGACCTTCATTTCCTCTTCCATTTCCCATGTAGCATCCTCTCCGTAATGCTCCTTCCATTCAACTTTCACCATTGGTATCGGCTTGCTTCTCAACTGCTTCACTTGTCTATCGATAATCCGTATCGGCTTCTCTTCGTAGCCTAAATCTTCATTAATTACAATTCCGAAATAGTCGATCACATGTAGCGGATCTCGAATATACTTCCTCAGCATCGAAACATGAAACACATTATGGACTTGGCTCAGTCCTGGCGGCAAGGCAAGTCTATAGGCGGCGAGGTTAATCTTTTCAAGAATTTCAAAAGGCCCGATGTAACGGGGTGCTAACTTACCCTTCTTCCCAAATCTTGTAACTCCTTTCATCGGCGAAATCTTGAGGAACACGTGGTCCCCGACTTCAAATTCTAATTCTCTTCTTCTTTGGTCGGCATAACTCTTCTGTCGACTCTGTGCGGTTTTGATCCTTTGTTGAACGAGCTTAATCTTCTCGGTTGTTACTTGAATTAACTCGGGACCAAGCAGAGCTTTGTCTCCTACTTCGGTCCAACATATCGGCGACCTGCACTTTCTTCCATACAGTGCCTCATACGGCGCCATACCAATGCTAACCTGATAACTGTTGTTGTAGGTAAACTCCACCAAAGGCAAATGTACTCCCCAACTTCCTTGGAGGTCCAATACACATAGTCTAAGCATATCTTCAAGCGTCTGGATCGTCCTTTCTGTTTGTCCATCAGTCTGGGGATGAAAAACTGTGCTAAACCTCAACTCGGCCCCGAAGGCTCTTTGTAGGCTCTGCCAAAATCTGGAAACTAACTTCGAATCTCGGTCCGACACAATTGACATCAGCACTCCATGAAGTCTAACAATTTCATTCACATACAACAAAGCAAGTTTATCGGCGTTGAAGGTGGTCTTAACAGGCAAGAAGTGTGCTGACTTAGTTAGTCTATCCACGATAACCCAAATCGAATCCATACCCTTTTGTGTCTTCGGCAAACCAACTACGAAGTCCATGGAGATGTGCTCCCATTTCCACTCAGGAATCGGTAAAGGTTGAAGGAGTCCTGCTGGCCTTTGATGTTCTGCTTTCACTTGTTGACAACACAGACACTGAGACATGAACTCAGCGATTTCTCACTTCATATTCGGCCACCAAAATGTCTGCTTCACATCCTGATACATCTTGGTGTTCCCGGGGTGGACAGCAAACTTAGAACCATGAGCCTTCTGCAAAATTTTTCTTTTCAAATCTGGGATGTTGCCACACATAATCTCCTTTCAAACTTGAGCACTTGAGTTTCTATGGTGTACCCTGATCTCGGTTTTGTGATAATCTCCTCGGCCACCTTCTTCAAGAATTCATCCTCCATCTGTCTTGTCTTTACTTCCTCAACAATAGTCGGCTCCACTAAGATTGCGGTTAAACATGCCAAATTTCCAACCACCTTTCTGCTCAAAGCATCGGCCACGGTGTTAGCTTTACCTGGATGATATTGGATCTGCATATCGTAATCCTTTAACAACTCAAGCCATCTTCTCTGCCTCATATTCAATTCCTTCTGAGTGAACAAGTACTTCAAGCTTTTATGATCCGTGAAAACCTGACAAGAAGCTCCATACAAATAGTGGCGCCAAATCTTCAAAGCAAATACCATGGCTGCTAACTCTAAATCATGGGTGGGATAGTTCCTTTCATGTGGCTTCAACTGACAAGAGGCATATGCTATAACCTTACCTCTTTGCATTAATACACAACCCAGACCTTTATGCGAAGCATCACTATAGACATGAAACTCTTCATTACCTGATGGTAGTACAAGAATTGGTGCTGCGACCAGCCTCGTCTTCAACTCTTGGAAGGCTGTTTCCCTATCCTTAGTCCATTCATAAGCTACTCCCTTCTTAGTCAGTTGTGTCAACGGAATTGTAATCCTTGAGAAATCCTTTACGAATTTTCTGTAATAACCAGCCAATTCCAGAAAACTACGGACCTCGGACACATTAGTTGGTCTCGGCCAATTCACCACGGCTTCAATTTTACTAGGATCGACCGAAATACCCTCCTCATCAATTACATGCCCCAAAAATGAAACAGTGAAAAGCCAAAACTCACATTTGTTAAATTTAGCATACAATTTCCGATCCCTCAAAATCTGTAGGGTAAGCCTCAAATGCTCCTCATGCTCGGCTTTACTCTTAGAGTAGATCAATATGTCATCGATGAAGACTACCACAAACTCATCTAGGTATGGGTTAAAGACTCTATTCATCAAATCCATAAAGGCCGCAGGGGCATTGGTCACTCCAAAAGGCATCACTAAAAACTCGTAGTGGCCATACCTTGTCCGAAAGGCGGTCTTCTCAACATCCTCGGCTTTGACCTTAAGCTGGTGGTAGCCCGATCTAAGGTCAATCTTGGAAAAGACTTGTGCTCCTTGCAACTGATCGAACAAATCGTCTATCCTCGGCAACGGGTATTTATTCTTAATGGTTACCTTATTCAATTCCCGGTAATCAATACAAAGACGGAGTGTGCCATCCTTCTTCTTAACGAACAAGATGGGTGCTCCCCAGGGTGAAGTGCTCGGCCTAATGAAACCTTTATCGAGCAACTCTTGTAGTTGAAGTTTCAATTCCTTAAGCTCGGCGGGGGCCATCCTATAGGGTGTTTTAGAGATGGGCTGGGTACCCGGCATGATGTCAATAGCAAACTCTACCTCTCTATCAACTAAGTGACCAGGCAAATCATTTGGAAAGACGTCGGGGAATTCACTAACCACTGGGACGTCGGCTAACTCAGCGCTTCCATTCAAATTACTTAATATGCTACACTGATAACCTTGATACCCTTTTTGGATCAACCTATAGGCTTTCATGGATGAAATTAAGTAAGGTGGGGACACTACCCCTTTTCCTTGAAACGTGACCTCGGCTAAGTTCGGGGGTCTTAACGTGACACTTTTTGAAACACAATTTATGGACGCGCGATTCGTCACTAACCAATCCATTCCCAGAATAACATCAAAATGGATTATGTCCAATGGCATTAAGTCGGCTAACAGTTCAACATTCCCAATTACAACAACACATGCTCGATAGATGGATGCAACATTCATAGATCTCCCGGACGGAGTAGATACAGATAATACGAAATCAAGGGGTTCTAGTTTCCTATTAATCTTCTCGGCAAACTTAGCAAAAATGAATGAATGCGTAGAACCCGAATCAATCAATACATATGCACTTTGAGAGCAAATTGAAAGCATACCTGACACCACTGTCTCGGCATTTTGCGTGTCCCCTGGTACCAGTGCAAAAACTCTGCCTTGTCTCATCGGTCCCTTTCCAGCATTACCTTTCTGTACGGAGCCCAAAGTACTTTCATCTTTCTTACCTTCCCCAGCCTTCATTTTTGGACAGTCCCTCACAAAATGGCCTACTTCACCACATTCGTAACAAGCCCCAGATGCCCGACGATAGACCCCGAAATGTGGCTTCCCACAACTGGAACATATCGGCTTAGTACCACTCTCTTGTCTTGGGTTGCTTAAGCTGCCGACGTTTGCCTTCTTCTTGGTACCAAACTGCGCACGACGATTGTCATAACTCTGCCTCTTCCTCTGGCTCTCTCCTGAACCCTGGTATCTATTCAAGTTAGCTTGGGCCAGAATGGCTTTGTCCAGTACTCCAGCGTAAGTCGGCATGTTGAGCATGTTAACCCGATCTTGTATCAGTCCACGGAGCCCACTTTCGAACTTTCTAGCCTTCATATATTCATCATTGACCATCTGGGGTGCATACCTTGCCAACTCTGTAAAGGCACGGTCATATTCAGCTACTGTTCTATTGCCTTGCGTAAGAGTCTGAAATTCGGTAGCCTTACGATTCCGAACACTTAAGGGAAAGTGCTTGGTGTACAACAATTCTAAAAATCGGGTCCAGGTCAAGTCTGGATTGCTTTCTCAAACCATCATCCACCATCTGCGGGCATCGTCATCTAGTGTAAAAGCTGCTAACGTCACCTTCTGGGTGTCAGTGCTGGGAAAGATCTCGAACAGCTTTTCCATCTCCAAAACCCAGGCTTCGGCTTTCATCGGCTCTATGCCTCCTTGAAATCTCGGCGGTTTCATTTTCTTAAACTCTCTAATCAGAGCTATCGTGCCGTCCCCATATAAAGCTGGCTGTGGAGGCACTTGAGGTACTGGAGGGGGTGGAGGTGGAACTGCATTCTGGCCGTTCGTCTGCTCGGCCTAAGTCGATGTAGCACTAGCGTACTGCTGTCTTGTCTGCCTTAATTCGCGGGCCAAACCTTCAACCAGCCTTTCCAGCCTGTCAATTCTGTCCTCCAACTGATCTCGGCCAACTGGGGGTCTTCCTCTCCTCATGATGCTAGTAGTATGCAAAATGTGGCTTTAAAACAAAATGAGCAAGTAATCACGCAGTCAAGTAACGGCCAAGCATGCCGAGACAATGTACACCTTGTTCACATAGCAAGCAATATGATGCAATTCTAACTTCCTTCTAAGGGGGAATCCTATGCTCTTTAGGACTCAAAGTGTGTGAATAACGTATACTAAGGAACTTGTGCTCTGATACCATTCTGTCACGACCCCAAACCGCCCCTAGTAGTTTGGTGCCGTGATGGCCAGTAATCCGAGATTACCAAAGGCCGACCTTCAAAATTCACACACAACAGAGTATAAATATAGGGGGCTCACAAGTACGAAAGCGATACATACAATCAGATTAGTCCATAAGAGCTGTGCATAAGTTAAATGAAATAGCAATCATCTGCAGATGGGTTACAACTCAATTCCAACCGAAGCAAAGTACAAATTACATCTTACATATTAACAAAAGGGCTTCACAAGCCGACATGAACAAAATACAAAAACATAAGTCTTGATCAAAAGGCTTCTCAGTCGACGTGTTTGAAATACAAATATTACAAGACGAGAAGCATGATTTTCAAGACTGCCGACATAAATGCAAGTTAAGCCGACATAAGAAGGACCCAAAACAAGCTCCAGAAATCACATCTAGGCGTCACCGCCTTCTTGTTCATCACCTACATATATATAGAGAGGGTGAGCTTGGATACTCAGTGAATGGCATAAATAATAAAGGGGTTTGCATGAATGATAGTCGAAATCCTTTCAAAATAATACAAGACAAAACTCTCTATATATAAGGAAGGAATGGATCTCGTCCACCTAACAAATCTCCAAGTTTCAAGGGATACTTGCTAGCATCACATATTACAAACAATAACATTCCGGCAAACGTGTCCACGCCGTAAACCGTCCGTGGCAAAGCAAGACAAAGCAAGATAGGCATTTCAAACGAGGGTGCTACAAAAGTTTAGAGTCCTCTAGCACGAGGGACTTTCAAGACAAGATGTGCTGCAAAAGTTTAGAGTTCTCCAGCACGAGGGACCTATGTTACAAAGGCCCGTAGCCCTTTAACACTAGAGTACAAATCAAGGGTGCTGCGGAAGTTTAGAGTCCTCCAGCACGAGGGACTTTCAAAGCAAGATGTGCTGCGAAAGTTTAGAGTCCTCCAGCATGAGGGACTTTTCGGGAAGGTCATCAAGACAAGATCATACTAGATATACAAACAGGGACAATTATTCATGCTTAACAAACATTTTCAAAACAAAGCAAAGCAAAGTCTTTATCAAAACGTATAACATAGCTTTATTAAAAATACCACTCACCTAGTTCTTCAAACGTCGGGGTCATGGCAAGTCCAAGTCCTACAACACATGGCAATGTCTATTGAATGCACTACTCAAAACAAGTCTAGCTTACATGCAAATGACCTCGGCATTTTTTCAAAAACTAAGCCAATCAAGTTGAAACACAGTTTCTTATCCTTGGAAAAACACGCTGGGCAGCTACCAGGTTCAGGCCGAGGTCCCACACCTCCTTGCCGGGGTGTAGCCTCGATGGCCACATTCAAGAGTGAATTCGGGAAAAATCTGGGTTTCCCTCTTGATAAACATGAAGAACATGAGCTTGAAGAATCTTGAAGAACATGAACATGAGGAAGATGAATGCAAAGATCAAACTTGCTATACAAAAGCTGAGATTTCATGCCACAACTACGAAAACGGGGACCTGGGTGCCCATACTCAAGGATCTTATCAAAACAAACACAAATGCATGAGCTTCGATGCAAACTTTCGGATCAAACGAGGTTTTTCTTCAAAAACACATGAAAACCGTTTTCTCTTTCTAAAACCAACTTTAAATCGATGAATGGTGTGTAAAACATGTTTGATCGTGCAATGCAGCTAGATGATGGATAAGAACAACAAGAATAGGTTAAGATTCTAACCTCAAAACTCGAATCTAACGGCTCAAGCTCTAACGATCAAGCTTGGAAGTCACCCTCTCTAGCTCAAACTTCTCCTCCTCCTCACTAGAGTTTCTCTCTCTAAAAGGCAAGATTGAAACAAAATGATAAGCTACACACGACAAACACTGACTTAGTCCCTCTGTCGGGACACGTGGCATCGGCTGATTTGCTCAACTCAAAAAGGTGATTGACTTGACAAGACAAGACCAAGACAAAGCGTACTCAGCAAGCTAGGCGGCACGAACACACCGGCAAGAAATGACATCGGCTAAAACAAGACTCCGGGAATTAAGGGGCAAAGATATCGGCTTGGAAGGACAACACTTGACTAAACTGTGCCACGCCCTGGCCTAGGTGTGCCACACCTCGGTCTAGGTCATGCCATTCCAGGAACAAAATCACTCATGCAAGGATCAAGGATCTCGAACGCCTAGATATTAACATCTCGACCCAGATGGGGCACATCTCGGCCTAGATGGTGACATTTCGGCCAATATGCCAGGGCGAAGATGGAGGTCAACCAACGGGGTTCCAAGATAGTTCTAAGTGACAAAGGTCTCGAAGGTGCCAAGACTTAAGATGACCTCGGCAACACACCAGCCAAGAACAATGTCACGCCCCCAAACCGCCCCTAGTAGTTTGGTGCCGTGATGGCCAGTAACCCGAGGTTACCATAGGCCGTCTTACAAAAATCACACACAATCAGAGTATAAAATATGGGGCTTACAAGTGCGGAAGCAATATATATACATATACAAAATCTAAATAGTCCATGAGAGCCGTGCGTAAGTCCAGTAGAAAGTCATACATCAAACATCTTTACAAGTCTTACAACTTAAATACAAGAATGAAATGAAATATAAAACACATCTTGACCAAAAGGCTTCTCAAGCCGACATATGCCAAAACAAACAAAGAAAACATAAGCCGAGAAGCATAATCTTCAAGACGATGCAAAACACAAATTCGAAACATGTCGGCTATGCGCCCAAAACACATCGGCAATCACGTCCAGGCCTCAATGCCTTCTTGTTCATCACCTACATATATATAGAGAGGGTGAGCTTGGATACTCAGTGAATGATATTAGAAATAAAGGTTTTGCATGATTGATATCCAAGATTTCTTTCAAGACAATACATAGCATACTTTACAATCAAGAGGGAAATCAAGTTCATTGCCGGCCTTTCAAGTCCTTTGGATGTTATTACATCTACTTAATACAAGAGGGTGATGACAATTCCAAGACAAGAGTGCAGTTGCATTATAGTCCCCTGCAACTAAGGACTTTCAAGACAAGAGTGCTGCGAAAGTTTAGAGTCCTCTAGCACTAAGGACTGTCAAGACAAGAGTGCAGTCGCATTATAGTCCCCTGCAACTAAGGACTTTCAAGACAAGAGTGCTGCGAAAGTTTAGAGTCCTCTAGCACTAAGGACTGTCAAGACAAGAGTGCAGTCGCATTATAGTCCCCTGCAGCTAAGGACTTTCAAGAAATGTCATCAAAACAAGATAGTGTTTAATATACAAGTAGGGATAGTCATTCATGCTAAATCAAATACTTTTCAAGACAAGGCAAAACAAGATTTATCAAAACAAGTGTAACATAGCTTTATTAGAAATACCACTCACATAGTTTCTTCACACGTCGGGGTTGAGGCAAGCCCAAGTCCTACAAACACAGGGCAAAGCCTATTGAATGCGCTTTCAAACAAGTCTCTCATGTACACAAATGTTTTCGGAAAACATGCTGGCACCAACCAGGTCTAGGCCGAGGTTCCACACCTCTTCGCCGAGGTGTGTCCCCGAGGGCCACATGCAAGGAAAAGAGGTCGGGAAACTCTGGGTTTCCCTCTGTTGATGAACATGAAGAACATGAGTGTGAAAACATGAAAAAAAATACGAATGTTTGATCGTACTCTGCCATCACAAATCTGAGGTTTTCGCGCTATGAGTTTGAAAACATGGACCTGGGTACCCATACTTGGAAATCATGCAAGAACACAAAACGTGAATCTAGGCATAAAGCTTTCGGATCAAAACAAGACTTTCTTGAAGAACACATGAATGTCATTTTCTCTTTCTAAAATCGAGCTTCAAAACGATGTATGGCTTACAAATCATTTTCAATCATGCAATGCAATAACATAAACATAAAGAACATCACGAGTAGATCAAGAATCTAACCTTAGAACGCGGATCTAACGCTTGGATCTCTAGAAATCAAGCTTGAAGATCTACTTCCTCACTCTAAAACTCTTTCTTCCTCCTAGAGCTTCTCTCTCTACAAGACAAGGTTATGACACCAAATGATAGTTTTCTATACCCGGTTCTGGGGTTAACCCTCTCCTGAGACACGTGGCAGCGATTGGTTGGGTTCATCCTGAAAAGGTGGCTGACAGGCCAGACAAAGCATGGTGGAAGGGTGTTCAACAAGCAAAGCGGTATGGGCTCTCTGACAGGCTATGACATCGGCTAACAACAAGGCATACTTAACAAGCTACACGGAGTGGCACTCCGGCAAGGAGTGACATCGGCTAACAAAAGACTTCGGCAACTAAGATGACAATGACCTCGGCTAGGAGGGACAACACTTGACTAAGCTGTGCCACATCTTGGCCTAGATGCGCCACACCTCGGCCTAGGTCATACCACTTCCAGGACGAGATCACTTGGTGCAAGGTAACATCTCGGCTAATGTGGTCAAGGCAAGGACTGAGGTCGACAAGGGGTTTCAAGATACTAATACTAGACTAAGGATGACCTCGGCTTGGAATAACATCGGCTAGCATAACTCAGGCAAGGCGTGACCTAAGTTTCACATTAAGGAAGGAACAAGACAAGCATACTACACTTAGACAAATCACAAGGCTTCAAATCAAGACATGGATCGCATTAGCTCAAGCGAAACAAATCACAACATACACATGCAAGCTAAACAAGTCATAATCATACCGATGCTCATGAACATGATGAGGACATAAAGTGCGGGTTCCTACAGTCTACCCTCCTTAAAGAAGTTTGGTCCCCAAACTTAAGTTACCTTGTCCTACGAATAACTCCGGGTAACGGATTTTCATCTCCTCTTCTTTTTCCCATGTGGCCTCCTCGCCATAATGCTTCTCCCATTCGATTTTCACCATTGATATCGACTTGTTTCTCAACTGCCTCACTTGTCTGTCGATAATTCTCATCGGCTTCTCTTCGTAGCCCAAGTCTTCATTAACTACAACCCCGGAGTAATCTATTACATGCAGTGGGTCTCGGATATATTTTCTCAGCATCGAAACATGGAACACACTGTGGACTTGGCTCAAATCTGGCGGCAAAGCGAGTCTGTAAGCAACGGTGTTAACTTTCTCAAGAATTTCAAACGGCCCAATATATCGGGGTGCAAGTTTACCCTTCTTCCCAAATCTCGAAACTCCTGTCATCGGCGAGACCTTCAAAAATACATGATCCCCAGTTTCAAATTCTAACTCTCTCCTTCTTTGGTCGGCATAACACTTCTGTCGACTCTGTGCAGTTTTAATCCTCTGCTGAATGAGTTTGATCTTTTCAGTTGTCATCTGAACCAACTCGGGGCCAATTAGAGCTTTGTCTCCTACTTCAGTCCAACATATCGGCGATCTACACTCCCTTCCATACAAAGCTTCATACGGCGCCATGCCTATGCTGGCTTGATAACTGTTGTTGTACGCGAACTCCACTAAGGGCAAATGCGATTCCCAACTTCCCTGGAAGTCCAACACGCACAGTCTGAGCATGTCTTCGAGTGTCTGAATCGTTAAATAAAAAATGAAGTTGAATAGAAAAGTAACTTGAATAAAAATGGAAGTTACTTAAAAATAAAAATGGAAGTTGCAGAATATTAAAAATGGAAGTTAATTCAAGAAACCACTATACCTTAACGATCTATTTGGAAATTAAATTAAAAAGGAAGTTGAATAGAAAAATAACTTGAATAAAAATGGCAGCTGAATAAAAATAGAAATGGAAGTTCCATAAAATTAAAAATGGAAGTTCATTAAAGAAACCACTATACCTTAACGATCTATTTTGAAATTAAATAAAAAAGGAATTTTAATAGAAAAGTAAATAGAATAAAAATGGAAGTTGCAGAAAATTAAAAATGGAAGTTCAATCCAGAAACCAGTATACCTTAACGATCTATTTGGAAATTAAATAAAAAAGGAAGTTAAGTAGAAAAGAAACATGATTGAAAAAGGAAGTTAAATAAAAATAAAAATGGAAGTTGCAGAAAATTAAAAATGGAAGTTCATGCAAGAAACCACTATACCTTAACGATCTATTAGAAAGTTAAATAAAAAAGGAAGTTGAATAGAAAAATAACTTGAATAAAAATGAAAGTCGAATAAAAATAAAAATGGAAGTTGCATAAAATTAAAAATGGATGCTCATTCAAGATACCACTATACCTTAACGATCTATTTCGAAATTCAATAAAAAAGGAAGTTTAATGGAAAATCAAACTGAATAAAAATGGAAGTAGAACAAAAATAACAATAGAAGTTGCAGAAAATTAAAAATTGAAGTTCATTAAAGAAACCACTATACCTTAACGATCTATTTGGAAATTAAATAAAAAAGGAACTTTAATAGAAACGAAAATTGAATAAAAATGGATGTTGAATAAAAATAAAAATGAAAGTTGTATAAAATTAAAAATGTAAGTTCAATCCAGAAACAATTATACCTGAACGACCTATTTGGAAATTAAATAAAAAAGGAAGTTGAATAGAAAAGAAGCTTGAATAAAAAAAAGAAGTTGAATAGAAATAAAAATGGAAGTTGCAGAAAATTAAAATTAGAAGTTCATTCACGAAACCACTATACCTTAACGATATATATGGAAATTAAATAAAAAAGGAAGTTTAATAGAAAAGTAAATTGAATAAAAATGTAAGTTGAATAAAAATAAAAATGGAAGTTCATTCTAGAAACCACTATACCTTGACGATCTATCTGGAAATTAAATAAAAAAGGAAGCTGAGTAGAAAAGAAACTTGAATGAAAAAGGAAGTTGAAATAAAAATAAAAATGGAAGTTGCAGAAAATTAAAAATGGAAGTTCATTCAAGAAACCACTATACCTTAACGATCAATTAGGAAATTAAATAAAAAAGGAAGTCGAATAATAATAAAAACGGAAGTTGCAGAAAATTAAAAATTGAAGTTCATTCAAGAAACCACTATACCATAACGATCTATTTGGAAATTAAATAAAAAAAAAGTTTAATAGAAAAGTAAATTGAAAAAAAATGGAAATTGAATAAAAATAAAAATGAAAGTTGCATAAAATTAAAAATGGAAGTTCAATCCAGAAACTACTATACCTTAACGATCTATTTGGAAATTAAATAAAAAAGGAAGTTGTGTAGAAAAGAAACCTGAATGAAAAATGAAGTTAAATAAAAAAGGAAGTTGAGCAAAAAAGAAACTTGAATGAAAAAGGATGTTACATAAAAATAAAAATGGAAGTTGCAGAAAATTAAAAATGGAAATTCATTAAAGAAACCACTATACCTTAACGATCTATTAGGAAATTAAATAAAAAAGGAAGTTGAATAGAAAAATAACTTGAATAAAAATGGAAGTTGAATAAAAATAAAAATGGAAGTTGTATAAAATTAAAAATGGAAGTTCATTAAAGAAACCACTATAACTTAACGATCTATTCGGAAATTAAATAAAAAAGGAAGTTTAGTAGAAAAGTAAATTGAATAAAAATGGAAGTTGAATAAAAATAAAAATGAAAGTTGCATAAAATTAAAAATGAAAGTTCAATCCAGAAACCACTGCACCTTAACGATCTATTTGGAAATTAAATAAAAAAGCAAGTTTAATAAAAAAGTAAATTGAATAAAAATGAAAGTTGCATAAAATTAAAAATGGAAGTTCAATCCAGAAACCACTATACCTTAACGATCTATTTGGAAATTAAATAAAAAAGGAAGTTTAATAGAAAAGTAAATTGAATAAAAATGGAAGTTGAATAAAAATAAAAATGAAAGTTACATAAAATTAAAAATGGAAGTTCAATCCAGAAACCACTATACGTTAACGATCTATTTGGAAATTAAATAAAAAAGGAAGTTGAATAGAAAAGTAACTTCAATAAAAATGGAAGTTACTTAAAAATAAAAAAGGAAGTTGCAGAAAATTAAAAATGGAAGTTAATTCTAGAAACCACTATGCCATAACGATCTATTTGGAAATTAAATAAAAAAGGAAATTGAATAGAAAAGAAACTTGAATAAAAATGGAAGTTGAAAAAAAAATAAAAGTGAAAGTTGCATAAAATTAAAAATGAAAGTCCAATCCAGAAACCACTATACCTTAACGATCTATTTGAAAATTAAATAAAAAAGGAAGTTGAATAGAAAAGAAACTAGAACAAAAAAAGAAGTTGAATAGAAATAAAAATGGAAGTTGCAGAAAATGAAAATTGGAAGTTCATTCAAGAAACCACTATACCTTAACCATCTATTTGGAAATTGAATAAAAACGGAAGTTGAATAGAAAAATAACTTAAATAAAAATCGAAGCTGAATAAAAATAAAAATGGAAGTTCTATAAAATTAAAAATGGAAGTTCATTAAAGAAACCACAATACCTTAACGATCTATTTGGAAATTAATTAAAAAAGGAAGTTTATTAGAAAAGCAAATTGAATAAAAATGGAAGTTTAATAAAAATAAAAATGGA
Organism: Camellia sinensis; assembly: GCF_055761805.1. NCBI lineage: Eukaryota > Viridiplantae > Streptophyta > Magnoliopsida > Ericales > Theaceae > Camellia > Camellia sinensis. Next base: position 4,287,550 of record NC_138962.1, on the reverse strand, counting down.
AGTTGCAGAAAATTAAAAATGAAAGTTCAATCCAGAAACCAGTATACCTTAACGATCTATTTGGAAATTAAATAAAAAAGGAAGTTAAGTAGAAACGAAACTTGATTGAAAAAGGAAGTTAAATAAAAATAAAAATGGAAGTTGCAGAAAATTAAAAATGGAAGTTTATTCAAGAAACCACTATAGCTTAACGATCTATTTGGAAATTAAATAAAAAAGGAAGTTGAATAGAAAAATAACTTGAATAAAAATAAAAGTCGAATAAAAATAAAAATGGAAGTTGCATAAAATTAAAAATGGACGCTCATTCAAGAAACCACTATATCTTAACGATCTATTTCGAAATTCAATAAAAAATGAAGTTTAATAGAAAATCCAACTGAATAAAAATGGAAGTAGAACAAAAATAAATATAGAAGTTGCAGAAAATTAAAAATGGAAGTTCATTAAAGAAACCACTCTACCTTAACGATCTATTTGGAAATTAAATAAAAAAGTAACTTTAATAGAAACGAAAATTGAATAAAAATGGATGTTGAATAAAAATAAAAATGAAAGTTGTATAAAATTAAAAATGTAAGTTCAATCCAGAAACCATTATACCTTAACGATATATTTTGAAATTAAATAAAAAGGAAGTTTAATAGAAAAGAAGCTTGAATAAAAAAAGAAGTTGAATAGAAATAAAAATGGAAGTTGCAGAAAATTAAAATTGGAAGTTCATTCAAGAAACCACTATACCGTAACGATATATTTGGAAATTAAATAAAAAAGGAAGTTTAATAGAGAAGTAAATTGAATAAAAATGGAAGTGGAATAAAAATAAAAATGGAAATTCAATCCATAAACCACTATGCCTTGACGATCTGTTTGGAAATTAAATAAAAAAGGAAGTTGAGTAGAAAAGAAACTTGAATGAAAAAGGAAGTTGAATAAAAATAAAAATGGAAGTTGTAGAAAATTAAAAATGGAAGTTCAATCAAGAAACCACTATACCTTAACGATCTATTAGGAAATCAAATAAAAAGGAAGGTGAATAGTTAAATAACTTGAATAAAAATGGAAGTTGAATAATAATAAAAACGGAAGTTGCAGAAAATTAAAAATTGAAGTTCATTCAAGAAACAACTATACCTTAACGATCTATTCTGAAATTAAATAAAAAAGAAAGTTTAATGGAAAAGTAAATTGAAAAAAAATAGAAATTGAATAAAAATAAAAATGAAAGTTGCATAAAATTAAAAATGGAAGTTCAATCCAGAAACCACTATACCTTAACGATCTATTTGGAAATTAAATAAAAAAGGAAGTTGAGTAGAAAAGAAACTTGAATGAAAAATGAAGTTAATAAAAAATAAAAATGGAAGTTGCAGCAAATTAAAAATGGAAATTCATTCAAGAAACCACTATACCTTAACGATCTATTTGGAAATTAAATAAAAAAGGAAGTTAAACAGAAAAGTAAATTGAATAAAAATGGAAGTGGAATAAAAATAAAAATGGAAGTTGTAGAAAACAAAAAATGGAAGTTCAATCCAGAAACCAGTATACCTTAACGATCAATTTGGAAATTAAATAAAAAAGGAAGTTGAATGGAAAAGAAACATGAATAAAAAAGGAAGATAAATAAAAATAAAAATGGAAGTTGTAGAAAATTAAAAATGGAAGTTCATTCAAGAAACCACTATACCTTAACGATCTATTAGGAACTTAAATAAAAAAGGAAGTTGAATAGAAAAATAACTTGAATAAAAATGGGAGTTGAACAATAATAAAAACGGAAGTTGCAGAAAATTAAAAATTGAAGTTCATTCAAGAAACCACTATACCTTAACGATCTATTCTGAAATTAAATAAAAAAGAAAGTTTAACAGAAAAGTAAATTGAAAAAAAATGGAAATTGAATAAAAATAAAAATGAAAATTGCATAAAATTAAAAATGGAAGTTCAATCCAGAAACCACTATACCTTAACGATCTATTTGGAAATTAAATAAAAAAGGAAGTTGAGTAGAAAAGAAACTTGAATTAAAAATGAAGTTAATAAAAAATAAAAATGGAAGTTGCAGCAAATTAAAAATGGAAATTCATTCAAGAAACCACTATACCTTAACGATCTATTTGGAAATTAAATAAAAAAAGAAGTTAAACATTAAAGTAAATTGAATAAAAAATGGAAGTTCAATCCAGAAACCAGTATACCTTAACGATCTATTTGGAAATTAAATAAAAATGGAAGTTGAATGGAAAAGAAACTTCAATAAAAAAGGAAGTTAAATAAAAATAAAAATGGAAGTTGCAGAAAATTAATAATGGAACTTCATTCAAGAAACCACTATACCTTAACGATCTATTAGGAACTTAAATAAAAAAGGAAGTTCAATAGAAAAATAACTTGAATAAAAATGGAAGTTGAATAAAAATATAAATGGAAGTTGTATAAAATTAAAAATGGAAGTTCATTAAAGAAACCACTCTACCATAACGATCTATTTGGAAATTAAATAAAAAAGGAAGTTGAGCAGAAAAGAAACTGGAATGAAAAAGGATGTTGCATAAAAATAAAAATGGAAGTTGCAGAAAATTAAAAATGGAAATTCATTAAAGAAACCACTATACCTTAACGATCTATTAGGAAATTAAATAAAAAAGGAAGTTGAATAGAAAAATAACTTGAATAAAAATGGAAGTTGAATAAAAATAAAAATGGAAGTTGCATAAAATTAAAAATGGAAGTTCAATAAAGAAACCACTATTCCTTAACGATCTATTTGGAAATTAAGTAAAAAAGAAAGTTTAGTAGAAAAGTAAATTGAATAAAAATTGATGTAGAATAAAAATAAAAATGAAAGTTGCATTAAATTAAAAATGAAAGTTCAATCCAGAAGCCACTATACCTTAACGATCTATTTGGAAATTAAATAAAAAAGGAAGTTTAATAAAAAAGTAAATTGAATAAAAATGGAAGTTGAATAAAAATGAAAATGAAAGGTGCATAAAATTAAAAATGGAAGTTCAATTCAGAAACCACTATACCTTAACGATCTATTTGGAAATTAATAAAAAAGGAAGTTTAATAGAAAAGTAAATTGAATAAAAATGGAAGTTGAATAAAAATAAAAATGAAAGTTACATAAAATTAAAAATGAAAGTTCAATCCAGAAACCACTATACGCTAACGATCTATTTGGAAATTAAATAAAAAAGGAAGTTGAATAGAAAAGTAACTTCAATAAAAATGGAAGTTACTTAAAAATAAAAATGGAAGTTGCAGAAAATTAAAAATGGAAGTTAATTCAAACAACCACTATACCTTAACAATCTATTTGGAAATTAAATAAAAAAGGAAGTTGAATAGAAAAGAAACTTGAATAAAAATAAAAATAGAAGTTCTATAAAATTAAAAATTGAAGTTCATTAAAGAAACCACAATACCTTAACGATCTATTTGGAAATGAAATAAAAAAAGAAGTTTATTAGAAAAGTAAATTGAATAAAAGTGGAAGTTGAATAAAAATAAAAATGGAAGTTGCAGAAAATGAAAAATGGAAGTTCAATCCAGAAACCAGTATACCTTAACGATCTATTTCGAAATTAAATAAAAAAGGAAGTTAAGTAGAAAAGAAACTTGATTGAAAAAGGACGTTAAATAAAAATAAAAATGGAAGTTCATTCAAGCAACCACTTTACCGTAACGATCTATTTGGAAATTAAATAAAAAAGAAAGTTGAATAAAAAAATGACTTGAATAAAAATGGAAGTCGAATAAAAAGAGAAATGGAAGTTGCATAAAATTAAAAATAGAAGTTCATTCAAGATACCACTATATCTTCACGATCTATGTGGAAATTAAGTAAAAAAGGAAGTTTAATAGAAAAGTAAATTGAATAAAAATGGAAGTTGAATAAAAATGAAAATGGAAGTTCAATCCAGAAACCACTATACGTTAACGATCTATTTGGAAATTAAATAAAAAAGGAAGTTGAATAGAAAAGTAACTTCAATAAAAATGGAAGTTACTTAAAAATAAAAATGGAAGTTGCAGAAAATTAAAAATGGAAGTTAATTCAAGAAACCACTATACCTTAACGATCTACTTGGAAATTAAATAAAAAAGGAAGTTGAATAGAAAAATAACTTGAATAAAAATGGAAGTTGAATAATAATAAAAACGGAAGTTGCAGAAAATTAAAAATTGATGTTCATACAAAAAACCACTATATCTTAACGATCTATTTGGAAATTAAATAAAAAAGGAAGGTTAATAGAAAAGTAAATTGAAAAAAAATAGAAATTGAATAAAAATAAGAATGAAAGTTGCGTAAAATTAAAAATGGAAGTTCAATCCAGAAACCACTATACCTTAATGATCTATTTGGAAATTAAATAAAAAAGGAAGTTGAGCAGAAAAGAAACTTAAATGAAAAATGAAGTTAAATAAAAATAAAAATGGAAGTTGCAGCAAATTAAAAATGGAAATTCATTCAAGAAACCACTATACCTTAACGATATATTTGAAAATTAAATAAAAAAGGAAGTTGAGTAGAAAAGAAAGTTGAATTAAACAGGAAGTTAAATAAAAATAAAATGGAAGTTGCAAAAAATTAAAAATGGAAGTTCATTCAAGATACCACTATACCTTAACGATCTATTTGGAAATTAAATAAAAAAGAAAGTTGAATAGAAAAATGACTTGAATAAAAATGGAAGTCGAATAAAATAAAAATGGAAGTTGCATAAAATTAAAAATGAAAGTTCATTCAAGATACCAATATACCTTCACGATCTATGTGGAAATTAAATAAAAAAGGATGTTTAATAGAAAAGTAAATTGAATAAAAATGGAAGTTGAATAAAAATAAAAATGGAAGTTGCAGAAAATTAAAAATGGAAGTTCATTCAAGAAACCACTATACCTTAACGATCTATTAGGAAATTAAATTAAAAAGGAAGTTGAATAGAAAAATAACTTGAATAAAAATGGAAGTTGAATAATAATAAAAACGGAAGTTGCAGAAAATTAAAAATTGAAGTTCATTCAAGAAACCACTATACCTTAACGATCTATTTGGAAATTAAATAAAAAAGGAAGTTGAGTAGAAAAGAAACTTGAATGAAAAATGAAGTTAAATAAAAATTAAAATGGAAGTTGTAGCAAATTAAAAATGGAAATTCGTTGAAGAAACCACTATACCTTAACGATCTATTTGGAAATAAAATAAAAAAGGAAGTTAAATAGAAAAGTAAATTGAATAAAAATTGAAGTTGAATAAAAATAAAAATGGATGTTGCAGAAAATAAAAAATGGAAGTTCAATCCAGAAACCAGTATACCTTAACGATCTATTTTGAAATTAAATAAAAAAGGAAGTTGAGTAGAAAAGAAACTTGAGTAAAAAAAGAAGTTAAATAAAAATAAAAATGGAAGTTGCAGAAAATTAAAAATGGAAGTTCATTCAAGAAACCACTATACCTTAACGATCTATTAGGAACTTAAATAAAAAAGGAAGTTAAATAGAAAAATAACTTGAATAAAAAAGGAAGTTGAATAAAAATGGAAGTTGAATAAAAATATAAATGGAAGTTGCATAAAATTAAAAATGGAAGTTCATTAAAGAAACTACTCTACCTTAACGATCTATTTGGGAATCAAATAAAAAATGAAGTTGAGCAGAAAAGAAACTTGAATGAAAAAGGATGTTACATAAAAATAAAAATGGAAGTTGCAGAAATTTAAAAATGGAAATTTATTCAAGAAACCACTATACCTTAACGATCTACTAGGAAATTAAATAAAAAAGGAAGTTGAATAGAAAAATAACTTAAAAAAAAAAGGAAGTTGAATAAAAATAAGAATGGAAGTTGCATAAAATTAAAAATGGAAGTTCATTAAAGAAACCACTATACCTTAACGATCTATTTGGAAATTAAATAAAAAAGGAAGTTTAGTAGAAAAGTAAATTCAATAAAAATGGATGTTGAATAAAAATAAAAATGAAAGTTGCATAAAATTAAAAATGAAAGTTCAATCCAGAAACCACTATACCTTAACGATCTATATGGAAATTAAATAAAAAAGGAAGTTGAGTAGAAAAGAAACTTGAACAAAACATGAAGTTAAATAAAAATAAAAATGGAAGTTGCAGAAAATTAAAAATGGAAGTTCATTCAAGAAACAACTATACCTTAATGACCTATTTGGAAATTAAATAAAAAAGGAAGTTGAATAGAAAAATAACTTGAATAAAAATGGAAGTGGAAGAAAAATAAAAATGGAAGTTGCATAAAATTAAAAATGGAAGTTCAATCCAGAAACCACTATACCTTAACGATCTATTTGCAAATTAAATAAAAAAGGAAGTTTAATAGAAAAGTAAATTGAATAAAAATGGAAGTTGAATAAAAATAAAAATGAAAGTTGCATAAAATTAAAAATGGAAGTTCAATCCAGAAACCACTATACGTTAACGATCTATTTGGAAATTAAATAAAAAAGGAAGTTGAATAGAAAAGTAACTTGAATAAAAATGGAAGTTACAGAAAATTAAAAATAGAATTTAATTCAAGACACCACTATACCTTAACGATCTATTTGGAAATTAAATAAAAAAGGAAGTTGAGTAGAAAAGAAACTTGAAAAAAAACGGAAGTTAAATAAAAATAAAAATGGAAGTTGAATAAAAATAAAAACGAAACTTGCATAAAATTAAAAATGGAAGTTCAATCCAGAAACCACTATACCTTAACGATCAATTTGGAAATTAAATAAAAACGGAAGTTCAGTAGAAAAGAAACTTGAACAAAAAAGGAAGTTAAATAAAAATGGAAGTTGCAGAAAATTAAAAATGGAAGTTCATTCAAGAAACCACTATACCTTAACGACCTATTTGAAAATTAAATAAAAAGAAAGTTGAATAGAAAAATAACTTGAATAAAAATGGAAGTTGAATAAAAATGAAAATGGAAGTTGCAGAAAATTATAAATGGAAGCTCGTTCAAGAAACCACTATACCTGAACGATCTATTTGGAAATTAAATAAAAAAGGAAGTTTAATAGAAAAGTAAATTGATTAAAAATGGAAGTTAAAAAAAAATAAAAGTACAAGTTGCATAAAATTAAAAATGGAAGTTCAATCCAGAAACCACTATACCTTAACGATCTATTTGGAAATTAAATAAAAAAAGGAAGTTGAATAGAAAAGAAATTAGAATAGAAAAAGAAGTTGAATAGAAATAAAAATGGAAGTTGCAGAAAATTAAAATTGAAAGTTCATTCAAGAAACCACTATACCTTAACCATCAATTTGGAAATTGAATAAAAAAGGGAGTTGAATAGAAAAAAAACTTGAATAAAAATCGAAGCTGAATAAAAATAAAAATGGAACTTCCATAAAATTAAAAATGGAAGTTCATTAAAGAAACCACAATACCTTAACGATATATTTGGAAATTAAATAAAAAAGGAAGTTTAATAGAAAAAAGTAAATTAAATAAAAATGGAAGTTGAATAAAAATAAAAATGGAAGTTGCAAAAAATTAAAAATGGAAGTTCAATCCAGAAACCAGTATACCTTAACGATCTATTTGGAAATTAAATAGAAAAGGAAGTTAAGTAGAAAAGAAACTTGATTGAAAGTGGAAGTTAAATAAAAATAAAAATGGAAGTTGCAGAAAATTAAAAATAGAAGTTCATTCAAGAAACCACCATACCTTAACGATCTATTTGGAAATTAAATAAAAAAGAAAGTTGAAGAAAAAAATGACTTGAATAAAAATAAAAATGGAAGTTGCATAAAATTAAAAATGAAAGTTCATTCAAGATACCACTATACCTTCACGATCTATGTGGAAATTAAGTAAAAAAGGAAGTTTAATAGAAATGTAAATTGAATAAAAATGGAAGTTGAATAAAAATAAAACTGGAAGTTGCAGAAAATTAAAAATGGAAGTTCATTCAAGAAACCACTATACCTTAACGATCTATTAGGAAATTAAATAAAAAAGGAAGTTGAATAGAAAAATAACTTGAATAAAAATGGAAGTTGAATAATAATAAAAACGGAAGTTGCAGGAAATTAAAAATTGAAGTTCAATCCAGAAACCAGTATACCTTAACGATCTATTTGGAAATTAAATAAAAAAGGAAGTTAAGTAGAAAAGAAACTTGATTGAAAAAGGAAGTTAAATAAAAATAAAAATGGAAGTTGTAGAAAATTAAAAATAGAAGTTCATTCAAGAAACCACTATACCTTAACGATCTATTTGGAAATTAAATAAAAAAGAAAGTTGAAGAAAAAAATGACTTGAATAAAAATAAAAATGGAAGTTGCATAAAATTAAAAATGAAAGTTCATTCAAGATACCACTATACCTTCACGATCTATGTGGAAATTAAGTAAAAAAGGAAGTTTAATAGAAATGTAAATTGAATAAAAATGGAAGTTGAATAAAAATAAAACTGGAAGTTGCAGAAAATTAAAAATGGAAATTCATTCAAGAAACCACTATACCTTAATGATCTATTAGGAAATTAAATAAAAAAGGAAGTTGAATAGAAAAATAACTTGAATAAAAATGGAAGTTGAATAATAATAAAAATGGAAGTTGCAGAAAATTAAAAATTGAAGTTCATTCAAGAAACCACTATACCTTAACGATCTATTCGGAAATTAAATCAAAAAGGAAGTTTAATAGAAAAGTAAATTGAAAAAAAATCGAAATTGAATAAAAATAAAAATAAAAGTTGCGTAAAATTAAAAATGGAAGTTCAATCCAGAAACCACTATACCTTAACGATCTATTTGGAAATTAAATAAAAAAGGAAGTTGAGTAGAAAAGAAACTTGAATGAAAAATGAAGTTAAATAAAAATTAAAATGGAAGTTGCAGCAAATTAAAAATGGAAATTCGTTGAAGAAACCACTATACCTTAACGATCTATTTGGAAATAAAATAAAAAAGGAAGTTAAATAGAAAAGTAAATTGAATAAAAATGGAAGTTGAATAAAAATAAAAATGGATGTTGCAGAAAATAAAAAATGGAAGTTCAATCCAGAAACCAGTATACCTTAACGATCTATTTTGAAATTAAATAAAAAAGGAAGTTGAGTAGAAAAGAAACTTGAGTAAAAAAAGAAGTTAAATAAAAATAAAAATGGAAGTTGCAGAAAATTAAAAATGGAAGTTCATTCAAGAAACCACTATACCTTAACGATCTATTAGGAACTTAAATAAAAAAGGAAGTTAAATAGAAAAATAACTTGAATAAAAATGGAAGTTGAATAAAAATGTAAATGGAAGTTGCATAAAATTAAAAATGGAAGTTCATTAAAAAAACTACTCAACCTTAACGATCTATTTGGGAATCAAATAAAAAATGAAGTTGAGCAGAAAAGAAACTTGAATGAAAAAGGATGTTACATAAAAATAAAAATGGATGTTGCAGAAATTTAAAAATGGAAATTTATTCAAGAAACCACTATACCTTAACGATCTACTAGGAAATTAAATAAAAAAGGAAGTTGAATAGAAAAATAACTTAAAAAAAAAGGAAGTTGAATAAAAATAAGAATGGAAGTTGCATAAAATTAAAAATGGAAGTTCATTAAAGAAACCACTATACCTTAACGATCTATTTGGAAATTAAATAAAAAAGGAAGTTTAGTAGAAAAGTAAATTGAATAAAAATGGATGTTGAATAAAAATAAAAATGAAAGTTGCATAAAATTAAAAATGAAAGTTCAATCCAGAAACCACTATACCTTAACGACCTATATGGAAATTAAATAAAAAAGGAAGTTGAGTAGAAAAGAAACTTCAACAAAACATGAAGTTAAATAAAAATAAAAATGAAAGTTGCAGAAAATTAAAAATGGAAGTTCATTCAAGAAACCACTATACCTTAATGACCTATTTGGAAATTAAATAAAAAAGGAAGTTGAATAGAAAAATAACTTGAATAAAAATGGAAGTGGAAGAAAAATAAAAATGGAAGTTGCATAAAATTAAAAATGGAAGTTCAATCCAGAAACCACTATACCTTAACGATCTATTTGCAAATTAAATAAAAAAGGAAGTTTAATAGAAAAGTAAATTGAATAAAAATGGAAGTTGAATAAAAATAAAAATGAAAGTTGCATAAAATTAAAAATGGAAGTTCAATCCAGAAACCACTATACGTTAACGATCTATTTGGAAATTAAATAAAAAAGGAAGTTGAACAGAAAAGTAACTTGAATAAAAATGGAAGTTACAGAAAATTAAAAATAGAATTTAATTCAAGACACCACTATACCTTAACGATCTATTTGGAAATTAAATAAAAATGGAAGTTGAGTAGAAAAGAAACTTGAAAAAAAACGGAAGTTAAATAAAAATAAAAATTGAAGTTGAATAAAAATAAAAATGAAACTTGCATAAAATTAAAAATGGAAGTTCAATCCAGAAACCACTATACCTTAACGATCAATTTGGAAATTAAATAAAAACGGAAGTTCAGTAGAAAAGAAACTTGAACAAAAAAGGAAGTTAAATAAAAATAAAAATGGAAGTTGCAGAAAATTAAAAATGGAAGTTCATTCAAGAAACCACTATACCTTAACGACCTATTTGAAAATTAAATAAAAAGAAAGTTGAATAGAAAAATAACTTGAATAAAAATGGAAGTTGAATAAAAATGAAAATGGAAGTTGCAGAAAATTATAAATGGAAGCTCGTTCAAGAAACCACTATACCTGAACGATCTATTTGGAAATTAAATAAAAAAGGAAGTTTAATAGAAAAGTAAATTGATTAAAAATGGAAGTTAAAAAAAATAAAAGTACAAGTTGCATAAAATTAAAAATGGAAGTTCAATCCAGAAACCACTATACCTTAACGATCTATTTGGAAATTAAATAAAAAAAGGAAGTTGAATAGAAAAGAAATTAGAATAGAAAAAGAAGTTGAATAGAAATAAAAATGGAAGTTGCAGAAAATTAAAATTGGAAGTTCATTCAAGAAACCACTATACCTTAACCACCAATTTGGAAATTGAATAAAAAAGGGAGTTGAATAGAAAAAAAACTTGAATAAAAATCGAAGCTGAATAAAAATAAAAATGGAACTTCCATAAAATTAAAAATGGAAGTTCATTAAAGAAACCACAGTACCTTAACGATATATTTGGAAATTAAATAAAAAAGGAAGTTTAATAGAAAAAAGTAAATTAAATAAAAATGGAAGTTGAATAAAAATAAAAATGGAAGTTGCAAAAAATTAAAAATGGAAGTTCAATCCAGAAACCAGTATACCTTAACGATCTATTTGGAAATTAAATAGAAAAGGAAGTTAAGTAGAAAAGAAACTTGATTGAAAGAGGAAGTTAAATAAAAATAAAAATGGAAGTTGCAGAAAATTAAAAATAGAAGTTCATTCAAGAAACCACTATACCTTAACGATCTATTTGGAAATTAAATAAAAAAGAAAGTTGAAGAAAAAAATGACTTGAATAAAAATAAAAATGGAAGTTGCATAAAATTAAAAATGAAAGTTCATTCAAGATACCACTATACCTTCACGATCTATTAGGAAATTAAATAAAAAAGGAAGTTGAATAGAAAAATAACTTGAATAAAAATGGAAGTTGAATAATAATAAAAACGGAAGTTGCAGGAAATTAAAAATTGAAGTTCAATCCAGAAACCAGTATACCTTAACGATCTATTTGGAAATTAAATAAAAAAGGAAGTTAAGTAGAAAAGAAACTTGATTGAAAAAGGAAGTTAAATAAAAATAAAAATGGAAGTTGTAGAAAATTAAAAATAGAAGTTCATTCAAGAAACCACTATACCTTAACGATCTATTTGCAAATTAAATAAAAAAGAAAGTTGAAGAAAAAAATGACTTGAATAAAAATAAAAATGGAAGTTGCATAAAATTAAAAATGAAAGTTCATTCAAGATACCACTATACCTTCACGATCTATGTGGAAATTAAGTAAAAAAGGAAGTTTAATAGAAATGTAAATTGAATAAAAATGGAAGTTGAATAAAAATAAAACTGGAAGTTGCAGAAAATTAAAAATGGAAGTTCATTCAAGAAACCACTATACCTTAACGATCTATTAGGAAATTAAATAAAAAAGGAAGTTGAATAGAAAAATAACTTGAATAAAAATGGAAGTTGAATAATAATAAAAACGGAAGTTGCAGAAAATTAAAAATTGAAGTTCATTCAAGAAACCACTATACTTTAACGATCTATTCGGAAATTAAATAAAAAAGGAAGTTTAATAGAAAAGTAAATTGAAAAAAAATCGAAATTGAATAAAAATAAAAATAAAAGTTGCGTAAAATTAAAAATGGAAGTTCAATCCAGAAACCACTATACCTTAACGATCTATTTGGAAATTAAATAAAAAAGGAAGTTGAGTAGAAAAGAAACTTGAATGAAAAATGAAGTTAAATAAAAATAAAAATGGAAGTTGCAGCAAATTAAAAATGGAAATTCATTCAATAAACCACTATACCTTAACGATATATTGGGAAATTAAATAAAAAAGGAAGTTTAATAGAAAAGTAAATTGAATAAAAATGGAAGTTGAATAAAAATAAAAATGGAAGTTGCTTGAAAATAAAAAATGTAAGTTCAATCCAGAAACCAGTATACCTTAACGATCTATTTGGAAATTAAATAAAAAAGGAAGTTGAGTAGAAAAGAAACTTGAATAAAAAAGCAAGTTAAATAAAAATAAAAATGGAAGTTGCAGAAAATTAAAAATGGAAGTTCATTCAAGAAACCACTATACCTTAACGATCTATTAGGAAATTAAATAAAAAAGGAAGTTGAATAGAAAAATAACTTTAAAAAAAAATGGAAGTTGAATGAAAAAAAAAGGAAGTTGCATAAAATTAAAAATGGAAGTTCATTAAAGAAACCACTATACCTTAACGATCTATTTGGAAATTAAATAAAAAAGGAAGTTTAGTGGAAAAGTAAATTGAATAAAAATGGAAGTTGAATAAAAATAAAAAGGAAAGTTGCATAAAACTAAAAATGAAAGTTCAATCCAGAAACCACTACATCTTAACTATCTATTTGGAAATTAAATAAAAAAGGAAATTTAATAAAAAGTAAATTGAATAAAAATGGAAGTTTAATAAAAATAAAAATGAAAGTTGCATAAAATTAAAAATGGAAGTTCAATCCAGAAACCACTATACCTTAACGATCTATTTGGAAATTAAATAAAAAAGGAAATTTAATAGAAAAGCAAATTGAATAAAAATGGAAGTTGAATAAAAATAAAAATGGAAGTTGCAGAAAATTAAAAATGAAAGTTCAATCCAGAAACCAGTATACCTTAACGATCTATTTGGAAATTAAATAAAAAAGGAAGTTAAGTATAAACGAAACTTGATTGAAAAAGGAAGTTAAATAAAAATAAAAATGGAAGTTGCAGAAAATTAAAAATGGAAGTTTATTCAAGAAACCACTATAGCTTAACGATCTATTTGGAAATTAAATAAAAAAGGAAGTTGAATAGAAAAATAACTTGAATAAAAATAAAAGTCGAATAAAAATAAAAATGGAAGTTGCATAAAATTAAAAATGGACGCTCATTCAAGAAACCACTATATCATAACGATCTATTTCGAAATTCAATAAAAAATGAAGTTTAATAGAAAATCCAACTGAATAAAAATGGTAGTAGAACAAAAATAAAAATAGAAGTTGCAGAAAATTAAAAATGGAAGTTCATTAAAGTAACCACTCTACCTTAACGATCTATTTGGAAATTAAATAAAAAAGAAAGTTTAATAGAAAAGTAAATTGAAAAAAATGGAAATTAAATAAAAATAAAAATGAAAGTTGCATAAAATTAAAAATGGAAGTTCAATCCAGAAACTACTATACATTAACGATCTATTTGGAAATTAAATAAAAAAGGAAGTTGTGTAGAAAAGAAACCTGAGTGAAAAATGAAGTTAAATAAAAAAGGAAGTTGAGCAAAAAAGAAACTTGAATGAAAAAGGATGTTACATAAAAATAAAAATGGAAGATGCAGAAAATTAAAAATGGAAATTCATTAAAGAAACCACTATACCTTAACGATCTATTAGGAAATTAAATAAAAAAGGAAGTTGAATAGAAAAATAACTTGAATAAAAATGGAAGTTGAATAAAAATAAAAATGGAAGTTGCATAAAATTAAAAATGGAAGTTCATTAAAGAAACCACTATAACTTATCGATCTATTCGGAAATTAAATAAAAAAGGAAGTTTAGTAGAAAAGTAAATTGAATAAAAATGGAAGTTGAATAAAAATAAAAATGAAAGTTCAATCCAGAAACCACTACACCTTAACGATCTATTTGGAAATTAAATAAAAAAGGAAGTTTAATAAAAAAGTAAATTGAATAAAAATGGAAGTTTAATAAAAATAAAAATGAAAGTTGCATAAAATTAAAAATGGCAGTTCAATCCAGAAACCACTATACCTTAACGATCTATTTGGAAATTAAATAAAAAAGGAAGTTTAATAGAAAAGTAAATTGAATAAAAATGGAAGATGAATAAAAATAAAAATGAAAGTTACATAAAATAAAAAATGGAAGTTCAATCCAGAAACCACTATACGTTAACGATCTATTTGGAAATTAAATAAAAAAGGAAGTTGAATAGAAAAGTAACTTCAATAAAAATGGAAGTTACTTAAAAATAAAAAAGGAAGTTGCAGAAAATTAAAAATGGAAGTTAATTCTAGAAACCACTATGCCATAACGATCTATTTGGAAATTAAATAAAAAAGGAAATTGAATAGAAAAGAAACTTGAATAAAAATGGAAGTTGAAAAAAAATAAAAGTGAAAGTTGCATAAAATTAAAAATGAAAGTTCAATCCAGAAACCACTATACCTTAACGATCTATTTGGAAATTAAATAAAAAAGGAAGTTGAATAGAAAAGAAACTAGAATAAAAAAAGAAGTTGAATAGAAATAAAAATGGAAGTTGCAGAAAATTAAAATTGGAAGTTCATTCAAGAAACCACTATACCTTAACCATCTATTTGGAAATTGAATAAAAACGGAAGTTGAATAGAAAAATAACTTAAATAAAAATCGAAGCTGAATAAAAATAAAAATGGAAGTTCTATAAAATTAAAAATGGAAGTTCATTAAAGAAACCACAATACCTTAACGATCTATTTGGAAATAAATTAAAAAAGGAAGTTTATTAGAAAAGCAAATTGAATAAAAATGGAAGTTGAATAAAAATAAAAATGGAAGTTGCAGAAAATTAAAAATGAAAGTTCAATCCAGAAACCAGTATACCTTAACGATCTATTTGGAAATTAAATAAAAAAGGAAGTTAAGTAGAAACGAAACTTGATTGAAAAAGGAAGTTAAATAAAAATAAAAATGGAAGTTGCAGAAAATTAAAAATGGAAGTTTATTCAAGAAACCACTATAGCTTAACGATCTATTTGGAAATTAAATAAAAAAGGAAGTTGAATAGAAAAATAACTTGAATAAAAATAAAAGTCGAATAAAAATAAAAATGGAAGTTGCATAAAATTAAAAATGGACGCTCATTCAAGAAACCACTATATCTTAACGATCTATTTCGAAATTCAATAAAAAATGAAGTTTAATAGAAAATCCAACTGAATAAAAATGGAAGAAGAACAAAAATAAATATAGATGTTGCAGAAAATTAAAAATGGAAGTTCATTAAAGAAACCACTCTACCTTAACGATCTATTTGGAAATTAAATAAAAAAGTAACTTTAATAGAAACGAAAATTGAATAAAAATGGATGTTGAATAAAAATAAAAATGAAAGTTGTATAAAATTAAAAATGTAAGTTCAATCCAGAAACCATTATACCTTAACGATATATTTTGAAATTAAATAAAAAAGGAAGTTTAATAGAAAAGAAGCTTGAATAAAAAAAGAAGTTGAATAGAAATAAAAATGGAAGTTGCAGAAAATTAAAATTGGAAGTTCATTCAAGAAACCACTATACCGTAACGATATATTTGGAAATTAAATAAAAAAGGAAGTTTAATAGAGAAGTAAATTGAATAAAAATGGAAGTGGAATAAAAATAAAAATGGAAGTTCAATCCATAAACCACTATGCCTTGACGATCTGTTTGGAAATTAAATAAAAAAGGAAGTTGAGTAGAAAAGAAACTTGAATGAAAAAGGAAGTTGAATAAAAATAAAAATGGAAGTTGCAGAAAATTAAAAATGGAAGTTCAATCAAGAAACCACTATACCTTAACGATCTATTAGGAAATCAAATAAAAAAGGAAGGTGAATAGTTAAATAACTTGAATAAAAATGGAAGTTGAATAATAATAAAAACGGAAGTTGCAGAAAATTAAAAATTGAAGTTCATTCAAGAAACAACTATACCTTAACGATCTATTCTGAAATTAAATAAAAAAGAAAGTTTAATGGAAAAGTAAATTGAAAAAAATGGAAATTGAATAAAAATAAAAATGAAAGTTGCATAAAATTAAAAATGGAAGTTCAATCCAGAAACCACTATACCTTAACGATCTATTTGGAAATTAAATAAAAAAGGAAGTTGAGTAGAAAAAGAAACTTGAATGAAAAATGAAGTTAATAAAAAATAAAAATGGAAGTTGCAGCAAATTAAAAATGGAAATTCATTCAAGAAACCACTATACCTTAACGATCTATTTGGAAATTAAATAAAAAAGGAAGTTAAATAGAAAAGTAAATTGAATAAAAATGGAAGTTGAATAAAAATAAAAATGGAAGTTGTAGAAAATAAAAAATGGAAGTTCAATCCATAAACCACTATGCCTTGACGATCTGTTTGGAAATTAAATAAAAAAGGAAGTTGAGTAGAAAAGAAACTTGAATGAAAAAGGAAGTTGAATAAAAATAAAAATGGAAGTTGCAGAAAATTAAAAATGGAAGTTCAATCAAGAAACCACTATACCTTAACGATCTATTAGGAAATCAAATAAAAAAGGAAGGTGAATAGTTAAATAACTTGAATAAAAATGGAAGTTGAATAATAATAAAAACGGAAGTTGCAGAAAATTAAAAATTGAAGTTCATTCAAGAAACAACTATACCTTAACGATCTATTCTGAAATTAAATAAAAAAGAAAGTTTAATGGAAATTGAAAAAAATGGAAATTGAATAAAAATAAAAATGAAAGTTGCATAAAATTAAAAATGGAAGTTCAATCCAGATACCACTATACCTTAACGATCTATTTGGAAATTAAATAAAAAAGGAAGTTGAGTAGAAAAAGAAACTTGAATGAAAAATGAAGTTAATAAAAAATAAAAATGGAAGTTGCAGCAAATTAAAAATGGAAATTCATTCAAGAAACCACTATACCTTAACGATCTATTTGGAAATTAAAGAAAAAAAGAAGTTAAACATTAAAGTAAATTGAATAAAAAATGGAAGTTCAATCCAGAAACCAGTATACCTTAACGATCTATTTGGAAATTAAATAAAAAAGGAAGTTGAATGGAAAAGAAACTTGAATAAAAAAGGAAGTTAAATAAAAATAAAAATGGAAGTTGCAGAAAATTAATAATGGAAGTTCATTCAAGAAACCACTATACCTTAACGTTCTATTAGGAACTTAAATAAAAAAGGAAGTTCCATAAAAAAATAACTTGAATAAAAATGGAAGTTGAATAAAAATATAAATGGAAGTTGTATAAAATTAAAAATGGAAGTTCATTAAAGAAACCACTCTACCTTAACGATCTATTTGGAAATTAAATAAAAAAGGAAGTTGAGCAGAAAAGAAACTGGAATGAAAAAGGATGTTACATAAAAATAAAAATGGAAGTTGCAGAAAATTAAAAATGGAAATTCATTAAAGAAACCACTATACCTTAACGATCTATTAGGAAATTAAATAAAAAAGGAAGTTGAATAGAAAAATAACTTGAATAAAAATGGAAGTTGAATAAAAATAAAAATGGAAGTTGCATAAAATTAAAAATGGCAGTTCAATAAAGAAACCACTATTCCTTAACGATCTATTTGGAAATTAAGTAAAAAAGAAAGTTTTGTAGAAAAGTAAATTGAATAAAAATGGAAGTAGAATAAAAATAAAAATGAAAGTTGCATTAAATTAAAAATGAAAGTTCAATCCAGAAGCCAATATACCTTAACGATCTATTTGGAAATTAAATAAAAAAGGAAGTTTAATAAAAAAGTAAATTGAATAAAAATGGAAGTTGAATAAAAATGAAAATGAAAGGTGCATAAAATTGAAAATGGAAGTTCAATTCAGAAACCACTATACCTTAACGATCTATTTGGTAATTAATAAAAAAGGAAGTTTAATAGAAAAGTAAATTGAATAAAAATGGAAGTTGAATAAAAATAAAAATGAAAGTTACATAAAATTAAAAATGAAAGTTCAATCCAGAAACCACTATACGTTAACGATCTATTTGGAAATTAAATAAAAAAGGAAGTTGAATAGAAAAGTAACTTCAATAAAAATGGAAGTTACTTAAAAATAAAAATGGAAGTTGCAGAAAATTAAAAATGGAAGTTAATTCAAACAACCACTATACCTTAACGATCTATTTGGAAATTAAATAAAAAAGGAAGTTGAATAGAAAAGAAACTTGAATAAAAATAAAAATAGAAGTTCTATAAAATTAAAAATTGAAGTTCATTAAAGAAACCACAATACCTTAACGATCTATTTGGAAATGAAATAAAAAAGGAAGTTTCTTAGAAAAGTAAATTGAATAAAAATGGAAGTTGAATAAAAATAAAAATGGAAGTTGCAGAAAATGAAAAATGGAAGTTCAATCCAGAAACCAGTATACCTTAACGATCTATTTGGAAATTAAATAAAAAAGGAAGTTAAGTAGAAAAGAAACTTGATTGAAAAAGGAAGTTAAATAAAAATAAAAATGGAAGTTCATTCAAGCAACCACTTTACCTTAACGATCTATTTGGAAATTAAATAAAAAAGAAAGTTGAATAAAAAAATGACTTGAATAAAAATGGAAGTCGAATAAAAATAGAAATAGAAGTTGCATAAAATTAAAAATGGAAGTTCATTCAAGATACCACTATATCTTCACGATCTATGTGGAAATTAAGTAAAAAAGGAAGTTTAATAGAAAAGTAAATTGAATAAAAATGGAAGTTGAATAAAAATGAAAATGGAAGTTCAATCCAGAAACCACTATACGTTAACGATCTATTTGGAAATTAAATAAAAAAGGAAGTTGAATAGAAAAGTAACTTCAATAAAAATGGAAGTTACTTAAAAATAAAAATGGAAGTTGCAAAAAATTAAAAATGGAAGTTAATTCAAGAAACCACTATACCTTAAGGATCTACTTGGAAATTAAATAAAAAAGGAAGTTGAATAGAAAAATAACTTGAATAAAAATGGAAGTTGAATAATAATAAAAACGGAAGTTGCAGAAAATTAAAAATTGATGTTCTTTCAAAAAACCACTATATCTTAACGATCTATTTGGAAATTAAATAAAAAAGGAAGCTTAATAGAAAAGTAAATTGAAAAAAAATAGAAATTGAATAAAAATAAGAATGAAAGTTGCGTAAAATTAAAAATGGAAGTTCAATCCAGAAACCACTATACCTTAATGATCTATTTGGAAATTAAATAAAAAAGGAAGTTGAGCAGAAAAGAAACTTTAATGAAAAATGAAGTTAAATAAAAATAAAAATGGAAGTTGCAGCAAATTAAAAATGGAAATTCATTCAAGAAACCACTATACCTTAACGATATATTTGAAAATTAAATAAAAAAGGAAGTTGAGTAGAAAAGAAAGTTGAATAAAACAGGAAGTTAAATAAAAATAAAAATGGAAGTTGCAAAAAATTAAAAATGGAAGTTCATTCAAGATACCACTATACCTTAACGATCTATTTGGAAATTAAATAAAAAAGAAAGTTGAATAGAAAAATGACTTGAATAAAAATGGAAGTCGAATAAAATAAAAATGAAAGTTGCATAAAATTAAAAATGAAAGTTCATTCAAGATACCAATATACCTTCACGATCTATGTGGAAATTAAATAAAAAAGGATGTTTAATAGAAAAGTAAATTGAATAAAAATGGAAGTTGCAGAAAATTAAAAATGGAAGTTCATTCAAGAAACCACTATACCTTAACGATCTATTAGGAAATTAAATAAAAAAGGAAGTTGAATAGAAAAATAACTTGAATAAAAATGGAAGTTGAATAATAATAAAAACGGAAGTTGCAGAAAATTAAAAATTGAAGTTCATTCAAGAAACCACTAAACCTTAACGATCTATTTGGAAATTAAACAAAAAAGGAATTTTAATAGAAAATAAATTGAAAAAAATTGGAAATTGAATAAAATTAAAAATGAAAGTTGCATAAAATTAAAAATGGAAGTTCAATCCAGAAACCACTATACCTTAACGATCTATTTGGAAATTAAATAAAAAAGGAAGTTGAGTAGAAAAGAAACTTGAATGAAAAATGAAGTTAAATAAAAATTAAAATGGAAGTTGCAGCAAATTAAAAATGGAAATTCGTTAAAGAAACCACTATACCTTAACGATCTATTTGGAAATAAAATAAAAAAGGAAGTTAAATAGAAAAGTAAATTGAATAAAAATGGAAGTTGAATAAAAATAAAAATGGATGTTGCAGAAAATAAAAAATGGAAGTTCAATCCAGAAACCAGTATACCTTAACGATCTATTTTGAAATTAAATAAAAAAGGAAGTTAAGTTGAAAAGAAACTTGAGTAAAAAAGGATGTTAAATAAAAATAAAAATGGAAGTTGCAGAAAATTAAAAATGGAAGTTCATTCAAGAAACCACTATACCTTAACGATCTATTAGGAACTTAAATAAAAAAGGATGTTAAATAGAAAAATAACTTGAATAAAAATGGAAGTTGAATAAAAATATAAATGGAAGTTGCATAAAATTAAAAATGGAAGTTCATTAAAGAAACTACTCACCTTAACGATCTATTTGGGAATCAAATAAAAAATGAAGTTGAGCAGAAAAGAAACTTGAATGAAAAAGGATGTTACATAAAAATAAAAATGGAAGTTGCAGAAATTTAAAAATGGAAATTTATTCAAGAAACCACTATACCTTAACGATCTACTAGGAAATTAAACAAAAAAGGAAGTTGAATAGAAAAATAACTGAAAAAAAAGGAAGTTGAATAAAAATAAGAATGGAAGTTGCATAAAATTAAAAATGGAAGTTAATTAAAGAAACCACTTGTCACGCCCCCAAACCGCCCCTAGTAGTTTGGTGCCGTGATGGCCAGTAACCCGAGGTTACCGAAGGCCGTCTTACAAAAATCACACACAATCAGAGTATAAAATATGGGGCTTACAAGTGCGGAAGCAATATATATACATATACAAAATCTAAATAGTCCATGAGAGCCGTGCATAAGTCCAATGGAATGTCATACATCAAACATCTTTACAAGTCTTACAATTTAGATACAGCAAGAATGAGATACAAACACATCCTGACCAAAAGGCTTCTCAAGCCGACATATGCCAAAACAAACAAAGAAACATAAGCCGAGAAGCATAATCTTCAAGACGATGCAAAACGCAAATCCAAAACATGTCGGCTATACGCCCAAAACACATCGGCAATCACGTCTAGGCCTCAATGCCTTCTTGTTCATCACCTACATATATATAGAGAGGGTGAGCTTGGATACTCAGTGAATGATATTAGAAATAAAGGTTTTGCATGATTGATATCCAAGATTTCTTTCAAAACAATACATAGCATACTTTACAATCAAGAGGGAAATCAAGTTCATTGCCGGCCTTTCAAGTTCTTTGGATGTTATTACATCTACTTAATACAAGAGGGTGATGACATTCCCAAGACAAGAGTGCAGTTGCATTATAGTCCCCTGCAACTAAGGACTTTCAAGACAAGCTGTGCTGGGTAAGTTTATAGTCCTCTAGCACTAAGGACTGTCAAGACAAGCTGTGCTGCGAAAGTTTAGAGTCCTCTAGCACTAAGGACTGTCAAGACAAGAGTGCAGTTGCATTATAGTCCCCTGCAACTAAGGACTTTCAAGACGAGTCATCAAAACAAGATAGCATTTGATATACAAAATAGGGATAGTCATTCATGCTAGATCAAGTACTTTTTAAAACAAGGCAAGACGAGATTTATGAAAGCAAGTGTAACATAGCTTTATTAAAAATACCACTCACATCGTTTCTTCACACGTCGGGGTCGAGACAAGCCCAAGTCCTACAACACATGGCAAAGCCTATTGAATGCGCTTTCAAACAAGTCTCTCATGTACACAAATGTTTTCGGAAAACATGCTGGGCACCAACCAGGTCTAGGCCGAGGTTCCACACCTCCTTGCCGAGGTGTGTTCCCGAGGGCCACATGCAAGGAAAAGAGGTCGGGAAACTCTGGGTTTCCCTCTGCTGATAAACATGAAGAACATGAGTGTGAAAACATGAAAAATACGAATGTTTGATCATAATCTGCCATCACAAATCTGGGATTTTCGTGCTATGAGTTTGAAAACATGGACCTGGGTACCCGTAGTTGAAAATCATGCAAGAACAAACACAAAACTTGAGTCTAGGCGAAAAGCTTTCGAATCAAAACAAGACTTTCTTGAAGAACACATGAATGTCATTTTCTCTTTCTAGAATCGATCTTCAAAACGATGCATGGCTTACAAATCATTTTCAATCATGCAATGCAATAACATAAACATAAAGAACATCATGAGCGGATCAAGAATCTAACCTTAGAACACGGATCTAACGGTTCGATCTCTAGGAATCAAGCTTGAAGATCTACTTCTCTCTCAAGAACTCTTCTCCCTCTTCTAGAGCTTCTCTCTCTCTACAAGGCAAGTTTATGACACCAAATGATAGTTTTCTATACCCGGTTCTGGGGTTAACCTTCTGCTGAGACACGTGGCGGCGACTGATTGGGTTCTACCTGAAAAGGTGACTGACAGACCAGACAAAGCATGGTGGAAGGGTGTTCAACAAGCAAAGCGGTATGGGCTCTCTGACAGGCTATGACATCGGCTAACAACAAGGCATATCTAACAAGCTACACGGAGTGGCACTCCGGCAAGGGGTGACGTCGGCTAACAAAAGACTTCGGCAACTAAGGTGACAATGACCTCGGCTAGGAAGGACAACACTTGACTAAGCTGTGCCACATCTTGGCCTAGATGCGCCACACCTCGGTCTGGGTCATACCACTCCAGGACGAGATCACTTGGGTGCAAGGTAACATCTCGGCTAATGTGGTCAAGGCAAGAACTGAGGTCGACAAGGGGTTTCAAGATACTAATACTAGACTAAGGATGACCTCGGCTTGGAATAACATCGGCTAGCATAACTCAGGCAAGGCGTAACCTAAGTTTCACATCAAGGAAGGAACAAGACAAGCATACTACACTTAGACAAATCACAAGGCTTCAAATCAAGACATGGATCGCATTAGCTCAGGCGAAACAAATCACAACATACACACGCAAGCTAAACAAGTCATAATCATACCGATGCTCATGAACATGATGAGGACATGCAGTGTGGATTCTTACAGTCTACCCTCCTTAAAGAAGTTTGGTCCCCAAACTTAAGTTACCTTGTCCTACGAATAACTCCGGGTAACGGATTTTCATCTCCTCTTCTTTTTCCCATGTGGCCTCCTCGCCATAATGCTTCTCCCATTCGATTTTCACCATTGATATCGACTTGTTTCTCAACTGCCTCACTTGTCTGTCGATAATTCTCATCGGCTTCTCTTCGTAGCCCAAGTCTTCATTAACTACAACCCCGGAGTAATCTATTACATGCAGTGGGTCTCGGATATATTTTCTCAGCATCGAAACATGGAACACGCTGTGGACTTGGCTCAAATCTGGCGGCAAAGCGAGTCTGTACGCAACGGTGTTAACTTTCTCAAGAATTTCAAACGGCCCAATATATCGGGGTGCAAGTTTACCCTTCTTCCCAAATCTCGAAACTCCTGTCATCGGCGAGACCTTCAAAAATACATGATCCCTTATTTCAAATTCTAACTCCCTCCTTCTTTGGTCGGCATAACACTTCTGTCGACTCTGTGCAGTTTTAATCCTCTGCTGAATGAGTTTGATCTTTTCAGTTGTCATATGAACCAACTCGGGGCCAATTAGAGCTTTGTCTCCTAATTCAGTCCAACATATCGGCGATTTACACTCCCTTCCATACAAAGCTTCATACGGCGCCATGCCTATGCTGGCTTGATAACTGTTGTTGTACGCGAACTCTACTAATGGCAAATGCGATTCCCAACTTCCCTGGAAGTCCAACACGCACAGTCTGAGCATGCCTTCGAGTGTCTGAATCGTTCTTTCTGTCTGTCCGTCGGTCTGGGGGTGAAAGGCTGTGCTAAATCTCAACTCTGTTCCCAAGGCTCCTTGTAGACTCTGCCAAAATCTAGAAACGAACTTCGGGTCTCGGTCTGACACAATGGACATCGGCACACCATGAAGCCTAACGATCTCATTCATGTACAATTCGGCAAGTCGGTTGGCATTGAATGTAGTCTTGACCGGCAAAAAGTGAGCTGACTTAGTAAACCTGTCAACTATAACCCAAATGGAATCCATACCTCTTTGCGTCCTCGGCAAACCCACTACGAAATCCATGGAGATGTGCTCCCATTTCCACTCAGGAATTGACAAGGGTTGAAGAAGTCCTGCTGGTCTCTGGTGTTCTGCCTTCACTCGCTGACAACACAGACACTGAGATACAAACTCGGCTATCTCTCTTTTCATGTTTGGCCACCAAAAGGTCCGCTTTACGTCCCGATACATCTTGGTGCTCCCTGGATGAATGGCAAATTTGGAACTATGGGCCTCTTGCAAAATCTTCCTTTTTAACTCTGGTACGTCGGCTACACACAATCTTCCTTCGAACCTAAGCACCTGATTTTCCACTGTGTAACCTGGCCTCGGCTTGGAGACGAATTCATCAATTACCCTTTTTAGGAACTTATCTTCCATCTACCTGTTCTTCACTTCCTCAACGATGGTCGGTTCCGCTGAGACCGTTGCCAGACACGCCAAACTTCCGACTAGTTTCCTGCTTAATGCGTCGGCTACGGAGTTTGCCTTACCTGGGTGATACTGAATCTGCATGTCGTAGTCCTTCAACAGCTCGAGCCATCTTCTCTGCCTCATATTTAACTCTTTCTGGGTGAACAAGTATTTCAGACTCTTGTGGTCGGTGAAAACTTGGCAAGATGTTCCGTACAGGTAATGACGCCATATCTTCAAGGCAAAAACCACGGCAGCTAGCTCCAAATCATGGGTAGGATAATTCTTTTCATTGGGCTTCAACTGACGAGACGCGTACGCTATGACTTTACCTTCTTGCATTAACACGCAACCCAAACCTTTATGTGAAGCATCACTGTAAATCTGAAATTCCTCATTAGTTGATGGTAGTACTAGAACTGGTGCTGTGACTAACCTCGTCTTCAGTTCCTGGAAAGCTGATTCCCTTTCATTGGTCCATTCATAAGCTGCTCCCTTCTTGGTTAGTTGTGTCAATGGCACTGCGATCCTCGAGAAGTCCTTCACAAACTTTCTGTAATAACCTGCCAAACCCAGAAAACTACGAACCTCGGACACGTTGGTCGGCGTCGGCCAATTCACAATGGCTTCAATCTTACTGGGGTCAACTGATATACCGTCTTCATTGATCACATGCCCTAGAAATGAAATGCTGGAAAGCCAAAACTCGCATTTACTTAACTTGGCGTACAACTTCTTATCTCTCAAGGTCTGTAGGGCAAGTCTCAGATGATTCTCGTGCTCGCTCGCACTCCCGGAATAGATCAATATGTCGTCGATAAAAATAATGACGAACTCATCTAGGTACGGCTTAAAGACTCTGTTCATCAGGTCCATGAATGCTGCTGGGGCATTGGTTACTCCGAAGGGCATTACCAAAAATTCGTAGTGGCCATATCTTGTCCGAAAAGCGGTTTTCTCAATGTCCTCGGCTTTAACCTTCAACTGGTGGTAGCCTGACCTAAGGTCAATCTTGGAAAAGACTCGTGCTCCTCGTAGTTGATCAAACAAATCATCGATTCTTGGCAATGGGTATTTGTTCTTAATGGTCACCTTATTAAGTTCTCTGTAGTCAATGCAAAGACGAAGGGTGCCGTCCTTTTTCCTAACAAATAGAACGGGTGCTCCCCACGGTGAAGTGCTCGGCCTGACGAATCCCTTATCCAACAATTCCTGTAATTGCGATTTCAGTTCTCTAAGTTCAGCTGGAGCCATTCTGTAGGGTGTTTTGGAGATAGGTTGTGTTCCTGGCAAGACGTCCACAGTAAACTCTATTTCTCTATCGACAAGGTGGCCAGGCAACTCATTCGGAAAGACGTCGGGGAATTCCTCAACAACGGGTATGTCGGCTAACTCAACATTTCCATTCAGATCACTTAGTATACTGCATAAATAACCCTTACATCCTTTTTGGATCAACTTGTAGGCCTTCATGGATGAGATTAAGTAAGGTGGGGGTACTACTCCTTTACCCTGGAAAATGACCTCGGCTTGACTTGGGGTCTTCAATGTGACGTTCTTAGTAACACAATTAATGGATGCATGATTCGCCACTAACCAATCCATTCCCAATATAACATCGAAGTGAGTCATGTTTAATGGCATCAAATCAACTAACAATTCTACACTCTCAATCATAGCAATACACGCCCTATAAATGGATGTAACAATCATATTTCTCCCAGATGGAGTAGACACAGATAATACATAATCAAGGGGTTCTAATTCTCTATCCAACTTCTCGGCGAATATAGTGGACACAAATGAATGCGTAGAACCCGAATCAATCAATACGTATGCATCTTGAGAACAAATTGAGAGGGTACCTGACACTACCGCCTCGGCATTCTGGGCGTCTCCTGGTACTAATGCAAAAACTCTGCCTTGCCTCGCCTGTATTCCCCCGATGTTATTCTTCTGTGTAGAGCCCGAGGTGCTTCCAGTCCTCTTCCCATCATCGGTCCTTGCTTTCGGGCAGTCCTTCACTCGATGGCCTATCTCGCCACACTCGTAGCAAGCTCCTGTTGCCCAACGACAAACCCCGAAATGTAGCTTTCCACAACTCGCGCACATCGGCTTAACGTTACCTTCCTGATTTGAGTTGCTGGAACTGTCTGTGCTTATCTTCTTCTTGGCATTGAACGGAACTCGGCGATTGTCATAACTCTGTCTCTTCCTCTGACCCTCACCTGAACTCTGGTATCGGTTCAAGTTAGCTTCAGCCAGGATGGCCTTGTCCAGTACTCCGGCGTACGTCGGCATATTGAGCATATTGACCCGATCTTGTATCGGTCCATGCAACCCACTTTCGAACTTCCTCGCCTTTCGGTACTCGTCGTCAACCATATGAGGCGCATTTCTCGCTAGTTCAGTAAAGGCACGATCGTATTCTGCGACCGTCTTGTTCCCTTGGATCAGATTCTGAAACTCCGTGGTCTTTCGGTCTCGGACGCTGAGGGGGAAATGCTTGTTGTAAAACAACTCCAAAAATTTTGCCCAAGTCAAACTCGGATTGCTTTCTCGGACCATCATCCACCACCTACGAGCATCGTCGTCCAATGTGAATGCTGCCAGAGATACCTTCTGGGCGTCTGTACTGGGGAAAACTTCAAACAACTTCTCCATCTCTAAAACCCATGCCTCGGCTTTCATTGGTTCTATGCCTCCCTGAAATCTAGGCGGTTTCATCTTCTTGAACTCTCTGATTAGAGTTATCGTGTCGTTCCCATACAAAGCTTGCTGCGGAGGCACTTGTGGCACTGGAGGGGGTGGAGCTACATATCGGCCATTCGTCTGTTCGGCATGCATAGAAGTGGTACCAGTATCCTGCGGCCTAGGTTGTCTCTGCTCACGAACCAAGCCTTCGACTAACCTTTCCAATCTCTCCAACCTGTCTTCCGATCGATCTCGGCCAACCGGGGGTCTACCTCTCCTCATGATGCTAGGGGGGGGGATGCAAGATGAGACTTTAAAACAACTAAACAGATAACACATATGCAAGTAACGAGCGTCTAGGCCAAAACGATGCACACATAGTCAAGTAGCAAGCAATATGATGAAATCTTAACATTCTTCTAAGGGAAATCCTAGGCTCTCTAGGACTCAAGGTGTGTGATTAACGTACTACAAGGATCTTGTGCTCTGATACCATTCTGTCACGCCCCCAAACCGCCCCTAGTAGTTTGGTGCCGTGATGGCCAGTAACCCGAGGTTACCGAAGGCCGTCTTACAAAAATAACACACAATCAGAGTATAAAATATGGGGCTTACAAGTGCGGAAGCAATATATATACATATACAAAATCTAAATAGTCCATGAGAGCCGTGCATAAGTCCAATGGAATGTCATACATCAAACATCTTTACAAGTCTTACAATTTAGATACAACAAGAATGAGATACAAACACATCCTGACCAAAAGGCTTCTCAAGCCGACATATGCCAAAACAAACAAAGAAACATAAGCCGAGAAGCATAATCTTCAAGACGATGCAAAACGCAAATCCAAAACATGTCGGCTATACGCCCAAAACACATCGGCAATCACGTCTAGGCCTCAATGCCTTCTTGTTCATCACCTACATATATATAGAGAGGGTGAGCTTGGATACTCAGTGAATGATATTAGAAATAAAGGTTTTGCATGATTGATATCCAAGATTTCTTTCAAAACAATACATAGCATACTTTACAATCAAGAGGGAAATCAAGTTCATTGCCGGCCTTTCAAGTTCTTTGGATGTTATTACATCTACTTAATACAAGAGGGTGATGACATTCCCAAGACAAGAGTGCAGTTGCATTATAGTCCCCTGCAACTAAGGACTTTCAAGACAAGCTGTGCTGGGTAAGTTTATAGTCCTCTAGCACTAAGGACTGTCAAGACAAGCTGTGCTGCGAAAGTTTAGAGTCCTCTAGCACTAAGGACTGTCAAGACAAGAGTGCAGTTGCATTATAGTCCCCTGCAACTAAGGACTTTCAAGACGAGTCATCAAAACAAGATAGCATTTGATATACAAAATAGGGATAGTCATTCATGCTAGATCAAGTACTTTTTAAAACAAGGCAAGACGAGATTTATGAAAGCAAGTGTAACATAGCTTTATTAAAAATACCACTCACATCGTTTCTTCACACGTCGGGGTCGAGACAAGCCCAAGTCCTACAACACATGGCAAAGCCTATTGAATGCGCTTTCAAACAAGTCTCTCATGTACACAAATGTTTTCGGAAAACATGCTGGGCACCAACCAGGTCTAGGCCGAGGTTCCACACCTCCTTGCCGAGGTATGTTCCCGAGGGCCACATGCAAGGAAAAGAGGTCGGGAAACTCTGGGTTTCCCTCTGCTGATAAACATGAAGAACATGAGTGTGAAAACATGAAAAATACGAATGTTTGATCATAATCTGCCATCACAAATCTGGGATTTTCGTGCTATGAGTTTGAAAACATGGACCTGGGTACCCGTAGTTGAAAATCATGCAAGAACAAACACAAAACTTGAGTCTAGGCGAAAAGCTTTCGAATCAAAACAAGACTTTCTTGAAGAACACATGAATGTCATTTTCTCTTTCTAGAATCGATCTTCAAAACGATGCATGGCTTACAAATCATTTTCAATCATGCAATGCAATAACATAAACATAAAGAACATCATGAGCGGATCAAGAATCTAACCTTAGAACATGGATCTAACGGTTCTATCTCTAGGAATCAAGCTTGAAGATCTACTTCTCTCTCAAGAACTCTTCTCCCTCTTCTAGAGCTTCTCTCTCTCTACAAGGCAAGTTTATGACACCAAATGATAGTTTTCTATACCCGGTTCTGGGGTTAACCTTCTGCTGAGACACGTGGCGGCGACTGATTGGGTTCTACCTGAAAAGGTGACTGACAGACCAGACAAAGCATGGTGGAAGGGTGTTCAACAAGCAAAGCGGTATGGGCTCTCTGACAGGCTATGACATCGGCTAACAACAAGGCATATCTAACAAGCTACACGGAGTGGCACTCCGGCAAGGGGTGACGTCGGCTAACAAAAGACTTCGGCAACTAAGGTGACAATGACCTCGGCTAGGAAGGACAACACTTGACTAAGCTGTGCCACATCTTGGCCTAGATGCGCCACACCTCGGTCTGGGTCATACCACTCCAGGACGAAATCACTTGGGTGCAAGGTAACATCTCGGCTAATGTGGTCAAGGCAAGAACTGAGGTCGACAAGGGGTTTCAAGATACTAATACTAGACTAAGGATGACCTCGGCTTGGAATAACATCGGCTAGCATAACTCAGGCAAGGCGTAACCTAAGTTTCACATCAAGGAAGGAACAAGACAAGCATACTACACTTAGACAAATCACAAGGCTTCAAATCAAGACATGGATCGCATTAGCTCAGGCGAAACAAATCACAACATACACACGCAAGCTAAACAAGTCATAATCATACCGATGCTCATGAACATGATGAGGACATGCAGTGTGGGTTCTTACACCACTATACCTTAACGATCTATTTGGAAATTAAATAAAAAAGGAAGTTTAGTAAAAAAGTAAATTGAATAAAAATGGATGTTGAATAAAAATAAAAATGAAAGTTGCATAAAATTAAAAATGAAAGTTCAATCCAGAAACCACTATACCTTAACGATCTATATGGAAATTAAATAAAAAATGAAGTTGAGTAGAAAAGAAACTTGAACAAAACATGAAGTTAAATAAAAATAAAAATGGAAGTTGCAGAAAATTAAAAATGGAAGTTCATTCAAGAAACCACTATACCTTAACGACCTATTTGGAAATTAAATAAAAAAGGAAGTTGAATAGAAAAATAACTTGAATAAAAATGGAAGTGGAAGAAAAATAAAAATGGAAGTTGCATAAAATTAAAAATGGAAGTTCAATCCAGAAACCACTATACCTTAACGATCTATTTGCAAATTAAATAAAAAAGGAAGTTTAATAGAAAAGTAAATTGAATAAAAATGGAAGTTGAATAAAAATAAAAATGAAAGTTGCATAAAATTAAAAATGGAAGTTCAATCCAGAAACCACTATACGTTAACGATCTATTTGGAAATTAAATAAAAAAGGAAGTTGAATAGAAAAGTAACTTGAATAAAAATGGAAGTTACAGAAAATTAAAAATAGAATTTAATTCAAGACACCACTATACCTTAACGATCTATTTGGAAATTAAATAAAAAAGGAAGTTGAGTAGAAAATAAACTTGAAAAAAAACGGAAGTTAAATAAAAATAAAAATGGAAGTTGAATAAAAATAAAAATGAAACTTGCATAAAATTAAAAATGGAAGTTCAATCAAGAAACCAATATACCTTAACGATCTATTTGGAAATTAAATAAAAAAGGAAGTTGAATAGAAAAATAACTTGAATAAAAATGGAAGTCGAATAAAAATAAAAATGGAAGTTGCAGAAAATTAAAAATAGAAGTTCATTCAAGAAACCACTATACCGTAACGATGTATTTGGAAATTAAATAAAAAAGAAAGTTGAATAAAATTAAAAATGAAAGTTGCATAAAATTAAAAATGGATGTTCAATCCAGAAACCACTATACTTTAACGATCTATTTGGAAATTAAATAAAAAATGAAGTTGAGTAGAAAAAAAACTTGATTGAAAAAGGAAGTTAAATAAAAATAAAAATGGAAGTTGCAGAAAATTAAAAATGGAAGTTCATTCAAGAAACCCCTATACCTTAACGATCTATTTGGAAATTAAATAAAAAAGGAAGTTGAATAGAAAAGAAACTTGAATAAAAAAAGAAGTTGAATAGAAATAAAAATGGAAGTTGCAGAAAATTAAAATTGGAAGTTCATTCAAGAAACTAGTATACCTTAACGATCTATTTGGAAATTAAATATAAAAGGAAGTTGAATAGAAAATAACTTGAATAAAAATGGTAGTCGAATAAAAATAAAAATGGAAGTTGCAGAAAATTAAAATTGAAAGTTCGTTCAAGAATCCAGTATACCTTAACGATCTATTTGGAAATTAAATAAAAAACGACGTTGGGTAGAAAAGAAACTTGAATAAAAAAGGAAGTTAAATAGAAAAGTAACTTGAATAAAAATGGAAGTTAATAAAAATGAAAATGGAAGTTCAATCCAGAAACCACTATACGTTAACGATCTATTTGGAAATTAAATAAAAAAGGAAGTTGAATAGAAAAGTAACTTCAATAAAAATGGAAGTTACTTAAAAATAAAAAAGGAAGTTGCAGAAAATTAAAAATGGAAGTTAATTCTAGAAACCACTATGCCATAACGATCTATTTGGAAATTAAATAAAAAAGGAAATTGAATAGAAAAGAAACTTGAATAAAAATGGAAGTTGAAAAAAAATAAAAGTGAAAGTTGCATAAAATTAAAAATGAAAGTTCAATCCAGAAACCACTATACCTTAACGATCTATTTGGAAATTAAATAAAAAAGGAAGTTGAATAGAAAAGAAACTAGAATAAAAAAAGAAGTTGAATAGAAATAAAAATGGAAGTTGCAGAAAATTAAAATTGGAAGTTCATTCAAGAAACCACTATACCTTAACCATCTATTTGGAAATTGAATAAAAACGGAAGTTGAATAGAAAAATAACTTAAATAAAAATCGAAGCTGAATAAAAATAAAAATGGAAGTTCTATAAAATTAAAAATGGAAGTTCATTAAAGAAACCACAATACCTTAACGATCTATTTGGAAATTAATTAAAAAAGGAAGTTTATTAGAAAAGCAAATTGAATAAAAATGGAAGTTGAATAAAAATAAAAATGGAAGTTGCAGAAAATTAAAAATGAAAGTTCAATCCAGAAACCAGTATACCTTAACGATCTATTTGGAAATTAAATAAAAAAGGAAGTTAAGTAGAAACGAAACTTGATTGAAAAAGGAAGTTAAATAAAAATAAAAATGGAAGTTGCAGAAAATTAAAAATGGAAGTTTATTCAAGAAACCACTATAGCTTAACGATCTATTTGGAAATTAAATAAAAAAGGAAGTTGAATAGAAAAATAACTTGAATAAAAATAAAAGTCGAATAAAAATAAAAATGGAAGTTGCATAAAATTAAAAATGGACGCTCATTCAAGAAACCACTATATCTTAACGATCTATTTCGAAATTCAATAAAAAATGAAGTTTAATAGAAAATCCAACTGAATAAAAATGGAAGAAGAACAAAAATAAATATAGATGTTGCAGAAAATTAAAAATGGAAGTTCATTAAAGAAACCACTCTACCTTAACGATCTATTTGGAAATTAAATAAAAAAGTAACTTTAATAGAAACGAAAATTGAATAAAAATGGATGTTGAATAAAAATAAAAATGAAAGTTGTATAAAATTAAAAATGTAAGTTCAATCCAGAAACCATTATACCTTAACGATATATTTTGAAATTAAATAAAAAAGGAAGTTTAATAGAAAAGAAGCTTGAATAAAAAAAGAAGTTGAATAGAAATAAAAATGGAAGTTGCAGAAAATTAAAATTGGAAGTTCATTCAAGAAACCACTATACCGTAACGATATATTTGGAAATTAAATAAAAAAGGAAGTTTAATAGAGAAGTAAATTGAATAAAAATGGAAGTGGAATAAAAATAAAAATGGAAGTTCAATCCATAAACCACTATGCCTTGACGATCTGTTTGGAAATTAAATAAAAAAGGAAGTTGAGTAGAAAAGAAACTTGAATGAAAAAGGAAGTTGAATAAAAATAAAAATGGAAGTTGCAGAAAATTAAAAATGGAAGTTCAATCAAGAAACCACTATACCTTAACGATCTATTAGGAAATCAAATAAAAAAGGAAGGTGAATAGTTAAATAACTTGAATAAAAATGGAAGTTGAATAATAATAAAAACGGAAGTTGCAGAAAATTAAAAATTGAAGTTCATTCAAGAAACAACTATACCTTAACGATCTATTCTGAAATTAAATAAAAAATAAAGTTTAATGGAAAAGTAAATTGAAAAAAATGGAAATTGAATAAAAATAAAAATGAAAGTTGCATAAAATTAAAAATGGAAGTTCAATCCAGAAACCACTATACCTTAACGATCTATTTGGAAATTAAATAAAAAAGGAAGTCGAGTAGAAAAAGAAACTTGAATGAAAAATGAAGTTAATAAAAAATAAAAATGGAAGTTGCAGCAAATTAAAAATGGAAATTCATTCAAGAAACCACTATACCTTAACGATCTATTTGGAAATTAAATAAAAAAGGAAGTTAAACAGAAAAGTAAATTGAATAAAAATGGAAGTTGAATAAAAATAAAAATGGAAGTTGTAGAAAATAAAAAATGGAAGTTCAATCCAGAAACCAGTATACCTTAACGATCAATTTGGAAATTAAATAAAAAAGGAAGTTGAATGGAAAAGAAACATGAATAAAAAAGGAAGATAAATAAAAATAAAAATGGATGTTGTAGAAAATTAAAAATGGAAGTTCATTCAAGAAACCACTATACCTTAACGATCTATTAGGAACTTAAATAAAAAAGGAAGTTGAATAGAAAAATAACTTGAATAAAAATGGGAGTTGAACAATAATAAAAACGGAAGTTGCAGAAAATTAAAAATTGAAGTTCATTCAAGAAACCACTATACCTTAACGATCTATTCAGAAATTAAATAAAAAAGAAAGTTTAACGGAAAAGTAAATTGAAAAAAATGGAAATTGAATAAAAATAAAAATGAAAGTTGCATAAATTAAAAATGGAAGTTCAATCCAGAAACCACTATACCTTAACGATCTATTTGGAAATTAAATAAAAAAGGAAGTTGAGTAGAACAGAAACTTGAATTAAAAATGAAATTAATAAAAAATAAAAATGGAAGTTGCAGCAAATTAAAAATGGAAATTCATTCAAGAAACCACTATACCTTAACGATCTATTTGGAAATTAAAGAAAAAAAGAAGTTAAACATTAAAGTAAATTGAATAAAAAATGGAAGTTCAATCCAGAAACCAGTATACCTTAACGATCTATTTGGAAATTAAACAAAAAAGGAAGTTGAATGGAAAAGAAACTTGAATAAAAAAGGAAGTTAAATAAAAATAAAAATGGAAGTTGCAGAAAATTAATAATGGAAGTTCATTCAAGAAACCACTATACCTTAACGATCTATTAGGAACTTAAATAAAAAAGGAAGTTCCATAAAAAAATAACTTGAATAAAAATGGAAGTTGAATAAAAATATAAATGGAAGTTGTATAAAATTAAAAATGGAAGTTCATTAAAGAAACCACTCTACCTTAACGATCTATTTGGAAATTAAATAAAAAAGGAAGTTGAGCAGAAAAGAAACTGGAATGAAAAAGGATGTTACATAAAAATAAAAATGGAAGTTGCAGAAAATTAAAAATGGAAATTCATTAAAGAAACCACTATACCTTAACGATCTATTAGGAAATTAAATAAAAAAGGAAGTTGAATAGAAAAATAACTTGAATAAAAATGGAAGTTGAATAAAAATAAAAATGGAAGTTGCATAAAATTAAAAATGGCAGTTCAATAAAGAAACCACTATTCCTTAACGATCTATTTGGAAATTAAGTAAAAAAGAAAGTTTTGTAGAAAAGTAAATTGAATAAAAATGGAAGTAGAATAAAAATAAAAATGAAAG
Source organism: Camellia sinensis (assembly GCF_055761805.1). NCBI lineage: Eukaryota > Viridiplantae > Streptophyta > Magnoliopsida > Ericales > Theaceae > Camellia > Camellia sinensis. The sequence goes on along the minus strand of NC_138962.1, from coordinate 4,251,790 downwards.
TTGCATTAAATTAAAAATGAAAGTTCAATCCAGAAGCCACTATACCTTAACGATCTATTTGGAAATTAAATAAAAAAGGAAGTTTAATAAAAAAGTAAATTGAATAAAAATGGAAGTTGAATAAAAATGAAAATGAAAGGTGCATAAAATTGAAAATGGAAGTTCAATTCAGAAACCACTATACCTTAACGATCTATTTGGTAATTAATAAAAAAGGAAGTTTAATAGCAAAGTAAATTGAATAAAAATGGAAGTTGAATAAAAATAAAAATGAAAGTTACATAAAATTAAAAATGAAAGTTCAATCCAGAAACCACTATACGTTAACGATCTATTTGCAAATTAAATAAAAAAGGAAGTTGAATAGAAAAGTAACTTCAATAAAAATGGAAGTTACTTAAAAATAAAAATGGAAGTTGCAGAAAATTAAAAATGGAAGTTAATTCAAACAACCACTATACCTTAACGATCTATTTGGAAATTAAATAAAAAAGGAAGTTGAATAGAAAAGAAACTTGAATAAAAATAAAAATAGAAGTTCTATAAAATTAAAAATTGAAGTTCATTAAAGAAACCACAATACCTTAACGATCTATTTGGAAATGAAATAAAAAAGGAAGTTTCTTAGAAAAGTAAATTGAATAAAAATGGAAGTTGAATAAAAATAAAAATGGAAGTTGCAGAAAATGAAAAATGGAAGTTCAATCCAGAAACCAGTATACCTTAACGATCTATTTGGAAATTAAATAAAAAAGGAAGTTAAGTAGAAAAGAAACTTGATTGAAAAAGGAAGTTAAATAAAAATAAAAATGGAAGTTCATTCAAGCAACCACTTTACCTTAACGATCTATTTGGAAATTAAATAAAAAAGAAAGTTGAATAAAAAAATGACTTGAATAAAAATGGAAGTCGAATAAAAATAGAAATGGAAGTTGCATAAAATTAAAAATGGAAGTTCATTCAAGATACCACTATATCTTCACGATCTATGTGGAAATTAAGTAAAAAAGGAAGTTTAATAGAAAAGTAAATTGAATAAAAATGGAAGTTGAATAAAAATGAAAATGGAAGTTCAATCCAGAAACCACTATACGTTAACGATCTATTTGGAAATTAAATAAAAAAGGAAGTTGAATAGAAAAGTAACTTCAATAAAAATGGAAGTTACTTAAAAATAAAAATGGAAGTTGCAGAAAATTAAAAATGGAAGTTAATTCAAGAACCCACTATACCTTAAGGATCTACTTGGAAATTAAATAAAAAAGGAAGTTGAATAGAAAAATAACTTGAATAAAAATGGAAGTTGAATAATAATAAAAACGGAAGTTGCAGAAAATTAAAAATTGATGTTCTTTCAAAAAACCACTATATCTTAACGATCTATTTGGAAATTAAATAAAAAAGGAAGCTTAATAGAAAAGTAAATTGAAAAAAAATAGAAATTGAATAAAAATAAGAATGAAAGTTGCGTAAAATTAAAAATGGAAGTTCAATCCAGAAACCACTATACCTTAATGATCTATTTGGAAATTAAATAAAAAAGGAAGTTGAGCAGAAAAGAAACTTAAATGAAAAATGAAGTTAAATAAAAATAAAAATGGAAGATGCAGCAAATTAAAAATGGAAATTCATTCAAGAAACCACTATACCTTAACGATATATTTGAAAATTAAATAAAAAAGGAAGTTGAGTAGAAAAGAAAGTTGAATAAAACAGGAAGTTAAATAAAAATAAAAATGGAAGTTGCAAAAAATTAAAAATGGAAGTTCATTCAAGATACCACTATACCTTAACGATCTATTTGGAAATTAAATAAAAAAGAAAGTTGAATAGAAAAATGACTTGAATAAAAATGGAAGTCGAATAAAATAAAAATGAAAGTTGCATAAAATTAAAAATGAAAGTTCATTCAAGATACCAATATACCTTCACGATCTATGTGGAAATTAAATAAAAAAGGATGTTTAATAGAAAAGTAAATTGAATAAAAATGGAAGTTGCAGAAAATTAAAAATGGAAGTTCATTCAAGAAACCACTATACCTTAACGATATATTAGGAAATTAAATAAAAAAGGAAGTTGAATAGAAAAATAACTTGAATAAAAATGGAAGTTGAATAATAATAAAAACGGAAGTTGCAGAAAATTAAAAATTGAAGTTCATTCAAGAAACCACTAAACCTTAACGATCTATTTGGAAATTAAACAAAAAAGGAATTTTAATAGAAAATAAATTGAAAAAAATTGGAAATTGAATAAAATTAAAAATGAAAGTTGCATAAAATTAAAAATGGAAGTTCAATCCAGAAACCACTATACCTTAACGATCTATTTGGAAATTAAATAAAAAAGGAAGTTGAGTAGAAAAGAAACTTGAATGAAAAATGAAGTTAAATAAAAATTAAAATGGAAGTTGCAGCAAATTAAAAATGGAAATTCGTTAAAGAAACCACTATACCTTAACGATCTATTTGGAAATAAAATAAAAAAGGAAGTTAAATAGAAAAGTAAATTGAATAAAAATAGAAGTTGAATAAAAATAAAAATGGATGTTGCAGAAAATAAAAAATGGAAGTTCAATCCAGAAACCAGTATACCTTAACGATCTATTTTGAAATTAAATAAAAAAGGAAGTTAAGTTGAAAAGAAACTTGAGTAAAAAAAGATGTTAAATAAAAATAAAAATGGAAGTTGCAGAAAATTAAAAATGGAAGTTCATTCAAGAAACCACTATACCTTAACGATCTATTAGGAACTTAAATAAAAAAGGATGTTAAATAGAAAAATAACTTGAATAAAAATGGAAGTTGAATAAAAATATAAATGGAAGTTGCATAAAATTAAAAATGGAAGTTCATTAAAGAAACTACTCACCTTAACGATCTATTTGGGAATCAAATAAAAAATGAAGTTGAGCAGAAAAGAAACTTGAATGAAAAAGGATGTTACATAAAAATAAAAATGGAAGTTGCAGAAATTTAAAAATGGAAATTTATTCAAGAAACCACTATACCTTAACGATCTACTAGGAAATTAAACAAAAAAGGAAGTTGAATAGAAAAATAACTGAAAAAAAAGGAAGTTGAATAAAAATAAGAATGGAAGTTGCATAAAATTAAAAATGGAAGTTCATTAAAGAAACCACTATACCTTAACGATCTATTTGGAAATTAAATAAAAAAGGAAGTTTAGTAGAAAAGTAAATTGAATAAAAATGGATGTTGAATAAAAATAAAAATGAAAGTTGCATAAAATTAAAAATGAAAGTTCAATCCAGAAACCACTATCCCTTAACGATCTATATGGAAATTAAATAAAAAATGAAATTGAGTAGAAAAGAAACTTGAACAAAACATGAAGTTAAATAAAAATAAAAATGGAAGTTGCAGAAAATTAAAAATGGAAGTTCATTCAAGAAACCACTATACCTTAACGACCTATTTGGAAATTAAATAAAAAAGGAAGTTGAATAGAAAAATAACTTGAATAAAAATGGAAGTGGAAGTTGCATAAAATTAAAAATGGAAGTTCAATCCAGAAACCACTATACCTTAACGATCTATTTGCAAATTAAATAAAAAAGGAAGTTTAATAGAAAAGTAAATTGAATAAAAATGGAAGTTGAATAAAAATAAAAATGAAAGTTGCATAAAATTAAAAATGGAAGTTCAATCCAGAAACCACTATACGTTAACGATCTATTTGGAAATTAAATAAAAAAGGAAGTTGAATAGAAAAGTAACTTGAATAAAAATGGAAGTTACAGAAAATTAAAAATAGAATTTAATTCCAGACACCACTATACCTTAACGATCTATTTGGAAATTAAATAAAAAAGGAAGTTGAGTAGAAAAGAAACTTGAAAAAAAACGGAAGTTAAATAAAAATAAAAATGGAAGTTGAATAAAAATAAAAATGAAACTTGCATAAAATTAAAAATGGAAGTTCAATCCAGAAACCACTATACCTTAACGATCAATTTGGAAATTAAATAAAAACGGAAGTTCTGTAGAAAAGAAACTTGAACAAAAAAGGAAGTTAAATAAAAATAAAAATGAAAGTTGCAGAAAATTAAAAATGGAAGTTCATTCAAGAAACCACTATACCTTAACGACCTATTTGAAAATTAAATAAAAAGAAAGTTGAATAGAAAAATAACTTGAATAAAAATGGAAGTTGAATAAAAATGAAAATGGAAGTTGCAGAAAATTATAAATGGAAGCTCGTTCAAGAAACCACTATACCTGAACGATCTATTTGGAAATTAACTAAAAAAGGAAGTTTAATAGAAAAGTAAATTGATTAAAAATGGAAGTTAAAAAAAATAAAAGTACAAGTTGCATAAAATTAAAAATGGAAGTTTAATCCAGAAACCACTATACCTTAACGATCTATTTGGAAATTAAATAAAAAAAGGAAGTTGAATAGAAAAGAAATTAGAATAGAAAAAGAAGTTGAATAGAAATAAAAATGGAAGTTGCAGAAAATTAAAATTAGAAGTTCATTCAAGAAACCACTATACCTTAACCATCAATTTGGAAATTGAATAAAAAAGGGAGTTGAATAGAAAAAAAACTTGAATAAAAATCGAAGCTGAATAAAAATAAAAATGGAACTTCCATAAAATTAAAAATGGAAGTTCATTAAAGAAACCACAATACCTTAACGATATATTTGGAAATTAAATAAAAAAGGAAGTTTAATAGAAAAAAGTAAATTAAATAAAAATGGAAGTTGAATAAAAATAAAAATGGAAGTTGCAAAAAATTAAAAATGGAAGTTCAATCCAGAAACCAGTATACCTGAACGATCTATTTGGAAATTAAATAGAAAAGGAAGTTAAGTAGAAAAGAAACTTGATTGAAAGAGGAAGTTAAATAAAAATAAAAATGCAAGTTGCAGAAAATTAAAAATAGAAGTTCATTCAAGAAACCACTATACCTTAACGATCTATTTGGAAATCAAATAAAAAAGAAAGTTGAATAAAAAAATGACTTGAATAAAAATGGAAGTCGAATAAAAATAAAAATGGAAGTTGCATAAAATTAAAAATGGAAGTTCATTCAAGATACCACTATACCTTCACGATCTATGTGGAAATTAAGTAAAAAAGGAAGTTTAATAGAAATGTAAATGGAATAAAAATGGAAGTTGAATAAAAATAAAACTGGAAGTTGCAGAAAATTAAAAATGGAAGTTCATTCAAGAAACCACTATACCTTAACGATCTATTAGGAAATTAAATAAAAAAGGAAGTTGAATAGAAAAATAACTTGAATAAAAATGGAAGTTGAATAATAATAAAAACGGAAGTTGCAGGAAATTAAAAATTGAAGTTCAATCCAGAAACCAGTATACCTTAACGATCTATTTGGAAATTAAATAAAAAAGGAAGTTAAGTAGAAAAGAAACTTGATTGAAAAAGGAAGTTAAATAAAAATAAAAATGGAAGATGTAGAAAATTAAAAATGAAAGTTCATTCAAGAAACCACTATACCTTAACGATCTATTTGGAAATTAAATAAAAAAGAAAGTTGAAGAAAAAAATGACTTGAATAAAAATAAAAATGGAAGTTGCATAAAATTAAAAATGAAAGTTCATTCAAGATACCACTATACCTTCACGATCTATGTGGAAATTAAGTAAAAAAGGAAGTTTAATAGAAATGTAAATTGAATAAAAATGGAAGTTGAATAAAAATAAAACTGGAAGTTGCAGAAAATTAAAAATGGAAGTTCATTCAAGAAACCACTATACCTTAACGATCTATTAGGAAATTAAATAAAAAAGGAAGTTGAATAGAAAATTAACTTGAATAAAAATGGAAGTTGAATAATAATAAAAACGGAAGTTGCAGAAAATTAAAAATTGAAGTTCATTCAAGAAACCACTATACCTTAACGATCTATTCGGAAATTAAATAAAAAAGGAAGTTTAATAGAAAAGTAAATTGAAAAAAAATCGAAATTGAATAAAAATAAAAATAAAAGTTGCGTAAAATTAAAAATGGAAGTTCAATCCAGAAACCACTATACCTTAACGATCTATTTGGAAATTAAATAAAAAAGGAAGTTGAGTAGAAAAGAAACTTGAATGAAAAATGAAGTTAAATAAAAATAAAAATGGAAGTTGCAGCAAATTAAAAATGGAAATTCATTCAAGAAACCACTATACCTTAACGATCTATTTGGAAATTAAATAAAAACGGAAGTTCAGTAGAAAAGAAACTTGAACAAAAAAGGAAGTTAAATAAAAATAAAAATGGAAGTTGCTTGAAAATAAAAAATGTAAGTTCAATCCAGAAACCAGTATACCTTAACGATCTATTTGGAAATTAAATAAAAAAGGAAGTTGAGTAGAAAAGAAACTTGAATAAAAAAGCAAGTTAAATAAAAATAAAAATGGAAGTTGCAGAAAATTAAAAAATGGAAGTTCATTCAAGAAATCACTATACCTTAACGATCTATTAGGAAATTAAATAAAAAAGGAAGTTGAATAGAAAAATAACTTTAAAAAAAAATGGAAGTTGAATGAAAAAAAAAAATGGAAGTTGCATAAAATTAAAAATGGAAGTTCATTAAAGAAACCACTATACCTTAACGATCTATTTGGAAATTAAATAAAAAAGGAAGTTTAGTAGAAAAGTAAATTGAATAAAAATGGAAGTTGAATAAAAATAAAAAGGAAAGTTGCATAAAACAAAAAATGAAAGTTCAATCCAGAAACCACTATACCTTAACGATCTATTTGGAAATTAAATAAAAACGGAAGTTGAGTAGAAAAGAAACTTGAACTAAAAATGAAGTTAAATAAAAATAAAAGTGGAAGTTGCAGAAAATTAAAAATGGAAGTTCATTCAAGAAACCATTATACCTTAACGACCTATTTGGAAATTAAATAAAAAAGGAAGTTGAATACAAAAATAACTTAAATAAAAATGGAAGTTGAATAAAAATAAAAAGGGAAGTTCAACCCAGAAACCACTATACCTTAATGATCTATTTGGAAATTAAATAAAAAATGAAGTTTAATAGAAAAGTAAATTGAATAAAAATGAAAGTTGAATAAAAATAAAAATGAAAGTTGCATAAAATTAAAAATGGAAGTTCAATCCAGAAACCACTATACGTTAACGATCTATTTGGAAATTAAATAAAAAAGGAAGTTTAATAGAAAAGTAAATTGAATAAAAATGGAAGTTGAATAAAAATAAAAATGAAAGTCGCATAAAATTAAAAATGGAAGTTCAATCCAGAAATCACTATACGTTAATGATCTATTTGGAAATTAAATAAAAAAGGAAGTTGAATAGAAAAGTAATTTGAATAAAAATGGAAGTTACGTAAAAATAAAAATGGAAGTTGCAGAAAATTAAAAATGGATGTTAATTGAAGAAACCACTATACCTTAACGATCTATTTGAAAATTAAATAAAAAAAGAAGTTGAGTAGAAAGGAAACTTGAAAAAAAGGAAGTTAAATAAAAATTAAAATGGAAGTTGAAAAAAAAATAAAAATGAAACTTGCATAAAATTAAAAATGGAAGTTCAATCCAGAAACCACTATACCTTAACGATCTATTTGGAAATTAAATAAAAACGGAAGTTGAGGAGAAAAGAAACTTGAACAAAAAAGGAAGTTAAATAAAAATAAAAATGGAAGTTCATTCATGAAACCACTATACCTTAACGACCTAGTCGAAAATTAAATAAAAAAGAAAGTTGAATAAAAAAATAACTAGAATAAAAATGGAAGTTGAATAAAAATAAAAACGGAAGTTGCAGAAAATTATAAATGGAAGCTCATTCAAAAAACCACTATACCTTAACGATCTATTTGGAAATTAAATAAAAAAGGAAGTTTAAAAGAAAATTAAATTGAATAAAAATGGAAGTTGAAAAAAAATAAAAGTGAAAGTTGCATAAAATTAAAAATGGAAGTTCATTAAAGAAACCACAATACCTTAATGATCTATTTAGAAATTAAATAAAAAAGGAAGTTTAATAGAATAGTAAATTGAATAAAAATGGTAGTTGAAGAAAAATAAAAATGGAAGTTCAATCCCGAAACCACTATACCTTGACGATCCATTTGGAAATTAAATAAAAAAGGAAGTTGAGTAGAAAAGAAACTTAAATAAAAAAGGAAGTTAAATAAAAATGAAAATGGAAGTTGCAGAAAATTAAAAATGGAAGTTAATGTAAGAAACCACTATACTTTAACGATATATTGGGAAATTAAAAAAAAAAGGAAGTTGAATAGAAAAATAACTTGAATAAAAATGGAAGCTGAATAAAAATAAAAATGGAAGTTCTATAAAATTAAAAATGGAAGTTCATTAAAGAAACCACTATACCTCAACGATCTATTTGGAAATTAAATAAAAAAGGAAGTTGAATAGAAAAGAAACTTGAATAAAAAAGGAAGTTAAATAAAAATAAAAATGGAAGTTGCAGAAAATTAAAAATGGAAGTTAATTCAAAAAATCACTATACCTTAACCATCTATTGGGAAATTAAATAAAAAAGGAAGTTGAATAGAAAAATAACTTGAATAAAAATGAAAGCTGAATAAAAATAAAAATGAAAGTTCCATAAAATTGAAAGTGGAAGTTCATTAAAGAAACCACTATACGTTAACGATCTATTTGGAAATTAAATAGAAAAGGAAGTTGAATAGAAAAATAACTTGAATAAAAATGGAAGTCGAATAAAAATAAAAATGGAAGTTGCAGAAAATAAAAAATGGAAGTTCATTCAAAAAACCACTATACCATAACGATCTATTTGGAAATTACATAAAAAAGAAAGTTGAGTAGAAAAGAAACTTGAACAAAAATGGAAGTTAAATAAAAATAAAAATGGAAGTTGCAGAAAATTAAAAATGGAAGTTCATTCAAGAAACCACTATACCTTAACGATCTATTAGGAAATTAAATAAAAAAAGGAAGTTTATTAGAAAAGTAAATTGAATAAAAATGGAAGTTGAATGAAAATAAAAATGAAAGTTGCATAAAATTAAAAATGGAAGTTCATTAATGAAACCACTATACCGTAACGATCTATTTGGAAATTAAATAAAAACGGAAGTTTAATAGAAATGTAAATTGAATAAGAATGGAAATTGAATAAATATAAAAATGAAAGTTGCATGAAATTAAAAATGGAAGTTCAATCCAGAAACCACTATACCTTAACGATCTATTTAGAAATTAAATAAAAAAGGAAGTTGAGTAGAAAAGAAACTTGAATGAAAAAGGAAGTTAATTAAAAATAAAAATGGAAGTTGCAGCAAATTAAAAATGGAAATTCATTCAAGAATCCACTATACCTTAACGATCTATTTGGAAATTAAATAAAAAAGGGAGTTGAATAGAAAAATAACTTGAATAAAAATAAAAATGGAAGTTGCATAAAATTAAAAATGGTAGTTCTTTAACGAAACCACTATACCTTAACGATCTATTTGGAAATTAAATAAAAAATTAAGTTTAATAGAAAAGTAAATTGAATTAAAATGGAAGTTGAATAAAAATAAAAATGAAAGTTGCATAAAATTAAAAATGAAAGTTCAATCTAGAAACCACTATACCTTAACGATCTATTTGGAAATTCCATAAAAACGGAAGTTGAGTAGACAGGAAACTTGAACAAAAAAGGAAGATAAATAAAAATAAAAAGGAAGTTGCTGAAAATTAAAATTGGAAGTTTATTCAAGAAACCAGTATACCTTAACAACCTATTTGAAAATTAAATACAAAAGAAAGTTGAATAGAAAAATAACTTGAATAAAAATGGAAGTTGTAGAAAATTATAAATGGAAGCTCATTCAAGAAACCACTATACCTTAACGATCTATTTGGAAATTAAATAAAAAAGGAAGTTTAATAGAAAAGTGAATTGAATAAAAATGAAAGTTGAAAAAAAATAAAACTGAAAGTTGCATAAATTTAAAAATGGAAGTTCAATCCAGAGACCACTATACCTTAACGATCTATTTGGAAATTAAATAAAAAAGGAAGTTGAATAGAAAAGAAACTAGAATAAAAAAAGAAGTTGAATAGAAATAAAAATGGAAGTTGCAGAATATTAAAATTGGAAGTTCATTCAAGAAACCACTATACCTTAACCATGTATTTGGAAATTGAATAAAAAAGGAAATTGAATAGAAAAATAACTTGAATAAAAATCGAAGCTGAATAAAAATAAAAATGGAAGTTCCATAAAATTAAAAATGGAAGTTCATTTGTCACGACCCCAAACCGCCCCTAGTAGTTTGGTGCCGTGATGGCCAGTAATCCGTAATTACCGAAGGCCAGCTTTCAAAAAAACTTAACACAATCAGAGTATGATAAACGGGGCTCACAAAAGCGGAAGCAATAATCTAAAATACAAGTGGTCCATAAGAGCTGTGCATAGATCAAATGAAATGTCATTCATCTTACAACTTAAATACAACAAGACAAAATATGTGTTACATCTTGATCAAAAGGCTTCTTGAGCCGACATATACAAAATACAGTAAATACAAGCCAAGAAGCATGATTTTCAAGATTCGCCAACATGAAATAAATGACATCGCCGACGTGAATACAAAAACAAAGCCGACATAATCAAGAATCCAAACAAGCTTTCAAAAAAACAGTCTAGGCGTCGCCGACGTCCTGCTCATCACCTACATATATATATAGAGAGGGTGAGCTTGGATACTCAGTGAGTGGTACTAATAATAAAGGTCTGCATGAATATAGCCGAAGTCTTTCAAACCAAACAAATCAAACTTTATCAAAACAAAGGATGAACCGTATTCATCTGTCAAGTCTTACAAGTCTCAAGGGATGCTTACTGACATCGGCAAAACACAAATCAAGCCTATCAAACAAGGACTGTACGGTCCGTAATCGTGTAGTCAAAGGTACTGCGAAAGTTTATAGTCCTCCAGCACAAGGCACTTGTGTTACTTAAGCCCGTAGCTCCTTTTAACACGATGATCTGGTGTTACTTAGGCCCGTAGCCCGATTTAATCATAATAGAACTTATGTTACTTAGGCCCGTAGCCCGATTTAACATAATAGAACTTGTGTTACTTAGGCCCGTAGCCCGGTTTAACATAATAGAACTTGTGTTACTTAGGCCCGTAGCCCGATTTAACATAATAGAACTTGTGTTACTTAGGCTCGTAGCCCGATTTAACATTATAATCTTTCCAAGAAAGGACTGTATCCTTTTACACTTAGTGCTGCGAAAGTTTAGAGTCCTCCAGCACGAGGGACTTTTGTACTTGGTACTGCGGAAGTTTAGAGTCCTCCAGTACAAGGGACTTTTCAAGGATGACATCAAAACAAGGCTTACACTTGATACATCAAAACAGGGCTATTCATTCATGCTTAGCAAATACTCTTGTCAAACAAAACAAAGCAAGATTTATCAAAAACAAGTGTAACATAGCTTTATCAAAAATACCACTCACCTGGTTCTTCAGGTGTAGACTCAAAGCAAGGATCAAGGTCCTATAATCACATGGCAAACACACTCTCAAAACTTGCTTTATATATATGCGAAATTATCAGATCCAAGTAAATATTAAAGCAAAACATGCTGGGAGTTTAAACATTGCTCCCGTTTCCATGAAAACAAACTGGGTACCAACCAGGTCCCTGCCGAGGTCCTACACCTCCTGGCCGAGGTGTGGTCCTGCTGGCCTTATTCAAAAGCAAAGTCAGGGAAACCTGGCTTCCCCTTTGAAGCACACGAAGAACATGATGAACATGGTCGAGAGGGAGATGAATGCAAGTTCAAAACTTGTTACAAAAATCTGAGGTTTCATGCCAAGAGTTCAAAACATGGACCTGGGTACCCATGCAAGATGGTCATGCAAGAACAAACACAAAACATGGTTTTCGTTTCAAACTTTCGGATCAAAACGAGACTTTTCTTCAAGAACACATGAAAACCATTTTCTCTTTTCAAAACCAACTTCAAATCGATGCATGACATGCAAAGCAAATCCGATCATGCAATGCAGCTAGATGATCAATAACAACAGTCAAAGTAGATGAAGATTCTCACCTCAAAACTCGAATCCAACGGTTCAAACCACGAAGATCAAGCTTGGAAGACTTACTCTCACTCAAGAACTTCTCTTCCTCCTCTCTAGAGATTCTCTCTCTAAAAACAAAGATTTGAGACCAAAAATGATTTGTTTCTAAGTCTGCCGGTTGTCTTAACTACCAGCTCGGACACGTGGCGCTACCGGGTTGGCTCAACTCAAAAAGGTGATTGATAGATAAGACAAGTCTCTGACAAAGCGTATGTAGCAAGCTGGGTAAGACACATCGGCAATTAATGATATCGGCTCAAATCAAGGATCCGGCAACAGGGTAACAAGGACATCGGCTAGGGAGGACGACACTTGACTAAGCTGTGCCACACCTTGGCCAGGGTGTGCCACATCTCGGCCTAGGCCATACCTGCCTGCGGACAAGGTTCACTAAGTGCAAAACATCTCGGCAATAATGCCTGAGGTGAAGATGGGGGTCGACCAAGGTTCTAAAACAGTTCTAAGTACAAAGGTTCAAAGGTGAACTAAGCTCAAGGTAACCTCGGCTACACACACACACCGAACAAGGAACAAAATTACGCAAGCAATACTTAAATAAAACAGGGCAAGGCAAATCCTTCAAAACATCAAAACAAGACAAGATCATGCATGAATGTATGCAAGTATGGCAAGAGTAAGGTGAGGGTTGCTACATTCTACCCCCCTTAAAGAAGTTTGGTCCCCAAACTTGAATTACCTTGCTCTATGAACAACTCTGGATAACGGATTCTCACATCCTCTTCCTTTTCCCACGTGGCTTCAGTGCCATAATGCTCCTTCCATTCGACCTTTACCATTGGTATCGATCTGTTTCTCAACTGTCTCACTTGCCTGTCAATAATTCTCACTGGTCTTGCCTCGTAGCCCAAATCCTCATTAACCGAAATTTTGGAATGATCAATTACATGCAGCAGATCTCGGATGTACTTCCTCAACATCGAAACATGAAACACATTGTGGACTTGGCTCAAATCTGGCGGAAAAGCAAGTCTGTAGGCAACGCGGTTAATTTTCTCAAGAATTTCAAACGGTCCAATATACCGAGGTGCTAATTTACCTTTCTTTCCAAATCTGGAAACCCCTTTCATTGGTGAAACTTTCAGGAATACATGATCCCCAACTTCGAATTCTAGCTCATTCATTCTCTGATCGGCGTAGCTCTTTTGTCGGCTCTGGGCAGTTTTAATCCTCTGTTGGATAAGTCTAATCTTCTCTGTTGTCACTTGAATCAATTCGGGACCAAGCAGAGCTCTGTCTCCGACTTCGGTCTAACATATCGGCGACCTACATTTTCTTCCGTACAAGGCCTCATACGGCGCCATGCCAATGCTAGCTTGATAACTGTTATTGTAAGTGAATTCCACTAAGGGCAAATGTGTTCCCCAACTCCCTAGGAAGTCCAATACACAAAGTCTAAGCATATCTTCAAGTGTCTGAATTGTTCTCTCTGTCTGCCCATCTGTCTGGGGATGAAAAGCTGTACTAAATCTCAGCTCGGCTCCGAAAGCTCCCTGAAGACTCTGCCAAAATCTAGAAACAAATTTAGGATCTTGGTTTGACACAATTGACATCGACACTCCATGAAGTCTGACAATCTCATTCACATATAACAGGGCAAGTTGATCGGCTTTGAAGGTAGTCTTAACAGGTAGAAAGTGTGCTGACTTAGTTAATCTATCAACAACAACCCAAATCGAATCCATACCTTTCGGTGTCCTTGGCAAACCAATCACGAAATCCATGGAGATATGTTCCCATTTCCACTCGGAAATCGGCAAAGGTTGAAGAAGTCCTGCCGGTCTTTGATGTTCTGCTTTCACTTGTTGACAATGTAAACACTGGGACACGAATTCGGCTATCTCTCTTTTCATATTCGGCCACCAGAAGGTTTGCTTCACATCTCGATACATTTTGGTGTTCCCTGAATGAACAGCAAACTTAGAACCGTGAACTTCCTGCAAAATTTTCCTTTTCAACTCTGGGATGTCAGCCACACATAACCTTCCCTCAAACTTGAGCACTTGATTTTCGATAGTATAACCTGATCTCGGCTTTGTGTCAATTTCCTCGGCTATTTTCTTGTAGAAGTTATCCTCCATCTGTCTCGTCTTTACCTCAACAACAATGGTCGGCTCCACTGTCATCACGGTCAAACACGCCAAATTTCCATCTGACTTCCTGCTCAAAGCGTCGGCTACACTATTAGCTTTACCGGGGTGATATTGAATTTGCATATCATAGTCCTTCAACAACTCGAGCCACCTTCTCTGTCTCAAATTCAATTCCTTCTGAGTGAATAGGTACTTTAAACTCTTATGATCTGTAAAAATCTGACAAGAAGCTCCATACAAATAGTGACGCCAAATCTTCAAAGCAAAAACTATGGCCGCTAATTCTAAATCATGGGTAGGATAGTTCTTCTCATGAGGTTTCAACTGACGAGATGCATAAGCTATAACCTTACCCCCTTGCATTAACACACAACCCAAACCCTTATGCGATGCATCACTATAGATATGGAACTCTTCATTACCTGATGGAAGTGCGAGTACTGGTGCTGTAACTAACCTCGTCTTCAATTCCTGGAAGGCTGACTCCCGATCTTCAGTCCACTCATACAGTGTTCCCTTCTTAGTCAATTGCGTCAATGGAATTGCAGTCTTTGAGAAATCTTTCACAAACTTTCTGTAATAACCTGCCAAACCCAGAAAACTACGAATCTCGGATACATTAGTCGGCCTCGGCCAATTCACTACGGCTTCAACTTTGCTAGGGTCAACCGAGATACCCTCTCCATTAATCACATGACCCAAGAATGAGATAGTAGAAAGCCAAAACACACACTTGTTAAACTTAGCATACAATTTTCGGTCCCTCAAAATCTGTAAGGCGAGTCTCAAATGATTTTCATGTTGAGCTTTACCCTTGGAATAGATCAATATATCATCAATGAAGACAACTACAAACTCATCTAAATATGGCTTGAAGACTCTGTTCATTAAATCCATAAATGCAGCAGGGGCATTGGTCACTCCAAAAGGCATTACTAAAAAATCGTAACGGCCATATCTTGTCCGAAAAGCGGTCTTCTCAACATCTTCGGCTTTAACTTTGAGCTGGTGGTAACCAGACCTAAGGTCGATCTTAGAAAAGACTCGTGCTCCTTGTAATTGGTCAAGCAGATCATCAATCCTAGGTAATGGGTACTTGTTCTTAATGGTGACCTTATTAAGTTCTCTATAATCGATACAAAGACGGAGTGTGCCATCCTTTTTCTTCACAAATAAAACAGGTGCTCCCCATGGTGAAGTGCTCGGCCTAATAAATCCCTTATCCAACAATTCTTGTAATTGCAGTTTCAATTCTCTAAGTTCAGCTGGGGCCATCCTATAAGGTGTTTTGGAGATCGGCTGTGTTCCCGACATGATGTCAACAGTAAACTCTATTTCTCTATCGGTTAGGTGGCCAGGCAATTCGTCTGGAAAGACGTCGGGGAATTCGTTAACCACTGGGATGTCGGCTAGATTAACATTTCCATTCTGATCACTCAGTATACTACACAAGTAGCCTCGACACCCTTTCTGAATTAACTTATAGGCCTTAATGGACGAAATCAAGTAAGGTGGGGGCACTATCCCTTTACCCTGGAAAATAACCTCGGCTAGGTCTGGGGGTCTCAATGTGACACTTTTCGAAACACAATTTATAGATGCATGATTTGCGACTAACCAATCCATTCCCAGTATAACATCAAAATGAACCATGTCCAGAGGCATTAAATCTACTAACAGTTCAACATTCTCAATCACAACAACACACGCTCTATAAATGGACACAACAATCATAGGTCTCCCAGATGGAGTAGACACAGATAATACGAAATCAAGGGGCTCTAGTTCTCTATTAATTTTCTCGGCAAACTTAGTAGATATAAACGAATGAGTAGAACCCGAATCAATCAACACATAGGCATCTTGGGAGCAAATTAGAAGTATACCTGACACCACTGCCTCAGCATTCTGAGTGTCTCCTGGCACTAACTCAAATACTCTGCCCTGTCTCATCTGCCCTTTTCCAGCATTACCCTTCTGAACGGAACCCGCGGTATTCTCACCTTTCTTGTTTTCGTCAGCCTTTGCCTTGGGGCAATCTCTCACATAATGGCCCATCTCGCCACATTCATAACAAGCTCCAGACGTCCGGCGACAGATCCCGAAATGTTGCCTCCCACAGTCCGAACACGTCGGCTTAGCATTACCTTCCTGCCTTAGGTTACTAGTACTGCCCATGTTTGTCTTCTTCTTGGTGCCCAGCTGTCCTCGGCAGTTGTCATAGTTCTGCCTCTTTCGGTGGTTCTCTCCCGAGCTCTGGTATCAATTTAGGTTAGCTTCGGCCTGAATGGCTTTGTCCAATACTTCGGCATAAGTCGGCATATCGAGCAAATTAACCCGGTCTTGAATCGGTCCACGAAGCCCACTCTTCAACTTCCTGGCCTTCATGTACTCATCGTTGGCCATGTGAGGTACAAACCTCGCCAATTCAGTAAAAGCGCGGTCGTATTCCGCCACTGTTCGGTTGCCTTGGGTCAGAGTGTGAAATTCGGTAGCCTTGCGGTTTCGGACACTTACGGGAAAATGTTTCTTGTAGAACAACTCTAAGAATCGAGTCCAGGTTAGATCCGGATTGCTCTCTCTAACCATCATCCACCACCTGCGAGCGTCATCATCTAATGTGAATGCTGCCAACGTCACTTTCTGAGCGTCGGTGCTAGGGAAGATCTCGAATAACTTTTCCATTTCTAAAACCCATGCCTCAGCCTTCATCGGCTCTACACCCCCAGAGAATCTCGGTGGTTTCATTTTCTTGAACTCCCTGATCAAAGCTATCGTGCCATCCCCATACAAGGCTGGCTGCGGGGGAACTTGCGGCACTAGAGGAGGTGGAGGCGGAATTACATTTCGGCCGTTGGTTTGCTCGGCCTGAGTCGACGTGGCACTGGCGAACTGCTGTCTTGTTTGCCTCAACTCGTGGGCCAAACCTTCAACTAGTCTTTCCAGTCTATCCATTCTATCTTCGGGCTGATCCCGGCCAATTGGAGGTCTACCTCTCCTCATGATGCTATGAGCGTGCAAAGTATGACTTTAAAAAAAATAAGAAAATAACCCCGTAGGCAAGCAACAAATAAGCGTATCAAGACAATGCACACCTCATTCAAATAACAAATACCATGATGCAACCCTAACATCTTTTTAAGGGAAATCCTATGCTCTTGAGGACTCAAGTGTGTGAATAACGTATACCGAGGAAACTTGTGCTCTGATACCATTCTGTCACGACCCCAAACCGCCCCTAGTAGTTTGGTGCCGTGATGGCCAGTAATCCGTAATTACCGAAGGCCAGCTTTCAAAAAAACTTAACACAATCAGAGTATGATAAACGGGGCTCACAAACGGAGAAGCAATAATCTAAAATACAAGTGGTCCATAAGAGCTGTGCATAGATCAAATGAAATGTCATTCATCTTACAACTTAAATACAACAAGACAAAATATGTGTTACATCTTGATCAAAAGGCTTCTCGAGCCGACATACACAAAATACAGTAAATACAAGCCAAGAAGCATGATTTTAAAGATTCGCCGACATGAAATAAATGACATCGCCGACGTGAATACAAAAACAAAGCCGACATAATCAAGAATCCAAACAAGCTTTCAAAAAAACAGTCTAGGCGTCGTCGACGTCCTGCTCATCACCTACATATATATATAGAGAGGGTGAGCTTGGATACTCAGTGAATGGTACTAATAATAAAGGTTTGCATGAATATAGCTGAAGCCTTTCAAACCAAACACATCAAACTTTATCAAAACAAAGGATGAACCGTATTCATCTGTCAAGTCTTACAAGTCTCAAGGGATGCTTACTGACATCGGCAAAACACAAATCAAGCCTATCAAACAAGGACTGTACGGTCCGTAATCGTGTAGTCAAAGGTACTGCGAAAGTTTATAGTCCTCCAGCACAAGGCACTTGTGTTACTTAAGCCCGTAGCTCCTTTTAACACGATGATCTGGTGTTACTTAGGCCCGTAGCCCGATTTAATCATAATAGAACTTGTGTTACTTAGGCCCGTAGCCCGATTTAACATAATAGAACTTGTGTTACTTAGGCCCGTAGCCCGATTTAACATTACAGTCTTTCCAAGAAAGGACCGTATCCTTTTACACTTATTGCTGCGAAAGTTTAGAGTCCTCCAGCACGAGGGACTTTTGTACTTGGTACTGCGGAAGTTTAGAGTCCTCCAGTACAAGGGACTTTTCAAGGATGACATCAAAACAAGGCTTACACTTGATACATCAAAACAGGGCTATTCATTCATGCTTAGCAAATACTCTTGTCAAACAAAACAAAGCAAGATTTATCAAAAACAAGTGTAACATAGCTTTATCAAAAATACCACTCACCTAGTTCTTCAAGTGTAGACTCAAAGCAAGGATCAAGGTCCTACAATCACATGGCAAACACACTCTCAAAACTTGCTTTATATATATGCGAAATTATCAGATCCAAGTAAATATCAAAGCAAAACATGCTGGGAGTTTAAACATTGCTCCCGTTTCCATGAAAACAAACTGGGTACCAACCAGGTCCCTGCCGAGGTCCTACACCTCCTGGCCGAGGTGTGGTCCTGCTGGCCTTATTCAAAAGCAAAGTCGGGGAAACCTGGCTTCCCCTTTGAAGCACACGAAGAACATGATGAACATGGTCGAGAGGGAGATGAATGCAAGTTCAAAACTTGTTACAAAAATCTGAGGTTTCATGCCAAGAGTTCAAAACATGGACCTGGGTACCCATGCAAGATGGTCATGCAAGAACAAACACAAAACATGGTTTTCGTTTCAAACTTTCGGATCAAAACGAGACTTTTCTTCAAGAACACATGAAAACCATTTTCTCTTTTCAAAACCAACTTCAAATCGATGCATGACATGCAAAGCAAATCCGATCATGCAATGCAGCTAGATGATCAATAACAACAGTCAAAGTAGATCAAGATTCTCACCTCAAAACTTGAATCCAACGGTTCAAACCACGAAGATCAAGCTTGGAAGACTTACTCTCACTCAAGAACTTCTCTTCCTCCTCTCTAGAGCTTCTCTCTCTAAAAACAAAGATTTGAGACCAAAAATGATTTGTTTCTAAGTCTGCCGGCTGTCTTAACTATCAGCTCGGACACGTGGCGCTACCGGGTTGGCTCAACTCAAAAAGGTGATTGATAGATAAGACAAGTCTCTGACAAAGCGTATGTAGCAAGCTGGGTAAGACACATCGGCAATTAATGATATCGGCTCAAATCAAGGATCCGGCAACAGGGTAACAAGGACATCGGCTAGGGAGGACGACACTTGACTAAGCTGTGCCACACCTTGGCCGGGGTGTGCCACATCTCGGCCTAGGCCATACCTGCCTACGGACAAGGTTCACTAAGTGCAAAACATCTCGGCAATAATGCTCGAGGTGAAGATAGGGGTCAACCAAGGTTCTAAAACAGTTCTAAGTACAAAAGTTCAAAGGTGAACTAAGCTCATGGTAACCTCGGCTACACACACACACCGAACAAGGAACAAAATCACGCAAGCAATACTTAAATAAAACAGGGCAAGGCAAATCCTTCAAAACATCAAAACAAGACAAGATCATGCACGAATGTATGCAAGTATGGCAAGAGTAAGGTGAGGGTTGCTACATCATTAAAGAAACCACAATGCCTTAACGATCTATTTGGCAATTAAATAAAAAAAGAAAATTTAATAGAAAAGAAAATTGAATAAAAATAGAAGTTGAATAAAAATAAAAATGGAAGTTGCAGAAAATTAAAAAAGGAAGTTCAATCTAGAAACCAGTATACCTTAACGATCTATTTGGAAATTAATTAAAAACGGAAGTTGAGTAGAAAAGAAACTTGAACAAAAAATGAAGTTAAATAAAAATAAAAATGGAAGTTGCAGAAAATTAAAAATGGAAGTTCATTCAAGAAACAACTATACCTTAACGACCTATTTGGAAATTAAATAAAAAAGGAAGTTGAATAGAAAAATAACATGAATAAAAATGGAAGTTCAATCCAGAAACCACTATTCCAAAACGATCCATTTGGAAATTAAATAAAAAAGGAAGTTTAATAAAAAAGTAAATTGAATAAAAATAAAAATAAACGTTGCATAAAATTAAAAATGGAAGTTCAATCCAAAAACCACTATACGTTAACGATCTAATTGGAAATTAAATAAAAAAGGAAGTTGAATAGAAAAGTAACTTGAATAAAAATGGAATTACTTAAAAATAAAAATGGAAGTTGCAGAAAATTAAAAATGGAAGTTAATTCAAGAAACCACTATACCTTAACGATCTATTTGGAAATTAAATAAAAAAGGAAGTTGAGTAGAAAAGAAACTTGAATAAAAAAAGGAAGTTAAATATAAATAAAAATAAAAATGGAAGTTGAATAAAAATAAAAATGAAACATGCATAAAATTAAAAATGGAAGTTCAATCCAGAAACCACTATACCTTAACGATCTATTTGGAAATTAAATAAAAACGGAAGTTGAGTAGAAAAGAAACTTGAACAAAAAAGGAAGTTAAATAAAAATAAAAATGAAAGTTGCAGAAAATTAAAAATGGAAGTTCATTCAAGAAGCCGCTATACCTTTACGACCTATTTGAAAATTAAATAAAAAAGAAAGTTGAATAGAAAAATAACTTGAATAAAAATGGCAGTTGAATAAAAACAAAAATGGAAGTTGCAGAAAATTATAAATGGAAGCTCATTCAAGAAACCACTATACCTTAACGATCTATTTGGAAATTAAATAAAAAGGAAGTTTAATAGAAAAGTAAATTGAATAAAAATGGAAGTTGAAAAAAAATAAAAGTGAAAGTTGCATAAAATTAAAAATGGAAGTTCAATCCAGAAACCACTATACCTTAACGATCTATTTGAAAATTATATACAAAAGGAAGTTGAATAGAAAAGAAACTAGAATAAAAAAAGAAGTTGAATAGAAATAAAAATGGAAGTTGCAGAAAATTAAAATTGGAAGTTCATTCAAGAAACCACTGTACCTTAACCATCAATTTGGAAAATGAATAAAAAAGGAAGTTGAATAGAAAAATAACTTGAATAAAAATCGAAGCTGAATAAAAATAAAAGTGGAAGTTGCAGAAAATAAAAATGGAAGTTAATTCAAGAAACCACTATACTTTAACAATATATTTGGAAATTAAATAAAAAAGGAAGTTGAATAGAAAATTAACTTGAATAAAAATGGAAGCTGAATAAAAATAAAAACGGAAGTTCCATAAAATTAAAAGTGGAAGTTCACTAAAGAAACCACTATACCTTAACGATCTATTTGGAAATTAAATAAAAAAGGAAGTTGAATAGAAAAATAACTTGAATAAAAATGGAAGTCGAATAAAAATAAAAATGGAAGTTGCAGAAAATTAAAAATGGAAGTTCATTCAAGAAACCAATATACCTTAACGATCTATTTGGAAATTAAATAAAAAAGGTAGTTTGATAGAAAAGTAAATTGAATAAAAATGAAAGTTGCATAAAATTAAAAATGAAAGTTCAATCCAGAAACCACTATACCAGAACGATCTATTTGAAATTACATAAAAAAGAAAGTTGAGTAGAAAAGAAACTTGAATAAAAAAGGAAGTTAAATAAAAATAAAAATAGAAGTTGCAGAAATTTAAAAATGGAATTTCATTCAAGAAACCACTATACCTTAACGATCTATTAGGAAATTAAATAAAAAAGGAAGTTTAATAGAAAAGTACATTGAATAAAAATGGAAGTTGAAGGAAAATAAAAATGAAAGTTCCATAAAACTAAAAATGGAAGTTCATTAATGAAACAACTATAGCTTAACGATCTATTTGGAAATTAAATAAAAAAGGAAGTTTAATAGAAAAATAAATTGAATAAAAATGGAAGTTGAATAAAAATAAAAGTGAAAGTTGCATAAAATTAAAAATGAAAGTTCAATCCAGAAACCACTATACCTTAACGATCTATTTGGAAATTAAATAAAAAAGAAGTTGAGTAGAAAAGAAACTGATTGAAAAAGAAAGTTAAATAAAAATAACAATGGAAGCTGCAGAAAATTAAAAATGGAAGTTCATTCAAGAAACCACTATACCTTAACGATCTATTTGGAAATTAAATAAAAAAGGAAGTTGAATAGAAAAATAACTTGAATAAAAATGGAAGTTGAATAAAAATAAAAATGGACCTCGCAGTAAATTAAAAATAGAAGTTCATTCAAGAAACCAGTATACCGTAACGATCTATTTGGAAATTAAATAAAAAAGGAAGTTTAATAGAAAAGAAAATTGAATAAAAATGGAAATTGAATAAAAATAAAAATAAAGGTTGCATAAAATTAAAAATGGAAGTTCAATCAAGAAACCACTATACCTTAACGATCTATTTGGAAATTAAATAAGAAAGGAAGTTGAGTAGAAAAGAAACTTGAATGAAAAAGGAAGTTAAAGAAAATTAAAAATGGAAGTTGCAGCAAATTAAAAGTGGAAATTCATTCAAGAAACCACTATACCTTAACGATCTATTTGGAAATTAAATAAAAAAGGAAGTTGAATAGAAAAATGGCTTGAATAAAAATGGAAGTCGAATAAAAATAAAAATGGAAGTTGCAAAAAATTAAAAATGGAAGTTCATTCAAGAAACCACTATACCTTAACGATCTATTTGGAAATTAAATAAAAAAGGAAGTTGAATAGAAAAATAACTTGAATAAAAATGAAAGCTGAATAAAAATAAAAATGGAAGTTCCATAAAATTAAAATAGGAAGTTCATTCAAGAAACAACTATTCCTTAACGATCTATTAGGAAATTAAATAAAAAATGAAGTTGAATAGAAAAATAACTTGAATAAAAATGGAAGTTGAATAAAAATAAAAATGGAAGTTGCATAAAATTAAAAGTGGAAGTTCATTAAAGAAACCACTATACCTTAACGATCTATTAGGAAATTAAATAAAAAAGGAAGTTGAATAGAATAATAACTTGAATAAAAATGGAAGTTGAATAAAAATAAAAATGGAAGTCGCATAAAATTAAAAGTGGAAGTTCGTTAAAGAAACCACTATACCTTAACGATCTATTTGGAAATTAAATAAAAAAGGAACTTTAATAGAAAAGAAAATTGAATAAAAATGGAAGTTGAATAAAAATAAAAATGAAAGTTGCATAAAATTAAAAATGGAAGTTCAATCCAGAATCCATTAAACCTTAACGATCTATTTGGAACTTAAATAAAAAAGGAAGTTGAATAGAAATGAAACTTGAATAAAAAAAGAAGTTGAATAGAAATAAAAATGGAAGTTGCAGAAAATTAAAATTGGAAACTATTCAAGAAACCACTATACCTTAACGATCTATTTGGAAATTAAATAAAAAAGGAAGTTTAATAGAAAAGTAAATTGAAAAAAAATAGATGTTTTATAAAAATATAAATGGAAGTTGCAGAAATTTAAAAATGGAAGTTCATTCAAGAAACCACTATACCATAACGATCTCTTATGAAATTAAATAAAAAAGGATGTTGAATAGAAAAATAACTTGAATAAAAATGGAAGTTGAATAAAAATAAAAATGGAAGTTGCATAAAATTAAAAGTGGAAGTTCATTAAAGAAACCACTATACCTTAACGATCTACTTGGAAATTAAATAAAAAAAGGAACTTTAATAGAAAAGAAAATTGAATAAAAATGGAAGTTGAATAAAAATAAAAATGAAAGAAGCATAAGTTTTAAAAATGTAAGTTCAATCCAGAATCCATTATACCTTAACGATCTATTTGGAAATTAAATAAAAAAGAAAGTTGAATAGAAAAGAAGCTTGAATAAAAAAAGAAGTTGAATAGAAATAAAAATGGAAGTTGCGGAAAATTAAAATTGAAAACTCATTCAAGAAACCACTATACCTTAAGGATCTATTTGGAAATTAAATAAAAAAGGAAGTTTAATAGAATAGTATATGGAATAAAAATGGTAGTTGAAGAAAAATAAAAATGGAAGTTCAATCCAGAAACCACTATTCTGTGACGATCTATTTGGAAATTAAATAAAAAAGGAAGTTGAGTAGAAAAGAAACTTAAATAAAAAAAGGAAGTTAAATAAAAATAAAAATGGAAGTTGCAGAAAATTAAAAATTGAAGTTAATTCAAGAAACCCCTATACTTTAACGATTTATTTGGAAATTAAATAAAAAAGGAAGTTGAATAGTAAAATAACTTGAATAAAAATTGAAGCTGAATAAAAATAAAAATGGAAGTTCATTAAACAAACCACTATACATCAACGATCTATTTGGAAATTAAATAAAAAAGGAAGTTGGATAGGAAAGAAACTTGAATAAAAAAGGAAGTTAAATAAAAATAAAAATGGAAGTTGCAGAAAATTAAAAATGAAAGTTAATTCAAGAAACCACTATACCTTAACGATCTATTTGGAAATTAAATAAAAAAGGAAGGTGAATAGGAAAATAACTTGAATAAAAATGGAAGTTGAATAAAAATAAAAATGGAAGTCGCAGTAAATTAAAAATGGAAGTTTATTCAAGAAACCAGTATACCGTAACGATCTATTTGGAAATTAAATAAAAGAGGAAGTTTAATAGAAAAGTAATTTGAATAAAAATGGAAATTGAATAAAAATAAAAATAAAAGTTGCATAAAATTAAAAATGGAAGTTCAATCAAGAAACCACTATACCTTAACGATCTATTTGGAAAGTAAATAAAAAAGGAAGTTGAGTAGAAAAGAAACTTGAATGAAAAAGGAAGTTAAATAAAAATAAAAATGGAAGTTGCAGCAAATTAAAAATGGAAATTCATTCAAGAAACCCCTATACCTTAACGATCTATTTGGAAATTAAATAAAAAAGGATGTTGAATAGAAAAATGGCCTGAATAAAAATGGAAGTCGAATAAAAATAAAAATGGAAGTTGCAAAAAATTAAAAATGGAAGTTCATCCAAGAAACCACTATACCTTAACGATCTATTTGGAAATTAAATGAAAAAAGAAGTTGAATAGAAAAGTAACTTGAATAAAAATGGAAGTTAGTTAAAAATAAAGATGGAAGTTGTAGAAAATTAAAAATAGAAGTTAATTCCAGAAACCACTATACCTTAACAATCTATTTGGAAATTAAATAAAAAAGGAAGTTGAATAGAAAAATAACTTGAATAAAAATGAAAGCTGAATAAAAATAAAAATGGAAGTTCCATAAAATTAAAATAGGAAGTTCATTAAAGAAACCACTATACCTTAACGATCTATTTTGAAATTAAATAAAAAGGAAGTTTAATAGAAAAGTAAATAGAATAAAAACGGAAGTTGAATAAAAATAAAAATGGAAGTTGCAGAAAATTAAAAATGAAAGTTCAATCCAGAAACCAGTATACCTTAACGATCTCTTTGGAAATTAAATAAAAGAGGAAGTTGAGTAGAAAAGAAACTTGATTGAAAAGGGAAGTTAAATAAAAATAAAAATGGAAGTTGCAGAAAATTAAAAATGGAAGGTCATTCAAGAAACCACTATGCCTTAACGACCTGTTTGAAAATTAAATAAAAAAGAAAGTTGAATAGAAAAATAACTTGAATAAAAATGGAAGTTGAATAAAAATAAAAATGGAAGTTGCAGAAAATTATAAATGAAAGCTCATTGAAGAAACCACTATACCTTAACGATCTATTTGGAAATTAAATAAAAAATGAAGTTTAATAGAAAAGTAAATTGAATAAAAACGGAAGTTGAAAAAAAATAAAAGTGAAAGTTGCATAAAATTAAAAATGGAAGTTCAATCCAGAGACCACTATACCTTAACGATCTATTTGGAAATTAAATAAAAAATGAAGTTGAATAGAAAAATTACTTGAATAAAAATTGAAGCTGAGTAAAACTAAAAATGGAAGTTCATTCAAGAAACCACTATACATCAACGATCTATTTGGAAATTAAATAAAAAAGGAAGTTGAATAGGAAAGAAACTTCAATAAAAAAGGAAGTTAAATAAAAATAAAAATGGAAGTTGCAGAAAATTAAAAATGAAAGTTAATTCAAGAAACCATCATACCTTAACGATCTATTAGGAAATTAAATAAAAAAGGAAGTTGAATAAAAATAAAAATGGAAGTTGTGTAAAATTAAAAGTGGAAGTTCATTAAAGAAACCACTATACCTTAACGATCTATTTGGAAATTAAATAAAAAAGGAAGTTTAATAGAAAAGTAAATTGAATAAAAATGGAAGTTGAAAAAAAATAAAAGTGAAAGTTGCATAAAATTAAAATTGGAAGTTCAATCAAGAAACCACTATACCTTAACGTTCTATTTGGAAATTAAATAAAAAAGAAAATTGAATAGAAAAATGACTTGAATAAAAATGGAAGTCGAATAAAAATAAAAATGGAAGTTGCAGAAAATTAAAAATGGAATTTCATCCAAAAAACCACTATACCTTAACGATCTATTTGGAAATTAAATAAAAAAGGAAGTTGAATAGAAAAGTAACTTGAATAAAAATGGAAGTTATTTAAAAATAAAAATGGAAGTTGCAGAAAATTAAAAATGGAAGTTCATTCAAGACACCACTATACCTTAACGATCTATTTGGAAATTAAATAAAAAAGGAAGTTGGATAGAAAAATAACTTGAATAAAAATGAAAGCTGAATAAAAATAAAAATGGAAGTTCATTAAAGAAACCACTATACCTTAACGATCTATTTGGAAATTAAATAAAAAAGGATGTTTAATAGAAAAGTAAATTAAATAAAAATGGATGTTGAATAAAAATAAAAATGGAAGTTGCAGAAAATTAAAAATGGAAGTTCATTCAAGAAACTACTATTCCTTAACGATCTATTAGGGAATTGAATAAAAAAGGAAGTTGAATAGAAAGATAACTTGAATAAAAATGGAAGTTGAATAAAAATAAAAATGGAAGTTGCATAAAATTAAAAGTGGAAGTTCAATAAAGAAACCACTATTCCTTAACGATCTATTTGGAAATTAAATAAAAAAGGAAGTTTAATAGAAAAGTAAATTGAATAAAAATGGAAGTTGAAAAAAAATAAAAGTGAAAGTTGCATAAAATTAAAAATGGAAGTTCAATCCAGAAACCACTATACCTTAAAGATTTATTTGGAAATTAAATAAAAAAGGAAGTTGAATAGAAAAGAAACTAGAATAAAAAAACAAGTTGAATAAAAATAAAAATGGAAGTTGCAGAAAATTAAAATTGGAAGTTCAATCAAGAAACCACTATACCTTAACGATCTATTTGGAAATTAAATAAAAAAGGAAGTTGAATAGAAAAGTAACTTGAATCAAAATGGAAGTTACTTAAAAATAAAAATGGAAGTTGCAGAAAATTAAAAAAGGAAGTTAATTGAAGGAACCACTATACCTTAACGATCTATTTGGAAATTAAATAAAAAAGGAAGTAGAATAGAAAAATAACTTGTATAAAAATGAAAGATGAATAAAAATAAAAAAAGAAGTTGCATAAAATTAAAAATGGAAGTTCATTAAAGAAACCACTATACCTTAACGATCTATTGGGAAATTAAATAAAAAAGGAAGTTTAATAGAAAAGTAAATTGAATGAAAATGGAAGTTGAATAAAAATAAAAATGGAAGTTGCAGAAAATTAAAAATGGAAGTTCATCCAAGAAACCACTATACCTTAACGATCTATTTGGAAATTAAATAAAAAAGGAAGTTGAATAGAGAAATAACTGGAATAAAAAAGGAAGTTGAACAAAAATAAAAATGGAAGTTGCATAAAATTAAAAGTTTAAGTTCATTAAAAAAACCATTATACCTTAACGATCTATTTGAAAATTAAATAAAAAAGAAAGTAGAATAGAAAAATAACTTGAATAAAAATGAAAGTTGAAAAAAAATAAAAATGGGAGCTGCATAAAATTAAAAATGGAAGTTCATTAAGGAAACAACTGTACCTTAACGATCTATTTGGAAATTAAACAAAAAAGGAAGTTGAATAGAAAAATAACTTGAATAAAAATGGAAGTTGAATAAAAATAAAAATGGAAGTTGCATAAAATTAAAAGTGGAAGTTCATTAAAGAAACCACTATACCTTAACGATCTATTTGGAAATTAAATAAAAGAGGAAGTTTAGTAGAAAAGTAAATTGAATAAAAATGGAAGTTGAAAAAAAATAAAAGTGAAAGTTGCATAAAATTAAAAATGAAAGTTCAATCCAGAAACCACTATACCTTAAAGATCTATTTGGAAATTAAATAAAAAAGGAAGTTGAATAGAAAAGAAACTAGAATAAAAAAACAAGTTGAATAAAAATAAAAATGGAAGTTGCAGAAAATTAAAATTGGAAGTTCAGTCAAGAAACCACTATACCTTAACGATCTATTTGGAAATTAAATAAAAAAAGAAGTTGAATAGAAAAGTAATTTGAATCAAAATGGAAGTTACTTAACAATAAGAATGGAAGTTGCAGAAAATTAAAAAAGGAAGTTAATTGAAGGAACCACTATACCTTAACGATCTATTTGGAAATTAAATAAAAAAGGAAGTAGAATAGAAAAATAACTTGTATAATAATGAAAGATGAATAAAAATAAAAAAAGAAGTTGCATAAAATTAAAAATGGAAGTTCATTAAAGAAACCACTATACCTTAACGATCTATTTGGAAATTAAATAAAAAAGGAAGTTTAATAGAAAAGTAAATTGAATGAAAATGGAAGTTGAATAAAAATAAAAATGGAAGTTGCAGAAAATTAAAAATGGAAGTTCATCCAAGAAACCACTATACCTTAACGATCTATTTGGAAATTAAATAAAAAAGGAAGTTGAATAGAGAAATAACTGGAATAAAAATGGAAGTTGAACAAAAATAAAAATGGAAGTTGCATAAAATTAAAAGTGTAAGTTCATTAAAAAAACCATTATATCTTAACGATCTATTTGAAAATTAAATAAAAAAGAAAGTAGAATAGAAAAATAACTTGAATAAAAATGAAAGTTGAATAAAAATAAAAATGGGAGCTGCATAAAATTAAAAATGGAAGTTCATTAAGGAAACAACTATACCTTAACGATCTATTTGGAAATTAAATAAAAAAGGAAGTTGAATAGAAAAATGACTTCAATAAAAATGGAGGTCGAATAAAAATAAAAATGGAAGTTGCAAAAAATTAAAAATGGAAGTTCATCCAAGAAACCACTATACCTTAACGATCTATTTGGCAATTAAATAAAAAAGGAAGTTGAATAGAAAAGTAACTTGAATAAAAATCGAAGATAGTTAAAAATAAAAATGGAAGTTGCAGAAAATTAAAAATGGAAGTTAATTCAAGAAACCACTATAACTTAACGATCTATTTGGAAATTAAATAAAAAAGGAAGTTGAATAGAAAAATAACTTGAATAAAGATGAAAGCTGAATAAAAATAAAAATGGAAGTTCCGTAAAATTTAAAATGGAAGTCCATCACAGAAACCACTATACCTTAATGATCTATTTGGAAATTAAATAAAAAAGGAAGTTTAATAGAAAAGTAAATTGAATAAAAATGGATGTTGAATAAAAATAAAAACAAAAGTTGCAGAAAATTAAAAATGAAAGTTCATTCAAGAAACCACTATTCCATAACGATCTATTAGGAAATTAAATAAAAAAGGAAGTTTAATAGAAAAATAACTTGAATACAAATGGAAGTTGAATAAAAATAAAAATGGAAGTTGCGTAAAATTAAAAGTGGAAGTTCATTAAAGAAACCACTATACCTTAACGATCTATTTGGAAATTAAATAAAAAAGGAAGTTTAATAGAAAAGTAAATTGAATAAAAATGGAAGGTGAAAAAAAATTAAAGTGAAAGTTGCATAAAATTAAAAGTGGAAGTTCAATCCAGAAACCAGTATACCTTAACGATCTATTTTGAAATTAAATAAAAAAGGAAGGTGAGTAGAAAAGAAACTAGAATAAAAAAAGAAGTTGAATAGAAATAAAAATGGAAGTTGCAGAATATTAAAATTGGAAGTTCAGTCAAGAAACCACTATACCTTAACGTTCTATTTGGAAATTAAATAAAAATGGAAGTTGAATAGAAAAATGTCTTGAATAAAAATGGAAGTCGAATAAAAATAAAAATGGAATTTGCAGAAAATTAAAAATGGAAGTTCATCCAAGAAACCACTATACCTTAACGATCTATTTGGAAATTAAATAAAAAAGGAAGTTGAATAGAAAAGTAACTTGAATAAAAATGGAAGTTAGTTAAAAATAAAAATGGAAGTTGCAGAAAATTAAAAATGGAAGTTAATTCAAGACACCACTATACCTTAACGATCTATTTGGAAATTAAATAAAAAAGGAAGTTGAATAAAAATGAAAGCTGAATAAAAATAAAAATGGAAGTTCCATAAAATTAAAAATGGAAGTTCATTAAAGAAACCACTATACCTTAACGATCTATTTGGAAATTAAATAAAAAAGGATGTTTAATAGAAAAGTAAATTGAATAAAAATAAAAATGGAAGTTGCAGAAAAGTAAAAATGGAAGTTCATTCAAGAAACAACTATTCCTTAACGATCTATTAGGGAATTAAATAAAAAAAGAAGTTGAATAGAAAAATAACTTGAATAAAAATCGAAGTTGAATAAAAATAAAAATGGAAGTTGCATAAAATTTAAAGTGGAAGTTCATTAAAGAAACCACTATACCTTAACGATCTATTTGGAAACTAAATAAAAAATGAAGTTTAATAGAAAAGTAAATTGAATTAAAATGGAAGTTGAAAAAAAATAAAAGTGAAAGTTGCATAAAAATAAAAATGGAAGTTCAATCCAGAAACCAGTATACCTTAAAGATCTATTTGGAAATTAAATAAAAAAAGAAGTTGAATAGAAAAGAAACTAGAATAAAAAAAGAAGTTGAATAGAAATAAAAATGGAAGTTGAGGAAAATTAAAATTGGAAGTTCAGTCAAGAAACCACTATACCTTAACGATGTATTTGAAATTAAATAAAAAAGAAAGTGGAATAGAAAAATAACTTGAGTAAAAATGGAAGTTGAATAAAAATAAAAATGGAAGTTGCATAAAATTGAAAGTGGAAGTTCATTAAAGAAACCACTATACCTTAACGATCTATTTGAAAATTAAATAAAAAAGGAAGTAGAATAGAAAAATAACTTGAATAAAAATGAAAGTTGAATAAAAATAAAAATGGAAGTTGCATAAAATTGAAAATGGAAGTTCATTAAAGAAACCACTATATCTTAACGATCTATTTGGAAATTAAATAAAAAAGGAATAGAAAAGTAAATTGAATAAAAATGGAAGTTGAATAAAAATAAAAATGGAAGTTGCATAAAATTAAAAGTGGAAGTTCATGAAATAAACCACTATACCGTAACGATTTATTTGAAAATTAATTAAAAAAGGAAGTAGAATAGAAAAATAACTTGAATAAAAATGAAAGTTGAATAAAAATAAAAGTGAAAGTTGCATAAAATTAAAAATGGATGTTCATTAAAGAAACCTGTAGAACCCACATTTTATGTTCTCATCATATTCATGAGCATCTGTATGATTATGACTTGTTAAGTTGCATGTGTATGTTTGTGATTTGTTTCGCTTGAGCTAATGTGATCCATGCCTTGTTTTGAAGCCTTGTGATTTGTCTAAGTGTGGTATACTTGCCTCGTTCTTTCCTTGATGTAAAACTTAAGTCACGCCTTGCCTGAGTTATGCTAGCCGATGTTATTCCAAGCCGAGGTCATCCTTAGTCTAGTCGTAGTATCTTGAAACCCCTTGCTGACCTCCGTTCTCGTCTTGACGCATTAGCCGAGATGTTACCCTGTACCCAAGCGATCTCGTCCTGGAGTGGTACGACCTAGGCCGAGGTGTGGCGCATCTAGGCCAAGATGTGGCACAGCTTAGTCAAGTGTTGTCCTTCCTAGCCGAGGTCATTGTCACCTTAGTTGCCGAGGTCCTTTGTTAGCCGATATCACCCCTTGCCGGAGTGCCACTCCGTGTAGCTTGTTAGATACGCCTTGTTGTTAGCCAATGTCATAGCCTGTCAGAGAGCCCATACTGCTTTGCTTGTTGAACACCCTTCCACCATGCTTTGTCTGGCCTGTCAGTCACCTTTTCAGGATGAACCCAACCAGTCGCCGCCACGTGTCTCAGCAGAGGGTTAATCCCAGAACCGGGTATAGAAAACTACCATTTGGTATCATAAACTTGCCTTGTAGAGAGAGAAGCTCTAGGAGGAAGAAAGAGTTTTAGAGTGAGGAAGTAGATCTTCAAGCTTGATTCCTAGAGATCGAACCGTCAGATCCGTGTTCTAAGGTTAGATTCTTGATCTGCTCATGATGTCCTCTATGTTCATGTTATTGCATTGCATGATCGGATATGATTTATAAGCCATGCATCGTTTTGAAGTTCGATTTTAGAAAGAGAAAAATGACATTCATGTGTTCTTCAAGAAAGTCTTGTTTTGATCCAAAAGCTTGCATAAAGAATCATGTTTTTGTGTTTATTTCCGCAAGGATTCCAAGTACGGGTACCCAGGTCCATGTTTTCAAACTCGTAACATGAAAATCCCAGATTTGTGATAACAGGTTGTGATCGAACATCCATATTTTTCATGTTTTCACACTCATGTTCTTCATGTTCATCAGCAGAGGGAAACCCGGAGTTTCCCGACCTCTTTTCCTTGCATGTGGCCCTCGGGAACACACCTCGGCGATGAGGTGTGGAACCTCGGCCTAGACCTGGTTAGTGCCCAGCATGTTTTCCGAAACCATTTGTGTACATACGAAACTTGTTTGAAAGTGCATTCAATAGGCTTTGCCATGTGTTTGTAGGACTTGGGCTTGTCTCGACCCCGACGTGTGAAGAAACTATGTGAGTGGTATTTTTAATAAAGCTATGTTACACTTGTTTTCGTAAATCTCGTCTTGCCTTGTTTTTGAAAAGTATTTGATCTAGCATTAATGACTATCCCTACTTGTATATTAAACACTATCTTGTTTTGATGACATTACTTGAAAGTCCTTAGCTGCAGGGGACTATAATGCAACTGCACTCTTGTCTTGAAAGTCCTTAGCTGCAGGGGACTATAATGCAACTGCACTCTTGTCTTGAAAGTCCTTAGCTGCAGGGGACTATAATGCAACTGCACTCTTGTCTTGAAAGTCCTTAGCTGCAGGGGACTATAATGCAACTGCACTCTTGTCTTGGGAATGTCATCACCCTCTTGTATTAAGTAGATGTAATAACATCCAAAGAACTTGAAAGGCCGGCAATGAACTTGATTTTTCCTTGATTGTAAAGTATGCTATGTATTGCTTTGAAAGAAATCTTGGATATCAATCATGCAAAACCTTTATTTCTGATATCATTCACTGAGTATCCAAGCTCACCCTCTCTATATATATGTAGGTGATGAACAAGAAGGCATTGAGGCCTAGACGTGATTGCCGATGTGTTTTGGGTGCTTTGCCGATATGTTTTGGAATAGCATTTTTGTACCATCTTGAAGATCATGCTTCTCGGCTTATTTTTCATTTGTACTTGTATATGTCGGCTTGAGAAGCCTTTTGGTCAAGATGTGTTTTGTATCTCATTTCCTTCTTATATTTAAGTTGTAAGACTTTATAAAGATGTATGTCATTTCACTGGACTTAAGCACGGCTCTCATGGACTATTAGATTCTGTATATGTATGTGTAGCTTCCGCACTTGTAAGCCCCATATTTTATACTCTGATTGTGTGTGAATTTTGTAAGTTGGCCTTCGGTAATTACGGATTACTGGCCATCACGGCACCAAACTACTAGGGGCGGTTTGGGGGCGTGACAAAACCACTATACCTTAACGATCTATTTGGAAATTAAATAAAAAAGAAAGTTGAATAGAAAAATGACTTGAATAAAAATGGAAGTCGAATAAAAATGAAAATGGAAGTTGCAGAAAATTAAAAATGGAAGTTCATCCAAGAAACCATTATACCGTAACGATCTATTTGGAAATTAAATAAAAAAGGAAGTTGAATAGAAAAGTAACTTGAATAAAAATGGAAGATAGTTAAAAATAAAAATGGAAGTTGCAGAAAATTAAAAATGGAAGTTAATTCAAGAAACCACTATAACTTAACGTTCTATTTGGAAATTAAATAAAAAAGGAAGTTGAATA
This sequence comes from Camellia sinensis, assembly GCF_055761805.1. Lineage (NCBI taxonomy): Eukaryota > Viridiplantae > Streptophyta > Magnoliopsida > Ericales > Theaceae > Camellia > Camellia sinensis. Next base: position 4,217,402 of record NC_138962.1, on the reverse strand, counting down.
GAAAAATAACTTGAATAAAAATGAAAGCTGAATAAAGATAAAAATGGAAGTTCCATAAAATTAAAAATGAAAGTTCATTAAAGAAACCACTATACCTTAACGATCTATTTGGAAATTAAATAAAAAAGGGAGTTTAATAGAAAAGTAAATTGAATAAAAATGGATGTTGAATAAAAATAAAAATGAAAGTTGTAGAAAATTAAAAATGGAAGTTCATTCAAGAAACCACTATTCCTTAACGATCTATTAGGAAATTAAATAAAAAAGGAAGTTGAATAGAAAAATAACTTGAATAAAAATGGAAGTTGAATAAAAATAAAAATGGAAGTTGAAAAAAAATAAAAGTGAAAGTTGCATAAAATTAAAAATGGAAGTTCAATCCAGAAACCACTATACCTTAACGATCTATTTCGAAATTAAATAAAAAAGGAAGTTGAATAGAGAAGAAACAAGAATAAAAAAAGAAGTTGAATAGAAATAAAAACGGATGTTGCAGAAAATTAAAATTGGAAGTTCAGTCAAGAAACCACTATACCTTAACGATCTATTTGGAAATTAAATAAAAATAGGAAGTTGAATAGAAAAATGACTTGAATAAAAATGGAAGTCGAATAAAAATAAAAATGAAAGTTGCAGAAAATTAAAAATGGAAGTTCATCCGAGAAACCGCTATACCTTAACGATCTATTTGGAAATTAAATAAAAAAGGAAGTTGAATAGAAAAGTAACTTGAATTAAAATGGAAGTTAGTTAAAAATAAAAATGGAAGTTGCAGAAAATTAAAAATGGATGTTAATTCAAGAAACCACTATATCTTAACGATCTATTTGGAAATTAAATAAAAAAGGAAGTTGAATAGAAAAATAACTTGAATAAAAATGAAAGCTGAATAAAAATAAAAATGGAAGTTCCGTAAAATTAAAAATAGAAGTTCATTAAAGAAACCACTACACCTTAACGATTTATTTGGAAATTAAATAAAAAAGGAAGTTTAATGGAAAAGTAAATTGAATAAAAATGGATATTGAATACAAATAAAAATGGAAGTTGCAGAAAATTAAAAATGGAAGTCCATTCAAGAAACCAATATTCCTTAACGATCTATTAGGAAATTAAATAAAAAAGGAAGTTGAATAGAAAAATAACTTGAATAAAAATGGAAGTTGAATAAAAATAAAAATGGAAGTTGCATAAAATTAAAAGCGGAAGTTCATTAAAGAAACCACTATACCTTAACGATCTATTTGGAAATTAAATCAAAAAGGAACTTTTATAGAATAGAAAATTGATTAAAAATGAAAGTTGCATAAAATTAAAAATGTAAGTTCAATCCAGAAACCATTATACCTTTACGATCTATTTGGAAATTAAATAAAAAAGGAAGTTGAATAGAAAAGAAGCCTGAATAAAAAAAGAAGTTGAATAGAAATAAAAATGGAAGTTGCAGAAAATTAAAATTGGAAACTCATTCAAGAAACCACTATACCTCAAGGATTTATTTGGAAATTAAATAAAAAAGGAAGTTTAATAGAAAAGTAAATTGAATAAAAATGGAAGTTGAATAAAAACAAAAATGGAAGTTGTAGAAAATTAAAAATGAAAGTTCATTCAAGAAACCACTATACCTTAACGACCTATTTGGAAATTAAATAAAAAAGGAAGTTGAATAAAAAAGAAGTTTGAATAAAAAAAAGAAGTTGAATAGAAATAAAAGTGGAAGTTGTAGAAAATTAAAATTGGAAGCTCCTTCAAGAAACCACTATACCTTAACGATCTATTTGGAAATTAAATAAAAAAGAAAGTTTAATAGAAAAGTAAATTGAATAAAAATGGATGTTGAATAAAAATAAAAATGGAAGTTGCAGAAAATTAAAAACGGAAATTCATTCCAGAAACCACTATACCTTAACTATCTATTAGGAAATTAAATAAAAATGGAAGTAGACTAGAAAAATAACTTGAATAAAAATGGAAGTTGAATAATAATAAAAACGAAAGTTGTAGAAAATTAAAAATTATAGTTAATTCAAGAAACCACTATACCTTAATGATCTATTTGGAAATTAAATAAAAAAGGAAGTTAAATTGAAAAGTAAATTGAATAAAAATAGAAGTTGAATAAAAATAAAAATAGAAGTTGCAGAAAGTAAAAAATGGAAGTTCATTCCAGAAACCAGTATACCTTAACGATCTATTTGGAAATTCAATAAAAAAGGAAGTTGAGTAGAAAAGAAACTTGAATAAAAAAGGAAGTTAAATGAAAATAAAATTAAAAGTTGCAGAAAATTAAAAATGAAAGTTCATTCAAGAAACCACTATACCTTAACGATCTATTTGGGAATTAAATAAAAAAGGAAGTTGAGTAGAAAAGAAACTTGAATGAAAAAGGAAGTTAAATAAAAATATAAATGAAAGTTGCAGAAAATTAAAATTGGAAGTTCATTAAAGAAACCACTATACCTTAACGATCTATTTGGAAATTAAATAAAAAAGGAAGTTGAATAGAAAAATGACTTGAATAAAAATGGAAGTTGAATAAAAACAAAAGTGGAAGTTGCAGAAAATTAAAAATGGAAGTTCATTCAAGAAACCACTATACCTTAACGATCTATTTGGAAATTAAATAAAAAAAGGAAGTTTAATAGAAATGTAAATTGAATAAAAATGGAAGTTGAATAAAAATAAAAATGGAAGTTGCAGAAAATTAAAAATGGAAGTTCAATCTAGAAACCACTATACCTTAACGATCTATTTGGAAATTAAATAAAAAAGGAAGTTGAGTAGAAAAAAAAAACTTGATTGAAAAAGGAAGTTAAATAAAAATAAAAATGGAAGTTGCAGAAAATTAAAAATGGAAGTTAATTCAAGAAACCACTATACCTTAACGATCTATTTGGAAATTAAAAAAAAAAAGGAAGTTGAATAGAAAAATAACTTGAATAAAAATGGAAGTCGAAAAAAAATAAAACTGGAAGTTTTAGAAAATTAAAAGTGGAAGTTCATTAAAGAAACCACTATACCTTGACAATCTATTTGGAAATTAAATAAAAAATGAAGTTTAATAGAAAAGTAAATTGAATAAAAATGGAAGTTGAATAAAAATGAAAATGGAAGTTGCAGAAAATTAAAAATGGAAGTTCATTCTAGAAACCACTATACCATAACGATCTATTTGGAAATTAAATAAAAAATGAAGTTGAATAGAAAAATAACTTGAATAAAAATGCAAGTCGAATAAAAATATAAATGGTAGTCGCAGTAAATTAGAAATGGCAGTTCATTCAAGAAACCACTATACCTTCACGATCTATATCGAAATTAAATAAAAAAGGAAGTTTAATAGAAAAGTAAATTGAATAAAAATGGAAATTGAATAAAAATAAAAATGAAAGTTGCATAAAATTAAAAATGGAAGTTCAATCTAGAAACCATTATACCTTAACGATCTATTTGGAAATTAAATAAAAAAGGAAGTTGAGTAGAAAAGAAACTTGAATGAAAAAGGAAGTTAAATAAAAATATAAATGAAAATGCAGAAAATTAAAATTGGAAGTTCATTAAAGAAACCACTATACCTTAACGATCTATTTGGAAATTAAATAAAAAAGGAAGTTGAATAGAAAAATGACTTGAATAAAAATGGAAGTTGAATAAAAACAAAAGTGGAAGTTGCGTAAAATTAAAAATGGAAGTTCATTCAAGAAACCACTATACCTTAACGATCTATTCGGAAATTAAAACAAAAAGGATGTTGAATAGAAAAATAACTTGAATAAAAATGGAAGTCGAATAAAAAGAAAAATGGAATTTGCACAAAATTAAAAATGGAAGTTCATTCAAGAAACCACTATACCTTAACGATCTATTTGGAAATTAAATAAAAAAGGAAGTTGAATAGAAAAGTAAATGGAATAAAATTGGAAGTCAAACAAAAATAAAAAAGGAAGTTGCAGAAAATTAAAAATGGAAGTTCATTTGAGAAACCACTATACCTTAACGATCTATTTGGAAATTAAATAAAAAAAAGAAGTTTAATAAAAATCTAAATTGAATAAAAATAAAAATGGAAGTTGCAGAAAATTAAAAATGGAAGTTCAATCCAGAAACCACTATACCTTAACGATCTATTTGGAAATTTAATAAAAAAGGAAGTTGAGTTGAAAAGAAACTTGAATAAAAAAGGAAGTTAAATAAAAATAAAAATGGAAGTTGCAAAAAATTAAAAATGGAAGTTCATTCAAGAAACCACTATACCTTAACGATCTATTTGGAAATTAAATAAAAAACTAACTTGAATAAAAATGGAAGTTACTTAAAAATAAAAATGGAAGTTGAATAAAAATAAAAATGAAAGTTGCATAAAATTAAAAATGGAAGTTCATTAAAGAAAACACTATACCTTAATGATCTATTTGGAAATTAAATAAAAAAGGAAGTTGAATAGAAAAGTAACTTGAATAAAAATGGAACATACTTAAAAATAAATATGGAAGTTGAATAAAAATAAAAATGAAAGTTGCAGAAAATTAAAAATGGAAGTTCATTCAAGAAACCACTATACCTTAACGATCTATTTGGAAATTAAATAAAAAAGAAAGTTGAATAGAAAAGTAAATTGAATAAAAATGGAAGTCGAATAAAAATAATAATGAAAGTTGCAGAAAATTAAAAATGGAAGTTCATTCAAGAAACCACTATACCTTAACGATCTATTTGGAAATTAAATAAAAAATGAAGTTTACTAGAAAAGTAAATTGAATAACAATGGAAGTTGATGAAAAATTAAAATGGAAGTTGCAGAAAATTAAAAATGGAAGTTCAATCCAGAAACCACTATACCTTAACGATCTATTTGGAAATTAAATAAAAAAGGAAGTTGAATATAAAAGTAACTTGAATAAAAATGGAACATACTTAAAAATAAAAATGGAAGTTGAATAAAAATAAAAAGGAAAGTTGCATAAAATTAAAAATGGAAGTTCATTCAAGAAACCATTATACCTTAACGATCTATTTGGAAATTAAATAAAAAAGGAAGTTGAATAGAAAAGTAAATTCAATAAAAATGGAAGTCGAATAAAAATAATAATGAAAGTTGCAGAAAATTGAAAATGGAACTTCATTCAAGAAACCACTATTCCTTAATGATCTATTTGGAAATTAAATAAAAAAGGAAGTTTACTAGAAAAGTAAATTGAATAAAAATGGAAGTTGAAGAAAAATAAGAATGGAAGTTGTAGAAAATTAAAAATGGAAGTTCAATCCAAAAACCACTATACCTTAACGATCTATTTGGAAATTAAATAAAAAAGGAAGTTGTGTTGAAAAGAAACTTGAATAAAAAAGGAAGTTAAATAAAAATAAAAATGGAAGTTCATTCAAAAAACCACTATACCGTAACGATTTATTTCGAAATTAAATAAAAAAGTAACTTGAATAAAAATGGAAGTTACTTAAAAATAAAAATGAAAGTTGAATAAAAATAAAAATGAAAGTTGCATAAAATTAAAAATGGAAGTTCATTAAAGAAACCACTATACCTTAACGATCTATTTCGAAATAAAATAAAAAAGGAAGTTGAATAGAAAAGTAACTTGAATAAAAATGGAACATACTTAAAAATAAAAATGGAAGTTGAATAAAAATAAAAATGAAAGTTGCATAAAATTAAAAATCGAAGTTCATTCAAGAAACCACTATACCTTAACGATCTATTTGGAAATTAAATAAAAAAGGAAGTTGAATAGAAAAGTAAATTGAATAAAAATGGAAGTCGAATAAAAATAATAATGAAAGTTGCAGAAAATTAAAAATGGAAGTTCATTCAAGAAACCACTATACCTTAACGATCTATTTGGAAATTAAATAAAAAAGGAAGTTTAATAGAAAATTAAATTGAATAAAAATGGAAGTTGACGAAAAATAAAATTGGAAGTTGCAGAAAATTAAAAATGGAAGTTCAATCCAGAAACCACTATAACTTAACGATCTATTTGGAAATTAAATAAAAAAGGAAGTTGAGTGGAAAAGAAACTTGAATAAAAAAGGAAGTTGAATAAAAATAAAAATGGAAGTTGCAAAAAATTAAAAATGGAAGTTCATTCAAGAAACCACTATACTTTAACGATCTATTTCGAAATTAAATAAAAAAGTAACTTGAATAAAAATGGAAATTAGTTAAAAATAAAAATGGAGGTTGAATAAAAATAAAAATGAAAGTTGCATAAAATTAAAAATGGAAGTTCATTAAAGAAACCACTATACCTTAACGATCTATTTGGAAATTAAATAAAAAAGGAAGTGGAATAGAAAAGTAACTTGAATAAAAATGGAACATACTTAAAAATAAAAATGGAAGTTGAATAAAAATAAAAATGAAAGTTGCATAAAATTAAAAATGGAAGTTCATTCAAGAAACCATTATACCTTAACCATCTATTTTGAAATTAAATAAAAAAAGAAAGTTGAATAGAAAAGTAAATTGAATAAAATTGGAAGTCGAATAAAAATAATAATGAAAGTTGCAGAAAATTAAAAATGGAAGTTCATTCAAGAAACCACTATACCTTAACGATCTATTTGGAAAATAAATAAAAAAGGAAGTTTACTAGAAAAGTAAATTGAATAAAAATGGAAGTTGAAGAAAAAAAAAATGGAAGTTGCAGAAAATTAAAAATGGAAGTTCAATCCAGAAACCACTATACCTTAACGATCTATTTGGAAATTAAATAAAAAAGGAAGTTGAGTTGAAAAGAAACTTGAATAAAAAAGGAAATTAAATAAAAATAAAAATGGAAGTTGAAAAAATTAAAAATGGAAGTTCATTCAAAAAACCACTATACCGTGACGATCTATTTTGAAATTAAATAAAAAAGTAACTTGAATAAAAATGGAAGTTACTTAAAAATAAAAATGGAAGTTGAATAAAAATAAAAATGAAAGTTGCATAAATTTAAAAACGGAAGTTCATTAAAGAAACCACTATACCTTAACGATCTATTTGGAAATTAAATAAAAAAGGAAGTTGAATAGAAAAGTAAGTTGAATAAAAATGGAACATACTTAAAAATAAAAATGGAAGTTGAATAAAAATAAAAATGAAAGTTGCATAAAATTAAAAATGGAAGTTCATTCAAGAAACCATTATACCTTAACGATCTATTTGGAAATTAAATAAAAAAAGAAGTTGAATAGTAAAGTAAATTGAATAAAAATAGAAGTCGAATAAAAATAATAATGAAAGTTGCAGAAAATTAAAAATGGAAGTTCATTCAAGAAACCACTATACCTTAACGATTTATTTGGAAATTAAATAAAAAGGAAGTTTAATAGAAAAGTAAATTGAATAAAAATGGAAGTTGAAGAAAAATAAAATTGGAAGTTGCAGAAAATTAAAAATGGAAGTTCAATCCAGAAACCACTATACCTTAACGATCTATTTGGAAATTAAATAAAAAAGGAAGTTGAGTAGAAAAGAAACTTGATTGAAAAAGGAAGTTCAATAAAAATAAAAATGGAAGTTGCAGAAAATTAAAAGTGAAAGTTCATTCTAGAAACCACTGTACCTTAACGATCTATTTGGAAATTAAATAAAAAAGGAAGTTGAATAGAAAAATAACTTGAATAAAAATGAAAGCTGAATAAAAATAAAAATGGAAATTCCATAAAATTAAAAATGGAAGTTCATTCAAGAAACCACTATACCTTCACGATCTATTTGGAAATTAAATAAAAAAGGAAGTTTAATAGAAAGTAAATTGAATAAAAATGGAAATTGAATAAAAATAAAAATTAAAGTTGCATAAAATTAAAAATGGAAATTCAATCCAGAAACCACTATACCTTAACGATCTATTTGGAAATTAAATAAAAAAGGAAGTTGAGTCGAAAAGAAACTTGAATGAAAAAGGAAGTTAAATATAAATAGAAATAAAAGTTGCAGAAAATTAAAAATGGAAGTTCATTCAATAAACCACTATACCTTAACGATCTATTTGGAAATTATAGCGATCCCGGTTTCCCTTTATTTAATTGTTGTATCCGGACTTTGGTTCCGTGGAGTTGGTTGTTGTGTATACCTTATTCACATCCTTTCTTACTTTGTATCTGAGTTATAGGATGTGTTGGGCAGGTTTGTTACAGGTTGGTTGAGGTTTAGAAACCAAAACTAGTTGCCCAAATTTTGACCTGTCCGCTCGAGCGGGGAGTTTGACGCTCGAGCGGGGATCCTTTTGTTGCTTGTCCGCTCAAGCGGGGGTTTTGGCGCTTGAGCGGGAAAAACACCCATCCAGTATCTCCTCTGTAGTGTTGTACACTCGAGCGGCGGTTGTGACGCTCGAGCGAGAGTTTGTGAGTGCCGCTCGAGCGGGGAGTTGGATGCTCGAGCGGGAGTCCTGTCTGCAAAAGTGCTGGGAGTGTGCATCCGCCGCTCGAGCGGGAGTTTGGCCGCTCGAGCGGGAGTCTGTGAGTGACGCTCGAGCGGGGGTTTGGCCGCTCGAGCGGGGAGACTGGGTTAAAGTTCCGTATTTTGACTTTTTAAATCACTTTTTCCACTTCTCTTCTCTCTCTTACTTTTCCAAAAACACCATTGTTGAGCTTCTCACTCTAGAGCTCTACCTTCTCTCTAGGTATTGATCCAGTAGGAGTGATTTCCTCACCTTTGGCCTTTACAAAAAAGTTGTTGATTGTCGTGGGCTATCTTTTGATCCGAAAAGTTCATGGTTTGGAGCATTTTTGTTTCCATCATCTTCTTGGTTGGGTGTCATTCTTTGAGGTAGGGATAACCTACTCCTCACTATGGGTTTTGTCTTTAAATTTTAGCATTTTGAGATGTTGGGGTTGGGTTGGTAATGTTGTGAAAGTTTGGGGCTTTTGTGTAAATTTACAAAAGTTGGGGTTTTAGCTATATAAAACCTAGATGCATGTTTGGCATGGAAAAGTGAAATTAATGTTAAAACATTAATGAAAACGGAACCTAAGGATTGTAATGTTAATTATGGAAAATGCCCTAATTACATTGGTTAATTAATTCGCATAATTAATTATGAGGAATGAGAAATTGATTTGGAAATGTATGGAATTAAAGGGTGTAGTTGGATTATTTATCACTCACCTGGTTGAAATGTTGATTATATATCCATTGTTGCATTTATTTTCTGTATAGAAATAACTGCTTTGGGCTATCGGTGGAGGATAGTCTTGATTGTTGTAGACAATGCATGATGATTAGGCAAACTGAAACTAATCACTGGAATGTGTCATTGAGTATGACGGTTGAAAGAATACATTAAATTTATGTGTTGTGTGATGATGTGTATAATTATTGTTTATATGCATTGTGTCGTGTTGGAGGAGATAGGGGATGTACTCCACGGTTTAGGGAATGATAGGGGATGGACCTCTAAACCGGATGTTGTTGGGAGAAGATAGGGGATGGACTCCATAGATAGAGCTCATATGCTTATCTAGTAATGAGTCGACATAGCTCATATGCATATCTATGGAAGTGATGATATAGCTTGTATGCTTATCTGTTGATGTGTTGATATAGCTAGTACGCTTATCTAATATGAATTGGGAAGAAGTTTAATATGAGTTACTGTCTCATATAAGTTGTTTGGCCAGGTTCTGAGCCATGGTTATAAATTGAGAATTGAAAAGAATTGGAAAATGGATTGTAACATGGACTTGTATGTCATGAAACCGTAAAGTGTGATAAGGGAAAGTATCAGTATCGGCCATCTATCAATTGCTATTCTTTTAGTCATTGTCCATATTTGGTTTAGTGTATTTCTACTGGGCTGTGGCTCACCCTATATGGGAATATCATTTTCAGGTACAGGTAGCATACCACCTCCAAGGACCTAGCTTGGGAGGCTAGAGGCGGACAGACTTTTGTTGTTTAGTTTCTTTGATGTATTACATGTATATTCAAGCCAATGGCTTAATGTGTAAATGAGTTAGCACTCTTTCGTTGTAACCAAGTGTTAACTTGGAAAGCTGTAAACCTTTAGGGCATTTGCTTTTGTCGTTAACATGTAATACTTTTTGGTAATGGAACTCTGATGAATAGAAGAATGTGGAGCTTTTATATATCAATGCATGTCAATATTGATGGGTTTAATGTTATTATTTTGAGGGCGTTACAGAAATTAAATAAAAAAGGAAGTTGAATAGAAAAATGACTTGAATAAAAAATGGAAGCTGAATAAAAACAAAAATGGAAGTTGCATAAAATTAAAAATGGAAGTTCATTCAAGAAACCACTATACCTTAACGATCTATTTGGAAATTAAATAAAAAAGGAAGTTTAATAGAAAAGTAAATTGAATAAAAATTGAAGTTGAATAAAAATAAAAATGGAAGTTGCAGAAAATTAAAAATAGAAGTTCATTCAAGAAACCACAATACCTTACCGATCTATTTGGAAATTAAATAAAAAAGGAAGTTGAATTGAAAAGTAAATTGAATAAAAATGGAAGCCGAATAAAAATAAAAATGGAAGTTGCTGAAAATTAAAAATGAAAGTTCATTAAAGAAACCACTATACCTTAACGATCTGTTTGGAAATTAAATAAAAAAATGAAGTTTAATAGAAAAGTAAATTGAATAAAAATGGAATAAAAGTGGAAGTCGAATAAAAACAAAAATGATAGTTGCAGAAAATTAAAAATGGAAGTTCATTCAAGAAACCACTATACCTTAACGATCTATTTGGAAATTAAATAAAAAAGGAAGTTTAATAGAAAAGTAAATTGAATAAAAATGGAAGTTGAATAAAAATAAAATTGAAAGTTGCATAAAATTAAAAATGGAAGTTCAATCCAGAAACAAGTATACCTTAACGATCTATTTGGAAATTAAATAAAATAGGAAGTTGAGTAGAAAAGAAACTTGATTGAAACAGGAAGTTAAATAAAAATAAAAATGGAAGTTGCATAAAATTAAAAATGGAAGTTCATTCAAGAAACCACTATACCTTAACGATCTATTTGGAAATTAAATAAAAATGGAAGTTGAATGGAAAAACAACTTGAATAAAAATGGAAGCTGAATAAAAATAAAAATGGTAGTTCTATAAAATTAAAAATGGAAGTTCATTAAAGAAACCACTATACCTTAACGATCTATTTGGAAATTAAATAAAAAAGGAAGTTTAATAGAAAAGTAAATTGAATAAAAATGGAAGTTGAATAAAAAGAAAAGTGAAAGTTGCATAAAATTAAAAATGGAAGTTCAATCCAGAAACCAGTATACCTTAACGATCTATTTGGAAATTAAATAAAAAAGGAAGTTGAATAGAAAAGAAACTTGAATAAAAAAAGAAGTTGAATAGAAATAAAAATGAAAGTTGCAGAAAATTAAAATTAGAAGTTCATTCAAGAAACCACTATACCTTAACGATCTATTTGGAAATTAAATAAAAAACAGAAGTTGAAAAGAAAAATAACTTGAATAAAAATGGAAGTCGAATAAAAATAAAAATGGAAGTTGTAGAAAATTAAAAGTGGAAGTTCATTCAAGAAACCACTATACCTTAACGATCTATTTGGAAATTAAATCAAAAAGGAAGTTGAGTAGAAAAGAAACTTGAATGAAAAATGAAGTTAAATAAAAATAGAAATGGAAGTTGCAGAAAATTAAAAATGGAAGTTTATTCAGGAAACCACTATGCCTTAACGATGTATTAGGAAATTAAATAAAAAATGAAGTTGAATAGAAAAATAACTTGAATAAAAATGGAAGTTGAATAATAATAAAAACGGAAGTTGCAGAAAATTAAAAATTGAAGTTCATTTAAGAAACCACTATCTATTTGGAAATTAAATAAAAAAGGAAGTTAAATAGAAAAGTAAATTGAATAAAAAATGGAAGTTGAATAAAAATAAAAATGGAAGTTGCAGAAAATTAAAAATGTAAGTTCAATCCAGAAACCAGTATACCTTAACGATCTATTTGGAAATTAAATAAAAAGGAAGTTGAGTAGAAAAGAAACTTGAATAAAAAAGGAAGTTAAATAAAAATAAAAATGAAAGTTGCAGAAAATTAAAAATGGAAGTTCATTCAAGAAACCGCTATACCTTAACGATCTATTAGGAACTTAAATAAAAAAGGAAGTGGAATAGAAAAATAACTTGAATAAAAATGGAAGTTGAATACAAATATAAATGGAAGTTACATAAAATTAAAAATGGAAGTTCATTAACGAAACCAGTATACCTTAATGATCTATTTGGAAAGTAAATAAAAAAGGAAGTTTAATAGAAAAGTAAATTGAATAAAAATGAAAGTTGAATAAAAATAAAAATGAAAGTTGCATAAAATTAAAAATGTAAGTTCAATCCAGAAACCATTATACCTTAACGATCTATTTGGAAATTAAATAAAAAAGGAAGTCGAATAGAAAAGAAGCTTGAATAAAAAAAGAAGTTGAATAGAAATTAAAATGGAAGTTGCAGAAAATTAAAATTGAAAGTTCATTCAAGAAACAACTATACCTTAACGATCTATTTGGAAATTAAATAAAATAGGAAGTTTAATTGAAAAGTAAATTGAATAAAAATGGAAGTTGTATAAAAATAAAAATGGAAGTTGCAGAAAATTAAAAATGGAAGTTCAATCCAGAAACCACTATACCTTAACTATAGCGATCCCGGTTGTCCCTTTACTGTTTTGTTGTATTCCGGACTCGGTTCCGTGATGTTGGTAGTGGTACACCTTGTTGTCATCCTTTAATTCCACTTGATTGAGTTTTAGGATGTATTGGGCTGAGTTGTTACAGGTTGGTTTGGCTTTGGTTTCAATTCTTTGTTGCCCAGATTTTAGGAGGTCCGCTCGAGCGGGTCTTCTTGCGCTCGAGCGGATATTGCACGCTCCCAGTTTTTCGTGTCCCTGCAAAACTTCTGCAGGTGTGATTTTTACGCTCGAGTGGGTTTCTTTATGCTCGAGCGGTGGCACTCGAGCGGGTACTTGGGCGCTTGAGCGGGTAGTACCTTTGGGTGTAAGTTCTGGGAGGGGGAAATCTACGCTCGAGCAGACTGGTTTTTGCGCTCGAGCGGATTTACTTTATTCTTGTGTCTTGGAGCTCGGGCGGACCTTTTTGCGCTCGAGCGGACCTAGTTTTTGTTCTTAACGCTCGAGTGTTGTGTTTTTCGCTCGAGCGGGGATGTCGTATATCAGTTGACTATAGGGCAGTTTTAAATCACTTTTTCTCACCCTTTCTCTCTCTTACTTTTCCAAAAAGGCCATTTGAGAGCCTCTCTCACTAAAACCTTGCCTTCTCTCTAGATATTGATCTAGCTAGGGTGTTTTCCTCACCTTTGGTCTTTACAAAAAGGTTGTTGATCGTCGAGGGCTATCTTTTGATCCGAGGAGCTCGTGGTTTGGAGCAACTTCGTTTTCATCTTCTTCTTCTTTGGGTCTCATCTTTTGAGGTAGGGGTTCCCACTCACTTTTATGGTCTTTGACCTAGTTTTTTAGTTGTTTTGATAAAGTGTTGAATTTGGGAAATTTTGGAGCTTAGGGTTTCAAAATGTGTTAAAGAGGATTTTGTGATTTTGGACTCATAATATGTATTTGGGTTTCAAAATGGTGTTATTGTTGTTGGTTGTTGAAATATAGGCCATTGGGTCAATATTGAGAAATGGGGTAGAAAACCCTAATTGGTTGTATAAATTAGTCGGTATGATTAATTTTAGGAAATTGTGGTTATATGGAATTGAGTCAGAAATAATGGAATTGCGTCGTTATATGGTTGAATAGTGGAGTTAGATTCGTTAATCGCTCACTTTTGAAAACATTGATATTTTATCTGTTGGAGCTTTTATTATCTGTTTAAAAATAATTGCTTGGGCTACCGGTGGAGGGTAGTTTTGATTGTTGTAGACAATGCATGATGATTAGGCAAACTAAAACTAATCAATTGGATATGTCATAGAGTATGACGATTGACAGAATACATTAACGTTATGTATTGATTGATTGTGTTTATGACCTTTGTGTATATATGCATTGTGTATGTGGGAGGAGATAGGGGATGTACTCCACGGTTTAGGGGAAGATAAGAGATGGACCTCTAAACCGGATGTTGTTTGGGAGGAGATAGGGGATGGACTCCACTGATACAGCTCATATGCATGTCAGATAATTTGTTGATACAACTCATATGCTTGTCATTGGAAGTGTTGATACAGCTCATATGCTTGTCATTGGAAGTGTTGATATAGCTAATATGCATATCTGTTGAAATGTGGATACAACTTGTATGCTTATCTATTGAAATGTTGATACAACTAATATGTCCATCTATTGAAAAATGGAAAATGTTTAATATGAGTCATTGTCTCATATAAAGGATTGGCCAGGTTCTGAGCCGTTGATGTGAATTGTGAAATTGATAAGAAATGGAAACTGAAATGAAATGAGACTAAGTTATGAATTGGTTTATGGAAACTGAACATTTATCAATTGCTAATGTCTTAGTTATTGCTCATACTGTGTTTAGCATATCTCTAATGGGCGTTGGCTCACCCTTTATGGGACATTATTTTCAGGTCCAGGTAGTATGCCACCACCAAGGACATAGCTTGGATGTTGATGAGAGTTGAAGACTCTTCTTTTATTTATTTTGATCTATTACATGTAAATTCAAGCCAAGGGCTTAATATGTATTGAGTTAGTACTCTTTTTTTTTGTAACCAAGTGTTAACTTGGAAAGCTGTAAGCCCTTAGGGCATTTGCTTTTGTTGTTAACATGTAATACAGTTGTAGAATTACTCTGATAAATAGAAATGGTTAGCTTATTTTATATCAATGCAAGTCTAATGAGATGGGTTTTATCTATTTTTTTTGAGGGCGTTACATTAACTATCTATTTGGAAATTAAATAAAAAAGGAAGTTAAATAAAAATAAAAATGGAAGTTGAAGAAAATTAAAAATGGAAATTCATTCAAGAAACCACTATACCTTAACGATCTATTTGGAAATTAAATAAAAAAGGAAGTTGAATAGAAAAGAAACTTGAATGAAAAAAGAAGTTGAATAAAAATAAAAATGGAAGTTGCAGAAAATTAAAATTGGCAGTTCATTCAAGAAACCAATATACCTTAACGATTTATTTGAAAATTAAATAAAAAATGAAGTTGAATAAAAAATAACTTGAATAAAAATGGAAGTCAAATAAAAATAAAACTGAAAGTTGCAGAAAATTAAAAATAGAAGTTCATTCAAGAAACCACTATACCTTAACGATCTATTTGGAAATTAAATAAAAAAGAAAGTTGAACAGAAAAGAAACTTAAATAAAAAAAAGAAGTTGAATAGAAATAAAAATGGAAGTTGTAGAAAATTAAAATTGGAAGTTCATTCAAGAAACCACTATACCTTAACGATCTATTTGGAAATTAAATAAAAAATGAAGTTGAATAGAAAAATAACTTGAATAAAAATGGAAGTCGAATAAAAATAAAACTGAAAGTTGCAGAAAATTAAAAATGGAAGTTCATTCAAGAAACCACTATACCTTAACGATCTATTTGGAAATTAAATAAAAAGGAAGTTTAATAGAAAAGTAAATTGAATAAAAATGAAAGTTGAATAAAAAGAAAAGTGAAAGTTGCATAAAATTAAAAATGGAAGTTCAATCCAGAAACTAGTATACCTTAACGATCTATTTGGAAATTAAATAAAAAAAGAAGTATAATAGAAAAGAAACTTGAATAAAAAAAGAAGTTGAATAGAAATAAAAATGGAAGTTGCAGAAAATTAAAATTGGAAGTTCATTCAAGAAACCACTATACCTTAACGATCTATTTGGAAATTAAATAAAAAATGAAGTTGAATAGAAAAATAACTTCAATAAAAATGGAAGTCGAATAAAAATAAAAATGAAAGTTACAGAAAATTAAAAATAGAAGTTCATTCAAGAAACCACTATACCTTAACGATCTATTTGGAAATTAAATAAAAAAGGAACTTTAATAGAAAAGTAAATTGAATAAAAATGGAAGTTGAATAAAAATAAAACTGAAAGTTGTATAAAATTAAAAATGGAAGTTCAATCCAGAAACCACTATACCTTAACGATCTATTTGGAAATTAAATAAAATAGGAAGTTGAGTAGAAAAGAAACTTGATTGAAAAAGGAAGTTAAATAAAAATAAAAATGGAAGTTGCAGAAAATTAAAAATGGAAGTTCATTCAAGAAACCACTATACCTTAACGATCTATTCGGAAATTAAATAAAAAAGGAAGTTGAATAGAAAAATAACTTCAATAAAATTGGAAGTTGAATAATAATAAAAACGGAAGTTGCAGAAAATTAAAAATGGAAGTTTATTCAAGAAACCACTATACCTTAACGATCTATTTGGAAATTAAATAAAAAAGGACGTTGAGTAGAAAAGAAACTTGAATGAAAAAGGAAGTTAAATAAAAATAAAAATGGAAGTTGCAGAAAATTAAAAATGGAAGCTCATTCAAGAAACCACTATACCTTAACGATCTATTCGGAAATTAAATAAAAAAGGAAGTTGAATAGAAAAATAACTTCAATACAATTGGAAGTTGAATAATAATAAAAACGGAAGTTGCAGAAAATTAAAAATGGAAGTTTATTAAAGAAACCACTATACCTTAACGATCTATTTGGAAATTAAATAAAAAAGAAAGTTTAATAGAAAAGTAAATTGAATAAAAATAGAAGTTGAATAAAAAGAAAATTGAAAGTTGCATAAAATTAAAAATGGAAGTTCAATCCAGAAACCAGTATACCTTAACTGTCACGACCCCAAACCGCCCCTAGTAGTTTGGTGCCGTGATGGCCAGTAATCCGTAATTACCGAAGGCCAACTTACAAAATTCACACACAATCAGAGTATTTATATAGGGGGCTCACAAATGCGGAAACAATAATTCAAGATACAAGTGGTCCATAAGAGCAGTGCATAAGTCAAATGAAATGGCATACATCTTTACATAGCTTTACAACTTGAATACATAAAGAAATGAAGTACAAAATACATATCACATCTTAACGAAAGGGCTTCTCAGCCGACATGTTCAAATACAAAAGCTTCAAGATTGCCGACGTCCTCACTGCCGACATAACATGCATACAAAACACACATCTCGGCGTAGCCGACTTCTAACTTGTTACCTATATATATACATAGGGAGGGTGAGCTTGGATACTCAGTGAATGATATAAGTAATAAAGGGGTAAATGAATGATTCCCGAGGTTCTTGTCAAAACAATACATATGTCATAGCTTGTACAAAACAAAGCATGGGATGAATCAAGTTCATTAATCAAATCTTGGTCTTTCAAATCTTGCTTGGGATGTTAATAACATCTACATAATACTTGTGATGACATTCCGGACAAAACAAGGGAATAATCGACCCGGAATCGATTAGACAAATCCACCCGTTCATAGACCGTCGGTGGGGCCATCCGTTCATAGACCGTCGATGACAGAGATCTCTCAAACATGGTGCTACATGGGCTTAGAGTCCCCTAGCATGGGAGGACTTTCCAAGAATGTCATCCAAAACAAAGCTAATTACTTGATACACAAAATAGAGATAATCATTCATGCTTGATCAAATACTTTTCTAAAACGAAGCAAGGCTTTGCCAAAACTTTATAACATAACTTTATTAAAAATACCACTCACTTAGTTCTTGGGACGTCGGGATCAAGGCAAAGGTCCAAGTCCTACAAACACGTGGCAAAGTCTATTGAACGCACTCTTAAAACAAGCTTCACATGAATGCAAATGATCTAGGGAAAACATGCTGAAAACATCTAGGGAAAACATGCTGAAAATCATCTAGGGAAAACATGCTGAAGGGAAAACATGCTGAAATCATCTAGGGAAAACATGCTGAAAATCATCTAGGGAAAACATGCTGAAAATCATCTAGGGAAAACATGCTGAAAATCATCTAGGTTAAAACGACCTAGCTGGGTGAACTCAGGAGGTCTTGGCCGAGGTCCCACACCTTTTGGCTGAGGTGTGGTTACCTAGGCTTCAGTATGCAGCTGTCTGCCGAGGTGTTACAAGGTGCCGGCATGGGTGTACCATGGTCGGCCTAGGTGTGCAGTGGTTAGCCTAGGTGTGCATGCAAGATAAACTAACGTGCAAGTGATCATGCAAGGTAGACCAAGGTGTGTGATCTAGGCAAGAGTGGTCTCGGTGATCACACCTAGGGAAATGAAGCCTGGAAATCTGGGTTTCCTCCTTGAAGAACATGAAGAACATGAGCATGAAGAACATGAAGAACATGAATGCTAAAATCACAACTTGTTATTACAAGATCTGGGATTTCATGACATGAGTTCGAAAACATGGACCTGGGTACCCATACTTGAAAATCATGTGGAAACAAACACAAAAACATGGATCTTGGCCTGAGCTTTCGAATCAAAACATGACTTTTCTTGAAGAACACATGAAAACCATTTTCTCTTTCTAAAACCGAACTTCAAAGCAATGCATGGCTTACAAATCATATTCAATCATGCAATGCAATATCATAAACATATAGAACAACAAGAGCGATCAAGAATCTAACCTTAGAACACGGATCTAACGGTTCGATCTCAAAGAATCAAGCTTGGAAATCCACTCTCTCTCAAGAACTCTTCTCCCTCTTCTAGAGCTTCTCTCTCTACTCTTCAAAACAAGATACAACAAATGAGGGGTTTCTCTCTCTGCCGGCTAACTTAACTCTCAGCTCGGACACGTGGTAACGGTTGGTTGGTTCTCTTCAAAAAGGTGATAGATTGACAAGACAAGGCCCTGACAAGGCGTATCTAGCAAGCTACTCGGAATGGCACTCCGGCAAGGGGTGACATCGGCTAACCACAAGACTTCGGCAACTAGGGTGACAATGACCTCGGCTAGGAAGGACAACACTTGACTAAGCTGTGCCACACCTCGGTCTAGGTCATTCCAGTCCCAGAACAAGGTCACTAGGTGCAAGGATTAAGGATCTCGGATGCCTAGGTGATAACATCTCGGCCAATATGCCTAGGTGACGGTGGAGGTCAACCAAAGGGGTTCCAAGATGGTCCAAGGTGTAAGAGGTTCAAAGGTGTGACCTAGGCTTAACATGACCTCGGCTTGGCATGACCTAGGCTTAACATGACCTAGGCTTGGCATGACCTAGGCTTGGCATGACCTAGGCTTAGCATAACCTAGGCTTAACATGACCTAGGCTTGGCATGACCTAGGCTTGGCATGACCTAGGCTTGGCATGACCTAGGCTTAACATGACCTAGGCTTGGCATGACCTAGGCTTGGCATGACCTAGGCTTGGCATGACCTAGGCTTAGCATGACCTAGGCTTAACATGACCTAGGCTTGGCATGACCTAGGCTTGGCATGACCTAGGCTTAGCATGACCTAGGCTTAACATGACCTAGGCTTGGCATGACCTAGGCTTGGCATGACCTAGGCTTAACATAGCAAGGAAGGAACAAAACATGCATACAACACTTAGGGAAAACATGATAGCATCAAGACAAGACAAGAACCTTTACCTAGGCAAAACAAGTCCAAGTCTACAAATGCAAGCTTAACAAGACAAAATCATGCAAATGTACATGAACATGACTAAGACATGAATGTGGGTTATTACAGTCTACCCTCCTTAAAGAAGTTTGGTCCCCAAACTTAACTTACCTTGTCCCCAAAATAATTCCGAAAGTCGGATTCTCATCTCTTCTTATCATCTCTAGCCTTTACCTTGGGACAATCCTTGATATGATGACCCATCTCACCGCATTCAAAACATGCTCCAGATGTCCGATGACAAACTCCAAAATGTCGCCTCCCGCAACTTGTACATGTCGGCCTGGTGCCACCTTCCTGGTTCGTATTGTTGGAACTGTCCACATTTGTCTTCTTCTTGGCATCATGCTGGTCTTGGCGATTGTCATAGGTCTGCCTCTTTTTCTGATTCTCCCCTAAACTCTGACTTCTGTTCAATTTGGCTTCTGCAAGGATGGCTTTATCTAACACTCCAGCATACGTCGGCATGTTAAGCAAATTAACCCAGTCTTGAATTGGCCCTCGAAGTCCACTCTCAAACTTGCGAGCTTTCCTGTATTCGTTGTCGACCATGTGAGGTGCATACCTTGCCAACTCGGTGAAAGCACGATCATACTCCGCCACTGTTTTGCTACCCTGGGTCAACATCTGAAATTCTGTGGCTTTGCGATCTCGGACACTGAGCGGGAAATGCTTGTCATAGAACAGCTCCAAAAATCTGGCCCAAGTCAAGTCTGGGTTACCTTCTCGGATCATCATCCACCATCTTCGAGCGTCGTCTTCCAAAGTGAATGCTGCTAATGACACTTTCTGAGTGTCGGTGCTGGAAAAAACCTCGAACAACTTCTCCATCTCAAGAATCCATGCTTCTGCCTTCATCGGCTCTATACCTCCATGGAACTTTGGCGGTTTCATCTTCTTAAATTCTCTGATCAGGGTCAATGTGTCATCTCCATACAAAGCTGGCTGCGGAGGCACTTGTGGTACTGGAGGTGGTGGAACTGCATGTCGGCCATCTGTCTGCTCGGCCTGGGTGGAGGTAGTACCGGTGTTCTGCTGCCTTGCCTGCCTTAATTCATCGGCCAAACTTTCAACCAATCTTTCCAATCTGTTTATTCTGTCCTCGGATTGATCTCGGCTAACTGGGGGTCTACCTCTTCTCATGATGCTGGGGGTATGCAGGATGTGACTCTTAGAATAAAATGAACAGATGAACGTGTGTGCAAGTGAACATGATCATGCCGATGTAACAAAATGCTCATGCCGAGATAATGCACACCTTGTCAAGTAGCAAGCAACATGATGCAATCTTAACATTCTTCTAAGGGACATCCTATGCTCTTTAGGACTCAAAGTGTGTGAATAACGTACTATAAGGAACGCGTGCTCTGATACCATTCTGTCACGACCCCAAACCGCCCCTAGTAGTTTGGTGCCGTGATGGCCAGTAATCCGTAATTACCGAAGGCCAACTTACAAAATTCACACACAATCAGAGTATTTATATAGGGGGCTCACAAATGCGGAAGCAATAATTCAAGATACAAGTGGTCCATAAGAGCAGTGCATAAGTCAAATGAAATGGCATACATCTTTACATAGCTTTACAACTTGAATACATAAAGAAATGAAGTACAAAATACATATCACATCTTAACGAAAGGGCTTCTCAGCCGACATGTTCAAATACAAAAGCTTCAAGATTGTCGACGTCCTCACTGCCGACATAACATGCATACAAAACACACATCTCGGCGTAGCCGACTTCTAACTTGTTACCTACATACATACATAGGGAGGGTGAGCTTGGATACTGAAATTAAATAAAAAAGAAAGTTTAATAGAAAAGTAAATTGAATAAAAATGGAAGTTGAATAAAAATAAAAATAAAAGTTGCATAAAATTAAAAATAGAAGTTCAATCCAGAAACCAGTATACCTTAACGATCTATTTGGAAATTAAATAAAAAAGGAAGTTGAGTAGAAAAGAAACTTGATTGAAAAAGGAAGTTAAATAAAAATAAAAATGAAAGTTACAGAAAATTGAAAATGGAAGTCCATTCAAGAAACCACTATACCTTAACTATCTTTTTGGAAATTAAATAAAAAAGGAAGTTGAATATAAAAGTAAATTGAATTAAAATGGAAGTCGAATAAAAATAAAAATGGAAGTTGCAGAAAATTAAAAATGGAAGTTCAATCCAGAAACCATTATACCTTAACGATCTATTTGGAAATTAAATAAAAAAGGAAGTTGATTAGAAAAGAAGCTTGAATAAAAAAAGAAGTTGAATAGAAATAAAAATGGAAGTTACAGAAAATTAAAATTGGAAGTTCATTCAAGAAACCACTATACCTTAACGATATATTTGGAAATTAAATAAAAAAGGAAGTTTAATAGAATAGTAAATTGAATAAAAATGGAAGTTGAATAAAAATAAAAATTGAAGTTCAATCCAGAAGCCACTATACCTTGACGATCCATTTTGAAATTAAATAAAAAAGGAAGTTGAGTAGAAAAGAAACTTGAATAAAAATGGAAGTTAAATAAAAATAAAAATGGAAGTTGCAGAAAATTAAAAATGGAAGTTAATTCAGGAAACCACTATACCTTAACGATCTATTTGGAAATTAAATAAAAAAGGAAGTTAAATAGAAATATAACTTGAATAAAATTGCAAGCTGAATAGAAATAAAAATGGAAGTTCCATAAAATTAAAAATGGAAGTTCATTAAAGAAACCACTATACCTTAACGATCTATTTGGAAATTAAATAAAAAAGTAAGTTTAATAGAAAAGTAAATTGAATAAAAATGGAAGTTGAATAAAAAGAAAAGTGAAAGTTGCATAAAATTAAAAATGGAAGTTCAATCCAGAAATCAGTATACCTTAACCATATATTTGGAAATTAAATAAAAAGGAAGTTGAACTGAAAAATAACTTGAATAAAAATGGAAGCTGAAGAAAAATAAAAATGGAAGTTTCATAAAATTAAAAATGGAAGTTCATTAAAGAAACCACTATACCTTAACGATCTATTTGGAAATTAAATAAAAATGGAAGTTGAATAGAAAAATGACTTGAATAAAAATGGAAGTCGAATAAAAATAAAAATGGAAGTTGTATAAAATTAAAAATGGAAGTTCATTCAAGAAACCACAATACCTTAACGATCTATTTGGAAATTAAATAAAAAAGGAAGTTTAATAGAAAAGTAAATTGAATAAAAATGGAAGTTGAATAAAAATAAAAATGGAAGTTGCAGAAAATTAAAAATGGATGTTCATTCAAGAAACCGCTATACCTTAACGATCTATTGGGAAATTAAATAAAAAAGTAAGTTGAATAGAAAAATAACTTGAATAAAAATGGAAGTTGAATAAAAATTAAAATGGAAGTTGCACAAAATTAAAAATGGAAGTTAATTAACAAAACCATTATACCTTAACGATCTATTTGGAAATTAAATAAAAAAGGAACTTTAATAGAAAAGAAAATTGAATAAAAATGGAAGTTGAATAAAAATAAAAATGAAAGTTGCATAAAATTAAAAATGTAAGTTCAATCCAGAAACTATTATACCTTAACGATCTATTTGGAAATTAAATAAAAAAGGAAGTTGAATAGAAAAGAAACTTGAATAAAAAATGAAGTTGAATAGAAATAAATGTTGGACAATCTTCACTGTATTTAATTAAGTTAAATTCTGTTGTGTACAAAACAACAACAAGAATACAAAGAAATAAAGAAATGGAGGGAATATGTTTGATTACAAAAATCAAACTCGAAATAGTAAATAAATAAATAAAACCACAGATTTTATTTTGTTACAAAAACAAAAAATAAAATTTGATTAAATAAACAAATAAAAACAGAATAAAATTAAACAACTTACTTGGTTTATTTATTTGAATAACTTTTCTGATCAAGTCCAGTGTTTAACACTGTGTCCTTAAGACAGATTCGTCCTCTCCACGGTGCTATCAGAATTTGGACGTCTATCTCCCAGGATAAAATGATCTTATCAGCGAATAAAAGCAGCACTACAATTTAATCGTTCGTCGAACACACAAAGTGTTTACACTCTTTCTTTCAGAAATAAAATGCAACAAAATGCAAAGATTTAAAGCAGAGGATGGAGTACGAAAATTGGAGTGAAATCCAAATGGGAGGCTAGTCTATTTATAGATGTAAAGGTGGCTCTAGGTTTTGAATTGAACAGGTATGAAACCTGTTAGTTTCAAATTTAAACAGATTTGAATCTGTTGGGTTAATAATTCAAACAGATAAAAAACGGGAAGGGCTCTGTTTGGATGAACAGTAAATCCAAACCAGTTTAATTCTGTTTGAAAACGGGAAGGGCCCTGTTTGGATGAATAGTAAATCCAAACCAGTTTAATTTGAATTCTGGATTTTATTTTAATAAAAATAAAAATAAATTCAAATGTTTTTAACCCAAAAAGATTAATATCGGGCCGAGCAAGCCCAACCACACACCACGCACTCGCGCCCAAGCCCAGGCCCAGCCCAGCCCGCCCGACCGGATGGACAACGGCGGCGCGCGCGTGTGGTGATTTTTGGGTCAAATGGGTCTAGCCCATTTTGCCCGTAACCTCTCCCTCTAAAACACTTGGGTACCCCTTGGGGCACACCCCAGGTATCTAACCCAAGCTTTATAAACCCTTTCAAAACTTCCCACCAAATCAATGTGTGACAATCCAATTTACAACCTTAAGGAATTTCCACCAAAACTCCATTTCCATGGAGCACACTTTGGCTTCAATTTCCCATTCACTCAGTAATGGTTTTGAGCAACCAAATATACCACATGAATCACAACGCGGCATAGAACGCGTTACCACTTTGACCCGAGCAAATCGACGCTCGGGGCCCACCTAAAAAATAGACCAAACTTGAGAAAAAATTCTGGTTTTACCCAGAATTTTTCTACCATTTCCAACAATAAAAATGAAAGTTGCAGAAAATTAAAATTAGAAGTTCATTCAAGAAACCACTATACGTTAACGATATATTTGGAAATAAAATAAAAAAGGAAGTTTAATTGAAAAGTAAATTGAATAAAAATGAAAGTTGAATAAAAAAAAAATGGAAGTTCAATCCAGAAACGGCTATACCTTGACGATCGATTTGGAAATTAAATAAAAAGGAAGTTGAACTGAAAAATAACTTGAATAAAAAAGGGAGTTAAATAAAAATAAAAATGGAAGCTGCAGAAAATTAAAAATGGAAGTTAATTCAAGAAACCACTATACCTTAACCATCTATTTGGAAATTAAATAAAAAAGGAAGTTGAATAGAAAAATAATTGAATAAAAATGGAAGCTGAATAAAAATAAAAATGGAAGTTCCATAAAATTAAAAATGGAAGTTCATTAAAGAAACCACTATACCTTAACGATCTATTTGGAAATTAAATAAAAAAGGAAGTTTAATAGAAAAGAAAATTGAATAAAAATGGAAGTTGAATAAAAATAAAAATGAAAGTTGCATAAAATTAAAAATGGAAGTTCATTCAAGAAATCACTATACCTTAACGATCTATTTCGAAATTAAATAAAAAAGGAAGTTGAATAGAAAAATAACTTGAATAAAAATGGAAGCAGAATAAAAATAAAAATGGAAGTTCCATAAAATTGAAAATGGAAGTTCATTAAAGAAACCACTGTACCTTAACGATCTATTTGGAAATTAAATAAAAAAGGAATTTTAATAGAAAAGAAAATTGAATAAAAATGGAAGTTGAATAAAAAGAAAAGTGAAAGTTGCATAAAATTAAAAATGGAAGTTCAATCCAAAAACTAGTATACCTTAACGATCTATTTGGAAATTAAATAAAAAAGGAATTTTAATAGAAAACTAAATTGAATAAAAACGGAAGTCGAATAAAAATAAAAACGGAAGTTTCAGAAAATTAAAAATGGAAGTTCATTCAAGAAACCACTATACCTTAGCGATCTATTTGGAAAGTAAATAAAAAAGGATGTTTAATAGAAAAGTAAATTGAATAAAAATGGAAGTTGAATAGAAAAAAAAATAGAAGTTGCAGAAAATTAAAAATGGAAATTCAATCCAGAAACCACTATACCTTAACGATCTATTTGGAAATTAAATAAAAAAGGAAGTTGAGTAGAAAAAAACCTGAACAAAAAAGGAAGTTAACTAAAAATAAAAATTGAAGTTGGAGAAAATTAAAAACGGAAGTTCATTCAAGAAACAACTATACCATAACGATCTTTTTGGAAATTAAATAAAAAGGGAAGTTGAATAGAAAAGTAAATTGAATAAAAATGGAAGTCGAATAAAAATAAAAATGGAAGTTGCAAAAAATTAAAAATGGAAGTTCATTCAAAAACCAATATACCTTAACGATCTATTTTGAAATTAAATAGAAAAGGAAGTTTAATAGAAAAGTAAATTGAATAAAAATGGAAGTTGAATAAAAATAAAAATGAAAGTTGCATAAAATTAAAAAAGGAAGTTCAATCCAGAAACCACTATACCTCAACGATCTATTTGGAAATTAAACAAAAAAGAAAGTTGAATAGAAAAGAAGCTTGAATAAAAAAAGAAGTTGTAGAAAATTAAAATTGGAAGTTCATTCAAGAAACCACTATACATTAACGATATATTTGGAAATTAAATAAAAAAGGAAGTTTAATAGAAAAGTAAATTGAATAAAAATGGAAGTTGAATAAAAATAAAAATGGAAGTTCAATCCAAAAACCACTATACCTTGACGATCTATTTGGAAATTAAATTAAAAAGGAAGTAGAGTAGAGAAGTAAGTTGAATAAAAATAAAAATAGAAGTTCAATCCAGAAACCACTATACCTTAAAGATCTATTTGGAAATTAAATAAAAAAGGAAGTTAAATAGAAAATTAAATGGAATAAAACTGGAAGTTGAATAAAAATAAAAATGGAAGTTACATAAAATTAAAAATGGAAGTTCAATCCAGAAACCTGTATACCTTAACGATCTATTTGGAAATTAAATAAAAAAGGAAGTTGAGTAGAAAAGAAACTTGAATAAAAAAGGAAGTGAAATAAAAATAAAAATGGAAGTTGAAGAAAATTAAAAATGGAAGTTCATTCAAAAAACCACTATACCTTAACGATCTATTTGGAAATTAAATAAAAAAGGAAATTGAATAGAAAAATAACTTGAATAAAAATGGAAGCGGAATAAAAATAAAAATGGAAGTTCCATAAAATTAAAAATGGAAGTTCATTAAAGAAACAACTATACCTTAACGATCTATTTGGAAATTAAATAAAAAAGGAAGTTTAATAGAAAAGTAAATTGAATAAAAATGGCAGTTGAATAAAAAGAAAAGTGAAAGTTGCATAAAATTAAAAATGGAAGTTCAATCCAAAAACCAGTATAACTTAACGATCTATTTGGAAATTAAATAAAAAAGAAAGTTGAATAGAAAAGAAACTTGAATAAAAAAAGAAGTTGAATACAAATAAAAATGGTAGTTGCAGAAAATTAAAACTGGAAGTTCATTCAAGAAACCACTATACCTTAACGATCTACTTGGAAATTAAATAAAAAATTCAGTTGGATAGAAAAATAACTTGAATAAAAATGGAAGTCGAATAAAAATAAAACTGAAAGTTGCAGAAAATTAAAAATGGAAGTTCATTCAAAAAACCACTATACCTTAACGATCTATTTGGAAATTAAATAAAAAAGGAAGTTTAATAGAAAAGTAAATTGGATAAAAATGGAAGTTGAATAAAAATAAAAATAAAAGTTGCATAAAATTAAAAATGGAAGTTCAATCCAGAAACCACCATACCTTAACGATCTATTTGGAAATTAAATAAAAAAGGAAGTTGAGTAGAAAAGAAACTTGAATGAAAAAGGAAGTTAAATAAAATTAAAAATGGAAGTTGCGGAAAATTAAAAATGGAAGTTCATTCAAGAAACCTGTAGCAACCCTCACCTTACTCTTGTCCTACTTGCATACATTCATGCATGATCTTGCCTTGTTATGTTGTTTTGAAGGTTTTACCTTGCCTTGCTTTGTTTAAGTGTTGCTTGCGCATTTTTGTTCCTTGCTGGGTGTGTAGCCGAGGTTACCTTGAGCCCAGTTCACCTTTGAACCTTTGTACTTAGAACTGTTTAGAACCTTGGTCGACCCCCATCTTCACCTCGGGCTTGTTGCCGAGATGTCTTGCGCTCGATGATCCTTGTCCTCGGGAAGGTATGGCCTAGACCGAGATGTGGCACACCCCGGCCAAGGTGTGGCACAGCTTAGTCAAGCGTCGTCCTCCTTAGCCGATGTCTTTGTTATCCTTTTTCTGAAGCTTTGACTTGAGCCGATGTCATCTCTTGCTGATGTGTCTTGCCCAGCTTGCTGCATACGCTTTGTCAGGGACTTGTCTTATCTATCAATCGCCTTTTTGAGCTGAGCCAACCCGGTAGCGCCACGTGTCCGAGCTGATTGCTAAGACAGCCGGCAGATCTAGAAACAAATCATTTTTTTTGTCTCAAATCTTTGCCTTTAGAGAGAGAAGCTCTAGAGAAAGGAAGAGAAGTTCTTGAGTGAGAGCAAGTCTTCCAAGCTTGATCTTCGTGGTTTGATCCGTTGGATTCGAGTTTTGAGGTTAGAATCTTGATCTACTTTGATTGCTGTTGCTGATCATCTAGCTGCATTGTATGATCGAATCTGTTTTGCATGTCATGCATCGATTTGAAGTTGGTTTTGGAAAGAGAAAATGGTTTTCATGTGTTCTTGAAGAAAGTCTCGTTTTGATCCGAAAGTTTGGAACGAAAACATTGTTTTTGTGTTTGTTCTTGCATGACCTTCTTGTATGGGTACCCAGGTCCATGTTTTGAACTCATGGCATGAAATCTCAGATTTTTGTAACGAGTTTTGATCTTGCATTCATCTTTCTCATGATCATGTTTATCATGATCTGCATGTTCTTCAAAGGGAAATCCAGGTTTTCCCGACTTTGCTTTTGAATGAGGCCAACGGGACCACACCTCGGCAAGGATGTGTGGGACCTCGGCAAAGACCTGGTTAGTACCCAGTGTGTGTTCTCATGAGACGGGAGCAGTGTTTAAACTCCCAGCATGTTTTGCTTTGTTATTGACTTGGATCTGGTGAGGATGCCGAGATCATCTGCATGCTTATGAGGCTTGTTTTGAGAATGTGGTTTGCCATGTGATTTGTAGGACCTTGATCTTCGCTTTGAGCCTACACCCGAGGAAAACTATGTGAGTGGTATTATTGATAAAGCTATGTTATACTGTTTTGATAAATCTTACTTTGCTTTGTTTTGACGAAAGTATTTGTTAAGCATGAATGGATAGCTCTGTTTTGATGTATCAAGTATAAGCTTTGTTTTGATGTCATCCTTGAAAAGTCCCTTGTACTGGAGGACTTTAAACTTTCGCAGTACCAAGTACGAAAGTCCCTCATGCTGGAGGACTCTAAACTTTCGCAGCACTAAGTATAAAAGGATACGGTCCTTTCCTGGAAGTTCTATTATGTTAAATCGGGCTACGGGCCTAAGTAACACAAGTTCTATTATGTTAAATCGGGCTACGGGCCTAAGTAACACAAGTTCTATTATGTTAAATCGGGCTACGGGCCTAAGTAACACAAGTTCTATTATGTTAAATCGGGCTACGGGCCTAAGTAACACAAGTCCCTTGTGCTGGAGGACCATAATCTTTCGCAGTACCTTCGACCAATCGATTACGGATCGTACAGTCTTTGTTTTGCCACAGACGGTTTACCGCGTAGTCTTGTTGTTTGATAAAGCTTGAATTGTGTTTTGCCAATGTCAGTGAGCATCCCTTGAGACTTGTAAGATTTTGATAGATGAATACGGTTCATCCCTTGTTTTGGTAAAGTTTTGATGTGTTTTGCTTTGGAAGAATTTCGGCATATATTCGTATGATTTTGGCATGTTTCGTTTGAAAGACTTCGGCTATATTCATGCAAAACCTTTGTTTCTAGTACCATTCACCGAGTATCCAAGCTCACCCTCTCTATATATATGTAGGTGATGAGCAGGACGTCAGCGACGCCTAGACTGTTTTTGAAAGCTTGTTTTGGATCCATGATTATGTCGGCTTTGTTTTTGCATTCACGTCGGCGATGTCATTTATTTCACGTCGGCGAATCTTGAAAATCATGCTTCTTGGCTCGTATTCACTATGTTTTTGTATATGTCGGCTCGAGAAGCCTTTTGATCAAGATGTAATATGTATTTTGCTTTGTTGTATTCAAGTTGTAAAGATGAATGACATTGCAATTGATCTATGCACAACTCTTATGGACCACTTGTATTTTTGATTTATTGCTTCCGCATTTGTGAGCCCCCTATATCCATACTCTGATTGTGTTAAACTTCGAAAGTTGGCCTTCGGTAATTACGGATTACTGGCCATCACGGCACCAAACTACTAGGGGCGGTTTGGGGTCATGACAGAATGGTATCAGAGCCCAAGTTCCTCGGTATACGTTATTCACACACTTTGAGTCCTAAAGAGCATAGGATTTCCCTTAGAAGGATGTTAGGATTGCATCATGGTACTTGCTATTTGAACGAGGTGTGTATTGTCTTGACATACCTATTTGTTACTTGCCTACGTGGTTATTTGCTTATTTATTTTAAAGTCACACTTTGCATGCTCTTAGCGTCATGAGGAGAGGTAGACCTCCAATTGGCCGGGATCAGCCCAAAGATAGAATGGATAGATTGGAAAGATTAGTTGAAGGTTTGGCCCGCGAGTTGAGGCAAACAAGACAGCAGTTCGCCAGTGCCACGTCGACTCAGGCCGAGCAGACCAACGGCCGAAATGTAGTTCCACCCCCACCTCCTCCAGTGCCGCAAGTTCCCCCGCAACCAGCCTTATATGGGGATGGCACGATAGCTTTGATCAGGGAGTTCAAGAAGATGAAACCACCAAGATTCGCTGGGGGTATAGAACCAATGAAGGCTGAGGCATGGGTTTTAGAAATGGAAAAATTGTTCAAGATCTTCCCTAGCACCGACGCTCAGAAAGTGACGTTGCCAGCATTCACATTAGATGACGACGCTCGCAGGTGGTGGATGATGGTTAGAGAGAGCAATCCAGATCTGACCTGGACTCGATTCTTAGAGTTGTTCTACAACAAACATTTTCCCCTAAGTGTTCGAAATCGCAAGGCTACCGAATTTCATACGTTGACGCAAGGCAACCGAACAGTGGCGGAATACGACCGCGCTTTTACGGAATTGGCATGGTTTGTACCTCACATGGCCAACGATGAATACATGAAGGCCCGGAAATTTGAGAGTGGGCTCCGCGGACCGATTCAAGACCGAGTTAATTTACACAATATGCCGACTTATGCCGAAGTGTTGGACAAGGCTATTCAGGCCGAAGCTAACTTGAACCGATACCAGAGCTCGGGGGAGAACCAACGAAAGAGGCAGAATTATGACAATCGCCGAGGACAGCTGGACACCAAAAAGAGAAAGAACATGGGCAGTGCTAGTCACCTAAGGCAGGAAGGTAACGCTAAGCCGACGTGTTCGGATTGTGGGAAGCAACATTTCGGGATTTGTCGCCGGACGTCTGGAGCTTGTTATGAATGTGGCGAGGTGGGCCATTACGTGAAAGATTGCCCTAAGGCAAAGGCTGATAACAACAAGAAAGGTAAGAGTACCTCGGGTTTCGCTCAGAAGGGTAATGCTGGAAGAGGACAGATGAGACAAGGCAGAGTATTCGCGTTAGTACCAGGAGACACTCAGAATGCCGAGGCAGTGGTGTCAGGTATACTCCTAATTTGCTCCCAAGATGCCTATGTGTTGATTGATTCGGGTTCCACTCATTCGTTTATATCTACTAAGTTTGCCGAGAAAATTGATAGAGAACTAGAGCCTCTTGATTATGTGTTATCTGTGTCTACTCCATCTGGGAGGTCTATGATTGTTGCATCCATTTATAGGGCATGTGTTGTTGTGATTGAGAATGTGGAACTGTTAGTAGATTTAATGCCTCTGGACATCACTTATTTTGATGTTATACTAGGAATGGATTGGTTAGTCGCAAATCATGCATCCATTAATTGTGTTTCGAAAAGTGTCACACTGAGACCTCCAAACCTAGCCGAGGTTATTTTTCAGGGTAAAGGGGTAGTGCCCCCACCTTACTTGATTTTGTCCATTAAGGCCTATAAGTTAATTCAAAAAGGGTGTCGGGGCTACTTGTGTAGTATACTGAGTGATCAGAATGGAAATGTTAATCTAGCCGACATCCCAGTTGTTAATGAATTCCCCGACGTCTTTCCAGACGAATTGCCTGGCCACCTAACCGATAGAGAAATAGAGTTTACGGTTGACATCATGTCGGGAACACAACCGATCTCCAAAACGCCCTATAGGATGGCCCCAGCCGAACTTAGAGAATTGAAACTGCAATTACAAGAACTGTTAGATAAGGGATTCATTAGGCCGAGCACTTCACCATGGGGAGCACCTGTTTTATTTGTTAAGAAAAAGGATGGCACACTCCGTCTTTGCATCGATTACAGAGAACTTAATAAAGTCACTATCAAGAACAAGTACCCATTACCTAGGATTGATGATTTGTTTGATCAACTACAAGGAGCACGAGTCTTTTCTAAGATTGACCTTAGATCTGGTTACCACCAGCTTAAAGTTAAAGCCGAAGATGTTGAGAAGACTGCTTTTCGGACAAGATATGGCCACTACGAGTTTTTAGTGATGCCTTTTGGAGTAACCAATGCCCCTGCTGCATTTATGGATTTAATGAACAGAGTCTTCAAGCCATATTTAGATGAGTTTGTAGTTGTCTTCATTGATGATATATTGATCTATTCCAAGAGTAAAGCTGAGCATGAAAATCATTTGAGACTTGCCTTGCAGATTTTGAGAAAACGGAAATTGTATGCTAAGTTTAACAAGTGTGAGTTTTGGCTTCCTACTATCTCATTCTTGGGTCATGTGATTAATGAAGAGGGTATTTCGGTTGATCCTAGCAAAATTGAAGCCGTAGTAAATTGGCCGAGGCCAACTAATGTGTCCGAGATCCGTAGTTTTCTGGGTTTGGCAGGTTATTACAGGAAGTTTGTGAAGGATTTCTCAAGGATTGCAATTCCATTAACGCAATTGACTAAGAAAGGAACACTGTACGAATGGACTAAAGATCGGGAGTCAGCTTTCCAGGAATTGAAGACGAGGTTAGTTACAGCACCAGTACTTGTACTTCCATCAGGTAATGAAGAGTGTCATATCTATAGTGATGCATCGCATAAGGGTTTGGGTTGTGTATTAATGCAAAAGGGTAAGGTTATAGCTTATGCATATCGACAGTTGAAACCCCATGAGAAGAACTATCCTACCCATGATTTAGAATTAGTGGCCGTGGTATTTGCTTTGAAGATTTGGCGTCACTATTTGTATGGAGCTTCCTGTCAAGTTTTTACAGATTATAAGAGCTTAAAATACCTGTTCACTCAGAAGGAATTGAATTTGAGACAGAGAAGGTGGCTGGAGTTGTTGAAAGACTATGATATGCAAATCCAATATCACCCAGGTAAAGCTAACAGTGTAGCCGACGCATTGAGCAGAAAATCAGATGGAACCTTGGCGTGTTTGACCGTGATGACAGTGGAGCCGACTATTGTTAATGAGGTAAAGACAAGACAGATGGAAGATAACTTCTTCAAGAAAATGGCCGAGGAAATTGTCACAAAGCCGAGACCAGGGTATACCTTCGAAAATCAAGTGCTCAAGTTTGAAGGAAGGATATGTGTGGCCGACATCCCAGAGTTAAAAAGGAAGATTTTGCTAGAAACTCATAATTCCAAGTTCGCTGTTCATCTAGGGAACACTAAGATGTATCAGGATGTGAAACAGACGTTTTGGTGGCCAAATATGAAAAAAGAGATAGCCGAGTTCGTATCCCAGTGTTTGCATTGTCAACAGGTGAAAGCAGAACATCAAAGACCGGCAGAACTTCTTCAACCTTTGCCGATTCCTGAGTGGAAATGGGAGCACATCTCCATGGATTTTGTGGTTGGTTTGTCGAAGACGCCGAAAGGCATGGATTCGATTTGGGTTGTTGTTGATAGATTAACTAAGTCAGCACACTTTCTACCTATTAAGACTACCTTCAACGCCGATCAACTTGCCTTGTTATATGTGAACGAAATTGTCAGACTTCATGGAGTGCCGATGTCAATTGTGTCAAACCGAGATCCAAAATTTGTCTCTAGATTTTGGCAGAGTTTACAGAGGGCTTTTGGAGCCGAGCTGAGATTTAGTACAGCTTTTCATCCCCAGACCGATGGGCAGACAGAGAGGACAATTCAGACGCGTGAAGATATGCTTAGGCTTTGTGTATTGGACTTCCTAGGAAGTTGGGGAGCACACTTGCCCTTAGTGGAATTCGCTTACAATAACAGTTATTAAGCTAGCATTGGCATGGCACCGTATGAAGCTTTGTACGGAAGAAAGTGTAGGTCGCCGATATGTTGGACCGAAGTTGGAGACAGAGCTCTGCTTGGTCCCGAATTGATTCAAGTGACAACAGAGAAGATTAAACTTATCCAACAGAGGATTAAAATTGCCCAGAGCCGACAAAAGAGCTACGCCGACCAGAGAAGGAATGAGTTAGAATTCGAAGTTGAGGATCATGTATTCCTGAAAGTTTCACCAATGAAAGGAGTTTCAAGATTTGGAAAGAAAGGTAAATTAGCACCCCGGTATATTGGACCGTTTGAAATTCTTGAGAGAATTAACCCCGTTGCCTACAGACTTGCTTTGCCGCCAGATGTAAGCCAAGTCCACAATGTGTTCCATGTTTCGATGTTGAGGAAGTATATCCGAGATCCACCACATATAATTGATCATTCTGGGATTACGGTTAATGAGGATTTGGGCTACGAGGAGAGACCAGTGAGAATTATTGACAGGCAAGTGAGACAGTTGAGAAACAAATCGATACCAATGGTAAAGGTCGAATGGAAGGAGCATTATGGCACAGAAGCCACGTGGGAAAAGGAAGAGGATGTGAGAAACCGTTATCCAGAGTTGTTCATAGAGCAAGGTAATTTAAGTTTGGGGACCAAACTTCTTTAAGGGGGGTAGAATGTAGCAACCCTCACCTTACTCTTGTCCTACTTGCATACATTCATGCATGATCTTGCCTTGTTATGTTGTTTTGAAGGTTTTACCTTGCCTTG
Source organism: Camellia sinensis (assembly GCF_055761805.1). Lineage (NCBI taxonomy): Eukaryota > Viridiplantae > Streptophyta > Magnoliopsida > Ericales > Theaceae > Camellia > Camellia sinensis. The sequence continues at coordinate 4,182,604 of NC_138962.1, read as the reverse complement.
TTTTGTTTAAGTGTTGCTTGCGCGTTTTTGTTCCTTGCTGGGTGTGTAGACGAGGTTACCTTGAGCCCAGTTCACCTTTGAACCTTTGTACTTAGAACTGTTTAGAACCTTGGTGTAGACACCCCATTTTTGACCGCCCTTAAGACTTGGGCACCACTGATGGTTTACTTGGTGGAGAAAGGTATGCAGGGCAAATGTTCAGTTTCTTCGGCAAGGAGAGAGGCAAATCTTTCAAAACACTTTGTTTAGGGGTTTGGAGTTGAAGAAGAGAGGAAAGGAAAGGGGAAAACTAGTTTGGGAGAAGTTCGGCATGGATCCGGGTAGAAGCGAGTTGAGCAGCCCTCGCTGAATCGGGTTCATCTGTCTGTACACTTGGATTTAATCTATGAGGCTACCACCGTTGGAAATAAGACTTCTGGGGCTTCATTTTTCATTCAAGAATCTCTTAAATCCGAGTCCGGAGGGCGGAGATATGATTGGTTGAAGTTGGGCATCATCCCGGTTGAGCCGAAACTGAGCAGCCTTCACCAAAACAAGAATAACTTTTTTCACAGTTGGAATTTTGATGCAAGGCTGGTGCCATTGGAAATCTTACTTCCGGGGCTTCAATTTTGACACAAGATTGACCTGAAAAGTAGTTCATATGAAGAAGTTATGCCCGTTTGAAGTTGGACCTGCAGAGCAGATTTTTCCTGCCGACCGGCCAAAACAAATGGCCGACCGGCAAAATAGATGGCCGACCGGCAAGAAAAGATGGCCGACCGACCAAGTTTGCTAGCCGATGACCTTCCGGAGTATTCTACAGATTGAATGGATGCCAGCTGTGCCAGCTGGAGGGCACAGACTGGATCCTCCATACACGTGTATGGAGGATCTTGGCTCTTGGTTTTGAAGCTTCTAAGAGAAGTCTTACTCCCTTGGCTCTATAAAGGAAGCTCTCTTCTTCCTTATTCTAGGTTAGAAAAACCAGCTGGGATTGATAAATACATCCCTCCATATATCTCCCTCTATCTCTCCCATTCAACCATCAAACACCCTTGTTCTTGGGCCATTTCTTCATCAACTCATAGCACAAGGCATCCTTACTCCATTGCAGCAACTTGAGGCTATTCTTCAGAGCTTAGGAGCACCTAAACTTGGTCCAAGAGGTGCTGGTTTGCTGGTCTTCAAGGGTGAGTCCTCATCTTCCCTTTTCTAGTCTTTTCTTGCTTCATATCTAAGCCATAGTTGCTTGCATTTTTGGGCTCTGACCCAAACTGTAAGTCATCATATTTTGAGGTCCTCTTCATGTTTGATTGAGGACCTCTTGCTGTTTGAGGACAGTAGCTAGCACTTCCTTCATTAGCCTTCTTTATGCCATAATTTTTCATAATACTTTTGGCTTGCGTGTGATCTGTTTTGAGGCATGTTATAAACTGTGAAGTTTCTTATTTTGAGCCCTTCTTCAACATTGAAGAAGGGCTCAACACTGTTTGGGACCTCCATGTTATACTTGCCTTTATATTCTCTTTTTGGTCCCATTTTTGCATACCTTAGCAGCCCCTGATGTTGCTGTTTTTGGACTGAGGTCCGAACTCAAAACAGCCTTATTTTGACCCCCTTGTCATGTTTCATTAAGGGTCTTTGGCTGTTTGATGAGTGTTTTGTATACTTGCCTCTTTGGCCACCTTTTGGCCCTTTTTCTTGCATAAGAGCTTAGCCATATCTATGTTTGTTTTTAGGGTTTTTACAGTTCTGTAAAGTGGCTTATTTGTGGCCCCTCTTCAATGTTGTTGAAGGGCCCTAACCTATTTGGAGTTAGCAGCTGTGAGTTGCTTCATAATCTCATGTTTAGGGCCATTTTTGCATGCCATTGTTGCCCTATCTTTGCTTGCTGTTTGGCCATGATTTATACTGGAAAAATGCTGATTTTGGGACTGCCTTGCTACTGTCTATTCATTGCATGTCCATATTGTGCATATTTGGTATAGTTATAGGCCATTTCGGGTGCCAAAAGTCTATGTTTCGAGACTATTCCATGCATCGGGTGTGTTTTCGCCTCATTTCGGGGCTGTTTTCCCCCACATTTCAGTGCTGAAATTCCATTAGCATGTTTGCGTATCATTTTCCATGCTATTGCATTGCATATGCCATTGTCTCGATTTGTGTGCCCGTGTGCACGCGTTTCGAGGCACTTCATTTTCATCCATCGGCCTCTTATGTGAGTGTGGCTGAGGCTCTCTCATGTTAGTATAAGTCCATGTTGCATTCTATATGCCATTTTAGCCATTGCATTACATATGCCATTGCCTCGGTTTGCGTGCCCGTGTGCACGCATTTCGAGGCACGTCATTTTCATCTTATGGCCTCCTATGTGAGTGTGGCTGAGGTCCACTTGTATTGGTGTAAGCCCATCTTGCATTGTGTATGCCATGTTTCAAAGCGTTGCGCATGTTATGTTATTAGCACTGTGTATGCCATGTAGTTGCATAGCATGCTTGTATTCTTGTTTGCATACCTAGGTTGCATTGCATTGGCATGCATGCCTTGCCTCTTGATCACGTGATAGAGGTTGGGCTTTATGTGTTTGTTTGGTTTGCATGACATTTGAAATCAAAGCGCATACTTGGTTTCTTGGACCATCACGCATCGAAATGCGCAATTGGTGGTCCGAGAATCAAGGAACACCCCCCCCTTTGAGTCAAAAGCATGATAAGGGATGTGTTGGTGCACACATTTGCTTGGAATTTCGTGCCATACACTGTCTGTCCTTTGTTGCTGTCAAAACTGTCTTCTGCAGGAAGTTTCTGTCGACCGGCAACATCCAGTGCCGACCGGCCATTTATTCAGTGCCGATAGCTTTATCTCCAGCCGATGGATACTGTACACGGCCGGTGGCCATCCCTCCCAGCCGATGATGTTCTGCAATGCTCATAGAAGGTTCTCTGGGACTTTGACAAGTTTTCAGAGAAGAAAAGGCAGTGAAAACAGAGGCAGTAGTGCTATGGCAGCGAGTTTCCGGGCGATATGGGTCAAGCATGCATCATTCGCGCATCCCGAGGCGGGGGCCGTGGCCACCTTCCCTTTGCATTTAATTTATTGATTAAATAGGAATTCTGTAATAATTAATTAAGTAGTTAGTTATTTATTCGGACTGTAATATTTATTTGGACCCTCCGAGTGAGGGCAATTGTGTAATAAGTGTGGGTGCGTTGTGCCTGTCTTCCAACCCCCGCTTCTTTCTCCCTTTTATTTACCCGCTTATGATGGTAGACTAGGGCATATTTAAATTAGCATAACAGTATGATAGCATGCGTGCATCCATACATCTGTCTTACATGCACCGGGCTCGGCACATCATGCTAACTGCACTTGTATTTCAATTCCAAGATTGAGAACTTGTTAGTTGCAGCATTTCACATGCCATCTTTAGGATAGCCGAGCCTGTTTAGATTGCATCTTTGCATGTGTTGCATTAGCCATTTTTAACATGAACTAGGATCATGCATATGATTACTGACTAGTTTCTGTTTTTGGCTCGGAGTACTAGGTAAGCTTTTATGCTTTAGCATATCGCACGCGTGTGAGTGTTGCCATGACAGTATGATTACCATGAGGCTAGCTGCTTATGTGATATAACTGCTTGAATGCCTGTGGATGGAGGTTGAATTACCTAAATTGGAATAATGCATTAAAACTGTGAGTTTTAAGCCCACTAGATAGTGGCAAAATCATCTTCTCTAAAAGGCCACTTGAGGGTGGCAAAATCTGCATTTTAGCCTACTTGCGAGTAGCAAACCATTTTCAAAACAAACATGAAATATTTTGTTCCAATTTGGGCGATTTGGTCTATACTTGTTTGCTGCGCGCATAACATAGTAATTCTAGGCTAACAATTGGTTTAAGAACACATAACGTTTTCAAAAATGGATATCACGGTTAGTAGAGGCCGGTCTTCGAACCGGGCGAAAGGGGGTGCTCATAGCTGACCTTCCCCGATCGTACCCAAGCTCCCGAGCCGAGACAACTCCGGTGATGACGGACATGTGGCCTTCGGCACCGAGTCAGGGTTTCCTAAATTCCCCCATTTTAAAAAAATATTTAGGTAGCGACTCTGTATCTGGCAAAGCAGTCCATGTTTGGCACTACTTTGTCAAAAATCTGTTTCTCAAAACGATTTGCCAGATTTGGACTCTTTGGTTCAGATTTAGAACCGTGACACAAATCGAGGGTCCGACCTGTAGTAGCGAGGTCCCCCTCCGCGGGCGCATCTACAGTTTCTGGCGACTCTGCTGGGGATTTTTAGAGAGCTTGACTCGAACTCATGATATCCTGTTTTGATCTCATTTATGTGTTTCTTTGCATTGCATGTGCATTGGTGCGCCTAGGAACACAGTGTTTGCCATCTGCCATTCCTGAACGGTTTGCCGGAGGCTTGTCTTGTCAAGGCATGTCCATAAGGCTAACCGGCTATGGGCTCTGACAGTATGGGAACACAAACCCCGGTTTACCGGGGCACCCTTTTCGACCATTCGACCTAGTGCATATTCGGATCCATAGTGACCATTCCAAGATAGGACAGGTGGCTTACCCGACGTTAGGTTGTTTGAAGAACCGCTGTGTGCATAGTGAAACCCTAGCTCCTGACAAAATAGGACAGGGAAACCCTACCCCAACATAGGGGTGTTTTTGTTCTCTTTACTTGCTATGTGCTTTTAGAGTATATCTCTACAGGAACGTACATACCAGTTTGCAAGTTTGGGCATCAGGCCTGCGGGCACCAGTTCAGTATTTTGGGATTCAGTTTACCTGAGGGTATCAGTTTACCGGCAGAATTTTGGGCAGAATTCAGTAGAGAGCACAGTCGTTCAGCTATGTGCATACCTGTTCTAGTGAAATTAAGCTGAGATACTGTCTGTTTTCTCTTTTGCAAGGTAGTCGTGGAACTATAGCTTCAGAAGGCTCCGATATCCCCCGAGGTTCATCGGACTTGTGCTGATAGACTTTGTCAGGTCAGAGATTCAGTTCAAGGGTAATCAGGGCTAAAGAAGGCTAGTCAGGCACAGACCACCAGTACAACAGCTACCAGATCAGTGATCTTTGAGCAGTCAGGCTGAGATTTCCGAACCTATTGCCGACACAGATATATCGGTTGCTCAGTTAGATTAGAACAGTATGTCAAGTCTGGAAGAGATGGTGCGCCAACTCCAGGATAGTATGAAAGCCATGCAGCAAGACACTGTCCGTCAAGCAGAATTCGCCAAGCAACAGGCTGTGGTCATAGCCCAACAGGCAGAGACAATTGCCAGATTGGAGCAGCAAATTGGAGTATCTACTTCGCACCAGACTCCTCCCCCACCAAGAGTTCCCATACTCGGGGAGGCAACCCACGTCCAGGAGGATACCGACCTTCCAACGGGGCCAGCTCCGCCCCCGATCCCGCCTCAACTATCCAAATCACCCACTCCTATCAATCAATCGGATTCTCCCTTCGAGTCCGAGGTGGACCCCATGGCATTAAAAATGAGCAAGCTTGAAAAGCTGTTTAAGAAATCTCAAGGCGTGAAGTCCATCCCGGACATCGGAGACGGATACACTGACGCAGCCGTGACGCTGCCAGACCGGTTTAAGATGCCACAAATTGATCGTTTTGACAGATCTGGGGATCCTATGGTGCACCTACGACTGTTTTCAGACATCCTAAGGCCAATGGGCCTCACTAGACTGCAGAAGCTGTCTTTATTTGGCCGGACCCTGTCGGGTGTAGCGGCCACATGGTATGCCAAATTGGAGGATGACGTCAAGAGAAGTTGGGACGAGATGGCTGAGGCCTTCATCCTACAGTACTCATACAATACGCAAATCGAGATCACGACCCGGGATCTCGAGACAACGAGGCAAGAAACTAAGGAGAGCTTCTCAGAATTTGTAACCAGATGGCGGGCGAAGGCCTCGATGATGGCTACAAGGCCTTCCGACAAAGATCAGATTCAGATGATTGTGCGCAATCTCCAGCCCAAGCTCATGCAGAAGATGATCGTTCTTCCCTTTCCCACCTTTTCAGATTTACATGAGATGGGGGTACAAATTGAGGATGCCATGAAGCAGGGCCTCATTGACCAGGAAAGGGAGCAGCCCAGGAGGGCGTTTTCCCATAGTTCGAATGCGACCACCAGTGGTAATGCAGCTGCAAGATCTTCTGAAGTAGACATGGTTACCACCACTGCATCAAAAATAGCTACCCCATTCACCGGTGCATCCGGAAGTAGCTCAAAAAAAACCAAATATCCACCTCGAGTCAAGAGGGTCTTCACTCCACTTCATATGCCTTTGTCAAAGGCTCTAGAGGTCTTACTTCGGAAAGGACATCTGAAACCGTTGGAACAACGACCCCTACCCGATCCTATCCCTGCAAAGCATGACCAGACTAAGTACTGTGCGTACCACCAACAAACCGGTCATGAGACCGATAGCTGCTTTCGTCTGCGCCATGATGTACAGGATTTGTTTGACAACAAGGTCATTGCCGCACCAGCTCAGTAAAGTCTATCACCACTGGATCAGTGAACTCGGGGGATAGTACGAATATGTGATCAGGGGATGAACCACCTGTGGGCGGCACTCAGTTTACTCCAGATGTGGCGTGTGGCACGCACTGTTTTGAGCATTTGCGAATGCTGGTTTTTGTAGCTTCTGACTTGGGTGTTGAGTCAGTTTTGTGGTTTTGTTTTGAGTCTGTCTCTTTGTTTTGAGTCGGTCTTTTTGATTAAGGGTCTGTCTTGTTGTATCGAGTCAGTCCTATTGTACAGAAGTCGGGTGATTCCAGGGGCGTTACTTCGGATATCACTATTTTGCTTTGTGTTTGTCCTTTTGAGTCTGTTTCTGCCAGGGAGCCAGTTGTGCCAATAGATTTGAATGAACAGCAGTGATTTTCACACTCTTGTATTTGCTTCTACCTTGTGCCAGTTGTGCTAGAAATTCTAAACGAGATGGCAATATTTGACCAGAAGCTGTGCCTTTTTCTGTGCCTTGAAGTCATTGTAATGACCTAAGCTTTTCAAAACCTTTTTGAACACCGCGGTGATAAAAATGAAGAGGAAGGAATTCCTCAGATTTTGCAAAATTTGATCAAACTGAAGGAAAGAGAGGCGTGCTAAGCCCTTAATGAACGAGATCATGTTTGTTAATGTGAGTACTGAGAAGGATCCTGGCTTGATCCAGATTGGTCCCACACTGTCTTTAGCGCGAGCGATTTGTCGCTTTCTTAAAAACTTTCGAAAAATGTTTTGCGCAGTCCTGTGAAGACTTGTGTGGAATCGCTCTTGAGATTGTGCAGCCTAGGATCGCTCTCAGCCTCAAGATTCTGTCCATTTGTTTTCAAACCTCGGACTTAAATTCAGAATGTTCAATGGTCAACCGCCATATGAGGCCTGTGTGGCCAGATTCGAAGCAGCCCTCGGACAAGAGGCAAGAAAGTCAGATCAAGAAGACTAGACCTCATCAGAAGAAGCTTGCAAAGCTAGAACAGAAGTACCCTTCAAACTAGGGGCAAAGATGTCAGACGTGCTCGAAGAGCCGAAGATGAGTCCTCTTGCAAATTAACAGCCACTTTCCTGGATATGGATGGCTTCAAAATCCTACAACCATTTGGCATGGACCAAATTACGCTTTTACCCTTTGAGAGGCTCGCTGGGCCGAAAACCCGGAAGGGCGACCCGGGCAAAAGTTAGAGCAAGAGAAAAATACAAAAAAGAAAAAAATGCAAAGAAAAGAACAAAAAAGAAAAAAAAAAAGAGGAAATGAAATGAAAAGAAATGAAAAGAAAAGAAATGAAAAGAATTGAAAAGAAAAGAAAAACAAAGCTCGCAAGGTCGAAAACCCGCATCGGGCACCTTGGCAAAAGTTAGAGCCTAAAAAGGAGAGGTTAAATACCCGAGTGTACCTTAACCCCGAACTACGTAAGGCTTGATTCCCATCTTTGGGATACGTAGGCAACTTCATTCTGAAGTCCAGCCCTGAAACACTTCAAATTCAACTGTGTCCATGAGATGGTTCTAGTCATCTTTGTCTTTTCTGTATCCGGGAGTTCGGTTGCAATCATCGCTCTGAGGACTGATTACAATACACTACGGGGCCATTCAGACAAGGGGCAACTTTCTGTTGCCATTCAATGCGCTGCGGTGCCGTGCAAACAAGGGGCAACTTTCCGTTGCCATGTAGCTCTCTTCGAGCAAGGGGGCAATTTTCCTCCAAATCCGAGGTTGTGCGTCTCAAGAGTGGGTTCCGTGCTTGTTAAGCATCGGCCGTTCGCAAAAATAGTTTTTGAGAATTTTTACTGAGGTTGACTAATTTTCTCGAAAATTGTTCCATCTTTTCCAAAAACTGGACCATTTCTTGGACCCAAAAAAAGGAAAATTTTCAGTGCTCATACCCTGACTTGCATGATTTCAAATCAAAAATCGAACAAGTGTGTTAATCTAACTCTCATGTTGGTCAAAATTGTTTTAGTAGAAAACCAAAACAAAAAATGGTCAAAATAATGAACTAGGGGCACAGTTAAGTCAGGCTTCTTGTCTTTTCCCTGTTGTCAATGCATTTGCCAGAAAGGGCACTCTACTTGCCAGAAAAGGGCACAGCTGAAGTCAACAACAAAGGGCTGAAAGCTCTCTCATCCTCCAAGCAACGAGGAATCAAGTCAAATACGAAGCACGAACTGGGTTGGGGTGAGATATTCCACTCCCTCATCTGGACAGATCTGACCACGTCCAAACTCCCCAGCAGGGCATCATCAACCAATGTTAGCTGCAGATTTGCTACACACCCAGTTGTAGCACAACCCCTCTATGGGAGAAACTTACTGTTGTGAACAAGAGTCTGGTAAAATACCAGGGGTAAGAGCCCACAATTTCCAGCTTATCCATCAACCACCCAGGGGAGGGATGAAAAACGAGAGATTAAAGAATAGAGAGATGTGCGCTGAGAGAAAAAGCGAGAAAAGGGTTTTGAGAGAAAAATCGAGCTTGAGAGCCGAGTGATGTGAGAATCACAAATAAGAAAGGGTGGGAATAATACCCGGTGAAACAGGCTCCCTGTGCATGTCTGTGTGTCGTGTCTTTTGTTTTGTTTGTCTCGATTCTTGCTTTGAGTCGTTCCGAGCGTGTCTCGACGTGTTTAGGTTGTTTACCTTTTGTTTTCCGTTGTTGAGTCTTTCTCGCTGTGTTCAGTCGTAGGCTCAATACCTGGTCGAAAACTCATCTCTCAATTTCAAAAATAAATCGTTTTGTGCTCAGAGTGCTGTGCCATCCTTCACGTTTGTGCAAAACAAGATTCTTTTTTCCATAAAACTGCAGGGTCCACCCCCGATAAGGGTGAACGGTGAAACCAGGACCTATCTGAAGCTATGATGGTTCCAGACTACAAAGCAAAGACAAAAGAGCGAAAATCGAAGTATCTGAGTTTGTGTCAACTTCAGAAAATTCCGTGATTGTACTCCGGACGTACCTCTTCAGGGCCTTGTCAATGCTCCGAAATATGAGTGTACCTCTACCTCAGGCGCAAGATCAATCCTGCTTCAAGGTTATGCACTCTTCCACTTACATTGTTATGCACCCACTTCACTTGCATTGTAATGCATTATACCTATCAAGTTTCTTCCTCAGTCATGCACGATATTGTATACGCGGTTCATTCAAAGAAGTTCCGTTTTAAGGTCATTCGCTTTCGTGTATCAATCACACACACTCACTTTAGTGTATCAATCACACTTCATTCGCTTAGTGTATCAATCACACTTCATTCGCTTAGTGTATCAATCACACTTCATTTAGTGTATCAATTACACTCTAATTTCAATTACACTCTAATCTACCTAGTGTATCAATCACGCTTCAGTTACGCTCTCATTCATATAGTGTATCAATCACACTTCATTTGCCTTAGTGTATCAATCACACTTCACTCGCTTTGAGTATCTATCACCCACATTCTCATTTAGTGTATCAATCACACTCTCTTCACTTAGTGTATCAATCACATTTCTTTCATTTTGTGTATCTATCACACACATTCTCTTTTTCTGTGTTCACCTTTAGTGTATCAATCACACTCTGTTCACTAAGTGCATCTATCACACTTTGTGTTCATTTTCAGTGTATCAATCACACTCTGTTCACTAAGTGCATCTATCACACTTTGTGTTCATTTTCAGTATATCAATCATACTTTGTTCACGCTGTGCATCTATCACACTTTGTGTTCACTTTTAGTGTATCAATCACACTCTGTTCACATAGTGCATCTATCACACTTTGTGTTCACCTTTAGTGTATCAATCACACTCTGTTCACTAAGTGCATCTATCATACTTTGTGTTCATTTTCAGTGTATCAATCACACTCTGTTCACTAAGTGCATCTATCACACTTTGTGTTCATTTTCAGTATATCAATCATACTTTGTTCACGCTGTGCATCTATCACACTTTGTGTTCACTTTTAGTGTATCAATCACACTCTGTTCACATAGTGCATCTATCACACTTTGTGTTCATTTTCAGTATATCAATCATACTTTGTTCACACTGTGCATCTATCACACTTTGTGTTCACTTTTAGTGTATCAATCACACTCTGTTCACTAAGTGCATCTATCACACTTTGTGTTCATTTTCAGTATATCAATCATACTTTGTTCACGCTGTGCATCTATCACACTTTGTGTTCACTTTTAGTGTATCAATCACACTCTGTTCGCATAGTGCATCTATCACACTTTGTGTTCATTTTCAGTATATCAATCATACTTTGTTCACACTGTGCATCTATCACACTTTGTGTTCACTTTTAGTGTATCAATCACACTCTGTTCACATAGTGCATCTATCACACTTTGTGTTCATTTTCAATATATCAATCATACTTTGTTCACACTGTGCATCTATCACACTTTGTGTTCGCTTTTAGTGTATCAATCACACTCTATTCACATAGTGCATCTATCACACTTTGTGTTCCCTTTTAGTATATCTATCATACTTGCTCACTAAGTGCATCTATCACACTTCGTGTTCGCTTTCAGTATATCTATCATACTTGTTCACTAGGTGCATCTATCACGCTTTGTGTTCACCTTTAGTGTATCCATCACACTACGCTTACCTAGTGTATCCATCACACTCTCTTCACTTTTGTGTATCTATCACGCATGTTTGTCCACTTAGTGTATCTATCACACTTCGTTCACTTTTGTGTATCTAAGGCACATGTTCGTGAGAATTGCATAATTCTCTTACATCCTTTCTGCATGAGATGTAGTTTGGTTCATGTCTACTTGCTGGCATAGCATTCGCTCAAAATGTTGCATTTATTTTGCATAATTGCTTCATCACAGCTACATTCGCGCTATTTTGCGCATCGCACTATTTTGTGCAGTTTACATTCGCGCTATTTTGCGCACCTCACTTGTACTTGTTAGTACATTGCATTGTTTTGAGTGCAAACTGGCTTCGCGTGGCATATAAGTCCAATTATCAAAGTCTTCCTGCATATCATTTGCATCCTGCCCCTGAACTACGCTGGTTTGATTCCTTGCAAAGGGATACGTAGGCAGCCTGTGGGCACAACCATTTATTTATCGGTATTTTGTTTGTTTGTCCAAGTCTTCGGCCTTGTCAAAAATGGGTCGTCTCTGGGCTTTGACATTCACTCCCGTCATTGTTATGACTTTCGAGTTCTGTCAAAGAGGGGCAACTGTAGGCACCCCATTTTTGACCGCCCTTAAGACTTGGGCACCACTGATGGTTTACTTGGTGGAGAAAGGTATGCAGGGCAAATGTTCAGTTTCTTCAGCAAGGAGAGAGGCAAATCTTTCAAAACACTTTGTTTAGGGGTTTGGAGTTGAAGAAGAGAGGAAAGGAAAGGGGAAAACTAGTTTGGGAGAAGTTCGGCATGGATCCGGGTAGAAGCGAGTTGAGCAGCCCTCGCTGAATCAGGCTCATCTGTCTGTACACTTGGAGTTAATCTATGAGGCCACCACCGTTGGAAAGAAGACTTCCGGGGCTTCAATTTTCATTCAAGAATCTCTTAAATCCGAGTCCGGAGGGCGGAGATATGATTGGTTGAAGTTGGGCATCATCCCGGTTGAGCCGAAACTGAGCAGCCTTCACCAAAACAAGAATAACTTTTTTCACAGTTGGAATTTTTATTCAAGGCTGGTGCCATTGGAAATCTTACTTCCGGGGCTTCAATTTTGACACAAGATTGACCTGAAAAGGAGTTCATATGAAGAAGTTATGCCCGTTTGAAGTTGGACTTGCAGAGCAGATTTTTCCTGCCGACCGGCCAAAACAAATGGCCGACCGGCAAAATAGATGGCCGGCCGGCAAAATAGATGGCCGACCGGCAAGAAAAGATGGCCGACCGACCAAGTTTGCTAGCCGATGACCTTTCGGAGTATTCTACAGATTGAATGGATGCCAGCTGTGCCAGCTGGAGGGCACAGACTGGATCCTCCATACACGTGTATGGAGGATCTTGGCTCTTGGTTTTGAAGCTTCTAGGAGAAGTCTTACTCCCTTGGCTCTATAAAGGAAGCTCTCTTCTTCCTTATGCTAGGTTAGAAAAACCAGCTGGGATTGATATATACATCCCTCCATATATCTCCCTCTATCTCTCCCATTCAACCATCAAACACCCTTGTTCTTGGGCCATTTCTTCATCAACTCATAGCACAAGGCATCCTTACTCCATTCCAGAAACTTGAGGCTGTTCTTCAGAGCTTAGGAGCACCTAAACTTGGTCCAAGAGGTGCTGGTTTGCTGGTCTTCAAGGGTGAGTCCTCCTCTTCCCTTTTCTAGTCTTTTCTTGTTTCATATCTAAGCCATAGTTGCTTGCATTTTTGGGTTCTGACCCAAACTGTAAGTCATCATATTTTGAGGTCCTCTTCATGTTTGATTGAGGACCTCTTGCTGTTTGAGGACAGTAGCTAGCACTTCCTTCATTAGCCCTCTTTATGCCATAATTTTTCATAATACTTTTGGCTTGCGTGTGATCTGTTTTGAGGCATGTTATAAACTGTGAAGTTTCTTATTTTGAGCCCTTCTTCAACATTGAAGAAGGGCTCAACACTGTTTGGGACCTCCATGTTATACTTGCCTTTATATTCTCTTTTTGGTCCCATTTTTGCATACCTTAGCAGCCCCTGATGTTGCTGTTTTTGGACTGAGGTCCGAACTCAAAACAGCCTTATTTTGACCCCCTTGTCATGTTTCATTAAGGGTCTTTGGCTGTTTGATGAGTGTTTTGTATACTTGCCTCTTTGGCCACCTTTTGGCCCTTTTTCTTGCATAAGAGCTTAGCCATATCTATGTTTGTTTTTAGGGTTTTTACAGTTCTGTAAAGTGGCTTATTTGTGGCCCCTCTTCAATGTTGTTGAAGGGCCCTAACCTATTTGGAGTTAGCAGCTGTGAGTTGCTTCATAATCTCATGTTTAGGGCCATTTTTGCATGCCATTGTTGCCCTATCTTTGCTTGCTGTTTGGCCATGATTTATACTGGAAAAATGCTGATTTTGGGACTGCCTTGCTACTGTCTATTCATTGCATGTCCATATTGTGCATATTTGGTATAGCTATAGGCCATTTCGGGTGCCAAAAGTCCATGTTTCGAGACTATTCCATGCATCGGGTGTGTTTTCGCCTCATTTCGGGGCTGTTTTCCCCCACATTTCAGTGCTGAAATTCCATTAGCATGTTTGCGTATCATTTTCCATGCTATTGCATTGCATATGCCATTGTCTCGATTTGTGTGCCCGTGTGCACGCGTTTCGAGGCACTTCATTTTCATCCATCGGCCTCTTATGTGAGTGTGGCTGAGGCTCTCTCATGTTAGTATAAGTCCATGTTGCATTCTATATGCCATTTTAGCCATTGCATTACATATGCCATTGCCTCGGTTTGCGTGCCCGTGTGCACGCATTTCGAGGCACGTCATTTTCATCTTATGGCCTCCTATGTGAGTGTGGCTGAGGTCCACTTGTATTGGTGTAAGCCCATCTTGCATTGTGTATGCCATGTTTCAAAGCGTTGCGCATGTTATGTTATTAGCACTGTGTATGCCATGTAGTTGCATAGCATGCTTGTATTCTTGTTTGCATACCTAGGTTGCATTGCATTGGCATGCATGCCTTGCCTCTTGATCACGTGATAGAGGTTGGGCTTTATGTGTTTGTTTGGTTTGCATGACATTTGAAATCAAAGCGCATACTTGGTTTCTTGGACCATCACGCATCGAAATGCGCAATTGGTGGTCCGAGAATCAAGGAACACCCCCCCCCTTTGAGTCAAAAGCATGATAAGGGATGTGTTGGTGCACACATTTGCTTGGAATTTCGTGCCATACACTGTCTGTCCTTTGTTGCTGTCAAAACTGTCTTCTGCAGGAAGTTTCTGTCGACCGGCAACATCCAGTGCCGACCGGCCATTTATTCAGTGCCGATAGCTTTATCTCCAGCCGATGGATACTGTACACGGCCGGTGGCCATCCCTCCCAGCCGATGATGTTCTGCAATGCTCATAGAAGGTTCTCTGGGACTTTGACAAGTTTTCAGAGAAGAAAAGGCAGTGAAAACAGAGGCAGTAGTGCTATGGCAGCGAGTTTCCGGGCGATATGGGTCAAGCATGCATCATTCGCGCATCCCGAGGCGGGGGCCGTGGCCACCTTCCCTTTGCATTTAATTTATTGATTAAATAGGAATTCTGTAATAATTAATTAAGTAGTTAGTTATTTATTCGGACTGTAATATTTATTTGGACCCTCCGAGTGAGGGCAATTGTGTAATAAGTGTGGGTGCATTGTGCCTGTCTTCCAACCCCCGCTTCTTTCTCCCTTTTATTTACCCGCTTATGATGGTAGACTAGGGCATATTTAAATTAGCATAACAGTATGATAGCATGTGTGCATCCATACATCTGTCTTACATGCACCGGGCTCGGCACATCATGCTAACTGCACTTGTATTTCAATTCCAAGATTGAGAACTTGTTAGTTGCAGCATTTCACATGCCATCTTTAGGATAGCCGAGCCTGTTTAGATTGCATCTTTGCATGTGTTGCATTAGCCATTTTTAACATGAACTAGGATCATGCATATGATTACTGACTAGTTTCTGTTTTGGCTCGGAGTACTAGGTAAGCTTTTATGCTTTAGCATATCGCACGCGTGTGAGTGTTGCCATGACAGTATGATTACCATGAGGCTAGCTGCTTATGTGATATAACTGCTTGAATGCCTGTGGATGGAGGTTGAATTACCTAAATTGGAATAATGCATTAAAACTGTGAGTTTTAAGCCCACTAGATAGTGGCAAAATCATCTTCTCTAAAAGGCCACTTGAGGGTGGCAAAATCTGCATTTTAGCCTACTTGCGAGTAGCAAACCATTTTCAAAACAAACATGAAATATTTTGTTCCAATTTGGGCGATTTGGTCTATACTTGTTTGCTGCGCGCATAACATAGTAATTCTAGGCTAACAATTGGTTTAAGAACACATAACGTTTTCAAAAATGGATATCACGGTTAGTAGAGGCCGGTCTTCGAACCGGGCGAAAGGGGGTGCTCATAGCTGACCTTCCCCGATCGTACCCAAGCTCCCGAGCCGAGACAACTCCGGTGATGACGGACATGTGGCCTTCGGCACCGAGTCAGGGTTTCCTAAATTCCCCCATTTTAAAAAAATATTTAGGTGGCGACTCTGTATCTGGCAAAGCAGTCCATGTTTGGCACTACTTTGTCAAAAATCTGTTTCTCAAAACGATTTGCCAGATTTGGACTCTTTGGTTCAGATTTAGAACCGTGACACAAATCGAGGGTCCGAACTGTAGTAGCGAGGTCCCCCTCCGCGGGCGCGTCTACAGTTTCTGGCGACTCTGCTGGGGATTTTTAGAGAGCTTGACTCGAACTCATGATATCCTGTTTTGATCTCATTTATGTGTTTCTTTGCATTGCATGTGCATTGGTGCGCCTAGGAACACAGTGTTTGCCATCTGCCATTCCTGAACGGTTTGCCGGAGGCTTGTCTTGTCAAGGCATGTCCATAAGGCTAACCGGCTATGGGCTCTGACAGTATGGGAACACAAACCCCGGTTTACCGAGGCACCCTTTTCGACCATTCGACCTAGTGCATATTCGGATCCATAGTGACCATTCCAAGATAGGACAGGTGGCTTACCCGACGTTAGGTTGTTTGAAGAACCGCTGTGTGCATAGTGAAACCCTAGCTCCTGACAAAATAGGACAGGGAAATCCTACCCCAACATAGGGGTGTTTTTGTTCTCTTTACTTGCTATGTGCTTTTAGAGTATATCTCTACAGGAACGTACATACCAGTTTGCAAGTTTGGGCATCAGGCCTGCGGGCACCAGTTCAGTATTTTGGGATTCAGTTTACCTGAGGGTATCAGTTTACCGGCAGAATTTCGGGCAGAATTCAGTAGAGAGCACAGTCGTTCAGCTATGTGCATACCTGTTCTAGTGAAATCAAGCTGAGATACTGTCTGTTTTCTCTTTTGCAAGGTAGTCATGGAACTATAGCTTCAGAAGGCTCCGATATCCCCCGAGGTTCATCGGACTTGTGCTGATAGACTTTGTCAGGTCAGAGATTCAGTTCAAGGGTAATCAGGGCTAAAGAAGGCTAGTCAGGCACAGACCACCAGTACAACAGCTACCAGATCAGTGATCTTTGAGCAGTCAGGCTGAGATTTCCGAACCTATTGCCGACACAGATATACCGGTTACTCAGTTAGATTAGAACAGTATGTCAAGTCTGGAAGAGATGGTGCGCCAACTCCCGGATAGTATGAAAGCCATGCAGCAAGACACTGTCCGTCAAGCAGAATTCGCCAAGCAACAGGCTGTGGTCATAGCCCAACAGGCAAAGACAATTGCCAGATTGGAGCAGCAAACTGGAGTATCTACTTCGCACCAGAGACAATTACCGCGTGGGCTTGTTGTTTGATAAAGCTTGAATTGTGTTTTGCCGATGTCAGTGAGCATCCCTTGAGACTTGTAAGATTTTGATAGATGAATATGGTTCATCCCTTGTTTTGGTAAAGTTTTGATGTGTTTTGCTTTGGAAGAATTTCAGCATATATTCGTATGATTTTGGCATGTTTCGTTTGAAAGACTTCGGCTATATTCATGCAAAACCTTTGTTTCTAGTACCATTCACTGAGTATCCAAGCTCACCCTCTCTATATATATGTAGGTGATGAGCAGGACGTCGGCGACGCCTAGACTGTTTTTGAAAGCTTGTTTTGGATCCATGATTATGTCGGCTTTGTTTTTGCATTCACGTCGGCGATGTCATTTATTTCACGTCGGCGAATCTTGAAAATCATGCTTCTTGGCTCGTATTCACTATGTTTTTGTATATGTCGGCTCGAGAAGCCTTTTGATCAAGATGTAATATGTATTTTGCTTTGTTGTATTCAAGTTGTAAAGATGAATGACATTGCAATTGATCTATGCACAGCTCTTATGGACCACTTGTATTTTTGATTTATTGCTTCCGCATTTGTGAGCCCCCTATATCCATACTCTGATTGTGAATAAAAATGGAAGTTGAATAAAAATAAAAATGGAAGTTCCATAAAATTAAAAATGGAAGTTCATAAAAGAAACCACTATACCTTAACGATCTATTTGGAAATTAAATAAAAAGGAAGTTTAATAAAAAAGTAAATTCAATAAAAATGGAAGTTGAATAAAAAGAAAAGTGAAAGTTGCATAAAATTAAAAATGGACGTTCAATCCAGAAACCACTATACCTTAACCATCCATTTGGAAATTAAATAAAAAAGGAAGTTGAATAGAAAAATAACTTGAATAAAAATGGAAGCTGAATAAAAATAAAAGTGGAAGTTGCAGAAAATTAAAAATGGAAGTTCATTCAAGAAACCACTATACCTTAACAATCTATTTGGAAATTAAGTAAAAAAGGAAGTTGAATAGAAAAATAACTAGAATAAAAATGGAAGTTGAATAAAAATAAAAATGGAAGTTGCACAAAATTAAAAGTGGAAGTTCATTAAAGAAACCACTATACCTTAACGATCTATTTGGAAATTAAATAAAAAAGGAACTTTAATAGCAAAGAAAAATGAATAAAAATGGAAGTTGAATAAAAATAAAAATGAAAGTTGCATAAAATTAAAAATGTAAGTTCAATCCAGAAACCATTATACCTTAACGATCTATTTGGAAATTACATAAAAAAGGAAGCTGAATAGAAAAAAAGCTTGAATAAAAAATGAAGTTGAATAGAAATAAAAATGGAAGTTGCAGAAAATTAAAATTGGAAGTTCATTCAAGAAACCACTATACCTTAACGATATATTTGGAAATTAAATAAAAAGGGAAGTTTAATAGAAAAGTAAATTGAATAAAAATTGAAGTTGAATAAAAAAAAAATGGAAGTTCCAGAAACCACTATATCTTGACGATCGATTTGGAAATTAAATAAAAAAGGAAGTTGACAAAAAAGAAACTTGAATAAAAAAGGAAGTTAAATAAAAATAAAAATGGAAGTTGCAGAAAATTAAAAATAGAATTTCATTCAAGAAACCACTATTCCTTAACCATCTATTTGGAAATTAAATAAAAAAGGAAGTGGAATAGAAAAATAATTGAATAAAAATGGAAGCTGAATAAAAATAAAAATGGAAGTTCCATAAAATTAAAAATGGAAGTTCATTAAAGACACCACTGTACCTTAACGATCTATTTGAAAATTAAATAAAAAAGGAAGTTTAATAGAAAAGTAAATTGAATAAAATTGGAAGTTGAATAAAAATAAAAATTGAAGTTGCATAAAATGAAAAATGGAAGTTCATTGAAGAAACCACTATACCTTAACGATCTATTTGGAAATTAAACAAAAAAGGAAGTTGAATAGAAAAATAACTTTAATAAAAATAGAAGTTGAATAAAAATAAAAATGGAAGTTCCACAAAATTGAAAATGGAAGTTCATTAAAGAAACTACTATACCTTAACAATCTATTTGGAAATTAATTAAAAAATGAATTTTAATAGAAAAGTAAATTGAATAAAAATGGATGTTGAATAAAAAGAAAAGTGAAAGTTGCATAAAATTAAAAATGGAAGTTCAATCCAGAAACCAGTATACCTTAACGATCTATTTGGAAATTAAATAAAAAAGGAATTTTAATAGAAAAGTAAATTGAATAAAAATGGAAGTCGAATAAAATTAAAAATGGAAGTTGCAGAAAATTAAAAATGGAAGTTCATTGAAGAAACCACTATACCTTAACGATCTATTTGGAAATTAAATAAAAAAGGATGTTTAATAGAAAAGTAAATTGAATAAAAATGGAAGTTGAATAGAAATTAAAATAGAAGTTGCGAAAAATTAAAAATGGAAGTTCAATCCAGAAACCACTATACCTTAACGATCTATTTGGAAATTAAATAAAAAAGGAAGTTGAGTAGAAAAGAAACCTGAACAAAAAAGGAAGTTAACTAAAAATAAAAATTGAAGTTGCAGAAAATTGAAAATAGAAGTTTATTCAAGAAACCACTATACCTTAACGATCTTTTTGGAAATTAAATAAAAAAGGAAGTTGAATATAAAAGTAAATTGAATTAAAATGGAGGTCGAATAAAAATAAAAATGGAAGTTGCAGAAAATTAAAAATGGAAGTTCATTCGAAAACCAACATACCTTAACGATCTATTTGGAAATTAAACAGAAAAGGAGGTTTAATAGAAAAGTAAATTGAATAAAAATTGAAGTTCAATAAAAATAAAAATGAAAGTTGCATAAAATTAAAAGTGGAAGTTCAATTCAAAAACCACTATACCTTAACGATCTATTTGGAAATTAAATAAAAATGAAGTTGAATAGAAAAGAAGCTTGAAAAAAAAAAGAAGTTGCAGAAAATTAATATTGGAAGTTCCACAAAATTAAAAATCGAAGTTCATTAAATAAACCATTATACCTTAACGATCTATTTGGAAATTAAATAAGAAAGGAAGTTTAATAGAAAAGTAAATTGAATAAAAATGGAAGTTGAATAAAAAGAAAAGTGAAAGTTGCATAAAATTAAAAATGGAAGTTCAATCCAGAAACCAGTATAACTTAACGATCTATTTGGAAATTAAATTAAAAAGGAAGTTGAATAGAAAAGTAAATTTAATAAAAATGGAAATCGAATAAAAATAAAAATGGAAGTTGCAGAAAATTAAAAATGGAACTTCATTCAAGAAACCACTATACCTTAACGACATATTTGGAAATTAAACAAAAATAGGTAGTTTAATAGAAAAGTAAATTGAATAAAAATGGAAGTTGAATAAAAATAAAAATGTAAGTTGCATAAAATTAAAAATGGAAATTCAATCCAGAAACCACTATACCTCAACGATCTATTTGGAAATTAAATAAAAAGGAAGTTGAATAGAAAAGAAGCTTGGAAAAAAAAAGAAGTTGCAGAAAATTAATATTGTAAGTTCCACAAAATTAAAAATGGAAGTTCATTAAATAAACCATTATACCTTAACGATCTATTTGGAAATTAAATAAAAAAGGAAGTTTAATAGAAAAGTAAATTGAATAAAAATGGAAGTTGAATAAAAAGAAAAGTGAAAGTTGCATAAAATTAAAAATGGAAGTTCAATCCAGAAACCAGTATAACTTAACGATCTATTTGGAAATTAAATTAAAAAGGAAGTCAAATAATAATAAAAATGGAAGTTGCAGAAAATTAAAAATGGAAGTTCATTCAAGAAACCACTATACCTTAACGACATATTTGGAAATTAAATAATAAAGGTAGTTTAATAGAAAAGTAAATTGAATAAAAATGGAAGTTGAATAAAAATAAAAATTAAAGTTGCATAAAATTAAAAATGGAAGTTCAATCCAGAAACCACTATACCTTAACGATCTATTTGGAAATTAAATAAAAAAGGAAGTTGAGTAAAAAAGAAACATGACTGAAAAAGGAAGTTAAATAAAAATAAAAATGGAAGTTGCAGAAAAATAAAAATGGAAGTTCATTCAAGAAACCACTATACCTTAACGATCTGTTTGGAAATTAAATAGAAAAGGATTTTTAATAGAAAACTAAATTGAATAAAAATGGAAGTTGAATAAAAATAAAAATGAAAGTTGCATAAAATTAAAAATGGAAGTTCAATCCAGAAACCACTATACCTTAACGATCTATTTGGAAATTAAATAAAAAAGGAAGTTGAGTAGAAAAGAAACTTGATTGAAAAAAGAAGTTAAATAAAAATAAAAATGGAAGTTGCAGAAAAATAAAAATGGAAGTTCATTCAACAAACCACTATACCTTAACGATCTATTTGGAAATTAAACAAAAAAGGAAGTTTTATAGATAAGTAAATTGAATAAAAATGGAAATTGAATAAAAATAAAAATGAAAGTTGCATAAAATTAAAAATGGAAGTTCAATAAAAATAAAAATGGAAGTTCATTAAAAAAGAAAGTTGAATAGAAAAATAACTTGAATAAAAATGGAAGTTGAATAAAAATAAAAATGGAAGTTTCATAAAATTAAAAATGGAAGTTCAGTAAAGAAACCACTATACCTTAACGATCTATTTGGAAATTAAATAAAAAATGAAGTTTAATAGAAAAGTAAATTGAATAAAAATGGAAGTTGAATAAAAAGAAAAGTGAAAGTTGCATAAAATTAAAAATGGAAGTTCAATCCAGAAACCACTATACCTTAACCATCCATTTGGAAATTAAATAAAAAAGGAAGTTGAATAGAAAAAAAACTGGAACAAAAATGGAAGCTGAATAAAAATCAAAGTGGAAGTTGCAAAAAATTAAAAATGGAAGTTCATTCAAGAAACCACTATACCTTAACAATCTATTTGGAAATTAAGTAAAAAAGGAAGTTGAATAAAAAAATAACTTGAATAAAAATGGAAGTTGAATAAAAATAAAAATGGAAGTTGCACAAAATTAAAAGTGGAAGTTCATTGAAGAAACCAATATACCTTAACGATCTATTTGGAAATTAAATAAAAAAGGAACTTTAATAGCAAAGAAAATTGAATAAAAATGGAAATTGAATAAAAATAAAAATGTAAGTTCAATCCAGAAACCATTATACCTTAACGATCTATTTGGAAATTAAACAAAAAAGGAAGTTGAATAGAAAAGAAGCTTGAATAAAAAATGAAGTTCAATAGAAATAAAAATGGAAGTTGCAAAAAATTATAATTGGAAGTTCATTCAAGAAACTACTATACCTTAACGATATATTTTGAAATTAAATAAAAAGGGAAGTTTAATAGAAAAGTAAATTGAATAAAAATTAAAGTTGAATAAAAAAAATGGAAGCTCCAGAAACCACTATACCTCGATGATCGATTTGGAAATTAAATAAAAAGGAAGTTGACAGAAAAGAAACTTGAATAAAAAAGGAAGTTAAATAAAATAAAAATGGAAGTTGCAGAAAATTAACAATGGAAGTTCATTCAAGAAACCACTATACCTTAACCATCAATTTGGAAATTAAATAAAAGAGGAAGTTGAACAGAAAAATAATTGAATAAAAATGGAAGTTGAATAAAAATAAAAATGGAAGTTCCATAAAATTAACAATGGAAGTTCATTAAAGAAACCACTGTACCTTAACGATCTATTTGGAAATTAAATAAAAAAGGAAGTTTAATCGAAAAGTAAATTGAATAAAAATGGAAGTTGAATTAAAATAAAAATGGAAGTTGCATAAAATTAAAAATAGAAGTTTATTCAAGAAACCACTATACCTTAACGATCTATTTGGAAATTAAACCAAAAAGGAAGTTGAAGAGAAAAATAACTTGAATAAAAATGGAAGCTGAATAAAAACAAAAATGGAAGTTCCATAAAATTTAAAATTGAAGTTCATTAAAAAAACTACTATACCTTAACGATCTATTTGGAAATTAAATAAAAAAGGAATTTTAATAGAAAAGTAAATTAAATAAAAAAGGAAGTTGAATAAAAAGAAAAGTGAAAGTTGCATAAAATTAAAAATGGAAGTTCAATCCAGAAACTAGTATACCTTAACGATCTATTTGAAAATTAAATAAAAAAGTAATTTTTATAGAAAAGTAAATTGAATAAAAATTGAAGTCGAATAAAATTAAAAATGGAAGTTGCAGAAAATTAAAAATGGAAGTTCATTGAAGAAACCACTATACCTTAGCGATCTATTTGGAAATTAAATAAAAAAAGATGTTTAATAGAAAAGTAAATTGAATAAAAATGGAAGCTGAATAGAAATTAAAATAGAAGTTGCGGAAATTAAAAATGGAAATTCAATCCAGAAACCACTATACCTTAACGATCTATTTAGAAATTAAATAAAAAAGGAAGTTGAGTAGAAAAGAAACCTGAACAAAAAAGGAAGTTAACTAAAAATAAAAATTGAAGTTGGAGAAAATTAAAAATGGAAGTTCATTCAAGAAACCACTATACCTTAACGATCTATTTGGAAATTAAATAAAAAATGAAGTTGAATAGAAAAGTAAATTGAATAAAAATGGAAGTAGAATAAAAATAAAAATGGAAGTTGCAGAAAATTAAAAAACAAAGTTCATTCGAAAACCAATATACCTTAACGATCTATTTGGAAATTAAACAGAAAAGGAGGTTTAATAGAAAAGTAAATTGAATAAAAATGGATCTTGAATAAAAATAAAATTAAAAGTTGCATAAAATTAAAAATGGAAGTTCAATCCAGAAACCACTATACCTTAACGATCTATTTGGAAATTAAATAAAAAAGGAAGTTAAATAGAAAATAAGCTTGAAAAAAAAAAAGAAGTTGCAGAAAATTAAAATTGGAAGTTCCATAAAATTAAAAATGGAAGTTCATTAAATAAACCACTATACCTTAACGATCTATTTGAAAATTAAATAAGAAAGGAAGTTTAATAGAAAAGTAAATTGTCTAAAAATGGAAGTTGAATAAAAAGAAAAGTGAAAGTTGCATAAAATTAAAAATGGAAGTTTAATCCAGAAACCAGTATACCTTAACGATCTATTTGAAATTAAATTAAAAAGGAAGTTGAATAGAAAAGTAAACTGAATAAAAATGGAAGTTGAATAAAAATAAAAATGGAAGTTGCTGAAAATTAAAAATGGAAGTTCATTCAAGAAACTATTATACCTTAACGACCTATTTGGAAATTAAATAAAAAAGGAAGTTTAATAGAAAAGTAAATTGAATAAAAATGGTAGTTGAATAAAACTAAAAATGAAAGTTGCATAAAATTAAAAATGGAAGTTAGATCCAGAAACCACTATACCCTAACGAACTATTTGGAAATTAAATAAAAAACGAAGTTGAGTAGAAAAGAAACTTGATTGAAAAAGGAAGTTAAATAAAAATAAAAATGGAAGTTGCAGAAAAATAAAAATGGGAGTTCATTCAAGAAACCACAATACCTTAACGATCTATTTGGAAATTAAATAAAAATGGAAGTCGAATAGAAAAATAACTTGAATAAAAATGGAAGTTGAGTAAAAATAAAAATGGAAGTTGCAGAAAATTAAAAATGGAAGTTCATTCAAGAAACCACTATACCATAACGATCTATTTGGAAGTTAAATGAAAAATGAAGTTTAATAGAAAAGTCAATTGAATAAAAATGGAAATTGAATAAAAATAAAAATGAAAGTCGCATAAAATTAAAAATGGAAGTTCAATCCAGAAACCACTATACCTTAACGATCTATTTGGAAATTAAATAAAAAAGGAAGTTGAGTTAAAAAGAAACTTGAATGAAAAAAGAAGTGAAATAAAAATAAAAATGGAAGCTGCGGAAAATTAAAAATGGAAGTTCATTCAAGAAACCACTATACCTTATCGATCTATTTGGACATTAAATAAAAAAGGAAGTTGAACAGAAAAATGACTTGAATAAAAATGGAAGTCGAATAAAAATAAAAATGGAAGTTGCATAAAATTAAAAATGGAAGTTCATTCAAGAAACCACTATACTTGAACTATCTATTTGGAAAT
Organism: Camellia sinensis; assembly: GCF_055761805.1. NCBI lineage: Eukaryota > Viridiplantae > Streptophyta > Magnoliopsida > Ericales > Theaceae > Camellia > Camellia sinensis. The sequence goes on along the minus strand of NC_138962.1, from coordinate 4,157,560 downwards.
TAAATAAAAAAGGAAGTTTAATAGAAAAGTAAATTGAATAAAAATGGAAGTAGAATAAAAATAAAAATGGAAGTTGCAGAAAATTAAAAATAGAAGTTCAATCCAGAAACCAGTATACCTTAACGATCTATTTGGAAATTAAGTAAAAAAGGAAGTTAAATAAAAATAAAAATGGAAGTTACAGAAAATTAAAAATGGAAGTTCATTCAAGAAACCACTATACCTTAACGATCTATTTGGAAATTAAATAAAAAAGAAGTTGAATAGAAAAATGACTTGAATAAAAATGGAAGTCGAATAAAAATGAAAATGGAAATTGCATAAAATTCAAATTAGAAGTTCATTCAAGATACCACTATACCTTAACGATCTATTTGGAAATTAAATAAAAATGAAAGTCGAATAGAAAAATAACTTGAATAAAAATGGAAGTCGAATAAAAATAAAAATGGAAGTTTCAGAAAATTAAAAATGGAAGTTCATTCAAGAAACCACTATACCTTAACGATCTATTTGGAAATTAAATAGAAAATGATGTTTAATAGAAAAGTAAATTGAATAAAAATGGAAGTTGAATAAAAATAAAAATGAAAGTTGCACAAAATTAAAAATGGAAGTTCAATCCAGAAACCACTATACCTTAACGATCTATTTGGAAATTAAAGAAAAATGCAAGTTGAATAGAAAAGAAACTTGAATAGAAAAAGAAGTTGAATAAAAATAAAAATAGAAGTTGCATAAAATTAAAAATGGAAGTTCATTCAAGAAACCACTATACCTTAACCATCTATTTGGAAATTAAATAAAAAAGGAAGTTGAATAGAAAAATAACTTGAATAAAAATAAAAATGGAAGTGCCATAAAATTAAAAATGGAAGTTCATTAAAGAAACCACTATACCTTAATGATCTATTTGGATATTAAATAAAAAAGGAAGTTTAATAGAAAAGTAAATTGACTAAAAATGCAAGTTGATTAAAAATAATAATGAAAGTTGCCTTAAATTAAAAATGGAAGTTCATTCAAGAAACCACTGTACCTTAACGATCTATTTGGAAATTAAATAAAAAAGTAAGTTGAATAAAAAATAACTTAATAAAAATGGAAGCTGAATAAAAATAAAAATGGAAGTTCCATAAAATTGAAAATGGAAGTTCATTAAATAAACCACTATACTTTAACAATCTATTTGGAAATTAAATAAAAAAAGAATTTTAATAGAAAAGTAAATTGAATAAAAATGGAAGTTGAATAAAAAGAAAACTGAAAGTTGCATAAATTTAAAAATGGAAGTTCAATCCAGAAACAAGTATACCTTAACAATCTATTTGGAAATTAAATAAAAAAGGAAGTTCAATAGAAAAGTAAATTTAATAAAAATGTACGTCGAATAAAAATAAAAATGGAATTTGTAGAAAATTAAAAGTGGAAGTTCATTCAAGAAACCACTATACCTTAACGATCTATATGGAAATTAAATAAAAATGGAAGTCGAATAGAAAAATAATTTGAATAAAAATGGAAGTCGAATACAAATAAAAATGGAAGTCGTAGAAAATTAAAAATGGAAATTCATTCAAGAAACCACTATACCTTAACGATCTATTTGGAAATTAAATAAAAAAGGAAGTTGAATAGAAAAATAACTTGAATAAAAATGGAAGCTGAATAAAAATAAAAATGGAAGTTCATTAAAGAAACCACTATACCTTAACGATCTATTTGGAAATTAAATAAAAAAGGAAGTTTAATAGAAAAGTAAATTGAATAAAAATGGAAGTTGAATAAAAAGAAAAGTGAAAGTTGCAAAAAATTAAAAATGGAAGTTCAATCCAGAAACCACTATATCTTAACGATCTATTTGGAAATTAAATAAAAAAGTAAGTTGAATAGAAAAGAAACTTGAATAAAAAAAGAATTTGAATGAAAATAAAAATGGAAGCTGCATAAAATTAAAAATGGAAGTTCATTCAAGAAACCACTATACCATAATGATCTACTTTGAAATTAAATAAAAAAGGAAGTTGAATAGAAAAATAACTTGAATAAAAATGGAAGCTTAATAAAAATAAAAATGGAAGTTCCATAAAATTGGAAATGGAAGTTCATTAAAAAAACCACTATAACTTAACGATCTATTTGGAAATTAAATAAAAAAGGAATTTTAATAAAAAAATAAATTAAATAAAAATGGAAGTTGAATAAAAAGAAAAGTGAAAGTTGCATAAAATTAAAAATGGAAGTTAAATCTAGAAACCATTATACCTTAACGATCTATTTGGAAATTAAATAAAAAAGGAATTTTAATAGAAAAGTAAATTGAATAAAAATGGAAGTCGAATAAAAATGAAAATGGAAGTTGCAGAAAATTAAAAATGGAAGTTCATACAAGAAACCACTATACCTTAGCGATCTATTTGGAAATTAAATAAAAAGGGATGTTTAATAGAAAAGTAAATTTTATAAAAATGGAAGTTGAGTAAAAATAAAAATGGAAGTTGCATAAAATTAAAAATGGAAGTTCAATCCAGAAAGCACTATACCTTAACGTTCTATTTGGAAATAAAATAAAAAAGGATGTTGAATTGAAAAGAGGCTTGAATAAAAAAAGAAGTTGCAGAAAATTAAAATTGGAAGTTCCATAAAATTAAAAATGGAAGCTCATTAAATAAACCACTATACCTTAACGATCTATTTGGAAACTGAATAAAAAGAGAAGTTTAATAGAGAAGTAAATTGAACAAAAATGGAAGTTGAATAAAAAGAAAAGTGAAAGTTGCATAAAATTAAAAATGAAAGTTCAATCCAGAAACCAGTATACCTTAACGATCTATTTGGAAATTAAATAAAAAAAGAAATTGAATAGAAAAGAAACTTGAATAAAAAAAGAAGTTGAATAGAAATAAAAACGGAAGTTGCAGAAAATTAAAAATGGAAGTTGATTCACGAAACCACTATACCTTAACGATCTATTTGGAAATTAAATAAAAATGGACGTCGAATAGAAAAATAACTTGAATAAAAATGGAAGTCGAATAAAAATAAAAATGGAAGTTGCAGAAAATTAAAAATGGAAGTTCATTCAAGAAACCACTATACCTTAACGATCTATTTGGAAATTAAATAAAAAAGGAAGTTTAATAGAAAAGTAATTTGAATAAAAATGGAAATTGAATAAAAATAAAAATGAAAGTCGCATAAAATTAAAAATGGAAGTTCAATCCAGAAACCACTATATCTTAACGATCTATTTGGAAATTAAATAAAAAAGGAAGTTGAGTAGAAAAGAAACTTGAATGAAAAAGGAAGTTAAATAAAAATAAAAATGGAAGTTGCAGAAAATTAAAAATGGAAGTTCATTCAAGAAATCACTATACCTGAACGATCTGTTTGGAAATTAAATAAAAAAGGAAGTTGAATAGAAAAATGACTTGAATAAAAATGGAAGTCGAATAAAAATAAAAATAGAAGTTGCATAAAATTAAAAATGGAAGTTCATTCAAAAAACCACTATACCTGAACTATCTATTTGGAAATTAAATAAAAAAGGAAGCTTAATAGAAAAGTAAATTGAATAAAAATGGAAGTTGAATAAAAATAAAGATGGAAGTTGCAAAAAATTAAAAATGGAAGTTCATTCCAGAAACCAGTATACCTTAACGATCTATTTGGAAATTAAATAAAAAAGGAAGTTAAATAAAAATAAAAATGAAGGTTGCAGAAAATTAAAAATGGAAGTTCATTCAAGAAACCACTATACCTTAACGATCTATTTGGAAATTATATAAAAAAGGAAGTTGAATAGAAAAATGACTTGAATAAAAATGGAAGTCGAATAAAAATAAAAATGGTAGTTGCATAAAATTAAAATTGGAAGTTCATTGAAGATACCACTATACCTTAATGATCTATTTGGAAATTAAATAAAAAAGGAAGCTTAATAGAAAAGTAAATTGAATAAAAATGGAAGTTGAATAAAAATAAAAATGGAAGTTGTAGAAAATTAAAAATGGAAGTTCGTTCAAGAAAGCACTATACCTTAACGATCTATTAGGAAATTAAATAAAAAAAGAAGTTGTATAGAAAAATAACTTGAATAAAAATAAAAAATGGAAGTTGCATAAAATTAAAAATGGAAGTTCATGTAACAACCCTCATTTTGACTTAGTCATACTTGCGTACATTTATGGATGATCTTGTTGTAATATCTGCATTTGCAAATCTTGTTTTGTTTTGCTTGAATGATTGCTTGCATGCTCTGTTCTTGTCTGGTGTGTTGCCGAGGTCATCTTAAGCCTAGATACCTTCGAGACCTTTGTCACTTAGAACTATCTTGGAACCCCGTTGGTTGACCTCCATCTTCACCCTGGCATATTGGCCGAGATGTCACCATCTAGGCCGAGGTGCGCGTCGCCTAGGCCGAGATGTGCATCATCTGGGCCGAGATGTTAATATCTAGGCGTTCTTGATCCTTGATCCTTGCATGAGTGATTTTGTTCCTAGAATGGTATGACCTGGACCGAGGTGTGGCACAGTTTAGTCAAGTGTTGTCTTTCCAAGCCGATGTCCTTGCCCCTTGATTGCCGGAGTCTTGTTGTTAGCCGATGTCGTTACTTGCCGGTGTGTTCTTGCCGCCTAGCTTGTTGAGTACACTTTGTCTTGGTCTTGTCTTGTCATGTCAGTCGCCTTTTTGGTTTAAGTCAATCAGCCGATGCCACGTGTCCCGGCAGAGGGACTAAGTCAGTGATTGTCGCGAGAAACGTATCATTTTGTATCAATCTTGCCTTTTAGAGATAGAAACTCTAGGAAGAAGAAGGGAAGTTCGAGCTAGAGAGAGAGAACTTCCAAGCTTGATCGTTGGAGCTTGAGCCATTAGATTCGAGATTTGAGGTTAGAATCTTAACCTATTCTTGTTGTTCTTATTGATCATCTAGCTGCATTGCACGATCGAACCTGTTCTACACGCCGTTCATCGATTTAAAGTTGGTTTTAGAAAGAGCTAATGGTTTTCATGTGTTCTTGAAGAAAAGCTTCGTTTGATCCGAAAGTTTGCACTAAGGCTCATGTTTTTGTGTTTGTTTTGATAAGATCCTTGTGTATGGGTACCCAGGTCCACGTTTTTGAATTCATAGCATGAAATCTTAGCTTTCGCTATAGCAAGTTTTGATCTTTGCATTCATTTTCCTCGTGTTCATGCTCTTTATGCTCATGTTCTTCATGTTGTCAAGAGGGAAACCTAGTTTTTCCCGACTTCGCTTTCGAATGTGGCCATTGAGGCCACACCTTGGCAAGGAGGTGTGGGGGGCCTCGGCCTAGACCTGGTAGTTGCCCAGCGAGTTTTCCGAAATAAGGAACTATGTTTTGATTTGATTTGACTTAGTTTTGAAGAATGCCGAGGTCATTTGCATGTATTCTAGACTTGTTTTGAGTAGTGCATTCAATGGACTTTGCCATGCGTTTGTAGGACTTGGACTTGCTTTGCCCCCGATGTTTGAAGAACTAGGTGAGTGGTGTTTTTAATAAAGCTATGTTATATGTTTTGATAAAGACTTTGTTTTGCCTTGTTTTGAAAGTGTTTGTCAAGCATGAATAATTGTCCCTGTTTTGCATATCAAGTATGATCTGGTCTTGATGACCTTCTCGGAAAGTCCCTTGTGCTGGAGGACTCTAAACTTTCGTAGCACATCTCGTTTGAAAGTCCCTTGTGCTGGAGGACTCTAAACTTTCGTTTGAATGTCCCTTGTGCTGGAGGACTCTAAACTTTCGCAGCACATCTCGTTTGAAAGTCCCTTGTGCTGGAGGACTCTAAACTTTCGCAGCACATCTCGTTTGAAAGTCCCTTGTGCTGGAGGACTCTAAACTTTCGCAGCACCTCTCGTTTGGAAGTCCCTTGTGCTGGTGGACTCTAAACTTTCGCAGCACATCTTGTCTTGAAAGTCCCTTGTGCTGGAGGACTCTAAACTTTTGCAGCACTCTCGTGTTAAAAGGCTAGGGGCCTTTGTAACATAGGTTCCTTGTGCTAGAGGACTCTAAACTTTTGTAGCACCCTTGTTCGAGATGCCTCTTTTGCTTTGTCTTGTTTTGCCACGGACGGTTTACCGCGTGGATATGTTTGCCGGAATGTCATTATTTGTAATATGTGATGCTAGTAAGTATCCCTTGAAACTTTGAAGATTTGTTAGATGGATGAGGTCCATTCCTTGTTATATATAGAGTCTTGTCTTGTATTGTTTGAAAGGATTTCGGCTATTATTCATGCAAACCCCTTTATTATTTATACCATTCACTGAGTATCCAAGCTCACCATCTCTCTATATATATAGGTGATGACCAAAAAGGCGGTGACGCCTAGATGTGATTCTGGAGCTTAATTTGGGTTTTTGATTATGTCGGCTTAACCTGTATTAACGTCGGCAGTCTTGAAAATTATGCTTCTCGATTTGTACTGCTTGTATGTTGCATACGTCGGCTTGAGAAGCCTTTTGATCAAGACGCGTGTTTTGTATGATTGTTATGTCGGCAAGGAAGATGTCGGCAATCTGGCAGACTGTGTTCTTAGACCTGTAATTCGTACAATTTGTTTATGTCGGCTTGTGGAGCCCTTTGCTAATATGTAAAATGTAATTTGTACTTTGCTTTGTTTGTAATTAAGTTATAACCCATATGTAAATGGTTGCTATCTCATTTGACTTATGCACAGCTCTTATGGACTAATCTGCTTGTATGAATCGCTTCTGTACTTGTGAGCCCCATATATTTATACTCTGTTGTGTGTGTGAATTTTGTAAGTTGGCCTTCGGTGATCCCGGATTACCGGCCATCACGGCACCAAACAACTAGGGGCGGTTTGGGGTCGTGACAGTTCATTAAAGAAACCACTATACCCTAACGATCAATTTGGAAATTAAATAAAAAAGGAACTTTAATAGAAAAGAAAATTGAATAAAAATGGAAGTTCAATAAAAATAAAAATGAAAGTTGTATAAAATTAAAAATGTTAGTTCAATCCAAAAACCATTATACCTTAACGTTCTATTTGAAATTAAATAAAAAAGGAAATTGAATAGAAAAGAAGTTTTAATAAAAAAAGAAGTTGAATAGAAATAAAAATGGAAGTCGCAGAAAATTAAAATTGGAAGTTCATTCAAGAAACCACTATACCTTAACGATCTATTTCGAAATTAAATAAAAAAGAAAGTTTAATAGAAAAGTAAATTGAATAAAAATGGAAGTTGAATAAAAATAAAAACGGAAGTTCAATCCAGAAACCACTATACCTTGACGATCTATTTGGAAATTAAATAAAAAAGGAAGTTGAGTAGAAAAGAAACTGGAATAAAAAAGGAAGTTAAATAAAAATAAAAATGAAAGTTGTAGAAAATTAAAAATGGAAGTTAATTCAAGAAACCACTATACTTTAACCATCTATTTGGAAATTAAATTAAAAAAGAAGTTGAATAGAAAAATAACTTGAATGAAAATGGAAGCTGAATAAAAATAAAAATGGAAGTTCCATAAAATTAAAAATGGAAGTTCATTAAAGAAACCACTATACCTTAACGATCTATTTGGAAATTAAATAAAAAAGGAAGTTTAATATAAAAGTAAATTGAATAAAAATGGAAGTTGAATAAAAAGAAAAGTGAAAGTTGCATAAAATTAAAAATGAAAGTTCAATCCAGAAATCAGTATACCATAACGATCTATTTGGAAATTAAATAAAAAAGGAAGTTGAATAGAAAAGAAACTTGAATAAAAAATGAAGTTGAATAAAAATAAAAATGGAAGTCGCAGAAAATTAAAATTGGAAGTTCATTAAAGAAACCACTATACCTTAACGATCTATTTGAAAATTAAATAAAAAAGGAAGTTGAATAGAAAAATGACATGAATAAAAATGGAAGTCGAATAAAAATAAAAATGGAAGTTGCATAAAATTAAAAATGGAAGTTCATTCAAGAAACCAATATACCTTAACGATCTATTTGGAAATTAAATAAAAAAGAAAGTTTAAAATAAAAGTAAATTGAATAAAAATGGAAGTTGAATAAAAATAAAAATGGAAGTTGCAGAAAATTAAAAATGAAAGTTCACTCAAGAAACCACTATACCTTAACGATCTATTTGCAAATTAAATAAAAAAGGAAGTTGAATAGAAAAATAACTTGAATAAAAATGGAAGTTAAATAAAAATAAAAATGGAAGTTGCACAAAATTAAAAATGGAAGTTCATTAAAGAAACCACTATACCTTAACGATCTATTTGGAAATTAAATAAAAAAAGGAACTTTAATAGAAAGGAAAATTGAATAAAAATGGAAGTTGAATAAAAATAAAAATGAAAGTTGCATAAAATTAAAAATGAAAGTTCAATCCAGAAACCATTATGCCTTAACGATCTATTTGGAAATTAAATGAAAAAGGAAGTTGAATAGATAAATGACTTGAATAAAAATGGAAGTCGAATAAAAATAAAAATGGAAGTTGCATAAAATTAAAAATGGAAGTTCATTCAAGAAACCACTATACCTGAACTGTCTATTTGGAAATTAAATAAAAAAGGAAGTTTAAAAGAAAAGTAAATTAAATAAAAATGGAAGTTGAATAAAAATAAAAATGAAAGTTGCATAAAATTAAAAATGGAAGTTCAATCCAGAAACCACAATATCTTAACGATCTATTTGGAAATTAAATAAAAAAGGAAGTTGAGTAGAAAAGAAACTTGATTGAAAAAGGAAGTTAAATAAAAATAAAAATGGAAGTTGCAGAAAATTAAAAATGGAAGTTCATTCAAAAAACCACTAAACCTTAACGATCTATTTGGAAATTATATAAAAAAGGAAGTCGAATAAAAAAATAACTTGAATAAAAATGGAAGTCGAATAAAAATAAAAATAGAAGTTGCAGAAAATTAAAAATGGAAGTTCATTCAAGAAACCACTATACCTTAACGATCTATTTTGAAATTAAATAAAAACGGAAGTTTAATAGAAAAGTAAATTGAATAAAAATGGAAATTGAATAAAAATAAAAATGAAAGTAGCATAAATTTAAAAATAGAAGTTCAATCCAGAAACCAGTATACCATAACGATCTATTTGGAAATTAAATAAAAAAGGAAGTTGAGTAGAAAAGAAACTTGATTGAAAAAGGAAGTAAAATAAAAATAAAAATGGAAGTTGCAGAAAATTAAAACTAGAAGTTCATTCAAAAAACCACTATACGTTAAAGATCTATTTGGAAATTAAATAAAAAAGGAAGTTGAGTAGAAAAGAAACTTGAATGAAAAAGGAAGTTAAATAAAAGTAAAAATGGAAGTTGCAGAAAATTAAAAATAGAAGTTCATTCAAGAAACCACTATACCTTAACGATCTATTAGGAAATTAAATAAAAAAGGAAGTTGAATAGAAAAATAACTTGAATAAAAATGGAAGTTGAATAATAATTAAAACGGAAGTTGCAACAAATTAAAAATTGAAGTTCATTCAAGAAACCATTATACCTTAATGATCTATTTGGAAATTAAATAAAAAAGGAAGTTAAATAGAAAAGTAAATTGAATAAAAGTGGAAGTTGAACAAAAATAAAAATGGAAGTTGCAGAAAATTAAAAATGGAAGTTCAATCCCGAAACCAGTATACCTTAACGATCTATTTGGAAATTAAATAAAAAAGGAAGTTGAGTAGAAAATAAACTTGAATAAAAAAGGAAGTTAAATAAAAATAAAAATTGACGTTGCAGAAAATTAAAAATGGAAGTTCATTCAAGAAACCACTATACATTCGCCATCTATTAGGAACTTAAATAAAAAAGGAAGTTGAATAGAAAAATAACTTGATAAAAAATGGAAGTTGAATAAAAATATAAATGGAAGTTGCACAAAATTAAAAATGGAAGTTCATTGAAGAAACCACTATACCTTAACGATCTATTTGGAAATTAAATAAAAAAGGAAGTTTAATAGAAAAGTAAATTGAATAAAAATGGAAGTTCAATAAAAAGAAAATTGAAAGTTGCATAAAATTAAAAATGGAAGTTCAATCCAGAAACCACTATACCTTAACCATCTATTTGGAAATTAAATAAAAAAGGAAGTTGAATAGAAAAATAACTTGAATAAAAATGGAAGCTGAATAAAAATAAAAATGGAAATTGCAGAAAATTAAAAATGGAAGTTCATTCAAGAAACCACTATACCTTAACGATCTATTTGGAAATTAAATAAAAATGGAAGTTGAATAGGAAAATAACTTGAATAAAAATGGAAGTAGAATAAAAATAAAAATGAAAGTTGCACAAAATCAAAAATGGAAGTTCATTAAAGAAACCACTATACCTTAACGATATATTTGGAAATTAAATAAAAAAAAGGAACTTTAATAGAGAAGAAAATTGAATAAAAATGGAAGTTGAATAAAAATAAAAATGAAAGTTGCATAAAACTAAAAATCTAAGTTCAATCCAGAAACCATTATACCTTAACGTTCTATTTGGAAATTAAAAAAAAAAGGAAGTTGAATAGAAAAGAAGCTTGAATAAAAAATGAAGTTGAATAGAAATAAAAATTGAAGTTGCAGAAAATTAAAATTGGAAGTTCATCAAGAAACCACTATACCTTAACGATATATTAGGAAATTAAATAAAAAAAGAAGTTTAATAGAAAAGTAAATTGAATAAAAATGGAAGTTGAATAAAAAAAAATGGAAGTTCATTCCAGAAACCACTATTCCTTGACGATCGATTTGGAAATTAAATAAAAAAGGAAGTTGATTAGAAAAGAAACTTGAATAAAAAAGGAAGTTAAATAAAACTAAAAATGAAAGTTGCAGAAAATTAAAAATGGAAGTTCATTCAAGAAACCACTATACCTTAACCATCTATTTGGAAATTAAATAAAAAAGGATGTTGAATAGAAAAATAATTCAATAAAAATGAAAGCTGAATAAAAATAAAAATGGAAGTTCCATAAAATTAGAAATGGAAGTTCATTAAAGAAACCACTATACCTTAACGATCTATTTGAAAATTAAATAAAAAAGGAAGTTTAATAGAAAAGTAAATTGAATAAAAAAGGAAGTCACAGAAAATTAAAAATGGAAGTTGATTCAAGAACCTACTATACTTTAACGATTTATTTGAAAATTAAATGAAAAAGGATGTTGAATAGAAAAATGACTTGAATAAAAATGGAAGTCGAATAAAAATAAAAATGGAAGTTGCAGAAAATTAAAATTGAAAGTTCATTAAAGAAACCACTATACCTAAACGATCTATTTGGAAATTAAATAAAAAAGGAAGTTTAATTGAAAAGTAAATTGAATAAAAATGGAAGTTGAATGAAAAGAAAAGTGAAAGTTGCATAAAATTAAAAATGAAAGTTCAATCCAGAAACCAGTATACCTTAACGATCTATTTGGAAATTAAATATAAAAGGAAGTTGAATAGAAAAGAAACTTGAATAAAAAAAGAAGTTGAATAGAAATAAAAATGGAAGTCGCAGAAAAGTAAAATTGGAAGTTCATTATAGAAACCACTATACCTTAACGATCTATTTGAAAATTTAAAAAAAAAAAGAAGTTGAATAGAAAAATGACTTGAATAAAAATGGAAGTCGAATAAAAATAAAAATGAAAGTTGCATAAAATTAAAAATGGAAGTTCATTCAAGAAGCCACTATACCTTAACGATCTATTTGGAAATTAAATAAAAAAGGAAGTTTAATAGAAAAGTAAATTGAATAAAAATGGAAGTTGAATAAAAATAAAAATGAAAGTTGCAGAAAATTAAAAATGGAAGTTCATTCAAGAAACCACTATACCTTAACGATCTATTTGCAAATTAAATAAAAAAGGAAGTTGAATAGAAAAATAACTTGAATAAAAAGGGAAGTTAAATAAAAATAAAAATGAAAGTTGCACAAAATTTGTAACGCCCTCCAAATAATAACTTTAAGCCCATCAATATAGACATGCATTGATATATAAAAGTTCCACATTCTTCTATTCATCAGAGTTTCATTACAAGAATATTACATGTTAACAACAAAAGGAAAATGCCCTACGGGCTTACAGCTTTCCAAGTTAACACTTGGTTACAACAAAAGAGTGCTAACTCATCTACACATTAAGCCCTCGGCTTGAATATACATGTAATACATCAAAAAGAAACTAAACACCAAAAATCAACTCGCATCTAGCCTCCCAAGCTATGTCCTTGGAGGTGGCATGCTACCTGTACCTGAAAATGATATTCCCATATAGGGTGAGCCACAGCCCAGTAGAAATACACTAAACCAACCATGAACAATGACTAAAAGATTAGCAATTGATAGATGGCCAACACTGATACATCCACATAAATCACATTTTTATGTCATACGACTTATGAGTCCAAGTTACTTTTCATTTTCCCTTTTTCAACAGATAAGCATATTAGCTCTATCATCGTCTCAACAGATATGTATAAAAACTATATCCCACATTCACAGATAAGCATATAAGCTATATCCACATTCCCAACAGATATGTATAACAACTATATCCCACATTCACAGATAAGCATATAAGCTGTATCTACACTTCACAAAGATAAACATATGAGCTCTATCTTCACTTCTCTAGACAAGCATATGAGCCGTATCTACGGAGTTCATCCCCTATCTTCTCCCAACACTATCCGGTTTAGAGGTACATCCCCCATCTCCTCCTCCATACATAAGGTATACAAACACATTGGTTCTATATACAATCACTCAATACATACAGTTAATGTATTCTATCAATCGTCAAATTCCATGACACATTCCATTGATTAGTTTTCGTTTGCCTAATCATCATGCATTGTCTACAACAATCACGACTATCCTCCACTGATAGCCCAAAGCAGTTATTTCTAAACAGAAAAAATAAATGCACAAATGGATATTCAATCAACATTTCAATTCGGTGAGTGATAAATAATTCAACTACAGCCTTTTTCCCATACATTCCCAATCTCAACATTTCCATTTCATTTCTTCATTTCTCACGATTAATTATTTCAATTAATCAAACAATGTAATTAGGGCATTTTCCATAATTAACATTTCAACCCTGAAGGTCCCATTTTCATCAATGATTCAACATTTATTCCATTTCTCTATGCCAAACATGGATCTAGGTTTATTACGAATAAAACCCCAACTTTTGTAAAATTACACAAAAGCCCCAAACTTTCACAAAATTACCAAACCAACCCCAACATCTCAAAATACTAAAATTTAAAGACAAAATCCATAGAGAGGAGTAGGATATCCCTACCTCAAATCCGGAGCCCCAAAGGAGAAGATGATAAAACTCAACGTGCTCCAAAACTCGAAAAGTTCTGATCAAAATATACCCCTCGACGATCAACAACTTTTTTGTAAAGGCCAAAGATGAGCAAATCACCCATACTAGATCAAAACCTAGAGAGAAGGTAGAGTTCTAGAGTGAGAGGCTCAACAATGGTGTTTTTGGAAAAGTAAGAGAGAGAAGAGAAAGTGAAAAAGTGATTTGAAAAGTCAAAACTCGGAACTTAAACCCAGTCGCCCCGCTCGAGCGTCAAACTCCCCACTCGAGCGGCACTCACAGACTCCCGCTCGAGCGGCCAAACTCCTGCTCTAGCGCCGGATGCACTCTCCCAGCATCTCGACACAACAGGTTCCCGCTCGAGCGTCACTCACAACCTCCCGCTCGAGCGTCCAACACTGCACAAGAAATACTGGATGAGTGTATTTCCCGCTCGAGCGTCAAAACCCCCGCTTGAGCGTCAAACTCCCCGCTCGAGCGGATAGGCCAAAATCTGGGCAACTAGTTTTGGTTTCTAAACTCAACCAACCTATAACAAACCTGCCCAACACATCCTATAACTCAAATACAAAGTAAGAAAGGATGTAAACAAGATAATGATCAACTACCAACATCCACGGACACATGTCCGGATCACTGTACAACAAGGGTAAACCCGGGATCGCTATAAAATTAAAAATGGAAGTTCATTAAAGAAACCACTATACCTTAACGATCTATTTGGAAATTAAATAAAAAAGAAACTTTAGTAGAAAAGAAAATTCAATAAAAATGGAAGTTGAATAAAAATAAAAATAAAAGTTGTATCAAAATTAAAAATGGAAGTTCAATCCAGAAACCATTATACCTTAACGATCTATTTGGAAATTAAATAAAAAAGGAAGTTGAATAGTGTAACGCCCTCAAAATAACGACAATAAACCCATCAGATAAGACATGCATTTACATATAAACTAACCACATTCTTTTATTCATTAGAGTTCCATTACATAAGCATTACATGTTAACATCGAAACAAAATGCCCTACGGGCTTACAGCTTTCCAAGTTAACACTTGGTTACAACAAAGAGTACTAACTCGTTTACACGTTAAGCCCTAGGCTTGAAGTTACATGTAATACATCAAAAGTTAAGCGACAAAAGTATGTCCGCCACTAGCCTCCCAGCTATGTCCTTGGAGGTGGCATGCTTCCTGCACCTGAAAATGATATTCCCTTATAGGGTGAGCCACAGCCCAGTAGAAATACACTAAACCAACCATGGACAATGACTAAAATATTAGCAATTGATAGATGGCCAACACTGATACAATCACATAAATCACATATTTATGTCTTACAACTTATGAGTCTAAGTTACCTTTCATTTTCCCCTTTTTAACAGATAAGCATACTAGCTCTATCATCATTTCCACAGATATGTATAAAAACTATATCTCACATTCAGATAAGCATAAAAGCTATATCCACATTCTCAACAGATATGTATAACAACAATATCCCACATTCACAGATAAGCATATAAGCTGTATCCACATTCTACAACAGATATGTATAACAACAATATCCACAGATAAGCATAAAAGCTATATCCACACATTACAAAGATAAGCATATAAGCTCTATCTTCACTTCTTTAGACAAGCATATGAGCTGTATCTACGGAGTTCATCCCCTATCTTCTCCCAACACTATCCGGTTTAGAGGTACATCCCCTATCTTCCCCTAAACCGCGGAGTACATCCCCTATCTCCTCCTCTACACATAACGTATATAAACACATTGGTTCTATATACAATCACCCAATACATACAGTTAATGTATTCTATCAACCGTTAAGTTCCATGACACATTTCATTGATTAGTTTCAGTTTACCTAATCATCATGCATTGTCTACAACAATCACGACTATCCTCCACCGATAGCCCAAAGCAGTTATTTCTAAACAGAAAATAAATGCACAGTGGATTTCAATCAACATTTCATTTCTTCATTCTTCTCAATTAATTATCCCAATTAATTAAACAATGTAATTAGGTCAATTCCCATAATTAACATTTCAACCCTTAGGTCCCATTTTCATCAATGATTCAACAATCATTCCATTTTTCTATGCCAAACATGCATCTAGGTTTATTATGAATAAAACCCCAACTTTTGTAAAATTACACAAAAGCCCCAAACTTTCACAAAATTACCAAACCAAGCCCAACATCTCAAAATACCAAAATTTAAAGACAAAACCCATAGAGAGGAGTAGGATATCCCTACCTCAAATTCGGAGTCCCAAAGGAGAAGACGACAAAACCCAACGTGCTCCAAAACCCGAGATTTTCAGATTAAAATGAAGCCCTCGACGATCAACAACCTTTTTGTAAAGGCCAAAGGTGAGTAAATCACTCCTACTAGATCAAAACCTAGAGAGAAGGTAGAGTCTAGAGTGAGAGGCTCAACAATGGTGATTTTGGAAAAGTAAGAGAGAAAAGAGAAAGTAAAAAGTGATTTGAAAAGTCACAATTTCGGAACTTAAACCCAGGTCTCCGCTCGAGCGTAAAACACCCCGCTCGAGCGCCCACTCACAGACTTCCGCTCGAGTGGCCAAACTCCCGCTCGAGCTCAGAATGCACTCGCCCAGCACTTTTGCAGAACCAAGCCTCCGCTCGAGCTCACAACTCTATGCTCGAGCGGTACTCACTCAACCCCGCTCGAGCGGCCAATACCATGCTCGAGCGTACAACGCTGCACAGGAAAATACTGAATGGGTGTAATCTCCGCTCGAGCGCCAACATCCCCGCTCGAGTGGACAGGCCAAAAATCTGGGCAACTAGTTTTGGTTTCTAAATTCACCAACCTGTAACAAACCTGCCCAACACATCCTATAACTCAATTACGAAGTAAAAAGGATGCAAACTAGGTAATGAACAACTACCAACATCCACGGACACATGTCCGGATCACTGTACAACAAGGGTAAACCCGGGATCGCTATAACCTCCCCCCCCCTTAAAGAATTTCGCCCCCGAAATTAAGCACAAGTTTTAAAAAACAAGTTTTCCTTCATTTTAGACAATGTTACAATTTAACATTCAACAATTCGACCCATTACCGGTCATCCCATCCCTTTAACAAGAGACATATCACAATATGTAAACAACATATGTATTTTCAACATGCATCAACATTATGCACTATCTTTCCAATTTCAACAATATAATCAACATATATAATGTCACATTCAACTTCCATATGAGGCAAGTTCCAAACATACTTCCAATAATCAAAACATTTTCAATGTTTCACAACTTAAGACATATATAAAAGCTCTTAAGTTAAAAAAAAATGTAAAATTTAAATACAAGATTACATATCAACAAACAAGTCCGGATATTTCTCTCGGACTTCCAACTCACGTTCCCAAGTGGCTTCCTCCACTCCGTGATGTTTCCACAAGACTTTTACCAAAGGAATGGTCTTGCCACGCAGGACCTGATCCCGCCTATCCAAGACCCGAACCGGTCTCTCCTCATACGAGGCATCCTCATCTACCTCAAAATCAGTCCAATCCAACACATGTGATGGATCTGGCTCATACTTCCGAAGCATACTCACATGAAACACGTCATGCACTCCGGACAACTGCGGTGGTAAGGCTAATCGATAAGCAACCTCACCTATCCTCTCAAGGATCTCAAAAGGACCAATAAACCGAGGGGATAACTTCCCACTCTTCCCAAACCTCATCAGGCCTCGTCTAGGTGATATCTTCAGAAAGACATGATCACCTACCTCAAACGCCAAAGGCCTCCTCCTACGGTCGGCATAACTCTTTTGTCGACTCTGGGCTGTAACAAGCCTCCTACGGATAAGCTCAACTTTCTCCGTCGTCTCCCTAACCAACTCCGGACCCAACAAAGGTGCATCACCCACCTCGGCCCAACAAACTGGAGACCTACACGGTCGGCCATACAAGGCCTCAAACGGTGCCATACCGATGCTAGACTGAAAACTGTTGTTGTAGGCAAACTCTACCAAGGGCAAATGCCTCTCCCACGTCCCGCTAAAGTCCAGGACACAACCCCGAAGCATATCCTCGAGGATCTGAATAGTACGCTCGGACTGCCCGTCAGTCTGAGGATGATAAGCCGTACTAAAGGTCAACTTAGTGCCCAAGGCACTCTGCAAACACTGCCACAACCTAGCAGTAAAACGAGGATCTCTATCTGAGACAATCGTCACTGGGACCCCGTGCAATCTCACTATGTCCCGAATATACAAATCGGCAAGATGATCTATCGAATCTCTCACGCGCATAGGAATAAAGTGCGCCGACTTAGTCAACCGGTCTACAACCACCCAAATAGCATCACTACCCCATTGAGTCCTCGGAAGACCTACAACGAAGTCCATAGTGACATGCTCCCACTTCCACTCAGCAATAGGCAAGGGTTGCAACAAACCCGCTGGCCTCTGATGCTCGGCCTTCACTTGCTGGCAAGTAAGGCACTTCGATACGAAAACAGCCACATCTCTCTTCATACCCCGCCACCAAAACTGGCGACCCAAATCCTGATACATCTTAGTACCTCCCGGATGCACCGCAAGGCGCGAATGATGAAACTCTCGGAGTACTTCCTCACGGCAAGACTCCGGTACAAACAAACGGTCTCGGTATCTCACACTCAGGTCGGGATACACCGTCAAACCCTTCTCAACTTTCCCACTGGAGATCTTCTCTCGGAGGGATTCTACCTCAAGGTCACCTCTCTGTGCCTCTAACACTCTAATCACAAGTGTAGGCTGCGCAACAACAAAAAACAAGGCCCCAGCCTCAACAGATTCGCCCAGTAGCAAATCAAACTCGCCAAGCGCTCCCAACATCTCCCATTCCCGGATGGCTATACTAGCAACATCACTAATGGTCTTCCTACTAAGGGCATCGGCCACAACATTGGCCTTTCTCGGATGATAGTGCAACTCAAAATCATAATCCTCGATGAACTCCATCCACCTCCTCTGCCTCAAATTCAAGTCTCTCTGTGTAAACAGATACTTCAAACTCTTATGATCCGAGAATACCTCGAACTTCTCACCATAAAGGTAATGCCTCCAGATTTTCAAGGCAAAGATCACTGCTGCTAACTCTAGGTCGTGTGTGGGGTAATTCTTCTCGTGTATTTTCAATTGACGTGAGCCATAAGCTACCACTTTCCCCTCTTGCATCAACACACAACCCAAACCCTCTCGTGAGGCATCACAATAAACCGCATAACCCAATCCTCTCTCCGGAATAATCAACACCGGAGCGGTGGTCAATCTAACTTTCAATTCTTGGAACGACTTTTCACAAGTCTCACTCCACACAAACTTAACTCCCTTCCGAGTCAGTCTACTCAATGGTGACGCTAACCTGGAGAAATCTTTCACAAACCGACGGTAATACCCAGCTAATCCCAGAAAACTGCGGATCTCAAACACACTCTTAGGCTGTGCCCAATCTTGCACTGCCTCAACCTTGGATGTATCAACAGACACCCATTCCCCGGATACCACGTGGCCTAATAATTTGACTTCCCTCAGCCAAAACTCACACTTCCCAAACTTGGCATACAGCCTATGGGCTCTAAGTAATTCAAGCACCACTCTCAAGTGTGCCTCGTGCTCCTCCTCAGAAGGCGAATAGATAAGAATGTCGTCCACGAAGACGACCACAAATCAGTCTAAGAACTCCCAGAAAACCTGGTTCATCAAGTCCATAAAGACTGCCGGTGCATTGGTAAGCCCAAATGGCATCACCAGAAACTCATAATGGCCATACCGCGTACGGAATGCCGTTTTCGGAATATCCTCATCCCTGACTCTCAACTGGTGGTAACCCGATCTCAAATCTATCTTAGAGAAACAACGGGAACCCTTCAACTGGTCAAACAAATCATCTATACGGGGCATAGGATACTTATTCTTAACCGTAGCCCGATTCAACTTCCGGTAGTCAATACACAATCTCAAGGCACCATCTTTCTTTTTAACAAAGAGGGCCGGTGCTCCCCACGGTGAAACACTAGGGCGAACAAAGCCCTTATCGAGCAATTCCTGGAGCTGAACTTTCAACTCAACCAACTCTGCTGGAGCAAAACGGTAAGGTGCCATAGAAATCGGCGCCGTGCCGGGCACTAAATCAATAGAGAACTCTATCTCTCGGTGAGGTGGCAAACTAACAAGATCTTCGGGAAAGACATCCGAATACTCACAAACCACCCTCGGCAATACATGCTGGGTCTCACCACTCTCACCACTCTCAAAGCTAGCAAGTAGACTACTAAGCTCACTTCGCCCTCGCGAATCATAGCCCGGTGGCAAAACACTACCAACCCGGTCTCCCAAGAAATGGAACCACTCCCCGCTCAAGGTACATAACGTGACCCTCTGGCGGTAGCAATCAATAACAGCCCGGTATGACGATAACCTGTCCATACCCAAAATAACATCAAAACCCTTCATGGGCATGACAACAAACGGAAAAGGAAGCCTATAATCGGCGACTTCTATATCACATCCTCTAACACCCTGTTTCAGGATCAACTCACCACCCAAAGGCGATACCACACAAATAGGAGATGCTAACTGTGCTAACTCCAATTCCAAAACCGATGCAAATGCAGCAGATACAAAAGAATGAGATGCACCCGTGTCTATCAACACACTAGCAACTGAGTTCCAAAACAGAAAAGTACCTCTCACTACTGATGGAGCCGGTACTAAATCCTGTGCGGTAACAGCATACACGCGCCCCGTAGGCCCCTGGTCTACCTGCTCACCTCTCGGAGCAAAAGACTGCTGCACAGACTGGGATGACGAAGCTCCCGGATTGGCCCTCGAGGCCTGTACAGACTGAGCTGGCTGAAAACCCTGCGTCTGCCTAGAACCAGACGCTCCCGAAGTGACACTCAACTGTGGGCAAAACCTCTTCATGTGCCCAGGTTGTCCACACTGATAACAAGTCAAGGGCTGCCCCCTGCCCAAACTCTGACTCTGCGGTCTAGCTGAAGAAGAAGCAGCTTTCTGACCCCCACCCTTCTGCGGGCAAACTAAAACCTTGTGACCCAGCTGGCCACACTTGTAATATAGCGACCCCGGTCTTTTCTCTTTAGATTATTGTATCCGGACTTAGGCTCCGTAGATCCTGTCATTATTTATTGGTTGTTGTTGTCCTTTAATCTCTTTGTATTTGAAGTATAGGTTGTGTTGGACGGGTCTGGTACAGGTTGGTTGAATTTTGATGCCAATAGGTGATGCCCAGATTTTGGCCTTCACGCTCGAGCGGAGGTTTTAACGCTCGAGCGGGCCCTTCGTTGTTGCTTCTCCGCTCGAGCGGGAGTTTTGACGCTCGAGCGGGATTTTCCATCTCCCTGTATTTTGCTCTGCAGTTCTTCCGCTCGAGCGGTAGTTTTTACGCTCGAGCGTGATCCCTTGTTTTTGCTCCTCCGCTCGAGCGGGGAGTTTGACGCTCGAGCGGGTGCAGCGCCTGCAAAACTTCTGAAAGGGTGCAATCGACGCTCGAGCAGCTTTCTTCACGCTCGAGCATGATTCTGTGTCTTACGCTCGAGCGGGGCTTTCTACGCTCGAGCGTAGAGTCGACTACATCAGTCCGTGATTTCACTTTTCTGATCACTTTTTGACCTACTTTTCATCTCTTAACTTTTAAAAAACCGCCCCTTGAGAGTTTCTCTCTCTACTCTTACCTTCTCTCCAAGATTTGATCTATTCCTTGTGGTCTTCTACCCTAGTTCTTTTGGAAGAAAGGTAGAGCTTCGCGAGATCTTTCTTTTAATCTGAAAAAGAGAGGATTCGGAGCACTTTGGATTTTGGGTCACCATCTCCATCTTCTCTATTTTAGTTGTGATCTTCAAGGTAGGGATTTCCTACTCTATTTTATAAGCTTTGTTCTAAGTTTTGGTATTTCAAGATGTTGGGGTTACTTAGATAATTTTGGGAAAAACCCTAGTTGTATTAATTAATTAATTTGTAAAATTAATTTAAGGGAATTGGGGAATTTGGTTAAATTCATGAAATTGATGAATTCTTTGATTAAATGGTGTAGTTGGATGATTTAAATCACTCACCTATTGAATTGTTGATATATTTATTTCCAGTCTAGAAATAACTGTTTTGGGCTATCGGTGGAGAATAGTCGTGATTGTTGTAGACATTGCATGTGGATTAGGAATAACTGAAACTAATCACATTGGTTAAGTCATTAATTTTGACTATTGCATTGATACAGAAAATACGTGTATTGATTGAGCATTGCATTTGCATACATTGTTTTGTGTGGGAGGAGATAGGGGATGTACTCCACGGTTTAGGGGAAGATAGGGGATGGACCTCTAAACCGGATTTTTGTTTGGGAGGAGATAGGGGATGGACTCCATTAGCACCATTTTTATGTGTGCTTATTATATTGAAGTATTTTTACATGATTATTGATACAGCACTAAAATGTGTATCAAATGGGAAGTATGAAGTGTTTTGACATGAGCATGAGTCTCGTTTGTTTTGTTGATATTGGAAGTAATGTGAATATGATATACAATTCACTGTTGTAAGTTGGCCAGGTTCTGAGCCATGTTGATAATAATGGAAAGTGAAATGTGTCTTAGACATTAGTGTCATGAGACTGTTTAACGATAAAATTGATTATCTTAGTTAACCATCTATTGAATGCTATAGCTTTATTCAATGCTTATATTTGGTTTAGTATTTTTCTACTGGGCTGTGGCTCACCCTTTATGGGAACATCATTTTCAGGTTCAGGTGATAAGCTACCTCCACGGACTTAGCCTGGAAGGATTTGATGTTTGGGATTTTGAAGACTTGTCTTTAGTTATATGTTTTATTTTGTTATTTTTGAGATTTCATGTAAACATTCAAGCTTAGGGCTTAACTTGTAAATGAGTTAGTACTCATCCCTTTTGTGTCCAAGTGTTAGCTTGGAAAGATGTAAGCCCTTAGGGCATTTATTTTGATGTTGCAAGATGTTACATGTGATGTCTTTCAATAGTAATACTCTGATGAATGAATGAACAAATTGTTTTCTTTAAATAATGCATGTCTATGATATACATATAATGGGTTTATTTTGAGGGCGTGACAACTTGGTATCAGAGCGTACCGGGTTTGAATACTTTGGGTACGTGGGAAGTGATTAGTATCACAATGGGTTCGTCTCGTTTGATAGAGACTTAGTGTAATGTTATATGCTTACGTGATAACATGTTTATGTGACTATGTGGGTATGGAATGTAGTTTCTAGGATGGTGATTTGACCCTTGAGTTTCTAGTAGTCTTGTTGGAAAGGCACCTGATCACTGCTGCTTCCAACCGGAACTATAGTAACGCTTCGGGACTATTATTATCCAGGAATGAAATTCGTAGGTGCTTATGTGATTATGTGCTTACGTGGAATGAATTATTTTTGTCCGATGCATTAGGACGCGAGTGTTTAGTTTCGGCACATTTATTAATGTGCTAACGTCTTTGTTTGTTTCCTTTATTAGGATGTCAGGGCGAGGACGAGGACGCGGTAGGCGTGGTAGGCCGGGTAGGCAGGAGGTGCCTGTGCCAGAGGAGATTCCGGCAGTTCATGAGGGAATTGGCCAGGCCAATGTGGCCGAGCCAATAGGCCAGCAGGCTATGGGCGCTTTAGCCCGAGAGATAGCAGGGGCATTCAGGGAGTCAGTAGGCATTCTTAGGGCTGAGAATCAAGCCCAGGTTGTTGTTGCGGATGCAGGACCTTCCTTTCTGAAGAGGGAGTTCTTCCGGTCTAATCCGGATGAATTTGTGGGTGATCCTAAAGAGCCGCTTAAGGCAGACGAATGGCTCGAACAGACAACGAAGACGTTTGAGATGCTTGGCATCGAAGACGAGGGGTTGAAGGTGACCTTGGCATCATTCCAGTTGAAGGGGGATGCGGGTCAGTGGTGGAAGTTCACTAAGGGGCGTATAGGAGGTACATGGGAGGCTTTTGTGAATGCTTTCCAGGAAAAGTTCTTATCTCCAGCAGTTAGGGAGAAGCTGAGAGACCAGTTCTGCCAGCTTAAGCAGTCGAGTTCTTCAGTGGCCGAGTTTGAGGCTGCATTTACTAGTTTATCCAGGTTTGCACCTGAATTGGTGGCGTCTGAGGAACGCCGTTGTATTGAGTTTGAGAGGAAGTTGAGGCGTGGCCTCAAGCTGAGAGTTGGGGGAACTATGATTCGGGATTATGGGCGTTTGGTTGATGCTGCAGCCCACATGGAAATCATGATGCAGGAGGAGGAGGAAGGACAGAAGGGCTCCAAGAGGAGTCAGGATGGTCAGAGTGATGGTAGGAGACAGAAGGGTTTTAATCCCCAACAGTCTCAGAGTAGCTTTTCTAGATCAACTTTTCCTGTGCCGAGTGCTAGTTCGGGGAAAGGCAGTCAAGGAGGCATTACCTGCTTCAAGTGTGGCCAGCTGGGCCACAAGTCTCCAGCTTGTCCTCAGAGGGGAGGAGTGCAGAGAGCAGCATCATCTTCGGCTCGATCTCAGAGCCAGAGTCAGGGTAGAGGCCAGCCACTCTCGTGTTATCAGTGTGGTCAGCCAGGGCATATGAAGAGGTATTGTCCGCAGTTGGGTGGCACACCTGGTGCATCTGGTTTGAGGCAGATTCAGGGTCAACAGCCAGCTCAGTCGGGTCAGGCCTCGAGGGCCAATCAGGGGGCTTCATCGTCTTAGTCGGTGCAACAATCGTATGCTCCTAGGGGTGAGCAGGTTGATCAGAGGTCATCTGGGCGCGTGTATGCTGTTACCGCGCAGGATCTTGTACCAGCTCCATCTGTTGTGAGAGGTACTTTTTTGTTTTGCAACTCAGTTGCTAATGTTTTGATTGATACGGGTGCATCTCATTCCTTTGTGTCTGCTGCATTTGCATCTGTTTTGGAGTTGGAGTTAGCACCGTTAGCATCTCCTATTTGTGTAGTGTCGCCTCTTGGGGGTGAATTGATTTTGAAACACGGTGTTAGGGGTTGTGATATAGAGGTTGATTACCATAGAATCCCATTTTCCTTTGTAGTTATGCCTATGAGAGGTTTCGATGTTATTTTGGGTATGGACTGGTTATCGTCATACCGGGCAGTTATTGATTGCTACCGCCAGAGAGTCACTTGTTGTACCGTGAATGGTGAGTGTTTTCATTTTCTGGGGGACCGTGTTGGTAGTGTTTTGCCACCGGGGTATGTTCCGCGGGGACGGAGTGAGCTTAGTGGTCTACTTGCTAACCTTTCGATTAGTGAGGACGGTGAGACTCAGATTGTGTTGCCAAGGGTGGTGTGTGAGTACTCGGACGTTTTTCCCGAGGATCTTGTTGGTTTGCCACCGCATCGAGAGATTGAATTCTCTGTTGACTTAGTGCCCGGCACGGCGCCGATTTCTATGGCACCCTATCGTTTTGCCCCAGCTGAGTTAGTTGAGTTGAAGATCCAACTCCAGGAGTTGCTAGATAAAGGCTTTATACGTCCTAGTGTTTCGCCTTGGGGAGCACCGGCCCTCTTTGTTAAAAAGAAAGGTGGTGCTTTGAGACTTTGTATAGATTACCGGAAATTGAATCGGGCTACGGTTAAGAATAAGTACCCTATGCCCCGTATAGATGATCTGTTCGATCAGTTGAAAGGTTCCCGTTGTTTCTCGAAGATAGACTTGAGATCAGGTTATCATCAGTTGAGAGTCAGGGAGGAGGATATTCCAAAGACGGCATTCCGTACGCGGTATGGCCACTATGAGTTTTTGGTGATGCCATTTGGGCTCACCAATGCACCGGCAGTATTTATGGATTTGATGAACCGGATATTCCGGGAATTTCTAGATCGTTTTGTAGTCGTCTTCGTGGACGACATTCTTATCTATTCACCTTCAGAGGAAGAGCACGAGGAACACTTGAGGGTGGTGCTTGATTTACTTAGAGCCCATCAGCTTTATGCTAAGTTTGGGAAGTGTGAGTTCTGGCTAGAGGAGGTGAAGTTCTTAGGCCATGTAGTTTCTAGGGAAGGGGTGTCTGTTGATACATCCAAGACAGAGGCAGTACAAGATTGGGTACAGCCTAAGAGTGTGTTTGAGATCCGCAGTTTTCTGGGATTAGCTGGGTATTATCACCGGTTTGTAAGAGATTTCTCCAGATTAGCTTCGCCTTTGACTAGATTGACTCGGAAGGGAGTCAAATTTGCTTGGAGTGAGACTTGTGAAAAGTCGTTCCAGGAGTTGAAAGTTAGACTGACCACTGCTCCAGTCTTGATTATTTCGGAGAGAGGGTTGGGTTATGCAGTCTATTGTGACGCCTCACGAGAGGGTCTTGGTTGTGTGTTAATGCAAGAGGGGAAAGTGGTTGCCTATGGCTCACGTCAGTTGAAAGTTCACGAGAAGAATTACCCTACGCATGACTTAGAGTTAGCAGCTGTGATATTTGCCTTGAAGATTTGGAGACATTATCTTTACGGTGAGAGGTTCGAGGTATTCTCGGATCATAAGAGTCTGAAATATCTGTTCACACAGAAAGACTTGAACTTGAGGCAGAGGAGGTGGATGGAATTTATTGAGGATTATGACTTTGAATTGCATTATCATCCGGGAAAGGCCAATGTGGTGGCCGACGCCCTTAGCAGGAAACCTGTTGGTGACATAGCTAGTATAGCCATCCGAGAGTGGGAGATGTTAGGTGCACTTGGAGAGTTTGATTTGCTTCTGGGCGAATCCGTTGAGGCTGCGGCCTTGTTTTCTGTTGTTGCGCAACCTACACTTGTGACTCGAGTGTTAGAGGCTCAGAGGGGCGACCTTGAGGTAGAATCCCTCCGTGAGAAGATTTCTGGTGGGAAGCTTGAGAAAGGTTTGACGGTGTATCCCGACCTGAGTGTGAGATACCGAGACCGTCTGTTTGTGCCGGAGTCTCATCGAGAGGAGGTACTCCGAGAGTTTCATCATTCACGCCTTGCGGTGCATCCGGGAGGTACTAAGATGTATCGGGATTTGGGTCGCCAGTTTTGGTGGCGGGGTATGAAGAGAGATGTGGCAGCTTTCGTATCTAAGTGCCTTACTTGTCAGCAAGTGAAGGCCGAACATCAGAGGCCAGCGGGTTTGTTGCAACCCTTGCCTATTGCCGAGTGGAAGTGGGAGCATGTCACTATGGACTTCGTTGTAGGTCTTCCGAGGACTCAGCGGGGCAGTGATGCTATTTGGGTGGTTGTAGACCGGTTGACTAAGTCGGCGCACTTCATTCCTATGCGCGTTAGAGATTCAGTAGATCATCTTGCCGACTTGTATATTCGGGACATAGTGAGGTTACACGGGGTTCCAGTGACGATCGTTTCAGATAGAGACCCTCGTTTTACTGCCAGATTATGGCAGAGCTTGCAGAGCGCCTTAGGTACTAAGTTGACCTTTAGCACAGCTTATCATCCTCAGACTGATGGGCAGTCCGAGCGTACTATTCAGATCCTTGAAGATATGCTTCGGGGTTGTGTTCTTGACTTTAGCGGGTCGTGGGAGAGGCACTTGCCATTAGTGGAGTTTGCCTACAACAACAGCTTCCAGTCTAGTATCGGTATGGCACCGTTTGAGGCCTTATACGGCCGACCGTGTAGGTCTCCTGTTTGTTGGGCCGAGGTGGGTGATGCACCTCTGTTGGGTCCGGAGTTAGTGAGGGAAACGACGGAGAAGGTTGAGCTTATCCGTAAGAGGCTTGTTACAGCCCAGAGTCGTCAGAAATCTTATGCCGACCGTAGGAGGAGACCTTTGGTGTTTGAGGTGAGTGATCATGTCTTTTTGAAGATATCACCAAGACGGGGATTGATGAGGTTTGGGAAGAGCGGGAAGTTGTCCCCTCGATTTATTGGCCCTTTTGAGATCCTTGAGAGGATTGGCGAGGCTGCTTATCGTTTAGCTTTACCACCGCAGTTGTCCGGAGTACATGACGTGTTTCATGTGAGTATGCTTCGGAAGTATGAACCGGATCCATCACATGTATTGGATTGGACCGATTTAGTAGTTGACGAGGATGTCTCGTATGAGGAGAGACCGGTTAGAGTTTTGGATAAGCGGGATCAAGTCTTGCGAGGCAAGACCATTTCTTTGGTTAAAGTTTTGTGGAAACATCATGGTGTGGAGGAAGCCACTTGGGAACGTGAGTTGGAAGTCCGCGAGAAATATCCGGACATGCTTATCGATTTGTAATCTTGTATGTAGATTTTGTAATATGGTCGAACTTTAGAGCTTTATATATATATGTCTTAAGCTGTAAAACATTGTGAATGTTTTGGTTAATGGAAATATTTTGGAACTTGTCTCGAAATGGAAGTTTAATGGAACATTGTATATGTTGAATATATTGAAAATCCTTGAAATTGAAAGAAAATTGCATAGTGTTAATGCAGGTTGAAATATATGTTTGTTTTGCATACTGTGGCATGCCTCTTAGTTAAGAGATGGAATGGCCGGTGTTGGGTCAAGTTGTTTATTATTGAGTTAACATATTGTTGGAATTTGAGAAAACTTGTTTTTAAAACCTTGTGCTTAATTTCGGGGACGAAATTCTTTTAAGGGGGGGAGGTTATAGCGACCCCGGTCTTTTCTCTTTAGATTATTGTATCCGGACTTAGGCTCCGTAGATCCTGTCATTATTTATTGGTTGTTGTTGTCCTTTAATCTCTTTGTATTTGAAGTATAGGTTGTGTTGGACGGGTCTGGTACAGGTTGGTTGAATTTTGATGCCAATAGGTGATGCCCAGATTTTGGCCTTCACGCTCGAGCGGAGGTTTTAACGCTCGAGCGGGCCCTTCGTTGTTGCTTCTCCGCTCGAGCGGGAGTTTTGACGCTCGAGCGGGATTTTCCATCTCCCTGTATTTTGCTCTGCAGTTCTTCCGCTCGAGCGGTAGTTTTTACGCTCGAGCGTGATCCCTTGTTTTTGCTCCTCCGCTCGAGCGGGGAGTTTGACGCTCGAGCGGGTGCAGCGCCTGCAAAACTTCTGAAAGGGTGCAATCGACGCTCGAGCGGCTTTCTTCACGCTCGAGCATGATTCTGTGTCTTACGCTCGAGCGGGGCTTTCTACGCTCGAGCGTAGAGTCGACTACATCAGTCCGTGATTTCACTTTTCTGATCACTTTTTGACCTACTTTTCATCTCTTAACTTTTAAAAAACCGCCCCTTGAGAGTTTCTCTCTCTACTCTTACCTTCTCTCCAAGATTTGATCTATTCCTTGTGGTCTTCTACCCTAGTTCTTTTGGAAGAAAGGTAGAGCTTCGCGAGATCTTTCTTTTAATCTGAAAAAGAGAGGATTCGGAGCACTTTGGATTTTGGGTCACCATCTCCATCTTCTCTATTTTAGTTGTGATCTTCAAGGTAGGGATTTCCTACTCTATTTTATAAGCTTTGTTCTAAGTTTTGGTATTTCAAGATGTTGGGGTTACTTAGATAATTTTGGGAAAAACCCTAGTTGTATTAATTAATTAATTTGTAAAATTAATTTAAGGGAATTGGGGAATTTGGTTAAATTCATGAAATTGATGAATTCTTTGATTAAATGGTGTAGTTGGATGATTTAAATCACTCACCTATTGAATTGTTGATATATTTATTTCCAGTCTAGAAATAACTGTTTTGGGCTATCGGTGGAGAATAGTCGTGATTGTTGTAGACATTGCATGTGGATTAGGAATAACTGAAACTAATCACATTGGTTAAGTCATTAATTTTGACTATTGCATTGATACAGAAAATACGTGTATTGATTGAGCATTGCATTTGCATACATTGTTTTGTGTGGGAGGAGATAGGGGATGTACTCCACGGTTTAGGGGAAGATAGGGGATGGACCTCTAAACCGGATTTTTGTTTGGGAGGAGATAGGGGATGGACTCCATTAGCACCATTTTTATGTGTGCTTATTATATTGAAGTATTTTTACATGATTATTGATACAGCACTAAAATGTGTATCAAATGGGAAGTATGAAGTGTTTTGACATGAGCATGAGTCTCGTTTGTTTTGTTGATATTGGAAGTAATGTGAATATGATATACAATTCACTGTTGTAAGTTGGCCAGGTTCTGAGCCATGTTGATAATAATGGAAAGTGAAATGTGTCTTAGACATTAGTGTCATGAGACTGTTTAACGATAAAATTGATTATCTTAGTTAACCATCTATTGAATGCTATAGCTTTATTCAATGCTTATATTTGGTTTAGTATTTTTCTACTGGGCTGTGGCTCACCCTTTATGGGAACATCATTTTCAGGTTCAGGTGATAAGCTACCTCCACGGACTTAGCCTGGAAGGATTTGATGTTTGGGATTTTGAAGACTTGTCTTTAGTTATATGTTTTATTTTGTTATTTTTGAGATTTCATGTAAACATTCAAGCTTAGGGCTTAACTTGTAAATGAGTTAGTACTCATCCCTTTTGTGTCCAAGTGTTAGCTTGGAAAGATGTAAGCCCTTAGGGCATTTATTTTGATGTTGCAAGATGTTACATGTGATGTCTTTCAATAGTAATACTCTGATGAATGAATGAACAAATTGTTTTCTTTAAATAATGCATGTCTATGATATACATATAATGGGTTTATTTTGAGGGCGTGACATGTAACAAGTGAATTCCCCCTAACTGCCTCTTCCCGAGCCTACACTCGGCACTGGAAAGGTCGATCTAGAGACTACACCCTGAGACTGCTGAGGGTTATAACCCTTCTGTCTCCTGCCATCACTCTGACTATCCTGGCTCCTCTTGGAGCCCCTCTGTTCTTCCTCCTCCTCCTGCATCATAATCTCCATATGAGCAGCAGCATCAACTAGGTGTCTATACTCTCGGATGTAAGACCCACCAACTCTCAACTTGAGGCCCCGCCTCAACTTCCGTTCAAACTCATAGCAACGGCGTTCCTTAGACGCCACCAGTTCCGGTGCAAACCTGGACAGACTGGTAAAAGTAGCCTCAAACTCGGCCACTGACAAGCCCTGCTGTTTAAGCCGGCTAAACTGATCCCTCAGCTTCTCCCTAGCTGCTGCAGACAAAAACCTCTCCGGAAAAGCATTTATAAACGCCTCCCAAGTACCACCAACACGAGCCTTCTCGTACTTCCACCATTGACCCACATCTCCCTTCAGTTGGAAGGATGCCAAGGTCACTTTCAGTGCTCCGTCCTCAATGCCAAGCATCTCGAACGTCTTACTCATCTGTTCTAACCACTCATCAGCCTTCAGTGGCTCCTTCGGATCCCCGACAAACTCGTCCGGATTAGACCGGAAGAACTCCCTCTTCAAGAAAGAAGGCCCTGTCTCAGCTGCCTGATTCCTAGCTCTAAGAATTCCCAAAGCTCCTGCTATCTCTCTGGCCAAGGCACCCATAGCCTGCTGACCTACTGGCTCGACCACATTGGCCTGACCAACCCCCTCCTGTACTGCCGGAATCTCACCCGCTAACGGTGCTTCCTGCCTCGCAGGTCTACCACGCCTAGCACCTCTTCCTCGTCCTGACATCCTAATAAAGGCAACACAGAACGTTAGCACATTCATAAATGTGCCGAAACTAAACACTCACGTCCTAATGCATGGACAACTGTAATTCACTCCACATAAGCACATAAACACATAAGCACTTACGAATTTCATTTCCGGATGATGATAGTCCCGAGACGTTACTAGAGTTCCGGTTAGAAACAGCATTGATCAAGTGCTTTTCCAACAAGACTCCCAGAAACTCAAGGATCCAATCAACATCCCAGAAATTAAATCCCATACCCACATAATCACATAAGCATGTTATCAATCAAGCACATAGCATATGATACTACATCTAAGTCTCTATCAAGCGAGACAAACCCATTGTGATACTAATCACTTCCCACGTACCCAAAGTATTCGAACCCGGTACGCTCTGATACCAAGTTGTAACGCCCTCAAAATAACGACAATAAACCCATCAGATAAGACATGCATTTACATATAAACTAACCACATTCTTTTATTCATTAGAGTTCCATTACATAAGCATTACATGTTAACATCAAAACAAAATGCCCTACGGGCTTACAGCTTTCCAAGTTAACACTTGGTTACAACAAAGAGTACTAACTCGTTTACACGTTAAGCCCTAGGCTTGAAGTTACATGTAATACATCAAAAGTTAAGCGACAAAAGTATGTCCGCCACTAGCCTCCCAGCTATGTCCTTGGAGGTGGCATGCTTCCTGCACCTGAAAATGATATTCCCTTATAGGGTGAGCCACAGCCCAGTAGAAATACACTAAACCAACCATGGACAATGACTAAAATATTAGCAATTGATAGATGGCCAACACTGATACAATCACATAAATCACATATTTATGTCTTACAACTTATGAGTCTAAGTTACCTTTCATTTTCCCCTTTTTAACAGATAAGCATACTAGCTCTATCATCATTTCCACAGATATGTATAAAAACTATATCTCACATTCAGATAAGCATAAAAGCTATATCCACATTCTCAACAGATATGTATAACAACAATATCCCACATTCACAGATAAGCATATAAGCTGTATCCACATTCTACAACAGATATGTATAACAACAATATCCACAGATAAGCATATAAGCTCTATCTTCACTTCTTTAGACAAGCATATGAGCTGTATCTACGGAGTTCATCCCCTATCTTCTCCCAACACTATCCGGTTTAGAGGTACATCCCCTATCTTCCCCTAAACCGCGGAGTACATCCCCTATCTCCTCCTCTACACATAACGTATATAAACACATTGGTTCTATATACAATCACCCAATACATACAGTTAATGTATTCTATCAACCGTCAAGTTCCATGACACATTTCATTGATTAGTTTCAGTTTACCTAATCATCATGCATTGTCTACAACAATCACGACTATCCTCCACCGATAGCCCAAAGCAGTTATTTCTAAACAGAAAATAAATGCACAGTGGATTTCAATCAACATTTCATTTCTTCATTCTTCTCAATTAATTATCCCAATTAATTAAACAATGTAATTAGGTCAATTCCCATAATTAACATTTCAACCCTTAGGTCCCATTTTCATCAATGATTCAACAATCATTCCATTTTTCTATGCCAAACATGCATCTAGGTTTATTATGAATAAAACCCCAACTTTTGTAAAATTACACAAAAGCCCCAAACTTTCACAAAATTACCAAACCAAGCCCAACATCTCAAAATACCAAAATTTAAAGACAAAACCCATAGAGAGGAGTAGGATATCCCTACCTCAAATTCGGAGTCCCAAAGGAGAAGACGACAAAACCCAACGTGCTCCAAAACCCGAGATTTTCAGATTAAAATGAAGCCCTCGACGATCAACAACCTTTTTGTAAAGGCCAAAGGTGAGTAAATCACTCCTACTAGATCAAAACCTAGAGAGAAGGTAGAGTCTAGAGTGAGAGGCTCAACAATGGTGATTTTGGAAAAGTAAGAGAGAGAAGAGAAAGTAAAAAGTGATTTGAAAAGTCACAATTTCGGAACTTAAACCCAGGTCTCCGCTCGAGCGTAAAACACCCCGCTCGAGCGCCCACTCACAGACTTCCGCTCGAGCGGCCAAACTCCCGCTCGAGCTCAGAATGCACTCGCCCAGCACTTTTGCAGAACCAGGCCTCCGCTCGAGCTCACAACTCTACACTCGAGCGGCACTCACTCAACCCCGCTCGAGCGGCCAATACCATGCTCGAGCGTACAACGCTGCACAGGAAAATACTGAATCGGTGTAATCTCCGCTCGAGCGCCAATATCCCCGCTCGAGCGGACAGGCCAAAAATCTAGGCAACTAGTTTTGGTTTCTAAATTCAACCAACCTGTAACAAACCTACCCAACACATCCTATAACTCAATTACGAAGTAAAAAGGACGCAAACTAGGTAATGAACAACTACCAACATCCACGGACACATGTCCGGATCACTGTACAACAAGGGTAAACCCGGGATCGCTATAAATAGAAAAATGACTTGAATAAAAATGGAAGTCAAATAAAAATAAAAATGGAAGTTCATTCAAGAAACCACTATACCTGAACTGTCTATTTGGAAATTAAATAAAAAAGGAAGTTTAATAGAAAAGTAAATTGAATAAAAATAGAAGTTGAATAAAAATAAAAATGAAAGTTGCATAAAATTAAAAATGGAAGTTCAATCCAGAAACCACTATACATTAACGATCTATTTGGAAATTAAATAAAAAATGAAGTTGAGTAGAAAAGAAACTTGATTGAAAAAGGAAGTTAAATAAAAATAAAAATGGTAGTTGCAGAAAATTAAAAATGGAAGTTCATTCAAAAAACCACTATACCTTGACAATCAATTTGGAAATTAAATCAAAAAGGAAGTCGAATAGAAAAATAACTTGAATAAAAATAGAAGTCGAATAAAAATAAAAATGGAAGTTGCAGAAAATTAAAAATGGAAGTTCATTCAAGAAACCACTATACCTTAACGATCTATTTGGAAATAAAATAAAAAAAGGAAGTCGAATAGAAAAATAACTTGAATAAAAATGGAAGTCGAATAAAAAAAATGGAAGTTATAGAAAATTAAAAATGGAAGTTCATTCAAGAAACCACTATACCTTAACGATCTATTTTGAAATTAAATAAAAACGGAAGTTTAATAGAAAAGCAAATTGACTAAAAATGGAAATTGAATAAAAATAAAAATGAAAGTAGCGTAAAATTAAAAAAGGAAGTTCAATCCAGAAACCACTATACCTTAACGATCTATTTGGAAATTAAATAAAAAAGGAAGTTGAGCAGAAAAGAAACTTGATTGAAAAAGGAAGTTAAATAAAAATAAAAATGGAAGTTGCAGAAAATTAAAAATGGAAGTTCGTTCAAGAAACCACTATACCTTAACGATCTATTTGGAAATTAAATAAAAAAGGAAGTTGAGTAAAAAAGAAATTTGAATGAAAAAGGAAGTTAAATAAAAATAAAAATGGAAGTTGCAGAAAATTAAAAATAGAAGTTCATTCAAGAAATCACTATACCTTAACGATCTACTAGGAAATTAAATAAAAAAGGAAGTTGAATAGAAAAATAACTTGAATAAAAATGGAAGTTGAATAATAATAAAAACGGAAGTTGCAGAAAATTAAAAATTGAAGTTCATTCAAGAAACCACTATACCTTAGTGATGTATTTGGAAATTAAATAAAAAAGAAAGTTAAATAGAAAAATAAATTGAATAAAAATGGAAGTTGAATAAAATTAAAAATGGAAGTTGCAGAAAATTAAAAATGGAAGTTCAATCCAGAAACCAGTATACCTTAACGATCAATTTGGAAATTAAATAAAAAAGGAAGTTGAGTAGAAAAGAAACTTGTATAAAAAAGGAAGTTAAATAAAAATAAAAATGGAAGTTGCAGAAAATTAAAAATGGAAGTTTATTCAAGAAATCACTATACCTTAACGATCTATTAGGAACTTAAATAAAAAAGGAAGTTGAATAGAAAAATAACTTGATAAAAAATGGAAGTTGAATAAAAATGTAAATGGAAGTTGCATAAAATTAAAAATGGAAGTTCATTAAGGAAACCACTATACCTTAACGATCTATTTGGAAATTAAATAAAAAAGGAAGTTTAATAGAAAAGTAAATTGAATAAAAATGGAAGTTGAATAGAAAGAAAAGTGAAATTTGCATAAAATTAAAAATGGAAGTTCAATCCAGAAACCACTATACCTTAACCATCTATTTGGAAATTAAATAAAAAAGGAAGTTGAATAGAAAAATAACTTGAATAAAAATGGAAGCTGAATAAAAATAAAAATGGAAGTTGCAGAAAATTAAAAATGGAAGTTCATTCAAGAAACGACTATACCTTAACGATCTATTTGGAAATTAAATAAAAATGGAAGTTGAATAGGAAAATAACTTGAATAAAAATGGAAGTTGAATAAAAATAAAAATGGAAGTTGTAAAAAATTAAAAAAGGAAATTCATTAAAGAAACCACGATACCTTAACGATCTATTTGGAAATTAAATAAAAAAGGAACTTTAATAGAAAAGAAAATTCAATAAAAATGGAAGTTGAATAAAAATAAAAATGAAAGTTGCACAAAATTAAAAATGGAAGTTCGTTAAAAAAACCACTATACCTTAACGATCTATTTGGAAATTAAATAAAAAAGGATCTTTAATAGAAAAGAAAATTGAATAAAAATGGAAGTTGAATAAAAATAAAAATAAAAGTTGCATAAAATTAAAAATCTAAGTTCAAACCAGAAACCATTGTACCTTAACGATCTATGTGGAAATTAAATAAAAAAGGAAGTTGAATAGAAATGTAGCTTGAATAAAAAATGAAGTTGAATAGAAATAAAAATGGAAGTTGCAGAAAATTAAAATTGGAAGTTCATCAAGAAACCGCTATACCTTAACGATATATTTGGAAATTAAATAAAAAAGGAAGTTTAATAGAAAAGTAAATTGAATAAAAATGGATGTTGAATAAAAAAAAATGGAAGTTCAATCCAGAAACCACTATACCTTGACGATCGATTTGGAAATTAAATAAAAAAGGAAGTTGAGTAGATAAGATACTTGAATAAAAAAGGAAGTTAAATAAAACTAAAAATGGAAGTTGCAGAAAATTAAAAATGGAAGTTCATTCAAGAAACCACTATACCTTAACGATCAATTAGGAACATAAATAAAAAAGGAAGTTGAATAGAAAAATAACTTGATAAAAAATGGAAGTTGAATAAAAATATAAATGGAAGTTGCATAAAATTAAAAATGGAAGTTTATTAAAGAAACCACTATACCTTAACGATATATTTAGAAATTAAATAAAAAAGGAAGTTTAATAGAAAAGTAAATTGAATAAAAATGGATGTTGAATAAAAAGAAAAGAGAAAGTTCCGTAAAATTAAAAATGGAAGTTCAATCCCGAAACCACTATACCTTAACCATCTATTTGGAAATTAAATAAAAAAGGAAGTTGAATAAAAAATGACTTGAAGAAAAATGAAAGCTGAATAAAAATAAAAATGGAAGTTGCAAAAAATTAAAAATGGAAGTTCGTTCAAGAAACCACTATACATTAACGATCTATTTGGAAATTAAATAATAATGGAAGTTGAATTCGAAAATAACTTGAATAAAAATGGAAGTTGAATAAAAATAAAAATGGAAGTTGTGAAAAATTAAAAAAGGAAGTTCATTAAAGAAACCACTATACCTTAACGATCTATTTGGAAATGAAATAGAAAAGGAACTTTAATAGAAAAGAAAATTCAATAAAAAAGGAAGTTGAATAAAAATAAAAATGAAAGTTGTATAAAATTAAAAATGTAAGTTCAATCCAGAAACCATTATACCTTAACGATCTATTTGGAAATTAAATAAAAAAGGAAGTTGAATAGAAAAGAAGCTTGAATAAAAAATGAAGTTGAATAGAAATAAAAATGGAAGTTGCAGAAAATTAAAATTGGAAGTTCATTCGAGAAACCACTATACCTTAACGATATATTTGGAAATTAAATAAAAAAGGAAGTTTAATAGAAAAGTAAATTGAATAAAAATGGAAGTTGAATAAAAAAAAATGGAAGTTCAATCCAGAAACCACTATACCTTGACGATCGATTTGGAAATTAAATAAAAAAGGAAGTCGACTAGAAAAGAAACTTGAATAAAAAAGGAAGTTAAATAAAAATAAAATGGAAGTTGCAGAAAATTAAAAAAGGAAGTTCATTGAAAAAACCACTATACCATAACGACCTATTTGGAAATTAAATAAAAATGGAGTTGAATAAAAATAAAAATGGAAGTTGCACAAAATTAAAAATGGAAGTTCGTTAAAGAAACCACTATACCTTAACGATCTATTTGGAAATTAAATAAAAAAGGAACTATAATAGAAAAGAAAATTGAATAAAAATGGAAGTTGAATAAAAATAAATATAAAAGTTGCATAAAATTAAAAATCTAAGTTCAATCTAGAAACCATTATATCTTAACGATCTATTTGGAAATTAAATAAAAAAGAAGTTGAATAGAAAAGATGCTTGAATAAAAAATGAAGTTGAATAGTAATAAAAATGGAAGTTGCAGAAAATTAAAATTGGAAGTTCATCAAGAAACCACTATACCTTAACGATATATTTGGAAATTAAATAAAAAAGGAAGTTTAATAGAAAAGTAAATTGAAAAAAAATGGAAGTTGAATAAAAAAAAATGAATGTTCAATCCAGAAACCACTATACCTTGACGATCGATTTGGAAATTAAATAAAAAAGGAAGTTGAGTAGAAAAGAAACTTGAATAAAAAAGGAAGTAAAATAAAACTAAAAATGGAAGTTGCAGAAAATTAAAAATGGAAGTTCATTCAAGAAACCACTATACCTTAACGATCTATTCGGAACATAAATAAAAAAGGAAGTTGAAAAGAAAAATAACTTGATAAAAAATGGAAGTTGAATAAAAATATAAATAGAAGTTGCATAAAATTAAAAATGGAAGTTTATTAAAGAAACCACTATACCTTAACGATATATTTGGAAATTAAATAAAAAAGGAAGTTTAATAGAAAAGTTAATCGAATAAAAATTGAAGTCGAATAAAAAGAAAACTGAAAATTGCATAAAATTAAAAATGGAAGTTCAATCCAGAAACCACTATACCTTAACCATCTATTTGGAAATTAAATAAAAAAGGTAGTTGAATAGAAAAATAACTTGAATAAAAATGGAAGTTGAATAAAAATAAAAATGGAAGTTGCAAAAAATTAAAAATGGAAGTTCGTTCAAGAAACCACTATACCTTAACGATCTATTTGGAAATTTAATAAAAATGGAAGTTGAATAGGAAAATAACTTGAATAAAAATGGAAGTTGAATAGAAATAAAAATGGAAGTTATAAAAAATTAAAAAAGGAAGTTCATTAAAGAAACCACTATACCTTAACGATCTATTTGGAAATTAAATAAAAAAGGAACTTTAATAGAAAAGAAAATTCAATAAAATTGGAAGTTGAATAAAAATAAAAATGAAAGTTGCATAAAATTAAAAATCTAAGTTCAATCCAGAAACCATTATACCTTAACGACCTATTTGAAATTCAATAAAAAAGGAAGTTGAATAGAAAAGAAGCTTGAATAAAAAATGAAGTTGAATAGAAATAAAAATGGAAGTTGCAGAAAATTAAATTTGGAAGTTCATCAAGAAACCACTAAACCTTAACGATATATTTGGAAATTAAATAAAAAAGGAAGTTTAATAGAAAAGTAAATTGGTTAAAAATGGAACTCAAATAAAAAAAAATGGAAGTTCAATCCAGAAACCACTTTACCTTGACGATCGATTTGGAAATTAAATAAAAAGGAAGTTGAGTAGAAAAGTAACTCGAATAAAAAAGGAAGTTAAATAAAACTAAAAATGGAAGTTGCAGCAAATTAAAAATGGAAGTTCATTCAAGAAACCATTATACCTTAACCATCTATTTCGAAATTAAATAAAAAAGGAAGTTGAATAGAAAAATAATTGAATAAAAATGGAAGCTGAATAAAAATAAAAATGGAAGTTCCATAAAATTGAAAATGGAAGTTCATTAAAGAAACCACTATACCTTAACGATCTATTTGGAAATTAAATAAAAAAGGAATTTTAATAGAAAAGTAAGTTAAATAAAAATGGAAGTTGAATAAAAAGAAAAGTGAAAGTTGCATAAAATTAAAAATGGAAGTTCAATCCAGAAACCAGTATACCTTAACGATCTATTTGGAAATTAAATAAAAATGGAATTTTAATAGAAAAGTAAATTGAATAAAAATGGAAGTCGAATAAAAATAAAAATGGAAGTTGCAGAAAATTAAAAATGAAAGTTCATTCAAGAAACCGCTATACCTTAGCGATCTATTTGGAAATTAAATAGAAAGGGATGTTTAATAGAAAAGTAAATTGAATAAAAAAAGGAAGTTTAATAGAAATAAAAATAGAATTTGCAGAAAATTAAAAATGGAAGTTCAATCCAGAAACCACTATACCTTAACGATCTATTTGGAAATTAAATAAAAAAGGAAGTTGAATAGAAAAGTAAATTGAATAAAAATGGGAGTCGAATAAAAATAAAAATGGAAGTTGCAGAAAATTAAAAATGGAGGTTCATTAAAAAACCAATATACCATAACGATCTATTTGGAAATTAAACAGAAAAGGAAGTTTAATAGAAAAGTAAATTGAATAAAAATGGAAGTTGAATAAAAATAAAAATGAAAGTTTCATAAAATTAAAAATGGAAGTTCAATACAGAAACCACTATACCTTAACGTTCTTTCTGGAAATTAAATAAAAAAGGAAGTTGAATGGAAAAGAAGCTTGAATAAAAAAATAAGTTGCAGAAAATTAAAATTTGAAGTTCCATAAAATTAAAAATGGAAGTTCATTAAATAAACCACTACAACTTAACGATCTGTTTCGAAAATAAATAAAAAAGGAAGTTTAATAAAAAGAAAGGTGAAAGTTGCATAAAATTAAAAATGGATGTTCAATCCAGAAACCAGTATACCTTAACGATCTATTTGGAAATTAAATAAAAAAAGAAGTTGAATAGAAAAGAAACTTCAATAAAAAAAGAAGTTGAATTCAAATAAAAATGGAAGTTGCAGAAAATTAAAATTGAAAGTTCATTCAAGAAACCACTATACGTTAACGATCTATTTGGAAATTAAATAAAAATGGAAGTCGAATAGAAAAATAACTTGAATAAAAATGGAAGTTGAATAAAAATAAACATGGAAGTTGCATAAATTAAAAATGGAAGTTCAATCAAGAAACCACTATACCATAACGATCTAATTGGAAATTAAATAAAAAAGGAAGTTGTGTAGAAAAGAAAGATGAATGAAAAAGAAAGTTAAATAAAAATAAAAATGGAAGTTGCTAAAAATTAAAAATGGAAGTTCATTCAATAAACCACTATACCTTAACGATCTATTTGGAAATCAAATAAAAAAGGAAGTTGAATAGGAAAATGACTTGAATAAAAATGGAAGTCGAACAAAAATAAAAATGGAAGTTGCAGAAAATTAAAAATGGAAGTTCATTCAAGAAACCACTATACCTTAACGATCTACTCGGAAATTAAATAAAAAATGAACTTTAATAGAAAAGAAAATTGAATAAAAATGAAAGTTGAATAAAAATAAAAATGAAAGTTACATAAAATTAAAAATCTAAGCTCAATCCAGAAACCATTTTACCTTAACGATCTATTTGGAAATTAAATAAAAATTGAAGTTGAATAGAAATAAAAATGGAAGTTGCAGAAAATTAAAATTGGAAGTTCATCAAGAAACCACTATACCTTAACGATATATTTCGAAATTAAATAAAAAAAGGAAATTTAATAGAAAAGTAAATTGAATAAAAATGGAAGTTGAAAAAAAAAATGGAAGTTCAATCCAGAAACCACAATACGTTGACGATCGATTTGGAAATTAAATAAAAAAGGAAGTTGAGTAGAAAAGAAAATTGAATGAAAACGGAAGTTAAATAAAGACAAAAATGGAAGTAGCAGAAAATTAAAAATGGAAGTTCATTCAAGAAACCACTATACCTTAACGATCTATTTGGAAATTAAATAAAATAGGAAGTTGAATAGAAAAGTAAGTTGAATAGAAATTAAAATGGAAGTTGCAGTAAATTAAAATTGGAAGTTCATTCAAGAAACCAGTATACCTTAACGATATATTTGGAAATTAAATAAAAAAGGAAGTTTAATAGAAAAGTAAATTGAATAAAAATGAAAGTTGAATAAAAATAAAAATGGAAATTCAATCCAGAAACCACTATACCTTGACGATCTATTTGGAAATTATGTAAAAAAGGAAGTTGAATATAAAAATGACTTGAATAAAAATGGAAGTCGAATGAAAATAAAAATGGAAGTTGCATAAAATTAAAAATGGAAGTTCATTCAAGATACCACTATACCTTAACGATCTATTTGGAAATTAAACAGAAAAGGAACTTTAATAGAAAAGAAAATTGAACAAAAATGGAAGTTGAATAAAAATAAAAATGAAAGTTGCATAAAATTAAAAATGGAAGTTCAATCCAGAAATTATTATACCTTAACGATCTATTTGGAAATTAAATAACAAAGGAAGTTGAATAGAAAAATGACTTGAATAAAAATGGAAGTCGAATAAAAATAAAAGTGGACGTTGCATAAAATTAAAAATGGAAGTTCATTAAAGAAACCACTATACCTGAACTGTCTATTTGGAAATTAAATAAAAAAGGAAGTTTAATAGAGAAGTAAATTGAATAAAAATGGAAGTTGAATAAAAATAAAAGTGAAAGTTGCATAAAATTAAAAATGGAAGTTCAATTCAGAAACCAGTATACCTTAACAATCTATTTGGAAATTAAATAAAAAAAGGAAGTTTAATAGAAAAGTAAATTGAATAAAAATGGAAGTTGAATAAAAATAGAAATGAAAGTTGCATAAAATTAAAAATGGAAATTCAATCCAGAAACCACTATACCTTAACGATCTATTTGGAAATAAAATAAAATAGGAAGTTGAATAGAAAAGTAAGTTGAATAGAAATTAAAATGGAAGTTGCAGTAAATTAAAATTGGAAGTTCATTCAAGAAACCAGTATACCTTAACGATATATTTGGAAATTAAATAAAAAAGGAAGTTTAATAGAAAAGTAAATTGAATAAAAATGAAAGTTGAATAAAAATAAAAATGGAAATTCAATCCAGAAACCACTATACCTTGACGATCTATTTGGAAATTATGTAAAAAAGGAAGTT
Source organism: Camellia sinensis (assembly GCF_055761805.1). Lineage (NCBI taxonomy): Eukaryota > Viridiplantae > Streptophyta > Magnoliopsida > Ericales > Theaceae > Camellia > Camellia sinensis. Next base: position 4,115,395 of record NC_138962.1, on the reverse strand, counting down.
GAATATAAAAATGACTTGAATAAAAATGGAAGTCGAATGAAAATAAAAATGGAAGTTGCATAAAATTAAAAATGGAAGTTCATTCAAGATACCACTATACCTTAACGATCTATTTGGAAATTAAACAGAAAAGGAACTTTAATAGAAAAGAAAATTGAACAAAAATGGAAGTTGAATAAAAATAAAAATGAAAGTGGCATAAAATTAAAAATGGAAGTTCAATCCAGAAATTATTATACCTTAACGATCTATTTGGAAATTAAATAACAAAGGAAGTTGAATAGAAAAATGACTTGAATAAAAATGGAAGTCGAATAAAAATAAAAGTGGACGTTGCATAAAATTAAAAATGGAAGTTCATTAAAGAAACCACTATACCTGAACTGTCTATTTGGAAATTAAATAAAAAAGGAAGTTTAATAGAGAAGTAAATTGAATAAAAATGGAAGTTGAATAAAAATAAAAATGAAAGTTGCATAAAATTAAAAATGGAAGTTCAATTCAGAAACCAGTATACCTTAACAATCTATTTGGAAATTAAATAAAAAAAGGAAGTTTAATAGAAAAGTAAATTGAATAAAAATGGAAGTTGAATAAAAATAGAAATGAAAGTTGCATAAAATTAAAAATGGAAATTCAATCCAGAAACCACTATACCTTAACGATCTATTTGGAAATAAAATAAAAAGGAAGTTGAATAGAAAAAAAACTTGAATGAAAAAGGTAGTTGAATAAAAATAAAAATGGAAGTTGCGGAAAATTAAAAATGGAAGTTCATTCAAGGAACCACTATACCTTAACGATCTATTTGGAAATTAAATAAAAAAGGAAGTTGAATAGAAATATAACTTGAATAAAAATGGAAGTCGAATAAAAATAAAAATGGAAGTTGCATAAATTAAAAATGGAAGTTCATTCAAGAAACCACTATACCTGAACTATCTATTTGGGAATTAAATATAAAGGAAGTTTAATAGAAAGTTAAATTGAATAAAAATAGAAGTTGCAGAAAATTAAAAATGGAATTTCAACCCAGAAACCAGTATACCTTAACGATCAATTTGGAAATTAAATAAAAAAGAAAGTTGAGTAGAAACGAAACTTGATTGAAAAAGGAAGTTAAATAAAAATAAAAATGGAAGTTGCAGAAAATTGAAAATGGAAGTTCATTCAAGAAAGCACTATACCTTAACGATCTTTTTGGAAATTAAATAAAAAAGTAAGTTGAATATAAAAATGACTTGAATAAAAATGGAAGTCGAATAAAAATAAAAATGGAAGTTGCTTAAAATTAAAAATGGAAGTTCATTCAAGATACCACTATACCTTAACGATCTATTTGGAAATTAAACAGAAAAGGAACTTTAATAGAAAATAAAATTGAATAAAAATGAAAGTTGCATAAAATTAAAAATGGAAGTTCAATCCAGAAATCATTATACCTTAATGATCTTTTTGGAAATTAAATAACAAAGGAAGTTGAATAGAAAAATGACTTGAATAAAAATGGAAGTCGAATAAAAATAAAAGTGGAAGTTGCATAAAATTAAAAATGGAAGTTCATTCAAGAAACCAATATACCTGAGCTGTCTATTTGGAAATTAAATAAAAAAGGATGTTTAATAGAAAAGTAAATTGAATAAAAATGGAAGTTGAATAAAAATAAAAGTGAAAGTTGCATAAAATTAAAAATGGAAGTTCAATCCAGAAACCAGTATACCTTAACGATCTATTTGGAAATTAAATAAAATAGGAAGTTTAATAGAAATGTAAATTGAATAAAAATAGAAATTGAATGAAAATAAAAATGAAAGTTCAATCCAGAAACCACTATACCTTAACGATCTATTTGGAAATTAAGCAAAAACGGAAGTTAAGTAGAAAAAAACCACTATACGTTAACGATCTATTTGGAAATTAAATAAAAAAGAAACTCGAATAGAAAAATAACTTGAATAAAAATGGATGTCGAATAAAAATAAAAATGGAAGTTGCAGAAAATTAAAAATGGAAGTTCATTCAAGAAACCACTATACCTTAACGATCTATTTTGAAATTAAGTAAAAACGGAAGTTTAATAGAAAAGTAAATTGAATAAAAATGGAAATTGAATAAAAATAAAAATGAAAATGAAAGTAGCATAAAATTAAAAAATGAAGTTCAATCCAGAAACCAATATACCTTAACGAGCTATTAGGAAATTAAATGAAAAAGGAAGTTGAATAGAAAAATAATTTGAATAAAAATGGAAGTTGAATAATAATAAAAACGGAAGTTGCAGAATATTAAAAATTGAAGTTCATTCAAGGAACCACTATGCCTTAATGATCTATTTGGAAATTAAATAAAAAAGGAAGTTTAATAGAAAAGTAAATTGAATAAAAATGGAAGTTGAATAAAAATAAAAATGGAAGTTGCAGAAAATTAAAAATGGAGGTTTAATCCAGAAACCAGTATACCTTAACGATCTATTTGGAAATTAAATAAAAAAGGAAGTTGAGTAGAAAAGAAACTTGAATAAAAAAGGAAGTTAAATAAAAATAAAAATGGAAGTTGCAGAAAATTAAAAATGGATGTTCTTCAAGAAACCACCATAACTTAACGATCTATTAGGAACTTAAATAAAAAAGGAAGTTGAATAGAAAAATAACTTGATAAAAAATGGAAGTTCAATAAAAATATAAATGGAAGTTGCATAAAATTAAAAATGGAAGTTCATTAAAGAAACCACTATACCATAACGATCTATTTGGAAATTAAATTAAAAAGGAAGTTTAATAGAAAAGTAAATTGAATAAAAATGGAAGTTGAATAAAAAGAAAAGTGAAAGTTGCATAAAATTAAAAATGGATGTTCAATCCAGAAACCACTATACCTTAACCATCTACTTGGAAATTAAATAAAAAAGGAAGTTGAATAGAAAAATAACTTGAATAAAAATAGAAGTTGCAGAAAATTAAAAGTGGAAGTTCATTCAAGAAAACACTATGCCTTAACGATCTATTTGGAAATTAAATAAAAAAGGAAGTTTAATAGAAAAGCAAATTGAATAAAAATGGAAGTTGAATAAAAATAAAAATGAAAGTTACAGAAAATTAAAAATGGAAGTTCAATCCAGAAACCACTATACTTTAACGATCTATTTTGAAATTAAATAAAAAAGGAAGTTGAGTGGAAAAGAAACTTGATTGAAAAAGGAAGTTAAATAGGAATAAAAATGGAAGTTGCAGAAAATTAAAAATGGAAGTTCATTCAAGAAACCACTATTACTTAACGAACTATTTGGAAATTAAATAAAAAAGGAAGCCGAATAGAAAAATAACTTGAATAAAAATGGAAGTTGAATAAAAATAAAAATGGAAGTTGCAGACAATTAAAAATGGAAGTTCATTGAAGAAACCACTATACCTTAACGATCTATTTGGAAATTAAATAAAAATGGATGTTGAATAGGAAAATAACTTGAATAAAAATGGAAGTTGAATAAAAATAAAAATGGAAGTTGCACAAAATTGAAAATGGAAGTTCATTAAAGAAACCACTATACCTTAACGATTTATTTGGAAATTAAATAAAAAAGGAACTTTAATAGAAAAGAAAATTGAATAAAGATGGAAGTTGAATAAAAATAAAAATAAAACTTGCATAAAACTAAAAATGTAAGTTCAATCCAGAAACCATTATACCTTAACGATCTATTTGGAAATTAAATAAAAAAGGAAGTTGAATAGAAAAGTAGTTTGAATAAAAAATGAAGTTGAATAGAAATAAAAATGGAAGTTGCAAAAATTTAAATTGGAAGTTCCTTCAAGAAACCACTATACCTTAACGATATATTTGGAAATTAAATAAAAAAAGAAGTTTAATAGAAAAGTAAATTGAATAAAAATGGAAGTTGAATAAAAAAAAATGGAAGTTCAATCCAGAAACCACTATACCTTGACGATCGATTTGGAAATTAAATAAAAAAGAAAGTTGAGTAGAAAAGAAACTTGAATAAAAAAGGATGTTAAATAAAAATAAAAATGGAAGTTGTAGAAAATTAAAAGTGGAAGTTCATTCAAGAAACCACTATACCTTAACCATCTATTTGGAAATTAAATAAAAAAGGAAGTTGAATAGAAAAATAATTGAATAAAAATGGAAGCTGAATAAAAAAAAAATGGAAGTTACATAAAATTAAAAATGGAAGTTCATTAAAGAAACCACTATACCTTAACGATCTATTTGAAAATAAAATAAAAAAGGAAGTTTAATAGAAAAGTAAATTGAATAAAAATGGAAGTTGAATGAAAATAAAAATAAAAGTTGCCTAAAATTAAAAATGGAAGTTCATTCAAGAAACCACTATACCTTAACCATCTATTTGGAAATTAAATAAAAAAGGAAGTTGAATAGAAAAATAATTGAATAAAAAAAAAATGGAAGTTCCATAAAATTAAAAATGGAAGTTCATTAAAGAAACCACTATACCTTAACGATCTATTTGAAAATTAAATAAAAAAGGAAGTTTAATAGAAAAGTAAATTGAATAAAAATGGAAGTTGAATGAAAATAAAAATGAAAGTTGCATAAAATTAAAAATGGAAGTTCATTCAAGTAACCACTATACCTTAACGATCTATTTGGAAATAAAATGAAAAAGGAAATTGAAAAGAAAAATAACTTGAATAAAAATGGAAGCTGAATAAAAATCAAAACGGAAGTTCCATAAAATTGAAAATGGAAGTTCATTAAAGAAACCACTATACCATAACGATCTATTTGGAAATTAAATAAAAAAGGAATTTTAATAGAAAAGTAAATTGAATAAAAACAGAAGTTGAATAAAAAGAAAAGTGAAGGTTGCATAAAATAAAAAGTGGAAGTTCAATCCAGACACCAGTATACCTTAACGGTCTATTTTGAAATTAAATAAAAAAGGAATTTTAATAGAAAAGTAAATTGAATAAAAATGGAAGTCGAATAAAAATAAAAATGGAAGTGGTAGAAAATTAAAAATGGAAGTTCATTCAATAAACCACTATACCTTAGCGATCTATTTGGAAATTAAATAAAAAAAGGATGTTTAATAGAAAAGTAAATTGAATAAAAATGGAAGTTGAATAGAAATAAAAATAGAAGTTGCAGAAAATTAAAAATGGAAGTTCAATCCAAAAACCACTATACCTTAACGATCTATTTGGAAATTAAATAAAAAAGAAAGTTGAGTAGAAAAGAAACCTGAAGAAAAAAGGAAGATAACTAAAAATAAAAATTAAAGTTGGAGAAAATTAAAAATTAAAGCTCATTCAAGAAACCAGTATACCTTAATGATCTATTTGGAAATTAAATAAAAAAGGAAGTTGAATAGAAAAGTAAATTGAATAAAAATGAAAGTCGAATAAAAATAAAAATGGAAGTTGTAGAAAATTAAAGATGGAAGTTCATTCAAAAACCAATATACCTTAACGATCTATTTGGAAATTAAACAGAAAAAGGAAGTCTAACAGAAAAGTAAATTGAATAAAAATGGAAGTTGAACAAAAATAAAAATGAAAGTTGCATAAAATTAAAAATGGAAGTTCAATCCAGAAACCACTATACCTTAACGATCTATTTGGAAATTAAATAAAAAAGGAAGTTGAATAGAAAAGAAGCTTGAATAAAAAAAGAAGTTGCAGAAAATTAAAATTGTAAGTTCCATAAAATTAAAAATGGAAGTTAATTTAACAAACCACTATACCTTAACGATCTATTTGGAAATTGAATAAAAAAGGAAGTTTTATAGAAAAGTAAATTGAATAAAAACGGAAGTTGAATAAAAAGAAAAGGGAAAGTTGCAAAAAATTAAAAATGGATGTTCAATCCAGAAACCAGTATACCTTAACGATCTATGTGGAAATTAAATAAAAAAAGAAGTTGAATAGAAAAGAAACTTGAATAAAAAAAGAAGTTGAATAGAAATAAAAATTGAAGTTGCAGAAAATTAAAATTGGAAGTTCATTCAAGAAACCACTATACCTTAACGACCTATTTGGAAATTAAATAAAAATGGAAGTTGAATAGAAAAATAAATTGAATAAAAATGGAAGTCGAATAAAAAGAAAAATGGAACTTGCAGAAAATTAAAAATAGAAATTTATTAAAGAAACCACTATACCTTAACGATCTATTTCGAAATTAAATAAAAAAGGAAGTGTAATAGAAAAGTAAATTGAATAAAAATGGAAGTTGAATAAAAAGAAAAGTGAAAGTTGCATAAAATTAAAAATGGAATGTAACGCCCTCAAAATAATAACATTAAACCCAACAAATAAGACAAGCGTTGATAGATAAACTAACCACCTTCTATCATTCATTAGAATTCCATTACATAAGTATTACATGTCAATCCCATAACAAAATGCCCTACGGGCTTACAGCTTTCCAAGTTAACACTTGGTTAAAACAAAGAGGTCTAACTCGTTTACACATTAAGCCCTTGGCTTGAAATTACATGTAATACATCAAAAGTCAAACGACAAAACTATGCCCGCCACTAGCCTCCCAGCTATGTCCTTGGAGGTGGCATGCTTCCTGTACCTGAAAATGATGTTCCCATATAGGGTGAGCCACAGCCCAGTAGAAATACACTAAACCAACCATGGACAATGACTAAAACATTAGCAATTGATAGTTGGACAACACTGATACAATCACATAAATTACATATTTATGTCAACGACTTACAAGTCCCAATTACTTTTCATTTTCCTTTTTCAACAGATAAGCATGCTAGCTCTATCATCATTTCCACAGATATGTATAAAAACTATATCTCACATTCAGATAAGCATAAAAGCTATATCCACATTCTCAACAGATATGTATAACAACAATATCCACAGATAAGCATACAAGCTGTATCCACACTTCACAACAGATATGTATATCAACAATATCCACAGATAAGCATACAAGCTGTATCCACACTTCATACTTCACAAAGATAAGCATATGAGCTCTATCTTCACTTCTCTAGACAAGCATATGAGCTCTGTCTACGGAGTACATCCCCTATCTCCTCCAAATACCTATCCGGTTTAGAGGTACATCCCCTATCTTCCCCTAAACCGCGGAGTACATCCCCTATCTCCTCCTCTACACACAACATATATAAACACATTGGTTCCATATACAATCACACAATACATACAATTAATGTAATCAATTAACCGTCAAATTCCATGACACATTTCATTGATTAGTTTCAGTTTGCCTAATCAACATACATTGTCTACAACAATCACGACTATCCTCCACCGATAGCCCAAAGCAGTTATTTCTAAAATAGAAAATAAATGCACAAATGGATATTCAATCAACATTTCATTTCCTCATTTCTCATCAATTAATTATCCCAATTAATTAAACAAGGTAATTAGGCCATTTTCCATAATTACCATTTCAACCCTTAGGTCCCATTTTCATCAATGATTCAACAATCATTCCATTTTCTTCATGCCAAACATGCATCTAGGTTTATTATGAATGAAACCCCAACCTTTGTAGAATTACACAAAAGCCCCAAACTTTCACAAAATTACCCAACCAAGCCCAACATCTCAAAATACCAAAATTTAAAGACAAAACCCATAGAGAGGAGTAGGTTATCCCTACCTCAAATTCGGAGCTCCAAGGGAGAAGACGACAAAACCCAACGTGCTCCAAAACCCGAGATTTTCAGATTAAAATGAAGCCCTCGACGATCAACAACTTTTTTGTAAAGGCCAAAGGTGAGTAAATCATTCCTACTAGATCAAAACCTAGAGAGAAGGTAGAGTCTAGAGTGAGAGGCTCAACAATGGTGATTTTGGAAAAGTAAGAGAGAGAAGATAAAGTGAAAAAGTGATTTGAAGAGTCACAAATTCGGGATTTAAACCCAGTCTTCCGCTCGAGCTTAAAACACCCCGCTCGAGCGGCCACTCACAGACTTCCGCTCGAGCGGCCAACCTCCCGCTCGAGCGCAGAATGCACTCGCCCAGCACTTTTGCAGAACCAGGCCTCCGCTCGAGCTCCCAACCCTACGCTCGAGCTCACAACACTGCACAACAAGATACTGGATGGATGTAATCTACGCTCGAGCTCCAACACCTCCGCTCGAGCGTACAGGCCAAAAATCTGGGCAACTAGTTTTGGTTTCTAAACTCAACCAACCTGTAACAAACCCGCTCAACACATCCTATAACTCAAATACAAAGTAAGAAAGGATGTAAACAAGATAATAAACAACTACCAACATCCACGGACACATGTCCAGATCACTATACAACAAGGGTAAACCTGGGATCGCTATAACCTCCCCCCCTTAAAGAATTTCGTCCCCGAAATTAAACACAAGTTTTCAAAAACAAGTTTTCCTCCATTTTAAACAATGTTACCTTTTAACATTCAATAATTCGACCCATTACCGGTCATCCCATCTCTTTAACAAGAGACATATCACAATATGTAAACAACATATGTATTTTCAACATGCATCAACATTATGCACTATCTTTCCAATTCCAACAATATATATTCAACATATACAATGTTACATTCAACTGCCATATGAGGCAAGTTCTCAAAACATACTTCCAATAAACCAAAACATTCTCAATGTTTCACAACTTAAGACATATATAAAAGCTCTTAAGTTCAACAAAATGTAAAATTTAAATATAAGATTACATAACAACAAACAAGTCTGGATATTTCTCTCGGACTTCCAACTCACGTTCCCAAGTGGCTTCCTCCACTCCGTGATGTTTCCACAAGACTTTCACCAAAGGAATGGTCTTGCCACGCAGGACTTGATCCCGCCTATCCAAGACCCGTACCGGTCTCTCCTCATACGAGGCATCCTCATCTACCTCTAAATCAGTCCAATCCAACACATGTGATGGATCTGGCTCATACTTCCGAAGCATACTCACATGAAACACGTCATGCACTCCGGACAACTGCGGTGGTAAGGCCAATCGATAAGCAACCTCGCCTATCTTCTCAAGGATCTCAAAAGGACCTATAAACCGAGGGGATAACTTCCCACTCTTCCCAAATCTCATCAGGCCTCGTCTAGGTGATATCTTCAGAAAGACATGATCACCTACCACAAACGCCAAAGGCCTCCTCCTACGGTCAGCATAAGATTTCTGCCGACTCTGGGCTGTAACAAGCCTCCTACGGATAAGCTCAACTTTCTCCGTCGTCTCCCTAACCAACTCCGGACCCAACAAAGGTGCATCACCCACCTCGGCCCAACAAACTGGAGACCTACACGGTCGGCCATACAAAGCCTCAAACGGTGCCATACCGATGCTAGACTGAAAACTGTTGTTGTAGGCAAACTCTACCAATGGCAAGTGCCTCTCCCACGTCCCACTGAAGTCCAGGACACAACCCCGAAGCATATCCTCGAGGATCTGAATAGTACGCTCGGACTGCCCGTCAGTCTGAGGATGATAGGCCGTACTAAAGGTTAACTTAGTGCCCAAGGCACTCTGCAAACTCTGCCACAACCTGGCAGTAAAACGAGGATCTCTATCTGAGACGATCGTCACTGGGACCCCGTGCAATCTCACTACGTCCCGAATATACAAGTCGGCAAGATGATCTACCGAATCTCTCACGCGCATAGGAATAAAGTGCGCCGACTTAGTCAACCGGTCTACAACCACCCAAATAGCATCACTACCCCGCTGAGTCCTCGGAAGACCTACAACGAAGTCCATAGTGACATGCTCCCACTTCCACTCGGCAATAGGCAAGGGTTGCAACAAACCCGCTGGCCTCTGATGCTCGGCCTTTACTTGCTGACAAGTAAGGCACTTCGATACGAAAACAGCCACATCTCTTTTCATACCCCGCCACCAAAATTGGCGACCCAAATCCTGATACATCTTAGTACCTCCCGGATGCACCGCAAGGCGCGAATGGTGAAACTCTCGGAGTACTTCCTCACGGCAAGCCTCCGGTACAAACAAACGGTCTCGGTATCTCACACTCAGGTCGGGATACACCGTCAAACCCTTCTCAACTTTCCCACTGGAGATCTTCTCTCGGAGGGATTCTACCTCAAGGTCACCTCTCTGTGCCTCTAACACTCTAATCACAAGTGTAGGCTGCGCAACAACAGAAAACAAGGCCGCAGCCTCGACAGATTCGCCCAGTAGCAAATCAAACTCGCCAAGTGCTCCCAACATCTCCCATTCCCGGATGGCTATACAAGCTACATCACTAATGGTTTTCCTACTAAGGGCATCGGCCACAACATTGGCCTTTCCCGGATGATAATGCAACTCAAAATCATAATCCTCGATGAACTCCATCCATCTCCTCTGCCTCAGATTCAAGTCTCTCTGTGTAAACAGATACTTCAAACTCTTATGATCCGAGAATACCTCGAACCTCTCACCATAAAGGTAGTGCCTCCAGATTTTCAAGGCAAAGATCACAGCTGCTAACTCTAGGTCGTGTGTGGGGTAATTCTTCTCATGTATTTTCAACTGACGTGAGCCATAAGCTACCACTTTCCCCTCTTGCATCAACACACAACCCAAACCCTCTCGTGAGGCATCACAATAAACCGAGTAACCCAACCCTCTCTCCGGAATAATCAACACCGGTGCGGTGGTCAATCTAACTTTCAGCTCTTGGAACGACTTTTCACAAGTCTCACTCCACTCAAACTTGACTCCCTTCCGAGTCAGTCTAGTCAACGGTGACGCTAACCTAGAAAAATCTTTCACAAACCGACGGTAATACCCAGCTAATCCCAGAAAACTGCGGATCTCAAACACACTCTTAGGCTGTGCCCAATCTTGCACTGCCTCAACCTTGGATGTATCAACAGACACCCCTTTCCCGGATACCACGTGGCCTAAGAATTTGACTTCTCTCAGCCAAAACTCACATTTCCCGAACTTGGCATACAGCCTATGGGCTCTAAGTAACTCAAGCACCACTCTCAAGTGTTCCTCGTGCTCCTCCTTAGATGACGAATAGATAAGGATATCGTCCACGAAAACAACCACAAATCGGTCTAAGAACTCCCGGAAAATCCGGTTCATCAAGTCCATAAAGACTGCCGGTGCATTGGTAAGCCCGAATGGCATCACCAAAAACTCATAATGGCCATACCGCGTACGGAATGCCGTCTTAGGAACATCTTCCTCCCTGACCCTCAATTGATGGTAACCCGATCTCAAGTCTATCTTAGAGAAACAACGGGAACCCTTCAACTGGTCAAATAAATCATCTATACGGGGCATAGGGTACTTATTCTTAACCGTAGCCCGATTCAACTTCCGGTAGTCTATACACAATCTCAAGGCACCATCTTTCTTTTTAACAAAGAGGGCCGGTGCTCCCCACGGTGAAACACTAGGGCGAACAAAGCCCTTATTTAGCAATTCCTGGAGCTGAACTTTCAACTCAACCAACTCTGCTGGAGCAAAATGGTAAGGTGCCATAGAAATCGGCGCCGTACCAGGCACTAAATCAATAGAGAACTCGATCTCCCGGTGAGGTGGCAAACTAACAAGATCTTCGAGAAAAACATCCGAATACTCACAAACCACCCTCGGCAATACATGCTGGGTCTCACCACTCTCACCACTCTCAAAGCTAGCAAGTAGACTACTAAGCTCACTTCGCCCTCGCGAATCATACCCCGGTGGCAAAACACTACCAACCCGGTCTCCCAAGAAATGGAACCACTCCCCGCTCAAGGTACACAATGTAACCCTCTGGCGGTAGCAATCAATAACAGCCCGGTATGACGATAACCAGTCCATACCCAAAATAACATCAAAACCCTTCATGGGCATGACAACAAACGGAAAAGGAAGCCTATAATCGGCGACCTCTATATCACATCCCCTAACACCCTGTTTCAGAATCAACTCACCACCCAAAGGCGATACCACACAAATAGGAGATGCTAACTGTGCTAACTCCAATTCCAAAACAGATGCAAATGCAGCAGATACAAAAGAATGAGATGCACCCGTGTCTATCAACACATTAGCAACTGAGTTGCAAAACAGAAAAGTACCTCTCACTACTGATGGAGCTGGTACTAAATCCTGCGCGGTAACAGCATACACGCGCCCCGTAGGCCCCTGGTCTACCTGCTCACCTCTCGGAGCAAAAGACTGCTGCACAGACTGGGATGACGAAGCTCCCGGATTGGCCCTCGAGGCCTGCACAGACTGAGCTGGCTGAAAACCCTGCGTCTGCCTAGAACCAGACGCTCCCGAAGTGGCACTCAACTGTGGGCAAAACCTCTTCATGTGCCCAGGTTGTCCACACTGATAACAAATCAAGAGCTGCCCCCTGCCCAAACTCTGACTCGGTGGTCTAGCTGAAGAAGAAGCAGCTTTCTGACCCCCACCCTTCTGCGGGCAAACCGAAACCTTGTGACCCAGCAGGCCACACTTGTAACAAGTGAATTCTCCCTGACTGCCTCTCCCCGAGCCTACACTAGGCACTGGAAAGGTCGATCTAGAGACTGCACCCTGAGACTGCTGAGGGTTATAACCCTTCTGTCTCCTGCCATCACTCTGACTATCCTGGCTCCTCTTGGAGCCTCTCTGGCCCTCATCCTCCTCCTGCATCATAAGCTCCATATGAGCTGCAGCGTCCACTAGGTGTCTATACTCTCGAATATAAGACCCACCAATTCTCAACTTGAGGCCCCGCCTCAACTTCCGCTCAAACTCATAGCAACGGCGTTCCTCAGACGCCACCAGTTCAGGTGCAAACCTGGACAAACTAGTAAAAGTAGCCTCAAACTCGGCCACTGACAAGCCCTGCTGATTAAGCCGGCTAAACTGATCCCTCAGCTTCTCCCTAGCTGCTGCTGATAAAAACCTCTCCTGAAAAGCATTCACAAACGCCTCCCAAGTACCACCAACACGAGCTTTCTCGTATTTCCACCATTGACCCGCATCTCCCTTCAATTGGAAGGATGCCAAGGTCACTTTCAGTGCTCCGTCCTCGATGCCAAGCATCTCAAACGTCTTCGTTGTCTGTTCGAGCCATTCATCTGCCTTAAGCGGCTCTTTAGGATCCCCGATAAACTCGTCCGGATTACACCGGAAGAACTCCCTCTTCAAGAAGGAAGGCCCTGTCTCAGCTGCCTGATTCCCAGCTCTAAGAATGCCCAATGCTCCTGCTATCTCTCTAGCCAAGGCACCCATGGCCTGCTGACCCACTGGCTCGGCCACAGTGGCCTGCCCAACTCCCTCCTGCACTGCCGGAATCTCACCCTGTAACGGTACTTCCTGCCTCGCAGGTCTACCACGTCTAGCACCTCTTCCTCGTCCTGACATCCTAATAAAGGTAACACAGAACGTTAGCACATTCACAAATGTGCCGAAACTGATCACTCACGTCCTAATGCATTGACAACTGTAATTCACTCCACATAAGCACATAAACACATAAGCACTTACGAACTTCATTTCCGGATAATGATAGTCCCGAGGCGTTACTAGAGTTCCGGTTAGAAACAGCATTGATCAAGTGCTTTTCCAACAAGACTCACAGAAACCCAAGGATCCAATCAACATCCTAGAAATTAAATCCCATACCCACATAGTCACATAAGCATGTTATCAAATAAACACATAGCATATGGTACTACATCTAAGTCTCTATCAAGCGAGACAAACCCATTGTGATCCTAATCACTTCCCACGTACCCAAAGTATTCGAACCCGGTACGCTCTGATACCAAGTTGTAACGCCCTCAAAATAATAACATTAAACCCAACAAATAAGACAAGCGTTGATAGATAAACTAACCACCTTCTATCATTCATTAGAATTCCATTACATAAGTATTACATGTCAATCCCATAACAAAATGCCCTACGGGCTTACAGCTTTCCAAGTTAACACTTGGTTAAAACAAAGAGGTCTAACTCGTTTACACATTAAGCCCTTGGCTTGAAATTACATGTAATACATCAAAAGTCAAACGACAAAACTATGCCCGCCACTAGCCTCCCAGCTATGTCCTTGGAGGTGGCATGCTTCCTGTACCTGAAAATGATGTTCCCATATAGGGTGAGCCACAGCCCAGTAGAAATACACTAAACCAACCATGGACAATGACTAAAACATTAGCAATTGATAGTTGGACAACACTGATACAATCACATAAATTACATATTTATGTCAACGACTTACAAGTCCCAATTACTTTTCATTTTCCTTTTTCAACAGATAAGCATGCTAGCTCTATCATCATTTCCACAGATATGTATAAAAACTATATCTCACATTCAGATAAGCATAAAAGCTATATCCACATTCTCAACAGATATGTATAACAACAATATCCACAGATAAGCATACAAGCTGTATCCACACTTCACAACAGATATGTATATCAACAATATCCACAGATAAGCATACAAGCTGTATCCACACTTCATACTTCACAAAGATAAGCATATGAGCTCTATCTTCACTTCTCTAGACAAGCATATGAGCTCTGTCTACGGAGTACATCCCCTATCTCCTCCAAATACCTATCCGGTTTAGAGGTACATCCCCTATCTTCCCCTAAACCGCGGAGTACATCCCCTATCTCCTCCTCTACACACAACATATATAAACACATTGGTTCCATATACAATCACACAATACATACAATTAATGTAATCAATTAACCGTCAAATTCCATGACACATTTCATTGATTAGTTTCAGTTTGCCTAATCAACATACATTGTCTACAACAATCACGACTATCCTCCACCGATAGCCCAAAGCAGTTATTTCTAAAATAGAAAATAAATGCACAAATGGATATTCAATCAACATTTCATTTCCTCATTTCTCATCAATTAATTATCCCAATTAATTAAACAAGGTAATTAGGCCATTTTCCATAATTACCATTTCAACCCTTAGGTCCCATTTTCATCAATGATTCAACAATCATTCCATTTTCTTCATGCCAAACATGCATCTAGGTTTATTATGAATGAAACCCCAACCTTTGTAGAATTACACAAAAGCCCCAAACTTTCACAAAATTACCCAACCAAGCCCAACATCTCAAAATACCAAAATTTAAAGACAAAACCCATAGAGAGGAGTAGGTTATCCCTACCTCAAATTCGGAGCTCCAAGGGAGAAGACGACAAAACCCAACGTGCTCCAAAACCCGAGATTTTCAGATTAAAATGAAGCCCTCGACGATCAACAACTTTTTTGTAAAGGCCAAAGGTGAGTAAATCATTCCTACTAGATCAAAACCTAGAGAGAAGGTAGAGTCTAGAGTGAGAGGCTCAACAATGGTGATTTTGGAAAAGTAAGAGAGAGAAGATAAAGTGAAAAAGTGATTTGAAGAGTCACAAATTCGGGATTTAAACCCAGTCTTCCGCTCGAGCTTAAAACACCCCGCTCGAGCGGCCACTCACAGACTTCCGCTCGAGCGGCCAACCTCCCGCTCGAGCGCAGAATGCACTCGCCCAGCACTTTTGCAGAACCAGGCCTCCGCTCGAGCTCCCAACCCTACGCTCGAGCTCACAACACTGCACAACAAGATACTGGATGGATGTAATCTACGCTCGAGCTCCAACACCTCCGCTCGAGCGTACAGGCCAAAAATCTGGGCAACTAGTTTTGGTTTCTAAACTCAACCAACCTGTAACAAACCCGCTCAACACATCCTATAACTCAAATACAAAGTAAGAAAGGATGTAAACAAGATAATAAACAACTACCAACATCCACGGACACATGTCCAGATCACTATACAACAAGGGTAAACCTGGGATCGCTATATGGAAGTTCGATCCAGAAACAAGTCTACCTGAACGATCTATTTGGAAATTAAATTAAAAAGGATGTTGAATAGAAAAGTAATTTAAATAAAAATTGAAGTCGAATAAAAATAAAAATGGAAGTTCATTTAAGAAACCACTATACCTTAACAATCTATTTGAAAGTTAAATAAAAAAGGAAGTTTAATAGAAAAGTAAATTGAATAGAAATAAAAATGGAAGTTGAATAAAAAAACCACTATAGCTTAACCATCTATTTGGAAATTAAATAAAAAAGGAAGTTGAATAGAAAAATAACTTGAATAAAAATGGAAGCTGAAGAAAACTAAAAATAGAAGTTCATTAAAGAAACCACTATACCTTAACGATCTATTTGGAAATTAAATAAAAAAGGAATTTTAATAGAAAAGTAAATTGAATAAAAATGGAAGTTGAATAAAAAGAAAAGTGAAAGTTGCATAAAATTAAAAATGGAAGTTCAATCCATAAACCAGTATACCTTAACGATCTATTCGGAAATTAAATAAAAAAGGAATTTTAATAGATAAGGAAATTGAATAAAAATGGAAGTCGAATAAATATAAAAATGGAAGTTGCAGAAAATTAAAAAAGGAAGTTCATTCAAGAAACCACTATACCTTAGCGATCTATTTGGAAATTAAATAAAAAATGATGTTTAATAGAAAAGTAAATTGAATAAAAATGGAAGTTGATTAGAAATAAAAATAGAAGTTGCAGAAAATTAAAAATGGAAGTTCAATCCAGAAACCACTATACCTTAACGATCTATTTGCAAATTAAATAAAAAAGGAAGTTGAGTAGAAAAGAAACCTGAACAAAAAAGGAAGTTAACTAAAAATAAAAATTGAAGTTGGAGAAAATTAAAAATGGAAGTTCATTGAAGAAACCACGATACCTTAACGATCTATTTGGAAATTAAATAAAAAAGGAAGTTGAATAGAAAAGAAAATTGTATAAAAATTGAAGTCGAATAAAATAAAAACGGAAGTTGCAGAAAATTAAAAAAGGAAGTTCATTCAACAAACCACTATACCTTAGCGATCTATTTGGAAATTAAATAAAAAAGGATGGTTAATTGAAAAGTAAATTGAATAAAAATAGAAGTTGAATAGAAATAAAAGTAGAAGTTGCAGAAAATTAAAAATGGAAGTTCAATCCAGAAACCACTATACCTTAACGATCTATTTGGAAATTAAATAAATAAGGAAGTTGAGTAGAAAAGAAACCTGAACAAAGAAGGAAGTTAACCAAAAATAAAAATTGTAGTTGGAGAAAATTAAAAATGGATGTTCATTCAACAAACCACTATACCTTAGCGATCTATTTGGAAATTAAATAAAAAAGGAAGTTGAATAGAAAAGTAAATTGAATAAAAATGGAAGTCGAATAACATAAAAATGGAAGTTGCAGAAAATTAAAAATGGAAGTTCAATCAAGAAACCACTATACCTTAACGATCTATTTGGAAATTAAATAAAAAAGGAAGTTGAATAGAAAAATAACTTGAATAAAAATGGAAGTCGAATAAAAATAAAAATGGAAGTTGCAGAAAATAAAAAATGGAAGTTCATTCAAGAAACAACTATACCTTAACGATCTATTTGGAAATTAAATAAAAAAGGAAGTTGAGTAGAAAAGAAACTTGAATGAAAAAGGAAGTTAAATAAAAATAAAAATGGAAGTTGCAGAAAAATAAAAATGGAAGTTCATTCAAGAAACCACTATACCTTAACGATCTATTTGGAAATTAAATAAAAATGGAAGTCGAATAAAAATAAAAATGGAAGTTGCATAAAATTAAAAATGGAAGTTCATTTAAGAAACCACTATACCTTAACGACCTATTTGGAAATTAAATAAAAAAGGAAGTTTAATAGAAAAGTAAATTGAATAAAAATGGAAATTGAATAAAAACAAAAATGAAAGTCGCATAAAATTGAAAATGGAAGTTCAATCTAGAAACCCCTATACCTTAACGATCTATTTGAAAATTAAATAAAAAAGGAAGTTCAATCCAGAAACCACTATGACTTCACGATATATTAGGAAATTAAATAAAAAAGGAAGTTTAATAGAAAAGAAACTTGAATAAAAATGGAAGTTGTCGAAAATTAAAAATGGAAGTTCATTCAAGGAACCACTATACCTTAACGATCTATTTGGAAATTAAATAAAAAAAAAGTTGAATAGAAAAATAACTTGAGTAAAAATGGAAGTCGAATAAAAATAAAAATGGAAGTTCAATAAAATTAAAAATGGAAGTTCATTAAAGAAACTACTATACCTTAACGATCTATTTGGAAATTAAATAAAAAAGGAAGATTAATAGAAAAGTAAATTGATTAAAAATGGAAGTTGAATAAAAATAAAAATGAAAGTTGCATAAAATTAAAAATGGAAGTTCAATCCAGAAAGCAGTATACCTTAAATAAATCTATTTGGAAATTAAATAAAAAAGGAAGTTAAATAAGAATAAAAGTGGAAGTTCCAGAAAATTAAAAATGGAAGTCCATTCAAGAAACCACTATACCTTAACGATCTATTTGGACATTAAATAAAAAAGGAAGTTGAATAGAAAAATAACTTGAATAAAAATGGAAGTTGCAGAAAATTAAAAATGGAAGTTCAATCAAGAAACCACTATACCTTAACGATCTATTTGGAATTAAATAAAAAAGGAAGTTGAATAGAAAAATAACTTGAATAAAAATGGAAGTCGAATAAAAATAAAAATGGAAGTTGCAGAAAATTCAAAATGGAAGTTCATTCAAGAAACAACTATACCATAACGATCTATTTGGAAATTAAATAAAAAAGGAAGTTGAATAGAAAAGAAAAATGAATAAAAATGGAAGTTGAATAAAAATAAAAATGAAAGTTGCATAAAATTAAAAACGTGAGTTCAATCCAGAAACCATTATACCTTAACGATCTATTGGAAAATTAAATAAAAAAGGAAGTTGAGTAGAAAAGAAACTTGAATAAAAAAGGAAGTAAAACAAAAATAAAAATGGAAGTTGCAGAAAATTAAAAATGGAAGTTAATTCAAGAAACCACTATACCTTAACGATCTATTTGGAAATTAAATAAAAAAGGAAGTTGAATAGAAAAGTAACTTGAACAAAAATGGAAGCTGAATAAAAATGAAAATGGAAGTTCCATAAAATTAAAAATGGAAGTTCATTAAAGAAACCACTATACCTTCACGATCTATTTGGAAATTAAATAAAAAATGAAGTTTAATAGAAAAGTAAATTGAATAAAAATGGAAGTTGAATAAAAATTAAAATGGAAGTTGCAGAAAATTAAAAATAGAAGTTCAATCTAGAAACCAGTATCCCTTAACGATCTATTTGGACATTAAATAAAAAAGGAAGTTGAGTAAAAAAGAAACTTGATTGAAAAAGGAAGTGAAATAAAAAAAAATGGAAGTTGCAGAAAATTAAAAATGGAAGTTCATTCTAGAAACCACTATACCTTAACGATCTATTAGGAAATTAAATAAAAAAGAAAGTTGAATAGAAAAATGATTTGAATAAAAATGGAAGTCGAATAAAAATAAAAATGGAAGTAGCATAAAATTAAAAATGGAAGTTCATTCAAGATACCACTATACCTTAACGATCTATTTGCAAATTAAATAAAAAAGGAAGTGTAATAGAAAAGTAAATTGAATAAAAATGGAAGTTGAATAAAAACAAAAATGGAAGTTGCAGAAAATTAAAAATGGAAGTTCATTAAAGAAACCACTATACCTTAACGATCTATTTGGAAATTAAATTAAAAAGGAACTTTAATAGAAACGAAAATTGAATAAAAATAGAAGTTGAATAAAAATAAAAATGAAAATTGTATAAAATTAAAAATGTAAGTTCAATCCAGAAACCATTATACCTTAACGATCTATTTGGAAATTAAATAAAAAAGGAAGTTGAATAGAAAAGAAGTTTGAATTAAAAAAGAAGTTGAATAAAAATAAAAATGGAAGTTGCAGAAAATTAAAATTGGAAGTTCATTCAAGAAACCACTATACCTTAACGATATATTTGGAAATTAAATAAAAAAGGATGTTGAAAAAAAAAATAGCTAGAATAAAAATGGAAGCTGAATAAAAATAAAAATGGAAGTTCCATAAAATTAAAAATGGAAGTTCATTAAAGAGACCACTATACCTCAACGATCTATTTGGAAATTAAATAAAAAAGGAAGTTGAATAGAAAAGAAAAATGAATAAAAATGGAAGTTGAATAAAAATAAAAATGAAAGTTGCATAAAATTAAAAACGTAAGTTCAATCCAGAAACCATTATACCTTAACGATCTACTTGGAAATTAAATAAAAAAGGAAGTTGAGTAGAAAAGAAACTTGAATAAAAAAGGAAGTAAAATAAAAATAAAAATGGAAGTTGCAGAAAATTAAAAATGGAAGTTAATTGAAGAAACCACTATACCTTAACGATCTATTTGGAAATTAAATAAAAAAGGAAGTTGAATAGAAAAATAACTTGAATAAAACTAGAAGTCGAATAAAAATAAAAATGGAAGTTGCATAAAATTAAAAATGGAAGTTCATTCAAGATACCACTATACCTTAACGATCTATTTGGAAATTAAATAAAAAAGGAAGTTGAATAAAAACAAAAATGGAAGTTGCAGAAAATTAAAAATGGAAGTTCAATCCAGAAACCACTATACCTTAACGATATATTTGGAAATTAAATAAAAAAGGAAGTTGAGTTAAAAAGAAACTTGAATAAAAAAGGAAGTTAAATAAAAATAAAAATGGAAGTTGCAGAAAATTAAAAATGGAAGTTCATTTAAGAAACCACTATATCTTAACGATCTATCAGGAAATTAAATAAAAAAGGAAGTTGAATAGAAAAATAACTAGAATAAAAATGTAAGTTGAATAAAAATAAAAATGGAAGTTGCATAAAATTAAAATTAGAAGTTAATTAAAGAAAGCACTATACCTTAACGATCTATTTGAAAATTAAATAAAAAAGGAACTTTAATAGAAAAGAAAAATGAATAAAAATGGAAGTTGAATAAAAATAAAAATGAAAGTTGTATAAAATTAAAAATGCAAGTTCACTCCAGAAACCATTATACCTTAACGATCTATTTGGAAATTAAATAAAAAACGAAGTTGAATAGAAAAGAAGCTTGAATAAAAAAACAAGTTGAATAGAAATAAAAATGGAAGTTGCAGAAAATTAAAATTGGAAGTTCAGTCAAGAAACCACTATACCTTAACGATATATTTAAAAATTAAATAAAAAAGGAAGTTTAATAGAAAAGTAAATTGAATAAAAATGGAAATTGAATAAAAATAAAAATGGAAGTTCAATCCAGAAACCACTATACCTTGACGATCTATTTGGAAATTAAGTAAAAAAGGAAGTTGAGTAGAAAAAAAACTTGAATAAAAAAGGAAGTTAAAA
Organism: Camellia sinensis; assembly: GCF_055761805.1. Classification (NCBI taxonomy): domain Eukaryota; kingdom Viridiplantae; phylum Streptophyta; class Magnoliopsida; order Ericales; family Theaceae; genus Camellia; species Camellia sinensis. Next base: position 4,094,123 of record NC_138962.1, on the reverse strand, counting down.
AAAAATATAAACGGAAGTTGCAGAAAATTAAAAATGGAAGTTCATTCAAGAAACCACTATACCTTAACCATCTATTTGGAAATTAAATAAAAAAGGAAGTTGAATAGAAAAATAACTTGAATTAAAATGGAAGCCGAATAAAATTAAAAATGGAAGTTCATTAAAGAAACCACTATACCTTAACGATCTATTTGGAAATTAAATAAAAAAGGAAGTTTAATAGAAAAGTAAATTGAATAAAAATGGAAGTTGAATAAAATAAAAATGGAAGTTGCAGAAAATTAAAAATGGAAGTTCAATCCAGAAACTAGTATACCTTAACGATCTATTTGGAAATTAAATAAAAAAGGTAGTTGAGTAGAAAAGAAACTTGATTGAAAAAGGAAGTTAAATAAAAATAAAAATGGAAGTTGCAAAAAATTAAAAATGGAAGTTCTTTCAGGAAGCCACTATACCTTAACGATCTATTTGGAAATTAAATAAAAAAGAAAGTTGAATAGAAAAATGACTTGAATAAAAATAGAAGTCGAAGAAAAATAAAAATGGAAGTTGCATAAAATTAAAATTGGAAGTTTATTCAAAATACCACTATACCTTAACGATCTATTTGGAAATTAAATAAAAAAAGAAAGTTTAATAGAAAAGTAAATTGAATAAAAATAGAAGTTGAGTAAAAATAAAAATGAAAGTTGTAGAAAATTAAAAATGGAAGTTCATTCAAGAAACCACTATACATTAACTTTCTATTAGGAAATTAAATAAAAAAGGAAGTTGAATAGAAAAATAACTTGAATAAAAATGGAAGTTGAATAAAAATAAATATGGAAGTTGCATAAAATTAAAAATGGAAGTTCATTAAAGAAACCACTATACCTTAACGATCTATTTGGAAATTAAATAAAAAAGGAACATTAATAGAAAAGAAAATTGAATAAAAATGGAAGTTGAATAAAAATAAAAATTAAAGTTGCATAAAATTGAAAATGTAAGTTCAATCCAGAAACCATTATACCTTAACGATCTATTTGGAAATTAAATAAAAAAGGAAGTTGAATAGAAAAGAAGCTTGAATAAAAAAAGTTGTTCAATAGAAATAAAAATGAAAGTTGCAGAAAATTAAAAATGGAAGTTCATTCAAGAAACCACTATACCTTAACGATATATTTGGAAATTAAATAAAAAAGGAAGTTTAATAGAAAAGTAAATTGAATGAAAATGGAAGTTGAATAAAAATCAAAATGGAAGTTCAATCTAGAAACCACTCTACCTTGACGATATATTTGGAAATTGAATAAAAAAGGAAGTTGAGTTGAAAAGAAACTTGAATAAAAAAGGAAGTTAAACAAAAATAAAAATGGAAGTTGCAGAAAATTAAAAATGGAAGTTAATTCAAGAAACACTATACCTTAACCATCTATTTGGAAATTGAATAAAAAAGGAAGTTGAATAGAAAAATAGCTTGAATAAAAATGGAAGCTGAATAAAAATAAAAATGAAATTTCCATAAAATTAAAAATTGAAGTTCATTAAAGAAACCACTATACCTTAACGGTCTATTTGGAAATTAAATAAAAAGGAAGTTTTGTAGAAAAGTAAATTGAATAAAAATGGAAGTTGAATAAAAATAAAAATGGAAGTCGCAGAAAATTAAAAATAGAAGTTCAATCTAGAAACCAGTATACCTTAACGATGTATTTTGAAATTAAATTAAAATGGAAGTTGAGTAGAAAAGAAACTTGATTGGAAAAAGAAGTTAGATAAAAATAAAAATGGAAGTTGCAGAAAATTAAAAATGGAAGTTTATTCAAGAAACCACTATACCTTAACGATCTATATGGAAATTAAATAAAAAAGTAAGTTGAATAGAAAAATGACTTGAATAAAAATGGACGTCGAATAAAAATAAAAATGGAAGTTGCATAAAATTAAAAATGGAAGTTCATTCAAGATACCACTATACGTTAACGATCTGTTTGGAAATTAAATAAAAAAGGAAGTTTAATAGAAAAGTAAATTGAATAAAAATGGAAGTTGAATAAAAATAAAAATAGAAGTTGCAGAAAATTAAAAATGGAAGTTCAATCCAGAAACCACTATACCTTAACGATCTATTTGGAAATTACATAAAAAAGGAAGTTGAGTAGAAAAGAAACTTGAATTAAAAAGGAAGTTAAATAAAAGTAAAAATGGAAGTTGCAGAAAATTAAAAATAGAAGTTCATTCAAGAAACAACTATGCCTTAACGATCTATTTGGAAATTAAACAAAAAAGAAAGTTGAATAGAAAAATGACTTGAATAAAAACGGAAGTCGAATAAAAATAAAAATGGAAGTTGCATAAAATTAAAAATGGAAGTTCATTCAAGATACCACTATACCTTCACGATCTATTTGGAAATTAAATAGAAAAGGAAGTTTAATAGAAAAGGAAATTGATTAAAAATGGAAGTTGAATAAAAGTAAAAATGGAAGTGGTAGAAAATTAAAAATGGAAGTTCATTCAAGAAACCAATACACCTTAACGATCTATTTTGAAATTAAATAAAAAAGGAAGTTTAATAGAAAAGTAAATTGAATAAAAATGGAAGTTGAATAAAAATAAAAATGGAAGTTGCAGGAAATTAAAAATGGAAGTTCAATCCCGAAACCAGTATACCTTAACGATCTATTGGGAAATTACATAAAAAAGGAAGTTGAGTTGAAAAGAAACTTGAATAAAAAAGGAAGTTAAATAAAAATAAAATGGAAGTTGCAGAAAATTAAAAATGGAAGTTCATTCAAGATACCACTATACCTTAATGATCTATTTGGAAATTAAATAAAAAAAGAAGTTGAATAGAAAAATAACTTGAATAAAAATGGAAGTTGCAGAAAATTAAAAATGGAAGTTCATTCTAGAAACCACTATGCCTTAACGATCTATTTGGAAATTAAATAAAAAATGAAGTTTAATGGAAAAGTAAATTGAATAAAAATGGAAGTGGAATAAAAATAAAATGAAAGTTGCATAAAATTAAAAATGGAAGTTCATTTCAGATACCACTATACCTTAACGATCTATTTGGAAATTAAATAAAAAAGGAAGTTGAATCGAAAAATAACTTGAATAAAAATGGAAGCTGAATAAAAATAAAAATGGAAGTTCCATAAAATTAAAAATGGAAGTTCCTTAAAGAAATGTCACGACCCCATTCCGTCCCTAGTAGAATGGTGCCATGATGGCCAGTAATTCGTGATTACCGAAGGCCAACTTTCAAGATTCACACACAAACAGAGTATACATATGGGGCTTACAAATACGGAAGCAATAAATTTCAAGCTAAGTAGTCCATGAGAGCAGTGCATAAGTTTAAATGGAATGACATACATCTTTACATAGCTTTGATACAACAAATGAAGTACAAGGAAAATACATCTTGACCAAAAGGCTTCTCAGCCATCAAATACAAAATACAATGAAATACAACTAAGAAGCATAATCTTCAAGATGCAGCAAAAGTGCAAAGTCCAAAACAAGTGGCAAGTACATCTAGGCGTCATCGCCGTCCTGCTCGTCACCTATATATATATATACAGAGGGGTGAGCTTAGATACTCAGTGAATGGTACAGATAATAAAGGGGTTTACATGAATGATATCCCAAATCCTTATCAAATCAAAGCATAACACATCTTGTACAAAATCCAAGAGTAAATCAAGCTTATATAACAAATCTTTCAAGTCCCGACAATTAAAGTCTTTCAAGGCTTTCAAGTTTCAAGGGATAATATTAACAAGGGTTGTGCTACAAATGCTTATAGTCCCCTAGAACGTACGGATTTTCAAGATTGTGCTACAAATGCTTGTAGTCCCCTAGCACGTACGGACTTTCAAGATTGTGCTACAAATGCTTATAGTCCCCTAGCATGTACGGACTTTCAAGATTGTCATTCAAAATAAGGCTAATGCTTGATATACAAAATAGGGATCACCATTCATGCTTCACAAATACTTTTCCAAAACAGTCAAGGCAAAACTTTTATCAAAACTTAATAACAAAACTTTATTAAAAATACCACTCACATAGCTCTTCAGACGTCGAGGTCAAGGCAAGTCCAAGTCCTACAAACACATGACAAAGTCTGTTGAATGCACTTCTCAAAAACAAGTCTAGCATGCATGCAAATGACCTCGGCATTCTTCAAAGGCTAAGTGAAATCGAAACAAAACACAGTTTCTCATCTCGGGAAAACATGCTGGGCGACTACCAGGTCTAGGCCGAGGTCCCACACCTCCTTGCCGAGGTGTTGCCTCGATGGCCACATTCAAGGAAATGAGGTCGGGAAAATCTGGGTTTCCCTCTCTTGAAGAACATGTCGAACATGAAGAACATGAACATGAGGAGGATGAATGCAAGATCATAATTTGCTATTACAAAATCTGAGATTTCATGCTATGAATTAAAAAACATGGACCTGGGCACCCATACTCGAAGATCTTATGGAAACAAACACAAAAGCATGAACCTTAATGCAAACTTTCGGATCAAACAAGGCTTTTATTCAAGAACACATGAATACTACTTTCTCTTTCTAAAACCAAACTTTCAATCAATGCATGGCTTGCAAATCAGGTTTGATCATGCAATGCAGCTAGATGATTAACAAGGACTACAAGAGTAGGTCAAGAATCTAACCTTAATACACGAATCTAGCAGTTAGATCTCTAAGAATCAAGCTCGAAGATCCACTCCTTCACTCTAAAACTCCTTCTAGAGCTTCTCTCTCGTAAGGCAAAGATATGATACAAAATGATAGGTTCTACTCACTGCCGGCTGATTTAACACTCAGCTCGGACACGTGGCAACGGCTGGTTGGTTCTCCCCGAAAAGGTGGCTGACAGGCCAGACAGAGTATGGCGAAAGGGTGTTTAACAAGTAAAGCGGCATGGCACTCTGACAAGGTACTGACATCGGGTGAAAACATCGGCTCCGGTAGGTGAGGTATCTATGATCCCGGTTAGGACGGACAACACTTGGCCTAGCTGTGCCACATCTCGGCCTAGATGTGGCACACCTCGGTCTAGGTCGCACCAATCCGGAACAAGATCACTCGGGCTCAAGGTTAACATTTCGGCCTAGATGATACACCTCTCGGCCTAGATGATACACCTCTCGGCCTTGATGATACACCCCGGCCTAGAAAATGACATCTCGGCCATTATGCCAGGACGAAGGTAGGGGTCAACCAAAGTGGTTTTAAGGTGGTTCTGGCTTTAAGGTCACCTTGGCTAGACTCACCAGAAAAAAACAAGACTCAACAAGTAAATTTCACATAAGTACAAACCAAGACAAAAATCTCATTCTAGCTAAGACAAGTCAAGAAAATTCACTACTGCAACTTAGCAAAACAAGATTATACAAATGCTCATGCCTGAGGCTAAGGTAAGGAATGAGGGTCACTACAGTCTACCCTCCTTAGAGAAGTTTGGTCCCCAAACTTCAGTTATCTTGCTCTACAAATAACTCCGGATAGCGGATTTTTATTTCCTCTTCCTTTTCCCATGTAGCCTCCTTGCCATAATGCCCCTCCCATTCGATCTTTACCATTGGTATCGATTTGTTTCTCAACTGCCGCTCTTGCCTGTCAATAATTCTCATCGGCCTTTCCTCGTAGCCTAAATCTTCATTAACCACAATCTCAGAATAATCAATCACATGTAGTGGATCTCGGATATATTTCTTCAACATCGAAACATGAAACACGTTGTGAACTTGGCTTAATTCTAGCGGCAGGGCAAGCCTGTAGGCAACAGGGTTGACCTTCTCAAGAATCTCAAATGACCCAATATATCGAGGTGCTAATTTACCCTTCTTCCCAAATCTTGAAACCCCTGTCGTCGGCGAGATCTTCAAAAATACATGATCGCCAGTCTCAAATTCTAATTCCCTCATTCTCTGGTCGGTATAACTCTTCTGCCGGCTCTGTGCGGTTTTAATCCTTTATTGAATGAGCTTAATCTTGTCGGTTGTAACTCGAACCAGTTCGGGACCAATCAAGGCTTTATCTCCCACTTCAGTCTAACATATCGGCGACCTGCACTTCCTTCCATACAAAGCTTCATACGGTGCCATGCCAATGCTGGCTTGATAACTGTTGTTGTAGGCAAACTCTACTAACGGTAGATGTACTTCCCAATTTCCCTTGAAATCTAACACACATAGTCTGAGCATATCTTCGAGTGCCTGAATCGTTCTTTCTGTTTGTCCATCGGTCTGGGGATGAAATGTTGTGCTAAACTTCAACTCGGTTCCCAAAGCCCTTTGTAAACTCTGCCAAAATCTAGAAGCAAACCTCAAATCTCGGTCTGACACTATGGACATCGGCACTCCATGAAGCTTCACAATCTCATTCATATACAGTCCAGCAAGCCGGTCAGCATTGAATGTAGTCTTGACAGGCAAAAAGTGTGCTGACTTAGTAAATCTGTCAACTATAACCCAAATTGAGTTCATACCTTTTTGCGTCCTTGGCAAACCAATCACAAAATCCATGGAGATATCTTCCTATTTCCACTCAGGGATTGACAAGGGTTTAAGAAGTCTTGCTGGCCTCTGGTGTTCTGCTTTCACTTGCTGACAACATAGACACGGGGATACAAACTCGGCTATTTCCCTTTTCATATTTGACCACCAGAAAGTCCGCTTCACATCTTGGTACATCTTGGGCTTTCTGCAAAATCTTCCTTTTCAACTCTGGGACGTCGGCCACACACAATCTCCCTTCAAACTTAAGCACTCGATTTTCAATGGTGTACCTTGGCCTTGGCTTGGTGACAAATTCATCAATTACCTCCTTGAGGAACTTATCCTCCATCTGTCTGGTCTTCACTTCCTCAATTATGGTCGGCTCTACTGAAATCATTGCCAAGCACGCCAAACTTCCAACTAAGTTCCTGCTCAACGCGTCGGCTACAGAGTTTGCCTTACCTGGATGGTACTGAATCTGCATGTCGTAGTCCTTTAATAGTTCAAGCCACGTGTCCCGACAGAGGGATTAAGTCAGTGTTTGTCGTGTGAAGCATATCATTTTTGTATCAATCTTGCCTTTTTAGAGAGAGAAGCTCTAGTCAGAAGGAGGAGAAGTTTGAGCTAGAGAGGGTGACTTTCAAGCTTGATCGTTGGAGCTTGAACCGTTAGATTCCAATTTTAAGGTCAGAATCTTAACCTACTCTGGCTGTTCTTATTGATCATCTAGCTGCATTGCACGATCGAACCTGTCCGGCACGTCATGCATTGATTTGAAATCGGTTTTAGAAAGAGAAAATGGTTTTCTTGAGCTTTTGGGAGAAAAGCCTTGTTTGATCCAAAAGTTTGCTTTAAAGCTCATGTTTTTGTGTGTGTTTTGATAAGATCCTTAAATGGGTACCCAAATCCATGTTCTTGAATTCATAGCATGAAGTCTCAGCTGTTGTAATAGCAAGTTTCGATCTATGCGTTCATCTTCCTCATGTTCATGTTCTTTAAGTTCTTCATGCTCATGTTCTTCATGTTTATCAAGAGGGAAACCCAGATTTTTCCCGACTTCGCTTTTGAATGTTGCCATCGAGGCTACGCCTCGGCAAGGAGGTGTGGGACCTCGGCCTAGACCTGGTAGTTGCCAAGCATGCTCTTCCAAGGATAAGAAACTGTACTTCGATTTGATTGACTTAGTTTTGAAGAATACCGAGGTCATTTGCATGTAAGCTAGACTCGTTTTGAGTAGTGCATTCAATGGACTTTGCCATGTGTTTGTCAGGACTTGGACTTGCCTTGACCCCATCGTTTGAAGAACTAGGTGAGTGGTATTTTTAATAAAGCTATGTTATACGTTTTTATAAAGACTTTGCTTTGCTTTGTTTTGAAAGTGTTATTAAGCATGAATAATTGTCCCTGTTTTGTATATCAAGTATGATCTTGTCTTGATGACCTTCTCGGAAAGTCCCTTGTGCTGGAGGACTCTAAACTTTCGCAGCACATCTTGTTTTGAAAGTCCCTTGTGCTAGAGGACTCTAAACTTTCGCAGCACACCTTGTTTTGAAAGTCCCTTGTGCTGGAGGACTCTAAACTTTCGCAGCACCCTTGATTTGTACTCTAGTGTTAAAGGGCTACGGGCCTTTGTAACATAGGTCCCTCGTGCTGGAGGACTCTAAACTTTCGCAGTACATCTTGCCTTGAAAGTCCCTTGTGCTAGAGGACTCTAAACTTTTGTAGCACCATTGTTCGAGATGCCCCTCTTGCTTCGTCTTGTTTTGCCACGGGCGGTTTGCCGTGTGGATACGTTTGCTGGAATGTTATTATTTGCAATATGTGGTGCTAGTAAGTGTCCCTTGAAGCTTTGAAGATCTGTTAGTTGGACGAGGTCCATTCCTTGTTATATATATAAAGTTTTGACTTGTATTGTTTTGAGAGGACTTCGGCTGTTATTCATGCAAACCCTTTATTATTTATACCATTCACTGAGTATCCAAGCTCACCCTCTCTATATATATATGTAGGTGATGAGCAAGAAGGCGGTGACGCCTAGATGTGATTCTGGAGCTTATTTTGGATTTTGATTATGTCAGCTTAGCCTGTAATTACGTCGGCAATCTTGAAAATTATGCTTCTCGATTTGTAGTACTTGTATGTTGCATGCGTCAGCTCGAGAAGCCTTTTGATCAAGATGTGTTTTGTGTACATGTTATGTCGGCAGTGAGGATGTCGGCAATTCTGAAGATTTTGCTTCTAGCTGTATTTCATGTATTTGTTCATGTCGGCTTGTGAAGCCCTTTTGTTAATATGTAAGATGTAATTTGTACTTTGCTTCGGTTGTAATTGAGTTGTAACCCATTTGCAGATGATTGCTGTTTCATTTAACTTATGCACATCTCTTATGGACTAATCTGATTGTATGTATCGCTTCCGTATTTGTGAGCCCCCTATATTTATACTCTGTTGTGTGTGAATTTCTTTTAAGTTGGCCTTCGGTAATCTCGGATTACTGGCCATCACGGCACCAAACTACTAGGGGTGGTTTGGGGTCATGACACTTCGTTAATCACATGCCCTAGGAACGAGATACTGGAGAGCCAAAATTCACACTTGCTAAGCTTGGCATATAATTTCTTGTCTCTTAGGACTTGTAAGGCTAGTGCCAAGTGCTTCTCATGCTCAACTTCATTCTTGGAATAGATCAATATGTCGTCGATGAAAACAACCACAAACTCGTCTAGGTACGGCTTGAAGACCCTATTCATTAAATCCATGAATGCTGCAGGAGCATTGGTCACTCCGAAAGGCATTACCAAAAATTCGTAGTGGCCATACCTTGTCTGGAAAGCAGTCTTCTCGACATCCTTGGCCTTAACTTTCAGCTGGTGGTAGCCTAACCTGAGGTCAATCTTAGAAAAGACTCGTGCCCCTTGTAGTTGGTCAAGCAAATCATCAATCCTCGGCAATGGATACTTGTTCTTAATTGTTCAGTTCTCGGTAGTCGATACAAAGACGACGTGTGCCATCCTTTTTCTTAACAAACAGAACGGGTGCTCCCCGTGGTGAAGTACTCGGCCTAATAAATCCCTTACCCAGCAATTCTTGTAATTGCAATTTTAGTTCTTTAAGTTCGGCTGGGGCCATTCTGTAGGGTGTTTTGGAGATGGGTTGAGTTCCCGGCGTAATATCAATCGTAAATTCTATTTCTCTATCGACCAAGCAGCCAGGCAAGTCATTTAGAAAGACGTCGGGGAATTCCTTGACAACTGGGGTGTCGGCTAGCTCAACGCTTCCATCCAGATTACTTAGTATACTACACAGGTAACCTCGACACCCTTTTTGGATCAATTTATAGGCCATCATAGATGAGATTAAGTAAGGTGGGGGTACTACTCCTTTACCCTGGAAAGTAACCTCGGCTTGGTTTGGGGGTTTCAATGTGACATTCTTTGAAACACAATTAATAGATGCGTGATTCGCTACTAACCAGTCCATTCCCAATATGACATCAAAGTGGGTCATGCTTAACGGCATCAAGCCAACTAATAATTCTACACCCTCAATTACAACAATACACGCCCTATAAATGGATGTAACAATCATAGTTCTCCCAGATGGGGTAGCCACATGTAACATATAATCAAGGGGTTCTTGTTCTCTATTTAATTTCTCGGCAAACTTAACAGATATGAAGGAATGTGTAGATCCCGAATCAATTAATATGTATGCATCTTGAGAGCAAATTGAGAGTGTACCTGACACCACTATCTCAGCATTCGTAGTGTCTCCTAGTACCAACACAAAAACTCTGCCCTGTCTCATTTGGGCCCTCCCGATGTTATTTCTTTGCGCAGAGCCCGAGGTGCTCCCATCCTTCTTACCATCATCAGTTCTTGCCTTCGGACAGTCTTTCACGCGATGACCCATTTCACCACATTCAAAACAAGCTCCCGATGCCCAACGACAAACTCCGAAATGTGGCTTCCCACAGCTTGCACACGTCGGCCTAGTATTACCTTCTTGGTTCGAGTTGCTGGAGCTGCCCACATTCGCTTTCTTCTTGGTGTTAAACGGAGCTCGGTGATTATCATAGTTCTGCCTCTTCTTCTGATTTTCTCCTGAGTTTTGATATCGGTTCAAGTTAGCCTCTACCAGGATGGCCTTGTCCAACACTCCGGTGTAGGTCGGCATATTGAGCATGTTAACCCGATCCTGAATTTGTCCACGTAATCCACTTTTGAACTTCCTGGCCTTTCTGTATTCATCGTCGACCATGTGAGGCGCATATCTCGCCAACTCGGTAAAAGCACGGTCATATTCTGCCACTGTCTTGTTGCCTTGTGTCAAAGTCTGAAACTCTGTGGTCTTACGGTCTCGAACACTAAGGGGGAAATGCTTGTTGTAGAACAGCTCCAAAAATCTGGCCCAAGTCAGACCTGGGTTGCTTTCTCGGGTCATCATCCACCATCTTCATGCATCGTCGTCTAAGGTGAATGTTGCTAATGACACCTTCTGGGCGTCGGTGTTGGGAAAAATCTCAAACAGTTTCTCCATTTCCAAGACCCACGCTTCGGCTTTCACTGGCTCTATGCCTCCAGAGAATCTCGGCGGTTTCATCTTCTTAAACTCTCGAATCAGGGCTATGGTGCCGTCCCCATATAAAGCTTGCTGTGGAGGCACTTGTGGCGCTGGAGGAGGTGGAGGTGGAACTGCATGCCAGCCATTTGTCTGCTCGGCCTGGGTAGAAGTAGTACTAGTGTCTTGTGGCCGAGTTTGCCTTAACTCACGGACCAAACCTTCTACCAGTCTCTCCAATCTATCCAATCTGTCCTTGGGATGATCTCGGCCAACGGGTGGTCTACCTCTTCTCATGATGCTAAGAGTGTGTAAAATGTGACTTTAAAACAAGATGATCAAACAATATGCATGCAATAGCAAATAGTCACGCCGAAATGATGCACACATTGTCAAGTAGCAAGCATAATGATGCAATCCTGACATCAATCCTACGGAAAGTCCTATGCTCTTTAGGACTCGAAGTGTGAGTAACATACTATAAGAAACTTGTGCTCTGATACCAATCTGTCACGACCCCATTCCGCCCCTAGTAGAATGGTGCCATGATGGCCAGTAATTCGTGATTATCGAAGGCCAACTTTCAAGATTCACACACAAACAGAGTATACATATGGGGCTTACAAATACGGAAGCAATAAATTTCAAGCTAAGTAGTCCATGAGAGCAGTGCATAAGTTTAAATGGAATGGCATACATCTTTACATAGCTTTAATACAACAAATGAAGTACAAGGAAAATACATCTTGACCAAAAGACTTCTCAGCCATCAAATACAAAATACAATGAAATACAACTAAGAAGCATAATCTTCAAGATGCAGCAAAAGTGCAAAGTCCAAAACAAGTGGCAAGTACATCTAGGCGTCATCGCCGTCCTGCTCGTCAACTACATATATATATAGAGGGGTGAGCTTGGATACTCAATGAATGGTACAGATAATAAAGGGGTTCACATGAATGATATCCGAAATCCTTATCAAATCAAAGCATAACACATCTTGTACAAAATCCAAGAGTAAATCAAGCTTATCTAACAAATCTTTCAAGTCCCGACAATTAAAGTCTTTCAAGGCTTTCAAGTTCCAAAGGATAATATTAACAAGGGTTATGTTACAAATGCTTATAGTCCCCTAGCACATACGGACTTTCAAGATTGTGCTACAAATGCTTATAGTCCCCTAGCACGTACGGACTTTCAAGATTGTGCTAAAAATGCTTATAGTCTCCTAGCACGTACGGACTTTCAAGACTGTGCTACAAACGCTTATAGTCCCCTAGCACGTACGGACTTTCAAGATTGTGCTACAAATGCTTATAGTCCCCTAGCACGTATGGACTTTCAAGATTGTCATTCAAAATAAGGCTAATGCTTGATATACAAAATAGGGATCACCATTCATGCTTCACAAATACTTTTCCAAAACAGTCAAGGCAAAACTTTTATCAAAACTTAATAACATAACTTTATTAAAAATACCACTCACATAGCTCTTCAGACATCGGGGTCAAGGCAAGTCCAAGTCCTACAAACACATGGCAAAGTCTGTTGAATGCACTTCTCAAAACAAGTCCAGCATGCATGCAAATGACCTCGGCATTCTTCAATAGCTAAGTCAAATCGAAACAAAACATAGTTTCTCATCTCGGGAAAACATGCTAGGCGACTACCAGGTCTAGGCCGAGGTCTCACACCTCCTTGCCGAGGTGTTGCCTCGATGACCACATTCAAGGAAATAAGGTCGGGAAAATCTGGGTTTCCCTCTCTTGAAGAACATGTCGAACATGAAGAACATGAACATGAGGAGGATGAATGCAAGATCATAATTTGCTATTACAACATCTGAGATTTCATGCTATGAATTCAAAAACATGGACCTGGGCACCCATACTCGAAGATCTTATGGAAACAAACACAAAAGCATGAACCTTAATGCAAACTTTCGGATCAAACAAGGCTTTTATTCAAGAACACATGAATACTACTTTCTCTTTCTAAAACCAAACTTTCAATCAATGCATGGCTTGCAAATCAGGTTTGATCATGCAATGCAGCTAGATGATTAACAAGGACTACAAGAGTAGCTCAAGAATCTAACCTTAATACACAAATCTAACGGTTAGATCTTTAAGAATCAAGCTCGAAGATCCACTCATTCACTCTAAAACTCCTTCTAGAGCTTCTCTCTCTCAAGACAAAGATATGATACAAAATGATAGGTTCTACTCACTGCCGGCTGATTTAACACTCAGCTCGGACACCTGGCAACGACTGGTTGGTTCTCCCTGAAAAGGTGGTTGACAGGCCAGACAGAGTATGGCAAAAGGGTGTTTAACAAGTAAAGCGGCATGGCACTCTGACAAGGTACTGACATCGGGTGAAAACATCGACTCCGGTAGGTGAGGTATCTACGATCCCGGTTAGGACGAACAACACTTGGCCTAACTGTGCCACACCTCGGCCTAGATGTGGCACACCTCGGTCTAGGTCGCACCAATCCGGAACAAGATCACTCGGGCTCAAGGTTAACATTTCGGCCTAGATGATACACCTCTCGGCCTTGATGATACACCCCGGCCTAGAAAATGACATCTCGGCCAATATGCCAGGACGAAGGTAGGGGTCAACCAAAGTGGTTTCAAGGTGGTTCTGGCTTTAAGGTGACCTCGGCTAGACTCACCATAAAAGAACAAGACTCAACAAGTAAATTTCACATAAGTACAAACCAAGACAAAAATCTCATTCTAGCTAAGACAAGTCAAGAAAATTCACTACTGCAACTTAGCAAAACAAGATTATACAAATGCTCATGCCCGAGGCTAAGGTGAGGAATGAGGGTCACTACAAGAAACCACTATACCTCAACGATCTATTTGGAAATTAAATAAAAAAGGAAGTTGAATAGAAAAGTAGCTTCAATAAAAAAAAGAAGTTGAATAAAAATAAAAATGGAAGTTGCAGAAAATTAAAAATGGAAGTTCATTCAAGAAACCACTATACCTTAACGATCTATTTGGAAATTAAATAAAAAAAAGGAAGTTTAATAGAAAAGTAAATTGAATAAAAATGGAAATTGAATAAAAATAAAAATGAAAGTTGCATAAAATTAAAAATGGAAGTTCAATCCAGAAACCACTATACCTTAACGATCTATTTGGAAATTAAATAAAAAAGGAAGTTGAGTAGAAAAGAAACTTGAATGAAAAAGGAAGTTAAATAAAAATAAAAATGGAAGCTGCAGCAAATTAAAAATGGAAATTCATTCAAGAAACCACTATACCTTAACGATCTATTTGAAAATTAAATAAAAAAGGAAGTTTAATAGAAAAGTAAATTGAATAAAAATGGAAATTGAATAAAAATAAAAATGAAAGTTGCATAAAATTAAAAAAGGAAGTTCAATCCAGAAACCACTATACGTTAACGATCTATTTGGAAATTAAATAAAAAAGGAAGTTGAATAGAAAAGTAACTTAAATAAAAATGGAAGTTACTTAAAAATAAAAATGGAAGTTGCAGAAAATTAAAAATGAAAATTCATTCAAGAAACCACTATACCTTAACGATCTATTTGGAAATTAAATAAAAAAGGAAGTTGAGTAGAAAAGAAATTGATTGAAAAAGAAGTTAAATAAAAATAAAAATGGATGTTGCAGAAAATTAAAAATGGAAGTTCATTCAAGAAACCAATATACCTTAACGATCTATTTGGAAATTATATGAAAAAGGAAGTTTAATAGAAAAGTAAATTTAATAAAAATGGAAGTAGAATAAAAATAAAAATGGAAGTTGCAGAAAATCAAAAATGAAAGTTCAATCCAGAAACCACTATACCTTAACGATCTATTTGGAAATTACATAAAAAAGGAAGTTGAGTAGAAAAGAAACTTGAATAAAAAAAGGAAGTTAAATAAAAATAAAAATGGAAGTTGCAGAACATTGAAAATGGAAGTTCATTCAAGAAACCACTATACTTTAACGATCTATTTGGAAATTAAATAAAAAAGGAAGTTGAATAGAAAAATAACTTGAATGAAAATGGAAGTCGAATAAAAATAAAAACGGAAGTTGCAGAAAATTAAAAATGGAAGTTCATTAAATAAACCACTATTCCATAACGATCTATTTGGAAATTAAATAAAAAAGAAAGTTTAATAGAAAAGTAAATTGAAATAAAATGGAAGTTGAATAATATTAAAAGTGAAAGTTGCATAAAATTAAAAATGGATGTTCAATCCAGAAACCCCTATAGCTTAACGATCTATTTGGAAATTAAATAAAAAAGGAAGTTGAATAGAAAAGAAACTTGAATAAAAAAAGAAGTTGAATAGAAATAAAAATGGAAGTTGCAGAAAATTAAAAATGGAAGTTCATTCAAGAAACCACTATACCTTAACGATCTATTTGGAAATTGAATAAAAAAGGAAGTTGAATAGAAAAATAATTTGAATAAAAATGGAAGTCGAATAAAAAAAAATGGTAGTTGCAGAAAATTAAAAATGAAAATTCATTCAAGAAACCAGTATACCTTAACGATCTATTTGGAAATTAAATAAAAAAGGAAGTTTAATAGAAAAGTAAATTGAATAAAAATGGAAGTTGAATAAAAATAAAAATGGAAGTTCAATCTAGAAACCAGTATACCTTAACGATCTATTTGGAAATTAAATAAAAAATGAAGTTGAGTAGAAAAGAAACTTGATTGAAAAAGGAAGTTAAATAAAAATAAAAATGGAAGTTGCAGAAAATTAAAAATGGAAGTTCATTCAAGAAAACTCTATACCTTAACGAACTATTTGGAAATTAAATAAAAAAGGAAGTTGAATAGAAAAATGACTTGAATAAAAATAGAAGTCGAATAAAAATAAAAATTGAAGTTGCATAAAATTAAAAATGGAAGTTCATTCAAGATACCACTATACCCTAACGATCAATATGGAAATTCAATAAAAAAGAAAAGTTTAACAGAAAAGTAACTTGAATAAAAATGGAAGTTGAATAAAAATAAAAATGGATGTTGCAGAAAATTAAAAATGGAAGTTCATTCAAGAAACCACTATACCTTGACGTTCTATTTGGAAATTGAATAAAAAAGGAAGTTGAATAGAAAAATAATTTGAATAAAAATGGAAGTCGAATAAAAATAAAAATAGTAGTTACAGAAAATTAAAAATAAAAGTTCATTCAAGAAACCACTATACCTTAACGATCTATTTGGAAATTAAATAAAAAAGGAAGTTCAATAGAAAAGTAAATTGAATAAAAATGGAAGTTAAATAAAAATAAAAATGGAAGTTGCAGAAAATTAAAAATGGAAGTTCAATCCAGAAACCAGTATACCTTAACGATCTATTTGGAAATTAAATAAAAAAGGAAGTTGAGTAGAAAAGAACCTTGATTGAAAAAGGAAGTTAAATAAAAATAAAAAGGAAGTTGCAGAAAATTAAAAATGGAAGTTCATTCAAGAAACCACTATACCTTAACGATCTACTTGGAAATTAAATAAAAAAGGAAGTTGAATAGAAAAATGACTTGAATAAAAATGGAAGTCGAATAAAAATAAAAATTGAAGTTGCATAAAATTAAAAATGGAAGTTCATTCAAGATACCACTATACCCTAACGATCTATTTGGAAATTCAATAAAAAAAAAGTTTAAAAGAAAAGTAAATTGAATAAAAATGGAAGTTGAATAAAAATAAAAATGGAAGTTGCAGAAAATTAAAAATGGAAGTTCATTCAAGAAACCACTATACCTTAACGATCTATTAGCAAATTAAATAAAAATGGAAGTTGAATAAAAATAAAAATGGAAGTTGCAGAAAATTAAAAATGGAAGTTCATTCAAGAAACCACTATACCTTAACGATCTATTAGCAAATTAAATAAAAATGGAAGTTGAATAAAAATAAAAATGTAAGTTGCATAAAATTAAAAATGGAAGTTCATTAAAGAAACCACTATACCTTAACTATCTATTTGGAAATTAAATAAAAAAGGAACTTTAATAGAAAAGAAAATTGAATAAAAATAGAAGTTGAATAAAAATAAAAATGATAGTGGTATGAAATTAAAAATGTATGTTCAATCCAGAAACCATTATACCTTAACGATCTATTGGGAAATTAAATAAAAAAGGAAATTGAATACAAAAGAAGCTTGAATAAAAAAAGAAGTTGAATAGAAATAAAAATGGAAGTTGCAAAAAATTAAAATTGGAAGTTCATTCAAGAAACCACTATACCTTGACGATATATTTGAAAATTAAATAAAAAAGGAAGTTGAATAAAAATAAAAATGGAAGTTCAATCCAGAAACCACTTTACCTTGACGATCTATTTGGAAATTAAATAAAAAACAAAGTTTAATAAAAATAAAAATGGAAGTTAATTCGAGAAACCACTATACCTTAACGATCTATTTGGAAATGAAATAAAAAAACGAAGTTGAATAGAAAAATAACTTGAATAAAAATGGAAGCAGAATAAAAATAAAAATGGAAGTTCCATAAAATTAAAAATCGAAGTTCATTAAAGAAACCACAATACCTTAACGATCTATTTGGAAATTAAATAAAAAAAGAAGTTTAATAGAAAAGTAAATTGAATAAAAATAAAAATGGAAGTTGCAGAAAATTAAAAATGGAAGTTCAATCCAGAAACCAGTATACCTTAACGATCTATTTGGAAATTAAATAAAAAAGGAAGTTGAGTAGAAAACAAACTTGATTGAAAAAGGAAGTTAAATAAAAATAAAAATGGAAGTTGTAGAAAATTAAAAATGGAAGTTCATTCAAGAAACCACTATACCTTAACGGTCTATATGGAAAATAAACGAAAAAGAAAGTTGAATAGAAAAATGACTTGAATAAAAATGGAAGTCGAATAAAAATAAAAATGAAAGTCGCATTAAAATAAAAATGGAAGTTCATTCAAGATAACACTATACCTTCACGATCTATTTGGAAATTAAATAAAAAAGGAAGTTTAATAGAAAAGTAAATTGAATAAAAATGGAAGTTGAATAAAAATAAAAATGGAAGCTGCTGAAAATTAAAAATGGAAGTTCATTCAAGAAACCAATATACCTTAACGATCTATTTGGAAATTAAATAAAAATGGAAATTTAATAGAAAAGTAAATTGAATAAAAATGGAAGTTTAGTAAAAATAAAAATGGAAGTTGCAAAAAATTAAAAATGGAAGTTCAATCCAGAAACCACTATAACTTAACGATCTATTTGGAAATTACATAAAAAAGGAAGTTGAGTAGAGAAGAAACTTGAATAAAAAAGGAAGTTAAATAAAAATAAAAATGGATGTTGCAGAAAATTAAAAATGAAAGTTAGTTCAAGAAACCACTATACCTTAACCATCAATTTGGAAATTAAATAAAAAAGGAAGTTGAATAGAAAAATAACTTGAATAAAAATGGAAGCTAAAGAAAAATAAAAATGGAAGTTCCATAAAATTAGAAATGGAAGTTCATTAAAGAAACCACTATACCTTAACGACCTACTTGGAAATTAAATAAAAAAGGAAGTTGAATATGAAAATAACTTGAATAAAAATGGAAGTCGTATAAAAATAAAAATGGAAGTTGCACAAAATTAAAAAAGGAAGTTCATTCAAGAAACCAATATACCTCAACGATCTATTTGGAAATTAAATAAAAAAGGAAGTTTAATAGAAAAGTAAATTGAATAAAAATGAAAGTTTCGTAAAAATAAAAATGGAAGTTCAATCCAGAAACCACTATACCATAACATCTATTTGGAAATTACATAAAAAAGGAAGTTGAGTAGAAAAGAAACTTGAATAAAAAAGGAAGTTAGATAAAAATAAAAATGGAAGTTGCAGGAAATTAAAAATGGAAGTTCATTCAAGAAACAACTATACCTTAACGATCTATTTGGAAATTAAATAAAAAAGGAAGTTCAATAGAAAAATAACTTGAATAAAAATGGAAGCTGAATAAAAATAAAAATGGAAGTGCCACAAAATTAAAAATGGAAGTTCATTAAAGAAAACCACTATACCTTAACAATCTATTTGGAAACTAAATAAAAAAGGAAGTTTAATAGGAAAGTAAATTGAATAAAAATGGAAGTTGAATAAAAATAAAAGTGAAAGTTGCATAAAATTAAAAATGGAAGTTCAATCCAGAAACCAGTATACCTTAACAATCTTTTAGGAAATTAAATTAGAAAGGAAGTTGAATAGAAAAGAAACTTGAATAAAAAAAGAAGTTGCATAGAAATAAAAATGGAAGTTGCAGAAAATTAAAAATGTAAGTTCATTCAAGAAACCACTATACCTTAACGATCTATTTGGAAATTAAATAAAAAAGGAAGTTGTATAGAAACATAACTTGAATAAAAATGGAAGTGGAATAAAATTAAAAGTGGAAGTTCATTAAAGAAACCACTATACCTCAACGATCTATTTCGAAATTAAATAAAAAAGGAAGTTGAATAGAAAAATAACTTGAATAAAAATGGAAGTCGAATAAAAATAAAAATGAAATTTGCATAAAATTAAAAATGGAAGTTCATTTCAGATACTACTATACATTAACGATCTATTTGGAAATTAAATAAAAAAGGAAGTCGAATAGAAAAATAACTTGAATAAAAATGGAAGCTGAATAAAAATAAAAGTGGAAGTTCCATAAAATTAAAAATGGAAGTTCATTAAAGAAACCACTATACCTCAACGATCTATTTGGAAATTAAATAAAAAAGGAAGTTGAATAGAAAAAAAGCTTGAATGAAAAAATAAGTTGAATAGAAATAAAAATGGAAGTTGCAGAAAATTAAAAATGGATGTTCATTCAAGAAACCACTATACCTTAACGATTTATTTGAAAATTAAATAAAAAAGGAAGTTGAATAGAAAAATAATTTGAATAAAAATGGAAGTCGAATAAAAATAAAAATGGAAGTTGCAGAAAATTAAAATTGGAAGGTCATTCAAGAAACCACTATACCTTAACGATCTATTTGGAAATTAAATAAAAAAGAAAATTGAATAGAAAAATAACTTGAATAAAAATGGAAGCTGAATAAAAATAAAAATGGAAGTTCCATAAAATTAAAAATGGAAGTTCATTAAAGAAACCACTATACCTTAACGATCTATTTGGAAATAAAATAAAAAAGGAAGTTTAATAAAAAGTAAATTGAATAAAAATGAAAGTTGAATAAAAATAAAAATGGAAGTTGCAGAAAATTAAAAATGGAAGTTCAGTCCAGAAACCAATATACCTTAACGATCTATTTGGACATTAAATAACAAAGGTAGTTGAGTAGAAAAGAAACTAGATTGAAAAAGGAAGTTAAATAAAAATAAAAATGGAAGTTGCAGAAAATTGAAAATGGAAGTTTTTTCAAGAAACCACTATACCTTAACGATCTATTTGGAAATTAAATAAAAAAGAAAGTTGAATAGAAAAATGAATTGAATAAAAATGGAAGTCGAATAAAAATAAAAATGAAAGTTGCATAAAATTAAAAATGGAAGTTCATTCAAGATACCACTATACCTTAACGATCTATTTGGAAATTCAATAAAAAAAGGAAGTTTAATAGAAAAGTAAATTGAATAAAAATGGAAGTTGAATAAAAATAAAAATGGAAGTTGCAGAAAATTAAAAATGGAAGTTCATTCTAGAAACCACTATACCTTAACGATCTATTTGGAAATTAAATAAAAAAGGAAGTTGAATAGAAAAATGACTTGAATAAAAATGGAAGTCGAATGGAAATAAAAATGGATGTTGCATAAAATTAAAAATGGAAGTTCATTCAAGATACCACTGTAGGAACCCACACTTTATGTCCTCATCATGTTCATGAGCATCGGTATGATTATGACTTGTTTAGCTTGCATGTGTATGTTGTGATTTGTTTCGCTTGAGCTAATGCGATCCATGTCTTGATTTGAAGCTTTGTGATTTGTCTAAGTGTAGTATGCTTGTCTTGTTCCTTCCTTAATGTGAAACTTAGGTCACGCCTTGCCTGAGTTATACCGGCCGACGTTATTCCAAGCCGAGGTCATCCTTAGTCTCGTAGTAGTATCTTGAAACCCCTTGTTGACCTCCGTCCTTGCCTTGACCACATTAGCCGAGATGTTACCTTGCACCCAAGTAATATCGTCTTGGAGTGGTACGACCTAGGCCGAGGTGTGGCGCATCTAGGCCAAGATGTGGCACAGCTTAGTCAAGTGTTGTCCCTCCTAGCCGAGGTCATTGTCATCTTAGTTGCCGAAGTCTTTTGTTAGCCGATGTCACTCCTTGCCGGAGTGCCACTCCGTGTAGCTTGTTAAGTATGCCTTGTTGTTAGCCGATGTCATAGCCTGTCAGAGAGCCCATACCGCTTTGCTTGTTGAACACCCTTCCACCATGCTTTGTCTGGCCTGTCAGCCACCTTTTCAGGATGAACCCAACCAATCGCCGCCACGTGTCTCAGCAGAGGGTTAACCCCAGAACCGGGTATAGAAAACTATCATTTGGTGTCATAACCTTGTCTTGTAGAGAGAGAAGCTCTAGGAGGAAGAAAGAGTTTTAGAGTGAGGAAGTAGATCTTCAAGCTTGATTTCTAGAGATCCAACCGTTAGATCCGCGTTCTAAGGTTAGATTCTCGATCTACTCGTGATGTTCTTTATGTTTATGTTATTGCATTGCATGATTGAAAATGATTTGTAAGCCATGCATCGTTTTGAAGCTCGATTTTAGAAAGAGAAAATGACATTCATGTGTTCTTCAAGAAAGTCTTGTTTTGATCCGAAAGCTTTATGCCTAGATTCACGTTTTGTGTTTGTTCTTGCATGATTTCCAAGTATGGGTACCCAGGTCCATGTTTTCAAACTCATAGCACGAAAACCTCAGATTTGTGATGGCAGATTACGATCAAACATTCGTATTTTTCATGTTTTCACACTCATGTTCTTCATGTTCATCAACAGAGGGAAACCCAGAGTTTCCCGACCTCTTTTCCTTGCATGTGGCCCTCGGGGACACACCTCGGCGAAGAGGT
Organism: Camellia sinensis; assembly: GCF_055761805.1. Lineage (NCBI taxonomy): Eukaryota > Viridiplantae > Streptophyta > Magnoliopsida > Ericales > Theaceae > Camellia > Camellia sinensis. Next base: position 4,072,026 of record NC_138962.1, on the reverse strand, counting down.
GTGGAACCTCGGCCTAGACCTGGTTGGTGCCAGTATGTTTTCCGAAAACATTTGTGTACATGAGAGACTTGTTTGAAAGCGCATTCAATAGGCTTTGCCCTGTGTTTGTAGGACTTGGGCTTGCCTCAACCCCGACGTGTGAAGAAACTATGTGAGTGGTATTTCTAATAAAGCTATGTTACACTTGTTTTGATAAATCTTGTTTTGCCTTGTCTTGAAAAGTATTTGATTTAGCATGAATGACTATCCCTACTTGTATATTAAACACTATCTTGTTTTGATGACATTTCTTGAAAGTCCTTAGCTGCAGGGGACTATAATGCGACTGCACTCTTGTCTTGACAGTCCTTAGTGCTAGAGGACTCTAAACTTTCGCAGCACTCTTGTCTTGAAAGTCCTTAGTTGCAGGGGACTATAATGCAACTGCACTCTTGTCTTGGAATTGTCATCACCCTCTTGTATTTAGTAGATGTAATAACATCCAAAGGACTTGAAAGGCCGGCAATGAACTTGATTTCCCTCTTGATTGTAAAGTATGCTATGTATTGTTTTGAAAGAAATCTTGGATATCAATCATGCAAAACCTTTATTTCTAGTATCATTCACTGAGTATCCAAGCTCACCCTCTCTATATATATGTAGGTGATGAACAAGAAGGCATTGAGGCCTAGACGTGATTGCCGATGTGTTTTGGGTGCTTTGCCGACGTGTTTTGGATTAGCATTTTTGCACCATCTTGAAGATTATGCTTCTCGGCTTATGTCTTCTTTTGTTTGTTTTGGCATATGTCGGCTTGAGAAGCCTTTTGGTCAGGATGTGTTTGGTATCTCATTCTTGTTGTATCTAAATTGTAAGACTTGTAAAGATGTTTGATGTATGACATTCCATTGGACTTATGCACGGCTCTTACGGACTATTTAGATTTTGTATATGTATATATATCGCTTCCGCACTTGTAAGCCCCATATTTTATACTCTGATTGTGTGTGATTTTGTAAGTCGGCCTTCGGTAACCTCGGGTTACTGGCCATCACGGCACCAAACTACTAGGGGCGGTTTGGGGGCGTGACAGAATGGTATCAGAGCGCAAGATTCTTGTAGTACGTTAATCACACACCTTGAGTCCTAGAGAGCCTAGGATTTCCCTTAGAAGAATGTTAAGATTGCATCATATTGCTTGCTACTTGACTATGTGTGCATCGTTTTGGCCTAGACGCTCGTTACTTGCATATGTGTTATCTGTTTAGTTGTTTTAAAGTCTCATCTTGCATTCCCCCCCCCCCTAGCATCATGAGGAGAGGTAGACCCCCGGTTGGCCGAGATCGATCGGAAGACAGGTTGGAGAGATTGGAAAGGTTAGTCTAAGGCTTGGTTCGTGAGCAGAGACAACCTAGGCCGCAGGATACTGGTACCACTTCTATGCATGCCGAACAGACGAATGGCCGATATGCAGCTCCACCCCCTCCAGTGCCACAAGTGCCTCCGCAACAAGCTTTGTATGGGAACGACACGATAACTCTAATCAGAGAGTTCAAGAAGATGAAACCGCCGAGATTTCAGGGAGGCATAGAACCAATGAAAGCCGAGGCATGGGTTTTAGAGATGGAGAAGTTGTTTGAAGTTTTCCCCAGTACAGACGCCCAGAAGGTATCTCTGGCAGCATTCACATTAGACGACGATGCTCGTAGGTGGTGGATGATGGTCCGAGAAAGCAATCCGGGTTTGACTTGGGCAAAATTTTTGGAGTTGTTCTACAACAAGCATTTCCCCCTCAGCGTCCGAGACCGAAAGACCACGGAGTTTCAGAATCTGATCCAAGGGAACAAGACGGTCGCAGAATACGATCGTGCCTTTACTGAACTGGCAAGATATGCGCCTCATATGGTTGACGACGAGTACCGAAAGGCGAGGAAGTTCGAAAGTGGGTTGCGTGGACCGATACAAGATCGGGTCAATATGCTCAATATGCCGACATACGCCGGAGTACTGGACAAGGCCATCCTGGCTGAAGCTAACTTGAACCGATACCAGAGTTCAGGTGAGGGTCAGAGGAAGAGACAGAATTATGAAAGTCGCCGAGTTCCGTTAAATGCCAAGAAGAAGATGAGTACGGATAGTTCCAGCAACTCCAATCAAGAAGGTAACGTTAAGCCGATGTGCGCGAGTTGTGGGAAGCTACATTTCGGGGTTTGTCGTTGGGCAACAGGAGCTTGCTACGAGTGTGGCGAGATAGGCCATCGCGTGAAGGACTGCCCGAAAGCAAGGACCGATGATGGGAAGAGGACTGGAAGCACCTCGGGCTCTGCACAGAAGAATAACATCGGGGGAATACAGGCGAGGCAGGGCAGAGTTTTCGCATTGTTGCCAGGAGACGCCCAGAATGCTGAAACAGTGGTGTCAGGTACCATTTCAATTTGTTCTCAAGATGCATACGTATTGATTGATTCGGGTTCTACGCATTCATTTGTGTCCACTATATTCGCCGAGAAGTTGAATAGAGAATTAGCACCCCTTGATTACGTATTGTCTGTGTCTACTCCATCTGGGAGAAATATGATTGTTGCATCCATTTATAGGGCGTGTGTTATCATGATTGAGGGTGTAGAGTTGTTAGTCGATTTGATGCCTTTGAGCATGACTCATTTCGATGTTATATTGGGAATGGATTGGTTAGTGGCAAATCATGCATCCATTAATTGTGTTACTAAGAGCGTCACATTGAAGACCCCAAGTCAAGCTGAGGTCATTTTCCAAGGTAAAGGTGTAGTACCCCCACCTTACTTAATCTCATCCATGAAGGCCTACAAGTTGATCCAAAAAGGGTGTAAGGGTTATTTATGCAGTATACTAAGTGATTTGAATGGAAATGTTGAGTTAGCCGACATACCCGTTGTTGAGGAATTCCCCGACGTCTTTCCGAATGAATTGCCTGGCCACCTTGTTGATAGGGAAATAGAGTTTACCGTGGACATCATGTCAGGAACACAACCCATCTCCAAAACACCCTACAGAATGGCCCCAACCGAACTTAGAGAGCTGAAATCGCAATTACAAGAATTGTTGGACAAAGGATTTGTTAGGCCGAGCACTTCGCCGTGGGGAGCACCCGTTCTATTTGTTAAGAAAAAGGATGGCACACTTCGTCTTTGCATTGACTACAGAGAACTTAATAAGGTGACCATCAAGAACAAGTACCCATTGCCTAGAATCGACGATTTGCTTGATCAACTACGAGGAGCACGAGTCTTTTCCAAGATTGACCTTAGGTCGGGCTACCACCAGTTGAAGGTTAAAGCCGAGGACATTGAGAAAACTGCTTTTCGGACAAGATATGGCCACTACGAATTCTTGGTAATGCCCTTCGGAGTAACCAATGCCCCAGCAGCATTCATGGACCTGATGAACAGAGTCTTTAAGCCGTACCTAGATGAGTTCGTCATTATTTTTATCGACGACATATTGATTTATTCCGGGAGTGCGAGCGAGCACGAGAATCATCTGAGACTTGCCCTACAGACCTTGAGAGATAAGAAGTTGTACGCCAAGTTAAGTAAATGCGAGTTTTGGCTTTCCAGCATTTCATTTCTAGGACATGTGATTAATGAAGGCGGTATATCAGTTGACCCCAGTAAGATTGAAGCCATTGTGGATTGGCCGACGCCGACCAACGTGTCCGAGGTTCGTAGTTTTCTGGGTTTGGCAGGTTATTACAGAAAGTTTGTGAAGGACTTCTCGAGGATTGCAGTGCCATTGACACAACTAACCAAGAAGGGAGCAGCTTATGAATGGACCAATGAAAGGGAATCAGCTTTCCAGGAATTGAAGACGAGGTTAGTCACAGCACCAGTTCTAGTACTACCATCAGCTAATGAGGAATTTCAGATTTACAGTGATGCTTCACATAAAGGTTTGGGTTGCGTGTTAATGCAAGAAGGTAAAGTCATAGCGTACGCGTCTCGTCAGTTGAAGCCCAATGAAAAGAATTATCCTACCCATGATTTGGAGCTAGCTGCCGTGGTTTTTTCCTTGAAGATATGGCGTCATTACCTGTATGGAACATCTTGCCAAGTTTTCACCGACCACAAGAGTCTGAAGTACTTGTTCACTCAGAAAGAGTTAAATATGAGGCAGAGAAGATGGCTCGAGCTACTGAAGGATTATGACATGCAGATTCAGTACCACCCAGGTAAGGCAAATTCCGTAGCCGACGTATTGAGCAGGAAGTTAGTTGGAAGTTTGGCGTGCCTGACAGCGGTTTCGGTGGAACCAACCATTATTGAGGAAGTGAAGACCAGACAGAGGGAGGATAAATTCCTCGAGAAGGTAATTGATGAATTCGTCACCAAGCCGAGGCCGGGATACACTATGGAGAATCAAGTGCTTAAGTTTGAAGGAAGATTGTGCGTGGCCGACGTACCAGAGTTAAAAAGGAAGATTTTGCAAGAGGCCCATAGTTCCAAATTTGCCATTCATCCAGGGAGCACCAAGATGTATCGGGACGTAAAGCGGACCTTTTGGTGGCCAAACATGAAAAGAGAGATAGCCGAGTTTGTATCTCAGTGTCTGTGTTGTCAGCGAGTGAAGGCAGAACACCAGAGACCAGCAGGACTTCTTCAACCCTTGTCAATTCCTGAGTGGAAATGGGAGCACATCTCCATGGATTTCGTAGTGGGATTGCCGAGGACACAAAGAGGTATGGATTCCATTTGGGCTATAGTCGACAGGTTTACTAAGTCAGCTCACTTTTTGCCGGTCAAGACTACATTCAATGCCAACCGACTTGCCGAATTGTACATGAATGAGATCGTTAGGCTTCATGGTGTGCCGATGTCCATTGTGTCAGACCGAGACCCGAAGTTCGTTTCTAGATTTTGGCAGAGTCTACAAGGAGCCTTGGGAACAGAGTTGAGATTTAGCACAGCCTTTCACCCCCAGACCGACGGACAGACGGAAAGAACGATTCAGACACTCGAAGACATGCTCAGACTGTGCGTGTTGGACTTCCAGGGAAGTTGGGAATCGCATTTGCCCTTAGTGGAGTTCGCGTACAACAACAGTTATCAAGCCAGCATAGGCATGGCGCCGTATGAAGCTTTGTATGGAAGGGAGTGTAGATCGCCGATATGTTGGACTGAAGTAGGAGACAAAGCTCTAATTGGCCCCGAGTTGGTTCAGATGACAACTGAAAAGATCAAACTCATTCAGCAGAGGATTAAAACTGCACAGAGTCGACAGAAGTGTTATGCCGACCAAAGAAGGAGAGAGTTAGAATTTGAAACTGGGGATCATGTATTTTTGAAGGTCTCGCCGATGACAGGAGTTTCGAGATTTGGGAAGAAGGGTAAACTTGCACCCCGATATATTGGGCCGTTTGAAATTCTTGAGAAAGTTAACACCGTTGCTTACAGACTCGCTTTGCCGCCAGATTTGAGCCAAGTCCACAGTGTGTTCCATGTTTCAATGCTGAGAAAATATATCCGAGACCCACTGCATGTAATAGATTACTCCGGGGTTGTAGTTAATGAAGACTTGGGCTACGAAGAGAAGCCGATGAGAATTATCGACAGACAAGTGAGGCAGTTGAGAAACAAGTCGATATCAATGGTGAAAATCGAATGGGAGAAGCATTATGGCGAGGAGGCCACATGGGAAAAAGAAGAAGAGATGAAAATCCGTTACCCGGAGTTATTCGTAGGACAAGGTAACTTAAGTTTGGGGACCAAACTTCTTTAAGGAGGGTAGACTGTAGGAACCCACACTTTATGTCCTCATCATGTTCATGAGCATCGGTATGATTATGACTTGTTTAGCTTGCATGTGTATGTTGTGATTTGTTTCGCTTGAGCTAATGCGATCCATGTCTTGATTTGAAGCCTTGTGATTTGTCTAAGTGTAGTATGCTTGTCTTGTTCCTTCCTTAATGTGAAACTTAGGTCACGCCTTGCCTGAGTTATACCAGCCGACGTTATTCCAAGCCGAGGTCATCCTTAGTCTCGTAGTAGTATCTTGAAACCCCTTGTTGACCTCCGTCCTTGCCTTGACCACATTAGCCGAGATGTTACCTTGCACCCAAGTAATATCGTCTTGGAGTGGTACGACCTAGGCCGAGGTGTGGCGCATCTAGGCCAAGATGTGGCACAGCTTAGTCAAGTGTTGTCCCTCCTAGCCGAGGTCATTGTCATCTTAGTTGCCGAAGTCTTTTGTTAGCCGATGTCACTCCTTGCCGGAGTGCCACTCCGTGTAGCTTGTTAAGTATGCCTTGTTGTTAGCCGATGTCATAGCCTGTCAGAGAGCCCATACCGCTTTGCTTGTTGAACACCCTTCCACCATGCTTTGTCTGGCCTGTCAGCCACCTTTTCAGGATGAACCCAACCAATCGCCGCCACGTGTCTCAGCAGAGGGTTAACCCCAGAACCGGGTATAGAAAACTATCATTTGGTGTCATAACCTTGTCTTGTAGAGAGAGAAGCTCTAGGAGGAAGAAAGAGTTTTAGAGTGAGGAAGTAGATCTTCAAGCTTGATTTCTAGAGATCCAACCGTTAGATCCGCGTTCTAAGGTTAGATTCTCGATCTACTCGTGATGTTCTTTATGTTTATGTTATTGCATTGCATGATTGAAAATGATTTGTAAGCCATGCATCGTTTTGAAGCTCGATTTTAGAAAGAGAAAATGACATTCATGTGTTCTTCAAGAAAGTCTTGTTTTGATCCGAAAGCTTTATGCCTAGATTCACGTTTTGTGTTTGTTCTTGCATGATTTCCAAGTATGGGTACCCAGGTCCATGTTTTCAAACTCATAGCACGAAAACCTCAGATTTGTGATGGCAGATTACGATCAAACATTCGTATTTTTCATGTTTTCACACTCATGTTCTTCATGTTCATCAACAGAGGGAAACCCAGAGTTTCCCAACCTCTTTTCCTTGCATGTGGCCCTCGGGGACACACCTCGGCGAAGAGGTGTGGAACCTCGGCCTAGACCTGGTTGGTGCCAGCATGTTTTCCGAAAACATTTGTGTACATGAGAGACTTGTTTGAAAGCGCATTCAATAGGCTTTGCCCTGTGTTTGTAGGACTTGGGCTTGCCTCAACCCCGACGTGTGAAGAAACTATGTGAGTGGTATTTCTAATAAAGCTATGTTACACTTGTTTTGATAAATCTTGTTTTGCCTTGTCTTGAAAAGTATTTGATTTAGCATGAATGACTATCCCTACTTGTATATTAAACACTATCTTGTTTTGATGACATTTCTTGAAAGTCCTTAGCTGCAGGGGACTATAATGCGACTGCACTCTTGTCTTGACAGTCCTTAGTGCTAGAGGACTCTAAACTTTCGCAGCACTCTTGTCTTGAAAGTCCTTAGTTGCAGGGGACTATAATGCAACTGCACTCTTGTCTTGGAATTGTCATCACCCTCTTGTATTAAGTAGATGTAATAACATCCAAAGGACTTGAAAGGCCGGCAATGAACTTGATTTCCCTCTTGATTGTAAAGTATGCTATGTATTGTTTTGAAAGAAATCTTGGATATCAATCATGCAAAACCTTTATTTCTAGTATCATTCACTGAGTATCCAAGCTCACCCTCTCTATATATATGTAGGTGATGAACAAGAAGGCATTGAGGCCTAGACGTGATTGCCGATGTGTTTTGGGTGCTTTGCCGACGTGTTTTGGATTAGCATTTTTGCACCATCTTGAAGATTATGCTTCTCGGCTTATGTCTTCTTTTGTTTGTTTTGGCATATGTCGGCTTGAGAAGCCTTTTGGTCAGGATGTGTTTGGTATCTCATTCTTGTTGTATCTAAATTGTAAGACTTGTAAAGATGTTTGATGTATGACATTCCATTGGACTTATGCACGGCTCTTACGGACTATTTAGATTTTGTATATGTATATATATCGCTTCCGCACTTGTAAGCCCCATATTTTATACTCTGATTGTGTGTGATTTTGTAAGTCGGCCTTCGGTAACCTCGGGTTACTGGCCATCGCGGCACCAAACTACTAGGGGCGGTTTGGGGGCGTGACAACCACTATATCATAACGATCTATTTGGAAATTTAACAAAAAAGAAAGTTTAAAAGGAAAGTAAATTGAATAAAAATAGAAGTTGAATAAAAATAAAAATGAAAGTTGCCGAAAATTAAAATGGAAGTTCATTCAAGAAACCACTATACCTTAACGATCTATTAGCAAATTAAATAAAAAAGGAAGTTGAATAAAAATAAAAAAGGAAGTTGAATAAAAATAAAAATGGAAGTTCATTAAAAAACCACTATACCTTAACGATCTATTTGGAAATTAAATAAAAAAGGAACTTTAATAGAAAAGAAAATTGAATAAAAATGGAAGTTGAATAAAATTAAAAATGAAAGTTGTATAAAATTAAAAATGTAAGTTCAATCCAGAAACCATTATACCTTAACGATCTATTTGGAAATTAAATAAAAAAGGAAGTTGAATACAAAAGAAGCTTGTATAAAAAAAGAAGTTGAATAGAAATAAAAATGGAAGTTGCAGAAAATTAAAATTGGAAGTTCATTCAAGAGACCACTATACCTTAACGATATATTTGTAAATTAAATAAAAAAGTAAGATTAATGGAAAAGTAAATTGAATTGAAATGGAAGTTGAATAAAAATAAAAATGAAAGTTCAATCCAGAAACCACTATACCTTGACGATCTATTTGGAAATTAAATAAAAAAAGAAGTTGAGTAGAAAAGAAACTTGAATAAAAAAGGAAGTTAAATAAAAATAGAAATGGAAGTTGCAGAAAATTAAAAATGGAAGTTAATTCGAGAAACCACTATACCTTAACCATCTGTTAGCAAATTAAATAAAAAAAGGAAGTTGAATAGAAAAAGAACTTGAATAAAAATGGAAGCTAAATAAAAATAAAAATGGAAGTTCCATAAAATTAAAAATGGAAGTTCATTAAAGAAACCACAATACCTTAACGATCTATTTAGAAATTAAATAAAAAAGGAAGTGGAATAGAAAAGAAACTGGAATAAAAAAAGAAGTTGAATAGAAATAAAAATGGAAGTTGTAGAAAATTAAAAATGGAAGTTCGTTCATGAAACAACTATACCTTAACGATCTAATTGGAAATTAAATAAAAAAGGAAGTTGAATAGAAAAATAATTTGAAGAAAAATGGAAGTAAAAAAAAAATAAAAATAAAAATGGAAGTTCATTCAAGAAACCACTATACCTTAACGATATATTTGGAAATTAAATAAAAAAGGAAGTTGAATAGAAAAATGACTTGAATAAAAATGGAAGTCGAATAAAAATAAAAATGAAAGTTGCAGAAAATTAAAAATGAAAGTTCATTCAAGATACCACTATACCTTAACGATCTATTTGGAAATTCAATAAAAAAGGAAGGTTAATAGAAAAGTAAATTGAATAAAAATGGAAGTTGAATAAAAATAAAAATGGAAGTTGCAGAATATTAAAAATGGAAGTTCATTCAAGAAACCACTATACCTTAACGATCTATTTGGAAATTAAATAAAAAAGGAAGTTGAATAGAAAAATGACTTGAATAAAAATGGCAGTCGAATAAAAATTAAAATGGAAGTTCATTCAAGGTACCACTATAACTTAACGATCTATTTGGAAATTAAATAAAAAATGAAGTTGAATAGAAAAATAACTTGAATAAAAATGGAAGCTGAATAAAAATAAAAATGGAAGTGCCATAAAATTAAAAATGGAAGTTCATTAAAGAAAACCACTATACCTTAACAATCTATTTGGAAACTAAATAAAAAAGGAAGTTTAATAGGAAAGTAAATTGAATAAAAATGGAAGTTGAATAAAAATAAAAGTGAAAGTTGCATAAAATTAAAAATGGAAGTTCAATCCAGAAACCAGTATACCTTAACAATCTTTTAGGAAATTAAATTAGAAAGGAAGTTGAATAGAAAAGAAACTTGAATAAAAAAAGAAGTTGCATAGAAATAAAAATGGAAGTTGCAGAAAATTAAAAATGTAAGTTCATTCAAGAAACCACTATACCTTAACGATATATTTGGAAATTAAATAAAAAAGGAAGTTGTATAGAAAAATAACTTGAATAAAAATGGAAGTGGAATAAAATTAAAAGTGGAAGTTCATTAAAGAAACCACTATACCTCAACGATCTATTTCGAAATTAAATAAAAAAGGAAGTTGAATAGAAAAATAACTTGAATAAAAATGGAAGTCGAATAAAAATAAAAATGAAATTTGCATAAAATTAAAAATGGAAGTTCATTTCAGATACTACTATACATTAACGATCTATTTGGAAATTAAATAAAAAAGGAAGTCGAATAGAAAAATAACTTGAATAAAAATGGAAGCTGAATAAAAATAAAAATGGAAGTTCCATAAAATTAAAAATGGAAGTTCATTAAAGAAACCACTATACCTCAACGATCTGTTTGGAAATTAAATAAAAAAGGAAGTTGAATAGAAAAAAAGCTTGAATAAAAAAATAAGTTGAATAGAAATAAAAATGGAAGTTGCAGAAAATTAAAAATGGAAGTTCATTCAAGAAACCACTATACCTTAACGATTTATTTGAAAATTAAATAAAAAAGGAAGTTGAATAGAAAAATAATTTGAATAAAAATGGAAGTCGAATAAAAATAAAAATGGAAGTTGCAGAAAATTAAAATTGGAAGGTCATTCAAGAAACCACTATACCTTAACGATCTATTTGGAAATTAAATAAAAAAGAAAATTGAATAGAAAAATAACTTGAATAGAAATGGAAGCTGAATAAAAATGAAAATCGAAGTTCATAAAATAAAAAATGGAAGTTCATTAAAGAAACCACTATACCTTAACGATCTATTCGGAAATTAAATAAAAAAGGAAGTTTAATAAAAAGTAAATTGAATAAAAATGAAAGTTGAATAAAAATAAAAATGGAAGTTGCAGAAAATTAAAAATGGAAGTTCAATCCAGAAACCAGTATACCTTAACGATCTATTTGGACATTAAATAACAAAGGTAGTTGAGTAGAAAAGAAACTAGATTGAAAAAGGAAGTTAAATAAAAATAAAAATGGAAGTTGCAGAAAATTAAAAATGGAAGTTCTTTCAAGAAACTACTATACCTTAACGATCTATTTGAAAATTAAATAAAAAATAAAGTTGAATAGAAAAATGAATTGAATAAAAATGGAAGTCGAATAAAAATAAAAATGAAAGTTGCATAAAATTAAAAATGGAAGTTCATTCAAGATACCACTATACCTTAACGATCTATTTGGAAATTCAATAAAAAAAGGAAGTTTAATAGAAAAGTAAATTGAATAAAAATGGAAGTTGAATAAAAATAAAAATGGAAGTTGCAGAAAATTAAAAATGGAAGTTCATTCTAGAAACCACTATACCTTAACGATCTATTTGGAAATTAAATAAAAAAGGAAGTTGAATAGAAAAATGACTTGAATAAAAATGGAAGTCGAATGGAAATAAAAATGGATGTTGCATAAAATTAAAAATGGAAGTTCATTCAAGATACCACTATATCATAACGATCTATTTGGAAATTCAATAAAAAAGAAAGTTTAAAAGGAAAGTAAATTGAATAAAAATGGAAGTTGAATAAAAATAAAAATGGAAGTTGCAGAAAATTAAAAATGGAAGTTCATTCAAGAAACCACTATACCTTAACGATCTATTAGCAAATTAAATAAAAAAGGAAGTTGAATAAAAATAAAAATGGAAGTTGCATAAAAATAAAAATGGAAGTTCATTAAAAAACCACTATACCTTAACGATCTATTTGGAAATTAAATAAAAAAGGAACTTTAATAGAAAAGAAAATTGAATAAAAATGGAAGTTGAGTAATATTAAAAATGAAAGTTGTATAAAATTAAAAATGTAAGTTCAATCCAGAAACCATTATACCTTAACGATCTATTTGGAAATTAAATAAAAAAGGAAGTTGAATACAAAAGAAGCTTGTATAAAAAAAGAAGTTGAATAGAAATAAAAATGGAAGTTGCAGAAAATTAAAATTGGAAGTTCATTCAAGAGACCACTATATCTTAACGATATATTTGTAAATTAAATAAAAAAGTAAGATTAATAGAAAAGTAAATTGAATTGAAATGGAAGTTGAATAAAAATAAAAATGAAAGTTCAATCCAGAAACCACTATACCTTGACGATCTATTTGGAAATTAAATAAAAAAAGAAGTTGAGTAGAAAAGAAACTTGAATAAAAAAGGAAGTTAAATAAAAATAGAAATGGAAGTTGCAGAAAATTAAAAATGGAAGTTAATTCGAGAAACCACTATACCTTAACCATCTGTTAGCAAATTAAATAAAAAAAGGAAGTTGAATAGAAAAAGAACTTGAATAAAAATGGAAGCTGAATAAAAATAAAAATGGAAGTTCCATAAAATTAAAAATGGAAGTTCATTAAAGAAACCACAATACCTTAACGATCTATTTGGAAATTAAATAAAAAAGGAAGTGGAATAGAAAAGAAACTGGAATAAAAAAAGAAGTTGAATAGAAATAAAAATGGAAGTTGTAGAAAATTAAAAATGGAAGTTCGTTCATGAAACAACTATACCTTAACGATCTAATTGGAAATTAAATAAAAAAGGAAGTTGAATTGAAAAATAATTTGAAGAAAAATGGAAGTCAAAAAAAAATAAAAATAAAAATGGAAGTTCATTCAAGAAACCACTATACCTTAACGATCTATTTGGAAATTAAATAAAAAATGAAGTTGAATAGAAAAATGACTTGAATAAAAATGGAAGTCGAATAAAAATAAAAATGAAGGTTGCAGAAAATTAAAAATGGAAGTTCATTCAAGATACCACTATACCTTAACGATCTATTTGGAAATTCAATAAAAAAGGAAGGTTAATAGAAAAGTAAATTGAATAAAAATGGAAGTTGAATAAAAATAAAAATGGAAGTTGCAGAAAATTAAAAATGGAAGTTCATTCAAGAAACCACTATACCTTAACGATCTATTTGGAAATTAAATAAAAAAGGAAGTTGAATAGAAAAATGACTTGAATAAAAATGGCAGTCGAATAAAAATTAAAACGGAAGTTCATTCAAGGTACCACTATACCTTAACGATCTATTTGGAAATTCAGTAAAAAAGGAAGTTGAATAGAAAAATAACTTGAATAAAAATGGAAGCTGAATAAAAATAAAAATGGAAGTGCCATAAAATTAAAAATGGAAGTTCATTAAAGAAAACCACTATACCTTAACAATCTATTTGGAAACTAAATAAAAAAGGAAGTTTAATAGGAAAGTAAATTGAATAAAAACGGAAGTTGAATAAAATTAAAAATGGAAGTTGCATAAAATTAAAAATCGAAGTTCATTAAAGAAACCACTATACCTTAACGATCTTTTTGGAAATTAAATGAAAAAGGAACTTTAATATAAAAGAAAATTGAATAAAAAGGGAAGTTGAATAAAAATAAAAATGAAAGTTGTATAAAATTAAAAATGTAAGTTCAATCCAGAAACCATTATACCTTGACGATTTATTTGGAAATTAAAGAAAAAAGGAAGTTGAATAGAAAAGAAGCTTGAATAAAAAAAGAAGTTGAATAGAAATAAAAATGGAAGTTCCAGAAAATTAAAATTGGAAGTTCATTCAAGAAACCAATATACCTTAACGATATATTTGGAAATTAAATAAAAAAGGAAGTCTAATAGAAAAGTAAATTGAATAAAAATGGAAGTTAAATAAAAATAAAAATGGAAGTTGAATCCAGAAACCACTATACCTTGACTATCTACTTGGAAATTAAATAAAAAAGGAAGTTGAGTAGAAAAGAAACTTGAATAAAAAAGGAAGTAAAATAAAAATAAAAATGGAAGTTGCAGAAAATTAAAAATGGAAGTAAATTCAAGAAACCACTATACCTCAACCATCTATTTTGAAATTAAATAAAAAAGGAAGTTGAATAGAAAAATAACTTGAATAAAAATGGAAGCTGAATAAAAATAAAAATAGAAGTTCCATAAAATTAAAAATGAAAGTTCATTAAAGAAACCACAATACCTTAACGATCTATTTGGAAATTAAGTAAAAAAGGTAGTTTAATAGAAAAATAAATTGAATTAAAATGGAAGTTGAATAAAAATAAAAACGGAAGCTGCAGAAAATTAAAAATGAAAGTTCAATCCAAAAACCAGTATACCATAACGATCTATTTGGAAATTAAATAAAAAAGGAAGTTGAGTGGAAAAGAAACTTGATTGAAAAAGAAAGTTAAATAAAAATAAAAATGGAAGTTGTAGAAAATTAAAATTGGAGGTTCATTCAACAACCACTATACCTTAACGATCTATTTGGAAATTAAATAAAAAAGGAAGTTGAATTGAAAAGTAAATTGAATAAAAATGGAAGCTGAATAAAAATAAAAATGGAAGTTCCATAAAATTAAAAATGGAAGTTCATTAAAAAAACCACTATACCTTAACGATCTATTTGGAAATTAAATAAAAAAGGAAGTTTAATAGAAAAGTAAATTGAATAAAAATAGAAGTTGAATAAAAATAAAAGTGAAAGTTGCATAAAATTAAAAATGGAAGTTCAATCCAGAAACCAGTCTACCTTAACGATCTTTTTGGAAATTAAATAAGAACGGAAGTTGAATAGAAAAGAATTGTCACGCCCCCAAACCGCCCCTAGTAGTTTGGTGCCGTGATGGCCAGTAATCCGAGATTACCGAAGGCCGGGTTACAAAATTTACACACAATCAGAGTATAAAATATGGGGCTTACAAGTGCGGAAGCAATATATGTACATACAGAATCTAAGTAGTCCATGAGAGCCGTGCATAAGTCCAATGAAATGACATACATTTTTTTTTATAAGGTCTTACAACTTAAATACAAGAAGGAAATGAAACACAAAACACTTCTTGACCAAAAGGCTTCTCAAGCCGACATATACAAGTACAAATGGAAAATAAGCCGTGAAGCATGATCTTCAAGATGGTACAAAAATGCTAATCCAAAACATGTCGGCAATGCACCCAAAACACATCGGCATCACATCTAGGCCTCAATGCCTTCTTGTTCGTCACCTACATATATATAGAGAGGGTGAGCTTGGATACTCAGTGAATGATATTAGAAATAAAGGTTTTGCATGATTGATATCCAAGATTTCTTTCAAAACAATACATAGCATATTTTACAATCAAGGGAAAATCAAGTTCATTGCCGGCCTTTCAAGTTCTTTGGATGTTATTACATCTACTTAATACAAGAGGGTGATGACAATTCCAAGACAAGAGTGCAGTTGCATTATAGTCCCCTGCAGCTAAGGACTTTCAAGACAAGAGTGCAGTTGCATTATAGTCCCCTGCAACTAAGGACTTTCAAGACAAGAGTGCAGTTGCATTATAGTCCCCTGCAACTAAGGACTTTCAAGACAAGAGTGCAGTTGCATTATAGTCCCCTGCAGCTAAGGACTTTCAAGAAATGTCATCAAAACAAGATAGTATTTAATATACAAGTAGGGATAGTCATTCATGCTAGATCAAGTACTTTTCAAAACAAGGCAAGACGAGATTTTATGAAAGCAAGTTTAACATAGCTTTATTAAAAATACCACTCACATAGCTTCTTCACACGTCGGGGTCGAGACAAGCCCAAGTCCTACAACCACAGGGTAAAGCCTATTGAATGCACCTTCAAACAAGTCTCTTATGTATGCAAATGATCTCGGAAAAGTATGCTGGGCACTAACCAGGTCTAGGCCGAGGTTCCACACCTCCTCGCCGAGGTGCGTTCCCGAGGGCCACATGCAAGGAAAAGAGGTCGGGAAACTCTGGGTTTCCCTCTGCTGATGAACATGAAGAACATGAGTGTGAAAACATGAAAAATACGAATGTTCAATCATAATCTGCCACCACAAATCTGGGATTTTCGTGCTATGAGTTTGAAAACATGGACCTGGGTACCCGTACTTGGAATTCTTGCGGAAACAAACACAAAAACATGATTCTTTATGCAAGCTTTCGGATCAAAACAAGACTTTCTTGAAGAACACATGAATGTCATTTTCTCTTTCTAAAATCGAACTTCAAAACGATGCATGGCTTACAAATCATATCCGATCATGCAATGCAATAACATGAACATAGAGAACATCATGAGCAGATCAAGAATCTAACCTTAGAACACGGATCTAACGGTTCGATCTCTAGGAATCAAGCTTGAAGATCTACTTCCTCACTCTAAAACTCTTTCTTCCTCCTAGAGCTTCTCTCTCTACAAGACAAGGTTATGATACTAAATGATAGTTTTCTATACCCGGTTCTGGGGTTAACCCTCTGCTGAGACACGTGGCGGCGACTGGTTGGGTTCTTCTTGAAAAGGTGGCTGACAGGCCAGACAAAGCATGGTGGAAAGGTGTTCAACAAGCAAAGCGGTATGGGCTCTCTGACGAAGCAATGACATCGGCTAACAACAAGGCGTATCTAACACGCTATACGGAATGGCACTCCGGCAAGGGATGACATCGGCTAACAAAAGACTTCGGCAACTAAGGTGACAATGACCTCGGCTAGGAAGGACAACACTTGACTAAGCTGTGCCACATCTTGGCCTAGATGCGCCACACCTCGGCCTAGGTCATACCACTTCCAGGACGAGATCGCTTGGGTGCAAGGTAACATCTCGGCTAATGTGATCAAGGCAAGGACGGAGGTCGACAAGGGGTTCCAACGTACTACTACTAGACTAAGGATGACCTCGACTTGGAATAACATCGGCTAGCATAACTCAGGCAAGGCGCGGCCTAAGTTTCACACCAACGAAGGAACAAGACAAGCATACTACACTTAGGCAAATCACAAGGCTTCAAAACAAGGCATGGATCACATTAACTCAAGCGAAACAAATCACAACATACACATGCAAGCTAAACAAGTCATAACCATACCGATGCTCATGAACATGATGAGGACATAAAATGTGGGTCCCTACAAGAATCTTGAATAAAAAAAGAAGTTGAATAGAAATGAAACTTGAATAAAACAAGAAGTTGAATAGAAATAAAAATCGAAGTTGCAGAAAATTAAAAATGGAAGTTCATTCAAGAATCCACTATACCTTAACGATCTATTTGGAAATTAAATAAAAAAGGAACTCGAAAAAAAATAAAAATGGAAGTTCCAAAAAATTAAAAAAGGAAGTTCATTCAAGAAACCATTATACCTTAACGATCTATTTGGAAATTATATAAAAATGGAAGTTGAATAGAAAAATGACTTGAATAAAAATGGAAGTCGAATAAAAATAAAAATGAAAGTTGCATAAAATTAAAAATCGAAGTTCATTTCAGATACCAATATACCTTAACGATCTATTTGGAAATTAAATAAAAAAGGAAGTTGAATAGAAAAATATCTTGAATACAAATGGAAGCTGAATAAAAAAAAATGGAAGTTCCATATAATTAAAAATGGAAGTTCATTAAAGAAACCACTATACCTCAACGATCTATTTGGAAATTAAATGAAAAAGGAAGTTGAATAAAAAGAAGCTTGAATAAAAAAAGGAGTTGAATAGAAATAAAAATAGAAGTTGCAGAAAATTAAAAATGGAAGTTCATTCAAGAAACCACTATACCTTAACGATCTATTTGGAAATTAAATAAAAAAGGAAGTTTAATAGAAAAGTAAATTGAATAAAAATGGAAATTGAATAAAAATAAAAATGAAAGTTGCATAAAATTAAAAATGGAAGTTCAATCCAGAAACCATTATACCTTAACGACCTATTTGGAAATTATATAAAAAAGGAAGTTGAGTAGAAAAGAAATTTTAGACAAAAAGGAATTTAAATAAAAATAAAAACGGAAGTTGCAGCAAATTAAAAATGGAAATTTATTCAAAAACCACTATACCTTAACGATCTATTTGGAAATTAAATAAAAAATGAAGTTTAACAGAAAAGTAAATTGAATGAAAATGGAAGTTGAATAAAAATAAAAGTGAAAGTTGCATAAAATTAAAAATGGAAGTTCAATCCCGAAACCAGTATACCTTAACGATCTTTTTGGAAATTAAATAAGAAAGGACGTTGAATAGAAAACAAACTTGAATAAAAATGGAAGTTGCAGAAAATTAAAAATTAAAATTCATTCAAGAAACCACTATACCTTAACGATCTATTTGGAAATTAAATAAAAAAGGAAGTTGAGTAGAAAAGAAACTGATTGAAAAAGTAAGTTAAATAAAAATAAAAATGGAAGTTGGAGAAAATTAGAAATGGAAGTTCATTCAAAAAACCAATATACCTTAACGATCTATTTGGAAATTAAATAAAAAAGGAAGTTTAATAGAAAAGTAAATTGAATAAAAATGGATGTTGAATAAAAATAAAAATGGAAGTTGCAGAAAATTAAAAATGGAAGTTCAATCCAGAAACCAGTATACCTTAACGACCTATTTGGAAATTAAATAAAAAAGGTAGTTGAGTAGAAAAAAACTTGATTGAAAAAGAAGTGAAATAAAAATATAAATAGAAGTTGCAGAAAATTAAAAATGGAAGTTCTTTCAAAAAACCACTATACCTTAACGATCTATTTGGAAATTAAATAAAAAAGAAAGTTGAACAGAAAAATGACCTGAATAAAAATGGAAGTCGAAGAAAAATAAAAATGGAAGTTGCATAAAATTAAAAATTGAAGTTCATTCAAGATACCACTATACCTTAACGATCTATTTGGAAATTCAATCAAAAAGGAAGTTTAATAGAAAAGTAAATTGAATAAAAATTGAAGTTGAATAAAATTAAAAATGGAAGTTGCAAAAAATTAAAAATGGAAGTTCATTCAAGAAACCACTATACCTTAACGATCTATTTAGAAATTCACTAAAAAAGGAAGTTGAATAGAAAAGTGACTTGAATAAAAATAGAAGTCGAATAAAAATAAAAATGGAAGTTGCATAAAATTAAAAATGGAAGTTCATTCAAGATACCACTATACCTTAACGATCCATTTAGAAATTAAATAAAAAAGAAATTTTAATAGAAAAGTAAATTGAATAAAAATGGAAGTTGAATAAAAATAAAAATGGAAGTTGCAGAAAATTAAAAATGGAAGTTCATTCAAGAAACCACAATACCTTAACGATCTATTAGCAAATTAAATAGAAAAGGAAGTTGAATAGAAAAATAACTTGAATAAAAATGGAAGTTGAATAAAAACAAAAGTGGAAGTTGCAGAAAATTAAAAATGGAACTTCATTCAAGAAACCACTATACCTTAACGATCTATTTGGAAATTAAATAAAAAAGGAACTTTAATAGAAAAGAAAATCGAATAAAAATGGAAGTTGAATAAAAATAAAAATGAAAGTTGTATAAAATTAAAAATGTAAGTTCAATCCAGAAACCATTATACCTTAACGATCTACTTGGAAATTAAATAAAAAAGGAAGTTGAATACAAAAGAAGCTTGAATAAAAAAAGAAGTTGAATAGAAATAAAAATGGAAGTTGCAAAAAATTATAATTGGAAGTTCATTCAAGAAACCACTATACCTTGACGATCTATTTGGAAATTAAATAAAAAAGGAAGTTGAATAGAAAAATAACTTGAATAAAAATGGAAGCTGAATAAAAATAAAAATGGAAGTTCCATAAAATTTAAAATGGAAGTCGAATAAAAATAAAAATGGAAGTTGCATAAAATTAAAAATTGAAGTTCATTCAAGATACCACTATATCTTAACGATCTATTTGGAAATTCAATAAAAAAGGAAGTTTAATAGAAAAGTAAATTGAATAAAAATAGAAGTTGAATAAAATTAAAAATGGAAGTTGCAGAAAATTAAAAATGGAAGTTCATTCAAGAAACCACTATACCTTAACGATCTATTTGGAAATTAAATAAAAAAGGAAGTTGAATAGACAAGTGACTTGAATAAAAATAGAAGTCGAATAAAAATAAAAATGGAAGTTGCATAAAATTAAAAATTGAAGTTCATTAAAGAAACCACTATACCTTAACGATCTATTTGGAAATTAAATAAAAAAGGAACTTTAATAGAAAAGAAAATTGATTAAAAATGGAAGTTGAATAAAAATAAAAATGAAAGTTGTATGAAATTAAAAATAGAAGTTCATTCAAGATACCACTATACCTTAACGATCTTTTTGGAAATTTTATAAAAAAGGAAGTGTAATAGAAAAGTAAATTGAATATAAATGGAAGTTGAATAAAAATAAAAATGGAAGTTACAGAAAATTAAAAATGGAAGTTCATTCAAGAAACCACTATACCTTAACGATCTATTTGGAAATTAAATAAAAACGGAAGTTGTATGGAAAAATAACTTGAATAAAAATGGAAGTCCAATAAAAGTAAAAATGGAAGTTTCAGAAAATTAAAAATGGAAGTTCATTCAAGAATCCACTATACCTTAATGATCAATTTGGAAATTAAATAAAATAGGAAATTGAATACAAAAGAAGCTTGAATAAAAAGAAGAAGTTGAATAGAAATAAAAATGGAAGTTGCAGAAAATTAAAATTGGAAGTTCATTCAAGAAATCACTATACCATAACGATCTATTTGGAAATTAGATAAAAAAGGAAGTTGAATAGGAAAATAACTTGAATAAAAATAGAAGTCGAATAAAAATAAAAATGGAAGTTGCAGAAAATTAAAAATAGAAGTTCATTCAAGATACCACTATACCTTAACGATCTATTTGGAAATTGAATAAAAAGGAAGTTTAATAGAAAAGTAAATTGAATAAAAATGGAAGTTGAATAAAAATAGAAATGGAAGTTGAAGAAAATTAAAAATGGAAGTTCATTCAAGAAACCACTATACCTTAACGATCTATTTGGAAATTAAATAAAAACGGAAGTTGTATAGAAAAATAACTTGAATAAAAATAGAAGTCGAATAAAAATAAAAATGGAAGTTGCAAAAAATTAAAAATAGAAGTCCATTCAAGATACCACTATACCTTAACGATCTACTTGGAAATTCAATAAAAAAGGAAGTTTAATAGAAAAGTAAATTGAATAAAAATGGAAGTTGAATAAAAATAAAAATGGAAGTTGCAGAAAATTAAAAATGGAAGTTGAGTAGAAAAGAAACTTGAATGAAAAAGGAATTTAAATAAAAATAAAAATGGAAATTGCAGCAAATTAAATATGGAAATTAATTCAAGAAACCACTATACCTTAACGATCTATTTGGAAATTAAAGAAAAAAGGAAGTTTAATAGAAAAGTAAGTTGAATAAAAATAAAAATGAAAGTTGTATAAAATTAAAAATAGAAGTTCAATCCAGAAACCATTATACGTTAACGATCTATTTGGAAATTAAATAAAAAGGGAATTTGAATAGAAAAGTAACTTGAATAAAAATAGAAGTTACTTAAAAATAAAAATGGAAGTTGCAGAAAATTAAAAATGAAAATTCATTCAAGAAACCACTATACCTTAACGATCTATTTGGAAATTAAATAAAAAAGGAAGTTGAGTAGAAAAGAAACTGATTGAAAAAGGAAGTTAAATAAAAATAAAAATGGAAGTTGCAGAAAATTGAAAATAGATGTTCATTCAAGAAACCAATATACTTTAACGATCTATTTGGAAATTAATTAAAAAAGGAAGTTTTGATAGAAAAGTAAATTGAATAAAAATGGAAGTTGAATAAAAATAAAAATGGAATTTGCAGAAAATTAAAAATGGAAGTTCAATCCAGAAACCAGTATACCTTAACGATCTATTTGGAAATTACATAAAAAAGAAAGTTGAGTAGAAAAGAAACTTGAATAAAAAAGGAAGTTAAATAAAAATAAAAATGGAAGTTGTAGAAAATTAAAAATGGAAGTTCATTCAAGAAACCACTTACCTTAACAATCTATTTTGAAATTAAATAAAAAAGGAAGTTGAATAGGAAAAAAACTTGAATAAAAGTGGAAGCGGAATAAAAATTAAAATGGAAGTTCGATAAAATTAAAAATGGAAGTTCATTAAGGAAACCACTATACCTCAACGATCTATTTGGAAATCAAATAAAAAAGGAAGTTGAATAGAAAAAAAATAGAAGTTGCAGAAAATTAAAAATGGAAGTTCATTCAAGAAACCACTATACCATAACGATCTATTCGGAAATTAGATAAAAAAGGAAGTTGAATAGGAAAATAACTTGAATAAAAATGGAAGTCGAATAAAAATAAAAATGGTAGTTGCAGAAAATTAAAAATGGAAGTTCATTCAAGAAACCACTATACCATAACGATCTATTTGGAAATTGGATAAAAAAGGAAGTTGAATAGGAAAATAACTTGAATAAAAATAGAAGTCGAATAAAAATAAAAATGGAAGTTGTAGAAAATTAAAAATAGAAGTTCATTCAAGATACCACTATACCTTAACGATCTATTTGGAAATTCAATAAAAAGGAAGTTTAATAGAAAAGTAAATTGAATAAAAATGGAAGTTGAATAAAAATAAAAATGGAAGTTGAATAAAAATAAAATGGAAATTCAGGAGAGGTTTTTGTCTGCAGCATCAACTAGGTGTCTATACTCTCGGATGTAAGACCCACCAACTCTCAACTTGAGGCCCCGCCTCAACTTCCGCTCAAACTCATAGCAACGGCGTTCCTCAGACGCCACCAGTTCCGGTGCAAACCTGGACAGACTGGTAAAAGTAGCTTCAAACTCGGCCACTGACAAGCCCTACTGTTTAAGCCGGCTAAACTGATCCCTCAGCTTCTCCCTAGCTGCTGCAGACAAAAACCTCTCCTGAAAAGCATTTATAAACGCCTCCCAAGTACTGCCCACACGAGCCTTCTCGTACTTCCACCATTGACCCGCATCTCCCTTCAGCTGGAAGGATGCCAAGGTCACTTTCAGTGCTCCATCCTCAATGCCAAGCATCTCGAACGTCTTACTCATCTGTTCTAACCACTCATCAGCCTTCAGTGGCTCCTTCGGATCCCCGATAAACTCATCCGGATTAGACCGGAAGAACTCCCTCTTCAAGAAAGAAGGCCCTGTCTCAGCTGCCTGATTCCCAGCTCTAAGAATACCCAAAGCTCCCGCTATCTCTCTGGCCAAGGCACCCATAGCCTGCTGACCCACTGGCTCGACCACGTTGGCCTGACCAACCCCCTCCTGCACTGCCGGAATCTCACCCGGTAACGGTACTTCCTGCCTCGCAGGTCTACCACGCCTAGCACCTCTTCCTCGTCCTGACATCCTAATAAAGGTAACACAGAACATTAGCACATTCATAAATGTGCCGAAACTAAACACTCACGTCCTAATGCATGGACAACTGTAATTCACTCCACATAAGCACATAAACACATAAGCACTTACGAATTTCATTTCCGGATAATGATAGTCCCGAGACGTTACTAGAGTTCCGGTTAGAAACAACATTGATCAAGTGCTTTTCCAACAAGACTCCCAGAAACTCATGGATCCAATCAACATCCCAGAAATTAAATCCCATACCCACATAATCACATAAGCATGTTATCAATTAAGCACATAGCATAAGATACTACATCTAAGTCTCTATCAAGCGAGACAAACCCATTGTGATACTAATCACTTCCCACGTACCCAAAGTATTCGAACCCGGTACGCTCTGATACCAAGTTGTAACGCCCTCAAAATAACAACAATAAACCCATCAGATAAGACATGCATTTACATATAAACTAACCACATTCTTTTATTCATTGGAGTTCCATTACATAAGTATTACATGTTAACATCATAAACAAAATGCCCTACGGGCTTACTGCTTTCCAAGTTAACACTTGGTTACAACAAAAGAGTACTAACTCGTTTACACATTAAGCCCTAGGCTTGAAGTTACATGTAATACATCAAAAGTTAAGCGACAAAAGTATGTCCGCCTCTAGCCTCCCAGCTATGTCCTTGGAGGTGGCATGCTACCTGCACCTGAAAATGATATTCCCATATAGGGTGAGCCACAGCCCAGTAGAAATACACTAAACCAACCATGAACAATGACTAAAATATTAGCAATTGATAGATGGCCAACACTGATACAATCACATATTTATGTCATACAACTTATGAGTCTAAGTTACCTTTCATTTTCCCTTTTTCAACAGATAAGCATGCTAGCTCTATCATCATTTCCACAGATATGTATAAAAACTATATCTCACATTCAGATAAGCATAAAAGCTATATCCACATTCTCAACAGATATGTATAACAACAATATCCCACAATCACAGATAAGCATATAAGCTGTATCCACACTTTACTAAGATAAGCATATAAGCTCTATCTTCACTTCTCTAGACAAGCATATGAGCTGTGTCTACGGAGTTCATCCCCTATCTTCTCCCAACACTATCCGGTTTAGAGGTACATCCCCTATCTTCCCCTAAACCGCGGAGTACATCCCCTATCTCCTCCTCTACACATAACGTATATAAACACATTGGTTCTATATACAATCACCCAATACATACAGTTAATGTATTCTATCAACCGTCAAGTTCCATGACACATTTCATTGATTAGTTTCAGTTTACCTAATCATCATGCATTGTCTACAACAATCACGACTATCCTCCACCGATAGCCCAAGCAGTTATTTATAAACAGAAAATAAATGCACAATGGATATTCAATCAACATTTCATTTCTTCATTCTTCTCAATTAATTATCCCAATTAATTAAACAATGTAATTAGGTCTATTCCCATAATTACCATTTCAACCCTTAGGTCCCATTTTCATCAATGATTTAACATCAATTCCATTTCTCTATGCCAAACATGCATCTAGGTTTATTATGAATTAAACCCCAACTTTTGTAAAATTGCACAAAATCCCCAAACTTTCACAAAATTACCAAACCAACCCCAACATCTCAAAATGCCAAAATTTAAAGGCAAAACCCATAGAGAGGAGTAGGATATCCCTACCTCGAAGTTTAAGCCAAAAAGGAGATGAAGACTCGAAGATCAACGTGCTCCAAATCCAAACTTTTTCAGATTAAATCGAAGCTCTCAACACCCTCTATCTTTTTAACAAAGGCCCTAGGCTAGATTCACACTCTAGGGAGATCAAATCTTAGAGAGAATATAAGTGTAGAGAGAGAGAGTCTCGGATTTAGGTTTTGCTCAAAGAAAGGAAGTGAAAAAATGATGTTTAAAACGCTACTGTCCGCTGATATAAAACACGCTCGCTTGAGCGAAGACTTGGTCGCTCGAGCGACCAGACACAGAAAACTCTCGCTCGAGCCAAGAAGTTCTCGATCGAGCGAAGAAAAACCCAGACCGCTCGAGCCACGAAAAGCTCGCTCGAGCCAAGAAAGGCAACTCTCAGGTCCAGAACCAGACGCAACACTCGCTCGAGCGAGCCACCCTGGCTCGACCCACCAGACACAACTCAACTCTCGCTCGAGCGACAAACTCCTCGCTCGAGCGAAGGACCAAAAATCTGGGCAGCAACACTAGGCTCCCAAACACAACCAACCTGAAACAAACCTGCCCAACACATCCTATAACCCAATAAGAAATAACAAGGATGCAAACAAGATAATAAACAACGACCAACATCCACGGACACATGTCCGGATCACTGTACAACAAGGGTAAACCCGGGATCGCTATAACCTCCCCCCCTTAAAGAATTTCGCCCCCGAAATTAAGCACAAGTTTTCAAAAACAAGTTTTCCTTCATTTTAGACAATGTTACAATTTAACATTCAACAATTCGACCCATTACCGGTCATCCCATCCCTTTAACAAGAGACATATCACAATATGTAAACAACATATGTATTTTCAACATGCATCAACATTATGCATTATCTTTCCAATTTCACCAATATATTCAACACATATAGTGTCACATTCAACTTCCATATGAGGCAAGTTCCAAAATATACTCCCAATAACCAAAACATTTTCAATGTTTCACAACTTAAGACATATATAAAAGCTCTTAAGTTCAACAAAATGTAAAATTTAAATACAAGATCACATATCAACAAATAAGTCCGGATATTTCTCTCGGACTTCCAACTCACGTTCCCAAGTGGCTTCCTCCACTCCGTGATGTTTCCACAAGACTTTCACCGAAGGAATGGTCTTGCCACGCAGGACCTGATCCCGCCTATCCAAGACCCGAACCGGTCTTTCCTCATACGAGGCATCCTCATCTACCTCTAAATCAGTCCAATCCAACACATGTGATGGATCTGGCTCATACTTCCGAAGCATACTCACATGAAACACGTCATGCACTCCGGACAACTGCGGTGGTAAGGCTAATCAATAAGCAACCTCACCAATCCTCTCAAGGATCTCAAAAGGACCAATAAACCGAGGGGATAGCTTCCCACTCTTCCCAAATCTCATCAGACCCCGCCTAGGTGATATCTTCAGAAAGACATGATCACCTACCTCAAACGCCAAAGGTCTCCTCCTACGGTCGGCATAACTCTTTTGTCGACTCTGGGCTGTAACAAGCCTCCTACGGATAAGCTCAACTTTCTCCGTCGTCTCCCTAACCAACTCCGGACCCAACAAAGGTGCATCACCCACCTCGGCCCAACACACTGGAGACCTACACGGTCGGCCATACAAGGCCTCAAACGGTGCCATACCGATGCTAGACTGAAAACTGTTGTTGTAGGCAAACTCTACCAAGGGCAAGTGCCTCTCCCACGTCCCACTGAAGTCAAGGACACAACCCCGAAGCATATCCTCAAGGATCTGAATAGTACGCTCGGACTGCCCGTCAGTCTGAGGATGATAAGCCGTACTAAAGGTCAACTTAGTGCCCAAGGCACTCTGCAAACTCTGCCACAACCTAGCAGTAAAACGAGGATCTCTATCTGAGACGATCGTTACTGGGACACCGTGCAATCTCACTATGTCCCGAATATACAAGTCGGCAAGATGATCTACCGAATCTCTCACGCGCATAGGAATAAAGTGCGCCGACTTAGTCAACCAGTCTATAACCACCCAAATAGCATCACTACCCCGCTGAGTCCTCGGAAGACCTACAACGAAGTCCATAGTGACATGCTCCCACTTCCACTCGGCAATAGGCAAGGGTTGCAACAAACCCGCTGGCCTCTGATGCTCGGCCTTCACTTGCTGGCAAGTAAGGCACTTCGATACGAAAACAGCCACATCTCTCTTCATACCCCGCCACCAAAACTGGCGACCCAAATCTTGATACATCTTAGTACCTCCCGGATGCATCGCAAGGCGCGAATGATGAAACTCTCGGAGTACTTCCTCACGGCAAGACTCCAGTACAAACAAACGGTCTCGGTATCTCACACTCAGGTCGGGATACACCGTCAAACCCTTCTCAACTTTCCCCACTGGAGATCTTCTCTCGGAGGGATTCTATCTCAAGATCACCTCTCTGTGCCTCTAACACTCTAATCACAAGTGTAGGTTGCGCAACAACAGAAAACAAGGCCGCAGCCTCAACAGATTCGCCCAGTAGCAAATCAAACTTGCCCAGCGTTCCCAACATCTCCCATTCCCGGATGGCTATACAAGCAACATCACTAATGGTCTTCCTACTAAGGGCATCGGCCACAACATTGGCCTTTCCCGGATGATAGTGCAACTCAAAATCATAATCCTCGATGAACTCCATCCATCTCCTCTGTCTCAAATTCAAGTCTCTCTGTGTAAACAGATACTTCAAACTCTTATGATCCGAGAATACCTCGAACCTCTCACCATAAAGGTAGTGCCTCCAGATTTTCAAGGCAAAGATCACTGCTGCTAACTCTAGGTCGTGTGTGGGGTAATTCTTCTCGTGTATTTTCAACTGACGTGAGCCATAAGCTACCACTTTCCCCTCTTGCATCAACACACAACCCAAACCCTCTCGTGAGGCATCACAATAAACAGCATAACCCAACCCTCTCTCCGGAATAATCAACACCGGAGCGGTGGTCAATCTAACTTTCAATTCTTGGAACGACTTTTCACAAGTTTCACTCCACACAAACTTGACTCCCTTCCGAGTCAGTCTAGTCAACGGTGACGCTAATCTGGAGAAATCTTTCACAAACCGACGATAATACCCAGCTAATCCCAGAAAACTGCGGATCTCAAACACACTCTTAGGCTGTGCCCAATCTTGCACTGCCTCAACCTTGGATGTATCAACAGACACCCCTTCCCCGGATACCACGTGGCCTAAGAATTTGACTTCCCTCAGCCAGAACTCACACTTCCCAAACTTGGCATACAGCCTATGGGCTCTAAGTAACTCAAGCACCACTCTCAAGTGTGCCACGTGCTCCTCCTCAGAAGGCGAATAGATAAGAATGTCGTCCACGAAGACGACCACAAATCGGTCTAAGAACTCCCGGAAAATCCGGTTCATCAAGTCCATAAAGACTGCCGGTGCATTGGTAAGCCCAAATGGCATCACCAGAAACTCGTAATGGCCATACCGCATACGGAATGCCATCTTCGGAATATCCTCTTCTCTGACCCTCAACTGGTGGTAACCCGATCTCAAGTCTATCTTAGAGAAACAACGGGAACCCTTCAACTGGTCAAACAAATCATCTATACGGGGCATAGGGTACTTATTCTTAACCGTAGCCCGATTCAACTTCCGGTAGTCAATACACAATCTCAAGGCACCATCTTTCTTTTTAACAAAGAGGGCCGGTGCTCCCCACGGCGAAACACTAGGGCGAACAAAGCCCTTATCTAGCAATTCCTGGAGCTAAACTTTCAACTCAACCAACTCTGCTGGAGCAAAACGGTAAGGTGCCATAGAAATCGGCGCCGTGCCGGGCACTAAATCAATAGAGAACTCTATCTCTCGGTGAGGTGGCAAACTAACAAGATCTTCGGGAAAGACATCCGAATACTCACAAACCACCCTCGGCAATACATGCTGGGTCTCACCACTCTCACCACTCTCAAAGCTAGCAAGTAGACCACTAAGTTCACTTCGCCCTCGCGAATCATACCCCGGTGGCAAAACACTACCAACCCGGTCCCCCAAGAAATGGAACCACTCCCCGCTCAAGGTACATAACGTGACCCTCTGGCGGTAGCAATCAATAACAGCCCGGTATGACGATAACCAGTCCATACCCAAAATAACATCAAAACCCTTCATGGGCATGACAACAAACGGAAAAGGAAGCCTATAATTGGCGACTTCTATATCACATCCTCTAACACCCTGTTTCAGGATCAACTCACCACCCAAAGGCGATACCACACAAATAGGAGATGCTAACTGTGCTAACTCCAATTCCAAAACCGATGCAAATGCAGCAGATACAAAAGAATGAGATGCACCCGTGTCTATCAACACACTAGCAACCGAGTTGCAAAACAGAAAAGTACCTCTCACTACTGATGGAGCCGGTACTAAATCCTGCGCGGTAACAGCATACACGCGCCCCGTAGGCCCCTGGTCTACCTGCTCACCTCTCGGAGCAAAAGACTGCTGCACAGACTGGGATGACGAAACTCCCGGATTGGCCCTCGAGGCCTGCACAGACTGAGCTGGCTGAAAACCCTGCGTCTGCCTAGAACCAGACGCTCCCGAAGTGGCACTCAACTGTGGGCAAAACCTCTTCAGATGCCCAGGCTGTCCACACTGATAACAAGACAAGGGCTGCCCCCTGCCCAAACTCTGACTTTGTGATCTAGCTGTAGAAGAAGCAGCTCTCTGACCCCCACCCTTCTGCGGGCAAACAGAAACCTTGTGACCCAACTGGCCACACTTGTAACAGGTGAAATCCCCCTGACCACCTCTCCCGGAGCCTGCACTCGGCACTGGAAAGGTCGATCTAGAGACTGCACCCTGAGACTGCTGAGGGTTATAACCCTTCTGTCTCCTGCCATCACTCTGACTATCCTGGCTCCTCTTGGAGCCCCTCTGTTCTTCCTCCTCCTCCTGCATCATAATCTCCATATGAGCAGCAGCATCAACTAGGTGTCTATACTCTCGGATGTAAGACCCACCAACTCTTAACTTGAGGCCCCGCCTCAACTTCCGCTCAAACTCATAGCAACGGCGTTCCTCAGACGCCACCAGTTCCGGTGCAAACCTGGACAGACTGGTAAAAGTAGCCTCAAACTCGGCCACTGACAAGCCCTGCTGTTTAAGCCGGCTAAACTGATCCCTCAGCTTCTCCCTAGCTGCTGCAGACAAAAACCTCTCCTGAAAAGCACTTATAAATGCCTCCCAAGTACTGCCCACACGAGCCTTCTCGTACTTCCACCATTGACCCGCATCTCCCTTCAGCTGGAAGGATGCCAAGGTCACTTTCAGTGCTCCGTCCTCAATGCCAAGCATCTCGAACGTCTTACTCATCTGTTCTAACCACTCATCAGCCTTCAGTGGCTCCTTCGGATCCCCGATAAACTCATCCGGATTAGACCGGAAGAACTCCCTCTTCAAGAAAGAAGGCCCTGTCTCAGCTGCCTGATTCCCAGCTCTAAGAATACCCAAAGCTCCCGCTATCTCTCTGGCCAAGGCACCCATAGCCTGCTGACCCACTGGCTCGACCACGTTGGCCTGACCAACCCCCTCCTGCACTGCCGGAATCTCACCCGGTAACGGTACTTCCTGCCTCGCAGGTCTACCACGCCTAGCACCTCTTCCTCGTCCTGACATCCTAATAAAGGTAACACAGAACATTAGCACATTCATAAATGTGCCGAAACTAAACACTCACGTCCTAATGCATGGACAACTGTAATTCACTCCACATAAGCACATAAACACATAAGCACTTACGAATTTCATTTCCGGATAATGATAGTCCCGAGACGTTACTAGAGTTCCGGTTAGAAACAACATTGATCAAGTGCTTTTCCAACAAGACTCCCAGAAACTCATGGATCCAATCAACATCCCAGAAATTAAATCCCATACCCACATAATCACATAAGCATGTTATCAATTAAGCACATAGCATAAGATACTACATCTAAGTCTCTATCAAGCGAGACAAACCCATTGTGATACTAATCACTTCCCACGTACCCAAAGTATTCGAACCCGGTACGCTCTGATACCAAGTTGTAACGCCCTCAAAATAACAACAATAAACCCATCAGATAAGACATGCATTTACATATAAACTAACCACATTCTTTTATTCATTGGAGTTCCATTACATAAGTATTACATGTTAACATCATAAACAAAATGCCCTACGGGCTTACTGCTTTCCAAGTTAACACTTGGTTACAACAAAAGAGTACTAACTCGTTTACACATTAAGCCCTAGGCTTGAAGTTACATGTAATACATCAAAAGTTAAGCGACAAAAGTATGTCCGCCTCTAGCCTCCCAGCTATGTCCTTGGAGGTGGCATGCTACCTGCACCTGAAAATGATATTCCCATATAGGGTGAGCCACAGCCCAGTAGAAATACACTAAACCAACCATGAACAATGACTAAAATATTAGCAATTGATAGATGGCCAACACTGATACAATCACATATTTATGTCATACAACTTATGAGTCTAAGTTACCTTTCATTTTCCCTTTTTCAACAGATAAGCATGCTAGCTCTATCATCATTTCCACAGATATGTATAAAAACTATATCTCACATTCAGATAAGCATAAAAGCTATATCCACATTCTCAACAGATATGTATAACAACAATATCCCACAATCACAGATAAGCACATAAGCTGTATCCACACTTTACTAAGATAAGCATATAAGCTCTATCTTCACTTCTCTAGACAAGCATATGAGCTGTGTCTACGGAGTTCATCCCCTATCTTCTCCCAACACTATCCGGTTTAGAGGTACATCCCCTATCTTCCCCTAAACCGCGGAGTACATCCCCTATCTCCTCCTCTACACATAACGTATATAAACACATGGGTTCTATATACAATCACCCAATACATACAGTTAATGTATTCTATCAACCGTCAAGTTCCATGACACATTTCATTGATTAGTTTCAGTTTACCTAATCATCATTCATTGTCTACAACAATCACGACTATCCTCCACCGATAGCCCAAGCAGTTATTTATAAACAGAAAATAAATGCACAATGGATATTCAATCAACATTTCATTTCTTCATTCTTCTCAATTAATTATCCCAATTAATTAAACAATGTAATTAGGTCTATTCCCATAATTACCATTTCAACCCTTAGGTCCCATTTTCATCAATGATTTAACATCAATTCCATTTCTCTATGCCAAACATGCATCTAGGTTTATTATGAATTAAACCCCAACTTTTGTAAAATTGCACAAAATCCCCAAACTTTCACAAAATTACCAAACCAACCCCAACATCTCAAAATGCCAAAATTTAAAGGCAAAACCCATAGAGAGGAGTAGGATATCCCTACCTCGAAGTTTAAGCCAAAAAGGAGATGAAGACTCGAAGATCAACGTGCTCCAAATCCAAACTTTTTCAGATTAAATCGAAGCTCTCAACACCCTCTATCTTTTTAACAAAGGCCCTAGGCTAGATTCACACTCTAGGGAGATCAAATCTTAGAGAGAATATAAGTGTAGAGAGAGAGAGTCTCGGATTTAGGTTTTGCTCAAAGAAAGGAAGTGAAAAAATGATGTTTAAAACGCTACTGTCCGCTGATATAAAACACGCTCGCTCGAGCGAAGACTTGGTCGCTCGAGCGACCAGACACAGAAAACTCTCGCTCGAGCCAAGAAGTTCTCGATCGAGCGAAGAAAAACCCAGACCGCTCGAGCCACGAAAAGCTCGCTCGAGCCAAGAAAGGCAACTCTCAGGTCCAGAACCAGACGCAACACTCGCTCGAGCGAGCCACCCTGGCTCGACCCACCAGACACAACTCAACTCTCGCTCGAGCGACAAACTCCTCGCTCGAGCGAAGGACCATAAATCTGGGCAGCAACACTAGGCTCCCAAACACAACCAACCTGAAACAAACCTGCCCAACACATCCTATAACCCAATAAGAAATAACAAGGATGCAAACAAGATAATAAACAACGACCAACATCCACGGACACATGTCCGGATCACTGTACAACAAGGGTAAACCCGGGATCGCTATAACCTCCCCCCTTAAAGAATTTCGCCCCCGAAATTAAGCACAAGTTTTCAAAAACAAGTTTTCCTTCATTTTAGACAATGTTACAATTTAACATTCAACAATTCGACCCATTACCGGTCATCCCATCCCTTTAACAAGAGACATATCACAATATGTAAACAACATATGTATTTTCAACATGCATCAACATTATGCATTATCTTTCCAATTTCACCAATATATTCAACACATATAGTGTCACATTCAACTTCCATATGAGGCAAGTTCCAAAACATACTCCCAATAACCAAAACATTTTCAATGTTTCACAACTTAAGACATATATAAAAGCTCTTAAGTTCAACAAAATGTAAAATTTAAATACAAGATCACATATCAACAAATAAGTCCGGATATTTCTCTCGGACTTCTAACTCACGTTCCCAAGTGGCTTCCTCCACTCCGTGATGTTTCCACAAGACTTTCACCAAAGGAATGGTCTTGCCACGCAGGACCTGATCCCGCCTATCCAAGACCCGAACCGGTCTTTCCTCATACGAGGCATCCTCATCTACCTCTAAATCAGTCCAATCCAACACATGTGATGGATCTGGCTCATACTTCCGAAGCATACTCACATGAAACACGTCATGCACTCCGGACAACTGCGGTGGTAAGGCTAATCAATAAGCAACCTCACCAATCCTCTCAAGGATCTCAAAAGGACCAATAAACCGAGGGGATAGCTTCCCACTCTTCCCAAATCTCATCAGACCCCGCCTAGGTGATATCTTCAGAAAGACATGATCACCTACCTCAAACGCCAAAGGTCTCCTCCTACGGTCGGCATAACTCTTTTGTCGACTCTGGGCTGTAACAAGCCTCCTACGGATAAGCTCAACTTTCTCCGTCGTCTCCCTAACCAACTCCGGACCCAACAAAGGTGCATCACCCACCTCGGCCCAACACACTGGAGACCTACACGGTCGGCCATACAAGGCCTCAAACGGTGCCATACCGATGCTAGACTGAAAACTGTTGTTGTAGGCAAACTCTACCAAGGGCAAGTGCCTCTCCCACGTCCCACTGAAGTCAAGGACACAACCCCGAAGCATATCCTCAAGGATCTGAATAGTACGCTCGGACTGCCCGTCAGTCTGAGGATGATAAGCCGTACTAAAGGTCAACTTAGTGCCCAAGGCACTCTGCAAACTCTGCCACAACCTAGCAGTAAAACGAGGATCTCTATCTGAGACGATCGTTACTGGGACACCGTGCAATCTCACTATGTCCCGAATATACAAGTCGGCAAGATGATCTACCGAATCTCTCACGCGCATAGGAATAAAGTGCGCCGACTTAGTCAACCAGTCTACAACCACCCAAATAGCATCACTACCCCGCTGAGTCCTCGGAAGACCTACAACGAAGTCCATAGTGACATGCTCCCACTTCCACTCGGCAATAGGCAAGGGTTGCAACAAACCCGCTGGCCTCTGATGCTCGGCCTTCACTTGCTGGCAAGTAAGGCACTTCGATACGAAAACAGCCACATCTCTCTTCATACCCCGCCACCAAAACTGGCGACCCAAATCCTGATACATCTTAGTACCTCCCGGATGCATCGCAAGGCGCGAATGATGAAACTCTCGGAGTACTTCCTCACGGCAAGACTCCAGTACAAACAAACGGTCTCGGTATCTCACACTCAGGTCGGGATACACCGTCAAACCCTTCTCAACTTTCCCCACTGGAGATCTTCTCTCGGAGGGATTCTATCTCAAGATCACCTCTCTGTGCCTCTAACACTCTAATCACAAGTGTAGGTTGCGCAACAACAGAAAACAAGGCCGCAGCCTCAACAGATTCGCCCAGTAGCAAATCAAACTTGCCCAGCGTTCCCAACATCTCCCATTCCCGGATGGCTATACAAGCAACATCACTAATGGTCTTCCTACTAAGGGCATCGGCCACAACATTGGCCTTTCCCGGATGATAGTGCAACTCAAAATCATAATCCTCGATGAACTCCATCCATCTCCTCTGCCTCAAATTCAAGTCTCTCTGTGTAAACAGATACTTCAAACTCTTATGATCCGAGAATACCTCGAACCTCTCACCATAAAGGTAGTGCCTCCAGATTTTCAAGGCAAAGATCACTGCTGCTAACTCTAGGTCGTGTGTGGGGTAATTCTTCTCGTGTATTTTCAACTGACGTGAGCCATAAGCTACCACTTTCCCCTCTTGCATCAACACACAACCCAAACCCTCTCGTGAGGCATCACAATAAACAGCATAACCCAACCCTCTCTCCGGAATAATCAACACCGGAGCGGTGGTCAATCTAACTTTCAATTCTTGGAACGACTTTTCACAAGTTTCACTCCACACAAACTTGACTCCCTTCCGAGTCAGTCTAGTCAACGGTGACGCTAATCTGGAGAAATCTTTCACAAACCGACGATAATACCCAGCTAATCCCAGAAAACTGCAGATCTCAAACACACTCTTAGGCTGTGCCCAATCTTGCACTGCCTCAACCTTGGATGTATCAACAGACACCCCTTCCCCGGATACCACGTGGCCTAAGAATTTGACTTCCCTCAGCCAGAACTCACACTTCCCAAACTTGGCATACAACCTATGGGCTCTAAGTAACTCAAGCACCACTCTCAAGTGTGCCTCGTGCTCCTCCTCAGAAGGCGAATAGATAAGAATGTCGTCCACGAAGACGACCACAAATCGGTCTAAGAACTCTCGGAAAATCCAGTTCATCAAGTCCATAAAGACTGCCGGTGCATTGGTAAGCCCAAATGGCATCACCAGAAACTCGTAATGGCCATACCGCATACGGAATGCCGTCTTCGGAATATCCTCTTCTCTGACCCTCAACTGGTGGTAACCCGATCTCAAGTCTATCTTAGAGAAACAACGGGAACCCTTCAACTGGTCAAACAAATCATCTATACGGGGCATAGGGTACTTATTCTTAACCGTAGCCCGATTCAACTTCCGGTAGTCAATACACAATCTCAAGGCACCATCTTTCTTTTTAACAAAGAGGGCCGGTGCTCCCCACGGCGAAACACTAGGGCGAACAAAGCCCTTATCTAGCAATTCCTGGAGCTGAACTTTCAACTCAACCAACTCTGCTAGAGCAAAATGGTAAGGTGCCATAGAAATCGGCGCCGTGCCGGGCACTAAATCAATAGAGAACTCTATCTCCCGGTGAGGTGGCAAACTAACAAGATCTTCGGGAAAGACATCCGAATACTCACAAACCACCCTCGGCAATACATGCTGGGTCTCACCACTCTCACCACTCTCAAAGCTAGCAAGTAGACCACTAAGTTCACTTCGCCCTCGCGAATCATACCCCGGTGGCAAAACACTACCAACCCGGTCCCCCAAGAAATGGAACCACTCCCCGCTCAAGGTACATAACGTGACCCTCTGGCGGTAGCAATCAATAACAGCCCGGTATGACGATAACCAGTCCATACCCAAAATAACATCAAAACCCTTCATGGGCATGACAACAAACGGAAAAGGAAGCCTATAATCGGCGACTTCTATATCACATCCTCTAACACCCTGTTTCAGGATCAACTCACCACCCAAAGGCGATACCACACAAATAGGAGATGCTAACTGTGCTAACTCCAATTCCAAAACCGATGCAAATGCAGCAGATACAAAAGAATGAGATGCACCCGTGTCTATCAACACACTAGCAACCGAGTTGCAAAACAGAAAAGTACCTCTCACTACTGATGGAGCCGGTACTAAATCCTGCGCGGTAACAGCATACACGCACCCCGTAGGCCCCTGGTCTACCTGCTCACCTCTCGGAGCAAAAGACTGCTGCACAGACTGGGATGACGAAACTCCCGGATTGGCCCTCGAGGCCTGCACAGACTGAGCTGGCTGAAAACCCTGCGTCTGCCTAGAACCAGACGCTCCCGAAGTGGCACTCAACTGTGGGCAAAACCTCTTCAGATGCCCAGGCTGTCCACACTGATAACAAGACAAGGGCTGCCCCCTGTCCAAACTCTGACTTTGTGATCTAGCTATAGAAGAAGCAGCTCTCTGACCCCCACCCTTCTGCGGGTAAACAGAAACCTTGTGACCCAACTGGCCACACTTGTAACAGGTGAAATCCCCCTGACCACCTCTCCCGGAGCCTGCACTCGGCACTGGAAAGGTCGATCTAGAGACTGCACCCTGAGACTGCTGAGGGTTATAACCCTTCTGTCTCCTGCCATCACTCTGACTATCCTGGCTCCTCTTGGAGCCCCTCTGTTCTTCCTCCTCCTCCTGCATCATAATCTCCATATGAGCAGCAGCATCAACTAGGTGTCTATACTCTCGGATGTAAGACCCACCAACTCTCAACTTGAGGCCCCGCCTCAACTTCCGCTCAAACTCATAGCAACGGCGTTCCTCAGACGCCACCAGTTCCGGTGCAAACCTGGACAGACTGGTAAAAGTAGCCTCAAACTCGGCCACTGACAAGCCCTGCTGTTTAAGCCGGCTAAACTGATCCCTCAGCTTCTCCCTAGCTGCTGCAGACAAAAACCTCTCCTGAAAAGCATTTATAAACGCCTCCCAAGTACTGCCCACACGAGCCTTCTCGTACTTCCACCATTGACCCGCATCTCCCTTCAGCTGGAAGGATGCCAATGTCACTTTCAGTGCTCCGTCCTCAATGCCAAGCATCTCGAACGTCTTACTCATCTGTTCTAACCACTCATCAGCCTTTAGTGGCTCCTTCGGATCCCCGATAAACTCATCCGGATTAGACCGGAAGAACTCCCTCTTCAAGAAAGAAGGCCCTGTCTCAGCTGCCTGATTCCCAGCTCTAAGAATACCCAAAGCTCCCGCTATCTCTCTGGCCAAGGCACCCATAGCCTGCTGACCCACTGGCTCGACCACGTTGGCCTGACCAACCCCCTCCTGCACTGCCGGAATCTCACCCGGTAACGGTACTTCCTGCCTCGCAGGTCTACCACGCCTAACACCTCTTCCTCGTCCTGACATCCTGATAAAGGTAACACAGAACATTAGCACATTCATAAATGTGCCGAAACTAAACACTCACGTCCTAATGCATGGACAACTGTAATTCACTCCACATAAGCACATAAACACATAAGCACTTACGAATTTCATTTCCGGATAATGATAGTCCCGAGACGTTACTAGAGTTCCGATTAGAAACAACATTGATCAAGTGCTTTTCCAACAAGACTCCCAGAAACTCAAGGATCCAATCAACATCCCAGAAATTAAATCCCGTACCCACATAATCACATAAGCATGTTATCAATTAAGCACATAGCATAAGATACTACATCTAAGTCTCTATCAAGCGAGACAAACCCATTGTGATACTAATCACTTCCCACGTACCCAAAGTATTCGAACCCGGTACGCTCTGATACCAAGTTGTAACGCCCTCAAAATAACAACAATAAACCCATCAGATAAGACATGCATTTACATATAAACTAACCACATTCTTTTATTCATTGGAGTTCCATTACATAAGTATTACATGTTAACATCATAAACAAAATGCCCTACGGGCTTACTGCTTTCCAAGTTAACACTTGGTTACAACAAAAGAGTACTAACTCGTTTACACATTAAGCCCTAGGCTTGAAGTTACATGTAATACATCAAAAGTTAAGCGACAAAAGTATGTCCGCCTCTAGCCTCCCAGCTATGTCCTTGGAGGTGGCATGCTACCTGCACCTGAAAATGATATTCCCATATAGGGTGAGCCACAGCCCAGTAGAAATACACTAAACCAACCATGAACAATGACTAAAATATTAGCAATTGATAGATGGCCAACACTGATACAATCACATATTTATGTCATACAACTTATGAGTCTAAGTTACCTTTCATTTTCCCTTTTTCAACAGATAAGCATGCTAGCTCTATCATCATTTCCACAGATATGTATAAAAACTATATCTCACATTCAGATAAGCATAAAAGCTATATCCACATTCTCAACAGATATGTATAACAACAATATCCCACAATCACAGATAAGCATATAAGCTGTATCCACACTTTACTAAGATAAGCATATAAGCTCTATCTTCACTTCTCTAGACAAGCATATGAGCTGTGTCTACGGAGTTCATCCCCTATCTTCTCCCAACACTATCCGGTTTAGAGGTACATCCCCTATCTTCCCCTAAACCGCGGAGTACATCCCCTATCTCCTCCTCTACACATAACGTATATAAACACATTGGTTCTATATACAATCACCCAATACATACAGTTAATGTATTCTATCAACCGTCAAGTTCCATGACACATTTCATTGATTAGTTTCAGTTTACCTAATCATCATGCATTGTCTACAACAATCACGACTATCCTCCACCGATAGCCCAAGCAGTTATTTATAAACAGAAAATAAATGCACAATGGATATTCAATCAACATTTCATTTCTTCATTCTTCTCAATTAATTATCCCAATTAATTAAACAATGTAATTAGGTCTATTCCCATAATTACCATTTCAACCCTTAGGTCCCATTTTCATCAATGATTTAACATCAATTCCATTTCTCTATGCCAAACATGCATCTAGGTTTATTATGAATTAAACCCCAACTTTTGTAAAATTGCACAAAATCCCCAAACTTTCACAAAATTACCAAACCAACCCCAACATCTCAAAATGCCAAAATTTAAAGGCAAAACCCATAGAGAGGAGTAGGATATCCCTACCTCGAAGTTTAAGCCAAAAAGGAGATGAAGACTCGAAGATCAACGTGCTCCAAATCCAAACTTTTTCAGATTAAATCGAAGCTCTCAACACCCTCTATCTTTTTAACAAAGGCCCTAGGCTAGATTCACACTCTAGGGAGATCAAATCTTAGAGAGAATATAAGTGTAGAGAGAGAGAGTCTCGGATTTAGGTTTTGCTCAAAGAAAGGAAGTGAAAAAATGATGTTTAAAACGC
The DNA here is from genome assembly GCF_055761805.1 of Camellia sinensis. Classification (NCBI taxonomy): domain Eukaryota; kingdom Viridiplantae; phylum Streptophyta; class Magnoliopsida; order Ericales; family Theaceae; genus Camellia; species Camellia sinensis. The sequence continues at coordinate 4,031,962 of NC_138962.1, read as the reverse complement.
TACTGTCCGCTGATATAAAACACGCTCGCTCGAGCGAAGACTTGGTCGCTCGAGCGACCAGACACAGAAAACTCTCGCTCGAGCCAAGAAGTTCTCGATCGAGCGAAGAAAAACCCAGACCGCTCGAGCCACGAAAAGCTCGCTCGAGCCAAGAAAGGCAACTCTCAGGTCCAGAACCAGACGCAACACTCGCTCGAGCGAGCCACCCTGGCTCGACCCACCAGACACAACTCAACTCTCGCTCGAGCGACAAACTCCTCGCTCGAGCGAAGGACCATAAATCTGGGCAGCAACACTAGGCTCCCAAACACAACCAACCTGAAACAAACCTGCCCAACACATCCTATAACCCAATAAGAAATAACAAGGATGCAAACAAGATAATAAACAACGACCAACATCCACGGACACATGTCCGGATCACTGTACAACAAGGGTAAACCCGGGATCGCTATAGGAAGTTTAATAGAAAAGTAAATTGAATAAAAATGGAAGTGGAATAAAAATAAAAATGGAAGTTCCATAAAATTAAAAATGGATGTTCATTCAAGAAACCACTATACCTTAACGATCAATTTGGAAATTAAATAAAAAAGGAAGTTGAATAGAAAAATAACTTGAATAAAAATGGAAGTCGAATAAAAATAAAAATGAAAAATAACTTGAATAAAAATGGAAGTCGAATAAAAATAAAAATGAAAGTTGCAGAAAATTAAAAATGGAAGTTCATTCAAGAAACCACTATACCTTAACGATCTATTTGGAAATTAAATAAAAAATGAAGTTGAATAGGAAAATAACTTGAATAAAAATGGAAGTCGAATAAAAATAAAAATGGAAGCTGCAGAAAATTGAAAATAGAAGTTCATTCAAGATACCACTATACCTTAACGATCTATTTGTAAATTCAATAAAAAAGGAAGTTCAATAGAAAAGTAAATTTAATAAAAATGGAAGTTCAATAAAAATAAAAATGAAAGTTGCAGAAAATTAAAAATGGAAGTTCATTCAAGAAACCACTATACCATAACGATCTATTTGGAAATTAAATAAAAAAGGAAGTTGAATAGAAAAATGACTTGAATAAAAATGGAAGTTGAATAAAAATAAAAATGGAAGTTGCATAAAATTAAAAATGGAAGTTCATTAAAGAAACCACTATACCTTAACGATCTATTTGGAAATTAAATAAAAAAGGAACTTTAAAAGAAAAGAAAATTGAATAAAAATGGAAGTTGAATAAAAACAAAAATTAAAGTTGTATAAAATTACAAATGTAAGTTCAATCCAGAAACCATTATATCTTAATGATCGATTTGGAAATTAAATAAAAAAGGAAGTTGAATACAAAAGAAGCTTGAATAAAAAATGAAGTTGAATAGAAATAAAAATGGAAGTTGCAGAAAATTAAAATTGGAAGTTCATTCAAGAAACCACTATACCTTAACGATATATTCGGAAATTAAATAAAAAAGGAAGTTTAATAGAAAATAAATTGAATAAAAATGGATGTTGAATAAAAATAAAAGTAAAAGTTACATAAAATTAAAAATGGAAGTTCAATCCATAAACCAGTATACCTTAACGATCTATTTGGAAATAAAATAAAAAAGGAAGTTGAATAGAAAAGAAAATTGAATAAAAAAAGAAGTTGAATAGAAATAAAAATGGAAGTTGCAGAAAATTAAAAATGGAAGTTCATTCAAGAAACCACTATACCTTAACGATCTATTTGCAAATTAAATAAAAAAGAAAGTTGAATAGAAAAATAACTTGAATAAAAATGGAAGTCTAATAAAAATAAAAATGGAAGTTGTAGAAAATTAAAAATGGAAGTTCATTCCAGAAACCACTATACCTTAACGATCTATTTGGAAATTAAATAAAAAAGGAAGTTTAATAAAAAAGTAAATTGAATAAAAATGGAAGTTGAAAAATAATAAAAATGGAAGTTCAATCCAGAAACCAGTATACTTTAACGATCTATTTGAAAATTAAATAAAAAACGAAGTTGAATAGAAAAATGACTTGAGTAAAAATGGAAGTCGAATAAAAATAAAAATGGAAGTTGCATAAAATTAAAAATGGAAGTTCATTCAAGAGACCACTATACCTTAACGATCTATTTGGAAATTAAGTAAAAAAGGAAGTTGAATAGAAATAAAAATGGAAGTTGCAGAAAATTAAAAATGGAAGTTCATTCAAGAAACCACTATACCATAACGATCTATTTGGAAGTTAAATAAAAAAGGAAGTTGAATAGAAAAATAACTTGAATAAAAATGGAAGTTGAATAAAAATAAAAATGGAAGTTGCATAAAATTAAAAATGGAAGTTTATTAAGGAAATCACTATTCCTTAACGATCTATTTGGAAATTAAATAAAAAAGGAAGTTGAATAGAAAAGAAGCTTGAATAAAAAAAGAAGTTGAATAGAAATAAAAATGGAAGTTGCAGAAAATTAAAAATGGAAGTTCATTCAAGAAACCAATATACCTTAACGATATATTTGGAAATTAAAAAAAAAAGGAAGTTTATTAGAAAAGTAAATTGAATAAAAATGGAAGTTGAATAAAAATAAAAATGGAAGTTCAATCCAGAAACCACTATACCTTGACGATCTATTTGGAAATTAAATAAAAAAGGAAGTTGAGTAGAAAAGAAACTTGAATAAAAAATGAAGTTAAATAAGATTAAAAAATGGAAGTTGCAGAAAATTAAAAATGGAAGTTAATTCAAGAAGCGACTACACCTCAACCATCTATTTGGAAATTAAATAAAACAGTAAGTTGAATAGAAAAATAACTTGAATAAAAATGGAAGCTGAATAAAAATAAAAATGGAAGTTCCATAAAATTAAAAATGGAAATTCATTAAAGAAACCACAATACCTTAATGATCTATTTGTAAATTAAATAAAAAATGAAGTTTAATAGAAAAGTAAATTGAATAAAAATGGAAGTTGCAGAAAATTAAAAATGGAAGTTCAATCCAGAAACCAGTATACCTTAACGATCTATTTGGAAATTAAATAAAAAAGGAAGTTGAGTAGAAAAGAAACTTGCTTGAAAAAGGGAGTTAAATAAAAATAAAAATGGAAGTTAATTAAAGAAATCACTATACCTTAACGAACTATTCGGAAAATAAATAAAAAAGAAAGTTGAATAGAAAAACGACTCGAATAAAAATGGAAGTCGAATAAAAATAAAAATGGAAGTTGCATAAAATTAAAAATGGAAGTTCATTCAAGATACCACTATACCTTCACGATCTATTTCGAAATTAAATAAAAAAGGAAGTTTAATAGAAAAGTAAATTAAATAAAAATGGAAGTTGAATAAAAATAGAAATGGAAGTTGCAGAAAATTAAAAATGGAAGTTCATTCAAGAAACTACTATACCTTAACGATCTATTAGGAAATTAAATAAAAAAGGAAGTTGAATAGAAAAATAACTTGAATAAAAATGGAAGTCGAATAAAAATAAAAATGGTAGTTGCAGAAAATTAAAAATGGAAGTTCATTGAAGAAACCACTATACCTTAACGATCTATTTGGAAATTAAATAAAAAAGAAAGTTGAATAGAAAAATAACTTGAATAAAAATGGAAGTCGAATAAAAATAAAAATGGAAGTTGCAGAAAATTAAAAATAGAAGTTCATTCAAGATACCACTATACCTTAACGATCTATTTGGAAATTCGATAAAAAATGAAGTTTAATAGAAAAGTAAATTGAATAAAAATGGAAGTTGAATAAAAATAAAAGTGGAAGTTGCAGAAAATTAAATATGGAAGTTCATTCAAGAAACCACTATACCTTAACGAACTATTTGGAAATTAAATAAAAAAGGAAGTTGAATAGAAAAATGCCTTGAATAAAAATGGAAGTCGAATAAAAATAAAAATGGAAGTTGCATAAAATTAAAAATGGAAGTTCATTCAAGATACCACTATACCTTAACGATCTATTTGGAAATTCAATATAAAAGAAAGTTTAATAGAAAAGTAAATTAAATAAAAATGGAAGTTGCAGAAAATTAAAAATGGAAGTTCATTCAAGAAACCACTATACCTTAACGATCTATTAGCAAATTAAATAAAAAAGGAAGTAGAATAGAAGAATAACTTGAATAAAAATGGAAGTTTAATAAAAATAAAAATGGAAGTTGCATTGTAACGCCCTCAAAATTAACCCATTATATATCATTGACATGCATTATTTAAAGAAGACAATTTATGAATTCATTCATCAGAGTAATACTAAATAAAGCATTACATGTAATATCGAATAAAACGCCCTACAGGTTTACATCTTTCCAAGCCAACACTTGGATACAAAAATATGAGTTCTAACTCAATACAAGAAAAGCCCTAGGCTTGAATGTTTACATGTAATAATAATTAAAGACAATTAACTAAAGGTAGTCTTCTCCAATCCAGAAGCCAAACCCTCCCAAGCTAAGTCCTTGGAGGTAGTTTATCACCTGAACCTGAAAATGATGTTCCCATAAAGGGTGAGCCACAGCCCAGTAGAAATATACTAAACCACATATAAGCAATGAATAAAGCAATAGCATTCAACAGATGGTTAACCAAAATAATCAATTACTTCATTTTACAGACTCATGACATTATTGCCAAAGATACGTTTTACTTTCCAGTTTTATCAACATGGCTCAGAACCTGGCCAAACTTATAACAGTGAAATCACATATATCATATTCACATCCTTCCAATATTAACAACAAATGAGACTCAAGCTCAAATCAAACACTTCATACTTCCAGATTGATACACATTTTAGTGCTGTATCAATAAAACACTTCTATATAAATAAGCACACATAAAAGTGATGCTAATGGAGTCCATCCCCTATCTCCTCCCAAACAAAATCCGGTTTAGAGGTCCATCCCCTATCTTCCCCTAAACCGTGGAGTACATCCCCTATCTCCTCCCACACACAAAACAATGTATGCAAATGCAATGCTCAATCAATACACGTATTTTCTGTATCAATGCCATAGTCAAAATTAATGACTTAACCAATGCGATTAGTTTCAGTTATTCCTAATCCACATGCAATGTCTACAACAATCACGACTATCCTCCACCGATAGCCCAAAACAGTTATTTCTAAACTGAAAATAACTATGTCAACAATTCAATAGACAAATGATACCAATTACCCAATTACGCCATTTAATCAATGAATTCCATGAATTTAACCCTCTTTTCCCAATTCCATGAATTACTTATACAAATTAATTCAATAATACAACTAGGGTTTTTCCCAAAATTTACCAAAGTATCCCCAACATGTTAAAATACCAAAACTTAGAACAAAACCTATAAAATGGAGTAGGAAATCCCTACCTCAAAGAAAACAACCCAAAAGGTGAAGAAAGAGATGAGTGCCCAAATACCAAAGTGCTCCAAATCGCCAAATGCTCAGATTAAATGGTAGTCCTTGCCTCACTCTATCTTTTTAATGAAAGATCTAGGGTAGACACACACCCTAAGTGGATCAAATCTAAGAAAGAAGGTGAGTAGGGAGAGAGAGAAGTCGGACCTAGGGTTTGGAATCAAAAGAAAATGAGAAAAAGACTGATCAAATCCCGCTGCTGTGCATATAAACTGGACAGGCTCGCTCGAGCGAAGACTTGGTCGCTCGAGCGACCAGACACAGAGAAACTACGCTCGAGCCAAGGAAGCCTTGCTCGAGCCAACAACTCAAATGCTCGCTCGAGCGAAAGAAAGCTCGGTCGAGCGAAGAACTCAAACCCTCAGGTCTGAACCCAGACACACGCTCGAGCGAAGGAACTATAGCTCGAGCGAAGGATGAACTAACTCGCTCGAGCGAAGAAAAGCTCGCTCGAGCCAAGAATGCACAGCTACAGGTCCAAATCAAACACTACCTCTCGCTCGAGCGAACAACTCCTCGCTCGAGCGAAGAACCAAAAACCTGGACAGCAACTCTTGGTTTCTAAACCCAACCAACCTGAAACAAACCTGCCCAACACATCCTATAATTCCAAATGAGAAAAAAAAAAAGGGACAACAACAACAATTATACAATGACAGAATCTACGAAACCTAAGTCCGGATACAATAATCAAATGGGAAAAGACCGGGGTCGCTATATGCATTAAATTAAAAATGGAATTTCTTTTAAGAAACCACTATACCTTAACGATCTATTTCGAAATTAAATAAAAAAGGAACTTTAATAGAAAAGAAAATTGAATAAAAATGGAAGTTGAATAAAAAGAAAAATGAAAGTTGCATAATATTAAAAATGTAAGTTCAATTCAGAAACCATTATACCTTAAAGATCTATTTGGAAATTAAATAAAAAAGGAAGTTGAATAGAAATGAAGCTCGAATAAAAAAAGAAGTTGAATAGAAATAAAAATGGATGTTGCGGAAAATTAAAATTTGAAGTTCATTCATGAAACCAGTATACCTTAACGATCTATTTGGAAATTAAATAAAAAAAGAAGTTTAATAGAAAAGTAAATCAAATAAAAATAGAAGTTGAATAAAAATAAAAATGGAAGTTCAATACAGAAACGACTATACCTTGACGATCTATTTGGATATTAAATAAAAAAGGAAGTTGAGTAGAAAAGAAACTTGAATAAAAAAGGAAGTTAAATAAAAATAAAAATGAAAGTTGCTGAAAATTAAAAATGGAAGTTAATTGAAGAAACCACTATACCTTAACGATCAATTTGGAAAGTAAATAAAAAAGAAAGTTTAATAGAAAAGTAAATGGAATAAAAATGGAAGTTCAATCCAGAAACCACTATACCTTAACGATCTATTTGGAAATTACATAAAAAAGGAAGTTGAGTAGAAAAGAAACTTGAATGACAAAAGAAGTTAAATAAAAATAAAAATAAAAATGGAAGTTGCAGAAAATTAAAAATGGAAGTTCATTCAAGAAACCACTATACCTTAACGATCTATTTCGAAATGAAATAAAAAAGGAAGCTGAATAGAAAAATAACTTGAATAAAAATGGAAGCTAAATAAAAATAAAAATGGATGTTCCATAAAATTAAAAATGGAAGTTCATTAAAGAAACCACTATACCTCAACGATCTATTTGGAAATTAAATAAAAAAGGAAGTTGAATAGAAAAGAAACTTGAATAAAAAAGGAAGTTAAATAAAAATAAAAATGGAAGTTGCAAAAAATTAAAAATGGGAGTTAAATCAAGAAACCACTATACCTTAACCATCTACTTGGAAATTAAATAAGAAAGGAAGTTGAATAGAAAAATAACTTGAATAAAAATGGAAGCTGAATAAAAATAAAAATGAAAGTTGCATAAAATGAAAAATGAAAGTTCAATCTAGAAACCACTATACCTTAACGATCTATTTGGAAATTAAATAAAAAAGGATGTTGAGTAGAAAAGAAACTTGAATGAAAAAGGAAGTTAAATAAAAATAAAAATTGAAGTTGCAGCAAATTAAAAATGAAAATACATTCCAGAAACCACTATACCTTAACGATCTATTTGGAAATTAAATAAAAAAGCAAGTTTAATAAAAACTAAATTCAACAAAAATGGAAATTGAATAAAAAGAAAAATGACAGTTGCATAAAATAAAAAATGGAAATTCAATCCAGAAACCACTATACGTTAACGTTCTATTTGGAAATTAAATAAAAAAGGAAGTTGAATAGAAAAGTAACTTGAATAAAAATGGAAGTTACTTAAAAATAAAAATGGAAGTTAATTCAAGAAACCACTATACCTTAACGACCTATTTGGAGATTAAATAAATAAGGAAGTTGAATAGAAAAATAACTTAAATAAAAATGGAAGCTGAATAAAAATAAAAATGGAACTTCCGTAAAATTAAAAATGGAAGTTCATTAAAGAAACCACTATACCTTAACGATCTATTTGGAAATTAAATAAAAAAGAAACTTTAATAGAAAAGAAAATTGAATCAAAATGGAAGTTGAATAAAAATAAAAATGAAAGTTGCATAAAATTAAAAATGTAAGTTCAATCCCGAAGCCATTATATCTTAACGATCTATTTGGAAATAGAATAAAAAAGGAAGTTGAATAGAAATCAAGCTTGAATAAAAAAAGAAGTTGAATAGAAATAAAAATGGAAGTTGCAGAAAATTAAAATTGGAAGTTCATTCAAGAAACCACTATACCTTAACGATATATTTGGAAATTAAATAAAAAAGGAAGTTGAATAGAAAAATAACTTGAATAAAAATAGAAGCTGAATAAAAATAAAAATGGAAGTTCCATAAAATTAAAAATGGAAGTTCATTAAAGAAACCACTATACCTCAACGATCTATTTGGAAATTAAATAAAAAAAGGAAGTTGAATAGAAAAGAAACTTGAATAAAAATAAAAATGGAAGTTGCAGAAAATTAAAAATGGAATTTAATTCAAAAACAACTATCCCTTAACGATCTATTTGGATTTTAAATAAAAAAGGAAATTGAATAGAAAAATAACTTGAATAAAAATGGAAGTCGAATAAAAATAAAAATGGAAATTGCAGAAAATTAAAAATGGAAGTTCATTCGAGAAACCAATATACCTTAACGATCTATTTGGAAATTAAATAAAAAGGAAATTTAATAGAAAAGTAAATTGAATAAAAATGGAAGTTGAAAAAAAATAAAAACGGAAGTTGCAGAAAATTAAAAATGGAAGTTCAATCCCGAAACCACTACACCTTAACGATATATTTTGAAATTACATAAAAAAGGAAGTTGAGTAGAAAAATAACTTGAATAAAAAAGGAAGTTGCAAAAAATTAAAAAGGGAAGTTCATTCAAGAAACCACTATACCTTAACGATCTATTTGGAAATGAAATAAAAAAAGAAGTTGAATAGAAAAATAACATGAATAAAAATGGAAGCTGAATAAAAATAAAAATGGAACTTCCATAAAATCAAAAATGAAAGTTCATTAAAGAAACCACTATACCTCAACGATCTATTTGGAAATTAAATAAAAATGCAAGTTAAATAAAAATAAAAATGGAAGTTGCAGAAAATTAAAAATGGAAGTTAATTCAAGAAACCACTATACCTTAATCATTTTCTTGGAAATTAAATAAAAAAGGAAGTTGAATAGAAAAATAACTTGAATAAAAATGGAAGCTGAATAAAAATAAAAATGAAAGTTGTATAAAATTAAAAATGAAAGTTCAATCCAGAAACCACTCTACCTTAACGATCTATTTGGAAATTAAATAAAAAAGGAAGTTGAGTAGAAAAGAAACTAATTGAAAAAGGAAGTTAAATAAAAATAAAAATGGAAGTTGCAGAAAATTAAAAATGGAAGTTCATTCAAGAAACCACTATACCTTAACGATCTATTTGGAAATTAAATAAAAAATTAATTGAATAGAAAAATAACTTAAATAAAAATGAAAGTCGAATAAAAATAAAAATGGAAGTTGAAGAAAATTAAAAATGGATGTTCATTCAAGAAACCATTATAACTTAACGATCTATTTGGAAATTAAATAAAAAAGGAAGTCAAAGAGAAAAATGACTTGAATAAAAATGGAAGTCTTATAAAAATAAAAATGGAAGTTGCATAAAATTAAAAATGGAAGTTCATTCAAGATACCACTATACCTTAACGACCTATTTGGAAATTCAGTAAAAAATGAAGTTTAATAGAAAAGTAAATTGAATAAAAATGGAAGTTCAATAAAAATAAAAATGAAATTTGCCGAAAGTTAAAAATGGAAGTGTCACGACCCCAAACCGCCCCTAGTAGTTTGGTGCCGTGATGGCCAGTAATCCGTAATTACCGAAGGCCAACTTTTCCAAAACTTAACACAATCAGAGTATGAATATAGGGGGCTCATAAGTGCGGAAGCAATAAATCAAATACAAGTGGTCCATAAGAGCTGTGCGTAGATCAAAGCAATGCCAAACATTCCAATTAACTTCACAATTTAAATACAACAAGGTACAAAAATACATGTTACATCTTGATCAAAAGGCTTCTCGAGCCGACATATACAAAATACAGCTAATACAAGCCAAGAAGCATGATTTTCAAGAATTCGCCGACATGCAAAACAGGGCATCGCCGACGTAAATACAAGGTAAGGCCGACAAATACACGAATCCAAAACAAGTATCCCAACGAACTAGGCGTCGCCGCCGTCCTGCTCATCACCTACATATATATAGAGGGGTGAGTACAAAACTCAGTGAATGGTACTAAAAATAAAGGTTTTACATGAATAAAGCCGAGGCCCTTCAAAACGAAACACACCAAAACTTTAGCAAGGCAAGTGATGAACCGTATTCATCATCAAATATCGTAACATCGGCGAGACAAGGGATGAACCGTATTCATCATCAAATATCGTAACATCGGCGAGACAAGGGATGAACCGTATTCATCATCAAATATCGTAACATCGGCGAGACAAGGGATGAACCGTATTCATCATCAAATATCATAACATCGGCGAGACAAGGGATGAACCGTATTCATCATCAAATATCGTAACATCGGCGAGACAAGGGATGAACCGTATTCATCATCAAATATCGTAACATCGGCGAGACAAGGGATGAACCGTATTCATCATCAAATATCGTAACATCGGCGAGACAAGGGATGAACCGTATTCATCATCAAATATCATAACATCGGCGAGACAAGGGATGAACCGTATTCATCATCAAATATCGTAACATCGGCGAGACAAGGGATGAACCGTATTCATCATCAAATATCATAACATCGGCGAGACAAGGGATGAACCGTATTCATCATCAAATATCGTAACATCGGCGAGACAAGGGATGAACCGTATTCATCATCAAATATCATAACATCGGCGAGACAAGGGATGAACCGTATTCATCATCAAATATCGTAACATCGGCGAGACAAGGGATGAACCGTATTCATCATCAAATATCGTAACATCGGCTGTACGATCCGTAATCGTTTGGTCAAAAGTATTGCGAAAGTTTAGAGTCCTCCAATACGAGGGACTTATGTTACTTAGGCCCGTAGCCCGATTTAACAAGGACCGTATCCTTTTATACTAAGTACTGCGAAAGTTTAGAGTCCTCCAATACAAGGGACTTGTGTTACTTAGGCCCGTAGCCCGATTTAACAAGGACCGTATCCTTTCCAAAGATGGTATCAAAACGAGGAGTGTACTTGGCACATCAAAACGAGAGCTATTTATTCATGCTAACAAAATACTTTGTCAAACAAGGCAACAAGATTTATCAAACAAGTATAACATAGCTTTATCAATAATACCACTCACCTAGTTCTTCAGGTGTAGGCTCAAGCAAATATCAAGGACCTACAATCACATGGCAAGTCACATTCTCAAAGCAAGCTCCAAATACATGCAAATGATCTCGGCATTCTTGCCAGATCCAAGTCAAAGACAAAGCAAAACAAGCTGGGAGTTTAATCACTGCTCCCGCTCATAAAACACACCGGGTACTGACCAGGACTAAGCCGAGGTCCCGCTAAACAAGGTCAGGAAAAATCTGAGTTTTCCTTTGGAGAATATGAAGAACATGATCATTGAAAGATGGATGCAAGCTCACAACTTGTTACAAAAATCTGAGTTTTCATGCCAAGAGTTCAAAATATATGGACCTAAGTACCCATTCAAGAAGGTCATGCAAGAACAAACACAAAACATGATTTTCGTTTCAAACTCTTCGATCAAAATGGGACTTTGTTCAAGAACACATGAAAAACCATTTTCTCTTTCTAAACCAACTTCAAAACGATGCATGGCATGCAAAACAAAACCGATCATGCAATGCAGCTAGATATTCAGCAAGAGCAACCAAAGGAGATCAAGATTCTAACCTCAAAACTCGGATCTAACGGTTCAAGCCACAAAGATCAAGCTTGGAAGACAACTCTCACTCAAGAACTCTTCTTCCTCCTTTCTAGAGCTTCTCTCTCTAAAACAAAGATTTGAGACAAGAAATGATTTGTTTCAAGGTCTGTCGGCTGCCTTAACAAACAGCTCGGACACGTGGCATTACCGGGTTGGTTCAGCTCCAAAAAGGTGATTGATGGACAAGACAAGTCTCTGACAAAGCTTATGCAGCAAGCTCGGGTAAGACACATCGGCAACAAGATGACATCGGCTCAAAACAAGGATCCAGCAACGGGATGGAAAAACATCGGCTAGGGAGGACGACACTTGACTAAGCTGTGCCACACCTTGGCCGGGGTGCGCCACATCTCGGCCTAGGCCATACCTGCCTGCGGACAAGGTTCAAGTACGAAACATCTCGGCAAAGAATGCCCGAGGTGAAGATGGGGTTAAACAAGACCTCAAGATAGTTCTAAGTACAAAGGGTCAAAGGCGGACTAAGCCCAAGATGATCTCGGCTACACACACATACTAAGCAAGGAACAAAATCATGCAAGCAACTTAAGCAAATCAAGCCAAGATAAAACCTTTAAATTAACATAAGCGGCAAGACCATGCAAGAATGTACACAAATATGGCAAGAGTAAGGTGAGGGTTGTTACATCCTACCCCCCTTAAAGAAGTTTGGTCCCCAAACTTAGATTACCTTGTTCCCAGAACAACTCCGGATAACGGGCTCTCATGTCCTCTTCCTTTTCCCACGTGGCTTCCGTGCCATAATGCTCCTTCCATTCGACCTTTACCATCGGTATCGATCTGTTCCTCAATTGCCTCACTTGTCGGTCAATAATTCTCATTGGCCTTTCTTCGTAGCCCAGATCCTCATTAACTGCGATTTCGGAATGATCAATTACATGCAGTGGATCTCGGATGTACTTTCTCAACATCGAAACATGAAACACATTGTGGACTTGGCTCAAATCTGGCGGCAAAGCAAGTCTGTAGGCAACGGGGTTAATTCTCTCAAGAATTTCAAATGGTCCAATATAGCGGGGTGCTAACTTACCTTTCTTTCCAAATCTGGAAACTCCTTTCATTGGTGAGACTTTCAGGAATACATGATTCCCAACTTCGAACTCTACCTCATTCCTTCCCTGATCGGCGTAGCTCTTTTGTCGGCTCTGGGCAGTTTTAATCCTCTGTTGGATAAGTTTAATCTTTTCTGTTGTCACTTGAATCAATTCGGGACCAAGCAAAGTTCTGTCCCCGACTTCGGTCCAACATATCGGCGACTTACATTTTCTCCCATACAAGGCCTCATATGGCGCCATGCCAATGCTAGCTTGGTAACTGTTATTGTAAGCGAATTCCACTAAAGGCAAATGTGTTCCCCAACTTTCTTGGAAATCCAATACACAAAGTCTCAGCATATCTTCGAGTGTCTGAATTGTCCTCTCTGTCTGCCCATCTGTCTGGGGATGAAAGGCTGTACTAAATCTCAGCTCGGCTCCGAAAGCTCTCTGAAGACTCTGCCAAAATCTAGAAACAAATTTAGGATCTCGGTCTGAAACAATTGATATCGGCACTCCATGAAGTCTGATAATCTCGTTCACATATAGCAAGGCAAGTTGATTGGCGTTGAAGGTAGTCTTAACGGGTAGAAAGTGCGCTGACTTAGTTAACCTATCCACAACAACCCAAATTGAATCCATACCCTTTGGTGTCTTCGGCAATCCAATCGCAAAATCCATGGAGATGTGCTCCCATTTCCACTCAGGAATCGGCAAAGGTTGAAGAAGTCCTGCTGGTCTTTGATGTTCTGCTTTCACTTGCTGACAATGTAAACACTGGGACACGAATTCGGCTATTTCTCTCTTCATATTTGGCCACCAGAAGGTCTGCTTCACATCTTGATACATTTTGGTGTTCCCTGGATGGACAGCAAACTTGGAACCATGAGCTTCCTGCAAAATCTTTTTCTTCAGCTCTGGGATGTCGGCCACACATAACCTTCCTTCAAACTTGAGTACTTGGTTTTCAATGGCATACCCTGGTCTCGGCTTCGTGTCAATCTCCTCGGCAATTTTCTTGAGGAAGCTATCCTCCATCTGTCTTGTCTTTACTTCATTAACAATAGTCGGCTCTGCTGATATCACGGTTAAACACGCCAAATTTCCATCTGACTTCCTGCTCAAAGCGTCGGCTACACTGTTAGCTTTTCCGGGGTGATATTGAATCTGCATATCGTAGTCTTTCAACAACTCGAGCCACCGTCTCTGCCTCAAATTCAATTCCTTCTGAGTGAATAGATATTTTAAGCTCTTATGATCTGTGAAAACCTGACAAGTAGCTCCATACAAATAGTGACGCCAAATCTTTAAAGCAAATACTACGGCTGCTAATTCTAAGTCATGGGTAGGATAGTTTTTCTCATGAGGTTTCAACTGACGAGATGCATAAGCTATAACTTTACCCTTCTGCATTAATACACAACCCAAACCCTTATGCGATGCATCACTATAGACATGAAACTCTTCGTTACCTGTTGGGAGTACGAGCACTGGCGCTGTAACTAACCTCGTCTTCAGTTCCTGAAAGGCTGATTCCCGATCTTCAGTCCATCCATACGGTGTTCCTTTCTTAGTCAATTGCGTCAATGGAATTGCAATTTTTGAGAAATCTTTCACAAACTTCCTATAGTAACCTGCCAAACCCAGAAAACTACGAATCTCGGACACATTAGTCGGTCTCGGCCAATTTACTACGGCTTCGATTTTGCTAGGATCAACTGAGATACCCTCTTCACTAATCACATGACCTAAGAATGAGATAGTAGGAAGCCAAAACTCACACTTGTTAAACTTGGCATACAATCTCCGTTCTCTCAAAATCTGCAAGGCAAGTCTCAAGTGATTTTCGTGTTCAGTCTTACTCTTGGAATAGATCAAGATATCGTCAATGAAGACAACTACAAACTCATCTAAATACGACTTGAAGACTCTGTTCATCAAATCCATAAATGCAGCAGGGGCATTAGTCACTCCAAATGGCATTACTAAAAACTCGTAGTGGCCATATCTTGTTCGAAAGGCAGTCTTCTCGACATCTTCGGCTTTAACCTTAAGCTGATGGTAACCAGACCTAAGGTCGATCTTAGAAAAGACTCGCGCTCCTTGTAATTGGTCAAGCAGATCATCAATTCTAGGTAACGGGTACTTGTTCTTAATGGTGACCTTATTAAGTTCTCTATAGTCGATACACAAACGGAGTGTGCCATCCTTCTTTTTAACAAATAGAACAGGTGCTCCCCATGGTGAAGTGCTCGGCCTAATAAATCCCTTATCTAACAACTCTTGCAATTGCAGTTTCAATTCTCTAAGTTCAGCGGGGGCCATTCTATAAGGTGGTTTGGAGATCGGCTGCGTTCCCGATATAATATCGACCGTAAACTCTATTTCTCTATCGGTCAAGTGGCCAGGCAATTCATCCCGAAAGACGTCGGGGAAATCACTAACAATCGGGATGTCGGCTAAGTTAACATTTCCATTCTGATCACTCAGTATACTACACAAGTAACCTCGACACCCTTTCTGAATCAACTTACAGGCCTTAATGTACGAAATCAAGTATGGTGGGGGCACTACCCCTTTACCCTGGAAAGTAACCTCGGTTAGGTTTGGGGGTCTCAAGGTGACACCTTTCGAAACACAATTAATAGATGCATTGTTCGCGACTAACCAATCCATTCCCAGTATGATATCAAAATGAGCTAGGTCTAGAGGCATTAAATCTACTAGCAATTCAACATTCTTAATCACGACAACACATGCTCTGTAAATGGATGTAACAAACATAGATCTCCCAGATGGAGTAGATACCGATAACACATAATCAAGGGGCTCTAGTTCCCTATTAATTTTCTTGGCAAACTTGGTGGATATAAACGAATGAGTAGAACCCGAATCAATTAACACATAGGCATCTTGGGAGCAAATTAGTAACATACCTGACACTACTGCCTCAGCATTCTGAGTGTCTCCTGGCACTAACGCAAACACTCTGCCCTGCCTCATCTGTCCTTTCCCAGCATTTCCCTTCTGAACGGAACCCGAGGTATTCTCGCCTTTCTTGTTGTTATCAGTCTTTGCCTTGGGGCAATCTCTCACATAGTGGCCCATCTCGCCGCATTCATAACAGGCTCCAGACGTCCGACGACAAATCCCGAAATGTTGCTTCCCACAATCCGAACACATCGGTTTGGCACTCCCTTCCTGCCTTAGGTTACTAGTACTACCCATGTTTATTTTCTTCTTGGTACCCAGCTGTCCTCGGCGACTGTCATAGTTCTGCCTCTTTCGCTGGTTTTCTCCCGAGTTCTGGTATCGGTTCAAATTAGCTTCGGCCTGAATGGCCTTGTCCAATACTTCGGCATAAGTCGGCATATCAAGCAAATTGACCCGGTCTTGAATCGGTCCACGAAGCCCACACTCGAACTTCCTGGCCTTCATATATTCGTCGTTGGTCATGTGAGGTACAAACCTTACCAACTCCGTGAAAGTGCGGTCATATTCCGCCACTGTTCTGTTGCCTTGCGTCAGAGTATGAAATTCGGTAGCCTTGCGGTTTCGAACACTTAGGGGAAAATGTTTCTGGTAGGACAACTCTAAAAATCGGGTCCAGGTCAGATCTGGATTGCTCCCTCTAACCATCATCCACCATCTACGAGCATCATCATCCAATGTGAATGCTGCCAACGTCACTTTCTGAGCGTCGGTGCTAGGGAAGATCTCGAACAACTTCTCCATTTCTAAAACCCATGCCTCAGCCTTCATCGGCTCTATACCCCCAGAAAATCTCGGTGGTCTCATTTTCTTGAACTCTCTGATCAAAGCTATCGTGCCATCCCCATATAAGGCGGGTTGCTGGGGAACTTGCGGCACTGGCGGAGATGGAGGTGGAGCTACATTTCGGCCGTTGGTCTGCTCGGCCTGAGTCGACGTAGCACTAGCGAACTGCTGCCTGGTTTGCCTCAACTCGCGGGCCAAACCTTCAACCAATCTTTCCAGTCTGTCCATTCTATCTTCGGGTTGATCTCGGCCAAGCGGTGGTCTTCCTCTCCTCATAATGCTATGAGCGTGCAAAGTATGACTTTTAAACAAATAAGCAAATAACCACATAGGCAAGCAACAAATGAGCATATCAGGACAATGCACATTCCACTCAAACAACAATTACCATGATACAACCCTAACATCTTTCTAAGGGAAAACCTATGCTCTTCAGGACTCAAAGTGTGTGAATAACGTATACCGAGGAACTTGTGCTCTGATACCACTCTGTCACGACCCCAAACCGCCCCTAGTAGTTTGGTGCCGTGATGGCCAGTAATCCGTAATTACCGAAGGCCAACTTTTCCAAAACTTAACACAATCAGAGTATGAATATAGGGGGCTCACAAGTGCGGAAGCAATAAATCAAATACAAGTGGTCCATAAGAGCTGTGCGTAGATCAAAGCAATGCCAAACATTCCAATTAACTTCACAATTTAAATACAACAAGGTACAAAAATACATGTTACATCTTGATCAAAAGGCTTCTCGAGCCGACATATACAAAATACAGCTAATACAAGCCAAGAAGCATGATTTTCAAGAATTCGCCGACATGCAAAACAGGGCATCGCCGACGTAAATACAAGGTAAGGCCGACAAATACACGAATCCAAAACAAGTATCCCAACGAACTAGGCGTCGCCGCCGTCCTGCTCATCACCTACATATATATAGAGGGGTGAGTACAAAACTCAGTGAATGGTACTAAAAATAAAGGTTTTACATGAATAAAGCCGAGGCCCTTCAAAACGAAACACACCAAAACTTTAGCAAGGCAAGTGATGAACCATATTCATCATCAAATATCGTAACATCGGCGAGACAAGGGATGAACCGTATTCATCATCAAATATCGTAACATCGGCGAGACAAGGGATGAACCGTATTCATCATCAAATATCGTAACATCGGCGAGACAAGGGATGAACCGTATTCATCATCAAATATCCTAACATCGGCGAGACAAGGGATGAACCGTATTCATCATCAAATATCGTAACATCGGCGAGACAAGGGATGAACCGTATTCATCATCAAATATCGTAACATCGGCGAGACAAGGGATGAACCGTATTCATCATCAAATATCGTAACATCGGCGAGACAAGGGATGAACCGTATTCATCATCAAATATCGTAACATCGGCGAGACAAGGGATGAACCGTATTCATCATCAAATATCGTAACATCGGCGAGACAAGGGATGAACCGTATTCATCATCAAATATCATAACATCGGCGAGACAAGGGATGAACCGTATTCATCATCAAATATCGTAACATCGGCGAGACAAGGGATGAACCGTATTCATCATCAAATATCATAACATCGGCGAGACAAGGGATGAACCGTATTCATCATCAAATATCGTAACATCGGCGAGACAAGGGATGAACCGTATTCATCATCAAATATCGTAACATCGGCTGTACGATCCGTAATCGTTTGGTCAAAAGTATTGCGAAAGTTTAGAGTCCTCCAATACGAGGGACTTATGTTACTTAGGCCCGTAGCCCGATTTAACAAGGACCGTATCCTTTTATACTAAGTACTGCGAAAGTTTAGAGTCCTCCAATACAAGGGACTTGTGTTACTTAGGCCCGTAGCCCGATTTAACAAGGACCGTATCCTTTCCAAAGATGGTATCAAAACGAGGAGTGTACTTGGCACATCAAAACGAGAGCTATTTATTCATGCTAACAAAATACTTTGTCAAACAAGGCAACAAGATTTATCAAACAAGTATAACATAGCTTTATCAATAATACCACTCACCTAGTTCTTCAGGTGTAGGCTCAAGCAAATATCAAGGACCTACAATCACATGGCAAGTCACATTCTCAAAGCAAGCTCCAAATACATGCAAATGATCTCGGCATTCTTGCCAGATCCAAGTCAAAGACAAAGCAAAACAAGCTGGGAGTTTAATCACTGCTCCCGCTCATAAAACACACCGGGTACTGACCAGGACTAAGCCGAGGTCCCGCTAAACAAGGTCAGGAAAAATCTGAGTTTTCCTTTGGAGAATATGAAGAACATGATCATTGAAAGATGGATGCAAGCTCACAACTTGTTACAAAAATCTGAGTTTTCATGCCAAGAGTTCAAAATATATGGACCTAAGTACCCATTCAAGAAGGTCATGCAAGAACAAACACAAAACATGATTTTCGTTTCAAACTCTTCGATCAAAATGGGACTTTGTTCAAGAACACATGAAAAACCATTTTCTCTTTCTAAACCAACTTCAAAACGATGCATGGCATGCAAAACAAAACCGATCATGCAATGCAGCTAGATATTCAGCAAGAGCAACCAAAGGAGATCAAGATTCTAACCTCAAAACTCGGATCTAACGGTTCAAGCCACAAAGATCAAGCTTGGAAGACAACTCTCACTCAAGAACTCTTCTTCCTCCTTTCTAGAGCTTCTCTCTCTAAAACAAAGATTTGAGACAAGAAATGATTTGTTTCAAGGTCTGTCGGCTGCCTTAACAAACAGCTCGGACACGTGGCATTACCGGGTTGGTTCAGCTCCAAAAAGGTGATTGATGGACAAGACAAGTCTCTGACAAAGCTTATGCAGCAAGCTCGGGTAAGACACATCGGCAACAAGATGACATCGGCTCAAAACAAGGATCCAGCAACGGGATGGAAAAACATCGGCTAGGGAGGACGACACTTGACTAAGCTGTGCCACACCTTGGCCGGGGTGCGCCACATCTCGGCCTAGGCCATACCTGCCTGCGGACAAGGTTCAAGTACGAAACATCTCGGCAAAGAATGCCCGAGGTGAAGATGGGGTTAAACAAGACCTCAAGATAGTTCTAAGTACAAAGGGTCAAAGGCGGACTAAGCCCAAGATGATCTCGGCTACACACACATACTAAGCAAGGAACAAAATCATGCAAGCAACTTAAGCAAATCAAGCCAAGATAAACCTTTAAATTAACATAAGCGGCAAGACCATGCAAGAATGTACACAAATATGGCAAGAGTAAGGTGAGGGTTGTTACAGGAAGTTCATTCAAGAAACCACTATACCTTAACGATCTATTAGCAAATTAAATAAAAAAGGAAGTTGAATAAAAATAAAAATGAAAGTTTCTTAAAATTATAAATGGAAGTTCATTAATGAACCTACTATACCTTAACGATCTATTTGGAAATTAAATGAAAATGGAACTTTAACCGAAAAAAAAAATTGAATAAAAATGGAAGTGGAAGAAAAATAAAAATGAAAGTTGTATAAAATTAAAAATGTAAGTTCAATCCAAAAACCATTATACCTTAACGATCTATTTGGAAATTAAATAAAAAAAGGAAGTTGAATAGAAAAGAAGCTTGAATAAAAAAAGAAGTTGAATAGAAATAAAAATGGAACTTGCAGAAAATTAAAATTGGAAGTTCATTCATGAAACCACTACCTTAACGATATATTTGGAAATTAAATAAAAAAGGACGTTTAATAGAAAAGTAAATTGAACAAAAATGGAAGTTGAATAAAAATAAAAATGGAAGTTCAATCCAGAAACGACTATACCTTGACGATCTATTTGGAAATTAAATAAAAAAGGAAGTTGAGTAGAAATAAAACTTGAATAAAAAAGGAAGTTAAATAAAAATAAAAATGGAAGTTGCAGAAAATTAAAAATGGAAGTTAATTCAAGAAACCATTATACGTTAACCATCTATTAGGAAATTAAATAAAAAAAGAAGTTGAATAGAAAAATAACTTGAATAAAAATGAAAGCTGAATAGAAATAAAAATCGATGTTACAGAAAATTAAAAATGAAATTTCATTCAAGAAACTACTATACCTTAACGATCTATTAGGAAATTAAATAAAAAAGGAAGTTGAATAGAAAAATGACTTGAATAAAAATGGAAGTCGAATAAAAACAAAAGTAGAAGTTGAAGAAAATTAAAAATGGAAGTTCATTTAAGAAACCACTATACCGTAACGATCTATTTGGAAATTAAATAAAAAAAAACGTTTAATAGAAAGTTACTTGAATAAAAATGGAAGTTACTTAAAAATAAAAATGGAAGTTGCCGAAAATTAAAAATGAAAGCTAATTCAAGAAACCACTATACCTTAACGATCTATTTGGAAATTAAATAAAAAGGAAGTTGAATAGAAAAATGACTTGAATAAAAGTGGAAGTCGAATAAAAACAAAAGTGAAAGTTGAAGAAAATTAAAAATGGAAGTTCATTTAAGAAACCACTATACCTTAACGATCTATTTGGAAATTAAATAAAAAAAAGTTGAATAGAAAAATAACTTGAATAAAAATGGAAGCTGAATAAAAATAAAAATGGAAGTTGCAGAAAATTAAAAATGGAAGTTCATTAAAGAAACCACTATATCGTAACGATCTATTTGGAAATTAAATAAAAAAGCAAGTTTAATAGAAACGTAAATTGATTAAAAATGGAAGTTGAATAAAAATAAAAATTTAAGTTGCTGAAAATTTAAAATGGAAGTTCATTCAAGAAACCACTATACCTTAACGATCTATGAGGAAATTAAATAAAAAAGGAAGTTGAGTAGAAAAGAAACTTGAACGAAAAAGAACGATAAATAAAAATAAAAAAGGAAGTTGCAGCAAATTAAAAATGGAAATTCATTCAAGAAACCACTATACCTTGACGATCTATTTGGAAATTAAATAAAAAAGGAAGTTTAACAGAAAAGTAAATTGAATAAAAATAAAAATGAAAGTTGCATAAAATTAAAAATTGAAGTTCAATCCAGAAACCGCTATACGTTAATGATCTATTTGCAAATTAAATAAAAAATGAAGTTGAACAGAAAAATAACTTGAACAAAAATAAAATTTACTTAAAAATAAAAATGGAAGTTGCAGAAAATTAAAAATGGAAGTTCATTCAAGAAACCACCATACCATAACGATCTATCTGGAAATTAAATAAAAAAGGAAGTTTAATAGAAAAGTAAATTGAATAAAAATGGAAGCTGAATAAAAATAAAAATGGAAGTTGCAGAAAATTAAAATTGGAAGTTAAATCTAGAAACCACTATACCTTAACGATCTATTTGGAAATTACATAAAAAAGGAAGTTGAGTATAAAAGATACTTGAATAAAAAAGAAAGTTAAATAAAAATAAAAATAGAAGTTGCAGAAAATGAAGAATGGAAGTTCATTCAAGAAACCACAATACCTTAACGATCTATTTGGAAATTAAATAAAAAAGGAAGTTGAATAGAAAAATAATTTGAATAAAAATGGAAGTCGAATAAAAATAAAAATGGAAGTTGCAGAAAATTAAAAATGGAAGTTCATTGAAGAAACCACTATACCTTAACTATCTGTTTGGAAATTAAATAAAAAAGGAAGTGGAATAGAAAAATAACTTGAATAAAAATGAAAGTCGAATAAAAATAAAAATGGAAGTTGCAGAAAATTAAAAATGGAATTTCATTCAAGAAACCACTATACCTTAACGATCTATTTGGAAATTAAATAAAAAAGGAAGTTTAATAGAAAAGTAAATTGAATAAAAATGGAAGTTCAATAAAAATAAAAATGAAAGTTGCGTAAAATTAAAAATGAAAGTTCAATCCAGAAACCACTATACCTAAACGATGTATTTGCAAATTAAATAAAAAAAGAAGTTGAGTAGAAAAGAAATTGATTGAAAAAGGAAGTTAAATAAAAACAAAAATGGAAGCTCATTCAAGAAACCACTATAGCTTAACGATCTATTTGGAAATTAAATAAAAAAGGAAGTTGAATAGAAAATAAGTTGAATAAAAATGGAAGTCGAATAAAAATAAAAATGGAAGTTGCAGAAAATTAAAAATGGAACCTTAATCCAGAAACCATTATACCTTAACGATCTATTTGGAAATCAAATAAAAAAAGAAGTTGAATAGAAAAATAACTTCAATAAAAATGGAAGACGAATAAAAATAAAAATGGAAGTTCCAGAAAATTAAAAATGGAAGTTCATTAAAGAAACCACTACACCTTAACGATCTATTTCGAAATTAAATAAAAAATGAAGTTTAATAGAAAAGTAAATTGATTAAAAATGGAAGTTGAATAAAAACAAAAATTGAAGTTGCTGAAAATTTAAAATGGAAGTTCATTCAAGAAACCACTATACCTTAACGATCTATTAGGAAATTAAATAAAAAAGGAAGTTGAGTAGAAAAGAAACTTGAATGAAAAAGGACGTTAAATAAAAATAAAAATGGAAGTTGCAGAAAATGAAGAATGGAAGTTCATTCAAGAAACCACAATACCTTAACGATCTATTTGGAAATTAAATAAAAAAGGAAGTGGAATCGAAAAATAACTTGAATAAAAATGAAAGTCGAATAAAAATAAAAACGGAAGTTGCAGAAAATTAAAAATGGAATTTCATTCAAGAAACCACTATACCTTAACGATCTATTTGGAAATTAAATAAAAAAGGAAGTTTAATAGAAAAGTAAATTGAATAAAAATGGAAGTTGAATAAAAATAAAAATGAAAGTTGCATAAAATTAAAAATGAAAGTTCAATCCCGAAACCACTATACCTAAACGATGTATTTGGAAATTAAACAAAAAAAGAAGTTGAGTAGAAAAAAAATTGATTGAAAAAGGAAGTTAAATAAAAACAAAAATGGAAGCTCATTCAAGAATCCACTATACCTTAACGATCTATTTGGAAATTAAATAAAAAAGGATGTTGAATAGAAAAATAACTTGAATAAAAATGGAAGTCGAATAAAAATAAAAATGGAAGTTGCAGAAAATTAAAAATGGAACCTTAATCCAGAAACCATTATACCTTAACGATCTATTTGGAAATCAAATAAAAAAAGAAGTTGAATAGAAAAATAACTTGAATAAAAATGGAAGTCGAATAAAAATAAAAACGGAAGTTCCAGAAAATTAAAAATGGAAGTTCATTAAAGAAACCACTACACCTTAACGATCTATTTCGAAATTAAATAAAAAATGAAGTTTAAAAGAAAAGTAAATTGATTAAAAATGGAAGTTGAATAAAAACAAAAATTGAAGTTGCTGAAAATTTAAAATGGAAGTTCATTCAAGAAACCACTATACCTTAACGATCTATTAGGAAATTAAATAAAAAAGGAAGTTGAGTAGAAAAGAAACTAGAATGAAAAAGGACGTTAAATAAAAATAAAAATGGAAGTCGCAGAAAATGAAGAATGGAAGTTCATTCAAGAAACCACAATACCTTAACGATCTATTTGGAAATTAAATAAAAAAGGAAGTGGAATAGAAAAATAACTTGAATAAAAATGAAAGTCGAATAAAAATAAAAATGGAAGTTGCAGAAAATAAAAAATGGAATTTCATTCAAGAAACCACTATACCTTAACGATCTATTTGGAAATTAAATAAAAAAGAAAGTTTAATAGAAAAGTAAATTGAATAAAAATGGAAGTTGAATAAAAAAAAAATGAATGTTGCATAAAATTAAAAATGAAAGTTCAATCCAGAAACCACTATACCTAAACGATGTATTTGGAAATTAAATAAAAAACGAAGTTGTGTAGAAAAGAAATTGATTGAAAAAGGAAGTCAAATAAAAACAAAAATGGAAGCTCATTCAAGAAACCACTATACCATAACGATCTATTTGGAAATTAAATAAAAAAGAAGTTGAATAGAAAAATAACTTGAATAAAAATGGAAGTCGAATAAAAATAAAAATGGAAGTTGCAGAAAATTAAAAATGGAACCTTAATCCAGAAACCATTATACCTTAACGATCTATTTGGAAATTAAATAAAAAAAGAAGTTGAATAGAAAAATAACTTGAATAAAAATGGAAGTCGAATAAAAATAAAAACGGAAGTTCCAGAAAATTAAAAATGGAAGTTCATTAAAGAAACCACTACACCTTAACGATCTATTTCGAAATTAAATAAAAAATGAAGTTTAATAGAAAAGTAAATTGATTAAAAATGGATGTTGAATAAAAACAAAAATTGAAGTTGCTGAAAATTCAAAATGGAAGTTCATTCAAGAAACCACTATACCTTAACGATCTATTAGGAAATTAAATAAAAAAGGAAGTTGTGTAGAAAAGAAACTTGAATGAAAAAGGACGTTAAATAAAAATGAAAATGGAAGTTGCAGAAAATGAAGAATGGAAGTTCATTCAAGAAACCACAATACCTTAACGATCTAGTTAGAAATTAAATAAAAAAGGAAGTTGAATAGAAAAATAACTTGAATAAAAATGGAAGTCGAATAAAAATAAAAATGGAAGTTGCAGAAAATTAAAAATGGAAGTTCATTCAAGAAAACACTATACCTTAACTATCTGTTTGGAAATTAAATAAAAAAGGAAGTGGAATAGAAAAATAACTTGAATAAAAATGGAAGTCGAAAAAAAATAAAAATGGAAGTTGCAGAAAATTAAAAATGGAAGTTCATTCAAGAAACCACTATACCTTAACGATCTATTTGGAAATTAAATAAAAAAAGAAGTGTAATAGAAAAGTAAATTAAATAAAAATGGAAGTGGAATAAAAATAAAAATGAAAGTTGCATAAAATGAAAAATGAAAGTTCAATCCATAAACCACTATACCTAAATGACGTATTTGGAAATTAAATAAAAAAAGAAGTTGGGTAGAAAAGAAATTCATTGAAAAAGGAAGTTAAATAAAAACAAAAATGGAAGTTCATTCAAGAAACCACTATACCTTAACGATCTATTTGGAAATTAAATTAAAAAGGAAGTTGAATAAAAAAATAACTTGAATAAAAATGGAAGTCGAATAAAAATAAAAATGGAAGTTGCAGAAAATTAAAAATGGAAGTTCAATCCAGAAACCACTATACCTTAACGATCTATTTGGAAATTAAATAAAAAAAGAAGTTGAATAGAAAAATAACTTGAATAAAAATGGGAGCTGAATAAAAATAAAAATGGAAGTTCCAGAAAATTAAAAATGGAAGTTCATTAGAGAAACCACTACACCTTAACGATCTATTTCGAAATTAAATAAAAAATGAAGTTTAATAGAAAAGTAAATTGATTAAAAATGGAAGTTGAATAAAAACAAAAACGGAAGTTGCTGAAAATTTAAAATGGAAGTTCATTCAAGAAACCACTATACGTTAACGATCTATTTGGAAATTAAATAATAAAGGAAGTTGAACAGAAAAATAACTTGAATAAAAATGGAATTTATTTAAAAATAAAAATGGAAGTTGCAGAAAATTAAAAATGGAAGTTCAATAAAGAAACCACTATACCTTAACGATCTATTTGGAAATTAAATAAAAAAGGAAGTTTAATAGAAAAGTAAATTGAATAAAAATGGAAGTTGAATAAAAATAAAAATGGAAGTTGTAGAAAATTAAAACTGGAAGTTCAATCCAGAAACCACTATACCTTAACGATCTATTTGGAAATTACATAAAAAAGGAAGTTGAGTAGAAAAGATACTTGAATAAAAAAAGAAGTTAAATAAAAATAAAAATGGAACTTGCAGAAAATGAAGAATGGAAGTTCATTCAAGAAACCACAATACCTTAACGATCTATTTGGAAATTAAATAAAAAAGGAAGTTGAATAGAAAAATAACTTGAATAAAAATGGAAGTCGAATAAAAATAAAAATGGAAGTTGCAGAAAATTAAAAATGGAAGTTCATTCAAGAAACCACTATACCTTAACTATCTATTTGGAAATTGAATAAAAAAGGAAGTTGAATAGAAAAATAACTTGAATAAAAATGGAAGTCGAATAAAAATAAAAATGGACGTTGCAGAAAATTAAAAATGGAAGTTCATTCAAGAAACCACTATACCTTAAAAATCTATTTGGAAATTAAATACAAAAGGAAGTAGAATAGAAGAATAACTTGAATAAAAATGGAAGTCGAATAAAAATAAAAATGAAAGTAGAACAAAATTAAATATGGAAGTTCATTCAAGAAACCACTATACCTTAACGATCTATTTGGAAATTAAATAAAAAAGGAAGTTTAATAGAAAAGTAAATTGAATAAAAATGGAAGTTGAATAAAAATAAAAATGAAAGTTGCATAAAATTAAAAATGAAAGTTCAATCCAGAAACCACTATACCTAAACGATGTATTTGGAAATTAAATAAAAAAGGAAGTTGAGTAGAAAAGAAATTGATTGAAAAAGGAAGTGAAATAAAAACAAAAATGGAAGTTGAAGAAATTTAAAAATGGAAGTTCATTCAAGAAACCACTATACCTTAACGATCTATTTGGAAATTAAATAAAAAAAGAAGTTGAATAAAAAAATAACTTGAATAAAAATGGAAGTCGAATAAAAATAAAAATGGAAGTTGTAGAAAATTAAAAATGGAAGTTCAATCCAGAAGCCACTATGCCTTAATGATCTATTTGGAAATTAAATAAAAAAAGAAGTTGAATAGAAAAATAACTTGAATAAAAATGGGAGCTAAATAAAAATAAAAATGGAAGTTTCAGAAAATTAAAAATGGAAGTTCATTAAAGAAACCACTACACCTTAACGATCTATTTCGAAATTAAATAAAAAATGAAGTTTAATAGAAAAGTAAATTGATTAAAAATGGAAGTTGAATAAAAACAAAAACGGAAGTTGCTGAAAATTTAAAATGGAAGTTAATTCAAGAAACCACTATACCTTAACGATCTATTAGGAAATTAAATAAAAAAGGAAGTTGAGTAGAAAAGAAACTTGAATGAAAAAGGACGTTAAATAAAAATAAAAATGGAAGTTGCAGCAAATTAAAAATGGAAATTCATTCAAGAAACCACTATACCTTAACGATCTATTTGGAAATTAAATAAAAAAGGAAGTTTAATAGAAAAGTAAACTAAACAAAAATGGAAATTGAATAAAAATAAAAATGAAAATTGTATAAAATTAAAAATGGAAGTTAAATCCAGAAACCACTATACGTTAACGATCTATTTGGAAATTAAATAAAAAATGAAGTTGAACAGAAAAATAACTTGAATAAAAATGGAATTTATTGAAAAATAAAAATGGAAGTTGCAGAAAATTAAAAATGGAAGTCCATTCAAGAAACCACTATACCTTAACGATCTATTTGGAAATTAAATAAAAAAGGAAGTTTAATAGAAAAGTAAATTGAATAAAAATGGAAGTTGAATAAAAATAAAAATGAAAGTTGCATAAAATTAAAAATGAAAGTTCAATCCGGAAACCACTATACCTAAACGATCTATTTGGAAATTAAATAAAAAAGGAAGTTGAGTAGAAAAGAAATTGATTGAAAAAGGAAGTTAAATAAGAATAAAAATGGAAGTTGCAGAAAATTAAAAATGGAAGTTCATTCAAGAAACCACTATACCTTAACGATCTATTTGGAAATTAAATAAAAAAGGAAGTTGAATATAAAAATAACTTGAATAAAAATGGAAGTCGAATAAAAATAAAAATGGAAGTTGCAGAAAATTAAAAATGGAAGTTAATTCAAGAAACAACTATACCTTAACGATCTATTTGGAAGTTAAATAAAAAATGAAGTTCAGTAGAAAAGTAAATTGAATAAAAATAGAATTTGAATAAAAGTAAAAATGAGAGTTGCATAAAATTAAAAATGAAAGTTCAATCTAGAAACCACTATACCTTAACGATCTATTTGTAAATTAAATAAAAATGGAAGTTGAATAGAAAAGAAACAGATTGAAAAAGGAAGTTAAATAAGAATAAAAATGGAAGTTGCAGCAAATTAAAAATGGAAGTTCATTCAAGAAACCACTATACCTTAACGATCTATTTGGAAATTAAATAAAAAAAGAAGTTGAATAGAAAAATAACTTGAATAAAAATTGAAGTCGAATAAAAATAAAAATGGAAGTTGCAGAAAATTAAAAATGGAAGTTCATTCAAGAAACCATTGTAACGC
Organism: Camellia sinensis; assembly: GCF_055761805.1. NCBI lineage: Eukaryota > Viridiplantae > Streptophyta > Magnoliopsida > Ericales > Theaceae > Camellia > Camellia sinensis. The sequence goes on along the minus strand of NC_138962.1, from coordinate 4,003,061 downwards.
CCTCAAAATAACAACATTAAACCCATCAATAGAGACATGCATTGATATATATAAAAGTCCCACATTCTTCCATTTATCAGAGTTTCATTACAAAAAGTATTACATGTTAACGACAAAAGCAAGTGCCCTAAAGGCTTACAGCTTTCCGAGTTAACACTTGGTTACAACAAAAGAGTACTAACTCAATTACACATTAAGCCCTTGGCTTGAATTTACATGTAATACATCAAAAATAAGACAACGAAAGTGTGTCCGCGTCTAGCCTCCCAAGCTACGTCCTTGGAGGTGGCATGCTACCTGTACCTGAAAATGATATTCCCATATAGGGTGAGCCACAGCCCAGTAGAAATACACTAAACCAACCATGAACAATGACTAAAAGATTAGCAATTGATAGATGGCCAACACTGATACATCCACATAAATCACATTTTATGTCATACGACTTATGAGTCCAAGTTACTTTTCATTTTCCCTTTTTCAACAGATAAGCATATTAGCTCTATCATCATCTCAACAGATATGTATAAAAACTATATCCCACATTCACAGATAAGCATATAAGCTATATCCACATTCTCAACAGATATGTATAACAACTATGTCCCACATTCACAGATAAGCATATAAGCTGTATCTACATTTCGCAAAGATAAGCATATGAGCTCTATCTTCACTTCTCTAGACAAGCATATGAGCTATATTTACGGAGTTCATCCCCTATCTTCTCCAAACACTATCCGGTTTAGAGGTACATCCCCCATCTTCCCCTAAACCGCGGAATACATCCCTCATCTCCTCCTCTACACATAACGTATACAAACACATTGGTTCTATATACAATCACTCAATACATACAGTTAATGTATTCTATCAACCGTCAAATTCCATGACACATTCCATTGATTAGTTTTCGTTTGCCTAATCATCATGCATTATCTACAACAATCACGACTATCCTCCACCGATAGCCCAAAGCAATTATTTCTAAACAGAGAATAAATGCACAAATGGATATTCAATCAACATTTCAATTCGGTGAGTAATAAATAATTCAACTACACCCTTTAACCCCATGCCTTCCCAATCTCAACAATTCCGTTTCATTTCCTCATTTCTCACAATTAATTATCCCAATTAATCAAACAATGTAATTAGGTCATTTTCCATAATTAACATTACAACCCTTAAGTCCCATTTTCATCAATGATTCAACATTTATTCCATTTCTCTATGCCAAACATGCATCTAGGTTTATTATAAATAAAACCCCAACTTTTGTAAAATAACACAAAAGCCCCAAACTTTCACAAAATTACCAAACCAACCCCAACATCTCAAAATACTAAAATTTAAAGACAAAATCCATAGAGAGGAGTAGGATATCCCTACCTCAAATCCGGAGCCCCAAGGGAGAAGATGACAAAACCCAACGTGCTCCAAATCCCGAAATTTTCAGATTAAAATGTAGCCCTCGACGATCAACAACTTTTTTGTAAAGGCCAAAGATGAGCAAATCACTCCTACTAGATCAAAACCTAGAGAGAAGGTAGAGTTCTAGAGTGAGAGGCTCAACAATGGTGTTTTTGGAAAAGTAGGAGAGAGAAGAGAAAGTAAAAAAGTGATTTGAAAAGTCAAAACTCGGAACTTAAACCCAGTCGCCCCGCTCGAGCGTCAAACTCCCCGCTCGAGCGTCACTCACAGACTCCCGCTCGAGCGTCAACAATCCCGCTCGAGCGGCGGATACACACTCCCAGAACTTTTACAGAACCAGGTCTCCACTCGAGTTTCCAACTCCCCGCTCGAGCGTCACTCACACAATCCCGCTCGAGCGGCCAATCCCACGCTCGAGCGTCCAACACTGCACAGGAAATACTGGATGGGTGAAACTCCCGCTCAAGCGCCAAAACCCCCGCTCGAGCGGACAGGTCAAAATCTGGGCAACTAGTTTTGGTTTCTAAACTCAACCAACCTGTAACAAACCTGCCCACACATCCTACAACCCAAATACGAAGTAAAAAGGATGTAAACAAGATAATAATCAACTACCAACTTCCACGGACACATGTCCGGATCACTGTACAACAAGGGTAAACCCGGGATCGCTATAACCTCCCCTCTTAAAGAATTTCGTCCCCAAATTAAGCATAAGTTTCAAAAATAGGTTTTCCTCAATTTTTAACAATGTTACATTTTAACATTCAACAGTTCGACCCATTACCGGTCATCACATCCCTTTAACAAGAGGCATTTCACAATATGTAAACAACATATGTACTTTCAACATGCATCAACATTACGCATTTCCTTTCCAATTTCAACAATATATTCAACATATATAATGTTACATTCAACTTCCATATGAGGCAAGTTCCAAAACATACTTCCAATAAACCAAAACATTTTCAATGTTTCACAACTTAAGACATATATAAAAGCTCTTAAGTCCAACAATAGTTCAAAATCTAAATACAAGATTACATATCAACAAACAAGTCCGGATATTTCTCACTGACTTCCAACTCACGTTCCCAAGTGGCTTCCTCCACTCCGTGATGTTTCCACAAGACTTTCACCAGAGGAATGGTCTTGCCACGCAGGACCTGATCCCGCCTATCCAAGACCCGAACCGGTCTCTCCTCATACGAGACATCCTCATCTACCTCTAAATCGGTCCAATCCAATACATGTGATGGATCTGGCTCATACTTCCGAAGCATACTCACATGAAACACGTCATGAACTCCGGACAACTGTGGCGGTAAAGCTAACCGATAAGCAACCTCGCCAATCCTCTCAAGGATCTCAAAAGGACCAATAAACCGAGGGGATAACTTCCCACTCTTCCCAAACCTCATCAAACCTCGCCAAGGTGATATCTTCAGAAAGACATGATCACCTACCTCAAACGCTAAAGGCCTCCTCCTACGGTCGGCATAGCTCTTTTGGCAACTCTGGGCTGTAACAAGCCTCCAACGGATAAGCTCAACCTTCTCCGTTGTCTCCCTAACCAACTCCGGACCCAACAAAGGTGTATCACCCACCTCGGCCCAATAAACTGGAGACCTACACGGTCGGCCATACAAGGCCTCAAACGGTGCCATACCGATGCTAGACTGAAAACTGTTGTTGTAGGCAAACTCTACCAATGGTAAGTGCCTCTCCCACGTCCCACTAAAGTCAAGGACACAACCTCGAAGCATATCCTCAAGGATCTGAATAGTACGCTCGGACTGCCCGTCAGTCTGCGGATGGTAAGCCGTACTAAAGGTCAACTTAGTGTCCAAGGCACTCTGCAAACTCTGACACAACCTAGCAGTAAAACGAGGGTCTCTATCTGAGACGATCGTCACTGGGACCCCGTGCAATCTCACTATGTCCCGAATATACAAGTCGGCAAGATGATCTACCGAATCTCTCACGTGCATAGGAATGAAGTGCGCCGACTTAGTCAACCGGTCTACAACCACCCAAATAGCATCACTACCCCGCTGAGTCCTCGGAAGACCTACAACGAAGTCCATAGTGACATGCTCCCACTTCCACTCGGCAATAGGCAGGGGTTGCAACAAACCCGCTGGCCTCTGATGCTCGGCCTTCACTTGCTGGCAAGTAAGGCACTTAGACACGAAGATTGCCACATCTCTCTTCATGCCCCGCCACCAAAACTGGCGACCTAAATCCTGATACATCTTAGTACCTCCCGGATGCACCGCAAGGCGTGAATGGTGAAACTCTCGAAGTACTTCCTCTCAGCAAGACTCCGGTACAAACAAACGGTCTCGATATCTCACACTCAGGTCGGGATACACCGTCAAACCCTTCTCAACCTTCCCACTGGAGATCCTCTCTCGGAAGGACTCTACCTCAAGGTCACCTCTCTGTGCCTCTAACACTCTAGTCACAAGTGTAGGCTGCGCGACAACGGAAAACAAGGCCGCTGTCACGACCCCAAACCGCCCCTAGTAGTTTGGTGCCGTGATGGCCAGTAATCCGTAATTACCGAAGGCCAATTTTTCAAAACTTAACACAATCAGAGTATGGATATAGGGGCTCACAAATGTGGAAGCGATAAATCAAATACAAGTGGTCCATAAGAGCTGTGCGTAGATCGAAGCAATGCCAAACATTCTAATTAACTTTACAACTTAAATACAACAAGGTAAAAATACATGTTACATCTTGATCAAAAGGCTTCTCGAGCCGACATATACAAAATACAGCTGATACAAGTCAAGAAGCATGATTTTCAAGATTTGCCGACATGCAAAGCAGGGCATCGCCGATGTAAATACAAAAGTAAAGCCGACATAAGCACGAATCCAAAACAAGCATCCAAAGCGATCTAGGCGTCGCCGTCGTCCTGCTCATCACCTACATATATATAGAGGGGTGAGTACAAAACTCAGTGAATGGTACTAATAATAAAGGTTTTACATGAATAAAGCCGAGGTCCTTCAAACAAACTCATTAACTTCAGCAAGACGAGGGATGAACCGTATTCATCAATCAAATATTACAAGTACCCAAAGGTGTTTACTGACATAGGCAAAACAAGGGATGAACCGTATTCATCAGTCAAGTATCATAACATCGGCGAAGCAAGGGATGAACCGTATTCATCATTCAAGTGTCATAACATCGGCGAAGCAAGGGATGAACCGTATTCATCAGTCAAGTATCATAACATCGGCGAAGCAAGGGATGAACCGTATTCATCATTCAAGTGTCATAACATCGGCGAAGCAAGGGATGAACCGTATTCATCATTCAAGTGTCATAACATGTACGATCCGTAATCGTTTGGTCAAAGGTACTGCGAACGTTTATAGTCCTCCAGCACAAGGGACTTGTGTTACTTAGGCCCGTAGCCCGATTTAACAAGGACCGTATCCTTTTATACTTAGTACTGCGAAAGTTTAGAGTCCTCCAGCACAAGGGACTTGTGTTACTTAGGCCCGTAGCCCGATTTAACAAGGACCGTATCCTTTTCAAAGGTCGCATCAACAAGGAGTATACTTGACACATCAAAACAAGAGCTATTTATTCATGCTAACAAAATACTTTTGTCAAAACAAGGCAAGCAAGGTTTATCAAAACAAGATTTATCAAAAGCAAGTGTAACATAGCTTTATTAGAAATACCACTCACCTAGTTCTTCAGGTGTAGACTCAAAGCAAATATCAAGGACCTACAATCACATGGCAAGTCACATTCTCAAAGCAAGCTCCAAATACATGCAAATGATCTCGGCACTCTTGCCAGATCCAAGTCAAAGACAAAGCAAAACAAGCTGGAAGCTTAATCACTGCTCCCGTTTCATAAAAACACACCGGGTACCGTCCAGGACTAAGCCGAGGTCCCGCTAAACAAAGTCAGGAAAAACCTGGGTTTTCCTTTGAAGAATATGAAGAACATGATCATTTGAAAGATGGATGCAAGTTCACAACTTGTTATAAAAATCTGAGTTTTCATGCCAAGAGTTCAAAATAGGGACCTGGGTACCCGTTCAGAAAGTCATGCAAGAACAAACACAAAAGCATGGTTTTCGTTCCAACTTTAGGATCAAAACGAGATTTTCTTCAAGAACACATGAAAAACCATTTTCTCTTTCCAAAACCAACTTCAAAACGATGCATGACATGCAACACAAATTCGATCATGCAATGCAGCTAGATGATCAGAAAGAACAACCAAAGGAGATCAAGATCCTAACCTCAAAACTCGGATCCAACCGTTCAAACCACGAAGATCAAGCTTGGGAGACTTACTCTCACTCAAGAACTTCTCTAGAGCTTCTCTCTCTAAAACAAATATTTGAGACAAGAAAATGATGTGTTTCAAGGTCTGCCGGCTGCCTTAACAATCAGCTCGGACACGTGGCGTTATCGGGTTGGTTCAGCTCCAAAAAGGTGATTGATAGACAAGACAAGTCTCTGACAAAGCGTATGCAGCAAGCTCGGGTAAGACACATCGGCAACAAGATGACATCGGCTCAAATCAAGGATCCAGCAACAGGATAACAAAACATCGGCTAGGGAGGACGACACTTGACTAAGCTGTGCCACACCTTGGCCGGGGTGTGCCACATCTCGGCCTAGGCCATACCTGCCTGCGGACAAGGTTCAAGTGCAAAACATCTCGGCAATGAATGCCCGAGGTGAAGATGGGGTTGAATAAGATCTCAAAATAGTTCTAAGCACAAGGTTCAAAGGCGGACTAAGCTCAAGATGACCTCGGCTACGCACACACATACACTAAGCAAAGAACAAAATCATGCAAGCAACTTCAAGCAGATCAAGACAAGGCAAAACCTTCAAAACAAAATAACAAGGCAGGTTCATGCAGGAATGTATGCAAGTATGACAAGAGTAAGGTGAGGGTTGTTACATCCTACCCCCCTTAAAGAAGTTTGGTCCCCAAACTTAGATTACCTGGTTCAGAACAACTCCGGGTAACGGATTCTCATATCCTCTTCCTTTTCCCACGTGGCTTCTGTGCCATAATGTTCCTTCCATTCGACCTTTACCATCGGTATCGATTTGTTCCTCAATTGCCTCACTTGTCTGTCAATAATCCTCATTGGCTTCTCCTCGTAGCCCAAATCCTCATTAATTGTGATCTCGGAATGATCAATTACATGCAGTGGATCTCGGATGTACTTCCTCAACATCGAAACATGAAACACATTATGGACTTGACTCAAATCTGGCGGCAAAACAAGTCTGTAGGTGACGGGATTAATTCTCTCAAGAATTTCAAATGGCCCAATATAACGAGGTGCTAACTTACCTTTCTTTCCAAATCTGGAAACTCCTTTCATTGGTGAAACCTTCAGGAATACATGATTCCCAACTTCGAACTCTATCTCATTCCTTCTCTGATCGGCGTAGCTCTTTTGTCGGCTCTGGGCAGTTCTAATTCTCTGTTGGATAAGTTTAATCTTCTCTGTTGTCACTTGAATCAATTCGAGACCAAGCAGAGCTCTGTCTCTGACTTCGGTCCAACATATCGGCGATCTACATTTCCTTCCATACAAGGCTTCATACGGCGCCATGCCAATGCTAGCTTGATAACTGTTATTGTAAGCGAATTCTACTAAGGGCAAATGTGTACCCCAACTTCCTTGGAAGTCCAACACACAAAGTCTAAGCATATCTTCAAGCGTCTGAATGGTTCTCTCTGTCTGCCCATCTGTCTGGGGGTGAAAAGCTGTACTAAATCTCAGCTCGGCTCCGAAAGCCCTCTGAAGACTCTGCCAAAATCTAGAAACAAATTTAGGATCTCGGTCTGAAACAATTGACATCGGCACTCCATGAAGTCTGACAATCTCGTTCACATATAGCAAGGCAAGTTGATTGGCGTTGAAGGTAGTCTTAATGGGTAGAAAGTGTGCTGACTTAGTTAACCTATCCACAACAACCCAAATTGAATCCATACCCTTAGGTGTTTTCGGCAAACCAATCACAAAATCCATGGAGATGTGCTCCCATTTCCACTCAGGAATCGGCAAAGGTTGAAGAAGTCCTGCTGGTCTTTGATGTTCTGCTTTCACTTGCTGACAATGTAAACACTGGGACACGAATTCGGCTATTTCTCTCTTCATATTTGGCCACCAGAAGGTCTGCTTCACATCTTGATACATTTTGGTGTTCCCTGGATGGACAGCAAACTTAGAACCATGAGCTTCCTGCAAAATCTTTTTCTTCAGCTCTGGGATGTCGGCCACGCATAACCTTCCTTCAAACTTGAGTACTTGGTTCTCGATGGTATACCCTGGTCTCGGCTTTGTGCCAATTTCCTCGGCTATTTTCTTGAGGAAGTTATCCTCCATCTGTCTTGTCTTTACTTCGTCAACAATAGTCGGCTCCGCTGACATCACGGTTAAACACGCCAAATTTCCACCCGATTTCCTGCTCAAAGCGTCGGCTACACTGTTGGCCTTCCCGGGGTGATATTGAATCTGCATATCGTAATCTTTCAACAACTCAAGCCACCGTCTCTGTCTCAAATTCAATTCCTTCTGAGTGAATAGATACTTTAAACTCTTATGATCTGTAAAAACCTGACAAGTAGCTCCATACAGATAGTGACGCCAAATCTTTAAAGCAAATACCACGGCCGCCAATTCTAAGTCATGGGTAGGATAGTTTTTCTCATGAGGTTTCAACTGACGAGATGCATAAGCTATAACCTTACCCTTTTGCATTAATACACAACCCAAACCCTTATGCGATGCATCACTATAGACATGAAACTCTTCGTTACCTGATGGTAGTACAAGTACTGGTGCTGTAATTAACCTCGTATTCAGTTCCTGGAAGGCTGACTCCCGATCTTTAGTCCATTCATACAGTGTTCCCTTCTTAGTCAGTTGCGTTAATGGAATTGCAATCCTTGAGAAATCTTTCACAAACTTTCTGTAATAACCTGCCAAACCCAGAAAACTACGAATCTCGGACACATTAGTCGGCCTCGGCCAGTTTACTACGGCTTCAACTTTGCTAGGATCCACTGAAATACCCTCTTCATTAATCATATGACCCAAAAATGAGATGGTAGAAAGCCAAAACTCACACTTGTTAAACTTCGCATACAATTTCCGTTCTCTCAAAATCTGTAAGGCAAGTCTCAAATGGTTTTCATGTTCAATATCACTCTTGGAATAGATCAATATATCATCAATGAAAACAACTACAAATTCATCTAAACATGGTTTGAAGATTCTGTTCATTAAATCCATAAATGCAGCAGGGGCATTGGTCACTCCAAAAGGCATTACTAAAAACTCGTAGTGGCCATATCTTGTTCGAAAAGCAGTCTTCTCAACATCTTCGGCTTTAACCTTAAGCTAATGGTAACCAGACTGAAGGTCGATCTTAGAAAAGACTCGTGCTCCTTGTAACTGATCAAGCAAATCGTCAATTCTAGGTAACGGGTACTTGTTCTTAATGGTGACTTTATTGAGTTCTCTATAGTCAATACAAAGACGGAGTGTGCCATCCTTCTTCTTAACAAATAAAACAGGTGCTCCCCATGGTGAAGTGCTCGGCCTAATAAATCCCTTATCTAACAACTCTTGCAATTGTAGTTTCAATTCTCTAAGTTCAGCTGGTGCCATTCTATAAGGTGTTTTGGAGATCGGCTGCGTTCCCGATATAACATCGACAGTAAACTCTATTTCTCTATCGGTCAAGTGGCCAGGCAATTCGTCCGGAAAGACGTCGGGGAAATCATTAACAATCGGGATGTCGGCTAAGTTAACATTTCCATTCTGATCACTCAGTATACTACACAAGTAACCTCGACACCCCTTCTGAATTAACTTACAGGCCTTAATGGACGAAATCAAGTATGGTGGGGGCACTATCCCTTTACCCTGGAAAGTAATCTCGGCTAGGTTTGGGGGTCTCAGTGTGACACTTTTCGAAACACAATTAATAGATGCATCATTTGCAACTAATCAGTCCATTCCCAGTATGATATCAAAATGAGCTAGGTCTAGAGGCATTAGATCTACTAGCAATTCAACATTCTCAATCACAACAACACATGCTCTGTAAATGGATGCAACAAACATAGATCTCCCAGATGGAGTAGATACAGACAACACATAATCAAGGGGCTCTAGTTCTCTATTAATTTTCTCGGCAAACTTAGTAGATATAAACGAATGAGTAGAACCCGAATCAATCAACACATAGGCATCTTGGGAGCAAATTAGTAACATACCTGACACCACTGCCTCAGCATTCTGAGTGTCTCCTGGTACTAATACAAACGCTCTGCCCTGTCTCATCTGTCCTTTCCCAGCATTTCCCTTCTGAACGGAACCCGAGGTATTCTCTCCTTTCTTGTTGTTATCAGCCTTTGTTTTGGGGCAATCCCTCACATAATGGCCCATCTCGCCACATTCATAACAGGCTCCAGACGTTCATCGACAGATCCCGAAATGCTGCTTCCCACAATCCGAACACATCGATTTAGTACTCCCTTCCTGCCTTTGGTTACTAGTACTGCCTATGTTCGTTCTCTTCTTGGTGCCCAGCTGTCCTCGGCGATTGTCATAGTTCTGCCTCTTTCGCTGGTTTTCTCCTGAGCTCTGGTATCGGTTCAGGTTAGCTTCGGCCTGAATGGCTTTGTCCAATACTTCGGCATAAGTCGGCATATCGAGCAAGTTGACCCGGTCTTGAATCGGTCCACGAAGCCCACACTCGAACTTCCTGGCCTTCATATATTCATCGTTGGTCATGTGAGGTACAAACCTTACCAATTCAGTGAAAGCGCGGTCATATTCTGCCACTGTTCTGTTGCCTTGCGTCAGAGTATGAAATTCTGTAGCCTTGCGGTTTCGAACACTTAGGGGAAAATGTTTCTTGTAGAACAACTCTAAGAATCGGGTCCATGTCAAATCTGGATTACTCCCTCTAAACATCATCCACCACCTACGGGCGTCATCATCTAATGTGAATGCTGCCAACGTCACTTTCTGAGCGTCGGTGCTAGGGAAGATCTCGAATAACTTTTCCATCTCCAAAACCCATGCCTCAGCCTTCATCGGCTCTATACCGCCAGAGAACCTTGGTGGTCTCATTTTCTTGAACTCCCTGATCAAAGCTATCGTGCCATCCCCATATAAGGCTGGTTGCGGGGGAACCTGCGGCACTGGAGGAGGTGGAGGTGGAGCTACATTTCGGCCGTTGGTCTGCTCGGCCTGAGTCGACGTAGCACTAGCGAACTGCTGTCTGGTTTGCCTCAACTCGCGGGCCAAACCTTCAACTAATCTTTCCAATCTGTCCATTCTATCTTCAGGCTGATCTCGGCCAAGTGGTGGTCTACCTCTCCTCATGATGCTAGGAGTATGCAAGGTATGACTTTAAAACAATTAAGCAAATAACCACATAGGCAATAGCAAATAAGTATATCAAGACAATGCACACTTCACTCAAACAACAAATACCATGATGCAACCCTAACATCTTTCTAAGGGAAGTCCTATGCTCTTTAGGACTCAAAGTGTGTGAATAGCGTATACCGAGGAACTTGTGCTCTGATACCATTCTGTCACGACCCCAAACCGCCCCTAGTAGTTTGGTGCCGTGATGGCCAGTAATCCGTAATTACCGAAGGCCAACTTTTCAAAACTTAACACAATTAGAGTATGGATATAGGGGGCTCACAAATGCGGAAGCGATAAATCAAATACAAGTGGTCCATAAGAGCTGTGCGTAGATCGAAGCAATGCCAAACATTCCAATTAACTTTACAACTTAAATACAACAAGGTAAAAATACATGTTACATCTTGATCAAAAGGCTTCTCGAGCCGACATATACAAAATACAGCTGATACAAGTCAAGAAGCATGATTTTCAAGATTTGCCGACATGCAAAGCAGGGCATCGCCGATGTAAATACAAAAGTAAAGCCGACATAAGCACGAATCCAAAACAAGCATCCAAAGCGATCTAGGCGTCGCCGCCGTCCTGCTCATCACCTACATATATATAGAGGGGTGAGTACAAAACTCAGTGAATGGTACTAATAATAAAGGTTTTACATGAATAAAGCCGAGGTCCTTCAAACAAACTCATTAACTTCAGCAAGACGAGGGATGAACCGTATTCATCAATCAAATATTACAAGTACCCAAAGGTGTTTACTGACATAGGCAGAACAAGGGATGAACCGTATTCATCAGTCAAGTATCATAACATCGGCGAAGCAAGGGATGAACCGTATTCATCATTCAAGTGTCATAACATCGGCGAAGCAAGGGATGAACCGTATTCATCAGTCAAGTATCATAACATCGGCGAAGCAAGGGATGAACCGTATTCATCATTCAAGTGTCATAACATCGGCGAAGCAAGGGATGAACCGTATTCATCATTTAAGTGTCATAACATGTACGATCCGTAATCGTTTGGTCAAAGGTACTGCGAAAGTTTATAGTCCTCCAGCACAAGGGACTTGTGTTACTTAGGCCCGTAGCCCGATTTAACAAGGACCGTATCCTTTTATACTTAGTACTGCGAAAGTTTAGAGTCCTCCAGCACAAGGGACTTGTGTTACTTAGGCCCGTAGCCCGATTTAACAAGGACCGTATCCTTTTCAAAGGTCGCATCAACAAGGAGTATACTTGACACATCAAAACAAGAGCTATTTATTCATGCTAACAAAATACTTTTGTCAAAACAAGGCAAGCAAGGTTTATCAAAACAAGATTTATCAAAAGCAAGTGTAACATAGCTTTATTAGAAATACCACTCACCTAGTTCTTCAGGTGTAGACTCAAAGCAAATATCAAGGACCTACAATCACATGGCAAGTCACATTCTCAAAGCAAGCTCCAAATACATGCAAATGATCTCGGCACTCTTGCCAGATCCAAGTCAAAGACAAAGCAAAACAAGCTGGAAGCTTAATCACTGCTCCTATTTCATAAAAACACACCGGGTACCGTCCAGGACTAAGCCGAGGTCCCGCTAAACAAAGTCAGGAAAAACCTGGGTTTTCCTTTGAAGAATATGAAGAACATGATCATTTGAAAGATGGATGCAAGTTCACAACTTGTTATAAAAATCTGAGTTTTCATGCCAAGAGTTCAAAATAGGGACCTGGGTACCCGTTCAGAATGTCATGCAAGAACAAACACAAAAGCATGGTTTTCGTTCCAACTTTAGGATCAAAACGAGATTTTCTTCAAGAACACATGAAAAACCATTTTCTCTTTCAAAAACCAACTTCAAAACGATGCATGACATGCAACACAAATTCGATCATGCAATGCAGCTAGATGATCAGAAAGAACAACCAAAGGAGATCAAGATCCTAACCTCAAAACTCGGATCCAACCGTTCAAACCACGAAGATCAAGCTTGGGAGACTTACTCTCACTCAAGAACTTCTCTAGAGCTTCTCTCTCTAAAACAAAGATTTGAGACAAGAAAATGATGTGTTTCAAGGTCTGCCGGCTGCCTTAACAATCAGCTCGGACACGTGGCGTTATCGGGTTGGTTCAGCTCCAAAAAGGTGATTGATAGATAAGACAAGTCTTTGACAAAGCGTATGCAGCAAGCTCGGGTAAGACACATCGGCAACAAGATGACATCAGCTCAAATCAAGGATCCAGCAACAGGATAACAAAACATCGGCTAGGGAGGACGACACTTGACTAAGCTGTGCCACACCTTGGCCGGGGTGTGCCACATCTCGGCCTAGGCCATACCTGCCTGCGGACAAGATTCAAGTGCAAAACATCTCGGCAATGAATGCCCGAGGTGAAGATGGGGTTGAACAAGATCTCAAAATAGTTCTAAGCACAAGGTTCAAAGGCGGACTAAGCTCAAGATGACCTCGGCTACGCACACACATACACTAAGCAAAGAACAAAATCATGCAAGCAACTTCAAGCAGATCAAGACAAGGCAAAACCTTCAAAACAAAATAACAAGGCAGGTTCATGCAGGAATGTATGCAAGTATGACAAGAGTAAGGTGAGGGTTGTTACAGCCGCAGCCTCAACAGATTCGCCCAGTAGCAAATCAAACTCGCCAAGCGCTCCCAACATCTCCCATTCTCGGATGGCAATATAAGCTACATCACTAATGGATTTCCTACTAAGGGCATCGGCCACAACATTGGCCTTTCCCGGGTGGTAGTGCAACTCAAAGTCGTAGTCCTCAATGAACTCCATCCATCTCCTCTGCCTCAAATTCAAGTCTCTCTGTGTAAACAGATACTTCAGACTCTTGTGGTCCGAGAACACCTCGAACCTCTCACCATAAAGGTAGTGCTTCCAGATTTTCAAGACAAAGATCACTGCTGCTAACTCTACGTCGTGAGTAGGGTAATTCTTCTCGTGAATTTTCAACTGACGTGAGCCATAAGCTACCACGCTCCCCTCTTGCATCAACACATAACCCAAACCCTCTCGTGAGGCATCACAATAAACCGCATAACCCAACCCTCTCTCCGGAATAATCAAAACCGGAGCGGTGGTCAACCTAACCTTCAGCTCTTGGAACGACTTTTCACAAGTCTCATTCCATACAAACTTGACCCCTTTCCGCGTCAATCTAGTCAAAGGCGAAGCTAGCCTGGAGAAATCTTTCACAAACCGGCGGTAATACCCAGCTAATCCCAGAAAACTGCGGATTTCGAATACACTCTTAGGCTGTGCCCAATCTTGCACTGCCTCAATCTTGGATGTATCTACAGACACCCCTTCCCCGGAAACCACATGGCCTAAGAACTTCACCTCTCCTAGCCAGAACTCACACTTCCCAAACTTGGCATACAGCCTATGGGCTCTAAGTAACTCAAGCACCACTCTCAAGTGTGCCTCGTGCTCCTCCTCAGAAGGCGAATAAACAAGAATGTCGTCCACAAAAACGACTACAAATCGATCCAAGAATTCCCGGAAGATCCGGTTCATCAAGTCCATAAAGACTGCCGGTGCATTGGTAAGCCCGAATGGCATCACCAGAAACTCATAATGGCCATACCGCGTACGGAATGCCGTCTTAGGAATATCTTCCTCCTTGACCCTCAACTGGTGGTAACCCGATCTCAAGTCTATCTTAGAGAAACAACGAGAACCCTTCAACTAGTCAAACAAGTCATCTATACGGGGCATAGGGTACTTATTCTTGACCGTAACCCGATTCAACTTCCGGTAGTCTATACACAATCTCAAGGCACCATCTTTCTTTTTAGCAAAGAGGGCCGGTGCTCCCCACGGCGAAACACTAGGGCGAACAAAGCCCTTATCTAGCAATTCCTGGAGCTGAACTTTCAACTCAACCAACTTTGCTGGAGCAAAACGGTAAGGTGCCATAGAAATCGGCGCCGTGCCGGGCACTAAATCAATAGAGAACTCTATCTCTCGGTGAGGTGGCAAACTAATAAGGTCTTCGGGAAAGACATCTGAATATTCACAAACCACCCTCGGCAACACAACATGGGTCTCATCACACTCACCACTCTCAAAGCTAGCAAGTAGACTACTAAGTTCACTTCGCCCTCGCGAATCATACCCCGGTGGCAAAACACTACCAACCCGGTCTCCCAAGAAATGGAACCACTCCCCGCTCAAGGTACATAACGTGACCCTCTGGCGGTAGCAATCGATAACAGCCCGGTATGACGATAGCCAGTCCATACCCAGAATAACATCAAAGCCCTTCATGGGCATGACCACAAATGGAAAAAGAAGCCTATGGTCAGCGACCTCTATATCACAACCTCTAACACCCTGTTTCAAGATCAACTCACCACCAATAGGTGATACTACACAAATAGGAGATGCTAACTGTGCCAACTCCAATTCCAAAACAGATGCAAATGCAGCAGATACAAAAGAATAAGATGCACCCGTGTCAATCAACACGCTAGCAACCGAGTTGCAAAACAGAAAAGTACCTCTTACTACCGATGGAGCCGGTACTAAATCCTGCGCGGTAACAGCATACACGCGCCCTGTAGGCCCCTGATCTACCTGCTCACCTCTAGGAGCATACGACTGCTGCACTGACTGGGACGACGAAGCCCCCGGATTGGCCCTCGAGGCCTGCACAGACTGAGCTGGCTGAAATCCCTGCGTCTGTCTAAAACCAGACGCTCCTGAAGTGGCACTCAACTGTGGGAAAAACCTCTTCAGGTGCCCAGGCTGTCCACACTGATAACAAGACAAGGGCTGCCCCCTGCCCAAACTCTGACTCTGCGGTCTAGCTGAAGAAGAAGCAGCTCTCTGACCCCCACCCTTCTGCGGGCAAACTGAAACCTTGTGACCCAGCTAGCCACACTTGTAACAAGCAAACTCTCCCTGATTGCCTCTCCCCGAGCCTGCACTTGGCACTGGGAAGGTCGATCTAGAAACTGCACCCTGAGGCTACTGAGGGTTATAACCCCTCTGTCTCCTGCCATCACCTTGACCATCCTGGCTCCTCTTGGAGCCTCTCTGCCCCTCATCCTCCTCCTGCATCATGAGCTCCATATGAGCTGCAGCATCCACTAAATGTCTATACTCTCGAATGTAAGACCCACCAACCCTCAACTTGAGGCCCCACCTCAACTTCCGCTCAAACTCATAGCAACGGCGTTCTTCGGACGCCACCAACTCAGGTGAAAACCTGGACAAACTAATGAAAGTGGCCTCGAACTCTGCCAGAGACATACCCTGCTGATTAAGCCGGCTATAATGATCCCTCAGCCTCTCCCTAGCCACTGCAGATAAAAACCTCTCCTGGAAAGCATTTACGAACGCCTCCCATGTACCACCAACACGAGCCTTCTCGTACTTCCACCATTGATCCACATCTCCCTTCAGCTGGAAGGATGCCAAGGTCACTTTTAGTGCCCCGTCCTCGATGCCAAGCATCTCGAACGTCTTACTCATCTGTTCTAACCACTCGTCAGCCTTCAGTGGCTCCTTTGGATCTCCAATAAACTCGTCCGGGTTAGACCGAAAAAACTCCCTCTTCAAGAAAGAGGGCCCTGCCTCAGCTGTCTGATTCCCAGTCCTGAGAACACCCAAAGCCCCTGCTATCTCTCGTGCCAAAGCACTCATAGCCTGCTGGCCCGCTGGTTCGGCCACGTTGGCCTGACCAACTCCCTCCTGCACTGCCGGAATATCATCTGGTAATGGTACTTCCTGCCTCGCAGGCCTACCATGCCTAGCACCTCTTCCTCATCCTGACATCCTAATAAAGGTAATACAGAACGTTAGTACATTCACAAATGTGCCAAAACTAAACACTCACGTCCTAATGCACGGACAACAGTAATTCACTCCACGTAAGCACATAAACACATAAGCACTTACGAATTTCATTTCTGGATAATGATAGTCCCGAGGCATCACTAGAGTTCCGGTTAGAAACAGCATTGATCAGGTGCCTTTCCAACAAGACTCCCAGAAACCCAAGGATCCAATCAACATCCTAGAAACTACATTCCATACCCACATAGTCACATAAGCATGTTATCAATTAAGCACATAGCATATGACACTACACCTAAGTCTCTATCAAGCGAGACAAACCCATTGTGATCCTAATCACTTCCCACGTACCCAAAGTATTCGAACCCGGTACGCTCTGATACCAAGTTGTAACGCCCTCAAAATAATAACATTAAACCCATCAATAGAGACATGCATTGATATATATAAAAGTCCCACATTCTTCCATTTATCAGAGTTTCATTACAAAATGTATTACATGTTAACGACAAAAGCAAGTGCCCTAAAGGCATACAGCTTTCCAAGTTAACACTTGGTTACAACAAAAGAGTACTAACTCAATTACACATTAAGCCCTTGGCTTGAATTTACATGTAATACATCAAAAATAAGACAACGAAAGTGTGTCCGCGTCTAGCCTCCCAAGTTACGTCCTTGGAGGTGGCATGCTACCTGTACCTGAAAATGATATTCCCATATAGGGTGAGCCGCAGCCCAGTAGAAATACACTAAACCAACCATGAACAATGACTAAAAGATCAGCAATTGATAGATGGCCAACACTGATACATCCACATAAATCACATTTTATGTCATACGACTTATGAGTCCAAGTTACTTTTCATTTTTCTTTTTTCAACAGATAAGCATATTAGCTCTATCATCATCTCAACAGATATGTATAAAAACTATATCCCACATTCACAGATAAGCATATAAGCTATATCCACATTCTCAACAGATATGTATAACAACTACATCCCACATTCACAGATAAGCATATAAGCTGTATCTACACTTCACAAAGATAAGCATATGAGCTCTATCTTCACTTCTCTAGACAAGCATATGAGCTGTATCTACGGAGTTCATCCCCTATCTTCTCCCAACACTATCCGATTTAGAGGTACATCCCCCATCTTCCCCTAAACCGCGGAGTACATCCCCCATCTCCTACTCTACACATAACGTATACAAACACATTGGTTCTATATACAATCACTCAAAACATACAGTTAATGTATTCTATCAACCGTCAAATTCCATGACACATTCCATTGATTAGTTTTCGTTTGCCTAATCATCATGCATTGTCTACAACAATCACGACTATCCTCCACCGATAGCCCAAAGTGGTTATTTCTAAACAAAGAATAAATGCACAAATGGATATTCAATCAACATTTCAATTCGGTGAGTGATAAATAATTCAACTACACCCTTTAACCCCATGCCTTCCCAATCTTAACAATTCCGTTTCATTTCCTTATTTCTCACAATTAATTATCCCAATTAATCAAACAATGTAATTAGACCATTTTCCATAATTAACATTACAACCCTTAAGTCCCATTTTCATCAATGATTCAACATTTATTTCATTTCTCTATGCCAAACATGCATCTAGGTTTATTATAAATAAAACCCTAACTTTTGTAAAATAACACAAAAGCCCCAAACTTTCACAAAATTACCAAACCAACCCCAACATCTCAAAATACTAAAATTTAAAGACAAAATCCATAGAGAGGAGTAGGATATCCCTACCTCAAATCCGGAGCCCCAAGGGAGAAGATGACAAAACCCAACGTGCTCCAAATCCCAAAATTTTCAGATTAAAATGTAGCCCTCGACGATCAACAACTTTTTTGTAAAGGCCAAAGATGAGCAAATCACTCCTACTAGATCAAAACCCAGAGAGAAGGTAGAGTTCTAGAGTGAGAGGCTCAACAATGGTGTTTTTGGAAAAGTAGGAGAGAGAAGAGAAAGTGAAAAAGTGATTTGAAAAGTCAAAACTCGGAACTTAAACCCAGTCGCCCCGCTCGAGCGTCAAACTCCCGTCTCGAGCGTCAACAATCCCGCTCGAGCGGCGGATACACACTCCCAGAACTTTTACAGAACCAGGTCTCCGCTCGAGCTTCTAACTCCCCGCTCGAGCGTCACTCACACAATCCCGCTCGAGCGGCCAATCCCACGCTCGAGCGTCCAACACTGCACAGGAAATACTGGATGGGTGAAACTCCCGCTCGAGCGCCAAAACCCCCGCTCGAGCGGACAGGTCAAAATCTGGGCAACTAGTTTTGGTTTCTAAACTCAACCAACCTGTAACAAACCTGCCCACACATCCTACAACCCAAATACGAAGTAAAAAGGATGTAAACAAGATAATAATCAACTACCAACATCCACGGACACATGTCCGGATCACTGTACAACAAGGGTAAACCCGGGATCGCTACATGGAAAGACTATTGTGTTAAAGCGGGCTACGGGCCTAAGTAACACAAGTCTCATAGTGTTAAAGCGGGCTACGGGCCTAAGTAACACAAGCCTCATAGTGTTAAAGCGGGCTACGGGCCTAAGTAACACGAGCTCCATTATGCCGAGGTTATGTTATAAGATTTGACGCATGTTAAGTATGTAAGTTTTGCAAGATCAAGTTTGATGAACAAGATTTATCTCATGTTTTGTACAAGCTATGATAAGTATGATTTTGACAAAGATATATATATGTATTGATTTGACAAGGACCTCGGGAATCATTCATTTAACCCCTTTATTACTTGTACCATTCACTGAGTATCCAAGCTCACCCTCCCTATGTATATATGTAGGTATCAAGCAAGAAGTCGGCTACGCCGAGATGTGTGTGTTGTATGAACGTTATGTCGGCTTTGGGGATGTCGACAATCTGAAGATTATGTATTCCTGATTTGTATTTCATGTGTTATATTTATGTCGGCTTGAGAAGCCTTTTGCCAAGATGTATTTTTTGTACTTTTGTATTCAAGTTTTAAAGCTACGTAAAGATGTATGCCATTCCATTTGACTTATGCACAGCTCTTATGGACCACTTGTATTTTGAATTATGGCTTCCGCATTTGTGAGCCCCTTATATATATACTCTGATTGTGTGTGAACTTCAGAAGTTGGCCTTCGGTAATTACGGATTACTGGCCATCACGGCACCAAACTACTAGGGGCGGTTTGGGGTCGTGACAAAACCAATATACCTTAACGATCTATTTGGAAATGAAATAAAAAAAGAAGTTGACTAGAAAAATAACTTGAATAAAAATGGAAGTTAAATAAAAATAAAAATGGAAGTTGCAGAAAATTAAAAATGGAAGTTCATTCAAGAAACCAATATACCTTAAGGATCTATTTGGAAATTAAATAAAAAGGAAGTTTTATAGAAAAGTAAATTGAATAAAAATGGAAGTTGAATAAAAATAAAAATGGAAGTTGCAGAAAATTAAAAATGGAAGTTCAATCCAGAAACCACTATACCTTAACGACCTATTTGGAAATTACATAAAAAAAGAAGTTGAGTAGAAAAGAAACTTGAATAAAAAAGGAAGTTAAATAAAAATAAAAATAAAAGTTGCAGAAAATTAAAAATGGAGGTTCATTCAACAAACAACTATACCTTAAGTATCTATTTGGAAATTAAATAAACAAGGAAGTTGAGTAGAAAAATAACTTGAATAAAAATGGAAGCTGAATAAAAATAAAAATGGAAGTTCCATAAAATTAAAAATGGAAGTTCATTAAAGAAACCACTATACCTTAACGGACTATTTGGAAATTAAATAAAAAATGAAGTTTAATAGAAAAGTAAATTGAAAAAAAATAGAAATTGAATAAAAATAAAAATGAAAGGTGTATAAAATTAAAAATGGAAGTTCAATCCAGAAACCACTATAACTTAACGATCTATTTGGAAATTAAATAAAAAAGGAAGTTGAGTAGAAAAGAAACTTGAATGAAAAATGAAGTTAAATAAAAATAAAAATGGAAGTTGCAGCAAATCAAAAATGGAAATTCATTCAAGAAACCACTATACCTTAATGATCTATTTGGAAATTAAATAAAAAAGGAAGTTAAATAGAAAAGTAAATTGAATAAAAATAGAAGTTGAATAAAAATAAAAATGAAAGTTGCAGAAAATAAAAAATGAAAGTTCAATCCAGAAACCAGTATACCTTAACGATCTATTTGAAATTTAAATAAAAAAGGAAGTTGAGTAGAAAAGAAACTTGAATAAAAAAGGAAGTTAAATAAAAATAAAAATGGAAGTTGCAGAAAATAAAAAATGGAAGTTCATTCAAGAAACCACTATACCATAACGATTTATTTGGAAATTAAATAAAAAAAAAAGTTGAATAGAAAAATGACTGGAATAAAAATGGAAGTCGAATAAAAATAAAAATGGAAGTTGCATAAAATTAAAAATGGAAGTTCATTCAAGATACCACTATACCTTCACGATCTATGTGGAAATTAAATAAAAAAGGAAGTTTCATAGAAAAGTAAATTGAATAAAAATGGAAGTTTAATAAAAATAAAAATGGAAGTTGCAGAAAATTAAAAATGGAAGTTCATTCAAGAAACCACTATACTTTAACGATCTATCAGGAAATTAAATAAAAAAGGAAGTTTAATAGAAAAGTAAATTGAATAAAAATGGAAGTTGAATAAAAATAAAAATGAAAGTTGCATAAAATTAAAAATGAAAGTTCATTCAAGAAACCACAATATCTTAACGATCTATTTGGAAATTAAATAAAAAAAGAAGTTTAATCGAAAAAAAAACTTGAATAAAAATGGAAGTTGAATAAAAATAAAAATGGAATTTGCATAAAATTAAAAATGGAAGTTCATTTAAGAAACCACTATACCTTAACGAACTATTTGGAAATTAAATAAAAAAGGAAGTTGAATAGAAAAGTAACTTGAATAAAAATGGAAGTTAGTTAAAAATAAAAATGGAAGTTGCAGAAAATTAAAAATGGAAGTTAATTTAAGAAACCACTATACCTTAACGATCTATTTGGAAATTAAATAAAAAAGGAAGTTGAAGAAAAAAATAACTTGAATAAAAGTGAAAGCTGAATAAAAATAAAAATGGCAGTTCCATAAAATTAAAAACGGAAGTTCATTAAAGAAACCACTATACCTTAACGATCTATTTGGAAATTAAATAAAAAAGGAAGTTTAATAGAAAAGTAAATTGAATAAAAATGGAAATTGAATAAAAATAAAAATGAAAGTTGCATAAAATTAAAAATGGAAGTTCATTCAAGAAACCACTATACCATAACGATCTATTTGGAAATTAAATAAAAAAAGAAGTTTAATAGAAAAATAACTTGAATAAAAATGGAAGTTGAATAAAAATAAAAATGGAATTTGCCTAAAATTAAAAATGGAAGTTCATTTAAGAAACCACTATACCTTAACGATCTATTTGGAAATTAAATAAAAAATTATGTTTAATAGAAAAGTAAATTGAATAAAAATGGAAGTTGAATAAAAATAAAAATGGAAGTTCCATAAAATTAAAAATGGAAGTTCATCAAAGAAACCACTATACCTTAACGATCTATTTGGAAATTAAATAAAAAAGGAAGTTGAATAGAAAAATAACTTGAATAAAAATGGAAGTTGAATAAAAATAAAAATGGAAGTTGCATAAAATTAAAAGTGGAAGTTCATTAAAGAAACCACTATACCTTAACGATCTATTTGGAAATTAAATAAAAAAGGAAGTAGAATAGAAAAATAACTTGAATAAAAATAAAAATGGAAGTTGCATAAAATTAAAAATGGAAGTTCATTAAAGAAACCACTATACCTTAACGATCTATTTGGAAATTAAATAAAAAAGGAAGTTGAATAAAAATAAAAATGAAAGTTGCATAAAATTAAAAATGGAAGTTCATCCAAGAAACCATTATACCTTAACGATCTATTTGGAAATTAAATAAAAATGGAAGTTGAGTAGAAAAGAAACTTGATTGAAAAAGGAAGTTAAAGAAAAATGAAAATAGAAGTTGCACAAAATTAAAAATGGAAGTTAATTCAAGAAACCACTATACCTTAACGATCTATTTGGAAATTAAAAAAAAAAAGGAAGTTGAATAGAAAAATAACTTAAATAAAAACGGAAGTCGAATAAAAATGAAAATGGAAGTTACAGAAAATTAAAAATGGAAGTTCATTAAAGAAATCACTATACCTTGACAATCTATTTGGAAATTAAATAAAAAAGGAAGTTTAATAGAAAAGTAAATTGAATAAAAATGGAAGTTGAATAAAAATAAAAATGGAAGTTGCAGAAAATTAAAAATGGAAGTTCATTCAAGAAACCACTATACCTTAACGATCTATTTGGAAATTAAATAAAAAAGGAAGTTGAATAGAAAAATAACTTGAATAAAAATGCAAGTCAAATAAAAATAAAAATGGAAGTCGCAGTAAATTAGAACTGGAAGTTCATTCAAGAAACCACTATACCTTCACGATCTATATCGAAATTAAATAAAAAATGAAGTTTAATAGAAAAGTAAATTCAATAAAAATGAAAATTGAATAAAAATAAAAATGAAAGTTGCATAAAATTAAAAATGGAAGTTCAATCCAGAAACCATTATACCTTAACGATCTGTTTGGAAATTAAATAAAAAAGGAAGTTGAGTAGAAAAGAAACTTGAATGAAAAAGGAAGTTAAATAACAATATAAATGAAGGTTGCAGAAAATTAAAATTGGAAGTTCATTAAAGAAACCACTATACCTTAACGATCTATTTGGAAATTAAATAAAAAAGGAAGTTGAATAGAAAAATGACTTGAATAAAAATGGAAGCTGAATAAAAACAAAAATGGAAGTTGCGTAAAATTAAAAGTGGAAGTTTATTCAAGAAACCACTATACCTTAACGATCTATTTGGAAATTAAAAAAAAAAAGGAAGTTGAATAGAAAAATAACTTGAATAAAAATAGAAGTCGAATAAAAATAAAAATGAAATCAGCATAAAATTAAAAATGGAAGTTCATTCAAGAAACCATTATACCTTAACGATCTATTTCAAAATTAAATAAAAAAGGAAGTTGAATAGAAAGTAAATGGAATAAAATTGGAAGTCGAACAAAAATAAAAATGGAAGTTGCAAAAAATTAAAAATGGAAGTTTATTCAAGAAACCACTATACCTTAACGATCTATTTGGGAATTAAATAAAAAAAGGCAGTTTAATAGAAAACAAATTGAATAAAAATGGAAGTTGAATAAAAATAAAAATGGATGTTGCAGAAAATTAAAAATGGAAGTTCAATCCAGAAACCATTATACCTTAACGATCTATTTGGAAATTAAATAAAAAAGAAAGTTGAGTAGAAAAGAAATTTGAATAAAAAAGGAAGTTAAATAAAAATAAAAATGGAAGTTGCAGAAAATTAAAAATGGAAGTTCATTCAAGAAACCACTATACCTTAACGATCTATTTGGAAATTAAATAAAAAAGGAAGTTGAATAGAAAAGTAACTTGAATAAAAATGGAAGTTACTTAAAAATAAAAATGGAAGTTGAATAAAAATAAAAATGAAAGTGGCATAAAATTAAAAATAGAAGTTCATTAAAGAAACCACTATACCTTAACGATCTATTTGGAAATTAAATAAAAAAGGAAGTTGAATAAAAAAGTAACTTGAATAAAAATGGAACTTACTTAAAAATAAAAATGGAAGTTGAATAAAAATAAAAATGAAAATTGCATAAAATTAAAAATGGAAGTTCATTCAAGAAACCTCTATACCTTAACGATCTATTTGGAAATTAAATAAAAAAGGAAGTTGAATAGAAAAGTAAATTGAATAAAAATGGAAGTCGAATAAAAATAAAAATGGAATTTGCAGAAAATTAAAAATGGAAGTTTAATCCAGAAACCACTATACCTTAATGATCTATTTGGAAATTAAATAAGAAAAGGAAGTTGAGTAGAAAAGAAACTTGATTGAAAAAGGAAGTTCAATAAAAATAAAAATAGAAGTTGCAGAAAATTAAAAATGGAAGTTCATTCAAGAAACCACTATAACTTGACGATCTATTTGGAAATTAAAGAAAAAAGGAAGTTGAATAGAAAAATAACTGTAATAAAAATGGAAGTCGAATAAAAATAAAAATGGAAGTTGAAGAAAATTAAAAATGGAAGTTCATTAAAGAAACCGCTATACCTTAACAATCTATTTGGAAATTAAAAAAAAAAAGGAAGTTTAATAGGAAAGTAAATTGAATAAAAATGGACGTTGAATAAAAATAAAAATGACAGTTGCACAAAATTAAAATTGGAAGTTCAATCCAGAAACCACTCTACCTTAACGATCTATTTGGAAATTAAATAAAAAAGGAAGTTGAGTAGAAAAGAAACTTGATGGAAAACGGAAGTTAAATAAAAATAAAAATAGAAGTTGCAGAAAATTAAAAGTGGAAGTTCTTTCAAGAAACCACTATACCTTAACGATCTATTTGGAAATTAAATAAAAAAAGAAGTTGAATTGAAAAATAACTTGAATAAAAATGAAAGCTGAATAAAAATAAAAATGGAAGTTTCATAAAATTAAAAATGGAAGTTCATTCAAGAAATCACTACACCTTCACGATCTATTTGGAAATTAAATAAAAAAGGAAGTTTAATAGAAAAGTATATTGAATAAAAATGGAAATTGAATAAAAATAAAAATGAAAGTTGCATAAAATTAAAAATGGAAGTTTAATCCAGAAACCACTATACCTTAACGATGTATTTGGAAATAAAATAAAAAAGGAAGTTGAGTAGAAAAGAAATTTGAATGAAAAATGAAGTTAAATATAAATAAAAATAAAAGTTGCTGAAAATTAAAAATGGAAGTTCATTCAAGAAACCACTATACCTTATCGATCTATTTGGAAATTATAGCGATCCCGGTTTCCCTTTTCTTTAATTGTTGTATCCGGACTTAGGTTCCGTGGAGTTGGTTGTTGTGTATACCTTATTCACATCCTTTCTTTCTTTGTATCTGAGTTATAGGATGTGTTGGATAGGTTTGTTACAGGTTGGTTGAGGTTTAGAAACCAAAACTAGTTGCCCAAATTTTGACCTGTCCGCTCGAGCGGGGAGTTTGACGCTCGAGCGGGGATCCTTTTGTTGCTTGTCCGCTCGAGCGGGGGTTTTGGCGCTCGAGCGGGAAAAACACCCATCCAGTATCTCCTCTGTAGTGTTGTACGCTCGAGCGGCGGTTGTGACGCTCGAGCGGGAGTTTGTGAGTGCCGCTTGAGCGGGGAGTTGGATGCTCGAGCGGGAGACCTGTCTGCAAAAGTGCTGGGAGTGTGCATCCGCCGCTCGAGCGGGAGTTTGGCCGCTCGAGCGGGAGTCTGTGAGTGACGCTCAAGCGGGGGTTTGGCTGCTCGAGCGGGGAGATTGGGTTAAAGCTCCGTATTTTGACTTTTTAAATCACTTTTTCCACTTCTGTTCTCTCTCTTACTTTTCCAAAAACACCATTGTTGAGCTTCTCACTCTAGAGCTCTACCTCCTCTCTAGGTATTGATCCATTAGGAGTGATTTCCTCACCTTTGGCCTTTACAAAAAAGTTGTTGATCGTCGAGCGCTATCTTTTGATCCGAAAAGTTCGTGGTTTGGAGCATTTTCGTTTCCATCATCTTCTTGGTTGGGTGTCATTCTTTGAGGTAGGGATAACCTACTCCTCACTATGGGTTTTGTCTTTAAATTTTAGCATTTTGAGATGTTGGGGTTGGGTTGGTAATGTTGTGAAAGTTTGGGGCTTTTGTGTAAATTTACAAAAGCTGGGGTTTTAGCTATATAAAACCTAGATGCATGTTTGGCATGGAAAAGTGAAATTAATGTTAAAACATTAATGAAAACGGAACCTAAGGATTGTAATGTTAATTATGGAAAATGCCCTAATTACATTGGTTAATTAATTCACATAATTAATTATGAGGAATGAGAAATTGATTTGGAAATGTATGGAATTAAAGGGTGTAGTTGGATTATTTATCACTCACCTGGTTGAAATGTTGATTATATATCCATTGTTGCATTTATTTTCTGTATAGAAATAACTGCTTTGGGCTATCGGTGGAGGATAGTCTTGATTGTTGTAGACAATGCATGATGATTAGGCAAACTAAAACTAATCACTGGAATGTGTCATTGAGTATGACGGTTGAAAGAATACATTAAATTTATGTGTTGTGTGATGATGTGTATAATTATTGTTTATATGCATTGTGTCGTGTTGGAGGAGATAGGGGACGTACTCCACGGTTTAGGGGATGATAGGGGATGGACCTCTAAACCGAATGTTGTTGGGAGAAGATAGGGGATGGACTCCATAGATATAGCTCATATGCTTATCTAGTAATGTGTTGACATAGCTCATATGCTTGTCTTTGGAAGTGTGATAGTGCACTTATGCATATCTATGGAAGTGATGATATAGCTTGTATGCTTATCTGTTGATGTGTTGATATAGCTAGTACGCTTATCTAATATGAATTGGGAAGAAGTTTAATATGAGTTACTGTCTCATATAAGTTGTTTGGCCAGGTTCTGAGCCATGGTTATAAATTGAGAATTGAAAAGAATTGGAAAATGGATGGTAACATGGACTTGTATGTCATGAAACCGTAAAGTGTGATAAGGGAAAGTATCAGTGTTGGCCATCTATCAATTGCTAATCTTTTAGTCATTGTTCATATTTGGTTTAGTGTATTTCTACTGGGCTGTGGCTCACCCTATATGGGAATATTATTTTCAGGTACAGGTAGCATACCACCTCCAAGGACGTAGCTTGGGAGGCTAGAGGCGGACAGACTTTTGTTGTTTAGTTTCTTTGATGTATTACATGTATATTCAAGCCAAGGGCTTAATGTGTAAATGAGTTAGCACTCTTTTGTTGTAACCAAGTGTTAACTTGGAAAGGTGTAAGCCTTTAGGACATTTGCTTTTGTCGTTAACATGTAATACTTTTTGGTAATGGAACTCTGATGAATAGAAGAATGTGGAGCTTTTATATATCAAAGCATGTCTCTATTGATGGGTTTAATGTTATTATTTTGAGGGCATTACAGAAATTAAATAAAAAGGAAGTTGAATAGAAAAATGACTTGAATAAAAATGGAAGCTGAATAAAAACAAAAATGGAAGTTGCATAAAATTAAAAATGGAAGTTCATTCAAGAAACCACTATACCTTAACGATCTATTTGGAAATTAAATAAAAAAAGAAGTTTAATAGAAAAGTAAATTGAATAAAAATTGAAATTGAATAAAAATAAAAATGGAAGTTGCAGAAAATTAAAAATAGAAGTTCATTCAAGAAACCACAATACCTTACCGATCTATTTGGAAATTAAATAAAAAAGGAAGTTGAATTGAAAAGTAAATTGAATAAAAATGGAAGCCGAATAAAAATAAAAATGGAAGTTGCTGAAAATTAAAAATGGAAGTTCATTCAAGAAACCACTATACCTTAACGATCTGTTTGGAAATGAAATAAAAAAAGGAAGTTTAATAGAAAGTAAATTGAATAAAAATGCAATAAAAGTGGAAGTCGAATAAAAATAAAAATGAAAGTTGCAGAAAATTAAAAATGGAAGTTCATTCAAAAAACCACTATACCTTAACGATCTATTTCGAAATTAAATAAAAAAGGAAGTTTAATAGAAAAGTAAATTGAATAAAAATAGAAGTTGAATAAAAATAAAATTCAAAGTTGCATAAAATTAAAAATGGAAGTTCAATCCAGAAACAAGTATACCTTAACGATCTATTTGGAAATTAAATAAAATAGGAAGTTGAGTAGAAAAGAAACTTGATTGAAAAAGGAAGTTAAATAAAAATAAAAATGGAAGTTCATTCAAGAAACCACTATACTTTAACGATCTATATGGAAATTAAATAAAAAAGGAAGTTTAATAGAAAAGTGAATTGAATAAAAATGGAAGTTGAATAAAAATAAAAATGAAAGTTGCATAAAATTAAAAATGGAAGTTCATTCAAGAAACCACTATACCTTAACGATGTATTTGGAAATTAAATAAAAATGGA
Source organism: Camellia sinensis (assembly GCF_055761805.1). Lineage (NCBI taxonomy): Eukaryota > Viridiplantae > Streptophyta > Magnoliopsida > Ericales > Theaceae > Camellia > Camellia sinensis. The sequence continues at coordinate 3,974,207 of NC_138962.1, read as the reverse complement.
AGTTGAATGGAAAAATAACTTGAATAAAAATGGAAGCTGAATAAAAATAAAAATGGTAGTTCCATAAAATTAAAAATGGAAGTTCATTAAAGAAACCACTATACCTTAACGATCTATTTGGAAATTAAATAAAAAAGGAAGTTTAATAGAAAAGTAAATTGAATAAAAATGGAAGTTGAATAATAAGAAAAGTGAAAGTTCAATCCAGAAACCAGTATATCTTAACGATCTATTTGGAAATTAAATAAAAAAGGAAGGTGATTAGAAAAGAAACTTGAATAAAAAAAGAAGTTGCAGAAAATTAAAATTGGATGTTCATTCAAGAAACCACTATACCTTAACGATCTATTTGGAAATTAAATAAAAAACAAAAGTTGAATAGAAAAATAACTTGAATAAAAATGGAAGTCGAATAAAAATAAAAATGGAAGTTGTAGAAAATTAAAAATGGAAGTTCATTCAAAAAACCTGTAACGCCCTCAAAATAATAACATAAATCCCATCAATATAAACATGTATTGATTTACAAAAGTTCCACATTCTTCCATTAATCAGAGTTTCATTACAAAAAGTATTACATGTTAACAATAAAAGCAAATGCCCTAGAGGCTTACAGCTTTCCAAGTTAACACTTGGTTACAACAAAAGAGTGCTAACTCATTTACACATTAAGCCTTTGGCTTGAATATACATGTAATACATCAAAAATAAGACAACAAAAGTGTGTTCGCCTATAGCCTCCCAAGCTACGTCCTTGGAGGTGGCATGCTACCTGTACCTGAAAATGATATTCCCATATAGAGTGAGCCACAGCCCAGTAGAAACATACTAAACCAAATATGAATGATGATTAAAAGATTAGCAGTTGATAAATGGCCAACACAGATACTTTCCTTTATCACACTTTACAGTTTCATGACATACAAGTCCATATTACATTCCATTTTCAAATTCCTTTCAATTCTCAATTTACAACCATGGCTCAGAACCTGGCCAAACATCTCATATGAGACAGTAACTCATATCAAACACTTCCCATTTCATAATAGATAAGCATACTAGCTATATCACACAACAACAGATAAGCATACAAGCTATATCATCACTTTCACAGATATGCATATGAGCACTATCACACTTCCAATGACAAGCATATGAGCTCTGTCAACACATTACTAGATAAGCATATGAGCTCTATCTACGGAGTCCATCCCCTATCTCCTCCCAACACATCCGGTTTAGAGGTCCATCCCCTATCTTCCCCTAAACCGTGGAGTACATCTCATATCTCCTCTAACACAACACAATGCATATAAACAACAATTATACACATCATCACACGATACATAAATTTAATGTATTCTTTCAATCGTCAATCTCAATGACACATTCTAGTGATTAGTTTCAATTTGCCTAATCATCATGCATTGTCTACAACAATCACGACTATCCTCCACCGATAGCCCAAAACTGTTATTTCTATACAGAAAATAAATGCAACAATGGATATATAATCAACATTCCAATTAGGTGAGTGATAAATAATCCAACTACACCCTTTTATCCCATAACTTCCCAAATCAATTCCTCATTTCTCATAATTAATTACACAAATTAATTAACCAATGTAATTAGGGCATTTTCCATAATTTACATTACAACCCTTAGGTTCCATTTTCATTAATGTTTCAACATTAATTCCACTTTCCCATGCCAAACATGCATTTAGGTCTTATATAAATAAAAACCCCAACTTTTGTAAAATTTACACAAAAGCCCCAAACTTTCACAAAATTACCAAACCTTCCCCAACATCTCAAAATACTAAAATTTAAAGACAATGCTCATAGTAAGGAGTAGGTTATCCCTACCTCAAAGAATGACTCCCAACCAAGAAGGTGAGGAAAACGAAAATGCTCCAAACCACGAACTTTTTGGATCAAAAGATAGCCCTCGACGATCAACAACTTTTTTGTAAAGGCCAAAGGTGAGGAAATCACTCCTACTAGATCAATACCTAGAGAGAAGGTAGAGCTCTAGAGTGAGGAGCTCAACAATGGTGTTTTTGGAAAAATAAGAGAGAGAAGAGAAGTGGAAAAAGTGATTTGAAAAGTCAAAACACGGAGCTTTAACCCAGTCGCCCCGCTCGAGCGTCAAACGCCCCGCTCGAGCGTCACTCACAGACTCCCGCTCGAGCGTCAACAATCCCGCTTGAGCGGCGGATGCACACTCCCAGAACTCTTGCAGACAGGTCTCCCGCTCGAGCTTCCAACTCCCCGCTCGAGCGGCACTCACACAATCCCGCTCGAGCGGCCAATCCCACGCTCGAGCGTCGAACACTGCACAGGAAATACTGGATGGGTGAAACTCCCGCTCGAGTGCCAAAACCCCCGCTCAAGCGGGCAGGTCAAAATCTGGGCAACTAGTTTTGGTTTCTAATCTCAACCAACCTGTAACAAACCTGCCCAACACATCCTGTAACTCAAATACAAAGTAAGAAAGGATGTACACCAGGTAATAATCAACTACTATCATCCACGGACACATGTCCGGATCACTGCACAACAAGGGTAAACCCGGGATCGCTATAACCTTCCCCCCGTAAAGAATTTCGTCCCCGAAACTAAACACAAGTTTTTTCAAAAACAGGTTTTATCCATTTTTCAATAATATTACAACATAATATTAAACAACCCGACCCGTTACCGGTCGATTCCATCTCTTTTCAAGAGGCAAAACACAAAATATATTACGAGTGCATTATCAACATGCAATTTCCTTCCATTTTCAACCATTTTCAACATACATGGTTCACAGTTCATATCATAATCAATATACATGATATAACTCCAATTCTACAATATAGCCAACATATGCAATATCATAATCAACTCCCATATCAGGGTAAGTTCTACAACATATTTCCATTAAACCAAAACATTACCAATGTTTTACAACTTAAGACATATATAAAGCTCTTAAGTCCAACAATATTACAAAATCTAAATACAAGATTACTCATCAATAAACAAGTCCGGATATTTCTCGCGGACTTCCAACTCACGTTCCCAAGTGGCTTCCTCCACTCCGTGATGTTTTCACAAAACCTTTACCAAAGGAATGGTCTTGTTACACAGGACTTGATCCCGCCTATCCAAGACCCGAACTGGTCTCTCCTCATACGAGGCCTCCTCATCTACCTCTAAGTCGGTCCAATCTAATACATACGATGGATCCGGCTCATACTTCCAAAGCATACTCACATGAAACACGTCATGAACTCCGGACAATTGTGGCGGCAAAGCCAAACGATAAGCAACCTCGCCAATCCTCTCAAGGATTTCAAAAGGCCCAATAAATCGAGGGGATAACTTCCCACTCTTCCTGAACCTCATCAAACCTCGCCTAGGTGATATTTTCAAGAAAACATGATCACCTACCTCAAACGCCAAAGGCCTCCTCCTACGGTCGGCATAAGATTTCTGACGACTCTGGGCTGTAACAAGCCTCCTACGGATAAGTTCAACTTTCTCCGTCGTCTCCCTAACCAACTCCGGACCCAACAAAGGTGCGTCGCCCACCTCGGCCCAACAAACTGGAGACCTACACGGTCGGCCATACAAGGCCTCAAACGGTGCCATACCGATACTAGACTGAAAGCTGTTGTTGTAGGCAAACTCCACCAATGGTAAGTGCCTCTCCCACGTCCCACTAAAGTCAAGGACACAACCCCGAAGCATATCCTCAAGGATCTGAATAGTACGCTCGGACTGCCCGTCAGTCTGCGGATGATAAGCCGTACTAAAGGTCAACTTAGTGCCCAAGGCACTCTGCAAACTCTGCCACAACCTAGCAGTAAAACGAGGATCTCTATCTGAGACGATCGTCACTGGGACCCCGTGCAATCTCACTATGTCCCGAATATACAAGTCGGCAAGATGATCTACCGAATCTCTCACGCGCATAGGAATGAAGTGCGCCGACTTAGTCAACCGGTCTACAACCACCCAAATAGCATCACTACCCCGCTGAGTCCTCGGAAGACCTACAACGAAGTCCATAGTGACATGCACCCACTTCCACTCGGCAATAGGCAAGGGTTGCAACAAACTCGCTGGCCTCTGATGCTCGGCCTTCACTTGCTGGCAAGTAAGGCACTTCGATACGAAAACAGCCACATCTCTCTTCATACCCTGCCACCAAAACTGGCGACCCAAATCCCGATACATCTTAGTACCTCCCGGATGCACCGCAAGGCGCGAATGATGGAACTCTCGGAGTACTTCCTCTCGGCAAGACTCCGGCACGAACAAACGGTCCCGGTATCTCACACTCTGGTCGGGATACACCGTCAAACCCTTCTCAACCTTCCCACCTGAGATCTTCTCTCGGAGGGATTCTACCTCAAGGTCACCTCTCTGTGCCTCTAACACTCTAGTCACAAGTGTAGGCTGCGCGACAACAGAAAACAAGGCCGCAGCCTCAACAGATTCGCCCAGTAGCAAATCAAACTCGCCAAGTGCCCCCAACATCCTCCATTCCCGGATGGCTATACAAGCTACATCACTAAAGGATTTCCTGCTAAGGGCATCGGCCACAACATTGGCCTTTCCTGGGTGATAATGCAACTCAAAATCATAATCCTCAATGAACTCCATCCATCTCCTCTGCCTCAAATTCAAGTCTCTCTGTGTAAACAGATACTTCAAACTCTTGTGGTCCGAGAACACCTCGAACTTCTCACCATAAAGGTAGTGCCTCCAAATCTTCAAGGCAAAGATCACTGCTGCTAACTCTAGGTCATGTGTAGGGTAATTCTTCTCGTGAATTTTCAACTGACGTGAGCCATACGCTACCACTTTCCCCTCTTGCATCAACACACAACCCAAACCCTCTCGCGAGGCATCACAATAAACCGCATAACCCAACCCTCTCTCCGGAATAATCAAAACCGGAGCGGTGGTCAATCTAACCTTCAACTCTTGGAACGACTTTTCACAAGTCTCACTCCACACAAACTTGGCTCCTTTCCGCATCAACCTAGTCAACGGCGAAGCTAGCCTGGAAAAATCCATCACAAACCGACGGTAATACCCAGCTAATCCCAGAAAACTGCAGATCTCAAACACACTCTTAGGCTATGCCCAATCTTGCACTGCCTCAACCTTGGATGTATCAACAGACACCCCTTCCCTGGATACCACATGGCCTAAGAATTTCACCTCTCCTAGCCAGAACTCACACTTCCCAAACTTGGCATACAGCCTATGGGCTCTAAGCAACTCAAGCACCACTCTCAATTGTTCCTCGTGCTCCTCCTCAGAAGGCGAGTAGATAAGGATGTCGTCCACGAAAATGACTACAAATCGATCCAAGAATTCCTGGAAAATCTGGTTCATCAAGTCCATAAAGACTGCCGGTGCATTGGTAAGCCCGAATGGCATCACCAGAAACTCATAATGGCCATACCGCGTACGGAATGCCGTCTTAGGAATATCCTCCTCCCTGACCCTCAACTGGTGGTAACCCGATCTCAAGTCTATCTTAGAGAAACAACGGGAACCCTTCAACTGGTCAAACAGATCATCTATACGGGACATAGGGTACTTATTCTTGACCATAGCCCGATTCAACTTCCGGTAGTCTATACACAATCTCAAGGCACCATCTTTCTTTTTAGCAAAGAGGGCCGGTGCTCCCCACGGTGAAACACTAGGGCGAACAAAACCCTTATCTAGCAATTCCTGGAGCTGAACTTTCAACTCAATCAACTCTGCTAGAGCAAAACGTTAAGGTGCCATAGAAATCGGCGCCGTGCCGGGCACTAAATCAATAGAGAACTCTATCTCTCGGTGAGGTGGCAAACTAACAAGGTCTTTGGGAAAGACATCCGAATACTCACAAACCACCCTCGGCAATACAATCTGGGTCTCATCACACTCACCACTCTCAAAGCTAGCAAGTAGACCACTAAGCTCACTCCGCTCTCGCGGATCATACATCGGTGGCAACACACTACCAACCCGATCCCCCAAGAAATGGAAACACTCCCCGCTCAAGGTACAAACTGTGACCCTCTGGCGGTAGCAATCAATAACGGCCCGGTATGACGATAGCCAGTCCATACCCAAAATAACATTAAAGCCCTTCATGGGCATGACAACAAACGGAAAAGGAAGCCTATGGTCGGCGACCTCTATATCACAACCTCTAACACCCTGTTTCAAAATCAGTTCACCCCCAAGAGGTGACACTACACAAATAGGAGATGCTAACTGTGCTAACTCCAACTCCAAAACCGATGCAAATGCAGCAGATACAAAAGAATGAGATGCACCCGTGTCAATCAACACACTGGCAACCGAGTTACAAAACAGAAAAGTACCTCTCACTACTGATGGAGCCGGTACTAGATCCTGCGCGGTAACAGCATACACGCGCCCTGTGGGCCCCTGATCCACCTGCTCACCTCTCAGAGCAAAAGACTGCTGCATAGACTGGGATGACGAAGCTCCCGGATTGGCCCTCGAGGCCTGCACAGACTGAGCTGGCTGATAACTCTGCGTCTGCCTAGAACCAGACGCTCCCGATGTGGCACCCAACTGTGGGCAATACCTTTTCAGGTGCCCAGGATGACCACACTAATAACAAGACAAAGGCTGGCCCCTGCCCTGACTCTGGCCCTGAGGTCTAGCTGAAGAAGAAGCAGCTCGCTGACCCCCTCCCTTCTGCGGGCAAATTGAAGACTTGTGACCCAGCTGGCCACACGCAAAACAAGTCAGGCCTCCCTGACTGCCTCTCCCTGAGCCTGCACTCGGCACCGGAAAGGTCGATCTAGCAACTCCTCCCTGAGACTGCTGAGGATTAGAACCCCTCTGTCTCCTGCCATCACCCTGACCATCTTGGCTCCTCTTGGAGCCTCTCTGCCCCTCATCCTCCTCCTGCATCATGAGCTCCATATGAGCTGCAGCATCCACTAAATGTCTATACTCTCGGATGTAAGACCCACCAACTCTCAGCTTGAGGCCCCGCCTCAACTTCCGCTCAAACTCATAGCAACGGCGTTCTTCGGACGCCACCAACTCAGGTGCAAACCTGGACAAACTAGTGAAAGTGGCCTCAAACTCTGCCACAGACATACCCTGCTGATTAAGCCGGCTAAACTGATCCCTCAGCTTTTCCCTAGCCACTGCAGATAAGAACCTCTCCTGGAAAGCATTTACAAACGCCTCCCATGTACCACCAACACGAGCCTTCTTGTACTTCCACCATTGACCCGCATCTCCCTTCAGCTGGAAGGATGCCAAGGTCACTTTCAATGCTCCGTCCTCGATGCCAAGCATCTCGAACGTCTTACTCATCTGTTCCAACCACTCGTCAGCCTTCAGTGGTTCCTTTGGATCCCCAACAAATTCATCCGAGTTAGACCGGAAGAACTCCCTCTTCAGGAAAGAAGGCCCTGCCTCAGTTGCCTGATTCCCTACTCTGAGAATACCCAAAGCCCCTGCTATCTCTCGTGCCAAGGCACTCATAGCCTGTTGACCCGCTGGCTCGGCCACATTGGCCTGGCCAACTCCCTCCTGCACTGCCGGAATATCATCCGGTAAAGGTACTTCCTGCCTCGCAGGTCTACCACGCGTAGCACCTCTTCTTCGTCCTGACATCCTAATAAAGGTAGTACAGAACGTTAGCACATTCACAAATGTGCCAAAACTAAACACTCACGTCCTAATGCATGGACAACTGTAATTCACTCCACGTAAGCACATAAACACATAAGCACATAAGCACTTACAAATTTCATCTCCAGATAATGATAGTCCCGAGGCGTTACCAGAGTTCCGATTAGAAACAGCATTGATCAAGTGCCTTTCCAACAAGACTCCCAGAAACCCAAGGGTCCAATCAACATCCTAGAAACTACATTCTATACCCACATAGTCACATAAGCATGTTATCAATTAAGCACATAGCATATGACACTACATCTAAGTCTCTATCAAGCGAGACAAACCCATTGTGATCCTAATCACTTCCCACGTACCCAAAGTATTCGAACTCGGTACGCTCTGACACCAAGTTGTAACGCCCTCAAAATAATAACATAAATCCCATCAATATAAACATGTATTGATTTACAAAAGTTCCACATTCTTCCATTAATCAGAGTTTCATTACAAAAAGTATTACATGTTAACAATAAAAGCAAATGCCCTAGAGGCTTACAGCTTTCCAAGTTAACACTTGGTTACAACAAAAGAGTGCTAACTCATTTACACATTAAGCCTTTGGCTTGAATATACATGTAATACATCAAAAATAAGACAACAAAAGTGTATTCGCCTCTAGCCACCCAAGCTACGTCCTTGGAGGTGGCATGCTACCTGTACCTGAAAATGATATTCCCATATAGGGTGAGCCACAGCCCAGTAGAAACATACTAAACCAAATATGAACGATGACTAAAAGATTAGCAGTTGATAGATGGCCAACACAGATACTTTCCTTTATCACACTTTACGGTTTCATGACATACAAGTCCATATTACATTCCATTTTCAAATTCCTTTCAATTCTCAATTTACAACCATGGCTCAGAACCTGGCCAAACATCTCATATGAGACAGTAACTCATATCAAACACTTCCCATTTCATAATAGATAAGCATACTAGCTATATCACACAACAACAGATAAGCATACAAGCTATATCATCACTTCCACAGATATGCATATGAGCACTATCACACTTCCAATAACAAGCATATGAGTTCTGTCAACACATTACTAGATAAGCATATGAGCTCTATCTACAGAGTCCATCCCATATCTCCTCCCAACACATCCGATTTAGAGGTCCATCCCCTATCTTCCCCTAAACCGTGGAGTACATCCCCTATCTCCTCCAACATAACACAATGCATATAAACAACAATTATACACATCATCACACAATACATAAATTTAATGTATTCTTTCAATCGTTAATCTCAATGACACATTCTAGTGATTAGTTTCAATTTGCCTAATCATCATGCATTGTCTACAACAATCACGACTATCCTCCATCGATAGCCCAAAGCAGTTATTTCTATACAGAAAATAAATGCAACAATGGATATATAATCAACATTCCAATTAGGTGACTGATAAATAATCCAACTACACCCTTTTATCCCATAACTTCCCAAATCAATTCCTCATTTCTCATAATTAATTACACAAATAAATTAACCAATGTAATTAGGGCATTTTCCATAATTTACATTACAACCCTTAGGTTCCATTTTCATTAATGTTTCAACATTAATTCCACTTTCCCATGCCAAACATGCATTTAGGTTTTATATAAATAAAAACCCCAACTTTTGTAAAATTTACACAAAAGCCCCAAACTTTCACAAAATTATCAAACCTTCCCCAACATCTCAAAATACTAAAATTTAAAGACAAAGCTCATAGTAAGGAGTAGGTTATCCCTACCTCAAAGAATGACTCCCAACCACGAAGGTGAAGAAAACGAAAATGCTCCAAACCACGAACTTTTCGGATCAAAAGATAGCCCTCGATGATCAACAACTTTTTTGTAAAGGCCAAAGGTGAGGAAATCACTCCTACTAGATCAATACCTAGAGAGAAGGTAGAGCTCTAGAGTGAGGAGCTCAACAATGGTGTTTTTGGAAAAATAAGAGAGAGAAGAGAAGTGGAAAAAGTGATTTAAAAAGTCAAAACACGGAGCTTTAACCCAGTCGCCCCGCTCGAGCGTCAAACGCCCCGCTCGAGCGTCACTCACAGACTCCCGCTCGAGCGTCAACAATCCCGCTCGAGCGGCGGATGCACACTCCTAGAACTCTTGCAGACAGGTCTCCCGCTCGAGCTTCCAACTCCCCGCTCGAGCAGCACTCACACAATCCCGCTCGAGCGGCCAATCCCATGCTCGAGCGTCGAACACTGCACAGGAAATACTGGATGGGTGAAACTCCTGCTCGAGCGGACAGGTCAAAATCTGGGCAACTAGTTTTGGTTTCTAATCTCAACCAACCTGTAACAAACCTGCCCAACACATCCTATAACTCAAATACAAAGTAAGAAAGGATGTACACCAGGTAAAAATTAACTACTATCATCCACGGACACATGTCCGGATCACTGCACAACAAGGGTAAACCCGGGATCGCTATAAAACCACTATACCTTAACGATCTATTTGGAAATTAAATAAAAAATGAAGTTGAATTGAAAAATAACTTGAATAAAAATGCAAGTCGAATAAAAATAAAAATGAAAGTTGCAGAAAATTAAAAATGGAAGTTCATTCAAGAAACCACTATACCTTAACGATCTATTTGGAAATTAAATAAAAAAGGAAGTTTAATAGAAAAGTAAATTGAATAAAAATGGAAGTTGAATAAAAATAAAAATGAAAGTTGCATAAAATTAAAAATGGAAGTTCAATCCAGAAACCACTATACCTTAACGATCTATTTGGAAATTAAATAAAAAAGGAAGTTGAGTAGAAAAGAAACTTGATTGAAAAAGGAAGTTAAATAAAAATAAAAATGGAAGTTGCAGAAAATTAAAAATGGAAGTTCATTCAAGAAACCACTATACCTTAACGATCTATTTGGAAATTAAATAAAAAAGGAAGTTGAGTAGAAAAGAAACTTGAATGAAAAAGGAAGTTAAATAAAAATAAAAATGGAAGTTGCAGAAAATTAAAATTGGAAGTTCATTCAAGAAACCACTATACCTTAATGATCTATTTGGAAATTAAATAAAAGAGGAAGATAAATAGAAAAGTAAATTGAATAAAAATGGAAGTTGAATAAAAATAAAAATGGAAGTTGCAGAAAATTAAAAATGTAAGTTCAATCCAGAAACCAGTATACCTTAACGATCTATTTGGAAATAAAATAAAAAAGGAAGTTGAGTAGAAAAGAAACTTGAATAAAAAAGGAAGTTAAATAAAAATAAAAATGAAAGTTGCAAAAAATTAAAAATGGAAGTTCATTCAAGAAACCGCTGTACCTTAACGATCTATTAGGAACTTAAATAAAAAAGGAAGTGGAATAGAAAAATAACTTGAATAAAAATGGAAGTTGAATAAAAATATAAATGGAAGTTGCATAAAATTAAAAATGAAAGTTCATTAACGAAACCACTATACCTTAACGATCTATTTGGAAATTAAATAAAAAAGGAAGTTTAATAGAAAAGTAAATTGAATAAAAATGAAAGTTGCATAAAATTAAAAATGTAAGTTCAATCCAGAAACCATTATACCTTAACGATCTATTTGGAAATCAAAAAAAAAAGGAAGTCGAATAGAAAAGAAGCTTGAATAAAAAAAGAAGTTGAATAGAAATTAAAATGGAAGTTGCAGAAAATTAAAATTGGAAGTTCATTCAAGAAACAACTATACCTTAACGATCTATTTGGAAATTAAATAAAATAGGAAGTTTAATAGAAAAGTAAATTGAATAGAAATGGAAGTTGAATAAAAATAAAAATGGAAGTTGCAGAAAATTAAAAATGGAAGTTCAATCCAGAAACCACTATACCTTAACTATAGCGATCCCGGTTGTCCCTTTACTGTTTTGTTGTATTCCGGACTTGGTTCCGTGATGTTGGTAGTGGTACACCTTGTTGTCATCCTTTAATTTCACTTGATTGAGTTTTAGGATGTATTGGGCTGAGTTGTTACAGGTTGGTTTGGCTTTGGTTTCAATTCTTTGTTGCCTAGATTTTAGGAGGTCCGCTCGAGCGGGTCTTCTTGCGCTCGAGTGGATATTGCACGCTCCCAGTTTTTCGTGTCCCTGCAAAACTTCTGCAGGTGTGATTTTTAAGCTCGAGCGGGTTTCTTTACGCTCGAGCGGTGGCACTCGAGCGGGTACTTGGGCGCTCGAGCGGGTAGTACCTTTGGGTGTAAGTTCTGGGAGAGGGAAATCAACGCTCGAGCGGACTGGTTTTTGCGCTCGAGCGGATTTACTTTATTCTTGTGTCTTGGAGCTCGAGCGGACCTTTTTGCACTCGAGCGGGGATGTCGTATATCAGTTGACTATAGGGCAGTTTTAAATCACTTTTTCTCACCCTTTCTCTCTCTTACTTTTCTGAAAAGGCCATTTGAGAGCCTCTCTCACTAAAACCTTGCCTTCTCTCTAGATATTGATCTAGCTAGGGTGTTTTCCTCACCTTTGGTCTTTACAAAAAGGTTGTTGATCGTCGAGGGCTATCTTTTGATCCGAGGAGCTCGTGGTTTGGAGCAACTTCGTTTTCATCTTCTTCTTCTTTGGGTCTCATCTTTTGAGGTAGGGGTTCCTACTCACTTTTATGGTCTTTGACCTAGATTTTTAGTTGTTTTGATAAAGTGTTGAATTTGGGAAATTTTGGAGCTTAGGGTTTCAAAATGTGTTAAAGAGGATTTTGTGATTTTGGACTCATAATATGTATTTGGGTTTCAAAATGGTGTTATTGTTGTTGGTTGTTGAAATATAGGCCATTGGGTCAATATTGAGAAATGGGGTAGAAAACCCTAATTGGTTGTATAAATTAGTCGGTATGATTAATTTGAGGAAATTGTGGTTCTATGGAATTGAGTCGGAAATAATGGAATTGCGTCGTTATATGGTTGAATAGTGGAGTTAGATTCGTTAATCGCTCACTTTTGAAAACATTGATATTTTATCTGTTGGAGCTTTTATTATCTGTTTAAAAATAATTGCTTGGGCTACCGGTGGAGGGTAGTTTTGATTGTTGTAGACAATGCATGATGATTAGGCAAACTAAAACTAATCAATTGGATATGTCATAGAGTATGACGGTTGACAGAATACATTAACGTTATGTATTGATTGATTGTGTATATGACCTTTGTGTATATATGCATTGTGTGTGTGGGAGGAGATAGGGGATGTACTCCACAGTTTAGGGGAAGATAGGGGATGGACCTCTAAACCGGATGTTGTTTGGGAGGAGATAGGGGATGGACTCCACTGATACAGCTCATATGCTTGTCAGATAATTTGTTGATACAACTCATATGCTTGTTATTGGAAGTGTTGATACAGCTCATATGCTTGTCATTGGAAGTGTTGATATAGCTAATATGCATATCTGTTGAAATGTGGATACAACTTGTATGCTTATCTGTTGAAATGTTGATACAACTAATATGTTCATCTATTAAAAAATGGGAAATGTTTAATATGAGTCATTGTCTCATATAAAGGATTAGCCAGGTTCTGAGCCGTTGATGTGAATTGTGAAATTGATAAGAAATGGAAACTGAAATGAAATGAAACTGAGTTATGAATTGGTTTATGGAAACTGAACATTTATCAATTGCTAATGTCTTAGTTATTGCTCATACTGTGTTTAGCATATCTCTACTGGGTGTTGGCTCACCCTTTATGGGACATTATTTTCAGGTACAGGTAGTATGCCACCTCCAAGGACATAGCTTGGATGTTGATGAGAGTTGAAGACTCTTCTTTTATTTATTTTGATGTATTACATGTAAATTCAAGCCAAGGGCTTAATATGTATTGAGTTAGTACTCTTCTTTTTTGTAACTAAGTGTTAACATGGAAAGCTGTAAGCCCTTAGGGCATTTGCTTTTGTTGTTAACATGTAATACAGTTGTAGAATTACTGTGATAAATAGAAATGGTTAGCTTATTTTATATTAATGCATGTCTAATGAGATGGATTTTATCTATTTTTTTTGAGGGCGTTACATTAACGATCTATTTGGAAATTAAATAAAAAAGGAAGTTGAGTAGAAAAGAAACTTGAATAAAAAAAGAAGTTAAATAAAAATAAAAATGGAAGTTGAAGAAAATTAAAAATGGAAGTTCATTCAAAAAACCACTATACCTTAACGATCTATTTGGAAATTAAATAAAAAAGGAAGTTGAATAGAAAATAAACTTGAATGAAAAAAGAAGTTGAATAGAAATAAACATGGAAGTTGCAGAAAATTAAAATTGGAAGTTCATTCAAGAAACCACTATGCCTTAACGATTTATTTGAAAATTAAATAAAAAATGAAGTTGAATAAAAAATAACTTGAATAAAAGTGGAAGTGGAATAAAAATAAAATAGAAAGTTGCAGAAAATTAAAAATAGAAGTTCATTCAAGAAACCACTATACCTTAACGATCTATTTGGAAATTAAATAAAAAAGGAAGTTGAACAGAAAAGAAACTTGAATAAAAAAAGAAGTTGAATAGAAATAAAAATGGAAGTTGCAGAAAATTAAAATTGGAAGTTCATTCAAGAAACCACTATACCTTAACGATCTATTTGGAAATTAAATAAAAAATGAAGTTGAACAGAAAAATAACTTGAATAAAAATGGAAATCGAATAAAAATAAAACTGAAAGTTGCAGAAAATTAAAAATGGAAGTTCATTCAGGAAACCACTATACCTTAACGATCTATTTTGAAATTAAATAAAAAGGAAGTTTAATAGAAAAGTAAATTGAATAAAAATGAAAGTTGAATAAAAAGAAAAGTGAAAGTTGTATAAAATTAAAAATGGAAGTTCAATCCAGAAACCAGTATACCTTAACGATATATTTGGAAATTAAATAAAAAAAGAAGTATAATAGAAAAGAAACTTGAATAAAAAAAAGAAGTTGAATAGAAATAAAAATGGAAGTTGCAGAAAATTAAAATTGGAAGTTCATTCAAGAAACCACTATACCTTAACGATTTATTTGGAAATTAAATAGAAAATGAAGTTGAATAGAAAAATAACTTCAATAAAAATAGAAGTCGAATAAAAATAAAAACGAAAGTTACAGAAAATTAAAAATAGAAGTTCATTCAAGAAACCACTATACCTTAACGATCCATTTGAAAATTAAATAAAAAAAGAACTTTAATAGAAAAGTAAATTGAATAAAAATGGAAGTTGAATAAAAATAAAGATGAAAGTTGTATAAAATTAAAAATGGAAGTTCAATCCAGAAACCACTATACCTTAACGATCTATTTGGAAATTAAATAAAATAGGAAGTTGAGTAGAAAAGAAACTTGATTGAAAAAGGAAGTTAAATAAAAACAAAAATGGAAGTTGCAGAAAATTAAAAATGGAAGTTCATTCAAGAAACCACTATACCTTAACGATCTATTCGGAAATTAAATAAAAAAGGAAGTTGAATAGAAAAATAACTTCAATAAAAATGGAAGTTCAATAATAATAAAAACGGAAATTGCAGAAAATTAAAAATGGAAGCTTATTAAAGAAACCACTATACCTTAACGATCTATTTGGAAATTAAATAAAAAAGAAAGTTTAATAGAAAAGTAAATTGAATAAAAATGGAAGTTGAATAAAAAGAAAAGTGAAAGTTGCACAAAATTAAAAATGGAAATTCAATCCAGAAACCAGTATACCTTAACGATCTATTTGGAAATTAAATAAAAAAAGAAGTGGAATAGAAAAGAAACTTGAAAAAAAAAGAAGTTAAATAAAATAAAAATGGAAGTCGCAGAAAATTAAAATTGGAAGTTCATTCAAGAAACCACTATACCTTAACGATCTATTTCGAAATTAAATAAAAAAGGAAGTTGAATAGAAAAATAACTTGAATAAAAATGGAAGCTGAATAAAAATAAAAATGCAAGTTCCATAAAATTAAAAATGGAAGTTCATTAAAGAAACCACTATACCTTAACGATCTATTTGGAAATTAAATAAAAAATGAAGTTTAATAGAAAAGTAAATTGAATAAAAAAGGAAGTTGCATAAAAATAAAAGTGAAAGTTGCATAAAATTAAAAATGGAAGTTCAATCCATAAATCAGTATACCTTAACGATCTATTTGGAAATTAAATAAAAAAGGAAGTTGAATAGAAAAGAAACTTTAATAAAAAAAGAAGTTGAATAGAAATAAAAATGGAAGTTGCAGAAAATTAAAATTGGAAGTTCATTCAAGAAACCACTATACCTTAACGATCCATTCGGAAATTAAATAAAAAAGGAAGTCGAATAGAAAAAATAACTTGGATAAGAATGGAAGTCGAATAAAAATAAAAATGGAAGTTGCAGAAAATTAAAAATGGAAGTTGCAGAAAATTAAAAATGGAAGTTCATTCAAGAAACCACTATACCATAACGATCTATTTGGAAATTAAATAAAGAAGATAGTTTAATAGAAAAGTAAATTGAATAAAAATGGAAGTTGAATAATATTAAAAATGAAAGTTGCATAAAATTAAAAATGGATGTACAATCCAGAAACCCCTACACCTTAACGATATATTTGGAAATTAAATAAAAAAGGAAGTTGAGTAGAAAAGAAACTTGAATGAAAAAGGAAGTTAAATAAAAATAAAAATGGAAGTTGCAGAAAATTAAAAATGGAAGTTCATTTAAGAAACCACTATACCTTAACGATCTATTTGGAAATTAAATTAAAAAGGAAGTTGAATAGAAAAATGACTTGGATAAAAATGGAAGTCGAATAAAAATAAAAATGGAAGTTGCAGAAAATTAAAATTGGAAGTTCATTCAAGAAACCACTATACCTTAACGATCTATTCGGAAATTAAATAAAAAAAGAAGTCGAATAGAAAATAACTTGGATAAAAATGGAAGTCGAATAAAAATAAAAATGGAAGTTGCAGAAAATTAAAAATGGAAGTTGCAGAAAATTAAAAATGGAAGTTCATTCAAGAAACCACTATACCTTAACGATCTATTCGGAAATTAAATAAAAAAGGAAGTCGAATAGAAAAATAACTTGGATAAAAATGGAAGTTGCAGAAAATTAAAAATGGAAGTTCATTCAAGAAACCACTATACCTTAATGATCTATTTGGAAATTAAATAAAAAACATAGTTTAATAGAAAAGTAAATTGAATAAAAATGGAAGTTGAATAATATTAAAAATGAAAGTTGCATAAAACTAAAAATGGATGTTCAATCCAGAAACCCCTATACCTTAACGATCTAATTGGAAATTAAATAAAAAAGGAAGTTGAGTAGAAAAGAAACTTGAATGAAAAAGGAAGTTAAATAAAAATAAAAATGGAAGTTGCAGAAAATTAAAAATGGAAGTTCATTCAAGAAACCACTATACCTTAACGATCTATTTGGATATTAAATAAAAAAGGAAGTTGAAAAGAAAAATTACTTGAATAAAAATGGAAGTCGAATAAAAATAAAAATGGAAGTTGCATAAAATTAAAAATGGAAGTTCACTCAAGAAACCAATATACCTTAACGATCTGTTTGGAAATTAAATAAAAGAGGAAGTTTAATAGAAAAGTAAATTGAATAAAAAAGGAAGTTGAATAAAAATAAATGTGAAAGTTGCATAAAATTAAAAATGGAAGTTCAATCCAGAAATCAGTATACCTTAACGATCTATTTGGAAATTAAATAAAAAAGGAAGTTGAATAGAAAAGAAACTTTAATAAAAAAAGAAGTTGAATAGAAATAAAAATGGAAGGTGCAGAAAATTAAAATTGGAAGTTCATTCAAGAAACCACTATACCTTAACGATCTGTGCGGAAATTAAATAAAAAAGGAAGTCGAATAGAAAAATAACTTGGATAAAAATGGAAGTCGAATAAAAATAAAAATGGAAGTTGCGGAAAATTAAAAATAGAAGTTCATTCAAGAAACCACTATACCATAACGATCTATTTGGAAATTAAATAAAAAAGAAAGTTTAATAGAAAAGTAAATTGAATAAAAATGGAAGTTGAATAATATTAAAAATGAAAGTTGCATCAAAATAAAAATGGATGTTCAATCCAGAAACCCCTATACCTTAACGATCTATTTGGAAATTAAATAAAAAAGGAAGTTGAGTAGAAAAGAAACTTGAATGAAAAAGGAAGTTAAATAAAAATAAAAATGGAAGTTGCAGAAAATTAAAAATGGAAATTCAATCCAGAAACCAGTATACCTTGACGATCTATTTGGAAATTAAATAAAAAAAGAAGTGGAATAGAAAAGAAACTTGAAAAAAAAAAGTAGTTAAATAAAATAAAAATGGAAGTCGCAGAAAATTAAAATTGGAAGTTCATTCAAGAAACCACTATGCCTTAACGATCAATTTGGAAATTAAATAAAAAAGGAAGTTGAATAGAAAAATAACATGAATAAAAATGGAAGTTGAATAATAATAAAAACGGAAGTTGCAGAAAATGAAAAATGGAAGATCATTCAGGAAACCACTATACCATAACGATCTATTTGGAAATTAAATAAAAAACATAGTTTAATAGAAAAGTAAATTGAATAAAAATGGAAGTTGAATAATATTAAAAATGAAAGTTGCATAAAACTAAAAATGGATGTTCAATCCAGAAACCCCTATACCTTAACGATCTAATTGGAAATTAAATAAAAAAGGAAGTTGAGTAGAAAAGAAACTTGAATGAAAAAGGAAGTTAAATAAAAATAAAAATGGAAGTTGCAGAAAATTAAAAATGGAAGTTCATTCAAGAAACCACTATACCTTAACGATCTATTTGGATATTAAATAAAAAAGGAAGTTGAATAGAAAAATTACTTGAATAAAAATGGAAGTCGAATAAAAATAAAAATGGAAGTTGCATAAAATTAAAAATGGAAGTTCACTCAAGAAACCAATATACCTTAACGATCTGTTTGGAAATTAAATAAAAGAGGAAGTTTAATAGAAAAGTAAATTGAATAAAAAAGGAAGTTGAATAAAAATAAATGTGAAAGTTGCATAAAATTAAAAATGGAAGTTCAATCCAGAAATCAGTATACCTTAACGATCTATTTGGAAATTAAATAAAAAAGGAAGTTGAATAGAAAAGAAACTTTAATAAAAAAAGAAGTTGAATAGAAATAAAAATGGAAGGTGCAGAAAATTAAAATTGGAAGTTCATTCAAGAAACCACTATACCTTAACGATCTGTGCGGAAATTAAATAAAAAAGGAAGTCGAATAGAAAAATAACTTGGATAAAAATGGAAGTCGAATAAAAATAAAAATGGAAGTTGCGGAAAATTAAAAATAGAAGTTCATTCAAGAAACCACTATACCATAACGATCTATTTGGAAATTAAATAAAAAAGAAAGTTTAATAGAAAAGTAAATTGAATAAAAATGGAAGTTGAATATTATTAAAAATGAAAGTTGCATCAAAATAAAAATGGATGTTCAATCCAGAAACCCCTATACCTTAACGATCTATTTGGAAATTAAATAAAAAAGGTAGTTGAGTAGAAAAGAAACTTGAATGAAAAAGGAAGTTAAATAAAAATAAAAATGGAAGTTGCAGAAAATTAAAAATGGAAATTCAATCCAGAAACCAGTATACCTTAACGATCTATTTGGAAATTAAATAAAAAAAGAAGTGGAATAGAAAAGAAACTTGAAAAAAAAAAGTAGTTAAATAAAATAAAAATGGAAGTCGCAGAAAATTAAAATTGGAAGTTCATTCAAGAAACCACTATGCCTTAACGATCAATTTGGAAATTAAATAAAAAAGGAAGTTGAATAGAAAAATAACATGAATAAAAATGGAAGTTGAATAATAATAAAAATGGAAGTTGCAGAAAATGAAAAATGGAAGATCATTCAGGAAACCACTATACCATAACGATCTATTTGGAAATTAAATAAAAAACATAGTTTAATAGAAAAGTAAATTGAATAAAAATGGAAGTTGAATAATATTAAAAATGAAAGTTGCATAAAATTAAAAATGGATGTTCAATCCAGAAACCCCTATACCTTAACGATCTATTTGGAAATTAAATAAAAAAGAAAGTTGAGTAGAAAAGAAACTTGAATGAAAAAGGAAGTTAAATAAAAATAAAAATGGAAGTTGCAGAAAATTAAAAATGGAAGTTCATTTAAGAAACCACTATACCTTAACGATCTATTTGGAAATTAAATAAAAAAGGAAGTTGAATAGAAAAATGACTTGAATAAAAATGGAAGTCGAATAAAATTAAAAATGGAAGTTCAATCCAGAAACCAGTATACCTTAACGATCTATTTGGAAATTAAATAAAAAAGGAAGTTGAATAGAAAAGCAACTTGAATAAAAATGGAAGTTGCAGAAAATTAAAAATGGAAATTCATTCAAGAAACCACTATACCTTAATGATCTATTTGGATATTAAATAAAAAAGGAAGTTGAATAGAAAAGTAAATTGAATAAAAATGGAAGTCGAATAAAAATAAAAATGGAAGTTGCAGAAAATTAAAAATGGAAGTTCATTCACGCAACCACTGTACCTTAACGATCTATTTGGAAATTAAATAAAAAAGGAAGTCTAATAGAAAAGTAAATTGAATAAAAATGGAAGTTGAATAAAAATAAAAATGAAAGTTGCATAAAATTAACAATGAAAGTTCAATCCAGAAACCAATATACCTTAAAGATTTATTTTGAAATTAATTAAAAAGTGAAGTTGAGTAGAAAAGAAACTTCAATAAAAACGGAAATTAAATAAAAATAAAAATGGAAGTTGCAGATAATTAAAAATGAAAGTTCATTCAAGATACCACTATACCTTAACGATCTATTTGGAAATTAAATAAAAAAAGAAGTTGAATAGAAAAATGACTTGAATAAAAATGGAAGTTGCCGAAAATTAAAAATGGAAGTTCATTCAAGAAACCACTATAAATTAAAAATGGAAGTTCATTCAAGAAACCAATATACCTCAACGATCTATTCGGAAATTAAATAAAAAAGGAAGTTTAATAAAAAAGTAAATTGAATAAAAATAAAAGTTGAATAAAAATAAAAATGAAAGTTGCATAAAATTAAAAATAGAAGTTCAATCCAGAAACCACTATACGTTAAGGATCTATTTGGAAATTAAATAAAAAATGAAGTTGAATAGAAAAGTGACTTGAATAAAAATGGAAGTTACTTAAAAATAAAAATGGAAGTTGCAGAAAATTAAAAATGAAAAGTCATTCAAGAAACCACTATACCTTAACGATCTATTTGGAAATTAAATAAAAAAGGAAGTTGAATAGAAAAATAACTTGAATAAAAATGGAAGTCGAACAAAAATAAAAATGGAAGTTGCAGAAAATTAAAAATGGAAGTTCATTCAAAAAACCACTATACCATAACGATCTATTTGGAAATTAAATAAAAAAGGAAGTTGAATAGAAAAGTAACTTGAATAAAAATGGAAGTTACTTAAAAATAAAAATGGAAGTTGCATAAAATTAAAAACGGAAGTTCATTCAAGAAACCACTATACTTTAACGATTTATTTGGAAATTAAAAAAAAAGGCATTTTAATTGAAAAGTAAATTGAATAAAAATGGAAGTTGAATAAAAGTAAAATGAAAGTTGCATAAAATTAAAAAAGGAAGTTCAATCTAGAAACCACTATACCTTAACGATCCATTTGGAAATTAAAGAAAAAAGGAAGTTGAGTAGAAAAAAACTCGAATGAAAAAGGAAGTTAAATAAAAATAAAAACGGAAGTTGCAGAAAATTAAAAATGGAAGTTCATTCAAGAAACCACTATACCTTAACGATCTATTAGGAAATTAAATAAAAAAGGAAGTTGAATAGAAAAATAACATGAATAAAAATGGAAGTTGAAGAAAATTAAAAATTGAAGTTCAATCAAGAAACCACTATACCTTCATGATCTATTTGGTAATTAAATAAAAAAGGAAGTTAAACAGAAAAGTAAATTGAATAAAAATGGAAGTTGCAGAAAATAAAAAATGGAAGTTCAATCCAGAAACTAGTATACCTTAACGATCTATTTGGAAATTAAATAAAAAAGGAAGTTGAGTTGAAAAGAAACTTGAATAAAAAAGGAAGTTAAATAAAAATAAAAATGGAAGTTGCAGAAAATTAAAAATGGAAGTTCATTCAAGAAACCACTATACCTTAACGATCTATTGGGAACTTGAATAAAAGTGGAAGTTGAATAAAAATATAAATGGAAGTTGCATAAAATTAAAAATGGAAGTTCATTAAAGAAACCACTATACCTTAACGATCTATTTGGAAATTAAATAAAAAAGGGAGTTGAGTAGAAAAGAAACTTCAATGAAAAAGGAAGTTACATAAAAATAAAAATGGAACTTGTAGAAAATTAAAAAAGGAAATTCATTCAAGAAACCACTATACCTTAACGATCTATTAGGAAATTAAATAAAAAAGGAAGTTGAATAGAAAACTAACTTGATTAAAAATGGAAGTCGAATAAAAATAAGAATGTAAGTTGCAGAAAATTAAAAATGGAAGTTCATTAAAGAAACTGCTATACCTTAACAATCTATTTGGAAATTTAAAAAAAAAAATAGGAAGTTTAATAGAAAAGTAAATTGAACAAAAATGTAAGTTCAATAAAAATAAAAATAAAAGTTGCACAAAATTAAAAATGGAAGTTCATTCATGAAACCACTATACCTTAACGATCTATTTGGAAATTAAATAAAAAAGGAAGTTAGTGCAAAAGAAACTTGATTGAAAAAGGAAGTTAAATAAAAATAAAAATGGAAGTTGCAGAAAATTAAAAATGGAAGTTCATTCTAGAAACCACTATACCTTAACGATGTATTGCGAAATTAAATAAAAAAGAAAGTTTAATAGAAAAGTAAATTGAATAAAAGTAAAGTTGAATAAAATTAAAAATGAGAGTTGCATAAAATTAAAAATTGATTTTCAATCCAGAAACCGCTATACCTTAACGATCTATTTGGAAATTAAATAAAAAAGGAAGTTGAGTGGAAAGGAAACTTGATTGAAAAAGGAAGCTAAATAAAAATAAAAATGGAAGTTGCAGAAAATTAAAAATGGAAGTTCATTGAAGAAACCACTATACCTTAACAATCTATTTGGAAATTAAATAAAAAAGGAAGTTGAGTAGAAAAATAACTTGAATAAAAATGGAAGTCGATTAAAATAAAAATGGAAGTTGCAGAAAATTAAAAATGGAAGTTAATTAAAGAAACCACTGTACCTTAACGATCTATTTGAAAATTAAATAAAAAGGGAAGTTCAGTAGAAAAGTAGATTGAATAAAAATGGAAGTTGAATAACAAGAAAAGTGAAAGTTGCATAAAATTAAAAATGGAAGTTCAATCCAGAAACCAGTATCCCTTAACGATCTATTTGGAAATTAAATAAAAAAGGAAGTTGAATAGAAAAGAAACTTGAAAAAAAGAAGAAGTTGAATACAAAGAAAAATGGAAGTCGCAGAAAATTAAAATTGGAATTTCATTCAATAAACCACTATACCTTAACGATTTATTTGGAAATTAAATAAAAAAGGAAGTTGAATAGAAAAATAACTTGAATAAAAATGGAAGTCGAATAAAAATAAAAATGGAAGTTGCAGAAAATTAAAAATGGAAGTTCATTCAAGAAACCACTATACCATAACGATCTATTTGGAAATTAAATAAAAAGAAAGATTAATAGAAAACTAAATTGAATAAAAATGGAAGTCGAATAAAAAGAAAAGCGAAAGTTGCATAAAATTTAAAATGGAAGTTCAATCCAGAAGCCAGTATACATTAACGATCTATTTGGAAATTAAATAAAAAAGGAAGTTGAATAGAAAAGAAACTTGAATAAAAAAAGAAGTTGAATAGAAATAAAAATGGAAGTTGCAGAAAATTAAAATTGGAAGTTCATTCAAGAAAACACTATACCTTAACGATCTATTTGGAAATTAAATAAAAAAAGAAGTTAAATAGAAAAATGACTTGAATAAAAATGGAAGTCGAATAAAAAGAAAAATGGAAGTCGCATAAAATTAAAAATGGAAGTTCACTCAAGAAACCACTATACCTTAACGATCTATTTGGAAATTAAAGAAAAAAGGAAGTTTAATAGAAAAGTAAATTGAATAAAAATGGAAGTTGAATAAAAAGAAAAGTGAAAGTTGCTTAAAATTGAAAATGGAAGTTCAATCCAGAAACCAATATACCTTAACGATCTTTTGGAAATTAAATAAAAAAGGAATTTGAATAGAAAAGCAACTTGAATAAAAATGGAAGTTACTTAAAAATAAAAATGGAAGTTGCAGAAAATTAAAACTGGAAATTCATTCAAGAAACCACTATACCTTAACGACATATTTGGATATTAAATAAAAAAAGGAAGTTGAATAGAAAAGTAAATTGAATAAAAATGGAATTCGAATAAAAATAAAAATGGAAGTTGCAGAAAATTAAAAATGGAAGTTCATTCAAGAAGCCACTACACCTTAACGATATATTTGGAAATTAAATAAAAAAGAATGTTAATAGAAAAGTAAATTGAATAAAAATGAAAGTTGACTAAAATTAAAATTGAAAGTTGCATAAAATTAAAAAATGGATGTTCAATCAAGAAACCACTGTACCTTAACAATCTATCTGGAAATTAAATAAAAAAGGAAGTTGAGTAGAAATGAAACTTGATTGAAAAAGGAAGTTAAATAAAAATAAAAATGGAAGTTGCAGAAAATTAAAAAGGGAAGTTCATTCAAGAAACCACTATACCTTAACAATCTATTTGGAAATTAAATAAAAAAGGAAGTTGAATAGA
Organism: Camellia sinensis; assembly: GCF_055761805.1. Classification (NCBI taxonomy): domain Eukaryota; kingdom Viridiplantae; phylum Streptophyta; class Magnoliopsida; order Ericales; family Theaceae; genus Camellia; species Camellia sinensis. Next base: position 3,949,682 of record NC_138962.1, on the reverse strand, counting down.
AAAATAACTTGAATAAAAATGGAAGTCGAACAAAAATAAAAATGGAAGTCGCAGAAAATTAAAAATGGAAGTTCATTCAAAAAACACTATACCATAACGATCTATGTGGAAATTAAATAAAAAAGAAAGTTTAATAGAAAAGTAAATTGAATAAAAATGGAAGTTGAATAATATTAAAAATGAAAGTTGCATAAAATTAAAAATGGATGTTCAATCCCGAAACCCCTATACCTTAACGATCTGTTTGGAAATTAAATAAAAGAGGAAGTTGAGTAAAAAAGAAACTTGAATGAAAAAGAAAGTTAAATAAAAATAAAAATAGAAGTTGCAGAAAATTAAAAATGGAAGTTCATTCAAGAAACCACTATACCTTAACGATCTATTCCGAAATTAAATAAAAAAGGAAGTTGAATAGAAAAATAACTTAAATAAAAATGGAAGTTGAATAATAACAAAAACGGAAGTTGCAGAAAATTAAAAATGGAAGTTAATTAAAGAAACCACTGTACTTTAACGATCTATTTGAAAATTAAATAAAAAAGGAAGTTCAGTTGAAAAGTAGATTGAATAAAAATGGAAGTTGAATAAAAAGAAAAGTGAAAGTTGCATAAAATTAAAAATGGAAGTTCAATCCAGAAACCAGTATCCCTTAACGATCTATTTGGAAATTAAATAAAAAAGGAAGTTGAATAGAAAAGAAACTTGAAAAAAAAAAAAAAGTTGAATACAAAGAAAAATGGAAGTCGCAGAAAATTAAAATTGGAAGTTCATTCAATAAACCACTATACCTTAACGATTTATTTGGAAATTAAATAAAAAAGGAAGTTAAATAGAAAAATAACTCGAATAAAAATGGAAGCTGAATAAAAATAAAAATGCAAGTTCCATAAAATTAAAATTGGATGTTCATTAAAGAAACCACTATACCTTAACGATCTAATTGGAAATTAAATAAAAAAGGAAGTTTAACAGAAAAGTAAATTGAATAAAAAAGGAAGTTGAATAAAAATAAAAGTGAAAGTTGCATAAAATTAAAAATGGAAGTTCAATCCAGAAATCAATAGACCTTAATGATCTATTTGGAAATTAAATAAAAAAGGAAGTTGAATAGAAAAGAAACTTTAATAAAAAAAGAAGTTGAATAGAAATAAAAATGGAAGTTGCAGAAAATTAAAATTGGAAGTTCATTCAAGAAACCACTATACCTTAACGATCTATTTGGAAATTAAACAAAAAAGGAAGTTGAATAGAAAAATAACTTGAATAAAAATGGAAGTCGAATAAAAATAAAAATAGAAGTTGCAGAAAATTAAAAATGGAAGTTCATTCAAGAAACCTATAGCGATCCCGGGTTTACCCTTGTCGTACAGTGATCCGGACATGTGTCCGTGGATGTTGGTAGTTGTTTATTATCTTGTTTGCATCCTTTTTACTTCGTATTTGAGTTATAGGATGTGTTGGGTAGGTTTGTTACAGGTTAGTGGTGTTTGGAAGCCTTGTGCTGCTGCCCAGATTTTTTTTGGATCTTCGCTCGAGCGAGGAGTTGGTCGCTCGAGCGAGAGTTGAGTTTGTGTCTGGTGGGTCGAGCCAGAGTGGCTTCGCTCGAGCGAGCGATTTCGTCTGGTTCTGGACCTGAGAGCTGCATTTCTTAGCTCGAGCGAGTTTTCTTCGCTCGAGCGGTCTGGTTTGTTCTTCGCTCGAGCGAGAAGTCTGTCGCTCGAGCGTGCTTCTGGTTGCAGACCTGAGGGTTTGAGTTGTTGGCTCGAGCGAGCATTCTTTCGCTCGAGCGCACTTCTGAGTTTTCGGCTCGAGCGAGAACTTCTTGGCTCGAGCGAGAGTTTTCTGTGTCTGGTCGCTCGAGCGACAAAGTCTTCGCTCGAGCGAGCGTGTTTTATATCAGCGGACAGTAGCATTTTTGAACATCAGTTTTTCACTTTCCTTTTCTTTCAAACCCTAGATCCGAGACCCTCTCTCTCTAAACTTACACTCTCTCTAAGATTTGATCTCCCTAGAGTGTGAATCTAGCCTAGGGTCTTTGTTAAAAAGATAGAGGGCGTTGAGAGCTTCGACTTAATCTGAAAAAGTTTGGATTTGGAGCACGTTGATCTTCGAGTCTTCATCTCCTTTTTGGCTCAAACTTCGAGGTAGGGATATCCTACTCCTCTCTATGGATTTTGCCTTTAAGTTTTGGTATTTTGAGATGTTGGGGTTAGTTTGGTAATTTTGTGAGAATTTGGGGCTTTTGTGTTATTTTACAAAAGTTGGGGTTTTATTTATAATAAACCCAGATGCATGTTTGGCATGGAGAAACGAAATAAATGTTGAATCATTGATGAGAATGGGACCTAAGGGTTGAAATGTTAATTATGGAAAATGACCTAATTACATTGTTTGATTAATTGGGATAATTAATTGTGAGAAATGAGGAAATGAAATAGAATTGTTGAGATTGGGAATGTATGGGGTTAAAGGGTGTAGTTGAATTGTTTATCACACACCGAAATGAAATGTTGATTGAATATCCATTGTGCATTTATTTTCTGTATAGAAATAACTGCTTTGGGCTATCGGTGGAGGATAGTCGTGATTGTTGTAGACAATGCATGATGATTAGGTAAACAAAAACTAATCAATGGAATGTGTCATGGAATTTGACGATTGATAGAATACATTAACTATATGTATTGAGTGATTTTATATAGAACCAATGTGTTTGTATACGTTATCTGTAGAGGAGGAGATGGGGGATGTACTCCGCGGTTTAGGGGAAGATGGGGGATGTACCTCTAAACCGGATAGTGTTGGGAGAAGAAATGGGATGAACTCCGTAGATGCAGCTCATATGCTTGTCTAGAGAAGTGAAGATAGAGCTCATATGCTTATCTTTGTGAAGTGTGGATACAGCTTATATGCTTATCTGTGAATGTGGGATATTGTCGTTATACATATCTGTTGAGAATGTGGATACAACTTATATGCTTATCTGTGAGTGTGGGATATAGTTTTTGTACATATCTGTTGAAATGATGGTAGAGCTAATATGCTTATCTGTTGAAAAAGGGGAAAATGAAAAGTAACTTGGACTCATAAGTCGTATGACATAAATATGTGATTTATGTGAATGTATCAGAGTTGGCCATCTATCAATTGCTAATCTTTTAGTCATTGTTCATGGTTGGTTTAGTGTATTTCTACTGGGCTGTGGCTCACCCTATATGGGAATATCATTTTCAGGTACAGGTAGCATGCCACCTCCAAGGACATAGCTTGGGAGGCTAGACGCGGACATACTTTTGTCGTTTTATTTTTGATGTATTACATGTAAATTCAAGCCAAGGGCTTAAGGTGTAAATGAGCTAGCACTCTTTTGTTGTAACCAAGTGTTAACTTGGAAAGCTGTAAGCCCGTAGGGCATTTTGCTTTTGTTGTTAACATGTAATAATTTTGTAATCAAACTCTGATGAATAGAAGAATGTGGTTATTTCATATGTCAATGAATGTCTTATTTGATAGGTTTAATGTTATTATTTTAAGGGCGTTACAAAACCACTATACCATCACGATCTATTTGGAAATTAAATAAAAAAAAAAGTTTAACAGAAAACTAAACTGAATAAAAATGGAAGTCGAATAAAAAGAAAAGCGAAAGTTGCATAAAATTGAAAATGGAAGTTCAATCCAGAAGCCAGTATACCTTAACGATCTATTTGGAAATTAAATAAAAAAGGAAGTTGAATAGAAAAAAAACTTGAATAAAAAAAGAAGTTGAATAGAAATAAAAATGGAAGTTGCAGAAAATTAAAATTGGAAGTTCATTCAAGAAACCACTATACCTTAACGATCTATTTTGAAATTAAATAGAAAATGAAGTTGAATAGAAAAATAACTTGAATAAAAATGGAAGTCGAATAAAAATAAAAACGAAAGTTACAGAAAATTAAAAATAGAAGTTCATTCAACAAACCACTATACCTTAACGATCTATTTGAAAATTAAATAAAAAAAGAACTTTAATAGAAAAGTAAATTGAATAAAAATGGAAGTTGAATAAAAATAAAAATGAAAGTTGTATAAAATTAAAAATGGAAGTTCAATCTAGAAACCACTATACCTTAACGATCTATTTGGAAATTAAATAAAATACGAAGTTGGGTAGAAAAGAAACTTGATTGAAAAAGGAAGTTAAATAAAAACAAAAATGGAAGTTGCAGAAAATTAAAAATGGAAGTTCATTCAAGAAACCACTATACCTTAACAATCTATTCGGAAATTAAATAAAAAAGGAAGTTGAATAGAAAAATAACTTCAATAAAAATGGAAGTTGAATAATAATAAAAACGGAAGTTGCAGAAAATTAAAAATGGAAGCTTATTAAAGAAAACACTATACCTTAACGATCTATTTGGAAATTAAATAAAAAAGAAAGTTTAATAGAAAAGTAAATTGAATAAAAATGCAAGTTGAATAAAAAGAAAAGTGAAAGTTGCATAAAATTAAAAATGGAAATTCAATCCAGAAACCAGTATACCTTAACGATCTATTTGGAAATTAAATAAAAAAGAAGTGGAATAGAAAAGAAACTTGAAAAAAAAAGAAGTTAAATAAAATAAAAATGGAAGTCGCAGAAAATTAAAATTGGAAGTTCATTCAAGAAACCACTATACCTTAACGATCTATTTGGAAATTAAATAAAAAAGGAAGTTGAATAGAAAAATAACTTGAATAAAAATGGAAGGTAAATAAAAATAAAAATGCAAGTTCCGTAAAATTAAAAATGGAAGTTCATTAAAGAAACCACTATACCTTAACGATCTGTTTGGAAATTAAATAAAAAATGAAGTTTAATAGAAAAGTAAATTGAATAAAAAAGGAAGTTGAATAAAAATAAAAGTGAAAGTTGCATAAAATTAAAAATGGAAGTTCAATCCAGAAGTCAGTATAACTTAACGATCTATTTGGAAATTAAATAAAAAAGGAAGTTTAATAGAGAAGAAACTTGAAAAAAAAAAAGAAGTTGAATACAAATAAAAATGGAAGTCGCAGAAAATTAAAATTGGAAGTTCATTCAAGAAACCATTATACCTTAACGATCTATTTGGAAATTAAATAAAAAAGGAAGTTGAATAGAAAAATAACTTGAATAAAAATGGAAGCTGACTAAAAATAAAAATGCAAGTTCCATAAAATTAAAAATGGAAGTTCATTCAAGAAACCACTAGACCTTAACGATCTATTTGGAAATTAAATAAAAAAAGGAAGTTGAATAGAAAAGTAACTTGAATAAAAATGGAAGTTACTAAAAAATAAAACTGGAAGTCGAATAAAAATAAAAATGGAAGTTGCATAAAATTAAAAACGGAAGTTCATTCAAGAAACCACTATACTTTAACGATCTATTTGGAAATTAAATAAAAAAGGAAATTGAATGGAAAAGAAACTTGAAAAAAAAAAAGAAGTTGAATACAAATAAAAACGGAAATCGCAGAAAATTAAAATTGGAAGTTCATTCAAGAAACCACTATACCTTAACGATCTATTTGGAATTTAAATAAAAAAGGAAGTTGAATTGAAAAATAACTTGAATAAAAATGGAAGTTGAATAAAAAAAAATGCAAGTTCCATAAAATTAAAAATGGAAGTTCCTTAAAGAAACCACTATACCTTAACGATCTATTTGGAAATTAAATTAAAAGGAAGTTTAATTGAAATGTAAATTGCATAAAAAAGGAAGGTGAATAAAAATAAAAGTGAAAGTTGCATAAAATTAAAAATGGAAGTTCAATCCAGAAATCAGTATACCTGAACGATCTATTTGGAAATTAAATAAAAAAGGAAGTGGAGTAGAAAAGAAACTTGAATGACAAAGGAAGTTAAATAAAAATAAAAGTGAAAGTTGCATAAAATTAAAAATAGAAGTTCAATCCAGAAATCAGTATACCTTAACGATCTATTTGGAAATTAAATAAAAAAGGACGTTGAATAGAAAAGAAACTTTAATAAAAAAAGAAGTTGAATAGAAATAAAAGTGGAAGTTGCAGAAAATTAAAATTGGAAATTCATTCAAGAAACCACTATACCTTAACGATCTATTTGGAAATTAAATAAAAAAGGAAGTTTAATAGAAAAGTAAATTGAATAAAAATGGAAGTTGAATAAAAATAAAAATGAAAGTTTCAAAAAATTAAAAATGGAAGTTCATTAAAAAAACCACTATACCTTAACGATCTATTTGGAAGTTGAATAGAACTGTTTTGGAACCACTCGTTCAGCCCTCATCTTCACCTCGGGCTTTGTTTGCCGAGATGTTTTGCACTTAGTGATCCTTGCCCTTGGGCAAGTATGGCCTAGACCGAGGTGTGGCACACCTCGGCCAAGGTGTGGCACACCTCGGCCAAGGTGTGGCACAGCTTAGTCAAGTGTCGTCCTCCCTAGCCGATGTCCTTGTTACCCAGTTGCCGAAGCTATGACTTTAGCCGATGTCATTACTTGCCGATGTGTCTTGCCTTAGCATGCTGCATACGCTTTGCCATAGACTTGTCTTCTCAATCAATCACCTTTTGAGTTGAACCAACCCGATAACGCCACGTGTCCGAGCTGAGGGTTAAGACAGCCGGCAGACCTAGAAACAAATCATTTTGTCTCAAATCTTTGCCTTTAGAGAGAGAAGCTCTAGAGGAAGGAGGAGAAAGTTCTTGAGTGAGAATAGGTCTTCCAAGCTTGATCTTCGATGTTTGAACCGTAGGATTCGCGTTTTGAGGTTAGAATCTTAACCTACTCTTGTTGTTCTCATTGATCATCTAGCTGCATTGCATGATCGGATCTGTTTTGCATGTCATGCATCGATTTGAAGTTGGTTTTGGAAGAGAAAAATAGTATTCATGTGTTCTTGAAGAAAAGTCTCGTTTTGATCCGAAAGTTTAGAACCAAAACCATGTTTTCGTGTTTATTCTTGCATGACCTTCTTGTATGGGTACCCAGGTCCATGTTTTGAACTCATGGCATGAAATCTCAGATTTTTGTAACAAGTTGTGGTCTTGCATTCATTTTTCCTCATGATCATGTTCATCATGTTCTTCAAAGGGAAACCCAGGTCTTCCCGACTTTGTTTTTGAATTAGGCCATTGGGACCACACCTCGGCAAGGAGATGTGGGACCTCGGCAAAGACTTTGTTGGTACCCAGTGTGTCTTCATGAGACGGGAGCAGTGTTTAAAATCCCAGCATGTTTTGCTTTGCTTTTGACTTGGATCTGGTGAGAATGCCGGGATCATTTGCATGTATATAAAGCTTGTCTTGAGAATATGATTGCCATGTGATTGTAGGTCCTTGATCTTTGCTTTGAGCCTACACCTGAAGAACTAGGTGAGTGGTGCTTTTAATAAAGCTATGTTATATTGTTTTGATAAATCTTGCCTTGCTTTGTTTTGTCGAAAGTATTTGCTAAGCATGAATGAATAGCTCTGTTTTGATGTATCAAGTATAAGCTTTGTTTTGATGTCATTCTTGAAAAGTCCCTTGTACTGGAGGACTCTAAACTTTCGCAGTACCAAGTATAAAAGTCCCTTGTACTGGAGGACTCTAAACTTTCGCAGTACCAAGTATAAAAGTCCCTTGTGCTGGAGGACTCTAAACTTTCGCAGCACTAAGTATAAAAGGATACGGTCCTTTCTTGAGAAGACTATCGTGTTAAAGCGGGCTACGGGCCTAAGTAATACAAGACCATCGTGTTAAAAAGAGCTACGGGCTTAAGTAACACAAGTCCCTTGTGCTGGAGGACTATAAACTTTTGCAGTACTTTTGACTAATCGATTACGGATCGTGCAGTCTTTGTTTTGCCACTGACGGTTTACTGCGTGGGTTTGTTTGTTCGGAGAACTTGGTATGTGTTTTGCCGATGTCAATAAGCATCCCTTGAGACTTGTAAGACTTGATAGATGAATACGGTTCATCCCTCGTTTCGATAAGGTTTTGATGTGTTTTGCAGATGTCAGTAAGCATCCCTTGAGACTTGTAAGACTTGATAGATGAATACGGTTCATTCCTTGTTTTGATAAAGTTTTGACGTGTTTTGGTTCTGTAAGGACCTCGGCTAAATTCGTATGGTTTTGGCATATTTTGATTGGAAAAGACTTCAGCTATATTCATGCAAAACCTTTATTTCTTGTACCATTCACTGAGTATCCAAGCTCACCCCTCTCTATATATATGTAGGTGATGAGCAGGACGGCGGTGACGCCTAGATGTGTTTTGAAAGACTGTTTTGGATCCTTGATTTTTGGTCGGCTTTGTTTTGTATTCACGTCGGCGATATTATTTCTTTCACGTCGACGAATCTTGAAAATCATGCTTCTTGGCTTGTATTCACTGTATTTTGTATATGTCGGCTCGAGAAGCCTTTTGATCAAGATGTAATACGTATTTTACTTTGTTGTATTCAAATTGTAAAGCTTTGTAAAGATGTATGCCATATCATTGGACTTATGCACTGCTCTTATGGACCACTTGCTTTTTGATTTATTGCTTTCGCATTTGTGAGCCCCGTTTATTATACTCTGATTGTGTTAAACTTTTGAAAGTTGGCCTTCAGTAATCTCGGATTACTGGCCATCACGGCACCAAACTACTAGGGGCGGTTTGGGGTCGTGACAGAATGGTATCAGAGCACAAGTTCCTCAGTATACGTTATTCACACACCTGGAGTCCTAGAAGAGCATAGGATTTCCCTTAGAAAGATGTTAGGATTGCATCATGGTGCTTGCTATTTGAATGAGATGTGCATTGTCTTGACATACCTGTTTGTTACTTGCCTACGTGGTTATTTGCTTATGTGTTTTAAAGTCACACTTTACATGCCCATAGCATTATGAGGAGATGTAGACCTCTAATTGGCCGGGATCAGCCCGAAGACAGAATGGACAGACTGGAAAGATAAGTTGAAGGTTTGGCCCGCGAGTTGAGGCAAACCAGACAGCAGTACGCTAGTGCTACGTCGACTCAGGCCGAGTAGACCAACGGCCGAAATGTAGTTCCGCCTCCACCTCCTCCAGTGCCGCAAGTTCCCCCGCAGCCAGCCTTATATGGGGACGGCACAATAGCTTTGATCAGGGAGTTCAAGAAGATGAAACCACCAAGATTCTCTGGGGGTATAGAGCCGATGAAGGCTGAGGCGTGGGTTTTGGAAATGGAAAAGTTGTTCGAGATCTTTCCTAGCACCGACACTCAGAAGGTGACGTTGGCAACATTTACCTTAGATGATGACGCTCGTAGATGGTGGATGATGGTTCGAGAGAGCAATCCAGATCTGGCTTGGACCCGATTCTTAGAGTTGTTCTATAACAAACACTTTTCCCTAAGTGTTCGAAACCGCAAGGCTACCGAATTTCATACTTTGACGCAAGGCAACCGAACAGTGGCGGAATACGACCGCGCTTTTACTGAATTGGCGAGGTTTGCACCTCACATGGCCAACGATGAATACATGAAGGCCAGAAAGTTCGAGAGTGGGCTTCGTGGACCGATTCAAGACCGGGTTAACTTGCACAATATGCCGACTTACGCCGAAGTGTTGGACAAAGCCATTCAAGCCGAAGCTAACCTGAATCGATACCAGAACTTGGGGGAGAACCAGCGGAAGAGACAAAACTACGATAATCGCTGAGCACAGTTGGGCACCAAGAAGAAGATGAACATGGGCAGTGCTGGTAACCTAAGGCGAGAAGGTAGTGCTAAGCCGACGTGTTCGGATTGTGGGAAGCAGCATTTCGGGATCTGTCGTCGGACGTCTAGAGCTTGTTATGAATGGGGCGAAGTGGGTCATTATGTGAAAGATTGCCCTAAGACCAAAGCTGATAACAACAAGAAAGGTGAGAGTACCTCTGGTTTCGCCCAGAAGGGTAATGTTGGAAAAGGACAGATGAGACAGGGCAGAGTATTTGCGCTAGTACCAGGGGACACACAGAATGCTGAGACAGTGGTGTCAGGTATACTCCTAATTTGCTCCCAAGATGCTTATGTGTTAATTGATTCGGGTTCTACGCATTCGTTTGTATCTGCTAAATTTGCCGAGAAAATTGATAGAGAACTAGAGCCCCTTAATTATGTGTTATCTGTGTCTACTCCATCTGGGAGATCTATGATTGTTGCATCCATCTATAGAGCATGTGTTGTCGTGATTGAGAATGTTGAATTGCTAGTAGATTTAAAGCCTCTAGACATAACTCATTTCGATGTTATACTGGGAATGGATTGGTTAGTCGCAAATCATGCATCTATTAATTGCGTTTCGAAAAGTGTCAAACCGAGACCCCCAAACCTAGCCGAGGTTATTTTCCAAGGTAAAGGGATAGTGCCCCCACCTTACTTGATTTCGTCCACGAAAGCCTATAAGTTAATTCAGAAAGGGTGTCGAGGCTACTTGTTTAGTATACTGAGCGATCAGAATAGAAGTGCTAATTTAGCCGACATCCCAGTTGTTAGTGAATTTCCCGACGTCTTCCCAAACGAATTGCCTGGCCACTTAGCCGATAGAGAGATAGAGTTTACTGTTGATATTATGCCGGGAACCCAGCCGATCTCCAAAACGGAAGTGGAATAAAAAGATAAGTGAAAGTTGCATAAAATTAAAAATGGAAGTTCAATCCAGAAACCAGTATACCTTGAAGATCTATTTGGAAATTAAATAAAAAAAAGAAGTTGAATAGAAAAGAAACTTGAATAAAAAAAGAAGTTGAATAGAAATAAAAATGGAAGTTGCAGAAAATTAAAATTGGAAGTTCATTCAAGAAACCACTATACGTTAACGATCTATTTGGAAATTAAATAAAAAATGAAGTTGAATAGAAAAATAACTTGAATAAAAATGGAAGTCGAATAAAAATAAAACTGAAAGTTGAAGAAAATTAAAAATGGAAGTTCATTCAAGAAACCACTATACCTTAACGATCTATTTGGAAATTAAATAAAAAGGAAGTTTAATAGAAAAGTAAATTGAATAAAACTGGAAGTGGAATAAAAAGAAAAGTGAAAGTTGCATAAAATTAAAAATGGAAGTTCAATCTAGAAACCAGTATACCTTGAAGATCTATTAGGAAATTAAATAAAAAAAGAAGTTGAATAGAAAAGAAACTTGAATAACAAAAGAAGTTGAATAGAAATAAAAATGGAAGTTGCAGAAAATTAAAATTGGAAGTTCATTCAAGAAACCACTATACCTTAATGATCTATTTGGAAATTAAATAAAAAATGAAGTTGAATAGAAAAATAACTTGAATAAAAATGGAAGTCGAATAAAAATAAAACTGAAAGTTGCAGAAAATTAAAAAAGGAAGTTCATTCAAGAAACCACTATACTTTAACGATCTATTTGGAAATTAAATAAAAAAGAAAGTTTAATAGAAAAGTAAATTGAATAAAAATGGAAGTTCATTAAAAATAAAAATGAAAGCTACATGAAATTAAAAATGGAAGTTTATTCGAGAAAGCACTATACCTTAACGATCTATTCGGAAATTAAATAAAAAAGGAAGTTGAATAGAAAAATAACTTGAATAAAAATGGAAGCCAAATAAAAATAAAAATGGAAGTTCTATAAAATTAAAAATGGAAGTTCATTAAAGAAACCACTATACCTTAACGACCTATTTGGAAATTAAATAAAAAAAGAAGTTTAATAGAAAAGTAAATTGAATAAAAATGGAAGTTGAATAAAAAGAAAAGTGAAAGTTGCAAAAAATTAAAAATGGAAGTTCAATCCAGAAACCAGTATACCTTAACGATCTATTTGGAAATTATATAAAAAAGAAAGTTGAATAGAAAAGAAACTTGAATGAAAAAAGAAGTTGAATAGAAATAAAAATGGAAGTTGCAGAAAATTAAAATTGAAAGTTCATTCAAGAAACCACTATACCTTAACGATCTATTTGGAAATTAAATAAAAAATGAAGTTGAATAGAAAAATAACTTGAGTAAAAATGGAAGTCGAATAAAAATAAAAATGAAAGTTGCAGAAAATTAAAAATGGAAGTTCATTCAAGAAACCACTATACCTTAACGATCTATTTGGAAATTAAATAAAAAAGGAAGTCTAATAGAAAAGTAAATTGAATAAAAATGGAAGTTGAATAAAAATAAAAATGAAAGTTGCATAAAATTAAAAATGGAAGTTCAATCCAGAAATCAGTATACCTTAACGATCTATTTGGAAATTAAATAAAAAAAAAGTTTAATAGAAAAGTAAATTGAATAAAAATGGAAGTTGAATAATATAAAAAATGAAAGTTGCATAAAATTAAAAATGGATGTTCAATCCAGAAACCCCTATACCTTAACGATCTATTTGGAAATTAAATAAAAACGGAAGTTGAGTAGAAAAGAAAGTTGAATGAAAAAGGCAGTTAAATAAAAATAAAAATGGAAGTTCATTCAAGAAACCACTATACCTTAACGATCTATTTGGAATTTAAATAAAAAAGGAAGTTGAATAGAAAAATGACTTGAATAAAAATGGAAGTCGAATAAAAATAAAAATGGAAGTTGCATAAAATTAAAAATGGAAGTTCACTCAAGAAACCACTATACCTTAACGATCTAATTGGAAATTAAATAAAAAAGGAAGTTTAATAGAAAAGTAAATTGAATAAAAATGGATGTTGAATAAAAATAAAAATGAAAGTTGCATATAATTAAAATTAGAAGTTCAATCCAGAAACCACTATACGTTAACGATCTATTTGGAAATTAACTAAAAAAAGAAGTTGAATAGAAAAGTAACTTGAATAAAAATGGAAGTTACTTAAAAATAAAAATGGAAGTTGCAGAAAATAAAAAATGGAAATTCATTCAAGAAACCACTATACGTTAACGATCTATTTGGATATTAAATAAAAAAGGAAGTCGAATAGAAAAGTAAATTGAATAAAAATGGAAGTCGAATAAAAATAAAAATGGAAGTTGCAGAAGATTAAAAATGGAAGTTCATTCAAGAAACCACTATACCTTAACGATCTATTTGGAAATTTAATAAAAAATGAAGTTTAATAGAAAAGTAAATTGAAAAAAAATGGAAGTTGAATAAAAATAAAAATGGAAGTTGCAGAAAATTAAAAATGGAAGTTCATTCAAGAAACCACTATACCTTAACGATCTGTTTGGAAATTAAATAAAAAAGGAAGTTGAGTAGAAAAAAACTTGAATGAAAAAGGAAGTTAAATAAAAATAAAAATGGATGTTGCAGAAAATTAAAAATGGAAGCTCATTCAAGAAACCACTATAACTTAACGATCTATTCCGAAATTAAATAAAAAAGGAAGTTGAATAGAAAAATAACTTGAATAAAAATGGAAGTTGAATAATAATAAAAACGGAAGTTGCAAAAAATTAAAAATGGAAGTTAATTAAAAAAACCACTATACCTTAACGATCTATTTGGAAATTAAATAAAACACGAAGTTTAGTAGAAAATTAAATTGAATAAAAATAGAAATTGAATACAAAGAAAAGTGAAAGTTGCATAAAATTAAAATGGAAGTTCAATCCAAAAACCAGTATACCTTAACGATCTATTTGGAAATTAAATAAAAAAGGAAATTGAAGAGAAAAGAAACTTGAAAAAAAGAAGAAGTTGAATACAAATAAAAATGGAAATCGCAGAAAATTAAAATTGGAAGTTCATTCAAGAAACCACAATACCTTAACGATCTATTTGGAATAAAAATGGAAGTTGAATAAAAATAAAAATGAAAGTTTCAGAAAATTAAAAATGGAAGTTCATTCAAGAAACCACTATACCTTAACGATCTATTTGGAAATTAAATAACAAAGTAAGTTGAATAGAAAAATAACTTGAATAAAAATGGAAACTGAATAAAAATAAAAATGGAAGTTCCATAAAATTAAAAATGGAAGTTTATTAAAGAGACCACTATACCTTAACGATCTATTTGGAAATTAAATAAAAAAGGAAGTTTAATAGAAAAGTAAATTCAATAAAAATAGAAGTTGAATAAAAAGAAAAGTCAAAGTTGAATAAAATTAAAAATGGAAGTTCAATTCGGAAACCAGTATACCTTAATGATCTATTGGGAAATTAAATAAAAAAGCAAGTTGAATAGAAAACAAACTTGAATAAAAAAAGAAGTTGAATAGAAATAAAAATGAAAGTTGCAGAAAATTAAAATTGAAAGTTCATTCAAGAATCCACTATACCTTAACGATCTACTTGGAAATTAAGTAAAAAATGAAGTTGAATAGAAAAATAACATGAATAAAAATGGAAGTCGAATAAAAATAAAAATGAAAGTTGTAGAAAATTAAAAATGGAAGTTCAATCCAAAAACCAGTATACCTTAACGATATATTTGGAAATTAAATAAAAAAGGAAGTTGAATCGAAAAGAAACTTGAAGAAAAAAGGAAGTTAAATAAAAATAAAAATGGAAGTTGAAGAAAATTAAAAATGGAAGTTCATTCAAGGAACCACTATACCTTAACGATCTATTGGGAAATTAAATAAAAAAGGAAGTTTAAAAGAAAAGTAAATTGAATAAAAATGGAAGTTGAATAAAAATAAAAATGGAAGTTCAAGAAAATTAAAAATGGAAGTTCAATCCAGAAACCACTATACCTTAACGATCTATTTGGAAATTAAATAAAAAAGGCAGTTGAGTAGAAAAGAAACTTGAAGAAAAAAGGAAGTTAAATGAAAATAAAAATGGAAGTTGAAGAAAATTAAAAATGGAAGTTTATTCAAGAAACCACTACACCTTAACGATCTATTTGGAAATTAAATAAAAAATGAAGTTGAATAGAAAAATAACTTGAATAAAAATGGAAGTCGAATAAAAATAAAACTGAAAGTTGAAGAAAATTGAAAATGGAAGTTCATTCAAGAAACCACCATACCGTAACGATCTATTTGGAAATTAAATAAAAAGGAAGTTTAATAGAAAAGTAAATGGAATAAAAATGGAAGTGGAATAAAAAGAAAAGTGAAAGTTGCATAAAATTAAAAATGGAAGTTCAATCCAGAAACCAGTATACCTTGAAGATCTATTTGGAAATTTAATAAAAAAGAAGTTGAATAGAAATAAAAATGGAAGTTGCAGAAAATTAAAATTGGAAGTTCATTCAAGAAACCACTATACCTTAACGATCTATTTGGAAATTAAATAAAAAATGAAGTTGAATAGAAAAATAACTTGAATAAGAATGGAAGTCGAATAAAAATAAAACTGAAAGTTGCAGAAAATTAAAAACGGAAGTTCATTCAAGAAACCACTATACTTTAACGATCTATTTGGAAATTAAATAAAAAAGAAAGTTTAATAGAAATGTAAATTGAATAAAAATGGAAGTTGATTAAAAAAAAAATGAAAGTTGCATGAAATTAAAAATGGAAGTTTATTCGAGAAAGCACTATACCTTAACGATCTATTTGGAAATTAAATAAAAAAGGAAGTTGAATAGAAAAATAACTTGAATAAAAACGGAAGTCGAATAAAAATAAAAATGAAAGTTGCAGAAAATTAAAAATGGAAGTTCATTCAAAAAATCACTATACCTTAACGATCTATTTGCAAATTAAATAAAAAAGGAAGTCTAATAAAAAAATAACTTGAATAAAAATGGAAGTTGAATAAAAATAAAAATGAAAGTTGCATAAAATTAAAAATGGAAGTTCAATCCAGAAACCACTATACCTTAACGATCTATTTGGAAATTAAATAAAAAATGAAGTTGAATAGAAAAATAACTTGAATAAAAATGGAAGCTGAATAAAAATAAAAGTGGAGGTTGCAGAAAATTAAAAATGGAAGTTCAATCCAGAAACCAGTATACCTTAACGATCAATTTGGAAATTAAATAAAAAAGGAAATTGAGTAGAAAAGATACTTGAATAAAAAAGGAAGTTAAAAAAAATAAAAATGAAAATTGCAGAAAATTGAAAATGGAAGTTCATTCAAAAAACCACTATACCTTAACGATCTATTAGGAACTTAAATAAAAAAGAAGCTGGATAGAAAAATAATTTGAATAAAAATGGAAGTTGAATAAAAATAAAATGAAAGTTACAGAAAATTAAAAATGGAAGTTCGTTCAACAAACCACTATACCTTAACGATCTATTTGGAAATTAAATAAAAAAAGAAGTTTAATAGAAAAGTAAATTGAATATAAATGGAAGTTAAATAGAAATAAAAATGGAAGTTGCAGAAAATTAAAATTGGAAGTTCATTCAAGAAACCACTATACCTTAACGATCTATTTGGAAATTAAATAAAAAACGAAGTTGAAAATAAAAATAACTTGAATAAAAATGGAAGTCGAATAAAAATAAAACAGAAAGTTGAAGAAAATTAAAAAGGGAAGTTCATTCAAGAAACCACTATACCTTCACGATCTATTTGGAAATTAAATAAAAAGGAAGTTTAATAAAAAAGTAAATTGCATAAAAATGGAAGTGGAATAAAAAGAAAAGTGAAAGTTGCATAAAATTAAAAATGGAAGCTCAATCCAGAAACCAGTATACCTTAAAGATCAATTTGGAAATTAAATAAAAAAAGAAGTTGAATGGAAAAGAAACTTTAACAAAAAAAGAAGTTGAATAGAAATAAAAATGGAAGTTGCAGAAAATTAAAATTGGTAGTTCATTCAAGAAACCACTATACGTTAACGATCTATTTGGAAATTAAATAAAAAATGAAGTTGAATAGAAAAATAACTTGAATAAAAATGGAAGTCGAATAAAAATAAAACTGAAAGTTGAAGAAAATAAAAAATGGAAGTTCATTCAAGAAACCACTATACCTTAACGATCTATTTGGAAATTAAACAAAAAGGAAGTTTAATAGAAAAGTAAATTGAATAAAACTGGAAGTGGAATAAAAAGAAAAGTGAAAGTTGCATAAAATTAAAAATGGAAGTTCAATCTAGAAACCAGTATACCTTGAAGATCTATTAGGAAATTAAATAAAAAAAAGACGTTGAATAGAAAAGAAACTTGAATAAAAAAAGAAGTTGAATAGAAATAAAAATGGAAGTTGTAGAAAATTAAAATTGGAAGTTCATTAAAGAAACCACTATACCTTAACGATCTATTTGGAAATTAAATAAAAAATGATGTTGAATAGAAAAATAACATGAATAAAAATGGAAGTCGAATAAAAATAAAACTGAAAGTTGCAGAAAATTAAAAACGGAAGTTCATTCAAGAAACCACTATACTTTAACGATCTATTTGGAAATTAAATAAAAAAGAAAGTTTAATAGAAAAGTAAATTGAATAAAAATGGAGGTTCATTAAAAATAAAAATGAAAGCTACATGAAATTAAAAATGGAAGTTTATTCGAGAAAGCACTATACCTTAACGATCTATTTGGAAATTAAATAAAAAAGGAAGTTGAATAGAAAAATAACTTGAATAAAAATGGAAGCTGAATAAAAATAAAAATGGAAGTTCCATAAAATTAAAAATGGAAGTTCATTAAAGAAACCACTATACCTTAACGACCTATTTGGAAATTAAATAAAAAAGAAAGTTTAATAAAAAAAATTTGAATAAAAAAAGAAGTTGAATAGAAATAAAAATGGAAGTTGCAGAAAATTAAAATTGAAAGTTCATTCAAGAAACCACTATACCTTAACGATCTATTTGGAAATTAAATAAAAAATGAAGTTGAATAGAAAAATAACTTGAATAAAAATGGAAGTCGAATAAAAATAAAAATGAAAGTTACAGAAAATTAAAAATGGAAGTTCATTCAAGAAACCACTATACCTTAACGATCTATTTGGAAATTAAATAAAAAAGGAAGTCTAATAGAAAAGTAAATTGAATAAAAATGGAAGTTGAATAAAAATAAAAATAAAAGTTGCATAAAATTAAAAATGGAAGTTCAATCCAGAAATCAGTATACCTTAACGATCTATTTGGAAATTAAATAAAAAGAAAGTTTAATAGAAAAGTAAATTGAATAAAAATGGAAGTTGAATAATATAAAAAATGAAAGTTGCATAAAATTAAAAATGGATGTTCAATCCAGAAACCCCTATACCTTAACGATCTATTTGGAAATTAAATAAAAAAGGAAGTTGAGTAGAAAAGAAACTTGAATGAAAAAGGAAGTTAAATAAAAATAAAAATGAAAGTTCATTCAAGAAACCACTATACCTTAACGATCTATTTGGAAATTAAATAAAAAAGGAAGTTGAATAGAAAAATGATTTGAATAAAAATGGAAGTCGAATAAAAATAAAAATGGAAGTTGCATAAAATTAAAAATGTAACGTCCTCAAAATAACAACATTAAACCCATCAGATAAGACATGCATTTACATATAAACTAACCACATTCTTTTATTCAATAGAGTTCCATTACATAAGTATTGCATGTTAACATCAAAACAAAATGCCCTACGGGCTTACAGCTTTCCAAGTTAACACTTGGTTACAACAAAAGAGTACTAACTCGTTTACACATTCAGCCCTTGGGTTGAAGTTACATGTAATACATCAAAAGTTAAGCGACAAAAGTATGTCCGCCTCTAGCCTCCCAGCTATGTCCTTGGAGGTGGCATGCTACCTGTACCTGAAAATGATATTCCCATATAGGGTGAGCCACAGCCCAGTAGAAATACACTAAACCAACCATGAACAATGACTAAAAGATTAGCAATTGATAGATGGCTAACACAAATAGATTCACATAAATTACACATTTATGTCATACAACTTATGAGTCTAAGTTACCTTTCATTTTTTTCCTTTTTCAACAGATAAGCATGCTAGCTCTATCATCATTTCCACAGATATGTATAAAAACTATATCCACATTCACAGATAGGCATATAAGCTATATCCACATTCTACAACAGATATGTATAACCACAATATCCACAGATAAGCATATAAGCTATATCCACACTTCACAAAGATAAGCATATGAGCTCTATCTTCAATTTACTAGACAAGCATATGAGCTGTGTCTGCGGAGTTCATCCCCTATCTTCTCCCAACACTATCCGGTTTAGAGGTACATCCCCTATCTTCCCCTAAACCGCGGAGTACATCCCCTATCTCCTCCTCTACACATAACGTATATAAACACATTGGTTCTATATACAATCACCCAATACATACAGTTGATGTATTCTATCAACCGTCAAGTTCCATGACACATTTCATTGATTAGTTTCAGTTTGCCTAATCATCATACATTGTCTACAACAATCACGACTATCCTCCACCGATAGCCCAAAGCAGTTATTTCTAATCAGAAAATAAATGCACAAATGGATATTCAATCAACATTTCATTTCCTCATTTCTCACCATTAATTATCCCAATTAATCAAACAATGTAATTAGGCCATTTTTCATAATTACCATTTCAACCCTTAGGTCCCATTTTCATCAATGATTTAACATCAATTCCATTTCTCCATGCCAAACATGCATCTAGGTTTATTATGAATAAAACTCCAACTTTTGTAAAATTACACAAAAGCCCCAAATTTTTACAAAATTACCAAGCCAAACCCAACATCTCAAAATACCAAAATTTAAAGACAAAATCCATAGAGAGGAGTAGGATATCCCTACCTCGAAGTTTAAGCCAAAAAGGAGATGAAGACTCGAAGATCAACGTGCTCCAAATCCAAACTTTTTCAGATTAAAACAAAGCTCTCAACGCCCTCTATCTTTTTAACAAAGGCTCTAGGCTAGATTCACACTCTAGGGAGATCGAATCTTAGAGAGGGTGTAAGTTTAGAGAGAGAGGGTCTCGGATTTAGGGTTTGATCAAAAAAGAAGTGAAAAACTGAAGTTCAAAATTGCTACTGTCCGCTGATATAAAACACGCTCGCTCGAGAGAAGCCTTTGTCGCTCGAGCGACCAGACACATAAAATCTCGCTCGAGCCAAGAAGTTCTCGATCGAGCGAAGAAAAACCCAGACCGCTCGAGCGAAGGAAGCTCGCTCGAGCCAAGAAAGGCAACTCTCAGGTCCAGAACCAAACGCAACACTCGCTCGAGCGAAGCCACCCTGGCTCGACCCACCAGACACGAACCTCACTCTCGCTCGAGCGACCAACTCCTAGCTCGAGCGAAGGTCCAAAAATCTGGGCAGCAACACTAGGCTCCCAAACACAACCAACCTGTAACAAACCTGCCCAACACATCCCATAACTCAATATACAAAGTAAAAAGGATGCAAACAAGATAATAAACAACTACCAACATCCACGGACACATGTCCGGATCACTGTACAACAAGGGTAAACCCGGGATCGCTATAAAAAATGGAAGTTCACTCAAGAAACCACTATACCTTAACGATCTAATTGGAAATTAAATAAAAAAGGAAGTTTAATAGAAAAATAACTTGAATAAAAATGGAAGTCGAATAAAAATAAAACTGAAAGTTGCAGAAAATTAAAAACGGAAGTTCATTCAAGAAACTACTATACTTTAACGATCTATTTGGAAATTAAATAAAAAAGAAAGTTTAATAGAAAAGTAAATTGAATAAAAATGGAAGTTGAATAAAAATAAAAATGAAAGTTGCATATAATTAAAATTAGAAGTTCAATCCAGAAACAACTATACGTTAACGATCTATTTGGAAATTAACTAAAAAAAGAAGTTGAATAGAAAAGTAACTTGAATAAAAATGGAAGTTACTTAAAAATAAAAATGGAAGTTGCAGAAAATTAAAAATGGAAATTCATTCAAGAAACCACTATACGTTAACGATCTATTTGGATATTAAATAAAAAAGGAAGTCGAATAGAAAAGTAAATTGAATAAAAATGGAAGTCGAATAAAAATAAAAATGGAAGTTGCAGAAGATTAAAAATGGAAGTTCATTCAAGAAACCACTATACCTTAACGATCTATTTGGAAATTTAATAAAAAATGAAGTTTAATAGAAAAGTAAATTGAAAAAAAATGGAAGTTGCATAAAATTAAAAATGGAAGTTGAATAAAATTAAAAAAGGGAAGTTCACTCAAGAAACCACTATACCTTAACGATCTAATTGGAAATTAAATAAAAAAGGAAGTTTAATAGAAAAGTAAATTGAATAAAAATGGAAGTTGAGTAAAAATAAAAATGAAAGTTGCATATAATTAAAATTAGAAGTTCAATCCAGAAACCACTATACGTTAACGATCTATTTGGAAATTAACTAAAAAAAGAAGTTGAATAGAAAAGTAACTTGAATAAAAATGGAAGTTACTTAAAAATAAAAATGGAAGTTGCAGAAAATTAAAAATGAAAATTCATTCAAAAACCACTATACGTTAACGATCTATTTGGATATTAAATAAAAAAGTAAGTTGAATAGAAAAGTAAATTGAATAAAAAAAGAAGTTGAATACAAATAAAAATGGAAGTTGCAGAAAATTAAAATTGAAAGTTCATTCAAGAAACCACTATACGTTAACGATCTATTTGGAAATTAAATAAAAAATGAAGTTGAATAGAAAAATAACTTGAATAAAAATGGAAGTCGAATAAAAATAAAACTGAAAGTTGAAGAAAATTAAAAATGGAAGTTCATTCAAGAAACCACTATACCTTAACGATCTATTTGGAAATTAAATAAAAAGGAAGTTTAATCGAAAAGTAAATTGAATAAAAATGGAAGTGGAATAAAAAGAAAAGTGAAAGTTGCATAAAATTAAAAATGGAAGTTCAATCCAGAAACCAGTATACCTTGAAGATCTATTTGGAAATTAAATAAAAAAGAAGTTGAATAGAAAAGAAACTTAAATAAAAAAAGAAGTTGAATAGAAATAAAAATGGAAGTTGCAGAAAATTAAAATTGGAAGTTCATTAAAGAAACCACTATACCTTAACGATCTATTTGGAAATTAAATAAAAAATGAAGTTCAATAGAAAAATAACTTGAATAAAAATGGAAGTCGAATAAAAATAAAACTGAAAGTTGCAGAAAATTAAAAACGGAAGTTCATTCAAGAAACTACTATACTTTAACGATCTATTTGGAAATTAAATAAAAAAGAAAGTTTAATAGAAAAGTAAATTGAATAAAAATGGAAGTTGATTAAAAATAAAAATGAAAGTTGCATGAAATTAAAAAATGAAGTTCATTTGAGAAACCACTATACCTTAACGATCTATTTGGAAATTAAATAAAAAAGGAAGTTGAATAGTAAAATAACTTGAATAAAAATGGAAGTCGAATAAAAATAAAAATGAAAGTTGCATAAAATTAAAAATGGAAGTTCATTCAAGAAACCACTGTACCTTAACGATATATTTGGAAATTAAATAAAAAATGAAGTTGAACAGAAAAATAACTTGAATAAAAATGGAAGTCGAATAAAAATAAAACTGAAAGTTGAAGAAAATTAAAAATGGAAGTTCATTCAAGAAACCACTATACCTCGATGATCTATTTGGAAATTAAATAAAAAGGAAGTTTAATAGAAAAGTAAATTGAACAAAAATGGAAGTGTAATAAAAAGAAAAGTGAAAGTTGCATAAAATTAAAAATGGAAGTTCAATCCAGAAACCAGTATACCTTGAAGATCTATTTGGAAATTAAATAAAAAAAAGAAGTTGAATAGAAAAGAAACTTGAATAAAAAAAGAAGTTGAATAGAAATAAAAATGGAAGTTGCAGAAAATTAAAATTGGAAGTTCATTAAAGAAACCACTATACCTTAACGATCTATTTGGAAATTAAATAAAAAATGAAGTTGAATAGAAAAATAACTTGAATAAAAATGGAAGTCGAATAAAAATAAAACTGAAAGTTGCAGAAAATTAAAAACGGAAGTTCATTCAAGAAACCACTATACTTTAACGATCTATTTGGAAATTAAATAAAAAAGAAAGTTTAATAGAAAAGTAAATTGAATAAAAATGGAAGTTGATTAAAAATAAAATGAAAGTTGCATGAAATTAAAAATGGAAGTTCATGTAACGCCCTCAAAATAATAACATAAAACACAACAATAAAGACATACATTGATATATAAAAGTTCCACACTCTTCCATTCATCAGAGTTTCATTACAAAAAGTATTACATGTTAACGACAAAAGCAAATGCCCTAAAGGCTTACAGCTTTCCAAGTTAACACTTGGTTACAACAAAAGAGTACTAACTCATTTACACATTAAGCCCTTGGCTTGAATTTACATGTAATACGCCAAAAATAAAACGACAAAAGTGTGTCCGCCTCTGGCCTCCCAAGCTATGTCCTTGGAGGTGGCATGCTACCTGTACCTGAAAATGATATTCCCATATAGGGTGAGCCACAGCCCAGTAGAAATACACTAAACCAAATATGAACAATGACTAAAAGATTAGCAGTTGATAGATGGCCAACACTGATACTTTCTCTTATCACACTTTACGGTTTCATGGCATACAAGTCCATATTACATTCCATTTTCCAATTCCTTTCAATTCTCAATTTACAACCATGGCTCAGAACCTGGCCAGACAACTCATATGAGACAGTAACTCATATCAATCATTTCCCATTTCACAACAGATAAGCATATTATCTATATCACACAACAACAGATACGCATACAAGCTATATCATCACTTCCACAGATATGCATATTAGCACTATCACACTTCCAATGACAAGCATATGAGCTCTGTCAACACATTACTAGATAAGCATATGAGCTCTATCTACGGAGTCCATCCCCTATCTCCTCCCAACACATCCGGTTTAGAGGTCCATCCCCTATCTTCTCTTAAACCGTGGAGTACATCCCCTATCTCCTCCAACACAACACAATGCATATAAACAATCATTATACACATCATCACGCAACACATAAATTTAACGTGTTCTTTCAATCATCATACTCAATGACTCATTCCAGTGATTAGTTTCCGTTTGCCTAATCATCATGCATTGTCTACAACAATCACGACTATCCTCCACCGATAGCCCAAAGCAGTTATTTCTATACAGAAAATAAATGCAACAAATGGATATAAAATCAACATTTCCAACTAGGTGAGTGACATAAAATCCAACTACACCCTTAATCCCATATATTTCCAATCTCAACATTCCCAATTCAATTCCTCATTTCTCAAAATTAATTTTACAAATTAATTAACCAATGTAATTAGGACATTTTTCATAATTAACATTACAACCCTTAGGTTCCATTTTCATTAATGTTATAACATTAATTTCACTTTTCCACGCTAAACATGCATCTAGGCTTATTATAAATAAAACCCCAACTTTTGTAAAATAACACAAAAGCCCCAAACTTTCACAAAATTACCAAACCAGCCCCAACATCTCAAAATACTAAAATTTAAAGACAAAATCCATAGAGAGGAGTAGGATATCCCTACCTCAAATCCGGAGCCCCAAGGGAGAAGATGACAAAACCCAATGTGCTCCAAATCCCGAAATTTTCAGATTAAAATGTAGCCCTCGACGATCAACAACTTTTTTTGTAAAGGCCAAAGATGAGCAAATCACTCATACTAAATCAAAACCTAGAGAGAAGGTAGAGTTCTAGAGTGAGAGGCTCAACAATGGTGTTTTTGGAAAAGTAGGAGAGAGAAGAGAAAGTGAAAAAGTGATTTGAAAAGTCAAAACTCGGAACTTAAACCCAGTCGCCCCGCTCGAGCGTCAAACTCCCCGCTCGAGTGGCACTCATAGACTCCCTCTCGAGCGGCCAAACTCCCGCTCGAGCGCCGGATGCACTCTCCCAGCATCTCGACACAACAGATTCCCGCTCGAGCGCTCGAAGCCCCGCTCGAGCGTCACTCACAATATCCCGCTCGAGCGGCCAACCTCTCGCTCGAGCGTCCAACACTGCACAGGAAATACTAGATGGGTGTTTTCCCCGCTCGAGCGGACGGGTCAAAATCTGGGCAACTAGTTTTGGTTTCTAAACTCAACCAACCTGTAACAAACCTGCCCAACACATCCTATAACTCAAATACAAAGAAAGAAAGGATGTACACCAGGTAATAATCAATTACTATCATCCACGGATGCATGTCCGGATCTCTGTACAACAAGGGTAAATCCGGGATCGCTAGAACCTCCCCCCCTTAAAGAATTTCGTCCCCGAAATTAAGCATAAGTTTAAAAAAAAAAACAGGTTTTCCTCCACTTTTAACAATGTTACATTTTAACATTCAACAATTTGACCCATTACTGGTCGTCCCATCCCTTTAACAAGAGGCATTTCACAATATGTAAACAACATATGTACTTTCAACATGCATCAACATTACGCATTTCCTTTCCGATTTCAACAATATATTCAACATATATAATGTTACATTCAACTTCCATATGAGGCAAGTTCTAAAACATACTTCCAATAAACCAAAACATTCTCAATGTTTCACAACTTAAGACATATATAAAAGCTCTTAAGTTCAACAATAGTTCAAAATCTAAATACAAGATTACATATCAACAAACAAGTCCGGATATTTCTCACGGACTTCCAACTCACGTTCCCAAGTGGCTTCCTCCACTCCGTGATGTTTTCACAAAACCTTCACTAAAGGGATGGTTTGGCCACGCAGGACTTGATCCCGTCTATCCAAGACCCGAACTGGTCTCTCCTCATACGAGGCATCCTCATCTACCCCTAAGTCGGTCCAATCTAATACATGCGATGGATCCGGCTCGTACTTCCGAAGCATACTCACATGAAACATGTCATGTACTCCGGCCAACTGCGGCGGTAAAGCTAACCGATAAGCAACCTCGCCAATCCTCTCAAGGATCTCAAAAGGTCCAATAAACCGAGGGGATAACTTCCCACTCTTCCCAAACCTCATCAAACCTCGCCTAGGTGATATCTTCAGAAAGACATGATCACCTACCTCAAACGCCAAAGGCCTCCTCCTACGGTCGGCATAACTCTTTTGGCGACTCTGGGCTGTAACAAGCCTCCTACGGATAAGCTCAACTTTCTCCGTCGTCTCCCTAACTAACTCCGGACCCAACAAAGGTGCATCACCCACCTCGGCCCAACAAACTGGAGACCTACACGGTCGGCCATACAAGGCCTCAAACGGTGCCATATAGATACTAGACTGAAAACTGTTGTTGTAGGCGAACTCCACCAATGGCAAGTGCCTCTCCCACGTCCCACTGAAGTCTAGGACACACCCTCGAAGCATATCCTCAAGGATCTGAATAGTACGCTCGGACTGCCCGTCAGTTTGAGGATGATAAGCCGTACTAAAGGTCAACTTAGTGCCCAAGGCACTCTGCAAACTCTGCCACAACCTAGCAGTAAAACGAGGATCTCTATCTAAGGCGATCGTCACTGGGACCCCGTGCAATCTCACTATGTCCCGAATATACAAGTCGGCAAGATGATCTACCGAATCTCTCACGCGCATAGGAATGAAGTGCACCGACTTAGTCAACCGGTCTACAACCACCCAAATGGCATCACTACCCCGCTGAGTCCTCGGAAGACCTACAATGAAGTCCATAGTGATATGCTCCCACTTCCACTTGGCAATTGGCAAGGGTTGCAACAAACCCGCTGGCCTCTGATGCTCGGCCTTCACTTGCTGGCAAGTAAGGCACTTCGATACGAAAACAGCCACATCTCTCTTCATACCCCGCCACCAAAACTGGCGACCCAAATCCCGGTACATCTTAGTGCCTCCCGGATGCACCGCAAGACGTGAATGATGGAACTCTCGGAGTACTTCCTCTCGGCAAGACTCCGGCACGAACAAAGGGTCTCAGTATCTCACACTCAGGTCAGGATACACCGTCAAACCCTTCTCAACCTTCCCACTGGAGATCTTCTCCCGGAGGGATCCTACCTCAAGGTCACCTCTCTGTGCCTCTAACACTCTAGTCACAATTGTGGGCTGCGCGACAACGGAAAACAAGGCCGCAGCCCCAACAGATTCGCCCAGTAGCAAATCAAACTCGCCAAGTGCTCCCAACATCTCCCATTCCCGGATGGCTATACAAGCTACATCACTAATGGATTTCCTACTAAGGGCATCGGCCACAACATTGGCCTTTCCCGGATGATAATGTAACTCAAAGTCGTAGTCCTCAATGAACTCCATCCACCTTCTCTACCTCAGATTCAAGTCCCTCTGCGTAAACAGATACTTTAAACTCTTGTGGTCCGAGAACACCTTGAACTTCTCACCATAAAGGTAGTGCCTCCGTATTTTCAAGGCAAAGATCACTACTGCTAACTCTAGGTCGTGTGTAGGGTAATTCTTCTCGTGTATTTTCAACTGACGTGAACCATAAGCTACCACTTTCTCCTCTTGCATCAACACACAACCCAAACCCTCTCGTGAGGCATCACAATAAACCGCATAACCCAACCCTCTCTCCGGAATAATCAAAACCGGAGCGGTGGTCAATCTAACTTTCAACTCTTGGAATGACTTTTCACAAGTCTCACTCCACACAAATTTGACTCCCTTCCGAGTCAATCTAGTCAACGGCGAAGCTAGCCTGGAGAAATCTTTCACAAACCGACGGTAATACCCAACTAATCCCAGAAAACTGCGGATCTCAAACACACTCTTAGGCTGTGCCCAATCCTGCACTGCCTCAACCTTGGATGCATCAACAGACACCCCTTCCCCGGATACCACGTGGCCTAAGAATTTGACTTCCCTCAGCCAGAACTCACACTTCCCAAACTTGGCATACAGCCTATGGGCTCTAAGCAACTCAAGCACCACTCTCAAGTGTTCCTCGTGCTCCTCCTCAGAAGGCGAATAGATAAGAATGTCGTCCACGAAGACAACCACAAATCGATCTAAGAACTCCCGAAAAATCCGGTTCATCAAGTCCATAAAGACTGCCGGTGCATTGGTAAGCCCAAATGGCATCACCAGAAACTCATAATGGCCATACCACGTACGGAATGCCGTCTTCGGAATATCCTCTTCCCTGACCCTTAACTGGTGGTAACCCGATCTCAAGTCTATCTTAGAGAAACAACGGGAACCCTTCAACTGGTCAAACAAATCATCTATACGGGGCATAAGGTACTTATTCTTAACCGTAGCCCTATTCAACTTCCGGTAGTCAATACACAATCTCAAGGCACCATCTTTCTTTTTAGCAAAGAGGGCCGGTGCTCCCCACGGTGAAACACTAGGGCGAACAAAACCCTTATCTAGCAATTCCTGGAGCTGAACTTTCAACTCAACCAACTCTGCTGGAGCAAAACGATAAGGTGCCATAGAAATCGGCGCCGTACCGGGCACTAAATCAATAGAGAACTCTATCTCTCGATGAGGTGGCAAACTAACAAGGTCCTCAGGAAAGACATCCGAGTACTCACAAACCACTCTCGGAAACACAACACAAGTCTCATCACACTCACCACTCTCAAAGCTAGCAAGTAGACCACTAAGCTCACTTCGCCCTCGCGAATCATACCCCGGTGGCAAAACACTCCCAACTCGGTCTCCCAAGAAATGGAACCACTCCCCGCTCAAGGTACATAACGTGACCCTCTGGCGGTAGCAATCGATAACAGCCCGGTATGACGATAGCCAGTCCATACCCAAAATAACATCAAAGCCCTTCATGGGCATGACAACAAACGGAAAAGGAAGCCTATGGTCGGCGACCTCTATATCACAACCTCTAACACCCTGTTTCAAGATCAACTCACCACCAATAGGTGATACCACACAAATAGGAGATGCTAACTGTGCTAACTCCAATTCCAAAACAGATGCAAATGCAGCAGATACAAAAGAATGAGATGCACCCGCGTCAATCAACACGCTAGCAACCGAGTTGCAAAACAGAAAAGTACCTCTCACTATCGATGGAGCCGGTATTAAATCCTGCGCAGTAACAGCATACACGCGCCCCGTAGGCCCCTGGTCTACCTGCTCACCCCTCGGAGCATACGACTGCTGCACTGACTGGGATGACGAAGCTCCCGGATTGGCCCTCGAGGCCTGCACAAACTGAGCTGGCTGAAATCCCTGCGTCTGCCTAGAACCAGACGCTCCCGATGTGGCACTCAACTGCGGGCAATACCTCTTCAGGTGCCCCGGCTGACCACACTGATAACAAGACAAAGACTGGCCTCTGCCCTGACTTTGGCCCTGAGGTCTAGTTGAAGAAGAAGCAGCTCGCTGACCCCCTCCCTTCTGCGGGCAAACTGAAGACTTGTGACCTAGCTGGCCACACGCAAAACAAGTCAGGCCTTCATGACTACCTCTCCCCGAGCCTACACTCGGCACCGGAAAGGTCGATCTAGCAACTCCTCCCTGTGACTGCTGAGGGTTAGAACCCCTCTGCCTCCTGCCATCACCCTGGCCATCTTGGCCCCTCTTGGAGCCTCTCTGCCCCTCATCCTCCTCCTGCATCATAAGCTCCATATGAGCTGCAGCATCCACTAAGTGTCTATACTCTCGGATGTAAGACCCACCAACTCTCAGCTTGAGACCCCGCCTCAACTTCCGCTCAAACTCATAGCAACGGCGTTCTTCAGACGCCACCAACTCAGGTGCAAACCTGGACAAGCTAGTGAAAGTGGCCTCAAACTCTGCCACAGACATACCCTGCTGATTAAGCCGGCTAAACTGATCCCTCAGCTTCTCCCTAGCCACTGCAGATAAGAACCTCTCCTGGAAAGCATTTACAAACGCCTCCCATGTACCACCAACACGAGCCTTCTCGTACTTCTACCATTGACCTGCATCTCCCTTCAGTTGGAAGGATGCCAAGGTCACTTTCAATGCTCCGTCCTCGATGCCAAGCATCTCGAACGTCTTACTCATCTGTTCTAGCCACTCGTCAGCCTTCAGCGGCTCCTTAGGATCCCCAACAAACTCCTCCGGGTTAGACCGGAAGAACTCTCTCTTCAGGAAGGAGGGCCCTACCTCAGCTGCCTGATTCCCTGCTCTGAGAATACCCAAAGCTCCTGCTATCTCTCGTGCCAAGGCACTCATAGCCTATTGACCCACTGGCTCGGCCACGTTGGCCTGACCAACTCCCTCCTGTACTGCCGGAACCTCCTCCGGTAACGGCACTTCCTGCCTCGCAGGTCTACCACGCCTAGCACCTCTTCTTCGTCCTGACATCCTAATAAAGGTAATACAGAACGTTATCACATTCACAAAGGTTCCAAAGCTAAACACTCACGTCCTAATGCATGGACAATTGTAATTCACTCCACGTAAGCACATAAACACATAAGCACCTACGAATTTTATTTCCGGATAATGATAGTCCCGAGGCGTTACTAGAGTTCCGGTTAGAAACGACATTAGCTATATCACACAACAACAGATACGCATACAAGTGCCTTTCCAACAAGACTCCCAGAAACCCAAGGATCCAATCAACATCCTAGAAATTAAATCCCATACCCAAATAAACACATAAGCATGTTATCAATTAAACACATAGCATATGACACTACATCTAAGTCTCTATCAAGCGAGACAAACCCATTGTGATCCTAATCACTTCCCACGTACCCAAAGTATTCGAACCCGGTACGCTCTGATACCAAGTTATAATGCCCTCAAAATAATAACATAAAACCCAACAATAAAGACATACATTGATATATAAAAGTTCCACACTCTTCCATTCATCAGAGTTTCATTACAAAAAGTATTACATGTTAACGACAAAAGCAAATGCCCTAAAGGCTTACAGCTTTCCAAGTTAACACTTGGTTACAACAAAAGAGTACTAACTCATTTACACATTAAGCCCTTGGCTTGAATTTACATGTAATACACCAAAAATAAAACGACAAAAGTGTGTCCGCCTCTGGCCTCCCAAGCTATGTCCTTGGAGGTGGCATGCTACCTGTACCTGAAAATGATATTCCCATATAGGGTGAGCCACAGCCCAGTAGAAATACACTAAACCAAATATGAACAATGACTAAAAGATTAGCAGTTGATAGATGGCCAACACTGATACTTTCTCTTATCACACTTTACGGTTTCATGGCATACAAGTCCATATTACATTCCATTTTCCAATTCCTTTCAATTCTCAATTTACAACCATGGCTCAGAACCTGGCCAGACAACTCATATGAGACAGTAACTCATATCAATCATTTCCCATTTCACAACAGATAAGCATATTATCTATATCACACAACAATAGATACGCATACAAGCTATATCATCACTTCCACAGATATGCATATTAGCACTATCACACTTCCAATGACAAGCATATGAGCTCTGTCAACACATTACTAGATAAGCATATGAGCTCTATCTACGGAGTCCATCCCCTATCTCCTCCCAACACATCCGGTTTAGAGGTCCATCCCCTATCTTCCCCTAAACCGTGGAGTACATCCCCTATCTCCTCCAACACAACACAATGCATATAAACAATCATTATACACATCATCACGCAACACATAAATTTAACGTGTTCTTTCAATCATCATACTCAATGACTCATTCCAGTGATTAGTTTCCGTTTGCCTAATCATCATGCATTGTCTACAAAAATCACGACTATCATCCACCGATAGCCCAAAGCAGTTATTTCTATACAGAAAATAAATGCAACAAATGGATATAAAATCAACATTTCCAACTATGTGAGTGACATAAAATCCAACTACACCCTTAATCCCATATATTTCCAATCTCAACATTCCCAATTCAATTCCTCATTTCTCACAATTAATTTTACAAATTAATTAACCAATGTAATTAGGGCATTTTTCATAATTAACATTACAACCCTTAGGTTTCATTTCACTTTTCCATGCTAAACATGCATCTAGGCTTATTATAAATAAAACCCCAACTTTTGTAAAATAACACAAAAGCCCCAAACTTTCACAAAATTACCAAACCAGCCCCAGCATCTCAAAATACTAAAATTTAAAGACAAAATCCATAGAGAGGAGTAGGATATCCCTACCTCAAATCCGGATCCCCAAGGGAGAACATGACAAAACCCAACGTGCTCCAAATCCTGAAATTTTAGATTAAAATGTAGCCCTCGACGATCAACAACTTTTTTTGTAAAGGCCAAAGATAAGCAAATCACTCCTACTAGATCAAAACCTAGAGAGAAGGTAGAGTTCTAGAGTGAGAGGCTCAACAATGGTGTTTTTGGAAAAGTAGGAGAGAGAAGAGAAAGTGAAAAAGTGATTTGAAAAGTCAAAACTCGGAACTTAAACCCAGTCGCCCTGCTCGAGCATCAAACTCCCCGCTCGAGCGGCACTCACAGACTCCCGCTCGAGCGGCCAAACTCCCGCTCGAGCGCCGGATGCACTCTCCCAGCATCTCGACACAACAGATTCCCGCTCGAGCGCTCGAAGCCCCGCTCGAGCGTCACTCACAATATCCCGCTCGAGCGGCCAACCTCCCGCTCGAGCGTCCAACACTGCACAGGAAATACTGGATTGGTGTTTTCCCCGCTCGAGCGCCAAAACCCCCGCTCGAGCGGACGGGTCAAAATCTGGGCAACTAGTTTTGGTTTCTAAACTCAACCAACCTGTAACAAACCTGCCCAACACATCCTATAACTCAAATACAAAGAAAGAAAGGATGTACACCAGGTAATAATCAATTACTATCATCCACGGATGCATGTCCGGATCTCTGTACAACAAGGGTAAATCCGGGATCGCTAGAACCTCCCCCCCTTAAAGAATTTCGTCCCCGAAATTAAGCATAAGTTTAAAAAAAAAAACAGGTTTTCCTCCACTTTTAACAATGTTACATTTTAACATTCAACAATTTGACCCATTACTGGTCGTCCCATCCCTTTAACAAGAGGCATTTCACAATATGTAAACAACATATGTACTTTGAACATGCATCAACATTACGCATTTCCTTTCCGATTTCAACAATATATTCAACATATATAATGTTACACTCAACTTCCATATGAGGCAAGTTCTAAAACATACTTCCAATAAACCAAAACATTCTCAATGTTTCACCACTTAAGACATATATAAAAGCTCTTAAGTTCAACAATAGTTCAAAATCTAACGATCTATTGAATAAAAATGAAAATGGAATAAAAAGAAAAGTGAAAGTTGCAAACAATTAAAAATGGAAGTTCAATCCAGAAACCAGTATACCTTAACGATATATTTGGAAATTAAATAAAAAAGAAAGTTGAATAGAAAAGAAACTTGAATAAAAAAAGTAGTTGAATAGAAATAAAAATGGAAGTTGCAGAAAATTAAAATTAGAAGTTCATTAAAGAAACCACTATACCTTAACGATCTATTTGGAAATTAAATAAAAAATGAAGTTGAATAGAAAAATAACTTGAATAAAAGTGGAAGTCGAATAAAAATAAAAATGAAAGTTGCAGAAAATTAAAAATGAAAGTTCATTCAAGAAACCACTATACCTTAACGATCTATTTGGAAATTAAATGAAAAAGGAAGTCTAATAGAAAAGTAAATTGAAAAAAAATGGAAGTTGAATAAAAATAAAAATGAAAGTGGCAAAAAATTAAAAATGGAAGTTCAATCCAGAAACCAGTATACCTTAACGATCTATTTGGAAATTAAATAAAAAAGGAAGTTGAATAGAAAAGAAACTTGAATAAAAAAAGAAGTTGCATAGAAATAAAAATGGAAGTTGCAGAAAATTAAAATTGGAAGTTCATTCAAGAAACCACTATACCTTAACGATCAATTTGGAAATTAAATAAAAAATGAAGTTGAATAGAAAAATAACTTGAATAAAAATGGAAGTCGAATAAAAATAAAAATGAAAGTTACAGAAAATTAAAAATGGAAGTACATTCAAGAAACCACTATACCTTAACGATCTATTTGGAAATTAAAAAAAAAAGGAAGTCTAATAGAAAAATAACTTGAATAAAAATGGAAGTTGAATAAAAATAAAAATGAAAGTTGCATAAAATTAAAAATGGAAGTTCAATCCAGAAACCACTATACCTTAACGATCTATTTGGATATTAAACAAAAAATGAAGTTGAATAGAAAAATAACTTGAATAAAAATGGAAGCAGAATAAAAATAAAAGTGGAAGTTGCAGAAAATTAAAAATTGAAGTTCAATCCAGACACCAGTATACCTTAACGATCTATTTGGAAATTAAATAAAAAAGAAAGTTGAGTAGAAAAGATACTTGAAAAAAAAAGGAAGTTAAAAAAAAATGGAAGTTCATTAAAGAAACCATTATACCTTAACGATCTATTCAGAACTTAAATAAAAAAGGAAATTGAATAGAAAAATAACTTGAATAAAAATGGAAGTTGAATAAAGATGAAAATGAAAGTTACAGAAAATTGAAACTGGAAGTTCGTTCAACAAACCACTATACCTTAACGATTTATTTGGAAATTAAATAAAAAAGGAAGTTTAATAGAAAAGTAAAATGAATAAAAATGGAAGTTGAATAGAAATAAAAATGGAAGTTGCAGAAAATCAAAATTGGAAGTTCATTCAAGAAACCACTATACCTTAACGATCTATTTGAAAATTAAATAAAAAATGAAGTTGAATAGAAAAAGAACTTAAATAAAAATGGAAGTCGAATAAAAATAAAAATGAAAGTTGAAGAAAATTAAAAATAGAAGTTCATTCAAGAAACCACTGTACCTTAACGATCTATTTCGAAATTAAATAAAAAGGAAGTTTAATAGAAAAGTAAATTGAATAAAAAAGGAAGTTAAATAAAAATAAAAATGGAAGTTGAAGAAAATTAAAAATGGAAGTTCATTCAAGAAACCACTATACCTTAACGATCTATTTGAAAATTAAATAAAAAGGAGGTTTAGTAGAAAAGTAAATTGAATAAAAATGGAAGTTTAATAAAAAGAAAAGTGAAAGTTGCATAGAATTGAAAATGGAAGTTCAATCCCGAAACCAGTATACCTTAAAGATCTATTTGGAAATTAAATAAAAAAAAAAGTTGAATAGAAAAGAAACTTGAAAAAAAAAAAGAAGTTGAATAGAAATAAAAATGAAAGTTGTAGAAAATTAAAATTGGAAGTTCATTCAAGAAACCACTACACCTTAACGATCTATTTGGAAATTAAATAAAAAATGAAGTTGAATAGAAAAATAACTTGAATAAAAATGGAAGTCGAATAAAAATAAAACTAAAAGTTGCAGATAATAAAAAACGGAAGTTCATTCAAGAAACCACTATACTTTAACGATCTATTTGGGAATTAAATTGAAAAGGAAGTTTAATAGAAAAGTAAATTGAATAAAAATGGAAGTTGCAGAAAATTAAAATTGGAAATTCATTCAAGAAACAACTATACCTTAACGATCTATTTGGAAATTAAATAAAAAATGAAGTTGAATAGAAAAATAACTTGAATAAAAATGGAAGTCGAATAAAAATAAAACTGAAAGTTGAAGAAAATTAAAAATGGAAGTTCATTCAAGAAACCACTATACATTAACGATCTATTTGGAAATTAAATAAAAAGGAAGTTTAATTGAAAAGGAAATTGAATAAAAATGGAAGTGGAATAAAAAGAAAAGTGAAAGTTGCGTAAAATTAAAAATGGAAGTTCAATCCAGAAACCAGTATACCTTAAAGATCTATTTGGAAATTAAATAAAAAAAGAAGTTGAATAGAAAAGAAACTTGAATAAAAAAAGAAGTTGAATAGAAATAAAAATGGAAATTGCAGAAAATTAAAATTGGAAGTTCATTCAAGAAACCACAATACCTTAACGATCTATTTGGAAATTAAATAAAAAATGAAGTTGAATAGAAAAATAACTTGAATAAAAATGGAAGTTGAATAAAAATAAAACTAAAAGTTGCAGAAAATAAAAAACGGAAGTTCATTCAAGAAACCACTATACTTTAACGATCTATTAGGAAATTAAATAGAAAAGGAAGTTTAATAGAAAAGTAAATTGAATAAAAATGGAAGTTGAATAAAAATAAAAATGAAACTTGCATAAAATTAAAAATGGAAGTTCATTCAAGAAACCACTATACCTTAACGATCAATTTGGAAATTAAATAAAAAAGCAAGTTGAATAGAAAAATAACTTGAATAAAAATG
Source organism: Camellia sinensis (assembly GCF_055761805.1). Lineage (NCBI taxonomy): Eukaryota > Viridiplantae > Streptophyta > Magnoliopsida > Ericales > Theaceae > Camellia > Camellia sinensis. Next base: position 3,913,665 of record NC_138962.1, on the reverse strand, counting down.
GAAGCTGAATAAAAAAAGAAATGGAAGTTCCATAAAATTAAAAATGGAAGTTCATTAAAGAAACCACTATACCTTAACGATTTATTTGGAAATTAAATAAAAAAGGAAGTTTAATAGAAAAGTAAATTGAATAAAAATGGAAGTTGAATACAAAGAAAAGTGAAAGTTGCATAAAATTAAAAATGGAAGTTCAATCCAGAAACAACTATACCTTAACGATCTTTTTGGAAATTAAATAAAAAAGAAAGTTTAATAGAAAAGTAAATTGAATAAAAAAGGAAGTTAAATAAAAATAAAAATGGACGTTGAAGAAAATTAAAAATGAAAGTTCATTCAAGAAACCACTATACCTTAACGATCTATTTGGAAATTAAATGAAAAAGGAAGTCTAATAGAAAAGTAAATAGAATAAAAATGGAAGTTGAATAAAAATAAAAATGAAAGTGGCATAAAATTAAAAATGGAAGTTCAATCCAGAAACCAGTATACCTTAACGATCTATTTGGAAATTAAATAAAAAAGGAAGTTGAATAGAAAAGAAACTTGAATAAAAATGGAAGCTGAATAAAAATAAAAATGGAAGTTCTATAAAATTAAAAATGGATGTTCATTAAAGAAACCACTATACCTTAACGATCTATTTGGAAATTAAATAAAAAATGAAGTTTAATAGAAAAGTAAATTGAATAAAAATGGAAGTTGAATAAAAAGAAAAGTGAAAGTTGCATAAAATTGAAAATGGAAGTTCAATCCAGAAAGCACTCTATACCTTAACGATCTTTTTGGAAATTAAATAAAAAAGAAAGTTTAATAGAAAAGTAAATTGAATAAAAAAGGAAGTTAAATAAAAATAACAATGGACATTGAAGAAAATTAAAAATTGAAGTTCATTCAAGAAACCACTATACCTTAATGATCTATTTGGAAATCAAATAAAAAGGTAGTTTAATAGAAAAGTAAATTGAATAAAAATGGACGTTGAATAAAATAAAAATGAAAGTTGCATAAAATTAAAAATGGAAGTTCATTCAAGAAACCACTATACCTTAACGATCTATTTGGAAATTAAATAAAAAAGCAAGTTGAATAGAAAAATAACTTGAATAAAAATGGAAGCTGAATAAAAATAAAAATGGAAGTTCCATAAAATTAAAAATGGAAGTTCATTAAAGAAACCACTATACCTTAACAATCTATGAAAGTTGCATAAAATTAAAAATTGAAGTTCAATCCAGAAACCACTATACCTTAACGATCTTTTTGGAAATTAAATAAAAAAGAAAGTTTAATAGAAAAGTAAATTGAATAAAAAAGGAAGTTAAATAAAAATACAAATGGACGTTGAAGAAAATTAAAAAAGGAAGTTCATTCAAGAAACCACTATACCTTAATGATCTATTTGGAAATCAAATAAAAAGGAAGTTTAATAGAAAAGTAAATTGAATGAAAATGGAAGTTGAATAAAAATAAAAATGAAAGTTGCATAAAATTAAAAATGGAAGTTCAATCAAGAAACCACTATACCTTAACGATCTATTTGGAAATTAAATAAAAAAGGAAGTTGAATAGAAAAATAACTTGAATAAAAATGGAAGCTAAATTAACATAAAAATGGAAGTTCCATAAAATTGAAAATGGAAGTTCATTAAAGAAACCATTATACCTTAACGATATATTTGGAAATTAAATAAAAAAGGAAGTTTAATAGAAAAGTAAATTGCATAAAAATGGAAGTTGAATAAAAAGAAAAGTGAAAGTTGCATAAAATTAAAAAGGAAAGTTCAATCCAGAAACCACAATACCTTAACGATCTATTTGGAAATTAAATAAAAACGGAAGTTTAATAGAAAAGTAAATTGAATAAAAAAGGAAGTTAAATAAAAATTAAAATGGAAGTTGAAGAAAATTAAAAATGGAAGTTCATTCAAGAAACCACTATACATTAACGATCTATTTGGAAATTTAATAAAAAATGAAGTTGAATAGAAAAGAAACTTGAATAAAAAAAGAGGTTGAATAGAAAGAAAAATGGAAGTTGCAGAAAATTAAAATTGGAAGTTCATTCAAGAAACCACTATACCTTAACGATCTATTTGGAAATTAAATAAAAAATAAAGTTGAATAGAAAAATAACTTGAATAAAAATTGAAGTCGAATAAAAATAAAAATGAAAGTTGCAGAAAATTAAAAATGGAAGTTAATTCAAGACACCACTATACCTTAACGATCTATTTGGAAATTAAATAAAAAAGGAAGTCTAATAGAAAAATAAATTGAATAAAAATGGAAGTTGAATAAAAATAAAAATGAAAATTGCATAAAATTAAAAATGGAATTTCAATCCAGAAACCACTATACCTTAACGATCTATTTGGAAATTAAATAAAAAAAGAAGTTGACTAGAAAAGAAACTTGAATGAAAAAGGAAGTTAAATAAAAATAAAAATGGAAGTTGCCGAAAAATAAAAATGGAAGTTCATTCAAGAAACCACTATACCTTAACGATCTATTAGGAAATTAAATAAAAAAGGAAGTTGAATGGAAAAATAACTTGAATAAAAATGAAAGTTGAATAATAATTAAAATTTAAGTTGCAGAAAATTAAAAATTGAAGTTCATTCAAGAAACCACTATACCTTAATGATCTATTTGGAAATTAAATAAAAAAGGAAGTTAAATAGAAAAGTAAATTGAATAAAAATGCAAGTAGAATAAAAATAAAAATGGAAGTTGCAGAAAATTAAAAATAGAAGTTCAATCCAGAAACCAGTAGACCTTAATGATCTATTTGGAAATTAAATAAAAAAGAAAGTTGAGTAGAAAAGATACTTGAATAAAAAAGGAAGTTAAACAAAAATAAAAATGAAAGTAGCAGAAAATTAAAAATGGAAGTTCGTTCAAGAAACCACTATACCTTAACGATCTATTAGGAACTTAAATAAAAAAGGAAGTTGAATAGAAAAATAACTTGAATAAAAATTGAAGTTGAATAAAAATAAAAATAAAAGTTACAGAAAATAAAAAATGAAAGTTCGTTCAACAAACCACTATACCTTAACAATCTATTTGGAAATTAAATAAAAAAGGAAGTTTAATAGAAAAGTAAATCGAATAAAAATGGAAGTTGAATAAAAATAGAAATGAAAGTTGCATGAAATGAAAAATGGAAGTTCAATCCCGAAAGCACTCTACCTTAACGATCTATTTGGAAATTAAATAAAAAAGGAAGTTGAGTAGAAAAGAAACTTGAATGAAAAAGGAAGCTAAATAAAAATAAAAATGGAAGTTCATTCTAGAAACCACTATACCTTAATGATCTATTAGGAAATTAAATAAAAAAGGAAGTTGAATGTAAAAATAACTTGAATAAAAATGGAAGTTGAAAAATAATAAAAATGGAAGTTGCAGAAAATTAAAAATTGAAGTTCATTCAAGAAACCTCTATACCATAATGATCTATTTGGAAATTAAATAAAAAACGAAGCTAAATAGAACGGTAAATTGAATAAAAATGGAAGTAGAATAAAAATAAAAATGGAAGTTGCAGAAAATAAAAAATGGAAGTTCAATCCAGAAACCAGTATACCTTAACGATCTATTTGGAAATTAAATAAAAAAGGAAGTTCAGTAGAAAAGATATTTGAATAAAAAATGAAGTTAAATAAAAATAAATATAGAAGTTGCAGAAAATTGAAAATGGAAGTTCATTCAAGAAACCACTATACCTAAACGATCTATTAGGAACTTAAATAAAAAAGGAGGTTGAATAGAAAAATAACTTGAATAAAAATGGAAGTTGAATAAAAATATAAATGGATGTTGCATAAAATTAAAAATGGAAGTTCATTAAAGAAACCACAATACCTTAACGATCTATTTTGAAATTAAATAAAAAAAGGAACTTTAATAGAAAAGTAAATTGAATAAAAATGGAAGTTGAACAAAAATAAAAATGAAAGTTGCATAAAATTAAAAATGTAAGTTCAATCCAGAAACCACTATACCTTAACGACCTATTTGGAAATTAAATAAAAAGGGAAGTCGAATAGAAAAGAAGATTGAATAAAAAAAGAAGTTGAATAGAAATAAAAATGGAAGTTGCAGAAAATTAAAATTGGAAGTTCATTCAAAAACCACTATACCTTAACGATCTATTTGGAAATTAAATAAAAAAGAAGTTTAATAGAAAAGTAATTGAATAAAAATGGACGTTGAAGAAAAATAAAAATGGAAGTTGCAGAAAACTAAAAATGGAAGTTCAATCCCGAAACCACTATACCTTAACGATCTATTTGGAAATCAAATAAAAAAGGAAGTTGAGTAGAAAAGAAACTTGAATAAAAAAGGAAGTTAAATAAAAATAAAAATGGAAGTTGAAGAAAATTAAAAATGGAAGTTCATTCAAGAAACCACTATACGTTAACGATCTATTTGGAAATTAAATAAAAAAGGAAGTTGAATAGAAATGAAACTTGAATAAAAAAAGAAGTTGAATAGAAATAAAAATGGAAGTTGCAAAAAATTAAAATTGGAAGTTCATTCAAGAAACCACTATACCTTAATGATATATTTGGAAATTAAATAAAAAATGAAGTTGAATAGAAAAATAACTGGAATAAAAATGGAAGTCGAATAAAAATAAAAGTGAAAGTTGCAGAAAATTAAAAATGGGAGTTCATTCAAGAAACCACTATACCTTAACGATCTATTTGGACATTCAATAAAAAAGGTAGTTGAATGGAAAAGAAACTCGAATAAAAAAAGAAGTTGAATAGAAATAAAAATGGAAGATGCAGAAAATTAAATTTGGTAGTTCATTCAAGAAACCACTATACCTTAACGACCTATTTGGAAATTAAATATAAAATAAAGTTGAATAGAAAAATAACTTGAATAAAATGGAAGTTTAATAATAATAAAAATGGAAGTTGCAGAAAATTAAAAGTTGAAGTTCATTCAAGAAACCCTTATACCTTAATGATCTATTTGGAAATTAAATAAAAAAGGAAGTTAAATAGAGGTAAATTGAATAAAAATGGAAGTAGAATAAAAATAAAAATGGAAGTTGCAGAAAATTAAAAATAGAAGTTCAATCCAGAAACCAGTATACCTTAACGATCTATTTGGAAATTAAATAAAAAAGGAAGTTGAGTGGAAAATATACTTGAATAAAAAAGGAAGTTAAATAAAAATAAATATGGAAGTTCCCGAAAATTGAAAATGGAAGTTCATTCAAGAAACCACTATACCTAAACGATCTATTAGGAAATTTAATAAAAAAGGAAGTTGAATAAAAAAATAACTTGAATAAAATTGGAAGTTGAATAAAAATATAAATGGATGTTGCATAAAATTAAAAATGGAAGTTCATTAAAGAAACCACTATACCTTAACGATCTATTTTGAAATTAAATAAAAAATGAACTTTAATAGAAAAGTAAATTGAATAAAAATGGATGTTGAACAAAAATAAAAATGAAAGTTGCATAAAATTAAAAATGTAAATTTAATCCAGAAATCACTATACCTTAATGATCTATTTGGAAATTAAATAAAAAGGGAAGTTGAACAGAAAAGAAGCGTGAATAAAAAAAGAAGTTGAATAGAAATAAAAATGGAAGTTGCAGAAAATTAAAATTGGAAGTTCATTCAAAAATCACTATACCTTAACAATCTATTTGGAAATTAAATAAAAAAGAAGTTTAATAGAAAAGTAAATTGAATAAAAATGGAAGTTGAAGAAAAATAAAAATGGAAGTTCAATCCAGAAACCACTATACCTTAACGATCTATTTGGAAATCAAATAAAAAAGGAAGTTGAGTAGAAAAGAAACTTGAATAAAAAAGTAAGTTAAATAAAAATAAAAATGGAAGTTGAAGAAAATTAAAAATGGAAGTTCATTCAAAAAACCACTATAGGTTAACGATCTATTTGGAAATTAAATAAAAAAGGAAGTTGAATAGAAAAGAAACTTGAATAAAAAAATAAGTTGAATAGAAATAAAAATGGAAGTTGCAGAAAATTAAAATTGGAAGTTCAATCCAGAAACCACTATACCTTAACGATCTATTTGGAAATTAAACAAAAAAGGAAGTTGAGTAGAAAAGAAACTAGAATGAAAAAGGAAGTTAATTAAAAATAAAAATGGAAGTTGCAGAAAATTTAAAATGGAAGTTCATTCAAGAAACCACTATACCATAACGATCTATTTGGAAATTAAATAAAAAAGGAAGTTGAGTAGAAAAGAAACTTGAATGAAAAATGAAGTTAAATAAAAATTAAAATGGAAGTTGCAGAAAATTAAAAGTTGAAGTTCATTCAAGAAACCACAATACCTTAATGATCTATTTGGAAATTAAATAAAAAAGGAAGTTAAATAGAAAAGTAAATTGAATAAAAATGGAAGTTGAATAAAAATAAAAATGGAAGTTGCAGAAAATTAAAAATGAAAGTTCAATCCAGAAACCAGTATACCTTAACGATCTATTTGGAAATTAAATAAAAAAGGAAGTTGAGTAGAAAAGAAACTAGAATAAAAATGGAAGTTAAATAAAAATAAAAATGGAAGTTGAAGAAAATTAAAAATGGAAGTTCATTCAAGAAACCACCATACCTTAACGATCTATTTGGAAATTAAATAAAAAAAGAAGTTGAGAAGAAAAGAAACTTGAATGAAAAATGAAGTGAAATAAAAATAAAAATGGAAGTTGCAGAAAATTAAAAGTTGAAGTTCATTCAAGAAACCACAATACCTTAATGATCTATTTGGAAATTAAATAAAAAAGGAAGTTAAATAGAAAAGTAAATTGAATAAAAATGGAATTTGAATAAAAATAAAAATGGAAGTTGCAGAAAATTAAAAATGGAAGTTCAATCCAGAAACCAGTATACCTTAACGACCTATTTGGAAATTAAATAAAAAAGGAAGTTGAGTTGAAATGAAACTAGAATAAAAAAGGAAGTTAAATAAAAATAAAAATGGAAGTTGCAGAAAATTAAAAATGGAAGTTCATTCAAGAAACCACTATACCTTAACGATCTATTTGGAAATTAAATAAAAAATGAAGTTTAATAGAAAAGTAAATTGAATAAAAATGGAAGTTGAATAAAAATAAAAATGAGAGTGGCATAAAATTAAAAATGGAAGTTCAATCCGGAAACCACTATACCTTAACGATCTTTTTGGAAATTAAATAAAAGAGGAAGTTGTGTAGAAAAGAAACATGAATGAAAAAGGAAGTTAAATAAAAATAAAAATGAGAGTTGCAGAAAATTAAAAATGGAAGTTCATTCAAGAAACCACTATACCTTAACGATCTATTTGGAAATTAAATAAAAAAGGAAGTTGAGTAGAAAGGAAATTTGAATGAAAAATGAAGTTAAATATAAATAAAAATGGAAGTCGCAGCAAATTAAAAATTGAAGTTCATTCAAGAAACCACTATACCTTAATGATCTATTTGGAAATTAAATAAAAAAGGAAGTTAAATAGAAAAGTAAATTGAATAAAAATTGAAGCTGAATAAAAATAAAAATGGAAGTTGCAGAAAATTAAAAATGGAAATTCAATCTAGAAACCAGTATACCTTAACGATCTATTTGGAAATTAAATAAAAAAGGAAGTTGAGTAGAAAAGAAACTTGAATAAAAAAGGAAGTTAAATAAAAATAAAAATGGAAGTTGAAGAAAATTAAAAATGGAAGTTCATTCAAGAAACCACTATACGTTAACGATCTATTTGGAAATTAAATAAAAAAGGAAGTTGAAAAGAAAAGAAACTTGAATAAAAAAAGAAGTTGAATAGAAATAAAAATGGAAGTTGCAGAAAATTAAAATTGGAAGTTCAGTCAAGAAACCACTATACCTTAACGATCTATTTGGAAATTAAATAAAAAGGAAGTTTAATAGAAAAGTAAATTGAATAAAAATGGAAGTTGAATAGGAACATAAATGGAAGTTGCAGAAAATTAAAATTGGAAGTTCATTCAAAAAACCACCATACCTTAACGACCTACGTGAAAATTAAATAAAAAATGAAGTTAAATAGAAAAATATCTTGAATAAAAATAGAAGTCGGATAAAAATAAAAATGAATGTTACAGAAAATTAAAAATGGAAGTTCATTCAAGAAACCACTATACCTTAACGATCTATTTGGAAATTAAACAAAAAAGGAAGTTTAATAGAAAAGTAAATTGAATAAAAATGGAAGTTGAATTAAAATAAAAATGAAAGTTGCATAAAATTAAAAATGGGAATTCAATCCAGAAACCACTATACCTTAACGATCTATTTGGAAATTAAATAAAAAAGGAAGTTGAGTAGAAAAGAAACTTGAATGAAAAAGGAAGTTAAATAAAAATAAGAGTGGAAGTTGCAGAAAATTAAAAATGGAAGTTCATTCAAGAAACCACTATACCTTAACGATCTATTTGGAAATTAAATAAAAAAGGAAGTTGAGTAGAAAAGAAACTAGAATAAAAATGGAAGTTAAATAAAAATAAAAATGGAAGTTGAAGAAAATTAAAAATGGAAGTTCATTCAAGAAACCACCATACCTTAACGATCTATTTGGAAATTAAATAAAAAAAGAAGTTGAGAAGAAAAGAAACTTGAATGAAAAATGAAGTGAAATAAAAATAAAAATGGAAGTTGCAGAAAATTAAAAGTTGAAGTTCATTCAAGAAACCACAATACCTTAATGATCTATTTGGAAATTAAATAAAAAAGGAAGTTAAATAGAAAAGTAAATTGAATAAAAATGGAATTTGAATAAAAATAAAAATGGAAGTTGCAGAAAATTAAAAATGGAAGTTCAATCCAGAAACCAGTATACCTTAACGACCTATTTGGAAATTAAATAAAAAAGGAAGTTGAGTTGAAATGAAACTAGAATAAAAAAGGAAGTTAAATAAAAATAAAAATGGAAGTTGCAGAAAATTAAAAATGGAAGTTCATTCAAGAAACCACTATACCTTAACGATCTATTTGGAAATTAAATAAAAAATGAAGTTTAATAGAAAAGTAAATTGAATAAAAATGGAAGTTGAATAAAAATAAAAATGAGAGTGGCATAAAATTAAAAATGGAAGTTCAATCCGGAAACCACTATACCTTAACGATCTTTTTGGAAATTAAATAAAAGAGGAAGTTGTGTAGAAAAGAAACATGAATGAAAAAGGAAGTTAAATAAAAATAAAAATGAGAGTTGCAGAAAATTAAAAATGGAAGTTCATTCAAGAAACCACTATACCTTAACGATCTATTTGGAAATTAACTAAAAAAGGAAGTTGAGTAGAAAGGAAATTTGAATGAAAAATGAAGTTAAATATAAATAAAAATGGAAGTCGCAGCAAATTAAAAATTGAAGTTCATTCAAGAAACCACTATACCTTAATGATCTATTTGGAAATTAAATAAAAAAGGAAGTTAAATAGAAAAGTAAATTGAATAAAAATTGAAGCTGAATAAAAATAAAAATGGAAGTTGCAGAAAATTAAAAATGGAAATTCAATCTAGAAACCAGTATACCTTAACGATCTATTTGGAAATTAAATAAAAAAGGAAGTTGAGTAGAAAAGAAACTTGAATAAAAAAGGAAGTTAAATAAAAATAAAAATGGAAGTTGAAGAAAATTAAAAATGGAAGTTCATTCAAGAAACCACTATACGTTAACGATCTATTTGGAAATTAAATAAAAAAGGAAGTTGAATAGAACAGAAACTTGAATAAAAAAAGAAGTTGAATAGAAATAAAAATGGAAGTTGCAGAAAATTAAAATTGGAAGTTCAGTCAAGAAACCACTATACCTTAACGATCTATTTGGAAATTAAATAAAAAGGAAGTTTAATAGAAAAGTAAATTGAATAAAAATGGAAGTTGAATAGGAACATAAATGGAAGTTGCAGAAAATTAAAATTGGAAGTTCATTCAAAAAACCACCATACCTTAACGACCTACGTGAAAATTAAATAAAAAATGAAGTTAAATAGAAAAATATCTTGAATAAAAATAGAAGTCGGATAAAAATAAAAATGAATGTTACAGAAAATTAAAAATGGAAGTTCATTCAAGAAACCACTATACCTTAACGATCTATTTGGAAATTAAACAAAAAAGGAAGTTTAATAGAAAGTAAATTGAATAAAAATGGAAGTTGAATTAAAATAAAAATGAAAGTTGCATAAAATTAAAAATGGGAATTCAATCCAGAAACCACTATACCTTAACGATCTATTTGGAAATTAAATAAAAAAGGAAGTTGAGTAGAAAAGAAACTTGAATGAAAAAGGAAGTTAAATAAAAATAAGAGTGGAAGTTGCAGAAAATTAAAAATGGAAGTTCATTCAAGAAACCACTATACCTTAACGATCTATTTGGAAATTAAATAAAAAAGGAAGTTGAGTAGAAAAGAAACTTGAATGAAAAAGGAAGTTAAATAAAAACAAAAATGGAAGTTGCAGAAAATTAAAAATTGAAGTTCATTCAAGAAACCACTATAACTTAATGATATATTTGGAAATTAAATAAAAAAAAGGAAGTTAAATAGAAAAGTAAATTGAATAAAAATGGAAGTTGAGTAAAAATAAAAATAGAAGTTCAATCTAGAAACCAGTATACCTTAACGATCTATTTGGAAATTAAATAAAAAAAGGAAGTTGTGTAGAAAAGAAACTTGAATAAAAAAGGAAGTCAAATAAAAATAAAAATGGAAGTTGCAGAAAATTAAAAATGGAAGTTCATTCAAGAAACCACTATACATTAACGATCTATTTGGAAATTAAATAAAAAAGGAAGTTTTATAGAAAAGTAAATTGAATAAAAATGGAAGTTGAATAAAAATAAAAATGAAAGTGGCATAAAATTAAAAATGAAAGTTCAATCCAGAAACCAGTATACCTTAACGATCTATTTGGAAATTAAATAAAAGAGGAAGTTGAGTAGAAAAGAAACTTGAATGAAAAAGGAGGTTAAATAAAAATAAAAATGGAAGTTGCAAAAAATTAAAAATGGAAGTTCATTCAAGAAACCACTATACCTTAACGATCTATTTGGAAATTAAATAAAAAAGGAAGTTGAGTAGAAAAGAAACTTGAATAAAAAAGGAAGTTAAATAAAAATAAAAATGGAAGTTGCAGAAAATTAAAATTGGAAGTTCATTCAAAAAACCACTATACCTTAACGACCTGCATGGAAATTAAATAAAAAATGAAGTTAAATAGAAAAATATCTTGAATAAAAATAGAAGTCGAATAAAAATAAAAATGAAAGTTACAGAAAATTAAAAATGGAAGTTCATTCAAGAAACCACTATACCTTAACGATCTATTTGGAAATTAAATAAAAAAGGAAGTTTTATAGGAAAGTAAATTGAATAAAAATGGAAGTTGAATTAAAATAAAAATGAAAGTTGCATAAAATTAAAAATGGAAATTCAATCCAGAAAGCACTATACCTTGACGATCTATTTGGAAATTAAATAAAAAAGGAAGTTGAGTAGAAAAGAAACTTGAATGAAAAAAGAAGTTAAATAAAAATAAAAGCGGAAGTTGCAGAAAATTAAAAATGGAAGTTCATTCAAGAAACCACTATACCTTAACGATCTATTTGGAAATTAAATAAAAAAGGAAGTTGAGTAGAAAAGAAACTTGAATGAAAAAGGAAGTTAAATAAAAATAAAAATGGAAGTTGCAGAAAATTAAAAATTGAAGTTCATTCAAGAAACCACTATAACTTAATGATATATTTGGAAATTAAATAAAAAAAACGAAGTTAAATAGAAAAGTAAATTGAATAAAAACGGAAGTTGAGTAAAAATAAAAATAGAAGTTGCAGAAAATTAAAAATGGAAGTTCAATCTAGAAACCAGTATACCTTAACGATCTATTTGGAAATTAAATAAAAAAAGGAAGTTGTGTAGAAAAGAAACTTGAATAGAAAAGGAAGTCAAATAAAAATAAAAATGGAAGTTGCAGAAAATTAAAAATGGAAGTTCATTCAAGAAACCACTATACATTAACGATCTATTTGGAAATTAAATAAAAAAGGAAGTTTTATAGAAAAGTAAATTGAATAAAAATGGAAGTTGAATAAAAATAAAAATGAAAGTGGCATAAAATTAAAAATGAAAGTTCAATCCAGAAACCAGTATACATTAACGATCTATTTGGAAATTAAATAAAAGAGGAAGTTGAGTAGAAAAGAAACTTGAATGAAAAAGGAGGTTAAATAAAAATAAAAATAGAAGTTGCAAAAAATTAAAAATGGATGTTCATTCAAGAAACCACTATACCTTGACGATCTATTTGGAAATTAAATAAAAAAGGAAGTTGAGTAGAAAAGAAACTTGAATAAAAAAGGAAGTTAAATAAAAATAAAAATGGAAGTTGCAGAAAATTAAAATTGGAAGTTCATTCAAAAAACCACTATACCTTAACGACCTACATGGAAATTAAATAAAAAATGAAGTTAAATAGAAAAATATCTTGAATAAAAATAGAAGTCGAATAAAAATAAAAATGAAAGTTACAGAAAATTAAAAATGGAAGTTCATTCAAGAAACCACTATACCTTAACGATCTATTTGGAAATTAAATAAAAAAGAAAGGTTTATAGGAAAGTAAATTGAATAAAAATGGAAGTTGAATTAAAATAAAAATGAAAGTTGCATAAAATTAAAAATGGAAATTCAATCCAGAAAGCACTATACCTTGACGATCTATTTGGAAATTAAATAAAAAAGGAAGTTGAGTAGAAAAGAAACTTGAATGAAAAAAGAAGTTAAATAAAAATAAAATTGGAAGTTGCAGAAAATTAAAATTGGAAGTTCAGTCAAGAAACCACTATACCTTAACGATCTATTTGGAAATTAAATAAAAAAGGTAGGTGAGTAGAAAAGAAACTTGAATGAAAAAGGAAGTTAAATAAAAATAAAAATGGAAGTTGCAGAAAATTAAAAATTGAAGTTCATTCAAGAAACCACTATAACTTAATGATCTATTTGGAAATTAAATAAAACAAGGAAGTTAAATAGAAAAGTAAATTGAATAAAAATGGAAGTTGAGTAAAAATAAAAATAGAAGTTGCAGAAAATTAAAAATGGAAGTTCAATCCAGAAACCAGTATACCTTAACGATCTATTTGGAAATTAAATAAAAAAGGAAGTAGTGTAGAAAAGAAACTTGAACAAAAAAGGAAGTCAAATAAAAATAAAAATGGAAGTTGCAGAAAATTAAAAATGGAAGTTCATTCAAGAAACCACTATACATTAACGATCTATTTAGAAATTAAATAAAAAAGGAAGTTTTATAGAAAAGTAAATTGAATAAAAATGGAAGTTGAATAAAAATAAAAATGAAAGTGGCATAAAATTAAAAATGAAAGTTCAATTCAGAAACCACTATACCTTAACGATCTATTTGGAAATTAAATAAAAATGTAAGTTGAATAGAAAAGAAGCTTGAATAAAAAATGAAGTTCAATAGAAATAAAAATGGACGTTGCAGTATATTAAAATTGGAAGTTCATTCAAGAAACCACTATACCTTATCAATATATTGGGAAATTAAATAAAAAAGGAAGTTTAATAGAAATGTAAATTGAATAAAAATGGAAGATGAATAAAAAAAAAATTGAAGTTCTATAAACCACTATACCTTGACGATCGATTTGGAAATTAAATGAAAAAAGAAGTTGACAGAAAAGAAACTTGATTGAAAAATTAAGTTAAATAAAAATAAAAATGAAAGTTGCAGAAAATTAAAAATGGAAGTTCATTCAAGAAACCACTATACCTTAACCATCTATTTGGAAATTAAATAAAAAATGAAGTTGAATAGAAAAATAATTGAATAAAAATGGAAGCTGAATAAAAATAAAAGTGGAAGTTCCATAAAATTAAAAATGGAAGTTCATTAAAGAAACCACTATACCTTAACGATCTATTTGGAAATTAAATAAAAAAGGAATTTTAATAGAAAAGTAAATTGAATAAAAATGGAAGTCGAATAAAATTAAAAATGGAAGTTGCAGAAAATTAAAAATGGAAGTTCATTGAAGAAACCACTATACCTTAGCGATCTATTTGGAAATTAAATAAAAAAGGATGTTTAATAGAAAAGTAAATTGAATAAAAATGGAAGTTGAATAGAAATAAAAATAAAAGTTGCGGAAAATTAGAAATGGAAGTTCAGTCCAGAAACCACTATACATTAACGATCTATTTGGAAATTAAATAAAAAAGGAAGTTGAGAAGAAAAGAAACCTGAACAAAAAAGGAAGTTAACTAAAAATAAAAATTGAAGTTGGAGAAAATTAAAAATGGAAGTTCATTCAAGAAACCACTATACCTTAACGATCTATTTGGAAATTAAATAAAAAAGGAAGGTTTATAGGAAAGTAAATTGAATAAAAATGGAAGTTGAATTAAAATAAAAATGAAAGTTGCATAAAATTAAAAATGGAAATTCAATCCAGAAAGCACTATACCTTGACGATCTATTTGGAAATTAAATAAAAAAGGAAGTTGAGTAGAAAAGAAACTTGAATGAAAAAAGAAGTTAAATAAAAATAAAAGCGGAAGTTGCAGAAAATTAAAAATGGAAGTTCATTCAAGAAACCACTATACCTTAACGATCTATTTGGAAATTAAATAAAAAAGGTAGGTGAGTAGAAAAGAAACTTGAATGAAAAAGGAAGTTAAATAAAAATAAAAATGGAAGTTGCAGAAAATTAAAAATTGAAGTTCATTCAAGAAACCACTATAACTTAATGATCTATTTGGAAATTAAATAAAACAAGGAAGTTAAATAGAAAAGTAAATTGAATAAAAATGGAAGTTGAGTAAAAATAAAAATAGAAGTTGCAGAAAATTAAAAATGGAAGTTCAATCCAGAAACCAGTATACCTTAACGATCTATTTGGAAATTAAATAAAAAAGGAAGTAGTGTAGAAAAGAAACTTGAACAAAAAAGGAAGTCAAATAAAAATAAAAATGGAAGTTGCAGAAAATTAAAAATGGAAGTTCATTCAAGAAACCACTATACATTAACGATCTATTTAGAAATTAAATGAAAAAGGAAGTTTTATAGAAAAGTAAATTGAATAAAAATGGAAGTTGAATAAAAATAAAAATGAAAGTGGCATAAAATTAAAAATGAAAGTTCAATTCAGAAACCACTATACCTTAACGATCTATTTGGAAATTAAATAAAAATGTAAGTTGAATAGAAAAGAAGCTTGAATAAAAAATGAAGTTCAATAGAAATAAAAATGGACGTTGCAGTATATTAAAATTGGAAGTTCATTCAAGAAACCACTATACCTTATCGATATATTGGGAAATTAAATAAAAAAGGAAGTTTAATAGAAATGTAAATTGAATAAAAATGGAAGATGAATAAAAAAAAAATTGAAGTTCTATAAACCACTATACCTTGACGATCGATTTGGAAATTAAATGAAAAAAGAAGTTGACAGAAAAGAAACTTGATTGAAAAATGAAGTTAAATAAAAATAAAAATGGAAGTTGCAGAAAATTAAAAATGGAAGTTCATTCAAGAAACCACTATACCTTAACCATCTATTTGGAAATTAAATAAAAAATGAAGTTGAATAGAAAAATAATTGAATAAAAATGGAAGCTGAATAAAAATAAAAGTGGAAGTTCCATAAAATTAAAAATGGAAGTTCATTAAAGAAACCACTATACCTTAACGATCTATTTGGAAATTAAATAAAAAAGGAATTTTAATAGAAAAGTAAATTGAATAAAAATGGAAGTCGAATAAAATTAAAAATGGAAGTTGCAGAAAATTAAAAATGGAAGTTCATTGAAGAAACCACTATACCTTAGCGATCTATTTGGAAATTAAATAAAAAAGGATGTTTAATAGAAAAGTAAATTGAATAAAAATGGAAGTTGAATAGAAATAAAAATAAAAGTTGCGGAAAATTAGAAATGGAAGTTCAGTCCAGAAACCACTATACATTAACGATCTATTTGGAAATTAAATAAAAAAGGAAGTTGAGAAGAAAAGAAACCTGAACAAAAAAGGAAGTTAACTAAAAATAAAAATTGAAGTTGGAGAAAATTAAAAATGGAAGTTCATTCAAGAAACCACTATACCTTAACGATCTATTTGGAAATTAAATAAAAAAGGAAGTTGAATAGACAAATAACTTGAATAAAAATGGAAGTCGAATAAAAATAAAAATGGAAGTTGAAGAAAAATTAAAAATGGAAGTTCATTCGAAGACCAATATACCTTAATGATCTATTCGGAAATTAAACAGAAAAGGAGGTTTAAAAGAAAAGTAAATTGAATAAAAATGGAAGTTGAATAAAAATAAAAATGAAATTTGCATAAAATTAAAAATGGAAGTTCAATCCAGAAACCACTATACCTTAATGATCTATTTGGAAATTAAATAAAAAAGGAAGTTGAGTAGAAAGGAAAACTTGATTGAAAAAGGAAGTTAAATAAAAATAAAAATGGAAGTTGCAGAAAATTAAAAATTGAAGTTCATTCAAGAAACCACTATACCTTAACGATTTTTTTGGAAATTAAATAAAAAAGGAAGTTGAATATAAAAGTAAATTGAATAAAAATGGAAGTCGAATAAAAATAAAAATGGAAGTTGCAGAAAATTAAAAATGGAAGTTCATTCGAAAACCAATAAGGGTAAACCTGGGATCACTATAAAGGTCCTACAATCACAACGCAATCACATTCTCAAAACAAGCTTTATTCATGCAAATGATCTCGGCATTCTCACCAAATCCAAGTCAATAACAAAGCAAAACATGCTGGGAGTTTAAACACTGCTTCCGTCTCATGGAAACACACTGGGTACCAACCTGGCCTTTGCCGAGGTCCTACACCTCCTTACCGAGGTGTGGTCCCGATGGCCTCATTCAAAAGCAAGGTCCGGAAAACCTGGGTTTCCCTTTGAAGAACATGATCATGAAGAAGACGAATGCAAAGATCATAACTTGTTACAAAAATCAGAGATTTCATGCCACGAGTTCAAAACATGGACCTGGGTACCCATACAAGAAGGTCATGCAAGAACAAACACAAAAACATGTATCTGGTTCCAAACTTTCGGATCAAAACGAGACTATTTTCAAGAACACATGAATACTATTTTTCTCTTCCAAAACCAACTTCAAATCGATG
The DNA here is from genome assembly GCF_055761805.1 of Camellia sinensis. NCBI lineage: Eukaryota > Viridiplantae > Streptophyta > Magnoliopsida > Ericales > Theaceae > Camellia > Camellia sinensis. The sequence goes on along the minus strand of NC_138962.1, from coordinate 3,896,484 downwards.
CATGACATGCAAAACAGATCCGATCATGCAATGCAGCTAGATGATCAATGAGAACAACAAGAGTAGGTTAAGATTCTAACCTCAAAACTCGAACCCAACGGTTCAAACCTCGAAGATCGAGCTTGGAAGACCTATTCTCACTCAAGAACTTTCTCCTCCTTCCACTAGAGCTTCTCTCTCTCTAAAGACAAATATTTGAGACAAAATGATTTGTTTCTAGGTCTGCCGGCTGTCTTAACCTTCAGCTCGGACACGTGGCGCTATCGGGTTGGTTCAACTCAAAAGGTGATTGATTGATAAGACAAGTCTATGACAAAGCGTACACAGCAAGCTAAGGCAAGATACATCGGCAAGTAATGACATCGGCTAGGGAGGACGACGCTTGACTAAGCTGTGCCACACCTCGGCCTGGGTGTGCCACACCTCGGCCTAGGCCATACCTGCCCAAGGACAAGGATCACTAAGTGCAAAACATCTCGGCAAACATGCTCGGGTGAAGATGAGGGTCGACCAAGTGGATTTCAAAACGGTCCTAAGTACAAAGGTTCAGAGGTGAACTAAACTCAAGATGACCTCGGCTACACACCAAGCAAGGAACAAAAATCATGCAAGCAACACTTAAACAAACAAGGCAAGGCAAAACGTGCAAAACAACATAACAAGACAAGATCATGCATGAATGTATGCAAGTATGACAAGAGTAAGGTGAGGGTTGCTACAACCTGCTTTCATTTTTCTCTTGAATATCCATTTATATCTAAGAGGTTTAGAACCTGGTGGAAGATCCACCAATTCCCAAGTATGATTTTGCATAATGGATTTAATTTCATTATTAACAGCCTCTTTCCACAAAGGTGCTTCAGGACCTGTCATTGCTGCCTTAAAGCTTTGAGGTTCATTTTCTAACAAGTATGTCAGAAAATCTAGACCAAAGGATTTTGATGTTCTTGCTCTCTTACTTCATCTAGGTTCATCATTAGTTAAATCATGTTGGTCGAGACTATTACTAGTCTCTTGTGTTTGATTGTCATTAGTCTCTTGACTTTGTGTACAATCATAAGTTCTTTTCTGTGAACTTAATTCCTGTCCTTTCTTGTAAGGAAAGACATGTTCAAAAAACACAGCATTCCTTGACTCTATAATAGTGTTCACATTTATATCAGGTATTTCTGATTTATAAGTCAGAAACCGATATGCACTACTATTCTGAGCATAACCAATAAACACACAATCTACTGTTTTTGGTCCAATCTTAGTCTTTTTAGGAACAGGTACTTCAACTTTTGTCAAATACCCCCACACTTTTAAGTATTTGTAGGAAGGCGGTCGACCTTTCCACAATTCATAAGGAGTGTTGTTGGTTTTCTTGTGGGCTATTCTATTAGGAACATAATTAGCAGACAATATTGCTTCCCCCCACAAGTTCTGTGGTAAACCTGAACTTAGTAACATGGCATTCATCATTTCTTTGAGGGTTCTATTCTTCCTTTCAGCAATTCCATTTTGCTGTGGAGAATAAGGGCTGTAGTTTGGTGAATAATGCCATGTTGTGCACAAAATACATTTAATGGTGCATCATATTCACCACCCCTATCACTTCTATTATAAATCAATGAATTTTTTAAAAAAAAATTCAAGAAAAAACCAAAATAATTATGACTACTCAAGTCAGAATTAATGTTTTGACAAAATCATATCCTCATAAAAAATTTTGCCTAAGAATCAAACAATTCAAAAACCCATTTGATTGTATACATTCTTGCAACTCAATAACAAATAAATGTCACTGTTATAAAAATATTTGTGACAGAAGAAAATTAACTTATCTCAACTAATGCAAGAGATACACCCCCATATTAATAAAATGGTTCATGGTTTAACAAATTCTACTACGCAAGTAAAATAATTATTAATGACATCTCATGTCACATAATTCAATAATCAACATAAAAGATTTCTTAAATTACTTCCCAATTAAACGGACCGATATAATTACATACATCTTCATGTTTAAATTTCTATGGTGTTTAAACACCCATTCAAAATTGATTAGAAATATTCAAATTAACCTGCTTATGTCCTAAGTCGACATAACAATTTATCATTCCAAATCGCTTGAAATTATTGTTAAGAAATAACTTGAGTCGATATCATACATGCATATCAAATGCATCAACTAAAAATAATGAATTAACAAAATAAATTAATCATGCACGATCTATAGCGACCCCGGTCTTTTCCCATTTGATTATTGTATCCGGTCTGTTCCGTAGATTCTGTCATTGTATAATTGTTGTTGTTGTTGTTCCTTATTTTCTCATTTGGAATTATAGGATGTGTTGGGCAGGTTTGTTCAGGTTGGTTGGGTTTAGAAACCAAGTGTTGTTGTCCAGAATTTTGGTTATTCGCTCGAGCGAGGAGTTTGTCGCTCGAGCGAGATGTTGTTTTGGTTATTCGCTCGAGCCGGGGTTTGGTAGCTCGAGCGAGAGTTTGCGTCTGGGTTGGACCTGAAGCTTTGCATTCTTGGCTCGAGCGAGATTTTCTTTGCTCGAGCGAGTTAGTTTGTTCTTCGCTCGAGCAATAGTTCCTTCGCTCGAGCGTGAGTCTGGTTTCAGACCTGAGGGTTTGAGTTCTTCGCTCGATCGAGCTTTCTTTCGCTCGAGCGAGCTTTTGGGTTGTTGGCTCGAGCAAGGCTTCCTTGGCTCGAGCATAGATTCTCTGTGTCTGGTCGCTCGAGCGACAAAGTATTCGCTCGAGCGAGCCTGTCCAGTTTAAATACACAGCAGCGGGATTTGATCAGTCTTTTTCATATTCTTTTGATTCCAAACCCTAGGTTCGACCTCTCTCTCTCCCTACTCACCTTCTCTCTTAGGTTTGATCTGTTTAGAGAGTGTTTCAACCCTAGTTGCTTTATTAAAAAGATAGAGGGAGTCAAGAGCTTTCATTTAATCTGAACATTTGGCAATTTGGAGCATTTTGGTCTTTGGGCACTCATCTCTGTCTTCACCATTTGGGTTGTTTTCTCTGAGGTAGGGATTTCCTACTCCAATTTATAGGTTATGTTCTAAGTTTTGGTATTTTAATATGTTGGGAATACTTTGGTAAATTTTGGGAAAAACCCTAGTTGAATTATTGAATTGATTTGTATAAGTAATTCATGGAATTGGGAAAAGATGGTTAAATTCATGGAATTGGGGAATTCATTGATTAAATGGCGTAATTGGATAATTTGAAATCATTTGTCTATTGAATTGCGGACATAGTTATTTTCAGTTTAGAAATAACTGTTTTGGGCTATCGGTGGAGGATAGTCGTGATTGTTGTAGACAATGCATGTGGATTAGGATTAACTGAAACTAATCACATTGGTTAAGTCATAAATTTTGACTATTGCATTGATAGAAATTACGTGTATTGATTGAGCATTGCATTTGCATACATTGTTTTGTGTGTGGGAGGAGATAGGGGATGTACTCCACGGTTTAGGGGAAGATAGGGGATGGACCTCTAAACCGGATTTTGTTTGGGAGGAGATAGGGGATGGACTCCATTAGCATCACTTTTATGTGTGCTTATTTATATAGAAGTGTTTTATTGATACAGCACTAAAATGTGTATCAATCTGGAAGTATGAAGTGTTTTGATTTATTTGAGCTTGAGTCTCATTTGTTTGTTGATATTGGAAGGATGTGAATACGATATATTTAATTCACTGTTGTAAGTTTGGCCAGGTTCTGAGCCATGTTAATAAAACTGGGAAGTAAAACGTATCTTAGACAATAGTGTCATGAGACTGTAAAATGAAGTAATTGATTATCCTGGTTAACCATCTGTTGAATGTTATTGCTTTATTCATTGCTTATATGTGGTTTAGTATATTTCTACTAGGCTGTGGCTCACCCTTTATGGGAACATCATTTTCAGGTTCAGGGGATAAGCAACCTCCAAGGACTTAGCTTGGAAGGACTTGGATTCTGAAGACTATTTTTCTGTTGTTTGCTTTTATTTGTTAGTACATGTAAACACTCAAGCCTAGGGCTTTTCTTGTATTGAGTTAGAACTCGTATTTTTGTATCCAAGTGTTGGCTTGGAAAGATGTAAGCCTGTAGGGCATTTTATTCGATTATTTAGTAATACTCTGATGAATGAATTAATAAAATGTCTTCTTTAAATAATGCATGTCAATGATATATAATGGGTTAATTTTGAGGGCGTTACACGATCCCATCACTTGCATCATGAAATAAAAGGATTCTCAACTCACAAATAAAATCCAACGCATATAAACTTTAAACTTCAAAATGACAAAACATACCTTCATTTAATAAGTTTGATTTGTACATAAATAAACAAATTAAATATGCATTAAAATGTTCTTGTGAATATATATATATATATATATATATATATATATATATATATATATATATATATTTTCCGACTCAAGTGCAGAAACAATTCAAGACTATGAATCCACATTGTAATAAAAATAAAATTAGTTTGTAAAACTAATATTTTACTCTAGAAACAAATTCTTCCATGTATACTCACGATGAACTATGATAAAGTCAAAATAATTAACACCTTTTCACAAAGGGTTCAAAAATAAGTGGTCTACCAAACGAAACCATAAGTTACTTACAAAATTAACAGATTGTGACCGAGTCACAAAGTTACATGATTGATTAACAAAATTAATTTTCTAGTTACTAAAACCAAAAAATAAATTACAATACAAAATAATTTTATTTTCCTTGTTACTAAAACTAGTAAAATAAAATACCGAAATAATATCTGATTACAAAAATCAGAAAAACCAAACCACAACTTAATTTTCTAGTTACTTAAACCAGAAAATAAATTATAACACAAAATCATTTTATTTTTCTTGTTACTAAAACTAGAAAATACTGTAATTTTATTTTCCTTGTTACCGAAACTCGAAAATAAAATACCGCAAAACTATTTGATTACAAAAATCAGAACAAACACAAAATAAATTTCTAGTTACCAAAATCAGAAAATAAATTAAAACAAAAAATAATTTTATTTTCTTTGTTACTAAAACTAGAAAATAATATAATTTTATTTTCCTTGTTACTAAAACTAGAAAAATAAAATACCAAAATAATTTTCTGTAACACCAAATAATATTCTGCAATTGTTAATGACACCAGTATATTACTACTAGTTGTCAAAGAAAAGAGACAGTATATTACTACTATCTGTCAAATAGCATAAATCACTATTTGTTTTTCCAACCAGAATATTAGTTTGAAAACACAAAAAATTAAATACAATGAAGATACCAAAAAGGAGTCTGTCTTAAGATTGTTGGACAATCTTCACTGTATTTAATTAAGTTAAATTCTGTTGTGTACAAAACAACAACAAGAATATAAAAAAATAAAGAAAAGGAGAGAATATGTTTTATTACAAAAATCAAACTCGAAATAATAAATAAATAAATAAAACCACAGATTTTATTTTGTTACAAAAACAAAAATAAAATCTGATTAAATAAACAAATAAAAACAGAATAAAATTAAATAACTTACTTGGTTAATTTATTTGAATAACTTTTCTGATCAAGTCCAGTGTTTAACACTGTGTCCTTAAGACAGATTCGTCCTCTCCACGGTGCTATCAGAATTTGGACGTCTATCTCCCAGGATAAAATGATCTTATCAACGAATAAAAGCAGCACTACAATTTTAATCGTTCGTCGAACACACAAAGTGTTTACTCACTTTCTTTCAGAAATAAAATGCAGCAAAATGCAGAGATTTAAAGCAGAGGATGGAGTACGAAAATTGGAGTGAAATCCAAATGGGAGGCTAGTCTATTTATAGATGTAAATGTGGCTATAGGTTTTGAATTGAACATGTATGAAACCTGTTAGTTTCAAATTTAAACAGATTTGAATCTGTTGGGTTAATAATTCAAACAGATAAAAAACGGGAAGGGCTATGTTTGGATGAACAGTAAATCCAAACCAGTTTAATTCTGTTTGAAAACGGGAAGGGCCCTGTTTGGATGAACAGCAAATCCAAACCAGTTTAATTTGAATTCTGGATTTTATTTTAATAAAAATAAAATTAAATTCAAATGTTTTTGACCCAAAAAGATTAATATCAAGCCGAACCACACACCAGGGCCCAAGCCCAGGCCCAGCCCAGCCCGCCCGACCGGATGGACGACGGCGGCGCGCGCGTGTGGTGATTTTTGGGTCCAATGGGTCTAGCCCATTTTGCCCATAACCTCTCCCTCTAAAACACTTGGGTACCCCTTGGGGCACACCCCAAGTATCTAACCCAAGCCTTATAAACCCTTTCAAAACTTCCCACCAAATCAATGTGGGACAAGCCAATTTACAACCTTAAGGAATTTCCACAAAAACTCCATTTCCATGGAGCACACTTTGGCTTCAATTTCCCATTCACTCAGTAATGGTTTTGAGAAACCAAATATACCACGTGAATCACAACGCGGCATAGAACGCGTTACCACTTTGACCCGAGTAAATCGACGCTCGGGGCCCACCAAAAAAATAGACCAAACTTGAGAAAAAATTCTGGTTTTACCCAGAATTTTTCTACCATTTCCAACAATAAAAATGCAAGTTGCAGAAAATTAAAATTAGAAGTTCATTCAAGAAACCACTATACGTTAACGATATATTTGGAAATAAAATAGAAAAGGAAGTTTAATTGAAAAGTAAATTGAATAAAAATGGAAGTTGAATAAAAAAAAATGGAAGTTCAATCCAGAAACCACTATACCTTGACGATCGATTTGGAAATTAAATAAAAAAAGAAGTTGAGTAGAAAAGAAACTTGAATAAAAAAGGGAGTTAAATAAAAATAAAAATGGAAGTTGCAGAAAATTAAAAATGAAAGTTCATTCCAGAAACCACTATACCTTAACCATCTATTTGGAAATTAAATAAAAAAGGAAGTTGAATAGAAAAATAATTGAATAAAAATGGAAGCTGAATAAAAATAAAAATGGAAGTTCCATAAAATTAAAAATGGAAGTTCATTAAAGAAACCACTATACCTTAACGATCTATTTGGAAATTAAATAAAAAAGGAAGTTTAATAGAAAAGAAAATTGCATAAAAATGGAAGCTGAATAAAAATAAAAATGAAAGTTGCATAAAATTAAAAATGGAAGTTCATTCAAGAAATCACTATACCTTAACGATCTATTTGGAAATTAAATAAAAAAGGAAGTTAAATAGAAAAATAACTTGAATAAAAATAGAAGCAGAATAAAAATAAAAATGGAAGTTCCATAAAATTGAAAATGGAAGTTCATTAAAGAAACCACTGTACCTTAACGATCTATTTGGAAATTAAATAAAAAAGGAATTTTAATAGAAAAGAAAATTGAATAAAAAGAAAGGAGAAAGTTGCATAAAATTAAAAATGGAAGTTCAATCCAGAAACCAGTATACCTTAACGATCTATTTGGAAATTAAACAAAAATGGAATTTTAATAGAAAAGTAAATTGAATAAAAATAGAAGTCGAATAAAAATAAAAATGGAAGTTGCAGAAAATTAAAAATGGAAGTTCATTCAAGAAACCACTATACCTTAGCGATCTATTTGGAAAGTAAATAAAAAAGGACGTTTAATAGTAAAGTAAATTGAATAAAAATGGAAGTTGAATAGAAATAAAAATAGAAGTTGCAGAAAATTAAAAATGGAAGTTCAATCCAGAAACCACTATACCTTAATGATCTATTTGGAAATTAAATAAAAAAGGAAGTTGAGTAGAAAAGAAACCTAAACAAAAAAGGAAGTTAACTAAAAATAAAAATTGAAGTTGGAGAAAATTAAAAATGGAAGTTCATTCAAGAAACCACCTTACCTTAACGATCTGTTTGGAAATTAAAAAAAAAGGAAGTTGAATAGAAAGGTAAATTGAATAAAAATGGAAGTCGAATAAAAATAAAAATGGAAGTTGCAGAAAATTAAAAATGGAAGTTCATTCAAAAACCAATATACCTTAACGATCAATTTTGAAATTAAATTGAAAAAGAAGTAGAATAGAAAAGTAAATTGAATAAAAACGGAAGTTGAATAAAAATAAAAATGAAAGTTGCATAAAATTAAAAATGGAAGTTCAATCCAGAAACCACTATATCTCAACGATCTATTTGGAATTTAAATAAAAAAGAAAGTTGAATAGAAAAGAAGCTTGAATAAAAAAAGAAGTTGCAGAAAATTAAATTTGGAAGTTCATTCAAGAAACCACTATACATTAACGATATATTTGGAAATTAAATAAAAAAGGAAGTTTAATAGAAAAGTAAATTGAATAAAAATGGAAGTTGAATAAAAATAAAAATGGAAGTTCAATCCAGAAACCACTATACCTCGACGATGTATTTGGAAATTAAATTAAAAAGGAAGTAGAGTAGAAAAGAAACTTGAATAAAAAAGGAAGTTAAATAAAAATAAAAATGGAAGTTGCAGAAAATTAAAAATGGAAGTTCTTTCAAGAAACCACTATACCTTAACTATCTATTTGGAAATTAAATAAAAAAGGACGTTGAGTAGAAAAGAAACTTGAATGAAAGAGGAAGTTAAATAAAAATAAAAATGGAAGTTGTAGAAAATTAAACATGGAAGTTCATTCAAGAAACCACTATACCTTAACGATCTATTTGGAAATTAAGTAAAAAAGGAAGTTGAATAGAAAAACAACTTGAATAAAAATGGAAGTTGAATAATAATAAAAACGGAAATTGCAGAAAATTAAAATTTCAAATTCATTCAAGAAACCACTATACCTTAAGGATCTATTTGGAAATTCAATAAAAAAAGAAGTTAAATAGAAAAGTAAATGAAATAAAAATGGAAGTTGAATAAAAATAAAAATGGAAGTTGAATAAAATTAAAAATGGAGGTTCAATAGAGAAACCTATATACCTTAACGATCTATTTGGAAATTAAATAAAAAAGGAAGTTGAGTTGAAAATAAACTTGAATAAAAAAGGAAGTTTAATAAAAATAAAAATGAAAGTTGAAGAAAATTAAAAATGGAAGTTCATTGAAAAAACCACTATACCTTAACCATCTATTTGGAAATTAAATAAAAAAGGAAGTTGAATAGAAAAATAACTTGAATAAAAATGGAAGATGAATAAAAATAAAACTGGAAGTTCCATTAAATTAAAAATGGAAGTTTATTAAAGAAACAACTATACCTTAACGATCTATTTTGAAATTAAATAAAAAAGGAAGTTTAATAGAAAATTAAATTGAATAAAAATGGCAGTTGAATAAAAAGAAAAATGAAAGTTGCATAAAATTAAAAATGGAAGTTCAATCCAGAAACCAGTATACCTTAACAATCTATTTGTAAATTAAATAAAAAAGGAAGTTGAATAGAAAAGAAACTTGAATAAAAAAAGAAGTTGAATACAAATAAAAATGGAAGTTGCAGAAAATTAAAACTGGAAGTTCATTCAAGAAACCACTATACCTTAACGATCTATTTGGAAATTAAATAAAAAATGCAGTTGAATAGAAAAATAACTTGAATAAAAATGGAAGTCGAATAAAAATAAAACTGAAAGTTGCAGAAAATTAAAAATGGAAGTTCATTCAAAAAACCACTATACCTTAACGATCTATTTGGAAATTAAAAAAAAAAAGGAAGTTTAATAGAAAAGTAAATTGAATAAAAATGGAAGTTGAATAAAAATAAAAATGAAAGTTGTATAAAATTAAAAATGAAAGTTCATTCAAGAAACCACTATACCTTAACGATCTATTTGGAAATTAAATAAAAAAGGAAGTTGAATAGAAAAATAACTTGAATAAAAATGGAAGATGAATAAAAATAAAAATGGAAGTTCCATAAAGTTGAAAATGGAAGTTCACTAAGGAAACCACTATACCTTAACGATCTATTTGGAAATTAAATAAAAAAGGAATTTCAGTAGAAAAGAAAATTGAATAAAAAGAAAAGTGAAAGTAGCACAAAATTAAAAATGGAAGTTCAATCCAGAAACCAGTATACCTTAACAATCTATTTGGAAATTAAACAAAAAAGGAATTTTAATAGAAAAGTAAATTGAATAAAAATAGAAGTCGAATAAAAATAAAAATGGAAGTTGCAGAAAATTAAAAATGGAAGTTCATTCAAGAAACCACTATACCTTAGCGATCTATTTGGAAAGTAAATAAAAAATAACGTTTAATAGTAAAGTAAATTGAATAAAAATGGACGTTGAATAGAAATAAAAATAGAAGTTGCAGAAAATTAAAAATGGAGGTTCAATCCAGAAACCACTGTACCTTAACGATCTATTTGGAAATTAAATAAAAAAGGAAGTTGAGTAGAACAGAAACCCGAACAAAAAAGGAAGTTAACTAAAAATAAAAATTGAAGTTGGAGAAAATTAAAAATGGAAGTTCATTCAAGAAACCACTATACCTTAACGATCTATTTGGAAATTAAAAAAAAAAAAGTTGAGTAGAAAAGAAACCTGAACAAAAAAGGAAGTTAACTAAAAATAAAAATTGAAGTTGGAGAAAATTAAAAATGGAAGTTCATTCAAGAAACCACTATACCTTAACGAACTGTTTGGAAATTTAAAAAAAAAAGAAAGTTGAATAGAAAAGTAAATTGAATAAAAATGGAAGTCGAATAAAAATAAAAATGGAAGTTGCAGAAAATTAAAAATGGAAGTTCATTCAAAAACCAATATAACTTAACGATCTATTTTGAAATTAAATAGAAAAGGAAGTTTAATAGAAAAGTAAATTGAATAAAAATGGAAGTTGAATAAAAATAAAAATGAAAGTTGCATAAAATTAAAAATGGAAGTTCAATCCAGAAACCACTATACCTCAACGATCAATTTGGAAATTAAATAAAAAAGAAAGTTGAATAGAAAAGAAGCTTGAATAAAAAAAGAAGTTGCAGAAAATTAAAATTGGAAGTTCATTCAAGAAACCACTATACATTAACGATATATTTGGAAATTAAATAAAAAAGGAAGTTTAATAGAAAAGTAAATTGAATAAAAATGGAAGTTGAATAAAAATAAAAATGGAAGTTCAATCCAGAAACCACTATACCTTGACGATCTATTTGGAAATTAAATTAAAAAGGAAGCCGAGTAGAAAAGAAACTTGAATAAAAAAGGAAGTTAAATAAAAATAAAAATGGAAGCTGCAGAAAATTAAAAATGGAAGTTCATTCAAGAAACCACTATACCTTAACTATCTATTTGGAAATTAAATAAAAAAGGACGTTGAGTAGAAAGGAAACTTGAATGAAAAAGGAAGTTAAATAAAAATAAAAATGGAAGTTGTAGAAAATTAAAAACGGAAGTTCATTCAAGAAACCACTATATCTTAACGATCTATTAGGAAATTAAATAAAAAAGGAAGTTGAATAGAAAAATAACTTGAATAAAAATGGAAGTTGAATAATAATAAAAACGGAAGTTGCAGAAATTTGAAATTTGAAATTCATTCAAGAACCCAGTATACCTTAAGGATCTATTTGGAAATTAAATAAGAAAAGAAGTTAAATAGAAAAGTAAATGGAATAAAAATGGAAGTTGAATAAAAAAAAAAATCGAAGTTACATAAAATTAAAAATGGAAGTTTAATCCAGAAACCAGTATACCTTAACGATCTATTTGGAAATTAAATAAATAAGGAAGTAGAATAGAAAAGAAACTTGAATAAAAAAAGAAGTTGAATACAAATAAAAATGGAAGTTGCAGAAAATTAAAACTGGAAGTTCATTCAAGAAACCACTATACCTTAACGATCTATTTGGAAATTAAATAAAAAATGTAGTTGCATAGAAAAATAACTTGAATAAAAATGGAAGTCGAATAAAAATAAAACTGAAAGTTGCAGAAAATTAAAAATGGAAGTTCATTCAAAAAACTACTATACCTTAACGATCTATTTGGAAATTAAATAAAAAAGGAAGTTTAATAGAAAAGTAAATTGAATAAAAATGGAAGTTGACTAAAAATAAAAATGAAAATTGCATAAAATTAAAAATGGAAGTTCATTCAGGAAACCACTATACCTTAACGATCTATTTGGAAATTAAATAAAAAAGGAAGTTGAATTGAAAAATAACTTGAATAAAAATATAAGCAGAATAAAAATAAAAATGGAAGTTCCATAAAGTTGAAAATGGAAGTTCATTAAAGAAACCAATATACCTTAACGATCTATTGGGAAATTAAATAAAAAAGGAATTTTAATAGAAAAGAAAATTGAATAAAAAGAAAGGAGAAAGTTGCATAAAATTAAAAATGGAAGTTCAATCCAGAAACCAGTATACCTTAACGATCTATTTGGAATTTAAATAAAAAAGAAATTTTAATAGAAAAGTAAATTGAATAAAAATGGAAGTCGAATAAAAATAAAAATGGAAGTTCCAGAAAATTAAAAATGGAAGTTCATTCAAGAAACCACTATACCTTAGCGATCTATTTGGAAAGTAAATAAAAAAGTACGCTTAATAGAAAAGTAAATTGAATAAAAATGAAGTTGAATAGAAATAAAAATAGAAGTTGCAGTAAATTAAAATTGGAAGTTCAATCCAGAAACAACTATACCTTAACGATCTATTTGGAAATTAAATAAAAAAGGAAGTTGAGTAGAAAAGAAACCTGAACAAAAAAAGGAAGTTAACTAAAAATAAAAATTGAAGTTGGAGAAAATTAGAAATGGAAGTTCATTCAAGAAACCACTATACCTTAACGATCTGTTTGGAAATTAAAGAAAAAAGGAAGTTGAGTAGAAAAGTAAATTGAATAAAAATGGAAGTCGAATAAAAATAAAAATGGAAGTTCATTCAAAAACCAATATACCTTAACGATCTATTTAGAAATTAAATTGAAAAGGAAGCTTAATAGAAAAGTAAATTGAATAAAAATGGAAGTTGAATAAAAATAAAAATGAAAGTTGCAAAAAATTAAAAATGGAAGTTCAATCCAGAAACCACTATACCTCAACGATCTATTAGGAAATTAAATAAAAAAGAAAGTTGAATAGAAAAGAAGCTTGAATAAAAAAAGAAGTTGCAGAAAATTAAAATTGGAAGTTCATTCAAGAAACCACTATGCATTAACGATATATTAGGAAATTAAATAAAAAAGGAAGTTTAATAGAAAAGTAAATTAAAACAAAAATGTAAGTTGAATGAAAATAAAAATGGAAGTTCAATCCAGAAACCATGATACCTTGACGATCTATTTGGAAATTAAATTAAAAAGGAAGTTGAATAGAAAAGAAACGTGAATAAAAAAGGAAGTTAAATAAAAATAAAAATAAAAATGGAAGTTGCAGAAAATTAAAAATGGAAGTTCATTCAAGAAACCACTATACCTTAACCACCTATTTGGAAATTAAATAAAAAAGGACGTTAAGTAGAAAAGAAACTTGAATGAAAAAGGAAGTTAAATAAAAATAAAAATGGAAGTTGTAGAAAATTAAAAATGGAAGTTCATTCAAGAAACCACTATACCTTAACGATCTATTTGGAAATTAAATAAAAAAGGAAGTTAAATAGTAAAGTAAATGGAATAAAAATGGAAGTTGAATAAAAATAAAAATGGAAGTTGCATAAAATTAATAATGGAAGTTCAATCCAGAAACCTATATACCTTAACGATCTATTTGGAAATTAAATAAAAAAGGAAGTTGAGTAGAAAAGAAACTTGAATAAAAAAGGAAGTTGAAGAAAAATAAAAATGGAAGTTGAAGTTGAAGAAAATTAAAAATGGAAGTTCATTCAAAAAACCACTATACCTTAACGATCTATTTGGAAATTACATAAAAAAGGAAGTTGAATAGAAAAATAACTTAAAAAAAAATGGAAGCTGAATAAAAATAAAAATGGAAGTTCCATAAAATTAAAAATGGAAGTTCATTAAAGAAACAACTATACCTTAACGATCTATTTGTAAATTAAATAAAAAAAGAAGTTCAATCCAGAAACCAGTATACCTTAACGATCTATTTGGAAATTAAATAAAGAAGGAAGTTGAATAGAAAAGAAACTTGAATAAAAAAAGAAGTTGAATACAAATAAAAATGGTAGTTGCAGAAAATTAAAACTGGAAGTTCATTCAAAAAACCACTATACCTTAACGATCTACTTGGAAATTAAATAAAAAATGTAGTTGGATAGAAAAATAACTTGAATAAAAATGGAAGTCGAATAAAAATAAAACTGAAAGTTGCCGAAAATTAAAAATGGAAGTTCATTCAAAAAACCACTATACCTTAACGATCTATTTGGAAATTAAATAAAAAAGGAAGTTTAATAGAAAAGTAAATTGAATAAAAATGGAAGTTGAATAAAAATAAAAATGAAAGTCGCTTAAAATTAAAAATGGAAGTTCAATCCAGAAACCACCATACCTTAACGATCTATTTGGAAATTAAATAAAAAAGGAAGTTGAGTAGAAAAGAAACTTGAATGAAAAAGTAAGTTAAATAAAATTAAAAATGGAAGTTGCGGAAAATTAAAAATGGAAGTTCATTCAAGAAACCACTATACCTTTACGATCTATTCGAAAATTAAATAAAAAAGGAAGTTGAATAGAAATATAACTTGAATAAAAATGGAAGTCGAATAAAAATGAAAATGGAAGTTGCGTAAAATTAAAAATGGAAGTTCATTCAAGAAACCACTATACCTGAACTATCTATTTGGAAATTAAATAAAAAAGGAAGTTTAATAGAAACGTAAATTGAATAAAAATGGAAGTTGAATAAAAATAAAAATGGAAGTTGTAGAAAATTAAAAATGGAAGTTCAATCCAGAAACCAGTATACCTTAACGATCTATTTGGAAATTAAATAAAAAAGAAAGTTGAGTAGAAAAGCAACTTGATTGAAAAAGGTAGTTAAATAAAAATAAAAATGGAAGTTGCAGAAAATTGAAAATGGAAGTTCATTCAAGAAATCACTATACCGTAACGATCTATTTGAAATTAAACAAAAAAGGATGTTGAATATAAAAATGACTTGAATAAAAATGGAAGTCGAATAAAAATAAAAATGGAAGTTGTATAAAATTAAAAATGGAAGTTCATTCAAGATACCACTATACCTTAACGATCTATTTGAAATTAAATAAAAAATGAATTTTAATAGAAAAGTGAGTTCAATAAAAATGGAAGCTGAATAAAAATAAAAATGGAAGTTGCAGAAAATTAAAAATGGAAGTTCATTCAAAAAACCACTATACCTTAACGATCTATTAGGAAATTAAATAAAAAAGAAAGTTGAATAAAAAAATAACTTGAATAAAAATGGAAGTTGCATAAAATTAAAAATGGAAGTTCATAAAAGAAACCACTATACCTTAACGATCTATTTGGAAATTAAATAAGAAAGGAACTTTAATAGAAATGAAAATTGAATAAAAATGGAAGTTGAATAAAAATAAAAATGAAAGTTGTATAAAATTAAAACCGTAAGTTCAATCCAGAAACCATTATACCTTAAGGATCTATTTGGAAATTAAATAAAAAATGAAGTTGAATAGAAAAGAAGCTTGAATAAAAAAAGAAGTTGAATAGAAATAAAAATGGAAGTTGCAGAAAATTAAAATTGGAAGTTCATTAACGAAACCACTATACCTTAACGATATATTTGGAAATTAAATAAAAAATGAAGTTTAATAGAAAAGTAAATTGAATAAAAATGGAAGTTGAATAGAAATAAAAAAGGAAGTTGCGTAAAATTAAAAATGGAAGTTCATTTAAGATACCACTATACTTTAACGATCTGTTTGAAATTAAATGAAAAAGGAATTTTAATAGAAAAGTAAGTCGAATAAAAATTGAAGCTGAACAAAAATAAAAATGAAAGTTTCAGAAAATTAAAAATGGAAGTTCATTCAAGAAACCACTATACCTTAACAATCTATTAGGATATTAAATAGAAAAGGAAGTTGAATAAAAAACATAACATGAATAAAAATGGAAGTTGAATAAAAATAAAAATGGAAGTTCATTAAAGAAACCACTATACCTTAACGATCTATTTTGAAATTAAATAAAAAAGGAACTTTAATAGAAAAGAAAATTGAATAAAAATGGAAGTTGAATAAAAATAAAAATGAAAGTTGTATAAAATTAAAAACGTAAGTTCAATCCAGAAATGATTATACCTTAACGATCTATTTGGAAATTAAATAAAAAAGGAAGTTGAATAGAAAAGAAGCTTGAATAAAAAAAGAAGTTGAATAGAAATAAAAAATGGAAGTTGCAGAAAATTAAAATTGGAAGTTCATTCACAAAACCACTATACCTTAACGATTTGGAAATTAAATAAAAAAGGAAGTTTAATAGAAAAGTAAATTGAATAAAAATGGAAGATGAATAGAAATAAAAATGGAAGTTGCATCAAATTAAAAATGGAAGTTCATTAAAGAAATCACTATACCTTAACGATCTATTTTGAAATTAAATAAAAAAGGAACTTTAATAGAAAAGAAAATTGAGTAAAAATGGAAGTTGAATAAAAATAAAAATGAAAGTTGCAGAAAATTAAAAATGGAAGTTTAATCCAGAAACCAGTATACCTTAACGATTTATTTGGAAATTAAATAAAAAAGGAAGTTGAGTAGAAAAGAAACTTGATTGAAAAAGGTAGTTAAATAAAAATAAAAATGCAAGTTGCAGAAAATTGAAAATGGAAGTTCATTCAAGAAACCAATATACCTCAATGATCTGTTTGGAAATTAAATAAAAAAGGAAGTTGAGTAGAAAAGTAAATTGAATAACAATGGAAGTCGAATAAAAATAAAAATGGAAGTTGCAGAAAATTAAAAATGGAAGTTCATTCAAAAACCAATATACCTTAACGATCTATTTTGAAATTAAATAGAAAAGGAAGTTTAATAGAAAACTAAATTGAATAAAAATGGAAGTTGAATGAAAATAAAAATGAAAGTTGCATAAAATTAAAAATGGAAGTTCAATCCAGAAACCACTATACCTCAACGATCAATTTGGAAATTAAATAAAAAAGAAAGTTGAATAGAAAAGAAGCTTGAATAAAAAAAAAAGTTGCAGAAAATTAAAATTGGAAGTTCATTCAAGAAACCACTATACATTAACGATATATTAGGAAATTAAATAAAAAAGGAAGTTTAATAGAAAAGTAAATTGAATAAAAATAGAAGTTGAATAAAAATAAAAATGGAAGTTCAATCCAGAAACCACTATACCTTGACGATCTATTTGGAAATTAAATTAAAAAGGAAGTTGAGTAGAAAAGAAACGTGAATAAAAAAGGAAGTGAAATAAAAATAAAAATAGAAGTTGCAGAAAATTAAAAATGGAAGTTCATTCAAGAAACAACTATACCTTAACCATCTATTTGGAAAGTAAATAAAAAAGGACGTTGAGTAGCTAAGAAACTTGAATGAAAAAGGAAGTTAAATAAAACTAAAAATGGAAGTTGTAGAAAATTAAAAATGGAAGTTCATTCAAGAAACCACTATACCTTAACGATCTATTAGGAAATTAAATAAAAAAGGAAGTTGAATAGAAAAATAACTTGAATAAAAATAGAAGTTGAATAATAATAAAAACGGAAGTTGCAGAAAATTAAAATTTGAAATTCATTCAAAAAACCACTATACCTTACGGATCTATTTGGAAATTAAATAAAAAAGGAAGTTAAATAGTAAAGTAAATGGAATAAAAATGGAAGTTGAATAAAAATAAAAATGGAAGTTGCATAAAATTAAAAATGGAAGTTCAATCCAGAAACCTATATACCTTAACGATCTATTTGGAAATTAAATAAAAAAGGAAGTTGAATAGAAAAGAAACTTGAATAAAAAAGGAAGTTAAAGAAAAATAAAAATGGAAGTTGAAGAAAATTAAAAATGGAAGTTCATTCAAAAAACCACTATACCTTAACGATCTATTTGGAAATTAAATAAAAAAGGAAGTTGAATAGAAAAATAACTTAAATAAAAATGGAAGCTGAATAAAAATAAAAATGGAAGTTCCATAAAATTAAAAATGGAAGTTCATTAAAGAAACAACTATACCTTAACGATCTAATTGGAAATTAAATAAAAAAGGAAGTTTAATAGAAAAGTAAATTGATTAAAAATGGCAGTTGAATAAAAAGAAAAGTGAAAGTTGCATAAAATTAAAAATGGAAGTTCAATTCAGAAACCAGTATACCTTAACGATCTATTTGGAAATTAAATAAAAAAGAAAGTTGAATAGGAAAGAAACTTGAATAAAAAAAGAAGTTGAATACAAATAAAAATGGTAGTTGCAGAAAATTAAAACTGGAAGTTCATTCAAAAAACCACTATACCTTAACGATCTACTTGGAAATTAAATAAAAAATGTAGTTGGATAGAAAAATAACTTGAATAAAAATGGAAGTCGAATAAAAATAAAACTGAAAGTTGCTGTAACGCCCTCAAAATAACAATATTAAACCCATCAATAAAGACATGCATTGATAAGTAAAAGTTCTACAGTCTTTCATTTATCAAAATTTCATTACAAAAAGTATTACATGTTAACGACAAAAGCAAATGCCCTAAAGGCTTACAGCTTTCCAAGTTAACACTTGGTTACAACAAAAGAGTGCTAACTCATTTACACATTAAGCCCTTGGCTTGAATTTACATGTAATACATCAAAATAAAGCGACAAAGTGTGTCCGCCTCTAGCCTCCTAAGCTATGTCCTTGGAGGTGGCATGCTACCTGTACCTGAAAATGATATTCCCTTATAGGGTGAGCCACAGCCCAGTAGAAACATACTAAACCAAATATGAACAATGACTAAAAGATTAGCAGTTGATAGATGGTCAACACTGATACTTTCCCTTATCACACTTTACATTTTCATGACATACAAGTCCATATTACAACTCATTTTCCAATTCCTTTCAATTCTCAAATTGCAACCATGGCTCAGAACCTGGCCAAACAACTCATATGAGACAAAAACTCATGTCAAACACTTCCCATTTCATATTAGATAAGCATACTAGCTATATCACACAACAACAGATATGCATATGAGCACTATCATACTTCCAATGACAAGCATATGAGCTCTGTCAATACATCACTAGATAAGCATATGAGCTCTATCTATGGAGTCCATCCCCTATCTCCTCCCAACACATCCAGTTTAGAGGTCCATCCCCTATCTTCCCCTAAACCGTGGAGTACATCCCCTATCTCCTCCAACACAACACAATGCATATAAACAACAATTATACACATCATCACACAATATATAAATTTAATGTATTCTTTCAATCGTCAATCTCAATGACACATTCCAGTGATTAGTTACAGTTTGCCTAATCATCATGCATTGTCTACAACAATCACGACTATCCTCCACCGATAGCCCAAAGCAGTTATTTCTATACAGAAAATAAATGCAACAATGGATATTTAATCAACACTTCAATTAGGTGAGAGATAAACAATCCAACTACACCCTTTAACCCCATACATTCCCAATCTCAACAATTCCACTTCATTTCCTCATTTCTCACAATTAATTATCCCAATTAATCAAACAATGTAATTAGGTCATTTTCCATAACTAACATTTCAACCCTTAGGTCCCATTTTCATCAATGATTCAACATTTATTTCCATTTCTCTATGCCAAACATACATCTAGGTTTATTATAAATAAAACCCCAACTTTTGTAAAAATAACACAAAAGCCCCAAACCCTCACAAAATTACCAAACCAACCCCAACATCTCAAAATACTAAAATTTAAAGACAAAATCCATAGAGAGGAGTAGGATATCCCTACCTCAAATTCGGAGCCCCAAGGGAGAAGATGACAAAACCCAACGTGCTCCAAATCTCAAAATTTTCAGATTAAAATGTAGCCCTCGACGATCAACAACTTTTTTGTAAAGGCCAAAGATGAGCAAATCACTCCTACTAGATCAAAACCTAGAGAGAAGGTAGAGTTCTAGAGTGAGAGGCTCAACAATGGTGTTTTTAGAAAAGTAGGAGAGAGAAGAGAAAGTGAAAAAGTGATTTGAAAAGTCAAAACACGGAGCTTTAACCCAGTCGCCCCGCTCGAGCGTCAAACTCCCCGCTCGAGCGTCACTCACAGACTCCCGCTCGAGCGTCAACCATCCCGCTCGAGCGGCGGATGCACACTCCCAGAACTTTTGCAGAACTAGGTCTCCGCTCGAGCTTCCAACTCCCTGCTCGAGCGGCACTCACACAACCCCGCTCGAGCGTCCAATTCAACGCTCGAGCGTCCAATACTGCACAGGAAATACTGGATGGGTGCAATTCCCGCTCGAGCGCCAAAACCGCTCGAGCGGACAGGTCAAAATCTGGGCAACTAGTTTTGGTTTCCAAACTCAACCAACCTGTAACAAACCTGTCCAACACATCCTATAACCCAAATACAAAGAAAGAAAGGATGTACACCAGGTAATAATCAATTACTATCATCCGGGGACGCATGTCCCGATCTCTGTACAACAAGGGTAAATCCGGGATCGCTATAGTTGCAGAAAATTAAAAATGGAAGTTCATTCAAAAAACCACTATACCTTAACGATCTATTTGGAAATTAAATAAAAAAGGAAGTTTAATAGAAAAGTAAATTGAATAAAAATGGAAGTTGAATAAAAATAAAAATGGAAGTTGCAGAAAATTAAAAATGGAAGTTCAATCAAGAAACCAGTATACCTTAACGATCTATTTGGAAATAAAATAAAAAAGGAAGTTGAGTAGAAAAGAAACTTGATTGAAAAAGGTAGTTAAATAAAAATAAAAATGGAAGTTGCAAAAAATTGAAAATGGAAGTTCATTCAAGAAACCACTATACCTTAACGATCTATTAGGAAATTAAATAAAAAAGGAAGTTGAATAAAAAAATAACTTGAATAAAAATGGAAGTTGCATAAAATTAAAAATGGAAGTTCATTAAAGAAACCGCTATACCTTAACGATCTATTTGGAAATTAAATAAAAAAGGAACTTTAATAGAAAAGAAAATTGAATAAAAATGGAAGTTGATTAAAAATAAAAATGAAAGTTGTATAAAATTAAAAACGTAAGTTCAATCTAGAAACCATTATACCTTAAGGATCTATTTGGAAATTAAATAAAAAAGGAAGTTGAATAGAAAAGAAGCTTGAATAAAAAAAGAAGTTGAAGAGAAATAAAAATGGAAGTTACAGAAAATTAAATTTCGAAGTTCATTCACGAAACCACTATACCTTAACGATATATTTGGAAATTAAATAAAAAAGGAAGTTTAATAGAAAAGTAAATTGAATAAAAATGGAAGTTTAATAGAAATAAAAATGGAAGTTGCATAAAATTAAAAATGGAAGTTCATTCAAGATACCACTATACTTTAACAATCTATTTGAAATTAAATAAAAAAGGAATTTTAATAGAAAAGTAAGTCGAATAAAAATTGAAGCTGAATAAAAATAAAAATGGAAGTTGTAGAAAATTAAAAATGGAAGTTCATTTAAGAAACCACTATACCTTAACAATCTATTAGGAAATTAAATAAAAAAGAAAGTTGAATAAAAAAATAACTTGAATAAAAATGGAAGTTGAATAAAAATAAAAATGGAAGTTGCATAAAATTAAAAATGGAAGTTCATTAAATAAACCACTATACCTTAACGATCTATTTGGAAATTAAATAAAAAAGGAACTTTAATAGAAAAGAAAATTGAATAAAAATGGAAGTTGAATAAAAATAAAAATGAAAGTTGAATAAAATTAAAAACATAAGTTCAATCCAGAAATCATTATACCTTAACGATCTATTTGGAAATTAAATAAAAAAGGATGTTGAATAGAAAAGAAGCTTGAATAAAA
Source organism: Camellia sinensis (assembly GCF_055761805.1). NCBI lineage: Eukaryota > Viridiplantae > Streptophyta > Magnoliopsida > Ericales > Theaceae > Camellia > Camellia sinensis. The sequence continues at coordinate 3,874,596 of NC_138962.1, read as the reverse complement.
AAAGAAGTTGAATAGAAATAAAAATGGAAGTTCATTCACGAAACCACTATACCTTAACGATATATTTGGAAATTAAATAAAAAAGGAAGTTTAATAGAAAAGTAAATTGAATAAAAATGGAAGTTGAATAGAAATAAAAATGGAAGTTGCATCAAATTAAAAATGGAAGTTCATTAAAGAAACCACAATACCTTAACGATCTATTTGGAAATTAAATAAAAAAGGAACTTTAATAGAAAAGAAAATTGAATAAAAATGGAAGTTGAATAAAAATAAAAATGAAAGTTGCATAAAATTAAAAATGGAAGTTCAATCCAAAAATCATTATACCTTAACGATCTATTTGGAAATTAAATAAAAAAGGAAGTTGAATAAAAAATGAAGTTGAATAAAAATAAAAATGGAAGTTGCAGAAAATTAAAATTGGAAGTTCATTCAATAAACCACTATACCGTAACGACATATTTGGAAATTAAATAAAAAAGGATGTTGAATAGAAAAATAACTTGAATAAAAATGGAAGTTGAATAAAAATAAAAATGAAAGTTCCATAAAATTAAAAATGGAAGTTCATTAAACAACCACTATACCTTAACGATCTATTTGGAAATTAAATAAAAAAGGAAGTTTAATAGAAAAGTAAATTGAATAAAAATGGAAGTTGGATAAAAAGAAAAGTGAAAGTTGCATAAAATTAAAAATGGAAGTTCAATAAAGAAACCACTATCCCTTAACCATCTATTTGGAAATAAAAAAGGAAGTTGAATAGAAAAATAACTTGAATAAAAATGGAAGTTGCAGAAAATTAAAAATGGAAGTTCATTCAAGAAACCACTATACCTTAACGATCTATTTGGAAATTAAATAAAAAAGGAAGTTGAATAGAAAAATAACTTGAATAAAAATGGAAGTTGAATAAAAATAAAAATGGAAGTTGCACAAAATTAAAAGTGGAAGTTCATAAAAGAAACCACTATACCTTAACGATCCATCTAGAAATTAAATAGAAAAGGAACTTTAATAGAAAAGAAAATTGAATAAAAATGGAAGTTGAATAAAAATAAAAATGAAAGTTGCATAAAATTAAAACTGTAAGTTCAATTCAAAAACCATTATACCTTAACGTTCTATTTGGAAATTAAATAAAAAAGGAAGTCGAATAGAAAAGAAGCTGGAATAAAAAATGAAGTTGAATAGAAATAAAAATGGAAGTTGCAGAAAATTAAAATTGGAAGTTCATTCAAGAAACCACTATACCTTAACGATATATTTGGAAATTAAATAAAAAGGGAAGTTTAATAGAAAAGTAAATTGAATAAAAATGGAAGTTGAATAACAAAAAAATGGAAGTTCCAGAAACCACTCTAACTTGACGATCGATTTGGAAATTAAATGAAAAAGGAAGTTGACAGAAAAGAAACTTGAATAAAAAAGGAAGTTCCATAAAATTGAAAATGGAAGTTCATTAAAAAACCACTATACCTTAACAATCTATTTGGAAATTAAATAAAAAAAGAATTTTAATAGAAAAGTAAATTGAATAAAAATGGAAGTTGAATAAAAAGAAAAGTGAAAGTTGCATAAATTTAAAAATGGAAGTTCAATACAGAAACAAGTATACCTTAACAATCTATTTGGAAATTAAATAAAAAATGAAGTTGAATAGAAAAGTAAATTGAATAAAAATGGACGTCGAATAAAAATAAAAATGGAATTTGTAGAAAATTAAAAGTGGAAGTTCATTCAAGAAACCACTATACCTTAACGACCTATTTGGAAATTAAATAAAAAAGGAAGTTTAATAGAAAAGTAAATTGAATAAAAATAGAAGTTGAATAAAAATAAAAATGAAAGTTGCATAAAATTAAAAATGGAAGTTCAATCCAGAAACCACTATACCTTAACGATCTATTTGGAAATTAAATAAAAAAGGAAGTTGAGTAGAAAAGAAACTTGGTTGAAAAAGGAAGTTAAATAAAAACAAAAATGGAAGTTCATTCAAGAAACAACTATACTTTAACGATCTATTTGGAAATTAAATAAAAAAGGAAGTTGAGTAGAAAAGAAATTTGAATGAAAAAGGAAGTTAAATAAAAATAAAAATGGAAGTTGCAGAAAATTAAAAATAGAAGTTCATTCAAGAAACCACTATACCTTAACGATCTATTAGGAAATTAATTAAAAAAGGAAGTTGAATTGAAAAATAACTTGAATAAAAATGGATGTTGAATAATAATAAAAACGGAAGTTGCTGAAAATTAAAAATTATAGTTCATTCAAGAAACCACTGTACCTTAATTATCTATTTGGAAATTAAATAAAAAAGGCTGTTAAATAGAAAAGTAAATTGAATAAAAATGGAAATAGAATAAAAATAAAAATGGAAGTTGCAGAAAATTAAAAATGAAAGTTCAATCCAGAAACCCGTAGACCTTAACCATCCATTTGGAAATTAAACAAAAAAGGAAGTTGAGTAGAAAAGAAACGTGAATAAGAAAGGAAGTTAAATAAAAATAAAAATGGAAGTTCATTCTAGAAACCACTATACCTTATCGATCTATTAGGAACTTAAATAAAAAAGGAAATTGAATAGAAAAATAACTTGATAAAAAATGGACGTTGAATAAAAATATAAATGGAAGTTGCATAAAATTAAAAATGGAAGTTCATTAAAGAAACCACAATACCTTAACGATCTATATGGAAATTAAATAAAAAAAGGAAGTTTAATAGAAAAGTAAATTGAATAAAAATGGAAGTTGAATGAAAAGAAAAGTGAAAGTTGCATAAAATTAAAAATGGATGTTCTATCCAGAAACCACTATACCTTAACCACCTATTTGGAAATTAAATAAAAAAGGAAGTTGAATAGAAAAATAACTTGAATAGAAATGGAAGCTGAATAAAAATAAAAATGGAAGTTGCAGAAAATTAAAAATGGAAGTTCATTCAAGAAACCACTATACCTTAACGATCTATTTAGAAATTAAATAAAAATGGAAGTTGAATAGGAAAATAAATTGAATAAAAATGGAAGTTGAATAAAAATAAAAATGGAAGTTGCACAAAATTAAAAATGGAAGTTCATTAAAGAAACCACTATACATTAACGATCTATTTGGAAATTAAACAAAAAAAAGAACTTTAATAGAAAAGAAAATTGAATAAAAATGGAAGTTGAATAAAAATAAAAATGAAATTTGCATAAAATTAAAAATGTAAGTTCAATCCAGAAACCATTATACCTTAACGATCTATTTGGAAATTAAATAAAAAAGGAAGTTGAATAGAAAAGAAGCTTGAATAAAAAATGAAGTTGAATAGAAATAAAAACGGAAGTCGCAGAAAATTAAAATTGGAAGTTCATTCAAGAAACCACTATACCTTAACGATATATTTGGAAATTAAATAAAAAAGGAAATTTAATAGAAAAGTAAATTGAATAAAAATGGAAGTTGAATAAAAAAAAATGGAAGTTCAATCTAGAAAACACTAAACCTTGACGATCGATTTCGAAATTAAATAAAAAAGGAAGTTAACTAGAAAAGAAACTTGAATAAAAAAGGAAGTTAAATAAAATTAAAAATGGAAGTTGCAGAAAATTAAAAATGGAAGTTCATTCAAGAAACCACTATAGCTTAACCATCTATTTTGAAATAAAATAAAAAAGCAAGTTGAATAGAAAAATAATTGAATAAAAAGGGAAGCTGAATAAAAATAAAAATGGAAGTTGTTAAAGAAACCACTATACCTTAACGATCTATTTGTAAATTAAATAAAAAAGGAAGTTTAATAGAAAAGTAAATTGAATAAAAATGGAAGTTGAATAAAAATAAAAATGAAAGTTGCATAAAATTAAAAATGGAAGTTCATTCAAGAAACCACTATACCTTAACGATCTATTTGGAAATTAAATAAAAAAGGAATTTTAATAAAAAAGTAAATTGAATAAAAATGGAAGTTGAATAAAAAGAAAAGTGAAAGTTGCATAAAATTAAAAATGGAAGTTCAATCCAGAAACCAGAATACCTTAACGATCTATTTGGAAATTAAATAAAAAAGGAATTTTAATAGAAAAGTAAATTGAATAAAAATGGAAGTCGAATAAAAATAAAAATGGAAGTTGCAGAAAATTAAAAATGGAAGTTTATTCAAGAAACCATTATACCTTAGCGATCTATTAGGCAATTAAATAAAAAAGGATGTTTAATAGAAAAGTAAATTTAATAAAAATGGAAGTTGAATAAAAATAAAAATGGAAGTTGCATAAAATTAAAAATGGAAGTTCAATCCCGAAAGCACTATACCTTAACGTTCTATTTGGAAATTAAATAAAAAACGAAGTTTAATAGAAAAGTAAATTGAATAAAAATGGAAGTTGAATAAAAAGAAAAGTGAAAGTTGCATAAAATTAAAAATGGAAGTTCATTAAATAAACCACTATACCTTAACGATCTATTTGGAAATTAAATAAAAAAAAAAGTTTAGTAGAAAAGTAAATTGAACAAAAATGGAAGTTGAATAAAAAGAAAAGTGAAAGTTGCATAAAATTAAAAATGGAAGTTCAATCCAGAAACCACTATACCTTAACGATCTATTTGGAAATTAAATAAAAATGGAAGTCGAATAGAAAAATAACTTGAACAAAAATGGAAGTCGAATAAAAATGAAAATGGAAGTTGCAGAAAATGGAAAATGGAAGTTCATTCAAGAAACCACTATACCTTAACGATCTATTTGGAAATTAAATAAAAAAGGAAGTTGAATAGAAAAATAACTTGAATAAAAATGGAAGCTGAATAAAAATAAAAATGGAAGTTCCATAAAATTAAAAATGGAAGTTCATTAAAGAAACCACTATACCTCAACGATCTATTTGGAAATTAAATAAAAAAGGAAGTTTAATGCAAAAGTAAATTGAATAAAAATGGAAGTTCAATCCAGAAACCACTATACCTTAATGATCTATTTGGAAATTAAATAAAAAAGGAAGTTTAATGGAAAAGTAAATTGAATAAAAAAGGAAGTTGAATAAAAATAAAAATGAAAGTTGCATAAAATTAAAAATGGAAGTTCAATCCAGAAACCACTATATCTTAACGATCTATTTGGAAATTAAATAAAAAAGTAAGTTGAATAGAAAAGAAACTTGAATAAAAAAAGAAGTTGAATAAAAATAAAAATGGAAGTTGCATAAAATTAAAAATGGAAGTTCATTCAAGAAACCAATATACCTTAACGATCTATTTGGAAATTAAATAAAAAAGGAAGTTGAATAGAAAAATAACTTGAATAAAAATTGAAGCTGAATAAAAATAAAAATGGAAGTTCCATAAAATTGAAAATGGAAGTTCATTAAAGAAAAACCACTATACCATAACGATCTATTTGGAAATTAAATAAAAAAGGAATTTTAGTAAAAAAGTAAATTAAATAAAAATGGAAGTTGAATAAAAAGAAAAGTGAAAGTTGCATAAAATTAAAAATGGGAGTTCAATGCAGAAACCAGTATACCTTAACGATCTATTTGGAAATTAAATAAAAAAGGAATTTTAATGGAAAAGTAAATTGAATAAAAATGGAAGTCGAATAAAAATAAAAATGGAAGTTGCAGAAAATTAAAAATGGAAGTTCATTCAAGAAACCACTATACCTTAGAGATCTATTTGGAAATTAAATAAAAAAGGATGTTTAATAGAAAAGTAAATTTAATAAAAATGGAAGTTGAATAAAAATAAAAATGGAAGTTGCATAAAATTAAAAATGGAAGTTCAATCCAGAAAGCACTATACCTTAACGTTCTATTTAGAAATTAAATAAAAAAAGATGTTGAATTGAAAAGAAGCTTGAATAAAAAAAGAAGTTGCAGAAAATTAAAATTGGAAGTTCCATAAAATTAAAATTGGAAGTTCATTAAATAAACCACTATACCTTAACGATCTATTTGGAAACTAAATAAAAAGAGAAGTTTAATAGAGAAGTAAATTGAATAAAAATGAAAGTTGAATAAAAAGAAAAGTGAAAGTTGCATAAAATTAAAAATGGAAGTTCGATCCAGAAACCAGTATACCTTAACGATCTATTTGGAAATTAAATAAAAAAAGAAGTTGAATAGAAATAAAAATGGAAGTTGCAGAAAATTAAAAATGGAAATTCATTCAAGAAACCACTATACCTTAACGATCTATTTGGAAATTAAATAAAAATGGAAGTCGAATAAAAATAAAAATGGAAGTTGCAGAAAATTAAAAATGGAAGTTCATTCAAGAAACCACTATACCTTAACGATCTATTTGGAAATTAAATAAAAAAGGAAGTTTAATAGAAAAGTAAATTGAATAAAAATGAAAATTGAATAAAAATAAAAATGAAAGTCGCATAAAATTAAAAATGGAAGTTCAATCCAGAAACTACTATATCTTAACGATCTATTTGGAAATTAAATAAAAAAGGAAGTTGAGTAGAAAAGAAACTTGAATGAAAAAGGAAGTTAAATAAAAATAAAAATGGAAGTTGCAGAAAATTAAAAATGGAAGTTCGTTCAAGAAACCACTATACCTGAACGATCTATTTGGAAATTAAATAAAAAAGGAAGTTGAATAGAAAAATGACTTGAATAAAAATGGAAGTCGAATAAAAATAAAAATGGAAGTTGCATAAAATTAAAAATGGAAGTTCATTCAAAAAATCACTATACCTGAACTATCTATTTGGAAATTAAATAAAAAAGGAAGCTTAATAGAAAAGTAAATTGAATAAAAATGGAAGTTGAATAAAAGTAAAAATGGAAGTTGTAGAAAATTAAAAATGGAAGTTCAATCCAGAAACCAGTATACCTTAACGATCTATTTGGAAATTAAATAAAAAAGGAAGTTAAATAAAAATAAAAATGGAAGTTGCAGAAAATTAAAAATGGAAGTTCATTCAAGAAACCACTATACCTTAACGATCTATTTGGAAATTAAATAAAAAAGGAAGTTGAATAGAAAAATGACTTGAATAAAAATGGAAGTCGAATAAAAATAAAAATGAAAGTTGCATAAAATTAAAATTGGAAGTTCATTGAAGATACCACTATACCTTGATGATCTATTTGGAAATTAAATAAAAAAGGAAGCTTAATAGAAAAGTAAATTGAATAAAAATGGAAGTTGAATAAAAATAAAAATGGAAGTTGCAGAAAATTAAAAATGGAAGTTCGTTCAAGAAACCACTATACCTTAACGATCTATTAGGAAATTAAATAAAAAAAGAAGTTGTATAGAAAAATAACTTGAATAAAAATAAAAATGGAAGTTGTATAAAATTAAAAATGGAAGTTCATGTAACAACCCTCATTTTGACTTAGTCATACTTGCGTTCATTTATGGATGATCTTGTTGTAATATGTGCATTTGCAAATCTTGTTTTGTTTTGCTTGAATGATTGCTTGCATGCTCTGTTCTTGTCTGGTGTGTTGCCGAGGTCATCTTAAGCCTAGACACCTTCGAGACCTTTGTCACTTAGAACTATCTTGGAACCCCGTTGGTTGACCTCCATCTTCACCCTGGCATATTGGCCGAGATGTCACCATCTAGGCCGAGGTGCGCGTCGCCTTGGCCGAGATGTGCATCATTTAGGCCGAGATGTTAATATCTAGGCATTCTTGATCCTTGATCCTTGCATGAGTGATTTTGTTCCTGGAATGGTATGACCTGGACCGAGGTGTGGCACATCTAGGCCAAGGTGTGGCACAGTTTAGTCAAGTGTTGTCCTTCCAAGCCGATGTCCTTGCCCCTTGATTGCCGGAGTCTTGTTGTTAGCCGATGTCGTTACTTGCCGGCGTGTTCTTGTCGCCTAGCTTATTGAATACACTTTGTTTTGGTCTTGTCTTGTCATGTCAGTCGCCTTTTTGGTTTAAGCCAATCAGCCGATGCCACGTGTCCCGACAGAGGGACTAAGTCAGTGATTGTCGTGAGAAACATATCATTTTGTATCAATCTTGCCTTTTAGAGAGAGAAACTATAGCGACCCCGGTCTTTCCCATTTGATTATTGTATCCGGACTTAGGTTCCGTAGATCCTGTCATTGTACAATTGTTGTTGTCGTCCTTTATTTTCTCATTTGGCGTTATAGGATGTGTTGGGCAGGTTTGTTTCAGGTTGGTTGGGTTCGGAAACCAAGTGTTGCTGTCCAGTTTTTGGGTTGGTCGCTCGAGCGAGGGTTGTTTTTTTTTGTGTTTGGTGGCTCGAGCCAGATTTTCTTAGCTCGAGCGAGCGATTGCGTCTAGTATGGACCTGTAGCATTGCATTCTTGGCTCGAGCGAGCTTTTCCTTGCTCGAGCGAGGATTTCTTGTGTCTGGTCGCTCGAGCGACCAAGTCTTCGCTCGAGCGAGCCTGTCCAGTTTAATTAGACAGCAGCGGGTTTTAATCAGTTTTTCATCCTCTTTTTAGATTCCAAACCCTAGGGTCCGACTTCTCTCTCACCCTGCTCACCTTCTCTCTTAGATTTGATCCACTTAGGGTGTGTTTCTACCCTAGATCCTTCATTAAAAAGAGTGTGTGAGTCGAGGGCTTCATTTTAATCTAAATTGTTGGTAGTTTGGAGCACTTTGGAGTTTGGGGCTTCATCTCCATCTTCTCTTTTGGTGCTATTTCTTCGAGGTAGGGATTTCCTACTCCATTTTATAAGTTTTGTTCTAAGTTTTGGTATATTGATATGTTGGGGTTACTTTGATAATTTTGGGAAAAACCCTAGTTGTATTAATTAATTAATTTGTATAATTAATTTAAGGGAATTGGGGAATTTGGTTAAATTCATGAAATTGGAAAATTTATTGATTACATGGTGTAGTTGGATAATGTAAATCACTCGCCTATTGAATTGTTGGTATATTTATTTCCAAGTCTAGAAATAACTGTTTTGGGCTATCGGTGGAGGATAGTCGTGCTTGTTGTAGACACTGCATGTGGAATAGGGATAACTGAAACTAATCATTGATTAAGTCATCAATTTTGACTGCTGAATTAATACAGACATTATGTGTATTGATTGTGTGTTGTATATGTTATGTGTTTGCATACATTGTTTTGTGTGGGAGGAGATAGGGGATGTACTCCACGGTTTAGGGGAAGATAGGGGATGGACCTCTAAACCGGATTTTGTTTGGGAGGAGATAGGGGATGGACTCCATTAGCATCACTTTTATGTGTGCTTATTTATATTGAAGTGTTTTATTGTTACAACACTAAAATGTGTATCAAACTGGAAGTATGAAGTGTTTTGATTTGAGCCTGAGTCTCAATTGTTTGTTGACATTGGAAGGATGTGAATATGATATATATATAGTTCACTATTGTAAGTTTGGCCAGGTTCTAAGCCATATTGATAATGTTGGAAAGTAAAACGTGTTTTAGACATTAGTGTCATGAGACTGTATATTGATGTAATTGATTATCTTGGTTTACCATCTATTAAATACTAATGCTTTATTCAATGCTTATAATTGGTTTAGTATATTTCTACTAGGCTGTGGCTCACCCTTTATGGGAACATCATTTTCAGGTCCAGGTGATAAGCTACCTCCCAGGACTTAGCTTGGAAGGATTTGGATTTTGAAGACTATCTTTAGTTGTTTGTTTTTATTTGATAAATAATCAAGCCTAGGGCTTTATTTTTATTTGAGTTAGAACTCATATTTTGTGTCCAAGTGTTGGCTTGGAAAGATGTAAGCCCATAGGGCATTTACTTTGATGTTACATGTAATGTTTTTATTTGGTAATACTCTGATGAATGAATTAATAAATTGTTTTCTTTAAATAATGTATGTCGATGATATACATATAATCGGTTTATTTTGAGGGCGTTACAACTTGGTATCAGAGCGTACCGGGTTTGAATACTTTGGGTACGTGGGAAGTGATTAGTATCACATTGGGTTCGTCTCGTTTGAGAGAGACTTAGTGTAATGTTATATGCTTATGTGATAACATGTTTATGTGATTATGTGGGTATGGAATGTAGTTTCTAGGATGTTGATTGGACCCTTGAGTTTCTAGTAGTCTTGTTGGAAAGGCACTTGATCACTGCTGCTTCCAACCGGAACTATAGTAACGCATTGGGACTATCATTATCCGGGAATGAAATTCGTAGGTGCTTATGTGATTATGTGCTTACGTGGAATGAATTATTGTTGTCCAATGTATTAGGACGCGAGTGATTAGCTTCGGCACATTTATTAATGTGCTAATGTCTTTGTTTCTTTTATTAGGATGTCAGGACGGGGGCGAGGACGCGGTAGGCGTGGTAGGCCGGGTAGGCAGGAGGTGCCTGTGCCAGAGGAGATTCCGACAGTACAGGAGGGAGTTGGGCAGGCCAATGTGGCCGAGCCAGTAGGCTAGCAGGCTATGGGCGCTCTAGCCCGAGAGATAGCAGGGGCATTCAGGGAGTTAGTAGGCATTCTCAGAGTTGAGAATCAAGCTCAGGATGTTGTTGCAGATGCAGGACCTTCCTTTCTGAAGAGGGAGTTCTTCCGGTCTAATCCGGATGAATTTGTGGGTGATCCTAAAGAGCCGCTTAAGGCAGATGAATGGCTCGAACAGACAACGAAGACGTTTGAGATGCTTGGCATCGAAGACGAAGGGTTGAAAGTGACCTTGGCATCTTTCCAGTTGAAGGAGGATGCGGGTCAGTGGTGGAAGTTCACTAAGGGTCATATAGGAGGTACATGGGAGGCTTTTGTGAATGCTTTCCAGGAGAAGTTCTTATCTCCAGCAGTTAGGGAGAAGCTGAGAGACCAGTTCTGCCAGCTTAAGCAGTCGAGTTCTTCAGTGGCCGAGTTTGAGGCTGCATTTACTAGTTTGTCCAGGTTTGCACCTGAGTTGGTGGCGTTTGAGGAATTCCGTTGTATTGAGTTTGAGAAAAAGTTGAGTCGTGGCCTCAAGCTGAGAGTTGGGGGAACTATGGTTCGGGATTATGGTCGTATGGTTGATGCTGCAGCCCACATGGAAATCATGATGCAGGAGGAGGAGGAAGGATAGAAGGGCTCCAAGAGGAGTCAGGATGGTCAGAGTGATGGTAGGAGACAGAAGGGTTATAATCCTCAGCAGTCTCAGGGTAGCTTTTCTAGATCGACTTTTCCTGTGCCGAGTGCTAGTTCGGGGAAAGGCAGTCAGGGAGACATTACCTGTTTCAAGTGTAGCCAGCTGGGCCACAAGTCTCCAGTTTGTCCTCAGAGGGGAGGAGTGCAGAGAGCAGCATCATCTTCGGCTCGATCTCAGAGCCAGAGTCAGGGTAGAGGCCAGCCACTCTCGTGTTATCAGTGTGGTCAGCCAGGGCATATGAAGAGGTATTGCCCGCAGTTGGGTAGCACACCTGGTGCATCTGGTTTGAGGCCAATTCAGGGTCAGCAGCCAGCTCAGTCGGGTCAGGCCTCGAGGGCCAATCAGGGGGCTTCATCGTCCCAGTCGGTGCAGCAATCTTATGCTCCTAGGGGTGAGCAGGTTGATCAGCGGTCGTCTGGGCGCGTGTATGCTGTTACCGCGCAGGATCTTGTGCCGGCACCATCGGTTGTGAGAGGTACCTTCTTGTTTTGCAGCTCGGTTGCTAATGTTTTGATTGATACGGGTGCATCTCATTCCTTTGTGTCTGCTGCATTTGCATCTGTTTTGGAGTTGGAGTTAGCACAGTTAGCATCTCCTATTTGTGTAGTGTCACCTCTTGGGGGTGAATTGATTTGGAAACAAGGTGTTAGGGGTTGTGATATAGAGGTTGATTATCATAGAATCCCATTTTCCTTTGTAGTTATGCCTACGAGAGGTTTCGATGTTATTTTGGGTATGGACTGGTTATCGTCATACCGGGCAGTTATTGATTGCTACCGCCAGAGGGTCACTTGTTGTACCGTGAGCGGAGAGTATTTTCATTTTCTGGGGGACCGGGTTGGTAATGTGTTGCCACCGGGGTATGTTCCGCGAGGACGGAGTGAGCTTAGTGGTCTACTTGCTAACCTTTCGATTAGTGAGGATGATGAGACTCAGATTGTGTTGCCAAGGGTGGTTTGTGAGTACTCGGACGTCTTTCCCGAGGATCTTTTTGGTTTGCCACCGCATCGAGAGATTGAATTCTCTATTGACCTAGTCCCTGGCACGGCACCGATTTCTATGGCACCTTATCGTTTTGCCCCAGCCGAGTTAGTTGAGTTGAAGATTCAGCTCCAGGAGTTACTAGACAAGGGCTATATACGTCCTAGTGTTTCACCGTGGGGAGCACCAGCCCTCTTTGTTAAAAAGAAAGGTGGTGCTTTGAGACTTTGTATAGATTACCGGAAATTGAATCGGGCTACGGTTAAGAATAAGTACCCTATGCCTCGTATAGATGATCTGTTCGATCAGTTGAAGGGTTCTCGTTGTTTCTCGAAGATAGACTTGAGATCGGGTTATCATCAGTTAAGAGTCAGGGAGGAGGATATTCCGAAAACGACATTCCGTACACGGTATGGCCACTATGAGTTTCTGGTGATGCCATTTGGGCTCACCAATGCACCGGCAATTTTTATGGATTTGATGAACCGAATATTCCGGAAATTTTTAGATCGTTTTGTAGTTGTCTTCGTGGACGACATCCTTATTTATTCACCTTCTGAGGAGAAGCACAAGGAACACTTGAGAGTGGTGCTTGAGTTACTTAGAGCCCATAAGCTTTATGCTAAGTTTGGGAAGTGTGAGTTCTGGCTAGAAGAGGTTAAGTTCTTAGGCCATGTAGTTTCTGGGGAAGGAGTGTCTGTTGATACATCCAAGACTGAGGCAGTGCAAGATTGGGCACAGCCTAAGAGTGTGTTTGAGATCCGCAGTTTTTTGGGGTTAGCTGGGTATTATCGCCGGTTTGTGAAGGATTTCTCCAGGTTAGCTTCACCTTTGACTAGATTGACTCGGAAGGGAGTCAAGTTTGTATGGAGTGAGACTTGTGAAAAGTCGTTCCAGGAGTTAAAAGCTAGACTGACCATCGCTCTATACTTGATTATTCCGGAGAGAGGGTTGGGTTATGCAGTCTATTGTGACGCCTCACGAGAGGGTCTGGGTTGTGTGTTGATGCAGGAAGGGAAAGTGGTTGCCTATGGCTCACGTCAGTTAAAAATTCACGAGCAGAATTACCCTACGCACGATCTAGAGTTAGCAGTTGTGATATTTGCCTTGAAGATTTGGAGGCATTATCTTTATGGTGAGAGATTCGAGGTATTCTCGGATCATAAGAGTCTGAAATATTTGTTTACACAGAAAGACTTGAACTTGAGGCAGAGGAGGTGGATGGAGTTCATAGAGGATTATGACTTTGAGTTACATTATCATCCGGGAAAGGCCAATGTGGTGGCCGATGCCCTTAGCAGGAAACCTGTTGGTGACATAGCTAGTATAGCCATCCGAGAATGGGAGATGTTGGGTGCACTTGGGGAGTTTGATTTACTTCTGGGCAAATCCGTTAAGGCTGCGGCCTTGTTTTCTGTTGTTGCACAGCCTACATTTGTGACTCGAGTGTTAGAGGCTCAGAGGGGTGACCTTGAGGTAGAAACCCTCCGTGAGAAGATTTCCGGTGGGAAGGTTGAGAAGGGTTTGACGGTGTATCTCGACCTGAGTGTGAGATACCGAGACCGTCTGTTTGTGCCGGAGTCTTGCCGAGAGGAGGTACTCCGAGAGTTTCATCATTCACGCCTTGCGGTGCATCCGGGAGGTACTAAGATGTATCGGGACTTGGGTCGCCAGTTCTGGTGGCGGGGTATGAAGAGAGATGTGGCTGCTTTTGTATCTAAGTGCCTTACTTGTCAGCAAGTGAAGGTCGAACATCAGAGGCCAGCGGGTTTGTTGCAACCCTTGCCTATTGCCGAGTGGAAGTGGGAACATGTTACTATGGACTTCGTTGTGGGTCTTCCGAGGACTCAGCGGGGTAGTGACGCTATTTGGGTAGTTGTGGACCGGTTGACTAAGTCGGCGCACTTTATTCCTATGCATTTTAGAGATTCAGTCGATCATTTGGCCGATTTATATATTCGGGACATAGTGAGGTTACACGGGGTTCCAGTGACGATCGTCTCAGATAGAGATCCTCGTTTTACTGCCAGGTTGTGGCAGAGTTTGCAGAGTGCCTTAGGCACTAAGTTGACCTTTAGCACGGCTTATCGTCCTCAGACTGACGGGCAGTCCGAGCGTACTATTCAGATCCTTGAGGATATGCTTCGGGGTTGTGTTCTAGACTTTAGTGGGTCATGGGAGAGGCACTTGCCGTTGGTGGAGTTTGCCTACAACAACAGTTTCCAGTCTAGTATCGGTATGGCACCATTTGAGGCCTTGTATGGCCGACCGTGTAGATCTCCGGTTTGTTGGGCCGAGGTGGGTGATGCACCTCTGTTGGGTCCGGAGTTGGTGAGGGAAACGACGGAGAAAGTTGAGCTTATCCGTAAGAGGCTTGTTACAGCACAGAGTCGTCAGAAATCTTATGCCGACCATAGGAGGAGACCTTTGGTGTTTGAGGTGGGTGATCATGTCTTTCTGAAGATATCACCTAGGCGGGGTTTGATGAGGTTTGGGAAGAGCGGGAAGTTGTCCCCTCGGTTCATTGGTCCTTTTGAGATCCTTGAGAGGATTGGCGAGGCTGCCTATCGTTTAGCTTTGTCGCCGCAGTTGTCCAGAGTACATGACGTGTTTCATGTGAGTATGCTTCGGAAGTATGAGCCGGATCCATCACATGTGTTGGATTGGACTGATTTAGTGGTTGATGAGGATGTCTCGTATGAGGAGAGACCGGTTCGGGTCTTGGATAGGCGGAATCAAGTTTTGCGATGCAAGACCATCCCTTTGGTAAAGGTTCTGTGGAAACATCACGGGGTGGAGGAAGCCACTTGGGAACGTGAGTTGGAAGTCCGCGAGAAATATCCGGACATGTTTATTAATATATAACATCGTATTTAGATTTTGTAATATTGTTGGACTTAAGAGCTTTATATATGTCTTAAGTCGGAAAACATTGATAATGTTTTGGTTTAATGATAGTCGTTTGCGATTTGTCTCATAATGGAAGTGGAATATAACATTTATATGTTGAATGTGTTGTATACATCATGAAACTGAATATGATATGGAAATGGGAATCACGTATATTGAAATTGTTAAAATTGAAAGAAAATTGCATAGTGTTAATGCAGGTGGAAATACATGTTATTTTACATATTGAGAAATGCCTCTTAATAAGAAATGAAATGGCCGGTGTTGGGTCAAGTTGCTTATTTTGAGTTATCATATTGTTGGAATTTGAGAAAAACTTGTTTTTAAAACCTTATGCTTAATTTCGGGGTCGAAATTCTTTTAAGGACAGGAGGTTATAGCGACCCCGGTTTTTCCCATTTGATTATTGTATCCGGACTTAGGTTCCGTAGATCCTGTCATTGTATAATTGTTGTTGTCGTCCTTTATTTTCTCATTTGGCGTTATAGGATGTGTTGGGCAGGTTTGTTTCAGGTTGGTTGGGTTCGGAAACCAAGTGTTGCTGTCCAGTTTTTGGGTTGGTCGCTCGAGCGAGTATTTGGTCGCTCGAGCGAGGGTTTTTTTTTTTTTGTGTTTGGTGGCTCGAGCCAGATTTTCTTAGCTCGAGCGAGCGATTGCGTCTAGTATGGACCTGTAGCATTGCATTCTTGGCTCGAGCGAGCTTTTCCTTGCTCGAGCGAGGATTTCTTGTGTCTGGTCGCTCGAGCGACCAAGTCTTCGCTCGAGCGAGCCTGTCCAGTTTAATTAGACAACAGCGGGTTTTAATTAGTTTTTCATCCTCTTTTTAGATTCCAAACCCTAAGGTCCGACTTCTCTCTCACCCTGCTCACCTTCTCTCTTAGATTTGATCCACTTAGGGTGTGTTTCTACCCTAGATCCTTCATTAAAAAGAGTGTGTGAGTCGAGGGCTTCGTTTTAATCTGAATTGTTGGTAGTTTGGAGCACTTTGGAGTTTGGGGCTTCATCTCCATCTTCTCTTTTGGTGCTATTTCTTCGAGGTAGGGATTTCCTACTCCATTTTATAAGTTTTGTTCTAAGTTTTGGTATATTGATATGTTGGGGTTACTTTGATAATTTTGGGAAAAACCCTAGTTGTATTAATTAATTAATTTGTATAATTAATTTAAGGGAATTGGGGAATTTGGTTAAATTCATGAAATTGGAAAATTTATTGATTACATGGTGTAGTTGGATAATGTAAATCACTCGCCTATTGAATTGTTGGTATATTTATTTCCAAGTCTAGAAATAACTGTTTTGGGCTATCGGTGGAGGATAGTCGTGCTTGTTGTAGACACTGCATGTGGACTAGGGATAACTGAAACTAATCATTGATTAAGTCATCAATTTTGACTGCTGAATTAATACAGACATTATGTGTATTGATTGTGTGTTGTATATGTTATGTGTTTGCATACATTGTTTTGTGTGGGAGGAGATAGGGGATGTACTCCACGGTTTAGGGGAAGATAGGGGATGGACCTCTAAACCGGATTTTGTTTGGGAGGAGATAGGGGATGGACTCCATTAGCATCACTTTTATGTGTGCGTATTTATATTGAAGTGTTTTATTGATACAGCACTAAAATGTGTATCAAACTGGAAGTATGAAGTGTTTTGATTTGAGCCTGAGTCTCAATTGTTTGTTGACATTGGAAGGATGTGAATATGATATATATATAGTTCACTGTTGTAAGTTTGGCCAGGTTCTGAGCCATATTGATAATGTTGGAAAGTAAAACGTGTTTTAGACATTAGTGTCATGAGACTGTATATTGATGTAATTGATTATCTTGGTTAACCATCTATTAAATACTAATGCTTTATTCAATGCTTATAATTGGTTTAGTATATTTCTACTGGGCTGTGGCTCACCCTTTATGGGAACATCATTTTCAGGTCCAGGTGATAAGCTACCTCCCAGGACTTAGCTTGGAAGGATTTGGATTTTGAAGACTATCTTTAGTTGTTTGTTTTTATTTGATAAATAATCAAGCCTAGGGCTTTATTTGTATTTGAGTTAGAACTCATATTTTGTGTCCAAGTGTTGGCTTGGAAAGATGTAAGCCCATAGGGCATTTACTTTGATGCTACATGTAATGTTTTTATTTGGTAATACTCTGATGAATGAATTAATAAATTGTTTTCTTTAAATAATGTATGTCGATGATATACATATAATGGGTTTATTTTGAGGGCGTTACAGAAACTCTAGGAAGAAGAAGGGAAGTTCGAGCTAGAGAGAGAGAACTTCCAAGCTTGATCGTTGGAGCTTGAGCCGTTAGATTCGAGATTTGAGGTTAGAATCTTAACCTATTCTTGTCGTTCTTATTGATCATCTAGCTGCATTGCACGATCGAACCTGTTCTACACGCTGTTCATCGATTTAAAGTTGGTTTTAGAAAGAGCTAATGGTTTTCATGTGTTCTTGAAGAAAAGCTTCGTTTGATCCGAAAGTTTGCACTAAGGCTCATGTTTTTGTGTTTGTTTTGATAAGATCCTTGTGTATGGGTACCCAGGTCCACGTTTTTGAATTCATAGCATGAAATCTTAGCTTTCGCTATAGCAAGTTTTGATCTTTGCATTCATTTTCCTCGTGTTCATGCTCTTTATGCTCATGTTCTTCATGTTGTCAAGAGGGAAACCCAGTTTTTCCCGACTTCGCTTTCGAATGTGGCCATCGAGGCCACACCTCGGCAAGGAGGTGTGGGGGGCCTCGGCCTAGACCTGGTAGTTGCCCAGCGAGTTTTCCGAAATAAGGAACTGTGTTTTGATTTGATTTGACTTAGTTTTGAAGAATGCCGAGGTCATTTGCATGTATGCTAGACTTGTTTTGAGTAGTGCATTCAATGGACTTTGCCATGCGTTTGTAGGACTTGGACTTGCTTTGCCCCCGACATTTGAAGAACTAGGTGAGTGGTATTTTTAATAAAGCTATGTTATATGTTTTGGTAAAGACTTTGTTTTGCCTTGTTTTGAAAGTGTTTGTCAAGCATGAATAATTGTCCCTGTTTTGCATATCAAGTATGATCTGGTCTTGATGACCTTCTCGGAAAGTCCCTTGTGCTGGAGGACTCTAAACTTTTGCAGCACATCTCGTTTGAAAGTCCCTTGTGCTGGAGGACTCTAAACTTTCGCAGCACATCTCGTTTGAAAGTCCCTTGTGCTGGAGGACTCTAAACTTTCGTTTGAATGTCCCTTGTGCTGGAGGACTCTAAACTTTCGCAGCACATCTCGTTTGAAAGTCCTTTGTGCTGGAGGACTCTAAACTTTCACAGCACCTCTCGTTTGGAAGTCCCTTGTGACTTTCGCAGCACATCTTGTCTTGAAAGTCCCTTGTGCTGGAGGACTCTAAACTTTTGCAGCACTCTCGTGTTAAAAGGCTACGGGGCTTTGTAACATAGGTCCCTTGTGCTAGAGGACTCTAAACTTTTGTAGCACCCTTGTTCGAGATGCCTCTTTTGCTTTGTCTTGTTTTGCCATGGACGGTTTACCGCGTGGATATGTTTGCCGGATTGTCATTATTTGTAATATGTGATGCTAGTAAGTATCCCTTGAAACTTTGAAGATTTGTTAGATGGACGAGGTCCATTCCTTGTTATATATAGAGTCTTGTCTTGTATTGTTTGAAAGGATTTCGGCTATTATTCATGCAAACCCCCTTATTATTTATACCATTCACTGAGTATCCAAGCTCACCCTCTCTATATATATGTAGGTGATGAACAAGAAGGCGATGATGCCTAGATGTGATTATGGAGCTTAATTTGGGTTTTTGATTATGTCAGCTTAACCTGTATTAACGTCGGTAGTCTTGAAAATTATGCTTCTCGATTTGTACTGCTTGTATTTTGCATACGTCGGCTTGAGAAGCCTTTTGATCAAGACGCGTGTTTTGTATGATTGTTATGTCGGCAAGGAAGATGTCGGCAATCTGGCAAACTGTGTTCTTAGACCTGTAATTCGTACAATTTGTTTATGTCGGCTTGTGGAGCCCTTTGCTAATATGTAAAATGTAATTTGTACTTTGCTTTGTTTGTAATTAAGTTATAACCCATATGTAAATGGTTGCTATCTTATTTGACTTATGCACAGCTCTTATGGACTAATCTGCTTGTATGAATCGCTTCCGTACTTGTCAGCCCCATATATTTATACTCTGTTGTGTGTGTGAATTTTGTAAGTTGGCCTTCGGTGATCCCGGATTACTGGCCATCACGGCACCAAACTACTAGGGGCGATTTGGGGTCGTGACAGTTCATTAAAGAAACCACTATACCTTAACGATCAATTTGGAAATTAAATAAAAAAGGAACTTTAATAGAAAAGAAAATTGAATAAAAATGGAAGTTGTATAAAATTAAAAATGCTAGTTCAATCCAAAAACCATTATACCTTAACGATCTATTCGGAAATTAAATAAAAAAGGAAGTTGAATAGAAAAGAAGTTTGCATAAAAAAAGAAGTTGAATAGAAATAAAAATGGAAGTTGCAGAAAATTAAAATTGGAAGTTCATTCAAGAAACCACTATACCTTAACGATCTATTTGGAAATAAAATAAAAAAGGAAGCTTAATAGAAAAGTAAATTGAATAAAAATGGAAGTTGAATAAAAATAAAAACGGAAGTTCAATCCAGAAACCACTATACCATGATGATCTATTTGGAAATTAAATAAAAAAGGAAGTTGAGTAGAAAAGAAACTTGAATAAAAAAGGAAGTTAAATAAAAATAAAAATGGAAGTTGTAGAAAATTAAAAATGGAAGTTAATTCAAGAAACCACTATACCTTAACCATCTATTTGGAAATTAAATAAAAAAGGAAGTTGAATAGAAAAATAACTTGAATAAAAATGGAAGCTGAATAAAAATAAAAATGGAAGTTCCATAAAATTAAAAATTGAAGTTCATTAAAGAAACCACTATACCTTAACGATCTATTTGGAAATTAAATAAAAAAGGAAGTTGAAAAGAAAAGAAACTGGAATAAAAAATGAAGTTGAATAGAAATAAAAATGGAAGTCGCAGAAAATTAAAATTGGAAGTTCATTAAAGAAACCACTATACCTTAACGATCTATTTGAAAATTAAATAAAAAAGGAAGTTGAATAGAAAAATGACATGAATAAAAATGGAAGTCGAATAAAAATAAAAATGGAAGTTGCATAAAATTAAAAATGGAAGTTCATTCAAGAAACAACTATACCTTAACGATCTATTTGGAAATTAAATAAAAAAGGAAGTTTAAAAGAAAAGTAAATTGAATAAAAATGGAAGTTGAATAAAAATAAAAATGGAAGTTGCAGAAAATTAAAAATGGAAGTTCATTCAAGAAACCACTATACCTTAACGATCTATTTGCAAATTAAATAAAAAAGGAAGTTCAATAGAAAAATAACTTGAATAAAAATGGAAGTTGCACAAAATTAAAAATGGAAGTTCATTAAAGAAACCACTATACCTTAACGATATATTTGCAAATTAAATAAAAAAGGAACTTTAATAGAAAAGAAAATTGAATAAAAATGAAAGTTGAATAAAAATAAAAATGAAAGTTGCATAAAATTAAAAATGGATGTTCAATCCAGAAACCATTATACCTAACGATCTATTTGGAAATTAATTAAAAAAGGAAGTTGAATAGAAAAATGACTTGAATAAAAATGGAAGTCGAATAAAAATAAAAATGGAAGTTGCATAAAATTAAAAATGGAAGTTCATTCAAGAAACCACTATACCTGAACTGTCTATTTGGAAATTAAATAAAAAAGGAAGTTTAATAGAAAATTAAATTGAATAAAAATGGAAGTTGAATAAAAATAAAAATGAAAGTTGCATAAAATTAAAAATGGAAGTTCAATCCAGAAACCACAATACCTTAACGATCTATTTGGAAATTAAATAAAAAAAGAAGTTGAGTAGAAAAGAAACTTGATTGAAAAAGGAAGTCAAATAAAAATAAAAATAGAAGTTGCAGAAAATTAAAAATGGAAGTTCATTCAAGAAACCACTATACCTTAACGATCTATTTGGAAATTATATAAAAAGGAAGTCGAATAGAAAAATAACTTGAATAAAAATGGAAGTCGAATAAAAATAAAAATGGAACTTGCAGAAAATTAAAAATGGAAGTTCATTCAAGAAACCACTATACCTTAACGATCAATTTTGAAATTAAATAAAAACGGAAGTTTAATAGAAAAGTAAATTGAATAAAAATGGAAATTGAATAAAAATAAAAATGAAAGTAGCATAAAATTAAAAATGGAAGTTCAATCCAGAAACCACTATACCTTAACGATCTATTTGGAAATTAAATAAAAAAGGAAGTTGAGTAGAAAAGAAACTTGATTGAAAAAGGAAGTAAAATAAAAATAAAAATGGAAGTTGCAGAAAATTAAAACTGGAAGTTCATTCGAGAAACCACTATACGTTAACGATCTATTTGGAAATTAAATAAAAAAGGAAGTTAAATAAAAATAATAATGGATGTTGCGGAAAATTAAAAAAAGAAGTTCATTCAAGAAACCACTATACCTTAATGATCTATCAGGAAATTAAATAAAAAAGGAAGTTGAATAGAAAAATAACTTGAATAAAAATGGAAGTTGAATAATAATAAAAACGGAAGTTGCAGAAAATTAAAAATTGAAGTTCATTCAAGAAACCACTATACCTTAATAATCAATTTGGAAATTAAATAAAAAAGGATGTTAAATAGAAAAGTAAATTGAATAAAAATGAAAGTTGCAGAAAATTAAAAATAGAAGTTCAATCTAGAAACCAATATACCTTAACGATCTATTTGGAAATTAAATAAAAAAGGAAGATGAGTAGAAAAGAAACTTGAATAAAAAAGGAAGTTAAATAAAAATAAAAATGGAAGTTGTAGAAAATTAAAAATGGAAGTTCATTCAAGAAACCACTATACCTTAACGATCTATTAGGAACTTAAATAAAAAAGGAAGTTGAATAGAAAAATAACTTGATAAAAAATGGAAGTTGAACAAAAATATAAATGGAAGTTGCAGAAAATTAAAAATGGAAGTTCATTCAAAAAACCACTATACCTTAACGATCTATTTGGAAATTAAATAAAAAAGGAAGTTTAATAGAAAAGTAAATTGAATAAAAATGGAAGTTGAATAAAAAGAAAAGTGAAAGTTGCATAAAATTAAAAATGGAAGTTCAATCCAGAAACCACTATACCTTAACCATCTACTTGGAAATTAAATAAAAAAGGAAGTTGAATAGAAAAATAACTTGAATAAAAATGGAAGCTGAATAAAAATAAAAATGGAAGTTGCAGAAAATTAAAAATGGAAGTTCATTCAAGAAACCACTATACCTTAACGATCTACTTGGAAATTAAATAAAAATGGAAGTTGAATAGGGAAATAACTTGAATAAAAATAAAAATGGAAGTTGCACCAAATTAAAAATGGAAGTTCATTAAAGAAACCACTATACCTTAACGATGTATTTAGAAATTAAACAAAAAAGGAACTTTAATAGAATAGAAAATTGAATAAAAATGAAAGTTGAATAAAAATAAAAAAGAAAGTTGCATAAAATTATAAATCTAAGTTCAATCCAGAAACCATTATACCTTAACGATCTATTTGGAAATTAAATAAAAAAGGAAGTTGAATAGAAAAGATGCTTGAATACAAAATGAAGTTGAATAGAAATAAAAATGGAAGTTGTAGAAAATTAAAATTGAAAGATCAACAAGAAACCACTATACCTTAACGATCTATTAGGAACTTAAATAAAAAAGGAAGTTGAATAGAAAAATAACTTGATAAAAAATGGAAGTTGAACAAAAATATAAATGGAAGTTGCAGAAAATTAAAAATGGAAGTTCATTCAAAAAACCACTATACCTTAACGATCTATTTGGAAATTAAATAAAAAAGGAAGTTTAATAGAAAAGTAAATTGAATAAAAATAGAAGTTGAATAAAAAGAAAAGTGAAAGTTGAATAAAATTAAAAATGGAAGTTCAATCCAGAAACCACTATACCTTAACCATCTACTTGGAAATTAAATAAAAAAGGAAGTTGAATAGAAAAATAACTTGAATAAAAATGGAAGCTGAATAAAAATAAAAATGGAAGTTGCAGAAAATTAAAAATGGAAGTTCATTCAAGAAACCACTATACCTTAACGATCTACTTGGAAATTAAATAAAAATGGAAGTTGAATAGGGAAATAACTTGAATAAAAATAAAAATGGAAGTTGCACCAAATTAAAAATGGAAGTTCATTAAAGAAACCACTATACCTTAACGATGTATTTAGAAATTAAACAAAAAAGGAACTTTAATAGAATAGAAAATTGAATAAAAATGAAAGTTGAATAAAAATAAAAAAGAAAGTTGCATAAAATTATAAATCTAAGTTCAATCCAGAAACCATTATACCTTAACGATCTATTTGGAAATTAAATAAAAAAGGAAGTTGAATAGAAAAGATGCTTGAATACAAAATGAAGTTGAATAGAAATAAAAATGGAAGTTGTAGAAAATTAAAATTGAAAGATCAACAAGAAACCACTATACCTTAACGATATATTTGGAAATTAAATAAAAAAGGAACTTTAATAGAAAAGTAAATTGAATAAAAATGGAAGTTGAATAAAAAAAAATGGAAGTTCAATCTAGAAACCACTATACCTAGACGATCGATTTGGAAATTAAATAAAAAAGGAAGTTGAGTAGAAAAGAAACTTGAATAAAAAAAGAAGTTAAAACTAAAAATGGAAGTTGCAGAAAATTAAAAATGGAGGTTTATTCAAGAAACCACTATACCTTAACCATCTATTTGGAAATTAAATAAAAAAGGAAGTTGAATAGAAAAATAATTGAATAAAAATGGAAGCTGAATAAAAATAAAAATGGAAGTTCCATAAAATTAAAAATGGAAGTTCATTAAAGAAACCACAATACCATAACGATCCATTTGAAAATTAAATAAAAAAGGAACTTTTATAGAAAAGAAAATTGAATAAAAATGGAAGTTGAATAAAAATAAAAATGAAAGCTGTATAAAATTAAAAATGAAAGTTCAATCCAGAAACCTGTTTACCTTAACGATCTATTTGGAAATTAAATAAAAAAGGAAGTTGAATAGAAAAGAAACTTGAATAAAAAAAGAAGTTGAATAGAAATAAAAAGGGAAGTCGCAGAAAATTAAAATTGAAAGTTCATTAAAGAAACCACTATACCTTAACGATCTATTTGAAAATTAAATAAAAAAGGAAGTTGAATAGAAAAATGACTTGAATAAAATTGGAAGTCGAATAAAAACAAAAATGTAAGTTGCATAAAATTAAAAATGGAAGTTCATTCAAGAAACCACTATACCTTAACGATCTATTTGGAAATTAAATTAAAAAGGAAGTTTAATAGAAAATTAAATCGAATAAAAGTGGAAGTTGAATAAAAATAAAAATGGAAGTTGCAGAAAATTAAAAATGGAAGTTCATTCAAGAAACCACTATACCTTAACGATCTATTTGCAAATTAAATAAAAAAAAGAAGTTGAATAGAAAAATAACTTGAATAAAAATGGAAGTTAAATAAAAATAAAAATGAAAGTTGCACAAAATTAAAAATGAAAGTTCATTAAAGAAACCACTATACCTTAACGATCTATTTGGAAATTAAATAAAAAAGGAACTTTTGTAGAAAAGAAAAATGAATAAAAATGGAAGTTGAATAAAAATAAAAATGAAAGTTGCATAAAATTCAAAATGGAAGTTCAATCCAGAAACCATTATGCCGTAACGATCTATTTGGAAATTAAATAAAAAAGGAAGTTGAATAGAAAAATAACTTGAATAAAAACGGAAGTCGAATAAAAATAAAAATGGAAGTTGCATAAAATTAAAAATGGAAGTTCATTCAAGAAACCACTATACCTAAACTGTCTATTTGGAAATTAAATAAAAAAGGAAGTTTAATAGAAAATTAAATCGAATAAAAATGGAAGTTTAATAAAAATAAAAATGAAAGTTGTAGAAAATTAAAAATGGAAGTTCATTCAAGAAACCACTATACCTTAACGATCTATTTGCAAATTAAATAAAAAAAGAAGTTGAATAGAAATATAACTTGAATAAACATGGAAGTTAAATAAAAATAAAAATGAAAGTTGCACAAAATTAAAAATGAAAGTTCATTAAACAAACCACTATACCTTAACGATCTATTTGGAAATTAAATAAAAAAGGAACTTTAGTAGAAAAGAAAAATGAATAAAAATGGAAGTTGAATAAAAATAAAAATGAAAGTTGCATAAAATTCAAAATGGAAGTTCAATCCAGAAACCATTATGCCGTAACGATCTATTTGGAAATTAAATAAAAAAGGAAGTTGAATAGAAAAATAACTTGAATAAAAACGGAAGTCGAATAAAAATAAAAATGGAAGTTGCATAAAATTAAAAATGGAAGTTCTTTCAAGAAACCACTATACCTAAACTGTCCATTTGGAAATTAAATAAAAAAGAAAGTTTAATAGAAAAGTAAATTGAATAAAAATGGAAGTTGAATAAAAATAAAAATGAAAGTTGCATAAAATTAAAAATGGAAGTTCAATCCAGAAACCACAATACCTTAACGATCTATTTGGAAATTAAATAAAAAATGAAGTAGAATAGAAAAGAAACTTGATTGAAAAAGGAAGTTAAATAAAAATAAAAATGGAAGTTGCAGAAAATTAAAAATGGAAGTTCATTCAAGAAACCACTATACCTTGACGATCTATTTGGAAATTAAATAAAAAAGGAAGTCGAATAGAAAAATAACTTGAATAAAAATGGAAGTCAAATAAAAGTAAAAATGAAAGTTGCAGAAAATTAAAAATGGAAGTTCATTCATGAAACCACTATACCTTAACTATCTATTTGGAAATTAAATAAAACAAGGAAGTCGAATAGAAAAATAACTTGAATAAAAATGGAAGTCGAATAAAAAAAAAATGGAAGTTGCAGAAAATTAAAAATGGAAGTTCATTCAAGAAACCACTATACCTTAACGATCTATTTTGAAATTAAATAAAAACAGAAGTTTAATAGAAAAGTAAATTGAATAAAAATGGAAATTGAATAAAAATAAAAATAAATTTAGCGTAAAATTAAAAATGGAAGTTCAATGCAGAAACCACTATACCTTAACGATCAATTTGGAAATTAAATAAAAAAGGAAGTTTAGTAGAAAAGAAACTTGATTGAAAAAGGAAGTTAAATAAAAATAAAAATGAAAATTGCAGAAAATTAAAAAAGGAAGTTCATTCAAGAAACCACTATACCTTAACGATCTATTTGGAAATTAAATAAAAAATGAAGTTGAGTAGAAAAGAAACTTCAATGAAAAAGGAAGTTAAATAAAAATAAAAATAGAAGTAGCAGAAAATTATAAATAGAAGTTCATTCAAGAAATCTGTCACGCCCCCAAACCGCCCCTAGTAGTTTGGTGCCGTGATGGCCAGTAACCCGAGGTTACCGAAGGCCGACTTACAAAATCACACACAATCAGAGTATAAAATATGGGGCTTACAAGTGCGGAAGCGATATATATACATATACAAAATCTAAATAGTCCGTAAGAGCCGTGCATAAGTCCAATGGAATGTCATACATCAAACATCTTTACAAGTCTTACAACTTAAATACAAGAATGAAATGAAATACAAAACACATCTTGACCAAAAGGCTTCTCAAGCCGACATATGCCAAACAAACAAAGAAACATAAGCCGAGAAGCATAATCTTCAAGACGATGCAAAACACAAATCCAAAACATGTCGGCTATGCGCCCAAAACACATCGGCAATCACGTCTAAGCCTCAATGCCTTCTTGTTCATCACCTACATATATATAGAGAGGGTGAGCTTGGATACTCAGTGAATGATATTAGAAATAAAGGTTTTGCATGATTGATATCCAAGATTTCTTTCAAAACAATACATAGCATACTTTACAATCAAGAGGGAAATCAAGTTCATTGCCGGCCTTCCAAGTTCTTTGGATGTTATTACATCTACTTAATACAAGAGGGTGATGACAATTCCAAGACAAGAGTGCAGTTGCATTATAGTCCCCTGCAACTAAGGACTTTCAAGACAAGAGTGCTGCGAAAGTTTAGAGTCCTCTAGCACTAAGGACTGTCAAGACAAGCTGTGCTGCGAAAGTTTAGAGTCCTCTAGCACTAAGGACTTTCAAGACAAGCTGTGCTGCGAAAGTTTAGAGTCCTCTAGCACTAAGGACTTTCAAGACAAGCTGTGCTGCGAAAGTTTAGAGTCCTCTAGCACTAAGGACTTTCAAGACAAGAGTGCAGTCGCATTATAGTCCCCTGCAGCTAAGGACTTTCAAGAAATGTCATCAAAACAAGATAGTGTTTAATATACAAATAGGGATAGTCATTCATGCTAAATCAAATACTTTTCAAGACAAGGCAAAACAAGATTTATCAAAACAAGTGTAACATAGCTTTATTAGAAATACCACTCACTTAGTTTCTTCACACGTCGGGGTCGAGACAAGCCCAAGTCCTACAAACACAGGGCAAAGCCTATTGAATGCACCTTCAACAAGTTTCGTATGTACTCAAATGTTTTCGGAAAACATGCTGGGCACCAACCAGGTCTAGGCCGAGGTTCCACACCTCCTTGCCGAGGTGTGTTCCCGAGGGCCACATGCAAGGAAAAGAGATCGGGAAACTCTGGGTTCCCCTCTGCTGATGAACATGAAGAACATGGGCGTGAAAACATGAAAAATACGAATGTTTGATCATAATCTGTCATCACAAATCTGAGGTTTTCGTGCTATGAGTTTGAAAACATGGACCTGGGTACCCATACTTGGAAATCATGCAAGAACAAACACAAAACGTGAATCTAGGCATAAAGCTTTCGGATCAAAACAAGACTTTCTTGAAGAACACATGAATGTCATTTTCTCTTTCTAAAATCGAGCTTCAAAACGATGCATGGCTTACAAATCATTTTCAATCATGCAATGCAATAACATAAACATAAAGAACATTACGAGTAGATCAAGAATCTAACCTTAGAATGCGGATCTAACGGTTGGATCTCTAGAAATCAAGCTTGAAGATCTACTTCCTCACTCTAAAACTCTTTCTTCCTCCTAGAGCTTCTCTCTCTACAAGACAAGGTTATGACACCAAATGATAGTTTTCTATACCCGGTTCTGGGGTTAACCCTCTGCTGAGACACGTGGCGGCGATTGGTTGGGTTCATTCTGAAAAGGTGGCTGACAGGCCAGACAAAGCATGGTGGAAGGGTGTTCAACAAGCAAAGCGGTATGGGCTCTCTGACAGGCTATGACATCGGCTAACAACGAGGCATACTTAACAAGCTACACGGAGTGGCACTCCGGCAAGGAGTGACATCGGCTAACAAAAGACTTCGGCAACTAAGATGACAATGACCTCGGCTAGGAGGGACAACACTTGACTAAGCTGTGCCACATCTTGGCCTAGGTGCGCCACACCTCGGCCTAGGTCATACCGCTCCAGGACGAGATCACTTGGGTGCAAGGTAACATCTCGGCTAATGTGGTCAAGGCAAGGACGGAGGTCAACAAGGGGTTTCAAGATACTAATACTAGACTAAGGATGACCTCGGCATTGGAATAACATCGGCTAGTATAACTCAAGCAAGGCGTAACCTAGGTTTCACATTAAGGAAGGAACAAGACAAGCACACTACACTTAGACAAATCACAAGGCTTCAAATCAAGACATGGATCGCATTAGCTCAAACGAAACAACCACAACATACACATGCAAGCTAAACAAGTCATAATCATACCGATGCTCATGAACATGATGAGGACATAAAGTGTGGGTTCCTACAAAATCACTATACCTTAATGATCTATTAGGAAATTAAATAAAAAAGGAAGTTGAATAGAAAAATAACTTGAATAAAAATGGAAGTTGAATAATAATAAAAACGGAAGTTGCAGAAAATTAAAAATTGAAGTTCATTCAAGAAACCACTATACCTTAACGATCTATTAGGAACTTAAATAAAAAATGAAGTTTAATAGAAAAGTAAATTGAATAAAAATGAAAGTTGAATAAAAAGAAAAGTGAAAGTTGCATAAAATTAAAAATAGAAGTTCAATCCAGAAAAACTATACCTTAACCATCTATTTGGAAATTAAATAAAAAAGGAAGTTGAATAGAAAAATTACTTGAACAAAAATGGAAGCTGAATAAAAATAAAAATGGAAGTTGCAGAAAATTAAAAATAGAAGTTCATTGAAGAAACCACTATACCTTAACGATCTATTTGGAAATTAAATAAAAAAGGAAGTTGAATTGGAAAATAAATTGAATAAAAATGGAAGTTCAGAAAATTAAAAAAGGAAGTTCATTAAAGAAACAACTATACCTTAACGATCTATTTGGAAATTAAATAAAAAAGGAACTTTAATAGAAAAGAAAATTCAATAAAAATGGAAGTTGAATAAAAATAAAAATGAAAGTTGCATAAAATTAAAAATGTAAGTTCAATCCAGAAACCATTATACCTTAACGATCTATTTGGAAATTAAATAAAAAAGGAAATTGAATAGAAAAGAAGCTTGAATAGAAAATGAAGTTGAATAGAAATAAAAATGGAAGTTGCAAAAAATTAAAAATGGAATTTCATTCAAGAAACCACTATACCTTTACGATCTATTTGGAAATTAAATAAAAATGGAAGTTGACTAGAAAAATGACTTGAATAAAAATGGAAGTTGCATAAAATTAAAAATGGAAGTTCATTCAAGAAACCACTATACCTGAACTGTCTATTTGGAAATTAAATAAAAAAGGAAGTTTAATAGAAAAGTAAATTGAATAAAAATGGAAGTTGAATAAAAATAAAAATGAATGTTGCATAAAATTAAAAATGGAAGTTCAATTCAGAAACCACTATACCTTAACGATCTATTTGGAAATTAAATAAAAAATGAAGTAGAGTAGAAAAGAAACTTGATTGAAAAAGGAAGTTAAATAAAAATAAAAATGGAAGTTGCAGAAAATTAAAAATGGAAGTTCATTCAAGAAACCACTATACCTTGACGATCTATTTGGAAATTAAATAAAAAAGGAAGTCGAATAGAAAAATAACTTGAATAAAAATGGAAGTCGAATAAAAATAAAAATGGAAGTTGCAGAAAATTAAAAATGGAAGTTCATTCATGAAACCACTATACCTTAACTATCTATTTGGAAATTAAATTAAAAAAGGAAGTCGAATAGAAAAATAACATGAATAAAAATGAAAGTCGAACAAAAAAAAAAATGGAAGTTGCAGAAAATTAAAAATGGAAGTTCATTCAAGAAACCACTATACCTTAACGATCTATTTTGAAATTAAATAAAAACGGCAGTTTAATAGAAAAGAAAATTGAATAAAAATGAAATTGAATAAAAATAAAAATGAATGTAGCGTAAAATTAAAAATGGAAGTTCAATCCAGAAACCACTATACCTTAACGATCAATTTGGAAATTAAATAAAAAAGAAAGTTCAGTAGAAAAGAAACTTGATTGAAAAAGGAAGTTAAATAAAAATAAAAATGGGAGATCATTCAAGAAACCACTATACCTTAACTATCTATTTGGAAATTAAATAAAAAAGGAAGTTGAGTAGAAAATTAACTTGAATGAAAAAGGAAGTTAAATAAAAATAAAAATGGAAGTTGCAGAAAATTAAAAATAGAAGTTCATTCAAGAAATCACTATACCTTAGCGATCTATTAGGAAATTCAATAAAAAAGGAAGTTGAATAGAAAAATAACTTGAATAAAAATGGAAGTTGAATAATAATAAAAACGGAAGATGCAGAAAATTAAAAATTGAAGTTCATTCGAAAAACCACTATACCTTAGTGACATATTTGGAAATTAAATAAAAAAGGAAGTTAAATAGAAAAGCAAATCGAATAAAAATGAAAGTTGAATAAAAATAAAAATGGAAGTTGCAGAAAATTAAAAATGGAAGTTCAATCCAGAAACCAGTATACCATAACGATCTATTTGGAAATTAAATAAAAAAGGAAATTGAGTAGAAAAGAAAGTTGTATAAAAAAGGAAGTTAAATAAAAATAAAAATGGAAGTTGCAGAAAATTAAAAATGGAAGTTCATTCAAGAAACCACTATACCTTAACGATCTATTAGGAACTTAAATAAAAAAGGAGCTTAATAGAAAAGTAAATTGAATAAAAATGGAAGTTGAGTAAAAAGAAAAGTGAAAGTTGCATAAAATTAAAAATGGAAGCTCAATCCAGAAACCAGTATACCTTAACGATCTATTTGGAAATTAAATTAAAAAGGAATTTCAAAAGAAAAGTAAATTGAATAAAAATGGAAGTCGAATAAAAATAAAAATGGAAGTTGCAAAAAATTAAAAATGAAAGTTCACTCAAGAAACAACTATACCTTAGCGATCTATTTAGAAATTAAATAAAAAAGGAAGTTTAATAGAAAAGTAAATTGAATAAAAATGGAAGTTGAATAGAAATAAAAATAGAAGTTGCAAAAAATTAAAAACGGAAGTTCAATCCAGAAACCACTATACGTTAACGATCTATTTGGAAATTAAATAAAAAAGGAAGTCGAATACAAAAGTAAATTGAATAAAAATGGAAGTCGAATAAAAATAAAAATGAAAGTTGCAGAAAATTAAAAATGGAAGTTCATTCAAAAACCAATATACCTTAACGATCTATTTGGAAATTAAACAGAAAAGGAAGTTTAATAGAAAAGTAAATTGAATAAAAATGGAAGTTCAATCCAGAAACCACTACACCTTAACGATCTATTTGGAAATTAAATAAAAATGGAAGTTTAATAAAAAGAAAAGTGAAAGTTGCATAAAATTAAAAATGGATGTTCAATCCAGAAACCTGTACACCTTAACGATCTATTTGGAAATTAAATAAAAAAAGAAGTTGAATAGAAAAGAAACCTGAATAAAAAAAGAAGTTGAATAGAAATAAAAATGGAAGTTGTAGAAAATTAAAATTGGAAGTTCATTCAAGAAACCACTATACCTTAACGATCTATTTGGAAATTAAACAAAAATGGAAGTCGAATAGAAAAATAACTTGAATAAAAATGGAAGTTGCAGAAAATTAAAAATGGAAGTTCATTCAAGAAACCACTGTACCTTAACGATCTATTTGGAAATTGAATAAAAAAGGAAGTTGAGTAGAAAAGAAACTTGAATGAAAAAGGAAGTTAAATAAAAATAAAAATGGAAGTTGGAAAAAATTAAAAATTGAAGTCCATTCAATAAACCACTATACCCTAACGATCTATTTGGGAATTAAATAAAAAAGGAAGTTGAATAGAAAAATGACTTGAATAAAAATGGAAGTCGAATAAAACTAAAAATGGAAGTTCATTCAAGAAACCACTATACCTTAACGATCTATTTGGAAATTAAATAAAAATGGAAGTCGAATAGAAAATAACTTGAATAAAAATGGAAGTTGAATAAAGATAAAAATGGAAGTTCATTAAAGAAACCACTATACCTGAACGATCTATTTGGAAATTAAATAAAAAAGGATGTTTAATAGAAAAGTAAATTGAATAAAAATGGAAGTTGAATAGAAATAAAAATAGAAGTTGCAGAAAATTAAAAACGGAAGTTCAATCCAGAAACCAATATACCTTAACGATATATTTGGAAATTAAATAAAAAGGGAAGTTGAATAGAAAAGTAAATTGAATAAAAATGGAAGTCGAATAAAAATAAAAATGGAAGTTGCAGAAAATTAAAAATGGAAGTTCATTCAAAAACCAATATATCTTAACGATCTATTTGGAAATTAAACAGAAAAGGAAGTTTAATAGAAAAGTAAATTGAATAAAAATGGAAGTTGAATAAAAATAAAAATGAAAGTTTCATAAAATTAAAAATGAAAGTTCAATCCGGAAACCACTATACCTTAACGATCTATTTGGAAATTAAATAAAAAAGGAAGTTGAGTGGTAAAGAAGCTTGAATAAAAAAAGAAGTTGCAGAAAATTAAAATTTGAAGTTCCATAAAATTAAAAATGGAAGTTCATTAAATAAACCACTACACCTTAACGATCTATTTGGAAATTAAATAAAAAAGGAAGTTGAATGGAAAAGAAGCTTGAATAAAAAAAGAAGTTGCAGAAAATTAAAATTTGAAGTTCCATAAAATTAAAAACGGAAGTTCATTAAATAAACCACTACACCTTAACGATCTATTTGGAAATTAAATAAAAAAGGAAGTTGAATGGAAAAGAAGCTTCAATAAAAAAAGTAGTTGCAGAAAATTAAAATTTGAAGTTCCATAAAATAAAAAATGGAAGTTCATTAAATAAACCACTACACCTTAACGATCTATTTGGAAATTAAATAAAAAAGGAAGTTTAATAAAAAGAAAAGTGAAAGTTGCATAAAATTAAAAATGGATGTTCAATCCAGAAACCAGTATACCTTAACGATCAATTCGGAAATTAAATAAAAAAAGAAGTTGAATAGAAAAAAACTTGAATAAAAAAAGAAGTTGAATAGAAATAAAAATGGAAGTTGCAGAAATTTAAAGTTGGAAGTTCATTCAAGAAACCACTATACCTTAACGATCTATTTGGAAATTAAATAAAAATGGAAGTCGAATAGAAAAATAACTTGAATAAAAATGGAAGTCGAATAAAAATAAAAATGGAAGTTGCAGAAAATTAAAAATGGAAGTTCATTCAAAAACCCATATACCTTAACGATCTATTTGGAAATTAAACAGAAAAGGAAGTTTAATAGAAAAGTAAATTGAATAAAAATGGAAGTTGAATAAAAATAAAAATGAAAGTTGCAAAAAATTAAAAATGGAAGTTCATTCAATAAACCACTATACCTTAACGATCTATTTCGAAATTAAATAAAAATGGAAGTTGAATAGAAAAATCATTTGAATAAAAATAGAAGTCGAATAAAAATAAAAATGGAAGTCGCGTAAAATTAAAAATGGAAGTTCATTCAAGAAACCACTATACCTTAACGATGTATTTGGAAATTAAATAAAAAAGGAAGTTAAGTAGAAAAGAAACTTGAATGAAAAAGGAGGTTAAATAAAAATAAAAATGGAAGTTGCAAAACATTAAAAATGGAAGTTCATTCAAGAAACCACTATACCTTAACGATCTATTTGGAAATTAAATAAAAAGGGAAGTTGAGTAGAAAAGAAACTTGAATGAAAAAGGAGGTTAAATAAAAATAAAAATGGAAGTTGCAAAAAATTAAAAATGGAAGTTCATTCAATAAACCACTATACCTTAACGATCTATTTGAAAATTAAATAAAAAAGTAAGTTGAATAGAAAAATGACTTGAATAAAAATGGAAGTCGAATAAAATGAAAAATGGAAGTTGCAGAAAATTAAAAATGGAAGTTCATTAAAGAAACCACTATACCTTAACGATCTATTTGGAAATTAAATAAAAAAAAGAAGTTGAATAGGAAAATAACTTGAATAAAAATGGAAGTTGAATAAAAATAAAAATGGAAGTTCATTAAAGAAACCACTATACCTTAACGATCTATTTGGAAATTAAAAAAAAAAAACTTTAATAGAAAAGAAAACTGAATAAAAATGGAAGTTGAATAAAAATAAAAATGAAAATTGCATAAAATTAAAAATCTAAGTTCAATCCAGAAACCATTATACCTTAACGATCTATTTGGAAATTAAATAAAAAAGGAAGTTGAATAGAAAAGAAGCTAGAATAGAAAATGAAGTTGAATAGAAATAAAAATGGAAGTTGCAGAAAATTCAAATTGGAAGTTCATCAAGAAACCACTATACCTTAACGATATATTTGGAAATTAAATAAAAAAGGAAACTTAATAGAAAACTAAATTGAATAAAAATGGAAGTTGAATAAAAAAAAAATGGAAGTTCAATCCAGAAACCACTACACCTTGACGATCGATTTGGAAATTAAATAAAAAAGGAAGATGAGTAGAAAAGAAACTTGAATAAAAAAGAAAGTTAAATAAAACTAAAAATAGAAGTTGCAGAAAATTAAAAATGGAAGTTCATTCAAGAAACCACTATACCTTAACCATCAATTTCGAAATTAAATAAAAAAAGGAAGTTGAATAGAAAAATAATTGAATAAAAATGGAAGCTGAATAAAAATAAAAATGGAAGTTCCATAAAATTGAAAGTGGAAGTTCATTAAAGAAACCACTATACCTTAACGATCTATTTGGAAATTAAATAAAAAAGGAATTTTAATAGAAAAGTAAATTGAATAAAAAGAAAAGTGAAAGTTGCAAAAAATTAAAAATGGAAGTTCAATCCAGAAACCATTATGCCTTAGCGATCTATTTGGAAATTAAATAAAAAAGGAAGTTGAATAGAAAAGTAAATAGAATAAAAATGGAAGTCGAATAAAAATAAAAATGGAAGTTGCAGAAAATTAAAAATAAAAGTTCATTCAAAAACCAATATACCTTAACGATCTATTTGGAAATTATACAGAAAAGGAAGTTTAATAGAAAAGTAAATTGAATAAAAATGGAAGTTGAATAAAAATATAAATGAAAGTTTCATAAAATTAAAAATGGAAGTTCAATCCAGAAACCACTATTCCTTAACGATCTATTTCGAAATTAAATAAAAAAGGAAGTTGAATGGAAAAGAAGCTTGAATAAAAAAAGAAGTTGCAGAAAATTAAAATTTAAAGTTCCATAAAATTAAAAATCGAAGTTCATTAAATAAAACACTATACCTAAACGATCTATTTGGAAATTAAATAAAAAAGGAAATTTAATAAATAGAAAAGTGAAAGTTGGATAAAATTAAAAATGGATGTTCAATCCAGAAACCAGTATACCTTAACGATTTATTTGGAAATTAAATAAGAAAGAAGTTGAATAGAAAAGAAACTTGAATAAAAAAAGTAGTTGAATAGAAATAAAAATGGAAGTTGTGGAAAATTAAAATTGGAAGTACATTCAAGAAACCACTGTACCCTAACGATCTATTTGGAAATTGAATAAAAAAGGAAATTGAGTAGAAAATAAACTTGAATGAGAAAGGAAGTTAAATAAAAATAAAAATGGAAGTTGCAAAAAATTAAAAATGGAAGTCCCTTCAATAAACCACTATACCTTAACGATCTATTTGGAAATTAAATAAAAAAAGGAAGTTGAATAGAAAAATGACTCGAATAAAAATGGAAGTCGAATAAAAATAAAAATGGAAGTTGCAGAAAATTAAAATTGGAAGTTCATTAAAGAAACGACTATACCTTAACTGTCTATTTTGAAATTAAATAAAAAAGGAAGTTTAATAGAAAAGTAAATTGAATAAAAATGGAAGTTGAATAAAAAGAAAATTGAAAGTTGCATAAAATTAAAAATGAAAGTTCAATCCTGAAACCAGTAAACCTTAACGATCTATTTGGAAATTAAATAAAAAAGGAAGTTGAATAAGAAAGAAACTTGAATAAAAAAACAGGTTGAATAGAAATAAAAATGGAAGTCGCAGAAAATTAAAAATGAAAGTTCATTCAAGAAACCATTGTACCTTAACGATCAATTTGGAAATTGAATAAAAAAGAAAGTTGACTAGAAAAGAAACTTGAATGAAAAAGGAAGTTAAATAAAAATAAAAATGGAAGTTCATTCAATAAACCACTATACCTTAACGATCTATTTGGAAATTAAATAAAAAAAGAAGTTGAATAGAAAAATGACTTGAATAAAAATGGAAGTCGAATAAAAATAAAAATGGAAGTTGCAGAAAATTAAAATTGGAAGTTCATTCAAAAAACCACTATACCTTAACGATCTATTTGCAAATTAAATAAAAAAGAAAGTTGAATAAAAATGAAAATGGAAGTTGCACAAAATTAAAAATGGAAATTATTAGAGAAACCACAATACCTTAACGATCTATGTGGAAATTAAATAAAAAAGGAACTTTAATAGAAAAGAAAATTGAATAAAAATGGAAGTTGAATAAAAATAAAAGTGAAAGTTGCATAAAATTAAAAATGGAAGTTCAATCCAGAAACCAGTATACCTTAACGATCTATTTGGAAATTAAATAAAAAGGGAAGTTGAATAGAAAAAAACTTGAATAAAAAAAGAAGTTGAATAGAAATAAAAATGGAAGTTGCAGAAAATTAAAAATGGAGGTTCATTCAAGAAACCACTATACCTTAACAATCTATTTGGAAATTAAATAAAAATGGAAGTTGAATCGGAAAATAACTTGAATAAAAATGGAAGTTGAATAATAACAAAAATGGCAGTTCATTAAAGAAACCACTATACCATAACGATCTATTTGGAAATTAAATAAAAAAGGAAGTAGAGGGGAAAAGTAAAGAGAACAAAAAAGGAAGTTAAATAAAAATAAAAATGGAACTCGCAGAAAATTAAAAATGGAAGATCATTCAAGAAACCACTATACCTTAACCATCTATTTGGAAATTAATTAAAAAAGGAAGTTTAATAGAAAAATAACTTGAATAAAAATGGAAGCTGAATAAAAATAAAAATGGGAGTTCCATAAAATTAAAAATGGAAGTTCATGAAAGAAACCACTATACCTTAACGATCTATTTGGAAATTAAATGAAAAAGGAGTTTAATAAAAAAGTAAATTGAATAAAAATGGAAGTTGATTAAAAATGAAAATGAAAGTTGCATAAAATTAAAAATGGAAGTTCATTCAAGAAACCACTATACCTTAACGATCTATTTTGAAATTAAATAAAAATGGATGTTGAATCGGAAAATAACTTGAATAAAAATGGAAGTTGAATAAAAATAAAAATGGCAGTTCAATCCAGAAACCACTATACCTTAACGATCTATTTGGAAATTAAATAAAAAAGGAAGTTGAGTAGAAAAGAAACATGATTGAAAAAGGAAGTTAAATAAAAATAAAAATGGAAGTTGCAGAAAATTAAAAATGGAAGTTCATTCAAAAACCACTATACCTTAACGATCTATTTGGAAATTAAATAAAAAAGGAAGTCGAATAGAAAAATAACTTGAATAAAAATGGAATTCGAATAAAAATAAAAATGAAAGTTGCAGAAAATTAAAAATGGAAGTTCATTCAAGAAACCACTATACCTTAACGATCTATTTGGAAATTAAATAAAAAAGGAAGTTTAATAGAAAGTAAATTGAATAAAAATGGAAATTGAATAAAAATAAAAATGAAAGTTGCATAAAATTAAAAATGGAAGTTCAATCCAGAAACCACTATACCTTAACGATCTATTTGGAAATTAAATAAAAAAGGAAGTTTAATAGAAAGTAAATTGAATAAAAATGGAAATTGAATAAAAATAAAAATGAAAGTTGCATAAAATTAAAAATGGAAGTTCAATCCAGAAACCACTATACCTTAACGATCTATTTGGAAATTAAATAAAAAAGGAAGTTTAATAGAAAAGTAAATTGAATAAAAATGGAAGTTGAACAAAAAAAAATGAAAATTCATTCCAGAAACCACTATACCTTGACGATCTATTTGGAAATTAAATAAAAAAGGAAGTAGAGTAGAAAAGAAACTTGAATAAAAAAGGAAGTTAAATAAAAATAAAAATGGAACTTGCAGAAAATTAAATATGGAAGTTCATTCAAGAAACCACTATACCTTAACCATCTATTTGGAAATTAATTAAAAAAGGAAGTTTAATAGAAAAATAACTTGAATAAAAATGGAAGCTGAATAAAAATAAAAATGGAAGTTCCATTAAATTAAAAATAGAAGTTCATGAAAAAACCACTATACCTTAACGATCTATTTGGAAATTAAATGAAAAAGGAAGTTTAATAAAAAAGTAAATTGAATAAAAATGGAAGTTGATTAAAAAT
The DNA here is from genome assembly GCF_055761805.1 of Camellia sinensis. Lineage (NCBI taxonomy): Eukaryota > Viridiplantae > Streptophyta > Magnoliopsida > Ericales > Theaceae > Camellia > Camellia sinensis. The sequence continues at coordinate 3,835,674 of NC_138962.1, read as the reverse complement.
AAAAATGAAAGTTGCATAAAATTAAAAATGGAAGTTCATTCAAGAAACCACTATACCTTAACGATCTATTTGGAAATTAAATAAAAAAGGAAGTTGAATAGAAAAATAACTTGAATAAAAATGGAAACTGAATAAAAATAAAAATGGAAGTTCCATAAAATTGAAAATGGAAGTTCATTGAAGAAACCAGTATACCTTAATGATCTATTTGGAAATTAAATAAAAAAGGAATTTTAATAGAAAAGTAAATTGCAAAAAAAATGGAAGTTGAATAAAAGAAAAGTGAAAGTTGCATAAAATTAAAAATGGAAGTTCGATCCAGAAACCAGTATACCTTAATGATCTATTTGGAAATGAAATAAAAAAAGGAAGTTTAATAGAAAAGTAAATTCAATAAAAATGGATGTCGAATAAAAATAAAAATGGAAGTTGCAGAAAATTAAAAGTGGAAGTTCATTCAAGAAACCACTATGTCTTGACGATCTATTTGGAAATTAAATAAAAGGAAGTTTAATCGAAAAGTAAATTGAATAAAAAAGGAAGTTGAATAAAAATAAAAATGAAAGTTGCATAAAATTAAAAATGGAAGTTCAATCCAGAAACCACTATACCTTAACGATCTATTTGGAAATTAAATAAAAAAGGAAGTCGAGTAGAAAAGAAGCTTGTTTTAAAAAGGAAGTTAAATAAAAATAAAAATGGAAGTTGCAGAAAATTAAAAATGGAAGTTCATTCAAGAAACCACTATACCTTAACGATCTATTTGGAAATTAAATAATAAAGGAAGTCGAATAGAAAAATAACTTGAATAAAAATGGAAGTCGAATAAAACTAAAAATGGAAGTTTCAGAAAATTAAAAGTGGAAGTTCATTCAAGAAACCACTATACCTTAACGATCTATTTGGAAATTAAATAAAAAAGGAAGTTGAACAGCAAAATGTAACGCCCTCAAAATTAACCCATTATATATTATTGACATGCATCATTTAAAGAAGACATTTTATTAATTCATTCATCAGAGTACTACTAAATAATCGAATAAAATGCCCTACAGGCTTACATCTTTCCAAGCCAACACTTGGATACAAAAATACGAGTTCTAACTCAATACAAGAAAAGCCCTAGGCTTGAGTGTTTACATGTACTAACAAATAAAAGCAAACAACAGAAAAATAGTCTTCAGAAACCAAGTCCTTCCAAGCTAAGTCCTTGGAGGTAGCTTATCCCCTGAACCTGAAAATGATGTTCCCATAAAGGGTGAGCCACAGCCCAGTAGAAATATACTAAACCACATATAAGCAATGAATAAAGCAATAGCATTCAACAGATGGTTAACCAGGATAATCAATTACTTCATTTTACAGTCTCATGACACTATTGTCTAAGATACGTTTTACTTCCCAGTTTTATTAACATGGCTCAGAACCTGGCCAAACTTACAACAGTGAATTAAATATATCGTATTCACATCCTTCCAATATCAACAAACAAATGAGACTCAAGCTCAAATAAATCAAAACACTTCATACTTCCAGATTGATACACATTTTAGTGCTGTATCAATAAAACACTTCTATATAAATAAGCACACATAAAAGTGATGCTAATGGAGTCCATCCCCTATCTCCTCCCAAACAAAATCCGGTTCAGAGGTCCATCCCCTATCTTTCCCTAAACCGTGGAGTACATCCCCTATCTCCTCCCACACACAAAACAATGTATGCAAATGCAATGCTCAATCAATACACGTAATTTCTATCAATGCAATAGTCAAAATTTATGACTTAACCAATGTGATTAGTTTCAGTTAATCCTAATCCACATGCATTGTCTACAATAATCACGACTATCCTCCACCGATAGCCCAAAACAGTTATTTCTAAACTGAAAATAACTATGTCCACAATTCAATAATTCAACTAAGGTTTTTCCCAAAATTTACCAAAGTATTCCCAACATATTAAAATACCAAAACTTAGAACATAACCTATAAATTGGAGTAGGAAATCCCTACCTCAGAGAAAACAACCCAAATGGTGAAGACAGAGATGAGTGTCCAAAGACCAAAATGCTCCAAATTGCCAAATGTTCAGATTAAATGAAAGCTCTTGACTCCCTCTATCTTTTTAATAAAGCAACTAGGGTTGAAACACTCTCTAAACAGATCAAACCTAAGAGAGAATGTGAGTAGGGAGAGAGAGAGGTCGAACCTAGGGTTTGGAATCAAAAGAATATGAAAAAGACTGATCAAATCCCGCTGCTGTGTATTTAAACTGGACAGGCTCGCTCGAGCGAATACTTTGTCGCTCGAGCGACCAGACACAGAGAATCTACGCTCGAGCCAAGGAAGCCTTGCTCGAGCCAACAACCCAAAAGCTCGTTCGAGCGAAAGAAAGCTCGATCGAGCGAAGAACTCAAACCCTCAGGTCTGAAACCAGACTCACGCTCGAGCGAAGGAACTATTGCTCGAGCGAAGAACAAACTAACTCGCTCGAGCGAAGAAAAGCTCGCTCGAGCCAAGAATGCAAAGCTTCAAGTCCAACCCAGACGCAAACTCTCGCTCGAGCTACCAAACCCCGGCTCGAGCGAAGAACCAAAACAACATCTCGCTCGAGCGACAAACTCCTCGCTCGAGCGAATAACCAAAATTCTGGACAACAACACTAGGTTTCTAAACCCAACCAACCTGAACAAACCTGCCCAACACATCCTATAATTCCAAATGAGAAAATAAGGAACAACAACAACAACAATTATACAATGACAGAATCTACGGAACAGACCGGATACAATAATCAAATGGGAAAAGACCGGGGTCGCTATAACCTCCCCCCCTTCAAAGAATTTCGTCCCCGAAATTAGGCACAATTTTGAAAACAGGTTTTTTTTTTCTCAATACCCAAAGATAGTATATAACAATAATAAACAACTTGACCCAATACTGGTCACTTCATCTCTTTATCAAGTGGCATCCCACAATATATATAAAACAACATTTATTTCAACCTGCACCACTATTATGCATTATTCCTTTCAATGTTAACAATTTCCATATCATATTCAATTGCATGACATATATAACACATCCAACAATGTAATCAACATATACAATGTTACACTAATCTTCTATAATGAAACAAGTTTCAAAATACACCCATTTACCAAAACATACTCAATGTTTTACAACTTAAGACATATGTAAAGCTCTTAAGTTCAACAATATAACAGAATCTAATTATAAGATTACAAATCAACAAACATGTCCGGATATTTCTCGTGGACTTCCAATTCACGTTCCCAAGTGGCTTCCTCCACTCCGTGGTGTTTCCACAAAACTTTGACCAAAGGGATGGTCTTGCCTCGCAAAACTTGATCCCGCCTATCCAAGACTCGAATCGGTCTCTCCTCATATGAAACATCCTCATCAACTACTAAATCGGTCCAATCCAACACATGTGATGGATCCGGCTCATACTTCCGAAGCATACTCACATGAAACACGTCATGTACTCCGGACAACTGCGGCGGCAAAGCTAAACGATAAGCAGCCTCGCCAATCCTCTCAAGGATCTCAAACGGACCAATGAATCGAGGGGACAACTTCCCACTCTTCCCAAACCTCATCAAACCCCGTCTAGGTGATATCTTCAGAAAGACATGATCACCCACCTCAAACACCAAAGGTCTCCTCCTACGGTCGGCATACGATTTCTGACGACTCTGTGCTGTAACAAGCCTCTTACGGATAAGCTCAACTTTCTCCGTCGTTTCCCTCACCAACTCTGGACCCAACAGAGGTGCATCACCCACCTCAGCCCAACACACAGGAGATCTACACGGTCGGCCATACAAGGTCTCAAATGGTGCCATACCAATACTAGACTGGAAACTGTTGTTGTAGGCAAACTCCACCAACGGCAAGTGCCTCTCCCACGACCCACTAAAGTCTAGAACACAACCCCGAAGCATATCCTCAAGTATCTGAATAGTACGCTCGGACTGTCCGTCAGTTTGAGGATGATAAGCCGTGCTAAAGGTCAACTTAGTGCCTAAGGCACTCTGCAAACTCTGCCACAACCTGGCAGTAAAACGAGGATCTCTATCTGAGACGATCGTCACTGGGACCCCGTGCAATCTCACTATGTCCCGAATATACAAGTCGGCAAGATGATCTACCGAATCACTCACGCGCATAGAAATAAAGTGCGCCGACTTAGTCAACCGGTCTACAACCACCCAAATAGCATCACTACCCCGCTGAGTCCTCGGAAGACCTACCACGAAGTCCATAGTGACATGCTCCCACTTCCACTCGGCAATAGGCAAGGGTTGCAATAAACCCGCTGGCCTCTGATGCTCGGCCTTCACTTGCTGGCAAGTAAGGCACTTAGATACGAAAGCTGCCACATCTCTCTTCATACCCCGCCACCAAAACTGGCGACCCAAATCCCGATACATCTTAGTGCCTCCCGGATGCACCGCAAGGCGTGAATGATGAAACTCTCGGAGTACCTCCTCTCGGCAAGACTCCGGCACAAACAGACGGTCTCGGTATCTCACACTCAGGTCGGAATACACCGTCAAACCCTTCTCAACCTTCCCACCGGAAATCTTCTCACGGAGAGATTCTACCTCAAAGTCACCTCTCTGAGCCTCTAACACTCGAATCACAAGTGAAGGCTGTGCAATAACAGAAAACAAGGCCGCAGCCTCAACGGATTCGCCCAGAAGTAAATCAAACTCCCCAAGTGCACCCAACATCTCCCATTCTCGGATGGCAATACTAGCTATGTCACCAACAGGTTTCCTGCTAAGGGCATCGGCCACCACATTGGCCTTTCCCGGATGATAATGGAACTCAAAGTCATAATCCTCTATAAATTTCATCCACCTCCTCTGCCTCAAGTTCAAGTCTTTCTGTGTAAACAAATACTTCAGACTCTTATGATCCGAGAACACCTCGAACCTCTCACCATAAAGATAATGCCTCCAAATCTTCAAGGCAAATATCACAGCTGCTAACTCTAGATCATGCGTAGGGTAATTCTGCTCGTGAATTTTCAACTGACGTGAGCCGTAGGCAACTACTTTCCCCCCTTGCATTAACACACAACCCAGACCCTCTCGTGAGGCGTCACAATAGACTGCATAACCCAACCCTCTCTCTGGAATAATCAATACTGGAGCGGTAGTCAGTCTAACTTTCAACTCCTGAAACGACTTTTCACAAGTCTCACTCCATACAAATTTAACTCCCTTCCGAGTCAACCTAGTCAACGGTGATGCTAACCTGGAGAAATCTTTCACAAACCGACGGTAATACCCAGCTAATCCCAGAAAACTGCAGATCTCAAATACACTCTTAGGCTGTGCCCAATCCTGCACTGCCTCTACCTTGGATGTATCAACAGACACTCCTTCACCGGATACCACATGGCCTAAGAATTTGACTTCTCTCAGCCAGAACTCACACTTCCCAAACTTGGCATACAGCCTATGGGCTCTAAGTAACTCAAGCACCACCCTCAAGTGTGCCTCGTGCTCCTCCTCAGAAGGCGAATAGATAAGGATGTCGTCCACAAAAACGACTACAAACCGATCCAAGAATTTCCGGAAAATCCGGTTCATCAAGTCCATAAAGACTGCCGGTGCATTGGTGAGTCCGAATGGCATCACCAGAAACTCATAATGGCCATACCGCGTACGGAATGCCATCTTCGAAATATCCTCTTCCCTGACCCTCAACTGGTGGTAACCCGATCTCAAGTCTATCTTAGAGAAACAACGGGAACCCTTCAACTGGTTAAACAGGTCATCTATACGGGGCATAGGGTACTTATTCTTGACCGTAGCCCGATTCAACTTCCGGTAATCTATACAAAGTCTCAAAGCACCTCCTTTCTTTTTAACAAAGAGGGTCGGTGCTCCCCACGGCGAAACACTAGGACGTATAAAACCCTTGTCTAATAACTCCTGGAGGTGAATCTTCAACTCAACTAACTCGGCTGGGGCAAAACGATAAGGTGCCATAGAAATCGGTGTTGTGCCTGGCACTAGGTCAATGGAGAACTCAATCTCCCGATGCGGTGGCAAACCAACAAGATCCTCAGGAAAGACGTCCGAGTACTCACAAACCACCCTTGGCAACACAATCTGTGTCTCCTCATCCTCACTAATCGAAAGGTTAGCAAGTAAACTACTAAGCTCACTCCGTCTTCGTGGAACATACCCTGGTGGCAACACATCACCAACCCGGTCCCCCAGAAAATGAAAATACTCTCCGCTCAAGGTACAACAAGTGACCCTCTGGCGGTAGCAATCAATAACTGCCCGGTATGACGATAACCAGTCCATACCCAAAATAACATCGAAACCCCTCATAGGCATAACGACAAAGGAAAATGGGATTCTATGATAATCAACCTCTATATCACAACCCCTAACACCTTGTTTCAAAATCAATTCACCCCCAAGAGGTGACACTACACATATAGGAGATGCTAACTGTGCTAACTCCAATTCCAAAACAGATGCAAATGCAGCAGACACAAAGGAATGAGATGCACCCGTATCAATCAAAACATTAGCAACCGAGTTGCAAAACAAGAAGGTACCTCTCACAACTGATGGAGTCGGTACAAGATCCTGTGCGATAACAGCGTACACGCGCCCAGACGACCTCTGATCAACCTGCTCACCCCTAGGAGCATAAGATTGCTGCACTGTCTGGGATGATGAAGCCCCCTGATTAGCCCTCGAGGCCTGACCCGACTGAGCTGGCTGCTGACCCTGAATCGGCCTCAAACCAGATGCACCAGGTGTGCCACCCAACTGTGGGCAATACCTCTTCATGTGCCCTGGCTGACCACACTGATAACACGAAAGTGGCTGACCTCTACCCTGACTCTGGCTCTGAGATCGAGCCGAAGATGATGCTGCTCTCTGCACTCCTCCCCTCTGAGGACAAACTGGAGACTTGTGGCCCAGCTGGCCACACTTGAAACAGGTAATGTCTCCCTGACTGCCTTTCCCCGAACTAGCACTCGGTACAGGAAAAGTCGATCTAGAAAAGCTACCCTGAGACTGCTGGGGATTAAAACCCTTCTGTCTCCTACCATCACTCTGACTATCCTGACTCCTCTTGGAGCCCTTCTGCCCTTCCTCCTCCTCCTGCATCATGATCTCCATATGGGCTGCAGCATCAACCATACGCCCATAATCCCGAATCATAGTTCCCCCAACTCTCAGCTTGAGGCCACGCCTCAACTTCTTCTCAAACTCAATACAACGGCGTTCCTCAGACGCCACCAACTCAGGTGCAAACCTGGACAAACTAGTAAATGCAGCCTCAAACTCGGCCACTGAAGAACTCGCCTGCTTAAGCTGACAAAACTGGTCTCGCAGCTTCTCCCTGACTGCCGGAGATAAAAACTTCTCCTGGAATGCATTCACAAAAGCCTCCCACGTACCTCCTATACGCCCCTTAGTAAACTTCCACCACTGACCCGCATCCCCCTTCAACTGGAAAGATGCCAAGGTCACTTTCAACCCCTCGTCTTCGATGCCAAGCATCTCAAACGTCTTCGTTGTCTGTTCGAGCCATTCATCTGCCTTAAGTGGCTCTTTAGGATCACCCACAAATTCATCCGGATTAGACCGGAAGAACTCCCTCTTCAGAAAGGAAGGTCCTGCATCCGCAATAACAGCCTGAGCTTGATTCTCAGCTCTGAGAATGCCTACTGACTCCCTGAATGCCCCTGCTATCTCTCGGGCTAGAGCGCCCATAGCCTGCTGGCCTACTGGCTCGGCCACATTGGCCTGGCCAATTCCCTCTTGAACTGCCAGAATCTCTTCTGGCACAGGCAACTCCTGCCTACCCGGCCTACCACGCCTACCGCATCCTCGTCCTCGTCCTGACATCCTAATAAAGGAAACAAAGACATTAGCACATTAATAAATGTGCCGAAGCTAAACACTCGCGTCCTAATACAATGGACAACAATAATTCATTCCACGTAAGCACATAATCACATAAGCACCTACGAATTTCATTCCCGGATAATGATAGTCCCAATGCGTTACTATAGTTCCGGTTGGAAGAAGCAGTGATCAAGTGCCTTTCCAACAAGACTACAAGAAACTCAAGGGTACAATCAACATCCTAGAAACTACATTCCATACTCACATAATCACATAAACATGTTATCACATAAGCATATAACATTACACTAAGTCTCTATCAAACGAGACGAACCCAATGTGATACTAATCACTTCCCACGTACCCAAAGTATTCAAACCCGGTACGCTTTGATACCAAGTTGTAACGCCCTCAAAATTAACCCATTATATATTATTGACAAGCATCATTTAAAGAAGACATTTTATTAATTCATTCATCAGAGTACTACTAAATAATCGAATAAAATGCCCTACAGGCTTACATCTTTCCAAGCCAACACTTGGATACAAAAATACGAGTTCTAACTCAATACAAGAAAAGCCCTAGGCTTGAGTGTTTACATGTACTAACAAATAAAAGCAAACAACAGAAAAATAGTCTTCAGAAACCAAGTCCTTCCAAGCTAAGTCCTTGGAGGTAGCTTATCCCCTGAACCTGAAAATGATGTTCCCATAAAGGGTGAGCCACAGCCCAGTAGAAATATACTAAACCACATATAAGCAATGAATAAAGCAATAGCATTCAACAGATGGTTAACCAGGATAATCAATTACTTCATTTTACAGTCTCATGACACTATTGTCTAAGATACGTTTTACTTCCCAGTTTTATTAACATGGCTCAGAACCTGGCCAAACTTACAACAGTGAATTAAATATATCGTATTCACATCCTTCCAATATCAACAAACAAATGAGACTCAAGCTCAAATAAATCAAAACACTTCATACTTCCAGATTGATACACATTTTAGTGCTGTATCAATAAAACACTTCTATATAAATAAGCACACATAAAAGTGATGCTAATGGAGTCCATCCCCTATCTCCTCCCAAACAAAATCCGGTTCAGAGGTCCATCCCCTATCTTCCCCTAAACCGTGGAGTACATCCCCTATCTCCTCCCACACACAAAACAATGTATGCAAATGCAATGCTCAATCAATACACGTAATTTCTATCAATGCAATAGTCAAAATTTATGACTTAACCAATGTGATTAGTTTCAGTTAATCCTAATCCACATGCATTGTCTACAATAATCACGACTATCCTCCACCGATAGCCCAAAACAGTTATTTCTAAACTGAAAATAACTATGTCCACAATTCAATAATTCAACTAAGGTTTTTCCCAAAATTTACCAAAGTATTCCCAACATATTAAAATACCAAAACTTAGAACATAACCTATAAATTGGAGTAGGAAATCCCTACCTCAGAGAAAACAACCCAAATGGTGAAGACAGAGATGAGTGCCCAAAGACCAAAATGCTCCAAATTGCCAAATGTTCAGATTAAATGAAAGCTCTTGACTCCCTCTATCTTTTTAATAAAGCAACTAGGGTTGAAACACTCTCTAAACAGATCAAACCTAAGAGAGAAGGTGAGTAGGGAGAGAGAGAGGTCGAACCTAGGGTTTGGAATCAAAAGAATATGAAAAAGACTGATCAAATCCCGCTGCTGTGTATTTAAACTGGACAGGCTCGCTCGAGCGAATACTTTGTCGCTCGAGCGACCAGACACAGAGAATCTACGCTCGAGCCAAGGAAGCCTTGCTCGAGCCAACAACACAAAAGCTCGCTCGAGCGAAAGAAAGCTCGATCGAGCGAAGAACTCAAACCCTCAGGTCTGAAACCAGACTCACGCTCGAGCGAAGGAACTATTGCTCGAGCGAAGAACAAACTAACTCGCTCGAGCGAAGAAAAGCTCGCTCGAGCCAAGAATGCAAAGCTTCAGGTCCAACCCAGACGCAAACTCTCGCTCGAGCTACCAAACCCCGGCTCGAGCGAAGAACCAAAACAACATCTCGCTCGAGCGACAAACTCCTCGCTCGAGCGAATAACCAAAATTCTGGACAACAACACTAGGTTTCTAAACCCAACCAACCTGAACAAACCTGCCCAACACATCCTATAATTCCAAATGAGAAAATAAGGAACAACAACAACAACAATTATACAATGACAGAATCTACGGAATAGACCGGATACAATAATCAAATGGGAAAAGACCGGGGTCGCTATAACCTCCCCCCCTTCAAAGAATTTCGTCCCCGAAATTAGGCACAATTTTGAAAACAGGTTTTTTTTTTTTCTCAATACCCAAAGATAGTATATAACAATAATAAACAACTTGACCCAATACTGGTCACTTCATCTCTTTATCAAGAGGCATCCCACAATATATATAAAACAACATTTATTTCAACCTGCACCACTATTATGCATTATTCCTTTCAATGTTAACAATTTCCATATCATATTCAATTGCATGACATATATAACACATCCAACAATGTAATCAACATATACAATGTTACACTAATCTTCTATAATGAAACAAGTTTCAAGATACACCCATTTACCAAAACATACTCAATGTTTTACAACTTAAGACATATGTAAAGCTCTTAAGTTCAACAATATAACAGAATCTAATTATAAGATTACAAATCAACAAACATGTCCGGATATTTCTCGTGGACTTCCAATTCACGTTCCCAAGTGGCTTCCTCCACTCCGTGGTGTTTCCACAAAACTTTGACCAAAGGGATGGTCTTGCCTCGCAAAACTTGATCCCGCCTATCCAAGACTCGAATCGGTCTCTCCTCATATGAAACATCCTCATCAACTACTAAATCGGTCCAATCCAACACATGTGATGGATCCGGCTCATACTTCCGAAGCATACTCACATGAAACACGTCATGTACTCCGGACAACTGCGGCGGCAAAGCTAAACGATAAGCAGCCTCGCCAATCCTCTCAAGGATCTCAAACGGACCAATGAATCGAGGGGACAACTTCCCACTCTTCCCAAACCTCATCAAACCCCGTCTAGGTGATATCTTCAGAAAGACATGATCACCCACCTCAAACACCAAAGGTCTCCTCCTACGGTCGGCATACGATTTCTGACGACTCTGTGCTGTAACAAGCCTCTTACGGATAAGCTCAACTTTCTCCGTCGTTTCCCTCACCAACTCTGGACCCAACAGAGGTGCATCACCCACCTCAACCCAACACACAGGAGATCTACACGGTCGGCCATGCAAGGCCTCAAATGGTGCCATACCGATACTAGACTGGAAACTGTTGTTGTAGGCAAACTCCACCAACGGCAAGTGCCTCTCCCACGACCCACTAAAGTCTAGAACACAACCCCGAAGCATATCCTCAAGTATCTGAATAGTACGCTCGGACTGTCCGTCAGTCTAAGGATGATAAGCCGTGCTAAAGGTCAACTTAGTGCCTAAGGCACTCTGCAAACTCTGCCACAACCTGGCAGTAAAACGAGGATCTCTATCTGAGACGATCGTCACTGGGACCCCGTGCAATCTCACTATGTCCCGAATATACAAGTCGGCAAGATGATCTACCGAATCACTCACGCGCATAGAAATAAAGTGCGCCGACTTAGTCAACCGGTCTACAACCACCCAAATAGCATCACTACCCCGCTGAGTCCTCGGAAGACCTACCACGAAGTCCATAGTGACATGCTCCCACTTCCACTCGGCAATAGGCAAGGGTTGCAATAAACCCGCTGGCCTCTGATGCTCGGCCTTCACTTGCTGGCAAGTAAGGCACTTAGATACGAAAGCTGCCACATCTCTCTTCATACCCCGCCACCAAAACTGGCGACCCAAATCCCGATACATCTTAGTGCCTCCCGGATGCACCGCAAGGCGTGAATGATGAAACTCTCGGAGTACCTCCTCTCGGCAAGACTCCGGCACAAACAGACGGTCTCGGTATCTCACACTCAGGTCGGAATACACCGTCAAACCCTTCTCAACCTTCCCACCGGAAATCTTCTCACGGAGAGATTCTACCTCAAAGTCACCTCTCTGAGCCTCTAACACTCGAATCACAAGTGAAGGCTGTGCAATAACAGAAAACAAGGCCGCAGCCTCAACGGATTCGCCCAGAAGTAAATCAAACTCCCCAAGTGCACCCAACATCTCCCATTCTCGGATGGCAATACTAGCTATGTCACCAACAGGTTTCCTGCTAAGGGCATCGGCCACCACATTGGCCTTTCCCGGATGATAATGGAACTCAAAGTCATAATCCTCTATAAATTTCATCCACCTCCTCTGCCTCAAGTTCAAGTCTTTCTGTGTAAACAAATACTTCAGACTCTTATGATCCGAGAACACCTCGAACCTCTCACCATAAAGATAATGCCTCCAAATCTTCAAGGCAAATATCACAGCTGCTAACTCTAGATCATGCGTAGGGTAATTCTGCTCGTGAATTTTCAACTGACGTGAGCCGTAGGCAACTACTTTCCCCCCTTGCATTAACACACAACCCAGACCCTCTCGTGAGGCGTCACAATAGACTGCATAACCCAACCCTCTCTCTGGAATAATCAATACTGGAGCGGTAGTCAGTCTAACTTTCAACTCCTGAAACGACTTTTCACAAGTCTCACTCCATACAAATTTAACTCCCTTCCGAGTCAACCTAGTCAACGGTGATGCTAACCTGGAGAAATCTTTCACAAACCGACGGTAATACCCAGCTAATCCCAGAAAACTGCGGATCTCAAATACACTCTTAGGCTGTGCGCAATCCTGCACTGCCTCTACCTTGGATGTATCAACAGACACTCCTTCACCGGATACCACATGGCCTAAGAATTTGACTTCTCTCAGCCAGAACTCACACTTCCCAAACTTGGCATACAGCCTATGGGCTCTAAGTAACTCAAGCACCACCCTCAAGTGTGCCTCGTGCTCCTCCTCAGAAGGCGAATAGATAAGGATGTCGTCCACAAAAACGACTACAAACCGATCCAAGAATTTTCGGAAAATCCGGTTCATCAAGTCCATAAAGACTGCCGGTGCATTGGTGAGTCCGAATGGCATCACCAGAAACTCATAATGGCCATACCGCGTACGGAATGCCGTCTTCGAAATATCCTCTTCCCTGACCCTCAACTGGTGGTAACCCGATCTCAAGTCTATCTTAGAGAAACAACGGGAACCCTTCAACTGGTTAAACAGGTCATCTATACGGGGCATAGGGTACTTATTCTTGACCGTAGCCCGATTCAACTTCCGGTAATCTATACAAAGTCTCAAAGCACCTCCTTTCTTTTTAACAAAGAGGGCCGGTGCTCCCCACGGCGAAACACTAGGACGTATAAAACCCTTGTCTAATAACTCCTGGAGGTGAATCTTCAACTCAACTAACTCGGCTGGGGCAAAACGATAAGGTGCCATAGAAATCGGTGCTGTGCCTGGCACTAGGTCAATGGAGAACTCAATCTCCCGATGCGGTGGCAAACCAACAAGATCCTCAGGAAAGACGTCCGAGTACTCACAAACCACCCTTGGCAACACAATCTGTGTCTCCTCATCCTCACTAATCGAAAGGTTAGCAAGTAAACTACTAAGCTCACTCCGTCTTCGTGGAACATACCCTGGTGGCAACACATCACCAACCCGGTCCCCCAGAAAATGAAAATACTCTCCGCTCAAGGTACAACAAGTGACCCTCTGGCGGTAGCAATCAATAACTGCCCGGTATGACGATAACCAGTCCATACCCAAAATAACATCGAAACCCCTCATAGGCATAACGACAAAGGAAAATGGGATTCTATGATAATCAACCTCTATATCACAACCCCTAACACCTTGTTTCAAAATCAATTCACCCCCAAGAGGTGACACTACACATATAGGAGATGCTAACTGTGCTAACTCCAATTCCAAAACAGATGCAAATGCAGCAGACACAAAGGAATGAGATGCACCCGTATCAATCAAAACATTAGCAACCGAGTTGCAAAACAAGAAGGTACCTCTCACAACTGATGGAGTCGGTACAAGATCCTGTGCGATAACAGCGTACACGCGCCCAGACGACCTCTGATCAACCTGCTCACCCCTAGGAGCATAAGATTGCTGCACTGTCTGGGATGATGAAGCCCCCTGATTAGCCCTCGAGGCCTGACCCGACTGAGCTGGCTGCTGACCCTGAATCGGCCTCAAACCAGATGCACCAGGTGTGCCACCCAACTGTGGGCAATACCTCTTCATGTGCCCTGGCTGACCACACTGATAACACGAAAGTGGCTGACCTCTACCCTGACTCTGGCTCTGAGATCGAGCCGAAGATGATGCTGCTCTCTGCACTCCTCCCCTCTGAGGACAAACTGGAGACTTGTGGCCCAGCTGGCCACACTTGAAACAGGTAATGTCTCCCTGACTGCCTTTCCCCGAACTAGCACTCGGTACAGGAAAAGTCGATCTAGAAAAGCTACCCTGAGACTGCTGGGGATTAAAACCCTTCTGTCTCCTACCATCACTCTGACTATCCTGACTCCTCTTGGAGCCCTTCTGCCCTTCCTCCTCCTCCTGCATCATGATCTCCATATGGGCTGCAGCATCAACCATACGCCCATAATCCCGAATCATAGTTCCCCCAACTCTCAGCTTGAGGCCACGCCTCAACTTCTTCTCAAACTCAATACAACGGCGTTCCTCAGACGCCACCAACTCAGGTGCAAACCTGGACAAACTAGTAAATGCAGCCTCAAACTCGGCCACTGAAGAACTCGCCTGCTTAAGCTGACAAAACTGGTCTCGCAGCTTCTCCCTGACTGCCGGAGATAAAAACTTCTCCTGGAATGCATTCACAAAAGCCTCCCACGTACCTCCTATACGCCCCTTAGTAAACTTCCACCACTGACCCGCATCCCCCTTCAACTGGAAAGATGCCAAGGTCACTTTCAACCCCTCGTCTTCGATGCCAAGCATCTCAAACGTCTTCGTTGTCTGTTCGAGCCATTCATCTGCCTTAAGTGGCTCTTTAGGATCACCCACAAATTCATCCGGATTAGACCGGAAGAACTCCCTCTTCAGAAAGGAAGGTCCTGCATCCGCAATAACAGCCTGAGCTTGATTCTCAGCTCTGAGAATGCCTACTGACTCCCTGAATGCCCCTGCTATCTCTCGGGCTAGAGCGCCCATAGCCTGCTGGCCTACTGGCTCGGCCACATTGGCCTGGCCAATTCCCTCTTGAACTGCCAGAATCTCTTCTAGCACAGGCAACTCCTGCCTACCCGGCCTACCACGCCTACCGCGTCCTCGTCCTCGTCCTGACATCCTAATAAAGGAAACAAAGACATTAGCACATTAATAAATGTGCCGAAGCTAAACACTCGCGTCCTAATACAATGGACAACAATAATTCATTCCACGTAAGCACATAATCACATAAGCACCTACGAATTTCATTCCCGGATAATGATAGTCCCAATGCGTTACTATAGTTCCGGTTGGAAGCAGCAGTGATCAAGTGCCTTTCCAACAAGACTACAAGAAACTCAAGGGTACAATCAACATCCTAGAAACTACATTCCATACTCACATAATCACATAAACATGTTATCACATAAGCATATAACATTACACTAAGTCTCTATCAAACGAGACGAACCCAATGTGATACTAATCACTTCCCACGTACCCAAAGTATTCAAACCCGGTACGCTTTGATACCAAGTTGTAACGCCCTCAAAATTAACCCATTATATATTATTGACATGCATCATTTAAAGAAGACATTTTATTAATTCATTCATCAGAGTACTACTAAATAATCGAATAAAATGCCCTACAGGCTTACATCTTTCCAAGCCAACACTTGGATACAAAAATACGAGTTCTAACTCAATACAAGAAAAGCCCTAGGCTTGAGTGTTTACATGTACTAACAAATAAAAGCAAACAACAGAAAAATAGTCTTCAGAAACCAAGTCCTTCCAAGCTAAGTCCTTGGAGGTAGCTTATCCCCTGAACCTGAAAATGATGTTCCCATAAAGGGTGAGCCACAGCCCAGTAGAAATATACTAAACCACATATAAGCAATGAATAAAGCAATAGCATTCAACAGATGGTTAACCAGGATAATCAATTACTTCATTTTACAGTCTCATGACACTATTGTCTAAGATACGTTTTACTTCCCAGTTTTATTAACATGGCTCAGAACCTGGCCAAACTTACAACAGTGAATTAAATATATCGTATTCACATCCTTCCAATATCAACAAACAAATGAGACTCAAGCTCAAATAAATCAAAACACTTCATACTTCCAGATTGATACACATTTTAGTGCTGTATCAATAAAACACTTCTATATAAATAAGCACACATAAAAGTGATGCTAATGGAGTCCATCCCCTATCTCCTCCCAAACAAAATCCGGTTTAGAGGTCCATCCCCTATCTTCCCCTAAACCGTGGAGTACATCCCCTATCTCCTCCCACACACAAAACAATGTATGCAAATGCAATGCTCAATCAATACACGTAATTTCTATCAATGCAATAGTCAAAATTTATGACTTAACCAATGTGATTAGTTTCAGTTAATCCTAATCCACATGCATTGTCTACAATAATCACGACTATCCTCCACCGATAGCCCAAAACAGTTATTTCTAAACTGAAAATAACTATGTCCACAATTCAATAATTCAACTAAGGTTTTTCCCAAAATTTACCAAAGTATTCCCAACATATTAAAATACCAAAACTTAGAACATAACCTATAAATTGGAGTAGGAAATCCCTACCTCAGAGAAAACAACCCAAATGGTGAAGACAGAGATGAGTGCCCAAAGACCAAAATGCTCCAAATTGCCAAATGTTCAGATTAAATGAAAGCTCTTGACTCCCTCTATCTTTTTAATAAAGCAACTAGGGTTGAAACACTCTCTAAACAGATCAAACCTAAGAGAGAAGGTGAGTAGGGAGAGAGAGAGGTCGAACCTAGGGTTTGGAATCAAAAGAATATGAAAAAGACTGATCAAATCCCGCTGCTGTGTATTTAAACTGGACAGGCTCGCTCGAGCGAATACTTTGTCGCTCGAGCGACCAGACATAGAGAATCTACGCTCGAGCCAAGGAAGCCTTGCTCGAGCCAACAACCCAAAAGCTCGCTCGAGCGAAAGAAAGCTCGATCGAGCGAAGAACTCAAACCCTCAGGTCTGAAACCAGACTCACGCTCGAGCGAAGGAACTATTGCTCGAGCGAAGAACAAACTAACTCGCTCGAGCGAAGAAAAGCTCGCTCGAGCCAAGAATGCAAAGCTTCAGGTCCAACCCAGACGCAAACTCTCGCTCGAGCTACCAAACCCCGGCTCGAGCGAAGAACCAAAACAACATCTCGCTCGAGCGACAAACTCCTCGCTCGAGCGAATAACCAAAATTCTGGACAACAACACTAGGTTTCTAAACCCAACCAACCTGAACAAACCTGCCCAACACATCCTATAATTCCAAATGAGAAAATAAGGAACAACAAAAACAACAATTAAAATAAAAAAGGAAGTTGAATAGAAAAATAACTTGAATAAAAATGGAAGTTGAATAAAAATAAAAATGGATGTTGCACAAAATTAAAAATGGAAGTTCATTAAAGAAACCACTATACCTTAACGATCTATTTGGAAATTAAATAAAAAAAGGAACTTTAATTGAAAAGAAAATTGAATAAAAATGGAAGTTGAATAAAAATAAAAATGAAAGTTGCATAAAATTAAAAATGTAAGTTCAATCCAGAAACCATTATACCATAACGATCTGTTTGGAAATTAAATAAAAAAGGAAGTTGAATAGAAAAGAAGCTTGAATAAAAAGAAAAGTTGAATAGAAATAAAAATGGAAGTTGCAAAAAATTAAAATTGGAAGTTCATTCAAGAAACCACTATACCTTCACGATATATTTGGAAAATAAATAAAAAGGAAGTTTAATAGAAAAGTAAATTGAATAAAAATGGAAGTTGAATAAAAAAAAATGGAAGTTCAATCCAGAAACCACTATACCTTGACGATCTATTTGGAAATTAAATAAAAAAGGAAGTAGAGTAGAAAAGAAACTTGAATAAAAAAGGAAGTTAAATAAAAATAAAAATGGAACTTGCAGAAAATTAAAAAAGAGAGTTCATTCAAGAAACCACAATACCTTAACCATCTATTTGGAAATTAATTAAAAAAGAAAGTTTAATAGAAAAATAACTTGAATAAAAATTGAAGATGAATAAAAATAAAAATGGAAGTTCCATAAAATTAAAAATGGAAGTTCATGAAAGAAACCACTATACCTTAACGATCTATTTGGAAATTAAATGAAAAAGGATGTTTAATAAAAAAGTAAATTGAATAAAAATGGAAGTTGATTAAAAATAAAAATGAAAATTGCATAAAATTAAAAATGGAAGTTCATTCAAGAAACCACTATACCTTAACGATCTATTTGGAAATTAAATAAAAAAGGAAGTTTAATAGAAAAGTAAATTGAATAAAAATGGAAGTCGAATAAAAATAAAAATGGAAGTTGCAGAAAATTAAAAGTGGAAGTTCATTCAAGAAACCACTATGCCTTAACGATCTATTTGGAAATTAAATAAAAAAGGAAGTTTAATAGAATAGTAAATTGAATAAAAATGGAAGTTAAATAAAAATGAAAGTTGCATAAAATTAAAAATGGAAGTTCAATCCCGAAACGACTGTACGTTAACGATCTATTTGGAAATTAAATAAAAAAGGAAGTTGAGTAGAAAAGAAACTTGATTGAAAAATGAAGTTAAATAAAAATAAAAATGGAAGTTGCAGAAAATTAAAAATGGAAGTTCATTCAAGAAACCACTATACCATAACGATCTATTTGGAAATTAAATAAAAAAGGAATTTTAATAGAAAATTAAATTGAATAAAAATGGAAGTTGAATAAAAAGAAAAGTGAAAGTTGCATAAAATTAAAAATGGAAGTTCAATCCAGAAACCAGTATACCTTAACGATCTATTAGCAAATTAAATAAAAAAGGAAGTTTAATAGAAAAGTAAATTGAATAAAAATGGAAATTGAATAAAAATAAAAATGAAAGTTGCATAAAATTAAAAATGGAAGTTCCATCCAGAAACCACTATACCTTAACGATCTATTTGGAAATTAAATAAAAAAGGAAGTTGAGTAGAAAAGAAACTTGAATGAAAAAGGAAGTTAAATAAAAATAAAAATGGAAGTAGCAGAAAATTAAAAATGGAAGTTCATTCAAGAAACCACTATACTTGAACTATCTATTTGGAAATGAAATAGAAAAGGAAGTTGAATAGAAAAATGAATTGAATAAAAATGGAAGTCGAATAAAAATAAAAATGGAAGTTGCATAAAATTAAAAATTGAAGTTCATTCAAGAAACCACTATACCTGAACTGTCTATTTGGAAATTAAATAAAAAAGGAAGTTTAATAGAAAAGTAAATAGAATAGAAATGGAAGTTGAATAAAAAGAAAAGTGAAAGTTGCATAAAATTAAAAATGGAAGTTCAATCCAGAAACCAGTATACCTTAACGATCTATTTGGAAATTAAATAAAAAAGGAAGTTGAATAAAAATAAAAATGGAAGCTGCAGAAAATTAAAAATGGAAGTTCATTCAAGAACCTGCTATACCTTAAAGATCTATTTGAAAATTAAATAAATAAGGTAGTTGAATAGAAAAATGACTTGAATAAAAATGGAAGTCGAATAAAAATAAAAATGAAAGTTGCAGAAAATTAAAATTGGAAGTTCATTAAAGAAACCACTATGCCTTAACTATCTATTTGGAAATTAAATAAAAAAGGAAGATTAATAGAAAAGTAAATTGAATAAAAATGGAAGTTGAATAAAAAGAAAAGTGAAAGTTGCATAAAATTAAAAATGAAAGTACAATCCTGAAACCAGTAAACCTTAACGATCTATTTGGAAATTAAATAAAAAAGGAAGTGGAATAGAAAAGAAACTTGAATAAAAAAACAAGTTGAATAGAAATAAAAATGGAAGTCGCAGAAAATTAAAAATGGAAGTTCATTCAAGAAACCACTGTACCTTAACGATCTATTTGGAAATTGAATAAAAAAAGAAGTTGACTAGAAAAGAAACTTGAATGAAAAAAAAAGTTAAATAAAAATAAAAATGGAAGTTGCAAAAAATTAAAAATGGAAGTTCATTCAATAAACCACTATACCTTAACGATCTATTTGGAAATTTAATAAAAAAGGAAGTTGAATAGAAAAATGACTTGAATAAAAATGGAAGTCGAATAAAAATAAAAATGGAAGTTGCAGAAAATTAAAATTTGAAGTTCATTCAAGAAACCACTATACCTTAACGATCTATTTGCAAATTAAATAAAAAAGGAAGTTGAATAGAAAAATAACTCGAATAAAAATGGAAGTTGAATAAAAATGAGAATAGAAGTTGCACAAAATTAAAAATGGAAGTTCATTAGAGAAACCACTATACCTTAACGATCTATTTGGAAATTAAATAAAAAAGGAACTTTAATAGAAAAGAAAATTGAATAAAAATGGAAGTTGAATAAAAATAAAAGTGAAAGTTGCATAAAATTAAAAATGGAAGTTCAATCCAGAAACCAGTATACCTTAACGATCTATTTGGAAACTAAATAAAAAGGGAAGTTGAATAGAAAAGAAACTTGAATAAAAAAAGAAGTTGAATAGAAATAAAAATGGAAGTTGCAGAAAATTAAAAATGGAAGTTCATTCAAGAAACCACTATACCTTAACGATCTATTTGGAAATTAAATAAAAATGGAAGTTGAATCGGAAAATAACTTGAATAAAAATTGAAGTTGAATAGAAATAAAAATGACAGTTCCTTAAAGAAACCACTATACCTTAACGATCTATTTGGAAATTAAATAAAAAGGGATGTAGAGTGGAAAAGAAAAGAGAACAAAAAAAGAAGTTAAATAAAAATAAAAATGGAACTCGCAGAAAATTAAAAATGGAAGTTCATTCAAGAAACCACTATACCTTAACCATCTATTTGGAAATTAATTAAAAAAGGAAGTTTAATAGAAAAATAATTTGAATAAAAATGGAAGCTGAATAAAAATAAAAATGGAAGTTCCCTAAAATTAAAAATGGAAGTTCATGAAAGAAACCACTATACCTTAACGATCTATTTGGAAATTAAATGAAAAAGGAGTTTAATAAAAAAGTAAATTCAATAAAAATGGAAGTTGATTAAAAATGAAAATGAAAGTTGCATAAAATTAAAAATGCAAGTTCATTCAAGAAACCACTATACCTTAACGATCTATTTGGAAATTAAATAAAAAAGGAATTTGAATAGAAAAATTACTAGAATAAAAATGGAAACTGAATAAAAATAAAAATGGAAGTTCCATAAAATTGAAAATAGAAGTTCAGTAAAGAAACCACTATACCTTAACGATCAATTTGGAAATTAAATAAAAAAGGAATTTTAATAGAAAAGTAAATTGCAAAAAAATGGAAGTTGAATAAAAAGAAAAGTGAAAGTTGCATAAAATTAAAAATGGAAGTTCAATCCAGAAACCAGTATACCGTAACGACCTATTTGGAAATTAAATAAAAAAGGAAGTTTAATAGAAAAGTAAATTGAATAAAAATGGAAAGTGAATCAAAATAAAAATGAAAGTTGCATAAAATTAAAAATGGAAGTTCAATCCAGAAACCACTATGCCTTAACGATCTATTTGGAAATTAAATAAAAAAGGAAATTTAATAGAAAAGTAAATTGAATAAAAATGGAAGTTGAATAAAAAAAAAATGGAAATTCAATCCAGAAACCACTATACCTTGACGATCTATTTGGAAATTAAATAAAAAAGGAAGTAGAGTAGAAAAGAAACTTGAATAAAAAAGGAAGTTAAATAAAAATAAAAATGGAACTTGCAGAAAATTAAATATGGAAGTTCATTCAAGAAACCACTATACCTTAACCATCTATTTGGAAATTAATTAAAAAAAGAAGTTTAATAGAAAAATAACTTGAATAAAAATGGAAGCTGAATAAAAATAAAAATGGAAGTTCCATTAAATTAAAAATGGGAGTTCATGAAAGAAACCACTATACTTTAACGATCTATTTGGAAACTAAATGAAAAAGGAAGTTTAATAAAAAAAGTAAATTGAATAAAAATGGAAGTTGATTAAAAATAAAAATGAAAGTTGCATAAAATTAAAAATGGAAGTTCATTCAAAAAACCACTATACCTTAACGATCTATTTGCTAATTAAATAAAAAAGGAAGTTGAATAGAAAAATAACTTGAATAAAAATGGAAACTGAATAAAAATAAAAATGGAAGTTCCATAAAATTGAAAATGGAAGTTCATTAAAGAAACCACTATACCTTAACGATCTATTTGGAAATTAAATTAAAAAGGAATTTTAATAGAAAAGTAAATTGCAAAAAAATGGAAGTTGAATAAAAAGAAAAGTGAAAGTTGCATAAAATTAAAAATGGAAGTTCGATCCAGAAACCAGTATACCTTAACGATCTATTTGGAAATGAAATAAAAAAAGGAAGTTTAATAGAAAAGTAAATTGAATAAAAATGGACGTCGAATAAAAATAAAAATGGAAGTTGCAGAAAATTAAAAGTGGAAGTTCATTCAAGAAACCACTATGCCTTGACGATCTATTTGGAAATTAAATAAAAAAGGAAGTTTAATAGAAAAGTAAATTGAATAAAAATGGAAGTTGAATAAAAATAAAAATGAAAGTTGCATAAAATTAAAAATGGAAGTTCAATCCAGAAACCGCTATACCTTAACGATCTATTTGGAAATTAAATAAAAAAGGAAGTTGAGTAGAAAAGAAACTTGTTTTAAAAAGGAAGTTAAATTAAAATAAAAATGGAAGTTGTAGAAAATTAAAAATGGAAGTTCATTCAAGAAACCACTATGCCTTAACGATCTATTTGGAAATTAAATGAAAAAGGAATTTTAGTAGAAAAGTAAATTGCAAAAAAATGGAAGTTGAATAAAAAGAAAAGTGAAAGTTGCATAAAATTAAAAATGGAAGTTCGATCCAGAAACCAGTATACCTTAACGATCTATTTGGAAATGAAATAAAAAAAGGAAGTTTAATAGAAAAGTAAATTGAATAAAAATGGACGTCGAATAAAAATAAAAATGGAAGTTGCAGAAAATTAAAAGTGGAAGTTCATTCAAGAAACCACTATGCCTTGACAATCTATTTGGAAATTAAATAAAAAAGGAAGTTTAATAGAAAAGTAAATTGAATAAAAATGGAAGTTGAATAAAAATAAAAATGAAAGTTGCATAAAATTAAAAATGGAAGTTCAATCCAGAAACCACTATACCTTAACGATCTATTTGGAAATTAAATAAAAAAGGAAGTTGAGTAGAAAAGAAACTTGTTTTAAAAAGGAAGTTAAATAAAAATAAAAATGGAAGTTGCAGAAAATTAAAAATGGAAGTTTATTCAAGAAACCACTATACTTTAACGATCTATTTGGAAATTAAATAATAAAGGAAGTCGAATAGAAAAATAACTTGAATAAAAATGGAAGTCGAATAAAAATAAAAATGGAAGTTTCAGAAATTAAAAGTGGAAGTTCATTGAAGAAACTACTATACCTTAATGATCTATTTGGAAATTAAATCAAAAAGGAAGTTGAACAGAAAAATGACTTGAATAAAAATGGAAGTCGGATAAAAATAAAAATGGAAGTTGCATAAAATTAAAAATGGAAGGTCATTCAAGAAACCACTATACCTGAACTGTCTGTTTGGAAATTAAATAAAAAACGAAATTTAATAGAAAAGTAAATTGAATAAAAGTGGAAGTTGAATAAAAAGAAAAGTGAAAGTTGCATAAAATTAAAAATGAAAGTTAATCCAGAAACCAGTATACCTTAACGATCTATTTGGAAATTAAACAAAAAAGGAAGTTAAATAGAAAAGAAACTTGAATAAAAAAACAAGTTGAATCGAAATAAAAATGGAAGTCGCAGAAAATTAAAATTGAAGTTCATTAAAGAAACCGACATAACTTAACGATCTATTTGAAAATTAAAAAAAAAAAAAGGAATTTGAATAGAAAAATGACTTGAATAAAAATGGAAGTTGCATAAAATTAAAAAGGCAAGTTCATTCAAGAAATCACTATACCTTAACGATCTATTTGGAAATTAAATAAAAAAGGAAGTTTAATAGAAAAGTAAATTGAATAAAAATGGAAGTAGAATAAAAATAAAAATGGAAGTTGCAGAAAATTAAAATTGGAAGTTCATTCAAGAAACCACAATATCTTAACGATCTATTTGCAAATTAAATAAAAAAGGAAGTTGAATAAAAATAAAAATGGATGTTGCACAAAATTAAAAATGGAAGTTCATTAAAGAAACCACTATACCTTAACGATCTATTTGGAAATTAAATAAAATAGGAACTTTAATTGAAACAAAAATTGAATAAAAATGGATGTTGAATAAAAATAAAAATGAAAGTTGCATAAAATTAAAAATGTAAGTTCAATCCAGAAACCATTATTCCCGAACGATCTGTTTGGAAATTAAATAAAAAAGGAAGTTGAATAGAAAAGAAGCTTGAATAAAAAGAAAAGTTGAATAGAAATAAAAATGGAAGTTGTAGAAAATTAAAATTGGAAGTTCATTCAAGAAACCACTATACCTTAACGATATATTTGGAATTAAATAAAACAGGAAGTTTAATAGAAAAGTAAATTGAATAAAAATGGAAGTTGAATAAAAAAAAATGGAAGTTCAATCCAGAAACCACTATACCTTGACGATCTATTTGGAAATTAAATAAAAAAGGAAGTAGAGTAGAAAAGAAACTTGAATAAAAAAGGAAGTTAAATAAAAATAAAAATGGAACTTGCAGAAAATTAAAAATGGAAGTTCATTCAAGAAACCACTATACCTTAACCATCTATTTGGAAATTAATTAAAAAAGGAAGTTTAATAGAAAAATAACTTGAATAAAAATGGAAGATGAATAAAAATAAAAATGGAAGTTTCATAAAATTAAAAATGGAAGTTCATGAAAGAAACCAGGATACCTTAACGATCTATTTGGAAATTAAATGAAAAAGGATGTTTAATAAAAAAGTAAATTGAATAAAAATGGAAGTTGATTAAAAATAAAAATGAAAGTTGCATAAAATTAAAAATGGAAGTTCATTCAAGAAACCACTATACCTTAACGATCTATTTGGAAATTAAATAAAAAAGGAAGTTTAATAGAAAAGTAAATTGAATAAAAATGGAAGTCGAATAAAAATAAAAATGGAAGTTGCAGAAAATTAAAAGTGCAAGTTCATTCAAGAAACCACTATGCCTTAACGATCTATTTGGAAATTAAATAAAAACGGAAGTTTAATAGAAAAGTAAATTGAATAAAAATGGAAGTAAAATAAAAATGAAAGTTGCATAAAATTAAAAATGGAAGTTCAATCCAGAAACCACTATACGTTAACGATCTATTTGGAAATTAAATGAAAAAGGAAGTTGAGTAGAAAAGAAACTTGATTGAAAAATGAAGTTAAATAAAAATAAAAATGGAAGTTGCAGAAAATTAAAAATGGAAGTTCATTCAAGAAACCACTATACCATAACGATCTATTTGGAAATTAAATAAAAAAGGAATTTTAATAAAAAAGTAAATTGAATAAAAATGGAAGTTGAATAAAAAGAAAAGTGAAAGTTGCATAAAATTAAAAATGGAAGTTCAATCCAGAAACCAGTATACCTTAACGATCTATTTGGAAATTAAATAAAAATGGAAGATTAATAGAAAAGTAAATTGAATAAAAATGGAAATTGAATAAAAATAAAAATGAAAGTTGCATAAAATTAAAAATGGAAGTTCCATCCAGAAACCACTATACCTTAACGATCTATTTGGAAATTAAATAAAAAAGGAAGTTGAGTAGAAAAGAAACTTGAATGAAAAAGGTAGTTAAATAAAAATAAAAATGGAAGTAGCAGAAAATTAAAAATGGAAGTTAATTCAAGAAACCACTATACCTTAACGATCTATTTCGAAATTAAATAAAAAAGGAAGTTGAATAGAAAAATGACTTGAATAAAAATGGAAGTCGAATAAAAATAAAAATGGAAGTTGCATAAAATTAAAAATGGAAGTTCATTCAAGAAACCACTATACCTGAACTGTCTATTTGGAAATTAAATAAAAAAGGAAGTTTAATAGAAAAGTAAATTGAATAAAAATGGGAGTTGAATAAAAATAAAAATAGAAGTAGCAGAAAATTAAAAATGGAAGTTCAATCCTGAAAACAGTATACCTTAACGATCTATTTGGAAATTAAATAAAAAACGAAGTTGAGTAGAAAAGAAACTTGATTGAAAAAGGAGGTTAAATAAAAATAAAAATGGAAGTTGCAGAAAATTAAAAATGGAAGTTCATTCAAGAAACCAGTATACCTTAACGATCTATTTGGAAATTAAATAAAAACGGAAGTTGAATAGAAAAACGGCTTGAATAAAAATGGAAGTCGAATAAAAATAAAAATGGTAGTTGCATAAAATTAAAAACGGAAGTTCATTCAAGAAACCACTATACCTGAACTGTTTATTTGGAAATTAAATAAAAAAGGAAGTTTAATAAAAAAATAAATTGAATAAAAATGGAAGTTGAATAAAAATAAAAATGAAAGTTGCATAAAATTAAAAATGGAAGTTCAATCCAGAAACCACTATACCTTAGCGATCTATTTGAAAATTAAATAAAAAAGGAAGTTGAGTAGAAAAGAAACTTGTTTTAAAAAGAAAGTTAAATAAAAATAAAAATGGAAGTTGCAGAAAATTAAAAATGGAAGTTCATTCAAGAAACCACTATACCTTAACTATCTATTTGGAAATTAAATAAAAAAGGAAGTCGAATAGAAAAATGATTTGAATGAAAATGGAAGTCGAATAAAAATAAAAATAGAAGTTGCAGAAAATTAAAAATGGAAGTTCATTAAAGAAACCGCTATACGTTAACGATCTATTTAGAAATTAAATAAAAAAGGAAGTTGAACAGAAAAATGACTTCAATAAAAATGGAAGTCGAATAAAAATAAAAATGGAAGTTGCATAAAATTAAAAATGGAAGTTCATTCAAGAAACCACTATACCTGAACTGTAACGCCCTCAAAATAATAACATTAAACCCATCAAATAAGGCATGCATTGACATATTAAAATAACTACATTCTTTTATACATCAGAGTTTCATACAAAAGTATTACATGTTAACAACTAAAGCAAAATGCCTTACAGGCCTACAGCTTTCCAAGTTAACACTTGGTTACAACAAAAGAGTTCTAACTCGTTTACACATAAAGCCCTTGTCTTGAAGTTACATGTAATACATCAAAAGATACGACAAAAGTATGTCCGCCTCTAGCCTCCCAAGCTATGTCCTTGGAGGTGGCATGCTACCTGCACCTGAAAATGATATTCCCATATAGGGTGAGCCACAGCCCAGTAGAAATACACTAAACCAACCATGAACAATGACTAAAATATTAGCAATTGATAGATGGCCAACACTGATACATTCACATAAATCGCATATTTATGTCATAAGACTAATGAGTCCAAGTTACTTTTCATTTTCCCTTTTTCAACAGATAAGCATATAAGCTATATCCACCTTCTCAACAGATATGTATATCAACAATATCCACATTCACAGATACGCAAATAAGCTATATCCACATTCTACAATAGACATGTATATCCACAATATCCACAGATAAGCATATAAGCTATATCCACATTTCACAAAGATAAGCATACGAGCTCTATCTTCACTTCTTAGACAAGCATATGAGCTGTATCTCCGGAGTTCATCCCCTATATTCTCCCAACACTATCCGGTTTAGAGGTACATCCCCTATCTTCCCCTAAACCGCGGAGTATATCCCCCATCTCCTCCTCTACACATAACGTATACAAACACAATGGTTCTATATACAATCACATAATACATACAGTTAATGTATTCTATCAACCGTCAAGTTCCATGACACATTCTATTGATTAGTTTCCGTTTGCCTAATCATCATGCATTGTCTACAACAATCACGACTATCCTCCACTGATAGCCCAAAGCAGTTATCTCTAAACAGAAAATAAATGCACAATGGATATTCAATCAACATTTCATTTCCTCATTTCTCACAATTAATTATCCCAATTAATCTAACAATGTAATTAGGTCGTTATCCATAATTACCATTTCAACCCTTAGGTCCCATTTTCATCAATGACTCAACATTTATTCCACTTCTCTATGCCAAACATGCATCTAGGTTTATTATGAATAAAACCCCAACTTTTGTGAAATTGCACAAAAGTCCCAAACTTTCACAAAATTACCAAACCAACCCCAACATCTCAAAATACTAAAATTTAAAGAAAAAATCCATAGAGAGGAGTAGGATATCCCTACCTCGAAGTTTGAGCCAAAAAGGAGATGAAGACTTGAAAATCAACGTGCTCCAAATCCACACCTTTTCAGATTAAATCGAAGCTCTCAACGCCCTCTATCTTTTGAACAAAGACTCTAGGCTAGATTCACACTCTAGGGAGATCAAATCTTAGAGAGAGTGTAAGTTTAGAGAGAGAGGGTCCCGGATCTAGGGTTTGATCAAAAAAAGAAAGTGAAAAAGTGATGTTCAAAAACGCTACTGTCTGCTGATATAAAATACGCTCGCTCGAGCGAAGACTTGGTCGCTCGAGCGACCAGACACAGAAAACTCTCGCTCGAGCCAAGAAGTTCTCGCTCTAGCCAACAACTCAAAAGTGCGCTCGAGCGAAAGAATGCTCGCTCGAGCCAACAACTCGAACCCTCAGGTCTGCAACCAGAAGCTCGCTCGAGCGACAAACCTCTCGCTCGAGCGAAGAACAAACCAGACCGCTTGAGCGAAGAAAGCTCGCTCGAGCCAAGAAATACAACTCTCAGGTCCAGAACCAGACGTAATCACTCGCTCGAGCGAAGCCACTCTGGCTCGACCCACCCGACACGAACTCAATTCTCGCTAGAGCGACCAACTCCTCGCTCGAGCGAAGGTCCAAAAATCTGGGCAGCAACACTAGGCTCCCAAACACAACCAACCTGTAACAAACCTGCCCAACACATCCTATAACTCAAATAAGAAGTAAAAAGG
Source organism: Camellia sinensis (assembly GCF_055761805.1). NCBI lineage: Eukaryota > Viridiplantae > Streptophyta > Magnoliopsida > Ericales > Theaceae > Camellia > Camellia sinensis. Next base: position 3,806,461 of record NC_138962.1, on the reverse strand, counting down.
ATGCAAACAAGATAATAAACAACTACTAACATCCACGGACACAAGTCCGGATCACTGTACAACAAGGGTAAACCCGGGATCGCTATAACCTCCCCCCCTTAAAGAATTTCGTCCTCGAAATTAAGCACAAGTTTTCAAAAACAAGTTTTTCTCCATTTTAAACAATGTTACACTTTAACATTCAACAATTCGACCCATTACCGGTCATCCCATCCCTTTAACAAGGGGTATTTCACAATATGTAAACAATATATGTACTTTTAACATGCATCAACATTACGCATTATCTTTCCAATTTCAACAATATATTCAACATATATAATGTGACATTCAACTTCCATATGAGGCAAGTTCCAACACATACTTCCAATAACCCAAAACATTTTCAATGTTTCACAACTTAAGACATATATAAAAGCTCTTAAGTTCAACAATTGTTCAAAATTTAAATACAGCATTACATATCAACAAACAAGTCCAGATATTTTTCACGGACTTCCAACTCATGTTCCCAAGTGGCTTCCTCCACTTCGTGATGTTTCCACAAGACTTTCACTAAAGGAATGGTCTTGCCACGCAGGATCTGATCCCGCCTATCCAAGACCCGAACTGGTCTCTCCTCATACGAGGCATCCTCATCTACCTCTAAATCGGTCCAATCCAACACATGTGATGGATCTGGCTCATACTTCCGAAGCATACTCACATGAAACACGTCATGCACTCCGGACAACTGCGGCGGTAAGGCTAACCGATAAGCAACCTCGCCAATCCTCTCAAGGATCTCAAAAGGACCAATAAACCGAGGGGATAACTTCCCACTGGAGATCTTCTCTCGGAGGGACTCTACCTCAAGGTCACCTCTCTGTGCCTCTAACACTCTAGTCACAAGTGTAGGCTGCGCAACAACAGAAAATAAGGCCGCAGTCTCAACAGATTCGCCCAGTAGCAAATCAAACTCACTAAGTGTTCCCAACATCTCCCATTCCCGGATGGCTATACAAGCTACATCTCTAATGGATTTCCTACTAAGGGCATCAGCCACAACATTGGCCTTTCCCGGATGATAATGCAACTCAAAATCATTATCCTCAATGAACTCCATCCATCTCCTCTGCCTCAGATTCAAGTCTCTCTGTGTAAACAGATACTTTAAACTCTTATGGTCCGAGAACACCTCGAACTTCTCACCATAAAGGTAGTGCCTCCAGATTTTCAAGGCAAAGATCACAGCTGCTAACTCTAGGTCGTGCGTAGGGTAATTCTTCTCGTGTATTTTCAACTGACGTGAGCCATAAGCTACCACTTTCCCTTTTTGCATCAACACACAACCCAAACCCTCTCGTGAGGCATCACAATAAACCGCATAACCCAACCCTCTCTCCGGAATAATCAACACCGGAGCGGTGGTCAATCTAACTTTCAGTTCTTGGAACGACTTTTCACAAGTCTCACTCCACACAAACTTGACTCCCTTCCGAGTCAGTCTAGTCAACGGTGACGCTAGCCTGGAGAAATCTTTCACAAACCGACGGTAATACCCAGCTAATCCCAGAAAACTGCGGATCTCAAACACACCCTTAGGCTGTGCCCAATCCTGCACTGCCTCAACCTTGGATGTATCAACAGACACCCCTTCCCCGGATACCACGTGGCCTAAGAATTTGACTTCCCTCAGCCAGAACTCACACTTCCCAAACTTGGCATACAGCCTATGGGCTCTAAGCAATTCAAGCACCACTCTCAAGTGTTCCTCGTGCTCCTCCTCTAAAGGAAAATAGATAAGGATGTCGTCCACGAAGACGACCACAAATCGGTCTAAGAACTCCCGGAAAATCCGGTTCATCAAGTCCATAAAGACTGCCGGTGCATTGGTAAGCCCAAATGGCATCACCAGAAACTCATAATGGCCATACCGCGTACGGAATGCCGTTTTAGGAACATCCTCCTCCTTGACCCTCAACTGGTGGTAACCTGATCTCAAGTCTATCTTAGAGAAACAACGGGAACCCTTCAACTGGTCAAACAGGTCATCTATGCGGGGCATAGGGTACTTATTCTTAACCGTAGCCCGATTCAACTTCCGGTAGTCAATATACAATCTCAAGGCACCATCTTTCTTTTTAACAAAGAGGGCCGGTGCTCCCCACGACGAAACACTAGGGCGAACAAAGCCCTTATCGAGCAATTCCTGGAGCTGAACTTTCAACTCAACCAACTCTGCTGGAGCGAAACGGTAAGGTGCCATAGAAATCGGTGCCGTGCCGGGCACTAAATCAATAGAGAACTCTATCTCTCGGTGAGGTGGCAAACTAACAAGATCTTCGGGAAAGACATCCGAATACTCACAAACCACCCTCGGCAACACAAGCTGGGTCTCACCACTCTCAAGGCTGGCAAGTAGACTACTAAGCTCACTTCGCCCTCGCGAATCATACCCCGGTGGCAAAACACTACCAACCCGGTCTCCCAAGAAATGGAACCACTCCCCGCTCAAGGTACATAACGTAACCCTCTGGCGGTAGCAATCAATAACAGCTCGGTATGACGATAGCCAGTCCATACCCAAAATAACATCAAAACCCTTCATGGGCATGACAACAAACGGAAAAGGAAGCCTATAGTCGGCAACCTCTATATCACAGCCTCTAACACCCTGTTTCAGGATCAACTCACCACCCAAAGGCGATACCACACAAATAGGAGATGCTAACTGTGCTAACTCCAATTCCAAAACAGATGCAAGTGCAGCAGATACAAAAGAATGAGATGCACCCGTGTCTATCAACACATTAGAAACCGAGTTGCAAAATAGAAACGTACCTCTCACTACCGATGGAGCCGGTAGTAAATCCTGCGCGGTAACAGCATACACGCACCCCGTAGGCCCCTGGTCTACCTGCTCACCTCTCGAAGCAAAAGACTGCTGCACAGACTGGGATGACGAAGCTCCCGGATTGGCCCTCGAGGCCTGCACAGACTGAGCTGGCTGAAAACCCTGCGTTTGCCTGGAACCAGACGCTCCCGAAGTGACACTCAACTGTGGGCAAAACCTTTTCAGGTGCCCCAGGCTGTCCACACTGATAGCAAGACAAGGGCTGCCCCCTGCCCAAACTCTGACTCTGCGGTCTAGCTGAAGAAGAAGCAGCTCTCTGACCCCCACCCTTCAGCGGGCAAACAGAAACCTTATGACCCAGCTGGCCACACTTGTAACAGGTAAAATCCCCCTGACCACCTCTCCCGGAGCCTGCACTCGGCATTGGAAAGGTCGATCTAGCAACACCACCCGGCGACTGCTGAGGGTTAGAACCCCTCTGCCTCTTGCCATCGCCCTGGCCATCTTGGCTCCTCTTGGAGCCTCTCTGCCCCTCATCCTCCTCCTGCATCATGAGCTCCATATGAGCTGCAGCGTCCACTAGGTGTCTATACTCTCGGATGTAAGACCCACCAACTCTCAACTTGAGGCCTCGCCTCAACTTCTGCTCAAACTCATAGCAACGGCGTTCCTCAGACGCCACCAGTATAGGTGCAAACCTGGACAAACTGGTAAAAGTAGCCTCAAACTCGGCCACCGACAAGCCCTGCTGATTAAGCTGGCTAAACTGATCCCTCAGCTTCTCCCTAGCTGCTGCAGACAAAAACCTCTCCTGAAAAACATTCACAAACGCCTCCCAAGTACCACCAACACGAGCCTTCTCATACTTCCACCATTGACCTGCATCTCCCTTCAGTTGGAAGGATGCCAAGGTCACTTTCAGTGCTCCGTCCTCGATGCCAAGCATCTCAAACGTCTTACTCATTTGCTCTAGCCACTCATCAGCCTTCAGTGGCTCCTTCGGATCCCCAATAAACTCATCCGGATTAGACCGGAAAAACTCCCTCTTCAAGAACGAAGGCCCTGCCTCAGCTGCCTGATTCCCAGCTCTAAGAATACCCAAAGCTCCTGCTATCTCTCTGGCCAAGGCACCCATGGCCTGCTGACCCACTGGCTCGGCCACATTGGCCTGACCAACTCCCTCCTGCACTGCCGGAACCTCCTCCGGTAACGGTACTTCCTGCCTCACAGGTCTACCACGCCTAGCACCTCTTCCTCGTCCTGACATCCTAATAAAGGTAATACAGAACGTTAGCACATTCATAAATGTGCTGAAACTAAACACTCACGTCCTAATGCGTGGACAACTGTAATTCACTCCACGTAAGCACATAAACACATAAGCACTTACGAATTTCATTTCCGGATAATGATAGTCCCGAGGCGTTACTAGAGTTCCGGTTAGAAACAGCATTGATCAAGTGCTTTTCCAACAAGACTCCCAGAAACCCAAGGATCCAATCAACATCCTAGAAATTAAATCCCATACCCACATAGTCACATAAGCATGTTATCAATTAAGCACATAGCATATGATACTACATCTAAGTCTCTATCAAGCGAGACAAACCCATTGTGATCCTAATCACTTCCCACGTACCCAAAGTATTCGAACCCGGTACGCTCTGATACCAAGTTGTAACGCCCTCAAAATAATAACATTAAACCCATCAAATAAGACATGCATTGACATATTAAAATAGCTACATTCTTTTATACATCAGAGTTTCATACAAAAGTATTACATGTTAACAACTAAAGCAAAATGCCTTATAGGCCTACAGCTTTCCAAGTTAACACTTGGTTACAACAAAAGAGTTCTAACTCGTTTACACATAAAGCCCTTGGCTTGAAGTTACATGTAATACATCAAAAGATACGACAAAAGTATGTCCGCCTCTAGCCTCCCAAGCTATGTCCTTGGAGGTGGCATGCTACCTGCACCTGAAAATGATATTCCCATATAGGGTGAGCCACAGCCTAGTAGAAATACACTAAACCAACCATGAACAATGACTAAAATATTAGCAATTGATAGATGGCCAACACTGATACATTCACATAAATCGCATATTTATGTCATAAGACTAATGAGTCCAAGTTACTTTTCATTTTCCCTTTTTCAACAGATAAGCATATAAGCTATATCCACCTTCTCAACAGATATGTATATCAACAATATCCACATTCACAGATACGCAAATAAGCTATATCCACATTCTACAATAGACATGTATATCCACAATATCCACAGATAAGCATATAAGCTATATCCACATTTCACAAAGATAAGCATACGAGCTCTATCTTCACTTCTTAGACAAGCATATGAGCTGTATCTCCGGAGTTCATCCCCTATCTTCTCCCAACACTATCCGGTTTAGAGGTACATCCCCTATCTTCCCCTAAACCGCGGAGTACATCCCCCATCTCCTCCTCTACACATAACGTATACAAACACAATGGTTCTATATACAATCACATAATACATACAGTTAATGTATTCTATCAACCGTCAAGTTCCATGACACATTCTATTGATTAGTTTCCGTTTGCCTAATCATCATGCATTGTCTACAACAATCACGACTATCCTCCACCGATAGCCCAAAGCAGTTATCTCTAAACAGAAAATAAATGCACAATGGATATTCAATCAACATTTCATTTCCTCATTTCTCACAATTAATTATCCCAATTAATCTAACAATGTAATTAGGTCGTTATCCATAATTACCATTTCAACCCTTAGGTCCCATTTTCATCAATGACTCAACATTTATTCCACTTCTCTATGCCAAACATGCATCTAGGTTTATTATGAATAAAACCCCAACTTTTGTGAAATTGCACAAAAGCCCCAAACTTTCACAAAATTACCAAACCAACCCCAACATCTCAAAATACTAAAATTTAAAGAAAAAATCCATAGAGAGGAGTAGGATATCCCTACCTCGAAGTTTGAGCCAAAAAGGATATGAAGACTCGAAAATCAACGTGCTCCAAATCCACACCTTTTCAGATTAAATCGAAGCTCTCAACGCCCTCTATCTTTTTAACAAAGACCCTAGGCTAGATTCACACTCTAGGGAGATCAAATCTTAGAGAGAGTGTAAGTTTAGAGAGAGAGGGTCCCGGATCTAGGGTTTGATCAAAAAAAGAAAGTGAAAAAGTGATGTTCAAAAACGCTACTGTCTGCTGATATAAAACACGCTCGCTCGAGCGAAGACTTGGTCGCTCGAGCCAAGAAGTTCTCGCTCGAGCCAACAACTCAAAAGTGCGCTCGAGCGAAAGAATGCTCGCTCGAGCCAACAACTCGAACCCTCAGGTCTGCAACCAGAAGCTCGCTCGAGCGACAAACCTCTCGCTCGAGCGAAGAACAAACCAGACCGCTCGAGCGAAGAAAGCTCGCTCGAGCCAAGAAATACAACTCTCAGGTCCAGAACCAGACGTAATCGCTCGCTCGAGCGAAGCCACTCTGGCTCGACCCACCAGACACGAACTCAATTCTCGCTCGAGCGACCAACTCCTCGCTCGAGCGAAGGTCCAAAAATCTGGGCAGCAACACTAGGCTTCCAAACACAACCAACCTGTAACAAACCTGCCCAACACATCCTATAACTCAAATAAGAAGTAAAAAGGATGCAAACAAGATAATAAACAACTACTAACATCCACGGACACAAGTCCGGATCACTGTACAACAAGGGTAAACCCGGGATCGCAATATGAACTGTCTGTTTGGAAATTAAATAAAAAAGGACGTTTAATAGAAAAGTAAATTGAATAAAAATAAAAATGAAAGTAGCATAAAATTAAAAATAGAAGTTAAATCCAGAAACCACTATACCTTAACGATCTATTTGGAAATTAAATAAAAAAGGATGTTGAGTAGAAAAAAACTTGATTGAAATAGGAAGTTAAATAAAAATAAAAATGGAAGTTGCAGAAAATTAAAAATGGAAGTTCATTCAAGAAACCACTATACCTTAACGATCTATTTGGAAATTAAATAAAAAAGGAAGTTGAGTAGAAAACAAACTTGAATGAAAAAGGAAGTTAAATAAAAATAAAAATGGAAGTTGCAGAAAATTAAAAACAGAAGTTCATTCAAGAAACCACTATACCTCAACGATCTATAAGGAAATTAAATAAAAAAGGAAGTTGAATAGAAAAATAACTTGAATAAAAATGGAAGTGGAATAATAATAAAAACAGAAGTTGCAGAAAATTAAAAATTGAAGTTCATTCAAGAAACCACTATACCTTAATGATCTATTTGGAAATTAAATAAAAAAGGAAGGTAAATAGAAAAGTAAATTGAATAAAAATAAAAATGGAAGTTCAGTCCAGAAACTAGTATACCTTAATGATCTATTTGGAAATTAACTAAGAAAGGAAGTTGAGTAGAAAAGAAACTTGAATAAAAAAGGAAGTTAAATAAAACTAAAAATGGAAGTTGCAGAAAATTAAAAATGGAAGTTCTTTCAAGAAACCACTATACCTTAACAGTCTATTAGGAACTTAAATAAAAAAGGAAATGAATAGAAAAATAACTTGATAAAAAATGAAAGTTGAATAAAAATATAAATGGAAGTTGCATAAAATTAAAAATGGAAGTTCATTAAAGAAACCACTATACCTTAACGATCTATTTTGAAATTAAATAAGAAAGGAAGTTTAATAGAAAAGTAAATTGAATAAAAATGGAAGTTGAATAAAAAGAAAAGTGAAAGTTGCATAAAAATAAAAATGGAAGTTCAATCCGGAAACCACTATACCTTAACCATCTATTTGGAAATTAAATAAAAAATGAAGTTGAATAGAAAAATAACTTGAATAAAAATGGAAGCTGAATAAAAATAAAAATGGAAGTTGCAAAAAACTAAAAATGAATGTTCATTCAAGAAACCACTATACCTTAACGATCTATTTGGAAATGAAATAAAAATGGAAGTTGAATAGGAAAATAACTTGAATAAAAATGGAAGTTGAATAAAAATAAAAATGGAAGTTGCACAAAATTAAAAATGGAAATTCGTTAAAGAAACCACTATACCTTAACGATCTATTTGGAAATTAAATAAAAAAGGAAGTTGAGTAGAAAAGAAACTTGAATGAAAAAGGAAGTTAAATAAAAATAAAAATGGAAGTTGCAGAAAATTAAAAATAGAAGTTCATTCAAAAAACCACTATACCTTAACGACCTGTTAAGAAATTAAATAAAAAAGGAAGTTGAATAGAAAAATAACTTGAATTAAAATGGAAGTTGAATAATAATAAAAACAGAAGTTGCAGAAAATTAAAAATTGAAGTTCATTCAAGAAACCACTATACCTTAATGATCTATTTGGAAATTAAATAAAAAAAGGAAGGTAAATAGAAAAGCAAATTGAATAAAAATAAAAATGGAAGTTGCAGAAAATTAAAAATGGAAGTTCAATCCAGAAACCAACGATCTATTTGCAAATTAACTAAAAAAGGAAGTTGAGTAGAAAAGAAACTTGAATAAAAAAGGAAGTTAAATAAAAATAAAAATGGAAGTTGCAGAAAATTAAAAATGGAAGTTCATTCAAGAAACCACTACACCTTAACGATCTATTAGGAACTTAAATAAAAAAGGAAGTTGAATAGAAAAATAACTTGATAAAAAATGGAAGTGGAATAAAAATATAAATGGAAGTTGCATAAAATTAAAAATGGAAGTTCATTAAAGAAACCACTATACCTTAACGATCTATTTGGAAATTAAATTAAAAAGGAAGTTTAATAGAATAGTAAATTGAATAAAAATGGAAGTTGAATAAAAAGAAAAGTGAAAGTTGCATAAAATTAAAAATAGAAGTACAATCCAGTAACCACAATACCTTAACCATCTATTTGGAAATTAAATAAAAAAGGAAGTTGAATACAAAAATAACTTGAATAAAAATGGAAGCTGACTAAAATAAAAATGAAAGTTGCAGAAAATTAAAAATGGAAGTTCATTCAAGAAACCACTATACCTTAACGATCTATTTGGAAATTAAATAAAAATGGAAGTTGAATAGGAAAATAACCTGAATAAAAATGGAAGTTGAATAAAAATAAAAATGGAAGTTGCACAAAATTAAAAATGAAAGTTCATTAAAGAAACCACTATACCTTAACGACCAATTTGGAAATTAAATAAAAAAGGAACTTTAATAGAAAAGAAAATTGAATAAAAATCAAAGTTGAATAAAAATAAAAATGAAAGTTGCATAAAATTAAAAATGTAAGTTCAATCCAGAAACCATTATATCTTAACGATCTATTTGGAAATTAAATAAAAAAGGATGTTGAATAGAAAAGAAGCTTGAATAAAAAATGAAGTTGAATAGAAATAAAAATGGAAGTTGCAGAAAATTAAAATTGAAAGTTTATTCAAGAAACAACTATACCTTAACGATATATTTGGAAATTAAATAAAGAAGGAAGTTTAATAGAAAAGTAAATTAAATAAAAATGGAAGTTGAATAAAAAAAAATGGAAGTTCAATCCAGAAGCCACTATACCTTGACTGTCACGCCCCACTTTTTATTACTCGAAGCCATTACCAAATTCATTAACTTAATTCAATTTCAGAGATAACATGCGGAAATAAACTCATACATTCGATCCATAGAAATGAATATAAATACCCTCATTCGTATGCAAAGTAAATGTTACATGAACATACTCAATAAATTGCCCTTGGGCTTACAACCTTTAAATAAACAAATGAAGGGGTGTAACCCTTTTACACATATGGTGTTCCACCAACAACAAAGTGGCCCCGTGGCCAACAAATAAGAAGATCCAAATCCTGTAGCACAACCTGCTAAACACCTGAAAAAGATTCAACAACGTGGGATGAACATAAAGTCCAGTAGGGATTTCAACATGATCCTCAACAATAACAACATTACAGATAGCTATGATCATGAACACTCATTCTCATACTAGAATAATAATGTGACAGTTTATACAATATATATATATATATATATATATATGAACTTTTCTCGAAAACAACTATTTAATTCAACGCTATAAGCGATTCATCTTTCCTTTTTCCTTTCATTAACCCCCGTTCCCAATCTTTTATAACATTAACAACTACTTAGGAAAATAGATTCACTAAGCCCATTACTCTCTCCCATTTGCCACACATACAACAAATGTGCCTTTACAAAACATATTTCTAAAATGTTTGATTTTCTTAACACTTCCAAAAGATAAAAGGGCATTTCAGTTCAATCCCAATTCTATCATAGTTATCCATGCACACCTCTATAAAAAGGGAGATAACAACTCAACTACATGCATAAAATAAATCAATGAGGCAACTCGTCCCTCCAACACTGTAACCAATACAATCCACAATGTTTCCAGATACACTGAAACAATAACAAAACAACTCTGCTCTACTAGCTATATGCGTAGTAAGCCAAAGATACACTTCTCACAACAATCTACCAGTTTACCAGGCGCTAGCTGGAAGGGTATGGTACCTTAGATTATCAGCGCGTCAGTTCTCCAGGCGCTAGCTGGAAGGGTATGATACCTCTGATTATAAGCGCAGAGTATATATATATATATGAACACATAGGTGTGTGGAGTCCATCCCCTATCTTCTCACACACACTGGAGTACAACCCCTCTCATCTCCCCAACCAGTATACAAATATATTGTAATTCTGCGTTTCATCACATACGATGTTCAATCAACAATGGTGTAATACATACATAACAATTCAACGCAACCGTATCATCCTCCACCGATGACCAAGACAAAATCTCTAGATGCATGCATATTGTACATCTATTAACAGACCCAACTAACATGAGATTACAAAACTCAGCAACAACATGAACATGGTAGTTAAAGCTATACCCCACACAAGTGTGTTCAACACTCAAGATACAACATTCCAATTTTCTTATACTTGTTTCAAAATACCTTTCCCATTTCACAAAATGAATTCCACTTCCTATGTTTTCACAAAATCATTCCCATGGACAAAAGCCATACCTCATTTAAATTCACTACATTCTTTTCAAAGCCATATCAAACTAATTATGCAAATTAAGTCATAATCACTAAAATAGGATTTCCCTCCCCTTCTCCCAATATTGATAAAAAGGTTTAGTCATCTACAACAAACAACAATGGCTTCATTCAAAACCCAAAATACCCAAGTATTTACCCAATGATCAAAACCCCTCTATTGAGTTATTAAACCAAATAAATATTAGGGTTTCCTCTCCTTACAACAACAACATGCTAATTAACACCCAATTAGCCCCAAAACACATCTAATGATAATAGATATAAATCCAACAACTAACCCAAAGTTCAACCCCATGAATTTATACAAAAATCCAACATAAAACGGTTTTCATGCAATACAAAAATTACCACATGTCTATCTATAGACGTAGTATTGAAAAAGAACAAGGAGAATCCCTACCTCGAACGAAGAACACAAATGGAGAAGATGACCCAAAATCCAAGTGCTCCAAATCCACTATTTTTCAAATTAGAATGAAGCCCAAGCCGCCCTCTATCTTTCTTACAAAGAACTTAAGATGGATTCACACTAGAAGTAGATGAAAACCTAGAGAAAAGATGTAGGGACCCACATTTTATGTTCTCATCATGTTCATGAGCATCTGTATGATTATGACTTGTTAAGCTTGCATGTGTATGTTTGTGACTTGTTTCGCTTGAGCAAATGTGATCCATGCCTTGTTTTGAAGCCTTGTGATTTGTCTAAGTGTAGTGTGCTTGTCTTGTTCCTTCCTTGATGTGAAACTTAGGTCACGCCTTGCCTGAGTTATGCTAGCCGATGTTATTCCAAGCCGAGGTCATCCTCAGTCTAGAAGTATCTTGGAACCCCTTGTTGACCTCCGTCCTCGCCTTGACACACTAGCCGAGATGTTACCTTGCACCCAAGTGATCTCGTCCTGGAGTGGTATGACCTAGACCGAGGTGTGGCGCATCTAGGCCAAGATGTGGCACAGCTTAGTCAAGTGTTGTCCTTCCTAGCCGGGGTCATTGTCACCTTAGTTGCCGAAGTCCTTTTGTTAGCCGATGCCACCCCTTGCCGGAGTGCCATTCCGTGTAGCTTGTTAAATACGCCTTGTTATTAGCCGATGTCATTGCCCCGTCAGAGAGCCATACCGCTTTACTTGTTGAACACCCTTCCACCATGCTTTGTCTGGTCTGTCAGCCACCTTTTCAGGAAGAACCCAACCAGTCGCCGCCACGTGTCTCAGTAGAGGGTTAACCCCAGAACCGGGTAAAGAAAACTATCATTTGATATCATAACCTTGCCTTGTAGAGAGAGAAACTCTAGGAGGAAGAAGGAGTTTTAGAGTGAGGAAGTAGATCTTCAAGCTTGATTCCTAGGGATCGAACCGTTAGATCTGTGTTCTAAGGTTAGATTCTTGATCTGCTCATGATGTTCTTTATGTTCATGCTATTGCATTGCATGATCGGATATGATTTGTAAGCCATGCATTGTTTTGAAGTTCGATTTTAGAAAGAGAAAATGACATTCATGTGTTCTTCAAGAAAGTCTTGTTTTGATCCGAAAGCTTGCATAAAGAATCATGTTTTTGTGTTTATTTCTGCAAGAATTCCAAGTACGGGTACCCAGGTCCATGTTTTCAAACTCATAGCACGAAAATCCCAGATTTGTGATGACAGATTATGATTGAACGTTCATATTTTTCATGTTTTCACACTCATGTTCTTCATGTTCATCAGCAGAGGGAAACCCAGAGTTTCCCGACCTCTTTTCCTTGCATGTGGCCCTCGGGAACACACCTCGGCGAGGAGGTGTGGAACCTCGGCCTAGACCTGGTTGGTGCCCAGCATGTTTTCCGAAACCATTTGTGTACATACGAAACTTGTTGAAGGTGCATTCAATAGGCTTTGCCATGTGTTTGTAGGATTTGGGCTTGTCTCGACCCCCACGTTTGAAGAAACTATGTGAGTGGTATTTCTAATAAAGCTATGTTATAACGTTTTGTTAAAGCTTCGCTTTGCTTGTTTTGAAAAGTACTTGATCTAGCATGAATGACTATCCCTACTTGTATATTAAACACTATCTTGTTTTGATGACATTTCTTGAAAGTCCTTAGCTGCAGGGGACTATAATGCAACTGCACTCTTGCCTTGAAAGTCCTTAGCTGCAGGGGACTATAATGCAACTGCACTCTTGTCTTGAAAGTCCTTAGCTGCAGGGGACTATAATGCAACTGCACTCTTGTCTTGAAAGTCCTTAGTTGCAGGGGACTATAATGCAACTGCACTCTTGTCTTGGAATTGTCATCACCCCCTTGTATTAAGTAGATGTAATAACATCCAAGGAACTTGAAAGGCTGGCAATGAACTTGATTTTCCCCTTGATTGTAAAGTATGCTTTGTATCGTTTTGAAAGAAATCTTGGATATCAATCATGCAAAACCTTTATTTCTAATATCATTCACTGAGTATCCAAGCTCACCCTCTCTATATATATGTAGGTGATGAGCAAGAAGGCAATGAGGCCTAGACGTGTAGCCGATGTGTTTTTAGGTGCATTGCCGACGTGTTTTGGATTAGCATTTTGTACCATCTTGAAGATTATGCTTCTTAGCCTATATTTCATGTGTACTTGTATATGTCGGCTTGAGAAGCCTTTTGGTCAAGATGTATTTTGTATCTCATTCCCTTATTGTATCTAAGTTGTAAGACTTTGTAAAAATGTATGTCATTTCATTGGACTTAAGCACGGCTCTCATGGACTATTTAGATTCTGTATGTATATATGTTGCTTCCGCATTTGTAAGCCCCATATTTTATACTCTGATTGTGTGTGATTCTTGTAAGTCGGCCTTCGGTAATCTTGGATTACTGGCCATCACGGCACCAAACTACTAGGGGCGGTTTGGGGGCGTGACAGAATGGTATCAGAGCACGAGATCTTTATAGTACGTTAATCACCCACCTTGAGTCCTAAAGAGCATAGGATTTTCCTTAGAATGATGTTAGGATTGCATCATATTACTTGCTACTTGACTACGTGTGCATCACTTCGGCATGGACATTTGTTACTTGTATACGTATTATCTGTTTAGTTATTTTTAAAGTCTCATCTTGCATCCTTCTAGCATCATGAGGAGAGGTAGACCTCCAGTTCGCCGAGATCGTTCAGAAGATAGATTGGAGAGATTGGAAAGGTTAGTCGAAGGCTTGGTTCGTGAGCAGAGACAACCTAGGCCACAGGATACTGGTACGACTTCCACGCAGGCCGAGCAGACGAATGGCCGTTATACAGCTCCACCCCCTCCAGTGCCACAAGTGCCTCCACAGCAGGCTTTGTATGGGAACGACACGATAACCCTAATCAGAGAGTTCAAGAAAATGAAACCGCCGAGATTTCAAGGAGGTATAGAACCAATGAAAGCCGAGGCATGGGTTTTAGAGATGGAGAAGTTGTTTGAGATCTTCCCCAGTACAGACGCCCAGAAGGTGTCTCTGGCAGCATTCACATTAGACAACGATGCTCGTAGGTGGTGGATGATGGTCCGAGAAAGCAATCCGGGTTTGACTTGGGCAAAATTTTTGGAGTTGTTCTAAAACAAGCATTTCCCCCTCAGCGTCCGAGACCGAAAAACCACGGAGTTTCAGAATCTGATGCAAGGGAACAAGACAGTCGCAGAATACGATCGTGCCTTTACTGAACTGGCGAGATATGCGCCTCATATGGTTGACGACGAATACCGAAAGGCGAGAAAGTTCGAAAGTGGGTTACGTGGACCGATACAAGATAGGGTCAATATGCTCAATATGCCGACATACGCTGGAGTACTGGACAAGGCCATCCTGGCTGAAGCTAATTTAAACCGATACCAGAGTTCAGGTGAGGGTCAGAGGAAGAGACAGAATTATGATAATCGCCGAGTTCCGTTCAATGCCAAGAAGAGAATGAGCACAGACAGTTCCAGCAACTCAAATCAGGAAGGTAACGCCAAGCCGGTGTGTGCAAGTTGTGGAAAGCTACATTTCGGGGTTTGTCGTTGGGCAACAGGAGCTTGCTATGAGTGCGGCGATGTAATACCCCTGTTCCGTAGTATGCTAATTGATGTGCATATAAGCACGGCTCTATGGACAAAGTTTTTCATTTTGCTTCCGTTTGGCCCCCATTAACTCTGTTAGAATACGTTTAGAACAGTTTGAGGCCGTAGGTAATCTCATGATTACTGGCCGGTTACGTCCTTAACCCACGGGGGCGGGTTCGGGTCGTGACAGGCGAGATAGGTCATCGTGTGAAGGACTGCCCGAAGGCAGGGACTGGCGATGGAAAGAGGAATGGAAGCACCTTGGGCCCTGCATAGAACAACAACGTCGGGAGAATACAGGCAAGGCAAGGCAGAGTTTTTGCATTGGTACCCGGAGACGCCCAGAATGCCGAGGCGGTAGTGTCAGGTACCCTTTCAATTTGTTCTCAAGATGCATACATATTGATTGATTCGGGTTCTACGCATTCATTTGTGTCCACTGTATTCGCCGAGAAGTTGAATAGAGAATTAGAACCCCTTGATTACGTATTGTCTGTGTCCACTCCATCTGGGAGAAATATGATTGTTACATCCATTTATAGGGCATGTGTTGTTATGTTTGAGAGTGTAGAGTTGTTAGTTGACTTGATGCCATTAAGCATGACCCATTTCGATGTCATATTGGGAATGGATTGGTTAGTAGCGAACCATGCATCCATTAATTGTGTTACTAAGAGCGTCACATTGAAGACCCCAAGTCAAGCTGAGGTCATTTTCCAAGGTAAAGGAGTAGTACCCCCACCTTACTTAATCTCATCCATGAAGGCCTTCAAGTTGATCCAAAAAGGATGTCAGGGTTATTTATGCAGTATACTAAGTGATTTGAATGGAAGTGTTGAGTTAGCCGACATACCCATTTTTGAGGAATTCCCCGATGTCTTTCCGAATGAGTTGCCTGGCCACCTTGTCGATAGGGAAATAGAGTTTACCGTGGACATCCTGTCAGGAACACAACCCATCTCCAAAACACCCTACAGAATGGCCCCAGCTGAACTCAGAGAACTGAAATCGCAATTACAAGAATTTTTGGACAAAGGATTTGTTAGGCCGAGCACTTCACCGTGGGGAGCACCCGTTCTATTTGTTAAGAAAAAGGATGGCACACTTCGTCTTTGCATTGACTACAGGGAACTTAATAAGGTGACCATTAAGAACAAGTACCCATTGCCTAGAATCGATGATTTGCTTGATCAACTACGAGGAGCACGAGTCTTTTCCAAGATTGACCTTAGGTCAGGCTACCACCAGTTGAAGGTTAAAGCCGAGGACATCGAGAAAACTGCTTTTCGGACAAGATACGGCCACTACGAATTTTTGGTAATGCCCTTCGGAGTAACCAACGCCCCAGCAGCATTCATGGACTTGATGAACAGAGTCTTTAAGCCGTACCTAGATGAGTTTGTCATTATTTTTATCGACGACATATTGATCTATTCCGGGAGTACGAGCGAGCACGAGAATCATCTGAGACTTGCCATGCAGACCCTGAGAGATAAAAAGTTGTACGCCAAGTTAAGTAAATGCGAGTTTTGGCTTTCCAGCATTTCATTTCTAGGGCATGTGATTAATGAAGACGGTATATCAGTTGACCCCAGTAAGATCGAAGCCATTGTGAATTGGCCGACGCCGACCAACGTGTCCGAGGTTCGTAGTTTTCTGGGTTTGGCAGGTTATTATAGAAAGTTTATGAAGGATTTCTCGAGGATTGCAGTGCCATTGACACAACTAACTAAGAAAGGAGCAGCTTATGAATGGACCAATGAAAGAGAATCAGCCTTCCAGGAGCTGAAGACGAGGTTAGTTACAGCACCAGTTCTGGTACAACCATCGGCTAATGAGGAATTTCAAATTTACAGTGATGCTTCACATAAGGGTTTGGGTTGCATGTTAATGCAAGAAGGTAAAGTCATAGCGTACGCGTCTCGTCAGTTGAAGCCCAATGAAAAGAATTATCCTACCCATGATCTGGAGCTAGCTGCCGTGGTTTTTGCTTTGAAGATATGGCGTCATTACTTGTATGGAACATCTTGCCAAGTTTTCACCGACCACAAGAGTCTGAAGTACTTGTTCACTCAGAAAGAGTTAAATATGAGGCAGAGAAGATGGCTCGAGCTACTGAAGGATTATGACATGTAGATTCAGTATCACCCAGGTAAGGCGAATTCCGTAGCCGACGCATTGAGCAGGAAGTTAGTTGGAAGTTTGGCGTGCCTGACAACGGTTTCGATGGAACAGACCATTATTGAGGAAGCGAAGACCAGACAGAGGGAGGACAAATTCCTCAAGAAAGTAATTGATGAATTCGTCACCAAGCCGAGGCCGGGATACACCATGGGGAATCAAGTGCTTAAGTTTGAAGGAAGATTGTTCGTGGCCGACGTACCAGAGTTAAAAAGGAAGATTTTGCAAGAGGCCCATAGTTCCAAGTTTGCCGTTCATCCAGGGAGCACCAAGATGTATCAGGACGTAAAGCGGACCTTTTGGTGGCCAAACATGAAAAGAGAGATAGCCGAGTTTGTATTTCAGTGTCTGTGTTGTCAGCAAGTGAAGGCAGAACACCAGAGACCGGCAGGACTTCTTCAACCCTTGTCAATTCCTGAGTGGAAATGGGAGCACATCTCCATGGATTTCGTAGTGGGTTTGCCGAGGACGCAAAGAGGTATGGATTCCATTTGGGTTATAGTCGACAGGTTTACTAAGTCAGCTCACTTCTTGCCTGTCAAGACTACATTCAATGCCGACTGACTTGCCGAATTGTACATGAATGAGATCGTTAGGCTTCATGGTGTGCCGATGTCCATTGTGTCAGACCGAGATCCGAAGTTCATTTCTAGATTTTGGCAGAGTCTACAAGGAGCCTTGGGAACAGAGTTGAGATTTAGCACCGCCTTTCACCCCCAGACCGACGGGCAGACAGAGAGAACGATTCAGACACTCGAAGACATGCTCAGACTGTGCGTGCTGGACTTCCAGGGAAGTTGGGAATCGCATTTGCCATTAGTAGAGTTCGCGTACAACAACAGTTATCAAGCCAGCATAGGCATGGCGTCGTATGAAGCTTTGTATGGAAGGGAGTGTAGATCACCGATATGTTGGACTGAAGTAGGAGACAAAGCTCTAATTGGCCCCGAGTTGGTTCAGATGACAACTGAAAAGATCAAGCTCATTCAACAGAGGATTAAAACTGCACAGAGTCGACAGAAGTGTTATGCCGACCAAAGAAGGAGAGAGTTAGAATTTGAAATTGGGGATCATGTATTTTTGAAGGTCTCACCGATGACAGGAGTTTCGAGGTTTGGGAAGAAGGGTAAACTTGCACCCCGATATATTGGGCCATTTGAAATTCTTGAGAAAGTTAACACCGTTGCTTACAGACTCGCTTTGCCGCCAGATTTGAGCCAAGTCCACAGCGTGTTCCATGTTTCAATGCTGAGAATATATATCCGAGACCCACTGCATGTAATAGATTACTCCAGGGTTGTAGTTAATGAAGACCTGGGCTACGAAGAGAAGCCGATGAGAATTATCGACAGACAAGTGAGACAGTTGAGAAACAAGTCGATATCAATGGTGAAAATCGAATGGGAGAAGCATTATGGCGAGGAGGCCACATGGGAAAAGGAAGAGGAGATGAAAATTCGTTACCCGGAGTTATTCGTAGGACAAGGTAACTTAAGTTTGGGGACCAAACTTCTTTAAGGAGGGTAGACTGTAGGGACCCACATTTTATGTTCTCATCATGTTCACGAGCATCTGTATGATTATGACTTGTTAAGCTTGCATGTGTATGTTTGTGACTTGTTTCGCTTGAGCGAATGTGATCCATGCCTTGTTTTGAAGCCTTGTGATTTGTCTAAGTGTAGTGTGCTTGTCTTGTTCCTTCCTTGATGTGAAACTTAGGTCACGCCTTGCCTGAGTTATGCTAGCCGATGTTATTCCAAGCCGAGGTCATCCTCAGTCTAGAAGTATCTTGGAACCCCTTGTTGACCTCCGTCCTCGCCTTGACACACTAGCCGAGATGTTACCTTGCACCCAAGTGATCTCGTCCTGGAGTGGTATGACCTAGACCGAGGTGTGGCGCATCTAGGCCAAGATGTGGCACAGCTTAGTCAAGTGTTGTCCTTCCTAGCCGGGGTCATTGTCACCTTAGTTGCCGAAGTCCTTTTGTTAGCCGATGTCACCCCTTGCCGGAGTGCCATTCCGTGTAGCTTGTTAAATATGCCTTGTTATTAGCCGAAGTCATTGCCCCGACAGAGAGCCATACCGCTTTACTTGTTGAACACCCTTCCACCATGCTTTGTCTGGTCTGTCAGCCACCTTTTCAGGAAGAACCCAACCAGTCGCCGCCACGTGTCTCAGTAGAGGGTTAACCCCAGAACCGGGTAAAGAAAACTATCATTTGATATCATAACCTTGCCTTGTAGAGAGAGAAACTCTAGGAGGAAGAAGGAGTTTTAAAGTGAGGAAGTAGATCTTCAAGCTTGATTCCTAGGGATCGAACCGTTAGATCTGTGTTCTAAGGTTAGATTCTTGATCTGCTCATGATGTTCTTTATGTTCATGCTATTGCATTGCATGATCGGATATGATTTGTAAGCCATGCATTGTTTTGAAGTTCGATTTTAGAAAGAGAAAATGACATTCATGTGTTCTTCAAGAAAGTCTTGTTTTGATCTGAAAGCTTGCATAAAGAATCATGTTTTTGTGTTTATTTCCGCAAGAATTCCAAGTACGGGTACCCAGGTCCATGTTTTCAAACTCATAGCACGAAAATCCCAGATTTGTGATGACAGATTATGATTGAACGTTCATATTTTTCATGTTTTCACACTCATGTTCTTCATGTTCATCAGCAGAGGGAAACCTAGAGTTTCCCGACCTCTTTTCCTTGCATGTGGCCCTCGGGAACACACCTCGGCGAGGAGGTGTGGAACCTCGGCCTAGACCTGGTTGGTGCCCAGCATGTTTTCCGAAACCATTTGTGTACATACGAAACTTGTTGAAGGTGCATTCAATAGGCTTTGCCATGTGTTTGTAGGATTTGGGCTTGTCTCGACCCCGACGTTTGAAGAAACTATGTGAGTGGTATTTCTAATAAAGCTATGTTATAACGTTTTGTTAAAGCTTCGCTTTGCTTGTTTTGAAAAGTACTTGATCTAGCATGAATGACTATCCCTACTTGTATATTAAACACTATCTTGTTTTGATGACATTTCTTGAAAGTCCTTAGCTGCAGGGGACTATAATGCAACTGCACTCTTGCCTTGAAAGTCCTTAGCTGCAGGGGACTATAATGCAACTGCACTCTTGTCTTGAAAGTCCTTAGCTGCAGGGGACTATAATGCAACTGCACTCTTGTCTTGAAAGTCCTTAGTTGCAGGGGACTATAATGCAACTGCACTCTTGTCTTGGAATTGTCATCACCCCCTTGTATTAAGTAGATGTAATAACATCCAAGGAACTTGAAAGGCTGGCAATGAACTTGATTTTCCCCTTGATTGTAAAGTATGCTATGTATCGTTTTGAAAGAAATCTTGGATATCAATCATGCAAAACCTTTATTTCTAATATCATTCACTGAGTATCCAAGCTCACCCTCTCTATATATATATGTAGGTGATGAGCAAGAAGGCAATGAGGCCTAGACGTGTAGCCGATGTGTTTTTGGGTGCATTGCCGACGTGTTTTGGATTAGCATTTTGTACCATCTTGAAGATTATGCTTCTTAGCCTATATTTCATGTGTACTTGTATATGTCGGCTTGAGAAGACTTTTGGTCAAGATGTATTTTGTATCTCATTCCCTTATTGTATCTAAGTTGTAAGACTTTGTAAAAATGTATGTCATTTCATTGGACTTAAGCACGGCTTTCATGGACTATTTAGATTCTGTATGTATATATGTTGCTTCCGGATTTGTAAGCCCCATATTTTATACTCTGATTGTGTGTGATTCTTGTAAGTCGGCCTTCGGTAATCTTGGATTACTGGCCATCACGGCACCAAACTACTAGGGGCGGTTTGGGGGCATGACAGAATGGTATCAGAGCACGAGATCTTTATAGTACGTTAATCACCCACCTTGAGTCCTAAAGAGCATAGGATTTTCCTTAGAATGATGTTAGGATTGCATCATATTACTTGCTACTTGACTACGTGTGCATCACTTCGGCATGGACATTTGTTACTTGTATACGTATTATCTGTTTAGTTATTTTTAAAGTCTCATCTTGCATCCTCCTAGCATCATGAGGAGAGGTAGACCTCCAGTTCGCCGAGATCGTTCAGAAGATAGATTGGAGAGATTGGAAAGGTTAGTCGAAGGCTTGGTTCGTGAGCAGAGACAACCTAGGCCACAGGATACTGGTACGACTTCCACGCAGGCCGAGCAGACGAATGGCCGTTATGCAGCTCCACCCCTTCCAGTGCCACAAGTGCCTCCACAGCAGGCTTTGTATGGGAACGACACGATAACCCTAATCAGAGAGTTCAAGAAAATGAAACCGCCGAGATTTCAAGGAGGTATAGAACCAATGAAAGCCGAGGCATGGGTTTTAGAGATGGAGAAGTTGTTTGAGATCTTCCCCAGTACAGACGCCCAGAAGGTGTCTCTGGCAACATTCACATTAGACAACGATGCTCGTAGGTGGTGGATGATAGTCCGAGAAAGCAATCCGGGTTTGACTTGGGCAAAATTTTTGGAGTTGTTCTACAACAAGCATTTCCCCCTCAGCGTCCGAGATCGAAAAACCACGGAGTTTCAGAATCTGATGCAAGGGAACAAGACAGTCGCAGAATACGATCGTGCCTTTACTGAACTGGCGAGATATGCGCCTCATATGGTTGACGACGAATACCGAAAGGCGAGAAAGTTCGAAAGTGGGTTACGTGGACCGATACAAGATAGGGTCAATATGCTCAATATGCCGACATACGCTGGAGTACTGGACAAGGCCATCCTGGCTGAAGCTAATTTAAACCGATACCAGAGTTCAGGTGAGGGTCAGAGGAAGAGACAGAATTATGATAATCGCCGAGTTCCGTTCAATGCCAAGAAGAGAATGAGCACAGACAGTTCCAGCAACTCAAATCAGGAAGGTAACGCCAATCCGGTGTGTGCAAGTTGTGGAAAGCTACATTTCGGGGTTTGTCGTTGGGCAACAGGAGCTTGCTATGAGTGCGGCGAGATAGGTCATCGTGTGAAGGACTGCCCGAAGGCAGGGACTGGCGATGGAAAGAGGAATGGAAGCACCTTGGGCCCTGCATAGAACAACAACGTCGGGAGAATACAGGCAAGGCAAGGCAGAGTTTTTGCATTGGTACCCGGAGACGCCCAGAATGCCGAGGCGGTAGTGTCAGGTACCCTTTCAATTTGTTCTCAAGATGCATACGTATTGATTGATTCGGGTTCTACGCATTCATTTGTGTCCACTGTATTCGCCGAGAAGTTGAATAGAGAATTAGAACCCCTTGATTACGTATTGTCCGTGTCCACTCCATCTGGGAGAAATATGATTGTTACATCCATTTATAGGGCGTGTGTTGTTATGTTTGAGAGTGTAGAGTTGTTAGTTGACTTGATGCCATTAAGCATGACCCATTTCGATGTCATATTGGGAATGGATTGGTTAGTAGCGAACAATGCATCCATTAATTGTGTTACTAAGAGCGTCACATTGAAGACCCCAAGTCAAGCTGAGGTCATTTTCCAAGGTAAAGGAGTAGTACCCTCACCTTACTTAATCTCATCCATGAAGGCCTACAAGTTGATCCAAAAAGGATGTCAGGGTTATTTATGCAGTATACTAAGTGATTTGAATGGAAGTGTTGAGTTAGCCGACATACCCGTTGTTGAGGAATTCCCCGATGTCTTTCCGAATGAGTTGCCTGGCCACCTTGTCGATAGGGAAATAGAGTTTACCATGGACATCCTGTCAGGAACACAACCCATCTCCAAAACACCCTACAGAATGGCCCCAGCCGAACTCAGAGAACTGAAATCGCAATTACAAGAATTGTTGGACAAAGGATTTGTTAGGCCGAGCACTTCACCGTGGGGAGCACCCGTTCTATTTGTTAAGAAAAAAGATGGCACACTTCGTCTTTGCATTGACTACAGGGAACTTAATAAGGTGACCATTAAGAACAAGTACCCATTGCCTAGAATCGATGATTTGCTTGATCAACTACGAGGAGCACGAGTCTTTTCCAAGATTGACCTTAGGTCAGGCTACCACCAGTTGAAGGTTAAAGCCGAGGACATCGAGAAAACTGCTTTTCGGACAAGATACGGCCACTACGAATTTTTGGTAATGCCCTTTGGAGTAACCAATGCCCCAGCAGCATTCATGGACTTGATGAACAGAGTCTTTAAGCCGTACCTAGATGAGTTTGTCATTATTTTTATCGACGACATATTGATCTATTTCGGGAGTACGAGCGAGCACGAGAATCATCTGAGACTTGCCATGCAGACCCTGAGAGATAAAAAGTTGTACGCCAAGTTAAGTAAATGCGAGTTTTGGCTTTCCAGCATTTCATTTCTAGGGCATGTGATTAATAAAGACGGTATATCAGTTGACCCCAGTAAGATCGAAGCCATTATGAATTGGCCGACGCCGACCAACGTGTCCGAGGTTCGTAGTTTTCTGGGTTTGGCAGGTTATTATAGAAAGTTTATGAAGGATTTCTCGAGGATTGCAGTGCCATTGACACAACTAACTAAGAAAGGAGCAGCTTATGAATGGACCAATGAAAGAGAATCAGCCTTCCAGGAGCTGAAGACGAGGTTAGTTATAGCACCAGTTCTGGTACTACCATCGGCTAATGAGGAATTTCAAATTTACAGTGATGCTTCACATAAGGGTTTGGGTTGCGTGTTAATGCAAGAAGGTAAAGTCATAGCGTACGCGTCTCGTCAGTTGAAGCCCAATGAAAAGAATTATCCTACCCATGATCTGGAGCTAGCTGCCGTGGTTTTTGCTTTGAAGATATGGCGTCATTACTTGTATGGAACATCTTGCCAAGTTTTCACCGACCACAAGAGTCTGAAGTACTTGTTCACTCAGAAAGAGTTAAATATGAGGCAGAGAAGATGGCTCGAGCTACTGAAGGATTATGACATGCAGATTCAGTATCACCTAGGTAAGGCGAATTCCGTAGCCGACGCATTGAGCAGGAAGTTAGTTGGAAGTTTGGCGTGCCTGACAACGGTTTCGATGGAACCGACCATTATTGAGGAAGCGAAGACCAGACAGAGGGAGGACAAATTCCTCAAGAAAGTAATTGATGAATTCGTCACCAAGCCGAGGCCAGGATACACCATGGAGAATCAAGTGCTTAAGTTTGAAGGAAGATTGTGCGTGGCCGACGTACCATAGTTAAAAAGGAAGATTTTGCAAGAGGCCCATAGTTCCAAGTTTGCCGTTCATCCAGGGAGCACCAAGATGTATCAGGACATAAAGCGGACCTTTTGGTGGCCAAACATGAAAAGAGAGATAGCCGAGTTTGTATTTCAGTGTCTGTGTTGTCAGCAAGTGAAGGCAGAACACCAGAGACCGGCAGGACTTCTTCAACCCTTGTCAATTCCTGAGTGGAAATGGGAGCACATCTCCATGGATTTCGTAGTGGGTTTGCCGAGGACGCAAAGAGGTATGGATTCCATTTGGGTTATAGTCGACAGGTTTACTAAGTCAGCTCACTTCTTGCCTGTCAAGACTACATTCAATGCCGACCGACTTGCCGAATTGTACATGAATGAGATCGTTAGGCTTCATGGTGTGCCGATGTCCATTGTGTCAGACCGAGATCCGAAGTTCGTTTCTAGATTTTGGCAGAGTCTACAAGGAGCCTTGGGAACAGAGTTGAGATTTAGCACCACCTTTCACCCCCAGACCGACGGGCAGACAGAGAGAACGATTCAGACACTCAAAGACATGCTCAGACTGTGCGTGTTGGACTTCCAGGGAAGTTGGGAATCGCATTTGCCATTAGTAGAGTTCGCGTACAACAACAGTTATCAAGCCAGCATAGGCATGGCGCCGTATGAAGCTTTGTATGGAAGGGAGTGTAGATCGCCGATATGTTGGACTGAAGTAGGAGACAAAGCTCTAATTGGCCCCGAGTTGGTTCAGATGACAACTGAAAAGATCAAGCTCATTCAACAGAGGATTAAAACTGCACAGAGTCGACAGAAGTGTTATGCCGACCAAAGAAGGAGAGAGTTAGAATTTGAAATTGGGGTCATGTATTTTTGAAGGTCTCACCGATGACAGGAGTTTCGAGGTTTGGGAAGAAGGGTAAACTTGCACCCCGATATATTGGGCCGTTTGAAATTCTTGAGAAAGTTAACACCGTTGCTTACAGACTCGCTTTGCCGCCAGATTTGAGCCAAGTCCACAATGTGTTCCATGTTTCAATGCTGAGAAAATATATCCGAGACCCACTGCATGTAATAGATTACTCCGGGATTGTAGTTAATGAAGACCTGGCCTACGAAGAGAAGCCGATGAGAATTATCGACAGACAAGTGAGACAGTTGAGAAACAAGTCGATATCAATGGTGAAAATCGAATGGGAGAAGCATTATGGCGAGGAGGCCACATGGGAAAAGGAAGAGGAGATGAAAATCCGTTACCCGGAGTTATTCGTAGGACAAGGTAACTTAAGTTTGGGGACCAAACTTCTTTAAGGAGGGTAGACTGTAGGGACCCACATTTTATGTTCTCATCATGTTCATGAGCATCTGTATGATTATGACTTGTTAAGCTTGCATGTGTATGTTTGTGACTTGTTTCGCTTGAGCGAATGTGATCCATGCCTTGTTTTGAAGCCTTGTGATTTTTCTAAGTGTAGTGTGCTTGTCTTGTTCCTTCCTTGATGTGAAACTTAGGTCACGCCTTGCCTGAGTTATGCTAGCCGATGTTATTCCAAGCCGAGGTCATCCTCAGTCTAGAAGTATCTTGGAACCCCTTGTTGACCTCCGTCCTCGCCTTGACACACTAGCCGAGATGTTACCTTGCACCCAAGTGATCTCGTCCTGGAGTGGTATGACCTAGACCGAGGTGTGGCGCATCTAGGCCAAGATGTGGCACAGCTTAGTCAAGGGTTGTCCTTCCTAGCCGGGGCCATTGTCACCTTAGTTGCCGAAGTCCTTTTGTTAGCCGATGTCACCCCTTGCCGGGGTGCCATTCCGTGTAGCTTGTTAAATACGCTTTGTTATTAGCCGATGTCATTGCCCCGTCAGAGAGCCATACCGCTTTACTTGTTGAACACCCTTCCAC
This sequence comes from Camellia sinensis, assembly GCF_055761805.1. Lineage (NCBI taxonomy): Eukaryota > Viridiplantae > Streptophyta > Magnoliopsida > Ericales > Theaceae > Camellia > Camellia sinensis. The sequence continues at coordinate 3,780,192 of NC_138962.1, read as the reverse complement.
CATGATTTGTCTGGTCTGTCAGCCACCTTTTCAGGAAGAACCCAACCAGTCGCCGCCACGTGTCTCAGTAGAGGGTTAACCCCAGAACCGGGTAAAGAAAACTATCATTTGATATCATAACCTTGCCTTGTAGAGAGAGAAACTCTAGGAGGAAGAAGGAGTTTTAGAGTGAGGAAGTAGATCTTCAAGCTTGATTCCTAGGGATCGAACCGTTAGATCTGTGTTCTAAGGTTAGATTCTTGATCTGCTCATGATGTTCTTTATGTTCATGCTATTGCATTGCATGATCGGATATGATTTGTAAGCCATGCATTGTTTTGAAGTTCGATTTTAGAAAGAGAAAATGACATTCATGTGTTCTTCAAGAAAGTCTTGTTTTGATCCGAAAGCTTGCATAAAGAATCACGTTTTTGTGTTTATTTCCGCAAGAATTCCAAGTACGGGTACCCAGGTCCATGTTTTCAAACTCATAGCACGAAAATCCCAGATTTGTGATGACAGATTATGATTGAACGTTCATATTTTTCATGTGTTTCACACTCATGTTCTTCATGTTCATCAGCAGAGGGAAACCCAGAGTTTCCCGACCTCTTTTCCTTGCATGTGGCCCTCGGGAACACACCTCGGCGAGGAGGTGTGGAACCTCGGCCTAGACCTGGTTGGTGCCCAGCATGTTTTCCGAAACCATTTGTGTACATACGAAACTTGTTGAAGGTGCATTCAATAGGCTTTGCCATGTGTTTGTAGGATTTGGGCTTGTCTCGACCCCGACGTTTGAAGAAACTATGTGAGTGGTATTTCTAATAAAGCTATGTTATAACGTTTTGTTAAAGCTTCGCTTTGCTTGTTTTGAAAAGTACTTGATCTAGCATGAATGACTATCCCTACTTGTATATTAAACACTATCTTGTTTTGATGACATTTCTTGAAAGTCCTTAGCTGCAGGGGACTATAATGCAACTGCACTCTTGCCTTGAAAGTCCTTAGCTGCAGGGGACTATAATGCAACTGCACTCTTGTCTTGAAAGTCCTTAGCTGCAGGGGACTATAATGCAACTGCACTCTTGTCTTGAAAGTCCTTAGTTGCAGGGGACTATAATGCAACTGCACTCTTGTCTTGGAATTGTCATCACCCCCTTGTATTAAGTAGATGTAATAACATCCAAGGAACTTGAAAGGCTGGCAATGAACTTGATTTTCCCCTTGATTGTAAAGTATGCTATGTATCGTTTTGAAAGAAATCTTGGATATCAATCATGCAAAACCTTTATTTCTAATATCATTCACTGAGTATCCAAGCTCACCCTCTCTATATATATGTAGGTGATGAGCAAGAAGGCAATGAGGCCTAGACGTGTAGCCGATGTGTTTTTGGGTGCATTGCCGACGTGTTTTGGATTAGCATTTTGTACCATCTTGAAGATTATGCTTCTTAGCCTATATTTCATGTGTACTTGTATATGTCGGCTTGAGAAGCCTTTTGGTCAAGATGTATTTTGTATCTCATTCCCTTATTGTATCTAAGTTGTAAGACTTTGTAAAAATGTATGTCATTTCATTGGACTTAAGCACGGCTCTCATGGACTATTTAGATTCTGTATGTATATATGTTGCTTCCGCATTTGTAAGCCCCATATTTTATACTCTGATTGTGTGTGATTCTTGTAAGTCGGCCTTCGGTAATCTCGGATTACTGGCCATCACGGCACCAAACTACTAGGGGCGGTTTGGGGGCGTGACAAAAGATGAGTTTAGAGAGAGAGAAGTCGGACCTAGGGTTTCAAGAATGAAAGAGGGAGAAAAAAAAATGATCTTTTTCCCCGCTGCTGCCTACTGAAATACGATAGACTCGCTCGAGCAACCAGACATAGAAAACTCACGCGCGGGCAAACAAACCAGAAGCTCGCTCGAGCCAAGACTTCCAGTGTTCAGGTCCTAGCACCAGACGCAACGCTCGCTCGAGCGAAGCCACCCTGGCTCGACCCACCAGACACAAAACTCCACGCTCGCTCGAGCGACAAACATCTCGCTCGAGCGAAGGACTAAAAACCTGGGCAGCAACCACCTGCTCCCAATCACACCCAACCTGGAACGAACAAGGCCAAAACATTCTATAACTCAAATTTAAAGAATTGAAGGACAGAAACAAGTTCAAAACAACAATCGGAATCCACGGAACTAAGTCTGGATACTACAACCAAAGGAGAAGGACCGGGGTCGCTATAACCTCCCCCCCTTAAAGAATTTCGTCCCCGAAATTAAGGGTACGCCAAAACACAAGGCCAACTGATTACACAACACCAACACCCGAATCCCAAAGGAAGAAATTAATCTCACAACAAACCTTTAAGCCACTCTTACCAAGGAAGAGACTCACTAAGGGAATACGTTCCAAACGACCACACTTAGGTGCGAAAACCTTAACAAACCAAACCTTGTGAGTAAATAATAAGAAAACATTTTCTTGCTCAAGAGACATTTCTCAAAGATAGTCAAATTCTCAATGTTAACATTCCAAAATAAATCTTTCATTTTCCATGCGAAACTCAACAGTTTTGTAAATATTTTTCACAAATACGGTGTTATCCAAACACAAAAATCATCCAAACTTTTTATGTCACGCCCCCAAACCGCCCCTAGTAGTTTGGTGCCGTGATGGCCAGTAATCCGTAATTACCGAAGGCCAACTTCTAAAATTCACACACAATCAGAGTATAATATACGGGGCTGACAAATGCGGAAGCAATAATTCAAATACAAGTGGTCCATAAGAGCAGTGCATAAGTCAAATGGAATGGCATACATCTTTATATAGCTTTACAACTTGAATACATAAAGAAATGAAGTACAAAAATACACATCACATCTTAGCAAAAGAGCTTCTCAAGCCGACATGTTCAAATACAAAAGCTTCAAGATTGCCGACGTCCTCACGCCGACACAACATGCATACAAAACACACATCTTGCAACACACACACATCTCGGCGTAGCCGACTTCTTGCTTGTTACCTACATATATACATAGGGAGGGTGAGCTTGGATACTCAGTGAATGATATAAGTAATAAAGGGGTAAATGAATGATTCCCGAGGTTCTTGTCAAAACAATACATATATCATAGCTTGTTCAAAACATGGGATGAATCAAGTTCATCAATCAAATCTTGGTCTTTCAAATCTTGCTTGGGATGTTAATAACATCTACATAATACATGGGGTGATGAAATTTCGGACAAGACAAGGGAATAATCGACCCGGAATCGATTAGACAAATCCACCCGTTCATAGACCGTCGGTGGGGCCATCCGTTCATAGACCGTCGATGACAGAGATCTCTCAAACATGGTGCTACATGGGCTTAGAGTCCCCTAGCATGGGAGGACTTTCCAAGAATGTCATCAAAACAAAGCTTATACTTGATACACAAAATAGAGATAATCATTCATGCTTGATCAAATACTTTTCTAAAACGAAGCAAGGCTTTGTCAAAACTTTATAACATAACTTTATCAAAAATACCACTCACCTAGTTCTTGTGACGTCGGGATCAAGGCAAAGGTCCAAGTCCTACAAACACATGTCAAATTCTATTGAATGCACTCTTAAAAACAAGCTTCACATGAATGCAAATGATCTAGGGGAAACATGCTGGAATCATCTAGGGAAAACATGCTGGAAACATCTAGGGAAAACATGCTGAAAACACCTAGGGAAAACATGCTGGAAACATCTAGGGAAAACATGCAGAAAACACCTAGGGAAAACAAGCTGAAAATACCTAGGGAAAACATGCTGAAAACACCTAGGGAAAACATGCTGAAAACACCTAGGGAAAACATGCTGAAAACACCTAGGGAAAACATGCTGGGTACCAACCAGGTCCTGAAATGGATGCACAGAGATGATCTAGGCTAAAACGACCTAGCTGGGTGAACTCAGGAGGTCTTGGCCGAGGTCCCACACCTCTTGGCCGAGGTGTGGTTACCTAGGCTTCAGTATGCAGCTGCCTGCTGAGGTGTTACAAGGTGCCGGCATGGGTGTACCATGGTCGGCCTAGGTGTGTAGCGGTTAGCCTAGGTGTGCATGCAAGATAAACTAACGTGCAAGTGATCATGCAAGGTAGACCAAGGTGTGTGATCTAGGTAAGAGTGGTCTCGGTGATCACACCTAGGGAAATGAAGTCTGGAAATCTGGGTTTCCTCCTTGAAGAACATGAAGAACATGAGCATGAAGAACATGAAGAACATGAATACTAAAATCATAACTTGTTATTACAAGATCTGGGATTTCATGACATGAGTTCGAAAACACGGACCTGGGTACCCATACTTGAAAATCATGCAAGAACAAACACAAAAACATGGATCTAGGCATGAGCCTTCGGATCAAAACATGACTTTTCTTGAAGAACACATGAATGCCATTTTCTCTTTCTAAAACCGAACTTCAAAGCAATGCATGGCTTACAAATCATATTCAATCATGCAATGCAATATCATAAACATATAGAACAACAAGAGCGGATCAAGAATCTAACCTTAGAACACGGATCTAACGGTTCGATCTCAAAGAATCAAGCTTGGAAATCCACTCTCTCTCAAGAACTCTTCTCCCTCTTCTAGAGCTTCTCTCTCTACTCTTCAAAACAAGATACAACAAATGAGGGGTTTCTCTCTCTGCCGGCTAACTTAACTCTCAGCTCGGACACGTGGCAACGGTTGGTTGGTTCTCTTCAAAAAGGTGATAGATTGACAAGACAAGGCCCTGACAAGGCGTATCTAGCAAGCTACTCGGAATGGCACTCCGGCAAGGGGTGACATCGGCTAACCACAAGACTTCGGCAACTAGGGTGACAATGACCTCGGCTAGGAAGGACAACACCTGACTAAGCTGTGCCACACCTCGGCCTAGATGTGCCACACCTCGGTCTAGGTCATTCCAGTCCCAGAACAAGATCACTAGGTGCAAGGATTAAGGATCTCGGATGCCTAGGTGATAACATCTCGGCCAATATGCCTAGGTGACGGTGGAGGTCAACCAAAGGGGTTCCAAGATGGTCCAAGGTGTAAGAGGTTCAAAGGTGTGACCTAGGCTTAACATGACCTAGGCTTGGCATGACCTAGGCTTGGCATGACCTAGGCTTGACATGACCTAGGCTTAACATGACCTAGGCTTGGCATGACCTAGGCTTGGCATGACCTAGGCTTAACATGACCTAGGCTTGGCATGACCTAGGCTTGGCATGACCTAGGCTTAACATGACCTAGGCTTGGCATGACCTAGGCTTGGCATGACGTAGGCTTGACATGACCTAGGCTTGACATGACCTAGGCTTGGCATGACCTAGGCTTGGCATGACCTAGGCTTAGCATGACCTAGGCTTAACATGACCTAGGCTTGGCATGACCTAGGCTTAACATGACCTAGGCTTGGCATGACCTAGGCTTAGCATGACCTAGGCTTAGCATGACCTAGGCTTGGCATGACCTAGGCTTAACATGACCTAGGCTTGGCATGACCTAGGCTTGGCATGACCTAGGCTTAACATGACCTAGGCTTGGCATGACCTAGGCTTGGCATGACCTAGGCTTGGCATGACCTAGGCTTGACATGACCTAGGCTTGGCATGACCTAGGCTTGGCATGACCTAGGCTTAGCATGACCTAGGCTTAACATGACCTAGGCTTGGCATGACCTAGGCTTAACATGGCCTACGCTTGGCATGACCAAGGCTTAACATGACCTAGGCTTAACATAGCAAGGAAGGAACAAAGCATGCATACAACACTTAGGGAAAACATGATAGCATCAAGACAAGACAAGAACCTTTACCTAGGCAAAACAAGTCCAAGTCTACAAATGCAAGCTTAACAAGACAAAATCATGCAAATGTACATGAACATGACTAAGACATGAATGTGGGTTATTACATTTTATTTACCAAAAAGATTCATTTGGAATTTCTTAAAACCCTTGAATTAAATCAATTTCTCAACAACACCCTTAGGTGGCCCAAACACTAGGAAAAATTTTGTTTTCCAAATCTTTTCAACATACTACTAGCAATAACCATCACTCATATAGTGATACCATAACCAACACAAAGCATAACATTTCTATAATGATAGTTAATAGAAACCATAACAGTACTGACAACACATAAGGCATAAGAAATTCATGGTTTTGCAATTTCGTTCCGCCTCCTTTTACTTAATCAATTTAAAATCATAAATATGGTTCAAAATCCGACCAACAATTTAAATGAGACAATCACTCATTTAAAACATTTCTCACTTCACAATAGATAAGCATATGAGCTATATCAATCTTTCAATAGATACACATTTTGGTGTTGTATCATCGGAGTCCATCCCCTATCTCCTCCCAAACAATATACATACACATAATGTATATATAAAAAAAAAAATCCAATCATTCACAATGATAATTCAATACACATAATTGCTGTATTATAATAACCGTCATATTCAATGACACAACCGGATGATTAATTTCAGTTTTCCCTAATCAACACACAAAGTCTACAACAAACGAGACTAACCTCATGGTGACCAATGTCAACCCAAAACCTGATACCAACGAGCTGACTAATCAACTCAATAAACTCCACACTCAGTAATCCACACACTGATGTGCCACTCAAGCCATACCCAATGATTGATAACCAATCACAATACAAACACTACCCCTACACAACCGATGGGGTCACCACGGACTCACTGAATAGCAAGGCCCAAAACACGAACCAACATACAGGTACCATTCCCGCTAACCCGAGACACCAATCTCACATAACCTTGCTAATACCACCCAACTTTCAAAACCACCACATCTAACACATACACCCACGGATTCCTGCTCTCAACAAATAATCTAAAAAAAAAGGTGAATAAGGCCCACAGGCCGTCACAAGACTATTACAATAAACAGTACCAAGCAAGCAACAACACTAGGATCATTGACCCCATTAACAACTTCTCACTACATAAAATAGAGAGTTCGAAATTTCATACATACCCCCCAATACATGAGGATTAAACAAACAATACTATGCATAAAAAATGCGATACATAATCATGATGCCTCAGCATCCAACAGTACACCGGTCAACAACAAAATCAATAAACATGATACACCACTGGCCAACATACAAAAAGTCCCTCTCCAGGGTAACACTGTAGGGCTAACTAATAAGTCGCCCCTCGCGAGGCTCCCGAAGCCTGGCCTGCCCATTTCTGGTACCGATACCGCCCCCGACTGGACGGGTACGACTGAGTCTGACTAGGTTTTGAAACACTTGCAGAGTTCACACGCAAAGGGCAAAAACGTCTACCATGGCCCTGCTGGCCACAAACGAAACAACCACCCGACCCCCTACTCGGAGACTGGTATGAAACCTGCACCTCCCCAGAAACCCCAACAGAAGGATCCAAAACCCCTGGCGAAGAAAAGGAACCAGCTCCCGACTGAGCATGTTTCCGCCTCCACCCCCTACTGAGCCTAGAGCGCTTAGGAACCACAAAACTGACCGAGATGGTCTCCTCCTTAACCCCATCATCACTAGCAATCAAGGCCTCCACATGGGCCGCTGCCTCAACTAAAGTATAGTAATCCTTCCACAAGGATCCAGCTACTTTTTCCCGAATATCCAAACACAACCGCTTTTCGAACTCAAAACAACGACGCTCCTCTGTTGTCACCAACTCTGGAGCAAACCTCGACAAACTATCAAACCGCATCTCAAATTGTGCCACAGGAGTGTCATCCTGACGCAACTCCAAAAACTGATCCCTCAACCTTTCCCGAGCAGAAGGAGGGAAATACTTGGCCCAAAAGGCCTCGAGAAAAGCAACCCACGTGCTACCCACATTATTCTTAGCATTCTTCCACCAATAACTCGCATCACTCTTCAACTGAAAGGTCGCCAAAGAAACCCTCAACTCCTCATCTTCGACTCTGAGCATATCAAGAGTCTTGGTAATCTGTTCCAAGTAACTCTCTGCCTCCAACGGTTTAGCCTCCCCCACAAACTCAGGTGGACCGGAGCGAAAGAACTCCTTAGTAAGTTTGAGAGCATGCCCGTTGCCGCCCTCAGTGCGAACTAGGGCATCTTGCACTGCTCTTGCAATCTCACGTGCGACATCCTCGCCGACAGCCGATGCTGCAACGACGGGTGCTAAAGGAACTGCTGTGCCCCTACCGACACTCCTACTATTCAACCGTCCTCTACTCCCTCGTGTAGACATCCTATAAAGCACAAAGGTAAATTACACTTAGCGCAAAACACTATAGCCTTCTCCGAGGCACACTCCACTACTGTTAAGTCACAAGACACACTTAGTCTCAAAATTTACATCTCTACTGCATATTATCATCTAAACATGTAAACACATAATCGAATCAAGTCCACAAAGATAGCCACTCATCCCGGAACTCTCAAGGAATTCCTATCAGAAACCACGTTGATCAGGCGTGTTTCCAAAAGGACCTCAAAGCAAGTTCACCGGCTATGAATACTATCCAGGAGACTGAATCCCATGCTCACATAAATGCAACACATAAGTCCTAATTCTCATGGTATCTATATGCAACGTCCTCACTACACGTAGTAAACCCACTGTGGTAAAAACCACTTCCCACGAGCTCAAGGTATTCAAACCCGGCAGCTCTGATACCAAGTTGTCAAGCCCCATTTTTTATTACTCGAAGCCATTACCAAATTCATTAACTTAATTCAATTTCAGAGATAACATGCGGAAATAAACTCATACATTCGATCCATAGAAATGAATATAAATACCCTCATTCATATGCAAAGTAAATGTTACATGAACATACTCAATAAATTGCCCTTGGGCTTACAACCTTTAAATAAACAAATGAAGGGGTGTAACCCTTTTACACATATGGTGTTCCACCAACAACAAAGAGGCCCCGTGGCCAACAAATAAGAAGATCCAAATCCTGTAGCACAACCTGCTAAACACCTGAAAAAGATTCAACAACGTGGGATGAACATAAAGTCCAGTAGGGATTTCAACATGATCCTCAACAATAACAACATTACAGATAGCTATGATCATGAACACTCATTCTCATACTAGAATAATAATGTGACAGTTTATACAAAATATATATATATATATATGAACTTTTCTCGAAAACAACTATTTAATTCAACGCTATAAGCGATTCATCTTTCCTTTTTCCTTTCATTAACCCCCGTTCCCAATCTTTTATAACATTAACAACTACTTAGGAAAATAGATTCACTAAGCCCATTACTCTCTCCCATTTGCCACACATACAACAAATGTGCCTTTACAAAACATATTTCTAAAATGTTTGATTTTCTTAACACTTCCAAAAGATAAAAGGGCATTTCAGTTCAATCCCAATTCTATCATAGTTATCCATGCACACCTCTATAAAAAGGGAGATAACAACTCAACTACATGCATAAAATAAATCAATGAGGCAACTCGTCCCTCCAACACTGTAACCAATACAATCCACAATGTTTCCAGATACACTGAAACAATAACAAAACAACTCTGCTCTACTAGCTATATGCGTAGTAAGCCAAAGATACACTTCTCACAACAATCTACCAGTTTACCAGGCGCTAGCTGGAATGGTATGGTACCTTAGATTATCAGTGCGTCAGTTCTCCAGGCGCTAGCTGGAAGGGTATGATACCTCTGATTATAAGCGCAGAGTATATATATATGAACACATAGGTGTGTGGAGTCCATCCCCTATCTTCTCACACACACTGGAGTACAACCCCTCTCATCTCCCCATCCAGTATACAAATATATTGTAATTCTGCGTTTCATCACATACGATGTTCAATCAACAATGGTGTAATACATACACAACAATTCAACGCAACCGTATCATCCTCCACCGATGACCAAGACAAAATCTCTAGATGCATGCATATTGTACATCTATTAACAGACCCAACTAACATGAGATTACAAAACTCAACAACAACATGAACATGGTAGTTAAATCTATACCCCACACAAGTGTGTTCAACACTCAAGATACAACATTCCAATTTTCTTATACTTGTTTCAAAATACCTTTCCCATTTCACAAAATGAATTCCACTTCCTATGTTTTCACAAAATCATTCCCATGGACAAAAGCCATACCTCATTTAAATTCACTACATTCTTTTCAAAGCCATATCAAACTAATTATGCAAATTAAGTCATAATCACTAAAATAGGATTTCCCTCCCCTTCTCCCAATATTGATAAAAAGGTTCAGTCATCTACAACAAACAACAATGGCTTCATTCAAAACCCAAAATACCCAAGTATTTACCCAATGATCAAAACCCCTCTATTGAGTTATTAAACCAAATAAATATTAGGGTTTCCTCTCCTTACAACAACAACATGCTAATTAACACCCAATTAGCCCCAAAACACATCTAATGATAATAGATCTAAATCCAACAACTAACCCAAAGTTCAACCCCATGAATTTATACAAAAATCCAACATAAAATGGTTTTCATGCAATACAAAAATTACCACATGTCTATCTATAGACGTAGTATTGAAAAAGAACAAGGAGAATCCCTACCTCGAACGAAGAACACAAATGGAGAAGATGACCCAAAATCCAAGTGCTCCAAATCCACTATTTTTCAGATTAGAATGAAGCCCAAGCCACTCTCTATCTTTCTTACAAAGAACTTAAGATGGATTCACACTAGAAGTAGATGAAAACCTAGAGAAAAGATGAGTTTAGAGAGAGAGAAGTTGGACCTAGGGTTTCAAGAATGAAAGAGGGAGAAAAAAAAATGATCTTTTTCCCCGCTGCTGCCTACTGAAATACGATAGACTCGCTCGAGCGAAGACCTGGTCGCTCGAGCGACCAGACACAGAAAACTCACGCGCGGGCAAACAAACCAGAAGCTCGCTCGAGCCAAGACTTCCAGTGTTCAGGTCCTAGCACCAGACGCAACGCTCGCTCGAGCGAAGCCACCCTGGCTCGACCCACCAGACACAAAACTCCACGCTCGCTCGAGCGAAGGACTAAAAACCTGGGCAGCAACCACCTGCTCCCAATCACACCCATCCTGGAACGAACAAGGCCAAAACATTCTATAACTCAAATTTAAAGAATTGAAGGACAGAAACAAGTTCAAAACAACAATCGGAATCCACGGAACTAAGTCCGGATACTACAACCAAAGGAGAAGGACCGGGGTCGCTATATTGACGATCGATTTGGAAATTAAATAAAAAAGGAAGTTGAGTAGAAAAGAAACTTCAATAAAAAAAGGAAGTTAAATAAAGATAAAAATGGAAGTTGCAGAAAATTAAAAATGGAAGTTCATTCAAGAAATCAGTATACCTTAACGATCTATTTGGAAATTAAATAAAAAAGGAAGTTTAATAGAAAAGTAAGTTGAATAGAAATAAAAATGGAAGTTGCAGAAAATAAAAATTGGAAGTTCATTCAAGAAACCACTATACCTTAACGATATATTTGGAAATTAAATAAAAAAGGAAGTTTAATAGAAAAGTAAATTGAATAAAAATGGAAGTTGAATAAAAATAAAAATGGAAGTTCAATCCAGAAACCACTATACCGTGACGATCAATTTGGAAATGAAATAAAAAAGGAAGTTGAGTAAAAAAGAAACTGTAATAAAAAAGGAAGTTAAATAAAAATAAAAATGGAAGTTGCAGAAAATTAAAAATGGAAGTTAATTCTGTAAACCACTCTACCTTAACGATCTATTTGGAAATTAAATAAAAAAGGAAGTTGAATTGAAAAATATTTGAATAAAAATGGAAGCTGAATAAAAATAAAAATGGAAGTTCCATAAAATTAAAAATGGAAGTTCATTAAAGAAACCACTATACCTTAACGATCTATTTGCAAATTAAATAAAAAAGGAAGTTTAGTAGAAAAGTAAATTGAATAAAAATGGAAGTTGAATAAAAAAAAAGTGAAAGTTGCATAAAATTAAAATTGGAAGTTCAATCCAGAAACTAGTATACCTTAACGATCTATTTGGAAATTAAATAAAAAAAGAAGTTGAATAGAAAAATAACTTGAATAAAAATGGAAGTCGAATAAAAATAAAACTGAAAGTTGCAGAAAATTAAAAATGGAAGTTCATTCAAGAAGCCACTATACCTTAACGATCTATTTGGAAATTAAATAAAAAAGGAAGTTTAATAGAAAAGTAAATTGAATAAAAATGAAAGTTGAATAAAAATAGAAATGAAAGTTGCATAAAATTAAAATGGAAGTTCAATCCAGAAACCACTATACCTTAACCATCTATTTGGAAATTAAATAAAAGGAAGTTGAATAGAAAAGAAAATTGAATGAAAAAGGAAGTTGAATAATAATAAAAATGGAAGTTGCGGAAAATTAAAAATGGAAGTTCATTCAAGAAACCACTATACGTTAACGATCTATTTGGAAATTAAATAAAAAAGGAAGTTGAATAGAAATATAACTTGAATAAAAATGGAAGTTGCATAAAATTGAAAATGGAAGTTCATTCAAGAAACCACTATACCTGAACTATCTATTTGGGAATTAAATAAAAAGGAAGTTTAATAGAAAAGTAAATTAAATAAAAATAGAAGTTGTAGAAAATTAAAAATGGAAGTTCAATCCAGAAACCAGTATACCTTAACGATCTATTTGGAAATTAAATAAAAAAGAAAGTTGAGTAGAAAAGAAACTTGATTGAAAAAGGAAGTTAAATAAAAATAAAAATGGAAGTTGCAGAAAATTGAAAATGGAAGTTCATTCAAGAAACCACTATGCCTTAACGATCTTTTTAGAAATTGAATAAAAAAGGATGTTGAATATAAAAATGACTTGAATAAAAATGGAAGTCGAATAAAAATAAAAATGTAAGTTGCATAGAATTAAAAATGGAAGTTCATCCAAGATACCACTATACTTTAACGATCTATTAGGAAATTAAACAGAAAAGGAACTTTAATAGAAAAGAAAATTGAATAAAAATGGTAGTTGAATAAAAATAAAAATGAAAGTTGCATAAAATTAAAAATGGAAGTTCAATCCAGAAATCATTATACCTTAACGATCTATTTGGAAATTAAATAACAAAGGAAGTTGAATAGAAAAATGACTTGAATAAAAATGGAAGTCGAATAAAAATAAAAATGGAAGTTGCATAAAATTAAAAATAGAAGTTCATTCAAGAAACCACTATACCTGAACTGTCTATTTGGAAATTAAATAAAAAAGGATGTTTAATAGAAAAGTAAATTGAATAAAAATAGAAGTTCAATAAAAATAAAAATGAAAGTTGCATAAAATTAAAAATGGAAGTTCAATCCAGAAACCAGTATACCTTAACGATCTATTTGGAAATTAAATGAAAAATGAAGTTTAATAGAAATGTAAATTGAATAAAAATAGAAATTGAAATAAAATAAAAATGAAAGTTGCATAAAATTAAAAGTGGAAGTTCAATCCAGAAACCACTATATCTATTTGTAAATTAAATAAAAAAGGCAGTTGAGTAGAAAAAAACTTGATTGAAAAAGGAAGTTAAATAACAATAAAAATGGAAGTTGCAGAAAATTAAAAATGGAAGTTCATTCAAGAAACCACTATACATTAACGATCTATTTGGAAATTAAATAAAAAAAGAAAGTCCAATAGAAAAATAACTGGAATAAAAATGGAACTCGAATAAAAATAAAAATGGAAGTTGCAGAAAATTAAAAATGGAAGTTCATTAAAAAAACCACTATACCTTAACGATCTATTTTGAAATTAAATAAAAACGGAAGTTTAATAGAAAAGTAAATTGAATAAAAATGGAAATTGAATAAAAATAAAAATGAAAGTAGCATAAAATTAAAAACGGAAGTTCAATCCAGAAACCACTATACCTTAACGAGCTATTAGGAAATTAAATGAAAAAGGAAGTTGAATAGAAAAATAACTTGAATAAAAATGGAAGTTGAATAATAATAAAAACGGAAGTTGCAGAAAATTAAAAATTGATGTTCATTCAAGGAACCACTATGCCTTAATGATCTATTTTTAAATTAAATAAGAAAGGAAGTTTAATAGAAAAGTAAATTGAATAAAAACGGAAGTTGAATAAAAATAAAAATGGAAGTTGCAGAAAATTAAAAATGGAAGTTCAATCCAGAAACCAGTATACCTTAACGGTCTATTTGGAAATTAAATAAAAAAGGAAGTTGAGTAGAAAAGAAACTTGAATAAAAAAGGAAGTTAAATAAAAATAAAAATGGAAGTTGCAGAAAATTAAAAATGGAAGTTCATTAAAGAAACCACTATAACATAACGATCTATTAGGAACTTAAATAAAAAAGGAAGTTGAATAGAAAAATAACTTGATAAAAAATGGAAGTTGAATAAAAATATAAATGGAAGTTGCATAAAATTAAAAATGGAAGTTTATTAAAGAAACCAGTATACCTTAACGATCTATTTGGAAATTAAATTAAAAAGGAAGTTTAATAGAATTGTAAATTGAATAAAAATGGAAGTTGAATAAAAAGAAAAGTGAAAGTTGCATAAAATTAAAAATGGATGTTCAATCCAGAAACCACTATACCTTAACTATCTATTTGGAAATAAAATAAAAAAGGAAGTTGAATATAAAAATAACTTGAATAAAAATGGAAGTTGCAGAAAATTAAAAGTGGAAGTTCATTCAAAAAAACACTATGCCTTAACGATCTATTTTGAAATTAAATAAAAAAAGAAGTTTAATAGAAAAGTAAATTGAATAAAAATGGAAGTTGAATGAAAATAAAAATGAAAGTTGCATAAAATTAAAAATGGATGTTCAATCTAGAAACCACTATACCTTAACGATCTATTTGGAAATTAAATAAAAAAGGAGTTGAGTAGAAAAGAAACTTGATTCAAAAAGGAAGTTAAATAAAAATAAAAATAGAAGTTGCAGAAAATTAAAAATGGAAGTTCATTCAAGAAACCACTATACCTTAACGATCTATTTGGTAATTAAATAAAAAAGGAAGTCAAATAGAAAAGTAACTTGAATAAAAATGGAAGTTGCAGAAAATTAAAAATGGAAGTTCATTCAAGAAACCACTATACCTTAACGATCTACTTGGAAATTAAATAAAAATGGAAGTTGAATAGGAAAATAACTAGAATAAAAATGGAAGTTGAATAAAAAGTAAAATGGAAGTTGCACAAAATTAAAAAAGGAAGTTCATTAAAGAAACAACTATACCTTAACGATCTATTTGGAAATTAAATAAAAAAGGAATTTTAATAGAAAAGAAAATTGAATAAAAATGGAAGTTGAATAAAAATAAAAATAAAACTTGCATAAAATTAAAAATGTAAGTTCAATCCAAAAACCATTATACCTTAACGATCTATTTGGAAATTAAATAAAAAAGGAAGTTAAATAGAAAAGAAACTTGTATAAAAAATGAAGTTGAATAGAAATGAAAATGGAAGTTGCAGAAAAATAAAATTGGAATTTCATTCAAGAAACAACTATACCTTAATGATATATTTGGAAATTAAATAAAAAAGAAGTTTAATAGAAAAGTAAATTGAATAAAAATGGAAGTTGAATAAAAAAAAATGGAAGTTCAATCCAGAAACCACCATACCATGACGATCGATTTGGAAATTAAATAAAAAAGGTAGTTGAGTAGAAAAGAAACTTGAATAAAAACGGAAGTTAAATAAAAATAAAAATGGAAGTTTCAAAATATTAAAAATGGAAGTTCATTCAAAAAACCACTATACCTTAACCATCTATTTGGAAATTAAATAAAAAAGGAAGTTGAATAAAAAAATAATTGAATAAAAATGGAAGCTGAATAAAAATAAAAATGGAAGTTCCATAAAATTAAAAATGGAAGTTCATTCAAAAAACCACTATACCTTAACCATCTATTTGGAAATTAAATAAAAAAGGAAGTTGAATAAAAAAATAAATTGAATAAAAATGGAAGTCGAATAAAAATAAAAATGGAAGTTGCAGAAAACTAAAAATGGAAGTTCATTCAAAAACCAATATACCTTAACGATCTATTTGGAAATTAAACAGAAAAATGAAGTTTAATAGAAAAGTAAATTGAATAAAAATGGAAGTTGAACAAAAATAAAAATGAAAGTTGCATAAAGTTAAAAATGGAAGTTCAATCCAGAAACCACTATACCTTAACGATCTATTTGGAAATTAAGTAAAAAAGGAAGTTGAATAGAAAAGAAGCTTGAATAAAAAAAGAAGTTGCAGAAAATTAAAATTGGAAGTTCCATAAAATTAAAAATGGAAGTTCATTACATAAACCACTATACCTTAACGATCTATTTGGAAAGTAAATAAAAAAGGAAGTTTAATAGAAAAGTAAATTGAATAAAAAAGGAAGTTGAATAAAAAGAAAAGGGAAAGTTGCATAAAATTAAAAATGGATGTTCAATCCAGAAACCAGTATACCTTAACGATCTATTTGGAAATTAAATAAAAAAAAATAGTTGAATACAAAAAAACTTGAATAAAAAATGAAGTTGAATAGAAATAAAAATGGAAGTTATAGAAAATTAAAATTGGAAGTTCATTCAAGAAACCACTATACCTTAACGATCTATTTGGAAATTAAATAAAAATGGAAGTCGAATAGAAAAATAACTTGAATAAAAATGGAATGCGAATAAAAATAAAAATGGAAGTTGCAGAAAATTAAAAATGGAAGTTCATTCAAGAAACCACTATACCTTAACGATCTATTTCGAAATTAAATAAAAAAGGAAGTTTAATAGCAAAGTAAATTGAACAAAAATGGAAGTTGAATAAAATGAAAAGTGAAAGTTGCATAAAATTAAAAATGGGAGTTCAATCCAGAAACCAGTCTACCTTAACGATCTATTCGGAAATTAAATTAAAAAGGAAGTTGAATAGAAAAGTAATTTGAATAAAAATGGAAGTCGAATAAAAATAAAAATGGAAGTTGCAGAAAATTAAAAATGGAAGTTCATTTAAGAAACCACTATACGTTAACGATCTATTTGGAAATTAAATAAAAAAAGGAAGTTTAATAGAAAAGTAAATTGAATAGAAATAAAAATGGAAGTTGAATAAAAAAACCACAATAGCTTAACCATCTATTTGGAAATTAAATAAAAAAGGAAGTTGAATAGAAAAATAAATGAATAAAAATGGAAGCTGAAGAAAAATAAAAACGGAAGTTCATTCAAGAAACCACTATACCTTAACGATCTATTTGGTAATTAAATAAAAAAGGAAGTCAAATAGAACAATAACTTGAATAAAAATGGAAGCTGAATAAAAATAAAAATGGAAGTTGCAGAAAAATAAAATTGGAAGTTCATTCAAGAAACAACTATACCTTAATGATATATTTGGAAATTAAATAAAAAAGAAGTTTAATAGAAAAGTAAATTGAATAAAAATGGAAGTTGAATAAAAAAAAATGGAAGTTCAATGCAGAAACCACCATACCTTGACGATCGATTTGGAAATTAAATAAAAAAGGAAGTTGAGTAGAAAAGAAACTTGTATAAAAACGGAAGTTAAATAAAAATAAAAATGGAAGTTGCAAAATATAAAAAATGGAAGTTCATTCAAAAAACCACTATACCTTAACCATCTATTTGGAAATTAAATAAAAAAGGAAGTTGAATAAAAAAATAATTGAATAAAAATGGAAGCTGAATAAAAATAAAAATGGAAGTTCCAGAAAATTAAAAATGGAAGTTCATTAAAGAAACCACTATACCTTAACGATCTATTTGAAAATTAAATAAAAAAGGAAGTTTAATAGAAAAGTAAATTGAATAAAAATGGAAGTTGAATAAAAATAAAAATGAAAGTTGCATAAAATTAAAAATGGAAGTTCATTCAAGAAACCACTATACCTTAACGATCTATTTGGAAATTAAATAAAAAAGGAAATTGAAAAGAAAAATAACTTGAATAAAAATTGAAGCTGAATAAAAATAAAAATGGAAGTTCCATAAAATTGAAAATGGAAGTTCATTAAAGAAACCACTATACCTTAACGATCTATTTGGAAATTAATTAAAAAAGGAATTTTAATAGAAAAGTAAATTGAATAAAAACGGAAGTTGAATAAAAAGAAAAGTGAAGGTTGCATAAAATTAAAAGTGGAAGTTCAACCCAGACACCAATATACCTTAACGATCTATTTGGAAATTAAATTAAAAAGGAATTTTAATAGAAAAGTAAATTGAATAAAAATGGAAGTCGAATAAAAATAAAAATGGAAGTTGTAGAAAATTAAAAATGGAAGTTTATTCAAGAAACCACTATACCTTAGCGATCTATTCGGAAATTAAATAAAAAAAGGATGTTTAATAGAAAAGTAAATTGAATAAAAATGGAAGTTGAATAGAAATAAAAATAGAAGTTGCAGAAAATTAAAAATTGAAGTTCAATCAAAAAACCACTATACCTTAACGATTTATTTGGAAATTAAATAAAAGAGGAAGTTGAGTAGAAAAGAAACCTGAACAAAAAAGGAAGTTAACTAAAAATAAAAATTAAAGTTGGAGAAAATTAATAATTAAATCTCATTCAAGAAACCACTATACCTTAACGATCTATTTGGAAATTAAATAAAAAAGGAAGTTGAATAGAAAAGCAAATTGAATAAAAATGGAAGTCGAATAAAAATAAAAATGGAAGTTGCAGAAAACTAAAAATGGAAGTTCATTCAAAAACCAATATACCTTAATGATCTATTTGGAAATTAAATAGAAAAAGGAAGTTTAATAGAAAAGTAAATGGAATAAAAATGGAAGTTCAATCCAGAAACCACTATACCTTAACGATCTATTTGGAAATTAAGTAAAAAAGGAAGTTGAATAGAAAAGAAGCTTGAATAAAAAAAGAAGTTGCAGAAAATTAAAATTGGAAGTTCCATAAAATTAAAAATGGAAGTTCATTACATAAACCACTATACCTTAACGATCTATTTGGAAAGTAAATAAAAAAGGAAGTTCAATAGAAAAGTAAATTGAATAAAAAAGGAAGTTGAATAAAAAGAAAAGGGAAAGTTGCATAAAATTAAAAATGGATGTTCAATCCAGAAACCAGTATACCTTAACGATCTATTTGGAAATTAAATAAAAAAAAAAGTTGAATAGAAAAAAACTTGAATAAAAAATGAAGTTGAATAGAAATAAAAATGGAAGTTATAGAAAATTAAAATTGGAAGTTCATTCAAGAAACCACTATACCTTAACGATCTATTTGGAAATTAAATAAAAATGGAAGTCGAAAAGAAAAATAACTTGAATAAAAATGGAAGTCGAATAAAAATAAAAATGGAAGTTGCAGAAAATTAAAAATGGAAGTTCATTCAAGAAACCACTATACCTTAACGACCTATTTCAAAATTAAATAAAAAAGGAAGTTTAATAGCAAAGTAAATTGAACAAAAATGGAAGTTGAATAAAAAGAAAAGTGAAAGTTGTATAAAATTAAAAATGGAAGTTCAATCCAGAAACCAGTCTACCTTAACGATCTATTTGGAAATTAAATAAAAAAGGAAGTTGAATAGAAAAGTAATTTGAATAAAAACGAAAGTCGAATAAAAATAAAAATGGAAGTTGCAGAAAATTAAAAATGGAAGTTCATTTAAGAAACCACTATACGTTAACGATCTATTTGGGAATTAAATAAAAAAGGAAATTTAATAGAAAAGTAAATTGAATAGAAATAAAAATGGAAGTTGAATAAAAAAACCACAATAGCTTAACCATCTATTTGGAAATTAAATAAAAAAGGAAGTTGAATAGAAAAATAAATGAATAAAAATGGAAGCTGGAGAAAAATAAAAATGGAAGTTCATTAAAGAAACCACTATACCTTAATGATCTATTTGGAAATTAAATAAAAAATGAATTTTGATAGAAAAGTAAATTGAATAAAAATGGAAGTTGAATAAAAAGAAAAGTGAAAGTTGCATAATATTAAAAATGGAAGTTCAATCCAGAAACCAGTATACCTTAACGATCTATTCGGAAATTAAATAAAAAAGCAATTTTAATAGAAAAGGAAATTGAATAAAAATGGAAGTCGAATAAAAATAAAAAAGGAAGTTGCAGAAAATTAAAAATGGAAGTTCATTCTAGAAACCACTATACCTTAGCGATCTATTTGGAAATTAAATAAAAAATGATGTTTAATAGAAAAGTAAATTGAATAAAAATGGAAGTTGAATAGAAATAAAAATAGAAGTTGCAGAAAATTTAAAATGGAAGTTCAATCCAAAACCACTATACCTTAACGATCTATTTGCAAATTAAATAAAAAAGGAAGTTGAGTAGAAAAGAAACCTGAACAAAAAAGGAAGTTAACTAAAAATAAAAATTGAAGTTGGAGAAAATTAAAAATGGAAGTTCATTCAAGAAGCCACTATACCTTAACGATCTATTTGGAAATTAAATAAAAAAGGAAGTTGAATAGAAAATTAAATTTAATAAAAATGGAAGTCGAATAAAAATAAAAATGGAAGTTGCAGAAAATTAAAAATGGAAGTTCATTCAAAAACCAATATACCTTAAAGATCTATTTGGAACTTAAATAGAAAAGGGAGTTGAATAGAAAAGAAGCTTGAACAAAAAAAGAAGTTGCAGAAAATTAAAATTGGAAGTTCATTCAAGAAACCACTATACCTTAACGATATATTTGGAAATTAAATAAAAAAATAAAGTTTAATAGAAAAGTAAGTTGAATAAAAATGGAAGTCGGATAAAAATAAAAATGAAAGTTCAATCCAGAAACCACTACACCTTGACGATCTATTTGGAAATTAAATAAAAAAGGAATTTGAGTCGAAAAGGAACTTGAATAAAAAAGGAAGTAAAATAAAAATAAAAATGAAAGTTGCAGAAAATTAAAAATGGAAGTTAATTCAAGAAAGCACTATACCTTAACGATCTAGTTGGAAATTAAATAAAAAGGAAGTTGAATAGAAAAATAACTTGAATAAAAATGGAAGCTGAATAAAAATAAAAATGGAAGTTCCATAAAATTAAAAATGGAAGTTCATTAAATAAACCACCATACCTCAACGATCTATTTGGAAATTAAATAAAAAAGGAATTTTAATGGAAAAGTAAATTGAATAAAAATGGAAGTTGAATAAAAAGAAAAGTGAAAGTTGCATAAAATTGAAAATGGAAGATCAATCCCGAAACCAGTATACCTTAACGATCTATTTGGAAATTAAATAAAAAAGGAAGTTGAATAGAAAAATAACTTAATTAAAAATGGAAGATGAATAAAAATAAAAATGGAAGTTTCATAAAATTGACAATGGAAGTTCATTAAAGAAACCACTATACCTTAACGATCTATTTGGAAATAAAATAAAAAAGGAATTTTAATAAAAAAGTAAATTGAATAAAAATGGAAGTTGAATAAAAAGAAAAGTGAAAGTTGCAACAAATTAAAAATGGAAGCTCAATCCAGAAACCAGTATACCTTAACGATCTATTTGGAAATTAAATAAAAAAGGAATTTCAATAAAAAAGTAAATTGAATAATTATGAAAGTCGAATACAAATAAAAATGGAAGTTGCAAAAAATTAAAAATGGAAATTCATTCAACAAACCACTATACCTTAGCGATCTATTTGGAAATTAAATAAAAAAGGATTTTTAATTGAAAAGTAAATTGAATAAAAATGGAAGTTGAATAGAAATAAAAGTTGAAGTTGCAGAAAGTTAAAAATGGAAGTTCAATCCAGAAACCACTATACCTTAATGATCTATTTGGAAATTAAATAAAGAAGGAAGTTGAGTAGAAAAGAAACCTGAACAAAGAAGGAAGTTAACTAAAAATAAAAATTGTAGTTGGAGAAAATTAAAAATGGAAGTTCATTCAAGAAACCACTATACCTTAACGATCTATTGGGAAATTAAATAAAAAAGTAAGTTGAAAAGAAAAGTAAATTGAATAAAAATGGAAGTCAAATAAAAATAAAAGTAGAAGTTGCAGAAAATTAAAATTGGAAGTTCATTCAAGAAACCACTATACCTTAACGATTTATTTGGAAATTAAATAAAAAAGGAAGTTTAGTGGAAAATTAAATTGAATAAAAACGGAAGTTGAATAAAAATAAAAATGGAAGTTCAATCCAGAAACCACTATACCTTGACGATCTATTTGGAAATTAAATAAAAAAGGAAGTTGAGTAGAAAAGAAACATGAATAGAAAAGGGAGTTAAATAAAAATAAAAATGGAAGTTGCAGAAAGTTAAAAATGGAAGTTAATTCAAGAAACCACTATACCTTAACGATCTAGTAGGAAATTAAATAAAAAAGAAAGTTGAATAGAAAAATAACTTGAATAAAAATGGAAGCTGAATAAAAATAAAAATGGAAGTTCCATAAAATTAAAAATGGAAGTTCATTAAATAAACCACTATACCTTAACGATCTATTTGGAAATTAAATAAAAACGGAAGTTTAATAGAAAAATAAATTGAATAAAAAGAAAAGTGAAAGTTGCATAAAATTAAAAATGGAAGTTCAATCCAGAAACCAGTATACCTTAACAATCTATTTGGAAATTAAATTAAATAGGAAGTTGAATAGAAAAGTAAATTGAATAAAAGTGGAAGTCGAATAAAAATAAAATTGGAAGTTGCAGAAAATTAAAAATGGAAGTTCATTCAAGAAACCACTATACCTTAACGATCTATTTGGAAATTAAATGAAAAGGAAGTTTAATAGAAAAGTAAATTGAATAAAAATGGAAGTTGAATAAAAATAAAAATGAAAGTTGCATAAAATAAAAAATGGAAGTTCAATCCAGAAACCACTATACCTTAACGATCTATTTGGAAATTAAATAAAAAAGGAAGTTGAGTAGAAAAGAAACTTGAATGAAAAAGGAAGATAAATAAAAACAAAAATGAAAGTTGCCGAAAAATAAAAATGGAAGTTCATTCATGAAACCACAATACCTTAACGATCTATTTGGATATTAAATAAAAATGGAAGTCGAATAGAAAAATAATTTGAATAAAAATGGAAGTCGAATAAAAATAAAAATGGAAGTTGCATAAAATTAAAAATGGAAGTTCATTCAAGAAACCACTATACCTTAACGACAGATTTGGAAATCAAATAAAAAAGGAACTTTAATAGAAAAGTAAATTGAATATAAATGGATATTGAATAAAAATAAAAATGAAAGTCGCATATAATTAAAAATGGAAGTTCAATCTAGAAACCACTATACCTTAACGATCTATTTGAAAATTAAATAAAAAAGGAAGTCGAGTAGAAAAGAAACCTGAATGAAAAAGGAAGTTAAATAAAAATAAAAACGGAAGTTGCAGAAAATTAAAAATGGAAGTTCATTGACGAAACCACTATACCTTAATGATCTATTTGGAAATTACATAAAAAAGGAAGTTGAGTCGAAAAGAAACTTGAATAAAAAAGGAAGTTAAATAAAAATAAAAATTAAAGTAGCAGAAAATTAAAAATGGAAGTTAATTCATGAAACCACTATACCTTAACGATCTAGTTGGAAATGAAATAAAAAAGGAAGTTGAATAGGAAAAATAACTTGAACAAAAATGGAAGCTGAATAAAAATAAAAATGGAAGTTCCATAAAATTAAAAATGGAAGTTGCAGAAAATTAAAAATGGAGGTTCATTCAAGAAACCACTATACCTTAACGATCTATTTCGAAATTAAATAAAAAAGGAAGTTTAATAGCAAAGTAAATTGAATAAAAATGGAAGTTGAATAAAAAGAAAAGTGAAAGTTGCATAAAATTAAAAATGGAAGTTCAATCCAGAAACCAGTCTACCTTAACGATCTATTTGGAAATTAAATTAAAAAGGAAGTTGAATAGAAAAGTAATTTGAATAAAAATGAAAGTCGAATAAAAATAAAAATGGAAGTTGCAGAAAATTAAAAATGGAAGTTAATTTAAAAAACCACTATACGTTAACGATCTGTTTGGAAATTAAATAAAAAAGGAAGTTTAATAGAAAAGTAAATTGAATAGAAACAAAAATGGAAGTTGAATAAAAAAACCACAGTAGCTTAACCATCTATTTGGAAATTAAATAAAAAAGGAAGTTGAATAGAAAAATAATTGAATAAAAATGGAAGCTGAATAAAAATTAAAATGGAAGTTCCATAAAATTAAAAATGGAAGTTCATTAAAGAAACCACTATACCTTAACGTTCTATTTGGAAATTAAATAAAAAATGAAGTTTAATAGAAAAGTAAATTGAATAAAAATGGAAGTTGAATAAAAATAAAAATGAAAGTTGCATAAAATTAAAAATGGAAGTTCATTCAGGAAACCACTATACCTTGACGATCTATTTGGAAATTAAATAAAAAAGGAAGTTGAATAAAAAAATAATTTGAATAAAAATGGAAGCTGAAGAAAAATAAAAATGAAAGTTCATTAAAGAAACCACTATACCTTAGTGATCTACTTGGAAATTAAATAAAAAAGGAATTTTGATAGAAAAGTAAATTGAATAAAAATGGAAGTTGAATAAAAAGAAAAGTGAAAGTTGCATAAAATTAAAAATGGAAGTTCAATCCAGAAACTAGTATACCTTAATGATCTATTCTGAAATTAAATAAAAAAGGAATTTTAGTAGAAAAGGAAATTGAATAAAAATGGAAGTCGAATAAAAATAAAAAAGGAAGTTGCAGAAAATTAAAAATGGAAGTTCATTCAAGAAACCACTATACCTTAGCGATCTATTTGGAAATTAAATAAAAAAGGATGTTTAATAGAAAAGTAAATTGAATAAAAATCGAAGTTGAATAGAAATAAAAATAGATGTTGCAGAAAATTTAAAATGGAAGTTCAATCCAGAAACCCCTATAACTTAACGATCTATTTGCAAATTAAATAAAAAAGGAAGTTGAGTAGAAAAGAAACCTCAACAAAAAAGGAAGTTAACTAAAAATAAAAATTGAAGTTGGAGAAAATTAAAAATGGAAGTTCATTCAAGAAACCACTATACCTTAACGATCTATTTGGAAAATAAATAAAAAAGTAAGTTGAATAGAAAAGTAAATTGAATAAAAATGGAAGTCGAATAAAAACAAAAATGGAAGTTGCAGAAAATTAAAAATGGAAGTTCATTCAAAAACCAATATACCTTAAAGATCTATTTGGAAATTAAATAGAAAAGGTAGTTTAATAGAAAAGTAAATTGAATAAAAATGGAAGTTGAATAAAAATAAAAATGAAAGTTGCTTAAAATTGAAAATGGAAGTTCAATCCAGAAACCACTATACCATAACGATCTATTTGGAAATTAAATTAAAAATGAAGTTGAATAGAAAAGAAGCTTGAATAAAAAAAGAAGTTACAGAAAATTAAAATTGGAAGTTCATTCAAGAAACCACTATACCTTAACGATATATTTGGAAATTAAATAAAAAAATGAAGTTTAATAGAAAAGTAAGTTGAATAAAAATGGAAGTCGGATAAAAATAAAAATGGAAGTTCAATCCAGAAACCACTATACCTTGACGATCTATTTGGAAATTAAATAAAAAAGGAAGTTGAGTCAAAAAGGAACTTGAATAAAAAAGGAAGTAAAATAAAAATAAAAATGGAAGTTAATTCAAGAAACCACTATGCCTTAACGATCTAGTTGGAAATAAAATAAAAAAGGAAGTTCAATAGAAAAATAACTTGAATAAAAATGGATGCTGAATAAAAATAAAAAAGGAAGTTTCATAAAATTAAAAATGGAAGTTCATTAAATAAACCACCATACCTCAATGATCTATTTGGAAATTAAATAAAAAAGGAATTTCAATAGAAAAGTAAATTGAATAAAAATGGAAGTTGAATAAAAAGAAAAGTGAAAGTTGCAAAAAATTGAAAATGGAAGATCAATCCCGAAACCAGTATACCTTAACGATCTATTTGGAAATTAAATAAAAAAAGAAGTTGAATAGAGAAATAACTTGAATAAAAATAGAAGCTGAATAAAAATAAAAATGGAAGTTTCATAAAATTGAAAATGGAAGTTCATTAAAGAAACCACTATACCTTAACGATCTATTTGGAAATAAAATAAAAAAGGAATTTTAATAAAAAATTAAATTGAATAAAGATGGAAGTTGAATAAAAAGAAAAGTGAAAGTTGCAAAAAATTAAAAATGGAAGCTCAATCCAGAAACCAGTATACCTTAACGATCTATTTGGAAATTAAATAAAAAGCAATTTCAATAGAGAAGTAAATTGAATAATTATGGAAGTCGAGTAAAAATAAAAATAGAAGTTGCAAAAAATTAAAAATGGAAATTCATTCAACAAACCACTATACCTTAGCGATCTATTTGGAAATTAAATAAAAAAGAATGTTTAATTGAAAAGTAAATTGAATAAAAATGGAAGTTGAATAGAAATAAATGTTGAAGTTGCAGAAAATTAAAAATGGAAGTTCAATCCAGAAGCCACTATACCTTAACGATCTATTTGGAAATTAAATAAAGAAGGAAGTTGAGTAGAAAAGAAACCTGAACAAAGAAGGAAGTTAACTAAAAATAAAAATTGTAGTTCGAGAAAATTAAAAATGGAAGTTCATTCAAGAAACCACTATACCTTAACGATCTATTGGGAAATTAAATAAAAAAGGAAGTTGAATAGAAAAGTAAATTGAATAAAAATGGAAGTCAAATAAAAATAAAAATAGAAGTTGCAGAAAATTAAAAATGGAAGTTCATTCAAAAACCAACATAACTTAACGATCTATTTGGAAATTAAATAGAAAACGAAGTTTAATAGAAAAGTAAATTGAATAAAAATGGAAGTTGAATAAAAATAAAAATGAAAGTTGCATAAAATTAAAAATGGAAGTTCAATCGAGAAACCACTATACCTTAACGATCTATTTGGAAATTAAATAAAAAAGGACGTTGAATAGAAAAGAAGCTTGAATAAAAAAAGAAGTTGCAGAAAATTAAAATTGGAAGTTCATTCAAGAAACCACTATACCTTAACGATTTATATGGAAATTAAATAAAAAAGGAAGTTTAATAGAAAATTAAATCGAATAAAAACGGAAGTTGAATAAAAATAAAAATGGAAGTTCAATCCAGAAACCACTATACCTTGACGATCTATTTGGAAATTAAATAAAAAAAGAAGTTGAGTAGATAAGAAACATGAATAAAAAAGGGAGTTAAATAAAAATAAAAATGGAAGTTGCAGAAAGTTAAAAATGGAAGTTAATTCAAGAAACCACTATACCTTAACGATCTCGTTGGAAATTAAATAAAAAAGAAAGTTGAATAGAAAAATAACTTGAATAAAAATGGAAGCTGAATAAAAATAAAAATGGAAGTTCCATAAAATTAAAAATGGAAGTTCATTAAATAAACCACTATACCTTAACGATCTATTTGGAAATTAAATAAAAAAGGAAGTTTAATAGAAAAATAAATTGAATAAAAATGGAAGTTGAATAAAAAGAAAAGTTAAAGTTGCATAAAATAAAAATGGAAGTTCAATCCAGAAACCAGTATACCTTAACGATCTATTAGGAAATTAAATTAAATAGGAAGTTTAATAGAAAAGTAAATTGAATAAAAGTGGAAGTCGAATAAAAATAAAATTGGAAGTTGCAGAAAATTAAAAATGGAAGTTCATTCAAGAAAACACTATACCTTAACGATCTATGTAACGCCCTCAAAATAACAACATTAAACCCATCAGATAAGACATGCATTTACATGTAAACTAACCACATACTTTTATTCATTAGAGTTCCATTACATAAGTATTACATGTTAACATCAAAACAAAATGCCCTACGGGCTTACAGCTTTCCAAGTTAACACTTGGTTACAACAAAAGAGTACTGACTCATACACATTAAGCCCTTGGCTTGTATTTACATGTAATATATCAAAAAGTAAAACGACTACATTATGTCCGCCTCTAGCCTCCCAAGCTATGTCCTTGGAGGTGGCATGCTTCCTGTACCTGAAAATGATGTTCCCATATAGGGTGAGCCACAGCCCAGTAGAAATACACTAAACCAACCATGAACAATGACTAAAAGATTAGCAATTGATAGATGGCTAACACAGATACATTCACATAAATTACACATTTATGTCATACAACTTATGAGTCTAACTTACCTTTCATTTTCCCTTTTTCAACAGATAAGCATGCTAGCTCTATCATCATTTCCACAGATATGTATAAAAACTATATCCCACATTCACAGATAAGCATATAAGCTGTATCCACACTTTACCAAGATAAGCATATAAGCTCTATCTTCACTTCTCTAGACAAGCATATGAGCTGTATCTACGGAGTTCATCCCCTATCTTCTCCCAACACTATCCGGTTTAGAGGTACATCCCCTATCTTCCCCTAAACCGCGGAGTACATCCCCTATCTCCTCCTCTACACATAACGTATATAAACACATTGGTTCTATATACAATCACCCAATACATACAGTTAATGTATTCTATCAACCGTCAAGTTCCATGACACATTTCATTGATTAGTTTCAGTTTGCCTAATCATCATGCATTGTCTACAACAATCACGACTATTCTCCACCGATAGCCCAAAGCTGTTATTTCTAAATAGAAAATAAATGCACAATGGATATTCAATCAACATTTCATTTCCTCATTTCTCACAATTAATTATCCCAATTAATTAAACAATGTAATTAGGTCGTTATCCATAATTACCATTTCAACCCTTAGGTCCCATTTTCATCAATGATTCAACATTTATTCCATTTCTCTATGCCAAACATGCATCTAGGTTTATTATGAATAAAACCCCAACTTTTGTAAAATTACACAAAAGCCCCAAACTTTCACAAAATTACCTAGCCAAGCCCAACATCTCAAAATACCAAAATTTAAAGACAAAATCCATAGAGAGGAGTAGGGTATCCCTACCTCGAAGTTTAAGCCAAAAAGGAGATGAAGACTCGAAGATCAACTTGCTCCAAATCCAAACTTTTTCAGATTAAATCAAAGCTCTCAACGCCCTCTATCTTTTTAACAAAGGCTCTAGGCTAGATTCACACTCTAGGGAGATCAAATCTTAGAGAGGGTGTAAGTTTAGAGAGAGAGGGTCTCGGATTTAGGGTTTGATCAAAAAAAGAAATGAAAAACTGAAGTTCAAAATCGCTACTGTCCGCTGATATAAAACACGCTCGCTCGAGCGAAGACTTGGTCGCTCGAGCGACCAGACACAGAAAACTCTCGCTCGAGCCAAGAAGTTCTCGATCGAGCGAAGAAAAACCCAGACCGCTCGAGCGAAGGAAGCTCGCTCGAGCCAAGAAAGGCAACTCTCAGGTCCAGAACCAGACGCAACACTCGCTCGAGCGAAGCCACCCTGGCTCGACCCACCAGACACGAACCTCACTCTCGCTCGAGCGACCAACTCCTCGCTCGAGCGAAGGTCCAAAAATCTGGGCAGCAACACTAGGCTCCCAAACACAACCAACCTGTAACAAACCTGCCCAACACATCTTATAACTCAATATACAAAGTAAAGAGGATGCAAACTAAATAATAAACAAATACCAACATCCACGGACACATGTCCGGATCACTGTACAACAAGGGTAAACCCGGGATAGCTATAATCTATTTGGAAGTTAAATGAAAAAGGAAGTTTAATAGAAAAGTAAATTGAATAAATATGGAAGTTGAATAAAAATAAAAATGAAAGTTGCATAAAATAAAAAATGGAAGTTCTATCCAGAAACCACTATACCTTAACGATCTGTTAGGATATTAAATAAAAAAGGAAGTTGAGTAGAAAAGAAACTTGAATGAAAAAGGAAGTTAAATAAAAATAAAAATGAAAGTTGCCGAAAAATAAAAATGGAAGTTCATTCAAGAAACCACTATACCTTAACAATCCATTTGGAAATTAAATAAAAATGGAAGTCGAATAGAAAAATAATTTGAGTAAAAATGGAAGTCGAATAAAAATAAAAATGGAGGTTGCATAAAATTAAAAATGGAAGTTCATTCAAGAAACCACTATACCTTAACGACCTATTTGGAAATCAAATAAAAAAGGAAGTTTAATAGAAAAGTAAATTGAATAAAAATGGAAATTGAATAAAAATAAAAATGAAAGTCGCATATAATTAAAAATGGAAGTTCAATCTAGAACCACTATACCTTAACGATCTATTTGAAAATTAAATAAAAAAGGAGGTTGAGTAGAAAAGAAACTTGAATGAAAAAGGAAGTTAAATAAAAAAAAAAAACGGAAGTTGCAGAAAATTAAAAATGGAAGTTCATTCAAGAAACCACTATACCTTAATGATCTATTTGGAAATTACATAAAAAAGGAAGTTAAATAAAAATAAAAATTAAAGTAGCAGAAAATTAAAAATGGAAGTTAATTCATGAAACCACTCTACCTTAACGATCTAGTTGGAAATTAAATAAAAAAGGAAGTTGAATAGAAAAATAACTTGAAGAAAAATGAAAGCTGAATAAAAATAAAAATGGAAGTTCCATAAAATTAAAAATGGAAGTTCATTAAATAAACGACCATACCATAACGATGTATTTAGAAATTAAATAAAAAAGGAAGTTTAATAGAAAAATAAATTGAATAAAAATGGAAGTTGAATAAAAAGAAAAGTGAAAGTTGCATAAAATTAAAAATGGAAGTTTAATCCAGAACCAGTATACCTTAACCATCTATTTGGAAGTTAAATTAAATAGGAAGTTGAATAGAAAAGTGAATTGAATAAAAGTGAAAGTCGAATAAAAATAAAATTGAAAGTTGCAGAAAATTAAAAATGGAAGTTCATTCAAGAAACCACTATACCTTAACGATCTATTTGGAAATTAAATGAAAAAGGAAGTTTAATAGAAAAGTAAATTGAATAAAAATGGAAGTTGAATAAAAATAAAAATGAAATTGCATAAAATAAAAAATGGAAGTTCAATCCAGAAACCACTATACCTTAACGATCTATTTGGAAATTAAATAAAAAAGGAAGTTGAGTAGAAAAGAAACTTGAATGAAAAAAGAAGTTACATAAAAATAAAAATGAAAGTTGGCGAAAAATAAAAATGGAAGTTCATTCAAGAAACCACTATAACTTAACGATCTATTTGGAAATTAAATAAAAATGGAAGTCGAATCGAAAAATAATTTGAATAGAAATGGAAGTCGAATAAAAATAAAAATGGAAGTTGCATAAAATTAAAAATGGAAGTTCAATCAAGAAACCACTATACCTTAACGACCTATTTGGAAATCAAATAAAAAAGGAAGTTTAATAGAAAAGTAAATTGAATAAAAATGGAAATTGAATAAAAATAAAAATGAAAGTCGCATATAATTAAAAATGGAAGTTCAATCTAGAAACCACTATACCTTAACGATCTATTTGAAAATTAAATAAAAAAGGAAGTTGAGTAGAAAAGAATTTTGAATGAAAAAGGAAGTTAAATAAAAATAAAAACGGAAGTTGTAGAAAATTAAAAATGGAAGTTCATTCAAGAAACCACTATAACTTTACGATCTATTTGGAAATTACATAAAAAAGGAAGTTGAGTCGAAAAGAAACTTGAATAAAAAAAGAAGTTAAATAAAAATAAAAATTAAACTAGCAGAAAATTAAAAATGGAAGTTAATTGATGAAACCACTATACCTTAACGATCTAGTTGGAAATTAAATAAAAAAGGAAGTTGAATAGAAAAATAACTTGAATAAAAATGGAAGCTGAATAAAAATAAAAATGGAAGTTCCATAAAATTAAAAATGGAAGTTCATTAAATAAACCACCATACCTCAACGATCTATTTGGAAATTCAATAAAAAAGAAATTTTAATAGAAAAGTAAATTGAATAAAAAAGGAAGTTGAATAAAAAGAAAAGTGAAAGTTGCATAAAATTAAAAATGGAAGTTCAATCCAGAAACCACTATACCTTAACGATCTATTTGGAAATTAAATAAAAAAGGAAGTTGAATAGAAAAATAACTTCAATAAAAATGGAAGCTGAATAAAAATAAAAATGGAAGTTTCATAAAATTGAAAATCGAAGTTCATTAAAGAAACCACTATTCCTTAACAATCTATTTGGAAATAAAATAAAAAAGGAATTTTAATAAAAAAAGTAAATTGAATAAAAATGGAAGTTGAATAAAAAGAAAAGTGAATGTTGCAAAAAATTAAAAATGGAACTTCAATCCAGAAACCAGCATACCTTAACGATCTATTTGGAAATTAAATAAAAAAGGAATTTAAATAGAAAAGTAAATTGAATAAATATGGAAGTCGAATAAAAATAAAAATGGAAGTTCCATAAAATTGAAAGTGGAAATTCATTCAACAAACCACTGTACCTTAGCGATCTATTTGGAAATTAAATAAAAAAGGATGTTCAATTGAAAAGTAAATTGAATAAAAATGGAAGTTGAATAGAAATAAAAGTAGAAGTTGCAGAAAATTAAAAATGGAAGTTCAATCCAGAAACCACTATATCTTAACGATCTATTTGGAAATTAAATAAAGAAGGAAGTTGAGTAGAAAAGAAACCTGAACAAAGAAGGAAGTTAACTAAAAATAAAAATTGTAGTTCGATAAAATCAAAAATGGAAGTTCATTCAAGAAACCACTATACCTTAACGATCTACTTGGAAATTAAATAAAAATGGAAGTCAAATAAAAATAAAAATGGAAGTTGCAGAAAATTAAAAATGGAAGTTCATTCAAAAACCAACATAACTTAACGATCTATTTGGAAATTAAATAGAAAACGAAGTTTAACAGAAAAGTAAATTGAATAAAAATGGAAGTTGAATAAAAATAAAAATGAAAGTTGCATAAAATTAAAAATGGAAGTTCAATCCAGAAACCACTATACCTTAACGATCTATTTGGAAATTAAATAAAAAAGGAAGTTGAATAGAAAAGAAGCTTGAATAAAAAAAGAAGTTGCAGAAAACTAAAATTGGAAGTTCATTCAAGAAACAGCTATACCTTAACGATTTATTTGGAAATTAAATAAAAAAGGAAGTTTAATAGAAAAGTACATTGAATAAAAACAGAAGTTGAATAAAAATAAAAATGGATGTTCAAGTTATACCTTAACGATCTATTTGGAAATTAAATAAAAAAAGAAGTTGAATAGAAAAATAACTTGAATAAAAATGGAAGTCGAATAAAAATAAAACTGAAAGTTGCAGAAAATTAAAAATGGAAGTTCATTCAAGAAGCCACTATACCTTAACGATCTATTTGGAAATTAAATAAAAAAGGAAGTTTAATAGAAAAGTAAATTGAATAAAAATGAAAGTTGAATAAAAATAGAAATGAAAGTTGCATAAAATTAAAATGGAAGTTCAATCCAGAAACCACTATACCTTAACCATCTATTTGGAAATTAAATAAAAGGAAGTTGAATAGAAAAGAAAATTGAATGAAAAAGGAAGTTGAATAATAATAAAAATGGAAGTTGCGGAAAATTAAAAATGGAAGTTCATTCAAGAAACCACTATACGTTAACGATCTATTTGGAAATTAAATAAAAAAGGAAGTTGAATAGAAATATAACTTGAATAAAAATGGAAGTTGCATAAAATTGAAAATGGAAGTTCATTCAAGAAACCACTATACCTGAACTATCTATTTGGGAATTAAATAAAAAGGAAGTTTAATAGAAAAGTAAATTAAATAAAAATAGAAGTTGTAGAAAATTAAAAATGGAAGTTCAATCCAGAAACCAGTATACCTTAACGATCTATTTGGAAATTAAATAAAAAAGAAAGTTGAGTAGAAAAGAAACTTGATTGAAAAAGGAAGTTAAATAAAAATAAAAATGGAAGTTGCAGAAAATTGAAAATGGAAGTTCATTCAAGAAACCACTATGCCTTAACGATCTTTTTAGAAATTGAATAAAAAAGGATGTTGAATATAAAAATGACTTGAATAAAAATGGAAGTCGAATAAAAATAAAAATGTAAGTTGCATAGAATTAAAAATGGAAGTTCATCCAAGATACCACTATACTTTAACGATCTATTAGGAAATTAAACAGAAAAGGAACTTTAATAGAAAAGAAAATTGAATAAAAATGGTAGTTGAATAAAAATAAAAATGAAAGTTGCATAAAATTAAAAATGGAAGTTCAATCCAGAAATCATTATACCTTAACGATCTATTTGGAAATTAAATAACAAAGGAAGTTGAATAGAAAAATGACTTGAATAAAAATGGAAGTCGAATAAAAATAAAAATGGAAGTTGCATAAAATTAAAAATAGAAGTTCATTCAAGAAACCACTATACCTGAACTGTCTATTTGGAAATTAAATAAAAAAGGATGTTTAATAGAAAAGTAAATTGAATAAAAATAGAAGTTCAATAAAAATAAAAATGAAAGTTGCATAAAATTAAAAATGGAAGTTCAATCCAGAAACCAGTATACCTTAACGATCTATTTGGAAATTAAATGAAAAATGAAGTTTAATAGAAATGTAAATTGAATAAAAATAGAAATTGAAATAAAATAAAAATGAAAGTTGCATAAAATTAAAAGTGGAAGTTCAATCCAGAAACCACTATATCTATTTGTAAATTAAATAAAAAAGGCAGTTGAGTAGAAAAAAACTTGATTGAAAAAGGAAGTTAAATAACAATAAAAATGGAAGTTGCAGAAAATTAAAAATGGAAGTTCATTCAAGAAACCACTATACATTAACGATCTATTTGGAAATTAAATAAAAAAAGAAAGTCCAATAGAAAAATAACTGGAATAAAAATGGAACTCGAATAAAAATAAAAATGGAAGTTGCAGAAAATTAAAAATGGAAGTTCATTAAAAAAACCACTATACCTTAACGATCTATTTTGAAATTAAATAAAAACGGAAGTTTAATAGAAAAGTAAATTGAATAAAAATGGAAATTGAATAAAAATAAAAATGAAAGTAGCATAAAATTAAAAACGGAAGTTCAATCCAGAAACCACTATACCTTAACGAGCTATTAGGAAATTAAATGAAAAAGGAAGTTGAATAGGAAAATAACTTGAATAAAAATGGAAGTTGAATAATAATAAAAACGGAAGTTGCAGAAAATTAAAAATTGATGTTCATTCAAGGAACCACTATGCCTTAATGATCTATTTTTAAATTAAATAAGAAAGGAAGTTTAATAGAAAAGTAAATTGAATAAAAACGGAAGTTGAATAAAAATAAAAATGGAAGTTGCAGAAAATTAAAAATGGAAGTTCAATCCAGAAACCAGTATACCTTAACGGTCTATTTGGAAATTAAATAAAAAAGGAAGTTGAGTAGAAAAGAAACTTGAATAAAAAAGGAAGTTAAATAAAAATAAAAATGGAAGTTGCAGAAAATTAAAAATGGAAGTTCATTAAAGAAACCACTATAACATAACGATCTATTAGGAACTTAAATAAAAAAGGAAGTTGAATAGAAAAATAACTTGATAAAAAATGGAAGTTGAATAAAAATATAAATGGAAGTTGCATAAAATTAAAAATGGAAGTTTATTAAAGAAACCAGTATACCTTAACGATCTATTTGGAAATTAAATTAAAAAGGAAGTTTAATAGAATTGTAAATTGAATAAAAATGGAAGTTGAATAAAAAGAAAAGTGAAAGTTGCATAAAATTAAAAATGGATGTTCAATCCAGAAACCACTATACCTTAACTATCTATTTGGAAATAAAATAAAAAAGGAAGTTGAATATAAAAATAACTTGAATAAAAATGGAAGTTGCAGAAAATTAAAAGTGGAAGTTCATTCAAAAAAACACTATGCCTTAACGATCTATTTTGAAATTAAATAAAAAAAGAAGTTTAATAGAAAAGTAAATTGAATAAAAATGGAAGTTGAATGAAAATAAAAATGAAAGTTGCATAAAATTAAAAATGGATGTTCAATCTAGAAACCACTATACCTTAACGATCTATTTGGAAATTAAATAAAAAAGGAGTTGAGTAGAAAAGAAACTTGATTCAAAAAGGAAGTTAAATAAAAATAAAAATAGAAGTTGCAGAAAATTAAAAATGGAAGTTCATTCAAGAAACCACTATACCTTAACGATCTATTTGGTAATTAAATAAAAAAGGAAGTCAAATAGAAAAGTAACTTGAATAAAAATGGAAGTTGCAGAAAATTAAAAATGGAAGTTCATTCAAGAAACCACTATACCTTAACGATCTACTTGGAAATTAAATAAAAATGGAAGTTGAATAGGAAAATAACTAGAATAAAAATGGAAGTTGAATAAAAAGTAAAATGGAAGTTGCACAAAATTAAAAAAGGAAGTTCATTAAAGAAACAACTATACCTTAACGATCTATTTGGAAATTAAATAAAAAAGGAATTTTAATAGAAAAGAAAATTGAATAAAAATGGAAGTTGAATAAAAATAAAAATAAAACTTGCATAAAATTAAAAATGTAAGTTCAATCCAAAAACCATTATACCTTAACGATCTATTTGGAAATTAAATAAAAAAGGAAGTTAAATAGAAAAGAAACTTGTATAAAAAATGAAGTTGAATAGAAATGAAAATGGAAGTTGCAGAAAAATAAAATTGGAATTTCATTCAAGAAACAACTATACCTTAATGATATATTTGGAAATTAAATAAAAAAGAAGTTTAATAGAAAAGTAAATTGAATAAAAATGGAAGTTGAATAAAAAAAAATGGAAGTTCAATCCAGAAACCACCATACCATGACGATCGATTTGGAAATTAAATAAAAAAGGTAGTTGAGTAGAAAAGAAACTTGAATAAAAACGGAAGTTAAATAAAAATAAAAATGGAAGTTTCAAAATATTAAAAATGGAAGTTCATTCAAAAAACCACTATACCTTAACCATCTATTTGGAAATTAAATAAAAAAGGAAGTTGAATAAAAAAATAATTGAATAAAAATGGAAGCTGAATAAAAATAAAAATGGAAGTTCCATAAAATTAAAAATGGAAGTTCATTCAAAAAACCACTATACCTTAACCATCTATTTGGAAATTAAATAAAAAAGGAAGTTGAATAAAAAAATAAATTGAATAAAAATGGAAGTCGAATAAAAATAAAAATGGAAGTTGCAGAAAACTAAAAATGGAAGTTCATTCAAAAACCAATATACCTTAACGATCTATTTGGAAATTAAACAGAAAAATGAAGTTTAATAGAAAAGTAAATTGAATAAAAATGGAAGTTGAACAAAAATAAAAATGAAAGTTGCATAAAGTTAAAAATGGAAGTTCAATCCAGAAACCACTATACCTTAACGATCTATTTGGAAATTAAGTAAAAAAGGAAGTTGAATAGAAAAGAAGCTTGAATAAAAAAAGAAGTTGCAGAAAATTAAAATTGGAAGTTCCATAAAATTAAAAATGGAAGTTCATTACATAAACCACTATACCTTAACGATCTATTTGGAAAGTAAATAAAAAAGGAAGTTTAATAGAAAAGTAAATTGAATAAAAAAGGAAGTTGAATAAAAAGAAAAGGGAAAGTTGCATAAAATTAAAAATGGATGTTCAATCCAGAAACCAGTATACCTTAACGATCTATTTGGAAATTAAATAAAAAAAAATAGTTGAATACAAAAAAACTTGAATAAAAAATGAAGTTGAATAGAAATAAAAATGGAAGTTATAGAAAATTAAAATTGGAAGTTCATTCAAGAAACCACTATACCTTAACGATCTATTTGGAAATTAAATAAAAATGGAAGTCGAATAGAAAAATAACTTGAATAAAAATGGAATGCGAATAAAAATAAAAATGGAAGTTGCAGAAAATTAAAAATGGAAGTTCATTCAAGAAACCACTATACCTTAACGATCTATTTCGAAATTAAATAAAAAAGGAAGTTTAATAGCAAAGTAAATTGAACAAAAATGGAAGTTGAATAAAATGAAAAGTGAAAGTTGCATAAAATTAAAAATGGGAGTTCAATCCAGAAACCAGTCTACCTTAACGATCTATTCGGAAATTAAATTAAAAAGGAAGTTGAATAGAAAAGTAATTTGAATAAAAATGGAAGTCGAATAAAAATAAAAATGGAAGTTGCAGAAAATTAAAAATGGAAGTTCATTTAAGAAACCACTATACGTTAACGATCTATTTGGAAATTAAATAAAAAAAGGAAGTTTAATAGAAAAGTAAATTGAATAGAAATAAAAATGGAAGTTGAATAAAAAAACCACAATAGCTTAACCATCTATTTGGAAATTAAATAAAAAAGGAAGTTGAATAGAAAAATAAATGAATAAAAATGGAAGCTGAAGAAAAATAAAAACGGAAGTTCATTCAAGAAACCACTATACCTTAACGATCTATTTGGTAATTAAATAAAAAAGGAAGTCAAATAGAACAATAACTTGAATAAAAATGGAAGCTGAATAAAAATAAAAATGGAAGTTGCAGAAAAATAAAATTGGAAGTTCATTCAAGAAACAACTATACCTTAATGATATATTTGGAAATTAAATAAAAAAGAAGTTTAATAGAAAAGTAAATTGAATAAAAATGGAAGTTGAATAAAAAAAAATGGAAGTTCAATGCAGAAACCACCATACCTTGACGATCGATTTGGAAATTAAATAAAAAAGGAAGTTGAGTAGAAAAGAAACTTGTATAAAAACGGAAGTTAAATAAAAATAAAAATGGAAGTTGCAAAATATAAAAAATGGAAGTTCATTCAAAAAACCACTATACCTTAACCATCTATTTGGAAATTAAATAAAAAAGGAAGTTGAATAAAAAAATAATTGAATAAAAATGGAAGCTGAATAAAAATAAAAATGGAAGTTCCAGAAAATTAAAAATGGAAGTTCATTAAAGAAACCACTATACCTTAACGATCTATTTGAAAATTAAATAAAAAAGGAAGTTTAATAGAAAAGTAAATTGAATAAAAATGGAAGTTGAATAAAAATAAAAATGAAAGTTGCATAAAATTAAAAATGGAAGTTCATTCAAGAAACCACTATACCTTAACGATCTATTTGGAAATTAAATAAAAAAGGAAATTGAAAAGAAAAATAACTTGAATAAAAATTGAAGCTGAATAAAAATAAAAATGGAAGTTCCATAAAATTGAAAATGGAAGTTCATTAAAGAAACCACTATACCTTAACGATCTATTTGGAAATTAATTAAAAAAGGAATTTTAATAGAAAAGTAAATTGAATAAAAACGGAAGTTGAATAAAAAGAAAAGTGAAGGTTGCATAAAATTAAAAGTGGAAGTTCAACCCAGACACCAATATAACTTAACGATCTATTTGGAAATTAAATTAAAAAGGAATTTTAATAGAAAAGTAAATTGAATAAAAATGGAAGTCGAATAAAAATAAAAATGGAAGTTGTAGAAAATTAAAAATGGAAGTTTATTCAAGAAACCACTATACCTTAGCGATCTATTCGGAAATTAAATAAAAAAAGGATGTTTAATAGAAAAGTAAATTGAATAAAAATGGAAGTTGAATAGAAATAAAAATAGAAGTTGCAGAAAATTAAAAATTGAAGTTCAATCAAAAAACCACTATACCTTAACGATTTATTTGGAAATTAAATAAAAGAGGAAGTTGAGTAGAAAAGAAACCTGAACAAAAAAGGAAGTTAACTAAAAATAAAAATTAAAGTTGGAGAAAATTAATAATTAAATCTCATTCCAGAAACCACTATACCTTAACGATCTATTTGGAAATTAAATAAAAAAGGAAGTTGAATAGAAAAGCAAATTGAATAAAAATGGAAGTCGAATAAAAATAAAAATGGAAGTTGCAGAAAACTAAAAATGGAAGTTCATTCAAAAACCAATATACCTTAATGATCTATTTGGAAATTAAATAGAAAAAGGAAGTTTAATAGAAAAGTAAATGGAATAAAAATGGAAGTTCAATCCAGAAACCACTATACCTTAACGATCTATTTGGAAATTAAGTAAAAAAGGAAGTTGAATAGAAAAGAAGCTTGAATAAAAAAAGAAGTTGCAGAAAATTAAAATTGGAAGTTCCATAAAATTAAAAATGGAAGTTCATTACATAAACCACTATACCTTAACGATCTATTTGGAAAGTAAATAAAAAAGGAAGTTCAATAGAAAAGTAAATTGAATAAAAAAGGAAGTTGAATAAAAAGAAAAGGGAAAGTTGCATAAAATTAAAAATGGATGTTCAATCCAGAAACCAGTATACCTTAACGATCTATTTGGAAATTAAATAAAAAAAAAAAGTTGAATAGAAAAAAACTTGAATAAAAAATGAAGTTGAATAGAAATAAAAATGGAAGTTATAGAAAATTAAAATTGGAAGTTCATTCAAGAAACCACTATACCTTAACGATCTATTTGGAAATTAAATAAAAATGGAAGTCGAAAAGAAAAATAACTTGAATAAAAATGGAAGTCGAATAAAAATAAAAATGGAAGTTGCAGAAAATTAAAAATGGAAGTTCATTCAAGAAACCACTATACCTTAACGACCTATTTCAAAATTAAATAAAAAAGGAAGTTTAATAGCAAAGTAAATTGAACAAAAATGGAAGTTGAATAAAAAGAAAAGTGAAAGTTGTATAAAATTAAAAATGGAAGTTCAATCCAGAAACCAGTCTACCTTAACGATCTATTTGGAAATTAAATAAAAAAGGAAGTTGAATAGAAAAGTAATTTGAATAAAAACGAAAGTCGAATAAAAATAAAAATGGAAGTTGCAGAAAATTAAAAATGGAAGTTCATTTAAGAAACCACTATACGTTAACGATCTATTTGGGAATTAAATAAAAAAGGAAATTTAATAGAAAAGTAAATTGAATAGAAATAAAAATGGAAGTTGAATAAAAAAACCACAATAGCTTAACCATCTATTTGGAAATTAAATAAAAAAGGAAGTTGAATAGAAAAATAAATGAATAAAAATGGAAGCTGGAGAAAAATAAAAATGGAAGTTCATTAAAGAAACCACTATACCTTAATGATCTATTTGGAAATTAAATAAAAAATGAATTTTGATAGAAAAGTAAATTGAATAAAAATGGAAGTTGAATAAAAAGAAAAGTGAAAGTTGCATAATATTAAAAATGGAAGTTCAATCCAGAAACCAGTATACCTTAACGATCTATTCGGAAATTAAATAAAAAAGCAATTTTAATAGAAAAGGAAATTGAATAAAAATGGAAGTCGAATAAAAATAAAAAAGGAAGTTGCAGAAAATTAAAAATGGAAGTTCATTCTAGAAACCACTATACCTTAGCGATCTATTTGGAAATTAAATAAAAAATGATGTTTAATAGAAAAGTAAATTGAATAAAAATGGAAGTTGAATAGAAATAAAAATAGAAGTTGCAGAAAATTTAAAATGGAAGTTCAATCCAAAACCACTATACCTTAACGATCTATTTGCAAATTAAATAAAAAAGGAAGTTGAGTAGAAAAGAAACCTGAACAAAAAAGGAAGTTAACTAAAAATAAAAATTGAAGTTGGAGAAAATTAAAAATGGAAGTTCATTCAAGAAGCCACTATACCTTAACGATCTATTTGGAAATTAAATAAAAAAGGAAGTTGAATAGAAAATTAAATTTAATAAAAATGGAAGTCGAATAAAAATAAAAATGGAAGTTGCAGAAAATTAAAAATGGAAGTTCATTCAAAAACCAATATACCTTAAAGATCTATTTGGAACTTAAATAGAAAAGGGAGTTGAATAGAAAAGAAGCTTGAACAAAAAAAGAAGTTGCAGAAAATTAAAATTGGAAGTTCATTCAAGAAACCACTATACCTTAACGATATATTTGGAAATTAAATAAAAAAATAAAGTTTAATAGAAAAGTAAGTTGAATAAAAATGGAAGTCGGATAAAAATAAAAATGAAAGTTCAATCCAGAAACCACTACACCTTGACGATCTATTTGGAAATTAAATAAAAAAGGAATTTGAGTCGAAAAGGAACTTGAATAAAAAAGGAAGTAAAATAAAAATAAAAATGAAAGTTGCAGAAAATTAAAAATGGAAGTTAATTCAAGAAAGCACTATACCTTAACGATCTAGTTGGAAATTAAATAAAAAGGAAGTTGAATAGAAAAATAACTTGAATAAAAATGGAAGCTGAATAAAAATAAAAATGGAAGTTCCATAAAATTAAAAATGGAAGTTCATTAAATAAACCACCATACCTCAACGATCTATTTGGAAATTAAATAAAAAAGGAATTTTAATGGAAAAGTAAATTGAATAAAAATGGAAGTTGAATAAAAAGAAAAGTGAAAGTTGCATAAAATTGAAAATGGAAGATCAATCCCAAAACCAGTATACCTTAACGATCTATTTGGAAATTAAATAAAAAAGGAAGTTGAATAGAAAAATAACTTAATTAAAAATGGAAGATGAATAAAAATAAAAATGGAAGTTTCATAAAATTGACAATGGAAGTTCATTAAAGAAACCACTATACCTTAACGATCTATTTGGAAATAAAATAAAAAAGGAATTTTAATAAAAAAGTAAATTGAATAAAAATGGAAGTTGAATAAAAAGAAAAGTGAAAGTTGCAACAAATTAAAAATGGAAGCTCAATCCAGAAACCAGTATACCTTAACGATCTATTTGGAAATTAAATAAAAAAGGAATTTCAATAAAAAAGTAAATTGAATAATTATGAAAGTCGAATACAAATAAAAATGGAAGTTGCAAAAAATTAAAAATGGAAATTCATTCAACAAACCACTATACCTTAGCGATCTATTTGGAAATTAAATAAAAAAGGATTTTTAATTGAAAAGTAAATTGAATAAAAATGGAAGTTGAATAGAAATAAAAGTTGAAGTTGCAGAAAGTTAAAAATGGAAGTTCAATCCAGAAACCACTATACCTTAATGATCTATTTGGAAATTAAATAAAGAAGGAAGTTGAGTAGAAAAGAAACCTGAACAAAGAAGGAAGTTAACTAAAAATAAAAATTGTAGTTGGAGAAAATTAAAAATGGAAGTTCATTCAAGAAACCACTATACCTTAACGATCTATTGGGAAATTAAATAAAAAAGTAAGTTGAAAAGAAAAGTAAATTGAATAAAAATGGAAGTTGAATAAAAAGAAAAGTGAAAGTTGTATAAAATTAAAAATGGAAGTTCAATCCAGAAACCAGTCTACCTTAACGATCTATTTGGAAATTAAATAAAAAAGGAAGTTGAATAGAAAAGTAATTTGAATAAAAACGAAAGTCGAATAAAAATAAAAATGGAAGTTGCAGAAAATTAAAAATGGAAGTTCATTTAAGAAACCACTATACGTTAACGATCTATTTGGGAATTAAATAAAAAAGGAAATTTAATAGAAAAGTAAATTGAATAGAAATAAAAATGGAAGTTGAATAAAAAAACCACAATAGCTTAACCATCTATTTGGAAATTAAATAAAAAAGGAAGTTGAATAGAAAAATAAATGAATAAAAATGGAAGCTGGAGAAAAATAAAAATGGAAGTTCATTAAAGAAACCACTATACCTTAATGATCTATTTGGAAATTAAATAAAAAATGAATTTTGATAGAAAAGTAAATTGAATAAAAATGGAAGTTGAATAAAAAGAAAAGTGAAAGTTGCATAATATTAAAAATGGAAGTTCAATCCAGAAACCAGTATACCTTAACGATCTATTCGGAAATTAAATAAAAAAGCAATTTTAATAGAAAAGGAAATTGAATAAAAATGGAAGTCGAATAAAAATAAAAAAGGAAGTTGCAGAAAATTAAAAATGGAAGTTCATTCTAGAAACCACTATACCTTAGCGATCTATTTGGAAATTAAATAAAAAATGATGTTTAATAGAAAAGTAAATTGAATAAAAATGGAAGTTGAATAGAAATAAAAATAGAAGTTGCAGAAAATTTAAAATGGAAGTTCAATCCAAAACCACTATACCTTAACGATCTATTTGCAAATTAAATAAAAAAGGAAGTTGAGTAGAAAAGAAACCTGAACAAAAAAGGAAGTTAACTAAAAATAAAAATTGAAGTTGGAGAAAATTAAAAATGGAAGTTCATTCAAGAAGCCACTATACCTTAACGATCTATTTGGAAATTAAATAAAAAAGGAAGTTGAATAGAAAATTAAATTTAATAAAAATGGAAGTCGAATAAAAATAAAAATGGAAGTTGCAGAAAATTAAAAATGGAAGTTCATTCAAAAACCAATATACCTTAAAGATCTATTTGGAACTTAAATAGAAAAGGGAGTTGAATAGAAAAGAAGCTTGA
This sequence comes from Camellia sinensis, assembly GCF_055761805.1. NCBI lineage: Eukaryota > Viridiplantae > Streptophyta > Magnoliopsida > Ericales > Theaceae > Camellia > Camellia sinensis. The sequence goes on along the minus strand of NC_138962.1, from coordinate 3,735,862 downwards.
ACAAAAAAAGAAGTTGCAGAAAATTAAAATTGGAAGTTCATTCAAGAAACCACTATACCTTAACGATATATTTGGAAATTAAATAAAAAAATAAAGTTTAATAGAAAAGTAAGTTGAATAAAAATGGAAGTCGGATAAAAATAAAAATGAAAGTTCAATCCAGAAACCACTACACCTTGACGATCTATTTGGAAATTAAATAAAAAAGGAATTTGAGTCGAAAAGGAACTTGAATAAAAAAGGAAGTAAAATAAAAATAAAAATGAAAGTTGCAGAAAATTAAAAATGGAAGTTAATTCAAGAAAGCACTATACCTTAACGATCTAGTTGGAAATTAAATAAAAAGGAAGTTGAATAGAAAAATAACTTGAATAAAAATGGAAGCTGAATAAAAATAAAAATGGAAGTTCCATAAAATTAAAAATGGAAGTTCATTAAATAAACCACCATACCTCAACGATCTATTTGGAAATTAAATAAAAAAGGAATTTTAATGGAAAAGTAAATTGAATAAAAATGGAAGTTGAATAAAAAGAAAAGTGAAAGTTGCATAAAATTGAAAATGGAAGATCAATCCCAAAACCAGTATACCTTAACGATCTATTTGGAAATTAAATAAAAAAGGAAGTTGAATAGAAAAATAACTTAATTAAAAATGGAAGATGAATAAAAATAAAAATGGAAGTTTCATAAAATTGACAATGGAAGTTCATTAAAGAAACCACTATACCTTAACGATCTATTTGGAAATAAAATAAAAAAGGAATTTTAATAAAAAAGTAAATTGAATAAAAATGGAAGTTGAATAAAAAGAAAAGTGAAAGTTGCAACAAATTAAAAATGGAAGCTCAATCCAGAAACCAGTATACCTTAACGATCTATTTGGAAATTAAATAAAAAAGGAATTTCAATAAAAAAGTAAATTGAATAATTATGAAAGTCGAATACAAATAAAAATGGAAGTTGCAAAAAATTAAAAATGGAAATTCATTCAACAAACCACTATACCTTAGCGATCTATTTGGAAATTAAATAAAAAAGGATTTTTAATTGAAAAGTAAATTGAATAAAAATGGAAGTTGAATAGAAATAAAAGTTGAAGTTGCAGAAAGTTAAAAATGGAAGTTCAATCCAGAAACCACTATACCTTAATGATCTATTTGGAAATTAAATAAAGAAGGAAGTTGAGTAGAAAAGAAACCTGAACAAAGAAGGAAGTTAACTAAAAATAAAAATTGTAGTTGGAGAAAATTAAAAATGGAAGTTCATTCAAGAAACCACTATACCTTAACGATCTATTGGGAAATTAAATAAAAAAGTAAGTTGAAAAGAAAAGTAAATTGAATAAAAATGGAAGTCAAATAAAAATAAAAGTAGAAGTTGCAGAAAATTAAAAATGGAAGTTCATTCAAAAACCAACATAACTTAACGATCTATTTGGAAATTAAATAGAAAACGAAGTTTAATAGAAAAGTAAATTGAATAAAAATGGAAGTTGAATAAAAATAAAAATGAAAGTTGAATAAAATTAAAAATGGAAGTTCAATCGAGAAACCATTATACCTTAACGATCTATTTGGAAATTAAATAAAAAAAGGAAGTTGAATAGAAAAGGAGCTTGAATAAAAAAAGAAGTTACAGAAAATTAAAATTGGAAGTTCATTCAAGAAACCACTATACCTTAACGATTTATTTGGAAATTAAATAAAAAAGGAAGTTTAGTGGAAAATTAAATTGAATAAAAACGGAAGTTGAATAAAAATAAAAATGGAAGTTCAATCCAGAAACCACTATACCTTGACGATCTATTTGGAAATTAAATAAAAAAGGAAGTTGAGTAGAAAAGAAACATGAATAGAAAAGGGAGTTAAATAAAAATAAAAATGGAAGTTGCAGAAAGTTAAAAATGGAAGTTAATTCAAGAAACCACTATACCTTAACGATCTAGTAGGAAATTAAATAAAAAAGAAAGTTGAATAGAAAAATAACTTGAATAAAAATGGAAGCTGAATAAAAATAAAAATGGAAGTTCCATAAAATTAAAAATGGAAGTTCATTAAATAAACCACTATACCTTAACGATCTATTTGGAAATTAAATAAAAACGGAAGTTTAATAGAAAAATAAATTGAATAAAAAGAAAAGTGAAAGTTGCATAAAATTAAAAATGGAAGTTCAATCCAGAAACCAGTATACCTTAACAATCTATTTGGAAATTAAATTAAATAGGAAGTTGAATAGAAAAGTAAATTGAATAAAAGTGGAAGTCGAATAAAAATAAAATTGGAAGTTGCAGAAAATTAAAAATGGAAGTTCATTCAAGAAACCACTATACCTTAACGATCTATTTGGAAATTAAATGAAAAGGAAGTTTAATAGAAAAGTAAATTGAATAAAAATGGAAGTTGAATAAAAATAAAAATGAAAGTTGCATAAAATAAAAAATGGAAGTTCAATCCAGAAACCACTATACCTTAACGATCTATTTGGAAATTAAATAAAAAAGGAAGTTGAGTAGAAAAGAAACTTGAATGAAAAAGGAAGATAAATAAAAACAAAAATGAAAGTTGCCGAAAAATAAAAATGGAAGTTCATTCATGAAACCACAATACCTTAACGATCTATTTGGATATTAAATAAAAATGGAAGTCGAATAGAAAAATAATTTGAATAAAAATGGAAGTCGAATAAAAATAAAAATGGAAGTTGCATAAAATTAAAAATGGAAGTTCATTCAAGAAACCACTATACCTTAACGACAGATTTGGAAATCAAATAAAAAAGGAACTTTAATAGAAAAGTAAATTGAATATAAATGGATATTGAATAAAAATAAAAATGAAAGTCGCATATAATTAAAAATGGAAGTTCAATCTAGAAACCACTATACCTTAACGATCTATTTGAAAATTAAATAAAAAAGGAAGTCGAGTAGAAAAGAAACCTGAATGAAAAAGGAAGTTAAATAAAAATAAAAACGGAAGTTGCAGAAAATTAAAAATGGAAGTTCATTGACGAAACCACTATACCTTAATGATCTATTTGGAAATTACATAAAAAAGGAAGTTGAGTCGAAAAGAAACTTGAATAAAAAAGGAAGTTAAATAAAAATAAAAATTAAAGTAGCAGAAAATTAAAAATGGAAGTTAATTCATGAAACCACTATACCTTAACGATCTAGTTGGAAATGAAATAAAAAAGGAAGTTGAATAGGAAAAATAACTTGAACAAAAATGGAAGCTGAATAAAAATAAAAATGGAAGTTCCATAAAATTAAAAATGGAAGTTGCAGAAAATTAAAAATGGAGGTTCATTCAAGAAACCACTATACCTTAACGATCTATTTCGAAATTAAATAAAAAAGGAAGTTTAATAGCAAAGTAAATTGAATAAAAATGGAAGTTGAATAAAAAGAAAAGTGAAAGTTGCATAAAATTAAAAATGGAAGTTCAATCCAGAAACCAGTCTACCTTAACGATCTATTTGGAAATTAAATTAAAAAGGAAGTTGAATAGAAAAGTAATTTGAATAAAAATGAAAGTCGAATAAAAATAAAAATGGAAGTTGCAGAAAATTAAAAATGGAAGTTAATTTAAAAAACCACTATACGTTAACGATCTGTTTGGAAATTAAATAAAAAAGGAAGTTTAATAGAAAAGTAAATTGAATAGAAACAAAAATGGAAGTTGAATAAAAAAACCACAGTAGCTTAACCATCTATTTGGAAATTAAATAAAAAAGGAAGTTGAATAGAAAAATAATTGAATAAAAATGGAAGCTGAATAAAAATTAAAATGGAAGTTCCATAAAATTAAAAATGGAAGTTCATTAAAGAAACCACTATACCTTAACGTTCTATTTGGAAATTAAATAAAAAATGAAGTTTAATAGAAAAGTAAATTGAATAAAAATGGAAGTTGAATAAAAATAAAAATGAAAGTTGCATAAAATTAAAAATGGAAGTTCATTCAGGAAACCACTATACCTTGACGATCTATTTGGAAATTAAATAAAAAAGGAAGTTGAATAAAAAAATAATTTGAATAAAAATGGAAGCTGAAGAAAAATAAAAATGAAAGTTCATTAAAGAAACCACTATACCTTAGTGATCTACTTGGAAATTAAATAAAAAAGGAATTTTGATAGAAAAGTAAATTGAATAAAAATGGAAGTTGAATAAAAAGAAAAGTGAAAGTTGCATAAAATTAAAAATGGAAGTTCAATCCAGAAACTAGTATACCTTAATGATCTATTCTGAAATTAAATAAAAAAGGAATTTTAGTAGAAAAGGAAATTGAATAAAAATGGAAGTCGAATAAAAATAAAAAAGGAAGTTGCAGAAAATTAAAAATGGAAGTTCATTCAAGAAACCACTATACCTTAGCGATCTATTTGGAAATTAAATAAAAAAGGATGTTTAATAGAAAAGTAAATTGAATAAAAATCGAAGTTGAATAGAAATAAAAATAGATGTTGCAGAAAATTTAAAATGGAAGTTCAATCCAGAAACCCCTATAACTTAACGATCTATTTGCAAATTAAATAAAAAAGGAAGTTGAGTAGAAAAGAAACCTCAACAAAAAAGGAAGTTAACTAAAAATAAAAATTGAAGTTGGAGAAAATTAAAAATGGAAGTTCATTCAAGAAACCACTATACCTTAACGATCTATTTGGAAAATAAATAAAAAAGTAAGTTGAATAGAAAAGTAAATTGAATAAAAATGGAAGTCGAATAAAAACAAAAATGGAAGTTGCAGAAAATTAAAAATGGAAGTTCATTCAAAAACCAATATACCTTAAAGATCTATTTGGAAATTAAATAGAAAAGGTAGTTTAATAGAAAAGTAAATTGAATAAAAATGGAAGTTGAATAAAAATAAAAATGAAAGTTGCTTAAAATTGAAAATGGAAGTTCAATCCAGAAACCACTATACCATAACGATCTATTTGGAAATTAAATTAAAAATGAAGTTGAATAGAAAAGAAGCTTGAATAAAAAAAGAAGTTACAGAAAATTAAAATTGGAAGTTCATTCAAGAAACCACTATACCTTAACGATATATTTGGAAATTAAATAAAAAAATGAAGTTTAATAGAAAAGTAAGTTGAATAAAAATGGAAGTCGGATAAAAATAAAAATGGAAGTTCAATCCAGAAACCACTATACCTTGACGATCTATTTGGAAATTAAATAAAAAAGGAAGTTGAGTCAAAAAGGAACTTGAATAAAAAAGGAAGTAAAATAAAAATAAAAATGGAAGTTAATTCAAGAAACCACTATGCCTTAACGATCTAGTTGGAAATAAAATAAAAAAGGAAGTTCAATAGAAAAATAACTTGAATAAAAATGGATGCTGAATAAAAATAAAAAAGGAAGTTTCATAAAATTAAAAATGGAAGTTCATTAAATAAACCACCATACCTCAATGATCTATTTGGAAATTAAATAAAAAAGGAATTTCAATAGAAAAGTAAATTGAATAAAAATGGAAGTTGAATAAAAAGAAAAGTGAAAGTTGCAAAAAATTGAAAATGGAAGATCAATCCCGAAACCAGTATACCTTAACGATCTATTTGGAAATTAAATAAAAAAAGAAGTTGAATAGAGAAATAACTTGAATAAAAATAGAAGCTGAATAAAAATAAAAATGGAAGTTTCATAAAATTGAAAATGGAAGTTCATTAAAGAAACCACTATACCTTAACGATCTATTTGGAAATAAAATAAAAAAGGAATTTTAATAAAAAATTAAATTGAATAAAGATGGAAGTTGAATAAAAAGAAAAGTGAAAGTTGCAAAAAATTAAAAATGGAAGCTCAATCCAGAAACCAGTATACCTTAACGATCTATTTGGAAATTAAATAAAAAGCAATTTCAATAGAGAAGTAAATTGAATAATTATGGAAGTCGAGTAAAAATAAAAATAGAAGTTGCAAAAAATTAAAAATGGAAATTCATTCAACAAACCACTATACCTTAGCGATCTATTTGGAAATTAAATAAAAAAGAATGTTTAATTGAAAAGTAAATTGAATAAAAATGGAAGTTGAATAGAAATAAATGTTGAAGTTGCAGAAAATTAAAAATGGAAGTTCAATCCAGAAGCCACTATACCTTAACGATCTATTTGGAAATTAAATAAAGAAGGAAGTTGAGTAGAAAAGAAACCTGAACAAAGAAGGAAGTTAACTAAAAATAAAAATTGTAGTTCGAGAAAATTAAAAATGGAAGTTCATTCAAGAAACCACTATACCTTAACGATCTATTGGGAAATTAAATAAAAAAGGAAGTTGAATAGAAAAGTAAATTGAATAAAAATGGAAGTCAAATAAAAATAAAAATAGAAGTTGCAGAAAATTAAAAATGGAAGTTCATTCAAAAACCAACATAACTTAACGATCTATTTGGAAATTAAATAGAAAACGAAGTTTAATAGAAAAGTAAATTGAATAAAAATGGAAGTTGAATAAAAATAAAAATGAAAGTTGCATAAAATTAAAAATGGAAGTTCAATCGAGAAACCACTATACCTTAACGATCTATTTGGAAATTAAATAAAAAAGGACGTTGAATAGAAAAGAAGCTTGAATAAAAAAAGAAGTTGCAGAAAATTAAAATTGGAAGTTCATTCAAGAAACCACTATACCTTAACGATTTATATGGAAATTAAATAAAAAAGGAAGTTTAATAGAAAATTAAATCGAATAAAAACGGAAGTTGAATAAAAATAAAAATGGAAGTTCAATCCAGAAACCACTATACCTTGACGATCTATTTGGAAATTAAATAAAAAAAGAAGTTGAGTAGATAAGAAACATGAATAAAAAAGGGAGTTAAATAAAAATAAAAATGGAAGTTGCAGAAAGTTAAAAATGGAAGTTAATTCAAGAAACCACTATACCTTAACGATCTCGTTGGAAATTAAATAAAAAAGAAAGTTGAATAGAAAAATAACTTGAATAAAAATGGAAGCTGAATAAAAATAAAAATGGAAGTTCCATAAAATTAAAAATGGAAGTTCATTAAATAAACCACTATACCTTAACGATCTATTTGGAAATTAAATAAAAAAGGAAGTTTAATAGAAAAATAAATTGAATAAAAATGGAAGTTGAATAAAAAGAAAAGTTAAAGTTGCATAAAATAAAAATGGAAGTTCAATCCAGAAACCAGTATACCTTAACGATCTATTAGGAAATTAAATTAAATAGGAAGTTTAATAGAAAAGTAAATTGAATAAAAGTGGAAGTCGAATAAAAATAAAATTGGAAGTTGCAGAAAATTAAAAATGGAAGTTCATTCAAGAAAACACTATACCTTAACGATCTATGTAACGCCCTCAAAATAACAACATTAAACCCATCAGATAAGACATGCATTTACATGTAAACTAACCACATACTTTTATTCATTAGAGTTCCATTACATAAGTATTACATGTTAACATCAAAACAAAATGCCCTACGGGCTTACAGCTTTCCAAGTTAACACTTGGTTACAACAAAAGAGTACTGACTCATACACATTAAGCCCTTGGCTTGTATTTACATGTAATATATCAAAAAGTAAAACGACTACATTATGTCCGCCTCTAGCCTCCCAAGCTATGTCCTTGGAGGTGGCATGCTTCCTGTACCTGAAAATGATGTTCCCATATAGGGTGAGCCACAGCCCAGTAGAAATACACTAAACCAACCATGAACAATGACTAAAAGATTAGCAATTGATAGATGGCTAACACAGATACATTCACATAAATTACACATTTATGTCATACAACTTATGAGTCTAACTTACCTTTCATTTTCCCTTTTTCAACAGATAAGCATGCTAGCTCTATCATCATTTCCACAGATATGTATAAAAACTATATCCCACATTCACAGATAAGCATATAAGCTGTATCCACACTTTACCAAGATAAGCATATAAGCTCTATCTTCACTTCTCTAGACAAGCATATGAGCTGTATCTACGGAGTTCATCCCCTATCTTCTCCCAACACTATCCGGTTTAGAGGTACATCCCCTATCTTCCCCTAAACCGCGGAGTACATCCCCTATCTCCTCCTCTACACATAACGTATATAAACACATTGGTTCTATATACAATCACCCAATACATACAGTTAATGTATTCTATCAACCGTCAAGTTCCATGACACATTTCATTGATTAGTTTCAGTTTGCCTAATCATCATGCATTGTCTACAACAATCACGACTATTCTCCACCGATAGCCCAAAGCTGTTATTTCTAAATAGAAAATAAATGCACAATGGATATTCAATCAACATTTCATTTCCTCATTTCTCACAATTAATTATCCCAATTAATTAAACAATGTAATTAGGTCGTTATCCATAATTACCATTTCAACCCTTAGGTCCCATTTTCATCAATGATTCAACATTTATTCCATTTCTCTATGCCAAACATGCATCTAGGTTTATTATGAATAAAACCCCAACTTTTGTAAAATTACACAAAAGCCCCAAACTTTCACAAAATTACCTAGCCAAGCCCAACATCTCAAAATACCAAAATTTAAAGACAAAATCCATAGAGAGGAGTAGGGTATCCCTACCTCGAAGTTTAAGCCAAAAAGGAGATGAAGACTCGAAGATCAACTTGCTCCAAATCCAAACTTTTTCAGATTAAATCAAAGCTCTCAACGCCCTCTATCTTTTTAACAAAGGCTCTAGGCTAGATTCACACTCTAGGGAGATCAAATCTTAGAGAGGGTGTAAGTTTAGAGAGAGAGGGTCTCGGATTTAGGGTTTGATCAAAAAAAGAAATGAAAAACTGAAGTTCAAAATCGCTACTGTCCGCTGATATAAAACACGCTCGCTCGAGCGAAGACTTGGTCGCTCGAGCGACCAGACACAGAAAACTCTCGCTCGAGCCAAGAAGTTCTCGATCGAGCGAAGAAAAACCCAGACCGCTCGAGCGAAGGAAGCTCGCTCGAGCCAAGAAAGGCAACTCTCAGGTCCAGAACCAGACGCAACACTCGCTCGAGCGAAGCCACCCTGGCTCGACCCACCAGACACGAACCTCACTCTCGCTCGAGCGACCAACTCCTCGCTCGAGCGAAGGTCCAAAAATCTGGGCAGCAACACTAGGCTCCCAAACACAACCAACCTGTAACAAACCTGCCCAACACATCTTATAACTCAATATACAAAGTAAAGAGGATGCAAACTAAATAATAAACAAATACCAACATCCACGGACACATGTCCGGATCACTGTACAACAAGGGTAAACCCGGGATAGCTATAATCTATTTGGAAGTTAAATGAAAAAGGAAGTTTAATAGAAAAGTAAATTGAATAAATATGGAAGTTGAATAAAAATAAAAATGAAAGTTGCATAAAATAAAAAATGGAAGTTCTATCCAGAAACCACTATACCTTAACGATCTGTTAGGATATTAAATAAAAAAGGAAGTTGAGTAGAAAAGAAACTTGAATGAAAAAGGAAGTTAAATAAAAATAAAAATGAAAGTTGCCGAAAAATAAAAATGGAAGTTCATTCAAGAAACCACTATACCTTAACAATCCATTTGGAAATTAAATAAAAATGGAAGTCGAATAGAAAAATAATTTGAGTAAAAATGGAAGTCGAATAAAAATAAAAATGGAGGTTGCATAAAATTAAAAATGGAAGTTCATTCAAGAAACCACTATACCTTAACGACCTATTTGGAAATCAAATAAAAAAGGAAGTTTAATAGAAAAGTAAATTGAATAAAAATGGAAATTGAATAAAAATAAAAATGAAAGTCGCATATAATTAAAAATGGAAGTTCAATCTAGAACCACTATACCTTAACGATCTATTTGAAAATTAAATAAAAAAGGAGGTTGAGTAGAAAAGAAACTTGAATGAAAAAGGAAGTTAAATAAAAAAAAAAAACGGAAGTTGCAGAAAATTAAAAATGGAAGTTCATTCAAGAAACCACTATACCTTAATGATCTATTTGGAAATTACATAAAAAAGGAAGTTAAATAAAAATAAAAATTAAAGTAGCAGAAAATTAAAAATGGAAGTTAATTCATGAAACCACTCTACCTTAACGATCTAGTTGGAAATTAAATAAAAAAGGAAGTTGAATAGAAAAATAACTTGAAGAAAAATGAAAGCTGAATAAAAATAAAAATGGAAGTTCCATAAAATTAAAAATGGAAGTTCATTAAATAAACGACCATACCATAACGATGTATTTAGAAATTAAATAAAAAAGGAAGTTTAATAGAAAAATAAATTGAATAAAAATGGAAGTTGAATAAAAAGAAAAGTGAAAGTTGCATAAAATTAAAAATGGAAGTTTAATCCAGAACCAGTATACCTTAACCATCTATTTGGAAGTTAAATTAAATAGGAAGTTGAATAGAAAAGTGAATTGAATAAAAGTGAAAGTCGAATAAAAATAAAATTGAAAGTTGCAGAAAATTAAAAATGGAAGTTCATTCAAGAAACCACTATACCTTAACGATCTATTTGGAAATTAAATGAAAAAGGAAGTTTAATAGAAAAGTAAATTGAATAAAAATGGAAGTTGAATAAAAATTAAAATGAAATTGCATAAAATAAAAAATGGAAGTTCAATCCAGAAACCACTATACCTTAACGATCTATTTGGAAATTAAATAAAAAAGGAAGTTGAGTAGAAAAGAAACTTGAATGAAAAAAGAAGTTACATAAAAATAAAAATGAAAGTTGGCGAAAAATAAAAATGGAAGTTCATTCAAGAAACCACTATAACTTAACGATCTATTTGGAAATTAAATAAAAATGGAAGTCGAATCGAAAAATAATTTGAATAGAAATGGAAGTCGAATAAAAATAAAAATGGAAGTTGCATAAAATTAAAAATGGAAGTTCAATCAAGAAACCACTATACCTTAACGACCTATTTGGAAATCAAATAAAAAAGGAAGTTTAATAGAAAAGTAAATTGAATAAAAATGGAAATTGAATAAAAATAAAAATGAAAGTCGCATATAATTAAAAATGGAAGTTCAATCTAGAAACCACTATACCTTAACGATCTATTTGAAAATTAAATAAAAAAGGAAGTTGAGTAGAAAAGAATTTTGAATGAAAAAGGAAGTTAAATAAAAATAAAAACGGAAGTTGTAGAAAATTAAAAATGGAAGTTCATTCAAGAAACCACTATAACTTAACGATCTATTTGGAAATTACATAAAAAAGGAAGTTGAGTCGAAAAGAAACTTGAATAAAAAAAGAAGTTAAATAAAAATAAAAATTAAACTAGCAGAAAATTAAAAATGGAAGTTAATTGATGAAACCACTATACCTTAACGATCTAGTTGGAAATTAAATAAAAAAGGAAGTTGAATAGAAAAATAACTTGAATAAAAATGGAAGCTGAATAAAAATAAAAATGGAAGTTCCATAAAATTAAAAATGGAAGTTCATTAAATAAACCACCATACCTCAACGATCTATTTGGAAATTCAATAAAAAAGAAATTTTAATAGAAAAGTAAATTGAATAAAAAAGGAAGTTGAATAAAAAGAAAAGTGAAAGTTGCATAAAATTAAAAATGGAAGTTCAATCCAGAAACCACTATACCTTAACGATCTATTTGGAAATTAAATAAAAAAGGAAGTTGAATAGAAAAATAACTTCAATAAAAATGGAAGCTGAATAAAAATAAAAATGGAAGTTTCATAAAATTGAAAATCGAAGTTCATTAAAGAAACCACTATTCCTTAACAATCTATTTGGAAATAAAATAAAAAAGGAATTTTAATAAAAAAAGTAAATTGAATAAAAATGGAAGTTGAATAAAAAGAAAAGTGAATGTTGCAAAAAATTAAAAATGGAACTTCAATCCAGAAACCAGCATACCTTAACGATCTATTTGGAAATTAAATAAAAAAGGAATTTAAATAGAAAAGTAAATTGAATAAATATGGAAGTCGAATAAAAATAAAAATGGAAGTTCCATAAAATTGAAAGTGGAAATTCATTCAACAAACCACTGTACCTTAGCGATCTATTTGGAAATTAAATAAAAAAGGATGTTCAATTGAAAAGTAAATTGAATAAAAATGGAAGTTGAATAGAAATAAAAGTAGAAGTTGCAGAAAATTAAAAATGGAAGTTCAATCCAGAAACCACTATATCTTAACGATCTATTTGGAAATTAAATAAAGAAGGAAGTTGAGTAGAAAAGAAACCTGAACAAAGAAGGAAGTTAACTAAAAATAAAAATTGTAGTTCGATAAAATCAAAAATGGAAGTTCATTCAAGAAACCACTATACCTTAACGATCTACTTGGAAATTAAATAAAAATGGAAGTCAAATAAAAATAAAAATGGAAGTTGCAGAAAATTAAAAATGGAAGTTCATTCAAAAACCAACATAACTTAACGATCTATTTGGAAATTAAATAGAAAACGAAGTTTAACAGAAAAGTAAATTGAATAAAAATGGAAGTTGAATAAAAATAAAAATGAAAGTTGCATAAAATTAAAAATGGAAGTTCAATCCAGAAACCACTATACCTTAACGATCTATTTGGAAATTAAATAAAAAAGGAAGTTGAATAGAAAAGAAGCTTGAATAAAAAAAGAAGTTGCAGAAAACTAAAATTGGAAGTTCATTCAAGAAACAGCTATACCTTAACGATTTATTTGGAAATTAAATAAAAAAGGAAGTTTAATAGAAAAGTACATTGAATAAAAACAGAAGTTGAATAAAAATAAAAATGGATGTTCAATCCAGAAACCACTATACCTTGACGACCTATTTGGAAATTAAATAAAAAAGGAAGTTGAGTAGAAAAGAAACATGAATAAAAAAGGGAGTTAAATAAAAATAAAATTGGATGTCGCAGAAAGTTAAAAATGGAAGTTAATTATAGAAACCACTATACCTTTACGATCTAGTTGGAAATTAAATAAAAAAGGAAGTTGAATAGAAAAATAACTTGAAAAAAAATGGAAGCTGAATAAAAATAAAAATGGAAGTTCCATAAAATTAAAAATGGAAGTTCATTAAATAAATCACTATACCATAACGATCTACATGGAAATTAAATAAAAAAGGAAGTTTAATAGAAAAGTAAATTGAATAAAAATGGAAGTTGAATAAAAAGAAAAGTGAAAGTTGCATAAATTTAAAAATGGAAGTTCAATCCAGAAACCAGTATACCTTACGATCTATTTGGAAATTAAATTAAAAAGGAAGTTGAATAGAAAAGTAAATTGAATAAAAATGGAAGTCGAATAAAAATAAAATTGGAAGTTGCAGAAAATTAAAAATGGAAGTTCATTCAAGAAACCACTATACCTTAACGATCTATTTGGAAATTAAATAAAAACGGAAGTTTAATAGAAAAGTAAATTGAATAAAAATGGAAGTTGAACAAAAATAAAAATGAAAGTTGCATAAAACTAAAAATGGAAGTTCAATCTAGAAACCACTATACCTTAACGATCTATTTGGAAATTAAATAAAAAAGGAAGTTGAGTAGAAAAGAAATTGAATGAAAAAGGAAGTTAAATAAAAATAAAAATGGAAGTTGCAGAAAAATAAAAATGGAAGTTCATTCAAGAAACCACTATACCTTAACGATTTGTTTGGAAATTAAATAAAAATGGAAGTCGAATCGAAAAATAACTTGAATAAAAATGGAAGTTGCATAAAATTAAAAATGGAAGTTCATTCAAGAAACCACTATACCTTAACGACCTATTTGGAAATTAAATAAAAAAGAAAGTTTAATAGAAAAGTAAATTGAATAAAAATGGAAATTGAATAAAAATAAAAATGAAAGTCGCGTAAAATTAAAATTGGAAGTTCAATCTTGAAACCACTATACCTTAACGATCTATTTCAAAATTAAATAAAAAAAAAAGTTGAGTAGAAAAGAAACTTGAATGAAAAAGGAAGTTAAATAAAAATAAAAACGGAATTTGCAGAAAATTAAAAATGGAAGTCCATTCAAGAAACCACTATACCTTAACGATCTATTTGGAAATTACATAAAAAAGGAAGTTGAGTCGAAAAGAAACTTGAATAAAAAAGGAAGTTAAATAAAAATAAAAATGAAAGTTGCAGAAAATTAAAAATGAAAGTTAATTCAAGAAACCATTATACCTTAAAGATCTAGTTGGAAATTAAATAAAAAAGGAAGTTGAATAAAAAAGAAGCTTGAATAAAAAAAGAAGTTGAATAGAAATAAAAATGAAAGTTGCAGAAAATTAAAATTGGAAGTTCATTCATGAAACCAGTATACCTTAACGATCTATTTGGGAATTTAAAAAAAAAGGAAGTTTAATAGAAAAGTAAATTAAATAAAAATAGATGTTGAATAAAAATAAAAATGGAAGTTGAATAGAATATTAAAAATAGAAGTTCATTCAAGATACCACAATGCCTTAACGATCTTTTTGGAAATTGAATAAAAAGGGAAGTTGAATAGAAAAATAACTTGAATAAAAATGGAAGCTGAATAAAAATAAAAATGGAAGTTCCATAAAATTAAAAATGGAAGTTCATTAAAGAAACCACTATACCTTAACGATCTATTTGGAAATTAAATAAAAAAGGAAGTTGAATAGAAAAATAACTTGAATAAAAATGGAAGCCGCATAAAAATAAAAATGGAAGTTCCATAAAATTAAAAATGGAAGTTCATTAAAGAAACCACTATACCTTAGCGATCTATTTGGAAAGTAAATAAAAAAGAAAGTTTAATAGAAAAGTAAATTGAATAAAAATGGAAGTTGAATAAAAATAAAAATGGAAGTTGCAGAAAATTAAAAATAGAAGTTCATTCAAGATGCCACTATACCTTAACGATCCTTTTGGAAATTCAATAAAAAGGGAAGTTTAATAGAAAAATAAATTGAATAAAAATGGAAGTTGAATAAAAATAAAAATGGAAGTTGCAGAAAATTGAAAATGGAAGTTCATTCAAGAAACCACTATACCTTAACGATCTATTTGGAAATTAAATAAAAAAGGAAGTTGAATAGAAAAATGACTTGAATAAAAATGGAAGTCGAATAAAAATAAAAATGGAAGTTGCATAAAATTAAAAATGGAAGATCATTCAAGATACCACTATACCTTAACAATCTATTTGGAAATTCAATAAAAAAGAAAGTTTAATAGAAAAGTAAATTGAATAAAGACGGAAGTTGAATAAAAATAAAAATAGAAGTTGCTGAAAATTAAAAATGGAAGTTCATTCAAGAAACCACTATACCTTAACGATCTATTAGCAAATTAAATAAAAAAGGAAGTTGAATAGAAAAATTACTTGAATAAAAATGGAAGTTGAATAAAAATAAAAATGGAAGTTGTATAAAATTAAAAATGGAAGTTCATTAAAGTAACCACTATACCTTAACGATCTATTTGGAAATTAAATAAAAAAGGAACTTTAATAGAAAAGCAAATTGAATAAAAATGGAAGTTGAATAAAAATAAAAATGAAAGTCGTATAAAATAAAAAATGTAAGTTCAATCCAGAAACCATTATACCATAATGATCTATTTGGAAATTAAATAAAAAAGGAAGTTGAATACAAAAGAAGTTTGAATAAAAAAAGAAGTTGAATAGAAATAAAAATGGAAGTTGCAGAAAATTAAAATTGGAAGTTCATTCAAGAAACCACTATACCTTTACGATATATTCGGAAATTAAATAAAAAAGGAAGTTTAATAGAAAAGTAAATTGAATGAAAATGGAAGTTGAATAAAAATAAAAATGGAAGTTCCATCCAGAAACCACTATACCTTGACGATCTATTTGGAAATTAAATAAAAAAGGAAGTTGAGTAGAAAAGAAACTTGAATAAAAAAGGAAGTTAAAAAAAATAAAAATGGAAGTTGCAGAAAATTAAAAATGGAAGGTAATTCAACAAACCACTATACCTTAACGATCTATTAGCAAATTAAATAAAAAAGGAAGTTGAATAGAAAAATAACTTGAATAAAAATGGAAGTTGAATAAAAATAAAAATGGAAGTTGCATAAAATTAAAAATGGAAATTCATTAAAGAAACCACTATACCTTAACGATGTATTTGGAAATTAAATAAAAAAGGAACTTTAATAGAAAAGCAAATTGAATAAAAATGGAAGTTGAATAAAAATAAAAATGAAAGTTGTATAAAATTAAAAATGTAAGTTCAATCCAGAAACCATTATACCTTAACGATCTATTTGAAAATTAAATGAAAAAGGAAGTTGAATAGAAAAGAAGCTTGAATCAAAAAAGAAGTTGAATAGAAATAAAAATGGAAGTTGTAGAAAATTAAAATTGAAAGTTCATTCAAGAAACCACTATACCATAACGATATTTTTGGAAATTAAATAAAAAAGGAATCATAATAGAAAAGTAAATTGAATAAAAATGGAAGTTGAATAAAAATAAAAATGGAAGTTCAATCCAGAAACCAGTATACCTTGATGATCTATTTGGAAATTAAATGAAAAAAGAAGTTGAGTAGAAAAGAAACTTGAATAAAAAAGGAAGTTAAATTAAAATAAAAATGAGAGTTGCAGAAAATTAAAAATTGAAGTTAATTCAAGAAACCACTACACGTCAACCATCTATTTGGAAATTAAATAAAAAAGGAAGTTGAATAGAAAAATAACTTGAATAAAAATGGAAGCTGAATAAAAATAAAAATAGAAGTTCCATAAAATTAAAAATGGAATTTCATTAAAGAAACCACAATACCTTAATGATCTATTTGGAAATTAAATAAAAAAATAAGTTTAATAGAAAAGTAAATTGAATAAAAATGGAAGTTGAATAAAAATAAAAATGGAAGTTGCAGAAAATTAAAAATGGAAGTTCAATCCAGAAACCATCATACCTTAACGATCTATTTGGAAATTAAATAAAAAAGGAAGTTGAGTAGAAAAGAAACTTGATTGAAAAAGGAAGTTAAATAAAAATAAAAATGGAAGTTGCAGAAAAGTAAAAATGGAAGTTCATTCAAGAAACCACTATACCTTAACTACCTATTTGGAAAATAAGTAAAAAAGAAAGTTGAATAGAAAAATGACTTTAATAAAAATGGAAGTCGAATAAAAATAAAAATG
Organism: Camellia sinensis; assembly: GCF_055761805.1. Lineage (NCBI taxonomy): Eukaryota > Viridiplantae > Streptophyta > Magnoliopsida > Ericales > Theaceae > Camellia > Camellia sinensis. The sequence goes on along the minus strand of NC_138962.1, from coordinate 3,718,760 downwards.
GAAGTTGTATAAAATTAAAAATGGAAGTTCATTCAAGATACCACTATACCTTCACGATCTATTTCGAAATTAAATAAAAAAGGAAGTTTAATAGAAAAATAAATTGAATAAAAATGGAAGTTGAATAAAAATAAAAATGGAAGTTGCAGAAAATTAAAAAAGAAAATTTATTCAAGAAACTACTATACCTTAACGATCTATTAGGAAATTAAATAAAAAAGGAAGTTGAATAGAAAAATAACTTGAATAAAAATGGAAGTTGAATAAAAATAAAAATGGAAGTTGCATAAAATTAAAAATGGAAGTTCATTAAAGAGACCACTATACCTTAACGATCTATTTGGAAATTAAATAAAAAAGGAACTTTAACTTAAAAGAAAATTGAATAAAAATGGAAGTTGAATAAAAATAAAATGGAAGTTGCAGAAAATTAAAAATGGAAGTTCAATCCAGAAACCATCATACCTTAACGATATATTTGGAAATTAAATAAAAAAGGAAGTTGAGTAGAAAAGAAACTTGATTTAAAAAGGAAGTTAAATAAAAATAAAAATGGGAGTTGCTGAAAAGTAAAAATGGAAGTTTATTCAAGAAACCACTATACCTTAACGACCTATTTGGAAAATAAGTAAAAAAGAAAGTTGAATAAAAAAATGACTTTAATAAAAATGGAAGTCGAATAAAAATAAAAATGGAAGTTGCAGAAAATTAAAAATGGAAGTTCATTCAAGATACCACTATACCTTCACGATTTATTTCGAAATTAAATAAAAAAGGAAGTTTAATAGAAAAGTAAATTGAATAAAAATGGAAGTTGAATAAAAATAAAAATGAAAATTGCAGAAAATTAAAAATGGAAATTCATTCAAGAAACTACTATACCTTAACGATCTAATAGGAAATTAAATAAAAAAGGAAGTTGAATAGAAAAATAACTTGAATAAAAATGGAAGTTCAATAAAAATAAAAATGGAAGTTGCATAAAATTAAAAATGGAAGTTCATTAAAGAGACCACTATACCTTAACGATCTATTTGGAAATTAAATAAAAAAGGAACTTTAACTGAAAAGAAAATTGAATAAAAATAAAAATGAAAGTTGCATAATATTAAAAACGTAAGTTCAATCCAGAAACCATTATACCTTAACGATCAATTTGGAAATTAAATAAAAAAGGAAGTTGAATAAAAAAGAAGCTTGAATAAAAAAAGAAGTTGAATAGAAATAAAAATAGAAGTTGCAGAAAATTAAAATTGGAAGTTCATTCATGAAACCAGTATACCTTAACGATCTATTTGGAAATTAAATAAAAAAGGAAGTTTAATAGAGAAGTAAATTAAATAAAAATAGAAGTTGAATAAAAATAAAAATTGAAGTTCAATCCTGAAACGACTATACCTTGACGATCTATTTGGATATTAAATAAAAAAGGAAGTTATGTAGAAAAGAAACTTGAATAAAAAAGAAAGTTCAATAAAAATAAATATGGAAGTTGCAGAAAATTAAAAATGGAACTTAATTCAAAAAACCACAATACCTTAACGATATATTTGGAAATTAAATAACAAAGGAAGTTGAATAGAAAAATAACTTGAAAAAAAATGGAAGCTGAATAAAAATAAAAATGGAAGTTCCATAAAATTAAAAATGGAAGTTCATTAAAGAAACCATTATACCTCAACGATCTATTTGGAAATTAAATAAAAAAGGAAGTTGAATAGTAAAGAAACTTGATTAAAAAAGGAAGTTAAATAAAAATAAAATTGGAAGTTGCAGAAAATTAAAAATGGAAGTTAATTCAAAAAACCACTATACGTTAACCATCTATTTGGAAATTAAACAAAAAAGGAAGTTGAATAGAAAAATAATTTGAATTTAAATGGAAGCTGAACAAAAATAAAAATGGAAGTTCCATAAAAATAAAAATGGAAGTTCATTAAAGAAACCACTATACATTAACGATCTATTTGGAAATTAAATAAAAAAGGAAGTTGAATAGAAAAATAACTTGAATAAAAATGGAAGTCGAATAAAAATAAAAATGGAAGTTGCAGAAAATTAAAAGTGCAAGTTCATTCAAGAAACCAATATACCTTAACGATCTATTTGGAAATTAAATAAAAAAGGTAGTTTAATAGAAAAGTAAATTGAATATAAATGGAAGCTGAATAAAAATAAAAATTGAAGTTCCATAAAAACAAAAATGGAAGTTCATTAAAGAAACCACTATACCTTAACGATCTATTTGGAAATTAAATAAAAAAGGAAGTTGAATAGAAAAATAACTTGAATAAAAATGGAAGTCGAATAAAAATAAAAATGGAAGTTGCAGAAAATTAAAAATGCAAGTTCATTCAAGAAACCAATATACCTTAAATATCTATTTGAAAATTAGATAAAAAAGGTAGTTTAATAGAAAAGTAAATTGAATAAAAATGGAAGTTGAATAAAAATAAATATGGAAGTTGAAGAAAATTAAAAATGGAAGTTCAATCCAGAAACCACTATACCTTAACGATCTGTTTAGAAATTACATAAAAAAGGAAGTTGAGTAGAAAAGAAACTTGAAAAAAAAAGGAAGGTAAATAAAAACAAAAATGGAAGTTGCAGAAAATTAAAAATGCAAGTTCATTCAAGAAACCAATATACCTTAACGATCTATTTGGAAATTAAATAAAAAAGGTAGTTTAATAGAAAAGTAAATTGAATAAAAATGGAAGTTGAATAAAAATCAAAATGGAAGTTGCAGAAAATTAAAAATGGAAGTTCAATCCAGAAACCACTATACCTTAACGATCTATTTGGAAATTACATAAAAAAGGAAGTTGAGTAGAAAAGAAACTTGAATAAAAAAGGAAGGTTAATAAAAATAAAAATAGAAGTTGCAGAAAATTAAAAATGGAAGTTCATTCAAGAAACCACTATACCTTAACGATCTATTTGGAAATTAAATAAAAAAGGAAGTCGAATAGAAAAATAACTTGAATAAAAATGGAAGCTGAATAAAAATAAAAATGGAAGTTTCATAAAATTGAAAATGGAAGTTCATTAAAGAAACCACTATACCTTAACGATCTATTTGGAAATAAAATAAAAAAGGAATTTTAATAAAAAAGTAAATTGAATAAAAATGAAAGTTGAATAAATAGAAAAGTGAATGTTGTAAAAAATTAAAAATGGAAGTTCAATCCAGAAACCAGTGTACCTTAACGATCTATTGGGAAATTAAATAAAAAAGGAATTTTAATAGAAAAGTAAATTGAATAAATATGGAAGTCGAATAAAAACAAAAATGGAAGTTGCAGAAAGTTGAAAATGGAAGTTCATTCAACAAACCACTATACCTTAGCGATCTATTTGGAAATTAAATAAAAAAGGATGTTTAATTGAAATGTAAATTGAATAAAAATGGAAGTTGAATAGAAATAAAAGTAGAAGTTGCAGAAAATTAAAAATGGAAGTTCAATCCAGAAACCACTATATCTTAACGTTCTATTCGGAAATTAAATAAAGAAGGAAGTTGAGTAGAAAAAAAACTTGAATAAAAAAGGAAGTTAAATAAAAGTAAAAATGGAAGTTGCAGAAAATTAAAAATGGAAGTTAATTCAAGAAACCACTATACCTTAACCATCTATTTTGAAATTAAATATAAAAGTTAGTTGAATAGAAAAATAACTTGAATAAAAATGGAAGCTGAATAAAAATAAAAATGAAAGTTCCATAAAATTAAAAATGGAAGTTCATTAAAGAAACCACTATACCTTAACGATCTATTTGGAAATTAAATAAAAAAGGAAGTTTAATAGAAAAGTAAATTGAATAAAAATGGAAGTTGAATAAAAATAAAAATGGAAGTTGCAGAAAATTAAAAACAGAAGTTCATTCAAGATAACACTATACCTTAACGATCTATTTGGAAATTCAATAAAAAGGGAAGTTTAATAGAAAAGTAAATTGAGTAAAAATGGAAGTTGAATAAAAATAAAAATGGAAGTTGCAGAAAATTGAAAATGGAAGTTCATTCAAGAAACCACTATACCTTAACGATCTATTTGGAAATTAAATAAAAAAGGAAGTTGAATAGAAAAATGACTTGAATAAAAATGGAAGTCGAATAAAAATAAAAATGGAAGTTGCATAAAATTAAAAATGGAAGTTCATTCAAAATACCATTATACCTTAACGATCTATTTGGAAATTCAATAAAAAAGAATGTTTAATAGAAAAGTAAATTGAATAAAGATGAAAGTTGAATAAAAATAAAAATGGAAGTTCATTCAAGAAACCACTATACCTTAACGATCTATTAGCAAATTAAATAAAAAAGGAAGTTGAATAGAAAAATAAATTGAATAAAAATGGAAGCTGCATAAAAATAAAAATAGAAGTTCCATAAAATTAAAAATGGAAGTTCATTAAAGAAACCACAATACCTTAATGATCTATTTTGAAATTAAATAAAAAAAGAAGTTTAATAGAAAAGTAAACTGAATAAAAATGGAAGTTGAATAAAAATAAAAATGGAAGTTGCAGAAAATTAAAAATGGAAGTTCAATACAGAAACCATCATACCTTAACGATCTATTTGGAAATTAAATAAAAAAGGAAGTTGAGTAGAAAAGAAACTTGATTTAAAAAGAAAGTTAAATAAAAAAAAAATGGAAGTTGCCGAAAAGTAAAAATGGAAGTTCATTCAAGAAACCACTATACCTTAACGACCTATTTGGAAAATAAGTAAAAAAGAAATTTGAATAGAAAATGACTTTAATAAAAATGGAAGTCGAATTAAAATAAAAATGGAAGTTGCATAAAATTAAAAATGGAAGTTCATTCAAGATACCACTATATCTTTACGATCTATTTCGAAATTAAATAAAAAAAGAAGTTCAATAGAAAAGTAAATTGAATAAAAATGAAAATTGAATAAAAATAAAAATGAAAGTTGCAAAAAATTAAAAATGGAAGTTCAATCCAGAAACCACTATACGTTAACGATTTATTTGGAAATTAAATGAAAAAGGAAGTGGAATAGAAAATGTAACTTAAATAAAAATGGAAGTTACTTAAAAATAAAAATGGAAGTTGCAGAAAATTAAAAATGAAAATTCATTCAAGAAACCACTATACCTTAACGATCTATTTGGAAATTGAATAAAAAAGGAAGTTGAATAGAAAAATAATTTGAATAAAAATGGAAGTCGAATAAAAATAAAAATGGAAGTTGCGGAAAATTAAAAATGGAAGTTCAATCCAGAAACCAGTATACCTTGACGATCTATTTGGAAATTAAATAAAAAAGGAAGTTGAGTAGAAAAGAAACTGATTGAAAAATGAAGTTAAATAAAAATAAAAATGGAAGTTGCAAAAAATTAAAAATGGAAATTCATTCAAGAAACCAGTATACCTTAACGATATATTTGGAAATTAAATAAAAAAAGGAAGTTGAATCGAAAAATAACTTGAATAAAAATGGAAGCCGAATAACAATAAAAATGGAAGTTGCAGAAAATTAAAAATGGATGTTCATTCAAGAAACCACTATACCTTAACGATCTATTTAGAAATTAAATAAAAATAAAAATGAAAGTTGCATAAAATTAAAAATGGAAGTTCAATCCAGAAACCACTATACCTTAACGATCTATTTGGAAATTAAATAAAAAAGGAAGTTGAGTAGAAAAGAAACTTGAATGAAAAAGGAAGTTAAATAAAAATAAAAATTGAATTTGCAGCAAATTAAAAATGGAAATTCATTCAAGAAACAACTATACCTTAACGATCTGTTTGGAAATTAAATAAAAAAGGAAGTTTAATAGAAAAGTGAATTCAACCAAAATGGAAATTGAATAAAAATAAAAATGACAGTTGCATAAAATAAAAAACGGAAGTTCAATCTAGAAACCACTATACGTTAACGTTCTATTTGGAAATTAAATAAAAAAGGAAGTTGAATAGAAAAGTAACTTGAATAAAAATGGAAGTTACTTGAAAATGAAAATGGAAGTTGCAGAAAATTAAAAATGGAAGTTAATTCAAAAAACCACTATACCTTAACAATCTATTTGGAGATTAAATAAAAAAGGTAGTTGAATAGAAAAATAACTTGAATAAAAATTGAAGCTGAATAAAAATAAAAATGGAAGTTCATTAAAGAAACCACTATACCTTAACGACCTATTTGGAAATTAAATAAAAAAGGAACTTCAACAGAAAAGAAAATTGAATAAGAATGGAAGTTGAATAAAAATAAATAGGAAAGTTGCATCAAATTAAAAATGTAAGTTCAATCCAGAAGCTATAATACCTTAACGATCTATTTGGAAATTAAATAAAAAAGGAAGTTGAATAGAAAAGAAGCTTGAATAAAAAAAGAAGTTGAATAGAAATAAAAATGGAAGTTGCAGAAAATTAAAATTTGAAGTTCATTCAAGAAACCACTATACCTTAACGATCTATTTGGAAATTAAATAAAAAAGAAAGTTTAATAGAAAAGTAAATTGAATAAAAATGGAAGTTGTATAAAAAATAAAAATGGAAGTTCAATCCCGAAACCACTATACTTTGACGATCAATTTGGAAATTAAATTAAAAAGTAAAAGGAAGCTGAGTAGAAAAGAAACTTGAATAAAAAAAGGAAGTTAAATAAAAATAAAAATGGAAGTTGCAGAAAATTAAAAATGGAAGTTAGTTCAAAAAACCATTATACCTTAACGATATATTTGGAAATTAAATAAAAAAGGAAGCTGAATGGAAAAATAACTTGAATAAAAATGGAAGCTGAATAAAAATAAAAATGGAAGTTCATTAAAGAAACCATTATACCTCAACGATCTATTCGGAAATTAAATAAAAAAGGAAGTTGAATAGAAAAGAAACTTGAATAAAAAAGGAAGTTAAATAGAAAAGAAACTTGAATAAAAAAGGAAGTTAAATAAAAATAAAAATGGAAGTTGCAGAAAATTAAAAATGGAAGTTAATTCAAGAAACCACTATACCTTAACGATCTATTTGGAAATTAAATAAAAAAGGAAGTTGAATTGAAAAATAACTTGAATAAAAATGGAAGCTAAATAAAAATAAAAATGGAAGTTTCATAAAATTAAAAATGGAAGTTCATTAAAGAAACCACTATACCTTAACGATCTATTTGGAAATTAAATAAAAAAGGAATTTGAATAGAAAAATAACTTGAATAAAAATGGAAGTCGAATAAAAATAAAAATAGAAGTTGCAGAAAATTAAAAATAGAAGTTCATTCGAGAAACCAATATACCTTAACGATCTATTCGGAAATTAAATAAAAAACAAAGTTTAATAGAAAAGTAAATTGAATAAAAATGGAAGTTGAATAAAAATAAAAATGGAAGTTGCAGAAAATTAAAAATGGAAGTTCAATCCAGAAACCACTATACCTTAACGATCTATTTGGAAATTACAGAAAAAAGGAAGTTGAGTAGAAAAGAAACTTGAATAAAAAACGAAGTAAAATAATAATAAAAATGGAGGTTGCAGAAAATTAAAAATAGAAGTTCATTCAAAAAACCACTATACCTTAACGATCTCTTTGGAAATTAAATAAAAAAGGAAGTTGAGTAGAAAAATAATTTGAATAAAAATGGGAGCTGAATAAAAATAAAAATGGAAGTTCCATAAAATTAAAAATGGAAGTTCATTAAAGAAACCACTATACCTTGACGATCTATTTGGAAATTAAATAAAAAAGGAAGTTGAGTAGAAAAGAAACTTGAATAAAAAATGAAGTTAAATAAAAATAAAAATGGAAGTTGCAGAAAATTAAAAATGGAAGTTAATTCAGGAAACCACTATACCTTAACGATATATTTGGAAATTAAATAAAAAAGGAAGTTGAATAGAAAAATAACTTGAATAAAAATGGAAGCTGAATAAAAATAAAAATGGAAGTTCCATAAAATTAAAAATTGAAGTTCATTAAAGAAACTACTATACCTCAATGATCTATTTGGAAATTAAATAAAAAAGGAAGTTGAATAGAAAAGAAACTTGAATAAAAAAGGATGTTAAATAAAAATAAAAATGGAAGTTGCAGAAAATTAAAAATGGAAGTTAATTCAAGAAACCACTATAGCTTAACCATCTGCTTGGAAATTAAATAAAAAAGGAAGTTGAATAGAAAAATAACTTGAATAAAAATGGAAGCTGAATAAAAATAAAAATGAAAGTTGCATAAAATTAAAAATGAAAGTTCAATCCAGAAACCACTATACCTTAACGATCTATTTGGAAATTAAATAAAAAATGAAGTTGAGTAGAAAAGAAACTGATTTAAAAAGGAAGTTAAATAAAAATTAAAATGGAAGTTGCAGAAAATTAGAAATGGAAGTTCATTCAAGAAACCACTATACCTTAACGATCTATTTGGAAATTAAATAAAAAATGAAGTTGAATAGAAAAATAACTTGAATAAAAATGAAAGTCGAATAAAAATAAAAATGGAAGTTGCAGAAAATTAAAAATGGATGTTCATTCTAGAAACTACTATACCTTAACGTTCAATTTGGAAATTTAATAAAAAAGAAAGTTTAATAGAGACGTAAATTGAATAAAAATGGAAATTGAATAAAAATAAAAATGAAAGTTCCATAAAATGAAAAATGAATCTTCAATCCAGAAACCACTATACCTTAACGACCTATTTGGAAATTAAATAAAAAAGGAAGTTGAGTAGAAAAGAAACTTGAATGAAAAAGGAAGTTAAATAAAAATAAAAATGGAAGTTGCAGAAAATTAAAAATGGAAATTCATTCAAAAAACCACTATACCTTAACGTTCTATTTGGAAATTAAATAAAAAAGGAAGTTTAATGGAAAAGTAAATTGAATAAAAATGGAAATTGAATAAAAATAAAAATGAAAGTTGCATAAAATTAAAAATGGAAGTTCAATCCAGAAACCACTATCCGTTAACGATCTATTTGGAAATTAAATAAAAAAGGAAGTTGATAGAAAGGTAACTTGAATAAAAAAGGAAGTTAAATAAAAATAAAAATGGAAGTTGCAGAAAATTAAAAATGGAAGTTCATTCAAGAAACCACTATACCTTAACGATCTATTTGGAAATTAAATAAAAAAGGAAGTTGAATAGAAAAATAACTTGAATAAAAATGGAAGTTAAATAAAAATAAAAATGGAAATTGCAGAAAATTAAAAATGGAAGTTCATTCAAGAAACCACTATACCTTAACGATATATTTGGAAATTAAATAAAAAAGGAAGCCGAATAGAAAAATGACTTGAATAAAAATGGAAGTCTAATAAAAATAAAAATGGAAGTTGCATAAAATTAAAAATGGAAGTTCATTCAAGATACCACTATACCTTAACGATCTATTTGGAAATTCAATAAAAAAGGAAGTTTAATAGAAAAGTAAATTGAATAAAAATGAAAGTTCAATAAAAATAAAAATGGAATTTGCAGAAAATTAAAAATTGAAGTTCATTCAAGAAACCACTATACCTTAACGATCTATTAGCAAATTAAATAAAAAAGGAAGTTGAATAGAAAAATAACTTGAATAAAAATGGAAGTTGAATAAAAATAAAAATGGAAGTTGCATAAAATTAAAAATAGAAGTTCATTAAAGAAACCACTATACCTTAACGATCTTGTAACAACCTACATTTATGGCTTAGTCATGTTTGCATACATTTGTATGTTTTGCCATGTTAAGATGCTGTAGCGACCCATATTCATGTCATGGTCATATTCATGTTCATTTACATAACTTTGTCTCGATAAGCTTGCATTCATGAATCTCGTCTTGCTTTGTGTGTTATGTGTTTTGCCTAAGTATTGTATGCATGCTTTGTCCCTTTCTTGCTATGTTAAGCCGAAGTTATGCCAAGCCTAGGTTACGTTACGCCTAGATCATTCCAAGCCGAGGTCATCTTCAGCCTAGAAGTATCTTGGAAACCCCTTTGTTTGGCCTCCACCTTCGCCCTGGCATATTGGCCGAGATGTCATTATCTAGGCCAAGGTGTGAATCACCAAGGCCGAGATGTTACCTTTGCACCTGAGTGACCTTGTCCTGGAGTGGTATGACCTAGACCGAGGTGTGGCACATCTAGGCCAAGGTGTGGCACAGCTTAGTCAAGTGTTGTCCTTCCTAGCCGAGGTCATTGTCACCTTAGTTGCCGAAGCCTTGTTCTTAGCCGATGTCATCAATTGCCGGAGTGCCTTACCGAGTAGCTTGTCAGATACGCTTTGTCATAGTCTTGTCTTGTCAATCTATCACCTTTTTGAAGAGAACCAACCAGTCGTTGCCACGTGTCCGAGCTGAGGGTTAAGTTAGCCGGCAGAGAGAGAAACCCATCATTTGTTTCTATACTTGTTTGAAGAAAAGAGAGAAGCTCTAAGAGAGGAAGAAGAGTTCTTGAGGGAGAGAAGATTTCTAAGCTTGATTCCTAGAGATCGAACCGTTAGATCCGTGTTCTAAGGTTAGATTCTTGATCCGCTCTTGTTGTTCTTTATGTTTATATTATTGCATTGCATGATTGAATATGATTTGTAAGCCATGCATTGCTTTGAGGTTCGGTTTTAGAAAGAGAAAATGGCATTCATGTGTTCTTCAAGAAAAGTCATGTTTTGATCCGAAGGCTCATACCTAGATCCATGTTTTTGTGTTTGTTTTCACATGATTTTCAAGTATGGGTACCCAGGTCCATGTTTTCGAACTCATAGCATGAAATCCCAGATTTTGTAAATAAAGAAGTTATGATTTTGGCATGCATGTTCCTCATGTTCTTCATGTTCATATTCTTCCTGTTCTTCACGGGTGAAAACCCAGATCTCCAGACCTCACTTCCCGAGGTGTAGCCGCCGAGATCACTCTCACCTAGACCTCACACTTAGGCCAAGCATCATATCTCACCTTGGCCTACCTTGCATGATCACTTACACTTTTAGTTTGTCTTGTGCGAACCTCGGCGTGCAGCCGCATGCCGAAGCCTAGGTAGCCACATCTCGGCCAGGAGGTGTAGGACCTCGGCAAAGACCTGGTTGGTACCCAGCATGTCTTCCTGACATGTAAAATAGTGTTTTGACTTCCAGCATGTTTTCCCGAGATCATTTGCATGCATGTGAGACTTGTTTTGAGAAGTATGTTCAGTGTGCTTGCCATGTGTTGTAGGACTTGGACCTTTGCCTTGATCCCGACGTCCCAAGAACTAAAGTGAGTGGTATTTTTAATAAAGTTATGTTCTTAAGGTTTTGATAAAGCTTTGCCTTGTTTTGATAAAAGTATTTGTTAAGCGTGAATGATATCCCTATTTTATGAATCAAGTATAAGCTTTGTTTTGAATGGCAATGTATCAAGAAAGCTTTGTTTTAACGACATTCTCGAAAAGTCCCTCGTGCTGGAGGACTCTAAACTTTCGCAGCACCTCTTGATTTGAAAGTCCCTCGTGCTGGAGGACTCTAAATTTTCACAGCACCAAGTGTTAAAGGGCTACGGGCTCTTGTAACATAGGTCCCTTGTGCTGGATGACTCTAAACTTGAGCAACACCCAAGTGTTAAAGGGCTACGGGCTCTTGTAACATAGGTCCCTTGTGCTAGAGGACTCTAAACTTGAGCAACACCCAAGTGTTAAAGGGCTACGGGCTCTTGCTTGGTCTTGTTTTGCCACTGGCGGTTTACCGCGTTGGTCTTGTAAGTAAGTAAGTTTTGAAGGACCAAGGTTATGCCGAGGTTATGTTATAAGATTTGACGCATGTGAAGTATGTAAGTTTTGTAAGATCAAGTTTGATGAACAAGATTTATCTCATGTTTTGTACAAGCTATGATAAGTATGGTTTTGTCAAAGATATATTATGTAATGTTTTGAAAGACCTCGGGAATCATTCATTTAACCCCTTTATTACTTATACCATTCACTGAGTATCCAAGCTCACCCTCCCTATGTATATATGTAGGTAACAAGCAAGAAGTCGGCTACGCCGAGATGTGTGTTTTGCATGTATGTTTATGCCGGCAGTGAGGATGTCGGCAAACTAGAAGATTATGTTTCATTATTTGTGGCTCAAGTGTTTTTGTTTATGTCGGCAATTTTTGAAGATTATGTATTTTGAACATGTCGGCTCGAGAAGCATTTTTCCAAGATGTAATATGTATTTTTGTACTTCATTTCTATTTGTATTCAAGTTGTAAAGCTATGTAAAGATGTATGCCATTTCATTTGACTTATGCACCGCTCTTATGGACCACTTGTATTTTAGATTATTGCTTCCGCATTTGTGAGCCCCCTATATCTATACTCTGATTGGGTGAATTTTGAAAGTTGGCCTTCGGTAATCTCGGATTACTGGCCATCACGGCACCAACCTACTAGGGGCGGTTTGGGGTCGTGACAGATCTATTTGGAAATTAAATAAAAAAGGAACTTTAATAGAAAAAAAAATTGAATAAAAATGGAAGTTGAATAAAAATAAAAATGAAAGTTGTATAAAATTAAAAATGTAAGTTCAATCCAGAAACCATTATACCTTAACGATCTATTTGGAAATTAAATAAAAAAGGAAGTTGAATAGAAAAGAAGCTTGAATAAAAAAAAGAAGTTGAATAGAAATAAAAATGGAAGTTGCAGAAAATAAATATTGGAAGTTCATTCATGAAACCACTATACCTTAACAATATATTTCGAAATTAAATAAAAAATGAAGTTTAATAGAAAAGTAAATTGAATAAAAATGGAAGTTGAATAAAAATAAAAATGGAAGTTCAATCCAGAAACCACTATACCTCGACGATCTATTTGGAAATTAAATAAAAAAGGAAGTTGAGTAGAAATGAAACTTGAATAAAAAAGGAAGTTAAATAAAAATAAAAATGAAAGTTGCAGAAAATTAAATATGGAAGTTAATTCAAGAAACCATTATACGTTAACCATCTATTTGGAAATTAAATAAAAAAGGAAGTTGAATAGAAAAATAACTTGAATAAAAATGGAAGCTGAATAGAAATAAAAATGGATGTTGCAGAAAATTAAAAATGAAAGTTCATTCAAGAAACTACTTGTCACGCCCCCAAACCGCCCCTAGTAGTTTGGTGCCGTGATGGACAGTAATCCGTAATTACCGAAGGCCAACTTACAAAATTCACACACAATCAGAGTATAAAATATGGGGCTTACAAGTGCGGAAGCTACACATACATATACAGAAACTAATAGTCCATGAGAGCCGTGCTTAAGTCCAGTGAAATGACATACATCTTTATAAAGTCTTACAACTTAAATATAAGAAGGAAATGAGATACAAAACACATCTTGACCAAAAGGCTTCTCAAGCCGACATATACAAGTACAAATGAAAAATAAGCCGAGAAGCATGATCTTCAAGATGGTACAAAAATGCTATTCCAAAACATGTCGGCAAAGCACCCAAAACACATCGGCAATCACGTCTAGGCCTCAATGCCTTCTTGTTCATCACCTACATATATATAGAGAGGGTGAGCTTGGATACTCAGTGAATGATATCAGAAATAAAGGTTTTGCATGATTGATATCCAAGATTTCTTTCAAAGCAATACATAGCATACTTTACAATCAAGGAAAAATCAAGTTCATTGCCGGCCTTTCAAGTTCTTTGGATGTTATTACATCTACTTAATACAAGAGGGTGATGACATTCCCAAGACAAGAGTGCAGTTGCATTATAGTCCCCTGCAGCTAAGGACTTTCAAGACAAGAGTGCAGTTGCATTATAGTCCCCTGCAGCTAAGGACTTTCAAGACAAGAGTGCAGTTGCATTATAGTCCCCTGCAGCTAAGGACTTTCAAGACAAGAGTGCAGTTGCATTATAGTCCCCTGCAGCTAAGGACTTTCAAGTAATGTCATCAAAACAAGATAGTGTTTAATATACAAGTAGGGATAGTCATTCATGCTAGATCAAATACTTTTCAAAAACAAGGCAAGACGAGATTTACGAAAACAAGTGTAACATAGCTTTATTAAAAATACCACTCACATAGTTTCTTCACACGTCGGGGTCGAGACAAGCCCAAGTCCTACAAACACATGGCAAAGCCTATTGAATGCACTTTCAAACAAGTTTCGTATGTACACAAATGGTTTCGGAAAACATGCTGGGCACTAACCAGGTCTAGGCCGAGGTTCCACACCTCCTCGCCGAGGTGTGTTCCCGAGGGCCACATGCAAGGAAAAGAGGTCGGGAAACTCTGGGTTTCCCTCTGCTGATGAACATGAAGAACATGAGTATGAAAACATGAAAAATATGGATGTTCGATCACAACCTGTTATCACAAATCTGGGATTTTCATGTTACGAGTTTGAAAACATGGACCTGGGTACCCGTACTTGGAATCCTTGCGGAAATAAACACAAAAACATGATTCTTTATGCAAGCTTTTGGATCAAAACAAGACTTTCTTGAAGAACACATGAATGTCATTTTTCTCTTTCTAAAATCGAACTTCAAAACGATGCATGGCTTATAAATCATATCCGATCATGCAATGTAATAACATGAACATAGAGGACATCATGAGCAGATCAAGAATCTAACCTTAGAACACGGATCTGACGGTTCGATCTCTAGGAATCAAGCTTGAAGATCTACTTCCTCACTCTAAAACTCTTTCTTCCTCCTAGAGCTTCTCTCTCTACAAGGCAAGTTTATGATACCAAATGGTAGTTTTCTATACCCGGTTCTGGGATTAACCCTCTGCTGAGACACGTGGCGGCGACTGGTTGGGTTCATCCTGAAAAGGTGACTGGCAGGCCAGACAAAGCATGGTGGAAGGGTGTTCAACAAGCAAAGCGGTATGGGCTCTTTGACAGGCTATGACATCGGCTAACAACAAGGCGTATCTAACAAGCTACACGGAGTGGCACTCCGGCAAGGGGTGATATCGGCTAACAAAGGACCTCGGCAACTAAGGTGACAATGACCTCGGCTAGGAAGGACAACACTTGACTAAGCTGTGCCACATCTTGGCCTAGATGCGCCACACCTCGGCCTAGGTCGTACCACTCCAGGACGAGATCACTTGGGTACAGGGTAACATCTCGGCTAATGCGTCAAGACGAGAATGGAGGTCAGCAAGGGGTTTCAAGATACTACGACTAGACTAAGGATGACCTCGGCTTGGAATAACATCGGCTAGCATAACTCAGGCAAGGCGTGACTTAAGTTTTACATCAAGGAAAGAGCAAGGCAAGTATACCACACTTAGACAAATCACAAGGCTTCAAAACAAGGCATGGATCACATTAGCTCAAGCGAAACAAATCACAAACATACACATGCAACTTAACAAGTCATAATCATACAGATGCTCATGAATATGATGAGAACATAAAATGTGGGTTCTACAGTCTACCCTCCTTAAGGAAGTTTGGTCCCCAAACTTAAGTTACCTTGTCCTACGAATAACTTCGGGTAACGGATTTTCATCTCCTCTTCCTTTTCCCATGTGGCCTCCTCGCCATAATGCTTCTCCCATTCGATTTTCACCATTGATATCGACTTGTTTCTCAACTGTCTCACTTGTCTGTCGATAATTCTCATCGGCTTCTCTTCGTAGCCCAAGTCTTCATTAACTACAACCCCGGAGTAATCTATTACATGCAGTGGGTCTCGGATATATTTTCTCAGCATTGAAACATGGAACACGTTGTGGACTTGGCTCAATTCTGGCGGCAAAGCGAGTCTGTAAGCAACGGTGTTAACTTTCTCAAGAATTTCAAACGGCCCAATATATCGGGGTGCGAGTTTACCCTTCTTCCCAAATCTCGAAACTCCTGTCATCGGTGAGACCTTCAAAAATACATGGTCCCCAATTTCAAATTCTAACTCCCTCCTTCTTTGGTCGGCATAACACTTCTGTCGACTCTGTGCAGTTTTAATCCTCTGCTGAATGAGTTTGAGTTGTCATCTGAACCAACTCGGGGCCAATTAGAGCTTTGTCTCCTACTTCAGTCCAACATATCGGCGATCTGCACTCCCTCCCATACAAAGCTTCATACGGCGCCATGCCTATGCTGGCTTGATAACTGTTGTTGTACGCGAACTCTACTAATGGCAAATGCGATTCCCAACTTCCCTGGAAATCCAACACGCACAGTCTGAGCATGTCTTCGAGTGTCTGAATCGTTCTTTCTGTCTGCCCGTCGGTCTGAGGGTGAAAGGCTGTGCTAAATCTCAACTCTGTTCCCAAGGCTCCTTGTAGACTCTGCCAAAATCTAGAAACGAACTTCGGATCTCGGTCTGACACAATGGACATCGGCACACCATGAAGCCTAACGATCTCATTCATGTACAATTCGGCAAGTCGGTCGGTATTGAATGTAGTCTTGACAGGCAAAAAGTGAGCTGACTTAGTAAACCTGTCGACTATAACCCAAATGGAATCCATACCTCTTTGCGTCCTCGGCAAACCCACTACGAAATCCATGGAGATGTGCTCCCATTTCCACTCAGGAATTGACAAGGGTTGAAGAAGTCCTGTCGGTCTCTGGTGTTCTGCCTTCACTCGCTGACAACACAGACACTGAAATACGAACTCGGCTATCTCTCTTTTCATGTTTGGCCACCAAAAGGTCCGCTTTACGTCCCGATACATCTTGGTGCTCCCTGGATGGATGGCAAACTTGGAATTATGAGCCTCTTGCAAAATCTTCCTTTTTAACTCTGGTACGTCGGCCACGCACAATCTTCCTTCGAACTTAAGCACTTGATCCTCCATAGTGTATCCCGGCCTCGGCTTGGTGACGAATTCATCAATTACCTTCTTGAGGAATTTATCCTCCCTCTGTCCGGTCTTCACTTCCTCAATAATGGTCGGTTCCACCGAAACCGCTGTCAGGCACGTCAAACTTCCAACTAACTTCCTGCTCAATGCGTCGGCTATGGAATTTGCCTTACCTGGGTGGTACTGAATCTGCATGTCATAATCCTTCAGTAGCTCGAGCCATCTTCTCTGCCTCATATTTAACTCTTTCTGAGTGAACAGGTACTTCAGACTCTTGTGGTCGGTGAAAACTTGGCAAGATGTTCCATACAAGTAATGACGCCATATCTTCAAAGCAAAAACCACGGCAGCTAGCTCCAGATCATGGGTAGGATAATTCTTTTCATTGGGCTTCAACTGACGAGACGCGTACGCTATGACTTTACCTTTTTGCATTAACACGCAACCCAAACCTTTATGTGAAGCATCACTGTAAATCTGAAACCCCTCATTAGCTGATGGTAGTACCAGAACTGGTGCTGTAACTAACCTCGTCTTCAGTTCCTGGAAGGCTGATTCTCTTTCATTGGTCCATTCATAAGCTGCTCCCTTCTTAGTTAGTTGTGTCAAAGGCACTGCAATCCTCGAGAAATCCTTCACAAACTTCCTGTAATAACCTGCCAAACCCAGAAAACTACGAACCTCGGACACGTTGGTCGGCGTCGGCCAATTCACAATGGCTTCAATCTTACTGGGGTCAACTGATATACCATCTTCATTGATCACATGCCCTAGAAATGAAATGCTGGAAAGCCAAAACTCGCATTTACTTAACTTGGCGTACAACTTTTTATCTCTCAAGGTCTGCAGGGCAAGTCTCAGATGATTCTCGTGCTCGCTCGTACTCCCGGAATAGATCAATATGTCGTCGATAAAAATAATGACAAACTCATCTAGGTACGGCTTAAAGACTCTGTTCATCAAATCCATGAATGCCGCTGGGGCATTGGTTACTCCGAAGGGCATTACCAAGAATTCGTAGTGGCCATATCTTGTCCGAAAGGCAGTTTTCTCAATGTCCTCGGCTTTAACCTTCAACTGGTGGTAGCCCGACCTAAGGTCAATCTTGGAAAAGACTCGTGCTCCTCGTAGTTGATCAAGCAAATCGTCAATTCTAGGCAATGGGTACTTGTTCTTGATGGTCACCTTATTAAGCTCTCTGTAGTCAATGCAAAGACGAAGTGTGCCATCCTTTTTCTTAACAAATAGAACGGGTGCTCCCCACGGTGAAGTGCTCGGCCTAACAAATCCTTTGTCCAACAATTCTTGTAATTGCGATTTCAGTTCTCTAAGTTCGGCTGGGGCCATTCTGTAGGGTGTTTTGGAGATGGGTTGTGTTCCTGACAAGATGTCCACAGTAAACTCTATTTCCCTATCGACAAGGTGGCCAGGCAACTCATTCGGAAAGACATCGGGGAATTCCTCAACAACGGGTATGTCGGCTAACTCAACATTTCCATTCAGATCACTTAGTATACTGCATAAATAACCCTTACATCCTTTTTGGATCAACTTGTAGGCCTTCATGGATGAGATTAAGTAAGGTGGGGGTACTACTCCTTTACCCTGAAAAATGACCTCGGCTTGGCTTGGGGTCTTCAATGTGACGCTCTTAGTAACACAATTAATGGATGCATGGTTCGCTACTAACCAATCCATTCCCAATATGACATCGAAATGGGTCATGTTTAATGGCATCAAATCAACTAACAATTCTACACTCTCAATCATAGCAATACACGCCCTATAAATGGATGTAACAATCATATTCCTCCCAGATGGAGTAGACACAGATAATACATAATCAAGGGGTTCTAATTCTCTACTCAACTTCTCGGCGAATATAGCAGACACAAATGAATGCGTAGAACCCGAATCAATCAATACGTATGCATCTTGAGAACAAATTGAAATGGTACCTGACACCACTGTTTCAGCATTCTGGGCGTCTTCTGGCACCAATGCGAAAACTCTGCCCTGCCTCGCCTGTACTCCCCCGATGTTATTCTTCTGTGCAGAGCCCGAGGTGCTTCCATTCCTCTTCCCATCATCGGTCCTTGCTTTCGGGCAGTCTTTCACGCGATGGCCTATCTCGCCACACTCATAGCAAGCTCCTGTTGCCCAACGACAGACCCCAAAATGTAGCTTCCCACAACTCGTACACAACGGCTTAGCATTACCATCCTGATTGGAGTTACTGGAACTGTCCACATTCACCTTCTTCTTGGCATTGAACGGAACTCGGCGATTGTCATAATTCTGTCTCTTCCTCTGGCCCTCACTTGAACTCTGGTATCGGTTCAAGTTAGCTTCAGCTAAGATAGCCTTGTCTAGTACTCCGGCGTATGTCGGCATATTGAGCATGTTGACCCGGTCTTGTATCGGTCCACGCAACCCACTTTCAAACTTTCTCGCCTTCCGATAGTCGTCATCAACCATGTGAGGCGCATACCTCGCCAATTCGGTAAAGGCACGATCATACTCTGCCACCGTCTTGTTCCCCTGTGTCAGATTCTGGAACTCCGTGGTCTTTCGGTCTCGGACGCTAAGGGGAAAATGTTTGTTGTAGAACAACTCCAGGAATCTGGCCCAAGTCAAACCCGGATTACTTTCTCGAACCATCATCCACCACCTGCGGGCGTCGTCGTCTAACGTGAACGCTGCCAGAGATACCTTCTGAGCGTCTGTATTGGGGAAAATTTCAAACAACTTCTCCATTTCTAAAACCCACGCCTCGGCTTTCATTGGTTCTATGCCCCCTTGGAATCTTGGCGGTTTCATTTTCTTGAACTCTCTGATCAGGGTTATCGTGTCGTCCCCATACAAAGCTTGCTGCGGAGGCACTTGTGGTACTGGAGGAGGTGGAGGCGGAGCTGCATATCGGCCATTGGTCTGCTCGGCCTAGATAGAGGTGGTACCAGTATCCTGTGGCCTCGGTTGTCTCAGCTCACGAACCAAGCCTTCGACTAACCTTTCCAGTCTCTCCAACCTATCTTCGGAATGATCTCGGCCAACTGGAGGTCTTCCTCTCCTCATGATGCTGGGGGTATGCAGGATGTGACACTTAAACAAAATGAACAAAGGAACACGTATGCAAGAGAGTATAATCATGCTGATGTAACAAAATGTTCATGCCAAGACGATGCACACCTTGTCAAGTAGCAAGCAACATGATGCAATCCTAACATCATTCTAAGGAAAATCTTATGCTCTTTAGGACTCAAAGTGTGTGAATAACGCACTATAAGGAACTTGGGCTCTGATACCATTCTGTCACGCCCCAAAACCGCCCCTAGTAGTTTGGTGCCGTGATGGCCAGTAATCCGTAATTACCGAAGGCCAACTTACAAAATTCACACACAATCAGAGTATAAAATATGGGGCTTACAAGTGCGGAAGCTACACATACATATACAGAATCTAATAGTCCATGAGAGCCGTGCTTAAGTCCAGTGAAATGACATACATCTTTATAAAGTCTTACAACTTAAATATAAGAAGGAAATGAGATACAAAACACATCTTGACCAAAAGGCTTCTCAAGCCGACATATACAAGTACAAATGAAAAATAAGCCAAGAAGCATGATCTTCAAGATGGTACAAAAATGCTATTCCAAAACATGTCGGCAAAGCACCCAAAACACATCGGCAATCACGTCTAGGCCTCAATGCCTTCTTGTTCATCACCTACATATATATAGAGAGGGTGAGCTTGGATACTCAGTGAATGATATCAGAAATAAAGGTTTTGCATGATTGATATCCAAGATTTCTTTCAAAGCAATACATAGCATACTTTACAATCAAGGAAAAATCAAGTTCATTGCCGGCCTTTCAAGTTCTTTGGATGTTATTACATCTACTTAATACAAGAGGGTGATGACATTCCCAAGACAAGAGTGCAGTTGCATTATAGTCCCCTGCAGCTAAGGACTTTCAAGACAAGAGTGCAGTTGCATTATAGTCCCCTGCAGCTAAGGACTTTCAAGTAATGTCATCAAAACAAGATAGTGTTTAATATACAAGTAGGGATAGTCATTCATGCTAGATCAAATACTTTTCAAAAACAAGGCAAGACGAGATTTACGAAAACAAGTGTAACATAGCTTTATTAAAAATACCACTCACATAGTTTCTTCACACGTCGGGGTCGAGACAAGCCCAAGTCCTACAAACACATGGCAAAGCCTATTGAATGCACTTTCAAACAAGTTTCGTATGTACACAAATGGTTTCGGAAAACATGCTGGGCACTAACCAGGTCTAGGCCGAGGTTCCACACCTCCTCGCCGAGGTGTGTTCCCGAGGGCCACATGCAAGGAAAAGAGGTCGGGAAACTCTGGGTTTCCCTCTGCTGATGAACATGAAGAACATGAGTGTGAAAACATGAAAAATATGGATGTTCGATCACAACCTGTTATCACAAATCTGGGATTTTCATGTTACGAGTTTGAAAACATGGACCTGGGTACCCATACTTGGAATCCTTGCGGAAATAAACACAAAAACATGATTCTTTATGCAAGCTTTTGGATCAAAACAAGACTTTCTTGAAGAACACATGAATGTCATTTTTCTCTTTCTAAAATCGAACTTCAAAACGATGCATGGCTTATAAATCATATCCGATCATGCAATGCAATAACATGAACATAGAGGACATCATGAGCAGATCAAGAATCTAACCTTAGAACACGGATCTGACGGTTCGATCTCTAGGAATCAAGCTTGAAGATCTACTTCCTCACTCTAAAACTCTTTCTTCCTCCTAGAGCTTCTCTCTCTACAAGGCAAGTTTATGATACCAAATGGTAGTTTTCTATACCCGGTTCTGGGATTAACCCTTTGCTGAGACACGTGGCGGCGACTAGTTGGGTTCATCCTGAAAAGGTGACTGACAGGCCAAACAAAGCATGGTGGAAGGGTGTTCAACAAGCAAAGCGGTATGGGCTCTTTGACAGGCTATGACATCGGCTAACAACAAGGCGTATCTAACAAGCTACACGGAGTGGCACTCCGGCAAGGGGTGATATCGGCTAACAAAGGACCTCGGCAACTAAGGTGACAATGACCTCGGCTAGGAAGGACAACACTTGACTAAGCTGTGCCACATCTTGGCCTAGATGCGCCACACCTCGGCCTAGGTCGTACCACTCCAGGACGAGATCGCTTGGGTACAGGGTAACATCTCGGCTAATGCGTCAAGACGAGAACGGAGGTCAGCAAGGGGTTTCAAGATACTACGACTAGACTAAGGATGACCTCGGCTTGGAATAACATCGGCTAGCATAACTCAGGCAAGGCGTGACTTAAGTTTTACATCAAGGAAAGAACGAGGCAAGTATACCACACTTAGACAAATCACAAGGCTTCAAAACAAGGCATGGATCACATTAGCTCAAGCGAAACAAATCACAAACATACACATGCAACTTAACAAGTCATAATCATACAGATGCTCATGAATATGATGAGAACATAAAATGTGGGTTCTACACTACTATACCTTAACGATCTATTAGGAAATTAAATACAAAAGGAAGTTGAATAGAAAAATGACTTGAATAAAAATGGAAGTCGAATAAAAACAAAAATGGAAGTTGCAGAAAAGTAAAAATGGAAGTTCATTTAAGAAACCACTATACCTTAACGATCTATTTGGAAATTAAATAAAAAAGGAAGTTGAATAGAAAAGTTACTTGAATAAAAATGGAAGTTACTTAAAAATAAAAATGAAAGTTGCCGAAAATTAAAAATGGAAGTTAATTCAAGAAACCACTATACCTTAACGATCTATTTGGAAATTAAACAAAAAATGAAGTTGAATAGAAAAATAACTTGAATAAAAATGGAAGCTGTATAAAAATAAAAATGGAAGTTCCATAAAATTAAAAATGGAAGTTCATTAAAGAAACCACTATGCCTTAACGAACTATTTGGAAATTAAATAAAAAAGGAAGTTTAATAGAAAAGTAAATTGAATAAAAATGGAAGTTGCTGAAAATTACAAATGGAAGTTCATTCAAGAAACCACTATACCTTAACGATCTATTAGGAAATTAAATAAAAAAGGAAGTTGAATAGAAAAATAACTTGAATAAAAATGGAAGTTGAATAAAAATAAAAATGGAAGTTGCATAAAATTAAAAATGGAAGTTCATTAAAGAAACCACTATACCTTAACGATATA
The DNA here is from genome assembly GCF_055761805.1 of Camellia sinensis. NCBI lineage: Eukaryota > Viridiplantae > Streptophyta > Magnoliopsida > Ericales > Theaceae > Camellia > Camellia sinensis. The sequence goes on along the minus strand of NC_138962.1, from coordinate 3,695,779 downwards.
TTTGGAAATTAAATAAAAAAGGAACTTTAAAAGAAAACAAAATTGAATAAAAATGGAAGTTGAATAAAAATAAAAATGAAAGTTGTATAAAATTAAAAATGTAAGTTCAATCCAGAAACCATTATACCTTAACGATCTATTTCGAAACTAAATAAAAAAGGAAATTGAATAAAAAAGAAGCTTGAATAAAAAAAGAAGTTGAATTGAAATAAAACTGAAAGTTGCAGAAAATTAAAATTGGAAGTTCATTCAATAAACTACTATACCTTAACGATCTATTTGGAAATTAAATAAAAAAGGAAGTTTAATAGAAAAGTAAATTGAATAAAAATGGAAGTGGAATAAAAATAAAAATGAAAGTTGCATAAAATTAAAAATGAAAGTTCAATCCAGAAACCACTATAACTTAACATTCTATTTGAAAATTAAATAACAAAGGAAGTTGAGTAGAAAAGAAACTGATTGAAAAAGGAAGTTAAATAAAAATAAAAATGGAAGTTCATTCCAGAAACCACTGTACCTTAACGATCTATTTGGAAATTAAATAAAAAAGGAAGTTGAATAGAAAAATAACTTGAATAAAAATGAAAGTCGAATAAAAGTAAAAATGGAAGTTGCAGAAAATTAAAAATGGAAGTTCATTCAAGAAACCACTATACCTTAACGATCTATTTGGAAATTAAATAAAAAAGGAACTTTAATAGAAAAGTAAATTGAAAAAAAAATGAAAATTGAATAAAAATAAAAATGAAAGTTGCATAAAATTAAAAATGGAAGTTCAATCCAGAAACCACTAGACCTTAACGATCTATTTGGAAATTAAATAAAAAAGGAAGTTGAGTAGAAAAGAAACTTGAATGAAAAATGAAGTTAAATAAAAAAAAATGGAAGTTGTAGCAAATTAAAAATGGAAATTCATTCGAGAAACCACTATACCTTAACGTTCTACTTGGAAATTAAATAAAAAACGAAGTTTAATAGAAAAGTAAATTGAATAAAAATGGAAGTCGAATAAAAATAAAAATGAAAGTTGCATAAAATTAAGAATGGAAGTTCAATCCAGAAATCACTATACCTTAACGATCTATTTGGAAATTAAATAAAAAAGGAAGTTGAGTAGAAAAGAAATTTGACTGAAAAAGTAAGTTAAATAAAAATAAAAAAGGAAGTTGAATAGAAAAATGACTTGAATAAAAATGGAAGTCAAATAAAAATTAAAATGGAAGATGCATAAAATTAAAAATGGACGTTCATTCCAGATACCACTATACCTTAACGATCTATTTGGAAATTCAATAAAAAAGGAAGTTTAATAGAAAAGTAAATTGAATAACAATGGAAGTTGAATAAAAATAAAAATAGAAGTTGCTGAAAATTAAAAATGGAAGTTCATTAAAGAAACCACTATACCTTAACGATCTTTTAGGAAATTAAATAAAAAAAGAAGTTGAATAGAAAAATAACTCGAATAAAAATGGAAGTTGAATAAAAATAAAAATGGAAGTTGCGTAAAATTAAAAATGGAAGTTCATTAAAGAAACCACTATACCTTAACGATCTATTTGGAAATTATATAAAAAAGGAACTTTAATAGAAAAGAAAATTGAATAAAAATGGAAGTTGAATAAAAATAAAAATGAAAGTTGCATAAAATTAAAAATGTAAGTTCAATTCAGAAACAATTATACCTTAACGATCTATTTGGAAATTAAATAAAAAAGGAAGTTGAATAGAAAAGAAGCTTGAATAAAAAAAGAAGTTGAAAAGAAATAAAAATGGAAGTTGCAGAAAATTAAAATTGGAAGTTCATTCAAGAAACCACTATACCTTAACGATATATTTGGAAATTAAATAAAGAAGGAAGTTTAATAGAAAAGTAAATTGAATAAAAATGGAAGTTGAATAAAAATAAAAATTGAAGTTCAATCCAGAAACCGCTATAACTTCACGATCTACTTGGAAATTAAACAAAAAAGGAAGTTTAATAGAAAAGAAACTTGAATAAAAATAGAAGTTGCAGAAAATTAAAAATGGAAGTTCATTCAAAAAACCACTATACCATAACGATCTATATGAAAATTAAATAAAAAAGGAGGTGGAATAGAAAAATAACTTGAATAAAAATAAAAATGGAAGTTCCATAAAATTAAAAACGGAAGTTCATTAAAGAAACCACTATACCTCAACGATCTATTTGGAAATTAAATAAAAAAGGAAGTTTAATAGAAAAGTAAATTGAATAAAAAGAAAAGTGAAAGTGGCATAAAATTAAAAATGGAAGTCCAATCCAGAAACCAGTATACCTTAACGATCTATTTGGAAATTAAATAAAAAAGGAAGTTGAATAGAAAAGAAACTTGAATAAAAAAAGAAGATGAATAGAAATAAAAATGGAAGTCGCAGAAAATTAAAATTGGAAGTTCATTCAAGAAACCACTATACCTTAACGATCTATTTGGAAATTAAATAAAAAAGGAAGTGAATAGAAAAATAACTTGAATAAAAATGGAAGTCGAATAAAAATAAAAATGGAAGTTGCAGAAAATTAAGAATGGAAGTTCATTCAAGAAACCAATATACCTTAACGATCTATTTGGAAATTAAATAAAAAAGGAAGTTTAATAGAAAAGTAAATTGAATAAAAATGGAGGTTGAATAAAAATAAAAATGGAAGTTGCAGAAAATTAAAAATGGAAGTTCAGTCCAAAAACCACTATACCTGAACGATCTATTTGGAAATTACATAAAAAAGGAAGTTTAGTAGAAAAGAAACTTGAATAAAAAAGGAAGTTAAATAAAAATAAAAATCGAAGTTGCACAAAATTAATAATGGAAGTTCATTCGAGAAACCGCTATACCTTAACAATCTATTTGGAAGTTAAATAAAAAAGGAAGTTGAATAGAAAAATAACTTGAATAAAAATGGAAGTCGAATAAAAATAAAAATGGAAGTTGCAGAAAATTAAAAATGGAAGTTCATTCAAGAAACCACTATACTTTAACGATCTATTTGGAAATTAAATAAAAAAGGAAGTTCAATAGAAAAGTAAATTGAATAAAAATGGAAGTTGAATAAAAATAAAAATGAAAGTTGCATAAAATTAACAATGAAACTTCAATCCAGAAACCACTATACCTTAACGATCAATTTGGAAATTAAATAAAAAAGGAAATTGAGTAGAACAGAAACTGATTGAAAAAGGAAGTTAAATAAGAATAAAAATGGAAGTTGCAGAAAATTAAAAATAGAAGTTCATTCAGGAAACCACTATACCTTAACGATCTATTTGGAAATTAAATAAAAAAGGAAGTTGAATAAAAATAGAAGTCGAATAAAGATAAAAATGGATGTTGCAGAAAATTAAAAATAGAAGTTCATTCAAGAAACCACTATACCATAACGATCAGTTTGGAAATTAAATAAAAAAGGAAGTTTAATAGAAAAGTAAATTGAATACAAATGGAAATTGAATAAAAATAAAAATGAAAGTTGGATAAAATTAAAAATGGAAGTTCAATCTAGAAACCACTATACGTTAACGATCTATTTTGAAATTAAATAAAAAAGGAAGTTGAATAGAAAAATAACTTGAATAAAAATGGAAGCTGAATAAAAATAAAAATGGAAGTTCATTAAAAAAACCACTATACCTTAACGATCTATTTGGAAATTAAATAAAAAAGGAAGTTTAATAGAAAAGAAGCTTGAATAAAAAAAGAAGTTGAAAAGAAATAAAAATGGAAGTTGCAGAAAATTAAAATTGGAAGTTCATTCAAGAAACCACTATACCTTAACGATATATTTGGAAATTAAATAAAAAAGGAAGTTTAATAGAAAAGTAAATTGAATAAAAATGGAAGTTGAATAAAAATAAAAATTGTTGTTCAATCCAGAAACCGCTATAACTTCACGATCTATTTGGAAATTAAATAAAAAAGGAGGTTGAATAGAAAAATAACTTGAACAAAAATAGAAGTTGCAGAAAATTAAAAATGGAAGTTCATTCAAAAAACCACTATACCATAACGATATATATGAAAATTAAATAAAAAAGGAGGTTGAATAGAAAAATAACTTGAATAAAAATAAAAATTGAAGTTCCATAAAATTAAAAACGGAAGTTCATTAAAGAAACCACTATACCTCAACGATCTATTTGGAAATTAAATAAAAAAGGAAGTTTAATAGAAAAGTAAATTGAATTAAAAGAAAAGTGAAAGTGGCATAAAATTAAAAATGGAAGTCCAATCCAGAAACCAGTATACCTTAACGATCTATTTGGAAATTAAATAAAAAAGGAAGTTGAATAGAAAAGAAACTTGAATAAAAAAAGAAGATGAATAGAAATAAAAATGGAAGTCGCAGAAAATTAAAATTGGAAGTTCATTCAAGAAACCACTATACCTTAACGATCTATTTGGAAATTAAACAAAAAAGGAAGTTTAATAGAAAAGTAAATTGAATAAAAATGGAAGTTAAATAAAAATAAAAATGGAAGTTGCAGAAAATTAAAAATGGAAGTTCATTCAAGAAACCACTATACCCTAACGATCTATTTTGAAATTAAATAAAAAAGGAAGTTGAATAGAAAAATAACTTGAATAAAAATGGAAGCTGAATAAAAATAAAAATTGAAGTTCCATAAAATTAAAAATAGAAGTTCATTAAAGAAACCACTATACCTTAACGATCTATTTGGAAATTAAATAAAAAAGGAAGTTTAATAGAAAAGTAAATTGAATAAAAATGGAAGTTGAATAAAAATAAAAATGGAACTTCCAGAAAATTAAAAATGGAAGTTCAATCCAGAAACCAGTATACCTTAACGATCGATTTGGAAATTAAATAAAAAAGGAAGTTGAACAGAAAAATGAATTGAATAAAAATGGAAGTCGAATAAAAATAAAAATGGAAGTTGCATAAAATTAAAAATGGACGTTCATTCAAGATTCCACTATACCCTAACGATCTATTTGGAAATTCAATAAAAAGGAAGTTGCAGAAAACTAAAAATGGAAGTTCATTCAAGAAACCACTATACCTTAACGATCAATTAGCAAATTAAATAAAAAGGGAAGTTGAATAGAAAAATAACTTGGATAAAAATGGAAGTTGAATAAAAATAAAATTGGAAGTAGCATAAAATTAAAAATGGAAGTTCATTAAGGAAACCACTATACCTTAACGATCTATTTGGAAATTAAATAAAAAAGGAACTTTAATAGAAAAGAAAATTGAATAAAAATGGAAGTTGAATAAAAATAAAAATGAAAATTGTATAAAATTAAAAATGTAAGTTCACTCCAGAAACCATTATACCTTAACGATCTGTTTGGAAATTAAATAAAAAAGGAAGTTGAATAGAAAAGAAGCTTGAATAAAAAAAGAAGTTGAATAGAAATAAAAATGGAATTTGCAGAAAATAAAAATTGGAAGTTCATTCAAGAAACAACTATACCTTAACGATATATTTGGAAATTAAATAAAAGAGGAAGTTTAATAGAAAAGTAAATTGAATAAAAATGGAAGTTGAATAGAAATAAAAATGGAAGTTCAATCCAGAAACCACTATAACTTCACGATATATTTGGAAATTAAATAAAAAAGGAAGTTTAACAGAAAAGAAACTTGAATAAAAATGGAAGTTGCAGAAAATTTAAAATGGAAGTTCATTCAAGAAACCACTATACCTTAACGATCAATATGGAAATTAATTAAAAAAGGAAGTTGAATAGAAAAATAACTTGAATAAAAATGGAAGTTGAATAAAAATAAAAATGGAAGTTCCATAAAATTAAAAACAGAAGTTCATTAAAGAAACCACTATACCTCTACGATCTATTTGGAAATTAAATAAAAAATTACGTTTAATAGAAAAGTAGATTGAATAAAAATGGAAGTTGAATAAAAAGAAAAGTGAAAGTGGCATAAAATTAAAAATGGAAGTTCAGTCCAGAAACCGGTATACCTTAACGATCTATTTGGAAATTAAATGAAAAAGGAAGTTGAATAGAAAAAAAAACTTGAATAAAAAAAGAAGTTGAATTGAAATAAAAATGGAAGTCGCAGAAAATTAAAATTGGAAGTTCATTCAAGAAACCACTACACCTTAACCATCTATTTGGAAATTAAATAAAAAAGGAAGTTGAATAGAAAAATAACTTGAATAAATATGGAAGTCGAATAAAAATAAAAATGGAAGTTGCAGAAAATTAAAAACGGAAGTTCATTCAAGAAACCAATATACCTTAACGATCTATTTGGAAATTAACTAAAAAAGGAAGTTTAATAGAAAAGTAAATTGAATAAAAATGGAAGTCGAACAAAAATAAAAATGGAAGTTGCAGAAAATTAAAAATGGAAGTTCATTCAAGAAACCACTATACCTTAACGATCTATTTGGAAATTAAATAAAAAAAGGAAGTTTAATAGAGAAGTAAATTAAATAAAAATGGAAGTTGAATAAAAATAAAAATGAAAGTTGCATAAAATTAAAAATGAAAGTTCAATCCAGAAACCACTATACCTTAGCGATCTATTTGGAAATTAAATAAAAAAGGAAGTCGAGTAGAAAAGAAATTGATTGAAAAAGGAAGTTAAATATGAATAAAAATGGATGTTGCAGAAAATTAAAAATGGAAATTCATTCAAGAAACCACTATACCTTAACGATTTATTTGGAAATTAAATAAAAAATGAAGTTGAATAGAAAAATAACTTGAATAAAAATGGAAGTCGAATAAAAATAAAAATGGAAGATGCAGAAAATTAAAAATGGAAGTTTATTCAAGAAACCACTGTACCTTAACGATCTATTTGGAAATTAAATAAAAAAGGAAGTTGAGTAGAAAAGTACATTGAATAAAAATGGAAGTTGAATAAAAATAAAAATGGAAGTTCACTCCAGAAACCAATATACCTTGACGATCTATTTGGAAATTAAATAAAAAAGGAAGTTTTGTAGAAAAAGAAACTTGAATAAAAAAGGAAGTCAAATAAAAAAAAATGGAAGTTGCAAAAAATTAAAAATGGAAGTTAATTCAAAAAACCACTATACCTTAACGATATATTTGGAAATTAAATAAAAAAAGAAGTTGAATAGAAAAATAGCTAGAATAAAAATGGAAGCTGAATAAAAATAAAAATGGAAGTTCCATAAAATTAAAAATGGAAGTTCATTAAAGAAACCACTACACCTCAACGATCTATTTGGAAATTAAATAAAAAAGGAAGTTGAATAGAAAAGAAAAATGAATAAAAATGGAAGTTGAATAAAAATAAAAATGAAAGTTGCATAAAATTGAAAATGTAAGTTCACTCCAGAAACCATTATACCTTAACGATCTATTTTGAAATTAAACAAAAAAGGTAGTTGAGTAGATAAGAAACTTGAATAAAAAAGGAAGTAAAATAAAAATAAAAACGGAAGTTGCAGAAAATTAAAAATGGAAGTTCATTCAAGAAACCACTATACCTTAACGATCTATTTGGAAATTAAATAAAAAGTAAGTTGAATAAAAAAATAACTTGAACAAAAATGGAAGCTGAACAAAAATAAAAATGGAAGTTCCATAAAATTAAAAATGGAAGTTCATTAAAGAAACCACTATACCTTAACGATCTATTTGGAAATTAAATAAAAAAGGAAGTTTAATAGAAAATTAAATTGAATAAAAATAGAAGTTGAATAAAAATTAAAATGGAAGTTGCAGAAAATTAAAAATGGAAGTTCAATCCTGAAACCAGTATACCTTAACGATCTATTTGGACATTAAATAAAAAAGGAAGTTGAGTAGAAAAGAAACTTGATTGAAAAAGGAAATTAAATAAAAAAAATGAAAGTTGCAGAAAATTAAAAGTGGAAGTTCGTTCTAGAAACCATTATACCTTAACGATCTATTTGGAAATTAAATAAAAAAGAAAGTTGAATAGAAAAATGACTTGAATAAAAATGGAAGTCGAATAAAAATAAAAATGGAAGTTGCATAAAATTAAAAATGGAAGTTCATTCAAGATACCACTATACCTTAACGATCTATTTGAAATTAAATAAAAAAGGAAGTTTAACAGAAAAATAAATTGAATAAAAATGGAAGTTGAATAAAAACAAAAATGGAAGTTGCAGAAAATTAAAAATGGAAGTTCAATCCAGAAACCACTATACCTTAACGATCTATTTGGACATTAAATAAAAAAGGAAGTTGAGTAGAAAAGAAACTTGATTGAAAAAGGAAATTAAATAAAAAAAATGGAAGTTGCAGAAAATTAAAAATGGAAGTTCATTCAAGAAACCACTATACCTTAACGATCTATTTCGAAATTAAATAAAAAGGAAAGTTGAATAGAAAAATGACTTGAATAAAAATGGAAGTCGAATAAAAATAAAAATGGAAGTTGCATAAAATTAAAAATGGAAGTTCATTCAAGATACCACTATACCTTAACGATCTATTTGGAAATTAAATAAAAAAGGAAGTTTAATAGAAAAGTAAATTGATTAAAGATGGAAATTGAATAAAAATAAAAATGAAAGTTGGATAAAATTAAAAATGGAAGTTCAATCTAGAAACCACTATACGTTAACGATCTATTTTGAAATTAAATAAAAAAGGAAGTTGAATAGAAAAATAACATGAATAAAAATGGAAGCTGAATAAAAATAAAAATGGAAGTTCCATAAAATTAAAAATGGAAGTTCATTAAAAAAACCACTATACCTTAACGATCTATTTGGAAATTAAATAAAAAAGGAAGTTTAATAGAAAAGAAGCTCGAATAAAAAAAGAAGTTGAAAAGAAATAAAAATGGAAGTTGCAGAAAATTAAAATTGGAAGTTCATTCAAGAAACCACTATACCTTAACGATATATTTGGAAATTAAATAAAGAAGGAAGTTTAATAGAAAAGTAAATTGAATAAAAATGGAAGTTGAATAAAAATAAAAATTGAAGTTCAATCCAGAAACCGCTATAACTTCACGATCTATTTGGAAATTAAAGAAAAAAGGAAGTTTAATAGAAAAGAAACTTGAATAAAAATAGAAGTTTCAGAAAATTAAAAATGGAAGTTCATTCAAAAAACCACTATACCATAACGATCTCTATGAAAATTAAATAAAAAAGGAGGTTGAATAGAAAAATAACTTGAATAAAAATAAAAATGGAAGTTCCATAAAATTAAAAACGGAAGTTCATTAAAGAAACCACTATACCTCAACGATCTATTTGGAAATTAAATAAAAAAGGAAGTTTAATAGAAAAGTAAATTGAATAAAAAGAAAAGTGAAAGTGGCATAAAATTAAAAATGGAAGACCAATCCAGAAACCAGTATACCTTAACGATCTATTTGGAAATTAAATAAAAAAGGAAGTTGAATAGAAAAGAAACTTGAATAAAAAAAGAAGATGAATAGAAATAAAAATGGAAGTCGCAGAAAATTAAAATTGGAAGTTCATTCAAGAAACCACTATACCTTAACGATCTATTTGGAAATTAAATAAAAAATGAAGTTTAATAGAAAAGTAAATTGAATAAAAATGGAGGTTGAATAAAAATAAAAATGGAAGTTGCAGAAAATTAAAAATGGAAGTTCAATCCAAAAACCACTATACCTGAACGATCTATTTGGAAATTACATAAAAAAGGAAGTTTAGTAGAAAAGAAACTTGAATAAAAAAGGAAGTTAAATAAAAATAAAAATCGAAGTTGCACAAAATTAAAAATGGAGGTTCATTCGAGAAACCGCTATACCTTAACAATCTATTTGGAAGTTAAATAAAAAAGGAAGTTGAATAGAAAAATAACTTGAATAAAAATGGAAGTCGAATAAAAATAAAAATGGAAGTTGCAGAAATATGAAAATGAAAGTTCATTCAAGAAACCACTATACTTTAACGATCTATTTGGAAATTAAATAAAAAAGGAAGTTTAATAGAAAAGTAAATTGAATAAAAATGGAAGTTGAATAAAAATAAAAATGAAAGTTGCATAAAATTAACAATGAAACTTCAATCCAGAAACCACTATACCTTAACGATCAATTTGGAAATTAAATAAAAAAGGAAATTGAGTAGAACAGAAACTGATTGAAAAAGGAAGTTAAATAAGAATAAAAATGGAAGTTGCAGAAAATTAAAAATAGAAGTTCATTCAGGAAACCACTATACCTTAACGATCTATTTGGAAATTAAATAAAAAAGGAAGTTGAATAAAAATAGAAGTCGAATAAAAATAAAAATGGATGTTGCAGAAAAATTAAAAATGGAAGTTCATTCAAGAAACCACTATACCATAACGATTTATTTGGAAATTAAATAAAAGAGGAAGTTTAATAGAATGGTAAATTGAATAAAAATGGAAGTTGAATAGAAATAAAAATGGAAGTTCAATCCAGAAACCACTATAACTTCACGATATATTTGGAAATTAAATAAAAAAGGAAGTTTAACAGAAAAGAAACTTGAATAAAAATGGAAGGTGCAGAAAATTTAAAATGGAAGTTCATTCAAAAAACCACTATACCTTAACGATCAATATAGAAATTAATTAAAAAAGGAAGTTGAATAGAAAAATAACTTGAATAAAAATGGAAGTTGAATAAAAATAAAAATGGAATTTTCATAAAATTAAAAACAGAAGTTCATTAAAGAAACCACTGTAACGCCCTCAAAATAATAGCTTTAAACCCATTAAATAAGACATGCATTGATATTCAAAAGCTCCACATTCTTTCATTTAACAGAGTTTCATTACAAAAAGTATTACATGATAACAACAAAAGCAAATGCCCTATGGGCTTACAGCTTTCCAAGTTAACACTTGGTTACAACTAAAGAGTACTAACTCAAACACGTTAAGCCCTTGGCTTGAATTTACATGTAATACATCAAGTAAAACAACAAAAAGTCCGCCTCTGGCCTCCCAAGCTACGTCCTTGGAGGTGGCATGCTACCTGTACCTGAAAATGATATTCCCATATAGGGTGAGCCACAGCCCAGTAGAAATGCACTAAACCAACCATGAACAATGACTAAAAGATTAGCAACTGATAGATGGTCAACACTGACACTTCCATTTACATCTCCCTACGTTACCATGACAGCCAAGTCTATGTTACAATTCACTTTTCATTGTTGTTCAACTTTGAGTTTGAAAACAAGGCTCAGTACTCTGGCCAGAACGTTTGATGAGATTATAGTTCATCACTAGAACACTTTCGAAATCCAAGGTGGATACACATTATGGTGTTGTATCAATAACACACAAACTACTCCCATACTTCGCAAACAATGATGATATACATTTTAGTGCTATATCAAATCAAACAAACTTTTCAATAGATAAGCATATGAGCTATATCACTACTACAACAGATAAGCATATGAGCTGTATCAACACTTCAACCGATAAGCATATGAGCTATATCAACATTCCAACAACAGGTTTAGAGGTACATCCCCCATCTTCCCCTAAACCATTAACCGGTTTAGAGGTACATCCCCCATCTTCCCCTAAACCGTGGAGTACATCCCCTATCTCCTCCCATACACAAGTAATGCATATAAACACAGAATCACATATGCAATCAATCAATACATAAAATTAATGTATTCTATCAACCGACATGCTCTATGACACATCCAATTGATTAGTTTTAGTTTGCCTAATCATCAAGCATTGTCTACAACAATCAACACTACCCTCCACCGGTAGCCCAAAGCAATTATTTCTAAGCAGGAAATAAATGCACAATGGATATTCAATCGACATTTCAATTTGGTGAGTGATAAATAATTCAACTACACCCTTTAACCCCATGCACTCCCAATCTCAGCAATTCCATTTCATTTCCTCATTTCCCACAATTAATTATCTCAATTAATTAAACAATGTAATTAGGTCATTTTCCATAATTACCATTACCACCCTTAGGTCCCATTTTCATCAATGATTCAACATTTATTCCATTTCTCTATACCAAACATGCATCTAGGTTTATTACAAATAAAACCCCAACTTTTGTAAAATAACACAAATGGCCCAAACTTTCACAAAATTACCAAACCAACCCCAACATCTCAAATTACCAAAATTTAAAGACAAAATCCATAGAGAGGAGTAGGGTATCCCTACCTCAAATTTGGAGTCCCAAAGGAGAAGACGACAAAACCCAACGTGCTCCAAAACCCGTGATTTTCAGATTAAAATGTAGCCCTCGACGATCAACAACTTTTTTGTAAAGGCCAAAGGTGAGTAAATCACTCCTACTAGATCAAAACCTAGAGAGAAGGTAGAGTCTAGAGTGAGAGGCTCAACAATGGTGATTTTGGAAAAGTAAGAGAGAGAAGAGAAAGTGAAAAAGTGATTTAAAGAGTCACAAATTCGGAACTTTAACCCAGGTCTCCGCTCGAGCGTAAAACACCCCGCTCGAGCGGCCACTCACAGACTTCCGCTCGAGCGGCCAACCTCCCGCTCGAGCGCAGAATGCACTCGCCCAGCACTTTTGCAGAACCAGGCCTCCGCTCGAGCTCCCAACCCTACGCTCGAGCGTACAACACTGCACAACAATTACTGAATGGGTGTAATCTACGCTCGAGCGCCAACACCTCCGCTCGAGCTTACAGGCCAAAAATCTGGGCAACTAGTTTTGGTTTCTAAACTCAACCAACCTGAAACAAATCCGCCCAACACATCCTATAACTCGATATACAAGGTACAAAGGATGTAAACACGATAATAAACAACTACCAACATACACGGACACATGTCCGGATCACGGTATAACAAGGGTAAACCCGGGATCGCTATAACCTCCCCCCCTTAAAGAATTTTGCCCCCGAAATTAAGCACAAGTTTTCAAAACAAGTTTCCGACTCACTCTACCAAGGAAAAGACCAACCAAGGGAACACATTCTAAATAACACCACCTTAGGTGCGCAAGTCTCAACAAACCAAACCTCCCCCGAAACAATTCACCAAAAACCGACTAGTGCTCCAAGCTTAGTCACTACTCAACAACACGACTAAAGCAAATCTTAAAGTAGATAATAAGAAAACATTTTCTTGTTCAAGAGGCATTTCTCAAAGATGTTTAAATTTTCAACGTTAACGTTCCAGGATAAATCTTGCATTTTCCATACGAAAACTCAAAAGCTTTGCAAACATTTTTCACAAATAAGCTGTTACCCAAAACGCAGAGTTATCCACAGTTTATTTGCCCAAAAGAGTAATCTAGAATTCTTAAAAAGAAAATCCTTGAATTAAATCAACTTTTCAACAACGCATTTATATGGTCCAAACACTGGAAAAATTTTATTTTCCATTTCTTTCCAAAACAGCACTATCCACAACCATCACTCATACAGTGATGCCACAACCGACACAGAACATAACATTTCTATAATGATAGTTAATAGAAATAACAACAGTACTATCAACACATAAGGTATAAGAAATTCATGGTTTTGCAATTTTATCCCGCCTCCCTTTACTTAACCACTTTATAATCATAAACACGGCTCAGAAATACACAAATGATACACATTATAGTGCTGTATCAACATCAAACTAAACACCATACATTCATAATGTATAAAAAGCCAATCATTCACAATGACCAATCAATACATATATTAGATGTATTATTCCAACCGTCAGACTCAATGACAAAACATGTTCGATTAATTTCAGTTTTCCTTAATCAACATACGTAGTCTACAACGAACGAGACTAAACTCAAGGTGACCAATGCCACCCCAACACCCGATACCGACAAGCTGACTAGTCAACTCAATAAACTCTACACTCAGTAATCCACACACTGATGTGCTACTCAGACCACTAACCCCAACCACAGAGTTCTCTACACGAACCACAAATTTTGGAATCTCATCGGATTTCCTAAAATTTAACCGCCTCAACATCGCGTCTAAGGGAATCACCATCCCCCGCCATGGTTATCTAGCAAGCCTGCTCACTTCCTTGACCGAAGACCGACATGGTCAACCTCAATCACAACATCCCGAATACGAAGGACTACTTTGACCCACGCTATACTCATTACTTTAGAACACAAATTGCTCTTAATTCAAAGAATGCTGGCAGCATCCACTCATAACCCACACCCAACAATGGATAACCAATCACAATATGAACATTACCCCTATACAACCAAGGGGGTCACCACGGACTCACTATCTAGCAGGGCCCAACACACGAACCAGCATACAGGTACCACTCCCACTAACTCGAGATACAAATCTCACGTTCCCTCGAACATTCTCATATAGTCTTGCCCACACTGCGCAACTCTCGAAACCATCCCATCTAACACATTCAACCGTACTAGGCAAAACCTCCTTATTTTGCAAGCCCTCTTACTCCTACACCGAATCCTCCAATAACTCATAGGGTCCACTCGTTACTCTATATCTTACTTGTCACTCATCTCGAGAGTACCATCAAGAGGCCCGGCCTCCGTGCTAAACCACTAGTCCACACTACCGCTAGGCAACCATCATGAACCAAACCCCGACACCGTCACAAGTCGCCGATAGGGCTTCCAAAGATTCACTCATCTAACTTTCCAGAGGGGTAAAAGTCCTCGCCTCCCTCGTCATTAACCCACATCTTCATCCGCAAACACCATACCACTGTGACTCCACCCACGGGTCACACTCTAACCATGGGCTATATACCCAATTAACGCTTCTGATAATATCCTCTGACTTGACCAGTGCTAAGGTACGAACTTATCACATTCAATCCAAATAAAGAAATTTGAAAACTTAGGGAGACATCCATTATACTACAGCCCGAGGTATAGTACCAGCTACTCACAACACATCGCTCCCGATACAACAATCACAACCTTATATAGGGACTGACATCGCTTCACTTGAAACGGCCAATCAGTACACCTGCAATCTTGACAAAATTATGTGCCATGCCCCCGTAGGACACCATATTAAATACGTGTTACATCTAGTATTAATCGTACACTTCACATCCTCTCAAGTTTACTCGACAGTAGATCAAAAGCTATACCACGCACAAAACTTTAAATGGGTAGTACCCATGTAATTTCACACACTCGGCAAGTAAAACAGTTCTCGCTCCAATATTACCTTGGCTAGGACACGTACCCCTCAGTGGTTCTTCCAAATTTTGAAAACATGGCTCTTTAGCCCTCATCCTCCCCAAATCAAATTACAAGCATAATTTTTTTTTTATAGCAACTTTATACATTAATAAAATTTTAGAGCTACGACATGCTCCAATTCACCCACTCTAGGGAAATTAACAAACAAAGCATATATGTATATATATAGATAAACAAACAGTTTAGATGTTTCAACCTTCCCAAAACACATTGGTTACACAACGGAACCCAATGATCACAAAACAATAATCCACTGATTACAAAACGGATTAGTCAAAACAAAACCATCCCATCATTATTACTACTACTACCGTCCCTTGTTGGACCGCTGAAGTTGGTCATCCCCGAACATAAGGCAACCTACGAGCTTACAAGTCACGGACAAGAACCACTGGTATGCCCCCTCTGCCCACACCTAGAATAACTACAAACTTCCCTAGCTGGGGCTTGGGAACTCGACTCTATTGAGGCCCTCGCAATCTGGCCTGCTAGTCCCCCAAAACGATACTGTTCCTGCCCAGTCGAAAGAAACTGAGCCTGGTTAGGTTGCAAAACCCCTAAAGAAGCTCCCGGCTGAGTACAAGAACGTCGAATATGACCCGGCTGATTACACACCCAACAGGTAGGCGGTGCCTGAGCACGAGATTGGTTCAGAATCTGGGCTGATGAAGACCCCAACAACTGCCTCCCCACTGAGCATTTAATCGGTCCAAAACCCGACTGGTTGGATGATCCTGGTGGTACAACTACTGGTTGAACTGCTAACCCCACCCCTTTCTTCTGTGGGCAAACCGAAACCCTGTGGCCCAGCAGACCGCATCTGAAACAAATGATGCCCCTCTGCTTACTTTCCCCCGAACCCAAATCTGACACTGGAAGGGCAGTTCTAGCCCGTCCTCCCTGTTGCAAGTTTAAAACCCTCTGCCTCTTAAAAGGCCTACCAACACCCTGAGTCACAGGAGTCGCCGAGATGGCTTCCTCCCCACTCTGCCCCATTGCTAGCACTGCAGCCTCTACATGGGCGGCCGCCTCAACAAGCGCCCTATATCTTTTATGCCAAGACCCCGCTATCCTTACACGGATGTCGTCACGCAGCTTACTCTCAAACTCAAAACAACGTAAGTCCTCTGTCTCCACCAATTCTGGAGCAAACCTCGACAGATTAGCAAACCATCTTTCGAACCGCACCAAAGGTGTAGTACCTTGGCGTAATTCCACAAATTGTTTCCGCAGCTCTTCCCGAGCGGAAGGAGGGAAATCGCAACTTCCTCGCCTAGGCATCCTAGTAAAAGTAACGGAGACACGTTAGCACACTCATACATGTGCCGAAGCTAAACACTTACATCCTAACACATGGACAACTGTAATTCACTCCACATAAGCACATAAACATGTAAGCACTTTACGAATTTCATTTCCAGATAATGATAGTCCTGAGGCGTTACTAGAGTTCCGATCAGAAACAGCATTGATCAAGTGCCTTTCCAACAGGACTCCCAGAAACCCAAGGATCCAATCAACATCCAAGAAACTACATTCCATACCCAAATAGTCACATAAACATGTTATCACAAAAGTACATAACATTACGTCTAAGTCTCTAACAAGCGAGAGAAACCCATTGTGATACTAATCACTTCCCACGTACCCAAAGTATTCGAACCCGGTACGCTCTGATACCAAGTTGTAACGCCCTCAAAATAATAGCTTTAAACCCATTAAATAAGACATGCATTGATATTCAAAAGCTCCACATTCTTTCATTTAACAGAGTTTCATTACAAAAAGTATTACATGATAACAACAAAAGCAAATGCCCTATGGGCTTACAGCTTTCCAAGTTAACACTTGGTTACAACTAAAGAGTACTAACTCAAACACGTTAAGCCCTTGGCTTGAATTTACATGTAATACATCAAGTAAAACAACAAAAAGTCCGCCTCTGGCCTCCCAAGCTACGTCCTTGGAGGTGGCATGCTACCTGTACCTGAAAATGATATTCCCATATAGGGTGAGCCACAGCCCAGTAGAAATGCACTAAACCAACCATGAACAATGACTAAAAGATTAGCAACTGATAGATGGTCAACACTGACACTTCCATTTACATCTCCCTACGTTACCATGACAGCCAAGTCTATGTTACAATTCACTTTTCATTGTTGTTCAACTTTGAGTTTGAAAACAAGGCTCAGTACTCTGGCCAGAACGTTTGATGAGATTATAGTTCATCACTAGAACACTTTCGAAATCCAAGGTGGATACACATTATGGTGTTGTATCAATAACACACAAACTACTCCCATACTTCGCAAACAATGATGATATACATTTTAGTGCTATATCAAATCAAACAAACTTTTCAATAGATAAGCATATGAGCTATATCACTACTACAACAGATAAGCATATGAGCTGTATCAACACTTCAACCGATAAGCATATGAGCTATATCAACATTCCAACAACCGGTTTAGAGGTACATCCCCCATCTTCCCCTAAACCATTAACCGGTTTAGAGGTACATCCCCCATCTTCCCCTAAACCGTGGAGTACATCCCCTATCTCCTCCCATACACAAGTAATGCATATAAACACAGAATCACATATGCAATCAATCAATACATAAAATTAATGTATTCTATCAACCGACATGCTCTATGACACATCCAATTGATTAGTTTTAGTTTGCCTAATCATCAAGCATTGTCTACAACAATCAACACTACCCTCCACCGGTAGCCCAAAGCAATTATTTCTAAGCAGGAAATAAATGCACAATGGATATTCAATCGACATTTCAATTTGGTGAGTGATAAATAATTCAACTACACCCTTTAACCCCATGCACTCCCAATCTCAGCAATTCCATTTCATTTCCTCATTTCCCACAATTAATTATCTCAATTAATTAAACAATGTAATTAGGTCATTTTCCATAATTACCATTACCACCCTTAGGTCCCATTTTCATCAATGATTCAACATTTATTCCATTTCTCTATACCAAACATGCATCTAGGTTTATTACAAATAAAACCCCAACTTTTGTAAAATAACACAAATGGCCCAAACTTTCACAAAATTACCAAACCAACCCCAACATCTCAAATTACCAAAATTTAAAGACAAAATCCATAGAGAGGAGTAGGGTATCCCTACCTCAAATTTGGAGTCCCAAAGGAGAAGACGACAAAACCCAACGTGCTCCAAAACCCGTGATTTTCAGATTAAAATGTAGCCCTCGACGATCAACAACTTTTTTGTAAAGGCCAAAGGTGAGTAAATCACTCCTACTAGATCAAAACCTAGAGAGAAGGTAGAGTCTAGAGTGAGAGGCTCAACAATGGTGATTTTGGAAAAGTAAGAGAGAGAAGAGAAAGTGAAAAAGTGATTTAAAGAGTCACAAATTCGGAACTTTAACCCAGGTCTCCGCTCGAGCGTAAAACACCCCGCTCGAGCGGCCACTCACAGACTTCCGCTCGAGCGGCCAACCTCCCGCTCGAGCGCAGAATGCACTCGCCCAGCACTTTTGCAGAACCAGGCCTCCGCTCGAGCTCCCAACCCTACGCTCGAGCGTACAACACTGCACAACAATTACTGAATGGGTGTAATCTACGCTCGAGCGCCAACACCTCCGCTCGAGCTTACAGGCCAAAAATCTGGGCAACTAGTTTTGGTTTCTAAACTCAACCAACCTGAAACAAATCCGCCCAACACATCCTATAACTCGATATACAAGGTACAAAGGATGTAAACACGATAATAAACAACTACCAACATACACGGACACATGTCCGGATCACGGTATAACAAGGGTAAACCCGGGATCGCTATAACCACTATACCTCTACGAACTATTTGGAAATTAAATAAAAAATGAAGTTTAATAGAAAAGTAGATTGAATAAAAATGGAAGTTGAATAAAAAGAAAAGTGAAAGTGGCATAAAATTAAAAATGGAAGTTCAGTCCAGAAACCAGTATACCTTAACGATCTATTTGGAAATTAATTGAAAAAGGAAGTTGAATAGAAAAAAAACTTGAATAAAAAAAGAAGTTGAATTGAAATAAAAGTGGAAGTCGCAGAAAATTAAAATTGGAAGTTCATTCAAGAAACCAGTACACCTTAACCATCTATTTGGAAATTAAATAAAAAAGGAACTTGAACAGAAAAATAACTTGAATAAATATGGAAGTGGAATAAAAATAAAAATGGAAGTTCCAGAAAATTAAAAACAGAAGTTCATTCAAGAAACCAATATACCTTAACGATCTATTTGGAAATTAACTAAAAAAGGAAGTTTAATAGAAAAGTAAATTGAATAAAAATGGAAGTCGAATAAAAATAAAAATGGAAGTTGCAGAAAATTAAAAATGGAAGTTCATTCAAGAAACCACTATACCTTAACGATCTATTTGGAAATTAAATAAAAAAGGAAGTTTAATAGAGAAGTAAATTAAATAAAAATGGAAGTTGAATAAAAATAAAAATGAAAGTTGCATAAAATTAAAAATGAAAGTTCACTCCAGAAACCAATATACCTTGACGATCTATTTGGAAATTAAATAAAAAAGGAAGTTTAGTAGAAAAAGAAACTTGAATAAAAAAGGAAGTCAAATAAAAAAAAATGGAAGTTGCAGAAAATTAAAAATGGATGTTAATTCAAGAAACCACTATACCTTAACGATATATTTGGAAATTAAATAAAAAAGGAAGTTGAATAGAAAAATAGCTAGAATAAAAATGGAAGCTGAATAAAAATAAAAATGGAAGTTCCATAAAATTAAAAATGGAAGTTCATTAAAGAAACCACTACACCTCAACGATCCATTTGGAAATTAAATAAAAAAGGAAGTTGAATAGAAAAGAAAAATGATTAAAAATGGAAGTTGAATAAAAATAAAAATGAAAGTTGCATAAAATTGAAAATGTAAGTTCAATCCAGAAACCATTATACCTTAACGATCTATTTTGAAATTAAATAAAAAAGGTAGTTGAGTAGAAAAGAAACTTGAATAAAAAAGGAAGTAAAATAAAAATAAAAATGGAAGTTGCAGAAAATTAAAAATGGAAGTTAATTCAAGAAACCACTATACCTTAACGATCTATTTGGAAGTTAAATAAAAAGGAAGTTGAATAAAAAAATAATTGAACAAAAATGGAAGCTGAATAAAAATAAAAATGGAAGTTCCATAAAATTAAAAATGGAAATTCATTAAAGAAACCACTATACCTTAACGATCTATTTGGAAATTAAATAAAAAAGGAAGTTTAATAGAAAATTAAATTGAATAAAAATAGAAGTTGAATAAAAATTAAAATGGAAGTTGCAGAAAATTAAAAATGGAAGTTCAATCCAGAAACCAGTATACCTTAACGATCTATTTGGACATTAAATAAAAAAGGAAGTTGAGTAGAAAAGAAACTTGATTGAAAAAGGAAATTAAATAAAAAAAAATGGAAGTTGCAGAAAATTAAAAATGGAAGTTCATTCAAGAAACCATTATACCTTAACGATCTATTTGGAAATTAAATAAAAAAGAAAGTTGAATAGAAAAATGACTTGAATAAAAATGGAAGTCGAATAAAAATAAAAATGGAAGTTGCATAAAATTAAAAATGGAAGTTCATTCAAGATACCACTATACCTTAACGATCAATTTGAAATTAAATAAAAAAGGAAGTTTAATAGAAAAATAAATTGAATAAAAATGGAAGTTGAATAAAAACAAAAATGGAAGTTGCAGAAAATTAAGAATGGAAGTTCAATCCAGAAACCACTATACCTTAACGATCTATTTGGAAATTAAATAAAAAAGGAAGTTGAGTAAAAAAAAACTTGAATAAAAAAGGAAGTTAAATAAAAATAAAAATGGAAGTTGCCTAAAATTAAAAATGGAAGTTCATTCAAGAAACCACTATATCTTAACGATCTATCCGGAAATTAAATAAAAAAGGAAGTAGAATAGAAAAATAACTTGAATAAAAATGTAAGTTGAATAAAAATAAAAATGGAAGTTGCATAAAATTAAAAATGGAAGTTCATTAAAGAAACCACTATACCTTAACGATCTAATTGGAAATTAAATAAAAAAGGAACTTTAATAGAAAGAAAAATGAATAAAAATGGAAATTGAATAAAAATAAAAATGAAAGTTGTATAAAATTAAAAATGGAAGTTCAATCCAGAAACCATTATACCTTAACGATCTATTTGGAAATTAAATAAAAAACGAAGTTGAATAGAAACGAAGCTTGAATAAAAAAAGAAGTTGAATAGAAATAAAAATGGAAGTTGCAGAAAATTAAAATTGGAAGTTCAGTCAAGAAACCACTATACCTTAACGATATATTTGAAAATTAAATAAAAAAGGAAGTTTAATAAAAAAAGTAAATTGAATAGAAATGGAAGTTGAATAAAAATAAAAATAGAAGTTCAATCTAGAAACCACTATACCTTGACGATCTTTTTGGAAATTAAATAAAAAAGGAAGTTGAGTAGAAAAAAAACTTGAATAAAAAAGGAAGTTAAAAAAAAATATAAACGGAAGTTGCAGAAAATTAAAAATGGAAGTTCATTCAACAAACCACTATACCTTAACCATCTATTTGGAAATTAAAAAAAAAAAAGGAAGTTGAATAGAAAAATAACTTGAATTAAAATGGAAGCCGAACAAAAATAAAAATCGACGTTCCATAAAATTAAAAATGGAAGTTCATTAAAGAAACCACTATACCTTAACGATCTATTTGGAAATTAAATAAAAAATGAAGTTTAATAGAAAAGTAAATTGAATAAAAATGGAAGTTAAATAAAAAAAAATGGAAGTTGCAGAAAATTAAAAATGGAAGTTCAATCCAGAAACCAGTATACCTTAACGATCTATTTGCAAATTAAATAAAAAAGGTAGTTGTGTAGAGAAGAAACTTGATTGAAAAAGGAAGTTAAATAAAAATAAAAATGGATGTTGCAGAAAATTAAAAATGGAAGTTCTTTCAAGAAACCACTATACCCTAACGATCTATTTGGAAATTAAATAAAAAAGAAAGTTGAATAGAAAAATGACTTGAATAAAAATGGAAGTCGAATAAAAATAACAACGGAAGTTGCATAAAATTAAAATTGGAAGTTCATTCAAGATACCACTATACCTTAACGATCTATTTGGAAATTAAATGAAAAAGGAAGTTTAATAGAAAAGTAAATTGAATAAAAATGGAAGTTGAGTAAAAATAAAAATGAAAGTTGCAGAAAATTAAAAACGGAAGTTAATTCAAGAAACCACTATACCTTAATGATCTATTAGGAAATTAAATAAAAAAGGAAGTTGAATAGAAAAATAACTTGAATAAAAATGGAAGTTGAATAAAAATAAATTTGGAAGTTGCATAAAATTAAAAATGGAAGTTCATTAAAGAAACCACTATACCTTAACGATCTATTTGGAAATTAAATAAAAAAAGAACTTTAATAGAAAGGAAAATTGAATAAAAATGGAAGTTGAATAAAAATAAAAATTAAAGTTGCATAAATTGAAAATGTAAGTTCAATCCAGAAACCATTATACCTTAACGATCTATTTGGAAATTAAATAAAAAAGGAAGTTGAATAGAAAAGAAGCTTGAATAAAAAAAGAAGTTGAATAGAAATAAAAATGGAAGTTGCAGAAAATTAAAATTGGAAGTTCATTCAAAAAACCACTATACCTTACCGATATATTTGGAAATTAAATAAAAAAGGAAGTTTAATAGAAAAGTAAATTGAATGAAAATGGAAGTTGAATAAAAAATAAAAATGGAAGTTCGATCTAGAAACCACTATACCTTAACGATCTATTTGGAAATTAAATAAAAAAGGAAGTTGAGTAGAAAATAACTGGAATAAAAAAGGAAGTTCAATAAAAATAAAAATGGAACTTGCAGAAAATTAAAAATGGAAGTTAATTCAAGAAACCACTATACCTTAACCATCTATTTGGTAATTAAATAAAAAAGGAAGTTGAATAGAAAAATTGCTTGAATAAAAATGGAAGCTGAATAAAAATAAAAATAGAAGTTCCATAAAAATAAAATTGGAAGTTCATTACACAAACCACTATACCTTAATGGTCTATTTGGAAATTAAATAAAAAAGAAAGTTTCATAGAAAAGTAAATTGAATCAAAATGTAAGTTGAATAAAAATAAAAATGGAAGTCGCAGAAAATTCAAAATAGAAGTTCAATCTAGAAACCAGTAAACCTTAACGATCTATTTGGAAATTAAATAAAAAAGGAAGTTGAGTAGAAAAGAAACTTGATTGAAAAAAGATGTTAAATAAAAATAAAAATGGAAGTTGCAGAAAATTAAAAATGGAAGTTCATTCAAGAAACCATTACACCTTAACGATCTATTTGGAAACTAAAGAAAAACAAAGTTGAATAGAAAAATGACTTGAATAAAAATGGAAGTCGAATAAAAATAAAAATGGAAGTAGCATAAAATTAAAAATGGAAGTTCATTCAAGATACCACTATACCTTCACGATCTATTTGGAAATTAAATAAAAAAGGAAGTTTAATAGAAAAGAAAATTGAATAAAAATGGAAGTTGAATAAAAAGAAAAATGGAAGTTGCAGAAAATTAAAAATGAAAGTTCAATCCAGAAACCACTATACCTTAACGATCTATTTGGAAATTACATAAAAAAGGAAGTTGAGTAGAAAAGAAACTTGATTGAAAAAGGAAGTGAAATAAAAACAAAATTGGAAGTTGCAGAAAATTAAAAATGGAAGTTCATTCAAGAAACCACTATACCTTAACGATCTATTTGGAAATTAAATAAAAACGGAAGTTGAATAGAAAAATGACTTGAATAAAAATGGAAGTCGAATAAAAATAAAAATTGAAGTCGCATAAAATTAAATATGGAAGTTCATTCAAGATACTACAATACCCTAACGACCTATTTGGAAATTCAATAAAAAAGAAAAGTTTAATAGAAAGGTAAATTGAATAAAAATGGAAGTTGAATAAAAATAAAAATGGAAGTTGCAGAAAATTAAAAATGGAAGTTCATTCAAGAAACCACTATACCTTAACGATCTATAAGCAAATTAAATAAAAATGGAAGTTGAATAAAAATAAAAATGAAAGTTGCATAAAATTAAAAATGGAAGTTCATTAAATAAACCACTATACCTTAACTATCTATTTGGAAATTAAATAAAAAAGGAACTTTAATAGGAAAGAAAATTGAATAAAAATGAAAGTTTAATAAAAATAAAAATGAAAGTTGTATGAAATTAAAAATGTAAGTTCAATTCAGAAACCATTATACCTTAACGATCTATTTGAAAATTAAATAAAAACGGAAGTTTAATAGAAAAGTAAATTGAATAAAAATGGAAGTTATAGAAAATTAAAAATGGAAGTTCAGTCCAGAAACCACTATACCTTAACGATCTATTTGGAAATTACATAAAAAAGGAAGTTGAGTAGAAAAGAAACTTGAATAAAAAAGGAAGTTGAATAAAAATAAAAATGGAAGTTGCAGAAAATTAAAAATGGAAGTTCATTCAAGAAACCACTATACCTTAACGATCTATTTGGAAATTAAATAAAAAAGAAAGTCGAATAGAAAAATAACTTGAATAAAAATGGAAGCTGAATAAAAATAAAAATGGAAGTTCCATAAAATTAAAAACGGAAGTTCATTAAAGAAACCACTATACCTTAACGATCTATTTGGAAATTAAATAAAAATGGAAGTTTAATAGAAAAGTAAATTGAATAAAAATGGAAGTGTAATAAAAATAAAAATGAAAGTTGCAGAAAATTAAAAATGGAAGTTCAATCCAGAAACCACTATACCTTAACGATCTATTTGGAAATTACATAAAGAAGGAAGTTGAGTAGAAAAGAAACTTGAATAAAAAAGGAAGTTAAATAATAATAAAAATGGAAGTTGCAGAAAATTAAAAATGGAAGTTCATTAAAGAAACCACTATCTCTTAACGATCTATTTGGAAATTAAATAAAAAAGGAACTTTAATAGAAAAGAAAATTGAATAAAAATGGAAGTAGAATAAAAATAAAACTTAAAATTGCATAAAATTAAAAATGTAAGTTCAATCCAGAAACCATTACACCTTAACGATCTATTTGGAAATTAAATAAAAAAGGAAGTTGAATAGAAATAAAAATGGAAGTTGCAGAAATTAAAATTGGAATTTCATTCAAAAAACCACTATACCTTAACGATATATTTGGAAATTAAATAAAAAAGGAAGTTTAATAGAAAAGTAAATTGAATGAAAATGGAAGTTGAATAAAAAATAAAAATGGAAGTTCGATCTAGAAACCACTATACCTTGACGATCTATTTGGAAATTAAATAAAAAAGGAAGTTGAGTAGAAAATAACTTGAATAAAAAAAGGAAGTTCAATAAAAATAAAAATGGAAGTTGCAGAAAATTAAAATGGAAGAGAATTCAAGAAACCACTATACCTTAACCATCTATTTGGTAATTAAATAAAAAAGGAAGTTGAATAGAAAAATTTCTTGAATAAAAATGGAAGCTGAATAAAAATAAAAACAGAAGTTCCATAAAAATAAAAATGGAAGTTCGTTAAACAAACCACTATACCTTAACGGTCTATTTGGAAATTAAATAAAAAAGAAAGTTTAATAGAAATGTAAATTGAATCAAAATGGAAGTTGAATAAAAATAAAAATGGAAATCGCAGAATATTCAAAATAGAAGTTCAATCTAGAAACCAGTATACCTTAACGATCTATTTGGAAATTAAATATAAAAGGAAGTTGAGTAAAAAAGAAACTTGATTGAAAAAAGAAGTTAAATAAAAATAAAAATGGAAGTTGCAGAAAATTAAAAATGGAAGTTTATTCAAGAAACCACTACACCGTAACGATCTATTTGGAAATTAAATAAAAAGAAAGTTGAATAGAAAAATGACTTGAATAAAAATGGAAGTCGAATAAAAATAAGAATGAAAGTAGCATAAAATTAAAAATGGAAGTTCATTCAAGATACCACTATACCTTCACGATCTATTTGGAAATTAAATAAAAAAGGAAGTTTAATAGAAAAGAAAATTGAATAAAAATGGAAGTTGAATAAAAAGAAAAATGGAAGTTGCAGAAAATTAAAAATGAAAGTTCAATCCAGAAACCAGTATACCATAACGATCAATTTTGAAATTACATAAAAAAGGAAGTTGAGTAGAAAAGAAACTTGAATAAAAAAGGAAGTTAAATAAAAATAGAAATGGAAGTTGCAGAAAATTGAAAACGGAAGTTCATTCAAGAAACCACTATACTTTAACGATCTGTTTGGAAATTAAATAAAAAAGGAAGTTGAATAGAAAAATAAATTGAAAAAAAATTGAAGTCGAATAAAAATAAAAACGGAAGTCGCAGAAAATTAAAAATGGAAGTTCATTAAAGAAACCACTATACCATAACGATCTATTTGGAAATTAAATAAAAATGAAAGTTTAATAGAAAAGTAAATTGAATTAAAATGGAAGTAGAATAATATTAAAACAGAAAGTTGCATAAAATTAAAAATGGATGTTCAATCCAGAAACCCCTATAGCTTAACGATCTATTTGGAAATTAAATAAAAAAGGAAGTTCAATAGAAAAGAAACTTGAAGAAAAAAAGAAGTTGAATAGAAATAAAAATGGAAGTTGCAGAAAATTAAAAATTGAAGTTCATTAAAGAAACCACTATACCTTAACGATCTACTTGGAAATTGAATAAAAAAGGAAGTTGAATAGAAAAATAATTTGAATAAAAATGGAAGTCGAATAAAAATACAAATTGTAGTTGCAAAAAATTAAAAATGAAAGTTCATTCAAGAAACCACTATACCTTAACGATCTATTTGGAAATTAAATAAAAAAGGAAGTTTAATAGAAAAGTAAATTGAATAAAAATGGAAGTTGAATAAAAATAAAAATGAAAGTTACAGAAAATTAAAAATGGAAGTTCAATCCAGAAACCAATATACCTTAACGATTTATTTGGAAATTAAATAAAAAAGGAAGTTGAGTAGAAAAGAAACTTGATTGAAAAAGGAAGTTAAAGAAAAATAAAAATGGAAGTTGCAGAAAATTAAAAATGGAAGTTCATTAAAGAAACCACTATACCTTAACGATCTATTTGGAAATTAAATAAAAAAGGAAGTTGAATAGAAAAATGACTTGAATAAAAATGAAAGTCGAATAAAAATAAAAATTGAAGTTGCATAAAATTAAAAATGGAAGTTCATTCAAGATACCACTATACCCTAACGATCTACTTGGAAATTCAATAAAAAAGAAAAGTATAATAGAAAATTAAATTCAATAAAAATGGAAGTTGAATAAAAATAAAAATGGAAGTTGCAGAAAATTAAAAATGGAAGTTCATTCAAGAAACCACTATACCTTAACGATCTATTTGGAAATTGAATAAAAAAGGAAGTTGAATAGAAAAAATAATTTCAATAAAAATGGAAGTCGAATAAAAACAAAAATGGTAGTTGCAGAAAATTAAAATTGAAAGTTCATTCAAGAAACCACTATACCTTAACGATCTATTTGGAAATTAAATAAAAAAGGAAGTTTAATAGAAAAGTAAATTGAATAAAAATGTAAATGGAAGTTGCAAAAAATTAAAAATGGAAGTTCAATCCAGAAACCAGTATACGTTAACGATCTATTTGGAAATTAAATAAAAAAGGAAGTTGAGTAGAAAAGAAACTTGATTGAAAAGGAAGTCAAATAAAAACAAAATTGGAAGTTGTAGAAAATTAAAAATGGAAGTTCATTCAAGAAACCACTATAGCTTAACGATCTATTTGGAAATTAAATAAAAAAGGAAGTTGAATAGAAAAATGACTTGAATAAAAATGGAAGTCAAATAAAAATAAAAATTGATGTTGCATAAAATTAAATATGGAAGTTTATCCAAGATACCACTATACCCTAACGATCTATTTGGAAATTCAATAAAAAAGAAAAGTTCAATAGAAAAGTAAATTGAATAAAAATGGAAGTTGAATAAAAATAAAAATGGAAGTTGCAGAAAATTAAAAATGGAAGTTAATTCAAGAAACCAATATACCTTAACGATCTATAAGAAAATTAAATAAAAATGGAAGTTGAATAAAAATAAAAATGAAAGTTGCATAAAATTAAAAATGGAAGTTCATTAAATAAACCACTACACCTTAACTATCTATTTGGAAATTAAATAAAAAAGGAACTTTAATAGGAAAGAAATTGAATAAAAATGAAAGTTTAATAAAAATAAAAATGAAAGTTGTATGAAATTAAAAATGTAAGTTCAATCCAGAAACCATTATAACTTAACGATCTGTTTGAAAATTAAATAAAAACAGAAGTTTAATAGAAAAGTAAATTGAATAAAAATGGAAGTTATAGAAAATTAAAAATGGAAGTTCAGTCCAGAAACCACTATACCTTAACGATCTATTTGGAAATTACATAAAAAAGGAAGTTGAGTAGAAAAGAAACTTGAATAAAAAAGAAAGTTAAATAAAAATAAAAATGGAAGTTGCAGAAAATTAAAAAAGGAAGTTCATTCAAGAAACCACTATACCTTAACGATCTATTTGGAAATTAAATAAAAAAGAAAGTCCAATAGAAAAATAACTTGAATAAAAATGGAAGCTGAATAAAAATAAAAATGGAAGTTCCATAAAATTAAAAACGGAAGTTCATTAAAGAAACCACTATACCTTAACGATCTATTTGGAAATTAAATAAAAATGGAAGTTTAATAGAAAAGTAAATTGAATAAAAATGGAAGTGTAATAAAAATAAAAATGAAAGTTGCAGAAAATTAAAAATGGAAGTTCAATCCAGAAACCACTATACCTTAACGATCTATTTGGAAATTACATAAAAAAGGAAGTTGAGTAGAAAAGAAACTTGAATAAAAAAGGAAGTTAAATAATAATCAAAATGGAAGTTGCAGAAAAATAAAAATGGAAGTTCATTCAAGAAACCACTATACCTTAACAATCTATTTGGAAATTAAACAAAAAAGAAAGTTGAATAGAAAAATGACTTGAATAAAAATGCAAGTTGAATAAAAATAAAAATGGAAGTTGCATAAAATTAAAAATGGAAGTTCATTCAAGATACAACTATAACTTCACGATCTATTTGGAAATTAAATAAAAAATGAAGTTTAATAGAAAAGGAAATTGAATAAAAATGGAAGTTGAATAAAAGTAAAAATGGAAGTTGTAGAAAATTAAAAATGGAAGTTTATTCAAGAAACCAATATACCTTAACGATCTATTTGGAAATTAAATAAAAAAAAGAAGTTTAATAGAAAAGTAAATTGAATAAAAATGGAAGTTGAATAAAAATAAAAATGGAAGTTCAATCCAGATACCAATATACCTTAACGATCTATTTGGAAATTACATAAAAAAGGAAGTTGAGTAGAAAAGAAACTTGAATAAAAAAGGAAGTTAAATAAAAATAAAAATGGAAGTTGCAGAAAATTAGAAATGGAAGTTCATTCAAGAAACAACTATACCTTAACGATCTATTTGGAAATTAAATAAAAAAGGAAGTCGAATAAAAAAATAACTTGAATAAAAATGGAAGCTGAATAAAAATAAAAATGGAAATTCCATAAAATTAAAAATGGAAGTCCATTAAAGAAACCACTATACCTTAACGATCTATTTGGACATTAAATAAAAAAGGAAGTTCAATAGAAAAGTAAATTGAATAAAAATGGAAGTTGAATAAAAATAAAAGTGAAAGTTGCATAAAATTAAAAATGGAAGTTCAATCCAGAAACCAGTGTACCTTAACGATCTTTTTGGAAATTAAATAAGAAAGGAAGTTGAATAGAAAAGAAACTTGAATAAAAAAAGAAGTTGAATAGAAATAAAAATGGAAGTTGAGGAAAATTAAAATGGAAGTTAATTCAAGAAACCACTATACCTTAACGATCTATTTGGAAATTAAATAAAAAAGGAAGTTGAATAGAAAAATAACTTGAATAAAAATGGAAGCTGAATAAAAATAAAAATGGAAGTTCCATAAAATTAAAAATAGAAGTTCATTAAAGAAACCACTATACCGTAACGATCTATTTGGAAATTAAATAAAAAAGGAAGTTTAATTGAAAAGTAAATTGAATAAAAATGGAAATTGAATAAAAATAAAAGTGAAAGTTGCATAAAATTAAAAATGGAAGTTCAATCCAGAAACCAGTGTACCTTAACGATCTTTTTGGAAATTAAATAAGAAAGGAAGTTGAATAGAAAAGAAACTTGAATAAAAAAAGAAGTTGAATAGAAATAAAAATGGAAGTTGCAGAAAATTAAAAATGGAAGTTCATTCAAGAAACCACTATACCTTAACGATCTATTTGGAAATTAAATAAAAAATGAAGTTGAATAGAAAAATAACTTGAATAAAAATGGAAGTAGAATAAAAATAAAAATGGAAGTTGCAGAAAATTAAAAATGGAAGTTCATTCAAGAAACCACTATACCTTAACGATCTATTTGGAAATTAAATAAAAAAAATGAAGTTTAATAGAAATGTAAATTGAATAAAAATGGAAGTGGAATAAAAATAAAAATGAAAGTTGCAGAAAATTAAAAATGGAAGTTCATTCAAGAAACCACTATACCTTAACAATCTATTAGGAAATTAAATTAAAAAGGAAGTTGAGCAGAAAAATAACTTGAATAAAAATGGAAGTTGAAT
Organism: Camellia sinensis; assembly: GCF_055761805.1. Taxonomy (NCBI): domain Eukaryota; kingdom Viridiplantae; phylum Streptophyta; class Magnoliopsida; order Ericales; family Theaceae; genus Camellia; species Camellia sinensis. The sequence continues at coordinate 3,664,865 of NC_138962.1, read as the reverse complement.
AAAAATAAATATAGAAGTTGCATAAAATTAAAAATGAAAGTTTATTAAAGAAACCACTATACCTTAACGATCTATTTTGAAATTAAATAAAAAAGGCACTTTAATAGAAAAGAAAATTGAATAAAAATGATAGGTGAATAAAAATAAAAATTAAAGTTGCATAAAATTGAAAATGTAAGTTCAATCCAGAAACCATTATACCTTAACGATCTATTTGGAAATTAAATAAAAAAGGAAGTTGAATAGAAAAGAAGCTTGAAAAAAAAAAGAATTTGAATAGAAATAAAAATGGAAGTTGCTGAAAATTAAAATTGGAAGTTCATTTAAGAAACCACTACACCTTAATGATATGTTTGGAAATTAAATAAAAAATGAAGTTTAATATAAAAGTAAATTGAATGAAAATGGAAGTTGAATAAAAATAAAAATGAAAGTTCAATCCAGAAACCACTATACCTTGACGATCTATTTGGAAATTAAATAAAAAAGGAAGTTGAATAGAAAAAAAACTTGAATAAAAAAGGAACTTAAATAAAAATAAAAATGGAAGTTGCAGAAAATTAAAAATGGAAGTTAATTCAAGAAACCACTATACCTTAACCATCTATTTGGAAATTGAATAAAAAAGTAAGTTGAATAGAAAAATAGCTTGAATAAAAATGGAAGCCGGATAAAAATAAAAATGAAAGTTCCATAAAATTAAAAATGGAAGTTCATTAAAGAAACTATTATACCAGAACGGTCTATTTGGAAATTAAATAAAAAAGGAAGTTTAATTGAAAAGTAAATTGAATAAAAATGGAAGTTGAATAAAAATAAAAATGGAAGTCGCAGAAAATTAAAAATAGAAGTTCAATCTAGAAACTAGTATACCTTAACGATCTATTTGGAAATTAAATATAAAAGGAAGTTCAGTAGAAAAGAAACTTGATTGAAAAAAGATGTTAAATAAAAATAAAAATGGAAGTTGCAGAAAATTAAAAATGGAAGTTCATTCAAGAAACCACTATACCTTAACGATCTATTTGGAAATTAAATAAAAAAGGAAGTTGAATAGAAAAATAACTTGAATAAAAATGGAAGCTGAATAAAAATAAAAATGGAAGTTCCATAAAATTAAAAATAGAAGTTCATTAAAGAAACCACTATACCGTAACGATCTATTTGGAAATTAAATAAAAAAGGAAGTTTAATTGAAAAGTAAATTGAATAAAAATGGAAGTTGAATAAAAATAAAAGTGAAAGTTGCATAAAATTAAAAATGGAAGTTCAATCCGGAAACCAGTGTACCTTAACGATCTTTTTGGAAATTAAATAAGAAAGGAAGTTGAATAGAAAAGAAACTTGAATAAAAAAAGAAGTTGAATAGAAATAAAAATGGAAGTTGCAGAAAATTAAAAATGGAAGTTCATTCAAGAAACCACTATACCTTAACGATCTATTTTGGAAATTAAATAAAAAATGAAGTTGAATAGAAAAATAACTTGAATAAAAATGGAAGTAGAATAAAAATAAAAATGGAAGTTGCAGAAAATTAAAAATGGAAGTTCATTCAAGAAACCACTATACCTTAACGATCTATTTGGAAATTAAATAAAAAAAATGAAGTTTAATAGAAATGTAAATTGAATAAAAATGGAAGTGGAATAAAAATAAAAATGAAAGTTGCAGAAAATTAAAAATGGAAGTTCATTCAAGAAACCACTATACCTTAACGATCTATTAGGAAATTAAATTAAAAAGGAAGTTGAGTAGAAAAATAACTTGAATAAAAATGGAAGTTGAATAAAAATAAATATAGAAGTTGCATAAAATTAAAAATGGAAGTTTATTAAAGAAACCACTATACCTTAACGATCTATTTTGAAATTAAATAAAAAAGGCACTTTAATAGAAAAGAAAATTGAATAAAAATGATAGTTGAATAAAAATAAAAATTAAAGTTGCATAAAATTGAAAATGTAAGTTCAATCCAGAAACCATTATACCTTAACGATCTATTTGGAAATTAAATAAAAAAGGAAGTTGAATAGAAAAGAAGCTTGAAAAAAAAAAGAATTTGAATAGAAATAAAAATGGAAGTTGCTGAAAATTAAAATTGGAAGTTCATTTAAGAAACCACTACACCTTAATGATATGTTTGGAAATTTAATAAAAAAGGAAGTTTAATATAAAAGTAAATTGAATGAAAATGGAAGTTGAATAAAAATAAAAATGAAAGTTCAATCTAGAAACCACTATACCTTGACGATCTATTTGGAAATTAAATAAAAAAGGAAGTTGAATAGAAAAAAAACTTGAATAAAAAAGGAAGTTAAATAAAAATAAAAATGGAAGTTGCAGAAAATTAAAAATGGAAGTTAATTCAAGAAACCACTATACCTTAACCATCTATTTGGAAATTGAATAAAAAAGTAAGTTGAATAGAAAAATAGCTTGAATAAAAATGGAAGCCGGATAAAAATAAAAATGAAAGTTCCATAAAATTAAAAATGGAAGTTCATTAAAGAAACCATTATACCTGAACGGTCTATTTGGAAATTAAATAAAAAAGGAAGTTTAATTGAAAAGTAAATTGAATAAAAATGGAAGTTGAATAAAAATAAAAATGGAAGTCGCAGAAAATTAAAAATAGAAGTTCAATCTAGAAACTAGTATACCTTAACGATCTATTTGGAAATTAAATAAAAAAGGAAGTTCAGTAGAAAAGAAACTTGATTGAAAAAAGAAGTTAAATAAAAATAAAAATGGAAGTTGCTGAAAATTAAAAATGGAAGTTCATTCAAGAAACCGCTATACCTTAACGATCTATTTGGAAATTAAATAAAAAAGGAAGTTGAATAGAAAAATGACTTGAATAAAAATGGAAGTCGAATAAAAATAAAAATGGAAGTTGCATAAAATTAAAAATGGAAGTTCATTCAAGATACCACTATACCTTCACGATCTATTTGGAAATTAAATAGAAAATGAAGTTTAATAGAAAAAGAAATTGAATAAAAATGGAAGTTGAATAAAAATAAAAATGGAAGTTGCAGAAAATTAAAAATGGAAGTTCATTCAAGAAACCAATATACCTTAACGATCTATTTGGAAATTAAATAAAAAAGGAAGTTGAATAAAAATTAAAATGGAAGTTGCAGAAAATTAAAAATGGATGTTCAATCCAGAAACCACTATATCTTAACGATCTATTTGGAAATTACATAAAAAAGGAAGTTGAGTAGAAAAGAAGCTTGAATAAAAAAGGAAGTTAAATAAAAATGAAAATGGAAGTTGCAGAAAATTAAAAATGGAAGGTCATTCAAGAAACCACTATACCTTAACGATCTATTTGGAAATTAAATAAAAAAGGAAGTTGAACAAAAAAATAACTTGAATAAAAATGGAAGCTGAATAAAAATAAAAATGGAAGTTCCATAAAATTAAAAATCGAAGTTCATTAAAGAAACCACTATACCTTAACGATCTATTTGGAAATTAAATAAAAAAGGAAGTTTAATGGAAAAGTAAATTGAATAAAAAAGTTGAATAAAAATAAAAGTGAAAGTTGCATAAAATGAAAAATGGAAGTTCAATCCAGAAACCAGTGTACCTTAACGATCTTTTCGGAAATTAAATAAGAAAGGAAGTTGAATAGAAAAGAAACTTGAATAAAAAAAAGAAGTTGAATAGAAATAAAAATGGAAGTTGTAGAAAATTAAAAATGGAAGTTCATTCAAGAAACCACTATACCTTAACGATCTATTTGGAAATTAAATAAAAAAGGAAGTTGAATAGAAAAATAACCTGAATAAAAATGGAAGTTGCAGAAAATTAAAAATGGAAGTTCATTCAAGAAACCACTATACCTTAACGATCTATTTGGAAATTAAATAAAAAATAAAGTTTAATAGAAAAGTAAATTGAATAAAAATGGAAGTGGAATAAAAATAAAATGAAAGTTGCTTAAAATTAAAAATGGAAGTTCATTTCAGATACCACTATACCTTAACGATATATTTGGAAATTAAATAAAAAAGGAAGTTGAATCGAAAAATAACTTGAATAAAAATGGAAGCTGAAGAAAAATAAAAATGGAAGTTCCATTAAATTAAAAATGGAAGTTCATTTAAGAAATGTCACGACCCCATTCCGCCCCTAGTAGAATGGTGCCATGATGGCCAGTAATTCGTGATTACCGAAGGCCAACTTTCAAGATTCACACACAAACAGAGTATACATATGGGGCTTACAAATATGGAAGCAATAAATTTCAAGCTAAGTAGTCCATGAGAGCAGTGCATAAGTTTAAATGGAATGACATACATCTTTACATAGCTTTGATACAACAAATGAAGTACAAGGAAAATACATCTTGACCAAAAGGCTTCTCAGCCATCAAATACAAAATACAATGAAATACAACTAAGAAGCATAATCTTCAAGATGCAGCAAAAGTGCAAAGTCCAAAACAAGTGGCATGTACATCTAGGCGTCACCACCGTCCTGCTCGTCACCTACATATATATATTGAGGGGTGAGCTTGGATACTCAGTGAATGGTACAGATAATAAAGGGGTTTACATGAATGATATCCGAAATCCTTATCAAATCAAAGCATAACACATCTTGTACAAAATCCAAGAGTAAATCAAGCTTATCTAACAAATCTTTCAAGTCCCGACAATTAAAGTCTTTCAAGGCTTTCAAGTTTCAAGGGATAATATTAACAAGTGTTTTGCTACAAATGCTTATAGTCCCCTAGCACGTACGGACTTTCAAGATTGTGCTACAAATGCTTGTAGTCCCCTAGCACGTACGGACTTTCAAGATTGTGCTACAAATGCTTATAGTCCCCTAGCATGTACAGACTTTCAAGATTGTCATTCAAAATAAGGCTAATGCTTGATATACAAAATAGGGATCACCATTCATGCTTCACAAATACTTTTCCAAAACAGTCAAGGCAAAACTTTTATCAAAACTTAATAACAAAACTTTATTAAAAATACCACTCACATAGCTCTTCAGACGTCGGGTCAAGGCAAGTCCAAGTCCTACAAACACATGGCAAAGTCTGTTGAATGCACTTCTCAAAAACAAGTCTAGCATGCATGCAAATGACCTCGGCATTCTTCAAAGGCTAAGTGAAATCGAAACAAAACACAGTTTCTCATCTCGGGAAAACATGCTGGGCGACTACCAGGTCTAGGCCGAGGTCCCACACCTCCTTGCCGAGGTGTTGCCTCGATGGCCACATTCAAGGAAATGAGGTCGGGAAAATCTGGGTTTCCCTCTCTTGAAGAACATGTCGAACATGAAGAACATGAACATGAGGAGGATGAATGCAAGATCATAATTTGCTATTACAAAATCTGAGATTTCATGCTATGAATTCAAAAACATGGACCTGGGCACCCATACTCGAAGATCTTATGGAAACAAACACAAAAGCATGAACCTTAATGCAAACTTTCGGATCAAACAAGGCTTTTATTCAAGAACACATGAATACTACTTTCTCTTTCTAAAACCAAACTTTCAATCAATGCATGGCTTGCAAATCAGGTTTGATCATGCAATGCAGCTAGATGATTAACAAGGACTACAAGAGTAGGTCAAGAATCTAACCTTAATACACGAATCTAACGGTTAGATCTCTAAGAATCAAGCTCGAAGATCCACTCCTTCACTCTAAAACTCCTTCTAGAGCTTCTCTCTCTCAACGCAAAGATATGATACAAAATGATAGGTTCTACTCACTGCCGGCTGATTTAACACTCAGCTCGGACACGTGGCAACGACTGGTTGGTTCTCCCCGAAAAGGTGGCTGACAGGCCAGACAGAGTATGTCGAAAGGGTGTTTAACAAGTAAAGCGGCATGGCACTCTGACAAGGTACTGACATCGGGTGAAAACATCGGCTCCGGTAGGTGAGGTATCTATGATCCCAGTTAGGACGGAAAACACTTGGCCTAACTGTGCCACACCTCGGCCTAGATGTGCCACACCTCGGTCTAGGTCGCACCAATCCAGAACAAGATCACTCAGGCTCAAGGTTAACATTTCGGCCTAGATGATACACCTCTCGACCTTGATGATACACCCCGGCCTAGAAAATGACATCTCGGCCAATATGCCAGGACGATGGTAGGGGTCAACCAAAGTGGTTTTAAGGTGGTTCTGGCTTTAAGGTGACCTCGGCTAGACTCACCAGAAAAGAACAAGACTCAACAAGTAAATTTCACATAAGTACAAACCAAGACAAAAATCTCATTCTAGCTAAGACAAGTCAAGAAAATTCACTACTGCAACTTAGCAAAACAAGATTATACAAATGCTCATGCCCGAGGCTAAGGTGAGGAATGAGGGTCACTACAGTCTACCCTCCTTAGAGAAGTTTGGTCCCCAAACTTCAGTTATCTTGCTCTACAAATAACTCCGGATAGCGGATTTTTATTTCCTCTTCCTTTTCCCATGTAGCCTCCTTGCCATAATGCCCCTCCCATTCGATCTTTACCATTGGTATCGATTTGTTTCTCAACTGCTGCTCTTGCCTGTCAATAATTCTCATCAGCCTTTCCTCGTAGCCTAAATCTTCATTAACCACAATCTCAGAATAATCAATCACATGTAGTGGATCTCGGATATATTTCTTCAACATCGAAACATGAAACACGTTGTGAACTTGGCTTAATTCTAGCGGCAGGGCAAGCCTGTAGGCAACAGGGTTGACCTTCTCAAGAATCTCAAATGACCCAATATATCGAGGTGCTAATTTACCCTTCTTCCCAAATCTTGAAACCCCTGTTGTCGGAGAGATCTTCAAAAATACATGATCGCCAGTCTCAAATTCTAATTCCCTCATTCTCTGGTCGGCATAACTCTTCTGCCGGCTCTGTGAGGTTTTAATCCTTTATTGAATGAGCTTAATCTTGTCGGTTGTAACTCGAACCTGTTCGGGACCAATCAAGGCTTTATCTCCCACTTCAGTCTAACATATCGGCGACCTGCACTTCCTTCCATACAAAGCTTCATACGGTGCCATGCCAATGCTGCCTTGATAACTGTTGTTGTAGGCAAACTCTACTAACGGTAGATGTACTTTCCAATTTCCCTTGAAATCTAACACACATAGTCTGAGCATATCTTCGAGTGTCTGAATCGTTCTTTCTGTTTGTCCATCGGTCTGGGGATGAAATGTTGTGCTAAACTTTAACTTGGTTCCCAAAGCCCTTTGTAAACTCTGCCAAAATCTAGAAACAAACTTCGAATCTCGGTCTGACACTATGGACATCGGCACTCCATGAAGCTTCACAATCTCATTCATATACAGTCCAGCAAGCCGGTCAGCATTGAATGTAGTCTTGACAGGCAAAAAGTGTGCTGACTTAGTAAATCTGTCAACTATAACCCAAATTGAGTTCATACCTTTTTGCGTCCTTGGCAAACCAATCACAAAATCCATGGAGATATCTTCCAATTTCCACTCAGGGATTGACAAGGGTTGAAGAAGTCCTGCTGGCCTTTGGTGTTCTGCTTTCACTTGCTGACAACATAGACACGGGGATACAAACTCGGCTATTTCTCTTTTCATATTTGACCACCAGAAAGTCCGCTTCACATCTTGGTACATCTTGGTGCTTCCCGGATGAACGAAAAATTTGGAGCTATGGGCTTCCTGCAAAATCTTCCTTTTCAACTCTAGGATGTCGGCCACGCACAATCTCCCTTCAAACCTAAGCACTCGATTTTCAATGGTGTACCCTGGCCTTGGCTTGGTGACAAATTCATCAATTACCTTCTTGAGGAACTTATCCTCCATCTGTCTGGTCTTTACTTCCTCAATTATGGTCGGCTCTACTGAAATCATTGCCAGACACGCCAAACTTCCAACTAAGTTCTTGCTCAACGCGTCGGCTACGGAGTTTGCATTACCCGGATGGTACTGAATCTGCATGTCGTAGTCCTTTAATAGTTCAAGCCATCTTCTCTGTCTCATATTCAATTCCTTTTTAGTGAACAAGTACTTCAGACTTCTGTGGTCTGTGAAAACTTGGCAAGAAGTTCCATACAAGTAATGGTGCCATATCTTTAAAGCAAAGACCACGACTGCTAGTTCCAAATCATGGATAGGATAATTCTTTTCACTGGGTTTTAACTGACGAGATGCGTATGCTATAACCTTACCTCTTTGCATTAACACACAGCCCAACCCCTTATGTGAAGCATCACTATAAATCTGAAATTCTTCCTTGTCTGACGGTAAAGCAAGTATCGGCGCTGTAACCAACCTCGTCTTTAACTCTTGGAAAACGGACTCCCTATCCTCGGTCCATTCATACGCCACTCCTTTCTGAGTTAGTTGTGTCAGCGGTACTGCAATCCTTGAAAAATCCTTCACAAATTTCATGTAATAGCCGGCCAAACCCAGAAAACTACGAATCTTGGATACATTAGTCGGTTTCGGCCAAATTTCACAACGGCTTCAATCTTACTTGGATCGACTGAAATACCTTCTTCGTGTAACAACCCTCATTTTGACTTAGTCATACTTGCTTACAATTATGGATGATCTTGTATTAATATGTGCGGTTGCAAACCTTGTCTTCTTTTGCTTGAATGATTGCTTGCATGCTTTGTTCTTGACAGGTGTGTTGCCGAGGTCATCTTAGGCCTCGACAGCTTCGAGACCTTTATCACTTAGAACTATCTTGGAACCCCGTTGGTTGACCTCCATCTTCGCCCTGACATATTGGCTGAGATGTCACCATCTAGGCCGAGGTGGGCGTTGCCTAGGCCGAGATGTGCATCATCTGGGCCGAGATGTTAATATCTAGACGTTCTAGATCCTTGATCCTTGCATGAGTGATTTTGTTCCCGGAATGGTATGACCTAGACCGAGGTGTGGCACATCTAGGCCAAGGTGTGGCACAGTTTAGTCAAGTGTTGTCCTTCCAAGCCGATGTCCTTGCCCTTTGATTTCTGGAATCTTGTTGTTAGCCGATGTCGTTTCTTGCCGGTGTGTTTATGCCGCTCAGCTTGCTGAGTACGCTTTGTCTTGGTCTTGTCTTGTCAAGTCAGTCACCTTTTTGAGTTGAGCGAATCAGCTGATGCCACGTGTCCCGACAGAGGGATTAAGTCAGTGTTTGTCGTGTGAAGCATATCATTTTTGTATCAATCTTGCCTTTTTAGAGAGAGAAGCTCTAGTCAGAAGGAGGAGAAGTTTGAGCTAGAGAGGGTGACTTTCAAGCTTGATCGTTGGAGCTTGAACCATTAGATTCCAGTTTTAAGGTCAGAATCTTAACCTACTCTGGCTGTTCTTATTGATCATCTAGCTGCATTGCACGATCGAACCTGTCCGGCACGTCATGCATTGATTTGAAATCGGTTTTAGAAAGAGAAAACGGTTTTCTTGAGCTTTTGGGAGAAAAGCCTTGTTTGATCCAAAAGTTTGCTTTAAAGCTTATGTTTTTGTGTCTGTTTTGATAAGATCCTTAAATGGGTACCCAAATCCATGTTCTTGAATTCATAGCATGAAGTCTCAGCTGTTGTAATAGCAAGTTTCGATCTATGCATTCATCTTCCTCATGTTCATGTTCTTTAAGTTCTTCATGCTCATGTTCTTTATAGCGATCCCGGATTTACCCTTGTTGTACAGAGATCCGGACATGCGTCCGTGGATGATAGTAATTGATTATTACCTGGTGTACATCCTTTCTTTCTTTGTATTTGAGTTATAAGATGTGTTGGGCAGGTTTGTTACAGGTTGGTTGAGTTTAGAAACCAAAACTAGTTGCCCAGATTTTGACCCGTCCGCTCGAGCGGGGGTTTTGGCGCTTGAGCGGGGAAAACACCCATCCAGTATTTCCTATGCAGTGTTGGACGCTCGAGCGGGAGGTTGGCCGCTCGAGCGGGATATTGTTAGTGACGCTCGAGCGGGGCTTCGAGCGCTCGAGCGGGAACCTGTTGTGTCGAGATGCTGAGAGAGTGCATCCGGCGCTCGAGCGGGAGTCTGTGAGTGCCGCTCGAGAGGGGAGTTTGACGCTCGAGCGGGGCGACTGGGTTTAAGTTCCGAGTTTTGACTTTTCAAATCACTTTTTCACTTTCTCTTCTCTCTCCTACTTTTCCAAAAACACCATTGTTGAGCCTCTCACTCTAGAACTCTACCTTCTCTCTAGGTTTTGATCTAGTAGGAGTGATTTGCTCATCTTTGGCCTTTACAAAAAAGTTGTTGATCGTCGAGGGCTACATTTTAATCTGAAAATTTCGAGATTTGGAGCACGTTGGGTTTTGTCATCTTCTCCATTGGGGCTCCGAATTTGAGGTAGGGATATCCTACTCCTCTCTATGGATTTTGTCTTTAAATTTTAGTATTTTGAGATGTTGGGGTTGGTTTGGTAATTTTGTGAAAGTTTGGGGCTTTTGTGTTATTTTACAAAAGTTGGGGTTTTATTTATAATAAGCCTAGATGCATGTTTAGCATGGAAAAGTGAAATTAATGTTATAACATTAATGAAAATGGAACCTAAGGGTTGTAATGTTAATTATGAAAAATGCCCAAATTACATTGGTTAATTAATTTGTAAAATTAATTGTGAGAAATGAGGAATTGAATTGGAAATGTCGAGATTGGAAATATATGGGATTAAGGGTGTAGTTGGATTTTATGTCACTCACCTAGTTGGAAATGTTGATTTTACATCCATTTGTTGCATTTATTTTCTGTATAGAAATAACTGCTTTGGGCTATCGGTGGAGGATAGTCGTGATTATTGTAGACAATGCATGATGATTAGGCAAACGGAAACTAATCACTGGAATGAGTCATTGAGTATGATGATTGAAAGAACACGTTAAATTTATGTGTTGCGTGATGATGTGTATAATGATTGTTTATATGCATTGTGTTGTGTTGGAGGAGATAGGGGATGTACTCCACGGTTTAGGGGAAGATAGGGGATGGACCTCTAAACCGGATGTGTTGGGAGGAGATAGGGGATGGACTCCGTAGATAGAGCTCATATGCTTATCTAGTAATGTGTTGACAGAGCTCATATGCTTGTCATTGGAAGTGTGATAGTGCTAATATGCATATATGTGGAAGTGATGATATAGCTTGTATGCATATCTGTTGTTGTGTGATATAGCTAATATGCTTATCTGTTGTGAAATGGGAAGTGATTGATATGAGTTACTGTCTCATATGAGTTGCCTGGCCAGGTTCTGAGCCATGGTTGTAAATTGAGAATTGAAAGGAATTGGAAAATGGAATGTAATATGGACTTGTATGTCATGAAACCGTAAAGTGTGATAAGAGAAAGTATCAGTGTTGGTCATCTATCAACTGCTAATCTTTTAGTCATTGTTCATATTTGGTTTAGTGTATTTCTACTGGGCTGTGGCTCACCCTATATGGGAATATCATTTTCAGGTACAGGTAGCATGCCACCTCCAAGGACATAGCTTGGGAGGCTAGAGGCGAACACACTTTTGTCGTCTTATTCTTGGTGTATTACATGTAAATTCCAGCCAAGGGCTTAATGTGTAAATGTAACAACCCTCACCTTACTCTTGTCATACTTGCATACATTCTTGCATGGTCTTGCTTTATTATGTTAATCGGAAGGATTTGTTTGCCTTGTTTTGTTAGTATTGCTTGCGTGATCTTGTCCCTTGTTCGGTGTGTGCGTAGCCGAGGTCATCTTGAGCTTAGTCCGCCTTTGAACCTTGTACTTAGAACTATTTTGAGATCTTGTTCAACCCCATCTTCACCTCGGGCATTCATTGCCGAGATGCTTCGCACTTAGTGAACCTTGTCCTTGGGCAGGTATGGCCTAGGCCGAGATGTGGCACACCCTGGCCAAGGTGTGGCACAGCTTAGTCAAGTGTCGTCCTCCCTAGCCGATGTTTTTCTATCCTGTTACTGGATCCTTGATTTGAGCCGATGTCATCTTGTTGCCGATGTGTCTTACCCGAGCTTGCTGCATACGCTTTGTCAGAGACTTGTCTTGTCTATCAATCACCTTTTTGGAGCTGAACCAACCCGATAACGCCACGTGTCCGAGCTGATTGTTAAGGCAGCCGGCAGACCCTGAAACAAATCATTTTTTTTCTTGTCTGAAATCCTTGTTTTAGAGAGAGAAGCTCTAGAGAGGAGGAAGAAGAGTTCTTGAGTGAGAGTAGTCTTCCAAGCTTGATCTTCGTGGTTTGAACCGTTGGATCCGAGTTTTGAGGTTAGAATCTTGATCTCCTTTGGTTGTTCTTGCTGATCATCTAGCTGCATTGCATGATCGGATTTGTGTTGCATGTCATACATTGTTTTGAAGTTGGTTTTGGAAAGAGGAAATGGTTTTCCATATGTTTTTGAAGAAAGTCTCATTTTGATCGAAAAGTTTGGAACGAAAACCATGTTTTGTGTTTGTTCTTGCATGACTTTCTTTAATGGGTACCCAGGTCCATATATTTTGAACTCTTGGCATGAAAACTCAGATTTTTGTAACAAGTTGTGAGCTTGCATCCATCTTTCAAATGATCATGTTCTTCATACTCTTCAAAGGAAGGCCCAGGTTTTTCCCTGACTTTGTTTAGCGGGACCTCGGCATAGTCCTGGACGGTACCTAGTGTGTTTTCATGAAACGGGAGCAGTGGTTAAGCTTCCAGCTTGTTTTGCTTTGTCTTTGACTTGGATCTGGCAAGAATGCCGAGATCATTTGCATGTATATAGAACTTGCTTTGAGAATGTGACTTGCCATGTGATTGTAGGTCCTTGATATTTGCCTTGAGTCTACACCTGAAGAACTAGGTGAGTGGTCTTTCTAATAAAGCTATGTTACACTTGCTTTTGATAAATCTTGTTTTGTTTGTTTTGACGTGGGTATTTGCTAAGCATGAATAAATAGCCTTGTTTTGATTGTTATCCTCGGAAAGTCCCTCGTGCTGGAGGACTATTAACTTCTGCAGTACCATGTGTAAAAGGATACGGTCCTTGTTAAATCGGGCTACGGGCCTAAGTAACACAAGTCCCTTGTACTAGAGGACTCTAAACTTTCGCGGTACTATGTGTAAAAGGATACGGTCCTTGTTAAATCGGGCTACGGGCCTAAGTAACACAAGTCCCTTGTACTGGAGGACTCTAAACTTTCGCGGTACTATGTGTAAAAGGATACGGTCCTTGTTAAATCGGGCTACGGGCCTAAGTAACACAAGTCCCTTGTACTGGAGGACTCTAAACTTTCGCGGTACCAAGTAACACAAGTCCCTTGTATTGGAGGACTCTAAACTTTCGCAATACTTTTGACCAAACGATTACGGATCGTACAGCCCTTGATACTTGAATACGGTTCATCCCTTGCTTCGCCGATGTTATGATACTTGAATGATGAATACGGTTCATCCCTTGCTTCGCCGATGTTATGATACTTGAATGATGAATACGGTTCATCCCTTGCTTCGCCGATGTTATGATCCCTTGCTTCGCCGATGTTATGATACTTGAATGATGAATACGGTTCATCCCTTGCTTCGCCGATGTTATGATACTTGAATGATGAATACGGTTCATCCCTTGTTTTGCCTATGTCAGTAAACATCTTTGGATACTTGTAATATTTGATTGATGAATACGGTTCATCCCTCGTCTTGCTAAAGTTTGATGTGTTTCGTTTTGAAGGACCTCGGCTATATTCATGCAAAACCTTTATTATTAGTACCATTCACTGAGTATTTGTACTCACCCCTCTATATATATGTAGGTGATGAGCAGGACGGCGGCGACGCCTAGATCGTTTTGGATGCTTGTTTTGGATTCGTACTTATGTCGGCTTTGCTTTTGTATTTACGTCGGCGGTGCCCTGCTTTGCATGTCGGCAAATCTTGAAAATCATGCTTCTTGACTTGTATTAGCTGTATTTTGTATACGTCGGCTCGAGAAGCCTTTTGATCAAGATGTAACATGTATTTTACCTTATTGTATTCAATTTGTAAAGTTAATTGGAAATGTTTGGCATTGCTTTGATCTACGCACAGCTCTTATGGACCACTTGTATTTGATTTATTGCTTCCGCATTTGTGAGCCCCCTATATCCATACTCTGATTGTGTTAAGTTTTGAAAAGTTGGCCTTCGGTAATTACAGATTACTGGCCATCACGGCACCAAACTACTAGGGGCGGTTTGGGGTCGTGACAGTAAATGAGTTAGTACTCTTTTGTTGTAACCAAGTGTTAACTTAGAAAAGCTGTAAGCCTTTAGGGCATTTGCTTTTGTCGTTAACATGTAATACTTTTTGTAATGAAACTCTGATGAATGGAAGAATGTGGAACTTTTATATATCAATGTATGTCTTTACTGTTGGGTTTTATGTTATTATTTTGAGGGCGTTACAACATGGTATCAGAGCGTACCGGGTTCGAATACTTTGGGTACGTGGAAAGTGATTAGGATCACAATGGGTTTGTCTCGCTTGATAGAGACTTAGATGTAGTGTCATATGCTATGTGTTTAATTGATAACATGCTTATGTGTTTATTTGGGTATGGGATTTAATTTCTAGGATGTTGATTGGATCCTTGGGTTTCTGGGAGTCTTGTTGGAAAGGCACTTGATCAATGTCGTTTCTAACCGGAACTCTAGTAACGCCTCGGGACTATCATTATCCGGAAATGAAATTCGTAGGTGCTTATGTGTTTATGTGCTTACGTGGAGTGAATTACAATTGTCCATGCATTAGGACGTGAGTGTTTAGCTTGGGCACATTTGTGAATGTGCTAACGTTCTGTATTACCTTTATTAGGATGTCTGGACGAGGAAGAGGTACTAGGCGTGGTAGACCTGCGAGGCAGGAAGTGCCGTTACCGGAGGAGGTTCCGGCAGTACAGGAAGGAGTTGGTCAGGCCAATGTGGCCGAGCCAGTGGGTCAACAGGCTATGAGTGCCTTGGCACGAGAGATAGCAGGAGCTTTGGGTATTCTCAGAGCAGGGAATCAGGCAGCTGAGGTAGGGTCCTCCTTCCTGAAGAGAGAGTTCTTCCGGTCTAACCCGGAGGAGTTTGTTGGGGATCCTAAGGAGCCGCTGAAGGCTGACGAGTGGCTAGAACAGATGAGTAAGATGTTCGAGATGCTTGGCATCGAGGACGGAGCATTGAAAGTGACCTTGGCATCCTTCCAGCTGAAGGGAGATGCGGGTCAATGGTGGAAGTACGAGAAGGCTCGTGTTGGTGGTACATGGGAGGCGTTTGTAAATGCTTTCCAGGAGAGGTTCTTATCTGCAGTGGCTAGGGAGAAGCTGAGGGATCAGTTTAGCCGGCTTAATCAGCAGGGTATGTCTGTGGCAGAGTTTGAGGCCACTTTCACTAGCTTGTCCAGGTTTGCACCTGAGTTGGTGGCGTCTGAAGAACGCCGTTGCTATGAGTTTGAGCAGAAGTTGAGGCGGGGTCTCAAGCTGAGAGTTAGTGGGTCTTACATCCGAGAGTATAGACACTTAGTGGATGCTGCAGCTCATATGGAGCTTATGATGCAGGAGGAGGATGAGGGGCAGAGAGGCTCCAAGAGGGGCCAAGATGGCCAGGGTGATGGCAGGAGGCAGAGGGGTTCTAACCCTCAGCAGTCACAGGGAGGAGTTGTTAGATCGACCTTTCCGGTGCCGAGTGCAGGCTCGGGGAGAGGTAGTCAGGGAGGCCTGACTTGTTTTGCGTGTGGCCAGCTAGGTCACAAGTCTTCAATTTGCCCGCAGAAGGGAGGGGGTCAGCGAGCTGCTTCTTCTTCAGCTAGACCTCAGGGCCAGAGTCAGGGCAGAGGCCAGTCTTTGTCTTGTTATCAATGTGGTCAGCCGGGGCACCTCAAGAGGTATTGCCCGCAGTTGAGTGCCACATCGGGAGCGTCTGGTTCTAGGAAGACGCAGGGATTTCAGCCAGCTCAGTCTGTGCAGGCCTCGAGGGCCAATCCGGGAGCTTCATCATCCCAGTCAGTGTAGCAGTCGTATGCTCCGAGGGGTGAGCAGGTAGACCAGGGGCCTACGGGGCGCGTGTATGCTGTTACCGCGCAGGATTTAGTACCGGCTCCATCGGTAGTGAGAGGTACTTTTCTGTTTTGCAACTCGGTTGCTAGCGTGTTGATTGACACGGGTGCATCTCATTCTTTTGTATCTGCTGCATTTGCATCTGTTTTGGAATTGGAGTTAGCACAGTTAGCATCTCCTATTTGTGTGGTATCGCCTATTGGTGGTGAGTTGATCTTGAAACAGGGTGTTAGAGGTTGTGATATAGAGGTCGCCGACCATAGGCTTCCTTTTCCGTTTGTTGTCATGCCCATGAAGGGCTTTGATGTTATTTTGGGTATGGACTGGCTATCGTCATACCGGGCTGTTATCGATTGCTACCGCCAGAGGGTCACGTTATGTACCTTGAGCGGGGAGTGGTTCCATTTCTTGGGAGACCGGGTTGGTAGTGTTTTGCCACCGGGGTATGATTCGCGAGGGCGAAGTGAGCTTAGTGGTCTACTTGCTAGCTTTGAGAGTGGTGAGTGTGATGAGACCCATGTTGTATTGCTGAGGGTGGTTTGTGAGTATTCGGATGTCTTTCCCGAAGACCTTGTTAGTTTGCCACCTCACCGAGAGATAGAGTTCTCTATTGATTTAGTGCCCGGCACGGCGCCGATTTCTATGGCACCTTATCGTTTTGCTCCAGCAGAGTTGGTTGAGTTGAAAGTTCAGCTCCAGGAATTGCTAGATAAGGGTTTTGTTCGCCCTAGTGTTTCACCGTGGGGAGCACCGGCCCTCTTTGCTAAAAAGAAAGATGGTGCCTTGAGATTGTGTATTGACTACCGGAAGTTGAATCGGGCTACGGTTAAGAATAAGTACCCTATGCCCCGTATAGATGATTTGTTTGACCAGTTGAAGGGTTCCCGTTGTTTCTCTAAGATAGACCTGAGATCGGGTTACCACCAGTTGAGGGTCAGGGAAGAGGATATTCCGAAGACGGCATTCCGTACGCGGTATGGCCATTATGAGTTTCTGGTGATGCCATTTGGGCTTACCAATGCACCGGCAGTCTTTATGGACTTGATGAACCGGATTTTCCGGGAGTTCTTAGATCGATTTGTGGTTGTCTTCGTGGACGACATTCTTATCTATTCGCCTTCTGAGGAGGAGCATGAGGAACACTTGAGAGTGGTGCTTGAGTTGCTTAGAGCCCATAGGCTGTATGCCAAGTTTGGGAAGTGTGAGTTCTGGCTGAGGGAAGTCAAATTCTTAGGCCACGTGGTATCCGGGGAAGGGGTGTCTGTTGATGCATCCAAGGTTGAGGCAGTGCAGGATTGGGCACAGCCTAAGAGTGTGTTTGAGATCCGCAGTTTTCTGGGATTAGCTGGGTATTACCGTCGGTTTGTGAAAGATTTCTCCAGGCTAGCTTCGCCGTTGACTAGATTGACTCAGAAGGGAGTCAAATTTGCGTGGAGTGAGACTTGTGAAAAGTCATTCCAAGAGTTGAAAGTTAGATTGACCACCGCTCCGGTTTTGATTATTCCGGAGAGAGGGTTCGGTTATGCGGTTTATTGTGATGCCTAACGAGAGGGTTTGGGTTGTGTGTTGATGCAAGAGGGGAAAGTGGTGGCTTATGGCTCACGTCAGTTGAAAATACACGAGAAGAATTACCCTACACACGACCTAGAGTTAGCAGCAGTGATCTTTGCCTTGAAAATCTGGAGGCACTACCTTTATGGTGAGAAGTTCGAGGTGTTCTCGGACCACAAGAGTTTAAAGTATCTGTTTACGCAGAGGGACTTGAATTTGAGGCAGAGGAGGTGGATGGAGTTCATTGAGGACTACGACTTTGAGTTACATTATCACCCGGGAAAGGCCAATGTTGTGGCCGATGCCCTTAGTAGGAAATCCATTAGTGATGTAGCTTGTATTGCCATCCGAGAATGGGAGATGTTAGGAGCACTTGACGAGTTTGATTTGCTACTGGGCGAATCTGTTGAGGCTGCGGCCTTGTTTTCCGTTGTCGCGCAGCCTACACTTGTGACTAGAGTGTTAGAGGCACAGAGAGGTGACCTTGAGGTAGAGTCCTTCCGAGAGAGGATCTCCAGTGGGAAGGTTGAGAAGGGTTTGACGGGTGTATCCCGACCTGAGTGTGAGATACCGAGACCGTTTGTTTGTGCCGGAGTCTTGCCGAGAGGAAGTACTCCGAGAGTTTCACCATTCACGCCTTGCGGTGCATCCGGGAGGCACTAAGATGTATCGGGATTTGGGTCGCCAGTTTTGGTGGCGGGGTATGAAGAGAGATGTGGCTGTTTTCGTATTGAAGTGCCTTACTTGCCAGCAAGTGAAGGCCGAGCATCAGAGGCCAGCAGGTTTGTTGCAACCCCTGCCTATTGCCGAGTGGAAGTGGGAGCATGTCACTATGGACTTCGTTGTAGGTCTTCCGAGGACTCAGCAGGGTAGTGATGCTATTTGGGTGGTTGTAGACCGGTTGACTAAGTCGGCGCACTTCATTCCTATGCGCGTGAGAGATTCGGTAGATCATCTTGCCGACTTGTATATTCGGGACATAGTGAGATTGCACGGGGTCCCAGTGACGATCGTCTCAAATAGAGACCCTCATTTTACTGCTAGGTTGTGGCAGAGTTTGCAGAGTGCCTTGGGCACTAAGTTGACCTTTAGTACGGCTTACCATCCGCAGACTGACGGGCAGTCCGAGCGTACTATTCAGATCCTTGAGGATATGCTTCGGGGTTGTGTCTTGGACTTCAGTGGGACGTGGGAGAGGCACTTGCCATTGGTGGAGTTCGCCTACAACAACAGTTTTCAGTCTAGTATCGGTATGGCACCGTTTGAGGCCTTGTATGGCCGACCGTGTAGGTCTCCAGTTTGTTAGGCCGAGGTGGGTGATGCACCTTTGTTGGGTCCGGAGTTGGTTAGGGAGACGACGGAGAAAGTTGAGCTTATCCGTAAGAGGCTTGTTACAGCCCAGAGTTGCCAAAAGAGTTATGCCGACCGTAGGAGGAGGCCTTTGGCGTTTGAGGTAGGTGATCATGTCTTTCTGAAGATATCACCTAGGCGAGGTTTGATGAGGTTTAGGAAGAGTGGGAAGTTATCCTCTCGGTTTATTGGACCTTTTGAGATCCTTGAGAGGATTGGTGAGGTTGCTTATCGGTTAGCTTTACCGCCGCAGTTGTTCGGAGTACATGACGTGTTTCATGTGAGTATGCTTCGGAAGTACGAGCCGGATCCATCGCATGTATTAGATTGGACCGACTTAGGGGTAGATGAGGATGCCTCGTATGAGGAGAGACCAGTTTGGGTCTTGGATAGACGGGATCAAGTCCTGCGTGGCAAGACCATCCCTTTAGTGAAGGTTTTGTGGAAACATCACGGAGTGGAGGAAGCCACTTGGGAACGTGAGTTGGAAGTCCGTGAGAAATATCCGGACTTGTTTGTTGATATGTAATCTTGTATTTAGATTTTGAACTATTGTTGAACTTAAGAGCTTTTATATATGTCTTAAGTTGTGAAACATTGAAAATGTTTTGGTTTATTGGAAGTATGTTTTAGAACTTGCCTCATATGGAAGTTGAATGTAACATTATATATGTTGAATATATTGTTGAAATCGGAAAGGAAATGCGTAATGTTGATGCATGTTGAAAGTACATATGTTGTTTACATATTGTGAAATGCCTCTTGTTAAAGGGATGGGACGACCAGTAATGGGTCAAATTGTTGAATGTTAAAATGTAACATTGTTAAAAGTGGAGGAAAACTTGTTTTTTTTTTTTTTTTTTTTTAAACTTATGCTTAATTTCAGGGACGAAATTCTTTAAGGGGGGGAGGTTGTAGCGATCCCGGATTTACCCTTGTTGTACAGAGATCCGGACATGCGTTCGTGGATGATAGTAATTGATTATTACCTGGTGTACATCCTTTCTTTCTTTGTATTTGAGTTATAGGATGTGTTGGGGAGGTTTGTTACAGGTTGGTTGAGTTTAGAAACCAAAACTAGTTGCCCAGATTTTGACCCGTCCGCTCGAGCGGGGGTTTTGGCGCTTGAGCGGGGAAAACACCCATCCAGTATTTCCTGTGCAGTGTTGGACGCTCGAGCGGGAGGTTGGCCGCTCGAGCGGGATATTGTTAGTGACGCTCGAGCGGGAACCTGTTGTGTCGAGATGCTGGAAGAGTGCATCCGGCACTCGAGCGGGAGTCTGTGAGTGCCGCTCGAGCGGGGAGTTTGACGCTCGAGCGGGGCGACTGGGTTTAAGTTCCGAGTTTTGACTTTTCAAATCACTTTTTCACTTTCTTTTCTCTCTCCTACTTTTCCAAAAACACCATTGTTGAGCCTCTCACTCTAGAACTCTACCTTCTCTCTAGGTTTTGATCTAGTAGGAGTGATTTGCTCATCTTTGGCCTTTACAAAAAAGTTGTTGATCGTCAAGATTTTAATCTGAAAATTTTGAGATTTGGAGCACGTTGGGTTTTGTCATCTTCTCCCTTGGGGCTCCGGATTTGAGGTAGGGATATCCTACTCCTCTCTATGGATTTTGTCTTTAAATTTTAGTATTTTGAGATGTTGGGGTTGGTTTGGTAATTTTGTGAAAGTTTGGGGCTTTTGTGTTATTTTACAAAAGTTGGGGTTTTATTTATAATAAGCCTAGATGCATGTTTAGCATGGAAAAGTGAAATTAATGTTATAACATTAATGAAAATGGAACCTAAGGGTTGTAATGTTAATTATGAAAAATGCCCTAATTACATTGGTTAATTAATTTGTAAAATTAATTGTGAGAAATGAGGAATTGAATTGGAAATGTCGAGATTGGAAATATATGGGATTAAGGGTGTAGTTGGATTTTATGTCACTCACCTAGTTGGAAATGTTGATTTTACATCCATTTGTTGCA
Source organism: Camellia sinensis (assembly GCF_055761805.1). Classification (NCBI taxonomy): domain Eukaryota; kingdom Viridiplantae; phylum Streptophyta; class Magnoliopsida; order Ericales; family Theaceae; genus Camellia; species Camellia sinensis. Next base: position 3,643,992 of record NC_138962.1, on the reverse strand, counting down.
TTTATTTTCTGTATAGAAATAACTGCTTTGGGCTATCGGTGGAGGATAGTCGTGATTATTGTAGACAATGCATGATGATTAGGCAAACGGAAACTAATCACTGGAATGAGTCATTGAGTATGATGATTGAAAGAACACGTTAAATTTATGTGTTGCGTGATGATGTGTATAATGATTGTTTATATGCATTGTGTTGTGTTGGAGGAGATAGGGGATGTACTCCACGGTTTAGGGGAAGATAGGGGATGGACCTCTAAACCGGATGTGTTGGGAGGAGATAGGGGATGGACTCCGTAGATAGAGCTCATATGCTTATCTAGTAATGTGTTGACAGAGCTCATATGCTTGTCATTGGAAGTGTGATAGTGCTAATATGCATATATGTGGAAGTGATGATATAGCTTGTATGCGTATCTGTTGTTGTGTGATATAGCTAATATGCTTATCTGTTGTGAAATGGGAAGTGATTGATATGAGTTACTGTCTCATATGAGTTGTCTGGCCAGGTTCTGAGCCATGGTTGTAAATTGAGAATTGAAAGGAATTGGAAAATGGAATGTAATATGGACTTGTATGTCATGAAACCGTAAAGTGTGATAAGAGAAAGTATCAGTGTTCGCCATCTATCAACTGCTAATCTTTTAGTCATTGTTCATATTTGGTTTAGTGTATTTCTACTGGGCTGTGGCTCACCCTATATGGGAATATCATTTTCAGGTACAGGTAGCATGCCACCTCCAAGGACATAGATTGGGAGGCTAGAGGCGAACACACTTTTGTCGTCTTATTCTTGGTGTATTACATGTAAACTCAAGCCAAGGGCTTAATGTGTAAATGAGTTAGTACTCTTTTGTTGTAACCAAGTGTTAACTTGGAAAAGCTGTAAGCCTTTAGGGCATTTGCTTTTGTCGTTAACATGTAATACTTTTTGTAATGAAACTCTGATGAATGGAAGAATGTGGAACTTTTATATATCAATGTATGTCTTTACTGTTGGGTTTTATGTTATTATTTTGAGGGCGTTACATTCTTCATGTTTATCAAGAGGGAAACCCAGATTTTTCCCGACTTCACTTTTGAATGTGGCCATCGAGGCTACGCCTCGGCAAGGAGGTGTGGGACCTCGGCCTAGACCTGGTAGTTGCCAAGCATGCTCTTCCAAGGATAAGAAACTGTACTTCGATTTGATTGACTTAGTTTTGAAGAATGCCGAGGTCATTTGCATGTAAGCTAGACTCGTTTTGAGTAGTGCATTCAATGGACTTTGCCATGTGTTTTTCAGGACTTGGACTTGCCTTGACCCCGTCGTTTGAAGAACTAGGTGAGTGGTATTTTTAATAAAGCTATGTTATACGTTTTGATAAAGACTTTGCTTTGCTTTGTTTTGAAAGTGTTATTAAGCATGAATAATTGTCCCTGTTTTGTATATCAAGTATGATCTTGTCTTGATGACCTTCTCGGAAAGTCCTTTGTGCTGGAGGACTCTAAACTTTCGCAGCACATCTTGTTTTGAAAGTCCCTTGTGCTAGAGGACTCTAAACTTTCGCAGCACACCTTGTTTTGAAAGTCCCTTGTGCTGGAGGACTCTAAACTTTCGCAGCACCCTTGATTTGTACTCTAGTGTTAAAGGACTACGAGCCTTTGTAACATAGGTCCCTCGTGCTGGAGGACTCTAAACTTTCGCAGCACATCTTGCCTTGAAAGTCCCTTGTGCTAGAGGACTCTAAACTTTTGTAGCACCATTGTTCGAGATGCCCCTCTTGCTTCGTCTTGTTTTGCCACGGGTGCTTTTCCGTGTGGATACGTTTGCTGGAATGTTATTATTTGCAATATGTGGTGCTAGTAAGTGTCCCTTGAAGCTTTGAAGATCTGTTAGTTGGACGAGGTCCATTCCTTGTTATATATATAAAGTTTTGACTTGTATTGTTTTGAGAGGACTTGGGCTGTTATTCATGCAAACCCTTTATTATTTATACCATTCACTGAGTATCCAAGCTCACCCTCTCTATATATATATATATATATATGTAGTTGATGAGCAAGAAGGCAGTGACGCCTAGATGTGATTCTGGAGCTTATTTTGGATTTTGATTATGTCGGCTTAGCCTGTAATTACGTCGGCAGTCTTGAAAATTATGTTTCTCGATTTGTAGTACTTGTATGTTGCATGCGTCTGCTCGAGAAGCCTTTTGATCAAGATGTTTTTTGTGTACATGTTATGTCGGCAGTGAGGATGTCGGCAATTCTGAAGATTTTGCTTCTAGCTGTATTTCATGTATTTGTTCATGTCGGCTTGTGAAGCCCTTTTGTTAATATGTAAGATGTAATTTGTACTTTGCTTCGGTTGTAATTGAGTTGTAACCCATCTGCAGATGATTGATGTTTCATTTAACTTATGCACATCTCTTATGGACTAATTTGATTGTATGTATCGCTTCCGTATTTGTGAGCCCCCTATATTTATACTCTGTTGTGTGTGAATTTCTTTTAAGTTGGCCTTCGGTAATCTCGGATTACTGGCCATCACGGCACCAAACTACTAGGGGCGGTTTGGGGTCATGACACTTAGTTAATCACATGCCCTAGGAACGAGATACTGGAGAGCCAAAATTCACACTTGCTAAGCTTGGCATATAATTTCTTGTCTCTTAGGACTTGTAAGGCTAGTGCCAAGTGGTTCTCATGCTCAACTTCATTCTTGGAATAGATCAATATGTCGTCGATGAAAACAACCACAAACTCGTCTAGGTACGACTTGAAGACCCTATTTATTAAATCCATGAATGCTGCAGGAGCATTGGTCACTCCGAAAGGCATTACCAAAAATTCGTAGTGGCCATACCTTGTCCGGAAAGCAGTCTTCTCGACATCCTCGGCCTTAACTTTCAGCTGGTGGTAGCCTGACCTGAGGTCAATCTTAGAAAAGACTCGTGCCCCTTGTAGTTGGTCAAGCAAATCATTAATCCTCGGCAACGGATACTTGTTCTTAATGGTTACCTTGTTCAGTTCTCGGTAGTCGATACAAAGAGGAAGTGTGCCATCCTTTTTCTTAACAAACAGAACGGGTGCTCCCCGTGGTGAAGTACTCGGCCTAATAAATCCCTTACCCAGCAATTCTTGTAATTGTAGTTTCAGTTCTTTAAGTTCGGCTGGGGCCATTCTGTAGGGTGTTTTGGAGATGGGTTGAGTTCCCGGCGTAATATCAATCGTAAATTCTATTTCTCTATCGACCAAGCAGCCAGGCAAGTCATTTGGAAAGACGTCGGGGAATTCCTTGACAACTGGGGTGTCGGCTAGCTCAATGCTTCCATCCAGATTACTTAGTATACTACACAGGTAACCTCGACACCCTTTTTGGATCAATTTATAGGCCATCATAGATGAGATTAAGTAAGGTGGGGGTACTACTCCTTTACCCTGGAAAGTAACCTCGGCTTGGTTTGGGGGTTTCAATGTGACATTCTTTGAAACACAATTAATAGATACGTGATTCGCTACTAACCAGTCCATCCCCAATATGACATCAAAGTGGGTCATGCTTAACGGCATCAAGCCAACTAATAATTCTACACCCTTAATTACAACAATACACGCCCTATAAATGGATGTAACAATCATAGTTCTCCCAGATGGGGTAGCCACATGTAACATATAATCAAGGGGTTCTTGTTCTCTATTTGATTTCTCGGCAAACTTAACAGATATGAAGGAATGTGTAGATCCCGAATCAATTAATATGTATGCATCTTGAGAGCAAATTGAGAGTGTACCTGACACCACTGTCTCAGCATTCGTAGTGTCTCCTGGTACCAACACAAAAACTCTGCCCTGTCTCATTTGGGCCCTCTCGATGTTATTTCTTTGCGCAGAGCCCGAGGTGCTCCCATCCTTCTTACCATCGTCAGTTCTTGCCTTCGGACAGTCTTTCACGCGATGACTGTAGACACCCCATTTTTGACCGACCTTAAGACTCAGATGTCACTGATTGAGCGCTTGGTGATGTTGCATAATGTGCTCGTTCAGAAGTTTCAGAGTTGCGGCCATGAGCCCTGCCTCCGGACTTCCGAACCCTCTTCTGTGCCTTGTCTCGGTTTGCAAACCAGACTCGGTTTTCTCTGTTTCTTTTCCTGAGGGGAGGGAGAGGTCCGGTAGACCATCTCTCAATGTCCGCAGGCTACATTTCGTGGCCGTAGGCCATTTTGCCCATTTCGGAGTCCGGTTTCCGGTTTTTCGGGACCGTTGGCCGTGTGCCTCGGTTCGGGACCGCCTAACCACCTCCGTTTGTTCTAATTTTTGGCATACTCCTTATTTGCTCCCTTTTGAGGGACACTGGGGTCTGAGAAACCCACTTCGTGGCCAAATGCCACTTTCGATGTTTAACGGGCAGTTTCCGGGGCCCCGAACTGCGTGTTTTGGCCCCCGAACATTCGTTTTGCATCGGTTTTCATTCGTTTTTGGCAGGTACCTCTGTTTCATCACTAGGAAGGTCACTGAAGGGTGGGAGTCCAGTAATTGTTGCAGCAACCAGTTATACATCCTCCGACGCCCTCCGGCGCCCGTTTTTCGCACTTCCGGGCTAATGTTGAACACCTTGGGGCCATTTCCTTGAACTTTGAACCACATATTTGTGATGTAAACACATGGGAGGACCCTAAAAGTTGGTGGCCGGCCATTAATGTTACTTGACCCTTTTGACCCCCTCCTTCCGGGCCAATGTTGAACACCTTGGACCCATTTTCTTGAACTTTGAACCATATATTTGTGATGTACACACATGGGAGGACCCTAAAAGTTGGTGGCCGGCCAGTAATTCCACCTGACCCTTTTGAACCCCTCTTTCCGAGCTAATGTTGAACCCCTTGGACCCACTTTCTTGGACTTTTAACCACAGGGTTGTGATGTACACACATAGGAGGACACCATCAGTTGGTGGCCGGCCACTAAATCTGATTGACCCTTTTGACCCCTAGCCGGCCGGCTAGGGGGTGTGGCCGGCCGGCCACCTGCAGCAAAAGTAACAGGCCGGCCGAGCTCCTTGCACTGTGCACTTTACAGCTGTGGAGCTTTATCCCCCATAAAATATCTTTATCCGGGGGATATTTTGTGGGGGAAAGTTGCTCTCCTTTTCCCCCACCTTTACACCCCCTTTTTGGCCCTTATAACAAGCAAGCTATATCATTTGTTGGGGTTAGAAAATTTGGTCTTCAAGCTTCCATACACAAAGCAATCTCTATACCCCTCATTTCCTTGAAAATTCCTAAGTCCCTAAGCACCATTTCTTCTACACCACCAAGCTCTACCACCACCACCTCATTTCCAGCAACAAGGAAGGCTTCTCAAAGGCTAAAGGAGCTGCAAATTGGTCCAAGAAGCAACAAAAGCTTTAGTCTTCAAGGGTAAGTAACACTTCTCCTCTTTTGACCCTTTTTCTTGATCCATTTGTAAGCCCCACATGATTTTTGTTTCAAGCTCCGGCCCTAACTGAAAGGGGCCTTCTTTTGAGCTCATTTTCACTTTTCATTAAGAGCTCAACCCTGTTTGAGCCCTCCATGATGCACTTGCTTCATTGATCCTCTTATATATCATAATCTTGCATGCTATTTTTGGCCCATGAGTAATCTGTTTTTGAGCATGTTGTAAACTGATATTAGGCTTATTTTGAGCCCCTCTTCAACATTGAAGAAGGGCTCAACACCATTTGGGACTTCCATGTTGTACTTACCTTTATACTCCTCTTTTATTCCCCATTCTTGCATGCAATGGCAGCCTACCATGCTTTTGTTTTTGGCCATTTTACAGTTCTGAAAAAGTGCTTATTTTGGTCCATTCTTCATGTTTCATTTAGGTCCTTTCATGGTTTGGGACCTCCATATGCCACTTCATGTTATATCTCTCTTTTATTCCCCATTCTTGCATGTTTAGTTAGCCTATCATGCTTTTGTTTTTGGCCATTTTACAGTTCTGGAAATAGTCCTATTTTGGCCCATTCTACATGTTTTATTAAGGGTCTTTGGCTGTTTGGTGAATATTTTGCATACCTCATGTTATAGCCACTTTTGAACCTCATTTTGCATCACATTTCTATCATGTTTGTATACTGATTTTGGGTCTGCCATAAACTGTAAATATTCATATTTTTGGTCCCTATTCAGTTTTGTAGAAGGGAATTTTTCAGTTTGGATTTTTCTTATATCACTTGCTTCATTACCCCTCTTTTGGCCCCTATTCTTGCATGCCATTTTTGCCATACCTATGCTTGCTGTTTGGCCATGTTTATAACTGTGAAAGTGCATTTTTTGGGACTGTCTAGCTTCTGTCTTTGCATCGCATGTCCATATTGTGCATGTTTGGCATAGCTATAGGCCATTTCGGGTGCCTAAATTCGCATTTCGGGACAATTCCATGCATTTGGTGTCATTTCGCCTCATTTCGGGACTGTTTTCCCCCATATTTTAGTGCTGAAATTCCATTAGAATGATTGCATGCCATTTCATGTCATTGCATCGCATTCTGCCATTGCCTCGGTTTGCGTGCCCGTGTGCACGCATTTCGAGGCACTTCATTTTCATCCGTCGGCATCCTATGTGAGTGTGGCTGAGGCTCACTCATGTTGGTATAAGCCCACATCATCATTTCATGTCATTGCATCGCATTCTGCCATTGTCTCGGTTTGCGTGCCCGTGTGCACGCATTTCGAGGCACTTCATTGTTATCCGTCGGCATCCTATGTGAGTGTGGCTGAGGCTCACTCATGTTAGTATAAGCCCATATCACATTTCCATATCATTTACATCACATTTTGCCATTGCCTCAGTTTGCGTGCCCGTGTGCACGCATTTCGAGGCACTTCATTTTCATCCGCCGGCATCCTATATGAGTGTGGCTGAGGCTCACTCATGTTGGTATAAGCCCATATCGCATTTTCATGTCATTCGCATTGTGTATGCCAATGCCTCGGTTTGCGTGCCCGTGTGCACGCATTTCGAGGCATTTCATTTTTATCCGTCGGCATCCTATATGAGTGTGGCTGAGGCTCACTCATGTTGGTATAAGCCCATATCATGTTTCCATGCCATTAGATTGCATTCTGCCATTTTCTCGGTTTGCGTGCCCGTGTGCACGCATTTCGAGGCATATCATTTTCATTGCATTCTGCCATTTTCTCAGTTTGCGTGCCCGTGTGCACGCATTTCGAGGCATATCATTTTCATTGCATTCTGCCATTTTCTCGGTTTGTGTGCCTGTGTGCACGCACTTCGAGGCATATCATTTTCGTAGCATTGTGCATACTAGGTTGTATCTTAGATTGCATTCTGTCATTTTCTCGGTTTGCGTGCCCGTGTGCACGCACTTCGAGGCATATCATTTTCAAAGCATTGTGCATACTAGGTTGTATCTTAGATTGCATTTTGCCATTGCCTCAGTTTGCGTGCCCTTGTGCACGCATTTCGAGGCACCTCATTTTCACAGCTTAGTGCATACTAGGTTGTATCTTAGATTGCATTCTGTCATTTTCTCAGTTTGCGTGCCCGGGTGCACGCACTTCGAGGCATCTCTTTTTCATAGTATGGTGTATGTTAGGATTGCATCTTAGTTGCATGTCATGCATATTGCATCTTGTTCGGAATAGGAGTTAGCCCGGGCACGGGAAACGAGGTGCATTTCGTACTCCAAGTGACGGAATGTGTCTCAATTCCCCAGTCACCGACACTCCGGATTATCCATGATGGAGTTAGGTTTTAGCTGTAGTTTCATGTGCATTCATTCTATATTGAGTTGTGCATTTCGACTCCTCGGCCATCATGCCTCGGTATGCGTGATTGGTGGCACGAGGACCGAGACATGCATATATCTGTGCAAATACATTGCTATGCCCCTTTCCTGCTCTCTGTTGCAGCAAAACGAAGAATCAGCAACTTTTTTTGGGGCTTGGCACGCATTTCAAGAACAAGTGTAAACAGAGGCTAATTGGGGCATTCCGGTGGATTTCCGCGCAAGACAACCCGGACATGCATCATCCATCAGAAGCAAGGCAGTCCCTGGCTTGCATGCCAGTTTTACAGCTTTCTTAGTTAATTTGTTAATTAATTAGGAATTTGTACATTATTCGGACTGCATTATTTTGGACTGTAATATTCTTTTATTCGGGACTGTATTATTTATTCAGACCCACCGAGCGAGGGCCACAACTGTAATAAGTGTGCGTGAGTGTGATGTATGTCTTCCAACCCCACGTCTTTCTCCATTTTATTTATCCGCTTATGATGGTTAGATTAGGGCATATTTAAATTAGCATACAGTATGACAGCATGTTTGCATTCATTCATCTGTATTGCATGCACTGGGCTCGGCGCATCATACTAACTGCATTGTACTTTCAATTTCAAAGTTGAATACATGATAGTTGTAACATTTCATATATCATCTTAGAATAGCCGAGCCTACTATAATTGCATTTTGCATGTGTTGCATTAGGCATTTCTGTATACTTAGGATTCATGCATGATTTCTAATGAGTTTTTGTTTTGGCTTGGAGTACCTGGTAAGCTTTATGCTTTAGCATCCTTGCATGCGTGTGAGTGCTGCCATGAATAGCATGCTTACCATGAGGCTATGTGCTTATATGATATAACTGCCTGAATGCCTGTGGGTGAAGGTTGGGTTATCTGAATTGGAATAAATCATCAAATGTTTTAAAGCCTACCTGCGGGTAGCAAAACCTCTTTCAAAAAAACAAACATGAAATGTTTTGTTCCAATTCAGGCGATCCAGTCTATACTTGTATGCTGTGAGCATCACATAGTAACCTAGGCTAATAACCGGAACAAGAACTCACAATGTTTTCAAAAATAGATATCATGGTTAGTAGAGGCCGATCTTTGATCGGGTGAGCGGGGGTGCTCACGAAGTGACCTTCCCCAATCGTACCCAAGTTCCCGAGCCGAGGCAACTTTGGTGATGACGGACGCGTGGCCTTTTGGCACCGAGTCAGGGTTTCCTAAATTTCCCAAAATAAAATATTTAGGTGGCGACTCTGTATCTGGCAAAGCAGTCCATGTTTGGCACTTCTTTCAAAAATCAGTTTTCTCAAAACGATTTTCCGGATTTGGACTCTTTGGTTCAGACTTAGAACCGTGACTAACGAAAGTCGAGTCCGAGCTGTGGCGAGGTCCCCCGCGGGCTTGTTACAGTTTCTGGCGACTCCGCTGGGGATTTAGAGAACTTGACTCGAACTCGTGATATCTGTTTTTGACTACACTTGTGTGATTCTTTGCATTGCATTTGCATTGGTGCGCCTAGGACACCGTGTTTGCCATCTGCTATTCCTGAACGGTTTGCCGGAGGCTTGTCTTGTCAAGGCATGACCATAAGGCTGACCGGTTATGGGCTCTGCCAGTATGGGAACACAAACCCCGGTTTTACCGAGGCACCCTCTTTGACCATTCGACCTAGTGCATATTCGGATCCATAGTGACCATTCCAAATTAGGACAGGTTGCTTACCCGTTTATAGGTTGTTTGAAACCGCTGCGTGCGTAGTGAAACCCTAGCTCCTGACAAAATAGGACAGGGAAACCCTCCCCCAACATAGGGGTGTTTTGGCCCTCACTTATCTGTTATGTGCTTTAGAGTGCGTCTCTACAGGAATGCATGTATCAGTATATGAGTTTTGGTATCAAGCCTGCGGGCATCAGTTCAGTATTGACAGCATCAAGCCTGCGGGCATCAGTTCAGTATTAACAGTATTAAGCCTGCGGGCATCAGATTAGTATATGAGTTTGAGCATCAGGCCTGCGGGCATCAGTTCAGTATTATGGGTATCAGGCCTGCGGGCATCAGCCAATATTTGAGAATTAGTTATCTGCGGATATCAGATTCTGTTTTAGGGGACAGTGATACAGGGATAATAATCAGTGTTTGAGGACAGTGTGTTATTCAGCTTATTGACTGTGTGTTGATTATGCCCGGCTGTGTGTCATGCATTTTATTTTAAGCTGTTATGCTGTCCGTTTATCTGTTTATTTATTTCTATTTCGCTTTATTTATCTTTTGCTAGGTCAGTTTTAGCACAATTGCTTCCAACCCAGCAGGCATTCCCCAAGCACTTTGGACACGAGGTCGTCGACTCCATCGATCTGAGGATTTAATCGACAGACAGCCAGTGTTCCATTCTCTACCCCCTGTTACCAGAAGGAAGCAGAAAAAGCGCAATGTATCTGAACAGAGAGCATCAGAACAGTGGTTTCCCCCATCAGTGGACAGTCAGATTAAGATCCCCATTGAGACAGATCTGCCGGTAGTTCAGATAGATCAAAACAGTATGACGGCACCAACATGAGTTGAAGAAATGATGCGCCAAATGCAGGAAACCATGCGGGCCATGCAGCAGGATGCCGTTCGCCGCGATGAACTCGCTAAGCAGCAAGCTGAGATTATGACCCAGCAGGCTGAGCTGATTACCAGGCTGCAACAATAGAATACAGCATCTGCTTCACACCAAATCCCTCCTCCGGCAGGGGCTCCATTACCTGAGCAGACACCTGTTGTTCAGAACGCTCCTCCGAACACCCAGAATACTGTGCCGACTATCCAAAATCTGCAAGAGGACACAAATCTTCCAACGGGGCCAGCTCCGCCCCCGCTTCCACCACAACTGTCCAAGGTCCATACACCCAATCACCCGGACTCTCCATTCGAGGTCGAGGTTGATCATACAGCTCTGAAATTGAGCAAACTGGAGAAGCTATTCAAGAAATCCCAAGGGGTCAAGGCTATGCCGGATATCGAAGATGGATATACCAAGGAGGCCGTAACACTCCCCGATAGGTTCAAAATGCCACAAATCGACCGCTTTGACGGGACCGGCGACCCCATGGTCCATATCCGACTGTTTGCAGACATCTTGCGGCCAATGGGCCTAACATGACCACAGAAGCTTTCATTATTCGGCCGAACCCTGTCGGGTGTCGCCTCCCATTGGTACGCAAAGTTACAAGATGAAGTGAAGAAGAATTGGGATGAAATGGCTGAGGCCTTTGTCGCGCAATATTCATACAACACTCAGATCGAGATCACAACCCGTGATCTCGAAACGACAAGGCAAGAGCCCAAGGAAACTTTCTCGGACTTTGTGATCCGATGGAGGGAAAAAGCGTCAATGATGACTTTAAGGCCCACTAACAAAGATCAAATCCGGATGATTGTGCGCAATCTCCACCCAAAGTTGATGCAGAGAATGATTGTAGTCCCCTTCCCTACTTTCGCAGATTTACATGAGATGGGGGTGCAAATCGAAGACGCAATGAAACAAGGTCTGTTTGACCACGACAGGGAACAACCGAGGAGGACCTTTAACCGTAACAACAATGCGGGCCCGAGTGGCGCTGCAAATACGAGAGCCTCGGAAGTTAGTATGGTCACCACCACTCCCCCTCCCCCTCCAAGGCCCATGACTGCCACGCCCTTCTCCGGCGCGTCCGGAAGCAACACACAAACCAACAGATTCCAACCGCGAGGCCAAAGAACCTTTACCCCGCTATATATGCCCCTGACCAAAGTTCTAGGAATATTGATCAGAAAAAATCATTTAAAACCCCTGGAGCCAAAGCCATTACCAAATCCACTCCCCCCCCTCTTATGACCCAGCCAAGTACTGCGCATATCACCAACAACACGGTCACGACACCGACCGTTGTTACAGATTGCGCCATGAGATCCAAGATCTTATTGACAAACAGGTGATCGCGCCTCCTGATAAACCCAATGTCACAACCAACCCTCTCCCACCACATAACCAACCTCCTCCTCCCAAAAGAATTAATTTTATCCAGACTGGGGTCGCATCTTACGATCCTAGCATCTATATTACGCCCACCCACCTACCCAAGCCGGAGGTGCTCCTCCCCGATTGCACTGACTTCTTGTGCATGGTGGACATCTCTAAAACCCAACCAGAACCGATGGTGGTGACCGTCGAAGATAGGGCAGGGCAGATTTTGGGAGAGAATGAGATTGTTGAATCTGAGACTGGACAGAGTTTTGCTGGGGGAGCCTATGATCCAAGCAAGTACATCCTATCAACGAGCCGAATTGGGCTAGGTATAGAATTGCCAGAGACAGGAGAGCTATGCATGATCCGGGGGGATGGATCTGGGCTATGGGCAGATGATCTGACAGCCGTAGAGGAGGACTTTGCCAACCTGCAATTTCTCGATGACCAGGAACTGGGGGATGCGTCAATCAATTGGTACGATTATGAGGGATCAGCGGAGGCCACTGGATGGCTCGAGGATCAACCAGATGCAGTGGGGGAAGCCCAACCAGAACAGAGCCCGACAGGGGTAGAAGTATCAGTTGTGGCCGGAATGGCCGAAAGTCAAGTTGTATCGCCGGAGAGCGCCGGTGCTAAGAATTCCGCTCGAGACATGGGCATTATGGATACGAGAAATGTTGAATAAACAGCTGTGCTGATGCAGCTGGAACGAGAAAAGTTCGAGGAGGCTGAGAGAATTAGGAAAGCTAAAGGCCCTGAGGGGACTGAAAGTGTTGTGTGCACGAAGATAGAGAATGCTGCGAGCATGTGGACAGGGAATACTGCGAGTGCAACTAAACCGGAGCCAGACAGGTGTCTGTTGGCTGCCGATGGAATGTGGTGGGAAGACGATGACTTATGTCTTGCCCACACGGATGAAGACTGGGGAAATAATCAACCGGATGACACTTGGTACCTCGATGAGGTTGACCACATGACGAGAAGTGGGCGGTATTTCAAACCCCCACACCTGGACCAACCCGAGGCATCCGGGAAGGATAGAGAAGCAGAGAAACAGAAGGAGAAGCAGATTGAGGATGAAGCTGTGTTGAAACCGTTAAAAAAGATACAAGCAGACATCTCCATCTGGGGACTGCTAATGGCATCACGAGTACATAGAGAAGTTGTCCTATCTGCTATGGACAAGTCCAAACTCTCCATAGACACCACGCCTGAACAGCTGGTTGGGCTGGTTTTTCCGGGAGGAGGTTCCCCGGCATTAACCTTTTCGGACAAGGAGCTACCGCCTGAGGGCACAAGTCATAACAAACCTCTCTATATTTCTGTGGAATGTAGAGATAAGTGGATATCGGTGGTACTTGTTGATACCGGGTCTGCAATTAATTCTGTCCGACCAGAACGGCATATGCGATCGGGTTAAAACCCGCGGACTTCGTCCCAACTACCCAAGTGATCAGAGCATACGACAATACCAGCAGAGAAGTGATGGGGACTGTTAAAATTCAAACCAAGGTTGGTCCAGGACAACACAGCATTGAATTTCATATCTTGGACGTTCCCGCAACCTTTAACCTACTTTTGGGGCGACCGTGGTTGCACCAGGTCAAAGCAGTCTCTTCCACTCTACATCAGATGCTAAAGTACCCTCACGGGAAAGGGGTAGCGATCGTTTTTGGGAATTCATCAATCCATCAGCCACCGGAGGTGTCCACACCTGTCTTGGAGATCGAGCACGGCACGGAGGATGTGTTTTTGTCGGGGTTCACTTTGGCCGAGGCTCAAGTGGTGCAGAATGTCATGGCTGTGAATGAGGGCATGTACGTTAGTGCACAATCTATCTACCTCATGAACAAGCTAAGACATACCCCCGGGATGGGATTAGGGAGAAGTGGCCGGAAGGGCGTCTCAGTGTTGGCCGAAGTGCCACACAACCCTCACGCCTTTGGATTGGGTTATCTGCCCACCAAGGAGGATTGGGTGAGGAAAGGGAAAGAAATGGCCGGAAGGGCCAGAGCAAAGAAGGCCGGGAAGCCATTTGAGTTAATGCATAGGCCCATCTGGGGTACCCTAAACGGACGCTTCGTCCGAGAGGGGGAAGATTTTCCATTCTGCGGCTTCCCGGAGCCATGGCTAAACGCGGAGGGGAAGCGCGTGCCTGGTTTTGAAATCTTCTTCGACATACAATTATCTGGGGATGACGTTGCCGAAGCGCAGACAGACCCACCAACTGAGGTTGAGCAATGTGAAGCAGTGGAGCCTGAGAGCACAGAGCTTGAAATGGGGGTAGCACTGGCGAGTCTACTATCAGATCCTCCGATCGGCCAAGAGTGCTTGGGGGATAACTCTTCGGTTTCTGTGATTGGAGATGAAATAGCTGCGGGCTTTCCAGCGCCGATCTTGGATGCATCTATCGCACCTTCTCTCATCTGGCAATATGAAGAAGGCTTTTTATCTAGCAGCTCCGGGTCAGGTAGTGAGCCGGAATCTGATTCTACCGAATCTTATGCGTCGGAATCAGATTCCAGCTCGACTGAGTCTGAGTCCGGTATTCCTGAGGGTGATAACCCGGATGCCACAGTCCTGTCTAGGTCGTCATTTTCATTTTCTTTTGAGTCTGTTGTAACAGAGGAATCTGACGGCTTGGAAATATTTAATGAGAATGATGTGGATGTGGTTTCTGAGTATTTTTCTGTGCCTTTGATTTATTGCTTAAATCAGGATTTTCAAAATTTTGATGAAAACAACGAGGGAGAAATTCCCCCAGTTTTGCAACGATTAATTGATCAAGAGCATGAAAGATTTGTTAAACCTTTAATGGATGAAATCACTACTGTGAATGTTGGTACTGAGAAGGACCCGCGGCTGGTCCAGATCGGGTCCACGTTGTCTTCAGAGGAGCGCGAGCGCTTAGTCGCTTTATTAAAAGATTTCAAAGATGTTTTCGCGTGGTCCTACGAAGACATGCCTGGAATCGATCCTGAGATTGTACAGCACCGGATCCCTCTTGACCCCGAGGCCCGACCTGTCAAACAGAAACTCAGAAGGATTCGCCCGGACTGGGCTCTCAAAATTAAGGAAGAGGTCACCAAGCAAATTGACGCAGGGTTCCTGCTGGTATCTGAATACCCAACTTGGTTGGCCAATATTGTTCCGGTGCCAAAGAAGGATGGCAGAATTCGGGTCTGTGTAGACTTCAGAGATTTGAACAGGGCCAGTCCGAAGGACGACTTCCCCTTGCCGCACATCAATGAATTGGTGGATTTCACGGCAGAACACGCCTTGCTTTCGTTTATGGATGGTTTCTCAGGCTATAATCAGATAGTAATGGCACCCGAAGACCGGGAGAAGACTGCGTTCACTACCCCGTGGGGGACATATTGTTATAGAGTGATGCCATTCGGGTTGAAAAATGCTGGAGCTACGTATCAACGGGCAGCAACTACAATATTGCATGATATGATCCATAAAGAGGTCGAGGTGTATGTGGACGACATGATTGTCAAGTCCAAAGACAGAGAGGGCCACTACACCGCCTTACAAAAATTCTTTCAAAGGATCAAAGAGTTTCGGCTGCGACTGAATCCCCAGAAATGCACGTTTGGTGTTACAGCAGGGAAGATGCTAGGGTTTCTGATTACACAAAGGGGCATCGAGGTCGACCCTTCCAAAATCAAGGCCATCTTAGAAATGCCACCACCAAGGACTGAAAAGGAGGTGCGAGGCTTTCTGTCACGACCCCAAACCGCCCCTAGTAGTTTGGTGCCGTGATGGCCAGTAATCCGTAATTACCGAAGGCCAACTTACAAAATTCACACACAATCAGAGTATTTATATAGGGGGCTCACAAATGCGGAAGCAATAATTCAAGATACAAGTGGTCCATAAGAGCAGTGCATAAGTCAAATGAAATGGCATACATCTTTACATAGCTTTACAACTTGAATACATGAAGAAATGAAGTACAAAATACATATCACATCTTAACGAAAGGGCTTCTCAGCCGACATGTTCAAATACAAAAGCTTCAAGATTGCCGACGTCCTCACTGCCGACATAACATGCATACAAAACACACATCTCGGCGTAGCCGACTTCTAACTTGTTACCTACATATATACATAGGGAGGGTGAGCTTGGATACTCAGTGAATGATATAAGTAATAAAGGGGTAAATGAATGATTTCCAAGGTCCTTGTCAAAACAATACATATATCATAGCTTGTTCAAAACATGGGATGAATCAAGTTCATCAATCAAATCTTGGTCTTTCAAATCTTGCTTGGGATGTTAATAACATCTACATAATACATGGGGTGATGACATTTCGGACAAGACAAGGGAATAATCGACCCGGAATCGATTAGACAAATCCACCCGTTCATAGACCGTCGGTGGGGCCATCCGTTCATAGACCGTCGATGACAGAGATCTCTCAAACATGGTGCTACATGGGCTTAGAGTCCCCTAGCATGGGAGGACTTTCCAAGAATGTCATCAAAACAAAGCTTATACTTGATACACAAAATAGAGATAATCATTCATGCTTGATCAAATACTTTTCTAAAACGAAGCAAGGCTTTGTCAAAACTTTATAACATAACTTTATTAAAAATACCACTCACCTAGTTCTTGGGACGTCGGGATCAAGGCAAAGGTCCAAGTCCTACAAACACATGGCAAAGTCTATTGAACGCACTCTTAAAAACAAGCTTCACATGAATGCAAATGATCTAGGGGAAACATGCTGAAAACACCTAGGGAAAACATGCTGGAAACATCTAGGGAAAACATGCTGAAAATACCTAGGGAAAACATGCTTAAAACACCTAGGGAAAACATGCTGGAAACACCTAGGGAAAACATGCTGGAAACACCTAGGGAAAACATGCTGAAAATACCTAGGGAAAACATGCTGAAAACACCTAGGGAAAACATGCTGGAAATACCTAGGGAAAACATGCTGAAAATACCTAGGGAAAACATGCTGGGTACCAACCAGGTCCTGGAATGGATGCACAGAGATGATCTAGGCTAAAACAACCTAGCTGGGTGAACTCAAGAGGTCTTGGCCGAGGTCCCACACCTCTTGGCCGAGGTGTGGTTACCTAGGCTTCAGTATGCAGCTGTCTGCCGAGGTGTTACAAGGTGCCGGCATGGGTGTACCATGGTCGGCCTAGGTGTGCAGTGGTTAGCCTAGGTGTGCATGCAAGATAAACTAATGTGCAAGTGATCATGCAAGGTAGGCCAAGGTGAGATACGATGCTTGGCCTAGGTGTGTGATCTAGGCAAGAGTGGTGTCGGTGATCACACCTAGGGAAATGAAGCCTGGAAATCTGGGTTTCCTCCTTGAAGAACATGAAGAACATGAGCATGAAGAACATGAATGCTAAAATCATAACTTGTTATTACAAGATCTGGGATTTCATGACATGAGTTCGAAAACATGGACCTGGGTACCCATACTTTGAAAATCATGCAAGAACAAACACAAAAACATGGATCTAGGCATGAGCTTTCGGATCAAAACATGACTTTTCTTGAAGAACACATGAAAACCATTTTCTCTTTCTAAAACCAAACTTCAAAGCAATGCATGGCTTACAAATCATATTCAATCATGCAATGCAATATCATAAACATATAGAACAACAAGAGCGGATCAAGAATCTAACCTTAGAACACGGATCTAACGGTTCGATCTCAAAGAATCAAGCTTGGAAATCCACTCTCTCTCAAGAACTCTTCTCCCTCTTCTAGAGCTTCTCTCTCTACTCTTCAAAACAAGATACAACAAATGAGGGGTTTCTCTCTCTGCCGGCTAACTTAACTCTCAGCTCGGACACGTGGCAACGGTTGGTTGGTTCTCTTCAAAAAGGTGATAGATTGACAAGACAAGGCCCTGACAAGGCGTATCTAGCAAGCTACTCGGAATGGCACTCCGGCAAGTATTGACATCGGCTAACCACAAGACTTCGGCAACTAGGGTGACAATGACCTCGGCTAGGAAGGACAACACTTGACTAAGCTGTGCCACACCTCGGCCTAGATGTGCCACACCTCGGTCTAGGTCATTCCAGTCCCAGAACAAGGTCACTAGGTGCAAGGATTAAGGATCTCGGACGCCTAGGTGATAACATCTCGGCCAATATGCCTAGGTGACGGTGGAGGTCAACCAAAGGGGTTCCAAGATGGTCCAAGGTGTAAGAGGTTCAAAGGTGTGACCTAGGCTTAACATGACCTCGGCTTGGCATGACCTAGGCTTAACATGACCTAGGCTTGGCATGACCTAGGCTTAGCATGACCTAGGCTTAGCATGACCTAGGGTTAACATGACCTAGGCTTGGCATGACCTAGGCTTGGCATGACCTAGGCTTAACATGACCTAGGCTTGACATGACCTAGGCTTGGCATGACCTAGGCTTGGCATGACCTAGGCTTAACATGACCTAGGCTTGACATGACCTAGGCTTAACATGACCTAGGCTTAACATAGCAAGGAAGGAACAAAGCATGCATACAACACTTAGGGAAAACATGATAGCATCAAGACAAGACAAGAACCTTTACCTAGGCAAAACAAGTCCAAGTCTACAAATGCAAGCTTAACAAGACAAAATCATGCAAATGTACATGAACATGACTAAGACATGAATGTGGGTTATTACACTTTCTGGGTAAAGTGCAATTCATAAGACGGTTTATTTCTAAATTAACCTTGACTTGTGAACCACTTTTTGGTCTCCTAAAGAAAGGAAAGAAATTCCAATGGGATGGCCGATGTCAATCAGCTTTTGAGCAGATCAAAGAGTATCTACAGAACCCACCCGTGTTGTCACCACCAGAGCCGGGGAGACCGTTGATATTGTATCTTTCGGTAACTGAGACTACCATGGGCTGCATGCTCGCGCAGGAGTCAGAAGACAAAGTGGAAAGAGCCATCTACTATCTGAGCAAAAAGATGCTGGATTACGAGACCCGCTATACACCGCTGGAGAAGGCTTGTTTGGCCTTGGTATGGGCAACCAGGAAGCTGCGGCACTACCTGTTAGCTCACTCTGTAATGTTGGTTTCGTGTTTGGATCCCATCAAATATCTCTTCGAGAAACCAGCACTTACGGGTAGGCTAGCTCGTTGGCTGCTGTTGCTCTCCGAATTTGATTTGAAGTATGTAACGCGCAAGTCAGTAAAAGGGAGAGCGGTAGCGGAGTTCCTTGCCGACCACCCGGTTGAGGGGGATGAAGCGGTTGAGTATCTATTCCCAGATGAAGCCATTCTGCATGTCGAAGATGAAACTTGGACGATGTACTTTGACGGAGCGTCAAACCAGTATGGGTATGGGATAGGGGTGTTGCTGATAGCGCCTGATGATTCCCGTATCCCTTTAGCATTCAAGCTCCGGTTCAAAGTTTCCAACAATGAAGCAGAGTATGAGGCATGTATTGCTGGCCTGGAAGCAGCCCTGGAACTAGGGGCAAGACGGTTGGACGTCATTGGGGACTTGAACCTTGTTGTGTCTCAAGCAAAAGGAGATTGGAAAGTCAAGGAGGAAAGGATGATAATTTACCACCAAACCTTGGATTTGTTAATTCCTCGATTTGAGAAGCTAAATTTCACCCACCTCGTAAGAGAGAACAACAGGTTTGCAGATTCATTAGCAACTCTATCTTCTATGATAGACATCCCGTCCGGAGTCCGGATGCGTCCAGTCATTATTGATCAAAAGTTTGCGCCAGCATACGAGTCAATTTCCGCCATAGATGAGGTTCAAGATGGCAACCCCTGGTATTACGACATCTGGAACTTCTTGGAAAAGGAGACATATCCACTAGGGGCAAATGCCAAAGATAAGAGGGCCATCAGAAGAATGGCTGCTCAGTTCATTATCTGCGGGGGAAAGCTGTACAAAAGGGGTCATCTGGGAATGCATAAGCTCTGTGTAGAAGCTGAAGAGTCAAAACGCCTGATGGAAGCCATCCATGGGGGGGAGTGCGGTGCACACATGAATGGAGTAATGCTGGCCAGAAAGATCCTCAGGCAGGGCTACTACTGGTCAACCATGGAGGAGGATTGTATTAATTTTGTTCGGCGATGCCACAAGTGTCAAATCCATGCAAATCGCATGAACATCCCGCCGTCAAAACTGTACAACATGACTTTACCATGGCCTTTTTCAGTCTGGGGAATTGATGTGATCGGAGCTGTTACCCCGAAGGGGTCAAACGGGCATGAGTTTATCCTAGTAGCGATAGATTATTTCACAAAGTGGGTTGAGGCCCAATCATACGCGGTGTTGAAGGCGTCGCATGTCGCAAAGTTCATCAGAAACAACATCATCTGTCGCTACGGGGTGCCAAACAAGATAATTTCAGATAATGGTTCCCACTTCAAGAAAGAAGTGGTAGACTTGTTGGAGAAATACAATGTGGCTTTCCATAAGTCATCTACATACCGACCGCAGACCAACGGAGCGGTTGAGGCAGCCAACAAGAATATCAAGCATATACTGCAGAAGATGGTGGGAACCTATCGAGATTGGCCAGACAAGCTGCCATTTGCTCTGTGGGGCTACAGGACTTCAATCAGAACTTCTACTAGAGCAACTCCATATTCAATGGTCTATGGAATGGAGGCTGTTCTACCCATCGAGATTGAGGTTCCGTCGTTACGAGTATTGGCTGAATGCCAGATAGCCGAAGCAGATTGGCAGCAAAGCAGATTCGAAGAACTCATGCTCTTTGATGAAAGAAGACTGAAAGCACTGTACCACATCCAAGGCTATCAACGCAGAATTGCCCGGGCTTTCAACAAGAAGGTTAAGTCCAGGAATCTAAAAGAAGGAGATTTGGTGCTCAAAGACAACCGAGCTCCCATCCACGACCCAAGGGGCAAGTTCAAACCCAATTGGACTGGTCCTTGTAGAGAGAGAAACTCTAGGAGGAAGAAGGAGTTTTAGAGTGAGGAAGTAGATCTTCAAGCTTGATTCCTAGAGATCGAACCGTTAGATCCGTGTTCTAAGGTTAGATTCTTGATCTGCTCATGATGTTCTCTATGTTCATGTTATTGCATTGCATGATCGGATACGATTTGTAAGCCATGCATCGTTTTGAAGTTCGATTTTAGAAAGAGAAAATGACATTCATGTGTTCTTCAAGAAAGTCTTGTTTTGATCCGAAAGCTTGCATAAAGAATCATGTTTTTGTGTTTATTTCCGCAAGAATTCCAAGTACGGGTACCCAGGTCCATGTTTTCAAACTCATAGCACGAAAATCCCAGATTTGTGATGACGGATTATGATTGAACATCCATATTTTTCATGTTTTCACACTTATGTTCTTCATGTTCATCAGCAGAGGGAAACCCAAAGTTTCCTGACCTCTTTTCCTTGCATGTGGCCCTCGGGAACACACCTCGGCGAGGAGGTGTGGAACCTCGGCCTAGACCTGGTTGGTGCCCAGCATGTTTTCTGAAATCAATTGTGTACATACGAAACTGTTGAAGGTGCATTCAATAGGCTTTGCCATGTGTTTGTAGGACTTGGGCTTGTCTCGACCCCGACGTTTGAAGAAACTATGTGAGTGGTATTTTTAATAAAGCTATGTTACACTTGCTTTCATAAATCTCGTCTTGCCTTGTTTTGAAAAGTACTTGATCTAGCATGAATGACTATCCCTACTTGTATATTAAACACTATCTTGTTTTGATGACATTTCTTGAAAGTCCTTAGCTGCAGGGGACTATAATGCAACTGCACTCTTGTCTTGAAAGTCCTTAGCTGCAGGGGACTATAATGCAACTGCACTCTTGTCTTGAAAGTCCTTAGCTGCAGGGGACTATAATGCAATTGCACTCTTGTCTTGATATGTCATCGCACTTGTAATATGTAGATGTAATAACATCCAAGGAACTTGAAAGGCCGGCAATGAACTTGATTCCCCCCTTGATTGTAAAGTATGCTATGTATTGTTTTGAAAGAATCTTGGATATCAATCATGCAAAACCTTTATTTCTAATATCATTCACTGAGTATCCAAGCTCACCCTCTCTATATATATGTAGGTGATGAGCAAGAAGGCAATGAGGCCTAGACGTGTAGCCGATGTGTTTTTGGGTGCATTGCAGACGTGTTTTGGATTAGCATTTTGTACCATCTTGAATATTATGCTTCTTAGCTTATATTTCATGTGCACTTGTATATGTCGGCTTGAGAAGCCTTTTGGTCAAGATGTATTTTGTATCTCATTTCCTTATTGTATCTAAGTTGTAAGACCTTGTAAAAATGTATGCCATTTCATTGGACTTAAGCACAGCTCTCATGGACTATTTAGATTCTGTGTATGTATATATATTACTTCCGCACTTGTAAGCCCCATATTTTATACTCTGATTGTGTGTGATTTTGTAAGTCGGCCTTCGGTAATCTCGGATTACTGGCCATCACGGCACCAAACTACTAGGGGCGGTTTGGGGCCGTGACAGAATGGTATCAGAGCACAAGATCCTTATAGTACGTTAATCACCCACCTTGAGTCCTAAAGAGCATAGGATTTTCCTTAGAATGATGTTAGGATTGCATCATATTGCTTGCTACTTGACTACGTGTGCATCATTTCGGCATAGACATTTGTTACTTGTATACGTGTTATCTGTTCAGTTATTTTTAAAGTCTCATCTTGCATCCTCCTAGCATCATGAGAAGAGGTAGACCTCCAGTTGACCGAGATCGCTCAGAAGATAGATTGGAGAGATTGGAAAGGTTAGTCGAAGGCTTGGTTCGTGAGCAGAGACAACCTAGGCCACAGGATACTGGTACGACTTCCACGCAGGCTGAGCAGACGAATGGCCGTTATACAGCTCCACCCCCTCCAGTGCCACAAGTGCCTTTACAACAGGCTTTGTATGGGAACGACACGATAACCCTAATCAGAGAGTTCAAGAAAATGAAACCGCCGAGATTTCAAGGAGGTATAGAACCAATGAAAGCCGAGGCATGGGTTTTAGAGATGGAGAAGTTGTTTGAGATCTTCCCCAGTACAGACGCCCAGAAGGTATCTCTGGCAGCATTCACATTAGACGACGATGCTCGTAGGTGGTGGATGATGGTCCGAGAAAGCAATCCGGGTTTGTCTTGGGCAAAATTTTTGGAGTTGTTCTACAGCAAGCATTTCCCCCTCAGCGTCCGAGACCGAAAAACCACGGAGTTTCAGAATCTGATGCAAGGGAACAAGACAGTCGCAGAATACGATCGTGCCTTTACTGAACTGGCGAGATATGCGCCTCATATGGTTGACGACGAATACCGAAAGGCGAGAAAGTTCGAAAGTGGGTTACATGGACCGATAAAAGATAGGGTCAATATGCTCAATATGCCGACATACGCTGGAGTACTGGACAAGGCCATCCTGGCTGAAGCTAATTTAAACCGATACCAGAGTTCAGGTGAGGGTCAGAGGAAGAGACAGAATTATGATAATCGCCGAGTTCCGTTCAATGCCAAGAAGAGAATGAGCACAGACGGTTCCAGCAACTCAAATCAGGAAGGTAACGCCAAGCCGGTGTGCGTGAGTTGTGGAAAGCTACATTTCGGGGTTTGTCGTTGGGCAACAGGAGCTTGCTATGAGTGCGGCGAGATAGGTCATCGTGTGAAGGACTGCCCGAAGGCAGGGACTGACAATGGAAAGAGGAATGGAAGCACCTCGGGCTCTGCACAGAACAACAACGTCGGGAGAATACAGGCAAGGCAAGGCAGAGTTTTTGCATTGGTACCCGGAGACGCCCAGAATGCCGAGGCGGTAGTGTCAGGTACCCTTTCAATTTGTTCTCAAGATGCATACGTATTGATTGATTCGGGTTCTACGCATTCATTTGTGTCCACTATATTCGCCGAGAAGTTGAGTAGAGAATTAGAACCCCTTGATTACGTATTGTCTGTGTCTACTCCATCTGGGAGAAATATGATTGTTACATCCATTTATAGGGCGTGTATTGTTATGATTGAGAGTGTAGAGTTGTTAGTTGATTTGATGCCATTAAGCATGACCCATTTCGATGTCATATTGGGAATGGATTGGTTAGTAGCGAACCATGCATCCATTAATTGTGTTACTAAGAGCGTCACATTGAAGACCCCAAGTCAAGCTGAGGTCATTTTCCAAGGTAAAGGAGTAGTACCCCCACCTTACTTAATCTCATCCATGAAGGCCTACAAGTTGATCCAAAAAGGATGTAAGGGTTATTTATGCAGTATACTAAGTGATTTGAATGGAAGTGTTGAGTTAGCCGACATACCCGTTGTTGAGGAATTCCCCGATGTCTTTCCGAATGAGTTGCCTGGCCACCTTGTCGATAGGGAAATAGAGTTTACTGTGGACATCCTGTCAGGAACACAACCCATCTCCAAAACACCCTACAGAATGGCCCCAGCCGAACTTAGAGAACTGAAATCACAATTACAAGAATTGTTGGACAAAGGATTTGTTAGGCCGAGCACTTCACCGTGGGGAGCACCCGTTCTATTTGTTAAGAAAAAGGATGGCACACTTCGTCTTTGCATTGACTACAGAGAACTTAATAAGGTGACCATTAAGAACAAGTACCCATTGCCTAGAATCGATGATTTGCTTGATCAACTACGAGGAGCACGAGTCTTTTCCAAGATTGACCTTAGGTCAGGCTACCACCAGTTGAAGGTTAAAGCCGAGGACATCGAGAAAACTGCTTTTCGGACAAGATATGGCCACTACGAATTTTTGGTAATGCCCTTCGGAGTAACCAATGCCCCAGCAGCATTCATGGACTTGATGAATAGAGTCTTTAAACCGTACCTAGATGAGTTTGTCATTATTTTTATCGACGACATATTGATCTATTCCGGGAGTACGAGCGAGCACGAGAATCATCTGAGACTTGCCCTGCAGACCTTGAGAGATAAGAAGTTGTACGCCAAGTTAAGTAAATGCGAGTTTTGGCTTTCCAGCATTTCATTTCTAGGGCATGTGATTAATGAAGACGGTATATCAGTTGACCCCAGTAAGATTGAAGCCATTGTGAATTGGCCGACGCCGACCAACGTGTCCGAGGTTCGTAGTTTTCTGGGTTTGACAGGTTATTACAGAAAGTTCGTGAAGAATTTCTCGAGGATTGCAGTGCCTTTGACACAACTAACTAAGAAGGGAGCATCTTATGAATGGACCAAGGAAAGAGAATCAGCCTTCCAGGAGCTGAAGACGAGGTTAGTTACAGCACCAGTTCTGGTACTACCATCGGCTAATGAGGAATTTCAGATTTACAGTGATGCTTCACATAAAGGTTTGGGTTGCGTGTTAATGCAAGAAGGTAAAGTCATAGCGTACGCGTCTCGTCAGTTGAAGCCCAATGAAAAGAATTATCCTACCCATGATCTGGAGCTAGCTGCCGTGGTTTTTGCTCTGAAGATATGGCGTCATTACTTGTATGGAACATCTTGCCAAGTTTTCACAGACCACAAGAGTCTGAAGTACTTGTTCACTCAGAAAGAGTTAAATATGAGGCAGAGAAGATGGCTCGAGCTACTGAAGGATTATGACATGCAGATTCAGTATCACCCAGGTAAGGCAAATTTCGTAGCCGACGCATTGAGCAGAAAGTTAATTGGAAGTTTGACGTGCCTGACAGTGGTTTCGGTGGAACCGACCATTATTGAGGAAGCGAAGACCAGACAGAGGGAGGACAGATTCCTCAGGAAAGTAATTGATGAATTCGTCACCAAGCCGAGGCCGGGATACACTATGGAGAATCAAGTGCTTAAGTTTGAAGGAAGATTGTGCGTGGCCGACGTACCAGAGTTAAAAAGGAAGATTTTGCAAGAGGCCCATAGTTCCAAGTTTGCCATTCATCCAGGGAGCACCAAGATGTATCAGGACGTAAAGCGGACCTTTTGGTGGCCAAACATGAAAAGAGAGATAGCCGAGTTTGTATTTCAGTGTCTGTGTTGTCAGCAAGTGAAGGCAGAACACCAGAGACCGGCAGGACTTCTTCAACCCTTGTCAATTCCTGAGTGGAAATGGGAGCACATCTCCATGGATTTCGTAGTGGGTTTGCCGAGGACGCAAAGAGGTATGGATTCCATTTGGGTTATAGTCGACAGGTTTACTAAGTCAGCTCACTTTTTGCCTGTCAAGACTACATTCAATGCCGACCGACTTGCTGGATTGTACATGAATGAGATCGTTAGGCTTCATGGTGTGCCGATGTCCATTGTGTCAGACCGAGATCCGAAGTTCGTTTCTAGATTTTGGCAGAGTCTACAAGGAGCCTTGGGAACAGAGTTGAGATTTAGCACAGCCTTTCACCCCCAGACCGACGGGCAGACAGAAAGAACGATTTAGACACTCGAAGACATGCTCAGACTGTGCGTGTTGGATTTCCAGGGAAGTTGGGAATCGCATTTGCCATTAGTAGAGTTCGCGTACAACAACAGTTATCAAGCCAGCATAGGCATGGCGCCGTATGAAGCTTTGTATGGAAGGGAGTGCAGATCGCCGATATGTTGGACTGAAGTAGGAGACAAAGCTCTAATTGGCCCCGAGTTGGTTCAGATGACAATTGAAAAGATCAAACTCATTCAGCAGAGGATTAAAACTGCACAGAGTCGACAGAAGTGTTATGCCGACCAAAGAAGGAGGGAGTTAGAATTTGAAATTGGAGATCATGTATTTTTGAAGGTCTCGCCGATGACAGGAGTTTCGAGATTTGGGAAGAAGGGTAAACTCGCACCCCGATATATTGGGCCGTTTGAAATTCTTGAGAAAGTTAACACCGTTGCTTACAGACTCGCTTTGCCGCCAGAATTGAGCCAAGTCCACAGCGTGTTCCATGTTTCAATGCTGAGAAAATATATCCGAGACCCACTGCATGTAATAGATTACTCCGGGGTTGTAGTTAATGAAGACTTGGGCTACGAAGAGAAGCCGATGAGAATTATCGACAGACAAGTGAGACAGTTGAGAAACAAGTTGATATCAATGGTGAAAATCGAATGGGAGAAGCATTATGGCGAGGAGGCCACATGGGAAAAAGAAGAGGAGATGAAAATCCGTTACCCGGAGTTATTCGTAGGACAAGGTAACTTAAGTTTGGGGACCAAACTTCTTTAAGGAGGGTAGACTGTAGGAACCCACATTTTATGTCCTCATCATGTTCATGAGCATCGGTATGATTATGACTTGTTAAGCTTGCATGTGTATGTTTGTGACTTGTTCCGCTTAAGCAAGTGTGATCCATGCCTTGTTTTGAAGCCTTGTGATTTGTCTAAGTGTAGTGTACTTGTCTCGTTCCTTCCTTGATGTGAAACTTAGGTCACGCCTTGCCTGAGTTATGCTAGCCGATGTTATTCCAAGCCGAGGTCATCCTTAGTCTAGTAGTAGTATCTTGGAACCCCTTGTTGACCTCCGTTCTCGCCTTGACACATTAGCCGAGATGTTACCTTGCACCCAAGCGATCTCGTCCTGGAGTGGTACGACCTAGGCCGAGGTGTGGCGCATCTAGGCCAAGATGTGGCACAGCTTAGTCAAGTGTTGTCCTTCCTAGCCGGGGTCATTGTCACCTTAGTTGCCAAAGTCCTTTTGTTAGCCGATGTCACCCCTTGCCGGAGTGCCATTCCGTGTAGCTTGTTAAATACGCCTTGTTATTAGCCGATGTCATTGCCTCGTCAGAGAGCCCATACCGCTTTACTTGTTGAACACCCTTCCACCATGCTTTGTCTGGTCTGTCAGCCA
The DNA here is from genome assembly GCF_055761805.1 of Camellia sinensis. NCBI lineage: Eukaryota > Viridiplantae > Streptophyta > Magnoliopsida > Ericales > Theaceae > Camellia > Camellia sinensis. Next base: position 3,616,468 of record NC_138962.1, on the reverse strand, counting down.
CCTTTTTCAGGGAAAACCAACCAGTCGCCGCCACGCGTCTCAGTAAAGGGTTAACCCCAGAACCGGGTAAAGAAAACTATCATTTGGTATCATAACCTTGCCTTGTAGAGAGAGAAACTCTAGGAGGAAGAAGGAGTTTTAGAGTGAGGAAGTAGATCTTCAAGCTTGATTCCTAGAGATCGAACCGTTAGATCCGTGTTCTAAGGTTAGATTCTTGATCTGCTCATGATGTTCTCTATGTTCATGTTATTGCATTGCATGATCAGATACGATTTGTAAGCCATGCATCGTTTTGACGTTCGATTTTAGAAAGAGAAAATGACATTCATGTGTTCTTCAAGAAAGTCTTGTTTTGATCCGAAAGCTTGCATAAAGAATCATGTTTTTGTGTTTATTTCTGCAAGAATTCCAAGTACGGGTACCCAGGTCCATGTTTTCAAACTCATAGCACGAAAATCCCAGATTTGTGATGACGGATTATGATTGAACATCCATATTTTTCATGTTTTCACACTCATGTTCTTCATGTTCATCAGCAGAGGGAAACCCAAAGTTTCCTGACCTCTTTTCCTTGCATGTGGCCCTCGGGAACACACCTCGGCGAGGAGGTGTGGAACCTCGGCCTAGACCTGGTTGGTGCCCAGCATGTTTTCTGAAATCAATTGTGTACATACGAAACTGTTGAAGGTGCATTCAATAGGCTTTGCCATGTGTTTGTAGGACTTGGGCTTGTCTCGACCCCGACGTTTGAAGAAACTATGTGAGTGGTATTTTTAATAAAGCTATGTTACACTTGCTTTCATAAATCTCGTCTTGCCTTGTTTTGAAAAGTACTTGATCTAGCATGAATGACTATCCCTACTTGTATATTAAACACTATCTTGTTTTGATGACATTTCTTGAAAGTCCTTAGCTGCAGGGGACTATAATGCAACTGCACTCTTGTCTTGAAAGTCCTTAGCTGCAGGGGACTATAATGCAACTGCACTCTTGTCTTGAAAGTCCTTAGCTGCAGGGGACTATAATGCAACTGCACTCTTGTCTTGAAAGTCCTTAGCTGCAGGGGACTATAATGCAACTGCACTCTTGTCTTGATATGTCATCGCACTTGTAATATGTAGATGTAATAACATCCAAGGAACTTGAAAGGCCGGCAATGAACTTGATTCCCCCCTTGATTGTAAAGTATGCTATGTATTGTTTTGAAAGAATCTTGGATATCAATCATGCAAAACCTTTATTTCTAATATCATTCACTGAGTATCCAAGCTCACCCTCTCTATATATATGTAGGTGATGAGCAAGAAGGCAATGAGGCCTAGACGTGTAGCCGATGTGTTTTTGGGTGCATTGCCGACGTGTTTTGGATTAGCATTTTGTACCATCTTGAAGATTATGCTTCTTAGTTTATATTTCATGTGCACTTGTATATGTCGGCTTGAGAAGCCTTTTGGTCAAGATGTATTTTGTATCTCATTTCCTTATTGTATCTAAGTTGTAAGACCTTGTAAAAATGTATGCCATTTCATTGGACTTAAGCACGGCTCTCATGGACTATTTAGATTCTGTGTATGTATATATATTACTTCCGCACTTGTAAGCCCCATATTTTATACTCTGATTGTGTGTGATTTTGTAAGTCGGCCTTCGGTAATCTCGGATTACTGGCCATCACGGCACCAAACTACTAGGGGCGGTTTGGGGGCGTGACAAGCTCTCTAGTCCTCCATGCCGTGGCATATCGGGCAAGCTGTGCACCCCGGACCGGGAAAGCGGCTGGGTACTCAATCCCCTCCGGTGGGCAGGTCTGGTCATGACCAAACTGACGCAGGAACCGGAACGGAAAATAGAATACGCAGTGGGTTAGACCAATCAATTGGATCCCAATCAACCGGGACATACTATAGCTCATTGCCGGGAGGTTGAGCCAAGGACAACGCCAAGCAATGCCGTCTACGGACAAATTGCACATCCAATCGAACCACCACCTTTCGTCAAGAGCATTGACTAGACGCTGCCGAAAGAAGTAGCCTCGAGCTGAATAGGCCGGGCAAGAATCCACAACCTGCAACTTGTCCATTAACCATACCTAGGGGAGGGATGGAAAATGAGAGAATAAAGAACAGAGAGATGTACGATGAGAGAAAAAGTGAGGAAAAGGGTTTTGTGAGAAAAACCGAGCCTGAGGGTCGAGTGATGTGAGCAAATATATATGTGAGGTCGGGTGGGAAACATTACCTGCAACAGCAGTGGACTCCCGGCAAACCTAGTCGCCTCCCGGCAATAAACAGAATCTAAGCCCATCAGTGTCTCGGCCAAGGTCATGGCAATACAGCTCTTTCCTTCTCTCAAACCTTGGGCGACTTCAATCAGGCGAATGCTAGCCCCGCCGAAGCCCGAGGAAAGCAGAAAGTGAGACAACAAACATAAGCAGAGGGCATGTTGCCAGAAACCCTGCCAATAATGGTTGCTGCGGTCACCGGCGTTGGAAAAACGGTGGATCAAGCCGAGGATGTCCAGTTCCCCACTGCAAATCAGAGATCGAGCGTCATGCGCCGTGAGCCCACACATCCGCCCTAAAGCCTGAGCGTGGCCAAAACGGAGCTGGGGCAAGATCACTTCAGAGCATTCAGACTCCATCAAAACCTGAAAATCTTCGAAAGTGGGACACATCTCTTGGCCGCCAAAGCTAAAAACATGCGTCACTGGGTTCCAGAACCTTGCTGCGGCATGGAGAAAAGGGAGTTGCAGCGGAGTACGGCTCAGCGTGAATAGTGCATTCAAGCCGAAACCCCGGAAGTTCAGCTTTTCCGAACCATCTAGAGAAGAGATCCAAGATGTGAGATTTTCTGCGAGAAACGCCTCCATCTTTGTCTAAAACTAAGATAAAATGAATGTTCCCGAAGTTGAGGCTTTTATAGAAGGAAAAACACTATTCACGGGGACACGTGTCAAAAACCAGGAGGCTGCAGGAATAGCTGGCCGGCCGGCCACCTTTTCTGGCTGGCCAGCCATTTACTTTTTACAAAACTGGCCGGCCAGCTGTCTCTCTCCACAAATTTGGCCGGCCGGCTCCCAAAGGTGGCCGGCAATGCTGCAGTGTATCCCCTTGGCCCTGTTTTACCCTTCGAGGGAAAATTCCAAGCATTTCCGTGCAACGGGAGAGTCAAAGACCCTCATTTCCCTCTGTTTCGGATGTGTTCCGGTGCCCAGATCGTCAGAAGTACGCTCTGTTGTTGCTGAGTTTTGTTTATCGAGTTGTTGTTTTGCTTATCGAGTTGTTTGTCGAGCGGACGTGTTTCGTGTTTTTTAGTCATTGCGCTTTGTTTAAGCAATCTTTGTTTTAAGTCTTGTTTTATTTGCGTTGTCAACGTTATTGCATTTTGCTTATCGAGTTGTAAACTTCCTAAGGTTCTGTTATATCTTAGTAAGTTGAGTTGCTTAGTTTGTTGCGTCGGTTCACTACCTGACTTGGTGATTACACAATGCGCATTCCCATTCAATTTCATTCTTGTGCAAAATAAATGATGCGATACGATGCTAAAAGTTTAAAATACAAACACCTTTTCAAAAGCTATTTCATTCCATCATGCTTTACAACAAACAAAGGTACAAGTTTTACAAAAAATAAAACTGCCTAACAATGTGCAAAGTGCTACAAACTACTAGCAAAAAGAAAAATAAAGCAGGAAACAACAGCATCAAAGTCCTCGGGAACGGGAACGAGAAGCACTCCTCATCCTCTTCTGCGGGACAACCTCTGCACCATCATCATCATCTGAGTCAGAGCTGTCATCCTCAGGATCCCCCTTAGCCTCACCTCTGTTCCCCAAACCAAAACCGGAGCCCCCCTCCTCAGCAGATGTCTCTGACTGACGATCGGCAGCCTCCTCCTCCTCCTCAGCATCCTCCTCCTCCTCATCAGGCTCCACCTCTACAATGTGAGCCCTGCGTCTGCGGACAGGCCCTCCTCGAGCTCCTCAAAAAGGCCTAGATGGCCCGGCTCCTCGGGAAGGCCGAGATGACCCCGCCCCCTGAAAAGGCCCGGGTGACCCAACTCCCTGAAAAGGCCCAGATGGCCCAGCTCCCCAAGGAGGCCCAGGTGGCCTGGCCTACGGCTGACCGGACCATGAAGGCATCTGAAAACAAAGAGTTCAATTCAAATACATCAGTCCAAATATATACATCAGATGCAGATACAAGCAAAGGCTACGTGAAGTGGGTGCATGTAAATGCAGTGTCCAAGTGGGGTGTGTGTCAGATGTGCTCTACACAAGTAGTCTATCGATGCAATAGAAATCAGCATGTCATCAGAAGTATGATAAATGCCAGAAAACTGAAGGGTACCTGAATGCCCGCGACAGACAACTGTGCCTCCCTACGTAGGACCATGCCCTCGAGTGTGGCCACCAGTCCAACCACCTCCTCCATGTACCCTCGCGATGGCTGCAAATATGAGCTCATAATCATCAGTGAACGAAAGAATGTCTAAACATCTGAATGATGAATGAAAAACAGTGGAGCATACCAGCGGTGAGTCAGGATCAATGGCGTATCGACCACTGGGCATCGGAGGCTCTAGCGGGATCGGGGTCGGAGAGATAGCCCCATACTGCCACGCCATTAACTCAGTCGGCATATCTGGCCATCCAGGATGAGGATAAGTCGACGGAACCGGAGGAACCGGTCTACTCCCACCTCTGGATGTACCAGCCCTGCTAGTAGAAGGGGCGTCTGCAGCCCGAGCCCGAGCATGGCCCGAGGATGACATACCGGCAGGCCTCATCATCGGGATACGAGCTCCCGTCAATGGAGGCATCAAATATATGTGACGGTAAGTGGCGTAGTCCCCCTCCTCAATATATAGTAAAGCATCACTACCCAGCATGGCGCCGACTACCTCCGAGTAAGAGAGCCTGTCAGCAGTCAACATACTGACTGGGGGTACTGCGGGAGGATCCTGAGAGAGATACCCCCATACCTGGCGCAGAAAGCGTTCCCCCAGGAACCAGGCCTTGCCAACCGGCCCTTCGAGCAGGACCCTATACTGGGAGATGTCCGACCCTCCGGTATACTGAAGTCGGAGACCGTCACCCAGGGACACCCAGGGCTGCCATGTGATCTGCGGATGATAAATGCATAAACCAATTAGAAATCAAGCATATACAGAGCAAATCAAAGATGAAAATGAAAGGAACTGAAAGTTCTTAGATACCTCTGAATGTCGCACAGTGTCAAAGTACTGTCGCAGGTAAAGGAGGGTCTCTCGAGGTCTCGGCCGGTGCGGGCCCTCAAACACCAGTGAGTATGGGGTCATGGGAACCCCTGCCACCTCCAACTCTGGGGCTAATGCTGGGAAGTATACATAGACCCATAGCTGAGAAAAGCAGTGCAGAATGTAAGTACGAAATGCTGAGAGCAAAATACAGACTGTAAAAGTGCGCTGTGAGTGCAATGTACAAGTAATGAAGAGCAGAAATGTAAATCAAGAGGACAGAAAAGTACCTCCCAGGCTCTCCAGTAGCCGCCAAGTAAATCGCCCCGCCCGCGGGAGGTCGCGCTCATATAAAAGTAAAGGGTAGCCAGGCCGACGCCACCCCAGTCATATCGATGGACCTGTGATAGGTCAACCAGAGCGCTCAGCAGGTATAGCCTGACTGTGTTCCCTCTATCGGCGAACAGGGTAGTCCCGAAGAGGAACATAAGGAAACCACGGGCATACTGCTCTGTCTCCTCGGGAGCCTCAGGCACCATCTCCGCCCGCCGGAAGTGGGAAGAGAACCAAGTGTATCGGACTCTCCCAGAAACCCTGTCAACAGGCGGGCGGGCCCCCAATAGATACATCCAAGCGGCCTCCCACTCGCCCATATCCTCATCATAAGGGATGGACCAACCCCTCCTATGTCTAAGCCAGTCAACACAGCAAAGTCTAGAGGCGTCATGGTCATGTCCCCGGTAGCAGAGAAATGAAAGGAGTTGGTGGTGTCCCACCATCTCTCTACTAAGGCTGCCATCAGTGTCCTCCTGGCAGGACAACGTGACAACCCGACGCAGAAGGGCCCGAATCCTGCCAAATCTACCAAGTCTCGGACGCCCTCCGGGAGCTCAGCGTACCAGTCCCGCGCGATGGTGGAACCATACCCCCGCACACTGCGGGAACCAACCTGCATTCAGAATGAATACATGTGTCAATAATGAAATGAATGGGCTGTGTGCCAATGAGATGAATGGGCTGTGTGCCAATGAGATGAATGGGCTGTGTGCCAATGAGATGAAATGGGCTGTGTGCCAATGAGATGAAGTGAAATAAGCTACATGCAAATTTAATCTGGGCTGCGTGTTCAGAAAATTTGAAGTTTGGGCTGTGTGTTCAACTTTTTATCAGTGTGGGCTACGTGTTCACTATTTAACCTTGGCTGCGTGCTCAGAAAATTTAAAGTTTGGGCTGCGTGTTCAACTTTCTATCAGTGTGGGCTGCGTGTTCACTATTTAACCTGGGCTGCGTGTTCAGAAAATTTGAAGTTTGGGCTGCGTGTTCAACTTTCTATCAGTGTGGGCTGCGTGTTCACTATTTAATCTGGGCTGTGTGTTCAGAAAATTTGAAGTTTGGGCTGCGTGTTCAACTTTCTATCAGTGTGGGCTGCGTGTTCACTATTTAATCTGGGCTGCGTGTTCAGAAAATTTAAAGTTTGGGCTGCGTGTTCAACTTTCTATCAGTGTGGGCTGCGTGTTCACTATTTAATCTGGGCTGCCTGTTCAGAAAATTTGAAGTTTGGGCTGCGTGTTCGAATTTCAACTAGCGTGGGTTGCGTGTTCACTATTTAATCTGGGCTGCGTGTTCAGAAAATTTGAAGTTTGGGCTGCGTGTTCAACTTTCTATCAGTGTGGGCTGCGTGTTCACTATTTAACCTGGGCTGCGTGTTCAGAAAATTTGAAGTTTGGGCTGCGTGTTCAACTTTCTATCAGTGTGGGCTGCGTGTTCACTATTTAATCTGGGCTGCGTGTTCAGAAAATTTGAAGTTTGGGCTGCGTGTTCAACTTTCTATCAGTGTGGGCTGCGTGTTCACTATTTAACCTGGGCTGCGTGTTCAGAAAATTTGAAGTTTGGGCTGCGTGTTCAACTTTCTATCAGTGTGGGCTGCGTGTTCACTATTTAACCTGGGCTGCGTGTTCAGAAAATTTGAAGTTTGGGCTGCGTGTTCAACTTTCTATCAGTGTGGGCTGCGTGTTCACTATTTAATCTGGGCTGTGTGTTCAGAAAATTTGAAGTTTGGGCTGCGTGTTCAACTTTCTATCAGTGTGGGCTGCGTGTTCACTATTTAATCTGGGCTGCGTGTTCAGAAAATTTAAAGTTTGGGCTGCGTGTTCAACTTTCTATCAGTGTGGGCTGCGTGTTCACTATTTGATCTGGGCTGCCTGTTCAGAAAATTTGAAGTTTGGGCTGCGTGTTCGAATTTCAACTAGCGTGGGTTGCGTGTTCACTATTTAATCTGGGCTGCGTGTTCAGAAAATTTAAAGTTTGGGCTGCATGTTCAACTTTCTATCAGTGTGGGCTGCGTGTTCACTATTTAACCTGGGCTGCGTGTTCAGAAAATTTGAAGTTTGGGCTGCGTGTTCAACTTTCTATCAGTGTGGGCTGCGTGTTCACTATTTAACCTGGGCTGCGTGTTCAGAAAATTTGAAGTTTGGGCTGCGTGTTCAACTTTCTATCAGTGTGGGCTGCGTGTTCACTATTTAATCTGGGCTGCGTGTTCAGAAAATTTGAAGTTTGGGCTGCGTGTTCAACTTTCTATCAGTGTGGGCTGCGTGTTCACTATTTAATCTGGGCTGCGTGTTCAGAAAATTTGAAGTTTGGGCTACGTGTTCAACTTTCTATTAGTGTGGGCTGCGTGTTCACTATTCAACTGGGCTACGTGTTCAGAAAATTTGAAGTTTGGGCTGCGTGTTCAACTTTCAATCAGTGTGGGCTGCGTGTTCACTATTTAACCTGGGCTGCGTGTTCAGAAAATTTGAAGTTTGGGCTGCGTGTTCAACTTTCTATCAGTGTGGGCTGCGTGTTCACTATCTAATCTGGGCTGCGTGTTCAGAAAATTTAAAGTGTGGGCTATGTGTTCACTTTCGAATTCGGGCTGTGTGTTCGACAAATCAGTGTTTGAGCCGTGTGTTCGCCTCTTAACTAATGTGTACTGTGCGTTCGCAATTAATTAATGAGCCGAGTGTTCAGAAATTCGAGTGTTGAAACTACATGTTCAGGATGCAAGCAAAGTACTATGTCATAAGCTAAACTGCGTGTTCAAGCATGGCAAAGGTGCGAAATCTACGAAAAATACAGAAAATGAAGTAAATACCTCTCGGGCCTCATGAGAGAGGTGATGCTCCGGCTCTCGGAGAAGCAGATCCCCGGGTGCTCGCTCGTCAAAGCTAGTAAAGTGACGGAAGACAGCGCGCGGAAGAACGTGTGCTGGCGGACGGTACCTCCCGGGAATAAAAGGTCGGGTCCTCGGGGGTAGAGTCATGGGATCAAAATCATCTCCGGCACCTGGAAAACCTCCACCGTGGGGAGAATTACCCGCCATTTTCAGAAGATCTGCAAAGGGAGCAAAAATGAGCAAAATGAGCCGAAATTGGAAAAAGTCAACAAAAGTCAACTCTCGGGAAATGAAAAAGTCAACTAAAGTCAACTCCCGAGAAAATCTTCCAAATGTTGAGACAAATTTACCTCAAGTGGCGAAAATGCGTAAAGAAGCTCCGAAACCGAAATTTAATCGCTTCAAAGTGCTTGAAACCGAATATTTTTGCGAAAACAATTTGCGCGGGGCGTTGGAAAACGCGTATGAAACTCAGATCTGGAGAAGAAAGTGTTGTAGGAGGCAAGGAAGGAAGAGATCTCGGCTGCAATATATAGGCCCCAAGTCTTGGATTGAAGGAGCATCAAAAAGGAGGTGAAAATACCAAAATGCCCCTGAAATTGGGCATATGACCGGCCGACCCTCTTTTCTAGCCGGCCAACTATCTGCTTTTTGGAAAACTGGCCGGCCAGCCATTTGCTTTATGGAAAACCGGTTGGCCACCTCCCCTTGGGAAGATAAACGGCCGGCCATGTCCCCCACATGCCCACCTAGCTCTCTGCAAATTTTGAGGAAGATCGGAGTTCCCGGGACCTGAAAAAGTTCAAGAAAAGTACACTTCCGGTCGCGAAATTGCTCCGTCGGAACTTCGACTTCGAGATCTGACATATGTCTCATCATCATTCATCGAAATCAAAGTATATCCTTTTTGAATGAATTGTAGCCTTTCCAGGAAGTGGGTCGGAGGCCGTAATTGAGTTACCTTCGCCGAAACACGCGTTTCCATACTCGTTGTTTCATGACAAACGGACACCCTGATTCATGCTCGTTTCGCACTATCATGCACATAACTTGCATTCTCATGAGCATACCTGCATTAACGTGCACATTTCTTGATATTGGCATACCTCTATGTTTGAGCATACGTTGTCACGCATGTTCCACTTTTGCATTGCGATGCATACACTCACCGGCACTGCGTGTGTCGAACTTTCGGAATCACATTAAATATATGTTGGTAGCATATTGTACTTGTTGCAATTTCTCTCTTTTGCAGGCACGATATTGTATGTACGGTTCAATTGAGGCTGGTGCGACCAGACGAATCGTGCAGGTATCGTATCTTCTCCGTGTGGGATGTGGCGGGGATTGAATAATCCTCCGCATTCTTAACTGCATGAAATGTAGTTGTTGCTTTGCATTCTTGCTTAAAACTGTTGCATCTATTTGCGAATACTTGCTTCATTACAGCTTGCTGCATTTGCATGACCATTGGGTTACCTCCGGCTCTTTGCATTATCATTTGCATTTTGCCCCCTGCCTGCGGGCATGCCTGCGGGCACATCTTTGTTTATCTTGCCTGTTTGTCTAAGTCTTCGGCCTTGTCAAAAATGGGTCGTCTCTGGGCTTTGACATTCACTCCCGTCACTTGTGACTTTCGAGTTCTGTCAAGAGGGGCAACTGTAGACACCCCATTTTTGACCGACCTTAAGACTCAGATGTCACTGATTGAGCGCTTGGTGATGTTGCATAATGTGCTCGTTCAGAAGTTTCAGAGTTGCGGCCGTGAGCCCTGCCTCCGGACTTCCGAACCCTCTTCTGTGCCTTGTCTCGGTTTGCAAACCAGACTCGGTTTTCTCTGTTTCTTTTCCTGAGGGGAGGGAGAGGTCCGGTAGACCATCTCTCAATGTCCGCAGGCTACATTTCGTGGCCGTAGGCCATTTTGCCCATTTCGGAGTCCGGTTTCCGGTTTTTCGGGACCGTTGGCCGTGTGCCTCAGTTCGGGACCGCCTAACCACCTCCGTTTGTTCTAATTTTTGGCATACTCCTTATTTGCTCCCTTTTGAGGGACACTGGGGTCTGAGAAACCCACTTTGTGGCCGAATGCCGCTTTCGGTGTTTAACGGGCAGTTTCCGGGGCCCCGAACTGCGTGTTTTGGCCCCCGAACATTCGTTTTGCATCGGTTTTCATTCGTTTTTGGCAGGTACCTCTGTTTCATCACTAGGAAGGTCACTGAAGGGTGGGAGGCCAGCAATTGTTGCAGCAACCAGTTATACATCCTCCGACACCCTCCGGCGCCCGTTTTTCGCACTTCCGGGCTAATGTTGAACACCTTGGGCCCATTTTCTTGAACTTTGAACCACATATTTGTGATGTACACACATGGGAGGACCCTAAAAGTTGGTGGCCGGCCATTAATGTTACTTGACCCTTTTGACCCCCTCCTTCCGGGCTAATGTTGAACACCTTGGACCCATTTTCTTGAACTTGAACCACATATTTGTGATGTACACACATGGGAGGACCCTAAAAGTTGGTGGCCGGCCAGTAATTCCACCTGACCCTTTTGAACCCCTCTTTCCAAGCTAATGTTGAACCCCTTGGACCCACTTTCTTGGACTTTTAACCACAGGGTTGTGATGTACACACATAGGAGGACACCATCAGTTGGTGGTCGGCCACTAAATCTGATTGACCCTTTTGACCCCTAGCTGGCCGGCTAGGGGGTGTGGCCGGCCGGCCACCTGCAGCAAAAGTAACAGGCCGGCCGAGCTCCTTGCACTGTGCACTTTACAGTTGTGGAGCTTTATCCCCCAGAAAATATCTTTATCCGGGGGATATTTTGTGGGGGAAAGTTGCTCTCCTTTTCCCCCACCTTTACACCCCCTTTTTGGCCCTTATAACAAGCAAGCTATATCATTTGTTGGGGTTAGAAAATTTGGTCTTCAAGCTTCCATACACAAAGCCATCTCTATACCCCACATTTCCTTGAAAATTCCTAAGTCCCTAAGCACCATTTCTTCTACACCACCAAGCTCTACCACCACCACCTCATTTCCAGCAACAAGGAAGGCTTCTCAAAGGCTAAAGGAGCTGCAAATTGGTCCAAGAAGCAACAAAAGCTTTAGTCTTCAAGGGTAAGTAACACTTCTCCTCTTTTGACCCTTTTTCTTGATCCATTTGTAAGCCCCACATGCTTTCTGTTTAAAGCTCCGGCCCTAACTGAAAGGGGCCTTCTTTTGAGCTCATTTTCACTTTTCATTAAGGGCTCAACCCTGTTTGAGCCCTCCATGATGCACTTGCTTCATTGATCCTCTTATATGTCATAATCTTGCATGCTATTTTTGGCCCATGAGTAATCTGTTTTTGAGCATGTTGTAAACTGATATTAGGCTTATTTTGAGCCCCTATTCAACATTAAAGAAGGGCTCAACACCATTTGGGACTTCCATGTTGTACTTACCTTTATACTCCTCTTTTATTCCCCATTCTTGCATGCAATGGCAGCCTACCATGCTTTTGTTTTTGGCCATTTTACAGTTCTGAAAAAGTGCTTATTTTGGTCCATTCTTCATGTTTCATTTAGGTCCTTTCATGGTTTGGGACCTCCATATGCCACTTCATGTTATATCTCTCTTTTATTCCCCATTCTTGCATGTTTAGTTAGCCTATCATGCTTTTGTTTTTGGCCATTTTACAGTTCTGAAAATAGTCCTATTTTGGCCCATTCTACATGTTTTATTAAGGGTCTTTGGCTGTTTGGTGAATATTTTGCATACCTCATGTTATAGCCACTTTTGAACCTCATTTTGCATCACATTTCTATCATGTTTGTATACTGATTTTGGGGCTTCCATAAACTGTAAATATTCATATTTTTGGTCCCTCTTCAGTGTTGTAGAAGGGGATTTTTCATTTTGGATTTTTCTTATATCACTTGCTTCATTACCCCTCTTTTGGCCCCTATTCTTGCATGCCATTTTTGCCATACCTATGCTTGCTGTTTGGCCATGTTTATAACTGTGAAAGTGCCTTTTTTGGGACTGTCTAGCTTCTGTATTTGCATCGCATGTCCATATTGTGCATGTTTGGCATAGCTATAGGCCATTTCGGGTGCCTAAATTCGCATTTCGGGACAATTCCATGCATTTGGTGTCATTTCGCCTCATTTCGGGACTGTTTTCCCCCATATTTTAGTGCTGAAATTCCATTAGAATGATTGCATGCCATTTCATGTCATTGCATCGCATTCTGCCATTGCCTTGGTTTGCGTGCCCGTGTGCACGCATTTCGAGGCACTTCATTTTCATCCGTCGGCATCCTATGTGAGTGTGGCTGAGGCTCACTCATGTTGGTATAAGCCCACATCATCATTTCATGTCATTGCATCGCATTCTGCCATTGCCTCGATTTGCGTGCCCGTGTGCACGCATTTTGAGGCACTTCATTTTTATCCGTCGGCATCCTATGTGAGTGTGGCTGAGGCACACTCATGTTGGTATAAGCCCATATCACATTTCCATATCATTTACATCGCATTTTGCCATTGCCTCGGTTTGCGTGCCCGTGTGCACGCATTTTGAGGCACTTCATTTTCATCCGCCGGCATCCTATGTGAGTGTGGCTAAGGCTCACTCATGTTGGTATAAGCCCATATCACATTTTCATGTCATTCGCATTGTGTATGCCAATGCCTCGGTTTGCGTGCCCGTGTGCACGCATTTCGAGGCACTTCATTTTTATCCGTCGGCATCCTATATGAGTGTGGCTGAGGCTCACTCATGTTGGTATAAGCCCATATCATGTTTCCATGCCATTAGATTGCATTCTGCCATTTTCTCGATTTACATGCCCGTGTGCACGCATTTCGAGGCATATCATTTTCATTGCATTCTGCCATTTTCTCAGTTTGCGTGCCCGTGTGCACGCATTTCGAGGCATATCATTTTCATTGCATTCTGCCATTTTCTCAGTTTGCGTGCCCGTGTGCACGCATTTCGAGGCATATCATTTTCATTGCATTCTGTCATTTTCTCGGTTTGCGTGCCCGTGTGCACGCATTACGAGGCATATCATTTTCATTGCATTCTGCCATTTTCTTGGTTTGCGTGCCCGTGTGCACGCATTTCGAGGCATATCATTTTCATTGCATTCTGCCATTTTCTTGGTTTGCGTGCCCGTGTGCACGCACTTCAAGGCATATCATTTTCATAGCATTGTGCATACTAGGTTGTATCTTAGATTGCATTCTGTCATTTTCTCGGTTTGCGTGCCCGTGTGCACGCACTTCGAGGCATATCATTTTCATAGCATTGTGCATACTAGGTTGTATCTTAGATTGCATTCTACCATTGCCTCGGTTTGCGTGCCCGTGTGCACGTATTTCGAGGCACCTCATTTTCACAGCTTAGTGCATACTAGGTTGTATCTTAGATTGCATTCTGTCATTTTCTCGGTTTGCGTGCCCTGGTGCACGCACTTCGAGGCATCTCTTTTTCATAGTATGGTGTATGTTACGATTGCATCTTAGTTGCATGTCATGCATATTGCATCGTGTTCGGAATAGGAGTTAGCCCGGGCACGGGAAACGAGGTACATTTCGTACTCCGAGTGACGGAATGTGTCTCAATTCCCCAGTCACCGACACTCCGGATTATCCATGATGGAGTTAGGTTTTAGCTGTAGTTTCATGTGCATTCATTCTATATTGAGTTGTGCATTTCGACTCCTCAGCCATCATGCCTCGGTATGCGTGATTGGTGGCACGAGGACCGAGACATGCATATATCTGTGCAAATACATTGCTATGCCCCTTTCCTGCTCTCTGTTGCAGCAAAACGAAGAATCAGCAACTTTTTTTGGGGCTTGGCACGCATTTCAAGAACAGGTGTAAACAGAGGCTAATTGGGGCATTCCGGTGGATTTCTGCGCAAGACAACCCGGACATGCATCATCCATCAGAAGCAAGGCAGTCCCTGGCTTGCATGCCAGTTTTACAGCTTTCTTAGTTAATTTGTTAATTAATTAGGAATTTGTACATTATTCGGACTGCATTATTTTGGACTGTAATATTCTTTTATTCGGGACTGTATTATTTATTCGGACCCTCCGAGCGAGGGCCACAACTGTAATAAGTGTGCGTGAGTGTGATGTATGTCTTCCAACCCCACGTCTTTCTCCCTTTTATTTATCCGCTTATGATGGTTAGATTAGGGCATATTTAAATTAGCATACAGTATGACAGCATGTTTGCATTCATTCATCTGTATTGCATGCACCGGGCTCGGCGCATCATACTAACTGCATTGTACTTTCAATTTCAAAGTTGAATACCTGATAGTTGTAACATTTCATATACCATCTTAGAATAGCCGAGCCTACTATAATTGCATTTTGCATGTGTTGCATTAGGCATTTCTGTATACTTAGGATTCATGCATGATTTCTAATGAGTTTTTGTTTTGGCTTGGAGTACCTGGTAAGCTTTATGCTTTAGCATCCTTGCATGCGTGTGAGTGCTGCCATGAATAGCATGCTTACCGTGAGGCTATGTGCTTATATGATATAACTGGCTGAATGCCTGTGGGTGAAAGTTGGGTTATCTGAATTGGAATAAATCATCAAATGTTTTAAAGCCTACCTGCGGGTAGCAAAACCTCTTTCAAAAAAACAAACATGAAATGTTTTGTTCCAATTCAGGCGATCCAGTCTATACTTGTATGCTGTGAGCATCACATAGTAACCTAGGCTAATAACCGGAACAAGAACTCACAATGTTTTCAAAAATAGATATCATGGTTAGTAGAGGCCGATCTTTGATCGGGCGAGCGGGGGTGCTCACCAAGTGACCTTCCCCAATCGTACCCAAGTTCCCGAGCCGAGGCAACTTTGGTGATGACGGACGCGTGGCCTTTTGGCACTGAGTCAGGGTTTCCTAAATTTCCCAAAATAAAATATTTAGGTGGCGACTCTGTATCTGGCAAAGCAGTCCATGTTTGGCACTTCTTTCAAAAATCAGTTTTCTCAAAACGATTTGCCGGATTTGGACTCTTTGGTTCAGACTTAGAACCGTGACTAACGAAAGTCGAGTCCGAGCTGTAGCGAGGTCCCCCGCGGGCTTGTTACAATGACCCATTTCACCACATTCAAAACAAGCTCCCGATGCCCAACGACAAACTCCGGAATGTGGCTTCCCACAGCTTGCACACGCCGGCCTAGTATTACCTTCTTGGTTCGAGTTGCTGGAGCTGCCCACATTCGCTTTCTTCTTGGTGTTAAACGGAGCTGGTGATTATCATAGTTCTGCCTCTTCTTCTGATTTTCTCCAGAGTTTTGATATCGGTTCAAGTTAGCCTCTGCCAGGATGGCCTTGTCCAACACTCCGGCGTAGGTCGGCATATTGAGCATGTTAACTCAATCCTGAATTGGTCCACGTAATCCACTTTCGAACTTCCTGGCCTTTCTGTATTCATCATTGACCATGTGAGGCGCATATCTCGCCAACTCGGTAAAAGCACGGTCATATTCTGCCACTGTCTTGTTGCCTTGTGTCAAAGTCTGAAACTCTGTGGTCTTACGGTCTCGAACACTAAGCGGAAAATGCTTGTTGTAGAACAGCTCCAAAAATCTGGCCCAAGTCAGACCTGGGTTGCTTTCTCGGGTCATCATCCACCATCTTCGTGCATCGTCGTCTAAGGTGAATGTTGCTAATGACACCTTCTGGGCGTCGGTGTTGGGAAAAATCTCAAATAGTTTCTCCATTTCCAAGACCCACACTTCGGCTTTCATCGGCTCTATGCCTCCAGAGAATCTCGGTGGTTTCATCTTCTTAAACTCTTGGATCAGGGCTATGGTGCCGTCCCCATATAAAGCTTGCTGTGGAGGCACTTGTGGCACTGGAGGAGGTGGAGGTGGAACTGCATGCCGGCCATTTGTCTGCTCGGCCTGGGTAGAAGTAGTACTAGCGTCTTGTGGCCGAGTTTGCCTTAACTCACGGACCAAACCTTCTACCAGTCTCTCCAATCTATCCAATCTGTCCTCGGGATGATCTCGGCCAACGGGTGGTCTACCTCTTCTCATGATGCTAAGAGTGTGCAAAATGTGACTTTAAAACAAGATGATCAAACAATATGCATGCAATAACAAATAGTCACGCCGAAATGATGCACACATTGTCAAGTAGCAAGCATAATGATGCAATCCTAACATCAATCCTACGAAAAGTCCTATGCTCTTTAGGACTCGAAGTGTGAGTAACGTACTATAAGAAACTTGTGCTCTGATACCAATCTGTCATGACCCCATTCCGTCCCTAGTAGAATGGTGCCATGATGGCCAGTAATTCGTGATTACCGAAGGCCAACTTTCAAGATTCACACACAAACAGAGTATACATATGGGGCTTACAAATACGGAAGCAATAAATTTCAAGCTAAGTAGTCCATGAGAGCAGTGCATAAGTTTAAATGGAATGGCATACATCTTTACATAGCTTTAATACAACAAATGAAGTACAAGGAAAATACATCTTGACCAAAAGACTTCTCAGCCATCAAATACAAAATACAATGAAATACAACTAAGAAGCATAATCTTCAAGATGCAGCAAAAGTGCAAAGTCCAAAACAAGTGGCAAGTACATCTAGGCGTCACCGCCGTCCTGCTCGTCAACTACATATATATATAGAGGGGTGAGCTTGGACACTCAATGAATGGTACAGATAATAAAGGGGTTCACATGAATGATATCCGAAATCCTTATCAAATCAAAGCATAACACATCTTGTACAAAATCCAAGAGTAAATCAAGCTTATCTAACAAATCTTTCAAGTCCCGACAATTAAAGTCTTTCAAGGCTTTCAAGTTCCAAAGGATAATATTAACAAGGGTTGTGCTACAAATGCTTATAGTCCCCTAGCACATACGGACTTTCAAGATTGTGCTACAAATGCTTATAGTCCCCTAGCACGTACGGACTTTCAAGATTGTGCTACAAATGCTTATAGTCTCCTAGCACGTACGAACTTTCAAGATTGTGCTACAAACGCTTATAGTCCCCTAGCACGTACGGACTTTCAAGATTGTGCTACAAATGCTTATAGTCCCCTAGCACGTACGGACTTTCAAGATTGTACTACAAATGCTTATAGTCCCCTAGTACGTAAGGACTTTCAAGATTGTCATTCAAAATAAGGCTAATGCTTGATATACAAAATAGTGATCACCATTCATGCTTCACAAATACTTTTCCAAAACAGTCAGGCAAAACTTTTATCAAAACTTAATAACATAACTTTATTAAAAATACCACTCACATAGCTCTTCAGACATCAGGGTCAAGGCAAGTCCAAGTCCTACAAACACATGGCAAAGTCTGTTGAATGCACTTCTCAAAACAAGTCCAGCATGCATGCAAATGACCTCGGCATTCTTCAAAAGCTAAGTCAAATCGAAACAAAACATAGTTTCTCATCTCGGGAAAACATGCTGGGTGACTACCAGGTCTAGGCCGAGGTCCCACACCTCCTTGCCGAGGTGTTGCCTCGATGGCCACATTCAAGGAAATAAGGTCGGGAAAATCTGGGTTTCCCTCTCTTGAAGAACATGTCGAACATGAAGAACATGAACATGAGGAGGATGAATGCAAGATCATAATTTGCTATTACAACATCTGAGATTTCAAGCTATGAATTCAAAAACATGGACCTGGGCACCCATACTCGAAGATCTTATGGAAACAAACACAAAAGCATGAACCTTAATGCAAACTTTCGGATCAAACAAGGCTTTTATTCAAGAACACATGAATACTACTTTCTCTTTCTAAATCCAAACTTTCAATCAATGCATGGCTTGCAAATCAGGTTTGATCATGCAATGCAGCTAGATGATTAACAAGGACTATAAGAGTAGGTCAAGAATCTAACCTTAATACACGAATCTGACGGTTAGATCTCTAAGAATCAAGCTCAAAGATCCACTCCTTCACTCTAAAACTCCCTCTAGAGCTTCTCTCTCTCAAGGCAAAGATATGATACAAAATGATAGGTTCTACTCACTGCCGGCTGATTTAACACTCAGCTCGGACACGTGGCAACGGCTGGTTGGTTCTCCCCGAAAAGGTGGCTGACAGGCCAGACAGAGTATGGCAAAAGGGTGTTTAACAAGTAATGCGGCATGGCACTCTGACAAGGTACTGACATCGGGTGAAAACATCGGCTCCGGTAGGTGAGGTATCTATGATCCCGATTAGGACGAACAACACTTGGCCTAGCTGTGCCACACCTCGGCCTAGATGTGCCACACCTCGGTCTAGGTCGCACCAATCCGGAACAAGATCACTCGGGCTCAAGGTTAACATTTCGGCCTAGATGATACACCTCTCGGCCTTGATGATACGCCCCGGCCTAGAAAATGACATCTCGGCCAATATGCCAGGACGAAGGTAGGGGTCAACCAAAGTGGTTTCAAGGTGGTTCTGGCTTTAAGGTGACCTCAGCTAGACTCACCAGAAAAGAACAAGACTCAACAAGTAAATTTCACATAAGTACAAACCAAGACAAAAATCTCATTCTAGCTAAGACAAGTCAAGAAAATTCACTACTGCAACTTAGCAAAACAAGATTATACAAATGTTCATGCCCGAGGCTAAGGTGACGAATGAGGGCCACTACAAGAAACCACTATACCTCAACGATCTATTTGGAAATTAAATAAAAAAGGAAGTTGAATAGAAAAGTAGCTTCAATAAAAAAAGAAGTTGAATAGAAATAAAAATGGAAGTTGCAGAAAATTAAAAATGGAAGTTCATTCAAGAAACCACTATACCTTAACGATCTATTTGGAAATTAGATAAAAAAGGAAGTTTAATAGAAAAGTAAATTGAATAAAAATGGAAATTGAATAAAAATAAAAATGAAAGTTGCATAAAATTAAAAATGGAAGTTCAATCCAGAAACCACTATACCTTAACGATCTATTTCGAAATTAAATAAAAAAGGAAGTTGAGTAGAAAAGAAACTTGAATGAAAAAGGAAGTTAAATAAAAATAAAAATGGAAGCTGCAGCAAATTAAAAATGGAAATTCATTCAAGAAACCACTATACCTTAACGATCTATTTGGAAATTAAATAAAAAAGGAAGTTTAATAGAAAAGTAAATTGAATAAAAATGGAAATTGAATAAAAATAAAAATGAAAGTTGCATAAAATTAAAAATGGAAGTTCAATCCAGAAACCACTATACGTTAACGATCTATTAGGAAATTAAATAAAAAAGGAAGTGGAATAGAAAAGTAACTTGAATAAAAATGGAAGTTACTCAAAAATAAAAATGGAAGTTGCAGAAAATTAAAAATGGAAATTCATTCAAGAAACCACTATACCTTAACGATCTATTTGGAAATTAAATAAAAAAGGAAGTTGAGTAGAAAAGAAACTGATTGAAAAAGGAAGTTAAATAAAAATAAAAATGGATGTTGCAGAAAATTAAAAATGGAAGTTTATTCAAGAAACCAATATACCTTAACGATCTATTTGGAAATTAAATAAAAAAGGAAGTTTAATAGAAAAGTAAATTGAATAAAAATGGAAGTTGAATAAAAATAAAAATGGAAGTTGCAGAAAATTCAAAATGAAAGTTCAATCCAGAAATCACTATACCTTAACGATCTATTTGGAAATTACTTAAAAAAGGAAGTGAAGTAGAAAAGAAACTTGAATAAAAAAGGAAGTTAAATAAAAATAAAAAATGGAAGTTGCAGAAAATTGAAAATGGAAGTTCATTCAAGAAACCACTATACTTTAACGATCTATTTGGAAATTAAATAAAAAAGGAAGTTGAATAGAAAAATAACTTGAATAAAAATGGAAGTCGAATAAAAATAAAAACGGAAGTTGCAGAAAATTAAAAATGGAAGTTCATTAAAGAAACCACTATACCATAACGATCTATTTGGAAATTAAATAAAAAAGAAAGTTTAATAGAAAAGTAAATTGAATTAAAATGGAAATTGAATAATATTAAAAGTGAAAGTTGCATAAAATTAAAAATGGATGTTCAATCCAGAAACCCCGATAGCTTAACGATCTATTTCGAAATTAAATAAAAAAGGAAGTTGAATAGAAAAAAAACTTGAATAAAAAAAGAAGTTGAATAGAAATAAAAATGGAAGTTGCAGAAAATTAAAAATGGAAGTTCATTCAAGAAACCACTATACCTTAACGATCTATTTGGAAATTGAATAAAAAAGGAAGTTGAATAGAAAAATAATTTGAATGAAAATGGAAGTCGAATAAAAATAAAAATGGTAGTTGCAGAAAATTAAAAATGAAAGTTCATTCAAGAAACCACTATACCTTAACGATCTATTTGGAAATTAAATAAAAAAGGAAGTTTAATAGAAAAGTAAATTGAATAAAAATGGAAATTGAATAAAAATAAAAATGGAACTTGCAGAAAATTAAAAATGGAAGTTCAATCCAGAAACCAGTATACCTTAACGATCTATTTGGAAATTAAATAAAAAAGGAAGTTGAGTAGAAAAGAAACTTGATTGAAAAAGGAAGTTAAATAAAAAATAAAAATGGAAGTTGCAGAAAATTAAAAATGGAAGTTCATTCAAGAAACCACTATACCTTAACGATCTATTTGGAAATTAAATAAAAAAGGAAGTTGAATAGAAAAATGACTTGAATAAAAATGGAAGTCGAATAAAAATAAAAATGGAAGTTGCATAAAATTAAAAATGGAAGTTCATTCAAGATACCACTATACCCTAACGATCTATTTGGAAATTCAATAAAAAAGAAAACTTTAATAGAAAAGTAAATTGAATAAAAATGGAAGTTGAATAAAAATAAAAATGGAAGTTGCAGAAAATTAAAAATGGAAGTTCATTCAAAAAACCACTATACCTTAACGATCTATTAGCAAATTAAATAAAAATGGAAGTTGAATAAAAATAAAAATGAAAGTTGCATAAAATTAAAAATGGAAGTTCATTAAAGAAACCACTATACCTTAACTATCTATTTGGAAATTAAATAAAAAAGGAACTTTAATAGAAAAGAAAATTGAATAAAAATGGATGTTGAATAAAAATAAAAATGAAAGTTGTATGAAATTAAAAATGTAAGTTCAATCTAGAAACCATTATACTTCAACGATCTATTTGGAAATTAAATAAAAAAGGAAATTGAATACAAAAGAAGCTTGAATAAAAAAAGAAGTTGAATAGAAATAAAAATGGAAGTTGCAAAAAATTAAAATTGGAAGTTCATTCAAGAAACCACTATACCTTAACGATATATTTGGAAATTAAATAAAAAAGGAAGTTGAATAGAAAAGTAAATTGAATAAAAATGGAAGTTGAATAAAAATAAAAATGGAAGTTCAATCCAGAAATCACTATACCTTGACGATCTATTTGGAAATTAAATAAAAAAGGAAGTTGTGTAGAAAAGAAACTTGAATAAAAAAGGAAGTTAAATAAAAATAAAAATGGAAGTTGCAGAAAATTAAAAATGAAAGTTAATTCGAGAAACCACTATACCTCAACCATCCATTTGGAAATTAAATAAAAAAGGAAGTTGAATAGAAAAATAACTTGAATAAAAATGGAACCTGAATAAAAATAAAAATGGAAGTTCCATAAAATTAAAAATGGAAGTTCAATCCAGAAACTAGTATACCTTAACGATCTATTTGGAAATTAAATGAAAAAGAAAGTTGAGTAGGAACTTTTAGTTTCCTAAGCAAAACAATTATCAAGACATTTGAACATGCATCTTGCATCCAGAATAATGATGAAATAATAAAATTAATTCACATAAATGACTTTATTCCGTTTGTAAAACAGTATAAGTACATCCACATAGGATTAGTACAAATTGCGTTTAAACCTTTGACCCTTCTTGGTCAAAACACCAGTATTCAGTGCACCCTTCGAGATGGCAGATGCCTTAATTGGAGAGCTTCTCTTATGGGAGCAATTGAGACAAGCCTGTCTCATGGACCAGTATACTTTGACATATATCCGAATCTTAGCGTTGCTTTGTGTGATGCTAATCTTTCCGATGTTTTAGAACTTAGAGTTCTTACTCATGGATATGAGTATAAACCAGGAACTCCCCCTTTTTCAGTCCATTCCCGAATTTACATTAAGGCTTTAACAACTTTAAATCCTTATGTTAGAAAGAAAACTGAAACAGGTGGAACAGTACTTATAGAAACTAATCTATACAGTAGCCAAGTAGCCGTACCCAAGTTAATCCCTTGGAAGGATATAACTTTTCCAGAACGATGGCATATTCCGAATGCTGTTCCTCCAAAACCTCTTATCCAGTATAACATCGATGATGTTATCCAGACACAAGGAGGTAATGTTTATCTCCAATTCCAGAGACCTTTGCTTACCAGAAGTAATTCTTCTAATGCTAGTTTTAGAACTGCATCAAGAAGATTTTCAAATAACAGTTTTCAATCTATCCCTCCTTGTCATGTGGACCTTCCAGAATCAAGTCACCAATCTGTTGGTGATGCACCCTCCAGAAGACAAATCGAAAATATCCTTCAACAGATACCCTCTAGGCCTCCTAGTCGACCACCTAGTGATCCCCAGGAAGACCCTATGACCTCAGAAATTAAATAAAAAAGGAAAGAAAATAAAAAAGGAACCACTATACCTTAACTATCTTTTTGGAAATTAAATAAAAAAGGAACTTTAATAGAAAAGAAAATTGAATAAAAATGGAAGTTGAATAAAAATAAAAATGAAAGTTGTATGAAATTAAAAATGTAAGTTCAATCCAGAAACCATTATACTTTAACGATCTATTTGGAAATTAAATAAAAAAGGAAATTGAATACAAAAGAAGATTGAATAAAAAAAGAAGTTGAATAGAAATAAAAATGGAAGTTGCAAAAAATTAAAATTGGAAGTTCATTCAAGAAACCACTATACCTTAACGATATATTTGCAAATTAAATAAAAAAGGAAGTTGAATAGAAAAGTAAATTGAATAAAAATGGAAGTTGAATAAAAATAAAAATGGAAGGTCAATCCAGAAACCACTATACCTTGACGATCTATTTGGAAATTAAATAAAAAAGGAAGTTGAGTAGAAAAGCAACTTGAATAAAAAAGGAAGTTAAATAAAAATAAAAATGGAAGTTGCAGAAAATTAAAAATGACAGTTAATTCGAGAAACCACTATACCTCAACCATCCATTTGGAAATTAAATAAAAAAGGAAGTTGAATAGAAAAATAACTTGAATAAAAATGGAAGCTGAATAAAAATAAAAATGGAAGTTCCATAAAATTAAAAAAGGAAGTTCATTAAAAAAACCACAATACCTTAACGATCTATTTGGAAATTAAATAAAAAAAGAAGTTTAATAGAAAAGTAAATTGAATAAAAATGGAAGTTGAATAAAAATAAAAATGGAAGTTGCAGAAAATTAAAAATGAAAGTTCAATCCAGAAACCAGTGTACCTTAACGATCTATTTGGAAATTAAATAAAAAAGGAAGTTGAGTAGAAAAGAAAACTTGATTGAAAAAGGAAGTTAAATAAAAATAAAAAGGGAAGTTGCAGAAAATTTAAAATGGAAGTTCATTCAAGAAACCACTATACCTTAACGGTCTATATGGAAAATAAATAAAAAAGAAAGTTGAATAGAAAAATGACTTGAATAAAAATGGAAGTCAAATAAAAATAAAAATGGAAGTCGCATTAAATTAAAAAAGGAAGTTCATTCAAGATACCACTATACCTTCACGATCTATTTGGAAATTAAATAAAAAATGAAGTATAATAGAAAAGTAAATTGAATAAAAATGGAAGTTGAATAAAAATAAAAATGGAAGCTGTAGAAAATTAAAAATAGAAGTTCATTCAAGAAACCACTATACCTTAACTATCTATTAGGAAATTAAATAAAAAAGGAAGTTGAATAGAAAAACAACTTGAATAAAAATGGAAATTGAATAAAAATAAAAATGGAACTTGCATAAAATTAAAAATGGTAGTTCATTAAAGAAACCACTATACCTTAGCGATCTATTTGGAAATTAAATAAAAAAGGAACTTTAACAGAAAAGAAAATTGAATAAAAATGGAAGTTGAATAAAAATAAAAATGAAAGTTGCATAAAATTAAAAATGTAAGTTCAATCCAGAAACCATTATACCTTAACGATCTATTTGGAAATAAAATAAAAAAGGAAGTTGAATAGAAAAGAAGCTTGAATAAAAAAAGAAGTTGAATAAAAATAAAAATGGAAGTTGCAGAAAATTAAAATTGGAAGTTCATTCAAGAAACGACTATACCTTAACGATCTATTTGGAAATTAAATAAAAAAGGAAGTTTAAAAGAAAAGTAAATTGAATAAAAAAGGAAGTTGAATAAAACTAAAAATGGAAGTTCAATCCAGAAACCACAATACATTGACGATCTATTTGGATATTAAATAAAAAAGGAAGTTGAGTATAAAAGAAACTTGAATAAAAAAGGAAGTTAAATAAAAATAAAAATGGAAGTTGCAAAAAATTAAAAATGGAAGTTAATTCAAGAAACCACTATACCTTAACGATATATTTGGAAATTAAATAAAAAAGGAAGTTGAATATAAAAATAACTTGAATAAAAATGGAAGCTGAATAAAAATAAAAATGGAAGTTCCATAAAATTAAAAATAGAAGTTCATTAAAGAAACTACTATACCTCAACGATCTATTTGGAAATTAAATAAAAAAGAAAGTTGAATAGAAAAGAAACTTGAGTAAAAAAGGAAGTTAAATAAAAATAAAAATGGAAGTTGCTGAAAATTAAAAATGGAAGTTAATTCAAGAAACCACTATACCTTAACCATCTATTTGGAAATTAAATAAAAAAGGAAGTTGAATAGAAAAATAACTTGAATAAAAATGGAAGCTGAATAAAAACTAAAATGGAAGTTCCGTAAAATTAAAAATGGAAGTTCATTAAAGAAACCACTATACCTCAACGATCTATTTGGAAATTATATAAAAAAGGAAGTTGAATAGAAAAGAAACTAGAATAAAAAAGGAAGTTAAATAAAAATAAAAATGGAAGTTGCAGAAAATTAAAAATGGAAGATAATTCAAAAAACCACTATACCTTAACCATCTATTTAGAAATTAAATAAAAAAGGAAGTTGAATAGAAAAATAACTTGAATAAAAATGGAAGCTGAATAAAAACAAAAATGGAAGTTCCATAAAGTTAAAAATGGAAGTTCATTAAGGAAACC
The DNA here is from genome assembly GCF_055761805.1 of Camellia sinensis. NCBI lineage: Eukaryota > Viridiplantae > Streptophyta > Magnoliopsida > Ericales > Theaceae > Camellia > Camellia sinensis. The sequence continues at coordinate 3,590,845 of NC_138962.1, read as the reverse complement.
ACTATACCTCAACGATCTATTTGGAAATTAAATAAAAAAGAAAGTTGAATAGAAAAATAACTTGAATACAAATGCAAGTCGAATAAAAATAAAAATGGAAGTTGCAGAAAATTAAAAATGGAAGTTCAATCAAGAAATCAATATACCTTAATGATCTATTTGGAAATTAAATAAAAATGGAAGTTTAATAGAAACGTAAATTAAATAAAAATGGAAGTTTAGTAAAAATAAAAATGGAAGTTGCAGAAAATTAAAAATGGAAGTTCAATCAAGAAACCACTATACCTTAACGATCTATTTGGAAATTACATAAAAAAGGAAGTTGAGTAGAATAGAAACTTGAATAAAAAAGGAAGTTAAATAAAAATGAAAATGGATGTTGCAGAAAATTAAAAATGGAAGCTAATTCAAGAAACCACTATACCTTAACCATCTATTTGGAAATTAAATAAAAATGGAAGCTGAAGAAAAATAAAAATGGGAGTTCCATAAAATTAAAAATGGAAGTTCATTAAAGAAAGCACTATACCTTAACGATCTATTTGGAAATTAAATAAAAAAGGAAGTTGAATAGAAAAATAACTTGAATGAAAATGGAAGTCGAATAAAAATAAAAATGGAAGTTGCAGAAAATTAAAAATTGAAGTTCATTCAAGAAACCAATATACCTCAACGATCTATTTGGAAATTAAGTAAAAAATGAAGTTTAATAGAAAAGTAAATTGAATAAAAATGGAAGTTTAGTAAAAATAAAAATGGAAGTTGCAGAAAATTAAAAATGGAAGTTCAATCCAGAAACCACTATACCTTAACGATCTATTTGGAAATTACCTAAAAACGGAAGTTGAGTAGAAAAGAAACTTCAATAAAAAAGGAAGTTAAATAAAAATAAAAATGGAAGTTGCAAAAAATTAAAAATGGAAGTTCATTCAAGAAACAACTATACCTTAACGATCTATTTGGAAATTAAACAAAAAAGGAAGTTGAATAGAAAAATAATTTGAATAAAAATGGAAGCTGAATAAAAATAGAAATGGAAGTTCCATAAAATTAAAAATGGAAGTTCATTAAAGAAACCACTATACCTTCACGATCTATTTGGAAACTAAATAAAAAAGGAAGTTTAATAGAAAAGTAAATTGAATAAAAATTGAAGTTGAATAAAAATAAAAGTGAAAGTTGCATAAAATTAAAAATGGAAGCTCAATCCAGAATTCAGTATACCTTAACAATCTTTTTGGAAATTAAATTAGAAAAGAAGTTGAATAGAAAAGAAACTTGAATAAAAAAAGAAGTTGTAGAAAATTAGAAATAGAAGTTCATTCAAGAAACCATTATACCTTAACGATCTATTTGGAAATTAAATAAAAAAGGAAGTCGTATAGAAAAATAACTTGAATAAAAATGGAAGTTCCATAAAATTAAAAATGGAAGTTCATTAAAGAAACCACTATAACTCAACGATCTATTTGGAAATTAAATAAAAAAGGAAGTTGAATAGAATAACTTGAATAAAAATGGAAGTCGAATAAAATTAAAAATGAAAGTTACATAAAATTAAAAATCGAAGTTCATTTCAGATACCACTATACCTTAACGATCTATTTGGAAATTAAATAAAAAAGGAAGTTGAATAGAAAAATAACTTGAATAAAAATGGAAGCTGAATAAAAATAAAAATGGAAGTTCATTAAAGAAACCACGATACCTTAACGATCTATTTGGAAATTAAATAAAAAAGGAAGTTGAATAGAAAAATAACTTGAATAAAAATGGAAGTCGAATAAAAATAAAAATGGAAGTTGCAGAAAATTAAAAATGGAAGTTCATTCAAGAAACCAATATACCTCAACGATCTATCTGGAAATTAAATAAAAATGGAAGTTTTATAGAAAAGTAAATTGAATAAAAATGGAAGTTTAGTAAAAATAAAAATGGAAGTTGCAGAAAATTAAAAATGGAAGTTCAATCCATAAAGCACTATACCTTAACGATCTATTTGGAAATTACATAAAAAAGGAAGTTGAGTAGAAAAGAAACTTGAATAAAAAAGGAAGTTAAATAAAAATGAATATGAAAGTTGCAGAAAATTAAAAAAGGAAGTTCATTCAAGAAACAACTATACCTTAACGATCTATTTGGAAATTAAATAAAAAAGGCAGTTGAATAGAAAAGTAAATTGAATAAAAATGGAAGCTGAATAAAAATAAAAATGGAAGTTCCATGAAATTAAAAATGGAAGTTCATTAAAGAAACCACTATACCTTAACGATCTATTTGGAAACTAAATAAAAAAGGAAGTTTAATAGAAAAGTAAATTGAATAAAAATGGAAGTTGAATAAAAATAAAAGTGAAAGTTGCATAAAATTAAAAATGGAAGTTCAATCCAGAAACCAGTATACCTTAACAATCTTTTTGGAAATTAAATTAGAAAGGAAGTTGAATAGAAAAGAAACTTGAATAAAAAAAAGAAGTTGCATAGAAATAAAAATGGAAGTTGCAGAAAATTGAAAATGGAAGTTAATTCAAGAAACCACTATACCTTAACGATCTATTTGGAAATTAAATAAAAAAGGAAGTTGTATTGAAAAATAATTTGAATAAAAATGGAAGTGGAATAAAATTAAAAATGGAAGTTCATTAAAGAAACCACTATACCTCAACGATCTATTTCGAAATTAAATAAAAAAGGAAGTTGAATAGAAAAATAACTTGAATAAAAATGGAAGTCGAATAAAAATAAAAATGAAAGTTGCATAAAATTAAAAATGGAAGTTCGTTTCAGATACCACTATACCTTAACGATCTATTTGGAAATTAAATAAAAAAGGAAGTTGAATAGAAAAATAACTTGAATAAAAATGGAAGCTGAATAAAAATAAAAATGGAAGTTCCACAAAATTAAAAATGGAAGTTCATTAAAGAAACCACTATACCTCAACGATCTATTTGGAAATTAAATAAAAAAGGAAGTTGAATAGAAAAGAAGATTGAATAAAAAAAGAAGTTGATTAGAAATAAAAATGGAAGTTGCAGAAAATTAAAAATGGAAGTTCATTCAAGAAACCACTATACCATAACGATTTATTTGGAAATTAAATAAAAAAGGAAGTTGAATAGAAAAATAATTTGAATAAAAATGGAAGTCGAATAAAAATAAAAATGGAAGTTGCAGAAAATTAAAAATGGAAGTTCATTCAAGAAACCACTATACCTTAACGATCTATTTGGAAATTAAATAAAAAAGAAAATTGAATAGAAAAATAACTTGAATAAAAATGGAAGCTAAATAAAAATAAAAATTGAAGTTCCATAAAATTAAAAATGGAAGTTCATTAAATAAACCACTATACCTTAACGATCTATTTGGAAATTAAATAAAAAAGGAAGTTTAATAGAAAAGTAAATTGAATAAAAATGGAAGTTGAATGGAAATAAAAGTGAAAGTTGCAAAAAATTAAAAATGGAAGTTCATTCAAGAAACCACTATACCTTAACGATCTATTTGGAAATTAAATAAAAAAGGAAGTTTAATAAAAAGTAAATTGAATAAAAATGAAAGTTGATTAAAAATAAAAATGGAAGTTGCAGAAAATTAAAAATGATAGTTCAATCCAGAAACTAGTATACCTTAACGATCTATTTGGAAATTAAATAAAAAAGGTAGTTGAGTAGAAAAGAAACTTGATTGAAAAAGGAAGTTAAATAAAAATAAAAATGGAAGTTGCAGAAAATTGAAAATGGAAGTTCTTTCAAGAAACCACTATACCTTAACGATCTATTTGGAAATTAAATAAAAAAGAAAGTTGAATAGAAAAATGAATTGAATAAAAATGGAAGTCGAACAAAAATAAAAATGGAAGTTGCATAAAATTAAAAATGGAAGTTCATTCAAGATACCACTATACCTTAACGATCCATTTGGAAATTCAATAAAAAAGGAAGTTTAATAGAAAAGTAAATTGAATAAAAATGGAAGTTGAATAAGAATAAAAATTGAAGTTGCAAAAAATTAAAAATGGATGTTCATTCAAGAAACCACTATACCTTAACGATCTATTTGGAAATTAAATAAAAAAGGAAGTTGAATACTCCCACCATCCCAAAATATTGGTTACTTTTGGGGAATCCAACTTTTTTTAGTAGTACACTTATTGCATTTGAAAAAAGTTGGTTTTCCACAATTACCCTTTTGATAGTACATTTTTTGGGAATATCAATGTCATAATTATACTTTTTAAATTGTTTATCAATTTAAAAGAAGGGAAAAATAGGAAATTTTCATTATTTTTGTACTTGATTTATAAAGAGGGACTAATATTTTGGAACAATGAAAAATGGAATAAGGGACTAATATTTTGGGACGGAGGGAGTATAAAAATGACTTGAATAAAAATGGAAGTCGAATAGAAATAAAAATGGAAGTTACATAAAATTAAAAATGGAAGTTCATTCAAGATACCACTATACCTTAACGATCTATTTGGAAATTCAATAAAAAAGAAAGTTCAAAAGAAAAGTAAATTGAATAAAAATAGAAGTTGAATAAAAATAAAAATGGAAGTTGCAGAAAATTAAAAATGGAAGTTCATTCAAGAAACAACTATACCTTAACGATCTATTTGGAAATTGAATAAAAAAGGAAGTTGAATAGAAATAATTTGAATAAAAATGGAAGTCGAATAAAAATAAAAATGGTAGTTGCAGAAAATTAAAAATGAAAGTTCATTCAAGAAACCACTATACCTTAACGATCTATTTGGAAATTAAATAAAAAAGGAAGTTTAGTAGAAAAGTAAATTGAAGAAAAATGGAAGTTGCAGAAAATTAAAAATGGAAGTTCAATCCAGAAACCAGTTTACCTTAACGATCTATTTGGAAATTAAATAAAAAAAGAAGTTGAGTAGAAAAGAAACTTGAATAAAAAAGGAAGTTAAATAAAAATAAAAATGGAAGTTGCAAAAAATTAAAAATGGAAGTTAATTCGAGAAACCACTATACCTTAACCATCTATTTGGAAATTAAATAAAAAATGAAGTTGAATAGAAAAATGACTTGAATAAAAATGGAAGCTGAATAAAAATAAAAATGGAAGTTCCATAAAATTAAAAATGGAAGTTCATTAAAGAAACCACAATACCTTAACAATCTATTTGGAAATTAAATAAAAAAGGAAGTGGAATAGAAAAGAAACTTGAATAAAAAAAGAAGTTGAATAGAAATAAAAATGGAAGTTGCAGAAAATTAAAAATGGAAGTTCGTTCAAGAAACAACTATACCTTAACGATCTAATTGGAAATTAAATAAAAAAGGAAGTTGAATAGAAAAATAACTTGAAGAAAAATGGAAGTCGAATAAAAATAAAAATGGAAGTTGCAGAAAATTAAAAATGGAAGTTCATTCAAGAAACCACTATACCTTAACGATCTATTTGGAAATTAAATAAAAAAGGAAGTTGAATAGAAAAATGACTTGAATAAAAATGGAAGTCGAATAAAAAAAAAATGAAAGTTGCAGAAAATTAAAAATGGAAGTTCATTCAAGATACCACTATACCTTAACGATCTATTTGGAAATTCAATAAAAAATGAAGTTTAATAAAAAAAGTAAATTGAATAAAAATGGAAGTTGAATAAAAATAAAAATGGAAGTTGCAGAAAATTAAAAATGGAAGTACATTCAAGAAACCACTATACCTTAACGATCTATTTGGAAATTAAATAAAAAAGGAAGTTGAATAGAAAAATGACTTGAATAAAAATGGAAGTCGAATAAACATTAAAATGGAAGTTGCATAAAATTAAAAATGGAAGTTCATTTAAGATACCACTATACCTTAACGATCTATTTGGAAATTCAATAAAAAAGAAAGTTTAATAGAAAAGTAAATTGAATAAAAATGGAAGTTGAATAAAAATAAAAATGGAAGTTGCAGAAAATTGAAAATGGAAGTTCATTCAAGAAACCACTATACCTTAATGATCTATTAGCAAATTAAATAAAAAAAGAAGTTGAATAGAAAAATAACTTGAATAAAAACGGAAGTTGAATAAAAATAAAAATGGAAGTTGTATAAAATTAAAAATGGAAGTTCATTAAAGAAACCACTATTCCTTAACGATCTTTCTGGAAATTAAATAAAAAAGGAACTTTAATATAAAAGAAAATTGAATAAAAAGGGAAGTTGAATAAAAATAAAAATGAAACTTGTATAAAATAAAAAATGTAAGTTCAATCCAGAAACCATTATACCTTGACGATCTATTTAGAAATTAAATAAAAAAGGAAGTTGAATAGAAAAGAAGCTTGAATAAAAAAATAAGTTGAATAGAAACAAAAATAGAAGTTGCAGAAAATTAAAATTGGAAGTTCATTCAAGAAACCATTATACCTTAACGATATATTTGGAAATTAAATAAAAAATTAAGTTTAATAGAAAAGTAAATTGAATAAAAATGGAAGTTCAATCCAGAAACCACTATTCCTTGACGATCTATTTGGAAATTAAATAAAAAAGGAAGTTGAGTAGAAAAGAAACTTGAATAAAAAAGGAAGTTAAATAGAAATAAAAATGGAAGTTAATTCAAGAAACCACTATACCTCAACCGTCTATTTGGAAATTAAATAAAAAAGGAAGTTGAATAGAAAAATAACTTGAATAAAAATGGAAGCTGAATAAAAATAAAAATGGAAGTTCCATAAAATTAAAAATGGAAGTTCATTAAAGAAACCACAATACCTTAACGATCTATTTGGAAATTAAATAAAAAAGGAAGTTTAATAGAAAAATATATTAAATAAAAATAGAAGTTGAATAAAAATAAAAATGGAAGTTGCAGAAAATTAAAAATCAAATTTCAATCTAGAAACCAGTATACCATAACGATCTATTTGGAAATTAAATAAAAAAAGAAGTTATAGCGATCCCGGGTTTACCCTTGTTGTACAGTGATCCGGACATGTGTCCGTGGATGATAGTAGTTGATTATTACCTGGTGTACATCCTTTCTTACTTTGTATTTGAGTTATAGGATGTGTTGGGCAGGTTTGTTACAGGTTGGTTGAGATTAGAAACCAAAACTAGTTGCCCAGATTTTGACCTGTCCGCTCGAGCGGGGGTTTTGGCGCTCGAGCGGGAATTGCACCCATCCAGTATTTCCTGTGCAGTGTTCGACGCTCGAGCGTGGGATTGGCCGCTCGAGCGGGATTGTGTGAGTGCCGCTCGAGCGGGGAGTTGGAAGCTCGAGCGGGAGACCTAGTTCTGTAAAAGTTATGGGAGTGTGTATCCGGAGCTCGAGCGGGGGATTGGCCGCTCGAGCGGGAGTCTGTGAGTGCCGCTCGAGCGGGGAGTTTGACGCTCGAGCGGGGCGACTTTTATATAAACCCGAGATCCGACTTTTGGATCACTTTTTCAAGATCTTTTCTCTCTTACTTTTCCAAAAAGCCATTTTCAGAGATTCTCACTCTAAAACCGGCCCTTCTCTCTTAGATTTGATCTAGTAGGAGTTGTTTACTCACTTTTGGTCTTTACGAAAGTTGTGTTGATCGTCGAGGGCTACATTTTAATCTGAAAATTTCGGAATTTGAAGCATTTTGGTTTTGGTCTTCATCTCCTTTGGAGCTCAAAACTTTGAGGTAGGGATATCCTACTCCTCTCTATGAGTTTTGTCTTTAAATTTTAGTATTTTGAGATGTTGGGGTTGGTTTGGTAATTTCGTGAAAGTTTGGGGCTTTTGTGTAAATTTACAAAAGTTGGGGTTTTTGCTATATAAAGCCTAGATGCATGTTCGGCGTGGAAAAAGTGAAATTAATGTTAAAAAATTAATGAAAATGGAACCTAAGGGTTGTAATGTTAATTATGGAAAATGCCCTAATTACATTGATTGATTAATTTGTATAATTAATTGTTGGGAATGAGGAATTGAATTGAGAATGTGGGAATTGGAAAGGAAAGGGGTTAAAGGGTGTAGTTGGATTATTTATCACTCACCGAATTAAAATGTTGATTTAATATCCATTTGTGCATTTATTTTCTGTTTAGAAATAACTGCTTTGGGATATCGGTGGAGGATAGTCGTGATTGTTGTAGACAATGCATGATGATTAGGCAAACTAAAACTAATCGATTGAATGTGTCATAGAGTATGACGGTGGATTGAATACATTAATTTTATGTATTGATTGATTGTGCATAGAACCTTTGTGTTTATATGCATTGTGTATAGAGGAGGAGATGGGGGATGTACTCCGCGGTTTAGGGGAAGATGGGGGATGTACCTCTAAACCGGATAGTGTTGGGAGGAGATGGGGGATGAACTCCGTAGATACAGCTCATATGCTTGTCTAGAGAAGTGAAGATACAGCTCATAGGCTTATCTTTGAGAAGTGTAGATACAGCTCATATGCTTGTCTAGTGAAGTGTGGATATAGCCCATATGCTTATCTGTTGATGCGTGATATGTTTATCTATTGATATGTGGATATAGCTTATATGCTTATCTGTTGATGTGTGATATGTTTATCTATTGATATGTTGATATAGCTAATATGCTTATCTACTAAATAAAGGTGGAGAATGAAAAGTAACATAGACTTGTATGTTATGAAACTGTGATGAGATATATATGGATGTATCGGTGTTGCCCATCTATCAATTGCTAATCTTTTAGTCATTGTTCATAGTTGGTTTAGTATATCTCTGCTGGGCTGTGGCTCACCCTATATGGGAATATCATTTTCAGGTACAGGTAGCATGCCACCTCCAAGGGCGTAGCTTGGGAGGCTAGAGGCAGACGGACTTTTGTCGTTTTATTTCTTTGATGTATTACATGTATATTCAAGCTAAGGGCTTAATGTGTAAATGAGTTAGCACTCTTTTGTTGTAACCAAGTGTTAACTTGGAAAGCTGTAAGCCCGTAGGGCATTTGCTTTTGTTGTTAACATGTAATACTTTTGGAATGAAACTCTGATGAATAGAAGAATGTGGAACTTTTATATATCAATGCATGTCTATATTGATGGATTAATGTTATTATTTTGAGGGCGTTGCAACTTGGTATCAGAGCGTACCGGGTTCGAATACTTTGGGTACGTGGGAAGTGATTAGGATCACAATGGGTTTGTCTCGCTTGATAGAGACTTAGATGTAGTGTCATATGCTATGTGCTTAATTGATAACATGCTTATGTGACTATGTGGGTATGGGATGTAGTTTCTAGGATGTTGATTGGATCCTTGGGTTTCTGGGAGTCTTGTTGGAAAGGCACTTGATCAATGCTGTTTCTAACCGGAACTCTAGTAACGCCTCGGGACTATCATTATCCGGAAATGAAATTCGTAAGTGCTTATGTGTTTATGTGCTTACGTGGAGTGAATTACTGTTGTCCGTGCACTAGGACGTGAGTGTTTAGTTTTGGCACATTTGTGAATGTGCTAACGTTCTGTATTACCTTTATTAGGATGTCAGGACGAGGAAGAGGTGCTAGGCGTGGTAGGCCTGCGAGGCAGGAAGTACCCTTACCGGATGATATTCCGGCAGTGCAGGAGGGAGTTGGCCAGGCCAATGTGGCCGAGCCAGCGGGTCAACAGGCTATGAGTGCCTTGGCACAAGAGATAGCAGGGGCTTTGGGTATTCTCAGAGCAGGAAATCAGGTAGCTGAGGCAGGGCCTTCTTTCTTGAAGAGGGAGTTCTTCCGGTCTAACCCGGATGAGTTTGTTGGGGATCCAAAGGAACCACTGAAGGCTGACGAGTGGTTAGAACAGATGAGTAAGACGTTCGAGATGCTTGGCATCGAGGACGGGGCACTGAAAGTGACCTTGGCATCCTTCCAGCTGAAGGGAGATGCGGGTCAATGGTGGAAGTACGAGAAGGCTCGTGTTGGTGGTACATGGGAGGCGTTTGTAAATGCTTTCCAGGAGAGGTTTTTATCTGCAGTGGCTAGGGAGAAGTTGAGGGATCAGTTTAGCCGGCTTAATCAGCAAGGCATGTCTGTGGCAGAGTTTGAGGCCACTTTCACTAGTTTGTCCAGGTTTGCACCTGAGTTGGTGGCGTCCGAAGAATGCCGTTGCTATGAGTTTGAGCGGAAGTTGAGGCGGGGCCTCAAGTTGAGGGTAGGTGTAATAACCCACGTTCATGTCTTAGTCATGTTCATGTACATTGCGTGATTTTGTCTTGTTAAGCTTGCATTTGCAGACTTTGACTTGTTTTGCCTAAGTAAAGGTGCCTGTCTTGTTTTGTGCTTATGAGATTTGCCTAAGTGTTGTATGCATGTTTTGTTCCTTCCTTGCTATGTTAAGCCTAGGTCATGCCAAGCCTAGGTCATGTTAAGCCTAGGTCATGCCAAGCCTAGGTCATGTTAAGCCTAGGTCATGCCAAGCCTAGGTCATGTTAAGCCTAGGTCATGCCAAGCCTAGGTCATGCCAAGCCTAGGTCATGTTAAGCCTAGGTCATGCCAAGCCTAGGTCATGTTAAGCCTAGGTCATGCCAAGCCTAGGTCATGCCAAGCCTAGGTCATGTTAAGCCTAGGTCATGCCAAGCCCAGGTCATGCCAAGCCCAGGTCATCTTAAGCCTAGGTCACACCTTTGAACCTCTTACACCTTGGACCATCTTGGAACCGCTTTTGTGACCTCCACCATCACCTAGGCATATTGGCTGAGATGTTATCACCTAGGCATCCGAGATCCTTAATCCTTACACCTAGTGATCTTGTTCCGGGACTGGAATGACCTAGACCGAGGTGTGGCACATCTAGGCCGAGGTGTGGCACAGCTAGGTCAAGTGTTGTCCTTCCTAGCCGAGGTCATTGGAACCTTACTTGCCGAAGCTTTGTCCTAAGCCGAGATCATTACTTGCCGGAGTTCCCTTGCCGTCTAGCTTGTTGAGCACACTTTGTCAGTCTTGTCTTGTCAATCTATCACCTTTTTTAGGAGAACCAACCCGGTAGCGCCACGTGTCCGAGCTGAGTATTAAGACAGCCGGTAGAGAGAGAAACCTATCATTTGTTATATCCTTGTTTTGAAGAAGAGAGAGAAGCTCTAGAAGGGGGAGAGGAGTTCTTGAGGAAGAGTAGATTTGCAAGCTTGATCCCTAGAGATCGAACCGTTAGATTCGTGTTCTAAGGTTAGATTCTTGATCTGCTCATGTTGTTCTTTATGTTCATGTTATTACATTGCATGATTGAATATGATTTGTAAGCCATGCATTTCTTTGAAGTTCGGTTTTAGAAAGAGAAAATAGCGTTCATGTGTTCTTCAAGAAAAGTTATGTTTTGATCCGAAAGCTCATGCCAAGATCCATGTTTTTGTGTTTGTTTCCACATGATTTTCAAGTATGGGTACCAAGGTCCATCTTTTCGAACTTATAGCATGAAATCCCAGATCTTGTAATAACAAGTTATGATTTTAGCATTCATGTTCATGTTCTTCATGCTCATGTTCTTCATGTTCTTCAAGGAGGAAACCCAGATTTCCAGGCTTCATTTCCCTAGGTGTGATCACCGAGACTACTCTTGCCTAGATCACACACCTTGGTCTACCTTGCATGATCACTTGCACGTTAGTTTATCTTGCATGCACACCTAGGCTAACCACTGCACACCTAGGCCGACCATGGTACATCCATGCCGGCACCTTGTAACACCTCGGCAGGCAGCTGCATACTGAAGCCTAGGTAACCACACCTCGGCCAAGAGGTGTGGGACCTCGGCCAAGACCTCCTGAGTTCACCAGCTAGGTCGTTTTAGCCTAGATTATCTCTGTGCATCCATCCCAGGACCTGGTTGGTATCCAGCATGTTTTCCCTAGATGTTTCCAGCATGTTTTCCCTAGATGTTTCCAGCATGTTTTCCCTAGATGTTTTCCTGAATGTTTTCCCTAGATGTTTCCAGCATGTTTTCCCTAGATGTTTTCCAGCATGTTTTCCCTAGATGTTTTCCAGAATGTTTTCCCTAGATGTTTCCAGCATGTTTTCCCTAGATGTTTTCCAGCATGTTTTCCCTAGATCATTTGCATTCATGTGAAGCTTGTTTTTAAGAGTGCATTCAATAGACTTTGCCACGTGTTTGTAGGACTTGGACCTTTGCCTCGATCCCGACGTCCCAAGAACTATGTGAGTGGTATTTTTAATAAAGTTATGTTATAACGTTTTGATAAGCTTTGCCTTGTTTTGATAAAAGTATTTGTTAAGCACGAATGATATCCCTATTATATATATCAAGTATAAGCTTTGTTTTAATATCAATCTTTGAAAGTCCGTACGTGCCAGGGGACTTTAAGCATTAGTGGCACAAGTCCGTACGTGCTAGGGGACTTTAAGCATTAGTAGCACACATGTGAAGTCCGTACGTGCCAGGGGACTTTAAGCATTAGTGGCACAAGTCCGTACGTGCCAGGGGACTTTAAGCATTAGTGGCACAAGTCCGTACGTGCCAGGGGACTTTAAGCATTAGTGGCACAAGTCCGTATGTGCTAGGGGACTTTAAGCATTAGTAGCACACATGTTAAGCAAGCAAGTTTTGAAGGACCAAGGTTATGCCGAGGTTATGTTATAAGTTTTGACGCATGTTAAGTATGTAAGTTTTGCAAGATTAAGTTTGATGAACAAGATTTATCTCATGTTTTGTACAAGCTATGATAGGTATGGTTTTGACAAGATATATTATGTATTGTTTTGAAAGACCTCGGGAATCATTCATGTAACCCCTTTATTACTTGTACCATTCACTGAGTATCCAAGCTCACCCTCCCTATGTATATATGTAGGTAACAAGCAAGAAGTCGGCTACGCCAAGATGTATGTTTTGTATGCATGTTTGGTCGGCTGTAAGGATGTCGGCAATCTGAAGATTTTGTATTCTTAATTTGTGTTTCATGATTTGTGGCTCAAGTGTTTTCGTTTATGTCGGCTTGAGAAGCCTTTTGCCAAGATGTAATATGTACTTTTGTATTCAAGTTTTAATGCTATGTAAAGATGTATGCCATTCTATTTGACTTATGCACTGCTCTTATGGACCACTTGTATTTGAATTATTGCTTCCGCATTTGTCAGCCCCGCATATTATACTTTGATTGTGTGTGAATTTTAGAAGTTGGCCTTCGGTAATTACGGATTACTGGCCATCACGGCACCAAACTACTAGGGGCGGTTTGGGGTCGTGACAGTTGGTGGGTCTTTCATCCATGAATATAGACATTTAGTGGATGCTGCAGCCCATATGGAGCTCTTGATGCAGGAGGAGGATGAGGGGCAGAGAGGCTCCAAGAGGAGCCAAGATGGTCAGGGTGATGGCAGGAGACAGAGGGGTCCTAATCCTCAGCAGTCTCAAGGTGGTTTGGCTAGGTCGACCTTTCCAGTGCCGAGTGCAGGCTCCGGGAGAGGTGGTCAGGAGGATTTCACCTGTTACAAGTGTGGCCAGCTGGGTCACAAAGTTTCGGTTTGCCCGCAGAAGGGAGGGGGTCAGCGAGCTGCTTCTTCATCAGCTAGACCTCAGGGCTAGAGTCAGGGCAGAGGCCAGCCCTTGTCTTGCTATCAGTGTGGTCAACCCGGGCACCTGAAGAGGTTTTGCTCGCAGTTGAGTGCCACTTCGGGAGCGTCTGGTTCCAGGCAGACACAGAGTTTTCAGCCAGCTCAGTCTGTGCAGGCCTCGAGGGCCAATCCGGGGGCTTCGTCGTCCCAGTCAGTACAACAGCCGTATGCTCCTAGAGGTGAGCAAGGGGATCAGGGGCCCACAGGGCGCGTGTATGCTGTTACCGCGCAGGATTTAGTACCGGCTCCATCGGTAGTGAGAGGTACTTTTCTGTTTTGCAACTCGGTTGCTAGTGTGTTGATTGACACGGGTGCATCTCATTCTTTTGTATCTGCTGCATTTGCATCTGTTTTAGAATTGGAGTTGGCACAGTTAGCATCTCCTATTTGTGTGGTATCGCCTTTGGGTGGTGAGTTGATCTTGAAACAAGGTGTTAGGGGTTGTGATATAGAGGTCGCCGACCATAGGCTTCCTTTTCCGTTTGTTGTCATGCCCATGAAGGGCTTTGATGTTATTTTGGGTATGGACTGGCTATCGTCATACCGGGCTGTTATCGATTGCTACCGCCAGAGGGTCACGTTATGTACCTTGAGTGGGGAGTGGTTCCATTTCTTGGGAGACTGGGTTGGTAGCGTTTTGCCACCGGGGTATGATTCGCGAGGGCGAAGTGAGCTTAGTGGTCTACTTGCTAGCTTTGAGAGTGGTGAGGGTGGTGAGACCCAGCTTGTATTGCTGAGGGTGGTTTGTGAGTATTCGGATGTCTTTCTCGAAGACCTTGTTAGTTTGCCACCTCACCGAGAGATAGAGTTCTCTATTGATTTAGTGCCCGGCACGGCGCCGATTTCTATGGAACCTTATCATTTTGCTCCAGCAGAGTTGATTGAGTTGAAAGTTCAGCTCCAGGAATTGCTAGATAAGGGTTTTGTTCACCCTAGTGTTTCACCGTGGGGAGCACCGGCCCTCTTTGCTAAAAAGAAAGATGGTGCCTTGAGATTGTGTATAGACTACCGGAAGTTGAATTGGGCTACGGTCAAGAATAAGTACCCTATGCCCCGTATAGATGATCTGTTTGACCAGTTGAAGGGTTCCCATTGTTTCTCTAAGATAGACTTGAGATCGGGTTACCACCAGTTGAGGGTCAGGGAGGAAGATATTCCTAAGACGGCATTCCGTACGCGGTATGGCCATTATGAGTTTCTGGTGATGCCATTCGGGCTTACCAATGCACCGGCAGTCTTTATGGACTTGATGAACCGGATCTTCCGGGAATTCTTGGATCAATTTGTAGTCGTTTTCATGGACGACATTCTTGTTTATTCGCCTTCTGAGGAGGAGCACGAGGCACACTTGAGAGTGGTGCTTGAGTTACTTAGAGCCCATAGGCTGTATGCCAAGTTTGGGAAGTGTGAGTTCTGGCTAGGAGAGGTGAAATTCCTAGGCCACGTAGTATCTGGGAAGGGGTGTCTGTTGATACATCCAAGGTAGAGGCAGTGCAAGATTGGGCACAGCCTAAGAGTGTGTTTGAGATCCGCAGTTTTCTGGGATTAGCTGGGTATTACCGTCGGTTTGTGAAAGATTTCTCCAGGCTAGCTTCGCCGTTGACTAGATTGACGTGAAAAGGGGTCAAGTTTGTATGGAGTGAGACTTGTGAAAAGTCGTTCCAAGAGTTGAAGGTTAGATTGACCACTGCTCCGGTTTTGATTATTCCGGAGAGAGGGTTGGGTTATGCGGTTTATTGTGATGCCTCGCGAGAGGGTTTGGGTTGTGTGTTGATGCAAGAGGGGAAAGTGGTAGCTTATGGCTCACGTCAATTGAAAATTCACGAGAAGAATTACCCCACACACGACCTAGAGTTAGCAGCAGTGATCTTTGCCTTGAAGATTTGGAGGCACTACCTTTATGGTGAGAAGTTCGAGGTGTTCTCGGACCACAAGAGTTTGAAGTATCTGTTTACACAGAGAGACTTGAATTTGAGGCAGAGGAGATGGATGGAGTTCATTGAGGACTACGATTTTGAGTTGCACTATCACCCGAGAAAGGCCAATGTTGTGGCTGATGCCCTTAGTAGGAAATCCATTAGTGATGTAGCTTGTATAGCTATCCGGGAATGGGAGATGTTGGGTGTACTTGGCGAGTTTGATTTGCATCTGGGCGAATCCGTTGAGGCTGCGGCCTTGTTTTCTGTTGTTGCACAGCCCACACTTGTGACTAGAGTGTTAGAGGCACAGAGAGGTGACCTTGAGGTGGAGTCCTTCCAAGAAAAGATCTCCAGTGGGAAAGTTGAGAAGGGTTTAACGGTGTATCCCGACCAGAGTGTGAGATACCGAGACCGTTTGTTTGTGCCGGAGTCTTGCCGAGAGGAAGTACTCCGAGAGTTCCATCATTCGCGCCTTGCGGTGCATCCGGGAGGTACTAAGATGTATCGGGATTTGGGTCGCCAGTTTTGGTGGCGGGGTATGATAAGAGATGTGGAAGTTCAATCCAGAAACCACTATACCTTAACGATCTATTGGAAAATTAAATAAAAAAGGAAGTTGAGTAGAAAAGAAACTTGAATGAAAAAGGAATTTAAATAAAAATAAAAATAGAAGTTGCAGCAAATTAAAAATGGAAATTAATTCAAGAAACCACTATACCTTAACGATCTATTTGGAAATTAAAGAAAAAAGGAAGTTTAATAGAAAAGTAAACTGAATAAAAATAAAAATGAAAGTTGCATAAAATTAAAAATGGAAGTTCAATCCAGAAACCACTATGCGTTAACGATCTACTTGGAAATTAAATAAAAAGGGAAGTTGAATAGAAAAGAAACAAAAATAAAAATAGAAGTTACTTAAAAATAAAAATGGAAGTTGCAGAAAATTAAAAATGAAAATTCATTCAAGAAACCACTATACCTTAAAGATCTATTTGGAAATTAAATAAAAAAGGAAGTTGAGTAGAAAAGAAACTGATTGAAAAAGGAAGTTAAATAAAAATAAAAATGGAAGTTGCAGAAAATTAAAAATGGAAGTTCATTAAAGAAACCAATATACCTTAACAATCTATTTGGAAATTAAATAAAAAAGGAAGTTGAAAAGAAAAATGACTTCAATAAAAATGGAAGTCGAATAAAAATAAAAATGGAAGTTGCAGAAAATTAAAATTGGAAGTTCATTCAAGAAACCAATATACCTTAACGATCTATTTCGAAATTAAATAAAAAAAGAAGTTTAAGAGAAAAGTAAATTGAATAAAAATGGAAGTTGAATAAAAATAAAAATGGAAGTTGCAGAAAATTAAAAATGGAAGTTCAATCCAGAAACCACTATACCTTAACGATCTATTTGGAAATTAAATAAAAAAGGAAGTTGAGTAGAAAAGATACTTGAATAAAAAAGGAAGTTAAATAAAAATAAAAATGGAAGTTGCAGAAAATTAAAAATGGAAGTTCATTCAAGAAACCAGTATACCTTAACGATCTATTTGGAAGTTAAATAAAAAAGAAAGTTGAATAGAAAAATAACTTGAATAAAAACGGAAGTTGAATAAAAATAAAAATGGAAGTTGCATAAAATTAAAAATGGAAGTTCATTGAAGAAACCACTATGCCTTAACGATCTATTTGGAAATTAAATAAAAAAGGAAGTTAAACAGAAAAATAATTGAATAAAAATGAAAGTCGAATAAAAATAAAAATGGAAGCTGCAGAAAATTAAAAATAGAAGTTCATTGAAGAAACCACTATACCTTAGCGATCTATTTGGAAATTAAATAAAAAAGGAAGTTGAATATAAAAATAACTTGAATAAAAATGGAAGTCGAATAAAAATAAAAATGGAAGTTGCCGAAAATTAAAAATGGAAGTTCATTGAAGAAACCACTATACCTTAACGATCTATTTGGAAATTAAATAAAAAAGGAAGTTGAATAGAAAAATAACATGAATAGAAATGGAAGTTGAATAAATATAAAAATGGAAGTTGCAGAAAATTAAAAATAGAAGTTCATTCAAGATACCACTATACCTTAACGATCTATTTGGAAATTCAATAAAAACAGAAGTTTAATAGAAAAGTAAATTGAATAAAAATGGAAGTTGAATAAAAATAAAAATGGAAGTTGCAGAAAATTAAAAATGGAAGTTCATTCAAGAAACCACTATACCTTAACGATCTATTTGGAAATTAAATAAAAAAGAAAGTTGAATAGAAAAATAACTTGAATAAAAATGGAAGTCTAATAAAAATAAAAATGGAAGTTGCAGAAAATTAAAAATAGAAGTTCATTCAAGATACCAATATACCTTAACGATCTATTTGGAAATTCAATAAAAAATGAAGTTTAATAGAAAAGTAAATTGAATAAAAATGGAAGTTGCAGAAAATTAAAAATGGATGTTCATCGAAGAAACCACTATACCTTAACGATTTATTTGAAAATTAAATAAAAAAAGAAGTTGAATAGAAAAATAACTTGAATAAAAATGGAAGGAGAATAAAAAAAAAATGAAAATTGCAGAAAATAAAAAATGGAAGTTCTTTCAAGAAACCAATATACCTTAACGATCTATTTAGAAATTAAATAAAAAAGGAAGTTTAATAGAAAAGTAAATTGAATAAAAATGGAAGTTGAATAAAAATAAAAATGGAAGTTGCAGAAAATTAAAAATGGAAGTTCAATCCAGAAACCACTATACCTTAACGATCTATTTGGAAATTACATAAAAAAGGAAATTAAATAAAAATAAAAATGGAAGTTGCAGAAAAATAAAAATGGAAGTTCATTCAAGAAACCACTATACCTTAACGATCTATTTGGAAGTTAAATTAAAAAGGAAGTTGAATAGAAAAATAACTTGAATAAAAACGGAAGTTCAATAAAAATAAAAATGGAAGTTCCATAAAATTAAAAATAGAAGTTCATTGAAAAAACCACTATACCTTAACGATCTATTTGGAAATTAAATAAAAAAAGGAACTTTAATATAAAAGAAAATTGAATAAAAATGGAAGTTGATTAAAAATAAAAATAAAAGTTGTATAAAATTAAAAATGTAAGTTCAATCCAGAAACCATTATACCTTAACGATCTATTTGGAAATTAAATAAAAAAGGAAGTTGAATAGAAAAGAAGCTTGAATAAAAAAAGAAGTTGAATAGAAATAAAAATGGAAGTTGCAGAAAATTAAAAGTGGAAGTTCATTCAAGAAACCACTATACTTTAACGATATATTTGGAATTTAAATAAAAAAGGAAGTTTAATAGGAAAGTAAATTGATTAAAAATGGAAGTTGAATAAAATTAAAAATGGAAGTTCAATCCAGAAACCACTATACCTTGATGATCTATTTTGAAATTAAATAAACAAGGAAGTTGAGTAGAAAAGAAACTTGAATAAAAAAAGAAGTTAAATAAAAATAAAAATGGAAGTTGCAGAAAATTAAAAATGGAAGTTAATTCAAGAAACCACTATACCTCAGCCATCTATTTGGAAACTAAATAAAAAAGGAAGTTGAATAGAAAAATAACTTGAATAAAAATGGAGGCTGAATAAAAATAAAAATGGAAGTTCCATAAAATTAAAAATGGAACTTCATTAAAGAAACCACAATACCTTAATGATCTATTTGGAAATTAAATAAAAAATGAAGTTTAATAGAAAAGTAAATTGAATAAAAATGGAAGTTGAATAAAAATAAAAATGGAAGTTGCAGAAAATTAAAAATGGAAGTTCAATCCAGAAACCAGTATATCTTAACGATCTATTTGGAAATTAAATAAAACAGGAAGTTGAGTAGAAAAGAAACTTGATTGAAAAAGGAAGTGAAATTGTAACAACCCTCACCTCACTCTTGTCACACTTGCATACATTCGTGCATTGTCTTGTCTTGTTTTGATGTTTTGAAGGATTTGCCTTGCCCTGTTTTATTTATGTATTGCTTGCGCGATTTTGTTCCTTGCTGGGTGTGTAGCCGAGGTTACCTTGAGCCAAGTTCACCTTTGAGCGTTTGTACTTAGAACTGTTTTAGAACCTTGGTCGACCCCCATCTTCACCTCGGGCTTGTTTTGCCGGGATGTCTTGCACTTAGTGATCCTTGTCCTTGGGCAGGTATGGCCTAGGCCGAGATGTGGCACACCCCGGCCAAGGTGTGGCACAGCTTAGTCAAGCGTCGTCCTCCCTAGCCGATGTCTTTGTTATCCTGTTGCCGGATCCTTGATTTGAGCCGATGTCATTGATTGCCGAGGTGTCTTACCCAGCTTGCTGCATACGCTTTGTCAGAGACTTGTCTTATCTATCAATCACCTTTTTGAGTTGTGTCAACCCCGTAGCGCCACGTGTCCGAGCTGATTGTTAAGACAACCGGCAGATCTAGAAAACAAATCATTATTGTCTCAAATCTTTGCCTTTAGAGAGAGAAGCTCTAGAGAGAAGGAGGAGAAGTTCTTGAGTGAGAATAGATTTTCCAAGCTTGATCTTCGTGGTTTGAGCCGTTAGATTCGAGCTTTGGGGTAAGAATCTTGATCTACGTTGATTGTTGTTATTGATTATCTAGCTGCATTGCATGATCGGATCTGTTTTGCATGTCATGCATCAATTTGAAGCTGGTTTTGGAAAGAGAAAATGGTTTTCATGTGTTCTTGAAGAGAGCCTCGTTTTGATCCAAAAGTTTGAAACAAGAACCATGTTTTTGTGTTTATTTTTGCATGACCTCCTTGTATGGGTACCCAGGTCCATGTTTTTAACTCTTCGCATAAATCTCAGATTCTGTAACAAGTTATGATCTTTGCATTTGTCTTCTTCATAATCATGTTCTTCATATTCTTCAAAGGGAAGCCCAAGTTTTTCCCGACTTTGTTTGATGAGGCCTTCGGGACCACACCTCGGCAAGGAGGTGTGGGACCTCGGCAAAGACCTGGATGGTACCTAGTGTGTTTACATAAGACGGGAGCAGTGCTTAAACTCCCAGCATGTTTTGCTTTGTTATTAGCTTGGATCTGGTAGGGATGCCGAGGTCATCTGCATGTATATAAAGCTTGTTTTGAGAATGTGATTTGCCATGTGATTGTAGGACCTTGATCTTCGCTTTGAGCCTACACCCGAGGAAAACTATGTGAGTGGTATTTTTGATAAAGCTATGTTACACTTGTTTTTGATAAGTCTTGCTTGTTTTGTTTTGACGAAAGTATTTGCTAAGCATGAATGAATAGCCCTGTTTTGATGTATAAAGTATAAGCTCTGTTTTGATGTCATCCTTGAAAAGTCCCTTGTACTAGAGGACTCTAAACTTTCGCAGTACCAAGTATAAAAGTCCCTTGTGCTGGAGGACTCTAAACTTTCGCAGCACTAAGTATAAAAAGGATACGGTCCTTCCTTGGAAAGGCTACAATGTTAAATCGGGCTACAGGCCTAAGTAACACAAGTTCCATAATGTTAAATCGGGCTACGGGCCTAAGTAACACAAGTTCCATAATGTTAAATCGGGCTACGGGCCTAAGTAACACCAGATCATCGTGTTAAAAGGAGCTACGGGCTTAAGTAACACAAGTCCCTTGTGCTGGAGGACTATAAACTTTCGCAGTACCTTTGATTAAAAGATTACGGATCGTACAGTCCTCATCTTGATAAGCTTGATGTAATAACCCACATTCATGTCTTAGTCATGTTCATGTACATTTGCATGATTTTGTCTTGTTAAGCTTGCATTTGTAGACTTGGACTTGTTTTGCCTAGGTAAAGGTTCTTGTCTTGTCTTGATGCTATCATGTTTTCCCTAAGTGTTGTATGCATGCTTTGTTCCTTCCTTGCTATGTTAAGCCTAGGTCATGTTAAGCCTAGGTCATGCTAAGCCTTGTATGCATGCTTTGTTCCTTCCTTGCTATGTTAAGCCTAGGTCATGCTAAGCCTAGGTCATGTCAAGCCTAGGTCATGTTAAGCCTAGGTCATGTTAAGCCTAGGTCATGCCAAGCCTAGGTCATGTCAAGCCTAGGTCATGTCAAGCCTAGGTCATGTCAAGCCTAGGTCATGTTAAGCCTAGGTCATGCCAAGCCTAGGTCATGTTAAGCCTAGGTCATGTTAAGCCTAGGTCATGCCAAGCCTAGGTCATGTCAAGCCTAGGTCATGTGAAGCCTAGGTCATGTTAAGCCTAGGTCATGTCAAGCCTAGGTCATGTTAAGCCTAGGTCATGCCAAGCCTAGGTCATGCCAAGCCTAGGTCATGTTAAGCCTAGGTCATGTTAAGCCTAGGTCATGCCAAGCCTAGGTCATGTCAAGCCTAGGTCATGTTAAGCCTAGGTCATGTTAAGCCTAGGTCATGTCAAGCCTAGGTCATGTTAAGCCTAGGTCATGTTAAGCCTAGGTCATGCCAAGCCTAGGTCATGTCAAGCCTAGGTCATGTTAAGCCTAGGTCATGCCAAGCCTAGGTCATGTCAAGCCTAGGTCATGTTAAGCCTAGGTCATGCCAAGCCTAGGTTATGTCAAGCCTAGGTCATGCCAAGCCTAGGTCATGTTAAGCCTAGGTCATGTCAAGCCTAGGTCATGCCAAGCCTAGGTCACAACTTTGAACCTCTTACACCTTGGACCATCTTGGAACCCCTTTGGTTGACCTCCACCGTCACCTAGGCATATTGGCCGAGATGTTATCACCTAGGCGTCCGAGATCCTTAATCCTTGCACCTAGTGATCTTGTTCTGGGACTGGAATGACCTAGACCGAGGTGTGGCACATCTAGGCCGAGGTGTGGCACAGCTTAGTCAAGTGTTGTCCTTCCTAGCCGAGGTCATTGTCACCCTAGTTGCCGAAGTCTTGTGGTTAGCCGATGTCAATACTTGCCGGAGTGCCATTCCGAGTAGCTTGCTAGATACGCCTTGTCAGGGCCTTGTCTTGTCAATCTATCACCTTTTTGAAGAGAACCAACCAACCGTTGCCACGTGTCCGAGCTGAGAGTTAAGTTAGCCGGCAGAGAGAGAAACCCCTCATTTGTTGTATCTTGTTTTGAAGAGTAGAGAGAGAAGCTCTAGAAGAGGGAGAAGAGTTCTTGAGAGAGAGTGGATTTCCAAGCTTGATTCTTTGAGATCGAACCGTTAGATCCGTGTTCTAAGGTTAGATTCTTGATCCGCTCTTGTTGTTCTATATGTTTATGATATTGCATTGCATGATTGAATATGATTTGTAAGCCATGCATTGCTTTGAAGTTCGGTTTTAGAAAGAGAAAATGGTTTTCATGTGTTCTTCAAGAAAAGTCATGTTTTGATCCGAAAGCTCATGCCAAGATCCATGTTTTTGTGTTTGTTTCCACATGATTTTCAAGTATGGGTACCCAGGTCCATGTTTTCGAACTCATGTCATGAAATCCCAGATCTTGTAATAACAAGTTATGATTTTAGCATTCATGTTCTTCATGTTCTTCATGCTCATGTTCTTCATGTTCTTCAAGGAGGAAACCCAGATTTCCAGGCTTCATTTCCCTAGGTGTGATCACCGAGACCACTCTTGCCTAGATCACACACCTTGGTCTACCTTGCATGATCGCTTGCACGTTAGTTTATCTTGCATGCACACCTAGGCTAACCACTGCACACCTAGGCCGACCATGGTACACCCATGCCGGCACCTTGTAACACCTCGGCAGACAGCTGCATACTGAAGCCTAGGTAACCACACCTCGGCCAAGAGGTGTGGGACCTCGGCCAAGACCTCCTGAGTTCACCCAGCTAGGTCGCTTTAGCCTAGATCATCTCTGTGCATCCATTCCAGGACCTGGTTGGTACCCAGCATGTTTTCCCTAGGTGTTTTCAGCATGTCTTCCCTAGGTATTTTCAGCATGTTTTCCCTAGATGTTTTCAGCATGTTTTCCCTAGATGTTTCCAGCATGTTTTCCCTAGATGATTCCAGCATGTTTCCCCTAGATCATTTGCATTCATGTGAAGCTTGTTTTTAAGAGTGCATTCAATAGACTTTGACATGTGTTTGTAGGACTTGGACCTTTGCCTTGATCCCGACGTCCCAAGAACTAGGTGAGTGGTATTTTTAATAAAGTTATGTTATAAAGTTTTGACAAAGCCTTGCTTCGTTTTAGAAAAGTATTTGATCAAGCATGAATGATTATCTCTATTTTGTGTATCAAGTATAAGCTTTGTTTTGATGACATTCTTGGAAAGTCCTCCCATGCTAGGGGACTCTAAGCCCATGTAGCACCATGTTTGAGAGATCTCTGTCATCGACGGTCTATGAACGGATGGCCCCACCGACGGTCTATGAACGGGTGGATTTGTCTAATCGATTCCGGGTCGATTATTCCCTTGTCTTGTCCGAAATGTCATCACCCCATGTATTATGTAGATGTTATTAACATCCCAAGCAAGATTTGAAAGACCAAGATTTGATTGATGAACTTGATTCATCCCATGTTTTGAACAAGCTATGATATATGTATTGTTTTGACAAGGACCTTGGAAATCATTCATTTACCCCTTTATTACTTATATCATTCACTGAGTATCCAAGCTCACCCTCCCTATGTATATATGTAGGTAACAAGTTAGAAGTCGGCTACGCCGAGATGTGTGTTTTGTATGCATGTTATGTCGGCAGTGAGGACGTCGGCAATCTTGAAGCTTTTGTATTTGAACATGTCGGCTGAGAAGCCCTTTCGTTAAGATGTGATATGTATTTTGTACATCATTTCTTTATGTATTCAAGTTGTAAAGCTATGTAAAGATGTATGCCATTTCATTTGACTTATGCACTGCTCTTATGGACCACTTGTATCTTGAATTATTGCTTCCGCATTTGTGAGCCCCCTATATAAATACTCTGATTGTGTGTGAATTTTGTAAGTTGGCCTTCGGTAATTACGGATTACTGGCCATCACGGCACCAAACTACTAGGGGCGGTTTGGGGTCGTGACACTTGACTTGTTTTGCCGATGTCAGTAAGCATCCCTTGATACTTGTAATGTTCGATTGATGAATACGGTTCATCCCATGTCTTGATAAAGTTTGATGTGTTTTGTTTTAAAGACTTCGGCTATATTCATGCAAAACCTTTATTATCAGTACCATTCACTGAGTATCCAAGCTCACCCTCTCTATATATATGTAGGTGATGAGCAGGACGTCGGCGACGCCTAGACTGTTTTGAAAGCTTGTTTGGATTCTTGATTATGTCGGCTTGGTTTTTTTGTATTCACGTCGGCAATGCCATTTATTTCATGTCGGCGAATCTTGAAAATCATGCTTCTTGACTTGTATTTACTGTATTTTGTATATGTGTAACAAGCCCGCGGGGGACCTCGCTACAGCTCGGACTCGATTTTCTTGTCACGGTTCCTAATCTGAACCAAAGAGTCCAAATCCGGCAAATCGTTTTGAGAAACTGATTTTTTTGAAAAAGTAGTGCCAAACATGGACTGCTTTGCCAGATACAGAGTCGCCACCTAAATATTTTATTTTTGGGAAATTTAGGAAACCCTGACTCGGTGCCAAAAGGCCACGTGTCCGTCATCACCAAAGTTGCTTCGGCTCGGGAACTTGGGTACGATTGGGGAAGGTCACTTCGTGAGCACCCCCGCTCGCCCGGTCATAGACCGGCCTCTACTAACCATGATATCTATTTTTGAAAACTTTGTGAGTTCTTATTCCGGTTTATTAGCCTAGGTTACTATATGATGCGCACAGCATGCAAATATAGACCGGGTCGCCTAAATTGGAACGAAACATTTCATGCTTGTTTTTGAAAGTGATTTGCTACCCGTAGGTAGGCTTTAAAACATTTGATGATTTATTCCAATTTAAGTAACCCAACCTTCACCCACAGGCATTCAGGCAGATATATCATGTAAGCACATAGCCTCATGGTAAGCATGCTATTCATGGCAGTCACTCACACGCATGTAAGGATGCTAAAGCATAAAGCTTACCGAGTACTCCAAGCCAAAATAGGAATTCATTAGAAATCATGCATGATCCTAACTATACAGAAATGCCTAATGCAACACATGCAAAATGCAATTATAGCAGGCTCGGCTATTCTAAGATGGCATATGAAATGTTACAACTATCATGTATTCAACTTTGAAATTGAAAGTACAATGCAGTTAGTATGATGCGCCGAGCCCGGTGCATGCAATACAGATGGATGAATGCAAACATGCTGTCATACTGTATGCTAATTTAAATATGCCCTAATCTAACCATCATAAGAGGATAAATAAAAGGGAGAAAGACGTAGGGTTGGAAGACATACATCACACTCACGCACACTTATTACAGTTATGCCCTCACTCGGAGGGTCCGAATAAATATACAGTCCCGAACAAAAGAATATTACAGTCCAAAATATTACAAAATCCTAATTAATTAATGAATTAACTAAGAAAGCAAATAAAACTGGCATGCAAGCCAGGGACTGCCTTGCTTCTGATGGATGATGCATGTCCGGATTGTCTTGCGCGAAAATCCACCGGAATGCCCCAATTAGCCTCTGTTTACACCTGTTCTTGAAATGCGTGCCAGCCCTAAAAAGTTGCTGATTCCTGGTTTTGCTGCAACAGAGAGCAGGAAAGGGGCATAGCAATGTATTTGCACAAATATATGCATGTCTCGATCCTCGTGCCACCAATCACGCATATCGAGGCATGATGACCGAGGAGTCGAAATGCACAACTCAATATAGGATGAATGCACATGAAACTACAGCTAAAACCTAACTCCATCATGGATAATCCGGAGTGTCGGTGACTGGGGAATTGAGACACATTCCGTCACTCGGAGTACGAAATGTACCTCGTTTCCCGTACCCGGGCTAACTCCTATTCCGAACACGATGCAATATGCATGATATGCATGAAATGCAACTAAGATACAATCCTAACATACACAATGCTATGGAAATGAGATGTCTCAAAATACGTGCACACGGGCGCGCAAACCGAGAAAATGGCAAAATGCTATGAAAATGAGGTGCCTCGAAATACGCGCACGCGGGCACGCAAATCGAGAAAATGACATTTCTCGAAATAAGTGCACGCGGGCACGCAAACCGAGGCGATGACATGTGTCTCGAAATACGTGCACGCGGGCACGCAAACCGAGGCGATGACATGTGTCTCGAAATACGTGCACGCGGGTACGCAAATCGAGGCGATAACATGTGTCTCGAAATACGTGCACGCGGGTACGCAAACTGAGGCGATGACATGTGTCTCGAAATACGTGCACGCGAGCACGCAAACCGAGGCGATGACAGAATGCTATGAAAATGACAAGGAAATGACAAATGGGCTTATACCAACATGAGTGAGCCTCAGCCACACTCACATAGGATGCCGGCGGGTAAAAAATGGAGTGCCTCGAAATGCGTGCACACGGGCACGCAAACCGAGGCGATGGCAGAATGCAATGAAATGACATGGAAATGACAAATGGGCTTATACTAACATGAGTGAGCCTCAGCCACACTCACATAGGATGCCGGCGGGTAAAAAATGGAGTGCCTCGAAATGCGTGCACACGGGCACGCAAACCGAGGCGATGGCGGAATGCAATGAAATGACATGGAAATGACAAATGGGCTTATACCAACATGAGTGAGCCTCAGCCACACTCACATAGGATGCCGGCGGGTAAAAATGAAGTGCCTCGAAATGCGTGCACACGGGCACGCAAACCGAGGCAATGGCAAAATACGATGCAACATGGCAAAAATGATATGCAAGCATGCGAATGGAATTTCAGCACTAAAAAATGGGGGGAAACAGTCCCGAAATGAGGCGAAATGACATGAAATGTAAGGAATTGTCCCGAAACATGGATTTTGGGACCCGAAATGGCCTATAGCTATGCTAAACATGCACAATATGGACATGCAATGCAAAGACAGAAGCTAGACAGTCCCAAAAAATGCACTTTCACAATTATAAACATGGCCAAACAACAAGCATAGGTATGGCAAAAATAGCATGCAAGAATAGGGGCCAAAAGAGGGGTAATGAAGCAAGTGATACAAGCAAAACCCAAACTGAAAAATTTCCTTCTACAACACTGAAGATGGACCAAAAATATGAACATTTACAGTATATGGCAGCCTCAAAATCAGTATAAAAACATGCTAAAAATGTGATGCAAAATAAGGCTCAAAAATGGCTATAACATGAGGTATGCAAAATAATCACCAAACAGCTAAAGACCCTTAACAAAACATGTATAATGGACCAAAATAAGCACTTTTCTAGAACTGTAAAATGGCCAAAAACAAAAGCATGGTATGCTAACTAAACATGCAAGAATGGGGAATAAAAGAGGGATATAACATGAAGTAACCTATGGAAGCCCCAAACCATGAAAGGACCTAAATGAAACATGAATTATGGACCAAAATAAGAACTTTTTCAGAACTGTAAAATGGCCAAAAACAAAAGTATGACAGGCTGCCATTGCATGCAAGAATGGGGAAGAAAATAGGAGTATAAAGGTAGGTACAACATGGAAGTCCCAAATGGTGTTGAGCCCTTCTTAAATGTTGAAGAGGGGCTCAAAATAAGCCTAATATCAGTTTACAACATGCTCGAAAATAAATTGTTCATGGGTCAAAAATAGCATGCAAAACTATGACATACAAGAGGGTCAATGAAGCAAGTGTGTCATGGAGGGCTCAAACAGGGTTGAGCCCTTAACAGAAAGTGAAGATGAGCTCAAAAGAGGGCCCTTTTCAGTTAGGTCTGGAGCTTGAAACAAAAAGGAAGTGGGGCTTACAAATAGATCAAGAAAAAGGGTCAAAAGGGTAAAAGTATTACTTACCCTTGAAGACTCAAACTTTTGTTGCTTCTTGGATGAATTTGCAGCTTCTTTGGCCTTTGAGAAACCTTCCTTGTTGCTGGAAATGAGGTGGTGGTGGTAGAGCTTGGTGGTGTAGAAGGAATGATGGTTAGGGACTTAGGGTTTTTCAAAGAATTGAGAGCTATGGAGATGGAGTTGAGTATGGAGACTTGAAGGAGAGTTTTTCTAACCTCTCTAATGCATGTTGGCAGCTAGTTATATGGACCAAAAGGAGGGTGTAAAGGTGGGGCATAAAGGAGAGCAAAATTCCCCCAAAAGGGTCCCCCCGGATGTAGATATTTTTGGGAGAAAACCAAGGCACAGCTGGAATGCACTCAACCTGAAGAAGCAGGCCGGCCTATCACTTTTGCTCCAGGTGGCCGGCCGGCCACTTAACATAGCCGGCCGGCTAGATCAAAGAAAAAAATGGCCGGCCGGCTAGAAAAAGTGGCCGGCCACCACCTAGGATGAAGCCCCAGAAGTTAGCTTTCCAATGGCGCAAACCTTGCATTAAAATTCCTCCTGTAGAAAACGTTATGCCCCTTTCCGTGAAGCCGCGCAGATTCAGTCCAAGCGGACTTCAACCAACCACATCTCTCCCCCCCGGACTTGGACTTGGGAGATTCTTGAGTGCAAAATGAAGCCCCGGAAGTAAGCTTTCCAATGGTGGTGGCCTCATATCTTAATTCCTCTTGTGCAAAGAGTTACGCCCGTTTCGGTGAAGCCGCGCAGCTTTTTCTCCTTCCCGGATTCATGCTGAACCACTTTTGACCAAAAAGAAGTTGGCTTTTCGGCAAAATTACTGGCCTCCCACCAACTTTTGGTGTCCTCTCATGTGTGTAGATCACATATATGTGGTTTGGGGTTGGCAACAGTGACTCCAGGGTGTTCAACATTGTATTTGAAGAGGAGGGGCAAAAATGGAAAGAAAAATTAATGGCCGGCCATAAACTTTTAGGATCTTCCCAAGTGTGTAGATCACAAATATGTGGTTGAAAGTTGGCAACACTAACCCCAGGGTGTTCAACATTGGCCCGGAAGAGAGGGGTAAAAAAGTAATTTTACAATTACTGGGCGGCCATGGGTTTTTAGGGTCCTCCCAGGTGTGTAGATCACAAATATGTGGTTGAAAGTTGGCAACACTAACCCCAGGGTGTTCAACATTGGCCCGGAAGTCAGAAAAATGGGCGCCGGGAGGCTCCGGAGGAGAGATAACTGGTTGTTGCAACAATTACTAGCCTCCCACCCTTCAGTGACCTCCCTGGTGATAAAACAGAGGCACCTGCCAAAAATGAACGAAAATCGATGCAAAACGAATGTTCGGGGGCCAAAACACGCAGTTCGGGGCCTCGAAAACTGCCCGTTAAACACCGAAAGTGGCGTTCGGCCACGAAGTGGGTTTCTCAGACCCCAGTGTCCCTCAAAAGGGAGCAAATAGGAAGTATGCCAAAAACCGTAGCAAAAGGAGATGGTTAAGCGGTCCCGAACCGAGGCACACGGCCTGACGGCCCCGAAAACCGGAAACCAGACTCCGAAATGGGAACAATGGCCTACGGCCACCAAATGTAACCTACGGACATTGAGAGATGGTCTACGGGACCTCTCCCTTCCCTTAGGAAAAGAAACAGAGAAAACCGAGTCTGGTTCGCAAACCGAGACAAGGCACAGAAGAGGGTTCGGAAGTCCGGAGGTAGGGCTCACGGCCGTGACTCTGAAACTTCTGAACAAGCACATTATGCAATATCACCAAGTGCTCAACTGGTGACGTCTGAGTCTCAAGGTCGGTCAAAAATGGGGTGTCTACAATATGTCGGCTCGAGAAGCCTTTTGATCAAGATGTAACACATATTTTGTCTTGTTGTATTTAAGTTGTAAGATGAATGACATTCCATTTGATCTATGCACTGCTCTTATGGACCACTTGTACTTGATTTATTGCTTCCGCATTTGTGAGCCCCCTATATCCATACTCTGATTGTGTTAAACTTTTGAAAGTTGGCCTTCGGTAATTACGGATTACTGGCCATCACGGCACCAAACTACTAGGGGCGGTTTGGGGTCGTGACAGAATGGTATCAGAGCACGAGTTTCTCGGCATACGCTAATCACACACCTTGAGTCCTAAAGAGCATAGGATTTCCCTTAGAAAGATGTTAGGGTTGCATCATGGTATTTGTTATTTGAATGAGGTGTGCATTGTCTTGATACGCTTATTTGTTGCTTGCCTACGGGGTTATTTGCTTATTTGTTTTAAAGTCATACTTTGCACGCTCATAGCATCATGAGGAGAGGTAGACCTCCAATTGGCCGGGATCAGCCCGAAGACAGAATGGACAGACTGGAAAGACTAATTGAAGGTTTGGCCCGCGAGTTGAGGCAAACAAGACAGCAGTTCGCCAGTGCCACGTCGACTCAGGCCGAGCAAACCAACGGCCGAAATGTAATTCCGCCTCCACCTCCTCCAGTGCCGCAAGTTCCCCCGCAACCAGCCTTATATGGGGATGGCACAATAGCTTTGATCAGGGAGTTCAAGAAAATGAGACCACCGAGATTCTCTGGCGGTATAGAGCCGATGAAGGCTGAGGCATGGGTTTTGGAAATGGAGAAATTGTTCGAGATCTTCCCTAGCACTGACGCGCAGAAGGTGACGTTGGCAGCATTCACCTTAGATGATAATGCTCGCAGATGGTGGATGATGGTTCGAGGGAACAACCCAGATCTGACCTGGACCCGATTCTTAGAGTTGTTCTATAACAAGCACTTCCCAGTGAGTGTTCGAAACCGCAAGGCTACCGAATTTCATACTTTGATGCAAGGCAACCGAACAGTGGCGGAATATGATCGCACTTTTACTGAATTGGCGAGGTTTGTACCTCACATGGCCAATGATGAATACATGAAGGCCAGAAAATTCAAGAGTGGGCTTCGCAGACCGATCCAAGACCGGGTTAACCTACACAATATGCCGACTTACGCCGAAGTGTTGGACAAAGCCATTCAGGCGAAGCCAACTTGAATTGATACCAGGGCTCGGGTGAGAACCAGCGAAAGAGACAAAACTACGACAATCGCCGAGGACAGCAGGGCACCTAGAAAAGAACGAACATGGGCAGCACTAGTAACCTAAGGCAGGAAAGTAATGTTAAACCGACGTGTTCGGATTGTGGGAAGTCACATTTTGGGGTCTGTCGTCGGGCGTCAGGAGCTTGTTATGAGTGTGGCAAAGTGGGTCACTATGTGAAGGATTGTCCTAAGATAAAAGCAGATAACAACAAGAAAGGTGAGAATACCTCGGGCACTGTCCAGAAGGGTAATGTTGGGAGAGGACATATGAGACAGGGCCGAGTATTTGCACTAGTACCAGGGGACACTCAGAATGCTGAGACAGTGGTATCAGGTATGCTTCTAATTTGCTCCCAAAATGCCTATGTGTTGATTGACTCGGGTTCTACGCATTCATTTGTGTCTGCTAAATTTGCCGAGAAAATTGATAGAGAACTAGAGCCCCTTGATTATATGTTATCTGTGTCTACTCCATCTGGGAGATCTATGATTGTTGCATCCATCTATAGAGCGTGTGTTGTTGTGATTGAGAATGTGGAATTGTTAGTAGATCTAATGCCTCTAGACATAGCCCATTTTGATGCTATACTGGGAATGGATTGGTTAGTCGCGAATCATGCATCTATTAACTGTGTTTCGAAAAGTGTCACACTGAGACCCCCAAACCTAGCCGAGGTTATTTTCCAGGGTACAGGGATAGTGCCCCCACCTTACTTGATTTCGTCCATTAAGGCCTATAAGTTAATTCAGAAAGGGTGTCGAGGCTACTTGTGTAGTATACTGAGTGATCAGAATGGAAATGTTAATCTAGCCGACATCCCAGTTGTTAATGAATTTTCCGACGTTTTCCCAAACGAATTGCCTGGCCACTTAACCGATAGAGAAATAGAATTTACAGTTGACATCATGTCGGGAACACAGCCGATCTCCAAAACACCCTATAGGATGGCCCCAGCCGAACTTAGAGAATTGAAACTGCAATTACAAGAACTGTTGGATAAGGGATTTATTAGGCCAAGCACTTCACCATTGGGAGCACCTGTTTTATTTGTTAAGAAAAAGGATGGCACACTCCGCCTTTGTATTGATTATAGGGAACTTAATAAGGTCACTATCAAGAACAAGTACCCATTACCTAGAATTGATGATTTGCTTGATCAGTTACAAGGAGCACGAGTCTTTTCTAAGATTGACCTTAGGTCTGGTTATCACCAACTCAAGGTAAAAGCCGAAGATGTTGAGAAGACTGCTTTTCGAACAAGATATGGCCACTACGAGTTTTTAGTAATGCCTTTTGGGGTAACCAATGCCCCTGCAGCATTTATGGATTTAATGAATAGAGTCTTCATGCCGTATTTAGATGAGTTTGCAGTTGTCTTCATTGACGATATATTGATCTATTCCAAGAGTAAAACTGAACATGAAAATCATTTGAGACTTGCCTTATAGATTCTGAGAACACGGAAATTGTATGCTAAGTTTAGCAAGTGTGAGTTTTGGCTTTCTACTATCTCATTCTTGGGTCATGTGATTAGTGAAGAGGGTATCTCGGTTGATCCTAGCAAAATTGAAGCCGTAGTAAATTGGCCGAGGCCGACTAATGTGTCCGAGGTTCGTAGTTTTCTAGGTTTAGCAGGTCATTATAGAAAGTTTGTGAAAGATTTCTCAAGGATTGCAATTCCATTGACGCAATTGACTAAGAAGGGAACACTGTATGAATGGACTAAAGATCGGGAATCAGCTTTCCAGGAACTGAAGACGAGGTTAGTTACAGCACCAGCACTCGTACTTCCATCAGGTAATGAAGAGTTTCATATCTATAGTGATGCATCGCATAAGGGTTTGGGTTGTGTATTAATGCAAAAGGGTAAGGTTATAGCATATGCATCTCGTCAGTTGAAACCCCATGAGAAGAACTATCCTACCCATGACTTAGAATTAGCGGCCGTGGTTTTTGCTTTGAAGATTTGGCGTCACTATTTGTACGGAGCTTCTTGTCAAATTTTTACAGATCATAAGAGTTTAAAATACGTGTTCACTCAGAAGGAATTGAATTTGAGACAGAGAAGGTGGCTTGAGTTGTTAAAAGACTATGATATGCAAATTCAATATCACCCAGGTAAAGCTAACAGTGTAGCCGACGCTCTGAGCAGAAAGTCAGATGGAAATTTGGCATGTTTGACCATGATAACAGTGGAGCCGACTATTGTTAATGAGGTAAAGACCAGACAGATGGAGGATGACTTCTTCAAGAAAATAGCCGAGGAAATTGACGCAAAGCCGAGATCAGGGTATACTATCGAAGAGCAAGTACTCAAGTTTGAGGGAAGGTTATGTGTGGCCGACATCCCAGAGTTGAAAAGGAAAATTTTGCAGGAAGCTCACGGTTCTAAGTTTGCTGTTCATCCAGGGAACACCAAAATGTATCAAGATGTGAAGCAGACCTTCTGGTGGCCAAATATGAAAAGAGAGATAGCCGAATTCGTGTCCCAGTGTTTACATTGTCAACAAGTGAAAGCAGAGCATCAAAGACCGACAGGACTTCTTCAACCTTTACCGATCCCTGAGTGGAAATGGGAACACATCTCCATGGATTTCGTGACTGGTCTACCGAAGACATCGAGAGGTATGGATTCGATTTGGGTCGTTGTGGATAGATTAACTAAGTCAGCACACTTTTTACCTGTTAAGACTACCTTCAACGCCAATCAACTTGCCTTGTTATATGTGAACGAGATCGTCAGACTTCATGGAGTGCCGATGTCAATTGTGTCGGACCGAGATCCTAAGTTTGTTTCCAGATTTTGGCAGAGTCTGCAGAGAGCTTTCGGAGCCGAATTGAGATTTAGTACAACTTTTCATCCCTAAACGGATGGGCAGACAGAGAGGACAATTCAGACACTTGAAGATATGCTTAGACTTTGTGTATTGGACTTCCTAGGGAGTTAGGGAACACATTTGCCCTTAGTGGAATTTGCTTACAATAACAGTTATCAAGCTAGCATTGGCATGGCGCCTTATGAGGCCTTGTACGGAAGAAAGTGTAGATCGCCGATATGTTGGACCGAAGTTGGAGACAGAGCTCTGCTTGGTCCCGAATTGATTCAAGTGACAACAGAGAAGATTAAACTTATCCAACAGAGGATTAAAACTGCCCAGAGCCGACAAAAGAGCTACGCCGACCAGAGAAGGAATGACTTAGAATTCGAAGTTGGGGATCATGTATTCCTGAAAGTTTCACCAATGAAAGGAGTTTCAAGATTTGGAAAGAAAGGTAAATTAGCACCCCGGTATATTGGACGGTTTGAAATTCTTGAGAGAATTAACCCCGTTGCCTACAGACTTGCTTTACTGCCAGATTTAAGCCAAGTCCACAATGTGTTCCATGTTTCGATGTTGAGGAAGTACATCCGAGATCCACTGCACATAATCAATCATTCTGGGATTACGGTTAATGAGGATTTGGGCTACGAGGAGAGGCCAGTGAGAATTATTGACAGGCAAGTGAGACAGTTGAGAAACAAATCGATACCAATGGTAAAGGTCGAATGGAAGGAGCATTATGGCACAGAAGCCACGTGGGAAAAGGAAGAGGATGTGAGAATCCGTTATCCAGAATTGTTCCTGGAACAAGGTAATTTAAGTTTGGGGACCAAACTTCTTTAAGGGGGGTAGGATGTAACAACCCTCACCTCACTCTTGTCACACTTGCATACATTCGTGCATTGTCTTGTCTTGTTTTGATGTTTTGAAGGATTTGCCTTGCCCTGTTTTATTTATGTATTGCTTGCGCGATTTTGTTCCTTGCTGGGTGTGTAGCCGAGGTTACCTTGAGCCTAGTTCACCTTTGAGCGTTTGTACTTAGAACTGTTTTAGAACCTTGGTCGACCCCCATCTTCACCTCGGGCTTGTTTTGCCGGGATGTCTTGCACTTAGTGATCCTTGTCCTTGGGCAGGTATGGCCTAGGCCGAGATGTGGCACACCCCAGCCAAGGTGTGGCACAGCTTAGTCAAGCGTCGTCCTCCCTAGCCGATGTCTTTGTTATCCTATTACCGGATCCTTGATTTGAGCCGATGTCATTGATTGCCAAGGTGTCTTACCCAGCTTGCTGCATACGCTTTGTCAGAGACTTGTCTTATCTATCAATCACCTTTTTGAGTTGAGCCAACCCCGTAGCGCCACGTGTCCGAGCTGATTGTTAAGACAGCCGGCAGATCTAGAAAACAAATCATTATTGTCTCAAATCTTTGCCTTTAGAGAGAGAAGCTCTAAAGAGAAGGAGGAGAAGTTCTTGAGTGAGAATAGATTTTCCAAGCTTGATCTTCGTGGTTTGAGCCGTTAGATTCGAGCTTTGGGGTAAGAATCTTGATCTACGTTGATTGTTGTTATTGATTATCTAGCTGCATTGCATGATCGGATCTGTTTTGCATGTCATGCATCAATTTGAAGCTGGTTTTGGAAAGAGAAAATGGTTTTCATGTGTTCTTGAAGAGAGCCTCGTTTTGATCCAAAAGTTTGAAACAAGAACCATGTTTTTGTGTTTATTTTTGCATGACCTCCTTGTATGGGTACCCAGGTCCATGTTTTGAACTCTTCGCATAAATCTCAGATTTTGTAACAAGTTATGATCTTTGCATTCGTCTTCTTCATAATCATGTTCTTTATATTCTTCAAAGGAAAGCCCAAGTTTTTCCCGACTTTGTTTGATGAGGCCTTCAGGACCACACCTCGGCAAGGAGGTGTGGGACCTCGGCAAAGACCTGGATGGTACCCAGTGTGTTTACATGAGACGGGAGCAGTGCTTAAACTCCCAGCATGTTTTGCTTTGTTATTAGCTTGGATCTGGTAGGGATGCCGAGGTCATCTACATGTATATAAAGCTTGTTTTGAGAATGTGATTTGCCATGTGATTGTAGGACCTTGATCTTCGCTTTGAGCCTACACCCGAGGAAAACTATGTGAGTGGTATTTTTGATAAAGCTATGTTACACTTGTTTTTGATAAGTCTTGCTTGTTTTGTTTTGACGAAAGTATTTGCTAAGCATGAATGAATAGCCCTGTTTTGATGTATCAAGTATAAGCTCTGTTTTAATGTCATCCTTGAAAAGTCCCTTGTACTGGAGGACTCTAAACTTTCGCAGTACCAAGTATAAAAGTCCCTTGTGCTGGAGGACTCTAAACTTTCGCAGCACTAAGTATAAAAAGGATACGGTCCTTCCTTGGAAAGGCTACAATGTTAAATCGGGCTACGGGCCTAAGTAACACAAGTTCCATAATGTTAAATCGGGCTACGGGCCTAAGTAACACCAGATCATCGTGTTAAAAGGAGCTACGGGCTTAAGTAACACAAGTCCCTTATGCTGGAGGACTATAAACTTTCGCAGTACCTTTGATTAAACGATTACGGATCGTACAGTCCTCATCTTGATAAGCTTGACTTGTTTTGTCGATGTCAGTAAGCATCCCTTGATACTTGTAATGTTCGATTGATGAATACGGTTTATCCCATGTCTTGATAAAGTTTGATGTGTTTTGTTTTAAAGACTTCGGCTATATTCATGCAAAACCTTTATTATCAGTACCATTCACTGAGTATCCAAGCTCACCCTCTCTATATATATGTAGGTGATGAGCAGGACGTCGGCGACGCCTAGACTGTTTTGAAAGCTTGTTTGGATTCTTGATTATGTCGGCTTGGTTTTTTGTATTCACGTCAGCAATGCCATTTATTTCATGTCGGCGAATCTTGAAAATCATGCTTCTTGACTTGTATTTACTGTATTTTGTATATGTCGGCTCGAGAAGCCTTTTGATCAAGATGTAACACATATTTTGTCTTGTTGTATTTAAGTTGTAAGATGAATGACATTCCATTTGATCTATGCACTGCTCTTATGGATCACTTGTACTTGATTTATTGCCTCCGCATTTGTGAGCCCCATATATCCATACTCTGATTGTGTTAAACTTTTGAAAGTTGGTCTTCGGTAATTACGGATTACTGGCCATCACGGCACCAAACTACTAGGGGCGGTTTGGGGTCGTGACAGAAATAAAAATAAAAATGGAAGTTCATTAATGAAACCACTATACCTTAACGATCTATTCGGAAAATAAATAAAAAAGAAAGTTGAATAGAAAAATGACTCGAATAAAAATGAAAGTCGAATAAAAATAAAAACGGAAGTTGCATAAAATTAAAAATGGAAGTTCATTCAAGATACCACTATACCTTCACGATCTGTTTCGAAATTAAATTAAAAATGAAGTTTAAAAGAAAAGTAAATTTAATAAAAATGGAAGTTGAATAAAAATAAAAATGGAAGTTGCAGAAAATTAAAAATGGAAGTTCATTCAAGAAATGACTAAACCTTAACGATTTATTAGGAAATTAAATAAAAAGGGAAGTTGAATAGAAAAATAACTTGAATAAAAATGGAAGTCGAATAAAAATAAAAATGGAAGTTGCAGAAAATTAAAAATGAAAGTTCATTCAAGAAACCACTATACCTTAACGATCTATTTGGAAATTAAATAAAAAAGGAAGTTGAATAGAAAAATAACTTGAATAAAAATGGAAGTCGAATAAAAAAAAATGAAAGTTGCAGAAAATTAAAAATAGAAGTTCATTCAAGATACCAATATACCTTAACAATCTATTTGGAAATTCAATAAAAAGGAAGTTTAATAGAAAAGTAAATTGAATAAAAATGGAAGTTGAATAAAAATAAAAATGGAAGTTGCAGAAAATTAAAAATGGAAGTTCATTCAAGAAACCACTATAGCTTAACGATCTATTTGGAAATTAAATAAAAAAAAAGTTGAATAGAAAAATGACTTGAATAAAAATGGAAGTCGAATAAAAATAAAATTGGAAGTTGCATAAAATTAAAAATGGAAGTTCATTCAAGATACCACTATACCTTAACGATCTATTTGGAAATTCAATAAAAAAGGAACTTTAATAGAAAAGAAAATTGAATAAAAATGGACGAATAAAAATAAAAATGAAAGTTGCATAATATTAAAAATGTAAGTTCAATCCAGAAACCATTATACCTTAACGATCTATTTGGAAATTAAATAAAAAAGGAAGTTGAATAGAAAAGAAGCTCAAATAAAAAAAGAAGTTGAATAGAAATAAAAATGGAAGTTGCAGAAAATTAAAATTGGAAGTTCATTCATGAAACCAGTATACCTTAACGATCTATTTGGAAATTAAATAAAAAAAGAAGTTTAATAGAAAAGTAAATTAAATAAAAATAGAAGTTGAATAAAAATTAAAATGGAAGTTCAATCCAGAAATGACTATACCTTGACGATCTATTTGGATATTAAATGAAAAAGGAAGTTGAGTAGAAAAGAAATTGGAATAAAAAAAGAAGTTAAATAAAAATAAAAATGGAAGTTGCAGAAAATTAAAAATGGAAGTTAATTGAAGAAACCACAATACCTTAACGATATATTTGGCAATTAAATAAAAAAGGAAGTTGAATAGAAAAATAACTTGAATAAAAATGGAAGCTGAATAAAAATAAAAATGGAAGTTCCATAAAATTAAAAATCGAAGTTCATTAAAGAAACCATTATACCTCAACGATCAATTTGGAAATTAAATAAAAAAGGAAGTTGAATAGTAAAGAAACTTGAATAAAAAAGGAAGTTAAATAAAAATAAAAATGGAAGTTGCAAAAAATTAAAAATGGAAGTTAATTCAAGAAACCACTATACCTTAACCATCTATTTGGAAATTAAATAAAAAAAGGAAGTGAAATAGAAAAATAACTTGAATTTAAATGAAAGCTGAATAAAAATAAAAATGGAAGTTCCATAAAAATAAAAATGGAAGTTCATTAAAGAAACCACTATACCTTAACGATCTATTTGGAAATTAAATAAAAAAGGAACTTTAATAGAAACAAAAATTGAATAAAAACGGAAGTTGAATGAAAATAAAAATGAAAGTTGTATAAAATTAAAAATGTAAGTTCAATCCAGAAACCATTATACCTTAACGATCTATTTGGAAATTAAATAAAAAAGGAAGTTGAATAGAAAAGAAGCTTGAATAAAAAAAGAAGTTGAATAGAAATAAAAATGGAAGTTGCAGAAAATTAAAATTGGAAGTTCATTTAAGAAACCATTATACCTTAACGATATATTTTGAAAGTAAATAAAAAAGGAAGTTTAATAGAAAAGTAAATTGAATAAAAATGGAAGTTGAATAAAAATAAAAATGTAAGTTCAATCCAGAAAACACTATACCTTGACGATCTATCTGGAAATTAAATGAAAAAGGAAGTTGGGTAGAAAAGAAACTTGAATAAAAAAGGAAGTTAAATAAAAATAAAAAGGGAAGTTGCAGAAAATTAAAAATGGAAGTTAATTCAAGAAACCACTATACCTTAACGATCTATTTGGAGATTAAATAAAAAAGGAAGTTAAATAGAAAAATAACTTGAATAAAAATGGAAGCTGAATAAAAATAAAAATGGAAGTTCCATAAAATTAAAAATTGAAGTTCATTAAACAAACCACTATACCTTAACGATCTATTTGAAAAATAAATAAAAAAGGAAGTTTAATACAAAAGTAAATTGAATAAAAATGGAATTTGAATAAAAATAAAAATGGAAGTTGCAGAAAAATAAAAATGGAAGTTCAATCCAGAAACCAGTATACCATAACGATCTATTTGGAAATTAAATAAAAAAGGAAGTTGAGTAGAAAAGAAACTTAATTGAAAAATGAAGTTAAACAAAAATAAAAATGGAAGTTGCAGAAAATTAAAAATGGAATTTCATTCAAGAAACCACAACACCTTAACGATCTGTTTGGAAATTAAATAAAAAAGAAAGTTGAATAGAAAAATGACGTGAATAAAAATGGAAGTTGCATAAAATTAAAAATGGAAGTTCATTAAGGATACCACTATACCTTCATGATCTATTTGGAAATAAAATAAAATGGGAAGTTTAATAGAAAAGTAAATTGAATAAAAATGGAAGTTGAATAAAAATAAAAATGGAAGCTGCAGAAAATTAAAAATGGAAGTTCATTCAAGAGACCACTATACCTTAACGATCTATTAGGAAATTAAATAAAAAAGAAGTTGAATAGAAAAATAACTTGAATAAAAATGGAAGTTGAATAAAAATAAAAATGGAAGTTCATTAAAGAAACCACTATGCCTTAACGATCTATTTGGAAATTAATTAAAAAAGGAACTTTAATAGAAAAGAAAATTGAATAAAAATGGAAGTTGAATAAAAATAAAAATGAAAGTTGCATAAAATTAAAAATAGAAGTTCAATCCAGAAGCCATTATACCTTAACGATCTATTTGGAAATTAAATAAAAAAGGAAGTTGAATAGAAATGAAGCTTGAATAAAAAAAGAAGTTGGATAGAAATAAAAATGGAAGTTGCAGAAAATTGAAATTGGAAGTTCATTCAAGAAACCACTATACCTTAACGATTTATTTGGAAATTAAATAAAAAGAAAGTTTAATAGATAAGTAAATTGAATAAAAATGGAAGTTGAATAAAAATAAAAATGGAAGTTCAATCTAGAAACCACTATACCTTGACGATCTATTTGGAAATTAAATAAAAAAGGAAAAGGAA
Source organism: Camellia sinensis (assembly GCF_055761805.1). Classification (NCBI taxonomy): domain Eukaryota; kingdom Viridiplantae; phylum Streptophyta; class Magnoliopsida; order Ericales; family Theaceae; genus Camellia; species Camellia sinensis. The sequence continues at coordinate 3,549,835 of NC_138962.1, read as the reverse complement.
GTTGAGTAGAAAAGAAAATTGAATAAAAAAGGAAGTTAAATAAAAATAAAAATGGAAGTTGCAGAAAATTAAAAATGGAAGTTAATTCAAGAAACCAGTATACATTAACGATATATGTGGTATAGTGACCCCGGTCTTTTCCCATTTGATTATTGTATCCGGACTTGTGTTCCGTTTATTCTGTCATTGTATATTTGTTGTTGTCTTCCTTTATTTTTTTCTCATTTGGAGTTATAGGATGTGTTGGGCAGGTTTGTTTCAGGTTGGTTGGGTTCGTAAACCAAGTGTTGCTGTCCAGTTTTTGGGTTGGTCGCTCGAGCCAGGTTTTGGTCGCTCGAGCGAGGTTTGTTTTTGTGTCCTTTGGCTCGATCCAGATTTGCTTCGCTCGAGCGAGCGACTGCGTCTGGTATAGACCTGAGGGCAGTGCTTATTCGCTCGAGCGAGATTTTCTTCGCTCGAGCGAGCGAGGTGTATGTTTCCGAGTTCCTTGCTCGAGCGAGCATTCTGTCGCTCGAGCGTGCTCCAGGGTTGCAGACCTGAAGCATTGCATTCTTGGCTCGAGCGAGAGTTTCTTCGCTCGAGCGAGGTTTTCGTGTGTCTGGTCGCTCGAGCGACCAAGTCTTCGCTCGAGCGAGCCTGTCAGGTTTAAATAAGCAGCAGCGTGTTTCAGATCAGTTTTTCATACACTTTCAGATTCCAAAACCCTAGTTACGAGTTCTCTCTTCCTCTACACACCTTCTCTCTTAGGATTGATCTACTTAGAGTGAGTTTCTACCTTAGATCCTTTATTAAAAAGATAGAGTGAGTCAAAGGCTTCCATTTAATCTGAACATTTAGTGATTTGGAGCACATTGGAATTTGGGTATTTATCTCTGTCTTCTCCATTCGGGTTATTTTCTTCGAGGTAGGGATTTCCTACTCCATCTTATAAGTTTTGTTCTAAGTTTTAGTATTTTGATATGTTGGGGGTACTTTGGTAATTTTGGGAAAAACCCTAGTTGTATTAATAAATTCATTGTATAATTAATTCATGGAATTGGGGAATTCATTGATTAAATGGCGTAGTTGGATAATTTAAATCACTCGCCTATTGAATTGTTGATATATTCATTTTCAGTTTAGAAATAACTGTTTTGGGCTATCGGTGGAGGATAGCCGTGCTTGTTGTAGACACTGCATGTGGATTAGGGATAACTGAAACTAATCATTGATTAAGTCATCAATTTTGACTGCTGAATTAATACAGACATTATGTGTATTGATTGTGTGTTGTATATGTTATGTGTTTGCATACATTGTTTTGTGTGGGAGGAGATAGGGGATGTACTCCACGGTTTAGGGGAAGATAGGGGATGGACCTCTAAACCGGATTTTGTTTGGGAGGAGATAGGGGATGGACTCCATTAGCATCACTTTTATGTGTGCTTATTTATATTGAAGTGTTTTTATTGATACAGCACTAAAATGTGTATCAAACTGGAAGTATGAAGTGTTTTGATTTGAGCCTGAGTCTCATCTATTTTTTGGCATTGGAAGAATGTGAATATGATATATATAGTTCACTGTTGTAAGTTTGGCCAGGTTCTGAGCCATATTGATAAAGTTGGAAAGCAAAACGTGTCTTAGACAATAGTGTCATGAGACTGTAAAATGATGTAATTGATTATCTTGGTTAACCATCTATTGAATGCTATTCCTTTAATCAATGCTTATATTTGGTTTAGTATATTTCTATTGGGCTGTGGCTCACCCTTTATGGGAACATCATTTTCAGGTCCAGGTGACAAGCTACCTCCAAGGACTTAGCTTGGAAGGATTTGGATTTTGAAGACTATCTTTAGTTATTTGTTTTTATTTGATAAACATTCAAGCCAAGGGCTTTATTTGTATTTGAGTTAGAACTAATATTTTTGTGTCCAAGTGTTGGCTTGGAAAGATGTAAGCCCATAGGGCATTTAATTTGATATTACATGTAATGTTTTCATTTACTAATACTCTGATGAATGAGATAATGAATTGGTTTCTTTTAATATTGCATGTCAATGATATATATATATATATAATGGGTTTATTTTGAGGGCGTGGCATGTGGAAATTACATAAAAAAGTAAGTTGAATAGAAAAATAACATGAATAAAAATGGAAGCTGAATAAAAATAAAAATGGAAGTTCCATAAAATTAAAAAAGGAAGTTCATTAAATAAACCACTATACCTCAACGATCTATTTGGAAATTAAATAAAAAATCTATTTGGAAATTAAATAAAAAAGGAAGTTGAATAGAAAAGAAACTTGAATAAAAAAGGAAGTTAAATAAAAATAAAAATGAAAGTTGCAGAAAATTAAAAATGGAAGTTAATTCAAGAAACCACTATACCTTAACCATCTACTTGGAAATTAAATAAAAAAGCAAGTTGAATAGAAAAATAACTTGAATAAAAATGAAAGCCGAATAAAAATAAAAATGAAAGTTGCATAAAATTAAAAATGAAAGTTCAATCTAGAAACCACTATACCTTAACGATCTATTTGGAAATTAAATAAAAAAGAAAGTTGAGTAGAAAAGAAACTGATTGAAAAAGGAAGTCAAATAAAAATAAAAACGGAAGTTGCAGAAAATTAAAAATGGAAGTTCATTCAAGAAACCACTATACCTTAACGATCTATTTGGAAATTAAATAAAAAGGGAAGTTGAATAGAAAAATAACTTGAATAAAAATGAAAGTCGAATAAAAATAAAAATGGAAGTTGCAGAAAATTAAAAATGGATGTTCATTCAAGAAACCACTATACCTTAACGTTCAATTTGGAAATTTGATAAAAAAGAAAGTTTAATAGATAAGTAAATTGAATAAAAATGGAAATTGAAGAAAAATAAAAATGAAAGTTGCATAAAATTAAAAATTGAAGTTAAATCCAGAAACCACTATACCTTAACGATCTATTTGGAAATTAAATAAAAAAGGAAGTTGAGTAGAAAAAAACTTGAATGAAAAAGGAAGTTAAATAAAATTAAAAACGGAAGTTGCAGAAAATTAAAAATGAAAATTCATTCAAGAAAGCACTATACCTTAACGATCTATTTGGAAATTAAATAAAAAAGGAAGTTTAATAGAAAAGTAAATTGAATAAAAATGGAAATTGAATAAAAATAAAAATGAAAGTTGCATAAAATTAAAAATGGAAGTTCAATCCAGAAACCACTATACGTTAACGATCTATTTGCAAATTAAATAAAAAAGGAAGTTGAATATAAAAGTAACTTGAATAAAAATGGAAGTTACTTAAAAATAAAAATGGAAGTTGCAGAAAATTAAAAATGGAAATTCATTCAAGAAACCACTATACCTTAACGATCTATTTGGAAATTAAATAATAAAGGAAGTTGAGTAGAAAAGAAACTGATTGAAAAAGGAAGTTAAATAAAAATAAAAAAGGAAGTTGCAGAAAATTAAAAATGGAAGTTCATTCAAGAAAGCACTATACCTTGACGATCTATTTGGAAATTAAATAAAAAAGGAAGTTGAATCGAAAAATAACTTCAATAAAAATGGAAGCTGAATAACAATAAAAATGGAAGTTGCGAAAAATTAAAAATGGAAGTTCATTCAAGAAACCACTATACCTTAACGATCTATTTGGAAATTAAATAAAAAAGGAAGTTTAATAGAAATGTAAATTGGAAAAAAAAAAAGGAAATTGAATAAAAATAAAAATGAAAGTTGCATAAAATTAAAAATGGAAGTTCAATCCAGAAACCACTATACCTTAACGATCTATTTGGAAATTAAATAAAAAAAGAAGTTGAGTAGAAAAGAAACTTGAATGAAAAAGGAAGTTAAATAAAAATAAAAATTGAAGTTGCTGCAAATTAAAAATGGAAACACATTCAAGAAACCACTATACCTTAACGATCTATTTGGAAATTAAATAAAAAAGGAAGTTTAATAGAAAAGTAAATTCAACAAAATTGGAAATTGAATAAAAATAAAAATGACAGTTGCATAAAATAAAAAGTGGAAGTTCAATCCAGAAACCACTATACGTTAACGTTATATTTGGAAATTAAATAAAAAAGGAAGTTGAATAGAAAAGTAACTTGAAAAAAAAGGAAGTTACTTAAAAATAAAAATGGAAGTTGCAGAAAATTAAAAATTGAAGTTAATTCAAGAAACCAATATACCTTAACGATCTATTTGAAGATTAAATAAAAAAGGAAGTTGAACAGAAAAATAACTTGAATAAAAATAAAAATGGAAGTTCCAGAAAATTACAAATGGAAGTTCATTAAAGAAACCACTATACCTTAATGATCTATTTGGAAATTAAATAAAAAAGGAACTTTAATAGAAAAGAAAATTGAATAAAAATGGAAGTTGAATAAAAATAAAAATGAAAGTTGCTTAAAATTAAAAATGTAAGTTCAATCCCGAACACATTATACCTTAACGATCTATTTGGAAATTAAATAAAAAAGGAAGTTGAATAGAAAAGAAGCTTGAATAAAAATAGAAGTTGAATAAAAATAAAAATCGAAGTTGCAGAAAATTAAAATTAGAAATTCATTAAAGAAACCACTATACCTTAACGATCTATTTGGAAATTAAATAAAAAAAGGAACTTTAATCGAAAAGAAAATTGAATAAAAATGGAAGTTGAATAAAAATAAAAATGAAAGTTGCATAAAATTAAAAATAGAAGTTCAATCCAGAAGCCATTATTCCTTAACGATCTATTTGGAAATTAAACGAAAAAGAAAGTTGAATAGAAAAGAAGCTTGAATAAAAAAAGAAGTTGGATGGAAATAAAAATGGAAGCTGCGGAAAATTAAAATTGAAGTTCATTCAAGAAACCACTATATCTTAACGATCTATTTGGAAATTAAATAAAAAAGTTGAATAGAAAAGTAAATTGAATAAAAATGGAAGTTGAATAAAAATAAAAATGTAAGTTCAATCCCGAAAACACTATACCTTGACGATCTATTTGGAAATTAAATGAAAAAGGAAGTTGAGTAGAAAAGAAACTTGAATAAAAAAGGAAGTTAAATTAAAATAAAAATGGAAGTTGCAGAAAATTAAAAATGGAAGTTAATTCAAGAAACCACTATTCCTTAACGATCTATTTGGAAATTAAATAAAAAAGGAAGTTGAATAGAAAAATAACTTGAATAAAAATGGAAGCTGAATAAAAATAAAAATGGAAGTTCCATAAAATTAAAAATGGAAGTTCATTAAACAAACCACTATACCTTAACGATCTATTTGGAAATTAAATAAAAAAGGAAGTTTAATAGAAAAGTAAATTGAATAAAAATGGAATTTGAATAAAAATAAAAATGGAAGTTGCAGAAAAATAAAAATGAAAGTTCAATCAAGAAACCAGTATACCATAACGATCTATTTGGAAATTAAATAAAAAAGGAAGTTGAGTAGAAAAGAAACTTGATTGAAAAATGAAGTAAGATAAAAATAAAAATGGAAGTTGCAGAAAATTAAAAATAGAAGTTCATTCAAGAAACCACAATACCTTAACGATCTATTTGGAAGTTAAATAAAAAAGAAAGTTGAATACAAAAAAGACGTGAATAAAAATGGAAGTCGAATAAAAATAAAAGTGGAAGTTGCTTAAAATTAAAAATGAAAGTTCATTAAGGATACCACTATACCTTCATGATCTATTTGGAAATTAAATAAAACAGGAAGTTTAATAGAAAAGTAAATTGAATAAAAATGGAAGTTGAATAAAAATAAAAATGGAAGTTGTAGAAAATTAAAAATGGAAGTTCATTCAAGAGACCACTATACCTTAACGATCTATTAGGAAATTAAATAAAAAAGGAAATTGAATAGAAAAATAACTTGAATAAAAATGGAAGTTGAATAAAAATAAAAATAGAAGTTCCATAAAATTAAAAATGGAAGTTCATTAAAGAAACCACTATAGCCTAACGATCTATTTGGAAATTAAATAAAAAAGGAACTTTAATAGAAACGAAAATTGAATAAAAATGGAAGTTGAATAAAAATAAAAATGAAAGTTGTATAAAATTAAAAATAGAAGTTCAATCCAGAAGCCATTATACCTTAACGATCTATTTGGAAATTAAATAAAAAAGGAAGTTGAATAGAAAAGAAGCTTGAATGAAAAAAGAAGTTTTATAGAAATAAAAATGGAAGTTGCAGAAAATTAAAATTGGAAGTTTATTCAAGAAACCACCACATCTTAACGATCTATTTGGAAATTAAACAAAAAGAAAGTTTAATAGATAAGTAAATTGAATAAAAATGGAAGTTGAATAAAAATAAAAATGGAAGTTCAATCCAGAAAACACTATACCTTGACGATCTATTTGGAAAATAAATTAAATAGGAAAAGGAAGTTGAGTAGAAAAGAAACTTGAATAAAAAGGAAATTAAATAAAAATAAAAATAGAAGTTGCAGATAATTAAAAATGGAAGTTAATTCAAGAAACCACTATACATTAACGATATATTCGGAAATTAAATAAAAAAGGGAGTTGAATAGAAAAATAACTTGAATAAAAATGGAAGCTGAATAAAAATAAAAATGGAAGTTCCATAAAATTAAAAGTGGAAGTTCATTAAGGAAACCACTATACCTTAACGATCTATTTGGAAATTAAAGAAAAAAGAAAATTTAATAGAAAAGAAAATTGAATAAAACTGGATGTTGAATAAAAATAAAATGAAAGTTGCAGAAAATTAAAAATGTAAGTTCAATCCCGAAGCCATTATACCTTAACGATCTATTTGGAAATTAAATAAAAAAGGAAGTTGAGTAGAAAAGAAGCTTGAATAAAAAAAGAAGTTGAATAGAAATAAAAATGCAAGTTGCAGAAAATTAAAATTGGAAGTTCATTCAAGAAACCACTATACCTTAACGATCTATTTGGAAATTAAATAAAAAAGAAAGTTTAATAGAAAAGTAAATTGAATAAAAATGGAAGTTGATTAAAAATAAAAATGGAAGTTCAATCCAGAAACCATTATACCTTGACGATCTCTTTGGAAATTAAATAAAAAAAGAAAAGGAAGCTGAGTAGAAAAGAAACTTGAATAAAAAAGGAAGTTAAATAAAAATAAAAATGGAAGTTGCAGAAAAGTAAAAATGGAAGTTAATTCAAGAAACCACTATACCTTAACGATCTATTTGGAGATTAAATAAAAAAGGCAGTTGAATAGAAAAATAACTTGAATAAAAATGGAAGCTGAATAAAAATAAAAATGGAAGTTCCATAAAATTAAAAATGGAAGTTCATTAAAGAAACCACTATACCTAAACGATCTATTTGGAAATTAAATAAAAAAAAGAAAGTTGAATAGAAAAGAAACTTGAATAAAAAAGGAAGTTAAATAAAAATAAAAATGAAAGTTGCAGAAAATTAAAAATGCAAGTTAATTCAAAAACCACTATACCTTAACGATCTATTTGGATTTTAAATAAAAAAGGAAGTTGAATTGAAAAATAACTTGAATAAAAATGGAAGCTGAATAAAAATAAAAATGGAAGTTCCATAAAAATTAAAAATGGAGGTTCATTAAAGAAACCACTATACCTTAACGATCTATTTGGAAATTAAATAAAAAAGGAAGTTGAATAGAAAAATAATTTGAACAAAAATGGAAGTCAAATAAAAATAAAAATGGAAGTTGCAGAAAATTCAAAATGGAAGTTCATTCAAGAAACCAATATACCTTAACGATCTATTTGGAAATTAATTAAAAAAGGAAGTCTAATAGAAAAATAAATTCAATAAAAATTGAAATTGAATAAAAATAAAAACGGAAGTTTCAGAAAATTAAAAATGGAAATTCAATCCAGAAACCACTATACCTTAACGATCTATTTGGAAATTACATAAAAAAGGAAGTTGAGTAGAAAAAAACTTGAATAAAAAAGGAAGTTAAATAAAAATAAAAATGGAAGTTGCAGAAAATTAAAAATGGAAGTTTATTCAAGAAACCACTATACCTTAACGATCTATTTGGAAATGAAATAAAAAAGGAAGTTGAATAGAAAAATAACTTGAATAAAAATGGAAGCTGAATAAAAATAAAAATGGAAGTTCCATAAAATTAAAAATGGAAGTTCATTAAAGAAACCACTAAACCTTGATGATCGATTTGGAAATTAAATAAAAAAGGAAGTTGAGTAGAAAAGAAACTTGAATAAAAAATGAAGTTAAATAAAAATAAAAATGGAAGTTGCAGAAAATTAAAAATGGAAGTTAATTGATGAAACCACTGTACCTTAACGATATATTTGGAAATTAAATAAAAAAGGAAGTTGAATAGAAAAATAACTTGAATAAAAATGGAAGCTGAATAAAAATAAAAATGGAAGTTCCATAAAATCAAAAATGGAAGTTCATTAAAGAAACCACTATACCTCAACGATCTATTTGGAAATTAAATAAAAAAGGAAGTTAAATAAAAATAAAAATGGAAGTTGCAGAAAATTAAAAATGGAAGTTAATTCAAGAAACCACTATACATTAACGATACATTAAATTAAAAGGAAGTTGAATAGAAAAATAACTAATAAAAACGGAAGCTGAATAAAAATAAAAATGAAAGCTGCATAAAATTAAAAATGAATGTTCAATCCAGAAACCACTCTACCTTAACGATCTATTTGGAAATTAAATAAAAAAGGAAGTTGAGTAGAAAAGAAACTGATTGAAAAATGAGTTAAATAAAAATAAAAATGGAAGTTGCAAAAAATTAAAAATGGAAGTTCATTCATGATACCACTATACCTTAACGATCTATTTGGAAATTCAATAAAAAATAAAGTTTAATAGTGTAACAAGTCCGCCGGGGGGGGGGGACCTCGCTGCTACAGTTCGGACTCGACTTTTGTCACGGTTCTTAATCTGAACCAAAGAGTCCAAATCTGGCAAATCGTTTTGAGAAACAGATTTTTGAAAAAGTAGTGCCAAACATGGACTGCTTTGCCAGATACAGAGTCGCCACCTAAATATTTTTAAAATGGGAAAATTTAGGAAACCCTGACTCGGTGCCGAAGGCCACGTGTCCGTCATCACCGGAGTTGTCTCGGCTCGGGAGCTTGGGTACGATCGGGGAAGGTCAGCTATGAGCACCCCCTTTCGCCCGGTCCGAAGACCGGCCTCTACTAACCGTGATATCCAATTTTGAAAACGTTATGTGTTCTTATTCCAATTATTAGCCTAGAATTACTATGTTATGCGCACAGCAAACAAGTATAGACTAGATTGCCTAATTTGGAAATAAACATTGCATATCCGTTTGGTTTGAAAATGCTTTGGAATTTGCTACTCGCAAGTAGGCTAAAATACGGATTTCAACGAGTTTTTCCAACTCAAACAATCCAGCCTTCACCCACAGGCATTCAAGCAATTATAACACATAAGCATCTAGCCACATGTTAAGCATGCTGTTATGGCAACATTCACACGCATGTTGGATGCTAAAGCATAACCACTTACATTGTACTCCGTGCCAAAACAATAAACTAGTTAGCAAATGTGCGTGTCCTAGTTCATGTTATTTTGCCTAATGCAACACATACAAGGTGCAATTCTAGTTAGGCTCGGTTAACCTAGATATGGCATACGATATGCAACCAACTGATTCATGTATTCAATTTTGGAATTTGAAAATACGAATGCGGTTAGTATGATGTACCGAGCCCGGTGCATGTTAACAGATGCATGAATGCACGCATGCATATCATAAGGTATGCTAATTTCAAAAATGCCCTAATCTACCATCATACTGGTAAATAAAAGGGAAGAAAGAAATGGGGATTGGAAGACATGCACACACTCACCCACACTTATTACAGATTTACCCTCACTCGGAGGGACCGAATAAATATTACAAATTAATTAACTACGCAAGCTAATTAATATTACAAATTAACTAATTTAATTAACAAATTAAATAAATTAATTAAAGCAGGAAAACGCCTCGGAAAGCGTGCCACCATGCATGGGCTGCCTCTGTTTTCCTTCCTTTCCTCCTCTGGAGGCTGTCAAAGCCTCAGGACTGATCCCTTGGACAGAGAGGATCACCACCGGCTGATTGAAATTTCCACCGGCAGTGTGGTATGGCCATCGGCACAAAATTGAATCTGTCGGCAGAGAAAATGGTGCCGGTCGGCACATTACACTGCCGGTCGGCAGAGTATTCCTGCAGAACCTGCAACTCACAGCAACAGAGGGCAAAACAAAGCATGGCAGCACAATTCAAGGCATGTATGCACCAACCATGTCCCTTATCATTATGATGACTCAAAGGGACATGTGCCTCGGTTCTCGGACCACCAATCACGCATTTCCATGCATGATGGCCCAAAGAACCAAGTATGCAACTTTGATTTCAAATGTATGCAAACCAATCAAACAAAACTCCCAATCCCTATCACCCAATTCAAGGGACAAGGAAGGCATGCAAGATGCAATGCAACCTAGGCATACAAGCTAAGGATGCAACATGGCATGGCAAAGCACTTATGCAAGCATACAAGCATACATATGGCAATGCAAACTAATGCTAAGATGGTCTTATACATGAATTAGGCAGCTCTAATAAGGCCTAAAACAGTGGCCATAGTGCTAAAAAGTGAGGGCTAAATGGCATGCACACACATATGCACATAAGGACCAACACTTAAGCACAAAACAAACAACATTCAAGCACACTTGAAAGGGGCAAACAAGAGCAATTAGCATGCAACATAAGCATTGAAATCATGTCATAAAATGATGCCAAATCAAGTTATAAATCAAGTCAAGCATGCAACAAATGGCCTAGGTGTTCAAAGTAAACCAAAGTGGCATTGAGCTATACTTAACAAGACCAAACAAGGCATGCATTCATCAACCAAAAACAGAGTTTTGGGGCATCAATACAAGGCCCAAGGACCACTTAGATGGCATCTAAATGACTCCAAAACAAAGGCATGCACAAACACCAAAACATGGAGCATTGCTGCACAAGCTTCCAAAGCATTAAAGAGGCATGCAAGGCAATCAAACAAGCATGGAAATGGGACTGAAATGGCATATAGAATGATCCCAAATCACCAAAACAATGCAAAGATGGCATGCTACACATGCACATACTCAAGGCCAACAAGCCTAAATACAAAGGAGCTATGTAATGCATGTTAAAATCAACCCCAAACGACTATGGACAGAGCTAAAACATGGCAAAATAAGCACATAAACTTCACAAATGCAAGCCTAAAACATGCTCCAACAAAGGCTAACAACCTATAACATGTTAAGGCACAAACATGGCATTACATGGCAACTATGCTAAGCATGCATGGAGTTCCAAAACCAACTTGAAATCATGTTATATTATAGATATATAAGCATGAAAAACAAACCAAACATGCTCAACACACACTCAAGCATGGGCTTCGCTAGGAGGCCAAAATATGCCCTTTTCAAGGACAACAAGGAGAGGGGGTGGCCCTCTCCTTCTTGGGACTTCAAAGCATCATCTTCACCACTGAAATCCCTCAAGATTTCAGTGGTGAAGAGACCTCAACACCAAAATCCCGGAGCTAATACAAAATGGTCCAAAAAGAGGCCTTTCAAGGCCTAAGGGTGGTCAACAACCCTCAAACAACAAAACACTCTTAATAAACAACAAAGAGGGCTTAAAAACAGAACTTTTTTATGTTATACAATAATCACAAAAACAGCTCTAAGACCAGTAGAAAATCAATGCAAAAATGGGGGAAAAAGGGACTAGTTTCTCACCCTTGTAGTCCTCTTCAACAATGGTGCTCCAATGGCCTCCTTGAGCTTGAATCCAACACCAAAACTTCAAAACACACTCTTTAGAACCTCAGCTCCAAGAGGAAGGTGAAACACTAGGTGTTTGTGTGCAATAGTGAGACACAAAACACCTAGTGTGCAAAATGAGAGGAAAAGAGAGATAGGTGAGTGTATCTAACCCTAACCCTAGGAAAAACCAGAGCTCTCCTCTGTCTTCTCTCCTCAAAAATGTCTAAAAGCCCTCTTTTTTTTGCCTTAGAGAGAGCTTCTCTCTATATGCCTCTTGTAAAGCTTACAAGACAAGCTTTGCAAGAGGGAGATCCCTCGTGTATGGAGGGGAGAGAAAGCAATACAGCTGTCTAAAAATATCTGCAAAAGCAGATGAACAGCAATCGGCCGGCAAAAAATGCCATCTTGGCCAAAAATAGTGCCGACCGGCACAAAAGAGTGCTGACCGGCAACAAAGAGTGCCGGCCGGCAAACTATATTGCCGGTGGCAGCAAAAACCAGCCGGTGGCATCTAGCCAATGCCGGTGGTGGGTCGGGATGGTCTACAAGCCCCATTTTGCCCTTCCAAGGCAAGACACAAGTGTTTGGTGCAAAACCAGACACTAAACGGTCGAGTTTGGAGATCCTGAGGCAAGGCACGCGAGCTGAGGCTTCCGGGAACTCCAAACGAACACAAACATGGATAATCACCGAGTGTTCAAACGGTGACGTCCAAGTCTTGAGGACGGTCAAAAATGGGGTGTCTACAAATAGAAAAGTAAATTGAATAAAAATGGAAGTTCAATAAAAATAAAAATGAAATTTGCAGAAAATTAAAAATGGATGTTCATCCAAGAAACCATTATACCTTAACGAATTTTTAGCAAATTAAATAAAAAAGGAAGTCGAATACAAAAATAACTTGAATAAAAATGGAAGTTGAATAAAAATAATAATGGAAGTTGCATAAAATTAAAAATGGAAGTTCATTAAAGAAACCACTATACCTTAACGATAAATTTGGAAATTAAATGAAAAAGGAACTTTAACAGAAAAAAAAATTGAATAAAAATGGAAGTTGAAGAAAAATAAAAATGAAAGTTGTATAAAATTAAAAATGTAAGTTCAATCCAGAAACATTATACATGAACGATCTATTTGGAAATTAAATAAAAAAGGAAGTTGAATAGAAAAGAAGCTTGAATAAAAAAAGAAGTTGAATAGATTTAAAAATGGAATTTGCAGAAAATTTAAATTGGAAGTTCATTCATGAAACCACTATACCTTAACGATATATTTGGAAATTAAATAAAAAAGGAAGTTTCACAGAAAAGTAAATTGAATAAAAATGGAAGTTGAATAAAAATAAAAATGGAAGTTCAATCCAGAAACCACTATACCTTGACGATATATTTGGAAATGAAATAAAAAAGGAAGTTGAGTAGAAATGAAACTTGTATAAAAAAGGAAGTTAAATAAAAATAAAAATGGAAGTTGCAGAAAATTAAAAATGGAAGTTAATTCAAGAAACCATTATACGTTAACCAACAATTAGGAAATTAAATAAAAAAGGAAGTTGAATAGAAAAATAACATGAATAAAAATGGAAGCTGAATAGAAATAAAAATAGATGTCGTAGAAAATTAAAAATGGAATTTCATTCAAGAAACTACTATACCTTAACGATCTATTAAGAAATTAAATAAAAAAGGAAGTTGAATAGAAAAATGACTTCAATAAAAATGGAAGTCGAATAAAAACAAAAATGGAAGTTACAGAAAATTAAAAATGGAAGTTCATTTAAGAAACCACTATACCTTAACGATCTATTTGGAAATTAAATAAAAACGGAAGCTGAATAGAAAAGTTACTTGAATAAAAATAGAAGTTACTTAAAAATAAAAATGGAAGTTGCCGAAAATTAAAAATGAAAGTTAATTCAACAAACCACTATACCTTAACGATCTATTTGGAAATTAAATAAAAAAAGAAGTTGAATAGAAAAATAACTTGAATAAAAATGGAAGCTGAATAAAAATAAAAATGGATGTTCCATAAAATAAAAAATGGAAGTTTATTAAAGAAAACACTATACCTTAACGATCTATTTGGAAATTAAATAAAAAAGGAAGTTTAATAGACAAATAAATTGATTAAAAACGGAAGTTGAATAAAAATAAAAATGGAAGTTGCTGAAAATTTAAAATGGAAGTTCATTCAAGAAACCACTATACCTTAACGATCTATTAGGAAATTAAATAAAAAAGGAAGTTGAGTAGAAAAGAAACTTGAATGAAAAAGGACGTTAAATAAAAATAAAAATGGAAGTTGCAGCAAATTAAAAATAAAAATTCATTCAAGAAACCGCTATACCTTAACGATCTATTTGGAAATTAAATAGAAAAGGAAGTTTAATAGAAAAGTAAATTGAATAAAAATGGAAATTGAATAAAAATAAAAATAAAAGTTGCATAAAATTAAAAAAGGAAGTTCAATCCAGAAACCACTATACGTTAACGATCTATTTGGAAATTAAATAAAAAAGGAAGTTGAACAGAAAAGTAACTTGAATAAAAATGGAATTTACTTAAAAATAAAAATGGAAATTGCAGAAAATTAAAAATGGAAGTTCAATCAAAAACCACTATACCTTAACGATCAATTTGGAAATTAAATAAAAAATGAAGTTTAATAGAAAAGTAAATTGAATAAAAATGGAAGTCCAACAAAAATAAAAATGGAAGTTGCAGAAAATTAAAATTGGAAGTTCAATCCAGAAACCACTATACCTTAACGATCTATTGGGAAATTACATAAAAAAGGAAGTTGAGCAGAAAAGATACTTGAATAAAAGAGGAAGTTAAATAAAAATAAAAATGGAAGTTGCAGAAAATGAAGAATTGAAGTTCATTCAAGAAACCACAATACCTAAACGATCTATTTGGAAAGTAAATAAAAAGGGAAGTTGAATAGAAAAATAACTTGCATAAAAATGGAAGTTGAATAAAAATAAAAATGAAAGTTGCATAAAATTAAAAATGAAAGTTCAATCCAGAAACCACTATACCTTAACGATCTATTTGGAAATTAAACAAAAAAGAAAGTTGAGTAGAAATGAAACTGATAGAAAAAGGAAGTCAAATAAGAATAAAAATGGAAGTTGCAGATAATTAAAAATGGTAGTTAATTCAAGAAACCATTGTACCTTAACGATCT
Organism: Camellia sinensis; assembly: GCF_055761805.1. NCBI lineage: Eukaryota > Viridiplantae > Streptophyta > Magnoliopsida > Ericales > Theaceae > Camellia > Camellia sinensis. Next base: position 3,534,831 of record NC_138962.1, on the reverse strand, counting down.
ATTTGCAAATTAAATAAAAAAAGAAGTTGAATAGAAAAATAAATTGAATAAAAATTGAAGTCGAATAAAAATAAAAATGGAAGTTGCAGAAAATTAAAAATGGAAGTTCATTCAAGAAACCAATATACCTTAACGATCTAATTGGAAATTAAATAAAAAAGGAAATTTAATAGAAATCTAAATTGAATAAAAATGGAAGTTGAATAAAAATAAAAATGGAAGTTGCAGAAAATTAAAAATGGAAGTTCAATCCAGAAACCATTATACCTTAACGATCTATTTGGAAATTACATAAAATTGGAAGTTGAGTAGAAAAGGAACTTGAATAAAAAAGGAAGTTAAATAAAAATAAAAATGGAAGTTGTAGAAAATTAAAAATGGAAGTTCATTCAACAAACCACTATACCTTAACGATCTATTTGGAAGTTAAATAAAAAAGGAAGTTGAATAGAAAAATAACTTGAATAAAACTGGAAGCTGAATAAAATTAAAAATGGAAGTTCCATAAAATTAAAAATGGAAGTTCATTAAAGAAACCACTATACCTTAACGATCTATTTGGAAATTAAACAAAAAAGGAAGATTAATAGAAAAGTAAATTGATTGAAAATGGAAATTGAATAACAATAAAAGTGAAAGTTTCAAAAAATTAAAAATGGAAGTTCAATCCAGAAACAACTATACCTTAACGATCTATTTGGAAATTAAATAAAAAGGAAGTTGAATAGAAAAGAAATTTGAATAAAAAAAGAAGTTGAGAGGAAATAAAAATGAAAGTTGCAGAAAATTAAAATTGGAAGTTCATTCAAGAAACCACTATACCTTAACGATCTATTTGGAAATTAATTATAAGGAAGTTGAATCGAAAAATAACTTGAATAAAAATGGAAGTCGAATAAAAATAAAAATGGAAGTTGCAGAAAATTAAAAATGGAAGTTCATTCAAGAAACCACTATACCTTAACGATCTATTTGGAAATTAAATAAAAATGGAAGTTTAATAGAAAAGTAAATTTAATAAAAATGGAAGTTGAATAAAAATAAAAATGAAAGTTGCATAAAATTAAAAATGAAAGTTCAATCCAGAAACAACTATACCTTAAGGATCTATTTGGAAATTAAATAAAAAAGGAAGTTGAGTAGAAAAGAAACTGATTGAAAAAGGAAGTTAAATAAGAATAAAAATGGAAGTTGCAGAAAATTAAAAATGAAAGTTCATTCCGGAAACTACTATACCTTAACAATCTATTTGCAAATTAAATAAAAAAGGAAGTTGAATAGAAAAATAACTTGAATAAAAATGGAAGTCGAATAAAAATAAAAATGGAAGTTGCAGAAAATTAAAAATGGAAGTTCATTCAAGAAACCATTATACCTTAACGATCTATTTGGAAATTAAATAGAAAAGGAAATTTAATAGAAAAGTAAATTTAATAAAAATGGAAGTTGAATAAAAATAAAAATGAAAGTTGCATAAAATTAAAAATGAAAGTTCAATCCAGAAACAACAATACCTTAACGATCTATTTGGAAATTAAATAAAAAAGGAAGTTGAGTAGAAAAGAAACTGATTGAAAAAGGAAGTTAAATAAGAATAAAAATGGAAGTTGCAGAAAATTAAAAATGAAAGTTCATTCTGGAAACCACTATACCTTAACAATCTATTTGGAAATTAAATAAAAAAGGAAGTTGAATAGAAAAATAACTTGAATAAAAATGGAAGTCGAATAAAAATACAAATGGAAGTTGCAGAAAATTAAAAATGGAAGTTCATTCAAGAAACCACAATACCTTAACGATCTATTAGGAAATTAAATAAAAAGGAAGTTTGATAGAAAAGTAAATTGAATAAAAATGGAAGTTGAATAACAATAAAAATGGAAGTTGAATAACAATAAAAATGAAAGTTGAAGAAAATTAAAAATGGAAGTTCATTGCAGAAACCACTATACCTTAACGATCTATTGGGAAATTAAATAAAAAATGAAGTTTAATAGAAAAGTAAATTGAATAAAAATGGAAGTTAAATAAAAATAAAAATGAAAGTTGAATAAAATTAAAAATGAAAGTTCAATCCAGAAACCAGTATACCTTAACGATCTATTTGGAAATTAAATAAAAAAGGAAGTTGAGTAGAAAAGAAATTGATTGAAAAGGAAGTTAAATAAGAATAAAAATGCAAGTTGCAGAAAATTAAAAATAGAAGTTAATTCAAGAAACCACTACACCTTAACGATCTATTTGGAAATTAAATAAAAAAAAGAAGTTGAATAGAAAAATAACTTGAATAAAAATGGAAGCTAAATAAAAATAAAAATGAAAGTTGCAGAAAATTAAAAATGGAAGTTCATTCAAGAAACAAATATACCTTAACGATCTATTTGGAAATTAAATAAAAACGACAGTTTAATAGAAAAGTAAATTGAATAAAAATGGAAGTTGAATAAAAATAAAAATGGAAGTTGCAGAAAATTAAAAATGGAAGTTCAATCCAGAAACCAGTATACCTTAACGATCTATTTGGAAATTAAATAAAAAAGAAAGTTGAATAGAAAAGAAACTTGAATAAAAAAAGAAGTTGAATAGAAATAATAAAGGAAGCTGCAGAAAATTAAAAGTGGAAGTTCTTTCAAGAAATGACTATACCTTAACGATCTATTTGGAAATTAATTAAAAAAGAAAGTTGAATAGAAAAATAACTTGAATAAAAATGGAAGTCGAATAAAAATAAACATGGAAGTTGCAGAAAATTAAAAATGGAAGTTCATTCAAGAAACCACTATACCTTAACGATCTATTTGGAAATTAAATAAAAAAAGGAAGTTTAATAGAAGAGTAAATTGAATAAAAATAAAAATGAAAGTTGCATAAAATTAAAAATGAAAGTTCAATCCAGAAACCACTATACCTTAACGATCTATTTGGAAATTAAATAAAAAAGAAAGTTGAGTAGAAAAGAAACTGATTGAAAAAGGAAGTTAAATAAGAACAAAAATGGAAGTTGCAGATAATTAAAAATGATAGTTCATTCAAGAAACCACTATATCTTAACGATCTATTTGGAAATTAAATAAAAAAATAAGTTGAATAGAAAAATAACTTGAATAAAAATTGAAGTCGAATAAAAATAAAAATGGAAGTTGCAGAAAATTAAAAATGGAAGTTCATTCAAGAAACCAATATACCTTAACGATCTATTTGGAAATGAAATAAAAAAGGAAGTTCAATAGAAGAGTAAATTGAATAAAAATGAAAATGAAAGTTGCATAAATTTAAAAATGAAAGTTCAATCCAGAAACCACTATACCTTAACGATCTATTTGGAAATTAAATAAAAAAGAAAGTTGAGTAGAAAAGAAACTGATTGAAAAAGGAAGTTAAATAAGAATAAAAATGGAAGTTGCAAATAATTAAAAACGGTAGTTCATTCAAGAAACCACTATATCTTAACGATCTATTTGGAAATTAAATAAAAAAATAAGTTGAATAGAAAAATAACTTGAATAAAAATTAAAGTCGAATAAAAATAAAAATGGAAGTTGCAGAAAATTAAAAATGGAAGTTCATTCAATAAACCAATATACCTTAACGATCTATTTGGAAATTAAATAAAAAAGGAAGTTTATTAGAAAAGTAAATTGAACTAAAATGGAAGATGAATAAAAATAAAAATGGAAGTTGTAGAAAATTAAAAATGGAAGTTCAATCCAGAAACCACTATACCTTAACGATCTATTTGCAAATTACATAAAAAAGGAAGTTGAGTAGAAAAGAAACTTGAATAAAAAAGGACGTTGTAAAAAATTAAAAAATGGATGTTCATTCAAGAAACCACTATACCTTAACGATCTACTTGGAAGTTAAATAAAAAAGGAAGTTGAATAGAAAAATAACTTGAATAAAAATGGAAGCTGAATAAAAAAAAAATGGAAGTTCATTAAAGAAACCACCATACCTTAACGATCTATTTGGAAATTAAATAAAAAAGGAAGATTAATAGAAAAGTAAATTGATTAAAAATGGAAGCTGACTAAAAATAAAAGTGAAAGTTTCATAAAATAAAAAATGGAAGTTCAATCCAGAAACCAGTATACCTTAACGATCTATTTGGAAATTAAATAAAAAAGAAAGCTGAATAGAAAAAAAACTTCAATAAAAAAAGAAGTTGAATAGAAATTAAAATGGAAGTTGCAGAAAATTAAAATTGGAAGTTTATTCCAGAAACCACTATACCTTAACGATCTATTTGGAAATTAATTAAAAAAGGAAGTTGAATAGAAAAATAACTTGAATAAAAATGGAAGTCGAATAAAAATAAAAATGGAAGTCGAATGAAAATAAAAATGGAAGTTCATTCAAGAAACCACTATACCTTAACGATCTATTTGGAAATTTAATAAAAAATGAAGTTTAATAGAAAAGTAAATTGAATAAAAATGGAAGTTGAATAAAAAAAAAATGAAAGTTGCATAAATTAAAAACGAAACTTCAATCCAGAAACCACTATACCTTAACAACCCATTTGGAAATTAAATAAAAAGGGAAGTTGAGTAGAAAAGAAACTGATTGAAAAAGGAAGTTAAACAAGAATAAAAATGGAAGTTGCAGAAAATTAAAAATGGAAGTTCATTCAAGAAACCACTATACCTTAACGATCTATTTGGAAATTAAATAAAAAAGGAAGTTGAATAGAAAAATAACTTGAATAAAAATGGAAGTCGAATAAAAATAAAAATGGTGGTTGCAGAAAATAAAAATGATAGTTCATTCAAGAAACCACTCTACCCTAACGATCTATTTGGAAATTAAATAAAAAAGGAAGTTCAATGGAAAAGTAAATTGAATAAAAATGGATGTTGAATAAAAATAAAAATGAAAGTTGCGTAAAATTAAAAATGAAAGTTCAATCCAGAAACCACTATACCTTAACGATCTATTTGGAAATTAAACAAAAAAGGAAGTTGAGTAGAAAAGAAACTGATAGAAAAAAGAAGTCAAATAAGAATAAAAATGGAAGTTGCAGATAATTAAAAATGGTAGTTCATTCAAGAAACCACTATACCTTAACGATCTATTTGGAAATTAAATAAAAAAAGAAGTTGAATAGAAAAATAAATTGAATAAAAATTGAAGTCGAATAAAAATAAAAACGGAAGTTGCAGAAAATTAAAAATGGAAGTTCATTCAAGAAACCAATATACCTTAACGATCTAATTGGAAATTAAATAAAAACGGAAGTTTAATAGAAATGTAAATTGAATGAAAATGGAAGTTGAAAAAAAATAAAAATGGAAGTTCAATCCAGAAACCATTATACCTTAACGTTCTATTTGGAAATTACATAAAAAAGGAAGTTGAGTAGAAAAGGAACTTGAATAAAAAAGGAAGTTAAATAAAAATAAAAATGAAAGTTGTAGAAAATTAAAAATGGAAGTTCATTCAACAAACCACTATACCTTAACGATCTATTTGGAAGTTAAATAAAAAAGGAAGTTGAATAGAAAAATAACTTGAATAAAACTGGAAGCTGAATAAAATTAAAAATGGAAGTTCCATAAAAATAAAAATGGAAGTTCATTAAAGAAACCACTATACCTTAACGATCTATTTGGAAATTAAACAAAAAAGGAAGATTAATAGAAAAGTAAATTGATTGAAAATGGAAGTTAAATAACAATAAAAGTGAAAGTTTCAGAAAATTAAAAATGGAAGTTCAATCCAGAAGCCAGTATACCTTAACGATCTATTTGGAAATTAAATAAAAAAGGAAGTTGAATAGAAAAGAAACTTGAATAAAAAAAGGAGTTGAGAAGAAATAAAAATGAAAGTTGCAGAAAATTAAAATTGGAAGTTCATTCAAGAAACCACTATACCTTAACGATCTATTTGGAAATTAATTAAAAGGAAGTTGAATAGAAAAATAACTTGAATAAAAATGGAAGTCAAAGAAAAATAAAAATGGAAGTTGCAGAAAATTAAAAATGGAAGTTCATTCAAGAAACCACTATACCTTAACGATCTATTTGGAAATTAAATAAAAAAGGAAGTTTAATAGAAAATTAAATTTAATAAAAATGGAAGTTGAATAAAAATAAAAATGAAAGTTGCGTAAAATTAAAAATGAAAGTTCAATCCAGAAACAACTATACCTTAACGATCTATTTGGAAATTAAATAAAAAAGAAAGTTGAGTAGAAAAGAAACTGATTGAAAAAGGAAGTTAAATAAGAATAAAAATGGAAGTTGCAGAAAATTAAAAATGAAAGTTCATTCTAGAAACCACTATACCTTAACAATCTATTTGGAAATTAAATAAAAAAGGAAGTTGAACAGAAAAATAACTTGAATAAAAATGGAAGTCGAATAAAAATAAAAATGGAAGTTGCAGAAAATTAAAAATGGAAGTTCAATCAATAAACCACAATACCTTAACGATCTGTTAGGAAATTAAATAAAAAGGAAGTTTAATAGAAAAGTAAATTGAATAAAAATGGAAGTTGAATAAAAATAAAAATGAAAGTTGAAGAAAATTAAAAATGGAAGTTAATTCAAGAAACCACTATACCTTAACGATCTATTTGGAAATTAAATAAAAAAGGAAGTTTATTAAGTAAATTGAATAAACATGGAAGTTGAATAAAAATAAAAATGAAAGTTGAATAAAATTAAAAATGAAAGTTCAATCCAGAAGCCACTATACCTTAACGATCTATTTGGAAATTAAATAAAAAAGGAAGTTGAGTAGAAAAGAAATTGATTGAAAAAGGAAGTTAAATAAGAATAAAAATGGAAGTTGCAGAAAATTAAAAATGGAAGTTAATTCAAGAAACCACTATATCTTAACGATCTATTTGGAAATGAAATAAAAAAAGAAGTTGAATAGAAATATAACTTGAATAAAAATGGAAGCTGAATAAAAATAAAAATGAAAGTTGCAGAAAATTAAAAATGGAAGTTCATTCAAGAAACAAATATACCTTAACGATCTATTTGGAAATTAAATAAAAAAGAAATTTTAATAGAAAAGTAGATTGAATAAAAATGGAAGTTGAATAAAAATAAAAATGGAAGTTGCAGAAAATTAAAAATGGAAGTTCAATCCAGAAACCAGTATACCTTAACGATCTATTTGGAAATTAAATAAAAAAGAAAGTTGAATAGAAAAGAAACTTGAATAAAAAAAGAAGTTGAATTGAAATAAAAATGGAAGCTGCAGAAAATTAAAAGTGGAAGTTCGTTCAAGAAACCACTATACCTTAACGATCTATTTGGAAATTAATTAAAAAAGGAAGTTGAATAGAAAAATAACTTGAATTAAAATGGAAGTTAAATAAAAATAAAAATGGAAGTTGCAGAAAATTAAAAATGGAAGTTCATTCAAGAAACCACTATACCTTAACGATCTATTTGGAAATTAAATAAAAAAAGGAAGTTTAATAGAAGAGTAAATTGAATAAAAATAAAAATGAAAGTTGCATAAAATTAAAAATGAAAGTTCAATCCAGAAACCACTATACCTTAACGATCTATTTGGAAATTAAATAAAAAAGAAAGTTGAGTAGAAAAGAAACTGATTGAAAAAGGAAGTTAAATAAGAATAAAAATGGAAGTTGCAGATAATTAAAAATGGTATTTCATTCAAGAAACCACTATATCTTAACGATCTATTTGGAAATTAAATAAAAAAATAAGTTGAATAGAAAAATAACTTGAATAAAAATTGAAGTCGAATAAAAATAAAAATGGAAGTTGCAGAAAATTAAAAATGGAAGTTCATTCAAGAAACCAATATACCTTAATGATCAATTTGGAAATTAAATAAAAAAGGAAGTTTAATAGAAAAATAATTGAATAAAAATGGAAGTTGAATAAAAATAAAAATGGAAGTTGCAGAAAATTTAAAATGGAAGTTCAATCCAGAAACCAGTATACCTTAACGATCTATTTGGAAATTACATAAAAAAGGAAGTTGAGTAGAAAAAAAAGTTGAATAAAAAAGGAAGTTAAATAAAAATAAAAATGGAAGTTGTAGAAAATTAAAAATGGAAGTTCATTCAAGAAACAACTATACCTTAACGATCAATTTGGAAGTTAAATAAAAGAGGAAGTTGAATAGAAAAATAACTTGAATAAAAATGGAAGCTAAATAAAATTAAAAATGGAAGTTTCATAAAATTAAAAATGGAAGTTCATTCAAGAAACCACTATACCTTAACGATCTATTTGGAAATTTAGTAAAAAAGGAAGTTTAATAGAAAAGTAAATTGAATAAAAATGGAAATTGAATAAAAAAAAAAGTGAAAGTTGCATAAAATTAAAAATGGAAGTTCAATCCAGAAACCACTATACCTTAACGATCTATTTGGAAATTAAATAAAAAAGGAAGTTGAGTAGAAAAGAAACTTGAATGAAAAAAGACGTTAAATAAAAATAAAAATGGAAGTTGCAGCAAATTAAAAATGGAAATTCATTCAAGAAACCACTATACCTTAACGATTTATTTGGAAATTAAATAAAAAGGAAGTTGAGTAGAAAAGAAACTTGAATGAAAAAGGGCGTTAAATAAAAATAAAAATGGAAGTTGCAGCAAATTAAAAATGGAAATTCATTCAAGAAACCACTATGTAATACCCTCAAAATCATAACATTAAACCATCAATTAAGACATTCATTGACATACAAAATATCCACATTCTTCTATAAATCAGAGTTTCATTACAAAAGTATTACATGTTAACAACAAAAGCAAATGCCCTACGGGCTTACAGCTTTCCAAGTTAACACTTGGTTATAACAAAAGAGTGCTAACTCATCTACACATTAAGCCCTTGGCTTGAATATACATGTAATACATCAAAGAAATAAAACGACAAAAGTCCGCCTGCCTCTAGCCTCCCAAGCTACGTCCTTGGAGGTGGCATGCTACCTGTACCTGAAAATGATATTCCCATATAGGGTGAGCCACAGCCCAGTAGAAATACACTAAACCAACCATGAACAGTGACTAAAAGATTAGCAATTGATAAATGGCCAACACTGATACATCCACATAAATCACATTTTATGTCATTCGACTTATGAGTCCAAGTTATTTTTCATTTTCCCTTTTTCAACAGATAAGCATATTAGCTCCATCATCATTTCAACAGATATGTATAAAAACTATATCCCACATTCACAGATAAGCATATAAGCTACATCCACATTTCACAAAGATAAGCATATTGGCCCTATCTTCACTTCTCTAGATAAGCATATTAGCTGTATCTACACTTCTCAAAGATAAGCATATTAGCTCTATCTTCACTTCTCTAGACAAGCATATGAGCGGTATCTACGGAGTTCATCCCCCATCTCCTCCCAAGTCTATCCGGTTTAGAGGTACATCCCCCATCTTCCCCTAAACCGCGGAGTACATCCCTCATCTCCTCCTCTACACATAACGTATACAAACACATTGGTTCTATATACCATCAATCAATACATACAGTTAATGTATTCTATCAACCGTCAAATTCCATGACACAATCCATTGATTAGTTTTCGTTTGCCTAATCATCATGCATTGTCTACAACAATCACGACTATCCTCCACCGATAGCCCAAAGCAGTTATTTCTAAACAGAAAATAAATGCACAAATGGATATTCAATCAACATTTCATTTCGGTGAGTGATAGTTAATTCAACTACACCCTTTAACCCCATACATTCCCATTCTCAACAATCCCATTTCATTTTCTCGTTTCTCACGATTAATTAACCCAATTAATCAAACAATGTAATTAGGGCATTTTCCATAATTAACATTACAACCCTTAAGGTCCCATTTTCATCAATGGTTTAACATTTATTCCATTTCTCTATGCCAAACATGTATTTAGGTTTATTATAAATAAAACCCCAACTCTTGTAAAATTACACAAAAGCCCCCAAACTTCCACACAATTACCAAACCAACCCCAACATCTCAAAATACCAAAATTTAAAGACAAGATCTGTAGAGAGGAGTAGGATATCCCTACCTCAAATCCGGAGCCCCAAAGGAGAAGCTGACAAAACCAAACGTGCTCCAAATCCCAAAATTTTCAGATTAAAAAGACGCCCTCGACGATCAACACAACTTTTACAAAGGCCGAAGAGAAGGAGGACACTCTAACTAGATCAAACCCTAGAGAGAAGGGAGTATCTAGAGAGAGAGGCTCTCAAAAGGGTTTTTAAAAAAAGTAGGAGAGAGAAAGAAAAGCAGAAAGTGATTTGAAATCACCCAGCGGATAACTCATATACGTATGACCCGCTCGAGCGGAGAACACAACGCTCGAGCGCCAAGAACAAAACTCTGGACACGCTCAAGCGCAATAAGGCCCGCTCGAGCGCCAAGACACAAGAATAAAGCACTTCCGCTCGAGCGCGAAAACCAGTCCGCTCGAGCGTAGATTTCTACCTACCAGAACTTACACCCAGAAAGTACTACCCGCTCGAGCGCCACCGCTCGAGCGTAAACAAACCCGCTCGAGCGCAGAAATCACATCTGCAGAAGTTTTACAGGAACCCGAAATACTGGAGGTGTGCAATACCCGCTCGAGCGCAAGAAGACCAGCTCGAGCGGAACGCCTAAAAACTGAACAACTAGGAATTGAAACCAAGGCCTAACCAACCTGTAACAACCTTGCCCAACACATCCTATAACTCAAATATGAAATAAAAAGGATGTAAACAAGATATTAATCAACTACCAACATCCACGGACACATGTCCGGATCACTGTACAACAAGGGTAAACCCGGGATCGCTATACACTATACCTTAACGATCTATTAAGAAATTAAATAAAAAAGGAAGTTTAATAGAAAAGTAAATTGAATAAAAATGGAAATTGAATAAAAATAAAAATGAAAGTTGCATAAAATTAAAAATGGAAGTTCAATCCAGAAACCACTATACGTTAACGATCTATTTGGAAATAAAATAAAAAAGGAAGTTGAAAAGAAAAGTAACTTGAATAAAAATGGAAGTTACTTAAAAATAAAAATGGAAGTTGCAGAAAATTGAAAATGGAAGTTCATTCAAGAAACCACTATACCTTAACGATCTATTTGGAAATTAAATAAAAACGGAAGTTTAATAGAAAAGTAAATTGAATAAAAATGGAAGTTTAATAAAAATAAAAATGAAAGTTGCATAAAATTGAAAATGAAAGTTCAATTTAGAAACCACTATACCTTAACGATCTAGTTGGAAATTAAATAAAAAAGGAAGTTGAGTAGAAAAGAAACTGATTGAAAAAGGAAGTAAAATAAGAATAAAAATGGAAGTTGCAAAAAATTAAAAATGGAAGTTCATTCAAGAAACCACTATACCTTAACGATATATTTGGAAATTAAATAAAAAAGGAAGTTGAATAGAAAAATAACTTGAATAAAAATGGAAGTCGAATAAAAATAAAAATGGAAGTTGCAGAAAATTAAAAATGGAAGTTCATCCAAGAAACCACTATACCTTAACGATCTATTTGGAAATTAAATAAAAAAGGAAGTTTAATAGAAAAGTAAATTGAATAAAAATGGAAGTCGAATAAAAATAAAAATGGAAGTTGCAGAAAATTGAAAATGGAAGTTCATTCAAGAAACCAGTATAACTTAATGATCTATTTGGAAATTAAATAAAAAAGGAAGTTTAATAGAAAAGTAAATTGAATAAAAATGGAAGGTGAATAAAAATAAAAATGAAAGTTGTATAAAATTAACAATGAAAGTTCAATCCAGAAACCACTATACCTTAACGATCTATTTGGAAATTAATTAAAAAAGGAAGTTGAGTAGAAAAGAAAGTTGAATGAAAAAGGAGGTTAAATAAAAAAAAAATGAAAGTTGCAGAAAATTAAAAATGGAAGTTCAATCCAGAAACCCCTATACGTTAACGATCTATTTGGAAATTAAATAAAAAAGGAAGTTGAACAGAAATGTAACTTGAATAAAAATGGAAGTTACTTTAAAATAAAAATGGAAGTTGCAGAAAATTAAAAACGGAAATTCATTCAAGAAACCACTATACCTTAATGATCTATTTGGAAATTAAATAAAAAAGGAAGTCGAATAAAAATAAAAATGGAAGTTGCAGAAAATTAAAAATGGAAGTTCATTCAAGAAACCACTATAACTTAACGATCTATTTGGAAATTAAATAAAAAAGGAAGTTTAATAGAAAAGTAAATTGAATAAAAATGGAAGGTGAATAAAAATAAAAATGAAAGTTGCATAAAATTAACAATGGAAGTTTAATCCAGAAACCACTATACCTAAACGATCTATTTGGAAGTTAATTAAAAAAGGAAGTTGAGAAGAAAAGAAAGTTGAATGAAAAAGGAAGTTAAATAAAAATAAAAATAGAAGTGGCAGAAAATTAAAAATGGAAGTTCAATCCAGAAACCACTATACCTTAACGATCTATTTGGAAATTAAATAAAAAAGGAAGTTGAATAGAAAAGTAAATTGAATAAAAATGGAGGTTGAATAAAAAGAAAAGTGAAAGTTGCATACAATTAAAAATGGAAGTTCAATCCAGAAACCACTATATCTTAACGATCTATTTGGAAATTAAATAAAAAAGGAAGTTGATTAGAAAAGAAACTTGAATGAAAAAGGACGTTAAATAAAAATAAAAATGGAAGTTGCAGCAAATTAAAAATTGAAATTCATTCAAGAAACCACTATACCTTAACGATCTATTTGGAAATTAAATAAAAAAGGAAGTTGAGTAGAAAAGAATCTTGAATGAAAAAGGACGTTAAATAAAAATAAAAATGGAAGTTGCAGCAAATTAAAAATGGAAATTCATTCAAGAAACCACTATACCTTAAAGATCTATTTGGAAATTAAATAAAAAAGGAAGTTTAATAGAAAAGTAAATTGAATAAAAATGAAAACTGAATAAAAATAAAAATGAAAGTTGCATAAAATTAAAAATGGAAGTTCAATCCAGAAACCACTATATGTTAACGATCTATTTGGAAATAAAATAAAAAAGGAAGTTGAACTGAAAAGTAACTTGAATAAAAATGGAAGTTACTTAAAAATAAAAATGGAAGTTGCTGAAAATTGAAAATGGATGTTCATTCAAGAAACCACTATACCTTACCGATCTATTTGGAAATTAAATAAAAATGGAAGTTTAATAGAAAAGTAAATTGAATAAAAATGGAAGTTTAATAAAAATAAAAATGAAAGTTGCATAAAATTGAAAATGAGAGTTCAATTTAGAAACCACTATACCTTAACGATCTAGTTGGAAATTAAATAAAAAAGGAAGTTGAGTAGAAAAGAAACTGATTGAAAAAGGAAGTAAAATAAGAATAAAAATGGAAGTTGCAAAAAATTAAAAATGGAAGTTCATTCAAGAAACCACTATACGTTAACGATATATTTGCAAATTAAATAAAAAAGGAAGTTGAATAGAAAAATAACTTGAATAAAAATGGAAGTCGAATAAAAATAAAAATGGAAGTTGCAGAAAATTAAAAATGGAAGTTCATTCAAGAAACCACTATACCTTAACGATCAATTTGGAAATTAAATAAAAATGGAAGTTGAATAGAAAAGTAATTTGAATAAAAATGGAAGTCGAATAAAAATAAAAATGGAAGTTGCAGAAAATTAAAAATGGAAGTTCATTCAAGAAACCACTATAACTTAACGATCTATTTGGAAATAAAATAACAAAGGAAGTTTAATAGAAAAGTAAATTGAATAAAAATGGAAGGTGAATAAAAATAAAAATGAAAGTTGCATAAAATTAACAATGATAGTTCAATCCAGAAGCCACTATACCTTAACGATCTATTTGGAAATTAATTAATAAAGGAAGTTGAGTAGAAAAGAAAGTTGAATGAAAAAGGAAGTTAAATAAAAATAAAAATGGAAGTTGCAGAAAATTAAAAATGGAAGTTCAATCTAGAAACCCCTATACGTTAACGATCTATTTTCAAATTAAATAAAAAAGGAAGTTGAACAGAAATGTAACTTGAATAAAAATGGAAGTTACTTGAAAATAAAAATAGAAGTTGCAGAAAATTAAAAACGGAAATTCATTCAAGAAACCACTATATCTTAATGATCTATTTGGAAATTAAATAAAAAAGGAAGTTGAATAGAAAAGAAAATTGAATAAAAATGGAAGTCGAATAAAAATAAAAATGGAAGTTGCAGAAAATTAAAAATGGAAGTTCATTCAAGAAACCACTATAACTTAACGATCTATTTGGAAATTAAATAAAAAATGAAGTTTAATTGAAAATAAATTGAATAAAAATGGAAGGTGAATAAAAATAAAAATGAAAGTTGCATAAAATTGACAACGGAAGTTCAATCCAGAAACCACTATACCTAAACGATCTATTTGGAAGTTAATTAAAAAAGGAAGTTGAGTAGAAAAGAAAGTTGAATGAAAATGGAAGTTAAATAAAAATAAAAATAGAAGTTGCAGAAAATTAAAAATGGAAGTTCAATCCAGAAACCAATATACCTTAACGATCTATTTGGAAATTAAACAAAAAAAGAGTTGAATAGAAAAGTAAATTGAATAAAAATGGAGGTTGAATAAAAAGAAAAGTAAAAGTTGCATAAAATTAAAAATGGAAGTTCATTCCAGAAACTACTATAACTTAACGATCTATTTGGGAATTAAATAAAAAAGGAAGTTGAGTAGAAAAGAAACTTGAATGAAAAAGGACGTTAAGTGAAAATAAAAATGGAAGTTGCAGCAAATTAAAAATGAAAATTCATTCAAGAAACCACTATACCTTAACGATCTATTTGGAAATTAAATAAAAAAGGAAGTTTAGTAGAAAAGAAACTTGAATGAAAAATGACGTTAAATAAAAATAAAAATGGAAGTTGCAGCAAATTAAAAATGGAAATTCATTCAAGAAACCACTATACCTTAACGATCTATTTGGAAATTAAATAAAAAAGGATGTTTAATAGAAAAGTAAATTGAATAAAAATAAAAATGAAAGTTGCATAAAATTAAAAATGGAAGTTCAATCCAGAAACCACTATACGTTAACGATCTATTTGGAAATAAAATAAAAAAGGAAGTTGAAAAGAAAAGTAACTTGAATAAAAATGGAAGTTACTTAAAAATAAAAATGGAAGTTGCAGAAAATTAAAAATGGAAGTTTATTCAAGAAACCACTATACCTTAACGATCTATTTGGAAATTAAATAAAAATGGAAATTTAATAGAAAAGTAAATTGAATAAAAATGGAAGTTTAATAAAAATAAAAATGAAAGTTGCATAAAATTAAAAATGAAAGTTCAATTTAGAAACCACTATACCTTAACGATCTACTTGGAAATTAAATAAAAAAGGAAGTTGAGTAGAAAAGCAACTGATTGAAAAATGAAGTAAAATAAGAATAAAAATGGAAGTTGCAAAAAATTAAAAATGGAAGTTCATTCAAGAAATCACTATACCTTAACGATATATTTGCAAATTAAATAAAAAATAAAGTTGAATAGAAAAATAACTTGAATAAAATGGAAGTCGAATAAAAAAAAAATGGAAGTTGCAGAAAATTAAAAATGGAAGTTCATTCAAGAAACCACTATACCTTAACGATCTATTTGGAAATTAAATAAAAATGGAAGTTGAATAGAAATGTAAATTGAATAAAAATGGAAGTCGAATAAAAAAAATGCAAATTGCAGAAAATTAAAAATGGAAGTTCATTCAAGAAACCACTATAACTTAACGATCTATTTGGAAATTAAATAAAAAAGGAAGTTTAATAGAAAAGTAAATTGAATAAAAATGGAAGGTGAATAAAAATAAAAATGAAAGTTACATAAAATTAACAATGAAAGTTCAATCCAGAAACCACTATACCTTAACGATCTATTTGGAAATTAATTAAAAAAGGAAGTTGAGTAGAAAAGAAAGTTGAATGAAAAAGGAAGTTAAATAAAAATAAAAATGGAAGTTGCGGAATATTAAAAATGGAAGTTCAATCCAGAAACCCTATACGTTAACGATCTATTTGGAAATTAAATAAAAAAGGAAGTTGAACAGAAATGTAACTTGAATAAAAATGGAAGTTACTTGAAAATAAAAATGAAAGTTGCAGAAAATTAAAAACGGAAATTCATTCAAGAAACCACTATATCTTAATGATTTAATTGAAAATTAAATAAAAAAGGAAATTGAATAGAATAGTAAATTGAATAAAAATGGAAGTCGAATAAAAATAAAAATAGAAGTTGCAGAAAATTAAAAATGGAAGTTTATTCAAGAAACCACTATAACTTAACGATCTATTTGGAAATTAAATAAAAAAGAAAGTTTAATCGAAAAGTAAATTGAATAAAAATGGAAGGTGAATAAAAATGAAAATGAAAGTTGCAGAAAATTAACAATGGAAGTTCAATCCAGAAACCACTATACCTAAACGATCTATTTGGAAATTAATTAAAAAAGGAAGTTGAGTAGAAAAGAAAGTTGAATGAAAAAGGAAGTTAAATAAAAATAAAAATGGAAGTTGCAAAAAATTAAAAATGGAAGTTCAATCCAGAAACCACCATACCTTAACGATCTATTTGGAAATTAAATAAAAAAGGAAGTTGAATAGAAAAGTAAATTGAATAAAAATGGAAGTTGAATAAAAATAAAAATGGAAGTTGCAGAAAATTAAAAATTGAAGTTCAATCCAGAAACCACTATACCTTAACGATCTATTTGGAAATTACATAAAAAACGAAGTTGAGTAGAAAAGAAACTTGAATAAAAAAGGAAGTTAAATAAAAATAAAAATGGAAGTTCATTCAAGAAACCACTATACCTTAACGATCTATTTGGAAGTTAAAGAAAAAAGGAAGTTGAATATAAAAATAACTTGAATAAAAATGGAAGCTGAATAAAATTAAAAATGGAAGTTCCATAAAATTAAAAATGGAAGTTCATTAAAGAAACCACTATACCTTAACGATCTATTTGGAAATTAAATAAAAAAGGAAGATTAATAGAAAAGTAAGTTGATTAAAAATAGAAGTTGAATAAAAATAAAAGTGAAAGTTTCCTAAAATTAAAAATGGAAGTTCAATCCGAAAACCAGTATACCTTAACGATTTATTTGGAATTAAATAAAAAAGAAAGTTGAATAGAAAAGAAACTTGAATAAAAAAAAGAAGTTGAATAGAAATAAAAATGGAAGTTGCAGAAAATTAAAATTGGAAGTTCATTCAAGAAACCACTATACCTTAACTATAGCGATCCCGGTTGTCCCTTTGCTGTTCTGTTGTATTCCGGACTCGGTTCGGTGAGGCTGGTAGTTGTATCTATCTTGTGTCGTCCCTTAATTCCGCTTGATTGAGTTTTAGGATGTTTTGGGCAGGGGTTGTTACAGGTTGGTTAGGCCTTGGTTTCAATTCCTTGTTGCCCAGTTTTTAGGCGTTCCGCTCGAGCGGGTCTTCTTGCGCTCGAGCGGAGATTGCACACTCCTAGTATTTTCGTGTCCCTGCAAAACTTCTGCAGGTGTGATTTTTACGCTCGACCGGGTTTCTCTACGCTCGAGCGGTGAAGCTCGAGCGGGTACTTTGGCCCTCGAGCGGGTAGTACCTTTGGGTGTAAGTTCTGGGAGCAGGAAATCTACGCTCGAGCGAGTTTACTTTATTCTTGTGTCTTGGCGCTCGAGCGGGTCTTTTTGCGCTCGAGCGGACCTAGTTTTTGTTCTTGACGCTCGAGCGTTGTGTTTTCCGCTCGAGCGGGAATGTCGTATATCAGTTGGCTGTGAGGCAGTTTTAAGTCACTTTTTCTCATCCTTTCTCTCTCTTACTTTTCCGAAAAGGCCATTTGAGAGTCTCTCTCTCTAAAACCTTGCCTTCTCTCTAGATATTGACCTAGCTAGGGTGTTTTCCTCACCTTTGGCCTTTACAAAAAGGTTGTTGATCGTCGAGGGCTATCTTTTGATCCGAGAAACTCGTGGTTTGGAGCAACTTCGTTTTCACCATCTTCCTCGTTGGGTCTCATCTTTTGAGGTAGGGATTCCTACTCACTCTTATGGGTTTTAACCTAGATTTTGAGCCTATTGTTTAAATGGTTGATTTTGGGACTTAGGGTTTCAAAATGTGTTAAAGAGGGTTTTATGATTTTGGGCTCATAATATGTATTTTGGGTTTCAAAATGATGATATTGTTATTGGTTGGTGATATTGGAACCTTTGGGTTAATATCGAGAGTTGGGGGTAAAAGCCCTAATTTGTTGTTTAAAATTAATTGGTATAATTAATTTGGGAAAGTTGTGAACTTATGGAATTGAGTTGGAAACAATGAAATTGGTTCATTATGTTGTGAAATGATGGAGTTGGATTTATAAATCGCTCACTTTTGAAAACATTGATATTTTATCTGTTGGAGCTTTTATTATCTGTTTAGAAATAATTGCTTGGGCTACCTGTAGAGGGTAGTTTTGATTGTTGTAGACAATGCATGATGATCAGGCAAACTAAAACTAATCAATTGGATATGTCATAGAATATGAGGGTTGATAGAATACATTAACGTTATGTATTGATTGATTGTGTATATGACCTTTGTGTATATATGCATTGTGTGTGTGGGAGGAGATAGGGGATGTACTCCACGGTTTAGGGGAAGATAGGGGATAGACCTCTAAACCGGATGTTGTTTAGGAGGAGATAGGGGATGGACTCCACTGATACAGCTCATATGCTTGTCAAATAATGTGTTGATATAGCTCATATGCTTATCCTTGGAAGTGTTGATACAGCTCATATGCTTGTCATTGGAAGTGTTGATATAGCTAATATGCATATCTGTTGAAATGTGGGTACAGGTTGTATGCTTACCTATTGAGATGTTGATACAACTAGTATGCTTATCTTTTGTGATAATGGGAAATGTTTAATATGAGTCACTGTCTCATATAAGTGGTTGGCCAGGTTCTGAGCCATTGATGTAAATTGTGAAATTGATAAGAAATGGAAACTGAAATGAAACATGAACGTAGTGGTCATGAGATGGAAATGGGTTACGAATTGGTTTATGAAAATTGAACATTTATCAATTGCTAATGTCTTAGTTATTGCTCATACTGTGTTTAGCATATCTCTGCTGGGCGTTGGCTCACCCTTTATGGGACATTATTTTTAGGTACAGGTAGTATGCCACCTCCAAGGACGTAGCTTGGACGATAAGGGGAGTTGAAGACTCTTTCTTTTGTTTATATTGATGTATTACATGTAAATTCCAGCTAAGGGCTTAATATGTATTGAGTTAGTACTCTTTTTTTTTTTGTAACCAAGTGTTAACTTGGAAAACTGTAAGCCCATAGGGCATTTGCGTTTGGTGTTAACATGTAATACAGTTGTAAGAATTACTCTGATAAATAGAAATGGTTGATTTCTTTTGTATCAATGCATGTCTGAAAATGTTGGGTATTATGTATTTTTTTTGAGGGCATTACAACTTGGTATCAGAGCGTACCGGGTTCGAATACTTTGGGTACGTGGGAAGTGATTAGGATCACAATGGGTTTGTCTCGCTTGATAGAGACTTAGATGTAGTGTCATATGCTATGTGCTTAATTGATAACATGCTTATGTGACTATATGGGTATGGGATTTAGTTTCTAGGATGTTGATTGGATCCTTGGGTTTTTGTGAGTCTTGTTGGAAAGGCACTTGATCAATGCTGTTTCTAACCGGAACTCTAGTAACGCCTCGGGACTATCATTATCCAGAAATGAAATTCGTAAGTGCTTATGTGTTTATGTGCTTACGTGGAGTGAATTACAGTTGTCCATGCATTAGGACGCGAGTGTTATAGCTTCGGCACATTTGTGAATGTGCTAATAGTCTTGGTTGCCTTTATTAGGATGTCAGGACGAGGGCGTGGTAGACGTGGCAGGCATGGTAGGCAGGAGGTACCTCTACCGGATGACGTTCTGACAGTGCAGGAGGGAGTTAGTCAGGCCAACGTGGCCGAGCCAATGGGTCAGCAGGCTATGGGCGCCTTGGCCCGAGAGATAACAGGAGCTTTGGGGATTCCCAGAGCTGAGAATCAGGTTACTGAGGCAGGGCCTTCTTTCTTGAAGAGGGAATTCTTCCGGTCTAATCCGGACGAGTTTGTTGGGGATCCAAAGGAGCCACTTAAGGCTGACGAGTGGTTGGAACAGATGGAGAAGACGTTCGAGATGAGGGAGCAGTTTTGCCAGCTTAAACAGCAGAGCTTGTCAGTGGCCGAGTTTGAGGCTACTTTTACTAGTCTGTCCAAGTTTGCACCTGAACTGGTGGCGTCCGAGGAACGCCGTTGCTTTGAGTTTGAGCGGAAGTTGAGGCGTGGGCTCAAGCTGAGGATTGGAGGGTCGTTTATCCGGGAGTACAGACGTTTGGTAGATGCTGCTGCTCATATAGAGATTATGATGCAGGAGGAAGATGAGGGGCAGAGAGGCTCCAAGAGGAGTCATGATGGTCAGGGTGACGGCAGGAGACAGAGGGGTTCTAACCCTCAATAGTCTCAGGGTGGTGTGGCTAGATCGACCTTTCCAGTGCCGAGTACGGGCTCTGGGGGAAGTAGTCAGGGAGGCTTGAGTTGTTTTGCGTGTGGCCAGCTGGGTCACAAGTCTTCGGTTTGCCCGCAAAAGGGAGGGTGTCAGCGAGCTGCTTCTTCTTCAACTAGACCTCAGGGCCAGAGTCAGGGCAAGGGCCAGCCTTTGTCTTGCTATCAGTGTGGTCAGCCTGGGCACCTGAAGAGGTATTGCCCACAGTTGAGTGCTACTTCAGGAGCGTCTGGTTCTAAGCAGATGCAGAGTTATCAGCCAGCTCAGTCTGTGCAGGCCTCGAGGGCCAATCCGGGAGCTTCGTCATCCCAGTCAGTGCAACAGTCTTTTGCTCCTAGAGGTGAGCAGGTAGATCAGGGGCCTACAAGGCGCGTGTTTGCTGTTACCGCGCAGGACCTAGTACCGGCTCCATCAGTAGTGAGAGGTACCTTTCTAGTTTGCAACTCGGTTGCTAGTGTATTGATTGATACGGGTGCATCTCATTCTTTTGTATCTGCTGCATTTGCATCTGTTTTGGAATTGGAGTTAGCACAGTTAACATCTCCTATATGTGTGGTATCGCCTATTGGTGGTGAGTTGACCTTGAAACAAGGTGTTAGGGGTTGTGATGTAGAGGTCGCCGACCATAGGCTTCCTTTTCCATTTGTGGTCATGCCCATGAATGGTTTTGATGTTATTTTGGGTATGGACTGGCTATCGTCATACCAAGCTGTTATTGATTGCTACCGCCAGAGGGTCACGGTTTGTACCTTGAGCGGGGAGTGTTTCCATTTCCTGGGGGATCGGGTTGGTAGTGTGTTGCCACCGATGTATGATCCGCGAGGGCGGAATAAGCTTAGTGGTCTACTTGCTAGCTTTATGAGTGGTGAGTGTGACGAGACCCAGATTGTTTTACCGAGGGTGGTTTGTGAGTATTCGGATGTTTTTCCCAAGAATCTCGTTAGTTTGCCACCTCACCGAGAGATAGAGTTCTCTATTGATTTAGTGCCCGGCACAGCGCCGATTTCTATGGCACCTTATCGTTTTGCTCCAGCAGAGTTGGATGAGTTGAAAGTTCAGCTCCAGGAATTGCTAGATAAGGGTTTTGTTCGCCCTAGTGCTTCGCCGTGGGGAGCACCGACCCTCTTTGCTAAAAAGAAAGATGGTGCCTTGAGATTGTGTATAGACTACCGGAAGTTGAATCGGGCTACGATCAAGAATAAGTACCCTATGCCCTATATAGATGATTTGTTTGACCAGTTGAAGGGTTCCCGTTGTTTCTCTAAGATAGACATGAGATTGGGTTACCACCAGTTGAGGGTCAGGGAGGAGAATATTCCAAAGACGGCATTCCGTACGCGGTATGGCCATTATGAATTTCTGGTGATGCCATTCGGGCTTACCAATGCATCGACAGTCTTTATGGATTTGATGAACCGGATCTTCCGAGAATTCTTAGACCGTTTTGTAGTCGTTTTCGTGGACGACATTCTTATCTATTCGCCTTCTGAGGAGGAGCACGAGGAACACTTGAGAGTGGTGCTCGAGTTGCTTAGAGCCCATAGGCTATATGCCAAGTTTGGGAAGTGTGAGTTCTGGCTAGGAGAGGTGAAATTCTTAGGCCATATGGTATCCGGGGAAGGGGTGTCTGTTGATACATCCAAGGTAGAGGCGGTGCAAGACTGGGTACAGCCTAAGAGTGTGTTTGAGATCCGCAGTTTTCTGGGATTAGCTGGGTATTACCGTCGGTTTGTGAAAGATTTCTCCAGGCTAGCTTCGCCATTGACTAGATTGACGCGGAAAGGGGTCAAGTTTGTATAGAGTGAGACTTGTGAAAAGTCGTTCCAAGAGTTGACGGTTAGATTGACCACTGCTCCAGTTTTGATTATTCCGGAGAGAGGGTTGGGTTACGCAGTCTATTGTGATGCCTCACGAGATGGTTTGGGTTGTGTGTTGATGCAAGAGGGGAAAGTGGTATCTTATGGCTCACGTCAGTTGAAAATACACGAGAAGAATTACCCTACACACTACCTAGAGTTAACAGCAGTGATCTTTGCCTTGAAGATTTGGAGGCACTACCTTTATGGTGAGAGGTTCGAGGTGTTCTCGGACCACAAGAGTTTGAAGTACCTATTTACACAGAGGGACTTGAATTTGAGGCAGAGGAGATGGATGGAGTTCATTGAGGACTATGATTTTGAGTTGCAGTATCACCCAGGAAAGGCCAATGTTGTGGCCGATGCCCTTAGTAGGAAATCCATTAGTGATGTAGCTTGTATAGCCATCCGGGAATGGGGGATGTTGGGTGTACTTGGCGAGTTTGACTTGCTTCTGGGTGAATCAGTTGAGGCTGCGGCCTTGTTTTCTGTTGTTGCGCAGCCTACACTCGTGACTCGAGTGTTAAAGGCACAGAATGGTGACCTTGAGGTAGAGTCCTTCTGAGAGAAGATCTCAAATGGGAAGGCTGAGAAGGGTTTGACGGTATATCCCGACCTGAGTGTGAGATACCGAGACCGTCTGTGTGTGCCGGAGTCGTGCCGAGAGGAAGTGCTCTGAGAGTTCCATCATTCACGCCTTGCGGTGCATTCAGGAGGCACTAAGATGTATCGGGATTTGGGTCGCCAGTTTTGGTGGCAGGGTATGAACAGAGATGTGGCTGTTTTCGTGTCTAAGTGCCTTACTTGCCAGCAAGTGAAGGCCGAGCATCAGAGGCCAGCGGGTTTGTTGCAACCCTTGCCTATTGCCGAGTGGAAGTGGGAGCATATCACTATAGACTTCATTGTAGGTCTTCCGAGGACTCAGCGGGGTAGTGATACCATTTGGGTGGTTGTAGACCGGTTGACTAAGTCGGCGCACTTCATTCCTATACGCGTGAGAGATTCGGTAGATCATCTCGCCGACTTGTATATTCGGGACATAGTGAGATCGCACAGGGTCCCAGTGACGATCGTCTCAGATAGATATCCTCGTTTTACTGCTAGGTTGTGGCAGAGTTTGTAGAGTGCCTTGGGCACTAAGTTGACCTTTAGTACGGCCTATCATCCTCAGACTGACGGGCAGTCCGAGCGTACTATTCAGATCCTTGAGGATATGCTTCGAGGGTGTGTCCTGGACTTCAGTGGGACGTGGGAGAGGCACTTGCCATTGGTAGAGTCTGCCTACAACAATAGTTTTCAGTCTAGCATCGGTATGGCACCGTTCGAGGCCTTGTATGGCCGATCGTGTTAGTCTCCAGTATGTTGGTCCGAGGCGGGTGATGCACCTTTATTGGGTCCGGAGTTGGTTAGAGAGACGACAGAGAAAGTTGAGCTTATCCGTAGGAGGCTTGTTACAGCCCAGAGTCGCCAAAAGAGTTATGCCGACCGTAGGAGGAGGCCTTTGGCGTTTGAGGTAGGTGATCATGTCTTCTTGAAAATATCACCTAGGCGAGGTTTGATGAGGTTCGGGAAGAGTGGGAAGTTATCTCCTCGGTTTATTGGTCCCTTTGAGATCCTCGAGAGGATTGGGGAAGTTGTTTATCGTTTGGCTTTACCACCACAGTTGTCCGGGGTTCATGACGTCTTTCATGTTGGTATGCTTCGGAAGTATGAGCCGGATCCATCCCATGTGTTAGATTGGACCGACTTGGAGGTAGATGAGGATGCCTCGTATGAGGAGAGACCGGTGCGGGTCTTGGATAGACGGGATCAAGTCTTGCGAGGCAAGACCATTCCCTTGGTAAAGGTTTTGTGGAAACATCACGGAGTGGAGGAAGCCACTTGGGAACGTGAGTTGGAAGTCCGTGAGAAGTATCCGGACATGTTTGTTGATGTGTAATTTTATAATGAAATTCTGTAATATTATTGAACTTTAAGAGCATTGTGTATGTCTTAAGTTGTAAAACATTGTGAATGTTTTGGTTAATGAAAATTTGTATAACATTGCATATGTTCAATGTATCGTGGGAATGCAAGCATGATGATAATGTTGCATGTATGATTGAATTGTGGAAAATGAGTTGAAATTGGTAAATTTCAAAGAAATGCATGTTGATAATGCAAGTTGTTTTAAAAAAATGTGTTTTGCCTCTTGAAAAGAGATGGGATTGACCGGTAATGGGTCGGGTTGTTTAACATTCTGTTGTAATATTGTTAAGAATTGAGAAAATCTTGTTTTTGAAAAACTTGTGTTTAATTTCGAGGACGAAATTCTTTAGGAGGGGAGGTTATAGTGATCCCGGTTGTCCCTTTGCTGTTCTGTTGTATTCCGGACTCGGTTTCGTGAGGCTGGTAGTTGTATCTATCTTGTGTCGTCCCTTAATTCCGCTTGATTGAGTTTTAGGATGTTTTGGGCAGGGTTGTTACAGGTTGGTTAGGCCTTGGTTTCAATTCCTTGTTGCCCAGTTTTTAGGCGTTCCGCTTGAGCGGGTCTTCTTGCGCTCGAGCGGAGATTGCACACTCCCAGTATTTTCGTGTCCCTACAAAACTTCTGCAGGTGTGATTTTTACGCTCAAGCGGGTTACTCTACGCTCGAACGGTGGAGCTCGAGCGGGTAGTACCTTTGGGTGTAAGTTCTGGGAGCAGGAAATCTATGCTCGAGCAGAGATTGCACACTCCCAGTATTTTCGTGTCCCTGTAAAACTTCTGCAGGTGTGATTTTTACGCTCGAGCGGGTTTCTCTACGCTCAAGCGGTGGAGCTCGAGCGGGTAGTACCTTTGGGTGTAAGTTCTGGGAGCAGGAAATCTACGATCGAGCGGACTGGTTTTCGCGCTCGAGCGGGTTTACTTTATTCTTGTGTTTTGGCGCTCGAGCGGACCTAGTTTTTGTTCTTGACGCTCGAGCGTTGTGTTTTCCGCTCGAGCGGGAATGTCGTATATCAGTTGGCTGTGAGACAGTTTTAAATCACTTTTTCTCATCCTTTCTCTCTCTTACTTTTCCGAAATGGCCATTTGAGAGTCTCTCTCTCTAAAACCTTGCCTTCTCTCTAGATATTGACCTAGCTAGGGTGTTTTCCTCACCTTTGGCCTTTAGAAAAAGGTTGTTGATCGTCGAGGGCTATCTTTTGATCTGAGAAACTCGTGGTTTGGAGCAACTTCGTTTTCACCATCTTCCTCGTTGGGTCTCATTTTTGAGGTAGGGATTCCTACTCACTCTTATGGGTTTTAACCTAGATTTTGAGCCTATTGTTTAAATGGTTGATTTTGGGACTTAGGGTTTCAAAATGTGTTAAAGAGGGTTTTATGATTTTGGGCTCATAATATGTATTTTGGGTTTCAAAATGATGATATTGTTGTTGGTTGGTGATACTGGAACCTTTGGGTTAATATCAAGAGTTGGGGGTAAAAGCCCTAATTTGTTGTTTAAAATTAATTGGTATAATTAATTTGGGAAAGTTGTGAACTTATGGAATTGAGTTGGAAACAATGAAATTGGCTCATTATGTTGTGAAATGATGGAGTTGGATTTATAAATCGCTCACTTTTGAAAACATTGATATTTTATCTGTTGGAGCTTTTATTATCTGTTTAGAAATAATTGCTTGGGCTACCGGTGGAGGGTAGTTTTGATTGTTGTAGACAATGCATGATGATTAGACAAACTAAAACTAATCAATTGAATATGTCATAGAATATGAGGGTTGATAGAATACATTAACGTTATGTATTGATTGATTGTGTATATGACCTTTGTGTATATATGCATTGTGTGTGTGGGAGGAGATAGGGGATGTACTCCACGGTTTAGGGGAAGATAGGGGATGGACCTCTAAACCGGATGTTGTTTGGAAGGAGATAGGGGATGGACTCCACTGATACAGCTCATATGCTTGTCAGATAATATGTTGATATAGCTCATATGCTTATCCTAGGAAGTGTTGATACAGCTCATATGCTTGTCATTGGAAGTGTTGATATAGCTAATATGCATATCTGTTGAAATGTGGGTACAACTTGTATGCTTACTTGTTGAGATGTTGATACAACTAGTATGTTTATCTATTGTGATAATGGGAAATGTTTAATATGAGTCACTGTCTCATATAAGTGGTTGGCCAGGTTCTAAGCCATTGATGTAAATTGTGAAATTGATAAGAAATGGAAACTGAAATGAAACATGAACGTAGTGGTCATGAGATGGAAATGGGTTACGAATTGGTTTATGAAAATTGAACATTTATCAATTGCTAATGTCTTAGTTATTGCTCGTACTGTGTTTAGCATATCTCTACTGGGCGTTGGCTCACCCTTTATGGGACATTATTTTCAGGTACAGGTAGTATGCCACCTCCAAGGACGTAGCTTGGACGATAATGAGAGTTGAAGACTCTTTCTTTTGTTTATATTGATGTATTACATGTAAATTCCAGCCAAGGTCTTAATATGTATTGAGTTAGTACTCTTTTTGTTTTTTTTTGTAACCAAGTGTTAACTTGGAAAGCTGTAAGCCCATAGGACATTTGCTTTTGGTGTTAACATGTAATACAGTTGTAAGAATTACTCTGATAAATAAAAATGGTTGATTTCTTTTGTATCAATGCATGTCTGAAATGTTGGGTATTATGTATTTTTTTTGAGGGCGTAACATTAACGATCTATTTGGAAATTAATTAAAAAAAGAAGTTGAATAGAAAAATAACTTGCATAAAAATAGAAGTCGAATAAAAATAAAAATGAAAGTTGCATAAAATAAAAAATGAAAGTTCAATCCAGAAACCACTATACCTTAAAGATCTATTTGGAAATTAAATAAAAAAGGAAGTTGAGTAGAAAAGAAACTGATTGAAAAAGGAAGTTAAATAAGAATAAAAATGAAAGTTGAAGAAAATTAAAAATGGTAGTTCATTCAAGAAACCACTATACCTTAACGATCTATTTGGAAATGAAATAAAAAAAGAAGTTGAATAGAAAAATAACTTGAATAAAAATGAAAGTCGAATAAACATAAAAATGGAAGTTGCAGAAAATTAAAAATGGAAGTTCATTCAAGAAACCAATATACCTTAAGGATCTATTTGGAAATTAAATTAAAAAGGAAGTTTTATAGAAAAGTAAATTGAATAAAAATGGAAGTTGAATAAAAATAAAAATGGAAGTTGCAGAAAATTAAAAATGGAAGTTCAATCCAGAAACCATTATACCTTAACGATTTATTTGGAAATTACACAAAAAAGGAACTTGAGTAGAAAAGAAACTTGAATAAAAAAGGAAGTTAAATAAAAATAAAAATGGAAGTTGCAGAAAATTAAAAATGGAAGTTCATTCAAGAAACCACTATACCTTAACGATCTATTTGGAAGTTAAATAAAAAAGGAAGTTGAATAGAAAAATAACTTGAATAAAAATGGAAGCTGAATAAAAATAAAAATGGAAGTTCCATAAATTTAAAAATGGAAGTTCAATAAAGAAACCACTATACCTTAACGATCTATTTGGAAATTAAATAAAAAGGAAGATTAATAGAAAAGTAAATTGATTAAAAATGGAAGTTGAATAAAAACAAAAGTGAAAGTTTCATAAAATTAAAAATGGAAGTTCAATCCAGAAACCAGTATACCTTAACGATCTATTTGGAAATTAAATAAAAAAGGAAGTTGAATAGAAAAGAAACTTGAATAAAAAAAGAAGTTGAATAGAAATAAAAATGGAAGTTGCAGAAAATTAAAATTGAAAGTTCATTCAAGAAACCACTATACCTTAACGATCTATTTGGAAATTAATTAAAAAAGGAAGTTGAATAGAAAATTAACTTGAATGAAAATGGAAGTCGAATAAACATAAAAATGGAAGTTGCAGAAAATTAAAAATGGAAGTTCATCCAAGAAACCACTATAACTTAACGATCTATTCGGAAATTGAATAAAAAAGGAAGTTTAATAGAAAAGTAAATTGAATTAAAATGGAAGTTGAATAAAAATAAAAATGAAAGTTGCATAAAATTAAAAATGAAAGTTCAATCCAGAAACCACTATACCTTAACGATCTATTTGGAAATTAAAAAAAAAAAGGAAGTTGAGTAGAAAAGAAACTGATGGAAAAAGGAAGTTAGATAAGAATAAAAATGGAAGTTGCAGAAAATTAAAAATGGAAGTTCATTCAAGAAACCACTATACCTTAACGATCTATTTGGAAATTAAATAAAAAATGAAGTCGAATAAAAAAATAACTTGAATAAAAATGGAAGTCGAATAAAAATAAAAATGGAGGTTGCAAAAAATAAAAAATGGAAGTTCAATCCAGAAACCACTATACCTTAACGATTTATTTGGAAATTACACAAAAAAGGAACTTGAGTAGAAAAGAAACTTGAATAAAAAAGGAAGTTAAATAAAAATAAAAATGGAAGTTGCAGAAAATTAAAAATGGAAGTTCATTCAAGAAACCACTATACCATAACGATCTACTTGGAAATTAAATAAAAAGGAAGTTCAATAGAAAAGTAAATTGAATAAAAATGTAAGTTGAATAAAAATAAAAATGAAAGTTGCATAAAGTTAAAAATAAACGTTCAATCCAGAAACCACTATACCTTAACGATCTATTTGGAAATTAAATAAAAAAGGAAGCTCAATGGAAAAGAAACTGATTGAAAAATGAAGTTAAATAAGAATAAAAATGGAAGTTGCAGAAAATTAAAAATGGTAGTTCATTCAAGAAACCGTTATACCTTAACGATCTATTTGGAAATGAAATAAAAAAAGAAGTTGAATAGAAAAATAACTTGAATAAAAATGGAAGTCGAATAAAAACAAAAATGGAGGTTGCAGAAAATTAAAAATAGAAATTCATTCGAGAAACCAGTATACCTTAAGGATCTATTTGGAAATTAAATAAAAAAGGAAGTTTTATAGAAAAGTAAATTGAATAAAAATGGAAGTTGAATAAAAATAAAAATGGAAGTTGCAGAAAATTAAAAATGGAAGTTCAATCCAGAAACCACTATACCTTAACGATATATTTGGAAATTACACAAAAAAGGAACTTGAGTAGAAAAGAAACTTGAACAAAAAAGGAAGTAAAATAAAAATAAAAATGGAAGTTGCGGAAAATTAAAAATGGAAGTTCATTCAAGAAACCACTATACCTTAACGATCTATTTGGAAGTTAAATAAAAAAGGAAGTTGAATAGAAAAATAACTTGAATAAAAATGGAAGCTGAATAAAAATAAAAATGGAAGTTCCGTAAAATTAAAAATGGAAGTTCATTAAAGAAACCACTATACCTTAACGATCTATTTGGAAATTAAATAAAAAAGGAAGATTAATAGAAAAATAAATTGATTAAAAATGGAGGTTGAATAAAAATAAAAGTGAAAGTGTCATAAAATTAAAAATGGAAGTTCAATCCAGAAACCAGTATACCTAAACGATCTATTTGGAAATTAAATAAAAAAGGAAGTTGAATAGAAAAGAAATTTGAATAAAAAAAAAGTTGAATAGAAATAAAAATGGAAGTTGCAAAAAATTAAAATTGGAAGTTCATTCAAGAAACCACTATACCTTAACGATCTGTTTGGAAATTAATTAAAAAAGGAAGTTGAATAGAAAAATAACTTGAATAAAATGGAAGTCGAATAGAAATAAAAATGGAAACTGCAGAAAAATAAAAATGGAAGCTGCAGAAAATTAAAAATGGAAGTTCATTCAAGAAACCACTATACCTTAACGATCTATTTGGAAATTAAATAAAAAAGGAAGTTTAATAGAAAAAGTAAATTGAATAAAAATGGAAGTTGAATAACAATAAAAATGAAAGTTGCATAAAATTAAAAATGAAAGTGCAATCCAGAAACCACTATACCTTAACGATCTATTTGGAAATTAAATAAAAAAGGAAGTTGGGTAGAAAAGAAACTGATTGAAAAGGGAAGTTAAATAAGAATAAAAATGGAAGTTACAGAAAATGAAAAATGGAAGTACATTCAAAAAACCACTATACCTTAACGATCTATTTGGAAATTAAATAAAAAAGGAAGTTAAATAGAAAAATAACTTGAATAAAAATGGAAGTCGAATAAAAATAAAAATGGAAGTTGTAGAAAATTATAAATGGAAGTTCATTCAAGAAACCAATGTACCTTAACGATCTATTTGGAAATTAAATAAAAAAGGAAATCTAATAGAAAAGTAAATTGAATAAAAATGGAAGTTGAATAAAAATAAAAATGAAAGTTGCATAAAATTAAAATTGAAAGTTCAATCCAGAAACCACCATACCTTAACGATCTATTTGGAAATTAAATAAAAAAGGAAGTTGAGTAGAAAAGAAACTGATGCAAAAAGGAAGTTAAATAAGAATAAAAATGGAAGTTGCAGAAAATTAAAAATGGAAGTTCATTCAAGAAACCACTATACCTTAACGATTGATTTGGAAATTAAATAAAAAACGAACTTGAATAGAAAAATAACTTGAATAAAAATGGAAGTCGAATAAAAATAAAAATGGAGGTTGCAGAAAATTAAAAATGGAAGTTCATTCATGAAACTACTATACCTTAACGATCTATTTAGAAATTAAATAAAAAAGGAAGTTCAATAGAAAAGTAAAATGAATGAAAATGGAAGTTGAATAAAAATAAAAATGAAAGTTGCATAAAATTAAAAATGAAAGTTCAATCCAGAAACCACTATACCTTAACGATCTATTTGGAAATTAATAAAAAAGGAAGTTGAGTTGAAAAGAAACTGATGGAAATAGGAAGTTAAATAAGAATAAAAATGGAAGTTGTAGAAAATTAAAAATGGAAGTTCATTCAAGAAACCACTATACCTTAACGATCTATTTGGAAATTAAATAAAAAAGGAAGTTGAATAGAAAAGAAACTTGAATAAAAAAAGATGTTGAATAGAAATAAAAAAGGAAGTTGAGTAGAAAAGAAACTGATTGAAAAAGGAAGTTAAATATGAATAAAAATGGAAGTTGTAGAAAATTAAAAATGGTAGTTCATTCAAGAAACCACTATACCTTAACGATCTATTTGGAAATGAAATAAAAAAAGAAGTAGAATAGAAAAATAACTTGAATAAAAATGGAAGTCGAATAAAAATAAAAATTGTAACGCCCTCAAAATAACAACATTAAACCCATCAATGGAGACATGCATTGATATATATAAAAGTCCCACATTCTTCCATTTATCAGAGTTTCATTACAAAAAGTATTACATGTTAACGACAAAGCAAGTGCCCTAAAGGCTTACAACTTTCCAAGTTAACACTTGGTTACAACAAAAGAGTAGTAACTCAATTACACATTAAGCCCTTGGCTTGAATTTACATGTAATACATCAAAAATAAGACAACGAAAGTGTGTCCGCCTCTAGCCTCCCAAGCTACGTCCTTGGAGGTGGCATGCTACCTGTACCTGAAAATGATATTCCCATATAGGGTGAGCCACAGCCCAGTAGAAATACACTAAACCAACCATGAACAATAACTAAAAGATTAGTAATTGATAAATGGCCAACACTGATACATCCACATAAATCACATTTTATGTCATACGACTTATGAGTCCAAGTTACTTTTCATTTTCCCTTTTTCAACAGATAAGCATATTAGCTCTATCATCATCTCAACAGATATGTATAAAAACTATATCCCACATTCACAGATAAGCATATAAGCTATATCCACATTCTCAACAAATATGTATAACAACTATATCCCACATTCACAGATAAGCATATAAGCTGTATCTACACTTCATAAAGATAAGCATATGTGCTCTATCTTCACTTCTCTAGACAAGCATATGAGCTGTATCTACGGAGTTCATCCCCTATCTTCTCCCAACACTATCCGGTTTAGAGGTACATCACCCATCTTCCCCTAAACCGCGGAGTACATCCCCCATCTCCTCCTCTGCACATAACGTATACAAACACATTGGTTCTATATACAATCACTCAATACATACAGTTAATGTATTCTATCAACCGTCAAATTCCATGACACATTCCATTGATTAGTTTTCGTTTGCCTAATCATCATGCATTGTCTACAACATCACGACTATCCTTCACCGATAGCCCAAAGCAATTATTTCTAAACAGAAAATAAATGCTCAAATGGATATTCAATCAACATTTCAATTCGGAGAGTGATAAATAATT
Organism: Camellia sinensis; assembly: GCF_055761805.1. Taxonomy (NCBI): domain Eukaryota; kingdom Viridiplantae; phylum Streptophyta; class Magnoliopsida; order Ericales; family Theaceae; genus Camellia; species Camellia sinensis. The sequence continues at coordinate 3,502,191 of NC_138962.1, read as the reverse complement.
CAACTACACCCTTTAACCCCATGCATTCCCAATCTCAACAATTCCGTTTCATTTCCTCATTTCTCACAATTAATTATCGCAATTAATCAAACAATGTAATTAGGTCATTTTTCATAATTAACATTACAACCCTTAAGGTCCCATTTTCATCAATGATTCAACATTTATTCCATTTCTCTATGACAAACATGCATCTAGGTTTATTATAAATAAAACCCCAACTTTTGTAAAATAACACAAAAGCCTCAAACTTTCACAAAATTACCAAACCAACCCCAACATCTCAAAATACTAAAATTTAAAGACAAAATCCATAGAGAGGAGTAGGATATCCCTACCTCAAATCCGGAGCCCCAAGGGAGAAGATGACAAAACCCAACGTGCTCCAAATCCCGAAATTTTCAGATTAAAATGTAGCCCTCGACGATCAACAACTTTTTTTGTAAAGGCCAAAGATGAGCAAATCACTCCTACTAGATCAAAACCTAGAGAGAAGGTAGAGTTCTAGAGTGAGAGGCTCAACAATGGTGTTTTTGGAAAAGTAGGAGAGAGAAGAGAAAGTGAAAAAGTGATTTGAAAAGTCAAAACTCGAAACTTAAACCCAGTCGCCCCACTCGAGCATCAAACTCCCCGCTCGAGCGTCACTCACAGACTCCCGCTCGAGCGTCAACAATCCCGCTCAAGCGGCGGATACACACTCCCAGAACTTTTACAGAACCAGGTCTCCGCTCGAGCTTCCAACTCCCCGCTCGAGCGTCACTCACACAATCCCGCTCGAGCGGCCAATCCCACGCTCGAGCGCCAAAACCCCCGCTCGAGCAGACAGGTCAAAATCTGGGCAACTAGTTTTGGTTTCTAAACTCAACCAACCTGTAACAAACCTGCCCACACATCCTATAACCCAAATACGAAGTAAAAAGGATGTAAACAAGATAATAATCAACTACCAACATCCACGGACACATGTCCGGATCACTGTACAACAAGGGTAAACCCGGGATCGCTATAAAAATGAAAGTTGTAGAAAATTAAAAATGGAAGTTCATTCAAGAAACCAATATACCTCAAGGATCTATTTGGAAATCAAATAAAAAAGAAGTTTTATAGAAAAGTAAATTGAATAAAAATGGAAGTTGAATAAAAATAAAAATGAAAGTTGCATAAAATTAAAATTGAAAGTTCAATCCAGAAACCACTATACCTTAACGATCTATTTGGAAATTAAATAAAAAAGGAAGCTGAGTAGAAAAGAAACTGATTGAAAAAGGAAGTTAAATAAGAATAAAAATGGAAGTTGCAGAAAATTAAAAATGGTAGCTCATTCAACAAACCACTATACCTTAAAGATCTATTTGGAAATGAAATAAAAAAAGAAGTTGAATAGAAAAATAACTTGAATAAAAATGGAAGTCGAATAAAAATAAAAATGGAAGTTGCAGAAAATTAAAAATGGAAGTTCATTCAAGAAACCAATATACCTTAAGGATCTATTTGGAAATTAAATAAAAAAGGAAGTTTTATAGAAAAGTAAATTGAATAAAAATGGAAGTTGAATAAAAATAAAAATGGAAGTTGCAGAAAATTAAAAATGGAGGTTCATTCCAGAAACCACTATACCTTGTCGATCTATTTGGAAATTATACAAAAAAGGAACTTGAGTAGAAAAGAAACTTGAATAAAAAAGGAAGTTAAATAAAAATAAAAATGGAAGTTCATTCAAGAAACCACTATACCTTAACAATCTATTTGGAAGTTAAATAAAAAAGGAAGATGAATAGAAAAATAACTTGAACAAAAATGTAAGCTGAATAAAAATAAAAATGGAAGTTCCGTAAAATTAAAAATGGAAGTTCATTAAAAAAACCACTATACCTTAACGATCTATTTGCAAATTAAATAAAAAAGGAAGATTAATAGAAAAGTAAATTGATTAAAAATGGAGGTTGAATAAAAATAAAAATGAAAGTTTCATAAAATTAAAAATGGAAGTTCAATCCAGAAACCACTATACCTTAATGATCTATTTGGAAATTAAATAAAAAAGGAAGTTGAATAGAAAAGAAACTTGAATAAAAAAAGAAGTTGAATAGAAATAAAAATGGAAGTTGCAAAAAATTAAAATTGGAAGTTCATTCAAGAAACCACTATACCTTAACAATCTATTTGGAAATTAAGTAAAAAATGAAGTTTAATAGAAAAGTAAATTGAATAAAAATGGAAGTTGAATAAAAATAAAAATGAAAGTTGCATAAAATTAAAAATGAAAGTTCAATCCAGAAACCACAATACCTTAACGATATATTTGGAAATTAAATAAAAAAGGAAGTTGAGTAGAAAAGAAACTGATGGAAAAAGGAAGTTAAATAAGAATAAAAATGGAAGTTGCAGAAAATTAAAAATGAAAGTTCATTCAAGAAACCACTATACCTTAACGATCTATTTGGAAATTAAATAAAAAATGAAGTTGAATAGAAAAATAACTTGAATAAAAATAGAAGTCGAATAAAAATAAAGATGGAGGTTGCAGAAAATCAAAAATGGAAGTTCATTCATGAAACCACTATACCATAACGATCTATTTGGAAATTAAATAAAAAAAGAAGTTTAATAGAACAGTAAATTGAATAAAAATGGATGTTGAATAAAAATAAAAATGAAAGTTGCATAAAATTAAAAATGAAAGTTCAATCCAGAAACCACAATACCTTAACGATCTATTTGGAAGTTAAATAAAAAAGGAAGTTGAGTAGAAAAAAAATTGATTGAAAAAGGAAGTTAAATAAGAATAAAAATGGAAGTTACAGAAAATTAAAAATGGAAGTTCATTCAAAAAACCACTATACCTTAACGATCGATTTGGAAATTAAATAAAAAAGGAAGTTAAATAGAAAAATAACTTGAATAAAAATGGAAGTCGAATAAAAATAAAAATGGAAGTTGCAGAAAATTAAAAATGGAAGTTCATTCAAGAAACCACTATACCTTAACGATCTATTTGGAAATTAAATAAAAAAAAGAAGTTTAATAGAAAAGTAAATTGAATAAAAATGGAAGTTGAATAAAAATAAAAATGAAAGTTGCATAAAATTAAAAATGAAAGTTCAATCCAGAAACCACTATACCTTAACGATCTATTTGGAAATTAAATAAAAAAGGAAGTTGAATAGAAAAGAAACTTGAATAAAAAAAGAAGTTGAATAGAAATAAAAATGGAAGTTGCAAAAAATTAAAATTGGAAGTTCATTCAAGAAACCACTATACCTTAACGATCTATTTGGAAATTAATTAAAAAAGGAAGTTGAATAGAAAAATAACTTAAATAAAAATGGAAGTCGAATAAAAATAAAAATGGAAGTTACAAAAAATTAAAAATGGAAGTTCATTCAAGAAACCACTATACCTTAACGATCTATTTGGAAATTAAATAAAAAAGGAAGTTTAATAGAAAAGTAAATTGAATAAAAATGGAAGTTGAATTAAAATTAAAATGAAAGTTGCATAAAATTAAAAATGAAAGTTCAATCCAGAAACCACTATACCATAACGATATATTTGGAAATTAAATAAAAAAGGAAGTTGAGTAGAAAAGAAACTGATTGAAAAAAGAAGTTAAATAAGAATAAAAATGGAAGTTACAAAAAATTAAAAACGGAAGTTCATTTAAAAAACCACTATACCTTAACGATCTATTTGAAAATTAAATAAAAAAGGAAGTTAAATAGAAAAGCAACTTGAATAAAAATGGAAGTCGAATAAAAATAAAAATGGAAGTTGCAGAAAATTAAAAATGGAAGTTCATTCCGGAAACCACTATACCTTAACGATCTATTAAGAAATTAACTAAAAAAGGAAGTTTAATAGAAAAGTAAATTGAATAAAAATGGAAGTTCAATAAAATTAAAAATGAAAGTTGCATAAAATTAAAAATGAAAGTTCAATCCAGAAACCACTATACCTTAACGATCTATTTGGAAATTAAACAAAAAAGGAAGTTGAGTAGAAAAGAAACTGATGGAAAAAGGAAGTTAAATAAGAATAACAATGGAAGTTGCAGAAAATTAAAAATGAAAGTTCATTCAAGAAACCAGTATACCTTAACGATCTACTTGGAAATTAAATAAAAAATGAAGTTGAATAGAAAAATAGCTTGAATAAAAATGGAAGTCGAATAAAAATAAAAATGGAGGTTGCAGAAAATTAAAAATGGAAGTTCATTCATGAAACCACTATACCTTAATGATCTATTTAGAAATTAAATAAAAAAGGAAGTAAATATAGAAAAGTAAATTGAATAAAAATGGAAGTTAATTAAAAATAAAAATTGAAGTTGCAGAAAATTAAAAATGGAAGTTCATTCAAGAAACCACTATACCTTAACGATCTATTTAGAAGTTAAATAAAAAAGGAAGTTGAATAGAAAAATAACCTGAATAAAAATGGAAGCTGAATATAAATAAAAATGAAAGTTGCATAAAATTAAAAATGAAAGTTCAATCCAGAAACCACTATACCTTAACGATCTATTTGGAAATTAAATAAAAAGGGAAGTTGAGTAGAACAGAAACTGATGCAAAAAGCAAGTTAAATATGAATAAAAATAGAAGTTGCAGAAAATAAAAAATGGTAGTTCATTCAAGAAACCACTATACCTTAACGATCTATTTGGAAATGAAATAAAAAAAATAAGTAGAATAGAAAAATAACTTGAATAAAAATAAAAGTTGATTAAAAATAAAAATGGAAGTTGCAGAAAGTTAAAAATGGAAGTTTATTCAATAAACCAATATACCTTAAGGATATATTTGCAAATTAAATAAAAAAGGAAGTTTTATAGAAAAGTAAATTGCATAAAAATGGAAGTTGAATAAAAATAAAAATGGAAGTTGCAGAAAATTAAAAATGGAAGTTCAACCCAAAAACCACTATACCTTAACGATCTATTTGGAAATTACACAAAAAAGGAACTTGAGTAGAAAAGAAACTTGAATAAAAAAGGAAGTTAAATAAAAATAAAAGTGGAAGTTTCAGAAAATTAAAAATGGAAGTTCATTCAAGAAACCACTATACCTTAACGATCTATTTGGAAGTTAAATAAAAAAGGAAGTTGAATAGAAAAATAACCTGAATAAAAATGGAAGCTGAACAAAAATAAAAATGGAAGTTCCATAAAATTAAAAATGGAAGTTCATTAAAGAAACAACTATACCTTAACGATCTATTTTGAAATTAAATAAAAAAGGAAGATTAAATGAAAACTAAATTGATCAAAAATGGAGGTTTAATAAAAATAAAAGTGAAAGTTTCATAAAATTAAAAATGGAAGTTCAATCCAGAAACCGGTATACCTTAACGATCTATTTGGAAATTAAATAAAAAAGGAAGTTGAATAGAAAATAAACTTGAATAAAAAAAGAAGTTGAATAGAAATAAAAATGGAAGTGGCAGAAAATTAAAATTTGAAGTTCATTCAATAAACCACTATACCTTAACGATCTATTTGGAAATTAATTAAAAAGGAAGTTGAATAGAAAAATAACTTGAATTAAAATGGAAGTCGAATAAAAATAAAAATGGAAGTTACAGAAAATTAAAAATGGAAGTTCATTCAAGAAACCATTATATCTTAACGATCTATTTGGAAGTTAAATAGAAAAGGAAGTTGAATAGAAAAATAACCTGAATAAAAATGGAAGCTGAATAAAAATAAAAATGGAAGTTCCATAAAATTAAAAATGGAAGTTCATTAAAGAAACAACTATACCTTAACGATCTATTTGGAAATTAAATAAAAACGGAAGATTAAATGAAAAGTAAATTGATTAAAAATGGAGGTTTAATAAAAATAAAAGTGAAAGTTTCGTAAAATTAAAAATGGAAGTTCAATCCAGAAACCGGTATACCTTAACGATCTATTTGGAAATTAAATAAAAAAGGAAGTTGAATAGAAAATAAACTTGAATAAAAAAAGAAGTTGAATAGAAATAAAGATGGAAGATGCAGAAAATTAAAATTGGAAGTTCATTCAAGAAACCACTATACCTTCACGATCTATTTGGAAATTAATTAAAAAAGGAAGTTGAATAGAAAAATAACTTGAATTAAAATGGAAGTCGAATAAAAATAAAAACGGAAGTTGCAGAAAATTAAAAATGGAAGTTTATTCAAGAAACCACTATACCTTAACGATCTATTTGGAAATTAAATAAAAAAGGAAGTTTAATAGAAAAGTAAATTGAATAAAAATGGAAGTTGAATAAAAATAAAAATGTAAGTTGCATAAAATTCAAAATGAAATATCAATCCAGAAACCACTATACCTTAACGATCTATTTGGAAATTAAATAAAAAAGGAAGTTGAGTAGAAAAGAAACTGATTGAAAAAGGAAGTTAAATATGAATAAAAATGGAAGTTGCAGAAAATTAAAAATGGAAGTGCATTCAAAAAACCACTATACCTTAACGATCTATTTGGAAATTAAATAAAAAAGGAAGTTAAATAGAAAAATAACTTGAATAAAAATGGAAGTTGAATAAAAATAAAAATGGAAGTTACAGAAAATTAAAAATGGAAGTTCATTCAAGAAACCACTATACCTTAACGATCTATTTGGAAATTAAATAAAAAAGGAAGTTGAATAGAAAAGTAAATTGAATAAAAATAAAAGTTGAATAAAAATCAAAATGAAAGTTGCATAAAATTAAAAATGTAAGTTCGATCCAGAAACCACAATACCTTAACGATCTATTTGGAAATTAAATAAAAAAGGAAGTTGAGTAGAAAAGAAACTGATGGAACATGGAAGTTAAATAAGAATAAAAATGGAAGTTGCAGAAAATTAAAAATGGAAGTTCATTCAAGAAAGTACTATACCTTAACGATCTATTTGGAAATTAAATAAAAAATGAAGTTGAATAGAAAAATAACTTGAATAAAAATGGAAGTCGAATAAAAATAAAAATGGAGGTTGCAGAAAATTAAAAATGGAAGTTCATTCATAAAACCACTATACCTTAACGATCTATTTGGAAATTAAATAAAAAAGGAAATTCAATAGAAAAGTAAATTGAATAAAAAAGGAAGTTGAATAAAAATAAAAATGAAAGTTGCATAAAATTAAAAATGAAAGTTCAATGCAGAAACCACTATACCTTAACGATCTATTTGGTAATTAAATAAAAAAGGAAGTTGAGTAGAAAAGAAACTGATTGAAAAAGGAAGTTAAATAAGAATAAAAATGGAAGTTGCAGAAAATTAAAAATGGTAGTTCATTCAACAAACCACTATACCTTAACGATCTATTTGGAAATGAAATAAAAAAAGAAGTTGAATAGAATAATAACTTGAATAAAAATGGAAGTCGAATAAAAATAAAAATGGAAGTTGCAGAAAATTAAAAATGGAAGTTCATTCAGGAAACCAATATACTTTAAGGATCTATTTGGAAATTAAATAAAAAAAGAAGTTTTATAGAAAAGTAAATTGAATAAAAATGGAAGTTGAATAAAAATAAAAATGGAAGTTGCAGAAAATTGAAAATGGAAGTTCAATCCAGAAACCACAATAGCTGAACGATCTATTTGGAAATTACACAAAAAAGGAACTTGAGTAGAAAAGAAACTTGAATAAAAAAAGAAGTTAAATAAAAATAAAATGGAAGTTGCAGAAAATTAAAAATGGAGGTTCATTGAAGAAACAACTATACCTTAACGATCTATTTGGAAGTTAAATAAAAAAGGAAGGTGAATAGAAAAATAACTTGAATAATAATGGAAGCTAAATAAAAATAAAAATGGAAGTTCCATAAAATTAAAAATGGAAATTCATCAAAGAAACCACTATACCTTAACGATCTATTTGGAAATTAAATAAAAAAGGAACATTAATAGAAAAGTAAATTGATTAAAAATGGAGGCTGAATAAAAATAAAAGTGAAAGTTTCATAAAATTAAAAATGGAAGCTCAATCCAGAAACCAGTATACCTTAACGATCTATTTGGAAATTAAATAAAAAAGGAAGTTGAATAGAAAAAAACTTGAATAAAAGAAGAAGTTGAATAGAAATAAAAATGGAAGTTGTAGAAAATTAAAATTGGAAGTTCATTCAAGAAACCACAATACCTTAACGATCTATTTGGAAATTAATTAAAAAAGGAAGTTGAATAGAAAAATAACTTGAATTAAAATGGAAGTCGAATAAAAATAAAAACGGAAGTTGCAGAAAATTAAAAATGGTAGTTCATTCAAGAAACCGCTATACCTTAACGATCTATTTGGAAATTAAATAAAAAATGAAGTTGAATAGAAAAATAACTTGAATAAAAATGGAAGTCAAATAAAAAAAAAATGGAGGTTGCAGAAAATTAAAAATGGAAGTTCATTCACGAAACCACTATACCTTAACGATCTATTTGGAAATTAAATAAAAAAGGATGTTCAATAGAAAAGTAAATTGAATAAAAATGGAAGTTGAATAAAAATAAAAATGAAAGTTGCATAAAATTAAAAATGAAAGTTCAATCCAGAAACCACTATACCTTAACGATATATTTGGTAATTAAATAAAAAAGGAAGTTGAGTAGAAAAGAAACTGATTGAAAAAGGAAGTTAAATAAGAATAAAAATGAAAGTTGCAGAAAATTAAAAATGGTAGTTCAATCAAGAAACCACTATACCTTAACGATCTATTTGGAAATTAAATAAAAAATGAAGTTGAATAGAAAAATAACTTGAATAAAAATGGAAGTCGAATAAAAATAAAAATGGAGGTTGCAGAAAATTAAAAATGGAAGTTCATTCATGAAACCACTATACCTTAACGATCTATTTGGAAATTAAATAAAAAAGGAAGTACAATAGAAAAGTAAATTGAATAAAAATGGAAGTTGAATAAAAATAAAAATGAAAGTTGCATAAAATTAAAAATGAAAGTTCAATCCAGAAACCACTATACCTTAACGATACATTTGGTAATTAAATAAAAAAGGAAGTTGAGTAGAAAAGAAACTGATTGAAAAAGGAAGTTAAATAAGAATAAAAATGAAAGTTGCAGAAAATTAAAAATGGTAGTTCATTCAACAAACCACTATACCTTAACGATCTATTTGGAAATGAAATAAAAAAAAGAAGTTGAATAGAAAAATAACTTGAATAAAAATGGAATTTAAATAAAATTAAAAATGGAATTTGCAGAAAATTAAAAATGGAAGTTCAATCCAGAAAACACTATACCTTAACGATCTATTTGGAAATTACATAAAAAAGGAAGTTGAGTCGAAAAGAAACTTGAATAAAAATGGAATTTAAATAAAAATAAAAATGGAAGTTTCAAAAAATTAAAAATGGAAATTCATCAAAGAAAACTGTAACGCCCTCAAAATAATAACAATAAACCCATCAGATAAGACAAGCATTTACATATAAACTAACTACATTCCTTTATCTCATTGAGTTTCATTACATAAGTATTACATGTTAACAACGAAACAAAATGCCCTACGGGCTTACAGCTTTCCAAGTTAACACTTGGTTTCAACAAAAGAGTATTAACTCGTTTACACATTAAGCCCTTGGCTTGAAGTTACATGTAATACATCAAAAGTAAAACAACTACTCTATGTCCGCCTCTAGCCTTCCAAGCTATGTCCTTGGAGGTGGCATGCTTCCTGTACCTGAAAATGATATTCCCATATAGGGTGAGCCACAGCCCAGTAGAAATACACTAAACCAACCATGGACAATGACTAAAACATTAGCAATTGATAGTTGGTCAACACTGATACAATCACATAAATTACATATTTATGTCAACGACTTACAAGTCCCAATTACTTTTCATTTTCCCTTTTTCAATAGATAAGCTTGCTAGTTCTATCATCATTTCCGCAGCTATGTATAAAAACTATATCTCACATTCAGATAAGCATAAAAGCTATATCCACATTCTCAACAGATATGTATATCAACAATATCCACAGATAAGCATACAAGCTGTATCCACACTCTACAACAGATATGTATATCAACAATATCCACAGATAAGCATACAAGCTGTATCCACACTCTACAACAGATATGTATATCAACAATATCCACAGATAAGCATACAAGCTGTATCCACACTTCACAAGATAAGCATATGAGCTCTATCTTCACTTCTCTAGACAAGCATATGAGCTCTGTCTACGGAGTTCATCCCCTATCTCCTCCCAATACCTATCCGGTTTAGAGGTACATCCCCTATCTTCCCCTAAACCGCGGAGTACATCCCCTATCTCCTCCTCTACACATAACGTATATAAACACATTGGTTCTATATACAATCACACAATACACACAATTAATGTATTCTATCAACCGTCAAGTTCCATGACACATTCCATTGATTAGTTTCCGTTTACCTAATCATCATGCATTGTCTACAACAATCTCGACTATCCTCCACCGATAGCCCAAAGCAGTTATTTCTAAAACAGAAAATAAATGCACAAATGGATATTCAATCAACATTTCATTTCCTCATTTCTCACCAATTAATTATCCCAATTAATTAAACAATGTAATTAGGCCATTTTCCATAATTACCATTTCAACCCTTAGGTCCCATTTTCATCAATGATTCAATAATCATTCTATTTTTCTATGCCAAACATGTATCTAGGTTTATTATGAATAAAACCCCAACTTTTGTAAAATTACACAAAAGCCCCAAACTCTCACAAATTTACCAAACCAAGCCCAACATCTCAAAATACCAAAATTTAAAGACAAAACCCATAGAGAGGAGTAGGTTATCCCTACCTCAAATTCGGAGTCCCAAAGGAGAAGACGACAAAACCCAATGTGCTCCAAAACCCGAGATTTTCAGATTAAAATTAAGCCCTCGACGATCAACAACTTTTTTGTAAAGGCCAAAGGTGAGTAAATCACTCCTACTAGATCAAAACCTAGAGAGAAGGTAGAGTCTAGAGTGAGAGGCTCAACAATGGTGACTTTGGAAAAGTAAGAGAGAGAAGAGAAAGTGAAAAAGTGATTTGAAAAGTCACAATTTCGGGATTTAAACCCAGTCTTCCGCTCGAGCGTAAAACACCCCGCTCGAGCGGCCACTCACAGACTTCCGCTCGAGCGGCCAACCTCCCGCTCGAGCGCAGAATGCACTCGCCCAGCACTTTTGCAGAACCAGGCCTCTGCTCGAGCTCCCAATCCCTACGCTCGAGCTCACAACACTGCACAACAAGATACTGGATGGATGTATTCCCCGCTCGAGCGCCAACACCTCCGCTCGAGCGGACAGGCCAAAAATCTGGGCAACTAGTTTTGGTTTCTAAACTCAACCAACCTGTAACCAACCCGCCCAACACATCCTATAACTCAAATACAAAGTAAGAAAGGATGTAAACAAGATAATAAACAACTACCAACATCCACGGACACATGTCCGGATCACTATACAACAAGGGTAAACCCAGGATCGCTATAACCTCCCCCCCTTAAAGAATTTCGTCCCCGAAATTAAACACAAGTTTTCAAAAAAACAAGTTTTCCTCCATTTTAAACAATGTTACATTTTAACATTCAACAATTCGACCCATTACCGGTCATCCCGTCCCTTTAACAAGAGACATATCACAATATGTAAACAACATATGTATTTTCAACATGCATCAACATTATGCACTATCTTTCCAATTTCAACAATATATTCAACACATATAGTATCACATTCAACTTCTGTATGAGGCAAGTTCCAAACATACTTCCAATAAACCAAACATTCTCAATGTTTCACAACTTAAGACATATATAAAAGCTCTTAAGTTCAACACAATACAAAAATTAAATACAAGATTACACATCAACAAACAAGTCCGGATATTTCTCACGGACTTCCAACTCACGTTCCCAAGTGGCTTCCTCCACTCCGTGATGTTTCCACAAGACTTTCACCAAAGGAATGGTCTTGCCACGCAGGACCTGATCCCGCCTATCCAAGACCCGAACCGGTCTCTCCTCATACGAGGCATCCTCATCTACCTCTAAATCGGTCCAATCCAGCACATGTGATGGATCTGGCTCATACTTCCGAAGCATACTCACATGAAACACGTCATGCACTCCGGACAACTGTGGCGGTAAGGCTAACCGATAAGCAACCTCACCAATCCTCTCAAGAATCTCAAAAGGACCAATAAACCGAGGGGATAACTTCCCACTCTTCCCAAACCTCATCAGACCTCGCCTAGGTGATATCTTCAGAAAGACATGGTCACCTACCTCAAACGCCAAAGGTCTCCTCCTACGGTCGGCATAACTCTTTTGTCGACTCTGGGCTGTAACAAGCCTCCTACGGATAAGCTCAACTTTCTCCGTCGTCTCCCTAACCAACTCCGGACCCAACAAAGGTGCATCACCCACCTCGGCCCAACAAACTGGAGACCTACACGGTCGGCCATACAAGGCCTCAAACGGTGCCATACCGATACTAGACTGAAAACTGTTGTTATAGGCAAACTCTACCAATGGCAAGTGCTTCTCCCACGTCCCACTGAAGTCCAGGACACAACCCCGAAGCATATCCTCGAGGATCTGAATAGTACGCTCGGACTGCCCGTCAGTCTGAGGATGATAAGCCGTACTAAAGGTCAACTTAGTGCCCAAGGCACTCTGCAAACTCTGCCACAACCTAGCAGTAAAACGAGGATCTCTATCTGAGACGATCGTCACTGGGACCCCGTGCAATCTCACTACGTCCCGAATATACAAATCGGCAAGATGATCTATCGAATCTCTCACGCGCATAGGAATAAAGTGCGCCGACTTAGTCAACCGGTCTACAACCACCCAAATAGCATCACTACCCCGCTGAGTCCTCGGAAGACCCACAACGAAGTCCATAGTGACATGCTCCCACTTCCACTCGGCAATAGGCAAGGGTTGCAACAAACCCGCTGGCCTCTGATGCTCGGCCTTCACTTGCTGGCAAGTAAGGCACCTTGATACGAAAACAGCCACATCTCTCTTCATACCCCGCCACCAAAACTGGCGACCCAAATCCTGATACATCTTAGTACCTCCCGGATGCACCGCAAGGCGCGAATGGTGAAACTCTCGGAGTACTTCCTCTCGGCAAGACTCCGGTACAAACAAACGGTTTCGGTATCTCACACTCAGGTCGGGATACACCGTCAAACCCTTCTCAACTTTCCCACTGGAGATCTTCTCTCGGAGGGATTCTACCTCAAGGTCACCTCTCTGTGCCTCTAACACTCTAATCACAAGTGTAGGCTGCGCAACAACAGAAAACAAGGCCGCAGCCTCGACAGATTCGCCCAGTAGCAAATCAAACTCGCCAAGTGCTCCCAACATCACCCATTCCCGGATGGCTATACAAGCTACATCACTAATGGTTTTCCTACTAAGGGCATCGGCCACAACATTGGCCTTTCCCGGATGATAATGCAACTCAAAATCATAGTCTTCGATGAACTCCATCCATCTCCTCTGCCTCAGATTCAAGTCTCTCTGTGTAAACAGATACTTCAAACTCTTGTGATCCGAGAATACCTCGAACCTCTCACCATAAAGGTAGTGCCTCCAGATTTTCAAGGCAAAGATCACAGCTGCTAACTCTAGGTCATGGGTGGGGTAATTCTTCTCGTGTATTTTCAACTGACGTGAGCCATAAGCTACCACTTTCCCCTCTTGCATCAACACACAACCCAAACCCTCTCGTGAGGCATCACAGTAAACCGCATAACCCAACCCTCTCTCCGGAATAATCAACACCGGAGCGGTAGTCAATCTAACTTTCAGCTCTTGAAACGACTTTTCACAAGTCTCACTCCACACAAACTTGACTCCCTTCCGAGTCAGTCTAGTCAACGGTGACGCTAACCTGGAGAAATCTTTCACAAACCGACGGTAATACCCAGCTAATCCCAGAAAACTGCGGATCTCAAACACACTCTTAGGCTGTGCCCAATCTTGCACTGCCTCAACCTTGGATGTATCAACAGACACCCCTTCCCCGGATACCACGTGGCCTAAGAATTTGACTTCCCTCAGCCAGAACTCACACTTCCCAAACTTGGCATACAGCCTATGGGCTCTAAGTAACTCAAGCACCACTCTCAAGTGTGCCTCGTGCTCCTCCTCAGAAGACGAATAGATAAGGATGTCGTCCACGAAGACAACCACAAATCGGTCTAAGAACTCCCGGAAAATCCGGTTCATCAAGTCCATAAAGACTGCCGGTGCATTGGTAAGCCCGAATGGCATCACCAGAAACTCGTAATGGCCATACCGCGTACGGAATGCCGTCTTAGGAATATCTTCCTCCCTGACCCTCAACTGATGGTAACCCGATCTCAAGTCTATCTTAGAGAAACAACGGGAACCCTTCAACTGGTCAAACAAATCATCTATACGGGGCATAGGATACTTATTCTTAACCGTAGCCCGATTCAACTTCCGGTAGTCTATACACAATCTCAAGGCACCATCTTTCTTTTTAACAAAGAGGGCCGGTGCTCCCCACGGTGAAACACTAGGGCGAACAAAGCCCTTATCTAGCAATTCCTGGAGCTGAACTTTCAACTCAACCAACTCTGCTGGAGCAAAACGGTAAGGTGCCATAGAAATCGGCGCCGTACCAGGCACTAAATCAATAGAGAACTCTATCTCTCGGTGAGGTGGCAAACTAACAAGATCTTCGGGAAAAACATCCGAATACTCACAAACCACCCTCGGCAATACATGCTGGGTCTCACCACTCTCACCACTCTCAAAGCTAGCAAGTAGACTACTAAGCTCACTTCGCCCTCGCGAATCATACCCCGGTGGCAAAACACTACCAACCCGGTCTCCCAAGAAATGGAACCACTCCCCGCTCAAGGTACACAATGTAACCCTCTGGCGGTAGCAATCAATAACAGCCCGGTATGACGATAACCAGTCCATACCCAAAATAACATCAAAACCCTTCATGGGCATGACAACAAACGGAAAAGGAAGCCTATAGTCGGCGACCTCTATATCACATCCTCTAACACCCTGTTTCAGAATCAACTCACCACCCAAAGGCGATACCACACAAATAGGAGATGCTAACTGTGCTAACTCCAATTCCAAAACAGATGCAAATGCAGCAGATACAAAAGAATGAGATGCACCCGTGTCTATCAACACATTAGCAACTGAGTTGCAAAACAGAAAAGTACCTCTCACTACTGATGGAGCCGGTACTAAATCTTGCGCGGTAACAGCATACACGCGCCCCGTAGGCCCCTGGTCTACCTGCTCACCTCTCGGAGCAAAAGACTGCTGCACAGACTGGGATGACGAAGCTCCCGGATTGGCCCTCGAGGCCTACACAGACTGAGCTGGCTGAAAACCCTGCGTCTGCCTAGAACCAGATGCTCCCGAAGTGGCACTCAATTGTGGGCAAAACCTCTTCATGTGCCCAGGTTGTCCACACTGATAACAAGTCAAGAGCTGCCCCCTGCCCAAACTCTGACTCTGCGGTCTAGCTGAAGAAGAAGCAGCTTTCTGACCCCCACCCTTCTGCGGGCAAACAGAAACCTTGTGACCCAGCTGGCCACACTTGTAACAGGTGAAATCCCCCTGACCACCTCTCCCAGAGCCTGCACTCGGCACTGGGAAGGTCGATCTAACAACACCACCCTGCGACTGCTGAGGGTTATAACCCTTCTGCCTCCTGCCATCACTCTGACTATCCTGGCTCCTCTTGGAGCCTCTCTGACCCTCATCCTCCTCCTGCATCATAAGCTCCATATGAGCTGCAGCGTCCACTAGGTGTCTATACTCTCGAATATAAGACCCACCAATTCTCAACTTGAGGCCCCGCCTCAACTTCCGCTCAAACTCATAGCAACGGCGTTCCTCAGACGCCACCAGTTCAGGTGCAAACCTAGACAGACTGGTAAAAGTAGCCTCAAACTCGGCCACTGACAAGCCCTGCTGATTAAGCCAGCTAAACTGATCCCTCAGCTTCTCCCTAGCTGCCGCTGATAAAAACCTCTCCTGAAAAGCATTCACAAACGCCTCCCAAGTACCACCAACACGAGCTTTCTCGTACTTCCACCATTGACCCGCATCTCCCTTCAGTTGAAAGGATGCCAAGGTCACTTTCAGTGCTCCGTCCTCGATGCCAAGCATCTCAAACGTCTTCGTTGTCTGTTCGAGCCATTCATCTGCCTTAAGCGGCTCTTTAGGATCCCCGATAAACTCGTCCGGATTACACCGGAAAAACTCCCTCTTCAAGAAGGAAGGCCCTGTCTCAGCTGCCTGATTCCCAGCTCTAAGAATACCCAAAGCTCCTGCTATCTCTCTGGCCAAGGCACCCATAGCCTGCTGACCCACTGGCTCGGCCACATTGGCCTGCCCAACTCCCTCCTGCACTGCCGGAATCTCACCCTGTAACGGTACTTCCTGCCTCGCAGGTCTACCACGCCTAGCACCTCTTCCTCGTCCTGACATCCTAATAAAGGCAACACAGAACGTTAGCACATTCATAAGTGCGCCGAAACTAAACACTCACGTCCTAATGTATGGACAAGTGTAATTCACTCCACATAAGCACATAAACACATAAGCACTTACGAATTTCATTTCCGGATAATGATAGTCCCGAGGCGTTACTAGAGTTCCGGTTAGAAACAGCATTGATCAAGTGCTTTTCCAACAAGACTCCCAGAAACTCAAGGATCCAATCAACATCCTAGAAATTAAATCCCATACCCACATAGTCACATAAGCATGTTATCAAATGAACACATAGCATATGGTACTACATCTACGTCTCTATCAAGCGAGACAAACCCATTGTGATCCTAATCACTTCCCACGTACCCAAAGTATTCGAACCCGGTAAGCTCTGATACCAAGTTGTAACGCCCTCAAAATAATAACAATAAACCCATCAGATAAGACAAGCATTTACATATAAACTAACTACATTCCTTTATCTCATTGAGTTTCATTACATAAGTATTACATGTTAACAACGAAACAAAATGCCCTACGGGCTTACAGCTTTCCAAGTTAACACTTGGTTTCAACAAAAGAGTATTAACTCGTTTACACATTAAGCCCTTGGCTTGAAGTTACATGTAATACATCAAAAGTAAAACAACTACTCTATGTCCGCCTCTAGCCTTCCAAGCTATGTCCTTGGAGGTGGCATGCTTCCTGTACCTGAAAATGATATTCCCATATAGGGTGAGCCACAGCCCAGTAGAAATACACTAAACCAACCATGGACAATGACTAAAACATTAGCAATTGATAGTTGGTCAACACTGATACAATCACATAAATTACATATTTATGTCAACGACTTACAAGTCCCAATTACTTTTCATTTTCCCTTTTTCAATAGATAAGCTTGCTAGTTCTATCATCATTTCCGCAGCTATGTATAAAAACTATATCTCACATTCAGATAAGCATAAAAGCTATATCCACATTCTCAACAGATATGTATATCAACAATATCCACAGATAAGCATACAAGCTGTATCCACACTCTACAACAGATATGTATATCAACAATATCCACAGATAAGCATACAAGCTGTATCCACACTCTACAACAGATATGTATATCAACAATATCCACAGATAAGCATACAAGCTGTATCCACACTTCACAAGATAAGCATATGAGCTCTATCTTCACTTCTCTAGACAAGCATATGAGCTCTGTCTACGGAGTTCATCCCCTATCTCCTCCCAATACCTATCCGGTTTAGAGGTACATCCCCTATCTTCCCCTAAACCGCGGAGTACATCCCCTATCTCCTCCTCTACACATAACGTATATAAACACATTGGTTCTATATACAATCACACAATACACACAATTAATGTATTCTATCAACCGTCAAGTTCCATGACACATTCCATTGATTAGTTTCCGTTTACCTAATCATCATGCATTGTCTACAACAATCTCGACTATCCTCCACCGATAGCCCAAAGCAGTTATTTCTAAAACAGAAAATAAATGCACAAATGGATATTCAATCAACATTTCATTTCCTCATTTCTCACCAATTAATTATCCCAATTAATTAAACAATGTAATTAGGCCATTTTCCATAATTACCATTTCAACCCTTAGGTCCCATTTTCATCAATGATTCAATAATCATTCTATTTTTCTATGCCAAACATGTATCTAGGTTTATTATGAATAAAACCCCAACTTTTGTAAAATTACACAAAAGCCCCAAACTCTCACAAATTTACCAAACCAAGCCCAACATCTCAAAATACCAAAATTTAAAGACAAAACCCATAGAGAGGAGTAGGTTATCCCTACCTCAAATTCGGAGTCCCAAAGGAGAAGACGACAAAACCCAATGTGCTCCAAAACCCGAGATTTTCAGATTAAAATGAAGCCCTCGACGATCAACAACTTTTTTGTAAAGGCCAAAGGTGAGTAAATCACTCCTACTAGATCAAAACCTAGAGAGAAGGTAGAGTCTAGAGTGAGAGGCTCAACAATGGTGACTTTGGAAAAGTAAGTGAGAGAAGAGAAAGTGAAAAAGTGATTTGAAAAGTCACAATTTCGGGATTTAAACCCAGTCTTCCGCTCGAGCGTAAAACACCCCGCTCGAGCGGCCACTCACAGACTTCCGCTCGAGCGGCCAACCTCCCGCTCGAGCGCAGAATGCACTCGCCCAGCACTTTTGCAGAACCAGGCCTCTGCTCGAGCTCCCAATCCCTACGCTCGAGCTCACAACACTGCACAACAAGATACTGGATGGATGTATTCCCCGCTCGAGCGCCAACACCTCCGCTCGAGCGGACAGGCCAAAAATCTGGGCAACTAGTTTTGGTTTCTAAACTCAACCAACCTGTAACCAAATAAAAAAGGAAGTTGAATAGAAAAATAACTTGAATAAAAATGGAAGTCGAATAAAAATAAAAATGGAAGTTGCAGAAAATGAAAAATGGAAGTTCATTCAAGAAACCACTATACCTTAACGATCTATTTGGAAATTAAATAAAAAAGGAATTTTAATAGAAAAGTAAATTGAATAAAAACAGAAGTTGAACAAAAATAAAAATGAAAATTGCATAAAATTAAAAATGAAAGTTCAATCCAGAAACCAGTATACCTTAACGATCTATTTGGAAATTAAATAAAAAAAGGAGGTTGAGTAGAAAAGAAACAGATGGAACAAGGAAGTTAAATAAGAATAAAAATGGAAGTTGCAGAAAATTAAAAATGAAAGTTCATTCAAGAAACCACTATACCTTAACGATCTATTTGGAAATCAAATAAAAATGAAGTTGAATAGAAAAACAACTTGAACAAAAATGGAAGTCGAATAAAAATAAAAATGGAGGTTGTAGAAAATTAAAAATAGAAGTTCATTCATGAAACCACTATACCTTAACGATCTATTTGGAAATTAAATAAAAAAGGAAGTTCAATAGAAAAGTAAATTGAATAAAAATGGAAGTTGAATAAAAATAAAAATGAAAGTTGCATAAAATTAAAAATGAAAGTTCACGCCAGAAACCACTATACCTTAACGATCTATTTGGTAATTAAATAAAAAAGGAAGTTGAGTAGAAAAGAAACTGATTGAAAAAGGAAGTTAAATAAGAATAAAAATGGAAGTTGTAGAAAATTAAAAATGGTAGTTCATTCAACAAACCACTATATCTTAACGATCTATTTGGAAATGAAATAAAAAAAGAAGTTGAATAGAAAAATAACTTGAATAAAAATGGTAGTCGAATAAAAATAAAAATGGAAGTTGCAGAAAATTAAAAATGGAAGTTCATTCAAGAAACCAATATACCTGAAGGATCTATTTGGAAATTAAATAGGAAAGGAAGTTTTATAGAAAAGTAAATTGAATAAAAATGGAAGTTGAATAAAAATAAAAATGGAAGTTGCAGAAAATTAAAAATGGAAGTTCAATCCAGAAACCACTATACCTTAACGATCTATTTGGAAATTACACAAAAAAAAAAACTTGAGTAGAAAAGAAACTTGAATAAAAAAGGAAGTTAAATAAAAATAAAAATCGAAGTTGCAGAAAATTAAAAATGGAGGTTCATTCAAGAAATAATTATACCTTAACGATCTATTTGGAAGTTAAATAAAAAAGGAAGTTGAATAGAAAAATAACTTGAATAAAAATGGAAGCAGAATATAACTGAAAATGGAAGTTCATTCAAGAAACCAATATACCTTAAGGATCTATTTGGAAATTAAATAAAAAAGGAAGTTTTATAGAAAAGTAAATTGAATAAAAATGGAAGTTGCAGAAAATTAAAAATGGAAGTTCAATCCAGAAACCACCATACCTTAACGATCTATTTGGAAATTACAAAAAAAAAAAGGAAGTTGACTCGAAAAGAAACTTGAATAAAAAAGGAATTTAAATAAAAATAAAAATTGAAGTTGCAGAAAATTAAAAATGGAAGTTCATTCATGAAACCACTATACCTTAACGATCTATTTGGAAGTTAAATAAAAAAGGAAGTTGAATAGAAAAATAACTTGTATAATAATGGAAGCTGAATAAAAATAAAAATGGAAGTTCTATAAAATTAAAAATGGAAGTTCATTAAAGAAACCACTATACCTTAACGATCTATTTGGAAATTAAATAAAAAAGGAAGATTAATAGAAAAGTAAATTGATTAAAAATGGAGGTTGAATAAAAATAAAAGTGAAAGTTTCATAAAATTAAAAATGGAAGTTCAATCCAGAAACCAGTATACCTTAACGATCTATTTGGAAATTAAATAAAAAATGAAGTTGAATAGAAAAGAAACTTGAATAAAAAAAAAGTTGAATAGAAATAAAAATGGAAGTTGCAGAAAATTAAAATTGGAAGTTCATTCAAGAAACCACTATACCTTAAAGATCTATTTAGAAATTAATTAAAAAATGAAGTTGAATAGAAAAATAACTTGAATAAAAATGGAAGTCGAATAAAAATAAAAATGGAAGTTACAGAAAATTAAAAATGGATGTTTATTCAAGAAACCACTATGCCTTAACGATCTATTTGGAAATTAAATAAAAAAGGAAGTTTAATAGAAAAGTAAATTTAATAAAAATGGAAGTTGAATAAAAATAAAAATGAAAGTTGCATAAAATTCAAAATGAAAATTCAATCCAGAAACCACTATACCTTAACAATCTATTTGGAAATTAAATAAAAAAGGAAGTTGAGTAGAAAAGAAACTGATTGAAAAAGGAAGTTAAATAAGAATAAAAATGGAAGTTGCAGAAAATTAAAAATGGAAGTTCATTCAAAAAACCACTATACCTTAATGATTTATTTGGAAATTAAATAAAAAAGGAAGTTAAATAGAAAAATAACTTTAATAAAAATGAAAGTCGAATAAAAATAAAAATGGAAGTTGCAGAAAATTAAAAATGGAAGTTCATTCAAGAAACCACTATACCTTAACGATCTATTTGTAAATTAAATAAAAATGGAAGTTAAATAGAAAAGTAAATTGAATAAAAATGGAAGTTGAATAAAAATAAAAATGAAAGTTGCATCAAATTAAAAATGAAAGTTCAATCCAGAAACCACTATACGTTAACGATCTATTTTGGAAATTAAATAAAAAAGGAAGTTGAGTAGAAAAGAAACGAATGGAAAAAGGAAGTTAAATAAGAATAAAAATGGAAGTTGCAGAAAATTAAAAATGGAAGTTCATTCAAGAAACCACTATACCTTAACGATCTATTTGGAAATTAAAGAAAAAATGAAGTTGAATAGAAAAATAACTTAAATAAAAATGGAAGTCGAATAAAAATACAAATGGAGGTTGCAGAAAATTAAAAATGGAAGTTCATTCATGAAACCACTATACCTTAACGATCTATTTGGAAATTAAATAAAAAAGGAAGTTCAATAGAAAAGTAAATTGAATAACAATGGAAGTTGAATAAAAATAAAAATGAAAGTTACATAAAATTAATAATGAAAGTTCAATCCAGAAACTACTATACGTTAACGATCTGTTTGGAAATTAAATAAAAAAGGAAGTTGAGTAGAAAAGAAATTGATTGAAAAAGGAAGTTAAATAAGAATAAAAATGGAAGTTGCAGAAAATTTAAAATGGTAGTTCATTCAAGAAACCAGTATACCTTAACGATCTGTTAGGAAATGAAATAAAAAAAGAAGTTGAATAGAAAAATAACTTGAATAAAAATGGTAGTCGAATAAAAATAAAAATGGAAGTTGCAGAAAATTAAAAATGGAAGTTCATTCAAGAAACCACTATACCTTAACGATCTATTTAGAAATTAAATAAAAAAGGAAGTTTTATAGAAAAGTAAATTGAATAAAAATGGAAGTCGAATAAAAATAAAAATGGAAGTTGCAGAAAATTAAAAAAGGAAGTTCAATCCAGTAACCACTATACCTTAACGATCTATTTAGAAATTACACAAAAAAGAAACTTGAGTAGAAAAGAAACTTGAATAAAAAACGAAGTTATATAAAAGTAAAAATGGAAGTTGCAGAAAATTAAAAATGGAGGTTCATTCAAGAAACAACTATACCGTAACGATCTATTTGGAAGTTAAATAAAAAATGAAGTTGAATAGAAAAATAACTTGAATAAAAATGGAAGCTGAATAAAAATAAAAATGGAAGCTGAATAAAAATAAAAATGGAAGTTCATTAAAGAAACCACTATACCTTAACGATCTATTTGGAAATTAAATAAAAAAGGAAGATTAATAGAAAAGTAAATTGATTAAAAATGGAGGTTGAATAAAAATAAAAGTAAAAGTTTCATAAAATTAAAAATGGAAGTTCAATCCAGAAACCAGTATACCTTAACGATCTATTTGGAAATTAAATAAAAAAGGAAGTTGAATAGAAAAGAAACTTGAATAAAAAAAGAAGTTGAATAGAAATAAAAATGGAAGTTGCAGAAAATTAAAATTGGAAGCTCATTCAAGAAACCACTATACCTTAACGATCTATTTGGAAATTAGTTAAAAAAGGAAGTTGAATAGAAAAATAACTTGAATAAAAATGGAAGTCGAATAAAAATAAAAATGGAAGTTGCCGAAAATTAAAAATGGAAGTTCATTCAAGAAACCACTATACCTTAACGATCTATTTGGAAATTAAATAAAAAAAGAAGTTTAATAGAAAAGTAAATTGAATAAAAATGGAAGTTGAATAAAAATAAAAATGAAAGTTGTATAAAATTAAAAATGAAAGTTCAATCCAGAAACCACTATATCTTAACGATCTATTTGAAAATTAAATAAAAAAGGAAGTTGAGTAGAAACGAAACTGATTGAAAAAGAAAGTTAAATAAGAATAAAAATGGAAGTTGCAGAAAATTAAAAATGGAAGTTCATTCAAAAAACCACTGTACCTTAACGATCTATTTGGAAATTAAATAAAAAAGGAAGTTAAATACCAAAATAACTTGAATAAAAATGGAAGTCGAATAAAAATAAAAATGGAAGTTGTAGAAAATTAAAAATGAAAGTTCATTCAAGAAACCACTATACCTGTCACGACTCCAAACAGCCCCTAGTAGTTTGGTGCCGTGTTGGCCAGTAATTCGAGATTACCGAAGGCCAACTTTCAAAAATTTACTCAATCAGAATATAATAAACGGGGCTCACAAATGCAGAAGCAATAAATCAAAATACAAGTGGTCCATAAGAGCAGTGCATAGATCAAATGTAATGACATACATTCGGTTGATAATAAACGAAATACATATCAGAATCTTGATCAAAAGGCTTCTAAAGCCGACATGTGCAAATACAATGATTACGAGCCAAAGAAGCAAAATCTTCAAGATTCGCCGACGTAAATACAAATTTTTCCGACATAGAACAAGTCAAGCCGACATGACAAGAATCCAAAACAAGCTTTGCAAAACACATCTAGGCGTCGCCGCCGTCCTGCTCATCACCTACATATATATAGAGAGGGTGAGCTTGGATACTCAGTGAATGGTACTTGTAATAAAGGTTTTGCATGAATATAGCCGAAATCTTTAACAAACAAAACATGCCAAGCCCATACGAATATTAGCCGAGATCTTTTCAGAGCAAAAACACGTCAAAACTTTATCAAAACAAGAGATGAACCGTATTCATCTATCAAGTCTTACAAGTCTCAAGGGATGCTTACTGGCATCGGCAAAACACAAATCAAGCTTTCCGAACAAACGAGTCCACGCGGTAAACCATCAGTGGCAAAACAAAGACTGCACGATCCGTAATCGATTTGTCAAAGGTACTGCGAAAGTTTATAGTCCTCCAGCACAAGGGACTTGTGTTACTTAAGCCCGTAGCTCCTTTTAACACGACGATCTTGTGTTACTTAGGCCCGTAGCCCACTTTAACACGATAGTCTTGTGTTACTTAGGCCCGTAGCCCGCTTTAACACGATAGTCTTGTGTTACTTAGGCCCGTAGCCCGCTTTAACACGATAGTCTTGTGTAACTTAGGCCCGTAGCCCGCTTTAACACGATAGTCTTGTGTCACTTAGGCCCGTAGCCCGCTTTAACACGATAGTCTTCCCAAGAAAGGACCGTATCCTTTTATACTTAGTGCTGCAAAAGTTTAGAGTCCTCCAGTACAAGGGACTTTTCAAGGATGACATCAAAACAAAGCTTATACTTGATACATCAAAACAGAGTTATTCATTCATGCTTAACAAATACTTTCGTCAAAACAAAGCAAAACAAGATTTATCAAAACAGTATAACATAGCTTTATTAAAAATACCACTCACATAGATCTCCTCGGGTGTAGGCTCAAAGCAAAGATCAAGGACCTACAATCACATGGCAACCACATTCTCAAAACAAGCTTTATATGCATGCAAATGATCCCGGCATTCTCACCAAATCCAAGTCAATAACAAGCAAAACATGCTAGGAGTTTAAACACTGCTTCCGTCCCATGAAAACACACTGGGTACCAACCAGGTCTTTGCCGAGGTCCTACACCTCCTTGCCGAGGTGTGGTCCTGATGGCCTCATTCAAAAGCAAAGTCGGGAAAACCTGGGTTTCCCTTTGAAGAACATGAAGAACATGATGAACATGATCATGAGGAAGATGAGTGCAAGATCATAACTTGTTACAAAAAAATCTGCGATTTCATGCCATGAGTTCAAAACATGGACCTGGGTACCCATACAAGAAGGTCATGCAAGGACAAACACAAAACATGGTTCTTGTTCCAAACTTTCGGATCAAAACAAGACTTTTCTTCAAGAACACATGAATACTATTTTTCTCTTCCGAAACCAACTTCAAATCGATGCATGACATGCAAAACAAATTCGATCATGCAGTGCAGCTAGATGATCAATAACAACAACCAGAGTAGATTAAGATTCTTACCCCAAAGCTCGAATCCAACGGCTCAACTCCAAAGGTCAACTCGAAAATCTACTCTCTCACTCTAAAACTTCTTCTCCCTCTTCCAGAGCTTCTCTCTCTCTGGAACAAAACTTGCAACAAAATGATACAAAAGAATGATATGTTCACAGGCCTGCCGGCTGACTTAACCTTCAGCTCGGACACGTGGCGCTATCGGGTTGGTTCAACTCAAAAGGTGACTGATTGATAAGACAAGTCTATGACAAAGCGTATGCAGCAAGCTAAGGCAAGACACATCGGCAAGTAATGACATCAGCTAAAGTCAAAGCTTCGGCAATAGGGTAACAAAGACATCGGCTAGGGAGGACGACACTTGATTAAGTTGTGCCACACCTTGGCCTGGGTGTGCCACACCTCGATCTAGGCCAAACCTGCCCAAGAACAAGGATCACTGAGTGCAAAACATCTCGGCAACATGCCCGGGGTGAAGATGGGGGTCGACCAAGTGGTTCCAAGACAGTTCTAAGTACAAAGGTTCAGAGGTGAACTAAGCTCAAGATGACCTCGGCTACACACCAAGCAAGGAACAAAATCATGCAAGCAACACTTAAACAAAACAAGGCAAGGCAAAACTTGCAAACAACGTAACAAGACAAGATCATGCATGAATGTTTGCAAGTATGACAAGAGTAAGGTGAGGGTTGCTACAGTCTACCCCCCTTAAAGAAGTTTGGTCCCCAAACTTAAGTTACCTTGCTCTATAATCAATTCCGGATAACGGATTCTCACGTCCTCTTCCTTTTCCCACGTGGCTTCTGTGCCATAATGCTCCTTTCATTCGACCTTTACCATTGGTATCGATTTGTTTCTCAACCGCCTCACTTGCCTGTCAATAATCCTCATTGGTTTCTCCTCGTAGCCCAAATCCTCATTAACCGTAATCCCAGAGTGATCGATTATATGTAGTGGATCTCGGATGTACTTCCTCAACATCGAAACATGAAACACATTGTGGACTTGGCTTAAATCTGGCAGCAAAGCAAGTCTGTAGGCAACGGGGTTAATTCTCTCAAGAATTTCAAACGGTCCAATATACCGGGGTGCTAATTTACCTTTCTTTCCAAATCTTGAAACTCCTGTCATTGGCGAGATCCTCAAAAACACATGATCCCCAACCTCGAATTTTAGCTCCCTTCTCCTTTGGTTGGCATAACTTTTCTGTTGACTCTGCGCGGTCCTAATCCTCTGCTGAATGAGCTTAATCTTTTCGGTCGTTCTTTGAACTAACTCGGGGCCAATCAAAGTTGTATCTCCCACCTCGGTCCAACATATCGGCGACCTGCACTCCCTTCCATACAAGGCTTCGCACGGCGCCATTCTAATGCTGGCTTGATAACTGTTGTTGTATGCGAATTCTACTAATGGTAGATGCGATTCCCAACTTCCCTTGAAATCCAATACACACATTCTGAGCATATCCTCAAGCGTCTGAATGGTTCTTTCCGTTTGCCCATCAGTCTGGGAGTGGAAAGCTGTGCTAAACCTCAACTCAGTCCCCAAGGCTCCTTGCAGGCTCTACCAAAATCTAGAAACGAATTTCGAATCTCGGTCTGATACAATGGACACCGGCACACCGTGAAGTCTAATAATCTCATTCATATACAGTTCGGCAAGTCGGTCGGCATTGAACGTAGTTTTAACTGGCAAGAAGTATGCTGACTTAGTTAACCTGTCAACGATAACCCAAATTGAATCCATACCTCTTTGCGTCCTCGGCAAACCCACCACAAAATCCATAGAGATGTGTTCCCATTTCCACTCAGGAATTGACAAGGGTTGTAGAAGTCCTGCTGGTCTCTGGTGTTCTGCCTTCACTTGCTGACAACACAGACACTGCAATACGAACTCAGCTATTTCTCTTTTCATATTTGGCCACCAGAAGGTCCGCTTCACATCTTGATACATCTTGGTGCTTCCTGGATGGACGGCAAATTTGGAGTTGTGGGCTTTTTGCAAGATCTTCCTTTTTAACTCTGGGATGTCGGCCACGCATAACCTTCCTTCAAACTTGAGCACTTGATTTTCGACAGTGTATCCTGATCTCGGCTTTGTGACAATCTCCTCTGCTATTTTCTTGAAGAATTTATCCTCCATCTGTCTTGTCTTTACCTCATCAACAATAGTCGGCTCCACTGCTATCATGGTCAAACACGCCAAATTTCCATCTGACTTTCTGCTCAAAGCGTCGGCCACACCGTTAGCTTTACCTGGGTGATACTGAATTTTCATATCATAGTCTTTCAACAACTCAAGCCACCTTCTCTGTCTCAAATTCAATTCCTTCTGAGTGAACAGGTACTTTAAACTCTTATGATCTGTAAAAACCTGACAAGAAGCTCCATACAAATAGTGTCGCCAAATCTTTAAAGCAAATACGACGGTTGCTAGCTCCAAATCATGGGTGGGATAGTTCCTCTCATGTGGCTTTAACTGACGAGATGCATATGCTATGACTTTACCCTTTTGCATCAATACACAACCCAAACCCTTATGCGATGCATCACTATAGATGTGAAACTCTTCATTACCTGATGGAAGTACGATTACTGGTGCTGTAACTAACCTCGTCTTCAGTTCCTGGAAAGCTGACTCCCGATCTTTAGTCCATTCATACGGTGTTTCCTTCTTAGTCAATTGCGTCAATGGAATTGCAATCCTTGAGAAATCCTTCACAAACTTCCTGTAATAACCTGCCAAACCCAAAAAACTACTAATCTCGGACACATTAGTCGGCCTCGGCCAATTTACTACGGCTTCAATTTTGCTAGGATCAACCGAGATACCCTCTTCATTAATCACATGACCCAAGAATGAGATAGTAGGAAGCCAAAACTCACACTTGTTAAACTTAGCATATAATTTCCGGTTTCTCAAAATCTGTAAGGCAAGTCTCAAATGATTTTCATGTTCAGCTTTACTCTTGGAATAGATCAATATATCATCAATGAAGACAACTACAAACTCATCTAAATATGGCTTGAAGACTCTGTTCATTAAATCCATAAATGCAGTAGGGGCATTGGTCACCCCAAAAGGCATTACTAAAAACTCGTAGTGGCCATATCTTGTCCGAAAAGCAGTCTTCTCAACATCTTCGGCTTTAACTTTAAGCTGGTGGTAACCAGACCTAAGGTCAATCTTAGAAAAGACTCGTGCTCCTTGTAATTGGTCAAGCAAATCATCAATCCTAGGTAATGGGTACTTGTTCTTAATGGTGACCCTATTAAGCTCTCTGTAATCGATACAAAGACGGAGTGTGCCATCCTTTTTCTTAACAAACAAAACAGGTGCTCCCCATGGTGAAGTGCTCGGCCTAATAAATCCCTTATCCAACAATTCTTGTAATTGCAGTTTTAATTCCCTAAGTTCAGCTGGGGCCATCCTGTAAGGGGTTTTGGAGATCGGCTGGGTTCCCGGTATGATATCAACAGTAAACTCTATCTCTCTATCGGCTAAGTGGCCAGGCAATTCGTTTGGGAAGACGTCGGGGAATTCACTAACAACTGGGATGTCGGCTAAATTAACATTTCCATTCTGGTCACTCAGTACACTACACAAGTAGCCTCGACACCCTTTCTGAATTAACTTATAGGCTTTAATGGACGAAATCAAGTAAGGTGGGGACACTACTCCTTTACCTTGGAAAATAACCTCGGCTAGGTTTGGGGGTTTCAGTGTGACACTTTTCAAAACACAATTAATAGAGGCATGATTTGCGACTAACCAATCCATTCCCAATATAACATCAAAATGAGTCATGTCCAGAGGCATTAAATCTACTAACAGTTCAACATTCTCAATCACTACAACACATGCTCTATAAATGGATACAACAATCATAGATCTCCCAGATGGAGTAGACACAGATAACACATAATCAAGGGGCTCTAGTTCTCTATAATTTTCTCAGCAAACTTAGCAGATACAAACGAATGCGTAGAACCGGAATCAATCAACACATAGGCATCTTGGGAGCAAATTAAGAGTATACCTGACACCACTGTCTCAGCATTCTGAGTGTGTCACGACCCCAAACCGCCCCTAGTAGTGTGGTGCCGTGATGGCCAGTAATCCGGGATTACCGAAGGCCAACTTTCAAAAACTTAACACAATCAGAGTATAATAAACGGGGCTCACAAATGCGGAAGCAATAATCTAAAATACAAGTGGTCCATAAGAGCGGTGCATAGATCCAATGTAATGGCATATATCTTTATAGCTTGAATACAACAAAGCAAAATACGTGTTACATCTTGATCAAAAGGCTTCTCGAGCCGACATATACAAAATACAGTGAATACAAGTCAAGAAGCATGATTTTCAAGATTCGCCAACATGAATACAAAATAAAGCCGACATAAGCACGGATCCCAAAACAAGCTTTTCAAAACAGTCTAGGCGTCGCCGACGTCCTGCTCATCACCTACATATATATAGAGAGGGTGAGCCTGAATACTCAGTGAATGGTACTAATAATAAAGGTTTTGCATGAATATAGCCGGGGTCTTTCAAAAAAAAACACATCAAACTTTATCAAGACAAGGGATGAACCGTATTCATCAATCAAATCTTACAAGTATCAAGGGATGCTTACCGACATCGGCAAAACAAGGGATGAACCGTATTCATCAATCAAATCTTACAAGTATCAAGGGATGCTTACCGACATCGGCAAAACAAGGGATGAACCGTATTCATCAATCAAATCTTACAAGTATCAAGCAAGTCCACACGGTAAACCGTCAGTGGCAAAACAAAGGCTGCACGATCCGTAATCGATTAACCAAAGGTACTGTGAAAGTTTATAGTCCTCCAGCACAAGGGACTTGTGTTACTTAGGCCCATAGCCCGATTTAACATGATAGAACTTGTGTTACTTAGGCCCGTAGCCCGATTTAACATAGTAGAACTCGTGTTACTTAGGCCCGTAGCCCGATTTAACATAGTAGAACTTGTGTTACTTAGGCCTGTAGCCCGATTTAACATAGTAGTCTTTCCAAGAAAGGACCATATCCTTTTATACTTAGTGCTGCGAAAGTTTAGAGTCCTCCAGCACATGGGACTTTTCAAGAATGACATCAAAACAGGGCTATTCATTCATGCTTAACAAATACTTTCGTCAAAACAAAGCAAAGCAAGATTTATCAAAAGAAGTGTAACATAGCTTTATCAAAAATACCACTCACATAATTTTCCTCGGATGTAGGCTCAAAGCAAAGATCAAGGTCCTACAATCACATGGCAAATCACATTCTCAAAACAAGCTTTATATACATGCAGATGATCTCGGCATCCTTGCCAGACCCAAGTCAATAACAAAGCAAAACATGCTGGGAGTTTAAACATTGCTCCCGTTTCATGAAAACAAACTGGGTACCAACCAGGTCTTTGCCGAGGTCCTACACCTCCTGGCCGAGGTGTGGTCCCGCTGGCCTTATTCAAAAGCAAAGTCGGGAAAACCTGGGTTCCCCTTTGAAGCACATGAAGAACATGATGAACATGATCGTGAGAAAGATGAATGCAAGTTCAAAACTTGTTACATAAATCTGAGGTTTCAGGCCAAGAGTTCAAAACATGGACCTGGGTACCCATACAAGAAGATCATGCAAGAACGAACACAAAAACATGGTTCTTGCTCCAAACTTTCGGATCAAAATGAGACTTTCTTCAAGAACACATGAATACTATCTTTCTCTTTCGAAACCAACTTCAAATCGATGCATGACATGCAAAACAAATTCGATCATGCAATGCAGCTAGATGATCAATAAGAACAACAAGAGTAGGTTAAGATTCTAACCTCAAAACTCGAATCCAACGGTTCAAACCTCGAAGATCAAGCTTGGAAGATCTATTCTCACTCAAAAACTTCTCCTTCTTTCTCTAGAGCTTCTCTCTCTAAAGGCAAAGATTTGAGACAAAAATGATTTGTTTCTAGGTCTGCCGGCTGTCTTAACAATCAGCTCGGACACGTGGCGCTATCGGGTTGGCTCAACTCAAAAAGGTGATTGATAGATAAGACAAGTCTCTGACAAAGCGTATGCAGCAAGCTGGGTAAGACACATCGGCAAGAGATGACATCGGCTCAAGTCAAAGCTTCGGCAATAGGATAACAAAGACATTGGCTAAGGAGGACGACGCTTGACTAAGCTGTGCCACACCTTGGCCGGGGTGTGCCACATCTCGGTCTAGGCCATACCTGCCTGCGGACAAGGTTCACTAAGTGCAAAACACCTCAGCAAAAGCCCGAGGTGAAGATGGGGGTCGACCAAGGTCCCAAAATAGTTCTAAGTACAAGGTTCAAAGGTGAACTAAGCTCAAGGTAACCTCGGCTACACACCCAGCAAGGAACAAAATCATGCAAGCAATACTTAAATAAAACAGGGCAAGGCAAAACCTTCAAAACATCATAACAAGACAAGATCATGCATGCATGTATGCAAGCATGGCTAGAGTAAGGTGAGGGTTGCTACAGAGTGTCCCCTGGTACTAGCGCAAATACTCTGCCCTGTCTCATCTGTCCTTTCCCAACATTACCCTTCTGGACGGAACCCGAGATATTCTCACCTTTCTTGTTGTTATCAGCCTTTGTCTTAGGGCAATCTTTCACATAATGACCCATTTCGCCACATTCATAACAAGCTCCGGACGTCCGACGACAGACCCCGAAATGTTGCTTCCCACAATCCGAACACGTCGGTTTAGCATTACCTTCTTGCCTTAGGTTACCAGCACTGCCCATGTTCGTCTTCTTCTTGGTGCCTAGCTGTGCTCGGCGATTGTCATAGTTCTGTCTCTTTCGCTGGTTCTCCCTTGAGCTCTGGTATCGATTCAGGTTAGCTTCGGCCAAAATGGCTTTGTCCAACACTTCGGCGTAAGTCGGCATATTATGCAAGTTAACCCGGTCTTGAATCGGTCCGCGAAGCCCACTCTCGAACTTCCTGGCCTTCATGTATTCATCATTGGCCATGTGAGGCGCAAACCTCGCCAATTCAGTAAAAGCGCGGTCGTATTCTGCCACTGTTCGGTTGCCTTGCGGTTTTGAACACTTAGGGGAAAGTGTTTGCTGTAGAACAACTCTAAGAATCGGGTCCAGGTCAGATCTGGATTGCTTTCTCGAACCATCATCCACCATCTGCGAGCGTCATCATCTAACGTGAATGCTGCCAACGTCACCTTCTGAGCGTCGGTGCTAGGAAAGATCTCGAACAACTTTTCCATTTCCAAAACCCACGCCTCAGCCTTCATTAGCTCTATACCCCCAGAGAATCTCGGTGGTTTCATTTTCTTGAACTCCCTGATCAAAGCTATCGTACCATCCCCATATAAGGCTGGCTGCGGAGGAACTTACGGCACTGGAGGAGGTGGAGGCGGAGGCGAAACTACATTTCGGCCGTTGGTCTGCTCGGCCTGAGTCGACGTAGCACTAGCGTACTGCTGTCTTGTTTGCCTCAACTCACGGGCCAAACCTTCAACTAATCTTTCCAGTCTGTCCAATCTGTCTTCGGGCTGATCCCGGCCAATTGGAGGTCTACCTCTCCTCATGATGCTATGAGCATGCAAAGTGTGACTTTAAAACAAACAAGAAAATAACCATGTAGGCAAGTAACAAATAGGTATGTCAAGACAATGCACACCTCGTTCAAATAGCAAGCACCATGATGCAATCCTAGCATCTTTCTAAGGGAAATCCTATGCTCTTTAGGACTCAAAGTGTGTGAATAACGTATACTGAGGAACTTGTGCTCTGATACCATTCTGTCACGACCCCAAACCGCCCCTAGTAGTTTGGTGCCGTGATGGCCAGTAATTCGAGATTACTGAAGGCCAACTTTCAAAAATTTACTCAATCAGAATATAATAAACGGGGCTCACAAATGCGGAAACAATAAATCAAAATACAAGTGGTCCATAAGAGCAGTCCATAGATCAAATGTAATGGCATACATGACATAGTTTCTCATTCGGTTGATAATAAACGAAATACATATTAGAATCTTGATCAAAAGGCTTCTAGAGCCAACATGTGCAAATATAATGATTACGAGCCAAAGAAGCATAATCTTCAAGATTCGCCGACGTAAATACAAATTTTTCCGACATAGAACAAGTCAAGCCAACATGACAAGAATCCAAAACAAGCTTTGCAAAACACATCTAGGCGTCGCCGCCGTCCTGCTCATCACCTACATATATATAGAGAGGGTGAGCTTGGATACTCAGTGAATGGTACTTGTAATAAAGGTTTTGCATGAATATAGCCGAAGTCTTTAACAAACAAAACATGCCAAGCTCATACGAATATTAGCCGAGATCCTTTCAGAGCAAAAACACGTCAAAATTTTATCAAAACAAGAGATGAACCGTATTCATCTATCAAGTCTTACAAGTCTTAAGGGATGCTTACTGGCATCGGCAAAACACAAATCAAGCTTTCCGAACAAACGAGTCCACGCGGTAAACCATCAGTGGCAAAACAAAGACTGCACGATCCGTAATCGATTAGTCAAAGGTACTGCGAAAGTTTATAGTCCTCCAACACAAGGGACTTGTGTTACTTAAGCCCGTAGCTCCTTTTAACACGACGGTCTTGTGTTACTTAGGCCCGTAGCCCGCTTTAACACGATAGTCTTGTGTTACTTAGGCCCGTAGTGTAACGCCCTCAAAATAACAACATTAAACCCATCAATAGAGACATGCATTGATATATATAAAAGTCCCACATTCTTCCATTTATCAGAGTTTCATTACAAAAAGTATTACATGTTAACGACAAAAGCAAGTGCCCTAAAGGCTTACAGCTTTCCAAGTTAACACTTGGTTACAACAAAAGAGTACTAACTCAATTACACATTAAGCCCTTGGCTTGAATTTACATGTAATACATCAAAAATAAGACAACAAAAGTGTGTCCGCCTCTAGCCTCCCAAGCTACGTCCTTGGAGGTGGCATGCTACCTGTACCTGAAAATGATATTCCCATATAGGGTGAGCCACAGCCCAGTAGAAATACACTAAACCAACCATGAACAATGACTAAAAGATTAGCAATTGATAGATGGCCAACACTGATACATCCACATAAATCACATTTTATGTCATACGACTTATGAGTCCAAGTTACTTTTCATTTTCCCCTTTTTCAACAGATAAGCGTATTAGCTCTATCATCATCTCAACAGATATGTATAAAAACTATATCCCACATTCACAGATAAGCATATAAGCTATATCTACACTTCACAAAGATAAGCATATGAGCTCTATCTTCACTTCTCTAGACAAGCATATGAGCTGTATCTACGGAGTTCATCCCCTATCTTCTCCCAACACTATCCGGTTTAGAGGTACATCCCCCATCTCCTCCTCTACACATAATGTATACAAACACATTGGTTCTATATACAATCACTCAATACATACAGTTAATGTATTCTATCAACCGTCAAATTCCATGACACATTCCATTGATTAGTTTTCGTTTGCCTAATCATCATGCATTGTCTACAACAATCACGACTATCCTCCACCGATAGCCCAAAGCAGTTATTTCTAAACAGAAAATAAATGCACAAATGGATATTCAATCAACATTTCAATTCGGTGAGTGATAAATAATTCAACTACACCCTTTAACCCCATGCATTCCCAATCTCAACAATTCCGTTTCATTTCCTCATTTCTCACAATTAATTATCCCAATTAATCAAACAATGTAATTAGGTCATTTTCCATAATTAACATTACAACCCTTAAGGTCCCATTTTCATCAATGATTCAACATTTATTCCATTTCTCTATGCCAAACATGCATCTAGGTTTATTATAAATAAAACTCTAACTTTTGTAAAATAACACAAAAGCCCCAAACTTTCACAAAATTACCAAACCAACCCCAACATCTCAAAATACTAAAATTTAAAGACAAAATCCATAGAGAGGAGTAGGATATCCCTACCTCAAATCCGGAGCCCCAAGGGAGAAGATGACAAAACCCAACGTGCTCCAAATCCCAAAATTTTCAGATTAAAATGTAGCCCTCGACGATCAATAACTTTTTTGTAAAGGCCAAAGATGAGCAAATCACTTCTACTAGATCAAAACCTAGAGAGAAGGTAGAGTCCTAGAGTGAGAGGCTCAACAATGGTGTTTTTGGAAAAGTAGGAGAGAGAAGAGAAAGTGAAAAAGTGATTTGAAAAGTCAAAACTCGGAACTTAAACCCAGTCGCCCCGCTCGAGCGTCAAACTCCCCGCTCGAGCGTCACTTACAGACTCCCGCTCGAGCGTCAACAATCCCGCTCGAGCAGCGGATACACACTCCCAGAAGTTTTACAGAAGCAGGTCTCCACTCGAGCTTCCAACTCCCCGCTCGAGCGTGACTCACACAATCCCGCTCGAGCGGCCAATCCCACGCTCGAGCGTCCAACACTGCACAGGAAATACTGGATGGGTGAAACTCCTGCTCGAGCGCCAAAACCCCCGCTCGAGCGGACAGGTCAAAATCTGGGCAACTAGTTTTGGTTTCTAAACTCAACCAACCTGTAACAAACCTGCCCACACATCCTATAACCCAAATACGAAGTAAAAAGGATGTAAACAAGAAAATAATCAACTACCAACATCCACGGACACATGTCCGAATCACTGTACAACAAGGGTAAACCCCGGATCGCTATAACCTCCCCCCCTTAAAGAATTTCGTCCCCGAAATTAAGCATAAGTTTCAAAAACAGGTTTTCCTCCATTTTTAACAATGTTACATTTTAACATTCAACAGTTCGACCTATTACCGGTCATCCCATCCCTTTAACAAGAGGCATTTCACAATATGTAAACAACATATGTACTTTCAACATGCATCAACATTATGCATTTCCTTTCCAATTTCAACAATATATTCAACATATATAATGTTACATTCAACTTCCATATGAGGCAAGTTCCAAAACATACTTCCAATAAACCAAAACGTTTTCAATGTTTCACAACTTAAGACATATATAAAAGCTCTTAAGTCTAACAATAGTTCAAAATCTAAATACAAGATTACATATCAACAAACAAGTCCGGATATTTCTCATAGACTTCCAACTCACGTTCCCAAGTGGCTTCCTCCACTCCGTGATGTTTCCACAAGACTTTCGCCAAAGGAATGGTCTTGCCACGCAGGACCTGACCCCGCCTATCCAAGACCCGAACCGGTCTCTCCTCATACGAGGCATCCTCATCTACCTCTAAATCAGTCAAATCCAATACATGTGATGGATCTGGCTCATACTTCCGAAGCATACTCACATGAAACACGTCATGAACTCCGGAAAACTGCGGCGGTAAAGCTAACCGATAAGCAACCTTGCCAATCCTCTCAAGGATCTCAAAAGGACCAATAAACCGAGGGGATAACTTCCCACTCTTCCCAAACCTCATCAAACCTCGCCTAGGTGATATCTTCAGAAAGACATGATCACTTACCTCAAACGCCAAAGGCCTCCTCCTACGGTCGGCATAGCTCTTTTGGCGACTCTGGGCTGTAACAAGCCTCCTACGGATAAGCTCAACCTTCTCCGTCGTCTCCCTAACCAACTCCAGACCCAACAAAGGTGCATCACCCACCTCGGCCCAACAAACTGGAGACCTACACGGTCGGCCATATAAGGCCTCAAACGGTGCCATACCGATGCTAGACTGAAAACTGTTGCTGTAGGCAAACTCTACCAATGGTAAGTGCCTCTCCCACGTCCCACTAAAGTCAAGGACACAACCTCGAAGCATATCCTCAAGGATCTGAATAGTACGCTCGGACTGCCCGTCAGTCTGCGGATGGTAAGCCGTACTAAAGGTCAACTTAGTGCCCAAGGCACTCTGTAAACTCTGCCACAACCTAGCAGTAAAACGAGGGTCTCTATCTGAGACGATCGTCACTGGGACCCCGTGCAATCTCACTATGTCCAGAATATACAAGTCGGCAAGATGATCTACCGAATCTCTCACGCGCATAGGAATGAAGTGCGCCGACTTAGTCAACCGGTCTACAACCACCCAAATAGCATCACTACCCCGCTGAGTCCTCGGAAGACCTACAACGAAGTCCATAGTGACATGCTCCCACTTCCACTCGGCAATAGGCAGGGGTTGCAACAA
This sequence comes from Camellia sinensis, assembly GCF_055761805.1. NCBI lineage: Eukaryota > Viridiplantae > Streptophyta > Magnoliopsida > Ericales > Theaceae > Camellia > Camellia sinensis. The sequence goes on along the minus strand of NC_138962.1, from coordinate 3,464,616 downwards.
ACCCGCTGGCCTCTGATGCTCGGCCTTCACTTGCTGGCAAGTAAGGCACTTAGACACGAAGATTGCCACATCTCTCTTCATGCCCCGCCACCAAAACTGGCGACCTAAATCCTGATACATCTTAGTACCTCCCGGATGCACCGCAAGGCGTGAATGGTGAAACTCTCGGAGTACTTCCTCTCGGCAAGACTCCGGCACAAACAAACGGTCTCGGTATCTCACACTCAGGTCGGGATACACCGTCAAACCCTTCTCAGCCTTCCCACTGGAGATCCTCTCTCGAAAGGACTCTACTTGAAGGTCACCTCTCTGTGCCTCTAACACTCTAGTCACAAGTGTAGGCTGCGCGACAACGGAAAACAAGGCCGCAGCCTCAACAGATTCGCCCAGTAGCAAATCAAACTCGCCAAGTGCTCCCAACATCTCCCATTCTCGGATGGCAATACAAGCTACATCACTAATGGATTTCCTACTAAGGGCATCGGCCACAACATTGGCCTTTCCCGGGTGATAGTGCAACTCAAAGTCGTAGTCCTCAATGAACTCCATCCATCTCCTCTGCCTCAAATTCAAGTCTCTCTGTGTAAACAGATACTTCAGACTCTTGTGGTCCGAGAACACCTCGAACCTCTCACCATAAAGGTAGTGCCTCCAGATTTTCAAGGCAAAGATCACTGCTGCTAACTCTAGGTCGTGAGTAGGGTAATTCTTCTCGTGAATTTTTAATTGACGTGAGCCATAAGCTACCACGCTCCCCTCTTGCATCAACACACAACCCAAACCCTCTCGTGAGGCATCACAATAAACCGCATAACCCAACCCTCTCTCCGGAATAATCAAAACCGGAGCGGTGGTCAACCTAACCTTCAGCTCTTAGAACGACTTTTCACAAGTCTCATTCCACACAAACTTGACCCCTTTCCGCGTCAATCTAGTCAAAGGCGAAGCTAGCCTGGAGAAATCTTTCACAAACCGACGGTAATACCCAACTAATCCCAGAAAATTGCGGATCTCAAACACACTCTTAGGCTGTGCCCAATCCTGCACTGCCTCAGTCTTGGATGTATCAACAGACACCCCTTTCCCGGATACCACATGGCCTAAGAACTTAACTTCTTCTAGCTAGAACTCACACTTCCCAAACTTGGCATACAGCCTATGGGCTCTAAGTAACTCAAGCACCACTCTCAAGTGTGCCTCGTGCTCCTCCTCTGAAGGCGAATAGACAAGAATGTCGTCCACGAAAACGACTACAAATCGATCCAAGAATTCCCGGAAGATCCGGTTCATCAAGTCCATAAAGACTGCCGGTGCATTGGTAAGCCCGAATGGCATCACCAGAAACTCATAATGGCCATACCGCGTACGGAATGCCGTCTTAGGAATATCTTCCTCCCTGACCCTCAACTAGTGGTAACCCGATCTCAAGTTTATCTTAGAGAAACAACGGGAACCCTTCAACTGGTCAAACAGGTCATCTATACGGGGCATAGGGTACTTATTCTTGACCGTAGCCCGATTCAACTTCCGGTAGTCTGTACACAATCTCAAGGCACCATCTTTCTTTTTAGCAAAGAGGGTCGGTGCTCCCCACGGCGAAACACTAGGGCGAACAAAGCCCTTATCTAGCAATTCCTGGAGCTGAACTTTCAACTCAACCAACTCTGCTGGAGCAAAACGGTAAGGTGCCATAGAAATCGGCGCCGTGCCGGGCACTAAATCAATAGAGAACTCTATCTCCCGGTGAGGTGGCAAACTAACAAGGTCTTCAGGAAAGACATCCGAATACTCACAAACCACCCTCGGCAACACAACATGGGTCTCATCACACTCACCACTCTCAAAGCTAGCAAGTAGACCACTAAGTTCACTTCGCCCTCGCGAATCATACCCCGGTGGCAAAACACTACCAACCCGGTCTCCCAAGAAATGGAACCACTCCCCGCTCAAGGTACATAACGTGACCCTCTGGCGGTAGCAATCGATAACAGCCCGATATGACGATAGCCAGTCCATACCCAGAATAACATCAAAGCCCTTCATGGGCATGACCACAAATGGAAAAGGAAGCCTATGGTCGGCGACCTCTATATTACACCCTCTAACACCCTGTTTCAAGATCAACTCACCACCAATAGGTGATACTACACAAATAGGAGATGCTAACTGTGCCAACTCCAATTCCAAAACAGATGCAAATGCAGCAGATACAAAAGAATGAGATGCACCCGTGTCAATCAACACGCTAGCAACCGAGTTGAAAAACAGAAAAGTACCTCTCACTACCGATGGAGCCGGTACTAAATCCTGCGCGGTAACAGCATACACGCGCCCTGTAGGCCCCTGATCTACCTGCTCACCTCTAGGAGCATACGACTGCTGCACTGACTGGGAAGACGAAGCCCCCGGATTGGCCCTCGAGGCCTGCACAGACTGAGCTGGCTGAAATCCCTGCGTCTGTCTAAAACCAGACGCTCCTGAAGTGGCACTCAACTATGGGCAAAACCTCTTCAGGTGCCCAGGCTGTCCACACTGAAAACAAGACAAGGGCTGCCCCCTGCCCAAACTCTGACTCTGCGGTCTAGCTGAAGAAGAAGCAGCTCTCTGACCCCCACCCTTCTGCGGGCAAACTGAAACCTTGTGACCCAACTGGCCACACTTGTAACAAGCAAACTCCCCCTGATTGCCTCTCCCCGAGTCTGCACTCGGCACTGGGAAGGTCGATCTAGAAACTGCACCCTGAGGCTGCTGAGGGTGATAACCCCTCTGTCTCCTGCCATCACCCTGACCATCCTGGCTCCTCTTGGAGCCTCTCTGCCCCTCATCCTCCTCCTGCATCATGAGCTCCATATGAGCTGCAGCATCCACCAAATATCTATACTCTCGGATGTAAGACCCACCAGCCCTCAACTTGAGGCCCCGCCTCAACTTCCGCTCAAACTCATAGCAACGGCGTTCTTCGGACGCCACCAACTCAGGTGCAAACCTGGACAAACTAGTGAAAGTGGCCTCGAACTCTGCCACAGACATACCCTGCTGATTAAGCCGGCTAAACTGATCCCTCAGCTTCTCCCTAGCCACTGCAGATAAAAACCTCTCCTAGAAAGCATTTACGAACGCCTCCCATGTACCACCAACACGAGCCTTCTCGTACTTCCACCATTGACCCGCATCTCCCTTCAGCTGGAAGGATGCCAAGGTCACTTTCAGTGCCCCGTCCTCGATGCCAAGCATCTCGAACGTCTTACTCATCTGTTCTAACCACTCGTCAGCCTTCAGTGGCTCCTTTGGATCTCCAACAAATTCGTCCGGATTAGACCGGAAGAATTCCCTCTTCAAGAAAGAAGGCCCTGCCTCAGCTGCCTGATTCCCTGCTCTGAGAATACCCAAAGCCCCTGCTATCTCTCGTGCCAAGGCACTCATAGCTTGTTGGCCCGCTGGTTCGGCCACGTTGGCCTGACCAACTCCCTCATGCACTACCGGAATATCATCCGGTAACGGTACTTCCTGCCTCGCAGGCCTACCACGCCTAGCACCTCTTCCTCGTCCTGACATCCTAATAAAGGTAATACAGAACGTTAGCACATTCACAAATGTGCCAAAACTAAACACTCACGTCCTAATGCACGGACAACAGTAATTCACTCCACGTAAGCACATAAACACATAAGCACTTACGAATTTCATTTTCGGATAATGATAGTCCCGAGGTGTCACTAGAGTTCCGGTTAGAAACAGCATTGATCAGGTGCCTTTCCAACAAGACTCCCAGAAACCCAAGGATCCAATCAACATCCTAGAAACTACATTCCATACCCACATAGTCACATAGGCATGTTATCAATTAAGTACATAGCATATGACACTACACCTAAGTCTCTATCAAGCGAGACAAACCCATTGTGATCCTAATCACTTCCCACGTACCCAAAGTATTCGAACCCTGCGCTCTGATACCAAGTTGTAACGCCCTCAAAATAACAACATTAAACCCATCAATAGAGACATGCATTGATATATATAAAAGTCCCACATTCTTCCATTTATCAGAGTTTCATTACAAAAAGTATTACATGTTAACGACAAAAGCAAGTGCCCTAAAGGCTTACAGCTTTCCAAGTTAACACTTGGTTACAACAAAAGGGTACTAACTCAATTACACATTAAGCCCTTGGCTTGAATTTACATGTAATACATCAAAAATAAGACAACAAAAGTGTGTCCGCCTCTAGCCTCCCAAGCTACGTCCTTGGAGGTGGCATGCTACCTGTACCTGAAAATGATATTCCCATATAGGGTGAGCCACAGCCCAGTAGAAATACACTAAACCAACCATGAACAATGACTAAAAGATTAGCAATTGATAGATGGCCAACACTGATACATCCACATAAATCACATTTTATGTCATACGACTTATGAGTCCAAGTTACTTTTCATTTTCCCCTTTTTCAACAGATAAGGGTATTAGCTCTATCATCATCTCAACAGATATGTATAAAAACTATATCTCACATTCACAGATAAGCATATAAGCTATATCTATACTTCACAAAGATAAGCATATGAGCTCTATCTTCACTTCTCTAGACAAGCATATGAGCTGTATCTACGGAGTTGTAGACACCCCATTTTTGACCGTCCTCAAGACTTGGACGTCACCGTTTGAACACTCGGTGATCATCCATGTTTGTGTTCGTTTGGAGTTCCCGGAAGTCTCGGCTACGCGCTTTGCCTCGGGATCTCCGAACTCGACCGTTTAGTGTCTGGTTTTGCACCAAACACTTGTGTTTTGCCTTGGAAGGGCAGGGTAGGGCTTATGGACCATCCCCACCCACCACCGGCAGTGGCTAGAGGCCACCGGCTGGTTTTTTGCTGCCACCGGCAATGTATATTGCCGGCCGGCACATTTTGTTGCCGGTCAGCACTTTTTAGTGCCGGTCGGCACTCTTTTTGGCCAAGATGGCATTTTTGGCCGGCCGACTACTGTGCATCTGCTTTTGCAGATATTTTAAGACAGCTATCTTGCTTTTGCTCCCCTCCATACACGTGTATGGAGGGATCTCCCTCTTATGAAGCTTGTCTTGTAAGCTTTACAAGACAAAAGCTTCTATATAGAGAGGGGCTCTCTCTTGGTTGAAGAGGTTAGAGACTTGAGATATTTTGGAGAGCTTAGACAACCATTGTTAAGCTCTGGTTTTAGGGTTAGGGTTAGATATACACTCTATCTCTCTTTCCCTCTCTTTTGTGCTCTAGGTGTTTTGTGTCTTACTATTGCACACAAACACCTACTGTTTCACCTTCCTTTGATTTCTGAGGTTCTAAGGGACTGATTTTAGTGTTTTGGTGTTGGATTCAAGCCAAGGAAGGCCATTGGAGCACCATTTGTGAAGGGATCTTCAAGGGTAAGAATCTAGCCTTTTTATTCCCCAATCTTGCATTGTATTTCTACCTATCTTAAAATCGTTTTTGAGCTTAGTGTATAATACAAAAAAGTTCTGTTTTTAAGCCCTCTTGGTTGTTTGTTAAGAGTGTTTTGTGGTTTGGGTAAGTTTGAACACCCTTAGGCCTTGAAAGGCCTCTTTTTGTGCTATTTTGTGCAAGTTTCGAGACTTTGGTGTTTGGGCCTCTTCCCCACTGAAATCCAGTGGGGAAGATGGTGCCTTGAAGTCTCTAGAAGGAGAGGGCCACCCCCTCTCCTTGTTGTCCTTGAAAAGGGCATGTTTTGGCCTCTAAAGGGAGCCCATGTTTGAGTGTGTGTTGAGCATGTATAGGCTGTTTTTCATGCTTATATATCCATAATATAACATGATTTTAAATTGGTTTTGGTACCCCATGCATGCTTAGCATACCTACCATGTAATGCCATGATATTGCCTCAATGCGCTCTAGGTTGTTAGCCCTTGTTAGAGCATGTTTTAGGCTTAGCCTTGTGAAGGTTTTGTGCTCATTTTGCCATGTTTTGGGTCTGTCCATAAGTATTTGGGTTGATTTTGGCATGCATAGTATAGCTCCTTTGCATTCCGGCTTGTTGGCCTTGAGTATGTGCATGTGTAGCATGACATCTTTGCATCGATTTGGTGATTTGGGGCCACCCTACATGTTATTTCAGTCCCACTTCCATGCCTACGTGTTTGCCTTGAATGCTTCTTTAATGCTTTGGAAGCATGTGTTGCATGCTCCATGTTTTGGCCATAGTGCATGCCTTTGAATTGAGCCACTTAGATGCCATCTAGGGGGCCCCCTTTGCATGATCTAGGTCTGCCTTGAACCTATTTTAGGTCCCCTTAGCCTTGTGAGGCTTGGTTGGCTTGGTCATGCTTCAAGTCCCCTTGACCGGCTTCAAGTACTTGGACCATTTTGCATGTTAATGTTAGCCTGTCTTGTTGCTTGGTTTGACACCATCCTCTTGCATTTTCAGAGCTTATGTTGCAGGTTAATTGTCCATGATTACCTTCTTTCAAATGTGTTTGAGAGTTGTTCAATTTGTGTCTAAGTGTTGGTCCTTGTGTGCATGCGTGTTTGCATGCCATTTAGCCCTCATTTTATAGCACTTTGGCCACTGTTTGGGGCCTTATTAGAGCTGTCCAAATCATGTTTAAGACCACCTTTTCATCCCTTAGCATTGCCTCATGTTTGCTTGTATACTTGCATAAGTGCCTTGCCATGCCATGTTGCATCCTTAGCTTGTATGCCTAGGTTGCATTGCATCTTGCATGCATGCCTTGTTCCTTAACTTGATGATAGGAATTGGGCCTTATTTGTTTGATTGATTTGCATCTCATTTGATATGAAAATTGCATACTTGATCCTTTGGGCCATCATGCATGGAAATGCGTGATTGGTGGTCCGAAAATCGAGACGCATGCCCCTTTGAGTCATTACCATGATAAGGGACATGATTGTTGCATACATGCCTTGAATTGTGCTGCCATGCTTTGCCTTGCCCTCTGTTGCTGTCATTTGCAGATTCTGCAGGAACACTCTGCCGACCGGCAGTGTATAGTGCCGACCGGCAATCATTTCTCTGCCGACAGCTTCATTTTGTGCCGATGGCCACATACCACTGCCGGTGGCAATTCCACTCAGCCGGTGGCACTCCCCAATGTCCAGGGATGCAGTCCTGAGGTTTTGGCAGCCTCCAGAGGAGTGAAGGAAGGAAAACAGAGGCAGCCTATGCATGGCAGCGCGTTTCCCGAGGCGATTTTCCTATCTTCTTAGCTTAAGTTATTTTGCTTAGTTGATTAGGCAATTTGTAATATTTAATTAGCTCGCGTAGTTAATTAATTTGTAATATTTATTTGGTCCCTCCGAGCGAGGGCAAATCTGTAATAAGTGTGGGTGAGTGTGTGTATGTCTTCCAATCCCCACTTCTTTCTTCCCTTTTATTTACCTGCCTATGATGGTAGATTAGGGCACGTTTAATTTAGCATACCTTATGCTATGCATGCGTGCATTCATGCATTTGTATTACATGCATTAGGCTCGGTACATCACGCTAACTGCATTTGTATTTCAATCCAAAAATTGAATATGTGATAATTGATCGCATTTCATATGCCATGCTTAGGTTAGCCGAGCCTACTTCGATTGCACCCCGTATGCATTGCATTAGGCAATTTAACATGAACTAGGACATGCATGTTTGCTAACTGGTTTATTGTTTTGGCACGGAGTATGATGTAAGTATTTCCGCTTTAGCATATCGCATGAGTGTGAATGTTGCCATAATAGCATGCTTAACATGTGGCTAGATGCTTATGTGTTATAAACTGCTTGAATGCCTGTGGGTGGAGGTTGGGTTGTTTGAGTTGGAAAAACTCATTGAAATCCGTGTTTTAAGCCTACTTGCGAGTAGCAAATTCCAAAGCGTTTTGCAAAACAAACGGATATGCAATGCTTATTTCCAAATTAGGCGACCTAGTCTATACTTGTCTGCTGCGCGCATAACATAGTAATTCTAGGCTAATAATTGGTTTAAGAACACATAACGTTTTCAAAAGCGGGTATCACGGTTAGTAGAGGCCGGTCTTCGGACCGGGCGAAAGGGGGTGCTCATAGCTGACCTTCCCCGATCGTACCCAAGCTCCCGAGCCGAGACAACTCCGGTGATGACGGACATGTGGCCTTCGGCACCGAGTCAGGGTTTCCTAAATTCTCCCATTTTGAAAATATTTAGGTGGCGACTCTGTATCTGGCAAAGCAGTCCATGTTTGGCACTACTTTTTCAAAAATCTGTTTCTCAAAACGATTTGCCAGATTTGGACTCTTTGGTTCAGATTTAGAATCGTGACACAAATCGAGAGTCCGAGCTGTAGCGAGGTCCTAACGCAGGCTTGTTACAGGAGTTCATCCCCTATCTTCTCCCAACACTATCCGGTTTAGAGGTACATCCCCCATCTTCTCCTCTACACATAACGTATACAAACACATTGGTTCTATATACAATCACTCAATACATACAGTTAATGTATTCTATCAACCGTCAAATTCCATGACACATTCCATTGATTAGTTTTCGTTTGCCTAATCATCATGCATTGTCTACAACAATCACGACTATCCTCCACCGATAGCCCAAAGCAGTTATTTCTAAACAGAAAATAAATGCACAAATGGCTATTCAATCAACATTTCAATTCGGTGAGTGATAAATAATTCAACTACACCCTTTAACCCCATGCATTCCCAATCTCAACAATTCCGTTTCATTTCCTCATTTCTCACAATTAATTATCCCAATTAATCAAACAATGTAATTAGGTCATTTTCCATAATTAACATTACAACCCTTAAGGTCCCATTTTCATCAATGATTCAACATTTATTCCATTTCTCTATGCCAAACATGCATCTAGGTTTATTATAAATAAAACTCCAACTTTTGTAAAATAACACAAAAGCCCCAAACTTTCACAAAATTACCAAACCAACCCTAACATCTCAAAATACTAAAATTTAAAGACAAAATCCATATAGAGGAGTAGGATATCCCTACCTCAAATTCGGAGCCCCAAGGGAGAAGATGACAAAACCCAATGTGCTCCAAATCCTGAAATTTTTAGATTAAAATGTAGCCCTCGACGATCAACAACTTTTTTTGTAAAGGCCAAAGATGAGCAAATCACTCCTACTAGATCAAAACCTAGAGAGAAGGTAGAGTCCTAGAGTGAGAGGCTCAACAATGGTGTTTTTGGAAAAGTAGGAGAGAGAAGAGAAAGTGAAAAAGTGATTTGAAAAGTCAAAACTTGGAACTTAAACCCAGTTGCCCCGCTCGAGCGTCAAACTCCCCGCTCGAGCGTCACTCACAGACTCCCGCTCGAGCGTCAACAATCCCGCTCGAGCGGCAGATACACACTCCCAGAACTTTTACAGAACCAGGTCTCCGCTCGAGCTTCCAACTCCCCGCTTGAGCGTGACTCACACAATCCCGCTCGAGCGGCCAATCCCACGCTCAAGCGTCCAACACTGCACAAGAAATACTGGATGGGTGAAACTCCCGCTCGAGCGCCAAAACCCCCGCTCGAGCGGACAGGTCAAAATCTGGGCAACTAGTTTTGGTTTCTAAACTCAACCAACCTGTAACAAACCTGCCCACACTTCCTATAACCCAAATACGAAGTAAAAAGGATGTAAACAAGAAAATAATCAACTACCAACATCCACGGACACATGTCCGAATCACTGTACAACAAGGGTAAACCCCGGATCGCTATACGTAGCCCGCTTTAACACGATAGTCTTGCGTTACTTAGGCCCGTAGCCCGCTTTAACACGATAGTCTTGCGTTACTTAGGCCTGTAGCCCGCTTTAACACGATAGTCTTCCCAAGAAAGGACCGTATCCTTTTATACTTAGTGCTGCGAAAGTTTAGAGTCCTCCAGCACAAGGGACTTTTCAAGGATGACATCAAAACAAAGCTTATACTTGATACATCAAAACAGAGCTATTCATTCATGCTTAACAAATACTTTCGTCAAAACAAAGCAAAACAAGATTTATCAAAACAGTATAACATAGCTTTATTAAAAATACCACTCACATAGATCTCCTCGGGTGTAGGCTCAAAGCAAAGATCAAGGACCTACAATCACATGGCAACCACATTCTCAAAACAAGCTTTATATGCATGCAAATGATCCCGGCATTCTCACCAGATCCAAGTCAATAACAAGCAAAACATGCTGGGAGTTTAAACACTGCTTCCGTCCCATGAAAACACACTGGGTACCAACCAGGTCTTTGCCGAGGTCCTCCACCTCCTTGCCGAGGTGTGGTCCCGATGGCCTCATTCAAAAGCAAAGTCGGGAAAACCTGGGTTTCCCTTTGAAGAACATGAAGAACATGATGAACATGATCATGAGGAAGATGAATGCAAGATCATAACTTGTTACAAAAAAATCTGCGATTTCATGCCATGAGTTCAAAACATGGACTTGGGTACCCATACAAGAAGGTCATGCAAGAACAAACACAAAACATGGTTCTTGTTCCAAACTTTCAGATCAAAACGAGACTTTTCTTCAAGAACACATGAATACTATTTTTCTCTTCCGAAACCAACTTCAAATCGATGCATGACATGCAAAACAAATTCAATCATGCAATGCAGCTAGATGATCAATAACAACAACCAGAGTAGATTAAGATTCTTACCCCAAAGCTCGAATCCAACGGCTCAACTCCAAAGGTCAACTCGAAAATCTACTCTCTCACTCTAAAACTTCTTCTCCCTCTTCCAAAGCTTCTCTCTCTCTAGAACAAAACTTGCAACAAAATGATACAAAAGAATGATATGTTCACAGGCCTGCCGGCTGACTTAACCTTCAGCTCGGACACGTGGCGCTATCGGGTTGGTTCAACTCAAAAGGTGACTGATTGATAAGACAAGTCTATGACAAAGCGTATGCAGCAAGCTAAGGCAAGACACATCGGCAAGTAATGACATCGGCTAAAGTCAAAGCTTCGGCAACAGGGTAACAAAGACATCGGCTAGGGAGGACGACACTTGACTAAGCTGTGCCACACCTTGGCCTGGGTGTGCCACAGCTCGGTCTAGGCCAAACCTGCCCAAGGACAAGGATCACTGAGTGCAAAACATCTCGGCAACATGCCCGGGGTGAAGATGGGGGTCGACCAAGTGGTTCCAAGACAGTTCTAAGTACAAAGGTTCAGAGGTGAACTAAGCTCAAGATGACCTCGGCTACACACCAAGCAAGGAACAAAATCATGCAAGCAACACTTAAACAAAACAAGGCAAGGCAAAACTTGCAAACAACGTAACAAGACAAGATCATGCATGATTGTTTGCAAGTATGAGAAGAGTAAGGTGAGGGTTGCTACAATACCTTAACGATCTATTTGGAAATTAAATAAAAAAGGAAGTTTAATAGAAAAGTAAATCGAATAAAAATGGAAGTTGAATAAAAATAAAAATGAAAGTTGCATAAAATTAAAAATGAAAGTTCAATACAGAAACCACTATACCTTAACGATCTATTTGGAAATTAAATAAAAAAGGAAGTTAAGTAGAAAAGAAACTGATGGAAAAAAGAAGTTAAATAAGAATAAAAATGAAAGTTGCAGAAAATTAAAAATGGAAGTTCATTCAAAAAACCACTATACCTTAACGATCTATTTGGAAATTAACTAAAAAATAAAGTTGAATAGAAAAATAACTTGAATAAAAATGGAAGTCGAACAAAAATAAAAATGGAGGTTGCAGAAAATCAAAAATGGAAGTTCATTCATGAAACCACTATACCTTAATGATCTATTTGGAAATTAAATAAAAAAGGAAGTTCAATAGAAAAGTAAATTGAATAAAAATGGAAGTTGAATAAAAATAAAAATGAAAGTTGCATAAAATTAAAAACGAAAGTTCAATCCAGAAACCACTATACGTTAACGATCTATTTGAAAATTAAATAAAAAAGGAAGTTGAGTAGAAAAGAAACTGATTGAAAAAGGAAGTTAAATAAGAATAAAAATGGAAGTTGCAGAAAATTAAAAATGGTAGTTCATTCAAGAAACCACTATACCTTAACGATCTATTTGGAAATGAAATAAAAAAAGAAGTTGAATAGCAAAATAACTTGAATAAAAATGGAAGTCGAATAAAAATAAAAATGGAAGTTGCAGAAAATTAAAAATGGAAGTTCATTCAAGAAACCAATATACCTTAAGGATCTATTTGGAAATTAATAAAAAAGGAAGTTTTATAGAAAAGTAAATTGAATAAAAATGGAAGTTGAATAAAAATAAAAATGAAAGTTGCATAAAATTAAAAATGAAAGTTCAATCTAGAAACCACTATACCTTAACGATCTATTTGAAAATTAAATAAAAAAGGAAGTTGAGTAGAAAAGAAACTGATTGAAAAAGGAAGTTAAATAAGAATAAAAATGGAAGTTGCAGAAAATTAAAAATGGATGTTCATTCAAAAAATCACTATACCTTAACGATCTATTTGGAAATTAAATAAAAAAGGAAGTTAAATAGAAAAATAACTTGAATAAAAATGGAAGTCGAATAAAAATAAAAATGGAAGTTGCAGAAAATTAAAAATGAAGTTCATTCATGAAACCACTATACCTTAACGATCTATTTGGAAATTAAATAAAAAAGGAAGTTTAATAGAAAAGTAAATTGAATAAAAATGGAAGTTGAATAAAAATAAAAATGAAAGTTGCATAAAATTAAAAATGAAAGTTCAATCCAGAAACCACTATACCATAACGATCTATTTGGAAATTAAATAAAAAAGGAAGTTGAGTAGAAAAGATCCTGATGGAAAAAGGAAGTTAAATAAGAATAAAAATGGAAGTTGCAGAAAATTAAAAATGGAATTTAATTCGAAAAACCAGTATACCTTAACGATCTATTTGGAAATTAAATAAAAAAGGAAGCTAAAGAGAAAAATAACTTGAATAAAAATGGAAGTCGAATAAAAATAAAAATGGAAGTTGCAGAAAATTAAAAATGGATGTTCATTCAAGAAACCACTATACCTTAACGATCTATTTGGAAATTAAATAAAAAAGGAATTTTAATAGAAAAGTGAATTGAATAAAAATGGAAGTTGAATAAAAATAAAAATGAAAGTTGCGTAAAATTAAAAATGAAAGCTCAATCTAGAAACCACTATACCATAGCGATCTATTTGGAAATTAAATAAAAAAGGAAGTTGAGTAGAAAAGAAACTGATGGAAAAAAGAAGTTAAATAAGAATAAAAATGGAAGTTGCAGAAAATTAAAAATGGAATTTCATTCAAGAAACCACTATAGCTTAACGATCTATTTGGAAATTAAATAAAAAATGAAGTTGAATAGAAAAATAACTTGAATAAAAATGGAAGTCGAATAAAAATAAAAATGGAGGTTGCAGAAAATTAAAAATGGAAGTTCATTCATGAAACCACTATACCATAACGATCTATTTGGAAATTAAATAAAAAAGGAAGTTCAATAGAAAAGTAAATTGAATAAAAATGAAAGTTGCATAAAATTAAAAATGAAAGTTCAATCCAGAAACCACTATACCTTAACGATCTATTTGGAAATTAAGTAAAAAAGGAAGTTGAGTAGAAAAGAAACTGATTTAAAAAGGAAGTTAAATAAGAATAAAAATGAAAGTTGCAGAAAATTAAAAATGGAAGTTCATTCAAGAAACCACTATACCTTAACGATCTATTTGGAAATGAAATAAAAAAAGAAGTTGAATAGAAAAATAACTTGAATAAAAATGGAAGTCGAATGAAAATAAAAATGGAAATTGCAGAAAATTAAAAATGGAAGTTCATGCAAGAAACCAATATACCTTAAGGATCTATTTGGAAATTAAATAAAAAAGGAAGTTTTATAGAAAAGTAAATTGAATAAAAATGGAAGTTGAATAAAAAAAAAATAAAAGTTGCATAAAATTAAAAATGAAAGTTCAATCCAGAAACCACTATACCTTAACGATCTATTTGGAAATTAAATAAAAAAGGAGGTTGAGTAGAAAAGAAACCGATTGAAAAAGGAAGTTAAATAAGAATAAAAATGGAAGTTGCAGAAAATTAAATATGGAAGTTCATTCAAAAAACCACTATACCTTAACGATCTATTTGGAAAGTAAATAGAAAAGGAAGTTAAATAGAAAAATAATATGAATAAAAATGGAAGTCGAATAAAAATAAAAATGGAAGTTGCTGAAAATTAAAAATGAAGTTCATTCAAGAAACCACTATACCTTAACGATCTATTTGAAAATTAAATAAAAAAGGAAGTTTAATAGAAAAATAAATTGAATAAAAATGGAAGTTGAATAAAAATAAAAATGAAAGTTGCATAAAATTAAAAAAGAAAGTTCAATCCAGAAACCATTATACCATAACGATCTATTTAGAAATTCAACAAAAAAGGAAGTTGAGTGGAAAAGAAACTGATTGAAAAGGAAGTTAAATAAGAATAAAAATGGAAGTTGCAGAAAATTAAAAATGGAAGTTCATTCAAGAAACCACTATACCTTAACGATCTATTTGGAAATGAAATAAAAAATGAAGTTGAATAGAAAAATAACTTGAATAAAAATGGAAGTCGAATAAAAATAAAAATGGAGGTTGCAGAAAATTAAAAATGGAAGTTCATTCATGAAACCACAATACCTTAACGATCTATTTGGAAATTAAATAAAAAAAGAAGTTCAATAGAAAAGTAAATTGAATAAAAATGGAAGTTGAATAAAAATAAAAATTAAAGTTGCAAAAAATTAAAAATGAAAGTTCAATCCAGAAACAACTATACCTTAACGATCTGTTTGGAAATTAAATAAAAAAGGAATTTTAATAGAAAAGTAAATTGAATAAAAATGGAAGTTGAATAAAAATAAAATTGAAAGTTGCAAAAAATTAAAAATGAAAGTTCAATCCAGAAACCACTATACCTGAACGATCTATTTGGAAATTAAATAAAAAAGGAAGCTGAGTAGAAAAGAAACTGATGGAAAAAAGAAGTTAAATAAGAATAAAAATGGAAGTTGCAGAAAATTAAAAATGGAAGTTCTTTCAAGAAACCACTATTCCTTAACGATCTATTTGGAAATTAAGTAAAAAATGAAGTTGTATAGAAAAATAACTTGAATAAAAATGGAAGTCGAATAAAAATAAAAATGGAGGTTGCAGAAAATTAAAAATGGAAGTTCATTCATGAAACCACTATACCTTAACGATCTATTTGAAAATTAAATAAAAAAGGAATTTCAATAGAAAAGTAAATTGAATAAAAATGGAAGTTGAATAAAAATAAAAATGAAAGTTGCATAAAAATAAAAATGAAAGTTCAATCCAGAAACCACTATACCTTAACGATCTATTCGGAAATTAAATAAAAAAGTAAGTTGAGTAGAAAAGAAACTGATTGAAAAAGGAAGTTAAATAAGAATAAAAATGGAAGTTGCAGAAAATTAAAAATGGAAATTCATTCAAGAAACCACTATACCTTAACGATCTATTTGGAAATGAAATAAAAAAAGAAGTTGAATAGAAAAATAACTTGAATAAAAATGGAAGTCGAATAAAAATAAAAATGGAAGTGGCAGAAAATTAAAAATGGAAGTTCATTCAAGAAACCAATATACCTTAAGGATCTATTTGGAAATTAAATAAAATCGGAAGTTTTATAGAAATGTAAATTGAATAAAAATGAAGGTTGAATAAAAATAAAAATGAAAGTTGCAGAAAATTAAAAATGGAAGTTCAATCTAGAAACCACTATACCTTAACGATCTATTTGGAAATTACAAAAAAAAGGAAGTTGAGTAGAAAAGAAACTTGAATAAAAAAGGAATTTAAATAAAAATAAAAATGGAAGTTGCAGAAAATTAAAAATTGAAGTTCATTGAAGAAACCACTATACCTTAACGATTTATTTGGAGGTTAAATGAAAAAGGAAGTTGAATAGAAAAATAACTTGTATAAAAATCGAAGCTGAATAAAAATAAAAATGGAAGTTCCATTAAATTAAAAATGGAAGTTCATTAAAGAAACCACTGTACCTTAACGATCTATTTGGAAATTAAATAAAAAAGGAAGATTAATAGAAAAGTAAATAGATTAAAAATGGAGGTCGAATAAAAATAAATGTGAAAGTTTCATAAAATTAAAAATGGAAGTTTAATCCAGAAACCAGTATACCTTAAATATCTATTTGGAAATTAAATAAAAAAGGTAGTTGAATAGAAAAGAAACTTGAATAAAAAAAAAGTTGAATAGAAATAAAAATGGAAGTTGAAGAAAATAAAAATTGGAAGTTCATTCAAGAAACCAATATACCTTAACCATTTATTTGGAAATTAATTAAAAAAGGAAGTTGAATAGAAAAATAACTTGAATAAAAATGGAAGTCGAATAAAAATAAAAATGGAAGTTGCAGAAAATTAAAAATGGAAGTTCATTCAAGAAACCACTATACCTTAACGATCTATTCGGAAATTAAGTAAAAAAGGAAGTTTAATAGAAAAGTAAATTGAATAAAAATGGAAGTTGAATAAAAATAAAAATGAAAGTTGCATAAAATTAAAAATGAAAGTTCAATCCAGAAACCACTATATCTTAGCGATCTATTTGGAAAATAAATAAAAAAGGAAGTTGAGTAGAAAAGAAACTGATTGAAAAAGGAAGTTAAAAAAGAATAAAAATGGAAGTTGCAGAAAATTAAAAATGGAAGTTCATTCAAAAAACCACTATACCTTAACGATCAAATTGGAAATTAAATAAAAAAGGAAGTTAAATAGAAAAATAACTTGAATAAAAATGGAAGTCGAATAAAAATAAAAATGGAAGTTGTAGAAAATTAAAAATGGAAGTTCATTCAAAAAATCACTATACCTTAACGATCTATTTGGAAATTAAATAAAAAAGGAAGTTTAATAGAAAAGTAAATTGAATAAAAATGGAAGTTGAATAAAAATAAAAATGAAAGTTGCATAAAATTAAAAATGAAAGTTCAATCCAGAAACCACTATACTTAACGATCTATTTGGAAATTAAATAAAAAAGGAAGTTGAGTAGAAAAGAAACTGATGGAAAAAAGGAAGTTAAATAAGAATAAAAATGGAAGTTGCAGAAAATTAAAAGTGGAAGTTCAATCAAGGAACCACTATACCTTAACGATCCATTTGGAAATTAAACAAAAAATGAAGTTGAATAGAAAAATAACTTGAATAAAAATGGAAGTCGAACAAAAATAAAAATGGAGGTTGCAGAAAATTAAAAATGGAAGTTCATTTATGAAACCACTATACCTTAACGATCAATTTGGAAATTAAATAAAAAAGGAAGTTCAATAGAAAAGTAAATTGAACAAAAATGGAAGTTGAATAAAAATAAAAATGAAAGTTGCATAAAATTAAAAATGAAAGTTCAATCCAGAAACCACTATACCTTAACGATCTATTTGGAAATTAAATAAAAAAGGAAGTTGAGTAGAAAAGAAACTGATTGAAAAAGGAAGTTAAATAAGAATAAAAATGGAAGTTGCATAAAATTAAAAATGGTTGTTCATTCAAGAAACCACTATACCTTAACGATCTATTTGGAAATGACATAAAAAAAGAAGTTGAATAGAAAAATATTTTGAATAAAAATAGAAGTCGAATAAAATTAAAAATGGAAGTTGCAGAAAATTAAAAATGGAAGTTCAATCCAAAAACCACTATCCCTTAACGATCAATTTGGAAATTAAATAAAAAAGGAAGTTCAATAGAAAAGAAAATTGAATAAAAATGGAAGTTGAATAAAAATAAAAATCGAAGTTGCAGAAAATTAAAAATGGAAGTTCAACCCAGAAACCACTATACCTTAACGATCTATTTGGAAATTACATAACAAAGGAAGTTGAGTAGAAAAGAAACTTGAATAAAAAAGGAATTGAAATAAAAATAAAAATGGAAGTTGCAGAAAATTAAAAATGGAAGTTCATTCAAGAAAGAAATATACCTGAAGGATCTATTTGGAAATTAAATAAAAAATGAAGTTTTATAGAAAAGTAAATTGAATAAAAATGGAAGTTGAATAAAAATAAAAATGGAAGTTGAATAAAAATAAAAATGGAAGTTGCAAAAAATTAAAAATGGAAGTTCAATTCAGAAACCAGTATACCTTAACGATCTATTTGGAAATTAAATAAAAAAGGAAGTTGAATAGAAAAAAACTTCAATTAAAAAAGAAGTTGAATCGAAATAAAAATGGATGTTGCAGAAAATTAAAATTGGAAGTTCATTCAAGAAACCACTATGCCTTAACGATCTACTTGGAAATTAATTAAAAAGGGAAGTTGAATAGAAAAATAACTTGAATAAAAATAGAAGTCGAATAAAAATAAAAATGGAAGTTGCAAAAAATTAAAAATGGAAGTTCATTCAAGAAACCACTATACCTTAACGATCTATTTGGAAATTAAATAAAAAAGGAAGTTTAATAGAAAAGTAAATTGAATAAAAATGGAAGTTGAATAAAAATAAAAATGAAAGTTGCATAAAATTAAAAATGAAAGTTCAATACAGAGACCACTATATCTTAACGATCTATTTGGAAAATAAATAAAAAAGGAAGTTGAGTAGAAAAGAAACTGATTGAAAAAGGAAGTTAAATAAGAATAAAAATGGAAGTTGCAGAAAATTAAAAATGGAAGTTTATTCAAAAACCACTATACCTTAACGATCTAATTGGAAATTAAATAAAAAAGGAAGTTAAATAGAAAAATAACTTGAATAAAAATGGAAGTCGATTAAAAATAAAAATGGAAGTTGTAGAAAATTAAAAATGGAAGTTTATTCAAGAAACCACTTTACCTTAACGATCTATTTGGAAATTAAATAAAAAAGGAAGTTTAACAGAAAAGTAAATTGAATAAAAATGGAAGTTGAATAAAAATAAAAATGAAAGTTGCATAAAATTAAAAAAGAAAGTTCAATCCAGAAACCACTATACCTTAACGATCTATTTGGATATTAAATAAAAAAAGAAGTTGAGTAGAAAAGAAACTGATGGAAAAAAAGAAGTTAAATAAGAATAAAAATGGAAGTTAGAGAAAATTAAAAGTGGAATTTCATTCAAGAAACCACTATACCTTCACGATCTATTTGGAAATTAAATAAAAAGTGAAGTTGAATAGAAAAATAACTTGAATAAAAATGGAAGTCGAATAAAAATAAAAATGGAGGTTGCAGAAAATTAAAAATGGAAGTTCATTCATGAAACCACTATACCTTAACGATCTATTTGGAAATTAAATAAAAAATGAAGTTCAATAGAAAAGTAAATTGAATAAAAATGGATGTTGAATAAAAATAAAAATGAAAGTTGCATAAAATTAAAAATGAATGTTTAATGCAGAAACCACTATACCCTAACGATCTATTTGGAAATTAAATAAAAAAGGAAGTTGAGTAGAAAAGAAACTGATTGAAAAATGAAGTTAAATAAGAATAAAAATGGAAGTTGCAGAAAATTAAAAATGGTTGTTCATTCAAGAAACGACTATACCTTAACGATCTATTTGGAAATGAAATAAAAAAAGAAGTTGAATAGAAAAATAATTTGAATAAAAATGGAAGTCGAATAAAAATAAAAATGGAAGTTGCAGAAAATTAAAAATGGAAGTTCAATACAGAAACCACTATCCCTTAACGATCAATTTGGAAATAAAATAAAAAAGGAAGTTCAATAGAAAAGGAAATTGAATAAAAATGGAAGTTGAATAAAAATAAAAATGGAAGTTGCAGAAAATTAAAAATGGAAGTTCAATCCAGAAACCACTATACCTGAAGGATCTATTTCGAAATTAAATAAAAAAGGAAGTTTTATAGAAAAGTAAATTGAATAAAAATGGAAGTTGAATAAAAATAAAAATGGAAGTTGCAAAAAATTAAAAATGGAAGTTTAATCCAGAAACCAGTATACCTTGACAATCTATTTGGAAATTAAATAAAAAAGGAAGTTGAATAGAAAAGAAACTTCAATAAAAAAAGAAGTTGAATGGAAATAAAAATGGATGTTGCAGAAAATTAAAATTGGAAGTTCATTCAAGAAACCACTATGCCTAAACGATCTACTTGGAAATTAATTAAAAAGGGAAGTTGAATAGAAAAATAACTTGAATAAAAATGGAAGTCGAATAAAAATAAAAATGGAAGTTGCAAAAAATTAAAAATGGAAGTTCATTCAAGAAACCACTATACCATAACGATCTATTTGGAAATTAAATAAAAAAGGAAGTTTAATAGAAAAGTAAATTGAATAAAAATGGAAGTTGAATAAAAATAAAAATGAAAGTTGCATAAAATTAAAAATGAAAGTTCAATCCAGAAACCACTATATCTTAACGATCTATTTGGAAAATAAATAAAAAAGGAAGTTGAGTAGAAAAGAAACTGATTGAAAAAGGAAGTTAAATAGGAATAAAAATGGAAGTTGCAGAAAATTAAAAATAGAAGTTCATTCAAAAAACCACTATACCTTAACGATCTAATTGGAAATTAAATAAAAAAGGAAGTTAAATAGAAAAACAACTTGAATAAAAATGGAAGTTGTAGAAAATTAAAAATGGAAGTTCATTCAAAAAATCACTATACCTTAACGATCTATTTGGAAATTAAATAAAAAAGGAAGTTTAATAGAAAAGTAAATTGAATAAAAATGGAAGTTGAATAAAAATAAAAATGAAAGTTGCATAAAATTAAAAATGAAAGTTCAATCCAGAAACCACTATACTTAACGATCTATTTGGAAATTAAATAAAAAAGGAAGTTGAGTAGAAAACAAACTGATGGAAAAAAGGAAGTTAAATAAGAATAAAAATGGACGTTGCAGAAAATTGAAAGTGGAAGTTCAATCAAGGAACCACTATACCTTAACGATCCATTTGGAAATTAAATAAAAAATGAAGTTGAATAGAAAAATAACTTGAATAAAAATGGAAGTCGAACAAAAATAAAAATGGAGGTTGCCGAAAATTAGAAATGGAAGTTCATTTATGAAACCACTATACCTTAACGATCAATTTGGAAATTAAATAAAAAAGGAAGTTCAATAGAAAAGTAAATTGAACAAAAATGGAAGTTGAATAAAAATAAAAATGAAAGTTGCATAAAATTAAAAATGAAAGTTCAATCCAGAAACCACTATACCTTAACGATCTATTTGGAAATTAAATAAAAAAGGAAGTTGA
This sequence comes from Camellia sinensis, assembly GCF_055761805.1. Lineage (NCBI taxonomy): Eukaryota > Viridiplantae > Streptophyta > Magnoliopsida > Ericales > Theaceae > Camellia > Camellia sinensis. The sequence goes on along the minus strand of NC_138962.1, from coordinate 3,443,406 downwards.
GTAGAAAAGAAACTGATTGAAAAAGGAAGTTAAATAAGAATAAAAATGGAAGTTGCATAAAATTAAAAATGGTTGTTCATTCAAGAAACCACTATACCTTAACGATCTATTTGGAAATGAAATAAAAAAAGAAGTTGAATAGAAAAATATTTTGAATAAAAATAGAAGTCGAATAAAAATAAAAATGGAAGTTGCAGAAAATTAAAAATGGAAGTTCAATCCAGAAACCAATATCCCTTAACGATCAATTTGGAAATTAAATAAAAAAGGAAGTTCAATAGAAAAGAAAATTGAATAAAAATGGAAGTTGAATAAAAATAAAAATCGAAGTTGCAGAAAATTAAAAATGGAAGTTCAACCTAGAAACCACTATACCTTAATGATCTATTTGGAAATTACAAAACAAAGGAAGTTGAGTAGAAAAGAAACTTGAATAAAAAAGGAATTGAAATAAAAATAAAAATGGAAGTTGCAGAAAATTAAAAATGGAAGTTCATTCAAGAAAGAAATATACCTGAAGGATCTATTTGGAAATTAAATAAAAAATGAAGTTTTATAGAAAAGTAAATTGAATAAAAATGGAAATTGAATAAAAATAAAAATGGAAGTTAAATAAAAATAAAAATGGAAGTTGCAAAAAATTAAAAATGGAAGTTCAATTCAGAAACCAGTATACCTTAACGATCTATTTGGAAATTAAATAAAAAAGGAAGTTGAATAGAAAAGAAACTTCAATTAAAAAAGAAGTTGAATGGAAATAAAAATGGATGTTGCAGAAAATTAAAATTGGAAGTTCATTCAAGAAACCACTATGCCTTAATGATCTACTTGGAAATTAATTAAAAAGGGAAGTTGAATAGAAAAATAACTTGAATAAAAATAGAAGTCGAATAAAAATAAAAATGGAAGTTGCAAAAAATTAAAAATGGAAGTTCATTCAAGAAACCACTATACCTTAACGATCTATTTGGAAATTAAATAAAAAAGGAAGTTTAATAGAAAAGTAAATTGAATAAAAATGGAAGTTGAATAAAAATAAAAATGAAAGTTGCATAAAATTAAAAATGAAAGTTCAATCCAGAAACCACTATATCTTAACGATCTATTTGGAAAATAAATAAAAAAGGAAGTTGAGTAGAAAAGAAACTGATTGAAAATGGAAGTTAAATAAGAATAAAAATGGAAGTTGCAGAAAATTAAAAATGGAAGTTTATTCAAAAAACCCCCTATACCTTAACGATCTAATTGGAAATTAAATAAAAAAGGAAGTTAAATAGAAAAATAACTTGAATAAAAATGGAAGTCGAATAAAAATAAAAATGGAAGTTGTAGAAAATTAAAAATGGAAGTTCATTCAAGAAACCACTTTACCTTAACGATTTATTTGGAAATTAAATAAAAAAGGAAGTTTAATAGAAAAGTAAATTGAATAAAAATGGAAGTTGAATAAAAATAAAAATGAAAGTTGCATAAAATTAAAAAAAGAAAGTTCAATCCAGAAACCACTATACCTTAACGATCTATTTGGAAATTAAATAAAAAAGGAAGTTGAGTAGAAAAGAAACTGATGGAAAAAAAGAAGTTAAATAAGAATAAAAATGGAAGTTGCAGAAAATTAAAAGTGAAATTTCATTCAAGAAACCACTATATCTTCAAGATCTATTTGGAAATTAAATAAAAAGTGAAGTTGAATAGAAAAATAACTTGAATAAAAATGGAAGTCGAATAAAAATAAAAATGGAGGTTGGAGAAAATTAAAAATGGAAGTTCATTCATGAAACCACTATACCTTAACGATCTATTTGGAAATTAAATAAAAAATGAAGTTCAATAGAAAAGTAAATTGAATAAAAATGGAAGTTGAATAAAAAAAAATGAAAGTTGCATAAAATTAAAAATGAAAGTTCAATGCAGAAACCACTATACCCTGACGATCTATTTGGAAATTAAATAAAAAAGGAAGTTGAGTAGAAAAGAAACTGATTGAAAAATGAAGTTAAATAAGAATAAAAATGGAAGTTGCATAAAATTAAAAATGATTGTTCATTCAAGAAACGACTATACCTTAACGATCTATTTGTAAATGAAATAAAAAAAGAAGTTGAATAGAAAAATAATTTGAATAAAAATAGAAGTCGAATAAAAATAAAAATGGAAGTTTTAGAAAATTAAAAATGGAAGTTCAATCCAGAAACCACTATCCCTTAACGATCAATTTGGAAATAAAATAAAAAAGGAAGTTCAATAGAAAAGGAAATTGAATAAAAATGGAAGTTGAATAAAAATAAAAATGGAAGTTGCAGAAATTTAAAAATGGAAGTTCAATCCAGAAACCACTATCCCTTAACGATCAATTTGGAAATTAAATAAAAAAGGAAGTTCAATAGAAAAGGAAATTGAATAAAAATGGAAGTTGAATAAAAATAAAAATGGAAGTTGCAGAAAATTAAAAATGGAAGTTCAACCCAGAAACCACTATACCTTAACGATCTATTTGGAAATTACATAACAAAGGAAGTTGAGTAGAAAAGAAACTTGAATAAAAAAGGAATTGAAATAAAAATAAAAATGGAAGTTGCAGAAAATTAAAAATGGAAGTTCATTCAAGAAACCAATATACCTGAAGGATCTATTTGGAAATTAAATAAAAAAGGAAGTTTTATAGAAAAGTAAATTGAATAAAAATGGAAGTTGAATAAAAATAAAAATGGAAGTTGCAAAAAATTAAAAATGGAAGTTCAATCCAGAAACCAGTATACCTTAATGATCTATTTGGAAATTAAATAAAAAAGGAAGTTGAATAGAAAAGAAACTTCAATAAAAAAAGAAGTTGAATGGAAATAAAAATGGATGTTGCAGAAAATAAAAATTGTAAGTTCATTCAAGAAACCACTATGCCTAAACGATCTACTTGGAAATTAATTAAAAAGGGAAGTTGAATAGAAAAATAACTTGAATAAAAATGGAAGTCGAATAAAAATAAAGATGGAAGTTGCAAAAAATTAAAAATGGAAGTTCATTCAAGAAACCACTATACCTTAACGATCTGTTTGGAAATTAAATAAAAGAGGAAGTTTAATAGAAAAGTAAGTTGAATAAAAATGGAAGTTGAATAAAAATAAAAATGAAAGTTGCATAAAATTAAAAATGAAAGTTCAATCCAGAAACCACTATATCTTAACGATCTATTTGGAAAATAAATAAAAAAGGAAGTTGAGTAGAAAAGAAACTGATTGAAAAAGGAAGTTAAATAAGAATAAAAATGGAAGTTGCAGAAAATTAAAAATGGAAGTTCATTCAAAAAACCACTATACCTTAACGATCTAATTGGAAATTAAATAAAAAAGGAAGTTAAATAGAAAAATAACTTGAACAAAAATGGAAGTCGAATAAAAATAAAAATGGAAGTTGTAGAAAATTAAAAATGGATGTTCATTCAAGAAACTACTTTACCTTAACAATTTATTTGGAAATTAAATAAAAAAGGAAGTTTAATAGAAAAGTAAATTGAATAAAAATGGAAGTTGAATAAAAATAAAAATGAAAGTTGCATAAAATTAAAAATGAAAGTTCAATCCAGAAACCACTATACCTTAACGATCTATTTGGAAATTAAATAAAAAAGGAAGTTGAGTAGAAAAGAAACTGATGGAAAAAAGGAAGTGAAATAAGAATAAAAATGGAAGTTGCAGAAAATTAAAAGTGGAATTTCATTCAAGAAACCACTATACCTTCACGATCTATTTGGAAATTAAATAAAAAGTGTAGTTGAATAGAAAAATAACTTGAATAAAAATGGAAGTCGAATAAAAATAAAAATGGAGGTTGCAGAAAATTAAAAATGGAAGTTCATTCATGAAACCACTATACCTTAACGATCTATTTGGAAATTAAATAAAAAATGAAGTTCAATAGAAAAGTAAATTGAATAAAAATGAAAGTTGAATAAAAATAAAAATGAAAGTTGCATAAAATTAAAAATGAAAGTTCAATGCAGAAACCATTATACCCTAACGATCTATTTGGAAATTAAATAAAAAAGGAAGTTGAGTAGAAAAGAAACTGATTGAAAAATGAAGTTAAATAAGAATAAAAATGGAAGTTGCATAAAATTAATAATGGTTGTTCATTCAAGAAACGACTATACCTTAACGATCTATTTGGAAATGAAATTAAAAAAGAAGTTGAATAGAAAAGTAATTTGAATAAAAATAGAAGTCGAATAAAAATAAAAATGGAAGTTGCAGAAAATTAAAAATGGAAGTTCAATCTAGAAACCACTATCCCTTAACGATCAATTTGGAAATTAAATAAAAAAGGAAGTTCAATAGAAAAGGAAATTGAATAAAAATGGAAGTTGAATAAAAATAAAAATGGAAGTTGCAGAAAATGAAAAATGGATGTTCAATCCAGAAACCACTATACCTTAACGATCTATTTGGAAATTACATAAAAAAGGAAGTTGAGTAGAAAAGAAACTTGAATAAAACAAGAAGTTGAATGGAAATAAAAATGGATGTTGCAGAAAATTAAAATTGGAAGTTCATTCAAGAAACCACTATACCTTAACGATCTACTTGGAAATTAATTAAAAATGGAAGTTGAATAGAAAAATAACTTGAATAAAAAAGGAAGTCGAATAAAAATAAAAATGGAAGTTGCAAAAAATTAAAAATGGAAGTCCATTCAAGAAACCACTATACCTTAACGATCTATTTGGAAATTAAATAAAAAAGGAAGTTTAGTAGAAAAGTAAATTGAATAAAAATGGAAGTTGAATAAAACTAAAAATGAAAGTTGCATAAAAGTAAAAATGAAAGTTCAATCCAGAAACCACTATACCGTAACGATCTATTTGGAAATTAAATAAAAAAGGAAGTTGAGTAGAAAAGAAACTGATTCAAAAAGAAAGTTAAATAAGAATGAAAATGGAAATTGCAGAAAATTAAAAATGGAAGTTCATTCAAAAAACCAGTATACCATAACGATCTATTTGGAAATTAAATAAAAAGGAAGTTAAATAGAAAAATAACTTGAATAAAAATGGAAGTCGAATAAAAATAAAAATGGAAGTTGCAGAAAATTAAAAATGGAAGTTCATTCAAGAAACCACTATACCTTAACGATCTATTTGGAAATTAAATAAAAAATGAATTTTAATAGAAAAGTAAATTGAATAAAAATGGAAGTTGAATAAAAAAAAAATGAAAGCTGCATAAAATTAAAAATGAAAGTTCAATCCAGAAACCACTATACCTTAACAATCTATTTGGAAATTAAATAAAAAAGGAAGTTGAGTAGAAAAGAAACTGATGGAAAAAGGAAGTTAAATTAGAATAAAAATGGAAGTTACATAAAATTAAAAATGGAAGTTCATTCAAGAAACCACTATACCTTAACGATCAATTTGGAAATTAAATAAAAAATGAAATTGAATTGAAAAATAACTTGAATAAAAATGGAAGTCGAATAAAAATAAAAATGGTGGTTGCAGAAAATTAAAAATGAAAGTTCATTCAAGAAACCACTATACCTTAACGATCTATTTGGAAATTAAATAAAAAAGGAAGTTCAATAGAAAAGTAAATTGAATAAAAATGGAAGCTGAATAAAAATAAAAATGAAAGTTGCATAAAATTAAAAATGAAAGTTCAATCCAGAAACAACTATACATTAACGATCTATTTGGAAATTAAATAAAAATAGAAGTTGAGTAGAAAAGAAACTGATTGAAAAAGGAAGTTAAATAAGAATAAAAATGGATGTTGCTGAAAATTAAAAGTGGTAGTTTATTCAAGAAACCACTATACCTTAACGATCTATTTGGAAATGAAATAAAAAAAGAAGTTGAATAGGAAAACAACTTGAATAAAAATGGAAGTCGAATAAAAATAAAAATGGAAGATGCAGAAAATTAAAAATGGAAGTTTATTCAAGAAACCAATATACCTTAAGGATCTATTTCCAAATTCATTAAAAAAGGAAGTTTTATAGAAAAGTAAATTGAATAAAAATGGAAGTTGAATAAAAATAAAAATGGAAGTTCAATCCAGAAACCACTATACCTTAACGATCTATTTGGAAATTACATAAAAAAGGAAGTTGAGTAGAAAAGAAACTTGAATAATAAAGGAATTTAAATAAAAATAAAAATGGAAGTTGCAGAAAATTAAAAATGAAAGTTCATTCAAGAAACCACTTTACCTTAACGATTTATTTGGAAGTTAAATAAAAAAGGAAGTTGAATAGAAAAATCACTTGTATAAAAATGGAAGCTGAATAAAAATAAAAATGGAAGTTCCATTAAATTAAAAATAGAAGTTTATTAAAGAAACCACTATACCTTAACGATCTATTTGGAAATTAAATAAAAAAGGAAGATTAATAAAAAAGTAAATTGATTAAAAATGGAGGTTGAATAAAAATAAAAGTGAAGGTTTCATAAAATTAAAACTGGAAGTTCAATCCAGAAACCAGTATACCTTAACGATATATTTGGAAATTAAATAAAAAAGGAAGTTGAACAGAAAAGAAATTTGAATAAAAAAAGAAGTTGAATAGAAATAAAAATGGAAGTTGCAGAAAATTAAAATTGGAAGTTCATTCAAGAAACCACTATACCTTAACGATCTATTTGGAAATTAATTAAAAAAGGAAGTTGAACAGAAAAATAACTTGAATAAAAATGGAAGTCGAATAAAAATAAAAATGGAAGTTGCAGAAAATTAAAAATGGATGTTTATTGAAGAAACCATTATGCCTTAACGATCTATTTGGAAATTAAATAAAAAAGGAAGTTTAATGGAAAAGTAAATTGAATAAAAATGAAAGTTGCATAAAATTAAAAATGAAAGTTCAATCCAGAAACCACTATACCTTAACGATCTATTTTGAAATTAAATAAAAAAGGAAGTTGAGTAGAAAAGAAACCGATAGAAAAAGGAAGTTAAATAAGAATAAAAATGGAAGTTGTAGAAAATTAAAAATGGAAGTTCATTCAAGAAACCACTATACCTTAACGATTTATTTGGAAATTAAATAAAAAATGAAATTGAATAGAAAAATAACTTGAATAAAAATGGAAGTCGAATGTAAATAAAAATGGTGGTTGCAGAAAATTAAAAATGGAAGTTCATTCATGAAACCACTATACCTTAACGATCTATTTGGAAATTAAATAAAAAAGGAAGTTCAATAGAAAAGTAAATTGAATAAAAATGGAAGTTGAATAAAAATAAAAATGAAATTTGCATAAAATTAAAAAGGAAAGTTCAATCCAGAAACAACTATACCTTAACGATCTATTTGGAAATTAAATAAAAAAGGAAGTTGAGTAGAAAAGAAACTGATTGAAAAAGGAAGTTAAATAAGAATAAAAATGATGTTGCAGAAAATTAAAAATGGTAGTTCATTCAAGAAACCACTATACCTTAACGATCTATTTGGAAATGAAATAAAAAAAGAAGTTGAATAGGAAAATAACTTGAATAAAAATGGAAGTTGCAGAAAATTAAAAATGGAAGTTTATTCAAGAAACCAATATACCTTAAGGATCTATTTCCAAATTAAATAAAAAAGGAAGTTTTATAGAATAGTAAATTGAATAAAAATGGAAGTTGAATAAAAATAAAAATGAAAGTTACAGAAAATTAAAAATGGAAGTTCAATCCAGAAAACACTATTCCTTAACGATCTATTTGGAAATTACATAAAAAAGGAAGTTGAGTAGAAAAGAAACTTGAATAAAAAAGGAATTTAAATAAAAATAAAAATGGAAGTTGCAGAAAATTAAAAATGGAAGTTCATTCATGAAAGCACTATACCTTAACGATTTATTTGGAAGTTAAATAAAAAAGGAAGTTGAATAGAAAAATCACTTGCATAAAAATGGAAGCTGAATAAAAATAAAAATGGAAGTTCCATAAAATTAAAAATGAAAGTTTATTAAAGAAACCACTATACCTTAACGATCTATTTGGAAATTAAATAAAAAAGGAAGACTAATAAAAAAGTAATTTGATTAAAAATGGAGGTTGAATAAAAATAAAAGTGAAAGTTTCATAAAATTAAAAATGGAAGTTCAATCCAGAAACCAGTATACCTTAACGATCTATTTTGAAATTAAATAAAAAAGAAGTTGAATAGAAAACAAACTTGAATAAAGAAAGAAGTTGAATAGATATAAAAATGGAAGTTGCAGAAAATTAAAATTGGAAGTTCATTCAAGAAACCACTATACCTTAACGATCTATTTGGAAATTAATTAAAAAAGGAAGTTGAATAGAAAAATAACTTGAATAAAAATGGAAGTCGAATAAAAATAAAAATGGAAGTGGCAGAAAATTAAAAATGGATGTTTATTCAAGAAACCACTATGCCTTAACGATCTATTTGGAAATAAAATAAAAAAGGAAGTTTAATAGAAAAGTAAATTGAATAAAAATGAAAGTTGAATAAAAATAAAAATGAAAGTTGCATAAAATTAAAAATGAAAGTTCAATCCAGAAACCACTATACCTTAACGATCTATTTGGGAATTAAATAAAAAATGAAGTTGTGTAGAAAAGAAACTGATTGAAAAAGGAAGTTAAATAAGAATAAAAATGGAAGTTGCAGAAAATTAAAAATGGAAGTTCATTCAAAAAACAACTATACCTTAACGATCTATTTGGAAATTAAATAAAAAAGGAAGTTAAATAGAAAAATAACTTGAATAAAAATGGAAGTCGAATAAAAATAAAAATGTTGGTTGCAGAAAATTAAAAATGGAAGTTCATTCAAGAAACCACTATACCTTAACGATCTATTTGGAAATTGAATAAAAATGGAAGCTGAATAAAAATAAAAATGAAAGCTGCATAAAATTAAAAATGAAAGTTCAATCCAGAAACAACTATACCTTAACGATCTATTTGGAAATTAAATAAAAATTGAAGTTGAGTAGAAAAGAAACTGATTGAAAAAGGAATTTAAATAAGAATAAAAATGGATGTTGCTGAAAATTAAAAATGGTAGTTCATTCAAGAAACAACTATACCTTAACGATCTATTTGGAAATGAAATAAAAAAAGAAATTGAATAGGAAAACAACTTGAATAAAAATCGAAGTCGAATAAAAATAAAAATGGAAGTTGCAGAAAATTAAAAATAGAAGTTTATTCAAGAAACCAATATACGTTAAGGATCTATTTCCAAATTCAATAAAAAAGGAAGTTTTATAGAAAAGTAAATTAAATAAAAATGGAAGTTGAATAAAAATAAAAATGGAAGTTCAATCCAGAAACCACTATACCTTAACGATCTATTTGGAAATGACATAAAAAAGGAAGTTGAGTAGAAAAGAAACTTGACTAAAAAAGGAATTTAAATAAAAATAAAAATGGAAGTTGCAGAAAATTAAAAATGGAAGTTCATTCAAGAAACTACTATACCTTAACGATTTATTTGGAAGTTAAATAAAAAAGGAAGATGAATAGAAAAATCACTTGCATAAAAATGGAAGCTGAATAAAAATAAAAATGGAAGTTCCATAAAATTAAAAATTAAAGTTTATTAAAGAAACCACTATACCTTAATGATCTATTTGGAAATTAAATAAAAAAGGAAGATTAATAAAAAATAATTTGATTAAAAATGGAGGTTGAATAAAAATAAAAGTGAAAGTTTCATAAAATAAAAAATGGAAGTTCAATCCAGAAACCAGTATACCTTAACGATCTATTTTGAAATTAAATAAAAAAGAAGTTGAATAGAAAACAAACTTGAATAAAGAAAGAAGTTGAATAGATATAAAAATGGAAGTTGCAGAAAATTAAAATTGAAAGTTCATTCAAGAAACCACTATACCTTAACGATCTATTTGGAAATTAATTAAAAAAGGAAGTTGAATAGAAAAATAACTTGAATAAAAATGGAAGTCGAATAAAAATAAAAATGGAAGTTGCAGAAAATTAAAAATGGATGTTTATTCAAGAAACCACTATGCCTTAACGATCTATTTGGAAATTAAATAAAAAAGCAAGTTTAATAGAAAAGTAAATTGAATAAAAATGAAAGTTGAATAAAAATAAAAATGAAAGTTGCATAAAATTAAAAATGAAAGTTCAATCCAGAAACCACGATACCATAACGATCTATTTGGGAATTAAATAAAAAATGAAGTTGTGTAGAAAAGAAACTGATTGAAAAAGGAAGTTAAATAAGAATAAAAATGGAAGTTGCAGAAAATTAAAAATGGAAGTTCATTAAAAAAAAAACTATACCTTAACGATCTATTTGGAAATTAAATAAAAAAGGAAGTTAAATAGAAAAATAACTTGAATAAAAATGGAAGTCGAATAAAAATAAAAATGTTGGTTGCAGAAAATTAAAAATGGAAGTTCATTCAAGAAACCACTATACCTTAACGATCTATTTGGAAATTAAATAAAAAAGGAAGTTCAATAGAAATGTAAATTGAATAAAAATGGAAGCTAAATAAAAATAAAAATGAAAGCTGCATAAAATTAAAAATGAAAGTTCAATCCAGAAACAACTATACCTTAACGATCTATTTGGAAATTAAATAAAAATGGAAGTTGAGTAGAAAAGAAACTGATTGAAAAAGGAAGTTAAATAAGAATAAAAATGGATGTTGCAGAAAATTAAAAATGGCAGTTCATTCAAGAAACCACTATACCTTAACGATCTATTTGGAAATGAAATAAAAAAAGAAGTTGAATAGGAAAACAACTTGAATAAAAATCGAAGTTGAATAAAAATAAAAATGGAAGTTGCAGAAAATTAAAAATGGAAGTTTATTCAAGAAACCAATATACGTTAAGGATCTATTTCCAAATTCAATAAAAAAGGAAGTCTTATAGAAAAGTAAATTAAATAAAAATGGAAGTTGAATAAAAATAAAAATGGAAGTTCAATCCAGAAACCACTATACCTTAACGATCTATTTGGAAATTACATAAAAAAGGAAGTTGAGTAGAAAAGAAACTTGAATAAAAATGGAATTTAAATAAAAATAAAAATGGAAGTTGTAGAAAATTAAAAATGGAAGTTCATTCAAGAAACCACTATACCTTAACGATTTATTTGGAAGTTAAATAAAAAAGGAAGTTGAATAGAAAAATCACTTGTATAAAAATGGAAGCTGAATAAAAATAAAAATGGAAGTTCCATAAAATTAAAAATGAAAGTTTATTAAAGAAACCACTATACCTTAACGATCTATTTGGAAATTAAATAAAAAAGGAAGATTAATAAAAAATAATTTGATTAAAAATGGAGGTTGAATAAAAATAAAAGTGAAAGTTTCATAAAATTAAAAATGGAAGTTCAATCCAGAAACCAGTATACCTTAACGATCTATTTTGAAATTAAATAAAAAAGAAGTTGAATAGAAAACAAACTTGAATAAAGAAAGAAGTTGAATAGATATAAAAATGGAAGTTGCAGAAAATTAAAATTGGAAGTTCATTCAAGAAACCACTATACCTTAACGATCTATTTGGAAATTAATTAAAAAAGGAAGTTGAATAGAAAAATAACTTGAATAAAAATGGAAGTCGAATAAAAATAAAAATGGAAGTTGCAGAAAATTAAAAATGGATGTTTATTCAAGAAACCACTACGCCTTAACGATCTATTTGGAAATTAAATAAAAAAGGAAGTTTAATAGAAAAGTAAATTGAATAAAAATGAAAGTTGAATAAAAATAAAAATGAAAGTTGCATAAAATTAAAAATGAAAGTTCAATCCAGAAACCACGATACCTTAACGATCTATTTGGGAATTAAATAAAAAAGGAAGTTGTGTAGAAAAGAAACTGATTGAAAAAGGAAGTTAAATAAGAATAAAAATGGAAGTTGCAGAAAATTAAAAATGGAAGTTCATTCAAAAAAAAACTATACCTTGACGATCTATTTGGAAATTAAATAAAAAAGGAAGTTAAATAGAAAAATAACTTGAATAAAAATGGAAGTCGAATAAAAATAAAAATGTTGGTTGTAGAAAATTAAAAATGGAAGTTCATTCAAGAAACCGCTATACCTTAACGATCTATTTGGAAATTAAATAAAAAAGGAAGTTCAATAGAAATGTAAATTGAATAAAAATGGAAGCTAAATAAAAATAAAAATGAAAGCTGCATAAAATTAAAAATGAAAGTTCAATCCAGAAACAACTATACCTTAACGATCTATTTGGAAATTAAATAAAAATGGAAGTTGAGTAGAAAAGAAACTGATTGAAAAAGGAAGTTAAATAAGAATAAAAATGGATGTTGCAGAAAATTAAAAATGGCAGTTCATTCAAGAAACCACTATACCTTAACGATCTATTTGGAAATGAAATAAAAAAAGAAGTTGAATAGGAAAACAACTTGAATAAAAATCGAAGTCGAATAAAAATAAAAATGGAAGTTGCAGAAAATTAAAAATGGAAGTTTATTCAAGAAACCAATATACGTTAAGGATCTATTTCCAAATTCAATAAAAAAGGAAGTCTTATAGAAAAGTAAATTAAATAAAAATGGAAGTTGAATAAAAATAAAAATGGAAGTTCAATCCAGAAACCACTATACCTTAACGATCTATTTGGAAATTACATAAAAAAGGAAGTTGAGTAGAAAAGAAACTTGAATAAAAATGGAATTTAAATAAAAATAAAAATGGAAGTTGTAGAAAATTAAAAATGGAAGTTCATTCAAGAAACCACTATACCTTAACGATTTATTTGGAAGTTAAATAAAAAAGGAAGTTGAATAGAAAAATCACTTGTATAAAAATGGAAGCTGAATAAAAATAAAAATGGAAGTTCCATAAAATTAAAAATGGAAGTTTATTAAAGAAACCACTATACCTTAACGATCCATTTGGAAATTAAATAAAAAAGGAAGATTAATAAAAAAGTAAATTGATTAAAAATGGAGGTTGAATAAAAATAAATGTGAAAGTTTCATAAAATTAAAAATGGAAGTTCAATCCAGAAACCAGTATACCTTAACGATCTATTTGGAAATTAAATAAAAAAGGAAGTTGAATAAAAAAGAAACTTGAATAAAGAAAAAAGTTGAATAGAAATAAAAATGGAACTTGCAGAAAATTAAAATTGGAAGTTCATTCAAGAAACCACTATACCTTAACGATCTATTTGGAAATTAATTAAAAAAGGAAGTTGAATAGAAAAATAACTTGAATAAAAATGGAAGTCGAATAAAAATAAAAATGGAAGTTGCAGAAAATTAAAAATGGATGTTTATTCAAGAAACCACTATGCCTTAACGATCTATTTGGAAATTAAATAAAAAGGGGAGTTTAATAGAAAAGTAAATTGAATAAAAATGAAAGTTGAATAAAAATAAAAATGAAAGTTGCATAAAATTAAAAATGAAAGTTCAATCCAGAAACCACTATACCTTAACGATCTATTTGGAAATTAAATAAAAAAGGAAGTTGAGTAGAAAAGAAACTGATTGAAAAAGGAAGTTAAATAAGAATAAAAATGGAAGTTGCAGAAAATTAAAAATGGAAGTTCATTCAAAAAACAACTATACCTTAACGATCTATTTGGAAATTAAATAAAAAAGGAAGTTAAATAGAAAAATAACTTGAATAAAAATGGAAGTCGAATAAAAATAAAAATGGTGGTTGCAGAAAATTAAAAATGGAAGTTCATTCAAGAAACCACTATACCTTAACGATCTATTTGGAAATTAAATAGAAAAGGAAGTTCAATAGAAAAGTAAATTGAATAAAAATGGAAGCTGAATAAAAATAAAAATGAAAGTTGCATAAAATTAAAAATGAAAGTACAATCCAGAAACAACTATACCTTAACGATCTATTTGGAAATTAAATAAAAATAGAAGTTGAGTAGAAAAGAAACTGATTGAAAAAGGAAGTTAAATAAGAATAAAAGTGGATATTGCAGAAAATTAAAAGGGGTAGTTCATTCAAGAAACCACTATACCTTAACGATCTATTTGGAAATGAAATAAAAAAAAGAAGTTGAATAGGAAAACAACTTGAATAAAAATGGAAGTCGAATAAAAATAAAAATGGAAGTTGCAGAAAATTAAAAATGGAAGTTTATTCAAGAAACCAATATACCTTAAGGATCATTTTCCAAATTCAATAAAAAAGGAAGTTTTATAGAAAAGTAAATTGAATAAAAATGGAAGTTGAATAAAAATAAAAATGAAAGTTGCAGAAAATTAAAAATGGAAGTTCAATCCAGAAACCACTATACCTTAACGATCTATTTGGAAATTACATAAAAAAGGAAGTTGAGTAGAAAAGAAACTTGAATAAAAAAGGAATTTAAATAAAAATAACAATGGAAGTTGCAGAAAATTAAAAATGGAAGTTCATTCATGAAAGCACTATGCCTTAACGATTTATTTGGAAGTTAAATAAAAAGGAAGTTGAATAGAAAAATCACTTGTATAAAAATGGAAGCTGAATAAAAATAAAAATAGAAGTTTATTAAAGAAACCACTATACCTTAACGATCTATTTGGAAATTAAATAAAAAAAGAAGATTAATAAAAAAGTAAATTGATTAAAAATGGAGGTTGAATAAAAATAAAAGTGAAAGTTTCATAAAATTAAAAATGGAAGTTCAATCCAGAAACCAGTATACCTTAACGATCTATTTGGAAATTAAATAAAAAATGAAGTTGAATAGGAAAGAAACTTGAATAAAGAAAGAAGTTGAATAGAAATAAAAATGGAAGTTGCAGAAAATTAAAATTGGAAGTTTATTCAAGAAACCACTATACCTTAACGATCTATTTGGAAATTAAATAAAAAAGGAAGTTGAGTAGAAAAGAAACTGATTGAAAAAGGAAGTTAAATAAGAATAAAAATGGAAGTTGCAGAAAATTAAAAATGGAAGTTCATTCAAAAAACAACTATACCTTAACGATCTATTTGGAAATTAAATAAAAGAGGAAGTTAAATAGAAAAATAACTTGAATAAAAATGGAAGTCGAATAAAAATAAAAATGGTGGTTGCGGAAAATTAAAAATGGAAGTTCATTCAAGAAACCACTATACCTTAACGATCTATTTGGAAATTAAATAAAAAAGGAAGTTCAATAGAAAAGTAGATTGAATAAAAATGGAAGCTGAATAAAAATTAAAATGAAAGTTGCATAAAATTAAAAATGAAAGTTCAATCCAGAAACAACTATACCTTAACGATCTATTTGGAAATTAAATAAAAATAGAAGTTGAGTAGAAAAGAAACTAATTGAAAAAGGAAGTTAAATAAGAATAAAAATGGATGTTGCAGAAAATTAAAAGTGGTAGTTCATTCAAGAAACCACTATACCTTAACGATCTATTTGGAAATGAAATAAAAAAAAGAAGTTGAATAGGAAAACAACTTGAATAAAATTGGAAGTCGAATAAAAATAAAAATGGAAGTTGTAGAAAATTAAAAATGGAAGTTTATTCAAGAAACCAATATACCTTAAGGATCTATTTCCAAATTCAATAAAAAAGGAAGTTTTATAGAAAAGTAAATTGAATAAAAATGGAAGTTGAATAAAAATAAAAATGAAAGTTGCAGAAAATTAAAAATGGAAGTTCAATCCAGAAACCACTATACCTTAACGATCTATTTGGAAATTACATAAAAAAGGAAGTTGAGTAGAAAAGAAACTTGAATAAAAAAGGAATTTAAATAAAAATAACAATGGAAGTTGCAGAAAATTAAAAATGGAAGTTCATTCATGAAAGCACTATGCCTTAACGATTTATTTGGAAGTTAAATAAAAAGGAAGTTGAATAGAAAAATCACTTGTATAAAAATGGAAGCTGAATAAAAATAAAAATAGAAGTTTATTAAAGAAACCACTATACCTTAACGATCTATTTGGAAATTAAATAAAAAAAGAAGATTAATAAAAAAGTAAATTGATTAAAAATGGAGGTTGAATAAAAATAAAAGTGAAAGTTTCATAAAATTAAAAATGGAAGTTCAATCCAGAAACCAGTATACCTTAACGATCTATTTGGAAATTAAATAAAAAATGAAGTTGAATAGGAAAGAAACTTGAATAAAGAAAGAAGTTGAATAGAAATAAAAATGGAAGTTGCAGAAAATTAAAATTGGAAGTTTATTCAAGAAACCACTATACCTTAACGATCTATTTGGAAATTAAATAAAAAAGGAAGTTGAGTAGAAAAGAAACTGATTGAAAAAGGAAGTTAAATAAGAATAAAAATGGAAGTTGCAGAAAATTAAAAATGGAAGTTCATTCAAAAAACAACTATACCTTAACGATCTATTTGGAAATTAAATAAAAGAGGAAGTTAAATAGAAAAATAACTTGAATAAAAATGGAAGTCGAATAAAAATAAAAATGGTGGTTGCAGAAAATTAAAAATGGAAGTTCATTCAAGAAACCACTATACCTTAACGATCTATTTGGAAATTAAATAAAAAAGGAAGTTCAATAGAAAAGTAGATTGAATAAAAATGGAAGCTGAATAAAAATAAAAATGAAAGTTGCATAAAATTAAAAATGAAAGTTCAATCCAGAAACAACTATACCTTAACGATCTATTTGGAAATTAAATAAAAATAGAAGTTGAGTAGAAAAGAAACTAATTGAAAAAGGAAGTTAAATAAGAATAAAAATGGATGTTGCAGAAAATTAAAAGTGGTAGTTCATTCAAGAAACCACTATACCTTAACGATCTATTTGGAAATGAAATAAAAAAAAGAAGTTGAATAGGAAAACAACTTGAATAAAATTGGAAGTCGAATAAAAATAAAAATGGAAGTTGTAGAAAATTAAAAATGGAAGTTTATTCAAGAAACCAATATACCTTAAGGATCATTTTCCAAATTCAATAAAAAAGGAAGTTTTATAGAAAAGTAAATTGAATAAAAATGGAAGTTGAATAAAAATAAAAATGAAAGTTGCAGAAAATTAAAAATGGAAGTTCAATCCAGAAATCACTATACCTTAACGATCTATTTGGAAATTACATAAAAAAGGAAGTTGAGTAGAAAAGAAACTTGAATAAAAAAGGAATTTAAATAAAAATAACAATGGAAGTTGCAGAAAATTAAAAATGGAAGTTCATTCATGAAAGCACTATGCCTTAACGATTTATTTGGAAGTTAAATAAAAAGGAAGTTGAATAGAAAAATCACTTGTATAAAAATGGAAGCTGAATAAAAATAAAAATGGAAGTTTATTAAAGAAACCACTATACCTTAACGATCTATTTGGAAATTAAATAAAAAAAGAAGATTAATAAAAAAGTAAATTGATTAAAAATGGAGGTTGAATAAAAATAAAAGTGAAAGTTTCATAAAATTAAAAATGGAAGTTCAATCCAGAAACCAGTATACCTTAACGATCTATTTGGAAATTAAATAAAAAATGAAGTTGAATAGGAAAGAAACTTGAATAAAGAAAGAAGTTGAATAGAAATAAAAATGGAAGTTGCAGAAAATTAAAATTGGAAGTTTATTCAAGAAACCACTATACCTTAACGATCTATTTGGAAATTAAATAAAAAAGGAAGTTGAGTAGAAAAGAAACTGATTGAAAAAGGAAGTTAAATAAGAATAAAAATGGATGTTGCAGAAAATTAAAAATGGAAGTTCATTCAAAAAACAACTATACCTTAACGATCTATTTGGAAATTAAATAAAAGAGGAAGTTAAATAGAAAAATAACTTGAATAAAAATGGAAGTCGAATAAAAATAAAAATGGTGGTTGCAGAAAATTAAAAATGGAAGTTCATTCAAGAAACCACTATACCTTAACGATCTATTTGGAAATTAAATAAAAAAGGAAGTTCAATAGAAAAGTAGATTGAATAAAAATGGAAGCTGAATAAAAATAAAAATGAAAGTTGCATAAAATTAAAAATGAAAGTTCAATCCAGAAACAACTATACCTTAACGATCTATTTGGAAATTAAATAAAAATAGAAGTTGAGTAGAAAAGAAACTAATTGAAAAAGGAAGTTAAATAAGAATAAAAATGGATGTTGCAGAAAATTAAAAGTGGTAGTTCATTCAAGAAACCACTATACCTTAACGATCTATTTGGAAATGAAATAAAAAAAAGAAGTTGAATAGGAAAACAACTTGAATAAAATTGGAAGTCGAATAAAAATAAAAATGGAAGTTGCAGAAAATTAAAAATGGAAGTTTATTCAAGAAACCAATATACCTTAAGGATCTATTTTCAAATTCAATAAAAAAGGAAGTTTTATAGAAAAGTAAATTGAATAAAAATGGAAGTTGAATAAAAATAAAAATGAAAGTTGTAGAAATTTAAAAATGGAAGTTCAATCCAGAAACCACTATACCTTAACGATCTATTTGGAAATTACATAAAAAAGGAAGTTGAGTAGAAAAGAAACTTGAATAAAAAAGGAATTTAAATAAAAATAAAAATGGAAGTTGCAGAAAATTAAAAATGGAAGTTCATTCATGAAACCACTATACCTTAACGATTTATTTTGAAGTTAAATAAAAAAGGATGTTGAATAGAACAATCACTTGTATAAAAATGGAAGCTGAATAAAAATAAAAATGGAAGTTTATTAAAGAAACCACTATACCTTAACGATCTATTTGGAAATTAAATAAAAAAGGAAGATTAATAAAAAAGTAAATTGATTAAAGATGGAGGTTGAATAAAAATAAAAGTGAAAGTTTCATAAAATTAAAAATGGAAGTTCAATCCAGAAACCAGTATACCTTAACGATCTATTTGGAAATTAAATAAAAAATGAAGTTGAATTGAAAAGAAACTTGAATAAAGAAAGAAGTTAAATAGAAATAAAAATGGAAGTTGCAGAAAATTAAAATTGGAAGTTCATTCAAGAAACTACTATACCTTAACGATCTATTTGGAAATTAATTAAAAAAGGAAGTTGAATAGAAAAATAACTTGAATAAAAATGGAGGTCGAATAAAAATAAAAATGAAAGTTGCAGAAAATTAAAAATGGATGTTTATTCAAGAAACCACTATGCCTTAACGATCTATTTGGAAATTAAATAAAAAAGGAAGTTTAATAGAAAAGTAAATTGAATAAAAATGAAAGTTGAATAAAAATAAAAATGAAAGTTGCATAAAATTAAAAATGAAAGTTCAATCCAGAAACCACTATACCTTAACGACCTATTTGGAAATTAAATAAAAAAAGAAGTTGAGTAGAAAAGAAACTGATTGAAAAAGGAAGTTAAATAAGAATAAAAATGGAAGTTGCAGAAAATTAAAAATGGAAGTTGTAACGCCCTCAAAATAATAACATTAAACCCATCAAATATGACAGTCATTGACATATGAAATAACCACATTCTTCTATTCATCAGAGTTTGATTACAAAAGTATTACATGTTAACAACAAAAGCAAAATGCCCTACGGGCTTACAGATTTCCAAGTTAACACTTGGTTACAACAAAAGAGTGCTAGCTCATTTACACCTTAAGCCCTTGGCTTGAATTTACATGTAATACATCAAAAATAAAACGACAAAAGTATGTTTGCCTCTAGCCTCCCAAGCTATGTCCTTGGAGGTGGCATGCTACCTATACCTGAAAATGATATTCCCATATAGGGTGAGCCACAGCCCAGTAGAAATACACTAAACCAACCATGAACAATGACTAAAGGATTAGCAATTGATAGATGGCCAACTCTGATACATTCACATAAATCACTTATTTATGTCATACGACTTATGAGTCCAAGTTACTTTTCATTTTCCACTTTTTCAACAGATAAGCATATTATCTCTACCATCATTTCAACAGATATGTATAAAAACTATATCCCACACTCACAGATAAGCATATAAGCTGTATCCACATTCTCAACAGATATGTATAACGACAATATCCCACTTTCACAGATAAGCATATAAGCTATATCCACACTTCACAAAGATAAGCATATGAGCTCTATCTTCACTTTTCTAGACAAGCATATGAGCTGTATCTACGGAGTTCATCCCCTTTCTTCTCCCAACACTATCCGGTTTAGAGGTACATCCCCCATCTTCCCCTAAACCGCGGAGTACATCCCCCATCTCCTCCTCTACACATAACGTATACAAACACATTGGTTCTATATACAATCACTCAATACATATAGTTAATGTATTCTATCAATCGTCAAATTCCATGACACATTCCATTGATTAGTTTTTGTTTGCCTAATCATCATGCATTGTCTATAACAATCACGACTATCCTCCACCGATAGCCCAAAGCAGTTATTTCTATACAGAAAATAAATGCACAATGGATATTCAATCAACATTTTATTTCGGTGTGTGATAAACAATTCAACTACACCCTTTAACCCCATACATTCCCAATCTCAACAATTCTATTTCATTTCCTCATTTCTCACAATTAATTATCCCAATTAATCAAACAATGTAATTAGGTCATTTTCCATAATTAACATTTCAACCCTTAGGTCCCATTTTCATCAATGACTCAACATTTATTTCGTTTCTCCATGCCAAACATGCATCTAGGTTTATTATAAATAAAACCCCAACTTTTGTAAAATAACACAAAAGCCCCAAACTCTCACAAAATTACCAAACTAACCGCAACATCTCAAAATACCAAAACTTAAAGGCAAAATCCATAGAGAGGAGTAGGATATCCCTACCTCGAAGTTTGAGCCAAAAAGGAGATGAAGACTCGAAGATCAACGTGCTCCAAATCCAAACTCTTTCAGATTAAGTCGAAGCTCTCAACGCCCTCTATCTTTTTAACAAAGACCCTAGGCTAGATTCACACTCTAGGGAGATCAAATCTTAGAGAGTGTGTAAGTTTAGAGAGAGAGGGTCTCGGATCTAGGGTTTGAAAGAAAAGGAAAGTGAAAAACTGATGTTCAAAAACGCTACCGTCCGCTGATATAAAACACGCTCGCTCGAGCGAAGACTTTGTCGCTCGAGCGACCAGACACAGAAAACTCTCGTTCGAGCCAAGAAGTTCTCGCTCGAGCCGAAAACTCAGAAGTGCGCTCGAGCGAAAGAATGCTCGCTCGAGCCAACAACTCAAACCCTCAGGTCTGCAACCAGAAGCACGCTCGAGCGACAGACTTCTCTCTCGAGCGAAGAACAAACTAGACCGCTCGAGCGAAGAAAACTCGCTCGAGCCAAGAAATGCAGCTCTCAGGTCCAGAACCAGACGCAATCGCTCGCTCGAGCGAAGCCACTCTGGCTCGACCCACTAGACACAAACTCAACTCTCGCTCGAGCGACCAACTCCTCGCTCGAGCGAAGATCCAAAAATCTGGGCAGCAGCACAAGGCTTCCAAACACCACTAACCTATAACAAACCTACCCAACACATCCTATAACTCAAATACGAAGTAAAAAGGATGCAAACAAGATAATAAACAACTACCAACATCCACGGACACATGTCCGGATCACTGTACGACAAGGGTAAACCCGGGATCGCTATAACCTCCCCCCCTTAAAGAATTTTGTCCCCGAAATTTAGCACAAGTTTCAAAAACAGGTTTTTCTCCATTTTAAACAATGTTACACTTTAACATTCAACGATTCGACCCATTACCGGTCATCCCACCCCTTTAACAAGAGGCATTTCACAATATGTAAACAACATATGTACTTTTAACATGCATCAACATTACGCATTATCTTTCCAATTTCAACAATATATTCAACATATATAGTGTTACATTCAACTTCCGTATGAGGCAAGTTCCAAACATACTTCCAATAAACCAAAACATTTTCAATGTTTCACAACTTAAGACATATATAAAAGCTCTTAAGTTCAACAATAGTTTAAAATTTAAATACAAGATTACATATCAACAAACAAGTCCGGATATTTCTCACGGACTTCCAACTCACGTTCCCAAGTGGCTTCCTCCACTCCGTGATGTTTCCACAAGACTTTCACCAAAGGAATGGTCTTGCCACGCAGGACCTGATCCCGCCTATCCAAGACCCGAACCGGTCTCTCCTCATACGAGGCATCCTCATCTACCTCTAAATCGGTCCAATCCAATACATGTGATGGATCTGGCTCGTACTTCCGAAGCATACTCACATGAAACACGTCATGAACTCCGGACAACTGCGGTGGTAAGGCTAACCGATAAGCAACCTCGCCAATCCTCTCAAGGATCTCAAAAGGACCAATAAACCGAGGGGATAACTTCCCATTCTTCCCAAACCTCATCAAACCTCGTCTAGGTGATATCTTCAGAAAGACATGATCACCTACCTCAAACGCCAAAGGCCTCCTCCTACGGTCAGCATAAGATTTCTGACGACTCTGGGCTGTAACAAGCCTCCTACGGATAAGCTCAACTTTCTTCGTCGTCTCCCGAACCAACTTCGGACCCAACAAAGGTGCATCACCCACCTCGGCCCAACACACTGGAGACCTACACGGTCGGCCATACAAGGCCTCAAACGGTGCCATACCGATGCTAGACTGAAAACTGTTGTTATAGGCAAACTCTACCAATGACAAGTGCCTCTCCCACGTCCCACTGAAGTCCAGGACACAACCCCGAAGCATATCTTCAAGGATCTGAATAGTACGCTCGGACTGTCCATCAGTCTGAGGATGATAAGCCGTACTAAAGGTCAGCTTAGTGCCCAAGGCACTCTGCAAACTCTGCCACAACCTAGCAGTAAAACGAGGATCTCTATCTGAGACGCTCGTCACTGGGACCCCATGCAATCTCACTATGTCCCGAATATACAAGTCGGCAAGATGATCTACCGAATCTCTCACGCGCATAGGAATGAAGTGCGCCGACTTAGTCAACCGGTCTACAACTACCCAAACAGCATCACTACCCCGCTGAGTCCTCGGAAGACCTACAACGAAGTCCATAGTGACATGCTCCCACTTCCACTCGGCAATAGGCAAGGGTTGTAACAAACCCGCTGGCCTCTGATGCTCAGCCTTCACTTGTTGGCAAGTAAGGCACTTCGATACGAAAATAGCCACATCTTTCTTCATACCCCGCCACCAGAACTGGCGACCCAAATCCCGATACATCTTAGTGCCTCCCGGATGCACCGCAAGGCGCGAATGGTGAAACTCTCGGAGTACTTCCTCTCGGCAAGACTCCGGCACAAACAAACGGTCTTGGTATCTCACACTCAGGTCGGGATACACCGTCAAACCCTTCTCAACCTTCCCACTGGAGATCTTCTCTCGGTGGGATTCTACCTCAAGGTCACCTCTCTGTGCCTCTAACACTCTAGTCACAAGTGTAGGCTGCGCAACAACAGAAAACAAGGCCGCAGCCTCAACAGATTCGCCCAGTAGCAAATCAAACTCACCAAGTGTTCCCAACATCTCCCATTCCCGGATGGCTATACAAGCTACATCACTAATGGATTTCCTACTAAGGGCATCGGCCACAACATTGGCCTTTCCCGGGTGATAATGCAACTCAAAATCATAATCCTCGATGTACTCCATCCACATCCTCTGTCTCAAATTCAAGTCTCTCTGTGTAAACAGATACTTCAAACTCTTGTGGTCCGAGAACACCTCGAACCTCTCACCATAAAGGTAGTGCCTCTAGATTTTCAAGGCAAAGATCACTGCCGCTAACTCTAGGTCGTGTGTAGGGTAATTCTTCTCATGTATTTTCAACTGACGTGAGCCATAAGCTACCACTTTCCCTTCTTGCATCAACACACAACCCAAACCCTCTCGTGAGGCATCACAATAAACCGCATAACCCAACCCTCTCTCCAGAATAATCAAAACCGGAGCGGTGGTCAATCTAACCTTCAACTCTTGGAACGACTTTTCACAAGTCTCACTCCACACAAACTTGACTCCCTTCCGAGTCAGCCTAGTCAACGGCGAAGCTAGCCTGGAGAAATCTTTCACAAATCGACGGTAATACCCAGCCAATCCCAGAAAACTGCGGATCTCAAACACACTCTTAGGCTGTGCCCAATTTTGCACTGCCTCAACCTTGGATGCATCAACAGACGCCCCTTCCCCGGATACCACGTGGCCTAAGAATTTGACTTCCCTCAGCCAGAACTCACACTTCCCAAACTTGGCATACAGCCGATGGGCTCTAAGTAACTCAAGCGTGCCTCGTGCTCCTCCTCAGAAGGCGAATAGATAAGGATGTCGTCCACAAAAACGACTACAAACCGATCCAAGAATTCCCGGAGGATCTGGTTCATCAAGTCCATAAAGACTGCCGGTGCATTGGTAAGCCCGAATGGCATCACCAGAAACTCGTAATGGCCATACCGCGTACGGAATGCCGTCTTAGGAATATCCTCTTCCCTGACCCTCAATTGGTGGTAACCCGATCTCAAGTCTATCTTAGAGAAACAACGGGAACCCTTCAACTGGTCAAACAAATCATCTATACGGGGCATTGGGTACTTATTTTTAACCGTAGCCCGATTCAACTTTCGGTAGTCTATACACAATCTCAAGGCACCATCTTTCTTTTTAGCAAAGAGGGCCGGTGCTCCCCACGGTGAAACACTAGGGCGAACAAAACCCTTATCTAGCAATTCCTGGAGCTGAACTTTCAACTCAATCAACTCCGCTGGAGCAAAACGGTAAGGTGCCATAGAAATCGGCGTCGTGCCAGGCACTAAATCAATAGAGAACTCTATCTCTCGGTGAGGTGGCAAACTAACAAGATCTTCGGGAAAGACATCCGAATACTCACAAACCACCCTCGGCAACACAAGCTGGATCTCACCACTCTCACCACTCTCAAAGCTGGCAAGTAGACTACTAAGCTCACTTCGCCCTCGCGAATCATACCCCGATGGAAACACACAACCAACCCGGTCTCCCAAGAAATGGAACCACTCCCCGCTCAAGGTACATAACGTGACCCTCTGGCGGTAGCAATCGATAACAGCCCGGTATGACGATAGCCAGTCCATACCCAAAATAACATCAAAGCCCTTCATGGGTATGACAACAAACGGAAAAGGAAGCCTATAGTCGGCGACCTCTATATCACAGCCTCTAACACCCTGTTTCAGAATCAACTCACCACCAAGAGGTGACACCACACAAATAGGAGATGCTAACTGTGCTAACTCCAGTTCCAAAACAGATCAAATGCAGCAGATACAAAAGAATGAGATGCACCCGTGTCTATCAACACATTAGCGACCGAGTTGCAAAACAGAAAAGTACCTCTCACTACCGATGGAGCCGGTACTAAATCCTGCGCGGTAACAGCATACACGCGCCCCGTAGGCCCCTGGTCTACCTGCTCACCTCTAGGAGCATACGACTGCTGCACTGATTGGGACGACGAAGCCCCCGGATTGGCCCTCGAGGCCTGCACAGACTGAGCTGGCTGAAAACCCTGCGTCTGCCTGGAACCAGACGCTCCCGAAGTGGCACTCAACTGTGGGAAAACCTCTTCAGGTACCCAGGCTGTCCACACTGATAACAAGACAATGGCTGCCCCCTGCCCAAACTCTGACTCTGCGGTCTAGCTGAAGAAGAAGCAGCTCTCTGACCCCCACCCTTCTGCGGGCAAACAGAAACCTTGTGACCCAGCTGGCCACACTTGTAACAGGTGAAATCCCCCTGACCACCTCTCCCGGAGCCTGCACTCGGCACTGGGAAGGTCGATCTAGCAACACCACCCTGCGACTGCTGAGGGTTAGAACCCCTCTGCCTCCTGCCATCGCCCTGGCCATCTTGGCTCCTCTTGGAGCCTCTCTGCCCCTCATCCTCCTCCTGCATCATGAGCTCCATATGAGCTGCAGCGTCGACTAGGTGTCTGTACTCCCGGATGTAAGACCCACCAACCCTCAACTTGAGG
The DNA here is from genome assembly GCF_055761805.1 of Camellia sinensis. Taxonomy (NCBI): domain Eukaryota; kingdom Viridiplantae; phylum Streptophyta; class Magnoliopsida; order Ericales; family Theaceae; genus Camellia; species Camellia sinensis. The sequence continues at coordinate 3,417,574 of NC_138962.1, read as the reverse complement.
CCCCGCCTCAACTTCCGCTCAAACTCATAGCAACGGCGTTCCTCAGACGCCACCAGTTCAGGTGCAAACCTGGACAGACTGGTAAAAGTAGCCTCAAACTTGGCCACTGACAAGCCCTGCTGACTAAGCCGGCTAAACTGATCCCTCAGCTTCTCCCTAGCTGCTATAGACAAAAACCTTTCCTGAAAAGCATTTACAAACGCCTCCCAAGTACCACCAACATGAGCCTTCTCGTACTTCCACCATTGACCCGCATCTCCCTTCAGCTGGAAGGATGCCAAGGTCACTTTCAGTGCTCCGTCCTCGATGCCAAGCATCTCGAACGTCTTACTCATTTGCTCTAGCCACTCATCAGCCTTCAGTGGCTCCTTCGGATCCCCGATAAACTCATCCGGATTAGATCGGAAAAACTCCCTCTTCAAGAAAGAAGGCCCTACCTCAGCTGCCTGATTCCCAGCTCTAAGAATACCCAAAGCTCCTACTATCTCTTTGGCCAAGGCACCCATAGCCTGCTGACCCGCTGGCTCGGCCACATTGGCCTGACCAACTCCCTCCTGCACTGCCGGAATCTCCTCCGGTAACGGTATTTCCTGCCTTGCAGGTCTACCACGCCTAGCACCCCTTCCTCGTCCTGACATCCTAATAAAGGTAATACAGAACGTTAGCACATTCATAAATGTGCCGAAACTAAACACTCACGTCCTAATGCATGGACAACTGTAATTCACTCCACGTAAGCACATAAACACATAAGCACTTACAAATTTCATTTCCGGATAATGATAGTCCCGAGGCGTTACTAGAGTTCTGGTTAGAAACAGCATTGATCAAGTGCCTTTCCAACAAGACTCCCAGAAACCCGAGGATCCAATCAACATCCTAGAAACTAAATCCCATACCCACATAGTCACATAAGCATGTTATCAATTAAGCACGTAGCATATGACACTACATTTAAGTCTCTATCAAGTGAGACAAACCCATTGTGATACTAATCACTTCCCACGTACCCAAAGTATTCGAACCCGGTACGCTCTGATACCAAATTGTAACGCCCTCAAAATAATAACATTAAACCCATCAAATAAGACAGTCATTGACATATGAAATAACCACATTCTTCTATTCATCAGAGTTTGATTACAAAAGTATTACATGTTAACAACAAAAGCAAAATGCCCTACGGGCTTACAGCTTTCCAAGTTAACACTTGGTTACAACAAAAGAGTGCTAGCTCATTTACACCTTAAGCCCTTGGCTTGAATTTACATGTAATACATCAAAAATAAAACGACAAAAGTATGTTCGCCTCTAGCCTCCCAAGCTATGTCCTTGGAGGTGGCATGCTACCTGTACCTGAAAATGATATTCCCATATAGGGTGAGCCACAGCCCAGTAGAAATACACTAAACCAGCCATGAACAATGACTAAAGGATTAGCAATTGATAGATGGCCAACTCTGATACATTCACATAAATCACTTATTTATGTCATACGACTTATGAGTCCAAGTTACTTTTCATTTTCCCCTTTTTCAACAGATAAGCATATTATCTCTACCATCATTTCAACAGATATGTATAAAAACTATATCCCACACTCACAGATAAGCATATAAGCTGTATCCACATTCTCAACAGATATGTATAACGACAATATCCCACTTTCACAGATAAGCATATAAGCTATATCCACACTTCACAAAGATAAGCATATGAGCTCTATCTTCACTTTTCTAGACAAGCATATGAGCTGTATCTACGGAGTTCATCCCCTTTCTTCTCCCAACACTATCCGGTTTAGAGGTACATCCCCATCTTCCCCTAAACCGCGGAGTACATCCCCCATCTCCTCCTCTACACATAACGTATACAAACACATTGGTTCTATATACAATCACTCAATACATATAGTTAATGTATTCTATCAATCGTCAAATTCCATGACACATTCCATTGATAAGTCGAAGCTCTCAACGCCCTCTATCTTTTTAACAAAGACCCTAGGCTAGATTCACACTCTAGGGAGATCAAATCTTAGAGAGAGTGCAAGTTTAGAGAGAGAGGGTCTCAGATCTAGGGTTTGAAAGAAAAGGAAAGTGAAAAACTGATGTTCAAAAACGCTACTGTCCGCTGATATAAAACGCGCTCGCTCGAGCGAAGACTTTTTCGCTCGAGCGACCAGACACAGAAAACTCTCGCTCGAGCCAAGAAGTTCTCGCTCGAGCCGAAAACTCAGAAGTGCGGTCGAGCGAAAGAATGCTCGCTCGAGCCAATAACTCAAACCCTCAGGTCTGCAACCAGAAGCACGCTCGAGCGACAGACTTCTCGCTCGAGCGAAGAACAAACCAGACCGCTCGAGCGAAGAAAACTCGCTTGAACCAAGAAATGCAGCTCTCAGGTCCAGAACCAGACGCAATCGCTCGCTCGAGCGAAGCCACTCTGGCTCGACCCACCAGACACAAACTCAACTCTCGCTCGAGTGACCAACTCCTCGCTCGAGCGAAGATCCAAAAATCTGGGCAGCAGCACAAGGCTTCCAAACACCACTAACCTGTAACAAACCTGCCCAACACATCCTATAACTCAAATACGAAGTAAAAAGGATGCAAACAAGATAATAAACAACTACCAACATCCACGGACACATGTTCGGATCACTGTACGACAAGGGTAAACTCGGGATCGCTATAGAAGTTCATTCAAAAAACAACTATACCTTAACGATCTATTTGGAAATTAAACAAAAAAGGAAGTTAAATAGAAAAATAACTTGAATAAAAATGGAAGTCGAATAAAAATAAAAATGGTGGTTGCAGAAAATTAAAAATGGAAGTTCATTCAAGAAACCACTATACCTTAACGATCTATTTGGAAATTAAATAAAAAAGGAAGTTCAATAGAAAAGTAAATTGAATAAAAATGGAAGCTGAATAAAAATAAAAATGAAAGTTGCATAAAATTAAAAATGAAAGTTCAATCCAGAAAGAACTATACCTTAACGATCTATTTGGAAATTAAATAAAAATGGAAGTTGAGTAGAAAAGAAACTGATTGAAAAAGGAAGTTAAATAAGAATAAAAATGAAAGTTGCATAAAATTAAAAATGAAAGTTCAATCCAGAAACCAGTATACCTTAACGATCTATTTGGAAATTAAATAAAAAAGGAAGTTGAATAGAAAAGAAACTTGAATAAAGAAAGAAGTTGAATAGAAATAAAAATGGAAGTTGCAGAAAATTAAAATTGGAAGTTCATTCAAGAAACCACTATACCTTAACGGTCTATTTGGAAATTAATTAAAAAAGGAAGTTGAATAGAAAAATAACTTGAATAAAAATGGAAGTCGAAAAAAAATAAAAATGGAAGTTGCAGAAAATTAAAAATGGATGTTTATTCAAGAAACCACTATGCCTTAACGATCTATTTGGAATTTAAATAAAAAAGGAAGTTTAATAGAAAAGTAAATTGAATAAAAATGAAAGTTGAATAAAAATAAAAATGAAAGTTGCATAAAATTAAAAAGGAAAGTTCAATCCAGAAACCACTATACCTTAACGATCTATTTGGAAATTAAATAAAAAAGGAAGTTGAGTAGAAAAGAAACTGATTGAAAAAGGAAGTTAAATAAGAATAAAAATGGAAGTGGCAGAAAATTAAAAATTGATGTTCATTCAAAAAACAACTATACCTTAACGATCTATTTGGAAATTAAATAAAAAAGGAAGTTAAATAGAAAAATAACTTGAATAAAAATGGAAGTTGCAGAAAATTAAAAATGGAAGTTCATTCAAGAAACCATTATACCTTAACGATCTATTTGGAAATTAAATAAAAAAGGAAGTTCAATAGAAAAGTAAATTGAATCAAAATGGAAGCTGAATAAAAATAAAAATGAACGTTGCATAAAATTAAAAATGAAAGTTCAATCCAGAAACAACTATACCTTAACGATCTATTTGGAAATTAAATAAAAGTGGAAGTTGAGTAGAAAAGAAACTGATTGAAAAAGGAAGTTAAATAAGAATAAAAATGGATGTTGCAGAAAATTAAAAATGGTAGTTCATTCAAGAAACCACTATACCTTAACGATCTATTTGGAAATGAAATAAAAGTGGAAGTTGAGTAGAAAAGAAACTGATTGAAAAAGGAAGTTAAATAAGAATAAAAATGGATGTTGCAGAAAATTAAAAATGGAAGTTCATTCAAGAAACCATTATACCTTAACGATCTATTTGGAAATTAAATAAAAAAGGAAGTTCAATAGAAAAGTAAATTGAATCAAAATGGAAGCTGAATAAAAATAAAAATGAAAGTTGCATAAAATTAAAAATGAAAGTTCAATCCAGAAACAACTATACCTTAACGATCTATTTGGAATTAAATACAAGTGGAAGTTGAGTAGAAAAGAAACTGATTGAAAAAGGAAGTCGAATAAAAATAAAAATGGAAGTTGCAGAAAATTAAAAATGGAAGTTTATTCAAGAAACCAATATACCTTAAGGATCTATTTCCAAATTCAATAAAAGAGGAAGTTTTATAGAAAAGTAAATTGAATAAAAATGGAAGTTGAATAAAAATAAAAATGAAAGTTGCAGAAAATTAAAAATGGAAGTTCAATCCAGAAACCACTATACCTTAACGATCTATTTGGAAATTACATAAAAAAGGAAGTTGAGTAGAAAAGAAACTTGAATAAAAAAGGAATTTAAATAAAAATAAAAATGGAAGTTGCAGAAAATTAAAAATGGAAGTTCATTCAAGAAACCACTATATCTTAACGATTTATTTGGAAGTTAAATAAAAAAGGAAGTTCAATAGAAAAATCACTTGTATAAAAATGGAAGCTGAATAAAAATAAAAATGGAAGTTTATTAAAGAAACCACTATACCTTTACGATCTATTTGGAAATTAAATAAAAAAGGAAGATTAATAAAAAAGTAAATTGATTAAAAATGGAGGTTGAATAAAAATAAAAGTGAAAGTTTCATAAAATTAAAAATGGAAGTTCAATCCAGAAACCAGTATACCTTAACGATCTATTTGGAAATTAAATAAAAAAGGAAGTTGAATAGAAAAGAAAGTTGAATAAAAAAAAGAAGTTGAATAGAAATAAAAATGGAAGTTGCAGAAAATTAAAGTTCATTCAAGAAACCACTATACCTTAACGATCTATTTGGAAATTAATTAAAAAAGGAAGTTGAATAGAAAAATAACTTGAATAAAAATGGAAGTCGAATAAAAATAAAAATGGAAGTTGCAGAAAATTAAAAATGGATGTTTATTCAAGAAACCTGTAATAACCCACATTCATATCTTAGTCATGTTTATGTGCACTTGCATAACCTTGTCTTGTTTGGTTTACATTCATGAATCTTATCTTGTTTTGCCTAAGTGTTACGTGCATGCCTTGTTCCTTCCTTGCCATCTCAAGCCTAAGAGATGTTAAGCCTAGGTTATTCTAAACTGAGGTCATCCTAAGCCTAGAACTATCTTGGAACCACCTTGGTTGACCTCTACCTTCGTTCTGGCATATTGGCCGAGATATCATTATCTAGGCCGAGGTGTGTATCACCAAGGCCGAGATGTGTATCATCTAGGCCGAGATGTTATCCTTGAACCCTAGTGATCCTATTCCTAGATTGGTACGACCTAGACTGAGGTGTAGCACATCTAGGCCAAGGTGTGGCACAGCTAGGTCAAGTGTTGTCCTTTCCAGCCGAGATCATTGTCATCCTACTTGCCGACGCCTCGTTCTTAGCCGACGTCATTGCCTCGCCAGAGAGCCCATACCGCTTTACTTGTGGAACACCCTTTCGCCATGCTTTTGTCTGGTCTGTCAGCCACCTTTTCAGGAAAAAACCCAACCAGTCGCCGCCACGTGTCCCAGCAGAGGGTTAAGCCCAGAACCGAGTGAGAGGACCTATCATTTGGTATCATATCCTTGCCTTTTAGAGAGAGAAGCTCTAGGAGGAAGAAGAAGTTTTAGAGTGAGGAAGTAAATCTTCGAGCTTGATTCCAAGAGATCGAAACGTTAGATTCATGTATTGAGGTTAGATCCTTGGCTTACTCTTGTTGTTCCTTGTGTTTATCTAGCTGCATTGCACGATCAAACCTGTTCTGCACGTCATGCATTAATTTGAAACTGGTTTTAGAAAGAGAAAATAGTGTTCACATGTTCTTGGAGAAAAAGTCTTGTTTTGATCCGAAAGTTTGCATTGAGAATCATGTTTTTGTGTTTGTTTCCGCAAGAACTTCAAGTACGGGTACCCAGGTCCATGTTTTCGAAATCGTAGCATGAAAATCCCAGATTTGTGATAACAGGTTGTGATTGAACATTCATATTTTTCATGTTTTTCACGCTCATGTTCTTCATGTTCATCAGCAAAGGGAAACCCAGAGTTTCCCTGACCTCTTTTCCTTGAATGTGGCCCTCGGGAACACACCTCGGCAAGGAGGTGTGGAACCTCGGCCTAGACCTGGTTGGTGCCCAGCATGTTTTTCCGAGATCATTTGTATACATATGAAACTTGTTTGAAAGTGCATTCCATAGGATTTGCCATGTGTTTGTAGGACTTGGGCTTATCTCGACCCCGACGTTTGAAGAACTATGTGAGTGGTATTTTTAATAAAGCTATGTTATCATGTTTCGATAAACTTTGCCTTGCCTTGTTTTGAAAAGTATTTGATTTAGCATGAATGATTATCCCTATTTGTATATCAAGCACTATCTTGTTTTGATGACATTTCTTGAAAGTCCTTAGTGCCAGGGGACTATAATGCAACTGCACTCTTGTCTTGAAAGTCCTTAGTGCCAGGGGACTATAATGCAACTGCACTCTTGTCTTGAAAGTCCTTAGTGCCAGGGGACTATAATGCAACTGCACCCTTGTCTTGGAATGTCATCGCCCCACGTATTATGTAGATGCTATTAACATCCAAGGAACTTGAAAGATCGAAAAACGGACATGATTTTCCCCTTGATTGTAAAGTATGCTATGAATTGTTTTGCAAGAGATCTTGAATATCAATCATGCAAAACCTTTATTTCTAATATCATTCACTGAGTATCCAAGCTCACCCTCTCTATATATATGTAGGTGATGAGCAAGAAGGCAATGAGGCCTAGACGTGTTGCCGATATGTTTTTGGGTGCATTGCCGACATGTTTTGGGATTCGCATTTTTGTGCCATCTTGAAGATCATGCTTCTTAGCTTATATTTCATGTGTATTTGAATATGTCGGCTTGAGAAGCCTTTTGGTCAAGATGTATTTTGTATCTCATTTCCTCATTGTATCTGAGTTGTAAGACCTTGTAAAGATGTATGTCATTTCATTGGACTTATGCACGGCTCTCATGGACTACTTAGATTCTGTATATATATTGCTTCCGCACTTGTAAGCCCCATATCTTATACTCTGATTATGTGAGATTTCGTAAGTTGGCCTTCGGTAATCTTGGATTACTGGCCATCACGGCACCAAACTACTAGGGGCGGTTTGGAGGCGTGACAAAACCACTATGCCTTAACGATCTATTTGGAAATTAAATAAAAAAGGAAGTTTAATAGAAAAGTAAATTGAATAAAAATGAAAGTTGAATAAAAATAAAAATGAAAGTTGCATAAAATTAAAAATGAAAGTTCAATCCAGAAACCACTATACCTTAACGATCTATTTGGAAATTAAATAAAAAAGGAAGTTGAGTAGAAAAGAAACTGATTGAAAAAGGAAGTCAAATAAGAATAAAAATGGAAGTTGCAGAAAATTAAAAATGGAAGTTCATTCAGAAAACAACTATACCTTAACGATCTATTTGGAAATTAAATAAAAAGGGAAGTTAAATAGAAAAATAACTTGAATAAAAATGCAAGTCGAATAAAAATAAAAATGGAAGTTGCAGAAAATTAAAAATGGAAGTTCATTCAAGAAACCACTATACCTTAACAATCTATTTGGAAAATTAAATTAAAAAGGAAGTTTAATAGAAAAGTAAATTGATTAAAAATGGAAGTTGAATAAAAATAAAAATGAAAGTTGCATAAAATAAAAAATGAAAGTTCAATCCAGAAACCACTATACCTTAACGATCTATTTGGAAATTAAATAAAAAAGGAAGTTGAGTAGAAAAGAAACTGATGGAAAAAGGAAGTTAAATAAGAATAAAAATGGAAGTTGCAGAAAATTAAAAATGGAAGTTCAATCCAGAAACCACTATACCTTAAGGATCTATTTCCAAATTAAATAAAAAAGGAAGTTTTATAGAAAAGTTAATTGAATAAAAATGGAAGTTGAATAAAAATAAAAATGGAAGTTGCGGAAAATTAAAAATGGAAGTTCACTCCAGAAACCACTATACCTTAACGATCTATTTGGAAATTACATAAAAAAGGAAGTTTAGTAGAAAGGAAACTTGAATAAAAAAATGAATTGAAATAAAAATAAAAATGGAAGTTGCAGAAAATTAAAAATGGAAGTTCATTCAAGAAACCAATATACCTTAAGGATCTATTTGGAAATTAAATAAAAAAGGAAGTTTTATAGAAAAGTAAATTGAATAAAAATGGAAGTTGAATAAAAATAAAAATGGAAGTTGCAGAAAATTAAAAATGGTAGTTCATTCAAGAAACCACTATACCTTAACGATCTATTTGGAAATTAAATTAAAAATGAAGTTGAATAGAAAAATAACTTGAATAAAAATGGAAGTCGAATAAAAATAAAAAGGAAAGTTGCACAAAATTAAAAATGGAAGTTCAATCCAAAAACCACTATACCTCAACGATCTACTTCGAAATTAAATAAAAAAGAAAGTTGAATAGAAAAGAAGCTTGAATAAAAAAAGAAGTTGCATAAAATTAAAATTGGAAGTTCATTCAAGAAACCACTAAACAATAACAATATATTTGGAAATTAAATAAAAAAGGAAGTATAATAGAAAAGTAAATTGAATAAAAATGGAAGTTGAATAAAAATAAAAATGGAAGTTCAATCCAGAAACAACTATACCTTGACGATCTATTTGGAAATTAAATTAAAAAGGAAGTAGAGTAGAAAAGAAACTTCAATAAAAAAGGAAGTTAAATAAAAATAAAATTGGAAGTTGCAGAAAATTAAAAATTGAAGTTCTTTCAAGAAACCACTATACCTTAACTATCTATTTGGAAATTAAATAAAAAAGGACGTTGAGTAGAAAAGAAACTTGAATGAAAAAGGAACTTAAATAAAAATAAAAATGGAAGTTGTAGAAAATTAAAAATGGAAGTTCATTCAAGAAACCACTATACCTTAACGATCTATTAGGAAATTAAATAAAAAATGAAGTTGAATAGAAAAATAACTTGAATAAAAATGGAAGTTGAATAATAATAAAAACGGAAGTTGCAGAAATTTAAAATTTGAAATTCATTCAAGAACCCACTATACCTTAAGGATCTATTTGGAAATTAAATAAGAAAAGAAGTTAAATAGAAAAGCAAATGGAATAAAAAGGGAAGTTGAATAAAAATAAAAATGGAAGTTGCATAAAATTAAAAATGGAAGTTCAATACAGAAACCATTATACCTTAACGATCTATTTGGAAATTAAATAAAAAAGGAATTAGAATAGAAAAGAAACTTGAATAAAAAAAGAAGTTGAATACAAATAAAAATGGAAGTTGCAGAAAATTAAAACTGGAAGTTCATTCAAGAAACCACTATACCTTAACGATCTATTTGGAAATTAAATAAAAATGCAGTTGAATAGAAAAATAACTTGAATAAAAATGGAAGTCGAATAAAAATAAAACTGAAAGTTGCAGAAAATTAAAAATGGGAGTTCATTCAAAAAACCACTATACCTTAACGATCTATTTGGAAATTAAATAAAAAAGGAAGTTTAATAGAAAAGTAAATTTAATAAGAATGGAAGTTGACTAAAAATAAAAATGAAAGTTGCATAAAATTAAAAATGGAAGTTCATTGAAGAAACCACTATACCTTAATGATCTATTTGGAAATTAAATAAAAAAGGAAGTTGAATAGAAAAATAACTTAAATAAAAATGGAAGCAGAATAAAAATAAAAATGGAAGCTCCATAAAATTGAAAATGGAAGTTCATTAAAGAAACCACTATACCTTAACGATCTATTTGGAAATTAAATAAAAAAGGAATTTTAATAGAAAAGAAAATTGAATAAAAATGGAAGTTGAATAAAAAGAAAAGAGAAAGTTGCATAAAATTAAAAATGGAAGTTCAATCCAGAAACCAGTATACCTTAACGATCTATTTGGAAATTAAATAAAAAAGAAATTTTAATAGAAAAGTAAATTGAATAAAAATGGAAGTCGAATAAAAATAAAAATGGATGTTGCAGAAAATTAAAAATGGAAGTTCATTCAAGAAACCACTATACCTTAGCGATCTATTTGGAAAGTAAATAAAAAAAGACGTTTAATCGAAAAGTAAATTGAATAAAAATGAAGTTGAATAGAAATAAAAATAGAAGTTGCAGAAAATTAAAAATGAAAGTTCAATCCAGAAACCACTATACCTTAACGATCTATTTGGAAATTAAATAAAAAAGGAAGTTGAGTAGAAAAGAAACCTGAACAAAAAAAGAAGTTAACTAAAAATAAAAATTGAAGTTGGAGAAAATTAGAAATGGAAGTTCATTCAAGAAACCACTATACCTTAACGATCTGTTTGGAAATTAAATACAAAAGGAAGTTGAGTAGAAAACTAAATTGAATAAAAATGGAAGTCGAACAAAAATAAAAATGGAAGTTGCAGAAAATTAAAAATGGAAGTTCATTCAAAAACCAATATACCTTAACGATCTATTTTGAAATTAAATAGAAAAGGAAGTTTAATAGAAAAGTAAATTGAATAAAAATGGAAGTCGAATAAAAATAAAAATGAAAGTTGCAAAAAATTAAAAATGGAAGTTCAATCCAGAAACCACTATACCTCAACGATCTATTAGGAAATTAAATAAAAAAGAAAGTTGAATAGAAAAGAAGCTTGAATAAAAAAACAAGTTGCAGAAAATTAAAATTGGAAGTTCATTCAAGAAACCACCATACATTAACGATATATTAGGAAATTAAATAAAAAAAGAAGTTTAATAGAAAAGTAAATTGAAACAAAAATGGAAGTTGAATAAAAATAAAAATGGAAGTTCAATCCAGAAACTACTATACCTTGACGATCTATTTGGAAATTAAATTAAAAAGGAAGTTGAGTAGAAAAGAAACGTGAATAAAAAAGGAAGTTAAATAAAAATAAAAATGGAAGTTACAGAAAATTAAAAATGGAAGTTCATTCAAGAAACTACTATACCTTAACCATCTATTTGGAAATTAAATAAAAAAGGACGTTGAGTAGAAAAGAGACTTGAATGAAAAAGGAAGTTAAATAAAAATAAAAATGGAAGTTGTAGAAAATTAAAAATGGAAGTTCATTCAAGAAACCACTATACCTTCACGATCAATTAGGAAATTAAATAAAAAAGGAAGTTGAATAGAAAAATAACTTGAATAAAAATAGAAGTTGAATAATAATAAAAACGTAAGTAGCAGAAAATTAAAATTTGAAATTCATTGAAGAAACCACTATACCTTAAGGATCTATTTGGAAATTAAATAAAAAAGGAAGTTAAATAGTAAAATAAATGGAATAAAAATGGAAGTTGAATAAAAATAAAAATGGAAGTTGCATAAAATTAATAATGGAAGTTCAATCCAGAAACCTATATACCTTTACGATCTATTTGGAAATTAAATAAAAAAGGAAGTTGAGTAGAAAAGAAACTTGAATAAAAAAGGAAGTTAAAGAAAAATAAAAATGGAAGTTGAAGAAAATTAAAAATGGAAGTTCATTCAAAAAACCACTATACCTTAACGATCTATTTGGAAATTAAATAAAAAAGGAAGTTGAATAGAAAAATAACTTAAATAAAAATGGAAGCTGAATAACAATAAAAATGGAAGTTCCATAAAATTAAAAATGGAAGTTCATTAAAGAAACAACTATACCTTAACGATCTATTTGGAAATTAAATAAAAAAGGAAGTTCAATCCAGAAACTAGTATACCTTAACGATCTGTTTGGAAATTAAATAAAAAAGGAAGTTGAATAGAAAAGAAACTTGAATAAAAAAAGAAGTTGAATACAAATAAAAATGGTAGTTGCAGAAAATTAAAACTGGAAGTTCATTCAAAAAACCACTATACCTTAACGATCTACTTGGAAATTTAATAAAAAATGTAGTTGGATTAAAAAATAACTTGATTAAAAATGGAAGTCGAATAAAAATAAAACTGAAAGTTGCAGAAAATAAAAAATGGAAGTTCATTCAAAAAACCACTATACCTTAACGATCTATTTGGAAATTAAATAAAAAAAGAAGTTTAATAGAAAAGTAAATTGAATAAAAATGGAAGTTGAATAAAAATAAAAATGAAAGTTGCATAAAATTAAAAATGGAAGTTCAATCCAGAAACCACCATACCTTAACGATCTATTTGAAAATTAAATAAAAAAGGAAGTTGAGTAGAAAAGAAACTTGAATGAAAAAGTAAGTTAAATAAAATTAAAAATGGAAGTTGCGGAAAATTAAAAATGGAAGTTCATTCAAGAAACCACTATACCTTAACGATCTATTCGAAAATTAAATAAAAAAGGAAGTTGAATAGAAATATAACTTGAATAAAAATGGAAGTCGAATAAAAATGAAAATGGAAGTTGCGCAAAATTAAAAATAGAAGTTCATTCAAGAAACCACTATACCTGAACTATCTATTTGGGAAGTAAATAAAAAAGGAAGTTTATTAGAAAAGTAAATTGAATAAAAATGGAAGTTGAATAAAAATAAAAATGGAAGTTGCAGAAAATAAAAAATGGAAGTTCATTCCAGAAACCAGTATACCTTAACGATCTATTTGGAAATTAAATAAAAAAGGAAGTTGAGTAGAAAAGAAACTTGATTGAAAAAGGTAGTTAAATAAAAATAAAAATGGAAGTTGCAGAAAATTGAAAATGGAAGTTCATTCAAGAAATCACTATACCGTAACGATCTATTTGGAAATTAAATAAAAAAGGAAGTTGAATATAAAAATGACTTGAATAAAAATGGAAATCGAATAAAAATAAAAATGGAAGTTGCATAAAATTAAAAATGGAAGTTCATTCAAGATACCACTATACCTTAACGATCTATTTGAAATTAAATAAAAAAGGAATTTTAATAGAAAAGTGAGTTGAATAAAAATGGAAGCTAAATAAAAATAAAAATGGAAGTTGCAGAAAATTAAAAATGGAAGTTCATTCAAAAAACCACTATACCTTAACGATCTATTAGGAAATTAAATAAAAAAGGAAGTTGAAAAAAAAAATAACTTGAATAAAAATGGAAGTTGCATAAAATTAAAAATGGAAGTTTATAAAAGAAACCACTATACCTTAACGATCTATTTGGAAATTAAATAAAAAAGGAACTTTAATACAAAAGAAAATTGAATAAAAATGGAAGTTGAATAAAAATAAAAATGCAAGTTTTATAAAATTAAAAACGTATGTTCAATCCAGAAACCATTATACCTTAACGATCTATTTGGAAATTAAATAAAAAAGGAAGTTGAATAGAAAAGAAGCTTGAATAAAAAAAGAAGTTGAATAGAAATAAAAATGGAAATTGCAGAAAATTAAAATTGGAAGTTCATTCACAAAACCACTATACCTTAACGATATATTTGGAAATTAAATAAAAAAGGGAATTTTACTAGAAAAGTAAATTGAATAAAAATGGTAGTTGAATAGAAATAAAAATGGAAGTTGCGTAAAATTAAAAATGGAAGTTCATTCAAGATACCACTATACTTTTACGATCTATTTGAAATTAAATGAAAAAGGAATTTTAATAGAAAAGTAAGTTGAATAAAAATTGAAGCAGAATTAAAATAAAAATGAAAGTTGCAGAAAATTAAAAATGGAAGTTCATTCAAGAAACCACTATACCTTAACAATCTATTAGGAAATTAAATAGAAAAGGAAGTTGAATAAAAAAATAACTTGAATAAAAATGGAAGTTGAATAAAAATAAAAATGGAAGTTGCATAAAATTAAAAATGGAAGTTCATTAAAGAAACCCCTATTCCTTAACGATCTATTTGGAAATTAAATAAAAAAGGAACTTTAATAGAAAAGAAAATTGAATAAAAATGGATGTTGAATAAAAATAAAAATGAAAGTTGTATAAAATTAAAAACGTAAGTTCAATCCAGAAATGATTATACCTTAACGATCAATTTGGAAATTAAATAAAAAAGGAAGTTGAATAGAAAAGAAGCTTGAATAAAAAAAGAAGTTGAATAGAAATAAAAACGGAAGTTGCAGAAAATTAAAATTGGAAATTCATTCACGAAACCACTATACCTTAACGATATATTTGGAAATTAAATAAAAAAGGAAGTTTAATAGAAAAGTAAATTGAATAAAAATGGAAGTTGAATAGAAATAAAAATGGAAGTTGCATCAAATTAAAAATGGAAGTTCATTAACGAAACCACTATACCTTAACGATCTATTTGGAAATTAAATAAAAAAGGAACTTTAATAGGAAAGAAAATTGAATAAAAATGGAAGTTGAATAAAAATAAAAATGAAAGTTGCAGAAAATTAAAAATGGAAGTTCAATCCAGAAGCCAGTATACCTTAACGACCTATTTGGAAATTAAATAAAAAAGGAAGTTGAGTAGAAAAGAAACTTGATTGAAAAAGGTAGTTAAAGAAAAATAAAAACGGAAGTTGCAGAAAATTGAAAATGGAAGTTCATTCAAGAAACCACTATACCTCAACGATCTGTTTGTAAATTAAATAAAAAAGGAAGTTGAGTAGAAAAGTAAATTGAATAAAAATGGAAGTCGAATAAAAATAAAAATGGAAGTTGTAGAAAATTAAAAATGGAAGTTCATTCAAAAACCAATATACCTTAACGATCTATTTTGAAACTAAATCGAAAAGGAAGTTTAATAGAAAAGTAAATTGAATAAAAATGGATGTTGAATAAAAATAAAAATGAAAGTTGCAAAAAATTAAAAATGGAAGTTCAATCCAGAAACCACTATACCTCAACGATCTATTACGAAATTAAATAAAAAAGAGAGTTGAATAGAAAAGAAGCATGAATAAAAAAAGAAGTTGCAGAAAATTAAAATTGGATGTTCATTCAAGAAACCACCATACATTAACGGTATATTAGGAAATTAAATAAAAAAGGAAGTTTAATAGAAAAGTAAATTTAATAAAAATGGAAGTTGAATAAAAATAAAAATGGAAGTTCAATCCAGAAACCACTATACCTTGACGATCTATTTGGAAATCAAATTAAAAAGGAAGTTCAGTAGAAAAGAAACGTGAATAAAAAAAGAAGTTAAATAAAAATAAAAATGGAAGTTGCAGAAAATTAAAAATAGAAGTTCATTCAAGAAACCACTATACCTTGACCATCTATTTGGAAAATAAATAAAAAAGGACGTTGAGTAGAAAAGAAACTTGAATGAAAAAGGAAGTTAAATAAAAATAAAAATGGAAGTTGTAGAAAATTAAAAATGGAAGTTCATTCAAGAAACCATTATACCTTAACGATCTATTAGGAAATTAAATAAAAAAGGAAGTTGAATAGAAAAATAACTTGAATAAAAATAGAAGTTGAATAATAATAAAAACGGAAGTTGCAGAAAATTAAAATTTGAAATTCATTCAAAAAACCACTATACCTTAAGGATCTATTTGGAAATTAAATAAAAAAGGAAGTTAAATAGTAAAGTAAATCTAATAAAAATGGAAGTTGAATAAAAATAAAAATGGAAGTTGCATAAAATTAATAATGGAAGTTCAATGCAGAAACCTATATACCTTTACGATCTATTTGGAAATTAAATAAAAATGGAAGTTAAAGAAAAATAAAAATGGAAGTTGAAGAAAATTAAAAATCGAAGTTCATTCAAAAAATCACTATACCTTAACGATCTATTTGGAAATTTAATAAAAAAGGAAGTTGAATAGAAAAATAACTTAAATAAAAATGGAAGCTGAATAAAAATAAAAATGGAAGTTCCATAAAATTAAAAATGGAAGTTCATTAAAGAAACAACTATACCTTAACGATCTATTTGGAAATTAAATAAAAAAGGAAGTTTAATAGAAAAGTAAATTGAATAAAAATGGCAGTTGAATAAAAAGAAAAGTGAAAGTTGCATAAAATTAAAAATGGAAGTTCAATCCTGAAACCAGTATACCTTAACGATCTATTTGGAAATTAAATAAAAAAGGAAGTTGAATAGAAAAGAAACTTGAATAAAAAAGAAGTTGAATACAAATAAAAATGGTAGTTGCAGAAAATTAAAACTGGAAGTTCATTCAAAAAACCACAATACCTTAACGATCTACTTGGAAATTTTAAAAAAAATGTAGTTGGACAGAAAAATAACTTAAATAAAAATGGAAGTCGAATAAAAATAAAACGGAAAGTTGCAGAAAATTAAAAATGGAAGTTCATTCAAAAAACCACTATAACTTAACGATCTATTTGGAAATTAAATAAAAAAGGAAGTTTAATAGAAAAAGTAAATTGAATAAAAATGGAAGTTGAATAAAAATAAAAATGAAAGTTGCATAAAATTAAAAATGGAAGTTCAATCCAAAAACCACCATACCTTAACGATCTATTTCGAAATTAAATAAAAAAGGAAGTTGAGTAGAAAAGAAACATGAATGAAAAAGGAAGTTAAATAAAATTAAAAATGGAAGTTGCGGAAAATTAAAAATGGGAGTTCATTCAAGAAACCACTATACCTTATCGATCTATTCGAAAATTAAATAAAAAAGGAAGTTGAATAGAAATATAACATGAATAAAAATGGAAGTCGAATAAAAATGAAAATGGAAGTTGCGTAAAATTAAAAATGGAAGTTCATTCAAGAAACCACTATACCTGAACTATCTATTTGGGAATTAAATAAAAAAGGAAGTTTAATAGAAAAGTAAATTGAATAAAAATGGAAGTTGAATAAAAATAAAAATGGAAGTTGCGGAAAATTAAAAATGGAAGTTCAATCCAGAAACCAGTATACCTTAACGATCTATTTGGAAATTAAATAAAAAAGGAAGTTGAGTAGAAAAGAAACATGATTGAAAAAGCTAGTTAAATAAAAATAAAAATGGAAGTTGCGGAAAATTGAAAATGGATGTTCATTCAAGAAACCACTATACCTTAACGATCTATTAGGAAATTAAATAAAAAAGGAAGTTGAATAAAAAAATAACTTGAATAAAAATGGAAGTTGCATAAAATTAAAAATGGAATGGAAGTTCATTAAAGAAACCACTATACCTTAACGATCTATTTGGAAATTAAATAAAAAAGGAACTTTAATAGAAAAGAAAATTGAATAAAAATGGAAGTTGATTAAAAATAAAAATGAAAGTTGTATAAAATTAAAAACGTAAGTTCAATCCAGAAACCATTATACCTTAAGGATCTATTTGGGAATTAAATAAAAATGGAAGTTGAATAGAAAAGAAGCTTGAATAAAAAAAGAAGTTGAAGAGAAATAAAAATGGAAGTTACAGAAAATTAAAATTGGAAGTTCATTCACGAAACCACTATACCTTAACGATATATTTGGAAATTAAATAAAAAAGGAAGTTTAATAGAATGGTAAATTGAATAAAAATGGAAGTTTAATAGAAATAAAAATGGAAGTTGCTTAAAATTAAAAATGGAAGTTCATTCAAGATACCACTATACTTTAACGATCTATTTGAAATTAAATAAAAACGGAATTTTAATAGAAAAGTAAGTTGAATAAAAATTGAAGTTGAAAAAAAATAAAAATGGAAGTGGTAGAAAATTAAAAATGGAAGTTCATTTAAGACACCACTATACCTTAACAGTCTATTACGAAATTAAATAAAAAGGGAAGTTGAATAGAAAAATAACTTGAATAAAAATGGAAGTTGAATAAAAATAAAAATGGAAGTTGCACAAAATTAAAAGTGGAAGATCAGTAAATAAACCACTATACCTTAACGATCCATTTGGAAATTAAATAAAAAAGGAACTTTAATAGAAAAGAAAATTGAATAAAAATGGAACTTGAATAAAAATAAAAATGAAAGTTGCATAAAATTAAAACTGTAAGTTCAATTCAAAAACCATTATACCTTAACGATCTATTTGGAAATTAAATAAAAAAGGAAGTTGAACAGAAAAGAAGCTGGAATAAAAAATGAAGTTGAATAGAAATAAAAATGGAAGTTGCAGAAAATTAAAATTGGAAGTTCATTCAAGAAACCACTATACCTTAACGATATATTTGGAAATTAAATAAAAAGGGAAGTTTAATAGAAAAGTAAATTGAATAAAAATGGAAGTTGAATAACAAAAAAATGGAAGTTCCAGAAACCACTATAACTTGACGATCGATTTGGAAATTAAAAAAGGAAGTTGATTAGAAAAGAAACTTGAATAAAAAAGGAAGTTAAATAAAATTAAAAATGGAAGTTGCAGAAAATTAAAAATGGAAGTTCATTCAAGAAACCACTATACCTTAACCTTCTATTTTGAAATTAAATAAAAAAGCAAGTTCAATAGAAAAATAATTGAATAAAAAGGGAAGCTGAATAAAAATAAAAATGGAAGTTGTTAAAGAAACCACTATACCTTAACGATCTATTTGTAAAGTAAATAAAAAAGGAAGTTTAATAGAAAAGTAAATTGAATAAAAATTGAAGTTGAATAAAAATAAAAATGAAAGTTGCATAAAATTAAAAATGGAAGTTCATTCAAGAAACCACTATACCTTAACGATCTATTTGGAAATTAATTAAAATATGAAGTTGAATAGAAAAATAACTTGAATAAAAATGGAAGCTGAATAAAAATATAAATGGAAGTTCCATAAAATTGAAAATGGAAGTTCATTAAAGAAACCACTATACCTTAACGATGTATTTGGAAATTAAATAAAAAAGAAATTTTAATAAAAAAGTAAATTGAATAAAAATGGAAGTTGAATAAAAAGAAAAGTGAAAGTTGCATAAAATTAAAAATGGAAGTTCAATCCAGAAACCAGTATACCGTAACGATCTATTTGGAAATTAAATAAAAAAGGAATTTTTATAGAAAACTAAATTGAATAAAAATGGAAGTCAAATAAAAATAAAAATAGAAGTTGCAGAAAATTAAAAATGGAAGTTCATTCAAGAAACCACTATACCTTAGCTATCTATTTGGAAATTAAATAAAAAAGGATGTTTAATAGAAAAGTAAATTTAATAAAAATGGAAGTTGAATAAAAATAAAAATGGAAGTTGCATAATGTAACGCCCTCAAAATAAACCCATAATAACCATAACATTAACATGCATTTATAAGAGAAAACGAATCATTTGAGTTATTCATCAGAGTATTCTTATTGAAAGACATCACATGTAACATCCTGCAACATCAAAATAAATGCCCTAAGGGCTTACATCTTTCCAAGCTAACACTTGGACACAAAAAGGATGAGTACTAACTCATTTACAAGTTAAGCCCTAGGCTTGAATGTTTACATGAAATCTCAAAATAAAAAAATAAAACATATAACTAAAGACAAGTCTTCAAAATCCCAAACATCAAATCCTTCCAGGCTAAGTCCGTGGAGGTAGCTTATCATCTGAACCTGAAAATAATGTTCCCATAAAGGGTGAGCCACAGCCCAGTAGAAAAATACTAAACCAAATATAAGCATTGAATAAAGCTATAGCATTTAATAGATGGTTAACCAAGATAATCAATTTTATCATTAAACAGTCTCATGACACTAATGTCTAAGACACATTTCACTTTCCATTATTATCAACATGGCTCAGAACCTGGCCAAACTTGCAACAGTGAATTATATATCATATTCACATTACTTCCAATATCAACAAAACAAATGAGACTCATGCTCATATCAAAACACTTCATACTTCCCATTTGATACACATTTTAGTGTTGTATCAATAATCATGTAAAAACACTTCAATATAATAAGCACACATAAAAATGGTGCTAATGGAGTCCATCCCCTATCTCCTCCCAAACAAAAATCCGGTTTAGAGGTCCATCCCCTATCTTCCCCTAAACCGTGGAGTACATCCCCTATCTCCTCCCAAACAATATGCATATGCAATGCTCAATCAATACATGTAATTTCTGTATTAATTCAATAGTCTAAATTTATGACTTAACAAATTGATTAGTTTCAATTTTCCCTAATCCGCATGCGATGTCTACAACAAGCACGACTATCCTCCACCGATAGCCCAAAACAGTTATTTCTAGACTCGAAAAATAAATATACCAACTACACCATTTAATCAATAAATTCCCCAATTTCATGGATTTAACCAAATTCCCCAATTTCCTTGAATTAATTACTCAAATCAATTTAGCAATTCAACTAGGGTTTTTTCCCAAAATTTTCAAAGTGTCCCCAACCTATCAAAATACCAAACTTAGAACAAAGCATATAAAATGGAGTAGGAAAATCCCTACCTCGAAGAAAATAACCCGTATGGAGAAGATGGAGATGAAGACCAAAGACCAACGTGCTCCAAATCCCAAGTTTCTCAGATTAAAACGAAGCCCTCAACTCACTCTAACTTTTTAATAAAGGATCTAAGGTAGAAACTCACTCTAAGTAGATCAATCGAAAGAGAGAAGGTGTGTAGAGGGAGGGAGAGAGAGATAAAAACACTCCAGGGGCGGTTTTTAAAAAGTTATGAAGGAAAAGTAGGTCAAAAAGTGATCCAAAAAGTGAAATCACGGACTGATATAATCGACTCTACGCTCGAGCGTAGAAAGCCCCGCTCGAGCGTAAGACACAGAATCATGCTCGAGCGTGAAGAAAGCAGCTCGAGCGTCGATTGCACCCTTCCAGAAGTTTTGCAGGCGCTGGTACCCGCTCGAGCGTCAAACTCCCCGCTCGAGCGGAGGAGCAAAAAACAAGGGATCACGCTCGAGCGTAAAAACTACCGCTCGAGCAGAAGAACTGCAGAGCAAAATACTGGGAGATGGAAAATCACGCTCGAGCGTCAAAATTCCCGCTCGAGCGGAGAAGCAACCACGAAGGGACCGCTCGAGCGTTAAAACTTCCGCTCGAGCGTGAAGGCCAAAATCTGGGCATCACCTATTGGCATCTAAAATCAACCAACCTGTAACAGACCCGCCCAACACAACCTATACTTCAAATCCAAAGAGATTAAAGGACAACAACAACCAATAAGTAATGACAGGATCCACGGATCCTAAGTCCGGATACAATAATTTAAAGAGAAAAGAATGGGGTCGCTATACATAAAATTAAAAATGGAAGTTCAATCCAGAAAGCACTATACCTTAACGTTCTATTTGGAAATTAAATAAAAAAGGAAGTTTAATAGAAAAGTAAATTGAATAAAAATGGAAGTTGAATAAAAAGAAAAGTGAAAGTTGCATAAAATTAAAAATGGAAGTTCATTAAATAAACCACTATACCTTAACGATCTATTTGGAAATTAAATAAAAAAGGAAGTTTAGTAGAAAAGTAAAATGAACAAAAATGGAAGTTGAATAAAAAGAAAAGTGAAAGTTGCATAAAATTAAAAATGGAAGTTCAATCCAGAAACCACTATACCTTAACGATCTATTTGGAAATTAAATAAAAATGGAAGTCGAATAGAAAAATAACTTGAATAAAAATGGAAGCTGAATAAAAATAAAAATGGAAGTTGCAGAAAATTAAAAACGGAAGTTCATTCAAGAAACCACTATACCTTAACGATCTATTTGGAAATTAAATAAAAAAGGAAGTTGAATAGAAAAATAACTTGAATAAAAAAGGATGTTGAATAAAAATAAAAATGAAAGTTGCACAAAATTAAAAGTGGAAGTTCAGTGAAGAAACCACTATACCTTAACGATCCATTTGGAAATTAAATAAAAAAGGAACTTTAATAGAAAAGAAAATTGAATAAAAATGGAAGCTGAATAAAAATAAAAATGAAAGTTGCATAAAATTAAAGCTGTAATTTCAATTCAAAAACCATTATACCTTAACGATCTATTTGGAAATTAAATAAAAAAGGAAGTTGAATAGAAAAGAAGCTGGAATAAAAAATGAAGTTGAATAGAAATAAAAATGAAAGTTGCAGAAAATTAAAATTGGAAGTTCATTCAAGAAACCACTATACCTTAACGATATATTTGGAAATTAAATAAAACGGGAAGTTTAATAGAAAAGTAAATTGAATAAAAATGGAAGTTGAATAACAAAAAAATGGAAGTTCCAGAAACCACTATAACTTGACGATCGATTTGGAAATTAAATAAAAAAGGAAGTTCCATAAAATTGAAAATGGAAGTTCATTAAAAAACCACTATACCTTAACGATCTATTTGGAAATTAAATAAAAAAAGAATTTTAATAGAAAATTAAATTGATTAAAAATGGAAGTTGAATAAAAAGAGAAGTGAAAGTTGCATAAATTTAAAAATGGAAGTTCAATACAGAAACAAGTATACCTTAACAATCTATTTGGAAATTAAATAAAAAAGTAAGTTGAATAGAAAAGTAAATTGAATAAAAATAGACGTCGATTAAAAATAAAAATGGAATTTGTAGAAAATTAAAAGTGGAAGTTTATTCAAGAAACAACTATACCTTAACGATCTATTTGGAAATTAAATAAAAAAGGAAGTTTAATAGAAAAGTAAATTGAATAAAAATGGAAGTTGAATAAAAATAAAAATGAAAGTTGCATAAAATTAAAAATGGAAGTTCAATCTAGAAACCACTATACCTTAACGATCTATTTGGAAATTAAATAAAAAAGGAAGTTGAGTAGAAAAGAAACTTGGTTGAAAAAGGAAGTTAAATAAAAATAAAAATGGAAGTTCATTCAAGAAACCACTATACTTTAACGATCTATTTGGAAATTAAATAAAAAAGGAAGTTGAGTAGAAAAGAAACTTGAATGAAAAAAGGAAGTTAAATAAAAATAAAAATGGAAGTTGCAGAAAATTAAAAATAGAAGTTCATTCAAGAAACCACTATACCTTAACGATCTATTAGGAAATTAAATAAAAAAGGAAGTTGAATAGAAAAATAACTTGAATAAAAATGGATGTTGAATAATAATAAAAACGGAAGTTGCTGAAAATTAAAAATTGTAGTTCATTCAAGAAACCACTACACCTTAATTATCTATTTGGAAATTAAATAAAAAAGGCTGTTAAATAGAAAAGTAAATTGAATAAAAATGGAAATAGAATAAAAATAAACATGGAAGTTGCAGAAAATTAAAAATGAAAGTTCAATCCAGAAACCCGTATACCTTAACGATCTATTTGGAAATTAAATAAAAAAGGAAGTTGAGTAGAAAAGAAACGTGAATAAAAAAGGAAGTTAAATAAAAATAAAAATGGAAGTTGCAGAAAATTAAAAATGGAAGTTCATTCTAGAAACCACTATACCTTATCGATCTATTAGGAACTTAAATAAAAAAGGAAATTGAAGAGAAAAATAACTTGATAAAAAATGGAAGTTGAATAAAAATATAAATGGACGTCGCATAAAATTAAAAATGGAAGTTCATTAAAGAAACCACTATACCTTAACGATCTATATGGAAATTAAATAAAAAAAAGGAAGTTTAATAGAAAAGTAAATTGAATAAAAATGGAAGTTGAATGAAAACAAAAGTGAAAGTTGCACAAAATTAAAAATGAAGTTCAATCCAGAAACCACTATACCTTAACCACCTATTTGGAAATTAAATAAAAAAGGAAGTTGAATAGAAAAATAACTTGAATAAAAATGGAAGCTGAATAAAAATAAAAATGGAAGTTCCAGAAAATTAAAAATGGAAGTTCAATCAAGAAACCACTATACCTTAACGATCTATTTGGAAATTAAATAAAAACGGAAGTTGAATAGGAAAATAAATTGAATAAAAATGGAAGTTCAATAAAAATAAAAATGGAAGTTGCACAAAATTAAAAATGGAAGTTCATTAAAGAAACCACTATACCTTAACGATCTATTTGGAAATTAAATAAAAAAGGAACTTTAATAGAAAAGAAAATTGAATAAAAATGGAAGTTGAATAAAAATAAAAATGAAATTTGCATAAAATTAAAAATGTAAATTCAATCCAGAAACCATTATACCTTAACGATCTATTTGGAAATTAAATAAAAAAGGAAGTTGAATAGAAAAGAAGCTTGAATAAAAAATGAAGTTGAATAGAAATAAAAATGGAAGTTGCAGAAAATTAAAATTGGAAGTTCATTCAAGAAACCACTACACCTTATCGATATATTTGGAAATTAAATAAAAAATGAAGTTTAATAGAAAAGTATATAGAATAAAAATGGAAGTTGAATAAAAAAAAAATGGAAGTTCAATCCAGAAAACACTATACCTTGACGATCGATTTGGAAATTAAATAAAAAAGGAAGTTGATTAGAAAAGAAACTTGAATAAAAAAGGAAGTTAAATAAAATTAAATATGGAAGTTGCAGAAAATTAAAAATGGAAGTTCATTCAAGAAACCACTATACCTTAACCATCTATTTTGAAATTAAATAAAAAAAGCAAGTTCAATAGAAAAATAATTGAATAAAAAGGGAAGCTGAATAAAAATGAAAATGGAAGTTATTAAAGAAACCACTATACCTTAACGATCTATTTGTAAAGTAAAATAAAAAAGGAAGTTTAATAGAAAAGTAAATTGAATAAAAATGGAAGTTGAATAAAAATAAAAATGAAAGTTGCATAAAATTAAAAATGGAAGTTCATTCAAGAAACCACTATACCTTAACGATCTATTTGGAAATTAAATAAAAAATAAAATTGAATAGAAAAATAACTTGAATAAAAAAGGAAGCTGAATAAAAATAAAAATGGAAGTTCCATAAAATTGAAAATGGAAGTTCATTAAAGAAACCACTATACCTTAACGATCTATTTGGAAATTAAATAAAAAAGGAATTTTAATAAAAAAGTAAATTGAATAAAAATGGAAGTTGAATAAAAAGAAAAGTGAAAGTTGCATAAAATTAAAAATGGAAGTTCAATCCAGAAACCAGTATACCTTAACGATCTATTTGGAAATTAAATAAAAAAGGAATTTTAATAGAAAAGTAAATTGAATAAAAATGGAAGTCGAATAAAAATAAAAATGGAAGTTGCAGAAAATTAAAAATGGAAGTTCATTCAAGAAACCACTATACCATAGCGATCTATTTGGAAATTAAATAAAAATGGATGTTTAATAGAAAAGTAAATTTAATAAAAATGGAAGTTGAATAAAAATAAAAATGGAAGTTGCATAAAATTAAAAATGGAAGTTCAATCCAGAAAGCACTATACCTTAACGTTCTATTTGGAAATTAAATAAAAAAGGAAGTTTAATAGAAAAGTAAATTGAATAAAAATGGAAGTTGAATAAAAAGAAAAGTGAAAGTTGCATAAAATTAAAAATGGAAGTTCATTAAATAAACCACTATACCTTAACGATCTATTTGGAAATTAAATAAAAAAGGAAGTTTAGTAGAAAAGTAAATTGAACGAAAATGAAAATTGAATAAAAAGAAAAGTGAAAGTTGCATAAAATTAAAAATGGAAGTTCAATCCAGAAACCACTATACCTTAACGATCTATTTGGAAATTAAATAAAAATGGAAGTCGAATAGAAAAATCACTTGAATAAAAATGGAAGTCGAATAAAAATAAAAATGGAAGTTGCAGAAAATTAAAAATGGAAGTTCATTCATGAAACCACTATACCTTAACGATCTATTTGGAAATTAAATAAAAAAGGAAGTTGAATAGAAAAATAACTTGAATAAAAATGGAAGCTGAATAAAAATAAAAATGGAAGTTCCATAAAATTAAAAATAGAAGTTCATTAAAGAAACCACTATACCTCAACGTTCTATTTGGAAATTAAATAAAAAAGGAAGTTTAATAGAAAAGTAAATTGAATAAAAATGGAAGTTCAATCCAGAAACCACTATACCTTAATGATCTATTCGGAAATTAAATAAAAAAGGAAGTTTAATAGAAAAGTAAATTGAATAAAAAAGGAAGTTGAATAAAAATAAAAATGGAAGTTGCTGTAACGCCCTCAAAATAATAGCATTAAACCCATCAAATAAGACATGCATTGATGTGTAAGGGTTCCACATTCTTCCATTTATCAGAATTCCATTACATAAGCATTACATGTTAGTAACAAGAGCAAATGCCCTATGGACTTACAGCTTTCCAAGTTAACACTTGGTTACAACAAAAGAGTACTAACTCGTTACACATTAAGCCCTTGGCTTGAATTTACATGTAATACATCAAAAAGTAAAACGACAAAAGTATGTCCGCCTCTAGCCTCTCAAGCTATGTCCTTGGAGGTGGCATGCTACCTGTACCTGAAAATGATATTCCCATATAGGGTGAGCCACAGCCCAGTAGAAATACACTAAACCAACCATGAACAATGACTAAAAGATTAGCAATTGATAGATGGCCAACACTGATACATTCACATAAATCTCATATTTATGTCATTCGACTTATGAGTCCACGTTACTTTTCATTTTCCCTTTTTCAACAAATAAGCATATTAGCTCTATCATTATTTTAACAGATAAGTATAAAAACTATATCCTACATTCACAGATAAGCATATAAGCTATATCCACATTCTCAACAGATATGTATAACAACAATATCCCACATTCACAGATAAGCATATAAGCTGTATCCACACTTCACAAAGATAAGCATATGAGCTCTATCTTCACTTCTCTAGACAAGCATATGAGCTGTATCTACGGAGTTCATCCCCTATCTTCTCCCAACACTATCCGGTTTAGAGGTACATCCCCCATCTTCCCCTAAACCGCGGAGTACATCCCCCATCTCCTCCTCTACACACAACGTATACAAACACATTGGTTCTATATACAATCTCAATACATACAATTAATGTATTCTATCAACCGTCAAATTCCATGACACATTCCATTGATTAGTTTCCGTTTGCCTAATCATCATGCATTGTCTACAACAATCACAACTATCCTCCACCGATAGCCCAAAGCAATTATTTCTAAACAGAAAATAAATGCACAAATGGATATTCAATCAACATTTCATTTCGGTGTGTGATAAACAATTCAACTACACCCTTTAACCCCATACATTCCCAATCTCGACAATTCCATTTCATTTCCTCATTTCTCACAATTAATTATCCCAATTAATCAAACAATGTAATTAGGTCATTATCCACAATTAACATTTCAACCCTTAAGGTCCCATTTTCAACAATGATTCAACATTTATACCATTTCTCTATGCCAAACATGTATCTAGGTTTATTACGAATAAAACCCCAACTTTTGTAAAATTGCACAAAAGCCCCAAACTTTCACAAAATTACCAAACCAACCCCAACATCTCAAAATACTAAAATTTAAAGACAAAATCCATAGAGAGGAGTAGGATATCCCTACCTCAAATTCGGAGCCCCAAAGGAGAAGATGACAAAACCCAACGTGCTCCAAATCCCGAAATTTTCAGATTAAAAAGAAGCCCTCGACGATCAACAACTCTTTTGTAAAGGCCAAAGATGAGCAAACCACTCTTACTAGATCAAAACCTAGAGAGAAGGTCGAGTTCTAGAGTGAGAGGCTCAACAATGGTGTTTTTGGAGAAGTAGGAGAGAGAAGAGAAGGTGAAAAAGTGATTTGAAAAGTCAAAACACGGAGCTTTAACCCAGTCTCTCCGCTCGAGCGTGAAACACTCCGCTCGAGCGTCACTCACAGACCCCCGCTCGAGCGGCCAAACTCCCGCTCGAGCGCCGGATGCACTCTCCCAGCACTTTTACAGAACCAGGCCTCCACTCGAGCTCCCAACTCTACGCTCGAGCGGCACGCACACAACCCCGCTCGAGCGGCCAAACCCACGCTCGAGCGTACAACACTGCACAAGAAATACTGGATGGGTGTATTCCCCGCTCGAGCGCTAACACCCCCGCTCGAGCGGACAGGCCAAAATCTGGGCAACTAGTTTTGGTTTCTAAACTCAACCAACCTGAAACAAATCCGCCCAACACATCTTATAACCCAAATACGAAGTAAAAAAGGATGTAAACAAGATAATAATCAACTACTAACATCCACGGACACATGTCCGGATCTCTGTACAACAAGGGTAAACCCGGGATCGCTATAACCTCCCCCCCTTAAAGAATTTCGTCCCCGAAATTAAGCACAAGTTTTCGAAAACAGGTTTTTATCCATTTTAAACAATGTTACATTTTAACATTCAACAATTCGACCCATTACCGGTCATCCCATCTCTTTAACAAGAGGCATTTCACAATATGTAAACAACATATGTACTTTCAACATGCATCAACATTACGCATTTCCTTTCCAATTTCAACATTATATTCAACATATACAATGTTACATTCAACTTCCATATGAGGCAAGTTCCAAAACATACTTCCAATAAACCAAAACATTTTCAATGTTTTACAACTTAAAACATATACAAAAGCTCTTAAGTTCAACAATTGATCAAAATCTAAATACAAGATTACATATCAACAAACAAGTCCGGATATTTTTCGCGGACTTCCAACTCACGTTCCCAAGTGGCTTCCTCCACTCCGTGATGTCTCCGCAAGACTTTCACCAAAGGAATGGTCTTGCCACGCAGGACCTGATCCCGCCTATCCAAGACCCGAACCGGTCTCTCCTCATACGAGGCATCCTCATCTACCTCTAAATTGGTCCAATCTAACACATGTGATGGATCTGGCTCATACTTCCGAAGCATACTCACATGAAACACGTCATGAACTCCGGACAACTGCGGCGGTAAGGCTAACCGATAAGCAACCTCACCAATCCTCTCAAGGATCTCAAAAGGACCAATAAACCGAGGGGATAACTTCCCACTCTTCCCAAACCTCATCAAACCTCGCCTAGGTGATATCTTCAGAAAGACATGATCACCTACCTCAAACGCCAAAGGTCTCCTCCTACGGTCGGCATAACTCTTTTGTCGACTCTGGGCTGTAACAAGCCTCCTACGGATAAGCTCAATTTTCTCCGTCGTCTCCCTAACCAACTCCGGACCCAACAAAGGTGCATCACCCACCTCGGCCCAACAAACTGGAGACCTACACGGTCGGCCGTATAAGGCCTCAAACGGTGCCATACCGATGCTAGACTGAAAACTGTTGTTGTAGGCAAACTCTACCAAGGGTAAGTGCCTCTCCCACGTCCCACTGAAGTCAAGGACACAACCCCGAAGCATATCCTCGAGGATCTGAATAGTACGCTCGGACTGCCATCAGTCTGAGGATGGTAAGTCGTACTAAAAGTCAACTTGGTGCCCAAGGCACTCTGCAAACTCTGCCACAACCTAGCAGTAAAACGAGGATCTCTATCTGAGACGATCGTCACTGGGACCCCGTGCAATCTCACTATGTCCCGAATATACAAGTCAGCAAGATGATCTACCGAATCTCTCACGCGCATAGGAATAAAGTACGCCGACTTAGTCAACCGGTCTACAACCACCCAAATAGCATCACTACCCCG
Organism: Camellia sinensis; assembly: GCF_055761805.1. Taxonomy (NCBI): domain Eukaryota; kingdom Viridiplantae; phylum Streptophyta; class Magnoliopsida; order Ericales; family Theaceae; genus Camellia; species Camellia sinensis. The sequence goes on along the minus strand of NC_138962.1, from coordinate 3,387,897 downwards.
CTGAGTCCTCGGAAGGCCTACAACGAAGTCCATAGTGACATGCTCCCACTTCCACTCGGAATAGGCAAGGGTTGCAACAAACCCGCTGGCCTCTGATGCTCGGCCTTCACTTGCTGACAAGTAAGGCACTTAGACACGAAGATTGCCACATCTCTCTTCATGCCCCACCACCAAAACTGGCGACCTAAATCCTGATACATCTTAGTACCTCCCGGATGCACCGCAAGGCGCGAATGATGAAACTCTTGGAGTACCTCCTCTCGGCAAGACTCCGGTACAAACAAACGGTCTCGGTATCTCACACTCAGGTCGGGATACACCGTCAAACCCTTCTCAACTTTCCCACTGGAGATCTTCTCTCGGAGGGATTCTACCTCAAGGTCACCTCTCTGAGCCTCTAACACTCTAGTCACAAGTGTAGGCTGCGCAACAACAGAAAACAAGGCCGCAGCCTCAACAGATTCGCCCAGTAGCAAATCAAACTCGCCAAGTGCACGCAACATCTCCCATTCCCGGATGGCTATACTAGCTACATCACTAATGGATTTTCGACTAAGGGCATCGGCCACCACATTTGCCTTTTCCGGATGATAATGCAACTCAAAATCATAATCCTCGATGAACTCCATCCATCTCCTCTGCCTCAAATTCAAGTCTCTCTGTGTAAACAGATACTTCAAACTCTTGTGGTCCGAGAATACCTCGAACCTCTCACCGTAGAGGTAATGCCTCCAGATTTTCAAGGTAAAGATCACAGCCGCTAACTCTAGGTCGTGCGTAGGGTAATTCTTCTCGTGTATTTTCAACTGACGTGAGCCATAAGCTACCACTTTCCCCTCTTGCATCAACACACAACCCAAACCCTCTTGTGAGGCATCACAATAAACCGCATAACCCAACCCTCTCTCCGGAATAATCAACACCGGAGCGGTGGTCAACCTAACTTTCAGCTCTTGGAACGACTTTTCACAGGTCTCACTCCACACAAACTTGACTCCCTTCCGAGTCAGACTAGTCAACGGTGACGCTAATTTGGAGAAATCTTTCACAAACCGGCGGTAATACCCAGCTAATCCCAGAAAACTGCGGATTTCAAATACACTCTTAGGCTGTGCCCAATTTAGCACTGCCTCAATCTTGGATGTATCTACAGACACCCCTTCCCCGGAAACCACATGGCCTAAGAACTTGACCTCTCCTAGCCAGAACTCACACTTCCCAAACTTGGCATACAGCCTATGGGCTCTAAGTAACTCAAGCACCACTCTCAAGTGTGCCTCATGCTCCTCCTCAGTAGGCGAATAGATAAGGATGTCGTCCACAAAAACGACTACAAACCGATCCAAGAATTCCCGGAAGATCTGGTTCATCAAGTCCATAAAGACTGCCGGTGCATTGGTAAGCCCAAATGGCATCACCAAAAACTCATAATGGCCATACCGCGTACGGAATGCCGTCTTCGGAATATCCTCTTCCCTGACCCTCAACTGATGGTAACCCGATCTCAAGTCTATCTTAGAGAAACAACGGGAACCCTTCAACTGGTCAAACAAATCATCTATACGGGGCATAGGGTACTTATTCTTAACCGTAGCCCGATTTAACTTCCGATAGTCAATACACAGTCTCAAGGCACCATCTTTCTTTTTAGCAAAGAGGGCCGGTGCTCCCCACGGTGAAACACTAGGGCGAACAAAACCCTTATCTAACAATTCCTGGAGCTGAACTTTCAACTCAACCAACTCTGCTGGAGCAAAATGGTAAGGTGCCATAGAAATCGGCACCGTACCAGGCACTAAATCAATAGAGAACTCTATCTCTCGGTAAGGTGGCAAACTAACGAGATCTTCGGGAAAGACATCCGAATACTCACGAACCACCCTCGGCAACACAAGCTGGATCTCACTACTCTCACCACTCTCAAAGCTGGCAAGTAGACTACTAAGCTCACTTCGCCCTCGCGAATCATACCCCGGTGGCAACACACAACCAACCCGGTCTCCCATGAAATGGAACCACTCCCCGCTCAAGGTACATAACGTGACCCTCTGGCGGTAGCAATCGATAACAGCCCGGTATGACGATAGCCAGTCCATACCCAAAATAACATCAAAACCCTTCATGGGCATGACAACAAATGGAAAAGGAAGCCTATAGTTGGCGACCTCTATATCACATCCTCTAACACCCTGTTTCAGGATCAACTCACCACCCAAAGGCGATACCACACAAATAGGAGATGCTAACTGTGCTAACTCCAATTCCAAAACAGATGCAAGTGCAGCAGATACAAAAGAATGAGATGCACCCGTGTCTATCAACACATTAGCAACCGAGTTGCAAAACAGAAAAGTACCTCTCACCACCGATGGAGCCGGTACTAAATCCTGCGCGGTAACAGCATACACGCGCCCTGTAGGCCCCTGGTCTACCTGCTCACCTCTCGGAGCAAAAGACTGCTGCACAGACTGGGATGACGAAGCTCCCGGATTGGCCCTCGAGGCCTGCACAGACTGAGCTGGCTGAAAACCCTACGTCTGCCTAGAACTAGACGCTCTCGAAGTGGCACTCAACTGTGGGCAAAACCTTTTCAGGTGCCCAGGTTGTCCACACTGATAACACGACAAGGGCTGCCCCCTGCTCGAACTCTGACTCTGCGGTCTAGCTGAAGAAGAAGCAGCTCTCTGACCTCCACCCTTCTGCGGGCAAACAGAAACCTTGTGACCCAGCTGGCCACACTTGTAACAAGCAAACTCCCCCTGATTGCCTCTCCCCGAGCCTGCACTCGGCACTGGAAAGGTCGATCTAGGAACTCCACCCTGAGACTGCTGAGGGTTATAACCCCTTTGTCTCCTGCCATCACCCTGACCATCCTGGCTCCGCTTGGAGCCCCTCTGTTCTTCCTCCTCTTCCTGCATCATAATTTCCATATGAGCAGCAGCATCTACCAGGTGTCTATACTCTCGGATGTAAGACCCACTGACTCTCAACTTGAGGCCCCGCCTCAACTTCCGCTCAAACTCATAGCAACGGCATTCCTCAGACGCCACCAGTTCAGGTGCAAACCTGGACAGACTGGTAAAAGTAGCCTCAAACTCGGCCACTGACAAGCCCTGCTGTTTAAGCCGGCTAAACTGATCCCTCAGCTTCTCCCTAGCTGCAGCAGACAAAAACCTCTCCTGAAAAGCATTCACAAATGCCTCCCAAGTACCCCCAACACGAGCCTTCTCGTATTTCCACCATTGACCCGCATCTCCCTTCAGTTGGAAGGATGCCAAGGTCACTTTCAGTGCTCCGTCCTCGATGCCTAGCATCTCGAGCGTCTTACTCATTTGCTCTAGCCACTCATCAGCCTTCAGTGGCTCCTTCGGATCCCCGATAAACTCATCCGGATTAGAAAGGAAAAACTCCCTCTTCAAGAAAGAAGGCCCTGCCTCAGCTGCCTGACTTCCAGCCCTGAGAATACCCAAAGCTCCTGCTATCTCTCTGGCCAAGGCACCCATGGCCTGCTGACCCACTGGCTCGGCCACGTTGGCCTGGCCAACTCCCTCCTGTACTGCCGGAACCTCCTCCGGTAAAGGTACTTCCTGCCTCGCAGGTCTACCACGCCTAGCACCTCTTCCTCGTCCTGACATCCTAATAAAGGTAACACAGAACATTAGCACATTCATAAATGTGCCGAAACGAAACACTCACGTCCTAATGCATGGACAACTGTAATTCACTCCACGTAAGCACGTAAAAACATAAACACATAATCACTTACGAATTTCATTTCCGGATAATGATAGTCCCGAGGCATTACTAGAGTTCCGGTTAGAAATGGTATTGATCAAGTGCCTTTCCAACAAGACTCACAGAAATCCAAGGATCCAATCAACATCCTAGAAAGTAAATCCCATACCCACATAGTCACATAATCATGTTATCAATTAAGCACATAACATATGATACTACATCTAAGTCTCTATCAAGCGAGACAAACCCATTGTGATACTAATCACTTCCCACGTACCCAAAGTATTCGAACCCGGTACGCTCTGATACCAAGTTGTAACGCCCTCAAAATAATATCATTAAACCCATCAAATAAGACATGCATTGATGTGTAAAGGTTCCACATTCTTCCATTTATCAGAATTCCATTACATAAGCATTACATGTTAGTAACAAGAGCAAATGCCCTATGGGCTTACAGCTTTCCAAGTTAACACTTGGTTACAACAAAAGAGTACTAACTCATTACACATTAAGCCCTTGGCTTGAATTTACATGTAATACATCAAAAAGTAAAACGACAAAAGTATGTCCGCCTCTAGCCTCTCAAGCTATGTCCTTGGAGGTGGCATGCTACTTGTACCTGAAAATGATATTCCCATATAGGGTGAGCCACAGCCCAGTAGAAATACACTAAACCAACCATGAACAATGACTAAAAGATTAGCAATTGATAGATGGCCAACACTGATACATTCACATAAATCTCATATTTATGTCATTCGACTTATGAGTCCAAGTTACTTTTCATTTTCCCTTTTTCAACAGATAAGCATATTAGCTCTATCATTATTTCAACAGATAAGTATAAAAACTATATCCTACATTCACAGATAAGCATATAAGCTATATCCACATTCTCAACAGATATGTATAACAACAATATCCCACATTCACAGATAAGCATATAAGCTGTATCCACACTTCACAAAGATAAGCATATGAGCTCTATCTTCACTTCTCTAGACAAGCATATGAGCTGTATCTACGGAGTTCATCCCCTATCTTCTCCCAACACTATCCGGTTTAGAGGTACATCCCCCATCTTCCCCTAAACCGCGGAGTACATCCCCCATCTCCTCCTCTACACACAACGTATACAAACACATTGGTTCTATATACAATCTCAATACATACAATTAATGTATTCTATCAACCGTCAAATTCCATGACACATTCCATTGATTAGTTTCCGTTTGCCTAATCATCATGCATTGTCTACAACAATCACAACTATCCTCCACCGATAGCCCAAAGCAATTATTTCTAAACAGAAAATAAATGCACAAATGGATATTCAATCAACATTTCATTTCGGTGTGTGATAAACAATTCAACTACACCCTTTAACCCCATACATTCCCAATCTCGACAATTCCATTTCATTTCCTCATTTCTCACAATTAATTATCTCAATTAATCAAACAATGTAATTAGGTCATTATCCACAATTAACATTTCAACCCTTAAGGTCCCATTTTCAACAATGATTCAACATTTATACCATTTCTCTATGCCAAACATGTATCTAGGTTTATTACGAATAAAACCCCAACTTTTGTAAAATTGCACAAAAGCCCCAAACTTTCACAAAATTACCAAACCAACCCCAACATCTCAAAATACTAAAATTTAAAGACAAAATCCATAGAGAGGAGTAGGATATCCCTACCTCAAATTCGGAGCCCCAAAGGAGAAGATGACAAAACCCAACGTGCTCCAAATCCCGAAATTTTCAGATTAAAAAGAAGCCCTCGACGATCAACAACTCTTTTGTAAAGGCCAAAGATGAGCAAACCACTCTTACTAGATCAAAACCTAGAGAGAAGGTCGAGTTCTAGAGTGAGAGGCTCAACAATGGTGTTTTTGGAGAAGCAGGAGAGAGAAGAGAAGGTGAAAAAGTGATTTGAAAAGTCAAAACACGGAGCTTTAACCCAGTCTCTCCGCTCGAGCGTAAAACACTCCGCTCGAGCGTCACTCATAGACCCCCGCTCGAGCGGCCAAACTCCCGCTCGAGCGCCGGAAGCACTCTCCCAGCACTTTTACAGAACCAGGCCTCCGCTCGAGCTCCCAACTCTACGCTCGAGCGGCACTCACACAACCCCGCTCGAGCGGCCAAACCCACGCTCGAGCGTACAACACTGCACAAGAAATACTGGATGGGTGTATTCCTCGCTCGAGCGCTAACACCCCCGCTCGAGCGCTAACACCCCCGCTCGAGCGGACAGGCCAAAATCTGGGCAACTAGTTTTGGTTTCTAAACTCAACCAACCTGAAACAAATCCGCCCAACACATCTTATAACCCAAATACGAAGTAAAAAGGATGTAAACAAGATAATAATCAACTACTAACATCCACGGACACATGTCCGGATCTCTGTACAACAAGGGTAAACCCGGGATCGCTATAGTTGCATAATCAATTTGGAAATTAAATAAAAAAGGATGTTAAATAGAAAAGTAAATTGAATAAAAATGAAAGTTGAATAAAAATAAAAATGGAAGTTGCAGAAAATTAAAAATGGAAGTTCAATCCAGAAACCAGTATACCTTAATGATCTATTTGGAAATTAAATAAAAAAGGAAGATGAGTGGAAAAGAAACTTGAATAAAAAAGGAAGTTAAATAAAAATAAAAATGGAAGTTGCAGAAAATTAAAAATGGAAGTTCATTCAAGAAACCACTATACCTTAACGATCTATTAGGAACTTAAATAAAAAGGAAGTTGAATAGAAAAATAACTTGATAAAAAATGGAAGTTGAATAAAAATATAAATGGAAGTTGCAGAAAATTAAAAATGGAAGTTCGTTCAAGTAACCACAATACCTTAACGATCTATTTGGAAATTAAATAAAAAAGGAAGTTTAGTAGAAAAGTAAATTGAATAAAAATGGAAGTTGAATAAAAAGAAAAGTGAAAGTTGCATAAAATTAAAAATTGAAGTTCAATCCGGAAACCACTATACCTTAACCATCTATTTGGAAATTAAATAAAAAAGGAAGTTGAATAGAAAAATAACTTGAATAAAAATGGAAGCTGAATAAAAATAAAAATGGAAGTTGCAGAAAATTAAAAATGGAAGTTCATTCAAGAAGCCACTATGCCTTAACGATCTATTTGGAAATTAAATAAAAATGGAAGTTGAATAGGGAAATAACTTGAATAAAAATAAAAATGGAAGTTGCACAAAATTAAAAATGGAAGTTCATTAAAGAAACCACTATACCTTAACGATCTATTTGGAAATTAAATAAAAAAGGAACTTTAATAGAATAGAAAATTGAATAAAAATGAAAGTTGAATAAAAATAAAAATGAAAGTTGCATAAAATTATAAATCTAAGTTCAATCCAGAAACCGTTATACCTTAACGATCTATTTGGAAATTAAATAAAAAAGGAAGTTGAATAGAAAAGATGCTTGAATAAAAAATGAAGTTGAATAGAAATAAAAATGGAAGTTGTAGAAAATTAAAATTGAAAGTTCATCAAGAAACCACTATACCTTAACGATATATTTGGAAATTAAATAAAAAAGGAAGTTTAGTAGAAAAGTAAATTGAATAAAAATGGAAGTTGAATAAAAAAAAATAGAAGTTCAATGCAGAAACCACTATACCTTGACGATCGATTTGGAAATTAAATAAAAAAGGAAGTTGAGTAGAAAAGAAACTTGAATAAAAAAGGAAGTTAAATAAAACAAAAAATGGAAGTTGCAAAAAATTAAAATTGGAAGTTCATTCAGGAAACCACTATACCTTAACCATCTATTTGGAAATTAAATAAAAAAGGAAGTTGAATAGAAAAATAATTGAATAAAAATGGAAGCTGAATAAAAATAAAAATGGAAGTTGCAGAAAATTAAAAATGGAAGTTCATTCAAGAAGCCACTATGCCTTAACGATCTATTTGGAAATTAAATAAAAATGGAAGTTGAATAGGGAAATAACTTGAATAAAAATAAAAATGGAAGTTGCACAAAATTAAAAATGGAAGTTCATTAAAGAAACCACTATACCTTAACGATCTATTTGGAAATTAAATAAAAAAGGAACTTTAATAGAATAGAAAATTGAATAAAAATGAAAGTTGAATAAAAATAAAAATGAAAGTTGCATAAAATTATAAATCTAAGTTCAATCCAGAAACCGTTATACCTTAACGATCTATTTGGAAATTAAATAAAAAAGGAAGTTGAATAGAAAAGATGCTTGAATAAAAAATGAAGTTGAATAGAAATAAAAATGGAAGTTGTAGAAAATTAAAATTGAAAGTTCATCAAGAAACCACTATACCTTAACGATATATTTGGAAATTAAATAAAAAAGGAAGTTTAGTAGAAAAGTAAATTGAATAAAAATGGAAGTTGAATAAAAAAAAATAGAAGTTCAATGCAGAAACCACTATACCTTGACGATCGATTTGGAAATTAAATAAAAAAGGAAGTTGAGTAGAAAAGAAACTTGAATAAAAAAGGAAGTTAAATAAAACAAAAAATGGAAGTTGCAAAAAATTAAAATTGGAAGTTCATTCAGGAAACCACTATACCTTAACCATCTATTTGGAAATTAAATAAAAAAGGAAGTTGAATAGAAAAATAATTGAATAAAAATGGAAGCTGAATAAAAATAAAAATGGAAGTTCCATAAAATTAAAAATGGAAGTTCATTGAAGAAACCACTATACCTTAACGATCCATTTCAAAATTAAATAAAAAAGGAACTTTAATAGAAAAGAAAATTGAATAAAAATGGAAGTTGAATAAAAATAAAAATGAAAGTTGTATAAAATTAAAAATGAAAGTTCAATCCAGAAACCAATATACCTTAACGATCTATTTGAAAATTAAATAAAAAAGGAAGTTGAATAGAAAAGAAACTTGAATAAAAAAAGAAGTTGAATAGAAATAAAAATGGAAGTCGCAGAAAATTAAAATTGGAAGTTCATTAAAAAAACCACTATACCTTAACGATCTATTTGAAAATTAAATAAAAAAGGAAGTTGAATAGAAAAATTGTCACGCCCCCAAACCGCCCCTAGTAGTTTGGTGCCGTGATGGCCAGTAACCCGAGGTTACCGAAGGCCGTCTTACAAAAATCACACACAATCAGAGTATAAAATATGGGGCTTACAAGTGCGGAAGCAATATATATACATATAAAAAATCTAAATAGTCCATGAGAGCCGTGCATAAGTCCAATGGAATGTCATACATCAAACATCTTTACAAGTCTTACAATTTAGATACAGCAAGAATGAGATACAAACACATCCTGACCAAAAGGCTTCTCAAGCCGACATATGCCAAAACAAACAAAGAAACATAAGCCGAGAAGCATAATCTTCAAGACGATGCAAAACGCAAATCCAAAACATGTCGGCTATACGCCCAAAACACATCGGCAATCACGTCTAGGCCTCAATGCCTTCTTGTTCATCACCTACATATATATAGAGAGGGTGAGCTTGGATACTCAGTGAATGATATTAGAAATAAAGGTTTTGCATGATTGATATCCAAGATTTCTTTCAAAACAATACATAGCATACTTTACAATCAAGAGGGAAATCAAGTTCATTGCCGGCCTTTCAAGTTCTTTGGATGTTATTAGATCTACTTAATACAAGAGGGTGATGACATTCCCAAGACAAGAGTGCAGTTGCATTATAGTCCCCTGCAACTAAGGACTTTCAAGACAAGCTGTGCTGCGAAAGTTTATAGTCCTCTAGCACTAAGGACTGTCAAGACAAGCTGTGCTGCGAAAGTTTAGAGTCCTCTAGCACTAAGGACTGTCAAGACAAGCTGTGCTGCGAAAGTTTAGAGTCCTCTAGCACTAAGGACTGTCAAGACAAGAGTGCAGTTGCATTATAGTCCCCTGCAACTAAGGACTTTCAAGACGAGTCATCAAAACAAGATAGCATTTGATATACAAAATAGGGATAGTCATTCATGCTAGATCAAGTACTTTTTAAAACAAGGCAAGACGAGATTTATGAAAGCAAGTGTAACATAGCTTTATTAAAAATACCACTCACATCGTTTCTTCACACGTCGGGGTCGAGACAAGCCCAAGTCCTACAACACATGGCAAAGCCTATTGAATGCGCTTTCAAACAAGTCTCTCATGTACACAAATGTTTTCGGAAAACATGCTGGGCACCAACCAGGTCTAGGCCGAGGTTCCACACCTCCTTGCCGAGGTGTGTTCCCGAGGGCCACATGCAAGGAAAAGAGGTCGGGAAACTCTGGGTTTCCCTCTGCTGATAAACATGAAGAACATGAGTGTGAAAACATGAAAAATACGAATGTTTGATCATAATCTGCCATCACAAATCTGGGATTTTCGTGCTATGAGTTTGAAAACATGGACCTGGGTACCCGTAGTTGAAAATCATGCAAGAACAAACACAAAACTTGAGTCTAGGCGAAAAGCTTTCGGATCAAAACAAGACTTTCTTGAAGAACACATGAATGTCATTTTCTCTTTCTAGAATCGAGCTTCAAAACGATGCATGGCTTACAAATCATTTTCAATCATGCAATCCAATAACATAAACATAAAGAACATCATGAGCGGATCAAGAATCTAACCTTAGAACACGGATCTAACGGTTCGATCTCTAGGAATCAAGCTTGAAGATCTACTTCTCTCTCAAGAACTCTTCTCCCTCTTCTAGAGCTTCTCTCTCTCTACAAGGCAAGTTTATGACACCAAATGATAGTTTTCTATACCCGGTTCTGGGGTTAACCTTCTGCTGAGACACGTGGCGGCGACTGATTGGGTTCTACCTGAAAAGGTGACTGACAGACCAGACAAAGCATGGTGGAAGGGTGTTCAACAAGCAAAGCGGTATGGGCTCTCTGACAGGCTATGACATCGGCTAACAACAAGGCATATCTAACAAGCTACACGGAGTGGCACTCCGGCAAGGGGTGACGTCGGCTAACAAAAGACTTCGGCAACTAAGGTGACAATGACCTCGGCTAGGAAGGACAACACTTGACTAAGCTGTGCCACATCTTGGCCTAGATGCGCCACACCTCGGTCTGGGTCATACCACTCCAGGACGAGATCACTTGGGTGCAAGGTAACATCTCGGCTAATGTGGTCAAGGCAAGAACTGAGGTCGACAAGGGGTTTCAAGATACTAATACTAGACTAAGGATGACCTCGGCTTGGAATAACATCGGCTAGCATAACTCAGGCAAGGCGTAACCTAAGTTTCACATCAAGGAAGGAACAAGACAAGCATACTACACTTAGACAAATCACAAGGCTTCAAATCAAGACATGGATCGCATTAGCTCAGGCGAAACAAATCACAACATACACACACAAGCTAAACAAGTCATAATCATACCGATGCTCATGAACATGATGAGGACATGCAGTGTGGGTTCTTACAAAAATGACTTGAATAAAAATGGAAGTCGAATAAAAATAAAAATGGAAGTTGCATAAAATTAAAAATGTAAGTTCAATCCAGAAACCATTATACCTTAACGATCAATTTGGAAATTAAATAAAAAATGAAGTTTAATAGAAAATTAAATTGAATAAAAATGGAAGTTGAATAAAAATAAAAATGGAAGTTGCAGAAAATTAAAAATGGAAGTTCATTCAAGAAACCACTATACCTTAACGATCTATTTGCAAATTAAATAAAAAAAGAAGTTGAATAGAAAAATAACTTGAATAAAAATGGAAGTTAAATAAAAATAAAAATTAAAGTTGCACAAAATTAAAAATGGAAGTTCATTAAAAAAACCACTATACCTTAACGATCTATTTGGAAATTAAATAAAAAAGGAACTTTAGTAGAAAAGAAAATTGAATAAAAATGGAAGTTGAATAAAAATAAAAATGAAAGTTGCATAAAATTCAAAATGGAAGTTCAATCCAGAAACCATTATACCTTAACGATCTATTTGGAAATTAAATAAAAAAAGGAAGTTGAATAGAAAAATGACTTGAATAAAACGGAAGTCGAATAAAAATAAAAATGGAAGTTGCATAAAATTAAAAATGGAAGTTCATTCAAGAAACCACTATACCTGAACTGTCTATTTGGAAATTAAATAAAAAAGGAAGTTTAATAGAAAAGTAAATTGAATAAAAATGGAAGTTGATAAAAATAAAAATCAAAGTTGCGTAAAATTAAAAATGAAAATTCAATCCAGAAACCACTATACCTTAACGATCTATTTTGAAATTAAATAAAAAATGAAGTTGAGCAGAAAAGAAACTTGATTGAAAAAGGAAGTTAAATAAAAATAAAAATGGAAGTTGCAGAAAATTAAAAATGGAAGTTCATTCAAGAAACCACTATACCATAACGATCTATTTGGAAATTAAATAAAAAAAGGAAGTTGAGTAGAAAAGAAACTAGAATGAAAAAGGAAGTTAAATAAAAATAAAAATGGAAGTTGCAGAAAATTAAAAATAGAAGTTCATTCAAGAAATCACTATACCTTAACGATCTATTAGGAAATTAAATAAAAAAGGAAGTTGAATAGAAAAATAACTTGAATAAAAATGGAAGTTGAATAATAATAAAAACGGAAGTTGCAGAAAATTAAAAATTGAAGTTCATTCGAGAAACCACTATACCTTAGTGATATATTTGGAATTAAATAAAAGAGGAAGTTAAATAGAAAAGTAAATCGAATAAAAATGGAAGTTGCAGAAAATTAAAAATGGAAGTTCAATCCAGAAACCAGTATACCTTAACGATCTATTTGGAAATTAAATAAAAAAGGAAGTTGAGTAGAAAAGAAACTTGTATAAAAAAAGAAGTTAAATAAAAATAAAAATGGAAGTTGCAGAAAATTAAAAATGGAAGTTCATTCAAGAAACCACTATACCTTAACGATCTATTAGGAACTTAAATAAAAAAGGAAGTTTAATAGAAAAGTAAATTGAATAAAAAAGGAAGTTGAATAAAAAGAAAAGTGAAAGTTGCATAAAATTAAAAATAAAAGTTCAATCCAGAAACCACTATACCTTAACCATCTATTTGGAAATTAAAAAAAAAAAAGGAAGTTGAATAGAAAAATAACTTGAATAAAAATGGAAGCTGAATAAAAATAAAAATGGAAGTTGCAGAAAATTAAAAATGGAATTTCATTCAAGAAACCACTATACCTTAACGATCTATTTGGAAATTAAATAAAAATGGAAGTTGAATAGGAAAATAACTCTAATAAAAATGGAAGTTGAATAAAAATAAAAATGGAAGTTGTAAAAAATTAAAAAAGGAAGTTCATTAAAGAAACCACTATACCTTAACGATCTATTTGGAAATTAAATAAAAAAGGAACTTTAATACAAAAGAAAATTCAATAAAAATGGATGTTGAATAAAAATAAAAATGAAAGTTGCATAAAATTAAAAATGTAAGTTTAATCCAGAAACCGTTATACCTTAACGATATATTTGGAAATTAAATAAAAAAGGAAGTTGAATAGAAAAGAAGCTTGAATAAAAAATGAAGTTGAATAGAAATAAAAATGGAAGTTGCAGAAAATTAAAATTGGAAGTTCATTTAAGAAACCACTATACCTTAATGATATATTTGGAAATTAAATAAAAAAGGAAGTTTAATAGAAAAGTAAATTGAATAAAAATGGAAGTTGAATAAAAAAAATGGTAGTTCAATCCAGAAACCACTATACCTTGACGATCGATTTGGAAATTAAATAAAAAAGGAAGTCGACTAGGAAAGAAACTTGAATAAAAAAGGAAGTTAAATAAAAATAAAAATGGGAGTTGCAGAAAATTAAAAATGGAAGTTCATTCAAGAAACCACAATACCTTTACGATCTATTTGGAAATTAAATAAAAATGGAAGTTGAATAGAAAAATGACTTGAATAAAAACGGAAGTCGAATAAAAATAAAAATGGAAGTTGCATAAAATTAAAAATGGATGTTCATTCAAGAAACCACTATACCTGAACTGTCTATTTGGAAATTAAATAAAAAAGGAAGTTTAATAGAAAAGTAAATTGAATAAAAATGGAAGTTGAATAAAAATAAAAATGAAAGTTGCATAAAATTAAAAATGGAAGTTCAATCCAGAAACCACTATACCTTAACGATCTATTTGGAAATTAAATAAAAAATGAAGTAGAGTAGAAAAGAAACTTGATTGAAAAAGGAAGTTAAATAAAAATAAAAATGGAAGTTGCAGAAAATTAAAAATGGAAGTTCATTCAAGAAACCACTATACCTTGACGATCTATTTGGAAATTAAATAAAAAAGGAAGTCGAATAGAAAAATAACTTGAATAAAAATGGAAGTCGAATAAAAAGAAAAACGGAAGTTGCAGAAAATTAAAAATGGAAGTTCATTCAAGAAACCACTATACCTTGACGATCTATTTAGAAATTAAATAAAAAGGAAGTCGAATAGAAAAATAACTTGAATAAAAATGGAAGTCGAATAAAAATAAAAAAGGAAGTTGCAGAAAATTAAAAATGGAAGTTCATTCAAGAAACCACTATACCTTAACGATCTATTTCGAAATTAAATAAAAAAGGAAGTTGAATAGAAAAATGACTTGAATAAAAATGGTAGTCGAATAAAAATAAAAATGGAAGTTGCATAAAATTAAAAATAGAAGTTCATTCAAGAAACCACTATTCCTGAAATGTCTATTTGGAAATTAAATAAAAAAGGAAGTTTAATAGAAAAGTAAATTGAATAAAAATGGGAGTTGAATAAAAATAAAAATAGAAGTAGCAGAAAATTAAAAATGGAAGTTCAACCCAGAAAGCAGTATACCTTAACGATCTATTTGGAAATTAAATAAAAAACGAAGTTGAGTAGAAAAGAAACTTAATTGAAAAAGGAGGTTAAATAAAAATAAAAATGGAAGTTGCAGAAAATTAAAAATGGAAGTTCATTCAAGAAACCAGTATACCTTAACGATCTATTTGAAATTAAATAAAAACGGAAGTTGAATAGAAAAACGGCTTGAATAAAAATGGAAGTCGAATAAAAATAAAAATGGTAGTTGCATAAAATTAAAAATAGAAGTTCATTCAAGAAACCCCTATACCTGAACTGTTTATTTGGAAATTAAATAAAAAAGAAAGTTTAATAAAAAAGTAAATTGAATAAAAATGGAAGTTGAATAAAAATAAAAATGAAAGTTGCATAAAATTAAAAATGGAAGTTCAATCCAGAAACCACTATACCTTAGCGATCTATTTGGAAATTAAATAAAAAAGGAAGTTGAGTAGAAAAGAAACTTGTTTTAAAAAGCAAGTTAAATAAAAATAAATATGGAAGTTGCAGAAAATTAAAAATGGAAGTTCATTCAAGAAACCACTATACCTTAACTATCTATTTGGAAATTAAATAAAAAAGGAAGTCGAATAGAAAAATAATTTGAATGAAAATGGAAGTCGAATAAAAATAAAAATGGAAGTTGCAGAAAATTAAAAATGGAAGTTCATTCAAGAAACCACTATGCCTTAACGATCTATTTGGAAATTAAATAAAAAAGGAAGTTGAACTGAAAAATGACTTGAATAAAAATGGAAGTCGAATAAAAATAAAAATGGAAGTTGCATAAAATTAAAAATGGAAGTTCATTCAAGAAACCACTATACCTGAACTGTCTGTTTGGAAATTAAATAAAAAAGGAAGTTTAATAGAAAAGTAAATTGAATAAAAATAGAAATTGAATAAAAATAAAAATGAAAGTAGCATAAAATTAAAAATAGAAGTTAAATCCAGAAACCACAATACCTGTAACGACCCTCACCTTACTCTTGTCATACCTGCATACATTCATGCATGATGTTGCCTTGTTATGTTAATTTGAAGGTTTTGCCTTGCCTTGTTTTGTTTAAGTATTGCTTGCGTGATTTTGTTCCTTATTCGGTGTGTGTGTGGCCGAGGTCACCTTGAGCTTAGTTCGCCTTTGAACCCTTGTACTTAGAACTATTTTGAGACCTTGGTCAACCCCATCTTCACCTCGGGCATTATTGTCGAGATGTTTTGCACCTGATGATCCTTGTCCGCAGGCAGGTATGGCCTAGGCCGAGATGTGGCACACCCCGGCCAAGGTGTGGCACAGCTTTGTCAAGTGTCGTCCTCCCTAGCCGATGTCTTTGTTACCCTGTTGCCGGAACCTTGACTTGAGCCGATGTCATCTATTGCCGATGTGTCTTACCCAGCTTGCTGCATACGCTTTGTCAGAGACTTGTTTTATCTATCAATCACCTTTTTGAGTTGAGCCAACCCGGTAGCGCCACGTGTCCGAGCTGATAGTTAAGACAGCCGGCAGGCTTAGAAACAAATCATTTTGGTCTCAAATCTTTGTTTTTAGAGAGAGAAGCTCTAAAGAGGAGGAAGAGAAGTTCTTGAGTGAGAGCAAGTCTTCCAAGCTTGATCTTCGTGGTTTGATCCGTTGGATTCGAGTTTTGAGGTTAGAATCTTGATCTCCTTTGGTTGTTGTTGCTGATCATCTAGCTGCATTGCATGATCGGATTCGTTTTGCATGTCATGCATCGATTTGAAGTTGGTTTTGAAAAGAGAAAATGGTTTTCATGTGTTCTTGAAGAAAAGTCTCGTTTTGATCCGAAAGTTTGGAACGAAAGCCATGTTTTTGTGTTTGTTCTTGCATGACTTTCTTGCGTGGGTACCCAGGTCCATGTTTTGAACTCTTGGCATGAAACCTCAGATCTTTGTAACGAGTTTTGAACTTGCATTCATATTCCTCATGATCATGTTCATCATGTTCTTCGTGTGCTTCAAAGGGGAAGCCAGGTTTCCCCGACTTTGCTTTTGAATGAGGCCAGCAGGACCACACCTCGGCCAGGAGGTGTAGGACCTCGGCATAGACCTGGTTGGTACACAGTTCGTTTTCATGGAAACGGGAGCAATGTTTAAACTCCCAGCATGTTTTGCTTTGATGTTTACTTGGATCTGATAAGAATGCCGAGATCATTCGTATATATATAAAGCTCGTTTTGAGAATGTGATTGCCATGTGATTGTAGGACCTTGATACTTGCTTTGAGTCTACACCTGAAGAACTCGGTGAGTGGTATTTTTGATAAAGCTATGTTACACTTGTTTTTGATAAATCTTGCTTTGTTTTGTTTTGACGAAAGTATTTGCTAAGCATGAATGAATAGCCCTGTTTTGATGTATCAAGTATAAGCCTTGTTTCGATGTTATTCTTGGAAAGTCCCTTGTGCTGGAGGACTCTAAACTTTCGCAGCACTAAGCATAAAAGGATACGGTCCTCTCTTGGAAAGTCCCTTGTGCTGGAGGACTCTAAACTTTCGCAGCACTAAGTATAAAAGGATATAGTCCTTTCTTGGGAAGACTATTATGTTAAATCGGGCTACGGGCCTAAGTAACACAAGTTCTTTTATGTTAAATCGGGCTACGGGCCTAAGTAACACCAGATCATCGTGTTAAAAGGAGCTACGGGCTTAAGTAACACAAGTCCCTTGTGCTGGAGGACTATAAACTTTCGCAGTTCCTTTGATTACACGATTACGGATCGTACAGTCCTTGTTTGATAAGCTTGATTTGTGTTTCGCCGATGTCAGTAAGTATCCCTTGATATTTGTAAGATTTGATTGATGAATACGGTTCATCCCTTGTTTCGCCGATGTCAGTGAGCATCCCTTGATACTTGTAAGATTTGATTGATGAATACGGTTCATCCCTTGTTTCGCCGATGTCAGTGAGCATCCCTTGATACTTGTAAGATTTGATTGATGAATACGGTTCATCCCTTGTTTCGCCGATGTCAGTAAGCATCCCGTGATACTTGTAATATTTGATTGATGAATACGGTTCATCCCTTATCTTGATAAAGTTGATGTGTTTTGTTCTGAAAGAGTTCGGCTATATTCATGCAAACCTTTATTATTAGTACCATTCACTGAGTATCCAAGCTCACCCTCTCTATATATATGTAGGTGATGAGCAGGACGTCGGCGACGCCTAGACTATTTTTGAAAGCTTGTTTGGACTCTTGATTATGTCGGCTTTGTTTTTGTATTCACGTCGGCGATGTCATTTATCTCATGTCGGCGAATCTTGAAAATCATGCTTCTTGGCTTGTATTCACTATGTTTTGTATATGTCGGCTCGAGAAGCCTTTTGATCAAGATGTAATACGTATTTTGCTTTGTTGTATTCAGGTTAAAAAGATATATGCCATTTCATTTGATCTATGCACTGCTCTTATGGACCACTTGTATTTTAGATTATTGCTTCCGCGTTTGTGAGCCCCGTTTATCATACTCTGATTGTGTTAAGTTTTTGAAAGTTGGCCTTCGGTAATTACGGATTACTGGCCATCACGGCACCAAACTACTAGGGGCGGTTTGGGGTCGTGACAGAATGGTATCAGAGCACGAGTTCCTCGGTATACGTTATTCACACACTTGAGTCCTAAAGAGCATAGGATTTCCCTTAGAAAGATGTTTGGATTGCATCATGGTACTTGTTATTTGAACGAGGTGTGCATTGTTTTGATACACCCAATTGTTGCTTGCCTATGTGGTTATTTGCTATTTGTTTTAAAGTCACACTTTGCATGCTCTTAGCGTCATGAGGAGAGGTAGACCTCCAATTGGCCGGGATCGGCCCGAAGACAGAATGGATAGACTGGAAAGATTAGTTGAGGGTTTGGCTCGTGAGTTGAGGCAAACAAGACAGCAGTTCGCCAGTGCCACGTCGACTCAGGCCGAGCAGACCAACGGCCGAAATGTAGTCCCGCCTCCACCTCCTCCAGTGCCGTAAGTTCCCCCGCAGCCAGCCTTGTATGGGGATGGCACGATAGCTTTGATCAGGGAGTTCAAGAAAATGAAACCACCGAGATTCTCTGGGGGTATAGAGCCGATGAAGGCTGAGGCATGGGTTTTAGAAATGGAAAAGTTATTCGAGATCTTCCCTAGCACCGACGCTCAGAAAGTGACGTTGGCAGCATTCACATTAGATGATGACGCTCGCAGGTGGTGGATGATGGTTAGAGAGAGTAATCCGGATCTGACCTGGACTCGATTCTTAGAGTTGTTCTACAAGAAACATTTTCCCCTAAGTGTTCGAAACCGCAAGGCTACCGAATTTCATACTCTGACGCAAGGCAACAGAACAGTGGCGGAATATGACCGCGCTTTTACTGAATTGGCGAGGTTTGTACCTCACATGGCCAACGATGAATATATGAAGGCCAGGAAGTTCGAGTGTGGGCTTCGCGGACCGATTCAAGACCGGGTTAATTTACTTGATATGCCGACTTATGCCGAAGTATTGGACAAAGCCATTCAGGCCGAAGCTAATTTGAATCGATACCAGAGCTCGGGAGAGAACCAGCGAAAAAGGCAGAACTATGACAATCGCCGAGGACAGCTGGGCACCAAGAAGAAAACGAACATGGGCAGTACTAGTAACCTAAGGCAGGAAGGTAATGCTAAGCCGATGTGTTCGGACTGTGGGAGGCAACATTTCGGGATCTGTCGCCGGACGTCTGGAGCTTGTTATGAATGTGGCGAGATGGGCCATTATGTGAGAGATTGCCCCAAGGCAAAGGCTGACGACAACAAGAAAGGTGAGAATACCTCGGGTTCCGTTCAGAAGGGTAATGCTGGAAAAGGGCAGATGAGACAGGGCAGAGTATTTGCGTTAGTGCCAGGAGACACTCTGAATGCTGAGGCAGTGGTGTCAGGTATACTTCTAATTTGCTCCCAAAATGCCTATGTGTTGATTGATTCGGGTTCTACTCATTCGTTTATATCTACTAAGTTTGCCGAGAAAATTAATAGAGAACTAGAGCCCCTTGATTTCATATTATCTGTGTCTACTCTATCTGGGAGACCTATGATTGTTGTGTCCATTTATAGAGCGTGTGTTGTTGTGATTGAGAATGTTGAACTGTTAGTAGATTTAATGCCTCTGGACATGGTTCATTTTGATGTTATACTGGGAATGGATTGGTTAGTCGCAAATCATGCATCTATTAATTGTGTTTCGAAAAGTGTCACATTGAGACCCCCAGGCCTAGCCGAGGTTATTTTCCAGGGTAAAGGGATAGTGCCCCCACCTTACTTGATTTCGTCCATTAAGGCCTATAAGTTAATTCAGAAAGGGTGTCGAGGCTACTTGTGTAGTATACTGAGTGATCAGAATGGAAATGTTGATCTAGCCGACATCCCAGTGGTTAACGAATTCCCCGACGTCTTTCCAGACGAATTGCCTGGCCACTTAACCGATAGAGAAATAGAGTTTACCGTTGACATCATGTCGGGAACACAGCCGATCTCCAAAACACCTTATAGGATGGCCCCAGCTGAACTTAGAGAATTGAAACTGCAATTACAAGAATTGTTGGATAAGGGATTTATTAGGCCGAGCACTTCACCATGGGGAGCACCTGTTTTATTTGTGAAGAAAAATGATGGCACACTCCGTCTTTGTATCGATTATAGAGAACTTAATAAGGTCACCATTAAGAACAAGTACCCATTACCTAGGATTGATGATCTGCTTGACCAATTACAAGGAGCACGAGTCTTTTCTAAGATTGACCTTAGGTCTGGTTATCACCAACTCAAAGTTAAAGCCGAAGATGTTGAAAAGACTGCTTTTCGAACAAGATATGGCCACTACGAGTTTTTAGTAATGCCTTTTGGAGTGACCAATGCCCCTGCTGCATTTATGGATTTGATGAACAGAGTCTTCAAGCCATATTTAGATGAGTTTGTAGTTGTCTTCATTGATGATATATTGATCTATTCCAAGGGTAAAACTGAACATGAAAATCATTTGAGACTTGCCTTACAGATTCTGAGAACACGGAAATTGTATGCTAAGTTTAACAAGTGTGAGTTTTGGCTTTCTACTATCTCATTCTTGGGTCATGTGATTAATGAAGAAGGTATCTCAGTGGATCCTAGCAAAGTTGAAGCCGTAGTAAATTGGCCGAGGCCGACTAATGTATCCGAGATTCGTAGTTTTCTGGGTTTGGCAGGTTATTACAGGAAGTTTGTGAAAGATTTCTCAAGGATTGCAATTCCATTGACGCAACTGACTAAGAAGGGAACACTGTATGAATGGACTAAAGATCGGGAATTAGCTTTCCAGGAACTGAAGACGAGGTTAGTTACAGCACCTGTACTCGTACTTCCATCAGGTAATGAAGAGTTTCATATCTATAGTGATGCATCGCTTAAGGGTTTGGGTTGTGTATTAATGCAAGGGGGTAAAGTTATAGCTTATGCATCTCGCCAGTTGAAACCCCATGAGAAGAACTATCCTACCCATGATTTAGAATTAGCGGCCGTGGTTTTTGCTTTGAAGATTTGGCGTCACTATTTGTATGGAGCTTCTTGTCAGATTTTTACAGATCATAAGAGTTTAAAGTACTTATTCACTCAGAAGGAATTGAATTTGAGGCAGAGAAGGTGGCTCGAGTTGTTGAAGGACTATGATATGCAAATTCAATATCACCCCGGTAAAGCTAACAGTGTAGCCGACGCTTTGAGCAGGAAGTCAGATGGAAATTTGGCGTGTTTGACCGTGATGACAGTGGAGCCGACCATTGTTGTTGAGGTAAAGACAAGACAGATGGAGGATAACTTCTACAAGAAAATAGCCGAGGAAATTGACACAAAGCCGAGATCGGGTTATACTATCGAAAATCAAGTGCTCAAGTTTGAGGGGAGGTTATGTGTGGCCGACATCCCAGAGTTAAAAAGGAAAATTTTGCAGGAAGCTCACGATTCTAAGTTTGCCGTTCATCCAGGGAACACCAAAATGTATCGAGATGTGAAGCAAACCTTCTGGTGGCCGAATATGAAAAGAGAGATAGCCGAATTCGTGTCCCAGTGTTTACATTGTCAACAAGTGAAAGCAGAACATCAAAGACCGGCATGACTTCTTCAACCTTTGCCGATTCCCGAGTGGAAATGGGAACATATCTCCATGGATTTCGTGATTGGTTTGCCAAGGACACCGAAAGGTATGGATTCGATTTGGGTGGTTGTTGATAGATTAACTAAGTTAGCACACTTTCTACCTGTTAAGACTACCTTCAAAGCCGAACAACTTGCCCTGTTATATGTGAACGAGATTGTCAGACTTCGTGGAGTGCCGATGTCAATTGTGTCAGACCGAGATCCTAAATTTGTTTCTAGATTTTAGCAGAGTCTTCAGGGAGCTTTTGGGGCCGAGCTGAGATTTAGTACAGCTTTTCATCCCCAGACAGATGGGAAGACAGAGAGAACAATTCAGACACTTGAAGATATGCTTAGACTTTGTGTATTGGAATTCCTAGGGAGTTGGGGAACACATTTGCCCTTAGTGGAATTCGGCTACAATAACAGTTATCAAGCTAGCATTGGCATGGCGCCGTATGAGGCCTTATACGGAAGAAAATGTAGGTCGCTGATATGTTGGACCGAAGTCGGAGACAGAGCTCTGCTTGGTCCCGAATTGATTCAAGTGACAACAGAGAAGACTAAACTCATCCAACAGAGGATTAAAACTGCCCAGAGCCGACAAAAGAGCTACGCCGATCAGAGAAGGAATGAGTTAGAATTCGAAGTTGGGGATCATGTATTCCTGAAAGTTTCACCAATGAAAGGGGTTTCCAGATTTGGAAGGAAAGGTAAATTAGCACCTCGGTATATTGGACCGTTTGAAATTCTTGAGAAAATTAACCCCGTTGCCTACAGACTTGCTTTGCCGCCAGATTTGAGCCAAGTCCACAATGTGTTTCATGTTTCGATGTTGAGGAAGTACATCCGAGATCCACTACATGTAATTGATCATTCCGAGATCACGGTTAATGAGGATTTGGGCTACGAGGAGAAACCAATAAGGATTATTGACAGACAAGTGAGGCAGTTGAGAAACAAATCGATACCGATGGTAAAGGTCGAATGGAAGGAACATTATGGCACAGAAGCCACGTGGGAAAAGGAAGAGGATGTGAGAATCCGTTATCCGGAGTTGTTCATAGAGCAAGGTAATCTAAGTTTGGGGACCAAACTTCTTTAAGGGGGTAGGATGTAACGACCCTCACCTTACTCTGTCATACCTGCATACATTCATGCATGATGTTGCCTTGTTATGTTAATTTGAAGGTTTTGCCTTGCCTTGTTTTGTTTAAGTATTGCTTGCGTGATTTTGTTCCTTGTTCGGTGTGTGTGTGGCCGAGGTCACCTTGAGCTTAGTTTGCCTTTGAACCCTTGTACTTAGAACTATTTTGAGACCTTGGTCAACCCCATCTTTACCTCGGGCATTATTGCCGAGATGTTTTGCACCTGATGATCCTTGTCCGCAGGCAGGTATGGCCTAGGCCGAGATGTGGCACACCCCGGCCAAGGTGTGGCACAGCTTAGTCAAGTGTCGTCCTCCCTAGCCGATGTCTTTGTTACCCTGTTGCCGGAACCTTGACTTGAGCCGATGTCATCTATTGCCGATGTGTCTTACCCAGCTTGCTACATACGCTTTGTCAGAGACTTGTCTTATCTATCAATCACCTTTTTGAGTTGAGTCAACCTGGTAGCGCCACGTGTCCGAGCTGATAGTTAAGACAGCCGGCAGGCTTAGAAACAAATCATTTTGGTCTCAAATCTTTGTTTTTAGAGAGAGAAGCTCTAGAGAGGAGGAAGAGAAGTTCTTGAGTGAGAGCAAGTCTTCCAAGCTTGATCTTCGTGGTTTGATCCGTTGGATTCGAGTTTTGAGGTTAGAATCTTGATCTCCTTTGGTTGTTGTTGCTGATCATCTAGCTGCATTGTATGATCGGATTCGTTTTGCATGTCATGCATCGATTTGAAGTTGGTTTTGAAAAGAGAAAATGGTTTTCATGTGTTCTTGAAGAAAAGTCTCGTTTTGATCTGAAAGTTTGGAACGAAAGCCATGTTTTTGTGTTTGTTCTTGCATGACTTTCTTGCGTGGGTACCCAGGTCCATGTTTTGAACTCTTGGCATGAAACCTCAGATCTTTGTAACGAGTTTTGAACTTGCATTCATATTCCTCATGATCATGTTCATCATGTTCTTCGTGTGCTTCAAAGGGGAAGCCAGGTTTCCCCGACTTTGCTTTTGAATGAGGCCAGCAGGACCACACCTCGGCCAGGAGGTGTAGGACCTCGGCATAGACCTGGTTGGTACCCAGTTCGTTTTCATGGAAACGGGAGCAATGTTTAAACTCCCAGCAAGTTTTGCTTTGATGTTTACTTGGATCTGATAAGAATGCCGAGATCATTCGTATATATATAAAGCTCGTTTTGAGAATGTGATTGCCATGTGATTGTAGGACCTTGATACTTGCTTTGAGTCTACACCTGAAGAACTCGGTGAGTGGTATTTTTGATAAAGCTATGTTACACTTGTTTTTGATAAATCTTGCTTTGTTTTGTTTTGACGAAAGTATTTGCTAAGCATGAATGAATAGCCCTGTTTTGATGTATCAAGTATAAGCCTTGTTTCGATGTTATTCTTGGAAAGTCCCTTGTGCTGGAGGACTCTAAACTTTCGCAGCACTAAGCATAAAAGGATACGGTCCTCTCTTGGAAAGTCCCTTGTGCTGGAGGACTCTAAACTTTCGCAGCACTAAGTATAAAAGGATACGGTCCTTTCTTGGAAAGACTATTATGTTAAATCGGGCTACGGGCCTAAGTAACACAAGTTCTATTATGTTAAATCGGGCTACGGGCCTAAGTAACACCAGATCATTGTGTTAAAAGGAGCTACGGGCTTAAGTAACACAAGTCCCTTGTGCTGGAGGACTATAAACTTTCGCAGTACCTTTGATTACACGATTACGGATCGTATAGTCCTTGTTTGATAAGCTTGATTTGTGTTTCGCCGATGTCAGTAAGCATCCCTTGATACTTGTAAGATTTGATTGATGAATACGGTTCATCCCTTGTTTCGCCGATGTCAGTGAGCATCCCTTGATACTTGTAAGATTTGATTGATGAATACGGTTCATCCCTTGTTTCGCCGATGTCAGTGAGCATCCCTTGATACTTGTAAGATTTGATTGATGAATACGGTTCATCCCTTGTTTCGCCGATGTCAGTAAGCATCCCGTGATACTTGTAATATTTGATTGATGAATACGGTTCATCCCTTGTCTTGATAAAGTTGATGTGTTTTGTTTTGAAAGAGTTCGGCTATATTCATGCAAACCTTTATTATTAGTACCATTCACTGAGTATCCAAGCTCACCCTCTCTATATATATGTAGGTGATGAGCAGGACGTCGGCGACGCCTAGACTATTTTTGAAAGCTTGTTTGGACTCTTGATTATGTCGGCTTTGTTTTTGTATTCACGTCGGCGATGTCATTTATCTCATGTCGGCGAATCTTGAAAATCATGCTTCTTGGCTTGTATTCACTATGTTTTGTATATGTCGGCTCGAGAAGCCTTTTGATCAAGATGTAATACGTATTTTGCTTTGTTGTATTCAGGTTAAAAAGATATATGCCATTTCATTTGATCTATGCACTGCTCTTATGGACCACTTGTATTTTAGATTATTGCTTCCGCGTTTGTGAGCCCCGTTTATCATACTCTGATTGTGTTAAGTTTTTGAAAGTTGGCCTTCGGTAATTACGGATTACTGGCCATCACGGCACCAAACTACTAGGGGCGGTTTGGGGTCGTGACAGAATCGTATCAGAGCACGAGTTCCTCGGTATACGTTATTCACACACTTGAGTCCTAAAGAGCATAGGATTTCCCTTAGAAAGATGTTAGGATTGCATCATGGTACTTGTTATTTGAACGAGGTGTGCATTGTTTTGATACACCCAATTGTTGCTTGCCTATGTGGTTATTTGCTATTTGTTTTAAAGTCACACTTTGCATGCTCTTAGCGTCATGAGGAGAGGTAGACCTCCAATTGGCCGGGATCGGCCCGAAGACAGAATGGATAGACTGGAAAGATTAGTTGAGGGTTTGGCTCGCGAGTTGAGGCAAACAAGACAGCAGTTCGCCAGTGCCACGTCGACTCAGGCCGAGCAGACCAACGGCCGAAATGTAGTCCCGCCTCCACCTCCTCCAGTGCCGCAAGTTCCCCCGCAGCCAGCCTTGTATGGGGATGGCACGATAGCTTTGATCAGGGAGTTCAAGAAAATGAAACCACCGAGATTCTCTGGGGGTATAGAGCCGATGAAGGCTGAGGCATGGGTTTTAGAAATGGAAAAGTTATTCGAGATCTTCCCTAGCACCGACGCTCAGAAAGTGACGTTGGCAGCATTCACATTAGATGATGACGCTCGCAGGTGGTGGATGATGGTTAGAGAGAGTAATCCGGATCTGACCTGGACTCGATTCTTAGAGTTGTTCTACAAGAAACATTTTCCCCTAAGTGTTCGAAACCGCAAGGCTACCGAATTTCATACTCTGACGCAAGGCAACAGAACAGTGGCGGAATATGACCGCGCTTTTACTGAATTGGCGAGGTTTGTACCTCACATGGCCAACGATGAATATATGAAGGCCAGGAAGTTCGAGTGTGGGCTTCGCGGACCGATTCAAGACCGGGTTAATTTACTTGATATGCCGACTTATGCCGAAGTATTGGACAAAGCCATTCAGGCCGAAGCTAATTTGAATCGATACCAGAGCTCGGGAGAGAACCAGCGAAAAAGGCAGAACTATGACAATCGCCGAGGACAGCTGGGCACCAAGAAGAAAATGAACATGGGCAGTACTAGTAACCTAAGGCAGGAAGGTAATGCTAAGCCGATGTGTTCGGACTGTGGGAGGCAACATTTCGGGATCTGTCGCCAGACGTCTGGAGCTTGTTATGAATGTGGCGAGATGGGCCATTATGTGAGAGATTGCCCCAAGGCAAAGGCTGACGACAACAAGAAAGGTGAGAATACCTCGGGTTCCGTTCAGAAGGGTAATGCTGGAAAAGGGCAAATGAGACAGGGCAGAGTATTTGCGTTAGTGCCAGGAGACACTCTGAATGCTGAGGCAGTGGTGTCAGGTATACTTCTAATTTGCTCCCAAAATGCCTATGTGTTGATTGATTCGGGTTCTACTCATTCGTTTATATCTACTAAGTTT
Organism: Camellia sinensis; assembly: GCF_055761805.1. Lineage (NCBI taxonomy): Eukaryota > Viridiplantae > Streptophyta > Magnoliopsida > Ericales > Theaceae > Camellia > Camellia sinensis. The sequence continues at coordinate 3,361,051 of NC_138962.1, read as the reverse complement.
GCCGAGAAAATTAATAGAGAACTAGAGCCCCTTGATTTCATATTATCTGTGTCTACTCTATCTGGGAGACCTATGATTGTTGTGTCCATTTATAGAGCGTGTGTTGTTGTGATTGAGAATGTTGAACTGTTAGTAGATTTAATGCCTCTGGACATGGTTCATTTTGATGTTATACTGGGAATGGATTGGTTAGTCGCAAATCATGCATCTATTAATTGTGTTTCGAAAAGTGTCACATTGAGACCCCCAGGCCTAGCCGAGGTTATTTTCCAGGGTAAAGGGATAGTGCCCCCACCTTACTTGATTTCGTCCATTAAGGCCTATAAGTTAATTCAGAAAGGGTGTCGAGGCTACTTGTGTAGTATACTGAGTGATCAGAATGGAAATGTTGATCTAGCCGACATCCCAGTGGTTAACGAATTCCCCGACGTCTTTCCAGACGAATTGCCTGGCCACTTAACCGATAGAGAAATAGAGTTTACCGTTGACATCATGTCGGGAACATAGCCGATCTCCAAAACACCTTATAGGATGGCCCCAGCTGAACTTAGAGAATTGAAACTGCAATTACAAGAATTGTTGGATAAGGGATTTATTAGGCCGAGCACTTCACCATGGGGAGCACCTGTTTTATTTGTGAAGAAAAATGATGGCACACTCCGTCTTTGTATCGATTATAGAGAACTTAATAAGGTCACCATTAAGAACAAGTACCCATTACCTAGGATTGATGATCTGCTTGACCAATTACAAGGAGCACGAGTCTTTTCTAAGATTGACCTTAGGTCTGGTTATCACCAACTCAAAGTTAAAGCCGAAGATGTTGAAAAGACTGCTTTTCGAACAAGATATGGCCACTACGAGTTTTTAGTAATGCCTTTTGGAGTGACCAATGCCCCTGCTGCATTTATGGATTTGATGAACAGAGTCTTCAAGCCATATTTAGATGAGTTTGTAGTTGTCTTCATTGATGATATATTGATCTATTCCAAGGGTAAAACTGAACATGAAAATCATTTGAGACTTGCCTTACAGATTCTGAGAACACGGAAATTGTATGCTAAGTTTAACAAGTGTGAGTTTTGGCTTTCTACTATCTCATTCTTGGGTCATGTGATTAATGAAGAAGGTATCTCAGTGGATCCTAGCAAAGTTGAAGCCGTAGTAAATTGGCCAAGGCCGACTAATGTATCCGAGATTCGTAGTTTTCTGGGTTTGGCAGGTTATTACAGGAAGTTTGTGAAAGATTTCTCAAGGATTGCAATTCCATTGACGCAACTGACTAAGAAGGGAACACTGTATGAATGGACTAAAGATCGGGAATTAGCTTTCCAGGAACTGAAGACGAGGTTAGTTACAGCACCTGTACTCGTACTTCCATCAGGTAATGAAGAGTTTCATATCTATAGTGATGCATCGCATAAGGGTTTGGGTTGTGTATTAATGCAAGGGGGTAAAGTTATAGCTTATGCATCTCGCCAGTTGAAACCCCATGAGAAGAACTATCCTACCCATGATTTAGAATTAGCGGCCGTGGTTTTTGCTTTGAAGATTTGGCGTCACTATTTGTATGGAGCTTCTTGTCAGATTTTTACAGATCATAAGAGTTTAAAGTACTTATTCACTCAGAAGGAATTGAATTTGAGGCAGAGAAGGTGGCTCGAGTTGTTGAAGGACTATGATATGCAAATTCAATATCACCCCGGTAAAGCTAACAGTGTAGCCGACGCTTTGAGCAGGAAGTCAGATGGAAATTTGGCGTGTTTGACCGTGATGACAGTGGAGCCGACCATTGTTGTTGAGCTAAAGACAAGACAGATGGAGGATAACTTCTACAAGAAAATAGCCGAGGAAATTGACACAAAGCCGAGATCGGGTTATACTATCGAAAATCAAGTGCTCAAGTTTGAGGGGAGGTTATGTGTGGCCGACATCCCAGAGTTAAAAAGGAAAATTTTGCAGGAAGCTCACGATTCTAAGTTTGCCATTCATCCAGGGAACACCAAAATGTATCGAGATGTGAAGCAAACCTTCTGGTGGCCGAATATGAAAAGAGAGATAGCCGAATTCGTGTCCCAGTGTTTACATTGTCAACAAGTGAAAGCAGAACATCAAAGACTGGCAGGACTTCTTCAACCTTTGCCGATTCCCGAGTGGAAATGGGAACATATCTCCATGGATTTCGTGATTGGTTTGCCAAGGACACCGAAAGGTATGGATTCGATTTGGGTGGTTGTTGATAGATTAACTAAGTTAGCACACTTTCTACCTGTTAAGACTACCTTCAAAGCCGAACAACTTGCCCTGTTATATGTGAACGAGATTGTCAGACTTCATGGAGTGCCGATGTCAATTGTGTCAGACCGAGATCCTAAATTTGTTTCTAGATTTTGGCAGAGTCTTCAGGGAGCTTTCGGGGCCGAGCTGAGATTTAGTACAGCTTTTCATCCCCAGACAGATGGGAAGACAGAGAGAACAATTCAGACACTTGAAGATATGCTTAGACTTTGTGTATTGGAATTCCTAGGGAGTTGGGGAACACATTTGCCCTTAGTGGAATTCGCCTACAATAACAGTTATCAAGCTAGCATTGGCATGGCGCCGTATGAGGCCTTATACGGAAGAAAATGTAGGTCGCCGATATGTTGGACCGAAGTCGGAGACAGAGCTCTGCTTGGTCCCGAATTGATTCAAGTGACAACAGAGAAAACTAAACTCATCCAACAGAGGATTAAAACTGCCCAGAGCTGACAAAAGAGCTACGCCGATCAGAGAAGGAATGAGTTAGAATTCGAAGTTGGGGATCATGTATTCCTGAAAGTTTCACCAATGAAAGGGGTTTCCAGATTTGGAAGGAAAGGTAAATTAGCACCTCGGTATATTGGACCGTTTGAAATTCTTGAGAAAATTAACCCCGTTGCCTACAGACTTGCTTTGCCGCCAGATTTGAGCCAAGTCCACAATGTGTTTCATGTTTCGATGTTGAGGAAGTACATCCGAGATCCACTACATGTAATTGATCATTCCGAGATCACGGTTAATGAGGATTTGGGCTACGAGGAGAAACCAATAAGGATTATTGACAGACAAGTGAGGCAGTTGAGAAACAAATCGATACCGATGGTAAAGGTCGAATGGAAGGAACATTATGGCACAGAAGCCACGTGGGAAAAGGAAGAGGATGTGAGAATCCGTTATCCGGAGTTGTTCATAGAGCAAGGTAATCTAAGTTTGGGGACCAAACTTCTTTAAGGGGGGTAGGATGTAACGACCCTCACCTTACTCTGTCATACCTGCATACATTCATGCATGATGTTGCCTTGTTATGTTAATTTGAAGGTTTTGCCTTGCCTTGTTTTGTTTAAGTATTGCTTGCGTGATTTTGTTCCTTGTTCGGTGTGTGTGTGGCCGAGGTCACCTTGAGCTTAGTTTGCCTTTGAACCCTTGTACTTAGAACTATTTTGAGACCTTGGTCAACCCCATCTTTACCTCGGGCATTATTGCCGAGATGTTTTGCACCTGATGATCCTTGTCCGCAGGCAGGTATGGCCTAGGCCGAGATGTGGCACACCCCGGCCAAGGTGTGGCACAGCTTAGTCAAGTGTCGTCCTCCCTAGCCGATGTCTTTGTTACCCTGTTGCCGGAACCTTGACTTGAGCCGATGTCATCTATTGCCGATGTGTCTTACCCAGCTTGCTGCATACGCTTTGTCAGAGACTTGTCTTATCTATCAATCACCTTTTTGAGTTGAGTCAACCCGGTGGCGCCACGTGTCCGAGCTGATAGTTAAGACAGCCGGCAGGCTTAGAAACAAATCATTTTGGTCTCAAATCTTTGTTTTTAGAGAGAGAAGCTCTAGAGAGGAGGAAGAGAAGTTCTTGAGTGAGAGCAAGTCTTCCAAGCTTGATCTTCGTGGTTTGATCCGTTGGATTCGAGTTTTGAGGTTAGAATCTTGATCTCCTTTGGTTGTTGTTGCTGATCATCTAGCTGCATTGTATGATCGGATTCATTTTGCATGTCATGCATCGATTTGAAGTTGGTTTTGAAAAGAGAAAATGGTTTTCATGTGTTCTTGAAGAAAAGTCTCGTTTGATTCGAAAGTTTGGAACGAAAGCCATGTTTTTCTGTTTGTTCTTGCATGACTTTCTTGCGTGGGTACCCAGGTCCATGTTTTGAACTCTTGGCAAGAAACCTCAGATCTTTTGTAACGAGTTTTGAACTTGCATTCACATTCCTCATGATCATGTTCATCATGTTCTTCGTGTGCTTCAAAGGGGAAGCCAGGTTTCCCCGACTTTGCTTTTGAATGAGGCCAGCAGGACCACACCGAGGCCAGGAGGTGTAGGACCTCGGCATAGACCTGGTTGGTACCCAGTTCGTTTTCATGGAAACGGGAGCAATGTTTAAACTCCCAGCAAGTTTTGCTTTGATGTTTACTTGGATCTGATAAGAATGCCGAGATCATTCGTATATATATAAAGCTCGTTTTGAGAATGTGATTGCCATGTGATTGTAGGACCTTGATACTTGCTTTGAGTCTACACGTGAAGAACTCGGTGAGTGGTATTTTTGATAAAGCTATGTTACACTTGTTTTTGATAAATCTTGCTTTGTTTTGTTTTGACGAAAGTATTTGCTAAGCATGAATGAATAGCCTTGTTTTGATGTATCAAGTATAAGCCTTGTTTCGATGTTATTCTTGGAAAGTCCCTTGTGCTGGAGGACTCTAAACTTTCGCAGCACTAAGCATAAAAGGATATGGTCCTCTCTTGGAAAGTCCCTTGTGCTGGAGGACTCTAAACTTTCGCAGCACTAAGTATAAAAGGATACGGTCCTTTCTTGGAAAGACTATTATGTTAAATCGGGCTACGGGCCTAAGTAACACAAGTTCTATTATGTTAAATCGGGCTACGGGCCTAAGTAACACCAGATCATCGTGTTAAAAGGAGCTACGGGCTTAAGTAACACAAGTCCCTTGTGCTGGAGGACTATAAACTTTCGCAGTACCTTTGATTACACGATTACGGATCGTACAGTCCTTGTTTGATAAGCTTGATTTGTGTTTCGCCGATGTCAGTAAGCATCCCTTGATACTTGTAAGATTTGATTGATGAATACGGTTCATCCCTTGTTTCGCCGATGTCAGTGAGCATCCCTTGATACTTGTAAGATTTGATTGATGAATACACGGTTCATCCCTTGTTTCGCCGATGTCAGTAAGCATCCCGTGATACTTGTAATATTTGATTGATGAATACGGTTCATCCCTTGTCTTGATAAAGTTGATGTGTTTTGTTTTGAAAGAGTTCGGCTATATTCATGCAAATCTTTATTATTAGTACCATTCACTGAGTATCCAAGCTCACCCTCTCTATATATATGTAGGTGATGAGCAGGACGTCGGCGACGCCTAGACTGTTTTTGAAAGCTTGTTTGGACTCTTGATTATGTCGGCTTTGTTTTTGTATTCACGTCGGCGATGTCATTTATCTCATGTCGGCGAATCTTGAAAATCATGCTTCTTGGCTTGTATTCACTATGTTTTGTATATGTCGGCTCGAGAAGCCTTTTGATCAAGATGTAATACGTATTTTGCTTTGTTGTATTCAGGTTAAAAAGATATATGCCATTTCATTTGATCTATGCACTGCTCTTATGGACCACTTGTATTTTAGATTATTGCTTCCGCGTTTGTGAGCCCCGTTTATCATACTCTGATTGTGTTAAGTTTTTGAAAGTTGGCCTTCGGTAATTACGGATTACTGGCCATCACGGCACCAAACTACTAGGGGCGGTTTGGGGTTGTGACAATACCTTAACGATCTATTTGGAAATTAAATAAAAAAAGATGTTGAGTAGAAAAGAAACTTGACGGAAAAAGAAAGTTAAATAAAAATAAATGGAAGTTGCAGAAAATTAAAAATGGAAGTTCATTCAAGAAACCACTATACCTTAACGATCTATTTGAAAATTAAATAAAAAAGGAAGTTGAGTAGAAAAGAAACTTGAATGAAAAAGGAAGTTAAATAAAAATAAAAATGGAAGTTGCAGAAAATTAAAAACAGAAGTTCATTCAAGAAACCACTATACCTTAACGATCTATTTGGAAATTAAATAAAAAAGAAAGTTTAATAGAAAAGTAAATTGAATAAAAATGGAAGTTGAATAAAAATAAAAATGGAAGTTGTAGAAAATTAAAATTGGAAGTTCATTCAAGAAACCACAATATCTTAACGATCTATTTGCAAATTAAATAAAAAAGGAAGTTGAATAGAAAAATAACTTAATAAAAATGGAAGTTGAATAAAAATAAAAATGGATGTTGCACAAAATTAAAAATGGAAGTTCATTAAAGAAACTACTATACCTTAACGATCTATTTGGAAATTAAATAAAAAAGGAACTTTAATTGAAAAAAAAATTGAATAAAAATGGAAGTTGAATAAAAATAAAAATGAAAGTTGAATAAAATTAAAAATGTAAGTTCAATCCAGAAACCATTATACCCTAACGATCTGTTTGGAAATTAAATAAAAAAGGAAGTTGAATAGAAAAGAAGATTGAATAAAAAGAAAAGTTGAATAAAAATAAAAATGGAAGTTGCAGAAAATTAAAATTGGAAGTTCATTTAAGAAACCACTATACCTTAACGATTTGTTTGGAAATTAAATAAAAAAGGAAGTTTAACAGAAAAGTAAATTGAATAAAAATGGAAGTTGAATAAAAAAAAATGGAAGTTCAATCCAGAAACCACTATACCTTGACGATCTGTTTGGAAATTAAATAAAAAAGGAAGTAGAGTAGAAAAGAAACTTGAATAAAAAAGGAAGTTAAATAAAAATAAAAATGGAACTTGCAGAAAATTAAAAATGGTGGTTCATTCAAGAAACCACCATACCTTAACCATCTATTTGGCAATTAATTAAAAGAGGAAGTTTAGTAGAAAAATAACTTGAATAAAAATGGAAGATGAATAAAAATAAAAATGGAAGTTCTATAAAATTAAAAATGGAAGTTCATGAAAGAAACCACTATACCTTAACGATCTATTTGGAAATTAAATGAAAAAGGATGTTTAATAAAAAAGTAAATTGAATAAAAATGGAAGTTGATTAAAAATAAAAATGAAAGTTGCATAAAATTAAAAATGGAAGTTCATTCAAGAAACCACTATACCTTAACTATCTATTTGGAAATTAAATAAAAAAGGAAATTTAATAGAAAAGTAAATTGAATAAAAATGGAAGTTGAATAAAAATAAAAATGGAAGGTGCAGAAAATTAAAAGTGGAAGTTCATTTAAGAAACCACTATGCCTTAACGATCCATTTGGAAATTAAATAAAAAAGGAAGTTTAATAGAAAAGTAAATTGAATAAAAATGGAAGTTAAATAAAAATGAAAGTGGCATAAAATTAAAAATGGAAGTTCAACCCAGAAACCACTATACCTTAACGATCTATTTGGAAATTAAATCAAAAAGGAAGTTCAGTAGAAAAGAAACTTGATTGAAAAATGATTTAAATAAAAATAAAAATGGAAGTTGCAGAAAATTAAAAATGGAAGTTCATTCAAGAAACCACTATAACTTAACGATCTATTTGGAAATTAAATAAAAAAGGAATATTAATAGAAAAGTAAATTGAATAAAATGGAAGTTGAATAAAAAGAAAAGTGAAAGTTGCATAAAATTAAAAATGGAAGTTCAATCCAGAAACCAGTATACCTTAACGATCTATTTGGAAATTAAATAAAAAAGGAAGGTTAATAGAAAAGTAAATTGAATAAAAATGGAAATTGAATAAAAATAAAAATGAAAGTTGCATAAAATTAAAAATGGAAGTTCCATCCAGAAACCACTATACCTTAACGATCTATTTGGAAGTTAAATAAAAAAGGAAGTTGAGTAGAAAAGAAACTTGAATGAAAAAGGAAGTTAAATAAAAATAAAAATGGAAGTAGCAGAAAATTAAAAATAGAAGTTCATTCTAGAAACCACTATACCTTAACGATCTATTTCGAAATTAAATAAAAAAGGAAGATGAATAGAAAAATGACTTGAATAAAAATGGAAGTCAAATAAAAGTAAAAATGGAAGTTGCATAAAATTAAAAATGGAAGTTCATTCAAGAAACCACTATACCTGAACTGTCTATTTGGAAATTAAATAAAAAAGGAAGTTTAATAGAAAAGTAAATTGAATAAAAATGGGAGTTGAATAAAAATAAAAATAGAAGTAGCAGAAAATTAAAAATGGAAGTTCAATCCAGAAAACAGTATACCTTAACGATCTATTTGGAAATTAAATAAAAAACGAAGTTGAATAGAAAAGAAACTTGATTGAAAAAGGAGGTTAAATAAAAATAAAAATGGAAGTTCATTCAAGAAACCAGTATACCTTAACGATCTATTTGGAAATTAAATAAAAACGGAAGTTGAATAGAAAAACGGCTTGAATAAAAATGGAAGTCAAATAAAAATAAAAATGGTAGTTGCATAAAATTAAAAATGGAAGTTCATTCAAGAAACCACTATACCTGAACTGTTTAATTGGAAATTAAATAAAAAAGGAAGTTTAATAAAAAAGTAAATTGAATAAAAATGGAAGTTGAATAAAAATAAAATTGAAAGTTGCATAAAATTAAAAATGGAAGTTCAATCCAGAAACCACTATACCTTAGCGATCTATTTGGAAATTAAATAAAAAAGGAAGTTGAGTAGAAAATAAACTTGTTTTAAAAAGCAAGTTAAATAAAAATAAAAATGGAAGTTGCAGAAAATTAAAAATAGAAGTTCATTCAAGAAACCACTATACCTTAACTATCTATTTGGAAATTAAATAAAAAAGGAAGTCGAATAGAAAAATAATTTGAATGAAAATGGAAGTCGAATAAAAATAAAAATAGAAGTTGCAGAAAATTAAAAATGGAAGTTCATTCAAGAAACCACTATACCTTAACGATCTATTTCGAAATTAAATAAAAAAGGAAGTTGAACAGAAAAATGACTTGAATAAAAATGGAAGTCGAATAAAAATAAAAATGGAAGTTGCATAAAATTAAAAATGGAAGTTCATTCAAGAAACCACTATACCTGAACAGTCTGTTTGCAAATTAAATAAAAAAGGAAGTTTAATAGAAAAGTAAATTGAATAAAAATGGAAATTGAATAAAAATAAAAATGAAAGTAGCATAAAATTAAAAATAGAAGTTAAATCCAGAAACCACTATACCTTAACGATCTATTTGAAAATTAAATAAAAAAGGATGTTGAGTAGAAAAGAAACATGACTGAAAAAGGAAGTTAAATAAAAATAAAAATGGAAGTTGCAGAAAATTAAAAATGGAAGTTCATTCAAGAAACCACTATACCTTAACGATCTATTTGGAAATTAAATAAAAAAGGAAGTTGAGTAGAAAAGAAACTTGAATGAAAAAGGAAGTTAAATAAAAATAAAAATGGAAGTTGCAGAAAATTAAAAACAGAAGTTCATTCAAGAAACCACTATACCTCAACGATCTATTAGAAAATTAAATAAAAAAGGAAGTTGAATAGAAAAATAACTTGAATAAAAATGGAAGTGGAATAGTAATAAAAACAGAAGTTGCAGAAAATTAAAAATTGAAGTTCATTCAAGAAACCACTATACCTTAATGTTCTATTTGGAAATTAAATAAAAAAGGAAGGTAAATAGAAAAGTAAATTGAATAAAAATAAAAATGGAAGTTGCAGAAAATTAAAAATGGAAGTTCAATCCAGAAACTAGTATACCTTAATGATCTATTTGGAAATTAACTAAAAAAGGAAGTTGAGTAGAAAAGAAACTTGAACAAAAAAGGAAGTTAAATAAAAATAAAAATGGAAGTTGCAGAAAATTAAAAATGGAAGTTCATTCAAGAAACCACTATACCTTAACGGTCTATTAGGAACTTAAATAAAAAAGGAAGTTTAATAGAAAAGAAGCTTGAATAAAAAAATGAAGTTGAATAGAAATAAAAATGGAAGTTGTAGAAAATTAAAATTGGAAGTTCATTCAAGAAACCACTATACCTTAACGATATATTTGGAAATTAAATAAAGAAGGAAGTTTAATAGAAAAGTAAATTGAATAAAAATGGAAGTTGGATAAAAAAAAATGGAAGTTCAATCCAGAAGCCACTATACCTTGACGATCGATTTGAAAATTAAATAAAAAAGGAAGTTGAGTAGAAAAGAAACTTGAATAAAAAAGGAAGTTAAATAAAGATAAAAATGGAAGTTGCAGAAAATTAAAAATGGAAGTTCATTCAAGAAACCAGTATACCTTAACGATCTATTTGGAAATTAAATAAAAAAGGAAGTTTAATAGAAAAGTAAGTTGAATAGAAATAAAAATGGAAGTTGCAGAAAATTAAAATTGGAAGTTCATTCAAGAAACCACTATACCTTAACGATATATTTGGAAATTAAATAAAAAAGGTAGTTTAATAGAAAAGTAAATTGAATAAAAATGGAAGTTCAATAAAAATAAAAATGGAAGTTCAATCAAGAAACCACTATACCTTGACGATCAATTTGGAAATGAAATAAAAAAGGAAGTTGAGTAAAAAAGAAACTTTAATAAAAAAGGAAGTTAAATAAAAATAAAAATGAAAGTTGCAGAAAATTAAAAATGGAAGTTAATTCAGTAAACCACTCTACCTGAACGATCTATTTGGAAATTAAATAAAAAAAGAAGTTGAATAGAAAAATAGCTTGAATAAAAATGGATGCTGAATAAAAATAAAAATGGAAGTTCCATAAAATTAAAAATAGAAGTTCATTAAAGAAACCATTATACCTTAACGATCTATTTGGAAATTAAATAAAAAAGGAAGTTTAGAAGAAAAGTAAATTGAATAAAAATGGAAGTTGAATAAAAAGAAAAGTGAAAGTTGCATAAAATTAAAATTGGAAGTTCAATCCAGAAACTAGTATACCTTAACGATCTATTTGGAAATTAAATAAAAAAGGAAGTTGAATAGAAAAATAACTTGAATAAAAATGGAAGTCGAATAAAAATAAAACTGAAAGTTGCAGAAAATTAAAAATGGAAGTTCATTCAAGAAGCCACTATACCTTAACGATCTATTTGGAAATTAAATAAAAAAGGAAGTTTAATAGAAAAATAAATTGAATAAAAATGAAAGTTGAATAAAAATAGAAATGAAAGTTGCATAAAATTAAAATGGATGTTCAATCTAGAAACAACTATACCTTAACCATCTATTTGGAAATTAAATAAAAGGAAGTTGAATAGAAAAGAAACTTGAATGAAAAAGGAAGTTGAATAAAAATAAAAATGGAAGTTGCGGAAAATTAAAAATGGAAGTTCATTCAAGAAACCACTATACGTTAATGATCTATTTCGAAATTAAATAAAAATGGAAGTTGAATAGAAATATAACTTGAATAAAAATGGAAGTCGAATAAAAATAAAAATGGAAGTTGCATAAAATTAAAAATGGAAGTTCATTTAAGAAACTACTATACCTGAACTATCTATTTGGGAATTAAAAAAAAAGGTAGTTTAATAGAAAAGTAAATTGAATAAAAATAGAAGTTGCAGAAAATTAAAAATGGAAGTTCAATCCAGAAACCAGTATACCTTAACGATCTATTTGGAAATTAAATAAAAAAGAAAGTTGAGTAGAAAAGAAACTTGATTGAAAAAGGAAGTTAAATAAAAATAAAAATGGAAGTTGCAGAAAATTGAAAATGGAAGTTCATTCAAGAAACCACTATACCTTAACGATCTTTTTGGAAAATAAATAAAAAAGGATGTTGAATATAAAAATGACATGAATAAAAATGGAAGTCGAATAAAAATAAAAATGGAAGTTGCACAAAATTAAAAATGGAAGTTCATTCAAGATATCACTATACCTTAACGATCTATTTGGAAATTAAACAGAAAAGGAACTTTAATAGAAAAGAAAATTGAATAAAAATGGTAGTTGAATAAAAATAAAAATGAAAGTTGCATAAAATTAAAAATGGAAGTTCAATCCAGAAATCATTATACCTTAACGATCTATTTGGAAATTAAATAACAAAGGAAGTTGAATAGAAAAATGACTTCAATAAAAATGGAAGTAGAATAAAAATAAAAGTGGAAGTTGCAAAAAATTAAAAATAGAAGTTCACTCAAGAAACCACTATACCTGAACTGTCTATTTGGAAATTAAATAAAAAAGGAAGTTTAATAGAAAAGTAAATTGAATAAAAATAGAAGTTGAATAAAAATAAAAATGAAAGTTGCATAAAATTAAAAATGGAAGTTCAATCCAGAAACCAGTATACCTTAACGATCTATTTGGAAATTAAATGAAAAATGAAGTTTAATACAAATGTAAATTGAATAAAAATAAAAATTGAATTCAAATAAAAATGAAAGTTGCATAAAATTAAAAGTGGAAGTTCAATCCAGAAACCACTATATCTATTTGGAAATTAAATAAAAAAGGAAGTTGAGTAGAAAAGAAACTTGATTGAAGAAGGAAGTTAAATAACAATAAAAATGGAAGTTGCAGAAAATTAAAAATGGAAGTTCATTCAAGAAACCACTATACATTAACGATCTATTTGGAAATTAAATAAAAAAGAAAGTCCATTAGAAAAATAACTTGAATAAAAATGGAACTCGAATATAAATAAAAATGGAAGTTGCAGAAAATTAAAAATGGAAGTTCATTCAAGAAACCACTATACCTTAACAATCTATTTTGAAATTAAATAAAAACGGAAGTTTAATAGAAAAGTAAATTGAATAAAAATGGAAATTGAATAAAAATAAAAATGAAAGTAGCATAAAATTAAAAACGGAAGTTCAATCCAGAAACCACTATACCTTAACGAGCTATTAGGAAATTAAATGAAAAAGGAAATTGAATAGAAAAATAACTTGAATAAAAATGGAAGTTGAATAATAATAAAAACGAAAGTTGCAGAAAATTAAAAATTGATGTTCATTCAAGGAACCACTATGCCTTAATGATCTATTTGGAAATTAAATAAAAAAAGAAGTTTAATAGAAAAGTAAATTGAATAAAAATAGAAGTTGAATAAAAATAAAAATGGAAGCTGCAGAAAATTAAAAATGGAAGTTCAATCCAGAAACCAGTATACCTTAACTATCTATTTGGAAATTAAATAAAAAAGGAAGTTGAGTAGAAAAGAAACTTTAATAAAAAAGGAAGTTAAATAAAAATAAAAATGGAAGTTGCAGAAAATTAAAAATGGACGTTCATTCAAGAAACGACTATAACTTAACGATCTATTAGGAACTTAAATAAAAAAGGAAGTTGAATAGAAAAATAACTTCATAAAAAATGGAAGTTGAATAAAAATATAAATGAAAGTTGCATAAAATTAAAAATGGAAGTTCATTAAAGAAACCAATATACCTTGACGATCTATTTGGAAATTAAATTAAAAAGGAAGTTTAATAGAATAGTAAATTGAATAAAAATGGAAGTTGAATAAAAAGAAAAGTGAAAGTTGCATAAATTTAAAAATGGATGTTCAATCCAGAAACCACTATACCTTAAGCATCTACTTGGAAATTAAATAAAAAAGGAAGTTGAATAGAAAAATAACTTGAATAAAAATGGAAGTTGCAGAAAATTAAAAGTGGAAGTTCATTCAAAAAAACACTATGCCTTAACGATCTATTTTGAAATTAAATAAAAAAGGATGTTTAATTGAAAAGTAAATTGAATAAAAATGGAAGTGGAATAAAAATAAAAATGAAAGTTGCATAAAATTAAAAATGGATGTTCAATCCAGAAACCACTATACCTTAACGATCTATTTCGAAATTAAATAAAAAAGGAAGTTGAGTAGAAAAGAAACTAGATTGAAAATGGAAGTTAAATAAAAATAAAAATAGAAGTTGCAGAAAATTAAAAATGGAAGTTCTTTCAAGAAACCACTATACCTTAACGATCTATTTGGTAATTAAATAAAAAAGGAAGTCGAATAGAAAAATAACTTGAATAAAAATGGAAGCTAAATAAAAATAAAAATAGAAGTTGCAGAAAATTAAAAATGGAAGTTCATTCAAGAAACCACTATACCTTAACGATCTACTTGAAAATTAAATAAAAATGGAAGTTGAATAAAAACAAAAATGGAAGTTGCACAAAATTAAAAATGGAAGTTCATTAAAGAAACAACTATACCTTAACGTTCTATTTGGAAATTAAATAAAAAAGGGATTTTAATAGAAAAGAAAATTGAATAAAAATGGAAGTTGAATAAAAATAAAAATAAAACTTACATAAAATTAAAAATGTAAGTTCAATCCAGAAACCATTATACCTTAATGATCTATTTAGAAATTAAATAAAAAAGGAAGTTAAATAGAAAAGAAGCTTGAATAAAAAAAGAAGTTGAATATAAATAAAAATGGAAGTTGTAGAAAATTAAAATTGGAAGTTCATTCAAGAAACCACTATACCTTAATGATATCTTTGGAAATTAAATAAAAAAGAAGTTTAATAGAAAAGTAAATTGAATAAAAATGGAAGTTGAATAAAAATAAAAATAAAACTTGCATAAAATTAAAAATGTAAGTTCAATCCAGAAACCATTATACCTTAACGATCTATTTGGAAATTAAATAAAAAAGGAAGTTAAATAGAAAAGAAGCTTGAATAGAAAATGAAGTTGAAAAGAAATAAAAATGGAAGTTGCATAAAATTAAAATTGGAAGTTCATTCAAGAAACCACTATACCTTAATGATATATTGGGAAATTAAATAAAAAAGAAGTTTAATAAAAAAAGTAAATTGAATAAAAATGGAAGTTGAATAAAAAAAAATGGAAGTTCAATCTAGAAACCACTATACCTTGACGATCGATTTGGAAATTAAATAAAAAAGGAAGTTGAGTAGAAAAGAAACTTGAATAAAAAAGGAAGTTAAATAAAAATAAAAATGGAAGTTGGAAAATATTAAAAATGGAAGTTCATTCAAAAAACCACTATACCTTAACCATCTATTTGGAGATTAAATAAAAAAGGAAGTTGAATAGAAAAATAATTGAATAAAAATGGAAGCTGAATAAAAATAAAAATGGAAGTTCATTAAAGAAACCACTATACCTTAGCGATCTATTTGAAAATTAAATAAAAAAGGAAGTTTAATAGAAAAGTAAATTGAATAAAAATGGAAGTTGAATAAAAATAAAAATGAAAGTTGCATAAAATTAAAAATGGAAGTTCATTCAAGAAACCACTATACCTTAACGATCTATTTGGAAATTAAATAAAAAAGGAAATTGAAAAGAAAAATAACTTGAATAAAAATTGAAGCTGAATAAAAATAAAAATGGAAGTTCCATAAAATTGAATATGGAAGTTCATTAAAGAAACCACTATACCTTAACGATCTATTTGGAAATTAATTAAAAAGGAATTTTAATAGAAAAATAAATTGAATAAAAACGGAAGTTTAATAAAAAGAAAAGTGAAGGTTGCATAAAATTAAAAGTGGAAGTTCAACCCAGACACCAGTATACCTTAACGATCTATTTGGAAATTAAATAAAAAAGGAATTTTAGTAGAAAAGTAAATTGAATAAAAATGGAAGTCGAATAAAAATAAAAATGGAAGTTGTAGAAAAGTAAAAATGGAAGTTCATTCAAGAAACCACTATACCTTAGCGATCTATTCGGAAATGAAATAAAAAAGGATGTTTAATAGAAAAGTAAATTGAATAAAAATGGAAGTTGAATAGAAATAAAAATAGAGGTTGCAGAAAATTATAAATGGAAGTTCAATCCAAAAACCACTATACCTTAACGACCTATTTGGAAATTAAATAAAAGAAGAAGTTGAGTAGAAAAGAAACTTGAACAAAAAATGAAGTTAACTAAAAATAAAAAATAAAGTGGGAGAAAATTAAAAATTAAAGCTCATTCAAGAAACCACTATACCTAAACGATCTATTCGGAAATTAAATAAAAAAGGAAGCTGAATAGAAAAGTAAATTGGATAAAAATGGAAGTCGAATAAAAATAAAAATGGAAGTTGCAGAAAATTAAAAATGGAAGTTCATTCAAAAACCAATATACCTTAACGATCTATTTGGAAATTAAACAGAAAAAGGAAGTTTAACAGAAAAGTAAATTGAATAAAAACGGAAGTTGAACAAAAATAAAAATGAATGTTGCATAAAGTTAAAAATGGAAGTTCAATCCAGAAACCACTATACCATAACGATCTAATTGGAAATTAAGTAAAAAAGGAAGTTGAATAGAAAAGAAGCTTGAATAAAAAAACAAGTTTCATAAAATTAAAAATGGAAGTTCATTACATAAACCACTATACCTTAACGATCTATTTGGAAATTAAATAAAAAAGGAAGTTTAATAGAAAAGTAAATTGAATAAAAACGGAAGTTGAATAAAAAGAAAAGGGAAAGTTGCATAAAATTAAAAATGGATGTTCAATCCAGAAACCAGTATACCTTAATGATCTATTTGGAAATTAAATAAAAAAAGAAGTTGAATAGAAAAAAAACTTGAATAAAAAATGAAGTTGAATAGAAATAAAAATGGAAGTTGCAGAAAATTAAAATTGGAAGTTCATTCAAGAAACCACTACACCTTAACGATCTATTTGGAAATTAAATAAAAATGGAAGTCGAATAGAAAAATAACTTGAATAAAAATTGAAGTCGAATAAAAATAAAAATGGAAGTTGCAGAAAAATAAAAATGGAAGTTCATTCAAGAAACCACTATACCTTAACGATCTATTTCGAAATTAAATAAAAAAGGAAGTTTAATCGCAAAGTAAATTGAATAAAAATGGAAGTTGAATAAAAAGAAAAGTGAAAGTTGCATAAAATTAAAAATGGAAGTTCAATCCAAAAACCAGTCTACCTTAACGATCTATTTGCAAATTAAATTAAAAAGGAAGTTGAATAGAAAAGTAATTTGAATAAAAATGAAGTCGAATAAAAATAAAAATGGAAGTTGCAGAAAATTAAAAATGAATGTTCATTTAAGAAACCAATATACCTTAACGATCTATTTGGAAATTAAATAAAAAAGGAAGTTTAATAGAAAAGTAAATTGAATAGAAATAAAAATGGAAGTTGAATAAAAAAACCACTATAGCTTAACCATCTATTTGGAAATTGAATAAAAAAGGAAGTTGAATAGAAAAATAATTGAATAAAAATGGAAGCTGAATGAAAATTAAAATGGAAGTTCCATAAAATTAAAAATGGAAGTTCATTAAAGAAACCACTATGCCTTAACGATCTATTTGGAAAGTAAATAAAAAAGGAAGTTTAATAGAAAAGTAAATTGAATAAAAATGGAAGTTGAATAAAAATAAAAATGAAAGTTGCATAAAATTAAAAATGGAAGTTCATTCTGGAAACCACTATACCTTAACGATTTATTTGGAAATTAAATAAAAAAGAAAGTTGAATAGAACAATAACTTGAATAAAAATGGAAGCTGAAGAAAAATAAAAATGGAAGTTCATTAAAGAAACCACTATACCTTAATGATCTATTTGGAAATTAAATAAAAAAAGGAATTTTAATAGAAAAGTAAATTGAATAAAAATGGAAGTTAAATAAAAAGAAAAGTGAAAGTTGCATAAAATTAAAAATGGAAGTTCATTCCAGAAACCAGTATACCTTAACGATCTATTCGGAAATTAAATAAAAAAGGAATTTTAATAGAAAAGGAAATTGAATAAAAATGGAAGTCGAATAAAAATAAAAAAGGACGTTGCAGAAAATTAAAAATGGAAGTTCATTCAAGAAACCACAATACCTTAGCGATTTATTTGGAAATTAAATAAAAAAGGATGTTTAATAGAAAAGTAAATTGAATAAAAATGGAAGTTGAATAGAAATAAAAATAGAAGTTGTAGAAAATTTAAAATGGAAGTTCAATCGAGAAACCACTATACCTTAACGATCTATTTGCAAATTAAATAAAAAAGGAAGTTGAGTAGAAAAAAACCTGAACAAAAAAGGAAGTTAACTAAAAATAAAAATTGAAGTTGGAGAAAATTAAAAATGGAAGTTCATTCAAGAAACCACTGTACCTTAACGATCTATTTGGAAATTAAATAAAAAAGGAAGTTGAATAGAAAAGTAAATTGAATAAAAATGGAAGTTGTAGAAAATTAAAAATGGAAGTTCATTCAAAAACAAATATACTTTAAAGATCTATTTGGAAATTAAATAGAAAAGGAAGTTTAATAGAAAAGTAAATTGAATAAAAATGGAAGTTGAATAAAAATAAAAATGAAAGTTGCATAAAATTGAAAATGGAAGTTCAATCAAGAAACCACTATACCATAACGATCTATTTGGAAATTAAATAAAAAAAGAAGTTGAATAGAAAAGAAGCTTGAATAAAAAAAGAAGTTGCAGAAAATTAAAATTGGAACTTCATTCAAGAAACCACCATACCTTAACGATATATTTCTAAATTAAATTAAAAAATGTCGTTTAATAGAAAAGTAAGTTGAATAAAAATGGAAGTCGGATAATGTAACGCCCTCAAAATAATAACAATAAACCCATCAGATAAGACATGAATTTACATTTAAACTATCCGCATTCCTTTCATTCATTAGAATTCCAAGACATAAGTATTACATGTTTAATCTCATAACAAAATGCCCTACGGGCTTACAGCTTTCCAAGTTAACACTTGGTTACAACAAAGAGTTCTAACTCGTTTACACATTAAGCCCTTGGCTTGAAGTTACATGTAATACATCAAAAGTAAAACAACTACACTATGTCCGCCTCTAGCCTCCCGAACTATGTCCTTGGAGGTGGCATGCTTCCTGTACCTGAAAATGATATTCCCATATAGGGTGAGCCACAGCCCAGTAGAAATACACTAAACCAACCATGGACATTGACTAAAACATTAGCAATTGATAGTTGGTCAACACTGGTACAATCACATAAATTACATATTTATGTCAACGACTTACAAGTCCCAATTACTTTTCATTTTCCCTTTTTCAACAGATAAGCATAAAAACTATATCTCACATTCAGATAAGCATAAAAGCTATATCCACATTCTCAACAGATATGTATATCAACAATATCCACAGATAAGCATACAAGCTGTATCCACATTCTACAACAGATATGTATATCAACAATATCCACAGATAAGCATACAAGCTGTATCCACACTTCACAAAGATAAGCATATGAGCTCTATCTTCACTTCTCTAGACAAGCATATGAGCTCTGTCTACGGAGTTCATCCCCTATCTCCTCCCAATACCTATCCGGTTTAGAGGTACATCCCCTATCTTCCCCTAAACCGCGGAGTACATCCCCTATCTCCTCCTCTACACATAACGTATATAAACACATTGGTTCTATATACCATCACACAATACACACAATTAATGTATTCTATCAACCGTCAAGTTCCATGACACATTCCATTGATTAGTTTCAGTTTACCTAATCATCATGCATTGTCTACAACAATCACGACTATCCTCCACCGATAGCCCAAAGCAGTTATTTCTAAACAGAAAATAAATGCACAAATGGATATTCAATCAACATTTCTTTTCCTCATTTCTCACCAATTAATTATCTCAATTAATTAAACAATGTAATTAGGCCATTTTCCATAATTACTATTTCAACCCTTAGGTTCCATTTTCATCAATGATTCAACAATCATTCTATTTTTCTATGCCAAACATGCATCTAGGTTTATTATGAATAAAACCCCAACTTTTGTAAAATTACACAAAAGCCCCAAACTTTCACAAATTTACCAAACCAAGCCCAACATCTCAAAATACCAAAATTTAAAGACAAAACCCATAGAGAGGAGTAGGTTATCCCTACCTCAATTTCGGAGTCCCAAAGGAGAAGACGACAAAACCCAACGTGCTCCAAAACCTGAGATTTTCAGATTAAAATGAAGCCCTCGACGATCAACAACTTTTTTGTAAAGGCCAAAGGTGAGTAAATCACTCCTACTAGATCAAAACCTAGAGAGAAGGTAGAGTCTAGAGTGAGAGGCTCAACAATGGTGATTTTGGAAAAGTAAGAGAGAGAAGAGAAAGTGAAAAAGTGATTTGAAAAGTCACAATTTCGGGATTTAAACCCAGTCTTACGCTCGAGCGTAAAACACCCCGCTCGAGCGGCCACTCACAGACTTCCGCTCGAGCGGCCAACCTCCCGCTCGAGCGCAGAATGCACTCGCCCAGCACTTTTGCAGAACCAGGCCTCCGCTCGAGCTCACAACACTGCACAACAAAATACTGGATGGACGTAATCTACGCTCGAGCGCCAACACCTCCGCTCGAGCGTACAGGCCAAAAATCTGGGCAACTAGTTTTGGTTTCTAAACTCAACCAACCTGTAACAAACCCGCCCAACACATCCTATAACTCAATACAAAGTAAGAAAGGATGTAAACAAGATAATAAACAACTACCAACATCCACGGACACATGTCCGGATCACGGTATAACAAGGGTAAACCCGGGATCGCTATAACCTCCCCCCCTTAAAGAATTTCGCCCCCGAAATTAAGCACAAGTTGCAAAAAAAAACTTTTTCTCCAATTTAGACAATGTTACACTTGAACATTCAACAATTCGACCCATTACCGGTCATCCCATCCCTTTAACAAGAGACATATCACAATGTGTAAACAACATATGTATTTTCAACATGCATCAACATTATGCACTATCTTTCCAATTTCAACAATATATTTAACACATATAATGTTACATTCAACTTCCATATGAGGCAAGTTCCAAAACATACTTCCAATAATCAAAACATTTTCAATGTTTCACAACTTAAGACATATATAAAAGCTCTTAAGTTCAACAAAAATGTAAAATTTAAATATAAGATTACATATCAACAAACAAGTCCGGATATTTCTCTCGGACTTCCAACTCACGTTCCCAAGTGGCTTCCTCCACTCCGTGATGTTTCCACAAGACTTTCACCAAAGGAATGGTCTTGCCACGCAGGACCTGATCCCGCCTATCCAAGACCCGAACCGGTCTCTCCTCATACGAGGCATCCTCATCTACCTCTAAATCAGTCCAATCCAAGACATGTGATGGATCTGGCTCATACTTCCGAAGCATACTCACATGAAACACGTCATGCACTCCGGACAACTGCGGTGGTAAGGCTAATCGATAAGCAACCTCACCAATCCTCTCAAGGATCTCAAAAGGACCAATAAACCGAGGGGATAACTTCCCACTCTTCCCAAACCTCATCAGGCCTCGTCTAGGTGATATCTTCAGAAAGACATGATCACCTACCTCAAACGCCAAAGGCCTCCTCCTACGGTCGGCATAACTCCTTTGTCGACTCTGGGCTGTAACAAGCCTTCTACGGATAAGCTCAACTTTCTCCGTCGTCTCCCTAACCAACTCCGGACCCAACAAAGGTGCATCACCCACCTCGGCCCAACAAACTGGAGACCTACACGGTCGGCCATACAAGGCCTCAAACGGTGCCATACCGATGCTAGACTGAAAACTGTTGTTGTAGGCAAACTCTACCAATGGCAAGTGCCTCTCCCACGTCCCGCTGAAGTCCAGGACACAACCCCGAAGCATATCCTCGAGGATCTGAATAGTACGCTCGGACTGCCCATCAGTCTGAGGATGATAGGCCGTACTAAAGGTCAACTTAGTGCCCAAGGCACTCTGCAAACTCTGCCACAACCTAGCAGTAAAACGAGGATCTCTATCTGAGACGATCGTCACTGGGACCCCGTGCAATCTCACTACGTCCCGAATATACAGGTCGGCAAGGTGATCTACCGAATCTCTCACGCGCATAGGAATAAAGTGCGCCGACTTAGTCAACCGGTCTACAACCACCCAAATAGCATCACTACCCCGCTGAGTTCTCGGAAGACCTACAACGAAGTCCATAGTGACATGCTCCCACTTCCACTCGGCAATAGGCAAGGGTTGCAACAAACCCGCTGGCCTCTGATGCTCGGCCTTCACTTGCTGGCAAGTAAGGCACTTCGATACGAAAACAGCCACATCTCTTTTCATACCCCGCCACCAAAACTGGCGACCCAAATCCTGATACATCTTAGTACCTCCCGGATGCACCGTAAGGCGCGAATGATGAAACTCTCGGAGTACTTCCTCTCGGCAAGACTCCGGTACAAACAAACGGTCTCGGTATCTCACACTCAGGTCGGGATACACCGTCAAACCCTTCTCAACTTTCCCACTGGAGATCTTTTCTCGGAGGGATTCTACCTCAAGGTCACCTCTCTGTGCCTCTAACACTCTAATCACAAGTGTAGGCTGCACAACGACAGAAAACAAAGCCGCAGCCTCAACAGATTCGCCCAGTAGCAAATCAAACTCGCCAAGTGCTCCCAACATCACCCATTCCCGGATGGCTATACTAGCAACATCACTAATGGTCTTCCTACTAAGGGCATCGGCCACAACATTGGCCTTTCCCGGATGATAATGTAACTCAAAATCATAATCCTCGACGAACTCCATCCATCTCCTCTGCCTCAGATTCAAGTCTCTCTGTGTAAACAGATACTTCAAACTCTTATGATCCGAGAATACCTCGAACCTCTCACCATAAAGGTAGTGCCTCCAGATTTTCAAGGCAAAGATCACAGCTGCTAACTCTAGGTCGTGTGTGGGGTAATTCTTCTCGTGTATTTTCAACTGACGTGAGCCATAAGCTACCACTTTCCCCTCTTGCATCAACACACAACCCAAACCCTCTCGTGAAGCATCACAATAAACCGCATAACCCAACCCTCTCTCCGGAATAATCAACACCGGAGCGGTGGTCAATCTAATTTTCAACTCTTGGAACGACTTTTCACAAGTCTCACTCCACACAAACTTGACTCCCTTCCGAGTCAGTCTAGTCAACGGTGACGCTAACCTGGAGAAATCTTTCACAAACCGACGGTAATACCCAGCTAATCCCAGAAAACTGCGGATCTCAAACACACTCTTAGGCTGTGCCCAATCTTGCACTGCCTCAACCTTGGATGTATCAACAGACACCCCTTTCCCGGATACCACGTGGCCTAAGAATTTGACTTCCCTCAGCCAGAACTCACACTTCCCAAACTTGGCATACAGCCTATGGGCTCTAAATAACTCAAGCACCACTCTCAAGTGTGCCTCGTGCTCCTCCTCAGAAGACGAATAGATAAGGATATCGTCCACGAAAACAACCACAAATCGGTCTAAGAACTCCCGGAAAATCCGGTTCATCAAGTCCATAAAGACTGCCGGTGCATTGGTAAGCCCAAATGGCATCACCAGAAACTCATAATGGCCATACCGCGTACGGAATGCCGTCTTAGGAATATCTTCCTCCCTGACCCTCAACTGATGGTAACCCGATCTCAAGTCTATCTTAGAGAAACAACGGGAACCCTTCAACTGGTCAAATAAATCATCTATACGGGGCATAGGATACTTATTTTTAACCGTAGCCCGATTCAACTTCCGGTAGTCTATACACAATCTCAAGGCACCATCTTTCTTTTTAACAAAGAGTGCCGGTGCTCCCCACGGTGAAACACTAGGGCGAACAAAGCCCTTATCTAGCAATTCCTGGAGCTGAACTTTCAACTCAACCAACTCTGCTGGAGCAAAACGGTAAGGTGCCATAGAAATCGGCGCCGTACCAGGCACTAAATCAATAGAGAACTCTATCTCTCGGTGAGGTGGCAAACTAACAAGATCTTCGGGAAAAACATCCGAATACTCACAAACCACCCTCGGCAACACAATCAGTGTCTCATCACACTTACTACTCTCAAAGCTAGCAAGTAGACTACTAAGCTCACTTCGCCCTCGCGAATCATACCCCGGTGGCAAAACACTACCAACCCGGTCTCCCAAGAAATGGAACCACTCCCCGCTCAAGGTACATAATGGAACCCTCTGGCGGTAGCAATCAATAACAGCCCGGTATGACGATAACCAGTCCATACCCAAAATAACATCAAAACCCTTCATGGGCATGACAACAAACGGAAAAGGAAGCCTATAGTCGGCGACCTCTATATCACATCCTCTAACACCCTGTTTCAGAATCAACTCACCACCCAAAGGCGATACCACACAAATAGGAGATGCTAACTGTGCTAACTCCAATTCCAAAACAGATGCAAATGCAGCAGATACAAAAGAATGAGATGCACCCGTGTCTATCAACACATTAGCAACTGAGTTGCAAAACAGAAAAGTACCTCTCACTACTGATGGAGCCGGTACTAAATCCTGCGCGGTAACAGCATACACGCGCCCCGTAGGCCCCTGGTCTACCTGCTCACCTCTCGGAGCAAAAGACTGCTGCACAGACTGGGATGACGAAGCTCCCGGATTGGCCCTCGAGGCCTGCACAGACTGAGCTGGCTGAAAACCCTGCGTCTGCCTAGAACCAGACACTCCCGAAGTGGCACTCAACTGTGGGCAAAACCTCTTCATGTGCCCAGGTTGTCCACACTGATAACAAGTCAAGAGCTGCCCCCTGCCCAAACTCTGACTCTGCGGTCTAGCTGAAGATGAAGCAACTTTCTGACCCCCACCCTTCTGCGGGCAAACAGATACCTTGTGACCCAGCTGGCCACACTTGTAACAAGTGAAATCCCCCTGACCACCTCTCCCGGAGCCTGCACTCGGCACTGGGAAGGTCGATCTAGCAACACCACCCTGCGACTGCTGAGGGTTAGAGCCCCTCTGCCTCCTGCCATCACTCTGACTATCCTGGCTCCTCTTGGAGCCTCTCTGACCCTCATCCTCCTCCTGCATCATAAGCTCCATATGAGCTGCAGCATCCACTAGGTGTCTATACTCTCGAATATAAGACCCACCAATTCTCAACTTGAGGCCCCGCCTCAACTTCCGCTCAAACTCATAGCAACGGCGTTCCTCAGACGCCACCAGTTCAGGTGCAAACCTAGACAGACTGGTAAAAGTAGCCTCAAACTCGGCCACTGACAAGCCCTGCTGATTAAGCCGGCTAAACTGATCCCTCAGCTTCTCCCTAGCTGCTGCTGATAAAAACCTCTCCTGAAAAGCATTCACAAACGCCTCCCAAGTACCACCAACACGAGCTTTCTCGTACTTCCACCATTGACCCGCATCTCCCTTCAGTTGGAAGGATGCCAAGGTCACTTTCAGTGCTCCGTCCTCGATGCCAAGCATCTCAAACGTCTTCGTTGTCTGTTCGAGCCATTCATCTGCCTTAAGCGGCTCTTTAGGATCCCCGATAAACTCATCCGGATTACACCGAAAGAACTCCCTCTTCAAGAAGGAAGGCCCTGTCTCAGCTGCCTGATTCCCAGCCCTAAGAATACCTAAAGCTCCTGCTATCTCTCTGGCCAAGGCACCCATAGCCTGCTGACCTACTGGCTCGGCCACATTGGCCTGCCCAACTCCCTCCTGCACTGCCGGAATCTCACCCGGTAATGGTACTTCCTGCCTCGCAGGTCTACCACGCCTAGCACCTCTTCCTCGTCCTGACATCCTAATAAAGGCAACACAGAACGTTAGCACATTCATAAATGTGCCGAAACTAAACACTCACGTCCTAATGCATGGACAACTGTAATTCACTCCACATAAGCACATAAACACATAAGCACTTACGAATTTCATTTCCGGATAATGATAGTCCCGAGACGTTACTAGAGTTCCGGTTAGAAACAGCGTTGATCAAGTGCTTTTCCAACAAGACTCCCAGAAACTCAAGGATCCAATCAACATCCTAGAAATTAAATCCCATACCCACATAGTCACATAAGCATGTTATCAAATAAACACATAGCATATGGTACTACTTCTACGTCTCTATCAAGCGAGACAAACCCATTGTGATACTAATCACTTCCCACGTACCCAAAGTATTCGAACCCGGTACGCTCTAATACCAAGTTGTAACGCCCTCAAAATAATAACAATAAACCCATCAGATAAGACATGAATTTACATTTAAACTATCCGCATTCCTTTCATTCATTAGAATTCCAAGACATAAGTATTACATGTTTAATCTCATAACAAAATGCCCTACGGGCTTACAGCTTTCCAAGTTAACACTTGGTTACAACAAAGAGTTCTAACTCGTTTACACATTAAGCCCTTGGCTTGAAGTTACATGTAATACATCAAAAGTAAAACAACTACACTATGTCCGCCTCTAGCCTCCCGAACTATGTCCTTGGAGGTGGCATGCTTCCTGTACCTGAAAATGATATTCCCATATAGGGTGAGCCACAGCCCAGTAGAAATACACTAAACCAACCATGGACATTGACTAAAACATTAGCAATTGATAGTTGGTCAACACTGGTACAATCACATAAATTACATATTTATGTCAACGACTTACAAGTCCCAATTACTTTTCATTTTCCCTTTTTCAACAGATAAGCATAAAAACTATATCTCACATTCAGATAAGCATAAAAGCTATATCCACATTCTCAACAGATATGTATATCAACAATATCCACAGATAAGCATACAAGCTGTATCCACATTCTACAACAGATATGTATATCAACAATATCCACAGATAAGCATACAAGCTGTATCCACACTTCACAAAGATAAGCATATGAGCTCTATCTTCACTTCTCTAGACAAGCATATGAGCTCTGTCTACGGAGTTCATCCCCTATCTCCTCCCAATACCTATCCGGTTTAGAGGTACATCCCCTATCTTCCCCTAAACCGCGGAGTACATCCCCTATCTCCTCCTCTACACATAACGTATATAAACACATTGGTTCTATATACCATCACACAATACACACAATTAATGTATTCTATCAACCGTCAAGTTCCATGACACATTCCATTGATTAGTTTCAGTTTACCTAATCATCATGCATTGTCTACAACAATCACGACTATCCTCCACCGATAGCCCAAAGCAGTTATTTCTAAACAGAAAATAAATGCACAAATGGATATTCAATCAACATTTCTTTTCCTCATTTCTCACCAATTAATTATCTCAATTAATTAAACAATGTAATTAGGCCATTTTCCATAATTACTATTTCAACCCTTAGGTTCCATTTTCATCAATGATTCAACAATCATTCTATTTTTCTATGCCAAACATGCATCTAGGTTTATTATGAATAAAACCCCAACTTTTGTAAAATTACACAAAAGCCCCAAACTTTCACAAATTTACCAAACCAAGCCCAACATCTCAAAATACCAAAATTTAAAGACAAAACCCATAGAGAGGAGTAGGTTATCCCTACCTCAATTTCGGAGTCCCAAAGGAGAAGACGACAAAACCCAACGTGCTCCAAAACCTGAGATTTTCAGATTAAAATGAAGCCCTCGACGATCAACAACTTTTTTGTAAAGGCCAAAGGTGAGTAAATCACTCCTACTAGATCAAAACCTAGAGAGAAGGTAGAGTCTAGAGTGAGAGGCTCAACAATGGTGATTTTGGAAAAGTAAGAGAGAGAAGAGAAAGTGAAAAAGTGATTTGAAAAGTCACAATTTCGGGATTTAAACCCAGTCTTACGCTCGAGCGTAAAACACCCCGCTCGAGCGGCCACTCACAGACTTCCGCTCGAGCGGCCAACCTCCCGCTCGAGCGCAGAATGCACTCGCCCAGCACTTTTGCAGAACCAGGCCTCCGCTCGAGCTCACAACACTGCACAACAAAATACTGGATGGACGTAATCTACGCTCGAGCGCCAACACCTCCGCTCGAGCGTACAGGCCAAAAATCTGGGCAACTAGTTTTGGTTTCTAAACTCAACCAACCTGTAACAAACCCGCCCAACACATCCTATAACTCAATACAAAGTAAGAAAGGATGTAAACAAGATAATAAACAACTACCAACATCCACGGACACATGTCCGGATCACGGTATAACAAGGGTAAACCCGGGATCGCTATAGATAAAAATAAAAATGGAAGTTCAATCCAGAAACCACTATACCTTGACGATCTATTTGGAAATTAAATAAAAAAGGAAGTTGAGTCGAAAAGAAACTTGAATAAAAATGGAAGTAAAATAAAAATAAAAATGAAAGTTGCAGAAAATTAAAAATGAAAGTTAATTCAAGAAACCACTATACCTTAACGATCTGGTTGGAAATTAAATAAAAAAAGGAAGTTGAATAGAAAAATAACTTGAATAAAAATGGAAGCTGAATAAAAATAAAAATGGAAGTTTCATAAAATTGAAAATGGAAGTTCATTAAAGAAACCACTATACCTTAACGATCTATTTGGAAATAAAATAAAAAAGGAATTTTAATAAAAAAGTAAATTGAATAAAAATGGAAGTTGAAAAAAAAGAAAAGTGAAAGTTGCAAAAAATTAAAAACGGAAGCTCAATCCAGAAACCTGTATACCTTAACGATCTATTTGGAAATTAAATAGAAAAGGAATTTCAATAGAAAAGTAAATTGAATAATTGTGGAAGTCGAATAAAAATAAAAATGGAAGTTGCAAAAAATTAAAAATGGAAATTCATTCAACAAACCACTATGCCATAACGATCTATTTGGAAATAAAATAAAAATGGAATTTTAATTAAAAAGTAAATTGAATAAAAATGGAAGTTGAATAAAAAGAAAAGTGAAAGTTGCAAAAAATTAAAAATGGAAGCTCAATCCAGAAACCAGTATACCTTAACGATCTATTTGGAAATTAAATAAAAAAGGAATTTCAATTGAAAAGTAAATTGAATAATTATGGAAGTCGAATAAAAATAAAAATGGAAGTTACAAAAAATTAAAAATGGAAATTCATTCAACAAACCACTATACCTTAGCGATCTATTTGGAAATTAAATAAAAAAGGATGTTTAATTGAAAAGTAAATTGAATAAAAATGGAAGTTGAATAGAAATAAAAGTTGAAGTTGCAGAAAATTAAAAATGGAAGTTCAATCCAGAAACCACTATACCTTAACGATCTATTTGGAAATTAAATAAAGAAGGAAGTTGAGTAGCAAAGAAACCGGAACAAAGAAGGAAGTTAACTAAAAATAAAAATTGTAGTTGGAGAAAATTAAAAATGGAAGTTCATTCAAGAAACCACTATACCTTAACGATCTATTTGCCAATTAAATAAAAAAGGAAGTTGAATAGAAAAGTAAATTGAATAAAAATGGAAGTCAAATAAAATAAAAATGGAAGTTGCAGAAAATTAAAAATGGAAGTTCATACAAAAACCAACATAAGTTAACGATCTATTTGGAAATTAAATAGAAAACGAAGTTTAATAGAAAAATAAATTGAATAAAAATGGAAGTTGAATAAAAATAAAAATGAAAGTTGCACAAAATTAAAAATGGAAGTTCAATCGAGAAACCACTATACCTTAACGATCTATTTGGAAATTAAATAAAAAAGGAAGTTGAATAGAAAAGAAGCTTGAATAAAAAAAGAAGTTGCAGAAAATTAAAATTGGAAGTTCATTCAAGAAACCACTATACCTTAACGATTTATTTGGAAATTAAATAAAAAAGAAAGTTTAATAGAAAATTAAATTGAATAAAAACGGAAGTTGAATAAAAATAAAAATTGGAAGTTCATTAAAGAAACCACTATACCATAACGATCTATTTGGAAATTAAATAAAAATGAAAGTTTTATAGAAAAGTAAATTGAATTAAAATGGAAGTTGAATAATATTAAAACAGAAAGTTGCATAAAATTAAAAATGGATGTTCAATACAGAAACCCCTATAGCTTAACGATCTATTTGGAAATTAAATAAAAAAGGAAGTTGAATAGAAAAGAAACTTGAATAAAAAAAGAAGTTGAATAGAAATAAAAATGGAAGTTGCAGAAAATTAAAAATGGAAGTTTATTCAAGAAACCACTATACCTTAACGATCTACTTGGAAATTGAATAAAAAAGGAATTTGAATAGAAAAATAATTTGAATAAAAATGGAAGTCGAATAAAAATAAAAATGGTAGTTGCAAAAAATTAAAAATGAAAATTCATTCAACAAACCACTATACCTTAACGATCTATTTGGAAATTAAATAAAAAAGGATGTTGTGTAGAAAAGAAACTTGATTGAAAAAGGAAGTTAAATAAAAATAAAAATGGAAGTTGCAGAAAATTAAAAATGGAAGTTCATTCAAGAAACCACTATACCTTAACGATCTATTTGGAAATTAAATAAAAAAGGAAGTTGAATAGAAAAATGACTTGAATAAAAACGGAAGTCGAATAAAAATAAAAATTGAAGTTGCATAAAATTAAAAATGGAAGTTCATTCAAGATACCACTATACCCTAATGATCTATTTGGAAATTCAATAAAAAAGAAAAGTTTAATAGAAAATTAAATTGAATAAAAATGGAAGTTGCAGAAAATTAAAAATGGAAGTTCATTCAAGAAACCACTATACCTTAACGATCTATTAGGAAATTGAATAAAAAAGGAAGTTGAATAGAAAAATAATTTCAATAAAAATGGAAGTCGAATAAAAACAAAAATGGTAGTTGCAGAAAATTAAAAATGAAAGTTCAATCAAGAAACCACTATACCTTAACGATCTATTTGAAAATTAAATAAAAAAGGAAGTTTAATAGAAAAGTAAATTGAATAAAAATGGAAGTTGAATAAAAATATAAATGGAAGTTGCAGAAAATTAAAAATGGATGTTCAATCCAGAAACCAGTATACCTTAACGATCTATTTGGAAATTAAATAAAAAAGGTAGTTGAGTAGAAAAGAAACTTGATTGAAAAAGGAAGTTAAATAAAAATAAAATTGGAAGTTGCAGAAAATTAAAAATGGAAGTTCATTCAAGAAACCACTATACCTTAACGATCTATTTGGAAATTAAATAAAAAAGGAAGTTGAACAGAAAAATGACTTGAATAAAAATGGAAGTCGAATAAAAATAAAAATTGAAGTTGCATAAAATTAAATATGGAAGTTCATTCAAGATACCACTATACCCTAACGATCTATTTGGAAATTCAATAAAAAAAGAAAAGTTTAATAGAATAGTAAATTGAATAGAAATGGAAGTTGAATAAAAATAAAAATGGAAGTTGCAGAAAATTAAAAATGGAAGTTCATTCAAGAAACCACTTTACCTTAACGATCTATAAGCAAATTAAATAAAAATGGAAATAGAAGAAAAATAAAAATGAAAGTTGCTTAAAATTAAAATTGGAAGTTCATTAAATAAACCACTATACCTTAACTATCTATTTGGAAATTAAATAAAAAAGGAACTTTAATAGAAAAGAAAATTGAATAAAAATGGAAGTTTAATAAAAATAAAAATGAAAGTTGTATGAAATTAAAAATGTAAGTTCAATCCAGAAACCATTATACCTTAACGATCTATTTCAAAATTAAATAAAAACGGAAGTTTAATAGAAAAGTAAATTGAATAATAATGGAAGTTGCAGAAAATTAAAAATGGAAGTTCAGTCCAGAAACCACTATACCTTAACGATTTATTTGGAAATTACAAAAAAAAGGAAGTTGAGTAGAAAAGAAACTTGAATAAAAAAGGAAGTTAAATAAAAATAAAAATGTAAGTTGCAGAAAATTAAAAATGGAAGTTCATTCAAGAAACAACTATACCTTAACGATCTATTTGGAAATTAAATAAAAAAGGAAGTTCAATAAAAAAGCGAATTGAATAAAAATGGAAGTGTAATAAAAATAGAAATGGAAGTTGCAGAAAATTAAAAATGGAAGTTCAATCCAGAAACCACTATACCTTAACGATCTATTTGGAAATTACATAAAAAAGGAAGTTGAGTAGAAAAGAAACTTGAATAAAAAACGAAGTTAAATAATAATAAAAATGGAAGTTGAAGAAAATTAAAAATGGAAGTTCATTCAAGAAACCACTATACCTTAACGATCTATTTGGAAATTAAACAAAAAAGAAAGTTGAATAGAAAAATGACTTGAATAAAAATGCAAGTTGAATAAAAATAAAAATGGAAGTTGCATAAAATTAAAAATGGAAGTTCATTCAAGATACAATTATACCTTCTAGATCTATTTGGAAATTAAATAAAAAATGAAGTTTAATAGAAAAGGAAATTGAATAAAAATGGAAGTTGAATAAAAGTAAAAATGGAAGTTGTAGAAAATTAAAAATGGAAGTTCATTCAAGAAACCAATATACCTTAACGATCTATTTGGAAATTAAATAAAAAAGGAAGTTTAATAGAAAAGTAAATTGAATAAAAATGGAAGTTGAATAAAAATAAAAATGGAAGTTCAATCCAGAAACCATTATACCTTAACGATCTATTTGGAAATTACATAAAAAAGGAAGTTGAGTAGAAAAAAACTTGAATAAAAAAGGAAGTTAAATTAAAATAAAAATGGAAGTTCATTCAAGAAACCACTATACCTTAACGATCTATTTGGAAATTAAATAAAAAAGGATGCCGAATAGAAAAATAACTTGAATAAAAATAAAAATGGAAGTTCCATAAAATTAAAAATGGAAGTTTGTTAAAGAAACCACTATACCTTAACGATCTATTTGGAAATTAAATAAAAAAGGAAGTTCAACAGAAAAGTAAATTGAATAAAAATGGAAGTTGAATAAAAATAAAAGTGAAAGTTGCATAAAATTAAAAATTGAAGTTCAATCCAGAAACCAGTGTACCTTAACGATCTTTTTGGAAATTAAATAAGAAAGAAAGTTGAATAGAAAAGAAACTTGAATAAAAAAAGAAGTTGAATAGAAATAAAAATGGAAGTTGAGGAAAATTAAAAATGGAAGTTCATTCAAGAAACCACTATACCTTAACGATCTATTTGGAAATTAAATAAAAAAAGAAGTTGAATAGAAAAATAACTTGAATAAAAATGGAAGCTGAATAAAAATAAAAATGGAAGTTCCATAAAATTAAAAATGGAAGTTCATTAAAAAAACCACTATACCTTAACGATCTATTTGAAAATTAAATAAAAAAAGAAGTTTAATCGAAAAGTAAATTGAATAAAAATTGAAGTTGAATAAAAATAAAAGTGAAAGTTGCATAAAATTAAATATGGAAGTTCAATCCAGAAACCTGTGTACCTTAACGATCTTTTTTGAAATTAAATAAGAAACGAAGTTCAATAGAAAAGAAACTTGATTAAAAAAAGAAGTTGAATAGAAAAAAAAATGGAAGTTGCAGAAAATTAAAAATGGAAGTTCATTCAAGAAACCACTATACCTTAACGATCTATTTGGAAATTAAATAAAAAAGGAAGTTGAATAGAAAAATAACTTGAATAAAAATGGAAGTTGAATAAAAATAAAAATGGAAGTTGTAGAAAATTAAAAATGGCAATTCATTCAAGAAACCACTAAACCTTAACGATCTATTTGGAAATTAAATAAAAAATAAAGTTTAATAGAAATGTAAATTGAATAAAAATGGAAGTGGAATAAAAATAAAAATGAAAGTTGTAGAAAATTAAAAATGGAAGTTCATTCGAGAAACCACTATACCTTAACGATCTATTAGGAAATTAAATTAAAAAGGAAGTTGAGTAGAAAAATAACTTGAATAAAAATGGAAGTTGAATAAAAATAAATATTGAAGTTGCATAAAATTAAAAATGGATGTTTATTAAAGAAACCACTATACCTTAACGATCTATTTGGAAATTAAATAAAAAAGGAACTTTAATAGAAAAGAAAATTGAATAAAAATGATAGTTGAATAAAAATAAAAATTAAAGTTGTATAAAATTGAAAATGTAAGTTCAATCCAGAAACTATTATACCTTAACGATCTATTTGGAAATTAAATAAAAAAGGAAGTTGAATAGAAAAGAAGCTTGAATAAAAAAAGAATTTGAATAGAAATAAAAATGGAAGTTGCAGAAAATTAAAATTGGAAGTTCATTTAAGAAACCACTATACCTTAATGATATGTTTAGAAATTAAATAAAAAAGGAAGTTTAATATAAAAGTAAATTGAATGAAAATGGAAGTTGAATAAAAATAAAAATGGAAGTTCAATCCAGAAACCACTATACCTTGACGATCTATTTGGAAATTAAATAAAAAAGGAAGTTGAATAGAAAAAAAACTTGAATAAAAAAGGAAGTTAAATAAAAATAAAAATGGAAGTTGCAGAAAATTAAAAATGGAAGTTAATTCAAGAAACCACTATACCTTAACCATCTATTTGGAAATTGAATAAAAAAGTAAGTTGAATAGAAAAATAGCTTGAATAAAAATGGAAGCCGGATAAAAATAAAAATGAAAGTTCCATAAAATTAAAAATGGAAGTTCATTAAAGAAACCACTATACCTTAACGGTCTATTTGGAAATTAAATAAAAAAAGAAGTTTAATAGAAAAGTAAATTGAATAAAAATGGAAGTTGAATAAAAATAAAAATGGAAGTCGCAGAAAATTAAAAATAGAAGTTCAATCTAGAAACTAGTATACCTTAACGATCTATTTGGAAATTAAATAAAAAAGGAAGTTGAGTAGAAAAGAAACTTGATTGAAAAAAGAAGTTAAATAAAAATAAAATTGGAAGTTGCAGAAAATTAAAAATGGAAGTTCATTCAAGAAACAACTATACCTTTACGATCTATTTGGAAATTAAATAAAAAAGAAAGTCAAATCGAAAAATAACGTGAATAAAAATGGAAGCTGAATAAAAATAAAAATAGAAGTTCCATAAAATTAAAAATGGAAGTTCATTAAAGAAACCACTATACCTTAACGATCTATTTGGAAATTAAATAAAAAAGGAAGTTCAATAGAAAAGCGAATTGAATAAAAATGGAAGTGTAATAAAAATAAAAATGGAAGTTGCAGAAAATTAAAAATGGAAGTTCAATCCAGAAACCACTATACCTTAACGATCTATTTGGAAATTACATAAAAAAGGAAGTTGAGTAGAAAAGAAACTTGAATAAAAAATGAAGTTAAATAATAATAAAAATGGAAGTTGAAGAAAATTAAAAATGGAAGTTCATTCAAGAAACCACTATACCTTAACGATCTATTTGGAAATTAAACAAAAAAGAAAGTTGAATAGAAAAATGACTTGAATAAAAATGCAAGCTGAATAAAAATAAAAATGGAAGTTGCATAAAATTAAAAATAGAAGTTCATTCAAGATACAACTATTCCTTCAAGATCTATTTGGAAATTAAATAAAAAATGAAGTTTAATAGAAAAGGAAATTGAATAAAAATGGAAGTTGAATAAAAGTAAAAATGGAAGTTGTACAAAATTAAAAATGGAAGTTCATTCAAGAAACCAATATACCTTAACGATCTATTTGGAAATTAAATAAAAAAGGAAGTTTAATAGAAAAGTAAATTGAATAAAAATGGAAGTTGAATAAAAATAAAAATGGAAGTTCAATCCAGAAACCAGTATACCTTAACGATCTATTTGGAAATTACATAAAAAAGGAAGTTGAGTAGAAAAAAACTTGAATAAAAAAGGAAGTTAAATTAAAATAAAAATGGAAGTTCATTCAAGAAACCACTATACCTTAACGATCTATTTAGAAATTAAATAAAAAAGGATGTCGAATAGAAAAATAACTTGAATAAAAATGGAAGCTGAATAAAAATAAAAATGGAAGTTCCATAAAATTAAAAATGGAAGTTTGTTAAAGAAACCACTATACCTTAACGATCTATTTGGAAATTAAATAAAAAAGGAAGTTCAATAGAAAAGTAAATTGAATAAAAATGGAAGTTGAATAAAAATAAAAGTGAAAATTGCATAAAATTAAAAATTGAAGTTCAATCCAGAAACCAGTGTACATTAACGATCTTTTTAATTAAATAAGAAAGAAAGTTGAATAGAAAAGAAACTTGAATAAAAAAAGAAGTTGAATAGAAATAAAAATGGAAGTTGAGGAAAATTAAAAATGGAAGTTCATTCAAGAAACCACTATACCTTAACGATCTATTTGGAAATTAAATAAAAAAGGAAGTTGAATAGAAAAATAACTTGAATAAAAATGGAAGCTGAATAAAAATAAAAATGGAAGTTCCATAAAATTAAAAATGGAAGTTTATTAAAAAAACCATTATACCTTAACGATCTATTTGGAAATTAAATAAAAAAAGAAGTTTAATCGAAAAGTAAATTGAATAAAAATGGAAGTTGAATAAAAATAAAAGTGAAAGTTGCATAAAATTAAATATGGAAGTTCAATCCAGAAACCAATGTACCTTAACGATCTTTTTTGAAATTAAATAAGAAAGGAAGTTGAATAGAAAAGAAACTTGAATAAAAAAAGAAGTTGAATAGAAAAAAAAATGGAAGTTGCAGAAAATTAAAAATGGAAGTTCATTCAAGAAACCACTATACCTTAACGATCTATTTGGAAATTAAATAAAAAAGGAAGTTGAATAGAAAAATAACTTGAATAAAAATGGAAGTTGAATAAAAATAAAAATGGAAGTTGCAGAAAATTAAAAATGGAAATTCATTCAAGAAACCACTATACCTTAACGATCTATTTGGAAATTAAATAAAAAATAAAGTTTAATAGAAATGTAAATTGAATAAAAATGGAAGTGGAATAAAAATAAAAATGAAAGTTGTAGAAAATTAAAAATGGAAGTTCATTCGAGAAACCACTATACCTTAACGATCTATTAGGAAATTAAATTAAAAAGGAAGTTGAGTAGAAAAATAACTTGAATAAAAATGGAAGTTGAATAAAAATAAATATTGAAGTTGCATAAAATTAAAAATGGAAGTTTATTAAAGAAACCACTATACCTTAACGATCTATTTGGAAATTAAATAAAAAAGGAACTTTAATAGAAAAGAAAATTGAATAAAAATGATAGTTGAATAAAAATAAAAATTAAAGTTCCATAAAATTGAAAATGTAAGTTCAATCCAGAAACTATTATACCTTAACGATCTATTTGGAAATTAAATAAAAAGGGAAGTTGAATAGAAAAGAAGCTTGAATAAAAAAAGAATTTGAATAGAAATAAAAATGGAAGTTGCAGAAAATTAAAATTGGAAGTTCATTTAAGAAACCACTATACCTTAATGATATGTTTGGAAATTAAATAAAAAAGGAAGTTTAATATAAAAGTAAATTGAATGAAAATGGAAGTTAAATAAAAATAAAAATGGAAGTTCAATCCAGAAACCACTA
Organism: Camellia sinensis; assembly: GCF_055761805.1. Classification (NCBI taxonomy): domain Eukaryota; kingdom Viridiplantae; phylum Streptophyta; class Magnoliopsida; order Ericales; family Theaceae; genus Camellia; species Camellia sinensis. Next base: position 3,323,872 of record NC_138962.1, on the reverse strand, counting down.
TACCTTGACGATCTATTTGGAAATTAAATAAAAAAGGAAGTTGAATAGAAAAAAAACTTGAATAAAAAAGGAAGTTAAATAAAAAGAAAAATGGAAGTTGCAGAAAATTAAAAATGGAAGTTAATTCAAGAAACCACTATACCTTAACCATCTATTTGGAAATTGAATAAAAAAGTAAGTTGAATAGAAAAATAGCTTGAATAAAAATGGAAGCCGGATAAAAATAAAAATGAAAGTTCCATAAAATTAAAAATGGAAGTTCATTAAAGAAACCACTATACCTTAACGGTCTATTTGGAAATTAAATAAAAAAGGAAGTTTAATAGAAAAGTAAATTGAATAAAAATGGAAGTTGAATAAAAATAAAAATGGAAGTCGCAGAAAATAAAAAATAAAAGTTCAATCTAGAAACTAGTATACCTTAACGATCTATTTGGAAATTAAATAAAAAAGGAAGTTGAGTAGAAAAGAAACTTGATTGAAAAAAGAAGTTAAATAAAAATAAAATTGGAAGTTGCAGAAAATTAAAAATGGAAGTTCATTCAAGAAACAACTATACCTTAACGATCTATTTGGAAATTAAATAAAAAAGAAAGTCAAATAGAAAAATAACTTGAATAAAAATGGAAGCTGAATAAAAATAAAAATAGAAGTTCCATAAAATTAAAAATGGAAGTTCATTAAAGAAACCACTATACCTTAACGATCTATTTGGAAATTAAATATAAAAGGAAGTTCAATAGAAAAGCGAATTGAATAAAAATGGAAGTGTAATAAAAATAAAAATGGAAGTTGCAGAAAATTAAAAATGGAAGTTCAATCCAGAAACCACTCTTCTTCTCTCCTCTTCCATGTCCGAAACCCTAGCCCCAAATCCTTGAATTCCTTTACTTTGCTCATGATCCACCATGGTTTTTGGCATCAAGGATGGAGAACAAGGGAGGATCAATGTTTTTACCCGATTAGAACTTGGATTTGTGAAGGCTTCTTCTCAAGCTCACTTCTTTGCTTGATTATTGAGGTAATGGTTTGAATACTCTTCAACACTTATATCCATAGATAGATTTGTGACATTTTATTATCTAAATACAAAATTTCCATGTTTAGAGCATGTAGTGTATAGCATGAGATTTGGGGTTTTATGGTTTGAAGATGTTGGGAGTTAATTAATGGGTTAAAATGATGAATTGTGAATCCTAGATGTAGAATCATTGGGAAAATTGGAATTAAAAGTGGTAATTTAAGAAGTGTGAATTTTTGTTAAAGATCTCCATATTTTCTTGAAACCCTAGGTTGATTAAAGATGATAACCAAAGATTTAACCCAAATTGAAAGTAGAATAATGAAATTGAGGTATTGAATTATGTATATACAAGTTTAATTGGAATTTGGTGATACTTGGAAATTATGTTTAGAATTTGCGAATGAACTTTGTTATGAGCACTGTGAATCATGTCTTAATGAGAAAGGAGATTGGGGGGAAGAGTTAGTTGATGATGTGGATGATGTAAACTTGGCTACGGAATATTGAATTGAGTCTTAGCAATTTAATTTGAATTATGTGGAATCATATTTGGTAGCATTGAGTTGAATAATGTTAAATAGTGTGGATTATATTGGATAGTGATAATTATGTGGGGTTATGTCGATTATGTCGAATTGTGTTAAATGTTGTTGAATTGAATTGTGTAGGGTTATCTGCAAGGACGGACCTAGCATCTAAACACTATGAGTATTAGTACTCTAATGCACATTATTTACCGTTAATAATGATTATTATTAACATCTTGTTCTCCGTGGTCAATTAAGGTAACATGTATGTGGAACGAGATTTAGTGTGAACTTATGTAAACATTGAAGGATTTGGCACACACTGACATGATACAGATATCTACCTAGAGTGGATCATGAAAATGAATAATTGAATAAGACTACGGGTTGTTTTGTACGTTAATAACCATTATGAAATTATGTTAAATATTAGATGAACCTCTGAATGACTCAATCCCGAGAAAGAATTGAATGTCAATAACACGATTATGTGACCCACGTTATGATGTGAATGGCTCCATTCTTATTAATGTAATGGAGTATTTACCTTCTGTTTATTGTTAATAGTGTTGTTCTATTATTGTGGGACAATTATGTCACCTTATGAGAAACCATGGGAAAATCTAAGAGCATTACTGGGTACTACGTTCTGTTTATTATTGATAATGGATACTAACACACTGTTATCGGTAAGTCAGTTGTATGGATTCATAACGAACAAGGGAAATGTAAGTGGATTACGAGATTATGGTATCTGCGTATCTCTGGACTCGTTTAATATGTAATAACATTCTGTTATCTGTGAACTAGAGGTAGTAATTCATGACAAACAGATGGGATGTGACTGCATTATGAAGTTCAATATGGTAATAGTTGCTATTAGCACTCTGTTGAACGTAACGTAACTGTGCTACCTCATGTGAATAATTAGAAGGAATTATGTGCGTCTGTATGACTTATGAGGCCGAGGGCCAACTTGTGAATTTGTGAGCTTATGAGGCCGAGGGCCAACTTGTGAATTTGTGAACTTATGAGGCCGAGGGCCAACTTGTGAATTTGTGAACTTATGAGGCCGAGGACCAACTTGTGAAAATATGAATCTATGAGGCCGAGGGCCAACGTGTGAAACTATGAATTCAAAGGGCCAAGGGCCAAGTTGTGAAGTTATGAATCTCAATTATGAATCTATAAAGCCAAAGGCTAATTATGAATATGTGAACCCACCAGGCCAAGGGCCAGTCTGTGAATTTGTGAACCAACAAAACCGTTCTGACACTAGTACGGAATCAGATTAACTACCTGTCTTTTATATTATATAAACTCTGATTTGCATTATAATTCAAGTTGAACATGGAGTTATTCACGTACTATTATTCACTGAGGTTATCTCACTATGTATTTTGTCTGATTCCGTAGGTCCTGCGTTTGGAGGTCAGCCTCAACCTTTAATGCTCGTCTTCCTTTGTTAGCCTCTGTGTGTCCAAGCATTTGGGTGAAGCCTACCCGTTTGATGAAGTTTTGGCTTAGATTCTGATTTTCTATAATATGTTGTAACTTCTAATGTTTTTTTTTATTATACGCCCAAACACGGGCGGGGTTGTATATGTGTATGTAATTATCTTTTTTTTTATCTGTCTATTTGTGATCCTGGCATGATAGTGGTTGCTCAATGGATGTATCTCTTTCCTTGCATGTTATTATATAAACTTTATGCTTCCACTCAGGCCCCATATGTTATATATAACAGGTTAAGTGTCCGTTTTTGAAGTGGTCATGCCCAAATTTCTAGGGGCGGGTTTGGGGCGTGACAGAACACGTGGCAACGGCTGGTTGGTTCTCCCCAAAAAGGTGGCTGACAGGCCAGACAGAGTGTGGCGAAAGGGTGTTTAACAAGTAAAGAGGCATGGCACTCTGACAAGGTACTGACATCGGGTGAAAACATCGGCTCCGGTAGGTGAGGTATCTATGATCCCGGTTAGGACGGACAACACTTTGCCTAGCTATGCCACACCTCGGCCTAGATGTGCCACACCTCGGTCTAGGTCGCACCAATCCGGAACAAGATCACTCGGGCTCAAGGTTAACATTTCGGCCTAGATGATACACCTCTCGGCCTTGATGATACACCCCGGCCTAGAAAATGACATCTCGGCCAAAATGCCAGGACGAAGGTAGGGGTCAACCAAAGTGGTTTTAAGGTGGTTCTGGCTTTAAGGTGACCTCGGCTAGACTCACCAGAAAAGAACAAGACTCAACAAGTAAATTTCACATAAGTACAAACCAAGACAAAAATCTCATTCTAGCTAAGACAAGTCAAGAAAATTCACTACTGCAACTTAGCAAAACAAGATTATATAAATGCTCATGCCCGAGGCTAAGGTGAGGAATGAGGGTCACTACAGTCTACCCTCCTTAGAGAAGTTTGGTCCCCAAACTTCAGTTATCTTGCTCTACAAATAACTCCGATAGCGGATTTTTATTTCCTCTTCCTTTTCCCATGTAGCCTCCTTGCTATAATGCCCCTCCCATTCGATCTTTACCATTGGTATCGATTTGTTTCTCAACTGCCGCTCTTGCCTGTCAATAATTCTCATCGGCCTTTCCTCGTAGCCTAAATCTTCATTAACCACAATCTCAGAATAATCAATCACATGTAGTGGATCTCGGATATATTTCTTCAACATCGAAACATGGAACACGTTGTGAACTTGGCTTAATTCTAGCGGCAGGGCAAGCCTGTAGGCAACAGGGTTGACCTTCTCAAGAATCTCAAATGACCCAATATATCGAGGTGCTAATTTACCCTTCTTCCCAAATCTTGAAACCCCTGTCGTCGGCGAGATCTTCAAAAATACATGATCGCCAGTCTCAAATTCTAATTCCCTCCTTCTCTGGTCGGCATAACTCTTCTGCCGGCTCTGTGCTGTTTTAATCCTTTATTGAATGAGCTTAATCTTGTCGGTTGTAACTTGAACCAGTTCGGGACCAATCAAGGCTTTATCTCCCACTTCAGTCTAACATATCGGCGACCTGCACTTCCTTCCATACAAAGCTTCATACGGTGCCATGCCAATGCTGGCTTGATAACTGTTGTTGTAGGCAAACTCTACTAACGGTAGATGTACTTTCCAATTTCCCTTGAAATCTAACACACATAGTCTGAGCATATCTTCGAGTGTCTGAATCGTTCTTTCTTTTTGTCCATCGGTCTGGGGATGAAATGCTGTGCTAAACTTTAACTCGGTTCCCAAAGCCCTTTGTAAACTCTGCCAAAGTCTAGAAACAAACTTCGAATCTCGGTCTGACACTATGGACATCGGCACTCCATGAAGCTTCACAATCTCATTCATATATAGTCCAGCAAGCCGGTCAGCATTGAATGTAGTCTTGACAGGCAAAAAGTGTGCTGACTTAGTAAATCTGTCAACTATAACCCAAATTGAGTTCATACCTTTTTGCATCCTTGGCAAACCAATCACAAAATCCATGGAGATATCTTCCCATTTCCACTCAGGGATTGACAAGGGTTGAAGAAGTCCTGCTGGCCTCTGGTGTTCTGCTTTCACTTGCTGACAACATAGACACGGGGATACAAACTCGGCTATTTCCCTTTTCATATTTGACCACCAGAAAGTTCGCTTCACATCTTGGTACATCTTGGTGCTTCCCGGATGAACGGCAAATTTGGAGCTATGGATTTCCTGCAAAATCTTCCTTTTCAACTCTGGGACGTCGGCCACACACAATCTCCCTTCAAACTTAAGCACTCGATTTTCAATGGTGTACCCTGGCCTTGGCTTGGTGACAAATTCATCAATTACCTTCTTGAGCAACTTATCCTCCATCTGTCTGGTCTTTACTTCCTCAATTATGGTCAGCTCTACTGAAATCATTGCCAGGCACGCCAAACTTCCAACTAAGTTCCTGCTCAACGCGTCGGCTACGGAGTTTGCCTTACCCGGATGGTACTGAATCTGCATGTCGTAGTCCTTTAATAGTTCAAGCCATCTTATCTGTCTCATATTCAATTCCTTCTTAGTGAACAAGTACTTCAGACTTTTGTGGTCTGTGAAAACTTGGCAAGAAGTTCCATACAAGTAATGGTGCCATATCTTTAAAGCAAAGACCACGGCTACCAGTTCCAAATCATGGATAGGATAATTCTTTTCACTGGGTTTTAACTGACGAGATGCGTATGCTATAACCTTACCTCCAGCCCAACCCCTTATGTGAAGCATCACTATAAATCTGAAATTCTTCATTGTCTGACGGTAAAGCAAGTATCGGCACTGTAACCAACCTCGTCTTTAACTCTTGGAAAGCGGACTCCCTATCCTCGGTCCATTCATACGCCACTCCTTTCTGAGTTAGTTGTGTCAGCGGTACTGCAATCCTTGAAAAATCCTTCACAAATTTCCTGTAATAGCCGGCCAAACCCAGAAAACTACGAATCTCGGATACATTAGTCGGTGTCGGCCAATTCACAATGGCTTCAATCTTACTTGGATCGACTGACATACCTTCTTCGTGTAACAACCCTCATTTTGACTTAGTCATACTTGCTTACAATTATAGATGATCTTGTATTAATATGTGCGGTTGCAAACCTTGTCTTGTTTTGCTTGAATGATTGCTTGCATGCTTTGTTCTTGACGGGTGTGTTGCCGAGGTCTGTAGACGTCCCCGAACGCCCCGGGAGGGTGAGTCCCGTTCTGTTCATTTGGGGTCACTACAGTTCGGACTCGATTTGTGTCACGGTTCTAAATCTGAACCAAAGAGTCCAAATCTGGCAAATCATTTTGAGAAACAGATTTTGAAAAAGTAGTTCCAAACATGGACTGCTTTGCCAGATACAGAGTCGCCACCTAAATATTTTAAAATAGGAGAATTTAGGAAACCCTGACTCGGTGCTGAAGGCCACATGTCCGTCATCACCGGAGTTGTCTTGGCTCGGGAGCTTGGGTACGATCGGGGAAGGTCAGCTATGAGCACCCCCTTTCGCCCGGTCCGAAGACCGGCCTCTACTAACCATGATATCCGTTTTTGAAAACGTTTATGTGTTCTTATTTCGGTTATTAGCCTAGAATTACTATGTTATGCGCGCAGCAAACAAGTATAGACTAGATTGCCTAATTTGGAAATGAACATTGCATATCCGTTTGTTTTGAAAACACTTTGGAATTTGCTACTCGCAAGTAGGCTAAAACACGGATCTCAATGAATTTTTCCAGCTCAAACAATCCAACCTTCACCCACAGGCATTCAAACAGTTTATCATATAAGCATTTAGCCGCATGGCAAGCATACTGTCATGGCAACATTCACACGCATGTGGGATGGTAAAACATAAATACTTACATCGTACTCCGTGCCAAAACAGTAAACTAGTTAGCAAACATGCATGTCCTAGTTCATGTTAAGAATGGATGATGCATCGCATGCAAAAAAAAAAAAAAAATGCAATCTAGACAGGCTCGGCTAACCTAAGCATGGCAGGTGAAATGCGATCAACTATCACATATTCAATTTGTGAATTGAAGTACAAATGCAGTTAGCGTGATGTACCGAGCCTAATGCATGCAATACAAATGCATGAATGCACGCATGCATAGCATAAGGTATGCTAAATTAAACGTGCCCTAATCTACCATCGTAAGCCGGTAAATAAAAGGGAAGAAAGAAGTGGGGATTGGAAGACATGCACACACTCACCCACACTTATTACAAATTTGCCCTCGTTCGGAGGGTACAAATAAATATTACAGTCCCAAATAATAAGCAAATAAAATTATTACAGAATTTCTAATTAATTAAAAGAAAGAATGCAAAAGAAAGGAAAGGGTGGCCGCAGCCTCTGCCTCGGGATGCACGAATGATGCGTGCTCGGAAACCGGCCCGCCTGGAAAACCCGCACCGTACTTCTGCCACCTCTGTTTGTACTGCCCTGTCTCTCTGAAAATTACCAAAACTCTAGAACCGGTTCCTTGCATGTTGCAGAGCACCACCGGCTAGGCAGAATTCCCACCGGCAGTCCAGAATTTCCACCGGCTGTCCATAGGTTCATCGGCCGTTCAAAGATTGCCGGCCGGCACTGAATTCTGCCAGTCGGCAGAAACTTCCTGCAGAAGACAGTTTTGACAGCAAACAGAGAACAGGCAGTGCATGGCATGGGGTTTCAGGCATATGTGAGCATGGTCATGCTTCCTATCATGCTTTGAACTCAAGGAAGCATGACCCTCGATCCTCGAGCCATCAATGGTGCATGATAGCCCAAGGGGTCAAGTTTGCCACTTGATATAAATATGCATGCGACACACAAATGAGAGCCAAGGCCTTATCATGTCGAAGTCAAAGGCCCCGGTGACCGAGAGTTGAGGTGTGTTTCATCACTTATAGTATGAACACCCCTTAACACTCACACTTGGTTTGACACCCCAAACCAAGCAATGCAATGCATGTTATGCAAACATGACTCAAATGCAACATGATACCAAACATGTAAAGTATGGCAAATGTCACACAACTACCATAACAAATATACAAGGCTAAGCATGCAAGGTGCAAATATGATGCAAATATGGATCAATTTGGCAATGGGATTAACATACTACAAGGCTTAATGAAGTGACCATGTAACAAACATGAAACAAGCATGCAATGGGACCTTGAACCATAAAGGGGAAGACCTTGATCCACCCCAAAACAGTGGCCAAAAGGTGTCTAAATGGTGGACCAACACTCATGCTAACAAGCAAACTAATGGTCCTAAGGTTAAGGCACAAAAGGGAGGTACCTCACTCCCATAACATGACCAATCACAGCATGATTTAGACAAGTAAGAAACAGAATTTTCACAGGCAAAATAGGACTCCAAACCCTCCTAATATGGCAGCTAAAGTGGCTCCAAGAAGGCATATGCATCAAGGCTCATGTGTAGGCATAAAAGGACACACCCTCAAGGCATGGGAGAGATCACAAATGCAAGCATACAAGCATGATTTATGGACTGAAATGGGGGCCTAAATGATGCCAAAATCATAAAGATGTTTCAAGTTATACATGTTAGAGGTCAAAATGCTCAAAGCTTACAAGCCAAAACACAAAAGGATGACATCAAACCATGCAAGCATGACTGAAATGAAGGGCCAACAGACCTTAAACATGACAAAATAAAGCCAACATCTTCATGGAACCAAGCCAACACATGCAAGAACCATGGCCTAATCATGAGATACATTCCTAGGCCATATAGGGGAATGTAAAGCAAGTATACTAAGCATGCAAAGGGCTATAGATCCGACCAAAAACAGAGATCCCACATGACCCAAAAACACCCAAAAAGTTCTGAAATAAGGCAAAAACCGAGCAAGTATGCATGTTACCCTTTTGGGCCAAAACTCAAGGAAACAAGACAATGAAGGGAGAGGGGTGTCCCTCCCCTATGCAAGACTTCAAACCACCTTCCTTACCACTGAAAATCAACTGGTTTTTAGTGGTGAAAAGACCAACACACTCAAGCAAACAAGGCTTCACAAGGGAAGCACAAAAGAGGCCAAATAAAGCCTAATGAGGTGAGTTTGCACTCAAACCACAAAACAACCTTAATGAAAGTTCTAAAGCATGAAAATGTGAGCCTTTTTTATGTTATGCACAAAAGCTAGATCAGCAAGCAAAATAGGTAAAAAACTATTGCAAGTTTGGGGAATCTAAAGTAAAGTGCTCACCCTTGAAGATCCTTTGAAGAACAAATGGTCCAGCCCTCTTCTTTTGATCAGAATCAGTCCAAAAACTCAAGAATCAACCCCCCAAGTCCCTCAATCTCGGAGCAAGGTGTAATAGTGTGTGTAATGGTGCAAAGGTAAGGTAAAATCACACTTTTGGGCCAAGAAACACACACAAAGGAGGAGGGAGAGGGAGATATAGAGATAGGGTGTATCTATCTATGGAAGCTCTAGTTTTTGCCTCTAATTTTTCTAACCTAGAGCCAAGAGGAGAGCCTTCCTCTTATAGAGGTCCCTCTTGCAAAGCTTATACAACAAGCTTGCTTAGAGGGACATCCCTCCATACACGTGTATGGAGGGGGACAGAGTTGGTGCCAGCTATCACAGCTGGCAAAAAATATCTCCATAAAGTGGATGAACAGTGGTCGGCTGCCCAAAAATGTCATTTCGACAAAATTTAGTGCCGACCAGCAACAAACAGTGCCGACCGGCAAAAAACAGTGCCGATCGGCAATAAAAAGTGCCGATGGCAGCAAAAACCAGCCGGTGGCCTCTAGCCACTACCGGTGGTGTGTGTGGATGCCTCACAAGGCATTCCCTGCCCCTCCAAGGCAAAACACAAGTGTTTGGTGCAAAACCAGACACTAAACAGTCGAGTTCGGAGATCCTGAGGCAAGGCGCGTAGCCGAGACCTCCGGGAACTCCAAACGAACACAAACATGGATGATCACCGAGTGTTCAAATGGTGACGTCCAAGTCTTGAGGACGGTCAAAAATAGGGTGTCTACAAGGTCATCTTAGGCCTCGACACCTTCGAGACCTTTATCACTTAGAACTATCTTGGAACCCCGTTGGTTGACCTCCATCTTCGCCCTGGCATATTAGCTGAGATGTCACCATCTAGGCCGAGGTGGGCGTTGCCTAGGTCGAGATGTTAATATCTAGGCGTTCTAGATCCTTGATCCTTGCATGAGTGATTTTGTTCCCGGAATGGTATGACCTAGACCGAGGTGTGGCACATCTAGGCCAAGGTGTGGCATAGTTTAGTCAAGTGTTGTCCTTCCAAGCCGATGTCCTTGCCCTTTGATTTTTGGAATCTTGTTGTTAGCCGATGTCATTTCTTGCCGGTGTGTTTGTGCCGCCCAGCTTGCTGAGTACGCTTTGTCTTGGTCTTGTCTTGTCAAGTCAGTCACCTTTTTGAGTTGAGCGAATCAGCCGATGCCACGTGTCCCGACAGAGGGATTAAGTCAGTGTTTGTCGTGTGAAGCATATCATTTTTGTATCAATCTTGCCTTTTTAGAGAGAGAAGCTCTAGTCAGAAGGAGGAGAAGTTTGAGCTAGAGAGGGTGACTTTCAAGCTTGATCGTTGGAGCTTGAACCGTTAGATTCCAGTTTTAAGGTCAGAATCTTAACCTACTCTGGCTGTTCTTATTGATCATCTAGCTGCATTGCACGATCGAACCTGTCCGGCATGTCATGCATTGATTTGAAATCGGTTTTAGAAAGAGAAAACGGTTTTCTTGAGCTTTTGGGAGAAAAGCCTTGTTTGATCCAAAAGTTTGCGTTAAAGCTTATGTTTTTGTGTGTGTTTTGATAAGATCCTTAAATGGGTACCCAGATCCATGTTCTTGAATTCATAGCATGAAGTCTCAGTTGTTGTAATAGCAAGTTTCGATCTATGCATTCATCTTCCTCATGTTCATGTTCTTTAAGTTCTTCATGCTCATGTTCTTCATGTTTATCAAGAGGGAAACCCAGATTTTTCCCGACTTCGCTTTTGAATGTGGCCATCGAGGCTACGCCTCGGCAAGGAGGTGTGGGACCTCGACCTAGACCTGGTAGTTGCCAAGCATGCTCTTCCAAGGATAAGAAACTGCACTTCGATTTGATTGACTTAGTTTTGAAGAATGCCGAGGTCATTTTCATGTAAGCTAGACTCGTTTTGAGTAGTGCATTCAATGGACTTTGCCATGTGTTTTTCAGGACTTGGACTTGCCTTGATCTCGTCGTTTGAAGAACTAGGTGAGTGGTATTTTTAATAAAGCTAAGTTATACGTTTTGATAAAGACTTTGCTTTGCTTTGTTTTGAAAGTGTTATTAAGCATGAATAATTGTCCCTGTTTTGTATATCAAGTATTATCTTGTCTTGATGACCTTCTCGGAAAGTCCTTTGTGCTGGAGGACTCTAAACTTTCGCAGCACATCTTGTTTTGAAAGTCCCTTGTGCTAGAGGACTCTAAACTTTCGCAGCACACCTTGTTTTGAAAGTCCCTTGTGCTGGAGGACTCTAAACTTTCGCAGCACCCTTGATTTGTACTCTAGTGTTAAAGGGCTACGGGCCTTTGTAACATAGGTCCCTCGTGCTGGAGGACTCTAAACTTTCGCAGCACATCTTGCCTTGAAAGTCCCTTGTGCTAGAGGACTCTAAACTTTTGTAGCACCATTGTTCGAGATGCCCCTCTTGCTTCGTCTTGTTTTGCCACGGGCGGTTTGCCGTGTGGATACGTTTGCTGGAATGTTATTATTTGCAATATGTGGTGCTAGTAAGTGTCCCTTGAAGCTTTGAAGATCTGTTAGTTGGACGAGGTACATTCCTTGTTATATATATAAAGTTTTGACTTGTATTGTTTTGAGAGGACTTCGGCTGTTATTCATGCAAACCCTTTATTATTTATACCATTCACTGAGTATCCAAGCTCACCCTCTCTATATATATGTAGGTGATGAGCAAGAAGGCGGTGACGCCTAGATGTGATTCTGGAGCTTATTTTGGATTTTGATTATGTCGGCTTAGCCTGTAATTACATCGGCAGTCTTGAAAATTATGCTTCTCGATTTGTAGTACTTGTATGTTGCATGCGTCGACTCGAGAAGCCTTTTGATCAAGATGTGTTTTGTGTACATGTTATGTCGGTAGTGAGGATGTCGGCAATTCTGAAGATTTTGCTTCTAGCTGTATTTCATGTATTTGTTCATGTCGGCTTATGAAGCCCTTTTGTTAATATGTAAGATGTAATTTGTACTTTGCTTCGGTTGTAATTGAGTTGTAACCCATCTGCAGATGATTGCTGTTTCATTTAACTTATGCACATCTCTTATGGACTAATCTGATTGTATGTATCGCTTCCATATTTGTGAGCCCCCTATATTTATACTCTGTTCTGTGTGAATTTCTTTTAAGTTGGCCTTCGGTAATCTCGGATTACTGGCCATCACGGCACCAAACTACTAAGGGCGGTTTGGGGTTGTGACACTTCGTTAATCACATGCCCTAGGAACGAGATACTGGAGAGCCAAAATTCACACTTGCTAAGCTTGGCATATAATTTCTTGTCTCTTAGGACTTGTAAGGCTAGTGCCAAGTGGTTCTCATGCTCAACTTCATTCTTGGAATAGATCAATATGTCGTCGATGAAAACAACCACGAACTCGTCTAGGTACGACTTGAAGACCCTATTCATTAAATCCATGAATGCTGCAGGAGCATTGGTCACTCCGAAAGGCATTACCAAAAATTCGTAGTGGCCATACCTTGTCCGGAAAGCAGTCTTCTCGACATCCTCGGCCTTAACTTTCAGCTGGTGGTAGCCTGACCTGAGGTCAATCTTAGAAAAGACTCGTGCCCCTTGTAGTTGGTCAAGCAAATCATCAATCCTCAGCAACGGATACTTGTTCTTAATGGTTACCTTGTTCAGTTCTCGGTAGTCGATACAAAGAGGAAGTGTGCCATCCTTTTTCTTAACAAACAGAACGGGTGCTCCCCGTGGTGAAGTACTCGGCCTAATAAATCCCTTACCCAGCAATTCTTGTAATTGCAGTTTTAGTTCTTTAAGTTCGGCTGGGGCCATTCTGTAGGGTGTTTTGGAGATGGGTTGCGTTCCCGGCGTAATATCAATCGTAAATTCTATTTCTCTATCGACCAAGCAGCCAGGCAAGTCATTTGGAAAGACGTCGGGGAATTCCTTGACAACTGGGGTGTCGGCTAGCTCAACGCTTCCATCCAGATTACTTAGTATACTACACAGGTAACCTCGACACCCTTTTTGGATCAATTTATAGGCCATCATAGATGAGATTAAGTAAGGTGGGGGTACTACTCCTTTACCTTGGAAAGTAACCTCGGCTTGGTTTGGGGGTTTCAATGTGACATTCTTTGAAACACAATTAATAGATGCGTGATTCACTACTAACCAGTCCATCCCCAATATGACATCAAAGTGGGTCATGTTTAACGGCATCAAGCCAACTAATAATTCTACACCCTTAATTACAACAATACACGCCCTATAAATGGATGTAACAATCATAGTTCTCCCAGATGGGGTAGCCACATGAAACATATAATCAAGGGGTTCTTGTTCTCTATTTGATTTCTCGGCAAACTTAACAGATATGAAGGAATGTGTAGATCCCGAATCAATTAATATGTATGCATCTTGAGTGCAAATTGAGAGTGTACCTGACACCACTGTCTCAGCATTTGTAGTGTCTCCTGGTACCAACACAAAAACTCTGCCCTGTCTCATTTGGGCCTTCTCGATGTTATTTCTTTGCGCAGAGCCCGAGGTGCTCCCATCCTTCTTACCATCGTCAGTTTTTGCCTTCGGACAGTCTTTCACGCGATGACCCATTTCACCACATTCAAAACAAGCTCCCGATGCCCAACGACAAACTCCGAAATGTGGCTTCCCACAGCTTGCACACGTCGGCCTAGTATTACCTTCTTGGTTCGAGTTGCTGGAGCTGCCCACATTCGCTTTCTTCTTGGTGTTAAACAGAGCTGGTGATTATCATAGTTCTGCCTCTTCTTCTGATTTTCTCCAGAGTTCTGATATCGGTTCAAGTTAGCCTCTGCCAGGATGGCCTTGTCCAACACTCTGGCGTAGGTCGGCATATTGAGCATGTTAACTCGATCCTGAATTGGTCCACGTAATCCACTTTCAAACTTCCTGGCCTTTCTGTATTCATCATCGACCATGTGAGGCGCATATCTCGCCAACTCGGTAAAAGCACGGTCATATTCTGCCACTGTCTTGTTGCCTTGTGTCAAAGTCTGAAACTCTGTGGTCTTACGGTCTCGAACACTAAGGGGGAAATGCTTGTTGTAGAACAGCTCCAAAAATCTGGCCCAAGTCAGACCTGGGTTGCTTTCTCGGGTCATCATCCACCATCTTCGTGCATCGTCGTCTAAGGTGAATGTTGCTAATGACACCTTCTGGGCGTCGGTGTTGGAAAAAATCTCAAATAGTTTCTCCATTTCCAAGACCCACGCTTCGGCTTTCATCAGCTCTATGCCTCCAGAGAATCTCGGCGGTTTCATCTTCTTAAACTCTTGGATCAGGGCTATGGTACCGTCCCCATATAAAGGTTGCTGTGGAGGCACTTATGGCGCTGGAGGAGGTGGAGGTGGAACTGCATGCCGGTCATTTGTCTGCTCAGCCTGGGTAGAAGTAGTACTAGCGTCTTGTGGCCGAGTTTGCCTTAACTCACGGACCAAACCTTCTACCAGTCTCTCCAATTGTAGGAACCCACATTTTATGTCCTCGTCATGTTCATGAGCATCGGTATGATTATGACTTGTTAAGCTTGCATGTGTATGTTTGTGACTTGTTTCGCTTGAGCGAATGTGATCCATGCCTTGTTTTGAAGCCTTGTGATTTGTCTAAGTGTAGTGTGCTTGTCTTGTTCCTTCCTTGATGTGAAACTTAGGTCACGCCTTGCCTGAGTTATGCTAGCCGATGTTATACCAAGCCTAGGTTACGTTACGCCTAGATCATTCCAAGCCGAGGTCATCCTCAGTCTAAAAGTGTCTTGGAACCCCTTGTTGACCTCCGTCCTTGCCTTGACACATTAGCCGAGATGTTACCTTGCACCCAAGTGATCTCGTCCTGGAGTGGTATGACCTAGACCGAGGTGTGGCGCATCTAGGCCAAGATGTGGCACAGCTTAGTCAAGTGTTGTCCTTCCTAGCCGGGGTCATTGTCACCTTAGTTGCCGAAGTCCTTTTGTTAGCCGATGTCACCCCTTGCCGGAGTGTCGTTCCGTGTAGCTTGTTAAATACGCCTTGTTATTAGCCGATGTCATTGCCTCGTCAGAGAGCCCATACCGCTTTACTTGTTGAACACCCTTCCACCATGCTTTGTCTGGTCTATCAGCCATCTTTTCAGAAAAAAAAAATCAACCAGTCGCCGCCACGTGTCTCAGTAGAGGGCTAACCCCAGAACCGGGTAAAGAAAACTATCATTTGGTATTATAACCTTGCCTTGTAGAGAGAGAAACTCTAGGAGGAAGAAGGAGTTTTAGAGTGAGGAAGTAGATCTTCAAGCTTGATTCCTAGAGATCGAACCGTTGGATCCGTGTTCTAAGGTTAGATTCTTGATCTGCTCATGATGTTCTTTATGTTCATGTTATTGCATTGCATGATCAGATATGATTTGAAAGCCATGCATTGTTTTGAGGTTCGATTTTAGAAAGAGAAAATGACATTCATGTGTTCTTCAAGAAAGTCTTGTTTTGATCCGAAAGCTTGCATAAAGAATCATGTTTTTGTGTTTATTTCCGCAAGAATTCCAAGTACGGGTACCCAGGTCCATGTTTTCAAACTCATAGCATGAAAATCCCAGATTTGTGATGACAGATTATGATTGAACATTCATATTTTTCATGTTTTCACACTCATGTTCTTCATGTTCATCAGCAGAGGGAAACCCAGAGTTTCCCGACCTCTTTTCCTTGCATGTGGCCCTCGGGAACACACCTCGGCGAGGAGGTGTGGAACCTCGGCCTAAACCTGGTTGGTGCCCAGCATGTTTTCCGAAATCAATTGTGTACATACGAAACTTGTTGAAGGTGCATTCAATAGGCTTTGCCATGTGTTTGTAGGACTTGGGCTTGTCTCGACCCCGACGTTTGAAGAAACTATGTGAGTGGTATTTTTAATAAAGCTATGTTACACTTGCTTTCATAAATCTCGTCTTGCCTTGTTTTGAAAAGTACTTGATCTAGCATGAATGACTATCCCTACTTGTATATTAAGCACTATCTTGTTTTGATGACATTTCTTGAAAGTCCTTAGTTGCAGGGGACTATAATGCAACTGCACTCTTGTCTTGAAAGTCCTTAGTTGCAGGGGACTATAATGCAACTGCACTCTTGTCTTGAAAGTCCTTAGTTGCAGGGGACTATAATGCAACTGCACTCTTGTCTTGAAAGTCCTTAGCTGCAGGGGACTATAATGCAACTGCACTCTTGTCTTGGAATTGTCATCACCCCCTTGTATTAAGTAGATGTAATAACATCCAAAGAACTTGAAAGGCCAGCAATGAACTCGATTTTCCCCTTGATTGTAAAGTATGCTATGTATTGTTTTGAAAGAAATCTTGGATATCAATCATGCAAAACCTTTATTTCTAATATCATTCACTGAGTACCCAAGCTCACCCTCTCTATATATATGTAGGTGATGAGCAAGAAGGCAATGAGGCCTAGACGTGTAGCCGATGTGTTTTTGGGTGCATTGCCGACGTGTTTTGGATTAGCATTTTCTACCATCTTGAAGATTATGCTTCTTAGCCTATATTTCATGTGTACTTGTATATGTCGGCTTGAGAAGCCTTTTGGTCAAGATGTATTTTGTATCTCATTCCCTTATTGTATCTAAGTTGTAAGACCTTGTAAAAATGTATGTCATTTCATTGGACTTAAGCACGGCTCTCATGGACTATTTAGATTCAGCATATGTATATATGTTGCTTCCGCACTTGTATGCCCCATATTTTATACTCTGATTGTGTGTGATTCTTGTAAGTCGGCCTTCGATAATCTCGGATTACTGGCCATCATGGCACCAAACTACCAGGGGCGGTTTGGGGGCGTGACACCAATCTATCCAATCTGTCCTCGGGATGATCTCGGCCAACGGGTGGTCTACCTCTTCTCATGATGCTAAGAGTGTGCAAAATGTGACTTTAAAACAAGATGATCAAACAATATGCATGCAATAACAAATAGTCACGCCGAAATGATGCACACATTGTCAAGTAGCAAGCATAATGATGCAATCCTAACATCAATCCTACGGAAAGTCCTATGCTCTTTAGGACTCGAAGTGTGAGTAACGTACTATAAGAAACTTGTGCTCTGATACCAATCTGTCACGACCCCATTCCGCCCCTAGTAGAATGGTGCCATGATGGCCAGTAATTCGTGATTACCGAAGGCCAACTTTCAAGATTCACACACAAACAGAGTATACATATGGGGCTTACAAATACGGAAGCAATAAATTTCAAGCTAAGTAGTCCATAAGAGCAGTGCATAAGTTTAAATGGAATGGCATACATCTTTACATAGCTTTAATACAACAAGTGAAGTACAAGGAAAATACATCTTGACCAAAAGACTTCTCAGCCATCAAATACAAAATACAATGAAATACAACTAAAAAGCATAATCTTCAAGATGCAGCAAAAGTGCAAAGTCCAAAACAAGTGGCAAGTACATCTAGGCGTCACCACCGTCCTGCTCGTCAACTACATATATATATAGAGGGGTGAGCTTGGATACTCAATGAATGGTACAGATAATAAAGGGGTTCACATGAATGATATCCGAAATCCTTATCAAATCAAAGCATAACACATCTTGTACAAAATCCAAGAGTAAATCAAGCTTATCTAACAAATCTTTCAAGTCCCGACAATTAAAGTCTTTCAAGGCTTTCAAGTTCCAAAGGATAATATTAACAAGGGTTGTGCTACAAATGCTTATAGTTCCCTAGCACATACGGACTTTCAAGATTGTGCTACAAATGCTTATAGTCCCCTAGCACGTACGGACTTTCAAGATTGTGCTACAAATGCTTATAGTCTCCTAGCACGTACGGACTTTCAAGATTGTGCTACAAACGCTTATAGTCCCCTAGCACGTACGAACTTTCAAGATTGTGCTACAAATGCTTATAGTCCCCTAGCATGTACGGACTTTCAAGATTGTACTACAAATGCTTATAGTCCCCTAGCACGTAAGGACTTTCAAGATTGTCATTCAAAATAAGGCTAATGCTTGATATACAAAATAGGGATCACCATTCATGCTTCACAAATACTTTTCCAAAACAGTCAAGGCAAAACTTTTATCAAAACTTAATAACATAACTTTATTAAAAATACCACTCACATAGCTCTTCAGACATCGGGGTCAAGGCAAGTCCAAGTCCTACAAACACATGGCAAAGTCTGTTGAATGCACTTCTCAAAACAAGTCCAGCATGCATGCAAATGACCTCGGCATTCTTCAAAAGCTAAGTCAAATCGAAACAAAACATAGTTTCTCATCTCGGGAAAACATGTTGGGCGACTACCAGGTCTAGGCCGAGGTCCCACACCTCCTTGCCGAGGTGTTGCCTCGATGGCCACATTCAAGGAAATAAGGTCGGGAAAATCTGGGTTTCCCTCTCTTGAAGAACATGTCGAACATGAAGAACATGAACATGAGGAGGATGAATGCAAGATCATAATTTGCTATTACAACATCTGATATTTCATGCTATGAATTCAAAAACATGGACCTGGGCACCCATACTCGAAGATCTTATGGAAACAAACACAAAAGCATGAACCTTAATGCAAACTTTCGGATCAAACAAGGCTTTTATTCAAGAACACATGAATACTACTTTCTCTTTCTAAAATGAAACTTTCAATCAATGCATGGCTTGCAAATCAGGTTTGATCATGCAATGCAGCTAGATGATTAAAAAGGACTACAAGAGTAGGTCAAGAATCTAACCTTAATACACGAATCTAACGGTTAGATCTCTAAGAATCAATCTCAAAGATCCACTCCTTCACTCTAAAACTCCTTCTAGAGCTTCTCTCTCTCAAGGCAAAGATATGATACAAAATGATAAGTTCTACTCACTGCCGGCTGATTTAACACTCAGCTCGGACACGTGGCAACGGCTGGTTGGTTCTCCCCGAAAAGGTGGCTGACAGGCCAGACAGAGTATGGCAAAAGGGTGTTTAACAAGTAAAGCGGCATGGCACTCTGACAAGGTACTGACATCGGGTGAAAACATCGGCTCCGGTAGGTGAGGTATCTATGATCCCGGTTAGGACGAACAACACTTGGCCTAGCTGTGCCACACCTCGGCCTAGATGTGCCACACCTCGGTCTAGGTCGCACCAATCCGAAACAAGATCACTCGCACTCAAGGTTAACATTTCGGCCTAGATGATACACCTCTCGGCCTTGATGATACACCCCGGCCTAGAAAATGACATCTCGGCCAATATGCCAGGACGAAGGTAGGGGTCAACCAAAGTGGTTTCAAGGTGGTTCTGGCTTTATGGTGACCTCGGCTAGACTCACCAGAAAAGAACAAGACTCAACAAGTAAATTTCACATAAGTACAAACCAAGACAAAAATCTCATTCTAGCTAAGACAAGTCAAGAAAATTCACTACAGCAACTTAGCAAAACAAGATTATACAAATGCTCATGCCCGAGGCTAAGGTGAGGAATGAGGGTCACTACAAGAAACCACTATACCTCAACGATCTATTTGGAAATTAAATAAAAAAGGAAGTTGAATAGAAAAGTAGCTTCAATAAAAAAAGAAGTTGAATAGAAATAAAAATGGAAGTTGTAGAAAATTAAAAATGGAAGTTCATCCAAGAAACCACTATACCTTAACGATCTATTTGGAAATTAAATAAAAAAGGAAGTTTAATAGAAAAGTAAATTGAATAAAAATGGAAATTGAATAAAAATAAAAATGAAAGTTGCATAAAATTAAAAATGGAAATTCAATCCAGAAACCACTATACCTTAACGGTCTATTTGGAAATTAAATAAAAAAGGAAGTTGAGTAGAAAAGAAACTTGAATGAAAAAAGAAGTTAAATAAAAATAAAAATGGAAGCTGCAGCAAATTAAAAATGGAAATTCATTCAAGAAACCACTATACCTTAACGATCTATTTGGAAATTAAATAAAAAAGGAAGTTTAATAGAAAAGTAAACTGAATAAAAATGGAAATTGAATAAAAATAAAAATGAAAGTTGCATAAAATTAAAAATGGAAGTTCAATCCAGAAACCACTATAAGTTAACGATCTATTTGGAAATTAAATAAAAAAGGAAGTTGAATAGAAAAGTAACTTGAATAAAAATGGAAGTTGCAGAAAATTAAAAATGGAAATTCATTCAAGAAACCACTATATCTTAATGATCTATTTGGAAATTAAATAAAAAAGGAAGTTGAGTAGAAAAGAAACTGATTGAAAAAGGAAGTTAAATAAAAATAAAAATGGATGTTGCAGAAAATTAAAAATGGAAGTTTATTCAAGAAACCAATATACCTTAACGATCTATTTGGAAATTAAATAAAAAATGAAGTTTAATAGAAAAGTAAATTGAATAAAAATGGAAGTTGAATAAAAATAAAAATGGAAGTTGCAGAAAATTAAAAATGAAAGTTCAATCCAGAAATCACTATACCTTAACGATCTATTTGGAAATTACATAAAAAAGGAAGTGGAGTAGAAAAGAAACTTGAATAAAAAAGGAAGTTAAATAAAAATAAAAAATGGAACTTGCAGAAAATTGAAAATGGAAGTTCATTCAAGAAACCACTATACTTTAACGATCTATTTGGAAATTAAATAAAAAAGGAAGTTGAATAGAAAAATAACTTGAATAAAAATGGAAGTCGAATAAAAATAAAAACGGAAGTTGCAGAAAATTAAAAATGGAAGTTCATTAAAGAAACCACTATACCATAACGATCTATTTGGAAATTAAATAAAAAAGAAAGTTTAATAGAAAAGTAAATTGAATTAAAATGGAAGTTGAATAATATTAAAAGTGAAAGTTGCATAAAATTAAAAATGGATGTTCAATCCAGAAACCCCTATAGCTTAACGATCTATTTGGAAATTAAATAAAAAAGGAAGTTGAATAGAAAAGAAACTTGAATAAAAAAAGAAGTTGAATAGAAATAAAAATTGAAGTTGCAGAAAAATAAAAATGGAAGTTCATTCAAGAAACCACTATACCTTAACGATCTATTTGGAAATTGAAAAAAAAAAGGAAGTTGAATAGAAAAATAATTTGAATAAAAATGGAAGTCGAATAAAAATAAAAAATGGTAGTTGCTGAAAATTAAAAATGAAAGTTCATTCAAGAAACCACCATACCTTAACGATCTATTTGGAAATTAAATAAAAAAGGAAGTTTAATAGAAAAGTAAATTGAATAAAAATGGAAGTTGAATAAAAATAAAAATGGAAGTTGCAGAAAATTAAAAATGGAAGTTCAATCCAGAAACCAGTATACCTTAACGATCTATTTGGAAATTAAATAAAAAAGAAAGTTGAGTAGAAAAGAAGCTTGATTGAAAAAAGAAGTTAAATAAAAATAAAAATGGAAGTTGCAGAAAATTAAAAATGGAAGTTCATTCAAGAAACCACTATACCTTAACGATCTATTTGGAAATTAAATAAAAAAGGAAGTTGAATAGAAAAATGACTTGAATAAAAATGGAAGTCGAAATAAAAATAAAAATGGAAGTTGCAAAAAATTAAAAATGGAAGTTCATTCAAGATACCACTATACCCTAACGATCTATTCGGAAATTCAATAAAAAAGAAAAGTTTAATAGAAATGTAAATTGAATAAAAATGGAAGTTGAATAAAAATAAAAATGGAAGTTGCAGAAAATTAAAAATGGAAGTTAATGCAAGAAACCACTTTACCTTAAAGATCTATTAGCAAATTAAATAAAAATGGAAGTTGAATAAAAATAAAAATGAAAGTTGCATAAAATTAAAAATGGAAGTTCATTAAATAAACCACTATACCTTAACTATCTATTTGGAAATTAAATAAAAAAGGAACTTTAATAGAAAAGAAAATTGAATAAAAATGGAAGTTGAATAAAAATAAAAATGAAAGTTGTATGAAATTAAAAATGTAAGTTCAATCCAGAAACCATTATATTTTAACGATCTATTTGGAAATTAAATAAAAAAGGAAATTGAATAGAAAAGAAGCTTGAATAAAAAAAGAAGTTGAATAGAAATAAAAATGGAAGTTGCAAAAAATAAAAATTGGAAGTTCATTCAAGAAACCACTATACCTTAACGATATATTTGGAAATTAAATAAAAAAGGAAGTTGAATAGAAAAGTAAATTAAATAAAAATGGAAGTTGAATAAAAATAAAAATGGAAGTTCAATCCATAAACCACTATACCTTGGCGATCTATTTGGAAATTAAATAAAAAAGGAAGTTGAGTAGAAAAGAAACTTCAATAAAAAAGGAAGTTAAATAAAAATAAAAATGGAAGTTGCAGAAAATTAAAAATGGAAGTTAATTCTAGAAACCACTATACCTCAACCATCCATTTGGAAATTAAAGAAAAAAGGAAGTTGAATAGAAAAATAACTTGAATAAAAATGGAAGTTGAATAAAAATAAAAATGGAAGTTCCATAAAATTAAAAACGGAAGTTCATTAAAGAAACCACAATACCTTAACGATCTATTTGGAAATTAAATAAAAAAAGAAGTTTCATAGAAAAGTAAATTGAATAAAAATGGAAGTTAAATAAAAATAAAAATGGAATTTGCCGAAAATTAAAAATGAAAGTTCAATCCAGAAACCAGTGTACCTTAACGATCTATTTGGAAATTAAATAAAAAAGGAATTTGAGTAGAAAAGAAACTTGATTGAAAAAGGAAGTTAGATAAAAATAAAAAGGGAAGTTGTAGAAAATTAAAAATGGAAGTTTATTCAAGAAACCACTATACCTTAACGGTCTATATGGAAAATAAATAAAAAGGAAAGTTGAACAGAAAAATGACTTGAATAAAAATGGAAGTCAAATAAAAATAAGAATGGAAGTCGCATTAAATTAAAAATGGAAGTTCAATCAAGATACCACTATACCTTCACGATCTATTTGGAAATTAAATAAAAAAGGAAGTTTAACAGAAAAGTAAATAGAATAAAAATGGAAGTTGAATAAAAATAAAAATGGAAGCTGTAGAAAATTAAAAATAGAAGTTCATTCAAGAAACCACTATACCTTAACGATCTATTAGGAAATTAAATAAAAAAGGAAGTTGAATAGAAAAACAACTTGAATAAAAATGGAAGTTGAATAAAAATAAAAATGGAACTAGCATAAAATTAAAAATGGAAGTTCATTAAAGAAACCACTATACCTTAGCGATCAATTTGGAAATTAAATAAAAAAGGAACTTTAATAGAAAAGAAAATTGAATAAAAATAGAAGTTGAATAAAAATAAAAATGAAAGTTGCATAAAATTAAAAATGTGAGTTCATTCAAGAAACCATTATACCTTAACGATCTATTTGGAAATAAAATAAAAAAGGAAGTTGAATAGAAAAGAAGCTTGAATAAAAAAAGAAGTTGATTAGAAATAAAAATGGAAGTTGCAGAAAATTAAAATTGGAAGTTCATTCAAGAAACTACTATACCTTAACGATCTATTTGGAAATTGAATAAAAAAGGAAGTTTAATAGAAAAGTAAATTGAATAAAAATGGAAGTTGAATAAAAATAAAAATGGAAGTTCAATCCAGAAACCACAATACCTTGACGATCTATTTGGATATTAAATAAAAAAGGAAGTTGAGAAGAAAAAAAACTAGAATAAAAAAGGAAGTTAAATAAAAATAAAAATGGAAGTTGCAGAAAATTAAAAATGGAAGTTAATTCAAGAAACCACTATACCTTAACGATATATTTGGAAATTAATTAAAAAAGGAAGTTGAATAGAAAAATAACTTGAATAAAAATGGAAGCTGAATAAAAATAAAAATGGAAGTTCCACAAAACTAAAATTGGAAGTTCATTAAAGAAACCACTATACCTCGATGATCTATTTGGAAATTAAATAAAAAAGAAAGTTGAACAGAAAAGAAACTTGAATAAAAAAGGAAGTTAAATAAAAATAAAAATGAAAGTTGCAGAAAATTGAAAATGGAAGATAATTCAAGAAACCACTATACCTTAGCCATCTATTTGGAAATTAAATAAAAAAGGAAGTTCAATAGAAAAATAACTTGAATAAAAATGGAAGCTGAATAAAAACAAAAATGGAAGTTCCGCAAAATTAAAAATGCAAGTTCATTAAAGAAACCACTATACCTCAACGATCTATTTGGAAATTAAATAAAAAAGGAAGTTGAATAGAAAAGAAACTTGAATAAAAAAGGAAGTTAAATAAAAATAAAAATGGAAGTTGCAGAAAATTAAAATGGAAGATAATTCAAGAAACCACTATACCTTAACCATCTATTTAGAAATTAAATAAAAAAGGAAGTTGAATAGAAAAATAACTTGAATAAAAATGGAAGCTAAATAAAAACAAAAATGGAAGTTCCATAAAATTAAAAATGGAAGTTCATTAAAGAAACCACTATATCTCAACGATCTATTTGGAAATCAAATAAAAAAAAAAGTTCAATAAAAAAATAACTTGAATACAAATGGAAGTCGAATAAAAATAAAAATGGAAGTTGCAAAACATTAAAAGTGGAAGTTCATTCAAGAAACCAATATACCTTAACGATCTATTTGGAAATTAAATAAAAATGGAAGTTTAATAGAAACGTAAATTGAATAAAAATGGAAGTTTAGTAAAAATAAAAATGGAAGTTGCAGAAAATTAAAAATGGAAGTTCAATCAAGAAACCACTATACCTTAACGATCTATTTGGAAATTACATAAAAAAAGGAAGTTGTGCAGAATAGAAACTAGAATAAAAAAGCAAGTTAAATAAAAATAAAAATGGATGTTGCAGAAAATTAAAAATGGAAGTTAATTCATGAAACCACTATACCTTAACCATCTATTTGGAAATTAAATAAAAATGGAAGCTGAAAAAAAATAAAAATGGAAGTTCCATAAAATTAAAAATGGAAGTTCATTCAAGAAACCACTATACCTTAACGATCTATTTGGAAATTAAATAAAAAAGGAAGTTGAATAGAAAAATAACTTGAATAAAAATGGAAGTCGAATAAAAATAAAAATGGAAGTTGCAGAAAATTAAAAATGGAAGTTCATTCAAGAAACCAATATACCTCAACGATCTATTTGGAAATTAAGTAAAAAATGAAGTTTAATAGAAAAGTAAATTGAATAAAAATGGAAGTTTAGTAAAAATAAAAATGGAAGTTGCAGAAAATTAAAAATGGAAGTTCAATCCAGAAACCACTATACCTTAACGATCTATTTGGAAATTACCTAAAAAAGGAAGTTGAGTAGAAAAGAAACTTGAATAAAAAAGGAAGTTAAATAAAAATAAAAATGGAAGTTGCAGAAAATTAAAAATGGAAGTTCATTCAATAAACAACTATACCTTAACGATCTATTTGGAAATTACATAAAAAAGGAAGTTGAATAGAAAAATAACTTGAATAAAAATGGAAGCTGAATAAAAATAGAAATGGAAGTTCCATAAAATTAAAAATGGAAGTTCATTAAAAAAACCACTATACCTTCACGATCTACTTGGAAACTAAATAAAAGAGGAAGTTTAATTGAAAAGTAAATTGAATAAAAATTGAAGTTGAATAAAAACAAAAGTGAAAGTTGTATAAAATTAAAAATGGAAGTTCAATCCAGAAACCAGTATACCTTAACAATCTTTTTGGAAATTAAATTAGAAAAGAAGTTGAATAGAAAAGAAACTTGAATAAAAAAAGAAGTTGCATAGAAATAAAAATGGAAGTTGCAGAAAATTAAAAATGAAAGTTCATTCAAGAAAACATTATACCTTAACGATCTATTTGGAAATTAAATAAAAAAGGAAGTTGTATAGAAAAATAACTTGAATAAAAATAGAAGTTGAATAAAATTAAAAATGGAAGTTCATTAAAGAAACCACTATACCTCAACGATCTATTTGGAAATTAAATAAAAAAGGAAGTTGAATAGAATAGCTTGAATAAAAATGGAAGTCGAATAAAAATAAAAATGAAAGTTGCATAAAATTAAAAATGGAAGTTCATTTCAGATACCACTATACCTTAACGATCTATTTGGAAATTAAATAAAAAAGGAAGTTGAATAGAAAAATAACTTGAATAAAAATGGAAGCTGAATAAAAATAAAAATGGAAGTTCATTAAAGAAACCACGATTCCTTAACGTTCTATTTGGAAATTAAATAAAAAAGGAAGTTGAATTGAAAAATAACTTGAATAAAAATGGAAGTCGAATAAAAATAAAAATGGAAGTTGCAGAAAATTAAAAATGGAAGTTCATTGAAGAAACCAATATACCTCAACGATCTATTCGGAAATTAAATAAAAAAGGAAGTTTAATAGAAAAATAAATTGAATAAAAATGGAAGTTTAGTAAAAATAAAAATGGAAGTTGCAGAAAATTAAAAATGGAAGTTCAATCCATAAACCACTATACCTTAACGATCTATTTGGAAATTACATAAAAAAGGAAGTTGAGTAGAAAAGAAACTTGAATAAAAAAAGAAGTTAAATAAAAATAAATATGGAAGTTGCAGAAAATTAAAAATGGAAGTTCATTCAAGAAACAACTATACCTTAACGATCTATTTGGAAATTAAATAAAAAAGGCAGTTGAATAGAAAAATAACTTGAATAAAAATGGAAGCTGAATAAAAATATAAATGGAAGTTCCATAAAATTAAAAATGGAAGTTCATTAAAGAAACCACTATATCTTAACGATCTATTTGGAAACTAAATAAAAAAGGAAGTTTAATAGAAAACTAAATTGAATAAAAATGGAAGTTGAATAAAACTAAAAGTGAAAGTTGCATAAATTTAAAAATGGAAGTTCAATCCAGAAACCAGTATGCCGTAACAATCTTTTTGGAAATTAAACTAGAAAGGAAGTTGAATAGAAAAGAAACTTGAATAAAAAAAGAAGTTGCATAGAAATAAAAATGGAAGTAGCAGAAAATTGAAAATGGAAGTTCATTCAAGAAACCACTATACCTTAACGATCTATTTGGAAATTAAATAAAAAAGGAAGTTGTATAGAAAAATAATTTGAATAAAAATGGAAGTGGAATAAAATTAAAAATGGAAGTTCATTAAAGAAACCACTATACCTCAACGATCTATTTCGAAATTAAATAAAAAAGGAAGTTGAATAGAAAAATAACTTGAATAAAAATGGAAGTCGAATAAAAATAAAAATGAAAGTTGCATAAAATTAAAAATGGAAGTTCATTTCAGATACCACTATACCTTAACGATCTATTTGGAAATTAAATCAAAAAGGAAGTTGAATAGAAAAATAACTTGAATAAAAATGGAAGTTCCACAAAATTAAAAATGGAAGTTCATTAAAGAAACCACTATACCTCAACGATCTATTTGGAAATTAAATAAAAAAGGAAGTTGAATAGAAAAGAAGTTGAATAAAAAAAGAAGTTGAATAGAAATAAAAATGGAAGTTGCAGAAAATTAAAAATGGAAGTTCATTCAAGAAACCAATATACCATAACGATTTATTTGGAAATTAAATAAAAAAGGAAGTTGAATAGAAAAATAATTTGAATAAAAATGGAAGTCGAATAAAAATAAAAATGGAAGTTGCAGAAAATTAAAAATGGAAGTTCATTCAAGAAACCACTATACCTTAACGATCTATTTGGAAATTAAATAAAAAAGAAAATTGAATAGAAAAATAACTTGAATAAAAATGGAAGCTGAATAAAAATAAAAATGGAAGTTCATTAAATAAACCACTATACCTTAACGATCTATTTGGAAATTAAATAAAAAAGGAAGTTTAATAGAAAAGTAAATTGAACAAAAATGGAAGTTGAATGGAAATAAAAATGGAAGTTGCAGAAAATTAAAAATGGAAGTTCATTCAAGAAACCACTATACCTTAACGATCTATTTGGAAATTAAATAAAAAAGGAAGTTTAATAAAAAGTAAATTGAATAAAAATGAAAGTTGATTAAAAATAAAAATGGAAGTTGCAGAAAATTTAAAATGATAGTTCAATCCAGAAACCAGTATACCTTAACGATCTATTTGGAAATTAAATAAAAAATGTAGTTGAGTAGAAAAGAAACTTGATTGAAAAAGGAAGTTAAATAAAAATTAAAAAAGAAGTTGCAGAAAATTGAAAATGGAAGTTCTTTCGAGAAACCACTATACCTTAACGATCTATTTGGAAATTAAATAAAAAAGAAAGTTGAATCGAAAAATGAATTGAATAAAAATGGAAGTCGAACAAAAATAAAAATGGAAGTTGCATAAATTTAAAAATGGAAGTTCATTCAAGATACCACTATACCTTAACGATCCAATTGGAAATTCAATAAAAAAGGAAGTTTAATAGAAAAGTAAATTGAATAAAAATGAAAGTTGAATAAGAATAAAAATGGAAGTTGCAGAAAATTAAAAATGGATGTTCATTCAAGAAACCACTATATCTTAACGATCTGTTTGGAAATTAAATAAAAAAGGAAGTTGAATAGAAAAATGACTTGAATAAAAATGGAAGTCGAATAGAAATAAAAATGGAAGTTGCATAAAATTAAAAATGAAAGTTCATTCAAGATACCACTATACCTTAACGATCTATTTGGAAATTCAATAAAAAAAAAAGTTTAAAAGAAAAGTAAATTGAATAAAAATAGAAGTTGAATAAAAATAAAAATGGAAGTTGCAGAAAATTAAAAATGGAAGTTCATTCAAGAAACAACTATACCTTAACGATCTATTTGGAAATTGAATAAAAAAGGAAGTTGAATAGAAAAATAATTTGAATAAAAATGGATGTCGAATAAAAATAAAAATGGTAGTTGCAGAAAATTAAAAATGAAAGTTCATTCAAGAAACCACTATACCTTAACGATCTATTTGGAAATTAAATAAAAAAGGAAGTTTAATAGAAAAGTAAATTGAAGAAAAATGGAAGTTGAATAAAAATAAAAATGGAAGTTGCAGAAAATTAAAAATGGAAGTTCAATCTAGAAACCAGTATACCTTAACGATCTATTTGGAAATTAAATAAAAAAAGAAGTTGAGTAGAAAAGAAACTTGAATAAAAAAGGAAGTTAAATAAAAATAAAAATGGAAGTTAATTCGAGAAACCACTATACCTTAACCATATATTTGGAAATTAAATAAAAAAAGAAGTTGAACAGAAAAATAACTTGAATAAAAATGGAAGCTGAATAAAAATAAAAATGGAAGTTCCATAAAATTAAAAATGGAAGTTCATTAAAGAAACCACAATACGTTAACTATCTATTTGGAAATTAAATTAAAAAGGAAGTGGAATAGAAAAGAAATTTGAATAAAAAAAGAAGTTGAATAGAAATAAAAATGGAAGTTGCAGAAAATTAAAAATGGAAGTTCGTTCAAGAAACAACTATACCTGAACGATCTAATTGGAAATTAAATAAAAAAAGAAAGTTGAATAGAAAAATAACTTGAAGAAAAATAGAAGTCGAATAAAAATAAAAATGGAAGTTGCAGAAAATTAAAAATGGAAGTTCATTCAAGAAGCCATTATACCTTAACGATCTATTTGCAAATTAAATAAAAAAGGAAGTTGAATAGAAAAATGACTTGAATAAAAATGGAAGTTGAATAAAAAAATAATGGAAGTTGCAGAAAATTAAAAATGGAAGTTCATTCAAGATACCACTATACCTTAACGATCTATTTGGAAATTCAATAAAAGAGGAAGTTTAATAGAAAAATAAATTGAATAAAAATGGAAGTTGAATAAAAATAAAAATGGAAGTTGCAGAAAATTAAAAATGGAAGTACATTCAAGAAACCACTATACCTTAACGATCTATTTGGAAATTAAATAAAAAAGGAAGTTGAATAGAAAAATGACTTGAACAAAAATGGAAGTCGAATAAATATTAAAATGGAAGTTACATAAAATTAAAAATGGAAGTTCATTTAAGATACCACTATACCTTAACGATCTATTTGGAAATTCAATAAAAAAGAAAGTTTAATAGAAAAGTAAATTGAATAAAAATGGAAGTTGAATAAAAATAAAAATGGAAGTTGCAGAAAATTAAAAATGGAAGTTCATTCAAGAAACCACTATACCTTAACGATCTATTAGCAAATTAAATAAAAAAAAGAAGTTGAATAGAAAAATAACTTGAATAAAAACGGAAGTTGAATAAAAATAAAAATGGAAGTTGCATAAAATTAAAAATGGAAGTTCATTAAAGAAACCATTATACCATAACGATTTTTTTGGAAATTAAATAAAAAAGGAACTTTAATATAAAAGAAAATTGAATAAAAAGAGAAGTTGAATAAAAATAAAAATGAAACTTGTATAAAATTAAAAATGTAAGTTCAATCCAGAAACCATTATACCTTGACGATCTATTTGGAAATTAAATAAAAAAGGAAGTTGAATAGAAAAGAAGCTTGAATAAAAAAAGAAGTTGAATAGAAATAAAAATGGAAGTTGCAGAAAATTAAAATTGGAAGTTCATTCAAGAAACCACTATACCTTAACGATATATTTGGAAATTAAATAAAAAATTAAGTTTAATAGAAAAGTAAATTGAATAAAAATGGAAGTTCAATCCAAAAACCACTATACCTTGACGATCTATTTGGAAATTAAATAAAAAATGAAGTTGAGTAGAAAAGAAACTTGAATAAAAAAGGAAGTTAAATAGAAATAAAAATGGAAGTTGCAGAAAATTAAAAATGGAAGTTAATTCAAGAAACCAGTATACCTCAACCATCTATTTGGAAATTAAATAAAAAAGGAAGTTGAATATAAAAATAACTTGAATAAAAATGGAAGCTGAATAAAAATAAAAATGGAAGTTCCATAAAATTAAAAATGGAAGTTCATTAAAGAAACCACAATACCTTAACGATCTATTTGGAAATTAAATAAAAAAGGAAGTTTAATAGAAAAATAAATTGAATAAAATGGAAGTTGAATAAAAATAAAAATGGAAGTTGCAGAAAATTAAAAATCAAAGTTCAATCCAGAAACCAGTATACCATAACGATCTATTTGGAAATTAAATAAAAAAGGAAGTTATAGTGATCCCGGGTTTACCCTTGTTGTACAGTGATCCGGACATGTGTTCGTGGATGATAGTAGTTGATTATTACCTGGTGTACGTCCTTTCTTACTTTGTATTTGAGTTGTAGGATGTGTTGGGCAGGTTTGTTACAGGTTGGTTGAGATTAGAAACCAAAACTAGTTGCCCAGATTTTGACCTGTCCGCTCGAGCGGGGGTTTTGGCGCTCGAGCGGGAATTGCACCCATCCAGTATTTCCTGTGCAGTGTTCGACGCTCGAGCGTGGGATTGGCCGCTCGAGCGGGATTGTGTGAGTGCCGCTCGAGCGGGGAGTTGGAAGCTCGAGCGGGAGACCTAGTTCTGTAAAAGTTCTGGGAGTGTGCATCCGGAGCTCGAGCGGGGGATTGACCGCTCGAGCGGGAGTCTGTGAGTGCCGCTCGAGCGGGAAGTTTGACGCTCGAGGGGGGGGACTTTTATATAAACCCGAGATCCGACTTTTGGATCACTTTTTCAAGATCTTTTCTCCCTCTTACTTTTCCAAAAAGCCATTTTCAGAGCTTTTCACTCTAAAACCGGCCCTTCTCTCTTAGATTTGATCTAGTAGGAGTTGTTTGCTCACTTTTGGTCTTTACGAAAGTTGTGTTGATCGTCGAGGGCTACATTTTAATCTGAGAATTTTGAAATTTGAAGCATTTTGGTTTTGGTCTTCATCTCCTTTGGAGCTCAAACTTTGAGGTAGGGATATCCTACTCCTCTCTATGAGTTTTGTCTTTAAATTTTAGTATTTTGAGATGTTGTGGTTGGTTTGGTAATTTCGTGAAAGTTTGGGGCTTTTGTGTAAATTTACAAAAGTTGGGGTTTTAGCTATATAAAGCCTAGATGCATGTTCGGCATGGAAAAAGTGAAATTAATGTTAAAACATTAATGAAAATGGAACCTAAGGGTTGTAATGTTAATTATGAAAAATGCCCTAATTACATTGATTGATTAATTTGTATAATTAATTGTTGGGAATGAGGAATTGAATTGAGAATGTGGGAATTAGAAAGGAAAGGGGTTAAAGGGTGTAGTTGGATTATTTATCACTCACCGAATTAAAATGTTGATTTAATATCCATTTGTGCATTTATTTTCTGTTTAGAAATAACTGCTTTGGGCTATCGGTGGAGGATAGTCGTGATTGTTGTAGACAATGCATGATGATTAGGCAAACTAAAACTAATCGATTGAATGTGTCATAGAGTATGACGGTGGATTGAATACATTAATTTTATGTATTGATTGATTGTGTATAGAACCTTTGTGTTTATATGCATTGTGTATAGAGGAGGAGATGGGGGATGTACTCCGCGGTTTAGGGGAAGATGGGGGATGTACCTCTAAACCGAATAGTGTTGGGAGGAGATGGGGGATGAACTCCGTAGATACAGCTCATATGCTTGTCTAGAGAAGTGAAGATGCAGCTCATAGGCTTATCTTTGAGAAGTGTAGATACAGCTCATATGCTTGTCTAGTGAAGTGTGGATATAGCTCATATGCTTATCTGTTGATGCGTGATATGTTTATCTATTGATATGTGGATATAGCTTATATGCTTATCTGTTGATGCGTGATATGTTTATCTATTGATATGTTGATATAGCTAATATGCTTATCTACTAAATAAAGGTGGAGAATGAAAAGTAACATAGACTTGTATGTTATGAAACTGTGATGAGATATATGTGGATGTATCAGTGTTGGCCATCTATCAATTGCTAATCTTTTAGTCATTGTTCATAGTTGGTTTGGTATATCTCTGCTGGGCTGTGGCTCACCCTATATGGGAATATCATTTTCAGGTATATATGTGGATGTATCAGTGTTGGCCATCTATCAATTGCTAATCTTTTAGTCATTGTTCATAGTTGGTTTGGTATATCTCTGCTGGGCTGTGGCTCACCCTATATGGGAATATCATTTTCAGGTATAGGTAGCATGCCACCTCCAAGGACGTAGCTTGGGAGGCTAGAGGCAGGCGGACTTTTGTCGTTTTATTTCTTTGATGTATTACATGTATATTCAAGCCAAGGTCTTAATGTGTAAATGAGTTAGCACTCTTTTGTTGTAACCAAGTGTTAACTTGGAAATCTGTAAGCCCGTAGGGCATTTGCTTTTGTTGTTAACATGTAATACTTTTGGAATAAAACTCTGATGAATAGAAGAATGTGGAACTTTTATATATCAATGCATGTCTATATTGATAGATTAATGTTATTATTTTGAGGGCGTTACTACTTGGTATCAGAGCGTACCGGGTTCGAATACTTTAGGTACGTGGGAAGTGATTAGGATCACAATGGATTTGTCTCGCTTGATAGAGACTTAGATGTAGTGTCATATGCTATGTGCTTAATTGATAACATGCTTATGTGACTATGTGGGTATGGGATGTAGTTTCTAGGATGTTGATTGGATCCTTGGGTTTCTAGGAGTCTTGTTGGAAATGTAACGCCCTCAAAATAATAACATTCATTGACATATGAAATAACCACATTCTTCTATTCATCAGAGTTTCATTACAAAAGTATTACATGTTAACAACAAAAGCAAAATGCCCTACGGGCTTACAGCTTTCCAAGTTAACACTTGGTTACAACAAAAGAGTACTAACTCATTTACACATTAAGCCCTTGGCTTGAATTTACATGTAATACATCAAAAATAAAACGACAAAAGTATGTCCGCCTCTAGCCTCCCAAGCTATGTCCTTGGAGGTGGCATGCTACCTGTACCTGAAAATGATATTCCCATATAGGGTGAGCCACAGCCCAGTAGAAATACACTAAACCAACCATGAACAATGACTAAAAGATTAGCAATTGATAGATGGCCAACACTGATACATTCACCTAAATCACATATTTATGTCATACGACTTATGAGTCCAAGTTACCTTTCATTTTCCCTTTTTCAACAGATAAGCATGTTAGCTCTATCATCGTTTCAACAGATATGTATAAAAACTATATCCCACATTCACAGATAAGCATATAAGCTCTATCCACATTCTCAACAGATATGTATAACGATAATATCCCACATTCACAGATAAGCATATAAGCTGTATCCACACTTCACAAAGATAAGCATATGAGCTGTATCTACGGAGTTCATCCCCTATCTTCTCCCGATACTATCCGGTTTAGAGGTACATCCCCCATCTTTCCCTAAACCGCGGAGTACATCCCCCATCTCCTCCTCTACACATAACGTATACAAACACATTGGTTCTATATACAATCACTCAATACATACAGTTAATGTATTCTATCAACTGTCAAATTCCATGACACATTCCATTGATTAGTTTTCGTTTGCCTAATCATCATGCATTGTATACAACAATCACGACTATCCTCCACCGATAGCCCAAAGCAGTTATCTCTATACAGAAAATAAATGCACAATGGATATTCAATCAACATTTCAATTCGGTGAGTGATAAATAATTGAACTACACCCTTTAACCCCATACATTCCCAATCTCGACAATTCCATTTCATTTCCTCATTTCTCACAATTAATTATCCCAATTAATCAAATAATGTAATTAGGTCATTTTCCATAATTACCATCTCAACCCTTAGGTCCCATTTTCATCAATGATTCAACATTAATTCCATTTCTCTATACCAAACATGCATCTAGGTTTATTAAAAATAAAATCCCAACCTTTGTAAAATAACACAAAAGCCCCAAATCTTCACAAGATTACCAAACCAACCCCAACGTCTCAAAATACCAAAATTTAAAGACAAAATCCATAGAGAGGAGTAGGATATCCCTACCTCAAATTCGGAGCTCCAAGGGAGAAGATGACAAAACCCAACGTGCTCCAAATCCCGAAATTTTCAGATTAAAATGTAGCCCTCGACGATCAACAACTATTTTATAAAGGCCAAAGATGAGCAAATCACTCCTACTAGATCAAAACCTAGAGAGAAGGTAGAGTTCTAGAGTGAGAGGCTCAACAATGGTGTTTTTGGAAAAGTAAGAGAGAGAAGAGAAAGTGAAAAAGTGATTTGAAAAGTCAAAACACAGAACTTAAACCCAGTCGCCCCGCTCGAGCGTCCAACGCCCCGCTCGAGCGTCACTCACAGACTCCCGCTCGAGCGTCAACCATCCCGCTCGAGCGGCGGATGCACACTCCCAGAACTTTTACAAAACCAGGTCTCCGCTCGAGCTTCCAACTCCCCGCTCGAGCGTAACTCATACAACTCCGCTCGAGCGGCCAAATCCACGCTCGAGCGTCCAACACTGCACAGGAAATACTGGATGGGTGCAATTCCCACTCGAGCGCCAAAACCCCCGCTCGAGCGGACAGGTCAAAATCTGGGCAACTAGTTTTGGTTTCTAAACTCAACCAACCTGTAACAAACCTGCCCAACACATCCTATAACTCAAATACGAAGTAAAAAGGATGTAAACAAGATAATAATCAACTACCAACACCCACGGACACATGTCCGGATCATTGTACAACAAGGGTAAATCCGGGATCGCTATAGGAAAGGCACTTGATCAATGCTGTTTCTAACCGAAACTCTAGTAACGCCTCGGGACTATCATTATCCGGAAATGAAATTCGTAAGTGCTTATGTGTTTATGTACTTACGTGGAGTGAATTACTATTGTCCGTGCACTAGGACGTGAGTGTTTAGTTTTGGCACATTTGTGAATGTGCTAACGTTCTGTATTACCTTTATTAGGATGTCAGGACGAGGAAGAGGTGCTAGGCATGGTAGGCCTGCGAGGCAGGAAGTACCCTTACCGGATGATATTCCGGCAGTGCAGGAGGGAGTTGGCCAGGCCAATGTGGCCGAGCCAGCGGGTCAACAGGCTATGAGTGCCTTGGCACAAGAGATAGCAGGGGCTTTGGGTATTCTCAGAGCAGGAAATCAGGCAGCTGAGGCAGGGCCTTCTTTCTTGAAGAGGGAGTTCTTCCGGTCTAACCCGAATGAGTTTGTTGGGGATCCAAAGGAACCACTGAAGACTGACGAGTGGTTAGAACAGATGAGTAAGACGTTCGAGATGCTTGGCATCGAGGACGGGGCACTGAAAGTGACCTTGGCATCCTTCCAGCTGAAGGGAGATGCGGGTCAATGGTGGAAGTACGAGAAGGCTCGTGTTGGTGGTATATGGGAGGCGTTTGTAAATGCTTTCCAGGAGAGGTTTTTATCTGCAGTGGCTAGGGAGAAGTTGAGGGATCAGTTTAGCCGGCTTTATCAATAGGGCATGTCTGTGGCAGAGTTTGAGGCCACTTTCACTAGTTTGTCCAGGTTTGCACCTGAGTTGGTGGCGTCTGAAGAACGTCGTTGCTATGAGTTTGAGCGGAAGTTGAGGCGGGGGCTCAAGTTGAGGGTTGGTGGGTCTTTCATCCGTGAATATAGACATTTAGCGGATGATGCAGCCCATATGGAGCTCTTGATGCAGGAGGAGGATGAGGGGCAGAGAGGCTCCAAGAGGAGCCAAGATGGTCAGGGTGATGGCAGGAGACAGAGGGGTCCTAATCCTCAGCAGTCTCAAGGTGGTTTGGCTAGGTCGACCTTTCCAGTGCCGAGTGTAGGCTCCAGGAGAGGTGGTCAGGGGGATTTCACCTGTTACAAGTGTGGCCAGCTGGGTCACAAAGTTTCGGTTTGCCCGCAGAAGGGAGGGGGTCAGCGAGCTGCTTCTTCATCAGCTAGACCTCAGGGCCAGAGTCAGGGCAGAGGCCAGTCCTTGTCTTGCTATCAGTGTGGTCAACCCGGGCACCTGAAGAGGTTTTGCCCGCAGTTGAGTGCCACTTCGGGAGCGTCTGGTTCCAGGCAGATGCAGAGTTTTCAGCCAGCTCAGTCTGTGCAGGCCTCGAGGGCCAATCCGGGGGCTTCGTCGTCCCAGTCAGTACAGCAGTCGTATGCTCCTAGAGGTGAGCAGGGGGATCAGGGGCCCACAGGGCGCGTGTATGCTGTTACCGCGCAGGATTTAGTACCGGCTCCATCGGTAGTGAGAGGTACTTTTCTGTTTTGCAACTCGGTTGCTAGTGTGTTGATTGACACGGGTGCATCTCATTCTTTTGTATCTGCTGCATTTGCATCTGTTTTAGAATTGGAGTTGGCACAGTTAGCATCTCCTATTTGTGTGGTATCACCTTTGGGTGGTGAGTTGATCTTGAAACAAGGTGTTAGGGGTTGTGATATAGAGGTCGCCGACCATAGGCTTCCTTTTCCGTTTGTTGTCATGTCCATGAAGGGCTTTGATGTTATTTTGGGTATGGATTGGCTATCGTCATACCGGGCTGTTATCGATTGCTACCGCCAGAGGGTCACGTTATGTACCTTGAGCGGGGAGTGGTTCCATTTCTTAGGAGACCGGGTTGGTAGCGTTTTGCCACCGGGGTATGATTCGCGAGGGCGAAGTGAGCTTAGTGGTCTACTTGCTAGCTTTGAGAGTGGTGAGGGTGGTGAGACCCAGCTTGTATTGCCGAGGGTGGTTTGTGAGTATTTGGATGTCTTTCCCGAAGACCTTGTTAGTTTACCACCTCACCGAGAGATAGAGTTCTCTATTGATTTAGTGCCCGGCACGGCGCCGATTTCTATGGCACCTTACCGTTTTACTCCAGCAGAGTTGATTGAGTTGAAAGTTCAGCTCCAGGAATTGCTAGATAAGGGTTTTGTTCGCCCTAGTGTTTCACCGTGGGGAGCACCGGCCCTCTTTGCTAAAAAGAAAGATGGTGCCTTGAGATTGTGTATAGACTACCGGAAGTTGAATTGGGCTACGGTCAAGAATAAGTACCCTATGCCCCGTATAGATGATCTGTTTGACCAGTTGAAGGGTTCCCGTTGTTTCTCTAAGATAGACTTGAGATCGGGTTACCACCAGTTGAGGGTCAGGGAGGAAGATATTCCTAAGACGGCATTCCGTACGCGGTATGGCCATTATGAGTTTCTGGTGATGCCATTCGGGCTTACCAATGCGCCGGCAGTCTTTATGGACTTGATGAACCGGATCTTGTGGGAATTCTTGGATCAATTTGTAGTCGTTTTCGTGGACGACATTCTTGTTTATTCGCCTTCTGAGGAGGAGCACGAGGCACACTTGAGAGTGGTGCTTGAGTTACTTAGAGCCCATAGGCTGTATGCCAAGTTTGGGAAGTGTGAGTTCTGGCTAGGAGAGGTGAAATTCCTAGGCCACGTAGTATCCGGGGAAGGGGTGTCTGTTGATACATCCAAGGTAGAGGCAGTGCAAGATTGGGCACAGCCTAAGAGTGTGTTTGAGATCCGCAGTTTTCTGGGATTAGCTGGGTATTACCGTCGGTTTGTGAAAGATTTCTCCAGGCTAGCTTCGCCGTTGACTAGATTGACACGGAAAGGGGTCAAGTTTGTATGGAGTGAGACTTGTGAAAAGTCGTTCCAAGAGTTAAAGGTTAGATTGACCACTGCTACGGTTTTGATTATTCCGGAGAGAGGGTTGGGTTATGCGGTTTATTGTGATGCCTCGCGAGAGGGTTTGGGTTGTGTGTTGATGCAAGAGAGGAAAGTGGTAGCTTATGGCTTACGTCAATTGAAAATTCATGAGAAGAATTACCCCACACACGACCTAGAGTTAGCAGCAGTGATCTTTGCCTTAAAGATTTGGAGGCACTACCTTTATGGTGAGAAGTTCGAGGTGTTCTCGGACCACAAGAGTTTGAAGTATCTGTTTACACAGAGAGACTTGAATTTGAGGCAGAGGAGATGGATGGAGTTCATTGAGGACTACAATTTTGAGTTGCACTATCACCCGGGAAAGGCCAATGTTGTGGCCGATGCCCTTAGTAGGAAATCCATTAGTGATGTAGCTTGTATAGCTATCCGGGAATGGGAGATGTTGGGTGTACTTGGCGAGTTTGATTTGCATCTGGGCGAATCCGTTGAGGTTGCGGCCTTGTTTTCTGTTGTTGCACAGCCCACACTTGTGACTAGAGTGTTAGAGGCACAGAGAGGTGACCTTGAGGTGGAGTCCTTCCGAGAAAAGATCTCCAGTGGGAAAGTTGAGAAGGGTTTGACGGTGTATCCCAACCAGAGTGTGAGATACCAAGACCGTTTGTTTGTGCCGGAGTCTTGCCGAGAGGAAGTACTCCGAGAGTTCCATCATTCGCGCCTTGCGGTGCATCCGGGAGGTACTAAGATGTATCGGGATTTGGGTCGCCAGTTTTGGTGGCGGGGTATGAGAAGAGATGTGTCTATTTTCGTATCGAAGTGCCTTACTTGCCAGCAAGTGAAGGCCGAGCATCAGAGGCCAGCGGGTTTGTTGCAACCCTTGCCTATTGCCGAGTGGAAGTGGGAGCATATCACTATGGACTTCGTTGTAGGTCTTCCGAGGACTCAGCGGGGTAGTGATGCCATTTGGGTGGTTGTAGACCGGTTGACTAAGTCGGCGCACTTTATTCCTATGCGCGTGAGAGATTCGGTAGACCATCTCGCCGACTTGTATATTCGGGACATAGTGAGATTGCACGGGGTCCCAGTGACGATCGTCTCAGATAGAGATCCTCGTTTTACTACTAGGTTATGGCAGAGTTTGCAGAGTGCCTTGGGCACTAAGTTGACCTTTAGTACGGCTTATCATCCGCAGACTGACGGGCAGTCCTAGCGTACTATTCAGATCCTTGAGGATATGCTTCGAGGTTGTGTCCTTGACTTTAGTGGGACGTGGGAGAGGCACTTACCATTGGTGGAGTTTGCCTACAACAACAGCTTTCAATCTAGTATCGGTATGGCACCGTTTGAGGCCTTGTATGGCCGGCCGTGTAGGTCTCCAGTGTGTTGGGCTGAGGTGGGTGATGCACCTTTGTTGGGTCCGGAGTTGGTTAGGGAGACGACGGAGAAAGTTGAACTTGTCCGTAGGAGGCTTGTTACAGCCCAGAGTCGTCAGAAATCTTATGCTGACCGTAGAAGGAGGCCTTTGGCGTTTGAGGTAGGTGATCATGTTTTTTTGAAAATATCACCTAGGCGAGGTTTGATGAGGTTTGAGAAAAGTGGGAAGTTATCCCCTCAGTTTATTGGGCCTTTTGAGATCCTTGAGAGGATTGGCGAGGTTGCTTATCGTTTAGCCTTACCGCCGCAGTTGTCCGGAGTGCATGACGTGTTTCATGTGAGTATGCTTCGGAAGTATGAGCCGGATCCATCGCATGTGTTAGATTGGACCAACTTAGAGGTAGATGAGGATGCCTCGTATGAGGAGAGACCGGTTCGGGTCTTGGATAGGCGGGATCAAGTCCTGCGTGGCAAGACCATTCCTTTGGTAAAAGTTTTGTGGAAACATCACGGAGTGGAGGAGGCCACTTGGGAACGTGAGTTGGAAGTCCGCGACAAATATCCGGACTTGTTTATTAATGAGTAATTTTGTAATGAAATTCTGTAATATTGTTGGACTTAAGAGCTTTAAATATGTCTTAAGTGTAAAACATTGGTAATGTTTTGGTTTAATGAAAGTATGTTGTAGAACTTACCCTGATATGGGAGTTGAGTATGATATTGCATATGTTGGCTATATTGTAGAACTGGAGTTGTATTATGTACATTGATTATGATATGAACTGTGAACCATGCATGTTGGGGATGGTTGAGAATGGACAAAAAATTGCATGTTGATAATGCACTTGTGTTATGTGTTGTGAAATGCCTCTTGAAAAGAGAAGGAATTGGCCGGTAATGGGTCGGGTTGTTTAATATTATGTTATAATATTGTTGAGAATGGAGAAAACCTGTTTTTAAAAACTTGTGTTTAATTTCGGGGACGAAATTCTTTAAGGGGGGGAGGTTATAGCGATCCCGGGTTTACCCTTGTTGTACAGTGATCCGGACATGTGTCCGTGGATGATAGTAGTTGATTATTACCCCGTGTACATCCTTTCTTACTTTATATTTGAGTTATAGAATGTGTTGGGCAGGTTTGTTACAGGTTGGTTGAGATTAGAAACCAAAACTAGTTGCCCAGATTTTGACCTGTCCGCTCGAGCGAGGGTTTTGGCGCTTGAGCGGAAATTGCACCCATCCAGTATTTCCTGTGCAGTGTTCGGCGCTCGAGCATGGGATTGGCCGCTCGAGCGGGATTGTGTGAGTGCCGCTCGACCGGGGAGTTGGAAGCTCGAGCGGGAGACCTAGTTCTGTAAAAGTTCTGGGAGTGTGTATCCGGAGCTCGAGCGGGGGATTGGCCGCTCGAGCGGGAGTGTGTGAGTGCCGCTCGAGCGGGAAGTTTGACGCTCGAGCGGGGTGACTTTTATATAAACCTGAGATCCGAATTTTGGATCACTTTTTCAAGATCTTTTCTCTCTCTTACTTTTCCAAAAAGCCATTTTCAGAGCTTCTCACTCTAAAACCAGCCCTTCTCTCTTAGATTTGATCTAGTACGAGTTGTTTGCTCACTTTTGGTCTTTACGAAAGTTGTGTTGATCGTCGAGGGCTACATTTTAATCTGAAAATTTCAGAATTTGAAGCATTTTGGTTTTGGTCTTCATCTC
Organism: Camellia sinensis; assembly: GCF_055761805.1. Classification (NCBI taxonomy): domain Eukaryota; kingdom Viridiplantae; phylum Streptophyta; class Magnoliopsida; order Ericales; family Theaceae; genus Camellia; species Camellia sinensis. The sequence goes on along the minus strand of NC_138962.1, from coordinate 3,282,011 downwards.
CTTTGGAGCTCAAACTTTGAGGTAGGGATATCCTACTCCTCTCTATGAGTTTTGTCTTTAAATTTTAGTATTTTGAGATGTTGGGGTTGGTTTGGTAATTTCGTGAAAGTTTGGGGCTTTTGTGTAAATTTACAAAAGTTGGGGTTTTAGCTATATAAAGCCTAGATGCATGTTCGGCATGGAAAAAGTGAAATTAATGTTAAAACATTAATGAAAATGGAACCTAAGGGTTGTAATGTTAATTATGGAAAATGCCCTAATTACATTGATTGATTAATTTGTATAATTAATTGTTGGGAATGAGGAATTGAATTGAGAATGTGGGAATTGGAAAGGAAAGGGGTTAAAGGGTGTAGTTGGATTATTTATCACTCACCGAATTAAAATGTTGATTTAATAGCCATTTGTGCATTTATTTTCTATTTAGAAATAACTGCTTTGGGCTATCGGTGGAGGATAGTCGTGATTGTTGTAGACAATGCATGATGATTAGGAAAACTAAAACTAATCGATTGAATGTGTCATAGAGTATGACGGTGGATTGAATACATTAATTTTATGTATTGATTGATTGTGTATAGAACCTTTGTGTTTATATGCATTGTGTATAGAGGAGGAGATGGGGGATGTACTCCGCGGTTTAGGGGAAGATGGGGGATGTACCTCTAAACCGGATAGTTTTGGGAGGAGATGGGGGATGAACTCCGTAGATACAGCTCATATGCTTGTCTAGAGAAGTGAAGATACAGCTCATAGGCTTATCTTTGAGAAGTGTAGATACAGCTCATATGCTTGTCTGGTGAAGTGTGGATATAGCTCATATGCTTATCTGTTGATGCGTGATATGTTTATCTATTGATATGTGGATATAGCTTATATGCTTATCTGTTGATGCGTGATATGTTTATCTATTGATATGTTGATATAGCTAATATGCTTATCTACTAAATAAAGGTGGAGAATGAAAAGTGGCATAGACTTGTATGTTATGAAACTGTGATGAGATATATATGGATGTATCGGTGTTGGCCATCTATCAATTGCTAATCTTTTAGTCATTGTTCATAGTTGGTTTAGTATATCTCTGCTGGGCTGTGGCTCACCCTATATAGGAATATCATTTTCAGGTACAGGTAGCATGCCACCTCCAAGGACGTAGCTTGGGAGGCTAGAGGCAGGCGGACTTTTGTCGTTTTATTTCTTTGATGTATTACATGTATATTCAAGCCAAGGGCTTAATGTGTAAATGAGTTAGCACTCTTTTGTTGTAACCAAGTGTTAACTTGGAAAGCTGTAAGCCCGTACGGCATTTGCTTTTGTTGTTAACATGTAATACTTTTGGAATGAAACTCTGATGAATAGAAGAATGTGGAACTTTTATATATCAATGCATGTCTATATTGATGGATTAATGTTATTATTTTGAGGGCGTTACAGAAGTTGAGTGGAAAAGAAACTTGATTGAAAAAGGAAGTTAAATAAAAATAAAAATGGAAGTTGCAGAAAATTAAAATTGGAAGTTCATTCAAGAAACCACTATACCTTAACGATCTATTTGGAAATTAAACAAAAATGGAAGTTGAATAGAAAAATAAATTGAATAAAAATGGAAGTTTCATAAAATTAAAAATGGAAGTTCATTAAAAAAAACCACTATACCTTAACGATCTATTTGGAAATTAAATAAAAAAGGAAGTTTAATAGAAAAGTAAATTGAATAAAAATGGAAGTTGAATAAAAATAAAAGTGAAAGTTGCATAAAATTAAAAATGGAAGTTCAATCCAGAAACCAGTATACCTTAACGATCTTTTCGAAAATTAAATAAGAACGGAAGTTGAATAGAAAAATAACTTGGATAAAAATGGAAGTCGAATAAAAATAAAAATGGAAGTTGCAGAAAATTAAAATGGAAGTTCATTCAAGAAACCACTATACCTTAAAGATCTATTTGAAAATTAAATAAAAAAGGAAGTCGAATAAAAATAAAAATGAAAGTTGCATAAAATTAAAAATGGAAGTTCATTTCAGATACCAATATACCTTAACGATCTATTTGGAAATTAAATAAAAAAAGAAGTTGAATAGAAAAATAACTTGAATACAAATGGAAGCTGAATAAGAAAAAAAAATGGAAGTTCCATAAAATTAAAAATGGAAGTAAATTAAAGAAACCACTATACCTCAACGATCTATTTGGAAATTAAATAAAAAAGGAAGTTAAATAGAAAAGAAGCTTGAATAAAAAAAGAAGTTGAATAGAAATAAAAATGGAAGTTGCAGAAAATTAAAAATGGAAGTTCATTCAAGAAACCACTATACCTTAATGATCTATTTGGAAATTAAATAAAAAAGGAAGTTTAATAGAAAAGTAAATTGAATAAAAATGGAAATTGAATAAAAATAAAAATGAAAGTTGCATAAAATTAAAAATGGACGTTCAATCCAGAAACCACTATACCTTAACGATCTATTTGGAAATTATATAAAAAAGGAAGTTGAGTAGAAAAGAAACTTGAATCAAAAAGGAATTTAAATAAACATAAAAATGGAAGTTGCAGCAAATTAAAAATGGAAATTCATTCAAGAAACCACTATACCTTAACGATCTATTTGGAAATTAAAGAAAAAAGGAAGTTTAATAGAAAAGTAAATTGAATAAAAATAAAAATAAAAGTTGCAGAAAATTAAAAATGGAAGTTCAATCCAGAAACCACTATGCGTTAACGATCTATTCGGAAATTAAATAAAAAGGGACGTTGAATAGAAAAGTAACAAAAATAAAAATAGAAGTTGCAAAAAATTAAAAATTAAAATTCATTCAAGAAACCACTATACCTGAAAGATCTATTTGGAAATTAAATAAAAAAGGAAGAGTAGTAGAAAAGAAACTGATTGAAAAAGGAAGTTAAATAAAAATAAAAATGGAAGCTGCAGAAAATTAAAAATGGAAGTTCATTCAAGAAACCAATATACCTTCACGATCTATTTGGAAATTAAATAAAAAAGGAAGTTTAATAGAAAAGTAAATTGAATAAAAATGGAAGTTGAATAAAAATAAAAATGGAAGTTGCAGAAAATTAAAAATGGAAGTTCAATCCAGAAACCACTATACCTTAACGATCTATTTGGAAATTACATAAAAAATGAAGTTGAGTAAAAAAGAAACTTGAATAAAAAAGGAAGTTAAATAAAAATAAAAATGAAAGTTGCAGAAAATTAAAAATGAAAGTTCATTCAAGAAACCACTATACCTTAACGATCTATTTTGAAATTAAATAAAAAAGGAAGGTGAATAGAAAAATAACTTGAATAAAAATGGAAGCTGAATAAAAATTAAAATGGAAGTTCGATAAAATTAAAAATGGAAGTTCATTAAAAAAACCACTATACCTTAACGATCTATTTGCAAATTAAATAAAAAAGGAAGTTTAATAGAAAAGTAAATTGAATAAAAATGGAAGTTGAATAAAAATAAAAATGGAAGTTGCATAAAATTAAAAATGTAAGTTCAATCCAGAAACCATTATACCTTAACGATCTATTTGGAAATTAAATAAAAAAGGAAGTTGAATACAAAAGAAGCTTGAATAAAAAAAGAAGTTGAATAGAAATAAAAATGGAAGTTGCAGAAAATTAAAAATGGAAGTTCATTCAAAAAAACACTATACCTTAACAATATATTTGGAAATTAAATAAAAAAGGAAGTTTAATAGAAAAGTAAATTGAATATAAATGGAAGTTGAATCCAGAAACCACTACACCTTGACGATCTATTTCGAAATTAAATAAAAAAGGAAGTTGAGTAGAAAAGAAATTTGAATAAAGTAGGAAGTTAAATAAAAATAAAAATGGAAGTTGCAGAAAATTAAAAATGGAAGTTAATTCAAGAAACCACTGTACCTCAGCCATCGATTGGGAAATTAAATTAAAAAGGAAGTTGAATAGAAAAATAACATGAATAAAAATGGAAGCTGAATAAAAATAAAAATGGAAGTTCCATAAAATTAAAAATGGAAGTTCAATCCAGAAACCACTATACCTTAACGATCTATTTGGAAATTACATATAAAAGGAAGTTGAGTAGAAAAGAAACTTGAATAAAAAAGGAAGTAAAATAAAAATAAAAATGGATGTTGCAGAAAATGAAAAATGGAAGTTCATTCAAGAAACCATTATACCTTAACGATCTATTTGGAAATTAAATAAAAAAGGAAGTTGAATAGAAAAATAACTTGAATAAAAATGGAAGTCTATTAAAAATAAAAATGGAAGTTGCAGAAAATTAAAAATAGAAGTTCATTCAAGATACCAATATTCCTTAACGATCTATTTGGAAATTAAATAAAAAAGGAAGTTTAATAGAAAAGTAAATTGAATAAAAATGGAAGTTGCAGAAAATTAAAAATGGATGTTCATCCAAGAAACCACTATACCTTAACTATCTATTTGAAAATTAAATAAAAAAAGAAGTTGAATAGAAAAATAACTTGAATAAAAATGGAAGCTGAATAAAAAAAAAATGAAAGTTGCAGAAAATTAAAAATGGAAGTTCATTCAAGAAACCAATATACCTTAACGATCTATTTGGAAATTAAATAAAAAAGGAAGATTAATAGAAAAGTAAATTGAATAAAAATGGAAGTTGAATAAAAATAAAAGTGCAAGTTGCAGAAAATTAAAAATGGAAGTTCAATCCAGAAACCACTATACCTTAACGATCTATTTGGAAATTAAATAAAAAAGGAAGTTGAGTAGAAAAGATACTTGAATAAAAAAGGAAGTTAAATAAAAATAAAAATGGAAGTTGCAGAAAATTAAAAATGGAAGTTCATTCAAGAAACCACTATACCTTAACGATCTATTTGGAAGTTAAATAAAAAAGGAAGTTCAATAGAAAAATAACTTGAATGAAAACGAAAGTTGAATAAAAATAAAAATGGAAGTTGCATAAAATTAAAAATGGAAGTTCATTGAAGAAACCACTATGCCTTAACGATCTATTTGGAAATTAAATAAAAAAGGAAGTTAAATAGAAAAATAACTTGAATAAAAATGGAAGTCGAAAAAAAAAATAAAAATGGAAGTTGCAGAAAATTAAAATTGGAAGTTCATTGAAGAAAAACCACTATACCTTAAAGATCTATTTGGAAATTAAATAAAAAAGGAAGTTGAATACAAAAATAACTTGAATAAAAATGGAAGTCGAACAAAAATAAAAATGGAAGTTGCAGAAAATTAAAAATGGAAGTTCATAGAAAAAACCACTATACCTTAACGATCTATTTGGAAATTAAATAAAAAAGGAAGTTGAATAGAAAAATAACATGAATAAAAATGGAAGTTGAATAAAAATAAAAATGGAAGTTGCAGAAAATTAAAAATAGAAGTTCATTCAAGATACCAGTATACCTTAACGATCTATTTGGAAATTCAATAAAAACGGAAGTTTAATTGAAATGTAAATTGAATAAAAATGGAAGTTGAATAAAAATAAAAATGGAAGTTGCAGAAAATAAAAAATGGAAGTTCATTCAAAAAATCACTATACCTTAACGATCTATTTGGAAATTAAATAAAAAAGAAAGTTGAATAGAAAAATAACTTGAATAAAAATGGAAGTCTAATAAAAATAAAAATGGAAGTTGCAGAAAATTAAAAATAGAAGTTCATTCAAGATACCAATATACCTTAACGATCTATTTGGAAATTCAATAAAAAAGGAAGTTTAATAGAAAAGTAAATTGAATAAAAATGGAAGTTGCAGAAAATTAAAAATGGATGTTCATCCAAGAAACCACTATACCTTAACGATCTATTTGAAAATTAAATAAAAAAAGAAGTTGAATAGAAAAATAACTTGAATAAAAATGGAAGCTGAATAAAAAAAAATGAAAGTTGCGGAAAATTAAAAATGGAAGTTCATTCAAGAAACCAATATAACTTAACGATCTATTTGGAAATTAAATAGAAAATGAAGTTTAATAGAAAAGTAAATTGAATAAAAATGGAAGTTGCAGAAAATTAAAAATGGAAGTTCAATCCAGAAACCACTACACCTTAACGATCTATTTGGAAATTACATAAAAAAGGAAGTTGAGTAGAAAAGATACTTGAATAAAAATGGAAGTTAAATAAAAATAAAAATGGAAGTTGCAGAAAAATAAAAATGGAAGTTCATTCAAGAAACCACTATACCTTAACGATCTATTTGGAAGTTAAATAAAAAAGGAAGTTGAATAGAAAAATAACTTGAATAAAAACGGAAGTTGAATAAAAATAAAAATGGAAGTTCCATAAAATTAAAAATGGAAGTTCATTGAAGAAACCACTATACCTTAACGATCTATTTGGATATTAAATAAAAAAGGAACTTTAATATAAAAGAAAATTGAATAAAAATGGAAGTTGATTAAAAATAAAAATAAAAGTTGTATAAAATTAAAAATGTAAGTTCAATCCAGAAACCATTATACCTTAACGATATATTTGGAAACTAAATAAAAAAGGAAGTTTAATAGAAAAGTAAATTGATTAAAAATGGAAGTTGAATAAAAATAAAAATGGAAGTTCAATCCAGAAACCACTATACCTTGACGATCTATTTTGAAATTAAATAAAAAAGGAAGTTAAGTAGAAAAGAAACTTGAATAAAAAAGGAAGTTGCAGAAAATTAAAAATGGAAGTTGCAGAAAATTAAAAATGGAAGTTTATTCAAGAAACTACTAAACCTTAACGATCTATTAGGAAATTAAATAAAAAAAGGAAGTTGAATAGAAAAATAACTTGAATAAAAATGGAAGTCAAATAAAAATAAAAATGGAAGTTGCAGAAAATTAAAAATGGAAGTTCATTTAAGAAACCAGTATACCTTAACGATCTATTTGGAAATTAAATAAAAAAGGAAGTTGAATAGAAAAATAACTTGAATAAAAATGGAAGTCGAATAAAAAAAAATGAAAGTTGCAGAAAATTAAAAATAGAAGTTCATTCAAGATACCAATATACCTTAACGATCTATTTGGAAATTCAATAAAAAAGGAAGTTTAATAGAAAAGTAAATTGAATAAAAATGGAAGTTGAATAAAAATAAAAATGGAAGTTGCAGAAAATTAAAAATGGAATTTCATTAAAGAAACCACTATACCTTAACGATCTATTTGGAAATTAAATAAAAAAGGAACTTTAATAGAAAAGAAAATTGAATATGAAAAATCTAGAAATCCCCTAGATGTTGATTTGTGATTATGTATCAATTTTAAGCAGAATATAACAATCCCAATCAAACAATCAAGACAAAGAGACACAACGATTTAACGTGGAAAAAACCACAATTGGACACCTCCAACTGTGATCAGAAAACCACGGGCAACAGCCACAAGACAATCCACTAAGAAGAATTAAAGGAATTACACAGGTATACTCTCAATTACCTAGCGAATCCACAACGCCTAATTGAACCAACCTTTAAGTGCCTCTTCCAACCCCATCTTCACCACGGAATTGTCTTTCTGATGAGCCACTCCGGATTCCACCAAAGCTTCAGGCTCGAATTCTTCAGAATGCACAACTGAAGAACAACTCTCTCTTTTGTAGAACAAAACACAACCTTTGATGTACTCTTTTTAAACCATGAGTTGAAGAACTCTTCTCAAAAACATCAAAGAAAAACTCCCAAAGTATCCCCAGATATAAACCCTAGAAACCAAAAAGAAGATCTGGAGCAGTACCCCTAGTGTTGGGAGAAAACCAACTATTTATAGAAAACCAAAGCAATCCTAATTTCAGAAGAAAACCAACTCTTTAATCAAATCTGGAAATCTGGGATCGCGCGGTCCGCTCGAGCGCCCTTTTCCCCGCTCGAGCGGAGACTTCAAATTCTGTGATTTCATACGGGCTCCACGCTCGAGCGGCGGTTTTGACGCTCGAGCGTCGAATCACACCATCCAGTACTTTTTCAGGCGATTGCAGAGATGCTGAGAGCTTCCAATCCCCGCTCGAGCGTCCCTTTCCCCGCTCGAGCGGGAAGGTCAAAACTGGAAAAAACTGGAAAAATATAACATGATCGGACAGGCAACTTTGAATGCATTTTTGCATTTTGCTTCGGGCCGCGAGCTGACCGGGCAGCTCGACCCCCGTAATAATCAGCGAAGTGGCAATCTTGAAAATATTTGCATCACAAACTTCTCTGAAAAGCACGATTCGGGTTGGATTCGCATCTAAACACTCATAGTCTCACTGAAATAAAAGTGCGAAAATAAATACAACTGAAAAGAGTTTTGTCAAACGGGATTGCCAAGAAATAAAACCTAACAGAATAAAAATGGAAGTTGAAGAAAAATAAAAATGAAAGTTGCATAATATTAAAAATGAAAGTTCAATCTAGAAACCATTATACCTTAACGATCTATTTGGAAATTAAATAAAAAAGGAAGTTGAATAGAAAAGAAGCTCAAATAAAAAAAGAAGTTGAATAGAAATAAAAATGGAAGTTGCAGAAAATTAAAATTGGAAGTTCATTCATGAAACCAGTATACCTTAACGATGTATTTGGAAATTAAATAAAAAAAGAAGTTTAATAGAAAAGTAAATTAAACAAAAATAGAAGTTGAATAAAAATAAAAATGGAAGTTCAATCCAGAAACGACTATACCTTGATGATCTATTAGGATATTAAATAAAAAAGGAAGTCGAGTAGAAAAGAAACTTGAATAAAAAAGGAAGTTAAATAAAAATAAAAATGGAAGTTGCAGAAAATTAAAAATGGAAGTTCATTCAAGAAACCAATATACCTTAACGATCTATTTGGAAATTAAATAAAAAAAGAAGTTTAATAGAAAAGTAAATTGAATAAAAATGGAAGTTGAATAAAAATAAAAATGGAAGTGGCAGAAAATTAAAAATGGAAGTTCAATCCAGAAGCCACTATACCTTAACGATCTATTTGGAAATAACATAAAAAAGGAAGTTGAGTAGAAAAGATACTTGAATAAAAAAGGTAGTTAAATAAAAATAAAAATGGAAGTTGTACAAAAATAAAAATGGAAGTTCATTCAAGAAACCACTATACCTTAACGATCTATTGGAAGTTAAATAAAAAAGGAAGTTGAATAGAAAAATAACTTGAATAAAAACGGAAGTTGAATAAAAATAAAAATGGAAGTTCCACAAAATTAAAAATGGAAGTTCATTGAAGAAACCACTATACCTTAACAATCTATTTGGAAATTCAATTAAAAAGGAACTTTAATATAAAAGTAAATTGAATAAAAATGGAAGTTGATTAAAACTAAAAATAAAAGTTGTATAAAATTAAAAATGTAAGTTCAATCCAGAAACCATTATACCTTAACTATCTATTTGGAAATTAAATAAAAAAGGAAGTTGAATAGAAAACAAGCTTGAATAAAAAAAGAAGTTGAATAGAAATAAAAATGGAAGTTGCAGAAAATTAAAATTGGAAGTTCATTCAAGAAACCACTATACCTTAGCGATATATTTGGAAATTAAATAAAAAAGGAAGTTTAATAGAAAAGTAAATTGATTAAAAATGGAAGTTGAATAAAAATAAAAATGGAAGTTCAGTCCAGAAACCACTATACCTTGACGATCTATTTTGAAATTAAATAAAAAAGGAAGTTGAGTAGAAAAGAAACTTGAATAAAAAAGGAAGTTAAATAAAAATAAAAACGGAAGTTGCAGAAAATTAAAAATGGAAGTTAATTCAAGAAACCACTATACCTCAACCATATATTTGGAAATTAAATAAAAAAGGAAGTTGAATAGAAAAATAACTTGAATAAAAATGGAAGTTCCATAAAATTAAAAATGGAACTTCAATAAAGAAACCACAATACCTTAATGATCTATTTGGAAATTAAATAAAAAATGAAGTTTAATAGAAAAGTAAATTGAATTAAAATGGAAGTTGAATAAAAATAAAAATGGAAGTTGCAGAAAATTAAAAATGGAAGTTTAATCCAGAAACCAGTATATCTTAATGATCTATTTGGAAATTAAATAAAAAAAGAAGTTGAGTAGAAAAGAAACTTGATTGAAAAAGCAAGTTAAATAAAAATAAAAATGGAAGTTCATTAAAGAAACCACTATACCTTAACGATCTATTCGGAAAATAAATAAAAAAGAAAGTTGAATAGAAAAATGACTCGAATAAAAATGGAAGTCGAATAAAAATAAAAGCGGAAGTTGCACAAAATTAGAAATGGAAGTTCATTCAAGATACCACTATACCTTCACGATCTGTTTCGAAATTAAATAAAAAAGAAGTTTAATAGAAAAGTAAATTTCATAAAAATGGAAGTTGAATAAAAATAAAAATGGAAGTTGCAGAAAATTAAAAATGGAAGTTCATTCAAGAAACTACTAAACCTTAACGATCTATTAGGAAATTAAATAAAAAAGGAAGTTGAATAGAAAAATAACTTGAATAAAAATGGAAGTCGAATAAAAATAAAAATGGAAGTTGCAAAAAATTAAAAATGGATGTTCATTGAAGAAACCAGTATACCTTAACGATCTACTTGGAAATTAAATAAAAAAGGAAGTTGAATAGAAAAATAACTTGAATAAAAATGGAAGTCGAATAAAAAAAAAATGAAAGTTGCAGAAAATTAAAAATAGAAGTTCATTCAAGATACCAATATACCTTAACGATCTATTTGGAAATTCAATAAAAAAGGAAGTTTAATCGAAAAGTAAATTGAATAAAAATGGAAGTTGAATAAAAATAAAAATGGAAGTTGCAGAAAATTAAAAATGGAAGTTCATTCAAGAAACCACTATACCTTAACGATCTATTTGGAAATTAAATAAAAAAAGAAGATGAATAGAAAAATGACTTGAATAAAAATGGAAGTCGAATAAAAATAAAAATGGAAGTTGCATAAAATTAAAAATGGAAGTTCATACAAGATACCACTATACCTTAACGATCTATTTGGAAATTAAATAAAAAACAAAGTTTAATAGAAAAGTAAATTGAATAAAAATGGAAGTTGCAGAAAATTAAAAATGGAAGTTCATTGAAGAAACCACTATACCTTAACAATCTATTAGCAAATTAAATAAAAAAGGAAGTTGAATAGAAAAATAACTTGAATAAAAATGAAAGTTGAATAAAAATAAAAATGGAAGTTGCATAAAATTAAAAATGGAATTTCATTAAAGAAACCACTATACCTTAACGATCTATTTGGAAATTAAATAAAAAGGAACTTTAATAGAGAAGAAAATTGAATAAAAATGGAAGTTGAATAAAAATAAAAATGGATGTTCAATCCAGAAACGACTATACCTTGACGATCTATTTGGATATTAAATAAAAAAGGAAGTTGAGTAGAAAAGAAACTAGAATAAAAAAGGAAGTTAAATAAAAATAAAATTGGAAGTTGCAGAAAATTAAAAATGGATGTTAATTGAAGAAACCACAATACCTTAACGATATATTTGGCAATTAAATAAAAAAGGAAGTTGAATAGAAAAATAACTTGAATAAAAATGGAAGCTGAATAAAAATAAAAATGGAAGTTCCATAAAATTAAAAATGGAAGTTCATTAAAGAAACCACTATACCACAGCGATCTATTTGGAAATTAAATAAAAAAGGAAGTTGAATAGTAAAGAAACTTGAATAAAAAAGGAAGTTAAATAAAAATAAAAATGGAAGTTGCAGAAAATTAAAAATGGAAGTTAATTCAAGAAACCACTATACCTTAACCATCTATTTGGAAATTAAATAAAAAAGGAAATTGAATAGAAAAATAACTTGAATTTAAATGGAAGCTCAATAAAAATAAAAATGGAAGTTCCATAAAAATAAAAATGGAAGTTCATTAAAGAAACCACTATACCTTAACGATCTATTTGGAAATTAAATAAAAAAAGAACTTTAATAGAAACAAAAATTGAATAAAAACGGAAGTTGAATAAAAATAAAAATGAAAGTTGTATAAAATTAAAAATGTAAGTTCAATCCAGAAACCATTATACCTTAACGATCTATTTGGAAATTAAATAAAAAAGGAAGTTGAATAGAAAAGAAGCTTAAATAAAAAAAGAAGTTGAATAGAAATAAAAATGGAAGTTGCAGAAAATTAAAATTGGAAGTTCATTTAGGAAACCACTATACCTTAACGATATATTTTGAAAGTAAATAAAAAAGGAAGTTTAATAGAAAAGTAAATTGAATAAAAATGGAAGTTGAATAAAAATAAAAATGTAAGTTCAATCCAGAAAACACTATACCTTGACGATCTATTTGGAAATTAAATGAAAAAGGAAGTTAAATAAAAATAAAAATGGAAGTTGCAGAAAATTAAAAATGAAAGTTAATTCAAGAAACCACTATACCTTAACGATCTATTTGGAGATTAAATAAAAAAGGATGTTGAATAGAAAAATAACTTGAATGAAAATGGAAGCTGAATAAAAATAAAAATGGAAGTTCCAGAAAATTAAAAATGGAAGTTCATTCAAGAAACCACAATACCTTAACGATCTATTAGGAAATTAAATAAAATGGAAGTTTAATAGAAAAGTAAATTGAATAAAAATGGAAGTTGAATAACAATAAAAATGAAAGTTGAAGAAAATTAAAAATGGAAGTTCATTCAAGAAACCACTATACCTTAACGATCTATTTGGAAATTAAATAAAAAAAGGAAGTTTAATAGAAGAGTAAATTGAATAAAAATAAAAATGAAAGTTGCATAAAATTAAAAATGAAAGTTCAATCCAGAAACCACTGTACCTTAACGATCTATTTGGAAATTAAATAAAAAAGAAAGTTGAGTAGAAAAGAAACTGATTGAAAAAGGAAGTTAAATAAGAATAAAAATGGAAGTTGCAGATAATTAAAAATGTAGTTCATTCAAGGAACCACTATATCTTAACGATCTATTTGGAAATTAAATAAAAAAATAAGTTGAATAGAAAAATAACTTGAATAAAAATTGAAGTCGAATAAAAATAAAAATGGAAGTTGCAGAAAATTAAAAATGGAAGTTCATTTAAGAAACCAATATACCTTAATGATCAATTTGGAAATTAAATAAAAAAGGAAGTTTAATAGAAAAGTAAATTGAATAAAAATGGAAGTTGAATAAAAATAAAAATGGAAGTTGCAGAAAATTTAAAATGGAAGTTCAATCCATAAACCAGTATACCTTAACGATCTATTTGGAAATTACATAAAAAAGGAAGTTGAGTAGAAAAGAAACATGAATAAAAAAGGAAGTTAAATAAAATTAAAAATGGAAGTTGTAGAAAATTAAAAACGGAAGTTCATTCAAAAAACCACTATACCTTAACGATCAATTTGGAAGTTAAATAAAAAAGGAAGTTGAATAGAAAAATAACTTGAATAAAAATGGAAGGAGAATAAAATTAAAAATGGAAGTTCCATAAAATTAAAAATGGAAGTTCATTCAAGAAACCACTATACCTTAACGATCTATTTGGAAATTAAATAAAAAATGAAGATTAATAGAAAAGTAATTTGATTAAAAATGGAAGTTGAATAAAAATAAAAGTGAAAGTTTCATAAAATTAAAAATGGAAGTTCCATCCAGAAACCATTATACCTTAACGATCTATTTGGAAATTAAATAAAAAAGGAAGTTGAATAGAAAAGAAACTTAAATAAAAAAAGAAGTTGAAAAGAAATAAAAATGGAAGTTGCCGAAAATTAAAATTGGAAGTTCATTCAAGAAACCACTATACCCTAACGATCTATTTGGAAATTAATTAAAAGAAAGTTGAATAGAAAAATAACTTAAATAAAAATGGAAGTCGAATAAAAATAGAAATGGAAGTTGCAGAAAATTAAAAATGGAAGTTCATTCAAGAAACCACTATACCTTAACGATCTATTTGGAAATTAAATAAAAAAGGAAGTTTAATAGAAAAGTAAATTTAATAAGAATGGAAGTTGAATAAAAATAAAAATGAAAGTTGCATAAAATTAAAAATGAAAGTTCAATCCAGAAACCACTATACCTTAACGATTTATTTGGATATTAAATAAAAAAGGAAGTTGAGTAGAAAAGAAACTGATTGAAAAAGAAAGTTAAATTAGAATAAAAATGAAAGTTGCTGAAAATTAAAAATGGAAGTTCATTCAGGAAACCATTATACGTTAACGATCTGTTTGGAAATTAAATAAAAAAGGAACTTGAATAGAAAAATAACTTGAATAAAAAGGGAAGTCGAATAAAAATAAAAATGGAAGTTGCAGAAAATTAAAAATGGAAATTCATTCAAGAAACCAATTTACCTTAACGATCTATTTGGACATTAAATAAAAAAGGAAGTTTAATAGAAAAGTAAATTGAATAAAAATGGAAGTTGAATAAAAATAAAAATGAAAGTTGCATAAAATTAAAAATGAAAGTTCAATCTAGAAACCACTATACATTAATGATCTATTTGGAAATTAATTAAAAAAGGAAGTTGAGTAGAAAAGAAACTTGAAAAATCTAGAAATTCTCTAGATGTTGATTTGTGATTATGTATCAATTTTAAGCAGAATATAACAATCCCAATCAAACAATCAAGACAAAGAGACACAACGATTTTACGTGGAAAAACCACAATTGGACACCTCCAACTGTGATAAAAAAAACCACGGGCAACAGCCACAAAACAATCCACTAAGAAGAATTAAAGGAATTACACAGGTATACTCTCAATTACCTAGCGAATCCACAACGCCTAATTGAACCAACCTTTATGTGCCTCTTCTAACCCCATCATCACCACGGAATTGTCTTTCTGATGAGCCACTCCGGATTCCACCAAAGCTTCAGGCTCGAATTCTTCGGAATCCACAACTGAAGAATAACTCTCTCTTTTGTGTATAACAAACAAACCTTTGATGTACTCTTTTTAAATCATGAGTTGAAGACTCAATAAAAACATCAAAGAAAACAAACAAAATATCCCCAGATATAAACCTTAAGAACCAAAAAGAAGATCTGGAGGACTTCAATCAATAATTTAGTTTTGGGAGAAAACCAAGTATTTATAGAGAATCAAAAGTAATCCTAGATTGGGAAGAAACCAAACTCCTTGAGAAATTCGGATTCTGAGGTTCGCTCGAGCGAAGCTTTTCTGGCTCGAGCGAGCAGTGTATTTTTCATGATTTCTACTAGTGCCTTGGCTAGAGCGACGGATCCTTGGCTCAAGCGAGGAATACACTCTTTCAGGTTTTTGTATGGACGCAATCCTTGGCTCGAGCGCGCATTCTTTGGCTCGAGCGAGCAAGCCCTAGCTCGAGCGAGAATTCCTTGGCTCGAGCGAGCAATCTTGAAAGCATTAACATCACAAACTTCTCTGCATGGTTCGATTCGGGTTTGGATTCGCATCTAATAAACTCATAACCTCACTTAAATAAAAAGTGCGAAAATAAATACATCTGAAAGGAGTTTTGTCAAACGGGGTTGCCAAAAAATAAAACCTAACAAAACTGATTGAAAAAGGAAGTTAAATAAGAATAAAAATGGAAGTTGCAGAAAATTAAAAATGGAAGTTCATTCAAGAAACCACTGTACCTTAACGATCTATTTCGGAATTTAATAAAAAAGGAAGTTTAATTCAAATGTAAATTGAATAAAAATTGAAATTGAATAAAAAAAAAAGTGAAAGTTGCATAAAATTAAAAATGGAAGTTCAATCCAGAAACCACTATACCTTAACGATCTATTTGGAAATTAAATAAAAAAGGAAGTTGAGTAGAAAAGAAACTAGAATGAAAAAGGACGTTAAATAAAAATAAAAATGGAAGTTGCAGCAAATTAAAAATGGAAATTCATTCAAGAAACCACAATACCTTAACGATTTATTTGGAAATTAAATAAAAAAGGAAGTTGAGTAGAAAAGAAACTTGAATGAAAATGGACGTTAAATAAAAATAAAAATGGAAGTTGCAGCAAATTAAAAATGGAAATTCATTCAAGAAACCACTATACCTTAACGATCTATATGGAAATTAAATAAAAAAGGAAGTTTAATAGAAAAGTAAATTGAATAAAAATGGAAGTTGAATAAAAATAAAAATGAAAGTTGCATAAAATTAAAAATGAAAGTTCAATCCAGAAACCACTATACCTTAACGATCTAGTTGGAAATTAAATAAAAAAGGAAGTTGAGTAGAAAAGAAACTGATTGAAAAAGGAAGTAAAATAAGAATAAAAATGGAAGTTGCAAAAAATTAAAAATGGAAGGTCATTCAAGAAACCACTATACCTTAACGATATATTTGGAAATTAAATAAAAAAGGAAGTTGAATAGAAACATAACTTCAATAAAAATGGAAGTCGAATAAAAATAAAAATGGAAGTTGCAAAAAATTAAAAATGGAAGTTCATTCAAGAAACCACTATACCTTAACGATCTATTTGGAAATTAAATAAATAAGGAAGTTGAGTAGAAAAGAAACGTGAATGAAAAAGGACGTTAAATAAAAAAAAAATGGAAGTTGCAGCAAATTAAAATTGGAAATTCATTCAAGAAACCACAATACCTTAACGATCTATTTGGAAATTAAATAAAAAAAGAAGTTTAATAGAAAAGTAAATTGAATAAAAATGGAAATTGAATAGAAATAAAAATGAAAGTTGCATAAAATTAAAAATGGAAGTTCAATCCAGATACCACTATACGTTAACGATCTATTTGGAAATAAAATAAAAAAGGAAGTTGAACAGAAAAGTAACTTGAATAAAAATGGAAGTTACTTGAAAATAAAAATGGAAGTTGCAGAAAATTGAAAATGGAAGTTCATTCAAGAAACCACTATCCTTAACGATCTATTTGGAAATTAAATAAAAATGGAAGTTTAATAGAAAAGTAAATTGAATAAAAATGGAAGTTTAATAAAAATAAAAATGAAAGTTGCTTAAAATTAAAAATGAAAGTTCAATTTAGAAACCACTATACCTTAACGATCTAGTTGGAAATTAAATAAAAAAGGAAGTTGAGTAGAAAAGAAACTGATTGAAAAAGGAAGTAAAATAAGAATAAAAATGGAAGTTGCAAAAAATTAAAAGTGGAAGTTCATTCAAGAAACCACTATACCTTAACGATATATTTGGAAATTAAATAAAAAAGGAAGTTGAATTGAGAAATAACTTGAATAAAAATGGAAGTCGAATAAAAATAAAAATGGAAGTTGCAGAAAATTAAAAATGGAAGTTCATTCAAGAAACCACTATACCTTAACAATCTATTTGGAAATTAAATAAAAATGGAAGTTGAATAGAAAAGTAATTTGAATAAAAACGGAAGTCGAATAAAATTAAAAATGGAAGTTGCAGAAAATTAAAAATGGAAGTTCATTCAAGAAACCACTATAACTTAACGATCTATTTGGAAACTAAATAAAAAAGGAAGTTTAATAGAAAAGTAAATTGAATAAAAATGGAAGGTGAATAAAAATAAAAAAGAAAGTTGCATAAAATTAACAATGAAAGTTCAATCCAGAAACCACTATGCCTTAACGATCTATTTGGAAATTAATTAAAAAAGGAGGTTGCGTAGAAAAGAAAGTTGAATGAAAAAGGAAGTTAAATAAAAATAAAAATGGAAGTTACAGAAAATTAAAAATAGAAGTTCAATCCAGAAACCCCTATAAGTTAACGATCTATTTGCAAATTAAATAAAAAATGAAGTTGAACAGAAATGTAACTTGAATAAAAATGGAAGTTACTTGAAAATAAAAATGGAAGTTGCAGAAATTAAAAACGGAAATTCATTTAAGAAACCACTATATCTTAATGATCTATTTGGAAATTAAATAAAAAAGGAAGTTGAATAGAAAAGTAAATTGAATAAAAATGGAAGTCGAATAAAAATAAAAATGGAAGTTGTAGAAAATTAAAAATGGAAGTTCATTCAAAAAACCACTATAACTTAACGATCTATTTGGAAATTAAATAAAAAAGAAAGTTTAATAGAAAAGTAAATTGAATAAAAATGGAAGGTGAGTAAAAATAAAAATGAAAGTTGCATAAAATTAACAATGGAAGTTCAATCCAGAAACCACTATACCTAAACGATCTATTTGGAAATTAATTAAAAAAGGAAGTTGAGTAGAAAAGAAAGTTGAATGAAAAAGGAAGTTAAATAAAAATAAAAATAGAAGTTGCAGAAAATTAAAAATGGAAGTTCAATCCAGAAACCACTATACCTTAACGATCTATTTGGAAATTAAATAAAAAATGAAGTTGAATAGAAAAGTAAATTGAATAAAAATGGAGGTTGAATAAATAGAAAAGTGAAAGTTGCATAAAATTAAAAATGGAAGTTCAAACTAGAAACCACTATACCTTAACGATCTATTTGGAAATTAAATAAAAAAGGAAGTTGAGTAGAAAAAAAACTTGAATGAAAAATGACGTTAAATAAAAATAAAAATGGAAGTTGCAGCAAATTAAAAATGGAAATTCATTCAAGAAACCACTATACCTTAACGATCTATTTGGAAATTAAATAAAAAAGGAAGTTGAGTAGAAAAGAAACTTGAATGAAAACGGACGTTAAATAAAAAAAAAATAGAAGTTGCAGCAAATTAAAAATGGAAATTCATTCGAGAAACCACTATACCTTAACGATCTATTTGGAAATTAAATAAAAAAGGAAGTTTAATAGAAAAGTAAATTGAATAAAAATGGAAATTGAATAAAAATAAAAATGAAAGTTGCATAAAATTAAAAATGGAAGTTCAATCCAGAAACCACTATACGTTAACGATCTATTTGGAAATAAAATAAAAAAGGAAGTTGAAAAGAAAAGTAACTTGAATAAAAATGGAAGTTACTTAAAAATAAAAATGGAAGTTGCAGAAAATTAAAAATGGAAGTTCATTCAAGAAACCACTATACCTTAACCATCTATTTGGAAATTAAATAAAAATGGAAGTTTCATAGAAAAGTAAATTGAATAAAAATGGAAGTTTAATAAAAATAAAAATGAAAGTTGCATAAAATTAAAAATGAAAGTTCAATTTAGAAACAACTATACCTTAACAATCTAGTTGGAAATTAAATAAAAAAGGAAATTGAGTAGAAAAGAAACTGATTGAAAAAGGAAGTAGAATAAGAATAAAAATGGAAGTTGCAAAAAATTAAAAATGGAAGTTCATTCAAGAAACAACTATACCTTAACGATATATTTGGAAATTAAATAAAAAAGGGAGTTGAATAGAAAAAGAACTTGAATAAAAATGGAAGTCGAATAAAAATAAAAAAGGAAGTTGCAGAAAATTAAAAATGGAAGTTCATTCAAGAAACCACTATACCTTAACAATCTGTTTGGAAATTAAATAAAAATGGAAGTTGAATAGAAAAGTAATTTCAATAAAAATGGAAATCGAATAAAAATAAAAATGGAAGTTGCAGAAAATTAAAAATGGAAGTTCATTGAAGAAACCACTATAATTTAACGATCTATTTGGAAATTAAATAAAAAAGGAAGTTTAATAGAAAAGTAAATTGAATAAAAATGGAAGGTGAATAAAAATAAAAATGAAAGTTGCATTAAATTAACAATGAAAGTTCAATCCAGAAACCACTATGCCTTAACGGTCTATTTGGAAATTAATTAAAAAAGGAGGTTGAGTAGAAAAGAAAGTTGAATGAAAAAGGAAGTTAAATAAAAATAAAAATGGAAGTTACAGAAAATTAAAAATGGAAGTTCAATCCAGAAACCCCTATAAGTTAACGATCTATTTGCAAATTAAATAAAAAAGGAAGTTGAACAGAAATGTAACTTGAATAAAAATGGAAGTTACTTGAAAATAAAAATGGAAGTTGCAGAAAATTAAAAACGGAAATTCATTCAGGAAACCACCATATCTTAATGATCTATTTGGAAATTAAATAAAAAAGGAAGTTGAATAGAAAAGTAAATTGAAGAAAAATGGAAGTTGTAGAAAATTAAAAATGGAAGTTCATTCAAGAAACCAGTATAACTTAACGATCTATTTGGAAATTAAATAAAAAAAGAAGTTTAATAGAAAAGTAAATTGAATAAAAATGGAAGGTGAATAAAAATAAAAATGAAAGTTGCATAAAATTAACAATGGAAGTTCAATCCAGAAACCACTATACCTAAACGATCTATTTGGAAATTAATTAAAAAAGGAAGTTGAGTAGAAAAGAAACTGATTGAAAAATGAAGTAAAATAAGATTAAAAATGGAAGTTGCAAAAAATTAAAAATGGAAGTTTATTCAAGAAACCACTATACCTTAACGATATATTTGGAAATTAAATAAAAAAGGAAATTGAATAGAAAAATAATTTGAATAAAAATGGAAGTCGAATAAAAATAAAAATGGAAGTTGCAGAAAATTAAAAATTGAAGTTCATTCAAGAAACCACTATACCTTAACGATCTATTTGGAAATTAGATAAAAATGGAAATTGAATAGAAAAGTAAATTGAATAAAAATGGAAGTCGAATAAAAATAAAAATGGAAGTTGCAGAAAATTAAAAATGAAAGTTCATTCATGAAACCACTATAACTTAACGATCTATTTGGAAATTAAATAAAAAAGGAAGATTAATAGAAAAGTAAATTGAATAAAAATAGAAGGTGAATAAAAACAAAAATGAAAGTTGCATAAAATTAACAACGAAAGTTCAATCCAGAAACCACTATACCTTAACGATCTATTTCGAAATCAATTAAAAAAGGAAGTTGAGTAGAAAAGAAAGTTGAATGAAAAAGGAAGTTAAATAAAAATAAAAATGGAAGTTGTAGAAAATTAAAAATGGAAGTTCAATCCAGAAACCCCTATACGTTAACGATCTATTTGGAAATTAAATAAAAAAGGAAGATTAATAGAAAAGTAAATTGATTAAAAATAGAAGTTGAATAAAAATAAAAGTGAAAGTTTCCTAAAATTAAAAATGGAAGTTCAATCCAAAAATCAGTATACGTTAACGATTTATTTGGAATTAAATAAAAAAGGAAGTTGAATAGAAAAGAAACTTGAATAAAAAAAAGAAGTTGAATAGAAATAAAAATGGAAGTTGCAGAAAATTAAAATTGGAAGTTCATTCAAGAAACCACTATACCTTAACTATAGCGATCCCGGTTGTCCCTTTGCTGTTCTGTTGTATTCCGGGCTCGGTTCCGTGAAGCTGGTAGTTGTATCTATCTTGTGTCGTCCCTTAATTCCGCTTGATTGAGTTTTAGGATGTTTTGGGCAGGGGTTGTTATAGGTTGGTTAAGCCTTGGTTTCAATTCCTTGTTGCCCAGTTTTTAGGCGTTCTGCTCGAGCGGGTCTTCTTGCGGTCGAGCGGAGATTGAACACTCCTTGTATTTTCGTGTCCCTGCAAAACTTCTGCAGGTGTGATTTTTACGCTCGAGCGGTGAAGCTCGAGCGGGTACTTTGGCCCTCGAGCGGGTAGTACCTTTGGGTGTAAGTTCTGGGAGCAAGAAATCTATGCTCGAGCGGGTTTACTTTATTCTTGTGTCTTGGCGCTCGAGCGGGTCTTTTTGCGCTCGAGCGGACCTAGTTTTTGTTCTTGACGCTCGAGCGTTGTGTTTTCCGCTCGAGCGGGAATGTCGTATATCAGTTGGCTGTGAGGCAGTTTTAAATCACTTTTTCTCATCCTTTCTCTCTCTTACTTTTCCGAAAAGGCCATTTGAGAGTCTCTCTCTCTAAAACCTTGCCTTCTCTCTAGATATTGACCTAGCTAGGGTGTTTTCCTCACCTTTGGCCTTTACAAAAAGGTTGTTGATCGTCGAGGGCTATCTTTTGATCCGAGAAACTCGTGGTTTGGAACAACTTCATTTTCACCATCTTCCTCGTTGGGTCTCATCTTTTGAGGTAGGGATTCCTACTCACTCTTATGGGTTTTAACCTAGATTTTGAGCCTATTGTTTAAATGGTTGATTTTGGGACTTAGGGTTTCAAAATGTGTTAAAGAGGGTTTTATGATTTTGGGCTCATAATATGTATTTTGGGTTTCAAAATGATGATATTGTTATTGGTTGGTGATATTGGAACCTTTAGGTTAATATCGAGAGTTGGGGGTAAAAGCCCTAATTTGTTGTTTAAAATTAATTGGTATAATTAATTTGGGAAAGTTGTGAACTTATGGAATTGAGTTGGAAACAATGAAATTGGCTCATTATGTTGTGAAATGATGGAGTTGGATTTATAAATCGCTCACTTTTGAAAACATTGATATTTTATCTATTGGAGCTTTTATTATCTGTTTAGAAATAATTGCTTGGGCTACCGGTGGAGAGTAGTTTTGATTGTTGTAGACAATGCATGATGATTAGGCAAACTAAAACTAATCAATTGGATATGTCATAGAATATGAGGGTTGATAGAATACATTAACGTTATGTATTAGTTGATTGTGTATATGACCTTTGTGTATATATGCATTGTGTGTGGGGGAGGAGATAGGGGATGTACTCCACGGTTTAGGGGAAGATAGGGGATGGACCTCTAAACCCGATGTTGTTTGGGAGGAGATAGGGGATGGACTCCACTGATACAGCTCATATGCTTGTCAGATAATGTGTTGATATAGCTCATATGCTTATCCTTGGAAGTGTTGATACAGCTCATATGCTTGTCATTGGAAGTGTTGATATAGATAATATGCATATCTGTTGAAATGTGGGTACAGCTTGTATGCTTACCTGTTGAGATGTTGATACAACTAGTATGCTTATCTTTTGTGATAATGGGAAATGTTTAATATGAGTCACTGTCTCATATAAGTGGTTGGCCAGGTTCTGAGCCATTGCTGTAAATTGTGAAATTGATAAGAAATGGAAACTGAAATG
This sequence comes from Camellia sinensis, assembly GCF_055761805.1. NCBI lineage: Eukaryota > Viridiplantae > Streptophyta > Magnoliopsida > Ericales > Theaceae > Camellia > Camellia sinensis. The sequence continues at coordinate 3,259,180 of NC_138962.1, read as the reverse complement.
AAACATGAACGTAGTGGTCATGAGATGGAAATGGGTTACGAATTGGTTTATGAAAATTGAACATTTATCAATTGCTAATGTCTTAGTTATTGCTCATACTGTGTTTAGCATATCTCTACTGGGCGTTGGCTCACCCTTTATGGGACATTATTTTCAGGTACAGGTAGTATGCCACCTCCAAGGACGTAGCTTGGATGATAATGAGAGTTGAAGACTCTTTCTTTTGTTTATATTGATGTATTACATGTAAATTCCAGCCAAGGGCTTAATATGTATTGAGTTAGTATTTTTTTTTTTTTTTGTAACCAAGTGTTAACTTGGAAAGCTGTAAGCCCATAGGGCATTTGCTTTTGGTGTTAACATGTAATACAGTTGTAAGAATTACTCTGATAAATAGAAATGGTTGATTTCTTTTGTATCAATGCATGTCTGAAAATGTTGGGTATTATGTATTTTTTTTTAGGGCATTACAACTTGGTATCAGAGCGTACCGGGTTCGAATACTTTGGGTACGTGGGAAGTGATTAGGATCACAATGGGTTTGTCTCGCTTGATAGAGACTTAGATGTAGTGTCATATGCTATGTGCTTAATTGATAACATGCTTATGTGACTATGTGGGTATGGGATTTAGTTTCTAGGATGTTGACTGGATCCTTGGGTTTTTGTGAGTCTTGTTGGAAAGGCACTTGATCAATGCTGTTTCTAACCGGAACTCTAGTAACGCCTCGTGACTATCATTATCCAGAAATGAAATTCGTAAGTGCTTATGTGTTTATGTGCTTACGTGGAGTGAATTACAGTTGTCCATGCATTAGGATGCGAGTGTTATAGCTTCGGCACATTTGTGAATGTGCTAATAGTCTTGGTTACCTTTATTAGGATGTCAGGACGAGGGCGTGGTAGACGTGGCAGGCATGGTAGGCAGGAGGTACCTCTACCGGATGACGTTCCGGTAGTGCAGGAGGGAGTTAGTCAGGCCAACGTGGCCGAGCCAACGGGTCAGTAGGCTATGGGCGCCTTGGCCCGAGAGATAGCAGGAGCTTTGGGGATTCTCAGAGCTGAGAATCAGGTTGCTGAGGCAGGGCCTTCTTTCTTGAAGAGGGAATTCTTCCGGTCTAATCCGGACGAGTTTGTTGGGGATCCAAAGGAGCCACTTAAGGCTGACGAGTGGTTGGAACAGATGGAGAAGACGTTCGAGATGCTGGGCATCGAGGACGGGGCTTTGAAGGTGACCCTGGTGTAACAAGCCCGTGGGCCTCATGCTACAGTTCGGACTCAATTTGTGTCACGGTTCTTAATCTGAACCAAAGAGTCCAAATCTGGCAAATCGTTTTGAGAAACAGAATTTTGAAAAAGTAGTGCCAAACATGGACTGCTTTGCCAGATACAGAGTCGCCACCTAAATATTTTTTATGGGAGAATTTAGAAAACCCTGACTCGGTGCCGAAGGCCACATGTCCGTCATCATCGGAGTTGTCTCGGCTCGGGAGCTTGGGTACGATCGGGGAAGGTCAGCTATGAGCACCCCCTTTCGCCCGGTCCGAAGACTGGCCTCTACTAACCGTGATATCTGTTTTTTGGAAAACGTTATGTGTTCTTAAACCAATTATTAGCCTAGAATTACTATGTTATGCGCGCAGCAAACAAGTATAGACTAGATTGCCTTGGAAATAAGCATTGCATATCCGTTTGTTTTGAAAAGCGCTTTCGAATTTGCTACTCGCAAGTAGGCTAAAACACGGATTTCAATGAGTCTTTCTAACTCAAACAATCCAACCTTCACCCACAGGCATTCAAACAATTTATAACACATAAGCATCTAGCCACATGTTAAGCATGCTATCATGGCAACATTCACACTCATGTGATATGCTAAAGCAGAAATACTTACATCGTACTCCTTGCCAAAACAATAAACTTAGTTAGCAAACATGCATGTCCTAGTTCATGTTAAATTGCCTAATGCAACACATACAAGATGCAATCGAAGTAGGCTCGGCTAACCTAAGCACAGCATATGAAATGCGATCAATTAATGCACGTATTCAATTTGGAATTGAAATACAAATGCAGTTAGCATGATGTAACGAGCCTAATGCATGCAATACAAATGCATGAATGCACGTATGCATAGCATAAGGTATGCTAAATTAAACGTGCCCTGATCTACCATCATAAGCAGGTAAATAAAAGGGAAGAAAGACGTGAGGTTGGAAGACATACACCCACTCACGCACGCTTATTACAGATTTGCCCTCACTCGGAGGGACCAAATAAATATTACAGATAATTAACTACACAAGATAATTAAATATTACAAATTGCCTAATCAACTAAGCAAAATAACTTAAGCTAAGAAAACAGGAAAATCGCCTCGGGAAGCGCGCCGCCATGCATAGGCTGCCCTTGTTTTCCTTCCTTCACTTCTCTGGAGGCTGCCAAAACCTCAGGACTGCATCCCTGGACATTGGGGAGTGCCACCGGCTGAGTGGAATTACCACCGGCAGTGGTATGTGGCCATCGGCACAAAATGAAGTTGTCGGTAGAGAAATTATTGCCGGTCGGCACTATACACTGCCGGTCGGCAGAGTGTTCCTGCAGAATCTGCACATGATAGCAACAGAGGGTAAGGCAAAGCATGGCAGCACAATTCAAGGCATGTATGCAGTAATCATGTCCCTTATCATGGTAGTGACTCAAAGGGGCATGTGCCTTGATTCTCGGACCACCAATCACGCATTTCCATGCATGATGGCCCAAAGAACCAAGTATGCAATTTTCATGTCAAATGAAATGCGAACCAATCAAACAAATTAAGGCCCAATTCCTATCACCAAGTCAAGGAATAAGGCATGCATGCAAGATGCAATGCAACCTAGGCATACAAGCTAAGGGTGCAACATGGCATGGCAAGAGACTTATGCAAGCATACAAGCAAACATGAGGCAATGCAAATGGATGGCAAGATGGACTCAAACATGAATTAGGCAACTCTAAATAGGCCTAAAACAGTAGCCATAACGACCAAAACATGGGACTAAAACACATGCACACATGCATATGTTGAAAGGCCAACACTTGGGCACAAATTGAAAAACTCTCAAGTACACTTGAGAGGGGCAATCATGAACAAAATAGCATGCATTATAAGCTCTGAAATTCATGCTAATACAAGGTGCCAAACCAAGCAACAAGTCAAGTTAAACATGCGACAAATGGTCTAAGTGCTTGGAGCAAAACAAAGAGGCTTGAAGCATGACCAAGCCAACCAAGCCTCACAAGGCTAAGGGGACCTAAAATAGGTTCAAGGCAGACCTAGATCATGCAAAGGGGGGCCCCTAGATGACATCTAATTGGCTCAATTCAAAGGCATGCACTATGGCCAAAACATGGAGCATGCAACACATGCTTCCAAAGCATTAAAGAAACATTCAAGGCAACCACATAGGCATGGAAATGGGACTGAAATAACATGTAGGGTGGCCCCAAATCGCCAAATCAATGCAAAGATGCCATGCTATACATGCACATACTCAAGGCCAACAAGCCGGAATGCAAAGGAGCTATACTAAGCATGCCAAATCCGACCCAAACACTTATGGACAGACCTAAAACATGTCAAGATAGGCACAAAACCTTCACAAATCTAAGCCTAAAACATGCTCTAACAAGGGCTAACAACCTAAAGCACATTGAGGCAATATCATGGCATTACATGGTAGGTATGCTAAGCATGCATGGGGTACCAAAACCAATTTAAAATCATGTTATATTATGGATATATAAGCATGAAAAACAGCCTATACATGCTCCACACACACTCAAACATAGGCTCCCTTTAGAGGCCAAAACATGCCCTTTTTAAGGACAACAAGAAGAGGGGGTGGCCCTCTCCTTCTAGAGACTTCAAGGAACCATCTTCCCCACTGAAATCCCTCAAGATTTCAGTGGTGAAGAGGCCCAAACACCAAAGTCTCGAAACTTGCACAAAATAGCACAAAAAGAGGCCTTTCAAGGCCTAAGGGTGTTCAAACTTGCCCAAACCACAAAACACTCTTAACAAACAATCAAGAGGGCTCAAAAACAGAACTTTTTTGTGTTATACAATAAGCATGAAAATAGCTCTAAGATAGGTAGAAAATCAATGCAAAAATGGGGAATAAAGGTGTTAGTTTCTTACCCTTGATGACCCCTTCAACAATGGTGCTCCAATGGCCTTATTTGGCTTGAATCCAACACCAAAACTTCAAACTCAGTCCCTTAGAACCTCAGTAGCTAGGCAAAGGTGAAACACTAGGTGTTTGTGTGCAATAGTAAGACACAAAACACCTAGAGCACAAAAGAGAGGGAAAGAGAGATAGGATGTGTATCTAACCCTAACCCTAAAACCAGAGCTTAACAATGGATGTCTAAGCTCTCAAAATATCTCAAGTCTCTAACCTTTTTTAACCAAGAGAGAGCCCCTCTCTATATAGAAGCTTTTGTCTTGTAAAGCTTACAAGACAAGCTTCATAAGAGGGAGATCCCTCCATACACGTGTATGGAGGGGAGCAAAAGCAAGACAGCTGTCTTAAAATATCTGCAAAAGCAGATGCACAGTAGTCGGCCGGCCAAAAATGCCATCTTGGCCAAAAAGAGTGCCGACCGGCACTAAAAAGTGCTGACCGGCAACAAAATGTGCCGGCCGGCAATATACATTGCCGGTGGCAGCAAAAATCAGCCGGTGGCCTCTAGCCACTACCGGTGGTGGGTAGGGATGGTCCACAAGCCCTACCCTGCCCTTCCAAGGCAAAACACAAGTGTTTGGTGCAAAACCAGACACTAAACGGTCGAGTTTCGAGATCCCAAGGCAAAGCGTGTAGCCGAGACTTCCGGGAACTCCAAACGAACACAAACATGAATGATCACCGAGTGTTCAAACGGTGACGTCCAAGTCTTGAGGACGGTCAAAAATGGGGTATCTACACCTGGCATCCTTCCAGCTAAAGGGAGATGCGGGTCAATGGTGGAAGTACGAGAAGGGCAGTGTTGCTGGTGCATAGGAGGCGTTTGTGAATGCTTTCCAGGAGAAGTTTTTATCTTCAGCTGTGAGGGAGAAGCTGAGGGAGCAGTTTTGCCAGCTTAAACAGCAGGGCTTGTCAGTGGCCGAGTTTGAGGCTACTTTTACTAGTCTGTCCAGGTTTGCACCTGAACTGGTGGCGTCCGAGGAACGCCGTTGCTTTAAGTTTGAGTGGAAGTTGAGGCATGGGCTCAAGCTGAGGATTGGAGGGTCGTTTATCCGGGAGTACAGATGTTTGGTAGATGCTGCTGCTCATATAGAGATTATGATGCAGGAGGAAGATGAGGGGCAGAGAGGCTCCAAGAGGAGTCATGATGGTCAGGGTGACGGCAGGAGACAGAGGGGTTCTAACCCTCAATAGTCTCAGGGTGGTGTGGCTAGATCGACCTTTCCAGTGCCGAGTACGGGCTCTGGGAGAAGTAGTCAGGGAGGCTTGACTTGTTTTGCGTGTGGCCAGCTGGGTCACAAGTCTTCGATTTGCCCGCAAAAGGGAGGGGGTCAGCGAGCTGCTTCTTCTTCAGCTAGACCTCAGGGCCAGAGTCAGGGCAGGGGCCAGCCTTTGTCTTGCTATCAGTGTGGTCAGCCTGGGCACCTGAAGAGGTATTGCCCACAGTTGAGTGCTACTTCAGGAGCGTCTGGTTCTAGGCAGACGCAGAGTTATCAGCCAGCTCAGTCTGTGCAGGCCTCGAGGGCCAATCCGGGAGCTTCGTCATCCCAGTCAGTGCAACAGTCTTTTGCTTCTAGAGGTGAGCAGGTAGATCAGGGGCCTACAGGGCGCGTGTATGCTGTTACCGCGCAGGACCTAGTACCGGCTCCATCAGTAGTGAGAGGTACCTTTCTGTTTTGCAACTCGGTTGCTAGTGTATTGATTGATACGGGTGCATCTCATTCTTTTGTATCTGCTGCATTTGCATCTGTTTTGGAGTTGGAGTTAGCACAGTTAGCATCTCCTATATGTGTGGTATCGCCTATTGGTGGTGAGTTGACCTTGAAACAAGGTGTTAGGGGTTGTGATATAGAGGTCGCCGACCATAGGCTTCCTTTTCCATTTGTGGTCATGCCTATGAAGGGTTTTGATGTTATTTTGGGTATGGACTGGCTATCGTCATACCAGGCTATTATTGATTGCTACCGCCAGAGGGTCACGGTTTGTACCTTGAGCGGGGAGTGTTTCCATTTCCTGGGGGATCGGGTTGGTAGTGTGTTGCCACCGATGTATGATCCGCGAGGGCGGAATAAGCTTAGTGGTCTACTTGCTAGCTTTATGAGTGGTGAGTGTGACGAGACCCAGATTGTTTTACCGAGGGTGGTTTGTGAGTATTCGGATGTTTTTCCCAAGAATCTCGTTAGTTTGCCACCTCACCGAGAGATAGAGTTCTCTATTGATTTAGTGCCCGGCACAGCGCCGATTTCTATGGCACCTTATCGTTTTGCTCCAGCAGAGTTGGTTGAGTTGAAAGTTCAGCTCCAGAAATTGCTAGATAAGGGTTTTGTTCGCCCAAGTGCTTCGCCGTGGGGAGCACCGGCCCTCTTTGCTAAAAAGAAAGATAGTGCCTTGAGATTGTGTATAGACTACCGGAAGTTGAATCGGGCTACGATCAAGAATAAGTACCCTATGCCCTGTATAGATGATTTGTTTGACCAGTTGAAGGGTTCCCGTTGTTTCTCTAAGATAGACATGCGATTGGGTTACCACCAGTTGAGGGTCAGGGAGGAGAATATTCCAAAGACGGCATTCCGTACGCGGTATGGCCATTATGAATTTCTGGTGATGCCATTCGGGCTTACCAATACACCGGCAGTCTTTATGGATTTGATGAACTGGATCTTCCGGGAATTCTTAGACCGTTTTGTAGTCGTTTTCGTAGACGACATTCTTATCTATTCGTCTTCTGAGGAGGAGCACGAGGAACACTTGAGAGTGGTGCTCGAGTTGCTTAGAGCCCATAGGCTATATGCCAAGTTTGGAAAGTGTGAGTTCTGGCTAGGAGAGGTGAAATTCTTAGGCCATGTGGTATCCGGGGAAGGGGTGTCTGTTGATACATCCAAGGTAGAGGCGGTGCAAGACTGGGTACAGCCTAAGAGTGTGTTTGAGATCCGCAGTTTTCTGGGATTAGCTGGGTGTTACCGTTGGTTTGTGAAAGATTTCTCCAGGCTAGCTTTGCCATTGACTAGATTGACGCGGAAAGGGGTCAAGTTTGTATGGAGTGAGACTTGTGAAAAGTCGTTCCAAGAGTTGAAGGTTAGATTGACCACTGCTCCAGTTTTGATTATTCCGGAGAGAGGGTTGGGTTACGCAGTCTATTGTGATGCCTCACGAGAGGGTTTGGGTTGTGTGTTGATGCAAGATGGGAAAGTGGTAGCTTATGGCTCACGTCGGTTGAAAATACACGAGAAGAATTACCCTACACACTACCTAGAGTTAACAGCAGTGATCTTTGCCTTGAAGATTTGGAGGCACTACCTTTATGGTGAGAGGTTCAAGGTGTTCTCGGACCACAAGAGTTTGAAGTACCTATTTACACAGAGGGACTTGAATTTGAGACAGAGGAGATGGATGGAGTTCATTGCGGACTATGATTTTGAGTTACACTATCACCCGGGAAAGGCCAATGTTGTGGCCGATGCCCTTAGTAGGAAATCCATTAGTGATGTAGCTTGTATAGCCATCCGGGAATGGGGGATGTTGGGTGTACTTGGCGAGTTTGACTTGCTTCTGGGTGAATCAGTTGAGGCTGCGGCTTTGTTTTCTGTTGTTGCGCAGCCTACACTCGTGACTCGAGTGTTAAAGACACAGAAAGGTGACCTTGAGGTAGAGTCCTTCCGAGAGAAGATCTCAAATGGGAAGGCTGAGAAGGGTTTGACGGTGTATCCCGACCTGAGTGTGAGATACCGAGACCGTCTGTGTGTGCCGGAGTCGTGCCGAGAGGAAGTGCTCAGAGAGTTCCATCATTCACGTCTTGCGGTGCATCCGGGAGGCACTAAGATGTATCGGGATTTGGGTCGCCAGTTTTGGTGGCGGGGTATGAACAGAGATGTGGCTGTTTTCGTGTCTAAGTGCCTTACTTGCCAGCAAGTGAAGGTCGAGCATCAGAGGCCAGCGGGATTGTTGCAACCCTTGCCTATTGCCGAGTGGAAGTGGGAGCATATCACTATAGACTTCATTGTAGGTCTTCCGAGGACTCAGCGGGGTAGTGATGCCATTTGGGTGGTTGTAGACTGGTTGACTAAGTCGGCGCACTTTATTCCTATACGCGTGAGAGATTCGGTAGATCATCTCGCCGACTTGTATATTCGGGACATAGTGAGATTGCACGGGGTCCCAGTGACGATCGTCTCAGATAGAGATCCTCGTTTTACTGCTAGGTTGTGGCAGAGTTTGCAGAGTGCCTTGGGCACTAAGTTGACCTTTAGTACAGCCTATCATCCTCAGACTGACGGGCAGTCCGAGCGTACTATTCAGATCCTTGAGGATATGCTTCGAGGGTGTGTCCTGGACTTCAGTGGGACGTGAGAGAGGCACTTGCCATTGGTAGAGTTTGCCTACAACAACAGTTTTCAGTCTAGCATCGGTATGGCACCGTTCGAGGCCTTGTATGGCCGATCGTGTTGGTCTCCAGTGTGTTGGTCCGAGGCGGGTGATGCACCTTTATTGGGTCCGGAGTTGGTTAGAGAGACGACGGAGAAAGTTGAGCTTATCCGTAGGAGGCTTGTTACAGCCCAGAGTCGCCAAAAGAGTTATGCCGACCGTAGGAGGAGGCCTTTGGCGTTTGAGGTAGGTGATCACGTCTTCTTGAAAATATCACCTAGGCGAGGTTTGATGAGGTTTGGGAAGAGTGGGAAGTTATCTCCTCGGTTTATTGGTCCCTTTGAGATCCTCGAGAGGATTGGGGAAGTTGCTTATCATTTGGCTTTACCACCACAGTTGTCCGGGGTTCATGACGTCTTTCATGTTGGTATGCTTCGGAAGTATGAGCCGGATCCATCCCATGTGTTAGATTGGACCGACTTGGAGGTAGATGAGGATGCCTTGCGAGGCAAGACCATTCCCTTGGTAAAGGTTTTGTGGAAACATCACAGAGTGGAGGAAGCCACTTGGGAACGTAAGTTGGAAGTCCGTGAGAAGTATCCGGACATGTTTGTTGATGTGTAATTTTATAATGAAATTCTGTAATATTATTGAACTTTAAGAGCATTGTGTATGTCTTAAGTTGTAAAACATTGTGAATGTTTTGGTTAATGAAAATTTGTATAACATTGCATATGTTCAATGTATCGTGGGAATGCAAGCATGATGATAATGTTGCATGTATGATTGAATTGTGGAAAATGAGTTGAAATTGGTAAATTTCAAAGAAATGCATGTTGATAATGCAAGTTGTTTTAAAAAATGTGTTTTGCTTCTTGAAAAGAGATGGGATTGACTGGTAATGGGTCGGGTTGTTTAATATTCTGTTGTAATATTGTTAAGAATTGAGAAAATCTTGTTTTTGAAAAACTTGTGTTTAATTTCGAGGATGAAATTCTTTAGGGGGGGAGGTTATAGCGATCCCGGTTGTCCCTTTGCTATTCTGTTGTATTCCGGACTCGGTTCTGTGAGGCTGGTAGTTGTATCTATCTTGTGTCGTCCCTTAATTCCGCTTGATTGAGTTTTAGGATGTTTTGGGCAGGATTGTTACAGGTTGGTTAGGCCTTGGTTTCAATTCCTTGTTGCCCAGTTTTTAGGCGTTCCGCTTGAGCGGGTCTTCTTGCGCTCGAGTGGAGATTGCACACTCCCAGTATTTTCATGTCCCTGCAAAATTTCTGTAGGTGTGATTTTTACGCTCGAGCGGGTTTCTCTATGCTTGAGCGGTGGAGCTCGAGTGGGTAGTACCTTTGGGTGTAAGTTCTAGGAGCAGGAAATCTACGCTCGAGCGGAGATTGCACACTCCCAGTATTTTCGTGTCCCTGCAAAACTTCTACAGGTGTGATTTTTACGCTCAAGCGGGTTTCTCTACGCTCGAGCGGTGGAGCTCGAGCGAGTAGTACCTTTGGGTGTAAGTTCTGGGAGCAGGAAATATACGATCGAGCGGACTGGTTTTCGCGCTCGAGCAGACCTAGTTTTTGATCTTGACGCTCGAGCATTGTGTTTTCCGCTCGAGCGGGAATGTCGTATATCAGTTGGCTGTGAGGCAGTTTTAAATCACTTTTTCTCATCCTTTCTCTCTCTTACTTTTCTGAAAAGGCCATTTGAGAGTCTCTCTCTCTAAAACCTTGCCTTCTCTCTAGATATTGACCTAGCTAGGGTGTTTTCCCCACCTTTGGCCTTTAGAAAAAGGTTGTTGATCGTCGAGGGCTATCTTTTGATCCGAGAAACTCTTGGTTTGGAGCAACTTCGTTTTCACCATCTTCCTCGTTGGGTCTCATCTTTTGAGGTAGGGATTCCTACTCACTCTTATGGGTTTTAACCTAGATTTTGAGCCTATTGTTTAAATGGTTGATTTTGGGACTTAGGGTTTCAAAATGTGTTAAAGAGGGTTTTATGATTTTGGGCTCATAATATGTATTTTGGGTTTCAAAATGATGATAGTGTTGTTGGTTGGTGATACTGGAACCTTCGGGTTAATATCAAGAGTTGGGGGTAAAAGCCCTAATTTGTTGTTTAAAATTAATTGGTATAATTAATTTGGGAAAGTTGTGAACTTATGGAATTGAGTTGGAAACAATGAAATTGGCTCATTATGTTGTGAAATGATGGAGTTGGATTTATAAATCGCTCACTTTTGAAAACATTGATATTTTATCTGTTGGAGCTTTTATTATCTGTTTAGAAATAATTGCTTGGGCTACCGGTGGAGGGTAGTTTTGATTGTTGTAGACAATGCATGATGATTAGGCAAACTAAAACTAATCAATTGGATATGTCATAGAATATGAGGGTTGATAGAATACATTAACGTTATGTATTAGTTGATTGTGTATATGACCTTTGTGTATATATGCATTGTGTGTGTGGGAGGAGATAGGGGATGTACTCCACGGTTTAGGGGAAGATAGGGGATGGACCTCTAAACCCGATATTGTTTGGGAGGAGATAGGGGATGGACTCCACTGATACAGCTCATATGCTTGTCAGATAATGTGTTGATATAGCTCATATGCTTATCCTTGGAAGTGTTGATACAGCTCATATGCTTGTCATTGGAAGTGTTAATATAGCTAATATGCATATCTATTGAAATGTGGGTACAACTTGTATGCTTACCTGTTGAGATGTTGATACAACTAGTATGTTTATCTATTGTGATAATGGGAAATGTTTAATATGAGTCACTGTCTCATATAAGTGGTTGGCCAGGTTCTAAGCCATTGATGTAAATTGTGAAATTGATAAGAAATGGAAACTGAAATGAAACATGAACGTAGTGGTCATGAGATGAAAATGGGTTACGAATTGGTTTATGAAAATTGAACATTTATCAATTGCTAATGTCTTAGTTATTGCTAGTACTGTGTTTAGCATATCTCTACTGGGTGTTGGCTCACCCTTTATGGGACATTATGTTCAGGTACAGGTAGTATGCCACCTCCAAGGACGTAGCTTGGACGATAATGAGAGTTCAAGAATCTTTATTTTGTTTATATTGATGTATTACATGTAAATTCCAGCCAAGGGCTTAATATGTATTGAGTTAGTACTCTTTTTTTGTTTTGTAACCAAGTGTTAACTTGGAAAGCTGTAAGCCCATAGGGCATTTGCTTTTGGTGTTAACATGTAATACAGTTGTAAGAATTACTCTGATAAATAAAAATAGTTGATTTCTTTTGTATCAATGCATGTCTGAAATGTTGGGTATTATGTATTTTTTTTTGAGGGCGTAACATTAACGATCTATTTGGAAATTAATTAAAAAAGGAAGTTGAATAGAAAAATAACTTGAATAAAAATGGAAGTCGAATAAAAATAAAAATGAAAGTTGCATAAAATTAAAAATGAAAGTTCAATCCAGAAACCACTATACCTTAACGATCTATTTGGAAATTAAATAAAAAAGGAAGTTGAGTAGAAAAGAAATTGATTGAAAAAGGAAGTTAAATAAGAATAAAAATGGAAGTTGCAGAAAATTAAAAATGGTAGTTCATTCAAGAAACCACTATACCTTAACGATCTATTTGGAAATGAAATAAAAAAAGAAGTTGAATGGAAAAATAACTTGAACAAAAATGGAAGTCGAATAAAAATAAAAATGGAAGTTGCAGAAAATTAAAAATGGAAGTTCATTCAAGAAACCAATATACCTTAAGGATCTATTTGGAAATTAAATTAAAAAGGAAGTTTTATAGAAAAGTAAATTGAATAAAAATGGAAGTTGAATAAAAATAAAAATGGAAGTTGCATAAAATTAAAAATGAAAGTTCAATCCAGAAACCATTATACCCTAACGATCTATTTGGAAATTACACAAAAAAGGAACTTGAGTAGAAAAGAAACTTGAATAAAAAAGGAAGTTAAATAAAAATAAAAATGGAAGTTGCAGAAAATTAAAAATGGAAGTTCATTCAAGAAACCACTATAACTTAACGACCAATTTGGAAGTTAAATAAAAAAGGAAGTTGAATAGAAAAATAACTTCAATAAAAATGGAAGTCGAATAAAAATAAAAGTGAAAGTTTCATAAAATTAAAAATGGAAGTTCAATCCAGAAACCAGTATACCTTAACGATCTATTTGGAAATTAAATAAAAAAGGAAGTTGAATAGAAAAGAAACTTGAATAAAAAAAGAAGTTGAATAGAAATAAAAATGGAAGTTGTAGAAAATTAAAATTGAAAGTTCATTCAAAAACCACTATACCTTAACGATCTATTTGGAAATTAATTAAAAAAGGAAGTTGAATAGAAAAATAACTTGAATGAAAATGGAAGTCGACTAAAAATAAAAATGGAAGTTGCAGAAAATTAAAAATGGAAGTTCATTCAAGAAACCACTATACCTTAACGATCTATTTGGAAATTAAATAAAAAAGGAAGTTTAACAGAAAAGTAAATTGAATTAAAATGGAAGTTGAATAAAAATAAAAATGAAGGTTGCATAAAATTAAAAATGAAAGTTCAATCCCGAAACCACTATACCTTAACGATCTATTTGGAAATTAAATAAAAAAGGAAGTTGAGTAGAAAAGAAACTGATGGAAAAAAGAAGTTAGATAAGAATAAAAATGGAAGTTCATTCAAGAAACCACTACACCTTAACGATCTATTTGGAAATTAAATAAAAAATGAAGTCGAATAAAAAAATAACTTGAATAAAAATGGAAGTCGAATAAAAATAAAAATGGAGGTTGCAAAAAATTAAAAATGGAAGTTCATTCATGGAACCACTATACCTTAACGATCTATTTCGAAATTAAATAAAAAGGAAGTTCAATAGAAGAGTAAATTGAATAAAAATGGAAGTTGAATAAAAATAAAAATGAAAGTTGCATAAAATTAAAAACGAAAGTTCAATCCAGAAACCAATATACCTTAACGATCTATTTGGAAATTAAATAAAAAAAGGAAGCTGAGTAGAAAAGAAACTGATTGAAAAAGGAAGTTAAATAAGAATAAAAATGGAAGTTGCAGAAAATTAAAAATGGTAGTTCATTCAAGAAACCGCTATACCTTAACGATCTATTTGGAAATGAAATAAAAAAAGAAGTTGAATAGAAAAAAAACTTGAATAAAAATGGAAGTCGAATAAAAATAAAAATGGAAGTTGCAGAAAATTAAAAATGGAAGTTCATTCAAGAAACCAATATACCTTAAGGATCTATTTGGAAATTAAATAAAAAAGGAAGTTTTATAGAAAAGTAAATTGCATAAAAATGGAAGTCGAATAAAAATAAAAATGGAAGTTGCAGAAAATTAAAAATGGAAGTTCAATCCAGAAACCACTATACCTTAACGATCTATTTGGAAATTACACAAAAAAGGAACTTGAGTAGAAAAGAAACTTGAATGAAAAAGGAAGTTAAATAAAAATAAAAATGGAAGTTGCAGAAAATTAAAAATGGAAGTTCATTCAAGAAACCACTATACCTTAACGATCTATTTGGAAGTTAAATAAAAAAGGAAGTTGAATAGAAAAATAATTTGAATAAAAATGGAAGCTGAATAAAAATACAAATGGAAGTTCATTAAAGAAACCACTATACCTTAACAATCTATTTGGAAATTAAATAAAAAAGGAAGATTAATAGAAAAATAAATTGATTAAAAATGGAAGTTGAATAAAAATAAAAGTGAAAGTTGCAAAAAATTAAAAATGAAAGTTCAATCCAGAAACCAGTATACCTAAACGATCTATTTGGAAATTAAATAAAAAATGAAGTTGAATAGAAAAGAAATTTGAATAAAAAAAGAAGTTGAATAGAAATAAAAATGGAAGTTGCAAAAAATTAAAATTGAAAGTTCATTCTAGAAACCACTATACCTTAACGATCTATTTGGAAATTAATTAAAAAAGGAAGTGGAATAGAAAAATAACTTGAATAAAAATGGAAGTCGAATAAAAATAAAAATGGAAGCTGCAGGAAAATAAAAATGGAAGCTGCAGAAAATTAAAAATGGAAGTTCATTCAAGAAACCACTATACCTTAACGATCTATTTGGAAATTAAATAAAAAAGGAAGTTTAATAGAAAAGTAAATTGAATAAAAATGGAAGTTGAATAAAAATAAAAATGAAAGTTGCATAAAATTAAAAATAAAAGTTCAATCCAGAAACCACTATACCTTAACGATCTATTTGGAAATTAAATAAAAAAGGAAGTTGAGTAGAAATGAAACTGATTGAAAAAGAAGTTAAATAAGAATAAAAATGAAAGTTACAGAAAATGAAAAATGGAAGTACATTCAAAAAACCACTATATCTTAACGATCTATTTGGAAATTAAATAAAAAAGGAAGTTAAATAGAAAAATAACTTGAATAAAAATGGAAGTCGAATAAAAATAAAAAAGGAAGTTGCAGAAAATTAAAAATGGAAATTCATTCAAGAAACCGCTATACCTTAACGATCTATTTGGAAATTAAATAAAAAAGGAAGTTTAATAGAAACGTAAATTGAATAAAAATGGAAGTTGAATAAAAATAAAAATGAAAGTCGCATAAAATTAAAAATGAAAGTTCAATCCAGAAACCACTATACCT
Organism: Camellia sinensis; assembly: GCF_055761805.1. Lineage (NCBI taxonomy): Eukaryota > Viridiplantae > Streptophyta > Magnoliopsida > Ericales > Theaceae > Camellia > Camellia sinensis. The sequence continues at coordinate 3,243,948 of NC_138962.1, read as the reverse complement.
TGACGATCTATTTGGAAATTAAATAAAAAAGGGGGTTGAGTTGAAAAGAAACTGATGGAAAAAGAAAGTTAAATAAGAATAAAAATAGAAGTTGCAGAAAATTAAAAATGGAAGTTCATTCAAGAAACCACTATACCTTAACGACCTATTTGGAAATTAAATAAAAAATGAAGTTGAAATGAAAAATAACTTGAATAAAAATGGAAGTCGATTAAAAATAAAAATGGAGGTTGCAGAAAATTAAAAATGGAAGTTCATTCATGAAACCACTATACCTTAACGATCTATTTAGAAATTAAATAAAAATGGAAGTTCAATAGCAAAGTAAATTGAATAAAAATGGATGTTGAATAAAAAGAAAAATGAAAGTTGTATAAAATTAAAAATGAAAGTTCAATCCAGAAACCACTATACCTTAACGATCTCTTTGGAAATTAAATAAAAAAGGAAGTTGAGTAGAAAACAAAACTGATGGAAAAAGGAAGTTAAATAAGAATAAAAATGGAAGTTGCAGAAAATTAAAAATGGAAGTTCATTCAAGAAACCACTATACCTTAACGATCTATTTGGAAATTAAATAAAAAAGGAAGTTGAATAGAAAAATAACTTGAATAAAAATGGAAGTCGAATAAAAATAAAAATGGAGGTTGCAGAAAATTAAAAATGGAAGTTCATTCATGAAACCACTATACCTTAACGATCTATTTAGAAATTAAATAAAAAAGGAAATTCAATAGAAAAGTAAATTGAATAAAAATGGAAGTTGAATAAAAATAAAAATGAAAGTTGCATAAAATTAAAAATGAAAGTTCAATCCAGAAACCACTATACCTTAACGATCTATTTGGAAATTAAATAAAAAAGGAAGTTGTGTAGAAAAGAAACTGATTGAAAAAGGAAGTTAAATAAGAATAAAAATTGAAGTTGTAGAAAATTAAAAATGGAAGTTCATTCAAGAAACCATTATACCTTAACGATCTATTTGGAAATTAAATAAAAAATGAAGTTGAATAGAAAAATAACTTGAATAAAAATGGAAGTCGAATAAAAATAAAAATGGAAGTTGCAGAAAATTAAAAATGGAAGTTCATTCAAGAAACCAATATACCTTAAGGATCTATTTGGAAATTAAATAAAAAAGGAAGTTTTATAGAAAAGTAAATTGAATAAAAATGGAAGTTGATTAAAAATAAAAATGGAAGTTGCAGAAAATTAAAAATGGAAGTTCATTCATGGCACCACTATACCTTAACGATCTATTTGGAAATTACACAAAAAAGGAACTTGAGTAGAAAGGAAACTTGAATAAAAAAGGAAGTTAAATAAAAATAAAAATTGAAGTTGCAGAAAATTAAAAATGGAAGTTCATTCAAAAAACCACTATACCTTAACGATCTATTTGGAAGTTAAATAAAAAAGGAAGTTGAATAGAAAAATAAGTTGAATAAAAATGGAAGCTGAATAAAAATAAAAATGGAAGTTCATTAAAGAAACCACTATACCTTAACAATCTATGTGGAAATTAAATAAAAAAGGAAGATAAATAGAAAAATAAATTGATTAAAAATGGAAGTTGAATAAAAATAAAAGTGAAAGTTGCATAAAATTAAAAATGAAAGTTCAATCCAGAAACCAGTATACCTAAACGATCCGTTTGGAAATTAAATAAAAAAGGAAGTTGAATAGAAAAGAAATTTGAATAAAAAAAGTAGTTGAATAGAAATAAAAATGGAAGTTGCAAAAAATTAAAATTGGAAGTTCATTCAAGAAACCACTATATACCTTAACGATCTATTTGGAAATTAATTAAAAAAAGAAGTTGAATAGAAAAATAACTTAAATAAAAATGGAAGTCGAATAAAAATAAAAATGGAAGCTGCAGGAAAATAAAAATGGAAGCTGCAGAAAATTAAAAATGGAAGTTCATTCAAGAAACCACTATACCTTAACGATCTATTTCGAAATTAAATAAAAAAGGAAGTTTAATAGAAAAGTAAATTGAATAAAAATAGAAGTTGAATAAAAATAAAAATGAAAGTTGCATAAAATTAAAAATGAAAGTTCAATCCAGAAACCACTATACTTTAACGATCTATTTTGAAATTAAATAAAAAAGGAAGTTGAGAAGAAAAGAAACTGATTGAAAAGGGAAGTTAAATAAGAATAAAAATGAAAGTTACAGAAAATGAAAAATGGAAGTACATTCAAAAAAACCACTATACCTTAACGATCTATTTGGAGATTAAATAAAAAGGAAGTTAAATAGAAAAATAACTTGAATAAAAATGGAAGTCGAATAAAAATAAAAATGGAAGTTGCAGAAAAATAAAAATGGAAGTTCATTCAAGAAACCGCTATACCTTAACGATCTATTTGGAAATTAAAGAAAAAAAGGAAGTTTAATAGAAAAGTAAATTTAATAAAAATGGAAGTTGAATAAAAATAAAAATGAAAGTCACATAAAATTAAAAATGAAAGTTCAATCCAGAAACCACTATACCTTGACGATCTATTTGGAAATTAAATAAAAAAGGAGGTTGAGTTGAAAAGAAACTGATGGAAAAAGGAAGTTAAATAAGAATAAAAATGGAAGTTGCAGAAAATTAAAAATGGAAGTTCATTCAAGAAACCACTATACCTTAACGATCTATTTGGAAATTAAATAAAAAATGAAGTTGAATAGAAAAATAACTTGAATAAAAATGAAAGTCGAATAAAAATAAAAATGGAGGTTGCAGAAAATTAAAAATGGAAGTTCATTCATGAAACCACTATACCTTAACGATCTATTTAGAAATTAAATAAAAAAGGAAGTTCAATAGAAAAGTAAATTGAATAAAAATGGAAGTTGAATAAAAAGAAAAATGAAAGTTGCATAAAATTAAAAATGAAAGTTCAATCCAGAAACCACTATACCTTAACGATCTCTTTGGAAATTAAATAAAAAAGGAAGTTAAGTAGTAAAAAGAAACTGATGGAAAAAGGAAGTTAAATAAGAATAAATATGGAAGTTGTAGAAAATTAAAAATGGAAGTTCATTCAAGAAACCATTATACCTTAACGATCTATTTGGAAATTAAATAAAAAATGAAGTTGAATAGAAAAATAACTTGAATAAAAATGGAAGTCGAATAAAAATAAAAATGGAGGTTGCAGAAAATTAAAAATGGAAGTTCATTCATGAAACCACTATACCTTAACGATCTATTTTGAAATTAAATAAAAAAGGAAGTTCAATAGAAAAGTAAATTGAATAAAAATGGAATTTGAATAACAATAAAAATGAAAGTTGCATAAAATTAAAAATGAAAGTTCAATTCGGAAACCACTATACCTTAACGATCTATTTGGAAATTAAATAAAAAAGGAAGTTGAGTAGAAAAGAAACTGATTGAAAAAGGAAGTTAAATATGAATAAAAATGGAAGTTGTAGAAAATTTAAAATGGAAGTTCATTCATGAAACCACTATATACCTTAACGATCTATTTGGAAATGAAATAAAAAAAGAAGTAGAATAGAAAAATAACTTGAATAAAAATGGAAATCGAATAAAAATAAAAATTGTAACGCCCTCAAAATAACAACATTAAACCCATCAATAGAGACATGCATTGATATATATAAAAGTTCCACATTCTTCCATTTATCAGAGTTTCATTACAAAAAGTATTACATGTTAACGACAAAGCATATAGCGATCCCGGGTTTACCCTTGTTGTATAGTGATCCGGACATGTGTCCGTGGATGTTGGTAGTTGTTTATTATCTTGTTTACATCCTTTCTTACTTTGTATTTGAGTTATAGGATGTGTTGAGCGGGTTTGTTACAGGTTGGTTGAGTTTAGAAACCAAAACTAGTTGCCCAGATTTTTGGCCTGTACGCTCGAGCGGAGGTGTTGGCGCTCGAGCGTAGATTACATCCATCCAGTATCTTGTTGTGCAGTGTTGTGAGCTCGAGCGTAGGGATTGGGAGCTCGAGCGGAGGCCTGGTTCTGCAAAAGTGCTGGGCGAGTGCATTCTGCGCTCGAGCGGGAGGTTGGCCGCTCGAGCGGAAGTCTGTGAGTGGCCGCTCGAGCGGGGTGTTTTACGCTCGAGCGGAAGACTGGGTTTAAATCCCGAAATTGTGACTTTCCAAATCACTTTTTCACTTTCTCTTCTCTCTCTTACTTTTCCAAAATCACCATTGTTGAGCCTCTCACTCTAGACTCTACCTTCTCTCTAGGTTTTGATCTAGTAGGAGTGATTTACTCACCTTTGGCCTTTACAAAAAAGTTGTTGATCGTCGAGGGCTTCATTTTAATCTGAAAATCACGGGTTTTGGAGCACGTTGGGTTTTGTCGTCTTCTCCTTTGGGACTCCGAATTTGAGGTAGGGATAACCTACTCCTCTCTATGGGTTTTGTCTTTAAATTTTGGTATTTTGAGATGTTGGGCTTGGTTTGGTAAATTTGTGAAAGTTTGGGGCTTTTGTGTATTTTTACAAAAGTTGGGGTTTTATTCTTAATAAACCTAGATGCATGTTTGGCATAGAAAAATAGAATGATTGTTGAATCATTGATGAAAATGGGACCTAAGGGTTGAAATAGTAATTATGGAAAATGGCCTAATTACATTGTTTAATTAATTGGGATAATTAATTGGTGAGAAATGAGGAAATGAAATGTTGATTGAATATCCATTTGTGCATTTATTTTCTGTTTTAGAAATAACTGCTTTGGGCTATCGGTGGAGGATAGTCGAGATTGTTGTAGACAATGCATGATGATTAGGTAAACGAAAACTAATCAATGGAATGTGTCATGGAACTTGACGGTTGATAGAATACATTAATTGTGTGTATTGTGTGATTGTATATAGAACCAATGTGTTTATATACGTTATGTGTAGAGGAGGAGATAGGGGATGTACTCCGCGGTTTAGGGGAAGATAGGGGATGTACCTCTAAACCGGATAGGTATTGGGAGGAGATAGGGGATGAACTCCGTAGACAGAGCTCATATGCTTGTCTAGAGAAGTGAAGATAGAGCTCATATGCTTATCTTTGTGAAGTGTGGATACAGCTTGTATGCTTATCTGTGGATATTGTTGATATACATATCTGTTGTAGAGTGTGGATACAGCTTGTATGCTTATCTGTGGATATTGTTGATATACATATCTGTTGAGAATGTGGATATAGCTTTTATGCTTATCTGAATGTGAGATATAGTTTTTTATACATATCTGTGGAAATGATGATAGAGCTAGCATGCTTATCTGTTGAAAAAGGGAAAATGAAAAGTAATTGGGACTTGTAAGTCGTTGACATAAATATGTAATTTATGTGATTGTATCAGTGTTGACCAACTATCAATTGCTAATGTTTTAGTCATTGTCCATGGTTGGTTTAGTGTATTTCTACTGGGCTGTGGCTCACCCTATATGGGAATATCATTTTCAGGTACAGGAAGCATGCCACCTCCAAGGACATAGCTTGGAAGGCTAGAGGCGGACATAGTGTAGTTGTTTTACTTTTGATGTATTACATGTAACTTCAAGCCAAGGGCTTAATGTATAAACGAGTTAGTACTCTTTCGTTGAAACCAAGTGTTAACTTGGAAAGCTGTAAGCCCGTAGGGCATTTTGTTTTGATGTTAACATGTAATACTTATGTAATGAAACTCAATGAAATAAAGGAATGTGGTTAGTTTATATGTAAATGCTTGTCTTATCTGATGGGTTTAATGTTATTATTTTGAGGGCGTTACAACTTGGTATCAGAGCGTACCGGGTTCGAATACTTTGGGTACGTGGGAAGTGATTAGGATCACAATGGGTTTGTCTCGCTTGATAGAGACGTAGATGTAGTACCATATGCTATGTGTTTATTTGATAACATGCTTATGTGACTATGTGGGTATGGGATTTAATTTCTAGGATGTTGATTGGATCCTTGAGTTTCTGGGAGTCTTGTTGGAAAAGCACTTGATCAACGCTGTTTCTAACCGGAACTCTAGTAACGCCTCGGGACTATCATTATCCGGAAATGAAGTTCGTAAGTGCTTATGTGTTTATGTGCTTATGTGGAGTGAATTACAGTTGTCCATGCACTAGGACGTGAGTGTTTAGTTTCGGCACATTTATGAATGTGCTAACGTTCTGTGTTGCCTTTATTAGGATGTCAGGACGAGGAAGAGGTGCTAGGCGTGGTAGACCTGCGAGGCAGGAAGTACCGTTACAGGGTGAGATTCCGGCAGTGCAGGAGGGAGTTGGGCAGGCCAATGTGGCCGAGCCAGTGGGTCAGCAGGCTATGGGTGCCTTGGCCAGAGAGATAGCAGGAGCTTTGGGTATTCTTAGAGCTGGGAATCAGGCAGCTGAGTCAGGGCCTTCCTTCTTGAAGAGGGAGTTCTTCCGGTGTAATCCGGACGAATTTATCGGGGATCCTAAAGAGCCGCTTAAGGCAGATGAATGGCTCGAACAGACAACGAAGACGTTTGAGATGCTTGGCATCGAGGACGGAGCACTGAAAGTGACCTTGGCATCCTTCCAACTGAAGGGAGATGCGGGTCAATGGTGGAAGTACGAGAAAGCTCGTGTTGGTGGTACTTGGGAGGCGTTTGTGAATGCTTTTCAGGAGAGGTTTTTATCAGCAGCAGCTAGGGAAAAGCTGAGGGATCAGTTTAGCCGGCTTAACCAGCAGGGCTTGTCAGTGGCCGAGTTTGAGGCTACTTTTACCAGTCTGTCTAGGTTTGCACCTGAACTGGTGGCGTCTGAGGAACGCCGTTGCTATGAGTTTGAGCGGAAGTTGAGGCGGGGCCTCAAGTTGAGAATTGGTGGGTCTTATATTCGAGAGTATAGACACCTAGTGGACGCTGCAGCTCATATGGAGCTTATGATGCAGGAGGAGGATGAGGGCCAGAGAGGCTCCAAGAGGAGCCAGGATAGTCAGGGTGATGGCAGGAGGCAGAGGGGTTATAACCCTCAGCAGTCGCAGGGTGGTGTTGTTAGATCGACCTTCCCAGTGCCGAGTGCAGGCTCCGGGAGAGGTGGTCAGGGGGATTTCACCTGTTACAAGTGTGGCCAGCTGGGCCACAAGGTATCTGTGTGCCCGCAGAAGGGTGGGGGTCAGAAAGCTGCTTCTTCTTCAGCTAGACCGCAGAGTCAGAGTTTGGGCAGGGGGCAGCTCTTGACTTGTTATCAGTGTGGACAACCTGGGCACATGAAGAGGTTTTGCCCACAGTTGAGTGCCACTTCGGGAGCGTCTGGTTCTAGGCAGACGCAGGGTTTTCAGCCAGCTCAGTCTGTGCAGGCCTCGAGGGCCAATCCGGGAGCTTCGTCATCCCAGTCTGTGCAGCAGTCTTTTGCTCCGAGAGGTGAGCAGGTAGACCAGGGGCCTACGGGGCGCATGTATGCTGTTACCGCGCAGGATTTAGTACCGGCTCCATCAGTAGTGAGAGGTACTTTTCTGTTTTGCAACTCAGTTGCTAATGTGTTGATAGACACGGGTGCATCTCATTCTTTTGTATCTGCTGCATTTGCATCTGTTTTGGAATTGGAGTTAGCACAGTTAGCATCTCCTATTTGTGTGGTATCGCCTTTGGGTGGTGAGTTGATTCTGAAACAGGGTGTTAGAGGATGTGATATAGAGGTCGCCGACTATAGGCTTCCTTTTCCGTTTGTTGTCATGCCCATGAAGGGTTTTGATGTTATTTTGGGTATGGACTGGCTATCGTCATACCGGGCTGTTATTGATTGCTACCGCCAGAGGGTTACATTGTGTACCTTGAGCGGGGAGTGGTTCCATTTCTTGGGAGACCGGGTTGGTAGTGTTTTGCCACCGGGGTATGATTCGCGAGGGCGAAGTGAGCTTAGTAGTCTACTTGCTAGCTTTGAGAGTGGTGAGCGTGGTGAGACCCAGCATGTATTACCGAGGGTGGTTTGTGAGTATTCGGATGTCTTTCCCGAAGATCTTGTTAGTTTGCCACCTCACCGAGAGATAGAGTTCTCTATTGATTTAGTGCCTGGTACGGCGCCGATTTCTATGGCACCTTACCGTTTTGCTCCAGCAGAGTTGGTTGAGTTGAAAGTTCAGCTCCAGGAATTGCTAGATAAGGGCTTTGTTCGCCCTAGTGTTTCACCGTGGGGAGCACCGGCACTCTTTGTTAAAAAGAAAGATGGTGCCTTGAGATTGTGTATAGACTACCGGAAGTTGAATCGGGCTACGGTTAAGAATAAGTACCCTATGCCCCGTATAGATGATTTGTTTGACCAGTTGAAGGGTTCCCGTTGTTTCTCTAAGATAGACTTGAGATCGGGTTACCATCAGTTGAGGGTCAGGGAGGAAGATATTCCTAAGACGGCATTCCGTACGCGGTATGGCCATTATGAGTTTTTGGTGATGCCATTCGGACTTACCAATGCACCGGCAGTCTTTATGGACTTGATGAACCGGATTTTCCGGGAGTTCTTAGACCGATTTGTGGTTGTTTTCGTGGACGATATCCTTATCTATTCGTCTTCTGAGGAGGAGCACGAGGCACACTTGAGAGTGGTGCTTGAGTTACTTAGAGCCCATAGGCTGTATGCCAAGTTTGGGAAGTGTGAGTTCTGGCTGAGGGAAGTCAAATTCTTAGGCCACGTGGTATCCGGGGAAGGGGTGTCTGTTGATACATCCAAGGTTGAGGCAGTGCAAGATTGGGCACAGCCTAAGAGTGTGTTTGAGATCCGCAGTTTTCTGGGATTAGCTGGGTATTACCGTCGGTTTGTGAAAGATTTCTCCAGGTTAGCGTCACCGTTGACTAGACTGACTCGAAAGGGAGTCAAGTTTGTGTGGAGTGAGACTTGTGAAAAGTCGTTCCAAGAGTTGAAAGTTAGATTGACCACCGCTCCGGTGTTGATTATCCCGGAGAGAGGGTTGGGTTATGCGGTTTATTGTGATGCTTCACGAGAGGGTTTGGGTTGTGTGTTGATGCAAGAGGGGAAAGTGGTAGCTTATGGCTCACGTCAGTTGAAAATACACGAGAAGAATTACCCCACACACGACCTAGAGTTAGCAGCTGTGATCTTTGCCTTGAAAATCTGGAGGCACTACCTTTATGGTGAGAGGTTCGAGGTATTCTCGGATCACAAGAGTTTGAAGTATCTGTTTACACAGAGAGACTTGAATCTGAGGCAGAGGAGATGGATGGAGTTCATCGAGGATTATGATTTTGAGTTGCATTATCATCCGGGAAAGGCCAATGTTGTGGCCGATGCCCTTAGTAGGAAAACCATTAGTGATGTGGCTTGTATAGCCATCCGGGAATGGGTGATGTTGGGAGCACTTGGCGAGTTTGATTTGCTACTGGGCGAATCTGTTGAGGCTGCGGCCTTGTTTTCTGTTGTTGCGCAGCCTACACTTGTGAATAGAGTGTTAGAGGCACAGAGAGGTGACCTTGAGGTAGAATCCCTCCGAGAAAAGATCTCCAGTGGGAAAGTTGAGAAGGGTTTGACGGTGTATCCCGACCTGAGTGTGAGATACCGAAACCGTTTGTTTGTACCGGAGTCTTGCCGAGAGGAAGTACTCCGAGAGTTTCATCATTCGCGCCTTGCGGTGCATCCGGGAGGTACTAAGATGTATCAGGATTTAGGTCGCCAGTTTTGGTGGCGGGGTATGAAGAGAGATGTGGCTGTTTTCGTATCGAAGTGCCTTACTTGCCAGCAAGTGAAGGCCGAGCATCAGAGGCCAGCGGGTTTGTTGCAACCCTTGCCTATTGCCAAGTGGAAGTGGGAGCATGTCACTATGGACTTCGTTGTAGGTCTTCCGAGGACTCAGCGGGGTAGTGATGCTATTTGGGTGGTTGTAGACCGGTTGACTAAGTCGGCGCACTTTATTCCTATGCGCGTGAGAGATTCGGTAGATCATCTTGCCGACTTGTATATTCGGGACGTAGTGAGATTGCACGGGGTCCCAGTGACGATCGTCTCAGATAGAGATCCTCGTTTTACTGCTAGGTTGTGGCAGAGTTTGCAGAGTGCCTTGGGCACTAAGTTGACCTTTAGTACGGCTTATCATCCTCAGACTGACGGGCAGTCCGAGCGTACTATTCAGATCCTCGAGGATATGCTTCGGGGTTGTGTCCTGGACTTCAGTGGGACGTGGGAGAGGCACTTGCCATTGGTAGAGTTTGCCTACAACAACAGTTTCCAGTCTAGCATCGGTATGGCACCGTTTGAGGCCTTGTATGGCCGACCGTGTAGGTCTCCAGTTTGTTGGGCCGAGGTGGGTGATGCACCTTTGTTGGGTCCGGAGTTGGTTAGGGAGACGACGGAGAAAGTTGAGCTTATCCGTAGGAGGCTTGTTACAGCCCAGAGTCGACAAAAGAGTTATGCCGACCGTAGGAGGAGGCCTTTGGCGTTTGAGGTAGGTGATCATGTCTTTCTGAAGATATCACCTAGGCGAGGCCTGATGAGGTTTGGGAAGAGTGGGAAGTTATCCCCTCGGTTTATTGGTCCTTTTGAGATCCTTGAGAAGATAGGCGAGGCTGCTTATCGGTTAGCCTTACCGCCGCAGTTATCCGGAGTGCATGACGTGTTTCATGTGAGTATGCTTCGGAAGTATGAGCCAGATCCATCACATGTGTTGGATTGGACTGATTTAGAGGTAGATGAGGATGCCTCGTATGAGGAGAGACCGGTTCGGGTCTTGGATAGGCGGGATCAGGTCCTGCGTGGCAAGACCATTCCTTTGGTGAAAGTCTTGTGGAAACATCACGGAGTGGAGGAAGCCACTTGGGAACGTGAGTTGGAAGTCCGAGAGAAATATCCGGACTTGTTTGTTGTTATGTAATCTTATATTTAAATTTTACATTTTGTTGAACTTAAGAGCTTGGATATATGTCTTAAGTTGTGAAACATTGAAAATGTTTTGGTTAGTGGAAGTATGTTTTGGAACTTGCCTCATATGGAAGTTGAAAGTGACATTATATGTGTTAAATATATTGTTGAAATTGGAAGGATAGTGCATAATGTTGATGCATGTTGAAAATACATATGTTGTTTACATATTGTGATATGTCTCTTGTTAAAGGGATGGGATGACCGGTAATGGGTCGAATTGTTGAATGTTAAAATGTAACATTGTTTAAAATGGAGGAAAACTTGTTTTTGAAAACTTGTGTTTAATTTCGGGGACGAAATTCTTTAAGGGGGGGAGGTTATAGCGATCCCGGGTTTACCCTTGTTGTATAGTGATCCGGACATGTGTCCGTGGATGTTGGTAGTTGTTTATTATCTTGTTTACATCCTTTCTTACTTTGTATTTGAGTTATAGGATGTGTTGAGCGGGTTTGTTACAGGTTGGTTGAGTTTAGAAACCAAAACTAGTTGCCCAGATTTTTGGCCTGTACGCTCGAGCGGAGGTGTTGGCGCTCGAGCGTAGATTACATCCATCCAGTATCTTGTTGTGCAGTGTTGTGAGCTCGAGCGTAGGGATTGGGAGCTCGAGCGGAGGCCTGGTTCTGCAAAAGTGCTGGGCGAGTGCATTCTGCGCTCGAGCGGGAGGTTGGCCGCTCGAGCGGAAGTCTGTGAGTGGCCGCTCGAGCGGGGTGTTTTACGCTCGAGCGGAAGACTGGGTTTAAATCCCGAAATTGTGACTTTCCAAATCACCTTTTCACTTTCTCTTCTCTCTCTTACTTTTCCAAAATCACCATTGTTGAGCCTCTCACTCTAGACTCTACCTTCTCTCTAGGTTTTGATCTAGTAGGAGTGATTTACTCACCTTTGGCCTTTACAAAAAAGTTGTTGATCGTCGAGGGCTTCATTTTAATCTGAAAATCACGGGTTTTGGAGCACGTTGGGTTTTGTCGTCTTCTCCTTTGGGACTCCGAATTTGAGGTAGGGATAACCTACTCCTCTCTATGGGTTTTGTCTTTAAATTTTGGTATTTTGAGATGTTGGGCTTGGTTTGGTAAATTTGTGAAAGTTTGGGGCTTTTGTGTATTTTTACAAAAGTTGGGGTTTTATTCTTAATAAACCTAGATGCATGTTTGGCATAGAAAAATAGAATGATTGTTGAATCATTGATGAAAATGGGACCTAAGGGTTGAAATAGTAATTATGGAAAATGGCCTAATTACATTGTTTAATTAATTGGGATAATTAATTGGTGAGAAATGAGGAAATGAAATGTTGATTGAATATCCATTTGTGCATTTATTTTCTGTTTTAGAAATAACTGCTTTGGGCTATCGGTGGAGGATAGTCGAGATTGTTGTAGACAATGCATGATGATTAGGTAAACGAAAACTAATCAATGGAATGTGTCATGGAACTTGACGGTTGATAGAATACATTAATTGTGTGTATTGTGTGATTGTATATAGAACCAATGTGTTTATATACGTTATGTGTAGAGGAGGAGATAGGGGATGTACTCCGCGGTTTAGGGGAAGATAGGGGATGTACCTCTAAACCGGATAGGTATTGGGAGGAGATAGGGGATGAACTCCGTAGACAGAGCTCATATGCTTGTCTAGAGAAGTGAAGATAGAGCTCATATGCTTATCTTTGTGAAGTGTGGATACAGCTTGTATGCTTATCTGTGGATATTGTTGATATACATATCTGTTGTAGAGTGTGGATACAGCTTGTATGCTTATCTGTGGATATTGTTGATATACATATCTGTTGAGAATGTGGATATAGCTTTTATGCTTATCTGAATGTGAGATATAGTTTTTTATACATATCTGTGGAAATGATGATAGAGCTAGCATGCTTATCTGTTGAAAAAGGGAAAATGAAAAGTAATTGGGACTTGTAAGTCGTTGACATAAATATGTAATTTATGTGATTGTATCAGTGTTGACCAACTATCAATTGCTAATGTTTTAGTCATTGTCCATGGTTGGTTTAGTGTATTTCTACTGGGCTGTGGCTCACCCTATATGGGAATATCATTTTCAGGTACAGGAAGCATGCCACCTCCAAGGACATAGCTTGGAAGGCTAGAGGCGGACATAGTGTAGTTGTTTTACTTTTGATGTATTACATGTAACTTCAAGCCAAGGGCTTAATGTGTAAACGAGTTAGTACTCTTTCGTTGAAACCAAGTGTTAACTTGGAAAGCTGTAAGCCCGTAGGGCATTTTGTTTTGATGTTAACATGTAATACTTATGTAATGAAACTCAATGAAATAAAGGAATGTGGTTAGTTTATATGTAAATGCTTGTCTTATCTGATGGGTTTAATGTTATTATTTTGAGGGCGTTACAAAGCAAGTGCCCTAAAGGCTTACAGCTTTCCAAGTTAACACTTGGTTACAACAAAAGAGTACTAACTCAATTACACATTAAGCCCTTGGCTTGAATTTACATGTAATACATCAAAAATAAGACAACAAAAGTGTGTCCGCCTCTAGCCTCCCAAGCCACGTCCTTGGAGTTGGCATGCTACCTGTACCTGAAAATGATATTCCCATATAGGGTGAGCCACAGCCCAGTAGAAATACACTAAACCAACCATGAACAATGACTAAAAGATTAGTAATTGATAGATGGCCAACACTGATACATCCACATAAATCACATTTTATGTCATACGACTTATGAGTCCAAGTTACTTTTCATTTTCCCTTTTTCAACAGATAAGCATATTAGCTCTATCATCATCTCAACAGATATGTATAAAAACTATATCCCACATTCACAGATAAGCATATAAGCTATATCCACATTCTCAACAGATATGTATAACAACTATATCCCACATTCACAGATAAGCATATAAGCTGTATCTACACTTCACAAAGATAAGCATATGAGCTCTATCTTCACTTCTCTAGACAAGCATATGAGCTGTATCTACGGAGTTCATCCCCTATCTTCTCCCAACACTATCTGGTTTAGAGGTACATCCCCCATCTTCCCCTAAACCGCGGAGTACATCCCCCATCTCCTCCTCTACACATAACGTATACAAACACATTGGTTCTATATACAATCACTCAATACATACAGTTAATGTATTCTATCAACCGTCAAATTTCATGACACATTCCATTGATTAGTTTTCATTTGCCTAATCATCATGCATTGTCTACAACAATCACGACTATCCTCCACCGATAGCCCAAAGCAGTTATTTCTAAATAGAAAATAAATGCACAAATGGATATTCAATCAACATTTCAATTCGGTGAGTGATAAATAATTCAACTACACCCTTTAACCCCATGCATTCCCAATCTCAACAATTCCGTTTCATTTCCTCATTTCTCACAATTAATTATCCCAATTAATCAAACAATGTAATTAGGTCATTTTCCATAATTAACATTACAACCCTTAAGGTCTCATTTTCATCAATGATTCAACATTTATTCCATTTCTCTATGACAAACATGCATATAGGTTTATTATAAATAAAACCCCAACTTTTGTAAAATAACACAAAAGCCCCAAACTTTCACAAAATTACCAAACCAGCCCCAACATCTCAAAATACTAAAATTTAAAGACAAAATCCATAGAGAGGAGTAGGATATCCCTACCTCAAATCCGGAGCCCCAAGGGAGAAGATGACAAAACCCAACGTGCTCCAAATCCCGAAATTTTCAGATTAAAATGTAGCCGTCGACGATCAACAACTTTTTTTGTAAAGGCCAAAGATGAGCAAATCACTCCTACTAGATCAAAACCTAGAGAGAAGGTAGAATTCTAGAGTGAGAGGCTCAACAATGGTGTTTTTGGAAAAGTAGGAGAGAGAAGAGAAAGTGAAAAAGTGATTTGAAAAGTCAAAACTAGGAACTTAAACCCAGTCGCCCCGCTCGAGCGTCAAACTCCTCGCTCGAGCATCACTCACAGACTCCCGCTCGAGCGTCAACAATCCCGCTCGAGCGGCGGATACACACTCCCAGAACTTTTACAGAACCAGGTCTCCACTCGAGCTTCCAACTCCCCGCTCGAGCGGCCAATCCCACGCTCGAGCGTCCAACACTGCACAGGAAATACTGGATGGGTGAAACTCCCGCTCGAGCGCCAAAACCCCCGCTCGAGCGGACAGGTCAAAATCTGGGCAACTAGTTTTGGTTTCTAAACTCAACCAACCTGTAACAAACCTGCCCACACATCCTATAACCCAAATACGAAGTAAAAATGATGTAAACAAGATAATAATCAACTACCAACATCCACGGACACATGTCCGGATCACTGTACAACAAGGGTTGTCACGCCCTCAAAATAAACCCATTATATGTATATCATAGACATGCATTATTTAAAGAAAACAATTTGTTCATTCATTCATCAGAGTATTACTATTGAAAGACATCACATGTAACATCTTGCAACATCAAAATAAATGCCCTAAGGGCTTACATCTTTCCAAGCTAACACTTGGACACAAAAGGGATGAGTACTAACTCATTTACAAGTTAAGCCCTAAGCTTGAATGTTTACATGAAATCTCAAAAATAACAAAATAAAACATATAACTAAAGACAAGTCTTCAAAATCCCAAACATCAAATCCTTCCAGGCTAAGTCCGTGGAGGTAGCTTATCACCTGAACCTGAAAATGATGTTCCCATAAAGGGTGAGCCACAGCCCAGTAGAAAAATACTAAACCAAATATAAGCATTGAATAAAGCTATAGCATTCAATAGATGGTTAACTAAGATAATCAATTTTATCGTTAAACAGTCTCATGACACTAATGTCTAAGACACATTTCACTTTCCATTATTATCAACATGGCTCAGAACCTGGCCAACTTACAACAGTGAATTGTATATCATATTCACATTACTTCCAATATCAACAAAACAAACGAGACTCATGCTCATGTCAAAACACTTCATACTTCCCATTTGATACACATTTTAGTGCTGTATCAATAATCATGTAAAAATACTTCAATATAATAAGCACACATAAAAATGGTGCTAATGGAGTCCATCCCCTATCTCCTCCCAAACAAAAATCCGGTTTAGAGGTCCATCCCCTATCTTCCCCTAAACCGTGGAGTACATCCCCTATCTCCTCCCACACAAAACAATGTATGCAAATGCAATGCTCAATCAATACACGTATTTTCTGTATCAATGCAATAGTCAAAATTAATGACTTAACCAATGTGATTAGTTTCAGTTATTCCTAATCCACATGCAATGTCTACAACAATCACGACTATTCTCCACCGATAGCCCAAAACAGTTATTTCTAGACTGGAAATAAATATATCAACAATTCAATAGGTGAGTGATTTAAATCATCCAACTACACCATTTAATCAAAGAATTCATCAATTTCATGAATTTAACCAAATTCCCCAATTCCCTTAAATTAATTTTACAAATTAATTAATTAATACAACTAGGGTTTTTCCCAAAATTATCTAAGTAACCCCAACATCTTGAAATACCAAAACTTAGAACAAAGCTTATAAAATAGAGTAGGAAATCCCTACCTTGAAGATCACAACTAAAATAGAGAAGATGGAGATGGTGACCCAAAATCCAAAGTGCTCCGAATCCTCTCTTTTTCAGATTAAAAGAAAGATCTCGCGAAGCTCTACCTTTCTTCCAAAAGAACTAGGGTAGAAGACCACAAGGAATAGATCAAATCTTGGAGAGAAGGTAAGAGTAGAGAGAGAAACTCTCAAGGGGCGGTTTTTTAAAAGTTAAGAGATGAAAAGTAGGTCAAAAAGTGATCAGAAAAGTGAAATCACGGACTGATGTAGTCGACTCTACGCTCGAGCGTAGAAAGCCCCGCTCGAGCGTAAGACACAGAATCATGCTCGAGCGTGAAGAAAGCCGCTCGAGCGTCGATTGCACCCTTTCAGAAGTTTTGCAGGCGCTGCACCCGCTCGAGCGTCAAACTCCCCGCTCGAGCGGAGGAGCAAAAACAAGGGATCACGCTCGAGCGTAAAAACTACCGCTCGAGCGGAAGAACTGCAGAGCAAAATACAGGGAGATGGAAAATCCCGCTCGAGCGTCAAAACTCCCGCTCGAGCGGAGAAGCAACAACGAAGGGCCCGCTCGAGCGTTAAAACCTCCGCTCGAGCGTGAAGGCCAAAATCTGGGCATCACCTATTGGCATCAAAATTCAACCAACCTGTACCAGACCCGTCCAACACCACCTATACTTCAAATACAAAGAGATTAAAGGACAACAACAACCAATAAATAATGACAGGATCTACGGAGCCTAAGTCCGGATACAATAATCTAAAGAGAAAAGACCGGGGTCGCTATAAGGGTAAACCCGGGATCGCTATAAAAATGGAAGTTGCAGAAAATTAAAAATGGAAGTTCATTCAAGAAACCAATATACCTTAAGGATCTATTTGGAAATTAAATAAAAAAGGAAGTTTTATAGAAACGTAAATTGAATAAAAATGGAAGTTGAATAAAAATAAAAAGGAAAGTTGCATAAAATTAAAAATGAAAGTTCAATCCAGAAACCATTATACCTTAACGATCTATTTGGAAATTAAATAAAAAAGGAAGCTGAGTAGAAAAGAAACTAATTGAAAAAGGAAGTTAAATAAGAATAAAAATGGAAGTTGCAGAAAATTAAAAATGGTAGCTCATTCAACAAACCACTATACCTTAAAGATCTATTTGGAAATGAAATAAAAAAAGAAGTCGAATAGAAAAATAACTTGAATAAAAATGGAAGTCGAATAAAAATAAAAATGGAAGTTGCAGAAAATTAAAAATGAAAGTTCATTCAAGAAACCAATATACCTTAAGGATCTATTTGGAAATTAAATAAAAAAGGAAGTTTTATAGAAAAGTAAATTGAATAAAAATGGAAGTCGAATAAAAATAAAAATGGAAGTTGCAGAAAATTAAAAATGGAGGTTCAATCCAGAAACCACTATACCTTGTTGATCTATTTGGAAATTATACAAAAAAGGAACTTGAGTAGAAAAGAAACTTGAATAAAAAAGGAAGTTAAATAAAAATAAAAATGGAAGTTGCAGAAAATTAAAAATGGAAGTTCATTGAAGAAACCACTATACCTTAACGATCTATTTGGAAGTTAAATAAAAAAGGAAGATGAATAGAAAAATAACTTGAATAAAAATGTAAGCTAAATAAAAATAAAAATGGAAGTTCCGTAAAATTAAAAATGGAAGTTCATTAAAGAAACCACTATACCTTAATGATTTATTTGGAAATTAAATAAAAAAGGAAGATTAATAGAAAAGTAAATCGATTAAAAATGGAGGTTGAATAAAAATAAAAGTGAAAGTTTCATAAAATTAAAAATGAAAGTTCAATCCAGAAACCACTATACCTTAATGATCTATTTGGAAATTAAATAAAAAAGGAAGTTGAATAGAAAAGAAACTTGAATAAAAAAAGAAGTTGAATAGAAATAAAAATGGAAGTTGCAAAAAATTAAAATTGGAAGTTCATTCAAGAAACCACTATACCTTAACGATCTATTTGGAAATTAATTAAAAAAGGAAGTTGAATAGAAAAATAACTTGAATAAAAATGGAAGTCGAACAAAAATAAAAATGGAAGTTGCAGAAAATTAAAAATGGAAGTTCATTCAAGAAACCACTATACCTTAACGATCTATTTCGAAATTAAATAAAAAAGGAAGTTTAATAGAAAAGCAAATTGAATAAAAATGGATGTTGAATAAAAATAAAAATGAAAGTTGCATAAAATTAAAAATGAAAGTTCAATCCAGAAACCACTATACCTTAACGATCTATTGGAAATTAAATAAAAAAGGAAGTTGAGTAGAAAAAACATTGATTGAAAAAGGAAGTTAAATAAGAATAAAAATGGAAGTTGAATAGAAATAAAAATGGAAGTTGCAAAAAATTAAAATTGGAAGTTCATTCAAGAAACCACTATACCTTAACGATCTATTTAGAAATTAATTAAAAAAGGAAGTTGAATAGAAAAATAACTTGAATAAAAATAGAAGTCGAATAAAAATAAAGATGGAGGTTGCAGAAAATTAAAAATGGAAGTTCATTCATGAAACCACTATACCTTAACGATCTATTTAGAAATTAAAAAAAAAGGGAAGTTCAATAGAAAAGTAAATTGAATAAAAATGGAAGTTGAATAAAAATAAAAATGAATGTTGCATAAAATTAAAAATGAAAGTTCAATCCAGAAACCACTATCACTACTACAAAAATAGTTAAAGATCACACTTTGACAAAAAAAAAAGATCTCACTTTTATTGGAAGTGTGATAAAAAAAATTAGATTGATATTTTAATCACACTTAATTTGATTGAGTGTGATAATATTTATTTTTTATGTCACTTTTTAATTAAGTGTGATTATATATATATATTTTTAATCACACCTTCTAATTAAAGTGTGATTATATATACACTACTACTTTTTAATCACACTTTTTAAACAAGTGTGATTATATATATATTTTTTAATCACACATTCTAATTAAAGTGTGATTATTTATATATTTTTTAATCACACCTTCTAATTAAAGTGTGATTATATATACACTACTACTTTTTAATCACACTTTTTAAATAAGTGTGATTATATATATATTTTTTTAATCACACATTCTAATTAAAGTGTGATTATTTATATATTTTTTAATCACACCTTCTAATTAAAGTGTGATTATATATACACTATTACTTTTTAATCACACTTTTTAAATAAGTGTGATTATATATATATTTTTTAATCACACATTCTAATTAAAGTGTGATTATTTATATATTTTTTAATCACACTTTCTAATTAAAGTGTGATTATATATACACTACTACTTTTTAATCACACTTTTTAAATAAGTGTGATTATATATATATTTTTTAATCACACATTCTAATTAAAGTGTGATTATTTATATATTTTTTTTTAATCACACATTCTAATTAAAGTGTGATTATATATACACTATTACTTTTTAATCACACTTTTTAAATAAGTGTGATTATTTATATATTTTTTAATCACACATTTTAATTAAAGTGTGATTATTTATATATTTTTTAATCACACAATGTAATTAAAATGTGATTATATATATATTACTACTTTTTAATCACACTTTTTAAATAAGTGTGATTATATATATATATATATATATATATATATATTTAATCACACTTCCTAAATAGGTGTGATTGTATAAAATATTTCAAATTGATTTTTATATAAAATATACAATTCCCAAATTTTTAATCACACTTAATCTGATTGAGTGTGATAATATTTATTTTTTATGTCACTTTCTAATTAAGTGTGATTATATATATATATAGGGTAAATTACACTGACACCCCCTAAGGTTTATGTTTATTACAGTTCCCTCTTCACATTTTGGAAATTACATCTCCCTCCCTCAGGTTTAAAGTTTCATTACAGATTCCCCCTTAGCAATTTAATTTTTTTAAATACTAATTTTGCCCTTACTGGGTAAATAACATTGACACCCCTTACATTTTAGAAATTACAATCCCCTCCCTAAGGTTTAAAGTAGCATTACCAATTGCCTCCTCGGTTAGTATTAGTTGGAAAAAAAAAATTAATTGGAAAAAAATTATTTGAAAAAAAAAATTGTTAGTAAAATTTTTAAGTTTATGTTTAAAAACCAACATAAACTTATTTTTTGAATTTACATTTTTTTCTCAAATTTACAAATTGAGAAATCAAAAAAAAATTATCAAATAAGTTTTTATGACAATTTTTTAAATTTTTGTAAATATAAATTGAAAACTGAAAACAAAATGGTTACCAAACAGGCTTCGGATGGTAAAAATGTTGTAAAATTAATAAATAATTAAATAAGTTACCAACATAAGAAATGACTTATCAAAAGATTCTTAGGCTATGTATGGTTTGATTTTTAGAAAAAAAAATTAAAAATCAAAAATTAATTTGGTTAAGAAATAAAACAATAAAAAATAATTATCATTTTTATATAATTTTTATCTTTCGAGTGGTTAGAAATAATTTTTTACAAATTAAATTGAAACAGCCATACGTATGTATATAACTTGCCTAAAAGTTAAAATGATAATTATTTTTTACCCTTAAATGATAATTATTTTTTAGTTTTTATTTCTTAACCAAATTTATTTTTAATTTTTAAATTTGTTTTCTAAAAATCAAACCATATATGGCCTAAGAATCTTTTGATAAGTCATTTCTTACGTTGGTAACTTATTTAATTATTTGTTAATTTTACAACATTTTTACCATCTAAAGCCTGTTTGCTAAGGTGCCATTTGATAACACTTGCGTTTTCAGTTTTCTGTTTATATTTACAAAAATTTAAAAAACTATAATAAAAACTTGTTTGGTAAATTTTTGATTTATAAATCAGTGGTCTCAGTTTATAAATTTGGCCAAAAAATGTAAACTCAAAAAATGTGTTTTCGTTTTGAGTTTTTAGTTTTGTTTTTTTTTACCACCCAACACTAGCCACCACCCGCCACTATTTTCCACTACCGTCTTCCGCCACCACCACCCACCACCCATCCCCCACCACCACCTGCCATTACCACTCACCATCCACCTGCCACCACCACCCACCAACCGCCACCAACACCCACCTGCTAGCTACCATCACCCACCACCCACCTGTCACCCACTCGCCACCACCACCCACCTGCTATAGCGATCCCAGGTTTACCCTTGTTGTATAGTGATCTGGACATGTGTCCGTGGATGTTGGTAGTTGTTTATTATCTTGTTTACATCCTTTCTTACTTTGTATTTGAGTTATAGGATGTGTTGAGCGGGTTTGTTACAGGTTGGTTGAGTTTAGAAACCAAAACTAGTTGCCCAGATTTTTGGCCTGTACGCTCGAGCGGAGGTGTTGGAGCTCGAGCGTAGATTACATCCATCCAGTATCTTGTTGTGCAGTGTTGTGAGCTCGAGCGTAGGGTTGGGAGCTCGAGCGGAGGCCTGGTTCTGCAAAAGTGCTGGGCGAGTGCATTCTGCGCTCGAGCGGGAGGTTGGCCGCTCGAGCGGAAGTCTGTGAGTGGCCGCTCGAGCGGGGTGTTTTAAGCTCGAGCGGAAGACTGGGTTTAAATCCCGAAATTTGTGACTTTTCAAATCACTTTTTCACTTTCTCTTCTCTCTCTTACTTTTCCCAAAACACCATTGTTGAGCCTTTCTCTCTAGATACTACCTTCTCTCTAGGTTTTGATCTAGTAGGAGTGATTTGCTCACCTTTGGCCTTTACAAAAAAGTTGTTGATCGTCGAGGGCTTCATTTTAATCTGAAAATCTCGGGTTTTGGAGCACGTTGGGTTTTGTCGTCTTCTCCCTTGGAGCTCCGAATTTGAGGTAGGGATAACCTACTCCTCTCTATGGGTTTTGTCTTTCAATTTTGGTATTTTGAGATGTTGGGCTTGGTTGGGTAATTTTGTGAAAGTTTGGGGCTTTTGTGTAATTCTACAAAGGTTGGGGTTTCATTCATAATAAACCTAGATGCATGTTTGGCATGAAGAAAATGGAATGATTGTTGAATCATTGATGAAAATGGGACCTAAGGGTTGAAATGGTAATTATGGAAAATGGCCTAATTACCTTGTTTAATTAATTGGGATAATTAATTGATGAGAAATGAGGAAATGAAATGTTGATTGAATATCCATTTGTGCATTTATTTTCTATTTTAGAAATAACTGCTTTGGGCTATCGGTGGAGGATAGTCGTGATTGTTGTAGACAATGTATGTTGATTAGGCAAACTGAAACTAATCAATGAAATGTGTCATGGAATTTGACGGTTAATTGATTACATTAATTGTATGTATTGTGTGATTGTATATGGAACCAATGTGTTTATATATGTTGTGTGTAGAGGAGGAGATAGGGGATGTACTCCGCGGTTTAGGGGAAGATAGGGGATGTACCTCTAAACCGGATAGGTATTTGGAGGAGATAGGGGATGTACTCCGTAGACAGAGCTCATATGCTTGTCTAGAGAAGTGAAGATAGAGCTCATATGCTTATCTTTGTGAAGTATGAAGTGTGGATACAGCTTGTATGCTTATCTGTGGATATTGTTGATATACATATCTGTTGTGAAGTGTGGATACAGCTTGTATGCTTATCTGTGGATATTGTTGTTATACATATCTGTTGAGAATGTGGATATAGCTTTTATGCTTATCTGAATGTGAGATATAGTTTTTATACATATCTGTGGAAATGATGATAGAGCTAGCATGCTTATCTGTTGAAAAAGGAAAATGAAAAGTAATTGGGACTTGTAAGTCGTTGACATAAATATGTAATTTATGTGATTGTATCAGTGTTGTCCAACTATCAATTGCTAATGTTTTAGTCATTGTCCATGGTTGGTTTAGTGTATTTCTACTGGGCTGTGGCTCACCCTATATGGGAACATCATTTTCAGGTACAGGAAGCATGCCACCTCCAAGGACATAGCTGGGAGGCTAGTGGCGGGCATAGTTTTGTCGTTTGACTTTTGATGTATTACATGTAATTTCAAGCCAAGGGCTTAATGTGTAAACGAGTTAGACCTCTTTGTTTTAACCAAGTGTTAACTTGGAAAGCTGTAAGCCCGTAGGGCATTTTGTTATGGGATTGACATGTAATACTTATGTAATGGAATTCTAATGAATGATAGAAGGTGGTTAGTTTATCTATCAACGCTTGTCTTATTTGTTGGGTTTAATGTTATTATTTTGAGGGCGTTACAACTTGGTATCAGAGCGTACCGGGTTCGAATACTTTGGGTACGTGGGAAGTGATTAGTATCACAATGGGTTTGTCTCGCTTGATAGAGACTTAGATGTAGTATCATATGCTATGTGCTCAATTGATAACATGCTTATGTGACTATGTGGGTATGGGATTTAATTTCTGGGATGTTGATTGGATCCTTGAGTTTCTGGGAGTCTTGTTGGAAAAGCACTTGATCAACGCTGTTTCTAACCGGAACTCTAGTAACGCCTCGGGACTATCATTATCCGGAAATGAAGTTCGTAAGTGCTTATGTGTTTATGTGCTTATGTGGAGTGAATTACAGTTGTCCAGGCATTAGGACGTGAGTGCTTAGTTTTGGCACATTTATGAATGTGCTAACGTTCTGTGTTGCCTTTATTAGGATGTCAGGACGAGGAAGAGGTGCTAGGCGTGGTAGACCTGCAAGGCAGGAAGCGCCGTTACCGGGTGAGATTCCGGCAGTGCAGGAGGGAGTTGGTCAGGCCAATGTGGCCGAGCCAGTAGGTCAGCAGGCTATGGGTGCCTTGGCCAGAGAGATAGCAGGAGCTTTGGGTATTCTTAGAGCTGGGAATCAGGCAGCTGAGACAGGGCCTTCCTTCTTGAAGAGGGAGTTCTTTCGGTGTAATCCGGACGAGTTTATCGGGGATCCTAAAGAGCCGCTTAAGGCAGATGAATGGCTCGAACAGACAACGAAGACGTTTGAGATGCTTGGCATCGAGGATGGAGCACTGAAAGTGACCTTGGCATCCTTCCAATTGAAGGGAGATGCGGGTCAATGGTGGAAGTACGAGAAAGCTCGTGTTGGTGGTACTTGGGAGGCATTTGTGAATGCTTTTCAGGAGAGGTTTTTATCAGCAGCAGCTAGGGAGAAGCTGAGGGATCGGTTTAGCCGGCTTAATCAGCAGGGCTTGTCAGTGGCCGAGTTTGAGGCTACCTTTACCAGTCTGTCTAGGTTTGCACCTGAACTGGTGGCGTCTGAGGAACGCCGTTGCTATGAGTTTGAGCGGAAGTTGAGGCGGGGCCTCAAGTTGAGAGTTGGTGGGTCTTATATTCGAGAGTATAGACACCTAGTGGATGCTGCAGCTCATATGGAGCTTATGATGCAGGAGGAGGATGAGGGTCAGAGAGGCTCCAAGAGGAGCCAGGATAGTCAGAGTGATGGCAGGAGGCAGAGGGGTTCTAACCCTCAGCAGTCTCAGGGTGCAGTCTCTAGATCGACCTTTCCAGTGCCTAGTGTAGGCTCGGGGAGAGGCAGTCAGGGAGAATTCACTTGTTACAAGTGTGGCCAGCTGGGTCACAAGGTTTCGGTTTGCCCGCAGAAGGGTGGGGGTCAGAAAGCTGCTTCTTCTTCAGCTAGACCGCCGAGTCAGAGTTTGGGCAGGGGGCAGCTCTTGATTTGTTATCAGTGTGGACAACCTGGGCACATGAAGAGGTTTTGCCCACAGTTGAGTGCCACTTCGGGAGCGTCTGGTTCTAGGCAGACGCAGGGTTTTCAGCCAGCTCAGTCTGTGCAGGCCTCGAGGGCCAATCCGGGAGCTTCGTCATCCCAGTCTGTGCAGCAGTCTTTTGCTCCGAGAGGTGAGCAGGTAGACCAGGGGCCTACGGGGCGCGTGTATGCTGTTACCGCGCAGGATTTAGTACCAGCTCCATCAGTAGTGAGAGGTACTTTTCTGTTTTGCAACTCAGTTGCTAATGTGTTGATAGACACGGGTGCATCTCATTCTTTTGTATCTGCTGCATTTGCATCTGTTTTGGAATTGGAGTTAGCACAGTTAGCATCTCCTATTTGTGTGGTATCGCCTTTGGGTGGTGAGTTGATTCTGAAACAGGGTGTTAGAGGATGTGATATTGAGGTCGCCGATTATAGGCTTCCTTTTCCGTTTGTTGTCATGCCCATGAAGGGTTTTGATGTTATTTTGGGTATGGACTGGTTATCGTCATACCGGGCTGTTATTGATTGCTACCGCCAGAGGGTCACGTTATGTACCTTGAGCGGGGAGTGGTTCCATTTCTTGGGAGACCGGGTTGGTAGTGTTTTGCCACCGGGGTTTGATTCGCGAGGGCGAAGTGAGCTTAGTGGTTTACTTGCTAGCTTTGAGAGTAGCGAGTGTGTTGAGACCCAGGTTGTGTTACCGAGGGTGGTTTGTGAGTATTCGGATGTCTTTCCCGAAGATCTTGTTAGTTTGCCACCTCACCGAGAGATAGAGTTCTCTATTGATTTAGTGCCTGGTACGGCGCCGATTTCTATGGCACCTTACCGTTTTGCTCCAGCAGAGTTGGTTGAGTTGAAAGTTCAGCTCCAGGAATTGCTCGATAAGGGCTTTGTTCGCCCTAGTGTTTCACCGTGGGGAGCACCGGCCCTCTTTGTTAAAAAGAAAGATGGTGCCTTGAGATTGTGTATAGACTACCGGAAGTTGAATCGGGCTACGGTTAAGAATAAGTACCCTATGCCCCGTATAGATGATTTATTTGACCAGTTGAAGGGTTCCCGTTGTTTCTCTAAGATAGACTTGAGATCGGGTTACCATCAATTGAGGGTCAGGGAGGAAGATGTTCCTAAGACGGCATTCCGTACGCGGTATGGCCATTATGAGTTTCTGGTGATGCCATTTGGGCTTACCAATGCACCGGCAGTCTTTATGGACTTGATGAACCGGATTTTCCGGGAGTTCTTAGACCGATTTGTGGTTGTCTTCGTGGACGATATTCTTATCTATTCGTCTTCAGAGGAGGAGCACGAGGCACACTTGAGAGTGGTGCTTGAGTTACTTAGAGCCCATAGGCTGTATGCCAAGTTTGGGAAGTGTGAGTTCTGGCTGAGGGAAGTCAAATTCTTAGGCCACGTGGTATCCGGGGAAGGGGTGTCTGTTGATACATCCAAGGTTGAGGCAGTGCAAGATTGGGCACAGCCTAAGAGTGTGTTTGAGATCCGCAGTTTTCTGGGATTAGCTGGGTATTACCGTCGGTTTGTGAAAGATTTTTCTAGGTTAGCGTCACCGTTGACTAGACTGACTCGGAAGGGAGTCAAGTTTGAGTGGAGTGAGACTTGTGAAAAGTCGTTCCAAGAGCTGAAAGTTAGATTGACCACCGCACCGGTGTTGATTATTCCGGAGAGAGGGTTGGGTTACTCGGTTTATTGTGATGCCTCACGAGAGGGTTTGGGTTGTGTGTTGATGCAAGAGGGGAAAGTGGTAGCTTATGGCTCACGTCAGTTGAAAATACATGAGAAGAATTACCCCACACATGACCTAGAGTTAGCAGCTGTGATCTTTGCCTTGAAAATCTGGAGGCACTACCTTTATGGTGAGAGGTTCGAGGTATTCTCGGATCATAAGAGTTTGAAGTATCTGTTTACACAGAGAGACTTGAATCTGAGGCAGAGGAGATGGATGGAGTTCATCGAGGATTATGATTTTGAGTTGCATTATCATCCGGGAAAGGCCAATGTTGTGGCCGATGCCCTTAGTAGGAAAACCATTAGTGATGTAGCTTGTATAGCCATCCGGGAATGGGAGATGTTGGGAGCACTTGGCGAGTTTGATTTGCTACTGGGCGAATCTGTCGAGGCTGCGGCCTTGTTTTCTGTTGTTGCGCAGCCTACACTTGTGATTAGAGTGTTAGAGGCACAGAGAGGTGACCTTGAGGTAGAATCCCTCCGAGAGAAGATCTCCAGTGGGAAAGTTGAGAAGGGTTTGACGGTGTATCCCGACCTGAGTGTGAGATACCGAGACCGTTTGTTTGTACCGGAGGCTTGCCGTGAGGAAGTACTCCGAGAGTTTCACCATTCGCGCCTTGCGGTGCATCCGGGAGGTACTAAGATGTATCAGGATTTGGGTCGCCAATTTTGGTGGCGGGGTATGAAAAGAGATGTGGCTGTTTTCGTATCGAAGTGCCTTACTTGTCAGCAAGTAAAGGCCGAGCATCAGAGGCCAGCGGGTTTGTTGCAACCCTTGCCTATTGCCGAGTGGAAGTGGGAGCATGTCACTATGGACTTCGTTGTAGGTCTTCCGAGGACTCAGCGGGGTAGTGATGCTATTTGGGTGGTTGTAGACCGGTTGACTAAGTCGGCGCACTTTATTCCTATGCGCGTGAGAGATTCGGTAGATCATCTTGCCGACTTGTATATTCGGGACGTAGTGAGATTGCACGGGGTCCCAGTGACGATCGTCTCAGATAGAGATCCTCGTTTTACTGCCAGGTTGTGGCAGAGTTTGCAGAGTGCCTTGGGCACTAAGTTAACCTTTAGTACGGCCTATCATCCTCAGACTGACGGGCAGTCCGAGCGTACTATTCAGATCCTCGAGGATATGCTTCGGGGTTGTGTCCTGGACTTCAGTGGGACGTGGGAGAGGCACTTGCCATTGGTAGAGTTTGCCTACAACAACAGTTTTCAGTCTAGCATCGGTATGGCACCGTTTGAGGCTTTGTATGGCCGACCGTGTAGGTCTCCAGTTTGTTGGGCCGAGGTGGGTGATGCACCTTTGTTGGGTCCGGAGTTGGTTAGGGAGACGACGGAGAAAGTTGAGCTTATCCGTAGGAGGCTTGTTACAGCCCAGAGTCGGCAGAAATCTTATGCTGACCGTAGGAGGAGGCCTTTGGCGTTTGTGGTAGGTGATCATGTCTTTCTGAAGATATCACCTAGACGAGGCCTGATGAGATTTGGGAAGAGTGGGAAGTTATCCCCTCGGTTTATAGGTCCTTTTGAGATCCTTGAGAAGATAGGCGAGGTTGCTTATCGATTGGCCTTACCACCGCAGTTGTCCGGAGTGCATGACGTGTTTCATGTGAGTATGCTTCGGAAGTATGAGCCAGATCCATCACATGTGTTGGATTGGACTGATTTAGAGGTAGATGAGGATGCCTCGTATGAGGAGAGACCGGTTCGGGTCTTGGATAGGCGGGATCAAGTCCTGCGTGGCAAGACCATTCCTTTGGTGAAAGTCTTGTGGAAACATCACGGAGTGGAGGAAGCCACTTGGGAACGTGAGTTGGAAGTCCGAGAGAAATATCCAGACTTGTTTGTTGTTATGTAATCTTATATTTAAATTTTACATTTTGTTGAACTTAAGAGCTTTTATATATGTCTTAAGTTGTGAAACATTGAGAATGTTTTGGTTTATTGGAAGTATGTTTTGAGAACTTGCCTCATATGGCAGTTGAATGTAACATTGTATATGTTGAATATATATTGTTGGAATTGGAAAGATAGTGCATAATGTTGATGCATGTTGAAAATACATATGTTGTTTACATATTGTGATATGTCTCTTGTTAAAGAGATGGGATGACCGGTAATGGGTCGAATTATTGAATGTTAAAAGGTAACATTGTTTAAAATGGAGGAAAACTTGTTTTTGAAAACTTGTGTTTAATTTCGGGGACGAAATTCTTTAAGGGGGGGAGGTTATAGCGATCCCAGGTTTACCCTTGTTGTATAGTGATCTGGACATGTGTCCGTGGATGTTGGTAGTTGTTTATTATCTTGTTTACATCCTTTCTTACTTTGTATTTGAGTTATAGGATGTGTTGAGCGGGTTTGTTACAGGTTGGTTGAGTTTAGAAACCAAAACTAGTTGCCCAGATTTTTGGCCTGTACGCTCGAGCGGAGGTGTTGGAGCTCGAGCGTAGATTACATCCATCCAGTATCTTGTTGTGCAGTGTTGTGAGCTCGAGCGTAGGGTTGGGAGCTCGAGCGGAGGCCTGGTTCTGCAAAAGTGCTGGGCGAGTGCATTCTGCGCTCGAGCGGGAGGTTGGCCGCTCGAGCGGAAGTCTGTGAGTGGCCGCTCGAGCGGGGTGTTTTAAGCTCGAGCGGAAGACTGGGTTTAAATCCCGAAATTTGTGACTTTTCAAATCACTTTTTCACTTTCTCTTCTCTCTCTTACTTTTCCCAAAACACCATTGTTGAGCCTTTCTCTCTAGATACTACCTTCTCTCTAGGTTTTGATCTAGTAGGAGTGATTTGCTCACCTTTGGCCTTTACAAAAAAGTTGTTGATCGTCGAGGGCTTCATTTTAATCTGAAAATCTCGGGTTTTGGAGCACGTTGGGTTTTGTCGTCTTCTCCCTTGGAGCTCCGAATTTGAGGTAGGGATAACCTACTCCTCTCTATGGGTTTTGTCTTTAAATTTTGGTATTTTGAGATGTTGGGCTTGGTTGGGTAATTTTGTGAAAGTTTGGGGCTTTTGTGTAATTCTACAAAGGTTGGGGTTTCATTCATAATAAACCTAGATGCATGTTTGGCATGAAGAAAATGGAATGATTGTTGAATCATTGATGAAAATGGGACCTAAGGGTTGAAATGGTAATTATGGAAAATGGCCTAATTACCTTGTTTAATTAATTGGGATAATTAATTGATGAGAAATGAGGAAATGAAATGTTGATTGAATATCCATTTGTGCATTTATTTTCTATTTTAGAAATAACTGCTTTGGGCTATCGGTGGAGGATAGTCGTGATTGTTGTAGACAATGTATGTTGATTAGGCAAACTGAAACTAATCAATGAAATGTGTCATGGAATTTGACGGTTAATTGATTACATTAATTGTATGTATTGTGTGATTGTATATGGAACCAATGTGTTTATATATGTTGTGTGTAGAGGAGGAGATAGGGGATGTACTCCGCGGTTTAGGGGAAGATAGGGGATGTACCTCTAAACCGGATAGGTATTTGGAGGAGATAGGGGATGTACTCCGTAGACAGAGCTCATATGCTTGTCTAGAGAAGTGAAGATAGAGCTCATATGCTTATCTTTGTGAAGTATGAAGTGTGGATACAGCTTGTATGCTTATCTGTTGTGAAGTGTGGATACAGCTTGTATGCTTATCTGTGGATATTGTTGTTATACATATCTGTTGAGAATGTGGATATAGCTTTTATGCTTATCTGAATGTGAGATATAGTTTTTATACATATCTGTGGAAATGATGATAGAGCTAGCATGCTTATCTGTTGAAAAAGGAAAATGAAAAGTAATTGGGACTTGTAAGTCGTTGACATAAATATGTAATTTATGTGATTGTATCAGTGTTGTCCAACTATCAATTGCTAATGTTTTAGTCATTGTCCATGGTTGGTTTAGTGTATTTCTACTGGGCTGTGGCTCACCCTATATGGGAACATCATTTTCAGGTACAGGAAGCATGCCACCTCCAAGGACATAGCTGGGAGGCTAGTGGCGGGCATAGTTTTGTCGTTTGACTTTTGATGTATTACATGTAATTTCAAGCCAAGGGCTTAATGTGTAAACGAGTTAGACCTCTTTGTTTTAACCAAGTGTTAACTTGGAAAGCTGTAAGCCCGTAGGGCATTTTGTTATGGGATTGACATGTAATACTTATGTAATGGAATTCTAATGAATGATAGAAGGTGGTTAGTTTATCTATCAACGCTTGTCTTATTTGTTGGGTTTAATGTTATTATTTTGAGGGCGTTACACCTGCCATCTACCCACCACCTGCTACTACCATCCACCGCCTGCCACCTACTCGCTACCACCACTCAGCACCTATCTACCACCACTATCCACCACCAGCCACCCACCACCACCACCCGCCCATCACCACCAGCCACCTGCCACCCACCCGCCACCACCACCCACCTCTACTACCACCACCACCACCACCACTACCTACCACCCACCCGCCACCCATCTGCCACCACCACCCACTACCCACCACCACCCACTCGCTACCACCTGCACCCACCCACAACCAGCACCACCCGCCACCACCCACCACTACCCGCCATTCGCCACCCACCTGCCACAACCACCCACTACCCGTCACCACCATCCACCACCCGTTACCACCACCACCATCACCACCACACACTCACTACCACCCACCACCGTCACCCACCCACCCACAATCACCACCCGCCACCTACCTGCCACCACCACCCACCCGCCACACACCTGTCACCACCACCCGCCACCACCACCACCACCACCATCACCCATTCGCTACCACCCGCCACCGTCATCCACCCACCCACCACCACCCACTACCCACCACCCACCGTCACCACTTTCCACTACCGTCTTCCGCCGCCACTTGCCACCACTTGCCATTTCTCACTCTTTTTATATTTTTATATTTTTTAAAATATTTTGTTAAATACCAAACGCGTTTGTAGTTTATGTTTTTCTAAAAATAAACAAAAAATAAACAAAAACTAGTTTATAAAATTTTTGCAAATATAAACTGAAAACGTAAACGTTACCAAACAGACCCTAAACCATTTCATTTTCAGTTTTCAATTTCTATTTACAAAAATTTTAAAAACTGTCATAAAAACTTGTTTGATAAATTTTTTGGTTTATAAATGGTTGTCTCAGTTTGTAAATTTAAGGAAAAAATATAAATTCAAAAAATAAGTTTATGTTGGTTTTTAAATAGAAATTTAAAAATTTTACTAGCAAAATTTTTTTTCAAATAATTTTTTTCCCAATTAATTTTTTTTTGTGTAAATTACAGTAACACCCTCTGAGGTTTATGTTTATTACAGTTCCCCCTCACCTTTTGAAAATTACATTTCCCCCCTAAGGTTTAAAGTTTCATACAGATTTTCCCCTTTAACAATTTAATTTTTTTTAAATACTAATTTTGCCCTCACTGGGTAAATTACATTGACACCCCTCACATTTTAGAAATTACAATCACCTCCCTAAGGTTTAAAGTAGCATTACCAATTGCCCCCTTGGTTAGTATCAGTTGGAAAAAAAATTCATTGAAAAAAAATTAATTAAAAAAAATTAATTAAAAAAAATTTGTTAATAAAATTTTTAAATTTCTGTTTAAAAACCAACATAAACTCATTTTTTGAATTTACACTTTTTCTTCAAATTTACAAACTGAGACAACCATTTATAAATAAAAAAAAGTATCGAACAAGTTTTTATGACAGTTTTTAAAATTTTTGTAAATATAAATTGAAAACTGAAAACGATGGTAAAAATGTCGTAAAATTAACAAATAATTAAATAAGTTACCAACATAAGAAATGACTTATCAAAAGATTCTTACGCTATGTATGATTTGATTTTTAGAAAAAAATTTAAAAATTAAAAATTAATTTAGTTAAGAAATAAAAAATAAAAAATAATTATCACTTTTATATAATTTTTATCTTTCGAATGGTTAAAAATAATTTTTTATAAATTTAATTAAAACAGTCATACGGATGTATATAATCCAAAAAAAAAATAGGCGCCAAAATAAAATGTTATAGCGCCAGTCTCCAAAAATATAAAAAAAAAATAAAAAAAAGGTTCTGCTGCTAAGCAAATAAGAGAGAGAGAAGATAAAGGGTTAGAAAGGGAGACTAATTGGGCAGCGGCGAGACTTCGACCTAGCACGGTGCTATCTCTTCGGCAGCAAGACTGGTTCGGCGCCGGCAGCGATCAACGATTCGAAAGGGAAGGGTTTTCTTATTCTCTTCTCTTCTCTTATTCTCTTTGCTTTGGAGGGGATAAATTCTATGGCTTGTTTGTTTGAAGTGTGCCTTCTTACTTTCTATTCACTTAGTACCATGCTGAGATTCCAAAATTTACAAAAATGCTCTGATAGTTCATTTATGTCTTCTGTTGTGTGAATTACAGTTTGAAATGATACCAGACCCTGACCTTCCTGGACACCTACTTGAACAGTATCAGGTATGCTGATTGAACTTGCGTTAGGTTTCCTTCACTCTTCCTTCCATTTCAAGGATATAAATTTTTCATTGCTGAAACATGTTTCTTATTTAATGCAACTTCAGGGAATGGTTTTACAAAATATGTATATGTGTTTTCATAGTTATTTTTTTCTTTTATAGATTTGTACTAAATTAATTCTGTACCATTTTTAGGCCCAACTAGTATCTGCTGTCTGCACTGCATTAGGCACGTCCTCTGGCCCTATTCTTTTGGAGGCAGGCTTGCAGTTGGCTACAAAGGTTTCAGAATAAAAATGAATATATATCTTTGATATATTCTAATTAAATTTTGCATATTAATGATGGGGTATATCTTGTAAAAATTTCAGATACTAACGAATGGGATAATTAGTGGAGATCAAATTGCAGTTAAGAGAATATTTTCATTGATATCACATCCACTGAACAACTTTGAGGATCTTTACTATCCATCATTTGCAGAATGGGTATCATGCAAGGTATATCATTTCACTATTCTCCAAATTGTTCAATGAAATGAAGAAGGCCAATTGGTGGATCTGCTCCAAATTATTCAATGTAAATTAAGGGTTGGTTTGGGAATATAGGCTATTTTAGTAACTTTTTGGCTAAAATAAGAGGTGAAAAAAATTAGTATGCTTGGGATGATTTTTTGGATTTTTACATTAAAAAAAATGTGCAAAAAGTAGAGTGGAAATGGAATTTGTGACTTTTTTATATAGTTCTTCGGCCTTTTGGCTTTTTTATTGACTTTTTGACTATTATTGAAACTTCCCAAACTTGCCCTAAGAAGGCCAATTGGTGGATCTGTTGTGTTTTCTATTTTTTGTTGAAGTGAACTTTCAGCAATAGCCAAGTTCATCGAAGGAGCAGAAGAGGATATTATGTGGCTCACAGTTTTACACGTATAATATACATTTATATTGATATATCTATGTATGTACATATGATGGTGAGTTGTTTTTTTATTTTTTATATTTACTAATACTATTCTTTTTTGTTGACTAGATCAAAATAAGACTTTTAACCGCCCATGCCTCTCTCAAATGTTATACATATGCCTTCTTGAGGAAAAAACATGATGGGGTTCCAGATGAGTATCTAGCCCAATTACCATTATTTTTAGAAAGTTCAAGTGTACTGGGGAAGTACTGGATCTCAATTTTAAAGGACTACAGTTGTGTCTGCTTCAGATTGCATCTTAAACAAAAAGTAAGCTCATTATTTGTGAAACCTGTTAGTATTGTCTTTGTGTCTTCCTTCTTCCATCTTTTAAATGTAAGCATAAACACGTAGAAATGTTGTAATTGTTTCCTCTGTCCGTAGTTATTTTGTTTTCTGTGACCTGTTTGCAGTGGAAACCATCCTTGATGGAATTCAATCACCTCTGGTTTCAACAAAGTTGCAGCCTTGTTTAGAAGAAGCCTGGCCTGTAATCTTACAGGCAGTTGCACTGGATGCAGTTCCTGTGCATTTTGACATGAATCTATCTTCCCAAACAACTGAGAATAACTCAAATAATACCTTCATCTCTGGATACAACATGGTTCAATTGAAACCAGAAGAATTTCAATTTCTGTGGGGCTTTGCTCTACTTGTTCTATTTCAGGGACAAGATCCAACCCTTTATAAACATTTGATATGCCTGAGTTCTGCTAAAGCCAAATTTGGTGGTGACTATCCAGTTGAAGATACAAACCCTCTGGCTTTGAAGTTATATGAGATTGTGTTACCAGTGTTCCAGTTACTCTCCACAGAAAGGTTTTTCAGCATGGGTTTTCTTACTAGATCAAAGCAATTTGTTGGTTGATAATTAATGCTTCTGTATTGATAGTTACCACGTAATATCTGGCAGTGTCACCGTTCAAGGCCCACCACAGAGCTTTTAACTTGTTTAGCATGGGGCCTTCTCTTAAGAAGGGTAGGTAATGGGTACTTTGACATGTTTTTTGTTTGAAATTATCACTTTATTTTCTTCTTTGGAACATCTGTGTGTGTATATTATAGATGATCAGGGTAAATTATAGGCCACTAAGTTACTTAATTTCCATGTGTTTAGTTAGTAGTTCATTTATCTATCGTGATAAAAAGTTTCATCAACTATCATGAATAAATTACCACCGTGTTGTTTAGGAATTCTATACTTTTTCATTTATTTATTTATTTTTGTATTAACTCATTTACAGAGGAATTTTATTGTATTATTTCAAATCCATCATCTAAGACAGCTTTCAGGTATATTGTATAAAAAAGACAAAAACTAAAAACACAGCCATGCTCCATACAAATACTACTATGCTATTTTGTGACAATTAAATATATACACCTATTTCAAGGAATTATTGTTGCCAATATTGTAAATGGAGATTTTTTTTTTTTTTTTCTTCTTCTGAATATGCAGTTTACGGACATGACGTACAAGGTGGTTATAAAAGGAGTGATATCAACGGTGGAGAAAGAAATACTAAATGGGATTTCTGGTTCGGTGAATCCTGGAGAAGTTTTGGCATTGATGGGGCCTTCGGGGAGTGGAAAGACTACACTTCTAAGTCTGCTCGGTGGCAGGGTGAGAGGGTCGACACCAGGAGGTTCAATTACTTATAATGACCAACCATATTCGAAGTTCCTAAAGAGCAGGTAACAATCTAGATATACATGAAAGAGCTAGTAGCATTGTATTTATGTGTGTTTGGTTCTCAGGAAATTTACTGAAAAACTCCTATCTTTGGTTACAAGGAATATTTCACCACTAAAAAATCTATATATGAGACTTGAAAACTGGTATGCATATACACAGTAGTAGGCAGTCCGAGTAAGGTAAGTAATGTGCTTATGCATATAAAGAAAAATAAAACACTTTCAATTTGTACAAGCTATGTCTATCACTTGGGCTGCATATTAAAAAAGAGTAGTATACACAATAACAGTTTTCTCATAGGCCTTTGTTATATATATTCACAGAAATTCATCATCACTACAACTAATGCAAAGAAAGTTAAAACCTAAGATGTAACGCCCTCAAAATTAACCCATTATATATATATCATTGACATGCATTACTTAAAGAAGACAATATATTAATTCATTCATCAGAGTATTACTAAATAAGCATTACATGTAACATTGAATAAAATGCCTTATAGGCTTACATCTTTCCAAGCCAACACTTGGATACAAAAATATGAGTTCTAACTCAAAACAAGAAAAGCCCTAGGCTTGAATGTTTACATGTACTAATAAATAAAGACAATTAACTAAAGGTAGTCTTCTTCAAACCAGAATCCAAACCCTCCCAAGCTAAGTCCTTGGAGGTAGTTTATCACCTGAACCTGAAAATGATGTTCCCATAAAGGGTGAGCCACAGCCCAGTAGAAATATTCTAAACCACATATAAGTAATGAATAAAGCAATAGCATTCAACAGATGGTTAACCAAGATAATCAACATGGCTCAGAACCTGGCCGAACTTACAACAGTGAATTATATATATCAAATTCACATTCTTCCAATATCAACAAACAAATGAGACTCAAGCTCAATTCAAAACACTTCATACTTCCAGATTGATACACATTTTAGTGTTGTATCAATAAAACACTTCTATATAAATAAGCACACATAAAAGTGATGCTAATGGAGTCCATCCCCTATCTCCTCCCAAACAAAAATCCGGTTTAGAGGTCCATCCCCTATCTTCCCCTAAACCGTGGAGTACATCCCCTATCTCCTCCCACACAAAACAATGTATGCAAATGCAATGCTCAATCAATACACGTATTTTCTGTATCAATGCCATAGTCAAAATTAATGACTTAACCAATGTGATTAGTTTTAGTTATTCCTAATCCACATGCAATGTCTACAACAATCACGACTATCCTCCACCGATAGCCCAAAACAGTTATTTCTAAACTGAAAATAACTATGCCAACAATTTAATAGACAAATGATTCCAATTACCCAATTACGCCATTTAATCAATGAATTCCCCAATTCCATGAATTTAACCCTCTTTTCCCAATTCCATGAATTACTTATACAAATTAATTCAATAATACAACTAGGGTTTTCCCAAAATTTACCAAAGTATCCCCAACATATCAAAATACCAAAACTTAGAACAAAACCTATAAAATGGAGTAGGAAATCCCTACCTCAAAGAAAACAACCCAAATGGTGAAGACAGAGATGAGTGCCCAAATTCCAATGTGCTCCAAATCACCAAATGTTCAGATTAGAATGAAGCCCAAGCCGCCCTCTATCTTTCTTACAAAGAACTTAAGATGGATTCACACTAGAAGTAGATGAACACCTAAAGAGAAGATGAGTTTTGAGGGAGAGAAGTCGGACCTAGGGTTTAGAACCAAAAAGAATAAGAAAAGGCTGATCAAAACCCGCTGCTGGGTATATAAACTGGACAGGCTCGCTCGAGCGAAGACTTGGTCGCTCGAGCGACCAGACACAGAGAAACTACGCTCGAGCCAAGGAAGCCTTGCTCGAGCCAACAACTCAAAAGCTCGCTCGAGCGAAAGAAAGCTCGATCGAGCGAAGAACTCAAACCCTCAGGTCTGCAACAAGACACACGCTCGAGCGAAGGAACTATTGCTCGAGCGAAGGACGAACTAACTCGCTCGAGCGAAGAAAATCTCGCTCGAGCCAAGAATGAACAGCTACAGGTCCAAATCAAACGCAACCATTCGCTCGAGCGAACAACTCCTCGCTCGAGCGAAGAACCAAAAACCTGGACAGCAACACTTGGTTTCTCAACCCAACCAACCTGAAACAAACCTGCCCAACACATCCTATAATTCCAAATGAGAAAATAAGGGACAACAACAACAATTATACAATGACAGAATCTACGGAACCTAAGTCCGGATACAATAATCAAGTGGAAAAAGACCGGGGTCGCTATATAAGAAGCATGGATATGGACACGGATACGTGACACGACTCAGACACACTGATATTGAAATTTAAAAATTTTATAAACAAATTTAAACTTTCTTGTATTTTTCTGTGTTTTCTGTAAGAAACAAAAAGCTTAGTTACCATGTTACCATGGGATGGATAGAAAAATTACCTTCTTATAACTTCCACCACTTTTATGCTAAACAAACTCAGGACAGTTTTAACTTTTTTCCACCATTTCCTTCGCTTTCCACGACTTTCATCATATTAGCCTGATTAAGACAGATTTCCTCTAAAACCTACCTAATTGAAATTGGTTTTATAATTTTTCACCTGTATGAATGTTCAATGTTCACATAAAAGTATAGCCTGAACATTACCATTTAAAAAAATAAAAAAAGATAAGTGATGTGAAAATAAAGGGTAATCACACATTAGAATAACATGAAATATATTTCAGGATAGGATTTGTGACTCAAGACGACGTGCTCTTTCCTCACCTTACAGTGAGGGAAACATTAACATATGCAGCACTCCTACGACTTCCAAAGACATTGACAAAACAGGAAAAGGAAAAACGAGCCATAGACGTAATCGACGAGTTGGGCTTGGAGAGGTAAATTCTCATTTCTCTGCTATGCTATTATCTTGAATTATGTGTTAGCTAAAGTCAGATATAGCAAAAAACTGACCACACAAATGAATCATACCTGTTCTCATGAGCTGATCAATGAGGAATATCAATGTGCTCAGGTGCCAAGACACTATGATCGGTAGC
This sequence comes from Camellia sinensis, assembly GCF_055761805.1. Classification (NCBI taxonomy): domain Eukaryota; kingdom Viridiplantae; phylum Streptophyta; class Magnoliopsida; order Ericales; family Theaceae; genus Camellia; species Camellia sinensis. The sequence continues at coordinate 3,204,898 of NC_138962.1, read as the reverse complement.
TCTTTTGTTCGGGGAGTTTCAGGAGGAGAGAGGAAGCGTGTCTGTATTGGCAATGAGATTATAATCAACCCTTCTCTTTTGTTTCTTGATGAACCAACCTCTGGCCTGGATTCTACAACTGCTTTGAGGATCGTTCAAATCTTACAAGACATAGTTGAGGTATATTGCATTTCAAGTCCAAAGCTTCAATTTCACATTATTATTAGCAAATTCATGATTATATATGACAACAAAAATAAAAATTATAACAATAAATCAAACCTATCTTCATCCCAACTTCTCAAGAGTTTTCTTTGCCCACTATGCCATATCTAGGGCCACAGGTTGTACAAATCATCAGCAAATCACCTATACAATGAGAGAACACATGAAGTAAATTATATGCTTATTTTAAACATCTGAGCGTAAACAACACATGGAGTAAACCATATGGGGTAAAGTAAATTTTGCCCTTTTTTCATTAACTTTTTTTTTAGTACTCTTTTAGGACTAAATGAAGGGCTTGGGTGTTTGTTTGAGCAGGGAAGAAATGACTTTGAGATATATGACTCAGAGAGAACAGTGGGTCACACAGGTCAGCTTTATATTTCAGCTTCTTATTGCATTATTAAATACCATGGATTTTCTATTTTCATGGCATCTAGAGAACCAAATGCATCATTAGTATAGTGTCATTGCAAAGAAAGCTCCAATCAGACTTGGATGATTGCAAAACAGAATGGATCCATTTTCAAAAATAAATATAATTGGTGATATTCTCATACAATGCTGTAAATGATTTTTTACATAAAACAGAGTACTTGTTTTAAATGCTATGGAAAACAAAATGGAAAAAATGTTGCAACTTCAAAAGAAACAATTTCATTTGGATAATGCTGTAAAACAATATATATATACACATAATCCTCGTTTTAAATGATGCAATTGGGAGTTTCTAAACCCACCACACACCTGCCATGTTCATCTCTACACCTATATCCACAAATTTTTCTTCGTAACATACAAGATATACAATGCATATAGTGAGTGTAGAGAGAAAATAAACGAGTGTATTTAGAAGCTCCGATGAATTTTTTTCATAAATGCAGTCTTTGCTTCTCCAAAACTTGTTGCTGCTGGTGATAGTAACTACAATGTATGTACTCTCCCCCCCCCCCCAAAAAAAATGGAGTAAATTCTTGAGTTTTTATTTATTTATTTATGGGTACCTAGAATTATGGTTCAACAGTAATAATAATGTACATTCACAAAAAGATCGTACACAAGTTGTATTGAGATTTATCATTTTTAGATATTGTGCTCATTAGTGACCTCCTAATTACAATGTCATTGACACTGAGCTGCTATGGCATCTAATTGTTAACAGGGAAGTTACTTCCAAAAGGATTAAGATCAAGCAGAAATGATTCCTATTTTGGTTTGTTGAATTAACTTTTTAGTTTATTCATATACATTAGCGATTTTTGGATTAATTTGTGTTTTTATTTTTCAGGTCAGAAATTTTTTGGAGAGATGCAAAATATGGTCCAAGAATTAAAGAACTTAGTTTTTTTAAGTTTTTTTATTTTTTAATATATGTAAGCACAGTTAATTTTTTTTTATTTAATTCCTTTGTATATACTTTTGAATATTTAATTTTCATTTATGAAATATGTAACGTTATTCTATTCAATATGTGGTTATGATTCAAAATATAGTATATAGTGTGTATTACATTCTTCAAATGTGCATATAAAAATAATATTGATTATTTTTCAAATATGTCGAACCCTTTTTTTATTACAGATTTTAAATGTTATTAATCACACTTAAAAGGTGTGATCTAAATATTATTAATCACACTTAAAAAGTGTGATTAAAAATGACATTTTTTAATCACACTTTCAAAGATCACACTTAAAAGGTGTGATCTAAATGTTATTAATCACACTTAAAAAGTGTGATTAAAAATGATCCTTTTTTACTCACACTTTTAAAGATCACACTTAAAAGGTGTGATCTAAATATTTTTAATCACACTTACAAGGTGTGATCTAAATGTTTTTAATCACACTTAAAAGGTGTGATCTAAATGTTTTTAATCACACTTAAAAGGAGTGATCTAAAGTTTTTAATCACACTTAAAAGGTGTGAACTAAAGTTTTTAATCACACTTAAAAGGTGTGATCTAAATGTTTTTAACCACACTTAAAAGGTGTGATCTAAATATTTTTAATCACACTTAAAAGGTGTGATCTAAATGTTTTTAACCACACTTAAAAGGTGTGATCTAAATATTATTAATCACACTTAAAAGATGTGATTAAAGCATTTTTTAATGACACTTAAAAAGTGTGATTAAAAATGACCATTTTTAATCACACTCCTAAAGACCACACTTCAATAAAACTTAAAAGGTGTGATTAAAAAACATACATCACACCAAAAAAGTGTGATCTTTATCTATATTTGTAGTAGTGTATACCTTAACGATCTATTTGGAAATTAAATAAAAAAGGAAGTTGAGTAGAAAAAATAATTGATTGAAAAAGGAAGTTAAATAAGAATAAAAATAGAAGTTACAGAAAATTAAAAATGGAAGTTCCTTCAAAAAACCACTATACCTTAACGATCTATTTGGAAATTAAATAAAAAAGGAAGTTAAATAGAAAAATAACTTGAATAAAAATGGAAGTCGAATAAAAATAAAAATGGAAGTTGCAGAAAATTAAAAATGGAAGTTCATTCAAGAAACCACTATACCTTAACGATCTATTTGGAAATTAAATAAAAAAGGAAGTTTAAGAGAAAAACAAATTGAATAAAAATGGAAGTTGAATAAAAATAAGAATGAAAGTTGCATAAAATTAAAAATGAAAGTTCAATCCAGAAACCACTATACCTTGACGATCTATTTGGAAATTAAATAAAAAAGGAGGTTGAGTTGAAAAGAAACTGATGGAAAAAGGAAGTTAAATAAGAATAAAAATGGAAGTTGCAGAAAATTAAAAATGGAAGTTCATTCAAGAAACCACTATACCTTAACGATCTATTTCGAAATGAAATAAAAAAAGAAGTACAATAGAAAAATAACTTGAATAAAATTGGAAATCGAATAAAAATAAAAATGGAAGTTGCAGAAAATTAAAAATGGAAGTTCATTCAATAAACCAATATACCTTAAGGATCTATTTGGAAATTAAATAAAAAAGGAAGTTTTATGGAAAAGTAAATTGCATGAAAATGGAAGTTGAATAAAAATAAAAATGGAAGTTCAATCCAGAAACCACTATATCTTAACGATCTATTTGGAAATTACACAAAAAAGGAACTTGAGTACAAAAAAACTTGAATAAAAAAGGAAGTTAAATAAAAATAAAAGTGGAAGTTGCAGAAAATTAAAAATGGAAGTTCATTCAAGAAACCACTATACCTTAACGATCTATTTGGAAGTTAAATAAAAAAGGAAGCTGAATAGAAAAATAACCTGAATAAAAATGGAAGCTGAATAAAAATAAAAATGGAAGTTGCATAAAATTAAAAATGGAAGTTCATTAAAGAAACAACTATACCTTAACGATCTATTTGGAAATTAAATAAAAAAGGAAGATTAAATGAAAAGTTTAGATCCTTTATTAAAAAGTTAGAGTGAGTTGAGGGCTTCGTTTTAATCTGAGAAACTTGGGATTTGGAGCATGTTGGTCTTTGGTCTTCATCTCCATCTTCTCCATACGGGTTATTTTCTTCGAGGTAGGGATTTTCCTACTCCATTTTATATGCTTTGTTCTAAGTTTGGTATTTTGATAGGTTGGGGACACTTTGAAAATTTTGGGAAAAAACCCTAGTTGAATTGCTTAATTGATTTGAGTAATTAATTCAAGGAAATTGGGGAATTTGGTTAAATCCATGAAATTGGGGAATTTATTGATTAAATGGTGTAGTTGGTATATTTATTTTTCGAGTCTAGAAATAACTGTTTTGGGCTATCGGTGGAGGATAGTCGTGCTTGTTGTAGACATTGCATGCGGATTAGGGAAAATTGAAACTAATCAATTTGTTAAGTCATAAATTTAGACTATTGAATTAATACAGAAATTACATGTATTGATTGAGCATTGCATATGCATATTGTTTGGGAGGAGATAGGGGATGTACTCCACGGTTTAGGGGAAGATAGGGGATGGACCTCTAAACCGGATTTTTGTTTGGGAGGAGATAGGGGATGGACTCCATTAGCACCATTTTTATGTGTGCTTATTATATTTAAGTGTTTTTACATGATTATTGATACAACACTAAAATGTGTATCAAATGGGAAGTATGAAGTGTTTTGATATGAGCATGAGTCTCATTTGTTTTGTTGATATTGGAAGTAATGTGAATATGATATATAATTCACTGTTGTAAGTTTGGCCAGGTTCTGAGCCATGTTGATAATAATGGAAAGTGAAATGTGTCTTAGACATTAGTGTCATGAGACTGTTTAATGATAAAATTGATTATCTTGGTTAACCATCTATTAAATGCTATAGCTTTATTCAATGCTTATATTTGGTTTAGTATTTTTCTACTGGGCTGTGGCTCACCCTTTATGGGAACATCATTTTCAGGTTCAGATGATAAGCTACCTCCACGGACTTAGCCTGGAAGGATTTGATGTTTGGGATTTTGAAGACTTGTCTTTAGTTATATGTTTTATTTTGTTATTTTGAGATTTCATGTAAACATTCAAGCCTAGGGCTTAACTTGTAAATGAGTTAGTACTCATCCTTTTTGTGTCCAAGTGTTAGCTTGGAAAGATGTAAGCCCTTAGGGCATTTATTTTGATGTTGCAGGATGTTACATGTGATGTCTTTCAATAAGAATACTCTGATGAATAACTCAAATGATTCGTTTTCTTTTATAAATGCATGTTAATGTTATGGTTATTATGGGTTTATTTTGAGGGCGTTACACAAAAAATTAAAAATGGAAGTTCATTCAAGAAACCACTATACCTTAACGATCTATTTGGAAATTAAATTAAAAAGGAAGTTTAATAGAAAAGTAAATTGAATAAAAATGGAAGTTGAATAAAAATAAAAATGAAAGTTGCATGAAATTAAAAATGAAAGTTCAATCCAGAAACCACTATACCTTAACGATCTATTTGGAAATTAATTAAAAAAGGAAGTTGAGTAGAAAAGAAACTGATTGAAAAAGGAAGTTAAATAAGAATAAAAATGGAAGTTGCAGAAAATTAAAAATGGTAGTTCATTCAAGAAACCACTATACCTTAACGATCTATTTGGAAATGAAATAAAAAAAGAAGTTGAATAGAAAAATAACTTGAATAAAAATGGAAGTCGAATAAAAATAAAAATGGAAGTTGCAGAAAATTAAAAATGGAAGTTCATTCCAGAAACCAATATACCTTAAGGATCTATTTGGAAATTAAATAAAAACGGAAGTTTTATAGAAAAGTAAATTGAATAAAAATGGAAGTTGAATAAAAATAAAAATGGAAGTTGCAGAAAATTAAAAATGGAAGTTCAATCCAGAAACCACTATACCTTAACGATCTATTTGGAAATTACAAAAAAAATGAAGTTGAGTAGAAAAGAAACTTGAATAAAAGAGGAATTTAAATAAAAATAAAAATGGAAGTTGCAGAAAATTAAAAATTGAAGTTCATTCAAGAAACCACTATACCTTAACGATCTATTTGGAAGTTAAATAAAAAAGGAAGTTGAATAGAAAAATAACTTGTATAAAAATGGAAGCTGAATAAAAATAAAAATGGAAGTTCATTAAAGAAACCATTATACCCTAACGATCTATTTGCAAATTAAATAAAAAAGGAATATTAATAGAAAAGTAAATTGATTAAAAATGGAGGTTGAATAAAAATAAAAGTGAAAGTTTCATAAAATTAAAAATGGTAGTTTAATCCAGAACCCGTATACCTTAAATATCAATTTGGAAATTAAATAAAAAAGGTAGTTGAATAGAAAAGAAACTTGAACAAAAAAAAAGTTGAATAGAAATAAAAATGGAAGTTGCAGAAAATTAAAATTGGAAGTTCATTCAAGAAACCAATATACCTTAACGATCTATTTGGAAATTAATTAAAAAAGGAAGTTGAATAGAAAAATAACTTGAATAAAAATGGAAGTCGAATAAAAATAAAAATGGAAGTTGCAGAAAATAAAAAATGGAAGTTCATTCAAGAAACCACTATACCTTAACGATCTATTTGGAAATTAAATAAAAAAGGAAGTTTAATGGGAAAGTAAATTGAATAAAAATGGAAGTTGAATAAAAATAAAAATGAAAGTTGCATAAAATTGAAAATGAAAGTTCAATCCATAAACCACTATACCTTAACGATCTATTTGGAAATTAAATAAAAAAAGAAGTTGAGTAGAAAAGAAACTGATGGAAAAAAGGAAGTTAAATAAGAATAAAAATGGAAGTTGCAGAAAATTAAAAGTGGAAGTTCATTCAAGAAACCACTATACCTTAACGATCTATTTGGAAATTAAATAAAAAATGAAGTTGAATAGAAAAATAACTTGAATAAAAATGGAAGTCGAATAAAAATAAAAATGGAGGTTGCAGAAAATTAAAAATGGAAGTTCATTCATGAAACCACTATACCTTAACGATCAATTTGGAAATTAAATAAAAAAGGAAGTTCAATAGAAAAGTAAATTGAATAAAAATGGAAGTTGAATAAATATAAAAATGAAAGTTGCATAAAATTAAATATGAAAGCTCAATTCAAAAACCACTATACCTTAACGATCTACTTGGAAATTAAATAAAAAAGGAAGTTGAGTAGAAAAGAAACTGATTGAAAAAGGAAATTAAATAAGAATACAAATGGAAGTTGCAAAAAATTAAAAATGGTTGTTCATTCAAGAAACCACTATACCTTAACGATCTATTTGGAAATGAAATAGAAAAAGAAGTTGAAAAGAAAAATAACTTGAATAAAAATGGATGTCGAATAAAAATAAAAATGGAAGTTGCAGAAAATTAAAAATGGAAGTTCAATCCGGAAACCACTATACCTTAAGGATCTATTTCCAAATTAAATAAACAAGGAAGTTTTATAGAAAAGTAAATTGAATAAAATTGGAAGTTGAAAAAAAATAAAAATGAAAGTTGCAGAAAATTAAAAATGGAAGTTCAATCCAGAAACCACTATATCTTAATGATCTATTTGGAAATTACATAAAAAAGGAAGTTGAGTAGAAAAGAAACTTCAATAAAAAAGGAATTGAAATGAAAATAAAAATGGAAGTTGTAGAAAATTAAAAATGGAAGTTCATTCAAGAAACCAATATACCTTAAGGATCTATTTGGAAATTAAATAACAAAGGAAGTTTTACAGAAAAGTAAATTGAATAAAAATGGAAGTTGAATAAAAATAAAAATGAAAGTTGCAGAAAATTAAAAATGGAAGTTCAATCCAGAAACCAGTATACCTTAACGATCTATTTGGAAATTAAATAAAAAAGGAAGTTGAATAGAAAAGTAACTTGAATAAAAAAAGAAGTTGAATGGAAATAAAAATGGATGTTGCAGAAAATTAAAATTGGAAGTTCATTCAAAAAACCACTATACCTTAACGATCTACTTGGAAATTAATTAAAAAAGGAAGTTGAATAGAAAAATAACTTGAATAAAAATGGAAGTCGAATAGAAATAAAAATGAAAGTTGCAAAAAATTAAAAATGGAAGTTCATTCAAGAAACCACTATACCTTAACGATCTATTTGGAAATTAAGTAAAAAAGGAAGTTTAATAGAAAAGTAAATTGAATAAAAATGGAAGTTGAATAAAAATAAAAATGAAAGTTGCATAAAATTAAAAATGAAAGTTCAATCCAGAAACCACTATACCTTAACGATCTATTTGGAAATTAATTAAAAAAGGAAGTTGAGTAGAAAAGAAACTGATTGAAAAAGGAAGTTAAACAAGAATAAAAATGGAAGTTGCAGAAAATTAAAAATGGTAGTTCTTATACCTTAACGATCTATTTGGAAATTAAATAAAAAATGATGTTTAATAGAAAAGTAAATTGAATAAAAATGGAAGTTGAATAAAAATAAAAATGAAAGTTGCATAAAGATAAAAATGAAAGTTCAATCCAGAAACCACAATACCTTAACGATCTATTTGGAAAATAAATAAAAAAGGAAGTTGAGTAGAAAAGAAACTGATTGAAAAAGGAAGTTAAATAAGAATAAAAATGGAAGTTCATTAAAAAAACCACTATACCTCAACGATCTAATTGGAAATTAAATAAAAAAGGAAGTCGAATAAAAATAAAAATGGAAGTTGCAGAAAATTAAAAATGGAAGTTCATTCAGGAAACCACTATACCTTAACGATCTATTTGGAAATTAAATAAAAAAGGAAGTTGAATAGAAAAGTAAATTGAATAATAATAGAAGTTGAATAAAAATAAAAATGAAAGTTGCATAAAATTAAAAATGAAAGTTCAATCCAGAAACCACTAAACCTTAACGATCTATTTGGAAATTAAATAAAAAAAGAAGTTGAGTAGAAAAGAAACTGATGGAAAAAAGGAAGTGAAATAAGAATAAAAATGGAAGTTGCAAAAAATTAAAAGTGGAAGTTCATTCAAGAAACCACTATACCTTAACGATCTATTTGGAAATAAAATAAAAAAACACGTTGAATAGAAAAATAACTTGAATAAAAATGGAAGTCGAATAAAAATAAAAATATAGGTTGCAGAAAATTAAAAATGGAAGTTTATTCATGAAACCACTATACCTTAACGATCAATTTGGAAATTAAATAAAAAAGGAAGTTCAATAGAAAAGTAAATTGAATAAAAATGGAAGTTGAATAAAAATAAAAATGAAAGTTGCATAAAATAAAAAATGAAAGTTCAATCTAGAAACCACTATACCTTAACGATCTATTTGGAAATTAAATAAAAAAGGAAGTTGAGTAGAAAAGAAACTGAATGAAAAAGGAAGTTAAATAAGAATAAAAATGGAAGTTGCAGAAAATTAAAAATGGTTGTTCATTCAAGAAACCACTATACCTTAACGATCTATTTGGAAATGAAATAGAAAAATAACTTGAATAAAAATGGAAGTCGAATAAAATTAAAAATGGAAGTTGCAGAAAATTAAAAATGGAAGTTCAATCCAGAAACCACTATACCTTAAGGATCTATTTCCAAATTAAATAAAAAAAAGGAAGTTTTATAGAAAAGTAAATTGAATAAAAGTGGAAGTTGAAAAAAAATAAAAATGAAAGTTGCAGAAAATTAAAAATGGAAGTTCAATCCCGCAACCACTATACCTTAACGATCTATTTGGAAATTACAAAAAAAAGGAAGTTCGGTAGAAAAGAAACATGAATAAAAAAGGAATTGAAATAAAAATAAAAATGGAAGTTGCAGAAAATTAAAAATGGAAGTTCCTTCAAGAAACCACTATACCTTAACGATCTATTTGGAAATTAAACAAAAAAGGAAGTTTAATAGAAAAGTAAATTGAATAAAAATGGAAGTTGAATAAAAATAAAAATGAAAGTTGCATAAAGATAAAAATGAAAGTTCAATCCATAAACCACTATACCTTTACGATCTACTTGGAAAATAAATAAAAAAGGAAGTTGAGTAGAAAAGAAACTGATTGAAAAAGGAAGTTAAATAAGAATAAAAATGGAAGTTCATTAAAAAAACCACTATACGTCAACGATCTAATTGGAAATTAAATAAAAAAGGAAGTCGAATAAAAATAAAAATGGAAGTTGCAGAAAATTAAAAATGGAAGTTCATTCAGGAAACCACTATACCTTAACGATCTATTTGGAAATTAAATAAAAAAGGAAGTTGAATAGAAAAGTAAATTGAATAATAATAGAAGTTGAATAAAAATAAAAATGAAAGTTGCATAAAATTAAAAATGAAAGTTTAATCCAGAAACCACTAAACCTTAACGATCTATTTGGAAATTAAATAAAAAAAGAAGTTGAGTAGAAAAGAAACTGATGGAAAAAAGGAAGTTAAATAAGAATAAAAATGGAAGTTGCAGAAAATTAAAAGTGGAAGTTCATTCAAGAAACCATTATACCTTAACGATCTATTTGGAAATTAAATAAAAAAACACGTTGAATAGAAAAATAACTTGAATAAAAATGGAAGTCGAATAAAAATAAAAATGGAGGTTGCAGAAAATTAAAAATGGAAGTTCATTCATGAAACCACTATACCTTAACGATCAATTTGGAAATTAAATAAAAAAGGAAGTTCAATAGAAAAGTAAATTGAATAAAAATGGAAGTTGAATAAAAATAAAAATGAAAGTTGCATAAAATCAAAAATGAAAGTTCAATCCAGAAACCACTATACCTTAACGATCTATTCGGAAATTAAATAAAAAAGGAAGTTGAGTAGAAAAGAAACTGAATGAAAAAGGAAGTTAAATAAGAATAAAAATGGAAGTTGCAGAAAATTAAAAATGGTTGTTCATTCAAGAAACCACTATACCTTAACGATCTATTTGGAAATGAAATAGAAAAATAACTTGAATAAAAATGGATGTCGAATAAAAATTAAAATGGAAGTTGCAGAAAATTAAAAATGGAAGTTCAATCCAGAAACCACTATACCTTAAGGATCTATTTCCAAATTAAATAAAAAAAATGAAGTTTTATAGAAAAGTAAATTGAATAAAAATGGAAGTTGAATAAAAATAAAAATGAAAGTTGCAGAAAATTAAAAATGGAAGTTCAATCCCGAAACCACTATACCTTAACGATCTATTTGGAAATTACATAAAAAAGGAAGTTCGGTAGAAAAGAAACATGAATAAAAAAGGAATTGAAATAAAAATAAAAATGGAAGTTGCAGAAAATTAAAAATGGAAGTTCATTCAAGAAACCACTATACCTTAAAGATCTATTTGGAAATTAAATAAAAAAGGAAGTTTAATAGAAAAGTAAATTGAATAAAAATGGAAGTTGAATAAAAATAAAAATGAAAGTTGCATAAAGATAAAAATGAAAGTTCAATCCAGAAACCACTATACCTTTACGATCTATTTGGAAAATAAATAAAAAAGGAAGTTGAGTAGAAAAGAAACTGATTGAAAAAGGAAGTTAAATAAGAATAAAAATGGAAGTTCATTAAAAAAACCACTATACCTCAACGATCTAATTGGAAATTAAACAAAAAAGGAAGTCGAATAAAAATAAAAATGGAAGTTGCAGAAAATTAAAAATGGAAGTTCATTCAGGAAACCACTATACCTTAACGATCTATTTGGAAATAAAATAAAAAAGGAAGTTGAATAGAAAAGTAAATTGAATAATAATAGAAGTTGAATAAAAATAAAAATGAAAGTTGCATAAAATTAAAAATGAAAGTTTAATCCAGAAACCACTAAACCTTAACGATCTATTTGGAAATTAAATAAAAAAAAAAGTTGAGTAGAAAAGAAACTGATGGAAAAAAGGAAGTTAAATAAGAATAAAAATGGAAGTTGCAGAAAATTAAAAGTGGGAGTTCATTCAAGAAAACCACTATACCTTAACGATCTATTTGGAAATTAAATAAAAAAACACGTTGAATAGAAAAATAACTTGAATAAAAATGGAAGTCAAATAAAAATAAAAATGGAGGTTGCAGAAAATTAAAAATGGAAGTTCATTCATGAAACCACTATACCTTAACGATCAATTTGGAAATTAAATAAAAAAGGAAGTTCAACAGAAAAGTAAATTGAATAAAAATGGAAGTTGAATAAAAATAAAAATGAAAGTTGCATAAAATCAAAAATGAAAGTTCAATCCAGAAACCACTATACCTTAACGATCTATTTGGAAATTAAATAAAAAAGGAAGTTGAGTAGAAAAGAAACTGAATGAAAAAGGAAGTTAAATAAGAATAAAAATGGAAGTTGCAGAAAATTGAAAATGGTTGTTCATTCAAAAAACCACTATACCTTAACGATCTATTTGGAAATGAAATAGAAAAATAACTTGAATAAAAATGGAAGTCGAATAAAAATAAAAATGGAAGTTGCAGAAAATTAAAAATGGAAGTTCAATCCAGAAACCACTATACCTTAACGATCTATTTGGAAATTAAATAAAAAAGGAAGTTTTATAGAAAAGTAAATTGAATAAAAATGGAAGTTGAATAAAAATAAAAATGAAAGTTGCAGAAAATTAAAATTGGAAGTTCAATCCCGAAACCACTATACCTTAACGATCTATTTGGAAAATAAATAAAAAAGGAAGTTGAGTAGAAAAGAAACTGATTGAAAAAGGAAGTTAAATAAGAATAAAAATGGAAGTTCATTCAAAAAACCACTATACCTCAACGATCTAATTGGAAATTAAATAAAAAAGGAAGTTAAATAGAAAAATAACTTGAATAAAAATGGAAGTCGAATAAAAATAAAAATGGAAGTTGCAAAAAATTAAAAATGGAAGTTCATTCAAGAAACCACTATACCTTAACGATTTATTTGGAAATTAAATAAAAAAGGAAGTTTTATAGAAAAGTAAATTGAATAAAAATGGAAGTTGAATAAAAATAAAAATGAAAGTTGCATAAAATGAAAAATGAAAGTTCAATCCAGAAACCACTATACCTTAACGATCTATTTGGAAATTAAATAAAAAAGGAAATTGAGTAGAAAAGAAACTGATTGAAAAGGGAAGTTAAATAAGAATAAAAATGGAAGATGCAGAAAATTAAAAATGGTTGTTCATTCAAGAAACCACTATACCTTAACGATCTATTTGGAAATGAAATAGAAAAATAACTTGAATAGAAAAATAACCTGAATAAAAATGGAAGTAGAATAAAAATAAAAATGGAAGTTGCAGAAAATTAAAAATGGAAGTTCAATCCAGAAACCACTATACCTTAAGGATCTATTTCCAAATTCAAGAAAAAAGGAAGTTTTATAGAAAAGTAAATTGAATAAAAATGGAAGTTGAATAAAAATAAAAATGAAAGTTGCAGAAAATTAAAAATGGAAGTTCAATCCCGAAACCACTATACCTTAACGATGTATTTGGAAATTACATAAAAAAGGAAGTTGGGTAGAAAAGAAACATGAATAAAAAAGGAATTGAAATAAAAATAAAAATGGAAGTTGCAGAAAATTAAAAATGGAAGTTCATTCAACAAACCACTATACATTAACGATCTATTTGGAATTTAAATAAAAAAGGAAGTTTAATAGAAAAGTAAATTGAATAAAAATGGAAGTTGAATAAAAATAAAAATGAAAGTTGCATAAAGATAAAAATTGAAAGTTCAATCCAGAAACAACTATACCTTAACGATCTATTTGGAAATTACATAAACAAGGAAGTTGGGTAGAAAAGAAACATGAATAAAAAAGGAATTGAAATAAAAATAAAAATGGAAGTTGCAGAAAATTAAAAATGGAAGTTCATTCAAAAAACCACTATACCTCAACGATCTAATTGGAAATTAAATAAAAAAGGAAGTTAAATAGAAAAATAACTTGAATAAAAATGGAAGTCGAATAAAAATAAAAATGGAAGTTGCAGAAAATTAAAAGTGGTAGTTCATTCAAGAAACCACTATACCTTAACGATCTATTTGGAAATTAAATAAAAAAACACGTTGAATAGAAAAATAACTTGAATAAAAATGGAAGTCGAATAAAAATAAAAATGGAGGTTGCAGAAAATTAAAAAAGGAAGTTCATTCAAGAAACCACTATACGTTAACGATCTATTTTGAAATTAAATAAAAAAACACGTTGAATAGAAAAATAACTTGAATAAAAATGGAAGTCGAATAAAAATTAAAATGGAGGTTGCAGAAAATTAAAAATGGAAGTTCATTCATGAAACCACTATACCTTAACGATCAATTTGGAAATTAAATAAAAAAGGAAGTTCAATAGAAAAGTAAGTTGAATAAAAAATGGAAGTTGAATAAAAATAAAAATGAAAGTTGCATAAAATTAAAAATGAAAGTTCAATCCAGAAACCACTATACTTAACGATCTATTTGGAAATTAAATAAAAAAGGAAGTTGAGTAGAAAAGAAACTGATTGAAAAAGGAAGTTAAATAAGAATAAAAATGGAAGTTGCAGAAAAATAAAAATGGTTGTTCATTCAAGAAACCACTATACCTTAACGATCTATTTAGAAATGAAATAGAAAAATAACTTGAATACAAAAATAACCTGAATAAAAATGGAAGTCGAATAAAAATAAATATCGAAGTTGCAGAAAATTAAAAATGGAAGTTCAATCCAGAAACCACTATACCTTAAGGATCTATTTCCAAATTAAAGAAAAAAGGAAGTTTTATAGAAAAGTAAATTGAATAAAACTGGAAGTTGAATAAAAATAAAAATGAAAGTTGCAGAAAATTAAAAATGGAAGTTCAATCCCGAAACCACTATACCTTAACGATCTATTTGGAAATTACATAAAAAAGGAAGTTGGGTAGAAAAGAAACATGAATAAAAAATTAATTGAAATAAAAATAAAAATGGAAGTTGCAGAAAATTAAAAATGGAAGTTCATTCAACAAACCACTATACATTAACGATCTATTTGGAAATTAAATAAAAAAGGAAGTTTAATAGAAAAGTAAATTGAATAAAAATGGAAGTTGAATAAAAATAAAAATGAAAGTTGCATAAAGATAAAAATTGAAAGTTCAATCCAGAAACAACTATACCTTAACGATCTATTTGGAAATTACAAAAACAAGGAAGTTGGGTAGAAAAGAAACATGAATAAAAAAGGAATTGAAATAAAAATAAAAATGGAAGTTGCAGAAAATAAAAAATGGAAGTTCATTCAAAAAACCACTATACCTCAACATCTAATTGGAAATTAAATAAAAAAGGAAGTTAAATAGAAAATAAGTTGAATAAAAATGGAAGTCGAATAAAAATAAAAATGGAAGTTGCAGAAAATTAAAAATGGAAGTTCATTCAAAAAACCACTATACCTTAACGATCTATTTGGAATCTAAATAAAAAAGTAAGTTTAATAGAAAAGTAAATTGAATAAAAATGGAAGTTGAATAAAAATAAAAATGAAAGTTGCATAAAATTAAAAATGAAAGTTCAATCTAGAAACTACTATACATTAACGATCTATTTGGAAATTAAATAAAAAAAGAAGTTGAGTAGAAAAGAAACTGATGGAAAAAAGGAAGTTAAATAAGAATAAAAATGGAATTTGCAGAAAATTAAAAGTGGAAGTTCATTCAAGAAACCACTATACCTTAACGATCTATTTGGAAACTAAATAAAAAAACACGTTGAATAGAAAAATAACTTGAATAAAAATGGAAGTCGAATAAAAATAAAAATGAAGGTTGCCGAAAATTAAAAATGGAAGTTCATTCATGAAACCACTACACCTTAACGATCAATTTGGAAATTAAATAAAAAAGGAAGTTCAATAGAAAAGTAAATTGAATAAAAATGGAAGTTGAATAAAAATAAAATTGAAAGTTGCATAAAATTAAAAAAGAAAGTTCAATTCAGAAACACTATACCTTAACGATCTATTTGGAAATTAAATAAAAAGGAAGTTGAGTAGAAAAGAAACTGATTGAAAAATGAAGTTAAATAAGAATAAAAATGGAAGTTGCAAAAAATTAAAAATGGTTGTTCATTCAAGAAACCATTATACCTTAACGATCTATTTGGAAATGAAATAGAAAAAAAGTTGAATAAAAAAGTAACTTGAATAAAAATGGAAGTCGAATAAAAATAAAAATGGAAGTTGCAGAAAATTAAAAATGGAAGTTCAATCCAGAAACCACTATACCTTAAGGATCTATTTCCAAATTAAATAAAAAAGTAAGTTTTATAGAAAAGTAAATTGAATAAAAATGGAAGTTGAATAAAAATAAAAATGAAAGTAGCAGAAAATCAAAAATGGAAGTTCAATCCAGAAACCACTATACCTTAACGATCTATTTGGAAATTACATAAAAAAGGAAGTTGAGTAGAAAAGAAACTTGAATAAAAAAGGAATTGAAATAAAAATAAAAATGGAAGTTGCAGAAAATTAAAAATGGAAGTTCATTCAAGAAACCAATATACCTTAAGGATCTATTTGGAAATTAAATAACAAAGAAAGTTTTATAGAAAACTAAATTGGATAAAAATGGAAGTTGAATAAAAATAAAAATGGAAGTTGCAGAAAATTAAAAATGGAAGTTCAATCCAGAAACCAGTATATCTTAACGATCTATTTGGAAATTAAATAAAAAAGGAAGTTGAATAGAAAAGAAACTTGAATAAAAAAAGCAGTTGAATGGAAATAAAAATGGATGTTGCCGAAAATTAAAATTGGAAGTTCATTCAAAAAACCACTATACCTTAACGATCTACTTGGAAATTAATTAAAAAAAGGAAGTTGAATCGAAAAATAACTTGAATAAAAATGGAAGTCGAATAAAAATAAAAATGGAAGTTGCAAAAAATTAAAAATGGTAGTTCATTCAAGAAACCACTATACCTTAACGATATATTTGGAAATTAAATAAAAAAGGAAGTTTAATAGAAAAGTAAATTGAATAAAAATGGAAGTTGAATAAAAATAAAAATGAAAGTTGCATAAAATTAAAATGAAAGTTCAATCCAGAAACCACTATACCTTAACGATCTATTTGGAAATTAAATAAAAAAGGAAGATGAGTAGAAAAGAAACTGATTCAAAAAGGAAGTTAAATAAGAATAGAAATGGAAGTTGCAGAAAATTAAAAATGGAAGTTCATTCAAAAAACCACTATACCATAACGATCTATTTGGAAATTAAATAAAAAAGGAAGTTGAATAGAAAAATAACTTGAATAAAAATGGAAGTTGCAGAAAATTAAAAATGGAAGTTCATTCAAGAAACCACAATACCTTAACAATCTATTTGGAAATTAAATAAAAAATGAATTTTAATAGAAAGTTAAATTGAATAAAAATGGAAGTTGAATAAAAAAAATGAAAGTTTCATAAAATTAAAAATGAAAGTTCAATCCAGAAACCACTATACCTTAACGATCTATTTGGAAATTAAATAAAAAAGGAAGTTGAGTAGAAAAGAAACTGATGGAAAAAGGAAGTTAAATAAGAATAAAAATGGAAGTTGAAGAAACTTATAAATGGAAGTTCATTCAAGAAACCACTATACCTTAACGATCAATTTGGAAATTAAATAAAAAATGAAATTGAATAGAAAAATAACTTGAATAAAAATGGATGTCGAATAAAAATAAAAATGGTGGTTGCAGAAAATTAAAAATGGAAGTTCATTCATGAAACCACTATACCTTAACGATCTATTTGGAAATTAAATAAAAAAGGAAGTTCAATAGAAAAGTAAATTGAATAAAAATGGAAGTTGAATAAAAATATAAATGAAAGTTGCATAAAATTAAAAATGAAAGTTCAACCCAGAAACAACTATACCTTAACGATCTATTTGGAAATTAAGTAAAAAAGGAAGTTGAGTAGAAAAGAAACTGATTGAAAAAGGAAGTTAAATAAGAATAAAAATGGAAGTTACAGAAAATTAAAAATGGTTGTTCATTAAAGAAACCACTATACCTAAACGATCTATTTGAAAATGAAATAAAAAAAAGAAGTTGAATAGGAAAATAACTTGAATCAAAATGGAAGTCGAATAAAAATAAAAATGGAAGTTGCAGAAAATTAAAAATGGAAGTTCAATCCAGAAACCACTATACCTTAAGGATCTATTTCAAAATTAAATAAAAAAGTAAGTTTTATAGAAAAGTAAATTGAATAAAAATGGAAGTTGAATAAAAATAAAAATGAAAGTAGCAGAAAATCAAAAATGGAAGTTCAATCCAGAAACCACTATACCTTAACGATCTATTTGGAAATTACATAAAAAAGGAAGTTGAGTAGAAAAGAAACTTGAATAAAAAAGGAATTGAAATAAAAATAAAAATGGAAGTTGCAGAAAATTAAAAATGGAAGTTCATTCAAGAAACCAATATACCTTAAGGAAATTAAATAACAAAGGAAGTTTTATAGAAAACTAAATTGGATAAAAATGGAAGTTGAATAAAAATAAAAATGGAAGTTGCAGAAAATTAAAAATGGAAGTTCAATCCAGAAATCAGTATATCTTAACGATCTATTTGGAAATTAAATAAAAAAGTAAGTTGAATAGAAAAGAAACTTGAATAAAAAAAGCAGTTGAATGGAAATAAAAATGGATGTTGCCGAAAATTAAAATTGGAAGTTCATTCAAAAAACCACTATACCTTAACGATCTACTTGGAAATTAATTAAAAAAGGAAGTTGAATAGAAAAATAACTTGAATAAAAATGGAAGTCGAATAAAAATAAAAATGGAAGTTGCAAAAAATTAAAAATGGCAGTTCATTCAAGAAACCACTATACCTTAACGATATATTTGGAAATTAAATAAAAAAGGAAGTTTAATAGAAAAGTAAATTGAATAAAAATGGAAGTTGAATAAAAATAGAAATGAAAGTTGCATAAAATTAAAATGAAAGTTCAATCCAGAAACCACTATACCTTAACGATCTATTTGGAAATTAAATAAAAAAGGAAGACGAGTAGAAAAGAAACTGATTCAAAAAGGAAGTTAAATAAGAATAGAAATGGAAGTTGCAGAAAATTAAAAATGGAAGTTCATTCAAAAAACCACTATACCATAACGATCTATTTGGAAATTAAATAAAAAAGGAAGTTGCAGAAAATTAAAAATGGAAGTTCATTCAAGAAACCACAATACCTTAACGATCTATTTGGAAATTAAATAAAAAATGAATTTTATTAGAAAGTTAAATTGAATAAAAATGGAAGTTGAATAAAAAAAAATGAAAGTTGCATAAAATTAAAAATGAAAGTTCAATCCAGAAACCACTATACCTTAACGAACTATTTGGAAATTAAATAAAAAAGGAAGTTGAGTAGAAAAGAAACTGATGGAAAAAGGAAGTTAAATAAGAATAAAAATGGAAGTTGAAGAAACTTAAAAATGGAAGTTCATTCAAGAAACCACTATACCTTAACGAATAATTTGGAAATTAAATAAAAAATGAAATTGAATAGAAAAATAACTTGAATAAAAATGGAAGTCGAATAAAAATAAAAATGGTGGTTGGAGAAAATTAAAAATGGAAGTTCATTCATGAAACCACTACACCTTAACGATCTATTTGGAAATTAAATAAAAAAGGAAGTTCAATAGAAAAGTAAATTGAATAAAAATGGAAGTTGAATAAAAATATAAATGAAAGTTGCATAAAATTAAAAATGAAAGTTCAATCCAGAAACCATTATACCTTAACGATCTATTTGGAAATTACATAAAAAAGGAAGTTGAGTAGAAAAGAAACTTGAATAAAAAAGGAATTTAAATAAAAATAAAAATGGAAGTTGCAGAAAATTAAAAATGGAATTTCACTCAAGAAACCACTATACCTTAACGATTTATTTGGAAGTTAAATAAAAAAGGAAGTTGAATTGAAAAATCACTTGTATAAAAATGGAAGCTGAATAAAAATAAAAATGGAAGTTCCATAAAATTAAAAATGGAAGTTTATTAAATAAAGCACTATACCTTAACGATCTATTCAGAAATTAAATAAAAAACGAAGATTAATAAAAAAGTAAATTGATTAAAAATGGAGGTTGAATAAAAATAAAAGTGAATGTTTCATAAAATTAAAAATGGAAGTTCAATCCAGAAACCACTATACCTTAACGATCTATTTGGAAATTAAATAAAAAAGGTAGTTGAATAGAAAAGAAACTTGAACAAAAAAAGAAGTTGAATAGAAATAAAAATGGAAATTGCAGAAAATTAAAATTGGAAGTTCATTCAAGAAACCACTATACCTTAACGATCTATTTGGAAATTAATTAAAAAAGGAAGTTGAATAGAAAAATAATTTGAATAAAAATGGAATTCGAATAAAAATAAAAATGGAAGTTGCAGAAAATTAAAAATGGATGTTTATTCAAGAAACCACTATGCCTTAACGATCTATTTGGAAATTAAATAAAAATGGAAGTTTAATTGAAAAGTAAATTGAATAAAAATGGAAGTTGAATAAAAATAAAAATGAAAGTTGCATAAAATTAAAATTGAAAGTTCAATCCAGAAACCACTATACCTTAACGATCTATTTGGAAATTAAATAAAAAAGAAAGTTGAGTAAAAAGGAAGCTGATTGAAAAAGGAAGTTAAATAAGAACAAAAATAGAAGTTGCAGAAAATTAAAAATGGAAGTTCATTCAAAAAATAACTATAGCTTAACGATCTATTTGGAAATTAAAAAAAAAAGGAAGGTAAATAGAAAAATAACTTGAATAAAAATAGAAGTCGAATAAAAATAAAAATGGATGTTGCAGAAAATTAAAAATGGAAGTTCATTAAAAAAACCACTATAACTTAACGATCTATTTGGAAATTAAATAAAAAAGGAAGTTTAATAGAAAAGTAAATTGATTAAAAATGGAAGTTGAATAAAAATTAAAATGAAAGTTGCATAAAATTAAAAATGAAAGTTCAATCCATAAACCACTATACCGTAACGATCTATTTGGAAATTAAATAAAAAATGAAATTGAGTAGAAATGAAACTGATGAAAAAAGGAAGTTAAATAGGAATAAAAATGGAAGTTACAGAAAATTAAAAATGGAAGTTCATTCAAGAAACCACTATACCTTAACGATCTATTTGGAAATTAAATAAAAAATGAAGTTGAATCGAAAAATAACTTGAATAAAAGTGGAAGTCGAATAAAAATAAAAATGGAAGTTGCAGAAAATAAAAAATGGAAGTTCATTCATGAAACCACTATACCTGAACGATCAATTTGGAAATGAAATAAAAAAGGAAGTTCAATAGAAAAGTAAATTGAATAAAAATGGAAGTTGAATAAAAATAAAAATGAAAGTTGCATAAAATTAAAAATGAAAGTTCAATCCCGAAACCACTATACCTTAACGATCTATTTGGAAATTAAATAAAAAAGGAAGTTGAGTAGAAAAGAAACTGATGGAAAAAGGAAGTTAAATAAGAATAAAAATGGAAGTTGCAGAAAATTAAAAATGGAAGTTCATTTAAGAAACCACTATACCTTAACGATCTATTTGGAAATTAAAATAAAAAATGAAATTGAATAAAAAATAACTTGAATAAAAATGGAAGTCGAATAAAAATAAAAATGGTGGTTGCAGAAAATTAAAAATGAAAGTTCATTCATGAAACCACTATACCTTAACGATCTATTTGGAAATGAAATAAAAATGGATGTTCAATAGAAAAGTAAATTGAATAAAAATGGAAGTTGAATAAAAATAAAAATGAAAGTTCAATCCAGAAACAACTATACCTTAACGATCTATTTGGAAATTAAATAAAAAAGGAAGTTGAGTAGAGAAGAAACTGATTGAAAAAGGAACTTAAATAGGAATAAAAATGGATGTTGCAGAAAATTAAAAATGGTAGTTCATTCAAGAAACCACTATACCTTAACGATCTATTTGGAACTGAAATAAAAAAAGAATTTGAATAGGAAAATAACTTGAATAAAATTGGAAGTTGCAGAAAATTAAAAATGGAAGTTTATTCAAGAAACCAATATACCTTAAGGATCTATTTCCAAATTAAATAAAAAAGGAAATTTTATAGAAAAGTAAATTGAATAAAAATGGAAGTTGAATAAAAATAAAAATGAAAGTTGCAGAAAATTGAAAATGGAAGTTCAATCCAGAAACCACTATACCTTAACGATCTATTTGGAAATTACATAAAAAAGGAAGTTGAGTAGAAAAAAACTTGAATAAAAAAGGAATTTAAATAAAAATAAAAATGGATGTTGCATAAAATTAAAAATGGAAGTTCATTCAAGAAACCACTATACCTTAACGATTTATTTGGAAGTTAAATAAAAAACGAAGTTGAATAGAAAAATCACTTGTATAAAAATGGAAGCTGAATAAAAATAAAAATGAAAGTTCCACAAAATTAAAAATGGAAGTTTATTAAAGAAACCACTATACCTTAACGATCTATTTGGAAATTAAATAAAAAAGGAAGATTAGTAAAAATGTAAATTGATTAAAAATGGAGGTTGAATAAAAATAAAAGTGAAAGTTTCATAAAATTAAAAATGGAAGTTCAATCCAGAAACCAGTATACCTTAACGATCTATTTGGAAATTAAATAAAAAAGGAAGTTGAATAGAAAAGAAACTTGAATAAAAAAAGAAGTTGAATAGAAATAAAAATGGAAGTTGCAGAAAATTAAAATTGGAAGTTCCTTCAAGAAACCACTATACCTTAACGATCTATTTGAAAATTAATTAAAAAAGGAAGTTGAATAGAAAAATAACTTGAATAAAAATGGAAGTTGCAGAAAGTCAAAAATGGATGTTGATTCAAGAAACCTCTATGCCTTAACGATCTATTTGGAAATTAAATAAAAAAGAAAGTTTAATAGAAAAGTAAATTGAATAAAAATGGAAGTTGAATAAAAATAAAAATGAAAGTTGCATAAAATTAAAAATGAAAGTTCAATCCAGAAACCACTATACCTTAACGATCTATTTGGAAATTAAATAAAAAAGGAAGTTGTGTAGAAAAGAAACTGATTGAAAAAGGAAGTTAAATAAGAATAAAAATGGAAGTTGCAGAAAATTAAAAATGGAAGTTCATTCAAAAAACGACTATACCTTAACGATCTATTTGGAAATTAAATAAAAAAGTAGTTAAATAGAAAAATAACTTGAATTAAAATGGAAGTCGAATAAAAATAAAAATGGAAGTTGCAGAAAATTAAAAATGGAAGTTAATTCAAGAAACCACTATACCTTAACGATCTATTTGGAAATTACATAAAAAAGGAAGTTGAGTAGAAAAGAAACTTGAATGAAAAAGGAATTGAAATAAAAATAGAAATGGAAATTGCAGAAAATTAAAAATGGAAGTTCATTCAAGAAACCAATATACCTTAAGGATCTATTTGGAAATTAAATAAAAAAGAAAGTTTTATAGAAAAGTAAATTAAATAAAAATGGAAGTTGAATAAAAATAAAAATGGAAGTTGCAGAAAATTAAAAATGGAAGTTCAATCCAGAAACCAGTATGCCTTAACGATCTATTTGGAAATTAAATAAAAAAGGAAGTTGAATAAAAAAGGAAGTTGAATAAAAAAAAACTTGAATAAAAAAAAGAAGTTGAATGGAAATAAAAATGGATGTTGCAGAAAATTAAAATTGGAAGTTTATTCAAGAAACCACCATACCTTAACGATCTATTTGGAAATTAATTTAAAAAGGAAGTTTAATAGAAAAATAACTTGAATAAAAATGGAAGCCGAATAAAAATAAAAATGGAAGTTGCAAAAAATTAAAAATGGAAGTTCATTCAAGAAACCACTATACCATAACGATCTATTTTGAAATTAAATAAAAAAGGAAGTTTAATAGAAAAGTAAATTGAATAAAAATGGAAGTTGAATAAAAATAAAAATGAAAGTTGCAGAAAATTAAAAATGAAAGTTCAATCCGGAAACCACTGTACCTTAACGATCTATTTGGAAATTAAATAAAAAAAGAAGTTGAGTAGAAAAGAAACTGATTGAAAAAGAAGTTAAATAAGAATAAAAATGGAAGTTGCAGAAAATTAAAATTGGAAGTTCATTCAAAAAACCACTATACCTTAACGATCTATTTGGAAATTAAATAAAAAAGGAAGTTAAATTGAAAAATAACTTGAATAAAAATGGAAGTCGAATAAAAATAAAAATGGAAGTTGCAGAAAATAAAAAATGGAAGTTCATTCAAGAAACCACGATACCTTAACGATCTATTTGGAAATTAAATAAAAAAGGAAGTTTAATAGAAATGTAAATTGAATAAAAATGGAAGTTGAATAAAAATAAAAATGAAAGTTGCATAAAATTAAAAATGAAAGTTCAGTCCAGAAACCACTATACCTTAACGATCTATTTGGAAATTAAATAAAAAAGGAAGTTGAGTAGAAAAGAAACTGATGGAAAAAGGAAGTTAAATAAGAATAAAAATGGAAGTTGCAGAAAATTAAAAATGGAAGTTCATTTAAGAAACCACTATACCTTAACGATCTATTTGGAAATTAAATAAAAAATGAAATTGAATAAAAAATAACTTGAATAAAAATGGAAGTCGAATAAAAATAAAAATGGTGGTTGCAGAAAATTAAAAATGGAAGTTCATTCATGAAACCACTATACCTTAACGATCTATTTCGAAATTAAATAAAAAAGGAAGTTCAATAGAAAAGTAAATTGAATAAAAATGGAAGTTGAATAAAAATAAAAATGAAAGTTGCATAAAATTAAAAATGAAAGTTCAATCCAGAAACAACTATACCATAACGATCTATTTGGAAATTAAATAAAAAAGGAAGTTGAGTAGAAAAGAAACTGATTGAAAAAAGGAAGTTAAATAAGAATAAAAATGGATGTTGCAGAAAATTAAAAATGGTAGTTCATTCAAGAAACCACTATACCTTAACGATCTATTTGGAAATGAAATAAAAAAAGATGTTGAATAGGAAAATAACTTGAATAAAAATGGAAGTCGAAGAAAAATAAAAATGGAAGTTGCAGAAAATTAAAAATAGAAGTTTATTCAAGAAACGAATATACCTTAAGGATCTATTTCCAAATTAAATAAAAAAGGAAGTTTTATAGAAAAGTAAATTGAATAAAAATGGAAGTTGAATAAAAATAAAAATGAAAGTTGCAGAAAATTAAAAATGGAAGTTCAATCCAGAAACCACTATACCTTAACGATATATTTGGAAAGTACATAAAAAAGGAAGTTGAGCAGAAAAGAAACTTCAATAAAAAAGGAATTTAAATAAAAATAAAAATGGATGTTGCATAAAATTAAAAATGGAAGTTCATTCAAGAAACCACTATACCTTAACGATTTATTTGGAAGTTAAATAAAAAAGGAAGTTGAATAGAAAAATCACTTGTATAAAAATGGAAGCTGAATAAAAATAAAAATGAAAGTTCCACAAAATTAAAAATGGAAGTTTATTAAAGAAACCACTATACCTTAACGATCTATTTGGAAATTAAATAAAAAAGGAAGATTAATAAAAATGTAAATTGATTAAAAATGGAGGTTGAATAAAAATAAAAGTGAAAGTTTCATAAAATTAAAAATGGAAGTTCAATCCAGAAACCAGTATACCTTAACGATCTATTTGGAAATTAAATAAAAAAGGAAGTTGAATAGAAAAGAAATTTGAATAAAAAAAGAAGTTGAATAGAAATAAAAATGGAAGTTGCAGAAAATTAAAATTGGAAGTTCATTCAAGAAACCACTATACCTTAACGATCTATTTGGAAATTAATTAAAATAGGAAGTTGAATAGAAAAATAACTTGAATAAAAACGGATGTCGAATAAAAATAAAAATAGAAGTTGCAGAAAATTAAAAATGGATGTTTATTCAAGAAACCACTATGCCTTACGATATATTTGGAAATTAAAAGAAAAAGGAAGTTTAATAGAAAAGTAAATTGAATAAAAATAGAAGTTGAATAAAAATAAAAATGAAAGTTGCATAAAATTAAAAATGAAAGTTCAATCCAGAAACCACTATACCTTAACGATCTATTTGGAAATTAAATAAAAAAGGAAGTTGAGTAGAAAAGAAACTGATTGAAAAATGAAGTTAAATAAGAATAAAAATGGAAGTTACAGAAAATTAAAAATGGAAGTTCATTCAAAAAACAACTATACCTTAACGATCTATTTGGAAATTAAATAAAAAAGGAAGTTAAATAGAAAAATAACTTGAATTAAAATGGAAGTTGCAGAAAATTAAAAATGGAAGTTAATTCAAGAAACCACTATACCTTAACGATCTATTTGGAAAATAAAAAAAGAAGTTTAATAGAAAAGTTAATTGATTAAAAATGGAAGTTGATTAAAAATAAAAATGAAAGTTGCATAAAATTAAAAATGAAAGTTCAATCCGGAAACCACTATACCTTAGCGATCTATTTGGAAATTAAATAAAAAAGGAAGTTGATTAGAAAAAAAACTGATGGAAAAAGGAAGTTAAATAAGAATAAAGATAGAAGTTGCAGAAAATTAAAAATGGAAGTTCAATCCAGAAACCAATATACCTTAAGGATCTATTTCCAAATTAAATAAAAAAGGAAGTTTTATAGAAAAGTTAATTGAATAAAAATGGAAGTTTAATAAAAATAAAAATGGAAGTTGCAGAAAATTAAAAATGGAAGTTCAATCCAGAAACCACTATACCTTAACGATCTATTTGAAAATTACATAAAAAAGGAAGTTTAGTAGAAAAAAACTTGAATAAAAAAGGAATTGAAATAAAAATAAAAATGGAAGTTGCAGAAAATTAAAAATGGAAGTTCATTCAAGAAACCAATATACCTTAAGGATCTATTTTGAAATTAAATAAAAAAGGAAGTTTTATAGAAAAGTAAATTGAATAAAAATGGAAGTTGAATAAAAATAAAAATGGAAGTTGCAGAAAATTATAAATGGAAGTTCAATCCAGAAACTAGTATACCTTAACGATCTATTTGGAAATTAAATAAAAAAGGAAGTTGAATAGAAAAGAAACGTGAATAAAAAAAGAAGTTGAATGGAAATAAAAATGGAAGTTGCAGAAAATTAAAATTAGAAGTTCATTCAAGAAACCACTATACCTTAACGATCTATTTGGAAATTAATTAAAAAAGGAAGTTGAATAGAAAAATAACTTGAATAAAAATGGAAGTCGAATAAAAATAAAAATGGAAGTTGCAAAAAATTAAAAATGGAAGTTCATTCAAGAAACCACTATAGCTTAACGATCTATTTTGAAATTAAATAAAAAAGGAAGTTTAAAAGAAAAGTAAATTGAATAAAAATGGAAGTTGAATAAAAATAAAAATGAAAGTTGCATAAAATTAAAAATGAAAGTTCAATCCAGAAACTACTATACCTTAACGATCTATTTGGAAATTAAATAAAAAAGGATGTTGAGTAGAAAAGAAACTGATTGAAAAAGGAAGTTAAATAAGAATAAGAATGGAAGTTGCAGAAAATTAAAAATGGAAGTTCATTCAAAAAACCACTATACCTTAACAATCTATTCGGAAATTAAATAAAAAATGAAGTTAAATAGAAAAATAACTTGAATAGAAATGGAAGTCGAATAAAAATAAAAATGGAAGTTGCAGAAAATTAAAAATGGTAGTTCATTCAAGAAACCACTATACCTTAACGATCTATTTGGAAATGAAATAAAAAAAGAAGTTGAATAGAAAAATAACTTGAATAAAAATGGAAGTCGAATAAAAATAAAAATGGAAGTTGCAGAAAATTAAAAATGGAAGTTAATTCAAGAAACCAATATACCTTAAGGATCTATTTGGATATTAAATAAAAAAGGAAGTTTTATAGAAAGTAAATTGTATAAAAATGGAAGTTGAATAAAAATAAAAATGGAAGTTGCAGAAAATTAAAAATGGAAGTTCAATCCAGAAACCAGTATACCTTAACGATCTATTTGGAAATTAAATAAAAAAGGAAGTTTATAGCGATCTCGGGTTTACCCTTGTTGTACAGTGATCCGGACATGTGTCCGTGGATGTTGGTAGTTGATTATTATCTTGCTTACATCCTTTTTACTTCGTATTTGGGTTATAGGATGTGTGGGCAGTTTTGTTACAGGTTGGTTGAGTTTAGAAACCAAAACTAGTTGCCCAGATTTTGACCTGTCCCCTCGAGCGGGGGGTTTTGGCGCTCGAGCGGGAGTTTCACCCATCCAGTATTTCTTGTACAGTGTTGGACGCTCGAGGGTGGGATTGGCCGCTCGAGCGGGATTGTGTGAGTGACGCTCGAGCAAGGAGTTGGAAGCTCGAGCGGAGACCTGGTTCTGTAAAAGTTCTGGGAGTGTGTATCCGCCGCTCGAGCAGGATTGTTGACGCTCGAGCGGGAGTCTGTGAGTGACGCTCGAGCGGGGAGTTTGACGCTCGAGCGGGGAGTCTGACGCTCGAGTGGGGCGACTGGGTTTAAGTCCCGAGTTTTGACTTTTCAAATCACTTTTTCACTTTCTCTTCTCTCTCCTACTTTTTCAAAAACACCATTGTTGAGCCTCTCACTCTAGAACTCTACCTTCTCTCTAGGTTTTGATCTAGTAGGAGTGATTTGCTCATCTTTGGCCTTTACAAAAAAGTTGTTGATCGTCGAGGGCTACATTTTAATCTGAAAATTTCGGGATTTGGAGCACGTTGGGTTTTGTCATCTTCTCCCTTGGGGCTCCGGAATTGAGGTAGGGATATCCTACTCCTCTCTATGGATTTTGTCTTTAAATTTTAGTATTTTGAGATGTTGGGGTTGGTTTGGTAATTTTGTGAAAGTTTGGGGCTTTTGTGTTTTTATTTATAATAAACCTAGATGCAAGTTTGGCATAGAGAAATGGAATAAATGTTGAATCATTGATGAAAAAGGGACCTTAAGGGTTGTAATGTTAATTATGGAAAATGACCTAATTACATTGTTTGATTAATTGAGATAATTAATTGTGAGAAATGAGGAAATGAAACGAAATTGTTGAGATTGGGAATGTATGGGGTTAAAGGGTGTAGTTGAATTATTTATCACTCACCGAATTGAAATGTTGATTGAATATCCATTTGTGCATTTTTTTTCTGTTTAGAAATAACTGCTTTGGGCTATCGGTGGAGGATAGTCGTGATTGTTGTAGACAATGCATGATGATTAGGCAAACGAAAACTAATCAATGGAAGGTGTCATGGAATTTGACGGTTGATAGAATACGTTAACTGTATGTATTGAGTGATTGTATATAGAACCAATGTGTTTGTATACGTTATGTGTAGAGGAGGAGATGGGGGATGTACTCCGCGGTTTAGGGGAAGATGGGGGATGTACCTCTAAACCGGATAGTGTTTGGGAGAAGATAGGGGATGAACTCCGTAGATACAGCTCATATGCTTGTCTAGAGAAGTGAAGATAGAGCTCATATGCTTATCTTTGTGAAGTGTAGATACAGCTTATATGCTTATCTGTGAATGTGGGATATAGTTTTTATACATATCTGTTGAGATGATGATAGAGCTAATATGCTTATCTGTTGAAAAAGAAAAAATGAAAAAGTAACTTGGACTCATAAGTCGTATGACATAAAATGTGATTTATGTGGATGTATCAGTGTTGGCCATCTATCAATTGCTAATCTTTTAGTCATTGTTCATGGTTGGTTTAGTGTATTTCTACTGGGTTGTGGCTCACCCTATGTGGGAATATCATTTTCAGGTATAGGTAGCATGCCACCTCCAAGGACGTAGCTTGGGAGGCTAGAGGCGGACACACTTTCGTTGTCTTATTTTTGATGTATTACATGTAAATTCAAGCCAAGGGCTTAATGTGTAATTGAGTTAGTACTCTTTCGTCGTAACCAAGTGTTAACTTGGAAAGCTGTAAGCCTTTAGGGCACTTGCTTTTGTCGTTAACGTCTAATACTTTTTGTAATGAAACTCTGATAAATGGAAGAATGTGGAACTTTTATATATATCAATGCATGTCTATATTAATGGGCCTTATCTTGTTATTTTGAGGGCGTTACAAAGTTGAATAGAAAAGAAACTTGAATAAAAAAAGAAGTTGAATGGAAATAAAAATGGAAATTGCAGAAAATTAAAATTGGAAGTTCATTCAAGAAACCACTATACCTTAACGATCTATTTGGAAATTAATTAAAAAAGGAAGCGGAATAGAAAAATAACTTGAATAAAAATGGAAGTCGAATAAAAATAAAAATAAAAATGGAAGTTGCAAAAATTTAAAAATGGAAGTTCATTCAAGAAACCACTATACATTAACGATCTATTTGGAAATTAAACAAAAAAGGAAGTTTAATAGAAAAGTAAATTGAATAAAAATGGAAGTTGAATAAAAATAAAAATGAAAGTTGCATAAAATTAAAAATGAAAGTTCAATCCAGAAACCACTATACCTTAACGATCTATTTGGAAATTAAATAAAAAAGGAAGTTGAGTAGAAAAGAAAATGATGGAAAAAGGAAGTTAAATAAGAATAAAAATGAAAGTTGCAGAAAATTAAAACGGAAGTTCATTAAAAAAACCACTATACCTTAACGATCTATTTGGAAATTAAAAAAAAAGGAAGTTAAATAGAAAAATAACTTGAATAAAAATGGAAGTCGAATAAAAATAAAAATGGAAGTTGCAGAAAATTAAAAATGGAAGTTCATTCAAGAAACCACTATACCTTAACGATCTATTTGGAAATTAAATAAAAAAGGAAGTTGAATAAAAATAAAAATGGAAACTGCATAAAATTAAAAATGAAAGTTCAATCCAGAAACCACTATACCTTAACGATCTATTTAGAAATTAAATAAAAAAGGAAGCTGAGTAGAAAAGAAACTGATGGAAAAAGGAAGTTAAATAAGAATAAAAATGGAAGTTGCAGAAAATTAAAAATGGAAGTTCATTCAAGAAACCACTATACCTTAACGATCTATTTGGAAATTAAATAAAAAATGAAATTGAATAGAAAAATAACTTGAATAAAAATGGAAGTCGAATAAAAATAAAAATGGAGGTTGTAGAAAATTAAAAATGGAAGTTCATTCATGAAACAACTATACCTTAACGATCTATTTGGAAATTAAATAAAAAAGGAAGTTCAATAGAAAAGTAAATTGAATAAAAATGGCAGTTGAATAAAAATAAAAATGAAAGTTGCATAAAATTAAAAATGAAAGTTCAATCCAGAAACAAATATACCTTAACGATCAATTTGGAAATTAAACAAAAAAAGAAGTTGAGTAGAAAAGAAACTGATTGAAAAAGGAAGTTAAATAACAATAAAAATGGAAGCTGCAGAAAATTAAAAATGGTAGTTCATTCAAGAAACCACTATACCTTAACGATCTATTTGGAAATGAAATAAAAAAAGATGTTGAATAGAAAAATAACTTGAATAAAAATGGAAGTCGAATAAAAATAAAAATGGAAGTTGCAGAAAATTAAAAATGGAAGTTTATTCAAGAAACCAATATACCTTAAGGATCTATTTCCAAATTAAATGAAAAAGGAAGTTTTATAGAAAAGTAAATTGAATAAAAATAGAAGTTGAATAAAAATAAAAATGAAAGTTGCAGAAAATTAAAAATGGAAGTTCAATCCAGAAACCACTATACCTTAACGATCTATTTGGAAATTACATAAAAAAAGGAAGTTGAGTAGAAAAGAAACTTGAATAAAAAAGGAATTTAAATAAAAATAAAAATGGAAGTAGCAGAAAATTAAAAATGGAAGTTCATTCAAGAAACCACTATACCTTAACGATCTATTTGGAGATTAATTAAAAAAGGAAGTTGAGTAGAAAAGAAACTTGAATGAAAAAGAAAGTTAAATAAAAATAAAAATGGAAGTTGCAGAAAAGTAAAAATGGAAGTTCAATCCAGAAAACACTATACCTTAACAATCCATTTGGAAATTAAATAAAAAAGGAAGTTGAATAGAAAAGTAAATTGAATAAAAATGGAAGTTGAATAAACAGAAAAGTGAAAGTTGCATAAAATTAAAAATGGAAGTTCAATCCAGAAACCAGTAACCCTAACATTTAATTAACCTTACAAAAGCACAAACCCAAGAATTTATATGCATATAATAATGACATAAATAAAACAAATTAGGACATATATGATCTCATAATACCTTTACTGTTGGGGTGGCTGAGGCCTTCTGGCCGCCCAAGCCACCAGATTCTCGTTGATCAGCACCTGGATTTCTGCAAGATTCTGTTCACACCGTGTTAGCTGTGCTGAGATATACGGTTGCGTATATCGATCTGGATTAAGGCTCAGATAGTATCATATATGTCTAATTTATTAGATTTATATTATTATTATATGTCAATTAAAACTTGGCTCTGATACCATGTCTGAACAAAATGAAAATACCGTAGAAATACCAGGAACTGAATCAGTAACCACAGTAGGAAATACCGTTTCCTCATTAGCCGAAGCTGCAGAATTAGTTGCCTACCAGGATGTTAAACAGGCCCTAGATAAATGGACCATACCATCAGTCGATCCATATACCATATACAGAAAAGGAAAATTCCAATTCCTCAGCAGAACAATTATCAAGACATTTGAACATGCATCTTGTATCCAGAATAATGATGAAATTATTAGATTAATTCATGTTAATGATTTTGTCCCCTTTCTGAAAGATTATAAGTACATCCATATAGGATTGGTACAAATTGCTTTTAAACCCTTGACCCTTCTTGGTCAAAATACCAGTATTCAATGCACCCTTCGTGATGGACGCTGCCTTGATTGGCGAGCTTCACTTATGGGAGCTATTGAGACAAGTTTGTCTCATGGACCAGTATATTTTGACATATATCCGAATCTTAGCGTTGCCCTATGCGATGCTAACCTATCCAATGTGTTAGAACTCAGGGTTCTCACTCATGGATATAATTATAAACCAGGTACTCCACTCTTCTCTGTACATTCCAGAATTTACATTAAGGCTTTAACAACTTTAAATCCTTATGTAAAAAAGAAAACTGAAACAGGTCAGACAGTCTTAATAGAGACCAACCTTTACAGTAGCCAAGTTGCTATCCCCAAGATGATTGCTTGGAAAGACATTACTTTTCCAGATAGGTGGGAAATTCCTAATGCCGTACCACCCAAACCGATGATTCAGCATAACATAGACGATGTTATTCAGACACAAGGAGGACATGTATATCTCCAATTCCAGAAACCCATGCTTACCAGAAGTAATTCCTCTAATGCTAGTTTTCGAACCGCCCCTAGAAGTTTTTCTAACAACAGTTTTAGATCCGTCCCTTCTGTCCCTCCTTATCAAGTGGACTATCCAGAATCCAGTCGTCAATCTGTAGACAATCTACCATCTAGAAGACAAATAGAAAACATTCTTCAACAGATACCCTCTAGGCCTCCTAGTAGACCACCCAGTGATCCACAGGAAGACCCTATGACATCAGAAATTCAAGGAATCCGTCTTTCCCAAAATCGTATTCCCCATGGTGTTTATACTGCACCCCCAGTTCCAACACCTTCTCCAGATAGCCCTACGGCCAGTGATATGAATTTTGATATTTAATGGATTTTACACCAGGAAGTGAAAATAGAAAAATTTTAAACTAGGAATTTAACCAGCAACAATATAAAGAATTTAGAGATTGGTATTTTACCAATCATACCGTTGACCAGTTAGCTAGTTACAAAACTCATTATTACCAACATCTTGAGTTACATCAGAAATTAATCCCTTTCGTGGAATGGTATCATACTGTTACTCAGTCCCAATTAACAGTTATTGAAGACCAGTATAAAGTCTGGACTACTACAGAAGGACAAGTAATCCATTCAATACATCCTCCTCCTCAAGCTTTGGAGCTAGTACCAAATGGAGACACAACCAGACAACCATTATCAGCCACTGCATATATAGATGCTCAATCAGGAAAACTTTCTAAAGCAGACGGTTCTATAGTAAGACAGAATAATTATACAAATCTTATCTGTCAAACCATCAGCAAACAGTTAACCCGTGTTGAAGAGGCTGTTTCTACCTTTAAGGATAGAACCCTAGCTCCACCAGTCACAGGAGTCTCGACTCTCCATCCTGTATCTATTAAACCATCATTAGACATTACTAACTTTAAGTTAAAATCGTCTAATACTGAGTTTATGGACACTTTATTACAGAAAATGCAAACTCTTAATGTTCGCCCTCCAGAACCTCCTAAACCTCCAGATCAATCTAGCAGTGGCACTATCCACATGCTCAGAGCTGAAACCAATCTTGATCAGGATACCCTAACCAATCTTGATCAGGATACCCTATCTCCAGAACAAATTCAAAATATTCAATTGAACTTTCAGGAACCCTCATCTGTAAACAAGCTAAACTATTACAGTTCAGCTAAACCAGGATTTTTACCTCATACTAGAAACTACTATTCCAGACCTACTCCCCCAGATATTCTTTATGAAGAAGCTTATCTGAATGAACAGAATAGTTACCATGGTAAAACCATTTATGAATGGAATATTGATGGTGAATCAGAATTTGGTATTTACAAAAAGCTACATCAAATGATGATGTATGCTACTGTTTGTCGCCAATACAGTAATAATGATCAGGCCATAGCTAAGTTTATTATTAATGGCTTTACCGGTATTCTTAAAGGATGGTGGGATAATATTATGACTCCCCTCCAACAAACAGAAATCCTCACTGCTATCAAGCTTGAACTTGATCCCACTACTAACCAGCAAGTCCAACAGTCTGATGCTGTTTATACCCTTATACAGACTATCATTTACCATTTTGTTGGCACCAGTACCTCTACTCAGGACCGTGGCCGTGAGCTCCTCCAGAATCTGCGTTGTCCTTCCTTAACCCATTTCCGTTGGTATAAGGATGTTTTCCTACTTAAGGTTACCCAACGCTCCGATGCTAACAGTACTCATTGGAAAGCCAAATTTATTGATGGCCTTCCTACCCTCTTTGCCGAACGAGTCAGGAAAAAACTTCGGGATCGCCATGACCGGATGTCTATTCCTTATGAACAGTATACTTATGGACAACTTGTGTCCATTGTTACCGATGAAGGTCTTTCTTTGTGTAATGACCTCAAACTCCAGTATCAAATGAAACAACAAAACTTAACAGGAAGAAAAGAATTAGGAGAATTTTGTGACCAGTTTGCTTATGAACCTGGAATCAAATATCCTAACAAAACCAGGAAGATATCCCATAGAAAATCCACTAAACCTTACAGAAAGAAGTCTTATCAAAAGACTAGCCATCCGAAACCTACTAAGAAGTTTTATCCGAAGAAATCTACCAGTAAACCCAAAGGTAAATCTAAATTAGAAGTTAAGTGCTATAAATGTGGCCAAACAGGACATTATGCTAATAGGTGTAGATCTAAAGCTAAATCTAAGGTTAATGAATTAAACCTTGATCCAGACATTAAAAACCAGTTAATCCAAGCCCTAGAAGCTGAAGAAATTTCAACAGAAGATGAAATTCCTTCTGATGATGAGCTTAACCAGTTATACTCTTCCTCCTCCGATGAAGATGATCCAGAAGAACCATGTCCCTGTAGTACCAATCAGGAACAAATATCAGAAATTAATTACTGGAAATCCATAGTGGAAATGAATGGTTTACACTTAGGAGAGCCAAGTAGTATTAATGTTTTAACAGACACTCAAAAGGATATGCTTGCTGTTGCAGACCAGATCCAAGATCCAGAAATAAAAATAAAATATTTAAAGATGTGTTATGAACACCAACAAGCAACAACAGAAACCCCTCCTATACCAGATTATTCTTATAATCTTCAAACAGTCATTAACAGAATCCAGACAAAATCCATAGTAGAACAGCCTACTACCCTCCAGGATTTAAAAATGGAAATTAATATCCTTAAAACAGAAGTTAAACACTTGCAAACTGCAAGTGCAGCCGCTATCAAAGATATTAAATATCTTCATACTCAAATTCCTAAACAGAAAGCAGAAGAAACTGAACAAAACCTTGATCTTAACAAGCAAGAACCAGAATCTTCAACTCCTTATTTATTACTTGTTAATCAGGTTACTTTTCAGAAATGGTACATAAAAATTTCTTTTATAATTAAACCGGATTTTATCATTAAGGATGCAATTGCCTTAGTTGATAGTGGAGCAGATATGAACTGTATCCAAGAAGGTATAGTTCCGACCAGGTATTTTGCAAAAACTACCCAAAGTCTTACCAGTGCAAGTGGAAATTCTCTCCAGATCAGGTATAAAATTCCAGAAGCTTATATTTGTAATGAAGATCTCTGCCTTCCCACATCTTTTGTATTAGTCAGAAATCTTGCTACAAATATTATTTTAGGCACACCTTTTCTTTGTCTTTTAATGCCTATCCAGAAAATTGATTCAACAGGTATTTATTCCCAATTACAGGGAAAAACAATTACTTTTGAATTTATCACTCAACCGTATACCAAAGAATTAGATCAGATTCGTGATTTAATTTCTGTTAAACAAAATCAGATAAATTTGATTCAAAAAGAAGTCTCTTTTTTAACAACAGAACAAAGGCTTAATCAATCTGCTTTTCAACAGAAAATTAAATTAATTGAAAAGGAATTTCAATCAGAAGTCTGTGGTACTGTTCCTAATGCTTTTTGGAATCGTAAAAAGTATATTGTAACATTACCATACGAACCAGATTTTGATGAAAAATATATTCCAACTAGAGCTCGCCCTAGTCAAATGAAAAAGGAATATATGGAGATGTGCAAAACAGAAATTCAAGATCTTCTTATGAAGAAACTCATCCGTCCTAGTCACTCCCCGTGGAGTTGTACCGCCTTTTATGTGAATAAAAATGCAGAGTTAGAACGAGGTGTTCCTCGCCTTGTAATTAACTATAAACCGTTAAATGATAAATTGAAATGGATTCGTTATCCTATTCCGAACAAAAAGGATCTTTTAGATCGCCTCCAGGATGCCATAATTTTTTCCAAATTTGATTTAAAATCAGGATATTGGCAAGTTGAAATTGCTGAACAGGATCGCTATAAAACAGCTTTTACAGTACCTTTTGGGCATTATGAATGGAATGTTATGCCTTTTGGTTTGAAGAATGCCCCTTCAGAATTCCAGCATATCATGAACGATATTTTTAATCCATTTACAGAATTTACTTTATCCTATATTGATGATGTTTTAATATTTTCCTCATCAATTGACCAGCATGTCAAACATCTTAATATTTTTAAGAATGTTATTATCCGAAATGGCTTAGTTTTATCTGCACCAAAAATGCAATTATTTCAAACCACCATCAGATATTTAGGACATAATATTTCTAATGGTAGTATTATTCCTATTAACAGAAGTATGGAGTTTGCCTCTAAATTTCCAGATGAAATTAAAGACAAAACTCAATTACAGAGATTTTTAGGTAGTCTTAATTATATTCGTGACTATTACCAGAATTTATCTGCAGATGCTAACATCTTGTATACCAGGTTAAAGAAGAATCCTCCACCTTGGTCTCCAGAACATACTTTAGCTGTTCAAAAAATTAAAGCTAAAGTCCAACAGCTACCTTGTTTAAATTTACCTAATCCTGAATGGAAGAAAATAGTTGAAACAGATGCTTCCAATGAAGGATTTGGTGGTATTTTAAAACAGTTTAATCCCAAAACTCAGAAAGAAGAACTTTTACGTTTTCATTCTGGACTTTGGAATCAAGCTGCTTTAAATTATCCAACCATTAAACAGGAATGTTTAGCCCTAGTCAAATGTGTTATGAAATTCCAGGATGATTTATTAAACCAGCATTTCATCATCAGAGTTGATTGCTCTGCTGCTAGACAGATATTTAAACAAGATGTTAAAAATCTTGTTTCAAAACAGATATTCGTAAGCTGGCAGGGTTATTTATCCAATTTTGATTTTGATATTGAATATATTAAAGGAGAAACTAACTCTTTGCCTGACTTTTTGACCCGTGAATATTTGCAGAAATCAGCAAATGACCAGTAGAGGCCAAAGAGGTCGAGGTCGTGGCCGGGGTTCCAACCCTCGCTATGATCCATCCGAATATCCACCCCTCTCTCGTGGAGGAGGTCAAACCAGTAATCCAACGGCAAGGGATGTTCTCCTAAGGCCGGAAGACCCGTATACTCCTAACAGTCTTTCTGATGAAACGGTCCTTTGGATCGAACCGTCAGATGAACAGTGGATGACAGACCCGTGGGAGATTAAACGTCGTTATCTCACCACCCAACAGTCACCTCCTCATTTTGATCAATACCGATATATTTACGAACAGATACTTGTTGAAACTGGAGCTGTTGAAATCAAGCATACATTGCATGATGCCAATAAGACTGCCAGCCCTATTCAATTCAGTAAAATGGTCATCCGTAATATTATGCCCATTGCTACTTGGGGCATCCATCCGCACACCACCCGGGATATTGATCTACGGAACAAACAGACCAAATACTCTTACTGGGACTATATTGATGCCTTTACTCAGGTATTCTATTACCAGAACCCCATCAAGAATCATTCTTGGTTTATCCGTATCACGTCCGATGTTCTCAAAACCGATGTCCCTTCCTGGTTCCTCGTTTGGTGGGATAAGTTCGGACTTTCTCTTGACATTTTACCAGAATCCGTAAGAATAGAATTTGATGAATGGCATGTTGCTTATTCTCGTGCCTATTCATATCTAAATAAAAACAGAGAACTTTCCATCAGAAAAGCTATAGTCCATTTCTCTATCCGCTTCAGCATTCCATGGATCTGGAAATGGGACTTTGCATGTGACTACCAGAATAAAATTCCCCGTTTAAAAAGAATTTATTTTATTAAATGGTGGGATAAAATGGATCTTAAAGATCTCATTCCGAAAATACAACAGCATACCAAAGCCTGCTGGGACTCTGTCAAACAGCCTGCTTTATCACCAGCACCCTCTTCCCCTGTCACTAATCCTTTTGTCCAAATGCAGAAGGAATTAAAACAGAAATTTCCTAACCTTTCAGATAATGAATTAATTCTTAAAAGTATGGATTATCTGAAAGAGCAATTCCTCCAATCCGTTAATCCTGAAGATGACACCTCAATGAGGTCAGGCACCAGTCATACCCAATCCGAATCAGAAGCTGATCCAGCCGACCACGTGTTAGCAGGAGAATCACAATCAGAAGATGAGGCAGAAGTCACTCTTGGCGACTTTTGGGACTCTTTTACAGCTGCCATAGCAGACAAAATGGCTCAAGACAAAGGCAATAAAGGAAAGGGCCCCGAGCTTTAAAAGCGTCGGCACAACAGGACAAACAACTTTTCAGAAAGCAGATGCTCCATCAGTATCAGGGATAAAGATGTTCCCCACTTCCGCCAGCTTTGAAAATAAGGAGATAGGTGTAATCTGTCGGTGCAATAGAAGATCTCCACCTGTCATATGTAATATTAGAATCTTATCTTCTTTTGTCTATTTAAGGGATGTCCTCACCCTTGTTGAGGTACTTAGAAATTTTCAGTTTTTCTTTTATTTTTACGTTTACATTTTCTGTCTCTTGTACTCTTCTTCCAAACCCCCTCTTGTAAAATATTTTACTTCCTCAATAAAAGTTTGCTATTCGTGTTTAAGAATGTATGCCCTCTGTTAATCTATTAGAATTAGCATTATCAGCACAACAATTCTGGCTTGATCGCAAAAGATACTATCTGAGCCTTAATCCAGATCGATATACGCAACCGTATATCTCAGCACAGCTAACACGGTGTGAACAGAATCTTGCAGAAATCCAGGTGCTGATCAACGAGAATCTGGTGGCTTGGGCGGCCAGAAGGCCTCAGCCACCCCAACAGTAAAGGTATTATGAGATCATATATGTCCTAATTTGTTTTATTTATGTCATTATTATATGCATATAAATTCTTGGGTTTGTGCTTTTGTAAGGTTAATTAAATGTTAGGGTTAGTGGGACGTCACCCAAGTCGCGTAGGGTTTAGGTCGTATTACAGAGAGTGCGTTGACCGTTTGATGCCCGTAAGCCGTTGACAGACGTGCTAAGCCGACCTTTAGTGAGCACCATTCATGGTATGAGGTAAAAATCCTGGTTTAGCTGAACTGTAATAGTTTAGCTTGTTTACAGATGAGGGTTCCTGAAAGTTCAATTGAATATTTTGAATTTGTTCTGGAGATAGGGTATCCTGATCAAGATTGGTTAGGGTATCCTGATCAAGATTGGTTTCAGCTCTGAGCATGTGGATAGTGCCACTGCTAGATTGATCTGGAGGTTTAGGAGGTTCTGGAGGGCGAACATTAAGAGTTTGCATTTTCTGTAATAAAGTGTCCATAAACTCAGTATTAGACGATTTTAACTTAAAGTTAGTAATGTCTAATGATGGTTTAATAGATACAGGATGGAGAGTCGAGACCCCTGTGACTGGTGGAGCTAGGGTTCTATCCTTAAAGGTAGAAACAGCCTCTTCAACACGGGTTAACTGTTTGCTGATGGTTTGACAGATAAGATTTGTATAATTATTCTGTCTTACTATAGAACCGTCTGCTTTAGAAAGTTTTCCTGATTGAGCATCTATATATGCAGTGGCTGATAATGGTTGTCTAGTTGTGTCTCCATTTGGTACTAGCTCCAAAGCTTGAGGAGGAGGATGTATTGAATGGATTACTTGTCCTTCTGTAGTAGTCCAGACTTTATACTGGTCTTCAATAACTGTTAATTGGGACTGAGTAACAGTATGATACCATTCCACGAAAGGGATTAATTTCTGATGTAACTCAAGATGTTGGTAATAATGAGTTTTGTAACTAGCTAACTGGTCAACGGTATGATTGGTAAAATACCAATCTCTAAATTCTTTATATTGTTGCTGGTTAAATTCCTGGTTTAAAATTTTTCTATTTTCACTTCCTGGTGTAAAATCCATTAAATATCAAAATTCATATCACTGGCCGTAGGGCTATCTGGAGAAGGTGTTGGAACTGGGGGTGCAGTATAAACACCATGGGGAATACGATTTTGGGAAAGACGGATTCCTTGAATTTCTGATGTCATAGGGTCTTCCTGTGGATCACTGGGTGGTCTACTAGGAGGCCTAGAGGGTATCTGTTGAAGAATGTTTTCTATTTGTCTTCTAGATGGTAGATTGTCTACAGATTGACGACTGGATTCTGGATAGTCCACTTGATAAGGAGGGACAGAAGGGACGGATCTAAAACTGTTGTTAGAAAAACTTCTAGGGGCGGTTCGAAAACTAGCATTAGAGGAATTACTTCTGGTAAGCATGGGTTTCTGGAATTGGAGATACACATGTCCTCCTTGTGTCTGAATAACATCGTCTATGTTATGCTGAATCATCGGTTTGGGTGGTACGGCATTAGGAATTTCCCACCTATCTGGAAAAGTAATGTCTTTCCAAGCAATCATCTTGGGGATAGCAACTTGGCTACTGTAAAGGTTGGTCTCTATTAAGACTGTCTGACCTGTTTCAGTTTTCTTTTTTACATAAGGATTTAAAGTTGTTAAAGCCTTAATGTAAATTCTGGAATGTACAGAGAAGAGTGGAGTACCTGGTTTATAATTATATCCATGAGTGAGAACCCTGAGTTCTAACACATTGGATAGGTTAGCATCGCATAGGGCAACGCTAAGATTCGGATATATGTCAAAATATACTGGTCCATGAGACAAACTTGTCTCAATAGCTCCCATAAGTGAAGCTCGCCAATCAAGGCAGCGTCCATCACGAAGGGTGCATTGAATACTGGTATTTTGACCAAGAAGGGTCAAGGGTTTAAAAGCAATTTGTACCAATCCTATATGGATGTACTTATAATCTTTCAGAAAGGGGACAAAATCATTAACATGAATTAATCTAATAATTTCATCATTATTCTGGATACAAGATGCATGTTCAAATGTCTTGATAATTGTTCTGCTGAGGAATTGGAATTTTCCTTTTCTGTATATGGTATATGGATCGACTGATGGTATGGTCCATTTATCTAGGGCCTGTTTAATAGAAAAATAACTTGAATTAAAATGGAAGTTGCAGAAAATTAAAAATGGAAGTTAATTCAAGAAACCACTATACCTTAACGATCTATTTGGAAAATAAAAAAAGAAGTTTAATAGAAAAGTTAATTGATTAAAAATGGAAGTTGATTAAAAATAAAAATGAAAGTTGCATAAAATTAAAAATGAAAGTTCAATCCGGAAACCACTATACCTTAGCGATCTATTTGGAAATTAAATAAAAAAGGAAGTTGATTAGAAAAAAAACTGATGGAAAAAGGAAGTTAAATAAGAATAAAGATAGAAGTTGCAGAAAATTAAAAATGGAAGTTCAATCCAGAAACCAATATACCTTAAGGATCTATTTCCAAATTAAAT
The DNA here is from genome assembly GCF_055761805.1 of Camellia sinensis. NCBI lineage: Eukaryota > Viridiplantae > Streptophyta > Magnoliopsida > Ericales > Theaceae > Camellia > Camellia sinensis. Next base: position 3,162,842 of record NC_138962.1, on the reverse strand, counting down.
AAAAAAGGAAGTTTTATAGAAAAGTTAATTGAATAAAAATGGAAGTTTAATAAAAATAAAAATGGAAGTTGCAGAAAATTAAAAATGGAAGTTCAATCCAGAAACCACTATACCTTAACGATCTATTTGAAAATTACATAAAAAAGGAAGTTTAGTAGAAAAGAAACTTGAATAAAAAAGGAATTGAAATAAAAATAAAAATGGAAGTTGCAGAAAATTAAAAATGGAAGTTCATTCAAGAAACCAATATACCTTAAGGATCTATTTTGAAATTAAATAAAAAAGGAAGTTTTATAGAAAAGTAAATTGAATAAAAATGGAAGTTGAATAAAAATAAAAATGGAAGTTGCAGAAAATTATAAATGGAAGTTCAATCCAGAAACTAGTATACCTTAACGATCTATTTGGAAATTAAATAAAAAAGGAAGTTGAATAGAAAAGAAACGTGAATAAAAAAAGAAGTTGAATGGAAATAAAAATGGAAGTTGCAGAAAATTAAAATTAGAAGTTCATTCAAGAAACCACTATACCTTAACGATCTATTTGGAAATTAATTAAAAAAGGAAGTTGAATAGAAAAATAACTTGAATAAAAATGGAAGTCGAATAAAAATAAAAATGGAAGTTGCAAAAAATTAAAAATGGAAGTTCATTCAAGAAACCACTATAGCTTAACGATCTATTTTGAAATTAAATAAAAAAGGAAGTTTAAAAGAAAAGTAAATTGAATAAAAATGGAAGTTGAATAAAAATAAAAATGAAAGTTGCATAAAATTAAAAATGAAAGTTCAATCCAGAAACTACTATACCTTAACGATCTATTTGGAAATTAAATAAAAAAGGATGTTGAGTAGAAAAGAAACTGATTGAAAAAGGAAGTTAAATAAGAATAAGAATGGAAGTTGCAGAAAATTAAAAATGGAAGTTCATTCAAAAAACCACTATACCTTAACAATCTATTCGGAAATTAAATAAAAAATGAAGTTAAATAGAAAAATAACTTGAATAAAAATGGAAGTCGAATAAAAATAAAAATGGAAGTTGCAGAAAATTAAAAATGGTAGTTCATTCAAGAAACCACTATACCTTAACGATCTATTTGGAAATGAAATAAAAAAAGAAGTTGAATAGAAAAATAACTTGAATAAAAATGGAAGTCGAATAAAAATAAAAATGGAAGTTGCAGAAAATTAAAAATGGAAGTTAATTCAAGAAACCAATATACCTTAAGGATCTATTTGGATATTAAATAAAAAAGGAAGTTTTATAGAAAGTAAATTGTATAAAAATGGAAGTTGAATAAAAATAAAAATGGAAGTTGCAGAAAATTAAAAATGGAAGTTCAATCCAGAAACCAGTATACCTTAACGATCTATTTGGAAATTAAATAAAAAAGGAAGTTTATAGCGATCTCGGGTTTACCCTTGTTGTACAGTGATCCGGACATGTGTCCGTGGATGTTGGTAGTTGATTATTATCTTGCTTACATCCTTTTTACTTCGTATTTGGGTTATAGGATGTGTGGGCAGTTTTGTTACAGGTTGGTTGAGTTTAGAAACCAAAACTAGTTGCCCAGATTTTGACCTGTCCCCTCGAGCGGGGGGTTTTGGCGCTCGAGCGGGAGTTTCACCCATCCAGTATTTCTTGTACAGTGTTGGACGCTCGAGGGTGGGATTGGCCGCTCGAGCGGGATTGTGTGAGTGACGCTCGAGCAAGGAGTTGGAAGCTCGAGCGGAGACCTGGTTCTGTAAAAGTTCTGGGAGTGTGTATCCGCCGCTCGAGCAGGATTGTTGACGCTCGAGCGGGAGTCTGTGAGTGACGCTCGAGCGGGGAGTTTGACGCTCGAGCGGGGAGTCTGACGCTCGAGTGGGGCGACTGGGTTTAAGTCCCGAGTTTTGACTTTTCAAATCACTTTTTCACTTTCTCTTCTCTCTCCTACTTTTTCAAAAACACCATTGTTGAGCCTCTCACTCTAGAACTCTACCTTCTCTCTAGGTTTTGATCTAGTAGGAGTGATTTGCTCATCTTTGGCCTTTACAAAAAAGTTGTTGATTGTCGAGGGCTACATTTTAATCTGAAAATTTCGGGATTTGGAGCACGTTGGGTTTTGTCATCTTCTCCCTTGGGGCTCCGGAATTGAGGTAGGGATATCCTACTCCTCTCTATGGATTTTGTCTTTAAATTTTAGTATTTTGAGATGTTGGGGTTGGTTTGGTAATTTTGTGAAAGTTTGGGGCTTTTGTGTTTTTATTTATAATAAACCTAGATGCAAGTTTGGCATAGAGAAATGGAATAAATGTTGAATCATTGATGAAAAAGGGACCTTAAGGGTTGTAATGTTAATTATGGAAAATGACCTAATTACATTGTTTGATTAATTGAGATAATTAATTGTGAGAAATGAGGAAATGAAACGAAATTGTTGAGATTGGGAATGTATGGGGTTAAAGGGTGTAGTTGAATTATTTATCACTCACCGAATTGAAATGTTGATTGAATATCCATTTGTGCATTTTTTTTCTGTTTAGAAATAACTGCTTTGGGCTATCGGTGGAGGATAGTCGTGATTGTTGTAGACAATGCATGATGATTAGGCAAACGAAAACTAATCAATGGAAGGTGTCATGGAATTTGACGGTTGATAGAATACGTTAACTGTATGTATTGAGTGATTGTATATAGAACCAATGTGTTTGTATACGTTATGTGTAGAGGAGGAGATGGGGGATGTACTCCGCGGTTTAGGGGAAGATGGGGGATGTACCTCTAAACCGGATAGTGTTTGGGAGAAGATAGGGGATGAACTCCGTAGATACAGCTCATATGCTTGTCTAGAGAAGTGAAGATAGAGCTCATATGCTTATCTTTGTGAAGTGTAGATACAGCTTATATGCTTATCTGTGAATGTGGGATATAGTTTTTATACATATCTGTTGAGATGATGATAGAGCTAATATGCTTATCTGTTGAAAAAGAAAAAATGAAAAAGTAACTTGGACTCATAAGTCGTATGACATAAAATGTGATTTATGTGGATGTATCAGTGTTGGCCATCTATCAATTGCTAATCTTTTAGTCATTGTTCATGGTTGGTTTAGTGTATTTCTACTGGGCTGTGGCTCACCCTATGTGGGAATATCATTTTCAGGTATAGGTAGCATGCCACCTCCAAGGACGTAGCTTGGGAGGCTAGAGGCGGACACACTTTCGTTGTCTTATTTTTGATGTATTACATGTAAATTCAAGCCAAGGGCTTAATGTGTAATTGAGTTAGTACTCTTTCGTTGTAACCAAGTGTTAACTTGGAAAGCTGTAAGCCTTTAGGGCACTTGCTTTTGTCGTTAACATCTAATACTTTTTGTAATGAAACTCTGATAAATGGAAGAATGTGGAACTTTTATATATATCAATGCATGTCTATATTAATGGGCCTTATCTTGTTATTTTGAGGGCGTTACAAAGTTGAATAGAAAAGAAACTTGAATAAAAAAAGAAGTTGAATGGAAATAAAAATGGAAATTGCAGAAAATTAAAATTGGAAGTTCATTCAAGAAACCACTATACCTTAACGATCTATTTGGAAATTAATTAAAAAAGGAAGCGGAATAGAAAAATAACTTGAATAAAAATGGAAGTCGAATAAAAATAAAAATAAAAATGGAAGTTGCAAAAATTTAAAAATGGAAGTTCATTCAAGAAACCACTATACATTAACGATCTATTTGGAAATTAAACAAAAAAGGAAGTTTAATAGAAAAGTAAATTGAATAAAAATGGAAGTTGAATAAAAATAAAAATGAAAGTTGCATAAAATTAAAAATGAAAGTTCAATCCAGAAACCACTATACCTTAACGATCTATTTGGAAATTAAATAAAAAAGGAAGTTGAGTAGAAAAGAAAATGATGGAAAAAGGAAGTTAAATAAGAATAAAAATGAAAGTTGCAGAAAATTAAAACGGAAGTTCATTAAAAAAACCACTATACCTTAACGATCTATTTGGGAATTAAAAAAAAAGGAAGTTAAATAGAAAAATAACTTGAATAAAAATGGAAGTCGAATAAAAATAAAAATGGAAGTTGCAGAAAATTAAAAATGGAAGTTCATTCAAGAAACCACTATACCTTAACGATCTATTTGGAAATTAAATAAAAAAGGAAGTTGAATAAAAATAAAAATGGAAGCTGCATAAAATTAAAAATGAAAGTTCAATCCAGAAACCACTATACCTTAACGATCTATTTAGAAATTAAATAAAAAAGGAAGCTGAGTAGAAAAGAAACTAATGGAAAAAGGAAGTTAAATAAGAATAAAAATGGAAGTTGCAGAAAATTAAAAATGGAAGTTCATTCAAGAAACCACTATACCTTAACGATCTATTTGGAAATTAAATAAAAAATGAAATTGAATAGAAAAATAACTTGAATAAAAATGGAAGTCGAATAAAAATAAAAATGGAGGTTGTAGAAAATTAAAAATGGAAGTTCATTCATGAAACAACTATACCTTAACGATCTATTTGGAAATTAAATAAAAAAGGAAGTTCAATAGAAAAGTAAATTGAATAAAAATGGCAGTTGAATAAAAATAAAAATGAAAGTTGCATAAAATTAAAAATGAAAGTTCAATCCAGAAACAAATATACCTTAACGATCAATTTGGAAATTAAACAAAAAAAGAAGTTGAGTAGAAAAGAAACTGATTGAAAAAGGAAGTTAAATAACAATAAAAATGGAAGCTGCAGAAAATTAAAAATGGTAGTTCATTCAAGAAACCACTATACCTTAACGATCTATTTGGAAATGAAATAAAAAAAGATGTTGAATAGAAAAATAACTTGAATAAAAATGGAAGTCGAATAAAAATAAAAATGGAAGTTGCAGAAAATTAAAAATGGAAGTTTATTCAAGAAACCAATATACCTTAAGGATCTATTTCCAAATTAAATGAAAAAGGAAGTTTTATAGAAAAGTAAATTGAATAAAAATAGAAGTTGAATAAAAATAAAAATGAAAGTTGCAGAAAATTAAAAATGGAAGTTCAATCCAGAAACCACTATACCTTAACGATCTATTTGGAAATTACATAAAAAAAGGAAGTTGAGTAGAAAAGAAACTTGAATAAAAAAGGAATTTAAATAAAAATAAAAATGGAAGTAGCAGAAAATTAAAAATGGAAGTTCATTCAAGAAACCACTATACCTTAACGATCTATTTGGAGATTAATTAAAAAAGGAAGTTGAGTAGAAAAGAAACTTGAATGAAAAAGAAAGTTAAATAAAAATAAAAATGGAAGTTGCAGAAAAGTAAAAATGGAAGTTCAATCCAGAAAACACTATACCTTAACAATCCATTTGGAAATTAAATAAAAAAGGAAGTTGAATAGAAAAGTAAATTGAATAAAAATGGAAGTTGAATAAACAGAAAAGTGAAAGTTGCATAAAATTAAAAATGGAAGTTCAATCCAGAAACCAGTATACCTTAACGACCTATTTGGAAATTAAATAAAAAAGGAAGTTGAATAGAAAAGAAACTTGAATAAAAAAAGAAGTTGAATAGAAATAAAAATGGAAGTTCATTCAAGAAACCACTATACCTTAACGATCTATTTGGAAATTAATTAAAAAAGGAAGTTGAATAGAAAAATAACTTGAATAAAAATGGAAGTCGAATAAAAATAAAAATGGAAGTTGCAGAAAATTAAAAATGGATGTTTATTCAAGAATCCACTATGCCTTAACGATCTATTTGGAAATTAAATAAAAAATGAAGTTTAATAGAAAAGTAAATTGAATAAAAATGGAAGTTGAATAAAAATAAAAATGAAAGTTCCATAAAATTAAAAATGAACGTTCAATCCAGAAACCACTATACCTTAACGATCTATTTGGAAATTAAATAAAAAAGAAAGTTGAGTAGAAAAGAAACTGATTGAAAAAGGAAGTTAAATAAGAATAAAAATGGAAGTTGCAGAAAATTAAAAATGGAAGTTCATTCAAAAAACAACTATACCTTAACAATCTATTTGGAAATTAAATAAAAAAGGAAGTTAGATAGAAAAATAACTTGAATAAAAATGGTAGTCGAATAAAAACAAAAATGGAAGTTGCAGAAAATTAAAAATGGAAGTCCATTCAAGAAACCACTATACCTTAACGATCTATTTGGAAATTAAATAAAAAACGAAGTTTAATAGAAAAGTAAATTGATTAAAAATGGAAGTTCAATCCAGAAACCACTATACCTTAACCACCTATTTGGAAATTAAATAAAAAACGAATTTGAGTAGAAAAGAAACTGATGGAAAAAGGAAGTTAAATAAGAATAAAAATGGAAGTTGCAGAAAATTGAAAATGGAAGTTCATTCAAGAAACCAGTATACCTTAACGATCTATTTGGAAATTAAAAAAAAAATGAAGTTGAATAGAAAAACAACTTGAATAAAAAAGGAAGTCGAATAAAAATAAAAATGGAGGTTGCAGAAAATTAAAAATGGAAGTTCATTCATGAAACCACTATACCTTAACGATCTATTTGAAAATTAAATAAAAAAGGAAGTTCAATAGAAAAGTAAATTGAATAAAATTGGAAGTTGAATAAAAATAAAAATGAAAGTTGCATAAAATTAAAAATAAAAGTTAAATCCAGAAACAACTGTACCTTAACTATCTATTTGGAAATTACATAAAAAAGGAAGTTGAGTAGAAAAGAAACTGATTGAAAAAGGAAGTTAAATAAGAATAAAAATGGAAGTTGCAGAAAATTAAAAATGGTAGTTCATTCAAGAAACCACTATACCTTAACGATCTATTTGGAAATGAAATAAAAAAAGAAGTTGAATAGAAAAATAAATTGAATAAAAATGGAAGTCGAATAAAAATAAAAAAGGAAGTTGCAGAAAATTAAAAATGGAAGTTCATTTAAGAAACCAATATACCTTAAAGATCTATTTGGAAATTAAATAAAAAAGGAAGTTTTATCGAAAAGTAAATTGAATAAAAATGGAAGTTGAATAAAAATAAAAATGGAAGTTGCAGAAAATTAAAAAAGGAAGTTCAATCCAGAAACCACTATACCTTAACGATCTATTTGGAAATTACACAAAAAAGAAACTTGAGTAGAAAAGAAACTTGAATAAAAAAGGAAGTTAAATAAAAATAAAAATGGAAGTTGCAGAAAATTAAAAATGGAGGTTCATCCAAGAAACAACTATACCTTAACGATCTATTTGGAAGTTAAATAAAAAAGGAAGTTGAATAGAAAAATAACTTGAATAAAAATGGAAGCTGAATAAAAATAAAAATGGAAGTTCCATAAAATTAAAAATGGAAGTTCATTAAAGAAACCACTATACCTTAACGATCTATTTGGAAATTAAATAAAAAAGGAAGAATAATAGAAAAGTAAATTGATTAAAAATGGAGGTTGAATAAAAATAAAAGTGAAAGTTTCATAAAATTAAAAATTGAAGTTCAATCCAGAAACCAGTATACCTTAACGATCTATTTGGAAATTAAATAAAAAAGGAAGTTGAATAGAAAATAAACTTGAATAAAAAAAGAAGTTGAATAGAAATAAAAATGGAAGTTGCAAAAAATTAAAATTGGAAGTTCATTCAAGAAACCACTATACCTTAACGACCTATTTGGAAATTAATTAAAAAAATAAAGTTGAATAGAAAAATAACTTGAATAAAAATGTAAGTCGAATAAAAATAAAAATGGAAGTTGCAGAAAATTAACAATGGAAGTTTATTCAAGAAATCACTATACCTTGACGATCTATTTGAAAATTAAATAAAAAAGAAAGTTTAATAGAAAAGTAAATTGAATAAAAATGGAAGTTAAATAAAAATAAAAATGAAAGTCGTATAAAATTAAAAATGAAAGTTCAATGCCGAAACCACTATACCTTAACGATCTATTTGGAAATTAAATAAAAAAGGAAGTTGAGTAGAAAAGAAACTGTAGGAAAAAGGAAGTTAAATAAGAATAAAAATGGAAGTTGCAGAAAATTAAAAATGGAAGTTCATTAAAAAAACCACTATACCTTAACGATCTATTTGGAAATTAAATAAAAAAGGAAGATTAATAGAAAAGTAAATTGATTAAAAGTGGAAGTTCAATAAAAACAAAAGTGAAAGTTTCATAAAATTAAAAATGGAAGTTCAATCCAGAAACCTGTATACCTTAACGATCTATTTCGAAATTAAGTAAAAAAGAAAGATGAATAGAAAAGAAACTTGAATAAAAAAAGAAGTTGAATAGAAATAAAAATGGAAGTTGCAGAAAATTAAAATTGGAAGTTCATTCAAGAAATCACTATACCTTAACGACCTATTTGGAAATTAATTAAAAAAGGAAGTTGAATAGAAAAATAACTTGAATGAAAATGGAAGTCGAATAAAAATAAAAATGGTAGTTGCAGAAAATGAAAAATGGAAGTTCATTCAAAAAATCACTATACCTTAACGATCTATTTGGAAATTAAACAAAAAAGGAAGTTTAAAAGAAAAGTAAATTGAATTAAAAAGGAAGTTGAATAAAAAAAAAATGAAAGTTGCATAAAATTAAAAATGAAAGTTCAATCCAGAAACCACTATTCCTTAACGATCTATTTGGAAATTAAATAAAAAAGGAAACTGAGTAGAAAAGAAACTGATTGAAAAAGGAAGTTAAATAAGAATAAAAATGGAAGTTGCAGAAAATTAAAAATGGAAGTTCATTCAATAAACCACTATACCTTAACGATCTATTTGGAAATTAAATAAAAAATGAAGTTGAATAGAAAAATAACTTGAATAAAAATGCAAGTCAAATAAAAATAAAAATGGAGGTTGCAGAAAATTAAAAATGGAAGTTCATTCATGAAACCACTATACCCTAACGATCTATTAGGAAATTAAATAAAAAAGGAAGTTCAATAGAAAAGTAAATTGAATAAAAATGGAAGTTGAATAAAAATAAAAATGAAAGTTGCATAAAATTAAAAATGGAAGTTCAATCCAGAAACCACTATACCTTCACGATCTACTTGGAAATTAAATAAAAAAGGAAGTTGAGTAGAAAAGAAACTGATTGAAAATGGAAGTTAAATATGAATAAAAATGGAAGTTGCAGAAAATTAAGAATGGTAGTTCATTCAAGAAACCACTATACCTTAACGATCTATTTGGAAATGAAATAAAAAAAGAAGTTGAATAAAAAAATAACTTGAATAAAAATGGAAGTCGAATAAAAATAAAAATGGAAGTTGAAGAAAATTAAAAATGGAAGTTCATTCAAGAAACCAATATACCTTAAGGATCTATTTCGAAATTAAATAAAAAAGGAAGTTTTATAGAAAAGTGAATTGAGTAAAAATGGAAGTTGAATAAAAAAAATATGGAAGTTGTAGAAAATTAAAAATGGAAGTTCAATCCAGAAACTACTATACCTTAACGATCTATTTGGAAATTACACAAAAAAGGAACCTGAGTAGAAAAGAAACTTGAATAAAAAAGGAAGTTAAATAAAAATAAAAATGGCAGTTGCAGAAAATTAAAAATGGAAGTTCATTCAAGAAACCACTATACCTTAACGATCTATTTGGAAGTTAAATAAAAAAGGAAGTTGAATAGAAAAATAACTTGAATAAAAATGGAAGCTGAAGAAAAATAAAAATAGAAGTTCCATAAAATTAAAAATGGAAGTTCATTGAAGAAACCACTATACCTTAACGATCTATTTGGAAATTAAATAAAAAAGGAAGCTTAATAGAAAAGTAAATTGATTAAAAATGGAGGTTGAATAAAAATAAAAGTGAAAGTTTCATAAAATTAAAAATGGAAGTGCAATCCAGAAACCAGTATACCTTAATGATCTGTTTGGAAATTAAATAAAAAAGGAAGTTGAATAGAAAAGAAACTTGAATAAAAAAAGAAGTTGAATAGAAATAAAAATGGAAGTTGCAGAAAATTAAAATTGGAAGTTCATTCAAGAAACCACTATACCTTAACGACCTATTTGGAAATTAATTAAAAAAGGAAGTTGAATAGAAAAATAACTTGAATGAAAATGGAAGTCGAATAAAAATAAAAATGGAAGTTGCAGAAAATGAAAAATGGAAGTTCATTCAAGAAACCACTATACCCTAACGATCTATTTGGAAATTAAATAAAAAAGGAGGTTTAATGGAAAAGTAAATTGAATTAAAAAGGAAGTTGAATAAAAATAAAAATGAAAGTTGCATAAAATTAAAAATGAAAGTTCATTCCAGAAACCACTATACCTTAACGATCTATTTGGAAATTAAATAAAAAAGGAAGTTGAGTAGAAAAAAAACTGATGGAAAAAGGAAGTTAAATAAGAATAAAAATGGAAGTTGCAGAAAATTAAAAATGGAAGTTTATTCAAGAAACCACTATCCCTTAACGATCTATTTGGAAATTAAATAAAAAATGAAGTTGAATAGAAAAATAACTTGAATAAAAATGGAAGTCGAATAAAAATAAAAAATGGAGGTTGCAGAAAATTCAAAATGGAAGTTCATTCATGAAATCAGTATACCCAAACGATCTATTAGGAAATTAAATAAAAAAGGAAGTTCAATAAAAATGTAAATTGAATAAAAATGGAAGTTGAAAAAAAATAACAATGAAAGTTGCATAAAATTAAAAATGAAAGTTCAATCCAGAAACCACTATACCTTAACGATCTATTTGGAAATTAAATAAAAAAAAATGTTGAGTAGAAAAGAAATTGATGGAAAAAGGAAGTTAAATAAGAATAAAAATGGAAGTTGCAAAAAATTAAAATTGGAAGTTCATTCAAGAAACCACTATACCTTAATGATCTATTTGGAAATTAAATAAAAAAGAAAGTTTAATAGAAAAGTGAATTGAATAAAAATGGAAGTTGTAGAAAATTAAAAATGGAAGTTCAATCCAGAAACCACTATACGTTAACGATCTATATTGAAATTACACAAAAAAGGAACTTGAGTAGAAAAGAAACTTGAATAAAAAAGGAAGTTAAATAAAAATAAAAATGGAAGTTGCAGAAAATTAAAAATGAAAGTTCATTCAAGAAACCACTATACCTTAATGATCTATTTGGAAGTTAAATAAAAAAGGAAGTTGAATAGAAAAATAACTTGAATAAAAATGGAAGCTGAATAAAAATAAAAATGGATGTTCCATAAAATTAAAAATGGAAGTTCATTAAAGAAACCACTATAACTTAACGATCTATTTGGAAATTAAATAAAAAAGGAAGCTTAATAGAAAAGTAAATTGATTAAAAATGGAGGTTGAATAAAAATAAAAGTGAAAGTTTCATAAAATTAAAAATGGAAGTTCAATCCAGAAACCAGTATACCTTAATGATCTATTTGGAAATTAAATAAAAAAGGAAGTTGAATAGAAAAGAAACTTGAATAAAAATGGAAGTTGAATAAAAATAAAAATGAAAGTTGCATAAAATTAAAAATGAAAGTTCAATCCAGAAACCACTATACCTTAACGATCTATTTGGAAATTAAATAAAAAAGGAAGTTGAGTAGAAAAGAAACTGATTGAAAAAGGAAGTTAAATAAGAACAAAAATGGAAGTTGCAGAAAATTAAAAATGGAAGTTCATTCAAAAAATCACTATACCTTAACGATCTATTTGGAAATTAAATAAAAAAGGAAATTAAATTGAAAAATAACTTGAATAAAAATGGAAGTCGAATAAAAATAAAAATGGAAGTTGCAGAAAATAAAAAATGGAAGTTCATTCAAGAAACCACTATACCTTAACGATCTATTTGGAAATTAAATAAAAAAGGAAGTTTAATTGAAATGTAAATTGAATAAAAATGGAAGTTGAATAAAAAAAAATGAAAGTTGCATAAAATTAAAAATGAAAGTTCAATCCAGAAACCACTATACCTTAACGATCTATTTGGAAATTAAATAAAAAGGAAGTTGAGTAGAAAAGAAACTGATGGAAAAAGGAAGTTAAATAAGAATAAAAATGGATGTTGCAGAAAATTAAAAATGGAAGTTCATTCAAGAAACCACTATACCTTAACGATCTATTTGAAATTAAATAAAAAATGAAGTTGAATAGAAAAATTACTTGAATAAAAATGGAAGTCGAATAAAAATAAAAATGGAGGTTGCAGAAAATTAAAAATGGAAGTTCATTCATGAAACCACTATACCTTAACGATCTATTTGGAAATTAAATAAAAAAGGAAGTTCAATAGAAATGTAAATTGAATAAAAATGGAAGTTGAATAAAAATAAAAATGAAAGTTGCATAAAATTAAAAATCAAAGTTCAATCCAGAAACCCCTATACCTTAACGATCTATTTGGAAATTAAATAAAAAAGGAAGTTGAGTAGAAAAGAAACTGATTGAAAAAGGAAGTTAAATAAGAATAAAAATGGAAGTTGCAGAAAATTAAAAATGGTAGTTTATTCAAGAAACCACTATACCTTAACGATCTATTTGGAAATTAAATAAAAAAAGAAGTTGAATAGAAAAATAACTTGAATAAAAATGGAAGTCGAATAAAAATAAAAATGGAAGTTGCAGAAAATTAAAAATGGAAGTTCATTCAGGAAACCAATGTACCTTAAGGATCTATTTGGAAATTAAAAAAAAAGGAAGTTTTATAGAAATGTAAATTGAATAAAAATGGAAGTTGAATAAAAATAAAAATGGAAGTTGCAGAAAATTAAAAATGGAAGTTCAATCCAGAAACCACTATACCTTAACGATCTATTTGGAAATTACACAAAAAAGAAACTTGAATAAAAAAGGAAGTTGAATAAAAATAAAAATGGAAGTTGCAGAAAATTAAAAATGGAGGTTCATTCAAGAAACAATTATACCTATAGTGATCCCGGGTTTACCCTTGTTGTACAGTGATCCGGACATGTGTCCGTGGATGATAGTAGTTGATTATTACCTGGTGTACATCCTTTCTTACTTTGTATTTGAGTTATAGGATGTGTTGGGCCGATTTGTTACAGGTTGGTTGAGATTAGAAACCAAAACTAGTTGCCCAGATTTTGACCTGTCCGCTCGAGCGGGGGTTTTGGCGCTCGAGCGGGAATTGCACCCATCCAGTATTTCCTGTGCAGTGTTCGACGCTCGAGCGTGGGATTGGTCGCTCGAGCGGGATTGTGTGAGTGCCGCTCGAGCGGGGAGTTGGAAGCTCGAGCGGGAGACCTAGTTCTGTAAAAGTTCTGGGAGTGTGTATCCGGAGCTCGAGCGGGGGATTGGCCGCTCGAGCGGGAGTCTGTGAGTGCCGCTCGAGCGGGGAGTTTGACGCTCGAGCGGGGCGACTTTTATATAAACCCGAGATCTGACTTTTGGATCACTTTTTCAAGATATTTTCTCTCTCGTACTTTTCCAAAAAGCCATTTTCAGAGCTTCTCACTCTAAAACCGGCCATTCTCTCTTAGATTTTATCTAGTAGGAGTTGTTTGCTCACTTTTGGTCTTTACGAAAGTTGTGTTGATCGTCGAGGGCTACATTTTAATATGAAAATTTCAGAATTTGAAGCATTTTGGTTTTGGTCTTCATCTCCTTTGGAGCTCAAACTTTAAGGTAGGGATATCCTACTCCTCTCTATGAGTTTTGTCTTTAAATTTTAGTATTTTGAGATGTTGGGGTTGGTTTGGTAATTTCGTGAAAGTTTGGGACTTTTGTGTAAATTTACAAAAGTTGGGGTTTTAGCTATATAAAGCCTAGATGCATGTTCGGCATGGAAAAAGTGAAATTAATGTTAAAACATTAATGAAAATGGAACCTAAGGGTTGTAATGTTAATTATGGAAAATGCCCTAATTACATTGATTGATTAATTTGTATAATTAATTGTTGGGAATGAGGAATTGAATTGAGAATATGGGAATTGGAAAGGAAAGGGGTTAAAGGGTGTAGTTGGATTATTTATCACTCACCGAATTAAAATGTTGATTTAATATCCATTTGTGCATTTATTTTCTGTTTAGAAATAACTGCTTTGGGCTATCGGTGGAGGATAGTCGTGATTGTTGTAGACAATGCATGATGATTAGGCAAACTAAAACTAATCGATTGAATGTGTCATAGAGTATGACGGTGGATTGAATACATTAATTTTATGTATTGATTGATTGTGTATAGAACCTTTGTGTTTATATGCATTGTGTATAGAGGAGGAGATGGGGGATGTACTCCGCGGTTTAGGGGAAGATGGGGGATGTACCTCTAAACCGGATAGTGTTGGGAGGAGATGGGTGATGAACTCCGTAGATACAGCTCATATGCTTGTCTAGAGAAGTGAAGATACAGCTCATAGGCTTATCTTTGAGAAGTGTAGATACAGCTCATATGCTTGTCTAGTGAAGTGTGGATATAGCTCATATGCTTATCTGTTGATGCGTGATATGTTTATCTATTGATATGTGGATATAGCTTATATGCTTATCTGTTGATGCGTGATATATTTATCTATTGATATGTTGATATAGCTAATATGCTTATCTACTAAATAAAGGTGGAGAATGAAAAGTAACATAGACTTGTATGTTATGAAACTGTGATGAGATATATGTGGATGTATCGGTGTTGGCCATCTATCAATTGTTAATCTTTTAATCATTGTTCATAGTTGGCTTAGTATATCTCTGTTGGGCTGTGGCTCACCCTATATGGGAATATCATTTTCAGGTACAGGTAGCATGCCACCTCCAAGGACGTAGCTTGGGAGGCTAGAGGCAGGCGGACTTTTGTCGTTTTATTTCTTTGATGTATTACATGTATATTCAAGCCAAGGGCTTAATGTGTAAATGAGTTAGCACTCTTTTGTTGTAACCAAGTGTTAACTTGGAAAGCTGTAAGCCCGTAGGGCATTTGCTTTTGTTGTTAACATGTAATACTTTTGGAATGAAACTCTGATGAATAGAAGAATGTGGAACTTTTATATATCAATGCATTTCTATATTGATGGATTAATGTTATTATTTTGAGGGCGTTACAATACCTTAACGATCTATTTGGAAGTTAAATAAAAAAGGAAGTTGAATAGAAAAATAACTTGAATAAAAATGGAAGCTGAAGAAAAATAAAAATGGAAGTTCCATAAAATTAAAAATGGAAGTTCATTAAAGAAACCACTATACCTTAACGATCTATTTGGAAATTAAATAAAAAAGAAAGATTAATAGAAAAGTAAATTGATTAAAAATGGAGGTTGAATAAAAATAAAAGTGAAAGTTTCATAAAATTAAAAATGGAAGTTCAATCCAGAAACCAGTATACCTTAACGATCTATTTGGAAATTAAATAAAAAAGGATGTTGAGTAGAAAAGAAATTGATGGAAAAAGGAAGTTAAATAAGAATAAAAATGGAAGTTGCAAAAAATTAAAATTGGAAGTTCATTCAAGAAACCACTATACCTTAACGATCTATTTGGAAATTAATTAAAAAAATGAAGTTGAATAGAAAAATAACTTGAATAAAAATGTAAGTCGAATAAAAATAAAAATGGAAGTTGCAGAAAATTAAAAATGGAAGTTCATTCAAGAAACCACTATACCTTAACGATTTATTTAGAAATTAAATAAAAAAGAAAGTTTAATAGAAAAGTAAATAGAATAAAAATGGAAGTTGAATAAAAATAAAAATGAAAGTTGCATAAAATTAAAAATGAAAGTTCAATCCAGAAACCACTATACCTTAACGATCTATTTGGAAATTAAATAAAAAAGGAAGTTGAGTAGAAAAGAAACTGATGGAAAAAGGAAGTTAAATAAGAATAAAAATGGAAGTTGCAGAAAATTAAAAATGGAAGTTCATTAAAGAAACCACTATACCTTAACGATCTATTTGGAAATTAAATAAAAAAGGAAGTTTAATAGAAAAGTAAATTGAATAAAAATGGAAGTTGAATAAAAATAAAATTGAAAGTTGCCTAAAATTAAAAATGAAAGTTCAATCCAGAAACCACTATACCTTAACGATCTATTTGGAAATTAAATAAAAAAGGATGTTGAGTAGAAAAGAAACTGATGGAAAAAGGAAGTTAAATAAAAATAAAAATGGAAGTTGCAGAAAATTAAAAATGGAAGTTCATTCAAGAAACCACTATACCTTAACGATCAATTTGGAAATTAAAGAAAAAATGAAGTTGAATAGAAAAATAACTTAAATAAAAATGGAAGTCGAATAAAAATAAAAATGGAGGTTGTAGAAAATTAAAAATGGAAGTTCATTCAAGAAACCACTATACCTTAACGATCTTTTTGGAAATTAAATAAAAAAGGAAGTTCAATAGAAAAGTAAATTGAATAAAAATGGAAGTTGAATAAAAATAAAAATGGAAGTTGCATAAAATTAAAAATGAAAGTTCAATCTAGAAACTACTATACCTTAACGATCTATTTTGAAATTAAATAAAAAAGGAAGTTGAGTAGAAAAGAAACTGATTGAAAAAGGAAGTTGAATAAGAATAAAAATGGAGGTTGCAGAAAATTAAATATGGTAGTTCATTCAAGAAACCA
The DNA here is from genome assembly GCF_055761805.1 of Camellia sinensis. Lineage (NCBI taxonomy): Eukaryota > Viridiplantae > Streptophyta > Magnoliopsida > Ericales > Theaceae > Camellia > Camellia sinensis. The sequence goes on along the minus strand of NC_138962.1, from coordinate 3,146,324 downwards.
CTATACCTTAACGATCTATTTCGAAATGAAATAAAAAAAGAAATTGAATAGAAAAATAACTTGAATAAAAATGGAAGTCGAATAAAAATAAAAATCGAAGTTGCAGAAAATTAAAAACGGAAGTTCATTCAAGAAACCACTATACCTTAACGATCTATTTGGAAATTAAATAAAAAAAGAAGTTTAATAGAAAAGTAAATTGAATAAAAATGGAAGTTGAATAAAAATAAAAATGAAAGTTGCATAAAATTAAAATGAAAGTTCAATCTAGAAACCACTATACCTTAACGATCTATTTGGAAATTAAATAAAAAAGGATGTTGAGTAAAAAAAGAAACTGATGGAAAAAGGAAGTCAAATAAGAATAAAAATGGAAGTTGCAGAAAATTAAAAATGGAAGTTCATTCAAGAAACCGCTATACCTTAACGATCTATTTGGAAATTAAAAAAAAAAATGATGTTGAATAGAAAAATAACTTAAATAAAAATGGAAGCCGAATAAAAATAAAAATGGACGTTGCAGAAAATTAAAAATGGAAGTTTATTCATGAAACCACTATAGCTTAACGATCTATTTGGAAATTAAATAAAAAAGGAAGTTCAATAGAAAAGTAAATTGAATAAAAACGGAAGTTGAATAAAAATAAAAATGGAAGTTACATAAAATTAAAAATGAAAGTTCAATGCAGAAACTACTATACCTTAACGATCTATTTTGAAATTAAATAAAAAAGGAAGTTCAGTAGAAATGAAACTGATTGAAAAAGGAAGTTAAAGAAGAATAAAAATGGAAGTTGCAGAAAATTAAAAATGGTAGTTCATTCAAGAAACCACTATACCTTAACGATCTATTTGGAAATGAAACAAAAAAAAGAAGTTGAATAGAAAAATAACTTGAATAAAAATGGAAGTCGAATAAAAATAAAAATGGAAGTTGCAGAAAATTAAAAATGGAAGTTCATTCGAGAAACCAATATACCTTAAGGATCTATTTGGAAATTAAATAAAAATGGAAGTTTTATAGAAAAATAAATTGAATAAAAATGGAAGTTGAATAAAAATAAAAATGAAAGTTGCAGAAAATTAAAAATGGAAGTTCAATCCAGAAACCACTATACCTTAACGATCTATTTGGAAATTACACAAAAAAGAAACTTGAGTAGAAAAGAAAGTTGAATAAAAAAGGAAGTTAAATAAAAATAACAATGGAAGTTGCAGAAAATTAAAAATGGAGGTTCATTCAAGAAACAACTATACCTTAACGATCTATTTGGAAGTTAAATAAAAAAGGAAGTTGAATAAAAAAATAACTTGAATAAAAATGGAAGCTGAATAAAAATAAAAATGGAAGTTCCACAAAATTAAAAATGGAAGTTCATTAAAGAAACCACTATACCTTAACGATCTATGTGGAAATTAAATAAAAAAGGAAGATTAATAGAAAAGTAAATTGATTAAAAATGGAGGTTGATTAAAAATAAAAGTGAAAGTTTCATAAAATTAAAAATGGAATTTCAATCCAAAAACCAGTATACCTTAACGATCTATTTGGAAATTAAATAAAAAAGAAAATTTAATAGAAAAGTAAATTGAATAAGAATGGAAGTTAAATAAAAATAAAAATGAAAGTTGCATGAAATTAAAAATGAAAGTTCAATACAGAAACCACTATACCTTAACGATCTATTTGGAAATTAAATAAAAAAGGAAGTTGAGTAGAAAATAAACTGATGGAAAAAAGAAGTTAAATAAGAATAAAAATGGAAGTTGCAGAAAATTAAAAATCGAAGTTCATTAAAGAAACCACTATACCTTAACGATCTATTTGGAAATTAAATAAAAAAGGAAGTTTAATAGAAAAGTAAATTGAATAAAAATGGAAGTTGAATAAAAATAAAAATGAAAGTTGCATAAAATTAAAAATGAAAGTTCAATCCAGAAACCACTATACCTTAACGATCTATTTGGAAATTATGTAAAAAAGGAAGTTGAGTAGAAAAGAAACTTGAATAAAAAAGGAAGTTAAATAAGAAGAAAAATGGAAGTTGCAGAAAATTAAAAATGGAAGTTCATTCAAAAAACCACTATACCTTAACGATCTATTTGGAAATTAAATAAAAAAGGAAGTTAAATTGAAAAATAACTTGAATAAAAATGGAAGTCGAATAAAAATAAAAATGGAAGTTGCAGAAAATGAAAAATGGAAGTTCATTCAAGAAACCACTATACCTTAACGATCTATTTGGAAATTAAATAAAAAAGGAAGTTTAATAGAAAAGTAAATTGAATAAAAATGGAAGTTGAATAAAAATAAAAATGAAAGTTGCATAAAATTAAAAATGAAAGTTCAATCCAGAAACCACTATACCTTAACGATCTATTTGGAAATTAAATAAAAAAGGAAGTTGAGTAGAAAAGAAACTGATTGAAAAAGGATGTTAAATAAGAATAAAAATGGAAATTACAGAAAATTAAAAATGGAAGTTCATTCAAGAAACCACTATACCTTAACGATCGATTTGGAAATTAAATAAAAAAGGAAGTTGAATAGAAAAATAACTTGAATAAAAATGGAAGTCGAATAAAAATAAAAATGGAAGTTTCAGAAAATTAAAAATGGAAGTTCATTCAAGAAAACCACTATACCTTATCGATCTATTTGGAAATTTAATAAAAAAGGAAGTTTAATAGAAAAGTTAATTGAATAAAAATGGAAATTGAATAAAAATAAAAATGAAAGTTGCATAAAATTAAAAATGAAAGTTCAATCCAGAAACAACAAAACCTTAACGATCTATTTGAAAATTAAATAAAAACGGAAGTTGAGTAGAAAAGAAACTCTAATGGAAAAGGAAGTTAAATAAAAATAAAAATGGAAGTTGCAGCAAATTAAAAATGGAAATTCATTCAAGAAACCACTATACGTTAATGACCTATTTGGAAATTGAATAAAAAAGGAAGTTTAATAGAAAAGTAAATTGAATAAAAATAGAAATTGAAGAAAAATAAAATTGAAAGTTGCAAAAAATTAAAAATGGAAGTTCAATCCAGAAACCATTATACGTTAACGATCTATTTGGAAATTAATTAAAAAAGGATGTCGAATAGAAAAGAAACTGATTGAAAAAGGAAGTAAAATAAGAATAAAAATGGAAGTTGCAGAAAATTAAAAATGGTAGTTCATTCAAGAAACCACTATACCTTAACGATCTATTTGGAAATTAAATAAAAAAGGAAGTTGAATAGAAAAATAACTTGAATAAAAATTGAAGTCGAATAATAATAAAAATGGAAGTTGCAGAAAATAAAAAATGGAAGTTCATGCCAGAAACCACTATACCTTAACGATCAATTTGGAAATTATATAAAAAAGGAAGTTGAATAGAAAAATAACTTGAATAAACATGGAAGTCGAAGAAAAATAAAAATGGAAGTTACAGAAAATTAAAAATGGAAGTTCATTCAAGAAACCACTATACGTTAACTATCTATTTGGAAGTTAAATAAAAACGGAAGTTGAATAGAAAAATAACTTGAATAAAAATGGAAGCTGAATAAAAATAAAAATGGAAGTTCCATAAAATTAAAAATGGATGTTCATTAAAAAAACCACTATACCTTAACGATCTATTTGGAAATTAAATAAAAAAGGAAGATTAATAGAAAAGTAAATTGATTAAAAATGGAAGTTGAATAAAAATAAAAGTGAAAGTTTCATAAATTTAAAAATGGAAGTTCAATCCAGAAACCAGTATACCTTAACGATCTATTTGGAAATTAAATAAAAAAGGAAGTTGAATAGAAAAGAAACTTGAATAAAAAAAGAAGTTGAATAGAAATAAAAATGGAAGTTGCAGAAAATTAAAATTGGAAGTTCATTCAAGAAACCACTATACCTTAACGATCTATTTGGAAATTAATTAAAAAAGGAAGTTGAATAAAAAAATAGCTTGAATAAAAATGGAAGTCGAATAAAAATAAAAATAGAAGTTGTAGAAAATTAAAAATGGAAGTTCATTCAAGAAACCACTATACCTTAACGATCTATTTGGAAATTAAATAAAAAAGGAAGTTTAATAGAAAAGTAAATTAAATAAAAATGGAAGTTGAATGAAAATAAAAATGGAAGTTGCAGAAAATTAAAAATGGAAGTTCAATCCCGAAACCACTATACCTTAACGATCTATTTGGAAATTAAATAAAAAAGGAAGTTTTATAGAAAAGTAAATTGAATAAAAATGGAAGTTGAATGAAAATAAAAATGGAAGTTGCAGAAAATTAAAAATGGAAGTTCATTCCAAAAACCACTATACCTTAACGGTCTATTTGGAAATTAATTAAAAAAGGAAGTTAAATAGAAAAATAACTTGAATAAAAATGCAAGTCGAATAAAAATAAAAATGGAAGTTGCAGAAAATTAAAAATGGAAGTTCATTCAAGAAACCACTATACCTTAACGATCTATTTGGAAATTAAATAAAAAAGGAAGTTTAATAGAAAAGTAAATTGAATAAAAATAAAAGTTGAATAAAAATAAAAATGAAAGTTGCATAAAATTAAAAATGAAAGTTCAATCCAGAAACCACTATACCTTAACGATCTATTTGGAAATTAAATAAAAAAGGAAGTTGAGTAGAAAAGAAACTGATTGAAAAAGGAAGTTAAATAAGAATAAAAATGGAAGTTGCAGAAAATTAAAAATGGAAGTTCATTGAAGAAACCACTATACCTTAACGATCTATTTGAAAATGAAATAAAAAAAGAAGTTGAATAGAAAAATAACTTGAATAAAAATGGAAGTCGAATAAAAATAAAAATGGAAGTTGCAGAAAATTAAAAATGGAAGTTAATTCAAGAAACCACTATACCTATAGGGATCCCGAATTTACCCTTGTTGTACAGTGATCCGGACATGTGTCCGTGTGTGTTGGTAGTTGATTATTATCTTGTTTACATCCTTTTTACTTCGTATTTGAGTTATAGGATGTGTAGGGCAGGTTTGTTACAGGTTGGTTGAGTTTAGAAACCAAAACTAGTTGCCCAGATTTTGACCTGTCCGCTCGAGCGGGGGTTTTGGCGCTCGAGCGGGAATTGCACCCATCCAGTATTTCCTGTGCAATGTTGGACGCTCGAGCATGGAGTTGGCCGCTCGAGCGGGGTTGTGTGAGTTACGCTCGAGCGGGGAGTTGGAAGCTCGAGCGGAGACCTGGTTCTGTAAAAGTTCTGGGAGTGTGCATCCGCCGCTCGAGCGGGATAGTTGACGCTCGAGCGGGAGTCTGTGAGTGACGCTCGAGCGGGGCGTTGGACGCTCGAGCGGGGCGACTGGGTTTAAGTTCCGTGTTTTGACTTTTCAAATCACTTTTTCACTTTCTCTTCTCTCTCTTACTTTTCCAAAAACACCATTGTTGAGCCTCTCACTCTAGAACTCTACCTTCTCTCTAGGTTTTGATCTAGTAGGAGCGATTTGCTCATCTTTGGCCTTTATAAAAAAGTTGTTGATCGTCGAGGGCTACATTTTAATCTGAAAATTTCGGGATTTGGAGCACGTTGGGTTTTGTCATCTTCTCCCTTGGAGCTCCGAATTTGAGGTAGGGATATCCTACTCCTCTCTATGGATTTTGTCTTTAAATTTTGGTATTTTGAGACGTTGGGGTTGGTTTGGTAATCTTGTGAAGATTTGGGGCTTTTGTGTTATTTTACAAAGGTTGGGGTTTTATTTTTAATAAACCTAGATGCATGTTTGGTATAGAGAAATGGAATTAATGTTGAATCATTGATGAAAATGGGACCTAAGGGTTGAGATGGTAATTATGGAAAATGACCTAATTACATTATTTGATTAATTGGGATAATTAATTGTGAGAAATGAGGAAATGAAATGGAATTGTCGAGATTGGGAATGTATGGGGTTAAAGGGTGTAGTTGAATTATTTATCACTCACCGAATTGAAATGTTGATTGAATATCCATTGTGCATTTATTTTCTGTATAGAGATAACTGCTTTGGGCTATCGATGAAGGATAGTCGTGATTGTTGTAGACAATGCATGATGATTAGGCAAACGAAAACTAATCAATGGAATGTGTCATGGAATTTGACGGTTGATAGAATACATTAACTGTATGTATTGAGTGATTGTATATAGAACCAATGTGTTTGTATACGTTATGTGTAGAGGAGGAGACGGGGGATGTACTCCGCGGTTTAGGGGAAGATGGGGGATGTACCTCTAAACCGGATAGTATCGGGAGAAGATAGGGGATGAACTCCGTAGATACAGCTCATATGCTTGTCTAGAGAAGTGAAGATAGAGCTCATATGCTTATCTTTGTGAAGTGTGGATACAGCTTATATGCTTATCTGTGAATGTGGGATATTGTCGTTATACATATCTGTTGAGAATGTGGATAGAGCTTATATGCTTATCTGTGAATGTGGGATATAGTTTTTATACATATCTGTTGAAACGATGATAGAGCTAACATGCTTATCTGTTGAAAAAGGAAAAATGAAAAGTAACTTGGACTCATAAGTCGTATGACATAAATATGTGATTTATGTGAATGTATCAGTGTTGGCCATCTATCAATTGCTAATCTTTTAGTCATTGTTCATGGTTGGTTTAGTGTATTTCTACTGGGCTGTGGCTCACCCTATATGGGAATATCATTTTCAGGTACAGGTAGCATGCCACCTCCAAGGACATAGCTTGGGAGGCTAGAGGCGGACATACTTTTGTCGTTTTATTTTTGATGTATTACATGTAAATTCAAGCCAAGGGCTTAATGTGTAAATGAGTTAGTACTCTTTTGTTGTAACCAAGTGTTAACTTGGAAAGCTATAAGCCCGTAGGGCATTTTACTTTTGTTGTTAACATGTAATACTTTTGTAATGAAACTCTGATGAATAGAAGAATGTAGTTATTTCATATGTCAATGAATGTTATTATTTTGAGGGCGTTACAACTTGGTATCAGAGCGTACCGGGTTCGAATACTTTGGGTACGTGGGAAGTGATTAGGATCACAATGGGTTTGTCTCGCTTGATAGAGACTTAGATGTAGTGTCATATGCTATGTGCTTAATTGATAACATGCTTATGTGTTTATTTGGGTATGGGATTTAGTTTCTAGGATGTTGATTGGATCCTTGGGATTCTGGGAGTCTTGTTGGAAAGGCACTTGATCAATGCTGTTTCTAACCGGAACTCTAGTAACGCCTCGGGACTGTCATTATCCGGAAATGAAATTCGTAAGTGCTTATGTGTTTATGTGCTTACGTGGAATGAATTACAGTTGTCCATGTATTAGGACGTGAGTGTTTAGTTTCGGCACATTTATGAATGTGCTAACGTTCTGCATTACCTTTATTAGGATGTTAGGACGTGGAAGAGGTGCTAGGCATGGTAGACCTGCGAGACAGGAAATACCGTTACCGGAGGAGGTTCCGGCAGTACAGGAGGGAGTTGGTCAGGCCAATGTGGCCGAGCCAGCGGGTCAGCAGGCCATGGGTGCCTTGGCCAGAGAGATAGCGGGGGCTTTGGGTATCCTTAGAGCTGGGAATCAGGCAGCTGAGGTAGGGCCTTCTTTCTTGAAGAGGGAGTTTTTCCGGTCTAATCCGGATGAGTTTATCGGGGATCCGAAGGAGCCACTGAAGGCTGATGAGTGGCTTGAGCAAATGAGTAAGATGTTCGAGATGTTTGGCATCGAGGACGGAGCACTGAAAGTGACCTTGGCATCCTTCCAGCTGAAGGGAGATGCGGGTCAATGGTGGAAGTACGAGAAGGCTCGTGTTGGTGGTACTTGGGAGGCGTTTGTAAATGCTTTTCAGGAGAGGTTTTTGTCTGCAGCAGCTAGGGAGAAGCTGAGGGTTCAGTTTAGCCGGCTTAAACATCAGGGCTTGTCAGTGGCCGAGTTTGAGGCTACTTTTACCAGTCTGTCCAGGTTTGCACCTGAACTGGTGGCGTCTGAGGAATGCCGTTGCTATGAGTTTGAGCGGAAGTTGAGGCGGGGCCTCAAGTTGAGAGTTAGTGGGTCTTACATCCGAGAGTATAGGCACCTGGTAGATGCTGCTGCTCATATGGAAATTATGATGTAGGAAGAGGAGGAAGAGCAGAGGGGCTCCAAGAGGGGCCAAGATGGCCAGGGTGATGGCAGGAGGCAGAAGGGTTATAACCCTCAGCAGCCTCAGGGTGCAGTCTCTAGATCGACCTTTCCAGTGCTGAGTGCAGGCTCGAGGAGAGGCAATCAGGGGGAGTTTGCTTGTTACAAGTGTGGCCAGCTGGGTCACAAGGTTTCAGTTTGCCCGCAGAAGGGTGGGGGTCAGAGAGCTGCTTCTTCTTCAGCTAGACCGCATAGTCAGAGTTTGGGCAGGGACAGCCCTTGTCTTGTTATCAGTGTGGACAGCCTGGGCACCTAAAGAGGTTTTGCCCGCAGTTGAGTGCCACGTTGGGAGCGTCTGGTTCCAGGCAGACGCAGAGTTTTCAGCCAGCTCAGTCTGTGCAGGCCTCGAGGGCCAATCCGGGGGCTTCGTCATCCCAGTCTGTGCAGCAGCCTTTTGCTCCTAGAGGTGAGCAGGTAGACCAGGGGCCTACGGGGCGCGTGTATGCTGTTACCGCGCAGGAATTAGTACCAGCTCCATCGGTAGTGAGAGGTACTTTTCTGTTTTGCAACTCGGTTGCTAATGTGTTGATAGACACGGGTGCATCTCATTCTTTTGTATCTGCTGCATTTGCATCTGTTTTGGAATTGGAGTTAGCACAGTTAGCATCTCCTATTTGTGTAGTGTCACCTCTTGGTGGTGAGTTGATCCTGAAACAGGGTGTTAGAGGTTGTGATATAGAGGTCGCCGACCATAGGCTTCCTTTTCCGTTTGTTGTCATGCCCATGAAGGGTTTTGATGTTATTTTGGGTATGGACTGGCTATCGTCATACCGGGCTGTTATCGATTGCTACCGCCAGAGGGTCACGTTATGTACCTTGAGCGGGGAGTGGTTCCATTTCTTGGGAGACCGGGTTGGTAGTGTTTTGCCACCAGGGTATGATTCGCGAGGGCGAAGTGAGCTTAGTGGCCTACTTGCTAGCTTTGAGAGTGGTGAGTGTGATGAGACCCAGATTGTATTGCCGAGGGTGGTTTGTGAGTATTCGGATGTCTTTCCCGAAGATTTTGTTAGTTTGCCGCCTCACCGAGAGATAGAGTTCTCTATTGATTTGGTGCCCGGCACGGCGCCGATTTCTATGGCACCTTACCGTTTTGCTCCAGCAGTGTCACGCCCCCAAACCGCCCCTAGTAGTTTGGTGCCGTGATGGCCAGTAACCCGAGGTTACCGAAGGCCGACTTACAAAATCACACACAATCAGAGTATAAAATATGGGGCTTACAAGTGCGGAAGCGATATATATACATATACAAAATCTAAATAGTCCGTAAGAGCCGTGCATAAGTCCAATGGAATGTCATACATCAAACATCTTTACAAGTCTTACAACTTAAATACAAGAATGAAATGAAATACAAAACACATCTTGACCAAAAGGCTTCTCAAGCCGACATATGCCAAACAAACAAAGAAACATAAGCCGAGAAGCATAATCTTCAAGACGATGCAAAACACAAATCCAAAACATGTCGGCTATGCGCCCAAAACACATCGGCAATCACGTCTAAGCCTCAATGCCTTCTTGTTCATCACCTACATATATAGAGAGAGGGTGAGCTTGGATACTCAGTGAATGATATTAGAAATAAAGGTTTTGCATGATTGATATCCAAGATTTCTTTCAAAACAATACATAGCATACTTTACAATCAAGAGGGAAATCAAGTTCATTGCCGGCCTTCCAAGTTCTTTGGATGTTATTACATCTACTTAATACAAGAGGGTGATGACAATTCCAAGACAAGAGTGCAGTTGCATTATAGTCCCCTGCAACTAAGGACTTTCAAGACAAGAGTGCTGCGAAAGTTTAGAGTCCTCTAGCACTAAGGACTGTCAAGACAAGCTGTGCTGCGAAAGTTTAGAGTCCTCTAGCACTAAGGACTTTCAAGACAAGCTGTGCTGCGAAAGTTTAGAGTCCTCTAGCACTGAGGACTTTCAAGACAAGCTGTGCTGCGAAAGTTTAGAGTCCTCTAGCACTAAGGACTTTCAAGACAAGAGTGCAGTCGCATTATAGTCCCCTGCAGCTAAGGACTTTCAAGAAATGTCATCAAAACAAGATAGTGTTTAATATACAAATAGGGATAGTCATTCATGCTAAATCAAATACTTTTCAAGACAAGGCAAAACAAGATTTATCAAAACAAGTGTAACATAGCTTTATTAGAAATACCACTCACTTAGTTTCTTCACACGTCGGGGTCGAGGCAAGCCCAAGTCCTACAAACACAGGGCAAAGCCTATTGAATGCACCTTCAACAAGTTTCGTATGTACTCAAATGTTTTCGGAAAACATGCTGGGCACCAACCAGGTCTAGGCCGAGGTTCCACACCTCCTTGCCGAGGTGTGTTCCCGAGGGCCACATGCAAGGAAAAGAGATCGGGAAACTCTGGGTTCCCCTCTGCTGATGAACATGAAGAACATGGGCGTGAAAACATGAAAAATACGAATGTTTGATCATAATCTGTCATCACAAATCTGAGGTTTTCGTGCTATGAGTTTGAAAACATGGACCTGGGTACCCATACTTGGAAATCATGCAAGAACAAACACAAAACGTGAATCTAGGCATAAAGCTTTCGGATCAAAACAAGACTTTCTTGAAGAACACATGAATGTCATTTTCTCTTTCTAAAATCGAGCTTCAAAACGATGCATGGCTTACAAATCATTTTCAATCATGCAATGCAATAACATAAACATAAAGAACATTACGAGTAGATCAAGAATCTAACCTTAGAATGCGGATCTAACGGTTGGATCTCTAGAAATCAAGCTTGAAGATCTACTTCCTCACTCTAAAACTCTTTCTTCCTCCTAGAGCTTCTCTCTCTACAAGACAAGGTTATGACACCAAATGATAGTTTTCTATACCCGGTTCTGGGGTTAACCCTCTGCTGAGACACGTGGCGGCGATTGGTTGGGTTCATTCTGAAAAGGTGGCTGACAGGCCAGACAAAGCATGGTGGAAGGGTGTTCAACAAGCAAAGCGGTATGGGCTCTCTGACAGGCTATGACATCGGCTAACAACGAGGCATACGTAACAAGCTACACGGAGTGGCACTCCGGCAAGGAGTGACATCGGCTAACAAAAGACTTCGGCAACTAAGATGACAATGACCTCGGCTAGGAGGGACAACACTTGACTAAGCTGTGCCACATCTTGGCCTAGATGCGCCACACCTCGGCCTAGGTCATACCGCTCCAGGACGAGATCACTTGGGTGCAAGGTAACATCTCGGCTAATGTGGTCAAGGCAAGGACAGAGGTCAACAAGGGGTTTCAAGATACTAATACTAGACTAAGGATGACCTCGGCATTGGAATAACATCGGCTAGTATAACTCAAGCAAGGCGTAACCTAGGTTTCGCATTAAGGGAGGAACAAGACAAGCACACTACACTTAGACAAATCACAAGGCTTCAAATCAAGACATGGATCGCATTAGCTCAGGCGAAACAAATCACAACATACACACGCAAGCTAAACAAGTCATAATCATACCGATGCTCATGAACATGATGAGGACATGCAGTGTGGGTTCTTACAGTCTACCCTCCTTAAAGAAGTTTGGTCCCCAAACTTAAGTTACCTTGTCCTACGAATAACTCCGGGTAACGGATTTTCATCTCCTCTTCTTTTTCCCATGTGGCCTCCTCGCCATAATGCTTCTCCCATTCGATTTTCACCATTGATATCGACTTGTTTCTCAACTGCCTCACTTGTCTGTCGATAATTCTCATCGGCTTCTCTCCGTAGCCCAAGTCTTCATTAACTACAACCCCGGAGTAATCTATTACATGCAGTGGGTCTCGGATATATTTTCTCAGCATCGAAACATGGAACACGCTGTGGACTTGGCTCAAATCTGGCGGCAAAGCGAGTCTGTACGCAACGGTGTTAACTTTCTCAAGAATTTCAAACGGCCCAATATATCGGGGTGCAAGTTTACCCTTCTTCCCAAATCTCGAAGCTCCTGTCATCGGCGAGACCTTCAAAAATACATGATCCCCTACTTCAAATTCTAACTCCCTCCTTCTTTGGTCGGCATAACACTTCTGTCGACTCTGTGCAGTTTTAATCCTCTGCTGAATGAGTTTGATCTTTTCAGTTGTCATATGAACCAACTCGGGGCCAATTAGAGCTTTGTCTCCTACTTCAGTCCAACATATCGGCGATTTACACTCCCTTCCATACAAAGCTTCATACGGCGCCATGCCTATGCTGGCTTGATGACTGTTGTTGTACGCGAACTCTACTAATGGCAAATGCGATTCCCAACTTCCATGGCGCCGTATGAAGCTTTGTATGGAAGGGAGTGTAGATCGCCGATATGTTGGACTGAAGTAGGAGACAAAGCTCTAATTGGCCCCGAGTTGGTTCAGATGACAACTGAAAAGATCAAACTCATTCAGCAGAGGATTAAAACTGCACAGAGTCGACAGAAGTGTTATGCCGACCAAAGAAGGAGAGAGTTAGAATTTGAAACTGGGGATCATGTATTTTTGAAGGTCTCGCCGATGACAGGAGTTTCGAGATTTGGGAAGAAGGGTAAACTTGCACCCCGATATATTGGGCCGTTTGAAATTCTTGAGAAAGTTAACACCGTTGCTTACAGACTCGCTTTGCCGCCAGATTTGAGCCAAGTCCACAGTGTGTTCCATGTTTCAATGCTGAGAAAATATATCCGAGACCCACTGCATGTAATAGATTACTCCGGGGTTGTAGTTAATGAAGACTTGGGCTACGAAGAGAAGCCGATGAGAATTATCGACAGACAAGTGAGGCAGTTGAGAAACAAGTCGATATCAATGGTGAAAATCGAATGGGAGAAGCATTATGGCGAGGAGGCCACATGGGAAAAAGAAGAGGAGATGAAAATCCGTTACCCGGAGTTATTCGTAGGACAAGGTAACTTAAGTTTGGGGACCAAACTTCTTTAAGGAGGGTAGACTGTAGGAACCCACACTTTATGTCCTCATCATGTTCATGAGCATCGGTATGATTATGACTTGTTTAGCTTGCATGTGTATGTTGTGATTTGTTTCGTTTGAGCTAATGCGATCCATGTCTTGATTTGAAGCCTTGTGATTTGTCTAAGTGTAGTGTGCTTGTCTTGTTCCTCCCTTAATGCGAAACCTAGGTTACGCCTTGCTTGAGTTATACTAGCCGATGTTATTCCAATGCCGAGGTCATCCTTAGTCTAGTATTAGTATCTTGAAACCCCTTGTTGACCTCAGTTCTTGCCTTGACCACATTAGCCGAGATGTTACCTTGCACCCAAGTGATCTCGTCCTGGAGTGGTATGACCCAGACCGAGGTGTGGCGCATCTAGGCCAAGATGTGGCACAGCTTAGTCAGGTGTTGTCCTTCCTAGCCGAGGTCATTGTCACCTTAGTTGCCGAAGTCTTTTGTTAGCCGACGTCACCCCTTGCCGGAGTGCCACTCCGTGTAGCTTGTTAGATATGCCTTGTTGTTAGCCGATGTCATAGCCTGTCAGAGAGCCCATACCGCTTTGCTTGTTGAACACCCTTCCACCATGCTTTGTCTGGTCTGTCAGTCACCTTTTCAGGTAGAACCCAATCAGTCGCCGCCACGTGTCTCAGCAGAAGGTTAACCCCAGAACCGGGTATAGAAAACTATCATTTGGTGTCATAACCTTGTCTTGTAGAGAGAGAAGCTCTAGGAGGAAGAAAGAGTTTTAGAGTGAGGAAGTAGATCTTTAAGCTTGATTTCTAGAGATCCAACCGTTAGATCCGCATTCTAAGGTTAGATTCTTGATCTACTCGTAATGTTCTTTATGTTTATGTTATTGCATTGCATGATTGAAAATGATTTGTAAGCCATGCATCGTTTTGAAGCTCGATTTTAGAAAGAGAAAATGACATTCATGTGTTCTTCAAGAAAGTCTTGTTTTGATCCGAAAGCTTTATGCCTAGATTCACGTTTTGTGTTTGTTCTTGCATGATTTCCAAGTATGGGTACCCAGGTCCATGTTTTCAAACTCATAGCACGAAAACCTCAGATTTGTGATGACAGACTATGATCAAACATTCGTATTTTTCATGTTTTCACACCCATGTTCTTCATGTTCATCAGCAGAGGGGAACCCAGAGTTTCCCGATCTCTTTTCCTTGCATGTGGCCCTCGGGAACACACCTCGGCAAGGAGGTGTGAAACCTCGGCCTAGACCTGGTTGGTGCCCAGCATGTTTTCCGAAAACATTTGAGTACATACGAAACTTGTTGAAGGTGCATCCAATAGGCTTTGCCCTGTGTTTGTAGGACTTGGGCTTGTCTCGACCCCGGCGTGTGAAGAAACTAGGTGAGTGGTATTTCTAATAAAGCTATGTTACACTTGTTTTGATAAATCTTGTTTTGCCTTGTCTTGAAAAGTATTTGATTTAGCATGAATGACTATCCCTATTTGTATATTAAACACTATCTTGTTTTGATGACATTTCTTGAAAGTCCTTAGCTGCAGGGGACTATAATGCGACTGCACTCTTGTCTTGACAGTCCTTAGTGCTAGGGGACTCTAAACTTTCGCAGCACTCTTGTCTTGAAAGTCCTTAGTGCTAGAGGACTCTAAACTTTCGCAGCACAGCTTGTCTTGACAGTCCTTAGTGCTAGAGGACTCTAAACTTTCGCAGCACAGCTTGTCTTGACAGTCCTTAGTGCTAGAGGACTCTAAACTTTCGCAGCACTCTTGTCTTGAAAGTCCTTAGTTGCAGGGGACTATAATGCAACTGCACTCTTGTCTTGGAATTGTCATCACCCTCTTGTATTAAGTAGATGTAATAACATCCAAAGAACTTGGAAGGCCGGCAATGAACTTGATTTCCCTCTTGATTGTAAAGTATGCTATGTATTGTTTTGAAAGAAATCTTGGATATCAATCATGCAAAACCTTTATTTCTAATATCATTCACTGAGTATCCAAGCTCACCCTCTCTATATATATGTAGGTGATGAACAAGAAGGCATTGAGGCTTAGACGTGATTGCCGATGTGTTTTGGGCGCATAGCCGACATGTTTTGGATTTGTGTTTTGCATCGTCTTGAAGATTATGCTTCTCGGCTTATGTTTCTTTGTTTGTTTTGGCATATGTCGGCTTGAGAAGCCTTTTGGTCAAGATGTGTTTTGTATTTCATTTCATTCTTGTATTTAAGTTGTAAGACTTGTAAAGATGTTTGATGTATGACATTCCATTGGACTTATGCACGGCTCTTACGGACTATTTAGATTTTGTATATGTATATATATCGCTTCCGCACTTGTAAGCCCCATATTTTATACTCTGATTGTGTGTGATTTTGTAAGTCGGCCTTCGGTAATTACGGATTACTGGCCATCACGGCACCAAACTACTAGGGGCGGTTTGGGGGCGTGACAGAATGGTATCAGAGCACAAGATCCTTGTAGTACGTTAATCACACACCTTGAGTCCTAGAGAGCCTAGGATTTCCCTTAGAATGATGTTAGGAATTGCATCATATTGCTTGCTACTTGACTATGTGTGCATCATTTTGGCCTAGACGCTCGTTACTTGCGTATGTGTTATTTGTTTAGTTGTTTTAAAGTCTCATCTTGCATTCCCCCTAGCATCATGAGGAGAGGTAGACCCCCGGTTGGCCGAGATCGATCGGAAGACAGGTTGGAGAGATTGGAAAGGTTAGTCGAAGGCTTGGTTCGTGAGCAGAGACAACCTAGGCCGCAGGATACTGGTACCACTTCTATGCATGCCGAACAGACGAATGGCCGATATGCAGCTCCACCCCCTCCAGTGCCACAAGTGCCTATGCAGCAAGCTTTGTATGGGAACGACACGATAACTCTAATCAGAGAGTTCAAGAAGATGAAACCGCCGAGATTTCAGGGAGTGTAACGCCCTCAAAATAATAACAATAAACCCATCAGATAAGACATGCATTTACATTTAAACTAACCGCATTCCTTTCATTCATTAGAATTTCAGGAAATAAGTATTACATGTTAACCTCATAACAAAATGCCCTACGGGCTTACAGCTTTCCAAGTTAACACTTGGTTACAACAAAGAGTTCTAACTCGTTTACACATTAAGCCCTTGGCTTGAAATTACATGTAGTACATCAAAAGTAAAACGACAAAACTATGCCCGCCACTAGCCTCCCAGCTATGTCCTTGGAGGTGGCATGCTTCCTGTACCTGAAAATGATATTCCCATATAGGGTGAGCCACAGCCCAGTAGAAATACACTAAACCAACCATGGACAATGACTAAAACATTAGCAATTGATAGTTGGTCAACACTGATACAGTCACATAAATAACATATTTATGTCAACGACTTACAAGTCCCAATTACTTTTCATTTTCCTTTTAACAACAGATAAGCATACTAGCTCTATCATCATTTCCACAGATATGTATAAAAACTATATCTCACATTCAGATAAGCATAAAAGCTATATCCACATTCTCAACAGATATGTATATCAACAATATCCACAGATAAGCATACAAGCTGTATCCACACTCTACAACAGATATGTATATCAACAATATCCACAGATAAGCATACAAGCTGTATCCACACTTCACTTCACAAAGATAAGCATATGAGCTCTATCTTCACTTCTCTAGACAAGCATATGAGCTCTGTCTACGGAGTACATCCCCTATCTCCTCCAAATACCTAGCCGGTTTAGAGGTCCATCCCCTATCTTCCCCTAAACCGCGGAGTACATCCCCTATCTCCTCCTCTACACATAACATATATAAACACATTGGTTCTATATACAATCACACAATACAAACAATTAATGTATTCTAGCAACTGTCAAGTTCCATAACACATTCCATTGATTAGTTTCAGTTTGCCTAATCAACATACATTGTCTACAACAATCACGACTATCCTCCACCGATAGCCCCAAGCAGTTATTTCTAAAACAGAAAATAAATGCGCAAATGGATATTCAATCAACATTTCATTTCCTCATTCCTCACCAATTAATTATCCCAATTAATTAATCAATGTAATTAGGCCATTTTCCATAATTACCATTTCAACCCTTAGGTCCCATTTTCTTCAATGATTCAGCAATCATTCCATTTTTTTTCATGCTAAACATGCATCTAGGTTTATTATGAATAAAACCCCAACTTTTGTATAATTGCACAAAAGCCCCAAACTTTCACAAAATTACCAAACCAAGCCCAACATCTCAAAATACCAAAATTTAAAGACAAAACCCATAGAGAGGAGTAGGTTATCCCTACCTCAAATTCGGAGTCCCAAAGGAGAAGACGACAAAACCCAACATGCTCCAAAACCCGTGATTTTCAGATTAAAATGAAGCCCTCGACGATCAACAACTTTTTTGTAAAGGCCAAAGGTGAGTAAATCACTCCTACTAGATCAAAACCTAGAGAGAAGGTAGTATCTAGAGAGAAAGACTCAACAATGGTGTTTTTGGAAAAGTAAGAGAGAGAAGAGAAAGTGAAAAAGTGATTTGAAAAGTCACAATTTCGGGACTTTAACCCAGGTCTCCGCTCGAGCGTAAAACACCCCGCTCGAGCGGCCACTCACAGACTCCCGCTCGAGCGGCCAACCTCCCGCTCGAGCGCAGAATGCACTCGCTCAGCACTTTTGCAGAACTAGGCCTCCGCTCGAGCTCCCAATCCCTACGCTCGAGCTCACAACACTGCACAACAAGATACTGGATGGATGTAATCTACGCTCGAGCGCCAACACCTCCGCTCGAGCGTACAGGCCAAAAATCTGGGCAACTAGTTTTGGTTTCTAAACTCAACCAACCTGTAACAAACCCGCTCAACACATCCTATAACTCAAATACAAAGTAAGAAAGGATGTAAACAAGATAATAAACAACTACCAACATCCACGGACACATGTCCGGATCACTATACAACAAGGGTAAACCTGGGATCGCTATAGGGAGGCATAGAACCAATGAAAGCCGAGGCATGGGTTTTAGAGATGGAGAAGTTGTTTGAAGTTTTCCCCAGTACAGACGCCCAGAAGGTATCTCTGGCAGCATTCACATTAGACGACGATACTCGTAGGTGGTGGATGATGGTCCGAGAAAGCAATCCGGGTTTGACTTGGGCAAAATTTTTGGAGTTGTTCTACAACAAGCATTTTCCCCTTAGCGTCCGAGACCGAAAGACCACGGAGTTTCAGAATCTGACACAGGGGAACAAGACAGTGGCAGAGTATGATCGTGCCTTTACTGAACTAGCGAGATATGCGCCTCATATGGTTGACGACGAGTACCGAAAGGCGAGGAAGTTCGAAAGTGGGTTGCGTGGACCGATACAAGATCGGGTCAATATTCTCAATATGCCGACGTACGCCGGAGTACTGGACAAGGCCATCCTAGCTGAAGCTAACTTGAACCGGTACCAGAGTTCAGGTGAGGGTCAGAGGAAGAGACAGAGTTATGACAATCGCCGAGTTCCGTTCAATGCCAAGAAGAAGATAAGCACAGACAGTTCCAGCAACTCAAATCAGGAAGGTAACGTTAAGCCGATGTGCGCGAGTTGTGGAAGCTACATTTCGGGGTTTGTCGTTGGGCAACAGGAGCTTGCTACGAGTGTGGCGAGATAGGCCATCGAGTGAAGGACTGCCCGAAAGCAAGGACCGATGATGGGAAGAGGACTGGAAGCACCTCGGGCTCTACACAGAAGAATAACATCGGGGGAATACAGGCGAGACAAGGCAGAGTTTTTGCATTAGTACCAGGAGACGCCCAGAATGCCGAGGCGGTAGTGTCAGGTACCCTCTCAATTTGTTCTCAAGATGCATACGTATTGATTGATTCGGGTTCTACGCATTCATTTGTGTCCACTATATTCGCCGAGAAGTTGGATAGAGAATTAGAACCCCTTGATTATGTATTATCTGTGTCTACTCCATCTGGGAGAAATATGATTGTTACATCCATTTATAGGGCGTGTATTGCTATGATTGAGAGTGTAGAATTGTTAGTTGATTTGATGCCATTAAACATGACTCACTTCGATGTTATATTGGGAATGGATTGGTTAGTGGCGAACCATGCATCCATTAATTGTGTTACTAAGAACGTCATATTGAAGACCCCAAGTCAAGCTGAGGTCATTTTCCAGGGTAAAGGAGTAGTACCCCCACCTTACTTAATCTCATCCATGAAGGCCTACAAGTTGATCCAAAAAGGATGTAAGGGTTATTTATGCAGTATACTAAGTGATCTGAATGGAAATGTTGAGTTAGCCGACATACCCGTTGTTGAGGAATTCCCCGACGTCTTTCCGGATGAGTTGCCTGGCCACCTTGTCGATAGAGAAATAGAGTTTACTGTGGACGTCCTGCCAGGAACGCAACCTATCTCCAAAACACCCTACAGAATGGCTCCAGCCGAACTTAGAGAGCTGAAATCGCAGTTACAAGAATTGTTGGACAAAGGATTTGTTAGGCCGAGCACTTCACCGTGGGGAGCACCCGTTCTATTTGTTAAGAAAAAGGATGGCACACTTCGTCTTTGCATTGACTACAGGGAACTTAATAAGGTGACCATCAAGAACAAGTACCCATTGCCTAGAATCGACGATTTGCTTGATCAACTACGAGGAGCACGAGTCTTTTCCAAGATTGACCTTAGGTCGGGCTACCATCAGTTGAAGGTTAAAGCCGAGGACATTGAGAAAACTGCTTTTCGGACAAGATATGGCCACTACGAATTTTTGGTAATGCCCTTCGGAGTAACCAATGCCCCAGCAGCATTCATGGACCTGATGAACAGAGTCTTTAAGCCGTACCTAGATGAGTTCGTCATTATTTTTATCGACGACATATTGATCTATTCCGGGAGTGCGAGCGAGCACGAGAATCATCTGAGACTTGCCCTACAGACCTTGAGAGATAAGGAGTTGTACGCCAAGTTAAGTAAATGCGAGTTTTGGCTTTCCAGCATTTCATTTCTAGGGCATGTGATCAATGAAGACGGTATATCAGTTGACCCCAGTAAGATTGAAGCCATTGTGAATTGGCCGACGCCGACCAACGTGTCCGAGGTTCGTAGTTTCCTGGGTTTGGCAGGTTATTACAGGAAGTTTGTGAAGGACTTCTCGAGGATCGCAGTGCCATTGACACAACTAACCAAGAAGGGAGCAGCTTATGAATGGACCAATGAAAGGGAATCAGCTTTCCAGGAACTGAAGACGAGGTTAGTCACAGCACCAGTTCTAGTACTACCATCAACTAATGAGGAATTTCAGATTTACAGTGATGCTTCACGTAAAGGTTTGGGTTGCGTGTTAATGCAAGAAGGTAAAGTCATAGCGTACGCGTCTCGTCAGTTGAAGCCCAATGAAAAGAATTATCCTACCCATGATTTGGAGCTAGCTGCCGTGGTTTTTGCCTTGAAGATATGGCGTCATTACCTGTACGGAACATCTTGCCAAGTTTTCACCGACCACAAGAGTCTGAAATACTTGTTCACCCAGAAAGAGTTAAATATGAGGCAGAGAAGATGGCTCGAGCTGTTGAAGGACTACGACATGCAGATTCAGTATCACCCAGGTAAGGCAAACTCCGTAGCCGACGCATTAAGCAGGAAGCTAGTCGGAAGTTTGGCGTGTCTGGCAACGGTCTCAGCGGAACCGACAATCGTTGAGGAAGTGAAGAACAGACAGATGGAAGATAAGTTCCTAAAAAGGGTAATTGATGAATTCGTCTCCAAGCCGAGGCCAGGTTACACAGTGGAGAATCAGGTGCTTAGGTTCGAAGGAAGATTGTGCGTGGCCGACGTACCAGAGTTAAAAAGGAAGATTTTACAAGAGGCCCATAGTTCCAAGTTTGCCATCCATCCAGGGAGCACCAAGATGTATCAGGACGTAAAGCGGACCTTTTGGTGGCCAAACATGAAAAGAGAGATAGCCGAATTTGTATCTCAGTGTCTGTGTTGTCAGCGAGTGAAGGCAGAACACCAGAGACCAGCAGGACTTCTTCAACCCTTGTCAATTCCTGAGTGGAAATGGGAGCACATCTCCATGGATTTCGTAGTGGGTTTGCCGAGGACGCAAAGAGGTATGGATTCCATTTGGGTTATAGTTGACAGGTTTACTAAGTCAGCTCACTTTTTGCCGGTCAAGACTACATTCAATGCCAACCGACTTGCCGAATTGTACATGAATGAGATCGTTAGGCTTCATGGTGTGCCGATGTCCATTGTGTCAGACCGAGACCCGAAGTTCATTTCTAGATTTTGGCGGAGTCTACAAGGAGCCTTGGGAACAGAGTTGAGATTTAGCACAGCCTTTCACCCCCAGACCGACGGACAGACAGAAAGAACGATTCAGACACTCGAAGACATGCTCAGACTGTGCGTGTTGGACTTCCAGGGAAGTTGGGAATCGCATTTGCCATTAGTAGAGTTCGCGTACAACAACAGTCATCAAGCCAGCATAGGCATGGCGCCGTATGAAGCTTTGTATGGAAGGGAGTGTAAATCGCCGATATGTTGGACTGAAGTAGGAGACAAAGCTCTAATTGGCCCCGAGTTGGTTCATATGACAACTGAAAAGATCAAACTCATTCAGCAGAGGATTAAAACTGCACAGAGTCGACAGAAGTGTTATGCCGACCAAAGAAGGAGGGAGTTAGAATTTGAAGTAGGGGATCATGTATTTTTGAAGGTCTCGCCGATGACAGGAGTTTCGAGATTTGGGAAGAAGGGTAAACTTGCACCCTGATATATTGGGCCGTTTGAAATTCTTGAGAAAGTTAACACCGTTGCGTACAGACTCGCTTTGCCGCCAGATTTGAGCCAAGTCCACAGCGTGTTCCATGTTTCGATGCTGAGAAAATATATCCGAGACCCACTGCATGTAATAGATTACTCCAGGGTTGTAGTTAATGAAGACTTGGGCTACGGAGAGAAGCCGATAAGAATTATCGACAGACAAGTGAGGCAGTTGAGAAACAAGTCAATATCAATGGTGAAAATCGAATGGGAGAAGCATTATGGCGAGGAGGCCACATGGGAAAAAGAAGAGGAGATGAAAATCCGTTACCCGGAGTTATTCGTAGGACAAGGTAACTTAAGTTTGGGGACCAAACTTCTTTAAGGAGGGTAGACTGTAAGAACCCACACTGCATGTCCTCATCATGTTCATGAGCATCGGTATGATTATGACTTGTTTAGCTTGCGTGTGTATGTTGTGATTTGTTTCGCCTGAGCTAATGCGATCCATGTCTTGATTTGAAGCCTTGTGATTTGTCTAAGTGTAGTGTGCTTGTCTTGTTCCTCCCTTAATGCGAAACCTAGGTTACGCCTTGCTTGAGTTATACTAGCCGATGTTATTCCAATGCCGAGGTCATCCTTAGTCTAGTATTAGTATCTTGAAACCCCTTGTTGACCTCAGTTCTTGCCTTGACCACATTAGCCGAGATGTTACCTTGCACCCAAGTGATCTCGTCCTGGAGTGGTATGACCCAGACCGAGGTGTGGCGCATCTAGGCCAAGATGTGGCACAGCTTAGTCAGGTGTTGTCCTTCCTAGCCGAGGTCATTGTCACCTTAGTTGCCGAAGTCTTTTGTTAGCCGACGTCACCCCTTGCCGGAGTGCCACTCCGTGTAGCTTGTTAGATATGCCTTGTTGTTAGCCGATGTCATAGCCTGTCAGAGAGCCCATACCGCTTTGCTTGTTGAACACCCTTCCACCATGCTTTGTCTGGTCTGTCAGTCACCTTTTCAGGTAGAACCCAATCAGTCGCCGCCACGTGTCTCAGCAGAAGGTTAACCCCAGAACCGGGTATAGAAAACTATCATTTGGTGTCATAACCTTGTCTTGTAGAGAGAGAAGCTCTAGGAGGAAGAAAGAGTTTTAGAGTGAGGAAGTAGATCTTTAAGCTTGATTTCTAGAGATCCAACCGTTAGATCCGCATTCTAAGGTTAGATTCTTGATCTACTCGTAATGTTCTTTATGTTTATGTTATTGCATTGCATGATTGAAAATGATTTGTAAGCCATGCATCGTTTTGAAGCTCGATTTTAGAAAGAGAAAATGACATTCATGTGTTCTTCAAGAAAGTCTTGTTTTGATCCGAAAGCTTTATGCCTAGATTCACGTTTTGTGTTTGTTCTTGCATGATTTCCAAGTATGGGTACCCAGGTCCATGTTTTCAAACTCATAGTACGAAAACCTCAGATTTGTGATGACAGACTATGATCAAACGTTCGTATTTTTCATGTTTTCACACCCATGTTCTTCATGTTCATCAGCAGAGGGGAACCTAGAGTTTCCCGATCTCTTTTCCTTGCATGTGGCCCTCGGGAACACACCTCAGCAAGGAGGTGTGGAACCTCGGCCTAGACCTGGTTGGTGCCCAGCATGTTTTCTGAAAACATTTGAGTACATACGAAACTTGTTGAAGGTGCATCCAATAGGCTTTGCCCTGTGTTTGTAGGACTTGGGCTTGTCTCGACCCCGGCGTGTGAAGAAACTAGGTGAGTGGTATTTCTAATAAAGCTATGTTACACTTGTTTTGATAAATCTTGTTTTGCCTTGTCTTGAAAAGTATTTGATTTAGCATGAATGACTATCCCTATTTGTATATTAAACACTATCTTGTTTTGATGACATTTCTTGAAAGTCCTTAGCTGCAGGGGACTATAATGCGACTGAACTCTTGTCTTGACAGTCCTTAGTGCTAGGGGACTCTAAACTTTCGCAGCACTCTTGTCTTGAAAGTCCTTAGTGCTAGAGGACTCTAAACTTTCGCAGCACAGCTTGTCTTGACAGTCCTTAGTGCTAGAGGACTCTAAACTTTCGCAGCACAGCTTGTCTTGACAGTCCTTAGTGCTAGAGGACTCTAAACTTTCGCAGCACTCTTGTCTTGAAAGTCCTTAGTTGCAGGGGACTATAATGCAACTGCACTCTTGTCTTGGAATTGTCATCACCCTCTTGTATTAAGTAGATGTAATAACATCCAAAGAACTTGGAAGGCCGGCAATGAACTTGATTTCCCTCTTGATTGTAAAGTATGCTATGTATTGTTTTGAAAGAAATCTTGGATATCAATCATGCAAAACCTTTATTTCTAATATCATTCACTGAGTATCCAAGCTCACCCTCTCTATATATATGTAGGTGATGAACAAGAAGGCATTGAGGCTTAGACGTGATTGCCGATGTGTTTTGGGCGCATAGCCGACATGTTTTGGATTTGTGTTTTGCATCGTCTTGAAGATTATGCTTATCGGCTTATGTTTCTTTGTTTGTTTTGGCATATGTCGGCTTGAGAAGCCTTTTGGTCAAGATGTGTTTTGTATTTCATTTCATTCTTGTATTTAAGTTGTAAGACTTGTAAAGATGTTTGATGTATGACATTCCATTGGACTTATGCACGGCTCTTACGGACTATTTAGATTTTGTATATGTATATATATCGCTTCCGCACTTGTAAGCCCCATATTTTATACTCTGATTGTGTGTGATTTTGTAAGTCGGCCTTCGGTAATTACGGATTACTGGCCATCACGGCACCAAACTACTAGGGGCGGTTTGGGGGCGTGACAGATGTGCTCCCATTTCCACTCAGGAATTGACAAGGGTTGAAGAAGTCCTGCTGGTCTCTGGTGTTCTGCCTTCACTCGCTGACAACACAGACACTGAGATACAAATTCGGCTATCTCTCTTTTCATGTTTGGCCACCAAAAGGTTCGCTTTACGTCCCGATACATCTTGGTGCTCCCTGGATGAATGGCAAATTTGGAACTATGGGCCTCTTGCAAAATCTTCCTTTTTAACTCTGGTACGTCGGCTACACACAATCTTCCTTCGAACCTAAGCACCTGATTTTCCACTGTGTAACCTGGCCTCGGCTTGGAGACGAATTCATCAATTACCCTTTTTAGGAACTTATCTTCCATCTGCCTGTTCTTCACTTCCTCAACGATGGTCGGTTCCGCTGAGACCGTTGCCAGACACGCCAAACTTCCGACTAGTTTCCTGCTTAATGCGTCGGCTACGGAGTTTGCCTTACCTGGGTGATACTGAATCTGCATGTCGTAGTCCTTCAACAGCTCGAGCCATCTTCTCTGCCTCATATTTAACTCTTTCTGGGTGAACAAGTATTTCAGACTCTTGTGGTCGGTGAAAACTTGGCAAGATGTTCCGTACAGGTAATGACGCCATATCTTCAAGGCAAAAACCACGGCAGCTAGCTCCAAGTCATGGGTAGGATAATTCTTTTCATTGGGCTTCAACTGACGAGACGCGTATGCTATGACTTTACCTTCTTGCATTAATACGCAACCCAAACCTTTATGTGAAGCATCACTGTAAATCTGAAATTCCTCATTAGCTGATGGTAGTACTAGGACTGGTGCTGTGACTAACCTCGTCTTCAGTTCCTGGAAAGCTGATTCCCTTTCATTGGTCCATTCATAAGCTGCTCCCTTCTTGGTTAGTTGTGTCAATGGCACTGCGATCCTCGAGAAGTCCTTCACAAACTTTCTGTAATAACCTGCCAAACCCAGAAAACTACGAACCTCGGACACGTTGGTCGGCGTCGGCCAATTCACAATGGCTTCAATCTTACTGGGGTCAACTGATATACCATCTTCATTGATCACATGCCCCAGAAATGAAATGCTGGAAAGCCAAAACTCGCATTTACTTAACTTGGCGTACAACTTCTTATCTCTCAAGGTCTGTAGGGCAAGTCTCAGATGATTCTCGTGCTCGCTCGCACTCCCGGAATAGATCAATATGTCGTCGATAAAAATAATGACGAACTCATCTAGGTACGGCTTAAAGACTCTGTTCATCAGGTCCATGAATGCTGCTGGGGCATTGGTTACTCCGAAGGGCATTACCAAAAATTCGTAGTGGCCATATCTTGTCCGAAAAGCAGTTTTCTCAACGTCCTCGGCTTTAACCTTCAACTGATGGTAGCCCGACCTAAGGTCAATCTTGGAAAAGACTCGTGCTCCTCGTAGTTGATCAAGCAAATCGTCGATTCTAAGCAATGGGTACTTGTTCTTGATGGTCACCTTATTAAGTTCTCTGTAGTCAATGCAAAGACGAAGTGTGCCATCCTTTTTCTTAACAAATAGAACGGGTGCTCCCCACGGTGAAGTGCTCGGCCTAACAAATCCTTTGTCCAACAATTCTTGTAATTGCGATTTCAGCTCTCTAAGTTCGGCTGGAGCCATTCTGTAGGGTGTTTTGGAGATAGGTTGCGTTCCTGGCAGGACGTCCACAGTAAACTCTATTTCTCTATCGACAAGGTGGCCAGGCAACTCATCCGGAAAGACGTCGGGGAATTCCTCAACAACGGGTATGTCGGCTAACTCAACATTTCCATTCAGATCACTTAGTATACTGCATAAATAACCCTTACATCCTTTTTGGATCAACTTGTAGGCCTTCATGGATGAGATTAAGTAAGGTGGGGGTACTACTCCTTTACCCTGGAAAATGACCTCGGCTTGACTTGGGGTCTTCAATGTGACGTTCTTAGTAACACAATTAATGGATGCATGGTTCGCCACTAACCAATCCATTCCCAATATAACATCGAAGTGAGTCATGTTTAATGGCATCAAATCAACTAACAATTCTACACTCTCAATCATAGCAATACACGCCCTATAAATGGATGTAACAATCATATTTCTCCCAGATGGAGTAGACACAGATAATACATAATCAAGGGGTTCTAATTCTCTATCCAACTTCTCGGCGAATATAGTGGACACAAATGAATGCGTAGAACCCGAATCAATCAATACGTATGCATCTTGAGAACAAATTGAAATGGTACCTGACACCACTGTTTCAGCATTCTGGGCGTCTCCTGGCACCAATGCGAAAACTCTGCCCTGCCTCGCCTGTACTCCCCCGATGTTATTCTTCTGCGCAGAGCCCGAGGTGCTTCCAGTCCTCTTCCCATCATCGGTCCTTGCTTTCGGGCAGTCCTTCACGCGATGGCCTATCTCGCCGCACTCATAACAAGCTCCTGTTGCCCAACGACAAACCCCGAAATGTAGCTTTCCACAGCTCGCGCACATCGGCTTAACGTTACCTTCCTGATTTGAGTTGCTGGAACTGTCTGTGCTTATCTTCTTCTTGGCATTGAACGGAACTCGGCGATTGTCATAACTCTGTCTCTTCCTCTGACCCTCACCTGAACTCTGGTACCGGTTCAAGTTAGCTTCAGCCAGGATGGCCTTGTCCAGTACTCCGGCGTACGTCGGCATATTGAGCATATTGACCCGATCTTGTATCGGTCCACGCAACCCACTTTCGAACTTCCTCGCCTTTCGGTACTCGTCGTCAACCATATGAGGCGCATATCTCGCTAGTTCAGTAAAGGCACGATCATACTCTGCCACTGTCTTGTTCCCCTGTGTCAGATTCTGAAACTCCGTGGTCTTTCGGTCTCGGACGCTAAGGGGAAAATGCTTGTTGTAGAACAACTCCAAAAATTTTGCCCAAGTCAAACCCGGATTGCTTTCTCGGACCATCATCCACCACCTACGAGCATCGTCGTCTAATGTGAATGCTGCCAGAGATACCTTCTGGGCGTCGGTGCTAGGAAAAACCTCGAACAACTTCTCCATCTCAAGAATCCATGCTTCTGCCTTCATCGGCTCTATACCTCCATGGAACTTTGGCGGTTTCATCTTCTTAAATTCTCTGATCAGGGTCAATGTGTCATCTCCATACAAAGCTGGCTGCGGAGGCACTTGTGGTACTGGAGGTGGTGGAACTGCATGTCAGCCATCTGTCTGCTCGGCCTGGGTGGAGGTAGTACCGGTGTTCTGCTGCCTTGCCTGCCTTAATTCATCGGCCAAACTTTCAACCAATCTTTCCAATCTGTTTATTCTGTCCTCGGATTGATCTCAGCTAACTGGGGGTCTACCTCTTCTCATGATGCTGGGGGTATGCAGGATGTGACTCTTAGAATAAAATGAACAGATGAACGTGTGTGCAAGTGAACATGATCATGCCGATGTAACAAAATGCTCATGCCGAGATAATGCACACCTTGTCAAGTAGCAAGCAATATGATGCAATTCCTAACATCATTCTAAGGGAAATCCTAGGCTCTCTAGGACTCAAGGTGTGTGATTAACGTACTACAAGGATCTTGTGCTCTGATACCAATCTGTCACGCCCCCAAACCGCCCCTAGTAGTTTGGTGCCGTGATGGCCAGTAACCCGAGGTTACCGAAGGCCGACTTACAAAATCACACATAATCAGAGTATAAAATATGGGGCTTACAAGTGCGGAAGCGATATATATACATATACAAAATCTAAATAGTCCGTAAGAGCCGTGCATAAGTCCAATGGAATGTCATACATCAAACATCTTTACAAGTCTTACAACTTAAATACAAGAATGAAATGAAATACAAAACACATCTTGACCAAAAGGCTTCTCAAGCCGACATATGCCAAACAAACAAAGAAACATAAGCCGAGAAGCATAATCTTCAAGACGATGCAAAACACAAATCCAAAACATGTCGGCTATGCGCCCAAAACACATCGGCAATCACGTCTAAGCCTCAATGCCTTCTTGTTCATCACCTACATATATATAGAGAGGGTGAGCTTGGATACTCAGTGAATGATATTAGAAATAAAGGTTTTGCATGATTGATATCCAAGATTTCTTTCAAAACAATACATAGCATACTTTACAATCAAGAGGGAAATCAAGTTCATTGCCGGCCTTCCAAGTTCTTTGGATGTTATTACATCTACTTAATACAAGAGGGTGATGACAATTCCAAGACAAGAGTGCAGTTGCATTATAGTCCCCTGCAACTAAGGACTTTCAAGACAAGAGTGCTGCGAAAGTTTAGAGTCCTCTAGCACTAAGGACTGTCAAGACAAGCTGTGCTGCGAAAGTTTAGAGTCCTCTAGCACTAAGGACTTTCAAGACAAGCTGTGCTGCGAAAGTTTAGAGTCCTCTAGCACTAAGGACTTTCAAGACAAGCTGTGCTGCGAAAGTTTAGAGTCCTCTAGCACTAAGGACTTTCAAGATAAGAGTGCAGTCGCATTATAGTCCCCTGCAGCTAAGGACTTTCAAGAAATGTCATCAAAACAAGATAGTGTTTAATATACAAATAGGGATAGTCATTCATGCTAAATCAAATACTTTTCAAGACAAGGCAAAACAAGATTTATCAAAACAAGTGTAACATAGCTTTATTAGAAATGCCACTCACTTAGTTTCTTCACACGTCGGGGTCGAGGCAAGCCCAAGTCCTACAAACACAGGGCAAAGCCTATTGAATGCACCTTCAACAAGTTTCGTATGTACTCAAATGTTTTCGGAAAACATGCTGGGCACCAACCAGGTCTAGGCCGAGGTTCCACACCTCCTTGCCGAGGTGTGTTCCCGAGGGCCACATGCAAGGAAAAGAGATCGGGAAACTCTGGGTTCCCCTCTGCTGATGAACATGAAGAACATGGGCGTGAAAACATGAAAAATACGAATGTTTGATCATAATCTGTCATCACAAATCTGAGGTTTTCGTGCTATGAGTTTGAAAACATGGACCTGGGTACCCATACTTGGAAATCATGCAAGAACAAACACAAAACGTGAATCTAGGCATAAAGCTTTCGGATCAAAACAAGACTTTCTTGAAGAACACATGAATGTCATTTTCTCTTTCTAAAATCGAGCTTCAAAACGATGCATGGCTTACAAATCATTTTCAATCATGCAATGCAATAACATAAACATAAAGAACATTACGAGTAGATCAAGAATCTAACCTTAGAATGCGGATCTAACGGTTGGATCTCTAGAAATCAAGCTTGAAGATCTACTTCCTCACTCTAAAACTCTTTCTTCCTCCTAGAGCTTCTCTCTCTACAAGACAAGGTTATGACACCAAATGATAGTTTTCTATACCCGGTTCTGGGGTTAACCCTCTGCTGAGACACGTGGCGGCGATTGGTTGTGTAGGAACCCGCACTTTATGTCCTCATCATGTTCATGAGCATCGGTAAGATTATGACTTGTTTAGCTTGCATGTGTATGTTGTGATTTGTTTCGCTTGAGCTAATGCGATCCATGTCTTGATTTGAAGCCTTGTGATTTGTCTAAGTGTAGTGTGCTTGTCTTGTTTCTCCCTTAATGCGAAACCTAGGTTACGCCTTGCTTGAGTTATACTAGCCGATGTTATTCCAATGCCGAGGTCATCCTTAGTCTAGTATTAGTATCTTGAAACCCCTTGTTGACCTCAGTCCTTGCCTTGACCACATTAGCCGAGATGTTACCTTGCACCAAGTGATCTCGTCCTGGAAGTGGTATGACCTAGGCCGAGGTGTGGCGCATCTAGGCCAAGATGTGGCACAGCTTAGTCAAGTGTTGTCCTTCCTAGCCGAGGTCATTGTCACCTTAGTTGCCAAAGTCTTATGATTAGCCGATGTCACCCCCTTACCGGAGTGCCATTCCGTGTAGCTTGTTAGATATGCCTTGTTGTTAGCCGATGTCATAGTCTGTCAGAGAGCCCATACCGCTTTGCTTGTTGAACACCCTTCCACCATGCTTTGTCTGGCCTGTCAGCCACCTTTTCAGGATGAACCCAACCAGTCGCCGCCACGTGTCTCAGCAGAGGGTTAACCCCAGAACCGGGTATAGAAAACTATCATTTGGTATCATAACCTTGTCTTGTAGAGAGAGAAGCTCTAGGAGGAAGAAAGAGTTTTAGAGTGAGGAAGTAGATCTTCAAGCTTGATTTCTAGAGATCCAACCGTTAGATCCGCGTTCTAAGGTTAGATTCTTGATCTACTCGTGATGTTCTTTATGTTTATGTTATTGCATTGCATGATTGAAAATGATTTGTAAGCCATGCATCGTTTTGAAGCTCGATTTTAGAAAGAGAAAATGACATTCATGTGTTCTTCAAGAAAGTCTTGTTTTGATCCGAAAGCTTTATGCCTAGATTCACGTTTTGTGTTTGTTCTTGCATGATTTCCAAGTATGGGTACCCAGGTCCATGTTTTCAAACTCATAGCACGAAAACCTCAGATTTGTGATGGCAGAGTACGATCAAACATTCGTATTTTTCATGTTTTCACACCCATGTTCTTCATGTTCATCAACAGAGGGAAACCCAGAGTTTCCCGACCTCTTTTCCTTGCATGTGGCCCTCGGGGACACACCTCGGCGAAGAGGTGTGGAACCTCGGCCTAGACCTGGTTGGTGCCAGCATGTTTTCCGAAAACATTTGTGTACATGAGAGACTTGTTTGAAAGCGCATTCAATAGGCTTTGCCCTGTGTTTGTAGGACTTGGACCTTTGCCTTGATCCCGACGCCCCAAGAACTATGTGAGTGGTATTTTTAATAAAGTTATGTTATAAAGTTTTGGCAAAGCCTTGCTTCGTTTTAGAAAAGTATTTGATCAAGCATGAATGATTATCCCTATTTTGTATATCAAATACTATTTTGTTTTGATGACATGTCTTGAAAGTCCTTAGCTGCAGGGGACTATAATGCAACTGCACTCTTGTCTTGAAAGTCCTTAGTTGCAGGGGACTATAATGCATCTGCACTCTTGTCTTGAAAGTCCTTAGTTGTAGGGGACTATAATGCAACTACACTCTTGTCTTGATATGTCATCACCCCATGTATTATGTAGATGTTATTAACATCCCAAGCAAGATTTGAAAGGCCAAGATTTGATCGATGAACTTGATTCATCCCATGTTTTGAACAAGCTATGATATATGTATTGTTTTGACAAGAACCTTGGAAATCATTCATTTAACCCCTTTATTACTTATACCATTCACTGAGTATCCAAGCTCACCCTCTCTATATATATGTAGGTGATGAACAAGAAGGCATTGAGGCCTAGACGTGATTGCCGATGTGTTTTGGGTGCCTTGCCGACATGTTTTGGATTTGTGTTTTGCACCATCTTGAAGATCATGCTTCTCGGCTTATTTTTCATTTGCACTTGTATATGTCGGCTTGAGAAGCCTTTTGGTCAAGATGTGTTTTGTATTTCATTTCATTCTTGTATCTAAGTTGTGAGACTTGTAAAGATGTTTGATGTATGACATTCTACTGGACTTATGCACGGCTCTCATGGACTATTTAGATTTTGTATATGTATATATATTGCTTCCGCACTTGTAAGCCCCATATTTTATACTCTGATTGTGTGTGATTTTTGTAAGACGGCCTTCAGTAACCTCGGGTTACTGGCCATCACGGCACCAAACTACTAGGGGCGGTTTGGGGGCGTGACAGGTTGGGTTCATTCTGAAAAGGTGGCTGACAGGCCAGACAAAGCATGGTGGAAGGGTGTTCAACAAGCAAAGCGGTATGGGCTCTCTGACAGGCTATGACATCGGCTAACAACGAGGCATACTTAACAAGCTACACGGAGTGGCACTCCGGCAAGGAGTGACATCGGCTAACAAAAGACTTCGGCAACTAAGATGACAATGACCTCGGCTAGGAGGGACAACACTTGACTAAGCTGTGCCACATCTTGGCCTAGATGCGCCACACCTCGGCCTAGGTCATACCGCTCCAGGACGAGATCACTTGGGTGCAAGGTAACATCTCGGCTAATGTGGTCAAGGCAAGGACGGAGGTCAACAAGGGGTTTCAAGATACTAATACTAGACTAAGGATGACCTCGGCATTGGAATAACATCGGCTAGTATAACTCAAGCAAGGCGTAACCTAGGTTTCGCATTAAGGGAGGAACAAGACAAGCACACTACACTTAGACAAATCACAAGGCTTCAAATCAAGACATGGATCGCATTAGCTCAAACGAAACAACCACAACATACACATGCAAGCTAAACAAGTCATAATCATACCGATGCTCATGAACATGATGAGGACATAAAGTGTGGGTTCCTACAAGCAGAGTTGGTTGAGTTGGAAGTTCAACTCCAGGAATTGCTAGATAAGGGTTTTGTTCGCCCTAGTGTTTCACCGTGGGGAGCACCGGCCCTCTTTACTAAAAAGAAAGATGGTGCCTTGAGATTGTGTATAGACTACCGGAAGTTGAATCGGGCTACGGTCAAGAATAAGTACCCTATGCCCCGTATAGATGATTTGTTTGACCAGTTGAAGGGTTCCCGTTGTTTCTCTAAGATAGACTTGAGATCGGGTTACCACCAGTTGAGGGTCAGGGAGGAGGATATTCCGAAGACGGCATTCCGTATGCGGTATGGCCACTATGAGTTTCTGGTGATGCCATTTGGGCTTACCAATGCACCAGCAGTCTTTATGGACTTGATGAACCGGATCTTCCAGGAATTCTTGGATCGATTTGTAGTCGTTTTCGTGGACGACATTCTTGTTTATTCGCCTTCTGAGGAGGAGCACGAGGAACACTTGAGAGTGGTGCTTGAGTTGCTTAGAGCCCATAGGCTGTATGCCAAGTTTGGGAAGTGTGAGTTCTGGCTGAGGGAAGTCAAATTCTTAGGCCACGTGGTATCTGGGGAAGGAGTGTCTGTTGATACATCCAAGGTAGAGGCAGTGCAAGATTGGGCACAGCCTAAGAGGGTGTTTGAGATCCGCAGTTTTCTGGGATTAGCTGGGTATTACCGTCGATTTGTGAAAGATTTCTCCAGGCTAGCGTCACCGTTGACTAGACTGACTCGGAAGGGAGTCAAGTTTGTGTGGAGTGAGACTTGTGAAAAGTCGTTCCAAGAGTTGAAAGTTAGATTGACCACCGCTCCGGTGTTGATTATTCCGGAGAGAGGGTTGGGTTATGCGGTTTATTGTGATGCCTCACGAGAGGGTTTGGGTTGTGTGTTGATGCAAGAGGGGAAAGTGGTAGCTTATGGCTCACGTCAGTTGAAAATACACGAGAAGAATTACCCTACACACGACCTAGAGTTAGCGGCTGTGATCTTTGCCTTGAAAATCTGGAGGCACTACCTTTATGGTGAGAAGTTCGAGGTGTTCTCGGACCACAAGAGTTTGAAGTATCTGTTTACACAGAGAGACTTGAATTTGAGGCAGAGGAGGTGGATGGAGTTCATTGAGGACTATGATTTTGAGTTGCATTATCATCCGGGAAAGGCCAATGTTGTGGCCGACGCCCTTAGTAGGAAATCCATTAGTGATGTAGCTAGTATAGCCATCCGAGAATGGGAGATGTTGGGAGCACTTGGCGAGTTTGATTTGCTACTGGGCGAATCCGTTGAGGCTGCGGCCTTGTTTTCTGTTGTTGCGCAGCCTACACTTGTGACACGAGTGTTAGAGGCACAGAGAGATGACCTTGAGGTAGAATCCCTCTGAGAGAAGATCTCCAGTGAGAAGGTTGAGAAGGGTTTGACGGTGTATCCCGACCTGAGTGTGAGATACCGAGACCGTTTGTTTGTGCCAGAGTCTTGCCGAGAGGAAGTACTCCGAGAGTTTCACCATTCGCGCCTTGCGGTGCATCCGGAAGGTACTAAGATATATCGGGATTTGGGTCGCCAGTTTTGGTGGCGGGGTATGAAGAGAGATGTGGCTGTTTTCGTATCGAAGTGCCTTACTTGCCAGCAAGTGAAGGCCGAGCATCAGAGGCCAGCGGGTTTGTTGCAACCCTTGCCTATTGCCGAGTGAAAGTGGGAGCATGTCACTATGGACTTCGTTGTAGGTCTTCCGAGGACTTAGCGGGGTAGTGATGCTACTTGGGTGGTTGTAGACCGGTTGACTAAGTCGGCGCACTTCATTCCTATGCGCGTGAGAGATTCGGTAGATCATCTTGCCGACTTGTATATTCGGGACATAGTGAGGTTGCACGGGGTCCCAGTGACGATCGTCTCAGATAGAGATCCTCGTTTTACCGCCAGGTTGTGGCAGAGTTTGCAGAGTGCCTTGGGCACCAAGTTGACCTTTAGTACGGCTTATCATCCTCAGACTGACGGGCAGTCCGAGCGTACTATTCAAATCCTCGAGGATATGCTTCGGGGTTGTGTCCTGGACTTCAGTGGGACGTGGGAGAGACACTTACCCTTGGTAGAGTTTGCCTACAACAACAGTTTTCAGTCTAGCATCGGTATGGCACCGTTTGAGGCTTTGTATGGCCGACCGTGTAGGTCTCCAGTGTGTTGGGCCGAGGTGCGTGATGCACCTTTGTTGGGTCCGGAGTTGGTTAGGGAGACGACGGAGAAAGTTGAGCTTATCCGTAGGAGGCTTGTTACAGCCCAGAGTCGTCAGAAATCTTATGCTAACCATAGGAGGAGGCCTTTGGCCTTTGAGGTAGGTGATCATGTCTTTCTGAAGATATCACCCAGGCGAGGCTTGATGAGGTTTGGGAAGAGTGGGAAGTTATCCCCTCGGTTTATTGGTCCTTTTGAGATCCTTGAGAGGATTGGCGAGGTTGCTTATCGGTTAGCCTTACCGTCGCAGTTGTCCGGAGTGCATGACGTGTTTCATGTGAGTATGCTTTGGAAGTATGAGCCGGATCCATCGCATGTGTTGGATTGGACCGATTTAGAGGTAGATGAGGATGCCTCGTATGAGGAGAGACCGGTTCGGGTCTTGGATAGACGGGATCAGGTCCTGTGTGGCAAGACCATTCCTTTGGTGAAAGTCTTGTGGAAACATCACGGAGTGGAGGAAGCCACTTGGGAACGTGAGTTGGAAGTCCGCGAAAAATATCCGGACTTGTTTGTTGATATGTAATCTTGTATTTAGATTTTGAACTATTGTTGAACTTAAGGGCTTTTATATATGTCTTAAGTTGTGAAACATTGAAAATGTTTGGTTTATTGGAAGTATATTTTGGAACTTGCCTCATATGGGGGTTGAATGTAACATTATATATGTTGAACATATTGTTGAAATTGGAAAGGAAATGCGTAATGTTGATGCATGTTGAAAGTACATATGTTGTTTACATATTGTGAATGGGTGGAATGACCAGTAATGGGTCGAATTATTGAATGTTAAAATGTAACATTGTTTAAAATGGAGAAAAACTCGTTTTTGAAAACTTGCGCTTAATTTCGGGGACGAAATTCTTTAAGGGGGGGAGGTTATAGCGATCCCGGATTTACCCTTGTTGTACAGTGATCCGGACATGTGTCCGTGGGTGTTGGTAGTTGATTATTATCTTGTTTACATCCTTTTTACTTCGTATTTGAGTTATAGGATGTGTTGGGCAGGTTTGTTACAGGTTGGTTGAGTTTAGAAACCAAAACTAGTTGCCCAGATTTTGACCTGTCCGCTCGAGCGGGGGTTTTGGCGCTCGAGCGGGAATTGCACCCATCCAGTATTTCTTGTGCAGTGTTGGACGCTCGAGCGTGGAGTTGGCCGCTCGAGCGGGGTTGTGTGAGTTACGCTCGAGCGGGGAGTTGGAAGCTCGAGCGGAGACCTGGTTCTGTAAAAGTTCTGGGAGTGTGCATCCGCCGCTCGAGCGGGATGGTTGACGCTCGAGCGGGAGTCTGTGAGTGACGCTCGAGCGGGGCATTGGACGCTCGAGCGGGGCGACTGGGTTTAAGTTCCGTGTTTTGACTTTTCAAATCACTTTTTCACTTTCTCTTCTCTCTCTTACTTTTCCAAAAACACCATTGTTGAGCCTCTCACTCTAGAACTCTACCTTCTCTCTAGGTTTTGATCTAGTAGGAGCGATTTGCTCATCTTTGGCCTTTATAAAAAAGTTGTTGATCGTCGAGGGCTACATTTTAATCTGAAAATTTCGGGATTTGGAGCACGTTGGGTTTTGTCATCTTCTCCCTTGGAGCTCCGAATTTGAGGTAGGGATATCCTACTCCTCTCTATGGATTTTGTCTTTAAATTTTGGTATTTTGAGACGTTGGGGTTGGTTTGGTAATCTTGTGAAGATTTGGGGCTTTTGTGTTATTTTACAAAGGTTGGGGTTTTATTTTTAATAAACCTAGATGCATGTTTGGTATGGAGAAATGGAATTAATGTTGAATCATTGATGAAAATGGGACCTAAGGGTTGAGATGGTAATTATGGAAAATGACCTAATTACATTATTTGATTAATTGGGATAATTAATTGTGAGAAATGAGGAAATGAAATGGAATTGTCGAGATTGGGAATGTATGGGGTTAAAGGGTGTAGTTGAATTATTTATCACTCACCGAATTGAAATGTTGATTGAATATCCATTGTGCATTTATTTTCTGTATAGAGATAACTGCTTTGGGCTATTGGTGGAGGATAGTCGTGATTGTTGTAGACAATGCATGATGATTAGGCAAACGAAAACTAATCAATGGAATGTGTCATGGAATTTGACGGTTGATAGAATACATTAACTGTATGTATTGAGTGATTGTATATAGAACCAATGTGTTTGTATACGTTATGTGTAGAGGAGGAGACGGGGGATGTACTCCGCGGTTTAGGGGAAGATGGGGGATGTACCTCTAAACCGGATAGTATCGGGAGAATATAGGGGATGAACTCCGTAGATACAGCTCATATGCTTGTCTAGAGAAGTGAAGATAGAGCTCATATGCTTATCTTTGTGAAGTGTGGATACAGCTTATATGCTTATCTGTGAATGTGGGATATAGTTTTTATACATATCTGTTGAAACGATGATAGAGCTAACATGCTTATCTGTTGAAAAAGGGAAAATGAAAAGTAACTTGGACTCATAAGTCGTATGACATAAATATGTGATTTATGTGAATGTATCAGTGTTGGCCATCTATCAATTGCTAATCTTTTAGTCATTGTTCATGGTTGGTTTAGTGTATTTCTACTGGGCTGTGGCTCACCCTATATGGGAATATCATTTTCAGGTACAGGTAGCATGCCACCTCCAAGGACATAGCTTGGGAGGCTAGAGGCAGACATACTTTTGTCGTTTTATTTTTGATGTATTACATGTAAATTCAAGCCAAGGGCTTAATGTGTAAATGAGTTAGTACTCTTTTGTTGTAACCAAGTGTTAACTTGGAAAGCTGTAAGCCCGTAGGGCATTTTGCTTTTGTTGTTAACATGTAATACTTTTGTAATGAAACTCTGATGAATAGAAGAATGTGGTTATTTCATATGTCAATGAATGTTATTATTTTGAGGGCATTACAATACCTTAACGATCTATTTGGAAATTAATTAGAAAAGGAAGTTTAATAGAAAAGTAAATTGAATAAAGATGGTAGTTGAATAAAAATAAAAATGAAAGTTGCATAAAATTAAAAAGGAAAGTTCAATCCAGAAACCACTATACCTTAACGATCTATTTGGAAATTAAATAAAAAAGGAAGTTGAGTAGAAAAGAAACTGATTGAAAAAGGAAGTTAAAAAAAAATAAAAATGGGAGTTGCAGAAAATTAAAAATGGAAGTTCATTCAAGAAACCACTATACCTTAACGATCTATTTCGAAATTAAATAAAAAAGGAAGTTGAATAGAAAAATAACTTGAATAAAAATGGAAGTCGAATAAAAATAAAAATGGAAGTTGCAAAAAATTAAAAATGGAAGTTCATTCAAGAAACCACTATACCTTAACGATCTATTTGGAAATTTAATAAAAAAGGAAGTTTAATAGAAAAGTAAATTGAATAAAAATGGAAATTGAATAAAAATAAAAATGAAAGTTGCATAGAAATAAAAGTGGAAGTTCAATCCAGAAACCACAATACCTTAACGATCTATTTGGAAATTAAATAAAAAAGGAAGTTGAGTAGAAAAGAAACTTGAATGAAAAGTTAAATAAAAATAAAAATGGAAGTTGCAGCAAATTAAAAATGGAAATTCATTCCAGAAACCACTATACTTTAACGATCTATTTGGAAATTAAGTAAAAAATGAAGTTTAATAGAAAAATAAATTGAATAAAAATGGAAATTGAATAAAAATAAAAATGAAAGTTGCATAAAATAAAAAATGGAAGTTCAATCCAGAAACCACTATAGGTTATAGATCTATTTGGAAATTAAATAAAAAAGGAAGTTTACAGAAAAATAACATGAATAAAAATGGTAGTTACTTAAAAATAAAAATGGAAGTTGCAGAAAATTTAAAATGGAAATTCATTCAATAAACCACTATACCTTAACGATCTATTTGGAAATTAAATAAAAAAGGAAGTTGAATAGAAAAGTAAATTGAATAAAAA
Source organism: Camellia sinensis (assembly GCF_055761805.1). NCBI lineage: Eukaryota > Viridiplantae > Streptophyta > Magnoliopsida > Ericales > Theaceae > Camellia > Camellia sinensis. The sequence continues at coordinate 3,107,070 of NC_138962.1, read as the reverse complement.
TGGAAGTCGAATAAAAATAAAAATGGAAGTTGCAGAAAATTAAAAATGGAAGTTCATTCAAGAAACCACTATAACTTAACGATCTATTTGGAAATTTAATAAAATAGGAAGTTTAATAGAAAAGTAAATTGAATAAAAATGGAAGGTGAATAAAAATAAAAATGAAAGTTGCATAAAATTAACAATGGAAGTTCAATCCAGAAACCACTATACCTTAACGATCTATTTGGAGATTAATTAAAAAAGGAAGTTGAGTAGAAAAGAAACTTGAATGAAAAAGAAAGTTAAATAAAAATAAAAATAGAAGTTGCAGAAAAGTAAAAATGGAAGTTCAATCCAGAAAACACTATACCTTAACGATCTATTTGGAAATTAAATAAAAAAGGAAGTTGAATTGAAAAGTAAATTGAATAAAAATGGAAGTTGAATAAACAGAAAAGTGAAAGTTGCATAAAATTAAAAATGGAAATTCAATCCAGAAACCAATGTACCTTAACGATCTATTTGGAAATTTAATAAAAAAGGAAGTTGAATAGAAACGAAACTTGAATAAAAAAAGAAGTTGAATAGAAATAAAAATGGGAGTCGCAGAAAATTAAAATTGGAAGTTCATTCAAAAAACCACTATACCTTACCGATCTATTTGGAAATTAAATAAAAAAGGAAGTTGAATAGAAAAATAACTTGAATAAAAATGGAAGTCGAATAAAAATAAAAATTGAAGTTGCTGAAAATTAAAAATGGAAGTTCATTCAAGAAACCACTATACCTTAACGATCAATTTGGAAATTACATGAAAAAGGAAGTTTAATAGAAAAGCAAATTGAATAAAAATGGAAGTTGAATAAAAATAAAAATGAAAGTTGCATAAAATTAAAAATGAAAGTTCAATCCAGAAACCACTATACCTTAACGATCTATTTGGAAATTAAATAAAAAAGGAAGATGAGTAGAAAAGAAACTGATTGAAAAAGGAAGTTAAATAAGAATAAAAATGAAAGTTGCAGAAAATTAAAAATGGAAGTTCATTCAAGAAACCACTATACCTTAACGATCTATTTGGAAATTAAATAAAAAAGGAAGTTAAATAGAAAAATAACTTGAATAAAAATGGAAGTCGAATAAAAATAAAAATGGAAGTTGCAGAAAATTAAAAATAGAAGTTCTTTCAAGAAACCACTATACCTTAACGATCTATTTGGAAATTAATTAAAAAAGGAAGTTTAATAGAAAAGTAAATTGAATAAAAATGGAAGTTGAATACAAATAAAAATGAAAGGTGCATAAAATTAAAAATGAAATTTCAATCCAGAAACCACTATACGTTAACGATCTATTTGGAAATTAAATAAAAAAGGAAGTTGAGTAGAAAAGAAACTGATTGAAAAAGGAAGTTAAATAAGAATAAAAATGGAAGTTGTAGAAAATTAAAAATAGAAGTTCATTCAAGAAACCACTATACCTTAATGATCTATTTGGAAATTACATAAAAAAGGAAGTTGAATAGAAAAATAACTTGAATAAAAATGGAAGTCGAATAAAAATAAAAATGGAAGTTGTAGAAAATTAAAAATGGAAGTTCATTCAAGAAACCACTATACCTTAACGATCTATTTGGAAGTTAAATAAAAAGGGAAGTTGAATAGAAAAATAACTTGAATAAAAATGGAAGCTGAATAAAAATAAAAATGGAAGTTCCATAAAATTAAAAATGGAAGTTCATTAAAAAAACCACTATACCTTAACGATCTATTTGGAAATTAAATAAAAAAGGAAGATTAATAGAAAAGTAAATTGATTAAAAATGGAAGTTGAATAAAAATAAAAGTTAAAGTTTTATAAAATTAAAAATGGAAGTTCAATCCAGAAACCAGTATACCTTAACGATCTATTTGGAAATTAAATAAAAAAATAAGTTGAATAGAAAAGAAACTTAAATAAAAAAAGAAGTTGGATGGAAATAAAAATGGGAGTTGCAGAAAATTAAAATTGGAAGTTCATTCAAGAAACCACTATACCTTAACGATCTATTTGGAAATTAATTAAAAAAGGAAGTTGAATAGGAAAATAACTTGAATAAAAATCGAAGTCGAATAAAAATAAAAATGGAAGTTGTAGAAAATTAAAAATGGAAGTTTATTCAAGAAACCACTATAACTTAATGATCTATTTGGAATTTAAATAAAAGAGGAAGTTTAATAGAAAAGTAAATTGAATAAAAATGGAAGTTGAATAAAAATAAAAATGAATGTTGCATAAAATTAACAATGGAAGTTCAATCCAGAAACCACTATAGCTTAACGATCTATTTGGAGATTAATTAAAAAAGGAAGTTGAGTAGAAAAGAAACTTGAATGAAAAAGGAAGTTAAATAAAAATAAAAATGGAAGTTGCAGAAAATTAAAAATGGAAGCTCAATCCAGAAACCACTATACCTTAACGATCTATTTGGAAATTAAATAAAAAAGGAAGTTGAATAGAAAAGTAAATTGAATAAAAATGGAAGTTGAATAAACAGAAAAGTGAAAGTTGCATAAAATTAAAAATGGAAATTCAATCCAGAAAGCAGTATACCTTAACGATCTATTTAGAAATTAAATAAAAAAGGAAGTTGAATAGAAACGAAACTTGAATAAAAAAAGAAGTTGAATAGAAATAAAAATGGAAGTTGCTGAAAATTAAAATTGGAAGTTTATTCAAGAAACCACTATACCTTAACGATCTATTTGGAAATTAATTAAAAAAGGAAGTTGAGCAGAAAAATAACTTGAATAAAAATGGAAGTCGAATAAAAATAAAAATGGAAGTTGCAGAAAATTAAAAATGGAAGTTCATTCAAGAAACCACTATATGTCACGCCCCACTTTTTATTACTCGAAATCATTACCAAATTCATTAACTTAATTCAATTTCAAGGATAACATGCGGAAATAAACTCATACATTCAATCTGTAGAAGTGATTAACAATACTCTCATTCGTATTCAAAGTAAATATTACCTGAACATACTTAATAAATTGCCCCTGGGGCTTACATCACATATGGTACAAGAAGAAGGGTGTAACCCTTTTACAACAATGGCATTCCGCCCACATAAGAGAGGCCCCGTGGCCAACAAATCAGAAGACCCAATTCTTGCAGCACATTCTGCTCAACACCTAAAAAAGATTCAACAACGTGGGATGAACATATAGTCCAGTAGGGAACTCAACATGGCCCTCAACAATAACAACGTACAGATAGCTATGATCATGAACACCCATTCTGATACTAGAATAGTAGTGTGACAATTTATACAAAATATATATATGAACTTTTCTTGAAAACAACCATTTCAATCAACGCCATAGGTGATTCATCTTTCTTTTTCTTTTCATTAATCCCCGTTCCCGATCTTTCATAACATTAACAATACCTTAGGAAATAATTTCACTAAGCCCACTACACTCTTCCATTTTCCAAATATACACAGATATGCTTTTCAAAATATATGTTTCTTTAAAAGTCCGTTCTCCTTCACACTTTCCGAAGACAAATATGACATTTTGGCTTTTTCCCGATACAATCAATTCTAAACATGCATCATCATAAAAAGAGATAACAACTCATCGACATGCATGAGATAAACCAATGAGGCAACTCGCCCCTCCAAAACCATAATCAACACAATCCATGATATTCCCAAACACACTGAAATATCAACAACAAACTTTGCTCTACTAGCTATGCGCATAGTAAGCCAAAGATACACCTCTCACAACAACATACCAGTTTACCAGGCGCTAGCTGGAAGGGTGTGGTACCTTAGATTCTCAGCGCAGTCAGTTTACTAGGCGCTAGCTAGAAGGTAACGGTACCTCTGATTATCAGCGCAGGGTATAACACCACCAATCGAAATGCAACAGGGCATAACTAACATGTACAACATATATACATAAACTATCCAAATACAAACCATGTGTTAAAGTATATGAACACATAGGTGTGTGGAGTGCATCCCCTATCTTCTCACACACACTGGAGTACAACCTCTCTCTCCTCCCTAACAAGTATGCATATATAATGCATCTCAATATTTCATCACATAAGATGTTCAATTAACAATGGTGTAATGCATACACGACAATTCAACACAACCACGTCATCCTCCACCAATGACCAAGGGCAAAACCTCTAGATGCAAATATTTAGTACATCTATTAAAGACTCAATTACTATGAGACCACAAACCCGACAACAATATTAACATGGTAGTTCAAGATACAATTCCACACATGCGTGTGTTCAACACTCATGAAACAACAATCCAATTTTCATACGTATTTCAAAATACCTTTCCCATTTCACAAAACAAGTTTCATATCCCTTTTATTTTCACAAAATCAACTCCGTCCCTTTTGTTGTTACAAAACCAAATTCATTCCTTTGTTTTACAAAGCCACTTCCATTGACAATAAAGTCATAACTCACACTAGTCCACTACATTCATTACAAACCATTCCAAAGTCAACGTTAATCCCTTAGGCATTAACATCTTCACCCAACCCACATCAACACTAGAGATTTATAATATAGATTCACTATCCTCCATTTTAATTTAATTTATCAATCAAAATATGATTTAGGGCTTTTTCTTCCATCAACTACAACATGCTAATTTACACTCCAATTAGTCCAAAGTATCCATCAATGACAACATAACCATTTTCCAACACCCAACCCTAGGTTCCTTCTCATGATTTCAAACAAATCCAACATGGATATGATTTTTGTGCAATACAAAATTACCACATGTCTATCTATAGACGAAGTATTGAAAAAGAATAAGGAGAATCCCTACCTCAAATGGAGAACTCAAATAGAGAAGATGACCCGAAATCAAAGTGCTCCAAATCCCAAATTTCTTGGATCACAACGAAGCCCTCGACGATCAACACACTTCTTACAAAGGCCCAAGGTGAGGAAAACACTCTAGCTAGATCAATCCTAAGAGGGAAATTAGGTTTTAGAGTGAGGTGCTCTCCAATGGAGGTTTTGAAAAAGTAAGAGAGAGAAAGGAAATCAAAAAGTGAACAAAAAGGTTGGATCTCGGCTTTATATAAAAGTCGCCCCGCTCGAGCGTCGAACTCCCCGCTCGAGCGTCACTCACAGATACCCGCTCGAGCGTCCAATCCCCCACTCGAGCGGCGGATGCACGCTCCCAGAACTTTTACAGACAAGATGCCCGCTCGAGCGTCAAACTCCCCCGCTCGAGCGTATACCACTGCAGACGAAATATTGGATGGGTGATTTCCCCGCTCGAGCGCCAACACCCCCGCTCGAGCGGACAAGCAACAACAGAGTCCCGCTCGAGCTTCAAAACAGCCGCTCGAGCGGAGGGACCAAAAACTGGGCAAGGATTTCTAAGTTTTAAAACACGGCCAACTTATTCCCAACTAGTCAAACACAACCCAAAACTCTAAGATAAAGAGTAAGGGATAGAAAAGAGGAAAAGACAACAACAAATCTATGGAACCAAGTCCGGATTACAGTTAAACAACAACAGGGAATACCGGGATCACTATACTATACTTTAACGATCTATTTGGAAATTAAATAAAAAAAGGAAGTTTAATAGAAAAGTAAATTGAATAAAAATGGAAGTTGAATAAAAATAAAAATGAAAGTTGCATAAAATTAAAAATGAAAGTTCAATCCAGAAACCACTATACCTTAACGATCTATTTGGAAATTAAATAAAAAAGGAAGTTGAGTACAAAAGAAACTGATTGAAAAAGGAAGTTAAATAAAAATAAAAATGGAAGTTGCAGAAAATTAAAAATGGAAGTTCATTCAAGAAACCACTATACCTTAACGATCTATTTGGAAATTAATTAAAAAAGGAAGTTGAATAGAAAAATAACTTGAATAAAAATGGAAGTCGAATAAAATTAAAAATGGAAGTTCATTCAAGAAACCACTATACCTTAACGATCTATTTGGAAATTTAATAAAAAAGGAAGTTTAATAGAAAAGTAAATTGAATAAAAATGGAAATTGAATAAAAATAAAAATGAAAGTTGCATAAAATTAAAAGTGGAAGTTCAATCCAGACACCGCAATACCTTAACGATCTATTTGGAAATTAAATAAAAAAGGAAGTTGAGTAGAAAAGAAACTTGAATGAAAAAGGAAGTTAAATAAAAATAAAAATGGAAGTTGCAGCAAATTAAAAATGGAAATTCATTCCAGAAACCACTATACTTTAACGACCTATTGGGAAATTAAATAAAAAGGGAAGTTTAATAGAAAAATAAATTGAATAAAAATGGAAATTGAATAAAAATAAAAATGAAAGTTGCATAAAATTAAAAATGGAAGTTCAATCCAGAAACCAGTATACGTTAACGATCTATTTGGAAATTAAATAAAAAAGAAAGTTGAACAGAAAAGTAACATGAATAAAAATGGAAGTTACTTAAAAATAAAAATGGAAGTTGCAGAAAATTAAAAATGGAAATTCATTCAAGAAACCACTATACCTTAACGATCTATTTGGAAATTAAATAAAAAAGGAAGTTGAATAGAAAAGTAAATTGAATAAAAATGGAAGTTGAATAAAAATAAAAATGGAAGTTGCAGAAAATTAAAAATGGAAGTTCATTCAAGAAACCAGTATACCTTAACGATCTATTTGGAAATTAAATAAAAAAGGAAGTTGAATAGAAAAATAACTTGAATAAAAATGGAAGTCGAATTAAAATAATAATGGAAGTTGCAGAAAATTAAAAATGGAAGTTCATTCAAGAAACCACTATACCTTAACGACCTATTTGGAAGTTAAATAAAAAGGGAAGTTGAATATAAAAATAACTTGAATAAAAATGGAAGCTGAATAAAAATAAAAATGGAAGTTCCATAAAATTAAAAATGGAAGTTCATTAAAAAAATCACTATACCTTAACGATCTATTTGTGTTAGGTTTTATTTCTTGGCAATCCCGTTTGACAAAACTCCTTAAAGTTGTAATTTTATTCGTATTTTTATTTCAGTGAGGCTACGAGTTGTTAGATGCGAATCCAACCCGAATCAAGCATTTCAGAGAAGTTTGTGATGATAAAGCTTTCAAGATTGCCACTTCGCTGATTATGACGGGGATCGTGTTATTGCCACTATACCTTCGATGATAAAGCAAAATGCAAAAATGCATTCCAAGTTGCCTGTTCGATCATGTTATTTTTTCCAGTTTTTCCATTTTTGGCCTTCGCGCTCGAGCGGGGAAAGGGACGCTCGAGCGGGGATTGGAAGCTCTCAGCATCTCTGCAGTCGCCTGTAAAAATACTGGAAGGTGTGATTTTACGCTCGAGCGGATTCTCCTACGCTCGAGCGCATCTCAGTTTATTCGCACGCAGTTTTTGGTCAGTCCGCTCGAGCGGGCTGTGTTGAGCTCGAGCGGAGATCGCGGGACAGATTCTATAAATTCGCGTATTGGGTCAGATTTTGAGGATAACTGCTCCAGATCTTCTTTTTGGTTTCTAGGGTTTATATCTGGGGATACTTTGGGAGTTTTCCTTGATGTTTTATTGAGTATTCAACTCATGTTCTAAAGAGAGTACATCAAAGGTTGTGTTTTGTTCTACAAAAGAGAGTGTTGTTCTTCAGTTGTGTATTCTGAAGAATTCGAGCCTGAAGCTGTGGTGGAATCCAGAGTGGCTCATCAGAAAGACAATTCCGTGGTGAAGATGGGGTTGGAAGAGGCACATAAAGGTTGGTTCAATTAGGCGTTGTGGATTCGCTAGGTAATTGAGAGTATACCTGTGTAATTCCTTTAATTCTTCTTAGTGGATTGTCTTGTGGCTGTTGCCCGTGGTTTTTTTATCACAGTTGGAGGTGTCCAATTGTGGTTTTTTCCACGTTAAAATCGTTATGTCTCTGTCTTGATTGTTTGATTGTTTGATTGGGATTGTTATATTCTGCTTAAAATTGATACATAATCACAAATCAACATCTAGAGGATTTCTAGATTTTTCAATTTGGAAATTAAATAAAAGAGGAAGATTAATAGAAAAGTAAACTGATTAAAAATGGAAGTTGAATAAAAATAAAAGAGAAAGTTTCATAAAATTAAAAATGGAAGTTCAATCCAGAAACCAGTATACCTTAACGATCTATTTGGAAATTAAATAAAAAAAGAAGTTGAATAGAAAAGAAACCTAAATAAAAAAAGAAGTTGAATAGAAATAAAAATGGAAGTTGCAGAAAATTAAAATTGGAAGTTCATTCAAGAAACCACTATACCTTAACGATCTATTTGGAAATTAAATAAAAAAGGAAGTTAAATAGAAAAATAACTTGAATAAAAATGGAAGGCGAATAAAAATAAAAATGGAAGTTGCAGAAAATTAAAAATGGAAGTTCATTCAAGAAACAACTATACCTTAACGATCTATTTGGAAATTAATTAAAAAAGGAAGTTTAATAGAAAAGTAAGTTGAATAAAAATGGAAGTTGAATAAAAATAAAAATGAAAGTTGCATAAAATTAAAAATTAAAGTTCAATCCAGAAACCACTATACCTTAACGATCTATTTGGAAATTAAATAAAAAAGGAAGTTGAGTAGAAAAGACACTGATTGAAAAAGGACGTTAAATAAGAATAAAAATGGAAGTTGCAGAAAATTAAAAATGGAAGTTCATTCAAGAAACCACTATACCTTAACGATCTATTTGGAAATTAATTAAAAGAGGAAGTTTAATTGAAAAGTAAATTGAATAAAAATGGAAATTGAATAAAAATAAAAATGAAAGTTGCATAAAATTAAAAATGAAAGTTCAATCCAGAAACCACTATACCTTAACGATCGATTTGGAAATTAAATAAAAAAGGAAGTTGAGTAGAAAAGAAACTGATTGAAAAATGAAGTTAAAGAAGAATAAAAATGGAAGTTGCAGAAAATTAAAAATGGAAATTCATTCAAGAAAGCACTATACCTTAACGATCTATTTGGAAATTAAATAAAAAAGGAAGTTGAATAGAAAAATAACTTGAATAAAAATGGAAGTCGAATAAAAATAAAAATGGGAGTTGCAGAAAATTAAAAATGGAAGTTCATTCAAGAAACCACTATACTTTAACGATCTATTTGGAAATTTAATGAAAAAGGAAGTTTAATAGAAAAGTAAATTGAATAAAAATGGAAATTGAATAAAAATAAAAATGAAAATTGCATAAAATTAAAAGTGGAAGTTCAATCCAGAAACCACAATAGCTTAACGATCTATTTCGAAATTAAATAAAAAAGGAAGTTGAGTAGAAAAGAAACTTGAATGAAAAAGGAAGTTAAATAAAAATAAAAATGGAAGTTGCAGCAAATTAAAAATGGAAATTCATTCCAGAAACCACTATATTTTAACGATCTATTTGGAAATTAAATAAAAAAAATGAAGTTTAATAGAATAATAAATTGAATAAAAATGGAAATTGAATAAAAATAAAAATGAAAGTTGGATAAAATAAAAAATGGAAGTTCAATCCAGAAACCACTATAGGTTATAGATCTATTTGGAAATTAAATAAAAAAGGAAGTTTACAGAAAAATAACATGAATAAAAATGGTAGTTACTTAAAAATAAAAATGGAAGTTGCAGAAAATTTAAAATGGAAATTCATTCAATAAACCACTATACCTTAACGATCTATTTGGAAATTAAATAAAAAAGGAAGTTGAATAGAAAAGTAAATTGAATAATAATGGAAGTCGAATAAAAATAAAAATGGAAGTTGCAGAAAATTAAAAATGGAAGTTCATTCAAGAAACCACTATAACTTAACGATCTATTTGGAAATTAAATAAAAAAGGAAGTTTAATAGAAAAGTAAATTGAATAAAAATGGAAGGTGAATAAAAATAAAAATGAATGTTGCATAAAATTAACAATGGAAGTTCAATCCAGAAGCCACCATACCTTAACGATCTATTTTGAGATTAATTAAAAAAGGAAGTTGAGTAGAAAAGAAACTTGAATGAAAAAGGAAGTTAAAGAAAAATAAAAATAGAAGTTTTAGAAAATTAAAAATGGAAGTTCAATCCAGAAACCACTATACCTTAACGATCTATTTCGAAATTAAATAAAAAAGGAAGTTGAATAGAAAAGGAAATTGAATAAAAATGGAAGTTGAATAAACAGAAAAGTGAAAGTTGCATAAAATTAAAAATGGAAATTCAATCCAGAAACCAGTATACCTTAACGATCTATTTGGAAATTAAATAAAAAAGGAAGTTGAATAGAAACGAAACTTGAATAAAAAAAGAAGTTGAATAGAAATAAAAATGGAAGTTGCAGAAAATTAAAATTGGAAGTTCATTCAAGAAACCACTATACCTTAACGATCTATTTGGAAATTAATTAAAAAAGGAAGTTGAACAGAAAAATAACTTGAATAAAAATGGAAGTCGAATAAAAACAAAAATGAAAGTTGCAGAAAATTAAAAATGGAAGTTCATTCAAGAAACCACTATACTTTAACGATCTATTTGGAAATTAAATAAAAAAGGAAGTTTAATAGAAAAGTAAATTGAATAAAAATGGAAGTTGAATAAAAATAAAAATGAAAGTTGCATAAAATTAAAAATGAAAGTTCAATCCAGAAACCACTATACCTTAACGATCTATTTGGAAATTAAATAAAAAAAGAAGTTGAATAGAAAAGAAACTTAAATAAAAAAAGAAGTTGAATAGAAATAAAAATGGAAGTTGCAGAAAATTAAAATTGGAAGTTCATTCAAGAAACCACTATACGTTAACGATCTATTTGGAAATTAAATAAAAAGGATGTTGAATAGAAAAATAACTTGAATAAAAATGGAAGTCGAATAAAAATAAAAATGGAAGTTGCAGAAAAATAAAATTGGAAGTTCATTCAAGAAACCACTATACGTTAACGATCTATTTGGAAATTAAATAAAAAGGATGTTGAATAGAAAAATAACTTGAATAAAAATGGAAGTCGAATAAAAATAAAAATGGAAGTTGCAGAAAATTAAAAATGGAAGTTCATTCAAGAAACCACTATACCTTAACGATCTATTTGGAAATTAATTAAAAGAGGAAGTTTAATTGAAAAGTAAATTGAATAAAAATGGAAGTTGAATAAAAATAAAAATGGAAGTTGCATAAAATTAAAAATGAAAGTTCAATCCAGAAACCACTATACCTTAATGATCGATTTGGAAATTAAATAAAAAAGGAAGTTGAGTAGAAAAGAAACTGATTGAAAAAGGAAGCTAAAGAAGAATAAAAATGGAAGTTGCAGAAAATTAAAAATGGAAGTTCATTCAAGAAACCACTATACCTTAACGATCTATTTGGAAATTAAATAAAAAAGGAAGTTGAATAGAAAAATAACTTGAATAAAAATGGAAGTCGAATAAAAATAAAAATGGAAGTTGCAGAAAATTAAAAATGGAAGTTCATTTATAGCGATCCCAGTTTTCCCTTTCGTGCTTAACTGTAATCCGGATTTGGTTTCGTAAGAGTGCTGTTGTCTTATCCTCTTTCTATCCCTTTCTCTTTGTGTTCGAGCTTGGGGTTGTGTTGGGCAAGTTGGGAATAAGTTGGTTGCGTTTTAAAACGTAAAGTCTTTGCCTAGTTTTTGGTCTTTCCGCTCGAGCGGTGATTTTGGCGCTCGAGCGGGACTCTGTTGTTGCTTGTCCGCTCGAGCGGGGGTGTTGGCGCTCGAGCGGGGAAATCACCCGTCCAGTTTGTTGTCTGTAGTGGTATACGCTCGAGCGGGGGATTGGACGCTCGAGCGGGGAGTTTGACGCTCGAGCGGGGAGTTTGACGCTCGAGCGGGCATCATGTCTGTAAAAGTTCTGGGAGCGTGCATCCGCCGCTCGAGCGGGGGATTGGAAGATCGAGCGGGGATCTGTGAGTGACACTCGAGCAGGGAGTTCGATGCTCGAGCGGGGCGACTTTTATATAAAGTCGAGATCCGACCTTTTTGTTCACTTTTCAACATCCTTTCTCTCTCCTACTTTTCCAAAAAGGTATTTTGAGAGCTCCTCTCACTAAAACCCTAACTTCTCTCTTAGGATTGATCTAGTAGGAGTTATTTTCTCACCTTGGGCCTTTACAAAAGTTGTGTTGATCGTCGAGGGCTATCTTCCAATCTGAAAATTTCGGGATTTGGAGCATTTTCGTTTCTTCATCTCCTTCGTTGAGCCCCACCATTCGAGGTAGGGATAACCTACTCCATCTTATGAGCTTTGTCTTTGAATTTTAGCATTTTGATATGTTGGGGGTTGTTGGGTAATTTTGAGAAAGTTTGGGCCTTTGTGTAATTTTACAAAAGTCGGGGTTTTAAATATATAAACCTATATGCATGTTAGGCATAGAGAAATGAGATTAATGTTGGGACATTGATGGAAATGGAACCTTGGGGTTGTTTTGTGAATTATGGTAATTTGCCCTAATTGGTTTAATTAATTAATGCATATAATTAATTGAAGAAAACGAGGAATTGAATTGAGAATGTTGAAATTGGGAATGTATGGGATTAAAGAGTGTAGACGAATCTTTTATTGCTCATCTAGTTGAAATGTTGATATATTATCCATTTGTGCATTTATTTCCTGCTTAGAAATAATTGCTTTGGGCTACCGGTGGAGGGTAGTGTTGATTGTTGTAGACAACGCATGATGATTAGGCAAACTAAAACTAATCAATCGGATGTGTCATAGAGTATGACGGTTGATAGAATACATTAACTGTATGTATTGAGTGATTGTGTATATGACCAATGTGTTTATATGCATTGTGTGTAGACGGTTGGTAGAATACATTAACTTTATGTATTGATTGATTGAGTATGTGATTCTGTGTTTACATGCGTTATATTGTGTATAGAACCTTTGTGTTTATATGCATTGCTTGTGTAGAGGAGGAGATAGGGGATGTACTCCACGGTTTAGGGGAAGATGGGGGATGTAAAACCGGATAGGATTGGGAGGAGATGGGGGATGAACTCCGTAGATACAGCTCATATGCTTGTCTAGAGAAGTGAAGATACAGCTCATATGCTTATCTTTGTGAAGTGTAGATACAGCTCATATGCTTGTCTAGAGAAGTGAAGATACAGCTCATATGCTTGTCTTTGTGAAGTGTAGATATAGCTCATAGGCTTGTCTAGTGAAGTGTGGATACAGCTTATATGCTTATCTATTGATGTGTAACATGCTTATCTGTTATGGTATTGATATAGCTCATATGCTTATCTATTGAAATGTTGATATAGCTCATATGCTTATCTGTTGTGGTATTGATATAGCTCATATGCTTATTTATTGAAAAGTTGGTTTGATTTGATATAACACTAAAATGTATATCATCAGCGTTTGTGAAGTATGGAAGTAGTTTATGTGTTATTGATATAACATCAAAATGTGTATCCACCGTGAATTTCGAAAGTGTTCTAGTGATGAACTATAACCTCATCAAATGTTTTGGCCAGAGTACTGAGCCTTGTTTTCAAACTCAAAGTTGAATAAGAAATGAAAAGTGAATTGTAACATAGACTTGGTTGACATGGAATTGAAATAAGATGTAAATGGAGGTATAAGTATTGACCATCTTTCAGTTGCTAATCTTTTAGGCATTGTTTATAGTTGGTTTAGTATATCTCTGCTGGGCTGTGGCTCACCCTATATGGGAACATCATTTCAGGTACAGGTAGCATGCCACCTCCAAGGACATAGCTTGGGAGGCTAGAGGCGGACAGACTTTTGTTCTCTTATCTCCTTCTGATGTATTACATGTAAATTAAATGCCAAGGGCTTAATGTGTAACCGAGTCAATACTCTCTTTGTAACCAAGTGTTAACTTGGAAAGCTGTAAGCCCGTAGGGCATTTACTTTTGTTGTTAACGTGTAATACTTTTGTAATGAAGTACTCTGATGAATTGAGGAAATGTGAATCTTTTCTATATAAATGTATGTTTATATTGATGGGTTTAATGTTATTATTTTGAGGGCGTTACATCATTCAAGAAACCACTATACCTTAACGATCTATTTGGAAATTTAATAAAAAAGGAAGTTTAATAGAAAAGTAAATTGAATAAAAATAGAAATTGAATAAAAATAAAAATGAAAGTTGTATAAAATTAAAAGTGGAAGTTCAATCCAGAAACCACAATACCTTAACGATCTATTTGGAAATTAAATTAAAAAGGAAGTTGAGTAGAAAAGAAACTTGAATGAAAAAGGAAGTTAAATAAAAATAAAAATGGAAGTTGCAGCAAATTAAAAATGGAAATTCATTCCAGAAACCACTATATTTTAACGATCTATTTGGAAATTAAATAAAAAATGAAGTTTAATAGAATAATAAATTGAATAAAAATGGAAATTGAATAAAAATAAAAATGAAAGTTGCATAAAATAAAAAATGGAATTCAATCCAGAAACCACTATACGTTAACAATCTATTTGGAAATTAAATAAAAAAGGAAGTTGAACAGAAAAGTAGCATGAATAAAAATGGAAGTTACTTAAAAATAAAAATGGAAGTTGCAGAAAATTAAAAATGGAAATTCATTCAATAAACCACTATACCTTAACGATCTATTTGGAAATTAAATAAAAAAGGAAGTTGAATAGAAAAGTAAATTGAATAAAAATGGAAGTCGAATAAAAATAAAAATGGAAGTTGCAGAAAATTAAAAATGGAAGTTCATTCAAGAAACCACTATAACTTAACAATGTATTTGGAAATTAAATAAAAAAGGAAGTTTAATAGAAAAGTAAATTGAATAAAAATGGAAGGTGAATAAAAATAAAAATGAATGTTGCATAAAATTAACAATGGAAGTTCAATCCAGAAACTACTATACCTTAACGATCTATTTGGAGATTAATTAAAAAAGGAAGTTGGGTAGAAAAGAAACTTGAATGAAAAAGGAAGTTAAATAAAAATAAAAATGGAAGTTGCAGAAAATTAAAAATGGAAGTTCAATCCAGAAACCACTATACCTTAACGATCTATTTGGAAATTAAATAAAAAAGGAAGTTGAATAGAAAAGTAAATTGAATAAAAATGGAAGTTGAATAAACAGAAAAGTGAAAGTTGCATAAAATTAAAAATGGAAATCCAATCCAGAAACCAGTATACCTTAACGATCTATTTGGAAATTAAATAAAAAAGGAAGTTGAATAGAAACGAAACTTGAATAAAAAAAGAAGTTGAATAGAAATAAAAATGGAAGTTGCAAAAAATTAAAATTGGAAGTTCATTCAAGAAACCACTATACCTTAATGATCTATTTGGAAATTAATTAAAAAAGGAAGTTGAACAGAAAAATAACTTGAATAAAAATGGAAGTCGAATAAAAATAAAAATGGAAGTTGCAGAAAATTAAAAATGGAAGTTCATTCGAGAAACCACTATACTTTAACGATCTATTTGGAAATTAAATAAAAAAGGAAGTTTAATAGAAAAGTAAATTGAATAAAAATGGAAGTTGAATATAAATAAAAATGAAAGTTGCATAAAATTAAAAATGAAAGTTCAATCCAGAAACCACTATACCTTAACGATCTATTTGGAAATTAAATAAAAAAAGAAGTTGAATAGAAAAGAAACTTAAATAAAAAAAGAAGTTGAATAGAAATAAAAACGGAAGTTGCAGAAAATTAAAATTCGAAGTTCATTCAAGAAACCACTATACCTTAACGATCTATTTGGAAATTAATTAAAAAAGGAAGTTCAATAGAAAAATAACTTGAATAAAAATGGAAGTCGAATAAAAATAAATATGGAAGTTGCAGAAAATTAAAAATGGAAGTTCATTCAAGAAACCACTATACCTTAACGATCTATTTGTAAATTAAATAAAAATGGAAGTTTAATAGAAAAGTAAATTGAATAAAATGGAAGTTGAATAAAAATAAAAATGAAAGTTGCATAAAATTAAAAATGAAAGTTCAATCCAGAAACGACTATACCTTAACGATCTATTCGGAAATTAAATAAAAAAGGAAGTTGAGTAGAAAAGAAACTGATTGAAAAAAGGAAGTTAAATAAGAATAAAAATGGAAATTGCAGAAAATTAAAAATGGAAGTTCATTCAAGAAACCACTATACCTTAACGATCTATTTGGAAATTAAATAAAAAAGGAAGTTAAATAGAAAAATAACTTGAACAAAAATGGAAGTCGAATAAAAATAAAAATGGAAGTTGCAGAAAATTAAAAAAGAAAGTTCATTCAAGAAACCACTATACCTTAACGATCTATTTGGAAATTAATTAAAAAAGGAAGTTTAATAGAAAAGTAAATTCAATAAAAATGGAAGTTGAATATAAATAAAAATGAAAGTTGCATAAAATTAAAAATGAAAGTTCAATCTAGAAACCACTATACCTTAACGATCTATTTGGAAATTAAATAAAAAAAGAAGTTGAATAGAAAAGAAACTTAAATAAAAAAAGAAGTTGAATAGAAATAAAAACGGAAGTTGCAGAAAATTAAAATTGGAAGTTCATTCAAGAAACCACTACACCTTAACGATCTATTTGGAAATTAATTAAAAAAGGAAGTTGATAGAAAAATAACTTGAATAAAAATGGAAGTCGAATAAAAATAAAAATGGAAGTTGCAGAAAATTAAAAATGGAAGTTCATTCAAGAAACCACTATACCTTAACGATCTATTTGTAAATTAAATAAATATGGAAGTTTAATAGAAAAGTAAATTGAATAAAATGGAAGTTGAATAAAAATAAAAATGAAAGTTCAATCCAGAAACGACTATACCTTAACGATCTATTTGGAAATTATATAAAAAAGGAAGTTGAGTAGAAAAGAAACTGATTGAAAAAAGGAAGTTAAATAAGAATAAAAATGGAAATTGCAGAAAATTAAAAATGGAAGTTCATTCAAGAAACCACTATACCTTAACGATCTATTTGGAAATTAATTAAAAAAGGAAGTTTAATAGAAAAGTAAATTGAATAAAAATGGAAGTTGAATAAAAATAAAAATGAAAGTTGCATAAAATTAAAAATGAAAGTTCAATACAGAAACCACTATACCTTAACAATCTATTTGGAAATTAAATAGAAAAGGAAGTTGAGTAGAAAAGAAACTGATTGAAAAAGGAAGTTAAATAAGAATAAAAATGGAAGTTGTAGAAAATTAAAAATGGAAGTTCATCCAAGAAACCACTATACCTTAACGATCTATTTGGAAATTAAATAAAAAAGGAAGTTGAATAGAAAAATAACTTGAATAAAAATGGAAGTCGAATAAAAATAAAATGAAAGTTGCATAAAATTAAAAATGGAAGTTCAATCCAGGAACCACAATACGTTAACGATCTATTTGGAAATTAAATAAAAAAGGAAGTTGAACAGAAAAGTAACATGATTAAAAATGGAAGTTACTTAAAAATAAAAATGGAAGTTGTAGAAAATTAAAAATGAAATTCATTCAAGAAACCACTATACCTTAACGATCTAATTGGAAATTAAATAAAAAAAGGAAGTTTAATATTAATAAATTGAATAAAAATGGAAGTCGAATAAAAATAAAAATGGATGTTGCAGAAAATTAAAAATGGAAGTTCATTCAAGAAACCAGTATACCTTAACGATCTATTTGGAAATTAAATAAAAAAGGAAGTTGAATAGAAAAATAACTTGAATAAAAATAGAAGTCGAATCAAAATAAAAATGGAAGTTGCAGAAAATTAAAAATGGAAGTTCATTCAAGAAACCACTATACCTTAACGATCTATTTGGAAGTTAAATAAAAACGGAAGTTGAATAGAAAAATAACTTGAATAAAAATAGAAACTGAATAAAAATAAAAATGGAAGTTCCATAAAATTAAAAATGGAAGTTCATTAAAAAAACCACTATACGCTAACGATCTATTTGAAAATTAAATAAAAAAGGAAGATTAATAGAAACGTAAATTGATTAAAAATGGAAGTTGAATAATAATAAAAGTGAAAGTTTCATAAGATTAAAAATGGAAGTTCAATCCAGAAACCAGTATACCTTAACGATCTATTTGGAAATTAAATAAAAAAAGAAGTTGAATAGAAATAAAAATGGAACTTGCAGAAAATTAAACTTGGAAGTTCATTCAAGAAACCACTGTACCTTAACGATCTATTTGGAAATTAATTAAAAAAGGAAGTTGAATAGAAAAATAACTTGAATAAAAATGGAAGTCGAATAAAAACAAAAATGGAAGTTGCAGAAAATTAAAAATTGAAGTTCATTCAAGAAACCTCTATACCTTCACGATCTATTTGGAAATTAAATAAAAAAGGAAGTTTAATAGAAAAGTAAATTGAATAAAAATGGAAGTTGAATAAAAATAAAAATAAAAGTTGCATAAAATTAAAAATGAAAGTTCAATCCAGAAACCACTATACCTTAACGATCTATTTGGAAATTAAATAAAAAAGGAAGTTAAATAGAAAAATAACTTGAATAAAAATGGAAGTCGAATAAAAATAAAAATGGAAGTTGCAGAAAATTAAAAATGGAAGTTCATTCAAGAAACCACTATACCTTAACGATCTATTTGGAAATTAATTAAAAAAGGAAGTTTAATAGAAAAGTAAATTGAATAAAAATGGAAGTTGAATAAAAATAAAAATGAAAGTTGCATAAAATTAAAAATGAAAGTTCAATCCAGAAACCACTATACCTTAACGATCTATTTGGAAATTAAATAAAAAAGGAAGTTGAGTAGAAAAGAAACAGATTGAAAAAGGAAGTTAGATAAGAATAAAAATGGAAGTTGCAGAAAATTAAAAATGGAAGTTCATTCAAGAAACCACTATACCTTAACGATCTATTTGGAAATTAATTAAAAAAGGAAGTTGAATAGAAAAATAACTTGAATAAATATGGAAGTCGAATAAAAATAAAAATGGAAGTTGCAGAAAATTAAAAATTGAAGTTCATTCAAGAAACCTCTATACCTTCACGATCTATTTGGAAATTAAATAAAAAAGGAAGTTTAATAGAAAAGTAAATTGAATAAAAATGGAAGTTGAATAAAAATAAAAATGAAAGTTGCATAAAATTAAAAATGAAAGTTTATTCAAGAAACCCCTATACCTTAACGATCTATTTGGAAATTAAATAAAAAAGGAAGTTAAATAGAAAAATAACTTGAATAAAAATGGAAGTCGAATAAAAATAAAAATGGAAGTTGCAGAAAATTAAAAATGGAAGTTCATTCAAGAAACCACTATACCTTAACGATCTATTTGGAAATTAAATAAAAAAGGAAGTTGAATAGAAAAATAACTGGAATAAAAATGGAAGTCGAATAAAAATAAAAATGGAAGTTGCAGAAAATTAAAAATGGAAGTTCATTCAAGAAACCACTATACCTTAACGATCTATTTGGAAATTTAATAAAAAAGGAAGTTTAATAGAAAAGTAAATTGAATAAAAATGGAAATTGAATAAAAATAAAAATGAAAGTTGCATAAAATTAAAAGTGGAAGTTCAATCCAGAAACCACAATACCTGAACGATCTATTTGGAAATTAAATAAAAAAGGAAGTTGAGTAAAAAAGAAACTTGAATGAAAAAGGAAGTTAAATAAAAATAAAAATGGAAGTTGAAGCAAATTAAAAATGGAAATTCATTCCAGAAACCACTATACCTTAACGATCTATTTGCAAATTAAATAAAAAAGGAAGTTTAATAAAATAATAAATTGAATAAAAATGAAAATTGAATAAAAATAAAAATGAAAGTTGCATAAAATTAAAAATGGATGTTCAATCCAGAAACCACTATACGTTAACGATCTATTTGGAAATTAAATAAAAATGGAAGTTGAACAGAAAAGTAACATGAATAAAAATGGAAGTTACTTAAAAATAAAAATGGAAATTGCTGAAAATTAAAAATGGAAATTCATTCAATAAACCACTATACCTTAACGATCTATTTGGAAATTAAATAAAAAAGGAAGTTGAATAGAAAAATAAATTGAATAAAAATGGAAGTCGAATAAAAATAAAAATGGAAGTTGCAGAAAATTAAAAACGGAAGTTAATTCAAGAAACCATTATAACTTAATGATCTATTTAGAAATTAAATGAAAAAGGAAGTTTAATAGAAAAGTAAATTGAATAAAAATGGAAGGTGAATAAAAATAAAAATGAATGTTGCATAAGATTAACAATGGAAGTTCAATCCAGAAACCACTATACCTTAACGATCTATTTGGAGATTAATTAAAAAAGGAAGTTGAGTAGAAAAGAAACTTGATTGAAAAAGGAAGTTAAATAAAAATAAAAATGGAAGTTGCAGAAAATTAAAAATGGAAGTTCAATCCAGAAACCACTATACCTTAACGATCTATTTGGAAATTAAATAAAAAAGGAAGTTGAATAGAAAAGTAAATTGAATAAAAATGGAAGTTGAATAAATAGAAAAGTGAAAGTTGCATAAAATTAAAAATGAAAATTCAATCCAAAAACCAGTATACCTTAACGATCTATTTGGAAATTAAATAAAAAAGGAAGTTGAATAGAAACGAAACTTGAATAAAAAAAGAAGTTGAATAGAAATAAAAATGGAAGTCGCAGAAAATTAAAATTGGAAGTTCATTCAAAAAACCACTATACGTTACCGATCTATTTGGAAATTAAATAAAAATGGAAGTTGAATAAAAAAATAACTTGAATAAAAATGGAAGTCGAATAAAAATAAAAATTGAAGTTGCAGAAAATTAAAAATAGAAGTTTATTCAAGAAACCACTATACTTTAACGATCTATTTGGAAATTAAATAAAAAAGGAAGTTTAATAGAAAAGTAAATTGAATAAAAATGGAAGTTGAATAAAAATAAAAATGAAAGTTGCATAAAATTAAAAATGAAAGTTCAATCCTGAAACCACTATACCTTAACGATCTATTTGAAAATTAAATAAAAAAGGAAGTTGAGTAGAAAAGAAACTTGAATGAAAAAGGAAGTTAAATAAAAATAAATATGGAAGTTGCAGCAAATTAAAAATGGAAATTCATTCAAGAAACCACTATACCTTAACGATCTATTTGGTAATTAAATAAAAAATGAAGTTTAATAGAAAAGTAAATTGAATAAAAATGAAAATTGAATAAAAATAAAATTGAAAGTTGCATAAAATTAAAAATGGAAGTTCAATCCAGAAACCTATAGCGATCCCGGTTGTCCCTTTACTGTTCTGTTGTGTTCCGGACTCGGTTCCGTGAAGTTGGTAGTGGTATCTATCTTGTTGATGTCCTTTAATTCCCCTTGATTGAGTTTTAGGATGTTTTGAGCAGGGTTGTTACAGGTTGGTTAGGCCTTGGTTTCAATTCCTTGTTGTCCAGTTTTTAGGCGATCCGCTCGAGCGGGTCTTCTTGCGCTCGAGCGGGGATTGCACACCTCTAGTATTTTGTGTTCCTGCAAAACTTCTGCAGATGTGATTTTTACGCTTGAGCGGGTTTGTTTACGCTCGAGCGGTGGCGCTCGAGCGGGTTTAGTGGCGCTCGAGCGGGTAGTACTTTTTGGGTTTAAGTTCTGGGAGATGGAAATCTACGCTCTAGCGGACTGGGTTTCGCGCTCGAGCGGAAGTGCTTTATTCTTGTGTCTTGGCGCTCGAGCGGGCCTTATTGCGCTCGAGCGTTGTGTTCTCCGCTCGAGCGGGCCATACGTATATGAGTTATCCGCTGGGTGATTTTAAGTCACTTTTTGCCTTTCTTTCTCTCTGCTACTTTTTCTAAAAACCATTTTGAGAGCTCCTCTCTCTAAAATCTTACCTTCTCTCTAGATTTTGATCTAGCTAGGGTGAGTTCCTCACCTTCCGCCTTTGTAAAAGTTGTGTTGATCGTCGAGGGCGTCGTTTTGATCCAAGCATCTTGGTCTTTGGAACATTTTGGTTTTGAGTCTCTTCTCCATCCAAGCTCTAACTTCGAGGAAGGGATATCCTACTCCTCTTTATGAGCTTTGTCTTTAAATTTTAGTATTTTGAGATGTTGGGGTTGGTTTGGTAATTTTGTGAAAGTTTGGGGCTTTTGTGTAAATTTACAAAAGTTGGGGTTTTAGCTATATAAAACCTAAATGCATGATTGGCTTGGAAAAGTGGAACTAATGTTTAAACATTAATGAAAATGGAACCTAAGGGTTGTAAATGTTAATTATGAAAAATGCCCTAATTACATTGGTTAATTAATTTGCACAATTAATTATGAGAAATGAGGAATTGACTGGAAAGGTATGGGATGAAAGGGTGTAGTTGGATTATTTATCGCTCACCTAGTTGAAATGTTGATTATATATCCATTGTTGCATTTATTTTCTGTATAGAAATAACTGCTTTGGGCTATCGGTGGAGGATAGTCTTGATTGTTGTAGACAACGCATTATGATTAGGCAAACTGAAACTAATCACTGGAATGGGTCATTGAGTATGACGGTTGAAAGAATACATTAAATTTATGTATTGTGTGATGATGTGTATAATTATTGTTTATATGCATTGTGTTGTGTTGGAGGAGATAGGGGATGTACTCCACGGTTTAGGGGAAGATAGGGGATGGACCTCTAAACCGGATGTTGTTGGGAGGAGATAGGGGATGGACTCCATAGATAGAGCTCATATGCTTATCTAATAATGTGTTGACAGAGCTCGTATGCTTGTCATTGGAAGTGTGATAGTGCTTTTATGCATATCTGTGGAAGTGATGATATAGCTTGTATGCTTATCTGTTGATGTGTGATATAGCTAGTATGCTTATCTATTGTGAAATGGGAAAGTGCTTAATATGAGTTATTGTCTCATATAAGTTGTTTGGCCAGGTTCTGAGCCATGGTTATAAATTGAGAATTGAAAAGAATTGGAAAATGGATTGTAACATGGACTTGTATGTCATGAAACTGTAAAGTGTGATAAGGAAAACTATCAGTGTTGACCATCTATCAATTGCTAATCTTTTAGTCATTGTCCATATTTGGTTTAGTTTATTTCTACTGGGCTGTGGCTCACCCTATATGGGAATATCATTTTCAGGTACAGGTAGCATGCCACCTCCAAGGACTTAGATTGGGAGGCTAGAGGCGGACACACTTTTGGTTGTCTTAAAATAAAAATAAAAATAAAAATAGAAGTTGCACAAAATTAAAAATGGAAGTTCAATCCAGAAACCACTACACCTTAACGATCTATTTGAAATTTAAATAAAAAAGGAAGTTGAGTAGAAAAGAAACTTTAATGAAAAAGGAAGTTAAATAAAAATAAAAATGGAAGTTGTAGAAAATTAAAAATGGAAGTTCATTCAAGAAACCACTATACCTTAACGATTTATTTGGAAATTAAATAAAAAAAGAAGTTGAATAGAAAAATAACTTGAATAAAAATGGAAGTCGAATAAAAATAAAAATTGAAGTTGCATAAAATTAAAAATGGAAGTTCATTCGAGAAACCACTATACCATAACGATTTATTTGGAAATTAAATAAAAAATGAAGTTTAATAGAAAAGTAAATTGAATAAAAATGGAAGTTGAATAAAAATAAAAATGAATGTTCCATAAGATTAAAAGGGAAGTTCAATCCAGAAACCACTGTACCTTAACAATCTATTTGGAAATTAAATAAAAAAGGAAGTTAAATAAAAAAAAGCTTGAAGAAAAAAAGAAGTTGAATAGAAATAAAAATCGAAGTTGCAGAAAATTAAAATTGGAAGTTCGTTCGAGAAACCACTATACCTTAATGATTTATTTGGAAATTAAATAAAAAAGGAAGTTGAATAGAAAAATGACTTGAATAAAAATGGAAGTCGAATAAAAATAAAAATGGAAGTTGTTGAAAATAAAAAATAGAAGTTCATTCAAGAAACCACTATACCTTAACGATATATTTGGAAATTAAATAAAAAAGGAAGTTTAATAGAAAAGTAAATTGAATAAAAATGGAAGTTGAATAAAAATAAAAATTGAAGTTGAAGAAAATTAAAAATGGAAGTTCAATCCAGAAACAACTATACCTTAACGATCTATTTGGAAATTAAATAAAAAAGGAAGTTGAGTAGAAAAGAAACCAGAACAAAAAAGAAAGTTAAATAAAAATAAAAATGAAAGTTGCAGAAAATTAAAAATCGAAGTTCATTAAAGAAACCACTATACCTTAACGATCTATTTGGAAATTAAATAAAAAAGGAAGTTGAATAGAAAAATAACTTGAATAAAAACGAAAGTCGAATAAAAATAAAAATGGAAGTTGCAGAAAATTAAAAAGGAAAGTTCATTCAAGAAACCACTATACCTTAACGATATATTTGGAAATTAAATAAAAAAGAAAGTTTAACAGAAAAGTAAATTGAATAAAAATGGAAGTTGAATAAAAATAAAAATGGAAGTTGTAGAAAATTAAAAATGGAAGTTCAATCCAGAAACCACTATACCTTAATGATCTATTTGGAATTTAAATAAAAAAGGAAGTTGAGTAGAAAAGAAACTTGAATAAAAAAGGAAGTTAAATAAAAATAAAAATGGAAGTTGCAGAAAATTAAAAATGGAAGTTCATTCAAGCAACCACTGTACCTTTACGATCAATTTGGAAATTAAATAAAAAGGAAGTCGAATAGAAAAATAACTTATATAAAAATGGAAACTGAATAAAAATAAAAATGGAAGTTCCATATAATTAAAAATGGAAGTTCATTAAAGAAACCACTATACTTAACGATCTATTTGGAAAATAAATAGAAATGGAAGTTTAATAGAACAGTAAATTGAATAAAAATGGAAGTTCAATCCAGAAACCAGTATACCTTAACGATCTATTTGGAAACTAAATTAAAAAGGAAGTTGAATAGAAAGGAAACTTAAAAAAAAAAAGAAGTTGAATAGAAATAAAAATGGAAGTTGCAGAAAATTAAAATTGGATGTTCATTCAAGAAACCACTATACCTTAACGATCTATTTGGAAATTAAATAAAAAAGGAAGTTTTATAGAAAAGTAAATTGAATAAAAATGGAAGTTGAATAAAAATAAAAATGGAAGTTGAAGAAAATTAAAAATGGAAGTTCAATCCAGAAACCACTATACCTTAACGATCTATTTGGAAATTAAATAAAAAAGGAAGTTGAGTAGAAAAGAAACCAGAACAAAAAAGAAAGACAAACTAAAATAAAAATGCAAGTTGCAGAAAATTAAAAATCGAAGTTCATTAAAGAAACCACTATACCTTAGCGATCTATTTGGAAATTAAATATAAAAAAAAAGTTGAAAAGAAAAATAACTTGAATAAAAATGGAAGTCGAATAAAAATAAAAATGGAAGTTGCAGAAAATTAAAAATGAAAGTTCATTCAAGAAACCACTATACCTTAACGACATATTTGGAAATTAAATAAAAAAAGAAGTGTAATAGAAAAGTAAATTGAATAAAAATGGAAGTTGAATAAAAATAAAAATGGAATTTCAATCCAGAAACCACTATACCTTAACGATCTATTTGGAATTTAAATAAAAAGGAAGTTGAGTAGAAAAGAAACTTGAATAAAACAGGAAGTTAAATAAAAATAAAAATAGAAGTTCATTCAAGAAACCACTGTACCTTTACGATCAATTTGGAAATTAAATGGAAAAGAAAGTTGAATAGAAAAATAACTTGTATAAAAATGGAAGCTGAATAAAAATAAAAATGGAAGTTCCATAAAACTAAAAATGGAAGTTCATTAAAGAAACCACTATACCTTAACGATCTATTTGGAAATTAAATAGAAAAGGAAGTTTAATAGAACAGTAAATTGAATAAAAATGGAAGTTGAATAAAAATAAAAGTGAAAGTTGCATAAAATTAAAAATGGAAGTTCAATCCAGAAACCCGTATACCTTAACGATCAATTTGGAAATTAAATAAAAAAGGAAGTTGAATAGAAAAGAAACTTGAAAAGAAAAGAAGTTGAATAGAAATAAAAATGGAAGTTGCCGAAAATTAAAATTGGACGTTCATTCGAGAAACCACTATATCTTAACGATCCATTTGGAAATTAAATAAAAAATGAAGTTTAATAGAAAAATAAATTGAATAAAAATGGAAGTTGAATAAAAATAAAAATGGATGTTGCAGAAAATTAAAAATGGAAGTTCAATCAAGAAACCACTATACCTTAACGATCTATTAGGAAATCAAATAAAAAAGGAAGTTGAGTGGAAAAGAAACCAGAACAAAAAAGAAACTTAAATAAACATAAAAACGGAAGTTGCAAAAAATTAAAAATCGAAGTTCATTAAAGAAACCATTATGCCATAACGATCTATTTGGAAATAAATAAAAAAGGAAGTTGAATAGAAAAATAGCTTGAATAAAAATGGAAGTCGAATAAAACTAAAAATGGAAGTTGCAGATAATTAAAAATGGAAGTTCATTAAAGAAACCACTATACCTTAACGATCTATTTGGAAATTAAATAAGAAAGGAAGTTTAATAGAAATGTAAATTGTATAAAAATAGAAATTGAATAAAAATAAAAATGAAACTTGCAGAAAATCAAAAATGGAAGTTCAATCCAGAAACCACCATACCTTAACGATCTATTTGGAATTTAAATAAAAAAGGAAGTTGAGTAGAAAAGAAACTTTAATGAAAAAGGAAGTTAAATAAAAATAAAAATGGAAGTTGCAAAAAATTAAAAATGGAAGTTCATTCAAGAAACCACTATACCTTAACGATCTATTTGGAAATTAAATAAAAAAAGAAGTTGAATAGAAAAATGACTTGAATAAAAATGGAAGTCGAATAAAAATAAAAATGGAAGTTCTATAAAATTAAAAATGGAAGTTCATTCAATAAACCACTATACCTTAACGATTTATTTGGTAATTAAATAAAAAAAATGAAGTTTAATAGAAAAGTAAATTGAATAAAAATGGAAGTTGAATAAAAATAAAAATGAATGTTGCATAAGATTAAAAAGGGAAGTTCAATCCAGAAACCACTGTACCTTAACGATCTATTTGGAAATTAAATAAAAAAGGAAGTTGAATAAAAAAAAGCTCGAAGAAAAAAAGCTGTATAGAAATAAAAATCGAAGTTGCTGAAAATTAAAATTGGAAGTTCATTCGAGAAACCATTATACCTTAATGATTTATTTGGAAATTAAATAAAAAAGGAAGTTGAATAGAAAAATGACTTGAATAAAAATGGAAGTCGAATAAAAATGGAAGTCGAATAAAAATAAAAATGGAACTTGCAGAAAATTAAAAATAGAAGTTCATTCAAGAAACCACTATACCTTAACGATATATTTGGAAATTAAATAAAAAATGAAGTTTAATAGAAAAGTGAATTGAATAAAAACGGAAGCTGAATGAAAATAAAAATGGAAGTTCCATAAAATTAAAAATGGAAGTTCAATCCAGAAACCACTATACCTTAACGATCTATTTGAAAATTAAATAAAAAAGGAAGTTGAGTAGAAAAGAAACCAGAACAAAAAAGAAAGTTAAATAAAAAGAAAAATGGAAGCTGCAGAAAATTAAAAATCGAAGTTTATTAAAGAAACCACTATACCTTAACGATGTATTTGGAAATTAAATAAAAAAGGAAGTTGAATAGAAATATAACTTGAATAAAAATGGAAGTCGAATAAAAATAAAAATGGAACTTGCAGAAAAATAAAAATGAAAGTTCATTCAAGAAACCACTATACCTTAACGATATATTTGGAAATTAAATAAAAAAGGAAGTTTAATAGAAAAGTAAATTGAATATAAATGGATGCTGAATAAAAATAAAAATGGAAGTTGTAGAAAATTAAAAATGGAAGTTCAATCCAGAAACTACTATACCTTAACGATCTATTTGGAATTTAAATAAAAAAGGAAGTTGAGTAGAAAAGAAACTTGAATAAAAAAGGAAGTTAAATAAAAATAAAAATGGAAGGTGCAGAAAATTAAAAATGGAAGTTCATTCAAGAAACCACTGTACCTTTACGATCAATTTGGAAATTAAATAAAAAAGGAAGTTGAATAGAAAAATAACTTGTATAAAAATGGTAGCTGAATAAAAATAAAAATGGAAGTTCCATATAATTAAAAATGGAAGTTCATTAAAGAAACCACTATAACTTAACGATCTATTTGGAAATTAAATAGAAAAGGAAGTTTAATAGAACAGTAAATTGAATAAAAATGGAAGTTGAATAAAAATAAAAGTAAAAGTTGCATAAAATTAAAAATGGAAGTTCAATCCAGAAACCAGTATAACTTAACGATCTATTTGGAAATTAAATAAAAAATGAAGTTGAATAGAAAAGAAACTTGAAAAAAAAAGAAGTTGAATAGAAATAAAAATGGAAGTTGCAGAAAAATAAAATTGGATGTTCATTCAAGAAACCACTATAGCTTAACGATCTATTTGGAAATTAAATAAAAAAAGAAGTTTAATAGAAAAGGAAATTGAATAAAAATGGAAGTTGAATAAATATAAAAATCGATGTTGCAGAAAATTAAAAATGGACGTTCAATCCAGAAACCACTATACCTTAACGATCTATTAGGAAATCAAATAAAAAAAGAAGTTGAGTAGAAAAGAAACCAGAACAAAAAAGAAACTTAAACAAACATAAAAACGGAAGTTGCAAAAAATTAAAAATCGAAGTTCATTAAAGAAACCATTATGCCATAACGATCTATTTGGAAATAAATAGAAAAGGAAGTTGCATAGAAAAATAACTTGAATAAAAATGGAAGTCGAATAAAACTAAAAATGGAAGTTGCAGAAAATTAAAAATGGAAGTTCATTAAAGAAACCACTATACCTTAACGATCTATTTGGAAATTAAATAAGAAAGGAAGTTTAATAGAAATGTAAATTGTATAAAAATAGAAATTGAATAAAAATAAAAATGAAAGTTGCATAAAATTAAAAATGGAAGTTCAATCCAAAAACCACTATACCTTAACGATCTATTTGGAATTTAAATAAAAAAGGAAGTTGAGTAGAAAAGAAACTTCAATGAAAAAGGAGGTTAAATAAAAATAAAAATGGAAGTTGCAGAAAATTAAAAATGGAATTTCATTCAAGAAACCACTATACCTTAACGATCTATTTGGAAATTAAATAAAAAAAGAAGTTGAATAGAAAAATGACTCGGATAAAAATGGAAGTCGAATAAAAATAAAAATTGAAGTTGCATAAAATTAAAAATGGAAGTTCATTCAAGAAACCACTACACCTTAACGATTTATTTGGAAATTAAATAAAAATTGAAGTTTAATGGAAAAGTAAATTGAATAAAAATGGAAGTTGAATAAAAATAAAAATGAATGTTGCATAAGATTAAAAAGGGAAGTTCAATCCAGAAACCACTGTACCTTAACGATCTATTTGGAAATTAAATTGAAAAGGACGTTGAATAAAAAAAAGCTTGAGGAAAAAAAGAAGTTGAATAGAAATAAAAATCGAACTTGCTGAAAATTAAAATTGGAAGTTCGTTCGAGACACCACTATACCTTAATGATTTATTTGGAAATTAAACAAAAAAGGATGTTGAATTGAAAAATGACTTGAATAAAAATGGAAGTCGAATAAAAATAAAAATGGAAGTTGCAGAAAATTTAAAATAGAAGTTCATTGAAGAAACCACTATACCTTAACGATATATTTGGAAATTAAATAAAATAGGAAGTTTAATAGAAAAGTAAATTGAATAAAAATGGGAGTTGAATAAAAATAAAAATGGAAGTTGTAGAAAATTAAAAATGGAAGTTCAATCCAGAAACCACTATACATTAATGATATATTTGGAAATTAAATAAAAAAGGAAGTTTAATAGAAAAGTAAATTGAATAAAAATGGAGGTTGAATAAAAATAAAAATGGAAGTTGCATAAAATTAAAAATGGAAGTTAAATCAAGAAACCACTATACCTTAACGATCTATTTGGAAATTAAATAAAAAAGGAAGTTGAGTAGAAAAGAAACTTGAATAAAAAAGGAAGTTAAATAAAAATAAAAATGGAAGTTGCAGAAAATTAAAAATGGAAGTTCATTCAAAAAACCACTACACCTTAACGATCAATTTGGAAATTAAATAAAAAAGGAAGTTGAATAGAAAAATAACTTGTACAAAATTGGAAGCTGAATAAAAATAAAAATGGAAGTTCTATAAAATTAAAAATGGAAGTTCATTAAAGTAACCACTATACCTTAACGATCTATTTGGAAATTAAAAAAAAAAAGAGAAGGTTAATAGAAAAGTAAATTGAATAAAAATGGAAGTTGAATAAAAATAAAAGTGAAAGTTGCATAGAATTAAAAATGGAAGTTTAATCCAGAAACTAGTATACCTTAACGATCTATTTCGAAATTAAATAAAAATTCTAGTAGAATCGAAAAGAAAGTTGAAAAAAAAAAGAAGTTGAATTGAAATAAAAATGGAAGTTACAGAAAATTAAAATTGGATGTTCATTCAAGAAACCTCTATACCTTAACGATCTATTTGGAAATTAAATAAAAAAGGAAGTTTAATAGAAAAGTAAATTGAATAAAAATGGAAGTTGAATAAAAATGAAAGTGAAAGTTGCATAAAATTAAAAATGAAAGTTCAATCAAGAAACGACTATACCCTAACGATCTATTTGGAAATTAAATAAAAAAGGAAGTTGAAAAGAAAAGAAACTTGAAAAAAAAAGAAGTTGAATAGAAATAAAAATGGAAGTTGCAGAAAATTAAAATTAGATGTTCATTCAAGAAACCACTATACCTTAACGATCTATTTGGAAATTAATTAAAAAAGGATGTTTAATAGATGAGTAAATTGAATAAAAATGGAAGTTGAATAAAAATAAAAATGGAAGTTGCAGAAAATTAAAAATGGAAGTTCAATCCAGAAAGCACTATACCTTAACGATCTATTTGGAAATTAAATAAAAAAGGAAGTTGAGTAGAAAAGAAACCAGAACAAAAAAGAAAGTTAAATAAAAATAAAAATGGAAGTTGCAGAAAATTAAAAATCGAAGTTCATTAAAGAAACCACTATACCTTAACGATCTATTTGGAAATTAAATAAAAAAGAAAGTCGAATAGAAAAATAACTTGAATAAAAATGGAAGTCGAATAAAAATAAAAATGGATGTTGCAGAAAATTAAAAATGAAAGTTCATTCAAGAAACCACTATACCTTAACGTTATATTTGGAAATTAAATAAAAAAGGAAGTTTAATAGAAAAGTAAATTGAATAAAAATGGAAGTTGAATAAAAATAAAAATGGAAGTTGTAGAAAATTAAAAATGGAAGTTCAATCCAGAAACCACTATACCTTAACGATATATTTGGAAATTAAATAAAAAAGGAAGTTTAATAGAAAAGTAAATTGAATAAAAATGGAGGTTGAATAAAAATAAAAATGGAAGTTGCATAAAATTAAAGATGGAAGTTAAATCCAGAAACCACTATACCTTAACGATCTATTTGGAATTTAAATAACAAAGGAAGTTGAGTAGAAAAGAAACGTGAATAAAAAAGGAAGTTAAATAAAAATAAAAATGGAAGTTTCAGAAAATTAAAAATGGAAGTTCATTCAATAAACCACTACACCTTAACGATCAATTTGGAAATTAAATAAAAAAGGAGGTTGAATAAAAAAATAACTTGTATAAAATTGGAAGCTGAATAAAAATAAAAATGGAAGTTCTATAAAATTAAAAATGGAAGTTCATTAAAGAAACCACTATACCTTAACGATCTACTTGGAAATTAAAAAAAAAAAAAGGAAGGTCAATAGAAAAGTAAATTGAATAAAAATGGAAGTTGAATAAAAATAAAAGTGAAAGTTGCATAGAATTAAAAATGGAAGTTTAATCCAGAAACCAATATACATGAATGACCTATTTCGAAATTAAATAAAAATTGAAGTAGAATCGAAAAGAAACTTGAAAAAAAAAGAAGAAGTTGAATAGAAATAAAAATGGAAGTTGCAGAAAATTTAAATTGGATGTTCATTCAAGAAACCACTATACCTTAACAATCTATTTGGAAATTAAATAAAAAAGGAAGTTTAATAGAAAAGTAAATTGAATAAAAATGGTAGTTGAATAAAAATAAAAGTGAAAGTTGCAGAAAATAAAAAATGGAAGTTTAATCCAGAAACCACTATACCATAACAATCTATTTGGAATTTAAATAAAAAAGGAAGTTGAGCAGAAAAGAAACTTCAATAAAAAAGGAAGTTAAATAAAAATAAAAATGGAAGTTGGAGAAAATTAAAAATCGAAGTTCATTAAAGAAACCACTGTACCTTAACGATCTATTGGGAAATTAAACAAAAAAGGAAGTCGAATAGAAAAATAACTTGAATAAAAATGGAAGTCGAATAAAAATAAAAATGGAAGTTGCAGAAAATTAAAAATGGAAGTTCATTCGAGAAACCACTATACCTTAACGATATATTTGCAAATTAAATAAAAAAGGAAGTTTAACAGAAAAGTAAATTGAATAAAAATGGAAGTTGAATAAAAATAAAAATGGAAGTTGTAGAAAATTAAAAATGGAAGTTCAATCTAGAAACCACTATACCTTAACGATCTATTTGGAATTTAAATAAAAAAGCAAGTTGAGTAGAAAAGAAACTTGAATGAAAATGGAAGTGAAATAAAAATAAAAATGGAAGTTGCAGAAAATTAAAAATGGAAGTTTATTCAAGTAACCACTATACCTTAACGGTCTATTAGGAAATTAAATAAAAAAAGAAGTTGAATAGAAAAATGACCAGAATAAAAATTGAAGTCGAATAAAAATAAAAATTGAAGTTGCATAAAATTAAAAATGGAAGTTCATTCAAGAAACCACTGTACCTTTACGTTCAATTTGGAAATTAAATAAAAAGGGAAGTTGAATAGAAAAATAACTTGTATAAAAATGGAAGCTGAATAAAAATAAAAATGGAAGTTCCATATAATTAAAAATAGAAGTTCATTAAAGAAACCACTATACCTTAACGATCTATTTGGAAATTAAATAGAAAAGGAAGTTTAATAGAACAGTAAATTGAATAAAAATGGAATTTGAATAAAAATAAAAGTGAAAGTTGCATAAAATTAAAAATGGAAGTTCAATCCAGAAACCAGTATACCTCAACGATCTATTTCGAAATTAAATAAAAAAGGAAGTTGAATAGAAAAGAAACTTGAAAAAAAAAGAAGTTGAATAGAAATAAAAATGGAAGTTGCAGAAAATTAAAAGTGGATGTTCATCCAAGAAAGCACTATACCTTAACGATCTATTTGGAAATTAAATAAAAAAGGAAGTTTAATAGAAAAGTAAATTGAATAAAAATGGAAGCTGAATAAAAATAAAAATGGATGTTGCAGAAAATTAAAAATGGAAGTTCAATCAATAAATCACTATACCTTAACGATCTATTTGGAAATCAAATAAAAAAGGAGGTTGAGTAGAAAAGAAACCAGAACAAAAAAGAAACTTAAATAAACCTAAAAACGAAAGTTGCAAAAAATTGAAAATCGAAGTTCATTAAAGAAACCATTTTGCCATATCGATCTATTTGGAAATAAATAAAAAAGGAAGTTGAATAGAAAAATAACTTGAATAAAAATGGAAGTCGAATAAAACTAAAAATCGAAGTTGCAAAAAATTAAAAATGGAAGTTTATTAAAGAAACCACTATACTTTAACGATCTATTTGGAAATTAAATAAGAAAGGAAGTTTAATAGAAATGTAAATTGTATAAAAATAGAAATTGAATAAAAACAAAAATGAAAGTTGCATAAAATTAAAAATGGAAGTTCAATCCAGAAACCACTATACCTTAACGGTCTATTTGGAAATTAAATAAAAAAGGAAGTTGAATAGGAAAGAAACTTGAATGAAAAAGGAAGTTAAATAAAAATAAAAATAAAAATAAAAATGGAAGTTACAGAAAATTAAAAATGGAAGTTTATTCAAGTAACCACTATACCTTAACGGTCTATTAGGAAATTAAATAAAAAAAGAAGTTGAATAGAAAAATGACCAGAATAAAAATTGAAGTCGAATAAAAATAAAAATTGAAGTTGCATAAAATTAAAAATGGAAGTTCATTCAAGAAACCACTATACCTTAACGATTTATTTGGAAATTAAATAAAAAATGAAGTTTAATAGAAAAGTAAATTGAATAAAAATGGAAGTTGAATAAAAATAAAAATGAATGTTGCATAAGATTAAAAAGGGAAGTTCAATCCAGATACCACTGTACCTTAACGATCTATTTGGAAATTAAATAAAAAAGTAAGTTGAATAAAAAAAAGCTTGAAGAAAAAAGAAGTTGAATAGAAATAAAAATCGAAGTTGCTGAAAATTAAAATTGGAAGTTCGTTCGAGACACCACTATACCTTAATGATTTATTTGAAAATTAAATAAAAAAGGAAGTTGAATAGAAAAATGACTAGAATAATAATGGAAGTCGAATAAAAATAAAAATCGAAGTTGCAGAAAATTAAAAATAGAAGTTCATTAAAGAAACCACTATACCTTAACGATATATTTGGAAATTAAATAAAAAAGGAAGTTTAATAGAAATATAAATTGAATAAAAATGGAAGTTGAATAAAAATAAAAATAGAAGTTGCAGAAAATTAAAAATGGAAGTTCAATCCAGAAACCACTATACCTTAACGATATATTTAGAAATTAAATAAAAAAGGAAGTTTAATATAAAAGTAAATTGAATAAAAATGTAGGTTGAATAAAAATAAAAATGGAAGTTGCAGAAAATTAAAAATGGAAGTTAAATCCAGAAACCGCTATACATTAACGATCTATTTGCAAATTAAATAAAAAAGGAAGCTGAGTAGAAAAAAAATTTGAATAAAAAAGGATGTTAAATAAAAATAAAAATGGAAGTTGCAGAAAATTAAAAATGGAAGTTCATTCAAGAAACCACTGTACCTTAATGATCAATTTGGAAATTAAATAAAAAATGAAGTTGAACTAAAATAAAAATGGAAGTTCCATAAAATTAAAAATGGAAGTTCATTAAAAAAACCACTATACCTTAACGATCTATTTTGAAATTAAATAAAAAAGGCAGTTCAATAGAAAAGTAAATTGAATAAAAATGGAAGTTGAATAAAAATAAAAGTAAAAGTTGCATAGAATTAAAAATGGAAGTTTAATCCAGAAACCAGTGTACCTTAACGATCTAGTTCGAAATTAAATAAAAATTGAAGTAGAATCGAACAGAAACTTGAAAAAAAAAAAGAAGTTGAATAGAAATAAAAATGGAAGTTGCAGTAAATTAAAATTGGATGTTCATTCAAGAAACCACTATACCTTAACGATCTATTTGGAAATTAATTAAAAAAGGAAGTTTAACAGAAAAGTAAATTGAATAAAAATGGAAGTAGAATAAAAATAAAAATGGAAGTCGCAGAAAATTAACAATGGAAGTTCAATCCAGAAGCCACTATACCTTAATGATCTCTTTGGAAATTAAATAAAAAAGGAAGTTGAGTAGAAAAGAAACCAGAACAAAAAAGAAAGTTAAATAAAAATGGAAGTTGCAGAAAATTAAAAATCGAAGTTCATTAAAAAAACCACTATACCATAACGATCTATTTGGAAATTAAATAAAAAAGGAAGTTGAATAGAAAGATAACTTGAATAAAAATGGAAGTCGAATAAAAATAAAAATGGAAGTTGCAGAAAATTAAAAATGGAAGTTCATTCAAGAAACCACTATACCTTAACGATATATTTGGAAATTAAATAAAAAAGGAAGTTTAATAGAAAAGTAAGTTGAATGAAAATGGAGGTTGAATAAAAATAAAAATGGAAGTTGCAGAAAATTAAAAATGAAAGTTCAATCAAGAAACCACTATACCTTAACGATCTATTTGGAAATTAAATGAAAAAGGACGTTGAGTAGAAAAGAAACTTGAATAAAAAAGGAAGTTAAATAAAAATAAAAATAGAAATTGCAGAAAATTGAAAACGGAAGCTCATTCAAGAAACCACTACACCTTAACGATCAATTTGGAAATTAAATAAAAAAGGAAGTTGAATAGAAAAATAACTTGTATAAAATTGGAAGCTGAATAAAAATGAAAATGGAAGTTCCACAAAATTAAAAATGGAAGTTCATTAAAGAAACCACTACACCTTAACGATCTATTTGGAAATTAAATAAAAAAGGAAGTTGAATAGAAAAATAACTTGAATAAAAATGGAAGTCGAATAAAAATAAAAATGGAAGTTGCAGAAAATTAAAAATGGAAGTTCATTCAAGAAACCACTATACCTTAACTATATATTTGGAAATTAAATAAAAAAGAAGTTTAATAGAAAAGTAAATTGAATAAAAATGGAACTTGAATAAAAATAAAAATGGAAGTTGTAGAAAATTAAAAATGGAAGTTCAATCCAGAAACCACTATACCTTAACGATATATTTGGAAATTAAATAAAAAAGGAAGTTTAATAGAAAAGTAAATTGAATAAAAATGGAGGTTGAATAAAAATAAAAATAGAAGTTGCATAAAATTAAAAATGGAAGTTAAATCCAGAAACCACTATACCTTAACGATCTATTTGGAAATTAAATAAAAAAGGAAGTTGAGTAGAAAAGAAACTTGAATAAAAAAGGAAGTTAAATAAAAATAAAAATGGAAGTTGCAGAAAATTAAAAATGGAAGTTCATTCAAGAAACCACTACACCCTACCGATCAATTTGGAAATTAAATAAAAAAGGAAGTTGAATGCAAAAATAACTTGTATAAAATTGGAAGCCGAATAAAAATAAAAATGGAAGTTCTATAAAATTAAAAATGGAAGTTCATTAAAGAAACCACTATACCTTAACAATCTATTTGGAAATTAAAAAAAAAAAGGAAGGTTAATAGAAAGTAAATTGAATAAAAATGGAAGTTGAACAAAAATAAAAGTGAAGTTGCATAGAATTAAAAATGGAAGTTTAATCCAGAAACCAGTATACCTTAACGATCTATTTCGAAATTAAATAAAAATTGAAGTAAAATCGAAAAGAAACTTGAAAAAAAAAGAAGAAGTTGAATAGAAATAAAAATGGAAGTTGCAGAAAATTAAAATTGGATGTTCATTCAAAAAACCACTATACCTTAACGATCTATTTGGAAATTAAATAAAAAAGAAGTTTAATAGAAAGTAAACTGAATAAAAATAAAAGTGAAAGTTGCATAAAATTAAAAATGAAAGTTCAATCCAGAAACCACTATGCCTTAACGATCTATTTGGAAATTAAATAAAAAAGGAAGTTGAATAGAAAAGAAAGTTGAAAACAAAAAGAAGTTGAATAGAAATAAAAATGGAAGTTGCAAAAAATTAAAATTGGATGTTCATTCAAGAAACCACTATACCTTAACGATCTATTTGGAAATTAATTAAAAAAGGAAGTTTAATAGAAGAGTAAATTCAATGAAAATGGAAGTTGAATAAAAATAAAAATGGAAGTTGCAGAAAATTAAAAATGGAAGTTCAATCCCGAAACGACTATACCTTAACGATCTATTTGGAAATTAAATAAAAAAGGAAGTTGAGTAGAAAAGAAACCAGAACAAAAAAGAAAGTTAAATAAAAATAAAAATGGAAGTTGCAGAAAATTAAAAATCGAAGTTCATTAAAGAAACCACTATACCTTAACGATCTATTTGGAAATTAAATAAAAAAGGAAGTTGAATAGAAAAATAACTTGAATAAAAATGGAAGTCGAATAAAAATAAAAATGGAAGTTGCAGAAAATTAAAAATGGAAGTTCATTCAAGAAACCACTATACCTTAACGATATATTTGGAAATTAAATAAAAAAGGAAGTTTAATAGAAAAGTAAATTTAACAAAAATGGAAGTTGAATAAAAATAAAAATGGAAGTTGTAGAAAATTAAAAATGGAAGTTCAATCCAGAAACCACTATACCTGAACGATATATTTGGAAATTAAATAAAAAAGGAAGTTTTATAGAAAAGTAAAATGAATAAAAATGGAGGTTGAATAAAAATAAAAATGGAAGTTGCATAAAATTAAAAATGGAAGTTAAATCCAGAAACCACTATACCTTAACGATCTATTTGGAAAGTAAATAAAAAAGAAAGTTAAATAAAAATAAAAATGGAAGTTGCAGAAAATTAAAAATGGAAATTCATTGGAGAAACCACTACACCTTAACGATCAATTTGGAAATTAAATAAAAAAGGAAGTTGAATTGAAAAATAACTTGTATAAAATTGGAAGCTGAGTAAAAATAAAAATGGAAGTTCTATAAAATTAAAAATGGAAGTTCATTATAGAAACAACTATACCTTAACGATCTATTTGGAAATTAAAAAAAAAAAGGAATGTTAATAGAAAAGTAAATTGAATAAAAATGGAAGTTGAATAAAAATAAAAGGGAAAGTTGCATAGAATTAAAAATGAAAGTTTAATCCAGAAACCAGTATACCATAATGATCTATTTCGAAATTAAATAAAAATTGAAGTAGAATCGAAAAGAAACTTGAAAAAAAAAGAAGAAGTTGAATAGAAATAAAAATGGAAGTTGCATAAAATTAAAAATGGAAGGTCATTAAAAAAACCACTATACCTTAACGATCTATTCAGAAATTAAATAGAAAAGGAAGTTTAATAGAAAAGTAAATTGAATAAAAATGGAAGTTGAATAAAAATAAAAGTGAAAGTTGCATAAAATTGAACATGGAAGTTCAATCCAGAAACCAGTATACCTTAACGATCTATTTGGAAATTAAATAAAAAAGGAAGTTGAATAGAAAAGAAACTTGAAAAAAAAAAAAGAAGTTGAATAGAAATCAAAATGGAAGTTGCAGAAAATTAAAATTCGATGTTCATTCAAGAAACCTCTATCCCTTAACGATCTATTTGGAAATTAAACAAAAAAGGAAGTTTAATAGAAAGGTAAATTGAATAAAAATGGAAGCTGAATAAAAATAAAAATGGAAGTCGCGGAAAATTAAAAATGGAAGTTCAATCCAGAAGCCACTATATCTTATCGATCTATTTGGAAATTAAATAAAAAAGGAAGTTGAGTAGAAAAGAAACCAGAACAAAAAAGAAAGTTAAATAAAAATGGAAGTTGCAGAAAATTAAAAATCGAAGTTCATTAAAAAAACCACTATACCTTAACGATCTATTTGGAAATTAAATAAAAAAGGAAGTTGAATAGAAAAATAACTTGAATAAAAATGGAAGTCGAATAAAAATAAAAATGGAAGTTGTAGAAAATTAAAAATGGAAGTTCATTCAAGAAACCACTATACCTTAACGATATATTTGGAAATTAAATAAAAAAGAATTTTAATAGAAAAGAAAATTGAATGAAAATGGAGGTTGAATAAATATAAAAATGGAAGTTGCAGAAAATTAAAAATGAACGTTCAATCCAGAAACCACTATACCTTAACGATCTATTTGGAAATTAAATAAAAAAGGAAGTTGAGTAGAAAACAAATTTGAATAAAAAAGGAAGTTAAATAAAAATAAAAATGGAAGTTGCAGAAAATTAAAAATGGAAGTTCATTCAAGAAACCACTGTAGAAATTAAATAAAAAATGAAGTTGAACAGAAAAATAACTTGAAAAAAATGGAAGTTGAATAAAAATAAAAATGGAAGTTCCACAAAATTAAAAATGGAAGTTCATTAAAGAAACCAGTATACCTTAACGATCTATTTTGAAATTAAATAAAAAATGAAGTTTAATAGAAAAGTAAATTGAATAAAAATGGAAGTTGAATAAAAATAAAAGTGACAGTTGCATAAAATTAAAAATGGAAGTTCAATCCAGAAAACAGTATACCATAACGATCTATTTGGAAATTAAATAAAAAAGGAAGTTGAATAGAAAAGAAACTTGAAAATAAAAGAAGTTGAATAGAAATAAAAATGGAAGTTGCAGAAAATTAAAATTGGATGTTCATTCAAAAAACCACTATACCTTAACGATCTATTTGGAAATTAATTAAAAAAGGAAGTTTAATAGAAAAGTAAATTGAATAAAAATGAAAGTTGAATAAAAATAAAAATGGAAGTCGCAGAAAATTTAAAATGGAAGTTCAATCCAGAAGCCGCTACATCTTAACGATCTATTTGGAAATTAAATAAAAGAGGAAGTTGAGTAGAAAAGAAACCAGAACAAAAAGGAAAGTTAAATAAAAATGGAAGTTGCAGAAAATTAAAAATGGAAGTTCATTTAGGAAACCACTAAACCTTAACGATATATTTGGAAATTAAATAAAAAAGGAAGTTTAATAGAAAAGTAAATTGAATGAAAATGGAGGTTGAATAAAAATAAAAATGGAAGTTGCAGAAAATTAAAAATGAAAGTTCAATCCAGAAACATCTATACCTTAATGATCTATTTGGAAATTAAATAAAAAAGGAAGTTGAGCAGCAAAGAAACTTGAATAAAAAAGGAAGTTAAATAAAAATAAAAATGGAAATTGCAGAAAATTGAAAACGGAAGTTCATTCAAGAAACCACTACACCTTAACGATCAATTTGGAAATTAAATAAAAAAGGAAGTTGAATAGAAAAATAACTTGTATAAAATTGGAAGCTGAATAAAAATAAAAATGGAAGTTCCATAAAATTAAAAATGGAAGTTCATTCAAGAAACCACTATACATTAACGATATATTTGAAAATTAAATAAAAAAGGAAGTTTAATAGAAAAGTAAATTGAATAAAAATGGAAGTTGAATTAAAATAAAAATGGAAGTTGCAGAAAATTGAAATTGGATGTTCATTCAAGAAACCACTGTACCTTAACGATATATTTGGAAATTAAATAAAAAAGGAAGTTTAATAGAAAAGTAAATTGAATAAAAATGGAGGTTGAATGAATATAAAAATGGAAGTTGCAAAAAATTAAAAATGGAAGTTAAATCCAGAAACCACTATACCTTAACGATCTATTTGGAAATTAAATAAAAAAGGAAGTTGAGTTGAAAAGAAACTTGAATAAAAAAGGAAGTTAAATAAAAATAAAAATGGAAGTTGCAGAAAATTAAAAATGGAAGTTCATTCAAGAAACCACTACACCTTAACGATCAATTTGGAAATTAAATAAAAAAGGAAGTTGAATAGAAAAATAACTTGTATAAAATTGGAAGCTGAATAAAAAAAAAAATGGAAGTTCTATAAAATTAAAAATGGAAGTTCATTAAAGAAACCACTATACCTTAATGATCTATTTGGAAATTAAAAAAAAAAAAGGAAGGTTAATAGAAAAGTAAATTGAATAAAAATGGAAGTTGAATAAAAATAAAAGTGAAAGTTGCATAGAATTAAAAATGGAAGTTTAATCCAGAAACCAGTGTACCTTAACGATCTAGTTCGAAATTAAATAAAAATTGCAGTAGAATCGAAAAGAAACTTGAAAAAAAAAAAGAAGTTGAATAGAAATAAAAATGGAAGTTGCGGAAAATTAAATTGGATGTTTATTCAAGAAACCACTACACCTTAACGATCTATTTGGAAATTAAATAAAAAAGGAAGTTTAATAGAAAAGTAAATTGAATAAAAATTGAAGTTGAATAA
This sequence comes from Camellia sinensis, assembly GCF_055761805.1. Classification (NCBI taxonomy): domain Eukaryota; kingdom Viridiplantae; phylum Streptophyta; class Magnoliopsida; order Ericales; family Theaceae; genus Camellia; species Camellia sinensis. The sequence continues at coordinate 3,065,503 of NC_138962.1, read as the reverse complement.
AAATGAAAGTGAAAGTTGCATAAAATTAAAAATGAAAGTTCATTCCAGAAACCACTATACCTTAACGATCTATTTGGAAATTAAATAAAAAAGGAAGTTAAAAAAAAATAAAAATGGAAGTTGTAGAAAATTAAAAATGGAAATTCATTCAAAAAACCACTACACCTTAACGATCAATTTGGAAATTAAATTAAAAAGGAAGTTGAATAGAAAAACAACTTGTATAAAATTGGAAGCTGAATAAAAATAAAAATGGAAGTTCCATAAAATTAAAAATGAAAGTTCATTAAAGAAACCACTATACCTTAACGATCTAATTGGAAATAAAATAAAAAAGGGAGTTGAATAGAAAAATAACTTGAATAAAAATGGAAGTCGAATAAAAATTAAAATGGAAGTTGCAGAAAATTAAAAATGGAAGTTCATTCAAGAAACCACCATACCTTAACGATATATTTGGAAATTAAATTAAAAAGGAAGTTTAATAGAAAAGTAAATTGAATAAAAATGGAAGTTGAATAAAAATAAAAATGGAAGTTGTAGAAAATTAAAAATGGAAGTTCAATCCAGAAACCATTATACCTCAACGATATATTTGGAAATTAAATAAAAAAGGAAGTTTAATATAAAAGTAAATTGAATAAAAATGGAGGTTGAATAAAAAAAAATGGAAGTTGCATAAAATTAAAAATGGAAGTTAAATCCAGAAACCAGTATACCTTAACGATCTATTTGGAAATTAAATAAAAAAGGAAGTTGAGTAGAGAAGAAACTTGAATAAAAAAGGAAGTTAAATAAAAATAAAAATGGAAGTTGCAGAAAATTAAAAATGGAAGTTCATTAAAGAAACCACTACACCTTAACGATCAATTTGGAAATTAAATAAAAAAGGAAGTTGAATAGAAAAATAACTTGTATAAAATTAGAAGCTGAATAAAAATAAAAATGGAAGTTCTATAAAATTAAAAATGGAAGTTCATTAAAGAAACCACTATACCTTAACGATCTATTTGGAAATTAAAAAAAAAAAAAAAGGTAGGTTAATAGAAAAGTAAATTGAATAAAAATGGAAGTTGAATAAAAATAAAAGTGAAAGTTGCATAGAATTAAAAATGGAAATTTAATCCAGAAACAAGTATACCTTAACGATCTATTTCGAAATTAAAAAAAAATTGAAGTAGAATCGAAAAGAAACTTGAAAAAAAAAGAAAATAGAAGTAAAAATGGAAGTTGCGGAAAATTAAAATTGGATGTTCATTCAAGAAACCACTATACCTTAACGATCTATTTGGAAATTAAATAAAAAAGGAAGTTTAATAGAAAAGTAAATTGAATGAAAATGGAGGTTGAATAAAAATAAAAATGGAAGTTGCAGAAAATTAAAAATGAAAGTTCAATCCAGAAACCACTATACCTTAACGATCTATTTGGAAATTAAATAAAAAAGGAAGTTGAGTACAAAACAAATTTGAATAAAAAAGGAAGTTAAATAAAAATAAAAATGGAAGTTGCAGAAAATTAAAACTGGAAGTTCATTCAAGAAACCACTGTAGAAATTAAATAAAAAATGAAGTTGAACAGAAAAATAACTTGAAAAAAATGGAAGCTGAATAAAAATAAAAATGGAAGTTCCATAAAATTAAAAATGGAAGTTCATTAAAGAAACCACTATACCTTAACGATTTATTTGGAAATTAATTAAAAAAGGAAGTTTAATAGAAGAGTAAATTGAACAAAAATGGAAGTTGAATAAAAATGAAAGTGAAAGTTGCGTAAAATTAAAAATGAAAGTTCAATCCAGAAACCACTATACCTTAACGATCTATTTGGAAATTAAATAAAAAAGGAAGTTGAATAGAAAAGAAACTTGAAAAAAAAAGAAGTTGAATAGAAATAAAAATGGAAGTTGCAAAAAATTAAAATTGGATGTTCATTCAAGAAACCACTATACCTTAACGATCAATTTGGAAATTAATTAAAAAAGGAAGTTTAATAGAAGAGTAAATTGAATAAAAATATAAGTTGAATAAAAATAAAAGTGGAAGTTGCAGAAAATTAAAAATGGAAGTTCAATCCAGAAACCACTATACCTTAACGATCTATTTGGAAATTAAATGAAAAAGGAAGTTGAGTAGAAAAGAAACCAGAACAAAAAAGAAAGTTCAATAAAATTAAAAATTGAAGTTGCAGAAAATTAAAAATCGAAGTTCATTAAAGAAACCACTATACCTTAACGATCTATTTGGAAATTAAATAAAAAAGGAAGTTGAATAGAAAAATAACTTGAATAAAAATGGAAGTCAAATAAAAATAAAAATGGAAGTTGCAGAAAATTAAAATTGGAAGTTCATTCAAGAAACCACTATACCTTAACGATATATTTGGAAATTAAATAAAAAAGGATGTTTAATAGAAAAGTAAATTGAATAAAAATGGAAGTTGAATAAAAATAAAAATGGAAGTTGTAGAAAATTAAAAATGGAAGTTCAATACAGAAACCACTATATCTTAACGATATATTTGGAAATTTAACAAAAATGGAAGTTTAATAGAAAAGTAAATTGAATAAAAATGGAGGTTGAATAAAAATAAAAATGGAAGTTGCATAAAATTAAAAATGGAAGTTAAATCCAGAAACCACTATACCTTAACGATCTGTTTGGAAATTAAATAAAAAAGGAAGTTAAATAAAAATAAAAATGGAAGTTGCAGAAAATTGAAAATGGAAATTCATTCAAAAAACCACTACACCATAACGATCAATTTGGAAATTAAATAAAAAAGGAAGTTGAATAGAAAAATAACTTCTATAAAATTGGAAGCTGAATAAAAATAAAAATCGAAGTTCTATAATATTAAAAATGGAAGTTAAATCCAGAAACAACTATACCTTAACGATCTATTTGGAAATTAAATAAAAAAGGAAGTTAAATAAAATTAAAAATGGAAGTTGCAGAAAATTAAAAATGGAAATTCATTCAAGAAACCACTACACCTTAACGATCAATTTGGAAATTAAATAAAAAAGGAAGTTGAATAGAAAAATAACTTTTATAAAATTAGAAGCTGAATAAAAATAAAAATGGAAGTTCTATAAAATTAAAAATGGAAGTTCATTAAAGAAACCACTATACCTTAACGATCTATTCGGAAATTAAAAAAAAAAAGGAAAGTTAATTGAAAAGTATATTGAATAAAAATGGAAGTTGAATAAAATAAAAGGGAAAGTTGCATAGAATTAAAATTGAAAGTTTAATCCAGAAACCAGTATACCTTAACGATCTATTTCGAAATTGAATAAAAATTGAAGTAGAATCGAAAAGAAACTTGAAAAAAAAAAGAGGTTGAATAGAAATAAAAATGGAAGTTGCAGAAAATTAAAATTGGATGTTCATTCAAGAAACCACTATACCTTAACAATCTATTGGGAAATTAAATAAAAAAGGAAGTTTAATAGAAAAGTAAATTGAATAAAAATGGTAGTTGAATAAAAATAAAAATGGAAGTTGTAGAAAATAAAAAATAGAAGTTTAATCCGGAAACCACTATACCATAACGATCTATTTGGAATTTAAATAAAAAAGGAATTTGAGTGGAAAAGAAACTTGAATAAAAAAGGAAGTTAAATAAAAATAAAATTGGAAGTTGCAGAAAATCAAAAATGGAAGTTCATTCAGGAAACCACTGTACCTTAACGATCAATTTGGAAATTAAATGAAAAAGGAAGTTGAATAGAAAAATAACTTGTATAAAAATTGAAGCTGAATAAAAGTAAAAATGGAAGTTCCATAAAATTAAAAATGGAAGTTCGTTAAAGAAACCACTATACCTTAACGATCTATTCGGAAATTAAATAGAAAAGGAAGTTTAATAGAAAAGTAAATTGAATAAAAATGGAAGTTGAATAAAAATAAAAGTGAAAGTTGCATAAAATTAAACATGGAAGTTCAATCCAGAAACCAGTATACCTTAACGATCTATTTGGAAATGAAATAAAAGAGGAAGTTGGGTAGAAAAGAAACTTGAATAAAAAAGGAAGTTAAATAAAAATAAAAATGGGAGTTGCAGAAAATTGAAAACGGAAGTTCATTCAAGAAACCACTACACCTTAACGATCAATTTGGAAATTAAATAAAAAAGGAAATTGAATAGAAAAATAACTTGTATAAAATTGGAAGCTGAATAAAAATAAAAATGGAAGTTCCATAAAATTAAAAATGGATGTTCATTAAAGAAACCACTATACCTTAACGATCTATTTGGAAATTAAATAAAAAATGAAGTTGAATAGAAAAATAACTTGAACAAAAATGGAAGTCGAATAAAAATAAAAATGGAAGTTCATTCAAGAAGCCACTATACCTTAACGATATATTTGGAAATTTAATAAGAAAGGAAGTTTAATAGAAAAGTAAATTGAATAAAAATGGAAGTTGAATAAAAATAAAAATGAAAGTTGCATAAAATTAAAAATGGAAGTTCATTACCGAAACCACTATACGTTAACGATCTATTTGGAAATTAAATCAAAAAGGAAGTTGAATAGAAAAGTAACTTGAATAAGAATGGAAGTTAATTAAAAATAAAAATGGAAGTTGTAGAAAATTCAAAATGGAAATTCATTAAAGAAAGCACTTTTCCTTAACGATCAATTTGGAAATTACATAAAAAATGAAGTTGAATAGAAAAATAACTTCAATAAAAATGGAAGTCGAATAAAAATAAAAATTGAAGTTGTAGAAAATTAAATATGAAAGTTCATTAAAAAAAAAAGGAAGTTTAATAGAAAAGTAAATTGAATAAAAACGGAAGTTGAATAAAAATAAAAGTGAAAGTTGCATAAAATTAAAAATGGAAGTTCAATCCAGAAACCTGTATACCTTAACGATCTATTTCGAAATTAAATAAGAAATGAAGTTGAATCGAAAAGAAACTTGAAAAAAAAGGAAGTTGAATAGAAATAAAAATGGAAGTTGCAGAAAATTAAAATTGGATGTTCATTCAAGAAAGCACTATACCTTAACAATCTATTTGGAAATTAAATAAAAAAGGAAGTTTAGTAGAAAAGTAAATTGAATAAAAATGGAAGTTGAATAAAAATAAAAGTGGAAGTTGCAGAAAATTAAAAATGGAAGTTTAATCCAGAAACCACTATACCTTAACGATCTATTTGGAATTTAAATAAAAAAAGGAAGTTGAGTTGAAAAGAAACTTGAATAAAAAAGGAAGTTAAATAAAAATAAAAATGGAAGTTGTAGAAAATTAAAAATGGAAGTTCATTCAAGAAACCACTGTACCTTAACGATCAATTTGTAAATTAAATAAAAAAGGAAGTTGAATAGAAAAATAACTTGTATAAAAACGGAAGCTGAATAAAAATAAAAATGGAAGTTCCATAAAATTAAAAATGGAAGTTCATTAAAGAAACCACTATACCTTAACGATCTATTCGGAAATTAAATAGAAAAGGAAGTTTAATAGAAAAGTAAATTGAATAAAAATGGAAGTCGAAGAAAAATAAAAGTGAAGGTTGCATAAAAATAAAAATGGAAGTTCAATCCAGAAACCAGTATACATTAACGATCTATTTGGAAATTAAATAAAAAAGGAAGTTGATTAGAAAAAAAAAAATTGAAGTTGCAAAAAATTAAAAATCGAAGTTCATTAAAGAAACCATTATGCCATGACGATCTATTTGGAAATAAATAAAAAAGGAAGTTGAATAGAAAAATAACTTGTATAAAATTGGAAGCTGAATAAAAATAAAAAATGGAAGTTCTATAAAATTAAAAATGGAAGTTGATTAAAGAAACCACTAGACCTTAACGATCTATTTGGAAATTAAATAAAAAAGGAAGTTTAGCAGAAATGTAAATTGCATAAAAATAGAAATTGAATAAAAATAAACATGAAAGTTGCATAAAATTAAAGATGGAAGTTCAATCCAGAAACCACTATACCTTAACGATCTATTTGGAAATTAAATAAAAAAGGAAGTTCAGTAGAAAAGAAACTTGAATGAAAAAGGAAGTAAAATAAAAATAAAAATGGAAGTTGCAGAAAATTAAAAATGGAAGTTCATTCAAGAAACCACTATACCTTAACGATCTATTTGGAAATTAAATAAAAAAAGAAGTTGAATAGAAAAATGACTGGAATAAAAATGGAAGTCGAATAAAAATAAAAATTGAAGTTGCAAAAAATTAAAAATGGAAGTTCATTCAGGAAACCACTATACCTTAACGATCTATTTGGAAATTAAATAAAAAATGAAGTTTAATAGAAATAAAAATGAATGTTGCATATGATTAAAAATGGAAGTTCAATCCAGAAACCACTGTACCTTAACGATCTATTTGGAAATTAAATAAAAAAGGAAGTTGAATAAAAAAAAGCTTGAAGAAAAAAAGAAGTTGAATAGAAATAAAAATGGAAGTTGCTGAAAATTAGAATTGGAAGTTCGTTCGAGAAACCACTATACCTTAATGATTTATTTGGAAATTAAATAAAAAAAGGAAGTTGAATAGAAAATGACTTGAACAAAAATGGAAGTCGAATAAAAATAAAAATGGAAGTTGCAGAATTTTAAAAATGGAGGTTCTTTCAAGAAACCACTATACCTTAACGATCTATTTGGAAATTAAATAAAAAAAGAAGTTGAATAGAAAATGACTTGAATAAAAATGGAAGTCGAATAAAAATAAAAATTGAAGTTGCAAAAAATTAAAATTGGAAGTTCATTCTGGAAACCACAATACCTTAATGATCTATTTGGAAATTAAATAAAAAATGAAGTTTAATAGAAAAGTAAATAGAATGAAAATGGAAGTTGAGTAAAAATAAAAATGAATGTTGCATAAGATTAAAAATGGAAGTTCAATCCAGAAACCACTGTACCTTAACGATCTATTTGGAAATAAAATAAAAAAGGAAGTTGAATAAAAAAAAGCTTGAAGAAAAAAAGAAGTTGAATAGAAATAAAAATGGAAGTTGCTGAAAATTAGAATTGGAAGTTCGTTCGAGAAACCACTATACCTTAATGATTTATTTGGAAATTAAATAAAAAAGGAAGTTGAATAGAAAAATGACTTGCATAAAAATGGAAGTCGAATAAAAATAAAAATGGAAGTTGTAGAAAATTAAAAATGGAAGTTCATTCACGAAACCACTATACCTTAACGACGAATTTGGAAATTAAATAAAAAAGGAAGTTTAATAGAAAAGTAAACTGAATAAAAATGGAAGTTGAATAAAAATAAGAAATGGAAGTTGCAGAAAATTAAAAATGGAAGTTCAATCCAGAAACCACTATACCTTAACGATCTATTTGGAAATTAAATAAAAAAGGAAGTTGAGTAGAAAAGAAACCTGAAGAAAAAAGAAAGTTAAATAAAAATAAAAATGGAAGTTGCAGAAAATTAAAATCGAAGTTCATTAAAGAAACCACTATACCTTAACGATCTATTTGGAAATTAAATAAAAAAGGAAGTTGAATAGAAAAGTAAATTGAATAAAAATGAAAGTTGAATAAAAATAAAAATAGAAGTTGCAGAAAATTAAAAATGGAAGTTCAATCCAGAAACCACTATACCTTAACGATATATTTCGAAATTAAATAAAAAAAGAAGTTTAATAGAAAAGTAAATTGAATAAAAATGGAGGTTGAATAAAAATAAAAATGGAAGTTGCAGAAAATTAAAAATGGAAGTTAAATCCAGAAACCACTATACCTTAACGATCTATTTGGAAATTTAATAAAAAAGGAAGTTGAGTAGAAAAGAAACTTGAATAAAAAATGAAGTTAAATAAAAATAAAAATGGAAGTTGTAGAAAATTAAAAATGGAAGTTCATTCAAGAAACCACTACACCTTAACGATCAATTTGGAAATTAAATAAAAAAGGAAGTTGAATAGAAAAATAACTTGTATAAAATTGGAAGCTGAATAAAAATAAAAATGGAAGTTCATTAAAGAAACCACTATACCTTAACGATCTATTTGGAAATTAAAAAAAATAAAGGAAGTTTAATAGAAAAGTAAATTGAATGAAAATGGAAGTTGAATAAAAAAAAAAGTGAAAGTCGCATAAAATTAAAAATGAAAGTTTAATCCAGAAACCAGTATACCTTAACGTTCTATTTCGAAATTAAATAAAAATTGAAGTAGAATCGAAAAGAAACTTGAAAAAAAAAAAAGAAGTTGAATAGAAATAAAAATGGAAGTTGCAAAAAATTAAAATTGGATGTTCATTCCAGAAACCACTATACCTTAACAATCTATTTGAAAATTAAATAAAAAAGGAAGTTTAATAGAAAAGTAAGTTGAATAAAAATGGAAGTTGAATAAAAATAAAAATGGAAGTTGCAGAAAATAAAAAATGGAAGCTTAATCCAGAAACCACTATACCATAACGATCTATTTGGAATTTAAATAAAAAAGGAAGTTGAGTAGAAAAGAAACTTGAATAAAAAAGGAAGTTAAATAAAAATAAAAATGGAAATTGCAGAAAATTAAAAATGGAAGTTCATTCAAGAAACCACTGAACCTTAACGATCAATTTGGAAATTAAATAAAAAATGAAATTGAATAGAAAAATAACTTGTATAAAAATTGAAGCTGAATAAAACTAAAAATGGAAGTTTTTTAAAGAAACCAGTATACCTTAACGATCTATTCGGAAATTAAATAGAAAAGGAAGTTTAATAGAAAAGTAAATTGAATAAAAATGAAAGTTGAATAAAAATAAAAGTGAAAGTTGCATAAAATTAAACATGGAAGTTCAATCCAGAAACCAGTATACCTTAACGATCTATTTGGAAATTAAATAAAAAAGGAAGTTGAATAGAAAACAAACTTGAAAAAAAACAAAGTTGAATAGAAATAAAAATGGAAGTTGCAGAAAATTAAAATTTGATGTTCATTCCAGAAACCACTATACGTTAACGATCTATTTGGAAATTAAATAAAAAAGGAAGTGTAAAAGAAAAGTAAATTGAATAAAAATGGGAGTTGAATAAAAATAAAAGTGGAAGTTGCAAAAAATTAAAAATGGAAGTTCAATCCAGAAACCACTATACCTTAACGATCTATTTGGAAATTAAATAAAAAAGGAAGTTGAGTAGAAAAGATACCAGAACAAAAAAGAAACTTAAATAAAAATAAAAATGGAAGTTGCAAAAAATTAAAAATCGAAGTTCATTAAAGAAACCATTATGCCTTAGCAACCTATTTGGAAATTAAGTTAAAAAGGAAGTTGAATAGAAAAATAATTTGAATAAAAATGGAAGTCGAATAAAACTAAAAATGGAAGTTGCAGAAAATTAAAAATGGAAGTTGATTAAAGAAACCACTAGACCTTAACGATCTATTTGGAAATTAAATAAAAAAGGAAGTTTAGCAGAAATGTAAATTGTATAAAAATAGAAATTGAATAAAAATAAACATGAAAGTTGCATAAAATTAAAGATGGAAAATCAATCCAAAAACCACAATACCTTAACGATCTATTTGGAAATTAAATAAAAAAGGAAGTTGAGTAGAAAAGAAACTTGAATGAAAAAGGAAGTAAAATAAAAATAAAAATGGAAGTTGCAGAAAATTAAAAATGGAAGTTCATTCAAGAAACCACTTTACCTTAACGATCTATTTGGAAATTAAATAAAAAAAGAAGTTGAATAGAAAAATGACATGAATAAAAATGGAAGTCGAATAAAAATAAAAATTGAAGTTGCAAAAAATTAAAAATGGAAGTTCATTCAGGAAACCACTATACCTTAACGATCTATTTAGAAATTAAATAAAAAATGAAGTTTAATAGAAATAAAAATGAATGTTGCATAAGATTAAAAATGGAAGTTCAATCCAGAAACAACTGTACCTTAATGATCTATTTGGAAATTAAATAAAAAAGGAAGTTGAATAAAAAAAAGCTTGAAGAAAAAAAGAAGTTGAATAGAAATAAAAATGGAAGTTGTTGAAAATTAGAATTGGAAGTTCGTTCGAGAAACCACTATACCTTAATGATTTATTTGGAAATTAAATAAAAAAGGAAGTTGAATTGAAAAATGACTTGAATAAAAATGGAAGTCGAATAAAAATAAAATTGGAAGTTTCTGAAAATTAAAAATGGAAGTTCATTCAAGAAACCAATATACCTTAACGATCTATTTGGAAATTAAATTAAAAAAGAAGTTGAATAGAAAATGACTTGAATAAAAATGAAAGTCGAATAAAAATAAAAATTGAAGTTGCAAAAAATTAAAATTGGAAGTTCATTCAGGAAACCACTATACCTTAACGATCTATTTGGAAATTAAATAAAAAATGAAGTTTAATAGAAAAGTAAATTGAATAAAAATGGAAGTTGAATAAAAATAAAAATGAATGTTGCATAAGATTAAAAATGGAAGTTCAATCCAGAAACCACCGTACCTTAACGATCTATTTGGAAATTAAATAAAAAAGGAAGTTGAATAAAAAAAAGCTTGAAGAAAAAAAGAAGTTGAACAGAAATAAAAATGGAAGTTGCTGAAAATTAGAATTGGAAGTTCGTTCGAGAAACCACTATACCTTAATGATTTGTTTGGAAATTAAATAAAAAAGGAAGTTGAATAGAAAAATGACTTGAATAAAAATGAAAGTCGAATAAAAATAAAAATGGAAATTGCAGAAAATTAAAAATGGAAGTTCATTCAAGAAACCACTATACCTTAACGATCTATTTGGAAATTAAATAAAAAAGGAAGTTGAATAGAAAAATAACTTGTATAAAATTAGAAGCTGAATAAAAATAAAAATGGAAGTTCCATAAAATTAAAAATGGAAGTTCATTCAAGAAACCACTATACCTTAACGATATATTTGGAAATTAAATAAAAAAGGAAGTTTAATAGAAAAGTAAATTGAATGAAAATGGAGGTTGCATAAAAATAAAAATGGAAGTTGCAGAAAATTAAAAATGAAAGTTCAATCCAGAAACCACTATACCTTAACGATCTATTTGGAAATTAAATAAAAAAGGAAGTTGAGTTGAAAAGAAACTTGAATCAAAAATGAAGTTAAATAAAAATGAAAATGGAAATTGCAGAAAATTGAAAATGGCAGTTTATTCAAGAAACCACTACACCTTAACGATCAATTTGGAAATTAAATAAAAATGGAAGTTGAATAGAAAAATAACTTGTATAAAATTGGAAGCTGAATAAAAATAAAAATGGAAGTTCCATAAAATTAAAAATGGAAGTTCATTAAAGAAACCACTATACCTTAACGATCTATTTGGAAATTAAAAAAAAAAGGAAGTTTAATAGAAAAGTAAATTGAATAAAAATGGAAGTTAAATAAAAATAAAAGTGAAAGTTGCATAAAATTGAAAATGGAAGTTCAATCCAGAAACCAGTATACCTTCACGATCTATTTCGAAATTAAATAAGAAATGAAGCTGAATTGAAAAGAAACTTGAAAAAAAAAAGAAGTTGAATAGAAATAAAAATGGAAGTTGCAGAAAATTAAAATTGGATGTTCATTCAAGAAACCACTATACCTTAACAATCTATTTGGAAATTAAATAAAAAACGAAGTTTAGTAGAAAAGTAAATTGAATAAAAATGGAAGTTGAATAAAAATAAAAATGGAAGTTGCAGAAAATTAAAAATGGAAGTTCAATCCAGAAACCACTATACCTTAACGATCTATTTGGAATTTAAATAAAAAAGGAAGTTGAATAGAAAAGAAACTTGAATAAAAAAGGAAGTTAAATAAAAATAAAAATGGAAGTTGCAGAAAATTAAAAATGGAAGTACATTCAAGAAACCACTGTACCTTAACGATGAATTTGTAAATTTAATAAAAAAGGAAGTAGAATAGAAAAATAACTTGTATAAAAACGGAAGCTGAATAAAAATAAAAATGGAAGTTCCATAAAATTAAAAATGAAAGTTCATTAAAGAAACCACTATACCTTAACGATTTATTCGGAAATTAAATAGAAAATGAAGTTTAATAGAAAAGTAAATTGAATAAAAATGGAAGTTTAATAAAAATAAAAGTGAAAGTTGCATAAAATTAAAAATGAAAGTTCAATCCAGAAACCAGTAATACCTTAACGATCTATTTGGAAATTAAATAAAAAAGGAAGTTGAATAGAAAAGAAACTTTAATGAAAAAGGAAGTTAAATAAAAATAAAAATGGAAGTTGCAGAAAATTAAAAATGGAAGTTCATTAAAGAAACCACTATACCTTAACGATCTATTTGGAAATTAAATAAAAAATGAAGTTGAATAGAAAAATGACATGAATAAAAATGGAAGTCGAATAAAAATAAAAATTGAAGTCGCATAAAATTAAAAATGGAAGTTCATTCGAGAAAACACTATACCTTAACGATTTATTTAGAAATTAAATAAAAAATGAAGTTTAATAGAAAAGTAAATTGAATAAAAATGGAAGTTGAATAAAAATAAAAATGATTGTTGCATAAGATTAAAAATGAAAGTTCAATCCAGAAACCACTGTACCTTAACGACCTATTTGGAAATTAAATAAAAAAAGGAAGCTGAATAAAAAAAAGCTTCAAGAAGAAAAGAAGTTGAATAGAAATAAAAATCGAAGTTGCTGAAAATTAAAATTGGAAGTTCGTTCGAGAAACCACTATACCTTAATGATTTATTTGGAAATTAAACAAAAAAGGTATCGTGCCATCCCCATACAAGGCTGGCTGCGGGGGAACTTGCGGCACTGGAGGAGGTGGAGGCGGAACTACATTTCGGCCGTTGGTCTGCTCGGCCTGAGTCGACGTGGCACTGGCGAACTGCTGTCTTGTTTGCCTCAACTCGCGGGCCAAACCCTCAACTAATCTTTCCAGTCTATCCATTCTGTCTTCGGGCTGATCCCGGCCAAGTGGAGGTCTACCTCTCCTCATGATGCTATGAGCATGCAAAGTGTGACTTTAAAACAATTAAGCAAATAACCACGTAGGCAAGCAACAAATAAGCGTATCAAGACAATGCACACCTCATTCAAATAACAAATACCATGATGCAATCCTAACATCTTTCTAAGGGAAATCCTATGCTCTTTAGGACTCAAGTGTGTGAATAACGTATACCGGGGAACTTGTGCTCTGATACCATTCTGTCACGACCCCAAACCGCCCCTAGTAGTTTGGTGCCGTGATGGCCAGTAATCCGTAATTACCGAAGGCCAACTTTCAAAAACTTAACACAATCAGAGTATGATAAACGGGGCTCACAAACGCGGAAGCAATAATCTAAAATACAAGTGGTCCATAAAAGCAGTGCATAGATCAAATGAAATGGCATATATCTTTTTAACCTGAATACAACAAAGCAAAATACGTATTACATCTTGATCAAAAGGCTTCTCGAGCCGACATATACAAAACATAGTGAATACAAGCCAAGAAGCATGATTTTCAAGATTCGCCGACATGAGATAAATGACATCGCCGACGTGAATACAAAAACAAAGCCGACATAATCAAGAGTCCAAACAAGCTTTCAAAAACAGTCTAGGCGTCGCCGACGTCCTGCTCATCACCTACATATATATAGAGAGGGTGAGCTTGGATACTCAGTGAATGGTACTAATAATAAAGGTTTGCATGAATATAGCCGAACTCTTTCAAAACAAAACACATCAACTTTATCAAGACAAGGGATGAACCATATTCATCAATCAAATATTACAAGTATCACGGGATGCTTACTGACATCGGCGAAACAAGGGATGAACCGTATTCATCAATCAAATCTTACAAGTATCAAGGGATGCTCACTGACATCGGCAAAACAAGGGATGAACCGTATTCATCAATCAAATCTTACAAGTATCAAGGGATGCTCACTGACATCGGCGAAACAAGGGATGAACCGTATTCATCAATCAAATCTTACAAGTATTTTACAAGTATCAAGGGATGCTCACTGACATCGGCGAAACAAGGGATGAACCATATTCATCAATCAAATCTTACAAGTATCAAGGGATGCTTACTGACATCGGCGAAACACAAATCAAGCTTATCAAACAAGGACTGTACGATCCGTAATCGTGTAATCAAAGGTACTGCGAAAGTTTATAGTCCTCCAGCACAAGGGACTTGTGTTACTTAAGCCCGTAGCTCCTTTTAACACGATGATCTGGTGTTACTTAGGCCCGTAGCCCGATTTAACATAATAGAACTTGTGTTACTTAGGCCCGTAGCCCGATTTAACATAATAGAACTTGTGTTACTTAGGCCCGTAGCCCGACTTAACATAGTAGAACTTGTGTTACTTAGGCCCGTAGCCCGATTTAACATAATAGAACTTGTGTTACTTAGGTCCGTAGCCCGATTTAACATAATAGTCTTTCCAAGAAAGGACCGTATCCTTTTATACTTAGTGCTGCGAAAGTTTAGAGTCCTCCAGCACAAGGGACTTTCCAAGAGAGGACCGTATCCTTTTATGCTTAGTGCTGCGAAAGTTTAGAGTCCTCCAGCACAAGGGACTTTCCAAGAATTACATCGAAACAAGGCTTATACTTGATACATCAAAACAGGGCTATTCATTCATGCTTAGCAAATACTTTCGTCAAAACAAAACAAAGCAAGATTTATCAAAAACAAGTGTAACATAGCTTTATCAAAAATACCACTCACCTAGTTCTTCAGGTGTAGACTCAAAGCAAGTATCAAGGTCCTACAATCACATGGCAATCACATTCTCAAAACGAGCTTTATATATATACGAATGATCTCGGCATTCTTATCAGATCTAAGTAAACATCAAAGCAAAACATGTTGGGAGTTTAAACATTGCTCCCGTTTCCATGAAAATGAACTGGGTACCAACCAGGTCTATGCCAAGGTCCTACACCTCCTGGCCGAGGTGTGGTCCTGCTGGCCTCATTCAAAAGCAAAGTCGGGGAAACCTGGCTTCCCCTTTGAAGCACACGAAGAACATGATGAACATGATCATGAGGAATATGAATGCAAGTTCAAAACTCGTTACAAAGATCTAAGGTTTCATGCCAAGAGTTCAAAACATGGACCTGGGTACCCACGCAAGAAAGTCATGCAAGAACAAACACAAAAACATGGCTTTCGTTCCAAACTTTCGGATCAAAACGAGACTTTTCTTCAAGAACACATGAAAACCATTTTCTCTTTTCAAAACCAACTTCAAATCGATGCATGACATGCAAAATGAATCCGATCATGCAATGCAGCTAGATGATCAGCAACAACAACCAAAGGAGATCAAGATTCTAACCTCAAAACTCGAATCCAACGGATCAAACCATGAAGATCAAGCTTGGAAGACTTGCTCTCACTCAAGAACTTCTCTTCCTCCTCTCTAGAGCTTCTCTCTCTAAAAACAAAGATTTGAGACCAAAA
This sequence comes from Camellia sinensis, assembly GCF_055761805.1. Lineage (NCBI taxonomy): Eukaryota > Viridiplantae > Streptophyta > Magnoliopsida > Ericales > Theaceae > Camellia > Camellia sinensis. Next base: position 3,050,105 of record NC_138962.1, on the reverse strand, counting down.
TGATTTGTTTCTAAGCCTGTCGGCTGTCTTAACTATCAGCTCGGACATGTGGCGCTACCGGGTTGGCTCAACTCAAAAAGGTGATTGATAGATAAGACAAGTCTCTGACAAAGCGTATGCAGCAAGCTGGGTAAGACACATCGGCAATAGATGACATCGGCTCAAGTCAAGGTTCCGGCAACAGGGTAACAAAGACATCAGCTAGGGAGGACGACACTTGACTAAGCTGTGCCACACCTTGGCCGGGGTGTGCCACATCTCGGCCTAGGCCATACCTGCCTGCGGACAAGGATCATCAGGTGCAAAACATCTCGACAATAATGCCCGAGGTGAAGATGGGGTTGACCAAGGTCTCAAAATAGTTCTAAGTACAAGGGTTCAAAGGCGAACTAAGCTCAAGGTGACCTCGGCCACACACACACCGAACAAGGAACAAAATCACGCAAGCAATACTTAAACAAAACAAGGCAAGGCAAAACCTTCAAATTAACATAACAAGGCAACATTATGCATGAATGTATGCAGGTATGACAAGAGTAAGGTGAGGGTCGTTACAATCCAGAAACCACTATACCTTAACGATCTATTTCGAAATTAAATAAAAACGGAAGTTGAGTAGAAAAGAAACCAGAACAAAAAAGAAAGTTAAATAAAAATAAAAATGGAAGTTGCAAAAAATTAAAAATCGAAGTTCATTAAAGAAACCATTATGCCTTAACGATCTACTAAACTTCCTTTTTTATTTAATTTCCAAATAGATTGTTAAGGTATAGTGGTTTCTTGAATGAACTTCCATTTTTAATTATCTTCAACTTCCATTTTTATTTTTATTCCACTTCCATTTTTATTCAAGTTATTTTTCTATTAAACTTCCTTTTTTATTTAATTTCCAAATAGATCGTTAAGGTATAGTGGTTTCTTTAATGAACTTCCATTTTTAATTTTATTGAACTTCCATTTGTTTTTATTCTGCTTCCATTTTTATTCAAGTTATTTTTCTATTCGACTTCCTTTTTTATTTAATTTCCAAATAGATCGTTAAGGTATAGTGGTTTCATGAATGAACTTCCATTTTTAATTTTCTGCAACTTTCATTTTTATTTTTATTTAGCTTCCTTTTTTATTCAAGTTTCTTTTCTACTCAACTTCCTTTTTTATTTAATTTCCAAATAGATCGTTAAGGTATAGTGGTTTTTGGATTGAACCTCCATTGTTAATTTTATGCAACTTACATTTTTATTTTTATTCAACTTCAATTTTTATTAAATTTACTTTTTGATTAAATTTCCTTTTTTATTTAATTTCCAAATAGATCGTTAAGGTATAGTGGTTTCTTGAATGAACTTCCATTTTTAATTTTCCGCACCTTCCATTTTTATTTTTATTTGACTTCCATTTTTATTTTTATTTGACTTCCATTTTTATTCAAGTCATTTTTCCATTCAACTTCCTTTTTTATTTAATTTCCAAATAGATCGTTATGGTATAGTGGTTTCTGGATTGAACTTCCATTTTTAATTTTATGCAACTTTCATTTTTATTTTTATTCAGCTTCTATTTTTATTCAATTTACTTTTCTATTAAACTTCCTTTTTTATTTAATTTCCAAATAGATCGTTAAGGTATAGTGGTTTCTTGAATGAACTTCCATTTTTAATTTTCTGCAACTCCCATGTCTATTTTTATTCAACTTTCATTTTTATTCAATTTACTTTTCTATTAAACTTCCTTTTTTATTTAATTTCCAAATAGATCGTTAAGGTATAGTGGTTTCTTGAATGAACTTCCATTTTTAATTTTCTGCAACTCCCATGTCTATTTTTATTCAACTTTCATTTTTATTCAATTTACTTTTCTATTAAACTTCGTTTTTTTATTTAATTTCCAAATAGATCGTTATGGTATTGTGGTTTCTTGAATGAACTTCTATTTTTAATTTTCTGCAACCTCCATTTTTATTTCTATTCAACTTCTTTTTTTTTTCAAGTTTCTGAATAAGCGGTTTTGGCAGAACAGCATTAGGAATATGCCATCTTTCAGGAAATGTTATATCCTTCCAGGGGATTAACTTTGGTACGGCTACCTGACTACTGTAAAGATTGGTTTCAATTAATACTGTTTGTCCTGTTTCAGATTTCTTTCTAACATAAGGATTTAACGTTGTTAAAGCCTTAATATAAATTCTGGAATGTACTGAAAAAGGAGGGGTTCCAGGTTTATACTCATATCCATGAGTCAGAACTCTTAGTTCCAAAACATCAGAAAGATTAGCATCACACAGGGCTATGCTAAGGCTTGGATAAATATCGAAATATACTGGTCCATGGGACAAACTTGTCTCAATAGCTCCCATAAGTGAAGCTTTCCAGTTCAAGCATCTACCATCTCTAAGGGTGCACTAGATACTGGTATTTTGACCAAGAAGGGTCAATGGTTTAAATGCAATTTGTACTAATCCTATATGGATGTACTTATACGTTTTTAAAAATGGAATAAAATCATTTATGTGAATTAAACGGATTATTTCATCATTATTCTGGATACAGGATGCATGTTCAAATGTTTTGATTATAGTTTTACTGAAAAATTGAAAGCGTCCTTTCTTATAAATGGTTTGTGGATCTACAGATGGGATAGTCCATTTATCTAGGGCTTCCTTCACATCCTGGTAAGCTACTAGTTCAGCTGCTTCGGCTAAGGAGGAAATTGTATTTCCTACTGTTGTAATATCTCTTGTAATATCTCTTCCAACCTCTCTGTGTAAAATAGTTTTACTTCCTCAATAAAACTTTTCGTTTGTATTAATGGTGTATGCCCTCAGTTAATGCTCTAGAACAGTATTTGTGGTTATTACAATTTTGGCAAAACCAGAAAGAACAGTATCGTAGGACTCGTGTAGATCAGTATACATAACAGTACGTTGCAGAGCAGTTAGCCGAGTGTGACCAGCGGATAGCAGACTTGCAGACGCTGATTCGCGAACAGATCATCGCATGGGCGGCCAGTAGGCCTCCACCAGCCCAACAGTAAGGTAATGAGATCATTAGAAAACTATAAAACTCAGTATTACCAACACCTTGAGTTTCACCAGAAGTTAATACCTTTCGTCGAATGGTACCAAACAATTAGTCAACCTCAGCTCACTTCTATTGAAGATCAATACAAGACCTGGACCACAACAGAAGGACAAGCTATCAGCTCTATCCATCCGCCTCCTCAAGCTCTAGAGTTAGCCCCTAATGGTGAGACTACCCGTCAACCCTTATTGGCTACAGCATACATAGATGCCCAATCAGGAAAATTTGCCAAAAACGAATATAGATCTATGCCTTCGTATAGAGTCGATCTTCCAGAATCTAGTAGACAGTCAGTTGACTCTCTGCTCCAACAGATTCCTTCTCAACCTCCTAGTAGACCACCTAGTGATCCACAGGAAGATCCAATGAATTCAGAAATCCAAGGAATCAGGTTATCTCAAAACAGAATTCCTCATGGTGTTTATACCACACATCCACCAGATAGCCCAACGGCCAGTGACATGAACTTTGAAATTTGATGGATTTCACACCAGGAACTGAAAATAGAAAACTTGAATGAAAAAGGAAGTCAAATAAAAATAAAAATGGAAGTTGCAGAAAATTAAAAGTGGAAGTTCATTCAAGAAACCACTATACCTTAACGATCTATTTGGCAATTAAATAAAAAAAGAAGTTGAATAGAAAAATGACTTGAATAAAAATGGAAGTCGAATAAAAATAAAAATTGAAGTTGCATAAAATTAAAAATGGAAGTTCATTCAAGAAACCACTATACCTTAACGATCTATTTGGAAATTAAATAAAAAATGGAGTTTAATAGAACAGTAAATTGAATAAAAATGGAAATGAATGTTGCATAAGATTAAAAATGGAAGTTCAATCCAGAAACCACTATACCTTAACGATCTATTTGGAAATTAAATAAAAAAGGAAGTTGAATAGAAAAAAGATTGAAGAAAAAAAGAAGTTGAATAGAAATAAAAATGGAAGTTGCTGAAAATTAAAATTGGAAGTTCGTTCGAGAAACCACTATACCATAATGATTTATTTGGAAATTGAATAAAAAAGGAAGTTGAATAGAAAAATGACTTGCATAAAAATGCAAGTCGAATAAAAATAAAAAAGAAAGTTGCAGAAAATTAAAAATGGAAGTTCATTCAAGAAACCACTATACCATAACGATATATTTGGAAATTAAATAAAAAAGGAAGTTTAATAGAAAAGTAAATTGAATAATAATGGAAGTTGAATAAAAATAAAAATGGAAGTTCAATTCAAAAACCAGTATACCTTAACGATCTATTTGGAAATTAAATAAAAAAGGAAGTTGAGTAGAAAAGAAACTTGAATAAAAAAGAACGTTAAATAAAAATAACAATGGAAGTTGTAGAAAATTAAAAATGGAAGTTCATTCAAAAAACCACTATACGTAACGATCTATTTGGAAATTAAATAAAAAAGGAAGTTGAATAGAAAAATGACCTGAATAAAAATGGAAGTCGAATAAAAATAAAAATTGAAGTTGCATAAAATTAAAAATGGAAGTTCATTCAAGAAACCACTATACCTTAACGATTTATTTGGAAATTAAATAAAAAATGAAGTTTAACAGAAAAGTAAATTGAATAAAAATGGAAGTTGAATAAAAATAAAATTGAATGTTGCATAAGATTAAAAATGGAAGTTCAATCCAGAAACCACTGTACCTTAACGATCTATTTGGAAATTAAATAAAAAAGGAACTTGAATTGAAAAGAAACTAGAACAAAAAAAAATTTAAATAAAAATAAAAATGGAAGTTGCAAAAAATTAAAAATCGAAGTTCATTAAAGAAACCACTATACCTTAATGATCTATTTGAAAATTAAATAAAAAAGGAAGTTGAATAGGAAAATAACTTGAATAAAAACGGAAGTCGAATAAAAATAAAAATGGAAGTTGCAGAAAATTAAAAATGGAAGTTCATTCAAGAAACCGCTATACCTTAACGTTATATTTGGAAAATAAATAAAAAAGGAAGTTTAATAGAAAAGTAAATTGAATAAAAATGGAAGTTGAATAAAAATAAAAATGGAAGTTGCAGAAAATTAAAAATGGAAGTTCAATCCAGAAAACATTATACCTTAATGATCTATTTGGAAATTAAATAAAAAAGTAAGTTGAGTAGAAAAGAAACCAGACCAAAAAAGAAAGTTAAATAAAAATGAAATTGGAAGTTGCAGAAAATTAAAAATCGAAGTTCATTATAGAAACCACTATACCTTAACGATATGTTTGGAAATTAAATAAAAAAGGAAGTTGAATAGAAAAATAAGTTGAATAAAAATGGAAGTCAAATAAAAATAAAAATGGAAGTTGCAGAAAATTAAAAATGGAAGTTCATTCAAAAAATCACTTTACCTTAACGATCTATCTGGAATTTAAATAAAAAATGAAGTTTAATAGAAAAGTAAATTCAATAAAAATGGAAGTTGAATAAAAATAAAAATGAAAATTGCATAAAATAAACAATGGAAGTTCAATCCAGAAACCACTATACCTTAACAACCTATTTGGAAATTAATTAAAAAAGGAAATTGAGTAGAAAAGAAACTTGAATGAAAAAGGAAGTTAAATAAAAATAAAAATAGAAGTTGCAAAAAATAAAAAATTGAAGTTCAATCCGGAAACCACAATACCTTAATGATCTATTTGGAAATTAAATAAAAAAAGAAGTTGAGTAGAAAAAAAACTTGAATAAAAAAGGAAGTGAAATAAAAATAAAAATGGAAGTTGCAGAAAATTAAAAATGGAAGTTGATTCAAGAAACCACTATACCTTAACGATCTATTTGGAAATTAAATAAAAAAGGAAGTTGAATAGAAAAATAACATGAATAAAAATGGAAGCTGAATAAAAATAAAAATGGAAGTTCCATAAAATTAAAAATGGAAGTTCATTAAAGAAACCACTATACCTTAACAATCTATTTGGAAATTAAATAGAAAAGGAAGTTTAATAGAAATGTAAATTGAATAAAAATGGAAGTGGAATAAAAATAAAAGTGAAAGTTGTATAAAATTAAAAATGGAAGTTCAATCCAGAAACCAGTATACCTTAATAATCTATTTGGAAATTAAATAAAAAAGGATGTTGAATAGAAAAAAACTTGAAAAAAAAAGAAGTTGAATAGAAAAGAAACTTGAAAAAAAAAAGAAGTTGAATAGAAATAAAAATGGAAGTTGTAGAAAATTAAAATTGGATGTTCACTCAAGAAACCACTATACCTTAACGATCGATTTGGAAATTAAATAAAAAAAGGAAGTTTAATAGAAAAGTAAATTGAATAAAAATGGAAGTTGAATAAAAATAAAAATGAAAGTTGCAGAAAATTAAAAATGGAAGTTCAATCCAGAAACCATTATACCTTACCGATCTATTTGGAAATTAAATAAAAAAGGAAGTTGAGTAGAAAAGAAACCAGAACAAAAAAGAAAGTTAAATAAAAATAAAAATGGAAGTTGCAAAAACTTAAAAATCCAGGTTCATTAAAGAAACCATTATGCGTTAACGATCTATTTGGAAATTAAATAAAAAAGGAAGTTGAATAGAAAAATAGCTCGAATAAAAATGGAAGTCGAATAAAACTAAAAATGGAAGTTGCAGAAAATTAAAAATGGAAGTTCATTAAAGAAACCACTATACCTTAATGATCTATTTGGAAATTAAATAAGAAAGGAAGTTTAATAGAAATGAAAATTGTATAAAAATCGAAATTGAATTAAAATAAAAATGAAAGTGGCATAAAATTAAAAATGGAAGTTCAATACAGAAACCACTATACCTTAACGATCTATTTGGAAATTAAATAAAAAATGAAGTTTAATAGAAAAGTAAATTGAATAAAAATGGAAGTTGTAGAAAATTAAAAATGGAAGTTCAATCTAGAAACCGCTATACCGTAACGATCTATTTGGAAATTAAATAAAAAAGGAAGTTGAGTAGAAAAGAAACCAGAACAAAAAATAAAGTTAAATAATAATGAAAATGGAAGTTGCAAAAAATTAAAAATCGAAGTTCATTAAAGAAACCATTATGCGTTAACGATCTATTTGGAAATTAAATAAAAAAGGAAGTTGAATAGAAAAATAGCACGAATGAAAATGGAAGTCGAATAAAACTAAAAATGGAAGTTGCAGAAAATTAAAAAAGGAAGTTCATTAAAGAAACAATAATACCTTAACGATCTATTTGGAAATTTAATAAGAAAGGAAGTTTAATAGAAATGTAAATTGTGTAAAAATCGAAATTGAATAAAAATAAAAATGAAAGTTGCATAAAATTAAAAATGAAAGTTCAATCCAGAAACCACTATACCTTAACGATCTATTTGGAAATAAATAAAAAGGGAAGTTGAGTAGAAAAGAAACTTGAATGAAAAAGGAAGTTAAATAAAAATAAAAATGGAAGTTGCAGAAAATTAAAAATGGAAGTTCATTCAAGAAACCACTATACCTTAACGATTTATTTGGATATTAAATAAAAAAAGAAGTTGAATAGAAAAATGACTTTAATAAAAATGGAAGTCGAATAAAAATAAAAATTGCAGTCGCATAAAATTAAAAATGGAAGTTCATTCAAGAAACCACTATACCTTAACGATCTATTTGGAAATGAAATAAAAAATGAAGTTTAATAGAAAAGTAAATTGAATAAAAATGGAAGTTGACTAAAAATAAAAATGAATGTTGCATATGATTAAAAATGGAAGTTCAATCCCGAAACCACTGTACCTTAACAATCTATTTGGAAATTAAATAAAAAAGGAAGTTGAATAAAAAAAAGATTGAAGAAAAAAAGAAGTTGAATAGAAATAAAAATGAAAGTTGCTGAAAATTAAAATTGGAATTTCGTTCGAGAAACCACTATACCTTAATGATTTATTTGGAAATTAAATAAAAAAGGAAGTTGAATAGAAAAATGACTTGAATAAAAACGGAAGTCGAATAAAAATAAAAATGGAAGTTGCAGAAAATTAAAAATGGAAGTTCAATCAAGAAACCACAATACCTTAACGATCTATTTGGAAATTAAATAAAAAAGGAAGTTGAGTAGAAAAGAAACCAGAACAAAAAAGAAAGTTAAATAAAAATAAAAATGGAAGTTGCAAAAAATTGAAAATCGAAGTTCATTAAAGAAACCATTATGCCTTAAAGATCTATTTGGAAATTAAATAAAAAAGGAAGTTGAATAGAAAAATAACTTCAATAAAAATGGAAGTTGAATAAAAATAAAAATGGAAGTTGCAGAAAATTAAAAATGGAAGTTCATTAAAGAAACCACTATACCTTAACGATCTATTTGAAAATTAAATAAGAAAGGAAGTTTAATAAAAATGTAAATTGTATAAAAATAGAAATTAAATAAAAATAAAAATGGGAGTTGCATAAAATTAAAAATGGAAGTTCAATCCAGAAACCACCATACCTTAACGATCTATTTGGAAATTAAATAAAAAAAGAAGTTGAGTGGAAAAGAAACCAGAACAAAAAAGAAAGTTAAATAAAAATAAAAATGGAAGCTGCAGAAAATTAAAAATCGAAGTTCATTAAAGAAACCATTGTACCTTAACGATCTATTTGGAAATTAAATAAAAAAGTAAGCTGAATAGAAAAATAACTTGATTAAAAATGGAAGTCGAATAAAAATAAAAATGGAAGTTGGAGAAAATTAAAAATGGAAGTTCGTTCCAGAAACCACTATACCTTAACGATATATTTGGAAATTAAATAAAAAAGGAAGTTTAATAGAAAAGTAAATTGAATAAAAATGGAAGTTCAATCCAGAAACCACTATACCTTAACGAACTATTTGGAAATTAAATAAAAAAGGAAGTTGAATAGAAAAGAAACTTGCTAAAAAAGGAAGTTAAATAAAAATAAAATTGGAAGTTGCAGAAAATTAAAAATGGAAGTTCATTCAAGAAGCCACTACACCGTAATGATCAATTTGGAAATTAAATAAAAAAGGAAGTTTAATAGAAAAGTAAATTGAATAAAAATGGAAGTTGAATAAAAATAAAAATGGAAGTTGCAGAAAATTAAAAATGGAAGTTCAATCCAGAAACCACTATACCTTAACGAACTATTTGGAAATTAAATAAAAAAGGAAGTTGAATAGAAAAGAAACTTGATAAAAAAGGAAGTTAAATAAAAATAAAAATGGAAGTTCATTCAAGAAGCCACTACACCTTAACGATCAATTTGGAAATTAAATAAAAAAGGAAGTTGAATAGAAAAATAACTTGTATAAATTTGGAAGCTGAATAAAAATAAAAATGCAAGTTCCCTAAAATTAAAAATTAAAGTTCATTTAAGAAACCACTATACCTTAACGATCTAGTTGCAAATTAAATAAAAAAGGAAGTTGAATAGAAAAATAACTTGTATAAAATTGGAAGCTGAATAAAAATAAAAATGGAAGTTCCATAAATTAAAAATGGAAGTTCATTTAAGAAACCACTATACCTTAACGATCTATTTGGAAATTAAATAAAAAAGGAAGTTTAATAGAAAAGTAAATTGAATAAAAATGGAAGTTGAATAAAAATAAAAGTGAAAGTTGCATAAAATTAAAAATAGAAGTTCAATCCAGAAACCAGTATACCTTATCGATCTATTTGGAAATTAAATAAAAAATGAAGTTGAATACAAAGAAACTTGAAAAAAAAAAGAAGTTGAATAGAAATGAAAATGGAAGTTGCAGAAAAATAAAATTGGATGTTCATTCAAGAAACCACTATACCTTAACGATCTATCTGGAAATTAAATAAAAAATGAAGTTTAATAGAAAAGTAAATTGAATAAAAATGGAAGTTGAATAAAAATAAAAATGAATGTTGTATAAGATTAAAAATGAAAGTTCAATCCAGAAACCACTGTACCTTAACGATCTGTTTGGAAATTAAATAAAAAAGGAAGTTGAATAAAAAAAAGATTGAAGAAAAAAAGAAGTGGAATAGAAATAAAAATGAAAGTTGCTGAAAATTAAAATTGGAAGTTCGTTCGAGAAACCACTATACTTTAATGATTTATTTGGAAATTAAATAAAAAAGGAAGTCCAATAGAAAAATGACTTGAATAAAAATGGAAGTCGAATAAAAATAAAAATGGAAGCTGCAGAAAATTAAAAATGGATGTTCAATCCAGAAACCACCATACCTTAACGATCTATTTGGAAATTAAATAAAAAAGGAAGTTGAGTAGAAAAGAAACCAGAATAAAAAAGAAAGTGAAATAAAAATAAAAATGGAAGTTGCAAAAAATTAAAAATCGAAGTTCATTAAAGAAACCATTATGCCTTAACGATCTATTTGGAAATTAAATAGAAAAGGAAGTTGAATAGAAAAATAACTTGAATAAAAATGGAAGTTAAATAAAAATGGAAGTTGTAGAAAATTAAAAATGGAAGTTCATTAAAGAAACCACTATACCTTAACGATCTATTTGGAAATTAAATAAGAAATGAAGTTTAATAAAAACGTAAATTGTATAAAAATAGAAATTAAATAAAAATAAAAATGGGAGTTGCATAAAATTAAAAATGGAAGTTCAATCCAGAAACCACTATACCTTAACAATCTACTTGGAAATTAAATAAAAAAGGAAGTTGTGTAGAAAAGAAACTTGAATGAAAAAGGAAGTTAAATAAAAATAAAAATGGAAGTTACAGAAAATTAAAAATGGAAGTTCATTCAAGAAACCACTATACCTTAACGATCTTTTTGGAAATTAAATAAAAAAAGAAGTTGAATAGAAAAATGACTTGAATAAAAATGGAAGTCGAAGAAAAATAAAAATTGAGGTAGCATAAAATTAAAAATGGAAGTTCATTCAATAAACCACTATACCTTAACGATCTATTTGGAAATTAAATAAAAAATAAATTTTAATAGAAAAGTAAATTGAATAAAAATGGAAGTTGAATAAAAATAAAAATGAATGTTGCATAAGATTAAAAATGGAAGTTCAATCCAGAAACCGCTGTACCATAACGATCTATTTTCAAATTAAATAAAAAAGGAAGTTGACTAAAAAAAAGCTTGAAGAAAAAAAGAAGTTGAATAGAAATAAAAATGGAAGTTGCTGAAAATTAAAATTGGAAGTTCGTTCGAGAAACCACTATACCTTAATGATTTATTTGGAAATTAAATAAAAAAGGAAGTTGAATAGAAAAATGACTTGAATAAAAATGGAAGTCGAATAAAAATAAAAATTGAAGTTACAGAAAATTAAAAATGGAAGTTCATTCAAGAAACCACTATACCTTAACGATATATTTGGAAATTAAATAAAAAAGGAAGTTTAATAGAAAAGTAAATTGAATAAAAATGGAAGGTGAATAAAAATAAAAATGGAAGTTGCAGAAAATTAAAAATGGAAGTTCAATCCAGAAACCACTATACCTTAACGATCTATTTGTATAGCGATCCCGGTTTTCCTTTTCGTGCTTAACTGTAATCCGGATTCGATTTCGTGAGGGTGCTGTTGTCTTATCCTCTTTCTATCCCTTTCTCTTTGTGTTCGAGCTTGGGGTTGTGTTGGGCAAGTTGGGAATAAGTTGGTTGCGTTTTAAAACGTAAAGTCTTTGCCCTGTTTTTGGTCTTTCCGCTCGAGCGGCGACTTTGACGCTCGAGCGGGACTCTGTTGTTGCTTGTCAGCTCGAGCGGGGGTGTTGGCGCTCGAGCGGGGAAATCACCCATCCAGCTTTTCGTCTGCAGTGGTATACGCTCGAGCAGGGGATTGGACGCTCGAGCGGGAGTTCGTGTCTGACGCTCGAGCGGGTATCATGTCTGTATAAGTTCTGGGAGCGTGCATCCGCCGCTCGAGCGGGGGATTTGACGCTCGAGCGGGGATCTGTGATTGACGCTCGAGCGGGGCAACTTTTATATAAAGCCGGGATCAGACCTTTTTGTTCACTTTTCAACATCTTTTCTCTCTCTTACTTTTCCAAAAAGGTATTTTGAGAGCTCCTCTCACTAAAACCCTAACTTCTCTCTTAGGATTGATCTAGTAGGAGTTGTTTTCTCACCTTGGGCCTTTACAAAAGTTGTGTTGATCGTCGAGGGCTATCTTTTAATCTGAAAATTTCAGGATTTGGAGCATTTCCGTTTCTTCATCTTCTTCGTTGAGCCCCATCATTCGAGGTAGGGATAACCTACTCCATCTTATGAGCTTTGTCTTTGAATTTTAGCATTTTGATATGTTGGGGGTTGTTGGGTAATTTTGAGAAAGTTTGGGCCTTTGTGTAATTTTATAAAAGTCGGGGTTTTAAATATATAAACCTATATGCATGTTAGGCATAGAGAAACGAGAGTAATGTTGGGACATTGATGGAAATGGAACCTTAGGGTTGTTTTGTGAATTATGGTAATATGCCCTAATTGGTTTAATTAATTAATGCATATAATTAATTGAAGAAAGCGAGGAATTGAATTGAGAATGTTGATATATTATCCATTTGTGCATTTATTTCCTGTTTAGAAATAATTGCTTTGGGCTACCGGTGGAGGGTAGTGTTGATTGTTGTAGACAATGCATGATGATTAGGCAAACTAAAACTAATCAATCGGATGTGTCATAGAGTATGACGGTTGATAGAATACATTAACTGTATGTATTGAGTGATTGTGTATATGACCAATGTGTTTATATGCATTATGTGTAAACGGTTGGTAGAATACATTAACTTTATGTATTGATTGGTTGCGTATGTGATTCTGTGTTTACATGCGTTATATTGTGTATAGAACCTTTGTGTTTATATGCATTGTGTAGAGGAGGAGATGGGGGATGTACTCCGCGGTTTAGGGGAAGATGGGGGATGTACCCCTAAACCGGATAGGATTGGGAGAAGATGGGGGATGAACTCCGTAGACACAGCTCATATGCTTGTCTAGTGAAGTGTAGATACAGCTCATATGCTTGTCTAGTGAAGTGTAGATACAGCTCATATGCTTGTCTAGTGAAGTGTAGATACAGCTCATATGCTTGTCTAGTGAAGTGTGGATACAGCTAATATGCTTATCTGTTGATGTGTAACATGCTTATCTGTTGTGGCATTGATATAGCTCATATGCTTATCTATTGAAATGTTGATATAGCTCATATGCTTATCTGTTGTAGTAGTGATGTAGCTCACATGCTTATCTATTGAAAAGTTTGTTTGATTTGATATAGCACAAAAATGTATATCATCATCGTTTGTGAAGTATGGAAGTAGTTTATGTGTTATTGATACAACACCAAAATGTGTATCCACCGTGAATTTTGAAAATGTTCTAGTGATGAACTATAATCTCATCAAAATGTTTTGGCCAGAGTACTGAGCCTTGTTTTCAAACCCAAAGTTGAATAAGAAATGGAAAGTGAATTGTAATATTAAATTGACTCTCATGGAATTGTAATAAGATGTAAATGGAAGTGTAAGTATCGACCATCTACCAGTTGCTAATCTTTTAGGCATTGTTTATAGTTGGTTTAGTATGTCTCTGCTGGGCTGTGGCTCACCCTATATGGGAACGTCATTTCAGGTACAGGTAGCATGCCACCTCCAAGGACATAACTTGGGAGGCTAGAGACGGACAGACTTTTGTTCTCTTATCTCCTTTTGATGTATTACATGTAAATTCAATGCCAAGGGCTTAATGTGTAACCGAGTCAATACTCTCTTTTGTAACCAAGTGTTAACTTGGAAAGCTGTAAGCCCGTAGGGCATTTACTTTTGTTGTTAATGTGTAATACTTTTGTAATGAAGTACTTTGATGAATTGAGGAAATGTGGATCTTTTGTATATAAATGTATATTTATATTGATGGGTTTAATGTTTTTATTTGAGGGCATTACAATTTGGAAATTAAGTAAAAAAGGAAGTTGAGTAGAAAAGAAACCAGAACAAAAAAGAAAGTTAAATAAAAATAAAAATGGAAGTTGCAGAAAATTAAAAATCGAAGTTCATTAAAGAAACCACTATACCTTAACGATCTATTTGGAAATTAAATAAAAAAGGAAGCTGAATAGAAAAATAACTTGATTAAAAATGGAAGTCGAATAAAAATAAAAATGGAAGTTGCAGAAAATTAAAAATGGAAGTTCGTTCAAGAAACCACTATACCTTAACGATATATTTGGAAATTAAATAAAAAAGGAAGTTTAATAGAAAAGTAAACTGAATAAAAATGGAAATTGAATAAAAATAAAAATGGAAGTTGCAGAAAATTAAAAATGGAATTTCAATTCAGAAATCACTATACCTTAACGAACTATTTGGAAATTAAATAAAAAAGGAAGTTGAATAGAAAAGAAACTTGAATAAAAAAGGAATTTAAATAAAAATAAAAATGGAAGTTGCAGAAAATTAAAAATGGAAGTTCATTCAAGAAGCCACTACACCTTAACGATCAATTTGGAAATTAAATAAAAAAGGAAGTTGAATAGAAAAATAACTTGTATAAAATTGGAAGCTGAATAAAAATAAAAAAGGAAGTTCCCTAAAATTAAAAATGGAAGTTCATTAAAGAAACCACTATACCTTAACGATCTATTTGGAAATTAAATAAAAAAGGAAGTTGAATAGAAAAATAACTTGTATAAAATTGGAAGCTGAATAAAAATAAAAATGGAAGTTCCATAAAATTAAAAATGGAAGTTCATTAAAGAAGCCACTACACCTTAACGATCAATTTGGAAATTAAATAAAAAAGGAAGTTGAATAGAAAAATAACTTGTATAAATTTGGAAGCTGAATAAAAATAAAAATGGAAGTGCCCTAAAATTAAAAATGGAAGTTCATTGAAGAAACCACTATACCTTAACGAAATATTTGGAAATTAAATAAAAAAGGAAGTTGAATAGAAAAATAACTTGTCTAAAATTGGAAGCTGAATAAAACTAAAAATGGAAGTTCCATAAAATTAAAAATGGAAGTTCATTAAAGAAACCACTATACCTTAACGATCAATTTGGAAATTAAATAAAAAAGGAAGTTTAATAGAAAAGTAAATTGAATAAAAATGGAAGTTGAATAAAAATAAAAGTGAAAGTTGCATAAAATTAAAAATGGAAGTTCAATCTAGAAACCAGTATACCTTAACGATCTATTTGGAAATTAAATAGAAAACGAAGTTGAATAGAAAAGAAACTTGAAAAAAAAAGAAGTTGAATAGAAATGAAAATGGAAGTTGCAGAAAAATAAAATTGGACGTTCATTCAAGAAACCACTATACCTTAACGATCTATTTGGAAATTAAATAAAAAAAGAAGTTTAATAGAAAAGTAAATTGAATAAAAATGGAAGTTGAATAAAATTAAAAATGAATGTTGCATAAGATTAAAAATGGAAGTTCAATCCAGAAACCACTGTACCTTAACGATCTATTCGGAAATTAAATAAAAAAGGAAGTTGAATACAAAAAAGATTGAAGAAAAAAAGAAGTTGAATAGAAATAAAAATGAAAGTTGCTGAAAATTAAAATTGGAAGTTCGTTCGAGAAACCACTATACCTTAATGATTTATTTGGAAATTAAATAAAAAAGGAAGTTGAATAGAAAAATGACTTGAATAAAAATGGAAGTCGAATAAAAATAAAAATGTAAGTTGCAGAAAATTAAAAATGGAAGTTCAATCCAGAAACCACTATACCTTAACGATCTATTTGGAAATTAAATAAAAAAGGAAGTTGAGTAGAAAAGAAACCTGAACAAAAAAGAAAGTTAAATAAAAATAAAAATGGAAGTTGTAAAAAATTGAAAATCGAAGTTCATTAAAGAAACCATTATGCCTTAACGAACTATTTGGAAATTAAATAAAAAAGGAAGTTGAATAGAAAAATAACTTCAATAAAAATGGAAGTTGAATAAAAATAAAAATGGAAGTTGCAGAAAATTAAAAATGGAAGTTCATTAAAGAAACCACTATACCATAACGATCTATTTGGAAATTAAATAAGAAAGGAAGTTTAATAAAAATGTAAATTGTATAAAAATATAAATTAAATAAAAATAAAAATGAAAGTTGCATAAAATTAAAAATGCAAGTTCAATCCAGAAACCACCATACCTTAACGATCTATTTGGAAATTAAATAAAAAAAGAAGTTGAGTAGAAAAGAAACCAGAACAAAAAAGAAAGTTAAATAAAAATAAAAATAGAAGTTGCAGAAAATTAAAAATCGAAGTTCATTAAAGAAACCACTATACCTTAACGATCTATTTGGAAATTGAATAAAAAAGGAAGCTGAATAGAAAAATAACTTGATTAAAAATGCAAGTCGAATAAAAATAAATATGGAAGTTGCAGAAAATTAAAAATGGAAGTTCGTTCAAGAAACCACTATACCTTAACGATATATTTGGAAATAAAACAAAAAAGAAGTTTAAAAGAAAAGTAAATTGAATAAAAATGGAAGTTGAATAAAAATAAAAATGGAAGTTGCAGAAAATTAAAAATGGAAGTTCAATCCAGAAACCAATATACCTTAACGAACTATTTGGAAATTAAATAAAAAAGGAAGTTGAATAGAAAAGAAACTTGATAAAATGGAAGTTAAATAAAAATAAAAATGAAAGTTGCAGAAAATTAAAAATGGAAGTTCATTCAAGAAGCCACTACACCTTAACGATCAATTTGGAAATTAAATAAAAAAGGAAGTTGAATAGAAAAATAACTTGTATAAATTTGGAAGCTGAATAAAAATAAAAATGGAAGTTCCATGAAATTAAAAATGGAAGTTCATTAAAGAAGCCACTACACCTTAACGATCAATTTGGAAATTAAATATAAAGGAAGTTGAAATGAAAAATAATTTGTATAAAATTGGAAGCTGAATAAAAATAAAAATGGAAGTTCCCTAAAATTAAAAATGGAAGTTCATTAAAGAAACCACTATACCTTATCGATCTATTTGGAAATTAAATAAAAGAGGAAGTTGAATCGAAAAATAACTTGTATAAAATTGGAAGTTGAATAAAAATAAAAATGGAAGTTCCATAAAATTAAAAATGGAAGTTCATTAAAGAAACCACTATACCTTAACGATCTATTTGGAAATTAAATAAAAAAGGAACTTTAATAGAAAAGTAAATTGAATAAAAATGGAAGTTGAATAAAAATAAAAGTGAAAGTTGCATAAAATTAAAAATGGAAGTTCAATCCAGAAACCAGTATACCTTATCGATCTATTTGGAAATTAAATAAAAAATGAAGTTGAATAGAAAACAAACTTGAAAAAAAAAAGAAGTTGAATAGAAATGAAAATGGAAGTTGCAGAAAAATAAAATTGGATGTTCATTGAAGAAACCACTATACCTTAACGATCTATCTGGAAATTAAATAAAAAATGAAGTTTAATAGAAAAGTAAATTGAATAAAAATGGAAGTTGAATAAAAATAAAAATGAATGTTGTATATGATTAAAGATGAAAGTTCAATCCAGAAACCACTGTACCTTAACGATCTGTTTGGAAATTAAATAAAAAAGGAAGTTGAATAAAAAAAAGATTGAAGAAAAAAAGAAGTGGAATAGAAATCAAAATGAAAGTTGCTGAAAATTAAAATTGGAAGTTTGTTGGAGAAACCACTATACCTTAATGATTTATTTGGAAATTAAATAAAAAAGGAAGTTGAATAGAAAAATGACTTGAATAAAAATGGAAGTCGAATAAAAATAAAAATGTAAGTTGCAGAAAATTAAAAATGGAAGTTCAATCCAGAAACCACTATACCTTAACGATCTATTTGGAAATTAAATAAAAAAGGATTTCTAATAGAAAAATGACTTGAATAAAAATGGAAGTCGAATAGAAATAAAAATGGAAGCTGCAGAAAATTAAAAATGGAAGTTCAATCCAGAAACCACCATACCTTAACGATCTATTTGGAAATTAAATAAAAAAGGAAGTTGAGTAGAAAAGAAACCAGAACAAAAAAGAAAGTTAAATAAAAATAAAAATGGAAGTTGCAAAAAATTAAAAATCGAAGTTCATTAAAGAAACCATTATGCCTTAACGATCTATTTGGAAATTAAATAAAAAAGGAAGTTGCATAGAAAAATAACTTGAATAAAAACAGAAGTTAAATAAAAATAAAAATGGAAGTTGTAGAAAATTAAAAATGGAAGTTCATTAAAGAAACCACTATACCATAACGATCTATTTGGAAATTAAATAAGAAAGGAACTTTAATAAAAACGTAAATCGTAAAAAAATAGAAATTAAATAAAAATAAAAATGAGAGTTGCATAAAATTAAAAATGGAAGTTCAATCCAGAAACCACTATACCTTAATAATCTACTTGGAAATTAAATGAAAAAGGAAGTTGTGTAGAAAAGAAACTTGATTGAAAAAGGAAGTTAAATAAAAATAAAAATGAAAGTTACAGAAAATTAAAAATGGAAGTTCATTCAAGAAACCACTATACCTTAACGATCTATTTGGAAATTAAATAAAAAAAGAAGTTGAATAGAAAAATGACTTGAATAAAAATGGAAGTCGAATAAAAATAAAAATTGAGGTAGCATAAAATTAAAAATAGAAATTCATTCAATAAACCACTATACCTTAACGATCTATTTAGAAATTAAATAAAAAATGAATTTTAATAGAAAAGTAAATTGAATAAAAATGGAAGTTGAATAAAAATAAAAATGAATGTTGCATAAGATTAAAAATGGAAGTTCAATCC
Organism: Camellia sinensis; assembly: GCF_055761805.1. Taxonomy (NCBI): domain Eukaryota; kingdom Viridiplantae; phylum Streptophyta; class Magnoliopsida; order Ericales; family Theaceae; genus Camellia; species Camellia sinensis. Next base: position 3,031,350 of record NC_138962.1, on the reverse strand, counting down.
AGAAACCATTGTACCATAACGATCTATTTTCAAATTAAATAAAAAAGGAAGTTGACTAAAAAAAAGTTTGAAGAAAAAAAGAAATTGAATAGAAATAAAAATGGAAGTTGCTGAAAATTAAAATTGGAAGTTCGTTCGAGAAACCACTATACCTTAATGATTTATTTGGAAATTAAATAAAAAACGAAGTTGAATAGAAAAATGACTTGAATAAAAATGGAAGTCGAATAAAAATAAAAATTGAAGTTACAGAAAATTAAAAATGGAAGTTCATTCAAGAAACCATTATACCTGAACGATATATTTGGAAATTAAATAAAAAAGGAAGTTGAGTAGAAAAAAAACCAGAACAAAAAAGAAAGTTAAATAAAAATAAAAATGGAAGTTGCAGAAAGTTAAAAATCGAAGTTCATTAAAGAAACCACTATACCTTAACGATCTATTTGGAAATTAAATAAAAAAGGAAGCTGAATAGAAAAATAACTTGATTAAAAATGGAAGTCGAATAAAAATAAAAATGGAAGTTGCAGAAAATTAAAAATGGAAGTTCGTTCAAGAAACCAGTATACCTTAACGATATATTTGGAAATTAAATAAAAAGGAAGTTTAATAGAAAAGTAAATTGAATAAAAATGGAAGTTGAATAAAAATAAAAATGGAAGTCGCAGAAAATTAAAAATGGAAGTTCAATCCAGAAATCACTATAGCTTAACGAACTATTTGGAAATTCAATAAAAAAGGAAGTTGAATAAAAAGGAATTTAAATAAAAATCAAAATGAAAGTTGAAGAAAATTAAAAATGGAAGTTCATTCAGGAAACCACTACACCTTAACGATCAATTTGGAAATTAAATAAAAAAGGAAGTTCAATAGAAAAATAACTTGTATAAAATTGGAAGTTGAATAAAAATAAAAAAGGAAGTTCCCTAAAATTAAAAATGGAAGTTCATTAAAGAAACAACTATACCTTAACGATCTAGTTGGAAATTAAATAAAAAAGGAAGTTGAATAGAAAAATAACTTGTATAAAATTGGAAGCTGAATAAAAATAAAAATGGAAGTTCCATAAAATTAAAAATAGAAGTTCATTAAAGAAGCCACTACACCTTAACGATCAATTTGGAAATTAAATAAAATAGGAAGTTGAATAGAAAAATAACTTGTATAAATTTTGAAGCTGAATAAAAATAAAAATGGAAGTGCCCTAAAATTAAAAATGGAAGTTCAATAAAGAAACCACTATACCTTAACGAAATATTTGGAAATTAAATAAAAAAGGAAGTTTAGTAGAAATGTAAATTGAATAAAAATGGAAGTTGAATAAAAATGAAAATGGAAGTTGCAGAAAATTAAAAATGGAAATTCAATCCAGAAACCACTACACCTTAACGAACTATTTGGAAATTAAATAAAAAAGGAAGGTGAGTAGCAAAGAAACTTGAATAAAAAAGGAAGTTAAATAAAGATAAAAATAGAAGTTGCAGAAAATTAAAAATAGAAGTTCAATCCAGAAACCACTATACCTTAACGAACTATTTGGAAATTAAATAAAAAAGGAAGTTGAGTAGAAAAGAAACTTGAATAAAAAAAGAAGTTAAATAAAAATAAAATGGAAGTTGCAGAAAATTAAAAATGGAAGTTCATTCAAGAAGCCACTACACCTTAACGATCAATTTGGAAATTAAATAAAAAAGGAAGTTGAATAGAAAAATAACTTGTATAAAATTGGAAGCTGAATAAAAATAAAAATGGAAGTTCCATAAAATTAAAAATGGAAATTCATTAAAGAAACCACTATAGCTTAACGATCTATTTGGAAATTAAATAAAAAAGGAAGTTGAATAGAAAAATAACTTGTATAAAATTGGAAGCTGAATAAAAATAAAAATGGAATTTCCATAAAATTAAAAATTGAAGTTCATTAAAGAAACCACTATACCTTAACGTTCTATTTGGAAATTAAATAAAAAAGGAAGTTTTATAGAAAAGTAAATTGAATAAAAGTGGAAGCTGAATAAAAATAAAAGTGAAAGTTGCATAAAATTAAAAATGGAAGGTCAATCCAGAAACCAGTGTACCTTAACGACCTATTTGGAAATTAAATAAAAAAGGAAGTTGAATAGAAAAGAAACTGGAAAAAAAGAAGAAGTTGAATTGAAATAAAAATGGAAGTTGCAGAAAATTAAAATTGGATGTTCATTCAAAAAACCACTATACCTTAACGATCTATTTGGAAATTAAATAAAAAAGGTAGTTTAATAGAAAGGTAAATTGAATAAAAACGGAAGTTGAATAAAAATAAAAATGGGTGTTGCAGAAAATTAAAAATGGAAGTTCAATCCAGAAACAACTATACCTTAACGATCTATTTGGAAATTAAATAAAAAAGGAAGTTGAGTAGAAAACAAACTTGAATGAAAAAAGAAGTTAAATAAAAATAAAAATGGAAGTTCATTCAAGAAACCACTATACCTTAACGATCTCTTTGTAAATTAAATAAAAAAAGAAGTTGAATAGAAAAATGACTTGAATAAAAATGGAAGTCGAATAAAAATAAAAATTCATGTTGTATAAAATTAAAAATGGAAGTTCAATCAAGAAACCACTACACCATAACGATCAATTTGGAAATTAAATAAAAAATTAAGTTGAATAGAAAAATAACTTGTATAAAACTGAAAGCTGAATAAAAATAAAAATGGAAGTTACATAAAATTAAAAATGGAAGTTCATTAAAGAAACCACTATACTTAACGATCTATTTGGAAATTAAATAAAAAAGGAAGTTTAATAGAAAAGTAAATTGAATAAAAATAGAAGTTGAATAAAAATTAAAGTGAAAGTTGCATAAAATTAAAAATGCAAGATCAATCCAGAAACCAGTATACCTTAACGATCTATTTGGAAATTAAATAAAAAATGAAGTGGAATAGAAATGAAACTTGAAAAAAAAAAAGTTGAATAGAAATAAAAATGGAAGTTGCAGAAAATTAAAATTGGATGTTCATTTAAGAAACCACTATACCTTAACAATCTATTTGGAAATTAAATAAAAAATGAACTTTAATAGAAAAGTAATTTGAATAAAAATGGAAGTTGAATAAAAATAAAAATGGAAGTTGCAGAAAATTATAAATGGAAGTTCAATCCAGAAACCACTATACCTTAACGATTTATTTCGAAATTAAATAAAAAGGAAGTTGAGTAGAAAAGAAACCAGAACAAAAAAAAAGTTAAATAAAAATAAAAATAGAAGTTGCAAAAAATTAAAAATCGAAGTTCATTAAAGAAACCATTATGCCTTAACGATCTATTTGGAAATTAAATAAAAAAGGAAGATGAATAGAAAAATAACTTGAATAAAAATGGTAGTTGATTAAAACTAAAAATGAAAGTTGCAGAAAATTAAAAATGGAAGTTCATTAAAGAAACCACTATACCTTAACGATCTATTTGAAAATTAAATAAGAAAGGAAGTTTAATAGAAATGTAATTTGACTAAAAATAGAAATTGAGTAAAAATATAAATGAAAGTTGCATAAAATTAAAAATGGAAGTTCAATCCAGAAACCACTATACCTTAACGATCTATTAGGAAATTAAATAAAAAGGGAAGTTGAGTAGAAAAGAAACTTGAATGAAAAAGGAAGTTAAATAAAAATAAAAATGGAAGTGGCAGAAAATTAAAAATGGAAGTTCATTCAAAAAACCACTATACCTTAACGATCTATTTGGAAATTAAATAAAAAAACAAGTTCAAAAGAAAAATGACTTGGATAAAAATGGAAGTCGAATAAAAATAAAAATTGAAGTTGCATAAAATTAAAAATGGAAGTTCATTCAAGAAACCACTATACCTTAACGATCAATTTGGAAATTAAATAAAAAAGGAAGTTGAATAGAAAAATAACTTGTATAAAATTGGAAGCTGAATAAAAATAAAAATGGAAGTTCCCTAAAATTAAAAAGGGAAGTTCATTAAAGAAACCACTATACCTTAACGATCTATTTGGAAATTAATTAAAAGAGGTAGTTTAATAGAAAAGTAAATTGAATAAAAATAGAAGTTGAATAAAAATAAAAGTGAAAGTTGCATAAAATTAAAAATGCCAGTTCAATCTAGAAACCAGTATACCTTAACGATCTATTTGGAAATTAAATAAAAAATGAAGTGGAATAGAAAAGAAACTTGAAAAAAAAAAGTTCAATAGAAATAAAAATGGAAGTTGCAGAAAATTAAAATTGGAAGTTCGTTCGAGAAACCACTATACCTTAATGATTTATTTGGAAATTAGATAAAAAAGGAAGTTGAATAGAAAAATGACTTGAATAAAAATGGAAGTCGAATAAAAATAAAAATGAAAGTTGCAGAAAATTAAAAATGGAAGCTCATTCAAGAAACCACTATACCTTAACGATATATTTGGAAATTAAATAAAAAAGGAAGTTTAACAGAAAAGTAAATTGAATAAAAATGGAAGTTGAATAAAAATAAAAATGGAAGTTGCAGAAAATTAAAATGGAAGTTTAATCCAGAAACCACTATACCATAACGAACTATTTGGAAATTAAATAAAAAAGGAAGTTGAGTAGAAAAGAAACTTGAATAAAAAAGGAAATTAAATAAAGATAAAAATGGAAGTTGCAGAAAATTAAAAATGGAAGTTCAATCCAGAAACCACTATAACTTAACGAACTATTTGGAAATTAAATAAAAAAGGAAGTTGAGTAGAAAAGAAACTTGAATAAAAAAGGAAGTTAAACAAAAATAAAATGGAAGTGGCAGAAAATTAAAAATGGAAGTTCATTCAAGAAGCCACTACACCTTAACGATCAATTTGGAAATTAAATAAAAAAGGCAGTTGAATAGAAAAATAACTTGTATAAAATTGGAAGCTAAACAAAAATAAAAATGGAAGTTCCATAAAATTAAAAATGGAAATTCATTAAAGGAACCACTATACCTTAACGATCTATTTGGAAATAAAATAAAAAAGGAAGTTGTATAGAAAAATAACTTGTATAAAATTGAAAGCTGAATAAAAATAAAAATGGAAGTTCATTAAAGAAACCACTATACCTTAACGACCTATTTGGAAATTAAATAAGAAAGGAAGTTTTATAGAAAAGTAAATTGAATAAAAATGGAAGCTGACAAAAAATAAAAGTGAAAGTTGCATAAAATTAAAAATGGAAGTTCAATCTAGAAACCAGTATTCCTTAACGATCTATTTAGAAATTAAATAAAAAATGTAGTTGAATAGAAAAGAAACCTGAAAAAAAAAAAAAAAGAAGTTGAATAGAAATAAAAATGGAAGTTGAAGAAAATGAAAATTGGATGTTCATTCAAGAAACCACTATACCTTAACGATCTATTTGGAAATTAAATAAAAAATGAAGTTTAATAGAAAAGTAAATTGAATAAAATTGGAAGTTGAATAAAAATAAAAATGAATGTTGCATAAGATTAAAAATGGAAGTTCAATCCAGAAACCAGCATAAAAAAGAAAGTTAAATAAAAATTAAAATGGGAGTTGCAGAAAATTAAAAATGGAAGTTTATTCAAAAACGACTATACTTTAACGATCTATTTGGAAATTAAATAAAAAAGGAAGCTGACTAGAAAAATAACTTGATTAAAAATGGAAGTCGAATAAAAATAAAAATTGAAGTTGCATAAAATTAAAAATTGAAGTTCGTTCAAGAAACCACTATACCTTAACGATATATTTGGAAATTAAATAAAAAAGGAAGTTTAATAGAAAAGTAAAGTGAATAAAAATGGAAGTTGAATAAAAATAAAAATGGAAGTTGCAGAAAATTAAAAATGGAAGTTCAATCTACAAACCACTATACCTTAACGAACTATTTGGAAATTTAATGAAAAAGGAAGTTGAATAGAAAAGAAACTTGAATAAAAAAGGAATTTAAATAAAAATAAAAATGGAAGATGCAAAAAATTAAAAATGGAAGTTCATTCAAGAAGCCACTACGCCTTAACGATCAATTTGGAAATTAAATAAAAAAGGAAGTTGAATAGAAAAATAACTTGTATAAAATTGGAAGCTGAATAAAAATAAAAATGGAAGTGCCCTAAAATTAAAAATGGAAGTTTATTAAAGAAAACCATTATACCTTAACGATCTGTTTGGAAATTAAATAAAAAAGGAAGTTGAATAGAAAAATAACTTTTCTAAAATTGGAAGTTGAATAAAAATAAAAATGGAGGTTCCATAAAATTAAAAATGGAAGTTCATTAAAGAAACCACTATACCTTAATGATCTATTTGGAAATTAAATAAAAAAGTATGTTTAATAGAAAAGTAAATTGAATAAATATGGAAGTTGAATAAAAATAAAAGTGAAAGTTGCATAAAATTAAAAATGGAAGTTCAATCCAGAAACCAGTATACCTTAACGATCTATTTGGAAATTAAATAAAAAAGGAAGTTGAATAGAAAAGAAACTTGAAAAAAAAAAGAAGTTGAATAGAAATAAAAATGGAAGTTGCAGAAAAATAAAATTGGATGTTCATTCAAGAAACCACTATACCTTGACGATCTATTGGGAAATTAAATAAAAAATGAAGTTTAGTAGAAAAGTAAATTGAATAAAAATGTAAGTTGAATAAAATTAAAAATGAATGTTGCATAAGATTAAAAATGGAAGTTCAATCCAGAAACCACTGAACCTTAATGATCTATTTGGAAATTAAATAAAAAAGGAAGTTGAATAAAAAAAAGATTGAAGAAAAAAAGAAGTTGAATAGAAATAAAAAGGAAAGTTGTTGAAAATTAAAATTGGAAGTTCGTTCGAGAAACCGCTATACCTTAATGATTTAATTTGAAATTAAATTAAAAAGGAAGTTGAATAGAAAAATGACTTGAATAAAAATGGAAGTCGAATAAAAATAAAAATGGAAGTTGCAGAAAATTAAAAATGGAAGTTCAATCCAGAAACCATTATACCTTAACGATCTATTTGGAAATAAAATAAAAAAGGTAGTTGAGTATAAAAGAAACCAGAACGAAAAAGAAAGTTAAATAAAAATAAAAATGGAAGTTGCAAAAAATTAAAAATCGAAGTTCATTAAAGAAACCATTATGCCTTAACGATCTATTTGGAAATTAAATAAAAAAGGAAGTTGAATAGAAAAATAACTTGAATAAAAATGGAAGTTGAATAAAAATAAAAATGGAAGTTGTAGAAAATTAAAAATGGAAGTTCATTACAGAAACCACTATACCTTAACGATCTATTTGGAAATTAAATAAGAAAGGAAGTTTAATAAAAATGTAAATTGTTTAAAAATAGAAATTAAATAAAAATAAAAATGAAAGTACTATAAAATAAAAAATGGAAGTTCAATCCAGAAACCACTATACCTTAACGATCTATTTGGAAATTAAATAAAAAAGGAAGTTGAGTAGAAAAGAAACTAGAACAAAAAAGAATGTTAAATAAAAATTAAACTGGAAGTTGCAGAAAATTAAAAATGGAAATTCATTCACGAAACAACTATACCTTAACGATCTATTTGGAAATTAAATAAAAAAGGAAGTTGAGTAGAAAAGAAACCCGAACAAAAAAGAAAGTTAAATATAAATAAAAATGGAAGTTGCAAAAAATTAAAAATCGAAGTTCATTAAAGAAACAATTATGCCTTAACGATCTATTTGGAAATTAAATAAAAAAGGAAGTTGAATAGAAAAATAACTTGAATAAAAATAAAAATGGAAGTTGTAGAAAATTAAAAATGGAAGTTCATTAAAGAAACCACTATACCTTAACGATCTATTTGGAAATTAATTGAGAATGGAAGTTTAATAAAAATGTAAATTGTATAAAAATAGAAATTAAATAAAATTGAAAATGAAAGTTGCATAAAATTAAAAATGGAAGTTCAATCCAGAAACCACTATACCTTAACGATCTATTTGGAAATTAAATAAAAAAGGAAGTTGAGTAGAAAAGAAACCAGAATAAAAAAGAAAGTTAAATAAAAATTAAAATGGGAGTTGCAGAAAATTAAAAATGGAAGTTCATTCAAAAACCACTATACTTTAACGATCTATTTGGAAATTAAATAAAAAAGGAAGCTGACTAGAAAAATAACTTGATTAAAAATGGAAGTCGAATAAAAATAAAAATTGAAGTTGCATAAAATTAAAAATGGAAGTTCATTCAAGAAACCACTATACCTTAACGATATATTTGGAAATTAAATGAAAAAGGAAGTTTAATAGAAAAGTAAATTGAATAAAAATGGAAGTTGAATAAAAATAAAAATGAAAGTTGCAGAAAATTAAAAATGGAAGTTCAATCCAGAAACCACTATACCTTAACGAACTATTTGGAAATTAAATAAAAATGGAAGTTGAATAGAAAAGAAACATGAATAAAAAAGGAATTTAAATAAAAATAAAAATGGAAGATGCAAAAAATTAAAAATGGAAGTTCATTCAAGAAGGCACTACGCCTTAACGATCAATTTGGAAATTAAATAAAAAAGGAAGTTGAATAGAAAAATAACTTGTATAAAATTGGAAGCTGAATAAAAATAAAAATGGAAGTTTATTAAAGAAACTATTATACCTTAACGATCTATTTGGAAATCAAATAAAAAAGGAAGTTGAATAGAAAAATAACTTTTATAAAATTGGAAGTTGAATAAAAATAAAAATGGAGGTTCCAAAAAATTAAAAATGGAAGTTCATTATAGAAACCACTATACCTTAATGATCTATTTGGAAATTAAATAAAAAAGGAAGTTTAATAGAAAAGTAAATTGAATAAATATGGAAGTTGAATAAAAATAAAAGTGAAAGTTGCATAAAATTAAAAATGGAAGTTCAATCCAGAAACCAGTATACCTTAACGATTTATTTGGAAATTAAATAAAAAATGAAGTTGAATAGAAAAGAAACTTGAAAAAAAAAAGAAGTTGAATAGAAATAAAAATGGAAGTTGCAGAAAAATAAAATTGGATGTTCATTCAAGAAACCACTATACCTTAACGATTTATTGGGAAATTAAATAAAAAATTAAGTTTAATAGAAAAGTAAATTAAATAAAAATTGAATGTTGCATAAGATTAAAAATGGAAGTTCAATCCAGAAACCACTGTACCTTAATGATCTATTTGGAAATTAAATAAAAAAGGAAGTTGAATAAAAAAAAGATTGAAGAAAAAAAGAAGTTGAATAGAAATAAAAAGGAAAGTTGTTGAAAATTAAAATTGGAAGTTCGTTCGAGAAACCGTTATACCTTAATGATTTATTTAGAAATTAAATAAAAAAGGAAGTTGAATAGAAAAATGACTTGAATAAAAATGGAAGTCGAATAAAAATAAAAATGGAAGTTGCAGAAAATTAAAAATGGACGTTAAATCCAGAAAACACTATACCTTAACGATCTATTTGGAAATTAATTAAAAAAGGAAGTTGAGTAGAAAAGAAACCAGAACAAAAAAGAAAGTTAAATAAAAATAAAAATGGAAGTAGCAAAAAATTAAAAATCGAAGTTCATTAAAGAAACCATTATGCCTTAACGATCTATTTGGAAATTAAAGAAAAAAGGAAGTTGAATAGAAAAATAACTTGAATAAAAATGGAAGTTGAATAAAAATAAAAATGGAAGTTGTAGAAAATTAAAAATGGAAGTTCATTACAGAAACCACTATACCTTAACGATCTATTTGGAAATTAAATAAGAAAGGAAGTTTAATAAAAATGTAAATTGTTTAAAAATAGAAATTAAATAAAAATAAAAATGAAAGTACTATAAAATAAAAAATGGAAGTTCAATCCAGAAACCACTATACCTTAACGATCTATTTGGAAATTAAATAAAAAAGGAAGTTGAGTAGAAAAGAAACTAGAACAAAAAAGAATGTTAAATAAAAATTAAACTGGAAGTTGCAGAAAATTAAAAATGGAAATTCATTCACGAAACAACTATACCTTAACGATCTATTTGGAAATTAAATAAAAAAGGAAGTTGAGTAGAAAAGAAACCCGAACAAAAAAGAAAGTTAAATATAAATAAAAATGGAAGTTGCAAAAAATTAAAAATCGAAGTTCATTAAAGAAACAATTATGCCTTAACGATCTATTTGGAAATTAAATAAAAAAGGAAGTTGAATAGAAAAATAACTTGAATAAAAATAAAAATGGAAGTTGTAGAAAATTAAAAATGGAAGTTCATTAAAGAAACCACTATACCTTAACGATCTATTTGGAAATTAATTGAGAATGGAAGTTTAATAAAAATGTAAATTGTATAAAAATAGAAATTAAATAAAATTGAAAATGAAAGTTGCATAAAATTAAAAATGGAAGTTCAATCCAGAAACCACTATACCTTAACGATCTATTTGGAAATTAAATAAAAAAGGAAGTTGAGTAGAAAAGAAACCAGAATAAAAAAGAAAGTTAAATAAAAATTAAAATGGGAGTTGCAGAAAATTAAAAATGGAAGTTCATTCAAAAACCACTATACTTTAACGATCTATTTGGAAATTAAATAAAAAAGGAAGCTGACTAGAAAAATAACTTGATTAAAAATGGAAGTCGAATAAAAATAAAAATTGAAGTTGCATAAAATTAAAAATGGAAGTTCATTCAAGAAACCACTATACCTTAACGATATATTTGGAAATTAAATGAAAAAGGAAGTTTAATAGAAAAGTAAATTGAATAAAAATGGAAGTTGAATAAAAATAAAAATGAAAGTTGCAGAAAATTAAAAATGGAAGTTCAATCCAGAAACCACTATACCTTAACGAACTATTTGGAAATTAAATAAAAATGGAAGTTGAATAGAAAAGAAACATGAATAAAAAAGGAATTTAAATAAAAATAAAAATGGAAGATGCAAAAAATTAAAAATGGAAGTTCATTCAAGAAGGCACTACGCCTTAACGATCAATTTGGAAATTAAATAAAAAAGGAAGTTGAATAGAAAAATAACTTGTATAAAATTGGAAGCTGAATAAAAATAAAAATGGAAGTTTATTAAAGAAACTATTATACCTTAACGATCTATTTGGAAATCAAATAAAAAAGGAAGTTGAATAGAAAAATAACTTTTATAAAATTGGAAGTTGAATAAAAATAAAAATGGAGGTTCCAAAAAATTAAAAATGGAAGTTCATTATAGAAACCACTATACCTTAATGATCTATTTGGAAATTAAATAAAAAAGGAAGTTTAATAGAAAAGTAAATTGAATAAATATGGAAGTTGAATAAAAATAAAAGTGAAAGTTGCATAAAATTAAAAATGGAAGTTCAATCCAGAAACCAGTATACCTTAACGATTTATTTGGAAATTAAATAAAAAATGAAGTTGAATAGAAAAGAAACTTGAAAAAAAAAAGAAGTTGAATAGAAATAAAAATGGAAGTTGCAGAAAAATAAAATTGGATGTTCATTCAAGAAACCACTATACCTTAACGATTTATTGGGAAATTAAATAAAAAATTAAGTTTAATAGAAATGTAAATTAAATAAAAATTGAATGTTGCATAAGATTAAAAATGGAAGTTCAATCCAGAAACCACTGTACCTTAATGATCTATTTGGAAATTAAATAAAAAAGGAAGTTGAATAAAAAAAAGATTGAAGAAAAAAAGAAGTTGAATAGAAATAAAAAGGAAAGTTGTTGAAAATTAAAATTGGAAGTTCGTTCGAGAAACCGTTATACCTTAATGATTTATTTAGAAATTAAATAAAAAAGGAAGTTGAATAGAAAAATGACTTGAATAAAAATGGAAGTCGAATAAAAATAAAAATGGAAGTTGCAGAAAATTAAAAATGGACGTTAAATCCAGAAAACACTATACCTTAACGATCTATTTGGAAATTAATTAAAAAAGGAAGTTGAGTAGAAAAGAAACCAGAACAAAAAAGAAAGTTAAATAAAAATAAAAATGGAAGTAGCAAAAAATTAAAAATCGAAGTTCATTAAAAAAACCATTATGCCTTAACGATCTATTTGGAAATTAAAGAAAAAAGGAAGTTGAATAGAAAAATAACTTGAATAAAAATGGAAGTTGAATAAAAATAAAAATGGAAGTTGTAGAAAATTAAAAATGGAAGTTCATTAAAAAAACCACTATACCTTAACGATCTATTTGGAAATTAAATAAGAAAGGGAGTTTAATAAAAATGTAAGTTGTATAAAAATAGACATTAAATAAAAATAAAAATGAAAGTTGCATAAAATTAAAAATGGAAGTTCAATCCAGAAACCACTATACCATAACGATCTATTTGGAAATTAAATGAAAAAGGAAGTTGAGTAGAAAAGATCAAGAACAAAAAAGAAAGTTAAATAAAAATTAAACTGGAAGTTGCAGAAAATTAAAAATGGAAATTCATTCATGAAACAACTATACCTTAACGATCTATTTGGAAATTAAATAAAAAAGGAAGTTGAGTAGAAAAGAAACCAGAACAAAAAAGAAAGTTAAATAAAAATAAAAATGGAAGTTGCAAAAAATTAAAAATCGAAGTTCATTAAAGAAACCATTATGCCTTAACGATCTATTTGGAAATTAAATAAAAAAGGAAGTTGAATAGAAAAATAACTTAAATAAAAATGGAAGTTGAATAAAAATAAAAATGGAAGTTGTAGAAAATTAAAAATGGAAGTTCATTAAAGAAACCACTATACCTTAACGATCTATTTGGAAATTAAATAAGAAAAGAAGTTTAATAGAAATGTAAATTGTGCAAAAATAGAAATTAAATAAAATTAAAAATGAAAGTTGCAGAAAATTAAAAATGGAAGTTCAATCCAGAAACCACTATACCTTAGTGATCTATTTGGAAATTAAATAAAAAAGGAAGTTGAGTAGAAAAGAAACCAGAATAAAAAAGAAAGTTAAATAAAAATTAAAATGGGAGTTGCAGAAAATTAAAAATGGAAGTTCATTCAAGAAACCACTATACTTTAACGATCTATTTGGAAATTAAATAAAAAAGGAAGCTGAATAGAAAAATAACTTGATTAAAAATGGAAGTCGTATAAAAATAAAAATGGAAGTTGCATAAAATTAAAAATGGAAGTTCGTTCAAGAAACCACTATACCTGAACGATATATTTGGAAATTAAATAAAAAAGGAAGTTTAATAGAAAAGTAAATTGAATAAAAATGGAAGTTGAATAAAAATAAAAATGAAAGTTGCAGAAAATTAAAAATGGAGGTTCAATCCAGAAACCACTATACCTTAACGAACTATTTGGAAATTAAATAAAAAAGAAAGTTGAATAGAAAAGAAACTTGAATAAAAAAGGAATTTAAATAAAAATAAAAATGGAAGATGCAAAAAATTAAAAATGGAAGTTCATTCAAGAAGGCACTACGCCTTAACGATCAATTTGGAAATTAAATAAAAAAGGAAGTTGAATAGAAAAATAACTTGTATAAAATTGGAAGCTGAATAAAAATAAAAATGGAAGTTCCCTAAAATTAAAAATGGAAGTTCTTTTAAGAAACTACTATACCTTAACGATCTATTTGGAAATTAAATAAAAAAGGATGTTTAATAGAAAAATAACTTGTATAAAATTGGAAGCTGAATAAAAATAAAAACGGAAGTTCGATAAAATTAAAAATTTAAGTTCATTAAAGAAGCCACTACACCTTAACGATCAATTTGGAAATTAAATAAAAAAGGAAGTTGAATAGAAAAACAACTTGTATAAAATTGGAAGCTGAATAAAAATAAAAATGGAAGTTGCATAAAATTAAAAATGGAAGTTCATTAAAGAAGCCACTACAACTTAACGATCAATTTGGAAATTAAATAAAAAAGGAAGTTGAATAGAAAAATAACTTGTATAAAATTGGAAGCTGAATAAAAATAAATATGGAAGTTCCCTAAAATTAAAAATGGATGTTCATTAAAAAACCACTATACCTTAACGATCTATTTGGAAATTAAATAAAAATGGAAGTTGAATAGAAAAATAACTTGTATAAAATAGGAAGCTGAATAAAAATAAAAATGGAAGTTCCATAAAATTAAAAATGGAAGTTCATTAAAGAAACCACTATACCTTAACGATCTATTTGGAAATTAGATAAAAAAGGAAGTTTTATAGAAAAGTAAATTGAATAAAAATGGAAGCTGAATAAAAATAAAAGTGAAAGTTGCATAAAATTAAAAATGGAAGTTCAATCCAGAAACCATTATACCTTAACGATCTATTTGGAAATTAAATAAAAAATGAAGTTGAATAGAAAAGAAACTTGAAAAAAAAAGAAGTTGAATAGAAATAAAAATGGAAGTTGCAGAAAAATAAAATTGGATGTTCATTCAAGAAACCACCATACCTTAACGATCTATTTGGAAATTAAATAAAAAATGAAGTTTAATAGAAACGTAAATTGAATAAAAATAAAAATGAATGTTGCATAAGATTAAAAATGGAAGTTCAATCCAGAAACCACTGTACCTTAACGATCTATTTGGAAATTAAATAAAAAAGGAAGTTGAATAAAAAAAAGATTGAAGAAAAAAAGAAGTTGAATAGAAATAAAAATGAAAGTTCCTGAAAATAAAAATTGGAAGTTCGTTCAAGAAACCACTATACCTTAACGATCTATTTGGAAATTAAATAAAAAAACAAGTTGAATAGAAAAATGACTTGGATAAAAATGGAAGTCGAATAAAAATAAAAATTGAAGTTGCATAAAATTAAAAATGGAAGTTCATTCAAGAAACCACTATACCTTAACGATCAATTTGGAAATTAAATAAAAAAGGAAGTTGAATTGAAAAATAACTTGTATAAAATTGGAAGCTAAATAAGAATAAAAATGGAAGTTTCATAAAATTAAAAATGGAAGTTCATTAAAGAAACCACTATACCTTAACGATCTATTTGGAAATTAATTAAAAAAGGAAGTTTAATATAAAAGTAAATTGAATAAAAATAGAAGTTGAATAAAAGTAAAAGTGAAAGTTGCATAAAATTAAAAATGCAAGTTCAATCCAGAAACCAGTATACCTTAACGATCTATTTGGAAATTAAATAAAAAATGAAGTGGAATAGAAAAGAAACTTGAAAAAAAAAAGAAGTTGAATAGAAATAAAAATGGAAGTTGCAGAAAATTAAAATTGGATGTTCATTCAAGAAACCACTATACCTTAACAATCAATTTGGAAATTAAATAAAAAAGGAAGTTTAATAGAAAAGTAAGTTGAATAAAAATGGAAGTTGAATAAAAATAAAAATGGAAGTTGCAGAAAATTAAAAATGGAAGTTCAATTCAGAAACCAGTATACCTTAACGATCTATTTGGATATTAAATGAAAAAGGAAGTTGAGTAGAAAAGAAACTTGAACAAAAAAGAACGTTAAATAAAAATAAAAATGGAAGTTGCAGAAAATTAAAAATGGAAGTTCATTCGAGAAACCACTATACCTTAACGATCTAGTTGGAAATTAAATAAAAAAGGAAGTTGAATAGAAAAATGACTTGAATAAAAATGGAAGTCGAATAAAAATAAAAATTGAAGTTGCAAAAAATTAAAAATGGAAGTTCATTCAAGAAACCACTATACCTTAACGATTTATTTGGAAATTAAATAAAAAATGAAGTTTTACAGAAAAGTAAATTGAATAAAAATGGAAGTTGAATAAAAATAAAATTGAATGTTGCATAAGATTAAAAATGGAAGTTCAATCCAGAAACCACTGTACCTTAACGATCTATTTGGAAATTAAATTAAAAAGGAACTTGAATTGAAAAGAAACTTGTAAAAAAAAAAATGTTGAATAGAAATAAAAATGGAAGTTGAAGAAATTTGAAATTGGATGTTCATTCAAGAAACCACTATACCTTAACGATCAATTTGGAAATTAAATAAAAAAGGAAGTTGAATAGAAAAATAACTTGAATAAAAATGGAAGTCGAATAAAAATAAAAGTGGAAGTTGCAGAAAATTTAAAATGGAAGTTCATTCAAGAAACCACTATTCCTTAACGATATATTTGGAAATTAAATAAAAAAGGTAGTTTAATAGAAAAGTAAATTGAATAAAAATGGAATTTGAATAAAAATAAAAATGGAAGTTGCTGAAAATTAAAAGTGGAAGTTTAATCCAGAAACCACTATACCTTATCGATGTATTTGGAAATTAAACAAAAAAGGAAGTTGAGTAGAAAAGAAACATGAATGAAAAAGGAAGTTAAATAAAAATAAAAATGGAAGTTGCAGAAAATTAAAAATGGACGTTCATTCAAGAAATCAATATACCTTAACGATCAATTTGGAAATTAAATAAAAAAGGCAGTTGAATAGAAAAATAACTTGTATAAAAATGGAAGCTGAATAAAAATAAAAATGAAAGTTTCATAAAATTAAAAATGAAAGTTCATTAAACAAACCACTATACCTTAACGATCTATTTGGAAATTAAATAAAAAAGGAAGTTTAATACAAAAGTAAATTGAATAAAAATGGAAGTTGAATAAAAATAAAAGTGAAAGTTGCATAAAATTAAAAATGGAAGTTCAATCCAGAAACCAGTATACCTTAACGATCTATTTGGAAATTAAATAAAAAAGGAAGATGAATAGTGTAGACGTCCCCCGAACGCCCCGGGAGGGTGAGCTCCCGTTCTGTTCATTTGGGGTTAATAAAAACTACAGTTCGGACTCTTGAAATGTCACGGTTCCTAATCTGAACCAAAGAGTCCAAATCCGGCAAATCATTTTGAGAAACTGATTTTTGAAAAAGTAGTGCCAAACATGGACTGCTTTGCCAGATATAGAGTCGCCACCTAAATATTTTATTTTGGAAAATTTAGGAAACCCTGACTCGGTGCCAAAAGGCCACGTGTCCGTCATCACCAAAGTTGCCTCGGCTCGGGAACTTGGGTACGATTGGGGAAGGTCACTTCGTGAGCACCCCCGCTCGCCCGGTCATAGACCGGCCTCTACTAACCATGATATCAATTTTTGAAAAACATTGTGAGTTCTTATTCCGGTTATTAGCCTAGGTTACTATGTGATGCTCACAGCATACAAGTATAGACTGGATCGCCTGAATTGGAACAAAACATTTCATGCTTGTTTTTGAAAATGGTTTGCTACCCGCAGGTAGGCTTGAAACATTTGATGATTCATTCCAATTCAGATAACCCAACCTTCACCCATAGGCATTCAGGCAGATATATCAGATAAGCACATAGCCTCATGGTAAGCATGCTATCATGGCATTCACTCACACGCATGCAAGGATGCTAAAGCATAAAACTCACCGAGTACTCCAAGCCAAAATAGACACTTATTAGAAATCATGCATGATCCTAACTATACAGAAATGCCTAATGCAACACATGCAAAATGCAATTATAGCAGGCTCGGCTATTCTAAGATGGTATATGAAATGCTACAACTATCATGTATTCAATTTGGAATTGAAAGTACAATGCAGTTAGTATGATGCGCCGAGCCCGGTGCATGCAATACAGATGAATGATGCAAACATGCTGTCATACTGTATGCTAATTTAAATATGCCCTAATCTAACCATCATAAGCGGATAAATAAAAGGGAAGAAAGACGTGGGGTTGGAAGACATACATCACACTCACGCACACTTATTACAGTTATGCCCTCGCGCAGAGGGTCCGAATAAATAATACAGTCCAAATATTACAGTCCCAAATAAAAGAATATTACAGTCCAAAATATTACAAAATTCTAATTAATTAATGAATTAACTAAGAAAGCAGATAAAACTGGCATGCAAGCCGGGGACTGCCTTGCTTCTGATGGATGATGCATGTCCGGATTGTCTTGCGCGGAAATCCACCGGAATGCCCCAATTAGCCTCTGTTTACACCTGTTCTTGAAATGCGTGCCAAGCCCCAAAAGGTTGCTGATTCCTGGTTTTGCTGCAACAGAGAGCAGGAAAGGGGCATAGCAATGTATTTGCACAGATATATGCATGTCTCGATCCTCGTGCCACCAATCACGCATATCGAGGCATGATGGTCGAGGAGTCGAAATGCACAACTCAATATAGGATGAATGCACATGAAACTACAGCTAAAACCTAACTCCATCATGGATAATCCGGAGTGTCGGTGACTGGGGAATTGAGACACATTCCGTCACTCGGAGTACGAAATGTACCTCGTTTCCCGTGCCCGGGCTAACTCCTATTCTGGACATGATGCAATATGCATGACATGCATGAAATGCAACTAAGATACAATCCTAACATACACAATGCTATGGAAATGACATGCCTCGAAATACGTGCACACGGGCGCGCAAACCGAGAAAATGACAGAATGCGATCTAAGATACAACCTAATATGTACTATGCTATGGAAATGAGATGCCTCGAAATGTGTGCACACGGGCACGCAAGCCGAGAAAATGACATGTGTCTCGAAATACGTGCACGCGGGCACGCAAACCGAGGCGATGATATGTGTCTCGAAATACGTGCACGCGGGCATGCAAACCGAGGCGATGATATGTGTCTCGAAATACGTGCATGCGGGCACGCAAACCGAGGCGATGGTATGTGTCTCGAAATATGTGCACGCGAGCACGCAAACCGAGGCGATGATATGTGTCTCGAAATGCGTGCACACGGGCAGGCAAACCGAGGCAATGACGGAATGTGATGAAATGATACGGAAACATGATATGGACTTATACTAACATGAGTGAGCCTCAGCCACAGTCACATGGGATGCCGGCGGATAAAAATGAAGTGCCTCGAAATGCGTACACACGGGCACGCAAACCGAGTTGATGACAAAATGCAATGAAATGACATGGAGATGACAAGTGGGCTTATACCAATCATGAGTGAGCCTCAGCCACACTCACATAGGATGCCGGCGGATAAAAAAGAAGTGCCTCGAAATGCGTGCACACGGGCACGCAAACTGAGGCAATGCAAAATGCGATGAAATGGCATGGAAATGACAAATGGGCTTATACCAACATGAGTGAGCCTCAGCCACACTCACATAGGATGCCGGCGGATAAAAATGAAGTGTCTCGAAATGCGTGCACACGGGCACGCAAACCGAGGTGATGACAAAATGCAATGAAATGACATGGAGATGACAAGTGGGCTTATACCAATCATGAGTGAGCCTCAGCCACACTCACATAGGATGACGGCGGATAAAAAAGAAGTGCCTCGAAATGCGTGCACACGGGCACGCAAACCGAGGCAATGCAAAATGCGATGAAATGGCATGGAAATGACAAATGGGCTTATACCAACATGAGTGAGCCTCAGCCACACTCACATAGGATGCCGGCGGATAAAAAAGAAGTGTCTCGAAATGCGTGCACACGGGCACGCAAATCGAGGTGATGACAAAATGCAATGAAATGACATGGAGATGACAAGTGGGCTTATACCAATCATGAGTGAGCCTCAGCCACACTCACATAGGATGCCGGCGGATAAAAAAGAAGTGCCTCGAAATGCGTGCACACGGGCACGCAAACCGAGGCAATGCAAAATACAATGTAACATGGCAAAAATGATATGCAAGTATGCCAATGGAATTTCAGCACTAAAATATGGGGGAAAACAGTCCCGAAATGAAGCGAAATGACATGAAATGCAAGGAAATGTCCCGAAATGCGAATTTAGGCACCTGAAATGGCCTATAGCTATGCTAAACATGCACAATATGGACATGCAATGCAAACACAGAAGCTAGACAGTCCCAAAAGATGCACTTTCACAGTTATAAACATGGCCAAACAGCAAGTATAGGTATGGCAAAAATAGCATGCAAGAATAGGGGTCAAAAGAGGGGTAATGAAGCAAGTGATATAAGAAAAACTCAAACTGAAAAAATTCCTTCTACAACACTGAAGATGGACAAAAAATATGAACATTTACAGTATATGGCAGCCTCAAAATCAGTATAAAAATATGCTAAAAATGTGATGCAAAACAAGGCTCAAAAGGTGCTATAACATGAAGTATACAAAATAATCACCAAACAGCCAAAGACCCTTAATAAAACATGTAGAATGGACCAAAATAAGCACTTTTCTAGAACTGTAAAATGGCCAAAAACAAAAGCATGGTAGGTTAACTAAACATGCAAGAATGGGGAATAAAAGAGGGATATAACATGAAGTGACCTATGGAAGCCCCAAACCATGAAAGGACCTAAATGAAACATGAAGTATGGACAAAAATAAGAACTTTTTCAGAACTGTAAAATGGCCAAAAACAAAAGTATGGTAGGTTAACTAAACATGCAAGAATGGGGAATAAAAGAGGGATATAACATGAAGTGACCTATGGAAGCCCCAAACCATGAAAGGACCTAAATGAAACATGAAGTATGGACCAAAATAAGAACTTTTTCAGAACTGTAAAATGGCCAAAAACAAAAGTATGATAGGCTGCCATTGCATGCAAGAATGGGGAAGAAAAGAGGAGTATAAAGGTAGGTACAACATGGAAGTCCCAAATGGTGTTGAGCCCTTCTTCAATGTTGAAGAGGGGCTCAAAATAAGCCTCATATCAGTTTACAACATGCTCGAAAATAAATTGTTCATGGGTCAAAAATAGCATGCAAAATTATGACATACAAGAGGATCAATGAAGCAAATGTATTATGGAGGGCTCAAACAGGGTTGAGCCCTTAATGAAAAGTGAAGATGAGCTCAAAAGAGGGCCCTTTTCAGTTAGGGCCGGAGCTTGAAACAAAAAGCAAGTGGGGCTTAGAAATAGATCAAGAAAAAGGGTCAAAAGGGTAAAAGTATTACTTACCCTTGAAGACTCAAGCTTTTGTTGCTTCTTGGATGGATTTGCAGCTTCTTTGACCTTTGAGAAACCTTCCTTGTTGCTGGAAATGAGATGGTGGTGGTAGAGCTTGGTGGTGTAGAAGGAATGATGGTTAGGGGCTTAGGGTTTTTTGAAGAATTGAGAGGTATGGAGATGGAGTTCTATATGGGAGCTTGAAGATGAAGTTTTCTAACCCCAACAAAGGAGGCCACCAGCTGGTTATAAGGGTTCAAAAGGGGGTGTAAAGGTGGGGGAAAAGGAGAGCAAAATTCCCCCACAAAATATCCCCCGGATAAATATCTTGTCTGGGGGATATTGCCCCACAGCTGTAAAGTGCACAGTGCAAGGAACACGGCCGGCCTCTCACTTTTGTTGGAGGTGGCCGGCCGGCCACACCCCCTAGTCGGCCGGCTAGGGGTCAAAAGGTTCAATGAGATTTTCTGGCCGGCCAGCTACTGGGGAGGTACTCCTATGTGTGTACAACACAACCATGTGGTTAAAATTCCAAGAAAGTGGGTCTAAGGGGTTCAACATTAGCTCGGAAAAGAGGGGTTCAAAAGGGTCAATTTGAATTACTGGCCGGCCATGAACTTTTAGGGGCCTCTCATGTGTGTAGATCACAGATATGTGGTTCAAAGTTCAAGAAAAAAGGTCCAAGGGGTTCAACATTAGCCCGGAAGAAAGGGGTCAAAAGGGTCAGGTAACCTTAATGGCCGGCCACCAACTTTTAGGGGCCTCCCAGGTGTGTAGATCACAGATATGTGGTTGAAAGTTGGCAACACTAACTCTAGGGTGTTCAACATTAGCTCGGAAGTTGGAAAAACGGGCGCCGGGAGGCTCCGGAGGAGAGATAACTGGTTGCTGCAACAATTGCTGGCCTCCCACCCTTCAGTGACCTCTCCAGTGATAAAACAAAGGTACTTGCCAAAAATGAACGAAAACCGTTGCAAAACGAAAGTTCGGGAGCCAAAACACGCAGTTCGGGATCCCGAAAATGGGCTGTTAAGCACCGAAAGTGGCGTTCGCCCACGAAGTGGGTTTCTCAGCCCCCAGTGTCCCTCAACAGGGAGCAAATAGGATGTATGCCAAAAATCAGAGCAATAGGAGATGGTTAAGCGGTCCCGAAAACCGGGAACCGGACTCCGAAACGGGCAAAGTGGCCTACGGCCACCAAATGTAGCCTACGGACATTGAGAGACGGTCTACGGGACCTCTCCCTTCCCTTAGGAAAAGAAACAGAGAAAACCGAGTCTGGTTCGCAAACCGAGACAAGGCACAGAAGAGGGTTCGGAAGTCTGGAGGCAGGGCTCACGGCCGCGACTCTAAGACTTCTGAACGAGCACGATATGCAACATCACCAAACGCTCAAATCGGTGACGTCTGAGTCTTAAGGTCGGTCAAAAATGGGGTGTCTACAAATAGAAATAAAAATAGAAGTTGCAGAAAATTAAAACTGGATGTACATTAAAGAAACCACTATACCTTAACGATCTATTTGGAAATTAAATAAAAAAGGATGTTGAGTAGAAAAGAAACCAGGAAAAAAAATTTAAATAAAAATATAAATAGAAGTTGCAAAAAATTAAAAATCGAAGTTCATTAAAGAAACCACTATACCTTAAAGATCTTTTTGAAAATTAAATAAAAAATGAAGTTGAATAGAAAAATAGCTTTAATAAAAATGGAAGTCGAACAAAAATAAAAATGGAAGTTGCAGAAAATTAAAAATGGAAGTTCATTCAAAAAACCGCTATACCTTAACGATATATTTGGAAATTAAATAAAAAAAGAAGTTCAATAGAAAAGTAAATTGAATAAAAATGGAAGTTGAATAAAAATAAAAATGGAAGTTGCAGAAAATTAAAAATGGAAGTTCAATCCAGAAAACACTATACCTTAACGATCTATTTGGAAATTAAAAAAAAAAGTAAGTTGAGTAGAAAAGAAACCAGACCAAAAAAGAAAGTTAAATAAAAATAAAATTGGAAGTTGCAGAAAATTAAAAATCGAAGTTCATTAAAGAAGCCACTATACCTTAACGATATGTTTGGAAATTAAATAAAAAAGGAGGTTGAATAGAAAAATAAGTAGAATAAAAATGGAAGTCGAATAAAAATAAAAATGGAAGTTGCAGAAAATTAAAAATAGAAGTTGATTCAAGAAACCACTATACCTTAACGATCTATTTGGAAATGAAATAAAAAAGGAAGTTGAATAGAAAAATAACTTGAATAAAAATGGAAGCTGAATAAAAATAAAAATGGAAGTTCCATAAAATTAAAAATGGAAGTTAATTAAAGAAACCACTATACCTTAACGATCTATTTGGAAATTAAATAGAAAAGGAAGTTTAATAGAAATGTAAATTGAATAGAAATGGAAGTTGAATAAAAATAAAAGTGAAAGTTGTATAAAATTAAAAATAGAAGTTCAATCCAGAAATCGGTATACCTTAACAATCTATTAGGAAATTAAATAAAAAAGGAAGTTGAATGGAAAAAAAACTTGAAAAAAAAAGAAGTTGAATAGAAAAGAAACTTGAACAAAAAAAGAAGTTGAATAGAAATAAAAATGGAAGTTGTAGAAAATTAAAATTGGATGTTAATTCAAGAAACCACTATACCTTAACGATCTATTTGGAAATTAAATAAAAAAGGAAGTTTAATAGAAAAGTAAATTGAATAACAATGGAAGTTGAATAAAAATAAAAATGGAAGTTGCAGAAAATTAAAAATGGAAGTTCAATCCAGAAACCATTATACCTTAACGATCTATTTGGAAATTAAATAAAAAAGGAAGTTGAGTAGAAAAGAAACCAGAACAAAAAAGAAAGTTAAATAAAAATAAAAATGGAAGTTGCAAAAAATTAAAAATTGAAGTTCATTAAAGAAACCATTATGCGTTAACGATCTATTTGGAAATTAAATAAAAAAGGAAGTTGAATAGAAAAATAGCTCGAATGAAAATGGAAGTCGAATAAAACTAAAAATGGAAGTTGCAGAAAATTAAAAATGAATGTTCATTAAAAAAACACTACACCTTAACGATCTATTTGGAAATTAAATAAGAAAGGAAGTTTAATAGAAATGTAAATTGTATAAAAATCGAAATTGAATAAAAATAAAAATGAAAGTGGCATAAAATTAAACATGGAAGTTCTATCCAGAAACCACTATACCTTAACGATCTATTTGGAAATTAAATAAAAAAGGAAGTTTAATAGAAAAGTAAATTGAATAAAAATGGAAGTTGAATAAAAATAAAATTGGAAGTTGTAGAAAATTAAAAATGGAAGTTCAATCCAGAAACCAGTATACCTTAACGATCTATTTGGAAATTAAATAAAAAAAGCGATCCCGGTTCTTTCTCCTTTGGTTGTAGTATCCGGACTTAGTTCCGTGGATTCCGGTTGTTGTTTTGAACTTGTTTATGTACTTCAATTCTTTAAATTTGAGTTACAGAATGTTTTGGACTTGTTCGTTCCAGGTTGGGTGTGATTGGGAGCAGGTGGTTGCTGCCTAGGTTTTTAGTCCTTCGGTCGAGCGAGATGTTTTCGCTCGAGCGAGCGTGGAGTTTTGTGTCTGGTGGGTCGAGCCAGGGTGGCTTCGCTCGAGCGAGCGTTGCGTCTGGAACTAGGACCTGAACACTGGAATTCTTGGCTCGAGAGAGCTGTTTGTCGCTTGAGCGAGCTTCTGGTTTGTTTGCCCACGCGTGAGTTTTCTGTGTCTGGTCGCTCGAGCGACCAGGTCTTCGCTCGAGCGAGTCTATCGTATTTCAGTAGGCAGCAGCGGGGAAAAAGATCATTTTTCTCCCCTTTTCATTCTTGAAACCCTAGCAGCCGAGAGTCTCTCTCTCTAAACTTATTATCTCTCTAGATTTCATCTCCTTCTAGTATGAATCCATCCTAGGTCCTTTGTTAAAAAGGTAGAGGATGTCGAGGGCTTCGTCTTAATCGGAAAAATTGTGGATTTGGAGCACTTTGATTTCGGGTCATCATCTCCTTTGAGCTCTCCTTTGAGGTAGGGATTCTCCTTGTTCTTTTTCAATACTACGTCTATAGATAGACATGTGGTAATTTTTGTATTGCATAAAAACCATTTTATGTTGGATTTTTGTATAAATTCATGAGGTTGAACTTTGGGTTAGTTGTTGGGTTTAGATCTATTATCATTAGATGTGTTTTGGGGCTAATTGGGTGTTAATTAGCATGTTGTTGTTGTAAGGAGAGGAAACCCTAATATTTATTTGGTTGAATAACTCAATAGAGGGGTTTTGATCATTGGGTAAATACTTGGGTATTTTGGGTTTTGAATGAAGCCATTGTTGTTTGTTGTAGATGATTAAACCTTTTTATCAATATTGGGAGAAGGGGAGTGTAACGCCCTCAAAATAAACCCAATATATATATGTCATTGACATGCATTATTTAAAGAAAACAATTCATTAATTCATTCATCAGAGTATTACTAAATAAAAGCATTACATGTAACATCGAATAAAATGCCCTACAGGCTTACATCTTTCCAAGCCAACACTTGGATACAAAAAGATGAGTTCTAACTCAATACAAGAAAAACCCTAGGCTTGGATGTTTACATGTACTAATAAATAAAGACAATTAACTAAAGATAGTCTTCGAAATCCAAATCCCTTCCAAGCTAAGTCCTTGGAGGTAGCTTATCACCTGAACCTGAAAATGATGTTCCCATATAGGGTGAGCCACAGCCCAGTAGAAAAATACTAAACCACATATAAGCAATGAATAAAGCATTAGCATTCAACAGATGGTTAACCAAGATAATCAATTACTCCATTTTACAGTCTCGTGACACTATTGTCTAAGACACGTTTTACTTCCCAACTTTGTCATCATGGCTCAGAACCTGGCCAAACTTACCACAGTGAATTATATATATATCATATTCACATTCCTCCAATATCAACAAATAAATGAAACTCAAGCTCAAATCAAAACACTTCATACTTCCAGTTTGATACACATTTTAGTGCTGTATCAATAAAACACTTCAATATAGATAAGCACACATAACAGTGATGCTAATGGAGTCCATCCCCTATCTCCTCCCAAACAAAATCCGGTTTAGAGGTCCATCCCCTATCTTCCCCTAAACCGTGGAGTACATCCCCTATCTCCTCCCACACAAAACAAAGTATGTAAACACATAACATATACATCACACAATCAATACACATAATGTCTGTATTAATTCAACAGTCAAAATTAATGACTCAACTAATGTGATTAGTTTCAGTTATACCTGATCCACATGCATTGTCTACAACAATCACGACTATCCTCCACCGATAGCCCAAAACAGTTATTTCTAAACTTGGAAATAAATATATCAACTAGTATAATTCCAACATTTTCATAGGTGAGTGATTAAACAAATCAAATACACCATTTAATTAATAAATTCCTCAATTTCATGAACTCAACTAAATTCTCCAATTTTCCCTAAATTAATTATACAAATTAATTTATTACAACAATTAGAGTTTTTCCCAAAATTACCAAACAACCCCCAACATATCAAAATACCAAAACTTAGGACAAAACCTATAATATGGAGTAGGAAATCCCTACCTCGAAGACAACAACCCAAATGGAGAAGACAGAGATGATATCCAAATACCAAAGTGCTCCAAATCGCCAACTATTCAGATTAAATGGAAGCCCTCGACTCACTCTATCTTTTTAATGAAGGATCTAGGGTAGAAACACACCCTAAGTAGATCAATCCTAAGAGAGAAGGTGTGTAGAGGGAGAGAGAACTCGTAACTAGGGTTTTGGAATATGAAAGTGCAAGAAAAACAGATCTGAGACACGCTGCTGCCTATTTAAACCTGACAGGCTCGCTCGAGCGAAGACTTGGTCGCTCGAGCGACCAGACACAGAAAAACTACGCTCGAGCCAAGGAAGCCTTGCTCGAGCCAACAACCCAAAAGCACGCTCGAGCGAAAGAAATCTAGCTCGAGCGAAGGACTCAAACCCTCAGGTCTGTAACCAGACACACGCTCGAGCGAAGGAACTCTCGCTCGAGCGAAGAATGAACTAACTCGCTCGAGCGAAGAAAAGCTCGCTCGAGCCAAGAATGCAAAGCTACTGGTCCAAGCCAGACGCAAACTCTCGCTCGAGCAACCAAACCTCGGCTCGAGCGAAGAACTAAAACAACATCTCGCTCAAGCGACAAACTCCTCGCTCGAGCGAAGATCCAAAATTCTGGATAGCAACACTTGGTTTCTAAACCCTACCAACCTGAAACAAACCTGCCCAAACACATCCTATAATTCCAAATCAGAAAAATAAGGGACAACAACAACAACAATTATACAATGACAGAATCTACGGAACCTAAGTCCGGATACAATAATCAAACGGGAAAAGACCGGGGTCGCTATAACCTCCCCCCCTTCAAAGAATTTCGTCCCCGAAATTAAGCATAAGTTTTTTGAAAACAGATTTTTTTTTTTTTAACAATTCATCAGTAAACATCTTGACCCAAAACTGGTCATTTCATTTCTTTATCAAGAGGCATCTCACAATATATATAAAACAATATATATTTCAACCTGTATCATTATTATGCATTATTCAACTCAAGGTTAACAATTCCCATATCATATTCAATCGCATGATATATACAACCCATTCAACAATGTACTCAACAGATGCAATGTTACACTAAACTTTTATAATGAAGCAAGTTTCAAGATACACCCATTTACCAACACAACTTAATGTTTTACAACTTAAGACATATATAAAGCTCTTAAGTTCAACCATATAACAGAATCTAATTATAAGATTACAATTCAATAAACATGTCCGGATATTTCTGGCGGACTTCCAATTCACGTTCCCAAGTGGCTTCCTCTACTCCATGATGTTTCCACAAAACTTTGACTAAAGGGATGGTTTTGCCTCGCAAAACTTGATCCCGCCTATCCAAGACTCGAATCGGTCTCTCCTCATATGAGACATCCTCATCAACCACTAAATCGGTCCAATCCAACACATGTGATGGATCCGGCTCATACTTCCGAAGCATACTCACATGAAAAACGTCATGTACTCCGGACAGCTGCGGCGGTAAAGCTAAACGATAAGCAGCTTCGCCAATCCTCTCAAGGATTTCAAACGGACCAATGAACCGAGGGGACAACTTCCCGCTCTTCCCAAATCTCATCAAACCCCGTCTAGGTGATATCTTCAGAAAGACATGATCACCCACCTCAAACACCAAAGGTCTCCTCCTACGGTCGGCATAAGATTTCTGACGACTTTGTGCTGTAACAAGCCTTTTACGGATAAGCTCAACTTTCTCCGTCGTTTTCCTCACCAACTTTGGACCCAACAGAGGTGCATCACCCACCTCAGCCCAACAAACAGGAGATCTACACGGTCGGCCATACAAGGCCTCAAATGGTGCCATACCGATACTAGACTGGAAACTGTTGTTGTAGGCAAACTCCACCAACGGCAAGTGCCTCTCCCACGACCCGCTAAAGTCTAGAACACAACCCCGAAGCATATCCTCAAGGATCTTAATAGTACGCTCGGATTGCCCGTCAGTCTGAGGATGATAAGCCGTGCTAAAGGTCAACTTAGTACCTAAGGCACCCTGCAAACTCTGCCACAACCTGGCAGTAAAACGAGGATCTCTATCTGAGACGATCATCACTGGAACCCCGTGTAACCTCACTATGTCCCGAATGTACAAGTCGGCAAGATGATCTACCGAATCCCTCACGCACATAGGAATGAAGTGCGCCGACTTAGTCAACTGGTCTACAACCACCCAAATAGCATCACTACCCCACTGAGTCCTCGGAAGACCTACAACGAAGTCCATAGTGACGTGTTCCCACTTCCACTTGGCAATAGGCAAGGGTTGCAACAAACCCGCTGGCCTCTGATGTTCGGCCTTCACTTGCTGACAAGTAAGGCACTTAGACACGAAAGCTGCCACATCTCTCTTCATACCCCGCCACCAAAACTGGCGACCCAAATCCCGATACATCTTAGTGCCTCCCGGATGCACCGCAAGGCGTGAATGATGAAAATCTCGGAGTACCTCCTCTCGACAAGACTCTGGCACAAACAGACGGTCTCGGTATCTCACACTCAGGTCAGGATACACCATCAAACCCTTCTCACCCTTCCCACCGGAAATCCTCTCACGGAGAGATTCTATCTCAAGGTCACCCCTCTGAGCCTCTAACACTCGAGTCACAAGTGTAGGCTGTGCAACAACAGAAAACAATGCCGCAGTCTCAACGAATTCGCCCAAAAGTAAATCAAACTCCCCAAGTGCACCCAACATCTCCCATTCTCGGATGGCTATACTAGCTATGTCACCAACAGGTTTCCTGCTAAGGGCATCGGCCACCACGTTGGCCTTTCCCGGATGATAATGCAACTCAAAGTCATAATCCTCTATGAATTCCATCCACCTCCTCTGCCTCAAGTTCAAGTCTTTCTGTGTAAACAAATATTTCAGACTCTTATGATCCGAGAATACCTCGAATCTCTCACCATAAAGATAATGCCTCCAAATCTTCAAGGCAAAAATCACAGCTGCTAACTCTAGATCATGCGTAGGGTAATTCTGCTCGTGAATTTTCAACTGACGTGAACCATAGGCAACTACTTTCCCTTCTTGCATTAATACACAACCCAGACCCTCTCGTGAGGCGTCACAATAGACTGCATAACCCAACCCTCTCTCTGGAATAATCAATACTGGAGCGGTGGTCAGTCTAACTTTCAACTCCTGGAATGACTTTTCACAAGTCTCACTCCATACAAATTTGACTCCCTTCCGAGTCAACCTAGTCAAAGGCGAAGCTAATCTGGAGAAATCTTTCACAAACTGGCGATAATACCCCGCTAACCCCAGAAAACTACGGATCTCAAACACACTCTTAGGTTGTGACCAATCTTGCACTGCCTCAGTCTTGGATGTATCAACAGACACTCCTTCCCCAGACACTACATGGCCTAAGAACTTGACCTCTTCCAGCCAGAACTCACACTTCCCAAACTTAGCATAAAGCTTATGGACTCTAAGTAACTCAAGCACCACTCTCAAGTGTTCCTTGTGCTTCTCCTCAGAAGGTGAATAGATAAGGATGTCGTCCACGAATACGACTACAAAACGACCTAAAAATTCCCAGAATATCCGGTTCATCAAATCCATAAAAACTGCCGGTGCATTGGTGAGCCCAAATGGCATCACTAGAAACTCATAGTGGCCATACCGCGTACGGAATGCCGTTTTCGGAATATCCTCCTCCCTGACTCTTAACTGATGATAACCCGATCTCAAGTCTATCTTCGAGAAACAACGGGAACCCTTCAACTGATCGAACAGATCATCTATACGAGGCATAGGGTACTTATTCTTAACCGTAGCCCGATTCAATTTCCGGTAATCTATACAAAGTCTCAAAGCACCACCTTTCTTTTTAACAAAGAGGGCCGGTGCTCCCCACGGCGAAACACTAGGACGTATAAAACCCTTGTCGAGTAACTCCTGGAGCTGAATCTTCAACTCAACTAACTCGGCTGGGGCAAAACGATAAGGTGCCATAGAAATCGGCGCCGTGCCGAGCACTAGGTCAATAGAGAATTCAATCTCTCGATGCGGTGGCAAACCAACAAGATCCTCGAGAAAGACGTCCGAGTACTCACAAACCACCCTTGGCAACACAATCTGAGTCTCATCATCTTCACTAATCAAAAGGTTGGCAAGTAGACCACTAAGCTCACTCCGTCCTCGCGGAATATACCCCGGTGGTAACACATCACCAACCCGGTCCCCCAAAAAATGAAAATACTCTCCGCTCACGGTACAACAAGTGACCCTCTGGCGGTAGCAATCAATAACTGCCCGGTATGATGATAACCAGTCCATACCCAAAATAACATCGAAACCCCTCATAGGCATAACTATAAAGGAAAATGGGATTCTATGATAATCAACCTCTATATAACAACCCCTAACACCTTGTTTCAAAATCAATTCACCCCCAAGAGGTGACACTACACAAATAGGAGATGCTAGCTGTGCTAACTCCAACTCCAAAACAGATGCAAATGCAGTAGACACAAAGGAATGAGATGCACCCGTATCAATCAAAACATTAGCAACCGAGTTGCAAAACAAGAAGGTACCTCTCACAACTGATGGTGCTGGCACAAGATCCTGCGCGGTAACAGCATACACGCGCCCAGACGACCTCTGATCGACCTGCTCACCCCTAGGAGCATAAGATTGCTGCACCGACTGGGACGATGAAGCCCCCTGATTGGCCTTCGAGGCCTGACTCGACTGAGCTGGCTGCTGACCCTGAATCGGCCTCAAACCAGATGCACCAGGTGTGCCACCCAACTGCGGGCAATACCTCTTCATATGCCCTGGCTGACCACACTGATAACACGAGAGTGGCTGGCCTCTACCCTGACTCTGGCTCTGGGATCGAGCCGAAGATGATGCTGCTCTCTGCACTCCTCCCCTCTGAGGACAAACTGGAGACTTGTGGCCCAGCTGGCCACACTTGAAACAGGTAATGTCTCATTGACTGCCTTTCCCCGAACTAGCACTCGGCACAGGAAAAGTCGATCTAGAAAAGCTGCCCTGAGACTGCTGAGGATTAAAACCCTTCTGTCTCCTACCATCACTCTGACCATCCTGAATCCTCTTGGAGCCCTTCTGTCCTTCCTCCTCCTCCTGCATCATGATTTCCATGTGGGCTGCAGCATCAACCATACGCCCATAATCCCGAATCATAGTTCCCCCAACTCTCAGCTTGAGGCCACACCTTAACTTCTTCTCAAACTCAATACAACGGCGTTCCTCAGACGCCACCAACTCAGGTGCAAACCTGGACAAACTAGTAAATGTAGCCTCAAACTCGGCCACTGAAGAACTCGCCTACTTAAGCTAACAAAACTGGTCTCGCAGCTTCTCCCTGACTGCCGGAGATAAAAACTTCTCCTGGAAAGCATTCACAAAAGCCTCCCACGTACCTCCTATACGCCCCTTAGTAAACTTCCACCACTGACCCGCATCCCCCTTCAACTGGAAAGATGCCAAGGTCACTTTCAACCCCTCGTCTTCGATGCCAAGCATCTCAAACGTCTTCGTTGTCTGTTCGAGCCATTCATCTGCCTTAAGCGGCTCTTTAGGATCACCCACAAATTCATCCGGATTAGACCGGAAGAACTCCCTCTTTAGAAAGGAAGGTCCTGCATCCGCAATAACAGCCTGAGCTTGATTCTCAGCTCTGAGAATGCCTACTGACTCCCTGAATGCCCCTGTTATCTCTCGGGCTAGAGCGCCCATAGCCTGCTGGCCTACTGGCTCGGCCACATTGGCCTGGCCAATTCCCTCTTGAACTGCCGGAATCTCCTCTGGCACAGGCACCTCCTGCCTACCCGGCCTACCACGCCTACCGCGTCCTCGTCCTCGTCCTGACATCCTAATAAAGGAAACAAAGACATTAGCACATTAATAAATGTGCCGAAGCTAAACACTCGCGTCCTAATGCAATGGACAACAATAATTCATTCCACGTAAGCACATAATCACATAAGCACCTACGAATTTCATTCCCGGATAATGATAGTCCCAATGCGTTACTATAGTTCTGGTTGGAAGCAGCAGTGATCAAGTGCCTTTCCAACAAGACTACTACAAACTCAAGGGTCCAATCAACATCCTAGAAACTACATTCCATACCCACATAATCACATAAACATGTTATCACATAAGCATATAACATTACACTAAGTCTCTATCAAACGAGACGAACCCAATGTGATACTAATCACTTCCCACGTACCCAAAGTATTCAAACCCGGTACGCTCTGATACCAAGTTGTAACGCCCTCAAAATAAACCCAATATATATATGTCATTGACATGCATTATTTAAAGAAAACAATTCATTAATTCATTCATCAGAGTATTACTAAATAAAAGCATTACATGTAACATCGAATAAAATGCCCTACAGGCTTACATCTTTCCAAGCCAACACTTGGATACAAAAAGATGAGTTCTAACTCAATACAAGAAAAGCCCTAGGCTTGGATGTTTACATGTACTAATAAATAAAGACAATTAACTAAAGATAGTCTTCGAAATCCAAATCCCTTCCAAGCTAAGTCCTTGGAGGTAACTTATCACCTGAACCTGAAAATGATGTTCCCATATAGGGTGAGCCACAGCCCAGTAGAAAAATACTAAACCACATATAAGCAATGAATAAAGCATTAGCATTCAACAGATGGTTAACCAAGATAATCAATTACTCCATTTTACAGTCTCGTGACACTATTGTCTAAGACACATTTTACTTCCCAACTTTATCATCATGGCTCAGAACCTGGCCAAACTTACCACAGTGAATTATATATATCTATCATATTCACATTCCTCCAATATCAACAAATAAATGAAACTCAAGCTCAAATCAAAACACTTCATACTTCCAGTTTGATACACATTTTAGTGCTGTATCAATAAAACACTTCAATATAGATAAGCACACATAACAGTGATGCTAATGGAGTCCATCCCCTATCTCCTCCCAAACAAAATCCGGTTTAGAGGTCCATCCCCTATCTTCCCCTAAACCGTGGAGTACATCCCCTATCTCCTCCCACACAAAACAAAGTATGTAAACACATAACATATACATCACACAATCAATACACATAATGTCTGTATTAATTCAACAGTCAAAATTAATGACTCAACTAATGTGATTAGTTTCAGTTATACCTAATCCACATGCATTGTCTACAACAATCACGACTATCCTCCACCGATAGCCCAAAACAGTTATTTCTAAACTTGGAAATAAATATATCAACTAGTATAATTCCAACATTTTCATAGGTGAGTGATTAAACAAATCAACTACACCATTTAATTAATAAATTCCTCAATTTCATGAACTCAACTAAATTCTCCAATTTTCCCTAAATTAATTATACAAATTAATTTATTACAACAATTAGAGTTTTTCCCAAAATTACCAAACAACCCCCAACATATCAAAATACCAAAACTTAGGACAAAACCTATAATATGGAGTAGGAAATCCCTACCTCGAAGATAACAACCCAAATGGAGAAGACAGAGATGATATCCAAATACCAAAGTGCTCCAAATCGCCAACTATTCAGATTAAATGGAAGCCCTCGACTCACTCTATCTTTTTAATGAAGGATCTAGGGTAGAAACACACCCTAAGTAGATCAATCCTAAGAGAGAAGGTGTGTAGAGGGAGAGAGAACTCGTAACTTGGGTTTTGGAATATGAAAGTGCAAGAAAAACAGATCTGAGACACGCTGCTGCCTATTTAAACCTGACAGGCTCGCTCGAGCGAAAACTTGGTCGCTCGAGCGACCAGACACAGAAAAACTACGCTCGAGCCAAGGAAGCCTTGCTCGAGCCAACAACCCAAAAGCACGCTCGAGCGAAAGAAATCTAGCTCGAGCGAAGGACTCAAACCCTCAGGTCTGTAACCAGACACACGCTCGAGCGAAGGAACTCTCGCTCGAGCGAAGAATGAACTAACTCGCTCGAGCGAAGAAAAGCTCGCTCGAGCCAAGAATGCAAAGCTACTGGTCCAAGCCAGACGCAAACTCTCGCTCGAGCAACCAAACCTCGGCTCGAGCGAAGAACTAAAACAACATCTCGCTCGAGCGACAAACTCCTCGCTCGAGCGAAGATCCAAAATTTTGGACAGTAACACTTGGTTTCTAAACCCTACCAACCTGAAACAAACCTGCCCAAACACATCCTATAATTCCAAATGACAAAAATAAGGGACAACAACAACAACAATTATACAATGACAGAATCTACGGAACCTAAGTCCGGATACAATAATCAAACGGGAAAAGACCGGGGTCGCTATAGGGAGGGAAATCCTATTTTAGTGATTATGATTTAATTTGTATAATTAAATTGGAATGGCTTGGAGATGAATGTAGTAGATTAAAATGGGCTTTGGCTTTATTGTCCTTGGATTTGATTTTGTGAAAAACAAAAGGAATAAAACCGGTTTTGAAAAATAAAGAGTGTTGGTTTTGTGAAATGGGAAAGGTACTTTGAAATGAGTATGAATGTTGGATTGTTGTATCTTATACTATTATGTTAGTATTAGTGATAAGTTGATGATCTCATGATATTTGAGTATGTTAATAGATGTACAATATACATGCATCTAGAGGTTTTGTCCTTGGTCATCGGTGGAGGATGACATGGTTGTGTTGAATTGTTGTGTATACATTACACCTATGTGTTTATCTACTTTAACTCGTTGTTAGATTCTTGTTGGTTATGTATATGCATTATACATGTTGGATATGCCTTGTTGCATGGTTGTTGTTGGCGTTATATGCCGCGCTTATAATCAAAGGTACCGTTACCTTCCAGCTAGCGCCTGGAGAACTGTATGCGCTGATAATAGAAGGCACCATACCCTTCCAGCTAGCGCCTGGTAAACTGGTATTTTGGCTTACTACGCACATAGCTAGTAGAGCGAGGTTGGTTGTAGTTATTTCAGTATATCTTTGGCTTACTAAGCGCATAGCTAGTTGAGCAAGGTGGAATTGTTGTTGTTTAGTTGTAACTGAAAATATCATAGCTTTGATTGGTTCCAGTTCGGAGGACCGAGTTACTCCATTGATTGATTGTATACATGTGGGTGGGTTGTAAATTTATATTTTTACAAGGTTATGCATGTATAGGTATGATAGTAGTGGAAATGAACCAAAATGTCTTTTCTTGTCTTTCGGAAAGTGTGAAGGAGAATGAATGTTTTAACGATAAACATGATTTGAAAAGGTACATCTGTGTATGTATAGGAAGTGGAAGAGAGTATCGGGCTTAGTGAGATTATTTTCCTAAGTAATTGTTAATGTTATGAAAGAATGGGAATGGGGATTAATGAAAGGAATAAGGAAAGATGAATCGCTTATAGCGTTGAATGAAACTGTTGTTTTCAAGAAAAGTTCATATATATATATTTTGTATAAACTGACATATTACTATTCTAGTAGGAGAATGAGTGTGCATGATCATAGCTATCTGTAAGTTGTTATTGTTGAGGATCATGTTGAGATCCCTACTGGACTTTATGTTCATCCCACGTTGTTGAATCTTTTTCAGGTGTTTAGCAGGTTGTGCTACAGGATTTGGATCTTCTTATTTGTTGGCCACGGGGCCTCTTTGTTGTTGGCAGAACACCATTTGTGAAAGGGTTACACCCCTTCATTTGTTTATTTATAGGTTGTAAGCCCAAGGGCAATTTATAGAGTATGTTCATGTAACATTTACTTTGCATACGAATGAGAGTATTTATATTCATTTCTACGGATTGAATGTATGAGTTTATTTCCGCATGTTATCTCTGAAATTGAATTAAGTTAGTGAATTTGGTAATGGCTTCGAGTAATAAAAAGTGGGGCGTGACAACTTGGTATCAGAGCTGCCGGGTTTGAATACCTTGAGCTCGTGGGAAGTGGTTTTTACCACAGTGGGTTTACTACGTGTAGTGAGGACGTTGCATATAGATACCATGAGAATTAGGACTTATGTGTTGCATTTATGTGAGCATGGGATTCAGTCTCCTGGATAGTATTCATAGCCGGTGAACTTGCTTTGAGGTCCTTTTGGAAACACGCCTGATCAACGTGGTTTCTGATAGGAATTCCTTGAGAGTTCCGGGATGAGTGGCTATCTTTGTGGACTTGATTCGATTATGTGTTTACATGTATAGATGATAATATGCAGTAGAGATGTAAATTTTGAGACTAAGTGTGTCTTGTGACTTAACAGTAGTGGAGTGTGTCTCGGAGAAGGCTATAGTGTTTTGCGCTAAGTGTAATTTACTTTGTGCTTTATAGGATGTCTACACGAGGGAGTAGAGGACGGTTGAGTAGTAGGAACGCCGGGAGAGGCACAGCAGTTCCTTTAGTACCTGCCGTTGCAGCATCGGCTGTCGGTGAGGATGTCGCACGTGAGATTGTGAGAGCAGTGCAAGACGCCCTAGCTCGTACTGAGGGCGGCAGCGGGCATGCTCTCAAGCTTACTAAGGAGTTCTTTCGCTCCGGTCCACCTGAGTTTGTGGGGGAGGCTAAACCGTTGGAGGCAGAGAATTGGTTGGAACAGATTACCAAGACTCTTGATATGCTCAGAGTCGAAGATGAGGAGTTGACGGTTTCTTTGGCGACCTTTCAGTTGAAGAGTGATGCGAGTTATTGGTGGAAGAATGCTAAGAATAATGTGGGTAGCACGTGGGTTGCTTTTACCGAGGCCTTTTGGGCCAAGTATTTCCCTCCTTCTGCTCGGGAAAGGTTGAGGGATCAGTTTTTGGAGTTGCGTCAGGATGACACTCCTGTGGCACAGTTTGAGATGCGGTTTGATAGTTTGTCGAGGTTTGCTCCAGAGTTGGTGACAACAGAGGAGCGTCGTTGTTTTGAGTTCAAAAAGCGGTTGTGTTTTGTTATTCGGGAAAAGGTAGCTGGATCCTTGTGGAAGGATTACTATACTTTAGTTGAGGCAGCGGCCCATGTGGAGGCCTTGATTGCTAGTGATGATGGGGTTAAGGAGGAGACCATCTCGGTCAGTCATGTGGTTCCTAAGCGCTCTAGGCTCAGTAAGGGGGGGAGGCGGAAACATGCTCAGTCGGGAGCTGGTTCCTTTTCTTCGCCAGGGGTTTTGGATCCTTCTGCTGGGGTTTCCGGGGAGGTGCAGGTTTCATACCAGTCTCAGAGTAGGGGGTCTGGTGGTTGTTTCGTTTGTGGCCAGCAGGGCCATGGTAGACGTTTTTGCCCTTTGCTTGTGAACTCTGCAAGTGTTTCAAAACCTAGTCAGACTCAGTCATACCCGTCCAGTCGGGGGCGGTATCGGTACCAGAAACGGGCAGGCCAGGCTTCGGGAGCCTCGCGAGGGGCGACTTATTAGTTAGCCCTACAGTGTTACCCTGTAGAGGGACTTTTTGTATGTTGGCCGGTGGTGTATCATGGTTATTGATTTTGTTGTGGACCGGTGTACTGTTGGATGCTGAGGCATCATGATTATGTATCGCATTTATATGAATAGTATTGTTTGTTTAATCCTCATGTATTGGGGAGTATGTATGGAAATTTTGAACTCTCTATTTTTTATGTAGTGAGAAGTTGTTAATGGGGTCAATGATCCTAGTGTTGTTGCTTGCTTGGTACCTGTTTGTGGGTTGTTGTTTTGGGCCTTGCTAGTTAGCGAGTCCGTAGTGACCCCATCGGTTGTATATTGGTAGTGTTTGTGTTATGTTTGGTGATCAATTGTTGATTATGGTTTGTGAGTGAATGCTGGCAGCATCCTTTAGAGGAAGAACAGTTTGTGTTCTAGAATAACGAGAATGGCGTTGGCCAAAATTGTCTTTCGTGATTGAGTTGTTGTAATCGAGGTTGACCATGTCGGTCTTCGGTTGAGGAGTTGAACGAACAAGCTTGCTATCTAGCCATGGAGGGTGGTATTTCCCTTAGAAACAATGTTGGTGTGATTCAATTTTAGGAGATCCGGTGAGATTCCAAAATTTGGGGTTTGTGTAAGAGAACTCCGTGTTGGGAGTTAGTGATTTAAGTGGTACATCAGTGGGTGGATTACTGAATGTGGGATTATTGAGCTGTTTAGTCAGCTTGTTGGTATTGGGTTTTGGTTTGACTTCTGTCACCTTGAGGTTAGTCTCGTTGTTGTAGACTTTGTGTGTTGATTAGGGAGATTGGAACTAATCGAGCATGTTATGCCATTGAATCTGATGATTGATAGAATACATTAATTTATGTATTGATTGATTGTGTATAGAACCTTTGTGTTTATATGCATTGCTTGTGTATGGGAGGAGATGGGGGATGTACTCCACGGTTTAGGGGAAGATGGGGGATGTACCTCTAAACCGGTTAATGGTTAAAGGAAGATGGGGAATGGATTCGGGGATGCAGCTCTTATGCTCTTCCATTGTAGTAGTGATATAGCTCATATGCTTATCCTTGAAAGAGTGATATAGTTTTTATACTTATCAGTTGATGTGATGATATAGCTAACATGCTTATCTATTGTGAAGTGAGAAATGTTTTATATGAGTTATTGTCTCATTTAAATTGGTTAAGTAACAGGAGGCGGAACGAAATTGCAAAACCATGAATTTCTTATGCCTTATGTGTTGTCAGTACTGTTATGGTTTCTATTAACTATCATTATAGAAATGTTATGCTTTGTGTTGGTTTTGGTATCACTGTATGAGTGATGGTTGTTGCTAGTAGTATGTTGAAAAGATTTGGAAAACAAAATTTTTCCTAGTGTTTGGGCCACCTAAGGGTGTTGTTGAGAAATTGGTTTAATTCAAGGGTTTTGAGAAATTCCAAATGAATCTTTTTGGTAAATAAACTGTGGATGATTTTTGTGTTTGGATAACACCGTATTTGTGAAAAATATTTACAAAACTGTTGAGTTTCGCGTGGAAAATGAAGGATTTATTTTGGAATGTTAACATTGAGAATTTGACTATCTTTGAGAAATGTCTCTTGAGTAAGAAAATGTTTTCGTATTATTTACTCACAAGGTTTGGTCTGTCAAGGTTTTCGCACCTAAGTGTTGTCGTTTGGAACGTATTTCCTTAGTGAGTCTCTTCCTTGGTAAGAGTGGCTTGACGGTTTGTAGTGAGAGCGG
The DNA here is from genome assembly GCF_055761805.1 of Camellia sinensis. Classification (NCBI taxonomy): domain Eukaryota; kingdom Viridiplantae; phylum Streptophyta; class Magnoliopsida; order Ericales; family Theaceae; genus Camellia; species Camellia sinensis. The sequence continues at coordinate 2,991,785 of NC_138962.1, read as the reverse complement.
TTTTACTCCTAGTATTGGGGGGTGTTGGTGTTGTGTAATCAGTTGGCCTTGGGTTTTTTTTTTTGGTGCATCCTTAATTTCGGGGAAGAAATTCTTTAAGGGGGGATGGTTATAGCGATCCCGGTTCTTTCTCCTTTGGTTGTAGTATCCGGACTTAGTTCCGTGGATTCCGGTTGTTGTTTTGAACTTGTTTATGTCCTTCAATTCTTTAAATTTGAGTTATAGAATGTTTTGGACTTGTTCGTTCCAGGTTGGGTGTGATTGGGAGCAGGTGGTTGCTGCCTAGGTTTTTAGTCCTTTGCTCGAGCGAGATGTTTTTCGCTCGAGCGAGCGTGGAGTTGTGTCTGGTGGGTCGAGCCAGGGTGGCTTCGCTCGAGCGAGCGTTGCGTCTGGAACTAGGACCTGAACACTGGAATTCTTGGCTCGAGCGAGCTGTTTGTCGCTTGAGCGAGCTTCTGGTTTGTTTGCCCGCGCGTGAGTTTTCTGTGTCTGGTCGCTCGAGCGACCAGGTCTTCGCTCGAGCGAGTCTATCGTATTTCAGTAGGCAGCAGCGGGGAAAAAGATCATTTTTCTCCCCCTTTCATTCTTGAAACCCTAGCAGCCGAGAGTCTCTCTCTCTAAACTTATTATCTCTCTAGATTTCATCTCCTTCTAGTATGAATCCATCCTAGGTCCTTTGTTAAAAAGGTAGAGGATGTCGAGGGCTTCGTCTTAATCGGAAAAATTGTGGATTTGGAGCACTTTGATTTCGGGTCATCATCTCCTTTGAGTTCTCCTTTGAGGTAGGGATTCTCCTTGTTCTTTTTCAATACTACGTCTATAGATAGACATGTGGTAATTTTTGTATTGCATAAAAACCATTTTATGTTGGATTTTTGTATAAATTCATGAGGTTGAACTTTGGGTTAGTTGTTGGGTTTAGATCTATTATCATTAGATGTGTTTTGGGGCTAATTGGGTGTTAATTAGCATGTTGTTGTTGTAAGGAGAGGAAACCCTAATATTTATTTGGTTGAATAACTCAATAGAGGGGTTTTGATCATTGGGTAAATACTTGGGTATTTTGGGTTTTGAATGAAGCCATTGTTGTTTGTTGTAGATGATTAAACCTTTTTATCAATATTGGGAAAAGGGGAGGGAAATCCTATTTTAGTGATTATGATTTAATTTGTATAATTAAATTGGAATGGCTTGGAGATGAATGTAGTAGATTAAAATGAGCTTTGGCTTTATTGTCCTTGGATTTGATTTTGTGAAAAACAAAAGGAATAAAACCGGTTTTGAAAAATAAAGAGTGTTGGTTTTGTGAAATGGGAAAGGTACTTTGAAATGAGTATGAATGTTGGATTGTTGTATCTTATACTACTATGTTAGTATTAGTGATAAGTTAATGATCTCATGATATTTGAGTCTGTTAATAGATGTACAATATACATGCATCTAGAGGTTTTGTCCTTGGTCATCGGTGGAGGATGACATGGTTGTGTTGAATTGTTGTGTATACATTACACCTATGTGTTTATCTACTTTAACTCGTTGTTAGATTCTTGTTGGTTATGTATATGCATTATACATGTTGGATATGCCTTGTTGCATGGTTGTTGTTGGCGTTATATGCCGCGCTTATAATCAAAGGTACCGTTACCTTCCAGCTAGCGCCTGGAGAACTGTATGCGCTGATAATAGAAGGCACCATACCCTTCCAGCTAGCGCCTGGTAAACTGGTATTTTGGCTTACTACGCACATAGCTAGTAGAGCGAGGTTGGTTGTAGTTATTTCAGTATATCTTTGGCTTACTAAGCGCATAGCTAGTTGAGCAAGGTGGAATTGTTGTTGTTTAGTTGTAACTGAAAATATCATAGCTTTGATTGGTTCCAGTTCGGAGGACCGAGTTACTCCATTGATTGATTGTATACATGTGGGTGGGTTGTAAATTTATATTTTTACAAGGTTATGCATGTATAGGTATGATAGTAGTGGAAATGAACCAAAATGTCTTTTCTTGTCTTTCGGAAAGTGTGAAGGAGAATGAATGTTTTAACGATAAACATGATTTGAAAAGGTACATCTGTGTATGTATAGGAAGTGGAAGAGAGTATCGGGCTTAGTGAGATTATTTTCCTAAGTAATTGTTAATGTTATGAAAGAATGGGAATGGGGATTAATGAAAGGAATAAGGAAAGATGAATCGCTTATAGCGTTGAATGAAACTGTTGTTTTCAAGAAAAGTTCATATATATATATTTTGTATAAACTGACATATTACTATTCTAGTACGAGAATGAGTGTGCATGATCATAGCTATCTGTAAGTTGTTATTGTTGAGGATCATGTTGAGATCCCTACTGGACTTTATGTTCATCCCACGTTGTTGAATCTTTTTCAGGTGTTTAGCAGGTTGTGCTACAGGATTTGGATCTTCTTATTTGTTGGCCACGGGGCCTCTTTGTTGTTGGCAGAACACCATTTGTGAAAGGGTTACACCCCTTCATTTGTTTATTTATAGGTTGTAAGCCCAAGGGCAATTTATAGAGTATGTTCATGTAACATTTACTTTGCATACGAATGAGAGTATTTATATTCATTTCTACGGATTGAATGTATGAGTTTATTTCCGCATGTTATCTCTGAAATTGAATTAAGTTAGTGAATTTGGTAATGGCTTCGAGTAATAAAAAGTGGGGCGTGACAGGAAGCTGAGTAGAAAAGAAACCAGAACAAAAAAGAAAGTTAAATATAAATGAAAATGGAAGTTGCAGAAAATTAAAAATCGAAGTTCATTAAAGAAACCATTATGCGTTAACGATCTACTTGGAAATTAAATAAAAAAGGAAGTTGAATAGAAAAATAGCTCGAATGAAAATGGATGTCGAATAAAACTAAAAATGGAAGTTGCAGAAAATTAAAAATGGAAGTTCATTAAAGAAACCACTATACCTTAACGATCTATTTGGAAATTAAATAAGAAAGGAAGTTTAATAGAAATGTAAATTGTATAAAAATCAAAATTGAATAAAAATAAAAATGAAAGTTGCATAAAATTACTTATGGAAGTTCAATCCAGAAACCACTATACCTTAACGATCTATTAGGAAATTAAATAAAAAAGGAAGTTAAGTAGAAAAGAAACTTGAATGAAAAAGGAAGTTAAATAAAAATAAAAATGGAAGTTGCAGAAAATTAAAAATGGAAGTTCATTCAAGAAACCACTATACCTTAACAATTTATTTGGAAATTAAATAAAAAAAGAAGTTGAATAGAAAAATCGCTTTAATAAAAATGGAAGTCGAATAAAAATAAAAATTATAGTCGCATAAAATTAAAAATGGAAGTTCATTCAAGAAACCACTATACCTTAACGATCTATTTGGAAATTAAATAAAAAATGAAGTTTAATAGAAAAGTAAATTGAATAAAAATGAATGTTGCCCAAGATTAAAAATGGAAGTTCAATCCAGAAACCACTGTACCTTAACGATCTATTTGGAAATTAAATTAAAAAGGAAGTTGAATAAAAAAAAAGATTGAAGAAAAAAAGAAGTTGAATAGAAAGAAAAATGAAAGTTGCTGAAAATTAAAACTGGAAGTTCGTTCGAGAAACCACTATACCTTAATGATTTTTTTGGAAATTAAATAAAAAAGGAAGTTGAATAGAAAAATGACTTGAATAAAAATGGAAGTCAAATAAAAATAAAAATGGAAGTTGCAGAAAATTAAAAATGGAAGTTCAATCCAGAAACCCCTATACCTTAACAATCTATTTGGAAATTAAATAAAAAAGGAAGTTGAGTAGAAAAGAAACCAGAACAAAAAAGAATGTTAAATAAAAATAAAAATAGAAGTTGCAAAAAATTAAAAATCGAAGTTCATTAAAGAAACCATTATGCCTTAACGATCTATTTGGAAATTAAATAAAAAAGGAAGTTGAATAGAAAAATAACTTGAACAAAAATGGAAGTTGAATAAAAATAAAAATGGAAGTGGCAGAAAATTAAAAATGGAAGTTCATTGAAGAAACCACTATACCTTAACGATCAATTTGGAAATTAAATAAGAAAGGAAGTTTAATAAAAATGTAAATTGTATAAAAATAGAAATTAAATAAAAATAAAAATGAAAGTTGCATAAAATTAAAAATGGAAGTTCAATCCAGAAACCATTATGCCTTAACGATCTATTTGGAAATTAAATAAAAAAAGAAGTTGAGTAGAAAAGAAACCAGAACAAAAAAGAAAGTTAAAAAAAAATAAAAATCGAATTTGCAAAAAATTAAAAATCGAAGTTCATTAAAGAAACCATTATGCGTTAACGATCTATTTGGAAATTAAATAAAAAAAGGAAATTGAATAGAAAAATAGCTCGAATGAAAATGGAAGTCGAATAAAACTAAAAATGGAAGTTGCAGAAAATTAAAAATGGAAGTTCATTAAAAAAACCACTATACCTTAACGATCTATTTGGAAATTAAATAAGAAAGGAAGTTTAATAGAAATGTAAATTGTATAAAAATCGAAATTGAATAAAAATAAAAATGAAAGTGGCATAAAGTTAAAAATGGAAGTTCAATCCAGAAACCACTATACCTTAACGATCTATTTGGAAATTAAATAAAAAAGGAAGTTTAATAGAAAAGTAAATTGAATAAAAATGGAAGTTGAATAAAATAAAATTGGAAGTTGTAGAAAATTAAAAATGGAAGTTCAATCCAGAAACCAGTATACCTTAACGATCTATTTGGAAATTAAATAAAAAAGGAAGTTGAGTAGATAAGAAACCAGAACAAAAAAGAATGTTAAATAAAAATAAAAATAGAAGTTGCAAAAAATTAAAAATCGAAGTTCATTAAAGAAACCATTATGCCTTAACGATCTATTTAGAAATTAAATAAAAAAGGAAGTTGAATAGAAAAATAACTTGAATAAAAATGGAAGTTGAATAAAAATAAAAATGGAAGTTGCAGAAAATTAAAAATGGAAGTTCATTAAAGAAACCACTATACCTTAACGATCTATTTGGGAATTAAATAAGAAAGGAAGTTTAATAAAAATGTAAATTGTATAAAAATAGAAATTAAATAAAAATAAAAATGAAAGTTGCATAAATTTAAAAATGAAAGTTCAATCCAGAAACCATTATGCCTTAACGATCTATTTGGAAATTAAATAAAAAAAGAAGTTGAGTAGAAAAGAAACCAGAACAAAAAAGAAAGTTAAATAAAAATAAAAATGGAAGTTGCAGAAAATTAAAAATCGAAGTTCATTAAAGAAACAACTATACCTTAACGATCTATTTGGAAATTAAATAAAAAAGGAAGCTGAATAGAAAAATAACTTGATTAAAAATGGAAGTCGAATAAAAATAAAATGGAAGTTGCAGAAAATTAAAAATGGAAGTTCGTTCAAGAAACCACTATACCTTAACGATATATTTGGAAATTAAATAAAAAAGGAAGTTTAATAGAAAAGTAAATTGAACAAAAATGGAAGTTGAATAAAAATAAAAATGGAAGTTGCAGAAAATTAAAAATGGAAATTCAATCCAGAAACCACTATACCTTAACGATCTATTTGGAAATTAAATAAAAAAGGAAGTTGAGTAGAAAAGAAACTTGAACAAAAAAGAAAGTTAAATTAAAATAAAAATGGAAGTTGCAGAAAATTAAAAATCGAACTTCATTAAAGAAACCACTATACCTTAACGATCTATTTGGAAATTAAATAAAAAAAAAGTTGAACAGAAAAATAACTTGAATAAAAATGGAAGTCAAATAAAAATAAAAATGAAAGTTGCAGAAAATTAAAAATGGAAGTTCATTCAAGAAACCACTATACCTTAACGATATATTTGGAAATTAAATAAAAAAGGAAGTTTAATAGAAATGTAAATTGAATAAAAATGGAAGTTGAATAAAAATAAAAATTGAAGTTGTAGAAAATTAATAATGGAAGTTCAATCCAGAAACCATTATGCCTTAACGATCTATTTGGAAATTAAATAAAAAAGGCAGTTGAAGAAAAAAAGAAGTTGAATAGAAATAAAAATGAAAGTTGCTGAAAATAAAAATTGGAAGTTCGTTCGAGAAACCACTATACCTTAATGATTTATTTGGAAATTAAATAAAACAGCAAGTTGAATAGAAAAATGACTTGAATAAAAATGGAAGTTGAATAAAAATAAAAATGGAAGTTGCAGAAAATTGAAAATGGAAGTTCAATCCAGAAACCACTATACCTTAACGATCTATTTGGAAATTAAATAAAAAAGGAAGTTGAGTAGAAAAGAAACCAGAACAGAAAATAAAGTTAATGAAAAATAAAAATGGAAGTTGCAAAAAATTAAAAATCGAAGTTCATTAAAGAAACCATTATGCCTTAACGATCTATTTGGAAATTAAATAAAAAAGAAGTTGAATAGAAAAATCACTCGAATAAAAATGGAAGTGGAATAAAAATCAAAATGGAAGTTGCAGAAAATTAAAAATGGAAGTTCATTAAAGAGACCACTGTACCTTAACGATCTATTTGGAAATTAAATAAGAAAGGAAGTTTAAGAAAAATGTAAATTGTATAAAAATAGAAAATAAATAAAAATAAAAATGAAAGTAGCATAAAATTAAAAATGGAAGTTCAATCCAGAAACCACTATACCTTAACCATCTATTTCGAAATTAAACAAAAAAGGAAGTTGTGTAGAAAATAACCTTGAAAGAAAAAGGAAGTTAAATAAAAATAACAATGGAAGTTGCAGAAAATTAAAAATGGAAGTTCATTCAAGAAACCACTATAACTTAACGATCTATTTGGAAATTAAATAAAAAAAAATGTTGAATAGAAAAATGACTTGAATAAAAATGGAAGTGGAATAAAAATAAAAATTGAAGTTGCATAAAATTAAAAATGGAAGTTCATTCAAAAAACCACTATACCTTAACGATCTATTTGGAAATTAAATAAAAAATGAATTTTAATAGAAAAGTAAATTGAATAAAAATGGAAGTTGAATAAAAATAAAAATGAATGTTGCATAAGATTAAAAATGGAAGTTCAATCCAGAATCTACTGTACCTTAACGATCTATTTTGAAATTAAATAAGAAAGGAAGTTGAATAAAAAAAAGCTTGAAGAAAAAAAGAAGTTGAATAGAAATAAAAATGGAAGTTGCTGAAAATTAAAATTGGAAGTTTGTTCAAGAAACCACTATACCTTAATAATTTATTTGGAAATTAAATAAAAAAGGAAGTTGAATAGAAAAATGACTTGAATAAAAATGAAAGTCGAATAAAAATAAAAATTGAAGTTGCATAAAATTAAAAATGGAAGTTCATTGAAGAAACCACTATACCTTAACGATCTATTTGGAAATTAAATAAAAAAAGAAGTTGAATAGAAAAATGACTTGAATAAAAATGGAAGTCGAATAAAAATAAAAATTGAGGTAGCAAAAAATTAAAAATGGAAGTTCATTCAATAAACCACTATACCTTAACGATCTATTTGGAAATTAAATAAAAAATGAATTTTAATAGAAAAGTAAATTGAATAAAAATGGAAGTCGAATAAAAATAAAAATGAATGTTGCATAAGATTAAAAATGGAAGTTCAATCCAGAAACCACTGTAGCATAACGATCTATTTTGAAATTAAATAAAAAAGGAAGTTGACTAAAAAAAAAGCTTGAAGAAAAAAAGAAGTTGAATAGAAATAAAAATGGAAGTTGCTGAAAATTAAAATTGGAAGTTCGTCCGAGAAACCAATATACCTTAATGATTTATTTGGAAATTAAATAAAAAAGGAAATTGAATAGAAAAATAACTTGAATAAAAATGGATGTCGAATAAAAATAAAAATGGAAGTTACAGAAAATAAAAATGGAAATTCATTCAAGAAACCACTATACCTTAACGATATATTTGGAAATTAAATAAAAAGCGCAGTTTAATAGAAAAGTAAATTGAATAAAAATGGAAGTTTAATAAAAATAAAAATGGAAGTTGCAGAAAATTAAAAATGGAAGTTCAACCCTGAAGCCACTATACCTTAATGATCAATTTGGAAATTAAATAAAAAAGGAAGTTGAATAGAAAAATAACTTGTATAAAAATGGAAGCTGAATAAAAATAAAAATGGCAGTTCCATAAAAATAAAAATGGAAGTTCATTAAAGAAACCAGTATACCTTAACGATCTATTTGGAAATTAAATAAAAAAGGAAGTTTAATAGAAAAGTAAATTGAATAAAAATAAAAGTGAAAGCTGCATAAAATTAAAAATGGAAGTTCAATTCAGAAACCAGTATACCGTAACGATCTATTTGGAAATTAAATAAAAAAGGAAGTTGAATAGAAAAAAGAAACTTGAAAAAAAAAAAGAAGTTGAATAGAAATAAAAATGGAAGTTGCAGAAATTTAAAATTGGATGTTCATGCAAGAAACCACAATACCTTAACGATCTATTTGGAAATTGAATAAAAATGGAAGTCGAATAAAAATAAAAATAGAAGTTGCAGAAAATTAAAAATGGAAGTTCAATCTAGAAACCACTATACCTTAACGATCTATTTGCAAATTAAATAAAAAAGGAAGTTGAGTAGAAAAGAAACCAGAACAAAAAAAGAAAGTTAAATAAAAATAAAAATGAAAGTTGCAAAAAATTAAAAATCGAAGTTCATTAAAGAAACCATTATGCCTTAACGATCCATTTGCAAATCAAATAAAAAAGGAAGTTGAATAGAAAAATAACTTGAATAAAAATGGAAGTCAAATAAAACTAAAAATGGAAGTTGCAGAAAATTAAAAATGGAAGTTCATTAAAGAAACCACTATACCTTAACGATCTATTTGGAAATTAAATAAGAAAGGAAGTTTAATAAAAATGTAAATTGTATAAAAATAGAAATTGAATAAAAATAAAAATGAAAGTTAAATAAAATTTAAAGTGGAAGTTTAATCCAGAAACCACTATACCTTAACGATCTATTTGAAAATTAAATAAAAAAGGAAGTTGAGTAGAAAAGAAACTTGAATGAAAAAGAGAGTTAAACAAAAATAAAAATGGAAGTTGCAGAAAATTAAAAATGGAAGTTCATTCAAGAAACCACTATACCTTAACGATCTATTTGGAAATTAAATAAAAAAAGACGTTGAATAGAAAAATGACTTGAATAAAAATGGAAGTCGAATAAAAATAAAAATTGAAGATGCATAAAATTAAAAATGGAAGTTCATTCAAGAAACCACTATACCATAACGATCTATTTGGAAATTAAATAAAAAATGAAGTTTAATAGAAAAATAAATTGAATAAAAATGGAAGATGAATAAAAATAAAAATGAATATTGCATAAGATTAAAAATGGAAGTTCAATCCAGAAACCACTGTACCTTAACGATCTATTTGGAAATTAAATAAAAAAGGAAGTTGAATAAAAAAAAGATCGAAAAAAAAAGAAGTTGAATAGAAATAAAAATGAAAGTTGCTGAAAATTAAAATTGGAAGTTCGTTCGAGAAACCACTATACCTTAATGATTTATTTGAAAATTAAATAAAAAAGGAAGTTGAATAGAAAAATGACTTGAATAAAAATGGAAGTCGAATAAAAATAAAAATGGAAGTCGCAGAAAATTAAAAATGGAAGTTCATTCAAGAAACTACTATACCTTAATGATATATTCGGAAATTAAATAAAAAGGAAGTTTAATAGAAAAGTAAATTAAATAAAGATGGAAGTTGAATAAAAATAAAAATGGAAGTTGCAGAAAAGTAAAAATGGAAGTTCAATCCAGAAACCACTATACCTTAACGATCTATTTGGAAATTAAATAAAAAAGGAAGTTGAGTAGAAAAGAAATAAGAACAAAAAAGAAGGTTAAAAAAAATAAAAATAGAAGTTGCAGAAAATTAAAAATCGAAGTTCATTAAAGAAACCACTATACCTTAACGATCAATTTGGAAAGTAAATAAAAAAGGAAGTTGAGAAGAAAAATAACTTCTATAAAAATGGAAGCTAAATAAAAATAAAAATGGAAGTTCCACAAAATTAAAAATGGAAGTTCATTAAAGAAACCACTATACCTTAACGATCTATTTGGAAATTAAATAAAAAAGAAAGTTTAACAGAAAAGTAAATTGAATAAAATTAGAAGCTGAATAAAAATAAAAGTGAAAGTTGCATAAAATTAAAAAAGGAAGTTCAATCCAGAAACCGGTATACCTTAACGATCTATTTGGAAATTAAATAAAAAATGAAGTTGAATAGAAAAGAAATTTGAAAAAAAAAGAAGTTGAATAGAAATAAAAATGGAAGTTGCAGGAAATTAAAATTGGATGTTAATTCAAGAAACCACTATACCTTAACGATCAATTTGGAAATTAAATAAAAAATGAAGTTGAATAGAAAAATAGCTTGTATAAAAATGGAAGCTGAATAAAAATAAAAATTGATGTTCCATAAAATTAAAAATGGAAGTTCATTAAAGAAACCACTATACCTTAACGATCTATTTTGGAAATTAAATAAAAAAGGAAGTTTAATAGAAAAGTAAATTGAATAAAAATGGAAGTTGAATAAAAATAAAAATGGAAGTTGCAAAAAATTAAAAATTGAAGTTCAATCCAGAAACCACTATACCTTAACGATTTATTTGGAAATTAAATAAAAAAGTAAGTTGAGTAGAAAAGAAACCAGAACAAAAAAGAAAGTTAAATAAAAATAAAATTGGAAGTTGCTGAAAATTAAAAATCGAAGTTCATTAAAGAAACCACTATACCTTAACGATCTATTTGGAAATTAAATAAAAAAGGAAGTTGAATAGAAAAGTTAATTGAATAAAAATGGAAGTTGAATAAAAATAAAAATGGAAGTTGCAGAAAATTAAAAATGGAAGTTCGATCCAGAAACCACTATACCTTAACGATCTACTTGGAAATTAAATAAAAAAGTAAGTTGAGTAGAAAAGAAACCAGAACAAAAAGAAAGTTAAATAAAAATAAAATTGGAAGTTGCAGAAAATTAAAAATCGAAGTTCATTCAAGAAACCACTACACCTTAACGATCAATTTGGAAATTAAATAAAAAAGGAAGTTGAATAGAAAAATAACTTGAAGAAAAATGGAAATCGAATAAAAATAAAAATGGAAGTTGCAGCAAATTAAAAATGGAAGTTTATTCAAGAAACCACTATACCTTAACGATATATTTAGAAATTAAATAAAAAAGGAAGTTTAATAGTAAAGTAAATTGAATAAAAATGGAAGTTGAATAAAAATAAAAATGAAAGCTGCAGAAAATTAAAAATGGAAGTTCAATCCAGAAACCACTATACCTTAACGATCAATTTGGAAATTAAATAAAAAAGGAAGTTGAATAGAAAAATAACTTGTTTAAAAATGGAAACTGAATAAAAATAAAAATGGAAGTTCCATAAAATTAAAAATGGAAGTTCATTAAAGAAACCAGTATACCTTAACGATCTATTTGGAAATTAAATAAAAAAGGAAGTTTAATAGAAAAGCAAATTGAATAAAAAATAAATGTGAAAGTTGCATAAAATTAAAAATGGAAGTTCATTCCAGAAACCTGTATACCTTAACGATCTATTTGGAAATTAAATAAAAAAGGAAGTTGAACAGAAAAGAAACTTGAAAAAAAAAAGAAGTTGAATAGAAATAAAAATGGAAGTTGCAGAAAATTAAAATTGGATGTTCATTCAAGAAACCACAATACCTTAACGATCTATTTGGAAATTAAATAAAAAAGAAAGTTTAATAGAGAAGTAAATTGAATAAAAATGGACGTTGAATAAAAATAAAAATGGAAGTTGCAGAAAATTAAAAATGGAAATTCAATCCAGAAACCACTATACCTTAACGATCTATTTGGAAATTAAATAAAAAAGGAAGTTGAGTAGAAAAGAAACCAGAACAAAAAAGAAAGTTAAATAAAAATAAAAATGGAAGTTGCAGAAAATTAAAAGTTGAAGTTCATTTAAGAAACCATTATGCCTTAACGATCTATTTGGAAATTAAATAAAAAAGGAAGTTGAGTAGAAAAGAAACTGATTGAAAAAGGAAGTTAAATAAGAATAAAAATAGAAGTTGCAGAAAATTAAAAATGGAAGTTCATTCAGAAAACCACTATACCTTAACGATATATTTAGAAATTAAATAAAAAAGGAAGTTTAATAGTAAAGTAAATTGAATAAAAATGGAAGTTGAATAAAAATAAAAATGGAAGCTGCAGAAAATTAAAAATGGAAGTTCAATCCAGAAACCATTATACCTTAACGATCAATTTGGAAATTAAATAAAAAAGGAAGTTGAATAGAAAAATAACTTGTTTAAAAATGGAAGCTGAATATAAATAAAAATGGAAGTTCCATAAAATTAAAAATGGAAGTTCATTAAAGAAACCAGTATACCTTAACGATCTATTTGGAAATTAAATAAAAAAGGAAGTTTAATAGAAAAGCAAATTGAATAAAAATAAATGTGAAAGTCGCATAAAATTAAAAATAGAAGTTCATTCCAGAAACCCGTATACCTTAACGATCTATTTGGAAATTAAATAAAAAAGGAAGTTGAACAGAAAAAAAATTTGAAAAAAAAAGAAGTTGAATAGAAATAAAAATGGAAGTTGCAGAAAATTAAAATTGGATGTTCATTCAAGAAACCACAATACCTTAACGATCTATTTGGAAGTTAAATAAAAAAGAAAGTTTAATAGAAAAGTAAATTGAATAAAAATGGACGTTGAATAAAAATAAAAATGGAAGTTGCAGAAAATTAAAAATGGAAGTTCAATCCAGAAACCACTATACCTTAACGATCAGTTTGGAAATTAAATAAAAAAGGAAGTTGAGTAGAAAAGAAACCAGAACAAAAAAGAAAGTTAAATAAAAATAAAAATGGATGTTGCAGAAAATTAAAAGTCGAAGTTCATTAAAGAAACCATTATGCCTTAACGATCTATTTGGAAATTAAATAAAAAATGAAGTTGAATAGAAAAATAACTTGAATAAAAATGGAAGTCGAATAAAACTAAAAATGGAAGTTGCAGAAAATTAAAAATGGAAGTTCATTAAAGAAACCACTACACCTTAACGATCTATTTTGAAATTAAATAAGAAAGGAAGTTAAATAGAAATGTAAATTGTATAAAAATAGAAATTGAATAAAAATAAACACGAAAGTTAAATAAAATTTAAAGTGGAAGTTTAATCCAGAAACCACTATACCTTAACGATCTATTTGGAAATTAAATAAAAAAGGAAGTTGAGTAGAAAAGAAACTTGAATGAAAAAGAAAGTTAAATAAAAATAAAAATAGAAGTTGCTGAAAATTAAAAATGGAAGTTCATTCAAGAAACCACTATACCTTAACGATCTATTTGGAAATTAAATAAAAAAGGAAGTTGAGTAGAAAAGAAACTTGATTGAAAAAGGAAGTTAAATAAAAATAAAAATGGAAGTTGCAGAAAATTAAAAATGGAAGTTCATTCAAAAAACCACTATACCTTAACGATCTATTTGGAAATTAAATAAAAAATGAAGTTTAATAGAAAAGTAAATTGAATAAAAATGGAAGATGAAAAAAAATAAAAATGAATGTTGCAGAAGATTAAAAATGGAAGTTCAATCCAGAAACCGCTGTACCTTAACGATCTATTTGGAAATTAAATAAAAAAGGAAGTTAAATAAAAAAAAGATTGAAAAAAAAAGAAGTTGAATAGAAATAAAAATGAAAGTTGCTGAAAATTAAAATTGGAAGTTCGTTCGAGAAACCACTATACCTTAATGATTTATTTGGAAATTAAATAAAAAAGGAACTTGAATAGAAAAATGACTTGAATAAAAATGGAAGTTGTAGAAAATTAAAAATGGAAGTTCATCAAGAAACTACTATACCTTAACGATATATTCGGAAATTAAATAAAAAAGGAAGTTTAATAGAAAAGTAAATTGAATAAAAATGGAAGTTGCAGAAAATTAAAAATGAAAGTTCAATCCAGAAACCACAATACCTTAACGATCTATTTGGAAATTAAATAAAAAAGGAAGTTGAGTAGAAAAGAAACCAGAACAAAAAAGAAAGTCAAATAAAAATAAAAATAGAAGTTGCAGAAAATTAAAAATCGAAGTTCATTAATGAAACTACTATAACTTAACGATCTATTTCGAAATTGAATAAAAAAGGAAGTTGATTAGAAAAATAACTTGAATAAAAATGGAAGTCGAATAAAAATAAAAATGAAAGTTGCAGAAAATTAAAAATGGATGTTCAATCCAGAAACCAGTATACCTTAACGATCTATTTGGAAATTAAATAAAAAATGAAGTTGAGTAGAAAAGAAACTTGAATAAAAAAGGAAGTTAAATAAAAATAAAAATGGAAGTTGTAGAAAATTAAAAATGGAAGTTCATTCAAGAAACCACTACACCTTAACGATCAATTTGGAAATTAAATAAAAAAGGAAGTTGAATAGAAAAATAACTTGAAGAAAAATGGAAATCGAATAAAAATAAAAATGGAAGTTGCAGCAAATTAAAAATGGAAGTTTATTCAAGAAACCACTATACCTTAACGATATATTTAGAAATTAAATAAAAAAGGAAGTTTAATAGTAAAGTAAATTGAATAAAAATGGACGTTGAATAAAAATAAAAATGAAAGCTGCAGAAAATTAAAAATGGAAGTTCAATCCAGAAACCACTATACCTTAACGATCAATTTGGAAATTAAATAAAAAAGGAAGTTGAATAGAAAAATAACTTGTTTAAAAATGGAAACTGAATAAAAATAAAAATGGAAGTTCCATAAAATTAAAAATGGAAGTTCATTAAAGAAACCAGTATACCTTAACGATCTATTTGGAAATTAATTAAAAAAGGAAGTTTAATAGAAAAGCAAATTGAATAAAAATAAATGTGAAAGTTGCATAAAATTAAAAATGAAAGTTCATTCCAGAAACCTGTATACCTTAACGATCTATTTGGAAATTAAATAAAAAAGGAAGTTGAACAGAAAAGAAACTTGAAAAAAAAAAGAAGTTGAATAAAAATAAAAATGGAAGTTGCAGAAAATTAAAATTGGATGTTCATTCAAGAAACCACAATACCTTAACGATCTATTTGGAAATTAAATAAAAAAGAAAGTTTAATAGAAAAGTAAATTGAATAAAAATGGACGTTGAATAAAAATAAAAATGGAAGTTGCAGAAAATTAAAAATGGAAGTTCAATCCAGAAACCACTATACCTTAACGATCTGTTTGGAAATTAAATAAAAAAGGAAGTTGAGTAGAAAAGAAACCAGAACAAAAAAGAAAGTTAAATAAAATAAAAATGGAAGTTGCAGAAAATTAAAAGTCGAAGTTCATTAAAGAAACCATTATGCCTCAACGATCTATTTTAAATTAAATAAAAAAGCAAGTTGAGTAGAAAAGAAACTGATTGAAAAAGGAAGTTAAATAAGAATAAAAATGGAAGTTGCAGAAAATTAAAAATGGAAGTTCATTCAAAAAACCATATACCTTAACGATATATTTTGAAATTAAATAAAAAAGGAAGTTTAATAGTAAAGTAAATTGAATAAAAATGGAAGTTGAATAAAAATAAAAATGGAAGCTGCAGAAAATTAAAAATGGAAGTTCAATCCAGAAACCACTATACCTTAACGATCAATTTGGAAATTAAATAAAAAAGGAAGTTGAATAGAAAAATAACTTGTTTAAAAATGGAAGCTGAATAAAAATAAAAATGGAAGTTTTATAAATTAAAAATGGAAGTTCATTAAAGAAACCAGTATACCTTAACGATCTATTTGGAAATTAAATAAAAAAGGAAGTTTAATAGAAAAGCAAATTGAATAAAAATAAATGTGAAAGTTGCATAAAATTAAAAATAGAAGTTCATTCCAGAAACCCGTATACCGTAACGATCTATTTGGAAATTAAATAAAAAAGGAAGTTGAACAGAAAAGAAACTTGAAAAAAAAAAGAAGTTGAATAGAAATAAAAATGGAAGTTGCAGAAAATTAAAATTGGATGTTCATTCAAGAAACCACAATACCTTAACGATCTATTTGGAAATTAAATAAAAAAGAAAGTTTAATAGAAAAGTAAATTGAATAAAAATGGACGTTGAATAAAAATAAAAATGGAAGTTGCAGAAAATTAAAAATGGAAGTTCAATCCAGAAACCACTATACCTTAACGATCAATTTGGAAATTAAATAAAAAAGGAAGTTGAGTAGAAAAGAAACCAGAACAAAAAAGAAAGTTGCAGAAAATTAAAAGTCGAAGTTCATTAAAGAAACCATTATGCCTTAACGATCTATTTGGAAATTAAATAAAAAAGGAAGTTGAATAGAAAAATAACTTGAATAAAAATGGAAGTCGAATAAAACTAAAAATGGAAGTTGCAGAAAATTAAAAATGGAAGTTCATTAAAGAAACCACTACACCTTAACGATCTATTTTGAAATTAAATAAGAAAGGAAGTTAAATAGAAATGTAAATTGTATAAAAATAGAAATTGAATAAAAATAAAAATGAAAGTTAAATAAAATTTAAAGTGGAAGTTTAATCCAGAAACCACTATACCTTAACGATCTATTTGGAAATTAAATAAAAAAGGAAGTTGAGTAGAAAAGAAACTTGAATGAAAAAGAAAGTTAAATAAAAATAAAAATGGAAGTTGCTGAAAATTAAAAATGGAAGTTCATTCAAGAAACCACTATACCTTAACGATCTATTTGGAAATTAAATAAAAAAAGGAAGTTGAGTAGAAAAGAAACTTGATTGAAAAAGGAAGTTAAATAAAAATAAAAATGGAAGTTACAGAAAATTAAAAATGGAAGTTCATTCAAAAAACCACTATACCTTAACGATCTATTTGGAAATTAAATAAAAAATGAAGTTTAATAGAAAAGTAAATTGAATAAAAATGGAAGATGAATAAAAATAAAAATGAATGTTGCATAAGATTAAAAATGGAAGTTCAATCCCGAAACCACTGTTCCTTAACGATCTATTTGAAAATTAAATAAAAAAGGAAGTTAAATAAAAAAAAGATTGAAAAAAAAAAGAAGTTGAATAGAAATAAAAATGAAAGTTGCTGAAAATTAAAATTGGAAGTTCGTTCGAGAAACCACTATACCTTAATGATTTATTTGGAAATTAAATAAAAAAGGAAGTTGAATAGAAAAATGACTTGAATAAAAATGGAAGTTGAATAAAAAAAAATGGAAGTTGCAGAAAATTAAAAATGGAAGTTCATTCAAGAAACTACTATACCTTAACGATATATTCGGAAATTAAATAAAAAAGGAAGTTTAATAGAAAAGTAAATTGAATAAAAATGGAAGTTGAATAAAAATTAAAATGGAAGTTGCAGAAAATTAAAAATGAAAGTTCAATCCAGAAACCACAATACCTTAACGATCTATTTGGAAATTAAATAAAAAAGGAAGTTGAGTAGAAAAGAAACCAGAACAAAAAAGAAAGTCAAATAAAAATAAAAATAGAAGTTGCAGAAAATTAAAAATCGAAGTTCATTAAAGAAACTACTATAACTTAACGATCTATTTGGAAATTGAATAAAAAAGGAAGTTGAATAGAAAAATAACTTGAATAAAAATGGAAGTTGAATAAAAATAAAAATGGAAAATGCAGAAAATTAAAAATGGAAGTTCAATCCAGAAACCACTATACCTTAACGATCTATTTGAAATTAAATAAAAAAGGAAGTTGAGTAGAAAAGAAACTTGAATAAAAAAGGAAGTTAAATAAAAATAAAAATGGAAGTTGTAGAAAATTAAAAATGGAAGTTCATTCAAGAAACCACTACACCTTAACGATCAATTTGGAAATTAAATAAAAAAGGAAGTTGAATAGAAAAATAACTTGTATAAAAATGGAAGCTGAATAAAAATAAAAATGGAAGTTCCATAAAATTAAAAATGGAAGTTCATTAAAGAAACCACTATACCTTAACGATCTATTTGGAAATTAAATAAAAAATGAAGTTTAATAGAAAAGTAAATTGAATAAAAATGGAAGTTGAATAAAAATAAAAATTGAAGTTGCAGAAAAATAAAAATGGAAGTTCAATCCAGAAACCACTATGCCGTAACGATCTATTTGGAAATTAAATAAAAAAGGAAGTTGAGTAGAAAAGAAACTTGAATAAAAAAGGAAGTTGTAGAAAATTAAAAATGGAAGTTCATTCAAGAAACCACTACACTGTAACGCCCTCAAAAAAATAACATTAAACCATCATTTAAGACATTCATTGACATGCAACATATCCACATTCTTCTATTAATCAGAGTTGATCCTTACAAAAGTATTACATGTTAACAACAAAAGCAAATGCCCTACGGGCTTACAGCTTTCCAAGTTAACACTTGGTTACAACAAAAGAGTACTACTCATTTACACTTTAAGCCCTTGGCTTGAAATTACATGTAATACATCAAAATAAAACGACAAAAGTATGTCCGCTTCTAGCCTCCCAAGCTATGTCCTTGGAGGTAGCATGCTACCTGTACCTGAAAATGATATTCCCATATAGGGTGAGCCACAGCCCAGCAGAAATACACTAAACCAACCATGAACAATGACTAAAAGATTAGCAATTGATAGATGGCCAACACTGATACATCCATATAAATCACATTATATGGCACACGACTTATGAGTCCAAGTTACTTTTCATTTTCCCTTTTTAACAGATAAGCATATTAGCTCTATCATCGCCTCAACAGATATGTATAACAACTATATCCCACATTCTCAGATAAGCATATTAGCTACATCCACATCTCACAAAGATAAGCATATTAGCCCTATCTTCACTTCTCTAGACAAGCATAAGAGCTATATCTACACTTCTCAAAGATAAGCATATGAGCATATGAGCTCTATCTTCATTTCTCTAGACAAGCATATGAGCTGTGTCTACGGAGTTCATCCCCTATCTTCTCCCAACACTATCCGGTTTAGAGGTACATCCCCCATCTTCCCCTAAACCACGGAGTACATCCCCCATCTCCTCCTCTACACATAATGTATACAAACACAATGGTTCTATATACTATCATTCAATACATACAGTTAATGTATTCTATTCAATCGTCAAATTCCATGACACTTTCCATTGATTAGTTTTCATTTGCCTAATCATCATGCATTGTCTACAACAATCACGACTATCCTCCACCGATAGCCCAAAGCAGTTATTTCTAAACAGAAAGTAAATGCACGAATGGATATTCAATCAACATTTCATTTCGGTGAGTGATAATTAATTCAACTACACCCTTCTAACTCCATGCATTCCCAATCTCAACAATTCCATTTCTTTTCCTCAATTCTCACAATTAATTATCCCAATTAATCAAACAATGTAATTAGGTCAGTTTCCATAATTTACATTCAGCCCTTAAGGTCCCATTTTCATCAATGATTTAACATTTGTTCCATTTCTCTATGCCAAACATGCATCTAGGTTTATTATAAGTAAAACCCCAACTTTTGTAAAATTACACAAAAGCCCCAAACTTTCACAAAATTACCAAACCAACCCCAACATCTCAAATTACTAAAATTTAAAGACAAGATCCATAGAGAGGAGTAGGATATCCCTACCTCGAAGTTTGAGCTCCAATGGAGATGAAGGTCAAAACCAAAATGCTCCAAATTCCGAAATTTTCAGATTAAAACAACGCCCTCGACGATCAACACGACTTTTACAAAGGCCGAAGAGAAGGAGGACACTCTAACTAGATCAAACCCTAGAGAGAAGGGAGTATCTAGAGAGAGAGGCTCTCAAAAAGGGTTTTTAGAAAAGTAGGAGAGAGAAAGAAAAGCAAAAAGTGATTTGAAACCACCCAGCGGATAACTCATATACGCATGACCCGCTCGAGCGGAGAACACGACGCTCGAGCGTCAAGAACAAAACTCTGGACACGCTCGAGCGCAATAAGGCCTGCTCGAGCGCCAAGACACAAGAATAAAGCACTTCCGCTCGAGCGCGAAAACCAGTCCGCTCGAGCGCAGATTTCCACCTCCCAGAACTTACACCCAGAAAGTGCTACCCGCTCGAGCGCCAAACAGCCCGCTCGAGCGCCACCGCTCAAGCGTAAAAATCACATCTGCAGAAGTTTTGCAGGAACACGAAAATACTGGAAGTGTGCAATCTCCGCTCGAGCGCAAGCAGACCCGCTCGAGCGGACTACCTAAAAACTCAACAACAAGGGATTTGAAACCAAGGCCTAACCAACCTGCAACAAACCCTCCCAACACATCCTGTAACTCAAAAATGAAATAAGAAGGATGTAAACAAGATATTAATCAACTACCAACATCCACAGACACATGTTCGGATCACTGTACAACAAGGGTAAACCCGGGATCGCTATAACCTCCCCCCCTTAAAGAATTTCGTCCCCGAAATTAAGCACAAGTTTTAAAAAAAACAGGTTTTCCTCCGTTTTAAACAATGTTACATTTTAACATTCCACAATTCGACCCATTACCGGTCATCCCATCCCTTCAACAAGAGGCATTTCACAATATGTAAACAACAAATGTACTTTCAACATGCATTAACATTACGCATTTCCTTTCCAATTTCAACAATATATTCAACATATATAATGTTACGTTCAACTTCCATATGAGGCAAGTCCCAAAACATACTTCCAATAAACCAAAACATTTTCAATGTTTCACAACTTAAGACATGTACAAAAGCTCTTAAGTTCAACAATAGTTCAAAATCTAAATACAAGATTATACAACAACAAACAAGTTCGGATATTTTTCACGGACCTCCAACTCACGTTCCCAAGTGGCCTCCTCCACTCCGTGATGTTTCCACAAGACCTTCACCAAAGGAATGGTCTTGCCACGCAGGACCTGATCCCGCCTATCCAAGACCCGAACCGGTCTCTCCTCATATGAGGCGTCCTCATCTACCTCTAAATCGGTCCAATCCAACACATGTGATGGATCTGGCTCATACTTCCTAAGCATACTCACATGAAACACATCATGCACTCCGGACAACTGCGGCGGTAAGGCTAAACGATAAGCAACCTCGCCAATCCTCTCGAGGATCTCAAAAGGTCCAATAAACCGAGGGGACAACTTCCCACTCTTCCCAAACCTCATCAAACCTCGCCTAGGTGATATATTCAGAAAGACATGATCACCTACCTCAAACGCCAAAGGCCTCCTCCTACGGTCGGCATAACTCTTTTGGCGACTCTAGGCTGTAACAAGCCTCCTACGGATAAGCTCAACTTTCTCCGTCGTCTCCCTAACCAACTCCGGACCCAACAAAGGTGCATCACCCACCTCGGCCCAACAAACTGGAGACCTACACGGTCGGCCATACAAGGCCTCAAACGGTGCCATACCGATGCTAGACTGAAAACTGTTGTTGTAGGCAAACTCTACCAAGGGTAAGTGCCTCTCCCACGTCCCACTGAAATCAAGGACACAACCCCGAAGCATATCCTCGAGGATCTGAATAGTACGCTCGGACTGCCCGTCAGTCTGGGGATGATAAGCCGTACTAAAGGTCAACTTAGTGCCCAAGGCACTCTGCAAACTCTGCCACAGCCTGGCAGTAAAACGAGGGTCTCTATCTGAGATGATCATCACTGGGACCCCGTGCAACCTCACTATGTCCCGAATATACAAGTCGGCAAGATGGTTTACCGAATCTCTCACGCGCATAGGAATGAAGTGCGCCGACTTAGTCAACCGGTCTACAACCACCCAAATGGCATCACTACCCCGCTGAGTCCTCGGAAGACCTACAACGAAGTCCATAGTGATATGCTCCCATTTCCACTCGGCAACAGGCAAGGGTTGCAACAAACCCGCTGGCCTCTGATGTTCGGCCTTCACTTGCTGGCAAGTAAGGCATTTCGATACGAAAACTGCCACATCTCTCTTCATACCCCGCCACCAAAACTGGCGACCCAAATCCCGATACATCTTAGTACCTCCCGGATGCACCGCAAGGCGCGAATGATGAAACTCTCGGAGTACCTCCTCTCGGTAAGACTCCGGCACGAACAAACGGTCTCGGTATCTCACACTCAGGTCGGGATACACCGTCAAACCCTTCTCAACTTGTCCACTAGAGATCCTCTCTCGGAGGGACTCTACCTCAAGGTCACCCCTCTGTGCCTCCAACACTCTAGTCACCAATGTAGGCTGTGCAACAACGGAAAACAAGGCCACAGCCTCAACAGATTCGCCCAGATGCAAATCAAATTCGCCAAGTGCTCCCAACATCTCCCATTCCCGGATGGCTATACTAGCTACATCACTAATGTATTTCCTACTAAGGGCATCGGCCACAATATTGGCCTTTCCCGGGTGATAATGCAACTCAAAATCATAGTCCTCGTTGAACTCCATCCATCTCCTCTGCCTCAAATTCAAGTCCCTCTGTGTAAACAGGTACTTCAAACTCTTGTGGTCCGAGAACACCTCGAACCTCTCACCATAAAGGTAATGCCTCCAGATTTTCAAGGCAAAGATCACAACTGCTAACTCTAAGTCATGTGTAGGGTAATTCTTCTCGTGTATTTTCAACTGACGTGAGCCATAAGCTACCACTTTCCCCCCTTGCATTAACACACAACCTAAACCCTCTCGTGAGGCATCACAATAAACCGCATAACCCAACCCTCTCTCCGGAATAATCAAAACCGGAGCGGTGGTCAATCTAACCTTCAGTTCTTGGAACGACTTTTCACAAGTCTCACTCCACACAAACTTGATCCCTTTTCGCGTCAACCTAGTCAACGGCGAAGCTAACCTGGAGAAATCTTTCACAAACCGGCGGTAATACCCAGCTAACCCCAGAAAACTGCGGATCTCAAACACACTCTTAGGCTGTGCCCAATCCTGCGCTGCCTCAACCTTGGATGCATCAACAGACACCCCTTCCCCGGATACTACGTGGCCTAAGAATTTCACCTCTCCTAGCCAGAACTCACACTTCCCAAACTTGGCATACAGCCTATGGGCTCTAAGCAATTCAAGCACCACTCTCAAGTGTTCCTCGTGCTCCTCCTCAGAAGGCGAATAAACAAGAATGTCGTCCACGAAGACAACCACAAATTGATCTAAGAACTCCCGGAAAATCCGATTCATCAAGTCCATAAAAACTGCCGGTGCATTGGTAAGCCCAAATGGCATCACCAGAAACTCATAATGGCCATACCGCGTACGGAATGCCGTCTTCAGAATATCCTCCTCCCTGACCCTCAACTGGTGGTAACCCGATCTCAAGTCTATTTTAGAGAAACAGCGGGAACCCTTCAACTGGTCAAACAGATCATCTATACGGGGCAAAGGGTACTTATTCTTAACCGTAGCCCGATTTAACTTCCGGTAGTCTATACACAACCTTAAGGCACCATCTTTCTTTTTAGCAAAGAGGGCCGGTGCTCCCCACGGCGAAACACTAGGGCGAACAAAACCCTTATCTAGTAATTCCTGGAGCTGAACTTTCAACTCAACCAACTCTGCTAGAGCAAAACGATAAGGTGCCATAGAAATCGGCGCTGTGCCGGGCACTAAATCAATGGAGAACTCGACCTCCCGATGAGGTGGCAAACTAACGAGATCCTCGGGAAAGACGTCCGAGTACTCACAAACTACTCTCGGCAACACAACCTGAGTCTCGTCACACTCGCTACTCTCAAAGCTAGCAAGTAACCCACTAAGCTCACTCCGCCCTCGCGAATCATACCCCGGTGGCAAAACACTACCAAGCCGGTCTCCCAAGAAATGGAACCGCTCCCCGCTCAAGGTACATAACGTGACCCTCTGGCGGTAGCAATAGATAACAGCCCGGTATGACGATAGCCAGTCCATACCCAGAATAACATCAAAACCCTTCATGGGCATGACAACAAACGGAAAAGGAAGCCTATGTTCGGCGACCTCTATATCACAACCTCTGACACCCTGTTTCAGTATCAACTCACCCCCAAGAGGTGACACTACACAAATAGGAGATGCTAACTGTGCTAACTCTAATTTAAAAACAGATGCAAATGCAGCAGATACAAAAGAATGAAATGCACCCGTGTCTATCAACACACTAGCAACCGAGTTGCAAAACAGAAAAGTACCTCTCACTACCGATGGAGCCGGTACTAGATCCTGCGCGGTAACAGCATACACGCGCCCTGTAGGCCCCTGGTCTACCTGCTCACCCCTCGGAGCAAAAGACTGCTGCACAGACTGGGATGACGAAGCTCCCGGATTGGCCCTCGAGGCCTGCACAGACTGAGCTGGCTGAAAACTCTGCATCTGCCTAGAACCAGACGCTCCAGAAATGGCACTCAACTGTGGGCAAAACCTCTTCAGGTGCCCAGGCTGTCCACACTGATAACAAGACAAGGGCTGCCCCCTGCCCAAACTCTGACTCTGCGGTCTAGCTGAAGAAGAAGAAGCAGCTCTCTGACCCCCACCCTTCTGCGGGCAAATAGAAACCTTGTGACCCAACTGGCCACACTTGTAACAGGTGAAATCCCCCTGACTACCTCTCTCGGAGCCTGCACTTGGCACTGGAAAGGTCGATCTAGCAACACCACCCTGCGACTGCTGAGGGTTAGAACCCCTCTGCCTCTTGCCATCACCCTGGCCATCTTGGCTCCTCTTGGAGCCTCTCTGCCCCTCATCCTCCTCCTGCATCAAGAGCTCCATATGAGCTGCAGCATCCACTAGGTGTCTATACTCCCTGATGAAAGACCCACCAACCCTCAACTTGAGGCCCCGCCTCAACTTCTGCTCAAACTCATAACAACGGCGTTCCTCAAACGCCATCAGTTCAGGTGCAAACCTGGATAGACTGGTAAAAGTAGCCTCAAACTCGGCCACTGACAAGCCCTGCTAATTAAGCCGGCTAAACTGGTCCCTCAGCTTCTCCCTAGCTGCTGCAGACAAAAACCTCTCCTGAAAAGCATTCACAAATGCCTCCCAAGTACCACCAACACGAGCCTTCTCGTACTTCCACCATTGACCCGCATCTCCCTTCAGCTGGAAGGATGCCAAGGTCACCTTCAGTGCTCCGTCCTCGATGCCAAGCATCTCAAACGTCTTACTCATTTGCTCTAGCCACTCATCAGCCTTCAGTGGCTCCTTCGGATCCCCGATAAACTCATTCAGATTAGATCGGAAGAACTCCCTCTTCAAGAAAGAAGGCCCTGCCTCAGCTGCCTGATTCCCTGCTCTGAGAATACCCAAAGCTCCTGCTATCTCTCGGGCCAAGGCACTCATAGCCTGCTGACCCGCTGGCTCAGCCACATTGGCCTGACCAACTCCTTCCTGTACTGCTGGAACGTCATCCGGTACAGGTACCTCCTGCCTCGCAGGTCTACCACGCCTAGCACCTCTTCCCCGTCCTGACATCCTAATAAAGGTAACCAAGACTACTAGCGGGGTCTTGGCTTAAAAGATATAGTGTGCTTGTTGAGGCGGCTGCTCATGTTGAGGCAATGGTGTTAGCTATGGGACAAGATAGGGAAGAGCCCGTGGTGATGGGTGTTGGCCAGGTTAGGAAGGAAGCCATTGTGGGGACTCCTACGGTTTATAGGTACTCTAGGCCCAGTAAGAGGCAGAAGGGTTTTAACCCACTACAATTTCAGAGAGCTCAGTCTGGCTCTACTCTTCTAGTACCAAGTCTAGATTTGGGAAAGGGTGAACGAAAGGTTGTTACTTGCTTCAAGTGTGGCCAACTGGGCCACAAGTCCCCAGCTTGCCTGCAGAGGAAGAAGGCAGGGTTGTTAGTCCGACCAGTAGTTGCACCACCAGAATCTTCTAGCCAGCCGGGTATTGGGCCAATCGAACGTATAGTGGGGAAGCAGTCATTGGGGACTTCATCAGCTCAGATTCCGAACCAGTCTCGTGCTCAGGCACTGCCTACTTGTTGGACGTGTAATCAGCCGGGTCATATTCGACGTTTTTGTACTCAGCCGGGGCCTTCTTTAGGGGTTTCGCAACCTAGTCAGGCTCAGTTTCATTCGACTGGGCAGGAACAGTATCGTTTTGGGGGACTAGCAGGCCAGATTGCGAGGGCCTCAGTAGAGTTGAGTTCCCAAGCCCCAGTTGGGGTAGTTTGTAGTTGTTCCAGGTGTGGACAGAGGGGGCATGTCAGTAGTTCTTGTCCGTGGTTAGTAAGCTCGTAGGTTGTCTTGTGTTTGGAGATGACCAGTTTTGGCGGTCCAGCGAGGAACGGCAGTGGTGGTAATACCGAGGGGTTGGTTTCATTTTGGCTAATCCGTTTTGTAATCGGTGAATTATTGTTTTGTGATCATTGGGTTCCATTGTGTAACCAATGTGTTTGGGAATGTTGAAACATCTAAACTGTTTGTTTATCCATATATATACATATATGCTTTGTTTGTTAATTTCCCTGGAATGGGTGAATTGGAGCATGTTGTAGCTCTGAAGTTTTATTAATGTGTAAAGTTGCTGTAAAACCATAAATTTTTTTTTGGTATTAGGCGTGTGACTTGATTTGGGAAAGATGAGGGCTGAGGAGCCATATTTTCAAAATTTGAAAGAACCACCGAGGGTATGTGTCCTAGCCAAGGCAATATTGGAGCGAGAACTGTTTTACTTGCTGAGTGTGTGGAATTTCATGGGTATTACCCATTTAAGATTTTGTGCGTAGTATAGATTTCGGTTTACTGTCAAGTGAACTCGAGAGGATGTGAAGGGTGCGATTAGTACTAGATGTAACACACATTTGATATGGTGTCCTACGGGGGCATAGCGCATAATTTTGTTAAGGTTAGACTTGTACCTTCGTGGTAGGTAACGTTGCCGAGATTGCAGGTGTACTGATTGGCCGTTTTAAGTGAGGGGATGTTAGTCCCTATATAAGGTTGTGATTGTTGTATCGGGAGCGATGTGTTGTGGGTAGCTGGTACTATATCTCGGGCAGTAGTATAATGGGTGTTTCCCTAAGTTTCCAAATTCCTTTATTTGGGTCGAATGTGATAGGTTCATATCTTAGCACTGACCAGGTCAGAGGATGTTATCAGAAGGGTTAATTGGGTGTACAGCCCGTAGTTAGGGTGTGATCCGTGGATGGAGTCACAGTGGTATGGTGTTTGCGGATAGAGATGTGGATTAATAGTAAGGAGGGTGAGAACCTTGACTCTGCTGGATAGTTAGAAGAGTGAATCCTTGAAAGCCTTGTCGGCGACTTGTAGTGGTGTCGGGGTTTGGTTCATGGTGGTTGTCTAGCGGTAACATTGGGGGCTTGGAAAATAAGAAGGTTTTGCCTAGTACAGTTGAATGTGTTAGATGTGATGGTTTCAAGAGTTGCGTGGTGTTGGCAAGATTATGTGAGAATGTTCAAGGGAATGTGAGATTTGTATCTCGAGTTAGTGGGAATGGTACCTGTATGTTGGTTCATGTTTTGGGTCTTGCTAGTCAGTGAGTCCGTGGTGACCCCATTGGTTGTGTAGGGGTAGCGTTCGTGTTGTGATTGGTTATCAATCGTTGGGTTTGGGTTGTAAGTGGATGCTGGCAGCATTCTTTGAAGGAAGAGCAGTTCGTGTTCTAAAGTAATGAGTATAGCGTTGGTCAAAGTGGTCCTTCGTGTTTGGGTTGTTGTGATTGAGGTTGACCATGTCGGTCTTCAATCAAGGAAGCGAGTAGGCTTGCTAGATAGTCATGGTGGGGGTCGGTGATTTCCTTAGACTCAGTGTTGATGCGGTTCAATTTTAGGAGATCCGGTGAGATTCCAAAATTTGTGGTTTGTGTAGAGAACTCCGTGGTTGGGGTTAGTGGTTTTAGCGGCACGTCAGTGTGTGGGTTACGGAATGTAAAGTTTATTGAGTTGATTAGTCAGCTTGTCGGTGTCGGGCTTTGGGTTGGCATTAGTCACCTTGAGTTTAGTCTCGTTTGTTGTAAACTTTGTATGTTGATTAGGGAAAACTGAAACTAATCGAACATGTTTTGTCGTTGAATCTGACGGTTGGAATAATACATCTAATATATGTATTGATTGATCATTGTCAATGATTGGCTTTTTGTACATTATGTATGTATGATGTTTGGTTTGATATTGATACAGCACTATAATGTGTATCATTTGTGTATTAAAGGGAGGCGGAATGAAAATTGCAAAACCATGATTTTCTTATGCCTTATGTGTTGTTAGTACTGTCGTTATTTCTATTAACCATCATTATAGAAATGTTATATTCTGTGTCGGTTGTGGCATCACTGTGTGGGTGATGGTTGTGGATAGTGCTGTTTTGGAAAGACATGGAAAACAAAATTTTCCCAGTGTTTGGGCCATCTAAGGGCGTTGTTGAAAAGTTGATTTAAATTCAAGGATTTTAAAGAATTCTAGATTAATCTTTTTGGCAAATAAACTGTGGATGACTCTGCATTTTGGGTAACACCGTATTTGTGAAAAATGTTTACAAAGCTTTTGAGTTTTCGTAAGGAAAATGCAAGATTTATTCCGGAACGTTAACGTTGAAAATTTAAACATCTTTGAGAAATGCCTCCTGAACAAGAAAATGTTTTCTTATTATCTACTCTAAAGATTTGCTTTGGTCGTGTTGTTGAGTAGTGACTTAGCTTGGGGTGCTAGTCGGTTGCTGGTGAATTGTTTCGGGGGAGGTTTGGTTTGTTGAGGCTTGCGTACCTAAGGTGTGGTCGTTTAGAATGTGTTCCCTTGGTTAGTATCTTCCTTGGTAAGAGTGAGTCGGAGGTTTGTTGTGAAAGTAATTTCTTTCATTGGGGCTCGGTTGTTGAATGCTCTGTGATCAATTGGCCTTGTGTTTTGGCGTACCCTTAATTTCGGGGACGAAATTCTTTAAAGGGGGGAAGTTATAGCGATCCCGGTTTTCCTTTTCGTGCTTAACTGTAATCCGGATTCGATTTCGTAAGGGTGCTGTTGTCTTATCCTCTTTCTATCCCTTTCTCTTTGTGTTCGAGCTTGGGGTTGTGTTGGGTAAGTTGGGAATAAGTTGGTTGTGTTTTAAAACATAAAGTCTTTGCCCAGTTTTTGGTCTTCCCGCTCGAGCAGGGGTGTTGGCGCTCGAGCGGGGAAATCACCCATCCAGTATTTCGTCTGCAGTGGTATACGCTCGAGCAGGGGATTGGACACTCGAGCAGGAGTACGTGTCTGACGCTCGAGCGGGGAGTTTGACGCTCGAGCGGGCATCATGTCTGTAAAAGTTCTGGGCGCGTGCATCCGCCGCTCGAGCGGGGGATTGGACGCTCGAGCGGGGATCTGTGAGTGACGCTCGAACGGGGAGTTCGACGCTCGAGCGGGGCGACTTTTATATAAAGCTGAGATCCGACCTTTTTGTTCACTTTTCAACATCCTTTCTCTCTCCTACTTTTCCAAAAAGGTATTTTGAGATCTTCTCTCACTAAAACCCTAACTTCTCTCTTAGGATTGATCTAGTAGGAGTTATTTTCTCACCTTGGGCCTTTACAAAAGTTGTGTTGATCGTCGAGGGCTATCTTCCAATCTGAAAATTTCAGGATTTGGAGCATTTCCGTTTCTTCATCTCCTTCGTTGAGTCCCATCATTCGAGGTAGGGATAACCTACTCCATCTTATGAGCTTTGTCTTTGAATTTTAGCATTTTGATATGTTGGGGGTTGTTGGGTAATTTTGAGAAAGTTCGGGCCTTTGTGTAATTTTACAAAAGTCAGGGTTTTAAATATATAAACCTATATGCATGTTAGGCATAGAGAAACGAGATTAATGTTGGGACTTTGATGGAAATGGAACCTTAGGGTTGTTTTGTGAATTATGGTAATTTGCCCTAATTGGTTTAATTAATTAATGCATATAATTAATTGAAGAAAGCGAGGAATTGAATTGAGAATGTTGAAATTTGGGAATGTATGGGATTAAAGAGGGTAGACGAATCTTTTATTGCTCATCTAGTTGAAATGTTGATATATTATCCATTTGTGCATTTATTTCCTACTTAGAAATAATTGCTTTGGGCTACCGGTGGAGGGTAGTGTTGATTGTTGTAGACAATGCATGATGATTAGGCAAACTAAAACTAATCAATCGGATGTTTCATAGAGTATGACGGTTGATAGAATACATTAACTGTATGTATTGAGTGATTGTGTATATGACCAATGTCTTTATATGCATTATGTGTAGACGGTTGGTAGAATACATTAACTTTATGTCTTGATTGATTGCGTATGTGATTCTGTGTTTACATGCGTTATATTGTGTATAGAACCTTTGTGTTTATATGCTTTGTGTAGGGAAGGAGATGGGGGATGTACTCCGCGGTTTAGGGGAAGATGGGGGATGTACCTCTAAACCGGATAGGATTGGGAGGAGATGGGGGATGAACTCCGTAGATATAGCTCATATGCTTGTCTAGAGAAGTGAAGATACAACTCATATGCTTATCTTTGTGAAGTGTAGATATAGCTCTTATGCTTGTCTAGTGAAGTGTAGATACAGCTCATATGCTTGTCTAGTGAAGTGTGGATACAGCTAATATGCTTATCTGTTGATGTGTAACATGCTTGTCTGTTGTGGTGTTGATATAGCTCATATGCTTATCTATTGGGTTGTTGATATAGCTCATATGCTTATCTGTTGTAGTAGTGATGTAGCTCACATGCTTATCTATTGAAAAGTTTGTTTGATTTGATATAGCGCTAAAATGTATATCATCATCGTTTGTGAAGTATGGAAGTAGTTTATGTGTTATTGATACAACATCAAAATGTGTATCCACCGTGAATTTGGAAAGTGTTCTAGTGATGAACTATAACCTCATCAAATGTTTTGGCCAGAGTACTGAGCCTTGTTTTCAAACTCAAAGTTGAATGAGAAATGAAAAGTGAATTGTAACATAGACTTGGTTGTCATAGAATTGAAATGAGATGTAAATGGAGGTGTAAGTATCGACCATCTTTCAGTTGCTAATCTTTTAGGCATTGTTTATAGTTGGTTTAGTATATCTCTGCTGGGCTGTGGCTCACCCTATATGGGAACATCATTTCAGGTACAGGTAACTTGCCACCTCCAAGGACATAGCTTGGGAGGCTAGAGGCGGACAGATTTTTGTTCTCTTATCTCCTTTTGATGTATTACATGTAAATTCAATGCCAAGGGCTTAATGTGTAACCGAGTCAATACTCTCTTTTGTAACCAAGTGTTAACTTGGAAAGCTGTAAGCCCGTAGGGCATTTACTTTTGTTGTTAACATGTAATACTCTTGTAATGAGGTACTCTAATGAATTGAGGAAATGTAGATCTTTTGTATATAAATGTATGTTTATATTGATGGGTTTAATGTTATTATTTTGAGGCGTTACAAAAATGGAAGTTGAATAAAAATAAATGTGAAAGTTTCATAAAATTAAAAATGGAAGTTCAATCCAGAAACCAGTATACCTTAACGATCTATTTGGAAATTAAATAAAAAAGGAAGTTGAATAGAAAAGAAACTTGAAAAAAAAAAGTTGAATAGAAATAAAAATGGAAGTTGCAGAAAATTAAAATTGGATGTTCATTCAAGAAACCACTATACCTTAACAATCTATTTGGAAATTAAATAAAAAAGGAAGTTTAATAGAAAAGTAAATTGAATAAAAATGGAAGTTGAATAAAAATAAAAATGGAAGTTGCAGAAAATTAAAAATGGAAGTTCAATCGAGAAACCACTATACCTTAATGATCTATTTAGAAATTAAATAAAAAAGGAAGTTGAGTAGAAAAGAAAACAGAACAAAAAAGAAAGTTAAATAAAAATAAAAATGGAAGTTGCAAAAAATTAAAAATCGAAGTTCATTAAAGAAACCATTATGCCTTAACGATCTATTTGGAAATTAAATAAAAAAGGAAGTTCAATAGAAAAATAACTTGAATAAAAATGGAAGTCGAATAAAAATAAAAATGGAAGTTGCAGAAAATTAAAAATGGAAATTCATTCAAGAAACCACGATACCTTAACGATATATTTGCAAATTAAATAAAAAAGGAAGTTTAATAGAAAATTAAATTGAATAAAAATGGAAGTTGAAAAAAATAAAAATGGAAGTTGCAGAAAATTCAAAATGGAAGTTCAATCCAGAAACCACTATACCTTAACGATCTATTTGGAAATTAAATAAAAAAGGAAGTTGAGTAGAAAAGAAACTTGAATAAAAAAGGAAGTTAAATAAATATAAAAATGGAAGTTGAAGAAAATTAAAAATGGATGTTCATTCAAGAAACCACTACACCTTAACGATCAATTTGGAAATTAAATAAAAAAGGAAATTGAATAGAAAAATAACTTGTATAAAAATGGAAGCTGAATAAAAATAAATGTGAAAGTTGCATAAAATTAAAAATGAAAGTTCAATCCAGAAACCAGTATACCTTAACGATCTATTTGGAAATTAAATAAAAAAGGAAGTTGAATGGAAAAGAAACTTGAAAAAAAAAAAGTTGAATAGAAATAAAAATGGAAGTTGCAGAAAATTAAAATTGGATGTTCATTCAAGAAACCACTATACCTTTAACAATCTATTTGGAAATTAACTAAAAAAGGAAGTTTAATAGAAAAGTAAATTGAATAAAAATGGAAGTTGAATAAAAATAAAAATGGAAGTTGCAGAAAATTAAAAATGGTAGTTCAATCCAGAAACCACTATACCTTAATGATCTATTTGGAAATTAAATAAAAAAGGAAGTTGAGTAGAAAAGAAACCAGAACAAAAAAGAAAGTTAAATAAAAATAAAAATGGAAGTTGCAGAAAATTTATAGCGATCCCGGGTTTACCCTTGTTATACCGTGATCCGGACATGTGTCCGTGGATGTTGGTAGTTGTTTATTATTTTGTTTACATCTTTTTACTTCGTAATTGAGTTATAGGATGTGTTGGGCGGGTTTGTTACAGGTTGGTTGAGTTTAGAAACCAAAACTAGTTGCCCAGATTTTGGCCTGTACGCTCGAGCGGGGGTTTTGGCGCTCGAGCGGAGATTACACCCATTCAGTATTTTCCTGTGCAGCGTTGTACGCTCGAGCGTGGGATTGGCCGCTCGAGCGGGGTTTTCTGAGTGCCGCTCGAGCGTAGAGTTGGAAGCTCGAGCTGAGGCCTGGTTCTGTATAAATGCTGGGAGAGTGCATCCGGCGCTCGAGCGGAAATTTGGACGCTCGAGCGGGAGTCTGTGAATGACGCTCGAGCGGGGTGTTTTACGCTCGAGCGGGCGGGGTGTTTAAGTCCCGAAATTGTGACTTTTCAAATCACTTTTTACTTTCTCTTCTCTCTCTTAACTTTTCAAAATCACCATTGTTGAGCCTCTCACTCTAGACTCTACCTTCTCTCTAGGTTTTGATCTAGTAGGAGTGATTTACTCACCTTTGGCCTTTACAAAAAAGTTGTTGATCGTCGAGGGCTTCATTTTAATCTGAAAATCTCGGGTTTTGGAGCACGTTGGGTTTTGTCGTCTTCTCCTTTGGGACTCCGAATTTGAGGTAGGGATACCGTACTCCTCTCTATGGATTTTGTCTTTAAATTTTGGTATTTTGAGATGTTGGGCTTGGCTTGGTAATTTTGTGAAAGTTTGGGGCTTTTGTGCAATTTTACAAAAGTTGGGGTTTTATTCATAATAAACCTAGATGCATGTTTGGCATAGAGAAATGGAATAAATGTTGAATCATTGATGAAAATGGGACCTAAGGGTTGAAATGGTAATTATGGATAACGACCTAATTGCATTGTTTAATTAATTGGGATAATTAATTGTGAGAAATGAGGAAATGAAATGTTGATTGAATATCCATTTGTGCATTTATTTCCTGTTTAGAAATAACTGCTTTGGGCTATCGGTGGAGGATAGTCGTGATTGTTGTAGACAATGCATGATGATTAGGCAAACTGAAACTAATCAATGAAATGTGTCATGGAACTTGACGGTTGACAGAATACATTAACTGTATGTATTGGGTGATTGTATATAGAACCAATGTGTTTATATACGTTATGTGTAGAGGAGGAGATAGGGGATGTACTCCGCGGTTTAGGGGAAGATAGGGGATGTACCTCTAAACCGGATAGTGTTGGGAGAAGATAGGGGATGAACTCCGTAGATACAGCTCATATGCTTGTCTAGAGAAGTGAAGATAGAGCTTATATGCTTATCTTAGTAAAGTGTGGATACAGCTTATATGCTTATCTGTGAATGTGGGATATTGTTGTTATACATATCTGTTGAGAATGTGGATATACCTTTTATGCTTATCTGAATGTGAGATATAGTTTTTATACATATCTGTGGAAATGATGATAGAGCTAGCATGTATCAGTGTTGGCCATCTATCAATTGCTAATATTTTAGTCATTGTTCATGGTTGGTTTAGTGTATTTCTACTGGGCTGTGGCTCACCCTATATGGGAATATCATTTTCAGGTGCAGGAAGCATGCCACCTCCAAGGATATAGCTGGGAGGCTAGTGGCGGACATACATTTGTCGCTTAACTTTTGATGTATTACATGTAACTTCAAGCCTAGGGCTTAATGTGTAAACGAGTTAGTACTCTTTTGTTGTAACCAAGTGTTAACTTGGAAAGCTGTAAGCCCGCAGGGCATTTTGTTTATGATGTTAACATGTAATACTTAAGTAATGGAACTCTAATGTATAAAAGAATGTGGTTAGTTTATATGTAAATGCATGTCTTATCTGATGGGTTTATTGTTGTTATTTTGAGGGCGTTACAACTTGGTATCAGAGCGTACCGGGTTCGAATACTTTGGGTACGTGGGAAGTGATTAGTATCACAATGGGTTTGTCTCGCTTGGTAGAGACTTAGATGTAGTATCATATGCTATGTGCTTAATTGATAACATGCTTATGTGATTATGTGGGTATGGGATTTAATTTCTGGGATGTTGATTGGATCCTTGAGTTTCTGGGAGTCTTGTTGGAAAAGCACTTGATCAATGCTGTTTCTAACCGGAACTCTAGTAACGTCTCGGGACTATCATTATCCGGAAATGAAATTCGTAAGTGCTTATGTGTTTATGTGCTTATGTGGAGTGAATTACAGTTGTCCATGCATTAGGACGTGAGTGTTTAGTTTCGGCACATTTATGAATGTGTTAACGTTCTGTGTTGCCTTTATTAGGATGTCAGGACGAGGAAGAGGTGCTAGGCGTGGTAGACCTGCGAGGCAGGAAGTACCGTTACCGGGTGAGATTCCGGCAGTGCAGGAGGGAGTTGGGCAGGCCACTGTGGCCGAGCCAGTAGGTCAGCAGGCTATGGGTGCCTTGGCCAGAGAGATAGCAGGAGCTTTGGGTATTCTTAGAGCTGGGAATCAGGCAGCTGAGACCGGGCCTTCTTTCTTGAAGAGGGAGTTCTTCCGGTCTAATCCGGATGAGTTTATCGGGGATCCGAAGGAGCCACTGAAGGCTGATGAGTGGTTAGAACAGATGAGTAAGACGTTCGAGATGCTTGGCATTGAGGACGGAGCACTGAAAGTGACCTTGGCATCCTTCCAGCTGAAGGGAGATGCGGGTCAATGGTGGAAGTACGAGAAGGCTCGTGTGGGCAGTACTTGGGAGGCGTTTATAAATGCTTTTCAGGAGAGGTTTTTGTCTGCAGCAGCTAGGGAGAAGCTGAGGGATCAGTTTAGCCGGCTTAAACAGCAGGGCTTGTCAGTGGCCGAGTTTGAGGCTACTTTTACCAGTCTGTCCAGGTTTGCACCGGAACTGGTGGCGTCTGAGGAACGCCGTTGCTATGAATTTGAGCGGAAGTTGAGGCGGGGCCTCAAGTTGAGAGTTGGTGGGTCTTACATCCGAGAGTATAGACACCTGGTTGATGCTGCTGCACATATGGAGATTATGATGCAGGAGGAGGAGGAAGAACAGAGGGGCTCCAAGAGGAGCCAGGATAGTCAGAGTGATGGCAGGAGACAGAAGGGTTATAACCCTCAGCAGTCTCAGGGTGCAGTCTCTAGATCGACCTTTCCAGTGCCGAGTGTAGGCTCGGGGAGAGGCAGTCAGGGGGAATTTACTTGTTACAAGTGTGGCCAGCTGGGTCACAAGGTTTCAGTTTGCCCGCAGAAGGGTGGGGGTCAGAAAGCTGCTTCTTCTTCAGCTAGACCGCAGAGTCAGAGTTTGGGCAGGGGGCAGCCCTTGTCTTGTTATCAGTGTGGACAGCCTGGGCACCTGAAGAGGTTTTGGCCACAGTTGAGTGCCACTTCGGGAGCGTCTGGTTCTAGGCAGACGCAGGGTTTTCAGCCAGCTCAGTCTGTGCAGGCCTCGAGGGCCAATCCGGGAGTTTCTTCATCCCAGTCTGTGCAGCAGTCTTTTGCTCCGAGAGGTGAGCAGGTAGACTAGGGGCCTACGGGGCGCGTGTATGCTGTTACCGCGCAGGATTTAGTACCGGCTCCATCAGTAGTGAGAGGTACTTTTCTGTTTTGCAACTCAGTTGCTAATGTGTTGATAGACACGGGTGCATCTCATTCTTTTGTATCTGCTGCATTTGCATCGGTTTTGGAATTGGAGTTAGCACAGTTAGCATCTCCTATTTGTGTGGTATCGCCTTTGGGTGGTGAGTTGATCCTGAAACAGGGTGTTAGAGGATGTGATATAGAGGTCGCCGATTATAGGCTTCCTTTTCCGTTTGTTGTCATGCCCATGAAGGGTTTTGATGTTATTTTGGGTATGGACTGGTTATCGTCATACCGGGCTGTTATTGATTGCTACCGCCAGAGGGTCACGTTATGTACCTTGAGCGGGGAGTGGTTCCATTTCTTGGGGGACCGGGTTGGTAGTGTTTTGCCACCGGGGTATGATTCGCGAGGGCGAAGTGAGCTTAGTAGTCTACTTGCTAGCTTTGAGAGTGGTGAGAGTGGTGAGACCCAGGTTATATTGCCGAGGGTGGTTTGTGAGTATTCGGATGTTTTTCCCGAAGACCTTGTTAGTTTGCCACCTCACCGAGAGATAGAGTTCTCTATTGATTTAGTGCCCGGCACGGCGCCGATTTCTATGGCACCTTACTGTTTTGCTCCAGCAGAGTTGGTTGAGTTGAAAGTTCAGCTCCAGGAATTGCTAGATAAGGGTTTTGTTCGCCCTAGTGTTTCACCGTGGGGAGCACCGGCCCTCTTTGTTAAAAAGAAAGATGGTGCCTTGAGATTGTGTATTGACTACCGGAAGTTGAATCAGGCTACGGTTAAGAATAACTATCCTATGCCCCGTATAGATGATCTGTTTGACCAGTTGAAGGGTTCCCGTTGTTTCTCTAAGATAGACTTGAGATCGGGTTACCTCCAGTTGAGGGTCAGGGAAGAGGATATTCCGAAGACGGCATTCCGTACGCGGTATGGCCATTACGAGTTCCTGGTGATGCCATTTGGGCTTACCAATGCACCGGCAGTCTTTATGGACTTGATGAACCGGATTTTCCGGGAGTTCTTAGACCGATTTGTGGTCGTCTTTGTGGACGACATCCTTATCTATTCGCCTTCAGAGGAGGAGCACGAGGCACACTTGAGAGTGGTGCTTGAGTTGCTTAGAGCCCATAGGCTGTATGCCAAGTTTGGGAAGTGTGAGTTCTGGCTGAGGGAAGTCAAATTCTTAGGCCACGTGGTATCCGGGGAAGGGGTGTCTGTTGATACATCCAAGGTTGAGGCAGTGCAAGATTGGGCACAGCCTAAGAGTGTGTTTGAGATCCGCAGTTTTCTGGGATTAGCTGGGTATTACCGTCGGTTTGTGAAAGATTTCTCCAGGTTAGCGTCACCGTTGACTAGACTGACTCGGAAGGGAGTCAAGTTTGTGTGGAGTGAGACTTGTGAAAAGTCATTCCAAGAGCTGAAAGTTAGATTGACCACCGCTCCGGTGTTGATTATTCCGGAGAGAGGGCTGGGTTATGCTGTTTATTGTGATGCCTCACGAGAGGGTTTGGGTTGTGTGTTGATGCAAGAGGGGAAAGTGGTAGCTTATGGCTCACGTCAGTTGAAAATACACGAGAAGAATTACCCCACACACGACCTAGAGTTAGCGGCTGTGATCGTTGCCTTGAAAATCTGGAGGCACTACCTTTATGGTGAGAGGTTCGAGGTATTCTCGGATCATAAGAGTTTGAAGTATCTGTTTACACAGAGAGACTTGAATTTGAGGCAGAGGAGGTGGATGGAGTTCATCGAGGATTATGATTTTGAGTTGCACTATCATCCGGGAAAGGCCAATGTTGTGGCCGATGCCCTTAGTAGGAAGACCATTAGTGATGTTGCTAGTATAGCCATCCGGGAATGGGAGATGTTGGGAGCGCTTGGCGAGTTTGATTTGCTACTGGGCGAATCTGTTGAGGCTGCGGCCTTGTTTTCTGTTGTTGCGCAGCCTACACTTGTGATTAGAGTGTTAGAGGCACAGAGAGGTGACCTTGAGGTAGAATCCCTCCGAGAGAAGATCTCCAGTGGGAAGGTTGAGAAGGGTTTGACGGTGTATCCCGACCTGAGTGTGAGATACCGAGACCGTTTGTTTGTACCGGAGTCTTGCCGAGAGGAAGTACTCCGAGAGTTTCACCATTCGCGCCTTGCGATGCATCCGGGAGGTACTAAGAAGTATCAGGATTTGGGTCGCCAGTTTTGGTGGCGGGGTATGAAGAGAGATGTGGCTGTTTTCGTATCGAAGTGCCTTACTTGCCAGCAAGTGAAGGCCGAGCATCAGTGGCCAGCGGGTTTGTTGCAACCCTTGCCTATTGCCCAGTGGAAGTGGGAGCATATCACTATGGACTTCGTTGTAGGTCTTCCGAGGACGCAGCGGGGTAGTGATGCTATTTGGGTGGTTGTAGACCGGTTGACTAAGTCGGCGCACTTTATTCCTATGCGCGTGAGAGATTCGGCAGATCATCTTGCCGACTTGTATATTCGGGACATAGTGAGATTGCACGGGGTCCTAGTAACGATTGTCTCAGATAGAGATCCTCGTTTTACTGCTAGGTTGTGGCAGAGTTTGCAGAGTGCCTTGGGCACTAAGTTGACCTTTAGTACGGCTTATCATCCTCAGACTGACGGGCAGTCCGAGCGTACTATTCAGATCCTCGAGGATATGCTTCGGGGTTGTGTCCTGGACTTCAGTGGGACGTGGGAGAGGCACTTGCCATTGGTAGAGTTTGCCTACAACAACAGTTTTCAGTCTAGCATCGGTATGGCACCGTTTGAGGCCTTGTATGGCCGACCGTGTAGGTCTCCAGTGTGTTGGGCCGAGGTGAGTGATGCACCTTTGTTGGGTCCGAAGTTGGTTAGGGAGACGACGAAGAAAGTTGAGCTTATCCGTAGGAGGCTTGTTACCGCCCAGAGTCGACAAAAGAGTTATGCCGACCGTAGGAGGAGACCTTTGGCGTTTGAGATAGGTGATCATGTCTTTCTGAAGATATCACCTAGGCGAGGCTTGATGAGGTTTGGGAAGAGTGGGAAGTTATCCCCTCGGTTTATTGGTCCTTTTGAGATCCTTGAGAGGATAGGTGAGGTTGCTTATCGGTTAGCCTTACCGCCGCCGTTGTCCGAAGTGCATGACGTGTTTCATGTGAGTATGCTTCGGAAGTATGAGCCAGATCCATCACATGTATTGGATTGGACCGATTTAGAGGTAGATGAGGATGCCTCGTATGAGGAGAGACCGGTTCGGGTCTTGGATAGGCGAGATCAGGTCCTGCGTGGCAAGACCATTCCTTTGGTGAAAGTCTTGTGGAAACATCACGGAGTGGAGGAAGCCACTTGGGAATGTGAGTTGGAAGTCCGTGAGAAATATCCGGACTTGTTTGTTGATATATAATCTTGTATTTAGATTATGAACTATTGTTGAACTTAATAACTTTTATATATGTCTTAAGTTGTGAAACATTGAAAATGTTTTGATTATTGGAAGTATGTTTGGAACTTGCCTCATATGGAAGTTGAATGTGACACTATATGTGTTGAATATATTGTTGAAATTGGAAAGATAGTGCATAATGTTGATGCATGTTGGAAGTACATATGTTGTTTACATATTGTGATATGTCTCTTGTTAAAGGGATGGGATGACCGGTAATGGGTCGAATTGTTGAATGTTAAATTGTAACATTGTCTAAAATGAAGAAAAACCTGTTCTTGAAAACTTGTGCTTAATTTCGGGGACGAAATTCTTTAAGGGGGGGAGGTTATAGCGATCCTGGGTTTACCCTTGTTATACCGTGATCCGGACATG
This sequence comes from Camellia sinensis, assembly GCF_055761805.1. Classification (NCBI taxonomy): domain Eukaryota; kingdom Viridiplantae; phylum Streptophyta; class Magnoliopsida; order Ericales; family Theaceae; genus Camellia; species Camellia sinensis. The sequence goes on along the minus strand of NC_138962.1, from coordinate 2,951,553 downwards.
TGTCCGTGGATGTTGGTAGTTGTTTATTATTTTGTTTACATCCTTTTACTTCGTAATTGAGTCATAGGATGTGTTGGGCGGGTTTGTTACAGGTTGGTTGAGTTTAGAAACCAAAACTAGTTGCCCAGATTTTGGCCTGTACGCTCGAGCGGGGGTTTTGGCGCTCGAGCGGAGATTACACCCATTCAGTATTTTCCTGTGTAGCGTTGTACACTCGAGCGTGGGATTGGCCGCTCGAGCGGGGTTGTCTGAGTGCCGCTCGAGCGTAGAGTTGGAAGCTCGAGCGGAGGCCTGGTTCTGGATAAATGCTGGGAGAGTGCATCCAGCGCTCGAGCGGAAATTTGGACGCTCGAGCGGGAGTCTGTGAATGACGCTCGAGCGGGGTGTTTTACGCTCGAGCGGGCGACTGGGTTTAAGTCCCGAAATTGTGACTTTTCAAATCACTTTTTACTTTCTCTTCTCTCTCTTACTTTTTCAAAATCACCATTGTTGAGCCTCTCACTCTAGACTCTACCTTCTCTCTAGGTTTTGATCTAGTAGGAGTGATTTACTCACCTTTGGCCTTTACAAAAAAGTTGTTGATCGTCGAGGGCTTCATTTTAATCTGAAAATCTCGGGTTTTGGACCACGTTGGGTTTTGTCGTCATCTCCTTTGGGACTCCGAATTTGAGGTAGGGATACCCTACTCCTCTCTATGGATTTTGTCTTTAAATTTTGGTATTTTGAGATATTGGGCTTGGCTTGGTAATTTTGTGAAAGTTTGGGGCTTTTGTGCAATTTTACAAAAGTTGGGGTTTTATTCATAATAAACCTAGATGCATGTTTGGCATAGAGAAATGGAATAAATGTTGAATCATTGATGAAAATGGGACCTAAGGGTTGAAATGGTAATTATGGATAACGACCTAATTGCATTGTTTAATTAATTGGGATAATTAATTGTGAGAAATGAGGAAATGAAATGTTGATTGAATATCCATTTGTGCATTTATTTCCTGTTTAGAAATAACTGCTTTGGGCTAACGGTGGAGGATAGTCGTGATTGTTGTAGACAATGCATGATGATTAGGCAAACTGAAACTAATCAATGAAATGTGTCATGGAACTTGACGGTTGACAGAATACATTAACTGTATGTATTGGGTGATTGTATATAGAACCAATGTGTTTATATGCGTTATGTGTAGAGGAGGAGATAGGGGATGTACTCCGCGGTTTAGGGGAAGATAGGGGATGTACCTCTAAACCGGATAGTGTTGGGAGAAGATAGGGGATGAACTCCGTAGATACAGCTCATATGCTTGTCTAGAGAAGTGAAGATAGAGCTTATATGCTTATCTTAGTAAAGTGTGGATACAGCTTATATGCTTATCTGTGAATGTGGGATATTGTTGTTATACATATCTGTTGAGAATGTGGATATACCTTTTATGCTTATCTGAATGTGAGATATAGTTTTTATACATATCTGTGGAAATGATGATAGAGCTAGCATGCTTATCTGTTGAAAAAGGGAAAATGAAAGGTAACTTAGACTCATAAGTTGTAAGACATAAATATGTGATTTATGTGATTGTATCAGTGTTGGCCATCTATCAATTGCTAATATGTTAGTCATTGTTCATGGTTGGTTTAGTGTATTTCTACTGGGCTGTGGCTCACCCTATATGGGAATATCATTTTCAGGTGCAGGAAGCATGCCACCTCCAAGGATATAGCTGGGAGGCTAGTGGCGGACATACATTTGTCGCTTAACTTTTGATGTATTACATGTAACTTCAAGCCTAGGGCTTAATGTGTAAACGAGTTAGTACTCTTTTGTTGTAACCAAGTGTTAACTTGGAAAGCTGTAAGCCCGTAGGGCATTTTGTTTATGATGTTAACATGTAATACTTAAGTAATGGAACTCTAATGTATAAAAGAATGTGGTTAGTTTATATGTAAATGCATGTCTTATCTGATGGGTTTATTGTTGTTATTTTGAGGGCGTTACAAAATTAAAAATCGAAGTTCATTAAAGAAACCATTATACCTTAAGGATCTATTTGGAAATTAAATAAAAAACGAAGTTGAATAGAAAAATAACTTGAATAAAAACGGAAGTTGAATAAAAATAAAAATGAAAGTTGCAGAAAATTAAAAATGGAAGTTCATTCAAGAAACCACTATACCTTAACGATATATTTGCAAATTAAATAAAAAAGGAAGTTTAATAGAAAATTAAATTGAATAAAAATGGAAGTAGAATAAAAATAAAAATGGAAGTTGCAGAAAATTAAAAATGGAAGTTCAATCCAGAAACCACTGTACCTTAACGATTTATTTGGAAATTAAATAAAAAAGGAAGTTGAATTGAAAAGAAACTTCAAAAAAAAAAAGTTGAATAGAAATAAAAATGGAAGATGCAGAAAATTAAAATTGGATGTTCATTCAAAAAACCACTATACCTTAACGATCTATATGGAAATTAAATAAAAAAGGAAGTTTAATAGAAAAATAACTTGAATAAAAATGGAAGTTGCAGAAAATTAAAAATGGAAGTTCATTCAAGAAACCACTATAACTTAACGATATATTTGGAAATTAAATAAAAAGGAAGTTTAATAGAAAAGTAAATTGAATAAAAATGGAAGTTGAATAAAAATAAAAATGGAAGTTACAGAAAATTAAAACTGGAAGTTCAATCCAGAAACCACTATACCTTAACGATCTATTTGGAAATTAAATAAAAAAGGAAGTTGAGTAGAAAAAAACTTGAATAAAAAAAGAAGTTAAATAAAAATAAAAATGGAAGTTGCTGAAAATTAAAAATGGAAGTTCATTCAAGAAACCACTATACCTTAACGATCTATTTGGAAATTAAATAAAAAAGGAAGTTGAGTAGAAATGAAACTGATTGAAAAAGGAAGTTAAATAAAAATAAAAATGGAAGTTGCAGAAAATTAAAAATGGAAGTTCATTCAAAAAACCACTATACCTTAACAATCAATTTGGAAATTAAATAAAAAAGGAAGTTGAATAGAAAAATAACTTGTATAAAAATGGAGGCTGAATAAAAATAAAAATGGAAGTTCCATAAAATTAAAAATGGAATTTCATTAAAAAACCCACTATACCTTAACGATCTACTTGGAAATTAAATAAAAAAGGAAGTTTAATAGAAAAGTAAATTGAATAAAAATGGAAGTTGAATAAAAATAAAATTGAAAGTTGCATAAAATTAAAAATGGAAGTTCATTCAAGAAACCACTATACTTTAACGATATATTTGGAAATTAAATAAAAAAGGAAGTTTATTAGAAAAGTATATTGAATAAAAATGGAAGTTGAATAAAAATAAAAATGGAAGTTGCAGAAAATTAAAAATGGAAGTTTAATACAGAAACCACTATACCTTAACGATCAATTTGGAAATTAAATAAAATAGGAAGTTGAATAGAAAAACAACTTCTATAAAAATTGAAGCTGAAAAAAAATAAAAATGGAAGTTTCATAAAATGAAAAATGGAAGTTCATTAAACAAACCACTATACCTTAACGATCTATTCGGAAATTAAATAAAAAAGGAAGTTTAATAGAAAAGTAAATTGACTAAAAATGGAAGTTGAATAAAAATAAATGTGAAAGTTGCATAAAATTAAAAATGGAAGTTCAATCCAGAAACCAGTATACCTTAACGATCTATTTGAAAATTAAATAAAAAAGGAAGTTGAATAGAAATAAAAATGGAAGTTGCTGAAAGTAAAAATTGGATGTTCATTCAAGAAACCACTATACCTTAACGATCTATTTCGAAATTAAATAAAAAAGGAAGTTGAGTAGAAAAGAAACTAGAACAAAAAAGAAATTTAAATAAAAATAAAAATGGAAGTTGCAAAAAATTAAAAATCGAAGTTCAATAAAGAAACCACTATACCTTAATGATCTATTTGGAAATTAAATAAAAAAGGAAGTTGAATAGAAAAGTAACTTGAATAAAAATGGAAGTCGAATAAAAATAAAAATGGAAGTTAATTCAAGAAACCACTATACCTTAACGATATATTTGGAAATTAAATAAAAAAGGAAGTTTAATAGGAAAGTACATTGAATAAAAATGGAAGTTGCAGAAAATTAAAAACGGAAGTTCAATCTAGAAACCACTATACCTTAACGATCAATTTGGAAATTAAATAAAAAAGGAAGTTGAATAGAAAAATAACTTGTATAAAAATGGAACCTGAATAAAAATAAAAATGGAAGTTCCATAAAATTAAAAATGGAAGTTCATGAAAGAAACCACTACACCTTAACGATCTATTTGGAAATTAAATAAAAAAGGAAGTTTAATAGAAAAGTAAATTGAATAAAAATGGAAGTTGAATAAAAATAAAAGTGAAAGTTGCATAAAATTAAAAATGGAAGTTCAATACAGAAACCAGTATACCTTAACAATCTATTTGGAAATTAAATAAAAAAGGAAGTTGAATAGAAAAGAAACTTGAAAAAAAAAAGAAGTTGAATAGAAATAAAAATGGAAATTTCAGAAAATTAAAATTGGATGTTCATTCGAGAAGCCACTATACCTAAACAATCTATTTGGAAATTAAATAAAAAAGGAAGTTTAATAGAAAAATAACTTGTATAAAAATGGAAGTTGAATAAAAATAAAAATGGAAGTTGCAGAAAATTAAAAATGGAAGTTCATTAAAAAACCACTATACTTTAACGATCTATTTGGAAATTAAATAAAGAAGGAAGTTTAATAGAAAAGTAAATTGAAAAAAATGGAAGTTGAATAAAAATAAAAGTGAAAGTTGCATAAAATTAAAAATGGAAGTTCAATACAGAAACCAGTATACCTTAACTATCTATTTGGAAATTAAATAAAAAAGGAAGTTGAATAGAAAAAGAAACTTGAAAAAAAAGAAGGTGAATAGAAATAAAAAAAAAAGTTGCAGAAAATTAAAATTGGATGTTCATTCGAGAAACCACTATACCTTAACGATCTATTTGGAAATTAAATAAAAAAGGAAGTTTAATAGAAAAGTAAATTGAATAAAAATGGAAGTTGAATAAAAATAAAAATGGAAGTTGCAGAAAATTAAACATGGAAGTTCATTCCAGAAACCACCATACCTTAACGGACTATTTGGAAATTAAATAAAAAAGGAAGTTGAGTGGAAAAGAAACCAGAACAAAAAAGAAAGTTAATTAAAAATAAAAATGGAAGTTGCAAAAAATTAAAAATGGAAGTTCATTAAAGAAACCATTATGCCTTAACGATCTATTTGAAAATTAAATAAAAAAAGAAGTTGAATAGAAAAATAACTTGAATAAAAATGGAAGTCGAATAAAACTAAAACTGAAAGTTACAGAAAATTAAAAATGGAAGTTCATTAAAAAATCACTATACCTTAATGATCTATTTGGAAATTAAATAAGAAATGAAGTTTAATAGAAATGTAAATTGAATAAAAATAGAAATTGAATAAAAATATAAATGAAAGTTGCATAAAATTAAAAATAGAAGTTCAATCCAAAAACCACTATACCTTAACGATCTATTTGGAAATTAAATAAAAAAGCAAGTTGAGTAGAAAAGAAACTTGAATAAAAAAGCAAGTTAAATAAAAATAAAAATGGAAGTTGCAGAAAATTGAAAATGGAAGTTCATTCAAAAACCACTATACCTTAACGATCTATTTGAAAAATAAACAAAAAAGGTAGTTGAATAGAAAAATGACTTGAATAAAAATGGAAGTCGAATAAAAATAAAAATTGAAGTTGCATAAAATAAAAAATGGAAGTTCATTCAAGAAACCACTATACCTTAACGATCTATTTGGAAATTAAATAAAAAATGAAGTTTTATAGGAAAGTAAATTGAATAAAAATGGAAGTTGAATAAAAATAAAATTGAATGTTGCATAAGATTAAAAATGGAAGTTCAATCCAGAAATCACTATACCTTAACGATCCATTTCGAAATTAAATAAAAAAGGAAGTTGAGTAGAAAAGAAACTAGAACAAAAAAGAAATTTAAATAAAAATAAAAATGGAAGTTGCAAAAAATTAAAAATCGAAGTTCATTAAAGAAACCACTATACCTTAATGATCTATTTGGAAATTAAATAAAAAAGGAAGTTGAATAGAAAAGTAACTTGAATAAAAATGGAAGTTGAATAAAAATAAAAATGGAAGTTGCAGAAAATTAAACATGGAAGTTTATTCCAGAAACCACCATACCTTAACGGACTATTTGGAAATTAAATAAAAAAGGAAGTTGAGTGGAAAAGAAACCAGAACAAAAAAGAAAGTTAATTAAAAATAAAAATGGAAGTTGCAAAAAATTAAAAATGGAAGTTCATTAAAGAAACCATTATGCCTTAACGATCTATTTGAAAATTAAATAAAAAAAGAAGTTGAATAGAAAAATAACTTGAATAAAAATGGAAGTCGAATAAAACTAAAACTGAAAGTTACAGAAAATTAAAAATGGAAGTTCATTAAAAAATCACTATACCTTAATGATCTATTTGGAAATTAAATAAGAAAGGAAGTTTAATAGAAATGTAAATTGAATAAAAATAGAAATTGAATAAAAATATAAATGAAAGTTGCATAAAATTAAAAATAGAAGTTCAATCCAAAAACCACTATACCTTAACGATCTATTTGGAAATTAAATAAAAAAGCAAGTTGAGTAGAAAAGAAACTTGAATAAAAAAGCAAGTTAAATAAAAATAAAAATGGAAGTTGCAGAAAATTGAAAATGGAAGTTCATTCAAAAACCACTATACCTTAACGATCTATTTGAAAAATAAACAAAAAAGGTAGTTGAATAGAAAAATGACTTGAATAAAAATGGAAGTCGAATAAAAATAAAAATTGAAGTTGCATAAAATAAAAAATGGAAGTTCATTCAAGAAACCACTATACCTTAACGATCTATTTGGAAATTAAATAAAAAATGAAGTTTTATAGGAAAGTAAATTGAATAAAAATGGAAGTTGAATAAAAATAAAATTGAATGTTGCATAAGATTAAAAATGGAAGTTCAATCCAGAAATCACTATACCTTAACGATCCATTTCGAAATTAAATAAAAAAGGAAGTTGAGTAGAAAAGAAACTAGAACAAAAAAGAAATTTAAATAAAAATAAAAATGGAAGTTGCAAAAAATTAAAAATCGAAGTTCTTTAAAGAAACCACTATACCTTAATGATCTATTTGGAAATTAAATAAAAAAGGAAGTTGAATAGAAAAGTAACTTGAATAAAAATGGAAGTTGAATAAAAATAAAAATGGAAGTTGCAGAAAATTAAACATGGAAGTTCATTCCAGAAACCACCATACCTTAACGGACTATTTGGAAATTAAATAAAAAAGGAAGTTGAGTGGAAAAGAAACCAGAACAAAAAAGAAAGTTAATTAAAAATAAAAATGGAAGTTGCAAAAAATTAAAAATGGAAGTTCATTAAAGAAACCATTATGCCTTAACGATCTATTTGAAAATTAAATAAAAAAAGAAGTTGAATAGAAAAATAACTTGAATAAAAATGGAAGTCGAATAAAACTAAAACTGAAAGTTACAGAAAATTAAAAATGGAAGTTCATTAAAAAATCACTATACCTTAATGATCTATTTGGAAATTAAATAAGAAAGGAAGTTTAATAGAAATGTAAATTGAATAAAAATAGAAATTGAATAAAAATATAAATGAAAGTTGCATAAAATTAAAAATAGAAGTTCAATCCAAAAACCACTATACCTTAACGATCTATTTGGAAATTAAATAAAAAAGCAAGTTGAATAGAAAAGAAACTTGAATAAAAAAGCAAGTTAAATAAAAATAAAAATGGAAGTTGCAGAAAATTGAAAATGGAAGTTCATTCAAAAACCACTATACCTTAACGATCTATTTGAAAAATAAACAAAAAAGGTAGTTGAATAGAAAAATGACTTGAATAAAAATGGAAGTCGAATAAAAATAAAAATTGAAGTTGCATAAAATAAAAAATGGAAGTTCATTCAAGAAACCACTATACCTTAACGATCTATTTGGAAATTAAATAAAAAATGAAGTTTTATAGGAAAGTAAATTGAATAAAAATGGAAGTTGAATAAAAATAAAATTGAATGTTGCATAAGATTAAAAATGGAAGTTCAATCCAGAAATCACTATACCTTAACGATCCATTTCGAAATTAAATAAAAAAGGAAGTTGAGTAGAAAAGAAACTAGAACAAAAAAGAAATTTAAATAAAAATAAAAATGGAAGTTGCAAAAAATTAAAAATCGAAGTTCATTAAAGAAACCACTATACCTTAATGATCTATTTGGAAATTAAATAAAAAAGGAAGTTGAATAGAAAAGTAACTTGAATAAAAATGGAAGTTGAATAAAAATAAAAATGGAAGTTGCAGAAAATTAAACATGGAAGTTCATTCCAGAAACCACCATACCTTAACGGACTATTTGGAAATTAAATAAAAAAGGAAGTTGAGTGGAAAAGAAACCAGAACAAAAAAGAAAGTTAATTAAAAATAAAAATGGAAGTTGCCAAAAACTAAAAATGGAAGTTCATTAAAGAAACCATTATGCCTTAACGATCTATTTGAAAATTAAATAAAAAAAGAAGTTGAATAGAAAAATAACTTGAATAAAAATGGAAGTCGAATAAAACTAAAACTGAAAGTTACAGAAAATTAAAAATGGAAGTTCATTAAAAAATCACTATACCTTAATGATCTATTTGGAAATTAAATAAGAAATGAAGTTTAATAGAAATGTAAATTGAATAAAAATAGAAATTGAATAAAAATATAAATGAAAGTTGCATAAAATTAAAAATAGAAGTTCAATCCAAAAACCACTATACCTTAACGATCTATTTGGAAATTAAATAAAAAAGCAAGTTGAGTAGAAAAGAAACTTGAATAAAAAAGCAAGTTAAATAAAAATAAAAATGGAAGTTGCAGAAAATTGAAAATGGAAGTTCATTCAAAAACCACTATACCTTAACGATCTATTTGAAAAATAAACAAAAAAGGTAGTTGAATAGAAAAATGACTTGAATAAAAATGGAAGTCGAATAAAAATAAAAATTGAAGTTGCATAAAATAAAAAATGGAAGTTCATTCAAGAAACCACTATACCTTAACGATCTATTTGGAAATTAAATAAAAAATGAAGTTTTATAGGAAAGTAAATTGAATAAAAATGGAAGTTGAATAAAAATAAAATTGAATGTTGCATAAGATTAAAAATGGAAGTTCAATCCAGAAATCACTATACCTTAACGATCCATTTCGAAATTAAATAAAAAAGGAAGTTGAGTAGAAAAGAAACTAGAACAAAAAAGAAATTTAAATAAAAATAAAAATGGAAGTTGCAAAAAATTAAAAATCGAAGTTCATTAAAGAAACCACTATACCTTAATGATCTATTTGGAAATTAAATAAAAAAGGAAGTTGAATAGAAAAGTAACTTGAATAAAAATGGAAGTTGAATAAAAATAAAAATGGAAGTTGCAGAAAATTAAACATGGAAGTTCAATCCAGAAACCACCATACCTTAACGGACTATTTGGAAATTAAATAAAAAAGGAAGTTGAGTGGAAAAGAAACCAGAACAAAAAAGAAAGTTAATTAAAAATAAAAATGGAAGTTGCAAAAAATTAAAAATGGAAGTTCATTAAAGAAACCATTATGCCTTAACGATCTATTTGAAAATTAAATAAAAAAAGAAGTTGAATAGAAAAATAACTTGAATAAAAATGGAAGTCGAATAAAACTAAAACTGAAAGTTACAGAAAATTAAAAATGGAAGTTCATTAAAAAATCACTATACCTTAATGATCTATTTGGAAATTAAATAAGAAAGGAAGTTTAATAGAAATGTAAATTGAATAAAAATAGAAATTGAATAAAAATATAAATGAAAGTTGCATAAAATTAAAAATAGAAGTTCAATCCAAAAACCACTATACCTTAACGATCTATTTGGAAATTAAATAAAAAAGCAAGTTGAGTAGAAAAGAAACTTGAATAAAAAAGCAAGTTAAATAAAAATAAAAATGGAAGTTGCAGAAAATTGAAAATGGAAGTTCATTCAAAAACCACTATACCTTAACGATCTATTTGAAAAATAAACAAAAAAGGTAGTTGAATAGAAAAATGACTTGAATAAAAATGGAAGTCGAATAAAAATAAAAATTGAAGCTGCATAAAATAAAAAATGGAAGTTCATTCAAGAAACCACTATACCTTAACGATCTATTTGGAAATTAAATAAAAAATGAAGTTTTATAGGAAAGTAAATTGAATAAAAATGGAAGTTGAATAAAAATAAAATTGAATGTTGCATAAGATTAAAAATGGAAGTTCAATCCAGAAATCACTATACCTTAACGATCCATTTCGAAATTAAATAAAAAAGGAAGCTGAGTAGAAAAGAAACTAGAACAAAAAAGAAATTTAAATAAAAATAAAAATGGAAGTTGCAAAAAATTAAAAATCGAAGTTCATTAAAGAAACCACTATACCTTAATGATCTATTTGGAAATTAAATAAAAAAGGAAGTTGAATAGAAAAGTAACTTGAATAAAATTGGAAGTCGAATAAAAATAAAAAAGGAAGTTGCAGAAAATTAAAAATGGAAGTTAATTCAAGAAACCACTATACCTTAACATTATATTTGGAAATTAAATAAAAAAGGAAGTTTAATAGAAAAGTACATTGAACAAAAATAGAAGTTGAATAAAAATAAAAATGGAAGTTGCAGAAAATTAAAAATGGAAGTTCAATCTAGAAACCACTATACCTTAACGATCAATTTGGAAATTAAATAAAAAAGGAAGTTGAATAGAAAAATAACTTGTATAAAAATGGAAGCTGAATAAAAATAAAAATGGAAGTTCCATAAAATTAAAAATGGAAGTTCATTAAAGAAACCACTACACCTTAACGATCTATTTGGAAATTAAATAAAAAAGGAAGTTTAATAGAAAAGTAAATTGAATAAAAATGGAAGTTGAATAAAAATAAAAGTGAAAGTTGCATAAAATTAAAAATGGAAGTTCAATACAGAAACTAGTATACCTTAACAATCTATTTGGAAATTAAATAAAAAAGGAAGGTGAATAGAAAAGAAACTTGAAAAAAAAAGAAGTTGAATAGAAATAAAAATGGAAGTTGCAGAAAATTAAAATTGGATGTTCATTCGAGAAACCAATATACCGAAACAATCTATTTGGAAATTAAACAAAAAAGGAAGTTTAATAGAAAAATAACTTGAATAAAAATGGAAGTTGAATAAAAATAAAAATGGAAGTTGCAGAAAATTAAAAATGGAAGTTCATTAAAAAACCACTATACCTTAACGATCTATTTGGAAATTAAATAGAAAAGGAAGTTTAATAGAAAAGTAAATTGAATAAAAATGGAAGTTGAATAAAAATAAAAGTGAAAGTTGCATAAAATTAAAAATGGAAGTTCAATACAGAAACCAGTACATCTTAACGATCTATTTGGAAATTAAATAAGAAAGGAAGTTGAATAGAAAAAGAAACTTGAAAAAAAAAAAGAAGTTGAATAGAAATAAAAATGAAAGTTGCAGAAAATTAAAATTGGATGTTCATTCGAGAAACCACTATACCTTAACGATCTATTTGGAAATTAAATAAAAAAGGAAGTTTAATAGAAAAGTAAATTGAATAAAAATGGAAGTTGAATAAAAATAAAAATGGAAGTTGCAGAAAATTAAAAATGGAAGTTCAATCCTGAAACCACCATACCTTAACGGACTATTTGGAAATTAAATAAAAAAGGAAGTTGAGTGTAAAAGAAACCAGAACAAAAAACAAAGTTAAATAAAAATAAAAATGGAAGTTGTAAAAAATTAAAATGGAAGTTCATTAAAGAAACCATTATGCCTTAACGATCTATTTGAAAATTAAATAAAAAAAGAAGTTGAATAGAAAAATAACTTGAATAAAAATGGAAGTCGAATAAAACTAAAAATGAAAATTACAGAAAATTAAAAATGGAAGTTCGCTAAAGAAATCACTATACCTTAATGATCTATTCGGAAATTAAATAAGAAAGGAAGTTTAATAGAAATGTAAATTGAATAAAAATATAAATGAAAGTTGCAGAAAATTAAAAATAGAAGTTCAATCCAGAAACCACTATACCTTAACGATCTATTTGGAAAATAAATAAAAAAGGAAGTTGAATAGAAAAATGACTTGAATAAAAATGGGAGTCGAATAAAAATAAAAATTGAAGTTGCATAAAATTAAAAATGGAAGTTCATTCAAGAAACCACTATACCTTAACAATCTATTTGGAAATTAAATAAAAAATGAAGTTTTATAGAAAAGTAAATTGAATAAAAATGGAAGTTGAATAAAAATAAAATTGAATGTTGCATAAGATTAAAAATGGAAGTTCAATCCAGAAACCACTGTACCTTAATGATTTAGTTGGAAATTAAATAAAAAAGAAAGTTGAATTGAAAAGAAACTTAAAAAAAAAAGTTGAATAGAAATAAAAATGGAAGTTGCTAAAAATTAAAATTGGATGTTCATTAAAGAAACCACTATACCTTAACGATCTATATGGAAATTAAATAAAAAAGGAAGTTGAATTGAAAAATAACTTGAATAAAAATGGAAGTGGCAGAAAATTAAAAATGGAAGTTCATTCAAGAAACCACTATACCTTAACGATATATTTGGAAATTAAATAAAAAGGAAGTTTAATAGAAAAGTAAATTGAATAAAAATGAAAGTTGAATAAAAATAAAAATGGAAGTTGCAGAAAATTAAAACTGGAAGTTCAATCCAGAAACCACTATACCTTAACGATCTATTTGGAAATTAAATAAAAAAGGAAGTTTAGTAGAAAAGAAACCAGAACGAAAAAGAAAGTTAAATAAAAATAAAAATGGAAGTTGCAAAAAATTAAAAATCGAAGTTCATTGAAGAAACCATTATGCCTTAACGATCTATTTGGAAATTAAATAAAAAAGGAAGTTGAATAGTAAAACAACTTGAATAAAAATGGAAGTCGAATAAAACTAAAAATGAGAGTTGCAGAACATTAAAAATGGAAGTTCATTAAAGAAATTACTATACCTTAACGATCTATTCGGAAATTAAATAAGAAAGGAAGTTTAATAGAAATGTAAATTGAATAAAAATAGAAATTGAATAAAAATATAAATGAAAGTTGCAGAAAATTAAAAATGGAAGTTCAATCCAGAAACCACTATACCTTAACGATCTATTTGGAAATTAAATAAAAAAGGAAGTTGAGTAGAAAAGAAAACTTGAATAAAAAAGCAAGTTAAACAAAAATAAAAAGAGAAGTTGCAGAAAATTAAAAATGGAAGTTCATTCAAGAAACCACTATACCTTAACGATCTATTTGGAAATTAAATAAAAAACGAAGTTGAATAAAAAAATGACTTGAATAAAAATGGAAGCCGAATAAAAATAAAAATTAAAGTTGCATAAAATTAAAAATGGAAGTTCATTCAAGAAACCACTATACCTTAACGATCTATTTGGAAATTAAATAAAAAATGAAGTTTTGTAGAAAAGTAAATTGAATAAAAATGGAAGTTGAATAAAAATAAAATTGAATGTTGCATAAGATTAAAAATGGAAGTGCAATCTAGAAACCACTTTACCTTAACGATCTATTTGGAAATGAAATAAAAAAGGAAGTTGAATGGAAAAGAAACTTAAAAAAAAAAAAAAATTGAATAGAAATAAAAATGGAAGTTGCAGAAAATTAAAATTGGATGTTCATTCAAGAAACCACTATACCTTAACGATCTATATGGAAATTGAACAAAAAATGAAGTTGAATAGAAAAATAACTTGAATAAATATGGAAGTTGCAGAAAATTAAAAATGGAAGTTCATTCAAGAAACCACTATACCTTAACGATATATTTGGAAATTAAGTAAAAAGGAAGTTTAATAGAAAAGTAAAATGAATAAAAATGGAAGTTGAATAAATCTAAAAATGGAAGTTACAGAAAATGAAAACTGGAAGTTCAATCCAGAAACCACTAAACCTTAACGATCTATTTGGAAATTAAATAAAAAAGGAAGTTGAGTAGAAAAGAAACTTCAATAAAAAATGAAGTTAAATAAAAATAAAAATTGAAGTTGCAGAAAATAAAGAATGGAAGTTCATTCAAGAAACCACTATACCTTAACGATCAATTTTGAAATTAAATGAAAATGAAGTTGAATAGAAAAATAACTTGTATAAAAATGGAGGCTGAAAAAAAATAAAAATGGAAGTTCCATAAAATTAAAAATGGAAGTTCATTAAAAAACCCACTATACCTTAACGATCTATTTGGAAATTAAATGAAAAAGTAAGTTTAATAGAAAAGTAAATTGAATAAAAATGGAAGTTGAATAAAAATAAAATTGAAAGTTGCATAAAATTAAAAATGGAAGTTCAATCCAGAAAAAAGTATACCTTAACGATCTATTTGGAAATTAAATAAACAAGGAAGTTGAATAGAAAAGAAACTTGAAAAAAAAAAAAAAAAGTTGAATAGAAATAAAAATGGAAGTTGCAGAAAATTAAAATTGCATGTACATTAAAGAAACCACTGTACCTTAACGATCTATTTGGAAATATAAAAAAAAGGAAGTTTAATAGAAAAATAAATTGAATAAAAATGTAAGTTGAATAAAAATAAAAATGGAGATACAGAAAATTAAAAATGGAAGTTCATTCAAGAAACCACTATACCTTAACGATATATTTGGAAATTAAATAAAAAGGAAGTTTAATAGAAAAGTAAAATGAATAAAAATGGAAGTTGAATAAATCCAAAAATGGAAGTTACAGAAAATGAAAACTGGAAGTTCAATCCAGAAACCACTATACCTTAACGATCTATTTGGAAATTAAATAAAAAAGGAAGTTGAGTAGAAAAGAAACTTCAATAAAAAATGAAGTTAAATAAAAATAAAAATTGAAGTTGCAGAAAATAAAGAATGGAAGTTCATTCAAGAAACCACTATACCTTAACGATCAATTTGGAAAGTAAATAAAAATGAAGTTGAATAGAAAAATAACTTGTATAAAAATGGAGGCTGAATAAAAATAAAAATGGAAGTTCCATAAAATTAAAAATGGAAGTTCATTAAAAAACCCACTATACCTTAACGATCTATTTGGAAATTAAATGAAAAAGGAAGTTTAATAGAACAGTAAATTGAATAAAAATGGAAGTTGAATAAAAATAAAATTGAAAGTTGCATAAAATTAAAAATGGAAGTTCAATCCAGAAAAAAGTATACCTTAACGATCTATTTGGAAATTAAATAAACAAGGAAGTTGAATAGAAAAGAAACTTGAAAAAAAAAAAAGTTGAATAGAAATAAAAATGGAAGTTGCAGAAAATTAAAATTGCATGTACATTAAAGAAACCACTGTACCTTAACGATCTATTTGGAAATATAAAAAAAAAAAAGGAAGTTTAATAGAAAAATAAATTGAATAAAAATGTAAGTTGAATAAAAATAAAAATGGAGATACAGAAAATTAAAAATAGAAGTTCATTCAAGAAACCACTATACCTTAACGATATATTTGGAAATTAAATAAAAAAGGAAGTTTAATAGAAAAGTATATTGAATAAAAATGGAAGTATAATAAAAATAAAAATAAAAGTTGCATAAAATTAAAAATGAAAGTTCAATCCAGAAACCACTATACCTTAACGATCAATTTGGAAATTAAATAAAATAGGAAGTTGAATAAAAAAATAACTTGTATAAAAATGGAAGTTCCATAAAATTAAAAATGGAAGTTCATTAAAGAAACCACTATACCTTAACAATCTATTTGGAAATTAAATAAAAAAGGAAGTTTAATAGAAAAGTAAATTAAATAAAAATGGAAGTTGAATAAAAATAAAAGTGAAAGTTGCATAAAATTAAAAATGGAAGTTCAATCCAGAAACCAGTATACGTTAACGATCTATTTGAAAATTAAATAAAAAAGGAAGTTGAATAGAAATAAAATTGGAAGTTGCTGAAAGTAAAAATTGGATGTTCATTCAAGAAACCACTATACCTTAACGATCTATTTGGAAATTAAATAAAAAAGGAAGTTGAACAAAAAAGTAAATTGAATAAAAATGGAAATTGAATAAAAATAAAAATGGAAGTTGCAGAAAATTAAAAATGGAAGTTCAATCCAGAAACCACTGTACCTTAACGATCTATTTCGAAATTAAATAAAAAAGGAAGTTGAGTAGAAAAGAAACTAGAACAAAAAAGAAATTTAAATAAAAATAAAAATGGAAGTTGCAAAAAATTAAAAATCGAAGTTCATTAAAGAAACCACTATACCTTAATGATCTATTTGGAAATTAAATGAAAAAGGAAGTTGAATAGAAAAATAACTTGAATAAAAATGGAAGTCGAATTAAAATAAAAATGGAAGTTGCAGAAAGTTAAAAATGGAAGTTCATTCAAGAAACCACTATACCTTAACGATATATTTGGAAATTAAATAAAAAAGGAAGTTTAATAGAAAACTAAATTGAATAAAAATGGAAGTTGAATAAAAATAAAAATGGAAGTTGCAGAAAATTAAAAATGGAAGTTCAATCCAGAAACCACTATACCTTCACGATCAATTTGGAAATTAAATAAAAAAGGAAGTTGAATAGAAAAATAACTTGTATAAAAATTGTAACGCCCTCAAAATAACAACATTCTTTTATTCATTAGAGTTCCATTACATAAGTATTACATGTTAACATCAAAACAAAATGCCCTACGGGCTTACAGCTTTCCAAGTTAACACTTGGTTACAACAAAAGAGTACTAACTCGTTTACACATTAAGCCCTTGGCTTGAAGTTACATGTAATACATCAAAAGTTAAGCGAAAAAAGTATGTCCGCCTCTAGCCTCCCAGCTATGTCCTTGGAGGTGGCATGCTACCTGTACCTGAAAATGATATTCCCATTTAGGGTGAGCCACAGCCCAGTAGAAATACACTAAACCAACCATGAACAATGACTAAAAGATTAGCAATTGATAGATGGCTAACACAGATACATTCACATAAATTACACATTTATGTCATACAACTTATGAGTCTAAGTTACCTTTCATTTTTTCCCTTTTTCAACAGATAAGCATGCTAGCTCTGTCATCATTTCCACAGATATGTATAAAAACTATATCCCACATTCAGATAAGCATAAAAGCTATATCCACATTCTCAACAGATATGTATAACAACAATATCCCACATTCACAGATAAGCATATAAGCTGTATCCACACTTTACTAAGATAAGCATATAAGCTCTATCTTCACTTCTCTAGACAAGCATATGAGCTGTGTCTACGGAGTTCATCCCCTATCTTCTCCCAACACTATCCGGTTTAGAGGTACATCCCCTATCTTCCCCTAAACCGCGGAGTACATCCCCTATCTCCTCCTCTACACATAACGTATATAAACACATTGGTTCTATATACAATCACCCAATACATACAGTTAATGTATTCTATCAACCGTCAAGTTCCATGACACATTTCATTGATTAGTTTCAGTTTGCCTAATCATCATGCATTGTCTACAACAATCACGACTATCCTCCACCGATAGCCCAAAGCAGTTATTTCTAAACAGAAAATAAATGCACAAATGGATATTCAATCAACATTTCATTTCCTCATTTCTCACCATTAATTATCCCAATTAATCAAACAATGTAATTAGGCCATTTTCTATAATTACCATTTCAACCCTTAGGTCCCATTTTCATCAATGATTTAACATCAATTCCATTTCTCTATGCCAAACATGCATCTAGGTTTATTATGAATAAAACCCCAACTTTTGTAAAATTACACAAAAGCCCCAAATTTTCACAAAATTACCAAGCCAACCCAACATCTCAAAATACCAAAATTTAAAGACAAAATCCATAGAGAGGAGTAGGATATCCCTACCTCGAAGTTTAAGCCAAAAAGGAGATGAAGACTCGAAGATCAACGTGCTCCAAATCCAAACTTTTTCAGATTAAAACAAAGCTCTCAACGCCCTCTAACTTTTTAACAAAGGCTCTAGGCTAGATTCACACTCTAGGGAGATCAAATCTTAGAGAGAATGTAAGTTTAGAGAGAGAGGGTCTCGGATTTAGGGTTTGATCAAAAAAAAGGAGTGAAAAACTGAAGTTCAAAATCGCTAGTGTCCGCTGATATAAAACACGCTCGCTCGAGCGAAGCCTTTGTCGCTTGAGCGACCAGACAAAGAAACTCTCGCTCGAGCCAAGAAGTTCTCGATCGAGCGAAGAAAAACCCAGACCACTCAAGCGAAGGAAGCTCGCTCGAGCCAAGAAAGGCAACTCTCAGGTCCAGAACCAGACGCAACACTCGCTCGAGCGAAGCCACCCTGGCTCGACCCACCAGACACGAACCTCACTCTCGCTCGAGCGAAGGTCCAAAAATCTGGGCAGCAACACTAGGCTTCCAAACACAACCAACCTGAAACAAACCTGCCCAACACATCCTATAACTCAATATACCAGTAAAGAGGATGCAAACAAGATAATAAACAAATACCAACATCCACGGACACATGTCCGGATCACTGTACAACAAGGGTAAAAACCCGGGATCGCTATAAAAATGGAAGCTGAATAAAAATAAAAATGGAAGTTCCATAAAATTAAAAATGGAAGTTCATTAAAGAAACCACTATACCTTAACGATCTATTTGGAAATTAAATAAAAAAAGGAAGTTTAATAGAAAAGTAAATTGAATAAAAATTGAAGTTGAACAAAAATAAAAGTGAAAGTTGCATAAAATTAAAAATCGAAATTCAATGCAGAAACCAGTATACCTTAACAATCTATTTGGAAATTAAATAAAAAAGGAAGTTGAATAGAAAAGAAACTTGAAAAAAAAAAGTTGAATAGAAATAAAAATGGAAGTTGCAGAAAATTAAAATTGGATGTTCATTCGAGAAATCACTATACCTTAAAAATCTATTTGGAAATTAAATAAAAAAGGAAGTTTAATAGAAAAATAACTTGTATAAAAATGGAAGTTGAATAAAAATAAAAATGAAAGTTGCAGAAAATTAAAAATATAAGTTCATTAAAGAAACCACTATGCCTTAAAATCTATTTGGAAATTACATAAAAAAACAAGTTTAATAGAAAACTAAATTGAATAAAAATGGAAGTTGAATAAAAATAAAAGTGAAAGTTGCATAAAATTAAAAATGGAAGTTCAATACAGAAACCAGCATACCTTAACGATCTATTTGAAAATTAAATAAAAAAGGAAGTTGAATAGAAAAGAAACTTGAAAAAAAAAAAAGAAGTTGAATAGAAATAAAAATGAAAGTTGCAGAAAATTAAAATTGGATGTTCATTCGAGAAACCACTATACCTTAACGATCTATTTGGAAATTAAATAAAAAATGAAGTTTAATAGAAAAGTAAATTGAATAAAAATGGAAGTTGCAGAAAATTAAAAATGGAAGTTCAATCCGGAAACCACCATACCTTAACGATCTATTTGGAAACTAAATAAAAAAGGAAGTTGAGTGGAAAAGAAACCAGAACAAAAAAGAAAGTTAAAGAAAAATAAAAATGGAAGTTGCAAAAAATTAGAAATGGAAGTTCATTAAAAAAACCATTATGCCTTAACGATCTATTTGGAAATTAAATAAAAAAAGAAGTTGAATAGAAAAATAACTTGAATAAAAATGGAAGTCGAATAAAACTAAAAATGAAAGTTACAGAAAATTAAAAATGGAAGTTCATTAAAGAAATCACTATACCTTAATGATCTATTTGGAAATTAAATAAGAAAGGAAGTTTAATAGAAATGTAAATTGAATAAAAATAGAAATTGAATAAAAATATAAATGAAAGTTGTAGAAAATTAAAAATAGAAGTTCAATCCAGAAACCACTATACCTTAACGGTCTATTTGGAAATTAAATAAAAAAGGAAGTTGAGTAGAAAAGAAACTTGAATAAAAAAGCAAGTTAAATAAAAATAAAAATGGAAGTTGCAGAAAATTAAAAATGGAAGTTCATTCAAGAAACCACTATACCTTAACGATCTATTTGGAAATTAAATAAAAAACGAAGTTGAATAAAAAAATGACTTGAATAAAAATGGAAGCCGAATAAAAATAAAAATTGAAGTTGCATAAAATTAAAAATGGAAGTTCATTCAAGAAACCACTATACCTTAACGATCTATTTGGAAATTAAATAAAAAATGAAGTTTTATAGAATAGTAAATTGAATAAAAATGGAAGTTGAATAAAAATAAAATTGAATGTTGCATAAGATTAAAAATGGAAGTTCAATATAGAAACCACTGTACCTTAACGATCTATTTAGAAATTAAATAAAAAAGGAAGTTGAATGGAAAAGAAACTTAAAAAAAAAAAAGTTGAATAGCAATAAAAATGGAAGTTGCAAGAAATTAAAATTGGATGTTCATTCAAAAAACCACTATACCTTAACGATCTATATGGAAATTGAACAAAAAAGGAAGTTGAATAGAAAAATAACTTTAATAAATATGGAAGTTGCAGAAAATTAAAAATGGAAGTTCATTCAAGAAACCACTATACCTTAACGATATATTTGGAAATTAAATAAAAAGGAAGTTTAATAGAAAAGTAAATTGAACAAAAATGGAAGTTGAATAAAACTAAAAATGAAAGTTACAGAAAATGAAAACTGGAAGTTCAATCCAGAAACCACTATACCTTAACGATCTATTTGGAAATTAAATAAAAAAGGAAGTTGAATAGAAAAGAAACTTCAATAAAAAATGAAGTTAAATAAAAATAAAAATGGAAGTTCATTCAAGAAACCACTATACCTTAACGATCAATTTGGAAATTAAATAGAAAAGGAAGTTGAATAGAAAAATAACTTGTATAAAAATGGAGGCTGAATAAAAATAAAAATGGAAGTTCCATAAAATTAAAAATGGAAGTTCATTAAAAAACCCACTATACCTTCACGATCTATTTGGAAATTAAATGAAAAAGGAAGTTTAATAGAAAAGTAAATTGAATAAATATGGAAGTTGAATAAAAATAAAATTGAAAGTTGCATAAAATTAAAAATGGAAGTTCAATCCAGAAACCAGTATATCTTAACGATCTATTTGGAAATTAAATAAAAAAGAAGTTGAATAGAAAAGAAACTTGAAAAAAAAAAAGTTGAATAGAAATAAAAATGGAAGTTGCAGAAAATTAAAATTGCGTGTACATTAAAGTAACCACTGTACCTTAACGATCTATTTGGAAATTAAATAAAAAAGGAAGTTTAATAGAAAAATAAATTGAATAAAAATGGAAGTTGAATAAAAATAAAAATGGAAGTTCATTCAAGAAACCACTATACATTAACGATATATTTGGAAATTAAATAAAAAAGGAAGTTTAATAGAAAAGTATATTGAATAAAAATGGAAGTTGAATAAAAATAAAAATGCAAGTTGCATAAAATTAAAAATGGAAGTTCAATCCAGAAACCACTATACCTTGACGATCAATTTGGAAATGAAATAAAATAGGAAGTTGAATAGAAAAATAACTTGTATAAAAATGGAAGCTGAAAAAAAATAAAAATGGAAGTTCATTAAAGAAACCACTATACCTTAACAATCTATTTGGAAATTAAATAAAAAAGGAAGTTTAATAGAAAAGTAAATTGAATAAAAATGGAAGTTGAATAAAAATAAAAGTGAAAGTTGCATAAAATTAAAAGTAGAAGTTCAATCCAGAAACTAGTATACCTTAACGATCTATTTGAAAATTAAATAAAAAATGAAGTTGAATAGAAATAAAATTGGAAGTTGTTGAAAGTAAAAATTGGATGTTCATTCAAGAAACCACTATACCTTAACGATCTATTTGGAAATTAAATAAAAAAGGAAGTTGAATAGAAAAGTAAATTGAATAAAAATGGAAATTGAATAAAAATAAAAATAGAAGTTGCAGAAAATTAAAAATGGAAGTTCAATCCAGAAACCACTATACCTTAACGATCTATTTCGAAATTAAATAAAAAAGGAAGTTGAGTAGAAAAGAAACTAGAACAAAAAAGAAATTTAAATAAAAATAAAAATGGAAGTTGCAAAAAATTAAAAATCGAAGTTCATTAAAGAAACCACTATACCTTAATGATCTATTTGGAAATTAAATGAAAAAAGAAGTTGAATAGAAAAATTACTTGAATAAAAATGGAAGTTGAATAAAAATAAAAATGGAAGTTGCAGAAAATTAAAAATGGAAGTTCATTCAAGAAACCACTATACCTTAATGATATATTTGGAAATTAAATAAAAAAGGAAGTTTAATAGAAAAGTAAATTGAATAAAAATGGAAGTTGAATAAAAATAAAAATGGAAGTTGCAGAAAATTAAAAATGGAAGTTCAATCCAGAAACCACTATACCTTAACGATCAATTTGGAAATTAAATAAAAAATGAAGTTGAATAGAAAAATAACTTGTATAAAAATGGAAGCTGAATAAAAATAAAAATGGAAGTTCCATAAAATTAAAAATGGAAGTTAAGGCCAACTCTGTAAAATTCACACACATACAGAGTATAGATACATGGGGCTCTCAAGTGCGGAAGCAAAATTTAGAGTACAAGTGGTCCATAAGAGCTGTGCATAAGTGAAATGAGATGGCAACCATTCACATATGGGTTATAACTTAATAATAAACAAGCAAAGTGTAAGTTATATTTTTCGTATTAGCAAAGGGCTCCACAAGCCGATATAAACAAATTGTACGAATTACAGGTTTAAGTACACAGTCTGCCAGGTTGCCAACATCTTCTTTGTCGACATAACAATCATACAAAAACATACATCTTGGTCAAAAGGCTTCTCAACCGTCGTGTTCGAAATACAAATATTACAAGTCGAGAAGCATGATTTTCAAGACTGCCGACATAAATGCAGGTTAAGCCGACATAATCAAGACCCAAAACAAGCTCCAGAAATCACATCTAGGCGTCACCGCCTTCTTGTTCATCATCTACATATATATAGAGAGGGTGAGCTTCAATACTCAGTGAATGGTATAAATAATAAAGGGGTTCGCATGAATAATAGCCGAAATCCTTTCAAAACGATGCAAGACAAACTCTATATATACAACAAGGAATGGACCTCGCCCATCAAACAAATCTTCAAAGTTCCAAGGGATACTTGCTAGCATCATATATCACAAATGACAACATTTCGGCAACAGGTCCACGCGGTAAACCGTCCGTGGCAAATCAAGACAAAGCAAAAGAGGCATCTCAACCAAGGGTGCTACAAAAGTTTAGAGTCCTCTAGCACAAGGGACTTTCAAGACAAGATGTGCTGTGAAAGTTTAGAGTCCTCCAGCACGAGGGACCTATGTTACAAAGGCCCGTAGCCCTTTTAACACTAGAGTACAAATCAGGGGTGCTGCGAAAGTTTAGAGTCCTCCAGCACAAGGGACTTTCGAAACAAGATGTGCTGCTAAAGTTTAGAGTCCTCCAGCACAAGGGACTTTCAAAACAAGATGTGCTGCGAAAGTTTAGAGTCCTCCAGCACAAGGGACTTTCCAAGAAGGTCATCAAGACAAGGTCATACTTGGTATACAAAACAAGGACAATTATTCATGCTTAACAAACACTTTCAAAACAAAGCAAAGCAAAGTCTTTATCAAAACATATAACATAGCTTTATTAAAAATACCACTCACCTAGTTCTTCAAACGACGGGGTCAAGGCAAGTCCAAGTCCTGACAAACACATGGCAAAGTCCATTGAATGCACTACTCAAACAAGTCTAGCACACATGCAAATAACCTCGGCATTCTTAAAAAAAACTAAGTCAATCAAATCGAAACACAGTTTCTTATCTTTGGAAAAACACGCTGGGCAACTACCAGGACTTGGCCGAGGTCCCACACCTTCTCGCCGAGGTGTGGTCCCGACGGCCACATTCGAAAGCGTAGTCGGGAAAAATCTGGGTTTCCCTCTTGATAGACATGAAGAACAAGAGCATGAAGAACTTGAAGAACATGAACATGAGGGAGATGAATGCAAAGATCAAACTTGCTATTACAACAGCTGAGACTTCATGCTATGAATTCAAAAACTTGGACCTGGGTATCCATACTCAAGGATCTTATCAGAACAAACACAAAAACATGAGCTTGAAATCAAACTTTTGGATCAAACAAGGTTTTTCTTCCAAAAACACATGAAAACCGTTTTCTCTTTCTAAACCGATTTTAAATCAATCCACGACGTGCCGAACAGGTTCGATCGTGCAATGCAGCTAGATGATCAATAAGAACAACTAGAGTAGGTTAAGATTCTGACCTTAAAACTCGAATCTAACGGTTCAAGCTCCAACAATCAAGCTTGGAAGTCCCCCCTCTCTAGCTCAAACTTCTCCTCCTTCTAACTAGAGCTTCTCTCTCTAAAAAGGCAAGATTCATACAAATGACATGCCTCACATGACAAACATTGACTTAATCCCTCTGTCGGGACACGTGGCATCGGCCAATTCGCTCAACTCAAAAAGGTGACTGACTTGACAAGACAAAACCAAGACAAAGCGTACTCAACAAGCTAGGCGGCACGAATACTCCGGCGAGTAACCACATCGGCAAACAACAAGACTCCGGAAATCAAAGGGCAAGGACATCGGCTTGGGAGGACAACACTTGACTAAGCTGTGCCACACCTTGGCCTAGATGTGTCACACCTCGGTCTAGGTCACGCCATCCCAGGAACAAAATCACTCACGCGAGGATCAAGGATTTGGAACGCCTAGATATTAACATCTTGGCCCAAATAATGCACATCTCGACCTAGGCGACGCGCACCTCGACCTAGATGGTGACATCTCGGCCAATATGCCAGGTTGAAGATGGAGGTCAACCAAAGGGGTTCCAAGATAGTTCTAAGTGATAAAGGTTTCAAAGGTGTCTAGGCTTAAGATGACCTCGGCCACACACCAGACAAGAACAAAGCGTGCAAGCAATCATTCAAGCAAAACAAGACAAGATTTGCAAATGCACATATTAACACAAGATCATCCACAAATGTATGTAAGTATGACTAAGTCAAAATGAGGGTTGTTATATGTGGTTTCTTGAATTAACTTCCATTTTTAATTTTATGCAACTTCAATTTTTATTTTTATTCGACTTCCATTTTTATTGAAGTCATTTTTCTATTCAACTTCCTTTTTTATTTAATTTCCAAATAGATCGTTAAGGTATAGTGGTTTCTTGAATGAACTTCCATTTTTAATTTTCTGCAACTTCCATTTTTATTTTTATTTAACTTCCTTTTTTATTCAAGTTTCTTTTCTACTCCACTTCCTTTTTTATTTAATTTCCAAATAGATCGTTAAGGTATAGTGGTTTCTGGATTGAACTTCCATTTTTAATTTTCTGCAACTTCCATTTTTATTTTTATTCAACTTCCATTTTTATTCAATTTACTTTTCTATTAAACTTCCTTTTTTATTTAATTTCCAAATATATCGTTAAGGTATAGTGGTTTCTTGAATGAACTTCCATTTTTAATTTTCTGCAACTTCCATTTTTATTTTTATTCGACTTCCATTTTTATTCAAGTCATTTTGCTATTCAACTTCCTTTTTTATTTAATTTCCACATAAATCATTAAGGTATAGTGGTTTCTTGAACGAACTTCCAATTTTAATTTTCAACAACTTCCATTTTTATTTCTATTCAACTTCTTTTTTTCTTCAATCTTTTTTTTATTCAACTTCCTTTCTTATTTAATTTCCAAATAGATCGTTAATGTACAGTGGTTTCTGGATTGAACTTCCATTTTTAATCTTATGCAACATTCATTTTTATTTTTATTCAACTTCCATTTTTATTCAATTTACTTTTCTGTTAAACTTCATTTTTTATTTAATTTCTAAATAGATCGTTAAGGTATAATGGTTTCTTGAATGAACATCCAATATTCATTTTCTACAACTTCCATTTTTATTTCTATTCAACTTCCTTTTTTTTTCAAGTTTCTTTTCTATTCAACTTCATTTTTTATTTAATTTCCAAATAGATCATTATGGTATACTGGTTTCTGGATTGAACATCCATTTTTAATTTTATGCAACTTTCACTTTTATTTTTATTCAGCTTCCATTTTTATTCAATTTACTTTTCTATAGAACTTCCTTTTCTATTTAATTTCCAAATAGACCGTTAAGGTATAGTGGTTTCTTTAATGAACTTCCATTTTTAATTTTATGGAACTTCCATTTTTATTTTTATTCAGCTTCCAATTTTATACAAGTTATTTTTCTATTCAACTTCCTTTTTTATTTAATTTCCAAATAGATCGTTAAGGTATAGTGGTTTCTTTAATGAATTTCCATTTTTAATTTTATGGAACATCCATTTTTATTTTTATTCACCTTCCAATTTTATACAAGTTATTTTTCAATTCAACTTCCTTTTTTATTTAATTTCCAAATTGATCCTTAAGGTGTAGTGGCTTCTTGAATGAACTTCCATTTTTAATTTTCTGCAACTTCCATTTTATTTTTATTTAACTTCCTTTTTTATTCAAGTTTCTTTTCTACTGAACTTCCTTTTTTATTTAATTTCCAAATAGTTCGTTAAGGTATAGTGGTTTCTGGATTGAACTTCCATTTTTAATTTTCTGCAACTTCCATTTTTATCTTTATTTAACTTCTTTTTTTATTCAAGTTTCTTTTCTACTCAACTTCCTTTTTTATTTAATTTTCAAATAGTTCGTTAAGGTATAGTGGTTTCTGGATTGAACTTCCATTTTTAATTTTCTGCAACCTTCAATTTTATTTTTATTCAACTTCCATTTTTATTCAATTTACTTTTCTATTAAACATTCTTTTTTATTTAATTTCCAAATATATCGTTAAGGTATAGTGGTTTCTTGAATGAACTTCCATTTTTAATTTTCTGCAACTTCTATTTTTATTTTTATTCGACTTCCATTTTTATTCAAGTTATTTTTCTATTCAACTTCCTTTTTTATTTAATTTCCAAATTGATCGTTAAGGTGTAGTGGTTTCTTGAATGAACATCCATTTTTAATTTTCTGCAACTTCTATTTTTATTTTTATTTCACTTCCTTTCTTATTCAAGTTTCTTTTCTACTCAACTTCCTTTTTTATTTAATTTCCAAATAGATCGTTAAGGTATAGTGGTTTCTGGATTGAACTTCCAATTTTAATTTTCTGCAACTTCCATTTTTATTTTTATTCAACTTCCATTTTTATTCAATTTACTTTTCTATTAAACTTCCTTTTTTATATAATTTCCAAATATATCGTTAAGGTATAGTGGTTTCTTGAATGAACTTCCATTTTTAATTTTCTGTAACATCCATTTTTATTTTTATTCGACTTCCATTTTTATTCAAGTCATTTTTCTATTCAACTTCCTTTTTTATTTAATTTCCAAATAAATCATTAAGGTATAGTGGTTTCTCGAACGAACTTCCAATTTTAATTTTCAGCAACTTCCATTTTTATTTCTATTCAACTTCTTTTTTTCTTCAAGCTTTTTTTTATTCAACTTCCTTTTTTATTTAATTGCAAAATAGATCGTTAAGGTACAGTGGTTTCTGGATTGAACTTCAATTTTTATTCAATTTACTTTTCTATTAAAATTCATTTTTTATTTAATTTCCAAATAGATCGTTAAGGTATAGTGGTTTCTTGAATGAACTTCAGTTTTTTATTTTATGCAACTTCCATTTTTATTTTTATTCGACTTCCATTTTTATTCAAGTCATTTTTCTATTCAACTTCTTTATTTATTTAATTTCCAAATAGATCGTTAAGGTATAGTGGTTTCTTGAATGAACTTCCATTTTTAATTTTCTGCAACTTCCATTTTTATTTTTATTTAACAACCTTTTTCATTCAAGTTTCTTTTCTACACAACTTCCTTTTTTATTTAATTTCCAAATAGATCGTTAAGGTATAGTGGTTTCTGGATTGAACTTCCATTTTTAATTTTATGCAACTTCCATTTTTATTTTTATTCGACTTCCATTTTTATTCAAGTCATTTTTCTATTCAACTTGCTATTTTATTTAATTTCCAAATAAATCATTAAGGTATAGTGGTTTCTCGAACGAACTTCCAATTTTACATTTCTATTAAACTTCCTTTCTTATTTAATTTCCAAATAGATCATTAAGGTATAGTGGTTTCTTTAATGAACTTCCATTTTTAATTTTCTGCAACTTCCATTTTTATTTTTATTCAACTTCCATTTTTATTCAAGTTATTTTTCTATTCAACTTCCTTTTTTATTTAATTTCCAAATAGATCGTCAAAGCATAATGGTTTCTTTAATGAACTTCGATTTTTAATTATTTGCAACTTCCATTTTTATTTTTATTTGACTTTCTTTTTTGTTCTGGTTTCTTTTCTACTCAACTTCCTTTTTTATTTAATTTCCAAATAGATCGTTAAGGTATAGTGGTTTCTAGATTGAACTTGCATTTTTAATTTTCTGGAACTTCCATTTTTATTTTTATTCGACTTCCATTTTTATTCAAGTCATTTTTCTATTCAACTTGCTATTTTATTTAATTTCCAAATAAATCATTAAGGTATAGTGGTTTCTCGAACGAACTTCCAATTTTTATTTTCAGCAACTTTCATTTTTATTTCTATTTAACTTCTTTTCTTCTTCAATCTTTTTTTTATTCAACTTACTTTTTTATTTAATTTCCAAATAGTTCGTTAAGGTATAGTGGTTTCTGGATTAAACTTCCATTTTTAATTTTCTGCAACTTCCATTTTTATCTTTATTTAACTTCCTTTTTTATTCAAGTTTCTTTTCTACTCAACTTCCTTTTTTATTTAATTTCCAAAAAGTTCGTTAAGGTATAGTGGTTTCTGGATTGAACTTCCATTTTTAATTTTCTGCAACTTTCAATTTTATTTTTATTCAACTTCCATTTTTATTCAATTTACTTTTCTATTAAACTTCCTTTTTTATTTAATTTCCAAATATATCGTTAAGGTATAGTGGTTTCTTGAATGAACTTCCATTTTTAATTTTCTGCAACTTCCATTTTTATTTTTATTCGACTTCCATTTTTATTCAAGTTATTTTTCTATTCAACTTCCTTTTTTATTTAATTTCCAAATTGATCGTTAAGGTGTAGTGGTTTCTTGAATGAACATCCATTTTTAATTTTCTGCAACTTCTATTTTTATTTTTATTTAACTTCCTTTTTTATTCAAGTTTCTTTTCTACTCAACTTCCTTTTTTATTTAATTTCCAAATAGTTCGTTAGGGTATAATGGTTTCTGGATTGAACTTCCATTTTTAATTTTCTGCAACTTTCATTTTTATTTTTATTCAACTTCCATTTTTATTCAATTTACTTTTCTATTAAACTTCCTTTTTAATTCAATTTCCAAATTTATCGTTAAGGTATAGTGGTTTCTTGAATGAACTGCCATTTTTAATTTTCTGCGACTTCCATTTTTATTTTTATTCGACTTCCATTTTTATTCAAGTTATTTTTCTATTCAACTTCCTTTTTTAATTAATTTCCAAATAGATCGTTAAGGTATAGTGGTTTCTTGAATGAACTTCGATTTTTAATTTTCTGCAACTTCCATTTTTATTTTAATTTAACTTTCTTTTTTGTTCTGGTTTCTTTTGTACTCAACTTCCTTTTTTATTTAATTTCCAAATAGATCGTTAAGGTATAGTGGTTTCTGGATTGAACTTCCATTTTTAATTTTCTGCAACTTCCATTTTTATTTTTATTCAACTTCCATTTTTATTCAATTTACTTTTCTATTAAACTTCCTTTTTTATATAATTTCCAAATATATCGTTAAGGTATAGTGGTTTCTTGAATGAACTTCCATTTTTAATTTTCTGTAACTTCAATTTTTATTTTTATTCGACTTCCATTTTTATTCAAGTCATTTTTCTATTCAACTTCCTTTTTTATTTAATTTCGAAATAAATCATTAAGGTATAGTGGTTTCTCGAACGAACATCCAATTTTAATTTTCGGCAACTTCCATTTTTATTTCTATTCAACTTCTTTTTTTCTTCAAGCTTTTTTTTAGTCAACTTCCTTTTTTATTTAATTTGAAAATAGATCGTTATGGTACAGTGGTTTCTGGATTGAACTTCCATTTTTCATCTTATGCAACATTCATTTTTATTTTTATTCAACTTCCATTTTTATTCAATTTACTTTTCTATTAAAATTCATTTTTTATTTAATTTCCAAATAGATCGTTAAGGTATAGTGGTTTCTTGAATGAACTTCCATTTTTAATTTTATGCAACTTCAATTTTTATTTTTATTCGACTTCGATTTTTATTCAAGTCATTTTTCTATTCAACTTCTTTTTTTGTTTAATTTCCAAATGGATCGTTAAGTTATAGTGGTTTCTTGAATGAACTTCCATTTTTAATTTTCTGCAACTTCCATTTTTATTTTTATTTAACTTCCTTTTTCATTCAAGTTTCTTTTCTACACAACTTCCTTTTTTATTTAATTTCCAAATAGATCGTTAAGGTATAGTGCTTTTCTAGATTGAACTTCCATTTTTAATTTTATGCTACTTTCATTTTTATTTTTATTTAATTTCTATTTTTATACAATTTACATTTTTATTAAACTTCCTTTCTTATTTAATTTCCAAATAGATCGTTAAGGTATAGTGGTTTCTTTAATGAACTTCCATTTTTAATTTTCTACAACTTCCATTTTTATTCAAGTTATTTTTCTATTCAACTTACTTTTTTATTTAATTTCCAAATAGATCGTTAAGGCATAATGGTTTCTTTAATGAACTTCAATTTTTAATTTTTTGCAACTTCCATTTTTATTTTTATTTAACTTTCTTTTTTCTTTAGGTTTCTTTTCCACTCAACTTCCTTTTTTATTTAATTTCCAAATAGATCGTTAAGGTATAGTGGTTTCTGGATTGAACTTCCATTTTTAAATTTCTGCAACTTCCATTTTTATTTTTATTCGACTTCCATTTTTATTCAAGTCATTTTTTTATTCAACTTGCTGTTTTATTTAATTTCCAAATAAATCATTAAGGTATAGTGGTTTCCCGAACGAACTTCCAATTTTTGTTTTCAGCAACTTTCATTTTTATTTCTATTCAACTTCTTTTTTTCTTCAATCTTTTTTTTATTCAACTTCCTTTTTTATTTGTTTTCCAAATAGATCGTTAAGGTACAGTGGTTTCTGGATTGAACTTCCATTTTTAATCTTATGCAACATTCATTTTTATTTTTATTGAACTTCCATTTTTATTCAATTTACTTTTCTATTAAACTTCATTTTTTATTTAATTTCCAAATAGATCGTTAAGGTATGGTGGTTTCTTGAATGAACATCCAATTTTATTTTTCTGCAACTTCCATTTTTATTTCTATTCAACTTCTTCTTTTTTTCAAGTTTCTTTTCTATTCAACTTCATTTTTTATTTAATTTCCAAATAGATCGTTAAGGTATACTGGTTTCTGGATTGAACTTCAATTTTTAATTTTATGCAACTTTCACTTTTATTTTTATTCAACTTCCATTTTTATTCAATTTACTTTTCTATTAAACTTCATTTTTTATTTAATTTCCAAATAGATCGTTAAGGTATAGTGGTTTCTTTAATGAACTTCCATTTTTAATTTTATGGAACTTCCATTTTTATTTTTATTCAGCTTCCTATTTTCTACAAGTTATTTTTCTATTCAACTTCATTTTTTATTTAATTTCCGAATAGGTCGTTAAGGTATAGTGGTTTCTTTAATGAACTTCCATTTTTAATTTTACGGAACTTCCATATTTATTTTTATTCAGCTTCCAATTTTATACAAGTTATTTTTCTATTCAACTTCCTTTTTTATTTAATTTCCAAATTGATCGTTAAGGTGTAGTCGCTTCTTTAATGAACTTCCATTTTTTATTTTATGGAACTTCCATTTTTATTTTTATTCAGCATCCAATTTTATACAAGTTATTTTTCTATTCAACTTCCTTTTTTATTTAATTTCCAAATAGATCGTTAAGGTGTAGTAGTTTCTTTAAAGAACTTCCATTTTTAATTTTAAGGAACTCCCATTTTTATTTTTATTCAACTTCCAATTTTATACAAGTTATTTTTCTATTCAACTTCCTTTTTTATTTAATTTCCAAATTGATCCTTAAGGTGTAGTGGCTTCTTGAATGAACTTCCATTTTTAATTTTCTGCAACTTTCATTTTTATTTTTATTCAACTTCCATTTTTATTCAATTTACTTTTCTATTAAGCTTCCTTTTTTATTTAATTTCCAAATACATCGTTAATGTATAGTGGTTTCTTGAACGAACTTCCACTTTTAATTTTATGCCACTTCCATTTTTATTTTTATTCGACTTCCATTTTTAATCAAGTAATTTTTCTATTCAGCTTCCTTTTTTATTTAATTTCCAAATAGATCGTTAAGGTATAGTGGTTTCTTGAATGAACTTCCATTTTTAATTTTGCTGCAACTTCCATTTTAATTTTTATTTAACTTTATTTTTTGTTCTGGTTTCTTTTCTACTCAACTTCCTTTTTTATTTAATTTCCAAATAGATCGTTACGGTATAGTGGTTTCTGGATTGAACTTTCATTTTTAAATTTATGCAACTTTCATTTTTATTTGTATTTAATTTCTATTTTTATACAGTTTACATTTTTATTAAACTTCCTTTCTTATTTAATTTCCAAATAGATCGTTAAGGTATAGTGGTTTCTTTAATGAACTTCCATTTTTAATTTTCTACAACTTCCCTTTTTATTTTTAATCAACTTCCATTTTTATTCAAGTTATTTTTCTATTCAACTTCTTTTTTTATTTAATTTCCAAATAGATCGTTAAGGTATAGTGGTTTCTTGAATGAACTTCCATTTTTAATTTTTTGCAACTTTTATATTTATTTTTATTCAACTTCCATTTTTATTCAATTTACTTTTCTATTCAACTTCCTTTTTTATTTAATTTCCAAATAGATCGTTAAAGTATAGTTGTTTCATGAATGAATTTCCATTTTTAATTTTCTGCAACTTCCATTTTAATTTTTATTTTACTTTCTTTTTTGTTCTGATTTCTTTTCTACTCAACTTCCTTTTTTATTTAATTTCCAAATAGATCGTTAAGGTATAGTGGTTTCTGGATTGAACTTCCATTTTTAATTTTATGCAACTTTCATTTTTATTTTTATTTAATTTCTATTTTTATACAATTTACATTTTTATTAAACTTCATTTTTTATTTAATTTCCAAATAGATCGTTAAGGTATGCAGGTTTCTTTAATGAACTTCCATTTTTAATTTTATGGAACTTCCATTTTTATTTTTATTCAGCTTCCTATTTTATACAAGTTATTTTTCTATTCAACTTCCTTTTTTATTTAATTTCCAAATAGATGGTTAAGGTATAGTGGTTTCTTTAATAAACTTCCATTTTTAATTTTAGGGAACTTCCATATTTATTTGTATTCAGCTTCCAGTTTTATACAAGTTATTTTTCTATTCAACATCCTTTTTTATTTAATTTCCAAATTGATCGTTAAGGTGTAGTCGCTTTTTTAATGAACTTCCATTTTTAATTTTATCGAACTTCCATTTTTATTTTTATTCAGCTTCCAATTTTATACATGTTATTTTTCTATTCAACTTCCTTTTTTATTTAATTTCTAACCTGATCGTTAAGGTATAGTTGTTTCTTTAATGAACTTCCATTTTTAATTTTAGGGAACTTCCATTTTTATTTTTATTCAGCTTCCAATTTTATACAAGTTATTTTTCTATTCAACTTCCTTTTTTATTTAATTTCCAAATTGATCGTTAAGGTGTAGTGGCTTCTTGAATGAACTTCCATTTTTAATTTTCTGTAACTTCCATTTTTATTTTTATTTACATTCCTTTTTTATTCAAGTTTCTTTTCTATTCAACTTCCTTTTCTATTTAATTTCCAAATAGTTCGTTAAGGTATAGTGGTTTCTGGATTGAACTTCCATTTTTAATTTTCTGCAACTTTCATTTTTATTTTTATTCAACTTCCATTTTTATTCAATTTACTTTTCTATTAAACTTCCTTTTTTATTTAATTTCCAAATAGATCGTTCAGGTATAGTGGTTTCTGGATTGAACTTCCATTTTTAATTTTCTACAACTTCCATTTTTATTTTATTCGACTTCCATTTTTATTCAAGTCATGTTTCTATTCTACTTCCTTTTTTATTTAATTTCCAAATAAATCATTAAGGTATAGTGGTTTCTCGAATGAACTTCCAATTTTAATTTTCAACAACTTTCATTTTTATTTCTATTCAACTTCATTTTTTCTTCAATCTTTTTTGTATTCAACTTCCTTTTTTATTTAATTTCCAAATAGATCGTTAAGGTACAGTGGTTTCTGGATTGAACTTCCATTTTTAATCTTATGCAACATTCGTTTTTAATTTTATTCAACTTCCATTTTTATTCAATTTACTTTTCTATTAAACTTCATTTTTTTATTTAATTTCCAAATATATCGTTAAGGTATAGCGGTTTCTTGAATGAACATCCAATTGTATTTTTCTCCAACTTCCATTTTTATTTCTATTCAACTTCTTTTTTTTCATGTTTCTTTTCTATTCAACTTCATTTTTTATTTAATTCCCAAATAGATCGTTAAGGTATACTGGTTTCTGCATTGAACTTCCATTTTTAATTTTATGGAACTTTCACTTTTATTTTTATTCAACTTCCATTTTTATTCAATTTACTTTTCTATTAAACTTCCTTTTTTACGTAATTTCCAAATAGATCGTTAAGGTATAGTGGTTTCTTTAATGAACTTCTATTTTTAATTTTATGGAACTTCCATTTTTATTTTTATTCAGCTTCCAATTTTATACAGGTTATTTTTCTATTCAACTTCCTTTTTTATTTAATTTCCAAATAGATCGTTAAGGTATAGTGGTTTCTTTAATGAACTTCCATTTTTAATTTTAGGGCACTTCCATTTTTGTTTTTATTCAGCTTCAAAATTTATACAAGTTATTTTTCTATTCAACTTCCTTTTTTATTTAATTTCCAAATTGATCGTTAAGGTGTAGTCACTTCTTTAATGAACTTCCATTTTTTATTTTATGGAACTTCCATTTTTATTTTTATTCAGCTTCCAATTTTATACAAATTATTTTTCTATTCAACTTCCTTTTTTATTTAATTTCCAAATAGATCGATAAGGTATAGTGGTTTCTTTAATGAACTTCCATTTTTAATTTTAGGGAACTTCCATTTTTATTTTTATTCAGCTTCCAATTTTATACAAGTTATTTTTCTATTCAACTTCCTTTTTTATTTAATTTCCAAATTGATTGTTAAGGTGTAGTGGCTTCTTGAATGAACTTCCATTTTTAATTTTCTGCAACTTCCATTTTTATTTTTATTTAAATTCCTTTTTTATTCAAGTTTCTTTTCTATTCAACTTCCTTTTTTATTTAATTTCCAAATAGTTCGTTAAGGTATAGTGATTTCTGGATTGAACTTCCATTTTTAATTTTCTGCAACTTCCATTTTTATTTTTATTCAACTTCCATTTTTATTCAATTTACTTTTCTATTAAACTTCCTTTTTTATTTAATTTCCCAATATATCGTTAAGGTATAGTGGTTTCTTGAACGAACTTCCATTTTTAATTTTCTGCAACTTCCATTTTTATTTTTATTCGACTTCCATTTTTAATCAAGTTATTTTTCTATTCAGCTTCCTTTTTTATTTAATTTCCAAATAGATCATTAAGGTATAGTGGTTTTTTTAATGAACTTCGATTTTTAATTTTCTGCAACTTCCATTTTTATTTTTATCTAACTTTCTTTTTTGTTCTGGTTTCTTTTCTACTCAACTTCTTTTTTTATTTAATTTCCAAATAGATCGTTAAGGTATAGTGGTTTCTGGATTGAACTTCCATTTTTCATTTTCTGCAACTTCCGTTTTTATTTTTATTCAACTTCCATTTTTATTCAATTTACTTTTCTATTAAACTTCCTTTTTTATTTAATTTCCAAATAGATCGTTAAGGTATAGTGGTTTCTTTAATGAACTTCCATTTTTAATTTTAGGGCACTTCCATTTTTATTTTTATTTAGCTTCAAAATTTATACAAGTTATTTTTCTATTCAACTTCCTTTTTTATTTAATTTCCAGATTGATCGTTAAGGTGTAGTGGCTTATTTAATGAACTTCCATTTTTAATTTTATGGAACTTCCATTTTTATTTTTATTCCGCTTCCAATTTTATACAAATTATTTTTCTGTTCAACTTCCTTTTTTATTTAATTTCCAAATAGATCGTTAAGGTATAGTGGTTTCTTTAATGAACTTCCATTTTTAATTTTAGGGAACTTCCATTTTTATTTTTATTCAGCTTCCAATTTTATACAAGTTATTTTTCTATTCAACTTCCTTTTTTATTTAATTTCCAAATTGATCGTTAAGGTGCAGTGGCTTCTTGAATGAACTTCCATTTTTAATTTTCTGCAACTTCCATTTTCATTTTTATTTAAATTCCTTTTTTATTCAATTTTTTTTCTATTCAACTTCCTTTTTTATTTAATTTCCAAATAGTTCGTTAAGGTATAGTGATTTCTGGATTGAACTTCCATTTTTAATTTTCTGCAATTTCCATTTTTATTTTTATTCAACTTCCATTTTTATTCAATTTACTTTTCTATTAAACTTCCTTTTTTATTTCATTTCCCAATATATCGTTAAGGTATAGTGGTTTCTTGAACGAACTTCCATTTTTAATTTTCTGCAACTTCCATTTTTATTTTTATTCGCCTTCCATTTTTAATCAAGTTATTTTTCTATTCAGCTTCCTTTTTTATTTAATTTCCAAATAGATCGTTAAGGTATATTGGTTTCTTTAATGAACTTCGATTTTTAATTTTCTGCAACTTCCATTTTTATTTTTATTTAACTTTCGTTTTAGTTCTGGTTTCTTTTCTACTCAACTTCCTTTTTTATTTAATTTCCAAATAGATCGTTAAGGTATAGTGGTTTCTGGATTGAACTTCCATTTTTAATTTTCTGCAACTTCCGTTTTTATTTTTATTCAACTTCCATTTTTATTCAATTTACTT
Organism: Camellia sinensis; assembly: GCF_055761805.1. Taxonomy (NCBI): domain Eukaryota; kingdom Viridiplantae; phylum Streptophyta; class Magnoliopsida; order Ericales; family Theaceae; genus Camellia; species Camellia sinensis. The sequence goes on along the minus strand of NC_138962.1, from coordinate 2,914,330 downwards.
TTCTATTAAACTTCCTTTTTTATTTAATTTCCAAATATATCGTTAAGGTATAGTGGTTTCTTGAATGAACTTCCATTTTTAATTTTCTGTAACTTCAATTTTTATTTTTATTCGACTTCCATTTTTATTCAAGTCATTTTTCTATTCAACTTCCTTTTTTATTTAATTTCCAAATAAATCATTAAGGTATAGTGGTTTCTCGAACGAACTTCCAATTTTAATTTTCAGCAACTTCCAATTTTATTTCTATTCAACTTCTTTTTTTCTTCAAGCTTTTTTTTAGTCAACTTCCTTTTTTATTTAATTTGAAAATAGATCGTTATGGTACAGTGGTTTATGGATTGAACTTCCATTTTTAATCTAATGCAACATTCATTTTTATTTTTATTCAACTTCCATTTTTATTCAATTTACTTTTCTATTAAAATTCATTTTTTAGTTAATTTCCAAATAGATCGTTAAGGTATAGTGGTTTATTGAATGAACTTCCATTTTTAATTTTATGCTACCTCAATTTTTATTTTTATTCGACTTCCATTTTTATTCAAGTCATTTTTCTATTCAACTTCTTTTTTTATTTAATTTCCAAATAGATCGTTATGGTATAGTGGTTTCTTGAACGAACTTCCATTTTTAATTTTCTGTAACTTTCATTTTTATTTTTATTTAACTTCCTTTTTTCATTCAAGTTTCTTTTCTACACAACTTCCTTTTTTATTTAATTTCCAAATAGATTGTTAAGGTATAGTGGTTTCTGGATTGAACTTCCATTTTTAATTTTATGCAACTCTCATTTTTATTTTTATTTAATTTCTATTTTTATACAATTTACGTTTTTATTAAACTTCCTTTCTTATTTAATTTCCAAATAGATCGTTAAGGTATAGTGGTTTCTTTAATGAACTTCCATTTTTAATTTTCTACAACTTCCATTTTTATTCAAGTTATTTTTCTATTCAACTTCCTTTTCTATTTAATTTCCAAATAGATCGTTAAGGCATAATGGTTTCTTTAATGAACTTCGATTTTTAATTTTTTGCAACTTCCATTTTTATTTTTATTTAACTTTCTTTTTTGTTCTGGTTTCTTTTCTACTCAACTTCCTTTTTTAGTTAATTTCCAAATAGATCGTTAAGGTATGGTGGTTTCTGGATTGAACTTCCATTTCTAATTTTCTGGAGCTTCCATTTTTATTTTTATTCGACTTCCATTTTTATTCAAGTCATTTTTCTGTTAGACTTCCTTTTTTATTTAATTTCCAAATAAATCATTAAGGTATAGTGGTTTCTCGAACGAACTTCCAATTTTAATTTTCAGCAACTTTCATTTTTATTTCTATTCCACTTCTTTTTTTCTTCAATCTTTTTTTTATTCAACTTCCTTTTTTATTTAATTTCCAAACAGATCGTTAAGGTACAGTGGTTTCTGGATTGAACTTTCATTTTTAATCTTATACAACATTCATTTTTATTTTTATTCAACATCCATTTTTATTCAATTTACTTTTCTATTAAACTTCATTTTTTATTTAATTTCCAGATAGATCGTTAAGGTATAGTGGTTTCTTGAATGAACATCCAATTTTATTTTTCTGCAACTTCCATTTTCATTTCTGTTCAACTTCTTTTTTTTTTCAAGTTTCTTTTCTATTCCACTTCATTTTTTATTTAATTTCCAAATAGATCGATAAGGTATAATGGTTTCTGGATTGAACTTCCATTTTTAATTTTATGCAACTTTCACTTTTATTTTTATTCAACTTCCATTTTTATTCAATTTACTTTTCTATTAAACTTCCTTTTTTATTTAATTTCCAAATAGATCGTTAAGGTATAGTGGTTTCTGGATTGAACTTCCATTTTTAATTTTATGCAACTTTCATTTTTATTTTTATTTAATTTCTGTTTTTATACAATTTACATTTTTATTAAACTTCATTTTTTATTTAATTTCCAAATAGATCGTTAAGGTATGCAGGTTTCTTTAATGAACTTCCATTTTTAATTTTATGGAACTTCCATTTTTATTTTTATTCAGCTTCCTATTTTATACAAGTTATTTTTCTATTCAACTTCCTTTTTTATTTAATTTCCAAATAGATGGTTAAGGTTTAGTGGTTTCTTTAATAAACTTCCATTTTTAATTTTAGGGAACTTCCATATTTATTTTTATTCAGCTTCCAGTTTTATACAAGTTATTTTTCTATTCAACATCCTTTTTTATTTAATTTCCAAATTGATCGTTAAGGTGTAGTCGCTTTTTTAATGAACTTCCATTTTTAATTTTATCGAACTTCCATTTTTATTTTTATTCAGCTTCCAATTTTATACATGTTATTTTTCTATTCAACTTCCTTTTTTATTTAATTTCCAACCTGATCGTTAAGGTATAGTTGTTTCTTTAATGAACTTCCATTTTTAATTTTAGGGAACTTCCATTTTTATTTTTATTCAGCTTCCAATTTTATACAAGTTATTTTTCTATTCAACTTCCTTTTTTATTTAATTTCCAAATTGATCGTTAAGGTGTAGTGGCTTCTTGAATGAACTTCCATTTTTAATTTTCTGTAACTTCCATTTTTATTTTTATTTACATTCCTTTTTTATTCAAGTTTCTTTTCTATTCAACTTCCTTTTTTATTTAATTTCCAAATAGTTCGTTAAGGTATAGTGGTTTCTGGATTGAACTTCCATTTTTAATTTTCTGCAACTTTCATTTTTATTTTTATTCAACTTCCATTTTTATTCAATTTACTTTTCTATTAAACTTCCTTTTTTATTTAATTTCCAAATAGATCGTTCAGGTATAGTGGTTTCTGGATTGAACTTCCATTTTTAATTTTCTACAACTTCCATTTTTATTTTTATTCGACTTCCATTTTTATTCAAGTCATGTTTCTATTCTACTTCCTTTTTTATTTAATTTCCAAATAAATCATTAAGGTATAGTGGTTTCTCGAATGAACTTCCAATTTTAATTTTCAACAACTTTCATTTTTATTTCTATTCAACTTCATTTTTTCTTCAATCTTTTTTGTATTCAACTTCCTTTTTTATTTAATTTCCAAATAGATCGTTAAGGTACAGTGGTTTCTGGATTGAACTTCCATTTTTAATCTTATGCAACATTCGTTTTTAATTTTATTCAACTTCCATTTTTATTCAATTTACTTTTCTATTAAACTTCATTTTTTTATTTAATTTCCAAATATATCGTTAAGGTATAGCGGTTTCTTGAATGAACATCCAATTGTATTTTTCTCCAACTTCCATTTTTATTTCTATTCAACTTCATTTTTTATTTAATTCCCAAATAGATCGTTAAGGTATACTGGTTTCTGCATTGAACTTCCATTTTTAATTTTATGGAACTTTCACTTTTATTTTTATTCAACTTCCATTTTTATTCAATTTACTTTTCTATTAAACTTCCTTTTTTACGTAATTTCCAAATAGATTGTTAAGGTATAGTGGTTTCTTTAATGAACTTCTATTTTTAATTTTATGGAACTTCCATTTTTATTTTTATTCAGCTTCCAATTTTATACAGGTTATTTTTCTATTCAACTTCCTTTTTTATTTAATTTCCAAATAGATCGTTAAGGTATAGTGGTTTCTTTAATGAACTTCCATTTTTAATTTTAGGGCACTTCCATTTTTGTTTTTATTCAGCTTCAAAATTTATACAAGTTATTTTTCTATTCAACTTCCTTTTTTATTTAATTTCCAAATTGATCGTTAAGGTGTAGTCACTTCTTTAATGAACTTCCATTTTTTATTTTATGGAACTTCCATTTTTATTTTTATTCAGCTTCCAATTTTATACAAATTATTTTTCTATTCAACTTCCTTTTTTATTTAATTTCCAAATAGATCGATAAGGTATAGTGGTTTCTTTAATGAACTTCCATTTTTAATTTTAGGGAACTTCCATTTTTATTTTTATTCAGCTTCCAATTTTATACAAGTTATTTTTCTATTCAACTTCCTTTTTTATTTAATTTCCAAATTGATTGTTAAGGTGTAGTGGCTTCTTGAATGAACTTCCATTTTTAATTTTCTGCAACTTCCATTTTTATTTTTATTTAAATTCCTTTTTTATTCAAGTTTCTTTTCTATTCAACTTCCTTTTTTATTTAATTTCCAAATAGTTCGTTAAGGTATAGTGATTTCTGGATTGAACTTCCATTTTTAATTTTCTGCAACTTCCATTTTTATTTTTATTCAACTTCCATTTTTATTCAATTTACTTTTCTATTAAACTTCCTTTTTTATTTAATTTCCCAATATATCGTTAAGGTATAGTGGTTTCTTGAACGAACTTCCATTTTTAATTTTCTGCAACTTCCATTTTTATTTTTATTCGACTTCCATTTTTAATCAAGTTATTTTTCTATTCAGCTTCCTTTTTTATTTAATTTCCAAATAGATCATTAAGGTATAGTGGTTTTTTTAATGAACTTCGATTTTTAATTTTCTGCAACTTCCATTTTTATTTTTATCTAACTTTCTTTTTTGTTCTGGTTTCTTTTCTACTCAACTTATTTTTTTATTTAATTTCCAAATAGATCGTTAAGGTATAGTGGTTTCTGGATTGAACTTCCATTTTTCATTTTCTGCAACTTCCGTTTTTATTTTTATTCAACTTCCATTTTTATTCAATTTACTTTTCTATTAAACTTCCTTTTTTATTTAATTTCCAAATAGATCGTTAAGGTATAGTGGTTTCTTTAATGAACTTCCATTTTTAATTTTAGGGCACTTCCATTTTTATTTTTATTTAGCTTCAAAATTTATACAAGTTATTTTTCTATTCAACTTCCTTTTTTATTTAATTTCCAGATTGATCGTTAAGGTGTAGTGGCTTCTTTAATGAACTTCCATTTTTAATTTTATGGAACTTCCATTTTTATTTTTATTCCGCTTCCAATTTTATACAAATTATTTTTCTGTTCAACTTCCTTTTTTATTTAATTTCCAAATAGATCGTTAAGGTATAGTGGTTTCTTTAATGAACTTCCATTTTTAATTTTAGGGAACTTCCATTTTTATTTTTATTCAGCTTCCAATTTTATACAAGTTATTTTTCTATTCAACTTCCTTTTTTATTTAATTTCCAAATTGATCGTTAAGGTGCAGTGGCTTCTTGAATGAACTTCCATTTTTAATTTTCTGCAACTTCCATTTTCATTTTTATTTAAATTCCTTTTTTATTCAATTTTTTTTCTATTCAACTTCCTTTTTTATTTAATTTCCAAATAGTTCGTTAAGGTATAGTGATTTCTGGATTGAACTTCCATTTTTAATTTTCTGCAATTTCCATTTTTATTTTTATTCAACTTCCATTTTTATTCAATTTACTTTTCTATTAAACTTCCTTTTTTATTTCATTTCCCAATATATCGTTAAGGTATAGTGGTTTCTTGAACGAACTTCCATTTTTAATTTTCTGCAACTTCCATTTTTATTTTTATTCGCCTTCCATTTTTAATCAAGTTATTTTTCTATTCAGCTTCCTTTTTTATTTAATTTCCAAATAGATCGTTAAGGTATATTGGTTTCTTTAATGAACTTCGATTTTTAATTTTCTGCAACTTCCATTTTTATTTTTATTTAACTTTCGTTTTAGTTCTGGTTTCTTTTCTACTCAACTTCTTTTTTTATTTAATTTCCAAATAGATCGTTAAGGTATAGTGGTTTCTGGATTGAACTTCCATTTTTAATTTTCTGCAACTTCCGTTTTTATTTTTATTCAACTTCCATTTTTATTCAATTTACTTTTCTATTAAACTTCCTTTTTTATTTAATTTCCAAATATATCGTTAAGGTATAGTGGTTTCTTGAATGAACTTCCATTTTTAATTTTCTGTAACTTCAATTTTTATTTTTATTCGACTTCCATTTTTATTCAAGTCATTTTTCTATTGAACTTCCTTTTTTATTTAATTTCCAAATAAATCATTAAGGTATAGTGGTTTCTCGAACGAACTTCCAATTTTAATTTTCAGCAACTTCCAATTTTATTTCTATTCAACTTCTTTTTTTCTTCAAGCTTTTTTTTAGTCAACTTCCTTTTTTATTTAATTTGAAAATAGATCGTTATGGTACAGTGGTTTATGGATTGAACTTCCATTTTTAATCTTATGCAACATTCATTTTTATTTTTATTCAACTTCCATTTTTATTCAATTTACTTTTCTATTAAAATTCATTTTTTAGTTAATTTCCAAATAGATCGTTAAGGTATAGTGGTTTATTGAATGAACTTCCATTTTTAATTTTATGCTACCTCAATTTTTATTTTTATTCGACTTCCATTTTTATTCAAGTCATTTTTCTATTCAACTTCTTTTTTTATTTAATTTCCAAATAGATCGTTATGGTATAGTGGTTTCTTGAACGAACTTCCATTTTTAATTTTCTGTAACTTTCATTTTTATTTTTATTTAACTTCCTTTTTTCATTCAAGTTTCTTTTCTACACAACTTCCTTTTTTATTTAATTTCCAAATAGATTGTTAAGGTATAGTGGTTTCTGGATTGAACTTCCATTTTTAATTTAATGCAACTCTCATTTTTATTTTTATTTAATTTCTATTTTTATACAATTTACGTTTTTATTAAACTTCCTTTCTTATTTAATTTCCAAATAGATCGTTAAGGTATAGTGGTTTCTTTAATGAACTTCCATTTTTAATTTTCTACAACTTCCATTTTTATTCAAGTTATTTTTCTATTCAACTTCCTTTTCTATTTAATTTCCAAATAGATCGTTAAGGCATAATGGTTTCTTTAATGAACTTTGATTTTTAATTTTTTGCAACTTCCATTTTTATTTTTATTTTTATTTAACTTTCTTTTTTGTTCTGGTTTCTTTTCTACTCAACTTCCTTTTTTAGTTAATTTCCAAATAGATCGTTAAGGTATGGTGGTTTCTGGATTGAACTTCCATTTCTAATTTTCTGGAGCTTCCATTTTTATTTTTATTCGACTTCCATTTTTATTCAAGTCATTTTTCTGTTAGACTTCCTTTTTTATTTAATTTCCAAATAAATCATTAAGGTATAGTGGTTTCTCGAACGAACTTCCAATTTTAATTTTCAGCAACTTTCATTTTTATTTCTATTCCACTTCTTTTTTTCTTCAATCTTTTTTTTATTCAACTTCCTTTTTTATTTAATTTCCAAACAGATCGTTAAGGTACAGTGGTTTCTGGATTGAACTTTCATTTTTAATCTTATACAACATTCATTTTTATTTTTATTCAACTTCCATTTTTATTCAATTTACTTTTCTATTAAACTTCATTTTTTATTTAATTTCCAGATAGATCGTTAAGGTATAGTGGTTTCTTGAATGAACATCCAATTTTATTTTTCTGCAACTTCCATTTTCATTTCTGTTCAACTTCTTTTTTTTTCAAGTTTCTTTTCTATTCCACTTCATTTTTTATTTAATTTCCAAATAGATCGATAAGGTATAATGGTTTCTGGATTGAACTTCCATTTTTAATTTTATGCAACTTTCACTTTTATTTTTATTCAACTTCCATTTTTATTCAATTTACTTTTCTATTAAACTTCCTTTTTTATTTAATTTCCAAATAGATCGTTAAGGTATAGTGGTTTCTTTAATGAACTTCTATTTTTAATTTTATGGAACTTCCATTTTTATTTTTATTCAGCTTCCAATTTTATACAAGTTATTTTTCTATTCAACTTCCTTTTTTATTTAATTTCCAAATAGATCGTTAAGGTATAGTTGTTTCTTTAATGAACTTCCATTTTTAATTTTAGGGAACTTCCATTTTTATTTTTATTCAGCTTCCAATTTTATACAAGTTATTTTTCTATTCAACTTCCTTTTTTATTTAATTTCCAAATTGATCGTTATGGTGTAGTGGCTTCTTTAATGAACTTCCATTTTTAATTTTATGGAACTTCCATTTTTATTTTTATTCAGCTTCCAATTTTATACAAGTTATTTTTCTATTCAACTTCCTTTTTTTTTTTTAATTTCCAAATAGATCGTTAAGGTATAGTGGTTTCTTTAATGAACTTCTATTTTTAATTTTCTGCAACTTCCATTTTTATTTTTATTTAACTTTCTTTTTTGTTCTGGTTTCTTTTCTACTCAACTTCCTTTTTTATTTAATTTCCAAATAGATCGTTAAGGTATAGTGGTTTCTGGATTGAACTTCCATTTTTAATTTTCTGCAACTTCCGTTTTTATTTTTATTCAACTTCCATTTTTATTCAATTTACTTTTCTATTAAACTTCCTTTTTTATTTAATTTCCAAATATATCGTTAAGGTATAGTGGTTTCTTGAATGAACTTATATTTTTAATTTTCTGTAACTTCAATTTTTATTTTTATTCGACTTCCATTTTTATTCAAGTCATTTTTCTATTCAACTTCCTTTTTTATTTAATTTCCAAATAAATCATTAAGGTATAGTGGTTTCTCGAACGAACTTCCAATTTTAATTTTCAGCAACTTCCAATTTTATTTCTATTCAACTTCTTTTTTTCTTCAAGCTTTTTTTTAGTCAACTTCCTTTTTTATTTAATTTGAAAATAGATCGTTATGGTACAGTGGTTTATGGATTGAACTTCCATTTTTAATCTTATGCAACATTCATTTTTATTTTTATTCAACTTCCATTTTTATTCAATTTACTTTTCTATTAAAATTCATTTTTTAGTTAATTTCCAAATAGATCGTTAAGGTATAGTGGTTTATTGAATGAACTTCCATTTTTAATTTTATGCTACCTCAATTTTTATTTTTATTCGACTTCCATTTTTATTCAAGTCATTTTTCTATTCAACTTCTTTTTTTATTTAATTTCCAAATAGATCGTTATGGTATAGTGGTTTCTTGAACGAACTTCCATTTTTAATTTTCTGTAACTTTCATTTTTATTTTTATTTAACTTCCTTTTTTCATTCAAGTTTCTTTTCTACACAACTTCCTTTTTTATTTAATTTCCAAATAGATTGTTAAGGTATAGTGGTTTCTGGATTGAACTTCCATTTTTAATTTTATGCAACTCTCATTTTTATTTTTATTTAATTTCTATTTTTATACAATTTACGTTTTTATTAAACTTCCTTTCTTATTTAATTTCCAAATAGATCGTTAAGGTATAGTGGTTTCTTTAATGAACTTCCATTTTTAATTTTCTACAACTTCCATTTTTATTCAAGTTATTTTTCTATTCAACTTCCTTTTTTATTTAATTTCCAAATAGATCGTTAAGGCATAATGGTTTCTTTAATGAACTTCGATTTTTAATTTTTTGCAACTTCCATTTTTATTTTTATTTAACTTTCTTTTTTGTTCTGGTTTCTTTTCTACTCAACTTCCTTTTTTATTTAATTTCCAAATAGTTCGTTAAGGTATGGTGGTTTCTGGATTGAACTTCCATTTCTAATTTTCTGGAGCTTCCATTTTTATTTTTATTCGACTTCCATTTTTATTCAAGTCATTTTTCTGTTAGACTTCCTTTTTTATTTAATTTCCAAATAAATCATTAAGGTATAGTGGTTTCTCGAACGAACTTCCAATTTTAATTTTCAACAACTTTCATTTTTATTTCTATTCCACTTCTTTTTTTCTTCAATCTTTTTTTTATTCAACTTCCTTTTTTGTTTAATTTCCAAACAGATCGTTAAGGTACAGTGGTTTCTGGATTGAACTTTCATTTTTAATCTTATACAACATTCATTTTTATTTTTATTCAACTTCCATTTTTATTCAATTTACTTTTCTATTAAACTTCATTTTTTATTTAATTTCCAGATAGATCGTTAAGGTATAGTGGTTTCTTGAATGAACATCCAATTTTATTTTTCTGCAACTTCCATTTTCATTTCTGTTCAACTTCTTTTTTTTTCAAGTTTCTTTTCTATTCCACATCATTTTTTATTTAATTTCCAAATAGATCGATAAGGTATAATGGTTTCTGGATTGAACTTCCATTTTTAATTTTATGCAACTTTCACTTTTATTTTTATTCAACTTCCATTTTTATTCAATTTACTTTTCTATTAAACTTCCTTTTTTATTTAATTTCCAAATAGATCGTTAAGGTATAGTGGTTTCTTTAATGAACTTCTATTTTTAATTTTATGGAACTTCCATTTTTATTTTTATTCAGCTTCCAATTTTATACAAGTTATTTTTCTATTCAACTTCCTTTTTTATTTAATTTCCAAATAGATCGTTAAGGTATAGTTGTTTCTTTAATGAACTTCCATTTTTAATTTTAGGGAACTTCCATTTTTATTTTTATTCAGCTTCCAATTTTATACAAGTTATTTTTCTATTCAACTTCCTTTTTTATTTAATTTCCAAATTGATCGTTATGGTGTAGTGGCTTCTTTAATGAACTTCCATTTTTAATTTTATGGAACTTCCATTTTTATTTTTATTCAGCTTCCAATTTTATACAAGTTATTTTTCTATTCAACTTCCTTTTTTTTTTAAATTTCCAAATAGATCGTTAAGGTATAGTGGTTTCTTTAATGAACTTCCATTTTTAATTTTAGGGAACTTCCATTTTTATTTTTATTCAGCTTCCAAATTTATACAAGTTATTTTTTTATTCAACTTCCTTTTTTATTTAATTTCCAAATTGATCGTTAAGGTGTAGTGGCTTCTTGCATGAACTTCCATTTTTAATTTTCTGCAACTTTCATTTTTATTTTTATTGCGATCCCGGATTTACCCTTGTTGTACAGTGATCCGGACATGTGTTCGTAGATGTTGGTAGTTGGTTATTATCTTGTTTACATCCTTTTTACTTTGTAGTTGAGTTATGGGATGTGTTGGGCAGGTTTGTTACAGGTTGGTTGAGTTTAGAAACCAAAACTAGTTGCCCAGATTTTGACCTGTCCGCTCGAGCGGGGGTTTTGGCGCTCGAGCGGGAATTGCACCCATCCAGTATTTCCTGTGCAGTGTTGGACGCTCGAGCGTGGGATTGGACGCTCGAGCGGGGTTGTGTGAGTGCCGCTCGAGTGGGGAGTTGGAAGCTCGAGCGGAGACCTAGTTCTGTAAAAGTTCTGGGAGTGTGCGTCCGCCGCTCGAGCGGGATGGTTGACGCTCGAGCGGGAGTCTGTGAGTGACGCTCGAGCGGGGCGACTGGGTTAAAGCTCCGTGTTTTGACTTTTCAAATCACTTTTTCACTTTCTCTTCTCTCTCCTACTTTTCCAAAAACACCATTGTTGAGCCTCTCACTCTAGAACTCTACCTTCTCTCTAGGTTTTGATCTAGTAGGAGTGATTTGCTCATCTTTGGCCTTTACAAAAAAGTTGTTAATCGTCGAGGGCTACATTTTAATCTGAAAATTTCGGGATTTGGAGCACGTTGGGTTTTGTCATCTTCTCCCTTGGGGCTCCGAATTTGAGGTAGGGATATCCTACTCCTCTCTATGGATTTTGTCTTTAAATTTTAGTATTTTGAGATGTTGGGGTTGGTTTGGTAATTTTGTGAAAGTTTGGGGCTTTTGTGTAATTTTACAAAAAAGTCAGGGTTTTATTTATAATAAACCTAGATGCATGTTTTGCATAGAGAAATGGAATTAATGTTGAATCACTGATGAAAATGGGACCTAAGGGTTGTGATGTTAATTATGGGAAATGACCTAATTACATTGTTTGATTAATTGGGATAATTAATTGTGAGAAATGAGGAAAGGAAATGGAATTGTTGAGATTGGGAATGTATGGGGTTAAAGGGTGTAGTTGAATTATTTGTCACTCACCGAAATGAGATGTTGATTGAATATCCATTTGTGCATTTATTTTCTGTTTAGAAATAACTACTTTGGGCTATCGGTGGAGGATAGTCATGATTGTTGTAGACAATGCATGATGATTAGGCAAACGAAAACTAATCAATGGAATGTGTCATGGAATTTGACGGTTGATAGAATACATTAACTGTATGTATTGAATGATGGTATATAGAACCAATGTGTTTGTATACGTTATGTGTAGAGGAGGAGATGGGGGATGTACTCTGCGGTTTAGGGGAAGATGGGGGATGTACCTCTAAACCGGATAGTGTTGGGAGAAGATAGGGGATGAACTCCGTAGATACAGCTCATATGCTTGTCTAGAGAAGTGAAGATAGAGCTCATATGCTTATCTTTGTGAAGTGTGGATACAGCTTTATGCTTATCTGTGAATGTGGGATATAGTTGTTATACATATCTGTTGAGGATGTGGATATAGCTTATATGCTTACTTATGAATGTGAGATATAGTCTTTATACATATCTGTTGAGATGATGATAGAGCTAATATGCTTATCTGTTGAAAAAGGGAAAATGAAAGGTAACTTGGACTCATAAGTCGTATGGCATAAAAACGTGATTTATGTGGATGTATTAGTATTGGCCATCTATCAATTGCTAATCTTTTAGTCATTATAGCGATCCCGGGTTTACCCTTGTTGTACAGTGATCCGGACTTGTGTCTGTGGATGTTAGTAGTTGATTACTATCTTGTTTACATCCTTTCTTACTTTGTTTTTGAGTTATAGGATGTGTTAGGCAGGGTTGATGCAGGTTGGTTGAGTTTAGAAACCAAAACTAGTTGCCCAGATTTTGGCCTGTCCTCTCAAGCGGGGGCTTTGGCGCTCGAGCGGGGAATACACCTATCCAGTATTTCCTGTGCAGTGTTGGACGCTCGAGCGCGGGATTGACCACTCGAGCGGGAGTGTTGTGTGTGACGCTCGAGCGGGGGAGTTGGCGCTCGAGCGGAGACCTAGTTCTGTAAAAGTTCTGGGAGTGAGTATCCGGCGCTTGTAACGCCCTCAAAATAATAACAATAAACCCATCAGATAAGACATGCATTTACATTTAAACTAACCGCATTCCTTTCATTCATTAGAATTTCAGGAAATAAGTATTACATGTTAACCTCATAACAAAATGCCCTACGGGCTTACAGCTTTCCAAGTTAACACTTGGTTACAACAAAGAGTTCTAACTCGTTTACACATTAAGCCCTTGGCTTGAAATTACATGTAGTACATCAAAAGTAAAACGACAAAACTATGCCCGCCACTAGCCTCCCAGCTATGTCCTTGGAGGTGGCATGCTTCCTGTACCTGAAAATGATATTCCCATATAGGGTGAGCCACAGCCCAGTAGAAATACACTAAACCAACCATGGACAATGACTAAAACATTAGCAATTGATAGTTGGTCAACACTGATACAGTCACATAAATAACATATTTATGTCAACGACTTACAAGTCCCAATTACTTTTCATTTTCCTTTTAACAACAGATAAGCATACTAGCTCTATCATCATTTCCACAGATATGTATAAAAACTATATCTCACATTCAGATAAGCATAAAAGCTATATCCACATTCTCAACAGATATGTATATCAACAATATCCACAGATAAGCATACAAGCTGTATCCACACTCTACAACAGATATGTATATCAACAATATCCACAGATAAGCATACAAGCTGTATCCACACTTCACTTCACAAAGATAAGCATATGAGCTCTATCTTCACTTCTCTAGACAAGCATATGAGCTCTGTCTACGGAGTACATCCCCTATCTCCTCCAAATACCTAGCCGGTTTAGAGGTCCATCCCCTATCTTCCCCTAAACCGCGGAGTACATCCCCTATCTCCTCCTCTACACATAACATATATAAACACATTGGTTCTATATACAATCACACAATACAAACAATTAATGTATTCTAGCAACTGTCAAGTTCCATAACACATTCCATTGATTAGTTTCAGTTTGCCTAATCAGCATACATTGTCTACAACAATCACGACTATCCTCCACCGATAGCCCCAAGCAGTTATTTCTAAAACAGAAAATAAATGCGCAAATGGATATTCAATCAACATTTCATTTCCTCATTCCTCACCAATTAATTATCCCAATTAATTAATCAATGTAATTAGGCCATTTTCCATAATTACCATTTCAACCCTTAGGTCCCATTTTCTTCAATGATTCAGCAATCATTCCATTTTTTTTCATGCTAAACATGCATCTAGGTTTATTATGAATAAAACCCCAACTTTTGTATAATTGCACAAAAGCCCCAAACTTTCACAAAATTACCAAACCAAGCCCAACATCTCAAAATACCAAAATTTAAAGACAAAACCCATAGAGAGGAGTAGGTTATCCCTACCTCAAATTCGGAGTCCCAAAGGAGAAGATGACAAAACCCAACGTGCTCCAAAACCCGTGATTTTCAGATTAAAATGAAGCCCTCGACGATCAACAACTTTTTTGTAAAGGCCAAAGGTGAGTAAATCACTCCTACTAGATCAAAACCTAGAGAGAAGGTAGTATCTAGAGAGAAAGACTCAACAATGGTGTTTTTGGAAAAGTAAGAGAGAGAAGAGAAAGTGAAAAAGTGATTTGAAAAGTCACAATTTCGGGACTTTAACCCAGGTCTCCGCTCGAGCGTAAAACACCCCGCTCGAGCGGCCACTCACAGACTCCCGCTCGAGCGGCCAACCTCCCGCTCGAGCGCAGAATGCACTCGCTCAGCACTTTTGCAGAACTAGGCCTCCGCTCGAGCTCCCAATCCCTACGCTCGAGCTCACAACACTGCACAACAAGATACTGGATGGATGTAATCTACGCTCGAGCGCCAACACCTCCGCTCGAGCGTACAGGCCAAAAATCTGGGCAACTAGTTTTGGTTTCTAAACTCAACCAACCTGTAACAAACCCGCTCAACACATCCTATAACTCAAATACAAAGTAAGAAAGGATGTAAACAAGATAATAAACAACTACCAACATCCACGGACACATGTCCGGATCACTATACAACAAGGGTAAACCTGGGATCGCTATAACCTCCCCCCCTTAAAGAATTTCGTCCCCGAAATTAAGCACAAGTTGCAAAACAAGCTTTCCCCCATTTTAAACAGTGTTACACTTGAACAGTCAACAATTCGACCCATTACCGGTCATCCCATCCCTTTAACAAGAGACATATCACAATATGTAAACAACATATGTATTTTCAACATGCATCAACATTATGCACTATCCTTCCAATTTCAACAATATATTTAACGCATATAATGTCACTTTCAACTTCCATAAGAGGCAAGTTCCAAACATACTTTCAATAACCAAAACATTTTCAATGTTTCACAACTTAAGACATATATCCAAGCTCTTAAGTTCAACAAAATGTAAAATTTAAATACAAGATTACATATCAACAAACAAGTCCGGATATTTCTCACGGACTCCCGACTCACGTTCCCAAGTGGCTTCCTCCACTCCGTGATGTTTCCACAAGACTTTCACCAAAGGAACGGTCTTGCCACGCAGGACCTGATCCCGCCTATCCAAGACCCGTACCGGTCTCTCCTCATACGAGGCATCCTCATCTACCTCTAAATCAGTCCAATCCAACACATGTGATGGATCTGGCTCATACTTCCGAAGCATACTCACATGAAACACGTCATGCACTCCGGACAACTGCGGCGGTAAGGCTAACCGATAAGCAACCTCACCTATCTTCTCAAGGATCTCAAAAGGACCAATAAACCGAGGGGATAATTTCCCACTCTTCCCAAACCTCATCAGGCCTCGCCTAGGTGATATTTTCAGAAAGACATGATCACATACCTCAAACGCCAAAGGCCTCCTCCTACGGTCGGCATAACTCTTTTGTCGACTCTGGGCTGTAACAAGCCTCCTACGAATAAGCTCAACTTTCTCCGTCGTCTCCCTAACCAACTCCGGACCCAACAAAGGTGCATCACCCACCTCGGCCCAACAAACTGGAGACCTACACGGTCGGCCATACAAGGCCTCAAACGGTGCCATACCGATGCTAGACTGAAAACTGTTGTTGTAGGCAAACTCTACCAATGGCAAGTGCCTCTCCCACGTCCCACTGAAGTCCAGGACACAACCCCGAAGCATATCCTCGAGGATCTGAATAGTACGCTCGGACTGCCCGTCAGTCTGAGGATGATAAGCCGTACTAAAGGTCAACTTAGTGCCCAAGGCACTCTGCAAACTCTGCCACAACCTAGCAGTAAAACGAGGATCTCTATCTGAGACGATCGTCACTGGGACCCCGTGCAATCTCACTACATCCCGAATGTACAAATCGGCAAGATGATCTACCGAATCTCTCACGCGCATAGGAATAAAGTGCGCCGACTTAGTCAACCGGTCTACAACCACCCAAATAGCATCACTACCCCGCTGAGTCCTTGGAAGACCTACAACGAAGTCCATAGTGACATGCTCCCACTTCCACTCGGCAATAGGCAAGGGTTGCAACAAACCCGCTGGCCTCTGATGCTCGGCCTTCACTTGCTGGCAAGTAAGGCATTTCGATACGAAAACAGCCACATCTCTTTTCATACCCCGCCACCAAAACTGGCGACCCAAATCCTGATACATCTTAGTACCTCCCGGATGCACCGCAAGGCGCGAATGGTGAAACTCTCGGAGTACTTCCTCTCGGCAAGACTCCGGTACAAACAAACGGTCTCGGTATCTCACACTCAGGTCGGGATACACCGTCAAACCCTTCTCAACTTTCCCGCTGGAGATCTTCTCTCGGAGGGATTCTACCTCAAGGTCACCTCTCTGTGCCTCTAACACTCTAGTCACAAGTGTAGGCTGCACCACGACAGAAAACAAGGCCGCAGCCTCAACAGATTCGCCCAGTAGCAAATCAAACTCGCCAAGTGCTCCCAACATCTCCCATTCCCGGATGGCTATACAAGCTACATCACTAATGGCTTTCCTACTAAGGGCATCGGCCACAACATTGGCCTTTCCCGGATGATAATGTAACTCAAAATCATAATCCTCGATGAACTCCATCCATCTCCTCTGCCTCAAATTCAAGTCTCTCTGTGTAAACAGATACTTCAAACTCTTATGATCCGAGAATACCTCGAACCTCTCACCATAAAGGTAGTGCCTCCAGATTTTCAAGGCAAAGATCACAGCTGCTAACTCTAGGTCGTGTGTGGGGTAATTCTTCTCGTGTATTTTCAACTGACGTGAGCCATAAGCTACCACTTTCCCCTCTTGCATCAACACACAGCCCAAACCCTCTCGTGAGGCATCACAATAAACCGCATAACCCAACCCTCTCTCCGGAATAATCAACACCGGAGCGGTGGTCAATCTAACTTTCAACTCTTGGAACGACTTTTCACAAGTCTCACTCCACACAAACTTGACTCCCTTCCGAGTCAGTCTAGTCAACGGTGACGCTAACCTGGAGAAATCTTTCACAAACCGACGGTAATACCCAGCTAATCCCAGAAAACTGCGGATCTCAAACACACTCTTAGGCTGTGCCCAATCTTGCACTGCCTCAACCTTGGATGTATCAACAGACACCCCTTCCCCGGATACCACGTGGCCTAAGAATTTGACTTCCCCCAGCCAGAACTCGCACTTCCCAAACTTGGCATACAGCCTATGGGCTCTAAGTAACTCAAGCACCACTCTCAAGTGTGCCTCGTGCTCCTCCTCAGAAGACGAATAGATAAGAATGTCGTCCACGAAGACGACCACAAATCGGTCTAAGAACTCCCGGAAAATCCGGTTCATCAAGTCCATAAAGACTGCCGGTGCATTGGTAAGCCCAAATGGCATCACCAGAAACTCATAATGGCCATACCGCGTACGGAATGCCGTTTTCGGAATATCCTCTTCCCTGACCCTCAACTGGTGGTAACCCGATCTCAAGTCTATCTTAGAGAAACAACGGGAACCCTTCAACTGGTCAAACAAATCATCTATACGGGGCATAGGATACTTATTCTTAACCGTAGCCCGATTCAACTTCCGGTAGTCTATACACAATCTCAAGGCACCATCTTTCTTTTTAACAAAGAGGGCCGGTGCTCCCCACGGTGAAACACTAGGGCGAACAAAGCCCTTATCTAGCAATTCCTGGAGCTGAACTTTCAACTCAACCAACTCTGCTGGAGCAAAACGGTAAGGTGCCATAGAAATCGGCGCCGTGCCAGGCACTAAATCAATAGAGAACTCTATCTCTCGGTGAGGTGGCAAACTAACAAGATCTTCGGGAAAGACATCCGAATACTCACAAACCACCCTCGGTAACACAACCCGAGTCTCAACACACTCGCTACTCTCAAAGCTAGCAAGTAAACCACTAAGCTCACTTCGCCCTCGCGAATCATACCCCGGTGGCAAAACACTACCAACCCGGTCTCCCAAGAAATGGAACCACTCCCCGCTCAAGGTACATAATGTCACCCTCTGGCGGTAGCAATCAATAACAGCCCGGTATGACGATAGCCAGTCCATACCCAAAATAACATCAAAACCCTTCATGGGCATGACAACAAACGGAAAAGGAAGCCTATAGTCGGCGACCTCAATATCACATCCTCTAACACCCTGTTTCAGGATCAACTCACCGCCCAAAGGCGATACCACACAAATAGGAGATGCTAACTGTGCTAACTCCAATTCCAAAACAGATGCAAATGCAGCAGATACAAAAGAATGAGATGCACCCGTGTCTATCAACACATTAGCAACCGAGTTGCAAAACAGAAAAGTACCTCTCACTACTGATGGAGCTGGTACTAAATCCTGCGCGGTAACAGCATACACGCGCCCCGTAGGCCCCTGGTCTACCTGCTCACCTCTCGGAGCAAAAGACTGCTGCACAGACTGGGATGACGAAGCTCCCGGATTGGCCCTCGAGACCTGCACAGACTGAGCTGGCTGAAAACCCTGCGTCTGCCTAGAACCAGACGCTCCCGAAGTGGCACTCAACTGTGGGCAAAACCTCTTCATGTGCCCAGGTTGTCCACACTGATAACAAATCAAGAGCTGCCCCCTGCCCAAACTCTGACTCGGCGGTCTAGCTGAAAAGGAAGCAGCTTTCTGACCCCCACCCTTCTGCGGGCAAACAGAAACCTTGTGACCCAGCTGGCCACACTTGTAACAAGTGAATTCTCCCTGACTGCCTCTCCCCGAGCCTACACTAGGCACTGGAAAGGTCGATCTAGAGACTGCACCCTGAGACTGCTGAGGGTTAGAACCCCTCTGCCTCCTGCCATCACTCTGACTATCCTGGCTCCTCTTGGAGCCTCTCTGACCCTCATCCTCCTCCTGCATCATAAGCTCCATATGAGCTGCAGCATCCACTAGGTGTCTATACTCTCGAATATAAGACCCACCAACTCTCAACTTGAGGCCCCGCCTCAACTTCCGCTCAAACTCATAGCAACGGCGTTCCTCAGACGCCACCAGTTCAGGTGCAAACCTGGACAGACTGGTAAAAGTAGCCTCAAACTCGGCCACTGACAAGCCCTGCTG
This sequence comes from Camellia sinensis, assembly GCF_055761805.1. NCBI lineage: Eukaryota > Viridiplantae > Streptophyta > Magnoliopsida > Ericales > Theaceae > Camellia > Camellia sinensis. Next base: position 2,894,958 of record NC_138962.1, on the reverse strand, counting down.
ATTAAGCCGGCTAAACTGATCCCTCAGCTTCTCCCTAGCTGCTGCTGATAAAAACCTCTCCTGAAAAGCATTCACAAACGCCTCCCAAGTACCACCAACACGAGCTTTCTCGTACTTCCACCATTGACCCGCATCTCCCTTCAGTTGAAAGGATGCCAAGGTCACTTTCAGTGCTCCGTCCTCGATGCCAAGCATCTCAAACGTCTTCGTTGTCTGTTCGAGCCATTCATCTGCCTTAAGCGGCTCTTTAGGATCCCCGATAAACTCGTCCGGATTACACCGAAAGAACTCCCTCTTCAAGAAGGAAGGCCCTGTCTCAGCTGCCTGATTCCCAGCTCTAAGAATACCCAAAGCTCCTGCTATCTCTCTGGCCAAGGCACCCATAGCCTGCTGACCTACTGGCTCAGCCACATTGGCCTGCCCAACTCCCTCCTGCACTGCCGGAATCTCACCCTGTAACGGTACTTCCTGCCTCGCAGGTCTACCACGCTTAGCACCTCTTCCTCGTCCTGACATCCTAATAAAGGCAACACAGAACGTTAGCACATTCATAAATGTGCCGAAACTAAACACTCACGTCCTAGTGCATGGACAACTGTAATTCACTCCACACAAGCACATAAACACATAAGCACTTACGAATTTCATTTCCGGATAATAATAGTCCCGAGGCGTTACTAGAGTTCCGGTTAGAAACAGCATTGATCAAGTGCTTTTCCAACAAGACTCCCAGAAACTCAAGGATCCAATCAATATCCCAGAAATTAGATCCCATACCCACATAGTCACATAAGCATGTTATCACTTAAACACATAGCATATGGTACTGCATCTACGTCTCTATCAAGCGAGACAAACCCATTGTGATCCTAATCACTTCCCACGTACCCAAAGTATTCGAACCCGGTACGCTCTGATACCAAGTTGTAACGCCCTCAAAATAATAACAATAAACCCATCAGATAAGACATGCATTTACATTTAAACTAACCGCATTCCTTTCATTCATTAGAATTTCAGGAAATAAGTATTACATGTTAACCTCATAACAAAATGCCCTACGGGCTTACAGCTTTCCAAGTTAACACTTGGTTACAACAAAGAGTTCTAACTCGTTTACACATTAAGCCCTTGGCTTGAAATTACATGTAGTACATCAAAAGTAAAACGACAAAACTATGCCCGCCACTAGCCTCCCAGCTATGTCCTTGGAGGTGGCATGCTTCCTGTACCTGAAAATGATATTCCCATATAGGGTGAGCCACAGCCCAGTAGAAATACACTAAACCAACCATGGACAATGACTAAAACATTAGCAATTGATAGTTGGTCAACACTGATACAGTCACATAAATAACATATTTATGTCAACGACTTACAAGTCCCAATTACTTTTCATTTTCCTTTTAACAACAGATAAGCATACTAGCTCTATCATCATTTCCACAGATATGTATAAAAACTATATCTCACATTCAGATAAGCATAAAAGCTATATCCACATTCTCAACAGATATGTATATCAACAATATCCACAGATAAGCATACAAGCTGTATCCACACTCTACAACAGATATGTATATCAACAATATCCACAGATAAGCATACAAGCTGTATCCACACTTCACTTCACAAAGATAAGCATATGAGCTCTATCTTCACTTCTCTAGACAAGCATATGAGCTCTGTCTACGGAGTACATCCCCTATCTCCTCCAAATACCTAGCCGGTTTAGAGGTCCATCCCCTATCTTCCCCTAAACCGCGGAGTACATCCCCTATCTCCTCCTCTACACATAACATATATAAACACATTGGTTCTATATACAATCACACAATACAAACAATTAATGTATTCTAGCAACTGTCAAGTTCCATAACACATTCCATTGATTAGTTTCAGTTTGCCTAATCAACATACATTGTCTACAACAATCACGACTATCCTCCACCGATAGCCCCAAGCAGTTATTTCTAAAACAGAAAATAAATGCGCAAATGGATATTCAATCAACATTTCATTTCCTCATTCCTCACCAATTAATTATCCCAATTAATTAATCAATGTAATTAGGCCATTTTCCATAATTACCATTTCAACCCTTAGGTCCCATTTTCTTCAATGATTCAGCAATCATTCCATTTTTTTTCATGCTAAACATGCATCTAGGTTTATTATGAATAAAACCCCAACTTTTGTATAATTGCACAAAAGCCCCAAACTTTCACAAAATTACCAAACCAAGCCCAACATCTCAAAATACCAAAATTTAAAGACAAAACCCATAGAGAGGAGTAGGTTATCCCTACCTCAAATTCGGAGTCCCAAAGGAGAAGACGACAAAACCCAACGTGCTCCAAAACCCGTGATTTTCAGATTAAAATGAAGCCCTCGACGATCAACAACTTTTTTGTAAAGGCCAAAGGTGAGTAAATCACTCCTACTAGATCAAAACCTAGAGAGAAGGTAGTATCTAGAGAGAAAGACTCAACAATGGTGTTTTTGGAAAAGTAAGAGAGAGAAGAGAAAGTGAAAAAGTGATTTGAAAAGTCACAATTTCGGGACTTTAACCCAGGTCTCCGCTCGAGCGTAAAACACCCCGCTCGAGCGGCCACTCACAGACTCCCGCTCGAGCGGCCAACCTCCCGCTCGAGCGCAGAATGCACTCGCTCAGCACTTTTGCAGAACTAGGCCTCCGCTCGAGCTCCCAATCCCTACGCTCGAGCTCACAACACTGCACAACAAGATACTGGATGGATGTAATCTACGCTCGAGCGCCAACACCTCCGCTCGAGCGTACAGGCCAAAAATCTGGGCAACTAGTTTTGGTTTCTAAACTCAACCAACCTGTAACAAACCCGCTCAACACATCCTATAACTCAAATACAAAGTAAGAAAGGATGTAAACAAGATAATAAACAACTACCAACATCCACGGACACATGTCCGGATCACTATACAACAAGGGTAAACCTGGGATCGCTATAGCGCTCGAGCTGGAGTTTGGTCGCTCGAGCGGGAGTCTGTGAGTGACGCTCGAGCGGGGAGTTTGACGCTCGAGCGGGGCGACTGGGTTTAAGTTCCGAGTTTTGACTTTTCAAATCACTTTTTCACTTTCTCTTCTCTCTCCTACTTTCCCAAAATCTCCATTGTTGAGCCTCTCTCTCTAGATACTACCTTCTCTCTAGGTTTTGATCTAGTAGGAGTGATTTGCTCATCTTTGGCCTTTACAAAAAAGTTGTTGATCGTCGAGGGCTTTATTTTAATCTGAAAATTTCGGGTTTTGGAGCACGTTGGGTTTTGTCTTCTTCTCCTTTGGGGCTCCGGATTTGAGGTAGGGATATCCTACTCCTCTCTATGGATTTTGTCTTTAAATTTTAGTATTTTGAGATGTTGGGGTTGGTTTGGTAATTTTGTGAGAGTTTGGGGCTTTTGTGTAATTTTACAAAAGTTGGGGTTTTGTTTATAATAAACCTAGATGCATGTTTGGCGTAGAGAAATGAAATAACTGTTGAATCATTGATGAAAATGGGACCTTAAGCGTTGTAATGTTAATTATGGAAAATGACCTAATTACATTGTTTGATTAATTGGGATAATTAATTGTGAGAAATGAGGAAATGAAATGGAAACGTTGAGATTGGGAAGGTATGGGAAAAAGGGTGTAGTTGAATCAATTATCACTCACCGAATTGAAATGTTGACTGAATATCCATTTGTGCATTTATTTTCTGTTTAGAAATAACTGCTTTGGGCTATCGGTGGAGGATAGTCGTGATTGTTGTAGACAATGCATGATGATTAGGCAAACAAAACTAATCAATGGAATGTGTCATGGAATTTGACGGTTGATAGAATACATTAACTGTATGTATTGAATGATTGTATATAGAACCAATGTGTTTGTATACGTTATGTGTAGAGGAGGAGATGGGGGATGTACTCCGCGGTTTAGGGGAAGATGGGGGATGTACCTCTAAACCGGATAGACTTGGGAGGCTAGAGGCGGACACATCTTTGTTGTCTTATTTTTGATATATTACTTGTAATCTCAAGCCAAGGGCTTAAACTGTAAATGAGTTAGTACTCTTTTGTTGTAACCAAGTGTTAACTTGGAAAGCTGTAAGCCCATAGGGCATTTGCTTTTGTTGTTAACATGTAATACTTTTGTAAAGAACAACTCTGATTATGAGAAGAATGTGGTTATCTTGTGTGTCAATGAATGTCTCAATTGATGGTTTAATGTTATTATTTTGAGGGCGTTACAGTCATTGTTTATGGTTGGTTTAGTATATTTCTACTGGGCTGTGGCTCACCCTATATGGGAATATCATTTTCAGGTGCAGGTAGCATGCCACCTCCAAGGACATAGCTTGGGAGGCTAGATGCGAGCGGATTTTTGCTGTTTAGTTATTTTTGAAGTATTACGTGTATATTCAAGCCGAGGGCTTAATGTGTAGATGAGTTAGCACTCTTTTGATGTAACCAAGTGTTAACTTGGAAAGCTGTAAGCCCGTAGGGCATTTTGCTTTTGTTGTTAACATGTAATATTTCTGTAATGAAATTCTGATGAATAGATGAATGTGGATATTTCGCATGTCAATGAATGTTTTATTTGTCAATGAATGTGCAACTTCCATTTTTATTTCAATTCAACTTCTTTTTTTTTTCAAGTTTCTTTTCTATTCAACTTCCTTTCTTATTTAATTTCCAAATAGATCGTTAAGGTATACTAGTTTCTGGATTGAACTTCCATTTTTAATTTTATGCAACTTTCACTTCTATTTTTATTCAACTTCCTTTTTTATTTAATTTCCAAATAGATCGTTATGGCAGAATGGTTTCTTTAATGAACTTGGATTTTTAATTTTTTGAAACTTCCATTTTTATTTTTATTTAACTTTCTTTTTTGTTCTGGTTTCTTTTCTACTCAACTTCCTTTTTTATTTAATTTCCAAATAGATCGTTAAGGTATAGTGGTTTCTGGATTGAACTTCCATTTATAATTTTCTGCAACTTCCATTTTTATTTTCATTCAACTTCCATTTTTATTCAATTTACTTTTCTATTAAACTTATTTTTTATTTAATTTCCAAATAGATCGTTAAGGTATAGTGGTTTCTTGAATGAACATTCAATTTTAATTTTCTGCAACTTCCATTTTTATTTCAATTCAACTTCTTTTTTTTTTTCAAGTTTCTTTTCTATTCAACTTCCTTTTTTATTTAATTTCCAAATAGATCGTTAAGGTATACTGGTTTCTGGATTGAACTTCCATTTTTAATTTTATGCAACTTTCACATTTATTTTTATTCAACTTCCTTTTTTATTTAATTTCCAAATAGATCGTTAAGGCAGAATGGTTTCTTTAATGAACTTCGATTTTTAATTTTTTGCAACTTCCATTTTTATTTTTATTTAACTTTCTTTTTTGTTCTGGTTTCTTTTCTACTCAACTTCCTTTTCTATTTAATTTCCAAATAGATCGTTAAGGTATAGTGGTTTCTGGATTGAACTTCCATTTATAATTTTCTGCAACTTCCATTTTTATTTTTATTCAACTTCCATTTTTATTCAATTTACTTTTCTATTAAACTTCCTTTTTTATTTAATTTCCAAATAGATTGTTAAGGTATAGTGGATTCTTAAATGAACATCCAATTTTAATTTTCTGCAACTTCCATTTTTATTTCTATTCAACTTCTATTTTTTTTCAAGTTTCTTTCCTATTCCACTTCATTTTTTATTTATTTTCCAAATAGATCGTTAAGGTATACTGGTTTCTGGATTGAACTTGCATTTTTAATTTTATGCAACTTTCACTTTTATTTTTATTCAACTTCTATTTTTATTCAATTTACTTTTCTATTAAACTTCCTTTTTATTTAATTTCCAAATAGATCGTTAACGTATAGTGGTTTCTTTAATGAACAACCATTTTTAATTTTATGGAACTTCCATTTTTATTCTTATTCAGCTTCCAATTTTATCCAAGTATTTTTCCATTCAACTTCCTTTTTTATTTAATTTCCAAATTGATCATTAAGGTATAGTGGTTTCTTGAATGAACTTCCATTTTTAATTTTATGCAACTTCAAAATTTTATTTTTATTCGACTTCCATTTTTATTCAAGTCATTTTTCTATTCAACTTGTTTATTTATTTAATTTCCAAATAGATCGTTAAGGTATAGTGGTTTCTTGAATGAACTTTCATTTTTAATTTTATGCCACTTGCATTTTTATTTTTATTTAACTTCCTTTTTCTTTCAAGTTTCTTTTCTACTCAACTTCCTTTTTTATTTAATTTCCAAATAGATCGTTAAGGTATACTGGTTTCTGGATTGAACTTGCATTTTTAATTTTATGCAACTTTCACTTTTATTTTTATTCAACTTCTATTTTTATTCAATTTACTTTTCTATTAAACTTCCTTTTTTATTTAATTTCCAAATAGATCGTTAACGTATAGTGGTTTCTTTAATGAACAACCATTTTTAATTTTATGGAACTTCCATTTTTATTCTTATTCAGCTTCCAATTTTATCCAAGTATTTTTCTATTCAACTTCCTTTTTTATTTAATTTCCAAATTGATCATTAAGGTATAGTGGTTTCTTGAATGAACTTCCATTTTTAATTTTATGCAACTTCAAAATTTTATTTTTATTCGACTTCCATTTTTATTCAAGTCATTTTTCTATTCAACTTGTTTATTTATTTAATTTCCAAATAGATCGTTAAGGTATAATGGTTTCTTGAATGAACTTTCATTTTTAATTTTATGCCACTTCCATTTTTATTTTTATTTAACTTCCTTTTTCTTTCAAGTTTCTTTTCTACTCAACTTCCTTTTTTATTTAATTTCCAAATAGATCGTTAAGGTATAGTGGTTTCTGGATTGAACTTCCATTTTTAATTTTATGCAACTTTCATTTATATTTTTATTCAATTTCTATTTTTTTTCAATTTACATTTCTATTAAACTTCCTTTCTTATTTAATTTCCAAATAGATAGTTAAGGTATAGTGGTTTCTTTAATGAACTTCCATTTTTAATTTTCTGCAACTTTCATTTTTAGTTTTATTCGACTTCCATTTTTATTCAAGTTATTTTTCTATTCAACTTCCTTTTTTATTTAATTTCGAAATAGGTCGTTAAGGCATAATGGTTTCTTTAATGAACTTCTATTTTTAATTTTTTGCAACTTCCATTTTTATTTTTATTTAACTTTCTTTTTTGTTCTGGTTTCTTTTCTATTAAACTTCATTTTTTAATTAATTTCCAAATAGATCGTTAAGGTATAGTGGTTTTTGGATTGAACTTCCATTTATAATTTTCTGCAACTTCCATTTTTATTTTTATTCAACTTCTTTTTTTATTTAATTTCCAAATAGATTGTTAAGGTATAGTGGTTTCTTGAATGAACATCCAATTTTAATTTTCTGCAACTTTCATTTTTATTTCTATTCAACTTCTTTTTTTTTTTTCAAGTTTCTTTTCTATTCCACTTCATTTTTTATTTAATTTCCAAATAGATCGTTAAGGTATACTGGTTTCTGGATTGATCTTGCATTTTTAATTTTATGCAACTTTCACTTTAATTTTTATTCAACTTCTATTTTTATTCAATTTTCTTTTCTATTAAACTTCCTTTTTTAATTAATTTCCAAATAGATCGTTAAGGTATAGTGGTTTCTTTAATGAACTTCCATTTTTAATTTTATGGAACTTCTATTTTTATTTTTATTCAGTTTCCAGTTTTATACAAGTTATTTTTCTATTCAACTTACTTTTTTATTTAATTTCCAAATTGATCGTTAAGGTGTAGTGGTTTCTTGAATGAGCTTCCATTTTTAATTTTATGCAACTTCAATTTTTATTTTTATTCGATTTCCATTTTTATTCAAGTCATTTTTCTATTCAACTTGTTTATTTATTTAATTTCCAAATAGATCGTTAAAGTATAGTGGTTTCTTGAATGAACTTCCATTTTTAATTTTTGCAACTTCAATGTTTATTTTTATTTAACTACCTTTTTCATTCAAGTTTCTTTTCTACTCAATTTCCTTTTTTATTTAATTTCCAAATAGATCGTTAAGGTATAGTGGTTTCTGGATTGAACTTCCATTTTTAATTTTCTGCAACATCCAGTTTTATTTTTATTCTACTTCCATTTTTATTCAATTTACTTTTCTATTAAACTTCATTTTTTATTTTATTTCCAAATAGATCGTTAAGGTATAGTGGTTTCTTGAATGAACTTCCATTTTTAATTTTATGCAACTGCAATTTTTATTTTTATTCGACTTCCATTTTTATTCAAGTCATTTTTCTATACAACTTCTTCTTTTTATTTAATGTCCAAATAGATCGTTAAGGTATAGTGGTTTCTTGAATGAACTTCCATTTTTAATTTTCTGCAACTTCCATTTTTATTTTTATTTAACTTCCTTTTTCATTCAGGTTTCTTTTCTACACAACTTCCATTTTTATTTGGTTTCCAAATAGATCGTTAAGGTATAGTGGTTTCTGGATTGAAGTTCCATTTTTAATTTTATGCAACTTTCATTTTTATTTTTATTCAATTTCTATTTTTATACAATTTACATTTCTATTAAACTTCCTTTCTTATTTAATTTCCAAATAGATCGTTAAGGTATAGTGGTTTCTTTAACGAACTTCCATTTTTAATTTTCTGCAACTTCCCTTTTTAGTTTTATTCGATTTCCATTTTTATTCAAGTTATTTTCTATTCAACTTTCTTTTTTATTTAATTTCCAAATAGATCGTTAAGGCATAATGGTTTCTTTCAGGAACTTCGATTTTTAAATTTTTGCAACTTCCATTTTTATTTTTATTTAACATTCTTTTTTGTTCAGGTTTCTTTTCTACTCAACTTCCTTTTTTATTTAATTTTCAAATAGATTGTTAAGGTATAGTGGTTTCTGGATTGAACTTCCATTTTTAATTTTCTACAACTTCCATTTTTATTTTTATTCAACTCCCATTTTTTTTCAATTTACTTTTCTATTAAACTTCATTTTTTATTTAATTTCCAAATGGATCATTAAGGTATAGTGGTTTCTTGAATGAACATCCAATTTTAATTTTCAGCAACTTCAATTTTTATTTCTATTCAACTTCTTTTTTTTTCAAGTTTCTTTTCTTTTCAACTTCATTTCTTATTTAATTTGCAAATAGATCGTTAAGGTATACTGGTTTCTGGATTGAACTTCCATTTTTAATTTTATGCAACTTTCACTTTTATTTTTATTCAACTTCCATTTTTATTCAATTTACTTTTCTATTAAACTTTCTTTTTTATTTAATTTCCAAATAGATCGTTAAGGTATACTGGTTTCTATAATGAACTTCCATTTTTATTTTTATTCAGCTTCCATTTTTATACAACTTATTTTTCTATTCAACTTCCTTTTTTTATTTAATTTCCAAGTTGATTGTTATGGTGTAGTGGTTTCTTGAATGAACTTCCATTTTTAATTTTCTACAACTTCCACTTTTATTTTTATTTAACTTCATTTTTTATTTAAGTTTCTTTTCTACTCAACTTCCTTTTTTATTTAATTTCTAAATAGATCGTTAAGGTATAGTGGTTTCTGAATTCAACTTCCATTTTTAATTTTCTGCAACTTCATTTTTATTTTTATTTTTATTTAATTTTCATTTTTCTTCAATTTACTTTTCTATTAAACTTTTTTTTTATTTAATTTCCTAATAGATCGTTAAGGTATAGTGGTTTCTTCAATGAACTTCCATTTTTAATTTTATGCAACTGCAATTTTTATTTCTATTCGACTTCCATTTTTATTCAAGTCATTTTTCTATTCCACTTTTTTTTTATTTAATGTCCAAATAGATCGTTAAGGTATAGTGGTTTCTTTAATGAACTTTCATTTTTAATTTTATGGAACTTCCATTTTATTTTTATTCAGCTTCCATTTTTAATTTTATGCAACTTCAATTTTTATTTTTATTCGACTTCCATTTTTAATCAAGTCATTTTTCTATTCAACTTCTTTTTTTATTTAATTTCCAAATAGATCGTTAAGGTATAGTGGTTTCTTGAATGAACTTCCATTTTTAATTTTCTGCAACTTCCATTTTTATTTTTATTTAACTTCTTTTTCATTCAAGTTTCTTTTCTACTCAACTTCCTTTTTTATTTAATTTCCAAGTAGATCGTTAAGGTATAGTGGTTTCTGGATTGAACTTCCATTTTTAATTTTCTGCAACATCCATTTTTATTTTTATTCAACTTTCATTTTTATTCAATTTACTTTTCTATTCAACTTCATTTTTTATTTAATTTCCAAATAGATCGTTAAGGTATAGTGGTTTCTTGAATGAACTTCCATTTTTAATTTTATGCAACTGCAATTTTTATTTCTATTCGACTTCCATTTTTATTCAAGTCATTTTTCTATTCCAGTTTTTTTTTTTATTTAATGTCCAAAGAGATCGTTAAGGTATAGTGGTTTCTTGAATGAACTTCCATTTTTAATTTTCTGCAACTTCCATTTTTATTTTTATTTAACTTCCTTTTTCATTCAAGTTTCTTTTCTACTCAACTTCCATTTTTATTTAATTTCCAAATAGATCGTTAAGGTATAGTGGTTTTTGGATTGAACTTCCATTTTTAATTTTATGCAACTTTCATGTTTATTTTTATTCAATTTCTATTTTTATTCAATTTACATTTCTACTAAACTTCCTTTCTTATTTAATTTCCAAATAGATCGTTAAGGTATAGTGGTTTCTTTAACGAACTTCCATTTTTAATTTTCTGCAACTTCCATTTTTTGTTTTATGCGACTTCCATTTTTATTCAAGTTATTTTTCTACTCAACTTTCTTTTTTATTTAATATCCAAATAGATCGTTATGGCATAATGGTTTCTTTAAGGAACTTCGATTTTTAAATTTTTGCAACTTCCATTTTTATTTTTGTTTAACTTTCTTTTTTGTTCAGGTTTCTTTTCTACTCAACTTCCTTTTTTATTTAATTTCCAAATAGATCGTTAAGGTATAGTGGTTTTTGGATTGAACTTCCATTTTTAATTTTCTGCAACTTCCATTTTTATTTTTATTCAACTTCCATTTTTATTCAATTTACTTTTCTATTAAACTTCATTTTTTATTTAATTTCCAAATAGATAATTAAGGTATAGTGGTTTCTTGAATGAACATCCAATTTTAATTTTCAGCAACTTCAATATTTATTTCTATTCAACTTCTTTTTTTTTTCAAGTCTCTTTTCGATTCAACTTCATTTCTTATTTAATTTCCAAATAGATCGTTCAGGTATACTGGTTTCTGGATTGAACTTCCATTTTTAATTTTATGCAACTTTCACTTTAATTTTTATTCAACTTCCATTTTTATTCAATTTACTTTTCTATTAAACTTCCTTTTTTATTTAATTTCCAAATAGATTGTTAAGATATAGTGGTTTCTTTAATGAACTTCCATTTTTAATTTTATGGAACTTCCATTTTTATTTTTATTCAGCTTCCGTTTTTATACAAGTTATTTTTCTATTCAACTTCATTTTTTATTTAATTTCCAAATTGATCGTTAAGGTGTAGTGGTTTCTTGAATGAACTTCCATTTTTAATTTTCTGCAACTTCCATTTTTATTTTTATTTAACTTCCTTTTTAATTCAAGTTTCTTTTCTACTCAACTTCCTTTTTTATTTAATTTCTAAATAGATCGTTAAGGTATAGTGGTTTATGGATTGAACTTCCATTTTTAATTTTCTCCAACTTCCATTTTTATTTTTATTCAACTTTCATTTTTCTTCAATTTACTTTTCTATTAAACTTTCTTTTTTATTTAATTTCCAAATAGATCGTTAAGGTGTAGTGGTTTCTTTAATGAACTTCCATTTTCAATTTTATGGAACTTCCATTTTATTTTTATTCAGCTTCCATCTTTATACAAGTTATTTTTCTATTCAACTTCCTTTTTTATTTAATTTCCAAATTGATCGTTAAGGTGTAGTGGTTTCTTGAATGAACTTCCATTTTTAATTTTCTGCAACTTCCACTTTTATTTTTATTTAACTTCCTTTTTTATTCAAGTTTCTTTTCTACTCAACTTCCTTTTTTATTTAATTTCTAAATAGATCGTTAAGGTATAGTGGTTTATGGATTGAACTTCCATTTTTAATTTTCTGCAACTTCCATTTTTATTTTTATTCAACTTTCATTTTTCTTCAATTTACTTTTCTATTAAACTTCATTTTTTGTTTAATTTCCAAATAGATCGTTAAGGTATAGTGGTTTCTTTAATAAACTTCCATTTTTAATTTTATGGAACTTCCATTTTATTTTTATTCAGCTTCCATTTTTATACAATTTATTTTTCTATTCAACTTCAGTTTTTATTTAATTTCCAAATTGATCGTTAAGTAATAGTGGTTTCTTGAATGAACTTCCATTTTTATTTTTATTTAACTTCGTTTTTTATTCAAGTTTCTTTTCTACTCATCTTCCTTTTTTATTTAATTCCCAAATTGATCGTTAAGGTATAGTGGTTTCTGTATTGAACTTCCATTTTTAATTCTCTCCAACTTCCATTTTTATTTTTATTCAACTTTCATTTTTATTCAATTTACTTTTCTATTAAACTTCATTTTTTATTTAATTTCCAATTAGATCGTTAAGGTATAGTGGTTATTTAAATGAACTTCCATTTTTAATTTTCTGCAACTTCCATTTTTATTTTTATTCGACTTCCATTTTTATTCAAGATATTTTTCTATTCAACTTCCTTTTTTATTTAATTTCCAAATAGATCGTTAAGGTATAGTGGTTTCTTTATTGAACTTCGATTTTTAATTTTCTGCAACTTCCATTTATATTTTTATTTAACTTTCTTTTTTGTTCTGGTTTCTTTTCTACTCAACTTCCATTTTTATTTAATTTCCAGATAGATCGTTAAGGTATAGTGGTTTCTGGATTGAACTTCCATTTTTAATTTTCTGCAACTTCCATTTTTTTTTATTCAACTTCCATTTTTATTCAATTTACTTTTCTATTCAACTTCATTTTTTATTTAATTTCCAAATACATCGTTAAGGTATAGTGGTTTCTTGAATGAACTTCTATTTTTAATTTTCTACAACTTCCATTTTTATTTTTATTTGACTTCCATTTTTATGCATGTCATTTTTCTATTCAACTACCTTTTTTATTTAATTTCCAAATAAGTCATTAAGGTATAGTGGTTTCTCGAACGAACTTCCAATTTTAATTTTCAGCAACTTCGATTTTTATTTCTATTCAACTTCTTTTTTTCTTCAAGCTTTTTTTTATTCAGCTTCCTTTTTTATTTAATTTCCAAAAAGGTCGTTAAGGTACAGTGGTTTCAGGATTGAACTTTCAATTTTAATCTTATGCAACATTCATTTTTATTTTTATTCAACTTCCATTTTTATTCAATTTACTTTTCTATTAAACTTCATTTTTTATTTAATTTCCAAATAAATCGTTAAGGTATATTTTTTTCTTGAATGAACTTCCATTTTTAATTTTATGCGACTTCAATTTTTATTTTTATTCGACATCCATTTTTATTCATGTCATTTTTCTATTCAACTTCATTTTTTATTTAATTTCCAAATAGATCGTTAAGGTATAGTGGTTTCTTGAATGAACTTCCATTTTTAATTTTCTGCAACTTCCATTTTTATTTTTATTTAACTTCCTTTGTCATTAAAGTTTCTTTTCTATTCAACTTCCTTTTTTATTTAATTTCCAAACAGATCGTTAAGGCATACTGGTTTCTGGATTGAACTTCCATTTTTAATTTTATGAAACTTTCAATCTTATTTTTAATCAACTTCCATTTTTATTCAATTTACTTTTCTATTAAACTTCTTTTTCTATTTAATTTCCGAATAAATCGTTAAGGTATAGTGGTTTCTTTAATGAACTTCCATTTTTAATTTTATGGAACCTCCATTTTTATTTTTATTCAACTTCCGTTTTTAAACAAGTTATTTTTCTATTCTACTTCCTTTTTTATTAAATTTACAAATTCATCGTTAAGGTACAGTGGTTTCTTGAATGAACTTCCATTTTTAATTTTCTGCAACTTCCATTTTTATTTTTATTTAACTTCCTTTTTTATTCAAGTTTCTTTTCTATTCAACTTCCTTTTTTATTTAAATTCCAAATATATCGTTAAGGTATAGTGGTTTCTGGATTGAACTTCCATTTTTAATTTTCTGCAACTTCCATTTTTATTTTTATTCAACTTCCATTTTTTTTCAATTTACTTTTCTGCTAAACTTCGTTTTTTATTTAATTTCCAAATAGATTGTTAAGGTCTCGTGGTTTCTTGAATGAACATCCAATTTTAATTTTCTGCAACTTCCATTTTTATTTCTATTCAACTTCTTTTTTTTTCAAGTTTCTTTTCGATTCAGCTTCATTTCTTATTTAATTTCGAAATAGATCGTTAAGGTATACTGGTTTCTGGATTGAACTTTCATTTTTAATTTTATGCAACTTTCACTTTTATTTTTATTCAACTTCCATTTTTATTCAATTTATTTTTCTATTGAAGCTCCTTTTTTTTTTAATTTCCGAATAGATCGTTAAGGTATAGTGGTTTCTTTAATGAACTTCCATTTTTAATTTTATGGAACTTCCATTTTTATTTTTATTCAGCTTCCAATTTTATACAAGTTATTTTTCTATTCAACTTACTTTTTTATTTAATTTCCAAATTGATCGTTAAGGTGTAGTGGTTTCTTGAATGAACTTCCATTTTTAATTTTCTGCAATTTTCATTTTTATTTTTATTTAACTTCCTTTTTTATTCAAGTTTCTTTTCAACTCAACTTCCTTTTTTATTTAATTTCCAAATAGATCGTTAAGGTATAGTGGTTTCTGGATTGAACTTTCATTTTTAATTTTCTGCAACTTCGCTTTTTATTTTTATTCAACCTCCATTTTCATTCAGTTTACTTTTCTATTAAACTTCCTTTTTTATTTAATTTCCAAACATATCGTTAAGGTATAGTGGTTTCTTGAATGAACTTCCATTTTTAATTTTATGGAACTTCCATTTTTATTTTTATTCAGCTTCCAATTTTATACAAGTTATTTTTCTATTCAACTTCTTTTTTTATTTAATTTCCAAATAGATCGTTAAGGTATAGTGGTTTCTTCAATGAACTTCCATTTTTAATTTTCTGCAACTTCCATTTTTATTTTTATTGGACTTTCATTTTTATTCAAGTCATTTTTCTATTCAACTTCCTTTTTTATTTAATTTCCAAATAAATCATTAAGGTATAGTGGTTTCTCGAACGAACTTCCAATTCTAATTTTTAGCAACTTCCATTTTTATTTCTATTCAACTTCTTTTTTTCTTCAAGCTTTTTTTTATTCAACTTCCTTTCTTATTTAATTTCCAAATAGATCGTTAAGGTACTGTGATTTCTGGATTGAACTTCCACTTTTAATCTTATGCAACATTCATTTTTATTTTTATTCAACTTCCGTTTTTAAACAAGTTATTTTTCTATTCTACTTCCTTTTTTATTAAATTTACAAATTCATCGTTAAGGTACAGTGGTTTCTTGAATGAACTTCCATTTTTAATTTTCTGCAACTTCCATTTTTATTTTTATTTAACTTCCTTTTTTATTCAAGTTTCTTTTCTATTCAACTTCCTTTTTTATTTAAATTCCAAATATATCGTTAAGGTATAGTGGTTTCTGGATTGAACTTCCATTTTTAATTTTCTGCAACTTCCATTTTTATTTTTATTCAACTTCCATTTTTTTTCAATTTACTTTTCTGCTAAACTTCGTTTTTTATTTAATTTCCAAATAGATTGTTAAGGTCTCGTGGTTTCTTGAATGAACATCCAATTTTAATTTTCTGCAACTTCCATTTTTATTTCTATTCAACTTCTTTTTTTTTCAAGTTTCTTTTCGATTCAGCTTCATTTCTTATTTAATTTCGAAATAGATCGTTAAGGTATACTGGTTTCTGGATTGAACTTTCATTTTTAATTTTATGCAACTTTCACTTTTATTTTTATTCAACTTCCATTTTTATTCAATTTATTTTTCTATTGAAGCTCCTTTTTTTTTTTAATTTCCGAATAGATCGTTAAGGTATAGTGGTTTCTTTAATGAACTTCCATTTTTAATTTTATGGAACTTCCATTTTTATTTTTATTCAGCTTCCAATTTTATACAAGTTATTTTTCTATTCAACTTACTTTTTTATTTAATTTCCAAATTGATCGTTAAGGTGTAGTGGTTTCTTGAATGAACTTCCATTTTTAATTTTCTGCAATTTTCATTTTTATTTTTATTTAACTTCCTTTTTTATTCAAGTTTCTTTTCAACTCAACTTCCTTTTTTATTTAATTTCCAAATAGATCGTTAAGGTATAGTGGTTTCTGGATTGAACTTTCATTTTTAATTTTCTGCAACTTCGCTTTTTATTTTTATTCAACCTCCATTTTCATTCAGTTTACTTTTCTATTAAACTTCCTTTTTTATTTAATTTCCAAACATATCGTTAAGGTATAGTGGTTTCTTGAATGAACTTCCATTTTTAATTTTATGGAACTTCCATTTTTATTTTTATTCAGCTTCCAATTTTATACAAGTTATTTTTCTATTCAACTTCTTTTTTTATTTAATTTCCAAATAGATCGTTAAGGTATAGTGGTTTCTTCAATGAACTTCCATTTTTCATTTTCTGCAACTTCCATTTTTATTTTTATTGGACTTTCATTTTTATTCAAGTCATTTTTCTATTCAACTTCCTTTTTTATTTAATTTCCAAATAAATCATTAAGGTATAGTGGTTTCTCGAACGAACTTCCAATTCTAATTTTCAGCAACTTCCATTTTTATTTCTATTCAACTTCTTTTTTTCTTCAAGCTTTTTTTTATTCAACTTCCTTTCTTATTTAATTTCCAAATAGATCGTTAAGGTACTGTGATTTCTGGATTGAACTTCCATTTTTAATCTTATGCAACATTCATTTTTATTTTTATTCAACTTCCATTTTTATTCAATTTACTTTTCTATTAAACTTCATTTTTATTTAATTTCCAAATAGATCGTTGAGGTATAGTGGTTTCCTGAATGAACTTCCAATTTTAATTTTTTGCAACTTCAATTTTTATTTTTGTCCGACTGCCATTTTTATTCAAGTCATTTTCTATTCAAATTCTTTTTTATTTAATTTCCAAATAGATCGTTAAGGTATAGCGGTTTCTTGAATGAACTTCCATTTTTAATTTTCTGCAACTTCCATTTTTATTTTTATTCGACTTCCATTTTTATTCAAGTCATTTTTCTATTCAACTTCCTTTTTTATTTAATTTCCAAATAAATCATTAAGGTATTGTGGTTTCTCGAACGAACTTCCAATTCTAATTTTCAGCAACTTCCATTTTTATTTCTATTCAACTTCTTTTTTTCTTCAAGCTTTTTTTTTATTCAACTTCCTTTTTTATTTAATTTCCAAATAGATCGTTAAGGTACAGGGGTTTCTGGATTGAACTTCCATTTTTAATCTTATGCAACATTCATTTTTATTTCTATTAAACATCATTTTTTATTTAATTTCCAAATAGATCGTTAAGGTATAGTGGTTTCCTTAATGAACTTCCATTTTTAATTTTTTGCAACTTCAATTTTTATTTTTATTCGACTTCCATTTTTATTCAAGTCATTTTTCTATTCAACTTCTTTTTTTATTTAATTTCCAAATAGATCGTTAAGGTATAGTGGTTTCTTGAATAAACTTCCATTTTTAATTTTCTGCAACTTCCATTTTTATTTTAATTTTACTTCCTTTTTCATTCAAGTTTCTTTTCTACTCAACTTCCTTTTTTATTTAATTTCCAAATAGATCGTTAAGGTATTGTGGTTTCTGGATTGAACTCCCATCTTTAATTTTATGCAACTTTCATGTTTACTTTTATTCAATTTCTATTTTTATACAATTTACATTTCTGCTAAACTTCCTTTTTTATTTAATTTCCAAATAGATCGTTGAGGTCTAGTGGTTTCTTTAATCAACTTCCATTTTTAATTTTTTGCAACTTCCATTTTTATTTTTAGTCGACTTCCATTTTTATTCAAGTTATTTTTCTATTCAACTTCTTTTTTTACTTAATTTCCAAATAGGTTGTGAAGGCATAATGGTTTCTTTAATGAACTTCGATTTTTAATTTTTTGCAACTTCCATTTTTATTTTTATTTAAGTTTCTTTTTTGTTCTGGTTTCTTTTCAACTCAACTTCCTTTTTTATTTAATTTCCAAATAGACCGTAAAGGTATACTGGTTTCTGGATTGAACTTTCATGTTTAATTTTCTGCAACTTTCACTTTTATTTTTATTCAACTTCCATTGTTATTCAGTTTACTTTTCTATTAAACTTCCTTTTCTATTTAATTTCCGAATAGATCGTTAAGGTATAGTGGTTTCCTTAATGAACTTCCATTTTTAATTTTATGGAACTTCCATTTTTGGTTTTATTCAGCTTCAATTTTTATACAAGTTATTTTTCTATTCAACTTCATTTTTTATTTAATTTCGAAATTGATCGTTAAGGTACAGTGGTTTCTTGAATGATGTCACGCCCCCAAACCGCCCCTAGTAGTTTGGTGCCGTGATGGCCAGTAATCCGTGATTACCGAAGGCCGACTTCCAAAATTCACACACAATCAGAGTATTTATATAGGGGGCTCACAAGTGCGGAAGCAATAATCTAAAATACAAGTGGTCCATAAGAGCAGTGCATAAGTCAAATGAAATGGCATACATCTTTATATAGCTTTACAACTTGAATACATAAAGAAATGAAGTACAAAATACACATCACATCTTAGAAAAAGAGCTTCTCAAGCCGACATGTTCAAAATACATAAGCTTCAAAAATGGCCGACATAAATATTGCCGACATAACATGCATCCAAAACATCTTGTAAAACACACATCTTGGCGAAGCCGACCTCTTGCTTATTACCTACATATATACATAGGGAGGGTGAGCTTGGATACTCAGTGAATGGTACAAGTAATAAAGGGGTTGCATGAATGATTTCCAAGGTCCTTGTCAAAACAATACATATATCATAGCTTTGTTCAAAACATGGGATGAATCAAGTTCATCAATCAAATCTTGGCCTTTCAAATCTTGCTTGGGATGTTAATAACATCTACATAATACATGGGGTGATGACATATCAAGACAAGAGTGCAGTTGCATTATAGTCCCCTGCAACTAAGGACTTTCAAGACAAGAGTGCAGTTGTATTATAGTCCCCTGCAACTAAGGACTTTCAAGACAAGAGTGCAGTTGTATTATAGTCCCCTGCAACTAAGGACTTTCAAGACAAGAGTGCAGTTGCATTATAGTCCCCTGCAACTAAGGACTTTCAAGACAAGAGTGCAGTTGTATTATAGTCCCCTGCAGCTAAGGACTTTCAAGACATGTCATCAAAACAAGATAGTATTTGATATATAAATAGGGATAACCATTCATGCTTGATCAAATACTTTTATCAAAACGAGGCAAAGCTTTGTCAAAACGTTATAACATAACTTTATTAAAAATACCACTCACTTAGTTCTTGGGACGTCGGGATCAAGGCAAAGGTCCAAGTCCTACAAACACATGTCAAAGTCTATTGAATGCACTCTTAAAAACAAGCTTCACATGAATGCAAATGATCTAGGGAAAACATGCTGAAAACATCTAGGGAAAACATGCTGAAAACATCTAGGGAAAACATGCTGAAAACATCTAGGGAAAACATGCTGAAAATACCTAGGGAAAACATGCTGAAAACATCTAGGGAAAACATGCTGAAAATACCTAGGGAAAACATGCTGAAAACATCTAGGGAAAACATGCTGAAAATACCTAGGGAAAACATGCTGAAAACATCTAGGGAAAACATGCTGGGTACCAACCAGGTCCTGGAATGGATGCACAGAGATGATCTAGGCTAAAACGACCTAGCTGGGTGAACTCAAGAGGTCTTGGCCGAGGTCCCACACCTCTTGGCCGAGGTGTGGTTACCTAGGCTTCAGTATGCAGCTGTCTGCCGAGGTGTTACAAGGTGCCGGCATGGGTGTACCATGGTCGGCCTAGGTGTGCAGTGGTTAGCCTAGGTGTGCATGCAAGATAAACTAATGTGCAAGTGATCATGCAAGGTAGGCCAAGGTGAGATACGATGCTTGGCCTAGGTGTGTGATCTAGGCAAGAGTGGTGTCGGTGATCACACCTAGGGAAATGAAGCCTGGAAATCTGGGTTTCCTCCTTGAAGAACATGAAGAACATGAGCATGAAGAACATGAATGCTAAAATCATAACTTGTTATTACAAGATCTGGGATTTCATGACATGAGTTCGAAAACATGGACCTGGGTACCCATACTTTGAAAATCATGCAAGAACAAACACAAAAACACGGATCTAGGCATGAGCTTTCGGATCAAAACATGACTTTTCTTGAAGAATACATGAAAACCATTTTCTCTTTCTAAAACCAAACTTCAAAGCAATGCATGGCTTACAAATCATATTCAATCATGCAATGCAATATCATAAACATATAGAACAACAAGAGCGGATCAAGAATCTAACCTTAGAACACGGATCTAACGGTTCGATCTCAAAGAATCAAGCTTGGAAATCCACTCTCTTTCAAGAACTCTTCTCCCTCTTCTAGAGCTTCTCTCTCTACTCTTCAAAACAAGATACAACAAATGAGGGGTTTCTCTCTCTGCCGGCTAACTTAACTCTCAGCTCGGACACGTGGCAACGGTTGGTTGGTTCTCTTCAAAAAGGTGATAGATTGACAAGACAAGGCCCTGACAAGGCGTATCTAGCAAGCTACTCGGAATGGCACTCCGGCAAGTATTGACATCGGCTAACCACAAGACTTCGGCAACTAGGGTGACAATGACCTCGGCTAGGAAGGACAACACTTGACTAAGCTGTGCCACACCTCGGCCTAGATGTGCCACACCTCGGTCTAGGTCATTCCAGTCCCAGAACAAGGTCACTAGGTGCAAGGATTAAGGATCTCGGACGCCTAGGTGACAACATCTCGGCCAATATGCCTAGGTGACGGTGGAGGTCAACCAAAGGGGTTCCAAGATGGTCCAAGGTGTAAGAGGTTCAAAGGTGTGACCTAGGCTTAACATGACCTCGGCTTGGCATGACCTAGGCTTAACATGACCTAGGCTTGGCATGACCTAGGCTTAGCATGACCTAGGGTTAACATGACCTAGGCTTGGCATGACCTAGGCTTGGCATGACCTAGGCTTGGCATGACCTAGGCTTAACATGACCTAGGCTTGGCATGACCTAGGCTTGACATGACCTAGGCTTAACATGACCTAGGCTTGACATGACCTAGGCTTAACATAGCAAGGAAGGAACAAAGCATGCATACAACACTTAGGGAAAACATGATAGCATCAAGACAAGACAAGAACCTTTACCTAGGCAAAACAAGTCCAAGTCTACAAATGCAAGCTTAACAAGACAAAATCATGCAAATGTACATGAACATGACTAAGACATGAATGTGGGTTATTACAAATGAACTTCCATTTTTAATTTTCTGCAACTTCCATTTTTATTTTTATTTAACTTCCTTTTTATTCAAGTTTCTTTTCTACTCAACTTCATTTTTTATTTAAATTCCAAATAGATCGTTATGGTATAGTGGTTTCTGGATTAAACTTCCATTTTTTAGTTTCTGCAACTTCCATTTTTATTTTTATTCAACTACCATTTTTATTCAATTTACTTTTCTATTAAACTTCCTTTTTTATTTAATTTCCAAATAGATCGTTAAGGTATAGTGGTTTCTGGAATGAACAACCAATTTTAATTTTCTGCAACTTCCATTTTTATTTCTATTCAACTTCTTTCTTTTTTTTCAAGTTTCTTTTCGATTCTACTTCAATTTTTATTTAATTTCGAAATAGATCGTTAAGGTATACCGGTTTTTGGAGTAAACTTCCATTTTTAATTCTACGCAACTTTCCCTTTTATTTTTATTCAACTTCCATTTTTATTCAATTTACTTTTCTATTAAACTTCCTTTTCTATTTAATTTCCGAATAGATCGTTAAGGTATAGTGGTTTCTTTAATGAACTTCCATTTTTAGTTTTATTCAGCTTCAATTTTTATACAAGTTATTTTTCTATTCAATTTCCTTTTTTATTTAATTTCCAAATTGATCGTTAAGGTACAGTGGTTTCTTGAATGAACTTCCATTTTTAATTTTCTGCAATTTTCATTTTTATTTTTATTTAACTTCCTTTTTTATTCAAGTTTCTTTTCTACTCAACTTCCTTTTTTATTTAAATTCCAAATAGATCGTTTTGGTATAGTGGTTTATGTATTAAACTTCCATATTTTATTTTCTGCAACTTCCATTTTTATTTTCATTCAACTTCCATTTTTATTCAACTTACTATTCTATTAAACTTCCTTTTTTATTTAATTTCCAAATAGATTGTTAAGGTATAGTCGTTTCTTGAATGAACATCCAATTTTAATTTTCTGCAACTTCCATTTTATTTCTATTCAACTTCTTTTTTTTTTTTCAAGTTTCTTTTCGATTCTACTTCAATTTTTATTTAATTTCGAATTAGAACGTTAAGGTATACTGGTTTCGGGATTAAACTTTCATTTTTAATTTTATGCGACTTTCACTTTTATTTTTATTCAACTTCCATTTTTATTCAATTTACTTTTCTATTAAACTTCCTTTTTTTTTTAATTTCCAAATAGATCGTTAAGGTGTAGTGGTTTCCTGAATCAACTTCCATTTTTAATTTTCAGCAACTTCTATTTTTATTTTTATTTAACTTCATTTTTTGTTCAAGTTTCTTTTCTACTCAACTTCCTTTTTTATTTAATTTCCAAATAGATCGTTAAGGTATAGTGGTTTCTGGATTTAACTTCCATTTTTAATTTTCTGCAACTTCCATTTTTATTTTTATTCAACCTCCATTTTTATTCAATTTACTTTTCTATTAAACTTCTTTTTTTATTTAATTTCCAAATATATCGTTAAGGTATAGTGGTTTCTGGATTGAACTTCCATTTTTAATTTTCTACAACTTCCATTTTTATTTTTATTCAACTTCCATTTTTATTCAATTTACTTTTCTATTCAACTTCCTTTTTTATTTAATTTCCAAATGGTTTCCTGAATCAACTTCCATTTTTAATTTTCAGCAACTTCTATTTTTATTTTTATTTAACTTCATTTTTTGTTCAAGTTTCTTTTCTACTCAACTTCCTTTTTTATTTAATTTCCAAATAGATCGTTAAGGTATAGTGGTTTCTGGATTTAACTTCCATTTTTAATTTTCTGCAACTTCCATTTTTATTTTTATTCAACCTCCATTTTTATTCAATTTATTTTCTATTAAACTTCTTTTTTTATTTAATTTCCAAATATATCGTTAAGGTATACTGGTTTCTGGATTGAACTTCCATGTTTAATTTTATGCAACTTTCACTTTTATTTTTATTCAACTTCCATTGTTATTCAGTTTACTTTTCTATTAAACTTCCTTTTCTATTTAATTTCCGAATCGATCGTTAAGGTATAGTGGTTTCCTTAATGAACTTCCATTTTTAATTTTATGGAACTTCCATTTTTAGTTTTATTCAGCTTCAATTTTTATACAAGTTATTTTTCTATTCAACTTCATTTTTTTATTTAATTTCGAAATTGATCGTTAAGGTACAGTGGTTTCTTGAATGAACTTCCATTTTTAATTTTCTGCAACTTCCATTTTTATTGTTATTTAACTTCCTTTTTATTCAAGTTTCTTTTCTACTCAACTTCATTTTTTATTTAAATTCCAAATAGATCGTTATGGTATAGTGGTTTCTGGATTAAACTTCCATTTTTTATTTTCTGCAACTTCCATTTTTATTTTTATTCAACTACCATTTTTATTCAATTTACTTTTCTATTAAACTTCCTTTTTTATTTAATTTCCAAATAGATCGTTAAGGTATAGTGGTTTCTGGAATGAACAACCAATTTTAATTTTCTGCAACTTCCATTTTTATTTCTATTCAACTTCTTTCTTTTTTTTCAAGTTTCTTTTCGATTCTACTTCAATTTTTATTTAATTTCGAAATAGATCGTTAAGGTATACCGGTTTTTGGAGTAAACTTCCATTTTTAATTCTACGCAACTTTCCCTTTTATTTTTATTCAACTTCCATTTTTATTCAATTTACTTTTCTATTAAACTTCCTTTTCTATTTAATTTCCGAATAGATCGTTAAGGTATAGTGGTTTCTTTAATGAACTTCCATTTTTAGTTTTATTCAGCTTCAATTTTTATACAAGTTATTTTTCTATTCAATTTCCTTTTTTATTTAATTTCCAAATTGATCGTTAAGGTACAGTGGTTTCTTGAATGAACTTCCATTTTTAATTTTCTGCAATTTTCATTTTTATTTTTATTTAACTTCCTTTTTTATTCAAGTTTCTTTTCTACTCAACTTCCTTTTTTATTTAAATTCCAAATAGATCGTTTTGGTATAGTGGTTTATGTATTAAACTTCCATATTTTATTTTCTGCAACTTCCATTTTTATTTTCATTCAACTTCCATTTTTATTCAACTTACTATTCTATTAAACTTCCTTTTTTATTTAATTTCCAAATAGATTGTTAAGGTATAGTCGTTTCTTGAATGAACATCCAATTTTAATTTTCTGCAACTTCCATTTTATTTCTATTCAACTTCTTTTTTTTTTCAAGTTTCTTTTCGATTCTACTTCAATTTTTATTTAATTTCGAATTAGAACGTTAAGGTATACTGGTTTCGGGATTAAACTTTCATTTTTAATTTTATGCGACTTTCACTTTTATTTTTATTCAACTTCCATTTTTATTCAATTTACTTTTCTATTAAACTTCCTTTTTTTTTTTA
The DNA here is from genome assembly GCF_055761805.1 of Camellia sinensis. Lineage (NCBI taxonomy): Eukaryota > Viridiplantae > Streptophyta > Magnoliopsida > Ericales > Theaceae > Camellia > Camellia sinensis. The sequence continues at coordinate 2,869,957 of NC_138962.1, read as the reverse complement.
ATTTCCAAATAGATCGTTAAGGTATAGTGGTTTCTTTAATGAACTTCCATTTTTAAATTTATAGAATTTCCATTTTTATTTTTATTCAGCTTCCAATTCTATACGAGTTATTTTTCTATTCAACTTCCTTTTTTATTTAATTTCCAAATTGATCGTTAAGGTGTAGTGGTTTCCTGAATCAACTTCCATTTTTAATTTTCAGCAACTTCTATTTTTATTTTTATTTAACTTCATTTTTTGTTGAAGTTTCTTTTCTACTCAACTTCCTTTTTTATTTAATTTCCAAATAGATCGTTAAGGTATAGTGGTTTCTGGATTTAACTTCCATTTTTAATTTTCTGCAACTTCCATTTTTATTTTTATTCAACCTCCATTTTTATTCAATTTACTTTTCTATTAAACTTCTTTTTTTATTTAATTTCCAAATATATCGTTAAGGTATAGTGGTTTCTGGATTGAACTTCCATTTTTAATTTTCTACAACTTCCATTTTTATTTTTATTCAACTTCCATTTTTATTCAATTTACTTTTCTATTAAACTTCCTTTTTTTTTTTAATTTCCAAATAGATCGTTAAGGTATAGTGGTTTCTTTAATGAACTTCCATTTTTAAATTTATAGAATTTCCATTTTTATTTTTATTCAGCTTCCAATTCTATACGAGTTATTTTTCTATTCAACTTCCTTTTTTATTTAATTTCCAAATTGATCGTTAAGGTGTAGTGGTTTCCTGAATCAACTTCCATTTTTAATTTTCAGCAACTTCTATTTTTATTTTTATTTAACTTCATTTTTTGTTGAAGTTTCTTTTCTACTCAACTTCCTTTTTTATTTAATTTCCAAATAGATCGTTAAGGTATAGTGGTTTCTGGATTTAACTTCCATTTTTAATTTTCTGCAACTTCCATTTTTATTTTTATTCAACCTCCATTTTTATTCAATTTACTTTTCTATTAAACTTCTTTTTTTATTTAATTTCCAAATATATCGTTAAGGTATAGTGGTTTCTGGATTGAACTTCCATTTTTAATTTTCTACAACTTCCATTTTTATTTTTATTCAACTTCCATTTTTATTCAATTTACTTTTCTATTCAACTTCCTTTTTTATTTAATTTCCAAATAGATCGTTAAGGTATAGTGGTTTCTTTAATGAACTTCGATTTTTAATTTTCTGCAACTTCCATTTTTATTTTTATTTAACTTTCTTTTTTGTTCTGGATTCTTTTCTACTCAACTTCCTTTTTTATTTAATTTCCAAATAGATCGTTAAGGTATAGTGGTTTCTGGATTGAACTTCCATTTTTAATTTTCTGCAACTTTCATTTTTTATTTTTATTCAACTTCCATTTTTATTCAATTTACTTTTCTATTAAACTTCCTTTTTTATTTAATTTCCAAATTCGTCGTTAAGGTATAGTGGTTTCGTGAATGAACTTCCATTTTTAATTTTCTACAACTTCCATTTTTATTTTTATTCGACTTCCATTTTTATGCAAGTCATTTTTCTATTCAACTTCCTTTTTTATTTAATTTCCAAATAAATCATTAAGGTATAGTTGTTTCTCGAACGAACTTCCAATTCTAATTTTCAGCAACTTCCATTTTTATTTCTATTCAACTTCTTTTTTTCTTCAAGCTTTTTTTTATTCAACTTCCTTTTTTATTTAATTTCGAAATAGATCGTTAAGGTACAGTGGTTTCTGGATTGAATTTCCATTTTTAATCTTATGTAACATTCATTTTTATTTTTATTCAACTTCCATTTTTATTCAATTTACTTTTCTATTAAACTTCATTTTTTATTTAATTTCCAAATAGATCGTTAAGGTATAGTGGTTTCTTCAATGAACTTCGATTTTTATTCAAGTCATTTTTCTATTCAACTTCCTTTTTTATTTAATTTCCAAATAAATCATTAAGGTATAGTGGTTTCTCGAACGAACTTCCAATTCTAATTTTCAGCAACTTCCATTTTTATTTCTATTCAACTTCTTTTTTTCTTCAAGCTTTTTTTTATTCAAATTCCTTTTTTATTTAATTTCGAAATAGATCGTTAAGGTACAGTGGTTTCTGGATTGAACTTCCATTTTTAATCTTATGTAACATTCATTTTTATTTTTATTCAACTTCCATTTTTATTCAATTTACTTTTCTATTAAACTTCATTTTTTATTTAATTTCCAAATAGATCGTTAAGGTATAGTGGTTTCTTCAATGAACTTCCATTTTTATTCAAGTCATTTTTCTATTCAACTTCCTTTTTTATTTAATTTCCAAATAAATCATTAAGGTATAGTGGTTTCTCGAACGAACTTCCAATTCTAATTTTCAGCAACTTCCATTTTTATTTCTATTCAACTTCTTTTTTTCTTCAAGCTTTTTTTTATTCAACTTCCTTTTTTATTTAATTTCCAAATAGATCGTTAAGGTACAGTGGTTTCTGGATTGAACTTCCATTTTTAATCTTATGCAACATTCATTTTTATTTCTATTAAACTTCATTTTTTATTTAATTTCCAAATAGATCGTTAAGGTATAGTGGTTTCCTGAATGAACTTCCATTTTTATTCAAGTCATTTTTCTATTCAACTTCTTTCTTTATTTAATTTCCAAATTGATCGTAAAGGTACAGTGGTTTCTTGAATGAACTTCCATTTTTAATTTTCTGCAACTTCCATTTTTAATTTTATTTAACTTCCTTTTTTATTCAAGTTTCTTTTCTACTCAAATTCCTTTTTTATTTAAATTCCAAATAGATCATTAAGGTATAGTGGTTTCTGGATTGAACTTCCATTTTTAATTTTCTACAACTTCCATTTTTATTTTTATTCAACTTCCATTTTAATTCAATTTACTTTTCTATTAAACTTCCTTTTTTATTTAATTTCCAAATATATCGCTAAGGTATAGTGGTTTCTTGAATGAACTTTCCTTTTTAATTTTCTGCAACTTCCATTTTTATTTTTATTCGACTTCCGTTTTTATTGTAGTTAATTTTCTATTCAACTTCCTTTTTTATTTAATTTCCAAATAGATCGTTAAGGTATAGTGGTTTCTGGATTGAACTTCCATTTTTAATTTTCTGCAACTTCCACTTTTATTTTTATTCAACTCGCATTTTTATTCAATTTACTTTTCTTTTAAACTTCGTTTTTTATTCAATTTCCAAATAGATCGTTAAGGTATAGTGGTTTCTGGATTGAATTTCCATGTTTAATTTTATGCAACTTTCACTTTTATTTTTATTCAACTTCCGTTTTTATTCAATTTACTTTTCTATTAAACTTCCTTTTCTATTTAATTTCCGAATAGATCGTTAAGGTATAGTGGTTTCTTTAATGAACTTCCATTTTTAGTTTTATTCAGCTTCAATTTTTATACAAGTTATTTTTCTATTCAATTTCCTTTTTTATTTAATTTCCAAATTGATCGTTAAGGTACAGTGGTTTCTTGAATGAACTTCCATTTTTAATTTTCTGCAATTTTCATTTTTATTTTTATTTAACTTCCTTTTTTATTCAAGTTTCTTTTCTACTCAACTTCCTTTTTTATTTAAATTCCAAATAGATCGTTTTGGTATAGTGGTTTATGTATTAAACTTCCATATTTTATTTTCTGCAACTTCCATTTTTATTTTCATTCAACTTCCATTTTTATTCAACTTACTTTTCTATTAAACTTCCTTTTTTATTTAATTTCCAAATAGATTGTTAAGGTATAGTGGTTTCTTGAATGAACATCCAATTTTAATTTTCTGCAACTTCCATTTTTATTTCTATTCAACTTCTTTTTTTTTCAAGTTTCTTTTCGATTCTACTTCAATTTTTATTTAATTTCGAAATAGATCGTTAAGGTATACTGGTTTCTGGATTAAACATCCATTTTTAATTTTATGCGACTTTCACTTTTAGTTTTATTCAACTTCCATTTTTATTCAATTTACTTTTCTACTAAACTTCCATTTTTTTTTTAATTTCCAAATAGATCGTTAAGGTATAGTGGTTTCTTTAATGAACTTCCATTTTTAATTTTATAGAACTTCCATTTTTATTTTTATTTAGCTTCCAATTTTATACAAGTTATTTTTCTATTCAACTTCCTTTTTTATTTATTTCCAAATAGATCGTTATGGCATAATGGTTTCTTTAATGTACTTCGATTTTTAATTTTTTGCAACTTCAATTTTTTTTTCTATTCAACTTCCTTTTTTATTTAATTTCCAAATAGATCGTTAAGGTATACTGGTTTCTGGATTGAACTTCCATGTTTAATTTTATGCAACTTTCACTTTTATTTTTATTCAACTTCCATTGTTATTCAGTTTACTTTTCTATTAAACTTCCTTTTCTATTTAATTTCCGAATAGATCGTTAAGGTATAGTGGTTTCCTTATTGAACTTCCATTTTTAATTTTATGGAACTTCCATTTTTAGTTTTATTCAGCTTCAATTTTTATACAAGTTATTTTTCTATTCAACTTCATTTTTTATTTAATTTCGAAATTGATCGTTAAGGTACAGTGGTTTCTTGAATGAACTTCCATTTTTAATTTTCTGCAACTTCCATTTTTATTTTTATTTAACTTCCTTTTTATTCAAGTTTCTTTTCTACTCAACTTCATTTTTTATTTAAATTCCAAATAGATCGTTATGGTATAGTGGTTTCTGGATTAAACTTCCATTTTTTATTTTCTGCAACTTCCATTTTTATTTTTATTCAACTACCATTTTTATTCAATTTACTTTTCTATTAAACTTCCTTTTTTATTTAATTTCCAAATAGATCGTTAAGGTATAGTGGTTTCTGGAATGAACAACCAATTTTAATTTTCTGCAACTTCCATTTTTATTTCTATTCAGCTTCTTTCTTTTTTTTCAAGTTTCTTTTCGATTCTACTTCAATTTTTATTTAATTTCGAAATAGATCGTTAAGGTATACCGGTTTTTGGAGTAAACTTCCATTTTTAATTCTACGCAACTTTCCCTTTTATTTTTATTCAACTTCCATTTTTATTCAATTTACTTTTCTATTAACCTTCCTTTTTTTCTTTTAATTTCCAAAAAGATCATTAAGGTATAGTGGTTTCTTTAATGAACTTCCATTTTTAATTTTATAGAACTTCCATTTTTATTTTTATTCAGCTTCCAATTTTATACAAATTATTTTTCTATTCAATTTCCTTTTTTATTTAATTTCCAAATTGATCGTTAAGGTGTAGTGGTTTCTTGAATGAATTTCCATTTTTAATTTTCTACAACTTCCATTTTTATTTTTATTTAACTTCCTTTTTTATTTAATTTCCAAATAGATCGTTAAGGTATAGTGGTTTCTAGATTTAATTTCCATTTTTAATTTTATGCAACTTCCAATTTTATTTTTATTCAACCTCCATTTTTATTCAATTTACTTTTCTATTAAACTTCCTTTTTTATTTAATTTCCAAATATATCCTTAAGGTATAGTGGTTTCTGGATTGAACTTCCATTTTTAATTTTCTCCAACTTCCATTTTTATTTTTATTCAACTTCCATTTTTATTCAATTTACTTTTCTATTAAACTTCCTTTTTTATTTAATTTCCAAATATATCGTTGAGGTATAGTGGTTTCTTGAATGAACTTCCATTTTTAATTTTCTGGAAGTCCATTTTTATTTTTATTCGAATTCCATTTTTATTCAACTTATTTTTCTATTCAACTTCCTTTTTTATTTAATTTCCAAATAGATCGTTAAGGTATAGTGGTTTCTTTAATGAACTTTGATTTTTAATTTTCTGCAACTTCCATTTTTATTTTTATTTAACTTTCTTTTTTGTTCTGGTTTCTTTTCTACTCAACTTCCTTTTTTATTTAATTTCCAAATAGATCGTTAAGGTACAGTGGTTTCTGGATTGAACTTCCCTTTTTAATCTTCTGCAACATTCATTTTTATTTTTATTCAACTTCCATTTTTATTCAATTTACGTTTCTATTAAACTTTATTTTTTTATTTAATTTCCAAAATAAATCGTTAAGGTATAGTGGTTTCTTGAATGAACTTCCATTTTTAATTTTATGCAACTTCAATTTTTATTTTTATTCGACTTCCATTTTTATTCAAGTCATTTTTCTATTCAACTTCTTTTTTTATTTAATTTCCAAATAGATCGTTAAGGTATAGTGGTTTCTTGAATGAACTTCCATTTTTAATTTTCTGCAACTTCCATTTTTATTTTTATTTGACTTCCTTTTTCATTAAAGTTTCTTTTCTACTCAACTTCCTTTTTTATTTAAATTCCAAATAGATCGTTAAGGTACAGTGGTTTCTGGATTGAACTTCCATTTTTAATTTTCTGCGACTTTCATTTTTATTTTTATTCAATTTCTATTTTTATACAATTTACATTTCTAATAAACTTCTTTTCTTATTTAATTTCCAAATAGATCGTTAAGGTATAGTGGTTTCTTTAATGAACTTCCATTTTTAATTTTCTGCAACTTCCATTTTTAGTTTTATTCGACTTCCATTTTTATTCAAGTTATTTTTCTGTTCAACTTCCTTTTTTATTTATTTCCAATTAGATCGTTATGGCATAATGGTTTCTTTAATGAACTTCGATTTTTAATTTTTTGCAACTTCCGTTTTTATGTTTATTTAAGTTTCTTTTTTGTTCTGGTTTCTTTTCCACTCAACTTCCTTTTTTATTTGATTTCCTAATACATCGTTAAGCTATAGTGGTTTCTAGATTGAACTTCCATTTTTAATTTTCTGCAACATCCATTTTTATTTTTATTCAACTTCCATTTTTATTCAATTTACTTTTCTATTAAACTTCCTTTTTTATTTAATTTCCGAATGGATCGTTAAGATATAGTGGTTTCTCGAATGAACATCCAATTTTAATTTTCGACAACTTCCATTTTTATTTCTATTCAACTTCTTTTTTTTTTCAAGTTTCTTTTCTATTCAACTTCCTTTTTTATTTAATTTCCGAATAGGTCGTTAAGGTATACGGGTTTCTGGATTGAACTTCCATTTTTAATTTTATGCAGCTTTCACTTTTATTTTTATTCAACTTCCATTTTTATTCAATTTACTGTTCTATTAAACTTCATTTTCTATTTAATTTCCAAATAGATCGTTAAGGTATAGTGGTTTCTTTAATGAACTTCCATTTTTAATTATATGGAACTTCCATTTCTATTAAACTTCTTTTCTTATTTAATTTCCAAATAGATCGTTAAGGTATGGTGGTTTCTGGATTGAACTTCCATTTTTAATTTTCTGCGACTTTCATTTTTATTTTTATTCAATTTCTATTTTTATACAATTTACATTTCTATTAAACTTCTTTTCTTATTTAATTTCCAAATAGATCGTTAAGGTATGGTGGTTTCTTTAATGAACTTCCATTTTTAATTTTCTGCAACTTCCATTTTTAGTTTTATTCAACTTCCATTTTTATTCAAGTTATTTTTCTATTCAACTTCCTTTTTTATTTATTTCCAAATAGATCGTTATGGCATAATGGTTTGTTTAATGAACTTCGATTTTTAATTTTTTGCAACTTCCGTTTTTATGTTTATTTAAGTTTCTTTTTTGTTCTGGTTTCTTTTCCACTCAACTTCCTTTTTTATGTGATTTCCTAATAGATCGTAAAGCTATAGTGGTTTCTAGATTGAACTTCCATTTTTAATTTTCTGCAACATCCATTTTTATTTTTATTCAACTTCCATTTTTATTCAATTTACTTTTCTATTAAACTTCCTTTTTTATTTAATTTCCAAATGGATCGTTAAGATATAGTGGTTTCTCGAATGAACATCCAATTTTAATTTTCGGCAACTTCCATTTTTATTTCTATTCAACTTCTTTTTTTTTTCAAGTTTCTTTTCTATTCAACTTTCTTTTTTATTTAATTTCCAAATAGATCGTTAAGGTATACGGGTTTCTGGATTGAACTTCCATTTTTAATTTTATGCAGCTTTCACTTTTATTTTTATTCAACTTCCATTTTTATTCAATTTACTGTTCTATTAAACTTCATTTTCTATTTAATTTCCAAATAGATCGTTAAGGTATAGTGGTTTCTTTAATGAACTTCCATTTTTAATTGTATGGAACTTCCATTTTTATTTTTATTCAACTTCCATTTTTATACAAGTTATTTTTCTATTCAACTTTCTTTTTCATTTAATTTCCAAATTGATCGTAAAGGTACAGTGGTTTCTTGAATGAACTTCCATTTTTATTTTTATTTAACTTCCTTTTTTATTCAAGTTTCTTTTCTACTCAACTTCCTTTTTTATTTAAATTCCAAATAGATCGTTAAGGTATAGTGGTTTCTGAATTGAACTTCCATTTTTATTTTTATTCAACTTCCATTTTTATTCAATTTACTTTTCTATTAAACTTCTTTTTTTATTTAATTTCCAAATATATCGTTAAGGTATAGTGGTTTTTTGAATGAACTTTCATTTTTAATTTTCTGCAACTTCCATTTTTATTTTTATTCGACTTCCATTTTTATTCAAGTTATTTTTCTATTCAACTTCTTTTTTTATTTAATTTCCAAATAGATCGTTAAGGTATAGTGGTTTCTTTAATGAACTTCGATTTTTAATTTTCTGCAACTTCCATTTTTATTTTTATTTGGCTTTCTTTTTTGTTCTGGTTTCTTTTCTACTCAACTTCCTTTTTTATTTAATTTCCAAATAGATCGTTAAGGTACAGTGGTTTCTGGATTGAACTTCCCTTTATAATCTTATGCAACATTCATTTTTATTTTTATTCAACTTCCATTTTTATTCAATTTACTTTTCTATTAGACTTCATCTTTTTATTTAATTTCCAAATAAATCGTTAAGGTATAGTGGATTCTTGAATGAACTTCCATTTTTAATTTTATGCAACTTCAATTTTTATTTTTATTCGACTTCCATTTTTATTCAAGTCATTTTTCTATTCAACTTCTTTTTTTATTTAATTTCCAAATAGATCGTTAAGGTATAGTGGTTTCTTGAATGAACTTCCATTTTTAATTTTCTGCAAAATACCATAGCTGGCCGACCGGCCACTTTTTGTGGCCGACAGATCTATCAAGTGGTTGACATGGTCTTGGGGTGGCCGGCAGGTGCCCAGTGTCTTCCCTGTGTGTGTTTAGGCTGTTTTGAGTCCCTGGTTCTGGAGAAAGTGCAAGAAAAGTTCATTTTTCAACTCAAAATGTCTCCGCGGGAATTTCAATTCATGTCTTCGATGCGAGACTCGTCATCGGCCGGCATGAACAAGGTGTATCCTTCTAAAACACATTGTAATCCCTCTGAGAGGTAAATGGAAGGTTGCAACTGTGTTGGCCTTGTTAAGGTGTGCATTTCTTTGTTCGATATTGTGCATTGAGCATGTTATGGATTGTGCATAATATATTGTTATCATTGTGCACAGAACATGTACATCGCATTTCATTGCACTACACATGTTCTTTTGTTTTCATAGAATATGCATGTCACGTTGCATTGCATTATGCATGTTCTTACATTCGTATAGAAATTCTTCGTGTTTGTTGCATTGAACATGCATTCGATGTTGCCTAGAACACACTCCATGTTATGCTTCTGTTTTGTTTTTGGCATAATGTGCATGAAACATGCCTTCCTAAGCATTATATCATGGTTATTGATGTTGCATTGAACATGCATTCCTATGGTATTGTACTTGTCGAAGTTTCTTTCTCGTGCAGGCACGATATTGTATGTACGGTTCATTTAAAGCTGATGTAACCAGACGATATTGTATGTACGGTTCATTCAGAGGACTCCAGGTAAGATTATTCCTGTCCTCTGAACTCCTTGCTTTGGTTAGAAACATTCGGGTACGCCCGGTGTTTACACCACTCCTTGCTTTGGTTAGAAACATTCGGGTACACCCAGTGTTTACACCACTCATTGCTTTAGTTAGAAACATTCCGGTACGCCCGATGTTTACACCGATACCTCGTTAGTTAGAAACATTCGGGTACGCCCGGTGTTTACACCGACACCCTGTTGGTTAGAGACATTAGGTTGTGCACCCGATGTCTATACCACCCCTTGGTTAGAGGTGCCCAGGCTGTGTGCCCGCCGCTTACACCACCTCCTTCGATTAGAAGTATTTGGGACGTGTGTCCGATGCTTATACCACCCTATTGGTTAGAGACATTGGGTTAGGCGCCCGATGTTTATTTAATTTTCGGCGACTTTCATTTTTATTTTTATTCAATTTCTATTTTTATACAATTTACATTTCTAATAAACTTCTTTTCTTATTTAATTTCCAAATAGATCGTTAAGGTATAGTGGTTTCTTTAATGAACTTCCATTTTTAATTTTCTGCAACTTCCATTTTTAGTTTTATTCGACTTCCATTTTTATTCAAGTTATTTTTCTATTCAACTTCCTTTTTTATTTATTTCCAATTAGATCGTTATGGCATAATGGTTTCTTTAATGAACTTCGATTTTTAATTTTTTGCAACTTCCGTTTTTATGTTTATTTAAGTTTCTTTTTTGTTCTGGTTTCTTTTCCACTCAACTTCCTTTTTTATTTGATTTCCTAATACATCGTTAAGCTATAGTGGTTTCTAGATTGAACTTCCATTTTTAATTTTCTGCAACATCCATTTTTATTTTTATTCAACTTCCATTTTTATTCAATTTACTTTTCTATTAAACTTCCTTTTTTATTTAATTTCCGAATGGATCGTTAAGATATAGTGGTTTCTCGAATGAACATCCAATTTTAATTTTCGACAACTTCCATTTTTATTTCTATTCAACTTCTTTTTTTTTTCAAGTTTCTTTTCTATTCAACTTCCTTTTTTATTTAATTTCCGAATAGGTCGTTAAGGTATACGGGTTTCTGGATTGAACTTCCATTTTTAATTTTATGCAGCTTTCACTTTTATTTTTATTCAACTTCCATTTTTATTCAATTTACTGTTCTATTAAACTTCATTTTCTATTTAATTTCCAAATAGATCGTTAAGGTATAGTGGTTTCTTTAATGAACTTCCATTTTTAATTATATGGAACTTCAATTTTTATTTTTATTCGACTTCCATTTTTATTCAAGTCATTTTTCTATTCAACTTCTTTTTTTATTTAATTTCCAAATAGATCGTTAAGGTATAGTGGTTTCTTGAATGAACTTCCATTTTTAATTTTCTGCAACTTCCATATTTATTTTTATTTGACTTCCTTTTTCATTAAAGTTTCTTTTCTACTCAACTTCCTTTTTTATTTAAATTCCAAATAGATCGTTAAGGTACAGTGGTTTCTGGATTGAACTTCCATTTTTAATTTTCTGCGACTTTCATTTTTATTTTTATTCAATTTCTATTTTTATACAATTTACATTTCTATTAAACTTCTTTTCTTATTTAATTTCCAAATAGATCGTTAAGGTATGTTGGTTTCTTTAATGAACTTCCATTTTTCATTTTCTGCAACTTCCATTTTTAGTTTTATTCAACTTCCATTTTTATTCAAGTTATTTTTCTATTCAACTTCCTTTTTTATTTATTTCCAAATAGATCGTTATGGCATAATGGTTTGTTTAATGAACTTCGATTTTTAATTTTTTGCAACTTCCGTTTTTATGTTTATTTAAGTTTCTTTTTTGTTCTGGTTTCTTTTCCACTCAACTTCCTTTTTTATGTGATTTCCTAATAGATCGTAAAGCTATAGTGGTTTCTAGATTGAACTTCCATTTTTAATTTTCTGCAACATCCATTTTTATTTTTATTCAACTTCCATTTTTATTCAATTTACTTTTCTATTAAACTTCCTTTTTTATTTAATTTCCAAATGGATCGTTAAGATATAGTGGTTTCTCGAATGAACATCCAATTTTAATTTTCGGTAACTTCCATTTTTATTTCTATTCAACTTCTTTTTTTTTTCAAGTTTCTTTTCTATTCAACTTTCTTTTTTATTTAATTTCCAAATAGATCGTTAAGGTATACGGGTTTCTGGATTGAACTTCCATTTTTAATTTTATGCAGCTTTCACTTTTATTTTTATTCAACTTCCATTTTTATTCAATTTACTGTTCTATTAAAGTTCATTTTCTATTTAATTTCCAAATAGATCGTTAAGGTATAGTGGTTTCTTTAATGAACTTCCATTTTTAATTATATGGAACTTCCATTTTTATTTTTATTCAACTTCCATTTTTATACAAGTTATTTTTCTATTCAACTTTCGTTTTCATTTAATTTCCAAATTGATCATAAAGGTACAGTGGTTTCTTGAATGAACTTCCATTTTTATTTTTATTTAACTTCCTTGTTTATTCAAGTTTCTTTTCTACTCAACTTCCTTTTTTATTTAAATTCCAAATAGATCGTTAAGGTATAGTGGTTTCTGAATTGAACTTCCATTTTTATTTTTATTCAACTTCCATTTTTATTCAATTTACTTTTCTATTAAACTTCTTTTTTTATTTAATTTCCAAATATATCGTTAAGGTATAGTGGTTTCTTTAATGAACTTCGATTTTTAATTTTCTGCAACTTCCATTTTTATTTTTATTCGACTTCCATTTTTATTCAAGTTATTTTTCTATTCAACTTCTTTTTTTATTTAATTTCCAAATAGATCGTTAAGGTATAGTGGTTTCTTTAATGAACTTCGATTTTTAATTTTCTGCAACTTCCATTTTTATTTTTATTTGGCTTTCTTTTTTGTTCTGGTTTCTTTTCTACTCAACTTCCTTTTTTATTTAATTTCCAAATAGATCGTTAAGGTACAGTGGTTTCTGGATTGAACTTCCCTTTATAATCTTATGCAACATTCATTTTTATTTTTATTCAACTTCCATTTTTATTCAATTTACTTTTCTATTAGACTTCATCTTTTTATTTAATTTCCAAATAAATCGTTAAGGTATAGTGGATTCTTGAATGAACTTCCATTTTTAATTTTATGCAACTTCAATTTTTATTTTTATTCGACTTCCATTTTTATTCAAGTCATTTTTCTATTCAACTTCTTTTTTTATTTAATTTCCAAATAGATCGTTAAGGTATAGTGGTTTCTTGAATGAACTTCCATTTTTAATTTTCTGCAACTTCCATTTTTATTTGTATTTAACTTCCTTTTTCATTAAAGTTTCTTTTCTACTCAACTTCCTTTTTTATTTAAATTCCAAATAGATCGTTAAGGTATAGTGGTTTCTGGATTGAACTTCCATTTTTAATTTTCGGCGACTTTCATTTTTATTTTTATTCAATTTCTATTTTTATACAATTTACATTTCTAATAAACTTCTTTTCTTATTTAATTTCCAAATAGATCGTTAAGGTATAGTGGTTTCTTTAATGAACTTCCATTTTTAATTTTCTGCAACTTCCATTTTTAGTTTTATTCGACTTCCATTTTTATTCAAGTTATTTTTCTATTCAACTTCCTTTTTTATTTATTTCCAATTAGATCGTTATGGCATAATGGTTTCTTTAATGAACTTCGATTTTTAATTTTTTGCAACTTCCGTTTTTATGTTTATTTAAGTTTCTTTTTTGTTCTGGTTTCTTTTCCACTCAACTTCCTTTTTTATTTGATTTCCTAATACATCGTTAAGCTATAGTGGTTTCTAGATTGAACTTCCATTTTTAATTTTCTGCAACATCCATTTTTATTTTTATTCAACTTCCATTTTTATTCAATTTACTTTTCTATTAAACTTCCTTTTTTATTTAATTTCCGAATGGATCGTTAAGATATAGTGGTTTCTCGAATGAACATCCAATTTTAATTTTCGACAACTTCCATTTTTATTTCTATTCAACTTCTTTTTTTTTTCAAGTTTCTTTTCTATTCAACTTCCTTTTTTATTTAATTTCCGAATAGGTCGTTAAGGTATACGGGTTTCTGGATTGAACTTCCATTTTTAATTTTATGCAGCTTTCACTTTTATTTTTATTCAACTTCCATTTTTATTCAATTTACTGTTCCATTAAACTTTCTTTTCTATTTAATTTCCAAATAGATCGTTAAGGTATAGTGGTTTCTTTAATGAACTTCCATTTTTAATTATATGGAACTTCCATTTTTATTTTTATTCAACTTCCATTTTTATACAAGTTATTTTTCTATTCAACTTTCTTTTTCATTTAATTTCGAAATTGATCGTAAAGGTACAGTGGTTTCTTGAATGAAGTACCATTTTTATTTTTATTTAACTTCCTTTTTTATTCAAGTTTCTTTTCTACTCTACTTTCTTTTTTATTTAAATTCCAAATAGATCGTTAAGGTATAGTGGTTTTTGGATTGAACTTCCATTTTTATTTTTATTCAACTTCCATTTTTATTCAATTTACTTTTCTATTAAACTTCTTTTTTTATTTAATTTCCAAATATATCGTTAAGGTATAGTGGTTTCTTGAATGAACTTTCATTTTTAATTTTCTGCAACTTCCATTTTTATTTTTATTCGACTTCCATTTTTATTCAAGTTATTTTTCTATTCAACTTCTTTTTTTATTTAATTTCCAAATAGATCGTTAAGGTATAGTGGTTTCTTTAATGAACTTCGATTTTTAATTTTCTGCAACTTCCATTTTTATTTTCATTTGGCTTTCTTTTTTGTTCTGGTTTCTTTTCTACTCAACTTCCTTTTTTATTTAATTTCCAAATAGATCGTTAAGGTATAGTGGTTTCTGGATTGAACTTCCATTTTTAATTTTCTTCAACTTCCATTTTTATTTTTATTCAACTTCCATTTTTATTTTTATTCAACTTCCATTTTTATTCAATTTACTTTTCTATAAAACTTCCTTTTTTATTTAATTTCCAAATAGATCGTTAAGCTATAGTGGTTTCTTGAATGAACATCCAATTTTAATTTTCTGCAACTTACATTTTTATTTCTATTCAACTTCTTCTTTTTTTTCAAGTTTCTTTTCTATTCAACTTCCTTTTTTATTTAATTTCCAAATAGATCATTAAGGTATACTGGTTTCTGGATTGAACTTCCATTTTATTCGATTTACTTTTCTATTAAACTTCATTTTCTATTTAATTTCCAAATAGATCGTTATGGTATAGTGGTTTCTTTAATGAACTTCAATTTTTAATTATATGGAACTTCCATTTTTATTTTTATTCAGCTTCCATTTTTATACAAGTTATTTTTCTATTCAACTTCCTTTTTATTTAATTTCCAAATTGATCGTAAAGGTACAGTGGTTTCTTGAATGAACTTCCATTTTTAATTTTCTGCAACTTCCATTTTTATTTTTATTTAACTTCCTTTTTTATTCAAGTTTCTTTTCTACTCAACTTCCTTTTTTATTTAAATTCCAAATAGATCATTAAGGTATAGTGGTTTCTGGATTGAACTTCGATTTTTAATTTTCTACAACTTCCATTTTTATTTTTATTCAATTTACTTTTCTATTAAACTTCCTTTTTTATTTAATTTCCAAATATATCGTTAAGGTATAGTGGTTTCTTGAATGAACTTTCCTTTTTAATTTTCTGCAGCTTCCATTTTTATTTTTATTCGACTTCCGTTTTTATTCTAGTTATTTTTCTATTCAACTTCCTTTTTTATTTAATTTCCAAATAGATCGTTAAGGTATAGTGGTTTCTTTAATGAACTTCGATTTTTAATTTTCTGCAACTTCCATTTTTATTTTTATTTAACTTTCTTTTTTGTTCTGGTTTCTTTTCTACTCAACTTCCTTTTTTATTTAATTTCCAAATAGATCGTTAAGGTATAGTGGTTTCTGGATTGAACTTCCATTTTTAATTTTCTTCAACTTCCATTTTTATTTTTATTCAACTTCCATTTTTATTTTTATTCAACTTCCATTTTTATTCAATTTACTTTTCTATAAAACTTCCTTTTTTATTTAATTTCCAAATAGATCGTTAAGCTATAGTGGTTTCTTGAATGAACATCCAATTTTAATTTTCTGCAACTTACATTTTTATTTCTATTCAACTTCTTCTTTTTTTTCAAGTTTCTTTTCTATTCAACTTCCTTTTTTATTTAATTTCCAAATAGATCATTAAGGTATACTGGTTTCTGGATTGAACTTCCATTTTATTCGATTTACTGTTCTATTAAACTTCATTTTCTATTTAATTTCCAAATAGATCGTTAAGGTATAGTGGTTTCTTTAATGAACTTCAATTTTTAATTATATGGAACTTCCATTTTTATTTTTATTCAGCTTCCATTTTTATACAAGTTATTTTTCTATTCAACTTCCTTTTTATTTAATTTCCAAATTGATCGTAAAGGTACAGTGGTTTCTTGAATGAACTTCCATTTTTAATTTTCTGCAACTTCCATTTTTATTTTTATTTAACTTCCTTTTTTATTCAAGTTTCTTTTCTACTCAACTTCCTTTTTTATTTAAATTCCAAATAGATCATTAAGGTATAGTGGTTTCTGGATTGAACTTCGATTTTTAATTTTCTACAACTTCCATTTTTATTTTTATTCAATTTACTTTTCTATTAAACTTCCTTTTTTATTTAATTTCCAAATATATCGTTAAGGTATAGTGGTTTCTTGAATGAACTTTCCTTTTTAATTTTCTGCAGCTTCCATTTTTATTTTTATTCGACTTCCGTTTTTATTCTAGTTATTTTTCTATTCAACTTCCTTTTTTATTTAATTTCCAAATAGATCGTTAAGGTATAGTGGTTTCTTTAATGAACTTCGATTTTTAATTTTCTGCAACTTCCATTTTTATTTTTATTTAACTTTCTTTTTTGTTCTGGTTTCTTTTCTACTCAACTTCCTTTTTTATTTAATTTCCAAATAGATCGTTAAGGTATAGTGGTTTCTGGATTGAACTTCCATTTTTAATTTTCTTCAACTTCCATTTTTATTTTTATTCAACTTCCATTTTTATTCAATTTACTTTTCTATTAAACTTCCTTTTTTATTTAATTTCGAAATATATCGTTATGGTATAATGGTTTCTGGAATGAACTTCTATTTTTAATTTTCTGCAACATCCATTTTTATTTTTATTCGACTTCCATTTTTATTCAAGTCATTTTTCTATTCAACTTCCTTTTTTATTTAATTTCCAAATAATTCATTAAGGTATAATGGTTTCTCGAATCAACTTCCAATTTTAATTTTCAGCAACTTCGATTTTTATTTCTATTCAACTTCTTTTTTTCTTCAAGCTTTTTTTTATTCAACTTCCTTTTTTATTTAATTTCCAAATAGATTGTTAAGGTACAGTGGTTTCTGGATTGAACTTCCCTTTTTAATCTTATGCAACATTCATTTTTATTTTTATTCAACTTCCATTTTTATTCAATTTACTTTTCTATTAAACTTCATTTTTTATTTAATTTCCAAATAAATCGTTAAGGTATTGTGGTTTCTCGAATGAACTTCCATTTTTAATTTTATGCAACTTCAATTTATTTTTATTCGACTTCCATGTTTATTCAAGTCATTTTTCTATTCAACTTCTTTTTTTATTTAATTTCCAAATAGATCGTTAAGGTATAGTGGTTTCTTGAATGAACTTCCATTTTTAATTTTCTGCAACTTCCATTTTTATTTTTATTTAACTTCCTTTTTCATTAAAGTTTCTTTTCTACTCAACTTCCTTTTTATTTAAATTTCAAATAGATCATTAAGGTATAGTGGTTTCTGGATTGAACTTCCATTTTTAATTTTATGCAACTTCCATTTTTATTTTTATTTTAATTTTAAGACAACCAAAAGTGTGTCCGCCTCTGGCCTCCCAATCTAAGTCCTTGGAGGTGGCATGCTACCTGTACCTGAAAATGATATTCCCATATAGGGTGAGCCACAGGCCAGTAGAAATACACTAAACCAAATATGGACAATGACTAAAAGATTAGCAATTGATAGATGGTCAACACTGATACTTTTCCTTATCACACTTTACAGTTTCATGACATACAAGTCCATGTTACAATCCATTTTCCAATTCTTTTCAATTCTCAATTTATAACCATGGCTCAGAACCTGACCAAACAACTTATATGAGACAATAACTCATATTAAGCACTTTTCCATTTCACAATAGATAAGCATACTAGCTATATCACACATCAACAGATAAGCATACAAGCTATATCATCACTTCCACAGATATGCATAAAAGCACTATCACACTTCCAATGACAAGCATACGAGCTCTATCAACACATTATTAGATAAGCATATGAGCTCTATCTATGGAGTCCATCCCCTATCTCCTCCCAACAACATCCGGTTTAGAGGTCCATCCCCTATCTCCTCCAACACAACACAATGCATATAAACAATAATTATACACATCATCACACAATACATAAATTTAATGTATTCTTTCAACCGTCATACTCAATGACCCATTCCAGTGATTAGTTTCAGTTTGCCTAATCATCATGTATTGTCGACAACAATCAAGACTATCCTCCACCGATAGCCCAAAGCAGTTATTTCTATACAGAAAATAAATGCAACAATGGATATATAATCAACATTTCAACTAGGTGAGTGATAAATAATCCAACTACACCCTTTCATCCCATACCTTTCCAGTCAATTCCTCATTTCTCATAATTAATTGTGCAAATTAATTAACCAATGTAATTAGGGCATTTTCCATAATTAACTTTTATAACCCTTAGGTTCCATTTTAATTAATGTTTAAACATTAGTTCCACTTTTCCAAGCCAATCATGCATTTAGGTTTTATATAGCTAAAACCCCAACTTTTGTAAATTTACACAAAAGCCCCAAACTTTCACAAAATTACCAAACCAACCCCAACATCTCAAAATACTAAAATTTAAAGACAAAGCTCATAAAGAGGAGTAGGATATCCCTACCTCGAAGTTAGAGCTTGGATGGAGAAGAGACTCAAAACCAAAATGTTCCAAAGACCAAGATGCTCGGATCAAAACGACGCCCTCGACGATCAACACAACTTTTACAAAGGCGGAAGGTGAGGAACTCACCCTAGCTAGATCAAAATCTAGAGAGAAGGTAAGATTTTAGAGAGAGGAGCTCTCAAAATGGTTTTTAGAAAAAGTAGGAGAGAGAAAGAAAGGCAAAAAGTGACTTAAAATCACCCAGCGGATAACTCATATACGTATGGCCCGCTCGAGCGGAGAACACAACGCTCGAGCGCCAAGAACAAAAATCTGAACACGCTCGAGCGCCAAGACACAAGAATAAAGCACTTCCGCTCGAGCGCGAAACCCAGTCCGCACGAGCGTAGATTTCCATCTCCCAGAACTTAAACCCAAAAAGTACTACCCGCTCGAGTGCCACTAAACCCGCTCGGGCGCCACCGCTCGAGCGTAATCAAACCCGCTCGAGCGTAAAAATCACATCTGCAGAAGTTTTGCAGGAACACGAAATACTGGAGGTGTGCAATCCCCGCTCGAGCGGATCGCCTAAAAACTGGACAACAAGGAATTGAAACCAAGGCCTAACCAACCTGTAACAAACCTGCTCAAAACATCCTAAAACTCAATCAACGGGAATTAAAGGACATCAACAAGATAGATACCACTACCAACTTCACGGAACCGAGTCCGGAACACAACAGAACAGTAAAGGGACAACCGGGATCGCTATAGGTTTCTGGATTGAACTTCCATTTTTAATTTTATGCAACTTTTAATTTTATTTTTATTCAATTTTCATTTTTATTCAATTTACTTTTCTATTAAACTTCCTTTTTTAATTAATTTCCAAATAGATCGTTAAGGTATAGTGGTTTCTTGAATGAATTTCCATTTTTAATTTGCTGCAACTTCCATATTTACTTTTATTTAACTTCCTTTTTCATTCAAGTTTCTTTTCTACTCAACTTCCTTTTTTATTTAATTTTCAAATAGATCGTTAAGGTATAGTGGTTTCTGGATTGAACTTTCATTTTTAATTTTATGCAACTTTCATTTTTATTTTTATTCAGCTTCAATTTTTATACAAGTTATTTTTCTATTCAACTTCCTTTTTTATTTAATTTCCAAATAGATCGGTAAGGTATAGTGGTTTTTTCAATGAACTTCCAATTTTAATTTTCTGCGACTTCCATTTTTATTTCTATTCAACTTCTTTTTTTATTCAAGTTTCGTTTCTATTCAACTTCCTTTTTTATTTAATTTCCAAATAGATCGTTAAG
The DNA here is from genome assembly GCF_055761805.1 of Camellia sinensis. Lineage (NCBI taxonomy): Eukaryota > Viridiplantae > Streptophyta > Magnoliopsida > Ericales > Theaceae > Camellia > Camellia sinensis. The sequence goes on along the minus strand of NC_138962.1, from coordinate 2,849,817 downwards.
GTATACTGGTTTCTGGATTGAATTTTCATTTTTAATTTTATGCAACTTTCACTTTTCTGTTTATTCAACTTCCATTTTTATTCAATTTACTTTTCTATTCAACTTCCTTTTTTATATAATTTCCAAATAGATCGTTAAGGTATAGTGGTTTCTGGATTGAACTTCCATTTTTAATTTTCTGCAACTTCCATTTTTATTTTTATTTAACATCCTTTTTCATTCAAGTTTCTTTTCTACTCAACTTCCTTTTTTAATTAATCTCCAAATAGATCGTTAAGGTATAGTGGTTTCTGGATTGAACTTCCATTGTTAATTTTATGCAACATTCATTTTTATTTTTATTCACCTTCCATTTTTATTCAATTTACTTTTCTGTTAAACTTCATTTTTTATTTAATTTCCAAATAGATCATTAAGTTATAGTGGTTTCTTGAATGAACTTCCATTTTTAATTTTCTGCAATTTCCATTTTTATTTTTATTCGACTTCAATTTTTATTCAATTTACTTTTCTATTCAACTTCCTTTTTTATTTAATTTCCAAATAGATCGTTAAGGTATAGTGGTTTATTGAATGAATTTCCATTTTTAATTTTCTGCAACTTCCATTTTTATTTATGTTACTTTTCTGTTCAACTTCCCTTTTTATTTAATTTCCAAATAGATCGTTAACGTATAGTGGTTTCTGGATTGAACTTCCATTTTTAATTTTATGCAACTTTCATTTTTTTTATTAAATTTTCATTTTTATTCAATTTATTATTCTATTAAACTTCCTTTTTTATTTAATTTCCAAATAGATCGTTAAGGTATAGTGGTTTCTGGAATGAATTTCCATTTTTAATTTGCTGCAACTTCCATTTTTATTTTTATTTAACTTCCTTTTTCATTCAAGTTTCTTTTCTACTCAACTTCCTTTTTTATTTAATTTCCAAATACATCGTTAAGGTATTGTGGTTTCTGGATTGAACTTCCACTTTTAATTTTATGCAACTTTCATTTTTATTTTTATTCAATTTCCATTTTTATTCAATTTACTTTTCTATTAAACTTCCTTTTTTATTAAATTTCCAAATAGATCGTTAAGGTATAGAGGTTTCTTGAATGAACTTCCATTTTTAATTTTCTGCAACTTTCATTTTTATTTTTATTCGACTTCCATTTTTATTCAAGTTATTTTTCTATTCAACTTCCTTTTTTATTTAATTTCCAAATAGATCGTTAGGGTATAGTGGTTTCTTGAATGAACTTCCATTTTTAATTTTCGGCAACTTCCATTTTTATTCTTATTTAGCTTCCTTTTTCAATCAGTTTCTTTTCTACTCAACTTCTTTTTTTATTTAATTTCCAAATAGAACGTTAAGGTATAGTGGTTTCTGGATTGAACTTTCATTTTAAATTTTATGGAACTTCCATTTTTATTTTTATTCAGCTTCCATTTTTATTGAAGTTATTTTTCTATTCAACTTTCGTTTTTATTTAACTACCAAATAGATCGTTAAGGTATAGTGGTTTCTTGAATGAACTTCCATTTTTAATTTTCTGCAACTTCCATTTTTATTTTTATTCGACTTCCATTTTTATTCAAGTTATTTTTCTATTTAACTTCCTTTTTTATTTAATTTCCAAATAGATCGTTAAGGTATAGTGGTTTCTTGAATGAACTTCCATTTTTAATTTTCTGCAACTTCCATTTTTATTCTTATTTAACTTCCTTTTTCAGTCAGTTTCTTTTCTACACAACTTCCTTTTTTATTTAATTTCCAAATAGATCGTTAAGGTATTGTGGTTTCTGGATTGAACTTTCATTTTTAATTTTATGCAAATTTCATTTTTATTTTTATTCAACTTCCATTTTTATTCAATTTACTTTTCTATTAAACTTCCTTTTTTATTTAATTTCCAAATAGATCGTTAAGGTATAGAGGTTTCTTGAATGAACTTCCATTTTTAATTTTCTGCAACTTCCATTTTTATTTTTATTCGACTTCCATTTTTATTCAAGTTATTTTTCTATTCAACTTCCTTTTTTAATTAATTTCCAAATAGATCGTTAAGGTATAGTGGTTTCTTGAATGAACTTCCAATTTTAATTTTCTGCAACTTCCATTTTTATTTCTATTCAACTTCTTTTTTTATCTAAGTTTCTTTTCTATTCAACTTCTTTTTTTATTTAATTTCCAAATAGATCGTTAAGGTATACTGGTTTCTGGATTGAACTTCCATTTTTAATCTTATGAAACTTTCACTTTTATTTTTATTCAACTTCCATTTTTAATCAATTTACTTTTCTATTAATCTTTCTTTTTTATTTAATTTCCAAATAGATCGTTAGGGTATAGTGGTTTTTTTAATGAACTTCCATTTTTAATTTTATGGAACTTCCGTTTTTATTTTTATTCAGCTTCCATTTTTAATTTTCTGCAACATCCATTTTTATTTTTATTCGACTTCCATTTTTATTGACTTCCATTTTTAATTTTCTGCAACTTCCATTTTTATTTTTATTTAACTTCCTTTCTCAATCAAGTTTCTTTTCTACTCAACTTCCTTTTTTATTTAATTTCCAAATAGATCGTTAAGGTATAGTGGTTTCTGGATTGAACTTCCATTTTTAATTTTATGCATCTTTCACTTTTATTTTTATTCAACTTCCATTTTTATTCGATTTACTTTTCTACTAAACTTCCTTTTTTATTTAATTTCGAAATAGATCGTTAAGGTATTGTGGTTTCTTGAAGAACTTCCATTTTTAATTTTCTGGAACTTCCATTTTTAAGTTTATTCCACTTCCATTTTTATTCAAGTTATTTTTCTATTCAACTTCTTTTTTTATTTAATTTCCAAATATATCGTTAACGAATGGTTGTTTCTGGAATGAACTTCCATTTTTCATTTTCTGCAACTTCCATTTTTATTTTTATTCAAGTTCCATTTTTATTCATGTTATTTTTCTATTCAACTTCCTTTTTTATTTAATTTCCAAATAGATCGTTAAGGTATGGTGGTTTCTGGATTGAACTTCGATTTTTAATTTTATGCAACTTTCATTTTTATTTTTATTCAACTTCCATTTTTATTCAATTTACTTTTCTATTAAACTTCCTTTTTTATTTAATTTCCAAATAGATCGTTAAGGTATAGTGGTTTTTTTGAAAGAACTTCCATTTTTTATTTTATGCAACCTTCATTTTTATTTTTATTCAACTTCCATTTTTATTCAATTTACTTTTCTATTAAACTTCCTTTTTTTATTTAATTTCCAAATAGATCGTTAAGGTATAGTGGTTTTTTTGAAAGAACTTCCATTTTTTATTTTATGCAACCTTCATTTTTATTTTTATTCAACTTCCATTTTTATTCAATTTACTTTTTTATTAAACTTCCTTTTCTATTTAATTTCCAAATAGATCGTTAAGCTATAGTCATCTCTTGAATGAACTTCCATTTTTAATTTTCAGCAACTTTCATTTCTATTTTTATTCAACTTCCAGTTTTATTCAATTTACTTTTCTATTAAACTTCATTTTTTATTTAATTTCGAAATAGATCGTTAAGGTATGGTGGTTTCTTGAATGAATTTCCTTTTTTAATTTTCTGCAACTTCCGTTTTTATTTTTAATTAACATCCAATTTTCTTGAAGTTACTTTTCCATTCAACTTCCTTTTTTATTTAATTTCCAAATAGAACGTTTACGTATTGTGGTTTCTGGAACGAACTTCCATTTTTAATTTTATGCAACTTCCATTTTTATTTTTATTCAATTTACTTTTCTATTAAACTTCGTTTTTTATTTAATTTCCAAATAGATCGTTGTGGTATAGTGGTTTCTTGAATGAACTTCTATTTTTAATTTTCTGCTACTTTCATTTTTATTTCTATTCAACTTCATTTTTTATTCAGGTTTCTTTTCTATTCAACTTCATTTTTTATTCAGGTTTCTTTTCTATTCAACTTCCTTTTTTATTTAATTTCCAAATAGATCGTTAAGGTATAGTGGTTTCTGGATTGAACTTTCATTATTAATTTTATGCAACTTTCACTTTTATTTTTATTCAACTTCCATTTTTATTCAATTTACTTTTGTACTAAACTTCCTTTTTTATTTAATTTCCAAATAGATCGTTAAGGTATAATGGTTTTTTGAATGAACTTCCAATTTTAATTTTCGGCAACTTCTATTTTTATTTATATTCAACTTCCTTTTTTATTCAAGTCATTTTTCTATTCAACTTCCTTTTTTATTTAATTTCTATATAGATCGTTATGGTATAGTGGTTTCTGGATTGAACTTCCATTTTTAATTTTATGCAACTTTCACTTTTATTTTTATTCTACTTCCATTTTTATTCAATTTACTTTTCTATTAAACTTCAATTTTTATTTAATTTCCAAATAGATCGTTAAGGTATAATTTACTTTTCAATTAAACTTTCTTTTTTATTTAATTTCCAAATAGATCGTTAAGGTATAGTGGTTTCTTGAATGAATTTTCATTTTTAATTTTATGCAACTTTCACTTTTATTTTTATTCAACTTCCACTTTTATTCAATTTACTTTCCTATTAAAATTCCTTTTTTTATTTAATTTCCAAATAGATCGTTAAGGTATAGTGGCTTCTTGAATGAACTTCCATTTTTAATTTTCTGCAACTTCCATTTTTTTTTCATTCGACTTCCATTTTTATTCAAATTATTTTTCTATTCAACTTCCTTTTTTATTTAATTTCCAAATAGATCGTTAAGGTATAGTGGTTTTTTGAAAGAACTTCCATTTTTAATTTTCTGTAGCTTCCGTTTTTATTTTTATTTAACTTCCTTTTTCAATCAAGTTTCTTTTCTACTCAACTTCCTTTTTTATTTAATTTCCAAATAGATCGTTAAGGTATAGTGGTTTCTGGATTGAACTTCCATTTTTAATTTTATGCATCTTTCACTTTTATTTTTATTCAACTTCTATTTTTATTCAATTTACTTTTCTACTAAACTTCCTTTTTTATTTAATTTTGAAATTGATTGTTAAGGTATAGTGGTTTCTTGAAGAACTTCCATTTTTAATTTTCTGGAACTTTCATTTTTATTTTTATTCCACTTCCATTTTTATTCAAGTTATTTTTCTATTCAACTTCTTTTTTTATTTAATTTCCAAATATATCGTTAACGAATAGTTGTTTCTGGAATGAACTTCCATTTTTATTTTTATTCAAGTTTCATTTTTATTCATGTTATTTTTCTATTCAACTTCCTTTTTTATTTAATTTCCAAATAGATCGTTAAGGTATGGTGGTTTCTGGATTGAACTTCGATTTTTAATTTTATGCAACTTTCATTTTTATTTTTATTCCACTTCCATTTTTATTCAATTTACTTTTCTATTAAACTTCCTTTTTTAATTAATTTCCAAATAGATCGTTAAGGTATAGTGGTTTTTTTGAAGAAACTTCCATTTTTAATTTTCTGCAACTTCAATTTTTTTTTTATTCGACTTCCATTTTCATTCAAGATATTTTTCTATTCAACTTCCTTTTTTATTTAATTTCCAAATAGTGCGTTAAGGTGTAGTGGCTTCTTGAATGAACTTCCATTTTTATTTTCATTTAACTTCCTTTTTCAATGAAGTTCCTTTTATACTCAACTTCCTTTTTTATTTAATTTCCAAACAGATCGTTAAGGTATTGTGGTTTCTTGAATGAACTTCCATTTTTAATTTTCTGCAACTTCCATTTTTATTTCTATTCAACTTCCATTTTTATTCAATTTAGTTTTCTATTAAACTTCCTTTTTTATTTAATTTCCAAATAGATCGTTAAGGTATGGTGGTTTCTTGAATGAACTTCTATTTTTAATTTTCTGCAGCTTTCATTTCTATTTTTATTTAACTTCCATTTTTATTCAATTTACTTTTCTATTACACTTCCTTTTTTATTTAATTCCCAAATAGATCATTCAGGTATAGTGGTTTCCTGAATGAACTTCCATTTTAAATTTTCTACAACTTTCATTTCTATTTTTATTCAACTTTCACTTTTATTCAATTTACTTTTCTATTAAACTTCCTTTTTTATTTAATTTCCAAATAGATCGTTAAGGAATGGTGATTTCTTGAATGAATTTTCATTTTTTATTTTCTAGAACGTCCATTTTTATTTTTAATTAACTTCCAATTTTCTTCAATTTACTTTTCTATTCAACTTCCTTTTTTATTTAATTTCCAAATAGATCGTTAACGTATAGTGGTTTCTGAAATGAACTTCCATATTTAATTTTATGCAACTTCTATTTTTATTTTTATTCAACTTCCATTTTTATTCAATTTACTTTTCTATTAAACTTCATTTTTTTATTTAATTTCCAAATAGATCGTTTTGGTATAGTGGTTTCTTGAATGAACTTCAATTTTTAATTTTCTGCAACTTCCATTTTTATTTCTATTCAACTTCTTTTTTTATTCAAGTTTCTTTCCTCTTCAACTTCCTTTTTAATTTCTAAATAGATCGTTAAGGTATAGTGGTTTCTAGATTGAACTTTCATTTTTAATTTTATGCAACTTTCACTTTTATTTTTATTCAGCCTCCATTTTTATTCAATTTACTTTCCTATTAAACTTCCTATTTTATTTAATTTCCAAATAAATCGTTAAGGTATAGTGGTTTCTTGAATGAACTTCCATTTTTAATATTTTGCAACTTCCATTTTTATTTCTATTCAACTTCTTTTTTTATTCAAGTTTCTTTTCTATTCAACTTCCTTTTTTATTTAATTTCCAAATAGATCGTTAAAGTATAGTGGTTTCTGGATTGAACTTCCATTATTAATTTTATGCAACTTTCATTTTTATTTTTATTCAACTTCCATTTTTAATCAATTTACTTTTCTATTTAACTTCATTTTTTATTTAATTTCCAAATAGACCGTTATGGTATAGTGGTTTCTTGAATGAACTTCCATTTTTAATTTTCTGCAACTTCCATTTTTATTTTTATTTTACTTCCTTTTTCAATCAAGTTTCTTTTCTACTCAACTTCCTTTTTATTTAATGTCCAAATAGATCGTTAAGGTATAGTGGTTTCTGGACTGAACTGCTATTTTTAATTTTATGCAACTTTCATTTTTATTTTCATTCAACTTCCATTTTTATTCAATTTACTTTTCTATTAAACTTCCTTTTTTATTTAATTTCCAAATAGATCGCTAAGGTATAGTGGTTTCTGGATTAAACTTCCATTATTAATTTTATGCAACTTTCACTTTTATTTTTATTCAACTTCCATTTTTATTCAATTTACTTTTCTACTATACTTCCTTTTTTATTTAATTTCCAAATAGATCGTTAAGGTATGGTGGTTTCTTGAATGAATTTCCTTTTTTAATTTTCAGCAACTTCCATTTTTATTTTTAATTAACTTCCATTTTTCTTCAAGTTACTTTTATATGCAACTTCCTTTTTTATTTAATTTCAAAATACATCGTTAACATATAGCGGTTTCTGGAACGAACTTCCATTTTTTATTTTATGCAACCTTCATTTTTATTTTTATTCAACTTCCATTTTTATTCAATTTACTTTTTTATTAAACTTCCTTTTTTATTTAATTTACAAATAGATCGTTAAGGTATAGTGGTCTCTTGAATGAACTTCCATTTTTAATTTTCAGCAACTTTCATTTCTATTTTTATTCAACATCCAGTTTTATTCAATTTACTTTTCTATTAAACTTCATTTTTTATTTAATTTCCAAGTAGATCGTTAAGGGATGGTGGTTTCTTGAATGAATTTCCTTTTTTAATTTTCTGCAACTTCCATTTTTATTTTTAATTAACATCCAATTTTCTTGAAGTTACTTTTCTATTCAACTTCCTTTTTTATTTAATTTCCAAATAGAACATTTACGTATCGTGGTTTCTGGAACGAACTTCCATTTTTAATTTTATGCAACTTCCATTTTTATTTTTATTGAATTTACTTTTCTATTAAGCTTCGTTTTTTATTTCATTTCCAAATAGGTCGTTAAGGTATAGTGGTTTCTTGAATGCTCTTCCAATTTGAATTTTATGCAACTTCCATTTTCATTTCTATGCAACTTCTTTTTTTACTCAAGTTTCTTTTCTATTCAACTTCCTTTTTTATTTAATTTCTAAATAGATCGTTAAGGTATAGTGGTTTCTGGATTGAACTCCCATTTTTAATTTTATGCAACTTTCACTTTTATTTTTATTCAACTTCCATTTTTATTCAATTTACTTTTCTATTAAACATCATTTTTTATTTAATTTCCAAATAGATCGTTAAGGTATAGTGGTTTCTTGAATGAACTTCCGTTTTTAATTTTATGCAACTTTCATTTTTATTTTTATTAAACTTCCATTTTAAATCAATTTGTTTTTCTATTAAACTTCCTTTTTTTATTTAATTTCCAAATAGATCTTTAAGGTATAGTGGTTTCTTCAATGAACTTCCAATTTTAATTTTCTGCAACTTCCATTTTTATTTCTATTCAACTTCTTTTTTTATTCAAGTTTCTTTTCTATTCAACTTCCTTTTTTATTTAATTTCTAAATGGATCGCTAAGGTATAGTGGTTTCTAGATTAAACTTCCATTTTTAATTTTATGCAACTTTCACTTTTATTTTTATTCAACTTCCATTTTTATTCAATTTACTTTCCTATTAAACTTCCTTTGTTATTTAATTTCCAAATAGATCGTTAAGGTATAGTGGTTTCTTGAATGAACTTCCATTTTTATTTCATTTCCAAATAGATCGTTAAGGTATAGTAGTTTCTTGAATGAACATTCATTTTTAAATTTCTGCAACTTCCATTTTTATTTTATTCGACTTCTATTTTTATTCAAGTTATTTTTCTATTCAACTTCCTTTTTATTTAATTTCCAAATAGATCGTTAAGGTATAGTGGTTTCTTGAATGAACTTCCAATTTTAATTTTCTGCAACTTCCATTTTTATTTCTATTCCACTTCCTTTTTTACGTAATTTCCAAATAGGTCGTTAAGGTATAGTGGTTTCTTGAATGCTCTACCAATTTGAATTTTATACAACTTCCATTTTTATTTCTATTCAACTTCTTTTTTTATTAAAGTTTCTTTTCTATTCAACTTCCTTTTTTATTTAATTTCTAAATAGATCGTTAAGATATAGTGGTTTCTGGATTGAACTTCCATTTTTAATTTTATGCAACTTTCACTTTTATTTTTATTCAACTTCCATTTTTATTCAATTTACTTTTCTATTAAACTTCATTTTTTATTTAATTTCCAAATAGATCGTTAAGGTATAGTGGTTTCTTGAATGAACTTCCGTTTTTAATTTTATGCAACTTTCATTTTTATTTTTATTCAACTTCCATTTTTAATCAATTTGCTTTTCTATTAAACTTCTTTTTTTATTTAATTTCCAAATAGATCGTTAAGGTATAGTGGTTTCTACATTGAATTTCCATTTTTAATTTTCTGCGACATCCAATTTTATTCAAGTTACTTGTGGATTCATCTTCCTTTTTTATTTAATTTCCAAATATATCGTTAAGGTAAAGTGGTTTCTTCAATGAACTTCCAATTTTAATTTTCTGCAACTTCCATTTTTAATTCTTTTCAACTTCTTTTTTTATTCAAGTTTATTTTCAATTCAACTTCCTTTTTTATTTAATTTCTGAATAGATCGTTAAGGTATAGTGGTTTCTGGATTGAACTTCCATTTTTAATTTTATGCAACTTTCACTTTTATTTTTATTCAACTTCCATTTTTATTCAATTTACTTTCCTATTAAACTTCCTTTTTTATTCAATTTCCAAATAGATCGTTAAGCTATAGTGGTTTCTTGAATGAACTTCCATTTTTAATTTTCTGCAACTTCAATTTTTATTTTTATTTAACTTCCTTTTTTAATCAAATTTCAAATCTACTCAACTTCCTTTTTTATTTAATTTCCAAATAGATCCTTAAGGAATAGTGGTTTCTGGATTGAACTTCCATTTTTAATTTTATGCAACTTTCAATTTTATTTTTCTTCAACTTCCTTTTTTATTTTTATTCGACTTCCATTTTTATTCAAGTTAATTTTTTATTCAACGTCCTTTTTTATTTAATTTCCAAATAGATCGTTAAGGTATAGTGGTTTCTTCAATGAACTTTCATTTTTAAATTTCCGCAATTTCCATTTTTATTTTTATTTAACTTTCTTTTTCAATCAAGTTTCTTTTCTACTCAACTTCCTTTTTAATTTAATTTCCAAATAGATCGTTATGGTATAGTGGTTTCCGGATTGAACTTCCATTTTTGTTTCATTTCCAAATAGATCGTTAAGGTATAGTGGTTTCTACAATGAACATTCATTTTTAAATTTCTGCAACTTCCATTTTTATTTTTATTCGATTTCCATTTTTATTCAAGTTATTTTTCTATTCAACTTCCTTTTTTATTTAATTTCCTAATAGATTGTTAAGGTATAGTGATTTCTTGAATGAACTTCCAATTTTAATGTTCTGCAACTTCCATTTTTATTTCTTTTCAACTTCCATTGTTATTCAATTTACTTTTCTATTAAACTTTCTTTTTTATTTAATTTCCAAATAGATCGTTAAGGTATGGTGGTTTCTTGAATGAACTTTCATTCTTAATTTTCTGCAACTTTCATTTCTATTTTTATTCCACTTCCATTTTTATTCAATTTACTTTTCTATTAAATTTCTTTTTTATTAAATTTCCAAATAGATCGTTAAGGTATAGTGGTTTCCTGAATGAACTTCCATTTTTATTTTTATTCGACTTCCATTTTTATTCAAGTTATTTTTCTATTCAACTTCCTTTTTTATTTAATTTCCAAACAGAGCGTTAAGGTATAGTGGTTTGTTGAATGAACTTCCATTTTTAATTTTCTGTAATTTCCATTTTTATTTTTATTTAACTTCATTTTTCGATCAAGTTTCTTTTCTACTCAACTTCCTTTTTTATTTAATTTCCAAATAGATCGTTAAGGTATAGTGGTTTCTGGATTGAACTTCCATTTTTAATTTTATGCAACTTTCATTTTTATTTTTATTCAACTCCCATTTTTATTCAATTTACTTTTCTAATAAACTTCTTTTTTATTTGATTTCCAAATAGATCGTTAAGGTATAGTGGTTTCTTAAATGAACTTTCATTTTTAATTTTCTGCAACTTCCATTTTTATTTTTATTCGACTTCCATTTTTATTCAAGTTATTTTTCTATTCAACTTCCTTTTTTATTAAATTTCCAAATAGATTGTTAAGGTATCGTGGTTTCTTGAATGAACTTCCAATTTTAATTTTCTGCAACTTCCATTTTCATTTCTATTCAACTTTCATTTTTATTCAATTTACTTTTCTATTAAACTTTCTTTTTTATTTATTTTCCAAATGGATCGTTAAGGTATGGTGGTTTCTTGAATGAACTTCCATTTTTAATTTTCTGCAACTTTCGTTTCTATATTTATTCAGCTTCCATTTTTATTCAATTTACTTTTCTATTAAACTTCTTTTTTATTTAATTTCTAAATAGATCGTTAAGGTATAGTGGTTTCTTGATTGAACTTCCATTTTTAATTTTCTGCTACTTCTATTTTTATTTTTAATTAACTTCCATTTTTATTCAAGTTATTTTTCAATTCAACTTCCTTTTTGATTTAATTTCCGAATAGATCGTTAAGGTATAGTGGTTTCTTGAATGAATTTCCAATTTTAATTTTCTGTAACTTCCATTTTTATTTCTATTCAACTTCTTTTTTTATTCAAGTTTCTTTTCTATTCAACTTCCTTTTTTACTTAATTTCCAAATAGATCGTTAAGGTATAGTGGTTTCTTGATTGAACTTCCATTTTTTTTTTATTCGACTTCTATTTTTATTCAAGTTAATTTTGTATTGAACTTCCTTTTTTATTTAATTTCCAAATTAATCGTTAAGGTATAGTGATTTTTTGAATGAACTTCCAATTTTAATTTTCTGCAACTTCCATTTTTATTTTTATTCGACTTCCATTTTTATTCGATTTACTTTTCTATTAAACTTTCTTTTTTAGTTAATTTCCAAATAGATCGTTAAGGTATGGTGGTTTCTTGAATGAACTTCCATTTTTAATTTTCTGCAACTTTCATTTCTATTTTTATTCAACTTCCATTTTTATTCAATTTACTTTTCTATTAAACTTCTTTTTTTTCTTAATTTCCAAATAGATCGTTAAGGTACAGTGGTTTCTTGAATGAACTTCCATTTTTAATTTTCTGCAACTTCCATTTTTTTTTATTCGACTTCCATTTTTATTCAAGTTATTTTTCTATTCAACTTCCTTTTTTATTTAATTTCCAAATAGATCGTTAAGGTATAGTGGTTTCTTGAATGAACTTCCATTTTTAATTTTCTTCAATTTCTATTTTTATTTTTATTTAACTTCCTTTTTCAATCAAGTTTCTTTTCTACTCAACTTCTGTTTTTATTTAATTTCCAAATAGATCGTTAAAGTATAGTGGTTTCTGGATTGAACTTCCATTTTTAATTTTATGCAACTTTCATTTTTATTTTTATTCAACTTCCAGTTTTATTCAATTTACGTTTCTATTAAACTTCCTTTTTATTTAATTTCCAAGTAGATCGTTAAGGTATGGTGGTTTCTTGAATGAATTTCCAATTTTAATTTTCTGCAACTTCCATTTTTATTTTTGATTAACTTCCAATTTTCTTCAAGTTACTTTTCTATTCGACTTCCTTTTTTTATTTAATTTTCTAATAGATCGTTAACGTATAGTGGTTTTTGGAACGAGCTTCCACTTTTAATTTTTTGCAACTTCCATTTTTATTTTTATTGAAGTTCCATATTAATTCAATTTACTTTTCTATTAAACTTCATTTTTTTATTTAATTTCCAAATAGATCGTTATGGTATAGTGGTTTCTTGAATAAACTTCTATTTTTAATTTTTTGCAACTTCCATTTTTATTTCTATTCAACTTCTTTTTTTATTCAAGTTTCTTTTCTATTCAACTTCTTTTTTTATTCAAGTTTCTTTTCTATTCAACTTCCTTTTTTATTTAATTTCTAAATAGATCATTAAGGTATAGTGGTTTCTGGATTGAACTTTCATTTTTAATTTTATGCAACTTTCACTTTTATTTTTATTCCACTTCCATTTTTATTATATTTACTTTTTTATTAAACTTCGTTTTTTATTTAATTTCGAAATAGATCGTTAAGGTATAGTGGTTTCTTGAAAGAACTTCCGCTTTTTATTTTATGCAACTTTCATTTTTATTTTTATTCAACTTCCATTTTTAATCAATTTACTTTTCAATTAAACTTCCTTTTTTATTTAATTTCCAAATAGATCGTTAAGTTATAGTGGTTTTCTTGAATGAATTTCCATTTTTAATTTTCGGCAACTTCCATTTTTATTTTTAATTAACTTCCATTTTTATTCAAGTTACTTTTCAATTCAACTTCTTTTTTTTTTTTAATTTCCAAATAGATCGTTAAGGTATAGTGGTTTCTTGAATGAATTCCAATTTTAATTTTTTGCAACTTCAATTTTTATTTCTATTCAACTTCTTTTTTTATTCAAGTTTCTTTTCTGTTCAACTTCAATTTTTAATTTTATGCAACTTTCTCTTTTATTTTTAATCAACTTCCATTTTTATTCAATTTACTTTCCTATTAAACTTCCTTTTTTATTTAATTTCCAAATAGATCGTTAAGGTATAGTGATTTCTTGAATGTACCTCCATTTTTAATTTTTTGCAACTTCAATTTTTATTTTTATTTAACGTCCTTTTTCAATCAAGTTTCATTTCTACTCAACTTTCTTTTTTGTTTAATTTCCAAATCGATCGTTAAGGTATAGTGGTTTCTGGATTGAACTTCCATTTTTAATTTTATGCAACTTTCATTTTTATTTTTATTCAACTTCCATTTTCATTTTTATTCGACTTCTATTTCTATTCAAGTTGTTCTATTCAACTTCCTTTTTTATTTAATTTCCAAATAGATCGTTAAGGTATAGTGGTTTCTTAAATGAACGTCCATTTTTAATTTTCTGATATTTCGATTTTTATTTTTATTTTACTTCCTTTTTCAGTCAAGTTTCTTTTCTACTCAACTTCCTTTTTTATTTAATTTCCAAATAGAACGTTAAGGTATAGTGGTTTCTGGATTGAACTTCCATTTTTAATTTTATGCAACTTTCATTTTTATTTTTATTCAACTTCCATTTTCATTCAATTTGTTTTTCTATTAAACTACGATTTTTATTTTATTTCCAAATACATCGTTAAGGTATAGTGGTTTCTTGAATGAACTTTCATTTTTAATTTTCTGCAACTTCCATTTTTATTTTTATTCGACTTCCATTTTTATTCAAGTTATTTTTCTATTCAACTTCCTTTTTTATTTAATTTCCAAATAGATTGTTAAGGTATAGTGGTTTCTTGGATGAACTTCCAATTTTAATTTTCTGCAACTTCCATTTTCATTTCTATTCAACTTCCATTTTTATTCAATTTACTTTTCTATTAAACTTTCTTTTTTATTTAATTTACAAATAGATCGTTAAGTTATGGTGGTTTCTTGAATGAACTTCCATTCTTAATTTTCTGCAACTTCTATTTTTATTTTTATTCGACTTCCATTTTTATTCAAGTTATTTTTCTATTCAACTTCATTTTTTATTTAATTTCCAAATAGATCTCTAAGGTATAGTAGTTTCTTGAATGAACTTTCATTTTTATTTAACTTCCTTTTTCAATCAAGTTTCTTTTCTACTCAACTTGCTTTTTTATTTAATTTCCAAATAGATCGTTAAGGTGTAGTGGTTTCTGGATTGAACATCCATTTTTAATTTTATGCAACTTTCATTTTTATTTTTATTCAACTTCCATTTTTATTCAATTTGCTTTTCTATTAAACTTCTTTTTTTATTTCATTTCCAAATAGATCGTTAAGGTATAGTGGTTTCTTGAATGAAATTTCATTTTTAATTTTCTGCAACTTCCATTTTTACTTTTATTTTCTTCAATTTTTATTCAAGTTATTTTTCTATTCAACTTCTTTTCTTATTAAATTTCCAATTATATTGTAAAGGTATAGTGGTTTCTTGAATGAACTTCCAATTTTAATTTTCTGCAACTTTCATTTTCATTTCTATTCAACTTCCATTTTTATTCAATTTACTTTTCTATTAAACTTTCTTTTTTATTTAATTTCCAAATAGATCGTTAAGGTATGGTGGTTTCTTGAATGAACTTCCATTTTTAATTTTTTGCAACTTTCATTTCTACTTTTATTCAACTTCCATTTTTATTCAATTTACTTTTCTATTAAACTTTTTTTTATTTAATTTCCAAATAGATCGTTATGGTATAGTGGTTTCTTGAATGAACTTCCATTTTTAATTTTCTGCAACTTCTATTTTTATTTTTAATTAACTTCCATTTTTATTCAAGTTATTTTTCAATTCAACTTCCTTTTTTATTTAATTTCCAAATAGATCATTAAGCATAGTGGTTTCTTGAATGAACTTCCAATTTTAATTTTTTGCAACTTCCATTTTTATTTCTATTGAACTTCTTTTTTTATTCAAGTTTCTTTTCTATTTAACTTCCTTTTTTATTTAATTTCCAAATAGATCGTTAAGGTACAGTGGTTTCTAGATTGAACTTCCATTTTTAATTTTATGCTACCTTCACTTTCATTTTTATTCAACTTTCATTTTTATTCAATTTACTTTGCTATTAAACTTCTTTTTTTATTTAATTTCCAAATAGATCGTTAAGGTGTAGTTGTTTCTTGAATGAACTTTCATTTTTAATTTTCAGCAACTTCCATTTTTATTTTTATTCGACTTCTATTTTTATTCAAGTTATTTTTCTATTCAACTTCCTTTTTTATATAATTTCCAAATAGACTGTTAAGGTATAGTGGTTTCTTGAATGAACTTCCAATTTTAATTTTCTGCAACTTCCATTTTCATTTCTATTCAACTTCCATTTTTTTTTCAATTTACTTTTCCATTAAACTTTCTTTTTTATTTAATTTCCAAATAGATCGTTAAGGTATGGTGGTTTCTTGAATGAACATCCATTTTTATTTTTCTGCAACTTTCATTTCTATTTTTATTCAACTTCCATTTTTTTTCAATTTACTTTTCTATTAAACTTTTTTTTATTTAATTTCCAAATAGATCGTTAAGGTATAGTGGTTTCTTGAATGAACTTCCATTTTTAATTTTCGGCAACTTCTATGTTTATTTTTAATTAACTTCCATTTTTATGCAAGTTATTTTTCAATTCAACTTCCTTTTTTATTTAATTTCCAAATAGATCGTTAAGGTGTAGTGGTTTCTTGAATGAACTTCCATTTTTAATTTTCTGCAACTTCCATTTTTATTTCTATTCAACTTCTTTTTTTATTCAAGTTTATTTTCTATTCAACTTCCTTTTTTATTTAATTTCCAAATAGATCTTTAAGGTATAGTGGTTTCTAGATTGAACTTCCATTTTTAATTTTATGCAACTTTCACTTTTATTTTTATTCAACTTCCATTTTTCTTCAATTTACTTTGCTGTTAAACTTCCTTTTTTATTTAATTTCCAAATAGATCGTTAAGGTATAGTGGTTTATTGAATGAACTTCCATTTTTAATTATTTGCAACTTCCATTTTTTTTTATTCGACTTCCATTTTTATTCAAGCTATTTTTCTATTCAACTTCCTTTTTTATTTAATTTCCAAATAGATCGTTAAGGTATAGTGGTTTTTTGAATGAACTTCCAATTTTAATTTTCTGCAACTTTCATTTTTATTTCTATTCAACTTCCATTTTTATTCAATTTACTTTTCTATTAAACTTCCTTTTTTATTTAATTTCCAAATAGATTGTTAAGGTATGGTGGTTTCTTGAATGAACTTCCATTTTTAATTTTCTGCAACTTTCATGTCTATTTTTAATCAACCTCCATTTTTATTCAGTTTACTTTTCTATTAAACTTCGTTTTTTTATTTAATTTCCAAATAGATCGTTATGGTATAGTGGTTTCTTGAATGAACTTCTATTTTTAATTTTCTGCAACTTTCATTTTTATTTCTATTCAACTCCTTTTTTTATTCAAGTTTCTTTTCTATTCAACTTCTTTTTTTGTTTAATTTCCAAATAGATCGTTAAGGTATAGTGGTTTCTGGATTGAACTTCCATTTTTAATTTTATGCAACTTTCACTTTTATTTTTATTCAACTTCCATTTTTATTCAATTTACTTTTCTACTAAACTTCCTTTTTATTTTATTTCCAAATAGATCGTTAAGGTATAGTGGTTTTTTGAATGAACTTCCATTTTTAATTTTATGCAACTTTCTTTTTTATTTTATTCAACTTCCATTTTTATTCGATTTACTTTCCTATTAAACTTCCTTTTTTATTTAATTTCCAAATAGATCGTTAAGGTATAGTGGTTTCTTGAATGAACTTCCATTTATAATTTTCTACAACATCAATTTTTATTTTTATTTAACTTCCTTTTTCAATCAAGTTTCTTTTCTACGCAAATTCCTTTTTTATTTAATTTCCAAATAGATCGTTAAGGTATAGTGGTTTCTGGATTGAACATCCATTTTTAATTTTCTGCATCTTCCATTTTTATTTTATTTAACTTTCTTTTTCAATCAAGTTTCTTTTCTACTCAACTTTCTTTTTTATTTAATTTCCAAATAGATCATTAAGTTATAGTGGTTTCTGGATTGAACTTCCATTTTTAATTTTATGCAACTTTCATTTTTATTTTTATTCAACTTCCATTTTTATTCAATTCGCTTTTCTATTAAACATTCTTAGGCGATCCGCTCGAGCGGGTCTTCTTGTGCTCGAGCGGGGATTGCACACCTCCAGTATTTCGTGTTCCTGCAAAACTTCTGCAGATGTGATTTTTACGCTCGAGCGGGTTTGCTTACGCTCGAGCGGTGGCGCTCGAGCGGGTCTGTCGGCGCTCGAGCGGATAGTACTTTCTGGGTATAAGTTTTGGGAGATGGAAATCTACGCTCGAGCGGAAGTGCTTTATTCTTGTGTCTTGGCGCTCGAGCGGGACTTATTGCGCTCGAGCGTGTTCAGATTTTTGCTCTTGGCGCTCGAGCATTGTGTTCTCCGCTCGAGCGGGTCATGCGTATATGAGTTATCCGCTGGGTGATTTTAAATCACTTTTTACTTTCCTTTCTCTCTCTTACTTTTTCTAAAATCCATTTTGAGAGCTCCTCTCTCTAAAATCTTGCCTTCTCTCTAGATTTTGATCTAGCTAGGGTGAGTTCCTCACCTTCCGCCTTTGTAAAAGTTGTGTTGATCGTCGAGGGCGTCGTTTTGATCCGAGAATCTTGGTCTTTGGAGCACTTTGGTCTTGAGTTTCTTCTCCATCCAAGCTCTAGCTTTGAGGTAGGGATAACCTACTCCTCACTATGGACTTTGTCTTTAAATTTTAGTATTTTGAGATGTTGGGGTTGGTTTGGTGATTTTTGTGAAAGTTTGGGGGCCTTGGTGTAATTTTTACAAAAGTTGGGGTTTTGGCCATATAAAACCTAGATGCATGTTTGGCATGGAAAAGTGAAATTAATGTTAAGACATTAATGAAAATGGAACCTAAGGGTTGAAAGGTTAATTATGGAAAATGCCCTAATTACATTGGTTAATTAATTTGCATAATTAATTATGAGAAACGAGGAATTGATTTGGAAAGATATGGGATTAAAGGGTGTAGTTGGATTACTTATCACTCACCCAGTTGAAATGTTGATTATATATCCACTGTTACATTTAATTTCGGTATAGAAATAACTGTTTTGGGCTATCGGTGGAGGATAGTCTTGATTGTTGTAGACAATACATGATGGTTAGGCAAACTGAAACTAATCACTGGAATGGGTCATTGAGCATGACGGTTGAAAGAATACTTTAAAATTATGTATTGTGTGATGATGTGTATGATTATTGTTTATATGCATTGTGTTGTGTTGGAGGAGATAGGGGATATACTCCACGGTTTAAGGGAAGATAGGGGATGGACCTCTAAGCCGGATGTTGTTGGGAGGAGATAAGGGATGGACTCCATAGATAGAGCTCATATGCTTATCTAGTAATGTGTTGACAGAGCTCATATGCTTGTCATTGGAAGTGTGATAGTGCTCTTATGCATATCTGTGGAAGTGATGATATAGCTTGTATGCTTATCTGTTGATGTGTGATATAGCTTGTATACTTATCTGTTGGTGTGTGATATAGCTAGTATGCTTATCTATGATGAAATGGTAAAGTGCTTAATGCGAGTTATTGTCTCATATGAGTTGTTTGGCCAGGTTCTGAGCCAGGATTATAAACTGTAACGCCCTCAAAATAATAACAATAAACCCATCAGATAAGACATGAATTTACATTTAAACTAACCGCATTCCTTTCATTCATTAGAATTCCAAGACATAAGTATTACATGTTTAACCTCATAACAAAATGCCCTACGGGCTTACAGCTTTCCAAGTTAACACTTGGTTACAACAAAGAGTTCTAACTCGTTTACACATTAAGCCCTTGGCTTGAAATTACATGTAATACATCAAAGTAAAACGACAAAACTATGCCCGCCACAAGCCTCCCAGCTATGTCCTTGGAGGTGGCATGCTTCCTGTACCTGAAAATGATATTCCCATATAGGGTGAGCCACAGCCCAGTAGAAATACACTAAACCAACCATGGACAATGACTAAAACATTAGCAATTGATAGTTGGTCAACACTGATACAATCACATAAATTACATATTTATGTCAACGACTTACAAGTCCCAATTACTTTTCATTTTCCCTTTTTCAACAGATAAGCATGCTAGCTCTATCATCAATTCCACAGATATGTATAAAAACTATATCTCACATTCAGATAAGCATAAAAGCTATATCCACATTCTCAACAGATATGTATATC
The DNA here is from genome assembly GCF_055761805.1 of Camellia sinensis. Classification (NCBI taxonomy): domain Eukaryota; kingdom Viridiplantae; phylum Streptophyta; class Magnoliopsida; order Ericales; family Theaceae; genus Camellia; species Camellia sinensis. The sequence goes on along the minus strand of NC_138962.1, from coordinate 2,829,847 downwards.
AACAATATCCACAGATAAGCATACAAGCTGTATCCACATTCTACAACAGATATGTATATCAACAATATCCACAGATAAGCATACAAGCTGTATCCACACTTCACAAAGATAAGCATATGAGCTCTATCTTCACTTCTCTAGACAAGCATATGAGCTCTGTCTACGGAGTTCATCCCCTATCTCCTCCCAATACCTATCCGGTTTAGAGGTACATCCCCTATCTTCCCCTAAACCGCGGAGTACATCCCCTATCTCCTCCTCTACACATAACGTATATAAACACATTGGTTCTATATACAATCACACAATACACACAATTAATGTATTCTATCAACCGTCAAGTTCCATGACACATTCCATTGATTAGTTTCCGTTTACCTAATCATCATGCATTGTCTACAACAATCTCGACTATCCTCCACCGATAGCCCAAAGCAGTTATTTCTAAAACAGAAAATAAATGCACAAATGAATATTCAATCAACATTTCATTTCCTCATTTCTTACCAATTAATTATCCCAATTAATTAAACAATGTAATTAGGCCATTTTCCATAATTACCATTTCAACCCTTAGGTCCCATTTTCATCAATGATTCAACAATCATTCCATTTTTCTATGCCAAACATGCATCTAGGTTTATTATGAATGAAACCCCAACTTTTGTAAAATTACACAAAAGCCCCAAACTTTCACAAAATTACCAAACCAAGCCCAACATCTCAAAATACCAAAATTTAAAGACAAAACCCATAGAGAGGAGTAGGTTATCCCTACCTCAATTTCGGAGTCCCAAAGGAGAAGACGACAAAACCCAACGTGCTCCAAAACCCGAGATTTTCAGATTAAAATGAAGCCCTCGACGATCAACAACTTTTTTGTAAAGGCCAAAGGTGAGTAAATCACTCCTACTAGATCAAAACCTAGAGAGAAGGTAGAGTCTAGAGTGAGAGGCTCAACAATGGTGATTTGGGAAAAGTAAGAGAGAGAAGAGAAAGTAAAAAAGTGATTTGAAAAGTCACAATTTCGGGATTTAAACCCAGTCTTCCGCTCGAGCGTAAAACACCCCGCTCGAGCGGCCACTCACAGACTTCCGCTCGAGCGGCCAACCTCCCGCTCGAGCGCAGAATGCACTCGCCCAGCACTTTTGCAGAACCAGGCCTCCGCTCGAGCTCCCAATCCCTACGCTCGAGCTCACAACACTGCACAACAAGATACTGGATGGACGTAATCTACGCTCGAGCGCCAACACCTCCGCTCGAGCGTACAGGTCAAAAATCTGGGCAACTAGTTTTGGTTTCTAAACTCAACCAACCTGTAACAAACCCGCTCAACACATCCTATAACTCAAATACAACGTAAGAAAGGATGTAAACAAGATAATAAACAACTACCAACATCCACGGACACATGTCCGGATCACTATACAACAAGGGTAAACCTGGGATCGCTATATAAACTGAGAATTTGAAAGGAAATGGAAAATGGATTGTAACATGGACTTGTATGTCATGAAACTGTAAAGTGTGATAACGAAAAGTATCAGTGTTGACCATCTATCAATTGCTAATCTTTTAGTCATTGTCCATATTTGGTTTAGTGTATTTCTACTGGGCTGTGGCTCACCCTATATGGGAATATCATTTTCAGGTACAGGTAGCATGCCACCTCCAAGGACTTAGCTTGGGAGGCTAGAGGCGGACACACTTTTGTTGTCTTGTTTCTTTTGATGTATTACATGTAAATTCAAGCCAAGGGCTTAATATGTAATTGAGTTAGTACTCTATTTTGTAACCAAGTGTTAACTTGGAAAGCTGTAAGCCCGTAGGGCATTTGCTTTTATTGTTAACATGTAATACTTTTGTAATGAAGTACTCTGATGAATAGAAGAATGTGAAGCTTTTGTATATCAATGCATGTCTATATTAATGGGTTTAATGTTGTTATTTTGAGGGCGTTACAACTTGGTATCAGAGCGTACCGGGTTCGAATACTTTGGGTACGTGGGAAGTGATTAGGATCACAATGGGTTTGTCTCGCTTGATAGAGACTTAGATGTAGTGTCATATGCTATGTGCTTAATTGATAACATGCTTATGTGACTATGTGGGTATGGGATTTAGTTTCTGGGATGTTGATTGGATCCTTGGGTTTCTGTGAGTCTTGTTGGAAAGGCACTTGATCAATGCTGTTTCTAACCGGAACTCTAGTAACGCCTCGGAACTATCATTATCTGAAAATGAAATTCGTAAGTGCTTATGTGTTTATGTGCTTACGTGGAATGAATTACGGTTGTCCATGCATTAGGACGTGAGTGTTTAGTTTTGGCACATTTGTGAATGTGCTAACGTTCTGTGTTACCTTTATTAGGATGTCAGGGCGAGGAAGAGGTGCTAGGCGTGGTAGGCCTGCGAGGCAGGAAGCACCTTTACCGGATGATATTTCGGCAGTGCAGGAGGGAGTTGGCCAGGCTAATGTGGCCGAGCCAGCGGGTCAGCAGGCTATGAGTGCCTTAGAACAAATGAGTAAGACGTTCAAGATGCTTGGCATCGAGGACGGAGCTTTGAAAGTGACCTTGACATCCTTCCAGTTGAAGGGAGATGCGGGTCAATGGTGGAAGTACGAGAAGGCTCGTGTTGGTGGTACATGGGAGGCGTTTGTAAATACATTCCATGAGAGGTTCTTATCTGCAGTGGCTAGGGAGAAGCTGAGGGATCAGTTTAGCCGGCTTAATCAACAGGGTATGTCTGTGGCAGAGTTTGAGGCCACTTTCACTAGTTTGTCCAGGTTTGCACCTGAGTTGGTGGCGTCCGAAGAACGCCGTTGCTATGAGTTCGAGCGGAAGTTGAGGCGGGGCCTCAAGTTGAGGGTTGGTGGGTCTTACATCTGAGAGTATAGACATTTAGTGGATGCGGCAGCTCATATGGAGCTCATGATGCCGAAGGAAGACGAGGAGAAACATAAAGGCTCCAAGCGGGGCCAGGAGGGTCAGGGTGATGGCAGGAGACAGAGGGGCTATAACCCTCAGTAGTCTCAGGGTGGAGTTGCTAGATCGACCTTTTCGGTGCCGAGTACAGGCTCAGGGAGAGGCAGTGAGGGAGGCTTGACTTGTTTTGCATGTGGCCAGCTGGGTCACAAAGTTTCGGTTTGCCCGCAGAAGGGAGGGGGTCAGCGAGCTGCTTCTTCATCAGCTAGACCTCAGGGCCAGAGTCAGGGCAGGGGCCAGCCCTTGTCTTGCTATCAGTGTGGTTAGCCTGGGCACCTGAAGAGATATTGCCCGCAGTTGAGTGCTACTTCGGGAGCGTCTGGTTCTAGGCAGGCGCAGAGTTATCAGCCAGCTCAGCCTGTGCAGGCCTCATGGGCCAATCCGGGGGCTTCGTCGTCCCAGTTAGTACAGCAGTCGTATGCCCCGAGGGGTGAGCAGGTGGATCAGGGGCCTACAGGGCGCGTGTATGCTGTTACCGCGCAGGATCTAGTACCGGCTCCATCAGTAGTGAGAGGTACTTTTCTGTTTTGCAACTCGGTTGCTAGTGTGTTGATTGACACGGGTGCATCTCATTCTTTTGTATCTGCTGCATTTGCATCTATTTTGGAATTGGAGTTGGCACAGTTAGCATCTCTTATTTGTGTGGTATCGCCTATTGGTGGTGAGTTGATCTTGAGACAAGGTGTTAGAGGTTGTGATATAGAGGTCGCCGACCATAGGCTTCCTTTTCCCTTTGTAGTTATGCCCATGAAGGGTTTTGATGTTATTTTGGGTATGGACTGGCTGTCGTCATACTGGGCTGTTATTGATTGCTACCGCCAGAGGGTTACGTTATGTACCTTGAGCGGGGAGTGGTTCCATTTCTTGGGAGACCGGGTTGGTAGTGTTTTGCCATCGGGGTATGATTCGCGAGGGCGAAGTGAGCTTAGTGGTCTACTTGCTAGCTTTGAGAGTGGTGAGTGTGGTGAGACCCAGCTTGTGTTGCCGAGGGTGGTTTGTGAGTACTCAGATGTCTTTCCCGAAGACCTTGTTAGTTTGCCACCTCACCGAGAGATAGAGTTCTCTATTGATCTAGTGCCCGGCACGGCGCCGATTTCTATGGCACCTTACCGTTTTGCCCCAGCAGAGTTGATTGAGTTGAAAGTTCAGCTCCAGGAATTGCTAGATAAGGGTTTTGTTCGCCCTAGTGTTTTGCCGTGGGGAGCACCGGCCCTCTTTGCTAAAAAGAAAGATGGTGCCTTAAGATTGTGTATCGACTACCGAAAGTTGAATCGGGCTACGGTCAAGAATAAGTACCCTATGCCCCGTATAGATGATTTGTTTGACCAGTTAAAGGGTTCCCGTTGTTTCTCTAAGATAGACTTGAGATCGGGTTACCACCAGTTGAGGGTCAGGGAGGAGGATATTCCTAAGATGGCATTCCGTATGCGGTATAGTGGTTTTATTTTTATTTTTATTCGACTTCCATTTTTGTTCAAGTTATTTTTCTATTCAACTTCCTTTTTTATTAAATTTCCAAATAGATCGTTAAGGTATAGTTGTTTCTTGAATGAACTTCCAATTTTAATTTTCTGCAACTTCCATTTTTATATCTATTTAACTTCCATTTTTATTCAATTTACTTTTCTATTAAACTTCCTTTTTTATTTAATTTCCAGATAGATCGTTAAGGTATGGTGGTTTCTTGAATGAACTTCCATTTTTAATTTTCTACAACTTTCATGTCTATTTTTATTCAACTTCCATTTTTATTCAATTTACTTTTCTATTAAACTTCGTTTTTTTATTTAATTTCCAAATAGATCGTTATGGTATAGTGGTTTCTTGAATGAACTTCTATTTTTAATTTTCTGCAACTTCCATTTTTATTTCTATTCAACTCCTTTTTTTATTCAAGTTTCTTTTCTATTCAACTTCCTTTTTTATTTAATTTCCAAATAGATAGTTAAGGTATAGTGGTTTCTGGATTGAACTTCCATTTTTAATTTTATGCAACTTTCACTTTTATTTTTATTCGGCTTCCATTTTTTTTCAATTTACTTTTCTACTAAGCTTCCTTTTATATTTAATTTCCAAATAGATCGTTAAGGTATAGTGGTTTCTTGAATGAACTTCCATTTTTAATTTTCTGCAACTTCCATTTTTATTTTTATTCCACTTCCATTTTTATTCAAGTTATTTTTCTCTTAAACTTCCTTTTTTATTTAATTTCCAAATAGATCGTTAAGGTATGGTGGTTTCTTGAATGAACTTCCATTTTTAATTTTCTGCAACTTCCATTTTTATTTTTATTTAACTTCCTTTTTTATTCAAGTTTTTTTCTACTCAACTTCCTTTTTTATTTAATTTCCAATTATATTATTAAGGTATAATGATTTCCGGATTGAACTTCCATTTTTAATTTTATGCAACTTTCGTTTTTATTTTCATTCAACTTCCATTTTTATTCAATTTACTTTTCTATTAAACTCCATTTTTTGTTTAATTTCCAAATAGATCGTTAAGGTATGGTGGTTTCTTGGATGAATTTTCTTTTTTAATTTTCTGCAACTTCCATTTTTATTTTTAATTAACTTCCATTTTTATTTTTAATTTTCTGCAACTTCCATTTTTATTTTTTTTAACTTCCATTTTTATTTTTATTCGACTTCCATTTTTGTTCAAGTTATTTTTCTCTTAAACTTCCTTTTTTGTTTAACTTCCAAATAGATCGTTAAGGTATAGTGGTTTTTGAATGAACTTCCATTTTTAATTTTCTGCAACTTCCTTTTTTATTCAAGTTACTTTTCTATTCACCTTCCTTTTTTATTTAATTTCCAAATAGATCATTAACGTATAGTGGTTTCTGGAATGAACATCCATTTTTTATTTTATGTAACTTTCATTTTTATTTTTGTTCAACTTCCATTTTTATTCAATTTACTTTTTTATTAAACTTCCTTTTTTATTTAATTTTCAAATAGATCGTTAAGGTATAGTGGTTTCTTGATTGAACTTCCAATTTTAATTTTCTGCAACTTCCATTTTTATTTCTATTCTACTTCTTTTTTTATTCAAGTTTCTTTTCTATTCAACGTTCTTTTTTATTTAATTTCCAAACAAATCATTAAGGTGTAGTGGTTTCTGGATTGAACTTCCATTTATAATTTTATACAACTTTCACTTTTATTTTTATTCAACTTCCATTTTTATTCAATTTACTTTTCTATTAAACTTCCTTTTTTATTTAATTTCCAAATAGATCGTTAAGGTACAGTGGCTTCTAGAATGAACTTCTATTTTTAATTTTATGCAACTTCCATTTGTATTTTTTTCCACTTCCATTTTTATTCAAGTTATTTTTCTATTCAACTTCCTTTTTTATTTAATTTCGAAATCGATCGTTGAGGTATATTGGTTTTTTGAACGAATTTCCATTTTTAATTTTCTGCAACTTACACTTTTATTTTTAATTAACTTCCATTTTTATTCAAGTTACTTTTCAATTCAACTTCCTTTTTTATTTCATTTCCAAATAGATCGTTAAGGTATAGTGGTTTTTTGAATGAACTTCCAATTTTAATTTTTGCAACTTCCATTTTTATTTCTATTCAACTTCTTTTTTTATTCAACTTCCTTTTTTATTTAATTTCCAATTAGATCGTTAAGGTATAGTGGTTTCCGGATTGAACTTCCAATTTTAATTTTATGCAACTTTCACTTTCATTTTTATTCAATTTCCATTTTTATTCAATTTACTTTTCTATTAAATTTCTTTTTTTATTTAATTTCCAAATAGATCGTTAAGGTATAGTGGTTTCTTGAATGAACTTCCAATTATAATTTTCTGCAACTTCCATTTTTATTTCTATTCAACTTCTTTTTTTATTCATGTTTCTTTTCTATTCAACTTCCTTTTTTATTTAATTTCAAAATAGATCGTTAAGGTATAGTGGTTTTTGGATTGAACTTCCATTTTTAATTTTATGCCACTTCCATTTTTATTTTTATTCAACTTCCATTTTTATTCAATTTACTTTTCTATTAAACTTCATTTTTCATTTAATTTCCAAATAGATCGTAAAGGTATAGTGGTTTTATAGCGACCCCGGTCTTTTCCCATTTGATTATTGTATCCGGACTTAGGTTCCGTAGATTCCGTCATTGTATAATTGTTGTTGTCATTCATTATTTTCTTATTTTGAGTCTTGGGTTATGTTGGGAAGTTTTGGAGCAGATTGGTTGTGCTTAGGAACCAAGTCTAGTTGCCCAGATTTTGGCTTGTCCGCTCGAGCGGGGAATTGGACGCTCGAGCGGGGAATACACCCATCCAGTATGTCCTGTGTAGTGTTGGCCGCTCGAGCGGGGGATTGGACGCTCGAGCGGGAAGTCGTGAGTGACGCTCGAGCGGGGAGTTGGGCGCTCGAGCGGGGACCTGTCTGCAAAAACTTCTGGGAGAGTGCATTCGCCGCTCGAGAGGGAGTTTGGCCGCTCGAGCGGGAGTCTGTGAGTGGCGCTCGAGCGGGGGTTTCCACGCTCGAGCGGGGCGACTGGTATAAAAATTCGAGATCCGACTTTCAGGATCATTTTTCATCTCCTTTTTTATTTTAAAACCCTAGAACCGTCTTCTCCCTCTCCCTACACACCTTCTCTCTTAGGTTTGATCTACTTAGAGTGTATTTCTACCTTAGATCCTTTATTAAAAAGTTAGAGTAAGTTGAGGGCTTCGTTTTAATCTGAGAAACTTGGGATTTGGAGCACGTTGGTCTTTGGTCTTTATCTCCATCTTCTCCATACGGGTTATTTTCTTCGAGGTAGGGATTTCCTACTCCATTTTATAGGTTTTGTTCTAAGCTTTGGTAATTTGATATGTTGGGGATACTTTGGTAAATTTTGGGAAAAACCCTAGTTGTATTATTGAATTAATTTGTATAAGTAATTCATGGAAATGGGAAAATATGGTTAAATCCATGGAATTGGGGAATTCATTGGTTAAATAGCGTAATTGGGTAATTGGAATCATTTGTCTATTGAATTGTACTGTAAGAACCCACATTTTTCATCTTAATCATGTTCATGAGCATTTGTATGATTATGACTTGTTAAGCTTGCATGTGTATGTTGTGACTTGATTTGCTTTAGCAAGTGAAATCTGTGCCTTGACTTGAAGCCTTGTGATTTGTCTAAGTATAGTGTACCTGTCTTGTTCCTTCCTTGATGTAAAAACTTAGGTCACGCCTTGCCTCTAGCCGATGTTATTCCAAGCCGAGGTCACCCTTAGTCTAGTAGTAGTATCTTGGAACCCCTTGTTGATCTCCGTCCTTGCCTCGACCACGTTAGCCGAGATGTTACCTTGCACCCCAGTGATCTCGTCCTGGAGCGGTATGACCTAGGCTGAGGTGTGGCGCATCTAGGCCAAGATGTGGCACAGCTTAGTCAAGTGTTGTCCTTCCTAGCCGAGGTCATTGTCACCTTAGTTGCCGAAGTCCTTGTTAGCCGATGTCACCCCTTGCCGAAGTGTCATTCCGTGCAGACTTGTTAGATATGCCTTGTTGTTAGCCGATGTCATAGCCTGTCAGAGAGCCCATGCCGCTTTGCTTGTTGAACACCCTTCCACCATGCCTTGTCTGGTCTGCCAGTCACCTTTTCAGGTAGAACCCAACCAGTCGCCGCCACGTGTCTCAGCAGAGGATTAACCCCAGAACCGGGTATATAAAACTATCATTTGGTGTCATAACCTTGTCTTGTAGAGAGAGAAGCTCTAGGAGGAAGAAAGAGTTTTAGAGTGAGGAAGTAGATCTTCAAGCTTGATTTCTAGAGATCCAACCGTTAGATCCGCATTCTAAGGTTAGATTCTTGATCTACTCGTAATGTTCTTTATGTTTATGTTATTGCATTGCATGATTGAAAATGATCTGTAAGCCATGCATCGTTTTGAAGCTCGATTTTAGAAAGAGAAAATGACATTCATGTGTTCTTCAAGAAAGTCTTGATTTGATCCGAAAGCTTTATGCCTAGATTCACGTTTTGTGTTTGTTCTTGCATGATTTCCAAGTATGGGTACCCAGGTCCATGTTTTCAAACTCATAGCACGAAAACCTCAGATTTGTGATGACAGATTATGATCAAACATTCGTATTTTTCATGTTTTCACACCCATGTTCTTCATGTTCATCAGCAGAGGGGAACCCAGAGTTTCCCGACCTCTTTTTCCTTGTATGTGGCCCTCGGAAACACACCTCGGCTTAGACCTGGTTGGTGCCCAGTAGGTTTTCCAAAAATCATTTGCATGCATGTTAGACTTGTTTTGAGGAAATATGTTCAAGTACGCTTTGCAATGTGATTGTAGGACTGGACCTTGCTTGACCCCGACGTTTGAAGAATTAAGTGAGTGGTATTTCTAATAAAGCTATGTTACACTTGTTTTGATAAATCTGGTTTTGCCTTGTCTTGAAAAGTATTTGATTTAGCATGGATGACTATCCCTACTTTGTATATTAAAGGCTATCTTGTTTTGATGACATTTCTTGAAAGTCCTTAGTTGCAGGGGACTATAATGCAACTGCACTCTTGTCTTGACAGTCCTTAGTGCTAGAGGACTCTAAACTTTCGCAGCACAGCTTGTCTTGAAAGTCCTTAGTGCTAGAGGACTATAAACTTTCGCAGCACAGCTTGTCTTGAAAGTCCTTAGTTGCAGGGGACTATAATACAACTGCACTCTTGTCTTGGGAATGTCATCACCTTCTTGTATTAAGTAGATGTAATAACATCTAAAGAACTTGAAAGGCCGGCAATGAACTTGATTTCCCTCTTGATTGTAGAGTATGTTATGTATTGTTTTGAAAGAAATCTTGGATATCAATCATGCAAACCTTTATTTCTAATATCATTCACTGAGTATCCAAGCTCACCCTCTCTATATATATGTAGGTGATGAGCAAGAAGGCATTGAGGCCTAGACGTGATTGCCGATGTGTTTTGGGTGCTTTGCCGACATGTTTTGGATTTGCGTTTTGCATCGTCTTGAAGATTATGCTTCTCGGCTTATGTTTTCCTTGTTTGTTTTTGGCATATGTCGGCTTGAGAAGCCTTTTGGTCAGGACGTGTTTTGTATCTCATCCTTGCTGTATTTAAATTGTAAGACTTGTAAAGATGTTTGATGTATGACATTCCATTGGACTTATGCACGGCTTTCATGGACTATTTAGATTTTGTATATGTATACATATTGCTTCCGCACTTGTAAGCCCCATATTTTATACTCTGATTGTGTGACAATTTTGGAAGTCGGCCTTCGGTAGTCACGGATTACTGGCCATCACGGCACCAAACTACTAGGGGCGGTTTGGGGGCGTGACAGTTGACATAGTTATTTTCAGTTTAGAAATAACTGTTTTGGGCTATCGGTGGAGGATAGTCGTGATTGTTGTAGACATTGCATGTGGATTAGGAATAACTGAAACTAATCACATTGGTTAAGTCATTAATTTTGACTATGGCATTGATACAGAAAATACGTGTATTGATTGAGCATTGCATTTGCATACATTGTTTTGTGTGTGGGAGGAGATAGGGGATGTACTCCACGGTTTAGGGGAAGATAGGGAATGGACCTCTAAACCGGATTTTGTTTGGGAGGAGATAGGGGATGGACTCCATTAGCATCACTTTTATGTGTGCTTATTTATATAGAAGTGTTTTATTGATACAGCACTAAAATGTGTATCAATCTGGAAGTATGAAGTGTTTGATTTGAGCTTGAGTCTCATTTGTTTGTTGATATTGGAAGGATGTGAATATGATATATGTGATTCACTGTTATAAGTTTGGCCAGGTTCTGACCCATGTTGATTAAATTGGAAAGTAAAACGTATCTTTGGCAATAGTGTCATGAGACTGTAAAATGAAGTAATTGATTATTTTGGTTAACCATCTGTTGAATGCTATTGCTTTATTCATTGCTTATATGTGGTTTAGTATATTTCTACTGGGCTGTGGCTCACCCTTTATGGGAACATCATTTTCAGGTTCAGGTGATAAACTACCTCCAAGGACTTAGCTTGGGAGGGTTTGGCTTCTGGATTGAAGAAGACTACCTTTAGTTAATAGTTTTTATTTATTAGTACATGTAAACATTCAAGCCTAGGGCTTTTCTTGTATTGAGATTAGAACTCATATTTTTGAATCCAAGTGTTGGCTTGGAAAGATGTAAGCCTGTAGGGCATTTTATTCGATGTTACATGTAATGCTTTATTTAGTAATACTCTGATGAATGAATTAATAAATCGTCTTCTTTAAATAATGCATGTCAATGATATATAGTGGGTTAATTTTGAGGGCGTTACAGGTTTTTTAAATGAACTTCCATTTTTTAATTTCGGCAACTTCCATTTTAATTTTTATTCAACTTCCATTTTTATTCAAGTTATTTTTCTACTCAACTTCCTTTTTTATTTAATTTCCAAATAGATCGTTAAGGTATAGTCGTTTCTATATTGAACTTCTATTTTTAATTTTACGCACTTTCGTTTTTGTTTTCATTCAACTTTCATTTTTGTTCAATTTACTTTTCTATTAAACTTCCTTTTTTATTTAATTTCCAAATAGATCGTTAAGGTATGGTGATTTCTTGAATGAATTTCCTTTTTTAATTTTCTGCAACTTCCATTTTTATTTTTAATTAACTTCCACTTTTCTTCAAGTTACTTTTCTATTAAACTTCGTTTTTTATTTAATTTCCAAATAGAGCGTTAACGTATAGTGGTTTCTGGAATGAACTTCCATTTTTTATTTTATGCAACTTTCATTTTTATTTTTATTCAACTTTTATTTTTATTCAATTTACTGTTTTATGAAACTTCCTTTTTTATTTAATTTCCAAATAGATCGTTAAGGTATAGTGGTTTCTTGAATGAACTTCCAATTTTAATTTTCTACAACTTCCAGTTTTATTTTTATTCCACTTCCATTTTTATTCAGTTTAATTTTCTATTAACCTCCTTTTTTATTTAACTTCCCAATTGATCGTTAAGGTATTGTTGTTTTCTGAATGAACTTCCATTTTTAATTTTCTGCAACTTCAATTTTTATTTTTATTCCACTTACATTTTTATTCAATTTACTTTTCTATTAAACTTCCTTTTTTATTTAATTTCCAAATAGATCGTTATGGCATAGTGGTTTCTTAAATGAACTTCTATTTTTAATTTTCTGTAACTTTCATTTTTATTTCTATTCAACTTCTTGTTTTATTCAAGTTTTTTTTCTATTCAACTTCCTTTTTTATTTAATTTCCAAATAGATCGTTAAGATATAGTGGTTTTTGGATTGAACTTCCATTTTTAGTTTTATGCAACTTTCACTTTTATTTTTATTCAACTTCCGTTTTTATTCCATTTACTTTTCTACTAAACTTCCTTTTTTATTTTATTTCCAAATAGATCGTTAAGGTATAGTGGTTTCTTCAATGAACTTCCATTTTTAATTTTCAGTAACTTGCATTTTGATTTTTATTCCACTTCCATTTTTATTGAAGTTATTTTTCTATTCAACTTCCTTTTTTATTTAATTTCCAAATAGATCGTTAAGGAATAGTGGTTTCCTGAAGGAACTTCCATTTTCAATTTTCAGCAACTTCCATTTTTATTTTTATTCCACTTCCATTTTTATTCAATTTAATTTTCTACTAACCTCCTTTTTTATTTAACTTCCCAATAGATCGTTAATGTATTGTTGCTTCTTGAATGAACTTCCATTTTTATTTTTCTGCAACTTCCATTTTTATTTTTCTTCCACTTCCATTTTTATTCAAGTTATTTTTCTATTCAACTTCCTTTTTCATTTAATTTCCAAATAGATCGTTAAGGTATAGTGGTTTCTTGAATGAACTTCCAATTTTAATTTTCTGCAACTTCCAGTTTTATTTCTATTCAACTTCCTTTTTTTTTCGAGTCATTTTTCTATTCAACTTCCTTTTTTATTTAATTTCCAAATAGGTCGTTAATGTATAGTGCTTTCTTGAATGCTCTGCCAATTTTAATTTTATACAACTTCCATTTTTATTTCTATTCAACTTCTTTTTTTATTCAAGTTTCTTTTCTATTATACTTCTTTTTTATTTAATTTCTAAATAGATCGTTAAGTTATAGTGGTTTCTGGATTGAACTTCCATTTTTAATTTTATGCAACTTTCACTTTTATTTTTATTCAACTTCCGTTTTTATTCAATTTACTTTTCTATTAAACTTCATTTTTTATTTAATTTCCAAATAGATCATTAAGGTATAGTGGTTTCTTGAGTGAACTTCCGTTTTTAATTTTATGCAACTTTCATTTTTATTTTTATTCAACTTCCAATTTAATCAATTTACTTTTCTATTATACTTCCTTTTTCATTTAATTTCCAAATAGATCGTTAAGGTATAGTGGATTCTTTAATGAATTTCCATTTTTAATTTTCTGCAACTTCCATTTTTATTTTTAATTAACTTCCATTTTTATTCAAGTTACTTTTCAATGCAACTTCTTTTTTATTTAATTTCGAAATAGATCGTTAAGGTATAGTGGTTACTTGAATGAACTTCAAATTTTAATTTTCTGCAACTTTCATTTTTATTTCTATTCAACTTCTGTTTTTATTCAAGTTTCAATTCTATTCAACTTCCTTTTTTTATGCAACTATCACTTTTATTTTTATTCAACTTCCATTTTTATTCAATTTACTTTCCTATTCAATTTACATCGTTATGGCATAGTGTTTTCTTGAATGAACTTCCATTTTTAATTTTCTGCAACTTCCATTTTTTTTTATTCGACTTCTATTTTTATTCAAGTTATTTTTCTATTCAACTTCCTTTTTTATTTAATTTCTAAATAGATCGTGAAGGTATAGTGGTTTCTTGAATGTACTTCCATATTTAATTTTCTGAAACTTCCATTTTTATTTTTATTTAACTTCCTTTTTCAATCAAGTTTTCTTTTCTACTCAACTTCCTTTTTTATTTAATTTCCAAATAGATCGATAAGGTATAGTGGTTTCTGGATTGAACTTCCATTTTTAATTTTATGCAACTTTCATTTTTATTTTTATTCAACTTCCTTTTTTATTTAATTTCCAAATAGATCGTTAAGGTATAGTGGTTTCTTGAATGAACTTCCAGTTTTAATTTTTGGCAACTTCCATTTTTTTTTTATTCGACTTCCATTTTTATTCAAGTTATATTTCTATTCGACTTTCTTTTTTATTTAATTTCCAAATAGATCGTTAAGGTATAGTGGTTTCTTGAATGAAATACCATTTTTAATTTTCGGCATCTTCCATTTTTAATTTTATTTAACTTCCTTTTTCAATCAAGTTTCTTTTCTACTCAACTTCCTTTTTTATTTAATTTCCAAATATATCGTTAAGGTATAGTGGTTTCTTGAATGAACTTCCATTTTTAATTTTATGCAACTTTCATTTTTATTTTTATTCAACATCCATTTTCAATCGAGTTTCTTTTCAATTAAACTTCCTTTTTTATTTAATTTCCAAGTAGATCATTAAGGTATAGTGGTTTCTTGAATGAACATCCATTTTTAATTTTATGCAACTACCATTTTTATTTCTATTCAACGTCCATTTTTATTCAATTTACTTTTCTACTAAACTTCCTTTTTCATTTAATTTCCAAATAGATCGTTAAGGTATAGTGGTTTCTTGAACGAACTTTCATTTTTAATTTTCTGCAACTTCCATTTTTATTTTTATTCCACTTCCATTTTTATTCAAGTAATTTTTCTATTAAACTTACTTTTTTATTCAATTTCCAAATAGATCGCTAAGGTATAGTGGTTTCTTGAAAGAACTTCCATTTTTTATTTTCTGCAACTTCCATTTTTTTTTCTTCGACTTCCATTTTTATTCAAGTTATTTTTCTATTCAACTTCCCGTTTTATTTAATTTCCGAATAGATTGTTAAGGTATGGTGGTTTCTTGAATGAACTTCCATTTTTAATTTTCTGCAACTTTAATTTCTATTTTTATTCAACTACCATTTTTATTCAATTTGCCTTTCTATTAAACTTCCTTTTTTATTTAATTTCCAAATATATCGTTAAGGTATGGTGGTTTCTTGAATGAATTTCTATTTTTTATTTTCTGCAACTTCCATTTTTATTTTTAATTAACTTCCAATTTTCATCAGGTTACTTTTCTATTCAGCTTCCTTTTTTATTTAATTTCCAAATAGGTCGTTAACGTATAGTGGTTTCTGGAATGAACTTCCACTTTTACTTTTCTGCAACTTCTATTTTTATTTCTATTCAACGTCCATTTTTATTCAATTTACTTTTCTACTAAACTTCGTTTTTAATTTAATTTCCAAATAGATCGTTAAGGTTTAGTGGTTTCTTCAACGAACTTCCATTTTTAATTTTCTGCAACTTCCATTTTTATTTTATTCCACTTCCATTTTTATTCAAGTAATTTTTCTATTAAATTTACTTTTTTATTTAATTTCCAAATAGATCGCTAAGGTATAGTGGTTTCTTGAAAGAACTTCCATTTTTTATTTTCTGCAACTTCTATTTTTTTTTTTCTTCGACTTCCATTTTTATTCAAGTTATTTTTCTATTCAACATCCCTTTTTATTTAATTTCCAAATAGATCGTTAAGGTATGGTGGTTTCTTGAATGAACTTCCATTTTTAATTTTCTGCAACTTTAATTTCTATTGTTATTCAACTACCATTTTTATTCAATTTAGTTTTCTATTAAACTTCGTTTTTTTATTTAATTTCCAAATAGATCGTTATGGTATAGTGGTTTCTTAAATGAACTTCTATTTTTAATTTTCTACAACTTCCATTTTTATTTCTATTCAACTTCTTTTTTTATTCAAGTTTCTTTTCTATTCAACTTCCTTTTTTATTTAATTTCTAAATAGATCGTTAAGGTATAGTGGTTTCTCGATTGAACTTCCATTTTTAATTTTATGCAACTTTCACTTTTATTTTTATTCAACTTCCTTTTTTATTTAATTTCCAAATAGATCGTTAAGGTATAGTGGTTTCTTGAATGAACTTCCATTTTTAATTTTTGGCAACTTCCATTTTTTTTTATTCGACTTCCATTTTTATTCAAGTTATATTTCTATTCGACTTTCTTTTTTATTTAATTTCCAAATAGATCGTTATGGTATAGTGGTTTCTTGAATGAAATACAATTTTTAATTTTCGGCATCTTCCATTTTTAATTTTATTTAACTTCCTTTTTCAATCAAGTTTCTTTTCTACTCAACTTCCTTTTTTATTTAATTTCCAAATATATCGTTAAGGTATAGTGGTTTCTTGAATGAACTTCCATTTTTAATTTTCTGCAACTTCCAATTTTATTTTTATTTAACTTCCTTTTTCAATCGAGTTTCTTTTCTACTCAACTTCCTTTTTTATTTAATTTCCAAATAGATCGTTAAGATATAGGGTTTCTGGATTGAACTTCCATTTTTAATTTTATGCAACTTTCATTTTTATTTTTATTCAACATCCATTTTTATTCAATTTGCTTTTCTATTAAACTTCATTTTTTATTTAATTTCCAAATAGATCGTTAAGGTATAATGGTTTCTTGAATGAACATCCATTTTTAATTTTCTGCAACTTCCATTTTTATTTCTATTCAACGTCCATTTTTATTCAATTTACTTTTCTACTAAACTTCTTTTTTTATTTAATTTCCAAATAGATCGTTAAGGTATAGTGGTTTCTTGAACGAACTTTCATTTTTAATTTTCTGCAACTTCCATTTTTATTTTTATTCCACTTCCATTTTTATTCAAGTAATTTTTCTTTTAAACTTACTTTTTTATTCAATTTCCAAATAGATCGCTAAGGTATAGTGGTTTCTTGAAAGAACTTCCATTTTTTATTTTCTGCAACTTCCATTTTTTTTTTCTTCGACTTCCATTTTTATTCAAGTTATTTTTCTATTCAACTTCCCGTTTTATTTAATTTCCAAATAGATCGTTAAGGTATGGTGGTTTCTTGAATGAACTTCCATTTTTAATTTTCTGCAACTTTCATTTATATTTTTATTCAACTTCCATTTTTATTCAATTTACCTTTCTATTAAACTTCCTTTTTTATTTAATTTCCAAATATATCGTTAAGGTATGGTGGTTTCTTGAATGAATTTCCATTTTTTATTTTCTACAACTTTCATTTTTATTTTTAATTAACTTCCAATTTTCATCAGGTTACTTTTCTATTCAGCTTCCTTTTTTATTTAATTTCCAAATAGGTCGTTAACGTATAGTATAGCGATCCCGGGTTTACCCTTGTTGTACAGTGATCCGGACATGTGTCCGTGGATGTTGGTAGTTGACTAGTATCTTGTTTACATCCTTTTTACTTCGTATTTGAGTTGTAGGATGTGTTGGGCAGGGTTGTTACAGGTTGGTTAGGCCTTGGTTTCAATTCCTTGTTGTTCAGTTTTTGGGCGTTCCGCTCGAGAGGGTCTTCTTGCGCTCGAGCGGGTATTGCACACCTCCAGTATTTCGGGTTCCTGCAAAACTTCTGCAGATGTGATTTCTGCGCTCGAGCGGGTAGTACTTTCTGGGTGTAAGTTCTGGGAGGTGGAAATCTGCGCTCGAGCGGACTGGTTTTCACGCTCGAGCGGAAGTGCTTTATTCTTGTGTCTCGGCGCTCGAACGGGCCTTATTGCGCTCGAGCGTGTCCAGAGTTTTGTTCTTGGCGCCCGAGCGTCGTGTTCTCCGCTCGAGCGGGTCATACGTATATGAGTTATCCGCTGGGTGATTTTAAATCACTTTTTGCATTTCCTTCTCTCTCCTACTTTTTCTAAAAGCTATTTTGAGAGCTCCTCTCTCTAAAATCTTGTCTTCTCTCTAGATTTTGATCTAGCTAGGGTGAGTTCCTCACCTTCGGTCTTTGTAAAAGTCGTGTTGATCGTCGAGGGCGTCGTTTTGATCTGAAAATCTTGGTCTTTGGAGCACGTTGGATTTTGTCATCTTCTCATTTGGGGCTCCGAATTTGAGGTAGGGATATCCTACTCCTCTCTATGGATTTTGTCTTTAAATTTTAGTATTTTGAGATGTTGGGGTTGGTTTGGTAATTTTGTGAGAGTTTGGGGCTTTTGTGTAATTTTACAAAAGTTGGGGTTCTATTCGTAATAAACCTAGGTGCATGTTTGGCATAGAGAAATGGAATAAATGTTGAATCATTGATGAAAATGGAACCTTAAGGGTTGTAATGTTAATTATGGAAAATGACCTAATTACATTGTTGATTAATTGGGATAATTAATTGTGAGAAATGAGGTTATGAAATGGAATGGTTGAGATTGGGAATGCATGGGGTTAAAGGGTGTAGTTGAATTGTTTATCACTCACCAAAGTGAAATGTTGATTTAATATCCATTTGTGCATTTATTTTCTGTTTAGAAATAACTGCTTTGGGCTATCGGTGGAGGATAGTCGTGATTGTTGTAGACAATGCATGATGATTAGGCAAACTAAAACTAATCGATTGAATGTGTCATAGAGTATGACGGTGGGTTGAATACATTAAATTTATGTATTGATTGATTGTGTATAGAACCCTTGTGTTTATATGCATCGCTTGGTAGAGGAGGAGATGGGGGATGTACTCCGCGGTTTAGGGGAAGATGGGGGATGTACCTCTAAACCGGATAGTGTTGGGAGAAGATAGGGGATGAACTCCGTAGACACAGCTCATATGCTTGTCTAGAGAAATGAAGATAGAGCTCATATGCTTATCTTTGAGAAGTGTAGATACAGCTCGTATGCTTGTCTAGAGAAGTGAAGATAGGGCTAATATGCTTATCTTTGTGAAATGTGGATGTAGCTTATATGCTTATCTGTGAATGTGGGATATAGTTTTTATACATATCTGTTGAAATGATGATGGAGCTAATATGCTTATCTGTTGAAAAAGAGCAAATGAAAAGTAACTTGGACTCGTAAGTCGTATGACATAAAATGTGATTTTATGTGGATGTATCTGTGTTGGCCATCTATCAATTGCTAATCTTTTAGTCATTGTTCATGGTTGGTTTAGTGTATTTCTACTGGGCTGTGGCTCACCCTATATGGGAATATCATTTTCAGGTACAGGTAGCATGCCACCTCCAAGGACATAGTTTGGGAGGCTAGAGGCGGGCACACTTTTGTCGTTTTGTATTTTGGTGTATTACATGTAAATTCAAGCCAAGGGCTAAATATGTAAATGAGTTAGCACTCTTTTGTTGTAACCAAGTGTTAACTTGGAAAGCTGTAAGCCCGTAGGGCATTTGCTTTTGTTGTTAATATGTAATACTTTTGTAAGAAACTACTCTGATGAATAGAAGAATGTTTATCTTCATTACCAATTCATGTCTCTATTGAAGGGTTTAACGTTATTATTTTGAGGGCGTTACATATAGTGGTTTCTAGAATGAACTTCCACTTTTACTTTTCTGCATCTTCTATTTTTATTTCTATTCAACGTCCATTTTTATTCAATTTACTTTTCTACTAAACTTTGTTTTTAATTTAATTTCCAAATAGATCGTTAAGGTTTAGTGGTTTCTTGAACGAACTTCCATTTTTAATTTTCTACAACTTCCATTTTTATTTTTATTCCACTTCCATTTTTATTCAAGTAATTTTTCTATTAAATTTACTTTTTTATTTAATTTCCAAATAGATCGCCAAGGTATAGTGGTTTCTTGAATGAACTTCCAATTTTAATTTTCTGCAACTTCCAGTTTTATTTTTCTTCGACTTCCATTTTTATTCAAGTTATTTTTCTATTCAACATCCCTTTTTATTTAATTTCCAAATAGATCGTTAAGGTATGGTGCTTTCTTGAATGAACTTCCATTTTTAATTTTCTGCAACTTTAATTTCTATTTTTATTCAACTACCATTTTTATTCAATTTAGTTTTCTATTAAACTTCGTTTTTTTATTTAATTTCCAAATAGATCGTTATGATATAGTGGTTTCTTGAATGAACTTCTATTTTTAATTTTCTGCAACTTCCATTTTTATTTCTATTCAACTTCTTTTTTTATTCAAGTTTCTTTTCTATTCAACTTCCTTTTTTATTTAATTTCTAAATAGATCGTTAAGGTATAGTGGTTTATCGATTGAACTTCCATTTTTAATTTTATGCAACTTTCACTTTTATTTTTATTCAACTTCCTTTTTTATTTAATTTCCAAATAGATCGTTAAGGTATAGTGGTTTCTTGAATGAACTTCCATTTTTAATTTTCGGCAACTTCCATTTTTTTTTATTCGACTTCCATTTTTATTCAAGTTATTTTTCAATTCAACTTTCTTTTTTATTTAATTTCCAAATAGATCGTTAAGGTATAGTGATTTCTTGAATGAAATACCATTTTTAATTTTCGGCATCTTCCATTTTTAATTTTATTTAACTTCCTTTTTCAATCAAGTTTCTTTTCTACTCAACTTCCATTTTTATTTAATTTCCAAATATGTCGTTAAGGTATAGTAGTTTCTTGAACGAACTTCCATTTTTAATTTTCTGCAACTTCCATTTTTCTTTTTATTTAACTTCCTTTTTCAATTGAGTTTCTTTTCTACTCAACTTCCTTTTTTTATTTAATTTCCAAAGAGATCGTTAAGGTATAGTGGTTTCTGGATTGAACTTCCATTTTTAATTTTATGCAACTTTCATTTTTATTTTTATTCAACTTCCATTTTTATTCAATTTGCTTTTCTATTAAACTTCCTTTTTTATTTAATTTCCAAATAGATCGTTAAGGTATAGTGGTTTCTTGAATGAACTTCCATTTTTAATTTTCTGCAACTTCCATTTTTATTTCTATTCAACGTCCATTTTTATTCAATTTACATTTCTCCTAAACTTCCTTTTTTATTTTATTTCCAAATAGATCGTTAAGGTATAGTGGTTTCTTGAATGAACTTCCATTTTTAATTTTCTGCAACTTCCATTTTTATTTTTGTTCCACTTCCATTTTTATTCAAGTTATTTTTCTATTAAACTTACTTTTTTATTTAATTTCCAAATAGATCGTTAAGGTATAGTGGTTTCTTGAAAGAACTTCCATTTTAAATTTTCTGCAACTTCCATTTTTTTTCTTCGACTTCCATTTTTATTCAAGTTATTTTTCTATTCAACTTCCCTTTTTATTTAATTTCCAAATAGATCGTTAAGGTATGGTGGTTTCTTGAATGAACTTCCATTTTTAATTTTCTGCAACTTTCATTTCTATTTTTATTCAACTACCATTTTTATTCAATTTACTTTTCGATTAAACTTGCTTTTTTATTTAATTTCCAAATAGATCGTTAAGGTATGGTGGTTTCTTGAATGAATTTCCATTTTTTATTTTCTGCAACTTCCATTTTTATTTTTAATTAACTTCCTACTTTCATCAAGTTACTTTTCTATTCAACTTCCTTTTTTATTTAATTTCCAAATAGGTCGTTAACGTATAGTGGTTTCTGGAATGAACTTCCATTTTTAATTTTATTCAACTTTAATTTTTACATTTATTCAACTTCCATTTTTATTCAATTTAGTTTTCTATTAAACTTCGTTTTTTTATTTAATTTCCAAATAGATCGTTATGGTATAGTGGTTTCTTGAATGAACTTCTATTTTTAATTTTCTGCAACTTCCATTTTTGTTTCTATTCAACTTCTTTTTTTTATTAAAATTTCATTTCTATTCAACTTCCTTTTTTATTTAATTTCTAAATAGATCGTTAGGGTATATTGGTTTCTCGATTGAACTGCCATTTTTAATTTTATACAACTTTCACTTTTATTTTTATTCAACTTCCTTTTTTATTTAATTTCCAAATAGATCGTTAAGGTATAGTGGTTTCTTGAATGAACTTCCATTTTTAATTTTCGGCAACTTCCATTTTTTTTTATTCGACTTCCATTTTTATTCAAGTAATTTTTCAATTCAACTTTCTTTTTTATTTAATTTCCAAATAGATCGTTAAGGTATAGTGATTTCTTGAATGAAATACCATTTTTAATTTTCGGCATCTTCCATTTTTAATTTTATTTAACTTCCTTTTTCAATCAAGTTTCTTTTCTACTCAACTTCCTTTTTTATTTAATTTCCAAATATGTCGTTAAGGTATAGTAGTTTCTTGAATGAACTTCCATTTTTAATTTTCTGCAACTTCCATTTTTCTTTTTATTTAACTTCCTTTTTCAATCGAGTTTCTTTTCTACTCAACTTCCTTTTTTATTTCGTTTCCAAATAGATCGTTACGGTATAGTGATTTCTGGATTGAACTTCCATTTTTAATTTTATGCAACTTTCATTTTTATTTTTATTCAACTTCCATTTTTATTCAATTTGCTTTTCTATTAAACTTCCTTTTTTATTTAATTTCCAAATAGATCACTAACGTATAGTGGTTTCTTGAATGAACTCCCATTTTTAATTTTCTGCAACTTCCATTTTTATTTCTATTCAACGACCATTTTTATTCAATTTAGTTTTCTACTAAACTTCCATTTTTATTTAATTTCTAAACAGATCGTTAAGGTATAGTGGTTTCTTGAATGAACTTCCATTTTTAATTTTCTACAACTTCCATTTTTATTTTTATTCCACTTCCATTTTTATTCATGTTATTTTTCTATTAAACTTGCTTTTTTATTTAATTTCCAAATAGATCATTAAGGTATGGTGGTTTCTTGAATGAATTTCAAATTTTTATTTTTTGCAACTTCCATTTTTGTTTTTAATTAACTTCCTACTTTCATCAAGTTACTTTTCTATTCAACTTCCTTTTTTATTTAATTTCCAAATAGGTCGTTAACGTATATTGGTTTCTGGAATGAACTTCCATTTTTAATTTTCTTAAACTTTAATTTTTATTTTTATTCAACTTCCATTTTTATTCAATTTAGTTTTCTATTAAAGTTTGTTTTTTTATTTAATTTCCAAATAGATCGTTATGGTATAGTGGTTTCTTGAATGAACTTCTATTTTTAATTTTCTGCAACTTCCATTTTTATTTCTATTCAACTTCTTTTTTTATTCAAGTTTCTTTTCTATTCAACTTCCTTTTTTATTTAATTTCTAAATAGATCGTTAAGGTATAGTGGTTTCTCGATTGAACTTCCATTTTTAATTTTACGCAACTTTCACTTTTATTTTTATTCAACTTCCTTTTTTATTTAATTTCCAAATAGATCGTCAATGTATAGTGGTTTCTTGAATGAACTTCCATTTTTAATTTTCTGCAACTTCCATTTTTATTTTTATTCCACTTCCGTTTTTATTCAAGTTATTTTTCTATTCAAGTTTCTTTTTTATTTAATTTTCAAATAAATCGTTAAGGTATAGTGGTTTTCTTGAATGAAATTCCATTTTTAATTTTATTTAACATTATTTTTCAATCAAGTTTCTTTTCTACTCAACTTCCTTTTTTATTTAATTTCTAAATATATCGTTATGGTATAGTGGTTTCTTGAATGAACTTCCATTTTTATTTTTATTTAACTACCTTTTTCAATCGAGTTTCTTTTCTACTCAACTTCCTTTTTTATTTAATTTCCAAATAGATCGTTAACGTATAGTGATTTCTTGAATGAACTTCCATTTTTAATTTTCTGCAACTTCCATTTTTATTTCTATTCAACGTCCATTTTTATTCAATTTATTTTTCTACTAAACTTCCTTTTTTATTTAATTTCCAAATAGATCGTTAAGGTATAGTGGTTACTTGAATGAACTTCCATTTTTAATTTTTTGCAACTTCCATTTTTCTTTTTATTCCACTTCCATTTTTATTCAAGTTATTTTTCTATGAAACTAACTTTTTTATTTAATTTCCAAATAGATCGTTAATGTATAGTGGTTTCTTGAAAGAACTTACATTTTTTATTTTCTAAAACTTCCATTTTTTTTTTCTTTGACTTCCATTTTTATTCAAGTTATTTTTCTATTCAACTTCCCTTTTTATTTAATTTCCAAATAGAACGTTAAGGTATGGTGGGTTCTTGAAGAACTTCCATTTTCAATTTTCAGCAACTTTCATTTCTATTTTTATTCAACTTCCATTTTTATTCAATTTACTTTTCTATTAAACATTCCTTTTTTATTTAATTTCAAAATAGATCGTTAAGGTATGGTGGTTTCTTGAATGAATTTCCATTTTTTATTTTCTGAAACTTCCATTTTTGTTTTTAATTAACTTCCAATTTTCATCAAGTTACTTTTCTATTCAACTTCTTTTTTTATTTAAGTTCCAAATAGGTCGTTAACGTATAGTGGTTTCTGGAATGAACTTCCATTTTTAATTTTATTCAACTTTAATTTTTATTTTTATTCAACTTCCATTTTTATTCAATTTACTTTTCAATTAAACTTCGTTTTTTTATTTAATTTCCAAATAGATCGTTATGGTATAGTGGTTTCTTGAATGAGCTTCTATTTTTAATTTTCTGCAACTTCCATTTTTATTTCAATTCAACTTCTTTTTTTATTCAAGTTTCTTTTCTATTCAACTTCCTTTTTTATTTAATTTCTAAATAGATCGTTAAGTTATATTGGTTGCTCGATTGAACTGCCATTTTTAATTTCACGCAACTTTCACTTTTATTTTTATT
The DNA here is from genome assembly GCF_055761805.1 of Camellia sinensis. Classification (NCBI taxonomy): domain Eukaryota; kingdom Viridiplantae; phylum Streptophyta; class Magnoliopsida; order Ericales; family Theaceae; genus Camellia; species Camellia sinensis. The sequence goes on along the minus strand of NC_138962.1, from coordinate 2,805,252 downwards.
CAACTTCCTTTTTTATTTAATTTCCAAATAGATCGTGAAGGTATAGCGGTTTCTTGAATGAACTTCCATTTTTAATTTTCGGTAACTTCCATTTTTTTTATTCGACTTCCATTTTTATTCAAGTAATTTTTCTATTCAACTTTCTTTTTTATTTAATTTTCAAATAGATCGTTAAGGTATAGTGATTTCTTGAATGAAATTCCATTTTTAATATTCGGCATCTTCCATTTTTAATTTTATTTAAATTCCTTCTTCAATCAAGTTACTTTTCTACTCAATTTCCTTTTTTATTTAATTTCCAAATATATCGTTAAGGTATAGTGGTTTCTTGAATGAACTTCCATTTTATATTTTCTGCAACTTCCATTTTTCTTTTTATTTAACTTCCTTTTTCAATCGAGTTTATTTTCTACTCAACTTCCTTTTTTATTTAAATTCCAAATAGATCGTTAAGGTATAGTGGTTTTTAGATTGAACTTCCATTTTTAATTTTATGCAACTTTCATTTTTATTTTTATTCAAATTCCATTTTTATTCAATTTGCTTTTCTATTAAACTTCCTTTTTTATTTAATTTCCAAATTGATCGTTAAGGTATAGTGGTTTCTTGAATGAACTTCCATTTTCAATTTTCTGCAACTTCCGTTTTTATTTCAATTCAACTTCCTTTTTTATTTAATTTCCAAATAGATCGTTAAGGTATAGTGGTTTCTTGAATGAACTTCCATTTTTAATTTTCTGCAACTTCCATTTTTATTTTTATTCCACTTCCATTTTCATTCAAGTTATTTTTCTATTAAACTTACTTTTTTATTTAATTTCCAAATAGATCGTTAAGGTATAGTGGTTTCTTGAAAGAATTTCCATTTTTTATTTTCTGCAACTTCCATTTTTTTTTTCTTCGACTTCCATTTTTATTCATGTTATTTTTCTATTCAACTTCCCTTTTTATTTAATTTCCAAATAGATCGTTAAGGTATGGTGGTTTCTTGAATGAATTTCCATTTTTAATTTTCGGCAACTTTCATTTCTATTTTTATTCAACTTCCATTTTTATTCAATTTACTTTTCTATTAAACTTCTATTTTTATTTAATTTCCTAATAGATCGTTAAGGTATGGTGGTTTCTAGAATGAATTTCCATTTTTTATTTTCTGCAACTTCCATTTTTATTTTTAATTAACTTCCAATTTTCATCAAGTTACTTTTCTATTCAACTTCCCTTTTTATTTAACTTCCAAATAGGTCGTTAACGTATAGTGGTTTCTGGAATGAACTTCCATTTTTAATTTTATTCAACTTTAATTTTTATTTTTATTCAACTGCCATTTTTATTCAATTTACTTTTCAATTAAACATCGTTTTTTTATTTAATTTCCAAATAGATTGTTATGGTACAGTGGTTTCTTGAATGAACTTCTATTTTTAATTTTCTGTAACTTCCATTTTTATTTCTATTCAACTTCTTTTTTTATTCAAGTTTCTTTTCTATTCAACTTCCATTGTTATTTAATTTCTAAATAGATCGTTACGGTATAGTGGTTTCTCGATTGAAATTCCATTTTTAATTTTATGCAAGTTTCACTTTTATTTTTATTCAACTTCCTTTTTTATTTAATTTCCAAATAGTTCGTTAAGGTATAGTGGTTTCTTGAATGAACTTCCATTTTTAATTTTCGGCAACTTCCATTTTTTTTTATTCGACTTCCATTTTTATTCAAGTTATTTTTCTATTCAACTTTCTTTTTTATTTAATTTCCAAATAGATCGTTAAGGTATAGTGGTTTCTAGATTGAGCTTCCATTTTTAATTTTATGCAACTTTCACTTTTATTTTTATTCAACTTCCAATTTTATTCAATTTACTTTCTTATTAAACTTCCTTTTTAACTTAATTTCTAAATAGATCGTTAAGGTATAGTGGTTTCTAGATTGAACTTCCATTTTCAATTTTATGCAACTTTCATTTTTATTTTTATTCAACTTCCTTTTTTATTTAATTTCCAAATAGATCGTTAAGGTATAGTAGTTTCTTGAATGAACTTCCATTTTTAATTTTCGGCAACTTCCATTTTTTTTTTATTCGACTTCCATTTTTATTCAAGTTATTTTTTTTTCAACTTTCTTTTTTATTTAATTTCCAAATAGATCGTTAAGGTACAAGGGTTTCTTGAATGAAATTCCATTTTTAATTTTCGGCATCTTCCATTTTTAATTTTATTTAACTTCCTTTTCCAATCAAGTTTCTTTTCTACTCAACTTCCTTTTTTATTTAATTTCCAAATATATCGTTAAGATATAGTGGTTTCTTGAATGAACTTCCATATTTAATTTTCTGCAACTTCCATTTTTATTTTTATTTAACTTCCTATTTCAATCGAGTTTCTTTTCTACTCAACTTCCTTTTTTATTTAATTTCCAAATAGATCGTTAAGGTATAGTGGTTTCTGGATTGAACTTCCATTTTTAATTTTATGGAACTTTCATTTTTATTTTTTTTCAACTTCCATTTTTATTCAATTTGCTTTTCAATTAAACTTCCTTTTTTATTTAATTTGCAAATAGATCGTTAAGGTATAGTGGTTTCTTGAATGAACTTCCCTTTTTAATTATCTACAACTTCCATTTTTATTTCTATTCAACTTCGATATTTATTCAATTTACTTTTCTACTAAACGTCCTTTTTTATTTAATTTCCAAATAGATCGTTAAGGTATAGTGGTTTCTTGAATGAACTTCCATTTTTTATTTTCTGCAACTTTCATTTTTATTTTTATTCCACTTCCATTTTTATTCAAGTTATTTTTGCTATTAAACTTACTTTTTTTATTTAATTTCTAAATAGATCGTTAAGGTATAGTGGTTTCTTGAAAGAACTTCCATTTTTTATTTTCTGCAACTTCCATTTTTTTTTTCTTCGACTTCCATTTTTATTCAAGTTATTTTTCTATTCAACATACCTTTTTATTTAATTTCCAAATTGATCGTTAAGGTATGGTGGTTTCTTGAATGAACTTCCATTTTTAATTTTCTACAACTTTCATTTCTATTTTTATTCAACTTCCATTTTTATTCAATTTACTTTTCTATTAAACTTCCTTTTTTATTTAATTTCCAAATAGATCATTAAGGTATGGTGGTTTTTTTAATGAATTTCCATTTTTTATTTTCTGCAACTTTCATTTTTATTTTTAATTAACTTCCAATTTTCATCAAGTTACTTTTCTATTCAACTTCATTTTTTATTTAATTTCCAAATAGGTCGTTAACATGTAGTGGTTTCTGGAATGAACTTCCATTTTTAATTTTATTCAACTTTAATTTTTATTTTTATTCAACTTCCATTTTTATTCAATTTACTTTTCTATTAAACTTCAATTTTTTATTTAATTTCCAAATAGATCGTTATGTTATAGTGGTTTTTGAATGAACTTCTATTTTTAATTTTCTGCAACTTCCATTTTTATTTCTATTCAACTTCTTTTTTTTTTCAAGTTTCTTTTCTATTCAACTTCCTTTTTTATTTAATTTCTAAACAGATCGTTAAGGTATAACGGTTTCTTGAATGAACTTCCATTTTTAATTTTCGGGAACTTCCATTTTTTTTTATTCGACTTCCATTTTTATTCAAGTTATTTTTCTATTCAACTTTCTTCTTTATTTAATTTCCAAATAGATCGTTAAGGTATAGTGGTTTCTTGAATGTAATTCCATTTTTAATTTTCGGCATCTTCCATTTTTTATTTTATTTAACTTCCTTTTTCAATCAAGTTTCTTTTCTACTCAACTTCCTTTTTTATTTAATTTCAAAATATATCGTTAAGGTACAGTGGTTTCTTGAATGAACTTCCATTTTAATTTTCTGCAACTTCCATTTTTCTTTTTATTTAACTTCCTTTTTCAATCGAGTTTTTTTCTACTCAACTACCTTTTTTATTTAATTTCCAAATAGATCGTTAAGGTATAGTGGTTTCGGGATTGAACTTCCATTTTTAATTTTAAGCAACTTTCATTTTTATTTTTATTCAACTTCCATTTTTATTCAATTTGCTTTTCTATTAAACTTCCTTTTTTATTTAATTTCCAAATAGATCGTTGAGGTATAGCGGTTTCTTGAAAGAACTTCCATTTTTAATTTTCTGCAACTTCCATTTTTATTTCTATTCAACTTCCATTTTTATTCAATTTACTTTTCTACTAAACTTCCTTTTTTAGTTAATTTCCAAATAGATCGTTAAGGTATAGTGGTTTCTTGAATGAACTTCTATTTTTAATTTTCTGCAACTTCCATTTTTATTCAAGTTATTTTTCTATTAAACTTACTTTTTTATTTAATTTCCAAATAGATCGTTAAGGTATAGTGGTTTCTTGAAACAACTTCCCTTTTTTATTTTCTACAACTTCCATTTTTTTTTTCTTCGACTTCCATTTTTATTCAAGTTATTTTTCTATTCAAATTCCCTTTTTATTTAATTTCCAAATAGATCGTTAAGGTATGGTGGTTTCTTGAATGAACTTCCATTTTTAATTTTCTGCAACTTTCATTTCTATTTTTATTCAGCTTCCATTTTTATTCAATTTACTTTTCTATTAAACTTCCTTTTTTATTTAATTTCCAAATAGATCGTTAAGGTATGGTGGTTTTTTGAATGACTTTCCATTTTTTATTTTCTGCAACTTTCATTTTTATTTTTAATTAACTTCCAATTTTCATCAAGTTACTTTTTTATTCAACTTCCCTTTTTATTTAATTTCCGAATAGGTCGTTAACGTATAGTGGTTTCTGGAATGAACTTCCATTTTTGATTTTATTCAACTTTAATTTTTATTATTATTCAACTTCCATTTTTATTCAATTTACTTTCTATTAAACTTCGTCTTTTTCATTTAATTTCCAAATAGATCGTTATGGTATTGTCACGCCCCCAAACCGCCCCTAGTAGTTTGGTGCCGTGATGGCCAGTAACCCGAGGTTACCGAAGGCCGTCTTACAAAAATCACACACAATCAGAGTATGAAATATGGGGCTTACAAGAGCGGAAGCAAAATATACATATAAACCGAGTTGTCCATGAGAGCCGTGCATAAGTCCAATGGAATGCCATACATCAAACATCTTTACAAGTCTTACAATTTTAGATACAACAAAATGGAACACAAAATACATCCTGACCAAAAGGCTTCTCAAGCCGACATATGCCAAAACAAACAAAGAAAACGTAAGCCGAGAAGCATAATCTTCAAGACGATGCAAAACGCAAATCCAAAACATGTCGGCAAAGCACCCAAAACACATCGGCAATCACGTCTAGGCCTCAATGCCTTCTTGTTCATCACCTACATATATATAGAGAGGGTGAGCTTGGATACTCAGTGAATGATACTAGAAATAAAGGTTTTGCATGATTGATATCCAAGATTTCTTTCAAAACTATACATAGCATACTTTTCGATCAAGAGGGAAATCAAGTTCATTTGCCGGCTTTCATGTTCCTTGGATGTTAATAACATCTACTTATTTCAAGGGGTGATGACATATCGAGACAAGAGTTTCAAGACAAGCTGTGCTGCGAAAGTTTAGAGTCCTCTAGCACTAAGGACTGTCAAGACAAGCTGTGCTGCGAAAGTTTATAGTCCTCTAGCACTAAGGACTGTCAAGACAAGCTGTGCTGCGAAAGTTTAGAGTCCTCTAGCAGTAAGGACTGTCAAGACAAGTCATCAAAACAAGATAGCATTTGATATACAAAATAGGGATAGTCATTCATGCTAGATCAAGTACTTTTCAAAACAAGGCAAGACGAGATTTATGAAAGCAAGTGTAACATAGCTTTATTAAAAATACCACTCACATAATTCTTCAAACGTCGGGGTCAAGCAAGGTCCAGTCCTACAATCACATTGCAAAAGCGTACTTGAACATATTTCCTCAAAACAAGTCTAACATGCATGCAAATGATTTTTGGAAAACCGACTGGGCACCAACCAGGTCTAAGCCGAGGCGTGTTTCCGAGGGCCACATACAAGGAAAAGAGGTCGGGAAACTCTGGGTTCCCCTCTGCTGATGAACTTGAAGAACATGGGTGTGAAAACATGAAAAATACGAATGTTTGATCATAATCTGTCATCACAAATCTGAGGTTTTCGTGCTATGAGTTTGAAAACATGGACCTGGGTACCCATACTTGGAAATCATGCAAGAACAAACACAAAACGTGAATCTAGGCATAAAGCTTTCGGATCAAATCAAGACTTTCTTGAAGAACACATGAATGTCATTTTCTCTTTCTAAAATCGAGCTTCAAAACGATGCATGGCTTACAGATCATTTTCAATCATGCAATGCAATAACATAATCATAAAGAATATTACGAGTAGATCAAGAATCTAACCTTAGAATGCGGATCTAACGGTTGGATCTCTAGAAATCAAGCTTCAAGATCTACTTCCTCACTCTAAAACTCTTTCTTCCTCCTAGAGTTTCTCTTTCTACAAGACAAGGTTATGACACCAAATGATAGTTTTCTATACCCGGTTCTGGGGTTAACCCTCTGCTGAGACACGTGGCGGCGGCTGATTGGGTTTTACCTGAAAAGGTGCCTGACAGACCAGACAAGGCATGGTGGAAGGTTGTTCAACAAGCAAAGCGGTATGGGCTCTCTGACAGGCTATGACATCGGCTAACAACGAGGCGTATCTAACACGCTACACAGAATGACACTCCGGCAAGGGGTGACATCGGCTAACAAAGACTTCGGTGACTAAGGTGACAATGACCTCGGCTAGGAAGGACAACACTTGACTAAGCTGTGCCACATCTTGGCCTAGATGCGCCACACCTCGGCCTAGGTCATACCACTTCCAGGACGAGATCACTTGGGTGCAAGGTAACATCTCGGCTAATGTGGTCAAGGCAAGGACTGAGGTCGACAAGGGATTTCAAGATACTAAGGCCAGACTAAGGAAGACCTCGGCATTGAAATAACGTCGGCTAGAGGCAAGGCGTGACCTAAGTTTTAACATCAAGGAAGGAACAAGACAAGTACACTACGCTCAGACAAATCACGAGGCTTCAAATCAAGGCACGAATCTCACTTGTTAAAGCAAAACAAGTCACAACACACACATGCAAGCTTAACAAGTCATAATCATACAAATGCTCATGAACATGATTAAGATGAAAAATGTGGGTTCTTACAGGTATAGTGGTTTCTTTAATGAACTTCTATTTTTAATTTTCTGCAACTTCCATTTTTATTTCTATTCAACTTCTTTTTTTATTCATGTTTCTTTTCTATTCAACTTCCTTTTATATTTAATATCTAAATAGATCGTTAAGGTATAGTGGTTTCTAGATTGAGCTTCCATTTTTAATTTTACGCAACTTTCACTTTTATTTTTATTCAACTTCAAAGTTTATTCAATTTACTATCTTATTAAACTTCTTTTTTTATTTAATTTCCAAACAGATCGTTAAGGTATAGTGGTTTCTTGAATGAACTTCCATTTTTAATTTTCGGCAACTTCCATTTTTTTTTTATTCGACTTCCATTTTTGTTTGAGTTTCTTTTCTATTCAACTTCTTTTTTTATTTAATTTCTAAATAGATCGTTAAGGTATAGTGGTTTCCAGATTGAACTTCCATTTTTAATTTTACGCAACTTTCACTTTTATTTTTATTCAACTTCCATTTTTATTCAATTTACTTTCCTATTAAACTTCCTTTTTTATTTAATTTCCAAATCGATCGTTAAGGTGTAGTGGTTTCTTGAATGAACTTCCATTTTTAATTTTCGGCAACTTCTTTTTTTTTTTTATTCGACTTCCATTTTTATTCAAGTTATTTTTCTATTCAACTTCCTTTTTTATTTAATTTCCAAATAGATCGTTAAGGTATAGTGGTTTTTGGAATGAACTTTCATTTTTTATTTTATTTAACTTCCTTTTTCAATCAAGTTTCTTTTCTACTCAACATCTTTTTTTATTTAATTTCCAAATAGATCGTTAAGGTATAGTGGTTACCTGAATGAACTTCCATTTTTATTTTTATTTAACTTCCTTTTTCAATCGAGTTTCTTTTTTACTCAACTTCCTTTTTTATTTAATTTCCAAATAGATCGTTAAGGTATAGTGGTTTCTGGATTGAACTTCCATTTTTAATTTTCTGCAACTTTCATTTCTATTTTTATTCAACTTCCATTTTTATTCAATTTGCTTTTCTATTAAACTTCCTTTTTTATTTAATTTCCAAATAGATCGTTAAGGTATGGTGGTTTCTTGAATGAATTTCCATTTTTTATTTTCTGCAACTTCCATTTTTATTTTTAATTAACTTCCAATTTTCATCAAGTTACTTTTCTATTCAACTTCCCTTTTTATTTAACTTCCAAATAGGTCGTTAACGTATAGTGGTTTCTGGAATGAACTTCCATTTTTAATATTATTCAACTTTAATTTTTATTATTATTCAACTTCCATTTTTATTCAATTTACTTTTCTATTAAACTTCGTTTTTTTCATTTAATTTCCAAATAGATCGTTATGGTATAGTGGTTTCTTGAATGAACTTCTATTTTTAATTTTCTGCAACTTCCATTTTTATTTCTATTCAACTTCTTTTTTTATTCATGTTTCTTTTCTATTCAACTTCCTTTTTTATTTAATTTCTAAATAGATCGTTAAGGTATAAAGGTTTCTAGATTGAGCTTCCATTTTTAATTTTATGCAACTTTCACTTTTATTTTTATTCAACTTCCAATTTTATTCAATTTACTATCCTATTAAACTTCCGTTTTTACTTAATTTCCAAATAGATCGTTAAGGTATAGTGGTTTCTTGAATGAACTTCCATTTTTAATTTTCAGCAACTTCCATTTTTTTTTATTCGACTTCCATTTTTATTCGAGTTTCTTTTCTATTCAACTTCCTTTTTTATTTAATTTCTAAGTAGATCGTTAAGGTATAGTGGTTTCTAGATTGAACTTCCATTTTTAATGTTATGCAACTTTCTCTTTTATTTTTATTCAACTTCCACTTTTATTCAATTTACTTTCCTATTAAACTTCCTTTTTTATTTAATTTCCAAATAGATCGTTAAGGTATAGTGGTTCCTTGAATGAACTTCCATTTTTAATTTTCGGCAACTTCTATTTTTTTTTATTCGACTTCCATTTTTATTCAAGTTATTTTTCTATTCAACTTCCTTTTTTATTTAATTTCCAAATAGATCGTTAAGGTATAGTGGTTTCTTGAATGAACTTTCATTTTTAATTTTCGGCACCTTCCATTTTTAATTTTATTTAACTTCCTTTTTCAATCAAGTTTCTTTTCTACTCAACTTCCTTTTTTATTTAATTTCCAAATAGATCGTTAAGGTATAGTGGTTACCAGAAGAACTTCCATTTTTATTTTTATTTAACATCCTTTTTCAATCGAGTTTCTTTTTTACTCAACTTTCTTTTTTATTTAATTTCCAAATAGATCGTTAAGGTATAGTGGTTTCTGGATTGAACTTCCATTTTTAATTTTCTGCAACTTTCATTTCTATTTTTATTCAACTTCCATTTTTATTCAATTTGCTTTTCTATTAAACTTCCTTTTTTATTTAATTTCCAAATAGATCGTTAAGGTATGGTGGTTTCTTGAATGAATTTCCATTTATTATTTTCTGCAACTTCCATTTTTATTTTTAATTAACTTCCAATTTTCATCAAGTTACTTTTCTATTCAACTTCCCTTTTTTATTTAACTTCCAAATAGGTCGTTAACGTATAGTGGTTTCTGGAATGAACTTCCATTTTGAATTTTATTCAACTTTAATTTTTATTATTATTCAACTTCCATTTTTATTCAATTTACTTTTCTATTAAACTTCGTTTTTTTCATTTAATTTCCAAATAGATCGTTATGGTATAGTGGTTTCTTGAATGAACTTCTATTTTAAATTTTCTGCAACTTCCATTTTTATTTCTATTCAACTTCTTTTTTTATTCATGTTTCTTTTCTATTCAACTTCCTTTTTTATTTAATTTCTAAATAGATCGTTAAGGTATAGTGGTTTCTAGATTGAACTTCCATTTTTAATTTTGTGCAACTTTCACTTTTCTTTTTATTCAACTTCCAATTTTATTCAATTTACTATCATATTAAACTTCCGTTTTTATTTAATTTCCAAAGAGATCGTTAAGGTATAGTGGTTTCTCGAAAGAACTTCCATTTTTAATTTTCGGCAACTTCCATTTTTTTTTATTCGACTTCCATTTTTATTCGAGTTTCTTTTCTATTCAACTTCCTTTTTTATTTAATTTCTAAATAGATCGTTAAGGTATAGTGGTTTCTAGATTGCACTTCCATTTTTAATGTTATGCAACTTTCACTTTTATTTTTATTCAACTTCCATTTTTATTCAATTTACTTTCATGTTAAACTTCCTTTTTTATTTAATTTCCAAATAGATCGTTAAGGTATAGTGGTTTCTTGAATGAACTTCCATTTTTAATTTTCGGCAACTTCTATTTTTTTTTATTCGACTTCCATTTTTATTCAAGTTATTTTTCTATTCAACTTCCTTTTTTATTTAATTTCCAAATAGATCGTTAAGGTATAGTGGTTTCTTGAATGAACATTCACTTTTAATTTTCGGCACCTTCCATTTTTAATTTTATTTAACTTCCTTTTTCAATCAAGTTTCTTTTCTACTCAACTTTCTTTTTTATTTAATTTCCAAATAGATCGTTAAGGTATAGTGCTTACCTGAATGAACTTCCATTTTTATTTTTATTTAACTTCCTTTTTCAATCGAGTTTCTTTTTTACTGAACTTCCTTTTTTATTTAATTTCCAAATAGATCGTTAAGGTATAGTGGTTTCTGGATTGAACTTCCATTTTTAATTTTCTGCAACTTTTATTTCTATTTTTATTCAACTTCCATTTTTATTCAATTTGCTTTTCTATTAAACTTCTTTTTTTATTTAATTTCCAAATAGATCGTTAAGGTATGTTGGTTTCTTGAATGAATTTCCATTTTTTATTTTCTGCAACTTCCATTTTTATTTTTAATTAACTTCCAATTTTCATCAAGTTACTTTTCTATTCAACTTCCCTTTTTATTTAACTTCCAAATAGGTCGTTAACGTATAGTGGTTTCTGGAATGAACTTCCATTTTTAATTTTATTCAACTTTAATTTTTATTATTATTCAACTTCCATTTTTATTCAATTTACTTTTCTATTAAACTTCGTTTTTTTCATTTAATTTCCAAATAGATCGTTATGGTATAGTGGTTTCTTGAATGAACTTCTATTTTTAATTTTCTGCAACTTCCATTTTTATTTCTATTCAACTTCTTTTTTTATTCATGTTTCTTTTCTTTTCAACTTCCTTTTTTATTTAATTTCTACATAGATCGTTCGGGTATAGTGGTTTCTAGATTGAGCTTCCATTTTTAATTTTATGCAACTTTCACTTTTATTTTTATTCAACTTCCAGTTTTATTCAATTTACTATCCTATTAAACTTCCGTTTTTATTTAATTTCCAAAGAGATCGTTAAGGTATAGTGGTTTCTTGAAAGAACTTCCATTTTTAATTTTCGGCAACTTCCATTTTTTTTATTCGACTTCCATTTTTATTCGAGTTTCTTTTCTATTCAACTTCCTTTTTTTATTAATTTCTAAATAGATCGTTAAGGTATAGTGGTTTCTAGATTGAACTTCCCTTTTTAATGTTATGCAACTTTCACTTTTATTTTTATTCAACTTCCATTTTTATTCAATTTACTTTCCTATTAAACATCCTTTTTTATTTAATTTCCAAATATATCGTTATGGTATAGTGGTTTCTTGAATGAACTTCCATTTTTAATTTTCTGCAACTTTCATTTCTATTTTTATTCAGCTTCCATTTTTATTCAATTTAATTTTCTATTGAACTTCCTTTTTTATTTAATTTCCAAATTGATCGTTAAGGTATGGTGGTTTTTTGAATGAATTTCCATTTTTTATTTTCTGCAACTTCCATTTTTATTTTTAATTAACTTCCAATTTCATCAAGTTACTTTTCTATTCAACTTCCCTTTTTATTTAATTTCCGAATAGGTCGTTAACGTATAGTGGTTTCTGGATTGAACTTCCATTTTTAATTTTATTCAACTTTAATTTTTATTATTATTCAACTTCCATTTTTATTCGATTAACTTTTCTATTAAACTTCGTTTTTTTCATTTAATTTCCAAATAGATCGTTATGGTATAGTGGTTTCTTGAATGAACTTCTATTTTTAATTTTCTGCAACTTTCATTTTTATTTCTATTCAACTTCTTTTTTTATTCATGTTTCTTTTCTATTCAACTTCCTTTTTTATTTAATATCTAAATAGATCGTTAAGGTATAGTGGTTTCTAGATTGAGCTTCCATTTTTAATTTTATGCAAATTTCACTTTTATTTTTATTCAACTTCCAATTTTATTCAATTTACTATCCTATTAAACTTCCTTTTTTATTTAATTTCCAAATAGATCGTTAAGGTATAGTGGTTTCTTGAATGAACTTCCATTTTTAATTTTCGGCAACTTCCATTTTTTTTTATTCGACTTCCTTTTTTATTCGAGTTTCTTTTCTATTCAACTTCTTTTTTTATTTAATTTCTAAATAGATCGTTAAGGTATAGTGGTTTCTAGATTGAACTTCCATTTTTAATTTTATGCAACTTTCACTTTTATTTTTATTCAACTTCCTTTTTTATTCAATTTACTTTCCTATTAAACTTCCTTTTTTATTTAATTTCCAAATCGATCGTTTAGGTGTAGTGGTTTCTTGAATGAACTTCCATTTTTAATTTTCGGCAACTTCTATTTTTTTTTTATTCGACTTCCATTTTTATTCAAGTTATTTTTCTATTCGACTTCCTTTTTTATTTAATTTCCAAATAGATCGTTAAGGTATAGTGGTTTCTTGAATGAACTTTCATTTTTAATTTTCGGCATCTTCCATTTTTAATTTTATTTAACTTCCTTTTTCAATCAAGTTTCTTTTCTACTCAACTTCCTTTTTTATTTAATTTCCAAATAGATCGTTAAGGTATAGTGGTTACCTGAATGAACTTACATTTTTATTTTTATTTAACTTCCTTTTTCAATCGAGTTTCGTTTTTACTCAACTTCCTTTTTTTATTTAATTTCCAAATAGATCGTTAAGGTATAGTGGTTTCTGGATTGAACTTCCATTTTTAATTTTCTGCAACTTTCATTTCTATTTTTATTCAACTTCCATTTTTATTCAATTTGCTTTTCTATTAAACTTCCTTTTTTATTTAATTTCCAAATAGATCGTTAAGGTATGGTGGTTTTTTGAATGAATTTCCATTTTTTATTTTCTGCAACTTCCATTTTTATTTTTAATTAACTTCCAATTTTCATCAAGTTACTTTTCTATTCAACTTCCCTTTTTATTTAACTTCCAAATAGGTCGTTAACGTATAGTGGTTTCTGGAATGAACTTCCATTTTTAATTTTATTCAACTTTAATTTTTATTATTATTCGACTTCCATTTTTATTCAATTTACTTTTCTATTAAACTTCTTTTTTTCATTTAATTTCCAAATAGATCGTTATGGTATAGTGGTTTCTTGAATGAACTTCTATTTTTAATTTTCTGCAACTTCCATTGTTATTTCTATTCAACTTCTTTTTTTATTCATGTTTCTTTTCTATTCAACTTCCTTTTTTATTTAATATCTAAATAGATCGTTAAGGTATAGTGGTTTCTTGAATGAGCTTTCATTTTTAATTTTCGGCACCTTCCATTTTTAATTTTATTTAACTTCCTTTTTCAATCAAGTTTCTTTTCTACTCAACTTTCTTTTTTATTTAATTTCCAAGTAGATCGTTAAGGTTTAGTGGTTGCCTGCATAAACTTCCATTTTTAATTTTCTGGAACTTCCATTTTTATTTTTATTTAACTTCCTTTTTCAATCGAGTTTCTTTTCTACTCAACTTCCTTTTTTATTTAATTTCCAAATAGATCGTTAAGGTATAGTGGTTTCTGAATTGAACTTCCATTTTTAATTTTATGCAACTTTCATTTTTATTTTTATTCAACTTTCATTTTTATTCAATTTGCTTTTCTATTAAACTTCCTTTTTTATTTAATTTCCAAATAGATCGTTAAGGTATAGTGGTTTCTTGAATGAACTTCCATTTTTAATTTTCTACAACTTCCATTTTTGTTTTTATTCCACTTCCATTTTTATTCAAGTTATTTTTCTATTAAACTTGCTTTTTTATTTAACTTCCAAATAGATCGTTAAGGTATAGTGGTTTCTTGAATGAACTTCCATTTTTTATTTTCTGCAACTTCCATTTTTTTTTTCTTCGACTTCCATTTTTATTCAAGTTATTTTTCTATTCAACTTCCCTTTTTATTTAATTTCCAAATAGATCGTTAAGGTATGGTGGTTTCTTGAATGAACTTCCATTTTTAATTTTCTGCAACTTTCATTTCTACTTTTATTCAACTTCCATTTTTATTCAATTTACTTTTCTATTAAACTTCCTTTTTTTCTTTAATTTCCAACTAGATCGTTAAGGTATGGTGGTTTCTTCAATGATTTTCCATTTTTTATTTTCAGCAACTTCTATTTTTATTTTTAATTGACTTCAAATTTTCATCAAGTTACTTTTCTATTCAATTTCCTTTTTTATTTAATTTCCAAATAGGTCGTTAACGTATAGTGGTTTCTGGAATGAACTTCCATTTTTAATTTTATTCAACTTTAATTTTTATTTTTATTCAACTTCCATTTTTATTCAATTTACTTTTCTATTAAACTTGGTTTTTTATTATTTAATTTCCAAATAGATCGTTATGGTATAGTGGTTTCTTGAATGAACTTATATTTTTATTTTTCTGCAACTTCAATTTTTATTTCTATTTAACTTCTTTTTTTATTCAAGTTTCTTTTCTATTCAACTTCCTTTTTTATTTCATTTCTAAATTGATCGTTAAGGTATAGTGGTTTCTAGATTGAGCTTCCATTTTTAATTTTTTGCCACTTTCACTTTTATTTTTATTCAACTTCCATTTTTATTCAATTTACTTTCCTATTGAACTTCCTTTTTTACTTAATTTCCAAATAGATCGTTAAGGTATAGTGGTTTCTTGAATGAACTTCCATTTTTAATTTTCGGCAACTTCAATTTTTTTTTATTCGACTTCCATTTTTATTCAAGTTTTTTTTCTATTCATCTTCCTTTTTTATTTAATTTCTAAATAGATCGTTAAGGTTTAGTGGTTTCTAGATTGAACTTCCATTTTTAATTTTATACAACTTTCACTTTTATTTTTATTCAACTTCCATTTTTACTCAATTTACTTTTCTACTAAACTTCCTTTTTTATTTAATTTCCATATAGATCGTTAATGTATAGAGGTTTCTTGAATGAACTTCCATTTTTAATTTTCGGCAACTTCCATTTTTTTTTATTCGACTTCCATTTTTATTCAAGTTATTTTTCTATTCAACTTACTTTTTTATTTAATTTCCAAATATATCGTTAAGTTATAGTGGTTTCTCGAATGAACTTCCATTTTTAATTTTCGGCAACTTCCATTTTTACTTTTATTTAACTTCCTTTTTCAATCAACTTTGTTTTCTACTCAACTTCCTTTTTTATTTAATTTCCAAATAGATCGTTAAGATATAGTGGTTTCTGGATTGAACTTTTGTTTTTAATTTTATCCAACTTTCATTTTTATTTTCATTTTTATTCAATTTAATTTTCCGTTAAACTTCTTTTTTTATTTAATTTCCAAATAGATCGTTAAGGTATAGTGGTTTCTTGAATGAATTTCCTTTTTTAATTTTCTGCAACTTCCATTTTTATTTTTAATTAACTTCCATTTTTCTTCAAGTTACTTTTCTATTCAACTTTCTTTTTTATTTAATTTCCAAATAGATCGTTAACGTATAGTGGTTTCTGGAATAAATTTCCAATTTTTATTTTATGCAACTTTCATTTTTATTTTTATTCAACTTCCACTTTTATTCAATTTACTTTTTTCTTAAACATCCTTTTTTATTTAATTTCCAAATAGATCATTAAGGTATAGTGGTTTCTTGAATGAACTTCCATTTTTAATTTTCTGCAACTTTCATTTCTATTTTTATTCAACTTCCAGTTTTATTCAATTTACTTTTCTATTAAACTTCCTTCTTTATTTAATTTCCAAATAGATCGTTAAGGTAAAGTGGTTTATTGAATGAAATTCCATTTTTAATTTTCTGCAACTTTCATTTCTGTTTTTATTCAACTTCCAGTTTTATTCAATTTAGTTTTCTATTAAACTTTCTTTTTTGTTTAATTTCCAAATAGATCGTTATGGTATAGTGGTTTTTTGAATGAACTTCCATTTTTAATTTTCTGCAACTTTCATTTCTATTTTTATTCAACTTCCATTTTTATTCAATTTACTTTTCTATTAAACTTCCTTTTTTATTTAATTTCCAAATAGATCGTTAAGGTATGGTGGTTTCTTGAATGAATTTTCATTTTTTATTTTCTGCAACTTCCATTTTTATTTTTAATTAACTTCCAATTTTCTTCAAGTTACTTTTCTATTCAACTTCCTTTTCTAATTTAATTTTCAAATAGATCGTTAACGTATAGTGGTTTCTAGAACGAACTTTCATTTTTAATTTTATGCAACTTCCATTTTTATTTTTATTCAGCTTTCATTTTTATTCAATTTACATTTCTATTAAACTACGTTTTTTTATTTAATTTCCAAATAGATCATTATGGTATAGTGGTTTCTTGGATGAATTACTATTTTTAATTTTCTGCAACTTCCATTTTTATTTCTATTCAGCTTCTTTTTTTATTCAAGTTTCTTTTCTATTAAACTTCCTTTTTTATTTAATTTCTAAATAGATCGTTAAGGTATAGTGGTTTCTGAATTGAACTTCCATTTTTAATTTTATGCAACTTTCACTTTTATTTTTATTCAACTTCCATTTTTATTCAAGTTATTTTTCTATTCAACTTCCTTTTTTATTTAATTTCCAAATATATCGTTAAGTTACAGTGGTTTCTTGAATGAACTTTCATTTTTAATTTTCGGCAACTTCCTTTTTTACTTTTATTTAACGTCCTTTTTCAATCAACTTTCTTTTCTACTCAACTTCCTTTTTTATTTAATTTCCAAATAGATCGTTAAGGTATAGTGGTTTCTGGATTGAACTTCTATTTTTAATTTTATGCAACTTTGATTTTTATTTTCATTGAATTTTCATTTTTATTCAATTTAATTTTCCATTAAACTTCTTTTTTTATTTAATTTCCAAATAGATCGTTAAAGTATAGTGGTTTCCTGAATGAACTTCCATTTTTAATTTTCTGCAACTTTCATTTCTATTTTTATTCAACTTCCAGTTTTATTCAATTTACTTTTCTATTAAACTTCCTTTTTTATTTAATTTCCAAATAGATCGTTAAGGTATAGTGGTTTCTTGAATGAAATTCCATTTTTAATTTTCTGCAACTTTCATTTCTGTTTTTATTCAACTTCCAGTTTTATTCAATTTACTTTTCTATTAAACTTTATTTTTTATTTAATTTCCAAATAGAACGTTATGGTATAGTGGTTTTTTGAATGAACTTCCATTTTTAATTTTCATCAACTTTCATTTCTATTTTTATTCAACTTCCATTTTTATTCAATTTACTTTTCTATTAAACTTCCTTTTTTATTTAATTTCCAAATAGATCGTTAAGGTATGGTGGTTTCTTGAATGAACTTCCATTTTTTATTTTCTGCAACTTCCATTTTTATTTTTAATTAACTTCCAATTTTCTTCAAGTTACTTTTCTATTCAACTTCCTTTTTTATTTAATTTTCAAATAGATCGTTAACGTATAGTGGTTTCTGGAACGAACTTCCATTTTTAATTTTATGCAACTTCCATTGTTATTTTTATTCAGCTTCCATTTTTATTCAATTTACTTTTCTATTAAACTTCGTTTTTTTATTTAATTTCCAAATAGATCGTTATGGTATAGTGGTTTCTTGGATGAATTACTATTTTTAATTTTCTGCAACTTCCATTTTTATTTCTATTCAACTTCTTTTTTTATTCAAGTTTCTTTTCTGTTAAACTTCCTTTTTTATTTAATTTCTAAATAGATCGTTAAGGTATAGTGGTTTCTGGATTGAACTTCCATTTTTAATTTTATGCAACTTTCACTTTTATTTTTATTCAACTTCCATTTTTATTCAAGTTATTTTTCTATTCAACTTCCTTTTTTATTTAATTTCCAAATATATCGTTAAGTTATAGTGGTTTCTTGAATGAACTTCCATTTTTAATTTTCCGCAACTTCCATTTTTACTTTTGTTTAACTTCCTTTTTCAATCAAGTTTCTTTTCTACTCAACTTCCTTTTTTATTTAATTTCCAAATAGATCGTTAAGGTATAGTGGTTTCTGGATTGAACTTCTATTTTTAATTTTATGCAACTTTCGTTTTTATTTTCATTGAATTTTCATTTTTATTCAATTTAATTTTCCATTAAAATTCATTTTTTATTTAATTTCCAAATAGATCGTTAAGGTATAGTGGTTTCTTGAATGAATTACCTTTTTTAATTTTTTGCAACTCCCATTTTTATTTTTAATTAACTTCCATTTTTCTTCAAGTTACTTTTCTGTTCAACTTCCTTTTTTATTTAATTTCCCAATAGATCGTTAACGTATAGTGGTTTCTAGAATGAATTTCCAATTTTTATTTTATGCAACTTTCATTTTTATTTTTATTCAACTTCCACTTTTATTCAGTTTACTTTTTTCTTAAACATCCTTTTTTATTTAATTTCCAAATAGATCGTTAAGGTATAGTGGTTTCTTGAATGAACTTCCATTTTTAATTTTCTGCAACTTTCATTTCTATTTTTATTCAACTTCCAGTTTTATTCAATTTACTTTTCTATTAAACTTCCTTTTTTATTTAATTTCAAATAGATCGTTAAGGTATAGTGGTTTCTTGAATGAACTTCCATTTTTAATTTTCTGTAACTTTCACTTCTATTTTTATTCAACTTCCTTTTTTATTCAATTTACTTTTCTATTAAACTTCATTTTTTATTTAATTTCCAAATAGATCGTTAAGGTATGGGGGCTTCTTCAATGAATTTCCATTTTTTATTTTCTGCAGCTTCCATTTTTATTTTTAATTAACTTCCAATTTTCTTAAGTTACTTTTCTATTCAACTTCCTTTTTTATTTAATTTCCAAATACATCGTTAACGTATAGTGGTTTCTGGAATGAACTTCTATTTTTTATTTTATGCAACTTTCATTTTTATTTTTATTCAACTTCCATTTTTATTCAATTTACTTTTTTATTAAACTTCCTTTTTTATTTATTATGCTGGTCAATTGATGAAGAGAAAATTAAAACATCATCAATATAAGATAAAGTAAATTCAGTATACGGATTAAAAATATCATTCATGATATGCTGAAATTCTGATGGGGCATTTTTCAAGCCAAATGGCATAACATTCCATTCATAATGCCCAAAGGGTACTGTAAAAGCCGTTTTGTAGCGATCCTGGTCTACAATTTCAATTTGCCAATATCCTGATTTAAGGTCAAATTTTGAAAAAATTATAGCATCCTGGAGACGATCTAAAAGATCTTTTTTATTCGGAATTGGATATCGAATCCATTTTAATTTGTCATTTAACGGTTTATAATTAATCACAAGGCGAGGAACACCTCGTTCTAATTCTGCATTTTTATTAACATAAAAAGCGGTACAACTCCACGGGGAGTGACTTGGTCAGATTAGTTTTTTGTCAAGAAGACTTTGAATTTCTGTTTTACACAATTCCATATATTCCTTTTTCATTTGACTAGGACGAGCTCTAGTTGGAATATATTTTTCATCAAAATCCGGTTCATATGGTAAAGTTACAGTATACTTTTTGCGATTCCAAAAAGCATTAGGAACATTACCACAAAATTCTGTTTGAAATTCTTTTTCAATTAATTTAATTTTATGTTGAAAAGCAGGTTGTTGTAACCGTTGTTCTGTTGTTAAAAATTGAACTTCCTTTTGGATTAAATTTATCTGATTTTGTTTTACAGAAATTAAATCACGAATTTGATCTAATTCTTTAGTATACGGTTGAGTGATAAATTCAAAAATTACTGATTTTCCTTGTAGTTGAGAGTACATTCCTGTTGAGTCAATTTTCTAGATAGGCATCAAAAGACATAAAAAAGGAGTGCCTAAGATGATATTTGTAGCAAGATTTCTGACTAAAACAAAAGATGTTGGAAGACAAAGATCTTGATTACAAATATAGGCTTCTGGAATTTTATACCTGATCTGGAGAGAATTTCCACTGGCACTGGTTAGACTTTGAGTAGTCTTTTCAAAATACCTGGTTGGAACTATACCTTCTTGGATACAGTTCATATCAGCTCCACTATCAACTAAGGCAATAGCATCTTTAATGATAAAATCCGGTTTAATCATGAAAGAGATTTTAATATACCATTTCTGGAAAGTTACCTGGTTAACGAGTAACAAATACGGAGTAGAAGACTCAGATTTTTCTTCAACCTTTTCTTCTGGTCTGGTAGGTTCTTGATCTACCTTTTGCTTCTGTTTAGATAGTTGGGTATGAAGGTATTTGATATCTTTGGTTGCAGCTTCACTGGCGGTTTGCAAGTGTTTTACTTCTGTTTTTAAAATGTTAATTTCCATTTTTAAATCCTGAAGAGTAGTTGGTTGTTGAACCACAGATTTAGTCTGAATTCTGTTTATTACATGTTGAAGGTTGTAAGAATAATCTGGTATAGGAGGGGTTTCCTGTTGGGTCTGTTGATGTTCATAACACATTTTTAAATACTTTATTTTTATTTCTGGATCCTGGATTTGATCTGCTACGGCAAGCATATCCTTTTGGGTATCGGTTAAAACATTAATACTGCTAGGTTCACCTAGGTGTAAACCATTCATTGCAACAATTGATTTACAATAATTAATTTCTGAAATTTGTTCCTGATTGGTACTACAGGGACAGGATTCTTCTGGTTCATCTTCACTGGAGGAAGTAGAATATAACTGATTAATTTGGTCTTCAGAAGGAATGTCTTCTTCAGTAGAAATTTCTTCGGCTTCTAGAGCTTGAATTAACTGTTCTTTAATATAGCGACCCCGGTCTTTTCCCATTTGATTATTGTATCCGGTCTGTTCCGTAGATTCTGTCATTGTATAATTGTTGTTGTTGTTGTTCCTTATTTTCTCATTTGGAATTATAGGATGTGTTGGGCAGGTTTGTTCAGGTTGGTTGGGTTTAGAAACCAAGTGTTGTTGTCCAGAATTTTGGTTATTCGCTCGAGCGAGGAGTTTGTCGCTCGAGCGAGATGTTGTTTTGGTTCTTCGCTCGAGCCGGGGTTTGGTAGCTCGAGCGAGAGTTTGCGTCTGGGTTGGACCTGAAGCTTTGCATTCTTGGCTCGAGCGAGCTTTTCTTCGCTCGAGCGAGTTAGTTTGTTCTTCGCTCGAGCAATAGTTCCTTCACTCGAGCGTGAGTCTGGTTTCAGACCTGAGGGTTTGAGTTCTTCGCTCGATCGAGCTTTCTTTCGCTCGAGCGAGCTTTTGGGTTGTTGGCTCGAGCAAGGCTTCCTTGGCTCGAGCGTAGATTCTCTGTGTCTGGTCGCTCGAGCGACAAAGTATTCGCTCGAGCGAGCCTGTCCAGTTTAAATACACAGCAGCGGGATTTGATCAGTCTTTTTCATATTCTTTTGATTCCAAACCCTAGGTTCGACCTCTCTCTCTCCCTACTCACCTTCTCTCTTAGGTTTGATCTGTTTAGAGAGTGTTTCAACCCTAGTTGCTTTATTAAAAAGATAGAGGGAGTCAAGAGCTTTCATTTAATCTGAACATTTGGCAATTTGGAGCATTTTGGTCTTTGGGCACTCATCTCTGTCTTCACCATTTGGGTTGTTTTCTCTGAGGTAGGGATTTCCTACTCCAATTTATAGGTTATGTTCTAAGTTTTGGTATTTTAATATGTTGGGAATACTTTGGTAAATTTTGGGAAAAACCCTAGTTGAATTATTGAATTGATTTGTATAAGTAATTCATGGAATTGGGAAAAGATGGTTAAATTCATGGAATTGGGGAATTCATTGATTAAATGGCGTAATTGGATAATTTGAAATCATTAGTCTATTGAATTGTGGACATAGTTATTTTCAGTTTAGAAATAACTATTTTGGGCTATCGGTGGAGGATAGTCGTGATTGTTGTAGACAATGCATGTGGATTAGGATTAACTGAAACTAATCACATTGGTTAAGTCATAAATTTTGACTATTGCATTGATAGAAATTACTTGTATTGATTGAGCATTGCATTTGCATACATTGTTTTGTGTGTGGGAGGAGATAGGGGATGTACTCCACGGTTTAGGGGAAGATAGGGGATGGACCTCTAAACCGGATTTTGTTTGGGAGGAGATAGGGGATGGACTCCATTAGCATCACTTTTATGTGTGCTTATTTATATATAAGTGTTTTATTGATACAGCACTAAAATGTGTATCAATCTGGAAGTATGAAGTGTTTTGATTTATTTGAGCTTGAGTCTCATTTGTTTGTTGATATTGGAAGGATGTGAATACGATATATTTAATTCACTGTTGTAAGTTTGGCCAGGTTCTGAGCCATGTTAATAAAACTGGGAAGTAAAACGTATCTTAGACAATAGTGTCATGAGACTGTAAAATGAAGTAATTGATTATCCTGGTTAACCATCTGTTGAATGCTATTGCTTTATTCATTGCTTATATGTGGTTTAGTATATTTCTACTGGGCTGTGGCTCACCCTTTATGGGAACATCATTTTCAGGTTCAGGGGATAAGCTACCTCCAAGGACTTAGTTTGGAAGGACTTGGATTCTGAAGACTATTTTTCTGTTGTTTGCTTTTATTTGTTAGTACATGTAAACACTCAAGCCTAGGGCTTTTCTTGTATTGAGTTAGAACTCGTATTTTTGTATCCAAGTGTTGGCTTGGAAAGATGTAAGCCTGTAGGGCATTTTATTCGATTATTTAGTAATACTCTGATGAATGAATTAATAAAATGTCTTCTTTAAATAATGCATGTCAATGATATATAATGGGTTAATTTTGAGGGCGTTACAACTTGGTATCAGAGCGTACCGGGTTTGAATACTTTGGGTACGTGGGAAGTGATTAGTATCACATTGGGTTCGTCTCGTTTGATAGAGACTTAGTGTAATGTTATATGCTTATGTGATAACATGTTTATGTGATTATGTGGGTATGGAATGTAGTTTCTAGGATGTTGATTGTACCCTTGAGTTTCTAGTAGTCTTGTTGGAAAGGCACTTGATCACTGCTGCTTCCAACCGGAACTATAGTAACGCATTGGGACTATCATTATCCGGGAATGAAATTCGTAGGTGCTTATGTGATTATGTGCTTACGTGGAATGAATTATTGTTGTCCATTGTATTAGGACGCGAGTGTTTAGCTTCGGCACATTTATTAATGTGCTAATGTCTTTGTTTCCTTTATTAGGATGTCAGGACGAGGACGAGGACGCGGTAGGCGTGGTAGGCCGGGTAGGCAGGAGTTGCCTGTGCCAGAAGAGATTCCGGCAGTTCAAGAGGGAATTGGCCAGGCCAATGTGGCCGAGCCGGTAGGCCAGCAGGCTATGGGCGCTCTAGCCCGAGAGATAGCAGGGGCATTCAGGGAGTCAGTAGGCATTCTCAGAGCTGAGAATCAAGCTCAAGGTGTTAGGGGTTGTGATATAGAGGTTGATTATCATAGAATCCCATTTTCCTTTGTCGTTATGCCTATGAGGGGTTTCGATGTTATTTTGGGTATGGACTGGTTATCGTCATACCGGGCAGTTATTGATTGCTACCGCCAGAGGGTCACTTGTTGTACCTTGAGCGGAGAGTATTTTCATTTTTTGGGGGACCGGGTTGGTGATGTGTTGCCACCGGGGTATGTTCCACGAAGACGGAGTGAGCTTAGTAGTTTACTTGCTAACCTTTCGATTAGTGAGGATGAGGAGACACAGATTGTGTTGCCAAGGGTGGTTTGTGAGTACTCGGACGTCTTTCCTGAGGATCTTGTTGGTTTGCCACCGCATCGGGAGATTGAGTTCTCCATTGACCTAGTGCCAGGCACAGCACCGATTTCTATGGCACCTTATCGTTTTGCCCCAGCCGAGTTAGTTGAGTTGAAGATTCAACTCCAGGAGTTATTAGACAAGGGTTTTATACATCCTAGTGTTTCGCCGTGGGGAGCACCGGCCCTCTTTGTTAAAAAGAAAGGAGGTGCTTTGAGACTTTGTATAGATTACCGGAAGTTGAATCGGGCTACGGTCAAGAATAAGTACCCTATGCCCCGTATAGATGACCTGTTTGACCAATTGAAGGGTTCCCGTTGTTTCTCTAAGATAGACTTGAGATCGGGTTACCACCAGTTGAGGGTCAGGGAAGAGGATATTTCGAAGACGGCATTCCGTACGCGGTATGGCCATTATGAGTTTCTGGTGATGCCATTCGGACTCACCAATGCACCGGCAGTCTTTATGGACTTGATGAACCGGATTTTCTGAAAATTCTTGGATCGGTTTGTAGTCGTTTTTGTGGACGACATCCTTATCTATTCGCCTTCTGAGGAGGAGCACGAGGCACACTTGAGGGTGGTGCTTGAGTTACTTAGAGCCCATAGGCTGTATGCCAAGTTTGGGAAGTGTGAGTTCTGGCTGAGAGAAGTCAAATTCTTAGGCCATGTGGTATCCGGTGAAGGAGTGTCTGTTGATACATCCAAGGTAGAGGCAGTGCAGGATTGGGCACAGCCTAAGAGTGTATTTGAGATCCGCAGTTTTCTGGGATTAGCTGGGTATGACCGTCGGTTTGTGAAAGATTTCTCTAGGTTAGCATCACCGTTAACTAGGCTGACTCGGAAGGGAGTCAAATTTGTATGGAGTGAGACTTGTGAAAAGTCGTTTCAGGAGTTGAAAGTTAGACTGACTACCGCTCCAGTATTGATTATTCCAGAGAGAGGGTTGGGTTATGCAGTCTATTGTGACGCCTCACGAGAGGGTCTGGGTTGTGTGTTAATGCAAGAGGGGAAAGTAGTTGCCTATGGCTCACGTCAGTTGAAAATTCACGAGCAGAATTACCCTACGCATGATCTAGAGTTAGCAGCTGTGATATTTTCCTTGAAGATTTGGAGGCATTATCTTTATGGTGAGAGGTTCGAGGTGTTCTCGGATCATAAGAGTCTGAAGTATTTGTTTACACAGAAAGACTTGAACTTGAGGCAGAGGAGGTGGATGGAATTTATAGAGGATTATGACTTTGAGTTGCATTATCATCCGGGAAAGGCCAATGTGGTGGCCGATGCCCTTAGCAGGAAACCTGTTGGTGACATAGCTAGTATTGCCATCCGAGAATGGGAGATGTTGGGTGCACTTGGGGAGTTTGATTTACTTCTGGGCGAATCCGTTGAGGCTGCGGCCTTGTTTTCTGTTATTGCACAGCCTTCACTTGTGATTCGAGTGTTAGAGGCTCAGAGAGGTGACTTTGAGGTAGAATCTCTCCGTGAGAAGATTTCCAGTGGGAAGGTTGAGAAGGGTTTGACGGTGTTTTCCGACCTGAGTGTGAGATACCGAGACCGTCTGTTTGTGCCGGAGTCTTGCCGAGAGGAGGTACTCCGAGAGTTTCATCATTCACGCCTTGCGGTGCATCCGGGAGGCACTAAGATGTATCGGGATTTGGGTCGCCAGTTTTGGTGGCGGGGTATGAAGAGAGATGTGGCAGCTTTCGTATCTAAGTGCCTTACTTGCCAGCAAGTGAAGGCCGAGCATCAGAGGCTAGCGGGTTTATTGCAACCCTTGCCTATTGCCGAGTGGAAGTGGGAGCATGTCACTATGGACTTCGTTGTAGGTCTTCCGAGGACTCAGCGGGGTAGTGATGCTATTTGGGTGGTTGTAGACCGGTTGACTAAGTCGGCGCACTTTATTTCTATGCGCGTGAGTGATTCGGTAAATCATCTTGCCGACTTGTATATTCGGGACATAGTGAGATTGCACGGGGTCCCAGTGACGATCGTCTCAGATAGAGATCCTCGTTTTACTGCCAGGTTGTGACAGAGTTTGCAGAGTGCCTTAGGCACTAAGTTGACCTTTAGCACGGCTTATCATCCTCAGACTGACGGACAGTCCGAGCGTACTATTCAGATACTTGAGAATATGCTTCGGGGTTGTGTTCTAGACTTTAGTGGGTCGTGGGAGAGGCACTTGCCGTTGGTGGAGTTTGCCTACAACAACAGTTTCCAGTCTAGTATCGGTATGGCACCATTTGAGGCCTTGTATGGCCGACCGTGTAGATCTCCTGTGTGTTGGGCTGAGGTGGGTGATGCACCTCTGTTGGGTCCAGAGTTGGTGAGGGAAACGACGGAGAAAGTTGAGCTTATCCGTAAGAGGCTTGTTACAGCACAGAGTCGTCAGAAATCGTATGCCGACCGTAGGAGGAGACCTTTGGTGTTTGAGGTGGGTGATCATGTCTTTCTGAAGATATCACCTAGACGGGGTTTGATGAGGTTTGGGAAGAGTGGGAAGTTGTCCCCTCGGTTCATTGGTCCGTTTGAGATCCTTGAGAGGATTGGCGAGGCTGCTTATCGTTTAGCTTTGCCGCCGCAGTTGTCCGGAGTACATGACGTGTTTCATGTGAGTATGCTTCGGAAGTATGAGCCGGATCCATCACATGTGTTGGATTGGACCGATTTAGTAGTTGATGAAGATGTTTCATATGAGGAGAGACCGATTCGAGTCTTGGATAGGCGGGATCAAGTTTTGCGAGGCAAGACCATCCCTTTGGTCAAAGTTTTGTGGAAACACCACGGAGTGGAGGAAGCCACTTGGGAACGTGAATTGGAAGTCCGCGAGAAATATCCGGACATGTTTGTTGATTTGTAATCTTATAATTAGATTCTGTTATATTGTTGAACTTAAGAGCTTTACATATGTCTTAAGTTGTAAAACATTGAGTATGTTTTGGTAAATGGGTGTATCTTGAAACTTGTTTCATTATAGAAGATTAGTGTAACATTGTATATGTTGATTACATTGTTGGATGTGTTATATATATCATGCAATTGAATATGATATGGAAATTGTTAACATTGAAAGGAATAATGCATAATAGTGGTGCAGGTTGAAATATATGTTATTTTATATATATTGTGGGATGCCTCTTGATAAAGAGATGAAGTGACCAGTATTGGGTCAAGTTGTTTATTATTGTTATATACTATCTTTGGGTATTGAGAAAAATCTGTTTTCAAATTTGTGCCTAATTTCGGGGACGAAATTCTTTGAAGGGGGGGAGGTTATAGCGACCCCGGTCTTTTCCCATTTGATTATTGTATCCAGTCTGTTCCGTAGATTCTGTCATTGTATAATTGTTGTTGTTGTTGTTCCTTATTTTCTCATTTGGAATTATAGGATGTGTTGGGCAGGTTTGTTCAGGTTGGTTGGGTTTAGAAACCAAGTGTTGTTGTCCAGAATTTTGGTTATTCGCTCGAGCGAGGAGTTTGTCGCTCGAGCGAGATGTTGTTTTGGTTCTTCGCTCGAGCCGGGGTTTGGTAGCTCGAGCGAGAGTTTTCGTCTGGGTTGGACCTGAAGCTTTGTATTCTTGGCTCGAGCGAGCTTTTCTTCGCTCGAGCGAGTTAGTTTGTTCTTCGCTCGAGCAATAGTTCCTTCGCTCGAGCGTGAGTCTGGTTTCAGACCTGAGGGTTTGAGTTCTTCGCTCGATCGAGCTTTCTTTCGCTCGAGCGAGCTTTTGGGTTGTTGGCTCGAGCAAGGCTTCCTTGGCTCGAGCGTAGATTCTCTGTGTCTGGTCGCTCGAGCGACAAAGTATTCGCTCGAGCGAGCCTGTCCAGTTTAAATACACAGCAGCGGGATTTGATCAGTCTTTTTCATATTCTTTTGATTCCAAACCCTAGGTTCGACCTCTCTCTCTCCCTACTCACCTTCTCTCTTAGGTTTGATCTGTTTAGAGAGTGTTTCAACCCTAGTTGCTTTATTAAAAAGATAGAGGGAGTCAAGAGCTTTCATTTAATCTGAACATTTGGCAATTTGGAGCATTTTGGTCTTTGGGCACTCATCTCTGTCTTCACCATTTGGGTTGTTTTCTCTGAGGTAGGGATTTCCTACTCCAATTTATAGGTTATGTTCTAAGTTTTGGTATTTTAATATGTTGGGAATACTTTGGTAAATTTTGGGAAAAACCCTAGTTGAATTATTGAATTGATTTGTATAAGTAATTCATGGAATTGGGAAAAGATGGTTAAATTCATGGAATTGGGGAATTCATTGATTAAATGGCGTAATTGGATAATTTGAAATCATTAGTCCATTGAATTGTGGACATAGTTATTTTCAGTTTAGAAATAACTGTTTTGGGCTATCGGTGGAGGATAGTCGTGATTGTTGTAGACAATGCATGTGGATTAGGATTAACTGAAACTAATCACATTGGTTAAGTCATAAATTTTGACTATTGCATTGATAGAAATTACTTGTATTGATTGAGCATTGCATTTGCATACATTGTTTTGTGTGTGGGAGGAGATAGGGGATGTACTCCACGGTTTAGGGGAAGATAGGGGATGGACCTCTAAACCGGATTTTGTTTGGGAGGAGATAGGGGATGGACTCCATTAGCATCACTTTTATGTGTGCTTATTTATATAGAAGTGTTTTATTGATACAGCACTAAAATGTGTATCAATCTGGAAGTATGAAGTGTTTTGATTTATTTGAGCTTGAGTCTCATTTGTTTGTTGATATTGGAAGGATGTGAATACGATATATTTAATTCACTGTTGTAAGTTTGGCCAGGTTCTGAGCCATGTTAATAAAACTGGGAAGTAAAACGTATCTTAGACAATAGTGTCATGAGACTGTAAAATGAAGTAATTGATTATCCTGGTTAACCATCTGTTGAATGCTATTGCTTTATTCACTGCTTATATGTGGTTTAGTATATTTCTACTGGGCTGTGGCTCACCCTTTATGGGAACATCATTTTCAGGTTCAGGGGATAAGCTACCTCCAAGGACTTAGCTTGGAAGGACTTGGATTCTGAAGACTATTTTTCTGTTGTTTGCTTTTATTTGTTAGTACATGTAAACACTCAAGCCTAGGGCTTTTCTTGTATTGAGTTAGAACTCGTATTTTTGTATCCAAGTGTTGGCTTGGAAAGATGTAAGCCTGTAGGGCATTTTATTCGATTATTTAGTAATACTCTGATGAATGAATTAATAAAATGTCTTCTTTAAATAATGCATGTCAATGATATATAATGGGTTAATTTTGAGGGCGTTACATTTAATATCTGGATTAAGATTTAATTCATTAATTTTTGATTTAGCTTTTGATTTACATCGGTTTGCGTAATGTCCTGTTTGGCCACATTTGTAGCATTTTATTTCTGATTTATTTTTACCTTTGGATTTACTGGTTGATTTTTTCGGATAAAACTTCTTGGTAGGTTGCGGATGGCTAGTCTTATGAGACTTTTTACGGAAAGGTTTAGAAGACTTCTTATGGGAAATCTTACGAGTTTTTCCTGGATATTTAATTACTGGTTCGTAGGCAAACTGTTCACAAAATTCACCTAATTCTTTTCTTCTTGTTAAATTCTGTTGTTTCATTTGGTGATGAAGTTTAAGGTCATTACACAGAGAAAGACCTTCATCGGTTATGATGGAGCAAAGTTGTCCATAAGTATACTGTTCGTAAGGAATAGACATCCGGTCATGACGGTCCCGAAGTTTTTTCCTAACTCGTTCGGCAAAAAGGGTAGGAAGGCCATCAATAAACTTGGCTTTCCAATGGGTACTGTTGGCGTCAGGTCGTTGGGTGACCTTGAGAAGGAAAACGTCCTTATACCAACGGAAATGGGTTAAGGATGGACAGCGCAAATTCTGGAGTAACTCATGGCCACAATCCTGAGTAGAAGTACTGGTGCCAACAAAATGGAGGATGATGGTTTGGATAAGGATATAAACAACATCCTGTTGTTGGATGGGTTGATTAGTAGTAGGATCAACCTCGAGTTTAACTGCAGTAAGAATCTCGGTTTGTTGGATGGGACTAAGAATATTATCCCACTAGCCCTTAAGGATACCGGTAAAGCCATTAATAATGAATTTGGCGATGGCTTGGTCATGGTTACTGTATTGGCGACAAACGGTTGCATACATCATCATCTGGTGGAGTTTTTTGTAAATACCATACTTAGATTCGCCATCTATATTCCATTCATAGATGGTTTTTGTCACGCCCCCAAACCGCCCCTAGTAGTTTGGTGCCGTGATGGCCAGTAACCCGAGGTTACCGAAGGCCGACTTACAAAATCACACACAATCAGAGTATAAAATATGGGGCTTACAAGTGCGGAAGCGATATATATACATATACAAAATCTAAATAGTCCGTAAGAGCCGTGCATAAGTCCAATGGAATGTCATACATCAAACATCTTTATAAGTCTTACAATTTAGATACAACAAGAATGAGATACCAAACACATCCTGACCAAAAGGCTTCTCAAGCCGACATATGCCAAAACAAACAAAAGAAGACATAAGCCGAGAAGCATAATCTTCAAGATGGTGCAAAAATGCTAATCCAAAACACGTCGGCAAAGCACCCAAAACACATCGGCAATCACGTCTAGGCCTCAATGCCATCTTGTTCATCACCTACATATATATAGAGAGGGTGAGCTTGGATACTCAGTGAATGATACTAGAAATAAAGGTTTTGCATGATTGATATCCAAGATTTCTTTCAAAACAATACATAGCATACTTTACAATCAAGAGGGAAATCAAGTTCATTGCCGGCCTTTCAAGTCCTTTGGATGTTATTACATCTACTTAATACAAGAGGGTGATGACAATTCCAAGACAAGAGTGCAGTTGCATTATAGTCCCCTGCAACTAAGGACTTTCAAGACAAGAGTGCTGCGAAAGTTTAGAGTCCTCTAGCACTAAGGACTGTCAAGACAAGCTGTGCTGCGAAAGTTTAGAGTCCTCTAGCACTAAGGACTGTCAAGACAAGAGTGCAGTCGCATTATAGTCCCCTGCAGCTAAGGACTTTCAAGAAATGTCATCAAAACAAGATAGTGTTTAATATACAAGTTGGGATAGTCATTCATGCTAAATCAAATACTTTTCAAGACAAGGCAAAACAAGATTTATCAAAACAAGTGTAACATAGCTTTATTAGAAATACCACTCACATAGTTTATTCGCACGTCGGGGTTGAGGCAAGCCCAAGTCCTACAAACACAGGGCAAAGCCTATTGAATGCGCTTTCAAACAAGTCTCTCATGTACACAAATGTTTTCGAAAAACATGCTGGCACCAACCAGGTCTAGGCCGAGGTTCCACACCTCTTCGCCGAGGTGTGTCCCCGAGGGCCACATGCAAGGAAAAGAGGTCGGGAAACTCTGGGTTTCCCTCTGTTGATGAACATGAAGAACATGAGTGTGAAAACATGAAAAATACGAATGTTTGATCGTAATCTGCCATCACAAATCTGAGGTTTTCGTGCTATGAGTTTGAAAACATGGACCTGGGTACCCATACTTGGAAATCATGCAAGAACAAACACAAAACGTGAATCTAGGCATAAAGCTTTCGGATCAAAACAAGACTTTCTTCAAGAACACATGAATGTCATTTTCTCTTTCTAAAATCAAGCTTCAAAACGATGCATGGCTTACAAATCATTTTCAATCATGCAATGCAATAACATAAACATAAAGAACATCACGAGTAGATCGAGAATCTAACCTTAGAACGCGGATCTAACGGTTGGATCTCTAGAAATCAAGCTTGAAGATCTACTTCCTCACTCTAAAACTCTTTCTTCCTCCTAGAGCTTCTCTCTCTACAAGACAAGGTTATGACACCAAATGATAGTTTTCTATACCCGGTTCTGGGGTTAACCCTCTGCTGAGACACGTGGCGGCGATTGGTTGGGTTCATCCTGAAAAGGTGGCTGACAGGCCAGACAAAGCATGGTGGAAGGGTGTTCAACAAGCAAAGCGGTATGGGCTCTCTGACAGGCTATGACATCGGCTAACAACAAGGCATACTTAACAAGCTACACGGAGTGGTACTCCGGCAAGGAGTGACATCGGCTAACAAAAGACTTCGGCAACTAAGATGACAATGACCTCGACTAGGAGGGACAGCACTTGACTAAGCTGTGCCACATCTTGGCCTAGATGCGCCACACCTCGGCCTAGGTCGTACCACTCCAAGACGATATTACTTGGGTGCAAGGTAACATCTCGGCTAATGTGGTCAAGGCAAGGACGGAGGTCAACAAGGGGTTTCAAGATACTACTACGAGACTAAGGATGACCTCGGCTTGGAATAACGTCGGCTGGTATAACTCAGGCAAGGCGTGACCTAAGTTTCACATTAAGGAAGGAACAAGACAAGCATACCACACTTAGACAAATCACAAGGCTTCAAATCAAGACATGGATCGCATTAGCTCAAGCGAAACAAATCACAACATACACATGCAAGCTAAACAAGTCATAATCATACCGATGCTCATGAACATGATGAGGACATAAAGTGTGGGTTCCTACAGTCTACCCTCCTTAAAGAAGTTTGGTCCCCAAACTTAAGTTACCTTGTCCTACGAATAACTCCGGGTAACGGATTTTCATCTCTTTTTCTTTTTCCCATGTGGCCTCCTCGCCATAATGCTTCTCCCATTCGATTTTCACCATTGATATCGACTTGTTTCTCAACTGCCTCACTTGTCTGTCGATAATTCTCATCGGCTTCTCTTCGTAGCCCAAGTCTTCATTAACTACAACCCCGGAGTAATCTATTACATGCAGTGGGTCTCGGATATATTTTCTCAGCATTGAAACATGGAACACATTGTGGACTTGGCTCAAATCTGGCGGCAAAGCGAGTCTGTAAGCAACGGTGTTAACTTTCTCAAGAATTTCAAACGGCCCAATATATCGGGGTGCAAGTTTACCCTTCTTCCCAAATCTCGAAACTCCTGTCATCGGCGAGACCTTCAAATATACATGATCCCTAGTTTCAAATTCTAACTCTCTCCTTCTTTGGTCGGCATAACACTTCTGTCGACTCTGTGCAGTTTTAATCCTCTGCTGAATGAGTTTGATCTTTTCAGTTGTCATCTGAACCAACTCGGGGCCAATTAGAGCTTTGTCTCCTACTTCAGTCCAACATATCGGCGATCTACACTCCCTTCCATACAAAGCTTCATACGGCGCCATGCCTATGCTGGCTTGATAACTGTTGTTGTACGCGAACTCCACTAAGGGCAAATGCGATTCCCAACTTCCCTGGAAGTCCAACACGCACAGTCTGAGCATGTCTTCGAGTGTCTGAATCGTTCTTTCCGTCTGTCCGTCGGTCTGGGGGTGAAAGGCTGTGCTAAATCTCAACTCTGTTCCCAAGGCTCCTTGTAGACTCTGCCAAAATCTAGAAACGAACTTCGGGTCTCGGTCTGACACAATGGACATCGGCACACCATGAAGCCTAACGATCTCATTCATGTACAATTCGGCAAGTCGGTTGGCATTGAATGTAGTCTTGACCGGCAAAAAGTGAGCTGACTTAGTAAACCTGTCGACTATAGCCCAAATGGAATCCATACCTCTTTGTGTCCTCGGCAATCCCACTACGAAATCCATGGAGATGTGCTCCCATTTCCACTCAGGAATTGACAAGGGTTGAAGAAGTCCTGCTGGTCTCTGATGTTCTGCCTTCACTCGCTGACAACACAGACACTGAGATATAAACTCGGCTATCTCTCTTTTCATGTTTGGCCACCAAAAGGTCCGCTTTACGTCCCGATACATCTTGGTGCTCCCTGGATGAATGGCAAATTTGGAACTATGGGCCTCTTGCAAAATCTTCCTTTTTAACTCTGGTACGTCGGCCACGCACAATCTTCCTTCAAACTTAAGCACTTGATTCTCCATAGTGTATCCCGGCCTCGGCTTGGTGACGAATTCATCAATTACCTTCTCGAGGAATTTATCCTCCCTCTATCTGGTCTTCACTTCCTCAATAATGGTTGGTTCCACCGAAACCGCTGTCAGGCACGCCAAACTTCCAACTAACTTCCTGCTCAATGCGTCGGCTACGGAATTTGCCTTACCTGGGTGGTACTGAATCTGCATGTCATAATCCTTCAGTAGCTCGAGCCATCTTCTCTGCCTCATATTTAACTCTTTCTGAGTGAACAAGTACTTCAGACTCTTGTGGTCGGTGAAAACTTGGCAAGATGTTCCATACAGGTAATGACGCCATATCTTCAAGGCAAAAACCACGGCAGCTAGCTCCAAATCATGGGTAGGATAATTCTTTTCATTGGGCTTCAACTGACGAGACGCGTACGCTATGACTTTACCTTCTTGCATTAACACGCAACCCAAACCTTTATGTGAAGCATCACTGTAAATCTGAAATTCCTCATTAGCTGATGGTAGTACTAGAACTGGTGCTGTGACTAACCTCGTCTTCAATTCCTGGAAAGCTGATTCCCTTTCATTGGTCCATTCATAAGCTGCTCCCTTCTTGGTTAGTTGTGTCAATGGCACTGCAATCCTCGAGAAGTCCTTCACAAACTTTCTGTAATAACCTGCCAAACCCAGAAAACTACGAACCTCGGACACGTTGGTCGGCGTCGGCCAATCCACAATGGCTTCAATCTTACTGGGGTCAACTGATATACCGCCTTCATTAATCACATGTCCTAGAAATGAAATGCTGGAAAGCCAAAACTCGCATTTACTTAACTTGGCGTACAACTTCTTATCTCTCAAGGTCTGTAGGGCAAGTCTCAGATGATTCTCGTGCTCGCTCGCACTCCCGGAATAAATCAATATGTCGTCGATAAAAATAATGACGAACTCATCTAGGTACGGCTTAAAGACTCTGTTCATCAGGTCCATGAATGCTGCTGGGGCATTGGTTACTCCGAAGGGCATTACCAAGAATTCGTAGTGGCCATATCTTGTCCGAAAAGCAGTTTTCTCAATGTCCTCGGCTTTAACCTTCAACTGGTGGTAGCCCGACCTAAGGTCAATCTTGGAAAAGACTCGTGCTCCTCGTAGTTGATCAAGCAAATCGTCGATTCTAGGCAATGGGTACTTGTTCTTGATGGTCACCTTATTAAGTTCTCTGTAGTCAATGCAAAGACGAAGTGTGCCATCCTTTTTCTTAACAAATAGAACGGGTGCTCCCCACGGCGAAGTGCTCGGCCTAACAAATCCTTTGTCCAACAATTCTTGTAATTGCGATTTCAGCTCTCTAAGTTCGGTTGGGGCCATTCTGTAGGGTGTTTTGGAGATGGGTTGTGTTCCTGACATGATGTCCACGGTAAACTCTATTTCCCTATCAACAAGGTGGCCAGGCAATTCATTCGGAAAGACGTCGGGGAATTCCTCAACAACGGGTATGTCGGCTAACTCAACATTTCCATTCAAATCACTTAGTATACTGCATAAATAACCCTTACACCCTTTTTGGATCAACTTGTAGGCCTTCATGGATGAGATTAAGTAAGGTGGGGGTACTACACCTTTACCTTGGAAAATGACCTCAGCTTGACTTGGGGTCTTCAATGTGACGCTCTTAGTAACACAATTAATGGATGCATGATTTGCCACTAACCAATCCATTCCCAATATAACATCGAAATGAGTCATGCTCAAAGGCATCAAATCGACTAACAACTCTACACCCTCAATCATGATAACACACGCCCTATAAATGGATGCAACAATCATATTTCTCCCAGATGGAGTAGACACAGACAATACGTAATCAAGGGATGCTAATTCTCTATTCAACTTCTCGGCGAATATAGTGGACACAAATGAATGCGTAGAACCCGAATCAATCAATACGTATGCATCTTGAGAACAAATTGAAATGGTACCTGACACCACTGTTTCAGCATTCTGGGCGTCTCCTAGCAACAATGCGAAAACTCTGCCCTGCCTCGCCTGTATTCCCCCGATGTTATTCTTCTGTGCAGAGCCCGAGGTGCTTCCAGTCCTCTTCCCATCATCGGTCCTTGCTTTCGGGCAGTCCTTCACGCGATGGCCTATCTCGCCACACTCGTAGCAAGCTCCTGTTGCCCAACGACAAACCCCGAAATGTAGCTTCCCACAACTCGCGCACATCGGCTTAACGTTACCTTCTTGATTGGAGTTGCTGGAACTATCCGTACTCATCTTCTTCTTGGCATTGAACGGAACTCGGCGACTTTCATAATTCTGTCTCTTCCTCTGACCCTCACCTGAACTCTGGTATCGGTTCAAGTTAGCTTCAGCCAGGATGGCCTTGTCCA
The DNA here is from genome assembly GCF_055761805.1 of Camellia sinensis. Taxonomy (NCBI): domain Eukaryota; kingdom Viridiplantae; phylum Streptophyta; class Magnoliopsida; order Ericales; family Theaceae; genus Camellia; species Camellia sinensis. The sequence goes on along the minus strand of NC_138962.1, from coordinate 2,768,765 downwards.
GTACTCCGGCGTATGTCGGCATATTGAGCATATTGACCCGATCTTGTATCGGTCCACGCAACCCACTTTCGAACTTCCTCGCCTTTCGGTACTCGTCGTCAACCATATGAGGCGCATATCTTGCCAGTTCAGTAAAGGCACGATCGTATTCTGCGACCGTCTTGTTCCCTTGGATCAGATTCTGAAACTCCGTGGTCTTTCGGTCTCGGACGCTGAGGGGGAAATGCTTGTTATAGAACAACTCCAAAAATTTTGCCCAAGTCAAACCCGGATTGCTTTCTCGGACCATCATCCACCACCTACGAGCATCGTCGTCTAATGTGAATGCTGCCAGAGATACCTTCTGGGCGTCTGTACTGGGGAAAACTTCAAACAACTTCTCCATCTCTAAAACCCATGCCTCGGCTTTCATTGGTTCTATGCCTCCCTGAAATCTCGGCGGTTTCATCTTCTTGAACTCTCTGATTAGAGTTATCGTGTCGTTCCCATACAAAGCTTGCTGCGGAGGCACTTGTGGCACTGGAGGGGGTGGAGCTGCATATCGGCCATTCGTCTGTTCGGCATGCATAGAAGTGGTACCAGTATCCTGCGGCCTAGGTTGTCTCTGCTCACGAACCAAGCCTTCGACTAACCTTTCCAATCTCTCCAACCTGTCTTCCGATCGATCTCGGCCAACCGGGGGTCTACCTCTCCTCATGATGCTAGGGGGGGAATGCAAGATGAGACTTTAAAACAACTAAACAGATAACACATATGCAAGTAACGAGCGTCTAGGCCAAAACGATGCACACATAGTCAAGTAGCAAGCAATATGATGCAATCTTAACATTCTTCTAAGGGAAATCCTAGGCTCTCTAGGACTCAAGGTGTGTGATTAACGTACTACAAGAATCTTGCGCTCTGATACCATTCTGTCACGCCCCCAAACCGCCCCTAGTAGTTTGGTGCCGTGATGGCCAGTAACCCGAGGTTACCGAAGGCCGACTTACAAAATCACACACAATCAGAGTATAAAATATGGGGCTTACAAGTGCGGAAGCGATATATATACATATACAAAATCTAAATAGTCCGTACGAGCCGTGCATAAGTCCAATGGAATGTCATACATCAAACATCTTTACAAGTCTTACAATTTAGATACAACAAGAATGAGATACCAAACACATCCTGACCAAAAGGCTTCTCAAGCCGACATATGCCAAAACAAACAAAAGAAGACATAAGCCGAGAAGCATAATCTTCAAGATGGTGCAAAAATGCTAATCCAAAACACGTCGGCAAAGCACCCAAAACACATCGGCAATCACGTCTAGGCCTCAATGCCATCTTGTTCATCACCTACATATATATAGAGAGGGTGAGCTTGGATACTCAGTGAATGATACTAGAAATAAAGGTTTTGCATGATTGATATCCAAGATTTCTTTCAAAACAATACATAGCATACTTTACAATCAAGAGGGAAATCAAGTTCATTGCCGGCCTTTCAAGTCCTTTGGATGTTATTACATCTACTTAATACAAGAGGGTGATGACAATTTGTAGACACCCCATTTTTGACCGCCCTTAAGACTTGGGCACTACTGATGGTTTGCTCGGTGTTAAGAGATGTGCAGAGCAAAGAATCAGTTTCTTCAGCAAGAAGAGAGGAAAATCCTTCAAAACACTTTGTTTAGGGTTTTGGAGTTGAAGAAAAGAGGAAAGGAGAGGAGAAAACTAGCTTGGGAGAAGTTCGGCATGAATCCGGATAGAAGCGAGTCGAGCAGCCCTCGCTGAATCGGGCTTATCTGTCTGTACACTTGGATTTTAGCTATGGGGCCACCACCGTCGGAAAGCTTACTTCCGGGGCTTCATTTTGCACTCAAGAATCTCCTAGAACCAAGTCCGGGTGGGGGAGATATGATCAGTTGAAGTTGGGTATCATCCCGGTTGGATCGAATCTGCGCGGCTTCACGGAAAAGGGCATAACTTTTTGCACAGGAGGAATTTTGATGCAAGGTTTGCGCCATTGGAAAGCTAACTTCCGGGGCTTCAATCTGGACATCCACCGGCACTTTTTTGACCTCACCGGCCACCCATCGGCACTCTGTTTGTGCCGACCGGCAATTTATTGTGCCGACCGGCCATTTATTGTGCCGACCGGCAGATTAAAGTGGCCGACCGGCAGTTTTTGCTAGCCGACGACCTTCCGGAGCATTCTGCAGATTGAGTGGATTCCAGCTGTGCCAGCTGGAATGCACAGAATTGATCCCCCACGTGCATGTGTGCTTGTTTTGCACCTTGTGAGCCTTTGAACCCCCTAACCTTCTAGAAGCTTGAACCTTTTGGCCAAGCTTCTCCAAGAAGCTTGGCCAGCTGTTTTAGCTTCCTCTAGAAGCCTTGCACCCCCCCTTGAACCCCTTGGCCCCTTTGAAGCTTGTCTTAGAAGCTTAGCATGGCTTATATAAAGCACCTCTCCTCCTCCTTTGTTGAGGTTGGATTCTTGGAACAAAAAACCAGAGATATATAGATATATCTGATATATACATTCATATATCCATATACCTCCCTCTATCTCTCCCATTCAACCATCAAACACCTTTGTTCTTGGGCCATTTCTTCATCAACTCATAGCACAAGGCATCCAACGCCTATTCCAGCAGCTTGAGGCTGTTCTCCAAAGCTTAGGAGCACCTAAACTTGGTCCAAGAGGTGCTGATTTGCTGGTCTTCAAGGGTGAGTCCTCATCTTCCCTTTTCTAGCCTTTTCTTGCTTCATATCTAAGCCATAGTTTCTTGCACCTTTGGACTCCGACCCAAACTTCAAATCATCATATTTTGAGGTCCTCTTCATGTTTGATTGAGGACCTCTTGCTGTTTGAGGATAGTAGCTAGCACTTCCTTCTTTATCTCTCCTTTAGGCCCTAATCTTGCATGTTATTTTTGGCCTATGTGTAATCTGTTTTCGGGGATGTAGTAAAATGTAGATAGGCTTATTTTGAGCCCTTCTTCAACATTGAAGAAGGGCTCAACACTGTTTGGGACTTCCATGTTGCACTTCCCTTTATATCCTCTTTTTGGTCCCATTTTTGTATGTCTTGGCAGCCCCTGATGTTGCTGTTTTTGGACCTTGGTCCGAACTAAAAGTGGCTTTATTTTGACCTTCTTAACATGTTTTATTAAGGGTCTTCGCTTGTTTGGTGAATGCTTTGTATACCTCATGTTATAGCCACTTTTTGAGCCTCATTTTGCATTGTATTTCTAGCATGTTTGTATACTGATTTCGGGGCTGCCATGAACTGTAAATGTGCATATTTTGGGCCCCTCTTCAATGTTATTGAAGGGCCCTAACATGTTTGGGGACAGCAGCTGTGAGTTTCTTCATAATCGCATGTTTAGGGCCGTTTTTTTGTATGCCATTTTAGCCCCATCTTTGCTTGCTGATTGGCCATGTCATAAACTGTAAAAATGCTTGTCTCAGAGCTGTCTTGCTTCTGTCTTCATGCTCCATGTCCATATTATGCATGCTTTGTATAGCTGTAAGCCATTTCGGGTGCCTAATTTCGCATTTCGGGAGGAATTCCATGCATCGGGCGTACTTTCGCCTCATTTCGGGGCTGTTTTGCCCCTCATTTTGCTGCTGAAATCCCATTGGCATGTTTGCATATCATTTCCATGCCATTGCATTGCGTATGCCATTGCCTCGGTTTGCGTGCTCGTGCGCACGCATTTCGAGGCACTTCATGTTCATTCATCGGCCTCTTATGTGAGTGTGGCTGAGGCTCTCTCATGTTAGTATAAGTCCATGTTGCATTCTATATGCCATTTTATCCATTGCATTGCATATGCCATTGCCTCAGTTTGCGTGCCCGTGCGCGCACATTTCGAGGCACTTCATCTTCTTCCATTGGCCACTGTTTTGGGCCTAACTAGAGCTGCCTAATTCATGTTTAAGTCCATCTTCTATTTGGTTTGCATGCTTACCTTGCATGTTTGCTTGTAAGCTTTGCATGATTACATTGCATTGTTCATGTTGCATGATAGCTAACATGCTTAGGTTGCATTGCATCAACATGCATTCCTTGTCCCTTGATTTGGGTGATAGGGATTGGGAGTTTGTTTGATTGGTTTGCATTTCATTTGACATGAAAGTTGCATACTTGATTCCTTGGCCCATCATGCATGGAAATGCGTGATTGGTGGTCCGAGAATCGAGGCGCATGCCCCTTTGAGTCATTACCATGATAAGGGACATGGTTGGTGCACATATGCCTTGAAATATGCTGCCATGCTTTGCCTTGTCCTCTGTTGCTGTGGGTTGCAGGTTCTGCAGGAATACTCTGCCGACCGGCAGTGTAAGGTGCCGGCCGGCAATCTTTTCTCTGCCGACAGCTTCAATTTTGTGCCGGTGGCAACATCTCAGTGCCGGTGGCAGTTTCACCCAGCCGGTGGTGTCTCCCAGCATCCAAGGAAGCAGTCCTGAAATTTTGGCAGCCTCCAGAGGAGCACAGGAAAGAAAACAGAGGCAGCCTACGCATGGCGGCGCGCTTCCCGAGGCGGTTTACTGTTTTCTTAGAATAATTAATTTGTTAATTAATTTGTAATATTTAATTAGCTCGCGTAGTTAATTAATTTGTAATATTTATTTGGTCCCTCCGAGCGAGGGCAAACTTGTAATAAGTGTGCGTGAGTGTGTGTATGTCTTCCAATCCCCACTTCTTTCTTCCCTTTTATTTACCTGCTTATGAAGGTAGACTAGGGCATATTTAAATTAGCATAACAGTATGATAGCATGCGTGCATCCATACATCTGTCTTACATGCATCAGGCTCGGCACATCATGCTAACTGCATTTGTACTTCAATTCCAAATTGAATACATGTTACTTGTAGCATTTCGTATGCCATTTTAGGGTCAGCCGAGCCTACTCTAAATTGCATCATTGCCTGTGTTGCATTAGCCACTTAACGTGAACTAAGGACATGCATGTTTGCTAACTAGTTTATTGTTTTGGCACGGAGTACAATGTAAGTATTTATGCTTTAGCATCTCGCATGCGTGTGAATGTTAACATGACAGTATGCTTACCATGCGGCTAAGTGCTTATATGAGATAAACTGTTTGAATGCCTGTGGGTGGAGGTCGAATTGCTTAAATTGGAATAACACATTAAAACTGTGAATTTTAAAGCCCACTAGATAGTGGCAAACCATCTTTTCTAAAAGCCCACTTGAGGGTGGCAAAACCTGCATTTTAGCCTACTTGCGAGTAGCAAACCATTTTCAAAACAAACATGAAATGTTTTGTTCCAATTTAGGCGATTTGGTCTATACTTGTTTGCTGCGCGCATAACATAGTAATTCTAGGCTAACAATTGGTTTAAGAACACATAAAGTTTTCAAAAACGGATATCACGGTTAGTAGAGGCCGGTCTTCGGACCGGGCGAAAGGGGGTGCTCATAGCTGACCTTCCCCGATCGTACCCAAGCTCCCGAGCCGAGACAACTCCGGTGATGACGGACATGTGGCCTTCGGCACCGAGTCAGGGTTTCCTAAATTCTCCCAAAATAAAATATTTAGGTGGCGACTCTGTAGCACGAGGTCCCACGCGGGCGCTGTTACAGTTTCTGGCGACTCTGCTGGGGATTTTAGAGAGCTTGACTTGAACTCGTGATATCCTGTTTTGATCTCATTTATGTGTTTCTTTGCATTGCATGTGCATTGGTGCGCCTAGGAACACAGTGTTTGCCATCTGCCATTCCTGAACGATTTGCCGGAGGCTTGTCTTGTCAAGACATGTCCATAAGGCTGACCGGCTATGGGCTCTGACAGCATGGGAACACAAACCCCGGTTTTACCGGGGCACCCATTTTGACCATTCGACCTAGTGCATATTCGGAATCCATAGTGACCATTCCAAACTAGGACAGGTTGCTTACCCGATGTTAGGTTGTTTGAGAACTGCTGTGTGCATAGTGAAACCCTAGCTCCTGACAAAATAGGACAGGAAAACCCTACCCCAACATAGGGGTGTTTTGGCTCTCTCTTACTTGCTATGTGCTTTTAGAGTGTATCTCTATAGGAATGCATATATCAGTTTGCAAGTTTGGGCATCAGGCCTGTGGGCATCAGTATTTGGGGAATCAGTTTTACCTGAGGGTATCAATTTTGGGACAGATATTTGGGGAACAGTGATCAGTATTGAGCACAGTCATTCCACTATGATCATATCCGAGCTGAGATGCTGTCTGTTTTCTCTTTTGCAAGGTAGTCCTAGAACCATAGCTTCAGAAGGCTCTGATATTCCCCGGGTACATCGGACTTGTGCTGATAGACTTTGTCAGGTCAGAGACTCGGTTCAAGGGTAATCAGGGCCAGAGCAGGCTAGTCAGGCACAGATCATCAGTTCAACAGTCTTCAGATCAACAGTCATTATCCATCTCGCCTGTGTGCAGTTGGGTTGAGATATCTGCTTTTGCCATAGAGACAGATATACCGGTTGCTCAGTTAGATTAGAACAGTATGTCGAGTCTGGAAGAGATGGTGCGCCAACTCCAGGATAGTATGAAAGCCATGCAGCAAGACACTGTCCGTCAAGCAGAATTCGCCAAGCAACAGGCTGTGGTCATAACCCAACAGGCAGAGACAATTGCCAGATTGGAGCAGCAAACTGGAGTATCTACTTCGCACCAGGCTCCTCCCCCACCAAGAGTTCCCACACTCGAGGAGGCAACCCATGTCCAGGATAATACGGACATTCCAGTCGGACCAGCTCCACCCCCGATTCTGCCTCAACTCTCCAAGGCACCCACTCCTATCAACCAAACAGATTCTCCCTTCGAGCCCGAGGTGGAGCCCGTGGCATTAAAAATGCACAAGCTTGAAAAGCTGTTCAAAAAATCTCAAGGTGCGAAGTCCATTCCGGACATTGGAGACGGATACATCGACGCAGCTGTGACGCTGCCAGATCGGTTTAAGATGCCACAAATCGATCGTTTTGACGGATCTGAGGATCCCATGGTACACCTGCGACTATTTTCAGACGTCCTAAGACCAATGGGCCTCACTAGATTGCAGAAGCTGTCTTTGTTTGGCCGGACCCTGTCGGGTGTAGCGGCCGCATGGTATGCCAAATTGGAGGATGACGTCAAGAGAAGTTGGGATGAGATGGCTGAGGCCTTCGTCGCACAATATTCATACAATACCCAAATCGAGATTACGACCCGTGATCTTGAGACGACGAGGCAGGAGCCTAAGGAGAGCTTCTCAGAATTCGTGGCCCGCTGGAGGGCCAAGGCCTCAATGATGACCATTAGGCCAACAGATAAGGATCAAATACGGATGATTGTGCGCAATCTCCAGCCTATGCTAATGCAGAGAATGATTGTAATCCCCTTTCCCACTTTCTCAGATTTACACGATATGGGGGTACAAATCGAAGACGCAATGAGGCAAGGTCTGTTTGACCAGGATAAGGAGCAGCCCAGGAGGGCATTTTCCCGCAGTTCGAATGTGACCACCAGCGGTGACGCAGCTGCAAGATCATCTGAAGTGGGCATGGTCACCACCACCACACCAAGAGCAGCCGCCCCCTTTGTTGGTGCATCCACTTCAAACCCCCGAACTTCAGACTATCTGCCCCGAGGCAAGAGGGTTTTCACCCCACTCTATATGTCTTTGTCTAAAGCCCTGGGGGTCCTACTCAGGAAAGGACATCTGAAACCGTTAGAGCAACGGCCTTTACCCGATCCTCTCCCTCCAAAACATGACCCGACTAAGTACTGTGCTTTCCATCAACAAACCGGTCATGACACCGACAGTTGCGTCCGTCTCCACCACGAGATACAAAATTTGATTGACAACGGGGTCATCCCCGCACCAGGTCCTGCGAAGTCTATCGACACTTGATCAGTGAACTTGCGGGGGGATAATGTGATGTGATCGGGGGATGAACCACCTGCGGATGGCGCTCGATTTACTCCAGATGTGGTGTATGGCACACACTATTTTGAGCATTTGTGAATGCTAGTTTTGTACATGCTGACTTGGGTATTGGGTCAGTCTTCTCAATTTGTATTGAGTCAGTCTTTTCATACTGAGTCAGTCGGGTCTGTCTTGTTGTATCGAGTCAGTCCTGTTTTGTTAAAGTCAGGTGATTCCGGGGGTGTTACTTCGGATATCACTATTTTGTTTTGTGTTTGTCTTTTTGCCTTCTTTTGAGTCTGTTTCTGCCTTGGAGCCAGTTATGCCAACAGATTTGAATGGAACAGCGATGATTTTCACACTCTTGTGTTTGCTTCTGCCGTGTGCCAGTTGTGCCAGAAGTATTGAATGGAATGACAGTGCTCTTCGCCTGCCTTTTCTGTGCCTTGAAATCATTGTATCGACCTAAGTTTTTCAAAACTTTTTTGAACACTGCGGTGAAAACGAAGAGGAAGGAATTCCTTGGGATTTGCAAAATTTTGATCATTTGAGAGAGAGAGAGGCGTGCTAAGCCCTTAATGAATGAAATCATGCTTGTTAGCGTGAGTACTGAGAAGGACCCTGGCTTGATCCAGATTGGTCCCACACTGTCTTTAGCACGAGCGATCTGTCGCTTTCTTAAAAACTTTCAAAAATAAAATGTTTTGCGCGGTCCTGCGAAGACCTGTGTGGAATCGCTCTTGAGATTGTGCAGCCTAGGATCGCCCTCAGCCTCGGAACTCAACCCCTTCGCTCCCAAACGTTGAACTTGAATTCAGAAGGTTCAACGGTCAACTACGATGTGAGGCCTGTGTGGCCAGATTTGAAGCAGCCCTCGAACAAGAGGCCAGGAAAGTCAGATCAAAAAGATCAGAAGATCAGAATGAGCTTGCAAAACTAGAACGGAAGTACCTCTCGAACTAGGGGCAAAAATGTCAGATATGCTCGAAGAGCTGAAGATGAGTCCTCTTGCAAATCAACAGCCACTCTCCTGGATACGGATGGCTTCGAAACCCTATAACCATTTGGCATGGACCAAGCTACACTTTTACCCTTGAGAGGCTCGCTGGGCCGAAAACCCGGAAGGGCGACCCAGGCAAAAGTTAGAGCAAGAAAAAGAAGAAAAAAAGAACAAAAAAGAGAAAAAAGAAGAAAAAAGAAAAAAAAAAGAGAAAGAAAAGAACAAAAAAGGAAAATCAATGAAAAGAAAAGAAATGAAAAGAATTGAAAAGAAAAGAAAAACAAAGCTCGCAAGGTCGAAAACCCGCATCGGGCGCCTTGGCAAAAGTTAGAGCCTAAAAAGGAGAGGTTAAATACCCGAGTGTACCTTAACCCGGAACTACGTAAGGCTTGATTCCCATGTTTGGGATACGTAGGCAACTTCATTCCGAAGTCCAGCCCTAAAACAATTCAAAATCACTTGTGTCCATGTGATGATTCTAGTCATCTTTGTCTTTTCTGTATCCGAGAGTTCAGTTGCAATCATCGCTCTGAGGATTGATTACAATACACTACGGTGCCATTCAGACAAGGGGCAACTTTCCGTTGCCATTCGACGCGCTGCGGTGCCGTGCAAACAAGGGGCAACGTTCCGTTGCCATGCAGCTCTCTTCGAGCAAGGGGGCAATTTTCCTCCAAATCCGAGGTTGTGCGTCTCAAGAGTGGGTTCCGTGCTTGTTAAGCATTGGCCGTTTGCAAAAATAGTTTTTGAGAATTTTTACTGAGGTTGACTGATCCTTCGAAAATTATTCCATCTTTTCCAAAACTGGACCATTTCTTGGACCCAAAAAAGGAAAATTTTCAGTGCTCATAGCCTGACTTGCATGATTTCAAATCAAAAATCGAACAAGTGTGTTAATCTGACTCTCATGTTGGTCAAAATTGTTTTAGTAGAAAAACAAAAACAAAAAATGGTCAAAATAATGAACTAGGGGCACAGTTGAGTCAGGCTTCCTGTCTTTCCCCCGTTGTCAGAACATACTTGCCAAGAAGGGCACTCTACCTGCCAGAAAAGGGCACAACTGAAGTCAACAACAAAGGGCTAAAAGCTCTCTCATCCTCCAAGCAACGAGGAATCAAGTCAAGTGCGAAGCACAAACTGGAAAGGATCAAGATATTCCACTCCCTCATCTGGACAGATCTGATCACGTCCAAACTCCCCAGCGGAGCATCGTCAACCGATGTCAATTGCAGATCTGCTGCGCGTCTGGTCGCATTGCAACCCCTCTGTGGGAGAAATTCACTGTTGTGAACAAGAGTCTGGTAAAATACCAGGGGCAAGAGCCCACAATTTCCAGCTTATCCATCAACCACCCAGGGGAGGGATGAAAAACGAGAGATTAAAGAATAGAGAGATGTGCGCTGAGAGAAAAAGCGAGAAAAGGGTTTTGAGAGAAAAACCGAGCTTGAGAGCCGAGTGATGTGAGAATCACAAATAAGAAAGGGTGGGAATAATACCCGGTGAAACAGGCTCCCTGTGCACGTCTGTGTGTCGTGTCTTTTGTTTTGTTTGTCTCGATTCTTGCTTTGAGTCGTTCCGAGCGTGTCTCGACGTGTTTAGGTTGTTTACCTTTTGTTTTCCGTTGTTGAGTCTTTCTCGCTGTGTTCAGTCGTAGGCTCAATACCTGGTCGAGAACTCATTTGCTCAATTTCAAAAAAAAAAAAAAATGATTTGTTGTGTGCTCAGAGTGCTGTGCCATTCTCCACATTTGCGCAAAAAAGGAAATTTGTTCTTTCGAAAACTGCAGGGTCCACCCCCGATAAGTGTGAACGGTGAAACCAGGACCTATCTGAAGCTATGATAGTTCCAGACTGCAAAGCAAAAGCGAAAGAGCGAAAATCGAAGTATCTGAGTTTGTGTCAACTTCAGAAAATTCCGTGATTGTACTCCGGACGTACCTCTTCAGGGCCTTGTCAATGCTCCGAAATATGAGTGTACCTCTACCTCAGGCGCAAGATCAATCTTGCATTGTGATGCACGTTCCAATTGCATTGTTATGCACCCACTTCACTAGCATTGTTATGCTCATTCATTGCATTGATTTTGCACATCTATCCAGCATTGTCATGCTCATTACATTTGCATTGTCATGCACCTTTTCACTTGCGTTGTCACGCACTTTCCACTTGCATTGTTATGCACGCTCTCTTATTCGGAAACACTGGGATACGTCCTTATGCTTTCCCTTCTCATTCGGAAACTCCGGGATACGTCCCTATGTTTCTTTCTCTTTTTCCGAAACTCCGGGATACGTCCCTATGTTTCTCTTACCTTTCCGAAACACCGGGATACGTCCCTACGTTCCTCTCTCTTTCCGAAACACCGGGATACGTCCATACGTTTCACTCCTCATTTTCCGAGACACTGGGATACGTCCTTATGTTTCTCTCCCTTTTCCGAGACACTGGGATACGTCCTTATGTTTCTCTTCCTTTTCCGAAACACCGGGATACGTCCCTACGTTTCTTTCTCCTTTTCTGAAACACCAGGATACGTCCCTATGTTTCTTCTCCTTTGTCTAATCCTTGGGATACGTCCCTAACCTTTGGGATACGTCCCTAATCTGTGGGATACGTCCCTAATCTTTGGGATACGTCCCTAACCTTTGGGATACGTCCCTAACCTTTGGGATACGTCCCTAACCTTTGGGATACGTCCCTAACCCTTGGGATACGTCCCTAACCCTTGGGATACGTCCCTAACCTTTGGGATACGTCCCTAACCTTTGGGATACGTCCCTAACCTTTGGGATACGTCCCTAAGCTTTGGGATACGTCCCTAATCTTTGGGATACGTCCCTAACCTTTGGGATACGTCCCTCATCTTTGGGATACGTCCCTAATCTTTGGGATACGTCCCTCATCTTGGGGATACGTCCCTAACCTTTGGGATACGTCCCTAACCTTTGGGATACGTCCCTCATCTTCGGGATACGTCCCTAACCTTTGGGATACGTCCCTAATCTTTGGGATACGTCCCTCACCTTTGGGATACGTCCCTCATCTTTGGGATACGTCCCTAACCTTTGGGATACGTCCCTAATCTTTGGGATACGTCCCTAATCTTTGGGATACGTCCCTAACCTTCGGGATACGTCCCTAACCTTTGGGATACGTCCCTCATCTTTGGGATACGTCCCTAACCTTTGGGATACGTCCCTAACCCTTGGGATACGTCCCTAATCTTTGGGATACGTCCCTAACCTTCGGGATACGTCCCTAACCTTTGGGATACGTCCCTAATCTTTGGGATACGTCCCTCACCTTTGGGATACGTCCCTAATCTTTGGGATACGTCCCTAACCTTTGGGATACGTCCCTCATCTTTGGGATACGTCCCTAACCTTTGGGATACGTCCCTAACCTTTGGGATACGTCCCTAACCTTTGGGATACGTCCCTAATCCTTGGGATACGTCCCTATGTTTCTCACTCTTCAGTTAAAAGCGTTCGGAATACGTTCCAATGCTCACACCATTCCGAAACACCGGGATATGTCCCTATGTTTCTCCCTGTCCCATTTCCCCACACAATTTCAGTGTGTTTGGAATTCATCTTAGGTCGCATTGTCATGCACACCTCTTCACTTGCGTTGTCACGCACATTCCACTCGCATTGTTTTATCAAATCGGCTTCGCGAAAGCGTATAAGTCCAATTACAAACCGGCTCTGCGTAGCATATAAGTCCAATGTTCAAACCGGCTTCGCGTGACGTATAAGTCCAATTATCAAAGTCTTCCTGCATATCATTTGCATCCTGCCCCTGAACTACGCTGGTTTGATTCCTTGCAAAGGGATACGTAGGCAGCCTGTGGGCGCAACCATTTATTTATCGATATTTTGTTTGTTTGTCCAAGTCTTCGGCCTTGTCAAAAATGGGTCGTCTCTGGGCTTTGACATTCACTCTCGTCATTGTTATGACTTTCGAGTTCTGTCAAAGAGGGGCAACTGTAGACACCCCATTTTTGACCGCCCTTAAGACTTGGGCACTACTGATGGTTTGCTCGGTGTTAAGAGATGTGCAGAGCAAAGAATCAGTTTCTTCGGCAAGAAGAGAGGAAAATCCTTCAAAACACTTTGTTTAGGGTTTTGGAGTTGAAGAAAAGAGGAAAGGAGAGGAGAAAACTAGCTTGGGAGAAGTTCGGCATGAATCCGGATAGAAGCGAGTCGAGCAGCCCTCGCTGAATCGGGCTTATCTGTCTGTACACTTGGATTTTAGCTATGGGGCCACCACCGTCGGAAAGCTTACTTCCGGGGCTTCATTTTGCACTCAAGAATCTCCTAGAACCAAGTCCGGGTGGGGGAGATATGATCAGTTGAAGTTGGGTATCATCCCGGTTGGATCGAATCTGCGCGGCTTCACGGAAAAGGGCATAACTTTTTGCACAGGAGGAATTTTGATGCAAGGTTTGCGCCATTGGAAAGCTAACTTCCGGGGCTTCAATCTGGACATCCACCGGCACTTTTTTGACCTCACCGGCCACCCATCGGCACTCTGTTTGTGCCGACCGGCAATTTATTGTGCCGACCGGCCATTTATTGTGCCGACCGGCAGATTAAAGTGGCCGACCGGCAGTTTTTGCTAGCCGACGACCTTCCGGAGCATTCTGCAGATTGAGTGGATTCCAGCTGTGCCAGCTGGAATGCACAGAATTGATCCCCCACGTGCATGTGTGCTTGTTTTGCACCTTGTGAGCCTTTGAACCCCCTAACCTTCTAGAAGCTTGAACCTTTTGGCCAAGCTTCTTGGAGAAGCTTGGCCAGCTGTTTTAGCTTCCTCTAGAAGCCTTGCACCCCCCCTTGAACCCCTTGGCCCCTTTGAAGCTTGTCTTAGAAGCTTAGCATGGCTTATATAAAGCACCTCTCCTCCTCCTTTGTTGAGGTTGGATTCTTGGAACAAAAAACCAGAGATATATAGATATATCTGATATATACATACATATATCCATATACCTCCCTCTATCTCTCCCATTCAACCATCAAACACCCTTGTTCTTGGGCCATTTCTTCATCAACTCATAGCACAAGGCATCCAACGCCTATTCCAGCAGCTTGAGGCTGTTCTCCAAAGCTTAGGAGCACCTAAACTTGGTCCAAGAGGTGCTGATTTGCTGGTCTTCAAGGGTGAGTCCTCATCTTCCCTTTTCTAGCCTTTTCTTGCTTCATATCTAAGCCATAGTTTCTTGCACCTTTGGACTCCGACCCAAACTTCAAATCATCATATTTTGAGGTCCTCTTCATGTTTGATTGAGGACCTCTTGCTGTTTGAGGATAGTAGCTAGCACTTCCTTCTTTATCTCTCCTTTAGGCCCTAATCTTGCATGTTATTTTTGGCCTATGTGTAATCTGTTTTCGGGGATGTAGTAAAATGTAGATAGGCTTATTTTGAGCCCTTCTTCAACATTGAAGAAGGGCTCAACACTGTTTGGGACTTCCATGTTGCACTTCCCTTTATATCCTCTTTTTGGTCCCATTTTTGTATGTCTTGGCAGCCCCTGATGTTGCTGTTTTTGGACCTTGGTCCGAACTAAAAGTGGCTTTATTTTGACCTTCTTAACATTTTTATTAAGGGTCTTCGCTTGTTTGGTGAATGCTTTGTATACCTCATGTTATAGCCACTTTTTGAGCCTCATTTTGCATTGTATTTCTAGCATGTTTGTATACTGATTTCGGGGCTGCCATGAACTGTAAATGTGCATATTTTGGGCCCCTCTTCAATGTTGTTGAAGGGCCCTAACATGTTTGGGGACAGCAGCTGTGAGTTTCTTCATAATCGCATATTTAGGGCCGTTTTTTTGTATGCCATTTTAGCCCCATCTTTGCTTGCTGATTGGCCATGTCATAAACTGTAAAAATGCTTGTCTCAGAGCTGTCTTGCTTCTGTCTTCATGCTCCATGTCCATATTATGCATGCTTTGTATAGCTGTAAGCCATTTCGGGTGCCTAATTTCGCATTTCGGGAGGAATTCCATGCATCGGGCGTACTTTCGCCTCATTTCGGGGCTGTTTTGCCCCTCATTTTGCTGCTGAAATCCCATTGGCATGTTTGCATATCATTTCCATGCCATTGCATTGCGTATGCCATTGCCTCGGTTTGCGTGCTCGTGCGCACGCATTTCGAGGCACTTCATGTTCATTCATCGGCCTCTTATGTGAGTGTGGCTGAGGCTCTCTCATGTTAGTATAAGTCCATGTTGCATTCTATATGCCATTTTATCCATTGCATTGCATATGCCATTGCCTCAGTTTGCGTGCCCGTGTGCGCGCATTTCGAGGCACTTCATCTTCTTCCATTGGCCACTGTTTTGGGCCTAACTAGAGCTGCCTAATTCATGTTTAAGTCCATCTTCTATTTGGTTTGCATGCTTACCTTGCATGTTTGCTTGTAAGCTTTGCATGATTACATTGCATTGTTCATGTTGCATGATAGCTAACATGCTTAGGTTGCATTGCATCAACATGCATTCCTTGTCCCTTGATTTGGGTGATAGGGATTGGGAGTTTGTTTGATTGGTTTGCATTTCATTTGACATGAAAGTTGCATACTTGATTCCTTGGCCCATCATGCATGGAAATGCGTGATTGGTGGTCCGAGAATCGAGGCACATGCCCCTTTGAGTCATTACCATGATAAGGGACATGGTTGGTGCACATATGCCTTGAAATGTGCTGCCATGCTTTGCCTTGTCCTCTGTTGCTGTGGGTTGCAGGTTCTGCAGGAATACTCTGCCGACCGGCAGTGTAAGGTGCCGGCCGGCAATCTTTTCTCTGCCGACAGCTTCAATTTTGTGCCGGTGGCAACATCTCAGTGCCGGTGGCAGTTTCACCCAGCCGGTGGTGTCTCCCAGCATCCAAGGAAGCAGTCCTGAAATTTTGGCAGCCTCCAGAGGAGCACAGGAAAGAAAACAGAGGCAGCCTACGCATGGCGGCGCGCTTCCCGAGGCGGTTTACTGTTTTCTTAGAATAATTAATTTGTTAATTAATTTGTAATATTTAATTAGCTCGCGTAGTTAATTAATTTGTAATATTTATTTGGTCCCTCCGAGCGAGGGCAAACTTGTAATAAGTGTGCGTGAGTGTGTGTATGTCTTCCAATCCCCACTTCTTTCTTCCCTTTTATTTACCTGCTTATGAAGGTAGACTAGGGCATATTTAAATTAGCATAACAGTATGATAGCATGCGTGCATCCATACATCTGTCTTACATGCATCAGGCTCGGCACATCATGCTAACTGCATTTGTACTTCAATTCCAAATTGAATACATGTTACTTGTAGCATTTCGTATGCCATTTTAGGGTCAGCCGAGCCTACTCTAAATTGCATCATTGCCTGTGTTGCATTAGCCACTTAACGTGAACTAAGGACATGCATGTTTGCTAACTAGTTTATTGTTTTGGCACGGAGTACAATGTAAGTATTTATGCTTTAGCATCTCGCATGCGTGTGAATGTTAACATGACAGTATGCTTACCATGCGGCTAAGTGCTTATATGAGATAAACTGTTTGAATGCCTGTGGGTGGAGGTCGAATTGCTTAAATTGGAATAACACATTAAAACTGTGAATTTTAAAGCCCACTAGATAGTGGCAAACCATCTTTTCTAAAAGCCCACTTGAGGGTGGCAAAACCTGCATTTTAGCCTACTTGCGAGTAGCAAACCATTTTCAAAACAAACATGAAATGTTTTGTTCCAATTTAGGCGATTTGGTCTATACTTGTTTGCTGCGCGCATAACATAGTAATTCTAGGCTAACAATTGGTTTAAGAACACATAAAGTTTTCAAAAACGGATATCACGGTTAGTAGAGGCCGGTCTTCGGACCGGGCGAAAGGGGGTGCTCATAGCTGACCTTCCCCGATCGTACCCAAGCTCCCGAGCCGAGACAACTCCGGTGATGACGGACATGTGGCCTTCGGCACCGAGTCAGGGTTTCCTAAATTCTCCCAAAATAAAATATTTAGGTGGCGACTCTGTATCTGGCAAAGCAGTCCATGTTTGGCACTACTTTTTCAAAAATCAGTTTCTCAAAACGATTTGCCAGATTTGGACTCTTTGGTTCAGATTAAGAACCGTGACACAAGTCGAGTCCGAACTGTAGTAACCCCAAATGAACAGAACGGGACTAACCCTCCCGGGGCGTTTGGGGGACGTCTACACAATTCCAAGACAAGAGTGCAGTTGCATTATAGTCCCCTGCAACTAAGGACTTTCAAGACAAGAGTGCTGCGAAAGTTTAGAGTCCTCTAGCACTAAGGACTGTCAAGACAAGCTGTGCTGCGAAAGTTTAGAGTCCTCTAGCACTAAGGACTGTCAAGACAAGCTGTGCTGCGAAAGTTTAGAGTCCTCTAGCACTAAGGACTGTCAAGACAAGAGTGCAGTCGCATTATAGTCCCCTGCAGCTAAGGACTTTCAAGAAATGTCATCAAAACAAGATAGTGTTTAATATACAAGTAGGGATAGTCATTCATGCTAAATCAAATACTTTTCAAGACAAGGCAAAACAAGATTTATCAAAACAAGTGTAACATAGCTTTATTAGAAATACCACTCACATAGTTTCTTCACACGTCGGGGTTGAGGCAAGCCCAAGTCCTACAAACACAGGGCAAAGCCTATTGAATGCGCTTTCAAACAAGTCTCTCATGTACACAAATGTTTTCGGAAAACATGCTGGCACCAACCAGGTCCAGGCCGAGGTTCCACACCTCTTCGCCGAGGTGTGTCCCCGAGGGCCACATGCAAGGAAAAGAGGTCGGGAAACTCTGGGTTTCCCTCTGTTGATGAACATGAAGAACATGAGTGTGAAAACATGAAAAATACGAATGTTTGATCGTAATCTGCCATCACAAATCTGAGGTTTTCGTGCTATGAGTTTGAAAACATGGACCTGGGTACCCATACTTGGAAATCATGCAAGAACAAACACAAAACGTGAATCTAGGCATAAAGCTTTCGGATCAAAACAAGACTTTCTTGAAGAACACATGAATGTCATTTTCTCTTTCTAAAATCGAGCTTCAAAACGATGCATGGCTTACAAATCATTTTCAATCATGCAATGCAATAACATAAACATAAAGAACATCACGAGTAGATCGAGAATCTAACCTTAGAACGCGGATCTAACGGTTGGATCTCTAGAAATCAAGCTTGAAGATCTACTTCCTCACTCTAAAACTCTTTCTTCCTCCTAGAGCTTCTCTCTCTACAAGACAAGGTTATGACACCAAATGATAGTTTTCTATACCCGGTTCTGGGGTTAACCCTCTGCTGAGACACGTGGCGGCGATTGGTTGGGTTCATCCTGAAAAGGTGGCTGACAGGCCAGACAAAGCATGGTGGAAGGGTGTTCAACAAGCAAAGCGGTATGGGCTCTCTGACAGGCTATGACATCGGCTAACAACAAGGCATACTTAACAAGCTACACGGAGTGGTACTCCGGCAAGGAGTGACATCGGCTAACAAAAGACTTCGGCAACTAAGATGACAATGACCTCGGCTAGGAGGGACAACACTTGACTAAGCTGTGCCACATCTTGGCCTAGATGCGCCACACCTCGGCCTAGGTCGTACCACTCCAAGACGATATTACTTGGGTGCAAGGTAACATCTCGGCTAATGTGGTCAAGGCAAGGACGGAGGTCAACAAGGGGTTTCAAGATACTACTACGAGACTAAGGATGACCTTGGCTTGGAATAACGTCGGCTGGTATAACTCAGGCAAGGCGTGACCTAAGTTTCACATTAAGGAAGGAACAAGACAAGCATACCACACTTAGACAAATCACAAGGCTTCAAATCAAGACATGGATCGCATTAGCTCAAGCGAAACAAATCACAACATACACATGCAAGCTAAACAAGTCATAATCATACCGATGCTCATGAACATGATGAGGACATAAAGTGTGGGTTCCTACAGTTTTCCCATGATAACTACCCTATTCATTAAGATATGTCTCTTCATAGAGAATATCAGGTGGAGTTGGTCTGGCATAATAATTTCTGGTTGGTGGCGCGGTAGCAGGCCTAGAGGGACTGTAAGAGTGAAGTTTACTAACAGATGAGGGTTCTTGAAAATTCATTTGAATTTCATAAATTTGTGCTGGTGTTAAAGTGTCCTGGTTGAGATTAGATTCAGATCGGAGCATGTGGATGGAACCACTGCTAGATTGTCCAGGAGGTTTGGGAGGTTCTGGAGGGCGAACATTAAGTGTTTGCATTTTCTGTAAAAGGGTGTCCATAAACTCAGTATTAGACGCCTTTAATTTAAAATTAGTGATGTCTAATGGAGGTTTAATGGATACTGGATGAAGGGTTGAGGATCCTGTTATAGGTGGAGCTAAGGTTCTATCCTTAAAGGTAGAAATGGCTTCTTCGATTCGGGTTAACTGCTTTCCCATAGTTTGACATATGAGATTAGTATAATTCTGTTGTTTTACTAGGAGAGTCTCTGTTTTGGTAAACTTTCCTGATTGGGCATCAATATATGCTGTAGCTAATAAGGGTTGCCGAGTGGTTTCCCCATTAAGAGCTAATTCTAATGCCTGAGGAGGAGGCTGTATAGAATGGATAATATTTCCTTCTGCGGTTGTCCAGGTTTTATACTCATCTTCAATTACAGTAAGTTGAGGTTGAGTAACTGTATTATACCATTCAACAAAAGGTATTAATTTCTGGTGTAACTCAAGGTGTTGATAATATTGAGTTTTATATTCGGCTAACTGGTCGAGGTTGTGATTGGCAAAATACCAATCCCTAAATTCTTTGTATTTTTCCTGGTTAAATTCCTGGTTTAAAATTTTCCTATTTTCACTTCCTGGTGTAAAATCCATTTAAATTTCAAAATTCATATCACTGGCCGTTGGGCTATCTGGTGTTGGTGTGGTATAGACACCATGGGGAATTCTATTTTGGGATAATCTGATTCCCTGGATTTCAGAATTCATAGGATCTTCCTGTGGATCACTAGGTGGTCTACTAGGAGGTCGAGAAGGTATCTGTTGAAGGATATTTTCAATTTGGCGTTGGGATGGTGCATTGTCTACCGATGCACGACTTGATTCTGGAAGGTCCACTTGGTAAGGTGGAATAGATCTAAAACTGTTATTGGAAAAACTCCTAGGTGCAGTCCTAAAACTAGCATTAGAAGAATTACTTCTGGTTAGCAAAGGTCTCTGGAATTGGAGATAAACATTACCTCCTTGGGTCTAGATAACATCATCGATGTTGTGCTGGATGAGAGGTTTTGGAGGGACAGCATTAGGAATATGCCATCTATCGGGAAAAGTTATATCCTTCCAAGGGATTAACTTAGGTACGGCTACTTGACTACTGTAAAGATTGGTCTCTATTAATACTGTTTTTCCTGTTTCAGTTTTCTTTTTAACATAAGGATTTAAGGTTGTTAAAGCCTTAATGTAAATTCTAGAGTGAACTGAAAAAGGTGGGGTACCTGGTTTATACTCATAACCATGAGTAAGAACTCTGAGTTCTAAAACATCAGAAAGATTAGCATCGCACAAAGCTATGCTAAGATTCGGATAAATATCAAAGTATACTGGTCCATGAGACAAACTAGTCTCAATTGCTCCCATAAGTGAAGCACGCCAATTAAGGCATCTTCCATCTCGAAGGGTGCACTGAATACTGGTGTTTTGACCAAGAAGGGTCAAGGGTTTAAAAGCAATTTGTACTAATCCTATATGGATGTACTTATACTGTTTAACAAATGGAATAAAATCATTTATATGAATTAAACGGATTATTTCATCATTATTCTGGATACAAGATGCATGTTCAAATGTCTTGATTATTGTTTTACTAAGGAAATTAAAAGTTCCTTTCTTGTAAATGGTTTTAGGATCTACTGTTGGGATAGTCCATTTATCTAGGGCTTCCTTTACATCCTGGTATGCTACCAATTCAGCGGCTTCTGCTAGTGAGGAAACGGTATTTCCTACAACTGTTACTGATCCTGATTCTGGTATCTCTACGGTATTTTCTTGTTGTTCTGACATGGTTGTATTGTGATCATATGTGTCTAATTTATTATATTTATTTTGTTATTATGTGCTAATTAAAACGTGGCTCTGATACCATGGAAGGTGCTCACTAAAGGTTATGGCTAGCACGTCTGTCAACGACTTACAGGCATCAAACGGTCAAACGCACTCTCTGCAACACGACCTAAACCCTACGCGACTTGGGTGACGTCCCACTAACCCTAACAATTAATTAACCTTACAAAAGCACAAACCCAAGAATTAATACACACATAATAACAATATAAATAAAACAAATTACAGCATATATGATCGCATATTACCTTACTGTTGAGGTGGCGGAGGCCTTCTGGCCGCCCACGCCACTAGCTGTTCGTTGATCAGGACCTGGATCTCTTCTAGATACCGATCACACTGTGCAAGACGCTCAGATATGTACTGTTGTGTATAACGGTCTAAAGGTAGATTAAGATAATAATTTTTCTGATGTTCCCAGAATTGCTGTGCGGATACTAGTGATTCAAGAAAATCAACAGAGGGCATACATATTTAAACACAAGGTGCGAAATTTTATTGAGGAAGTAGAATATTTTACACAGAGGGGGGGTTGGACGAGAATACAAAATAAAAACTGACTCTAATTGACTCTTCTAACTCTCTCCGATTCTCTATTACTCTGCCTCAACAAGGGTGAGGGATGCCCTTTTATAATACAAAGAAGATAAGAGAAATTATTACAAAGAGACAGGTGGCTAACTTCGATTGGACCGAAAGATTACACCTATCAACTTATCTTCAACTTTATTGGAGTGGGGAACAACTTTTCATTTCTACTGTTGGAGCATCTTGCTTTTGCAAAAGTCTGTTGTCCTGTAGTGCCGACGCCTAAAGCTCAGGGCCCTTGCCTTTACTGCTCTTGTCTTTAGCCATCTTTTCTGCGATCACAGCTGTTAGGGAATCCCAAAAGTCGCCAAGGTCGGGTTCCACTTCATCTTCAGATTGAGACTCGCCTGCCAACACGTGTTCGGCTGGATCATGATCTGGATCTGATGGAGTCTGACTGGTACCTGACCTCATGGAGACGTCATCTTCTGGATTAACAGATTGGAGAAATTGTTCTTTCAGATAATCCATGCTTTTGACAATTAATTCATTACCTGAAAGCTGAGGATATTTCTGTTTTAAATCCTTTTGAATTTGAATAAAAGGATTAATGGCTGGAGAAAAGGCTGGTGCTGGTAAAGCTGGCTGCTTGAATTTTCGGAAGGAGATCCTTGAGATCCATCTTATCCCACCATTTCATGAAAAAGATTCGTTTGAGACGGTGAACCTTATTCTGATAATCACAGGCAAAGTCCCATTTCCATATCCACAGGATACTAAAGCGGATAGAGAAATGAACAATTGATTTACTGATAGATAATTCCCTGTTTTTATTTAAAAATGAATAAGCACGGGAGTAAGCCACATGCCAATCATTAAATTATGTTCTTACGGAATCGGGTAGAATATCCAAAGAAAGTCCGAACTTATCCCACCAAATGAGGAACCAGTTAGGGACATCATTTTTGAGAACATCGGACAGAACACGGATAAACCAAGAATGGTTCTTGATTGGATTCTGATAATAAAACACCTGGGTAAAAGCATCAATATAATCCCAGTATGAATATTTAGTCTGTTTATTTCGGAGATCAAGATCCCGAGTGGTGTGCGGATGAATGCCCCAGGTAGAGATGGGCATAATGTGACGGATAACAATTTTGCTGTACTGAATAGGGCTGGCAGCCTTGTTGACATCATGCAATGTATGCTTAATTTTCAAATATATCGTTATGGTATAGTGGTTTCTTGAATGAACTTCCAATTTTAATTTTCTGCAACTTCCATTTTTATTGAATTTACTTTTCTATAAAATTTCCTTTTTTATTTAATTTCAAAATATATCGTTAAGGTATGGTGGTTTCTTGAATGAACTTTCATTTTTAATTTTCTGCAACTTAAATTTCTATTTTTATTCAACTTCCATTTTTATTTAATTTACTTTTCCATTAAACTTCCTTTTTTATTTAATTTCCAAATAGGTCGTTAAGGTATACTGGTTTCTTAAATGAACTTTCATTTTTAATTTCATGCAACTTTCATTTCTATTTTTATTCAATTTACTTTTCTATTAAACTTCATTTTTTATTTAATTTCCAAATAGCTCATTAAGGTATGGTGGTTTCTTGAATGAATTTCCATTTTTTATTTTCTGCAACTTCCATTTTTATTTTTAATTAACTTCCAATTTTCTTCAAGTTACTTTTCTATTCAGCTTCCTTTTTTATTTATTTTCCAAATAGGACGTTAACGTATAATGGTTTCTGGAATGAACTTCCATTTTTATTTTTATTCAACTTCCATTTTTATTCAATTTACTTTTCTATTAAACTTCGTTTTTTCATTTAATTTCCAAATAGATCGTTATGGTATAGTGGTTTCTTGAATGAACTTCTATTTTTAATTTTCTACGACTTCCATTTTTATTTCTATTCAACAACTTTTTTTATTCAAGTTTCTTTTCTATTCAACTTCCTTTTTTATTTAATTTCCAAATAGATCGTTAAGGTAAAATGGTTTCTGGATTGAACTTCCATTTTTAATTTTATGCAACTTTCGTTTTTATTTTTATTCAACTTCCATTTTTATTCAATTTACTTTTCTATTAAACTTCCTTTTTTATTTAATTTTCAAATAGATCGTTAAGGTATATTGGTTTCTTGAATGAACTTCCATTTTTAATTTTCTGCAACTTCCATTTTTTTTTATTCAACTTCCATTTTTATTCAACTTATTTTTCTATTCAACTTCTTTTTTTATTTAATTTCCGAATAGATCGTTAAGGTATAGTGGTTTCTAGGATGAACTTCCATTTTTAATTTTCTGCAACTTCTTTTCTTATTTTTATTTAACTTCCTTTTTTATTCAAGTTTCTTTTCAACTCAACTTCCTTTTTTATTTAATTTCTAAATAGATCGTTAAGGTATAGTGGTTTCTGGATTGAACTTCTATTTTTAATTTTACGCAACTTTCGTTTTTGTTTTCATTCAACTTTCATTTTTTATTCAATTTACTTTTCTATTAAACTTCCTTTTTTATTTAATTTCCAAATAGATCGTTACGGTATGGTGGATTATTGAATGAATTTCCTTTTTTAATTTTCTGCAACTTTCATTTTTATTTTTAATTAACTTCCACTTTTCTTCAAGTTACTTTTCTATTCAACTTCCTTTTTTATTTAATTTCCAAATAGATCGTTAACGTATAATGGTTTCTGGAATGAACTTCCATTTTTTATTTTATGCAACTTTCATTTTTATTTTTATTCAACTTCCATTTTTATTCAATTTACTTTTTTATTAAACTTCCTTTTTTATTTAATTTCCAAATAGATCGTTAAGGTATAGTGGTTTCTTGAATGAACTTCCATTTTTAATTTTCTGCAACTTTCATTTCTATTTTTATTCAACTTCCAGTTTTATTCAATTTACTTTTCTATTAAACTTTCATTTTTATTTAATTTCCAAATAGATCGTTAAGGTATAGTGGTTTCTTGAATGAACTTCCATTTTTAATTTTCTGCAACTTTCACTTCTATTTTTATTCGATTTATTTTTCTATTAAACTTCATTTTTTATTTAATTTCCAAATAGATCGTTAAGGTATGGGCGTTTCTTGAATGAATTTCTAATTTTTGTTTTCTGCAACTTCCATTTTTTTTTTAATTAACTTCCAATTTTCTTAAGTTAATTTTCTATTCAACTTCCTTTTTTATTTAATTTCCAAATAGATCATTAACGTATATTGGTTTCTAGAACGAACTTCCATTTTTAATTTTATGCAACTTCCATTTTTATTTTTATTCAACTTTCATTTTTATTCAATTTACTTTTCTATTAAACTTCATTTTTTTATTTAATTTCCAAATAGATCGTTATGGTATAGTGGTTTCTTGAATGAACTTCTCTTTTTAATTTTTTGCAACTTCAATTTTTATTTCTTTTCAACTTCTTTTTTTATTCAAGTTTCTTTTCTATTCAACTCCCTTTTTTATTTAATTTCCAAATAGATCGTTAAGGTATAATGGTTTCTGGATTGAACTTCCATTATTAATTTTATGCAACTTTTACTTTTATTTTTATTCAACTTCCATTTTTATTCAATTTAATTTTCTAGTAAACTTCCTTTTTTATTTAATTTCCAAATAGATCATTAAGGTATAGTGGTTTCTTGAAAGAACTTCCAATTTTAATTTTCTGCAACTTCCTTTTTTATTTAAGTCATTTTTCTGTTCAACTTCTTTTTTTATCTAATTTCCAAATAGGTCTTTAAGGTATAGTAGTTTCTTGAATGCTCTTCCAATTTTAATTTTATACAACTTCCATTTTTATTTCTATTCAACTTCTTTTTTTATTCAAGTTTCTTTTCTATTCAACTTCCTTTTTTATTTAATTTCTAAATAGATCATAAAGGTATAGTGGTTTCTGGATTGAACTTCCATTTTTAATTTTATGCAACTTTCTCTTTTATTTTTATTCAACTTAAATTTTTATTCAATTTACTTTTCTAGTAAACTTCCTTTTTTATTTAATTTCCAAATAGATCGTTAAGGTATATAGTGGTTTCTTCAATGAACTTCCAATTTTAATTTTCTGCACCTTCCATTTTTATTTCTATTCAACTTCCTTTTTTATTCAAGTCGTTTTTCTGTTCAACTTCCTTTTTTATCTAATTTCCAAATAGGTCGTTAAGGTATAGTGGTTTCTTGAATGCTCTTCCAATTTTAATTTTATGCAACTTCCATTTTTATTTCTATTCAACATCTTTTTTTATTCAAGTTTCTTTTCTATTCAACTTCCTTTTTTATTTAATTTCCTAATAGATCGTTAAGGTATAATGGTTTCTTGAATGAATTTCCATTTTAAATTTTCTGCAACTTCCATTTTTATTTTTAATTAACTTCTATTTTTATTCAAGTTACTTTTCAATTCAACTTCCTTTTTTTATTTAATTTCCAAATAGATCGTTAAGGTATAGTGGTTTCTTGAATGAACTTCCAATTTTAATTTTCTGCAACTTCCATTTTTATTTCTATTCAACATCTTTTTTTATTCAAGTTTCTTTTCTATTCAACTTCATTTTTTATTTAATTTCTAAATAGATCGTTAAGGTATAGTGGTTTCTGGATTGAACTTCCATTTTTAATTTTATGCAACTTTCACGTTTATTTTTATTCAACTTCCATTTTTATTCAATTTACTTTTCTATTAAACATCCTTTTCTATTTAATTTTTAAACAGATCGTCAAGGTATAGTGGTTTCTTGAATGAACTTCCATTTTTAATTTTCTGCAACTTCCATTTCTTTTTATTCGACTTCCATTTTTATTCAAGTTATTTTTCTATTCAACTTCCTTTTTTATTTAATTTTCAAACAGATCGTTAAGGTAAAGTGGTTTTTTGAATGAACTTCCATTTTTAATTTTCTGCAACTTCCATTTTTATTTTTATTTAACTTCCTTTTTCAATCAAGTTTCTTTTCTACTCAACTTCCTTTTTTATTTAATTTCCAAATAGATCGTTAAGGTATAGTGGTTTCTGGATTGAACTTCCATTTTTAATTTTATGCAACTTTCATTTTTATTTTTATTCAACTTCCATTTTTATTCAATTTGCTTTCCTATTAAACTTCCTTTTTTATTTAATTTCCAAATAGATCGTTAAGGTATATTGGTTTCTTGAATAAACTTCCATTTTTAATTTTATGCAACTTCCATTTTTATTTTTATTCAGCTTCCATTTTTATTCAATTTACTTTGCTATTAAACTTCGTTTTTTTTATTTAATTTCCAAATAGATCGTTATGGTATAGTGGTTTCTTGGATGAACTACTATTTTTAATTTTCTGCAACTTCCATTTTTATTTCTATTCAACTTCTTTTTTTTTCAAGTTTCTTTTCTATTAAACTTCGTTTTTTATTTAATTTCTAAATAGATCGTTAAGGTATAGTGGTTTCTGGATTGAACTTCCATTTTTAATTTTATGTGACTTTCACTTTTATTTTTATTCCACTTCCATTTTTATTCAATTTACTTTTCTATTAAACTTCATTTTTTATTTAATTTCCAAATAGATCATTAAGGTATGGTGGTTTCTTGAATGAACTTCCGTTTTTAATTTTATGCAAATTTCATTTTTATTTTTATTCAACTTCCATTTTTAATCAATTTACTTTTCTATTAAACTTCCTTTTTTATTTAATTTCCAAATAGATCGTTAAGGTATAGTGGTTTCTTGAATGAATTTCTATTTTTAATTTTCTGCAACTTCCATTTTTATTTTTATTCGACTTCCATTTTTATTCAAGTTATTTTTCTTTTCAACTTTCTTTTTTATTTAATTTCCAAATAGATCGTTAAGGTATAGTGGTTTCTTGAATGAACTTCCAGTTTTAATTTTCTGCAACTTCCATTTTTATTTTTATTCAACGTCTTTTTTTTTCAAGTTTCTTTTCTATTCAACTTCCTTTTTTATTTAATTTCTAAATAGATCGTTAAGGTATAGTGGTTTCTAGATTGAACTTCCATTTTTAATTTTATGCAACTTTCACGATTATTTTTATTCAACTTCCATTTTTATTCAATTTACTTTCCTATTAAACATCATTTTTTATTTAATTTCCAAATAGATCATTAAGGTATAGTGGTTTCTTGAATGAACTTCCATTTTTAATTTTCTGCAACTTCCATTTTTTTTTTATTCGACTTCCATTTTTATTCAACTTATTTTTCTAATCAACTTTATTTTTTATTTAATTTCCAAATAGATCGTTAAGGTATAGTGGTTTTTTGAATGAACTTCCATTTTTAATTTTCTGCAACTTCCATTTTTATTTTTATTTAACTTCCTTTTTCAATCAAGTTTCTTTTCTACTCAACTTCATTTTTATTTAATTTCCAAATAGATCGTTAAGGTATAGTGGTTTATGGATTGAACTTCCATTTTTAATTTTATGCAACTTTCATTTTTATTTTATTCAACTTCCATTTTTATTCAATTTGCTTTTCTATTAAACTTCCTTTTTTATTTAATTTCCAAATTGATCGTTAAGGTATACTGGTTTCTTGAATGAACTTCCATTTTTAATTTTCTGCAACCTCCATTTTTATTTTTATTCCACTTCCATTTTTATTCAAGTTATTTTTCTATTCAACTTTCTTTTTTATTTAATTTTCAATTATATCGTTAAGGTATAGTGGTTTCTTGAATGAACTTCCAATTTTAATTTTCTGCAACTTCCTTTTTTATTTAATTTCCAAATATATCGTCAAGGTATGGTGGTTTCTTGAATGTACTTTCATTTTTAATTTTCTGCAACTTTCATTTCTATTTTTATTCAACTTCCATTTTTATTCAATTTACTTTTCTATTAAACTTCCTTTTTTATTTAATTTCCAAATAGGTCGTTAAGGTATAGTGGTTTCTTGAATGAACTTCCATTTGTAATTTCATGCAACTTTCATTTCTATTTTTATTCAACTTTCATTTTTATTCAATTTACTTTTCTATTAAACTTCATTTTTTATTTAATTTCCAAATAGATCGTTAAGGTATGGTGGTTTCCTCAAATGAATTTCTATTTTCTATTTTCTGCAACTTCCATTTTTATTTTTAATTAACTTCCAATTTTTTTCAAGTTACTTTGCTATTCAAGTTCCTTTTTTATTTAATTTCCAAATAGGACGTTAACGTATAGTGGTTTCTGGAATGAACTTCCATTTTTAATTTTATTCAACTTCCATTTTTATTTTTATTCAACTTCCATTTTTATTCAATTTACTTTTCTATTAAATTTCATTTTTTTATTTAATTTCCAAATAGATCGTTATTGTCACGACCCCAAACCGCCCCTAGTAGTTTGGTGCCGTGATGGCCAGTAATCCGTAATTACCGAAGGCCAACTTCCAAAATTCACACACAATCAGAGTACAGTTTACGGGGCTTACAAGTGCGGAAGCAATAATCTAAAATACATGTGGTCCATAAGAGCAGTGCATAAGTCAAATGGAATGGCATACATCTTTACATAGCTTTAAAACTTGAATACAAAAGTACATATTACATTTTGGCAAAAGCCTTCTCAAGCCGACATAAATATAACACATGAAATACAAATCAAGAATACATGATCTTCAGATTGCCGACATCCTCAAAGTCGACATAACATGCATACAAAACACACATCTCGCAAAACACACATCTCGGCGTAGCCGACTTATTGCTTGTTACCTACATATATACATAGGGAGGGTGAGCTTGGATACTCAGTGAATGGTATAAGTAATAAAGGGGTTAAATGAATGATACTCGAGATCCTTTCAAAACAATACATAGTATAACATCATCAAAACCATACATAACGTAGCTTAGCTTGACTTGTAACAAAACATCAATCAAATCTTAGTCTTTCAAAACTTGCTTGGAATACTTAACATACATCGACTTAAAACATGGGGTGATGACATTTCGGGCAAAACAAAAGCGTAACCTCGGCATCGAGCACACCCATTCATAGTCCGTCGGTGGCCGATATCTTAACAAGGGTGCTACTTAGGCTTAACGTCCCCTAGCACGAAAGGACGGTGCTACCTAGGCTTAAAGTCCCCTAGCACGGAAGGACTATGCTACTTAGGCTTAAAGTCCCCTAGCACGGAAGGACTATGTTACATAGGCTTAACGTCCCCTAACACGAAAGGACGGTGTTACTTAGACTTAATGTCCCCTAACACGAAAGGACGGTTCCAAGAATGTCACCCAAAACAAAGCTTATACTTGATACATAAAATAGGGATATCATTCATGCTTAACAAAATACTTTTATCAAAACAAGGCAAAGCTTTATTAAAACTTGATAACATAACTTTATCAGAAATACCACTCACATAGTTCTTGGGACGTCGGGGTCAAGGCAAGGTCCAAGTCCTACAAACACATGGCAAAACATACTGAACATACTTCTCAAAACAAGTCTCACATGCATGCGAATGATCTCGGGAAAACATGCTAGAAGTCAAAAAACTGCTTTACATGTCAGGAAGACGTGCTGGGTACTAACCAGGTCTAGGCCGAGGTCCTACACCTCCTTGCCGAGGTGTGGTCCCGGTGGCCTCATTCAAAAGCAAAGTCGGGAAAACCTGGGTTTCCCTTTGAAGAACATGATGAACATGATGAACATGATCATGAGAAAGATGAATGCAAGATCGTAATTTGTTACAAAAATCTGGGATTTCATGCCATGAGTTAGAAAACATGGACCTGGGTACCCATACTTGAAAATCATGCAAAAACAAACACAAAAACATGGATCTAGGCATAAGCCTTCGGATCAAAACATGACTTTTCTTTGAAAAACACATGAATGCCATTTTCTCTTTCTAAAACCGAACTTCAAAGCAATGCATGGCTTACAAATCATATTCAATCATGCAATGCAATAACATAAACATAAAGAACAACGTGAGCAGATCAAGAATCTAACCTTAGAACACGGATCTAACGGTTCGATCTCTAGGGATCAAGCTTAGAAATCCACTCTCTCTCAAGAACTCTTCTCCCTCTTCTAGAGCTTCTCTCTCCACTCTTCAAAACAAAATACAACAAATGATAGGTTTCTCTCTCCATCGGCTGACTTAACTCTCAGCTCGGACACGTGGCGACGGCTGGTTGGTTCTCTTCAAAAAGGTGATGGATTGACAAGACAAGACTATGACCAAGCGTATCTAACAAGCTACTCGGAATGGCACTCCGGCAAGTGGTGACATCGGCTAAGGACAAGGCTTCGGCAGCTAAGGTGACAATGACCTCGGTTAGGAAGGACAACACTTGACTAAGCTGTGCCACACCTTGGCCTATATGTGCCACACCTCGGTCTAGGTCATACCACTCCAGGACAAGATCACTCAGGTGCAAAGGTAACATCTCGGCCTAGATAATACACATCTCGGCCTTGGTGATGCACACCTCGGCCTAGACAATGACATCTCGGCTGATATGTTAAAGCAAAGGTGGAGGTCAAACGAAAGGGTTCCAAGAAACTTCTAGACTGAGGATGACCTCGGCTTGGAATGATCTAGGCATAACGTAACCTAGGCTTGGCATAACATCGGCAAACATAACTTAGGCTTGGCGTGACCTAGGCTTCAGGCAGCAGAAAGGAAACAAACAAGAAACACACTTAGGCAAAACAAGGCAAGATTTATGAATTCAAACTTACCAAGACAGGACTATATAAACGTATGCAAGCATGACTAAGATGTGAATGTGGGTCCTTACAGTTATGGTATAGTGGTTTCTTGAATTAACTTCCATTTTTAATTTTCTGCAACTATCATTTCTATTTTTATTCAACTTCCAGTTTTATTCAATTTACTTTTCTATTCAACTTCCATTTTTATTTAATTTCCAAATAGATCGTTAAGGTATAGTGGTTTCTTGAATGAACTTCCATTTTTAATTTTCTGCAACTTTCACTTCTATTTTTATTCAACTTCCATTTTTATTCAATTTACTTTTCTATTAAACTTCCTTTCTTATTTAATTTTCAAATAGATCGCTAAGGTATATTGGTTTCTTGAATGAACTTCCATTTTTAATTTTCTGCAACTTCCATTTTTTTTTATTCAACTTCCATTTCTATTCAACTTATTTTTCTATTCAACTTCTTTTTTTATTTAATTTCCGAATAGATCGTTAAGATATAGTGGTTTCTAGGACGAACTTCCATTTTTAATTTTATGCTACATCCATTTTTATTTTTATTTAACTTCCTTTTTTATTCAAGTTTCTTTTCTACTGAACTTCCTTTTTTATTTAATTTCCAAATAGATCGTTAAGGTATAGTGGTTTCTTGAATGCTCTTCCAATTTTAATTTTATGCAACTTCCATTTTTATTTCTATTCAACTTCTTTTTTTATTCAAGTTTCTTTTCTATTCAACTTCCTTTTTTATTTAATTTCTAAATAGATCGTAAAGGTATAGTGGTTTCGGGATTGAACTTCCATTTTTAATTTTATGCAACTTTCCCTTTTATTTTTATTCAACTTCCATTTTTATTCAATTTACTTTTCTAGTAAACTTCCAATTTTATTTAATTTCTAAATAGATCGTTAAGATATAGTGGTTTCTAGAATGAACTACCATTTTTAATTTTATGCAACTTTCACGTTTATTTTTATTCAACTTCCATTTTTATTCAATTTACTTTCCTATTAAACATCCTTTTTTATTTAATTTCCAAATAGATCGTTAAGGTATAGTGGTTTCTTGAATGAACTTCCATTTTTAATTTTCAGCAACTTTCATTTCTATTTTTATTCAACTTCCAGTTTTATTCAATTTACTTTCATATTAAACTTCCATTTTTATTTAATTTCCAAATAGATCGTTAAGGTATAGTGGTTTCTTGAATGAACTTCCATTTTTAACTTTCTGCAACTTTCACTTCTATTTTTATTCAACTTCCATTTTTATTCAATTTACTTTTTTATTCAATTTACTTTTCTATTAAACTTCCTTTCTTATTTAATTTTCAAATAGATCGCTAAGGTATATTGGTTTCTTGAATGAACTTCCATTTTTAATTTTCTGTAA
This sequence comes from Camellia sinensis, assembly GCF_055761805.1. Taxonomy (NCBI): domain Eukaryota; kingdom Viridiplantae; phylum Streptophyta; class Magnoliopsida; order Ericales; family Theaceae; genus Camellia; species Camellia sinensis. The sequence continues at coordinate 2,736,122 of NC_138962.1, read as the reverse complement.
CTTTCATTTTTTTTATTCAACTTCCATTTCTATTCAACTTATTTTTCTATTCAACTTCTTTTTTTATTTAATTTCCGAATAGATCGTTAAGGTATAATGGTTTCTAGGATGAACTTCCATTTTTATTTTTATTTAACTTCCTTTTTTATTTAAGTTTCTTTTCTATTCAACTTCCTTTTTTATTTAATTTCCGAATAGATCGTTAAGGTATAGTGGTTTCTTGAATGCTCTTCCAGTTTTAATTTTATGCAACTTCAATTTTTATTTCTATTCATCTTCTTTTTTTATTCAAATTTCTTTTCTATTCAACTTCCTTTTTTATTTAATTTCTAAATAGATCGTAAAGGTATAGTGGTTTCTGGATTGAACTTCCATTTTTAATTTTATGCAACTTTCCCTTTTATTTTTATTCAACTTCCACTTTTATTCAATTTACATTTCTAGTAAACTTCCTTTTTTATTTAATTTCTAAATAGATCGTTAAGATATAGTGGTTTCTAGATTGAACTTCCATTTTTAATTTTATGCAACTTTCACGTTTATTTTTATTCAACTTCCATTTTTATTCAATTTACTTTCCTATTAAACATCTTTTTTTATTTAATTTCCAAATAGATCGTTAAGGTATAGTGGTTTCTTGAATGAACTTCCATTTTTAATTTTCAGCAACTTTCATTTCTATTTTTATTCAACTTCCAGTTTTATTCAATTTACTTTTCTATTAAACTTCCATTTTTATTTAATTTCCAAATAAATCGTTAAGGTATAGTGGTTTCTTGAATGAACTTCCAGTTTTAATTTTCTGCAACTTTCACTTCTATTTTTATTCAACTTCCATTTTTATTCAATTTACTTTTCTATTAAACTTCCTTTTTTATTTAATTTTCAAATAGATCGCTAAGGTATATTGGTTTCTTGAATGAACTTCCATTTTTTATTTTCTGCAACTTTCATTTTTTTTTATTCAACTTCCATTTTTATTCAACTTATTTTTCTATTCATATTCTTTTTTTATTTAATTTCCGAATAGATCGTTAAGGTATAGTGGTTTCAAGGATTAACTTCCATTTTTAATTTTATGCTACTTCCATTTTTATTTTTATTTAACTTCCTTTTTTATTCAAGTTTCTTTTCTACTCAACTTCCTTTTTTATTTAATTTCCAAATAGATCGTTAAGGTATAGTGGTTTTTTGAATGCTCTTCCAATTTTAATTTTATGCAACTTCTATTTTTATTTCTATTCAACTTCTTTTTTTATTCAAGTTTCTTTTCTAGTAAACTTCCTATTTTATTTAATTTCTAAATAGATCGTTAAGGTATAGTAGTTTCTAGATTGAACTTCCATTTTTAATTTTATGCAACTTTCACGTTTATTTTTATTCAACTTCCATTTTTATTCAATTTACTTTCCTATTAAACATCTTTTTTCATTTAATTTCCAAATAGATCGTTAAGGTGTAGTGGTTTCTTGAATGAATTTCTATTTTTAATTTTCTGCAACTTTCATTTCTATTTTTATTCAACTTCCAGTTTTATTCAATTTACTTTTCTATTAAACTCCCATTTTTATTTAATTTCCAAATAGATCGTTAAGGTATAGTGGTTTCTTGAATGAACTTCCATTTTTAATTTTCTGCAACTTTCACTTCTATTTTTATTCAACTTCCATTTTTATTCAATTTACTTTTCTATTAAACTTCCTTTTTTATTTAATTTTCAAATTGATCGCTAAGGTATATTGGTTTCTTGAATGAACTTCCATTTTTAATTTTCTGCAACTTCCATTTTTTTTTATTCAACTTCCATTTCTATTCAACTTATTTTTCTATTCAACTTCTTTTTTTATTTAATTTCCGAATAGATCGTTAAGGTATAGTGGTTTCTAGGATGAACTTCCATTTTTAATTTTATGCTACTTCCATTTTTATTTTTATTTAACTTCCTTTTTTATTCAAGTTTCTTTTCTACTCAACTTCCTTTTTTATTTAATTTCCAAATAGATCGTTAAGGTATAGTGGTTTTTTGAATGCTCTTCCAATTTTAATTTTATGCAACTTCTATTTTTATTTCTATTCAACTTCTTTTTTTATTCAAGTTTCTTTTCTATTCAACTTCCTTTTTTATTTAATTTCTAAATAGATCGTAAAGGTATAGTGGTTTCTGGATTGAACTTCCATTTTTAATTTTATGCAACTTTCCCTTTTATTTTTATTCAACTTCCATTTTTATTCAATTTACTTTTCTAGTAAACTTCCTATTTTATTTAATTTCTAAATAGATCGTTAAGGTATAGTGGTTTCTAGATTGAACTTCCATTTTTAATTTTATGCAACTTTCACGTTTATTTTTATTCAACTTCCATTTTTATTCAATTTACTTTTCTATTAAACATCTTTTTTCATTTAATTTCCAAATAGTTCGTTAAGGTGTAGTGGTTTCTTGAATGAATTTCTATTTTTAATTTTCTGCAACTTTCATTTCTATTTTTATTCAACTTCCAGTTTTATTCAATTTACTTTTCTATTAAACTTCCATTTTTATTTAATTTCCAAATAGATCGTTAAGGTATAGTGGTTTCTTGAATGAACTTCCATTTTTAATTTTCTGCAACTTTCACTTCTATTTTTATTCAACTTCCATTTTTATTCAATTTACTTTTCTATTAAACTTCCTTTTTTATTTAATTTTCAAATTGATCGCTAAGGTATATTGGTTTCTTGAATGCTCTTCCAATTTTAATTTTATGCAACTTCCATTTTTATTTCTATTCAACATCTTTTTTTATTGAAGTTTCTTTTCTATTCAACTTCCTTTTTTATTTAATTTCTAAATAGATCGTAAAGGTATAGTGTTTCTGGATTGAACTTCCATTTTTAATTTTATGTAACTTTCCCTTTTATTTTTATTGAACTTCCATTTTTATTCAATTTACTTTTCTAGTAAACTTCCTTTTTTATTTAATTTCTAAGTGGATCGTTAAGGTATAGTGGTTTCTACATTGAACTTCCATTTTTAATTTTATGCAACTTTCACGTTTATTTTTATTCAACTTCCATTTTTATTCAATTTACTTTCCTATTAAACATCCTTCTGTATTTAATTTCCAAATAGATCGTTAAGGTATAGTGGTTTCTTGAATGAACTTCCATTTTTAATTTTCTGCAACTTTCATTTCTATTTTTATTCAACTTCCAGTTTTATTCAATTTACTTTTCTATTAAACTTCCATTTTTATTTAATTTCCAAATAGATCGTTAAGGTATAGTTGTTTTCTTGAATGAACTTCCATTTTTAATTTTCTGCAACTTTCACTTCTATTTTTATTCAACTTCCTTTTTTATTTAATTTTCAAATAGATCGCTAAGGTATATTGGTTTCTTGAATGAACTTCCATTTTTAATTTTCTGCAACTTCCATTTTTTTTTTTATTCAACTTCTATTTCTGTTCAACTTATTTTTCTATTCAACTTCTTTTTTTATTTAATTTCCGAATAGATCGTTAAGGTATAGTGGTTTCTAGGATGAACTTCCATTTTTAATTTTATGCTACTTCCATTTTTATTTTTATTTAACTTCCTTTTTTATTCAAGTTTCTTTTCTACTCAACTTCCTTTTTTATTTAATTTCCAAATAGATCGTTAAGCTATAGTGGTTTCTTGAATGCTCTTCCAATTTTAATTTTATGCAACTTCCATTTTTATTTCTATTCAACTTCTTTTTTTATTCAAGTTTCTTTTCTATTCAACTTCCGTTTTTATTTAATTTCTAAATAGATCGTAAAGGTATAGTGGTTTCTGGATTGAACTTCCATTTTTAATTTTAGGCAACTTTCCCCTTTTATTTTTATTCAACTTCCATTTTTATTCAATTTACTTTTCTAGTAAACTTCCTTTTCTATTTAATTTCTAAATAGATCGTTAAGGTATAGTGGTTTCTTGATTGAACTTCCATTTTTAATTTTATGCAACTTTCACGTTTATTTTTATTCAACTTCCATTTTTATTCAATTTACTTTCCTATTAAACATCCTTTTTTATTTAATTTCCAAATAGATCGTTAAGGTATAGTGGTTTCTTCAATTAACTTCCATTTTTAATTTTCTGCAACTTTCATTTCTATTTTTATTCAACTTCCAGTTTTATTCAATTTACTTTTCTATTAAACTTCCATTTTTATTTAATTTCCAAATAGATCGTTAAGGTATAGTGGTTTCTTGAATGAACTTCCATTTTTAATTTTCTGCAACTTTCACTTCTATTTTTATTCAACTTCCATTTTTATTCAATTTACTTTTCTATTAAACTTCCTTTTTTATTTAATTTTCAAATTGATCGCCAAGGTATATTGGTTTCTTGAATGAACTTCCATTTTTAATTTTCTGCAACTTCCATTTTTTTTTATTCAACTTCCATTTCTATTCAACTTATTTTTCCATTCAACTTCTTTTTTTATTTAATTTCCGAATAGATCGTTAAGGTATAGTGGTTTCTAGGATGAACTTCCATTTTTAATTTTATGCTACTTCCATTTTTATTTTTATTTAACTTCCTTTTTTATTCAAGTTTTTTTCTACTCAACTTCCTTTTTTATTTAATTTCCAAATAGATCGATAAGGTGAAGTGGTTTCTTGAATGATCTTCCAATTTTAATTTTATGCAACTTCCATTTTTATTTCTATCCAACTTCTTTTTTTATTCAAGTTTGTTTTCTATTCAACTTCCTTTTTTATTTAATTTCTAAATAGATCGTAAAGGCATAGTGGTTTCTGGATTGAACTTCCATTTTTAATTTTATGCAACTTCCATTTTTATTTCTATCCAACTTCTTTTTTTATTCAAGTTTCTTTTCTATTCAACTTCCTTTTTTATTTAATTTCTAAATAGATCGTAAAGGTATAGTGGTTTCTGGATTGAACTTCCATTTTTATTTTTATGCAACTTTCCCTTTTATTTTTATTCAACTTCCATTTTTATTCAATTTACTTTTCTAGTAAACTTCCTATTTTATTTAATTTCTAAATAGATCGTTAAGGTATAGTGGTTTCTAGATTGAACTTCCATTTTTAATTTTATGCAACTTTCACGTTTATTTTTATTCAACTTCCATTTTTATTCAATTTACTTTTCTATTAAACATCTTTTTTCATTTAATTTCCAAATAGATCGTTAAGGTGTAGTGGTTTCTTGAATGAATTTCTATTTTTAATTTTCTGCAACTTTCATTTCTATTTTTATTCAACTTCCAGTTTTATTCAATTTACTTTTCTATTAAACTTCCATTTTTATTTAATTTCCAAATAGATCGTTAAGGTATAGTGGTTTCTTGAATGAACTTCCATTTTTAATTTTCTGCAACTTTCACTTCTATTTTTATTCAACTTCCATTTTTATTCAATTTACTTTTCTATTAAACTTCCTTTTTTATTTAATTTTCAAATTGATCGCTAAGGTATATTGGTTTCTTGAATGAACTTCCATTTTTAATTTTCTGCAACTTCCATTTTTTTTTATTCAACTTCCATTTCTATTCAACTTATTTTTCTATTCAACTTCTTTTTTTATTTAATTTCCGAATAGATCGTTAAGGTATAGTGGTTTCTAGGATGAACTTCCATTTTTAATTTTATGCTACTTCCATTTTTATTTTTATTTAACTTCCTTTTTTATTCAAGTTTTTTTCTACTCAACTTCCTTTTTTATTTAATTTCCAAATAGATCGTTAAGGTATAGTGGTTTCTTGAATGCTCTTCCAATTTTAATTTTATGCAACTCCCATTTTTATTTCTATTCAACATCTTTTTTTATTCAAGTTTCTTTTCTATTCAACTTCCTTTTTTATTTAATTTCTAAATAGATCGTAAAGGTATAGTTGTTTCTGGATTGAACTTCCATTTTTAATTTTATGTAACTTTCCCTTTTATTTTTATTGAACTTCCATTTTTATTCAATTTACTTTTCTAGTAAACTTCCTTTTTTATTTAATTTCTAAGTGGATCGTTAAGGTATAGTGGTTTCTACATTGAACTTCCATTTTTAATTTTATGCAACTTTCACGTTTATTTTTATTCAACTTCCATTTTTATTCAATTTACTTTCCTATTAAACATCCTTTTGTATTTAATTTCCAAATAGATCGTTAAGGTATAGTGGTTTCTTGAATGAACTTCCATTTTTAATTTTCTGCAACTTTCATTTCTATTTTTATTCAACTTCCAGTTTTATTCAATTTACTTTTCTATTAAACTTCCATTTTTATTTAATTTCCAAATAGATCGTTAAGGTATAGTGGTTTTCTTAATTGAACTTCCATTTTTAATTTTCTGCAACTTTCACTTCTATTTTTATTCAACTTCCTTTTTTATTTAATTTTCAAATAGATCGCTAAGGTATATTGGTTTCTTGAATGAACTTCCATTTTTAATTTTCTGCAACTTCCATTTTTTTTTTTATTCAACTTCTATTTCTATTCAACTTATTTTTCTATTCAACTTATTTTTTTATTTAATTTCCGAATAGATCGTTAAGGTATAGTGGTTTCTAGGATGAACTTCCATTTTTAATTTTATGCTACTTCCATTTTAATTTTTATTTGACTTCCTTTTTTATTCAAGTTTCTTTTCTACTCAACTTCCTTTTTTATTTAATTTCCAAATAGATCGTTAAGCTATAGTGGTTTCTTGAATGCTCTTCCAATTTTAATTTTATGCAACTTCCATTTTTATTTCTATTCAACTTCTTTTTTTATTCAAGTTTCTTTTCTATTCAACTTCTGTTTTTATTTAATTTCTAAATAGATCGTAAAGGTATAGTGGTTTCTGGATTGAACTTCCATTTTTAATTTTATGCAACTTTCCCCTTTTATTTTTATTCAACTTCCATTTTTATTCAATTTACTTTTCTAGTAAACTTCCTTTTCTATTTAATTTCTAAATAGATCGTTAAGGTATAGTGGTTTCTTGATTGAACTTCCATTTTTAATTTTATGCAACTTTCACGTTTATTTTTATTCAACTTCCATTTTTATTCAATTTACTTTCCTATTAAACATCCTTTTTTATTTAATTTCCAAATAGATCGTTAAGGTATAGTGGTTTCTTCAATTAACTTCCATTTTTAATTTTCTGCAACTTTCATTTCTATTTTTATTCAACTTCCAGTTTTATTCAATTTACTTTTCTATTAAACTTCCATTTTTATTTAATTTCCAAATAGATCGTTAAGGTATAGTGGTTTCTTGAATAAACTTCCATTTTTAATTTTCTGCAACTTTCACTTCTATTTTTATTCGACTTCCATTTTTATTAAATTTACATTTCTATTAAACTTCCTTTTTTATTTAATTTTCAAACAGATCGTTAAGGTATATTGGTTTCTTGAATGAACTTCCATTTTTAATTTTCTGCAACTTTCATTTTTTTTTTATTCAACTTCCATTTCTATTCAACTTATTTTTCTATTCAACTTCTTTTTTTATTTAATTTCCGAATAGATCGTTAAGGTATAGTGGTTTCTAGGATGAACTTCCATTTTTAATTTTATGCTACTTCCATTTTTATTTTTATTTAACTTCCTTTTTTATTCAAGTTTTTTTCTACTCAACTTCCTTTTTTATTTAATTTCCAAATAGATCGATAAGGTATAGTGGTTTCTTGAATGCTCTTCCAATTTTAATTTTATGCAACTTCCATTTTTATTTCTATCCAACTTCTTTTTTTATTCAAGTTTCTTTTCTATTCAACTTCCTTTTTTATTTAATTTCTAAATAGATCGTAAAGGTATAGTGGTTTCTGGATTGAACTTCGATTTTTAATTTTATGCAACTTCCATTTTTATTTCTATCCAACTTCTTTTTTTATTCAAGTTTCTTTTCTATTCAACTTCCTTTTTTATTTAATTTCTAAATAGATCGTAAAGGTATAGTGGTTTCTGGATTGAACTTCCATTTTTAATTTTATGCAACTTCCATTTTTATTTCTATCCAACTTCTTTTTTTATTCAAGTTTCTTTTCTATTCAACTTCCTTTTTTATTTAATTTCTAAATAGATCGTAAAGGTGTAGTGGTTTCTGGATTGAACTTCCATTTTTAATTTTATGCAACTTTCCCTTTTATTTTTATTCAACTTCCATTTTTATTCAATTTACTTTTCTAGTAAACTTCCTGTAACGCCCTCAAAATAATAACATTAAACCCATCAGATAAGACAAGCATTTACATATAAACTAACCACATTCCTTTATTTCATTGAGTTTCATTACATAAGTATTACATGTTAACATCAAAACAAAATGCCCTACGGGCTTACAGCTTTCCAAGTTAACACTTGGTTTCAACGAAAGAGTACTAACTCGTTTACACATTAAGCCCTTGGCTTGAAGTTACATGTAATACATCAAAAGTAAAACAACTACACTATGTCCGCCTCTAGCCTTCCAAGCTATGTCCTTGGAGGTGGCATGCTTCCTGTACCTGAAAATGATATTCCCATATAGGGTGAGCCACAGCCCAGTAGAAATACACTAAACCAACCATGGACAATGACTAAAACATTAGCAATTGATAGTTGGTCAACACTGATACAATCACATAAATTACATATTTATGTCAACGACTTACAAGTCCCAATTACTTTTCATTTTCCCTTTTTCAACAGATAAGCATGCTAGCTCTATCATCATTTCCACAGATATGTATAAAAAACTATATCTCACATTCAGATAAGCATAAAAGCTATATCCACATTCTCAACAGATATGTATATCAACAATATCCACAGATAAGCATACAAGTTGTATCCACACTCTACAACAGATATGTATATCAACAATATCCACAGATAAGCATACAAGCTGTATCCACACTCTACAACAGATATGTATATCAACAATATCCACAGATAAGCATACAAGCTGTATCCACACTTCACAAAGATAAGCATATGAGCTCTATCTTCACTTCTCTAGACAAGCATATGAGCTCTGTCTACGGAGTTCATCCCCTATCTCCTCCCAATACCTATCCGGTTTAGAGGTACATCCCCTATCTTCCCCTAAACCGCGGAGTACATCCCCTATCTCCTCCTCTACACATAACGTATATAAACACATTGGTTCTATATACAATCACACAATACACACAATTAATGTATTCTATCAACCGTCAAGTTCCATGACACATTCCATTGATTAGTTTTCGTTTACCTAATCATCATGCATTGTCTACAACAATCTCGACTATCCTCCACCGATAGCCCAAAGCAGTTATTTCTAAAACAGAAAATAAATGCACAAATGGATATTCAATCAACATTTCATTTCCTCATTTCTCACCAATTAATTATCCCAATTAATTAAACAATGTAATTAGGCCATTTTCCATAATTACTATTTCAACCCTTAGGTCCCATTTTCATCAATGATTCAACAATCATTCTATTTTTCTATGCCAAACATGCATCTAGGTTTATTAAGAATAAAACCCCAACTTTTGTAAAAATACACAAAAGCCCCAAACTTTCACAAATTTACCAAACCAAGCCCAACATCTCAAAATACCAAAATTTAAAGACAAAACCCATAGAGAGGAGTAGGTTATCCCTACCTCAAATTCGGAGTCCCAAAGGAGAAGACGACAAAACCCAACGTGCTCCAAAACCCGTGATTTTCAGATTAAAATGAAGCCCTCGACGATCAACAACTTTTTTGTAAAGGCCAAAGGTGAGTAAATCACTCCTACTAGATCAAAACCTAGAGAGAAGGTAGAGTCTAGAGTGAGAGGCTCAACAATGGTGATTTTGGAAAAGTAAGAGAGAGAAGAGAAAGTGAAAAAGTGATTTGGAAAGTCACAATTTCGGGATTTAAACCCAGTCTTCCGCTCGAGCGTAAAACACCCCGCTCGAGCGGCCACTCACAGACTTCCGCTCGAGCGGCCAACCTCCCGCTCGAGCGCAGAATGCACTCGCCCAGCACTTTTGCAGAACCAGGCCTCCGCTCGAGCTCCCAATCCCTACGCTCGAGCTCACAACACTGCACAACAAGATACTGGATGGATGTAATCTACGCTCGAGCGCCAACACCTCCGCTCGAGCGTACAGGCCAAAAATCTGGGCAACTAGTTTTGGTTTCTAAACTCAACCAACCTGTAACAAACCCGCTCAACACATCCTATAACTCAAATACAAAGTAAGAAAGGATGTAAACAAGATAATAAACAACTACCAACATCCACGGACACATGTCCGGATCACTATACAACAAGGGTAAACCCGGGATCGCTATAACCTCCCCCCCTTAAAGAATTTCGTCCCCGAAATTAAACACAAGTTTTCAAAAACAAGTTTTCCTCCATTTTAAACAATGTTACATTTTAACATTCAACAATTCGACCCATTACCGGTCATCCCATCCCTTTAACAAGAGACATATCACAATATGTAAACAACATATGTATTTTCAACATGCATCAACATTATGCACTATCCTTCCAATTTCAACAATATATTTAACACATATAATGTCACTTTCAACTTCCATATGAGGCAAGTTCCAAAACATACTTCCACTAACCAAAACATTTTCAATGTTTCACAACTTAAGACATATATCCAAGCTCTTAAGTTCAACAAAATGTAAAATTTAAATATAAGATTACATAACAACAAACAAGTCCGGATATTTCTCTCGGACTTCCAACTCACGTTCCCAAGTGGCTTCCTCCACTCCGTGATGTTTCCACAAGACTTTCACCAAAGGAATGGTCTTGCCACGCAGGACCTGATCCCGCCTATCCAAGACCCGAACCGGTCTCTCCTCATACGAGGCATCCTCATCTACCTCTAAATCAGTCCAATCCAACACATGTGATGGATCTGGCTCATACTTCCGAAGCATACTCACATGAAACACGTCATGCACTCCGGATAACTGCGGCGGTAAGGCTAACCGATAAGCAGCCTCGCCTATCTTCTCAAGGATCTCAAAAGGACCAATAAACCGAGGGGATAACTTCCCACTCTTCCCAAACCTCATCAGGCCTCGCCTAGGTGATATCTTCAGAAAGACATGATCACCTACCTCAAACGCCAAAGGCCTCCTCCTACGGTCGGCATAACTCTTTTGTCGACTCTGGGCTGTAACAAGCCTCCTACGGATAAGCTCAACTTTCTCCGTCGTCTCCCTAACCAACTCCGGACCCAACAAAGGTGCATCACCCACCTCGGCCCAACAAACTGGAGACCTACACGGTCGGCCATACAAGGCCTCAAACGGTGCCATACCGATGCTAGACTGGAAACTGTTGTTGTAGGCAAACTCTACCAATGGCAAGTGCCTCTCCCACGTCCCACTGAAATCCAGGACACAACCCCGAAGCATATCCTCGAGGATCTGAATAGTACGCTCGGACTGCCCGTCAGTCTGAGGATGATAAGCCGTACTAAAGGTCAACTTAGTGCCCAAGGCACTCTGCAAACTCTGCCACAACCTAGCAGTAAAACGAGGATCTCTATCTGAGACGATCGTCACTGGGACCCCGTGCAATCTCACTACGTCCCGAATATACAAGTCGGCAAGATGATCTACCGAATCTCTCACGCGCATAGGAATAAAGTGCGCCGACTTAGTCAACCGGTCTACAACCACCCAAATAGCATCACTACCCCGCTGAGTCCTCGGAAGACCTACAACGAAGTCCATAGTGACATGCTCCCACTTCCACTCGGCAATAGGCAAGGGTTGCAACAAACCCGCTGGCCTCTGATGCTCGGCCTTCACTTGCTGGCAAGTAAGGCACTTCGATACGAAAACAGCCACATCTCTCTTCATACCCCGCCACCAAAACTGGCGACCTAAATCCTGATACATCTTAGTACCTCCCGGATGCACCGCAAGGCGCGAATGATGAAACTCTCGGAGTACTTCCTCTCGGCAAGACTCCGGTACAAACAAACGGTTTCGGTATCTCACACTCAGGTCGGGATACACCGTCAAACCCTTCTCAACTTTCCCACTGGAGATCTTTTCTCGGAGGGATTCTACCTCAAGGTCACCTCTCTGTGCCTCTAACACTCTATTCACAAGTGTAGGCTGCGCAACAACAGAAAACAAGGCCGCAGCCTCAACAGATTCGCCCAGTAGCAAATCAAACTCGCCAAGTGCTCCCAACATCACCCATTCCCGGATGGCTATACAAGCCACATCACTAATGGTTTTCCTACTAAGGGCATCGGCCACAACATTGGCCTTTCCCGGATGATAATGCAACTCAAAATCATAATCCTCGATGAACTCCATCCATCTCCTCTGCCTCAGATTCAAGTCTCTCTGTGTAAACAGATACTTCAAACTCTTGTGATCCGAGAATACCTCGAACCTCTCACCATAAAGGTAGTGCCTCCAGATTTTCAAGGCAAAGATCACAGCTACTAACTCTAGGTCGTGTGTGGGGTAATTCTTCTCGTGTATTTTCAACTGACGTGAGCCATAAGCTACCACTTTCCCCTCTTGCATCAACACACAACCCAAACCCTCTCGTGAAGCATCACAATAAACCGCATAACCCAACCCTCTCTCCGGAATAATCAACACCGGAGCGGTGGTCAATCTAACTTTCAACTCTTGGAACGACTTTTCACAAGTCTCACTCCACTCAAACTTGACTCCCTTTCGAGTCAGTCTAGTCAACGGTGACGCTAACCTGGAGAAATCTTTCACAAACCGACGGTAATACCCAGCTAATCCCAGAAAACTGCGGATCTCAAACACACTCTTAGGCTGTGCCCAATCTTGCACTGCCTCAACCTTGGATGTATCAACAGACACCCCTTCCCCGGATACCACGTGGCCTAAGAATTTGACTTCCCTCAGCCAGAACTCACACTTCCCAAACTTGGCATACAGCCTATGGGCTCTAAGTAACTCAAGCACCACTCTCAAGTGTGCCTCGTGCTCCTCCTCAGAAGACGAATAGATAAGGATATCGTCCACGAAAACAACCACAAATCGGTCTAAGAACTCCCGGAAAATCCGGTTCATCAAGTCCATAAAGACTGCCGGTGCATTGGTAAGTCCGAATGGCATCACCAAAAACTCATAATGGCCATACCGCGTACGGAATGCCGTCTTAGGAATATCTTCCTCCCTGACCCTCAACTGATGGTAACCCGATCTCAAGTCTATCTTAGAGAAACAACGGGAACCCTTCAACTGGTCAAACAAATCATCTATACGGGGCATAGGGTACTTATTCTTAACCGTAGCCCGATTCAACTTCCGGTAGTCTATACACAATCTCAAGGCACCATCTTTCTTTTTAACAAAGAGTGCCGGTGCTCCCCACGGTGAAACACTAGGGCGAACAAAGCCCTTATCTAGCAATTCCTGGAGCTGAACTTTCAACTCAACCAACTCTGCTGGAGCAAAACGGTAAGGTGCCATAGAAATCGGCGCCGTACCAGGCACTAAATCAATAGAGAACTCTATCTCTCGGTGAGGTGGCAAACTAACAAGATCTTCGGGAAAGACATCCGAATACTCACAAACCACCCTCGGTAATACATGCTGGGTCTCACCACGCTCACCACTCTCAAAGCTAGCAAGTAGACTACTAAGCTCACTTCGCCCTCGCGAATCATACCCCGGTGGCAAAACACTACCAACCCGGTCTCCCAAGAAATGGAACCACTCCCCGCTCAAGGTACACAATGTAACCCTCTGGCGGTAGCAATCAATAACAGCCCGGTATGACGATAGCCAGTCCATACCCAAAATAACATCAAAACCCTTCATGGGCATGACAACAAACGGAAAAGGAAGCCTATAGTCGGCGACCTCTATATCACATCCTCTAACACCCTGTTTCAGAATCAACTCACCACCCAAAGGCGATACCACACAAATAGGAGATGCTAACTGTGCTAACTCCAATTCCAAAACAGATGCAAATGCAGCAGATACAAAAGAATGAGATGCACCCGTGTCTATCAACACATTAGCAACTGAGTTACAAAACAGAAAAGTACCTCTCACTACTGATGGAGCCGGTACTAAATCCTGCGCGGTAACAGCATACATGCGCCCCGTAGGCCCCTGGTCTACCTGCTCACCTCTCGGAGCAAAAGACTGCTGCACAGACTGGGATGACAAAGCTCCCGGATTGGCCCTCGAGGCCTGCACAGACTGAGCTGGCTGAAAACCCTGCGTCTGCCTAGAACCAGACGCTCCCGAAGTGGCACTCAACTGTGGGCAAAACCTCTTCATGTGCCCAGGTTGTCCACACTGATAACAAGTCAAGAGCTGCCCCCTGCCCAAACTCTGACTCTGCGGTCTAGCTGAAGAAGAAGCAGCTTTCTGACCCCCACCCTTCTGCGGGCACACAGATACCTTGTGGCCCAGCTGGCCACACTTGTAACAGGTGAAATCCCCCTGACCACCTCTCCCGGAGCCTGCACTCGGCACTGGGAAGGTCGATCTAACAACACCACCCTGCGACTGCTGAGGGTTATAACCCCTCTGCCTCCTGCCATCACCCTGACTATCCTGGCTCCTCTTGGAGCCTCTCTGGCCCTCATCCTCCTCCTGCATCATAAGCTCCATATGAGCTGCAGCGTCCACTAGGTGTCTATACTCTCGAATATAAGACCCACCAATTCTCAACTTGAGGCCCCGCCTCAACTTCCGCTCAAACTCATAGCAACGGCGTTCCTCAGACGCCACCAGTTCAGGTGCAAACCTAGACAGACTGGTAAAAGTAGCCTCAAACTCGGCCACTGACAAGCCCTGCTGGTTAAGCCGGCTAAACTGATCCCTCAGCTTTTCCCTAGCTGCTGCTGATAAAAACCTCTCCTGAAAAGCATTCACAAACGCCTCCCAAGTACCACCAACACGAGCTTTCTCGTACTTCCACCATTGACCCGCATCTCCCTTCAGTTGGAAGGATGCCAAGGTCACTTTCAGTGCTCCGTCCTCGATGCCAAGCATCTCAAACGTCTTCGTTGTCTGTTCGAGCCATTCATCTGCCTTAAGCGGCTCTTTAGGATCCCCGATAAATTCGTCCGGATTACACCGGAAGAACTCCCTCTTCAAGAAGGAAGGCCCTGACTCAGCTGCCTGATTCCCAGCTCTAAGAATACCCAAAGCTCCTGCTATCTCTCTGGCCAAGGCGCCCATAGCCTGCTGACCCACTGGCTCGGCCACATTGGCCTGCCCAACTCCCTCCTGCACTGCCGGAATCTCACCCTGTAACGGTACTTCCTGCCTCGCAGGTCTACCACGCCTAGCACCTCTTCCTCGTCCTGACATCCTAATAAAGGCAACACAGAACGTTAGCACATTCATAAATGTGCCGAAACTAAACACTCACGTCCTAGTGCATGGACAACTGTAATTCACTCCACATAAGCACATAAACACATAAGCACTTACGAACTTCATTTCCGGATAATGATAGTCCCGAGGCGTTACTAGAGTTCCGGTTAGAAACTGCGTTGATCAAGTGCTTTTCCAACAAGACTCCCAGAAACTCAAGGATCCAATCAACATCCTAGAAATTAAATCCCATACCCACATAGTCACATAAGCATGTTATCAAATAAACACATAGCATATGGTACTACATCTACGTCTCTATCAAGCGAGACAAACCCATTGTGATCCTAATCACTTCCCACGTACCCAAAGTATTCGAACCCGGTACGCTCTGATACCAAGTTGTAACGCCCTCAAAATAATAACATTAAACCCATCAGATAAGACAAGCATTTACATATAAACTAACCACATTCCTTTATTTCATTGAGTTTCATTACATAAGTATTACATGTTAACATCAAAACAAAATGCCCTACGGGCTTACAGCTTTCCAAGTTAACACTTGGTTTCAACGAAAGAGTACTAACTCGTTTACACATTAAGCCCTTGGCTTGAAGTTACATGTAATACATCAAAAGTAAAACAACTACACTATGTCCGCCTCTAGCCTTCCAAGCTATGTCCTTGGAGGTGGCATGCTTCCTGTACCTGAAAATGATATTCCCATAT
This sequence comes from Camellia sinensis, assembly GCF_055761805.1. Classification (NCBI taxonomy): domain Eukaryota; kingdom Viridiplantae; phylum Streptophyta; class Magnoliopsida; order Ericales; family Theaceae; genus Camellia; species Camellia sinensis. The sequence continues at coordinate 2,720,089 of NC_138962.1, read as the reverse complement.
AGGGTGAGCCACAGCCCAGTAGAAATACACTAAACCAACCATGGACAATGACTAAAACATTAGCAATTGATAGTTGGTCAACACTGATACAATCACATAAATTACATATTTATGTCAACGACTTACAAGTCCCAATTACTTTTCATTTTCCCTTTTTCAACAGATAAGCATGCTAGCTCTATCATCATTTCCACAGATATGTATAAAAAACTATATCTCACATTCAGATAAGCATAAAAGCTATATCCACATTCTCAACAGATATGTATATCAACAATATCCACAGATAAGCATACAAGCTGTATCCACACTCTACAACAGATATGTATATCAACAATATCCACAGATAAGCATACAAGCTGTATCCACACTTCACAAAGATAAGCATATGAGCTCTATCTTCACTTCTCTAGACAAGCATATGAGCTCTGTCTACGGAGTTCATCCCCTATCTCCTCCCAATACCTATCCGGTTTAGAGGTACATCCCCTATCTTCCCCTAAACCGCGGAGTACATCCCCTATCTCCTCCTCTACACATAACGTATATAAACACATTGGTTCTATATACAATCACACAATACACACAATTAATGTATTCTATCAACCGTCAAGTTCCATGACACATTCCATTGATTAGTTTTCGTTTACCTAATCATCATGCATTGTCTACAACAATCTCGACTATCCTCCACCGATAGCCCAAAGCAGTTATTTCTAAAACAGAAAATAAATGCACAAATGGATATTCAATCAACATTTCATTTCCTCATTTCTCACCAATTAATTATCCCAATTAATTAAACAATGTAATTAGGCCATTTTCCATAATTACTATTTCAACCCTTAGGTCCCATTTTCATCAATGATTCAACAATCATTCTATTTTTCTATGCCAAACATGCATCTAGGTTTATTAAGAATAAAACCCCAACTTTTGTAAAAATACACAAAAGCCCCAAACTTTCACAAATTTACCAAACCAAGCCCAACATCTCAAAATACCAAAATTTAAAGACAAAACCCATAGAGAGGAGTAGGTTATCCCTACCTCAAATTCGGAGTCCCAAAGGAGAAGACGACAAAACCCAACGTGCTCCAAAACCCGTGATTTTCAGATTAAAATGAAGCCCTCGACGATCAACAACTTTTTTGTAAAGGCCAAAGGTGAGTAAATCACTCCTACTAGATCAAAACCTAGAGAGAAGGTAGAGTCTAGAGTGAGAGGCTCAACAATGGTGATTTTGGAAAAGTAAGAGAGAGAAGAGAAAGTGAAAAAGTGATTTGGAAAGTCACAATTTCGGGATTTAAACCCAGTCTTCCGCTCGAGCGTAAAACACCCCGCTCGAGCGGCCACTCACAGACTTCCGCTCGAGCGGCCAACCTCCCGCTCGAGCGCAGAATGCACTCGCCCAGCACTTTTGCAGAACCAGGCCTCCGCTCGAGCTCCCAATCCCTACGCTCGAGCTCACAACACTGCACAACAAGATACTGGATGGATGTAATCTACGCTCGAGCGCCAACACCTCCGCTCGAGCGTACAGGCCAAAAATCTGGGCAACTAGTTTTGGTTTCTAAACTCAACCAACCTGTAACAAACCCGCTCAACACATCCTATAACTCAAATACAAAGTAAGAAAGGATGTAAACAAGATAATAAACAACTACCAACATCCACGGACACATGTCCGGATCACTATACAACAAGGGTAAACCCGGGATCGCTATACTTCCTATTTTATTTAATTTCTAAATAGATCGTTATGGTATAGTGGTTTCTAGATTGAACTTCCATTTTTAATTTTACGCAACTTTCACGTTTATTTTTATTCAACTTCCATTTTTATTCAATTTACTTTCCTATTAAACATCCTTTTTTATTTAATTTCCACATAGATCGTTATGGTATAGTGGTTTCTTGAATGAACTTCCATTTTTAATTTTCTGCAACTTTCATTTCTATTTTTATTCAACTTCCAGTTTTATTCAATTTACTTTTCTATTAAACTTCCATTTTTATTTAATTTCCAAATAGATCTTTAAGGTATAGTGGTTTCTTGAATGAACTTCCATTTTTAATTTTTTTGCAACTTTCACTTCTATTTTTATTCAACTACCATTTTTATTCAATTTACTTTTCTATTAAACTTCCTTTTTTATTTAATTTTCAAATTGATCGCTAAGGTATATTGGTTTCTTGAATGAACTTTTTTTTAATTTTCTGCAACTTCCATTTTTTTTTTATTCAACTTCCATTTCTATTCAACTTATTTTTCTATTCAACTTCTTTTTTTATTTAATTTCCGAATAGATCGTTAAGGTATAGTGGTTTCTAGGATGAACTTCCATTTTTAATTTTATGCTACTTCCATTTTTATTTTTATTTAACTTCCTTTTTTATTCAAGTTTCTTTTCTACTCAACTTCCTTTTTTATTTAATTTCCAAATAGATCGTTAAGGTATAGTGGTTTCTTAAATGCTCTTCCAATTTTAATTTTATGCAACTCCCATTTTTATTTCTATTCAACTTCTTTTTTTATTCAAGTTTCTTTTCTATTCAACTTCCTTTTTTATTTAATTTCTAAATAGATCGTAAAGGTATAGTGGTTTCTGGATTGAACTTCCATTTTTAATTTTATGCAACTTTCCCCTTTTATTTTTATTCAACTTCCATTTTTATTCAATTTACTTTTCTAGTAAACTTCCTTTTTTATTTAATTTCCAAATAGATCGTTAAGGTAAAGTGGTTTCTTGAATGAACTTTCAATTTTAATTTTCTGCAACTTCCATTTTTATTTCTATTCAACTTCCTTTTTTATTCAAGTCATTTTTCTGTTCACTTCCTTTTTTATCTAATTTCCAAATAGGTCGTTAAGGTATAGTGGTTTCTTGAATGCTCTTCCAATTTTAATTTTATGCAACTTCCATTTGTATTCAAGTTTCTTTTCTGTTCAACTTCCTTTTTTATTTAATTTCCTAATAGATCGTTAAGGTATAATGGTTTCTTCAATGAATTTTCATTTTTAATTTTCTGCAACTTCCATTTTTATTTTTAATTAACTTCCATTTTTATTCAAGTTACTTTTCAATTCAACTTCCATTTTTATTTAATTTCCCAATAGATCGTTAAGGTATAGTGGTTTTTTGAATGAACTTCCAATTTTAATTTTCTGCAACTTCCATTTTTATTTCTATTCAACATCTTTTTTTATTCAAGTTTCTTTTCTATTCAACTTCCTTTTTTATTTAATTTTTAAATAGATCATTAAGGTATAGTGGTTTCTGGTTTGAACTTCCATTTTTAATTTTATGCAACTTTCACGTTTATTTTTATTCAACTTCCATTTTTATTCAATTAACTTTCCTATTAAACATCCTTTTTTATTTAATTTTTAAATAGATCGTTAAGGTATAGTGGTTTCTTCAATGAACTTCCATTTTTAATTTTCTGCAACTTTCATTTTTTTTTATTCGACTTCCATTTTTATTCAAGTTATTTTTCTATTCAACTTCCTTTTTTATTTAATTTCCAAACAGATCGTTTAGGTATATGTGGACACCGCATTTTTGACCGTCCTTAAGACTTGGACGTCATCGTTTGAACACTCGGTGATCATCCTTGTTCGTGTTCGTCTTGAGTTCCCAGAGGTCTCGGCTACGTGCCCTGCCTCAGGATCTCTTGACTCGACTGTTTTGTGTCTAGTTTTGCACCAAACACTTGTTGTTTTGCTTCTGAGGGTGGGAAGTAGCTTGGAGGCCATCCCCACACCTCACCGGCCATGGCTTGAGGCCACCGGCCTTGTTTCCTGGCCACCAGCCATTGGTGATGGCCGGTCGGCACTCTTGATGGTCGGTCGACATTATGTTTGGTCGGCCGGCCACTGTTTTTGATCAATCGGCCACTTGTCCTAACCGAGACCTTTTCTTGAGGGAGCTTGACCCTTTTGAACCTTTTTTTAGCTTCCCCAAGAAGCTTGACCCTTTTTAGCTTCTCCAAGAAGCCTGACCCTTTTTAGCTTCTTCAAGAAGCTTGACCTTTTTTTAGCTTCTCCAAGAAGCTTGACCCCTTTTTAGCTTCTCCAAGAGGTTTGACCCCTTTTTAGCTTCTCCAAGAAGCTTGACCCTTTTTCGCTTCTCCAAGAAGTTTGACCCTTTTTTAGCTTCTCCAAGAAGCTTGACCCTTTTTTAAGCTTCTTGAAGAAGCTTGAACCTCTTGACCCCTTTGCCTAGCTTCTCCAAGAAGCTTGGCCCTTTTGATCCAAGCTTCTAAGAGAAGCTTGGCCTTTTTTCTCAAAGCTTCCAAGAGAAGCTTTGCCCCCTTGTCTTGCTCTATAAATATAGAGCCTATCCTTCCATTCAAGAGGTTCCAAGAATTGGTCTAAGGCTCCATACATATATCTCTCTCCATATCTCCTCCATTTTAGCTCCAAATTGCTTGGTTCTTGGCTCGTTTGCACACCAACCCCTAGCCTAACACCTCCATCATCAACCTAAGGAGCTTGGAAGCCATTTTCAGAGGCTAAGGGACTGTTTTTTTGTCCAAGAAGCTGCTGGTTTCGTTGGTCTACAGGGGTGAGCCTTTAACCCTCTTTTATCCCCCGTTTTTGCACAAGTTTTTAGCCTGTCTTGCTTGCTGTTTTGAGCTTTGTGTATAACATAAAAAAAGTTCTATTTTTTTGTGTTTAAGATACTTCATTAAGGAAACTTTTGTGTTTGGGGTCATTTACCCCCTCTTAGGCCTTGTTTGGCCCCATTTTGTGCTATTTTTGGTGAACTTCGGGACCACCTTGTTTGGGCCTCCTCACCACTGAAATCCCTGGTGGTTTAAGGTCCTAAGAAGGAGAGGGGTGACCCTCTCCCTTGTTGCCTTGTTTGTTGCCCTTTTTGGCCTTCCAAAGGGGCTCCTATTTGCATGCTTCCAAGCCTTGTTTCAAGCATTTTTCAGTGGGTTTTAGGATCCCCATAAGCCATTTCCAGAGTTGGTTTGGTCTTGTTGAATGTCCTTATTGCATGTGTAGAGTAACCCTCTTGTTGGCCTTTCAAAGGAACACCCCATCCTAGCATGTGTGGACCTTGTTTTCATGGGTTTTTGGGGCTTATTTGACATACCATGTTACTGTTTTTACTTGGTTTAGACACACCATGCTTGCTTTGCATACTTGTCTTGTAATGCCATGAAACTGCCTTAACATGTATCTAGCACTTAGACCGCTATGCTTACTTATTTTGGCTTAGCTTTGTGAATCTTTTATGCATGTTTTAGTGTGCTTAAGGTCTATTTTTGGTCATTTGGGTCATCCATGCTTTGCTTTGTATAGCTACCATGCAATCTCCCTTGTAGGCCTTGAGTGTTGACCCCCCTAGCATGCTTTACTTGCTTTGTTTCAGTGGTTTGGAACCATTTATCATGCCATTTCAGACCTTATAGCATGCTTGTATGCTTGCATTTGATGCTCCTTTAATGCTTTAAGAGGTTGGTATCTTATGCTCCATGTTTGGCCCCTTTTGTATGCTTCCATGTATAGGCCATTTAGATGCCATCTAGGTGTGTCTTTGACCTTAATTTGGCATGATTTGGGACTATTTTGATTCACTATGATCATTTGCTTCGTGTGTCATATGATCATAGTTTAAGTCCTTGGGCTTGGATGCATGCTTTGCTTGCATTGGTAGGTTGATTTGGCATCATCTTCTACATGTTTTTCAAAGCTTATCATGTATGCTATGTGCCAATGTTTGCCCCTTTTAAGTGTGCTTGAAAGTTGCTTCTATATGCTTAGGTATTCAACCATGTTTGCATGCATGTTTGTATGCTTAGGTACTTGGCTCATGACATTTCGTTGCATGTTTAATTGGTGTTGCATTTGGCATGCATTTCTTGCTAAGTTTCCTAACATGTTACATGCCTTGCATGTGTGCATGGTTAAGATTACACTTTGCATGTTTGCTAACTTGTATACTTGTCCTCATGTTCATGTTGCATACTTAGCCTCCATGCCTAAGTTGCATTGCATAGAGCATGCATGCTTTGCCTCTTGAATTGAGTATGATAGAGGTTGGGCTTTATGTGTTTAATTGGTTTGCATGTCATTTGAAATCGAAATGCACAACTTGGTTTCTTGGGCCATCACGCATTGAAATGCGCGATTGGTGGTCCGAGGGTCAAGCACCATCCTCCTTTGAGTCATAAACATGATAAGGAGTGTGGTTGGTGCAAACATTGCTTGAAATGCATTGCCATGCCATGTTTTGCCCTCTGCTGCTGTCAAAACAGATTCTGCAGGAAGATTTGGCCGACCGGCCATATGCAGTGCCGACCGGCCATCCATCCGTGGCCGATATCTCAATCAGAGGCCGGTGGTCATTCTCCATGGCCGGTGGCAAATCCCCTTAGCCGGTGATGTTCCGAAGCATTCAGAGAAGCAACCCTAGGACTTGTGCAGTCTTTAGAGGAGGATAACAGTCAAAGTCGAGGCAACTTGTGCATGGCTATGACTTTTCGAGTGGAACTGCGCATGCATTGCATTGGACCCTCTTCCCGCGGCTGATTTTATTGCTTAATTAGCTTAGTTAATTTGCTTAGCTAGTGAATTGTCTGTAATAATTAATTAGCTTGATAGTTAGTTAATTGTCTTATTCTTTTGGTCCCTCCGAGCGAGGGCTAATTTGTAATAAGTGTGGGTGCGTGTGTGCATGTCTTCCAACCCCCACTTCTTTCTCCCTTTTACTTACCCGCTTTGATGGTTAGTATTAGGACACGTTTAATTTAGCATACCTTATGCAATGCATGCGTGCATTCATACATTTGTCTTGCGTGCACCGGGCTCGGCGCATCATTCTAACTGCATTTGTACTTCAATTCCAAGTTGAATACGTGTTAGTTGTATCATCATCATATGCCATCTTAGAATAGCCGAGCCTGTCTAGATTGCATCTTTGCATGTGTTGCACTAGCCATTTTTAACATGAACTAGGATCATGCATGTGATTACTAACTAGTTTTTGTTTTGGCACGGAGTACGATGTAAGTATTTATGCTTTAGCATCCTTGCATGCGTGTGAGTGTTGCCATGATAGCATGATTACCATAAGGCTAGCTGCTTGAATGCCTATGGATGGAGGTTGAATTACCTAAATTGGAATAATGCATTAAAACTGTGAGTTTTAAGCCCACTAGATAGTGGCAAAATCGACTTTTCTAAAGCCCACTTGAGGGTGGCAAAACCTGCATTTTAGCCTACTTGCGAGTACCAAACCATTTTAAAAACAAGCCTGAAATGTTTTGTTCCAATTTAAGCGATTTGGTCTATACTTGTTTGCTGTGCGCATAACATAGTAATTCTAGGCTAATAACCGGAATAAGAACACATAACGTTTTCAAAAACGGATATCACGGTTAGTAGAGGCCGATCTTCGGATCGGGCGAGAGAGGGTGCTCATAGCTGACCTTCCCCAATCGTACCCAAGCTCTCGAGCCGAGGCAACTTTGGTGATGACGGACACGTGGCCTTTGGCACCGAGTCAGGGTTTCCTAAATTCCCCCATAAAAATATTTAGGTCGCGACTCTGTATCTGGCAAAACAGTCCATGTTTGGCACTTCTTTCAAAATCTGTTTTCTCAAAACGATTTGCCAGATTTGGACTCTTTGGTTCAGATTAAGAACCATGACACAAATCGAGTCCGAACTGTAGCGGGCTCCCTCGCGGACGGGCTACAGTATAGTGGTTTTTTGAATGAACTTCCATTTTTAATTTTTTGCAACTTCCATTTTTATTTTTTTTCAATCAAGTTTCTTTTCTACTCAACTTCTTTTTTTATTTAATTTCCAAATAGATCGTTAAGGTATAGTGGTTTCTGGATTGAACTTCCATTTTTAATTTTATGCAACTTTCATTTTTATTTTTTATTCAACTTCCATTTTTATTCAATTTGCTTTCCTATTAAACTTCCTTTTTTATTTAATTTCCAAATAGATCGTTAAGGTATAGTGGTTTCTTGAATGAACTTCCATTTTTAATTTTATGCAACTTCCATTTTTATTTTTATTCAGTTTCCATTTTTATTTAATTTACTTTTCTATTAAACTTCATTTTTTTATTTAATTTCCAAATAGATCGTTATGGTATAGTGGTTTGTTGGATGAACTACTATTTTTAATTTTCTGCAACTTCCATTTTTATTTCTATTCAACTTCTTTTTTTATTCAAGTTTCTTTTCTATTCAACTTCCTTTTTTATTTAATTTCCAAATAGATTGTTAAGGTATAGTGGTTTCTAGATTGAACTTCCATTTTTAATTTTATGCAACTTTCACTTTTATTTTTATTCAACTTCCATTTTTATTCAATTTACTTTTCTATTAAACTTCATTTTTTATTTAATTTCCAAATAGATCGTTAAGGTATAGTTGTTTCTGGAATAAACTTCCGTTTTTAATTTTATGCAACTTTCATTTTTATTTTTATTCAACTTCCATTTTTAATCAATTTACTTTTCTATTAAACTTCCTTTTTTATTTAATTTCCAAATAGATCGTTAAGATATAGTGGTTTCTTGAATGAATTTCTATTTTTAATTTTCTGCAACTTCTATTTTTATTTTTATTCGACTTCCATTTTTATTCAAGTTATTTTTCTTTTCAACTTTCTTTTTTATTTAATTTCCAAATAGATCGTTAAGGTATAGTGGTTTCTTGAATGAACTTCCAATTTTAATTTTCTGCAACTTCCGTTTTTATTTCTATTCAACGTCATTTTTTCTCAAGTTTCTTTTCCATTCAACTTCCTTTTTTATTTAATTTCCAAATAGATCGTTAAGGTATAGAGGTTTCTTGAATGAATTTCCATTTTTAATTTTCTGCAGCTTCCATTTTTATTCAAGTTACTTTTCAATTCAACTTTCCTTTTTATTTAATTTCCAAATAGATCGTTAAGGTATAGTGGTTTCTTGAATGAACTTCCATTTTTAATTTTCTGCAACTTTCATTTTTATTTTTATTGAACTTCTTTTTTCGATCAAGTTTCTTTTCTACTCAACTTCCTTTTTTAATTTAATTTCCAAATAGATCGTTAAGGTATAGTGGTTTCTGGATTGAACTTCCATTTTTAATTTTATGCAACTTTCACTTTTATTTTTATTCAACTTCCATTTTTATTCAATTTACTTTTCTATTAAACTTCATTTTTTATTTTATTTCCAAATAGATCGTTCAGGTATAGTGGTTTCTGAAATGAACTTCCGTTTTTAATTTTATGCAACTTTCATTTTTATTTTTATTGAACTTCCATTTTTAATCAATTTACTTTTCTATTAAACTTCCTTTTTTATTTAATTTCCAAATATATCGTTAAGGTATAGTGGTTTCTTGATTGAATTTCTATTTTTAATTTTCTTCAACTTCCATTTTTATTTTTATTCGACTTCCATTTTTATTCAAGTTATTTTTCATTTCAACTTTCTTTTTTATTTAATTTCCAAATAGATCGTTAAGGTATAGTGGTTTCTTGAATGAACTTCCAATTTTAATTTTCTACAACTTCCATTTTTATTTCTATTCAACGTCATTTTGTTTTCAAGTTTCTTTTCTATTCAACTTCCTTTTTTATTTAATTTCCAAATAGATCGTTAAGGTACAGTGGTTTCTTGAATGAATTTCTATTTTTAATTTTCTGCAACTTCTATTTTTATTTTTATTCGACTTCCATTTTTATTCAAGTTATTTTTCTTTTTTATTTAATTTCCAAATAGATCGTTAAGGTATAGTGGTTTCTGGAATGAACTTCCGTTTTTAATTTTATGCAATTTTCATTTTTATTTTTATTCAACTTCCATTTTTAATCAATTTACTTTTCTATTAAACTTCCTTTTTTATTTAATTTCCAAATAGATCGTTAAGTTATAGTGGTTTCTTGAATGAATTTCTATTTTTAATTTTCTTCAACTTCCATTTTTATTTTTATTCGACTTCCATTTTTATTCAAGTTATTTTTCTTTTCAACTTTCTTTTTTATTTAATTTCCAAATAGATCGTTAAGGTATAGTGGTTTCTTGAATGAACTTCCAATTTTAATTTTCTACAACTTCCATTTTTATTTCTATTCAACGTCATTTTTTTTCAAGTTTGTTTTCTATTCAACTTCCTTTTTTATTTAATTTCCAAATAGATAGTTAAGGTATAGTGGTTTCTTGAATGAATTTCTATTTTTAATTTTCTGCAACTTCTATTTTTATTTTTATTCGACTTCCATTTTTATTCAAGTTATTTTTCTTTTCAACTTTCTTTTTTATTTAATTTCCAAATAGATCGTTAAGGTATAGTGGTGTAACAAGCCCGCGGGGGACCTCGCTACAGCTCGGACTCGACTTTTCGTAGTCACGGTTCTAAGTCTGAACCAAAGAGTCCAAATCCGGCAAATCGTTTTGAGAAAACAGATTTTTGAAAGAAGTGCCAAACATGGACTGCTTTGCCAGATACAGAGTCGCCACCTAAATATTTTATTTTGGGAAATTTAGGAAACCCTGACTCGGTGCCAAAAGGCCACGTGTCCGTCATTACCAAAGTTGCCTCGGCTCGGGAACTTGGGTACGATTGGGGAAGGTCACTTCGTGAGCACCCCCGCTCGCCCGGTCATAGACCGGCCTCTACTAACCATGATATCAATTTTTGAAAACATTGTGAGTTCTTATCCCGGTTATTAGCCTAGATTACTATGTGATGCTCACAGCATATAAATATAGACTGGATCGCCCGAATTGGAACAAAACATTTCATGTTTGTTTTTGAAAGTGGTTTGCTACCCGCAGGTAAGTTTAAAACATTTGATGATTTATTCCAATTTAAGTAACTCAGCCTTCACCCACAGGCATTCGGGCAGTTATATCAGATAAGCACATAGCCTCATGGTAAGCATGCTATCATGGCATTCACTCACACGCATGCAAGGATGCTAAAGCATAAAAACTCACCGAGTACTCCAAGCCAAAATAGAAATTTATTAGAAATCATGCATGATCCTAAGTATACAAAAATATCTAATGCAACACATGCAAAATGCAACTATAGTGGGCTCGGCTATTCTAAGATGGTATATGAAATGCTACAACTACCATGTATTCAACTCGGAATTGAAAGTACGATGCAGTTAGTATGATGCGCCGAGCCCGGTGCATGCAATACAGATGGATGATGCAAACATGCTGTCATACTGTATGCTAATTTAAATATGCCCTAATCTAACCATCATAAGCGGATAAATAAAAGGGAGAAAGACGTGGGGTTGGAAGACATACATCACACTCACGCACACTTATTACAGTTGTGCCCTCACTCGGAGGGTCCGAATAAATAATACAGTCCAAATATTACAGTCCCCAAAATAAAAGAATATTACAGTCCAAAATATTTACAGAATTCTAATTAATTAATGAATTAACTAGAAAGCAAATAAACTGGCGTGCAAGCCAGGGACTGTCTCGCTTCTGGTGGATGATGCATGTCCGGACTGTCTTGCGCGTAAATCCACCGGAATGCCCCAATTAGCCTCTGTTTACACTTGTTCTTGAAATGCGTGCCAAGCCCCAAAAAAGTTGCTGATTCTTCGTTTTGCTGCAACAGAGAGCAGGAAAGGGGCATAGCAATGTATTTTCACAAATGTATGCATACCTCGATCCTCGTGCCACCAATCACGCATACCGAGGCATAATGGCCGAGGAGTCGAAATGCACAACTCAATATAGGATGAATGCACATGAAACTACAGCTAAAACCTAACTCCATCATGGATAATCCGGAGTGTCGGTGACTGGGAAATTGAGACACATTCCGTCACTCGGAGTACGAAATGTACCTCGTTTCCCGTGCCCGGGCTAACTCCTATTCCGGACACGATGCAATATGCATGATATGCATGAAGTGCAACTAAGATACAATCCTAACATACAGAATGCTATGGAAATGAGATGCCTCGAAATGCGTGCACGCGGGCACGCAAACCGAGAAAGTGACGGGATGTTGAAAATGAGATGCCTCGAAATGCGTGCACACGGGCGCGCAAACCGAGGTAATGGTAAATGCAGTGAAAATAAGATGCCTCGAAATGCGTGCACACGGGCACGCAAACCGAGGCAATAACAGATGTAATGCAAATGAGGTGCCTCGAAGTACGTGCACACGGGCACGCAAACCAGGCGGTGACAGATGCAATGAAGATGAGATGCCTCGAAGTACGTACACGCGGGCACGCAAACCGAGGCAGTGCTAAAGTGACATGGAAATGACAAATGGGCTTATACCAACATGAGTGAGCCTCAGCCACACTCACATCGGATGCCGATGGCAGAAAATAAAGTGCCTCGAAATGCGTGCACACGGGCACGCAAATCGAGGCAATGCATACGCAACGCATATGACATTCAGAATGCAATATGAACTTATACTAACATGAGTGAGCCTCAGCCACACTCACATAAGATGCCGGCGGATGAAAATGAAGTGCCTCGAAATGCGTGCACACGGGCACGCAAACCGAGGCAATGATAAAATGTGATGAAATAACATGGAAATGACAAATGGGCTTATACCAACATGAGTGAGCCTCAGCCACACTCACATCGGATGCCGATGGCAGAAAATGAAGTGCCTCGAAATGCGTGCACACGGGCACGCAAACCGAGGCAATGATAAAATGATATGAAATGACATGGAAATGATATGCAAGCATACTAATGGAATTTCAGCAACAAAATATGAGGGAAAACAGTCCCGAAATGAAGCGAAATGACATGAAATGCAAGGAAATGACCCGAAATGCAACATTAGGCATCCGAAATGGCCCATAGCCATACTAAACATGCGCAACATGGACATGCAATGCAAAGACAGAAGCTAGACAGTCCCAAAATAAGCACTTTTCCAGTTATAAACATGGCTAAACAGCAAGTATAAGCATGGCAAAAATAGCATACAAGAATAGGGACCAAGATAGGGGTAATGAAGCAAGTGGTATAAGCTAAACCCAAACTGAAAAATTTCCTTCTACAACACTAAATATGGACCAAAAATATGAACATTTACAGTATATGGAAGCCTCAAAATCAGTATACAAACATGCTAAAAATATGATGCAAAATAAGGCTCAAAAGGTGCTAAAACATGAAGTGTATAAAATAATCACCAAACAGAAAAAAAAATGTGAATGAAACATGAAGTATAGGCCAAAATAAGACCACTTTCAGTTCGGACCAAGGTCCAAAAACAGAAACAAAGAGGGCTACTAATTTATGCAAAAATGGGGCCAAATAGGGGATATAACTACAAGTGACATATGGAAACACCAAACAATGTTGAGCCCTTCTCTAATGTTGAAGAGGGGCTCAAAATAAGCCCTAAATCAGTTTACCACATGCTCGAAAATAAATTGCTCATGGGTCAAAAATAGCATGCAAAATTATGACATACAAGATGGTCAAAGAAGCAAGTGTATTATGGAGGGCTCAAACAGGGTTGAGCCCTTAATGAGAAGTGAAGATGAGCCCAAAATATGGCCCTTTTCAGTTAGGGCCGAAGCTTGAAACCAAAAAGAGATGAGGCTTAGAAATAGATCAAAGGAAAGGGTCAAAAGGATCAAAGTGTAACTTACCCTTGAAGATCCAAACTTTTGTTGCTTCTTGGGTTGATTTGCAGCTTCTTTAGCCTTCAAGAATCCCTCCTAGCTACTGGAAATGAGATGGTGGTGGTGGAGCTTGGTGGTGTAGAAGGAATGAAGGTTAAAAAGTTAGGGTTTTTTGAAGAATTGAAGAAGAAGACAATGGAGTTTAGGGTTTATGCTTGGAGAAGAATTTTTCTAACCTCTATGAAGAAGACCCTCAGCTGGTTTATATGGTCAAGAAAGGGGTGTAAAAGGGGGGTCAAATGGAGAGGAAAACTCTCTCCCAAAATATCCCCCGGATACAGAAAATATCTGGGGGATATTGCCCCACAGTTGGAAAGGGCACAATGAGGAGAGCACGGCCGGCCGCTCACTTTGGCCGGAGGTGGCCGGCCGGCCACACCCCCTAGCCGGCCGGCTAGGGGTCAAAAGGGTCAACTAGCTTTTCTGGCCGGCCAAGTATTGGGGAGGTAGCCCTATGTGTGTACAACACAACCATGTAATTGAAATTTCAAGAAAGTGGGCCCAAGGGGTTCAACAATGGCTCGGAAAGAGGGGGTCAAAAGGGTCAGGTGACCTTAATGGCCGGCCATGAACTTTTAGGGGCCTCCCAGATGTGTAGATCACAGATATGTGGTTCAAAGTTCAAGAAAAAAGGTCCAAGGGGTTCAACATTAGCCCGGAAGAAAAGGGTCAAAAGGGTCAGGTGACCTTAATGGCCGGCCATGAACTTTTAGGGGCCTCCCAGATGTGTAGATCACAGATATGTGGTTGAAAGTTGGCAACGCTAGCTCTAAGGTATTCAACATTAGCCCGGAAGTGCGAAAAACGGGCGCCGGGAGGCTCGGGAGGAGAGATAACTGGTTGCTGCAACAATTGCTGGCCTCCCACCCTTCAGTGACCTTCTTCGGGATAAAACAGAGGTACCTGCCAAAAATGAGCGAAAACCGTTGCAAAACGAATATTCCGGAGCCAAAACACGCAGTTCGGGGTCCCGGAAATGGGCTGTTAAGCATCGAAAATTGTATTCGACCTCGAAGTGGGCTTCTCAGCCCCCAGTGTCCCTCAAAATGGATGAAATAAGATGTATGCCAAAAATCAGAGCAATAGGAGATGGTTAAGCGGTCCCGAACCGAGGCACACGGCCTGACGGCTCCGAAAACCGGGAATCGGACTCCGAAATGGGCAAAATGGCCTACGGCCACCAAATGTAGCCTACGGACATTGAGAGATGGTCTACGGGACCTCTCCCTCCCTTCAGGAAAAGAAATAGAGAAAACCGAGTCTGGTTCGCAAACCGAGACAAGGCACAGAAAAGGGTTCGGAAGTCCGGAGGCAGGGCTTACGGCCGCGACTCTGAAACTTCTGAACGAACACATTATGGAACATCACCAAGCGCTCAATCGGTGACGCCTAAGTCTTAAGGTCGGTCAAAAATGGGGTGTCTACAGTTGCCCCTCTTTGACAGAACTCGGAAGTCACAAGTGACGGGAGTGAATGTCAAAGCCTAGAGACGACCCATTTTTGACAAGGCCGAAGACTTAGACAAACATACAGGATAACCAGAGATGTGCCCGCAGGCAGGGGGCAAAATGCAAATGATATACAAGAAACCGAAGGTAACCCAATGATCGTGCAAATACAGCAAGCTGTAATGAAGCAAGTATTCGCAAATAGATGCAACAGTTTTAAGCAAAAAATGCAAAGCAACAACTACACTTCATGCAGTTAAGAATGCGGAGGATTATTCAATCTCCGCCATGTCTCACACGGAGAAGATACGATACCTGCGCGATTCGTCTGGTTGCGCCAGCCTCAATTGAACCGTACATACAATATCGTGTCTGCAAAAGAGAGAAATTGCAACAAGTACAATATGCTAACAACAAAGATTTAACGCGATTCCGAAAGTTTCGACACACGCGGCGTCGGTAAGTGTATGCATCGCAATGCAAGAGTGGAACATGCGCGACAACGCATGCTCCGACACAGAGGTATACAAATAACAAGAAATGTACATGACAATGTGAGTATGCCCGTGAGAACGCAAGATATGTGCATGAAAGTACAAAAACGAGCATGAATCAGGGTGTTCATTCGTCGTGAAACAACGAGTACGGAAACGCGTGTTTCGGCAAAGGTAACTCGATCATGGCCTCCGATCTGCTTCCTTGAAAGGTTACAACTCATTCAAAAAGGATACACTTTGATTTTGATGAATGATGATGAGACACATGTCAGAACTTGAAACCGAAGTCTCGACGGAGCAATTTCGCGACCGGAAGTGTACTTTTCTTGAACTTTTTCAGGTCCCGGGAACTCCGATCTTCCTCAAAATTTGCAGAGAGCTAGGTGAGCATGTGGGGAACATGGCCGGCCACTTATCTTCCCAAGGGGGGGTGTCCAACCGTTTTCCACAAAAGCTAATGGCTGGCCGGCCATTTCTGCAAAAAGCAGATGGCTGGCCAGCTAGAAACAGGGGCCGGCCGGCCATGCCCTTTTCCCGAGGGTATTTCGGTCTTTTTGCCTCCTTTTTGCATGCCTTTCATCCAAGGCTTGAAGCCTATAAATAGCAGCCGAACCCCATTTCATTTCTTGTCTCTTTCAACACTTTTCTCTCCAGTTTTGAGTTTTACGCGCGTTTTCCAACACCTCGCGCAAATTGTTTTCGTAAAAACACTTAGTTTTAAACACTTTGGAGCGACTAAATTCCGGTTTTGAAGCTTCTTTTTGCATTTCCACCACTTGAGGTAAGTTCATCTTAATATTTAGAATATTTTCTTGGGAGTTGACTTTTGTTGACTTTTTATTTCCCGAGAGTTGACTTTTGTTGACTTTTTCCAATTTTTTGCGCATTTTGCTCATTTTTGCTCCCCTTTTGCAGATTCTTGAAAATGGCGGGTATTTCTCCTCACGGTGGGGGTTTCCCAGATGCCGGAGACGATTTCGATCCCACGACTCTACCTCCGAGGACTCGACCTTTCATGCCTGAGAGGTATCGTCCGGCAGTGCACGTCCTCCCTCGTGCCGTTTTCCGTCATTTTACCAGTTTCGACGAGAGAGCACCTGCGGATCTGCTTCTCAGAGAGCCGGAGCAGCATCTCTCTCACGAGGCCCGAGAGGTATTTACCTCATCTTCTGTTTTTCACATTTCGCACCCTTGCCATGCTTAAACATTTAGCTTGTGACATAGTACTTTCCTTACATCTTGAACATGTAGTTTCAACACTTGAATTTTCGAACACTCGGTTCATTAATTAATTGTGAATACACAGCCCACATTAAAACACATGGCTCAAACACTGATTTGTCGAACACTCAGCCCGAATTCGAAAGTGAACACACAGCCCACACTTTAAATGGAAGTTGAGCACGCAGCCCAAAATTCAAAATTCTCTGAACACGCAGCCCAGGTAGATAGTGAACACGCAGCCCACAAGTTAACTGAAAGTTGAACACGCAGCCCAAAATTCAAAATTCTCTGAACACGCAGCCCAGGTAGATAGTGAACACGCAGCCCACAAATTAACTGAAAGTTGAACACGCAGCCCAGAATTCAAAATTCTCTGAACACGCAGCCCAGGTAGATAGTGAACACGCAGCCCACAAATTAACTGAAAGTTGAACACGCAGCCCAAAATTCAAAATTCTCTGAACACGCAGCCCAGGTAGATAGTGAACACGCAGCCCACAAGTTAACTGAAAGTTGAACACGCAGCCCAAAATTCAAAATTCTCTGAACACGCAGCCCAGGTAGATAGTGAACACGCAGCCCACAAATTAACTGAAAGTTGAACACGCAGCCCAAAATTCAAAATTCTCTGAACATGCAGCCCAGGTAGATAGTGAACACGCAGCCCAAAATTCAAATTCTCTGAACACGCAGCCCAGGTAGATAGAATTTGCATGTAGCTTATTTTACTTCGTCGGCACACAGCCCATTTCATCTTATTGGCACACAGCCCATTTCATCATTATTGACACATATATTCATTCTGAATGCAGGGTGGTTCCCGCAGTGTGCGAGGGTATGGTTCTGCCATGGCGCGGGATTGGTATGCTGAGCTCCCGGAGGGCGTCAGGGATTTGGTAGACTTGGCAGGGTTTGGGCCCTTCTGCGCCGGGTTGTCACGCTGTCCTGCCAGGAGGACCTTGATGGCAGCTTTGGTAGAGAGATGGTGGGACACCACCAATTCCTTTCATTTCTCTGCTACCGGGGACATGACCATGACCCCTTTTGACTTTGCTGTATTGACCGGCCTTGATGTCGGAGGTTGGGCCATCCCCTATGACGAGGATATGGGCGGGTGGGAGGCCGCCTGGATGTATTTGTTGGGGGCTCGCCCACCTGTTGATAGGGTTTCAGGGAGAGTCAGGTATACTTGGTTCTCCTCCCATTTCCGGCGGGCGGAGATGGTGCCCGAGACTCCTGAGGAGACAGAGCAGTATGCTCGTGGCTTCCTGATGTTCCTCTTCGGGACTACTCTGTTCGCCGACAGAGGGAACACCATTGGGCTATATCTGCTGAGCGCTCTAGTCGACCTATCACAGGTCAGTAGATATGATTGGGGTGGCGCTGGCCTGGCTACCCTCTACTTTTACATGAGCGCGACCTCCCGCGGGCGGGGCGATTTGCTTGGCGGCTACTGGAGAGCTTGGGAGGTATTTTCTGTCCCCTCGATTTACATTTCTGCTCTTCATTACTTGTACATTGCACACACAGCGTACTTTTACAGTCTGCATTTTGCTCTCAGCATTTCGTACTTACATTCTGCACTGCTCTTCTCAGTTATGGGCTTATGTATACTTCCCATCGTTAGCCCCAGTGCTGGAGGTGGTGGGGATTCCCGTGACCCCATATTCATTGATATTTGAGGGCCCGCACCGGGCGAGGCCTCGAGAGACCCTGGTTCGCCTGCGACAGTACTTCGACACTGTGCGACATTCGGAGGTACTTTAGAACTTTCAGTTCTTTTCATTTTCATCTTTGACTTGCTCTGTACATTCTCGTTTTCTGATTGGTTTATACATTTATCATCCGCAGATTACTTGGCAGCCTTGGGCACCTCTGGGTGATGATCTCCTACTTCAGTATACCGGAGCATCAGGCATCTCCCGGTATAGGGTCCTGCTCGAAGGGCCAGTTGGCAGAGTCTGGTTCCTGGGGGAGCGCTTTCTGCGCCAGGTACGGGGGTATCTTTCTCAGGATGTTCCCGCGGTACCTCCAGCTAGTATGCGGACCGCTGACAGGCTCTCTTACTCAGAGGTAGTCGGCGCCATGCTGGGCAGTGATGCTTTGTTATATGTTGCGGAGGGGGACTACGCCACCTATCGTCACATATATTTGATGCCTCCATTGACAGAAGCTCGTATTCCGATGATGAGACCTGCCGGTACGTCATCCTCGGATCAGGCTCAGGCTCGAGCTACAGACATCCCTTCTTCTAGCAGGGCTGGCGCATCTAGAGGTGGGAGTAGACCGTTTCCTCCGAACCCGTCGATTCATCCTCATCTGGGATGGCCAGATATGCCTACTGAGTTGATGGCGTGGCAGTATGGGACTAGCTCTCCGATTCCAATTCCACTAGAGCCTCCGATGCCCAGTGATCGATATGCCATTGATTCGGACTCACCGCCGGTATGCTCCACTTTCGTCATTCATCATTTCAGATGTTTAGATACTCATTTGTTCACTGATGATTATGAACTCATTTTTGCAGCCATCGCGAGGGTACATGGAGGAGATGGTTGAGCTGGTGGCCACACTCGAGGGCATGGTCCTACGCAGGGAGGCACAGTTGTCTGTTGCAGGCATTCAGGTACCCTTCAGTTTTTTGGCATTTATCATACTTCTGATGACATGCTGATTTCTACTGCATCGATAGACTACTTGTGTAGAGCACATCTGACACACACCTCACTTGTACACTGTATTTATATGCACCCACTTTACGTAGCTTTTGCTTGTATCTGCATCTGATGTATATATTTGGACTGATGTATTTGAATTGAACCCTTTGTTTTCAGATGCCTTCATGGTCCGGTCAGCCACAGACCAGGCCACCTGGGCCTCATTGGGGAGCTGGGCCATCTGGGCCTTATCAGGGAGCTGGGCCATCCGGGCCTTATCAGGGGGAGGGGTCGTCTCGGCCTTCCCGAGGAGCCGGGCCATCTAGGCCTTTTCGAGGAGCTCGAGGGGGGCCTGTCCGCAGACGCAGGGCTCATGTTGTGGGGGTGGAGTCTGATGAGGAGGAGGAGGAGGCCACCGACCGTCAGTTCGAGACATCTGTCGAGGAGGGAGGCTCCGGTTTTGGCTCGGGGAACAGAGGCGAGGCTGAGGAGGATCCTGAGGACGACAGCTCCGACTCTGATGATGGTGTGGAGGTTGTTCCACAAAAGAGGACCAGGCGTGCTTCTCGTTCCCGTTCCCGAGGATTTTGATGTTGCTATTTCCTGCTTTATTTTTCTTTTACTAGTAGTTTGTAGCACTTTTGCACATTGTTAGGCAGTTTTGTTTTTGTAAAACCTGTACCTTTTGTTCGTTGTAAAGCATGATGAAATGAAATAGCTTTTGAAAAGGTGTTTGTATTTTGAACTTTTAGCATCGTATCGCATCATTTATTTCGCACAAAAATGAATTTGAAAGGAAATGTACATTGTGTAATCACCAAATCAGGTAGTGAACCGACGCAACAAACTAAACAACTCAACTTACTAAGATATAACAGAATCTTTAGCAAGTTTACAACTCGATAAGCAAAATGCAACAACGCAAATAAACAAGACTTTAACAAAAATTGCTTAAACAGAGAGCAATGACTCAAAACACAAAACACGTCCGCTCGACAAACAACTCGATAAGCATAATGCAACAACTCGATAAGCAAAACTCAACAACAACAAAGTGTACTTCTGACGATCTGGGCATCGGAACGCATCCGGAATGAAAGCCTTCGACTCTCCCGTTGCACTGAAATGCTTGGAGTTCTCCTTCGAAGAGTAAAACAGGGCCGAGGAGACACACTACAGCATTGCTAGCCATCCCGGGGAGCTGGTCGGCCATTTTTGCAAAAAGTGAATGGCTGGCCAGCCAAAGATATGCCACGGCATGGAGGACTAGAGAGCTTCTGGCCCCTGCTTCAACCTTCAGTTGCACTTTGTCAGATGAATGCGTGGATTGGCCCAAAGAGGCGCAGGTTGGGCCCAGCTTGGCATCAGATGCTCCGTCCAGCTCTGGAAGGGGACACAGAGATACTTGATTCAACTATGCCCCAAATTTATTGCTTATTTAGTATTTTCAAGTTTTCTTTAAGACTGTACTAAAATAAGCAACCTCGATTGTAATGCAAGAGCAAGAGAACTCTATTTTGAAATCAATGAAATTGAAAGTCATGGTACTGAAAATTTTCCACTTTTGGTCCAAAAATGGTCTAAGTCGTAAAAAGATTGATTTGAACAAAGTCAACTTTTATTAAAACTTTTCAAAACTATTTTCGATGTGGATCAGAACTGGACATGCCGAAAATCTGTCACTGAGATGCACAACCTTAGATCCCTGCAACTGGAAAGTTGCCCCTAGTCTGAAGAACAAGGTGGCACTCCAAAGCAACGGAAAGTTGCCCCTAGTTTGAAAAGCACTATACCGGAGATCACGGTAAATGCTGATAGATAAAGATGACTGAGATGATCGAAATGGACAAAGTTGATCGGGGAAAAGTTTATGACTGAACTTCAAGACGAAGCTGCCTACGTATCCCAAAGATGGGAATCAAGTCTTACGT
This sequence comes from Camellia sinensis, assembly GCF_055761805.1. Lineage (NCBI taxonomy): Eukaryota > Viridiplantae > Streptophyta > Magnoliopsida > Ericales > Theaceae > Camellia > Camellia sinensis. The sequence continues at coordinate 2,698,663 of NC_138962.1, read as the reverse complement.
AGTTCAGGCTTAGGTTCGCTCGAGTATTTTCACTCTCCTTTTGCGCTCTAACTTTTGCCAAGGCCGCCCTTTGCGGGTTTTCAACCTTGCGAGCTCAGTTTTTATATTTTCTAATTTTTTGTGCTCTGAATCTTGTCTAAGTCGCCCTTTCGGGTTTTCGGCCTAGTGAGCTTCTCAAGGATAATATTTCTTCAACTTGTCCATATTGATCGGTTGTGAGAACTCCAAGCCATCTAGATCCATCAGAACCACAGCCCCACCTGACCAGATAGCTTTGATGATGTAAGGACCAGTCCAATTGGGTTTGAACTTGCCCCTTGGGTCGTGGATGGGAGCTCGGTTGTCTTTGAGCACCAAATCTCCTTCTTTCAGATTCCTGGACTTAACTTTCTTGTTGAAAGCCCGGGCGATTCTGCGTTGATAGCCTTGGATGTGGTACAGTGCTTTCAGTCTTCTTTCATCAAAGAGCATGAGTTCTTCGAATCTGCTTTGCTGCCAATCTGCTTCGGCTATCTGGCATTCAGCCAATACTCGTAATGATGGGACCTCAATCTCAATGGGTAGAACAGCCTCCATTCCATAGACCAATGAATATGGAGTTGCTCCAGTGGAAGTTCTGATTGAAGTCCTGTAGCCCCACAGGGCAAATGGCAGCTTGTCTGGCCAATCTCGATAGGTTTCCACCATCTTCTGTAGTATATGCTTGATATTCTTGTTGGCGGCCTCAACTGCTCCGTTGGTCTGTGGCCTGTATGTAGATGACTTATGAAAAGCCACATTGTATTTCTCCAACAAGTCTATCACTTCTTTCTTGAAGTGGGAACCATTGTCTGAAATTATTTCGTTTGGCACCCCGTAGCGACAGATGATGTTGTTCCTGATGAACTTTGCGACATGCGACGCCTTCAATACTGCGTATGATTGGGCCTCGACCCACTTTGTGAAATAATCTATCGCTACTAGGATAAACTCATGCCCGTTGGACCCCTTCGGGGTAACAGCTCCGATCACATCAATTCCCCAGACTGAAAAAGGCCACGGCGAAGTCATGTTGTAAAGTTTTGACGGCGGGATGTTCATGCGATTTGCATGAATTTGACATTTGTGGCATCGCCGAACAAAGCTAATACAATCCTCCTCCATGGTTGACCAGTAGTAGCCCTGCCTGAGGATCTTTCTGGCCAGCATTACTCCATTCATGTGTGCACCGCATTCCCCCCCATGGATGGCTTCCATCAGGCGTTTTGACTCTTCAGCTTCTACACAGAGCTTATGCATTCCCAGATGGCCCCTTTTGTATAAATTTCCCCCGCAGATAATGAACTGAGCAGCCATTCTTCTGACAGCCCTCTTATCTTTGGCATTTGCCCCTAGTGGATATGTCTCCTTTTCCAAGAAGTTCCAGATGTCGTAATACCAGGGGTTGCCGTCTTGAACCTCATCTATGGCGGAAATCGACTCGTATGCCGGCGCGAACTTCTGATCAATAATGACTGGACGCATCCGGACTCCAGACGGGATGTCTATCATAGAAGATAGAGTTGCTAGTGAATCTGCAAACCTGTTGTTCTCTCTTACGAGGTGGGTGAAATTTAGCTTCTCAAACCGAGGAATTAGCAGATCCAAGGTTTGGTGGTAGATTATCATCCTTTCCTCTTTGACTTTCCAATCTCCTTTTGCTTGAGACACAACAAGGTTCGAGTCCCCAATGACGTCCACTCGTCTTGCCCCTAGTTCCAGGGCTGCTTCTAGGCCAGCAATACATGCCTCATACTCTGCTTCATTGTTGGAAACTTTGAACCGGAGCTTGAATGCTAAAGGGATACGGGAATCATCAGGCGCTATCAGCAACACCCCTATCCCATACCCATGCTGGTTTGACGCTCCGTCAAAGTACATTGTCCAAGTTTCATCTTCGACGTGCAGAATGGCTTCATCTGGGAATAGATACTCAACCGCTTCATCCCCCTCAACCGGGTGGTCGGCAAGGAACTCCGCTACCACTCTGCCTTTTACTGACTTGCGCGTCACATACTTTAAATCAAATTCAGAGAGCAACAGCAGCCAGCGAGCCAGCCTACCCGTAAGTGCTGGTTTCTCGAAGAGATATTTGATAGGATCCAAACGCGAAACCAACATTACTGAGTGGGCTAACAGGTAGTGCCGCAGCTTCCTGGTTGCCCATACCAAGGCCAAACAAGCCTTCTCCAGCGGCGTATAGCGGGTCTCGTAATCTAGCATCTTTTTGCTCAGATAATAGATGGCTCTTTCCGCTTTGTCTTCTGATTCCTGCGCAAGCATGCAGCCCATGGTAGTCTCAGTTACCGAAAGGTACAGTATCAACGGTCTCCCCGGCTCTGGCGGCGACAACACGGGCGGGTTCTGTAGATACTCTTTGATCTGCTCAAAAGCTGCTTGGCATCGGCCGTCCCATTGGAATTTCTTTCCTTTCTTCAGGAGACCAAAAAGTGGTTCACAAGTCAAGGTTAATTTAGAAATAAACCGTCTTATGAATTGCACTTTACCCAGAAAGCCTCGCACCTCCTTTTCAGTCTTTGGTGGTGGCATTTCTAAGATGGCCTTGATTTTGGAAGGGTCGACCTCGATGCCCCTTTGTGTGATCAGAAACCCTAACATCTTCCCTGCTGTAACACCAAACGTACATTTCTGGGGATTCAGTCGCAGCCGAAACTCTTTGATCCGTTGAAAGAATTTTTGTAAGGCGGTGTAGTGGCCCTCTCTATCTTTGGACTTGACAATCATGTCGTCCACGTACACCTCGACCTCCTTATGGATCATATCATGCAATATTGTAGTCGCTGCCCGTTGATACGTAGCTCCAGCATTCTTCAGCCCGAATGGCATTACTCTATAACAATATGTCCCCCACGGGGTAGTGAACGCAGTCTTCTCCCGGTCTTCGGGTGCCATCACTATCTGGTTATAGCCTGAGAAACCATCCATAAACGAAAGCAAGGCGTGTCCTGCCGTGAAATCTACCAATTCGTCGATGTGCGGCAAGGGAAAATCGTCCTTCGGACTGGCCTTGTTCAAATCTCTGAAATCTACACAGACCCGAATTCTGCCATCCTTCTTTGGCACCGGAACTATGTTGGCCAACCAAGTTGGATATTCAGATACAAGCAGGAACCCTGCGTCAATTTGCTTGGTGACCTCTTCCTTAATCTTGAGGGCCCAGTCCGGGCGAATCCTTCTGAGCTTCTTTTTGACAGGGCGGGCCTCTGGATCAAGAGGGATCCGGTGCTGTACAATCTCAGGATCGATTCCAGGCATGTCTTCATAGGACCACGCAAAAACATCTTTAAAATCTTTTAATAAAGCGACTAAGCGCTCGCGCTCCTCTGAAGACAACGTGGACCCGATCTGGACCAGCCGCGGGTCCTTCTCAGTACCAACATTTACAGTAGTGATTTCATCCATTAATGGTTTAACAAATCTTTCCTGCTCTTGATCGATTAATCGTTGCAAAACTGGGGGAATTTCTTCCTCGCTGTTTTCATCAAAATTTTGAAAATCCTGATTTAAGCAATAAATCAAAGGCACAGAAAAATACTCGGAAACCACATCCACATCATTCTCATTAAATACTTCCAAGCCGTCAGATTCCTCTGTTACAACAGACTCAAAAGAAAATGAAAAAGACGACCTAGACAGGACTGTGGTATCCGGGTTATCACCCCCAGGAATACCGGACTCAGACTCAGTCGAGCTGGAATCTGATTCTGGCGCAGAAGATTCGGTAGAATCAGATTCCGGCTCACTACCTGACCCGGAACTGCTAGATAAAAAGCCTTCTTCATATTGCCAGATGAGAGAAGGTGCGATAGATGCATCCAAGATCGGCGCTGGAAAGCCCGCAGCTATTTCATCTCCAATCACAGAAACCGAAGAGTTATCCCCCAAGCACTCTTGGCCGATCGGAGGATCTGATAGTAGACTCGCCAGTGCTACCCCCATTTCCAGCTCTGTACTCTCAGGATCCACTGTTTCACATTGCTCAACCTCAGTTGGTGGGTCTGTCTGCGCTTCGGCAACGTCATCCCCAGATAATTGTATGTCGAAGAAGATTTCAAAACCAGGTACGCGCTTCCCCTCCGCGTTTTGCCATGGCTCCGGGAAGCCGCAGAATGGAAAATCTTCCCCCTCCCGGACGAAACGTCCGTTTAGGGTACCCCAGATGGGCCTGTGTATTAAGTCAAATGGCTTCCCAGCCCTCTTTGCCTTGGCTCTTCCGGCCATTTCTTTTCCTTTCCTCACCCAATCCTCCTTGGTGGGCAGATAACCCAGTCCAAAGGCGTGAGGATTGTGTGGCACTTCGGCCAACACTGAGACGCCTTTCCGGCCACTTCTCCCTAATCCCATCCCAGGGGTATGTTTTAGCTTGTTCATGAGGTAGATAGATTGTGCACTGACATACATGCCCTCATTTGCAGCCATGACATTCTGCACCACTTGAGCCTCGGCCAAAGTGAACCCCGACAAAAACACATCCTCCGTGCCGTGCTCGATCTCCAAGACAGGTGTAGACACTTCCGGCGGCGGATGGATTGATGAATTCCCAAAAACGATCGCCACCCCTTTCCCGTGAGGGTATTTCAGCATTTGATGTAGGGTGGAAGAGACTGCTTTGACCTGGTGCAACCACGGTCGCCCTAATAGTAAGTTAAAGGTTGCGGGAACGTCCAGGATATGAAATTCGATGCTGTGTTGTCCTGGACCAACCTTAGTTTGAATTTTAACAGTCCCCATCACTTCTCTGCTGGTATTGTCATATGCCCTGATCACTTGGGTGGTTGGGATGAAGTCAGCGGGTTTTAACCCGATTGCATATGCCGTTCTGGTTGGGCAGACATTAATCGCAGACCCGGTATCAACAAGTACCACCGGTATCCACTTATCTCTACATTCCACAGAGATGTAGAGGGGCTTGTTATGGTTTGCACCCTCAGGCGGTAGCTCTTTGTCTGAAAAAGTTAATGCCGGGGAACCTCCTCCCGGAAAAATCAGCCCAACCAGCTGTTCAGGCGTGGTGTCTATGGAAAGTTTCGACTTGTCCATGGCAGATAGGACAGCTTCTCTGTGCACTCGTGATGCCATTAGCAGTCCCCAGATGGAGATGTCTGCCTGTATTTTCTTTAACTGTTTCAGCACAGCTTCATCCTCAATCTGCTTCTCCTTCTGTCTCTCCGCTTCTCTGTCTTTCCCAGATGCTTCGGGTTGGTCTAGGTGTGGGGGCTTGAAGTACCGCCCACTTCTTGTCATGTGGTCCACTTCATCAAGATACCAAGTATTATCTGGTTAGCCATTTCCCCAGTCTTCATCGGTGTGGGCAAGACACAAATCGTCATCTTCCCACCACATTCCGCTGGCGGCCAACAGACATCTGTCCGGCTCCAGTCCACTCGCACTTTCAGTGCTCTCTGTCCAAATGCTCGCAGCATTGTCTGTCTTTGTGCACACAGCACTTTCGGTCCCCTCAGGGCCCTTCGCCTTTCTGGCTCTCTCAGCTCCCTCAAACTTTCCTTGTTCCAACTGCGTCAGTACAGTTGTTTGTTCAACAGTTCCCACATCCGTAATGCCCATGTCCTGAGCGGAATTCTTAACACCGGCGCTCTCCGGCGGTACAACTTGGTTTTCGGCCGTTCCGGCCACAACTGATATTTCTGCCTCTGCCGGGCTCTGTTCTGATTGGGCTTCCCCCACTGCATCCGGTTGATCTTCAAGCCATCCAGTGGCCTCCTCTGATCCCTCATAATCATTCCAGTTAATGGACGCGTCCTCCAACTCCTGATCATCGCGAAATTGCAAGTTGGCCAAGTCCTCCTCTATGGTTGTCGGCTCATCTGCCCATAGCCTAGATCCATCCTCTCGGATCATGCACAATTCTCCTGTCTCGGGAAATTCTACAATTAGCCCACTTCGGCTCGTTGATAGGATGTGCCTGCTCGGATCATAAGCTCCCTCAGCAAAATTCTGCCCAGTCCCAGATTTAACAGACTCGTTCTCTCCTAAAATCTGCCCTGCCTTGTCTTCGATGGTCACCACCACCGGCTTCGATTGGGTTTTGGAGACGTCCACCATGCACAAAAGGTCAGTGCAAGCGGGGAGGAGCACCTCCGGCTTGGGTAGGTGGGTGGGCGTAATATAGATGCTAGGATCGTAAGACACGACCCCAGTCTGGATGAAATTAATTCTGTTGGGAGGGGGAGGTTGGTTATGTGGTGGAAGAGGGTTAGTTGTGACATTAGGTTTATCAGGAGGCGCAATTACCTGTTTGTCAATAAGATCTTGGACCTCATGACGTAATCTGTAACAACGGTCGGTATCATGACCGTGTTGTTGGTGGTATGCGCAATATTTTGACGGGTCATATGAGGGGGGAAGTGGATTTGGTAATGGTTTTGGTTCCAGGGGTTTTAAATGATTTTTCCTGATCAGTATTCCCAGAACCTTGGACAGGGGCATGTATAGTTGGGTGAAGGTTCTTTGGCCCCGGGGTTGGAATCGGTTGTTTTGTGAGTTACTTCCGGACGCGCCGGAGAATGGTGTGGCAGTCATGGGCCTTGGAGGGGGAGGGGGAGTAGTGGTGACCATGCCAACTTCCGAGGCTCTTGTATTAGCAGCGCCGCTCGGGCCTGCATTGTTGTTACGGTTAAAGGTCCTCCTCGGCTGTTCTATGTCCTGGTCAAACAGGCCTTGCCTCATAGCATCTTCTATTTGCACCCCCATATCGTGTAGATCTGCGAAAGTAGGGAAGGGGACCACAATCATTCTTTGCATTAACTTGGGATGGAGATTGCGCACAATCATCCGGATTTGATCTCTGTCAGTGGGCCTTAAAGTCATCGTCGACGCCTTTGCCCTCCATCGGATCACAAAGTCCGAGAAAGATTCCTTAGGCTCTTGTCTTGTTGTTTCAAGATCACGGGTTGTGATCTCGATCTGAGTGTTATACGAATATTGTGTGACAAAGGCCTCAGCCATCTCGTCCCAATTCTTCTTCACCTCATCCGATAATCTTGCATACCAATGGGAGGCCACACCCGACAGGGTTCGGCCGAATAATGAGAGCTTCTGTTGTCGTGTAAGGCCCATTGGCCGCAAGATATCCGCAAACAGTCGGATATGGACCATGGGGTCACCAGTCCCGTCAAAACGGTCTATTTGTGGCATTTTGAATCTATCGGGGAGCGTCACGGCCTCCTCGGTATATCCGTCTCCGATATCCGGCATAGCCTTAGCCCCTTGGGATTTTTTGAAAAGCTTCTCCAATTTGCTCAATTTCAGAGCTGTTTGATCAACCTCGACCTCGGATGGAGAGTCCGGGTGATTGGATGTGTGGACTTTGGACAGTTGTGGTGGAATCGGGGGTGGGATAGGCCCCGTTGGAAGACTCGTGTCCTCTTGTAGAATTTGGACAGCCGGTACGGTATTCTGGGTGTTAGGAGGGACGTCCTGAATAACAGGAGCCTTCTCAGGTAATGGGGCTCCTGCTGGAGGAGGGATCTGGTGTGAAGCAGATGCTGTGCTCTGTTGTTGCAGTCGGGTGATAAGCTCAGCCTGTTGGGTCATAATCTCAGCTTGTTGCTTAGCAAGCTCATCTCGGCGGACAGCATCCTGCTGCATGGCCCGCATAGTTTCCTGCATTTGGCGCATCATTTCCTCAACTCCTGTCGGTGCCGTCATACTGTTTCGATTTGTCTGAACTACTGGCAGATCTGACTCAATGGGGATCTCAATCCAACTGTCCACTAATGGGGGATACCACTGTTCTGGTGCTCTCTGCTCAGATATACTGCGCTTTCTCTGCTTCCTTCTTGTAACAGGGGGTAGAGAATGGAACACTGGCTGTCCGTCGATTAGATCCTCGGATCGGTGGAGTCGACGACCTCGTGTCCAAGGTGCTTGGGGAATGCCTGTTGGGTTGGAAGCAATCGTGCTAAAACTGACCTAGCAAAAGATAAATAAAGCGAAAAGGAAATAAATAAACAGATAAACGGACAGCACAACAGCTTAAAATAAAATGCATGACACGTAGTCGGGCACACAGTCAAAAAGCTGAACAACATACTGTCCTCAAACACTGGTCATTATCCCTGTATCACTGTCCCCTAACATTGAATCTGATACCCGCAGATAACTGATTCTCAAATACTGGCTGATGCTCGCAGGTCTGATACCCACAATGCTGAACTGATGCCCGCAGGCCTGATACTGACAATACTGAATTGATGCCCGCAGGCCTGTTGCCCAAACTCATATACTGATACATGCATTCCTGTAGAGACGCACTCTAAAGCACATAACAGATAAGTGAGAGCAAAAACACCCCTATGTTGGGGTAGGGTTTCCCTGTCCTATTTTGTCAGGAGCTAGGGTTTCACTATGCACGCAGCGATTTCAAACAACCTATAAACGGGTAAGCAACCTGTCCTAATTTGGAATGGTCACTATGGATCCGAATATGCACTAGGTCGAAAGGTCAAAGAGGGTGCCCCGGTAAAACCGGGGTTTGTGTTCCCATACTGGCAGAGCCCACAACCGGTCAGCCTTATGGTCATGCCTTGACAAGACAAGCCTCCGGCAAACCGTTCAGGAATAGCAGATGGCAAACACGGTGTCCTAGGCGCACCAATGCAAATGCAACGCAAAGAAACACACAAGTGTAATCAAAAACAGATATCATGAGTTCGAGTCAAGTTCTCTATATCCCCAGCAGAGTCGCCAGAAACTGTAACAAGCCCGCGGGGGACCTCGCTACAGCTCGGACTCGACTTTTCGTAGTCACGGTTCTAAGTCTGAACCAAAGAGTCCAAATCCGGCAAATCGTTTTGAGAAAACAGATTTTTGAAAGAAGTGCCAAACATGGACTGCTTTGCCAGATACAGAGTCGCCACCTAAATATTTTATTTTGGGAAATTTAGGAAACCCTGACTCGGTGCCAAAAGGCCACGTGTCCGTCATTACCAAAGTTGCCTCGGCTCGGGAACTTGGGTACGATTGGGGAAGGTCACTTCGTGAGCACCCCCGCTCGCCCGGTCATAGACCGGCCTCTACTAACCATGATATCAATTTTTGAAAACATTGTGAGTTCTTATCCCGGTTATTAGCCTAGATTACTATGTGATGCTCACAGCATATAAATATAGACTGGATCGCCCGAATTAGAACAAAACATTTCATGTTTGTTTTTGAAAGTGGTTTGCTACCCGCAGGTAAGTTTAAAACATTTGATGATTTATTCCAATTTAAGTAACTCAGCCTTCACCCACAGGCATTCGGGCAGTTATATCAGATAAGCACATAGCCTCATGGTAAGCATGCTATCATGGCATTCACTCACACGCATGCAAGGATGCTAAAGCATAAAAACTCACCGAGTACTCCAAGCCAAAATAGAAATTTATTAGAAATCATGCATGATCCTAAGTATACAAAAATATCTAATGCAACACATGCAAAATGCAACTATAGTGGGCTCGGCTATTCTAAGATGGTATATGAAATGCTACAACTACCATGTATTCAACTCGGAATTGAAAGTACGATGCAGTTAGTATGATGCGCCGAGCCCGGTGCATGCAATACAGATGGATGATGCAAACATGCTGTCATACTGTATGCTAATTTAAATATGCCCTAATCTAACCATCATAAGCGGATAAATAAAAGGGAGAAAGACGTGGGGCTGGAAGACATACATCACACTCACGCACACTTATTACAGTTGTGCCCTCACTCGGAGGGTCCGAATAAATAATACAGTCCAAATATTACAGTCCCCAAAATAAAAGAATATTACAGTCCAAAATATTTACAGAATTCTAATTAATTAATGAATTAACTAGAAAGCAAATAAACTGGCGTGCAAGCCAGGGACTGTCTCGCTTCTGGTGGATGATGCATGTCCGGACTGTCTTGCGCGTAAATCCACCGGAATGCCCCAATTAGCCTCTGTTTACACCTGTTCTTGAAATGCGTGCCAAGCCCCAAAAAAGTTGCTGATTCTTCGTTTTGCTGCAACAGAGAGCAGGAAAGGGGCATAGCAATGTATTTTCACAAATGTATGCATACCTCGATCCTCGTGCCACCAATCACGCATGCCGAGGCATAATGGCCGAGGAGTCGAAATGCACAACTCAATATAGGATGAATGCACATGAAACTACAGCTAAAACCTAACTCCATCATGGATAATCCGGAGTGTCGGTGACTGGGAAATTGAGACACATTCCGTCACTCGGAGTACGAAATGTACCTCGTTTCCCGTGCCCGGGCTAACTCCTATTCCGGACACGATGCAATATGCATGATATGCATGAAGTGCAACTAAGATACAATCCTAACATACAGAATGCTATGGAAATGAGATGCCTCGAAATGCGTGCACGCGAGCACGCAAACCGAGAAAGTGACGGGATGTTGAAAATGAGATGCCTCGAAATGCGTGCACACGGGCGCGCAAACCGAGGTAATGGTAAATGCAGTGAAAATAAGATGCCTCGAAATGCGTGCACACGGGCACGCAAACCGAGGCAATAACAGATGCAATGCAAATGAGGTGCCTCGAAGTACGTGCACACGGGCACGCAAACCGAGGCGGTGACAGATGCAATGAAGATGAGATGCCTCGAAGTACGTACACGCGGGCACGCAAACCGAGGCGGTGCTAAAGTGACATGGAAATGACAAATGGGCTTATACCAACATGAGTGAGCCTCAGCCACACTCACATCGGATGCCGATGGCAGAAAATAAAGTGCCTCGAAATGCGTGCACACGGGCACGCAAACCGAGGCAATGCATACGCAACGCATATGACATACAGAATGCAATATGAACTTATACTAACATGAGTGAGCCTCAGCCACACTCACATAAGATGCCGGCGGATGAAAATGAAGTGCCTCGAAATGCGTGCACACGGGCACGCAAACCGAGGCAATGATAAAATGTGATGAAATAACATGGAAATGACAAATGGGCTTATACCAACATGAGTGAGCCTCAGCCACACTCACATCGGATGCCGATGGCAGAAAATGAAGTGCCTCGAAATGCGTGCACACGGGCACGCAAACCGAGGCAATGATAAAATGATATGAAATGACATGGAAATGATATGCAAGCATACTAATGGAATTTCAGCAACAAAATATGAGGGAAAACAGTCCCGAAATGAAGCGAAATGACATGAAATGCAAGGAAATGACCCGAAATGCAACATTAGGCATCCGAAATGGCCCATCGCCATACTAAACATGCGCAACATGGACATGCAATGCAAAGACAGAAGCTAGACAGTCCCAAAATAAGCACTTTTCCAGTTATAAACATGGCTAAACAGCAAGTATAAGCATGGCAAAAATAGCATACAAGAATAGGGACCAAGATAGGGGTAATGAAGCAAGTGGTATAAGCTAAACCCAAACTGAAAAATTTCCTTCTACAACACTAAATATGGACCAAAAATATGAACATTTACAGTATATGGAAGCCTCAAAATCAGTATACAAACATGCTAAAAATATGATGCAAAATAAGGCTCAAAAGGTGCTAAAACATGAAGTGTATAAAATAATCACCAAACAGAAAAAAAATGTGAATGAAACATGAATTATAGGCCAAAATAAGACCACTTTCAGTTCGGACCAAGGTCCAAAACCAGAAACAAAGAGGGCTACTAATTTATGCAAAAATGGGGCCAAATAGGGGATATAACTACAAGTGACATATGGAAACACCAAACAATGTTGAGCCCTTCTCTAATGTTGAAGAGGGGCTCAAAATAAGCCCTAAATCAGTTTACCACATGCTCGAAAATAAATTGCTCATGGGTCAAAAATAGCATGCAAAATTATGACATACAAGATGGTCAAAGAAGCAAGTGTATTATGGAGGGCTCAAACAGGGTTGAGCCCTTAATGAGAAGTGAAGATGAGCCCAAAATATGGCCCTTTTCAGTTAGGGCCGAAGCTTGAAACCAAAAAGAGATGAGGCTTAGAAATAGATCAAAGGAAAGGGTCAAAAGGATCAAAGTGTAACTTACCCTTGAAGATCCAAACTTTTGTTGCTTCTTGGGTTGATTTGCAGCTTCTTTAGCCTTCAAGAATCCCTCCTAGCTGCTGGAAATGAGATGGTGGTGGTGGAGCTTGGTGGTGTAGAAGGAATGAAGGTTAAAAAGTTAGGGTTTTTTGAAGAATTGAAGAAGAAGACAATGGAGTTTAGGGTTTATGCTTGGAGAAGAATTTTTCTAACCTCTATGAAGAAGACCCTCAGCTGGTTTATATGGTCAAGAAAGGGGTGTAAAAGGGGGGTCAAATGGAGAGGAAAACTCTCTCCCAAAATATCCCCCGGATACAGAAAATATCTGGGGGATATTGCCCCACAGCTGGAAAGGGCACAGTGAGGAGAGCACGGCCGGCCGCTCACTTTGGCCGGAGGTGGCCGGCCGGCCACACCCCCTAGCCGGCCGGCTAGGGGTCAAAAGGGTCAACCAGCTTTTCTGGCCGGCCAAGTATTGGGGAGGTAGCCCTATGTGTGTACAACACAACCATGTAATTGAAATTTCAAGAAAGTGGGCCCAAGGGGTTCAACAATGGCTCGGAAAGAGGGGGTCAAAAGGGTCAGGTGACCTTAATGGCCGGCCATGAACTTTTAGGGGCCTCCCAGATGTGTAGATCACAGATATGTGGTTCAAAGTTCAAGAAAAAAGGTCCAAGGGGTTCAACATTAGCCCGGAAGAAAAGGGTCAAAAGGGTCAGGCGACCTTAATGGCCGGCCATGAACTTTTAGGGGCCTCCCAGATGTGTAGATCACAGATATGTGGTTGAAAGTTGGCAACGCTAGCTCTAAGGTATTCAACATTAGCCCGGAAGTGCGAAAAACGGGCGCCGGGAGGCTCGGGAGGAGAGATAACTGGTTGCTGCAACAATTGCTGGCCTCCCACCCTTCAGTGACCTTCTTCGGGATAAAACAGAGGTACCTGCCAAAAATGAGCGAAAACCATTGCAAAACGAATATTCCGGAGCCAAAACACGCAGTTCGGGGTCCCGGAAATGGGCTGTTAAGCATCGAAAATTGTATTCGACCTCGAAGTGGGCTTCTCAGCCCCCAGTGTCCCTCAAAATGGATGAAATAAGATGTATGCCAAAAATCAGAGCAATAGGAGATGGTTAAGCGGTCCCGAACCGAGGCACACGGCCTGACGGCTCCGAAAACCGGGAATCGGACTCCGAAATGGGCAAAATGGCCTACGGCCACCAAATGTAGCCTACGGACATTGAGAGATGGACTACGGGACCTCTCCCTCCCTTCAGGAAAAGAAACAGAGAAAACCGAGTCTGGTTCGCAAACCGAGACAAGGCACAGAAAAGGGTTCGGAAGTCCGGAGGCAGGGCTTACGGCCGCGACTCTGAAACTTCTGAACGAACACATTATGGAACATCACCAAGCGCTCAATCGGTGACGCCTAAGTCTTAAGGTCGGTCAAAAATGGGGTGTCTACAAGTGGTTTCTTGAATGAACTTCCAATTTTAATTTTCTGCAACTTCCGTTTTTATTTCTATTCAACGTCATTTTTTCTCAAGTTTCTTTTCTATTCAACTTCCTTTTTTATTTAATTTCCAAATAGATCGTTAAGGTATAGTGGTTTCTTGACTGAATTTCCATTTTTAATTTTCTGCAGCTTCCATTTTTATTCAAGTTACTTTTCAATTCAACTTTCTTTTTTATTTAATTTCCAAATAGATCGTTAAGGTATAGTTGTTTCTTGAATGAACTTCCATTTTTAATTTTCTGCAACTTTCATTTTTATTTTTATTGAACTTCTTTTTTCGATCAAGTTTCTTTTCTACTCAACTTCCGTTTTTAATTTAATTTCCAAATAGATCGTTAAGGTATAGTGGTTTCTGGATTGAACTTCCATTTCTAATTTTGTGCAACTTTCATTTTTATTTTTATTCAACTTCCATTTTTATTCAATTTGCTTTTCTATTAAACTTCCTTTTTTATTTAATTTCCAAATAGATCGTTAAGGTATAGTGGTTTCTTGAATGAACTTCCATTTTAAATTTTATGCAACTTCCATTTTTATTTTTATTCTACTTCCATTTTTATTCAAGTTAGTTTTCTATTGAACTTCCTTTTTTATTTAATTTCCAAATAGATCGTTGAGGTGTAGTGGTTTCTTGAATGAACTTCCAATTTCAATTTTCTGCAACTTCCATTTTTATTTCTATTCAACTTCCATTTTTATTCAATTTACTTTTCTATTAAACTTCCTTTTTTATTTAATTTCCAAATAGATCGTTAAGGTATGGTGGTTTCGTGAATGAACTTCCATTTTTAATTTTCTGCAACTTTCATGTCTATTTTTATTCAACTTCCATTTTTATTCAATTTACTTTTCAATTAAACTTCGTTTTTTTTATTTAATTTCCAAATAGATCGTTATGGTATAGTGGTTTATTGAATAAACTTCTATTTTTAATTTTCTGCAACTTCCATTTTTATTTCTATTCAACTTCTTTTTTTATTTAATTTCCAAACAGATCGTTAAGGTATAGTGGTTTCTGGATTGTACTTCCATTTTGAATTTTATGAAACTTTCATTTTTATTTTTATCCAACTTCCATTTTTATTCAATTTACTTTTCTACTAAACTTTCTTTTTTATTTAATTTCCAAATAGATTGTTAAGGTATAGTGGTTTCTTGATTGAACTTCCATTTTTAATTTTCTGCAACTTCCATTTTTATTTTTATTCCACTTCCATTTTTAGTCAAGTTATTTTTCTATTAAACTTCCTTTTTTTATTTAATTTCCAAATAGATCGTTAAGGGATAGTGGTTTCTTGAATGAACTTCCATTTTTAATTTTATGCAACTTTCATTTTTATTTTTATTCAACTTCCATTTTTATTCAATTTGCTTTTCAATTAAACTTTCTTTTTTATTTAATTTCCAAGTAGATCGTTAAGGTATTGTGGTTTCTTGAATGAACTTTCATTTTTAATTTTCTGCAACTTTAATTTCTAATTTTATTCAACTTCTAGTTTTATTCAATTTACTTTTTCTATTAAACTTCCTTTTTTATTTAATTTCCAAACAGATCGTTAAGGTATAGCGGTTTCTTGAATGAACTTCCCATTTTAATTTTCTACAACTTCCATTTTTATTTTTATTCAATTTCCATTTTTACTCATGTTATTTTTCTATTCAACTTCCTTTTCTATTTAATTTCCAAGTAGATCGTTAAGGCATATGGTTTTTGGATTGAACTTCCATTTTTAATTTTATGAAACTTTCATTTTTATTTTTATTCAACTTCCATTTTTAGTCAATTTCATTTTCTGTTAAACTTCCTTTTTATTTAATTTCCAAATAGATCGTTAAAGTATTGTGGTTTCTTGAATGAACTTCCATTTTTACTTTTCTGCAACTTTCATTTTTATTTTTTTTCCACTTCAATTTTTATTCAAGTTATTTTTCTATTCAACTTCCTTTTTTATTTAATTTCCAAATAGATCGTTAACGTATAGTGGTTTTTTCAATGACCTTCCAAATTTAATTTTCTGCAATTTCGATTTTTATTTCTATTCAACTTCCTTTTTTATTCAAGTCATTTTTCTATTCTAATTCATTTTTTATTTAATTTTCAAATAGGTCGTTATGGTATAGTGGTTTTTTCTTGAATGCTCTTCCAATTTTAATTTTTTGCCACTTCCATTTTTATTCGTATTCAACTTTTTTTTTTATTCAAGTTTCTTTTCCATTCAACTTCCTTTTTTATTTAATTTCCAAATAGATCGTTAAGGTATAGTGGTTTATGGATGGAACTTCCATTTTTAATTTTATGCAACTTTCACTTTTATTTTTATTCAACTTCCATTTTTATTCAATTTACTTTTCTCTTAAACTTTATTTTTTATTTAATTTCCAAATATATCGTTACGGTATAGTGGTTTCTTGAATGAAATTCCGTTTTTAATTTTATGCAATTTTCATTTTTATTTTTATTCGACTTCCATTTTTAAACAATTTACTTTTCTATTAAACTTCCTTTTTTATTTAATTTCCAAATAGATCGTTAAGGTATAGTGGTTTCTTAAATGAATTTCTATTTTTAATTTTCTGCAACTTATAATTTAATTTTTAATTAACTTCCATTTTTATTCAAGTTACTTTTCAATTCAACTTCCTTTTTTATTTAATTTCCAAATAGATCGTTAAGGTATAGTGGTTTCTTGAATGAACTTCCATTTTTAATTTTCTGCAACTTCAATTTTTATTTTTATTCCACTTCCATTTTTATTCAAGTTATTTTTCTATTCAACTTTTTTTTTTATTTAATTTCCAAATAGATCGTTAAGGTATAGTGGTTTCTTCAATGAACTTCCATTTTTAATTTTCTACAACTTCCATTTTTATTTTTATTCAACTTTCATTTTTATTCAAGTTATTTTTCTATTCAACTTCCTTTTTTATTTAATTTCCAAACAGATCGTTAAGGTATAGTGGTTTCTGGATTGAATTTCCATTTTTAATTTTATGCAACTTTCATTTTTATTTTTATTCGACTTCCATTTTTATTCAATTTGCTTTTCTATTAAACTTCTTTTTTTATTTAATTTCCAAATAGATCGTTAGGGTATTGTGGTTTCTTGAAGGAACTTCCATTTTTAATTTTTTGCAACTTCCATTTTTATTTTTATTCTACTTCCATTTTTATTCAAGTTATTTTTCTATTAAACTTCTATTTTTATTTAATTTCCAAATAGCTCGTTAAGGTATACTGGTTTCGTGAATGAACTTCCATTTTTAATTTTCTGCAACTTCCATTTTTATTTTTATTCCACTTCCATTTTTATTCAAGTTTCTGTTCTATTCAACTTCCTTTTTTATTTAATTTCCAAATAGATCGTTAAGGCATAGTGGTTTCTTGAATGAACTTCCATTTTTAATTTTCTGCAACTTCCATTTTTATTCAAGTTATTTTTCTATTCAACTTCCTTTTCTATTTAATTTCCAAATAGATCGTTAAAGTATAGTGGTTTTTGGATTGAACTTCCATTTTTAATTTTATGCAACTTTCATTTTTATTTTCATTCAACTTCCATTTTTAGTCAATTTCCTTTTCTATTAAACTTCCTTTTTTTTTTTTATTTCCAAATAGATCGTGAAAGTATTGTGGTTTCTTGAATGAACTTCCATTTTTACTTTTCTGCAACTTCCATTTTTATTTTTATTCTACTTCCATTTTTATTCTTGTTATTTTTCTATTCAACTACCTTTTTTTTATTTAATTTCCAAATAAATCGTTAAGGTATAGTGGTTTTTTGATTGAAGTTCCAATTTTAATTTTCTGCAATTTCGATTTTTATTTCTATTCAACTTCCTTTTTTATTCAAGTAATTTTTTTATTCAACTTCAATTTTTATTTAATTCCCAAATAGGTCGTTAAGGTATAGTGGTTTCTTGAATGAACTTCCAACTTTAATTTTTTGCAACTTCCATTTTTATTTCTATTCAACTTCTTTTTTTATTGAAGTTTCTTTTCCATTCAACTTCCTTTTTTATTTAATATCCTAATAGATCGTTAAGGTATAGTGGTTTGTGGATTGAACTTCCATTTTTAATTTTAAGCAACTTTCACTTTTATTTTTATTCAACTTCCATTTTTATTCAATTTAATTTTCTATTTAACTTCCATTTTAATTTAATTTCCAAATAGATCGTTAAGGTATAGTGGTTTTTTGAATGAGTTTCTATTTTTAATTTTCTGCCACTTCCATTTTTATTCAATTTACTTTTCCATTAAACTTCCGATTTTATTCAATTTCCAAATAGATCCTTAAGGTATAGTGTTTTCTTGAATGAATTTCCATTTTTGATTTTCTGCAACTCCCATTTTTATTTTTATTTGACTTCCGTTTTTATTCAATTTACTTTTCTATTTAACTTCCTTTTTTAATTAATTTCCAAATAGATCATTAAGGAATAGTGGTTTCTCAATTGAATTTCCATTTTTAATTTTATGCAACTTTCATTTTTATTTTTATTCAACTTCCACTTTTATTCAATATACTTTTCTATTAAACGTCCTTTTTTATTTAATATCCGAATAGATCGTTAAGGTATAGTGGTTTCTTGAATGAACTTCCATTTTCAATTTTCTGCAACTTTCATTTTTATTTTTTTTTAGCTTCCTTTTTTATTCAAGTTTCTTTTTACTCAACTTCATTTTTTATTTAATTTCCAAATAGATCGTTAAGGTATAGTGGTTTTTGGATTGAACTTTCTTTGTCAATTTTATGCAACTTTCATTTTTATTTTTATTCAACTTCAATTTCTATTCAATTTACTTTTTGATTAAACTTCATTTTTTTTTTTAAATTTCCAAATAGATCGTTAAGGTATAATGGTTTCTGGATTGAACTTCCATTTTTAATTTTATGCAACTTTCATTTTTATTTTTATTCAACTTCTATTTTTATTCAATTTGCTTTTCTGTTAAACTTCCTTTTTTTTTTTAATTTCCAAATAGATCGTTAAACTATTGTGGTTTCTTGAATGAACTTCCATTTTTAATTTTCTGCAACTTCCATTTTTATTTTTATTCCACTTCCATTTTTATTCAAGTTATTTTTCTATTCAACTTTCTTTTTTATTTAATTTCCAAACAGATCGTTAAGGTATAGTGGTTTCTTCAATGAACTTCCATTTTTAATTTTCTGCAACATCCATTTTTATTTTTATTCAACTTTCATTTTTATTCAAGTTATTTTTCTATTCAACTTCCTTTTTTATTTAATTTCCAAACAGATCGTTAAGGTATAGTGGTTTCTGGATTGAACTTCCATTTTTAATTTTATGCAACTTTCAATTTTATTTTTATTCGACTTCCATTTTTATTCAATTTGCTTTTCTTTTAAACTTCCTTTTTTATTTAATTTTCAAATAGATCATTAAGGTATTGTGGTTTCTTGAAGGAACTTCCATTTTTAATTTTTTGCAACTTCCATTTTTATTTTTATTCTACTTCCATTTTTATTTAATTTCCAAATAGCTCGTTAAGGTATACTGGTTTCATGAATGAACTTCCATTTTTAATTTTTTGCAACTTCCATTTTTATTTTTATTCCACTTCCATTTTTATTCAAGTTTCTGTTCTATTCAACTTCCTTTTTTATTTAATTTCCAAATAGATCGTTAAGGCATAGTGGTTTCTTGAATGAACTTCCATTTTTAATTTTCTGCAACTTCCATTTTTATTCAAGTTATTTTTCTATTCAACTTCCTCTTCTATATAATTTCCAAATAGATCGTTAAGGTATAGTGGTTTTTGGATTGAACTTCCATTTTTAATTTTATGCAACTTTCATTTTTATTTTTATTCAACTACCATTTTTAGTCAATTTCCTTTTCTATTAAACTTCCTTTTCTTTTTTAATTTCCAAATAGATCGTGAAAGTATTGTGGTTTCTTGAATGAACTTCCATTTTTACTTTTCTGCAACTTCCATTTTTATTTTTATTCTACTTCCATTTTTATTCATGTTATTTTTCTATTCAACTTCCTTTTTTTATTTAATTTCCAAATAGATCGTTAAGGTATAGTGGTTTTTTGATTGAAGTTCCAATTTTAATTTTCTGCAATTTCGATATTTATTTCTATTCAGCTTCCTTTTTTATTCAAGTAATTTTTTTATTCAACTTCAATTTTTATTTAATTTCCAAATAGGTCGTTAAGGTATAGTGGTTTCTTGAATGAACTTCCAACTTTA
Organism: Camellia sinensis; assembly: GCF_055761805.1. Lineage (NCBI taxonomy): Eukaryota > Viridiplantae > Streptophyta > Magnoliopsida > Ericales > Theaceae > Camellia > Camellia sinensis. The sequence goes on along the minus strand of NC_138962.1, from coordinate 2,678,858 downwards.
ATTTTTTGCAACTTCCATTTTTATTTCTATTCAACTTCTTTTTTTATTCAAGTTCTTTTCCATTCAACTTTCTTTTTTATTTAATTTCCAAATAGATCGTTAAGGTATTGTGGTTTGTGGATTGAACTTCCATTTTTAATTTTATGCAACTTTCACTTTTATTTTTATTCAACTTCCATTTTTATTCAATTTAATTTTCTATTTAACTTCCTTTTTAATTTAATTTCCAAATAGATCGTTAAGGTATAGTGGTTTCATGAATGAATTTCTATTTTTAATTTTCTGCCACTTCCATTTTTATTCAATTTACTTTTCCATTAAACTTCCGATTTTATTCAATTTCCAAATAGATCCTTAAGGTATAGTGGTTTCTTGAATGAATTTCCATTTTTAATTTTCTGCAACTCACAATTTTATTTTTATTTGACTTCCATTTTTATTCAATTTACTTTTCTATTTAACTTCCTTTTTTAATTAATTTCCAAATAGATCATTAAGGAATAGTGGTTTCTCAATTGAACTTCCATTTTTAATTTTATGCAACTTTCATTTTTATTTTTATTCAACTTCCACTTTTATTCAATTTACTTTTCTATTAAACGTCGTTTTTTATTTAATATCCGAATAGATCGTTAAGGTATAGTGGTTTCTTGAATGAACTTCCATTTTCAATTTTTTGCAACTTTCATTTTTATTTTTTTTTAGCTTCCTTTTTTATTCTAGTTTCTTTTCTACTCAACTTCATTTTTTATTTAATTTCCAAATAGATCGTTAAGGTATAGTGGTTTTTGGATTGAACTTTCATTGTCAATTTTATGCAACTTTCATTTTTTTTTATTCAACTTCAATTTTTATTCAATTTACTTTTTGATTAAACTTCCTTTTTTTTAAATTTCCAAATAGATCGTTAAGGTATAGTGGTTTCTGGATTGAACTTCCATTTTTAATTTTATGCAACTTTCATTTTTATTTTTATTCAACTTCTATTTTTATTCAATTTGCTTTTCTGTTAAACTTCCTCTTTTTTTTTAATTTCCAAATAGATCGTTAAAGTATTGTGGTTTCTTGAATGAAATTCCATTTTTAATTTTCTGCAACTTCCATTTTTATTTTTATTCCACTTCCATTTTTATTCAAGTTATTTTTCTATTAAAGTTCCTTTTTTATTTAATTTCCAAATAGATCGTTAAGTTATAGTGGTTTCTTCAATGAACTTCCATTTTTAATTTTCTGCAACTTCCATTTTTTTTTATTTGACTTCCATTTTTATTCAAGTTATTTTTCTATTCAACTTCCTTTTTTATTTAATTTCCAAATAGATCGTTAAGGTATAGTGGTTTCTGGATTGAAATTCCATTTTACATTTTATGCAACTTTCATTTTCATTTTTATTCAACTTCCATTTTTATTCAATTTCCTTTTCTATTAAACTTCCTTTTTTATTTAATTTCCAAATAGATCGTTAAGGTATTGTGGTTTCTTGAATAAACTTTCATTTTTAATTTTCTGCAACTTTCATTTCTATTTTTATTCAACTTTCAGTTTTATTCAATTTACTTTTTCTATTAAACTTCCTTTTTTATTTAATTTCCAAATAGATCGTTAAAGTATTGTGGTTTCTTGAATGAACTTCCATTTTTAATTTTCAGCAACTTCCATTTTTATTTTTATTCAACTTCCATTTTTATTCAAGTTATTTTTCTATTAAACTTCCTTTTTTATTTAATTTCCAAATAGATCGTTAAGGTATAGTGGTTTCTGGATTGAAATTCCATTTTTCATTTTATGCAACTTTCATTTTCATTTTTATTCAACTTCCATTTTTATTCAATTTGCTTTTCTATTAAACTTCCTTTTTTATTTAATTTCCAAATAGATCGTTATGGTATTGTGGTTTCTTGAATGAACTTTCATTTTTAATTTTCTGCAACTTTCATTTCTATTTTTATTCAACTTCCAGTTTTATTCAATTTACTTTTTCTATTAAACTTCCTTTTTTATTTAATTTCCAAATAGATCGTTAAAGTATTGTGGTTTCTTGAATGAACTTCCATTTTTAATTTTCTGCAACTTCCATTTTTATTTTTATTCCACTTCCATTTTTATTCAAGTTATTTTTCTATTAAACTTCCTTTTTTTTTTTAATTTCCAAATATATCGTTAAAGTATTGTGGTTTCTTGAATGAACTTCCATTTTTACTTTTCTGCAACTTCCATTTTTATTTTTATTCCACTTCCATTTTTATTCAAGTTATTTTTCTATTCAACTTCCTTTTTTATTTAATTTCCAAATAGATCGTTAAGGTATAGTGGTTTTTTGAATGAACTTCCAATTTTAATTTTCTGCAATTTCGATTTTTATTTCTATTGAACTTCCTTTTTTATTCAAGTCATTTTTCTATTCAACTTCATTTTTTTATTTAATTTCCAAATAGGTTGTTAAGGTATAGTGGTTTCTTGAATGAACTTCCAATTTTAATTTTTCGCTAATTCCATTTTTATTTCTATTCAACTTCTTTTTTTTTTCAAGTTTCTTTTCCATTCAACTTCCTTTTTTATTTAATTTCCAAATAGATCGTTAAGGTATAGTGGTTTATGGATTGAACTTCCATTTTTAATTTTATGCAATTTTCACTTTTATTTTTATTCAACTTCCATTTTTATTCAATTTATTTTTCTCTTAAACTTCATTTTTTTATTTATTTTCCAAATAGATCGTTAAGGTATAGTGGTTTCTTGAATGAACTTTCGTTTTTAATTTTATGCAACTTTCATTTTTATTTTTATTCAACTTCCATTTTTAATCAATTTACTTTTCTTTTAGACTTCCTTTTTTATTTAATTTCCCAATAGATCGTTAAGGTATAGTGGTTTCTTGAATGAATTTACATTTTTAATTTTCTGCAACTTCCATTTTTATTTTTAATTAACTTCCATTTTTATTCAAGTTACTTTTCAATTCAACTTCCTTTTTTATTTAATTTCCAAATAGATCGTTAAGGTATAGTGGTTTCTTGAATGAACTTCCAATTTTAATTTTCTGCAACTTCCATTTTTATTTCTATTCAACTTCCTTTTTTATTTAATTTCTAAATAGATCATTAAGGTATAGTGGATTAAAGATTGAACTTTCATTTTTAATTTTATGCAACTTTCACTTTTATTTTTATTCAACTTCCATTTTTATTCAATTTACATTCCTATTAAACTTCCTTTTTCATTTAATTTCCAAATAGATCGTTAAGGTATAGTGGTTTCTTAAATGAACTTCCATTTTTAATTTTCAGCAACTTTCATTGTCACGCCCTCAAAATAATAACATTAAACCCATCAATAGAGACATGCAATGATATATAAAAGCTCCACTTTCTTCTATTCATCAAAGTTCCATTACCAAAAGTATTAGATGTTAACAACAAAAGGCAAATGCCCTAAAGGCTTACAGCTTTCCAAGTTAACACTTGGTTACAACAAAAGAGTGCTAACTCATTTACACATTAAGCCCTTGGCCTGAATATACATGTAATACATCAAAGAAATAAAACAGCAAAAGTTTGCTTGCCTCTAGCCTCCTAAGCTACGTCCTTGGAGGTGGCATGCTACCTGTACCTGAAAATGATATTCCCATATAGGGTGAGCCACAGCCCAGTAGAAATATACTAAACCAAAAATGTACAATGTCTAAAAGATTGGCAGTTGATAGATGGCCAACACTGATACTTTCCCTTATCACACTTTACGGTTTCATGACATACAAGTCCACATTACAATCCATTTTCTAATTCTTTTAAATTCTAAATTTACAACCATGGCTCAGAACCTGGCCAAACAACTCATATGAGACAGTAACTCATATTAAGCACATTCCCATTTCATAATAGATAAGCATACTAGCTATATCACACACCAACAGATAAGCATACAAGCTATATCACACACCAACAGATAAGCATACAAGCTATATCATCACTTCCACAGATATGCATAAGAGCACTATCACACTTCCAATGACAAGCATATGAGTTCTGTCAACACATTACTGGATAAGCATATGAGCTCTATCTATGGAGTCCATCCCCTATCTCCTTCCAACAACATCCGGTTTAGAGGTCCATCCCCTATCTTCCCCTAAACCGTGGAGTACATCCCCTATCTCCTCCAACACAACACAATGCATATAAACAATAACTATACACATCATCACATAACACATAAATTTAATGTATTTTTTTCAGTCGTCATACTCAATGACACATTCCAGTGATTAGTCTCAGTTTGTCTAATCATCATGCATTGTCTACAACAATCAAGACTATCCTCCACCGATAGCCCAAAGCAGTTATTTCTATACAGAAAATAAATGCAACAATGGATATATAATCAACATTTCAACTAGGTGAGCGATAAATAATCCAACTACACCCTTTCATCCCATGCCTTTCCAAATCAATTCCTCATTTCTCATAATTAATTATACAAATCAATTAACCAATGTAATTAGGACATATTCCATAATTAACATTACAACCCTTAGGTTCCATTTTCACTAGTGTTTCAACATTAATTTCACTTTTCCATGCCAAACATGCATCTAGGTTTTATATAGCCAAAACCCCAACTTTTGTAAAAATTACACAAAGGCCCAAACTCTCTCAAAATTACCCAACAACCCCCAACATATCAAAATGCAAAAATTTAAAGACAAAGCTCATAAGGAGGAGTAGGATATTCCTACCTCGAAGTTAGAGCTCGGATGGAGAAGAGACCAAAACCAAAGTGCTCCAAAGACCAAGATTTTCGGATCAAAACGACGCCCTCGACGATCCACACAACTTTTACAAAGGCCGAAGGTGAGGAACTCACTTCTACTAGATCAATACCTAGAGAGAAGTCAAGGTTTTAGAGAGAGGAGCTCTCAAAATGAGTTTTAGAAAAAGTATGAGAGAGAAAGGAAAGTAAAAAGTGATTTAAAACCACCCAACGGATAACTCATATACGCATGACCCGCTCGAGCGGAGAACATAACGCTCGAGCGCCAAGAACAAAAGTCTGAACACGCTCGAGCGTAATAAGGCCCGCTCGAGCGCCAAGACACAAGAATAAAGCACTTCCGCTCGAGTGCGAAAACCAGTCCGCTCGAGCGTAGATTTCCACCTCCCAGAACTTATACCCAGAAAGTACTACCCGCTCGAGCGCCACCAAACCCGCTCGAACGCCACCGCTCGAGCGTAAACAAACCCGCTCGAGCGTAAAAATCACATCTGCAGAAGTTTTGCAGGAACACGAAATACTGGAGGTGTGCAATCCCCCGCTCGAGCGCAAGAAGACCCGCTCGAGCGGATCGCCTAAAAACTGGACAAGAAGGAATTGAAACCAAGGCCTAACCAACCTGTAACAACCCTGCTCAAAACATCCTAAAACTCAATCAAGTGGAATTAAAGGACGACAACAAGATAGACAGCACTACCAACTTCACGGAACCGAGTCCGGAACACAACAGAACAGTAAAGGGACAACCAGGATCGCTATATTCATTTTTTTTTTATTCGACTTCCATTTTTATTCAAGTTATTTTTCTATTCAACTTCCTTTTTTATTTAATTTCCAAATAGATCGTTAAGGTATAGTGGTTTCTTGAATGAACTTCCATTTTTATTTTTCTGCAACTTCAATTTTTATTTTCATTCAACTTCCATTTTTATTCAAGTTATTTTTCTATTCAACTTCCTTTTTTATTTAATTTCCAAATAGATCATTAAGGTATAGTGGTTTCTTAAATGAACTTCCATTTTTAATTTTCTGCAACTTTCATTTTTTTTTTATTCGACTTCCATTTTTATTCAAGTTATTTTTCTATTCAACTTCCTTTTTTATTTAATTTCCAAATAAATCGTTAAGGTATAGTGGTTTCTGGATTGAATTTCCATTTTTAATTTTATGCAACTTTCATTTTTATTTTTATTCAACTTCCATTTTTATTCAATTTGCTTTTCTATTAAACTTCCTTTTTTATTTAATTTCCAAATAGATCGCTAAGGTATTGTGGTTTCTTGAATGAACTTCCATTTTTAATTTTCTGCAACTTCCATTTTTATTTTTATTCCATTTCCATTTTTATTCAAGTTACTTTTCTATTCAACTTCCTTTTTTATTTAATTTCCAAATAGATCGTTAAGGTATAGTGGTTTCTGGAATGAACTTCCATTTTTAATTTTCTGCAACTTCCATTTTTATTTTTATTCAACTTCCATTTTTATTCAAGTTATTTTTCTATTCAACTTCCTTTTTTATTTAATTTCCAAATAGATCGTTAATGTATAGTGGTTTCTGGATTAAACTTCCATTTTTAATTTTATGCAACTTTCATTTTTATTTTTATTCGACTTCCATTTTTATTCAACTTGCTTTTCTATTAAAATTCCTTTTTTTATTTAATTTCCAAATTGATCGTTAAAGTATTGTGGTTTCTTGAATGAACTTCCATTTTTAATTTTCTGCAACTTCCATTTTTATTTTTATTCCACTTCCATTTTAATTCAAGTTATTTTTCTATTAAACTTCCTTTTTTATTTAATTTCCAAATAGATCATTAAGGTATAGTGGTTTCTTGAATGAACTTCTAATTTTAATTTTCTGCAACTTCCATTTTTATTTCTATTCAACTTCCTTTTTTATTCAAGTAATTTTTCTATTCAACTTCATTTTTTATTTAATTTCCAAATAAATCGTTAAGGTATAGTGGTTTCTTGAATGCTCTTCCAATTTTAATTTTTTGCAACTTCCATTTTAATTTCTATTCAACTTCTTTTTTTATTCAAGTTTCTTTGCCATTCAACTTCCCTTTCTATTTAATTTCCAAATAGATCGTTAAGGTATAGTGGTTTATGGACTGAACTTCCATTTTTAATTTGATGCAACTTTCACTTTTATTTTTATTCAACTTCCATTTTTATTCAATTTAATTTTCTCTTAAACTTCATTTTTTATTTAACTTCCAAATAGATCGTTAATGTATAGTGGTTTCTTGAATGAACTTCCGTTTTTAATTTTATACAACTTTCATTTTTATTTTTATTCAACTTCCATTTTTAATCAATTTACTTTTCAATTAAACTTCCTTTTTTATTTAATTTCCAAATACATCGTTAAGGTATAATAGTTTCTTGAATGAATTTCCATTTCTAATTTTCTGAACATTCCATTTATATTTTTAATTAACTTCCATTTTTATTCAAGTTACTTTTCAATTTAACTTCCTTTTTTATTTAATTTCCAAATAGATCGTTAAGGTATAGTGGTTTCTTGAATGAACTTCCATTTTTATTTCTATTCAACTTCCTTTTTTATTCAAGTCATTTTTTCTATTCAACTTCATTTTTTATTTAATTTCCAAATAAATCGTTAAGGTATAGTGGTTTCCTGAATGCTCTTCCAATTTTAACTTTTTGCAACTTCCATTTTAATTTCTATTCAACTTCTTTTTTTATTCAAGTTTCTTTTCCATTCAACTTCCTTTTTTATTTAATTTCCAAATAGATCGTTAAGGTATAGTGGTTTATGGATTGAACTTCCATTTTTAATTTGATGCAACTTTCACTTTTATTTTTATTCAACTTCAATTTTTATTCAATTTAATTTTCTCTTAAACTTAATTTTTTATTTAACTTCCAAATAGATCGTTAATGTATAGTGGTTTCTTGAATGAACTTCCGTTTTTAATTTTATGCAACTTTCATTTTTATTTTTATTCAACTTCCATTTTTAATCAATTTACTTTTCAATTAAACTTCCTTTTTTATTTAATTTCCAAATAGATCGTTAAGGTATAGTGGTTTCTTGAATGAACTTCCAATCTTAATTTTCTGCAACTTCAATTTTTATTTTTATTCAACTTCTTTTTTTATTCAAGTTTCTTTTCTATTCAACTTCATTTTTTATTTAATTTCTAAATAGATCGTCAAGGTATAGTGGTTTCTAGATTGAACTTCCATTTTTAATTTTATACAACTTTCATTTTTAATTTTATTCAACTTCCATTTTTATTCAATTTACTTTCCTATTAAACTTCCTTTTTTATTTAATTTCCAAATAGATCGTTAATGTATAGTTGTTTCTTGAATGAACTTCGATTTTTAATTTTCTGCAACTTCCATTTTTTTTATTCGACTTCCATTTTTATTCAAGTTATTTTTCTATTCAACTTTCTTTTTTATTTAATTTCCAAATAGATCGTTAAGGTATAGTGGTTTCTTGAATTAACTTCCATTTTTAATTTTATGCAACTTCCATTTTTATTTTTATTTGACTTCCATTTTTATTCAATTTACTTTTCTATTAAACTTCCTTTTTTATTTAATTTCCAAATAGATCGTTACGGTATAGTGGTTTCTTGAATGAATTTCCATTTTTAATTTTCTGTAATTTCCATTTTTATTTTTATTCGACTTCCATTTTTATTCAGGTTATTTTTCTATTCAACTTCTTTTTTTAATTAATTTCCAAATTGATCGTTAAGGTATAGTGGTTTCTTGAATGAATTTCCATTTTTAATTTTCTGTAACTTCCATTTTTATTTTTATTCGACTTCCATTTTTATTCAGGTTATTTTTCTATTCAACTTCTTTTTTTAATTAATTTCCGAATTGATCGTTAAGGTATACTGGTTTCTTGAATGAATTTCAATTTTTAATTTTCTGTAACTTCCATTTTTATTTTTATTCAACTTCCATTTTTATTCAGGCTATTTTTCTATTCAACTTCTTTTTTTAATTAATTTCCAAATAGATCGTTAAGGTATAGTGGGCTCTTGAATAAATTTCCATTTTTAATTTTCTGTAACTTCCATTTTTATTTTTATTCGACTTCCATTTTTATTCAGGTTATTTTTCTATTCATCATCTTTTTTTTATTTAATTTCGAAATAGATCGTTAAGGTATAGTGGTTTCATGAATGAACTTCCATTTTTAATTTTCTGCAACTTCCATTTTTATTTTTATTTAACTTCCTTTTTCTATCAAACTTCTTTTCTACTCAACTTCCTTTTTTATTTAATTTCCAAATAGATCGTTAAGGTATAGTGGTTTTTTGAATGAATTTCTATTTTTAATTTTCTGCAACTTCCATTTTTATTTTTAAGTAACTTCCATTTTTATTCAAGTTACTTTTCTATTCAACTTCCTTTTTTATTTAATTTCCAAATAGGTCATTAAAGTATTGTGGTTTCTTGAATGAACTTCCATTTTTAATTTTTTGCAACTTCCATTTTTATTCAAGTTATTTTTCTATTAAACTTCCATTTTTATTTAATTTCCAGATAGATCGTTAAGGTATAGTGGTTTCTTGAATGAACTTCCATTTTTAATTTTCTGCAACTTCCATTTTTATTTTTATTTAACTTCCTTTTTCTATCAAACTTCTTTTCTACTCAACTTCCTTTTTTATTTAATTTCCAAATAGATCGTTAAGGTATAGTGGTTTCTGGATTAAACTTCCATTTTAAATTTTATGCAACTTTCATTTTTATTTTTATTCGACTTCCATTTATATTCAATTTGTTTTTCTATTAAACTTCCTTTTTTATTTAATTTCCAAATAGATCGTTCAGGTATTGTGGTTTCTTGAATGAACTTCCATTTTTAATTTTCTGCAACTTCCTTTTTTATTTAATTTCCAAATATATCGTTAAGGTATAGTTGTTTCTGGATTGAACTTCCATTTTTAATTTTATGCAACTTTCATTTTTATTTTTATTCAACTTCCATTTTTATTCAATTTGCTTTTCTATTAAACTTCCTTTTTTATTTAATTTTCAAATAGATCGTTAAAGTATTGTGGTTTCTTGAATGAACTTCCATTTTTAAATTTCTGCAACTTCCATTTTTATTTTTATTCCACTTCCATTTTTATTCAAGTTATTTTTCTATTAAACTACCTTTTTTATTTAATTTCAGATAGATCGTTAAGGTATAGTGGTTTCTTGAATGAACTTCCATTTTTAATTTTCTGCAACTTCCATTTTTATTTTTATTCAACTTTCTTTTTCATTCAAGTTTCTTTTCCACTCAACTTCCTTTTTTTTTAATTTCCAAATAGATCGTTAAGGTATAGTGGTTTCTGCATTAAACTTCCATTTTTAATTTTATGCAACTTTCATTTTTATTTTTATTCAAATTCCATTTTTATTCAATTTGCTTTTCTATTAAACTTCCTTTTTTTTTTAATTTCCAAATAGATCTTTTAGGTATCGTAGTTTCTTCAATGAAATTTCGTTTTTAATTTTCTGCAACTTTCATTTTTATTTTTATTCCATTTCCATTTTTATTCAAGTTACTTTTCTATTCAACTTCATTTTTTATTTAATTTGCAAATAGATCGTTTAAGTATTGTGGTTTCTTGAATGAACTTCCATTTTTAATTTTCTGCAACTTCCAATTTTCTTTTTATTCCACTTCCATTTTTATTCAATTCCTTTTTTATTTAATTTCCAAATAGATCGTCAAGGTATAGTGGTTTCTTGAATTAACTTCCAATTTTAATTTCTGCAACTTCCATTTTTATTTCTATTCAACTTCCTTTTTTATTCAAGTCATTTTTCTATTCAACTTCATTTTTTTTTTAATTTCCAAATAGATCGTTAAGGTATAGTGGTTTTTTGAATGAACTTCCATTTTTAATTTTCTGCAACTTTTATTTTTATTTTTATTTAACTTCCATTTTTATTCAATTTACTTTTCTATTTAACTTCCTTTTTTATTTAATTTCCAAATAGATCGTTAAGGTATAGTGGATTCTTGAATGAATTTCTATTTTAATTTTCTGCAACTTTCATTTTTATTTTTTTGTAACTTCCATTTTTATTCAAGTTACTTTTCTATTCAACTTCCTTTTTTGTTTAATTTCCAAATAGGTCGTTAAAGTATTGTGGTTTCTTGAATGAACTTTCATTTTTATTTTTATTCCACTTCCATTTTTATTCAAGTTATTTTTCTATTAAACTTTCATTTTTATTTAATTTCCTGGTAGATCGTTAAGGTATCGTGGTTTCCTGAATAAACTTCGATTTTTAATTTTCTGCAACTTCCATTTTTATTTTTATTTAACTTCCTTTTTCTATCAAACTTCTTTTCTACTCAAATTCCTTTTTTATTTAATTTCCAAATAGATCGTTAAGGTATAGTGGTTTCTGGATTAAACTTCCATTTTAAATTTTGTGCAACTCTCATTTTTATTTTTATTCGACTTCCATTTATATTCAATTTGCTTTTCTATTAAACTTCCTTTTTTATTTAATTTCCAAATAGATCGTTAAGGTATTGTGGTTTCTTGAATGAACTTCCATTTTTAATTTTCTGCAACTTCCATTTTTATTTTTATTCCACTTCCATTTTTATTCAAGTTATTTTTCTATTCAACTTCCTTTTTTATTTAATTTCCAAATAGATCGTTAAGGTATAGTTGTTTCTGGATTGAACTTCCATTTTTAATTTTATGCAACTTTCATTTTTATTTTTATTCAACTTCCATTTTTATTCAATTTGCTTTTCTATTTAACTTCCTTTTTTATTTAATTTTCAAATAGATCGTTAAAGTATTGTGGTTTCTTGAATGTACTTCCATTTTTAATTTTCCGTAACTTCCATTTTTATTTGTATTCCACTTCCATTTTTATTCAAGTTATTTTTCTATTAAACTTCCTTTTTTATTTAATTTCCGGATAGATCGTTAAGGTATAGTCGTTTCTTGAATGAACTTCCGTTTTTAATTTTCTGCAACTTCCATTTTTATTTTTATTTAACTTCCTTTTTTATTCAAGTTACTTTTCTATTCAACTTCCTTTTTTATTTAATTTCCAAATAGGTCGTTAAAGTATTGTGGTTTCTTGAATGAACTTCCATTTTTATTTTTATTCCACTACCATTTTTATTCAAGTTATTTTTCTATTAAACTTCCTTTTTTATTTAATTTCTTGATAGATCGTTAAGGTATTGTGGTTTCCTGAATGAACTTCGATTTTTAATTTTCGGCAACTTCCATTTTTATTTTTATTTATCTTCCTTTTTGTATCAAACTTCTTTTCTACTCAAATTCATTTTTTATTTAAATTCCAAATAGATCGTTAAGGTATAGTGGTTTCTGGATTAAACTTCGATTTTAAATTTTATGCAACTTTCATTTTTATTTTTAATCGACTTCCATTTATATTCAATTTCCTTTTCTATTAAACTTCCTTTTTTATTTAATTTCCGAACAGATCGTTAAGGTATTGTGGTTTCTCGAATGAACTTCCATTTTTAATTTTCTGCAACTTCCATTTTTATTTTAATTTTTATTCCACTTCCATTTTTATTCAAGTTATTTTTCTATACAACTTCCTTTTTTATTTAATTTCCAAATAGATCGTTAAGGTATAGTTGTTTCTGGATTGAACTTCCATTTTTAATTTTATGCAACTTTCATTTTTATTTTTATTCAACTTCCATTTTTATTCAATTTGCTTTTCTATTAAACTTCCTTTCTTATTTAATTTTCAAATAGATCGTTAAAGTATTGTGGTTTCTTGAATGAACTTCCGTTTTTAATTTTCTGTAACATCCATTTTTATTTGTATTTCACTTCCATTTTTATTCAAGTTATTTTTCTGTTGAACTTCCTTTTTTATTTAATTTCCAGATAGATCGTTAAGGTATAGTGGTTTCTTGAATGAACTTCCATTTTTAATTTTATGCAACTTCCATTTTTATTTTTATTTAACTTCCTTTTTCAATCAAGTTTCTTTTCTACTCAACTTCCTTTTTTTGTTTAATTACCAAATAGATCGTTAAGGTATAGTGGTTTCTAGATTTAACTTCCATTTTTAATTTTATGCAACTTTCATTTTTATTTTTATTCGACTTCCATTTATATTCAATTTGCTTTTCTATTAAACTTCATTTTTTATTTAATTTCCAAATAGATCGTTAAGGTATTGCGGTTTCTTGAATGAACTTCCATTTTTATTTTTATTCCACTTCCAATTTTGTTCAAGTTATTTTTCTATTCAACTTCCTTTTTTATTTAATTTCCAAATAGATCGTTAAGGTATAGTGGTTTCTTGAATAAACTTCCATTTTTAATTTTCTGCAACTTCCATTTTTATTTTTATTTAACTTCCTTTTTCAATCAAGTTTCTTTTCTACTCAATTTCTCTTTTTATTTAATTTCCAAATAGATCGTTAAGATATAGTGGTTTCTGGATTGAACTTCCATTTTTAATTTTATGCAAGTTTTATTTTTATTTTTATTCGACTTCCATTTTTATTCAATTTGCTTTTCTATTAAACTTCCTTTTTTATTTAATTTCCAAATAGATCGTTAAGGTATGGTGGTTTCTTGAATGAACTTCCATTTTTAATTTTCTGCAACTTCCATTTTTATTTTTATTCCACTTCCATTTTTGTTCAAATTATTTTTCTATTAAACTACCTTTGTTATTTAATTTACAAATAGATCATTAAGGTATAGTGGTTTTGTAAGAACCCACATTTTTCATCTTAATCATGTTCATGAGCATTTGTATGATTATGACTTGTTAAGCTTGCATGTGTGTGTTGTGACTTGTTTTGCTTTAACAAGTGAGATTCGTGCCTTGATTTGAAGCCTCGTGATTTGTCTGAGCGTAGTGTACTTGTCTTGTTCCTTCCTTGATGTTAAAACTTAGGTCACGCCTTGCCTCTAGCCGACGTTATTTCAATGCCGAGGTCTTCCTTAGTCTGGCCTTAGTATCTTGAAATCCCTTGTCGACCTCAGTCCTTGCCTTGACCACATTAGCCGAGATGTTACCTTGCACCCAAGTGATCTCGTCCTGGAAGTGGTATGACCTAGGCCGAGGTGTGGCGCATCTAGGCCAAGATGTGGCACAGCTTAGTCAAGTGTTGTCCTTCCTAGCCGAGGTCATTGTCACCTTAGTCACCGAAGTCTTTGTTAGCCGATGTCACCCCTTGCCGGAGTGTCATTCTGTGTAGCGTGTTAGATACGCCTCGTTGTTAGCCGATGTCATAGCCTGTCAGAGAGCCCATACCGCTTTGCTTGTTGAACAACCTTCCACCATGCCTTGTCTGGTCTGTCAGGCACCTTTTCAGGTAAAACCCAATCAGCCGCCGCCACGTGTCTCAGCAGAGGGTTAACCCCAGAACCGGGTATAGAAAACTATCATTTGGTGTCATAACCTTGTCTTGTAGAAAGAGAAACTCTAGGAGGAAGAAAGAGTTTTAGAGTGAGGAAGTAGATCTTGAAGCTTGATTTCTAGAGATCCAACCGTTAGATCCGCATTCTAAGGTTAGATTCTTGATCTACTCGTAATGTTCTTTATGATTATGTTATTGCATTGCATGATTGAAAATGATCTGTAAGCCATGCATCGTTTTGAAGCTCGATTTTAGAAAGAGAAAATGACATTCATGTGTTCTTCAAGAAAGTCTTGATTTGATCCGAAAGCTTTATGCCTAGATTCACGTTTTGTGTTTGTTCTTGCATGATTTCCAAGTATGGGTACCCAGGTCCATGTTTTCAAACTCATAGCACGAAAACCTCAGATTTGTGATGACAGATTATGATCAAACATTCGTATTTTTCATGTTTTCACACCCATGTTCTTCAAGTTCATCAGCAGAGGGGAACCCAGAGTTTCCCGACCTCTTTTTCCTTGTATGTGGCCCTCGGAAACACGCCTCGGCTTAGACCTGGTTGGTGCCCAGTCGGTTTTCCAAAAATCATTTGCATGCATGTTAGACTTGTTTTGAGGAAATATGTTCAAGTACGCTTTTGCAATGTGATTGTAGGACTGGACCTTGCTTGACCCCGACGTTTGAAGAATTATGTGAGTGGTATTTTTAATAAAGCTATGTTACACTTGCTTTCATAAATCTCGTCTTGCCTTGTTTTGAAAAGTACTTGATCTAGCATGAATGACTATCCCTATTTTGTATATCAAATGCTATCTTGTTTTGATGACTTGTCTTGACAGTCCTTAGTGCTAGAGGACTCTAAACTTTCGCAGCACAGCTTGTCTTGACAGTCCTTAGTGCTAGAGGACTCTAAACTTTCGCAGCACAGCTTGTCTTGAAACTCTTGTCTTGATATGTCATCACCCCTTGAAATAAGTAGATGTTATTAACATCCAAGGAATATGAAAGCCGGCAAATGAACTTGATTTCCCTCTTGATCGAAAAGTATGCTATGTATAGTTTTGAAAGAAATCTTGGATATCAATCATGCAAAACCTTTATTTCTAGTATCATTCACTGAGTATCCAAGCTCACCCTCTCTATATATATGTAGGTGATGAACAAGAAGGCATTGAGGCCTAGACGTGATTGCCGATGTGTTTTGGGTGCTTTGCCGACATGTTTTGGATTTGCGTTTTGCATCGTCTTGAAGATTATGCTTCTCGGCTTACGTTTTCTTTGTTTGTTTTGGCATATGTCGGCTTGAGAAGCCTTTTGGTCAGGATGTATTTTGTGTTCCATTTTGTTGTATCTAAAATTGTAAGACTTGTAATGATGTTTGATGTATGGCATTCCATTGGACTTATGCACGGCTCTCATGGACAACTCGGTTTATATGTATATTTTGCTTCCGCTCTTGTAAGCCCCATATTTCATACTCTGATTGTGTGTGATTTTTGTAAGACGGCCTTCGGTAACCTCGGGTTACTGGCCATCACGGCACCAAACTACTAGGGGCGGTTTGGGGGCGTGACAGAATGGTATCAGAGCACAAGATCCTTGTAGTACGTTAATCACACACCTTGAGTCCTAGAGAGCCTAGGATTTCCCCTAGAATGATGTTAGGAATTGCATCATATTGCTTGCTACTTGACTATGTGTGCATCATTTTGGCCTAGACGCTCGTTACTTGCGTATGTGTTAATTGTTTACTTGTTTTAAAGTCTCATCTTGCATTCCCCCTAGCATCATGAGGAGAGGTAGACCCCCGGTTGGCCGAGATCGATCGGAAGACAGGTTGGAGAGATTGGAAAGGTTAGTCGAAGGCTTGGTTCGTGAGCAGAGGCAATCTAGGCCGCAGGATACTGGTACCACTTCTATGCATGCCGAACAGACGAATGGCCGACATGCAGCTCCACCCCCTCCGGTGCCACAAGTGCCTCCGCAGCAAGCTTTGTATGGGAACGACACGATAACTCTAATCAGAGAGTTCAAGAAGATGAAACCGCCGAGATTTCAGGGAGGCATAGAACCAATGAAAGCCGAGGCATGGGTTTTAGAGATGGAGAAGTTGTTTGAAGTTTTCCCCAGTACAGACGCTCAGAAGGTATCTCTGGCAGCATTCACGTTAGACGACGATGCTCGTAGGTGGTGGATGATGGCCCGAGAAAGCAATCCGGGTTTGACTTGGGCAAAATTTTTGGAGTTGTTCTACAACAAGCATTTCCCCCTCAGCGTCCGAGACCGAAAGACCACGGAGTTTCAGAATCTGACCCAAGGGAACAAGACGGTCGCAGAATACGATCGTGCCTTTACTGAACTGGCGAGATATGCGCCTCATATGGTTGACGACGAATACCGAAAGGCGAGGAAGTTCGAAAGTGGGTTGCGTGGACCGATACAAGATCGGGTCAATATGCTCAATATGCCGACATACGCCGGAGTACTGGACAAGGCCATCCTGGCTGAAGCTAACTTGAACCAATACCAGAGTTCAGGTGAGGGTCAGAGGAAGAGACAGAGTTATGATAATCGCCGAGTTCCGTTCAATGCCAAGAAGAAGATGAGTACGGACAGTTCCAGCAACTCCAATCAAGAAGGTAACGTTAAGCCGATGTGCGCGAGTTGTGGAAAGCTACATTTCGGGGTTTGTCGTTGGGCAACAGGAGCTTGTTATGAGTGCGGCGAGATAGGCCATCGCGTGAAGGACTGCCCGAAAGCAAGGACCGATGATGGGAAGAGGACTGGAAGCACCTCGGGCTCTGCGCAGAAGAATAACATCAGAGGAGTACAGGCGAGGCAGGGCAGAGTTTTCGCATTGGTGCCAGGAGACGCCCAGAATGCTGAAACAGTGGTGTCAGGTACCATTTCAATTTGTTCTCAAGATGCATACGTATTGATTGATTCGGGTTCTACGCATTCATTTGTGTCCACTATATTCGCCGAGAAGTTGGATAGAGAATTAGAACCCCTTGATTATGTATTATCTGTGTCTACTCCATCTGGGAGAAATATGATTGTTACATCCATTTATAGGGCGTGTATTGCTATGATTGAGAGTGTAGAATTGTTAGTTGATTTGATGCCATTAAACATGACTCACTTCGATGTTATATTGGGAATGGATTGGTTAGTAGCGAATCAAGCATCCATTAACTGTGCTACTAAGAGCGTCACATTGAGGACCCCAAGTCAAGCCGAGGTCATTTTCCAGGGTAAAGGAGTAGTACCCCCACCTTACTTAATCTCATCCATGAAGGCCTACAAGTTGATCCAAAAAGGATGTAAGGGTTATTTATGCAGTATACTAAGTGATCTGAATGGAAATGTTGAGTTAGCCGACATACCCGTTGTTGAGGAATTCCCCGACGTCTTTCCGGATGAGTTGCCTGGCCACCTTGTCGATAGAGAAATAGAGTTTACTGTGGACGTCTTGCCAGGAACACAACCTATCTCCAAAACACCCTACAGAATGGCCCCAGCTGAACTTAGAGAACTGAAATCGCAATTACAAGAATTGTTGGATAAGGGATTCGTCAGGCCGAGCACTTCACCGTGGGGAGCACCCGTTCTATTTGTTAAGAAAAAGGACGGCACCCTTCGTCTTTGCATTGACTACAGAGAACTTAATAAGGTGACCATTAAGAACAAATACCCATTGCCAAGAATCGATGATTTGCTTGATCAACTACGAGGAGCACGAGTCTTTTCCAAGATTGACCTTAGGTCGGGCTACCACCAGTTGAAGGTTAAAGCCGAGGATATCGAGAAGACTGCTTTTCGGACAAGATATGGCCACTACGAATTTTTGGTGATGCCCTTCGGAGTAACCAATGCCCCAGCAGCATTCATGGACCTGATGAACAGAGTCTTTAAGCCGTACCTAGATGAATTTGTCATTATTTTTATCGACGACATATTGATCTATTCTGGGAGTGCGAGCGAGCACGAGAATCATCTGAGACTTGCCCTGCAGACCTTGAGAGATGAGAAGTTGTACGCCAAGTTAAGTAAATGCGAGTTTTGGCTTTCCAGCATTTCGTTTCTAGGGCATGTGATTAATGAAGACGGTATATCAGTTGACCCCAGTAAGATTGAAGCCATTGTGAATTGGCCGACGCCGACCAACGTGTCCGAGATTCGTAGTTTTCTGGGTTTGGCAGGTTATTACAGAAAGTTTGTAAAGGATTTCTCGAGGATTGCAGTGCCATTGACACAACTAACGAAGAAGGGAACAGCTTATGAATGGACCGACGAAAGAGAATCAGCTTTCCAGGAGCTGAAGGCGAGGTTGGTTACAGCACCAGTTTTGGTACTACCATCAGCTAATGAGGAATTTCAGATTTACAGCGATGCTTCACACAAAGGTTTGGGTTGCGTTTTAATGCAAAAAGGTAAAGTCATAGCGTACGCGTCTCGTCAATTGAAGCCCAATGAAAAGAATTATCCTACCCATGACCTGGAGTTAGCTGCCGTGGTTTTTGCTCTGAAGATCTGGCGTCATTACCTGTACGGAACCTCTTGCCAAGTTTTCACCGACCACAAGAGTCTGAAATACTTGTTCACCCAGAAAGAGTTAAATATGAGGCAGAGAAGATGGCTCGAGCTACTGAAGGATTATGACATGCAGATTCAGTACCACCCAGGTAAGGCAAATTCCGTAGCCGACGCATTGAGCAGGAAGTTAGTTGGAAGTTTGGCGTGCCTGACAGCGGTTTCGGTGGAACCAACTATTATTGAGGAAGTGAAGACTAGTCAGAGGGAGGATAAATTCCTCAAGAAGGTAACTGATGAATTCGTCACCAAGCCGAGGCCGGGATACACTATAGAGAATCAGGTGCTTAAGTTCAAAGGAAGATTGTGCGTGGCCGACGTACCAGAGTTAAAAAGGAAGATTTTGCAAGAGGCCCATAGTTCCAAATTTTCCGCTCATCCAGGGAGCACCAAGATGTATCGGGACGTAAAGCGTACCTTTTGGTGGCCAAACATGAAAAGAGAGATAGCCGAGTTTGTATCTCAGTGTCTGTGTTGTCAGCGAGTGAAAGCAGAACACCAGAGACCAGCAGGACTTCTTCAACCCTTGTCAATTCCTGAGTGGAAATGGGAGCACATCTCCATGGATTTCGTAGTGGGTTTGCCGAGGACGCAAAGAGGTATGGATTCCATTTGGGTTATAGTTGACAGGTTTACTAAGTCAGCTCACTTTTTGCCTGTCAAGACTACATTCAATGCCAACCGACTTGCCGAATTGTACATGAATGAGATCGTTAGGCTTCATGGTGTGCCGATGTCCATTGTGTCAGACCGAGATCCGAAGTTCGTTTCTAGATTTTGGCAGAGTCTACAAGGAGCCTTGGGGACAGAGTTGAGGTTTAGCACAGCCTTTCACCCCCAGACCGACGGACAGACAGAAAGAACGATTCAGACACTCGAAGACATGCTCAGACTGTGCGTGTTGGACCTCCAGGGAAGTTGGGAATCACATTTGCCATTAGTAGAGTTCGCGTACAACAACAGTTATCAAGCCAGCATTGGCATGGCGCCGTATGAA
This sequence comes from Camellia sinensis, assembly GCF_055761805.1. Classification (NCBI taxonomy): domain Eukaryota; kingdom Viridiplantae; phylum Streptophyta; class Magnoliopsida; order Ericales; family Theaceae; genus Camellia; species Camellia sinensis. The sequence continues at coordinate 2,659,105 of NC_138962.1, read as the reverse complement.
GCTTTGTATGGAAGGGAATGTAAATCGCCGATATGTTGGACTGAAGTGGGAGACAAAGCTCTAATTGGCCCCGAATTGGTTCGAATGACAACTGAAAAGATCAAACTCATTCAGCAAAGGATTAAGACTGCACAGAGTCGACAGAAGTGCTATGCCGATCAAAGAAGGAGGGAGTTAGAATTTGAAATTGGGGACCATGTATTTTTGAAGGTCTCGCCGATGACAGGAGTTACGAGATTTGGGAAGAAGGGCAAGCTTGCACCCCGATACGTTGGGCCATTTGAAATTCTTGAGAGGATTAACACCGTTGCTTACAGGCTTGCTTTGCCACCAGATTTGAGTCGAGTCCACAGTGTGTTCCATGTTTCGATGCTGAGAAAATATATCCGAGACCCACTGCATGTAATAGATTACTCCGGGGTTGTAGTTAATGAAGACTTGGGCTACGAAGAGAAACCGATGAGGATTATTGACAGACAAGTGAGACAGTTGAGAAACAAGTCGATATCGATGGTGAAAATCGAATGGGAGAAGCATTATGGCGGGGAGGCCACATGGGAAAAGGAAGAGGAGATGAAAATCTGTTACCCGGAGTTATTCGTAGGTCAAGGTAACTTAAGTTTGGGGACCAAACTTCCTTAAGGAGGGTAGACTGTAAGAACCCACATTTTTCATCTTAATCATGTTCATGAGCATTTGTATGATTATGACTTGTTAAGCTTGCATGTGTGTGTTGTGACTTGTTTTGCTTTAACAAGTGAGATTCGTGCCTTGATTTGAAGCCTCGTGATTTGTCTGAGCGTAGTGTACTTGTCTTGTTCCTTCCTTGATGTTAAAACTTAGGTCACGCCTTGCCTCTAGCCGACGTTATTTCAATGCCGAGGTCTTCCTTAGTCTGGCCTTAGTATCTTGAAATCCCTTGTCGACCTCAGTCCTTGCCTTGACCACATTAGCCGAGATGTTACCTTGCACCCAAGTGATCTCGTCCTGGAAGTGGTATGACCTAGGCCGAGGTGTGGCGCATCTAGGCCAAGATGTGGCACAGCTTAGTCAAGTGTTGTCCTTCCTAGCCGAGGTCATTGTCACCTTAGTCACCGAAGTCTTTGTTAGCCGATGTCACCCCTTGCCGGAGTGTCATTCTGTGTAGCGTGTTAGATACGCCTCGTTGTTAGCCGATGTCATAGCCTGTCAGAGAGCCCATACCGCTTTGCTTGTTGAACAACCTTCCACCATGCCTTGTCTGGTCTGTCAGGCACCTTTTCAGGTAAAACCCAATCAGCCGCCGCCACGTGTCTCAGCAGAGGGTTAACCCCAGAACCGGGTATAGAAAACTATCATTTGGTGTCATAACCTTGTCTTGTAGAAAGAGAAACTCTAGGAGGAAGAAAGAGTTTTAGAGTGAGGAAGTAGATCTTGAAGCTTGATTTCTAGAGATCCAACCGTTAGATCCGCATTCTAAGGTTAGATTCTTGATCTACTCGTAATGTTCTTTATGATTATGTTATTGCATTGCATGATTGAAAATGATCTGTAAGCCATGCATCGTTTTGAAGCTCGATTTTAGAAAGAGAAAATGACATTCATGTGTTCTTCAAGAAAGTCTTGATTTGATCCGAAAGCTTTATGCCTAGATTCACGTTTTGTGTTTGTTCTTGCATGATTTCCAAGTATGGGTACCCAGGTCCATGTTTTCAAACTCATAGCACGAAAACCTCAGATTTGTGATGACAGATTATGATCAAACATTCGTATTTTTCATGTTTTCACACCCATGTTCTTCAAGTTCATCAGCAGAGGGGAACCCAGAGTTTCCCGACCTCTTTTTCCTTGTATGTGGCCCTCGGAAACACGCCTCGGCTTAGACCTGGTTGGTGCCCAGTCGGTTTTCCAAAAATCATTTGCATGCATGTTAGACTTGTTTTGAGGAAATATGTTCAAGTACGCTTTTGCAATGTGATTGTAGGACTGGACCTTGCTTGACCCCGACGTTTGAAGAATTATGTGAGTGGTATTTTTAATAAAGCTATGTTACACTTGCTTTCATAAATCTCGTCTTGCCTTGTTTTGAAAAGTACTTGATCTAGCATGAATGACTATCCCTATTTTGTATATCAAATGCTATCTTGTTTTGATGACTTGTCTTGACAGTCCTTAGTGCTAGAGGACTCTAAACTTTCGCAGCACAGCTTGTCTTGACAGTCCTTAGTGCTAGAGGACTCTAAACTTTCGCAGCACAGCTTGTCTTGACAGTCCTTAGTGCTAGAGGACTCTAAACTTTCGCAGCACAGCTTGTCTTGAAACTCTTGTCTTGATATGTCATCACCCCTTGAAATAAGTAGATGTTATTAACATCCAAGGAATATGAAAGCCGGCAAATGAACTTGATTTCCCTCTTGATCGAAAAGTATGCTATGTATAGTTTTGAAAGAAATCTTGGATATCAATCATGCAAAACCTTTATTTCTAGTATCATTCACTGAGTATCCAAGCTCACCCTCTCTATATATATGTAGGTGATGAACAAGAAGGCATTGAGGCCTAGACGTGATTGCCGATGTGTTTTGGGTGCTTTGCCGACATGTTTTGGATTTGCGTTTTGCATCGTCTTGAAGATTATGCTTCTCGGCTTACGTTTTCTTTGTTTGTTTTGGCATATGTCGGCTTGAGAAGCCTTTTGGTCAGGATGTATTTTGTGTTCCATTTTGTTGTATCTAAAATTGTAAGACTTGTAATGATGTTTGATGTATGGCATTCCATTGGACTTATGCACGGCTCTCATGGACAACTCGGTTTATATGTATATTTTGCTTCCGCTCTTGTAAGCCCCATATTTCATACTCTGATTGTGTGTGATTTTTGTAAGACGGCCTTCGGTAACCTCGGGTTACTGGCCATCACGGCACCAAACTACTAGGGGCGGTTTGGGGGCGTGACAGGTTTCTTGAATGAACTTCCATTTTTATTTTTCTGCAACTTCCATTTTTATTTTTACTCAACTTCCATTTTTATTCAAGTTATTTTTCTATTCAACTTCCTTTTTTATTTTATTTCCAAATAGATCGTTAAGGTATAGTGGTTTCTGGATTGAACTTCCATTTTTAATTTTATGTAATTTTCATTTTTATTTTTATTCAACTTCCATTTTTATTCAATTTGCTTTTCTATTAAACTTCCTTTTTTATTTAATTTCCAAATAGATCGTTAAGGTATTGTGGTTTTTGAATGAAATTTCATTTTTAATTTTCCACAACTTCCATTTTTATTTTTATTCCCTTTCCATTTTTATTCAAGTTACTTTTGTATTTAACTTCCTTTTTTATTTAATTTCCAAATAGATCGTTAAAGTATTGTGGTTTCTTGAATGGACTTTCATTTTTAATTTTCTACAACTTCCATTTTTATTTTTATTCCACTTCCATTTTTATTCAAGTTATTTTTCTATTCAACTTCCTTTTTTATTTAATTTCCAAAATAGATCGTTAAGGTATAATGGTTTCTTGAATGCTCTTCCAATTTTAATTTTTTGCAACTTCAATTTTACTTTCCAAATAGATCGTTAAGGTATAGTGGTTTATGGATTGAACTTCCATTTTTAATTTGATGTAACTTTCACATTTAATTTTATTTAACTTCCATTTTTATTTAATTTACTTTTCTCTTAAACTTCATTTTTTGTGTAATTTCCAAATAGATCGTTAATATATAGTGGTTTCTTGAATGAACTTCCGTTTTTAATTTTATGCAACTTTCATTTTTATTTTTATTCAACTTCCATTTTTAATCAATTTACTTTTGAATTAAACTTCCTTTTTTATTTAATTTCCAAATAGATCGTTATGGTATAGTGGTTTCTTGAACGAATTTCCATTTCTAATTTTCTGAACCTTCCATTTTTATTTTTAATTAACTTCCATTTTTATTCAAGTTAATTTTCAATTCAACTTCCTTTTTTATTTAATTTCGAAATAGATCGTTAAGGTATAGTGGTTTCTTGAATGAACTTCCAATTTTGATTTTCTGCAACTTCAATTTTTATTTTTATTCAACTTCTTTTTTTATTCGAGTTTCTTTCCTTTTCAACTTCCTTTTTTTATTTAATTTCTAAATAAATCGTTAAGGTATAGTGGTTACTAGATTGAACTTCCATTTTGAATTTTATGTTACTTTCATTTTTATTCTTATTCAACTTTCATTTTTATCCAATTTACTTTCCGATTATACTTCCTTTTTTATTTAATTTCCAAATAGATCGTTAATGTATAGTGGTTTCTTGAATGAACTTCCATTTTTAATTTTCTGCAACTTCCATTTTTTTTTTCGACTTCAATTTTTATTCAAGTTATTTTTCTGTTCAACTTCACTTTTTATTTAATTTCCAAATAGATCGTTAAGGTATAGTGGTTTCTTGAATGAACTTCCATTTTTAATTTTATGCAACTTCCATTTTTATTTTTACTTGACTTCCATTTTTATTCAATTTACTTTTCTATTAAACTTCCTTTTTTATTTAATTTCCAAATAGATCGTTAAGGTATAGTGGTTTCTTGACTGAATTTCCATTTTTAATTTTCTGTAACTTCCATTTTTATTTTTATTCGTCTTCCACTTTTATTCAGGTTATTTTTCTATTCAACATCTTTTTTTATTTAATTTCCAAATAGAACGTTAAGCTATAGTGGTTTCTTGAATGAACGTCCATTTTTAATTTTCTGCAACTTTTATTTTTATTTTTCTTTAACTTCCATTTTTATTCAAGTTATTTTTCTATTCAACTTCATTTTCTATTTAATTTCCAAAATGATCGTTAAGGTATAGTGGTTTCTGGATTGAACTTCCATTTTCAATTTTATGCAACTTTCATTTTTATTTTTATTCAACTTCCATTTTTAGTCAATTTTCTTTTCTATTAAACTTCCTTTTTTATTTCATTTCCAAATAGATCGTTAAGGTATAGTGGTTTCTTGAATGAATTTCTATTTTCAATTTTCTGCAATTTCCATTTTTATTTTTAAGTAACTTCCATTTTTATTCAAGTTACTTTTCTATTAAACTTCGTTTTTTATTTAATTTCCAAATAGATCGTTAAGGTATTGCGGTTTCTTGAATGAACTTCCATTTTTATTTTTATTCCACTTCCAATTTTGTTCAAGTTATTTTTCTATTAAACTTCATTTTTTATTTAATTTCCAAATAGATCGTTAAGGTATTGCGGTTTCTTGAATGAACTTCCATTTTTATTTTTATTCCACTTCCAATTTTGTTCAAGTTATTTTTCTATTCAACTTCCTTTTTTATTTAATTTCCAAATAGATCGTTAAGGTATAGTGGTTTCTTGAATAAACTTCCATTTTTAATTTTCTGCAACTTCCATTTTTATTTTTATTTAACTTCCTTTTTCAATCAAGTTTCTTTTCTACTCAATTTCTTTTTTTATTTAATTTCCAAATAGATCGTTAAGATATAGTGGTTTCTGGATTGAACTTCCATTTTTAATTTTATGCAAGTTTTATTTTTATTTTTATTCGACTTCCATTTTTATTCAATTTGCTTTTCTATTAAACTTCCTTTTTTATTTAATTTCCAAATAGATCGTTAAGGTATGGTGGTTTCTTGAATGAACTTCCATTTTTAATTTTCTGCAACTTCCATTTTTATTTTTATTCCACTTCCATTTTTGTTCAAATTATTTTTCTATTAAACTACCTTTGTTATTTAATTTACAAATAGATCATTAAGGTATAGTGGTTTCTTGAATGAACTTCCATTTTTATTTTTCTGCAACTTCCATTTTTATTTTTACTCAACTTCCATTTTTATTCAAGTTATTTTTCTATTCAACTTCCTTTTTTATTTTATTTCCAAATAGATCGTTAAGGTATAGTGGTTTCTGGATTGAACTTCCATTTTTAATTTTATGTAATTTTCATTTTTATTTTTATTCAACTTCCATTTTTATTCAATTTGCTTTTCTATTAAACTTCCTTTTTTATTTAATTTCCAAATAGATCGTTAAGGTATTGTGGTTTTTGAATGAAATTTCATTTTTAATTTTCCACAACTTCCATTTTTATTTTTATTCCCTTTCCATTTTTATTCAAGTTACTTTTGTATTTAACTTCCTTTTTTATTTAATTTCCAAATAGATCGTTAAAGTATTGTGGTTTCTTGAATGGACTTTCATTTTTAATTTTCTACAACTTCCATTTTTATTTTTATTCCACTTCCATTTTTATTCAAGTTATTTTTCTATTCAACTTCCTTTTTTATTTAATTTCCAAAATAGATCGTTAAGGTATAATGGTTTCTTGAATGCTCTTCCAATTTTAATTTTTTGCAACTTCAATTTTACTTTCCAAATAGATCGTTAAGGTATAGTGGTTTATGGATTGAACTTCCATTTTTAATTTGATGTAACTTTCACATTTAATTTTATTTAACTTCCATTTTTATTTAATTTACTTTTCTCTTAAACTTCATTTTTTGTGTAATTTCCAAATAGATCGTTAATATATAGTGGTTTCTTGAATGAACTTCCGTTTTTAATTTTATGCAACTTTCATTTTTATTTTTATTCAACTTCCATTTTTAATCAATTTACTTTTGAATTAAACTTCCTTTTTTATTTAATTTCCAAATAGATCGTTATGGTATAGTGGTTTCTTGAACGAATTTCCATTTCTAATTTTCGGAACCTTCCATTTTTATTTTTAATTAACTTCCATTTTTATTCAAGTTAATTTTCAATTCAACTTCCTTTTTTATTTAATTTCGAAATAGATCGTTAAGGTATAGTGGTTTCTTGAATGAACTTCCAATTTTGATTTTCTGCAACTTCAATTTTTATTTTTATTCAACTTCTTTTTTTATTCGAGTTTCTTTCCTTTTCAACTTCCTTTTTTATTTAATTTCTAAATAAATCGTTAAGGTATAGTGGTTTCTAGATTGAACTTCCATTTTGAATTTTATGTTACTTTCATTTTTATTCTTATTCAACTTTCATTTTTATCCAATTTACTTTCCGATTATACTTCCTTTTTTATTTAATTTCCAAATAGATCGTTAATGTATAGTGGTTTCTTGAATGAACTTCCATTTTTAATTTTCTGCAACTTCCATTTTTTTTTTCGACTTCAATTTTTATTCAAGTTATTTTTCTGTTCAACTTCACTTTTTATTTAATTTCCAAATAGATCGTTAAGGTATAGTGGTTTCTTGAATGAACTTCCATTTTTAATTTTATGCAACTTCCATTTTTATTTTTACTTGACTTCCATTTTTATTCAATTTACTTTTCTATTAAACTTCCTTTTTTATTTAATTTCCAAATAGATCGTTAAGGTATAGTGGTTTCTTGACTGAATTTCCATTTTTAATTTTCTGTAACTTCCATTTTTATTTTTATTCGTCTTCCACTTTTATTCAGGTTATTTTTCTATTCAACATCTTTTTTTATTTAATTTCCAAATAGAACGTTAAGCTATAGTGGTTTCTTGAATGAACGTCCATTTTTAATTTTCTGCAACTTTTATTTTTATTTTTCTTTAACTTCCATTTTTATTCAAGTTATTTTTCTATTCAACTTCATTTTCTATTTAATTTCCAAAATGATCGTTAAGGTATAGTGGTTTCTGGATTGAACTTCCATTTTCAATTTTATGCAACTTTCATTTTTATATTTATTCAACTTCCATTTTTAGTCAATTTTCTTTTCTATTAAACTTCCTTTTTTATTTCATTTCCAAATAGATCGTTAAGGTATAGTGGTTTCTTGAATGAATTTCTATTTTCAATTTTCTGCAATTTCCATTTTTATTTTTAAGTAACTTCCATTTTATTCAAGTTACTTTTCTATTCAACTTCTTTTTTTATTTAATTTCCAAATAGATCGTTAACGTATAGTGGTTTCTGATTTGAACTTTCATTTTTAATTTTATGCAACTTTCATTTTTTTTATTCGACTTCCATTTTTATTAAATTTACATTTCTATTAACCTTTATTTTTTATTTAATTTCCAAATAGATCCTTAATGTATAGTGGTTTCTTGAATAAACTTCCATTTTTAGTTTTCTGCAACTTCCATTTTTATTTTTATTCGACTTCCATTTTTATTCAAGTCATTTTTCTATTCAACTTCCTTTTTTATTTAATTTCCAAATAGATTGTTAAGGTATAGTGGTATCTTGAATGAACTTCCATTTTTGACTTTCTGCAACTTCCATTTTTATTTTTATTCGACTTCCATTTTTATTCAAGTTATTTTTCTATTCAACTTCCTTTTTTATTTAATTTCCAAATAGATCGTCAAGTTATAGTGGTTTCTTGAATGAACTTCCAATTTTAATTTTCTGCAACTTCCATTTTTATTCAATTTACTTTTCTATTAAACTTCCTTTTTTATTTAATTTCCAAATAGATCGTTAAGGTATGGTGGTTTCTTGAATGAACTTTCTTTTTTAATTTTCTGCAACTTTCATGTCTATTTTTATTCAACTTTCAATTTTATTCAATTTACTTTTCCATTAAATTTCATTTTTTTATTTAATTTCCAAATAGATAGTTATGAAATAGTGGTTTCTTGAATGAACTTCTTTTTTTAATTTTCTGCAACTTCCATTTTTATTTCTATTCAACTTCTTTTTTTATTCAAGTTTCTTTTTTATTCAACTTCCTTTTTTATTTAATTTCCAAATAGATCGTTAAGGTATAGTGGTTCCCGGATTGAACTTCCATTTTTAATTTTATGCAACTTTCACTTTTATTTTTATTCAACTTCCATTTTTATTCAATTTACTTTTCTACTAAACTTCCTTTTTTATTTAATTTCGAAATAGATCGTTAAGGTATAGTGGTTTCTTGAATGAACGTCCATTTTTAATTTTCTGCAACTTCCATTTTTATTTTTATTCCACTTCCATTTTTAGTCAAGTTATTTTTCTATTCAACTTCCTTTTTTATTTAATTTCCAAATAGATCGTTAGGGTATAGTGGTTTCTTGAATGAACTTCCAATTTTAATTTTCTGCAACTTCCATTTTTATTTCTATTTAACTTCCATTTTTATTGAATTTACTTTTCTATTAAACTTCTTTTTTTATTTAATTTCCAAATATATCGTTAAGGTATGGTGGTTTCTTAAATGAACTTCCATTTTTAATTTTCTTCAACTTTCATTTCTATTTTTATTCAACTTCCATTTTTATTTAATTTACTTTTCTATTAAACTTCCTTTTTTATTTAATTTCCAAATATGTCGTTAAGGTATAGTGGTTTCTTGAATGAACTTCCGTTTTTAATTTTCTGCAACTTTCATTTCTATTTTTATTCAACTTCCATTTTTATTCAATTTACTTTTCTCTTAAACTTCGTTTTTTTATTTAATTTCCAAATAGATCGTTATGGTATATTGGTTTCTTGAATGAACTTCTATTTTTAATTTTCTGCAACTTCCATTTTTATTTCTATCCAACTTCTTTTTTTATTCAAGTTTCTTTTCTATTCAACTTCCTTTTTTACTTAGATTCCAAATAGGTCGTTAAGGTATAGTGGCTTCTGGATTGAACTTCCATTTTTAATTTTATGTAACTTTCACTTTTATTTTTATTCAATTTCCATTTTTATTCAATTGACTTTTCTGCTAAACTTCCTTATTTATTTAATTTCCAAATAGATCATTAAGGTATAGTGGTTTTTTAGCAATCCACATTTCATGTCCTAGTCATGTTGCATGCATTTATATGTTTTGCCATGTTAAGTTGCTGCAACAATCCATATTCGTGTTGTAGTCATGATCATGTTCACTTACACAACTTTGTCTTGCTAAGTTTACATCCATGAATCTTGTCTTGCCTTGTTTTGATGCCTATGTGATCTGTCTAAGTGTTGCTGCATGCTTTGCTCCTTCCTTGATGTGAAGCCTAGGTCACGCCAAGCCTAAGTTATGTTAGCCGATGTTATGCCAAGCCTAGGTTACGTTATGCCTAGATCATTCCAAGCCGAGGTCATCTTCAATTTAGAAGTATCTTGGAACCCCTTCGTTTGACCTCCACCTTTGCTTTGACATATCGGCCGAGATGTCATTGTCCAGGCCGAGGTGTGCATCACCAAGGACGAGATGTGTATTATCTAGGCCGAGATGTTACCTTTGCACCTGAGCGACCTTGTCCTGGAGTGGTATGACCTAGACCGAGGTGTGGCATAGCTTAGTCAAGTGTTGTCCTTCCTAGCCGAGGTCATTGTCACCTTAGTTGCCGAAGCCTTGTCCTTAGCCGATGTCACCACTTGCCGGAGTGCCATTCCGAGTAGCTTGTTAGATACGCTTCGTCATTGCCTTGTCTTGTCAATCTATCACCTTTTTGAAGAGAACCAACCAGCCGTTGCCACGTGTCCGAGCTGAGAGTTAAGTCAGCCGATAGAGAGAGAGAACCCATCATTTTGTTGTATCCTTGTTTTGAAGAGGAGAGAGAAGCTCTAGGAGAGGAAGAAGAGTTCTTGAGAGAGAGTGGATTTCCAAGCTTGATCCCTAGAGATCGAACCGTTAGATTCGTGTTCTAAGGTTAGATTCTTGATCCGCTCTTGTCATCCTTTATGTTTATGTTATTGCATTCCATGATTGGATAAGATTTGTAAGCCATGCATTGCTTTGAAGTTTGGTTTTAGAAAGAGAAAATAGCATTCATGTGTTCTTCAAGAAAAGCCATGTTTTGATCTGAAGGCTCATGTCTGAAGGCTCATGCCTAAATCCATGTTTTTGTGTTTGTTCTTGCATGATTTTCAAGTATGGGTACCCAGGTCCATGTTGTTGAACTCATGGCATGAAATCCCAGATTTTTGTAACAAGTTACGATCTTGCATTTATCTTTCTCATGATCATGTTCTTCATGTTCTTTAAAGGGAAACCCAGGTTTTCCCGACTTTGCTTTTGAATGAGGCCATCGGGACCACACCTCGGCAAGGAGGTGTAGGACCTCGGCTTAGACCTGGTTAGTACCCAGCATGTCTTCCTGACATGTAAAACAGTGTTTTGACTTCTAGTATGTCTTCCCGAGATCATTTGCATGCATGTAAGACTTGTTTTGAGATGTATGTTCAGTATGCTTTGCCATGTGTTTGTAGGACTTGGACCTTTGCCTTGACCCCGACGTCACAAGAATTAGTGTGAGTGGTATTTTTAATAAAGTTATGTTCTTAAGGTTTTGATAAAGCTTTGCCTTGTCTTGATAAAAGTATTTGTTAAGCATGGATGATATCCCTATTTTATGTATCAAGTATAAGCTTTGTTTTGGATGACATTCTTGGAACCGTTCTTTCGTGTTAGGGGACGTTAAGCCTAAGTAACGCCGTCCTTTCGTGTTAGGGGACGTTAAGCCTAAGTAACGCCGTCCTTTCGTGTTAGGGAACGTTAAGCCTATGTAACATAGTCCTTTCGTGTTAGGGGACGTTAAGCCTAAGTAACGCCGTCCTTTCGTGTTAGGGGACGTTAAGCCTATGTAACATAGTCCTTCCGTGCTAGGGGACTTTAAGCCTAGGTAGCACCGTCCTTTCGTGCTAGGGGACGTTAAGCCTAAGTAGCACCCTTGTTAAGATATCGGCCGCCGACAGACTATGAACGGGTGTGCTCGATGCCGAGGTTATGCTTTTGTTTTGCCCGGAATGTCATCACCTCATGTTTTAAGATTTGACGTATGTTAAGTATGTAAGTAAGTTTTGAAAGACCAAGTTTCGGATGATTTCTTGTTTTAAGCCAAGTAAAGCTTTGTTATGTATGGTTTTGACACGGATATAATATGTATCGTTTTGAAAGGATCTCGGGTATCATTCATTTAACCCCTTTATTACTTATATCATTCACTGAGTATCCAAGCTCACCCTCCCTATGTATATATGTAGGTCTCAAGCAAGAAGTCGGCTTCGCCGAGATGTGTGTTTTGTATGCATGTTATGTCGGCTTTGAGGATGTCGGCAATCTGAAGATTTTGTATTCTTGATTTGTATTTCATGTGTTATATTTATGTCGGCTTGAGAAGCCTTTTGCCAAGATGTAATATGTACTTTTGTATTCAAGTTGTAAAGCTATGTAAAGATGTATGTCATTCCATTTGACTTATGCACAACTCTTATGGACCACTTGTATTTTGAATTATTGCTTCCGCATTTGTGAGCCCCCTACATAAATACTCTGATCGTGTGTGGATTTTGGAAGTTGGCCTTCGGTAATTACGGATTACTGGCCATCACCGCACCAAACTACTAGGGGTGGTTTGGGGTCGTGACAGGTTTCTTGAATGAACTTCCATTTTTAATTTTCTGCAACTTCCATTTTTATTTTTATTCAAGTTATTTTTCTATTCAACTTCCTTTTTTATTTAATTTCCAAATAGATCGTTAACGTATAGTGGTTTCTTGAATGAACTTCCAATTTTAATTTTCTGCAACTTCCATTTTTATTTCTATTCAACTTCTTTTTTATTCAAGTTTCTTTTCTATTCAACTTCCTTTTTTATTTAATTTCTAAATAGATCGTTAAGGTATACTGGTTTCTAGATTGAACTTCCATTTTTAATTTTATGCAACTTTCACTGTTATTTTTATTCAACTTCCATTTTTATTCAATTCGCTTTTCTATTAAACTTCCTTTTTTATTTAATTTCCAAATAGATCGTTAAGGTATAGTGGTTTCTTGGATAAACTTCCATTTTTGACTTTCTGCAACTTTCATTTTTTTTTTATTCGACTTCCATTTTTACTCAAGTTATTTTTCTATTAAACTTCCTTTTTTATTTAATTTCCAAATAGATCGTTAAGGTATGGTGGTTTCTTGAATGAACTTCCATTTTTAATTTTCTACAAATTCCAATTTTTTTTTATTTGACTTCCATTTTTATTCAAGTTATTTTTCTATTAAACTTCCTTTTTTATTTAATTTCCAAATAGATCGTTAAGGTATGGTGGTTTCTTGAATGAACTTCTATTTTTAATTTTCTGCAACTTTCATGTCTATTTTTATTCAACTTTCAATTTTATTCAATTTACTTTTCCATTAAACTTCGTTTTTTTATTTAATTTCTAAATAGATAGTTATAATATAGTGGTTTCTTCAATGAACTTCTATTTTTAATTCTCTGCAACTTCCATTTTTATTTCTATTCAACTTCTTTTTTTATTCAAGTTTCTTTTCTATTCAACTTCCTTTTTTATTTAATTTCCAAATAGATCGTTAAGGTATAGTGGTTTCTGGATTGAACTTCCATTTTTAATTTTATGCAACTTTCACTTTTATTTTTATTGAACTTCCATTTTTATTAAATTTACTTTTCTACTAAACTTCCTTTTTTGTTTAATTTCCAAATAGATCGTTAAGGTATAGTGGTTTCTTGAATGAATTTCTATTTTTAATTTTCTGCAACTTCCATTTTTATTTTTAAGTAACTTCCATTTTTATTCAAGTTACTTTTCTATTCATCTTCCTTTTTTATTTAATTTCCAAATAGATCGTTAACGTATAGTGGTTTCTGGATTGAACTTTCATTTTTAATTTTTTGCAACTTTCATTTTTATTTTTATTCAACTTCCATTTTTATTCAATTTACTTTCCTACTAAACTTCATTTTTTATTTAATTTCCAAATAGATCGTTAATGTATAGTGGTTTCTTGAATGAAGTTCAATTTTTAATTTTCTGCAACTTCCATTTTTATTTTTAATTAACTTCTATTTTTATTCAAGTTACTTTTCAATCCAACTTCTTTTTTTTATTTACTTTCCAAATAGATCGTTAAGGTATAGTGGTTTCTTGAATCAACTTCCAATTTTAATTTTCTGCAACTTCCATTTTTATTTCTATTCAACTTCGTTTTTTATTCAAGTTTCTTTTCTATTGAACTTCCTTTTTTATTTAATTTCTAAATAGATCGTTAAGGTATAGTGGTTTCTAGATTGAACTTCCATTATTAATTTTCTGCAACTTTCACTTTTATTTTTATTCAACTTCCATTTTTATTCAATTTATTTTACTATTAAACTTCCTTTTTTATATAATTTTCAAATAGATCGTTAAGTTATAGTGGTTTCTAGAATGAACTTCCATTTTTATTTTTATTCCACTTCCATTTTTATTCAAGTTATTTTTCTATTAAACTTCATTTTTTATTTAATTTCCAAATAGATCGTTAAGGTATATTGGTTTCTTGAATGAACTTCCATTTTTAATTTTCTGCAACTTCCATTTTTATTTTTATTCAAATTCCATTTTTATTCAAGTTATTTTTCTATTCAACTTCCTTTTTTATTTAATTTCCAAATAGATCGTTAAGGTATAGTGGTTTCTGGATTGAACTTCCATTTTTAATTTTATGCAACTTTCATTTTTATTTTTATTCAATTTCCATTTTTATTCAATGTACTTTTCCATTAAACTTCCTTTTTTATTCAATTTCCAAATAGATCGTTAAGGTATAGTGGTTTCTTGAATGAACTTTCATTTTTAATTTTCTGCAACTTCCATTTTTATTTTTATTTGACTTCCATTTTTATTCAATTTACTTTTCTATTCAACTTCCATTTTCATTTAATTTCCAAATAGATCGTTAAGGAATAGTGGTTTCTGGATTGAACTTCCATTTTTAATTTTATGCAATTTTCATTTTTATTTTTATTCAACTTCCACTTTTATTCAATTTGCTTTTCTATTAAACTTCCTTTTTATTTAATTTCCAAATAGATCGTTAAGGTATAGTGGTTTCTTGGATAAACTTCCATTTTTGACTTTCTGCAACTTCCATTTTTTTTTATTCGACTTCCATTTTTATTCAAGTTATTTTTCTATTAAACTTCCTTTTTTATTTAATTTCCAAATAGATCGTTAAGGTATGGTGGTTTCTTGAATGAACTTCCATTGTTAATTTTCTGCAACTTCCATTTTTTTTTATTCGACTTCCATTTTTATTCAAGTTATTTTTCTATTAAACTTCCTTTTTTATTTAATTTCCAAATAGATCGTTAAGCTATGGTGGTTTCTTGAATGAACTTCCATTTTTAATTTTCTGCAACTTTCATGTCTATTTTTATTCAATTTTCAATTTTATTCAATTTACTTTTCCATTAAACTTCGTTTTTTTATTTAATTTCTAAATAGATAGTTATAATATAGTGGTTTCTTGAATGATCTTCTATTTTTAATTCTCTGCAACTTCCATTTTTATTTATATTCAACTTCTTTTTTTATTCAAGTTTCTTTTCTATTCAACTTCCTTTTTTATTTAATTTCCAAATAGATCGTTAAGGTATAGTGGTTTCTGGATTGGACTTCCATTTTTAATTTTATGCAACTTTCACTTTTATTTTTATTGAACTTCCATTTTTATTAAATTTACTTTTCTACTAAACTTCCTTTTTTATTTAATTTCCAAATAGATCGTTAAGGTATAGTGGTTTCTTGAATGAATTTCTATTTTTAATTTTCTGCAACTTGCATTTTTATTTTTAAGTAACTTCCATTTTTATTCACGTTACTTTTCTATTCATCTTCCTTTTTTATTTAATTTCCAATTAGATCGTTAACGTATAGTGGTTTCTGGATTGAACTTTCATTTTTAATTTTATGCAACTTTCATTTTTATTTTTATTCAACTTCCATTTTTATTCAATTTACTTTCTACTAAACTTCATTTTTTATTTAATTTCCAAATAGATCGTTAATGTATAGTGGTTTCTTGAATGAATTTCCATTTTTAATTTTCTGCAACTTCCAATTTTATTTTTAATTAACTTCTATTTTTATTCAAGTTACTTTTCAATCCAACTTCTTTTTTTATTTACTTTCCAAATATATCGTTAAGGTATAGTGGTTTCTTGAATGAACTTCCATTTTTAATTTTCTGCAACTTCCATTTTTATTTCTATTCAACTTCGTTTTTTATTCAAGTTTCTTTTCTATTCAACTTCCTTTTTTATTTAATTTCTAAATAGATCGTTAAGGTATAGTGGTTTCTAGATTGAACTTCCATTATTAATTTTATGCAACTTTCACTTTTATTTTTATTCAACTTCCATTTTTATTCAATTTACTTTACTATTAAACTTCCTTTTTTATATAATTTCAAAATAGATCGTTAAGTTATAGTGGTTTCTTGAATGAACTTCTATTTTTAATTTTCTGCAACTTCAATTTTTAATTTTATTCCACTTCCATTTTTATTCATGTTATTTTTCCATTAAACTTCCTTTTTTATTTAATTTTTAAATAGATCGTTAAGGTATATTGGTTTCTTGAATGAACTTACATTTTTAATTTTCTGCAACTTCCATTTTTATTTTTATTCAACTTCCATTTTTATTCAAGTTATTTTTCTCTTCAACTTCCTTTTTTATTTAATTTCCAAATAGATCGTTAAGGTATAGTGGTTTCAGGATTGAACTTCCATTTTTAATTTTATGCATCTTTCATTTTTATTTTTATTCAACTTCCATTTTTATTCAATTTACTTTTCCATTAAACTTCCTTTTTTATTCAATTTCCAAATAGATCGTTAAGGTATAGTGGTTTCATGAGTGAACTTCCATTTTTAATTTTCTGCAACTTCCATTTTTATTTTTATTTGACTTCCATTTTTATTCAATTTACTTTTCTATTCAACTTCCTTTTTCATTTAATTTCCAAATAGATCGTTAAGGAATAGTGGTTTCTGGATTGAACTTCCATTTTTAATTTTACGCAACTTTCATTTTTATTTTTATTCAACTTCCATTTTTATTCAATTTGCTTTTCTATTAAACTTCCATTTTTATTTAATTTCGAAATAGATCGTTAAGGTATAGTGGTTCCTTGGATAAACTTCCATTTTTGACTTTCTGCAACTTCCATTTTTATTTTTATTCGACTTCCATTTTTATTCAAGTTATTTTTCTATTCAACTTCCTTTTTTATTTAATTTCCAAATAGATCGTCAAGGTATAGTGGTTTCTTGAATGAACTTCCAATATTAATTTTCTGCAACTTCCATTTTTATTCAATTTACTTTTCAATTAAACTTCCTTTTTCATTTAATTTCCAAATAGATCGTTAAGGTATGGTGGTTTCTTGAATGAACTTCCATTTTTAATTTTCTGCAACTTTCATGTCTACTTTTATTCAACTTTCAATTTTATTCAATTCACTTTTCCATTGAACTTCGTTTTTTTATTTAATTTCCAAATAGATAGTTATGATGAACTTCTACTTTTAATTTTCTGCAACTTCCATTTTTATTTCTATTCAACTTCCATTTTTATTCAAGTTTCTTTTCTATTCAACTTCCTTTTTTCTTTAATTTTCAAATAGATCGTTAAGGTATAATGGTTTATGGATTGAACTTCCATTTTTAATTTTTTGCAACTTTCACTTTTATTTTTATTCAACTTCCATTTTTATTCAATTTACTTTTCTACTAAACTTCCTTTTTTATTTAATTTCGAAATAGATCGTTAAGGTATAGCGGTTTCTTGAATGAATTTCTATTTTTTATTTTCTGCAACTTCCATCTTTATTTTTATTCCCCTTCCATTTTTATTCAATTGATTTTTCCATTGAACTTCCTTTTTTATTTAATTACCAAATAGATCGTTAGGGTATAGTGGTTTCTTGAATGAACTTCCATTTTTAATTTTCTGCAACTTCCATTTTTATTTCTATTTATTTCCATTTTTACTCAGTTTACTTTTCTGTTAAACTTCCTTTTTTATTTAATTTCCAAATAGATCGTTAAGGTATTGTGGTTTCTTAAATGAACTTCCATTTTTAATTTTTTGCAACTTTCATTTCTATTTTTATTCAACTTCCATTTTTATTGAATTTACTTTTCTATTAAACTTCCATTTTTATTTAATTTCCAAATAGATCGTTAAGGTATAGTAGTTTCTTGAATGAACTTCCATTTTTAATTTTCTGCAACTTTCATTTCTATTTTTATTCAACTTCCATTTTTATTCAAGTTATTTTTCTAGTCAACTTCCTTTTTTATTTAATTTCCAAATAGATCGTTAAGGTATAGTGGTTTCTGGATTGAACTTCCATTTTTAATTTTATGCAACTTTCACTTTTATTTTTATTCAACTTCCATTTTTATTCAGTTTACTTTACTATTAAACTTCCTTTTTTATATAATTTCCTAATAGATCGTTAAGTTATAGTGGTTTCTTGAATGAACTTCCATTTTTAATTTTCTGCAACTTCCATTTTTATTTTTATTCCACTTCCATTTTTATTCATGTTATTTTTCTATTGAACTTCCTTTTTATTTAATTTCCAAATAGATCGTTAAGGTATATTGGTTTCTTGAATGAAGTTCCATTTTTACTTTTCTGCAACTTCCATTTTCATTTTTATTCAACTTCCATTTTTATTCAAGTTATTTTTCTAGTCAACTTCCTTTTTTATTTAATTTCCAAATAGATCGTTAAGGTATAGTGGTTTCTGGATTGAACTTCCATTTTTAATTTTATGCAACTTTCACTTTTATTTTTATTCAACTTCCATTTTTATTGAGTTTACTTTACTATTAAACTTCCTTTTTTATATAATTTCCTAATAGATCGTTAAGTTATAGTGGTTTCTTGAATGAACTTCCATTTTTAATTTTCTGCAACTTCCATTTTTATTTTTATTCCACTTCCATTTTTATTCATGTTATTTTTCTATTGAACTTCCTTTTTATTTAATTTCCAAATAGATCGTTAAGGTATATTGGTTTCTTGAATGAAGTTCCATTTTTACTTTTCTGCAACTTCCATTTTCATTTTTATTCAACTTCCATTTTTATTCAAGTTATTTTTCTATTCAATTTCCTTTTTTATTTAATTTCCAAATAGATCGTCAAGGTATAGTGGTTTCTTGAATGAACTTCCAATATTAATTTTCTGCAACTTCCATTTTTATTCAATTTACTTTTCTATTAAACTTCCTTTTTCATTTAATTTCCAAATAGATTGTAAAGGTATGGTGGTTTCTTGAATGAACTTCCATTTTTAATTTTCTGCAACTTTCATGTCTATTTTTATTCAACTTTCAATTTTATTCATTTTACTTTTCCATTGAACTTCGTTTTTTTTATTTAATTTCCAAATTGATAGTTATGATATAGTGGTTTCTTGAATGAACTTCTACTTTTAATTTTCTGTAACTTCCATTTTTATTTCTATTCAACTTCCATTTTTCTTCAAGTTTCTTTTCTATTCAACTTCTTTTTTTCTTTAATTTTCAAATAGATCGTTAAGGTATAATGGTTTATGGATTGAATTTCCATTTTTAATTTTTTGCAACTTTCACTTTTATTTTTATTCAACTTCCATTTTTATTCAATTTACTTTTCTACTAAACTTCCTTTTTTATTTAATTTCCAAATAGATCGTTAAGGTATAGCGGTTTCTTGAATGAATTTCTATTTTTAATTTTCTGCAACTTCCATCTTTATTTTTATTCCACTTCCATTTTTATTCAATTGATTTTTCTATTGAACTTCCTTTTTTATTTAATTTCCAAATAGATCGTTAGGGTATAGTGGTTTCTAGAATGAACTTCCATTTTTAATTTTCTGCAACTTCCATTTTTATTTCTATTTTACTTCCATTTTTACTCAGTTTACTTTTCTATTAAACTTCCCTTTTTATTTAATTTCCAAATAGATCGTTAAGGTATTGTGGTTTCTTAAATGAACTTCCATTTTTAATTTTTTGCAACTTTCATTTCTATTTTTATTCAACTTCCATTTTTATTGAATTTACTTTTCTATTAAACTTCCATTTTTATTTAATTTCCAAATAGATCGTTAAGGTATAGTGGTTTCTTGAATGAACTTCCATTTTTAATTTGCTGCAACTTTCATTTCTATTTTTATTCAACTTCCATTTTTATTCAAGTTATTTTTCTAGTCAACTTCCTTTTTTATTTAATTTCCAAATAGATCGTTAAGGTATAGTGGTTTCTGGATTGAACTTCCATTTTTAATTTTATGCAACTTTCACTTTTATTTTTATTCGACTTCCATTTTTATTCAGTTTACTTTACTATTAAACTTCCTTTTTTATATAATTTCCTAATAGATCGTTAAGTTATAGTGGTTTCTTGAATGAACTTCCATTTTTAATTTTCTGCAACTTCCATTTTTATTTTTATTCCACTTCCATTTTTATTCATGTTATTTTTCTATTGAACTTCCTTTTTTATTTAATTTCCAAATAGATCGTTAAGGTATATTGGTTTCTTGAATGAACTTCCATTTTTACTTTTCTGCAACTTCCATTTTCATTTTTATTCAACTTCCATTTTTATTCAAGTTATTTTTCTATTCAATTTCCTTTTTTATTTAATTTCCAACTAGATCGTCAAGGTATAGTGGTTTCTTGAATGAACTTCCAATATTAATTTTCTGCAACTTCCATTTTTATTCAATTTACTTTTCTATTAAACTTCCTTTTTCATTTAATTTCCAAATAGATTGTTAAGGTATGGTGGTTTCTTGAATGAACTTCCATTTTTAATTTTCTGCAACTTTCATGTCTATTTTTATTCAACTTTCAATTTTATTCAATTTACTTTTCCATTGAACATCGTTTTTTTATTTAATTTCCAAATTGATAGTTATGATATAGTGGTTTCTTGAATGAACTTCTACTTTTAATTTTCTGCAACTTCCATTTTTATTTCTATTCAACTTCCATTTTTATTCAAGTTTCTTTTCTATTCAACTTCCTTTTTTATTTAATTTCCAAATAGATCGTTAAGGTATAGTGGTTTATGGATTGAACTTCGATTTTTAATTTTATGCAACTTTCACTTTTATTTTTATTCAACTTCCATTTTTATTCAATTTACTTTTCTACTAAACTTCCTTTTTTTTTTTAATTTCCAAATAGATCGTTAAGGTATAGCAGTTTCTTGAATGAATTTCTATTTTTAATTTTCTGCAACTTCCATCTTTATTTTTATTCCACTTCCATTTTTATTCAAGTTATTTTTCTATTGAACTTCCTTTTTTTTGTAATTTCCAAATAGATCGTTAGGGTATAGTGGTTTCTTGAATGAACTTCCATTTTTAATTTTCTGCAACTTTCATTTTTATTTCTATTTTACTTCCATTTTTACTCAGTTATAGCGATCCCGGTTTTCCTCTTCGTGCTTAACTGTAATCCGGATTTGATTTCGTAAGAGTGCTGCTGTCTTATCCTCTTTCTATTCCTTTCTCTTTGTGTTCGAGCTTTGGGTTGTGTTGGCCAAGTTGGGAATAAGTTGGTCGTGTTTTAAAACGTAAAGTCTTTGCCCAGTTTTTGGTCTTTCTGCTCGAGCGGCGATTTTGACGCTCGAGCGGGACTCTGTTGTTGCTTGTCCGCTCGAGCAGGGGTGTTGGCGCTCGAGCGGGGAAATCACCCATCCAGTATTTCGTCTGCAATGGTATACGCTCGAGCAGGGGATTGGACGCTCGAGCGGGAGTATGTGTCTGACGCTCGAGCGGGAAGTTTGACGCTCGAGCGGGCATCATGTCTGTAAAAGTTATGGGAGCGTGCATCCGCCGCTTGAGCGGGGGATTGTACGATCGAGCGGGGATCTGTGAGTGACGCTCGAGCGGGGAGTTCGACGCTCAAGCGGGGTGACTTTTATATAAAGCCGAGATCCGACCCTTTTGTTCACTTTTCAACATCTTTTCTCTCTCTTACTTTTCCAAAAAGGTATTTTGAGAGTTCCTCTCACTAAAACCCTAACTTCTCTCTTAGGATTGATCTAGTAGGAGTTATTTTCTCACCTTGGGCCTTTACAAAAGTTGTGTTGATCGTCGAGGGCTATCTTCTAATCTGAAAATTTCAGGATTTGGAGCATTTCCGTTTCTTCATCTTCTTCGTTGAGCCCCATCATTCGAGGTAGGGATAACCTACTCCATTTATGAACTTTGTCTTTAAATTTTTGCATTTTGATATGTTGGGGGTTGTTGGGAAATTTTGAGAAAGTTTGGGCCTTTGTGTAATTTTACAAGAGTTGGGGTTTTAAATATATAAACCTATATGCATGTTAGGCATAGAGAAATGAGATTAATGTTGGGACATTGATGGAAATGGAACCTCAGGGTTGTTTTGTGAATTACGGTAATTTGCCCTAATTGGTTTAATTAATTAATGCATATAATTAATTGAAGAAAACGAGGAATTGAATTGAGAATGTTGAAATTGGGAATGTATGGGATTAAAGAGTGTAGACAAATCATTTGTTGCTCACCTAATTGGAATGTTGATATATTATCCATTTGTGCATTTATTTCCTGTTTAGAAATAATTGCCTTGGGCTACCGGTGGAGGGTAGTATTGATTGTTGTCGACAATGCATGATGATTAGACAAACTAAAACTAATCAATCGGATGTGTCATAGAGTATGACGGTTGATAGAATACATTAACTTTATGTGTTGAGTGATTGTGTATATGACCAATGTGTTTATATGCAATATGTGTAGACGGTTGGTAGAATACATTAACTTTATGTATTGATCGATTGTGTATATGATTCTGTGTTTATATGCATTGCTTGTGTAGAGGAGGAGATGGGGGATGTACTCCGCAGTTTAGGGGAAGATGGGGGATGTACCTCTAAACCGGATAGGATTAGGAGGAGATAGGGGATGAACTCCGTAGATACAGCTCATATGCTTGTCTAGAGAAGTGAAGATACAGCTCATATGCTTATCTTTGTGAAGTGTAGATACAGCTCATATGCTTGTCTGGTGGAGTGTAGATACAGCCCATATGCTTGTCTAGTGAAGTGTGGATACAGCTAATATGCTTATCTGTTGATGTGTAATATGCTTATCTGTTGTGGCATTGATATAGCTCATATGCTTATCTATTGGAATGTTGATATAGCTCATATGCTTATCTGTTGTAGTAGTGATATAGCTCATATGCTTATCTGTTGTAGTAGTGATATAGCTCATATGCTTAACATAGGCTTGGTTGTCATGGAATTAAAATAAGATGTAAATGGAAGTGTAAGTATAGTGGTTTCTGGATTGAACTTCTATTTTTAATTTTCTGCAACTTCCATTTTTATTTTTATTCAACTTCCATTTTTACTCAATTTACTTTTCTATTAAACTTCCATTTTTATTTAATTTCCAAATAGATCGTGAAGGTATAGTGGTTTCTAGAATGAACATCGATTTTTAATTTTCGGCAACTTTTATATTTATTTTTATTCAACTTCCATTTTTATTCAATTTACTTTTCTATTCAACTTCCTTTTTTATTTAATAAAAAAGGAAGTTTTATAGTGGTTTCATGAATGAATTTTCATTTTTAATTTTCTGCAACTTCCATTGTTATTTTCGAGTGACTTCCATTTTTATTCAAGTTACTTTTCTATTAAACTTCATTTTTTATTTAATTTCCAAATATATCGTCAACGTATAGTGGTTTCTGGATTGAACTTGCATTTTTAATTTTCTGCAACTTTCATTTTTATTTTTATTCAACTTCCATTTTTATTCAATTTACTTTTTTATTAAAATTCCTTTTTTATTTAATTTCCAAATATATCGTTAAGTTACAGTGGTTTCTTGAATGAACTTCAATTTTTAATTTTCTGCAAGTTCCATTTTTATTTTTATTCGACTTCCATTTTTATTCAAGTCATTTTTCTATTCAACTTCCTTTTTTATTTAATTTCCAAATAGATCGTTAAGGTATAGTGATTTTTTGAATGAACTTCCATTTTTAATTTTCTGCAACTTCCATTTTTACTTTTATTTGACTTCCATTTTTATTCAAGTCATTTTTCTATTCAACTTCCTTTTTTATTTAATTTCCAAATAGATCGTTAAGGTATAGTGGTTTCTTGATTGAACTTCCATTTTTAATTTTCTGCAACTTCCATTTTTACTTTTATTTAACTTCCATCTTTATTCAAGTTTCTTTTCTACTCAACTTCCTTTTTTATTTAATTTCCAAATAGATCGTTAAGGTATAGTGGTTTCATGATTGAACTTCCATTTTTAATTTTCTGCAACTTACATTTTTCTTTTTATTCAACTTCCATTTTTATTCAATTTACATATCTATTAAACTTCCTTTTTTATTTAATTTCCAAATTGATCGTTAAGGTATAGTGGTTTCTTGAACGAACTTCCAATTTTAATTTTCTGCAACTTCCATTTTTTTTTATTTGACTTCTATTTTTATTCAAGTCATTTTTCTATTCAACTTCCTTTTTTATTTAATTTCCAAATAGATCGTTAAGGTATAGTGGTTTCTGGATTGAACTTTTATTTTTAATTTTCTGCAACTTTCATTTTTATTTTTATTCAACTTCCATTTTTACTCAATTTACTTTTCTATTATACTTCCTTTTTTATTTAATTTCCAAATAGATCCTTAAGGTATAGTGGTTTCTAGAATGAACTTCCATTTTTAATTTTCTGCAACTTTTATATTTATTTTTATTCAATTTACATTTCTATTCAACTTCCTTTTTTATTGAATTTCCAAATAGATCGTCAACGTGTAGTGGTTTCTGGATTGAACTTCCATTTTTAATTTTTTGCAACTTTCATTTTTATTTTTATTCAACTTTCTTTTTTATTCAATTTACTTTTTTATTAAACTTCCTTTTTTATTTAATTTCCAAATAGATCCTTAAGTTATAGTGGTTTCTTGAATTAACTTTCATTTTTAATTTTCTGCAACTTCCATTTTTATTTTTATTGAACTTCCATTTTTACTCAATTTACTTTTCTATTAAACTTCCTTTTTTATTTAATTTCCTAATAGATCGTTAAGGTGTAGTGGTTTCAAGAATGAACTTCCATTTTTAATTTTCAGCCACTTTTATATATATTTTTATTCAACTTCCATTTTTATTCAATTTACTTTTCTATTCAACTTCATTTTTTATTTAATTTCCAAATGGATCGTTAAGGTATAGTGGTTTCATGAATGAATTTTCATTTTTAATTTTTTGCAACTTCCATTGTTATTTTCGAGTAACTTCCATTTTTATTCAAGTTACTTTTCTATTCACCTTCCTTTTTTATTTCATTTCCAAATAGATCGTCAACGTGTAGTGATTTCTAGATTGAACTTCCATTTTTAATTTTCTGCAACTTTCATTTTTATTTTTATTCAACTTCCATTTTTATTCAATTTCATTTTTTATTAAACTTCCTTTTTTATTTAATTTCCAAATAGATCGTTAAGTTATAGTGCTTTCTTGAATGAACTTCCATTTTTAATTTTCCGCAACTTCCATTTTTATTCAAGTCATTTTTCTATTCAACTTCCTTCTTTATATAATTTCCAAATAGATCGTTAAGGTATAGTGGTTTCTTGAATGAACTTCCATTTTTAATTTTCTGCAACTTTCATTTTTATTTTTATTTAACTTCCTTTTTTACTCAAGTTTCTTTTCTTCTCAACTTCATTTTTTATTTAATTTCCAAATAGATCGTTAAGGTATACTGCTTTCCGGAATGAACTTCCATTTTTAATTTTATGCAACTTTCATTTTTATTTTTATTCAATTTCCATTTTTATTCAATTTACTTTTCTATTAAACTTCCTTTTTTATTTAATTTCCAAATAGATCGTTAAGGTATAGTGGTTTCAGGATTGAACTTCCATTTTTAATTTTATGCAAGTTTTATTTTTATTTTTATTCAACTTCCATTTTTATTCAATTTACTTTTCTATTAAACTTTCCTTTTCATTTAATTTCCAAATAGATCGTTAAGGTATAGTGGTTTCTTTAATGAACTTCCATTTTTAATTTTATGCAACTTATATTTTTATTTTTGTTCGACTTCCATTTTTATTCAAGTCATTTTTCTATTCAACTTTCTTTTTTATTTAATTTCCAAATAGATCATTAAGGTATAGTGGTTTCTCGAATGAACTTCCATTTTTAATTTTCCGCAACTTCTATTTTTATTTTTATTTAACTTCCTTTTTTGTTCAGGTTTCTTTTCCACTCAACTTCCTTTTTTATTTAATTTCCAAATAGATCATTAAGGCATAGTGGTTTCTGGATTGAACTTCCATTGTTAATTTTATGCAAGTTTTATTTTTAATTTTATTCAAATTCCATTTTTCTTCAATTTACTTTTCTATTAAACTTCCTTTTTTATTTAATTTCCAAATCGATCGTTAAGGTATAGTGGTTTCTTGAATGAACTTCCAATTTTAATTTTCTGCAATTTGCATTTTTATTTCTATTCAACTTCTTTTTTTATTCAAACTTCTTTTCCATTCAACTTCCTTTTTTATTTAATTTCCAAATAGATCGTTAAGGTATAGTGGTTTCTGGATTGAACTTACATTTTTAATTTTGTGCAACATTCATTTTTATTTTTATTTTTATTCAACTTCCATTTTTTTTCAATTTGCATTTCTATTAAAGTTCGTTTTTTATTTAATTTCCAAATAGATCGTTAAGGTATAGTGGTTTCTTGAATGAACTTCCATTTTTAATTTCATGCAACTTCTATTTTTATTTTTATTCGACTTCCATTTTTATTCAAGTCATTTTTCTATTCAACTTCCTTTTTTATTTAATTTCCAAATAGATCGTTAAGGTATTGTGGTTTCTTGAATGAACTTCCATTTTTAATTTTATGCAACTTCTATTTTTATTTTTATACGACTTCCATTTTTATTCAAGTCATTTTTCTATTCAACTTCCTTTTTTATTTAATTTCCAAATAGATCGTTAAGGTATAGTGGTTTCTTGAATGAACTTCCATTTTTAATTTTCTGCAACTTCCATTTTTATTTTTATTTAACTTCCTTTTTCTGTCAAGTTTCTTTTCTACTCAACTTCCCTTTTTATTTAATTTCCAAATATATCGTTAAGGTATAGTGGTTTCTGGATTGAACTTCCATTGTTAATTTTATGCAAGTTTCATTTTTATTGTTATTCAACTTCATTTTTATTCAATTTACTTTTCTATTAAACTTCCTTTTTTATTTAATTTCCAAATAGATCGTTAAGGTATAGTGGTTTCTTGAATGAACTTCCAATTTTAATTTTCTGCAACTTCCGTTTTTATTTCTATTCAACTTCTTTTTTTGTTCAACCTTCTTTTCTATTCAACTTCCTTTTTTATTTAATTTCCAAATAGGTCGTTAAGGTATAGTGGTTTCTGGATTGAACATATATTTTTAATTTTATGCAACTTCAATTTTTATTTTTATTCGACTTCCATTTTTATTCATGTCATTTTTTTTTCAACTTCCTTTTTTATTTAATTTCCAAATAGATCGTTAAGGTATAGTGGTTTCTTGATTGAACTTCCATTTTTAATTTTATGCAACTTTCGTCATCATTTTTATTCGACTTCCGTTTTTATTCAATTTACTTTTCTATTAAACTTCTTTTTTTTAGTTAATTTCCAAATAGATCGTTAAGGTACTATTTCTTTAGCGAACTTCCATTTTTAATTTTATGCAACTTTCGTCATTATTTTTATTCGACTTCCATTTTTATTCAATTTACTTTTCTATTAAACTTCTTTTTTTTAGTTAATTTCCAAATAGATCGTTAAGGTACTATTTCTTTAATGAACTTCCATTTTTAATTTTATGCAACTTCCATTTTTATATTTATTCAACTTCCATTTTTATTCAAGTTATTTTTCGATTCAACTTCCTTTTTTATTGAATTTTCGAATAGATCGTTAAGGTATAGTGGTTTCTTGAATGAACTTCAAGTTTTAATTTTCTGCAACTTCCATTTTTATTTTCTTTTAACTTCTTTTTTATTCAAGTTTCTTTTCTACTCAACTTCCTTTTTTATTTAATTTCCAAATAGATCGTTAAGGTATAGTGGTTTCTAGATTGAACTTCTATTTTTAATTTTTTGCAACTTACATTTTTATTTTTATTCAACTTCCATTTTTACTCAATTTACATTTCTATTAAACTTCCTTTTTTATTTAATTTCCAAATAGATCGTTAAGGTATTGTGGTTTCTAGAATGAACTTCCATTTTTAATTTTCTGTAACTTTTATGTTTATTTTAATTCAATTTACTTTTCTATTCAACTTCCTTTTTTATTGAATTTCCAAATAGATCGTCAACGTGTAGTGGTTTCTGGATTGAACTTCCATTTTTAATTTTTTGAAACTTTCATTTTTATTTTTTTTTATTGAATTTTCGAATAGATCGTTAAGGTATAGTGGTTTCTTGAATGAACTTCAAGTTTTAATTTTCTACAACTTCCATTTTTATTTTCTTTTAACTTCTTTTTTATTCAAGTTTCTTTTCTACTCAACTTCCTTTTTTATTTAATTTCCAAATAGATCGTTAAGGTATAGTGGTTTCTGGATTGAACTTCTATTTTTAATTTTTTGCAACTTCCATTTTTATTTTTATTCAACTTCCATTTTTACTCAATTTACATTTCTATTAAACTTCCTTTTTTATTTAATTTCCAAATAGATCGTTAAGGTATTGTGGTTTCTAGAATGAACTTCCACTTTTAATTTTCTGTAACTTTTATGTTTATTTTTATTCAATTTACTTTTCTATTCAACTTCCTTTTTTATTGAATTTCCAAATAGATCGTCAACGTGTAGTGGTTTCTGGATTGAACTTCCATTTTTAATTTTTTGAAACTTTCATTTTTATTTTTATTCAACTTTCTTTTTTATTCAATTTACTTTTCTATTAAACTTCCTTTTTTGTCTAATTTCCAAATAGATCGTTAAGTTATAGTGGTTTCTTGAATGAACTTCCATTTTTAATTTTCTGCAACTTCAATTTCTATTTTTATTCAACTTCCATTTTTACTCAATTTACTTTTCTTTTAAACTTCCTTTTTTATTTAATTTCCAAATAGATATTTAAGGTATAGTGGTTTCTAAAATGAACTTCCATTTTTAATTTTCTACAACTTTTATAATTATTTTTATTCAACTTCCATTTTTATTCAATTTGCTTTTCTATTCAACTTCCTTTTTTATTTAATTTCCAAATAGATCGTTAAGGTGTAGTGGTTTCAAGAATGAATTTCCATTTTTAATTTTCTGCAACTTCCATTGTTATTTTCGAGTAACTTCCATTTTTATTCAAGTTACTTTTCTATTAAACTTCCTTTTTTATTTAATTTACAAATTGATCGTCAACGTGTAGTGATTTCTGGATTGAACTTCGATTTTTAATTTTCTGCAACTTTCATTTTTATTTTTATTCAACTTCCATTTTTATTCAATTTACTTTTTTATTAAACTTCCTTTTTTATTTAATTTCCAAATAGATCGTTAAGTTATAGTGGTTTCTTGAAAGAAGTTCCTCTTTTAATTTTCTGCAACTTCCATTTTTATTTTTATTTGACTTCCATTTTTATTCAAGTCATTTTTCTATTCAACTTCCATTTTTATTCAATTTCCAAATAGATCGTTAAGGTAAAGTGGTTTCTTGAATGAACTTTCATTTTTAATTTTCTGCAACTTCCATTTTTATTTTTAGTTAACTTCCTTGTTTATTCAAGTTTCGTTTCTACTCAACTTCCTTTTTTATTTAATTTCCAAAAAGATCGTTAAGGTACAGTGGTTTCGGGATTGAACTTCCATTTTTAATTTTCTGCAACTTCCATTTTTCTTTTTATTCAACTTCCATTTTTATTCAATTTACATTTCTATTAAACTTCCTTCTTTATTCAAGTTTCTTTTCTACTCAACTTCCTTTTATATTTATTTTCCAAATAGATCGGTAAGGTATAGTGGTTTCTTGAATGAACTTCCATTTTTAATTTTGTGCAACTTCCATTTTTATTTTTATTTGATTTCCATTTTTATTCAAGTCATTTTTCGATTCAACTTCCTTTTTTATTTAATTTCCAAATAGATCGTTAAGGTATAGTGGTTTCTGGATTGAACTTCCAATTTTAATTTTATGCAACTTTCGTTTTTATTTTTATTCGACTTCCATTTTTATTCAATTTACTTTTCTATTAAACTTCATTTTTTATTTAATTTCCAAATTGATCGTTAAGGTATGGTTGTTTCTGCATTAAACTTTCATTTTTAATTTTCTGCAACTTCCATTTTTATTTTTATTCGACTTCCATTTTTATTCAAGTTATTTTTCTATTCAACTTCCTTTTTTATTTAATTTCCAAATAGATCGTTACGGTATAGTGGTTTCTTTAATGAACTTCCATTTATAATTTTCTGCAACTTCCATTTTTATTTTTATTTAACTACCTTTTTCATCCAAGTTTCTTTTCTACTCAACTTCCTTTTTTATTTAATTTCCAAATAGATCGTTAAGGTATAGTGGTTTCTGGATTGAATTTCCATTTTTAATTTTATGCAACTTTCATTTTTATTGTTATTCAGCTTCTATTTTTATTCAATTTACGTTTCTATTAAACTTCATTTTTTATTTAATTTCCAAATAGATCGTTAAGGTATAGTGGTTTCTTGAATGAACTTCCATTTTTAATTATCTGCAACTTCTATTTTTATTTTTATTTAACTTCCTTATTTATTCTAGTTTCTTTTCTACACAACTTCCTTTTTTATTTAATTTCCAAATAGATCGTTAAGGTATAGTGGTTTCAGGATTGAACTTCCATTTTTAATTTTCTGCAACTTCCATTTTTCTTTTTATTCAACTTCCATTTTTATTCAATTTACATTTCTATTAAACTTCCTTTTTTATTTAATTTCCAAATCGATCGTTAAGGTATAGTGGTTTCTTGAATGAACTTCCAATTTTAATTTTCTGCAACTTCCTTTTTTATTTTTATTTAACTTCCTTTTTCTTTCAAGTTTCTTTTCTACTCAACTTCCTTTTTTAATTAATTTCCAAATAGATCGTTAAGGTATAGTGGTTTCTGGATTGAACTTCCATTGTTAATTTTATGCAAGTTTCATTTTTATTTTTATTCAACTTCCATTTTTATTCAATTTACTTTTTTATTTAACTTCCATTTTTATTTAATTTTCAAATAGATCGTTAAGGTATAGTGGTTTCTTGAATGAACTTCCATTTTTAATTTTCTACAACTTCTATTTTTATTTTTATTTAACTTCCTTTTTTGTTCAGGTTTCTTTTCTACTCAACTTCCTTTTTTATTTAATTTCCAAATAGATTATTAAGTTTAGTGGTTTCTGGATTGAACTTCCATTGTTAATTTTTTGCAAGTTTTATTTTTAATTTTATTCAACTTCCATTTTTATTCAATTTACTTTTCTATTACACTTCCTTTTTTATTTAATTTCCAAATAGATTGTTAAGGTATAGTGGTTTCTTGAATGAACTTTCAATTTTAATTTTCTGCAACTTCCATTTTTATTTCTATTCAACTTCTTTTTTTATTCAAACTTCTTTTCTATTCAACTTCCTTTTTTATTTAATTTCCAAATAGATCGTTAAGGTATAGAGGTTTCTTGAATGAACTTCCATTTTTAATTTTCTTTAACTTCTATTTTTATTTTTATTTAACTTCCTTTTTGATTCAAGTATCTTTTCTACTCAACTTCGTTTTTTATTTAATTTCCAAATAGATCGTTAGGGTACAGTGGTTTCCGGATTGAACTTCATTTTTAATTTTCTGTAACTTTCATTTTTATTCAATTTACTTTTCTATTAAACATCCATTTTTATTTAATTTCCAAATAGATCGTTAAGGTATAGTCGTTTCTAGAACGAACTTCCATTTTTAATTTTCTTCACCTTTTATTTTTATTTTTATTCGACTTTGATTTTTATTCAATTTTCTTTTCTATTCAACTTCCATTTTTATTTAATTTCCAAATAGATCGTTAAGGTATAGTGGTTTCTTGAATGAATTTCCATTTTTAATTTTCTGCAATTTCCATTTTTATTTTTAAGTAACTTCCATTTTTATTCAAATAACTTTTCTATTCAACTTCCTTTGTTATTTAATTTCCAAATAGATCGTTAAGGTATAGTGGTTTCTGGATTGAACTTCCATTGTTAATTTTATGCAAGTTTCATTTTGATTTTAATTCAACTTCCATTTTATTCAATTTACTTTTCTATTAAACTTCCTTTTTTATTTAATTTCCAAATTGATCGTTAAGGTATAGTGGTTTCTGGATTGAACTTCCATTTTTAATTTTATGCAACTTTCGTTTTGATTTTTATTCGACTTCCATTTTTATTCAATTTACTTTTCTATTAAACTTCCTTTTTTATTTAATTTCCAAATTGATCGTTATGGTATAGTGGTTTCTTTAATGAACTTCCATCCCTTGCTTCGCCGATGTTGTAATACTTGATTGATGAATACGGTTCATCCCTTGCTTCGTCGATGTTGTAATACTTGATTGATGAATACGGTTCATCCCTTGCTTCGCCGATGTTGTAATACTTGATTGATGAATGTGGTTCATCCCTTGCTTCGCCGATGTCAGTAAGCATCCCTTGTGACTTGTGATATTTGATTGATGAATACGGTTCATCCCTTGTCTTGATAAAGTTTGATGCGTTTGTTTTGAAAGACTCCGGCAATATTCATGCAAAACCTTTATTTCTAGTACCATTCACTGAGTATCCAAGCTCACCCTCTCTATATATATGTAGGTGATGAGCAGGACGTCGGCGACGCCTAGACTGTTTTGAAAGCTTGTTTTGGATCCGTGCTTATGTCGGCTTCGTTTTTGTATTTACGTCGGCGATGCCTTTTATTTCATGTCAGCGAATCTTGAAAATTATGCTTCTTGGCTTGTATTTGCTGTATTTTGTATATGTCGGCTCAAGAAGCCTTTTGATCAAGATATAATACGTATTTTACTTTGTTGTATTCGAACTATAAGGATGTATGCCATTACATTGGATCTATGCACTGCTCTTATGGACTACTTGTATTTGATTTACTGCTTCCGCATTTGTGAGCCCCCTATATCCATACTCTGATTGTGTTAAGTTTTTGAAAATGGCCTTCGGTAATTACGGATTACTGGCCATCACGGCACCAAACTACTAGGGGCGGTTTGGGGTCGTGACAGGTATAGTGGTTTCTTGAATGAACTTCCAGTTTTAATTTTCTTCAATTTCCATTTTTATTTTTATTCCACTTCCATTTTTATTCAAGTTATTTTTCTATTAAACTTTCTTTTTTATTTAAATTCCAAATAGATCGTTAAGGTATAGTGGTTTCTTTAATGAACTTCCATTTTTAATTTTATGGAACTTCCATTTTTTTTTTATTCAGCTTCCATTTTTTTCAAGTTATTTTTCGATTCAACTTCCTTTTTTATTTAATTTCCCAATTGATCGTTAAGGTATAGTGGTTTCTTGAATAAACTTCCATTTTTAATTTTCTGCAACTTCTATTTTTATTTTTATTTAGCTTCCTTATTTATTCAAGTTTCTTTTCTACTCAACTTCCTTTTTTATTTAATTTCCAAATAGATCGTTAAGGTATAGTGGTTTCTGGATTGAACTTCCATTTTTAATTTTATGCTACTTTCATTTTTATTTTTATTCAGCTTCCATTTTTATTCAATTTACGTTTCTATTAAACTTCCTTTTTTATTTAATTTCCAAATAGATCGTTAAGGTATAGTGGTTTCTTGAATCAACTTCCATTTTTAATTTTCCCCACCTTCCATTTTTATTTTTATTTGACTTCCATTTTCATTCAAGTCGTTTTTCTATTCAACTTCTTTTTTATTTAATTTCCAAATAGATCGTTATGGTATAGTGGTTTCTGGATTGAACTTCCATTTTTAATTTTATGCAACTTTCATTTTTATTTTTATTCAACTTCTATTTTTATTCAATTTACTTTTCTATTAAACTTCCTTTTTTATTTAATTTCCAAATAGATCGTTAAGGTATAGTGGTTTCTTGAATGAACTTCCAATTTTAATTTTCTGCTACTTCCATTTTTATTTCTATTTAACTTCCATTTTTATTCAATTTACTTTTCTATTAAACTTCCTTTTTTATTTAATTTCCAAATAGATCGTTAAGGTATGGTGGTTTCCCAAATGAACTTCCATTTTTAATTTTCTGCAACTTTCATGTCTATTTTTATTCAACTTTCATATTTATTTAATTTCCAAATAGATCGTTACGGTATTGTGGTGTCCTCAATGAACTTCTATTTTTAATTTTCTGCAACTTCCATTTTTATTTCTATTCAACTTCTTTTTTTATTCAAGTTTCTTATCTATTCAACTTCCTTTTTTATTTAATTTCCAAATAGATCGTTAAGGTATAGTGGTTTCTGGATTGTACTTCCATTTTTAATTTTATGAAACTTTCACTTTTATTTTTATTCAACTTCCATTTTTATTCAACTTACTTTTCTACGAAACTTCCTTTTTTATTTAATTTCCAAATAGATTGTTAAGGTATAGTGGTTTCTTGAATGAACTTCCATTTTTAATTTTCTTCAACTTCCATTTTTATTTTTATTCCACTTCCATTTTTATTCAAGTTATTTTTCTATTAAACTTTCTTTTTTATTTAATTTCCAAATAGATCGTTAAGGTATAGTGGTTTCTTTAATGAACTTCCATTTTTAATTTTAAGGAACTTCCATTTTTTTTTAATTGGCTTCCATTTTCATTCAAGTTATTTTTCTATTCAACTTTCTTTTTCATTTAATTACCAAATAGATCGTTAAGGTATAGTGGTTTCATGAATGAACTTCTATTTTTAATTTTCTGTAACTTTCATTTTTATTTTTATTTAGCTTCATTTTTTATTCAAGTTTCTTTTCTACTCAACTTCTTTTTTTATTTAATTTCCAAATAGATCGTTAAGGTATATTGGTTTTTGGATTGAACTTCCATTGTTAATTTTATGCAACTTTCATTTTTATTTTTATTCAACTTCAATTTTTATTCAATTTACTTTTCGATTAAACTTCCTTTTTTATTTAATTTCCAAATAGATCGTTAAGGTATAGTGGTTTTGAATGAACTTCCAATTTTAATTTTCTGCAACTTCCATTTTTATTCAATTTAAAGAAACCACTTCCTTTTTTATTTAATTTCCAAACAGATTGTTAAGGTATAGTGGTTTCTTGAATGAACTTCCATTTTTAATTTTCTACAACTTCCATTTTTATTTTTATTCCACTTCCGTTTTTACTTTTATTCCACTTCCATTTTTATTCAAGTTATTTTTCAATTAAACTTCCTTTTTGATTTAATTTCAAAATAGATCGTTAAGGTATAGTGGTTTCTTTAATGAACTTCCATTTATAATTTTATGGAACTTCTATTTTTTGTTTTATTCAGCTTCCATTTTTATTCAAGTTATGTTTCTGTTCAACTTCCTTTTTTTTTTAATTTCCAAATAGATCGTTAAGGTATAGTGGTTTCTTGAATGAACTTCCATTTTTAATTTTCTGCAACTTTCATTTTTATTTTTATTTAGCTTCCTTTTTTATTCAAGTTTCTTTTCTACTCAACTTCCTTTTTTATTTAATTTCCAAATATATCGTTAAGGTATAGTGGTTTTTGGATTGAACTTCCATTGTTAATTTTATGCAACTTTCATTTTTATTTTCATTCAACTTCCATTTTTATTCAACTTACTTTTCTACGAAACTTCCTTTTTTATTTAATTTCCAAATAGATTGTTAAGGTATAGTGGTTTCTTGAATGAACTTCCATTTTTAATTTTCTTCAACTTCCATTTTTATTTTTATTCCACTTCCATTTTTATTCAAGTTATTTTTCTATTAAACTTTCTTTTTTATTTAATTTCCAAATAGATCGTTAAGGTATAGTGGTTTCTTTAATGAACTTCCATTTTTAATTTTAAGGAACTTCCATTTTTTTTTAATTGGCTTCCATTTTTATTCAAGTTATTTTTCTATTCAACTTTCTTTTTCATTTAATTACCAAATAGATCGTTAAGGTATAGTGGTTTCATGAATGAACTTCTATTTTTAATTTTCTGTAACTTTCATTTTTATTTTTATTTAGCTTCATTTTTTATTCAAGTTTCTTTTCTACTCAACTTCTTTTTTTATTTAATTTCCAAATAGATCGTTAAGGTATATTGGTTTTTGGATTGAACTTCCATTGTTAATTTTATGCAACTTTCATTTTTATTTTTATTCAACTTCAATTTTTATTCAATTTACTTTTCGATTAAACTTCCTTTTTTATTTAATTTCCAAATAGATCGTTAAGGTATAGTGGTTTTGAATGAACTTCCAATTTTAATTTTCTGCAACTTCCATTTTTATTCAATTTACTTGGCCATTAAACTTCCTTTTTTTATTTAATTTCCAAATAGATCGTTAAGGTATGGTGGTTTCCGAAATGAACTTCCATTTTTAATTTTCTGCAACTTTCATGTCTATTTTTATTCAACTTCCATTTTTATTCAATTTACTTTTTTATTAAACTTTGATTTTTTATTTAATTTCTAAATAGATCGTTATGGTATTGTGGTTTCTTGAATGAACTTCTATTTTTAATTTTCTGCAACTTCTATTTTTATTTCTATTCAACTTCTTTTTTTATTCAAATTTCTTTTCTATTCCACTTCCTTTTTTTTTTAATTTCCAAATAGATCGTTATGGTATAGTGGTTTCTGGATTGTACTTCCATTTTTAA
Source organism: Camellia sinensis (assembly GCF_055761805.1). Lineage (NCBI taxonomy): Eukaryota > Viridiplantae > Streptophyta > Magnoliopsida > Ericales > Theaceae > Camellia > Camellia sinensis. The sequence continues at coordinate 2,622,545 of NC_138962.1, read as the reverse complement.
TTTAATGAAACTCTCTCTTTTATTTTTATTCAACTTCCATTTTTATTTAATTTACTTTTCTACTAAACTTCCTTTTTTATTTAATTTCCAAACAGATTGTTAAGGTATAGTGGTTTCTTGAATGAACTTCCATTTTTAATTTTCTACAACTTCCATTTTTATTTTTATTCCACTTCCGTTTTTACTTTTATTCCACTTCCATTTTTATTCAAGTTATTTTTCAATTAAACTTCCTTTTTGATTTAATTTCAAAATAGATCGTTAAGGTATAGTGGTTTCTTTAATGAACTTCCATTTATAATTTTATGGAACTTCTATTTTTTGTTTTATTCAGCTTCCATTTTTATTCAAGTTATGTTTCTGTTCAACTTCCTTTTTTTTTTAATTTCCAAATAGATCGTTAAGGTATAGTGGTTTCTTGAATGAACTTCCATTTTTAATTTTCTGCAACTTTCATTTTAATTTTTATTTAGCTTCCTTTTTTATTCAAGTTTCTTTTCTACTCAACTTCCTTTTTTATTTAATTTCCAAATATATCGTTAAGGTATAGTGGTTTTTGGATTGAACTTCCATTGTTAATTTTATGCAACTTTCATTTTTATTTTCATTCAACTTCCATTTTTATTCAACTTACTTTTCTACGAAACTTCCTTTTTTATTTAATTTCCAAATAGATTGTTAAGGTATAGTGGTTTCTTGAATGAACTTCCATTTTTAATTTTCTTCAACTTCCATTTTTATTTTTATTCCACTTCCATTTTTATTCAAGTTATTTTTCTATTAAACTTTCTTTTTTATTTAATTTCCAAATAGATCGTTAAGGTATAGTGGTTTCTTTAATGAACTTCCATTTTTAATTTTAAGGAACTTCCATTTTTTTTTTAATTGGCTTCCATTTTTATTCAAGTTATTTTTCTATTCAACTTCCTTTTTCATTTAATTACCAAATAGATCGTTAAGGTATAGTGGTTTCATGAATGAACTTCCATTTTTAATTTTCTGTAACTTTCATTTTTATTTTTATTTAGCTTCATTTTTTATTCAAGTTTCTTTTCTACTCAACTTCTTTTTTTATTTAATTTCCAAATAGATCGTTAAGGTATATTGGTTTTTGGATTGAACTTCCATTGTTAATTTTATGCAACTTTCATTTTTATTTTTATTCAACTTCAATTTTTATTCAATTTACTTTTCGATTAAACTTCCTTTTTTATTTAATTTCCAAACAGATCGTTAAGGTATAGTGGTTTTGAATGAACTTCCAATTTTAATTTTCTGCAACTTCCATTTTTATTCAATTTACTTTTCCATTAAACTTCCTTTTTTTATTTAATTTCCAAATAGATCGTTAAGGTATGGTGGTTTCCGAAATGAACTTCCATTTTTAATTTTCTGCAACTTTCATGTCTATTTTTATTCAACTTCCATTTTTATTCAATTTACTTTTTTATTAAACTTCGATTTTTTATTTAATTTCTAAATAGATCGTTATGGTATTGTGCTTTCTTGAATGAACTTCTATTTTTAATTTTCTGCAACTTCTATTTTTATTTCTATTCAACTTCTTTTTTTATTCAAATTTCTTTTCTATTCCACTTCCTTTTTTTTTTAATTTCCAAATAGATCGTTATGGTATAGTGGTTTCTGGATTGTACTTCCATTTTTAATTTAATGAAACTCTCTCTTTTATTTTTATTCAACTTCCATTTTTATTTAATTTACTTTTCTACTAAACTTCCTTTTTTATTTAATTTCCAAACAGATTGTTAAGGTATAGTGGTTTCTTGAATGAACTTCCATTTTTAATTTTCTACAACTTCCATTTTTATTTTTATTCCACTTCCGTTTTTACTTTTATTGCACTTCCATTTTTATTCAAGTTATTTTTCAATTAAACTTCCTTTTTGATTTAATTTCAAAATAGATCGTTAAGGTATAGTGGTTTCTTTAATGAACTTCCATTTTTAATTTTATGGAACTTCCATTTTTTGTTTTATTCAGCTTCCATTTTTATTCAAGTTATGTTTCTGTTCAACTTCCTTTTTTTTTTAATTTCCAAATAGATCGTTAAGGTATAGTGGTTTCTTGAATGAACTTCCATTTTTAATTTTCTGCAACTTTCATTTTTATTTTTATTTAGCTTCCTTTTTTATTCAAGTTTCTTTTCTACTCAACTTCCTTTTTTATTTAATTTCCAAATATATCGTTAAGGTATAGTGGTTTTTGGATTGAACTTCCATTGTTAATTTTATGCAACTTTCATTTTTATTTTCATTCAACTTCCATTTTTATTCAACTTACTTTTCTACGAAACTTCCTTTTTTATTTAATTTCCAAATAGATTGTTAAGGTATAGTGGTTTCTTGAATGAACTTCCATTTTTAATTTTCTTCAACTTCCATTTTTATTTTTATTCCACTTCCATTTTTATTCAAGTTATTTTTCTATTAAACTTTCTTTTTTATTTAATTTCCAAATAGATCGTTAAGGTATAGTGGTTTCTTTAATGAACTTCCATTTTTAATTTTAAGGAACTTCCATTTTTTTTTAATTGGCTTCCATTTTTATTCAAGTTATTTTTCTATTCAACTTCCTTTTTCATTTAATTACCAAATAGATCGTTAAGGTATAGTGGTTTCATGAATGAACTTCCATTTTTAATTTTCTGTAACTTTCATTTTTATTTTTATTTAGCTTCATTTTTTATTCAAGTTTTTTTCTACTCAACTTCTTTTTTTATTTAATTTCCAAATAGATCGTTAAGGTATATTGGTTTTTGGATTGAACTTCCATTGTTAATTTTATGCAACTTTCACTTTTATTTTTATTCAACTTCAATTTTTATTCAATTTACTTTTCGATTAAACTTCCTTTTTTATTTAATTTCCAAATAGATCGTTAAGGTATAGTGGTTTTGAATGAACTTCCAATTTTAATTTTCTGCAACTTCCATTTTTATTCAATTTACTTTGCCATTAAACTTCCTTTTTTTATTTAATTTCCAAATAGATCATTAAGGTATGGTGGTTTCTGAAATGAACTTCCATTTTTAATTTTCTGCAACTTTCATGTCTATTTTTATTCAACTTCCATTTTTATTCAATTTACTTTTTTATTAAACTTCGATTTTTTATTTAATTTCTAAATAGATCGTTATGGTATTGTGGTTTCTTGAATGAACTTCTATTTTTAATTTTCTGCAACTTCTATTTTTATTTCTATTCAACTTCTTTTTTTATTCAAATTTCTTTTCTATTCCACTTCCTTTTTTTTTTTAATTTCCAAATAGATCGTTATGGTATAGTGGTTTCTGGATTGTACTTCCATTTTTAATTTAATGAAACTCTCTCTTTTATTTTTATTCAACTTCCATTTTTATTTAATTTACTTTTCTACTAAACTTCCTTTTTTATTTAATTTCCAAACAGATTGTTAAGGTATAGTGGTTTTTTGAATGAACTTCCATTTTTAATTTTCTACAACTTCCATTTTTATTTTTATTCTACTTCCGTTTTTACTTTTATTCCACTTCCATTTTTATTCAAGTTATTTTTCAATTAAACTTCCTTTTTGATTTAATTTCAAAATAGATCGTTAAGGTATAGTGGTTTCTTTAATGATGTCACGCCCCCAAACCGCCCCTAGTAGTTTGGTGCCGTGATGGCCAGTAATCCGTGATTACCAAAGGCCGACTTCCAAAATTGTCACACAATCAGAGTATAAAATATGGGGCTTACAAGTGCGGAAGCAATATGTATACATATACAAAATCTAAATAGTCCATGAAAGCCGTGCATAAGTCCAATGGAATGTCATACATCAAACATCTTTACAAGTCTTACAATTTAGATACAGCAAGGATGAGATACAAAACACGTCCTGACCAAAAGGCTTCTCAAGCCGACATATGCGAAAAACAAACAAGGAAAACATAAGCCGAGAAGCATAATCTTCAAGACGATGCAAAACGCAAATCCAAAACATGTCGGCAAAGCACCCAAAACACATCGGCAATCACGTCTAGGCCTCAATGCCTTCTTGTTCATCACCTACATATATATAGAGAGGGTGAGCTTGGATACTCAGTGAATGATATTAGAAATAAAGGTTTGCATGATTGATATCCAAGATTTCTTTCAAAACAATACATAACATACTCTACAATCAAGAGGGAAATCAAGTTCATTGCCGACCTTTCAAGTTCTTTAGATGTTATTACATCTACTTAATACAAGAAGGTGATGACATTCCCAAGACAAGAGTGCAGTTGTATTATAGTCCCCTGCAACTAAGGACTTTCAAGACAAGCTGTGCTGCGAAAGTTTATAGTCCTCTAGCACTAAGGACTTTCAAGACAAGCTGTGCTGCGAAAGTTTAGAGTCCTCTAGCACTAAGGACTGTCAAGACAAGAGTGCAGTTGCATTATAGTCCCCTGCAACTAAGGACTTTCAAGAAATGTCATCAAAACAAGATAGCCTTTAATATACAAAATAGGGATAGTCATCCATGCTAAATCAAATACTTTTCAAGACAAGGCAAAACCAGATTTATCAAAACAAGTGTAACATAGCTTTATTAGAAATACCACTCACTTAATTCTTCAAACGTCGGGGTCAAGCAAGGTCCAGTCCTACAATCACATTGCAAAGCGTACTTGAACATATTTCCTCAAAACAAGTCTAACATGCATGCAAATGATTTTTGGAAAACCTACTGGGCACCAACCAGGTCTAAGCCGAGGTGTGTTTCCGAGGGCCACATACAAGGAAAAGAGGTCGGGAAACTCTGGGTTCCCCTCTGCTGATGAACATGAAGAACATGGGTGTGAAAACATGAAAAATACGAATGTTTGATCATAATCTGTCATCACAAATCTGAGGTTTTCGTGCTATGAGTTTGAAAACATGGACCTGGGTACCCATACTTGGAAATCATGCAAGAACAAACACAAAACGTGTAGCACTTGAGCCCTTTAAAACTTTTGGGAAGTGTATTTGAATCATGTATTATGTTTTGGAAATCTTCGGTGTTGTTGTCCCTTGGTTTTGGATGAGTGAAAATTTATTTAAACTTGTTGGGATTGCTCGTTCACACTCTTTCGCGTTCAAAAGTTGTTTGGAAACTTGAAAATCATGTTCTGGGGTCGACACCGGTCTTGGTGGTGTCGACACCTTCTCTTTTGTTTGCCATAAGGGTCGACACCAAAGCTGGGAAGGGTCGACCCTTGTTCTGTATTTGCCTGCTGCATTTTGGTGTCGACACCAGCCTAGGGTAGGGTCGACACCTGCAGTGTAGTCACACTTAAGTGTTCCAGATTTCTTCTTTGGTGTCGACACCACTGTTGCAGGGGTCGACACCTGCGACTTTTTCCCAGATTTTTCTCACGGTTTGGACCTACTTTTTGGGGATATTTTGACTAGATATTTTGAGTTGACTTTGGGGCTTATGACCTAGTACTATATAAAGGCCCTCACTTAACATTTTCTTTCACTTTTTCTTCCCTTTCCTCTCTCTAAACCGTGAAACACCTTCTCTCTCTCTCTCAAAGGGCACTTTTTACTCAAAGATCCTTAGATCTACTTGTTTGGAGACCTCTACTCACCTTGCTCCTTTGAGATAAAGTGTAGAGCTTGTCGAGAGCTTCATTTTGATCGGAGCAAAGCTTGGTTTCTCCTCCGTTTACTTTTGGGTTTTCTTCCTCCTTCCCCTTCTAAACTTGAGGTAGGGATATCCTACTCCTCTCTATGGGTTTGTCTATAAATTTTGGTATTTTGAGATGTTGGGCTTGGTTTGGTAATTTTGTAAAAGTTTGGGGCTTTTGTGTAATTTTACAAAAGTTGGGGTTTTATTCATAATAAACCTAGATGCATGTTTGGCATAGAAAAATGGAATGATTGTTGAATCATTGATGAAAATGGAACCTAAGGGTTGAAATGTTAATTATGGGAATTGACCTAATTACATTGTTTAATTAATTGGGATAATTAATTGAGAAGAATGAAGAAATGAAATGTTGATTGAATATCCATTGTGCATTTATTTTCTGTTTAGAAATAACTGCTTTGGGCTATCGGTGGAGGATAGTCGTGATTGTTGTAGACAATGCATGATGATTAGGTAAACTGAAACTAATCAATGAAATGTGTCATGGAACTTGACGGTTAATTGAATACATTAATTGTATGTATTGTGTGATTGTATATAGAACCAATGTGTTTATATACGTTATGTGTAGAGGAGGAGATAGGGGATGTACTCCGCGGTTTAGGGGAAGATAGGGGATGTACCTCTAAACCGGATAGGTATTTGGAGGAGATAGGGGATGAACTCCGTAGACAGAGCTCATATGCTTGTCTAGAGAAGTGAAGATAGAGCTCATATGCTTATCTTTGTGAAGTGTGGATACAGCTTGTATGCTTATCTGTGGATATTGTTGATATACATATCTGTTGTAGAATGTGGATACAGCTTGTATGCATATCTGTGGATACTGTTGATATACATATTTGTTGAGAATGTAAGATATAGTTTTTATACATATCTGTGGAAATGATGATAGAGCTAGCATGCTTATCTATTGAAAAGGGAAAATGAAAAGTAATTGGGACTTGTAAGTCGTTGATATAAATATGTAATTTATGTGATTGAATCAGTGTTGACCAACTATCAATTGCTAATGTTTTAGTCATTGTCCATGGTTGGTTTAGTGTATTTCTACTGGGCTGTGGCTCACCCTATATGGGAATATCATTTTCAGGTGCAGGAAGCATGCCACCTCCAAGGACATAGCCGGGAGGCTAGTGGCGGGCATAGTTTTGTTGTTGTACTTTTGATGTATTACATGTAATTTCAAGCCAAGGGCTTAATGTGTAAACGAGTTAGAACTCTTTGTTGTAACCAAGTGTTAACTTGGAAAGCTGTAAGCCCGTAGGGCATTTTGTTATGAGGTTAACATGTAATACTTATGTAATGGAACTCTAAAGAATGAAAGAATGTGGTTAGTTTATATGCAAATGTATGTCTTATTGGATGGGTTTATTGTTATTATTTTGAAGGCGTTACAACTTGGTATCAGAGCGTACCGGGTTCGAATATTTTGGGTACGTGGGAAGTGATTAATATCACAATGGGTTTGTCTCGCTTGACAGAGACTTAGATGTAGTATCATATGCCATGTGCTAAATTGATAACATGCTTATGTGACTATGTGGGTATGGGATTTAATTTCTAGGATGTTGATTGGATCCTTGGGTTTCTGGGAGTCTTGTTGGAAAGGCACTTGATCAATGCTATTTCTAACCGGAACTCTAGTAACGCCTCGGGACTGTCATTATCCGGAAATGAAATTCGTAAGTGCTTATGTGTTTATGTGCTTATGTGGAGTGAATTACACTTGTCCATGCATTAGGACGTGAGTGTTTAGTTTCGGCACACCTATGAATGTGCTAACGTTCTGTGTTACCTTTATTAGGATGTCAGGACGAGGAAGAGGTGCTAGGCGTGGTAGACCTGCGAGGCAGGAAGTACCGTCACAGGGTGAGGTTCCAGCAGTGCAGGAGGGAGTGGGGCAGGCCAATGTGGCCGAACCAGTGGGTCAGCAGGCTATGGGTGCCTTGGCCAGAGAGATAGCAGGAGCTTTGGGTATTCTTAGAGCTGGAAATCAGGCAGTTGAGGCAGGGCCTTCCTTCTTGAAGAGGGAGTTTTTTCGGTCTAATCCGGATGAGTTTATCGGGGATCCGAAGGAGCCACTGAAGGCTGATGAGTGGCTAGAGCAAATGAGTAAGACGTTCGAGATGCTAGGCATCGAGGACGGAGCACTGAAAGTGACCTTGGCATCCTTCCAACTGAAGGGAGATGCGGGTCAATGGTGGAAGTACGAGAAAGCTCGTGTTGGTGGTACTTGGGAGGCATTTGTGAATGCTTTTCAGGAGAGGTTTTTATCAGCAGCAGCTAGGGAGAAGCTGAGGGATCAGTTTAGCCGGCTTAATCAGCAGGGCTTGTCAGTGGCCGAGTTTGAGGCTACTTTTACCAGTCTGTCTAGGTTTGCACCTGAACTGGTGGCGTCTGAGGAACGCCGTTGCTATGAGTTTGAGCGGAAGTTGAGGCGGGGCCTCAAGTTGAGAGTTGGTGGGTCCTATATCCGGGAGTATAGACACCTAGTAGATGCTGCAGCTCATATGGAGCTTATGATGCAGGAGGAGGATGAGAGTCAGAGAGGCTCCAAGAGGAGCCAAGATAGTCAGAGTGATGGCAGGAGGCAGAGGGGTTCTAACCCTCAGCAGTCGCAGGGTGGTGTTGCTAGATCGACCTTCCCAGTGCCGAGTGCAGGCTCCGGGAGAGGTGGTCAAGGGGATTTTACCTGTTACAAGTGTGGCCAGCTGGGTCACAAGGTTTCTGTTTGCCCGCAGAAGGGTGGAGGTCAGAAAGCTGCTTCTTCTTCAGCTAGACCGCAGAGTCAGAGTTTTGGCAGGGGGCAGCTCTTGACTTGTTATCAGTGTGGACAACCTGGGCACATGAAGAGGTTTTGCCCACAGTTGAGTGCCACTTCGGGAGCGTCTGGTTCTAGGCAGACGCAGGGTTTTCAGCCAGCTCAGTCTGTGCAGGCCTCGAGGGCCAATCCGGGAGCTTCGTCATCCCAGTCTGTGCAGCAGTCTTTTGCTCCGAGAGGTGAGCAGGTAAACCAGGGGCCTACGGGGCGCGTGTATGCTGTTACCGCGCAGGATTTAGTACCGGCTCCATCAGTAGTGAGAGGTACTTTTCTGTTTTGCAACTCAGTTGCTAATGTGTTGATAGACACGGGTGCATCTCATTCTTTTATATCTGCTGCATTTGCATCTGTTTTGGAATTGGAGTTAGCACAGTTAGCATCTCCTATTTGTGTGGTATCGCCTTTGGGTGGTGAGTTGATCCTGAAACAGGGTGTTAGAGGATGTGATATTGAGGTCGCCGATTATAGGCTTCCTTTTCCGTTTGTTGTCATGCCCATGAAGGGTTTTGATGTTATTTTGGGTATGGACTGGTTATCGTCATACCGGGCTGTTATTGATTGCTACCGCCAGAGGGTTACATTGTGTACCTTGAGCGGGGAGTGGTTCCATTTCTTGGGAGACCGGGTTGGTAGTGTTTTGCCACCGGGGTATGATTCGCGAGGGCGAAGTGAGCTTAGTAGTCTACTTGCTAGCTTTGAGAGTGGTGAGAGTGGTGAGACCCAGCATGTATTGCCGAGGGTGGTTTGTGAGTATTCGGATGTTTTTCCCGAAGATCTTGTTAGTTTGCCACCTCACCGAGAGATAGAGTTCTCTATTGATTTAGTGCCTGGTACGGCGCCGATTTCTATGGCACCTTACCGTTTTGCTCCAGCAGAGTTGGTTGAGTTGAAAGTTCAGCTCCAGGAATTGCTCGATAAGGGCTTTGTTCGCCCTAGTGTGTCACCGTGGGGAGCACCGGCCCTCTTTGTTAAAAAGAAAGATGGTGCCTTGAGATTGTGTATTGACTACCGGAAGTTGAATCGGGCTACGGTTAAGAATAAGTACCCTATGCCCCGTATAGATGACCTGTTTGACCAGTTGAAGGGTTCCCGTTGTTTCTCTAAGATAGACTTGAGATCGGGTTACCACCAGTTGAGGGTCAGGGAGGAAGATATTCCTAAGACGGCGTTCCGTACGCGGTATGGCCATTATGAGTTTCTGGTGATGCCATTTGGGCTTACCAATGCACCGGCAGTCTTTATGGACTTGATGAACCGGATTTTCCGGGAGTTCTTAGACCGATTTGTGGTCGTCTTCGTGGACGACATTCTTATCTATTCGCCTACTGATGAGGAGCACGAGGAACACTTAAGAGTGGTGCTTGAATTGCTTAGAGCCCATAGGCTATATGCCAAGTTTGGGAAGTGTGAGTTCTGGCTGGGGGAAGTCAAATTCTTAGGCCACGTGGTATCCGGGGAAGGGGTGTCTGTTGATACATCCAAGGTTGAGGCAGTGCAAGATTGGGCACAGCCTAAGAGTGTGTTTGAGATCCGCAGTTTTCTGGGATTAGCTGGGTATTACCGTCGGTTTGTGAAAGATTTCTCCAGGTTAGCGTCACCATTGACTAGACTGACTAGGAAGGGAGTCAAGTTTGTGTGGAGTGAGACTTGTGAAAAGTCGTTCCAAGAGCTGAAAGTTAGATTGACCACCGCTCCGGTGTTGATTATTCCGGAAAGAGGGTTGGGTTATGCGGTTTATTGTGATGCCTCACGAGAGGGTTTGGGTTGTGTGTTGATGCAAGAGGGGAAAGTGGTAGCTTATGGCTCACGTCAGTTGAAAATACATGAGAAGAATTACCCCACACACGACCTAGAACTAGCGGCTGTGATCTTTGCCTTGAAAATCTGGAGGCACTACCTTTATGGTGAGAAGTTCGAGGTGTTCTCGGACCACAAGAGTTTGAAGTATCTATTTACACAGAGAGACTTGAATCTGAGGCAGAGGAGATGGATGGAGTTCATCGAGGATTATGACTTTGAGTTGCATTATCATCCGGGAAAGGCCAATGTTGTGGCCGATGCCCTTAGTAGGAAAACCATTAGTGATGTAGCTTGTATAGCCATCCGGGAATGGGAGATGTTGGGAGCACTGGGCGAGTTTGATTTGCTACTAGGCGAATCTGTCGAGGCTGCGGCCTTGTTTTCTGTTGTTGCGCAGCCTACACTTGTGATTAGAGTGTTAGAGGCACAGAGAGGTGACCTTGAGGTAGAATCCCTCCGAGAGAAGATCTCCAGTGGGAAAGTTGAGAAGGGTTTGACGGTGCATCCCGACCTGAGTGTGAGATACCGAGACCGTTTGTTTGTCCCGGAGGCTTGCCGAGAGGAGGTACTCCGAGAGTTTCACCATTCGCGCCTTGCGGTGCATCCGGGAGGTACTAAGATGTATCAGGATTTGAGTCGCCAGTTTTGGTGGCAGGGTATGAAAAGAGATGTGGCTGTTTTCGTATCGAAATGCCTTACTTGCCAGCAGGTGAAGGCCGAGCATCAGAGGCCAGCGGGTTTGTTGCAACCCTTGCCTATTGCCGAGTGGAAGTGGGAGCATGTCACTATGGACTTCGTTGTAGGTCTTCCGAGGACTCAGCGGGGTAGTAATGCTATTTGGGTGGTTGTAGACCGGTTGACTAAGTCGGCTCACTTTATTCCTATGCGCGTGAGAGATTCGGTAGATCATCTTGCCGACCTGTATATTCGGGATGTAGTGAGATTGCACGGGGTCCCAGTGACGATCGTCTCAGATAGAGATCCTCGTTTTACTGCTAGGTTGTGGCAGAGTTTGCAGAGTGCCTTGGGCACTAAGTTGACCTTTAGTACGGCTTATCATCCTCAGACTGACGGGCAGTCCGAGCGTACTATTCAGATCCTCGAGGATATGCTTCGGGGTTGTGTCCTGGACTTCAGTGGGACGTGGGAGAGGCACTTGCCATTGGTAGAGTTTGCTTACAACAACAGTTTTCAGTCTAGCATCGGTATGGCACCGTTTGAGGCCTTGTATGGCCGGCCGTGTAGGTCTCCAGTTTGTTGGGCCGAGGTAGGTGATGCACCTTTGTTGGGTCCGGAGTTGGTTAGGGAGACGACGGAGAAAGTTGAGCTTATCCGTAGGAGGCTTGTTACAGCCCAGAGCCGACAAAAGAGTTATGCCGACCGTAGGAGGAGGCCTTTGGCGTTTGAGGTAGGTGATCATGTCTTTCTGAAGATATCACCTAGGCGAGGCTTGATGAGGTTTGGGAAGAGTGGGAAGTTATCCCCTCGGTTTATTGGTCCTTTTGAGATCCTTGAGAGGATAGGTGAGGTTGCTTATCGGTTAGCCTTACCACCGCAGTTGTCCGGAGTACATGACGTATTTCATGTGAGTATGCTTCGGAAGTATGAGCCAAATCCATCACATGTGTTGGATTGGACTGATTTAGAGGTAGATGAGGATGCCTCGTACGAGGAGAGACCGGTTCGGGTCTTGGATAGGCGGGATCAGGTCCTGCGTGGCAAGACCATTCCTTTGGTGAAAGTCTTGTGGAAACATCACGGAGTAGAGGAAGCCACTTGGGAACGTGAGTTGGAAGTCCGAGAGAAATATCCGGACTTGTTTGTTGATATGTAATCTTATATTTAAATTTTACATTTTTGTTAAACTTAAGAGCTTTTATATATGTCTTAAGTTGTGAAACATTGAAAATGTTTTGTTTATTGGAAGTATGTTTTGGAACTTGCCTCATATGGAAGTTGAATGTAACATTGTATATGTTGAGTATAATGTTGAAATTGGAAATGAAATGCGTAATGTTGATGCATGTTGAAAGTACATATGTTGTTTACATATTGTGAAATGCCCCTTGTTTAAGGGATGGGATGACCGGTAATGGGTCGAATTGTTGAATGTTAAAATGTAACATTGTCTAAAATGGAGGAAAACCTGTTTTTGAAAACTTGTGACTTTAAACACTTGCTTTAAAATTTCGGGGACAAAATTTCCTAAGGTGGGGAGGTTGTAGCACTTGAGCCCTTTAAAACTTTTGGGAAGTGTATTTGAATCATGTATTATGTTTTGGAAATCTTCGGTGTTGTTGTCCCTTGGTTTTGGATGAGTGAAAATTTATTTAAACTTGTTGGGATTGCTCGTTCACACTCTTTCGCGTTCAAAAGTTGTTTGGAAACTTGAAAATCATGTTCTGGGGTCGACACCGGTCTTGGTGGTGTCGACACCTTCTCTTTTGTTTGCCATAAGGGTCGACACCAAAGCTGGGAAGGGTCGACCCTTGTTCTGTATTTGCCTGCTGCATTTTGGTGTCGACACCAGCCTAGGGTAGGGTCGACACCTGCAGTGTAGTCACACTTAAGTGTTCCAGATTTCTTCTTTGGTGTCGACACCACTGTTGCAGGGGTCGACACCTGCGACTTTTTCCCAGATTTTTCTCACGGTTTGGACCTACTTTTTGGGGATATTTTGACTAGATATTTTGAGTTGACTTTGGGGCTTATGACCTAGTACTATATAAAGGCCCTCACTTAACATTTTCTTTCACTTTTTCTTCCCTTTCCTCTCTCTAAACCGTGAAACACCTTCTCTCTCTCTCTCAAAGGGCACTTTTTACTCAAAGATCCTTAGATCTACTTGTTTGGAGACCTCTACTCACCTTGCTCCTTTGAGATAAAGTGTAGAGCTTGTCGAGAGCTTCATTTTGATCGGAGCAAAGCTTGGTTTCTCCTCCGTTTACTTTTGGGTTTTCTTCCTCCTTCCCCTTCTAAACTTGAGGTAGGGATATCCTACTCCTCTCTATGGGTTTGTCTTTAAATTTTGGTATTTTGAGATGTTGGGCTTGGTTTGGTAATTTTGTAAAAGTTTGGGGCTTTTGTGTAATTTTACAAAAGTTGGGGTTTTATTCATAATAAACCTAGATGCATGTTTGGCATAGAAAAATGGAATGATTGTTGAATCATTGATGAAAATGGAACCTAAGGGTTGAAATGTTAATTATGGGAATTGACCTAATTACATTGTTTAATTAATTGGGATAATTAATTGAGAAGAATGAAGAAATGAAATGTTGATTGAATATCCATTGTGCATTTATTTTCTGTTTAGAAATAACTGCTTTGGGCTATCGGTGGAGGATAGTCGTGATTGTTGTAGACAATGCATGATGATTAGGTAAACTGAAACTAATCAATGAAATGTGTCATGGAACTTGACGGTTAATTGAATACATTAATTGTATGTATTGTGTGATTGTATATAGAACCAATGTGTTTATATACGTTATGTGTAGAGGAGGAGATAGGGGATGTACTCCGCGGTTTAGGGGAAGATAGGGGATGTACCTCTAAACCGGATAGGTATTTGGAGGAGATAGGGGATGAACTCCGTAGACAGAGCTCATATGCTTGTCTAGAGAAGTGAAGATAGAGCTCATATGCTTATCTTTGTGAAGTGTGGATACAGCTTGTATGCTTATCTGTGGATATTGTTGATATACATATCTGTTGTAGAATGTGGATACAGCTTGTATGCATATCTGTGGATACTGTTGATATACATATTTGTTGAGAATGTAAGATATAGTTTTTATACATATCTGTGGAAATGATGATAGAGCTAGCATGCTTATCTATTGAAAAGGGAAAATGAAAAGTAATTGGGACTTGTAAGTCGTTGATATAAATATGTAATTTATGTGATTGAATCAGTGTTGACCAACTATCAATTGCTAATGTTTTAGTCATTGTCCATGGTTGGTTTAGTGTATTTCTACTGGGCTGTGGCTCACCCTATATGGGAATATCATTTTCAGGTGCAGGAAGCATGCCACCTCCAAGGACATAGCCGGGAGGCTAGTGGCGGGCATAGTTTTGTTGTTGTACTTTTGATGTATTACATGTAATTTCAAGCCAAGGGCTTAATGTGTAAACGAGTTAGAACTCTTTGTTGTAACCAAGTGTTAACTTGGAAAGCTGTAAGCCCGTAGGGCATTTTGTTATGAGGTTAACATGTAATACTTATGTAATGGAACTCTAAAGAATGAAAGAATGTGGTTAGTTTATATGTAAATGTATGTCTTATTGGATGGGTTTATTGTTATTATTTTGAGGGCGTTACAAAACGTGAATCTAGGCATAAAGCTTTCGGATCAAATCAAGACTTTCTTGAAGAACACATGAATGTCATTTTCTCTTTCTAAAATCGAGCTTCAAAACGATGCATGGCTTACAGATCATTTTCAATCATGCAATGCAATAACATAAACATAAAGAACATTACGAGTAGATCAAGAATCTAACCTTAGAATGCGGATCTAACGGTTGGATCTCTAGAAATCAAGCTTGAAGATCTACTTCCTCACTCTAAAACTCTTTCTTCCTCCTAGAGCTTCTCTCTCTACAAGACAAGGTTATGACACCAAATGATAGTTTTATATACCCGGTTCTGGGGTTAATCCTCTGCTGAGACACGTGGCGGCGACTGGTTGGGTTCTACCTGAAAAGGTGACTGGCAGACCAGACAAGGCATGGTGGAAGGGTGTTCAACAAGCAAAGCGGCATGGGCTCTCTGACAGGCTATGACATCGGCTAACAACAAGGCATATCTAACAAGTCTGCACGGAATGACACTTCGGCAAGGGGTGACATCGGCTAACAAGGACTTCGGCAACTAAGGTGACAATGACCTCGGCTAGGAAGGACAACACTTGACTAAGCTGTGCCACATCTTGGCCTAGATGCGCCACACCTCGGCCTAGGTCATACCGCTCCAGGACGAGATCACTGGGGTGCAAGGTAACATCTCGGCTAACGTGGTCGAGGCAAGGACGGAGATCAACAAGGGGTTCCAAGATACTACTACTAGACTAAGGGTGACCTCGGCTTGGAATAACATCGGCTAGAGGCAAGGCGTGACCTAAGTTTTTACATCAAGGAAGGAACAAGACAAGTACACTATACTTAGACAAATCACAAGGCTTCAAGTCAAGGCACAGATTTCACTTGCTAAAGCAAATCAAGTCACAACATACACATGCAAGCTTAACAAGTCATAATCATACAAATGCTCATGAACATGATTAAGATGAAAAATGTGGGTTCTTACAAATGAACTTCCATTTTTAATTTTATGGAACTTCCATTTTTTGTTTTATTCAGCTTCCATTTTTATTCAAGTTATGTTTCTGTTCAACTTCCTTTTTTTTTTTAATTTCCAAATAGATCGTTAAGGTATAGTGGTTTCTTGAATAAACTTCCATTTTTAATTTTCTGCAACTTTCATTTTTATTTTTATTTAGCTTCCTTTTTTATTCAAGTTTCTTTTCTACTCAACTTCCTTTTTTATTTAATTTCCAAATATATCGTTAAGGTATAGTGGTTTTTGGATTGAACTTCCATTGTTAATTTTATGCAACTTTCATTTTTATTTTCATTCAACTTCCATTTTTATTCAACTTACTTTTCTACGAAACTTCCTTTTTTATTTAATTTCCAAATAGATTGTTAAGGTATAGTGGTTTCTTGAATGAACTTCCATTTTTAATTTTCTTCAACTTCCATTTTTATTTTTATTCCACTTCCATTTTTATTCAAGTTATTTTTCTATTAAACTTTCTTTTTTATTTAATTTCCAAATAGATCGTTAAGGTATAGTGATTTCTTTAATGAACTTCCATTTTTAATTTTAAGGAACTTCCATTTTTTTTTTAATTGGCTTCCATTTTTATTCAAGTTATTTTTCTATTCAACTTCCTTTTTCATTTAATTACCAAATAGATCGTTAAGGTATAGTGGTTTCATGAATGAACTTCCATTTTTAATTTTCTGTAACTTTCATTTTTATTTTTATTTAGCTTCATTTTTTATTCAAGTTTCTTTTCTACTCAACTTCTTTTTTTATTTAATTTCCAAATAGATCGTTAAGGTATATTGGTTTTTGGATTGAACTTCCATTGTTAATTTTATGCAACTTTCATTTTTATTTTTATTCAACTTCAATTTTTATTCAATTTACTTTTCGATTAAACTTCCTTTTTTATTTAATTTCCAAATAGATCGTTAAGGTATAGTTGTTTTGAATGAACTTCCCATTTTAATTTTCTGCAACTTCCATTTTTATTCAATTTACTTTGCCATTAAACTTCCTTTTTTTATTTAATTTCCAAATAGATCATTAAGGTATGGTGGTTTCTGAAATGAACTTCCATTTTTAATTTTCTGCAACTTTCATGTCTATTTTTATTCAACTTCCATTTTTATTCAATTTACTTTTTTATTAAACTTCGATTTTTTATTTAATTTCTAAATAGATCGTTATGGTATTGTGGTTTCTTGAATGAACTTCTATTTTTAATTTTCTGCAACTTCTATTTTTATTTCTATTCAACTTCTTTTTTTATTCAAATTTCTTTTCTATTCCACTTCCTTTTTTATTTAATTTCCAAATAGATCGTTATGGTATAGTGGTTTCTGGATTGTACTTCCATTTTTAATTTAATGAAACTTTCTCTTTTATTTTTATTCAACTTCCATTTTTATTTAATTTACTTTTCTACTAAACTTCCTTTTTTATTTAATTTCCAAACAGATTGTTAAGGTATAGTGGTTTCTTGAATGAACTTCCATTTTTAATTTTCTACAACTTCCATTTTTATTTTTATTCCACTTCCGTTTTTACTTTTATTCCACTTCCATTTTTATTCAAGTTATTTTTCAATTAAACTTCCTTTTTGATTTAATTTCAAAATAGATCGTTAAGGTATAGTGGTTTCTTTAATGAACTTCCATTTTTAATTTTATGGAACTTCCATTTTTTGTTTTATTCAGCTTCCATTTTTATTCAAGTTATGTTTCTGTTCAACTTCCTTTTTTTTTTAATTTCCAAATAGATCGTTAAGGTATAGTGGTTTCTTGAATGAACTTCCATTTTTAATTTTCTGCAACTTTCATTTTTATTTTTATTTAGCTTCCTTTTTTATTCAAGTTTCTTTTCTACTCAACTTCCTTTTTTATTTAATTTCCAAATAGATCGTTAAGGTATAGTGGTTTTTGGATTGAACTTCCATTGTTAATTTTATGCAACTTTCATTTTTATTTTTATTCAACTTCATTTTTTATTCAATTTACTTTTCGATTAAACTTCGATTTTTTATTTAATTTCCAAATAGATCGTTAAGGTATAGTGGTTTCTTGAATGAACTTCCATTTTTAATTTTCCGCACCTTCCATTTTTATTTTTATTTGACTTCCATTTTTATTCAAGTCATTTTTCTATTCACCTTCCTTTTTTATTTAATTTCCAAATTGATCGTTGAGGTATAGTTGTTTCTGGATTGAACTTCCATTTTTAATTTTATGCAACTTTCATTTTTATTTTTATTCAACTTTTATTTTTATTCAATTTACTTTTCTATTAAACTTCCTTTTTTATTTAATTTCCAAATAGATCGTTAAGGTATAGTGGTTTCTTGAATGAACTTCCACTTTTAATTTTCTGCAACTTTCATTTTTATTCAATATACCTTTCTATTAAACTTCCTTTTTTATTTATTTTCCAAATAGATCGTTAAGGTATATGGTTTCTTGAATGAACTTCCATTTTTAATTTTCTACAACTTTCATGTATATTTTTATTCAACTTCCAGTTTTATTCAATTTACTTTTCTATTGAACTTCGTTTTTTTATTTAAATTCCAAATAGATAGTTATGGTATTGTGGTTTCTTGAATGAACTTCTATTTTTAATTTTCTGCAACTTCCATTTTTATTTCTATTCAACTTCTTTTTTTATTCAAGTTTCTTTTCTATTCAACTTCCTTTTTTATTTAATTTCCAAATAGATCGTTAAGGTATATGGTTTCTTGAATGAACTTCCATTTTTAATTTTCTGCAACTTTCATGTCTATTTTTATTCAACTTCCAATTTTATTCAATTTACTTTTCTATTGAACTTCGTTTTTTTATTTAAATTTCAAATAGATAGTTATGGTATTGTGGTTTCTTGAATGAACTTCTATTTTTAATTTTCTGCAACTTCCATTTTTATTTCTATTCAACTTCTTTTTTTATTCAAGTTTCTTTTCTATTCAACTTCCTTTTTTATTTAATTTCCAAATAGATCTTTATGGTATAGTGGTTTCTGGATTGTATTTCCATTTTTAATTTTCTGAAACTTTCACTTTTATTTTTATTCAACTTCCATTTTTATTCAATTTACTTTTCTACTGAACTTCCTTTTTTGTTTAATTTCCAAATATATTGTTAAGGTATAGTGGTTTCTTGAATGAACTTCCATTTTTAATTTTCTACAACTTCCATTTTTATTTTTATTCCACTTCCATTTTTATTCAAGTTATTTTTCTATTAAACTTCCTTTTTTATTTAAATTCCAAATAGATCCTTAAGGTATAGTGGTTTTTTTAATGAACTTCCATTTTTAATTTTATGGAACTTCCATTTTTTTTTTATTCAGCTTCCATTTTTATTCAAGTTATTTTTCTATTAAACTTCCTTTTTTATTTAATTTCCAAATAGATCGTTAAGGTATAGTGGTTTCTTTAATGAACTTCCATTTTTAATTTTATGGAACTTCCATTTTTTTCATTCTGCTTCCATTTTTATTCAAGTTATTTTTCTATTCGACTTCCTTTTTTATTTAATTTCCAAATAGATCGTTAAGGTGTAGTGGTTTCATGAATGATCTTCCATTTTTAATTTTCTGCAACTTTCATTTTTATTTTTATTTAGCTTCCTTTTTTATTCAAGTTTCTTTTCTACTCAACTTCCTTTTTTATTTAATTTCCAAATATATCGTTAAGGTATAGTGGTTTTCGGATTGAACCTCCGTTGTTAATTTTATGCAACTTACATTTTTATTTTTATTCAACTTCAATTCTTATTAAATTTACTTTTCGATTAAAATTCCTTTTTTATTTAATTTCCAAAGATATCGTTAAGGTATAGTGGTTGCTTGAATGAACTTCTATTTTCAATTTTCCGCACCTTCCATTTTTATTTTTATTTGACTTCCATTTTTATTCAAGTCATTTTTCTATTCAACTTCCTTTTTTATTTAATTTCCAAATTGATCGTTATGGTATAGTGGCTTCTGGATTGAACTTCCATTTTTAATTTTATGCAACTTTCATTTTTATTTTTATAGCGATCCCGGGTTTACCCTTGTTGTACAGTGATCCGGACATGTGTCCGTGGATGTTGGTAGTTGTTCATTACCTAGTTTGCATCCTTTTTACTTCGTAATTGAGTTATAGGATGTGTTGGGCAGGTTTGTTACAGGTTGGTTGAATTTAGAAACCAAAACTAGTTGCCCAGATTTTTGGCCTGTCCGCTCGAGCGGGGATGTTGGCGCTCGAGCGGAGATTACACCCATTCAGTATTTTCCTGTGCAGCGTTGTACGCTCGAGCATGGTATTGGCCGCTCGAGCGGGGTTGAGTGAGTGCCGCTCGAGCGTAGAGTTGTGAGCTCGAGCGGAGGCCTGGTTCTGCAAAAGTGCTGGGCGAGTGCATTCTGAGCTCGAGCGGGAGTTTGGCCGCTCGAGCGGAAGTCTGTGAGTGGGCGCTCGAGCGGGGTGTTTTACGCTCGAGCAGAGACTTGGGTTTAAGTTCTGAAATTGTGACTTTTCAAATCACTTTTTACTTTCTCTTCTCTCTCTTACTTTTCAAAAATCACCATTGTTGAGCCTCTCACTCTAGACTCTACCTTCTCTCTAGGTTTTGATCTAGTATGAGTGATTTACTCACCTTTGGCCTTTACAAAAAGGTTGTTGATCGTCGAGGGCTTCATTTTAATCTGAAAATCTCGGGTTTTGGAGCACGTTGGGTTTTGTCGTCTTCTCCTTTGGGACTCCGAATTTGAGGTAGGGATATCCTACTCCTCTCTATGGGTTTTGTCTTTAAATTTTGGTATTTTGAGATGTTGGGCTTGGTTTGGTAATTTTGTGAAAGTTTGGGGCTTTTGTGTAATTTTACAAAAGTTGGGGTTTTATTCATAATAAACCTAGATGCATGTTTGGCATGAAAAAATGGAATAGATGTTAATTCATTGATGGAAATGGGACCTAAGGGTTGAAATGTTAATTATGGGAATTGACCTAATTACATTGTTTAATTAATTGGGATAATTAATTGAGAAGAATGAAGAAATGAAATGTTGATTGAAATCCACTGTGCATTTATTTTCTGTTTAGAAATAACTGCTTTGGGCTATCGGTGGAGGATAGTCGTGATTGTTGTAGACAATGCATGATGATTAGGTAAACTGAAACTAATCAATGAAATGTGTCATGGAACTTGACGGTTGATAGAATACATTAACTGTATGTATTGGGTGATTGTATATAGAACCAATGTGTTTATATACGTTATGTGTAGAGGAGGAGATAGGGGATGTACTCCGCGGTTTAGGGGAAGATAGGGGATGTACCTCTAAACCGGATAGTGTTGGGAGAAGATAGGGGATGAACTCCGTAGATACAGCTCATATGCTTGTCTAAAGAAGTGAAGATAGAGCTTATATGCTTATCTTTGTGATGTGTGGATATAGCTTTTATGCTTATCTGTGGATATTGTTGTTATACATATCTGTTGTAGAATGTGGATACAGCTTATATGCTTATCTGTGAATGTGGGATATTGTTGTTATACATATCTGTTGAGAATGTGGATATAGCTTTTATGCTTATCTGAATGTGAGATATAGTTTTTGTACATATCTGTAGAAATGATGATAGAGCTAGCATGCTTATCTGTTGAAAAAGGGAAAATGAAAGGTAACTTAGACTCATAAGTTGTATGACATAAATATGTGATTTATGTGAATGTATCAGTGTTGACCATCTATCAATTGCTAATATTTTAGTCATTGTCCATGGTTGGTTTAGTGTATTTCTACTGGGCTGTGGCTCACCCTATATGGGAATATCATTTTCAGGTGCAGGAAGCATGCCACCTCCAAGGACATAGCTGGGAGGCTAGTGGCGGACATACTTTTGTCGCTTAACTTTTGATGTATTACATGTAACTTCAAGCCTAGGGCTTAACGTGTAAACGAGTTAGTACTCTTTGTTGTAACCAAGTGTTAACTTGGAAAGCTGTAAGCCCGTAGGGCATTTTGTTTTGATGTTAACATGTAATGCTTATGTAATGGAACTCTAATGAATAAAAGAATGTGGTTAGTTTATATGTAAATGCATGTCTTATCTGATGGGTTTATTGTCGTTATTTTGAGGGCGTTACAACTTGGTATCAGAGCGTACCGGGTTCGAATACTTTGGGTACGTGGGAAGTGATTAGTATCACAATGGGTTTGTCTCGCTTGATAGAGACTTAGATGTAGTATCATATGCTATGTGCTTGATTGATAACATGCTTATGTGATTATGTGGGTATGGGATTTAATTTCTGGGATGTTGATTGGATCCTTGAGTTTCTGGGAGTCTTGTTGGAAAAGCACTTGATCAATGCTGTTTCTAACCGGAACTCTAGTAACGTCTCGGGACTATCATTATCCGGAAATGAAATTCGTAAGTGCTTATGTGTTTATGTGCTTATGTGGAGTGAATTACAGTTGTCCATGCATTAGGACGTGAGTGTTTAGTTTTGGCACATTTATGAATGTGCTAACGTTCTGTGTTGCCTTTATTAGGATGTCAGGACGAGGAAGAGGTGCTAGGCGTGGTAGACCTACGAGGCAGGAAGCACCGTTACCGGGTGAGATTCCGGCAGTACAGGAGGGGGTTGGTCAGGCCAATGTGGTCGAGCCAGTAGGTCAGCAGGCTATGGGTGCCTTGGCCAGAGAGATAGCAGGAGCTTTGGGTATTCTTAGAGCTGGGAATCAGGCAGCTGAGACAGGGCCTTCTTTCTTGAAGAGGGAGTTCTTCCGGTCTAATCCGGACGAGTTTGTCGGGGATCCGAAGGAGCCACTGAAGGCTGATGAGTGGTTAGAACAGATGAGTAAGACGTTCGAGATGCTTGGCATTGAGGACGGAGCACTGAAAGTGACCTTGGCATCCTTCCAACTGAAGGGAGATACGGGTCAATGGTGGAAGTACGAGAAGGCTCGTGTTGGTGGTACTTGGGAGGCGTTTATAAATGCTTTTCAGGAGAGGTTTTTGTCTGCAGCAGCCAGGGAGAAGCTGAGGGATCAGTTTAGCCGGCTTAAACAGCAGGGCTTGTCAGTGGCCGAGTTTGAGGCTACTTTTACCAGTCTGTCCAGGTTTGCACCGGAAGTGGTGGCGTCTGAGGAACGTCGTTGCTATGAGTTTGAACGGAAGTTGAGGCGGGGCCTCAAGTTGAGAGTTGGTGGGTCTTACATCCGAGAGTATAGACACCTAGTTGATGCTGCTGCTCATATGGAGATTATGATGCAGGAGGAGGAGGAAGAACAGAGGGGCTCCAAGAGGAGCCAGGATAGTCAGAGTGATGGCAGGAGACAGAAGGGTTATAACCCTCAGCAGTCTCAGGGTGCAGTCTCTAGATCGACCTTTCCAGTGCCGAGTGTAGGATCGGGGAGAGACAGTCAGGGGGAATTCACTTGTTACAAGTGTGGCCAGCTGGGTCACAAGGTTTCAGTTTGCCCGCAGAAGGGTGGGGGTCAGAAAGCTGCTTCTTCTTCAGCTAGACCGCAGAGTCAGAGTTTGGGCAGGGGGTAGCCCTTGACTTGTTATCAGTGTGGACAACCTGGGCACATGAAGAGGTTTTGCCCACAGTTGAGTGTCACTTCGGGAGCGTCTGGTTCTAGGCAGACGCAGGGTTTTCAGCCAGCTCAGTCTGTGCAGGCCTCGAGGGCCAATCCGGGAGCTTCGTCATCCCAGTCTGTGCAGCAGTCTTTTGCTCCGAGAGGTGAGCAGGTAGACCAGGGGCCTACGGGGCGCGTGTATGCTGTTACCGCGCAGGATTTAGTACCGGCTCCATCAGTAGTGAGAGGTACTTTTCTGTTTTGCAACTCAGTTGCTAGTGTGTTGATAGACACGGGTGCATCTCATTCTTTTGTATCTGCTGCATTTGCATCGGTTTTGGAATTAGAGTTAGCACAGTTAGCATCTCCTATTTGTGTGGTATCGCCTTTGAGTGGTGAGTTGATTCTGAAACAGGGTGTTAGGGGATGTGATATAGAGGTCGCCGACTATAGGCTTCCTTTTCCGTTTGTTGTCATGCCCATGAAGGGTTTTGATGTTATTTTGGGTATGGACTGGTTATCGTCATACCGGGCTGTTATTGATTGCTACCGCCAGAGGGTCACGTTATGTACCTTGAGCGGGGAGTGGTTCCATTTCTTGGGAGACCGGGTTGGTAGTGTTTTGCCACCGGGGTATGATTCGCGAGGGCGAAATGAGCTTAGTAGTCTACTTGCTAGCTTTGAGAGTGGTGAGAGTGGTGAGACCCAGCATGTATTGCCGAGGGTGGTTTGTGAGTATTCGGATGTCTTTCCCGAAGATCTTGTTAGTTTGCCACCTCACCGAGAGATAGAGTTCTCTATTGATTTAGTGCCCGGCACGGCGCCGATTTCTATGGCACCTTACCGTTTTGCTCCAGCAGAGTTGGTTGAGTTGAAAGTTCAACTCCAGGAATTGCTAGATAAGGGTTTTGTTCGCCCTAGTGTTTCACCGTGGGGAGCACCAGCCCTCTTTGTTAAAAAGAAAGATGGTGCCTTGAGATTGTGTATTGACTACCGGAAGTTGAATCGGGCTACGGTTAAGAATAAGTATCCTATGCCCCGTATAGATGATTTGTTTGACCAGTTGAAGGGTTCCCGTTGTTTCTCTAAGATAGATTTGAGATCGGGTTACCACCAGTTGAGGGTCAGGGATGAGGATATTCCGAAAACGGCATTCCGTACGCGGTATGGCCATTATGAGTTTCTGGTGATGCCATTTGGGCTTACCAATGCACCGGCAGTCTTTATGGACTTGATGAACCGGGTTTTCCGGGAGTTCTTAGACCGATTTGTGGTCGTCTTCGTGGACGACATTCTTATCTATTTGCCTTCTGAGGAGGAGCACGAGGCACACTTGAGAGTGGTGCTTGAATTACTTAGAGCCCATAGGCTGTATGCCAAGTTTGGGAAGTGTGAGTTCTGGCTGAGGGAAGTCAAATTCTTAGGCCACGTGGTATCCGGGGAAGGGGTGTCTGTTGATACATCCAAGGTTGAGGCAGTGCAAGATTGGGCACAGCCTAAGAGTGTGTTTGAGATCCGCAGTTTTCTGGGATTAGCTGGGTATTACCGTCGGTTTGTGAAAGATTTCTCCAGGTTAGCGTCACCGTTGACTAGACTGACTCGGAAGGGAGTCAAGTTTGTGTGGAGTGAGACTTGTGAAAAGTCATTCCAAGAGTTGAAAGTTAGATTGACCACCGCTCCGGTGTTGATTATTCCGGAGAGAGGATTGGGTTATGCAGTTTATTGTGATGCCTCACGAGAGGGTTTGGGTTGTGTGTTGATGCAAGAGGGGAAAGTGGTAGCTTATGGCTCACGTCAGTTGAAAATACACGAGAAGAATTACCCCACACACGACCTAGAGTTAGCAGCAGTGATCTTTGCCTTGAAAATCTGGAGGCATTACCTTTATGGTGAGAAGTTCGAGGTATTCTCGGATCATAAGAGTTTGAAGTATCTGTTTACACAGAGAGACTTGAATTTGAGGCAGAGGAGGTGGATGGAGTTCATCGAGGATTATGATTTTGAGTTGCATTATCATCCGGGAAAGGCCAATGTTGTGGCCGATGCCCTTAGTAGGAAGACCATTAGTGATGTAGCTTGTATAGCCATCCGGGAATGGGAGATGTTGGGAGCACTTGGTGAGTTTGATTTGCTACTGGGCGAATCTGTTGAGGCTGCGGCCTTGTTTTTTGTTGTTGCGCAGCCTACACTTGTGATTAGAGTGTTAGAGGCATAGAGAGGTGACCTTGAGGTAGAATCCCTCCGAGAGAAGATCTCCAGTGGGAAAGTTGAGAAGGGCTTGACGGTGTATCCCGACCTGAGTGTGAGATACCGAGACTGTTTGTTTGTACCGGAGTCTTGCCGAGAGGAAGTACTCCGAGAGTTTCATCATTCGCGCCTTGCGGTGCATCCGGGAGGTACTAAGATGTATCAGGATTTGGGTCGCCAGTTTTGGTGGCGGGGTATGAAGAGAGATGTGGCTGTTTTCGTATCGAAGTGCCTTACTTGCCAGCAAGTGAAGGCCGAGCATCAGAGGCCAGCGGGTTTGTTACAACCCTTGCCTATTGCCGAGTCGAAGTGGGAGCATGTCACTATGGACTTCGTTGTAGGTCTTCCGAGGACTCAACGGGGTAGTGATGCTATTTGGGTGGTTGTAGACCGGTTGACTAAGTCGGCGCACTTTATTCCTATGCGCGTGAGAGATTCGGTAGATCATCTTGCCGATTTGTATATTCGGGACATAGTGAGATTACACGGGGTCCCAGTGACGATTGTCTCAAATAGAGATCCTCGTTTTACTGCTAGGTTGTGGCAGAGTTTGCAGAGTGCCTTGGGCACTAAGTTGACCTTTAGTACGGCTTATCATCCTCAGACTGACGGGCAGTCCGAGCGTACTATTCAGATCCTCGAGGATATGCTTCGGGGTTGTGTCCTGGACTTTAGCGGGACGTGGGAGAGGCATTTGCCCTTGGTAGAGTTTGCCTACAACAACAGTTTTCAGTCTAGCATCGGTATGGCACCGTTTGAGGCCTTGTATGGCCGACTGTGTAGGTCTCCAGTTTGTTGGGCCGAGGTGGGTGATGCACCTTTGTTGGGTCCGGAGTTGGTTAGGGAGACGACGAAGAAAGTTGAGCTTATCCGTAGGAGGCTTGTTACAGCCCAGAGTCGACAAAAGAGTTATGCCGACCGTAGGAGGAGGCCTTTGGCGTTTGAGGTAGGTGATCATGTCTTTCTGAAGATATCACCTAGACGAGGCCTGATGAGGTTTGGGAAGAGTGGGAAGTTATCCCCTCGGTTTATTGGTCCTTTTGAGATCCTTGAGAGGATAGGTGAGGTTGCTTATCGATTGGCCTTACCACCGCAGTTGTCCGGAGTGCATGATGTGTTTCATGTGAGTATGCTTCGGAAGTATGAGCCAGATCCATCACATGTGTTGGATTGGACTGATTTAGAGGTAGATGAGGATGCCTCATATAAGTCGAGACCGGTTCGGGTCTTGGATAGGCGGGACCAGGTCCTGCGTGGCAAGACCATTCCTTTGGTGAAAGTCTTGTGGAAACATCACGGAGTGGAGGAAGCCACTTGGGAACGTGAGTTGGAAGTCTGAGAGAAATATCCGGACTTGTTTGTTGATGTGTGATCTTGTATTTAAATTTTCCATTTTGTTGAACTTAAAAGCTTTTATATATGTCTTAAGTTGTGAAACATTGAAAATGTTTTGATTATTGGAAGTATGTTTTGGAACTTGCCTCATATGGAAGTTGAATGTGACATTATATATGTTGATTATATTGTTGAAATTGGAAAGATAGTGCATAATGTTGATGCATGTTGAAAATACATATGTTGTTTACATATTGTGATATGTCTCTTGTTAAAGGGATGGGATGACCGGTAATGGGTCGAATTGTTGAATGTTAAATTGTAACATTGTCTAAAATGAAGGAAAACTTGTTTTTGAAAACTTGTGCTTAATTTCGGGGGCGAAATTCTTTACGGGGGGGAGGTTATAGCGATCCCGGGTTTACCCTTGTTGTACAGTGATCCGGACATGTGTCCGTGGATGTTGGTAGTTGTTCATTACCTAGTTTGCATCCTTTTTACTTCGTAATTGAGTTATAGGATGTGTTGGGCAGGTTTGTTACAGGTTGGTTGAATTTAGAAACCAAAACTAGTTGCCCAGATTTTTGGCCTGTCCGCTCGAGCGGGGATGCTGGCGCTCGAGCGGAGATTACACCCATTCAGTATTTTCCTGTGCAGCGTTGTACGCTCGAGCATGGTATTGGCCGCTCGAGCGGGGTTGAGTGAGTGCCGCTCGAGCGTAGAGTTGTGAGCTCGAGCGGAGGCCTGGTTCTGCAAAAGTGCTGGGCGAGTGCATTCTGAGCTCGAGCGGGAGTTTGGCCGCTCGAGCGGAAGTCTGTGAGTGGGCGCTCGAGCGGGGTGTTTTACGCTCGAGCGGAGACCTGGGTTTAAGTTCTGAAATTGTGACTTTTCAAATCACTTTTTACTTTCTCTTCTCTCTCTTACTTTTCCAAAATCACCATTGTTGAGCCTCTCACTCTAGACTCTACCTTCTCTCTAGGTTTTGATCTAGTATGAGTGATTTACTCACCTTTGGCCTTTACAAAAAGGTTGTTGATCGTCGAGGGCTTCATTTTAATATGAAAATCTCGGGTTTTGGAGCACGTTGGGTTTTGTCGTCTTCTCCTTTGGGACTCCGAATTTGAGGTAGGGATATCCTACTCCTCTCTATGGGTTTTGTCTTTAAATTTTGGTATTTTGAGATGTTGGACTTGGTTTGGTAATTTTGTGAAAGTTTGGGGCTTTTGTGTAATTTTACAAAAGTTGGGGTTTTATTCATAATAAACCTAGATGCATGTTTGGCATGAAAAAATGGAATAGATGTTAATTCATTGATGGAAATGAGACCTAAGGGTTGAAATGTTAATTATGGGAATTGACCTAATTACATTGTTTAATTAATTGGGATAATTAATTGAGAAGAATGAAGAAATGAAATGTTGATTGAAATCCACTGTGCATTTATTTTCTGTTTAGAAATAACTGCTTTGGGCTATCGGTGGAGGATAGTCGTGATTGTTGTAGACAATGCATGATGATTAGGTAAACTGAAACTAATCAATGAAATGTGTCATGAAACTTGACGGTTGATAGAATACATTAACTGTATGTATTGGGTGATTGTATATAGAACCAATGTGTTTATATACGTTATGTGTAGAGGAGGAGATAGGGGATGTACTCCGCGGTTTAGGGGAAGATAGGGGATGTACCTCTAAATCGGATAGTGTTGGGAGAAGATAGGGGATGAACTCCGTAGATACAGCTCATATGCTTGTCTAAAGAAGTGAAGATAGAGCTTATATGCTTATCTTTGTGATGTGTGGATATAGCTTTTATGCTTATCTGTGGATATTGTTGTTATACATATCTGTTGTAGAATGTGGATACAGCTTATATGCTTATCTGTGAATGTGGGATATTGTTGTTATACATATCTGTTGAGAATGTGGATATAGCTTTTATGCTTATCTGAATGTGAGATATAGTTTTTGTACATATCTGTGGAAATGATGATAGAGCTAGCATGCTTATCTGTTGAAAAAGGGAAAATGAAAGGTAACTTAGACTCATAAGTTGTATGACATAAATATGTGATTTATGTGAATGTATCAGTGTTGACCATCTATCAATTGCTAATATTTTAGTCATTGTCCATGGTTGGTTTAGTGTATTTCTACTGGGCTGTGGCTCACCCTATATGGGAATATCATTTTCAGGTGCAGGAAGCATGCCACCTCCAAGGACATAGCTGGGAGGCTAGTGGCGGACATACTTTTGTCGCTTAACTTTTGATGTATTACATGTAACTTCAAGCCTAGGGCTTAACGTGTAAACGAGTTAGTACTCTTTGTTGTAACCAAGTGTTAACTTGGAAAGCTGTAAGCCCGTAGGGCATTTTGTTTTGATGTTAACATGTAATGCTTATGTAATGGAACTCTAATGAATAAAAGAATGTGGTTAGTTTATATGTAAATGCATGTCTTATCTGATGGGTTTATTGTCGTTATTTTGAGGGCGTTACAACTTGGTATCAGAGCGTACCGGGTTCGAATACTTTGGGTACGTGGGAAGTGATTAGTATCACAATGGGTTTGTCTCGCTTGATAGAGACTTAGATGTAGTATCATATGCTATGTGTTTGATTGATAACATGCTTATGTGATTATGTGGGTATGGGATTTAATTTCTGGGATGTTGATTGAATCCTTGAGTTTCTGGGAGTCTTGTTGGAAAAGCACTTGATCAATGCTGTTTCTAACCGGAACTCTAGTAACGTCTCGGGACTATCATTATCCGGAAATGAAATTCGTAAGTGCTTATGTGTTTATGTGCTTATGTGGAGTGAATTACAGTTGTCCATGCATTAGGACGTGAGTGTTTAGTTTTGGCACATTTATGAATGTGCTAACGTTCTGTGTTGCCTTTATTAGGATGTCAGGACGAGGAAGAGGTGCTAGGCGTGGTAGACCTGCGAGGCAGGAAGCACCGTTACCGAGTGAGATTCCGGCAGTACAGGAGGGGGTTGGTCAGGCCAATGTGGTCGAGCCAGTAGGTCAGCAGGCTATGGGTGCCTTGGCCAAAGAGATAGCAGGAGCTTTGGGTATTCTTAGAGCTGGGAATCAGGCAGCTGAGACAGGGCCTTCTTTCTTGAAGAGGGAGTTCTTCCGGTCTAATCCGGACGAGTTTGTCGGGGATCCGAAGGAGCCACTGAAGGCTGATGAGTGGTTAGAACAGATGAGTAAGACGTTCGAGATGCTTGGCATTGAGGACGGAGCACTGAAAGTGACCTTGGCATCCTTCCAACTGAAGGGAGATGCGGGTCAATGGTGGAAGTACGAGAAGGCTCGTGTTGGTGGTACTTGGAAGGCGTTTATAAATGCTTTTCAGGAGAGGTTTTTGTCTGCAGCAGCTAGGGAGAAGCTGAGGGATCAGTTTAGCCGGCTTAAACAGCAGGGCTTGTCAGTGGCCGAGTTTGAGGCTACTTTTACCAGTCTGTCCAGGTTTGCACCGGAAGTGGTGGCGTCTGAGGAACGTCGTTGCTATGAGTTTGAACGGAAGTTGAGGCGGGGCCTCAAGTTGAGAGTTGGTGGGTCTTACATCCGAGAGTATAGACACCTAGTTGATGCTGCTGCTCATATGGAGATTATGATGCAGGAGGAGGAGGAAGAACAGAGGGGCTCCAAGAGGAGCCAGGATAGTCAGAGTGATGGCAGGAGACAGAAGGGTTATAACCCTCAGCAGTCTCAGGGTGCAGTCTCTAGATCGACCTTTCCAGTGCCGAGTGTAGGATCGGGGAGAGACAGTCAGGGGGAATTCACTTGTTACAAGTGTGGCCAGCTGGGTCACAAGGTTTCAGTTTGCCCGCAGAAGGGTGGGGGTCAGAAAGCTGCTTCTTCTTCAGCTAGACCGCAGAGTCAGAGTTTGGGCAGGGGGCAGCCCTTGACTTGTTATCAGTGTGGACAACCTGGGCACATGAAGAGGTTTTGCCCACAGTTGAGTGTCACTTCGGGAGCGTCTGGTTCTAGGCAGACGCAGGGTTTTCAGCCAGCTCAGTCTGTGCAGGCCTCGAGGGCCAATCCGGGAGCTTCGTCATCCCAGTCTGTGCAGCAGTCTTTTGCTCCGAGAGGTGAGCAGGTAGACCAGGGGCCTACGGGGCGCGTGTATGCTGTTACCGCGCAGGATTTAGTACCGGCTCCATCAGTAGTGAGAGGTACTTTTCTGTTTTGCAACTCAGTTGCTAGTGTGTTGATAGACACGGGTGCATCTCATTCTTTTGTATCTGCTGCATTTGCATCGGTTTTGGAATTGGAGTTAGCACAGTTAGCATCTCCTATTTGTGTGGTATCGCCTTTGGGTGGTGAGTTGATTATGAAACAGGGTGTTAGGGGATGTGATATAGAGGTCGCCGACTATAGGCTTCCTTTTCCGTTTGTTGTCATGCCCATGAAGGGTTTTGATGTTATTTTGGGTATGGACTGGTTATCGTCATACCGGGCTGTTATTGATTGCTACCGCCAGAGGGTCACGTTATGTACCTTGAGCGGGGAGTGGTTCCATTTCTTGGGAGACCGGGTTGGTAGTGTTTTGCCACCGGGGTATGATTCGCGAGGGCGAAGTGAGCTTAGTAGTCTACTTGCTAGCTTTGAGAGTGGTGAGAGTGGTGAGACCCAGCATGTATTGCCGAGGGTGGTTTGTGAGTATTCGGATGTCTTTCCCGAAGATCTTGTTAGTTTGCCACCTCACCGAGAGATAGAGTTCTCTATTGATTTAGTGCCCGGCACGGCGCCGATTTCTATGGCACCTTACCGTTTTGCTCCAGCAGAGTTGGTTGAGTTGAAAGTTCAGCTCCAGGAATTGCTCGATAAGGGCTTTGTTCGCCCTAGTGTTTCACCGTGGGGAGCACCGACCCTCTTTGTTAAAAAGAAAGATGGTGCCTTGAGATTGTGTATTGACTACCGGAAGTTGAATCGGGCTACGGTTAAGAATAAGTATCCTATGCCCCGTATAGATGATTTGTTTGACCAGTTGAAGGGTTCCCGTTGTTTCTCTAAGATAGATTTGAGATCGGGTTACCACCAGTTGAGGGTCAGGGATGAGGATATTCCGAAAACGGCATTCCGTACGCGGTATGGCCATTATGAGTTTCTGGTGATGCCATTTGGGCTTACCAATGCACCGGCAGTCTTTATGGACTTGATGAACCAGGTTATTTAGCTTCCTTTTTTATTCAAGTGTCTTTTCTACTCAACTTCCTTTCTTATTTAATTTCCAAATTGATCGTTAAGGTATAGTGGTTTCTGGATTGTACGTCCATTTTTAATTTTATGAAACTGATACTTTTATTTTTATTCAACTTCAGTTTTTATTCAATTTACTTTTCTACTAAACTACCTTTTTTATTTAATTTCCAAATAGATTGTTAAGGTATAGTGGTTTCTTGAATGAACTTTCATTTTTAATTTTCTTCAACTTTAATTTTTATTTTTATTCCACTTCCATTATTTCAAGTTATTTTTCTATTAAACTTCCTTTTTTATTTAATTTCCAAATAGATCGTTAAGGTATAGTGGTTTTTTTAATGAACATCCATTTTAAATTTTATGGAACTTCCATTTTTTTTTATTCAGCTTCCATTTTTATTCAAGTTATTTTTCTATTCAACT
This sequence comes from Camellia sinensis, assembly GCF_055761805.1. Lineage (NCBI taxonomy): Eukaryota > Viridiplantae > Streptophyta > Magnoliopsida > Ericales > Theaceae > Camellia > Camellia sinensis. The sequence goes on along the minus strand of NC_138962.1, from coordinate 2,590,126 downwards.
TCCTTTTTTATTTAATTTCCAAATAGATCGTTAACGTATAGTTGTTTCTTGAATGAACATCCATTTTTAATTTTTTGCAACTTTCATTTTTATTTATATTTAGCTTCCTTTTTTATTCAAGGGTCTTTTCTACTCAACTTCCTTTTTTATTTAATTTCCAAATTGATCGTTAAGGTATAGTGGTTTTTGGATTGAACTTCAATTGTTAATTTTATGCAACTTTCATTTTTATTTTTATTCAACTTCAATTTTTATTCAATTTTCTATTCGATTAAACTACTTTTTTTATTTAATTTCCAAATAGATCGTTAAGGTATAGTGGTTTCTTGAATGAACTTCCATTTTTAATTTTCCGCACCTTTCATTTTTATTTTTGTTTGACTTCCATTTTTATTGAAGTCATTTTTCTATTCAACTTCCTTTTTTATTTAATTTCCAAATAGATCGTTAAGGTATAGTGGTTTCTGGTTTGAACTTTCATTTTTAATTTTATGCAACTTTCATTTTTATTTTTATTCATATCTATTTTTATTCAATTTACTTTTCTATTAAACTTCCTTTTTTATTTAATTTCCAAATAGATCGTTAAGGTATAGTGGTTTCTGGATTGAACTTCCATTTTTAGTTTTATGCAACTTTCATTTTTATTTTTATTCAACATCTATTTTTATTCAATTTGCTTTTCTATTAAACTTCCTTTTTTATTTAATTTCCAAATAGATTGTTAAGGTATTGTGGTTTCTTGAATGAACTTCCAATTTTAATTTTCTGCTACTTCCATTTTTATTTCTATTTAACTTCCATTTTTATTCAATTTACTTTTCTATTAAACTTCCTTTTTTATTTAATTTCCAAATAGATCGTTAAGGTATGGTGGTTTCCGAAATGAACTTCCATTTTTAATTTTCTGCAACTTTCATGTCTATTTTTATTCAACTTCCATTTTTATTCAATTTACTTTTCAATTAAACTTCCTTTTTTATTTAATTTCCAAATAGATCGTTAAGGTATAGTTGTTTCTTGAATGCACTTCCATTTTTAATTTTCCGCACCTTCCGTTTTTATTTTTATTTGACTTCCATTTTTATTCAAGTCATTTTTCTATTCAACTTCCTTTTTTATTTAATTTCCAAATTGATCGTTAAGGTATAGAGGTTTCTGGATTGAACTTCCATTTTTAATTTTATGCAACTTTCATTTTTATTTTTATTCAACTTCTATTTTTATTCAATTTACTTTTCTATTAAAGTCCCTTTTTTATTTAATTTCCAAATAGATCGTTAAGGCATAGTGGTTTCTTGAATGAACTTCCAATTTTAATTTTCTGTAACTTTCATTTTTATTCAATTTACTTTTCTATTAAACTTCCTTTTATATTTAATTTCCAAATAGATCGTTAAGGTATATGGTTTCTTAAATGAACTTCCATTTTCAATTTTCTGCAACTTTCATGTCCATTTTTATTCAACTTCCATTTTTATTCAATTTACTTTTCTATTAAACTTCATTTTTTTATTAAATTTCCAAATAGATCGTTATGGTATTGTGGTTTCCTGAATGAACTTCTATTTTTAATTTTCTGCAACTTCCATTTTTATTTCTATTCAACTTCTTTTTTTATTCAAGTTTCTTTTCTATTCAACTTCTTTTTTTATTTAATTTCCAAATAGATCGTTAAGGTATAGTGGTTTCTGGATTGTACTTCCATTTTTAACTTTATGAAACTTTCACTTTTATTTCTATTCAACTTCCATTTTTATTCAATTTACTTTTATACTAAACTTCCTTTTTTATTTAATTTCCAAATAGATCGTTAAGGTATAGTGGTTTTTGGATTGAACTTCTATTGTTAATTTTATGCAACTTTCATTTTTATTTTTATTCAACTTCAATTTTTATTCAATTTACTTTTCGATTAAACTTCCTTTTTTATTTAATTTCGAAATAGATCGTTAAGGTATAGTGGTTTCTAGAATGAACTTCCATTTTTAATTTTCCGCACCTTCCATTTTTATTTTTATTTGACTTCCATTTTTATTGAAATCATTTTTCTATTCAACTTCCATTTTTATTCAATTTACTTTTCTACTAAACTTCCTTTTTTTCTTTAATTTCCAAATAGATCGTTAAGGTATAGTGGTTTCTGGATTGAACTTCCATTTTTAATTTTATGCAACTTTCACTTTTATTTTTATTCAGCTTCAATTTTTATTCAATTTACTTTTCTATTAAACTTCGTTATTTTATTTAATTTCCAAATAGATCGTTAAGGTATATGGTTTCTTGAATGAACTTCCATTTTTAATTTTCTGCAACTTTCATGTCTATTTTTATTCAACTTCCATTTTTATTCAATTTACTTTTCTATTAAACTTCGTTTTTTTATTTAATTTCCAAATAGGTCGTTATGGTATTGTGGTTTCTTGAATGAACTTCTATTTTTAATTTTCTTCAACTTCCATTTTTATTCCTATTCACCTTCTTTTTTTATTCAATTTTCTTTTCTATTCAACATCCTTTTTTATTTAATTTCCAAATAGATTGTTAAGGTATAGTGGTTTCTGGATTGTACTTCCATTTTCAATTTTATGATACTTTCATTTTTATTTTTATTCAACTTCCATTTTTATTCAATTTACTTTTCTACTAAACTTCCTTTTTTATTTAATTTCCAAATAGATTGTTAAGGTATAGTGGTTTCTTGAATGAACTTCCATTTTTAATTTTCTTCAACTTCCATTTTTATTTTTATTCCACTTGCATTTTTATTCAAGTTATTTTTCTATTAAACTTCCTTTTTTATTTAATTTCCAAATAGATCGTTAAGGTATAGTGGTTTCTTTAATGAACTTCCATTTTTAATTTCATGGAACTTGCATTTTTATTTTTATTCAGCTTCCATTTTTATTCAAGTTATTTTTCTATTCAACTTCTTTTTTCATTTGATTTCCAAATAGATCGTTATGGTATAGTGGTTTCTTGAATGAACTTCCATTTTTAATTTTCTGCAACTTTCATTTCTATTTTTATTTAGCTTCCTTTTTTATTCAAGTTTCTTTTCTACTCAACTTCCTTTTTTATTAAATTTCCAAATAGATCGTTAAGGTATAGTGGTTTTTGGATTGAACTTCCATTGTTAATTTTATGCAACTTTCATTTTTATTTTTATTCAACTTCAATTTTTATTCAATTTAATTTTCGATTAAAATTCCTTTTTTATTTAATTTCCAAATAGATCGTTAAGTTATAGTGGTTTCTTGAATGAACTTCCATTTTTAATTTTCCGCACCTTCCATTTTTATTTTTATTTGACTTCCATTTTTATTCAAGTTATTTTTCTATTCACCTTCCATTTTTATTTAATTTCCAAACAGATCGTTAAGGTATAGTGGTTTCTGGATTGAACTTCTATTTTTAATTTTACGCAACTTTCATTTAAATTTTTATTCGACTTCTATTTTTATTCAATTTATTTTCTTTTAAACTTCCTTTTTTATTTAGTTTCCAAATAGATCGTTAAGGTATAGTGATTTCTTGAATGAACTTCCATTTTTAATTTTCTGCAACTTTCATGTCTATTTTTATTCAACTTCCATTTTTATTCAGTTTTCTTTTCTATTAAACTTCGTTTTTTTATTTAATTTCCAAATAGATCGTTATGGTATTGTGGTTTCTTGAATGAACTTCTATTTTTAATTTTCTGCAACTTCCATTTTTATTCCTATTCAACTTGTTTTTTTATTCAAGTTTCTTTTCTATTCATCTTCCTTTTTTATTTAATTTCCAAATAGATTGTAAAGGTATAGTGGTTTCTGGATTGTACTTCCATTTTAAATTTTATGAAACTTTCATTTTTATTTTTATTCAACTTCCTCTTTTATTTAATTTCCAAATATATTGTTAAGGTATTGTGGTTTCTTGAATGAACTTCCATTTTTAATTTTCTTCAACTTCCAGTTTTATTTTTATTCCACTTCCATTTTTATTCAAGTTATTTTTCTATTAAATTTCCTTTTTTATTTAATTTCCAAATAGATCGTTAAGGTATAGTGGTTTCTTTAATGAAATTCCATTTTTAATTTTATGGAACTTCCATTTTTATTTTTATTCAGCTTCCATTTTTATTCAAGTTATTTTTCTATTCAACTTCCTTTTTCATTTGATTTCCAAACAGATCGTTAAGGTATAGTGGTTTCTTGAATGAACTTCCATTTTTAATTTTCATCAACATTCATTTTTTGTTTTATTTAGCTTCCTTTTTTATTCAACTTTCTTTTCTACTCAACTTCCTTTTTTATTTAATTTCCAAATAGATCGTTAAGGTATAGTGGTTTTTGGATTGAACTTCCATTGTTAATTTTATGCAACTTTTATTTTTATTTTTATTCAACTTCATTTTCTATTCAATTTACTTTTCGATTAAACTTCCTTTTTTATTTAATTTCCAAATAGATCGTTACGTTATTGTGGTTTCTTGAATGAACTTCCATTTTTAATTTTCTGTACCTTCCATTTTTATTTTTATTTGACTTCCATTTTTATTCAAGTCATTTTTCTATTCAACTTCCTTTTTTATTTAATTTCCAAATAGATCGTTAAGGTATAGTGGTTTCTGGATTGAACTTCCATTTTTAATTTTACGCAACTTTCATTTATATTTTTATTCAACTTCTATTTTTATTCAATTTACTTTTCTATTAAACTTCTTTTTTTATTTAATTTCCAAATAGATCATTAAGGTATAATGGCTTCTTGAATGAACTTCTATTTTTAATTTTCTGAAACTTTCATGTCTATTTTTATTCAACTTCCATTTTTATTCAATTTTCTTTTCTATTAAACTTCGTTTTTTTATTTAATTTCCAAATAGGTCGTTATGGTATTGTGGTTTCTTGAATGAACTTCTATTTTTAATTTTCTGCAACTTCCATTTTTATTCCTATTCACCTTCTTTTTTTATTCAATTTTCTTTTCTATTCATCTTCCTTTTTTATTTAATTTCCAAATAGATTGTTAAGGTATAGTGGTTTCTGGATTGTACTTCCATTTTCAATTTTATCAAACTTTCATTTTTATTTTTATTCAACTTCCATTTTTATTCAATTTACTTTTCTACTAAACTTCCTTTTTTATTTAATTTCCAAATAGATTGTTAAGGTATAGTGGTTTCTTGAATGAACTTCCATTTTTAATTTTCTTCAACTTCCGTTTTTATTTTTATTCCACTTCCATTTTTATTCAAGTTATTTTTCTATTAAACTTCCTTTTTTATTTAATTTCCAAATAGATCGTTAAGGTATAGTGGTTTCTTTAATGAACTTCCATTTTTAATTTTATGGAACTTCCATTTTTATTTTTATTCGGCTTCCATTTTTATTCAAGTTATTTTTCTATTCAACTTCCTTTTTCATTTGATTTCCAAATAGATCGTTATGGTATAGTGGTTTCTTGAATGAACTTCCATTTTTAATTTTCTGCAACTTTCATTTTTATTTTTATTTAGCTTCCTTTTTTATTCAAGTTTCTTTTGTACTCAACTTCCTTTTTTATTTAATTTCCAAATAGATCGTTAAGGTATAGTGGTTTTTGGATTGAACTTCCATTGTTAATTTTATGCAACTTTCATTTTTATTTTTATTCAACTTCATTTTTTATTCAATTTTCTTTTCGATTAAACTTCCTTTTTTATTTAATTTCCAAATAGATCGTTAAGGTATAGTGGTTTCTTGAATGAACTTCCATTTTTAATTTTCCGCACCTTCCATTTTTATTTTTATTTGACTTCCATTTTTATTCAAGTCATTTTTCTATTCACTTTCCTTTTTTATTTAATTTCCAAATAGATCGTTGAGGTATAGTGGTTTCTTGATTGAACTTCCATTTTTAATTTTATGCAACTTTCATTTTTATTTTTATTCAACCTTTATTTTTATTCAATTTACTTTTCTATTAAACTTCCTTTTTTATTTAATTTCCAAATAGATCGTTAAGGTATAGTGGTTTCTTGAATGAACTTCCAATTTTAATTTTCTGCAACTTTCATTTTTATTCAATATACCTTTCTATTAAACTTCCTTTTTTATTTAATTTCCAAATAGATCGTTAAGGTATACGGTTTCTTGAATGAACTTCCATTTTTAATTTTCTGCAACTTTCATGTTTATTTTTATTCAACTTCCATTTTTATTCAATTTACTTTTCTATTAAACTTCGTTTTTTTATTTAAATTCCGAATAGATAGTTATGGTATTGTGGTTTCTTGAATGAACTTCTATTTTTAATTTTCTGCAACTTCCATTTTTATTTCTATTCAACTTCGTTTTTTATTCAAGTTTCTTTTCTATTCAACTTCCTTTTTTACTTAATTTCCAAATAAATCGTTATGGTATAGTGGTTTCTGGATTGTACTTCCATTTTTAATTTTATGAAACTTTCACTTTTGTTTTTATTCAACTTCCATTTTTATTCAATTTACTTTTCTACTGAACTTCCTTTTTTATTTAATTTCCATGTAGATTGTTAAGGTATAGTGGTTTCTTGAATGAACTTCCATTTTTAATTTTCTACAACTTCCATTTTTATTTTTATTCCACTTCCATTTTTATTCAAGTTGTTTTTCTGTTGAACTTCCTTTTTTATTTAATTTCCAAATAGACCGTTAAGGTATAGTGGTTTCTTGAATGAACTTCCATTATTAATTTTCTGCAACTTTCATTTTTATTTTTATTTAGCTTCCTTTTTTATTCAAGTTTCTTTTCAACCCAACTTCCTTTTTTATTTAATTTCCAAATAGATCGTTAAGGTATAGTGGTTTTCGGATTGAACTTCCATTGTTAATTTTATGCAACTTTCATTTTTATTTTTATTCAACTTCAATTTTTATTCAATTTACTTTTCGATTAAACTTCCTTTTTCATTTAATTTCCAAATAGATCGTTAAGGTATAGTGGTTTTTTGAATGAACTTCCATTTTTAATTTTCCGCACCTTCCATTTTTATTTTTATTTGACTTCCATTTTTATTCAAGTCATTTTTCTATTCAACTTCCTTTTTTATTTAGTTTCCAAATTGATCGTTAAGGTATAGTGGTTTCTGGATTGAACTTCCATTTTTAATTTTATGCAACTTTTATTTTTATTTTTATTCAACTTCTATTTTTATTCAATTTGCTTTTCTATTAAACTTCTTTTTTTATTTAATTTCCAAATAGATCGTTAAGGTATAGTGGTTTCTTGAATGAACTTCCAATTTTAATTTTCTGCAACTTTCATTTTTATTCAATTTACTTTTCTATTAAACTTCCTTTTATATTTAATTTCCAAATAGATTGTTAAGGTATATGGTTTCTTGAATTAACTTCTATTTTTAATTTTCTGCAACTTTCATGCCTATTTTTATTCAACTTCCATTTTTATTCAATTTACTTTTCTATTGAACTTCGTTTTTTTATTTAATTTCCAAATAGATCGTTATGGTATTGTGGTTTCTTGAATGAACTTCTATTTTTAATTTTTTGCAACTTCCATTTTTATTTCTATTCAACTTTTTTTTTTATTTAAGTTTCTTTTATATTCAACTTCCTTTTTTATTTAATTTCCAAACAGATCAATAAGGTATAATGGTTTCTGGATTGAACTTCCATTTTTAATTTTATGCAACTTTCATTTTTATATTTATTCAACTTCCATTTTTATTCAATTTACTTTTCCATTAAACTTCCTTTTTTATTCAATTTCCAAATAGATCGTTAAGGTATAGTGGTTTCTTGAATGAACTTCCATTTTTAATTTTCTGCAACTTCCATTTTTATTTTTTTCAAATTTCATTTTTATTCAAGTTATTTTTCTATTCAACTTCCTTTTTTATTTAATTTTCAAATAGATCATTGAGTTATTGTGTTTTCTGGATTGAACTTCCATTTTTAATTTTCTGCAACTTCCATTTTTATTTTTATTCAACTTTCATTTTTATTCAAGTCATTTTTCTATTCAGCTTCCTTTTTTATTTAATTTCCCAATTGATCGTTGAGGTATTGTGTTTTCTGGATTGAACTTCAATTTTTAATTTTATGCAACTTTCACTTTTATTTTTATTCAACTTCCATTTTTATTCAATTTACTTTTCTATTAAACTTTATTTTTTATTTAATTTCCAAATAGATCGTTAAGGTATAGTGGTTTCTTGAATGAACTTCCGTTTTTAATTTTATGCAACTTTTATTTTTATTTTTATTCAACTTCCATTTTTAATCAATTTACTTTTCTATTAAACTTCCTTTTTAATTTAATTTCCAAATAGATCGTTAAGGTATAGTGGTTTCTTGAATGAATTTTCATTTTTAATTTTCTGCGACTTTCATTTTTATTTTTAATAAACTTATATTTTTATTCAAGTTACTTTTCAATCCAACTTCCTTTTTTATTTAATTTCCAAATAGATCATTAAGGTATAGTGGTTTCTTGAATGAACTTCCAATTTTAATTTTCTGCAACTTCCATTTTTATTCTATTCAACTTCTTTTTTTATTCAAGTTTCTTTTCTACTTAACTACCTTTTTTATCTAATTTCTAAATAGATCGTTAAGGTATAGTGGTTTCTAGATTGAACTTCCATTTTTAATTTTATGCAACTTTCACTTTTATTTTTAATCAACTTCCATTTTTATTCAATTTACTTTCCTATTAAACTTCCCTTTTTATTTAATTTCCAAATAGATCGTTAAGTTATAGTGGTTTCTTCATTGAACTTCCATTTTTCATTTTCTGCAACTTCCATTTTTATTTTTATTCCACTTCCGTTTTTATTCAATTTATTTTTCTACTCAACTTCTTTTTTTACTTGATTTCCAAATAAATTGTTAGGGTATAGTGGTTTCTTGAATGAACTTCCAATTTTAATTTTCTGCAACTTCAAATTTTATTTCTATTTAACTTCCATTTTTATTCAATTTACTTTTCTATTAAACTTCCTTTTTTGTTTAATTTCCAAATAGATCGTTAAGGTATGGTGGTTTCTTAAATGAAATTCCATTTTTACTTTTCTACGACTTTCATTTCTATTTTTATTCAACTTCCATTTTTATTCAATTTACTTTTCTATTAAACTTCTTGTTTTATTTAATTTCCAAATAGATCGTTAAGGTACAGTGGTTTCTTGAATGAACTTCCATTTTTAATTTTCTGCAACTTTCATTTCCATTTTTATTCAACTTCCATTTTTATTCAATTTACTTTTCTCTTAAACTTCGTTTTTTTATTTAATTTCCAAATAGTTCGTTATGGTATAGTGGTTTTTTGAATGAACTTCTATTTTTAATTTTCTGCAACTTTCATTTTTATTTCTATTCAACTTCTTTTTTATTCAAGTTTCTTTTCTATTCAACTTCCTTTTTTACTTAGATTCCAAATAGGTCGTTAAGGTATAGTGGTTTCTGGATTGTACTTACATTTTCAATTTGATGCAACTTTCACTTTTATTTTTATTCAACTTCCATTTTTATTCAATTTACTTTTCTACTAAACTTCCTTTTTTATTTAATTTCCAAATAGATCGTTAAGTTATAGTGGTTTCTTGAATGAACTTCCATTTGTAATTTCTGCAGCTTCCATTTTTATTTTTATTCCACTTTCATTTTTATTCATGTTATTTTTCTATTCAACGTCCTTTTTTATTCATTTTCCAAATAGATCGTTAAGGTATAGTGGTTTCTTCAATGAAATTCCAATTTTAATTTTCAACAACTTCCATTTTTATTTCTATTCAACTTCCTTTTTCATTCAAGTAATTTTTCTATTCAACTTCTTTTTCTATTTAATTTCCAAATAGGTCGTTAAGGTATAGTGTTTTCCTGAATGCTCTTCCAATTTTAATTTTATGCAACTTCCATTTTTATTTCTATTGAACTTCTTTTTTTATTCAAGTTTCTTTTCTATTCAACTTCCTTTTTTATTTAATTTCTAAATAGATCGTTAAGGTATAGTGGTTTCTGGATTGAACTTCAATTTTTAATTTTATGCAATTTTCACTTTTATTTTTATTCAACTTCCATTTTTATTCAATTTACTTTTCTATTAAACTTTATTTTTTATTTAATTTCCAAATACATCATTAAGGTATAGTGGTTTGTTGAATGAACTTCCGTTTTTAATTTTATACAACTTTCATTTTTATTTTTATTCAACTTCCATTTTTAATCAATTTACTTTTCTATTAAACTTCCTTTTTTATTCAATTTCCAAATAGATCGTTAAGGTATAGTGGTTTCTTGATTGAATTTCCATTTTTAATATTCTGCAACTTCCATTTTTATTTCTAATTTACTTCTATTTTTATTCAAGTTACTTTTCAATCCAACTTCCTTTTTTATTTAATTTCCAAATAGATCGTTAAGGTATAGCGGTTTCTTGAATGAACTTCCAATTTTAATTTTCTGCAACTTCCATTTTTATTTCTATTCAACTTCTTTTTTTATTCTAGTTTCTTTTCTATTCAACTTCCTTTTTTATTTAATTTCTAAATAGATCGTTATGGTATATTGGTTTCTAGATTGAACTTCCATTTTTCATTTTATGGAACTTTCACTTTTATTTTTAATCAACTTCCATTTTTATTCAATTTACTTTCCTATTAAACTTCCTTTTTTATTTAATTTCCAAATAGATCGTTAAGTTATAGTGGTTTCTTGAATGAACTTCCATTTTTAATTTTCTGCAACTTCGATTTTTATTTTTATTCCACTTCCATTTTTATTCAAGTTATTTTTCTAATCAACTTCCTTTTTTATTTAATTTCCAAATAGATCGTTAGGGTATAGTGGTTTCTTGAATGAACTTTCAATTTTAATTTTCTGCAACTTCCATTTTTATTTCTATTTAACTTCCATTTTTATTCAATTTACTTTTCTATTAAACTTCCTTTTTTATTTAATTTCCAAATAGATCGTTAAGGTATGGTGGTTTCTGAAATGAACTTCCATTTTTACTTTTCTGCAACTTTCATTTCTATTTTTATTCAACTTCCATTTTTATTCAATTTACTTTTCTATTAAACTTCCTTTTTTATTTAATTTCCAAATAGATCGTTAAGGTATAGTGGTTTCTTGAATAAACTTCCATTTTTAATTTTCTGCAACTTTCATTTCCATTTTTATTCAACTTCCATTTTTATTCAATTTACTTTTCTCTTAAACTTCGCTTTTTTATTTAATTTCCAAATAGATCGTTATGGTATAGTGGTTTCTTGAATGAACTTCTATTTTTAATTTTCTGCAACTTCCATTTTTATTTCTATTCAACTTATTTTTTTATTCAAGTTACTTTTCTATTCAACTGTTTTTTTTTTAATTTCCAAATAGATCATTAAGGTATAGTGGTTTCTGGATTGAACTTCCATTTTTAATTTTATGCAACATTCATTTTTATTTTTATTCAACTTCCATTTTTATTCAATTTTCTTTTCCATTAAAATTCCTTTTTTATACAATTTCCAAATAGATCGTGAAGGTACAGTGGTTTTTTGAATGAACTTCCGTTTTTAATTTTCTGCAACTTCCATTTTTTTTTATTTGACTTCCATTTTTATTCAATTTACTTTTCTATTCAACTTTCTTTTTTATTTAATTTCCTAATAGATCGTTAAGGAATAGTGGTTTCCGGATTGAACTTCCATTTTTAATTTTAAGCAACTTTCATTTTTATTTTTATTCAACTTCCATTTTTATTCAATTTACTTTTCTATTAAACTTCCTTTTTTATTTAATTTCCAATTAGATCGTTAAGGTATCGTGGTTTCTTGAATGAGCTTCCATTTTTAATTTTCTGCATCTTTCATTTTTATTTTTATTTAGCTTCCTTTTTTATTCAAGTTTCTTTTATACTCAACTTCCTTTTTTATTTAATTTCCAAATAGATCATTAAGGTATAGTGGTTTTGGAATTGAACTTCCATTGTTAATTTTATGCAACTTTCATTTTTATTTTTATTCAACTTCAATTTTTATTCAATTTACTTTTCGATTAAACTTCCTTTTTTTAAATTTCCAAATAGATCGTTAAGGTATAGTTGTTTCTGGATTGAACTTCCCTTTTTAATTTTATGCAACTTTCATTTTTATTTTTATTCAACTTCTATTTTTATTCAATTTGATTTTCTATTAAACTTCCTTTTTTATTTAATTTCCAAATAGATCGTTAAGGTATAGTGACTTCTTGAATGAACTTCCATTTTTAATTTTCTGCAACTCTCATTTTTATTTTTATTCAACTTTCATTTTTGTTCAAGTTGTTTTTCTATTCAACTTCCTTTTTTATTTAATTTTCAAATAGATCGTTAAGGTATTGTAGGAACCCACACTTTATGTCCTCATCATGTTCATGAGCATCGGTATGATTATGACTTGTTTAGCTTGCATGTGTATGTTGTGATTTGTTTCGCTTGAGCCAACGCGATCCATGTCTTGATTTGAAGCCTTGTGATTTGTCTAAGTGTAGTATGCTTGTCTTGTTCCTTCCTTGATGCGAAACTTAGGTTACGCCTTGCCTGAGTTATGCTAGCCGACGTTATTCCAATGCCGAGGTCACCCTTAGTCTAGTAGCAGTATCTTGGAACCCCTTGTTGATCTCCGTCCTTGCCTCGACCACGTTAGCCGAGATGTCACCTTGCACCCCAGTGATCTCGTCCTGGCGCGGTATGACCTAGGCCGAGGTGTGGCGCATCTAGGCCAAGATGTGGCACAGCTTAGTCAAGTGTTGTCCTTCCTAGCCGAGGTCATTGTCACCTTAGTTGCCGAAGTCTTTTGTTAGCCGATGTCACCCCTTGCCAGAGTGCCACTCCGTGTAGCTTGTTAGATATGCCTTGTTGTTAGCCGATGTCATAGCCTGTCAGAGAGCCCATACGGCTTTGCTTGTTGAACACCCTTCCACCATGCTTTGTCTGGTCTATCAGTCACCTTTTCAGGTAGAACCCAATCAGTCGCCGCCACGTGTCTCAGCAGAGGGTTAACCCCAGAACCGGGTATAGAAAACTATCATTTGGTGTCATAAACTTGCCTTGTAGAGAGAGAGAAGCTCTAGAAGAGGGAGAAGAGTTCTTGAGAGAGAAGTAGATCTTCAAGCTTGATTCCTAGAGATCGAACCGTTAGATCCGCGTTCTAAGGTTAGATTCTTGATCTGCTCATGATGTTCTTTATGTTTATGTTATTGCATTGCATGATTGAAAATGATTTGCAAGCCATGCATCGTTTTGAAGCTCGATTTTAGAAAGAGAAAATGACATTCATGTGTTCTTCAAGAAAGTCTTGTTTTGATCCGAAAGCTTGCATAAAGAATCATAATTTTGTGTTTGTTTCCGCAAGGATTCCAAGTACGGGTACCCAGGTCCATGTTTTCAAACTCATAGCACGAAAATCCCAAATTTGTGATGGCAGATTATGATCAAACATTCGTATTTTTCATGTTTTCACACTCATGTTCTTCATGTTTATCAGCAGAGGGAAACCCAGAGTTTCCCGACCTCTTTTCCTTGCATGTGGCCCTCGGGAACACACCTCGGCAAGGAGGTGTGGAACCTCGGCCTAGACCTGGTTGGTGCCCAACATGTTTTCCGAAAACATTTGTGTACATGAGAGACTTGTTTGAAAGCGCATTCAATAGGCTTTGCCATGTGTTGTAGGACTTGGGCTTGTCTCGACCCCGACGTGTGAAGAAACGATGTGAGTGGTATTTTTAATAAAGCTATGTTACACTTGCTTTCATAAATCTCGTCTTGCCTTGTTTTGAAAAGTACTTGATCTAGCATGAATGACTATCCCTATTTTGTATATCAAATGCTATCTTGTTTTGATGACTCGTCTTGAAAGTCCTTAGTTGCAGGGGACTATAATGCAACTGCACTCTTGTCTTGACAGTCCTTAGTGCTAGAGGACTCTAAACTTTCGCAGCACAGCTTGTCTTGACAGTCCTTAGTGCTAGAGGACTCTAAACTTTCGCAGCACAGCTTGTCTTGACAGTCCTTAGTGCTAGAGGACTCTAAACTTTCGCAGCACAGCTTGTCTTGACAGTCCTTAGTGCTAGAGGACTATAAACTTTCGCAGCACAGCTTGTCTTGAAAGTCCTTAGTTGCAGGGGACTATAATGCAACTGCACTCTTGTCTTGGGAATGTCATCACCCTCTTGTATTAAGTAGATGTAATAACATCCAAAGAACTTGAAAGGCCGGCAATGAACTTGATTTCCCTCTTGATTGTAAAGTATGCTATGTATTGTTTTGAAAGAAATCTTGGATATCAATCATGCAAAACCTTTATTTCTAATATCATTCACTGAGTATCCAAGCTCACCCTCTCTATATATATGTAGGTGATGAACAAGAAGGCATTGAGGCCTAGACGTGATTGCCGATGTGTTTTGGGCGCATAGCCGACATGTTTGGATTTGTGTTTTGCATCGTCTTGAAGATTATGCTTCTCGGCTTATGTTTTCTTTGTTTGTTTTGGCATATGTCGGCTTGAGAAGCCTTTTGGTCAAGATGTGTTTTGTATTTCATTTCGTTCTTGTATTTAAGTTGTAAGACTTGTAAAGATGTTTGATGTATGACATTCTACTGGACTTACGCACGGCTCTCATGGACTATTTAGATTTTGTATATGTATATATATTGCTTCCGCACTTGTAAGCCCCATATTTTATACTCTGATTGTGTGTGATTTTTGTAAGACGGCCTTCGGTAACCTCGGGTTACTGGCCATCACGGCACCAAACTACTAGGGGCGGTTTGGGGGCGTGACAGAATGGTATCAGAGCACAAGATCCTTGTAGTACGTTAATCACACACCTTGAGTCCTAGAGAGCCTAGGATTTCCCTTAGAAGAATGTTAAGATTTCATCATATTGCTTGCTACTTGGCTATGTGTGCATCGTTTTGGCCTAGACGCTCGTTACTTGCATATGTGTTATCTGTTTAGTTGTTTTAAAGTCTCATCTTGCATCCCCCCCTAGCATCATGAGGAGAGGTAGACCCCCGGTTGGCCGAGATCGATCGGAAGACAGGTTGGAGAGATTGGAAAGGTTAGTCGAAGGCTTGGTTCGTGAGCAGAGACAACCTAGGCCGCAGGATACTGGTACCACTTCTATGCATGCCGAACAGACGAATGGCCGATATGCAGCTCCACCCCCTCCAGTGCCACAAGTGCCTCCGCAGCAAGCTTTGTATGGGAACGACACGATAACTCTAATCAGAGAGTTCAAGAAGATGAAACCACCTAGATTTCAGGGAGGCATAGAACCAATGAAAGCCGAGGCATGGGTTTTAGAGATGGAGAAGTTGTTTGAAGTTTTCCCCAGTACAGACGCCCAGAAGGTATCTCTGGCAGCATTCACATTAGACGACGATGCTCGTAGGTGGTGGATGATGGTCCGAGAAAGCAATCCGGGTTTGACTTGGGCAAAATTTTTGGAGTTGTTTTACAACAAGCATTTCCCCCTCAGCGTCCGAGACCGAAAGACCACGGAGTTTCAGAATCTGATCCAAGGGAACAAGACGGTCGCAGAATACGATCGTGCCTTTACTGAACTAGCGAGATATGCGCCTCATATGGTTGACGACGAGTACCGAAAGGCGAGGAAGTTCGAAAGTGGGTTGCGTGGACCGATACAAGATCGGGTCAATATGCTCAATATGCCGACGTACGCCGGAGTACTGGACAAGGCCATCCTGGCTGAAGCTAACTTGAACCGATACCAGAGTTCAGGTGAGGGTCAGAGGAAGAGACAGAGTTATGACAATCGCCGAGTTCCGTTCAATGCCAAGAAGAAGATAAGCACAGACAGTTCCAGCAACTCAAATCAGGAAGGTAACGCCAAGCCGATGTGCGCGAGTTGTGGAAAGCTACATTTCGGGGTTTGTCGTTGGGCAACAGGAGCTTGCTACGAGTGTGGCGAGATAGGCCATCGAGTGAAGGACTGCCCGAAAGCAAGGACCGATGATGGGAAGAGGACTGGAAGCACCTCGGGCTCTACACAGAAGAATAACATCGGGGGAGTACAGGCGAGGCAGGGCAGAGTCTTTGCATTAGTACCAGGAGACGCCCAGAATGCCGAGGCGGTAGTGTCAGGTACCCTCTCAATTTGTTCTCGAGATGCATACGTGTTGATTGATTCGGGTTCTACGCATTCATTTGTGTCCACTATATTCGCCGAGAAGTTGGATAGAGAATTAGAACCCCTTGATTATGTATTATCTGTGTCTACTCCATCTGGGAGAAATATGATTGTTGCATCCATTTATAGGGCGTGTGTTATCATGATTGAGGGTGTAGAGTTGTTAGTTGATTTGATGCCATTAAACATGACTCACTTCGATGTTATATTGGGAATGGATTGGTTAGTGGCGAATCATGCATCCATTAATTGTGTTACTAAGAACGTCACATTGAAGACCCCAAGTCAAGCCGAGGTCATTTTCCAGGGTAAAGGAGTAGTACCCCCACCTTACTTAATCTCATCCATGAAGGCCTACAAGTTGATCCAAAAAGGATGTAAGGGTTATTTATGCAGTATACTAAGTGATCTGAATGGAAATGTTGAGTTAGCCGACATACCCGTTGTTGAGGAATTCCCCGACGTCTTTCCGGATGAGTTGCCTGGCCACCTTGTCGATAGGGAAATAGAGTTTACTGTGGACACCTTGTCAGGAACACAACCCATCTCCAAAACACCCTACAGAATGGCCCCAGCCAAACTTAGAGAGCTAAAATCGCAATTACAAGAATTGTTGGACAAAGGATTTGTTAGGCCGAGCACTTCACCGTGGGGAGCACCCGTTCTATTTGTTAAGAAAAAGGATGGCACACTTCGTCTTTGCATTGACTACAGAGAACTTAATAAGGTGACCATCAAGAACAAGTACCCATTGCCTAGAATCGACGATTTGCTTGATCAACTACGAGGAGCACGAGTCTTTTCCAAGATTGACCTTAGGTCGGGCTACCATCAGTTGAAGGTTAAAGCCGAGGACATTGAGAAAACTGCTTTTCGGACAAGATATGGTCACTACGAATTTTTGGTAATGCCCTTCGGAGTAACCAATGCCCTAGCAGCATTCATGGACCTGATGAACAGAGTCTTTAAGCCGTACCTAGATGAGTTCGTCATTATTTTTATCGACGACATATTGATCTATTCCGGGAGTGCGAGCGAGCACGAGAATCATCTGAGACTTGCCCTACAGACCTTGAGAGACAAGAAGTTGTACGCCAAGTTAAGTAAATGCGAGTTTTGGCTTTCCAGCATTTCATTTCTAGGGCATGTGATCAATGAAGACGGTATATCAGTTGACCCCAGTAAGATTGAAGCCATTGTGAATTGGCCGACGCCGACCAACGTGTCCGAGGTTCGTAGTTTTCTGGGTTTGGCAGGTTATTACAGAAAGTTTGTGAAGGACTTCTCGAGGATCGCAGTGCCATTGACACAACTAACCAAGAAGGGAGCAGCTTATGAATGGACCAATGAAAGGGAATCGCTTTCCAGGAACTGAAGACGAGGTTAGTCACAGCACCAGTTCTAGTACTACCATCAGCTAATGAGGAATTTCAGATTTACAGTGATGCTTCACATAAAGGTTTGGGTTGCGTGTTAATGCAAGAAGGTAAAGTCATAGCGTACGCGTCTCGTCAGTTGAAGCCCAATGAAAAGAATTATCCTACCCATGATTTGGAGCTAGCTGCCGTGGTTTTTGCCTTGAAGATATGGCGTCATTACCTGTACGGAACACCTTGCCAAGTTTTCACCGACCACAAGAGTCTGAAATACTTGTTCACCCAGAAAGAGTTAAATATGAGGCAGAGAAGATGGCTCGAACTACTGAAGGATTATGACATGCAGATTCAGTACCACCCAGGTAAGGCAAATTCCGTAGCCGACGCATTGAGCAGGAAGTTAGTTGGAAGTTTGGCGTGCCTGACAGCGGTTTCGGTGGAACCAACCATTATTGAGGAAGTGAAGACCAGACAGAGGGAGGATAAATTCCTCAAGAAGGTAATTGATGAATTCGTCACCAAGCCGAGGCCGGGATACACTATAGAGAATCAAGTGCTTAAGTTTGAAGGAAGATTGTGCGTGGCCGACGTACCAGAGTTAAAAAGGAAGATTTTGCAAGAGGCCCATGGCTCCAAATTTGCCATTCATCCAGGGAGCACCAAGATGTATCAGGACGTAAAGCGGACCTTTTGGTGGCCAAACATGAAAAGAGAGATAGCCAAGTTTGTATTTCAGTGTCTGTGTTGTCAGCAAGTGAAGGCAGAACACCAGAGACCGGCAGGACTTCTTCAACCCTTATCAATTCCTGAGTGGAAATGGGAGCACATCTCCATGGATTTCGTAGTGGGTTTGCCGAGGACGCAAAGAGGTATGGATTCCATTTGGGTTATAGTCGACAGGTTTACTAAGTCAGCCCACTTTTTGCCTGTCAAGACTACATTCAATGCCAACCGACTTGCCGAATTGTACATGAATGAGATCGTTAGGCTTCATGGTGTGCCGATGTCCATTGTGTCAGACCGAGATCCGAAGTTCATTTCTAGATTTTGGCAGAGTCTACAAGGAGCCTTGGGAACAGAGTTGAGATTTAGCACAGCCTTTCACCCCCAGACCGACGGACAGACAGAAAGAACGATTCAGACACTCGAAGACATGCTCAGACTGTGCGTGTTGGACTTCCAGGGAAGTTGGGAATCGCATTTGCCATTATTAGAGTTCGCGTACAACAACAGTTATCAAGCCAGCATTGGCATGGCGCCGTATGAAGCTTTGTATGGAAGGGAATGTAAATCACCGATATGTTGGACTGAAGTAGGAGACAAAGCTCTAATTGGCCCCGAGTTGGTTCATATGACAACTGAAAAGATCAAACTCATTCAGCAGAGGATTAAAACTGCACAGAGTCGACAGAAGTGTTATGCCGACCAAAGAAGGAGGGAGTTAGAATTTGAAATTGGGGATCATGTATTTTTGAAGGTCTCGCCGATGACAGGAGTTTCGAGATTTGGGAAGAAGGGTAAACTTGCACCCCGATATTGGGCCGTTTGAAATTCTTGAGAAAGTTAACACCGTTGCTTACAGACTCGCTTTGCCGCCAGATTTGAGCCAAGTCCACAGCGTGTTCCATGTTTCGATGCTGAGAAAATATATCCGAGACCCACTGCATGTAATAGATTACTCCGGGGTTGTAGTTAATGAAGACTTGGGCTACGAAGAGAAGCCGATGAGAATTATCGACAGACAAGTGAGGCAGTTGAGAAACAAGTCGATATCAATGGTGAAAATCGAATGGGAGAAGCATTATGGCGAGGAGGCCACATGGGAAAAAGAAGAAGAGATGAAAATCCGTTACCCGGAGTTATTCGTAGGACAAGGTAACTTAAGTTTGGGGACCAAACTTCTTTAAGGAGGGTAGACTGTAGGAACCCACACTTTATGTCCTCATCATGTTCATGAGCATCGGTATGATTATGACTTGTTTAGCTTGCATGTGTATGTTGTGATTTGTTTCGCTTGAGCCAATGCGATCCATGTCTTGATTTGAAGCCTTGTGATTTGTCTAAGTGTAGTATGCTTGTCTTGTTCCTTCCTTGATGCGAAACTTAGGTTACGCCTTGCCTGAGTTATGCTAGCCGACGTTATTCCAATGCCGAGGTCACCCTTAGTCTAGTAGCAGTATCTTGGAACCCCTTGTTGATCTCCGTCCTTGCCTCGACCACGTTAGCCGAGATGTCACCTTGCACCCCAGTGATCTCGTCCTGGCGCGGTATGACCTAGGCCGAGGTGTGGCGCATCTAGGCCAAGATGTGGCACAGCTTAGTCAAGTGTTGTCCTTCCTAGCCGAGGTCATTGTCACCTTAGTTGCCGAAGTCTTTTGTTAGCCGATGTCACCCCTTGCCGGAGTGCCACTCCGTGTAGCTTGTTAGATATGCCTTGT
The DNA here is from genome assembly GCF_055761805.1 of Camellia sinensis. NCBI lineage: Eukaryota > Viridiplantae > Streptophyta > Magnoliopsida > Ericales > Theaceae > Camellia > Camellia sinensis. The sequence continues at coordinate 2,570,159 of NC_138962.1, read as the reverse complement.
TGTTAGCCGATGTCATAGCCTGTCAGAGAGCCCATACCGCTTTGCTTGTTGAACACCCTTCCACCATGCTTTGTCTGGTCTGTCAGTCACCTTTTCAGGTAGAACCCAATCAGTCGCCGCCACGTGTCTCAGCAGAGGGTTAACCCCAGAACCGGGTATAGAAAACTATCATTTGGTGTCATAAACTTGCCTTGTAGAGAGAGAGAAGCTCTAGAAGAGGGAGAAGAGTTCTTGAGAGAGAAGTAGATCTTCAAGCTTGATTCCTAGAGATCGAACCGTTAGATCCGCGTTCTAAGGTTAGATTCTTGATCTGCTCATGATGTTCTTTATGTTTATGTTATTGCATTGCATGATTGAAAATGATTTGCAAGCCATGCATCGTTTTGAAGCTCAATTTTAGAAAGAGAAAATGACATTCATGTGTTCTTCAAGAAAGTCTTGTTTTGATCCGAAAGCTTGCATAAAGAATCATAATTTTGTGTTTGTTTCCGCAAGGATTCCAAGTACGGGTACCAAGGTCCATGTTTTCAAACTCATAGCACGAAAATCCCAGATTTGTGATGGCAGATTATGATCAAACATTCATATTTTTCATGTTTTCACACTCATGTTCTTCATGTTTATCAGCAGAGGGAAACCCAGAGTTTCCCGACCTCTTTTCCTTGCATGTGGCCCTCGGGAACACACCTCGGCAAGGAGGTGTGGAACCTCGGCCTAGACCTGGTTGGTGCCCAGCATGTTTTCCGAAAACATTTGTGTACATGAGAGACTTGTTTGAAAGCGCATTCAATAGGCTTTGCCATGTGTTGTAGGACTTGGGCTTGTCTCGACCCCGACGTGTGAAGAAACGATGTGAGTGGTATTTTTAATAAAGCTATGTTACACTTGCTTTCATAAATCTCGTCTTGCCTTGTTTTGAAAAGTACTTGATCTAGCATGAATGACTATCCCTATTTTGTATATCAAATGCTATCTTGTTTTGATGACTCGTCTTGAAAGTCCTTAGTTGCAGGGGACTATAATGCAACTGCACTCTTGTCTTGACAGTCCTTAGTGCTAGAGGACTCTAAACTTTCGCAGCACAGCTTGTCTTGACAGTCCTTAGTGCTAGAGGACTCTAAACTTTCGCAGCACAGCTTGTCTTGACAGTCCTTAGTGCTAGAGGACTCTAAACTTTCGCAGCACAGCTTGTCTTGACAGTCCTTAGTGCTAGAGGACTATAAACTTTCGCAGCACAGCTTGTCTTGAAAGTCCTTAGTTGCAGGGGACTATAATGCAACTGCACTCTTGTCTTGGGAATGTCATCACCCTCTTGTATTAAGTAGATGTAATAACATCCAAAGAACTTGAAAGGCCGGCAATGAACTTGATTTCCCTCTTGATTGTAAAGTATGCTATGTATTGTTTTGAAAGAAATCTTGGATATCAATCATGCAAAACCTTTATTTCTAATATCATTCACTGAGTATCCAAGCTCACCCTCTCTATATATATGTAGGTGATGAACAAGAAGGCATTGAGGCCTAGACGTGATTGCCGATGTGTTTTGGGCGCATAGCCGACATGTTTGGATTTGTGTTTTGCATCGTCTTGAAGATTATGCTTCTCGGCTTATGTTTTCTTTGTTTGTTTTGGCATATGTCGGCTTGAGAAGCCTTTTGGTCAAGATGTGTTTTGTATTTCATTTCGTTCTTGTATTTAAGTTGTAAGACTTGTAAAGATGTTTGATGTATGACATTCTACTGGACTTACGCACGGCTCTCATGGACTATTTAGATTTTGTATATGTATATATATTGCTTCCGCACTTGTAAGCCCCATATTTTATACTCTGATTGTGTGTGATTTTTGTAAGACGGCCTTCGGTAACCTCGGGTTACTGGCCATCACGGCACCAAACTACTAGGGGCGGTTTGGGGGCGTGACAGGTATAGTGGTATCTGGATTGAACTTCCATTTTTAATTTTATGCAACTTTCATTTTTATTTTTATTCAACTTCCATTTTTATTCAATTTTCTTTTCCATTAAACTTCCTTTCTTATTCAATTTCCAAATAGATCGTCAAGGTAGAGTGGTTTCTTGAATGAACTTCCATTTTTAATTTTCTGCAACTTCCATTTTTATTTTTTTTTGACTTCCATTTTTATTCAATTTACTTTTCTATTCAACTTCCTTTTTTATTTAATTTCCATTTAGATCGCTAAGGAATAGTGGTTTCTGGATTGAACTTCCATTTTTAATTTTAAGCAACTTTCATTTTTATTTTTATTCAACTTCCATTTTTATTCAATTTACTTTCCTATTAAACTTCCTTTTTTATTTAATTTCCAAATAGATCGTTAAAGTATAGTGGTTTCTTGAATGAACTTCCATTTTTAATTTTCTGCAACTTTCATTTTTATTTTTATTTAGCTTCCTTTTTTATTCAAGTTTCTTTTGTACTCAACTTCCTTTTTTATTTAATTTCCAAATAAATCGTTAAGGTATAGTGGTTTCTTGGATGAACTTCCCTTTTTGATTTTCTACAACTTCAATTTTTATTTTTATTCGACTTCCATTTTTATTCAAATTATTTTTCTATTCAACTTCCTTTTTTATTTAATTTCCAAATAGATCGTCAAGGTATAGTGGTTTGTTGAATGAACTTTCAATTTTAATTTTCTGCAACTTTCATTTTTATTCAATTTACTTTTCTATAAAACTTCTTTTTTTATTTAATTTCCAAATAGATCGTTAAGGTATGGTGGTTTCTTGAATGAACTTCCATTTTTCATTTTCTGCAACTTTCATGTCTGTTTTTATTCAACTTCCAATTTTATTCAATTTACTTTTCCATTAAACTTCGTTTTTTTATTTAATTTCCAAATAGATAGTTATGATATAGTGGTTTCTTGAATGAACTTCTATTTTTAATTTTCTGCAACTTCCATTTTTATTTCTATTCAACTTCTTTTTTTATTCAAGTTTCTTTTCTATTCAACTTCCTTTTTTATTTAATTTCCAAATAGATCGTTAAGGTAGATTGTTTTCTAGATTGAACTTCCATTTTTAATTTTATGCAACTTTCACTTCTATTTTTATTCTACTTCCATTTTTATTCAATTTACTTTTCTACTAAACTTCCTTTTTTATTTAATTTCCAAATAGATCGTTAAGGTATAGCGGTTTCTTGAATGAACTTCCATTTTAAATTTTCTGCAACTTCCTTTTTTATTTTTATTCCACTTCCATTTTTATTCAAGTTATTTTTCTATTCAACTTCCTTTTTTATTTAATTTTGAAATAGATCGTTACCGTATAGTGGTTTCCTGAATGAACTTCCAATTTTAATTTTCTGCAACTTCCATTTTTATTTCTATTTAACTTCCATTTTTATTCAATTTACTTTTCTATTAAACTTCTTTTTTTATTTAATTTCCAAATAGATCGTTAAGGTATGGTGGTTTCTTAAATGAACTTCCATTTTTAATTTTCTGCAACTTTCATTTCTATTTTTATTCACCTTCCATTTTTATTCAATTTACTTTTCTATTAAACTTCCTTTTTTATTTAATTTCCAAATAGATCGTTAAGGTATAGTGGTTTCTTGAATGAACTTCCATTTTTAATTTTCTGCAACTTTCATTTCTATTTTTATTGAACTTCCATTTGTATTCAATTTACTTTTCTCTCAAGCTTCATTTTTTTTATTTAATTTCCAAATAGATCGTTATGGTATAGTGGTTTCTTGAATGAACTTCTATTTTTAATTTTCTGCAACTTCCATTTTTATTTCTATTCAACTTCTTTTTTTATTCAAGTTTCTTTTCTATTCAACTTCTTTTTTTATTTAATTTCCCACCAACCTTTGAGTTCTCCAGTAAAGCCATTAATAATGAATTTAACAATGGCATGGTCACTGTTACTATATTGGCGACACACGGTAGCATACATCATTATCTGATGTAACTTTTTGTAAATGCCATATTCTGATTCACCATCAATATTCCATTCGTAAATGGTTTTACCATGGTAAGATCCCTGATCATTGAGATAAGTCTCTTCATAGAGTACATCTGGAGGAGTGGGTCTAGCATAATAATTTCTGGTTGGTGGTACTATAGCTGGTCGGGAGGAAGTATAAGAATGGAGTTTATTAACTGTTGAAGGTTCTTCTTGGAAATTCAACTGAATTTCATGAATCTGTGCGGGTGACAGATTATCTTCGGGTGAGGGTTCAGATCGAAGCATTTGAATAGAGCCACCAGAAGGCTCAGTAGGTCCTGTTTGAACATTTAGTGTTTTCATTTTCTGTAAAAGCGTATCCATGAATTCAGTATTAAAAGCTTTTAACTTAAAGTTAGTCACTTCTAAAGGTGGTTTGATAGAAACAGGATGGATCATGGAAGGTCCACTAACAGGTGGAGTTAAGGTTCTATCCTTAAATGTGTTTACTGCTTCTTCAATTCTGGTTAATTGTTTTCCCATGGTTTGGCAAAACAAATTGGTATAGTTATGCTGTCTGCAAACTAAACCTAAATCTGATAATTTAATGTAATTTGATTTAGCAAATCTAGCTGATTGGGCATCTATATATGCTGTGGCAACTAAAGGTTGTCTGGTAACCTCGCCATTAGGGGCTAATTCTAATGATTGAGGAGGTGGATGTAAGGCCTGAATAGCCTGTCCTTCTGTTGTAGTCCAAGTTTTATACTGATCTTCTAATACATTTAATTGGGGATTAAATACTGTATTATACCATTCAACAAAGGGTATTATTTTCGGGTACAACTCAAGATACTGATAATATTGAGTTTTATATTCCTGTAACTGTTGGGAAGTATGGTTTTCAAAGTACCATTTTCTAAAATCCTGGTGTATAGATTGCACAAATTCCTGGTTTAAGTATTTATGATTTTCACTTCCAGGTGTAAAATCCATTAAATTTCAAAATTCATATCACTGGCTGTCGGGCTATCTGGTAGTTGGGTCGTATAGACTCCATGTGGGATTTGGTTATCAGAAATTCTAATTCCATGGATTTCTGCAGTCATCGGATCTTCCTTAGGATCACTAGATGGTCGACTAAGTGGTCTAGGAATCTCTTGGAGTAAGGAATCGACTAATTGTCGACTTGATTCTGGTAAATCTACTCTATATGGAGGAATAGATCTGAAACTGTTATTAGAAAAACTTCTTGGTGCGATGCGAAAACTAGCATTAGAAGAATTACTTCTAATTAGCGAAGGAGTTTTCTGAAATTGGAGGTAAACATTACCTCCTTGTGTCTGGATAACATCATCTAGGTTATGCTGGATGATTGGTCTTGGTGGTACAGCATTTGGAATATGCCACCTATCTGGAAAAGTAATGTCTTTCCAAGGAATTAACTTTGGAACTGCGACTTGACTATTGTAAAGATTTGTTTCAATTAAAACTGTTTGTCCTGTTTCAGTTTTCTTTCTGGTATAAGGATTTAAGGTAGTTAATACCTTAAGATATATCCTAGAGTGTACTGAAAAAGGGGGTGATCCTGGTTTATACTCATATCCATGAGTAAGAACTCTAAGTTCTAATACATCAGATAAATTAGCATCAGCCATTGCTATGCTAAGGTTTGGGTAAACATCAAAATATACTGGTCCATGGGACAAACTAATCTCTATTGCTCCCATTAGGGATGCCCTCCAGTTGAGACATCTTCCATCACGAAGTGTACATTAGATACTGGTATTTTGACCTAGAAGAGTCAAGGGTTTGAAAGCTATTTGTACGAGTCCAATATGGATGTACTTATATTTTCTGATAAATGGAATAAAATCATTTATATGAATTAATCTTATAATTTCATCATTATTCTGGATATAAGCTGCATGCTCAAAAGTTTTAATTACCTGTTTGCTGAAGAAATTAAAAGTTCCAATTTTGTAAATTGTTTTTGGATCTACTGTTGGTATTGTCCACTTATCTAGTGCATCTTTTACATCCTGATAAGCCACAAATTCGGCTGCTTCTGCTATGGACGAGACTGTATTTCCTACAGTAGTTACTGAATCATTTCCTGGTATTTCTACGGGTATTTTGTTGGTTATTTCTTCCATGGATGTATTGTGATCATATATGTCTAATTTATTTTATTTATATTTGTATTATATGGCTAATTAAACATGGCTCTGATCCCATTAAAGGTGCTCACTAAAGGTTTAGGCTAGCACGTCTGTCAACGACTTACAGGTTAACGGTCTACACGCAATCCCTGTAATACAACCTACCTTACGCGACTTGGGTGACGTCCCACTAACCCTAACAATTAATTAACCTAACAATAGCACAAACCCAGGAATAATTATGCATATAATACCTATATAAACAGAATAAATTACAACATATATGATCTCATTAATTTACTGTTGTGGTGGAGGCCTTCTGGCTGCCCAAGTCACTATCTGTTCGTTAATTAGAGTCTGAAGCTCAGCTATACGCTGATTACACTCTGGTCTACGCTCAGATATATACGGTTGAGTATAAAAATCTACTGGTGTATTAAGATAATAATCTTTCTGATGTTGCCAAAACTCCAAATAAGATAATAACTGTTCTAAAGCATTAACAGAAGGCATTTATACTTACAAACATGGAGAGTGCTTCCAAAGCTTACTATTATTAATGGAAGAAGTACGATTATTTTACAAAAGGGGGTTGGAGAGAGAGATATTGGAGAGAGATATTACATAAGAGAGAGAGCTTATAACTGAATCTGCCTCAACAAGGATGAGACCATTCCTATTTATAATACAAAGAAGATAAGAGAGAAGCCAAAAGGAAGACAGGTGTCGATCCCTTATAAGCTAATAGGATTACACTTTATCTTTATTGAAATCTTATCTTCAACTTTGTTTGAAAGTGGAGCTATCCTCTCTATTTGACTGGTAGTGGGAATCTGCTTTTCCAAAAGTAGTTTGTCTATTTGTGCCGACGTCTTAATGCTCGGGCCCTTTTCCTTTCCTGTCTTTGTCTCTAGTCATCTTTTCTGCAATGACAGCTGTTAGGGAGTCCCAAAAGTCACCAAGGTTGGGCTCATCTGTTTCTAGATCTTGTGATTCTCCTGCCAACACGTGTTCGGCTGGATCACTCTCTGGTTCTGATGGAGTCTGACTGGTGCCTGATCTCATAGAGGCGTCATCATCTTGGCTAACTGTTTGGAGGAACTGTTCTTTCAGAAAATCCATGCTTTTAATCATTAATTCATGTTCTGAAAGATGAGGATATTGCTGCTTTAATTCCTTTTGGATTTGCACAAAAGGATTACTGGATAATGCTGGTGATTGAGCTGGAAGAGCTGGAGGTTGTTTAACGGTTTCCCAACATGCTTTGGTATGTTGTTGAATTTTCTGGACAGTGTCTGTTAAATTAGGGTTCATTCCCTTATCTCACCATTTTACAAAAAAGATTCTTTTAAGGCGGGGAACCTTATTCTGGTAATCACAGGCAAAGTCCCATTTCCAAATCCATGGAATACCAAAACGGATAGTAAAATGGACAAGAGATTTACTGATTGAAAGGTCTCTGTTTTTGTTTAAGTAAGCATAAGCTCGAGAATAAGCTACATGCCACTCATTAAATGCTGTTCGAATGGTTTCTGGTAAAATATCAAGAGAAAGCCCAAATTTATCCCACCAAACGAGGAACCAATTTGGGACATCGTTTTGAAGGACATCAGGGCAGACACGGATAAACCAAGAGTGGTTTTTAATGGGATTCTGGTAATAGAAAACCTGGGTAAAAGCATCAATGTAATCCCAATAACTGTATTTAGTTTGCTTGTTACGCAAATCAATGTCTCTGGTAGTATGCGGATGAATGCCCCAAGTAGAAATGGGCATAAGTTGACGGATGACAATTTTACTGAACTGAATCAGGCTAGCAGTTTTATTAACATCATGCAGAGTATGTTTAATTTCAGCTGCCCCGGTTTCTGTTAGTATCTGTTCATAGATATATCGGTACTGGTCAAAGTGAGGGGGAGATTGTTGCGTGGTAAGATACCGACGCTTGATCTCCCATGGATCTGTCATCCATTGTTCATCTGCTGTTTCAATATAGAGGACAGTTTCCTCTGTAATACTGTTAGGGGTATACGATTCTTCAGTCTTAAGGAGAATATCCTTAGCTGAGGGATTACTGGTTTGACCTCTTAAAGGTGGAAATTCTGTTGGATCATAGCGAGGGTTATGGCCCCTGCCACGACCTCTACCTCGGTGGCCCCGACTGGTCATTCCTCTTCAGGATTGGATTTCTGGAGATATTCCCTGGTTAAGAAGTCAGGCAAAGAATTAGTTTCGCCTTTGATATATTCAATATCAAAATCAAAATTAGATAAAAAAAACTTTGCCAGGTCAAAAATATCTGCTTGGAGGCAAGATTTTTAACATCCTTTTAAAAGTCTGTTTAGCAGCAGAGCAATCAACTCTGATGAGAAAATGCTGGTTTAAAAGATCATCCTAGAATTTAATAACACATTTAACAATAGCTAAACATTCCTGTTTAATAGTTGGGTAATTTAAAGCGGCTTTATTCCAATGACCAGAATGGAATCTTAACAATTCTTCTTTCTTGGTATTGGGATTAAGCTGTTTTAAGATCCCACCAAATCCTTCATTGGAGGCATCTGTTTCAACAATTTTTTTCCAAGTAGGATTAGGTAACTGTAGGCAAGGTAACTGTTGGACTTTAGCCTTAATGCGTTGAACTGCTAAAGTATGTTCTTCAGACCATGGCGGTGGATTCTTTCTTAACCTAGTGTATAAGATGTTCACATCTGCAGATAACTGATAATAATAGTCTCTAACATAATTGAGACTTCCTAAAAATCTCTGTAGTTGAGTTTTATCCTTAATTTCATCAGGAAATTTAGAGGCAAACTCCATACTTCTGTTGATAGGAATACTACTTCCATTGGAGATATTATGTCCTAAATATCTAACTGTTGTTTGAAATAAATGCATCTTAGGTGCGGAAATAACCAATCCATTTCTGATAATAACATGCTTAAAAATATGAAGATGTTTAATATGCTGGTCGATTGATGAAGAAAATATTAAAACATCATCAATACAGGATAAAGCAAATTCTGTATAAGGAGTAAAAATATCATTCATGATATGTTGAAATTCTGATGGAGCATTTTTAAGTCCAAATGGCATGACATTCCATTCATAATGCCCAAAAGGTACTGTAAAGGCTGTTTTATAACGATCCTGTTCTGCAATTTGCACTTGCCAATAGCCTGATTTTAAATCAAATTTGGAGAATATGATTGCATCCTGTAATCGATCTAAAAGATCTTTTTTGTTTGGAATCGGATATCTGATCCATTGTAAAACTTCATTTAACGGTTTGTAATTGATAACAAGGCGTGGAATACCTCTCTCAATTTCTGCATTTTTATTCACATAAAAAGCAGTACAACTCCAAGGAGATTGGCTTGGTCGGATAAGCTTCTTAGAAAGAAGAGTTTGGATTTCTGTTTTACATAATTCCATATATTCCTTTTTCATTTGACTAGGGCGAGCTCTGGTGGGAATATATTTTTCATTAAAAGTCGGTTCATATGGTAAGGTTACTGTATGTTTTTTACGTTCCCAAAAAGCATTTGGAACATCATTACAAACTTTTGTTTTAAATTCATTTTCAATTGTTTTAATTTTCTGTTGTAAAGAAGGTTGTTGTAATCTTTGTTCTGTTGTCAAGAATTGAACTTCTTTTTGTAAAAAATTTATCTGTTTTTCTTTGAAGGTTACTAGATCACGAATTTGATCTAATTCCTTTGTATATGGTTCTGTTATAAATTCAAAAATAATTTCTCTTCCCTGTATCTGGGAATAAATACCTGTTTAATCAATTTTCTGGATAGGCATTAAAAGACAAAGAAAAGGAGTGCCTAGAATTATATTTTGAGCAAGATTTCTGACTAATACAAAAGATGTGGGTAGACATAAATCTTGATTACAAATATAAGCTTCTGGAATTTTATACCTGATTTGGAGTGAATTACCCCTGGCACTGGTTAGACTTTGGGTTGTCTTTTGAAAATATCTGGTAGGAACTATGCCTTCTTGGATACAATTCATATCTGCACCACTATCGACTAGGGCAATAGCATTTTTAATAATAAAATCGGGTTTAATCATAAATGAAATTTTTATATACCATTTCTGGAAAGTAACTTGATTTACAAGTAATAAATATTGGTCAGAAGATTCTGGTTGATGCTGTTGTTCTTTTGCTTTAGCTTCGGTTCCTTGCTGTTTAAACTGACTGTAAAGATATTTGATATCTTTAATAGCAGCTGTACTGGCTGTTTGTAAGTGTTTTACTTCTGTTTTTAAAATATTAATTTCCATTTTTAAATCCTGTATTGTGGTAGGTTTCTCTACAATTGTAGAATTTAAATCCTGAATTCTTTTAAAGACATCTTGAAGATTATAAGAATTAACTGGTATTAAGGGTGGTTCTTGAACTGCCTGTTGATGTTCATAACACATTTTTAAATATTTTATTTTAATTTCTGGATCCTGGATTTGGTCTGCTACAGCTAGCATATCCTTTTGGGTGTCTGTTAGAACATTAATACTGCTGGGTTCTCCTAAGTGTAAACCATTCATTTCCACTATTGATTTCCAATAATTAATTTCTGATATTTGATCCTGGTTGGTCGAACAAGGACATGGGTTTTCTTCTTGTTCATCTTCACTACTGGAAGGGGAGATTAATTCATTGACTTCATTGTCAGATGTAGTTTGACTCTCGTTGTCTATTAATTCTTCTTCCTCAATGGTTTGAAGAAGTTGTCTTCGAATATCTGGATCAAGATCTAATTCATTAATCTTGGATTTTACTTTGGATTTACATCGGTTAGCATAATGTCTTGTTTGGCCACACTCGTAGCACTTAATTTCTGATTTGGATTTACCTTTACCTTTTCCTGGATGAGAGGCTTTTTTGGAATAAAACTTCTTATGTGGTTTCTGATGATAAGTTTTTGATGACTTTCTGCGGATGGATTTAGAGGATTTCTTATGAGAAATTTTTCTTGTTCCGAGATATTTAATACCTGGTTCATATGCAAACTGGTCACAGAATTCTCCTAATTCTTTTCGTCCAGTTAAATTCTGTTGCATCATCTGATAGTGAAGTTTAAGATCATTACACAGGGAAAGACCTTCATCGGTAACAATGGAACAAAGTTGTCCATAAGTATACTGTTCATAAGGAATAGACATCCGGTCATAGCGGTCCCGAAGTTTTTTCCTAACTCGTTTGACAAATAAGGTAGGGAGGCCATCGATAAATTTAGCCTTCCAATGACTACTGTTAGCATCAGGGCGTTGGGTGACCTTGATGAGAAAGACATCCTTGTACCAGCGAAAATGGGTTAACGAAGGACAGCATAAATTCTGGAGAAGTTCACGGCTACGATCCTGAGAACTAGTACTGGTACGAACAAAATGGAGGATGATAGTTTGAATGAGGGTGTAAACAGCATCCTCTTGGTGAACCAGTTGGTGGGTAGTCGGATCGACTTCTAACTTAACAGAAGTAAGGATTTCGGTGGGTAGCCTTCCATTTTTAATTTTACGAAACTTTCACTTTTATTTTTATTCAACTTCCATTTTTATTCAATTTACTTTTCTACTAAACTTCCTTTTTTATTTAATTTCCAAATAGATGGTTAAGGTATAGTGGTTTCTTGAATGAACTTTCATTTTTAATTTTCTTCAACTTCCATTTTTATTTTTATTCCGTTTCCATTTTTATTCAAGTTATTTTTCTATTAAACATCCTTTTTTATTTAATTTCCAAACAGATCGTTAAGGTATAGTGCTTTCTTTAATGAACTTCCATTTTTAATTTTATGGAACTTCTATTTTTATTTTTATTCAGCTTCCATTTTTATTCAAGTTATTTTCTATTCAACTTCCTTTTTTATTTAATTTCCAAATAGATCGTTAAGGTATAGTGGTTTCTTGAACGAACTTCCATTTGTAATTTTCTGCAACTTTCATTTTTATTTTTATTTAGCTTCCTTTTTTATTCAAGTTTCCTTTCTACTCAACTTCCTTTTTTATTTAATTTCCAAATAGATCGTTAACGTATAGTGGTTTTTGGATTGAACTTCCATTGTTAATTATATGCAAGTTTCATTTTTATTTTTATTCAACTTCAATTTTTATTCAATTTACTTTTCGATTAAACTTCCTTTTTATTTAATTTCCAAATAGATCGTTAAGGTATAGTGGTTTTTTGAATGAACTTCCATTTTTAATTTTCCGCACATTCCATTTTTATTTTTATTTGACTTCCATTTTTATTCAAGTCATTTTTCTATTCACCTTCCTTTTTTTATTTAATTCCCAAATAGATCGTTAAGGTATAGTAGTTTCTGGATTGAACTTCCATTTTTAATTTTATGCAACTTTCATTTTTATTTTTATTCAACTTCTATTTTTATTCAATTTACTTTTCTATTAAACTTCCTTTTTTATTTAATTTCCAAATAGATCGTTAAGGTATAGTGGTTTCTTGAATGAACTTCCATTTTTAATTTTCTGCAACTTTCATTTCTATTTTTATTCAACTTCCATTTTTATTAAATTTACCTTTCTATTAAACTTCATTTTTTTCTTTAATTTCCAAATAGATCGTTAAGGTATAGTGGTTTCTGGTTTGAACTTTCATTTTTAATTTTATGCAACTTTCATTTTTATTTTTATTCATATCTATTTTTATTCAATTTACTTTTCTATTAAACTTCCTTTTTTATTTAATTTCCAAATAGATCGTTAAGGTATAGTTGTTTCTGGATTGAACTTCCATTTTTAGTTTTATGCAACTTTCATTTTTATTTTTATTCAACATCTATTTTTATTCAATTTGCTTTTCTATTAAACTTCCTTTTTTATTTAATTTCCAAATAGATCGTTAAGGTATTGTGGTTTCTTGAATGAACTTCCAATTTTAATTTTCTGCTACTTCCATTTTTATTTTTATTCCACTTCCATTTTTATTCAAGTTATTTTTCTATTAAAGTTTTTTTTTTATTTAATTTCCAAATAGATCGTTAAGGTATAGTGGTTTCTTTAATGAACTTCCATTTTTAATTTTATGAAACTTCCATTTTTATTTTTATTCAGCTTCCATTTTTATTCAAGTTATTTTTCAATTAAACTTCCTTTTTTATTTAATTTCCAAATAGATCGTTAAGGTATAGTTGTTTCTTGAATGCACTTCCATTTTTAATTTTCCGCACCTTCCGTTTTTATTTTTATTTGACTTCCATTTTTATTCAAGTCATTTTTCTATTCAACTTCCTTTTTTATTTAATTTCCAAATTGATCGTTAAGGTATAGAGGTTTCTGGATTGAACTTCCATTTTTAATTTTATGCAACTTTCATTTTTATTTTTATTCAGCTTACTTTTTTATTCAAGTTTCTTTTCTACTAAACTTCCTTTTTTATTTAATTTCCAAATAGATCGTTAGGGTATAGTGGTTTCTTGAATGAACTTCCATTTTTAATTTTCTGCAACTTCCATTTTTATTTTTAATTAACTTTTATTTTTATTCAAGTTACTTTTCAATCCAACTTCCTTTTTTATTTAATTTCCAAATAGATCGCTAAGTTATAGTGGTTTGTTGAATGAACTTTCAATTTTAATTTTCTGCAACTTCCATTTTTATTTCTATTCAACTTCTTTTTTTATTCAAGTTTCTTTTCTATTCAACTTCCTTTTTTATTTAATTTCTAAATAGATCGTTAAGGTATAGTGGTTTCTAGATTGAACTTCCATTTTTAATTTTATGCGACTTTCACTTTTATTTTTGTTCAACTTCCATTTTTATTCAATTTACTTTCCTATTAAACTCCCTTTTTTATTTAATTTCCAAATAGATCGTTAAGTTATAGTGGTTTCTTGAATGAACTTCCATTTTTAATTTTCTGCAACTTCCATTTTTCTTTTTATTCTACTTCCATTTTTATTCAAATTATTTTTCAATTCAACTTCCTTTCTTATTTAATTTCCAAATAGATTGTTAGGGTATAGTGGTTTCTTGAATGAGCTTCCAATTTTAATTTTCTGCAACTTCATTTTTGTTTCTATTTAACTTCCGTTTTTATTCAATTTACTTTTCTATTAAACTTCCTTTTTTATTTAATTTCCAAATAGATCGTTATGGTATAGTGGTTTCTTGGATGAACTTCTATTTTAAATTTTCTGCAACTTTCATTTTTATTTCAATTCAACTTCTTTTTTTATTCAAGTTTCTTTTCTCTTCAACTTCCTTTTTTATTTAATTTCCAAATAGATCGTTAAGGTATAATGGTTTTTGGATTGTACTTCCATTTTTAATTTTATGAAACTTTCACTTTTATTTTTATTCAACTTCTATTTTTATTCACTTTACTTTTCTACTAAACTTCCTTTTTTATTTAATTTCCAAATAGATTGTTAAGGTATAGTGGTTTTTTGAATGAACTTCCATTTTTAATTCTCTGCAACTTCCATTTTTATTTTTATTCCACTTCCATTTTTATTCAAGTTATTTTTCTATTAAACTTCATTTTTTATTTAATTTCCGAATAGATCGTTAAGGTATAGTCGTTTCTGTAATGAACTTCCATTTTTAATTTTATGGAACTTCTATTTTTATTTTTATTCAGCTTCCATTTTTATTCAGGTTATTTTTCTATTAAACTTCTTTTTTTATTTAATTTCCAAATAGATCGTTAAGGTATAGTGGTTTTTAGAATGAACTTCCATTTTTAATTTTCCGCAACTTTCATTTTTATTTTTATTTAGCTTCCTTTTTTATTCAAGTTTCTTTTCTACTCAACTTCCTTTTTTATTTAATTTCCAAATAGATCGTTAAGTTATAGTGGTTTCTTTAATGAACTTCTATTTTTAATTTTATGGAACTTCCATTTTTATTTTTATTCAGCTTCCATTTTTATTCAAGTTATTTTTCTATTCCACTTCCTTTTTTATTTAATTTCCAAATAGATCGTTAAGGTATAGTGGTTTGTTGAATGAACTTCCATTTTTAATTTTACGCACCTTCCATATTTATTTTTATTTGACATCCATTTTTATTCAAGTCATTTTTCTTTTCAACTTCCTTTTTTGTTTAATTTCCAAATGGATCGTTAAGGTATAGTGGTTTCTGGATTGAACTTCCATTTTTAATTTTATGCAACTTTCATTTTTATTTTTATTCAACTTCTATTTTTATTCAATTTACTTTTCTATTAAGCTTCCTTTTTTATTTAATTTCCAAATAGATCGTTAAGGTATAGTGGTTTCTTGATTGAACTTCCATTTTTAATTTTCTGCAACTTCCATTTTTATTTTTGTTTGACTCCCATTTTTATTCATTTTACTTTTCTATTCAACTCTTTTTTTATTTAATTTCCAAATAGATCGTTAAGGTATAGTGGTTTCTGCATTGAACTTCCATTTTTAATTTTATGCAACTTTCATTTTTATTTTTATTCAACTTCCATTTTTATTCAATATACTTTTCCATTAAACTTCCTTTTTTATTCAATTTCCAAATAGATCGTTAAAGTATAGTGGTTTTTTGAATGAACTTCCATTTTTAATTTTCTCCAACTTTCATTTTTATTTCTATTTAGCTTCCTTTTTTATTCAAGTTTCTTTTCTACTCTACTTCCTTTTTTATTTAATTTCAAAATAGATCGTTAAGGTATAGTTGTTTTTGGATTGAACTTCCATTGTTAATTTTATGCGACTTTCATTTTTATTTTTATTCAACTTCAATTTTTATTCAATTTACTTTTCGATTAAACTTCCTTTTTTTTTTAATTTCCAAATAGATCTTTAAGGTATAATGGTTTCTGGATTGAACTTCCATTTTTAATTTTATGCAACTTTCATTTTTATTTTTTTTCAACTTCTATTGTTATTCAATTTGCTTTTCTATTAAACTTCTTTTTTTATTTAATTTCCAAATAGATCGTTAAAGTATTGTGGTTTCTTGAATGAACTTCCATTTTTAATTTTCTGCGACATCCATTTTTATTTTTATTCCACTTCCATTTTTATTCAAGTTATTTTTCTATTAAACTTCCTTTTTTATTTAATTTCCAAATAGATTGTTAAGGTATAGTGGTTTCTTGAATGAACTTCCATTTTTAATTTTCGGCAACTTCCATTTTTATTTTTATTCAACTTCCATTTTTATTCGAATTATTTTTCTATTCAACTTCCTTTTTTATTTAATTTCCAAATAGATCGTTAAGGTATAGTGGTTTCTGGATTGAACTTCCATTTTTAATTTTATGCAAATTTCATTTTTATTTTTGTTCAACTTCCATTTTTATTCAATTTACTTTTCCATTAAACTTCCTTTTTTATTCAATTTCCAAATAGATCGTTAAGGTATAGTGGTTTCTTGAATGAACTTCCATTTTAAGTGTTCTGCAATTTCCATTTTTATTTTTATTTGACTTCCATTTTTATTCAATTTCCTTTTCTATTCAACTTCCTTTTTTATTTAATTTCCAAATAGATCGTTAAGGTATAGTGGTTTCTGGATTGTACTTCCATTTTTAATTTTATGAAACTTTCACTTTTATTTTTATTCAACTTCCATTTTTATTCAATTTCCTTTTCTACTAAACTTCCTTTTTTATTTAATTTCAAAATATATTGTTAAGGTATAGTGGTTTCTTGAATGAACTTCCATTTTTAATTTTCTTCAACTTCCATTTTTATTTTTATTCCACCTTCATTTTTATTCAAGTTATTTTTCTATTAAACTTCGTTTTTTATTTAATTTCCAAATAGATCGTTAAGGTATAGTGGTTTCTTTAATGATATAGCGATCCCGGGTTTACCCTTGTTGTACAGTGATCCGGACATGTGTCCGTGGATGATAGTAGTTGATTATTACCTGGTGTACATCCTTTCTTACTTTGTATTTGAGTTATAGGATGTGTTGGGCACGTTTGTTACAGGTTGGTTGAGATTAGAAACCAAAACTAGTTGCCCAGATTTTGACCCGTCCGCTCGAGCGGGGGTTTTGGCGCTCGAGCGGGAATTGCACCCATCCAGTATTTCCTGTGCAGTGTTCGACACTCGAGCGTGGGATTGGCCGCTCGAGCGGGATTGTGTGAGTGCCGCTCGAGCGGGGAGTTGGAAGCTCGAGCGGGATACCTAGTTCTGTAAAAGTTCTGGGAGTGTGTATCCGGAGCTCGAGCGGGGGATTGGCCGCTCGAGCGGGAGTCTGTGAGTGCCGCTCTAGCGGGGCGACTTTTATATAAACCCGAGATCCGACTTTTGGATCACTTTTTCAAGATCTTTTCTCTCTTTTACTTTTCCAAAAAGCTATTTTCAGAGCTTCTCACTCTAAAACCGGCCCTTCTCTCTTAGATTTGATCTAGTAGGAGTTGTTTGCTCACTTTTGGTCTTTACGAAAGTTGTGTTGATCGTCGAGGGCTACATTTTAATCTGAAAATTTCAAAATTTGAAGCATTTTGGTTTTGGTCTTCATCTCCTTTGGAGCTCAAACTTTGAGGTAGGGATATCCTACTCCTCTCTATGAGTTTTGTCTTTAAATTTTAGTATTTTGAGATGTTGGGGTTGGTTTGGTAATTTTGTGAAAGTTTGGGGCTTTTGTGTAAATTTACAAAAGTTACGGTTTTAGCTATATAAAGCCTAGATGCATGTTCGGCATGGAAAAAGTGAAATTAATGTTAAAACATTAATGAAAATGGAACCTAAGGGTTGTAATGTTAATTATGGAAAATGCCCTAATTACATTGATTGATTAATTTGTATAATTAATTGTTGGGAATGAGGAATTGAATTGAGAATGTGGGAATTGGAAAGGAAAGGGGTTAAAGGGTGTAGTTGGATTATTTATCACTCACCGAATTAAAATGTTGATTTAATATCCATTTGTGCATTTATTTTCTGTTTAGAAATAACTGCTTTGGGCTATCGGTGGAGGATAGTCGTGATTGTTGTAGACAATGCATGATGATTAGGCAAACTAAAACTAATCGATTGAATGTGTCATAGAGTATGACGGTGGATTGAATACATTAATTTTATGTATTGATTGATTGTGTATAGAACCTTTGTGTTTATATGCATTGTGTATAGAGGAGGAGATGGGGGATGTACTCCGCGGTTTAGGGGAAGATGGGGGATGTACCTCTAAACCGGATAGTGTTGGGAGGAGATGGGGGATGAACTCGGTAGATACAGCTCATATGCTTGTCTAGAGAAGTGAAGATACAGCTCATAGGCTTATCTTTGAGAAGTGTAGATACAGCTCATATGCTTGTCTAGTGAAGTGTGAATATAGCTCGTATGCCTATCTGTTGATGCGTGATATGTTTATCTATTGATTTGTGGATATAGCTTATATGCTTATCTGTTGATGCGTGATATGTTTATCTATTGATATGTTGATATAGCTAATATGCTTATCTACTAAATAAAGGTGGAGAATGAAACGTAACATAGACTTGTATGTTATGAAACTGTGATGAGATATATGTAGATGTATCGGTGTTGGCCATCTATCAATTGCTAATCTTTTAGTCATTGTTCATAGTTGGTTTAGTATATCTCTGCTGGGCTGTGGCTCACCCTATATGGGAATATCATTTTCAGGTACAGGTAGCATGCCACCTCCAAGGACGTAGCTTGGGAGGCTAGAGGCAGGCGGACTTTTGTCGTTTTATTTCTGTGATGTATTACATGTATATTCAAGCCAAGGGCTTAATATGTAAATGAGTTAGAACTCTTTTGTTGTAACCAAGTGTTAACTTGGAAAGCTGTAAGCCCGTAGGGCATTTGCTTTTGTTGTTAACATGTAATACTTTTGGAATGAAACTCTGATGAATAGAAGAATGTGGAACTTTTATATATCAATGCATGTCTATATTGATGGATTAATGTTATTATTTTGAGGGCGTTACAAATGAACTTCCATTTCTAATTTTATGCAACTTTCACTTTTATTTTTATTCAACTTCAATTTTAATTCAATTTACTTTTCGATTAAACTTCCTTTTTTTTTTAATTTCCAAATAGATCGTTGAGGCATAGTGGTTTCTGGATGAACTTCCATTTTTAATTTTATGCAACTTTCGTTTTTATTTTTATTCAACTTCTATTTTTATACAATTTGATTTTCTATTAAACTTTCTTTTTTATTTAATTTCCAAATAGATCGTTAAAGTATTGTGGTTTCTTGAAGGAACTTCCATTTTTAATTTTCTGCAACTTCCATTTTTATTTTTATTCAACTTCCATTTTTATTCAATTTACTTTTCGATTAAACTTCTTTTTTTATTTAATTTCCAAATAGATCGTTAAGGTATTGTGGTTTCTTGAATGAACTTCCATTTTTAATTTTCTGCGACTTCCATTTTTATTTTTATTCCACTTCCATTTTTATTCAAGTTATTTTTCTATTCAACTTCCTTTTTTATTTAATTTCCAAATAGATCGTTAAGGTATAGTGGTTTCTTGAATGAACTTCCAATTTTAATTTTATGCAACTTCCATTTTTATTTCTATTCAACTTCCATTTTTATTCAATTTACTTTTCGATTCAACTTCCTTTTTTATTTAATTTCTAAATAGATCGTTAAGGTATAGCGGTTTCGGGATAAAACTTCAATTTTTAATTTTACGCAAATTTCACTTTTATTTTTATTTAACTTCCATTTTTATTCAATTTACTTTTCTATTAAACTTCATTTTTTATTTAATTTCGAAATAGATCGTTAAGGTATAGAGATTTTTTGAATGAACTTCCATTTTTAATTTTCTCCAACTTCCATTATTATTTTTATTCCACTTCCATTTTTATTCAAGTTACTTTTCTATTCAACTTCCTTTTTTATTTAATTTCCAAATAGATCGTTAAGGTATTGTGTTTTCTTGGATGAACTTCCATTTTTAATTTTCTGCAACTTCCATTTTTATTGTTACTCAACTTCCATTTTTATTCAAGTTATTTTTCTATTCAACTTTCTTTTTTATTTAATTTCCAAATAGATCGTTAAGGTATAGTGGTTTCTGGATTGAACTTCCATTTTTAATTTTATGCAAATTTCATTTTTATTTTTATTCAACTTCCATTTTTATTCAATTTAATTTTCCATTAAACTTCCTTTTTTATTCAATTTCCAAATAGATCGTTAAGGTATAGTGGTTTCTTGAATGAACTTCCGTTTTTAATGTTCTGCAACTTCCATTTTTATTTTTTCTTGACTTCCATTTTTATTCAATTTACTTTTCTATTCAACTTCCTTTTTTATTTAATTTCCAAATAGATCCTTAAGGTATAGTGGTTTCTGGATTGTACTTCCATTTTTAATTTAATGAAACTTTCACTTTTATTTTTATTCAACTTCCATTTTTATTCAATTTACTTTTCTACTAAACTTTCTTTTTTATTTAATTTCAAAATATATTGTTAAGGTATTTTGGTTTCTTGAATGAACTTCCATTTTTAATTTTCTTCAACTTCCATTTTTATTTTTATTCAACTTCCATTTTTATTCAAGTTATTTTTCTATTCAACTTCCCTTTTTATTTAATTTCCAAATAGATCGTTAATGTACAGTGGTTTCTTGAATGAACTTCCATTTTTAATTTTCTGCAACTTCCATTTTTATTTTAATTCAACTTCCATTTGTATTCAAGTTATTTTTCTATTCAACTTCCTTTTTTTTTTTAATTTCCAAATTGATCGTTAAAGTACAGTGGTTTCTGGATTGAACTTCCATTTTTAATTTTATGCAACTTTCATTTTTATTTTTATTCAACTTCCATTTTTAATCAATATGCTTTTCTATTAAACTTCATTTTTTATTTAATTTCCAAATAGATCGTTAAGGTATTGTGGTTTCTTGAATGAACTTTCATTTTCAATTTTCAGCAACTTCCATTTTTATTTTTATTCCACTTTCATTTTTATTCAAGTTACTTTTCTATCAACTTCCTTTTTTATTTAATTTCCAAATACATCGTTAAGGTATAGTGGTTTTTGGATTGAACTTCCATTGTTAATTTTATGCAACTTTCATTTTTATTTTTATTCAACTTCAATTTTTATTCAATTTAGTTTTCGATTAAACTTCCTTTTTTTTAAAATTTCCAATTAGATCTTTATGGTATAGTGGTTTCTGGAATGAACTTCCATTTTTAATTTTACGCAACTTTCATTTTTATTTTTTTTCAACTTCTATTTTTATTCAATTTGCATTTCCATTAAACATCATTTTTTATTTAATTTCCAAATAGATCGTTAAAGTATTGTGGTTTCTTGAATGAACTTCTATTTTTAATTTTCTGCAACATCCATTTTTATTTTTATTCCACTTCCATTTTTTATCAAGTTATTTTTCTATTAAACTTCCTTTTTTATTTAATTTCCAAATAGATCGTTAGGGTATAGTGGTTTTTTGAATGAACTTCCATTTTAATTTTTTGCAGCTTCCATTTTTATTCAAGTTATTTTTCTATTCAACTTTCTTTTTTATTTAATTTCCAAATAGATCGTTAAGGTATAGTGGTTTCTGGATTGAACTTCGATTTTTAATTTTATGCAAATTTCACTTTTATTTTTATTCAACTTCCATTTTTATTCAATTTCCAAATAGATCGTTAAGGTATAGTGGTTTCTTAAATGAACTTCCGTTTTTAATGTTCTGCAACTTCCATTTTTATTTTTATTTGACTTCCATTTTTATTCAATTCACTTTTCTATTCACTTCCTTTTTTATTTAATTTCCAAATAGATCCTTAAGGTATAGTGGTTTCTGGATTGTACTTCCATTTTTAATTTAATGAAACTTTCACTTTTATTTTTATTCAACTTCTATTTTTATTCAATTTACTTTTCTACTAAACTTCCTTTTTTATTTAATTTCAAAATATATTAAGGTATTGTTGTTTCTTCAATGAACTTCCATTTTTAATTTTCTGCAACTTCCATTTTTATTTTTATTCAACTTCCATTTTTATTCAAGTTATTTTTCTATTCAACTTTATTTTTTATTTAATTTCCAAATAGATCGTTAAGGTATAGTGGTTTCTGGATTGAACTTCCATTTTTAATTTTCTGCAACTTTCATTTTTATTTTTATTCAACTTCCATTTTAATTCAATTTACTTTTCCATTAAACTTCCTTTTTTATTCAATTTCCAAATAGATCGTTAAGGTATAGTGGTTTCTTGAATGAACTTCCATTTTTAATTTTCTGCCACTTCCATTTTTATTTTTATTCAACTTTCATTTTTATTCATGTTATTTTTCTATTCAACTTCCTTTTTTATTTAATTTCCAAATAGATCGTTAAGGAATAGCGGTTTCTGGATTCAACTTCCATTTTTATTCCATTTGTTTTCTATTAAACTTCCTTTTTTATTTAATTTCCAAATAGATCGTTAAGGTATAATGGTTTCTTGAATGAACTTCAATTTTTGATTTTCTGCAACTTCCATTTTTATTTTTATTCGACTTCCATTTTTATTCAAGTTATTTTTCTATTCAACTTCCTTTTTTATTTAATTTCCAAATATATCGTCAAGGTATAGTGGTTTCTTGAATGAACTTCCAATTTTAATTTTCTGCAACTTCCAGTTTTATTCAATTTACTTTTCTATTAAACTTCTTTTTTTCTTTAATTTCCAAATAGATCGTTAAGGTATGGTGGTTTCTTGAATGAACTTCCATTTTTAATTTTCTGCAACTTTCATGTCTATTTTTATTCAACTTTCATTTTTATTCAATTTACTTTTCCATTAAACTTCGTTTTTTTATTTAATTTCCAAATAGATAATGATGATATAGTGGTTTCTTGAATGAACTTATATTTTCAATTTTCGGCAACTTCCATTTATATTTCTATTCAACTTCTTTTTTTATTCAAGTTTCTTTTCTACTCAACTTCCTTTTTTATTTAATTTCCAAATAGGTCGTTAAGGTATAGAGGTTTCTGGATTGAACTTCCATTTTAAATTTTATGCAACTTTCACTTTTATTTTTATTCAACTTCCATTTTAATTCAATTTACTTTTCTCTTAAACTTCATTTTTTTATTTAATTTCAAAATAGATCGTTATGGTATAGTGGTTTCTTGAAAAAACTTCTATTTTTAATTTTCTGCAACTTCCATTTTTATTTCTATTCAACTTCTTTTTTTATTCAAGTTTCTTTTCTATTCAACTTCCTTTTTTACTTAGATTCCAAATAGCTCGTTAAGGTATAGTGGTTTTTGGATTGAACTTCCATTTTTAATTTTATGCAACTTTCACTTTTATTTTTATTCAACTTCCATTTTTATTCAATTTACTTTTCTACTAAACTTCATTTTTTATTTTATTTCCAAATAGATCGTTAACATATAGTGGTTTCTTGAATGAACTTCCATTTTTAATTTTCTGCAACTTCCATTTTTATTTTTATTCAAGTTATTTTTCTATTCAACTTCCTTTTTTATTTAATTTCCAAATACATCGTTAAGGTATAGTGTTTTTTGGATTGAACTTCCATTTTTAATTTTATGCAACTTTCATTTTTATTTTTATTCAATTTACTTTTCCATTAAACTTCCTTTTCTATTCAATTTCCAAATAGATCGTTGAGGTATACTGGTTTCTTGAATGAACTTCCATTTTTAATTTTCTTCAACTTCTATTTTTATTTTTATTCCACTTCCATTTTTGTTCAAGTTATTTTTCTATTAAACTTCGTTTTTTATTTAATTTCCAAATAGATCGTTAAGGTATAGTGGTTTCTTTAATGAACTTCCATTTCTAATTTTATGCAACTTTCATTTTTATTTTTATTCAACTTCAATTTTAAATAAATTTACTTTTCTATTAAACTTCCTTTTTTATTTAATTTCCAAATAGATCGTTAAAGTATTGTGGTTTCTTGAATGAACTTCCATTTTTAATTTTCCGCAACTTCCATTTTTATTTTTGTTCCACTTCCATTTTTATTCAAGTTATTTTTCTATTAAACTTCCTTTTTTATTTAATTTCCAAGCAGATCGTTAAGGTATAGTGGTTTCTTGAATGAGCTTCTATTTTTAATTTTCTGCAACTTCTATTTTTATTTTTATTCCACTTCCATTTTTATTGAAGTTATTTTTCTATTCAACTTCCATTTTTATTTAATTTCCAAATAGATTGTTAAGGTATAATGGTTTCGGGATTGAACTTCCATTTTTAATTTTATGCAACTTTCATTTTTATTTTTATTCAACTTCCATTTTAATTCAATTTACTTTTCCATTAAACTTCCTTTTTTATTCAAATTCCAAATAGATCGTTAAGGTATAGTGGTTTCTTGAATGAACTTCCATTTTTAATTTTCTGCAACTTCCATTTTTATTTTTATTTGACTTCCATTTTTATTAAATTTACTTTTCTATTCAACTTCTTTTTTTATTTAATTTCCAAATAGATCGTTAAGGAATAGCGGTTTCTGGATTGAACTTTCATTTTTAATTTTAAGCAACTTTCATTTTTATTTTTTTTCAACTTCCATTTTTATTCGATTTGCTTTTCTATTAAACTTCCTTTTTTATTTAATTTCCAAATAGATCGTTAAGGTATAATGGTTTCTTGAATGAACTTCCATTTTTGATTTTCTGCAACTTTCATTTTTATTTTTATTCGACTTCCATTTTTATTCAAGTTATTTTTCTATTCAACTTCCTTTTTTTTTTTAATTTCCAAATATATCGTCAAGGTATAGTGGTTTTTTGAATGAACTTCCAATTTTAATTTTCTGCAACTTCCATTTTTATTCAATTTACGTTTCTATTAAACTTCCTTTTTTATTTAATTTCCAAATAGATCGTTAAGGTATGGTGGTTTCTTGAATGAACTTCCATTTTTAATTTTCTGCAACTTTCATGTCTATTTTTATTCAACTTTCAATTTTCTTCAATTTACTTTTCCATTAAACTTCATTTTTTTATTTAATTTCCAAATAGATAGTGATGATATAGTGGTTTCTTGAATGAACTTCTATTTTTAATTTTCGGCAACTTCCATTTTTATTTCTGTTCAACTTCTTTTTTTATTCAAGTTTCTTTTCTACTCAACTTCCTTTTTTATTTAATTTCCAAATAGGTCGTTAAGGATAGAGGTTTCTGGATTGAACTTCCAATTTAAATTTTATGCAACTTTCACTTTTATTTTTATTCAACTTCCATTTTTATTCAATTTACTTTTCTACTAAACTTCCTTTTTTATTCAATTTCCAAATAGATCGTTAAGGTATAGTGGTTTCTTGAATGTACATCCATTTTTAATGTTCTGCAACTTCCATTTTTATTCAATTAACTTTTCTATTCAACTTCCTTTTTTATTTAATTTCCAAATTGATCGTTAAGGTATAGTGGTTTCCGGATTGTACTTCCATTTTTAGTTTTATGAAACTTTCACTTTTATTTTTATTCAACTTCCATTTTTATTCAATTTTCTTTTCTACTAAACTTCCTTTTTTATTTAATTTCAAAATATATTGTTAACGTATAGTGGTTTCTTGAATGAACTTCCATTTTTAATTTTCTTCAGCTTCCATTTTTATTTTTATTCCACTTTCATTTTTATTCAAGTTATTTTTCTATTAAACATCGTTTTTCATTTAATTTCCAAATAGATCGTTAAGGTATAGTGGTTTCTTTAATGAACTTCCATTTCTACTTTTATGCAACTTTCATTTTTATTTTTATTCAACTTCAATTTTAATTCAATTTACTTTTCGATTAAACTTCCCTTTTTTTTAATTTCCAAATAGATCGTTGAGGTATAGTGGTTTCTGGTTGAACTTCCATTTTTAATTTTATGCAATTTCGTTTTTATTTCTATTCAACTTCTATTTTTATACAATTTGGTTTTCTATGATACTTCCTTTTTTATTTAACTTCAAAACAGATCGTTAAAGTATTGTGGTCTCTTGAATGAACTTCCATTTTTAATTTTCTGCAACTTTCATTTTTATTTTTGTTTCACTTTCATTTTTATTCTAGTTAGTTTTCTATTAAACTTCCTTTTTTATTTAATTTCCAAATAGATCGTGAAGGTATAGTGGTTTCTTGAATGAACTTCCATTTTTAATTTTCTGCAACTTCCATTTTTATTTATATTCAACTTTCATTTTTATTCAAGTTATTTTTCTATTCAACTTCCTTTTTTATTTAATTTCCAAATAGATCGTTAAGGTATAGTGTTTTCTGGATTGAACTTCCATTTTTAATTTTATGCAACTTTCATTTTTATTTTTATTCAACTTCCATTTTTATTCAATTCACTTTTCTATTAAACTTCCTTTTTTATTTAATTTCCAAATAGATCGTTAAGGTATTGTGGTTTCTTGAATGAACTTCCATTTTTAATTTTCGGCAACTTCCATTTTTATTTTTATTCCACTTCCATTTTTATTCAAGTTATTTTTCTATTCAACTTCGTTTTTTATTTAATTTCCAAATAGATCGTTAAGGTATAGTGGTTTCTTGAATGAACTTCCAATTTTAATTTTCTGCAACTTCCGTTTTTATTTCTATTTAACTTCCTTTTTTATTCAAGTCATTTTTCTATTAAACATCCTTTTCTATTTAATTTCCAAATAGGTCGTTAAGGTACAGTGGTTTCCTGAATGCTCTTCCAATTTTAATTTGATGCAACTTCCATTTTTATTTCAGTTCAACTTCTTTTTTTATTCAAGTTTCTTTTCTGTTCAACTTCCTTTTTTATTTAATTTCTAAATAGATCGTTAAGGTATAGTGGTTTCTGGATTAAACTTCAATTTTTAATTTTACGCAACTTTCACTTTTATTTTTATTCAACTTCCATTTTTATTCAATTTACTTTTCTATTAAACTTCATATTTTATTTAATTTCCAAATAGATCGTTAAGGTATAGTGGTTTCTTGAATGAACTTCCGTTTTTAATTTTCGGCAACTTCCATTATTATTTTTATTCCACTTCCATTTTTATTCAAGTTCCTTTTCTATTCAACTTCCTTTTTTATTTAATTTCCAAATAGATCGTTAAGGTATAGTGGTTTCTTGAATGAACTTCCATTTTTAATTTGCTGCAACTTCCATTTTTATTTTTATTTAACTTCCATTTTCATTCAATTTACTTTTCCATTAAACTTCCTTTTTTATTCAATTTCCAAATAGATCGTTAAGGTATAGTGGTTTCTTGAATGAACTTCCATTTTTAATGTTCTGCAACTTCCATTTTTATTTTTATATGACTTCCATTTTTATTCAATTAACTTTTCTATTCAACTTCCTTTTTTATTTAATTTCCAAATTGATCGTTAAGGTATAGTGGTTTCCGGATTGTACTTCCATTTTTAATTTTATGAAACTTTCACTTTTATTTTTATTCAACTTCCATTTTTATTCAATTTTCTTTTCTACTAAACTTCCTTTTTTATTTAATTTCAAAATATATTGTTAAGGTATAGTGGTTTCTTGAATGAACTTCCATTTTTAATTTTCTTCGGCTTCCATTTTTATTTTTATTCCACTTTCATTTTTATTCAAGTTATTTTTCTATTAAACTTCGTATTTCATTTAATTTCCAAGTAGATCGTTAAGGTATAGTGGTTTCTTTAATGAACTTCCATTTCTAATTTTATGCAACTTTCATTTTTATTTTTATTCAACTTCAATTTTAATTCAATTTACTTTTCGATTAAACTTCCCTTTTTTTTAATTTCCAAATAGATTGTTGAGGTATAGTGGTTTCTGGTTGAACTTCCATTTTTAATTTTATGCAACTTTCGTTTTTATTTTTATTCAACTTCTATTTTTATACAATTTGGTTTTCTATGATACTTCCTTTTTTATTTAATTTCAAAATAGATCGTTAAAGTATTGTGGTCTCTTGAATGAACTTCCATTTTTAATTTTCTGCAACTTCCATTTTTATTTTTGTTTCACTTCCATTTTTATTCAAGTTAGTTTTCTATTAAACTTCATTTTTTATTTAATTTCCAAATAGATCGTTAAGGTATAGTGGTTTCTTGAATGAACTTCCATTTTTAATTTTCTGCAACTTCCATTTTTATTTATATTCAACTTTCATTTTTATTCAAGTTATTTTTCTATTCAACTTCCTTTTTTATTTAATTTCCAAATAGATCGTTAAGGTATAGTGTTTTCTGGATTGAACATCCATTTTTAATTTTATGCAACTTTCATTTTTATTTTTATTCAACTTCCATTTTTATTCAATTTACTTTTCTATTAAACTTCTTTTTTTATTTAATTTCCAAATAGATCGTTAAGGTATTGTGGTTTCTTGAATGAACTTCCATTTTTAATTTTCTGCCACTTCCATTTTTATTTTTATTCCACTTCGATTTCTATTCAAGTTATTTTTCTATTCAACTTCCTTTTTTATTTAATTTCCAAATAGATCATTAAGGTATAGTGGTTTCTCGAATGAACTTCGAGTTTTAATTTTCTGCAACTTCCATTTTTATTTCTATTCAACTTCCTTTTTTATTCAAGTCATTTTTCTGTTCAACTTCCTTTTCTATTTAATTTCCAAATAGGTCGTTAAGGTACAGTGGTTTCCTGAATGCTCTTCCAATTTTAATTTTATGCAACTTCCATTTTTATTTCTATTCAACTTCTTTTTTTATTCAAGTTTTTTTTATTCAACTTCCTTTTTTATTTAATTTCTAAATAGATCGTTAAGGTATAATGGTTTCTGGATTAAACTTCAATTTTTAATTTTACGCAACTTTCACTTTTATTTTTTTTCAACTTCCATTTTTATTCAATTTACTTATCTATTAAACTTCATTTTTTATTTAATTTCCAAATAGATCGTTAAGGTATAGTGGTTTCTTGAATGAACTTCCGTTTTTAATTTTCTGCAACTTCCATTATTATTTTTATTCCACTTCCATTTTTATTCAAGTTACTTTTCTATTCAACTTCCTTTTTTTATTCAATTTCCAAATAGATCGTTAAGGTATTGTGGTTTCTTGGATGAACTTTCATTTTTAATTTTCTGCAACTTCCATTTTTATTGTTACTCAACTTCCATTTTAATTCAAGTTATTTTTCTATTCAACTTCCTTTTTTATTTAATTTCCAAATAGATCGTTAAGGTATAGTGGTTTCTGGATTGAAGTTCCATTTTTAATTTTATGCAAATTTCATTTTTATTTTTATTCAACTTCCATTTTTATTCAATTTACTTTTCCATTAAACTTCCTTTTTATTCAATTTCCAAATAGATCGTTAAGGTATAGTGGTTTCTTGAATGAACTGCCATTTTTATTGTTCTGCAACTTCCATTTTTATTTTTATTTGACTTCCATTTTTATTCAATTTACTCTTCTATTCAACTTCTTTTTTTATTTAATTTCCGAATAGATCGTTAAGGTATAGTGGTTTCTGGACTGTACTTCCATTTTTAATTTTATGAAACTTTCACTTTTATTTTTATTCATCTTCCATTTTTATTCAATTTACTTTTCTACAAAACTTCCTTTTTTATTTAATTTCAAAATATATTGTTAAGGTATAGTGGTTTCTTGAATGCTATAGCGATCCCGGATTTACCCTTGTTGTATAGTGATCCGGACATGTGTCCGTGGATGTTGGTAGTTGTTTATTATCTTGTTTACATCCTTTCCTACTTTGTATTTGAGTTATAGGATGTGTTGGGCGGATTTGTTTCAGGTTGGTTGAGTTTAGAAACCAAAACTAGTTGCCCAGATTTTTGGCCTGTAAGCTCGAGCGGAGGTGTTGGCGCTCGAGCGTAGATTACACCCATTCAGTAATTGTTGTGCAGTGTTGTACGCTCGAGCGTAGGGTTGGGAGCTCGAGCGGGGGCCTGGCTCTGCAAAAGTGCTGAGCGAGTGCATTCTGCGCTCGAGCGGGAGGTTGGCCGCTCGAGCGGAAGTCTGTGAGTGGCCGCTCGAGCGGGGTGTTTTACGCTCGAGCGGAGACCTGGGTTAAAGTCCCGAATTTGTGACTCTTTAAATCACTTTTTCACTTTCTCTTCTCTCTCTTACTTTTCTAAAATCACCATTGTTGAGCCTCTCACTCTAGACTCTACCTTCTCTCTAGGTTTTGATCTAGTAGGAGTGATTTACTCACCTTTGGCCTTTACAAAAAAGTTGTTGATCGTCGAGGGCTTCATTTTAATCTGAAAATCTCGGGTTTTGGAACACGTTGGGTTTTGTCGTCTTCTCCTTTGGGACTCCGAATTTGAGGTAGGGATAACCTACTCCTCTCTATGGGTTTTGTCTTTAAATTTTGGTATTTTGAGATGTTGGGCTTGGTTTGGTAATCTTGTAAAGGTTTGGGGCTTTTGTGTAATTTTTACAAAGGTTGGGGTTTTATTCATAATAAACCTAGATGCATGTTTGGCATAGAAAAATGGAATGATTGTTGAATCATTGATGAAAATGGGACCTAAGGGTTGAAATAGTAATTATGGAAAATGGCCTAATTACATTGTTTAATTAATTGGGATAATTAATTGGTGAGAAATGAGGAAATGAAATGTTGATTGAATATCCATTTGTGCATTTATTTTCTGTTTTAGAAATAACTGCTTTGGGCTATCGGTGGAGGATAGTCGAGATTGTTGTAGACAATGCATGATGATTAGGTAAACGGAAACTAATCAATGGAATGTGTCATGGAACTTGACGGTTGATAGAATACATTAATTGTGTGTATTGTGTGATTGTATATAGAACCAATGTGTTTATATACGTTATGTGTAGAGGAGGAGATAGGGGATGTACTCCGCGGTTTAGGGGAAGATAGGGGATGTACCTCTAAACCGGATAGGTATTGGGAGGAGATAGGGGATGAACTCCGTAGACAGAGCTCATATGCTTGTCTAGAGAAGTGAAGATAGAGCTCATATGCTTATCTTTGTGAAGTGTGGATATAGCTTGTATGCTTATCTGTGGATATTGTTGATATACATATCTGTTGTAGAGTGTGGATACAGCTTGTATGCTTATCTGTGGATATTGTTGACGTACATATCTGTTGTAGAATGTGGATACAGCTTGTATGCTTATCTGTGGATATTGTTGATATACATATCTGTTGAGAATGTGAGATATAGTTTTTATACATATCTGTGGAAATGATGATAGAGCTAGCATGCTTATCTGTTGAAAAGGGGAAAATGAAAAGTAATTGGGACTTGTAAGTCGTTGACATAAATATGTAATTTATGTGATTGTATCAGTGTTGACCAACTATCAATTGCTAATGTTTTAGTCATTGTCCATGGTTGGTTTAGTGTATTTCTACTGGGCTGTGGCTCACCCTATATGGGAATATCATTTTCAGGTGCAGGAAGCATGCCACCTCCAAGGACATAGCTGGGAGGCTAGTGGCGGGCATAGTTTTGTCGTTTTACTTTTGATGTATTACATGTAATTTCAAGCCAAGGGCTTAATGTGTAAACGAGTTAGAACTCTTTGTTGTAACCAAGTGTTAACTTGGAAAGCTGTAAGCCCGTAGGGCATTTTGTTATGAGGTTAACATGTAATACTTATGTCTTGGAATTCTAATGAATGAAAGGAATGCAGTTAGTTTAAATGTAAATGCATGTCTTATCTGATGGGTTTATTGTTATTATTTTGAGGACGTTACAAATGCACTTCCATTTTTAATTTTCTTCAACTTCCATTTTTATTTTTATTCCACTTTCATTTTTATTCAAGTTATTTTTCTATTAAACTTCATTTTTTATTTAATTTCCAAATAGATCGTTAAGGTATAGTGGCTTCTTTAATGAACTTCCACTTCTAATTTTATGCAACTTTCATTTTTATTTTTATTCAACTTCAATTTTAATTCAATTTACTTTTCGATTAAACTTCCTTTTTTTTTTTTAATTTCCAAATAGATCGTTGAGGTATACTGGTTTCTGGTTGAACTTCCATTTTTAATTTTATGCAACTTTCGTTTTTATTTTTATTCAACTTCTATTTTTATACAATTTGGTTTTCTATTAAACTTCCTTTTTTATTTAATTTCAAAATAGATCGTTAAAGTATTGTGGTTTCTTGAATGAACTTCCATTTTTAATTTTCTGCAACTTCCATTTTTATTTTTGTTCCACTTCCATTTTTATTCAAGTTATTTTTCTATTAAACTTCATTTTTTATTTAATTTCCAAATAGATCGTTAAGGTATAGTGGTTTATTGAATGAACTTCCATTTTTAATTTTCTGCAACTTCCATTTTTATTTTTATTCAACTTCCATTTTTATTCAAGTTATTTTTCTATTAAACTTCGTTTTTTATTTAATTTCCAAATAGATCGTTAATGTATAGTGGTTTCTGGATTGAACTTCTATTTTTAATTTTATGCAACTTTAATTTTTATTTTTATTCAACTTCCATTTTAATTCAATTTACTTTTCCATTAAACTTCCTTTTTTATTCAATTTCCAAATAGATCGTTAAGGTATAGTGGTTTCTTGAATGAACTTCCATTTTTAATTTTCTGCAACTTCCATTTTTATTTTTATTTGACTTCCATTTTTATTAAATTTACTTTTCTATTCAACTTCCTTTTTTATTTAATTTCCAAATAGATCGTTAAGGAATAGTGGTTTCTGGATTGAACTTCCATTTTTGATTTTAAGCAACTTTCATTTTTATTTTCATTCAACTTCCATTTTTATTCGATTTGCTTTTCTATTAAACTTCCTTTTTTATTTAATTTCCAAATAGATCGTTAAGGTATAGTGGTTTCTTGAATGAACATCCATTTTTGATTTTCTGCAACTCCCATTTTTATTTTTATTCGACTTCCATTTATATTCAAGTTATTTTTCTATTCAACTTCTTTTTTTATTTAATTTCCAAACATATCGTAAAGGTATAGTGGTTTCTTGAATGAACTTCTAATTTTAATATTCTGCAACTTCCATTTTTATTCAATTTACTTTTCTATTAAACTTCTTTTTTTATTTAATTTCGAAATAGATCGTTAAGGTACGGTGGTTTCTTGAATGAACTTCCATTTTTAATTTTCTGCAACTTTCATGTCTATTTTTTTTCAACTTTCAATTTTATTCAATTTACTTTTCCATTAAACTTCGTTTTTTTATATAATTTCCAAAGAGATAGTGGTGATATAGTGGTTTCTTGAATGAACTTCTATTTTTAATTTTCGGCAACTTTCATTTCTATTTTTATTCAACTTCCATTTTTATTCAAGTTATTTTTCTAGTCAACTTCCTTTTTTATTTAATTTCCAAATAGATCGTTAAGGTATAGTGGTTTCTGGATTGAACTTCCATTTTTAATTTTATGCAACTTTCACTTTTATTTTTATTCAACTTCCATTTTTATTCAGTTTACTTTACTATTAAACTTCCTTTTTTATATAATTTCCTAATAGATCGTTAAGTTATAGTGGTTTCTTGAATGAACATCCATTTTTGATTTTCTGCAACTCCCATTTTTATTTTTATTCGACTTCCATTTATATTCAAGTTATTTTTCTATTCAACTTCTTTTTTTATTTAATTTCCAAACATATCGTAAAGGTATAGTGGTTTCTTGAATGAACTTCTAATTTTAATATTCTGCAACTTCCATTTTTATTCAATTTACTTTTCTATTAAACTTCTTTTTTTATTTAATTTCGAAATAGATCGTTAAGGTACGGTGGTTTCTTGAATGAACTTCCATTTTTAATTTTCTGCAACTTTCATGTCTATTTTTTTTCAACTTTCAATTTTATTCAATTTACTTTTCCATTAAACTTCGTTTTTTTATATAATTTCCAAAGAGATAGTGGTGATATAGTGGTTTCTTGAATGAACTTCTATTTTTAATTTTCGGCAACTTCCATTTTTATTTCTATTCAACTTCCTTTTTTATTCAAGTTTCTTTTCTATTCAACTTCCTTTTTTATTTAATTTCCAAATAGATCGTTAAGATACAGTGGTTTCTGGATTGAAATTCCATTTTAAATTTTATGCAACTTTCACTTTTATTTTTATTCAACTTTCATTTGTATTCAATTTACTTTTCCACTAAACTACCTTTTTTTATTTAATTTCCAAATAGATCGTTAAGGTATAGTGGTTTCTTGAATAAACTTGCATTTTTAATTTTCTGCAACTTCCATTTTTATTTTTATTCCACTTCCATTTTTATTCAACATATTTTTCTATTCAACTTCCTTTTTTATTTAATTTCCAAATAGATCGTTAGGGTATAGTGGTTTCTTCAATGAACTTCCAAATTTAATTTTCTGCAACTTCCATTTTTATTTCTATTTAACTTCCATTTTTATTTAATTCACTTTTCTATTAAACTTCCTTTTTTATTTAATTTCCAAATAGATCGTTAAGTTTGGTGGTTTCTTAAATGAACTTCCATTTTTAATTTTCTGCAACTTTCATTTCTATTTTTATACAACTTCCATTTTTGTTCAATTTACTTTTCTATTAAACTTCCTTTTTTATTTAATTTCCAAATAGATCTTTCAGGAATATTGGTTTCTTAAATGAACTTCCATTTTTAACTTTCTGCAACTTTCATTTCTATTTTTATTCAACTTTCATTTTTATTCAATTTACTTTTCTCTTAAACTTCATTTTTTTATTTAATTTCCAAATAGATCGTTATGGTATAGTGGTTTGTTGAAAGAACTTCTATTTTTACTTTTCTACAACTTCCATTTTTATTTCTATTCAACTTCTTTTTTTATTCGAGTTTCTTTTCTATTCAACTTCTTGTTTTACTTAGATTCCAAATAGGTCGTTAAGGTATAGTGATTTTTGGATTGAACTTCCATTTTTAATTTTATGCAACTTTCACTTTTATTTTTATTCAACTTCCATTTTTATTCAATTTACTTTTCTACTAAACTTCCTTTTTTATTTAATTTCCAAATAGATCGTTAAGGTATAGTGGTTTCTTGAATGAACTTCCATTTTTAATTTTCTGCCACTTCCATTTTTATTTTTATTCAACTTTCATTTTTATTCATGTTATTTTTCTATTCAAATTCCTTTCTTTATTTAATTTCCAAATAGATCGTTAAGGTATAGTGTTTTTTGGATTGAACTTCCATTTTTAATTTCATGCAACTTTCATTTTTAATTTTAATTAACTTCCATTTTTGTTCAATTTACTTTTCTACTAAACTTCCTTTTTTATTTAATTTCCAAATAGATCTTTAAGGAATATTGGTTTCTTAAATGAACTTCCATTTTTAATTTTCTGCAACTTTCATTTCTATTTTTATTCAACTTCCATTTTTATTCAAGTTATTTTTCTAGTCAACTTCCTTTTTTATTTAATTTCCAAATAGATCGTTAAGGTATAGTGGTTTCTGGATTGAACTTCCATTTTTAATTTTATGCAACTTTCACTTTTATTTTTATTCAACTTCCATTTTTATTCAGTTTACTTTACTATTAAACTTCCTTTTTTATATAATTTCCTAATAGATCGTTAAGTTATAGTGGTTTCTTGAATGAACATCCATTTTTGATTTTCTGCAACTCCCATTTTTATTTTTATTCGACTTCCATTTATATTCAAGTTATTTTTCTATTCAACTTCTTTTTTTATTTAATTTCCAAACGTATCGTAAAGGTATAGTGGTTTCTTGAATGAACTTCTAATTTTAATATTCTGCAACTTCCATTTTTATTCAATTTACTTTTCTATTAAACTTCTTTTTTTATTTAATTTCGAAATAGATCGTTAAGGTACGGTGGTTTCTTGAATGAACTTCCATTTTTAATTTTCTGCAACTTTCATGTCTATTTTTTTTCAACTTTCAATTTTATTCAATTTACTTTTCCATTAAACTTCGTTTTTTTATATAATTTCCAAAGAGATAGTGGTGATATAGTGGTTTCTTGAATGAACTTCTATTTTTAATTTTCGGCAACTTCCATTTTTATTTCTATTCAACTTCCTTTTTTATTCAAGTTTCTTTTCTATTCAACTTCCTTTTTTATTTAATTTCCAAATAGATCGTTAAGGTACAGTGGTTTCTGGATTGAAATTCCATTTTAAATTTTATGCAACTTTCACTTTTATTTTTATTCAACTTTCATTTGTATTCAATTTACTTTTCCACTAAACTACCTTTTTTTATTTAATTTCCAAATAGATCGTTAAGGTATAGTGGTTTCTTGAATAAACTTGCATTTTTAATTTTCTGCAACTTCCATTTTTATTTTTATTCCACTTCCATTTTTATTCAACATATTTTTCTATTCAACTTCCTTTTTTATTTAATTTCCAAATAGATCGTTAGGGTATAGTGGTTTCTTCAATGAACTTCCAAATTTAATTTTCTGCAACTTCCATTTTTATTTCTATTTAACTTCCATTTTTATTTAATTCACTTTTCTATTAAACTTCCTTTTTTATTTAATTTCCAAATAGATCGTTAAGTTTGGTGGTTTCTTAAATGAACTTCCATTTTTAATTTTCTGCAACTTTCATTTCTATTTTTATACAACTTCCATTTTTGTTCAATTTACTTTTCTATTAAACTTCCTTTTTTATTTAATTTCCAAATAGATCTTTCAGGAATATTGGTTTCTTAAATGAACTTCCATTTTTAACTTTCTGCAACTTTCATTTCTATTTTTATTCAACTTTCATTTTTATTCAATTTACTTTTCTCTTAAACTTCATTTTTTTATTTAATTTCCAAATAGATCGTTATGGTATAGTGGTTTGTTGAAAGAACTTCTATTTTTACTTTTCTACAACTTCCATTTTTATTTCTATTCAACTTCTTTTTTTATTCGAGTTTCTTTTCTATTCAACTTCTTGTTTTACTTAGATTCCAAATAGGTCGTTAAGGTATAGTGATTTTTGGATTGAACTTCCATTTTTAATTTTATGCAACTTTCACTTTTATTTTTATTCAACTTCCATTTTTATTCAATTTACTTTTCTACTAAACTTCCTTTTTTATTTAATTTCCAAATAGATCGTTAAGGTATAGTGGTTTCTTGAATGAACTTCCATTTTTAATTTTCTGCCACTTCCATTTTTATTTTTATTCAACTTTCATTTTTATTCATGTTATTTTTCTATTCAAATTCCTTTTTTTATTTAATTTCCAAATAGATCGTTAAGGTATAGTGTTTTTTGGATTGAACTTCCATTTTTAATTTCATGCAACTTTCATTTTTATTTTGAATTAACTTCCATTTTTGTTCAATTTACTTTTCTACTAAACTTCCTTTTTTATTTAATTTCCAAATAGATCTTTAAGGAATATTGGTTTCTTAAATGAACTTCCATTTTTAATTTTCTGCAACTTTCATTTCTATTTTTATTCAATTTTCATTTTTATTCAATTTACTTTTCTCTTAAACTTCATTTTTTTATTTAATTTCCAAATAGATCGTTATGGTATAGTGGTTTCTTGAAAGAACTTCTATTTTTACTTTTCTGCGACTTTCTTTTTTATTTCTATTCGACTTTCTTTTTTATTCGAGTTTCTTTTCTATTCAACTTCCTTTTTTACTTAGATTCCAAATAGGTCGTTAAGGTATAGTGGTTTTTGGATTGAACTTCCATTTTTAATTTTATGCAACTTTCACTTTTATTTTTATTCAACTTCCATTTTTATTCAATTTACTTTTCTCTTAAACTTCATTTTTTTATTTAATTTCCAAATAGATCGTTATGGTATAGTGGTTTCTTGAAAGAACTTCTATTTTTAATTTTCTGCAACTTCCATTTTTATTTCTATTCAACTTCTTTTTTTATTCGAGTTTTTTTTCTATTCAACTTCCTTTTTTACTTAGATTCCAAATAGCTCGTTAAGGTATAGTGGTTTTTGGATTGAACTTCCATTTTTAATTTTATGCAACTTTCACTTTTATTTTTATTCAACTTCCATTTTTATTAAATTTACTTTTCTACTAAACTTCCTTTTTTATTTAATTTCCAAATAGATCGTTAAGGTATAGTGGTTTTTTGATTGAACTTCCATTTTTAATTTTCTGCCACTTCCAGTTTTATTTTTATTCATGCTATTTTTCTATTCAACTTCCTTTTTTATTTAATTTCCAAATAGATCGTTAAGGTATAGTGTTTTCTGGATTGAACTTCCATTTTTAATTTTATGCAACTTTCATTTTTATTTTAATTTAACTTCCATTTTTATTCAATTTACTTTTCTATTAAACTTTCTTTTTTATTTAATTTCCAAATAGATCTTTAAGGTATGGTGGTTTCTTGAATGAACTTCCATTTTTAATTTTCTGCAACTTTCATGTCTACTTTTATTCTACTTTCAATTTTATTCAATTTACTTTTCTATTAAACTTCGTTTTTTTATTTAATTTCCAAATAGATAGTGATGATATAGTGGTTTCCTGAATGAACTTCAATTTTTAATTTTCGGCAACTTCCATTTTTATTTCTATTCAACTTCTTTTTTTATTCGAGTTTCTTTTCTATTCAACTTCCTTTTTTACTTAGATTCCAAAAAGGTCGTTAAGGTATAGTGGTTTTTGGATTGAACTT
The DNA here is from genome assembly GCF_055761805.1 of Camellia sinensis. Classification (NCBI taxonomy): domain Eukaryota; kingdom Viridiplantae; phylum Streptophyta; class Magnoliopsida; order Ericales; family Theaceae; genus Camellia; species Camellia sinensis. The sequence continues at coordinate 2,531,568 of NC_138962.1, read as the reverse complement.
CATTTTTATTTTTCTGCAACTTTCACCTTTATTTTTATTCAACTTCCATTTTTATTCAATTTACTTTTCTCTTAAACTTCATTTTTTTATTTAATTTCCAAATAGATCGTTATGGTATAGTGGTTTCTTGAAAGAACTTCTATTTTTTCAACTTCTTTTTTTATTCGAGTTTATTTTCTATTCAACTTCCTTTTTTACTTAGATTCCAAATAGTTCGTTAAGGTATAGTGGTTTTTGGATTGAACTTCCATTTTTAATTTTATGCAACTTTCACTTTTATTTTTATTCAACTTCTATTTTTATTCAATTTACTTTTCTACTAAACTTCCTTTTTTATGTAATTTCCAAATAGATCGTTAAGGTATAGTGGTTTCTTGAATGAACTTCCATTTTTAATTTTCTGCCACTTCCATTTTTATTTTTATTCAACTTTCATTTTTATTCATGTTATTTTTCTATTCAACTTCCTTTTTTATTTAATTTCCAAATAGATCGTTAACGTATAGTGTTTTCTGGATTGAACTTCCATTTTTAATTTTATGCAACTTTCATTTTTATTTTTATTCAACTTCCTCTTTTATTCAATCTACTTTTCTATTAAAATTCCTTTTTTATTTAATTTCCACATAGATCGTTAAGGTATTGTGGTTTCTTTAGTGAACTTCCATTTTTGATTTTCTGCAACTTTCATTTTTATTTTTATTCGACTTCCATTTTTATTCAAGTTATTTTTCTATTCAACTTCCTTTTTTATTTAATTTCCAAATATATCGTGAAGGTATAGTGGTCTCTTGAATGAACTTCCAATTTAAATTTTCTGCAACTTCCATTTTTATTCAATTTACTTTTCTATTAAACTTCCTTTTTTATTTAATTTCCAAATAGATCGTTAAGGTATGGTGGTTTCTTGAATGAACTTCCATTTTTAATTTTCTGCAACTTTCATGTCTATTTTTATTCAACTTCCGATTTTATTCAATTTACTTTTCCATTAAACTTCGTTTTTTTATTTAATTTCCAAATAGATAGGGATGATATAGTGGTTTCTTGGATGAACTTCTATTTTTAATTTTCGGCAACTTCCATTTTTATTTCTATTCAAGTTCCTTTTCTATTCAACTTCCTTTTTTCTTTAATTTCCAAATGGATCGTTAAGGTATAGTGGTTTCTGGATTGAACTTCCATTTTAAATTTTATGCAACTTTCACTTTTATTTTTATTCAATTACTTTTCTTCTAAACTTCCTTTTTTATTCAATTTCCAAATAAATCGTTAAGGTATAGTGGTTTCTTGAATAAACTTGCATTTTTAATTTTCTGCAACTTCCATTTTTATTTTTATTCCACTTCCATTTTTATTCAAGATATTTTTCTATACAACTTCCTTTTTTATTTAATTTCCAAATAGATCGTTAGGGTATACTGGTTTCTTCAATGAACTTCCAATTTTAATTTTCTGCAACTTCCATTTTTATTTCTATTTAACTTCCATTTTTATTCAATTTACTTTTCTATTAAGCTTCCTTTTTTATTTAATTTCCAAATAGATCGTTAAGGTATGGTGGTTTCTTAAATGAACTTCCATTTTTAATTTTCTGCAACTTTCATTTCTATTTTTATACAACTTTCATTTTTGTTCAATTTACTTTTCTATTAAACTTCCTTTTTTATTTAATTTCCAAATAGATCTTTAAGGAAAAGTGGTTTCTTCAATGAACTTTCATTTCTATTTTTATTCAACTTCCATTTTTATTCAATTTACTTTTCTCTTAAACATAATTTTTTTATTTAATTTCCAAATAGATCGTTATGGTATAGTGGTTTCTTGAAAGAACTTCTATTTTTACTTTTCTGCAACTTCCATTTTTATTTTTATTCAACTTCTTTTTTTATTCGAGTTTCTTTTCTATTCAACTTCAGTTTTTACTTAGATTCCAAATAGGTCGTTAAGGTATAGTGGTTTTTGGATTGAACTTCCATTTTTAATTTTATGCAACTTTCACTTTTATTTTTATTCAACTTCCATTTTTATTCAATTTACTTTTCTACTAAACTTCCTTTTTTATTTAATTTCCAAATAGATCGTTAAGGTATAGTGGTTTCTTGAATGAACTTCCATTTTTATTTTTATTCAACTTTCATTTTTATTCATGTTATTTTTCTATTCAACTTCCTTTTTCATTTAATTTCCAAATAGATCGTTAACGTATAGTGTTTTCTGGATTGAGCTTCCATTTTTAATTTTATGCAACTTTCATTTTTATTTTTATTCAACTTCCACTTTTATTCAATCTACTTTTATATTAAACTTCCTTTTTTATTTAATTTCCACATAGATCGTTAAGGTATTGTGGTTTCTTTAGTGAACTTCCATCTATGGTTTTCTGCAACTTTCATTTTTATTTTTATTCGACTTCCATTTTTATTCAAATTATTTTTCTATTCAACTTCCTTTTTTATTTAATTTCCAAATATATCGTGAAGGTATAGTGGTTTCTTGAATGAGCTTCCAATTTAAATTTTCTGCAACTTCCATTTTTATTCAATTTACTTTTCTATTAAACTTCCTTTTTTATTTAATTTCCAAATAGATCGTTAAGGTATGGTGGTTTCTTGAATGAACTTCCATTTTTAATTTTCTGCAACTTTCATGTCTATTTTTATTCAACTTCCGATTTTATTCAATTTACTTTTCCATTAAACTTCTTTTTTTATTTAATTTCCAAATAGATAGGGATGATATAGTGGTTTCTTGAATGAACTTCTATTTTTAATTTTCGGCAACTTCCATTTTTATTTCTATTCAAGTTCCTTTTCTATTCAACTTCCTTTTTTCTTTAATTTCCAAATAGATCGTTAAGGTATAGTGGTTTCTGGATTGAACTTCCATTTTAAATTTTATGCAACTTTCACTTTTATTTTTATTCAATTACTTTTCTTCTAAACTTCCTTTTTTATTAAATTTCCAAATAAATCGTTAAGGTATAGTGGTTTCTTGAATAAACTTGCATTTTTAATTTTCTGCAACTTCCATTTTTATTTTTATTCCACTTCCATTTTTATTCAAGATATTTTTCTATACAACTTCCTTTTTTATTTAATTTCCAAATAGATCGTTAGGGTATACTGGTTTCTTCAATGAACTTCCAATTTTAATTTTCTGCAACTTCCATTTTTATTTCTATTTAACTTCCATTTTTATTCAATTTACTTTTCTATTAAACTTCCTTTTTTATTTAATTTCCAAATAGATCGTTAAGGTATGGTGGTTTCTTAAATGAACTTCCATTTTCAATTTTCTGCAACTTTCATTTCTATTTTTATACAACTTTCATTTTTGTTCAATTTACTTTTCTATTAAACTTCCTTTTTTATTTAATTTCCAAATAGATCTTTAAGGAAAAGTGGTTTCTTCAATGAACTTCCATTTTTAATTTTCTGCAACTTTCATTTCTATTTTTATTCAACTTCCATTTTTATTCAATTTACTTTTCTCTTAAACATAATTTTTTTATTTAATTTCCAAATAGATCGTTATGGTATAGTGGTTTCTTGAAAGAACTTCTATTTTTACTTTTGTGCAACTTCCATTTTTATTTTTATTCAACTTCTTTTTTTATTCGAGTTTCTTTTCTATTCAACTTCAGTTTTTACTTAGATTCCAAATAGGTCGTTAAGGTATAGTGGTTTTTGGATTGAACTTCCATTTTTAATTTTATGCAACTTTCACTTTTATTTTTATTCAACTTCCATTTTTATTCAATTTACTTTTCTACTAAACTTCCTTTTTTATTTAATTTCCAAATAGATCGTTAAGGTATAGTGGTTTCTTGAATGAACTTCCATTTTTATTTTTATTCAACTTTCATTTTTATTCATGTTATTTTTCTATTCAACTTCCTTTTTCATTTAATTTCCAAATAGATCGTTAACGTATAGTGTTTTCTGGATTGAGCTTCCATTTTTAATTTTATGCAACTTTCATTTTTATTTTTATTCAACTTCCACTTTTATTCAATCTACTTTTCTATTAAACTTCCTTTTTTATTTAATTTCCACATAGATCGTTACGATATTGTGGTTTCTTTAGTGAACTTCCATCTTTGATTTTCTGCAACTTTCATTTTTATTTTTATTCGACTTCCATTTTTATTCAAATTATTTTTCTATTCAGCTTCCTTTTTTATTTAATTTCCAAATATATCGTGAAGGTATAGTGGTTTCTTGAATGAACTTCCAATTTAAATTTTCTGCAACTTCCATTTTTATTCAATTTACTTTTCTATTAAACTTCCTTTTTTATTTAATTTCCAAATAGATCGTTAAGGTATGGTGGTTTCTTGAATGAACTTCCATTTTTAATTTTCTTCAACTTTCATGTCTATTTTTATTCAACTTCCGATTTTATTCAATTTACTTTTCCATTAAACTTCGTTTTTTTATTTAATTTCCAAATAGATAGGGATGATATAGTGGTTTCTTGAATGAACTTCTATTTTTAATTTTCGGCAACTTCCATTTTTATTTCTATTCAAGTTCCTTTTCTATTCAACTTCCTTTTTTCTTTAATTTCCAAATTGATCGTTAAGGTATAGTGGTTTCTGGATTGAACTTCCATTTTAAATTTTATGCAACTTTCACTTTTATTTTTATTCAACTTCCATTTTTATTCAATTACTTTTCTTCTAAACTTCCTTTTTTATTAAATTTCCAAATAAATCGTTAAGGTATAGTGGTTTCTTGAATAAACTTGCATTTTTAATTTTCTGCAACTTCCATTTTTATTTTTATTCCACTTCCATTTTTATTCAAGATATTTTTCTATACAACTTCCTTTTTTATTTAATTTCCAAATAGATCGTTAGGGTATACTGGTTTCTTCAATGAACTTCCAATTTTAATTTTCTGCAACTTCCATTTTTATTTCTATTTAACTTCCATTTTTATTCAATTTACTTTTCTATTAAACTTCCTTTTTTATTTAATTTCCAAATAGATCGTTGAGGTATGGTGGTTTCTTAAATGAACTTCCATTTTTAATTTTCTGCAACTTTCATTTCTATTTTTATACAACTTTCATTTTTGTTCAATTTACTTTTCTATTAAACTTCCTTTTTTATTTAATTTCCAAATAGATCTTTAAGGAAAAGTGGTTTCTTCAATGAACTTCCATTTTTAATTTTCTGCAACTTTCATTTCTATTTTTATTCAACTTCCATTTTTATTCAATTTACTTTTCTCTTAAACATAATTTTTTTATTTAATTTCCAAATAGATCGTTATGGTATAGTGGTTTCTTGAAAGAACTTCTATTTTTACTTTTGTGCAACTTCCATTTTTATTTTTATTCAACTTCTTTTTTTATTCGAGTTTCTTTTCTATTCAACTTCAGTTTTTACTTAGATTCCAAATAGGTCGTTAAGGTATAGTGGTTTTTGGATTGAACTTCCATTTTTAATTTTATGCAACTTTCACTTTTATTTTTATTCAACTTCCATTTTTATTCAATTTACTTTTCTACTAAACTTCCTTTTTTATTTAATTTCCAAATAGATCGTTAAGGTATAGTGGTTTCTTGAATGAACTTCCATTTTTATTTTTATTCAACTTTCATTTTTATTCATGTTATTTTTCTATTCAACTTCCTTTTTCATTTAATTTCCAAATAGATCGTTAACGTATAGTGTTTTCTGGATTGAGCTTCCATTTTTAATTTTATGCAACTTTCATTTTTATTTTTATTCAACTTCCACTTTTATTCAATCTACTTTTCTATTAAACTTCCTTTTTTATTTAATTTCCACATAGATCGTTACGATATTGTGGTTTCTTTAGTGAACTTCCATCTTTGATTTTCTGCAACTTTCATTTTTATTTTTATTCGACTTCCATTTTTATTCAAATTATTTTTCTATTCAGCTTCCTTTTTTATTTAATTTCCAAATATATCGTGAAGGTATAGTGGTTTCTTGAATGAACTTCCAATTTAAATTTTCTGCAACTTCCATTTTTATTCAATTTACTTTTCTATTAAACTTCCTTTTTTATTTAATTTCCAAATAGATCGTTAAGGTATGGTGGTTTCTTGAATGAACTTCCATTTTTAATTTTCTTCAACTTTCATGTCTATTTTTATTCAACTTCCGATTTTATTCAATTTACTTTTCCATTAAACTTCGTTTTTTTATTTAATTTCCAAATAGATAGGGATGATATAGTGGTTTCTTGAATGAACTTCTATTTTTAATTTTCGGCAACTTCCATTTTTATTTCTATTCAAGTTCCTTTTCTATTCAACTTCCTTTTTTCTTTAATTTCCAAATTGATCGTTAAGGTATAGTGGTTTCTGGATTGAACTTCCATTTTAAATTTTATGCAACTTTCACTTTTATTTTTATTCAACTTCCATTTTTATTCAATTACTTTTCTTCTAAACTTCCTTTTTTATTAAATTTCCAAATAAATCGTTAAGGTATAGTGGTTTCTTGAATAAACTTGCATTTTTAATTTTCTGCAACTTCCATTTTTATTTTTATTCCACTTCCATTTTTATTCAAGATATTTTTCTATACAACTTCCTTTTTTATTTAATTTCCAAATAGATCGTTAGGGTATACTGGTTTCTTCAATGAACTTCCAATTTTAATTTTCTGCAACTTCCATTTTTATTTCTATTTAACTTCCATTTTTATTCAATTTACTTTTCTATTAAACTTCCTTTTTTATTTAATTTCCAAATAGATCGTTGAGGTATGGTGGTTTCTTAAATGAACTTCCATTTTTAATTTTCTGCAACTTTCATTTCTATTTTTATACAACTTTCATTTTTGTTCAATTTACTTTTCTATTAAACTTCCTTTTTTATTTAATTTCTAAATAGATCTTTAAGGAATAGTGGCTTCTTCAATGAACTTCCATTTTTAATTTTCTGCAACTTTCATTTCTATTTTTATTCAACTTCCATTTTTATTCAATTTACTTTTCTCTTAAACATCATTTTTTTATTTAATTTCCAAATAGATCGTTATGGTATAGTGGTTTGTTGAAAGAACTTCTATTTTTACTTTTCTGCAACTTCCATTTTTATTTTTATTCAACTTCTTTTTTTATTCGAGTTTCTTTTCTATTCAACTTCAGTTTTTACTTAGATTCCAAATAGGTCGTTAAGGTATAGTGGTTTTTGGATTGAACTTCCATTTTTAATTTTATACAACTTTCACTTTTATTTTTATTCAACTTCCATTTTTATTCAATTTACTTTTCTACTAAACTTCCTTTTTTATTTAATTTCCAAATAGATCGTTAAGGTATAGTGGTTTCTTGAATGAACTTCATTTTTTAATTTTCTGCCACTTCCATTTTTATTTTTATTCAACTTTCATTTTTATTCATGTTATTTTTCTATTCAACTTCCTTTTTTATTTAATTTCCAAATAGATCGTTAAGGTATAGTGTTTTCTGGATTGAACTTCCATTTTTAATTTTATGCAACTTTCATTTTTACTTTAATTTAACTTCCATTTTTATTCAATATACTTTTCTATTAAACTTTCTTTTTTATTTAATCTCCAAATAGATCGTTAAGGTATGGTGGTTTCTTGAATGAACTTCCATTTTTAATTTTCTGCAACTTTCATGTCTATTTTTATTCTACTTTCAATTTTATTCAATTTACTTTTCCATTAAACTTCATTTTTTTATTTAATTTCCAAATAGATAGTGATGATATAGTGGTTTCCTGAATGAACTTCAATTTTTAATTTTCGGCAACTTCCATTTTTATTTCTATTCAACTTCTTTTTTTATTCGAGTTTCTTTTCTATTCAACTTCCTTTTTTACTTAGATTCCAAAAAGGTCGTTAAGGTATAGTGGTTTTTGGATTGAACTTCTATTTTTAGTTTTCTACAACTTTCACCTTTATTTTTATTCAACTTCCTTTTTTATTCAATTTACTTTTCTCTTAAACTTCATTTTTTTATTTAATTTCCAAATAGATCGTTATGGTATAGTGGTTTCTTGAAAGAACTTCTATTTTTAATTTTCTGCAACTTCCATTTTTATTTCTATTCAACTTCTTTTTTTATTCGAGTTTCTTTTCTATTCAACTTCCTTTTTTACTTAGATTCCAAATAGTTCGTTAAGGTATAGTGGTTTTTGGATTGAACTTCCATTTTTAATTTTATGCAACTTTCACTTTTATTTTTATTCAACTTCCATTTTTATTCAATTTACTTTTCTACTAAACTTCCTTTTTTTATTTAATTTCCAAATAGATCGTTAAGGTATAGTGGTTTCTTGAATGAACTTCCATTTTTAATTTTCTGCAACTTCCATTTTTATTTTTATTCAACTTTCATTTTTATTCAACTTTCATTTTTATTCATGTTATTTTTCTATTAAACTTCCTTTTTGTTTAATTTCAAAATAGGTCGTTAAAGTATTGTGGTTTCTTGAATGAACTTCCATTTTTAATTTTCTGCAACTTCCATTTTTATTTTTGTTCCACTTCCATTTTTATTCAAGTTATTTTTCTACTCCCTCCGTCCCAAAATAATGGTCCCTTTTGGGGAAGTTAACTTTTTTTGGTAGTACAATTATTGCATTTGAAAAAAGTTGATTTTCCAAAATTATCCTTTTGATAGTACATTTTTTGGTAATATCAATGTGATAATTGTACTTTTTGTATTGTTTATTAATTTAAAAGAAGGGCAAAAGAGGAAATTTATATTATTTTTGTACTTGATTTTTGAAGAGGGACTAATATTATGGGACAATGAAAAATGGAATAAGGGACTAATATTTTGGGACGGAGGGAGTATTAAACTTCATTTTTTATTTAATTTCCAAATAGATCGTTAAGGTATAGTGGTTTATTGAATGAACTTCCATTTTTAATTTTCTGCAACTTCCATTTTTATTTTTATTCAACTTCCATTTTTATTCAACTTATTTTTCTATTAAACTTCGTTTTTTATTTAATTTCCAAATAGATCGTTAATGTATATTGGTTTTTGGATTGAACTTCTATTTTTAATTTTATACAACTTTAATTTTTATTTTTATTCAACTTCCATTTTAATTCAATTTACTTTTCCATTAAACTTCCTTTTTTATTCAATTTCCAAATAGATCGTTAAGGTATAGTGGTTTCTTCAATGAACTTCCATTTTTAATTTTCTGCAACTTCCATTTTTATTTTTATTTGACTTCCATTTTTATTAAATTTACTTTTCTATTCAACTTCCTTTTTTATTTAATTTCCAAATAGATCGTTAAGGAGTAGTGGTTTCTGGATTGAACTTCCATTTTTAATTTTAAGCAACTTTCATTTTTATTTTCATTCAACTTCCATTTTTATTCGATTTGCTTTTCTATTAAACTTCCTTTTTTATTTAATTTCCAAATAGATCGTTAAGGTATAGTGGTTTCTTGAATGAACATCCATTTTTGATTTTCTGCAACTTTCATTTTTGTTTTTATTCGACTTCCATTTATATTCAAGTTATTTTTCTATTCAACTTCCTTTTTTATTTAATTTCCAAATATATCGTCAAGGTATAGTGGTTTCTTGAATGAACTTCCAATTTTAATATTCTGCAACTTCCATTTTTATTCAATTTACTTTTCTATTAAACTTCTTTTTTTATTTACTTTCCAAATAGATCGTTAAGGTATGGTGGTTTCTTGAATGAACTTCCATTTTTAATTTTCTGCAACTTTCATATCTATTTTTATTCAACTTTCAATTTTATTCAATTTACTTTTCCATTAAACTTCGTTTTTTTATTTAATTTCCAAATAGATAGTGGTGATATAGTGGTTTCTTGAATGAACTTCTATTTTTAATTTTCGGCAACTTCCATTTTTATTTCTATTCAACTTCCTTTTTTATTCAAGTTTCTTTTCTACTCAACTTCCTTTTTTATTTAATTTCCAAATAGATCGTTAAGGTATAGTCGTTTCTAGATTGAAATTCCAATTTAAATTTTATGCAACTTTCACTTTTATTTTTATTCAACTTTCATTTTTATTCAATTTACTTTTCTACTAACTACCTTTTTTTTATTTAATTTCCAAATAGATCGTTAAGGTATAGTTGTTTCTTGAATAAACTTGAATTTTTAATTTTCTGCAACTTCCATTTTTATTTTTATTCCACTTCCATTTTTATTCAAGATATTTTTCTATTCAACTTCCTTTTTTATTTAATTTCCAAATAGATCGTTAGGGTATAGTGGTTTCTTCAATGAACTTCCAATTTTAATTTTCTCCAACTTCCATTTTTATTCAATTTACTTTTCTATTAAACTTCCTTTTTTATTTAATTTCCAAATAGATCGTTAAGGTATGGTGGTTTCTTAAATGAACTTCCATTTTTAATTTTCTGCAACTTTCATTTCTATTTTTATACAACTTCCATTTTTGTTCAATTTACTTTTCTATTAAACTTCCTTTTTTATTTAATTTCCAAATAGATCTTTAAGGAATAGTGGTTTCTTGAATGAACTTCCATTTTTAATTTTTTGCAACTTTCATGTCTATTTTTATTCTACTTTCAATTTTATTCAATTTACATTTCCATTAAACTTCGTTTTTTTATTTAATTTCCAAATAGATAGTGATGATATAGTGGTTTCCTGAATGAACTTCAATTTTTAATTTTCGGCAACTTCCATTTTTATTTCTATTCAACTTCTTTTTTTATTCGAGTTTCTTTTCTATTCAACTTCCTTTTTTACGTAGATTCCAAAAAGGTCGTTAAGGTATGGTGGTTTTTGGATTGAACTTCCATTTTTAGTTTTCTGCAACTTTCACCTTTATTTTTATTCAACTTCCATTTTTATTCAATTTACTTTTCTCTTAAACTTCATTTTTTTATTTAATTTCCAAATAGATCGTTATGGTATAGTGGTTTCTTGAAAGAACTTCTATTTTTAATTTTCTGCAACTTCCATTTTTATTTCTATTCAACTTCTTTTTTTATTCGAGTTTCTTTTCTATTCAACTTTCTTTTTTACTTAGATTCCAAATAGTTCGTTAAGGTATAGTGGTTTTTGGATTGAACTTCCATTTTTAATTTGATGCAACTTTCACTTTTATTTTTATTCAACTTCCATTTTTCTTCAATTTACTTTTCTACTAAACTTCCTTTTTTATTTAATTTCCAAATAGATCGTTAAGGTATAGTGGTTTCTTGAATGAACTTCCATTTTTAATTTTCTGCCATTTCCATTTTTATTTTTATTCAACTTTCATTTTTATTCATGTTATTTTTCTATTCAACTTCCTTTTTTATTTAATTTCCAAATAGATCGTTAACGTGTAGTGTTTTCTGGATTGAACTTTCATTTTTAATTTTATGCAACTTTTATTTTTATTTTTATTCAACTTCCACTTTTATTCAGTCTACTTTTCTATTAAACTTCCTTTTTTATTTAATTTCCACATAGATCGTTAAGGTATTGTGGTTTCTTTAGTGAACTTCCATTTTTGATTTTCTGCAACTTTCATTTTTATTTTTATTCGACTTGTATTTTTATTCAAGTTATTTTTCAATTCAACTTCATTTTTTATTTAATTTCCAAATATATCGTGAAGGTATAGTGGTTTCTTAAGTGAACTTCCAATTTAAATTTTCTGCAACTTCCATTTTAATTCAATTTACTTTTCTATTAAACTTCCTTTTTTATTTAATTTCCAAATAGATCGTTAAGGTATAGTGGTTTCTTGAATGAACTTCCATTTTTAATTTTCTGCAACTTTCATGTCTATTTTTATTCAACTTCCAATTTTGTTCAATTTACTTTTCCATTAAACTTCGTTTTTTTATTTAATTTCCAAATAGATAGGGATGATATAGTGGTTTCTTGAATGAACTTCTATTTTTAATTTTCGGCAACTTCCATTTTTATTTCAATTCAAGTTCCTTTTCTATTCAACTTCCTTTTTTCTTTAATTTCCAAATAGATCGTTAAGGTATAGTGGTTTCTGGATTGAACTTCCATTTTAAATTTTATGCAACTTTCACTTTTATTTTTATTCAACTTCCATTTTTATTCAATTACTTTTCTTCTAAACTTCATTTTTTATTAAATTTCCAAATAAATCGTTAAGGCATAGTGGTTTCTTGAATAAACTTGCATTTTTAATTTTCTGCAACTTCCATTTTTATTTTTATTCCACTTCCATTTTTATTCAAGATATTTTTCTATACAACTTCCTTTTTTATTTAATTTCCAAATAGATCGTTAGGGTATAGTGGTTTCTTCAATGAACTTCCAATTTTAATTTTCTGCAACTTCCATTTTTATTTCTATTTAACTTCCATTTTTATTCAATTTACTTTTCTATTAAACTTCCTGTTTTATTTAATTTCCAAATAGATCGTTAAGGTATGGTGGTTTCTTAAATGAACTTCCATTTTCAATTTTCTGCAACTTTCATTTCTATTTTTATACAACTTTCATTTTTGTTCAATTTACTTTTCTATTAAACTTCCTTTTTTATTTAATTTCCAAATAGATCTTTAAGGAATAGTGGTTTCTTCAATGAACTTCCATTTTTAATTTTCTGCAACTTTCATTTCTATTTTTATTCAACTTACATTTTTATTCAATTTACTTTTCTCTTAAACATCATTTTTTTATTTAATTTCCAAATAGATCGTTATGGTATAGTGGTTTGTTGAAAGAACTTCTATTTTTACTTTTCTGCAACTTCCATTTTTATTTTTATTCAACTTCTTTTTTTATTCGAGTTTCTTTTCTATTCAACTTCAGTTTTTACTTAGATTCCAAATAGGTCGTTAAGGTATAGTGATTATTGGATTGAACTTCCATTTTTAATTTTATGCAACTTTCACTTTTATTTTTATTCAACTTCCATTTTTATTCAATTTACTTTTCTACTAAACGTCCTTTTTTATTTAATTTCCAAATAGATCGTTAAGGTATAGTGGTTTCTTGAATGAACTTCCATTTTTAATTTCCTGCCACTTGCATTTTTATTTTTATTCAACTTTTACTTTTATTCATGTTATTTTTCTATTCAACTTCCTTTTTTATTTAATTTCCAAATAGATCGTTAAGGTATAGTGTTTTCTGGATTGAACTTCCATTTTTAATTTTATGCAACTTTCATTTTTATTTTTATTCAACTTCCATTTTTATTCAATTTACTTTTCTATTAAACTTCTTTTTTTATTTAATTTCCAAATAGATCGTTAAGGTATTGTGGTTTCTTCAATGAACTTCCATTTTTATTTTTATTCCACTTCCATTTCTATTCAAGTTATTTTTCTATTCAATTACCTTTTTTTATTGAATTTCCAAATAGATCGTTAAGGTATAGTGGTTTCTTGAATGAACTTCCAGTTTTAATTTTTTGCAACTTCCATTTTTATTTCTATTCAACTTCCTTTTTTATTCCAGTCATTTTTCTGTTCAACTTCCTTTTCTATTTAATTTCCAAATAGGTCGTTAAGGTACAGTGGTTTCCTGAATGCTCTTCCAATTTTAATTTTATGCAACTTCCATTTTTATTTCTATTCAACTTCTTTTTTTATTCAAGTTTTTTTCTATTCAACTTCCTTTTTTATTTAATTTCTAAATAGATCGTTAAGGTATAGTGCTTTCTGGATTAAACTTCAATTTTTAATTTTACCCAACCTTCACTTTTATTTTATTCAACTTCCATTTTTATTCAATTTACTTATCTATTAAACTTCATTTTTTATTTAATTTCCAAATAGATCGTTAAGGTATAGTGGTTTCTTGAATGAACTTCCGTTTTTAATTTTCTGCAACTTCCATTATTATTTTTTTTCCACTTCCATTTTTATTCAAGTTACTTTTCTATTTAACTTCCTTTTTATATTCAATTTCCAAATAGATCGTGAAGGTATTGTGGTTTCTTGGATGAACTTTCATTTTTAATTTTCTGCAACTTCCATTTTTATTGTTACTCAACTTCCATTTTAATTCATGTTATTTTTCTATTCAACTTCCTTTTTTATTTAATTTCCGAATAGATCGTTAAAGTATAGTGGTTTCTGGATTGAACTACCATTTTTAATTTTATGCAACTTTCATTTTTATTTTTATTCAACTTCTATTTTTATTCAATTTGCTTTTCTATTAAACTTCCTTTTTTTATTTAATTTCCAAATAGATCGTTATGGTATAGTGGTTTCTTGAATGAACTTCCATTTTTATTTTTATTCCACTTCCATTTTTATTCAAGTTACTTTTCTATTGAACTTCCTTTTTTATTTAATTTCCAAATATATCGTTAAGGTATAGTGGTTTCTTGAATGAACTTCCATTTTTAATTTTCTGCAACTTCCATTTTTTATTTTAATTCAACTTCCATTTTTATTCAAGTTAGTTTTCTATTCAACTTCCTTTTTTTTTTTAATTTCCAAATAGATCGTTAAAGTATAGCGGTTTCTGGATTGAACTTCCATTTTTAATTTTATGCAACTTTCATTTTTATTTTTATTCAACTTCCATTTTTATTCAATTTGCTTTTCTATTAAACTTCATTTTTTATTTAATGTCCAAATAGATCGTTAAGATATTGTGGTTTCTTGAATGAACTTTCATTTTTAATTTTCTTCAACTTCCATTTTTATTTTTATTCAACTTCCATTTTTATTCAAGTTACTTTTCTATTCAACTTCCTTTTTTATTTAATTTCCAAATAGATCGTTAAGGTATAGTGGTTTTTGGATTGAACTTCCATTCTTAATTTTATGCAACTTTCATTTTTATTTTTATTCAACTTCAATTTTTATTCAATTTACTTTTCGATTAAGCTTCCTTTTTTTTTTTAATTTCCAAATAGATCTTTAAGGTATAGTCGTTTCTAGAATGAACTTCCATTTTTAATTTTATGCAACTTTCATTTTTATTTTTTTTCAACTTCTATTTTTATTCAATTTGTTTTTCCATTAAACTTCCTTTTTTATTTAATTTCCAAATAGATCATTAAAGTATAGTGGTTTCTTGAATGAACTTCCATTTTTATTTTTATTCAACTTCCATTTTTATTCAAGTTATTTTTCTATTCAACATTCTTTTTTATTTAATTTCCAAATAGATCGTTATGGTATAGTGGTTTCTGGATTGAACTTCCATTTTTAATTTTATGCAAATTTCATTTTTATTTTTATTCGACTTTCATTTTCATTCAATTTACGTTTCCATTAAACTTCCTTTTTTATTCAATTTCCAAATAGATCGTTAAGGTATAGTGGTTTCTTGAATGAACTTCCATTTTTAATGTTCTGCAACTTCCATTTTTATTTTTATTTGACTTCCAATTTTATTCAATTTACTTTTCTATTCAACTTCCTTTTTTATTTAATTTCCAAATAGATCGTTAAGGTATACTGGTTTCTGGATTGTACTTCCATTTTTAATTTTATGAAACTTTCACTTTTATTTTTATTCAACTTCCATTTTTATTCAACTTACTTTTCTACTAAACTTCCTTTTTTATTTAATTTCAAAATATATTGTTAAGGTATAGTGGTTTCTTGAATGAACTTCCATTTTTAATTTTCTTCAACTTCCATTTTTATTTTTATTCCACATCCATTTCTATTCAAGTTATTTTTCTATTAAACTTCATTTTTTATTTAATTTCCAAATAGATCGTTAAGGTATAGTGGTTTGTTTAATGAACTTCCATTTCTAATTTTATGCAACTTTCATTTTTATTTTTATTCAACTTCAATTTTAATTCAATTAACTTTTCGATTAAACTTCCTTTTTTTTTAATTTCCAAATAGATCGTTAAGGTATAGTGGTTTCTGGATGAACTTCCATTTTTAATTTTATGCAACTTTCGTTTTTATTTTTATTCAACATCTATTTTTATACAATTTGGTTTTCTATTGAACTTCCATTTTTATTTAATTTCCAAATAGATCGTTAAAGTATTGTGGTTTCTTGAATGAACTTCCATTTTTAATTTTCCGCAACTTCCATTTTTATTTTTGTTCCACTTCCATTTTTATTCAGGTTATTTTTCTATTAAACTTCCTTTTTTATTTAATTTCCAAATAGATCGTTAAGGTATAGTGGTTTCTTGAATGAACTTCCATTTTTAATTTTCTGCAACTTCTATTTTTATTTTTATTCAACTTCCATTTTTATTCAAGTTATTTTTCGGTTTAACTTCCTTTTTTATTTAATTTCCAAATAGATCGTTAAGGTATAGTGGTTTCTGAATTGAACTTCCATTTTTAATTTTATGCAACTTTCATTTTTATTTTTATTCAACTTCCATTTTAATTCAATTTACTTTTCCATTAAACTTCCTTTTTTATTCAATTTCCAAATAGATCGTTAAAGTATAGTGGTTTCTTGAATGAACTTCCATTTTTAGTTTTCTGCCACTTCCATTTTTATTTTTATTTGACTTCCATTTTTATTAAATTTACTTTTCTATTCAACTTCCTTTTTTTATTTAATTTCCAAATAGATCGTTAAGGAATAGTGTTTTCAGGATTGAACTTCCATTTTTAATTTTATGCAACTATCATTTTTATTTTTATTCAACTTCCATTTTTGTTCAATTTACTTTTCTATTAAACTTCCTTTTTTATTTAATATCCAAATAGATCGTTAAGGTATTGTGGTTTCTTCAATGAACTTCCATTTTTGATTTTCAGCAACTTCCATTTTTATTTTTATTCAACTTCCATTTTTATTCAAGTTATTTTTCTATTCAACTTCCTTTTTTATTTAATTTCCAAATATATCGTCAAGGTATAGTGGTTTCTTGAATGAACTTCCAATTTTAATTTTCTGCAACTTCCATTTTTATTCAATTTACTTTTCTATTAAAATTCCTTTTTTATTTAATTTCCAAATAGATCGTTAAGGTATGGTGGTTTCTTGAATGAACTTCCATTTTTAATTTTCTGCAACTTTCATGTCTATTTTTGTCACGCCCCACTTTTTATTACTCGGAGTCATTACCAAATTCTTTATCTTAATTTAATTTCAGAGATAACATGCGGAAATAAACTCATACATTCAATCCGTAGAAGTGATTAACAATACTCTCATTCGTATGCAAGTAAATATTACATGAACTAACTTAATAAATTGCCCTTGGGCTTACATCATTAAAAGTACAAGAAGAAGGGTGTAACCCTTTACAACAATGGCATTCCGCCAACATAACTGAGGCCCCGTGGCCAACAAATAAGAAGATCCAAACTTGTAGCACACCCTGCTAAACACCTGAAAAAGATTCAACAACGTGGGATGAACATATAGTCCAGTAGAGAACTCAACATGCTCCTTAACAATAACAACATTACAGATAGCTATGATCATGAACACCCATTCTCATACTAGAATAATAATGTGACAGTTTATACAAAATATATATATGAATATATATATGAACTTTTCTTGAAAACAATCATTTAATTCACCGCTATAAGCGATTTCTCCTTCCTTTTTCCTTTGTTTAACCCACGTTCCCAATCTTTATAACCTTAACAACTACTTAGAAAAATAGATTCATTAAGCCCGTTACTCTTTCATTTGCCACACATACAACAGATGTGCCTTTTCAAAACATATTTGGCATTTCAATACAATTCCAATTATATCATAATTATCCATGCACACCTCTATAAAAAGAGAACAACTCAACTACATACATAAAATCAATCAATGAGTCAACTCGTCCCTCCAACACTGTAACAAATACAATCCACAATGTTTCCAGATACACTGAAACAATAACAAAACAACACTGCACTACTAGCTATATGTGTAGTAAGCAAAGATACACTTCTCACCACAATCTACCAGTTTACCAGGCGCTAGCTGGAAGGGTATGGTACCTTAGATTATCAGCGCGTCAGTTCTCCAGGCGCTAGCTGGAAGGGTATGATACCTCTGATTATAAGCGCTGAACACATAAGTGTGTGGAGTCCATCCCCTATCTTCTCACACACACTGGAGTACAACCCCTCTCTTCTCCCCAACCGGTATACAAATATAATGTAATTCAGCATTTCATTACATATGATGTTCAATCAACAATGGTGTAATATATACATAACAATTCAACACAACCTTATCATCCTCCACTGATGACCAAAATCTCCAGATGCACGCATATTATACATCTACTAACAGACCCAACTAACATGAGATTACAAAACTCAGCAACAACATGAACATGGTAGTTAAAGCTATACCCCACACAAGTGTGTTCAATACTCAAGATACAACATTCCAATTTTATTATACTTGTTTCAAAATACCTTTCCCATTTCACAAAATGAATTCTACTTCCTTTGTTTTCACAAAAATCATTCCCATGGACAAAAGCCATACTTCATTTAAATTGGCTACATTCTTTTCAAAGCCATTTCAAACTAATTATGCACATTAAGTCATAAACAATAACTTAGGGTCTTTCCTTCCTCTTTCTCAATATTGACCAAAAAGGCCCAATTAACATCAACAAACAACAATAACCACAATTAAGACTCAAAATACCTAAGTATTTTCCCAAAGATCAAAACCCCTCAATTAATTTATTAAATCAAATAAAAGAAATTAGGGTT
Organism: Camellia sinensis; assembly: GCF_055761805.1. Taxonomy (NCBI): domain Eukaryota; kingdom Viridiplantae; phylum Streptophyta; class Magnoliopsida; order Ericales; family Theaceae; genus Camellia; species Camellia sinensis. The sequence goes on along the minus strand of NC_138962.1, from coordinate 2,512,967 downwards.
TCCTCTCCTTTCAACAACTACATGCTAATTAACACTCCAATTAGCCCAAACCACAACTAATGATAATAAACCCAAATTCAACAACCAACCCCAGGTTCAGTCCCAATGATTTTCACAAATCCAACATGATACCATTTTTATGCAATACAAAAACTACCACATGTCTATCTATCGACGAAGTATTGAAAAGAAACAAGGAGAATCCCTACCTTGAACGAAGAACAAAAATGGAGAAGATGACCCAAAGTCCAAGTGCTCCAAATCCACTATTTTCAGATTAGAATGCAGCCCAAGCCGCCCTCTATCTTTCTTACAAAGAACTTAAGATGGATTCACACTAGAAGTAGATGAAAACCTAGAAAGAAGATGAGTTTAGAGAGAGAGAAGTCGGACCTAGGGTTTGGAAACTAGAAGAGGATGAAAAGACTGATCAAAACCCGCTGCTGCCTATTTAAACTGGACAGGCTCGCTCGAGCGAAGACTTGGTCGCTCGAGCGACCAGACACAGGAAAGCCTCGCTCGAGCGAAGAAACTCTCGCTCGAGCTAAGAAACACTGCTCTCAGGTCTAAACTAGACGCAAACTCTCGCTCGAGCGAAGAAACCCTGGCTCGAGCCACCAGACACAAAACCCAACCCTCGCTCGAGCGACCAAACTCTCGCTCGAGCGACCAATCCAAATTCTGGACAGTAACACCTGGTTTCCAAACCCAACCAATCTAAAATAAACCTGCCCAACACATTCCGATAACTCAAAAAGAGAAAATAAAGGATGACAACCACAATTATACATTGAGAGAATCCAGGGAACCTAAGTCCGGATACAACAACCAAAAGGAGAAAGACCGGGGTCGCTATAATTTTTATTCAACTTCCAATTTTATTCAATTTACTTTTTCATTAAACTTCGTTTTTTTTATTTAATTTCGAAATAGATAGTGATGATATAGTGGTTTGTTGAATGAACTTCTATTTTTAATTTTTGGCAACTTCCATTTTAATTTCTATTCAACTTCTTTTTTTATTCAAGTACCTTTTCTATTCAACTTCCTTTTTTCTTTAATTTCCAAATAGGTCGTTAAGGTATAGTGGTTTCTGGATTGAACTTCCATTTTAAATTTTATGCAACTTTCACTTTTATTTTTATTAAACTTCCATTTTTATTCAATTACTTTTCTACTAAACTTCCTTTTTTATTAAATTTCCAAATAGATCGTTAAGGTATAGTGGTTTCTTGAATAAACTTGCATTTTTATTTTCTGCAACTTCCATTTTTATTTTTATTCCACTTCCATTTTTATTTAAGATATTTTTCTATTCAACTTCCTTTTTAATTTAATTTCCAAATAGATCGTTAGGGTATAGTGGTTTCTTGAATGAACTTCCAATTTTAATTTTCTGCAACTTCCATTTTTATTTCTATTTAACTTCCACTTTTATTCAATTTACTTTTCTATTAAACTTCCTTTTTTATTTAATTTCCAAATAGATCGTTAAGGTATGGTGGTTTCTTAAATGAACTTCCATTTTTAATTTTCTGCAACTTTCATTTATATTTTTATACAACTTCCATTTTTATTCAATTTACTTTTCTATTAAACTTCATTTTTTATTTAATTTCCAAATAGATCTTTAAGGTATAGTGGTTTCTTGAATGAACTTCCATTTTTAATTTTCTGCAACTTTCATTTCTATTTTTATTCAACTTCCATTTTTATTCAATTTACTTTTCTCTTAAACTTCGTCTTTTTTATTTAATTTCCAAATAGATCGTTATGGTATAGTGGTTTCTTGAAAGAACTTCTATTTTTAATTTTCTATAACTTCCATTTTTATTTCTATTCAACTTCTTTTTTTATTTAAGTTTTTTTTCTATTCAACTTCCTTTTTTACTTAGATTCCAAATAGGTCGTTAAGGTATAGTGGTTTTTGGATTGAACTTCCATTTTTAATTTTATGCAATTTTCACTTTTATTTTTATTCAACTTCCATTTTTATTCAATTTACTTTTCTACTAAACTTCATTTTTTATTTAATTTCCAAATAGATCGTTAAGGTATAGTGGTTTCTCGAATGAACTTCCATTTTTAATTTTCTGCAACTTCCTTTTTTATTTAATTTCCAAATAGATCGTTAAGGTATTGTGGTTTCTTGAATAAACTTCCAATTTTAATTTTCTGCAACTTCCATTTTTATTTCTATTCAACTTCCTTTTTTATTCAAGTCATTTTTCTATTCAACATCCTTTTCTATTTAATTTTCAAATAGGTGGTTAAGGTACAGTGGTTTCCTGAATGCTCTTCCAATTTTAATTTTATGCAACTTCCATTTTTATTTCTATTCGACTTCTTTTTTAATTCAAGTTTCTTTTCTATTCAAATTCCTTTTTTATTTAATTTCTAAATAGATCGTTACGGTATAGTGGTTTCTGGATTAAACTTCAATTTTTAATTTTACACAACTTTCACTTTTATTTTTATTCAACTTTCATTTTTATTCAATTTACTTTTCTATTAAACTTCATATTTTATTTAATTTCCAAATAGATCGTTAAGGTATAGTGTTTCTTGAGTGAACTTCCGTTTTTAATTTTCGGCAACTTCCATTATTATTTTTATTCCACTTCCATTTTTATTCAAGTTACTTTTCTATTCAACTTCCTTTTTTATTTAATTTCCAAATAGATCGTTAAGGTATAGTGCTTTCTTGAATGGACTTCCATTTTTAATTTTCTGCAACTTGCATTTTTATTTTTATTCAACTTCCATTTTTGTTCAAGTTATTTTTCTATTCAACTTCCTTTTTTATTTAATTTCCAAATAGATCGTTAAGGTATAGTGGTTTCTGGATTGAACTTCCATTTTTAATTTTATACAAATTTCATGTTTATTTTTATTCAACTTCCATTTTTATTCAATTTACTTTTCCATTAAACTTCCTTTTTTATTCAATTTCCAAATGGATCGTTAAGGCATAGTGGTTTCTTGAATGAACTTCCATTTTTATTTTTATTTGACTTCCATTTTTATTCAATTTACTTTTCTATTCAACTTCTTTTTTATTTAATTTCCAAATAGATCGTTAAGGTATAGTGGTTTCTGGATTGTACTTCCATTTTTAATTTTATGAAACTTTCACTTTTATTTTTATTCAACTTCCATTTTTATTCAATTTACTTTTCTACTAAACTTCCTTTTTTATTTAATTTCAAAATATATTGTTAAGGTATAGTGGTTTCTTGAATGAACTTCCATTTTTAATTTTCTTCAACTTCCATTTTTATTTTTATTCCACTTTCATTTTTATTCAAATTATTTTTCTATTAAACTTCATTTTTTATTTAATTTCCAAATAGATCGTTAAGGTATAGTGGTTTCTTTAATGAACTTCCATTTGTAATTTTATGCAACTTTCATTTTTATTTTTATTCAACTTCAATTTTAATTCAATTTACTTTTCGATTAAACTTCCTTTTCTTTTAATTTCCAAATAGATCGTTGAGGTATAGTGGTTTCTGGATGAACTTCCATTTTTAATTTTATGCAACTTTTGTTTTTATTTTTATTCAACTTCTATTTTTATACAATTTGGTTTTCTATTAAACTTCCTTTTTTATTTAATTTCCAAATAGATCGTTAAAGTATTGTGGTTTCTTGAATGAACTTCCATTTTTAATTTTCTGCAACTTCCATTTTTATTTTTGTTCCACTTCCATTTTTATTCAAGTTATTTTTCTATTAAACTTCTTTTTTTATTTAATTTCCAAATAGATCGTTAAGGTATAGTGGTTTCTTGAATGAACTTCCATTTTTAATTTTCTGCAACTTCCATTTTTATTTTTATTCAACTTCCATTTTTATTCAAGTTATTTTTCTATTCAACTTCCTTTTTTATTTAATTTCCAAATAGATCGTTAAGGTATAGTGATTTCTGGATTGAACTTCCATTTTTAATTTTATGCAACTTTTATTTTATTTTTTTATTCAACTTCCATTTTAATTCAATTTACTTTTCCATTAAACTTCCTTTTTTATTCAATTTCCAAATAGATCGTTAAGGTATAGTGATTTCTTGAATGAACTTCCATTTTTAATTTTCTGCAACTTCCATTTTTATTTTTATTTGACTTCCATTTTTATTAAATTTAATTTTCTATTCAACTTCCTTTTTTATTTAATTTCGAAATAGATCGTTAAGGAATAGTGGTTTATGGATTGAACTTCCATTTTTAATTTTAAGCAACTTTCATTTTTATTTTTATTCAACTTCCATTTTTATTCGATTTGCTTTTCTATTAAACTTCCTTTTTTATTTAATTTCCAAATAGATCGTTAAGGTATAGTAGTTTCTTGAATGAACACCCATTTTTGATTTTCTGCAACTTCCATTTTTATTTTTATTCGACTTCCATTTATATTCAAGTTATTTTTCTATTCAACTTCCTTTTTTATTTAATTTCCAAATATATCGTCAATATAGCGATCCCGGTATTCCCTGTTGTTATTGAACTGTAATCCGGACTTGGTTCCGTAGATTTGTTGTTCCTTATCCTCTTTTCTATCCCTTACTCTTTATCTTAGAGTTTTGGGTTGTGTTGGGCTTGTTGGGAATAAGTTGGTGATGTTTTAGAACTTAGTATCTTTGCCCAGTTTTTGGCCTCTCCGCTTGAGCGGGGGTTTCGGCGCTCGAGCGGGAAAATCACCTTCCCTGTACTTCCTCTGTAGTGTTGGACGCTCGAGCGTGAGGTTTGACGCTCGAGCGGGAGTTTGTGTGTGACGCTTGAGCGTGGAGTTCGACGCTCGAGCGGGGCGACTTTTATTTAAAGCCGAGATCCGACCTTTTTGCTCACTTTTTGATTTCCTTTCTCTCTCTTACTTTTTCAAAACCTCCATTGGAGAGAACCTCACTCTAAAGCCTAACTTCTCTCTTAGGATTGATCTAGCTAGAGTGTTTTCCTCACCTTGGGCCTTTGTAAGAAGTGTGTTGATCGTCGAGGGCTTCGTTGTGATCCAAGAAATTTGGGATTTGGAGCACTTTGATTTCGGGTCATTTTCTCCTTTTGAGTTCTCCATTTGAGGTAGGGATTCTCCTTGTTCTTTTTCAATACTCCGTCTATAGATAGACATGTGGTAATTTTTGTATTGCATGAAAATTGTATCATGTTGGATTTGTTTGAAAATCATGAAATAAAGCTAGGGTTGGTTGTGTGGAGAATGGTTTTGGCTTCATTGATTGTTGTCTTGGCTAATTAAAATATAAATTAGCATGTTGTAGTTAATAGAAGAAAAGCCCTAAATTATATTTTTGGTTGGGAAAATTATAATGGGTTTGTTGACCATTGTGTGTAAATCTCTTTTGTCAAAATGAGTGTGGTAAGGGTGTTAATACCTAAAGGATTAACCATGGCTTTGGAGTTGATTTTATGGAAACAAGATTAGTAGAGTTGGTTTTGTGATAACAAAAAGGAAATGGAATCGTTTTTGTGAAAATGTGGGAAGTGTTTTCGAAATAAGTTTGAGAATTGGATTGTTGTATCTTGAGTGTTGAACACACATGTAGAAGTTGTATCTTTAACTCTGATGTTAATATTGTTGTTGGGTTTATGATTCATGATATTTAAGTCTTTTAATAGATGTACTAACTATATGCATCTAGAGGTTTTGTCCTTGGTCATCGGTGGAGGATGACACGGTTGTGTAGAATTGTCGGGTTTGCATTCTGCCATTGATTAATTGAACATCGTAAGTGATGAAGTGCTAGATACATTATATATGTGTATATTTGCTCAGAAGGAGATGGTCATGTGTTCTTATGCTTTAACACATTGCTGGTGTCTTGATAGTTTATGTATATGCATTATACATGTTGGTTATGCCTTGATGTGCTGTGATTGTTGGTGTTATGCCCCGCACTGAGAATCAAAGGTATCATACCCTTCCAGCTGGCGACTGGAGAACTGACCGCGCTTAGAATCAAAGGTGTCATACCCTTCCAGTTAGCACCTAGAGAACTGACTGTGCTAATAATCAAGGGTACCATACCCCTCTGTAGACGTCTCCCAAACGGCCCGGGAGGGTGAGTCCCGTTCTGTTCATCTGCGGGCTTACTATAGTTCGGACTCTCGAATTGTCACGGTTCTTAATCTGAACCAAAGAGTCCAAATCCGGCAAATCGTTTTGAGAAAAATAGATTTTTTGAAAGAAGTGCCAAACATGGACTGTTTTGCCAGATACGGAGTCGCCACCTAAATATTTTTTTAATGGGGAAATTTAGGAAACCCTGACTCGGTGCCGAAGGCCACGTGTCCGTCATTGCCAAAGTTGCCTCGGCTCGGGAGCTTGGGTATGATTGGGGAAGGTCAGCTATGAGCACCCCCTCTCGCCCGATCCGAAGATCGGCCTCTACTAACCGTGATATCTAGCTTTGAAAACTTTATGTGTTCTTATTCCATTTATTAGCCTAGAATTACTATGTTATGCACACAGCACACAAGTATAGACTAAATCGCCTAATTTGGAAATAAGCATTGCATATCCGTTTGTTTTGGAAAATGTTTTGGATTTTGCTACTCGCGAGTAGGCTAAAACACGGATTTCAACGAATTATTCCAACTCAAGCAATCCAACCTTCACCCACAGGCATTCAAACAGTTTATAACACATAAGCATCTAGCCACATGGTAATCATGCTATCATGTTAACATTCACACACATGCGAGATGCTAAAGCATAACCAGTTACATAGTACTCCGAGCTAAAAAAATAGGAACATGTTAGCAATTAATGCATGATCCAAGTCCATGTTAAATGCCTAATGCATCGCATACAAAGATGTTACTAGAATAGGCTCGGCTAACCTAAGCATGGCATGTGAAATGTAGTCAATTGATGCACGTATTCAATTTGGAATTGAAGTACAAATGCAGTTAGCATGATGTACCGAGCCTGGTGCATGCAAGACAAATGCATGGATGCACGCATGCATAGCATAAGGTATGCCAAGTTAAACATGCCCTAATCTACCATCATAAGCAGGTAAATAAAAGGGAAGAAAGAAGTGGAGGTTGGAAGACATGCACACACTCACCCACACTTATTACAGATTCATCCTCACACGAAGGGACCAAAAGAATAATACAGATAATTAACCTACAAGCTAATTAATTATTACAAATTGCCTAATTAGCTAACAAACTAACTAAGCTAGGAAAAATAGTAAACCGCCTCAGGAAGAGAGCTCAATGCAATGCGTGCTCGGATCTTGCTCGGAAGTGCACCGCCATGCATAGGCTGCCTCTGTTTTCCTTTCTTTACTCCTCTGGAGGCTGCCAAAACCTCAGGATTGCTTCTCTGGATGCTGGGGAATGCCATCGGCTGGGTAGAATGCCCACCGGCAGTAGCATGTAATCACCGGCCATTGGTGAAGCTATCGGCAGAAGGAGGATTGCCGGTCGGCACTTAGCACTGTCGGTCGGCAGAAAGCTCCTGCAGAATCTGCAATTGACAGCAACAGAGGGCAAGGCAGAGCATGGCAATACAATTCAAGGCATATATGCACCAATCATGCCCCTTATCATGTTAATGACTCAAAGGGACATGTTCCTTGGTTCTCGGACCATCAATCGCGCATTTCCATGCGTGATGGCCCAAAGGACCAAGTGTGCACGTTTTGATGTCAAATGCAATGCAAACCAACAAACCAATGGGACTCGACCTCCATCATGACTTGGTCAAGAGGTAGAGCATGCATGCCAATGCAATGCAATCCTAATCGTGCGAGCTAGCATGCAACATAGCAATGCAATGCGAGTGATGTACACTAGGCATACCAACTATGCAAACAAGCAAACAAGCATGCAAGCCATGAGATAATGCCACCAACAATTATGCAAGGCATAATGTGGGTGCTTAAGTATGTAAACAAACACGTGACTTCATTCAATCATGCAAGTTCAATTATTCAACAACTCACCAATATGCTACAACATACAAGGAGTACATGCAACAAACAAAGAGATGGAACTGAACATGATTTAGGCGACTCTAATAAGGCCCAAAACAGTGGCCAAAGTGGCCAAAATAAAGGACTAAACATATACACACACGCACATGATTAAGGGCCAACACTTAGGCACAAAAGAGGGACTCTCAAGCACACTTGAAAGAGGCATAATATGGACTAATGGCATGCAAGATAAACATTGAAAATCATGTTAAGATGGTGCCAAACCAAGTAAACAAAATAGAATAAGCATGCAATAAATGGCCCAAGTACTTGAAGCAAGTCAAAGGGACTTGAACCATGACTAAGTCAACCAAGCCTCACAAGGCTAAGAGGACTTAAAATAGGTTCAAGACAGACCTAGACCATGCAAAGGGGGGGGGGCCTAGATGGCATCTAAGTGGCTCAAATTCAAAGGCATGTACAATGGCCAAAACATGGAACATGCTACACAAGCTTTCAAAGCATTAAAGAGGTGTCCAAGGCAAGCATACAAGCATGTCAAAGGGACTGAAATTACATGAAAAATGGTCCCAACCTATTAAATTAAGGCAAGGATACATGCTATACATTCGTACACTTAAGGCTAACAAGCCAAAAATGCAAAGGGGCTATACAATGCATGCCATGGCCGACCCAAACAACTATGGACAGACCTCTAGCATGTTAAAATAAGCATAGAAGCTTCACAAAACTAAGCCTAAAACAAGCTTGAACAAAGGTTTACAACCTAAGGCATGTTAAGGCAACAAAGTGGCATTACAAGGTAGGTATGCTAAGCATGCATGGTGTACCAAAACCAACAATAAATAGAGGCATATTATGATATAATAGGCACAAAAAACAGCCAAGGCATGGTCAACATGAAGCTTAGCTAGATGCTCCCTCAAGAGGCCAAAAATGGTCCATTTCAAGGACAATAAGGAGAGGGGGTGGCCCTCTCCTTCTTGGGACCTCAAGGCACCATCCTCACCTCTGAAATCCCTCAAGATTTCAGTGGTGAGGAGGCCCAAACATCAAGGTCTCGGAGCTCACTCAAAATAGCACAAAATGGGGCCTTTCAAGGCCTAAGAGGGGTCAAACACCTCCAAACCACAAAACACTCTAAACAAACTATTTAGAGGGCCTAAAAACAGAACTTTTTTATATTATACACTAAGCTCAAAAATAATTTTAAGATAGGTAAAAATACAATGCAAAAATGGGGAATAAAGGGACTAGTTTCTTACCCTTGTTGACTTTCTTCAAAGATGAAGCTCCAACAGCTCCTCCAAGCTTGAAACCACTCAAGAACCTCAAGAACAACCTCTTGGAACCTCAGAAACTAAGGGAAGGTGAAACACTATGTGTTTGTGTGCAATAGTAAGACACAAACACACTTAAACACACACAAGAGGGAGATATAGAGATAGGATATGTATCAATCCTAACCCTAGAACTCAAAACCCTAATATGGCTGTCTAAAATCTCTAAACTGTCTAACCCTAAGCAAGGGAGAGAGGGGTTCCCCTTATAGAGCTTCTTGTCTTGTAAAGCTTACAAGACAAGCTTCTAAAGAGAGAGATCCCTCCATACACGTGTATGGAGGGGAGCCAAATGCAAGACAGCTGTAATAAAATATCTGCAAAAGCAGATGAACAGTAGTCGGCTGCCCAAAAATGCCATTTTGGCAAAATGGAGTGCTGGCCGGCAACAAAGAATGCTGACCGGCAATATAGATTGCCGATGGCAGCAAAACACCAGCCGGTGGCCTCTGGTCATGGCCAGTGATGTGTGGGGATGCCTCACAAGGCATTCCCTGCCCCTCCAAGGCAAAAAAAACAAGTGTTTGGTGTAAAACCAGACACTAAACAGTCGAATTCGGGGATCCTGAGGCAAGGCGCGTAGCCGAGACCTCCGGGAACTCCAAACGAACACAAACAAGGGTAATCACCAAGTGTTCCAATGGTGACGTCCAAGTCTTGAGGATGGTTAAAAATGGGGTGTCTACAGTTGCCCCTCTTTGACAGAACTCGAAAGTCATAACAATGACGGGAGTGAATGTCAAAGCCTAGAGACGACCCATTTTTGACAAGGCCGAAGACTTAGACAAACATGCAAGACAAACAAGATATGCGCCCGAAGGCAGGAGGCAAAATGCAAGACAATGCATGAAGCCGAGCATAACTTATGATCATGCAAAGAAAGCTGTAACGAAGCATAACGTGCGACAGTTTTAAGCTAGCATACACCAAACTACACTGTAATGCAGAAAGGATGTAAGAGAATTATGCAATTCTCAATACGTCTCGCTCGGAGGATACAATACCTGTGCGGCTCGTCTGGTTGCACCAGCCTCAAATGAACCGTACATACAATATCGTGCCTGTAAAGAAAACAACTCAGCAGGTACAATATCGTTAACAACATGCATAATAGTGCAAGAATGGATGCAAGATGATATGCAGTATATACAAAACAATGTATAAATAATGCAAATGAAGATGCAATGTAATTGAAACAATGCAAACTATATGCAAAGCAATTGAATCACGATCCAATCACGAGTGGTTCGAAACCCTACCTATGTCAAATAGATTGATGGAGGTAACAAGTCTGTCTACCATAAAACGGTCAACTGAACTATGAGTAATATAGACAGACGCAAGAACAAGTATTAGGGGGGGATTGACATAAGTGGGGAAACGACCCGCTGGAGAAAGGACAACGATCCTAATGCCGGATGAAAAAATTACACTACAATGTAATATAGATATGGATATGCTGGGGAGATGGCAATGGATGTGGCACGCGGGCCAAACCAAATCTTGCCTAGGCAAGGCATGTACGCATACAAGCCATGTTTAACATAGAACGGTCCACTGAACTATGCTTCGACACGAGAAATATGGGCACATACCAGACCAAGCTCAATCATGGAAAGGCGCAAGCCATAAATGGAAGTGATGCAATGAATGCATGCAAGCTATAATGCAATGGATATGGCACGTGGGCCAAACCAAATCTTGCCTAGGAAAGGCATGTACGCATACGAGCCATGTCTAACACAGAAAAGGTGCCGCAACCCTCAAACCAACATACCAGCGTGGAATAGGCGCGTACACATGTAGAACTTTGCTTTAACGTGAAAAGTAAGGGTACATTCCAGACCAAGCTCAACCTGGAAAGGCGCAAGCCATAGATGGAAGGCGATGCAATGAATGCATGCAAACTACAATGCAATATCTACAAATATGCAATGGAATGGATATTTACAAAAATGCATGACAATGCAGTATGATGCGACCTGCTGGGGAAAATGCAATGGATGCATGCAAGCTACAATGGAAATGCATGACAATGCATGTTTATTTTCTACAATGCAATATTTACCATGTATGCACGACAATGCATTATGATGCAACAGCTATGATTGTAGCTTTCCCTATCTTACCAACAGGGCGATATACTAGGTTGGTTCAGTATCCAGAACTGAGGCGCAGACATACCGCCTCAATCTATGGTGCTTCCATACAGATTTCAAGCCGAGGATACACCCCTGGGTATTTAAACCAGACTTTAGTCTCAGAACTCCCGAACCTTTGCGTTCTAGGCATAAGCCGTTCGAACTCTAGTTTCCACCGTCCCAGTTGGTCTTCTAGGAACTCACCGCAAACATAGGCAGGTGGCTTTACCAGACCACCGAAAGTCGTTCGGGCACGACAAACACCAAAGGAATTGCACCTTTAGAGGATTTAGGGTCTCCTAGACCGTATACAATTCACAAGAAATGCACAACAATGCAAGTGAACTTGAAATGCGCGACAACATGCGGCTTAAAATACATGTATAATGCAACTAACCGAAAGTCGTTCTGGCACGACAAACACCGAAGGACTTGCACCTTCAGAGGATTTAGGGTCTCCTAGACCGTGTATGTACCTGTGCGGCTCGTCTGGTTGCACCAGCCTTAAATGAACCGTACATACAATATCGTGCCTGCAAAGAAAACAAACTTAACAGGTGCGATGTGATTAACAATATGCGTATTAAAATATTTGAAAATGCGTGACAGCGCAAAGTAAGTGGAAAACATAACAATGCTGTGAAAGCACAGACATGTGAGTGGAGCACGCGGTCTACGCGGGCAACGAAATTGATCATAGGCATGCGGTCTACGCAAGCCATGAAATTGAACATAAGCATGCGGTCTACGCAGGTAATGAAGTTGGTTTCAAGCATGCGGTCTACGCAAGCGAAACATGCGGTCTACGCAAGAAAGCATGCGGTCTACGCAGGTAATGAAATTGAAAAAAAATATGCGGTCTACGCAAACAAAACATGCGGTCTACGCAAGTAATGAATTGAACAAATATGCGGTCTATGCAATCAAAACATGCGGTCTACGCAAGTAATGAATTGAACGAATATGCGGTCTACGCAAGCAAAACATGCGGTCTACGCAAGTAATGAAATTGAACAATTATGCGGTCTACGCAAGCAATACATGCGGTCTACGCAGGTAATGAAGTTGGTTTCAAGCATGCGGTCTACGCAAGCGAAACATGCGGTCTACGCATGTAATGAAATTGAACAATTATGCGGTCTACGCAAGCAATACATGCGGTCTACGCAGGTAATGAAATTAAACAATCATGCGGTCTACGCAAGTAATGTAATTAACATGCGGTCTACGCAAGTAAAACATGCGGTCTACGCACGTAATGAAATTGAGCAAATATGCGGTCTACGCAGGTAATGAAATTGAACAATCATGCGGTCTACGCAAGCAATACATGCGGTCTACGCAGGTAATGAAATTGAACAAATATGCGGTCTACGCAAGCAAAACATGCGGTCTACGCAGGTAATGAAATTGAACAATCATGCGGTCTACACAAGCAATACATACGGTCTACGCAGGTAATGAAATTGAACAAATATGCGGTCTACGCAAGCAAAACATGCGGTCTACGCAGGTAATGAAATTGAACAATCATGCGGTCTACGCAAGCAATACATGCGGTCTACGCAGGTAATGAAATTGAACAATCATGCGGTCTACGCAAGCAAAACATGTGGTCTACGCAGGTAATGAAATTGAACAATCATGCGGTCTACGCAAGCAATACATGCGGTCTACGCAAGTAATGAAATTGGACAAAATATGCAAAATGCAATGAGATGCGTAAAATAGCGCGATGGAATGTAATGCACAAAACAGTGCGATACGCTAAACAGCGCGATCGATATGCAATGCGCCAAAATAGTGCGATGGATTTTGAAATGCACAAAACAGTGCGATTGATTTGAAATGCACAAAACAGTGCGATTGATTCGAAATGCACAAAACAGTGCGATTGATTTGAAATGCACAAAACAGTGCGATGGTATGCGATGCACAAGACAGTGCGATAATTTGAAATGCACAAAACAGTGCGATTGCTTTGAAATGCACAAAACAGTGCGATGGTATGCGATGCACAAGACAGTGCGATAATATGTGATGCACAAGACAGTGCGATTGATATGCGATATGCATGGGGCAACTTTTGAATTTCGTAAAAGCCAAAAAGATACGAAAAGGATACACCTTGCGCGAATTCGAGCGCCACGCACAGAAGACACGACCCGAGGTCAAAACGGAGGCCGGCTGAGCGTCGGAAGCGCATTGTTTTGCACTGTTTTGAGCACTAAAGGCCCTGGACCCCATAAATAAATCAAACAAGGGTGTAGAAGGCTCCAAAATCACTGTAGGAGGTCACCGGATGCCCACCGGCCATCATAATACATCACCGGCCGTCCACCGGCCATCATTCAATTCCATCGGCACAATATTTTGCCGACCGGCAAAGAGTGTGGCCGACCGGCAAAGAATTGCTGAATCGGGGCAGTTCTGTCATTTCGGCACGGGTCTTTTAAAGTAGGGTTTCCAACCCTATTTTCTTACTTCCCCTTGGTCGAAAAACACCTCTCTCTCTCTCTAGAGTGTTTTCCCCCCTTGATACTCTCATTTCCGTGCGTTCTGGCTCTCATTTCTTCGTTCGATTCGCGATCTCCTTCGCGTTTCGGACATTTTCAACCGAATAAAACTTCGTTTCGGTGTTTCTTTCTCGATTTTCGCCACTCGAGGCTTGTTTTCCTCGAGTTTTTCTCGATACCCGTCCCTTTTCCGTATTTCGGCTTTTCCGGCCTTTTCCGACCCTCTCGGGGTTTGACTTTTCGGTTGACTTTCCATATTTTCGCCCGGTTTTCCTTTTTCGGCTATTTTCTCACCGTTTTTGACATGGCCGACGATATTCCACAGGGTAGGACTCCTCCGGATCACGAGATGGATCCCGGGGTTGAGCTTCTCCCGCTGAGCGTCCGCCCGTTCGACCCGGCGACCTACCGGCCGGCGATTCATGTGCTGCCTCCTGACGGACTTCGCCAGTTTCGGAGCTTCGAGAGGCACGTGCCACCCGAGCTATTACTGCGTGAGCCTACCTCCCACCTGTCCTTCGGCGCTTCCGAGGTAATTCTCTTTTCTCTGCTTTACTTTCTGCAATGTAGGACACAAAACTGTCGTAGCTGGTTGTGCTTTTTAACTGCTTTAGCTCAGATACCCTGTATACTGTAGTTGATTGTAAACATGCGTGCCACTGATATCTGCTTGAGACTGACACATGCACATACACTGCACTAGCCCTGAATCACCCAAACACACTGTATTTCACTGCATACACACTGGTACCCAGCATTTGCTTGAGTCTGAAAATATGCACACACGCTATACTGTACTGAACCACCCGAACACGCTGACGCATCACACGCTGTAGTTCACTGTAAGCTTCTTAGAACTGCATTTTGACTGTTGCCTTGCAATTGTTGTTGTTTTTTTTTTTTTTCTTTTGTTTACAGGAGGATTCCCATACCATTCGTGGGTATGGGAACACCGGCGCTTGGGACTGGTATGCCGAGCTTCCCGATGCGGTTCATCTCATCGTGGACCAGGCGGGCTTTGACGCTTTCTGCAGGGGACTATCCAAACTCACGACCTGCAGGCCCTTGCTCGCCGCTCTAGTGGAGAGGTGGTGGGACACCACCGACTCGTTCCATTTGTCTGCGACGGGAGACATGACGATGACTCCCTATGATTTCTCGATGCTCACAGGCATCGGGGTAGGGGGTGATCCGATCCCCTTTGATACTGACATGGACGAGTGGACTGCCGCTCAGATCTATCTGCTTGGTGAGGTGCCACCTCTTGCTCGTCCAGGCTTTGTTCGTTACTCCTGGTTCGAGGTGCAGTTTAGGGTCCAGCCCGCGTTGGAGGAGGAGGCGCAGATGACTCAGGAGGCCGTGGAGAGGTATGCACGCGGCTTTCTCATGTTCCTTCTGGGGACGACTATTTTCGCCGACCGGGCGAACACCGTGCCCCTTTGCCTGCTTAGTGCTTTGGTGGACGTCAGGCAAATCTTGCACTATGATTGGGGTGGCGCCGCTCTGGCCACACTCTACGGGTATATGAGCTCGGCTTCCCGTGGCAGCGGACAGTTGCTCGGAGGCTACTGGCGTGCTTGGGAGGTACGTTTCTTTCCCGCTTTTCATTTCTGCTTTTCTATCTTCTGTACTTTGTACTGTATTCTGTATTGCACATACTGTAGTCTGCTTTTCACTAACTGTATACTGCACACGCGGCACACATATACACTCTGCTTTACACTGACTGTACACTACTCACACTGTACACTGTACACAGTTCACACTGTACACTGTACACAATACACTGCACAACACACGGCCCTGCCATTTCTGCTTTATTATGTGTTTTGCTTTATCTGATAGTCATATTGATGTTTTCTCTGTAGTTGTGGGTTTACGCCTACTTTCCCAGGCTTGCACCCATGCCAGACACGGAGACCCCCCTCGTCGTCCCATTCTCGCGACGCTTCGACGGGAGATGCGCGCGGAGGCCACGAGAGACATTTAGCTTCTTTCGCCAGTACTTCGACACCATCACCCCTGCCGAGGTATGTTTTTAGTTCAGAATTTATCTAAGCTATGCTTTTCACTGCATACTTCAATAGCGATAGATAACAAACTGTATGTCACTTTCAGATCACGTGGCAGCCTTGGGCCCCGTTGCTGGCGACGATTCGGGACCGATTTGCCGGTGCTGAGGAGACCTCGCGTTTTCGGATCTTACTGGAGGGCCCGGTCTGTCGGGCTTGGTACCTAGGTGAGCGTTTCCTATGCCAGACCCTAGGGTTACCAGAGCAGATAGTCCCGGTTCACCCTCCTGAGGACATGAGGGAGACCGAGAGGCTCACTACCGAGCAGATGGCCGATTATACCATTGGCTGGGAGGCGACCCGCTTCAGAGGCATCGGCGACTACCGAGAGTACGTGCAGATGTACATTATGCGGTCTCTGAGCGGCGGCCGTCGAGCTGAGGGAGCCAGGCCCGTGGCGCCAGCAGCTAGGACAGGAGCGGGAGCTTCTAGGAGGGCTCCAGTCCGTGGCAGGGGCGGAGTTCAGAGAGGACGGGGGACCGGTTGGCCTGCTCTGCCCACCGTACTGACATACAGAGGGCAGGATGGGGCGACCTACCAGATCCCCTTTGCTCCTCCCCTGGCTGGTCATGAGTTAGCTGGCATCCCCGACCTGCCTCTGGTATGTTTTACTTCATTTTGCATCTTGCATCTAGCATTTCATTTCAGTTTGTTTGATATTCCACGGAATACTGATATATCTTGTACTTTTGCAGGCGTCCTCCGAGTATACCCGGCAGTCCGTGGAGCTGAATGCCTCCATGATGGGGATGCTACAGCGGACCTTCGATCTCCTGGCCCTCTACAGCATTCCGGTATGTTCTTCTGATCACGGCCTCAAATCACTCATACACCGATTCACGTAATCTGCTGCACGACACAACACCTGACACACTGATCTCACAGCGTCTGATACACTGCATACACTGCATTCTGCACTGATAAACTGCTCACGGCATTCACACACTGTACTCATACACTGCATTCTGCACTGATAGATTGTCCACAACATTCACACATTATACTCATACACTGCATTCTGCACTGAATGCCTCCATTTTTATTTTTATTTGACTTCTATTTTTATTCAATTTACTTTTCTATTCAACTTCTTTTTTTTATTTAATTTCCAAATAGATCCTTAAGGTATAGTGGTTTCTGGATTGTACTTCCATTTTTAATTTTATGAAACTTTCACTTTTATTTTTATTCAACTTCCATTTTTATTTAATTTACTTTTCTACTAAACTTCCTTTTTTATTTAATTTGAAAATATATTGTTAAGGTATAGTGGTTTCTTGAATGAACTTCCATTTTTAATTTTCTTCAACTTCCATTTTTATTTTTATTCCACTTCCATTTTTATTCAAGTTATTTTTCTATTAAACTTCGTTTTTTATTTAATTTCCAAATAGATCGTTAAGGTATAATGGTTTTTTTAATGAACTTCCATTTTTGATTTCCTGCAACTTCCATTTTTATTTTTATTCAACTTCAATTTTAATTCAATTTACTTTTCGATTAAACTTCCTTTTTTTTTTTTTAATTTCCAAATAGATCTTTAAGGTATAGTGGTTTCTTGAATGAACTTCCATTTTTAATTTTCTGCAACTTTCATTTCTATTTTTATTCAACTTCCACTTTTATTCAATTTACTTTTCTCTTAAACTTCGTTTTTTTATTTAATTTACGAATAGATCGTTATGGTATAGTGGTTTCTTGAAAGAACTTCTATTTTTAATTTTCTGCAACTTGCATTTTTATTTCTATTCAACTCCTTTTTTTATTCAAGTTTCTTTTTTATTCAACTTCCTTTTTTACTTAGATTCCAAATAGGTCGTTAAGGTATAGTGGTTTTTGGATTGAACTTCCATTTTTAATTTTATGCAACTTTCACTTTTATTTTTATTCAACTTCCATTTTTATTCAATTTACTTTTCTACTAAACTTCCTTTTTTATTTAATTTTCAAATAGATCGTTAAGGTATAGTGGTTTCTTGAATGAACTTCCATTTTTAATTTTCTGCAACTTCCATTTTTATTTCTATTCAACTTTCATCTTTATTCAAGTTATTTTTCTATTCAACTTCCTTTTTTATTTAATTTCCAAATAGATCGTTAAGGTATAGTGTTTTCTGGATTGAACTTCCATTTTTAATTTTATGCAACTTCCATTTTTATTTTTATTCAACTTCCATTTTTATTCAATTTACTTTTCTATTAAACTTCCTTTTTTATTTAATTTCCAAATAGATCGTTAAGGTATTGTGGTTTCTTGAATGAACTTCCATTTTTAATTTTCTGCAACTTCCATTTTTATTTTTATTCCACTTCCATTTTTATTCAAGTTATTTTTCTATTCAACTTCCTTTTTTATTTAATTTCCAAATAGATCGTTAAGGTATTGTGGTTTCTTGAATGAACTTCCAATTTTAATTTTCTGCAACTTCCATTTTTATTTCTATTCGACTTCCTTTTTTATTCAAGTCATTTTTCTATTCAACATCCTTTTCTATTTAATTTCCAAATAGGTCGTTAAGGTATAGTGGTTTCCTGAATGCTCTTCCAATTTTAATTTTATGCAACTTCCATTTTTATTTCTATTCAACTTCTTTTTTTATTCAAGTTTCTTTTCTATTCCACTTCCTTTTTTATTTAATTTCAAAATAAATCGTTAAGGTATAGTGGTTTCTGGATTAAAATTCAATTTTGAATTTTACGCAACTTTCACTTTTATTTTTATTCAACTTCCATTTTTATTCAATTTACTTTTCTATTAAACTTCATATTTTATTTAATTTCCAAATAGATCGTTAAGGTATAGTGGTTTCTTGAATGAACTTCCGTTTTTAATTTTCGGCAACTTCCATTATTATTTTTATTCCACTTCCATTTTTATTCAAGTTACTTTTCTATTCAAATTCCTTTTTTATTTAATTTCCAAATAGATCGTTAAGGTATTGTGGTTTCATGGATGAATTTCCATTTTTAATTTTCTGCAACTTCCATTTTAATTCAAGTTATTTTTCTATTCAACTTCCTTTTTTATTTAATTTCCAAATAAATCAGTAAAGTATAGTGGTTTCTGGATTGAACAACCATTTTTAATTTTATGCAACTTTCATTTTCATTTTTATTCAACTTCTATTTTTATTCTATTTGCTTTTCTATTAAACTTACTTTTTTATTTAATTTCCAAATTGATCGTTAAGGTATTGTGGTTTATTGAATGAACTTTCATTTTTAATTTTCTGCAACTTCCATTTTTATTTTTATTCCACTTCCATTTTTATTCAAGTTACTTTTCTATTCAATTTCATTTTTTATTTAATTTCCAAATAGACCGTTAAGGTATAGTGGTTTCTTGAATGCTCTTCCAATTTTAATTTTTTGCAACTTCCATTTTTATTTCTATTCAACTTCTTTTTTTATTCAAGTTTCTTTTCCATTCAACTTCCTTTTTTATTTATTGTCCAAATATATCGTTATGGTATAGTGGTTTATGGATTGAACTTTCATTTTTAATTTTATGCAACTTTCACTTTTATTTTTATTCAACTCCCATTTTTATTCAATTTACTTTTCTCTTAAACTTCATTTTTTATTTAATTTCCAAATAGATCATTAAGGTATAGTGGTTTCTTGAATGAACTTCCGTTTTTAATTTTATGCAACTTTCATTTTTATTTTTATTCAACTTCCATTTTTAATCAATTTACTTTTCTATTAAACTTCCTTTTTTATTTAATTTCCAAATAGATCGTTAAGGTATAGTGGTTTCTTGAATGAATTTCCATTTTTAATTTTCTGCAACTTCCATTTTTATTTTTATTCAACTTCCATTTTTATTCAAGTTATTTTTCTTTTCAACTTTCTTTTTTATTTAATTTCCAAATAGATCGTCAAGGTATAGTGGTTTCTGGATTGAACTACCATTTTTAATTTTATGCAACTTTCATTTTTATTTTTATTCAACTTCTATTTTTATTCAATTTGCTTTTCTATTAAACTTCCTTTTTTATTTAATTTCCAAATAGATCATTAAAGTATTGTGGTTTCTTGAATGAACTTCCATTTTTAATTTTCTCCGACTTCCACTTTTATTTTTATTCCACATCCATTTTTCTTCAATTTATTTTTCTACAAAACTTCCTTTTTTATTTAATTTCCAAAGAGATCGTTAAGGTATAGTGGTTTCTTGAATGAACTTCCATTTTTAATTTTCTGAAACTTCCATTTTTATTTTTATTCAACTTCCATTTTTATTCAAGTTATTTTTCTATTCAACTTCATTTTCTATTTAATTTCCAAATAGATCGTTAAGGTATAGTTGTTTTTGGATTGAACTTCCATTTTTAATTTTCTGCAACTTTCATTTTTATTTTTACTCAACTTCCATTTTTAGTCAATTTCCTTTTCTATTAAACTTCCTTTTTTATTTAATTTCCAAATAGATCGTTAAGGTATTGTGGTTTCTTGAATGAACTTCCATTTTTAATTTTCTGCAACTTCCATTTTTATTTTTATTCCACTTCCGTTTTTATTCAAGTTATTTTTCTATTCAAATTCCTTTTTTATTTAATTTCCAAATAGATCGTTAAGGTATAGTGGTTTCTTGAATGAACTTCCAATTTTAATTTTCTGCAATTTCGATTTTTATTTCTATTTAACTTCCTTTTTTATTCAAGTCATTTTTCTATTCAACTGCATTTTTTATTTAATTTGCAAATAGGTCGTTAAGGTATAGTGGTTTCTTGAATGCTCTTCAAATTTTAATTTTTTGCAACTTCCATTTTTATTTCTATTCAACATCTTTTTTTATTCAAGTTTCTTTTTCATCCAACTTCCTTTTTTATTTAATTTCCAAATATATCGTTATGGTATAGTGGTTTATGGATTGAACTTCCATTTTTAATTTTATGCAACTTTCACTTTTATTTTTATTGAACTTCCATTTTTATTCAATTTACTTTTCTCTTAAACTTCATTTTTTATTTAATTTCCAAATAGATCGTTAAGGTATAGCGGTTTCTTCAATGAACTTCCATTTTTAATTTTATGCAACTTTCATTTTTATTTTTATTCAACTTCCATTTTTAATCAATTTACTTTTCTATTAAACTTCCTTTTTCATTTAATTTCCAAATAGATCGTTAAGGTATAGTGGTTTCTTGATTGAATTTCCATTTTTAATTTTCTGCAACTTCTATTTTTATTTTTAATTAAGTTCCATTTTTATTCAAGTTACTTTTCAATTTAACTTCCTTTTTTATTTAATTTCCAAATAGATCGTTAAGGTATTGTGGTTTCTTGAATGAACTTCCAATTTTAATTTTCTGCAACATCCATTTTTATTTCTATTCAACTTCTTTTTTTATTCAAGTTTCTTTTCTATTCAACTTCCTTTCTTATTTAATTTTTAAATCGATCGTTAAGGTATAGTGGTTTCTAGATTGCACTTGCATTTTTAATTTTATGCATCTTTCACTTTTATTTTTATTCAACTTCCATTTTTATTCAATTTACTTTCTTATTAAACTTCCTTTTTTATTTAATTTCCAAACAGATCGTTAAGGTATAGTGGTTTCTTAAATGAACTTCCATTTTTAATTTTATGCAACTTTCACTTTTATTTTTATTCAACTTCCATTTTAATTCAATTTACTTTCCTATTAAACTTCATTTTTTATTTAATTTCCAAATAGATCGTTAAGGTATAGTGGTTTCTAAAATTAACTTCCATTTTTAATTTTATGCAACTTTCACTTTTATTTTTATTCAACTTCCATTTTTATTCAATTTACTTTTCTATTAAACTTCATTTTTTATTTAATTTCCAAATAGATCGTTAAGGTATAGTGGTTTCTAAAATTAACTTCCATTTTTAATTTTATGCAACTTTCACTTTTATTTTTATTCAACTTCCATTTTTATTCAATTTACTTTTCTATTAAACTTCATTTTTTATTTAATTTCCAAATAGATCGTTAAGGTATAGTGGTTTTTTGAATGAACTTCCGTTTTTAATTTTCTGCAACTTCCATTATTATTTTTATTCCACTTCCATTTTTATGCAAGTTATTTTTCTATTCAACTTCCTTTTTTATTTAATTTCCAAATAGATCGGTAAGGTATTGTGGTTTCTGGATTGAACTACCATTTTTAATTTTATGCAACTTTCATTTTTATTTTTATTCAACTTCTATTTTTATTCAATTTGTTTTTCTATTCAACTTCCTTTTTTATTTAATTTCCAAATAGATCGTTAAGGTATTGTGGTTTCTTGAATGAACTTCCATTTTTAATTTTCTGCAACTTCCATTTTTATTTTTATTCCACTTCCATTTTTATTCAAGTTATTTTTCTATTCGAATTCCTTTTCTATTTAATTTCCAAATAGATCGTTAAGGTATAGTCGTTTTTGGATTGAACTTCCATTTTTAATTTTCTGCAACTTTCATTTTTATTTTTATTCAACTTCCATTTTTAGTCAATTTCCTTTTCTATTAAACTTCCTTTTTTATTTAATTTCCAAATAGATCGTTAAAGTATTGTGGTTTCTTGAATGAACTTCCATTTTTAATTTTCTGCAACTTCCATTGTTATTTTTATTCAACTTCCATTTTTATTCAAGTTATTTTTCTATTCAACTTCCTTTTTTATTTAATTTCCAAATAGATCGTTAAGGTATAGTGGTTTCTTGAATGAACTTCCAATTTTAATTTTCTGCAACTTCCATTTTTATTTCTATTCAACTTCCTTTTTTATTCAAGTCATTTTTCTATTCAACTTCATTTTTTATTTAATTTGCAAATAGGTATTTAAGGTATAGTGGTTTCTTGAATGCTCTTCCAATTTTAATTTTTTGCAACTTCCATTTTTATTTCTATTCAACTTCTTTTTTTATTCAAGTTTTTTTCCATTCAACTTCCATTTTTATTTCATTTCCAAATATATCGTTATGGTATAGTGGTTTATGGATTGAACTTCCATTTTTAATTTTATGCAACTTTCACTTTTATTTTTATTCAACTTCCATTTTTATTCAATTTACTTTTCTCTTAAACTTCATTTTTTATTTAATTTCCAAATAGATCGTTAAGGTATAGTGGTTTCTTGAATGAACTCCCGTTTTTAATTTTATGCAACTTTCATTTTTATTTTTATTCAACTTCCATTTTTAATCAATTTACTTTTCTATTAAACTTCCTTTTTTATTTAATTTCCAAATAGATCGTTAAGGTATAGTGGTTTCTTGAATGAATTTCCATTTTTAATTTTCTGCAACTTCCATTTTTATTTTTAATTAACTTCCATTTTTATTCAAGTTACTTTTCAATTCAACTTCCTTTTTTATTTAATTTCCAAATAGATCGTTAAGGTATAGTGGTTTCTTGAATGAACTTCCAATTTTAATTTTCTGCAACTTCCATTTTTATTTCTATTCAATTTCTTTTTTTATTCAAGTTTCTTTTCTATTCAACTTCCTTTTTTATTTAATTTCTAAATAGATCGTTAAGGTATAGTGATTTCTAGATTGAACTTCCATTTTTAATTTTATGCATCTTTCATTTTTATTTTTATTCAACTTCCATTTTTATTCAATTTACTTTCCTATTAAACTTCCTTTTTTATTTAATTTCCAAATAGATCGTTAAAGTATAGTGGTTTCTTAAATGAACTTCATTTTTAATTTTATGCAACTTTCACTTTTATTTTTATTCAACTTCCATTTTTATGCAATTTACTTTCCTATTAAACTTCCTTTTTTATTTAATTTCCAAATAGATCACTAAGGTATAGTGGTATCCATCTTGTTGCCGTCCTTTAATTCCACTTGATTGAGTTTTAGGATGTTTTGAGCAGGGTTGTTACAGGTTGGTTAGGCCTTGGTTTCAATTCCTTGTTGTCCAGTTTTTAGGCGATCCGCTCGAGCGGGGATTGCACACCTCCAGTATTTCGTGTTCCTGAGCAGGTTTGTTTACGTTCGAGCGGTAGCGCTCGAGCGGGTTTGGTGGTGCTCGAGCGGGTAGTACTTTCTGGGTATAAGTTCTGGGAGGGGGAAATCTACGCTCGAGCGGACTGGTTTTCGCGCTCGAGCGGAAGTGCTTTATTCTTGTGTCTTGGCGCTCGAGCAGGCCTTATTGCGCTCGAGCGTGTCCAGATTCTTGTTCTTGGCGCTCGAGCGTTGTGTTCTCCGCTCGAGCGGGTCATTCGTATATGAGTTATCCGCTGGGTGATTTTAAATCACTTTTTACTTTCCTTTCTCTCTCCTACTTTTTCTAAAACCCATTTTGAGAGCTCCTCTCTCTGAAGCCTTGACTTCTCTCTAGGTATTGATATAGTAGGAGTGATTTCCTCACCTTTGGTCTTTACAAAAAGGTTGTTGATCGTCGAGGGCTATCTTTTGAGCCGAGAAGTTCATGGTTTGGAGTATTTTCATTTCCATCGTCTTCTTGGTTGGGTGTCATTCTTTGAGGTAGGGATAACCTACTCCTCACTATGGGCTTTGTCTTTAAATTTTAGTACTTTGAGATGTTGGGGTTGGTTTGGTAATTTGTGAAAGTTTGGGGCTTTAGTGTAAATTTACAAAAGGTTGGGGTTTTAGCTATATAAAACTTAGATGCATGTTTGGCTTGGAAAGGTGAAATTAATGTTAAAACATTAATGAAAATGGAACCTGAGGGTTGTAATGTTAATTATGGAAAATGCCCTAATTACATTGATTAATTAATTTGCATAATTAATTATGAGAAATGAGGAATTGATTTGGGAAGGTATGGGATTAAAGGGTGTAGTTGGATTATTTATCGCTCACCTAGTTGAAATATTGATTATATATCCATTGTTGCATTTATTTTCTGTATAGAAATAACTGCTTTGGGCTATCGGTGGAGGATAGTCTTGATTGTTGTAGACAATGCATGATGATTAGGCAAACTGAAACTAATCACTGGAATGGGTCATTGAGTATGACGGTTGAAGGAATACATTAAATTTATGTATTGTGTGATGATGTGTATAATTATTGTTTATATGCATTGTGTTGTGTTGGAGGAGATAGGGGATGTACTCCACGGTTTAGGGGAAGATAGGGGATGGACCTCTAAACCAGATGTTGTTGGGAGGAGATAGGGGATGGACTCCATAGATAGAGCTCATATGCTTATCTAGTAATGTTGACAGAGCTCATATGCTTGTCTTTGGAAGTGTGATATTGCTTTTATGCATATCTATGGAAGTGATGATATAGCTTGTATGCTTATCTGTTGGTGTGTGATATAGCTAGTATGCTTATCTATTATGAAATGAGAAAGGGCTTAATATGGGTTATTGTCTCATATAAGTTGTTTGGCCAGGTTCTAAGCCATGGTTACAAATTGAGAATTGAAAAGAATCGGAAAATGGATTGTAACATGGACTTGTATGTCATGAAACCGTAAAGTGTGATAAAGGAAAGTATCAGTGTTGGCCATCTATCAATTGCTAATCTTTTAGTCATTGTTCATATTGGGTTTAGTGTATTTCTACTGGGCTGTGGCTCACCCTATATGGAAATATCATTTTCAGGTACAGGTAGCATGCCACCTCCAAGGACGTAGCTTGGGAGGCTAGAGGCGGGCAGACTTTTTGTTGTTTAGTTTCTTTGATGTATTACATGTATATTCAAGCCAAGGGCTTAATGTATATTTGATGGGTTTAATGTTATTATTTTGAGGGCGTTACAAATTTTCTGCAACTTCTATTTTTATTTTTATTCCACTTCCATTTTTATTCAAGTTATTTTTCTTTTACTCTTCCTTTTTTATTTAATTTCGAAATAGATCTTTAAGGTATAGTGGTTTCTTGACTGAACTTCCAATTTTAATTTTCTGCAACTTCAATTTTTATTTCTACTCAACTTCCTTCTTTATTCAAGTCATTTTTCTATTTAACTTCATTTTTTATTTAATTTCCAAATAGGTCGTTAAGGTATAGTGGTATCTTCAATGCTCTTCCAATTTTATTTTTTTGCAACTTCCATTTTTATTTCTATTCAACTTCTTTTTTTTATTCAAGTTTCTTTCCATTCAACTTCCTTTTTTATTTAATTTCCAAACAGATCGTTAAGGTATAGTGGTTTATGGATTGAACTTTCATTTTTAATTTTATGCAACTTTCACTTTTATTTTTATTCAATTTACTTTTCTCTTAAACTTCATTTTTTATTTAATTTCCAAATAGATCGTTAAGGTATAGTGGTTTCTTGAATGAACTTCCGTTTTTAATTTTATGCAACATTCATTTTTATTTTTATTCAACTTCCATTTTTAATCAATTTACTTTTCTATTAAACTTCCTTTTTTATTTAATTTCCAAATAGATCGTTAAGGTATAGTGGTTTCTTGAATGAATTTCCATTTTTAATTTTATGCAACTTCCATTTTTATTTTTAATTAACTTCCATTTTTATTCAACTTACTTTTCAATTCAACTTCCATTTTTATTTAATTTCCAAATAGATCGTTAAGGTATAGTGGTTTCTTGAATGAACTTCCAATTTTAATTTTCTGCAACTTCCATTTTTATTTCTATTCAACTTCTTTTTTTATTCAAGTTTCTTTTCTATTCAACTTGCTTTTTTATTTAAATTCTAAATAGATCATTAAGGTATAGTGGTTTCTAGATTGAACTTCTATTTTTAATTTTATGCAACTTTCATTTTTATTTTTATTCAACTTCCATTTTTATTCAATTTACTTTCCTGTTAAACTTCCTTTTTTATTTAATTTCCAAATAGATCGTTAATGTATAGTGGTTTCTTGAATGAACTTCCATTTTTAATTTTCTGCAACTTCAATTTTTTTTTTATTCGACTTCCATTTTTATTCCAGTTATTTTTCTATTCAACTTTCTTTTTTATTTAATTTCGAAATAGATCGTTAAGGTATAGTGGTTTCTTGAATGAACTTCCATTTTTAATTTTATGCAACTTCCATTTTTATTTTTATTTGACTTCCATTTTTATTCAAGTTTCTTTTCTATTCAACTTTCTTTTTTATTTAATTTCCAAATAGATCGTTAAGGTATAGTGGTTTCTTTAATGAATTTCCATTTTTAATTTTCTGTAACTTCCATTTTTATTTTTATTCGACTTCCATTTTTATTCAGGTTATTTTTCTATTCAACTTCTTTTTTTATTTAATTTCCAAATAGATCGCTAAGGTATAGTGATTTCTTTAATGAACTTCCATTTTTAATTTTCTGCAACTTTTATTTTTATTTTTATTCAACTTCCATTTTTATTCAATTTACTTTTCTATTTAACTTCCTTTTTTATTTAATTTCCAAATAGATCGTTAAGGTATAGTGGTTTCTTGAATGAATTTCTATTTTTAATTTTCTGCAACTTCCATTTTTATTTTTAAGTAACTTCCATTTTTATTCAAGTTACTTTTCTATTCAACTTCATTTTTTATTTAATTTCCAAATAGATCGTTAACGTGTAGTGCTTTCTGGACTGAACTTTCATTTTTGATTTTATGCAACTTTCATTTTTATTTTTATTCGACTTCCTTTTTTATTAAATTTACTTTTCTATTAACCTTCATTTTTTATTCAATTTCCAAATAGATCGTTAACGTATAGTGGTTTTTTGAATGAACTTCCATTTTTAATTTTCTGCAACTTCCATTTTTATTTTTATTCGACTTCCATTTTTATGCAAGTCATTTTTCTATTCAACTTCCTTTTTTATTTAATTTCCAAATAGATCGTTAAGGTATAGTGGTTTCTTGAATGAACTTCCATTTTTAATTTTCTGCACCTTTCATTTTTATTTTTATTTGACTTCCATTTTTATTCAAGTCATTTTTTTTATTCAACTTCCTTTTTTTTTTTTAATTTCCAAATAGATCGTTAAGGTATAGTGGTTTCTGGATTGAACTTCCATTTTTAATTTTATGCAACTTTCATTTTTATTTTTATTCAACTTCTATTTTTATTCAATTTACTTTTCTATTAAACTTCCTTTTTTATTTAATTTCCAAATAGATCGTTAAGGTATAGTGGTTTCATGAATGAACTTCCATTTTTAATTTTCTGCAACTTCCATTTTTATTTTTGTTTGACTCCCATTTTTATTCAATTTACTTTTCTATTCAACTTCCTTTTTTATTTGATTTCTAAATCGATCGTTAAGGTATAGTGGTTTCTAGATTGAACTTCCATTTTTAATTTTATGCTACTTTCATTTTTATTTTTATTCAACTTCCATTTTTATTCAATTTGCTTTTCTATTGGACTTCCTTTTTTATTTAATTTCCAAATAGATCGTTAAGGTATAGTGGTTTCTTGAATGAACTTCCATTTTAATTTTCTGCAACTTCCATTTTTATTTTTATTTTTGACTTCCATTTTTATTCAAGTTATTTTTCTATTCAACTTCCTTTTTTATTTAATTTCCAAATAGATTGTTAAGGTATAGTGGTTTCTTAAATGAACTTCCATTTTTAATTTTCTGCGACTTCCATTTTTATTTCTATTCAACTTCTTTTTTTTATTCAAGTTTCTTTTCTATTCAACTCTCTTTTTTATTTAATTTCCAAATAGATCGTTAAGGTATAGTGGTTTCTGGATTGAACTTCCATTTTTAATTTTATGCAACTTTCATTTTTATTTTTATTCAACTTCCATTTTTATTCAATTTACTTTTCTATTCAACTTCCTTTTTTATTTAATTTCCAAATAGATCGTTAAGGTATAGTTTGTTCTTGAATGAGCTTCCATTTTTAATTTTCTGCAACTTCCATTTTTATGACGACCCCAAACTGCCCCTAGTAGTTTGGTACCGTGATGGCCAGTAATCCGAGATTACCGAAGGCCAACTTTCAAGATTTTACACACAATCAGAGTATAAATATATGGGGCTCACAAGCGCAGAAGCAATAATCTAAAATACAAGTGGTCCATAAGAGCAGTGCTTAAGTCAAATGAAATGGCATACATCTTTTCATAGCTTTATAACTTGAGTACAAATAAAATAAAGTGCAAATACATGTTACATCTTGATAAAAGGCCTCTCAACCGACATGAACAGAATACATGAAATTCAAGTCAAGAAACATAATCTTCAAAATTGCCGATATCCTCATTGCCGACATAACATGCATACAAAACACACATCTCGGCAAAGCCAACTTCTTGCTTGTTACCTACATATATACATAGGGAGGGTGAGCTTGGATACTCAGTGAATGGTACTAGTAATAAAGGGGTTAAATGAATGATACCCGAGATCCTTTCAAAACGATACATGTTATACCCGTGTCCAAACCATACATAACAAAGCTTTACTTGGCTTAAAACAAGAAATCATCCGAAACTTGGCCTTTCAAAACTTACTTACATACTTAACATACGTCAAATCTTAAAACATGGGACGATGACATTCCGGGCAAAACAAAAGCATAACCTCGGCATCGAGCACACCCGTTCATAGTCCGTCGGCGGCCGATATCTTAACAAGGGTGCTACTTAGGCTTAACGCCCCCTAGCACGAAAGGACGGTGCTACCTAGGCTTAAACTCCCCTAGCACGTAAGGACTATGTTACATAGGCTTAACGTCCCCTAACATGGAAGGACGGTGTTACTTAGGTTTAACGTCCCCTAACACGAAAGGACTATGTTATATAGGCTTAACGTCCCCTAACACGAAAGGACGGTGTTACTTAGGCTTAACGTCCCCTAACACGAAAGGACGGTGTTACTTAGGCTTAACGTCCCCTAACACGAAAGGACGGTTCCAAGAATGTCATCCAAAGCAAAGCTTATACTTGATACATAAAGTAGGGATATCATTCATACTTAACAAATACTTTTATCAAGACAAGGCAAAGCTTTATCGAAACCTTAAGAACATAACTTTATTAAAAATACTACTCACCTAGTTCTTGGGACGTCGGGGTCAAGGCAAAGGTCCAAGTCCTACAAACACATGGCAAAATCTACTGAACATACATCTCAAACAAGTCTTACATACATGCAAATGATCTCGAAAAACATACTGGAAGTCAAAACATCGTTTTACATGTCAAGAAGACATGCTGGGTACCAACCAGGTCTTTGCCGAGGTCCCACGCCTCATAGTTGAGGTGTGGCTACCTAGGCTTCGGCGTGCGGCTGCATGCCGAGGTGCACACAAGACAAACTAAAGGCGTAAGTGATCATGCAAGGTAGGCCAAGGTGAGATACGATGCTTGGCCTAAGTGTGAGGTCTAGGTGAGAGTGATCTCGGCGACTACACCTCGGGAAGTGAGGTCTGGAGATCTGCGTTTCCACCCGTGAAGAACAGGAAGAACATGAATATGAAGATCATGAAGAACATGAATGCTAAAATCATAACTTCTCTATTTATAAAATCTGGGATTTCATGCTATGAGTTCGAAAACATGGACCTGGGTACCCATACTTGAAAATCATGTGAAAACAAACACAAAAACATGGATCTTGGCATGAACTTTCGGATTAAATCATGACTTTTCTTGAAGAACACATGAATGCTATTTTCTCTTTCTAAAACCGGACTTCAAAACAATGCATGGCTTACAAATCATATTCAATCATGCAATGCAATAACATAAACATAAAGAACAACAAGAGTGGAGCAAGAATCTAACCTTAGAACACGGATCTAACGGTTCGATCTCTAGGGATCAAGCTTAGAAATCTACTCTCCCTCAAGAACTCTTCTTCCTCTCTTAGAGCTTCTCTCTCCTCTTCAAAACAAAGATACAACAAATGATAGGTTTCCTCTCTCTATCAGCTGACTTAACACTCAGCTCGGACACGTGGCAATGGCTGGTTGGTTCTCTTAAAAAAGGTGATGGATTGACAAGACAAGACTCTGACAAAGTGTATCTAACAAGCTACTCGGTATGGCACTCCGGCAAATGATGACGTCGGCTAAGGACAAAGCTTCGGCAACTAAGGTGACAATGACCTCGGCTAGGAAGGACAACACTTGACTAAGCTATGCCACACCTTGGCCTAGATGTGCCACACCTCGGTCTAGGTCATACCACTCCAAGACAAGATCACTCAGGTGCAAAGGTAACATCTCGCCCTAGATGATAGACATCTCGGCCTTGGTGATTCACACCTCGGCCTAGATAATGACATCTCGGCCAATATGCCAGGGTGAAGGTGGAGGTCAAACAAAGGGGTTCCAAGATACTTTCAGACTGAAGATGACCTCGGCTTGGAATGATCTAGGCGTAACATAACCTAGGCTTGGCATGACTTCGGCTAAACATAACTTAGGCTTGAGGCACCATGGAAGGAACAGAGCATGTACACAACACTTAAGTAATCACATAGACATCAGAACAAGGCATGGATCTTACTTAGGCAAAACAAGTCATAAACATACAGATGCAAGCTCAACGAGTCATAATCATAAAAATGCTCATGAACATGACTAAGGCATAAATATGGGCTGTGACAGCAACTTAACACGGCAAAACATATAATGCAAGCAACATAACTGGGACATGAAATGTGGGTTGTTACAATTTTTATTTTTATTTGACTTCCATTTTTATTCAATTTACTTTTCTATTCAACTTCCTTTTTTACATAATTTCCAAAAAGATCGTTAAGGTATAGTGGTTTCTGGATTGAACTTCCATTTTTAATTTTATGCAACTTTCATTTTTATTTTTATTCAACTTCCATTTTTATTCAATTTACTTTTCTATTAAACTTCCTTTTTTATTTAATTTCCAAATAGATCGTTAAGGTATAGTGGTTTCTTTAATGAACTTCCATTTTTAATTTTCTACAACTTCCATTTTTATTTTTATTCGACTTCTATTTTTATTCAGGTTATTTTTCTATTCAACTTCATTTTTTATTTAATTTCTAAATAGATCGTTAAGGTATAATGGTTTCTTGAATGAACTTCCATTTTTAATTTTCTGCAACTTCCATTTTTATTTTTATTTAACTTCCTTTTTCAATCAAGTTTCTTTTCTACTCAACTTCCTTTTTTATTTAATTTCCAAATGGATCGTTAAGGTATAGTGGTTTTTGGATTGAACTTCTATTTTTAATTTTATGCAACTTTCATTTTTATTTTTATTCAACTTCCATTTTTATTCAATTTCCTTTTCTATTAAACTTCCTTTTATATTTAATTTCCAAATAGATCGTTAAGGTATAGTGGTTTCTTGAATGAACTTCCAATTTTAATTTTCTGCAACTTCCATTTTTATTTCTATTCAGCTTCTTTTTTTTATTCAAGTTTCTTTTCTATTCAGCTTCCTTTTTTATTTAATTTCCAATTAGATCGTTAAGGTATACTGGTTTCGGGATTGAACTTCCATTTTTAATTTTATGCAACTTTCACTTTTATTTTTATTCAACTTCCATTTTTATTCAATTTACTTTTCTATTAAACTTCCTTTTTTATTTAATTTCCCAATAGATCGTTAAGGTATAGTGGTTTCTTGAATGAACTTCCATTTTTAATTTTCTGCAACTTTCATTTTTATTTTTATTTAGCTTCCTTTTTTATTCAAGTTTCTTTTCTACTCGACTTCCTTTTTTGTTTAATTTCCAAATGGATCGTTAAGGTATAGTGGTTTCTTGAATGAATTTCCATTTTTAATTTTCTGTAACTTTCATTTTATTTTTATTTAGCTTCCTTTTTTATTCAAGTTTCTTTTCTACTCGACTTCCTTTTTTGTTTAATTTCCAAATAGATCGTTAAAGTATAGTGGTTTTTGGATTGAACTTCCATTGTTAATTTTATGCAACTTTCATTTTCATTTTTATTCAACTTCCATTTTTGTTCAATTTACTTTTCCATTAAACATCCTTTTTTATTTAATTTCCAAAGAGATCGTTAAGGTATAGTGGTTTCTTGAATGAACTTCCATTTTTAATTTTCTGCAACTCTTAGTTTTATTTTTACTTAACTTCCATTTTTATTCAATTTACTTTTCTATTCAACTTCATTTTTTATTTAATTTCCAAATAGATCGTTAAGGTATAGTGGTTTCTTGAATGAATTTCTATTTTTAATTTTCTGCAACTTCCATTTTTATTTTAAGTAACTTCCATTTTTATTCATGTTACTTTTCTATTCAGCTTCCTTCTTAATTTAATTTCCAAATAGATCGTTAACGTCTAGTGGTTTCTGGATTGAACTTCCGTTTTTAATTTTATGCAACTTTCATTTTTATTTTTATTCGACTTCCATTTTTATAGCGATCCCGGATTTACCCTTGTTGTACAGTGATCCGGACATGTGTCCGCGAATGTTGGTAGTTGATTATTATCTTGTTTACATCCTTTTTACTACATATTTGGGTTATAGGATGTGTGGGCAGGTTTGTTACAGGTTGGTTGAGTTTAGAAACCAAAACTAGTTGCCCAGATTTTGACCTGTCCGCTCGAG
The DNA here is from genome assembly GCF_055761805.1 of Camellia sinensis. Lineage (NCBI taxonomy): Eukaryota > Viridiplantae > Streptophyta > Magnoliopsida > Ericales > Theaceae > Camellia > Camellia sinensis. The sequence continues at coordinate 2,479,515 of NC_138962.1, read as the reverse complement.
CGGGGGTTTTGGCGCTCGAGCGGGAGTTTCACCCATCCAGTATTTCCTGTGCAGTGTTGGACGCTCGAGCGTGGTATTGGCCGCTTGAGCGGGATTGTGGGAGTGCCGCTCGAACGGGGAGTTAGAAGCTCGAGCGGAGACCTGGTTCTGTAAAAGTTCTGGGAGTGTGTATCCGCCGCTCGAGCGGGATTGTTGACGCTCGAGCGGGAGTCTGTGAGTGACGCTCGAGCGGGGTGTTTGACGCTCGAGCGGGGCGACTGGGTTTAAGTTCCGAGTTTTGACTTTTCAAATCACTTTTTCACTTTCTCTTCTCTCTCCTACTTTTCCAAAAACACCATTGTTGAGCCTCTCACTCTAGAACTCTACCTTCTCTCTAGGTTTTGATCTAGTAGGAGTGATTTGCTCATCTTTGGCCTTTACAAAAAAGTTGTTGATCGTCGAGGGCTACATTTTAATCTGAAAATTTCGGGATTTGGAGCGCGTTGGGTTTTGTCATCTTCTCCCTTGGGGCTTCGAATTTGAGGTAGGAATATCCTACTCCTCTCTATAGATTTTGTCTTTAAATTTTAGTATTTTGAGATGTTGGGGTTGGGTTGGTAATTTTGTGAAAGTTTGGGGCTTTTGTGTTATTTTACAAAAGTTGGGGTTTTATTTATAATAAACCCAAATGCATGTTTGGCATAGAGAAATGGAATGAATGTTGAATCATTGATGAAAATAGGACCTAAGGGTTGAAATGTTAATTATGGAAGTTGACCTATTTACATTGTTTGATTAATTGGGATAATTAATTGTGAGAAATGAGGAAATGAAATGGAATTGTTGAGATTGGGAATGTATGGGGTTAAACGGTGTAGTTGAATTATTTATCACTCACCGAATTGAAATGTTGATTGAATATCCATTTGTGCATTTATTTTCTATTTAGAAATAACTGCTTTGGGCTATCGGTGGAGGATAGTCGTGATTGTTGTAGACAATGCATGATGATTAGGCAAATGAAAACTAATCAATGGAATGTGTCATGGAATTTGACGGTTGATAGAATACATTAACTGTATGTATTGAAGGATTGTATATAGAACCAATGTGTTTGTATACGTTATGTGTAGAGGAGGAGATGGGGGATGTACTCCGCGGTTTAGGGGAAGATGGGGGATGTACCTCTAAACCGGATAGTGTTGGGAGAAGATAGGGGATGAACTCCGTAGATACAGCTCATATGCTTGTCTAGAGAAGTGAAGATAGAGCTCATATGCTTATCTTTGTGAAGTGCGGATATAGCTTATATGCTTATCTGTGAATGTGGGATATAGTTGTTATACATATCTGTCGAGAATGTGGATATAGCTTAAATGCTTATCTGCGAATGTGGGATATAGTTTTTATACATATCTGTTGAGATGATGATAGAGCTAACATGCTTATCTGTTGAAAAAGGGAAAATGAAAAGTAACTTGGACTCATAGGTCGTATGACATAAAATGTGATTTATGTGGATGTATCTGTGTTGGCCATCTATCAATTGCTAATCTTTTAGTCATTGTTCATGGTTGGTTTAGTGTATTTCTACTGGGCTGTGGCTCACCCTATATAGGAACATCATTTTCAGGTACAGGTAGCATGCCACCTCCAAGGTCATAGCTTGGGAGGCTAGAGGCGGACAGATTTTGTTGTTTAAGTTCTTTTTGATGTATTACATGTATATTCAAGCCGAGGGCTTAATGTGTAGATGAGTTAGCACTCTTTTGATGTAACCAAGTGTTAACTTGGAAAGCTGTAAGCCCGTAGGGCATTTTGCTTTTGTTGTTAACATGTAATATTTTTGTAATGAAATTCTGATGAATAAAAGAATGTGGATATTTCGCATGTCAATGAATGTTTTATTTGATGGGTTTAATGTTGTTATTTTGAGGGCGTTACAACTTGGTATCAGAGCGTACCAGGTTCGAATACTTTGGGTACGTGGGAAGTGATTAGTATCACAATGGGTTTGTCTCGCTTGATAGAGACTTAGATGTAGTGTTATATGCTATGTGCTTAAGTGATAACATGCTTATGTGATTATGTGGGTATGGAATGTAGTTTCTAGGATGTTGATTGGATCCTTGGGTTTCTGGGAGTCTTGTTGGAAAGGCACTTGATCAATGCTGTTTCTAACCGGAACTCTAGTAACGCCTCGGGACTGTCATTATCCGGAAATGAAATTCGTAAGTGCTTATGTGTTTATGTGCTTACGTGGAGTGAATTACAGTTGTCCATGCATTAGGACGTGAGTGTTTAGTTTTGGCACATTTGTGAATGTGCTAACGTTCTGTATTACCTTTATTAGGATGTCAGGACGAGGAAGAGGTGCTAGGCGTGGTAGGCCTGCGAGGCAGCAAGTACCCTTACCGGATGATATTCCGGCAGTACAGGAGGGAGTTGGTCAGGCCAATGTGGCCAAGCCAACGGGTCAACAGGCTATGAGTGCCTTGGCACGAGAGATAGCAGGGGCTTTGGGTATTCTCAGAGCAGGGAATCAGGCAGCCGAGGCAGGGCCTTCCTTCTTGAAGAGGGAGTTCTTCCGGTCTAACCCGGATGAGTTTATTGGAGATCCAAAGGAGCCACTGAAGGCTGACGAGTGGTTAGAACAGATGAGTAAGACGTTCGAGATGCTTGGCATCGAGGACGGGGCACTGAAAGTGACCTTGGCATCCTTCCAGCTGAAGGGGGATGCGGGTCAATGGTGGAAGTACGAGAAGGCTCGTGTTGGTGGTACATGGGAGGCGTTCGTAAATGCTTTCCAGGAGAGGTTTTTATCTGCAGTGGCTAGGGAGAAGCTGAGGGATCAGTTTAGCCGGCTTAATCAGCAGGGTATGTCTGTGGCAGAGTTTGAGGCCACTTTCACTAGTTTGTCCAGGTTTGCACCTGAGTTGGTGGCGTCCGAAGAACGCCGTTGCTATGAGTTTGAGCGAAAGTTGAGGCGGGGCCTCAAGCTGAGAGTTGGTGGGTCTTACATCCGAGAGTATAGACATTTAGTGGATGCTGCAGCTCATATGGAGCTCATGATGCAGGAGGAGGATGAGGGGCAGAGAGGCTCCAAAAGGAGCCAGGATGGTCAGGGTGATGGCAGGAGACAAAGGGGTTATAACCCTCAGCAGCCTCAGGGTGCAGTTTCCAGATCGACCTTCCCAGTGCCGAGTGCAGGCTCGGGGAGAGGCAATCAGGGGGAGTTTGCTTGTTACAAGTGTGGCCAGCTGGGTCACAAGGTTTCAGTTTGCCCGCAGAAGGGTGGGGGTCAGAGAGCTGCTTTTCTTCAGCTAGACCGCAGAGTCAGAGTTTGGGTAGGGGGCAGCCCTTGTCTTGTTATCAGTGTGGACAGCCTGGGCACCTAAAGAGGTTTTGCCCACAGTTGAGTGCCACTTCAGGAGCGTCTGGTTCTACACAGACGCAGGGATTTCAGCCAGCTCAGTCTGTGCAGGCCTCGAGGGCCAATCCGGGGGCTTCGACGTCCCAGTCAGTGCAGCAGTCGTATGCTCCTAGAGGTGAGCAGGTAGATCAGGGGCCTACAGGGCGCGTGTATGCTGTTACCGCGCAGGATTTAGTACCGGCTCCATCGGTAGTGAGAGGTACTTTTCTGTTTTGCAACTCGGTTGCTAGCGTGTTGATTGACACGGGTGCATCTCATTCATTTGTATCTGCTGCATTTGCATCTGTTTTGGAATTGGAGTTAGCACAGTTAGCATCTCCTATTTGTGTAGTGTCACCTCTTGGTGGTGAGTTGATCCTGAAACAGGGTGTTAGAGGTTGTGATATAGAGGTCGCCGACTATAAGCTTCCTTTTCCATTTGTGGTCATGCCCATGAAGGGCTTTGATGTTATTTTGGGTATGGACTGGCTATCGTCATACCGGGCTATTATCGATTGCTATCGCCAGAGGGTCATGTTATGTACCTTGAGCGGGAGTGGTTCCATTTCTTGGGAGACCGGGTTGGTAGTGTTTTGCCATCGGGGTATGATTCGCGAGGGCGATGTGAGCTTAGTGGTCTACTTGCTAGCTTCGAGAGTGGTGAGTGTGATGAGACCCATGTTGTATTGCCGAGGGTGGTTTGTGAGTATTCGGATGTCTATCCCGAAGACCTTGTTAGTTTGCCACCTCACCGAGAGATAGAGTTCTCTATTGATTTAGTGCCCGGCACGGCGCCGATTTCTATGGCACCTTATCGTTTTGCTCCAGTAGAGTTGGTTGAGTTAAAAGTTCAGCTCTAGGAATTGTTAGATAAGGGCTTTGTTCGCCCTAGTGTTTCGCCGTGGGGAGCGCCGGCCCTCTTTGCTAAAAAGAAAGATGGTGCCTTGAGGTTATGTATTGACTACCGAAAGTTGAATCGGGCTACGGTTAAGAATAAGTACCCGATGCCCCGTATAGATGATTTGTTTGACCAGTTGAAGGGTTCCCGTTGTTTCTCTAAGATAGACTTGAGATCGGGTTACCACCAGTTGAGGGTCAGGGAGGAGGATGTTCCTAAGACGGCATTCCGTACGCGGTATGGCCATTACGAGTTTCTGGTGATGCCATTCGGGCTTACCAATGCACCGACAGTCTTTATGGACTTGATGAACCGGATCTTCCGGGAATTCTTGGATCGATTTGTAGTCGTTTTCGTGGACGACATTCTTGTCTATTCGCCTTTAGAGGAGGAGCACGAGGCACACTTGAGAGTGGTGCTTGCGTTACTTAGAGCCCATAGGCTATATGCCAAGTTTGGGAAGTGTGAGTTCTGGCTAGAAGAAGTTAAGTTCTTAGGCCATGTGGTATCCGGGAAAGGGGTGTCCGTTGATACATCCAAGACTGAGGTAGTGCAAGATTGGGCACAGCCTAAGAGTGTATTCAAAATCCGCAGTTTTCTGGGATTAGCTGGGTATTACCGTCGGTTTGTGAAAGATTTCTCCAGGCTAGCTTCGCCTTTGACTAGATTGACGCGGAAAGGGGTCAAGTTTGTGTGGAATGAGACTTGTGAAAAGTCGTTCCAAGAGTTGAAAGTTAGATTGACCACCGCTCCGGTGTTGATTATTCCGGAGAGAGGGTTGGGTTATGCGGTTTATTGTGATGCCTCACGAGAGGGTTTGGGTTGTGTGTTGATGCAAGAGGGGAGCGTGGTAGCTTATGGCTCACGTCAATTGAAAATTCACGAGAAGAATTACCCTACTCACGACCTAGAGTTAGCAGCAGTGATCTTTGCCTTGAAAATCTGGAGGCACTACCTTCATGGTGAGAGGTTCGAGGTGTTCTCGGACCACAAGAGTTTGAAGTATCTGTTTACACAGAGGGACTTGAATTTGAGGCAGAGGAGATGGATGGAGTTCATTGAGGACTACGACTTTGAGTTACACTATCACCCGGGAAAGGCCAATGTTGTGGCCGATGCCCTTAGTAGGAAATCCATTAGTGTTGTAGCTTGTATTGCCATCCGAGAATGGGAGATGTTGGGAGCACTTGGCGAGTTTGATTTGCTACTGGGCGAATCTGTTGAGGCTGCAACCTTGTTCTCCGTTGTCGCGCAGCCTACACTTGTGACTAGAGTGTTAGAGGCACAGAGAAGTGACCTTGAGGTAGAGTCCTTCCGAGAGAGGATCTCCAGTGGGAAGGTTGAGAAGGGTTTGACGGTGTATCCCGACCTGAGTGTGAGATACCGAGACCGTTTGTTTGTGCCGGAGTCTTGCCGAGAGGAAGTACTCCCAGAGTTTCACCATTCACGCCTTGCGGTGCATCCGGGAGGCACTAAGATGTATCGGGATTTGGGTCGCCAGTTTTGGTGGCGGGGTATGAAGAGAGATGTGGCTGTTTTCGTATCGAAGTGCCTTACTTGCCAGCAAGTGAAGGCCGAGCATCAGAGGCCAGCGGGTTTGTTGCAACCCCTGCCTATTGCCGAGTGGAAGTGGGAGCATGTCACTATGGACTTCGTTGTAGGTCTCCTGAGGACTCAGCGGGGTAGTGATGCTATTTGGGTGGTTGTAGACCGGTTGACTAAGTCGGGGCACTTCATTCCTATGCGCATGAGAGATTCGGTAGGTCATCTTGCCGACTTGTATATTCGGGACATAGTGAGATTGCACGGGATCCCAGTGACGATCGTCTCAGATAGAGATCCTCGTTTTACTGCTAGGTTATGGCAGAGCTTGCAGAATGCCTTGGGCACTAAGTTGACCTTTAGTACGGCTTACCATCCGCAGACTAACGGGCAGTCCAAGCGTACTATTCAGATCCTCGAGGATATGCTTCGGGGTTGTGTCCTGGACTTCAGTGGGACGTGGGAGAGGCACTTACCATTGGTAGAGTTTGCCTACAACAACAGTTTTCAGTCTAGTATCGGTATGGCACCGTTTGAGGCCTTGTATGGCCGACCGTGTAGGTCTCCAGTGTGTTGGGCCGAGGTGGGTGATGCACCTTTTTTGGGTCCGGAGTTGGTTAGGGAGACGACGGAGAAAGTTGAGCTTATCCATAGGAGGCTTGTTACAGCCCAGAGTCGTCAGAAATCTTATGCTGACCGTAGGAGGAGGCCTTTGGCGTTTGAGGTAGGTGATCATGTCTTTCTAAAGATATCACCTAGGCGAGGTTTGATGAGGTTTGGGAAAAGTGGGAAGTTATCCCCTCGGTTTATTGGTCCTTTTGAGATCCTTGAGAGGATTGGCGAGGTTGCTTATCGGTTAGCCTTACCGCCGCAGTTGTCCGGAGTTCATGACGTGTTTCATGTGAGTATGCTTCGGAAGTATGAGCCAGATCCATCACATGTATTGGATTGGACCGATTTAGAGGTAGATGAGGATGCCTCGTATGAGGAGAGACCGGTTCGGGTCTTAGATAGGCGGGATCAGGTCCTGCGTGGCAAGACCATTCCTTTGGTGAAAGTCGTGTGGAAACATCACGGAGTGGAGGAGGCCACTTGGGAACGTGAGTTGGAAGTCCGTGAGAAATATCCGGACTTGTTTGTTGATATGTTGTAGACACCCCATTTTTGACCGTCCTCAAGACTTGGACGTCACCGTTTGAACACTCGGTGATTATCCATGTTTGTATTCGTTTGGAGTTCCCGGAGGTCTCGGCTCGCGTGCCTTGCCTCAGGATCTCTGAACTCGACCGTTTAGTGTCTGGTTTTGCACCAAACACTTGTGTTTTGCCTTTGAGAGGCAGGGTAGGGCTTGTAGACCATCCCCACCCACCACCGGCAGTGGCTAGAGGCCACCGGCTGGTTTTTGCTGCCACCGGCAATATAGTTTGCCGGCCGGCACTTTTTGTTGCCGGTCAGCACTATTTTGTGCCGGTCGGCACTATTTTTGGCCAAGATGGCATTTTTGGCCGGCCGATTGCTGTTCATCTGCTTTTGCAGATATTTTTAGACAGCTGTCTTGCTTTTGCATCCCTCCATACACGTGTATGGAGGGATCTCCCTCTGGTAAAGCTTGTCTTGTAAGCTTTACAAGACATATAGAGGGAGGCTCTCTCTTAGAAAAAAAAAGTTAGAGAGTTTGGATATTTTGAGAGCAAAAACAGCCATTGTTGAGCTCTGGTTCTAGGGTTTGAGTTAGATACATTTTCTATCTCTCTTTCCCTCTCATTTTGTACACTAGGTGTTTTGTGTCTTACTATTGCACACAAACACCTAGTGTTTCACCTTCCTTTGGCTCTTGAGGTTCTAAAGGACTGGTTTTGAAGTTTTGATGTAGGATCCAAGCTAAAGGAGGCCATTGGAGCACCATTTGTGAAGAGGTCTACAAGGGTGAGAACCTAGTCTCATTTTTCCCCATTTTTGCATTGGTTTTCTACCTATCTTAGAGCTGTTTTTGTGCTTATTGTATAACATAAAAAAGTTCTGTTTTTAAGCCCTCTTTATTGTTTATTAAGAGTGTTTTGTTGTTTGAGGGTAGTAGACCACCCTTAGGCCTTGAAAGGCCTCATTTTGGGCCATTTTGTGCTAGCTCCGGGATTTTGGTGTTGGGATCTCTTCACCACTGAAATCTTGAGGGATTTCAGTGGTGATGATGATGCCTTGAAGTCCCAAGAAGGAGAGGGCCACCCCCTCTCCTTGTTGTCCTTGAAAAGGACATATTTTGGCCTCTTAAGGAAGCCTATGCTTGAGTGTGTGTTGAGCATGTTTGGTTTGTTTTTCATGCTTATATATCCATAATATAACATGATTTTAAGTTGGTTTTGGTACTCCATGCATGCTTAGCATAGTTGCCATGTAATGCCTTATTTATGCCTTAACATGTTTTAGGTCGTTAGCCTTTGTTGGAGCATGTTTTAGGCTTGCATTTGTGAAGATTTTGTGCTTACCTTGACATGTTTTAGGTCTATCCCTAAGTGTTTGGGTTGATTTTGGCATGCTTGATGTAGCTCCTTTGTATTTGGGCTTGTTGGCCTTGAGTATGTGCATGTGTAGCATGCCGTCTTTGCATTGTTTTGGTGATTTGGGATCATTCTACATGCCATTTCAGTCCCATTTCCATGCTTGTTTGATTGCCTTGCATGCCTCTTTAATGCTTTGGAAGCTTGTGTAGCAATGCTCCATGTTTTGACCATTGTGCATGCCTATGAATTTTGAGTCACTTAGATGCCATCTAAGTAGTCCTTTAGCTTTGTTTTAACATGCTAAACCTCTGATTTTGGTCCTTCCTTTCATGCCATGTTTGGTCTTGTTAAGTGTAGTTCAATGCCCCTTTGGTTTGCTTTGAACACTTGGACTATTTGTTGCATGCTTAGCTTGATTTATTGCTTGGTTTGGCACCTTGTATTAGCATGATTTTCAGAGCTCATGTTGCATGCTTTTGGTCCATGAATGCCTCTTTCAAGTGTGCTTGAATGTTGCTTACTTTGTGCCTAAGTGTTGGGCCTTAACATGTGTATGTGTGCATGTGTATTTGGTACCTCATTATAGCATTTTGGCCACTGTTTTAGGCCTTATTAGAGCTGCCTAATTCATGTATAAGACCATCTTTCCATCTATTTGCATTGCCATATGTATGCTTGCATGATTGCATAAGTTCATTGCCATGCCATGTTGCATCCTTAGCTTATATGCCTAGGTTGCATTGCATCTTGCATGCATTCCTTGTCCCTTGACTTGGGTGATAGGGATTGGGAGTTTTGTTTGATTGGTTTGCATACATTTGAAATCAAAGTTGCACACTCGGTTCTTTGGGCCATCATGCATGGAAATGCGTGATTGGTGGTCCGAAAATCGAGGCACATGCCCCTTTGAGTCGCAAACATGATAAGGGACATGATTATTGCATACATGCCTTGAATTGTGCTGCCATGCTTTGCCCTGCCCTCTGTTGCTGTCAGTTGCAGGTTCTGCAGGAATACTCTGCCGACCGGCAGTGTAAGGTGCCGGCCGGCAACAATTTCTTTGCCGACAGCTTCAATTTTGTGCCAATGGCCATACCACACTGCCGGTGGCAATTTCATTTGGCCGGTGGTGATCCTCTCTGTCCAAGGGAGCAGTCCTGAGGTTTTGACAGCCTCCAGAGGAGTGAAGGAAGGAAAATAGAGGCAGCTTGCGCATGGCGGCGCGCTTCTCGAGGCGTTTTACTATTTTTCTTAATCTATTTAATTTGTTAATTAAATTAGGCAATTTGTAATATTAATTAGCTTGCGTAGTTAATTAATTTGTAATATTTATTCGGTCCCTCCGAGCGAGGGCAAATCTGTAATAAGTGTGTGTGGGTGGTGTGTATGTCTTCCAACCTCACTTCTTTCCTCCCTTTTACTTACCTGCTTTAATGGTTAGTATTAGGACACGTTTAATTTAGCATACCTTATGCTACGCATGTGTGCATCCATGCATTTGTATTACATGCATTAGGCTCGGCACATCACGCTAACCGCACTTGTACTTCAAATTCTAAACTGAATATGTGATAGTTGTGCATTCTCACATGCCATGTTTAGGATAGCCGAGCCTATTCTAGCAACACTTTGTATGCGATGCATTAGGCACTTAACATGGACTTGGATCATGCATGTTTGCTAACAAGTTCTTTGTTTTGGCACGGAGTACGATGTAAGTATTTCCGCTTTAGCATATCGCATGAGTGTGAATGTTGCCATGACAGCATGCTTAACATGTGGCTAGATGCTTATGTGTTAAACTGTTTTGAATGCCTGTGGGTGAAGGTTGGATTGTTTGATTTGGAAAAACTCGTTGAAATCCGTATTTTAGCCTACTTGCGAGTAGCAAATTCCAAAGCATTTTCAAACCGAACGGATATGCAATGTTTCTTTCCAAATTAGGCAATCCAGTCTATACTTGTTTGCTGCGCGCATAACATAGTAATTCTATGCTAATAAATGGAATAAGAATACATAACGTTTTCAAAATCGGATATCATGGTTAGTAGAGGCCGGTCTTCGGACCGGGCGAAAGGGGGTGCTCATAGCTGACCTTCCCCGATCGTACCCAAGCTCCCGAGCCGAGACAACTTCGGTGATGACGGACATGTGGCCTTCGGCACCGAGTCAAGGTTTCCTAAATTTCCCAATTTTAAAAATATTTAGGTGGCGACTCTGTATCTGGCAAAGCAGTCCATGTTTGGCACTACTTTTTCAAAAATCTGTTTCTCAAAACGATTTGCCAGATTTGGACTCTTTGGTTCAGATTAAGAACCGCGACAACAAAAATCGCGAGTCCGAACTGTAGTAGCGAGGTCCCCCTCTGCGGGACGCGTCTACAGTTTCTGGCGACTCTGCTGGGGATTTTTAGAGAGCTTGACTTGAACTCATGATATCCTGTTTTGATCTCATTTATGTGTTTCTTTGCATTACATGTGCATTGGTGTGCCTAGGAACACAGTGTTTGCCATCTGCCATTCCTGAACGGTTTGCCGGAGGCTTGTCTTGTCAAGGCATGTCCATAAGGCTGACCGGCTATGGGCTCTGACAGTATGGGAACACAAACCCCGGTTTCACCGGGGCACCCCTTTTTGACCATTCGACCTAGTGCATATTCGGATCCGTAGTGACCATTCCAAGCTAGGACAGGTTGCTTACCCGTTTATAGGTTGTTTGAAAAATCGCTGTGTGCGTAGTGAAACCCTAGCTCCTGACAAAATAGGACAGGGAAACCCTACCCCAACATAGGGGTGTTTTTGTTCTCTTTACTTGCTATGTGCTTCTAGAATGTGTTTTTACAGGGACGTATATGTCAGTTTGCAAGTTTGACTATCAAACCTGGGGATACCAGTATCAGTATCAGTTATGAGAATCAGTTATCTGCGGGTATCAGGTTCAGTTTTTTAGGGGAACAGTGATTTCTGGGAACAGTGATCAGCAGTAGGGTACAGTTGTTTGGCTACACCCGTGTTTGATCAGTTTGGGCTGAAATGCTGTCTGTTTTTTTTCTTTCAAGGTTCAGAAAGTTGCAGAATTGATACAGAATAGCCAGTGTCTCCCCTTGCTGAGGCAGGATTTATGGCGGCACAAAATTCAGAAGAAATTGTGGTCATGACGGCTGCATTGGAACAAGGAACCGCTCCGCAGAGTGAGGCCAGCATCAGTATGTCACACCCACCCAGATTGCCCGTTGTGCACCCGGTCTGGGCCCCCCAGTTATACCAGGCTCGTGAGCCCACCACCTTTGAATTGATGGGGATGATAGGCGATCTCCAAAGGTCTGTGGCGGACCTCGCCTATGGAATGTCGGCTTCACCGCCAGCGGCGTCGTACACCGGGAATTTCGTACCACAGGAGCCCCCGCTACTGGGGCGGATTGTGATAGAGCTTAGCTAGCCAGAGGTGGCTTCCAGCTACAGCCGCGACATGCCAGCATCAACCCCGACCCTTGATCAGGCTAAAGCTAGAGGAAAAGACAAGGCAAAGGTAGACGCCGACCCTATTGAACAACTGCTGTGGGCAGTCGAGGCTCTGAAAATCAGAGGGATGAACAAGCAACAAGCATCTGCGATCGTGACCAAAGCTGTGGATGATGCTTTCCCCGCTCCAATCAAAGGCAGTTCAAGCCAGGCAGAAAATCGGGATAGGCCCCGTCATGCCCAGACAATTCCTGTCATCCCCAGCCCTGCACCGGGAAAGGTCCAAAAAGCCAAGGCAACGCCAGCCGATCCTTTCGCTAGCGCATCTGGCAAGAATCCTCAAACTGCAAAGTACCTGCCCCGAGGGCGCAGGGTCTTTCACGACCTCCACATGCCTTTGTCTAGGGCATTGCTAATATTGGCGAAGAATGGGCATCTTAAGCCTTTGGAGCCCCGGCCACTCCCGAAAAATCTCCCCGCCACTCATGATGCTACCTTGTACTGCGCGTACCATCAACAGTCCGGTCACAGTACCGATGGATGTTCCCGCCTTCGTCATGAAGTGCAGGATTTGATTGATAACGAGGTTATCCTACCACCCACCTCAGGCAAGCCCGTCACCACTCAGTTGTTGGATTTCGAGGGCTCAGATACTGCGAGTATGTGAAGTGGACCGCCTGCAGGCAACATTTGGTGTATTTTTGAAGCGTCTGGCACGCATTTTTGAGCATCGGTGAAACCGAGTTTTGTAAATCCTGGCTTGGATATCGAGTCAGTCTTTTTGCTTAAGGGTCTGTCTGGTTGTATCGAGTCAGTCCCCGTTGTATATAATACTACGTGATTCTGGGGTTGTTGCCTCGAACACCGTTTTGTTCTGTAATTACCTGTTTTGGTTTTTGAGTCTGTTTCTGCCGAGGAGCCAGTTACACCAACAAAGCTGATTGAAACAGCTGTTACTATCTCAAACTTCATGCTTGCTTTTAGCATAAGTGCCAGAGAATTTGATTGGGCTGACAATGCATCTCGCCTGCTCTCCTGCGCGCCAAACTCATTGCATTAACCTAAGTTTTCCAAAAACAAATCTTTTGAACACTGCGGTGATAAAAACGAAGAGGGAGGAATTCCTCGGGTTTTGCAAAATTTTGATCATTTTGAGAGAGAGAAAGGCGTGCTAAGCCTTTTAATGAATGAAATCATGCTTGCCGGCGTGAGTACTGAGAAGGATCCTGGCCTGATCCAGATTGGTTCCACACTATCTTCGGCGCGAGCGATTCATCGCTTTCTTAAAAACTTTCAAAAACAAATGTTTTACGCGGTCCTGTGAAGACCTGTGTGGAATCGCTCTTGAGGTTGCGCAGCCTAGGATCGCTCTCAGCCTCAAGATTCAACCTGTTTGTTTTCCGGCTTTGAACCCGTTCAGAACGTTCAGAAAGTTCAACGAACAAACGCCATGAAAGGCCCGTGTGGCCAGTTTTGAAGTAGTCCTCGAGCAAGAGGCACCAAAAGTCGAATCAGAAGGAATAGATCTCGCCGGAAGAAGCTCGTGGAGCAACCAAGATGGGTTCTTCCGCAAATCAGCGCAACAGCCGTTCTCCTGGACATAGAGAGGCTTCAACTTCAAAAAACCATTTGACATGGACTTGCTACACTTTTTATCCTTTGAGAGGCTCGCTGGGCCGAAAACCCGGAAGGGCGACCCAGGCAAAAGTTAGAACAGAAAAAAAAAAAAGAGAAAATACAAAAAAAGAAATAAAATATAAAAAAAAAATGCAAAGACAAGAACAAGAAAGAAAAAAAAAGAAGAAGAAGAAAATGAAAAGAAGCTCGCAAGGTCGAAAACCCGCATTGGGCGCCTTGGCAAAAGTAAGAGCCAAACAAAGTGAAGGTTAAAATACCCGAGTGTACCTTAACCGGAACTACGTGAGGCTTGATTCCCATGTTTGGGATACGTAGGCAACTTCATCATGAAGTCTAGCCCCCAACACTTTCATAAGCGTCTTAGTCCATGCAATGGTTTCGACTTCATCCCAAAGTCTGGTCGCCAACGTTTCTAAGGCGACTGTGTCCATATATTTGTTGTGACCATCTTCGCCGTCTCTGTGTCCAAGAGCACGACCACCGCCAATGAAGACTGTCTGCGGATTGCTGCGGCACCATCCCAAACAAGGGTCAACTTTCTGTTGCCACAAGCCGTCGTGAGACGCCATTCAAACTAGGGGCAACTTTCTGTTGCCTCCCACCCCCTTCAAACCAGGGGCAATTTTCCATTGCCTCCGATCCGAGGTTGCGCATCTCGAAGAGTAAGTTCCATGCTTGTTGAGCATCAGCTGTTTGAAAAATAGTTTTTGAAAATTTTTACTGAGGTTGACTGTTTTCTCGAAAACTATTTCATTTTCCAAAACTAGACCATTGTCTTGGACCCAAAAGGAAAATTTTCAGTGCTTGCAGCTTGACTTGCATGCTTTTCAAATCAAAAAATCGAACGAGTACGTTAATCCGACTCTCATTTTGGTCAAAACTGTTTTTAGTAGAAATCAAAAACAAAAAATGGTCAAAATGATGAACAAGGGGCACAGTTGAGTCAGGTGTTCTGTCTTTCCCCCCCGTCGTCGACGTACTTGCCAGAAGGGCACTCCACCCGCCAGAAGAAATAGCTGTGAGCTAACGGCATTGAGCATGAATCCGCGACTTCCTATTCATCCGTTAATCACCCCGGGGAGGGACGAAAAATGAGAGAATAAAGAATAGAGAGGTGTAAGTTGAGAGAAAAGTGAGCCAAAGGGTTTTGAGAGAAAAACTGAGCCCGAGAGCCGAGTGATGTGAGAATCACAAAATCAGAAAGGGTGGGAAACAACACCCAGAAAAACTGGCTCCTCAGGATCTGAGGTCCCCCATCGTCGTTTAACGCGTCTGTGTGTCGTGTCTTTTGTTTTGTTTACCTTAACTCTTGCTTTGAGTCGGTTCCGAGTGTGTCTCGTTGTGTTTAGGTTGTTTACCTTTTGTTTTTCATTATTTGAGTCCTCCCCGCTGTGTTCAGTTGTAGCCTCGATATCCCGGTTTGAAAAACCCTCATTCGATTTCAAAAATCATTTATGCTCAAGAATGCTGTGCCATTCTCTACATTTGAGCGTATTTCGACTCCAACCGATACCATCTTTGAGGTCCGTCCTGTCAGATTGGGCTGTTTGTTTGAGAATTGCCGTGTGCAGAATGAACCGAATGCTGTGTTAAGGGCTGTATACAGATTAATCCCCAACAGAGTAAGGGCTGTGTGTCCAGAATCAGGCAGTGGGTTGCTTCGTTTATTTTGCTGTTGGCTGTTTAGCTATCTGATTATTACAGTGCAAGTGTTCAATTTTCAGACAACCAATCAGTTCCATTTACATTGAGGTGTAACATGATGAGATGCGATGCAATGCATGAAATGTGTGAATGTAAACACTTTTTCAGATAAAAAGTCCGTTTCATTTCATTATCTTTTCAAATGTACAAGTTTTGGAAACAAAAATCTGCTTGCGGCAGTACAAGGTAATCTAACTACCAACAAAAGAAGAAAAAGTACAAGAAAAAAGAGAGTAAAAAATCTGCATCCATGTCGAGCACTCCGGGAGGGGGGGCCGTCAGTCCGTCCTAGTCCTCTTCCTGGACGAGGGTCCAGGAGCATCATCAGCATCGCCGTCAGAGCCCGAGCTAGTGCCGCCTCCGGTCTCCTCCTCCGATGACTCGGACTCCGCCTCTACCTCCGCCTCTGACTCCTCGTCATCATCATCATCCGGGACTGGAGCTCGTGAGCTGCTCCCGACATGAGCGCGCCCTCCCCTGGTACGGGGAAATATCCGGCCCTCCTCATCTCTCCCTCGAGCCGGGACAGAAGGTCCAGCCGGAGCGCCACCTGCCATGGGGATCTGGAAAGGAGGCTGAAAAAGTACACAAAAGAGACGAATGCATCAGTATACTGTAGGCAGTTTATCAGTGCAGAATGCAGTGTATGAGTACAGTGAGTGAATGCCGTGAGCAGTTTATCAGTGCAGAATGCAGTGTATGAGTATAGTTTCAGAATGCCGTGAGCAGTTTATCAGTGCAGAATGCAGTGTCTGAGTACAGTGTGTGAATGCCGTGAGCAGTTTATCAGTGCAGAATGCAGTGTCTGAGTACAGTGTGTGAGTGCCGTGAGCCGTTTACCAGTGCAGAATGCAGTGTCTGAATACAGTGTGTGAATGCCGTGAGCAGTTTATCAGTGTAGAGTACAGTGCTGAATGCGGTGTATGCAGTGTATCAGATGCTGTGGGAATCAGTGTATCGGGTGTTGTGTCGTGCATCAGATTATGTGAAGCAGTGTATGAATGGTTTAAGGCCAGTTTCAGAAGAACGTACCGGGATGCTGTAGAGGGCCAGGAGGTCAAATGTCCGCTGAAGCATCCCCATCATCGAGGCATTCATCGCCAACGACTGACGGGTGTACTCAGAAGAAGCCTGCAAAAATGTTAGATGCGTTAATATTCTGAGGAATATCAAATGAATTGAAATGAAATGACTGTGCAAGAAATGCAGTAATACATACCGGAGGTAAGTCGGGAACATCGATGAACTCATGGCCAACTGGCGGAGGGGCGAAGGGGATCTGATAGGTCGACCCACCCTGCCCCTGGAAAGTCAGTACAGCGGGCAGGGCAGGCCAGCCAGCTCCCCGTCCTCCCTGCACTCCACCCCTACCACGGACCCGGGCCCTCCTCGAAGATCCAGCCCCTGCTCCCGCTCCGGCCCCAGCCACCGACGCCACCGGCCTGGACCCCTCCGCTCGACGGCCGCTCAGAGGTCGCATCAAGAATGTCTGCACATACGCCCGGTAGTCGCCGGTGCCTCTGAAGCCAGCCTCCTCCCAGCCGATGGTGTAGTCATCCATCAGTTCAGACGTGAGCCCCTCGGTCTCCCTCATCTCCGCAGGAGGGTGAGCCGGGACTATCTGCTCAGGTAATCCTCGGGTCTGGCGTAGGAAACGCTCCCCCAGGTACCAAGCCCGACAGACCGGGCCCTCAAGCAGAATCCGGAAACGCGAGGTCTCCTCAGCACCAGGGAATCGCCCCCGCATCGCCGCCGGCATAGGAGCCCACGGCCGCCATATGATCTGAAAATGACAGGCAGTTTGTTATCTACTGTTATTGAAATATACAGTTGGAAAGCGAAGCTTAAATGAACTGAAAGTAAAGCATACCTCCGCGGGGGTGATGGTGTCGAAATATCGGCGGAAGAAGCCGAATGTCTCCCGTGGTCGCCGGGTGCATCTCCCGTCGAAGCGACTCGAAAAGGGGACGGCCAGGGGAGTCTCCGTAACAGGCACAGGAGCCAGCCTAGGGAAGTAGGCGTAAACCCACAACTGCAAGATAGATATCAATGCATTTTATCAGACAGAGCAGAATGCAGAATAAAGCAGAAATAGCAGAGCCGTGTGTTGTGCAGTGTATTGTGTACAGTGTACAGTGTGAGCAGTGTACAGTCAGTGTAAAGCAGAATGTATGTGTGTGCCGTGTGTACAGTATACAGCGAGTATGAAGCAGACTACAGTGTGTGCAGTGTACAGAGTACAGAGAATATCGGACAGAAATGTAAAAGCGGAGAAGAAGTGTACCTCCCAAGCCCGCCAGTAGCCTCCGAGAAGCTGGCCGCTGCGGCGAGAAGCCGAGCTCATGTATCCGTAAAGGGTGGCCAGAGCCGCACCACCCCAGTCGTAGTGCAGGATGTCCCGGACGTCCACCAGTGCGCTGAGAAGACAGAGAGGCACGGTGTTCGCCCGGTCGGCGAAGATGGTAGTCCCGAACAGGAACATGAGGAAGCCACTAGCATTCCTCTCCACGTCCTCCTGGGTCATCTGCGCCTCCTCCTCCAACACGGGCTGGACTCGGAACTGGACCTCGAACCAGGAGTATCTGACGAAACCTGGGCGAGCTAGGGGTGGCACCTCTCCCAGTAGATAGACCTGAGCGGCGGTCCACTCATCCATCGCGGTGTCGAAGGGGATCGGATCACCCCCTACCCCGATGCCAGTGAACATCGAGAAATCATGAGGGGTCATCGTCATATCCCCTGCAGCAGAGAAATGGAAAGAATCGGTGGTGTCCCACCACCTCTCCGCCAGAGCGGCAAGGAGAGGTCTGCATGTGGACAACCTGGAGAGCCCTCGACAGAAGGCGCCGAAACCCGCTCGATCCACGATGCGTTGGACCGCATCAGGGAGCTCATCATACCACTCCCGTGCACCAGTATTCCCATACCCGCGAATGGTATGGGAACCCTCCTGTAAACAGAAAATAACAATGGCAAAACAACATTCAAAATGCAGTTTTGAAACAACAGATATAGCATGTGTGCAAGTTTGTCAGATTCAGGCAAATACCGGGTGCCGGTGTGCTTACAGTGAACTACTACGTGTGATATGTCAGCGTGTTTGGGTGTTTCAGAGCAGATATAGCATATATATAAGTTTGTCAGATTCAGACAAATGCTGGGTGCCAATGTATTTGCAGTGAAATACAGTGAGTGCAGTGTGTTTGAGTAATTCAGGGCTAGTGCAGTGTGTGTGCATGTGTCAGTCTCAAGCAGATATCAGTTGTATGTATGTTTACAGTCAACTACGGTCTACAGCATATTAGTTTTCAGCAGTTAAAGAATACAACTAGCTATGACAGTTTTTGTATCCTACATTGCGGAAAGTAAAGCAGAAGACAAAGAGTTACCTCGGAAGTGCCGAATGAAAGGTGGGAGGTAGGCTCACGCAGCAGTAGCTCAGGCGCCACGTGCCTCTCGAAGCTCCGAAACTGACGCAGGCCGTCGGGGCGCAGAACATGGACCGCCGGCCGATAGGTCGCCGGGTCGAATGGGCGCTCGCTCAGTGGTAAGAGCTCGACCCCGGGATCCATCTCATGGTCCGGGGGAGTCCCGCCATGTGGAATATCGTCCGCCATGTCAGGAATGGTGAGAAAATGGCCGGAGGAAGGAAAACCGGGCTGGAATACGAAGAGTCAACTGAAAAGTCAACTCCCGAGAGGGTCGAAAATGGCCGGGAAGGCCGGAATGTGAAAAGGTACAGAAATGAAGAGGAAAACGAGGGGAACAAACCCCGAAAAGGCGGTAACGCCAAACGAGGCACCGAAACAAGAATGTGATCGGTGGAAAATGTCCGAAACGCGAAGAGAATCGCGAATCCGACGACGGAACGGGCGTAGAACGCGAAGAAACGGGCGAAAAGGGAAAGAGAAACGCTCTAGAGAGAGAGGGCAAGAGTTTTCGGCGGTAGGGAAGTGAGGAATAGGGTTTTGAAACCCTATTTTAAAACACCCAAGGTGAAAGGTCAAAATTGCCCCGCATCAGCAACTGTTTGCCGGTCGGCAATGTTTTGTGCCGGCCAGCACTTTTTTGTGCCGATGAACTTATTTTGATGCCGGTGGCTAGCCGGTGGCCTCCCCTTCCGGCCGGTGATGTTCCCACAGCCTTTTTTAGGCCATGTGAGAAGTTTTGGGTCTTCATAGCTCAAGAAAGTGCAAGAAAGTGCATTTCCGACGCTCAACCGGCCTCCGTTCTGACCACAGGCCGTGTCTGCTGTGCGTAGCACTCCAACTCGTGCAAGGTTGTATCCTTTAGTATCCTTTTTGCCTCTAACAAAATTCAAAAGTTGCCCTATGTGTGTTGCACGAGTTCATCACACTACTTCGGTGCATTACCCGCGTTGTCATGCGCCTTGCATCCGCATTGTTTTGCATACTACATGCGTTGTAACACGCACCCCTCGCATTGTCATGCACATCTCTCATGCATTTTCATTGCATTTTTATTCCATGCATTGTCGTGCATTCCGAAACACATGCGTTGTTACGCATTCGAGTCCATTTACATCCCGTGTGGCATACGTGTCACACTGAACATCATTTTGTATCCTTTGGGACATACGTGTTCCATTTTGTGTCATTCTCATCGGCCTGTGCGCCTCATTTGCATAGAACATGCATTCCCCTCGCACTGTTTTGTGCATTTCGAACCTCGCGCTGTTTTGCGCATCGCACTGTTTTGTGCATTTCAAACCTCGCGCTGTTTTGCGCATCGCACTGTTTTGTGCATTTCGAACCTCGCGCTGTTTTGCGCATCGCACTGTTTTGTGCATTTCGAATCTCGCGCTGTTCTGCGCATCGCACTGTTTTGTGCGGTCTATCATTTCGCGCTATTTTTGCGCACCGCACCGTCCTGTAATATCGCCGGTCTGGCGAGACCTTAAACACGCACGGTCTAGGAGATCTTAAATCCTTGGAAGGTGCGAAACCTTTAGTGCATTGGTGTGCACATTATTGCATTGTACATGCATCATAAACCGCGTGTTGTCGCGCATTCCCGGTCTGGCGAGACCTTAAACACGCACGGTCTAGGAGACCTTAAATCCTTGGAAGGTGCGAAACCTTTAGTGCATTGGTGTGCACATTATTGCATTGTACATGCATCATAAGCCGCGTGTTGTCGCGCATTCCCTGCAACGTGCATTTCATGCATCATTTGCATTTCAAAAAACAACAAAAAAATATGCATTGTCATGCATACATTTTGCATCCCGGTCTGGCGAGACCTTAAACACGCACGGTCTAGGAGACCTTAAATCCTTGGAAGGTGCGAAACCTTTAGTGCATTGGTGTGCACATTATTGCATTGTACATGCATCATAAGCCGCGTGTTGTCGCGCATTCCCTGCAACGTGCATTTCATGCATCATTTGCATTTCAAAAAACAACAAAAGAACATGCATTGTCATGCATATATTTTGCATCCCGGTCTGGCGAGACCTTAAACACGCACGGTCTAGGAGACCTTAAATCCTTGGAAGGTGCGAAACCTTTAGTGCATTGGTGTGCACATTATTGCATTGTACATGCATCATAAGCCGCGTGTTGTCGCGCATTCCCTGCAACGTGCATTTCATGCATCATTTGCATTTCAAAAAACAACAAAAAAAACATGCATTGTCATGCATACATTTTGCATCCCGGTCTAGGAGACCTTAAATCCTCTAAAGGTGCAATTCCTTTGGTGTTTGTCGTGCCCGAACGACTTTCGGTGGTCTGGTAAAGCCACCTGCCTATGTTTGCAATGAGTTCCTAGAAGACCAACTGGGACGGTGGAAACTAGAGTTCGAACGGCTTATGCCTAGAACGCAATGGTTCAGGAGTTCCGAGACTAAAGTCTGGTTTAAATACCCAGGGGTTTACCCTCGGCTTGAAATCTGTATGGAAGCCCCATAGGTTGAGGCGGCATGTCTACGCCTCAATTCTGGATACTGAACCGACCTAGTATATCACCCTGTTGGTAAGATAGGGAAAGTTGCAATCATAGTCATTGCATCATAGTGCATTGTCATGCATTTCCATCGTAGCTTGCATGCATCCATTGCATTTTCCCCAGTAGGTCGCATCATACTGCATTGTCATGCATATTTGTAAATATCCATTCCATTGCATATTTGTAGATATTGCATTGTAGATTGCATGCATTCACTGCATCACTTCCGCCTATGGCTTGTGCCTTTCCAGGTTGAGCTTGGTCTGGTATGTGCCCTTACTGTTCATGTTAAAACACAGTTCTGCATGTGTATCGCGCCTATTCCACGCTGGTATGTTGGTTGAGGGTTGCGGCACCTTGTCTGTGTTACACATGGCCTGTATGCGTGCATGCCTTTCTTAGGCAAGATTTGGTTTGGCCCGCGTGCCATAACCATCGCCATCTTCCTAGCATATCCATATAGATTACATTGTAGTGTAATTTTTGCATCCGGTATTAGGATTGTAGTCCTTTCTCCAGCGGGTCGTTTCCCCACTTATGTCAATTCCACCCAATACTTGTTCTTGCGTCTGTCTACAATGCTCACAGTTCAGTTGACCGTTCTGTGGTAGACAGACTTGCTATCTCCATCAATCTATTTGACATAGGTGTGGTTTCGAACCGCTCGTGATTGGATCACGATTCAAATGCTTTGCATGTAGTTTGCATTGTTTCAAATACATTGCATCTTCATTTGCATTGTTTATACATTGTTTTGTATGTATTGCATATCGTTTTGCATCCATCTTGCATTGTCATGCATGTTGCTAACAATATTGTACATGTTAAGTTTGTTTTCTTTGCAGGCACGATATTGTATGTACGGTTCATTTGAGGCTAGTGCGACCTGACGAACCGGACAGGTATTGTATCCTCCGAGTGAGACGTATCGAGAATTATATAATTCTCTTACATCCTTTCTGCATTGTAGTGTAGTTTGGTGTATGCTAGCTTAAAATCGTCGCATGTATGCTTCATTACAGCTGTCTTTGCATGATCATATGTTATGCTCGGCTTCGTGCATTGTCTTGCATTTTTCCCCTGCCTTCGGGCGCATACCTTATTTGCCTTGCATGTTTGTCTAAGTCTTCGGCCCTGTCAAAAATGGGTCGTCTCTGGGCTTTGACATTCACTCCCGTCATTGTTATGACTTTCGAGTTCTGTCAAAGAGGGGCAACTGTAGACACCCCATTTTTGACCGTCCTCAAGACTTGGACGTCACCGTTTGAACACTCGGTGATTATCCATGTTTGTATTCGTTTGGAGTTCCCGGAGGTCTCGGCTCGCGTGCCTTGCCTCAGGATCTCTGAACTCGACCGTTTAGTGTCTGGTTTTGCACCAAACACTTGTGTTTTGCCTTTGAGAGGCAGGGTAGGGCTTGTAGACCATCCCCACCCACCACCGGCAGTGGCTAGAGGCCACCGGCTGGTTTTTGCTGCCACCGGCAATATAGTTTGCCGGCCGGCACTTTTTGTTGCCGGTCAGCACTATTTTGTGCCGGTCGGCACTATTTTTGGCCAAGATGGCATTTTTGGCCGGCCGATTGCTGTTCATCTGCTTTTGCAGATATTTTTAGACAGCTGTCTTGCTTTTGCATCCCTCCATACACGTGTATGGAGGGATCTCCCTCTGGTAAAGCTTGTCTTGTAAGCTTTACAAGACATATAGAGGGAGGCTCTCTCTTAGAAAAAAAAAGTTAGAGAGTTTGGATATTTTGAGAGCAAAAACAGCCATTGTTGAGCTCTGGTTCTAGGGTTTGAGTTAGATACATTTTCTATCTCTCTTTCCCTCTCATTTTGTACACTAGGTGTTTTGTGTCTTACTATTGCACACAAACACCTAGTGTTTCACCTTCCTTTGGCTCTTGAGGTTCTAAAGGACTGGTTTTGAAGTTTTGATGTAGGATCCAAGCTAAAGGAGGCCATTGGAGCACCATTTGTGAAGAGGTCTACAAGGGTGAGAACCTAGTCTCATTTTTCCCCATTTTTGCATTGGTTTTCTACCTATCTTAGAGCTGTTTTTGTGCTTATTGTATAACATAAAAAAGTTCTGTTTTTAAGCCCTCTTTATTGTTTATTAAGAGTGTTTTGTTGTTTGAGGGTAGTAGACCACCCTTAGGCCTTGAAAGGCCTCATTTTGGGCCATTTTGTGCTAGCTCCGGGATTTTGGTGTTGGGATCTCTTCACCACTGAAATCTTGAGGGATTTCAGTGGTGATGATGATGCCTTGAAGTCCCAAGAAGGAGAGGGCCACCCCCTCTCCTTGTTGTCCTTGAAAAGGACATATTTTGGCCTCTTAAGGAAGCCTATGCTTGAGTGTGTGTTGAGCATGTTTGGTTTGTTTTTCATGCTTATATATCCATAATATAACATGATTTTAAGTTGGTTTTGGTACTCCATGCATGCTTAGCATAGTTGCCATGTAATGCCTTATTTATGCCTTAACATGTTTTAGGTCGTTAGCCTTTGTTGGAGCATGTTTTAGGCTTGCATTTGTGAAGATTTTGTGCTTACCTTGACATGTTTTAGGTCTATCCCTAAGTGTTTGGGTTGATTTTGGCATGCTTGATGTAGCTCCTTTGTATTTGGGCTTGTTGGCCTTGAGTATGTGCATGTGTAGCATGCCGTCTTTGCATTGTTTTGGTGATTTGGGATCATTCTACATGCCATTTCAGTCCCATTTCCATGCTTGTTTGATTGCCTTGCATGCCTCTTTAATGCTTTGGAAGCTTGTGTAGCAATGCTCCATGTTTTGACCATTGTGCACGCCTATGAATTTTGAGTCACTTAGATGCCATCTAAGTAGTCCTTTAGCTTTGTTTTAACATGCTAAACCTCTGATTTTGGTCCTTCCTTTCATGCCATGTTTGGTCTTGTTAAGTGTAGTTCAATGCCCCTTTGGTTTGCTTTGAACACTTGGACTATTTGTTGCATGCTTAGCTTGATTTATTGCTTGGTTTGGCACCTTGTATTAGCATGATTTTCAGAGCTCATGTTGCATGCTTTTGGTCCATGAATGCCTCTTTCAAGTGTGCTTGAATGTTGCTTACTTTGTGCCTAAGTGTTGGGCCTTAACATGTGTATGTGTGCATGTGTATTTGGTACCTCATTATAGCATTTTGGCCACTGTTTTAGGCCTTATTAGAGCTGCCTAATTCATGTATAAGACCATCTTTCCATCTATTTGCATTGCCATATGTATGCTTGCATGATTGCATAAGTTCATTGCCATGCCATGTTGCATCCTTAGCTTATATGCCTAGGTTGCATTGCATCTTGCATGCATTCCTTGTCCCTTGACTTGGGTGATAGGGATTGGGAGTTTTGTTTGATTGGTTTGCATACATTTGAAATCAAAGTTGCACACTCGGTTCTTTGGGCCATCATGCATGGAAATGCGTGATTGGTGGTCCGAAAATCGAGGCACATGCCCCTTTGAGTCGCAAACATGATAAGGGACATGATTATTGCATACATGCCTTGAATTGTGCTGCCATGCTTTGCCTTGCCCTCTGTTGCTGTCAGTTGCAGGTTCTGCAGGAATACTCTGCCGACCGGCAGTGTAAGGTGCCGGCCGGCAACAATTTCTTTGCCGACAGCTTCAATTTTGTGCCAATGGCCATACCACACTGCCGGTGGCAATTTCATTCGGCCGGTGGTGATCCTCTCTGTCCAAGGGAGCAGTCCTGAGGTTTTGACAGCCTCCAGAGGAGTGAAGGAAGGAAAACAGAGGCAGCTTGCACATGGCGGCGCGCTTCTCGAGGCGTTTTACTGTTTTTCTTAATCTATTTAATTTGTTAATTAAATTAGGCAATTTGTAATATTAATTAGCTTGCGTAGTTAATTAATTTGTAATATTTATTCGGTCCCTCCGAGCGAGGGCAAATCTGTAATAAGTGTGTGTGGGTGGTGTGTATGTCTTCCAACCTCACTTCTTTCCTCCCTTTTACTTACCTGCTTTAATGGTTAGTATTAGGACACGTTTAATTTAGCATACCTTATGCTACGCATGTGTGCATCCATGCATTTGTATTACATGCATTAGGCTCGGCACATCACGCTAACCGCACTTGTACTTCAAATTCTAAACTGAATATGTGATAGTTGTGCATTCTCACATGCCATGTTTAGGATAGCCAAGCCTATTCTAGCAACACTTTGTATGCGATGCATTAGGCACTTAACATGGACTTGGATCATGCATGTTTGCTAACAAGTTCTTTGTTTTGGCACGGAGTACGATGTAAGTATTTCCGCTTTAGCATATCGCATGAGTGTGAATGTTGCCATGACAGCATGCTTAACATGTGGCTAGATACTTGTGTTAAACTGTTTTGAATGCCTGTGGGTGAAGGTTGGATTGTTTGAGTTGGAAAAACTCGTTGAAATCCGTATTTTAGCCTACTTGCGAGTAGCAAATTCCAAAGCATTTTCAAACCGAACGGATATGCAATGTTTCTTTCCAAATTAGGCAATCTAGTCTATACTTGTTTGCTGCGCGCATAACATAGTAATTCTAGGCTAATAAATGGAATAAGAATACATAACGTTTTCAAAATCGGATATCGTGGTTAGTAGAGGCCGGTCTTCGGACCGGGCGAAAGGGGGTGCTCATAGCTGACCTTCCCCGATCGTACCCAAGCTCCCGAGCCGAGACAACTTCGGTGATGATGGACATGTGGCCTTCGGCACCGAGTCAGGGTTTCCTAAATTTCCCCATTTTAAAAATATTTAGGTGGCGACTCTGTATCTGGCAAAGCAGTCCATGTTTGGCACTACTTTTTCAAAAATCTGTTTCTCAAAACGATTTGCCGGATTTGGACTCTTTGGTTCAGATTAAGAACCGCGACAACAAAAATCGCGAGTCCGAACTGTAGTAGCGAGGTCCCCCTCCGTGGGACGCATCTACATATGTAATCTTGTATTTAGATTTTGAACCATTGTTGGACTTAAGAGCTTTTATATATGTCTTAAGTTGCGAAACATTGAAAATGTTTTGGTTTATTGAAAATATGTTTTGGAACTTGCCTCATATGGAAGTTGAATGTAACATTATATATGTTGAATATATTGTTGAAATTAGAAAGGAAATGCGTAATGTTGATGCATGTTAAAAGTACATATGTTGTTTACATATTGTGAAATGCCTCTTGCTAAAGGGATGGGATGGCCGGTAATGGGTCGAATTGTTGAATGTTAAAATGTAACATTGTTTACAATGGAGGAAAACCTCTTTTTGAAAACTTGTGCCTAATTTCGGGGACGGAATTCTTTAAGGGGGGGAGGTTATAGCGATCCTGGATTTACCCTTGTTGTACAGTGATCTGGACATGTGTCCGTGGATGTTGGTAGTTGATTATTATCTTGTTTACATCCTTTTTACTTCATATTTGGGTTATAGGATGTGTGGGCAGGTTTGTTACAGGTTGGTTGAGTTTAGAAACCAAAACTAGTTGCCCAGATTTTGACCTGTCCGCTCGAACGGGGGTTTTGGTGCTCGAGCGGGAGTTTCACCCATCCAGTATTTCCTGTGCAGTGTTGGACGCTCGAGCGGGATTGTGGGAGTGCCGCTCGAGCGGGGAGTTGGAAGCTCGAGCGGAGACCTAGTTCTGTAAAAGTTCTGGGAGTGTGTATCCGCTGCTCGAGCGGGATTGTTGACGCTCGAGCGGGAGTCTGTGAGTGACGCTCGAGCGGGGTGTTTGACGCTCGAGCAGGGTGACTAGGTTTAAGTTCCGAGTTTTGACTTTTCAAATCACTTTTTCACTTTCTCTTCTCTCTCCTACTTTTCCAAAAACACCATTGTTGAGCCTCTCACTCTAGAACTCTACCTTCTCTCTAGGTTTTGATCAAGTAGGAGTGATTTGCTCATCTTTGGCCTTTACAAAAAAGTTGTTGATCGTCGAGGGCTACATTTTAATCTGAAAATTTCGGGATTTGGAGCACGTTGGGTTTTGTCATCTTCTCCCTTGGGGCTCCGAATTTGAGGTAGGAATATCCTACTCCTCTCTATGGATTTTGTCTTTAAATTTTAGTATTTTGAGATGTTGGGGTTGGTTTGGTAATTTTGTGAAAGTTTGGGGCTTTTGCGTTATTTTACAAAAGTTGGGGGTTTATTTATAATAAACCCAGATGCATGTTTGGCATAGAGAAATGGAATGAATGTTGAATCATTAATGAAAATAGGACCTAAGGGTTGAAATGTTAATTATGGAAGTTGACCTATTTACATTGTTTGATTAATTGGGATAATTAATTGTGAGAAATGAGGAAATGAAATGGAATTGTTGAGATTGGGAATGTATGGGGTTAAAGGGTGTAGTTGAATTATTTATCACTCACCGAATTGAAATGTTGATTGAATATCCATTTGTGCATTTATTTTCTGTTTAGAAATAACTGCTTTGGGCTATCGGTGGAGGATAGTCGTGATTGTTGTAGACAATGCATGATGATTAGGCAAATGAAAACTAATCAATGGAATGTGTCATGGAATTTGACGGTTGATAGAATACATTAACTGTATGTATTGAAGGATTGTATATAGAATCAATGTGTTTGTATACATTATGTGTAGAGGAGGAGATGGGGGATGTACTCCGCGGTTTAGGGGAAGATGGGGGATGTACCTCTAAACCGGATAGTGTTGGGAGAAGATAGGGGATGAACTCCGTAGATACAGCTCATATGCTTGTCTAGAGAAGTGAAGATAGAGCTCATATGCTTATCTTTGTGAAGTGCGGATATAGCTTATATGCTTATCTGTGAATGTGGGATATAGTTGTTATACATATCTGTCGAGAATGTGGATATAGCTTAAATGCTTATCTGTGAATGTGGGATATAGTTTTTATACATATCTGTTGAGATGATGATAGAGCTAACATGCTTATCTGTTGAAAAAGGGAAAATGAAAAGTAACTTGGACTCATAGGTCGTATGACATAAAATGTGATTTATGTGGATGTATCTGTGTTGGCCATCTATCAATTGCTAATCTTTTAGTCATTGTTCATGGTTGGTTTAGTGTATTTCTACTGGGCTGTGGCTCACCCTATATGGGAACATCATTTTCAGGTACAGGTAGCTTGCCACCTCCAAGGTCATAGCTTGGGAGGCTAGAGGCGGACAGATTTTGTTGTTTAAGTTCTTTTTGATGTATTACATGTATATTCAAGCCGAGGGCTTAATGTGTAGATGAGTTAGCACTCTTTTGATGTAACCAAGTGTTAACTTGGAAAGCTGTAAGCCCGTAGGGCATTTTGCTTTTGTTGTTAACATGTAATTTTTTTGTAATGAAATTTTGATGAATAGAAGAATGTGGATATTTCGCATGTCAATGAATGTTTTATTTGATGGGTTTAATGTTGTTATTTTGAGGGCGTTACAACTTGGTATCAGAGCGTACCGGGTTCGAATACTTTGGGTATGTGGGAAGTTATTAGTATCACAATGGGTTTGTCTCGCTTGATAGAGACTTAGATGTAGTGTTATATGCTATGTGCTTAAGTGATAACATGCTTATGTGATTATGTGGGTATGGAATGTAGTTTCTAGGATGTTGATTGGATCCTTGGGTTTCTGGGAGTCTTGTTGGAAAGGCACTTGATCAAAGCTGTTTCTAACCGGAACTCTAGTAACGCCTCGGGACTGTCATTATCCGGAAATGAAATTCGTAAGTGCTTATGTGTTTAATTTTATGCAACTTTCACTTTTATTGTTATTCAACTTCCATTTTTAATCAATTTACTTTTTTATTAAACTTCCTTTTTTATTTAATTTCCCAATAGATTGTTAAGGTATAGTGGTTTCTGGATTGAACTTCTATTTTTATTTTTATGGAACTTCCATTTTTATTTTTATTCAGCTTCCATTTTTATTCAAGTTATTTTTTTGTTCAACTTCCTTTTTTATTTAATTTCCAAAATAGATCGTTAAGGTATAGTGGTTTCTTGAATGAACTTCCATTATTAATTTTCTGCAACTTTCATTTTTATTTTTATTCAGCTTCCATTTTTATTCAAGTTATTTTTCTATTCAACTTCTTTTTTTATTTAATTTCCAAATAAATCGTTAAGGTATAGTGGTTTCTTGAATGAATTTCCATTTTTAATTTTCTGCAACTTCCATTTTTATTTTTATTTAACTTCCTTTTTTATTCAAGTTTCTTTTCTACTCAACTTCCTTTTTTATTTAATTTCCAAATAGATCGTTATGGTATAGTGGTTTTTGGATTGAACTTCCATTGTTAATTTTAAGCAACTTTCATTTTTATTTTTATTCATTTCCATTTTTATTCAATTTACTTTTCGTTTAAACTTCCTTTTTTATTTAATTTCCAAATAGATCGTTAAGGTATAGTGGTTTCTTGAATGAACTTCCATTTTTAAGTTTCTGCAACTTTCATTTCTATTTTTATTCAACTTCCATTTTTATTCAATTTACTTTTCTTTTAAACTTCGTTTTTTTATTTAATATCCAAATAGATCGTTATGGTATAGTGGTTTCTGGATTGAACTTCCATTTTTAATTTTCTGCAACTTTCATTTTTATTTTTATTCAAGTTCCATTTTTATTCAATTTACTTTTCTCCTAAACTTCATTTTTTATTTAATTTCCAAATAGATAGTTAAGGTATAGTGGTTGCTTGAATGAACATCCATTTTTAATTTTCTGCAACTTCCATTTTTATTTTTAATCCACTTCCATTTTTATTCAAGTTATTTTTCAATTCCACTTCATTTTTTATTTAATTTCCAAATAGAACGTTAAGGTATAGTGGTTTCTTCAATGAACTTCCATTTTTGATTTTCTGCAACTTCCATTTTTATTTTAGTTATTTATCTATTCAACTTCCTTTTTTATTTAATTTCCAAATAGATCGTTAAGGTATAGTGGTTTCTGGATTGAATTTACATTTTTAATTTTATGCAACTTTCACTTTTATTTTTATTCAACTTCCATTTTTATTCAATTTACTTTTCTATTAAACTTCCTTTTTTATTTAATTTCCAAATAGATC
The DNA here is from genome assembly GCF_055761805.1 of Camellia sinensis. NCBI lineage: Eukaryota > Viridiplantae > Streptophyta > Magnoliopsida > Ericales > Theaceae > Camellia > Camellia sinensis. The sequence continues at coordinate 2,449,356 of NC_138962.1, read as the reverse complement.
GTTAAGGTATTGTGGTTTCTTGAATGAACTTCCATTTTTAATTTTCTGCAACTTCCATTTTTATTTTTATTGCACTTCCATTTTTATTCAAGTTATTTTTCTATTCAACTTCCTTTTTTATTTAATTTCCAAATAGATCGTTTAGGTATAGTGGTTTCTTGAATGAACTTCCAATTTTAATTTTTTGCAACTTTCATTTTTATTTCTATTCAGCTTCCTTTTTTATTCAAGTCATTTTTCTATTCAACTTCCTTTTTTATTTAATTTCCAAATCGGTCGTTAAGGTATAGTGGTTTCTTCAATGCTCTTCCAATTTTAATTTTATGCAACTTCCATTTTTATTTCTATTCAACTTCTTTTTTTATTCAAGTTTCTTTTCTATTCAACTTCCTTTTTTATTAAATTTCTTAATAGGTCGTTAAGGTAGAGTAGTTTCCGGAATGAACTTCCATTTTTAATTTTATGCGACTTTCACTTTTATTTTTATTCAACTTCCATTTTTATTCAATTTACTTTTCTATTAAACTTTATTTTTTATTTAATTTCCAAATAGATCGTTAAGGTATAGTGGTTTCTTGAATGAACTCCCGTTTTTAATTTTCTGCAACTTTCATTTTTATTTTTATTCAACTTCCATTTTTAATCAATTTACTTTTCTATTAAACTTCCATTTTTATTTAATTTCCAAATAGATCTGTATGGTATATTGGTTTCTTGAATGAATTTCCATTTTTAACTTTTTGCAACTTCCATTTTTATTTTTAATTAACTTCTATTTTAATTCAAGTTACCTTTCAATTCAACTTCCTTTTTTATTTAATTTCCAAATAGATCGTTAAGGTATACTGGTTTCTTGAATGAACTTCCAATTTTAATTTTCTGCAGCTTCCATTTTTATTTCTATTCAACTTCTTTTTTTATTCAAGTTTCTTTTCTATTAGACTTCTTTTTTTATTTAATTTCTAAATAGATCGTTAAGGTATAGTGGTTTCTAGATTGAACTTCCATTTTTAATTTTATGCAACTTTCACTTTTATTTTTATTCAACTTCCATTTTTATTCAATTTACTTTGCTATTAAACTTCCTTTTTTATTTAACAGCCAAATAGATCGTTAAGGTATAGTGGTTTCTTTAATGAACTTCCATTTTTAATTTTCTACAGCTTCCATTTTTATTTTTATTCGACTTCTATTTTTATTCAGGTTATTTTTTATTCAACTTCCTTTTTTATTTAATTTCCAAATAGATCGTTAAAGTATAGTGGTTTCTTGAATGAATTTCTATTTTTAATTTTTTGCAACTTCCATTTTTATTTTTAAGTAACTTCCATTTTTATTCATGTTACTTTTCTATTCAGCTTCTTTTTTAATTTAATTTCCAAATAGATCGTTAACGTATAGTGGTTTCTGGATTGAACTTCCATTTTTAATTTTATACAACTTTCATTTTTATTTTTATTCGACTTCCATTTTTATTATATTTACTTTTCTATTAAACTTCATTTTTTATTTAATTTCCAAATAGATCGTTAAGGTATAGTGGTTTCTTGAATGAACTTCCATTTTTAATTTTCTGCAACTTCCATTTTTATTTTTATTCGACTTCCATTTTTTTTCAAGTCATTTTTCTATTCAACTTCCTATTTTATTTAATTTCCAAATAGATCGTTATGGTATAGTGGTTTCATGAATGAACTTCTATTTTTAATTTTCTGCAACTTCCATTTTTACTTTTGTTTGAGTTCCATTTTTATTCATTTTATTTTTCTATTCAACTTCCCTTTTTATTTAATTTTCAAATAGATCGTTAAGGTATGGTTGTTTCCGAATTGAACTTCCATTTTTAATTTTATGTAACTTTCATTTTTATTTTTATTCAACTTCCATTTTTATTCAATTTACTTTTCTATTCAACTACCTTTTTTATTTAATTTCCAAGTAGATCGTTAAGGTATAGCGGTTTCTTGAATGAACTTCCATTTTTATTTTTATTTGACTTCCATTTTTATTCAATTTACTTTTCTATTCAACTTCCTTTTTTATATAATTTCCAAATAGATCGTTAATGTGTAGTGGTTTCTGGATTGAACTTCCATTTTTATTCAATTTACTTTTTTATTAAACTTCCTTTTTTATTTAATTTCCAAATAGATCGTTAAGGTATAGTGGTTTTTTAATGAACTTCAATTTTTAATTTTCTACAACTTCCATTTTTTTTTTATTCGACTTCTTTTTTTATTCAGGTTATTTTTCTATTCAACTTCGTTTTTTGTTAAATTTCCAAATAGATCGTTAAGGTATAGTGGTTTCTTGAATGAACTTCCATTTTTAATTTTCTGCAACTTTCATTTTTATTTTTATTTAACTTCCTTTTTCAATCAAGTTTCTTTTCTACTCAACTTCCTTTCTTATTTAATTTCCAAATAGATCGTTAAGGTATAGTGGTTTCTGGATTGAACTTCCATTTTTAATTTCATGCAAATTTCATTTTTATTTTTATTCAACTTCAATTTTTTTTCAATTTCCTTTTCCATTAAACTTCCTTTTATATTTAATTTTCAAATAGATCGTTAAGGTATAGTGGTTTCTTGAATGAACTTCCAATTTTAATTTTCTGCAACTTCCATTTTTATTTCTATTCAAGTTTCTTTTCTATTCAACTACCTTTTTTTTTTAATTTCCAAATAGGTCGTTAAGGTATACTGGTTTCTGGACTGAACTTCCATTTTTAATTTTATGAAACTTTCACTTTTATTTTTATTCAACTTCCATTTTTTTTCAATTTACTTTTCCATTAAACTTTATTTTTTATTTAATTTCCCAATTGATCGTTAAGGTATAGTTGTTTCTTTAATGAACTTCCATTTTTAATTTTGTGGAACTTCCATTTTTATTTTTATTCAGCTTCCATTTTTATTCAAGTTATTTTTCTATTCAACTTCCTTTTTTATTTAATTTCCAAATAGATCGTTAAGGTATAGTGGTTTCTTGAACGAACTTTCATTTTTAATTTTCTGCAACATTCATTTTTATTTTTATTCAGCTTCCGTTTTTATTCAAGTTATTTCTCTATTCAACTTCCTTTTTTATTTAATTTCCAAATAGGTCGTTAAGGTATACTGGTTTTTTGAGTGAACTTCCATTTTTAATTTTCAGCAACTTCCATTTTTATTTTTATTTAACTTCCTTTTTTATTCAAGTTTCTTTTCTACTGAACTTCCTTTTTTATTTAATTTCCAAATAAATCGTTATGGTATAGTGGTTTTTGGATTGAACTTCCATTGTTAATTTTATGCAACTTTCATTTTTATTTTTATTCAATTTACTTTTCGTTTAAACTTCCTTTTTTATTTAATTTCCAAATAGATCATTAAGGTATAGTGGTTTCTTGAATGAATTTCCAATTTTAATTTTCTGTTACTTTCATTTCTATTTTTATTCAACTTCCATTTTTATTCGATTTACTTTTCTATTAAATTTCATTTTTTTATTTAATTTCCAAACAGATTGTTAAGGTATTATTGTTTCTTTAATGAACTTCCATTTTTAATTTTCTGCAACTTCCATTTTTATTTTTATTCCACTTCCATTTTTATTCAAGTTATTTTTCTATTCGACTTCCTTTTTTATTTAATTTCCAAATAGATCGTTAAGGTATAGTGGTTTCTTGAATGAACTTCCAATTTTAATTTTCTACAACTTCCATTTTTATTTCTGTTCAACTTCCTTTTTTATTCAAGTCATTTTTCTATTCAACTTCCTTTTTTATTTAATTTCCAAATAGGTCGTTAAGGTATAGTGGTTTCTTGAATGCTCTTCCATTTTTAATTTTGTGAAACTTTCATTTTTATTTTTATTCAACTTCCATTTTTAATCAATTTACTTTTCTATTAAACTTCCTTTTTTATTTAATTTCCAAATAGATCGTTAAGGTATAGTGGTTTCTTGAATGAATTTCCTTTTTTAATTTTCTACAACTTCCATTTTTATTTTTAATTAACTTCTATTTTTATTCTTGTTACTTTTCAATTCAACTTCCTTTTTTTATTTAATTTCCAAATAGATCGTTATGGTATACCGGTCTCTTGAATGAACTTCCAATTTTAATTTTCTGCAACTTCCATTTTTATTTCTATTTAATTTCTTTTTTTATTCAAGTTTCTTTTCTATTCTGCTTCCTTTTTTATTTAATTTCTAAATAAATCGTTAAGGTATAGTGGTTTCTAGATTGAACTTCCATTTTTAATTTTATGCAACTTTCACTTTTATTTTTATTCAACTTCCATTTTTATTCAATTTACTTTCCTATTAAACTTCTTTTTTTATTTAGTTTCCAAATAGATTGTTAAGTTATAGTGGTTTCTTGGATGAACTTCCATTTCTAATTTTCTGCAACTTTCATTTTTTTTTTATTCGACTTCCATTTTTATTCAAGTTGTTTTTCTCTCCAACTTCATTTTTATTTAATTTCCAAATAGATCGTTGAGGTATAGTGGTTTCTTGAATGAACTTCCATTTTTAATTTTCTGCAACTTCCATTTTTATTTTTATTTAACTTCCTTTTTTATTTAATTTCCAAATAGATCGTTAAGTTATAGTGTTTTCTGGATTGAACTTCCACTTTTAATTTTATGAAACTTTCATTTTTATTTTTATTCAACTTCCATTTTTATTCAATTTGCTTTTCTTTTAAACTTCCTTTTTTATTTAATTTCCAAATAGATCGTTAAGGCATAGTGGTTTCCTGAATGAACTTCCATTTTTAATTTTCTGCACCTTCCATTTTTATTTTTATTTGACTTCCATTTTTATTCAGGTCATTTTTCTATTCAACTTCCTTTTTTATTTAATTTCCAAATAGATCGTTAAGGTATAGTGATTTCTGTATTGAACATCCATTTTTAATTTTATGCAACTTTCATTTTTATTTTTATTTAACTTCCATTTTAATTCAATTTACTTTTCTATTAAACTTCGTTTTTTTATTTAATATCCAAATAGACAGTTATGGTATAGTGGTGTCTGGATTGAACTTCCATTTTTAATTTTCTGCAACTTTCATTTTTATTTCTATTCAACTACTTTTTTTATTCAAGTTTCTTTTCTATTCAACTTCCTTTTTTAATTCATTTCCAAATAGATCGTTAAGATATACTGGTTTCTGGATTGAACTTCCATTTTTAATTTCATGCAACTTTCACTTTTATTTTTATTCAACTTCCATTTTTATTCAATTTACTTTTTTATTAAACTTCCTTTTTTATTTAATTTCCCAATAGATCGTTAAGGTACAGTTGTTTCTTTAATGAACTTCCATTTTTAATTTTATGGAACTTCTATTTTTATTTTTATTCAGCTTCCATTTTTATTCAAGTTATTTTTCTATTCAACTTCCTTCTTTAATTAATTTCCAAATAGATCGTTAAGGTATCGTGGTTTCTTGAATGAATTTCCATTTTTAATTTTCTGCAACTTCCATTTTTATTTTTATTTAACTTCCTTTTTCAATCAAGTTTCTTTTCTTCTCAACTTCCTTTCTTATTTAATTTCCAAATAGATCGTTAAGGTATAATGGTTTCTGGATTGAACTTCCATTTTTAGTTTTCTGCAACTTCCATTTTTATTTTTATTTAACTTCCTTTTTTATTTAATTTCCAAATAGATCGTTAAGGTATAGTGTTTTCTGGATTGAACTTCTATTTTTAATTTTATGCAACTTTCATTTTTATTTTTCATCAACTTCCATTTTTATTCAATTTGCTTTTCTTTTAAACTTCCTTTTTTATTTAATTTCCAAATAGATCGTTAAGGTATAGTGGTTTCTTGAATGAACTTCCATTTTTAATTTTCTGCAACTTCCATTTTTATTTTATTTTGACTTCCATTTTTATTCAAGTCATTTTTCTATTCAACTTCCTTTTTTATTTAATTTCCAAATATATCGTTAAGGTATAGTGGTTTCTGGATTGAACATCCATTTTTAATTTTATGCAACTTTCATTTTTATTTTTATTCAACTTCCATTTTTATTCAATTTACTTTTCTATAAAACTTCGTATTTTATTTAATTTCCAAATATATCGTTAAGGTATAGTGGTTTCTTGAATGAACTTCCGTTTTTAATTTTCTGCAACTTCCATTTTTATTTTTATTTGACTTCCATTTTCATTCAATTTACTTTTCTATTCAATTTCCTTTTTTATTTTATTTTCGAATAGATCGTTAAGCTATAGTGGTTTCAGGATTGAACTTCCATTTTTAATTTTATGCAACTTTTATTTTTATTTTTATTCAACTTCCATTTTTATTCTATTTACTTTTCTATTAAACTTCCTTTTTTATTTAATTTCCGAATAGATCGTTAAGGTATAGTGGTTTCTTGAATGAACTTCCATTTTTAATTTTCTGCAACTTCCATTTTTATTTTTATTTGGCTTCCATTTTTATTCAATTTACTTTTCTATTCAACTTCCTTTTTTATTTAATTTCCAAATAGATCGTTAAGGTATAGTGGTTTCTGGATTGAACTTCCATTTTTAGTTTTATGCAACTTTCATTTTTATTTTTATTCAACTTCCATTTTTATTCAATTTATTTTTCTATTGAACTTCCTTTTTTATTTAATTTCCAAATTGATCGTTAAGGTATAGTGGTTTTTTAAATGAACTTCCATTTTTAATTTTCTACAACTTCCATTTTTATTTTTATTCGACTTCGATTTTTATTCAGGTTATTTTTCTATTCAATTTCCTTTTTTATTTATTTTCCAAACAGATCGTTAAGGTATAGTGGTTTCTTGAATGAATTTCCATTTTTAATTTTCTGCAACTTCCATTTTTATTTTTATTTAACTTCCTTTTTCAATCAAGTTTCTTTTCTACGCAACTTCCTTTTTTATTTCATTTCCAAATAGATCGTTAAGGTATAGTCGTTTATAGCGATCCCGGTTTTCCCTTTCGTGCTTAACTGTAATCCGGATTTAGTTTCGTAAGAGTGCTGTTGTCTTATCCTCTTTCTATCCCTTTCTCTTTGTGTTCGAGCTTGGGGTTGTGTTGGGCAAGTTGGGAATAAGTTGGTTGCGTTTTAAAACGTAAAGTCTTTGCCCAGTTTTTGGTCTTTCCGCTCGAGCGGTGATTTTGACGCTTGAGCGGGACTCTGTTGTTGCTTGTCCGCTCGAGCGGGGGTGTTGGTGCTCGAGCGGGGAAATCACCCATCCAGTTTGTTGTCTGCAGTGGTATACGCTCGAGCGGGGGATTGGACGCTCGAGCGGGAGTACGTGTCTGACGCTCGAGCGGGGAGTTTGACGCTCGAGCGGGCATCATGTCTGTAAAAGTTCTGGGCGCGTGCATCCGCCGCTCGAGCGGGGGATTGGACGATCGAGCGGGGATCTGTGAGTGACGCTCGAGCGGGGAGTTCGACGCTCGAACTCCCCGCTCGAGCGGGGCGACTTTTATATAAAGTCGAGATCCGACCTTTTTGTTCACTTTTCAACATCCTTTCTCTCTCCTACTTTTCCAAAAAGGTATTTTGAGAGCTCCTCTCACTAAAACCCTAACTTCTCTCTTAGGATTGATCTGGTAGGAGTTATTTTCTCACCTTGGGCCTTTGCAAAAGTTGTGTTGATCGTCGAGGGCTATCTTCCAATCTGAAAATTTCAGGATTTGGAGCATTTCTGTTTCTTCATCTCCTTCGTTGAGCCCCATCATTCGAGGCAGGGATAACCTACTCCATCTTATGAGCTTTGTCTTTGAATTTTAGCATTTTGATATGTTGGGGGTTGTTGGGTAATTTTGAGAAATTTTGGGCCTTTGTGTAATTTTACAAAAGTCGGGGTTTTAAATATATAAACCTATATGCATGTTAGGCATAGAGAAACGAGATTAATGTTGGGGCATTGATGGAAATGGAACCTTGGGGTTGTTTTGTGAATTATGGTAATTTCCCCTAATTGGTTTAATTAATTAATGCATATAATTAATTGAAGAAAACGAGGAATTGAATTGAGAATGTTGAAATTGGGAATGTATGGGATTAAAGAGTGTAGACGAATCTTTTATTGCTCATCTAGTTGAAATGTTGATATATTATCCATTTGTGCATTTATTTCCTGCTTAGAAATAATTGCTTTAGGCTACCGGTGGAGGGTAGTGTTGATTGTTGTAGACAATGCATGATGATTAGGCAAACTAAAACTAATCAATCGGATGTGTCATAGAGTATGACGGTTGATAGAATACATTAACTATATGTATTGAGTGATTGTGTATATGACCAATGTGTTTATATGCATTATGTGTAGACGGTTGCTAGAATACATTAACTTTATGTATTGATTGATTGAGTATGTGATTCTGTGTTTACATGCATTATATTGTGTATAGAACCTTTGTGTTTATATGCATTGCTTGTGTAGAGGAGGAGATGGGGGATGTACTCCGCGGTTTAGGGGAAGATGGGGGATGTACCTCTAAACCGGATAGGATTGGGAGGAGATGGGGGATGAACTCCGTAGACACAGCTCATATGCTTGTCTAGAGAAGTGAAGATACAACCCATATGCTTATCTTTGTGAAGTGTAGATACAGCTCATATGCTTGTCTAGAGAAGTTAAGATACAGCTCATATGCTTGTCTTTGTGAAGTGTAGATATAGCTCATAGGCTTGTCTAGTGAAGTGTGGATACAGCTTATATGCTTATCTGTTGATGTGTAACATGCTTATCTATTATGGTATTGATATAGCTCATATGCTTATCTATTGGAATGTTGATATAGCTCATATGCTTATCTGTTGTGGTATTGATATAGCTCATATGCTTATCTATTGAAAAGTTGGTTTGATTTGATATAACACTAAAATGTATATCATCATCGTTTGTGAAGTATGGAATTAGTTTATGTGTTATTGATATAACATCAAAATGTGTATCCACCGTGAATTTCGAAAGTGTTCTAGTGATGAACTATAACCTCATCAAATGTTTTGGCCAGAGTACTGAGCCTTGTTTTCAAACTCAAAGTTGAATAAGAAATGAAAAGTGAATTGTAACATAGACTTGGTTGACATGGAATTGAAATAAGATGTAAATGGAGGTATAAGTATTGACCATCTTTCAGTTGCTAATCTTTTAGGCATTGTTTATAGTTGGTTTAATATATCTCTGCTGGGCTGTGGCTCACCCTATATGGGAACATCATTTCAGGTACAGGTAGCATGCCACCTCCAAGGACATAGCTTGGGAGGCTAGAGGCGGACAGACTTTTGTTCTCTTATCTCCTTTTGATGTATTACATGTAAATTCAATGCCAATGGCTTAATGTGTAACCGAGTCAATACTCTCTTTGTAACCAAGTGTTAACTTGGAAAGCTGTAAGCCCGTAGGGCATTTACTTTTGTTGTTAACGTGTAATACTTTTGTAATGAAGCACTCTGATGAATTGAGGAAATGTGGATCTTTTGTATATAAATGTATGTTTATATTGATGGGTTTAATGTTATTATTTTGAGGGCGTTACAGGTTTCTGGATTGAACTTGCATTTTTAATTTAATGGAACTTTCATTTTTGTTTTTTTTCAACTTCCATTTTTATTCAATTTGCTTTTCTATTAAACTTCCTTTTATATTTAACTTCCAAATAGATCGTTACAGTAATGTGGTTTCTTGAATGAACTTTCATTTTTGATTTTCCGCAACTTCTATTTTTATTTTTTTTCGACTTCCATTTTTATTCAAGTTATTTTTCTATTCAACTTCATTTTTTATTTAATTTCCAAATAGATCGTTAAGGTATAGTGGCTTCTTGAATGAACTTCCATTTTTAATTTTATGCAACTTTCACTTTTATTTTTATTCCACTTCCATTTTTATTCAATTTACTTTTCTATTAAACTTCCTTTTTTATTTAATTTCCAAATAGATCGTTAAGGTATAGTGGTTTCTTTAATGAACTTCCATTTTTAATTTTATGGAACTTCCATTTTTATTTTTATTCGGCTTCCATGTTTATTCAAGTTATTTTTCTATTCAACTTCCTATTTTATTTAATTCCCAAATAGATCGTTAATGTATAGTGGTTTCTTGAATGAACTTCCAATTTTAATTTTCAGCAACTTCCTTTTTTATTTCTATTCAACTTCTTTTTTTATTCAAGTTTCTTTTCTATTCAACTTCCTTTTTTATTTACTTTCCAAATAGATCGTTAAGGTATACTGGTTTCTGGATTGAACTTCCATTTTTAATTTTATGCAACTTTCATTTTTATTTTTATTCAACTTCCATTTTTATTCAATTTATTTTCTATTAAACTTTCTTTTTTATTTAATTTCCAAACAGATCGTTAAGGTATACTGGTTTCTTTAATGAACTTCCATTTTTAATTTTCTACAACTTCCATTTTTATTTTTATTCGACTTCCATTTTTATTCAGGTTATTTTTCTATTCAATTTCCTTTTTTATTTAATTTCCAAATAGATCGTTAAGGTATAGTTGTTTCTTGAATTAATTTCCATATTTAATTTTCTGCAACTTCCATTTTTATTTTTATTTAACTTCCTATTTCAATCAAGTTTCTTTTCTATTCACATTCAACTTCCTTTTTTATTAAATTTCCAAATAGATCGTTAAGGTATAGTGGTTTCTGGATTGAACTTCCATTTTTAATTTTATGCAACTTTCATTTTTATTTTTATTAATCTTCCATTTTTATTCAATTTGCTTTTCTATTAAACTTCCTTTTATATTTAATTTCCAAATAGATCGTTACGGTATAGTGGTTTCTTGAATGAACTTTCATTTTTAATTTTCCGCAACTTCCATTTTTATTTTTTTTCGACTTCCATATTTATTCAAGTTATTTTTCTATTCAACTCCCTTTTTTATTTAATTTCCAAATAGATCGTTAAGGTATAATGAACTTCCAATTTTAATTTTCTGCTGCTTCCATTTTCATTTCTATTAACCTTCTTTTTTTATTCAAGTTTCTTTTCTATTCAACTTCCTTTTTTATTTAATTTCCAAATAGGTCGTTAAGGTATACTGATTTTTGGATTGAACTTCCATTTTTAATTTTATGCAACTTTCACTTTTATTTTATTCCACTTCCATTTTAATTCAATTTACTTTTCAATTAAACTTCCTTTTTTTTAATTTCCAAATAGATCCTTAAGGTATAGTGGTTTCTTTAATGAACTTCCATTTTTAATTTTATAGAACTTCCGTTTTTATTTTTATTCAGCTTCCATTTTTATTCAAGTTATTTTTCTATTCAACTTCCTTTTTTTATTTAATTTCCAAATAAATCGTTAAGGTATAGTGGTTTCTTGAATGAACTTCCAATTTTAATTTTCTGCAACTTTCATGTTCATTTCTATTCAACTTCTTTTTTTATTCAAGTTTCGTTTCTATTCAACTTCATTTTTTATTTAATTTCCAAATAGATCGTTAAGGTATACTGGTTTTTGGATTGAACTTCCATTTTTAATTTTATGCAACTTTCACTTTTATTTTATTCCACTTCCATTTTTATTCAATTTACTTTTCTGTTAAACTTCCTTTTTTATTTAATTTCCAAATAGATCGTTAAGGTATAGTGGTTTCTTTAATGAACTTCCATTTTTATTTTTATTCAGCTTCCATTTTGATTCAAGTTATTTTTCTATTCAACTTCCTTTTTTATTTAATTTCAAAATAGATCGTTAAGGTATAGTGGTTTCTTGAATGAACTTCCAATTTTAAATTTCTGCAACTTCTATTTTCATTTCTATTCAACTTCTTTTTTTATTCAAGTTTCTTTTCTATTCCACTTCCTTTTTTATTTAATTTCCAAACAGATCGTTAAGGTATACTGGTTTTTGGATTGAACTTCCATTTTTAATTTTATGCAACTTTCACTTTTATTTTATTCCATTTCCATTTTTATTCAATTTACTTTTCTATTAAACTTCCTTTTTTGTTTAATTTCCAAATAGATCGTTAAGGTATAGTGGTTTCTTTAATGAACTTCCATTTTTAATTTTATGGAACTTCCATTTTTATTTTTATTCGGCTTCCATGTTTATTCAAGTTATTTTTCTATTCAACTTCCTATTTTATTTAATTCCCAAATAGATCGTTAATGTATAGTGGTTTCTTGAATGAACTTCCAATTTTAATTTTCAGCAACTTCCTTTTTTATTTCTATTCAACTTCTTTTTTTATTCAAGTTTCTTTTCTATTCAACTTCCTTTTTTATTTATTTCCCAAATAGATAGTTAAGGTATACTGGTTTTTGGGTTCAACTTCCATTTTTAATTTTTTGCAACTTTCGCTTTTATTTTATTCCACTTCCATTTTTATTCAAGTTATTTTTCTATTCAACTTCCTTTTTTATTTAATTTCCAAATAGATCGTTAAGGTATACTGGTTGGTTGAGTGAACTTCCATTTTTAATTTTCTGCAACTTCCATTTTTATTTTTATTTGACTTCCATTTTTATTCAATTTACTTTTCTATTCAACTTCCTTTTTTATTTAATTTCCGAATAGATCGTTAACGTATAGTGGTTTCTGGATTGAACTTCCATTTTTAATTTTTTGCAACTTTCATTTTTATTTTTATTCAACTTCCATTTTTATTCAATTTACTTTTCTATTAAACTTCCTTTTTTATTTAATTTCCGAATAGATCATTAAGGTATAGTGCTTTCTTGAATGAACTTCCATTTTTAATTTTCTGCAACTTCCATTTTTATTTTATTTGACTTACATTTTTATTCAATTTACTCTTCTATTCAACTTCCTTTGTTATTTAATTTCCAAATAGATCGTTAAGGTATAGTGGTTTCTGGATTGAACTTCCATTTTTAATTTTCTGCAACTTTCACTTTTATTTTTATTCAACTTCCATTTTTATTCAATTTACTTTTCTACTAAACTTCGTTTTTTATTTAATTTCTAAATAGATCGTTAAGGTATAGTGGTTGCTTGAATGAACTTCCATTTTTATTTTTATTCCACTTCCATTTTTATTCAAGTTATTTTTCAATTCTACTTCCTTTTTTATTTAATTTCCGAATAGATCGTTAAGGTATAGTGGTTTCTTGAATGAACTTCCATTTTTAATTTTCTGCAACTTCCATTTTTATTTTATTCAACTTCCATTTTTATTCTAGTTATTTTTCTATTCAACTTCCTTTTTTATGTAATTTCCAAATAGATCGTTAAGGTATAGTGGTTTCTTTAATGAATTTCTATTTTTAATTTTCTGCAACTTCCATTTTTATTTTTCAGTAACTTCCATTTTTATTCATGTTACTTTTCTATTCAGCTTCTTTTTTAATTTAATTTCCAAATAGATCGTTAACGTATAGTGGTTTCTGGATTAAACTTCCATTTTAAATTTTGTGGAACTTTCATTTTTATTTTTATTCGACTTCCATTTTTATTAAATTTACTTTTCTATTAACCTTCATTTTTTATTTAATTTCCAAACAGAGTGGTTTCTGGATTGAACTGTCATTTTTAATTTTATGCAGCTTTCACTTCTATTTTTATTCAACATCCATTTTTATTCAATTTACTTTTCTATTAGACTTTCTTTTTTATTTAATTTCCAAATAGATCGTTAAGGTATTGTGGTTTCTTTAATGAACTTCCATTTTTAATTTTCTGCAACTTCCATTTTTATTTTTATTCCAATTCCATTTTTATTCAAGTTTTTGTTTCTATTCAACTTCCTTTTTTATTTAATTTCCAAATAGGTCGTTAAGGTATAGTGGTTTCTTGAATGCTCTTCCAATTTTAATTTTATGCAACTTCCATTTTTATTTCTATTCAACTTCTTTTTTTATTCAAGTTTCTTTTCTATTCAACTTCCTTTTTTATTTAATTTCTAAATAGATCGTTAAGGTATAGTGGTTTCTGGATTGAACTTCCGTTTTTAATTTTATGCAACTTTCACTTTTATTTTTATTCTACTTCCATTTTTATACAATTTACTTTTCTATTAGACTTTATTTTTTATTTAACTTCCAAATAGATCGTTAAGGTATAGTGGTTTCTTGAATGAACTTTCGTTTTTAGTTTTGTGCAACTTTCATTTTTATTGTTGTTCGACTTCCATTTTTATTCAAGTTATTTTTCTATTCAACTTCCTTTTTTATTTAATTTCCAAATAGATCGTTAAGGTATAGTGGTTTCTTGAATGAACTTCCACTTTTAATTTTCTGCACCTTCCATTTTTATTTTTATTTGAACTTCTATTTTTAATTTTATGCAACTTTCATTTTTATTTTTGTTCAACTTCAATTTTTATTCAATTTACTTTTCTATTAAACTTCATTTTTTATTTAATTCCCAAATAGATCGTTAAGGTATAGTGGTTTCTTGAATGAACTTCCATTTTTAATTTTCTGCAACTTCCATTTTTATTTTATTCAACTTCCATTTTTATTCTAGTTATTTTTCTATTCAACTTCCTTTTTTATTTAATTTCCAAATAGATCGTTAAGGTATAGTGGTTTCGGGATTGAACTTCCATTTTTAATTTTCTGCAACTTTCACTTTTATTTTTATTCAGCTTCCATTTTTATTCAAGTTATTTTTCTATTGAACTTCCTTTTTTATTTAATTTCCAAATAGATCGTTAAGGTATTGTGGTTTCTCGAATGAACTTCCATTTTAAATTTTCTGCAACTTTTATTTTTATTTTTATTCCACTTCCATTTTTATTCAAGTTATTTTTCTATTCAACTTCCTTTTTTATTTAATTTCCAAATAGATCGTTAAGGTATAGTGGTTTATTGAATGAACTTCCAATTTTAATTTTCTGCAACTTCCATTTTTATTTCTATTCAACTTCCTTTTTTATTCAAGTCATTTTTCTATTCAACTTCCTTTTTTATTTAATTTCCAAATAAGTTGTTAAGGTATAGTGGTTTCTTGAATGCTCTTCCAATTTTAAATTTATGCAACTTCCATTTTTATTTCTATTCAACTTCTTTTTTTATTCAAGTTTCTTTTCTATTCAACTTCCTTTTTCATTTAATTTCTAAATAGATCGTTAAGGTATAGTGGTTTTGGGATTGAACTTCCATTTTTAATTTAATGCAACTTTCACTTTTATTTTTATTCAACTTCCATTTTTATTCAATTTACTTTTCTATTAAACTTTATTTTTTATTTAATTTCCAAATAGAACGTTAAGGCATATTTGTTTCTTGAATGAACTTCCATTTTTAATTTTCTACAACTTCCATTTTTATTTTTATTCGACTTCTATTTTTATTCAGGTTATTTTTCTATTCAATTTCCTTTTTTATTTAACTTCCAAATAGATCGTTAAGGTATAGTGGTTTCTTGAATGAACTTCCATTTTTAATTTTCTGCAATTTCCATTTTTGTTTTTATTTAACTTCCTTTTTCAATCAAGTTTCTTTTCCACTCAACTTCCTTTCTTATTTAATTTCCAAATAGATCGTTAAGGTAAAGCGGTTTCTGGATTGAACTTCCGTTTTTAAATTTCTGCAGATTTTACTTTTATTTTTATTCAATTTACTTTTCTACTAAACTTCATTTTTTATTTAATTTCCAAATAGATCGTTAAGGTATAGTGGTCGCTTGGATGAACTTCCATTTTTAATTTTCCGCAACTTTCGTTTTTATTTTTATTCCACTACCATTTTTATTCAAGTTACTTTTCAATTCAACTTCCTATTTTATTTAATTTCCAAATAGATCGTTATGGTATAGTGGTTTCTTGAATGAACTTCCATTTTTAATTTTCTGCAACTTTCATTTTTATTTTATTCAACTTCCATTTTTATTCTAGTTATTTTTCTATTTAACTTCCTTTTTTATTTAATTTCCAAATAGATCGTTATGGTATAGTGGTTTCTGGATTGAACTTCCATTTTTAATTTTATGCAACTTTCACTTTTATTTTTATTCAGCTTCCATTTTTATTCAATTTACTTTTCTATTAAACTTCCTTTTTTATTTAATTTCCAAATAGATCGTTAAGGTATAGTGGTTTCTTTAATGAACTTCCATTTTTAATTTTATGGAACTTCCATTTTTATTTTTATTCAGCTTCCATTTTTATTCAAGTTATTTTTCTATTCAACTTCCTTTTTCATTTAATTTCCAAATAGATCGTGAAGGTATAGTGGTTTCTTGAATGAACTTCCAATTTTAATTTTCTGCAATTTCCTTTTTTATTTCTATTCAACTTCCTTTTTTATTCAAGTCAT
The DNA here is from genome assembly GCF_055761805.1 of Camellia sinensis. Taxonomy (NCBI): domain Eukaryota; kingdom Viridiplantae; phylum Streptophyta; class Magnoliopsida; order Ericales; family Theaceae; genus Camellia; species Camellia sinensis. Next base: position 2,433,129 of record NC_138962.1, on the reverse strand, counting down.
TTTTCTATTCAACTTCCTTTTTTATTTAATTTCGAAATAGGTCGTTAAGGTATAGTGGTCGCTTGGATGAACTTCCATTTTTAATTTTCCGCAACTTTCGTTTTTATTTTTATTCCACTACCATTTTTATTCAAGTTACTTTTCAATTCAACTTCCTATTTTATTTAATTTCCAAATAGATCGTTAACGTATAGTGGTTTCTTGAATGAACTTCCATTTTTAATTTTCTGCAACTTTCATTTTTATTTTATTCAACTTCCATTTTTATTCTAGTTATTTTTCTATTTAACTTCCTTTTTTATTTAATTTCCAAATAGATCGTTATGGTATAGTGGTTTCTGGATTGAACTTCCATTTTTAATTTTATGCAACTTTCACTTTTATTTTTATTCAGCTTCCATTTTTATTCAATTTACTTTTCTATTAAACTTCCTTTTTTATTTAATTTCCAAATAGATCGTTAAGGTATAGTGGTTTCTTTAATGAACTTCCATTTTTAATTTTATGGAACTTCCATTTTTATTTTTATTCAGCTTCCATTTTTATTCAAGTTATTTTTCTATTCAACTTCCTTTTTTGTTTAATTTCCAAATAGATCGTGAAGGTATAGTGGTTTCTTGAATAAACTTCCAATTTTAATTTTCTGCAACTTCCTTTTTTATTTCTATTCAACTTCCTTTTTTATTCAAGTCATTTTTCTATTCAACTTCCTTTTTTATTTAATTTCCAAATAGGTCGTTAAGGTATAGTGGTTTCTTGAATGCTCTTCCAATTTTAATTTTATGCAACTTCTATTTTTATTTCTATTCAACTTCTTTTTTTATTCAAGTTTCTTTTCTATTAACTTCCTTTTTCATTTAATTTCTAAATAAATCTTCAAGGTATAGTGGTTTCTGGATTGAACTTCCATTTTTAATTTATGCAACTTTCACTTTTATTTTTATTCAACTTCCATTTTTATTCAATTTACCTTTCTATTAAACTTTATTTTTTATTTAACTTCCAAATTGATCGTTAAGGTATAGTGGTTTGTTGAATGAACTTCCGTTTTTAGTTTTGTGCAACTTTCATTTTTATTTTATTCGACTTCCATTTTTATTCAAGTCATTTTTCTATTCAACTTCCTTTTTTATTTAATTTCCAAATAGATCGTTAAGGTATAGTGGTTTCTTGAATGAATTTCCTTTTTTAATTTTCTGCAACTTCCATTTTTATTTTAAATTAACTTCTATTTTTATTCAAATTACTTTTCAATTCAACTTCCTTTTTTATTTAATTTCCAAATAGATCGTTAAGGTATGATGGTTTCTTGAATGAAGTTCCAATTTTAATTTTCTGCAACTTCCATTTTTATTTCTATTCAACTTCTTTTATTATTCAAGTTTCTTTTCTATTCAACTTCCTTTTTTATTTAATTTCTAAATAGATCGTTAAGGTATAGTGGTTTCTAGATTGAACTTCCATTTTTTATTTTATACAACTTTCACTTTTATTATTACTCAACTTCCATTTTTATTCAATTTACTTTCCTGTTAAACTTCCTTCTTTATTTAATTTCCAAATAGATCGTTAAGTTATAGTGGTTTCTCGAATGAATTTCCATTTTTAATTTTCTGCAACTTTCATTTTTTTTATTCGACTTCTATTTTTATTCAGGTTATTTTTCTCTTCAACTTCCGTTTTATTTAATTTCCAAATAGATCGTTGAGGTATAGTGGTTTCTTGAATGAACTTCCGTTATTAATTTTCTGCAACTTCCATTTTTATTTTTATTTCACTTCCTTTTTTATTTAATTTCCAAATAGATCGTTAAGGTATAGTGTTTTCTGGATTGAACTTCCATTTTTAATTTTATGCAACTTTCATTTTTATTTTTCTTCAACTTCCATTTTTATTCAATTTGTTTGTCTTTTAAACTTCCTTTTTTATTTAATTTCCAAATCGATCGTTAAGGTATAGTGGTTTCTTGAATGAACTTCCATTTTTAATTTTCTGCACCTCCCATTTTTATTTTTATTTGACTTCCATTTTTATTAAAGTCATTTTTCTATTCAACTTCCTTTTTTATTTAATTTCCAAATATATCGTTAAGGTATAGTGGTTTCTGGATTGAACATCCATTTTTAATTTTATGCAACTTTCATTTTTATTTTTATTCAACTTCCATTTTTATTCAATTTACTTTTCTATAAAACTTCGTATTTTATTTAATTTCCAAATAGATCGTTAAGGTATAGTGGTTTCTTGAATGAACTTCCGTTTTTAATTTTCTACAACTTCCATTTTTATTTTTATTTGACTTCCATTTTCATTCAATTTACTTTTCTATTCAACTTCCTTTTTTATTTTATTTTCGAATAGATCGTTAAGGTATAGTGGTTTCTGGATTGAACTTTCATTTTTAATTTTATGCAACTTTCATTTTTATTTTTATTCAACTTCCATTTTTATTCAATTTACTTTTCTATTAAACTTCCTTTTTTATTTAATTTCCGAATAGATCGTTATGGTGTAGTGGTTTCTTGAATGAACTTTCATTTTTAATTTTCTGCAACTTCCATTTTTATTTTTTTTGGCTACCATTTTCATTCAATTTACTTTTCTATTCAACTTCCTTTTTTATTTAATTTCCAAATAGTGCATGAAGCCATAGTGGTTTCTGGATTGAACTTCCATTTTTAATTTTATGCAACTTTCATTTTTATTTTTATTCAATTTCCATTTTTATTCAATTTATTTTTCTATTAAACTTCCTTTTTTATTTAATTTCCAAATAGATCGTTAAGGTATAGTGGTTTTTTAAATGAACTTCCATTTTTAAATTTCTACAACTTCCATTTTTATTTTTATTCGAGTTCCATTTTTATTCAGGTTATTTTTTCTATTCAATTTCCTTTTTTATTTAATTTCCAAACAGATCGTTAAGGTGTAGTGGTTTCTTGAATGAATTTCCATTTTCAATTTTCTGCAACTTCCATTTTTATTTTTATTTAACTTCCTTTTTCAATCAAGTTTCTTTTCTACTTAACTTCCTTTTTTATTTAATTTCCAAATAGATCGTTATGGTATAGTGGTTTCTAGATTGAACTTCCATTTTTAATTTAATGGAACTTTCATTTTTGTTTTTTTTTAACTTCCATTTTTATTCAATTGGCTTTTCTATTAAACTTCCTTTTATATTTAATTTCCAAATAGATCGTTATAGTAATCTGGTTTCTTGAATGAACTTTCATTTTTAATTTTTCGCAACTTCCATTTTTATTTTTTTTCGACTTCCATTTTTATTCAAGTTATTTTTCTATTCAACTTCCTTTTTTATTTAATTTCCGAATAGATCGTTAAGGTATAGTGGTTTCTTGAATGGATTTCCATTTTCAATTTTCTGCAACTTCCATTTTTATTTTTATTTAACTTCCTTTTTCAATCAAGTTTCTTTTCTACTCAACTTCCTTTTTTATTTAATTTCCAAATAGAGCGTTAAGGTATAGTGGTTTCTGGATTGAACTTCCATTTTTAATTTAATGGAACTTTCATTTTTGTTTTTTTTCAACTTCCATTTTTATTCGATTGGCTTTTCTATTAAACTTCCTTTTATATTTAATTTCCAAATCGATCGTTATAGTAATGTGGTTTCTTGAATGAACTTTCATTTTTAATTTTCCGCAACTTCCATTTTTATTTTTTTTCGACTTCCATATTTATTCAAGTTATTTTTCTATTCAACTTCCTCTTTTATTTAATTTTCAAATAGATCGTTATGGTACAATGAACTTCCAATTTTAATTTTCTGCAACTTCCATTTTCATTTCTATTAACCTTTTTTTTTATTCAAATTTCTTTTCTATTCAACTTCCTTTTTTATTTAATTTCCAAATAGATCGTTAAGGTATACTGGTTTTTGGATTGAACTTCCATTTTTAATTTTATGCAACTTTCACTTTTATTTTATTCCACTTCCTTTTTTATTCAATTTACTTTTCAATTAAACTTCCTTTTTTATTTAATTTCCAAATAGATCGTTAAGGTATAGTGGTTTCTTTAATGAACTTCCATTTTTATTTTTATTTAGCTTCCAATTTTATTCAAGTTATTTTTCTATTCAACTTCCTTTTTTATTTAATTTCCAAATAAATCGTTAAGGTATAGTGGTTTCTTGATTGAACTTCCAATTTTAATTTTCTGCAACTTCCATTTTCATTTCTATTCAACTTCTTTTTTTATTCAAGTTTCTTTTCTATTCAACTTCCTTTTTTTATTTAATTTCCAAATAGATCGTTAAGGTATACTGGTTTTTGGATTGAACTTCCATTTTTAATTTTATGCAACTTTCACTTTTATTTTATTCCACTTCCATTTTTATTCAATTTACTTTTCTATTAAACTTTCTTTTTTATTTAATTTCCAAATAGATCGTTAAGGTATAGTGGTTTCTTTAATGAACTTCAGTTTTTAATTTTATGGAACTTCCATTTTTATTTTTATTCAGCTTCCATTTTTATTCAAGTTATTTTTCTATTCAACTTCATTTTTTATTTAATTTCCAAATAGATCGTTAAGGTATAGTGGTTTCTTGAATGAACTTCCAATTTTAATTTTCTGCAACTTCCATTTTCATTTCTATTCAACTTCTTTTTTTATTCAAGTTTCTTTTCTATTCAACTTCCTTTTTTTATTTAATTTCCAAATAGATTGTTAAGGTATACTGGTTTTTGGATTGAACTTCCATTTTTAATTTTATGCAACTTTCACTTTTATTTTGTTCCACTTCCATTTTTATTGAATTTACTTTTCTATTAAACTTCCTTTTTCATTTAATTTCCAAATAGATCGTTAAGGTATAGTGGTTTCTTTAATGAACTTCTATAGCGATCCCGGGTTTACCCTTGTTGTACAGTGATCCGGACATGTGTCCGTGGGTGTTGGTAGTTGTTTATTATCTTGTTTGCATCCTTTTTACTTCGTATTTGATTTATAGGATGTGTTGGGCAGGTTTGTTACAGGTTAGTGGTGTTTGGAAGCCTGGTGCTGCTGCCCAGATTTTTGGATCTTCGCTCGAGCGAGGAGTTGGTCGCTCGAGCGAGAGTTGAGTTTGTGTCTGGTGGGTCGAGCTAGAGTGGCTTCGCTCGAGCGAGCGATTGCGTCTGGTTCTAGACCTGAGAGCTGCATTTCTTGGCTCGAGCGAGTTTTTTTCGCTCGAGCGGTCTGGTTTGTTCTTCGCTCGAGCGAGAAGTCTGTCGCTCGAGCGTGCTTCTGGTTGCAGACCTAAGGGTTTGAGTTGTTGGCTCGAGCGAGCATTCTTTCGCTCGAGCGCACTTCTGAGTTTTCGGCTCGAGCGAGAACTTCTTGGCTCGAGCGAGAGTTTTCTATGTCTGGTCGCTCGAGCGACAAAGTCTTCGCTCGAGCGAGCGTGTTTTATATCAGCGGACAGTAGCGTTTTTGAACATCAATTTTTCACTTTCCTTTTCTTTCAAACCCTAGATCCGAGACCTTCTCTCTCTAAACTTACACTCTCTCTAAGATTTGACCTCCCTAGAGTGTGAATCTAGCCTAGGGTCTTTGTTAAAAAGATAGAAGGCGTTGAGAGCTTCGACTTAATCTGAAAAAGTTTGGATTTGCAGCACGTTGATCTTCGAGTCTTCATTTCCTTTTTGGCTCAAACTTCGAGGTAGGGATATCCTACTCCTCTCTATGGATTTTGCCTTTAAGTTTTGGTATTTTGAGATGTTGGGGTTAGTTTGGTAATTTTGTGAGAGTTTGGGGCTTTTGTGTTATTTTACAAAAGTTGGGGTTTTATTTATAATAAACCTAGATGCATGTTTGGCATGGAGAAACGAAATAAATGTTGAATCATTGATGAAAATGGGACCTAAGGGTTGAAATGTTAATTATGGAAAATGACCTAATTACATTGTTTGATTAATTGGGATAATTAATTGTGAGAAATGAGGAAATGAAATAGAATTGTTGAGATTGGGAATGTATGGGGTTAAAGGGTGTAGTTGAATTGTTTATCACACGCCAAAATAAAATGTTGATTGAATATCCATTGTGCATTTATTTTCTGTATAGAAATAACTGCTTTGGGCTATCGGTGGAGGATAGTTGTGATTGTTATAGACAATGCATGATGATTAGGCAAACAAAAACTAATCAATGGAATGTGTCATGGAATTTGACGATTGATAGAATACATTAACTATATGTATTGAGTGATTGTATATAGAACCAATGTGTTTGTATACGTTATGTGTAGAGGAGGAGATGGGGGATGTACTCCGCGGTTTAGGGGAAGATGGGGGATGTACCTCTAAACCGGATAGTGTTGGGAGAAGAAAGGGGATGAACTCCGTAGATACAGCTCATATGCTTGTCTAGAGAAGTGAAGATAGAGCTCATATGCTTATCTTTGTGAAGTGTGGATACAGTTTATATGCTTATCTGTGAAAGTGGGATATTGTCGTTATACATATCTGTTGAGAATGTGGATACAGCTTATATGCTTATCTGTGAGTGTGGGATATAGTTTTAATACATATTTGTTGAAATGATGGTAGAGATAATATGCTTATCTGTTGAAAAATGGGAAAATGAAAAGTAACTTGGACTCATAAGTCGTATGACATAAATAAGTGATTTATGTGAATGTATCAGGGTTGGCCATCTATCAATTGCTAATCCTTTAGTCATTGTTCATGGCTGGTTTAGTGTATTTCTACTGGGTTGTGGCTCACCCTATATGGGAATATCATTTTCAGGTACAGGTAGCATGCCACCTCCAAGGACATAGCTTGGGAGGCTAGAGGCGGACATACTTTTGTCGTTTTATTTTTAATGTATTACATGTAAATTCTAGCTAAGGGCTTAAAGTGTAAATGAGCTAGCACTCTTTTGTTGTAACCAAGTGTTAACTTCGAAAGTTGTAAGCCCGTAGGGCATTTTGCTTTTGTTGTTAACATGTAATACTTTTGTAATCAAACTCTGATGAATAGAAGAATGTGGTTATTTCATATGTCAATGACTGTCTTATTTGATGGGTTTAATGTTATTGTTTTGAGGGCGTTACAACTTGGTATCACAGCGTACCGGGCTCGAATACTTTGGGTACGTGGGAAGTGATTAGTATCACAATGGGTTTGTCTCGCTTGATAGAGACTTAAATGTAGTGTCATGTGCTACGTGCTTAATTGATAACATGCTTATGTGACTATGTGGGTATGAGATTTAGTTTCTAGGATGTTGATTGGATCCTTGGGTTTCTGCGAGTCTTGTTGGAAAGGCACTTGATCAATGCTGTTTCTAACCAGAACTCTAGTAACGCCTCGGGACTATCATTATCCAGAAATGAAATTCGTAAGTGCTTATGTGTTTATGTGCTTACGTGGAGTGAATTACAGTTGTCCATGCATTAGGGCATGAGTGTTTAGTTTCGGCACATTTATGAATGTGCTAACGTTCTGTATTACCTTTATTAGGATGTCAGGACGAGGAAGGGGTGCTAGGCGTGGTAGACCTGCAAGGCAGGAAATACCGTTACCGGAGGAGATTCCGGTAGTGCAAGAGGGAGTTGGTCAGGCCAATGTGGCCGAGCCAGCGGGTCAGCTGGCCATGGGTGCCTTGGCCAGAGAGATAGCAGGAGCTTTGGGTATTCTTAGAGCTGGGAATCAGGCAGCTGAGGCAGGGCCTTCTTTCTTGAAGAGGGAGTTTTTTCGGTCTAATCCGGATGAGTTTATCAGGGATCCGAAGGAGCCACTGAAGGCTGATGAGTGGCTAGAGCAAATGAGTAAGACATTCGAGATGCTTGGCATCGAGGACGGAGCACTGAAAGTGACCTTGGCATCCTTCCAGCTGAAGGGAGATGCGGGTCAATGGTGGAAGTACGAGAAGGCTCGTGTTGGTGGTACTTGGGAGGCGTTTGTAAATGCTTTTCAGGAAAGGTTCTTGTCTGCAGCAGCTAGGGAGAAGTTGAGGGATCAGTTTAGCCGGCTTAGTCAGCAGGGCTTGTCAGTGGCCGAGTTTGAGGCTACTTTTACCAGTCTGTCCAGGTTTGCACCTGAACTGGTGGCGTCTGAGGAACGCCGTTGCTATGAGTTTGAGCGGAAGTTGAGGCGGGGCCTCAAGTTGAGGGTTGGTGGGTCTTACATCCGGGAGTACAGACACCTAGTGGAAGCTGCAGCTCATATGGAGCTCATGATGCAGGAGGAGGATGAGGGGCAGAGAGGCTCCAAGAGGAGGCAAGATGGCCAGGGTGATGGCAGGAGGCAGAGGGGTTCTAACCCTCAGCAGTCGTAGGGTGGTGTTGCTAGATCGACCTTCCCAGTGCCGAGTGCAGGCTCCTGGAGAGGTGGTCAGGGGGATTTCACCTGTTACAAGTGTGGCCAGCTGGGTCACAAGGTTTCTATTTGCCCGCAGAAGGGTGGGGGTCAGAGAGCTGCTTCTTCTTCAGCTAGACCGCAGAGTCAGAGTTTGGGCAGGGGGCAGCCCTTGTCTTGTTATCAGTGTGGACAGCCTGGGCACCTGAAGAGGTTTTGCCCACAGTTGAGTGCCACTTCGGGAGCGTCTGGTTCCAGGCAGACGCAGGGTTTTCAGCCAGCTCAGTCTGTGCAGGCCTCGAGGGCCAATCCGGGGGCTTCGTCGTCCCAATCAGTGCAGCAGTCGTATACTCCTAGAGGTGAGCAGGTAGACCAGGGGCCTACGTGGCGCGTGTATGCTGTTACCGCGCAGGATTTAGTACCGGCTCCATCGGTAGTGAGAGGTACTTTTCTGTTTTGCAACTCGGTTGCTAATGTGTTGATAGACACGGGTGCATCTCATTCTTTTCTATCTGCTGCATTTGCATCTGTTTTGGAACTGGAGTTAGCACAGTTAGCATCTCCTATTTGTGTGGTGTCACCTCTTGGTGGTGAGTTGATTCTGAAACAGGGTGTTAGAGGCTGTGATATAGAGGTCGCCGACTATAGGCTTCCTTTTCCGTTTGTTATCATGCCCATAAAGGGCTTTGATGTTATTTTGGGTATGGACTGGCTATCGTCATACCGGGCTGTTATCGATTGCCACCGCCAGAGGGTCACGTTATGTACCTTGAGCGGGGAGTGGTTCCATTTCTTGGGAGACCGGGTTGGTTGTGTGTTGCCACCGGGGTATGATTCGCGAGGGCGAAGTGAGCTTAGTAGTCTACTTGCCAGCTTTGAGAGTTGTGAGAGTGGTGAGACCCAGCTTGTGTTGCCGAGAGTGGTTTGTGAGTATTCGGATGTCTTTCCCGAAGATCTTGTTAGTTTGCCACCTCACCGAGAGATAGAGTTCTCTATTGATTTAGTGCCTGGCACGACGCCGATTTCTATGGCACCTTACCGTTTTGCTCCAGCGGAGTTGATTGAGTTGAAAGTTCAGCTCCAGGAATTGCTAGATAAGGGTTTTGTTCGCCCTAGTGTTTCACCGTGGGGAGCACCGGCCCTCTTTGCTAAAAAGAAAGATGGTGCCTTGAGATTGTGTATAGACTACCGGAAGTTGAATCGGGCTACGGTTAAGAATAAGTACCCAATGCCCCGTATAGATGATTTGTTTGACCAGTTGAAGGGTTCCCGTTGTTTCTCTAAGATAGACTTGAGATCGGGTTACCACCAGTTGAGGGTCAGGGAAGAGGATATTCCTAAGACGGCATTCCGTACGCGGTATGGCCATTACGAGTTTCTGGTGATGCCATTCGAGCTTACCAATGCACCGGCAGTCTTTATGGACTTGATGAACCGGATCTTTCGGGAATTCTTGGATCGGTTTGTAGTCGTTTTTGTGGACGACATCCTTATCTATTCGCCTTCTGAGGAGGAGCACGAGGCACACTTGAGAGTGGTGCTTGAGTTACTTAGAGCCCATCGGCTGTATGCCAAGTTTGGGAAGTGTGAGTTCTGGCTGAGGGAAGTCAAATTCTTAGGCCACGTGGTATCCGGGGAAGGGGTGTCTGTTGATGCATCCAAGGTTGAGGCAGTGCAAGATTGGGCACAGCCTAAGAGTGTGTTTGAGATCCGCAGTTTTCTGGGATTGGCTGGGTATTACCGTCGGTTTGTGAAAGATTTCTCCAGGCTAGCTTCGCTGTTGACTAGGCTGACTCGGAAGGGAGTCAAGTTTGTGTGGAGTGAGACTTGTGAAAAGTCGTTCCAAGAGTTGAAGGTTAGATTGACCACCGCTCCGGTTTTGATTATTCCGGAGAGAGGGTTGGGTTATGCGGTTTATTGTGATGCCTCACGAGAGGGTTTGGGTTGTGTGTTGATGCAAGAAGGGAAAGTGGTAGCTTATGGCTCACGTCAGTTGAAAATACACGAGAAGAATTACCCTACACACGACCTAGAGTTAGTGGCAGTGATCTTTGCCTTGAAAATCTGGAGGCACTACCTTTATGGTGAGAGGTTCGAGGTGTTCTCGGACCACAAGAGTTTGAAGTATCTGTTTACACAGAGAGACTTGAATTTGAGACAGAGGAGGTGGATGGAGTACATTGAGGATTATGATTTTGAGTTGCATTATCACCCAGGAAAGGCAATGTTGTGGCTGATGCCCTTAGTAGGAAATCCATTAGTGATGTAGCTTGTATAGCCATCCGGGAATGGGAGATGTTGGAAACACTTGGTGAGTTTGATTTGCTACTGGGCGAATCTGTTGAGGCTGCGGCCTTGTTTTCTGTTGTTGCGCAGCCTACACTTGTGACTAGAGTGTTAGAGGCACAGAGAGGTGACCTTGAGGTAGAATCCCACTGAGAGAAGATCTCAGGTGGGAAGGTTGAGAAGGGTTTGACGGTGTATCCCGACCTGAGTGTGAGATACCGAGACCGTTTGTTTGTGCCGGAGTCTTGCCGAGAGGAAGTACTCCGAGAGTTTCACCATTCGCGCCTTGCGGTGCATCCGGGAGGCACTAAGATGTATCGGGATTTGGGTCGCCAGTTCTGGTGGCGGGGTATGAAGAGAGATGTGGCTATTTTCGTATCGAAGTGCCTTACTTGCCAGCAAGTGAAGGCCGAGCATCAGAGACCAGCGGGTTTGTTACAACCCTTGCCTATTGCCGAGTGGAAGTGGGAGCATGTCACTATGGACTTCGTTGTAGGTCTTCCGAGGACTCAGCGGGGTGGTGATGCTGTTTGGGTAGTTGTAGACCGGTTGACTAAGTCGGCGCACTTCATTCCTATGCGCGTGAGAGATTCGGTAGATCATCTTGCCGACTTGTATATTCGGGACATAGTGAGATTGCACGGGGTCCCAATGACGATCGTCTCAGATAGAGATCCTCGTTTTACTGCTAGGTTGTGGCAGAGTTTGCAGAGTGCCTTGGGCACTAAGCTGACCTTTAGTACGGCTTATCATCCTCAGACTGATGGACAGTTCGAGCGTACTATTCAGATCCTTGAAGATATGCTTCGGGGTTGTGTCCTGGACTTCAGTGGGACGTGGGAGAGGCACTTGCCATTGGTAGAGTTTGCCTATAACAACAGTTTTCAGTCTAGCATCGGTATGGCACCGTTTGAGGCCTTGTATGGCTGACCGTGTAGGTCTCCAGTGTGTTGGGCCGAGGTGGGTGATGCACCTTTGTTGGGTCCGGAGTTGGTTCGGGAGACGACGGAGAAAGTTGAGCTTATCCGTAGGAGGCTTGTTACAGCCCAGAGTTGTCAGAAATCTTATGCTGACCGTAGGATGAGGCCTTTGGCGTTTGAGGTAGGTGATCATGTCTTTCTGAAGATATCACCTAGACGAGGTTTGATGAGGTTTGGGAAGAGTGGGAAGTTATCCCCTCGGTTTATTGGTCCTTTTGAGATCCGTGAGAGGATTGGCGAGGTTGCTTATCGGTTAGCCTTACCGCCGCAGTTGTCCGGAGTTCATGACGTGTTTCATGTGAGTATACTTCGGAAGTACGAGCCAGATCCATCACATGTATTGGATTGGACCGATTTAGAGGTAGATGAGGATGCCTCGTATGAGGAGAGACCGGTTCGGGTCTTGGATAGGCGGGATCAGGTCCTGCGTGGCAGACCATTCCTTTGGTGAAAGTCTTGTGAAAACATCACGGAGTGGAGGAAGCCACTTGGGAACGTGAGTTGGAAGTCCGTGAGAAATATCCGGACTTGTTTGTTGATATGTGATCTTGTGTTTAAATTTTGGACTATTGTTGAACTTAAGAGCTTTTATATATGTCTTAAGTTGTGAAACATTGAAAATGTTTTGGTTTATTGGAAGTATGTTTGGAACTTGCCTCATACGGAAGTTGAATGTAACACTATATATGTTGAATATATTGTTGAAATTGGAAAGATAATGCGTAATGTTGATGCATGTTAAAAGTACATATGTTGTTTACATATTGTGAAATGCCTCTTGTTAAAGGGGTGGGATGACCGGTAATGGGTCGAATCGTTGAATGTTAAAGTGTAACATTGTTTAAAATGGAGAAAAACCTATTTTTGAAACTTGTGCTAAATTTCGGGGACGAAATTCTTTAAGGGGGGGAGGTTATAGCGATCCCGGGTTTACTCTTGTTGTACAGTGATCCGGACATGTGTCCGTGGATGTTGGTAGTTGTTTATTATCTTGTTTGCATCCTTTTTACTTCGTATTTGAGTTATAGGATGTGTTGGGCAGGTTTGTTACAGGTTAGTGGTGTTTGGAAGCCTGGTGCTGCTGCCCAGATTTTTGGATCTTCGCTCGAGCGAGGAGTTGGTCGCTCGAGCGAGAGTTGAGTTTGTGTCTGGTGGGTCGAGCCAGAGTGGCTTCGCTCGAGCGAGCGATTGCGTCCGGTTCTGGACCTGAGAGCTGCATTTCTTGGCTCGAGCGAGTTTTTTTCGCTCGAGCGGTCTGGTTTGTTCTTCGCTCGAGTGAGAAGTCTGTCGCTCGAGCGTGCTTCTGGTTGCAGACCTGAGGGTTTGAGTTGTTGGCTCGAGCGAGCATTCTTTCGCTCGAGCGCACTTCTGAGTTTTCGGCTCGAGCGAGAACTTCTTGGCTCGAGCGAGAGTTTTCTGTGTCTGGTCGCTCGAGCGACAAAGTCTTCGCTCGAGCGAGCGTGTTTTATATCAGCGGACAGTAGCCTTTTTGCACATCAGTTTTTCACTTTCCTTTTCTTTCAAACCCTAGATCCGAGACCTTCTCTCTCTAAACTTACACTCTCTCTAAGATTTGACCTCCCTAGAGTGTGAATCTAGCCTAGGGTCTTTGTTAAAAAGATAGAAGGCGTTGAGAGCTTCGACTTAATCTGAAAAAGTTTGGATTTGCAGCACGTTGATCTTCGAGTCTTCATCTCCTTTTTGGCTCAAACTTCGAGGTAGGGATATCCTACTCCTCTCTATGGATTTTGCCTTTAAGTTTTGGTATTTTGAGATGTTGGGGTTAGTTTGGTAATTTTGTGAGAGTTTGGGGCTTTTGTGTTATTTTACAAAAGTTGGGGTTTTATTTATAATAAACCTAGATGCATGTTTGGCATGGAGAAACGAAATAAATGTTGAATCATTGATGAAAATGGGACCTAAGGGTTGAAATGTTAATTATGGAAAATGACCTAATTACATTGTTTGATTAATTGGGATAATTAATTGTGAGAAATGAGGAAATGAAATAGAATTGTTGAGATTGGGAATGTATGGGGTTAAAGGGTGTAGTTGAATTGTTTATCACACACCGAAATAAAATGTTGATTGAATATCCATTGTGCATTTATTTTTTGTATAGAAATAACTGCTTTGGGCTATCGGTGGAGGATAGTCGTGATTGTTATAGACAATGCATGATGATTAGGCAAACAAAAACTAATCAATGGAATGTGTCATGGAATTTGACGATTGATAGAATACATTAACTATATGTATTGAGTGATTGTATATAGAACCAATGTGTTTGTATACGTTATGTGTAGAGGAGGAGATGGGGGATGTACTCCGCGGTTTAGGGGAAGATGGGGGATGTACCTCTAAACCGGATAGTGTTGGGAGAAGAAAGGGGATGAACTCCGTAGATACAGCTCATATGCTTGTCTAGAGAAGTGAAGATAGAGCTCATATGCTTATCTTTGTGAAGTGTGGATACAGCTTATATGCTTATCTGTGAAAGTGGGATATTGTCGTTATACATATCTGTTGAGAATGTGGATACAGCTTATATGCTTATCTGTGAGTGTGGGATTTAGTTTTTATACATATCTGTTGAAATGATGGTAGAGATAATATGCTTATCTGTTGAAAAAGGAGAAAATGAAAAGTAACTTGGATTCATAAGTCGTATGACATAAATAAGTGATTTATGTGAATGTATCAGGGTTGGCCATCTATCAATTGCTAATCCTTTAGTCATTGTTCATGGCTGGTTTAGTGTATTTCTACTGGGCTGTGGCTCACCCTATATGGGAATATCATTTTCAGGTACAGGTAGCATGCCACCTCCAAGGACATAGCTTGGGAGGCTAGAGGCGGACATACTTTTGTCGTTTTATTTTTGATGTATTACATGTAAATTCAAGCCAAGGGCTTAAGGTGTAAATGGGCTAGAACTCTTTTGTTGTAACCAAGTGTTAACTTGGAAAGCTGTAAGCCCGTAGGGCATTTTGCTTTTGTTGTTAACATGTAATACTTTTGTAATCAAACTCTGATGAATAGAAGAATGTGGTTATTTCATATGTCAATGACTGTCTTATTTGATGGGTTTAATGTTATTATTTTGAGGGCGTTACAACTTCCATTTTTAATTTTATGGAACTTCCATTTTTATTTTTATTCAGCTTCCATCTTTATTGAAGTTATTTTTCTATTCAACTTCCTTTTTTATTTAATTTCCAAATAGATCGTTAAGGTATAGTGGTTTCTTGAATGAACTTCCAATTTTAATTTTCTGCAACTTCCATTTTCATTTCTATTCAACTTCTTTTTTTATTCAAGTTTCTTTTCTATTTAACTTCATTTTTTATTTAATTTCCAAATAGATCGTTAAGGTATAGTGGTTTCTTTAATGAACTTCCATTTTTAATATTATGGAACTTCCATTTTTATTTTTATTCAGCTTCCATTTTTATTCAAGTTATTTTTCTATTCAACTTCCTTTTTTATTTAATTTCCAAATAGATCGTAAAGGTATACTGGTTTCTTGAGTGAACTTCCATTTTTAATTTTCTGCAACTTCCATTTTTATTTTTATTTGACTTCCACTTTTATTCAATTTACTTTTCTATTCAACTTCCTTTTTTATTTAATTTCCGAATAGATCGTTAACGTATAGTGGTTTCTGGATTGAACTTCCATTTTTAATTTTATGCAACTTTCATTTTTATTTTTATATCAACTTCCATTTTTATTCAATTTACTTTTCTATTAAACTTCCTTTTTTATTTAATTTCCGAATAGATCGTTAAGGTATAGTGGTTTCTTGAATGAACTTCCATTTTTAATTTTCTGCAACTTCCATTTTTATTTTTATTTGACTTCCATTTTTATTCAATTTACTTTTCTATTCAACTTCCTTTTTTATTTAATTTCCAAATAGATCGTTAAGGTATAGTGGTTTCTGGATTGAACTTCCATTTTTAATTTTATGCAACTTTCATTTTTATTTCTATTCAACTTTTTTTTTTATTCCAGTTTCTTTTCTATTCAACTTCCTTTTTTATTTAATTTCCAAATATATCGTTAAGGTATAGGTGTTTCTGGATTGAACTTCCATTTTTAATTTTCTGCAACTTTTACTTTTATTTTTATTCAACTTCCATTTTTATTCAATTTACTTTTCTACTAAACTTCGTTTTTTATTTAATTTCCAAATAGATCGTTAAGGTATAGTGGTTGCTTGAATGAACTTCCATTTTTAATTTTCTGCAACTTCCATTTTTATTTTTATCCCACTTCCATTTTTATTCAAGTTATTTTTCAGTTGTACTTCCTTTTTTATTTAATTTCCAAATAGATCGTTAAGGTATACTGGTTTCTTGAATGAACTTCCATTTTTAATTTTCTGCAACTTCCATTTTTATTTTATTCAACTTCCATTTTTATTCTAGTTATTTTTCTATTCAACTTCCTTTTTTATTTAATTTCCAAATAGATCGTTAAGGTATAATGGTTTCCTGAATGAATTTCTATTTTTAATTTTATGCAACTTCCATTATTATTTTTAAGTAACTTCCATTTTTATTCATGTTACTTTTCTATTCAGCTTCTTTTTTAATTTAATTTCCAAATAGTTCGTTAACGTATAGTGGTTTTAGGATTAAACTTCCATTTTAAATTTTGTGCAACTTTCATTTTTATTTTTATTCGACTTCCATTTTTTTTAAATTTACTTTTCTATTAAACTTCATTTTTTATTTAATTTCCAAATAGATCGTTAAGGTATAGTGGTTTCTGGATTGAACTTCCATTTTTAATTTTATGCAACTTTCACTTTTATTTTTTATTCAACATCCATTTTTATTCAATTTACATTTCTGTTAAACTTTCTTTTTTATTTAATTTCCAAATAGATCGTTAAGATATTGTGGTTTCTTTAATGAACTTCCATTTTTAATTTTCTGCAACTTCAATTTTTATTTTTATTCCACTTCCATTTTTATTCAAGCTATTTTTCTATTCAACTTCATTTTTTATTTAATTTCCAAATAGATCGTTAAGGTATTGGGGTTTCTTGAATGAACTTCCAATTTTAATTTTCTGCAACTTCCACTTTTATTTCTATTCAACTTCCTTTTTTATTCAAGTCATTTTTCTATTCAACTTCCTTTTTTATTTAATTTCCAAATAGGTCGTTATGGTATGGTGGTTTCTTGAATGCTCTTCCAATTTTAATTTTATGCAACTTCCATTTTTATTTCTATTCAACTTCTTTTTTTATTCAAGTTTCTTTTCTATTCAACTTCTTTTTTTATTTAATTTCTAAATAGATCGTTAAGGTATAGTGGTTTCTGGATTGAACTTCTATTTTTAATTTTATGCAACTTTCACTTTTATTTTTATTCAACTTCCATTTTTATTCAATTTACTTTTCTATTAAACTTTATTTTTTATTTAACTTCCAAATAGATCGTTAAGGTATAGTGGTTTCTTGAATGAACTTCCGCTTTTAGTTTTGTGCAACTTTCATTTTTATTTTTGTTCGACTTCCATTTTTATTCAGGTCATTTTTCTATTCAACTTCCTTTTTTATTTAATTTCCAAATAGATTTTTAAGGTATAGTGGTTTCTTGATTGAATTTCCTTTTTTAATTTTCTGCAACTTCCATTTTTATTTTAAATTAACTTCTATTTTTATTCAAGTTACTTTTTAATTCAACTTCCTTTTTTATTTAATTTCCAAATAGATCGTTAAGCTATAGTGGTTTCTTGAATGAACTTCCAATTTTAATTTTCTGCAAATTCAATTTTTATTTCTATTCAACTTCTTTTTTTATTCAAGTTTCTTTTCTATTCAACTTCCTTTTTTATTTAATTTCTAAATAGATCGTTAAGGTATAGTGGTTTCTAGATTGAACTTCCATTTTTAATTTTATGCAACTTTCACTTTTATTTTTATTCAACTTCCATTTTTATTCAATTTACTTTCCCATTAAACTTCCTTCTTTATTTAATTTCCAAATACATCGTTAAGATATAGTGGTTTCTTGAATGAACTTCCATTTTTAATTTTCTGCAACTTTCATTTTTTTTTATTCGACTTCCATTTTTATTCAGGTTATTTTTCTCTTCAACTTCCTTTTTATTTAATTTCCAAATAGATCGTTGAGGTATAGTGGTTTCTTAAATGTACTTCCAATTTTAATTTTCTGCAACTTCCATTTTCATTTCTATTCAACTTCTTTTTTTATTTAATTTCCAAATAGATCGTTAAGGTATACTGGTTTTTGGATTGAACTTTCATTTTTAATTTTATGCAACTTTCACTTTTATTTTATTCCACTTCCATTTTTATTCAATTTACTTTTCTATTAAACTTCCTTTCTTATTTAATTTCCAAATAGATCGTTAATGTACAGTGGTTTCTTTAATGAACTTCCATTTTTAATTTTATGGAACTTCCATTTTTATTTTTATTCAGCTTCCATTTTTATTCAAGTTATTTTTCTATTCAACTACCTTTTTTATTTAATTTCCGATCGTTAAGGTATAGTGGTTTCTTGAATAAACTTCCAATTTTAATTTTCTGCAACTTCCATTTTTATTTCTATTCAACTTCTTTTTTTATTCAAGTTTCTTTTCTATTCAACTTCATTTTTTATTTAATTTCCAAATAGATCGTTAAGGTATACTGGTTTCTGGATTGAACTTCCATTTTTAATTTTATGCAACTTTCACTTTTATTTTTATTCAACTTCCATTTTTATTCAATTTACTTTTCTGTTAAACTTCCTTTTTTATTTAATTTCCAAATAGATCGTTAAGGTACAGTGGTTTCTTTAATGAACTTCCATTTTTAATTTTCTACAACTTCCATTTTTATTTTTATTCGACTTCCATTTTTATTCAGGTTATTTTTCTATTCAATTTCCTTTTTTCTTTAATTTCCAAATAGATCGTTAAGGTATAGTGGTTTCTTTAATGAATTTCCATTTTTAATTTTCTGCAGCTTCCATTTTTATTTTTATTTAACTTCCTTTTTCAATCAAGTTTCTTTTCTATTCACATTGAACTTCCTTTTTTATTTAATTTCCAAATAGATCGTTAAGGTATAGTGGTTTCTGGATTGAACTTCCATTTTCAATTTTATGCAACTTTCATTTTTATTTTTATTCAACTTCCATTTTTATTCAATTTGCTTTTCTATTGAACTTCCTTTTATATTTAATTTCAAATAGATCGTTACGGTATAGTGGTTTCTTGAATGAACTTCCATTTTTAATTTTCCGCAACTTCCATTTTTATTTTTTTTCGACTTCCATTTTTATTCAAGTTATTTTTCTATTCATCTTCCTTTTTTATTTAATTTCCAAATAGATCGTTAAGGTATAATGAACTTCCAATTTTAATTTTCTGCAACTTCCATTTTCATTTCTATTCAACTTCTTTTTTTATTCAAGTTTCTTTTCTATTCAACTTCATTTTTTATTTAATTTCCAAATAGATCATTAAGGTATACTGGTTTTTGGATTGAACTTCCATTTTTAATTTTATGCAACTTTCACTTTTATTTTATTCCACTTACATTTTTATTCAATTTACTTTTCTATTAAACTTCCTTTTTTTATTTAATTTCCAAATAGATCGTTAAGGTGTAGTGGTTTCTTTAATGAACTTCCATTTTTAATTTTATGGAACTTCCATTTTTATTCAAGTTATTTTTCTATTACACTTCCTTTTTTATTTAATTTCCGATCGTTAAGGTATAGTGGTTTCTTGAATGAACTTCCAATTTTAATTTTCTGCAACTTCCATTTTTATTTCTATTCAACTTCTTTTTTTATTCAAGTTTCTTTTCTATTCAACTTCCTTTTTTATTTAATTTCCAAATAGATCGTTAAGGTATACTGGTTTCTGGATTGAACTTCCATTTTTAATTTTATGCAACTTTCACTTTTATTTTTATTCAACTTCCATTTTTATTCAATTTACTTTTCGTTTAAACTTCCTTTTTTATTTAATTTCCAAATAGATCGTTAAGGTATAGTGGTTTCTTGAATGAACTTCCATTTTTAATTTTCTGCAACTTTTACTTTTATTTTTATTTAACTTCTGTTTTTATTCAATTTACTTTTCTATTCAACTTCTTTTTTTATTTAATTTTCAAATTGATCGTTAAGGTATAGTGGTTTCTTTAATGAATTTCTATTTTTAATTTTCTGCAACTTTCATTTTTATTTTTATTCAACTTCTATTTTTATTCAATTTACTTTTCTGTTAAACTTCCTTTTTTATTTAATTTCCAAATAGATCGTTAAGGTATAGTGGTTTCTGGATTGAACTTTCATTTTTAATTTTATGCAACTTTCATTTTTATTTTTATTCAACTTCCATTTTTAATCAATTTACTTTTCTATTAAACTTTCTTTTTTATTTAATTTCCAAATAGATCGTTAAGGTATACTGGTTTCTTTAATGAACTTCTATTTTTAATTTTCTACAACTTCCATTTTTATTTTTATTCGACTTCTATTTTTATTTAGGTTATTTTTCTATTCAACTTCCTTTTTTATTTTATTTCCAAATAGATCGTTAAGGTATAGTGGTTTCTTGAATGAACTTCCATTTTTAATTTTCTGCAACTTCCATTTTTATTTTTATTTAACTTCTTTTTTCAATTAAGTTTCTTTTCTACTCAACTTCCTTTTTTATTTAATTTCCAAATAGATCGTTAAGGTATAGTGGTTTCTGGATTGAACTTCCATTTTTAATTTTATGCAACTTTCATTTTTATTTTTATTCAGCTTCCATTTTTATTCAATTTACTTTTCCATTAAACTTCCTTTTTTATTTAATTTCCAAATAGATCGTTAAGGTATAATGGTTTTTTCAAGACCCCAAACCGCCCCTAGTAGTTTGGTGCCGTGATGGCCAGTAATCCGAGATTACCGAAGGCCAACTTACAAAATTCACACACTACAAAGTATAAATATATGGGCCTCACAAGTACGGAAGCGATATATACTAACAGGTTAGTCCATAAGAGCTGTGCATAAGTCAAATAAAATAGCAACCGTCTTCATATGGGTTACAACTTAATTACAAACGAAGCCAAGTACAAATTACATCTTACATATTAACAAAGGGCCTCACAAGCCGACACAACAAAATGTACGAACTACAGGTCAAGGAACACGGTCTTCCAGGTTGCCGACATCCTCCTTGCCGACGTAACAATCAAACAAAACACACATCTTGATCAAAAGGCTTCTCAAGCCGATGTATGCAACATACAAGTGTTACAAATCGAGAAGCATAATTTTCAAGACTGCCGACGTCAATACAGGTTAAGCCGACATAATCAAAAACCCAAAATAAGCTCCAGAATCACATCTAGGCGTCATCGCCTTCTTGTTCATCACCTATATATATGTAGAGAGGGTGAGCTTGGATACTCAGTGAATGGTATAGATAATAAAGGAGTTTGCATGAATAATAGCCGAACTCCTTTCAAAACAATACAGGACAAAACTTTATATATAACCAGGTATGACCCTCGTCCATCTAAAAAATCTTCAAAACTTCAAGGGATACTTACTAGCATCACATATTACAAATAATAACATTCCGGCAAACATATCCACGCGGTAAACCGTCAGTGGCAAAACAAGACAAAGCAAGAGGGGCATCTCAAACAAGGGTGCTACAAAAGTTTAGGGTCCTCTAGCACAAGGGACCTATGTTACAAAGGCCCGTAGCCCCTTTTTAACACGAGAGTGCTGCGAAAGTTTAGAGTCCTCCAGCACAAGGGACTTTCAAGACAAGATGTACTGCGGAAGTTTAGAGTCCTCCAGCACAAGGGACTTTCAAGACAGGATGTGCTGCGAAAGTTTAGAGTCCTCCAACACAAGGGAGTTCCAAAACGAGATGTGCTGCGAAAGTTTAGAGTCCTCCAGCACAAGGGACTTCCTGAGAAGGTCATCAAAACAAAATCATGCTTGGTATACAAAACAGGGACAATCATTCATGCTTAACAAATACTTTTC
Organism: Camellia sinensis; assembly: GCF_055761805.1. Taxonomy (NCBI): domain Eukaryota; kingdom Viridiplantae; phylum Streptophyta; class Magnoliopsida; order Ericales; family Theaceae; genus Camellia; species Camellia sinensis. The sequence goes on along the minus strand of NC_138962.1, from coordinate 2,411,526 downwards.
AAAACAAGCAAAGCGAAGCTTTAACAAAACGTTATAACATAGCTTTATTAGAAGTACTACTCACATAGTTCTTCGAACGTTAGGGTCAAAGCAAGTCCAAGTCCTACAAACACATGGCAAAGTCCATTGAATGCACTACTCAAAACAAGTCTAGCATACATGCAAATGACCTCGGCATTCTTCAAAACTAAGCCAAATCAAATCAAAACACAGTTTCTTATTTTTGGAAAACACGCTGGGCAACTACCAGGTCTAGGCCGAGGTCCCACACCTCCTTGCCGAGGTGTGGCCTCGATGGCCACATTCAAAAGCGAAGTCGGGAAAAACTGGGTTTCCCTCTTGACAACATGAAGAACATGAGCATGAAGAGCATGAAGAACATGAAGAACATGAACACGAGGAAAATGAATGCGAAGATCAAAACTTGCTATAGCGAAAGCTAAGATTTCATGCTATGAATTCAAAAACGTGGACCCAGGTACCCATACACAAGGATCTTATCAAAACAAACACAAAAACATGAGCCTTAGTGCAAACTTTCGGATCAAACGAGGCTTTTCTTCAAGAACACATGAAAACCATTTTCTCTTTCTAAAACCAACTTTAAATCAATGCATGACGTGCCGAACAGGTTTGATCGTGCAATGCAGCTAGATGATCAATAAGAACAACAACAACAGGTTAAGATTCTAACCTCAAAACTCGAATCTAACGGTTCAAGCTCCAACGATCAAGCTTGGAAGTTCACTCTCTCTTGCTCAAACTTCTCCTTCTTCTTCCTAGAGTTTCTCTCTCTAAAAGGCAAGATTTGATTCAAAATGATATGTTTCTCACGACAATCACTGACTTAATCCCTCTATCGGGACACGTGGCATCGGCTGATTGGCTCTACTAAAAAAGGTGACTGACTGATTAGACAAGACCAAGACAAAGTGTATTCAACAAGCTAAACAGCAAGAGTACTCCGGCAAGTGATGATCTCGGCTAAGGGCAAAGCCTCGGCAAGCAGGGTAACAATGACATCGGCTTGGAAGGACAACACTTGACTAAGTTGTGCCACACCTTGGCCTAGATGTGCCACACCTCGGTCTAGGTCATACCATTCCAAGAACAAAATCACTAATGCAAGGATCAAGGATCTAGGACGCCTAGATATTAACATCTCGGCCCAGATGATGCATATCTTAGCCTAGGCGACGCGCACCTCGACCTAGATGGTGACATCTCGGCCAATGTGCTAGGGTGAAGATGGCGGTCAACCAAAGGGGTTCCAAGATAGTTCTAAGTGATAAAGGTCTCGAAGGCGTCTAGGCTTAAGATGAGCTCGGCAACACACCAGACAAGAACAAAGCATGCAAGCAATCATTCAGGCAAAACAAGACAAGATTTGCAAATGCACATATTAAAACAAGATCATCCATAAGTGTATGCGAGTATGACTAAGTTCAAATGACGGTTGTTACAGGTTTCTTGAATGAACTTCCATTTTTAATTTTCTGCAACTTTCATTTTTATTTTTATTCAGGTTATTTTTCTATTCAACTTCCTTTTTTATTTAATTTCCAAATAGATCGTTAAGGTATAGTGGTTTCTTGAATGAACTTCCATTTTTAATTTTCTGCAACTTCCATTTTTATTTTTATTTAACTTCCTTTTTCAATCAAGTTTATTTTCTACTCAACTTCCATTTTTATTTAATTTCCAAATAGATCGTTAAGGTATAATGGTTTCTGGATTGAACTTCCATTTTTAATTTTATGCAACTTTCATTTTTATTTTTATTCAACTTCCATTTTTATTCAATTTGCTTTTCTATTAAACTTCATTTTTTATTTAATTTCCAAATAGATCGTTAATGTCACGACCCCAAACCGCCCCTAGTAGTTTGGTGCCGTGATGGCCAGTAATCCGAGATTACCGAAGGCCAACTTTCAAAATTCACACACAATCAAAGTATAGATATAGGGGGCTCACAAGCGCGGAAGCAATAATCTAGAATACAAGTGGTCCATAAGAGCAGTGCGTAAGTCAAATGGAATGGCATACATCTTTACATAGCTTTACAACTTAAATACAATAGATATGAAGTACAAAAATACATATTACATCTTGGAAAAAGGCTTCTCAAGCCGACATCAACATAATACATGGAATACAAGTCAAGAGACATAATCTTCAAAAATTGCCGACATCCTCACTGCCGACATAACATACATACAAAACACACATCTCGGCGTAGCCGACTCCTTGGTTGTTACCTACATACATACATAGGGAGGGTGAGCCTGGATACTCAGTGAATGGTATAAGTAATAAAGGGGTTAAATGAATGATACCCGAGATCCTTTCAAAACGATACATATTATATCCGTGTCAAAACCATACATAACAAAGCTTTACTTGGCTTAAAACAAGAAATCATCCGAAACTTGGTCTTTCAAAACTTACTTACATACTTAACATACGTCAAATCTTCAAACATAGGGTGATGACATTCCGGCAAAACAAAACATAACTTCGGCATCGAGCACACCCGCTCATAGTCCGTCGGTGGCCGATATCTTAACAAGGGTGCTACTTAAGCTTAACGTCCCCTAGAACGGAAGGACGGTGCTACATAGGCTTAAAGTCCCCTAGCACGGGAGGACTATGCTACATAGGCTTAAAGTCCCCTAGCACGGAAGGACTTCTGCCACAAATGCTTAAAGTCCCCTGGCACGCACGGACTATGTTACATAGGCTTAACGTCCCCTAACACGAAAGGACGGTGTTACTTAGGCTTAACGTCCCCTAACACGGAAGGACGACTCCAAGAATGTCACCCAAAAACAAAGCTTATACTTGATACATAAAATAGGGATATCATTCATGCTTAACAAATACCTTTTCAAAACAAAGCAAGGCAAAGCCTTTATCAAAACGTATAACATAGCTTTATTAAAAATACCACTGACATAGTTCTTGGGACAGCGGGGTCAAGGCAAAGGTCCAAGTCCTACAAACACATGGCAAAACATACTGAACATACTTCTCAAAACAAGTCTTACATGCATGTAATTAATCTCGGGAAAACATGCTGGAAGTCAAAACACTGTTTTGCATGTCAGGAAGACATGCTGGGTACCAACCAGGTCTTTGCCGAGGTCCCACACCTTCTGGCCGAGGTGTGGCTACCTAGGCTTCGACATGCGGCTACATGCCGAGGTGCGCACAAGACAACCTAAAGGTGTAAGTGATCATGCAAGGTAGGCCAAGGTGAGATACGATGCTTGGCCTAAGTGTGAGGTCTAGGTAAGAGTGATCTCGGTGACTACACCTCGGAAAGTGAGGTCTGGAGATCTGTGTTTCCACCCGTGAAGAACAGGAAGAACATGAACATGAAGATTATAAAGAACATGAATGCTAAAATCATAACTCCTTTATTTACAAAATCTGGGATTTCATGCTATGAGTTCGAAAACATGGACCTGGGTACCCATACTTGAAAATCATATGAAAACAAACACAAAAACATGAATCTAGGCAAGAGCTTTCGGATCAAAACATGACTTTTCTTGAAGAACACATAAATGCTATTTTCTCTTTCTAAAACCAGACTTCAAAACAATGCATGGCTTACAAATCATATTCAATCATGCAATGCAATAACATAAACATAAAGAACAACAAGAGCGGAGCAAGAATCTAACCTTAGAACACGGATCTAACGATTCGATCTCTAGGGATCAAGCTTAGAAATCTACTCTCCCTCAAGAACTCTTCTTCCTCTCTTAGAGCTTCTCTCTCCTCTTCAAAACAAAGATACAACAAATGATAGGTTTCCTCTCTCTAACGGCTGACTTAACACTCAGCTCGGACACGTGGCAATGGCTGGTTGGTTCTTTTCAAAAAGGTGATGGATTGACAAGACAAGACTCTGACAAAGTGTATCTAACAAGCTACTCGGTATGGCACTCCGGTAAATGATGACGTCGGCTAAGGACAAAGCTTCGGCAACTAAGGTGACAATGACCGCGGCTAGGAAGGACAACACTTGACTAAGCTATGCCACACCTTGGCCTAGATGTGCCACACCTCGGTCTAGGTCATACCACTCCAAGACAAGATCACTAAGGTGCAAAGGTAGCATCTCGGCCTAGATGATACACATCTCGGCCTTGGTGATTCACACCTCGGCCTAGATAACGACATCTCGGCCAATATGCCAGGGCGAAGGTGGAGGTCAAACAAAGGGGTTCCAAGATACTTCTAGACTGAAGATGACCTCGGCTTGGAATGATCTAGGCGTAACATAACCTAGGCTTGGCATGACTTCGGCTAAACATAACTTAGGCTTGAGGCACCACGGAAGGAACAGAGCATGTACACAACACTTAAGTAATCACATAGACATCAAAACAAGGCATGGATCTTACTTAGGCAAAGCAAGTCATAAACATACAGATGTAAGCTCAACGAGTCATAATCATACAACGCTCATGAACATGCTCATGTTCTTATCTCTTCTTATCATCCTTAGCTTTTACCTTGGGACAATCCTTAATACGATGACCCATCTCACCGCATCCGAAACATGCTCCAGTTGTCCGATGACAAACTCCTAACTGTCGCTTCTCGCAACTTGCACATGTCGGCCAGGTACCACCTTCCTGATTCACATCGTTGGGACTATCCTTGTAATAACCCTCACGCTATCCTAACCATACTCATATGCATTCATGTGATTCTGTCTTGTAAACTTGCATTTCGAGTCTTGTTCTTGTTCGTTTAAGTGTTACAACATGTTTTGTACCCTGCTTGGTGTGAGTTTAGCCGAGGGCGTCTTTAGTCTAGAACTTCCTTGGAACCACTTTGTTTGACCTCTACCTTCGCCTTGACATACTGGCCGAGATGTCATTATCTAGGCTGAGGTGTTCATCACCAAGGCCGAGGTGTGAATTATCTAGACCGAGATGTTACCTTTGCACCTAAGTGATCTTGTCTCGAGGAGGTATGACCTAGACCGAGGTGTGGCACATCTAGGCCAAGGTGTGGCACAGCTAAGTCAAGCGTTGTCCTTCCTAGCCGAGGTCATTATTCCCTACTTGCCGATGTCTTGTTCTTAGCCGAGATCATTACTCGCCAGAGTGCCCATGCCGTCTTGCTTGTTGAACACACTTTGTCATAGTTTTGTCTTGTCACTCAGCTACCTTTCTGTGTAGCACCAACCGGCCGCTGCCACGTGCCTCTGTAGAGGGTTAAGTCAGCCAGCAGACTTAGAAATGTATCATTTTGCTATATGTCTTTGTTTGTGAGGAGAGAGAAGCTCTAGAAGAAGAGGAAGAAGTTTAGAGTGAGAGAGTGGGTTTTTGAGCTTGATTCCTAGAGATCAAACCATTTGATTCGCGTATTGAGGTTAGATTCTTGATTTACTCTTGTCATTCTTATTGATCATCTAGCTGCATTGCATGATCGAACCCGTTTTGCATGTCATGCATCGATTTAAAGTTGGTTTTAGAAAGAGAAAACGGTGTTCATGTGTTCTTGAAAGAAAGGTCTTGTCTGATCTGAAAGTTTGCATTAAGTTTCACGTTTTTGTGTTTGTTCTCACTAGATCCTTGAATATGGGTACCCAGGTCCATGTTTTTGAATTCATAGCATAAAATCTCAGATTTTGTAATAGCAAATCACGATCCTTGCGTTCATCCCCCTTATGTTCATGTTCTTCATGTTCATCATGTTCTTCAAGAAAGGGAAACCCAGATTTTTCCCGACTTCATTCCGTTGAATGTGGCCATCGTGGCAACACCTCGGCAAGGAGGTGTGGGACCTCGGCCTAGACCAGGCAGTTGCCCAGCATGATTTCCCCGAAATAAAGAACTGTGTTTGTTTTGATTTGACTTAGTCTTGAGGAATGCCGAGATCATCTGCATGCATCTGAAACTTGTTTGAAAGTGCATTCAACAGACTTTGCCATGTGTTTGTAGGGTTTGGACTTGCCTTGACCCCGACGTTTGAAGAACTAAGTGAGTGGTATTTTTAATAAAGCGATGTTATAATGCTTTGATAAAGTCTTGTTTTGCTTCATTTTGGAAAGTATTTGTAAGCATGAATGGTTATTCCTAATCGGAAAATATTTATATAACTTGTTTTGATGACATTCTTGGAAAGTCCGTACGTGCTAAGGGACTATAAGCATTTGTAGCACAAAGTTTGGAAGTCCGTACGTGCTAAGGGACTATAAGCATTGGTAGCACAAAGTTTGGAAGTCCGTACGTGCTAAGGGACTATGAGCATTGGTAGCACAAAGTTTGGAAGTTTGTACGTGCTAGGGGACTCTAAGCATTAGTAGCACAAGTCCTTAGTGTCCGGGGACTATAATGCAACGACACCATTGAATTGAGATATCTCCATTGTCTTGCCTTGTCTTGTCTTGTTTGCCACTGACGGTTTACCGAGCGGGTTTTGTTTGCCGAGATGTCATCACTTGTATTATAATGATGCTAGTAAGCATCCTTTGAAACTTGACAGATTTGGAAGATGGACTTGGTTCATCCCTTGACTTGTACTAATTATGTTATGTAGTGTTCAACAAAGATCTTAAATACCAGTCATGCAAACCCTTTATTACTTATACCATTCACTGAGTATCCAAGCTCACCCTCTCTATATATATATGTAGGTGATGAGCAGGAAGGCGGTGACGCCTAGGTGTGACTCGCAAGCTTGTTTTGGGTTTTGTTATGTCGGCTTAACTTGTATTCATGTCGGCAGTCTTGAAAATTATACTTCTCGGCTTATAATGCTTGTAACTTACACATGTCGGCTGGAGAAGCCTTTTGATCAAGATGTAAAATGTATTTTGTACTTTATTGTATTTGTATCCAAGTTGTAATATTTTGTAAAGTTGTATGCTATTCCATGTAACTTACGCATTGCTCTTATGGACCACTTGTATTTTTAATTTATTACTTCCGCACCTGTAAGCCCCATATATATTTGTACTCTGTTGTGTGTGAATTTTGAAAGTTGGCCTTTGGTAATCTCGGATTACTGGCCATCACGGCATTAAACTACTAGGGGCGGTTTGGGGTCGTGACAGATTGGTATCAGAGCACGCGTTCCTTATAGTACGTTATTCACATACTTTGAGTCCTAAAGAGCATAGGATGTCCCTTAGAATGATTTTAGGATTGCATCATTTTGCTTACTACTTGACAAGGTGTGCATCATCTCGGCATGAGCGTTTGTTACATCGACATAACCATTTGTTATTTGCATACATGGTTCTTGGTTCAGTTTGTTTTAAGGCTGCATTTTGCTTACTCATAGCATCATGAGGAGAGGTAGACCATCAGTTGGCTGAGATCAATCAGAGGATAGATTGGACAGACTAGAAAGACTAGTTGAAGGTCTAACCCGTGAGTTAAGGCAGATGAGACAACAGAATGCAAGTGCTACATTTACCCCGGCTGAACAGACGGATGGCCGACATGCAGCTCCATCTCTTCCAGTGCCCCAAGTGCCTCCACAGCCAGCCTTGTATGGGGAAGGGACGATGACTTTGATTAAAGAGTTCAAGAAGATGAACCCACCGAGATTCGCAGGGGGCATAGAGCCGATGAAGGCCGAGGCGTGGGTTTTGGAAATGGAAAAGCTGTTCGAGATCTTTCCCAGCACCGACACTCAGAACGTGACATTAGCAGCATTCACATTAGACGACGACGCTCGAAGGTGGTGGATGATGATTCGGGAGGCTAATCCTGGTTTAACTTGGGCCAGATTTTTAGAATTGTTTTACAACAAGCCTTTTTCGCTTAGCGTTCGAGATCGCAAGACCACAGAGTTCCAGACTCTGACACAAGGCAGTAGAACAGTGGCAGAGTACGATCGTGCCTTCACCGAATTGGCGAGATACGCGCCTCATATGGTCAGTGATGAGTATAGGAAAGCCAGGAAGTTTGAAAGTGGACTACGTGGACCAATCCAGGATCGGGTCAACATGCTCAATATGCCGACTTACGCCGAGGTGTTAGACAAGGCCATCTTGGCGGAAGCTAATTTAAACCGATATCAAAGTTCAGGAGAGAGTCAGAGGAAGAGATAAAACTATGAAGGTCGTCGGATGCCGTTTAATGCCAAGAAGAAGGCGAATGGGGGCAGTTCCAGCAACTCAGATCGGAATGGTAATGCTAAGCCGACGTGTGCGAGTTGTGGGAAGCCGCATATTGGGGTTTGTCGCTGGGCGACAGGAGCCTGCTTTGAATGTGGCAAGATAGGCCACCCCGTGAAAGACTGTCCAAAGGCAAGAGCTGGTGATGGTAAGAAAAATGGGAGCACCTCGGGCCCTGCACAAGGAAGCAACGTCGGAAGAACACAGATGAGACAGGGCAGAGTTTTTGCTCTAGTGCCAGGAGACACCCAGAATACTGAAACGGTAGTGTCAGGTACACTCTCAATTTGCTCTCAAGTTGCATACGTCTTGATTGATTTGGGCTCTACACATTCATTTGTATCTGTTAAATTTGCCGAGAAGTTGAACAGACCGTTAGAACCCCTTGATTATGTGCTATCTGTATCTACTCCATCTGGGGGAACTATAATTATTGCATCCATATATAGGGCGTGTGTTGTGGTGATTGAGGATGTAGAATTATTAGCTGATTTGATGCCATTAAGCATGACTCACTTCGACATCATATTGGGAATGGATTGGTTAGTAGCGCATCATGCATCCATTAATTGTGTTACTAAGAGCGTTACATTGAAGACCCCAAACAAAGCCGAGGTCTTTTTCCAGGGTAAGGGAGTAGTACCCCCACCCTACTTAATCTCATCCATGAAGGCCTATAAGTTGATTCAAAAGGGGTGTCAAGGTTATTTGTGCAGTATACTAAATGATTTGAATGAAAGTGTTGAGTTAGCCGACATACCAGTTGTTAAGGAATTTCCCGACGTCTTTCCAAATGAGCTGCCTGGCCACTTAGTCGATAGAGAAATAGAGTTTACTGTGGACCTCGTTTCGGGAACGCAACCCATCTCCAAAACACCCTATAGGATGGCCCCAACTGAACTTAGAGAACTGAAACTACAGTTACAGGAATTGTTGGATAAGGGATTCATTAGGCCGAGCACTTCACCATGGGGAGCACCCGTTTTACTTGTTAAGAAAAAGGATGGCACACTTCGCCTTTGCATTGATTACAGAGAGCTTAATAAGGTAACCATCAAGAACAAGTACCCATTGCCTAGGATTGACGATTTGCTTGATCAATTACAAGGGGCACGAGTCTTTTCCAAGATTGACCTTAGGTTGGGCTACCACCAGCTGAAGGTTAAAGCCGAGGACATTGAGAAGACTGCCTTTCGGACAAGGTATGGCCACTACGAATTTTTGGTAATGCCTTTCGGAGTGACCAATGCTCCTGCAGCGTTTATGGACTTGATGAACAGAGTCTTTAAGCCGTATCTAGATGAGTTCATAGTTGTTTTTATTGACGACATATTGATCTATTCCAAGAGTACAATTGAGCACGAGAATCATCTGAGGCTTGCCCTACAAATCTTGAGAGACAAGAAGCTGTATGCCAAGTTGAGTAAGTGCGAGTTTTGGCTTTCCAGTATCTCATTTTTAGGGCATCTGATTAATGAAGAGGGTATATCAGTTGATCCGAGTAAGATTGAAGCCATTGTGAATTGGCCGACGCCGACCAACGTGTCCGAGGTTCGTAGTTTTCTGGGCTTGGCAGGTTATTACAGAAAGTTTGTGAAGGACTTCTCGAGGATAGCAGTGCCATTGACACAACTAACTACGAAAGGAACAGCATATGAATGGACCAATGATAGAGAATCAGCCTTCCAAGAGTTGAAGACGAGGTTGGTTACGACACCAGTCCTTGTACTCCCGTCAGGTAATGAGGAATTTCAGATTTTCAGTGATGCTTCACATAAGGGTTTGGGTTGTGTATTAATGCAAGGGGGCAGAGTCATAGCATATGCATCTCGTCAGTTGAAACTTCATGAAAAAAACTATCCAACCCATGATCTTGAGTTAGCAGCCGTGGTGTTTGCTTTGAAGATTTGGCGCCACTACTTGTATGGAGCCTCTTGCCAAGTTTTTACGGACCACAAGAGTTTGAAGTATTTGTTCACCCAAAAGGAACTAAATTTGAGACAGAGAAGATGGCTTGAATTATTGAAGGATTACGACATGCAGATTCAGTATCACCCAGGTAAAGCAAACTCGGTAGCTGACGCCTTGAGTAGGAAGTCAGTGGGAAGTTTGGCATGCCTACCCGTGATTTCAGTGGAGCCGACTACTATTGGGGAAGTAAAGGCAAGGCAAATGGAGGATGGATTCCTGAAGAAGGTAGCCGACGAGATTACCACCAGGCCGAAGTCGGGTTACACCCTTGAAAATGGAGTACTTAAGTTTGAAGGAAGATTGTGCGTGGCCGACATCCCGGAATTGAAAAGAAGGATTTTGCAAGACTCTCATGGATCTAGATTTGCAGTTCATCCAGGGAACACCAAGATGTATCAAGATGTGAAACAGACCTTTTGGTGGCCGAATATGAAAAGAGAGATAGCCGAGTTCATGTCTCAGTGTTTGTATTGTCAACAAGTGAAAGCGGAACATCAGAGGCCAGCAGGACTTCTCCAACCTTTGCCGATTCCTGAGTGGAAATGGGAAGACATCTCCATGGACTTCGTGACTGGGTTGCCGAAGACACAGAAAAGAATGGATTCGATTTGGGTTATAATCGACAGGTTAACTAAGTTAGCGCATTTCTTGCCGGTTAGGACTTTATTCAGTGCTGATCGACTTGCTGTGTTGTATATGAATGAGATCGTTAGACTTCATGGTGTGCCGATGTCCATCATGTCAGACCGAGATCCAAAATTTGCTTCTAGATTTTGGCAGAGTTTACAAAGGGCTTTGGGAACCGAATTGAGGTTTAGTACAGCTCTTCATCCGCAGACCGATGGCCAAACAGAAAGAACAATTCAAACACTTGAAGATATGCTTAGACTGTGTGCATTGGACTTCAAGGGAAGCTGGGAAGTGCATTTGCCATTAGTAGAATTCGCTTACTACAACAGCTACCAAGCTAGCATTGGCATGGCGCCGTATGAAGCCTTGTATGGGAGAAAGTGCAGATCGCCGATATATTGGACCGAAGTAGGAGATAAAGCTTTGATCGGCCCCGATTTAGTTCAAAGGACAACCGAAAAGATTAAGCTCATCCAACAGAGAATCAGAACAGCTCAGAGCCGACAAAGGAGTTACGCTGACCAGAGAAGGAAGGAGTTAGAATTCGAAGTAGGGGATCATGTGTTCCTGAAAACTTCGCCGATGAAAGGAGTTTTAAGATTTGGAAAGAAGGGTAAATTGGCACCCCATTACATTGGACCGTTTGAAATCCTTGAGAAAGTTAACCCGGTTGCCTACAGACTTGCTTTACCACCGAGATTAAGTCAAGTTCATAATGTGTTTCATATCTCGATGTTGAGAAAGTATATACGGGATCCACTACACGTGATCGATCATTTCGGGATTGCGGTTGATGAAGGCCTAACCTATGAAGAAGAGCCAAATAGATCGTTAAGGTATAGTGGTTTCTTTAATGAACTTCCATTTTTAATTTTATGGAACTTCCATCTTTATTTTTATTCAGTCTCCATTTTTATTCAAGTTATTTTTCTATTCAACTTCCTTTTTTATTTAATTTCCAAATAGATCGTTAAGTTATAGTGGTTTCTTGAATGAACTTCTATTTTTAATTTTCAGAAACTTTCATTTTTATTTTTATTTAGCTTTCTGTTTTATTGAAATTTCTTTTCTACTCAACTTCCTTTTTTGTTTAATTTCCAAATAGATCGTTAAGGCATAGTGATTTTGAGATTGAACTTCCATTGTTAATTTTATGCAACTTTCATTTTTATTTTTATTCAATTTACTTTTCGATTAAACTTCATTTTTTATTTAATTTCCAAATAGATCGTTAAGGTATAGTGGTTTCTTGAATGAACTTCCACTTTTAATTTTCTGCACCTTCTATTGTTATTTTTATTTGAACTTCTATTTTTAATTTTATGCAACTTTCATTTTTATTTTTATTCAACTTCAATTTTTATTCAATTTACTTTTCCATTAAACTTCCTTTTTTATTTAATTTCCAAATAGATCGTTAAGGTATAATGGTTTCTTGAATGAACTTCCATTTTTAATTTTCTGCAACTTCCATTTTTATTTTTGTTTGACTACCATTTTTATTCAATTTACTTTTCTATTCAACTTCCTTATTTATTTAATTTCCAAATAGGTCGTTAAGGTATAGGGGTTTCTGGATTGAACTTCCATTTTTAATTTTATGCAACTTTCATTTTTATTTCTATTCAACTTTCATTTTTATTCAATTTACTTTTCCATTAAACTTCCTTTTTAATTCAATTTCCAAATAGATCGTTAAGGTATAGTGGTTTCTTGAATGAACTTCCATTTTTAATTTTCTGCAACTTCCATTTTTATTTTTATTTGACTTCCATTTTTATTCAATTTACTTTTCTATTCAGCTTCCCTTTTTATTTAATTTCCAAATAGATAGTTAAGGAATAGTGCTTTCTGGATTGAACTTCCATTTTTAATTTTATGCAACTTTCATTTTTATTTTTATTCAACTTCCATTTTTATTCAATTTACTTTTCGTTTAACCTTCCTTTTTTATTTAATTTCCAAATAAATCGTTATGGTATAGTGGTTTCTTGAATGAACTTCCATTTTTAATTTTCTGCAACTTTTACTTTTATTTTTATTTAACTTCTATTTTTATTCAATTTACTTTTCAATTCAACTTCCTTTATTATTTAATTTCCAAATTGATCGTTAAGGTATAGTGGTTTCTTGAATGAATTTCCATTTTTAATTTTCTGCAACTTCTATTTTTATTTTTATTTAACTTCCTTTTTCAATCAAATTTCTTTTCTACTCAACTTCATTTTTTATTTAATTTCCAAATAGATCGAAAAGGTATAGTGCTTTCTGGATTGAACTTTCATTTTTAATTTTATGCAAATTTCATTTTTATTTTTATTCAACTTCCATTTTTATTCAATTTTCTTTTCTATTAAACTTCCTTTTTTATTTAATTTAGAAATAGATCGTTAAGGTATAGTGGTTTCTTTAATGAACTTCCATTTTTAATTTTCTACAACTTCAATTTTTATTTTTATTTGACTTCCATTTTTATTCAATTTACTTTTCTATTCAGCTCCCTTTTTTATTTAATTTCCAAATAGATAGTTAAGGAATAGTGGTTTCTGGATTGAACTTCCATTTTTAATTTTATGCAACTTTCATTTTTATTTTTATTCAACTTCCATTTTTATTCAATTTCCTTTTCTATTAAACTTCCTTTTTTATTTAATTTAGAAATAGATCGTTAAGGTATAGTGGTTTCTTGAATGAACTTCCATTTTTAATTTTCTACAACTTCCATTTTTATTTTTATTCGACTTCCATTTTTATTCAGGTTATTTTCTATTCAACTTCCTTTTTTATTTAATTTCCAAATTGATCGTTAAGGTATAGTGGTTTTTTGAATGAATTTCCATTTTTAATTTTCTGCAACTTCTATTTTTATTTTTATTTAACTTCATTTTTCAATCAAGTTTCTTTTCTACTCAACTTCCTTTTTTATTTAATTTCCAAATAGATCGAAAAGGTATAGTGCTTTCTGGATTGAACTTTCATTTTTAATTTTATGCAAATTTCATTTTTATTTTTATTCAACTTCCATTTTTATTCAATTTACTTTTCTATTAAACTTCCTTTTTTATTTAATTTAGAAATAGATCGTTAAGGTATAGTGGTTTTTTAATGAACTTCCATTTTTAATTTTCTACAACTTCAATTTTTATTTTTATTTGACTTCCATTTTTATTCAATTTACATTTCTATTCAGCTCCCTTTTTTATTTAATTTCCAAATAGATAGTTAAGGAATAGTGGTTTCTGGATTGAACTTCCATTTTTAATTTTATGCAACTTTCATTTTTATTTTTATTCAACTTCCATTTTTATTCAATTTACTTTTCTATTAAACTTCCTTTTTTTATTTAATTTAGAAATAGATCGTTAAGGTATAGTGTTTCTTTAATGAACTTCCATTTTTAATTTTCTACAACTTCCATTTTTATTTTTATTCGACTTCCATTTTTATTCAGGTTATTTTCTATTCAACTTCCTTTTTTATTTAATTCCAAATTGATCGTTAAGGTATAGTGGTTTCTTGAATGAATTTCCATTTTTAATTTTCTGCAACTTCTATTTTTATTTTTATTTAACTTCCTTTTTCAATCAAGTTTCTTTTCTACTCAACTTCCTTTTTTATTTAATTTCCAAATAGATCGAAAAGGTATAGTGCTTTCTGGATTGAACTTTCATATTTAATTTTATGCAAATTTCATTTTTATTTTTATTCAACTTCCATTTTTATTCAATTTGCTTTTCTATTAAACTTCCTTTTTTATTTAATTTCCATATAGAACGTAAAGGTATAGTGGTTTCTTGAATGAAGTTCCATTTTTAATTTTCTCCAACTTCCATTTTTATTTTTTGTCGACTTCCATTTTTATTCAAGTTACTTTTCAATTCAACTTCCTTTTTTATTTAATTTCCAAGTAGATCGTTAAGGTATAGTGGTTTCTTGAATGAACTTTCAATTTTAATTTTTTGCAACTTTCATTTTTATTTCTATTCAACATCTTTTTGTATTCAAGTTTCTTTTCTTTTCAACTTCCCTTTTTATTTAATTTCCAAATAGATCGTTAAGGTATACTGGTTTCTGGATTGAACTTCCATTTTTAATTTTATGCAACTTTCACTTTTATTTTTATTCAACTTCCATTTTTATTCAATTTACTTTTCTATTAAACTTCCGTTTTTATTTAATTTCCAAATAGATCGTTAAGGTATAGTGGTTTCTTTAATAAACTTCCATTTTTAATTTTATGGAACTTCCATTTTTATTTTTATTCAGCTTCCATTTTTATTCAAGTCATTTTTCTATTCAACTTCCTTTTTTATTTAATTTCCAAATAAACGTTAAGGTATAGTGGTTTCTTTAATGAACTTCCATTTTTAATTTTCTGCAACTTCAATTTTTATTTTTATTTGACTTCCATTTTTATTCAATTTACTTTTCTATTCAGCTCCCTTTTTTATTTAATTTCCAAATAGATAGTTAAGGAATAGTGGTTTCTGGATTGAACTTCCATTTTTAATTTTATGCAACTTTCATTTTTATTTTTATTCAACTTCCATTTTTATTCAATTTACTTTTCTATTAAACTTCCTTTTTTATTTAATTTAGAAATAGATCGTTCAGGTATAGTGGTTTCTTTAATGAACTTCCATTTTTAATTTTCTACAACTTCCATTTTTATTTTTATTCGACTTCCAATTTTATTCAGGTTATTTTCTATTCAACTTCCTTTTTTATTTAATTTCCAAATAGATCGTTAAGATATAGTGGTTTCTTGAATGAACTTCCATTTTTAATTTTCTGCAACTTTCATTTTTATTTTTATTTAACTTCCTTTTTCAATCAAATTTCTTTTCTACTCAACTTCCTTTTTTATTTAATTTCCAAATAGATCGTTAAGGTATACTGGTTTCTGGATTGAACTTCCATTTTTAATTTTATGCAGCTTTCATTTTTATTTTTATTCAACTTCCATTTTTATTCAATTTTCTTTTCTATTAAACTTCCTTTTTTATTTAATTTCCATATAGATCGTAAAGGTATAGTGGTTTCTTGAATGAACTTCCATTTTTAATTTTCTCCAACTTCCATTTTTATTTTTTTTCGACTTCCATTTTTATTCAAGTTATTTTTCTATTCAACTTCTTTTTTATTTAATTTCCAAATAGATCGTTAAGGTATAGTGGTTTCTTGAATGAACTTCCAATTTTAATTTTTTGCAACTTCCATTTTTATTTCAATTCAACTTCTTTTTTTATTCAGTTTTCTTTTCTATTCAACTTCTTTTTTTATTTAATTTCCATATAGATCGTTAAGGTATACTGGTTTCTAGAATGAACTTCCATTTTTAATTTTATTCAACTTTCACTTTTATTTTTATTCAACTTCCATTTTTATTCAGTTTACTTTTCGATTAAACTTCCTTTTTTATTTAATTTCCCAATTGATCGTTAAGATATAGTGGTTTCTTTAATGAACTTCCATTTTTAATTTTATGGAACTTTAAATTTTATTTTTATTCAGCTTCCATTTTTATTCAAGTTATTTTTCTATTCAACTTCCGTTTTTATTTAATTTCCAAAAAGATCGTTATGGTATAGTGGTTTCTTTAATGAACTTCTTTTTTCAATTTTCTGCAACTTCCATTTTTATTTTTATTTGGCTTCCATTTTTATTCAATTTACTTTTCTATTCAGCTTCATTTTTTATTTAATTTCCAAATAGATAGTTAAGGAATAGTGGTTTCTGGACTAAATTACCATTTTTAATTTTATGCAAATTTCATTTTTATTTTTATTCAACTTCCATTTTTATTCAATTTACTTTTCTATTAAACTTCCTTTTTTATTTAATTTACAATTAGATCGTTAAGATATAGTGGTTTCTTGAATGAACTTCCATTTTTAATTTTCTGCAACTTTTACTTTTATTTTTATTTAACTTCTATTTTTATTCAATTTACTTTTCAATTCAACTTCCTTTTTTATTTAATTTCCAAATTGATCGTTAAGGTATAGTGGTTTCTTGAATGAATTTCCATTTTTAATTTTCTGCAACTTCTATTTTTATTTTTATCTAACTTCCTTTTTCAATCAAGTTTCTTTTCTACTCAACTTCATTTTTTATTTAATTTCCAAATAGATCGAAAAGGTATAGTGCTTTCTGGATTGAACTTTCATTTTTAATTTTATGCAAATTTCATTTTTATTTTTATTCAACTTCCATTTTTATTCAATTTACTTTTCTATTAAACTTCATTTTTTATTTAATTTAGAAATAGATCGTTAAGGTATAGTGGTTTCTTTAATGAACTTCCATTTTTAATTTTCTACAACTTCAATTTTTATTTTTATTTGACTTCCATTTTTATTCAATTTACTTTTCTATTCAACTCCCTTTTTTATTTAATTTCCAAATAGATAGTTAAGGCATAGTTGTTTCTTTAATGAACTTCCATTTTTAATTTTCTACAACTTCTATTTTTATTTTTATTCGACTTCCATTTTTATTTAGGTTATTTTTCTATTCAACTTCGTTTTTTATTTAATTTCCAAATAGATCGTTAAGGTATAGTGGTTTCTTGAATGAACTTCCATTTTTAATTTTCTGCAACTTCCATTTTTATTTTTATTTAACTTCCTTTTTCAATCAAGTTTCTTTCTACTCAACTTCCTTTTTTATTTAATTTCAAAATAGATCGTTAACGTATAGTGGTTTCTGGATTGAACTTCCATTTTTAATTTTATGCAACTTTCATTTTTATTTTTATTCGACTTCCATTTTTATTCAATTTGCTTTTCTATTAAACTTTCTTTTTTATTTAATTTCCATATAGATCATAAATGTATAGTGGTTTCTTGAATGAACTTCCATTTTTAATTTTCTCCAACCTCCATTTTTATTTTTTTTCAACTTCCATTTTTATTTAAGTTATTTTTCTATTCAACTTCCTTTTTTATTTAATTTCTAAATAGATCGTTAAGGTATACTGGTTTCATGAATGAACTTCCAATTTTAATTTTTTGCAACTTCCATTTTTATTTCTATTCAACTTTTTTTTTTATTCAAGTTTCTTTTCTATTCAACTTTCTTTTTTATTTAATTTCCAAATAGATCGTTAAGGTATACTGGTTTCTGGATTGAACTTCCATTTTTAATTTTATGCAACTTTCACTTTTATTTTTATTCAACTTCCATTTTTATTCAATTTACTTTTCTATTAAACTTTCTTTTTTGTTTAATTTCCAAATAGATCGTTAAGGTATAGTTGTTTCTTTAATGAACTTCCATTTTTATTTTTATTCAGCTTCCATTTTTATTCAAGTCATTTTTCTATTCAACTTCCTTTTTTATTTAATTTCCAAATAGATCGTTAATGTATAGTGGTTTCCAGATTGAACTTCCATTTTTAATTTTATGCAACTTTCGTATTTATTTTTATTCAACTTCCATTTTTATTCAATTTGTTTTTCTATTAAACTTCCTTTTTTATTTAATTTCCAAATAGATCGTTAAGGTATAATGGTTTCTTGAATGAACTTCCATTTTTAATTTTCTGCAAATTCCATTTTGTTTTTTATTCGACTTCCATTTTTATTCAAGTTATTTTTTATTCAACTTCTTTTTTTATTTAATTTCCAAATAGATCGTTAAGGTATACTGGTTTTTTGAATGAACTTCCAATTTTAATTTTCTGTAACTTTCATTTTTATTTCTATTCAACATCTTTTTTTATTCAAGTTTCTTTTCTATTCAACTTCTTTTTTTATTTAATTTCCAAATAGAGTTAAGGTATTCACGTTTCTGGATTGAACTTCCATTTTTAATTTTACGCAACCTTCACTTTTATTTTTATTCAACTTCCTTTTTTATTCAATTTACTTTTCTATTAAGCTTACTTTTTTATTTAATTTCCAAATAGATCGTTAAGGTATAGTGGTTTCTTTAATGAACTTGCATTTTTAATTTTATGGAACTTCCATTTTTATTTTTATTCAGCTTCCTTTTTTGTTCAAGTTATTTTTCTATTCAACTTCCTTTTTTATTTAATTTCCAAATAGATCGTTAAGGTATAGTGGTTTCTTGAATGAACTTCCATTTTTAATTTTCTGCAACTTTCATTTTTATTTTTATTTAGCTTCCTTTTTTATTCAAGTTTCTTTTCTACTCAACTTCCTTTTTTATTTAATTTCGAAATAGATCGTTAAGGTATAGTGGTTTTTGGATTGAAATTCCATTGTTAATTTTATGCCACTTTTATTTTTATTTTTATTCAACTTCCACTTTTATTAAATTTACTTTTCAATTAAACTTCCTTTTTTATTTAATTTCCAAATAAATCGTTAAGGTATAGTGATTTCTTGAATGAACTTCCATTTTTAATTTTCTGCACCTTACATTTTTATTTTTATTTGACTTCCATTATTATTCAAGTCATTTTTCTATTCTACTTCCTTTTTTATTTAATTTCCAAATAGATCGTTAAGGTATAGTGGTTTCTGGATTGAACTTCCATTTTTAATTTTATGCAACTTTCATTTTTATTTTTATTCAACTTCTATTTTTATTCAATTGAATTTTCTATTAAACTTCCTTTTTGATTTAATTTCCAAATAGATCGTTAAGGTATAGTGGTTTCTTGAATGAACTTCCATTTTTAATTTTCTGCAACTTCCATTTTATTTTTGTTTGTCTCCCATTTTTATTCAATTTACTTTTCTATTCAACTTCCTTTTTCATTTAATTTCCATATAGATCGTTAAGGTATAGTGGTTTCTAGATTGAACTTCCACTTTTAATTTTATGCAACTTTCATTTTTATTTTTATTCAACTTCCATTTTTATTCAATTTACTTTTCCATTATACTTCCTTTTTTATTCAATTTCCAAATAGATCGTTAAGGTATAGTGGTTTTTTTAATAAACTTCCAATTTTAATTTTCTGCAACTGCAATTCTTTTTTATTTGACTTTCATTTTTATATAATTTACTTTTCTATTCAACTTCCTTTTTTATTTAATTTCCAAATAGATCGTAAAGGAATAGTGATTTCGGGATTGAACTTCCATTTTTAATTTTATGCAACTTTCATTTTTATGTTTTTTCAACTTCCATTTTTATTCAATTTACTTTTCTATTAAACTTCCTTTTTTAATTAATTTCCAAGTAGATCGTTAAGGTATAGTGGTTTCTTTAATGAACTTCCATTTTTAATTTTCTACAACTTCCATTTTTATTTTTATTCGACTTCAATTTTAATTCAGGTTATTTTTCTATTCAGCTTCCTTTTTTATTTAATTTCCAAATAGATCGTTAAGATATAGTGGTTTCTTGAATGAACTTCCAATTTTAACTCTCTGCAACTTCCATTTTTATTTTGTTTCGACTTCCATTTTCATTCAAGTTATTTTTCTATTCAACTTCCTTTTTTATTTAATTTCCAATTAGATCGTTAAGGAATAGTGGTTTCTTGAATGAACTTTCAATTTTAATTTTTTGCAACTTCCATTTTTATTTCTATTCAACTTCTTTTTTTATTCAAGTTTCTTTTCTATTCAACTTCCTTTTTTTATTTAATTTCCAAATAGATTGTTAAGGTATACTGGTTTTTGGATTGAACTTCCATTTTTAATTTTATGCAACTTTCACTTTTATTTTTATTCAACTTCCATTTTTATTCAATTTACTTTTCTATTAAACTTACTTTTTTATTTAATTTCCAAATAGATCGTTATGTTATTGTAGGGACCCACATTTTATGTCCTCATCATGTTCATGAGCATCGGTATGGTTATGACTTGTTTAGCTTGCATGTGTATGTTGTGATTTGTTTCGCTTGAGTTAATGTGATCCATGCCTTGTTTTGAAGCCTTGTGATTTGCCTAAGTGTAGTATGCTTGTCTTGTTCCTTCCTTGGTGTGAAACTTAGGCCGCGCCTTGCCTGAGTTATGCTAGCCGATGTTATTCCAAGCCGAGGTCATCCTTAGTCTAGTAGTAGTACCTTGGAACCCCTTGTCGACCTCCGTCCTTGCCTTGATCACATTAGCCGAGATGTTACCTTGCACCAAAGCGATCTCGTCCTGGAAGTGGTATGACCTAGGCCGAGGTGTGGCGCATCTAGGCCAAGATGTGGCACAGCTTAGTCAAGTGTTGTCCTTCCTAGCCGAGGTCATTGTCACCTTAGTTGCCGAAGTCTTTTGTTAGCCGATGTCATCCCTTGCCGGAGTGCCATTCCGTATAGCGTGTTAGATACGCCTTGTTGTTAGCCGATGTCATTGCTTCGTCAGAGAGCCCATACCGCTTTGCTTGTTGAACACCCTTCCACCATGCTTTGTCTGGCCTGTCAGCCACCTTTTCAGGAAGAACCCAACCAGTCGCCGCCACGTGTCTCAGCAGAGGGTTAACCCCAGAACCGGGTATAGAAAACTATGATTTAGTATCATAACCTTGTCTTGTAGAGAGAGAAGCTCTAGGAGGAAGAAAGAGTTTTAGAGTGAGGAAGTAGATCTTCAAGCTTGATTCCTAGAGATCGAACCGTTAGATCCGTGTTCTAAGGTTAGATTCTTGATCTGCTCATGATGTTCTCTATGTTCATGTTATTGCATTGCATGATCGGATATGATTTGTAAGCCATGCATCGTTTTGAAGTTCGATTTTAGAAAGAGAAAATGACATTCATGTGTTCTTCAAGAAAGTCTTGTTTTGATCCGAAAGCTTGCATAAAGAATCATGTTTTTGTGTTTGTTTCCGCAAGAATTCCAAGTACGGGTACCCAGGTCCATGTTTTCAAACTCATAGCACGAAAATCCCAGATTTGTGGGGGCAGATTATGATTGAACATTCGTATTTTTCATGTTTTCACACTCATGTTCTTCATGTTCATCAGCAGAGGGAAACCCAGAGTTTCCCGACCTCTTTTCCTTGCATGTGGCCCTCGGGAACACACCTCGGCGAGGAGGTGTGGAACCTCGGCCTAGACCTGGTTAGTGCCCAGCATACTTTTCCGAGATCATTTGCATACATAAGAGACTTGTTTGAAGGTGCATTCAATAGGCTTTACCCTGTGGTTGTAGGACTTGGGCTTGTCTCGACCCCGACGTGTGAAGAAGCTATGTGAGTGGTATTTTTAATAAAGCTATGTTAAACTTGCTTTCATAAAATCTCGTCTTGCCTTGTTTTGAAAAGTACTTGATCTAGCATGAATGACTATCCCTACTTGTATATTAAACACTATCTTGTTTTGATGACATTTCTTGAAAGTCCTTAGTTGCAGGGGACTATAATGCAACTGCACTCTTGTCTTGAAAGTCCTTAGTTGCAGGGGACTATAATGCAACTGCACTCTTGTCTTGAAAGTCCTTAGTTGCAGGGGACTATAATGCAACTGCACTCTTGTCTTAAACGTCCTTAGTTGCAGGGGACTATAATGCAACTGCACTCTTGTCTTGAAAGTCCTTATTTGCAGGGGACTATAATGCAACTGCACTCTTGTCTTGAAAGTCCTTAGCTGCAGGGGACTATAATGCAACTGCACTCTTGTCTTGAAAGTCCTTAGTTGCAGGGGACTATAATGCAACTGCACTCTTGTCTTGAAAGTCCTTAGCTGCAGGGGACTATAATGCAACTGCACTCTTGTCTTGGAATTGTCATCATCCTCTTGTATTAAGTAGATGTAATAACATCCAAAGAACTTGAAAGGCCGGCAATGAACTTGATTTTTCCCTTGATTGTAAAATATGCTATGTATTGTTTTGAAAGAAATCTTGGATATCAATCATGCAAAACCTTTATTTCTAATATCATTCACTGAGTATCCAAGCTCACCCTCTCTATATATATGTAGGTGACGAACAAGAAGGCATTGAGGCCTAGACGTGATGCCGATGTGTTTTGGGTGCATTGCCGACATGTTTTGGATTAGCATTTTTGTACCATCTTGAAGATCATGCTTCTCGGCTTATTTTTCATTTGTACTTGTATATGTCGGCTTGAGAAGCCTTTTGGTCAAGATGTGTTTTGTATTTCATTTCCTTCTTGTATTTAAGTTGTAAGACTTTATAAAAATGTATGTCATTTCATTGGACTTATGCACGGCTCTCATGGACTACTTAGATTCTGTATGTACACACATTGCTTCCGCACTTGTAAGCCCCATATTTTATACTCTGATTGTGTGTGATTCTTGTAAGTTGGCCTTCGGTAATTGCGGATTACTGGCCATCACGGCACCAAACTACTAGGGGCGGTTTGGGGGCGTGACAGAATGGTATCAGAGCACGAGATCGTTATAGTACGTTAATCACACACTTTGAGTCCTAAAGAGCATAGGATGTCCCTTAGAAGAATGTTAGGATTGCATCATGTTGCTTGCTACTTGAAAAGGTGTGCATCATCTCGGCATGAGCATTTTGTTACATCGGCATGATCATGTTCACTTGCATGCACGTCCATTTGTTCATTTTGTTCTAAGTGTCACATCCTCCACACCCCCAGCACCATGAGGAGATGTAGACCTCCAGTTGGCCGAGATCATTCCGAGGATAGGTTGGAGAGACTGGAAAGGTTAGTCGAAGGCTTGGTTCGTGAACTAAGACAACCGAGGCCACAGGATACTGGTACCACCTCTACCCAGGCCGAGCAGACCAATGGCCGATATGCAGCTCCGCCTCCACCTCCTCCAGTACCACAAGTACCTCCGCAGCAAGCTTTGTATGGGAACGACACGATAACCCTGATCAGAGAGTTCAAGAAAATGAAACCGCCAAGATTCCAAGGGGGCATAGAACCAATGAAAGCCGAGGCGTGGGTTTTAGAAATGGAGAAGCTGTTTGAAATTTTCCCCAGTACAGACGCTCAGAAGGTATCTCTGGCAGCGTTCACGTTAGACGACGACGCCCGCAGGTGGTGGATGATGGTTCGAGAAAGTAATCCGGGTTTGACTTGGGCCAGATTCCTGGAGTTATTCTACAACAAACATTTTCCCCTTAGCGTCCGAGACCGAAAGACCACGGAGTTCCAGAATCTGACACAGGGGAACAAGACAGTGGCAGAGTATGATCGTGCCTTTACCGAATTGGCGAGATATGCACCCCATATGGTTGACGACGAATACCGAAAAGCGAGAAAGTTCGAAAGTGGGTTACGTGGACCGATACAAGACAGGGTCAATATGCTCAATATGCCGACATACGCTGGAGTACTGGACAAGGCCATCCTGGCTGAAGCTAATTTAAACCGATACCAGAGTTCAAGTGAGGGTCAGAGGAAGAGACAGAATTATGATAATCGCCGAGTTCCGTTCAATGCCAAGAAGAGAATGAGCACAGACAGTTCCAGCAACTCAAATCAGGAAGGTAACGCCAAGCCGATGTGCGCGAGTTGTGGAAAGCTACATTTCGGGGTTTGTCATTGGGCAACAGGAGCTTGCTATAAGTGTGGCGAGATTGGCCATCGCGTGAAGGACTGCCCGAAAGCAAGGGCTGATGACGGAAAGAAGAATGGAAGCACCTCGGGCCTTGCACAGAACAACAACGTTGGGAGAATACAGGCAAGGCAAGGCAGAGTTTTTGCATTAGTACCAGGAGACGCCCAGAATGCCGAGGCGGTGGTGTCAGGTACCCTCTCAATTTGTTCTCGAGATGCATACGTATTGATTGATTCGGGTTCTACGCATTCATTTGTGTCTACTATATTCGCCGAGAAGTTGAGTAGAGAATTAGAACCCCTTGATTATGTACTATCTGTGTCTACTCCATCTGGGAGAAATATGATTGTTACATCCATTTATAGGGAGTGTATTGTTATGATTGAGAATGTAGAGTTGTTAGTTGATTTGATGCCATTAAGCATGACCCATTTCGATGTCATATTGGGTATGGATTGGTTAGTAACGAACCATGCATCCATTAATTGTGTTACTAAGAGCGTCACATTGAAGACCCCAAGTCAAGCCGAGGTCATTTTCCAAGGTAAAGGAGTAGTACCCCCACCTTACTTAATCTCATCCATGAAGGCCTACAAGTTGATCCAAAAAGGATGTAAGGGTTATTTATGCAGTATACTAAGTGATTTGAATGGAAATGTTGAGTTAGCCGACATACCCGTTGTTGAGGAATTCCCCGATGTCTTTCCGAATGAGTTGCCTGGCCACCTTGTCGATAGGGAAATAGAGTTTACCGTGGACATCTTGTCAGGAACACAACCCATCTCCAAAACACCCTACAGAATGGCCCCAGCCGAACTCAGAGAACTGAAATCGCAATTACAAGAATTGTTGGACAAAGGATTTGTTAGGCCGAGCACTTCACCGTGGGGAGCACCCGTTCTATTTGTTAAGAAAAAGGATGGCACACTTCGTCTTTGCATTGACTACAGAGAACTTAATAAGGTGACCATCAAGAACAAGTACCCATTGCCTAGAATCGACGATTTGCTTGATCAACTACGAGGAGCACGAGTCTTTTCCAAGATTGACCTTAGGTCGGGCTACCACCAGTTGAAGGTTAAAGCCGAGGACATTGAGAAAACTGCTTTTCAGACAAGATATGGCCACTACGAATTTTTGGTAATGCCCTTTGGAGTAACCAATGCCCCAGCAGCATTCATGGACTTGATGAACAGAGTCTTTAAGCCGTACCTAGATGAGTTTGTCATTATTTTTATCGACGACATATTAATCTATTCCGGGAGTACGAGCGAGCACGAGAATCATCTGAGACTTGCCCTGCAGACCTTGAGAGATAAGAAGTTGTACGCCAAGTTAAGTAAATGCGAGTTTTGGCTTTCCAGCATTTCATTTCTAGGGCATGTGATTAATGAGGACGGTATATCAGTTGACCCCAGTAAGATCGAAGCCATTGTGAATTGGCCGACGCCGACCAACGTGTCCGAGGTTCGTAGTTTTCTGGGTTTGGCAGGTTACTACAGAAAGTTTGTGAAGGATTTCTCGAGGATTGCAGTGCCTTTGACACAACTAACTAAGAAGGGAGCAGCTTATGAATGGACCAATGAAAGAGAATCAGCCTTCCAGGAGCTGAAGACGAGGTTAGTTACAGCACCAGTTTTGGTACTACCATCGGCTAATGAGGAATTTCAGATTTACAGTGATGCATCACATAAGGGTTTGGGTTGCGTGTTAATGCAAGAAGGTAAAGTCATAGCGTACGCGTCTCGTCAGTTGAAGCCCAATGAAAAGAATTATCCTACCCATGATTTGGAGCTAGCTGCCGTGGTTTTTGCTTTGAAGATATGGCGTCATTACCTGTATGGAACATCTTGCCAAGTTTTCACCGACCACAAGAGTCTGAAGTACTTGTTCACTCAGAAAAAGTTAAATATGAGGCAGAGAAGATGGCTCGAGCTACTGAAGGGTTATGACATGCAGATTCAGTACCACCCAGGTAAGGCAAATTCCGTAGCCGACGCATTGAGCAGGAAGTTAGTTGGAAGTTTGGCGTGCCTGACAGCGGTTTCGGGGGAACCGACCATTATTGAGGAAGTGAAGACCAGACAGGGGGAGGATAAATTCCTCAAGAAGGTAATTGATGAATTCGTCACCAAGCCGAGGCTGGGATACACTATGGAGAATCAAGTGCTTAAGTTTGAAGGAAGATTGTGCGTGGCCGACGTACCAGAGTTAAAAAGGAAGATTTTGCAAGAGGCCCATAGTTCCAAGTTTGCCATTCATCCAGGGAGCACCAAGATGTATCAGGACGTAAAGCGGACCTTTTGGTGGCCAAACATGAAAAGAGAGATAGCCGAGTTTGTATTTCAGTGTCTGTGTTGTCAGCAAGTGAAGGCAGAACACCAGAGACCGGCAGGACTTCTTCAACCCTTGTCGATTCCTGAGTGGAAATGGGAGCACATCTCCATGGATTTTGTAGTGGGTTTGCCGAGGACGCAAAGAGGTATGGATTCCATCTGGGTTATAGTCGACAGGTTTACAAAGTCAGCTCACTTTTTGCCTGTCAAGACTACATTCAATGCCGACCGACTTGCCGAATTGTACATGAACGAGATCATTAGGCTTCATGGTGTGCCGATGTCCATTGTGTCAGACCGAGATCCGAAGTTCGTTTCTAGGTTTTGGCAGAGTCTACAAGGAGCCTTGGGAACAGAGTTGAGATTTAGCACAGCCTTTCACCCCCAGACGGACGGGCAGACAGAAAGAACGATTTAGACACTCGAAGACATGCTCAGACTGTGCGTGTTGGATTTCCAGGGAAGTTGGGAATCGCATTTGCCATTAGTAGAGTTCGCGTACAACAACAGTTATCAAGCCAGCATAGGCATGGCGCCGTATGAAGCTTTGTATGGAAGGGAGTGCAGATCGCCGATATGTTGGACTGAAGTAGGAGACAAAGCTCTAATTGGCCCCGAGTTGGTTCAGGTGACAACTGAAAAGATCAAACTCATTCAGCAGAGGATTAAAACTGCACAGAGTCGACAGAAGTGTTGTGCCGACCAAAGAAGGAGGAAGTTAGAATTTGAAATCGGGGATCATGTGTTTCTGAAGGTCTCGCCGATGACAGGAGTTTCGAGATTTGGGAAGAAGGGTAAACTCGCACCCCGATATATTGGGCCGTTTGAAATTCTTGAGAAAGTTAACACCGTTGCTTACAGACTCGCTTTGCCGCCAGATATGAGCCAAGTCCACAGTGTGTTCCATGTTTCAATGCTGAGAAAATATATCCGAGACCCACTGCATGTAATAGATTACTCCGGGGTTGTAGTTAAGGAAGACTTGGGCTACGAAGAGAAGCCGATGAGAATTATCGACAGACAAGTGAGACAGCTGAGAAACAAGTCGATATCAATGGTGAAAATCGAATGGGAGAAGCATTATGGCGAGGAGGCCACATGGGAAAAGGAAGAGGAGATGAAAATCCGTTACCCGGAGTTATTCGTAGGACAAGGTAACTTAAGTTTGGGGACCAAACTTCTTTAAGGAGGGTAGACTGTAGGGACCCACATTTTATGTCCTCATCATGTTCATGAGCATCGGTATGGTTATGACTTGTTTAGCTTGCATGTGTATGTTGTGATTTGTTTCGCTTGAGTTAATGTGATCCATGCCTTGTTTTGAAGCCTTGTGATTTGCCTAAGTGTAGTATGCTTGTCTTGTTCCTTCCTTGGTGTGAAACTTAGGCCGCGCCTTGCCTGAGTTATGCTAGCCGATGTTATTCCAAGCCGAGGTCATCCTTAGTCTAGTAGTAGTACCTTGGAACCCCTTGTCGACCTCCGTCCTTGCCTTGATCACATTAGCCGAGATGTTACCTTGCACCAAAGCGATCTCGTCCTGGAAGTGGTATGACCTAGGCCGAGGTGTGGCACATCTAGGCCAAGATGTGGCACAGCTTAGTCAAGTGTTGTCCTTCCTAGCCGAGGTCATTGTCACCTTAGTTGCCGAAGTCTTTTGTTAGCCGATGTCATCCCTTGCCGGAGTGCCATTCCGTATAGCGTGTTAGATACGCCTTGTTGTTAGCCGATGTCATTGCTTCGTCAGAGAGCCCATACCGCTTTGCTTGTTGAACACCCTTCCACCATGCTTTGTCTGGCCTGTCAGCCACCTTTTCAGGAAAAACCCAACCAGTCGCCGCCACGTGTCTCAGTAGAGGGTTAACCCCAGAACCGGGTATAGAAAACTATCATTTAGTATCATAACCTTGTCTTGTAGAGAGAGAAGCTCTAGGAGGAAGAAAGAGTTTTAGAGTGAGGAAGTAGATCTTCAAGCTTGATTCCTAGAGATCGAACCGTTAGATCCGTGTTCTAAGGTTAGATTCTTGATCTGCTCATGATGTTCTCTATGTTCATGTTATTGCATTGCATGATCGGATATGATTTGTAAGCCATGCATCGTTTTGAAGTTCGATTTTAGAAAGAGAAAATGACATTCATGTGTTCTTCAAGAAAGTCTTGTTTTGATCCGAAAGCTTGCATAAAGAATCATGTTTTTGTGTTTGTTTCCGCAAGAATTCCAAGTACGGGTACCCAGGTCCATGTTTTCAAACTCATAGCACGAAAATCCCAGATTTGTGGGGGCAGATTATGATTGAACATTCGTATTTTTCATGTTTTCACACTCATGTTCTTCATGTTCATCAGCAGAGGGAAACCCAGAGTTTCCCGACCTCTTTTCCTTGCATGTGGCCCTCGGGAACACACCTCGGCGAGGAGGTGTGGAACCTCGGCCTAGACCTGGTTAGTGCCCAGCATACTTTTCCGAGATCATTTGCATACATAAGAGACTTGTTTGAAGGTGCATTCAATAGGCTTTACCCTGTGGTTGTAGGACTTGGGCTTGTCTCGACCCCGACGTGTGAAGAAGCTATGTGAGTGGTATTTTTAATAAAGCTATGTTAAACTTTCTTTCATAAAATCTCGTCTTGCCTTGTTTTGAAAAGTACTTGATCTAGCATGAATGACTATCCCTACTTGTATATTAAACACTATCTTGTTTTGATGACATTTCTTGAAAGTCCTTAGTTGCAGGGGACTATAATGCAACTGCACTCTTGTCTTGAAAGTCCTTAGTTGCAGGGGACTATAATGCAACTGCACTCTTGTCTTAAACGTCCTTAGTTGCAGGGGACTATAATGCAACTGCACTCTTGTCTTGAAAGTCCTTAGTTGCAGGGGACTATAATGCAACTGCACTCTTGTCTTGAAAGTCCTTAGTTGCAGGGGACTATAATGCAACTGCACTCTTGTCTTGAAAGTCCTTAGCTGCAGGGGACTATAATGCAACTGCACTCTTGTCTTGGAATTGTCATCATCCTCTTGTATTAAGTAGATGTAATAACATCCAAAGAACTTGAAAGGCCGGCAATGAACTTGATTTTTCCCTTGATTGTAAAATATGCTATGTATTGTTTTGAAAGAAATCTTGGATATCAATCATGCAAAACCTTTATTTCTAATATCATTCACTGAGTATCCAAGCTCACCCTATCTATATATATGTAGGTGACGAACAAGAAGGCATTGAGGCCTAGACGTGATGCCGATGTGTTTTGGGTGCATTGCCGACATGTTTTGGATTAGCATTTTTGTACCATCTTGAAGATCATGCTTCTCGGCTTATTTTTCATTTGTACTTGTATATGTCGGCTTGAGAAGCCTTTTGGTCAAGATGTGTTTTGTATTTCATTTCCTTCTTGTATTTAAGTTGTAAGACTTTATAAAAATGTATGTCATTTCATTGGACTTATGCACGGCTCTCATGGACTACTTAGATTCTGTATGTACACACATTGCTTCCGCACTTGTAAGCCCCATATTTTATACTCTGATTGTGTGTGATTCTTGTAAGTTGGCCTTCGGTAATTGCGGATTACTGGCCATCACGGCACCAAACTACTAGGGGCGGTTTGGGGGCGTGACAGTTATAGTTGTTTCTTTAATGAACTTCCATTTTTATTTTTATTCAGCTTTCATTTTTATTCAAGTCATTTTTCTATTCAATTTCCTTTTTTATTTAATTTCCAAATAGATCGTTAAGGTATAGTGGTTTCCGGATTGAACTTCCATTTTTAATTTTATGCAACTTTCATTTTTATTTTTATTCAACTTCCATTTTATTCAATTTGCTTTTCTGTTAAACTTCCTTTTTTATTTAATTTCCAAATAGATCGTTAAGGTATAATGGTTTCTTGAATGAACTTCCATTTTTAATTTTCTGCAACTTCCATTTTTATTTTTATTCGACTTCCATTTTTAGTCAAGTTATTTTTTATTCAACTTCCGTTTTTATTTAATTTCCAAATAGATCGTTAAAGTATAGTGGTTTCTTGAATGAACTTCCAATTTTAATTTTCTGCAACTTCCATTTTTATTTCTATTCAACATCTTTTTTTATTCAAGTTTCTTTTCTATACAACTTCCTTTTTTATTTAATTTCCAAATAGATCGTTAAGGTATTCTCGTTTCGAGATTGAACATCCATTTTTAATTTTACGCAACTTTCACTTTTATTTTTATTCAACTTCCATTTTTATTCAATTTAATTTTCTATTAAACTTCCTTTTTTATTTAATTTCCAAATAGATCGTTAAGGTGTAGTGGTTTCTTTAATGAACATCCATTTTTAATTTTATGGAACTTCTATTTTTATTTTTATTCTGCTTCCATTTTTATACAAGTTATTATTCTATTCAACTTCCTTTTTTATTTAATTTCCAAATAGATCGTTAAGGTATAGTGCTTTTTTGAATGAACTTCCAATTTTAATTTTCTGTAACTTCCATTTTTATTTCTATTCAACGTCTTTTTTTTATTCAAGTTTCTTTTCTATTCAATTTCTTTTTTTCTTTAATTTCCAAATAGATCGTTAAGGTATTCTCATTTCTGGATTGAACTTCCATTTTTAATTTTACGCAACTTTCACTTTTATTTTTATTCAACTTCCATTTTTATTCAATTTACTTTTCTATTAAGCTTCCTTTTTTATTTAATTTCCAAATAGAACGTTAAGGTATAGTGGTTTCTTTAATGAACTTCCATTTTTAATTTTATGGAACTTCCATTTTTATTTTTATTCAGCTTCCATTTTAATTCAAGTTATTTTTCTATTCAACTTCTTTTTTTATTTAATTTCCAAATAGATCGTTAAGATATAGTGGTTTCTTGAATCGTTAAGATATAGTGGTTTCTTGAATGAACTTCCATTTTTAATTTTCTGCAGCTTTCAATTTTATTTTTATTTAGCTTCCTTTTTCATTCAAGTTTCTTTTCTACTCAACTTCCTTTTTTATTTAATTTCCAAAAAGATCGTTAAGGTATAGTGGTTTTTGGATTGAACTTCCATTGTTAATTTTATGCAACTTTCATTTTTATGTTTATTCAACTTCCATTTTTATTAAATTTACTTTTCGATTAAACTTCATTTTTTATTTAATTTCCAAATAAATCGTCAAGGTATAGTGGTTTTTTGAATGAATTTCCATTTTTAATTTTCTGCACCTTCTATTTTTATTTTTATTTGACTTCCTTTTTATTCAAGTCATTTTTCTATTCAACTTCCTTTTTTAATTAATTTCCAAATAGATCGTTAAGGTATATTTGTTTCTGGATTGAACTTCCATTTTTAATTTTATGCACCTTTCATTTTTATTTTTATTCAACTTCTATTTTTATTCAATTTACTTTTCTATTAAACTTCCTTTTTTATTTAATTTCCAAATAGATCGTTAAGGTATAGTGGTTTCTTGAATGAACTTCCATTTTTAATTTTCTGCAACTTCCATTTTTATTTTTGTTTGACTCCCATTTTTATTCAATTTACTTTTCTATTCAACTTCCTTTTTCATTTAATTTCCAAATAGATCGTTAAGGTATAGTGGTTTCTAGATTGAACATCTATTTTTAATTTTATGAAACTTTTATTTTTATTTTTATTCAATTTACTTTTCCATTAAACTTCCTTTTTAATTCAATTTCCAAATAGATCGTTAAGGTATAGTGGTTTTTTGAATGAACTTCCATTTTTAATTTTCTACAACTTCCTTTTTTTTTTTATTTGACTTTCATTTTTATTCAATTTACTTTTCTATTCAACTTCCTTTTTTATATAATTTCCAAATAGATCGTTAAGGAATAGTGGTTTCTGGATTGAACTTGTCACGACCCCAAACCGCCCCTAGTAGTTTGGTGCCGTGATGGCCAGTAATCCGTAATTACCGAAGGCCAACTTTCAAAAACTTAACACAATCAGAGTATGGATATAGGGGCTCACTAATGCGGAAGCAATAAATCAAATACAAGTGGTCCATAAGAGCAGTGCATAGATCCAGTGTAATGGCATATATCTTTATAACTTGAATACAACAAAGCAAAATACGTATTACATCTTGATCAAAAGGCTTCTCGAGCCGACATATACAAAACATAGTGAATACAAGCCAAGAAGCATGATTTTCAAGATTCGCCGACATGAAATAAATGACATCGCTGACGTGAATACAAAAACAAAGCCGACATAAACATGGATCCAAAACAAGCTTTCAAAAACGGTCTAGGCATCGCCGACGTCCTGCTCGTCACCTACATATATATAGAGAGGGTGAGCCTGAATACTCAGTGAATGGTACTAATAATAAAGGTTTTGCATGAATATAGCCGGGGTATTTCGAAACAAAACACATCAAACTTTATCAAAACAAGGGATGAACCGTATTCATCAATCAAATCTTACAAGTATCAAGAGATGCTTACTGACATCGGCAAAACAAGGGATGAACCGTATTCATCAATCAAATCTTACAAGTATCAAGAGATGCTTACTGACATCGGCAAAACAAGGGATGAATCGTATTCATCAATCAAATCTTACAAGTATCAAGCATGTCCACGCGGTAAATCGTCAGTGGCAAAACAAAGACTGCACGATCCGTAATCGATTAGCCAAAGGTACTGCGAAAGTTTATAGTCCTCCAGCACAAGGGACTTGTGTTACTTAGGCCCGTAGCCCGATTTAGCATAGCAGAACTGGTGTTACTTAGGCCCGTAGCCCGATTTAACATAGCAGAACTGGTGTTACTTAGGCCCGTAGCCCGATTTAACAAGGACCGTATCCTTTTATACTTAGTGCTGCGAAAGTTTAGAGTCCTCCAGCACAAGGGACTTTTGCACTTGGTACTGCGAAAGTTTAGAGTCCTCCAGTACAAGGGACTTGTGTTACTTAGGCCCGTAGCCCGATTTAACATAATAGTCTTTCCAAGAAAGGACCGTATCCTTTTACACCTAGTGCTGCGAAAGTTTAGAGTCCTCCAGCACAAGGGACTTTTGCACTTGGTACTGCGAAAGTTTAAAGTCCTCCAGTACAAGGGACTTTTGCACTTGGTACTGCGAAAGTTTAGAGTCCTCCAGTACAAGGGACTTGTGTTACTTAGTACATCAAAGCAGGCTTATACTTAATACATCAAAACAGGGCTATTCATTCATGCTTAGCAAATACTCTTGTCAAAACAAAACAAAGCAAGATTTATCAAAAACAAGTGTAACATAGCTTTATCAAAAATACCACTCACATAGATCTCCTCGGGTGTAGGCTCAAAGCAAATATCAAGGACCTACAATCACATGGCAAATCACATTCTCAAAACAAGCTTTATATGCATGCAAATGATCTCGGCATTCTCACCAGATCCAAGTCAATAACAAAGCAAAACATGCTGGGAGTTTAAACACTACTCCCGTCTTATGAAACACACTGGGTACCAACGAGGTCTTTGCCGAGGTCCCACACATCCTTGCCGAGGTGTGGTCCCACTGGCCTTAACCAAAAGCAAAGTCGGGGAAACCTGGGTTCCCCTTTGAAGCACATGAAGAGCATGATGAACATGATCATGAGGAATATGAATGCAAGTTCAAAACTCGTTACAAAGATCTGAGGTTTCATGCCAAGTGTAGGAACCCACATTTTATGTTCTCATCATGTTCATGAGCATCCGTATGATTATGACTTGTTAAGTTTGCATGTGTATGTTGTGATTTGTTTCGCTTGAGCTAATGTGATCCATGCCTTGTTTTGAAGCCTTGTGATTTGTCTAAGTGTAGTATGCTTGTCTTGTTCCTTCCTTGATGTGGAACTTAGGTCACGCCTTGCCTGAGTTATACTAGCCGATGTTATTCCAAGCCTAGGTTACGTTACGCCTAGATCATTCCAAGCCGAGGTCGTCCTCAGTCTAGAAGTATCTTGGAACCCCTTGTCGACCTCCGTCCTTGCCTTGACCACATTAGTCGAGATGTTACCTTGCACCCAAGTGATCTCGTCCTGGAAGTGGTATGACCTAGGCCGAGGTGTGGCGCATCTAGGCCAAGATGTGGCACAGCTTAGTCAAGTGTTGTCCTTCCTAGCCGAGGTCATTGTCACCTTAGTTGCCGAAGTCCTTTGTTAGCCGATGTCACCCATCGCCGGAGTGCCATTCCGTGTAGCTTGTTGAATACGCCTTGTTATTAGCCGATGTCATTGCCTCGTCAGAGAGCCCATACCGCTTTGCTTGTTGAACACCCTTCCACCATGCTTTGTCTGGTCTGTCAGCCACCTTTTCAGGAAGAACCCAACCAGTCGCCGCCACGTGTCTCAGCAGAGGGTTAACCCCAGAACCGGGTAAAGAAAACCATCATTTGGTATCATAAACTTGCCTTGTAGAGAGAGAAGCTCCAGGAGGAAGAAAGAGTTTTAGAGTGAGGAAGTAGATCTTCAAGCTTGATTCCTAGAGATCGAACCGTTAGATCCGTGTTCTAAGGTTAGATTCTTGATCTGCTCATGATGTTCTCTATGTTCATGATATTGCATTGCATGATCGGATGTGATTTGTAAGCCATGCATCGTTTTGAAGTTCGATTTTAGAAAGAGAAAATGACATTCATGTGTTTTTCAAGAAAGTCTTGTTTTGATCCGAAAGCTTGCATAAAGAATCATGTTTTTGTGTTTATTTCCGCAAGGATTCCAAGTACGGGTACCCAGGTCCATGTTTTCAAACTCATAGCACGAAGATCCCAGATTTGTGATGTCAGATTATGATTGAGCATTCATATTTTTCATGTTTTCACACTCATGTTCTTCATGTTCATCAGCAGAGGGAAACCCAGAGTTTCCTGACCTCTTTTCCTTGCATGTGGCCCTCGGGAACACACCTCGGCGAGGAGGTGTGGAACCTCGGCCTGGACCTGGTTGGTGCCCAGCATGTTTTCCGAAACCATTTGTGTACATACGAAACTTGTTGAAGGTGCATTCAATAGGCTTTGCCCTGTGTTTGTAGGACTTGGGCTTGTCTCGACCCCGACGTGTGAAGAAACTATGTGAGTGGTATTTTTAATAAAGCTATGTTACACTTACTTTCGTAAAATCTCGTCTTGCCTTGTTTTGAAAAGTACTTGATCTAGCATGAATGACTATCCCTACTTGAATATTAAACACTATCTTGTTTTGATGACATTTCTTGAAAGTCCTTAGCTGCAGGGGACTATAATGCAACTGCACTCTTGTCTTGAAAGTCCTTAGCTGCAGGGGACTATAATGCAACTGCACTCTTGTCTTGAAAGTCCTTAGTTGCAGGGGACTATAATGCAACTGCACTCTTGTCTCGATTTGTCATCGCACTTGTAATATGTAGATGTAATAACATCCAAAGAACTTGAAAGGCCGGCAATGAACTTGATTTTCCCTTGATTGTAAAGTATGCTATGTATTGTTTTGAAAGAAATCTCGGATATCAATCATGCAAAACCTTTATTTCTAATATCATTTACTGAGTATCCAAGCTCACCCTCTCTATATATATGTAGGTGATGAACAAGAAGGCATTGAGGCCTAGACGTGATGCCGATGTGTTTTTGGGTGCATTGCCGACATGTTTTGGATTAGCATTTTTGTACCATCTTGAAGATCATGCTTCTTGGCTTATTTTTCATTTGTACTTGTATATGTCGGCTTGAGAAGCCTTTTGGTCAAGATGTGTTTTGTATCTCATTTCCCTATTGTATTTAAGTTGTAAGACTTTATAAAAATTTATGTCATTTCATTGGACTTATGCACGGCTCTCATGGACTACTTAGATTCTGTATGTACACACATTGCTTCCGCACTTGTAAGCCCCATATTTCATACTCTGATTGTGTGTGATTCTTGTAAGTCGGCCTTCGGTAACCTCGGGTTACTGGCCATCACGGCACCAAACTACTAGGGGCGGTTTGGGGGCGTGACACCAAGAGTTCAAAACATGGACCTGGGTACCCACACAAGAAAGTCATGCAAGAACAAACACAAAAACATGGTTTTCGCTCCAAACTTTCGGATCAAAACGAGACTTTTCTATCAAGAACATATGAAGACCATTTTCTCTTTTCAAAACCAACTTCAAAACAATGCATGACATGCAAAACGAATCCAATCGTGCAATGCAGCTAGAGGATCAACAACAACAATCAAAGTAGATCGAGATTCTAACCTCAGAACTCGAATCCAACGGATCAAACCACGAAGATCAAGCTTGGAAGACTTGCTCTCACTCAAGAACTTCTCTTCCTCCTCTCTAGAGCTTCTCTCTCTAAAAACAAAGATTTGAGACCAAAATGATTTGTTTCTAAGTCTGCTGGCTGTCTTAACAATTAGCTCGGACACGTGGCGCTACCGGGTTGGCTCAACTAAAAAGGTGATTGATAGATAAGACAAGTCTCTGACAAAGCGTACGCAGCAAGCTGGGTAAGACATATCGGCAAATAATGACATCGGCTCAAATCAAGGATCCGGCAACAGGGTAACGAAAACATCGGCTAGGGAGGACGACACTTGATTAAGCTGTGCCACACCTTGGCCGGGGTGTGCCACATCTCGGCCTAGGCCATACCTACCTGCGGACAAGGATCATCAAGTGCAAAACATCTCGGCAATAATGCCCGAGGTGAAGATGGGGGTCGACCAAGGTCTCAAAACGGTTCTAAGTACAAGGGTTCAAAGGCGAACTAAGCTCAAGATGACCTTGGCCACACACACACCGAACAAGGAACAAAATCACGCAAGCAATACTTAAACAAAACAAGGCAAGGCAAAACCTTCAAATTAACATAACAAGGCAAGATCATGAATGAATGTATGCAGGTATGACAAGAGTAAGGTGAGGGTTGTTACTGAACTTCCATTTTTAATTTTATGCAACTTTCATTTTTATTCAATTTACTTTAATATTAAAGTTCCTTTTTTATTTAATTTCCAAGTAGATCGTTAAGGTATAGGGGTTTCTATAATGAACTTCCATTTTTAATTTTCTACAGCTTCCATTTTTATTTTTATTCGACTTCAATTTGAATTCAGGTCATTTTTCTATTCAACTTCCTTTTTTATTTAATTTCCAAATAAATCGTTAAGATATAGTGGTTTCTTGAATGAACTTCCATTTTTAACTTTCTGCAACTTCCATTTTTATTTTTTTTCGACTTCCATTTTCATTCAAGTTATTTTTCTATTCAACTTCCTTTTTTAGTTAATTTCGAAATAGATCGTTGAGGTATAGTGGTTTCTTGAATGAACTTCCAATTTTAATTTTTTGCAACTTCCATTTTTATTTCTATTCAACTTCTTTTTTTATTCAAGTTTCTTTTCTATTCAACTTCCTTTTTTATTTGATTTCCAAATCGATCGTTAAGGTATACCGGTTTCTGGATTGAACTTCCATTTTTAATTTTATGCAACTTTCACCTTTATTTTTATTCAACTTCCATTTTTATTCAATTTACTTTTCTATTAAACTTCCTTTTTTATTTAATTTCCAAATAGATCGTTAAGGTATAATGGTTTCTTGAATGAACTTCCATTTTTAATTTTCTGCGACATCCATTTTTATTCAAGTCATTTTTCTATTCAACTTCCTTTTTAATTTAATTTCCAAATAGATCGTTAAGGTATAGTGGTTTCCGGCTTGAACTTCTATTTTTAATTTTATGCAATTTTCAATTTTATTTTTATTCAACTTCCATTTTTATTCAATTCGCTTTTCTATTAAACTTCCATTTTTATTTAATTTCCAAATAGATCGTTAAGGTATAATGGTTTCTTGAATGAACTTCCATTTTTAATTTTCTGCAACTTCCATTTTTATTTTTATTCGACTTCCATTTTTATTCAACTTATTTTTTATTCAACTTCCTTTTTTATTTAATTTCCAAATAGATCGTTAAGGTATAGCGGTTTCTTGAATGAACTTTCAATTTTAATTTTCTGCAACTTTCATTTTTATTTCTATTCAACATCTTTTTTTATTCAAGTTTCTTTTCTATTCAACTTCCTTTGTTATTTAATTTCCAAATAGATCGTTAAGGTATTCTCGTTTCTGGATTGAACTTTCATTTTTAATTTTACACAACTTTCACTTTTATTTTTAGTCAACTTCCATTTTTATTCAATTTACTTTTCTATTAAAACTTCCTTTTTTATTTAATTTCCAAATAGATCGTTAAGGTATAGTGGTTTCTTTAATGAACTTCCATTTTTAATTTTATGGAACTTCTATTTTTATTTTTATTCAGCTTCCATTTTTATTCATGTTATTTTTCTATTCAACTTCTTTTTTTATTTAATTTCCAAATAGATCGTTAAGGTATAGTGGTTGCTTGAATGAACTTCCATTTTTAATTTTCTGCAGCTTCCATTTTTATTTTTATTTAACTTCCTTTTTTATTCAACTTTCTTTTCTACTCAACTTCTTTTTTTATTTAATTTCCAAATAGATCGTAAAGGTATAGTGGTTTTTGGATTGAACTTCTTTTGTTAATTTTATGCAACTATCATGTTTATTTTTATTCAACTTCCATTTTTATTCAATTTACTTTTCTATTAAACTACCTTTTTTATTCAATTTCCAAATAGATCGTTAAGGTATAGTGGTTTGTTGAATGAACTTCCATTTTTAATTTTCTGCAACTTTTATTTTCATTTTTATTTAATTTCCATTTTTATTTAATTTACTTTTCTATTGAACTTCTTTTTTATTTAATTTCCAAATAGATCGTTACGGTATAGTGCTTTCTTGAATGAATTTCTATTTTTAATTTTCTGAAACTTTCATTTTTATTTTTATTCAACTTTCATTTTTATTCAATTTGCTTTACTATTAAACTTCCTTTTTTATTTAATTTCCAAATAGATCGTTAAGGTATAATGGTTTCTTGAATGAACTTCCATTTTTAATTTTCTGCAACTTCCATTTTTATTTTTATTCGACTTCCATTTTTATTCAACTTATTTTTTATTCAACTTCCTTATTTATTTAATTTCCAAATAGATCGTTAAGGTATAGTGGTTTCTTGAATGAACTTCCAATTTTAATTTTCTGCAACTTCCATTTTTATTTCTATTCAACATCTTTTTTTATTCAAGTTTTTTTTCTATTCAACTTCCTTTTTTATTTAATTTCCAAATAGATCGTTAAGGTATTCTCGTTTCTGGATTGAACTTCCATTTTTAATTTTACGCAACTTTCACTTTTATTCAATTTACTTTTCTGTTCAACTTTCTTTTTTATTTAATTTCCAAATAGATCGTCAAGGAATAGTGGTTTCTGGATTGAACTTCCATTTTTAATTTTATGCAACTTTCATTTTTATTTTTATTCAACTTCCATTTTTATTTAATTTACTTTGCTATTAAACTTCCTTTTTTATTTAATTTCCAAACAGATCGTTAAGGTATAGTGGTTTCTTGAATGAACTTCCACTTTCAATTTTCTGCAACTTCCATTTTTATTTTTATTTGACTTCCATTTTTATTCAATTTACTTTTCTATTCAACTTCCTTTTTTATTTAATTTAGAAATAGATCGTTAAGGAACAGTGGTTTCTGGATTGAACTTCCATTTTTAATTTTATGCAACTTTCATTTTTATTTTTATTCAACTTCCATTTTCATTCAATTTACTTTTCTATTAAACTTTCTTTTTTATTTAATTTCTAAATAGATCGTTAAGGTATAGTGGTTTCTATAATGAACTTCCATTTTTAATTTTTTACAACTTCCATTTTTATTTTTATTCGACATCCATTTTTATTCAGGTTATTTTTCTATTCAACTTCCTTTTTTTATTTAATTTCCAAATAGATCGTTAAGGTATAGTGGTTTCTAGAATGAATTTTGCATTTTCAATTTTCTGCAACTTCCATTTTTATTTTTATTTAACTTCCTTTTTCAATCAAGTTTCTTTTCTACTCAACTTCGTTTTTTATTTAATTTCCAAATAGATCGTTAAGGTATAGTGGTTTCTTTAATGAACTTCCAATTTTAATTTTTTGCAACTTCCATTTTTATTTCTATTCAACTTCTTTTTTTATTCAAGTTACTTTTCAATTCAACTTCTTTTTTTATTTAATTTCCAAATAGATCGTTATGGTATAGTGGTTTCTTGAATGAACTTTCATTTTTAATTTTCTGCAACTTCCATTTTTATTTTTATTCGACTTCCATTTTTATTCAAGTCATTTTTCAGTCCAACTTCCTATTTTATTTAATTTCCAAATAGATCGTTAAGGTATAGAGGTTTCTTGAATAAACTTCCATTTTTATTTCTATGCAACTTATTTTTTTATTCAAGTTTCTTTTCTATTCAACTTCCTTTTTTATTTAATTTTTAAATAGATCGTTAAGGTATACTGGTTTCTAGATTGAATTTCCATTTTTAATTTTATAAAACTTTCACTTTTATTTTTATTCAACATCTATTTTTATTCAATTTACTTTTATATTAAATTTCCTTTTTTATTTAATTTCCAAATAGATCGTTAAGGTATAGTGGTTTCTTGAATGAACTTCTATTTTTAATTTTTTGCAACTTTCATTTTTATTTTCAATCAACTTCCATTTTTATTCAATTTACTTTTCTAATAAACTTCCTTTTTTATTTAATTTCCAGATAGATCGTTAAGGTATGGGGGTTTCTTGAATGAATTTTCATTTTTATTTTTAATTAACTTCCATTTTTATTCAAGTTACTTTTCTATTCAACTTCTTTTTTTATTTAATTTCCAAATAGATCGTTAAGATATGGTGGTTTTTGAATGAATTTCCATTTTTAATTTTCTGCAACTTCCATTTTTGTTTTTAGTTAACTTCCAATTTTGTTCAAGTTACTTTTCTATTCAAATTCCTTTTTTATTTAATTTCCAAAAAGATCGTTAACGTGTAGTGGTTTCTGGAATGCGCTTCCATTTTTAATTTTATGGAACTTCCATTTTTATTCAATTTACTTTTCTATTAAACTTCCCTTTTTTATTTAATTTACAAATAGATCGTTATGGTATAGTGGTTTCTGGATTGAACTTCCATTTTTAATTTTATGCAACTTTCACTTTTATTTTTTTTCAACATCTATTTTTATTCAATTTACTTTTCTATTAAATTTCCTTTTTTATTTAATTTCCAAATTGATCGTTAAGGTATAGTGGTTTCTTGAATGAACTTTTATTTTTAATTTTCTGCAACTTTCATTTTTATTTTCAATCAACTTCCATTTTTATTCAATTTATTT
Source organism: Camellia sinensis (assembly GCF_055761805.1). Classification (NCBI taxonomy): domain Eukaryota; kingdom Viridiplantae; phylum Streptophyta; class Magnoliopsida; order Ericales; family Theaceae; genus Camellia; species Camellia sinensis. The sequence goes on along the minus strand of NC_138962.1, from coordinate 2,369,769 downwards.
TCTATTAAACTTCCTTTTCTATTTAATTTCCAGATAGATCGTTAAGGTATGGTGCTTTCTTGAATGAATTTTCATTTTTATTTTTAATTAACTTCCATTTTTATTCAAGTTACTTTTCTATTCAACTTCCTTTTTTATTTAATTTCGAAATAGGCCGTTAAAGTATGGTGGTTTCTTGAATGAATTTCCATTTTTAATTTTCTGCAACTTCCATTTTTGTTTTTAGTTAACTTCCAATTTTCTTCAAGTTACTTTTCTATTCAACTTCTTTTTTATTTAATTTCCAAAAAGATCGTTAACGTATAGTGGTTTCTGGAATGAGCTTCCATTTTTAATTTTATGGAACTTCCATTTTTATTTTTATTCAACTTCCATTTTTATTTAATTTACTTTTCTATTAAACTACCCTTTTTTATTTAATTTACAAATAGATCGTTATGGTATAGTGGTTTCTGGATTGAACTTCTATTTTTAATTTTACACAACTTTCACTTAAATTTTTATTCAACTTCCATTTTTATTCAATTTACTTTTCTATTAAACTTCCTTTTTTATTTAATTTCCAAATAGATCGTTAAAGTGTAGTGGTTTCTTTAATGAACTTCCTTTTTTATTTTTATGGAACATTCATTTTAATTTTTATTCAGCTTCCTTTTTTATTCAAGTTATTTTTCTATTCAACATCCTTTTTTATTTAATTTCCAAATAGATCGTTAAGGTATAGTGGTTTCTTGAATGAACTTCCATTTTTAATTTTCTGCAACTTTCATTTTTATTTTTATTTGACTTTCATTTTTATTCAATTTGCTTTTCTATTCAACTTTCTTTTTTATTTAATTTCCAAATAGATCGTCAAGGAATAGTGGTTTCTGGATTGAACTTCCATTTTTAATTTTATGCAACTTTCATTTTTATTTTTATTCAACTTCCATTTTTATTTAATTTACTTTTCTATTAAACTTCCTTTTTTATTTAATTTCCAAACAAATCGTTAAGGTATAGTGGTTTCTTGAATGAACTTCCATTTTCAATTTTCTGCAACTTCCATTTTTATTTTTATTTGACTTCCATTTTTATTCAATTTACTTTTCTATTCAACTTCCTTTTTTATTTAATTTAGAAATAGATCGTTAAGGAACAGTGGTTTCTGGATTGAACTTCCATTTTTAATTTTATGCAACTTTCATTTTTATTTTTATTCAACTTCCATTTTCATTCAATTTACTTTTCTATTAAACTTTCTTTTTTATTTAATTTCTAAATAGATCGTTAAGGTATAGTGGTTTCTATAATGAACTTCCATTTTTATTTTTATTCGACTTCCATTTTTATTCAAGTTATTTTTCTATTCAACTTCCTTTTTTTATTTAATTCCCAAATAGATCGTTAAGGTATAGTGGTTTCTGGAATGAATTTCCATTTTTAATTTTCTGCAACTTCCATTTTTATTTTTATTTAACTTCCTTTTTCAATCAAGTTTCTTTTCTACTCAACGTCGTTTTTTATTTAATTTCCAAATAGATCGTTAAGGTATAGTGGTTTCTTTAATGAACTTCCAATTTTAATTTTTTGCAACTTCCATTTTTATTTCTATTCAACTTCTTTTTTTATTCAAGTTACTTTTCAATTCAACTTCTTTTTTTAATTAATTTCCAAATAGATCGTTATGGTATAGTGGTTTCTTGAATGAACTTTCATTTTTAATTTTCTGCAACTTCCATTTTTATTTTTATTCGACTTCCATTTTTATTCAAGTCATTTTTCAATCCAACTTCCTACTTTATTTAATTTCCAAATAGATCGTTAAAGTATAGAGGTTTCTTGAATAAACTTCCATTTTTATTTCTATGCAACTTCTTTTTTTATTCAAGTTTCTTTTCTATTCAACTTCCTTTTTTATTTAATTTTTAAATAGATCGTTAAGGTATACTGGTTTCTGGATTGAATTTCCATTTTTAATTTTATACAACTTTCACTTTTATTTTTATTCAACATCTATTTTTATTCAATTTACTTTTATATTAAATTTCCTTTTTTATTTAATTTCCAAATAGATCGTTAAGGTATAGTGGTTTCTTGAATGAACTTCCATTTTTAATTTTCTGCAACTTTCATTTTTATTTTCAATCAACTTCCAATTTTATTCAATTTACTTTTCTAATAAACTTCCTTTTTTATTTAATTTCCAGATAGATCGTTAAGGTATGGGGGTTTCTTGAATGAATTTTCATTTTTATTTTTAATTAACTTCCATTTTTATTCAAGTTACTTTTCTATTCAATTTCTTTTTTTATTTAATTTCCAAATAGATCGTTAAGATATGGTGGTTTTTGAATGAATTTCCATTTTTAATTTTCTGCAATTTCCATTTTTGTTTTTAGTTAACTTCCAATTTTCTTCAAGTTACTTTTCTATTCAACTTCCTTTTTTATTTCATTTCCAAAAAGATCGTTAACGTATAGTGGTTTCTGCAATGCGCTTCCATTTTTAATTTTATGGAACTTCCATTTTTATTTTTATTCAACTTGCATTTTTATTCAATTTACTTTTCTATTAAACTTCCCTTTTTTTATTTAATTTACAAATAGATCGTTACGGTATAGTGGTTTCTGGATTGAACTTCCATTTTTAATTTTATGCAACTTTCACTTTTATTTTTATTCAACATCTATTTTTATTCAATTTACTTTTCTATTGAATTTCCTTTTTTATTTAATTTCCAAATAGATCGTTAAGGTATAGTGGTTCCTCGAATGAACTTCTATTTTTAATTTTCTGCAACTTTCATTTTTATTTTCAATCAACTTCCATTTTTATTCAATTTACTTTTCTATTAAACTTCCTTTTCTATTTAATTTCCAGATAGATCGTTAAGGTATGGTGGTTTCTTGAATGAATTTTCATTTTTATTTTTAATTAACTTCCATTTTTATTCAAGTTACTTTTCTATTCAACTTCCTTTTTTATTTAATTTCCAAATAGATCGTTAAAGTATGGTGGTTTGTTGAATGAATTTTCATTTTTAATTTTCTGCAACTTCCATTTTTGTTTTTAGTTAACTTCCAATTTTCTTCAAGTTACTTTTCTATTCAACTTCCTTTTTTATTTAATTTCCAAAAAGATCGTTAACGTATAGTGGTTTCTGGAATGAGCTTCCATTTTTAATTTTATGGAACTTCCATTTTTATTTTTATTCAACTTCCTTTTTTATTTAATTTACTTTTCTATTAAACTTCCCTTTTTTATTTAATTTACAAATAGATCGTTATGGTATAGTGGTTTCTAGATTGAACTTCCATTTTTAATTTTATGCAACTTTCATTTTTATTTTTATTCAACTTCCATTTTTATAAAATTTACTTTTCTATTAAAGTTCCTTTTTTATTTAATTTCCAAATAGATCGTTAAGGTATTGTGGTTTCCTGAATGAATTTCCATTTTTAATTTTCTGCAACTTCCATTTTTATTTTTATTCGACTTCCATTTTTATTCAAGTTATTTTTCTATTCAACTTCCTTTTTTATTTAATTTTCGAATAGATCGTTAAGGTATAGTGGTTTCTTGAATGAACTTCTAATTTTAATTTTCTGCAACTTCCATTTTTATTTCTATTCAACTTCTTTTTTTATTCAAGTTTCTTTTCTATTCCACTTCCTTTTTTATTTAATTTTCAAATAGATCGTTAAAGTATTGTGGTTTCTGGATTGAACTTCCATTTTTAATTTTATGCAACTTTCACTATTATTTTTAATCAACTTCCATTTTTCTTCAATTTACTTTTCTATTAAACTTCCTTTTTTATTTAATTTCCGGATAGATCGTTAAGGTATGGGGGTTATTTGAATGAATTTTCATTTTTATTTTTAATTAACTTCCCTTTTTATTCAAGTTACTTTTCTATTCAACTTCCTTTTTTATTTAGTTTCCAAATATATCGTTTAGGTATGGTGGTTTCTTGAATGAGTTTCTATTTTTAATTTTCTGCAACTTCCATTTTTGTTTTTAGTTAACTTCCAATTTTCTTCAAGTTACTTTCCTATTCAACTTCCTTTTTTATTTAATTTCCAAAAGGTCGTTAACGTATAGTGGTTTCTGGAATGTGCTTCCATTTTTAATTTTATGGAACTTCCGTTTTTATTTTTATTCAACTTCCATTTTTATTCATTTTACTTTTCTATTAAACTTCCATTTTTATTTACTTTCCAAATAGATCGTTATGGTATAGTGGTTTCTGGATTGAACTTCCATTCTTAATTTTATGCAACTTTCACTTTTATTTTTATTCAACATCTATTTTTATTCAATTTACTTTTCTATTAAATTTCCATTTTTTATTTAATTTCAGAATAGATCGTTAAGGTATAATGGTTTCTTGAATGAACTTCCATTTTAAATTTTTTGCAACTTTCATTTTTTTTTTTTCAATCAACTTCCATTTTTATTCAATTAACTTTTCTATTAAACTTCCTTTTTTATTTAATTTCCAGATAGATCGTTAAGGTATGGTGGTTTCTTGAATGAATTTTGATTTTTATTTTTAATTAACTTCCATTTTTATTCAATTTACTTTTCTATTCAACTTCCTTTTTTATTTAATTTCCAAATAGATCGTTAAGATATTGTGGTTTCCTGAATGAATTTCCATTTTTAATTTTCTGCAACTTCCATTTTTATTTTTATTCGACTTCCATTTTTATTCAAGTTATTTTTCTATTCAACTTCCTTTTTTATTTAATTTTCAAATAGATCGTTAAGGTATAGTGGTTTCTTGATTGAACTTCCAATTTTAATTTTCTATAATTTCCATTTTTATTTCTATTCAACTTCTTTTTTTATTCAAGTTTCTTTTCTATTCAACTTCCTTTTTTATTTAATTTTCAAACAGATCGTTAAAGTTTTGTGGTTTTTGGATTGAACTTCCATTTTTAATTTTATGCAACTTTCACTATTATTTTTATTCAACTTCCATTTTTCTTCATTTTACTTTTCTATTAAACTTCCTTTTTTATTTAATTTCCAAATAGATCGTTAACGTATAGTGATTTCTTGAATGAACTTCCATTTTTAATTTTCTGGATCTTCCATTTTTATTTTTATTCCACTTCCATTTTTATTCAAGTTATTTTTCTGTTCAACTTCCTTTTTTATTTAATTTCCCAATAAATCGTTAAGATATAGTGGTTTCTTGAATGAATTTCCGTTTTTAATTTTTTGCAACTTCCATTTTTATTTCTATTCAACTTCTTTTTTTATTCAAGTTTCTTTTCTATTCAACTTCCTTTTTTATTTAATTTCGAAATAGATCGTTAAGGTATAGTGGTTTCTTGAATGAACTTCCAATTTTAATTTTCTGCAGCTTCCATTTTTATTTCTATTCAACTTCTTTTTTTATTCAAGTTTCTTTTCTATTCAACTTCCTTTTTTATTTAATTTCGAAATAGATCGTTAAGGTATAGTGGTTTCTGGATTGAACTTCCATTTTTAATTTTATGCAACTTTCAATTTTATTATTATTCAACTTCCATTTTTATTCAATTTACTTTTCAATTAAACTTCCATTTTTTTTATTTCCAAATAGATCGTTATGGTATAGTGGTTTCTTGAATGAATTCCATTTTTAATTTTCTGCAACTTCCATATTTATTTCTATTCAACTTCTTTTTTTATTCAAGTTTCTTTTCTATTCAACTTCCTTTTTTATTTAATTTCCAAAGAGATCGTTAAGGTATTGTGGTTTCTAGATTGAACTTCCATTTTTAATTTTATGCAACTTTCACTTTTATTTTTATTCAACACCCATTTTTATTCAATTTACTTTTCTATTAAACTTCCTTTTTTTTTTTAATTTCCAAATAAATCGTTATGGTATAGTGGTTTCTTGAATGAATTCCATTTTTAATTTTCTGCAACTTCCATTTTTATTTCTATTCAACTTCTTTTTTTATTCAAGTTTCTTTTCTATTCATCTTCCTTTTTTATTTAATTTCCAAAGAGATCGTTAAGGTATTGTGGTTTCTGGATTGAACTTCCATTTTTAATTTTATGCAACTTTCACTTTTATTTTTATTCAACTTTCATTTCTATTCAATTTACTTTTCTATTAAACTTCCTTTTTTATTTAATTTCCAAATTGATCGTTATGGTATAGTGGTTTCTTGAATGAACTTCCATTTTTATTTCTATTCAACTTCTTTTTTTTATTCAAGTTTCTTTTTTATTCAACTTCCTTTTTTATTTAATTTCCTAATAGGTCGTTAAGGTATTGTGGTTTCTGGATTGAAATTCCATTTTTAATTTTACGCAACTTTCATTTTTATTTTTATTCAACTTCCATTTTTATTTAATTTACTTTTCTATTAAACTTCATTTTTTATTTAATTTCCAAATAGATCGTTAAGGTATAGTGGTTTCTTGAATAAACTTCCCTTTTTAATTTTCTGCAACTTCCATTTTTATTTTTAATCCTCTTCCATTTTAATTCAAGTTATTTTTCTGTTCAACTACTTTTTTTATTTAATTTCCAAATAAAACGTTAAGGTATAGTGGTTTCTTGAATGAATTTCCATTTTTAATTTTCTGCAACTTCCATTTTTATTTTTAATTAACTTCAATTTTAATTCAAGTTACTTTTCAATTCAACTTCTTTCTTTATTTTGTTTCCAAGTAGATCGTTAAGGTATAGTGTTTTCTTGAATGAACTTCCAATTTTAATTTTCTGCAACTTCCATTTTTATTTCTATTCAACTTTCTTTTTTATTTAATTTCAAAATAGATCGTGAACGTATAGTGGTTTCTGGATTGAACTTCCATTTTTAATTTTATGCAACTTTCGTTTTTATTTCTATTCGACTTCCATTTTTATTAAATTTACTTTTCTATTAAGCTTCATTTTTTATTTAATTTCCAAATAGATCGTTAACGTATAGTGATTTCTTGAATGAACTTCCATTTTTAATTTTCTGCATCTTCCATTTTTATTTTTATTCCACTTCCATTTTTATTCAAGTTATTTTTCTGTTCAACTTCCTTTTTTATTTAATTTCCCAATAAATCGTTAAGATATAGTGGTTTCTTGAATGAATTTCCATTTTTAATTTTCTGCAACTTCCATTTTTATTTTTAATTAACTTCCATTTTTATTCAAGTTACTTTTCAATTCAACTTCTTTTTTTTATTTAATTTCCAAATAGATCGTTAAGGTATATTGGTTTCTTGAATGAACTTCCAATTTTAATTTTCTGCAACTTCCATTTTTATTTCTATTCAACTTCTTTTTTTATTCAAGTTTCTTTTCTATTCAACTTCAATTTTTATTTAATTTCGAAATAGATCGTTAAGGTATAGTGGTTTCTGGATTGAACTTCCATTTTTAATTTTATGCAACTTTTAATTTTATTTTTATTCAACTTCCATTTTTATTCAATTTACTTTTCTATTAAACTTCCTTTTTTTTTTTTTAATTTCCAAATAGATCGTTGTGGTATAGCGGTTTCTTGAATGAATTCCATTTTTAATTTTCTGCAACTTCCATTTTTATTTCTATTCAACTTCTTTTTTTATTCAAGTTTCTTTTCTATTCAACTTCCTTTTTTATTTAATTTCCAAAGAGATCGTTAAGGTATTGTGGTTTCTGGATTGAACTTCCATTTTTAATTTTATGCAACTTTCACTTTTATTTTTATTCAACTTCCATTTCTATTCAATTTACTTTTCTATTAAACTTCCTTTTTTATTTAATTTCCAAATTGATCGTTATGGTATAGTGGTTTCTTGAATGAACTTCCATTTTTATTTCTATTCAACTTCTTTTTTTTATTCAAGTTTCTTTTTCTATTCAACTTCCTTTTTTATTTAATTTCCAAATAGATGGTTAAGGTATTGTGGTTTCTGGATTGAAATTCCATTTTTAATTTTACGCAACTTTCATTTTTATTTTTATTCAACTTCCATCTTTATTTAATTTACTTTTCTATTAAACTTCATTTTTTATTTAATTTCCAAATAGATCGTTAAGGTATAGTGGTTTCTTGAATGAACTTCCCTTTTTAATTTTCTGCAACTTCCATTTTTATTTTTATTCCTCTTCCATTTTAATTCAAGTTATTTTTCTGTTCAACTACCTTTTTTATTTAATTTCCAAATAAAACGTTAAGGTATAGTGGTTTCTTGAATGAATTTCCATTTTTAATTTTCTGCAACTTCCATTTTTATTTTTAATTAACTTCAATTTTAATTCAAGTTACTTTTCAATTCAACTTCTTTTTTTATTTAGTTTCCAAGTAGATCGTTAAGGTATAGTGTTTTCTTGAATGAACTTCCAATTTTAATTTTCTGCAACTTCCATTTTTATTTCTATTCAACTTTCTTTTTTATTTAATTTCAAAATAGATCGTGAACGTATAGTGGTTTCTGGATTGAACTTCCATTTTTAATTTTATGCAACTTTCGTTTTTATTTCTATTCGTCTTCCATTTTTATTAAATTTACTTTTCTATTAACCTTCATTTTTTATATAATTTCCAAATAGATCGTTAACGTATTGTGGTTTCTTGAATGAACTTCCATTTTTAATTTTCTGCAACTTCCATTTTTTTTATTCAACTTCCATTTATATTCAAGTTATTTTTCTATTCAACTTCTTTTTTTTGATTTAATTTCCAAATAGATCGTTAAGGTATAGTAGTTTCTTGAATGAACTTCCATTTTTAATTTTCTGCAACTTCCATTTTTATTTTTATTTAACTTCCTTTTTTATTCAAGTTTCTTGTCTACTCTATTTCGTTTTTTACTTATTTTCCGAATCGATCGTTAAGGTATAGTGGTTTATGGATTGAACTTCTATTTTTAATTTTATGCAACTTTCATTTTTATTTTCCTTCAACTTCCATTTTTATTCAATTTACTTTTCAATTAAACTTCCTTTTTTATTTAATTTCCAAATAGATCGTTAAGGTATGGTGGTTTCTTGAATGAATTTCCATTTTTATTTTTAATTAACTTCCATTTTTCTTCAAGTTACTTTTCTATTCAACTTTTTTTTATTTCATTTCGAAATAGATCGTTAAGGTATGGTGGCTTCTTCAATGAACTTCCATTTTTATTTCTATTCAACTTCTTTTTTTTATTCAAGTTTCTTTTTCTATTCAACTTCCTTTTTTATTTAATTTCCAAATAGATGGTTAAGGTATTGTGGTTTCTGGATTGAAATTCCATTTTTAATTTTACGCAACTTTCATTTTTATTTTTATTCAACTTCCATCTTTATTTAATTTACTTTTCTATTAAACTTCATTTTTTATTTAATTTCCAAATAGATCGTTAAGGTATAGTGGTTTCTTGAATGAACTTCCCTTTTTAATTTTCTGCAACTTCCATTTTTATTTTTATTCCTCTTCCATTTTAATTCAAGTTATTTTTCTGTTCAACTACCTTTTTTATTTAATTTCCAAATAAAACGTTAAGGTATAGTGGTTTCTTGAATGAATTTCCATTTTTAATTTTCTGCAACTTCCATTTTTATTTTTAATTAACTTCAATTTTAATTCAAGTTACTTTTCAATTCAACTTCTTTTTTTATTTAGTTTCCAAGTAGATCGTTAAGGTATAGTGTTTTCTTGAATGAACTTCCAATTTTAATTTTCTGCAACTTCCATTTTTATTTCTATTCAACTTTCTTTTTTATTTAATTTCAAAATAGATCGTGAACGTATAGTGGTTTCTGGATTGAACTTCCATTTTTAATTTTATGCAACTTTCGTTTTTATTTCTATTCGTCTTCCATTTTTATTAAATTTACTTTTCTATTAACCTTCATTTTTTATATAATTTCCAAATAGATCGTTAACGTATTGTGGTTTCTTGAATGAACTTCCATTTTTAATTTTCTGCAACTTCCATTTTTTTTATTCAACTTCCATTTATATTCAAGTTATTTTTCTATTCAACTTCTTTTTTTTGATTTAATTTCCAAATAGATCGTTAAGGTATAGTAGTTTCTTGAATGAACTTCCATTTTTAATTTTCTGCAACTTCCATTTTTATTTTTATTTAACTTCCTTTTTTATTCAAGTTTCTTGTCTACTCTATTTCGTTTTTTACTTATTTTCCGAATCGATCGTTAAGGTATAGTGGTTTATGGATTGAACTTCTATTTTTAATTTTATGCAACTTTCATTTTTATTTTCCTTCAACTTCCATTTTTATTCAATTTACTTTTCAATTAAACTTCCTTTTTTATTTAATTTCCAAATAGATCGTTAAGGTATGGTGGTTTCTTGAATGAATTTCCATTTTTATTTTTAATTAACTTCCATTTTTCTTCAAGTTACTTTTCTATTCAACTTTTTTTTATTTCATTTCGAAATAGATCGTTAAGGTATGGTGGCTTCTTCAATGAATTTCCATTTTGAACTTTCTGCAACTTCCATTTTTATTTTTAATTAACTTCCAATTTTCTTCAAGTTACTTTTCTATTCAACTTGCTTTTTTATTTAATTTCCAAATATATCGCTAACGTTTAGTGGTTTTTGGAATGAACTTCCATTTTTAATTTTATGCAACTTCCATTTTTATTTTTATTCAACTTCCATTTTTATTCAATTTACTTTTCTATTAAACTTCCTTTTTTATTTAATTTCGAAATGGATCGTTAAGGTATGGTGGTTTTTTGAATGAATTTCCATTTTTATTTTTAATTAACTTCCATTTTTCTACAAGTTACTTTTCTCTTCAACTTCTTTTTTTATTTAATTTCCAAATAGATCGTTAAGGTATAGTGGTTTCTGGAATGAACTTCCATTTCTAATTTTATGCAACTTCCATTTTTATATTTATTCAACTTCCATTTTTATTCAATTTACTTTTCTATTAAACTTCGTTTTTTTATTTAATTTCCAAATAGATTGTTGTGGTATAGTGGTTTCTGGATTGAACTTCCATTTTTAATTTTATGCAACTTTTATTTTTATTTTTATGCAACTTCCATTTTTATTCAATTTACTTTTCTATTAAAGTTCCTTTTTTATTTAATTTCCAAATAGATCGTTAAGGTATAGTGGTTTCTCGAATGAATTTCCATTTTTAATTTTCGGCAACTTCCATTTTTATTTTTATTCGACTTCCATTTTTGTTCGAGTTATTTTTCTATTCAACTTCCTTTTTTATTTAATTTTCAAATAGATCGTTAAGGTATAGTGGTTTCTTGAATGAACTTCCAATTTTAATTTTCTGCAACTTCCATTTTTATTTCTATTCAACTTCTTTTTTTATTCAAGTTTCTTTTCTATTCAACTTCCTTTTTTATTTAATTTCCAAATAGATCGTTAGAGTATTGTTGTTTCCGGATTGAACTTCCATTTTTAATTTTATGCAACTTTCACTTTTATTTTCATTCAACTTCCATTTTTATTCAATTTACTTTTCTATTAATCTTCCTTTTTTATTTAATTTCCAAATAGATCGTTAAGGTATAGTGGTTTCTTGAATGAACTTTCATTTTTAATTTTCAGCAACTTTCATTTTTATTTTTATTCCACTTTCATTTTTATTCAAGTTATTTTTCTATTCAACTTCCTTTTTTATTTAATTTCCAAATAAATCGTTAAGGTATAGTGGTTTCTTGAATGAATTTCCATTTTTAATTTTCTGAAACTTCCATTTTTATTTTTAATTAACTTCCATTTCTATTCAAGTTACTTTTCAATTCAACTTCTTTTTTTATTTAATTTCCAAATAGATCGTTAAGGTATAGTGGTTTGTTGAATGAACATCCAATTTTAATTTTCTGCAACTTCCATTTTAATTTCTGTTCCACTTCTTTTTTTATTCATGTTTCTTTTCTACTTAACTTCCTTTTTTATTTAATTTTTAAATAAATCGTTAAGGTGTAGTGGTTTCTGGATTGAACTTCCATTTTTATTTTATACAACTTTCACTTTTATTTTTATTCAACTTCCGTTTTTATTGAATTTATTTTTCTATTAAACTTCCTTTTTTATTTAATTTCCAAATTGATCGTTAAGGTATAGTGGTTTCTTGAATGAATTTTCATTTTTAATTTTCTGCAACTTCCATTTTTTTTTATTCAACTTCCATTTATATTCAAGTTATTTTTCTATTCAACTTCATTTTTTATTTAATTTCCAAATAGATCGTTAAGGTATAGTGGTTTCTTGAATGAACTTCCATTTTTAATTTTCCACAACTTCCATTTTTATTTTTATTTAACTTCCTTTTTTATTCAAGTTTCTTTTCTACGCAACTTCCTTTTCTATTTAATTTCCAAATGGATCGTTAAGGTATAGTGGTTTCTGGATTGAACTTCTATTTTTAATTTTATGCAACTTTCATTTTTATTTTCATTCGACTTCCATTTTTATTCAATTTACTTTTCTACTAAACTTTCTTTTTTATTTAATTTCCAAATAGATCGTTAAGGTATGGTGGTTTCTTGAATGAATTTCACTTTTTATTTTTAATTAACTTCCATTTTTCTTCAAGTTACTTTTCTTTTCAACTTCCGTTTCTATTTAATTTCCAAATAGATCGCTAAGGTATGGTGGTTTCTTGAATGAATTTTAATTTTTATTTTGAATTAACTTCCATTTTTCTTCAAGTTACTTTTCTATGAAATTTCCTTTTTTATTTAAATTCCAAATAGATCGTAAAGGTATGGTGTTTTCTTGAATGAATTTCCATTTTTAATTTTCCGCAACTTCCATTTTCATTTTTAATTAACTTCCAATTTTTTGTAAGTTACGTTTCTATTCAATTTCCTTTTTTATTTAATTTCCACATATATCGTTAACGTATAGTGGTTTCTGGAATGAATTCCATTTTTAATTTTATGCAACTTCCATTTTTATATTTATTCCACTTCCATTTTTATTCAGTTCACTTTTTTATTAAACTTCGTTTTCTTATTTAATTTCCAAATAGATCGTTATGGTATAGTGGTTTCTGGATTGAACTTCCATTTTTAATTTTAGGCAACTCTCATTTTTATTTTTATTCAACTTCCAATTTTATTCAAATTAATTTTTTATTAAACTTCCTTTTTTATTTAATTTCCAAATAGATCGTTAAGGTATAGTTGTTTCTTCAATGAATTTTCATTTTTAATTTTCTGCGACTTCATTTTTTATTTTTATTCGACTTCCATTTTTATTCAAGGTATTTTTCTATTCAACTTCCTTTTTTATTTAATTTTCAAATAGATCGTTAAGGTATAGTGGTTTCCTGAATGAACTTCCAATTTTAATTTTCTGCAACTTCCATTTTTATTTCTATTCAACTTCTTTTTTTATTCAAGTTTCTTTTCTATTGAACTTCCTTTTTTATTTAATTTCCAAATAGATCGTTAAGGTATTGTGGTTTCTGGATTGAACTTCCATTTTTAATTTTATGCAACTTTCACTTTTATTTTCATTCAACTTCCATTTTTATTCAATTTACTTTTCTATTAAACTTCATTTTTTATTTAATTTCCAAATAGATCGTTAAGGTATAGTGGTTTCTTGAATGAACTTCCCTTTTTAATTTTCTGCAACTTCCATTCTTATTTTTATTCCTCTTCCATTTTAATTCAAGTTATTTTTCTGCTCAACTTCCATTTTTATTTAATTTCCAAATAAATCGTTAAGGTATAGTGGTTTCTTGATTGAATTTCCATTTTGAACTTTTCTGCAACTTCCATTTTCATTTTTAATTAACTTCAATTTTTATTGAAGTTACTTTGCAATTCAACTTCTTTTTTTTATTTAATTTCCAAATAGATCGTTAAGGTATAGTGGTTTCTTGAATGAACTTCCAATTTTAATTTTTTGCAACTTCCATTTTTATTTCTATTCAACTTCTTTTTTTATTCAAGTTTCTTTTCTATTCAACTTTCTTTTTTATTTAATTTCAAAGTAGATCGTGAACGTATAGTGGTTTCTGGATTGAACTTCCATTTTTAATTTTATGCAACTTTCATTTTAATTTTTATTCGACTTCCATTTTTATTAAATTTACTTTTCTATTAACCTTCATTTTTTATTTAATTTCCAAATAGATCGTTAACGTATAGTGGTTTCTTGAATGAACTTCCATTTTTAATTTTCTGCAACTTCAATTTTTTTTTATTCAACTTCCATTTATATTCAAGTTATTTTTCTGTTCAACTTCTTTTTTTATTTAATTTCCAAATAGATCGTTAAGGTATAGTGGTTTCTTGAATGATCTTCCGTTTTTTATTTTCTGCAACTGCCATTTTTATTTTTATTTAACTTCCTTTTTTATTCAAGTTACTTTTCTACTCAACTTCCATTTTTATTTATTTTCCAAATCGATCGTTAAGGTATAGTGGTTTCTGGATTGAACTTCTACTTTTAATTTTATGCAACTTTCATTTTTATTTTCCTTCAACTTCCATTTTTATTCAATTTACTTTTCTATTAAACTTCATTTTTTATTTAATTTCCAAATAGATCGTTAAGGTATAGTGGTTTCTTGAATGAACTTCCCTTTTTAATTTTCTGCAACTTCCATTTTTATTTTTATTCCTCTTCCATTTTAATTCAAGTTATTTTTCTGTTCAACTTCCTTTTTTATTTAATATCCAAAGAAATCGTTAAGGTATAGTGGTTTCTTGAATGAATTTCCGTTTTGAACTTTCTGCAACTTCCATTTTTATTTTTAATTAACTTCAATTTTTATTCAAGTTACTTTTCAATTCAACTTCTTTTTTTATTTAATTTCCAAATAGATCGTTAAGGTATAGTGGTTTCTTGAATGCACTTCCAATTTTAATTTTCTGCAACTTCCATTTTTATTTATGTTCACCTTCTTTTTTTATTCAAGTTTCTTTTCTATTCAACTTTCTTTTTTATTTAATTTCAATATAGATCGTGAACGTATAGTGGTTTCTAGATTGAACTTCCATTTTTAATTTTATGCCACTTTCATTTTAATTTTTATTCGACTTCCATTTTTATTAAATTTACTTTTCTATTAACCTTCATTTTTTATTTAATTTCCAAATAGATCGTTAACGTATAGTGGTTTCTTGAATGAACTTCCATTTTTAATTTTCTGCAACTTCCATTTTTTTTATTCAACTTCCATTTATATTCAAGTTATTTTTCTGTTCAACTTCTTTTTTTATTTAATTTCCAAATAGATCGTTAAGGTATAGTGGTTTCTTGAATGATCTTCCGTTTTTAATTTTCTGCAACTTCCATTTTTATTTTTATTTAACTTCCTTTTTTATTCAAGTTACTTTTCTACTCAACTTCCATTTTTATTTATTTTCCAAATCGATCGTTAAGGTATAGTGGTTTCTGGATTGAACTTCTACTTTTAATTTTATGCAACTTTCATTTTTATTTTCGTTCAACTTCCATTTTTATTCAATTTACTTTTCTATTAAACTTCATTTTTTATTTAATTTCCAAATAGATCGTTAAGGTATAGTGGTTTCTTGAACGAACTTCCGTTTTTAATTTTCTGCAACTTCCATTTTTATTTTTATTCCTCTTCCATTTTAATTCAAGTTATTTTTCTGTTCAACTTCCTTTTTTATTTAATTTCCAAAGAAATCGTTAAGGTATAGTGGTTTCATGAATGAATTTCCATTTTGAACTTTCTGCAACTTCCATTTTTATTTTTAATTAACTTCAATTTTTATTCAAGTTACTTTTCAATTCAAGTTTTTTTATTTAATTTCCAAATAGATCGTTAAGGTATAGTGGTTTCTTGAATGAACTTCCAATTTTAATTTTCTGCAACTTCCATTTTTATTTCTGTTCAACTTCTTTTTTTATTCAAGTTTCTTTTCTATTCAACTTTCTTTTTTATTTAATTCCAATATAGATCGTGAACGTATAGTGGTTTCTAGATTGAACTTCCATTTTAAATTTTATGCAACTTTCATTTTAATATTTATTCGACTTCCATTTTTATTAAATTTACTTTTCTATTAATCTTCATTTTTTATTTAATTTCCAAATAGATCGTTAATGTATAGTGGTTTCCTGAATGAACTTCCATTTTTAATTTTTTGCAACTTCCATTTTTTTTTATTCAACTTCCATTTATATTGAAGTTATTCTTCTGTTCAACTTCTTTTTTTATTTAATTTCCAAATAGATCGTTAAGGTATAGTGGTTTCTTGAATGATCTTCCGTTTTTTATTTTCTGCAACTTCCATTTTTATTTTTATTTAACTTCCTTTTTTATTCAAGTTACTTTTCTACTCAACTTCCATTTTTATTTATTTTCCAAATCGATCGTTATGGTATAGTGGTTTCTGGATTGAACTTCTACTTTTAATTTTATGCAACTTTCATTTTTATTTTCCTTCGACTTCCATTTTTATTCAATTTACTTTTCTATTAAACTTCATTTTTTATTTAATTTCCAAATAGATCGTTAAGGTATAGTGGTTTCTTGAATGAACTTCCCTTTTTAATTTTCTGCAACTTCCATTTTTATTTTTATTCCTCTTCCATTTTAATTCAAGTTATTTTTCTGTTCAACTTCCTTTTTTATTTAATTTCCAAAGAAATCGTTAAGGTATAGTGGTTTCTTGAATGAATTTCCATTTTGAACTTTCTGCAACTTCCATTTTTATTTTTAATTAACTTCAATTTTTATTCAAGTTACTTTTCAATTCAACTTCTTTTTTTATTTAATTTCCGAATAGATCGTTAAGGTATAGTGGTTTCTTGAATGAACTTCCAATTTTAATTTGCTGCAACTTCCATTTTTATTTCTGTTCAACTTCTTTTTTTATTCAAGTTTCTTTTCTATTCAACTTTCTTTTTTATTTAATTTCAATATAGATCGTGAACGTATAGTGGTTTCTAGATTGAACTTCCATTTTTAATTTTATGCAACTTTCAATTTAATTTTTATTCGACTTCCATTTTTATTAAATTTACTTTTCTATTAAGCTTCATTTTTTATTTAATTTCTAAATAGATCGTTAACGTATAGTGGTTTCTTGAATGAACTTTCATTTTTAATTTTCTGCAACTTCCATTTTTTTTTTATTCAATTTCCATTTATATTCAAGTTATTTTTCTGTTCAACTTCTTTTTTTATTTAATTTCCAAATAGATCGTTAAGGTATAGTGGTTTCTTGAATGATCTTCCGTTTTTAATTTTCTGCAACTTCCATTTTTATTTTTATTTAACTTCCTTTTTTATTCAAGTTACTTTTCTACTCAACTTCCATTTTTATTTATTTTCCAAATCGATCGTTAAGGTATAGTGGTTTCTGGATTGAACTTCTACTTTTAATTTTATGCAACTTTCATTTTTATTTTCGTTCAACTTGCATTTTTATTCAATTTACTTTTCTATTAAACTTCATTTTTTCTTTAATTTCCAAGTAGATGGTTAAGGTATAGTGGTTTCTTGAATGAACTTCCCTTTTTAATTTTCTGCAACTTCCATTTTTATTTTTATTCCTCTTCCATTTTAATTCAAGTTATTTTTCTGTTCAACTTCCTTTTTTATTTAATTTCCAAAGAAATCGTTAAGGTACAGTGGTTTCATGAATGAATTTCCATTTTGAACTTTCTGCAACTTCCATTTTTATTTTTAATTAACTTCAATTTTTATTCAAGTTACTTTTCAATTCAACTTCTTTTTTTATTTAGTTTCCAAATAGATCGTTAAGGTATAGTGGTTTCTTGAATGAACTTCCAATTTTAATTTTCTGCAACTTCCATTTTTATTTCTATTCAACTTCTTTTTTTATTCAAGTTTCTTTTCTATTCAACTTTCTTTTTTATTTAACTTCAAAATAGATCGTGAACGTATAGTGGTTTCTCGATTGAACTTCCATTTTTAATTTTATGCTACTTTCATTCAAATTTTTATTCGACTTCCATTTTTATTAAATTTACTTTTCTATTAACCTTCATTTTTTATTTAATTTCCAAATAGATCGTTAACGTATAGTGGTTTCTTGAATGAACTTCCAATTTTAATTTTCTGCAACTTCCATTTTTATTTCTATTCAACTTCTTTTTTTATTCAAGTTTCTTTTCTATTCAACTTTCTTTTTTATTTAATTCCAATATAGATCGTGAACGTATAGTGGTTTCCAGATTGAACTTCCATTTTTAATTTTATGCAACTTTCATTTTAATTTTTATTCGACTTCCATTTTTATTAAATTTACTTTTCTATTAACCTTCATTTTTTATTTAATTTCCAAATTGATCGTTAACGTATAGTGGTTTCTTGAATGAACTTCCATTTTTAATTTTCTGCAACTTCCTTTTTTTTTTATTCAACTTCCATTTATATTCAAGTTATTTTTCTGTTCAACTTCTTTTTTTATTTAATTTCCCAATAGATCGTTAAGGTATAGTGGTTTCTTGAATGATCTTCCGTTTATAATTTTCTGCAACTTTCATTTTTATTTTTATTTAATTTCCTTTTTTATTCAAGTTACTTTTCTACTCAACTTCCATTTTTATTTATTTTCCAAATTGATCGTTAATGTATAGTGGTTTCTGGATTGAACTTCTACTTTTAATTTTATGCAACTTTCATTTTTATTTTCCTTCAACTTCCATTTTTATTCAATTTACTTTTCTATTAAACTTCATTTTTTATTTAATTTCCAAATAGATCGTTAAGGTATAGTGGTTTCTTGAATGAACTTCCCTTTTTAATTTTCTGCAACTTCCATTTTTATTTTTATTCCTCTTCCATTTTAATTCAAGTTATTTTTCTGTTCAACTTCCTTTTTTATTTAATTTCCAAAGAAATCGTTAAGGTATAGTGGTTTCTTGAATGAATTTCCATTTTGAACTTTCTGCAACTTCCATTCTTATTTTTAATTAACTTCAATTTTTATTCAAGTTACTTTTCAATTCAACTTCTTTTTTTATTTAATTTCCAAATAGTTCGTTAAGGTATAGTGGTTTCTTGAATGAACTTCCAATTTTAATTTTCTGCAACTTCCATTTTTATTTCTGTTCAACTTCTTTTTTTATTCAAGTTTCTTTTCTATTCAACTTTCTTTTTTATTTAATTTCAATATAGATCGTGAACGTATAGTGGTTTCTAGATTGAACTTCCATTTTTAATTTTATGCAACTTTCATTTTAATTTTTATTCGACCTCCATTTTTATCAAATTTACTTTTCTATTAACCTTCATTTTTTATTTCATTTCCAAATAGATCATTAACGTATAGTGGTTTTTTGAATGAACTTCCATTTTTAATTTTCTGCAACTTCCATTTTTTTTTTATTCAACTTCCATTTATATTCAAGTTATTTTTCTGTTCAACTTCTTTTTTTATTTAATTTCCAAATAGATCATTAAGGTATAGTGGTTTCTTGAATGATCTTCCGTTTTTAATTTTCTGCAACTTCTATTTTTATTTTTATTTAAATTCCTTTTTTATTCAAGTTACTTTTCTACTCAACTTCCATTTTTATTTATTTTCCAAATCGATCGTTAAGGTGTAGTGGTTTCTGGATTGAACTTCTACTTTTAATTTTATGCAACTTTCATTTTTATTTTCCTTCAACTTCCATTTTTATTCAATTTACTTTTCTATTAAACTTCATTTTTTATTTAATTTCCAAATAGATTATTAAGGTATAGTGGTTTCTTGAATGAACTTCCCTTTTTAATTTTCTGCAACTTCCATTTTTATTTTTATTCCTCTTCCATTTTAATTCAAGTTATTTTTCTGTTCAACTTCCTTTTTTATTTAATTTCCAAAGAAATCGTTAAGGTATAGTGGTTTCTTGAATGAATTTCCATTTTGAACTTTCTGCAACTTCCATTTTTATTTTTAATTAACTTCAATTTTTATTCAAGTTACTTTTCAATTCAACTTCTTTTTTTATTTAATTTTCAAATAGATCGTTAAGGTATAGTGGTTTCTTGAATGAACTTCCAATTTTAATTTTCTGCAACTTCCATTTTTATTTCTGTTCAACTTCTTTTTTTATTCAAGTTTCTTTTCTATTCAAGTTTCTTTTTTATTTAATTTCAATATAGATCGTGAACGTATAGTGGTTTCTAGATTGAACTTCCATTTTTAATTTTATGCAACTTTCATTTTAATTTTTATTCGACTTCCATTTTTATTAAATTTAGTTTTCTATTAACCTTCATTTTTTATTTACTTTCTAAATAGATCGTTAACGTATAGTGGTTTCTTGAATGAACTTCCATTTTTAATTTTCTGCAACTTCCATTTTTTTTTTATTCAACTTCCATTTATATTCAAGTTATTTTTCTGTTCAACTTCTTTTTTTATTTAATTTCCAAATAGATCGTTAAGGTATAGTGGTTTCTTGAATGATCTTCCGTTTTTAATTTTCTGCAACTTACATTTTTATTTTTATTTAACTTCCTTTTTTATTCAAGTTACTTTTCCACTCAACTTCCATTTTTATTTATTTTCCAAATCGATCGTTAAGGTATAGTGGTTTCTAGATTGAACTTCTACTTTTAATTTTATGCAACTTTCATTTTTATTTTCCTTCAACTTCCATTTTTATTCAATTTACTTTTCTATTAAACTTCATTTTTTCTTTAATTTCCAAATAGATCGTTAAGGTATAGTGGTTTCTTGAATGAACTTCCCTTTTTAATTTTCTGCAACTTCCATTTTTATTTTTATTCCTCTTCCATTTTAATTCAAGTTATTTTTCTGTTCAACTTCCTTTTTTTATTTAATTTCCAAAGAAATCGTTAACGTATAGTGGTTTCATGAATGAATTTCCATTTTGAACTTTCTGCAACTTCCATTTTTATTTTTAATTAACTTCAATTTTTATTCAAGTTACTTTTCAATTCAACTTCTTTTTTTATTTAATTTCCAAATAGATCGTTAAGGTATAGTGGTTTCTTGAATGAACTTCCAATTTTAATTTTCTGCAACTTCCATTTTATTTCTGTTCAACTTCTTTTTTTATTCAAGTTTCTTTTCTATTCAACTTTCTTTTTTATTTAATTTCAATATAGATCGTGAACGTATAGTGGTTTCTAGATTGAACTTCCATTTTTAATTTTATGCAACTTTCATTTTAATTTTTATTCGACTTCCATTTTTATTAAATTTACTTTTCTATTAACCTTCATTTTTTATTTAATTTCCAAATAGATCGTTAACATATAGTGGTTTCTTGAATGAACTTCCATTTTTAATTTTCTGCCACTTCCATTTTTTTTTATTCAACTTCCATTTATATTCAAGTTATTTTTCTATTCAACTTCTTTTTTTATTTAATTTCCAAATAGATCGTTAAGGTATAGTGGTTTCTTGAATGAACTTCCATTTTTAATTTTCTGCAACTTCCATTTTTATTTTTATTTAACTTCCTTTTTTATTCAAGTTACTTTTCTACTCAACTTCCATTTTTATTTATTTTCCAAATCGATCGTTAAGGTATAGTGGTTTTTGGATTGAACTTCTATTTTGAATTTTATGCAACTTTCATTTTTATTTTCCTTCAACTTCCATTTTTATTCAATTTACTTTTCTATTGAACTTCCTTTTTTCTTTAATTTCCAAATAGATCGTACAGGTATGGTGGTTTCTTGAATGAATTTCCGTCTTTATTTTTAATTAACTTCCATTTTTCTTCAAGTTACTTTTCTATTCAACTTCTTTTTTATTTAATTTCCAAATAGATCGTTAACGTATAGTGGTTTCAGGAATGAACTTCCATTTTTAATTTTATGCAACTTCCATTTTTATTTTTATTCCTCTTCCATTTTAATTCAAGTTATTTTTCTGTTCAACTTCCTTTTTTATTTAATTTCCAAAGAAATCGTTAAGGTATAGTGGTTTCATGAATGAATTTCCATTTTGAACTTTCTGCAACTTCCATTTTTATTTTTAATTAACTTCAATTTTTATTCAAGTTACTTTTCAATTCAACTTCTTTTTTTATTTAATTTCCAAATAGATCGTTAAGGTATAGTGGTTTCTTGAATGAACTTCCAATTTTAATTTTCTGCAACTTCCATTTTTATTTCTGTTCAACTTCTTTTTTTATTCAAGTTTCTTTTCTATTCAACTTTCTTTTTTATTTAATTTCAATATAGATCGTGAACGTATAGTGGTTTCTAGATTGAACTTCCATTTTTAATTTTATGCAATTTTCATTTTAATTTTTATTCGACTTCCATTTTTATTAAATTTACTTTTCTATTAACCTTCATTTTTTATTTAATTTGCAAATAGATCGTTAACATATAGTGGTTTCTTGAATGAACTTCCATTTTTAATTTTCTGCCACTTCCATTTTTTTTATTCAACTTCCATTTATATTCAAGTTATTTTTCTATTCAACTTCTTTTTTTATTTAATTTCCAAATAGATCGTTAAGGTATAGTGGTTTCTTGAATGAACTTCCATTTTTAATTTTCTGCAACTTCCATTTTTATTTTTATTTAACTTCCTTTTTTATTCAAGTTACTTTTCTACTCAACTTCCTTTTTTATTTATTTTCCAAATCGATCGTTAAGGTATAGTGGTTTTTGGATTGAACTTCTATTTTGAATTTTATGCAACTTTCATTTTTATTTTCCTTCAACTTCCATTTTTATTCAATTTACTTTTCTATTGAACTTCCTTTTTTCTTTAATTTCCAAATAGATCGTACAGGTATGGTGGTTTCTTGAATGAATTTCCGTCTTTATTTTTAATTAACTTCCATTTTTCTTCAAGTTACTTTTCTATTCAACTTCTTTTTTATTTAATTTCCAAATAGATCGTTAACGTATAGTGGTTTCAGGAATGAACTTCCATTTTTAATTTTATGCAACTTCCATTTTTATATTTATTCAACTTCCATTTTTATTTAATTTACTTTTCTATTAAATTTCGTTTTTTTATTTAATTTCCAAATAGATCGTTAAGGTATAGTGGTTTCTTGAATGAACTTCCAATTTTAATTTTCTGCAACTTGCATTTTTATTTTTATTTAACTTCCTTTTTTATTCAAGTTTCTTGTCTACTCTACTTCGTTTTTTATTTATTTTTCAAATCGATCGTTAAGGTATAGTGGTTTATGGATTGAACTTCTATTTTTAATTTTATGCAACTTTCATTTTTATTTTCCTTCAACTTCCATTTTTATTCAATTTACTTTTCTATTAAACTTCCTTTTTTATTTAATTTCCAAATAGATCGTTAAGGTATGGTGGTTTCTTGAATGAATTTCCATTTTTATTTTGAATTAACTTCCATTTTTCTTCAAGTTACTTTTCTATTCAACTTCCTTTTTTTATTTAATTTCCAAATAATTCGTTAACGTATAGTGGTTTCTGGAATGAACTTCCATTTTTAATTTTATGCAACTTCCATTTTTATATTTATTCAACTTCTACTTTTATTCAATTTACTTTTCTATTAAACTTCCTTTTTTATTTAATTTCCAAATTGATCGTTATGGTATAGTGGTTTCTTGAATGAACTTCCATTTTTAATTTTATGCAACTTCCATTTTTATTTTTATTCAACTTCCATTTCTATTCAATTTACTTTTCTATTAAACTTCCTTTTTTATTTAATTTCCAAAGAGATCGTTATGGTACAGTGGTTTCTGGATTGAACGTCCATTTTTAATTTTCTGCATCTTCCATTTTTATTTTTAATTAACTTCCATTTCTATTCATGTTACTTTTCAATTCAACTTCCTTTTTTTATTTAATTTCCAAATAGATCGTTAAGGTATAGTGGTTTGTCGAATGAACTTCCAATTTTAATTTTCTGCAACTTCCATTTTGATTTCTAACCAACTTCTTTTTTTGTTCAAGTTATTTTTCTATTCAACTTCCTTTTTTATTTAATTTTCAAATAGATCGTTAAGGTATAGTGGTTTTTTGAATGAACTTCTATTTTTAATTTTATGCAACTTCCATTTTTATTTCTATTCAACTTCTTTTTTTATTCAAGTTTCTTTTCTATTCAACTTCATTTTTTATTTAATTTCCAAATAGATCGTTAAAGTATTGTTGTTTCTGGATTGAACTTCCATTTTTAATTTTATGCAACTTTCATTTTTATTTTTATTCAACTTCCATTTTTATTCAATTTACTTTTCTATTAAACTTCCTTTTTTGTTTAATTTCAAAATAGATCGTTAAGGTATAGTGGTTTCTTGAATAAACTTCCATTTTTAATTTTCTGCAACTTCCATTTTTATTTTTATTCCACTTCCATTTTTATTAAGTTATTTTTCTATTCAACTTCCAAATAAATCGTTAAGGTATAGTGGTTTCTTGAATGAATTTCCATTTTTAATTAACTTCCATTTCTATTCAAGTTACTTTTCAATTCAACTTCTTTTTTTATTTAATTTCCAAATAGATCGTTAAGGTTTAGTGATTTTTTGAATGAACTTCCAATTTTAATTTTCTGCAACTTCCGTTTTTTTTTCTATTCAACTTCTTTTTTTATTCATGTTTCTTTGCTATTCAACTTCCTTTTTTATTTAATTTCTAAATAGATCGTTAAGGTATAGTGGTTTCTGGATTGAACTTCCATTTTTAATTTTATGCAACTTTCACTTTTATTTTTATTGAACTTCCGTTTTTATTCAATTTACTTTTCTATTAAACTTCATTTTTTTATTTAATTTCCAAATAGATCGTTAAGGTATAGTGGTTTCCTAAATGAACTTCCATTTTTAATTTTCTGCAACTTCCATTTTTTTTATTCAACTTCCATTTATATTCAAAATATTTTTCTATTCAACTTCTTTTTTTTATTTAATTTCCAAATAGATTGTTAAGGTATAGTGGTCTCTTGAATGAACTTCCATTTTTAATTTTCTGCAACTTCCATTTTTATTTTTATTTAACTTCCTTTTTTATTCAAGTTTCTTTTCTACTCAACTTCCTTTTTTATTTAATTTCCAAATGGATCTTTAAGGTTTAGTGGTTTCTGGATTGAACTTCTATTTTTAATTTTATGCAACTTTCATTTTTGTTTTCAGTCAACTTCCATTTCTATTCAATTTACTTTTCTATTAAACTTCCGTTTTTTTTTTTAATTTCCAAATAGATCGTTCAGATATGGTGGTTTCTTGAATGAATTTCCATTTTTATGTTTAATTAACTTCCATTTTTCTTCAAGTTACTTTTCTATTCAACTTCCTTTTCTATTTAATTTCCAAATATATCGTTAACGTATAGTGGTTTCTGGAATGAACTTCCATTTTTAATTTTATGCAACTTCCATTTTTATTTTTATTCAACTTCCATTTTTATTCAATTTACTTTTCAATTAAACTTCGTTTTCTTATTTAATTTCCAAATAGATCGTTATGGTATAGTGGTTTCTGGATTGAACTTCCATTTTTAATTTTATGCAATTTTCACTTTTATTTTTATTCAACTTTCATTTTTATTCAATTTAATTTTCTATTAAACTTCCTTTTTTATTTAATTTCCAAATAGATCGTTAAGGTATAATGGTTTCTTGAATGAACTTCCATTTTTAATTTTATGCAACTTCTATTTTTATTTTTATTCAACTTCCATTTTTATTCAATTTACTATTCGATTAAACTTCATTTTCTTATTTACTTTCCAAATAGATCGTTATGGTATAGTGGTTTCTGGATTGAACTTCCATTTTTAATTTTATGCAACTTTCACTTTTATTTTTATTCAACTTCCATTTTTATTCAATTTGCTTTTCTATTAAAGTTCCTTTTTTATTTAATTTCCAAATAGATCGTTAAGGTATAGTGGTTTCTTGAATGAATTTTCATTTTTAATTTTTTGCAACTTCCATTTTTATTTTTATTCGACTTCCATTTTTATTCAAGTTATTTTTCTATTCAACTTCCTTTTTTCTTTAATTTTCAAATAGATCGTTAAGGTATAGTGGTTTCTTGAATGAACAACCAATTTTAATCTTCTGCAACTTCCATTTTTATTTCTATTCAACTTCTTTTTTTATTCAAGTTTCTTTTCTATTCAAATTCCTTTTTTATTTAATTTCCAAATAGATCGTTAAGGTATTGTGGTTTCTGGATTGAACTTCTATTCTTAATTTTATGCATCTTTCACTTTTATTTTTATTCAACTTCCACTTTTATTCAATTTTCTTTTCTATTAAACTTCCTTTTTTATTTAATTTCCAAATAGATCGTTAAGGTATAGTGGTTTGTTGAATGAACTTCCATTTTTAATTTTCTGCAACTTCCATTTTTGTTTTTATTCCTCTTCCATTTTAGTTCCAGTTATTTTTCTGTTCAATTTCTTTTTTTATTTAACTTCCAAATAAATCGTTAAGGTATAGTGGTTTCTTGAACGAATTTCCATTTTTAATTTTCTGCAACTTCCATTTTTATTCAAGTTACTTTTCAATTCAACTTCTTTTTTTATTTAATTTCCAAAGAGATCGTTAAGGTATAGTGGTTTCCTGAATGAACTTCCAATTTTAATTTTCTGCAACTTCCATTTTTATTTCTATTCAACTTCTTTTTTTATTCAAGTTTCTTTTCTATTCAACTTTCTTTTTTATTTAATTTCAAAATAGATCGTGAACGTATAGTGGTTTCTGGATTGAACTTCCATTTTTAATTTTATGCAACTTTCATTTTTATTTTTATTCGACTTCTATTTTTATTAAATTTACTTTTCTATTAACCTTAATTTTTTATTTAATTTCCAAATAGATCGTTAACGTATTGTGGTTTCTTGAATGAACTTCCATTTTTAATTTTCTGCAACTTTCATTTTTATTTTTATTCGACTTCCATTTTTATTCAAGTTATTTTTCTATTCAACTTCTTTTTTTATTTAATTTGCAAATTGATCGTTAAGGTATAGTGGTTTCTTGAATGAACTTCCATTTTTATTTTTATTTAACTTCCTTTTTTATTCAAGTTACTTTTCTACTCAACTTCCTTTTTTATTTATTTTCCAAATCGATCGTTAAGGTATAGTGGTTTCTGGATTGAACTTCTATTTTTGATTTTATTCAACTTTCATTTTTATTTTCCTTCAACTTCCATTTTTATTCAATTTACTTTTCTATTAAACTTCCTTTTTTATTTAATTTCCAAATAGATCGTAAAGGTATGGTGGTTTCTTGAATGAATTTTCATTTTTATTTTTAATTAACTTCCATTTTTCTTCAAGTTACTTTTCTATTCAACTTCTTTTTTATTTAATTGCCAAATAGATCGTGAACGTATAGTGGTTTCTGGAATGAACTTCCATTTTTAATTTTATGCAACTTCCATTTTTATATTTATTCAACTTCCATTTTTATTCAATTTACTTTTCTATTAAACTTCGTTTTTTTATTTAATTTCCAAATTGATCGTTATGGTATAGTGGTTTCTGGATTGAACTTCCATTTTTATTTTTATGCAACTTTCATTTTTATTTTTATTCAACTTCCATTTTTATTCAATCCACTTTACTGTTAAACTTCTTTTTTTTATTTAATTTACAAATAGATCGTTAAGGTATAGTGGTTTCTGGATTGAACTTCCATCTTTAATTTTATGTAACTTTCACTTTTATTTTTATTCAACTTCCGTTTTTATTCACCTGCTCACCCCTCGGAGCATAAGACTGCTGCACTGACTGGGATGACGAAGCTCCCGGATTGGCCCTCGAGGCCTGCACAGACTGAGCCGGCTGAAAACTCTGCGTCTGCCTAGAACCAGACGCTCCTGAAGTAGCACTCAACTGCGGGCAATACCTCTTCAGGTGCCCAGGCTGACCACACTGATAGCAAGACCAGGGCTGGCCCCTGCCCTGACTCTGGCCCTGAGGTCTAGCTGAAGAGGAAGCAGCTCGCTGACCCCCTCCTTTCTGCGAGCAAACCGAAGACTTGTGACCCAGCTGGTCACACGCAAAACAGGTCAAGCCTCCCTGACTGCCTCTCCCCGAGCCTGCACTCGGCACCGGAAAGGTCGATCTAGCAACTCCACCCTGAGACTGCTGAGGGTTATAACCCCTCTGTCTCCTGCCATCACCCTGACCCTCCTGGCCCCGCTTGGAGCCTCTATGTTTCTCCTCGTCTTCCTCCTGCATCATGAGCTCCATGTGAGCTGCAGCATCCACTAAATGTCTATACTCTCGGATGTAAGACCCACCAATCCTCAACTTGAGGCCCCGCCTCAACTTCCGCTCAAACTCATAGCAACGGCGTTCTTCGGACGCCACCAACTCAGGTGCAAACCTGGACAAACTAGTAAAAGTGGCCTCAAACTCTGCCACAGACATACTCTGCTGATTAAGCCGGCTAAACTGATCCCTCAGCTTCTCTCTAGCCACTGCAGATAAGAACCTCTCTTGGAAAGCATTTACAAACGCCTCCCATGTACCACCAACACGAGCCTTCTCATACTTCCACCATTGACCCGCATCTACCTTCAATTGGAACGATGCCAAGGTCACTTTCAAAGCTCCGTCCTCGATGCCAAGCATCTCGAACGTCTTACTCATTTGTTCTAACCACTCGTCAGCCTTCAGTGGTTCCTTTGGATCCCCAACAAACTCATCCGGGTTAGACCGGAAGAACTCCCTCTTCAAGAAAGAAGGCCCTGCCTCAGCTGCCTGATTCCCAGCTCTGAGAATACCCAAAGCTCCTGCTATCTCTCGTGCCAAGGCACTCATAGCCTGCTGACCTGCTAGCTCGGCCACATTGGCCTGACCAACTCCCTCCTGCACTGCCGGAACCTCCTCCGGTAAAGGCATCTCCTGCCTACCACGCCTACCGCATCCTCGTCCTGACATCCTAATAAAGGTAACCAAGACTATTAGCACATTCATAAATGTGCCGAAGCTATAACACTCGCGTCCTAATGCATGGACAACTGTAATTCATTCCACGTAAGCACATAAACACATAAGCACTTACGAATTTCATTTCCAGATAATGATAGTCCCGAGGCGTTACTAGAGTTCCGGTTAGAAACAGCATTGATCAAGTGCCTTTCCAACAAGACTCACAGAAACCCAAGGATCCAGTCAACATCCTAGAAATTAAATCCCATACCCACATAGTCACATAAGCATGTTATCAATTAAGCACATAGCATATGACACAACATCTAAGTCTCTATCAAGCGAGACAAACCCATTGTGATCCTAATCATTTCCTACGTACCCAAAGTATTCGAACCCGGTACGCTCTGATACCAAGTTGTAACGCCCTCAAAAATAATAACATTAAGCCCATCAATAGAGACATACATTGAAATATAAAAGCTCCACTTCCTTCTATTCATCAGTGTTCCATTACCAAAAGTATTACATGTTAACAACAAAAGAAAATGCCCTAAAGGCTTACAGCTTTCCAAGTTAACACTTGGTTACAACAAAAGAGTGCTAACTCATTTACACATTAAGCCCTTGGCTTGAATATACATGTAATACATCAAAGAAGTAAAACAACAAAAGTCCGCCTGCCTCTAGCCTCTCAAGCTACGTCCTTGGAGGTGGCATGCTACCTGTACCTGAAAATGATATTCCCATATAGGGTGAGCCACAGCCCAGTAGAAATACACTAAACCAAATATGAATAATGACTAAAAGATTAGCAATTGATAGATGGTCAACACTGATACTTTTCCTTATCACACTTTACAGTTTCATGACATATAAGTCCATGTTACAATCCATTTTCCAATTCTTTTCAATTCTCAATTTATAACCATGGCTCAGAACCTGGCCAAACAACTCATATGAGACAGTAACTCATATTAGGCACTTCCCCATTTCATAGTAGATAAGCATACTAGCTATATCACACGCCAACAGATAAGCATACAAGCTATATCACACACCAACAGATAAGCATACAAGCTATATCATCACTTCCACAGATATGCATAAGAGCACTATCACACTTCCAATGACAAGCATATGAGCTCTGTCAACACATTACTAGATAAGCATATGAGCTCTATCTATGGAGTCCATCCCCTATCTCCTCCCAACACATCCGGTTTAGAGGTCCATCCCCTATCTTCCCCTAAACCGTGGAGTACATCTCCTATCTCTTCCAACACAACACAATGCATATAAACAATAATTATACACATCATCACACAACACATAAATTTAACGTATTCTTTCTACCGTCATACTCAATGACACATCCCAGTGATTAGTTTCAGTTTGCCTAATCATCATGCATTGTCTACAACAATCAAGACTACCCTCCACCGATAGCCCAAAGCAGTTATTTCTATACAGAAAATAAATGCAACAATGGATATATATAATCAACATTTCAACTAGGTGAGCGATAAATAATCCAACTACACCCTTTAATCCCATATCTTTCCAAATCAATTCCTCATTTCCCATAATTAATTGTGCAAATTAATTAACCAATGTAATTAGGGCATTTTCCATAATTAACATTACAACCCTTAGGTTCCATTTTCATTAATGTTTTAACATTAATTTCACTTTTCCATACCAAACATGCATCTAGGATTTATATAGTTAAAACCCCAACTTCTGTAAATTTGCACAAAAGCCCCAAACTTTTCACAAAATTACCAAACCAACCCCAACATCTCAAAATACTAAAATTTAAAGACAAAGCCCATAATGAGGAGTAGGTTATCCCTACCTCGAAGTTAGAGATTGGATGGAGAAGAGACCCAAAACCAAAGTGCTCCAAAGACCAAGATTCTCGGATCAAAACGACGCCCTCGACGATCAACACAACTTTTACAAAGGCCGAAGAGAATGAGGACACTCTAACTAGATCAAACCATAGAGAGAAGGGAGTTTCTAGAGAGAGAGGCTCTCAAAAATGGTTTTTAGAAAAAGTAGGAGAGAGAAAGAAAGGCAAAAATTGATTTAAAATCACCCAGCGAACAACTCATATATGTATGACCTGCTCGAGTGGAGAACACAAAGCTTAAGCGCCAAGAACAAAAATCTGAACACGCTCGAGCGCAATAAGGCCCGCTCGAGTGCCAAGACACAAGAATAAAGTACTTCCGCTCGAGCGCGAAACCCAGTCCGCTCGAGCGTAGATTTTCCCCTCCCAGAACTTATACCCAGAAAGTACTGCCCGCTCGAGCGCCAAAAGACCCGCTCGAGCACCACCGCTCGAGCGTAAACAAACCCACTCGAGCGTAAAAATCACATCTATAGAAGTTTTGCAGGAACACGAAATACTGAAGGTGTGCAATCCCCGCTCGAGCGCAAGAAGACCCGCTCGAGCGGATAGCCTAAAAAACTGGACAACAAGGAATTGAAACCAAGGCTTAACCAACCTGTAACAACCCTGCTCAAAACATCCTAAAACTCAATTAAGGGGAATTAAAGGACGGCAACAAGATAGATATCATTACCAACTTCACAGAACCGAGTCCGGAACACAACAGAAAAGTAAAGGGACAACCGGGATCGCTATAACTTTTTCTGTTCAACTTCCTTTTTTATTTAACTTCCAAATAAATCGTTAAAGGTATAGTGGTTTCTTGAATGAATTTCCATTTTTAATTTTCTGCAACTTCTATTTTTATTTTTAATTAACTTCCATTTTTATTCAAGTTACTTTTCAATTCAACATCTTTTTTAATTTAATTTCCAAATAGATCATTCAGGTATAGTGGTTTCTTGAATGAACTTCCAATTTTAATTTTCTGCAACTTCCATTTTTATTTCTATTCAATTTTTTTTTTTTATTCAAGTTTCTTTTCTATTCAACTTTCTTTTTTATTTAATTTCCAAATAGATCGTGAACGTATAGTGGTTTCTGGATTGAACTTCCATTTTTAATTTTATGCAACTTTCATTTTTATTTTTATTCGACTTCCATTTTTATTAAATTTACTTTTCTATTAACCTTCATTTTTTATTTAATTTCCAAATAGATCGTTAAGGTATAGTGGTTTCTGGATTGAACTTCTATTTTTAATTTATTGCAACTTGCATTTTTATTTTTATTTAACTTCCTTTTTTTATTCAAGTTTCTTTTCTACTCAACTTACTTTTTTATTTAATTTCCAAATCGATCGTTAAGGTATAGTGGTTTCTGGAATGAACTTCCATTTTTAATTTTATGCAACTTCAATTTTTAATTTTATGCAACTTCCATTTTTATTTTTATTCAACTTCCATTTTTATTTAATTTACTTTTCTATTAAACTTCGTTTTTTTATTTAATTTCCAAATTGATCGTTATGGTATAGTTGTTTCTGGATTGAACTTCCATTTTTAATTTTATGCAACTTTCAATTTTATTTTCATTCAACTTCCATTTTTAGTCAATTTACTTTTCTATTAAACTTCCTTTTTTTTTTAATTTCCAAATAGATCGTTAAGGTATAGTGGTTTCTGGATTGAACTTCCATTTTTAATTTTACGCAACTTTCACTTTTATTTTTATTCAACTTCCATTTTTATTCAATTTACTTTTCTATTAAACTTCGTTTTTTTATTTAATTTCCAAATTGATCGTTAAGGTATAGTGGTTTCTGGATTGAACTTCCATTTTTAATTTTATGCAACTTTCACTTTGATTTTCATTCAACTTCCATTTTTATTCAATTTACTTTTTTATTAAACTTCCTTTTTTATTTAATTTCCAAATAGATCGTTAAGGTATGGTGGTTTTTTGAATGAATTTCCATTTTCAATTTTCTGCAACTTTCATTTTTATTTTTCATTAACTTCCATTTTTCTTCAAGTTACTTTTCTATTCAACTTCTTTTTTTTTTTTTTAATTTCCAAATTGATCGTTAATGTAAAGTGGTTTCGTGAAAGAACTTCCAATTTTAATTTTCTGCAACTTCCATTTTTATTTCTATGCAACTTCTTTTTTTATTCAAGTTTCTTTTCTATTCAACTTCCTTTTTTATTTAATTTCCAAATAGATCGTTAAGGTATAGTGGTTTCTAGATTAAACTTCCATTTTTAATTTTATGCAACTTTAACTTTTATTTTTATTCAACTTCCATTTTTCTTCAATTTACTTTTCTATTAAACTTCCTTTTTTTATTTAATTTCCAAATAGATCGTTAAGGAATAGTGGTTTCTTGAATGAACTTCCATTTTTTATTTTCTGCAACTTCCATTTTTATTTTTATTCAACTTCAATTTTTATTCCAGTTGTTTTTCTACTCTACTTCTTTTTTATTTCATTCCCAAATAGATCGTTAAGGTATAGTGGTTTCTTGAATGAACTTCCATTTTTGATTTAATGCAACTTCCATTTTTATTTTTATTTAACTTCCTTTTTTATTTAATTTCCAAATAGATCGTTAAGATATAGTGGTTTCTCGAATGAACTTCCATTTTTAATTTTATGCAACTTTCATTATTATTCAATTTACTTTTCCATTAAACTTCCTTTTTTATTTAATTTCCAAATAGATCGTTAAGGTATGGTGTTTTCTTGAATGAATTTCCATTTTTAATTTTCTGCAACTTCCATTTTTATTTTTCATTAACTTCCTTTTTTCTTCAAGTTACTTTTCTATTCAACTTCCTTTTTTATTTAATTTCCAAATTGATCGTTAATGTATTGTGGTTTCTTGAATGAACTTCCAATTTTAATTTTCTCCAACTTCCATTTTTATTTCGATGCAACTTTTTTTTTTTTATTCAAGTTTCTTTTTATTCAACTTCATTTTTTATTTAATTTCTAAATAGATCGTTAAGGTATAGTGGTTTCTGGATTGAACTTCCATTTTTAATTTTATGCAACTTTCACTTTTATTTTTATTCAACTTCCATTTTTATACAATTTACTTTTCTATTAAACATCCTTTTTTATTTAATTTCCAAATAGATCATTAAGGTATAGTGGTTTCTTAAATGAACTTCCATTTTTAATTTTCTGCAACTTCCATTTTTTTTTATTCAACTTCCATTTATATTCAAGTTATTTTTCTATTCAACTTCTTTTTTTATTTAATTTCCAAATAGATCGTTAAGGTATAGTGGTTTCTTGAATGAACTTCCATTTTTAATTTTCGGCAACTTCCATTTTTAATTTTATTTAACTTCCTTTTCTATTAAAGTTTCTTTTCTACTCAACTTCCTTTTTTATTTAATTTCCAAATCGATCGTTAAGGTATAGTGGTTTCTGGATTGAACTTCTATTTTTAATTTTAAGCAACTTTCATTTTTATTTTCATTCAACTTCCATTTTTATTCAATTTACTTTTCTATTAAACTTCCTTTTTTTATTTAATTTCCAAATAGATCGTTAAGGTATGGTGGTTTCTTGAATGAATTTCCTTTTTTATTTTTAATTAACTTCCAGTTTTCTTCAAGTTACTTTTCTATTCAACTTTCTTTTCTATTTAATTTCCAAACAGATCGTTAAGGTATGGTGGCTTCTTGAATGAATTTCCATTTTTAATTTTCCGCAACTTCCATTTTTATTTTTAATTAACTTCCAATTTTCTTCATGTTACTTTTCTATTCAACTTCCCTTTTTATTTAATTTTCAAATATATCGTTAACGTATAGTGGTTTCGGGAATGAACTTCCATTTTTAATTTGATGCAACTTCCATTTTTATTTTTATTCAACTTCCATTTTTATTCAATTTACTTTCTATTCAACTTCGTTTTCTTATTTAATTTCCAAAAAGATCGTCATGGTATAGTGGTTTCTGGATTGAACGTCCATTTTTAATTTTATGCAACTTTCATTTTTATTTTTGTTCAACTTCCATTTCTATTCAATTTACTTTTTCTATTAAAATTCTTTTTTTATTTAATTTCCAAATAGATCGTTAAGGTATAGTGGTTTCTTGAATGAATTTTCATTTTTAATTTTCTGCAACTTCCATTTTCATTTTTATTCGCCTTCCATTTTTATTCAAGTTATTTTTCTATTCAACATCCTTTTTTATTTATTTTTCAAATAGATCGTTAAGGTATAGTGGTTTCTTGAATGAACTTCCAATTTTAATTTTCTGCAACTTCCATTTTTATTTCTATTCAACTTCTTTTTTTATTCTACTTTCTTTTCTATTCAACATCCTTTTTTCTTTAATTTCCAAATAGATCGTTAAGGTATTGTGGTTTCTGGATTGAACTTCCATTTTTAATTTTATGCAACTTTCACTTTTATTTTTATTTAACTTCCATTTTTATTCAATTTACTTTTTTTTTAAACTTCCTTTTTTATTTAATTTCCAAATAGATCGTTAAGGTATAGTGGTTTCTTGAATGAACTTCCATTTTTAATTTTCTGCAACTTCCATTTTTATTTTTATTCCTCTTCCATTTTAATTCAAGTTATTTTTCTGTTCAACTTCCTTTTCTGTTTATTTTCCAAATAAATAGTTAATGTATAGTGGTTTCTTCAATGAATTTCCATTTTTAATTTTCTGCAACTTCCATTTTTATTTTTAATTAACTTCCATTTTTATTCAAGTTACTTTTCAATTCAACTTCTTTTTTTATTTAATTTCCAAATAGATCGTTAAGGTATAGTGGTTTCTTGAATGAACTTCCAATTTTAATTTACTGCAACTTTCATTTTTATTTCTATTCAACTTCTTTTTTTATTTAAGTTTCTTTTCTATTCAACTTTCTTTTTTATTTAATTTTCAAATTGATCATGAACGTATAGTGGTTTCTGGATTGAACTTCCATTTTTAATTTTATGCAACTTTCATTTTTATTTTTATTCGACTTCCATTTTTATTAAATTTACTTTTCAATTAACCTTCATTTTTTATTTAATTTCAAAATAGATCGTTAACGTATAGTGGTTTCTTGAATGAACTTTCATTTTTAATTTTCTGCAACTTCCATTTTTTTTTTATTCAACTTCCATTTATATTCAAGTTATGTTTCTATTCAACTTCTTTTTTAATTTAATTTCCAAATAGATCGTTAAGGTATAGTGGTTTCTTGAATGAACTTCCATTTTTAATTTTCAGCAACTTCCATTTTTATTTTCATTTAACTTCCTTTTTTATTCAAGTTTCTTTTCTACTCAACTTCGTTTTTTATTTATTTTCCAAATCGATCGTTAAGGTATAGTGGTTTCTGGATTGAACTTCTATTTTTAATTTTATGTAACTTTCATTTTTATTTTCATTCAACTTCCAATTTTATTCAATTTACTTTTCTATTAAACTTCCTTTTTTATTTAATTTCCAAATAGATCGTTAAGGTATGTTGGTTTCTTGAATAAATTTCCATTTTTATTTTTAATTAACTTTCATTTTTCTTCAATTTACTTTTCTATTAAACTTCATTTTTTTATTTAATTTCCAAATTGATCGTTATGGTATAGTGGTTTCTGGATTGAACTTCCATTTTTAATTTTAGGCAAATTTCATTTTTATTTTTATTCAACTTCCATTTTTATTCAATTTACTTTTCTATTAAACTTCCTTTTTTTATTCAACTTCCATTCAACTGCGGGCAAAACCTCTTTAGGTGCCCCGGCTGACCACACTGATAACAAGACAAGGGCTGCCCCCTGCCCAAACTCTGACTCTGCGGTCTAGCTGAAGAAGAAGCAGATCTCTGACCCCCACACTTCTGCGAGCAAACCGAAACTTTGTGACCCAACTGGCCACACTTGTAACAAGCAAACTCCCCCTGATTGCCTCTCCCGGAGCCTGCACTCGGCACTGGGAAGGTCGATCTAGCAACACCACCCTGCGACTGCTAAGGGTTAGAACCCCTCTGCCTCCTGCCATCACCCTGGCCATCTTGGCTCCTCTTGGAGCCTCTCTGCCCCTCATCTTCCTCTAGCATCAAGAGCTCCATATGAGCTGCAGCATCCACTAGGTGTCTATACTCACGGATGAAAGACCCACCAACTCTCAACTTGAGGCCCCGCCTCAACTTCCGCTCAAACTCGTAGCAACGACGTTCCTCAGACGCCACCAGTTCAGGTGCAAACCTGGACAGACTGGTAAAAGTAGCCTCAAACTCAGCCACTGACAAACCCTGCTGATTAAGCCGGCTAAACTGATCCCTCAGCTTCTTCCTAGCTGCTGCAGATAAAAACCTCTCCTTGAAAGCATTTACAAATGCCTCCCATGTACCACCTACACGAGCCTTCTCGTACTTCCACCATTGACCCGCATCTCCCTTCAGCTGGAAGGATGCCAAGGTCACTTTCAGTGCTCCGTCCTCGATGCCAAGCATCTCGAACGTCTTACTCATTTGTTCTAGCCACTCATCAGCCTTCAGTGGCTCCTTCGGATCCCCGATAAACTCGTCCGGATTAGACCGGAAAAACTCCCTCTTCAAGAAAGAAGGCCCTGCCTCAGCTGCCTGATTCCCTGCTCTGAGAATACCTAAGGCTCCTGCTATCTCTCGTGCCAAGGCACTCATAGCCTGCTGACCCGCTGGCTCGGCCACATTGGCCTGACCAACTCCTTCCTGTACTGCCGCAACGTCATCCGGTACAGGTACCTCCTGCCTCGCAGGTCTACCACGCCTAGCACCTCTTCTTCGTCCTGACATCCTAATAAAGGTAACCAAGACTATTAGCACATTCACAAATGTGCCGAAGCTATAACACTCGCGCCCTAATGCATGGACAACTGTAATTCACTCCACGTAAGCACATAAACACTTAAGCACTTACGAATTTCATTTCCGGATAATGATAGTCCCGAGGCATTACTAGAGTTCCGGTTAGAAACAGCATTGATCAAGTGCCTTTCCAACGAGACTCCCAGAAACCCAAGGATCCAATCAACATCCTAGAAATTAAATCCCATACCCAAATAAACACATAAGCATGTTATCAATTAAACACATAGCATATAACACTATATCTAAGTCTCTACCAAGCGAGACAAACCCATTGTGATACTAATCACTTCCCACGTACCCAAAGTATTCGAACCCGGTACGCTCTGATACCAAGTTGTAACGCCCTCAAAATAATAACATTAAACCCATCAATATAGACATGAATTGATAATAAAGATAAACATTCTCTTATTCATTAGAGTAGTTTCTTACAAAAGTATTACATGTTAACAACAAAAGCAAATGCCCTACGGTAAAAGATTAGCAATTGATAGATGGCCAACACTGATACATCCACATAAATCACATTTTATGTCATTCGACTTATGAGTCCAAGTTACTTTTCATTTTTCCCTTTTTCAACAGATAAGCATATTAGCTCCATCATCATTTTAACAGATATGTATAAAAACTATATCCCACATTCACAGATAAGCGTATAAGCTACATCCACATTTCACAAAGATAAGCATATTGGCCCTATCTTCACTTCTCTAGATAAGCATATTAGCTGTATCTACACTTCTCAAAGATAAGCATATTAGCTCTATCTTCACTTCTCTAGACAAGCATATGAGCTGTATCTACGGAGTTCATCCCCCATCTCCTCCCAAGTCTATCCGGTTTAGAGGTACATCCCCCATCTTTCCCTAAACCGCGGAGTACATCCCCCATCTCCTCCTCTACACATAACGCATACAAACACATTGGTTCTATATACCATCATTCAATACATATAGTTAATGTATTCTATCAACCGTCAAATTCCATGACACATTCCATTGATTAGTTTTCGTTTGCCTAATCATCATGCATTGTCTACAACAATCACGACTATCCTCCACCGATAGCCCAAAGCAGTTATTTCTAAACAGAAAATAAATGCACAAATGGATATTCAATCAACATTTCATTTCGGTGAGTGATAATTAATTCAACTACACCCTTTAACCCCATACATTCCCGATCTCGACAATTCCATTTCTTTTTCTCATTTCTCACAATTAATTATCCCAATTAATCAAACAATGTAATTAGGTCACTTTCCATAATTAACATTACCACCCTTAGGGCCCCATTTTCATCAATGATTTAACATTTATTCCAATTCTCTATGCCAAACATGCATCTAGGTTTATTATAAGTAAAACCCCAACCTTTGTAAAATTACACAAAAGCCCCCAAACTTCCACACAATTACCAAACCAACCCCAACATCTCAAAATACCAAAATTTAAAGACAAGATCCATAGAGAGGAGTAGGATATCCATACCTCAAATCCAGAGCCCCAAGGGAGAAGATGATAAAACCCAACGTGCTCCAAATCCCGAAATTTTCAGATTAGAATGTAGCCCTCGACGATCAACAACTTTTTTGTAAAGGCTAAAGGTAAGGAACTCACTCTAGCTAGATCAAAATCTAGAGAGAAGGCAAGATTTTAGAGAGAGGAGCTCTCAAAATGGCTTTTAGAAAAAGTAGGAGAGAGAAAGAAAAGCAAAAAGTGATTTGAAATCACCCAGCGGATAACTCATATACGTATGGCCCGCTCGAGCAGAGAATACGACGCTCGAGCGCCAAGGACAAAACTCTGGACACGCTCGAGCGCAATAAGGCCCGCTCGAGCGCCAAGACACAAGAATAAAGCACTTCCGCTCGAGCGCGAAAACCAGTCCGCTCGAGCGCAGATTTCCACCTCCCAGAACTTACACCCAGAAAGTACTACCCGCTCGAGCGTAAACAAACCCGCTCGAGCGCAGAAATCACATCTGCAGAAGTTTTGCAGGAACCCGAAATACTGGAGGTGTGCAATACTCGCTCGAGCGCAAGAAGACCCGCTCGAGCGGAACGCCTAAAAACTGAACAACAAGGAATTGAAACCAAGGCCTAACCAACCTGTAACAACCTTGCCCAACACATCCTATAACTCAAATATGAAATAAAAAGGATGTAAACAAGATATTAATCAACTACCAACATCCACGGACACATGTCCGGATCACTGTACAAAAAGGGTAAACCCGGGATCGCTATAAATTTTCTGCAACTTGCATTTTTATTTCTATTCAACTTCTTTTTTTATTCATGTTTCTTTTCCATTCAACTTCCTTTTTTATTAAATTTCCAAATAGATCGTCAAGGTATAGTAGTTTCTGGATTGAACTTCCATTTTTAATTTTATACAACTTTCACTTTTATTTTTTTTCAACTTCCATTTTTATTCAATTTACTTTTCTATTAAACTTCTTTTTTTTATTTAATTTCCAAATATTTAGCTTCCATTTTTGTTCAAGTTATTTTTCTATTCAACTTTTTTATTTAATTTCCAAAAAGATCGTTAAGGTATAGTGGTTTCTTGAATGAACTTCCATTTTTAATTTTCTACAACTTCCATTTCTATTTTTATTTAACTTCCTTTTTCATTCTACTTTCTTTTCTACTCAACTTCATTTTTTATTTAATTTCCAAATAGATCGATAAGGTCTAGTGGTTTCTTGAATGAACTTCCATTTTTAATTTTCCACAACTTCCATTTTTATTTTTATTCGACTTCCATTTTTATTCAAGTCATTTTTCTATTCAACTTCCTTTTTTTTTTTTAATTTCCAAATAGATCGTTAAGGCATAGTGGTTTCTTGAATGAACTTCCAATTTTAGTTTTCTGCAACTTCCACCTTTATTTCTATTCAACTTCTTTTTTTATTCAAGTTTCTTTTCTATTCAACTTCCTTTTTTATTTAATTTCTAAATAGATCATTAAGGTATAGTTGTTTCTGGATTGAACTTCCATTTTTAATTTTAAGCAACTTTCACTTTTATTTTTTTTCAACTTCCATTTTTATTCAATTTACTTTTCTATTAAACTTTCTTTTTTATTTAATTTCCAAATAGATCGTTAAGCTATAATGGTTTCTTGAATGAGCTTCCATTTATAATTTTCTGCAACTTCCATTTTTATTTTTATTCAACTTCTATTTTTATTCAAGTTATTTTTCTATTCAACTTCCATTTTTATTTAATTTCAAAATAGATCGTTAAGGTATAGTGGTTTCTTGAATGAACTTCCATTTTTAATTTTCTACAACTTCCATTCTAATTTTTGTTTAACTTCCTTTTTTGTTCAGGTTTCTTTTCTACGCAACTTCCATTTTTATTTAAATTCCAAATAAATCGTTAAGGTATAGTCGTTTCTGGATTGAACTTCCATTTTTATTTTTATTCCACTTCCATTTTTATTCAAGTTATTTTTTCATTCAACTTCATTTTTTATTTAATTTCCAAATTGATCGTTAAGGTATAGTGGTTTCTTGAATGAACTTCCACTTTTAATTTTCTGCAACTTCTATTTTTATTTTTATTTAAATTCCTTTTTTGTTCAGGTTTGTTTTCTACTCAACTTCTTTTTTTTTTTTTAATTTCCAAATAGATCGTTAAGGTATAGTGGTTTCTTGAATGAACTTCCATTTTTAATTTTCTACAA
The DNA here is from genome assembly GCF_055761805.1 of Camellia sinensis. Taxonomy (NCBI): domain Eukaryota; kingdom Viridiplantae; phylum Streptophyta; class Magnoliopsida; order Ericales; family Theaceae; genus Camellia; species Camellia sinensis. Next base: position 2,328,575 of record NC_138962.1, on the reverse strand, counting down.
CTTCCATTTTAATTTTTGTTTAACTTCCGTTTTTGTTCAGGTTTCTTTTCTACTCAACTTCCGTTTTTATTTAATTTCCAAATAGATCGTTAAGGTATAGTGGTTTCTAGAATGAACTTCCAATTTTAATTTTCTGCAACTTCCATTTTTATTTCTATTCAACTTCTTTTTTTATTCTAGTTTCTTTTCTATTCAACTTCCTTTTTTTATTTAATTTCCAAATAGATCGTTAAGGTATAGTGGTTTCTAGATTGAGCTTTCATTTTTAATTTTAGGCAACTTTCACTTTTATTTTTTTTCAACATCCATTTTTATTCAATTTACTTTTCTTTTAAACTTCCATTCTTATTTAATTTCCAAATAGATCATTAAGGTATAGTGGTTTCTTGAATGAGCAACCATTTACAATTTTCTGCAACTTCCATTTTTATTTTTATTCAACTTCCATTTTTATTCAAGTTGTTTTTCTATTCAACTTTCTTTTTTATTTAATTTTCAAATAGATCGTCAAGGTATAGTGTTTTCTTGAATGAACTTCAATTTTTAATTTTCTGCAACTTTCATTTTTATTTTTATTTAACTTCCTTTGTTGTTCAAGTTTCGTTTCAACTCAACTTCCGTTTTTATTTAATTACCAAATAGATCGTTAAGGTATAGTGGTTTCTGGATTGAACTTCCATTTTTAATTTTATGCAACTTTCATTTTTATTTTTATTCAACTTCCATTTTTATTCAATTTACTTTTCTATTAAACTTCCTTTTTTATTTAATTTCCAAATAGGTCGTTAAGGTATAGTGGTTTCTTTAATGAACTTCCATTTTTATTTTTATGCAACTTCTATTTTTATTTTTGTTCAACTTGCATTTTTATTCAACTTATTTTTCTATTCAACTTCCTTTTTTATTTAATTTCCAAATAGATCGTTAAGGTACAGTGGTTTCTTGAATGAACTTCCATTTTTAATTTTCTGCAACTTCCATTTTGATTTTTATTTAACATCCTTTTTTATTCAAGTTTTTTTCTACACAACATCCTTTTTTATTTAATTTCCAAATAATTCGTTAAGGTATAGTGGTTTCTGGATTGAACTTCCATTTTTAATTTTCTGCAACTTCCCTTTTTATTTTTATTCAACTTCCATTTTTATTCAATTTACTTTTCTATTAAACTTCCTTTTTTATTTAATTCCAAATAGATTGTTAAGGTATAGTGGTTTCTTGAATAAACTTTCATTTTTAATTTTCAGCAACTTCCATTTTTATTTTTATTTAACTTCCTTTTTCATTCAAGTTTCTTTTCTAGTAAACCTATTTTTTATTTAATTTCCAAATAGATTGCTAAGGTATAGTGGTTTCTTGAATGAACTTCCATTTTTAATTTTCTGCAACTTCCATTTTTATTTTTATTCGGCTTCCATTTTTATTCAAGTTATTTTTCTATTCGACTTCCTTTTTTATTTAACTTTCAAATAGATAGTTAAGGTGTAGTGGTTTCTTGAATGAACTTCCAATTTTAATTTTCTGCAAATTCCATTTTTATTTCTATTCAAATTCTTTTTTTATTCATGTTTCTTTTCTATTCAACTTCCTTTTTTATTTAATTTCCAAATAGATTGTTAAGGTATAGTGGTTTCTGGTTTGAACTTCCATTTTTAATTTTATGCAGCTTTAACTTTTATTTTTATTCAACTTCCATTTTTATTCAATTTACTTTTCTATAAAACATCCTTTTTTATTTAATTTCCAAATAGATCGTTAAGGTGTAGCAGTTTTTGAATGAACTTCGAATTTTAATTTTCTGCAACTTCCATTTTTATTTATATTCAACATCTTTTTTTATTCAAGCTTCTTTTCTATTCGACTTCCTTTTTTATTTAATTTCCAAATAGATCAATAAGGTATACTAGTTTCTGGATTGAACTTCGACTTTTAATTTTCTGCAACTTCCATTTTTATTTTTATTCAATTTACTTTTCTATTTACCTTCCTTTTTTATTTAATTTCCAAATAGATCGTTACAGTATAGTGGTTTCTTTAATAAACTTCCATTTTTAATTTTATGCAACTTTCGTTTTTATTTTTATTCGACTTCCATTTTTATTCAATTTACTTTTCCATTAAACTTCCTTTTTTATTTAATTTCCAAATTGATCGTTAAGGTATAGTGGTTTCTACAATGAACTTCCACTTTTAATTATCTGCAACTTCCATTTTTTTTTTTTATTCGACTTCCATTTTTATTCAAGTTATTTTTCTATTCAACTTCCTTTTTTATTTAATTTCCAAATAGATTGTTAAGGTATAGAGGTTTCTTTAACGAACTTCCATTTTTAATTTTCTGCAACTTCTATTTTAATTTTTATTTAACTATCTTTTTAGTTCAAGTTTCTTTTCTACTCAACTTCATTTTTTATTTAATTTCCAAATAGATCGTTAAGGTATAGTGGTTTCTGGATTGAACTTCCATTTTTAATTTTATGCAACTTTCATTTTTATTTTTATTCAACTTCCATTTTTATTCAATTTACTTTTTTATTAAACTTCCTCTTTTATTTAATTTCGAAATAGATCGTAAAGGATATAGTGGTTTCTTGAATGAACTTTCATTTTAATTTTCTGCAACTTCCATTTTTATTTCTATTCAACGTCTTTTTTGCTTCAATTTTTTTTTCAATTCAACTTCCGTTTTTATTTAATTTCCAAATAGATTATTAAGGTATAGTGGTTTTTGGATTGAACTTCCATTTTTAATTTTATGCAACTTTCATTTTTATTTTTATTCAACATCCATTTTTATTCAATTTACTTTTGTATTAAACTTCCTTTTTTCTTTAATTTCCAAATAGATCGTTAAGGTATAGTGGTTTCTTGAATGAACTTCAAAATTTAATTTACTGCAACTTCAATTTTTATATCTACTCAGCTTCTTTTTTTATTCAAGTTTATTTTCTATTCAGCTTCCTTTTTTATTTAATTTCCAAATATATCGTTCAGGTATACTGGTTTCTGGATTGAACTTCCATTTTCAATTTTATGCAACTTTCACTTTTCTTTTTATTCGACTTCCATTTTTATTCAATTTACTTTTCTATTAAACTTCCTTTTTTATTTAATTTTCAAATAGATTGTTGAGGTATAGTTGTTTCTTTAATGAACTTCCATTTTTAATTTTATGAAATTTCCATTTTTATTTTTGTTCAGCTTCCATTTTTATTCAAGTTATTTTTCTATTCAACTTCCTTTTTTATTTAATTTCCAAATAGATCGTTAAGGTATAGTGCTTTCTTGAATGAACTTCCATTTTTAATTTTCTGCAACTTCCATTTTTATTTTTAATCAACTTCCATTTTTATTCAAGTTATTTTTCTATTCAACATCCTTTTTTATTGAATTTTCGAATAGATCGTTAAACTATGGTGGTTTCTTGAATGAACTTCCATTTTTAATTTTCTGCAACTTCCATTTTTATTTTTATTTAACTTCCTTTTATATTCAAGTTTCTTTTCTACTCAACTTCCTTTTTATTTAATTACCAAATAGAACGTTAAGGTATAATGGTTTCAGGATTAAACTTCCATTTTTAATTTTCTGCAACTTCCATTTTTATTTTTATTTAACTTCCTTTTTCATTCTAGTTTCATTTCTACTCAACTTCCTTTTTTATTTAATTTCCAAATAGATCGTTAAGGTATAGTTGTTTCTTGAATAAACTTCCATTTTTAATTTTCTGCAACTTCCATTTTTATTTTCATTCGACTTCTATTTTTATTCATGTTATTTTTCTATTCAACTTTCTTTTTTATTTAATTTCCAAATAGATCGTTAAGGTATAGTGGTTTTTTGAATGAACTTCCATTTTTAATTTTCTGCAACTTCCATTTTTATTTTTATTCAACTTCCTTTTTTATTCAAGTTTCTTTTCTGCTCAACTTCCTTTTTTATTTAATTTCCAAATAGATCGTTAAGGTATAGTGGTTTCTTGAATGAACTTCCATTTTTAATTTTATGCAACTTCCATTTTTATTAAAGTTATTTTTCTGTTCGACTTCCTTTTTTATTTAATTTCCTAATAGATCGTTAAGGTATAGTGGTTTCTTGAATGAACTTCCATTTTTATTTTTATTCGACTTTCTTTTTTATTCAAGTTATTTTTCTATTCGACATCCTTTTTTATTTAATTTTCAAATAGATCGTTAAGGTATAGTGGTTTCTTGAATGAACTTCCAATTTTAATTTTCTGCAACTTCCATTTTTATTTCTATTCAAATTCTTTTTTTATTCAAGTTTCTTTTCTATTCAACTTCATTTTTTATTTAATTTCCAAATAGATTGTTAAGGTATAGTGGTTTCTGGATTGAACTTCCATTTTTAATTTTATGCGGCTTTCACTTTTATTTTCATTCAACTTCCATTTTTGTTCAATTTACTTTTCTATTAAACTTCCTTTTTTATTTAATTTCCAAATAGATCGTTAAGGTATACTGGTTTCTTTAATGAACTTCCATTTTCAATTCTCTGCAACTTCAGTTTTTATTTTTATTCGACTTCCATTTTTATTCAAGTCATTTTTCTATTCAACTTCCTTTTTTATTTAATTTCCAAATTGATGGTTAAGGTATAGTGGTTTCTTGAATGAACTTCCATTTTTAATTTTCTGCAACTTCCATTTTTATTTTTATTGGACTTCCATTTTTATTCAAGTCATTTTTCTATTCAACTTCCTTTTATTAATTTCCAAATAGATCGTTAAGGTATAGTGGTTTCTGGATTGAACTTCCATTTTTAATTTTATGCAACTTCCTTTTTTACTTTTATTCAACTTCTATTTTTATTCAATTTACTTTTCTGTTAAACTTCCTTTTTTGTTTAATTTCCAAATAGATCGTTAAGGTATACTGGTTTCTTGAATGAACTTCCATTTTTAATTTTCTGCAACTTCCATTTTTATTTTTTTTCGACTTCCATTTTTATTCAATTTACTTTGCTATTCAACTTCCTTTTTTATTTAATTTCCAAATAGATCGTTAAGGTATAGTGGTTTCTGGATTGAACTTCCATTCTTAATTTTATGCAACTTTCATTTTTGTTTTTATTCAACTTCCATTTTTATTCAATTTACTTTTTTATTAAACTTCCTTTTTCAATTAATTTCCAAATAGATCGTTAAGGGATAGTGGTTTCTTTAATGAACTTCCATTTTTAATTTTCAGCAACTTCCGTTTTTATTTTTATTCGACATCCAGTTTTATTCAAGTTATTTTTCTATCCAACTTCCTGTTTTTTATTTAATTTCCAAATAGATCGTTAACGTATAGTGGTTTCTTGAATGAACTTCCATTTTTAATTTTCTGCATCTTCCATTTTTATTTTTATTTAACTTCCTTTTTCATTCTAGATTCTTTTCTACTCAACTTTCTTTTTTATTTAATTTCCGAATAGATCGTAAAGGCATAGTGGTTTATGGATTGAACTTCCTTTTTTAAAATTATGAAACTTTAATTTTTATTTTTATTTAACTTCCATTTTTATTCAATTTACTTTTCCATTAAACTTCCTTTTTTATTTAATTTCCAAATAGATCGTTAAGGTATAGTGGTTTCTGGAATGAACTTCCAATTTTAATTTTCTGCCACTTTCATTTTTATTTCTATTCAACTTCTTTTTTTATTCAAGTTTCTTTTCTATTCAACTTTGTTTTTTATTTATTTTCCAAACAGATCGTTAAGGTATAATGGTTTCTGGATAGAGCTTCCATTTTTAATTTTATGCAACTTTCACTTTTATTTTTATTCAACTTCCATTTTTATTCAATTTACTCTTCTATTAAACTTTCCTTTTTTTATTTAATTTCCAAATAGATCATTAAGGTATAGTGATTTCTTGAAGGAACTTCCATTTTTAATTTTCTGCAACTTCCATTTTTATTTTTATTCGACTTCCATTGTTATTCAAGTCATTTTTCTATTCAACTTCTTTTTTTATTTAATTTCCAAATAGATCGTTAAGGTATAGTGGTTTCTTGAATGAACTTCCAATTTTAATTTTCTGCAACTTTCACTTTTATTTCTAATCAACTTCCTTTTTTATTCAAGTTTCTTTTCTATTCAACTTCCTTTTTTATTTAATTTCTAGATAGATCGTTAAGGTATGGTGGTTTCTGGATTGAACTTCCATTTCTAATTTTATGCAACTTTCACTTTTATTTTTTTCCAACTTCCATTTTTCTTCAATTTACATTTCTATTAAACTTCCTTTTTTATTTAATTTCCAAATCGATCGTTACGGTATAGTGTTTTCTTGAATGAGCTTCCATTTATAATTTTCTGCAACTACCATTTTTATGTTTATTAAACTTCCATTTTTCTTCAAGTTATTTTTCTATTCCACTTCCTTTCTTATTTAATTTCCAAATAGATCGTTAAGGTATAATGATTTCTTGAATGAAGTTCCATTTTTAATTTTATGCAACTTCCATTTTAATTTTTATTTTACTTCCTTTTTTGTTCAGGTTTCTTTTATACTCAACTTTCTTTTTCATTTAATTTCCAAATAGATCGTTAAGGTATAGTGGTTTCTGGATTGAACTTCCATTTTTGTTTTTATTCAACTTCCATTTTTATTCAATTTACTTTTCTATTAAACTTCCTTTTTTATTTACTTTCCAAATAGATCGTTAAGGTATAGTGGTTTCTTGAATGAACTTCCATTTTTAATTTTCAGCAACTTCCGTTTCTATTTTTATTCGACATCCAGTTTTATTCGTGTTATTTTTCTATTCAACTTCCTTTTTTACTTAATTTCCAAATAGATCGTTAACGTATAGTGATTTCTTGAATGAACTTCCATTTTTAATTTTCTGCAACTTCCATTTTTATTTTTATTTAACTTCCTTTTTCATTCTAGTTTCTTTGCTAGTCAACTTTCTTTTTTATTTAATTTTGAAATATATCGTTAAGGTATAGTTGTTTATGGATTGAACTTCCATTTTTAATTTTATGCAACTTTAATTTTTATTTTTATTCAACTTCCATTTATATTCAATTTACTTTTCTATTAAACTTCCTTTTTTATTTAATTTCAAAATAGATCATTAAGGTATAGTGGTTTCTGGAATGAACTTCCAATTTTAATTTTCAGCAACTTTCATTTTTATTTCTATTCAACTTTTTTTTTATTCAAGTTTCTTTTCTATTCAACTTCCTTTTTTATTTAATTTCCAAACAGATCGTTAACGTATAGTGGTTTTTGGATTGAGCTTCCATTTTTAATTTTATGCAACTTTCACTTTTATTTTTATTCAACTTCCATTTTTATTCAATTTTCTTTTCTATTAAACTTCCTTTTTTATTTAATTTCCAAATAGATTATTAAGGTATAGTGGCTTCTAGAATGAACTTCCATTTTTAATTTTCTGCAACTTCCATTTTTATTTTTATTCCACTTCCATTTTTATTGAAGTTATTTTTCAATTCAACTTCCTTTTTTATTTAATTTCCAAATAGATCGTTAAGGTATAGTGGTTTTCTTGAATGAGCTTCCATTTATAATTTTCTTCAACTTCCATTTTTATTTTTATTCAACTTCCATTTTTATTCAAGTTATTTTTCTATTCAACTTCCTTTTTTATTTAATTTCCAAATAGATCGTTAAGCTATAATGGTTTATTGAATGAACTTCCATTTTTAATTTTATGCAACTTCCATTTTTATTTTTATTTAACTTCCTTTTTCATTCTAGTTTCTTTTCTACTCAACTTCCTTTTTTATTTAATTTCCAAATAGATCGTTAAGGTATAGTGGTTTATGGATTGAACTTCCATTTTTAATTATATGCAACTTTAATTTTTATTTTTATTTAACTTCCATTTTTATTCAGTTTATTTTTCTATTAAACTTCATTTTTTATTTAATTTCCAAATAGATTGTTAAGGTATAGTGGTTTCTGGAATGAACTTCAAATTTTAATTTTCAGCAACTTCTATTTTTATTTCTATTCAACTTCTTTTTTATTTAATTTCCAAACAGATCGTTAAGGTATAATGGTTTCTGGATAGAGCTTCCATTTTTAATTTTACGCAACTTTCACCTTTATTTTTATTCAACTTCCGTTTTTATTCAATTTACTTTTCTATTAAACTTCCTTCTTTATTTAATTTCCAAATAGATCGTTAAGGTATAGTGGTTTCTAGAAGGAACTTCCCTTTTTAATTTTCTGCAACTTTCATTTTTATTTTTATTCGACTTCCATTGTTATTCAAGTCGTTTTTCTATTAAACTTCCTTTTTTATTTAATTTCCAAATAGATCGTTAAGGCATAGTGGTTTCTTGAATGAACTTCCAATTTTAATTTTCTGCAACTTCCACTTTTATTTCTAATCAACTTCTTTTCTTATTCAAGTTTCTTTTCTATTCAACTTCCTTTTTTATTTAATTTCTAGATAGATCGTTAAGGTATGGTGGTTTCTGGATTGAACTTCCATTTTTCATTTTATGAAACTTTCACTTTTATTTTTTCCCAACTTCCATTTTAATTCAATTTACATTTCTATTAAGCTTCCTTTTTTATTTAATTTCCAAATAGATCGTTAAGGTATAGTGGTTTCTTGAATGAGCTTCCATTTATAATTTTCTGCAACTACCATTTTTACTTTTACTGAACTTCCATTTTTCTTCAAATTATTTTTCTATTCAACTTCCTTTCTTATTTAATTTCAAAATAGATCGTTAAGGTATAGTGGTTTCTAGAATGAACTTCCATTTTTACTTTTCTGCAACTTCCATTTTTATTGAAGTTATTTTTCTATTCAACTTCCTTTTTTATTTAATTTCCAAATAGATCGTTAAGGTATAGTGGTTTTCTTGAATGAGCTTCCATTTATAATATTCCGCAACTTCCATTTTTATTTTTATTCAACTTCCATTTTTATTCAAGTTATTTTTCTATTCAACTTCCTTTTTTATTTAATTTTCAAATAGATCGTTAAGCTATAATGGTTTCTTGAATGAACTTCCATTTTGAATTTTAAGCAACTTCCATTTTTATTTTTATTTAACTTCCTTTTTCATTCTAGTTTCTTTTCTACTCAACTTCCTTTTTAATTTAATTTCCAAATAGATCGTTAAGGTATAGTGGTTTCTGGATTGAACTTCTATTTTTAATTTTATGCAACATTCATTTTTATTTTTGTTCAACTTCCATTTTTATTCAATTTACTATTCTATTAAACGTCCTTTTCTATTTAATTTCCAAATAGATCGTTAAGGTACAGTGGTTTCTTGAATAAACATCCATTTTTAATTTTCTGCAACTTCCATTTTTATTTTTATTCGACTTCCATTTTTATTCAATTCATTTTTCTATTAAACTTCCTTTTTTATTTAATTTCCAAATAGATCGTTAAGGTATAGGGGTTTCTTGAATGAACTTCCAATTTTAATTTTTTGCAACGTCCACTTTTATTTCTATTCAGCTTCTTTTTTTATTCTAGTTTCTTTTCTATTCAGCTTCCTTTTTTATTTAATTTCTAAATAGATCGTTAAGGTATAGTGGTTTCTGTATTGAACTTCCATTTTTAATTTTATGCAACTTTCACTTTTATTTTTTTTCAACTTCCATTTTTATTCAATTTACACTTCTATTAAACTTCCTCTTTTATTTAATTTCCAAATAGATCGTTAAGGTATAGTGGCTTCATTAATGAGCTTCCATTTCTAATTTTCTGCAACTACCATTTTTATTCAAGTTATTTTTTTATTCAACTTCCTTTTTTATTTAATTTCCAAATAGATCGTTAAGGTATAATGGTTTCTTGAATGAACTTCCATTTTTAATTTTATGCAACTTCCGTTTTAATTTTTACTTAACTATCCTTTTTTACTTACTTCCAAATAGATCGTTAAGGTATAGTGGTTTCTGCATTGAACTTAATTTTTATTTTTATTCAACTTCCATTTTTGTTCAATTTACTTTTCTTTTAAACTTCCTTTTTTATTTAATTTCCAAATAGGTCGTTAAGGTATAGTGGTTTCTAGAATGAACTTCCATTTTTTATTTTCTGCAACTTCCATTTTTTTTTTATTCGACTTCTATTTTTATTCAAGTCAATTTTCTATTCAACTTCCTTTTTTATTTAATTTCCAAATAGATCGTTAAGGTATAGTGGTTTCTTGAATGAACTTTCAATTTTAATTTTCTGCAACTTCCATTTTTATTTCTATTCAACTTCTTTTTTTATTCTAGTTTCTTTTCTATTCAATTTCCTTTTTTATTTAATTTCAAAATAGATCGTTAAGGTATAGTGGTTTTTGGATTGAACTTCCATTTTTAATTTTATGCAACTTTCACATTTAATTTTTTTGAACTTCCATTTTTATTCAATTTACTTTTCTATTAAACTTCATTTTTTATTTAATTTCCAAATAGATCGTTAAGGTATAGTGGTTTTCTTGAATGAGCTTCCATTTATAATTTTCTGCAACTTTCATTTTTATTTTTATTCAACTTCCATTTTTATTCAAGTTATTTTTCTATTCAACTTCTTTTTTATTTAATTTCCAAATAGATCGTTAAGGTATAGTGGTTTCTTGAATGAACTTCAATTTTTAATTTTCTCCAACTTCCATTTTAATTTTTATTTAACTTCGTTTTTCATTCTAGTTTCTTTTCTACTCAACTACCTTTTTTATTTAATTTCCAAATAGATCGTTAAGGTATAGTGGTTTCTGGATTGAACTTCCATTTTTAATTTTATGCAACATTCATTTTTATTTTTATTCAACTTCTATTTTTATTCAATTTACTATTCTATTAAACTTCCTTTTTTATTTAATTTCAATATAGATCGATAAGGTATAGTGGTTTCTTGAATGAACTTCTATTTTTAATTTTCTGCAACTTCCTTTTTTATTTTTATTCGACTTCCATTTTTATTCAAGTCATTTTTCTATTCAACTTCCTTTTTTATTTAATTTCCAAATTGATCGTTAAGGTATAGTGGTTTTCTTGATGGAACTTCCATTTTTAATTTTCTGCAACTTCCATTTTTATTTTTATTCGACTTCCATTGTTATTCAAGTCACTTTTCTATTCAACTTCCTTTGTTATTTAATTTCCAAATATATCGTTATGGTATAATGGTTTCTTGAATGAACTTCCAATTGTGATTTTCTGCAACTTCCACTTTTATTTCTAATCAACTTCTTTTTTTATTCAAGTTTCTTTTCTATTCAACTTCCTTTTTTATTGAATTTCTAGATTGATCGTTAAGGTATGGTGGTTTCTAGATTGAACTTCCATTTTTAATTTTATGCAACTTTCACTTTTATTTTTTTTCAACTTCCATTTTTATTCAATTTACATTTCTATTAAACTTCCTTTTTTATTTAATTTCCAAATAGATCGTTAAGGTATAGTGGTTTCTTGAATGAGCTTCCATTTATAATTTTCTGCAGCTACCATTTTTATTTTTATTGAACTTCCATTTTTCTTCAAGTTATTTTTCTATTCAACTTCCTTTCTTATTTAATTTCAAAATAGATCGTTAATGTATAATGGTATCTTGAATGAACTTCCATTTTTAATTTTATGTAACTTCCATTTTAATTTTTATTTAACTTCCTTTTTTGTTCAGGTTTCTTTTATGCTCAACTTCCTTTTTAGTTTAATTTCCAAATAGATCGTTAAGGTATAGTGGTTTCTGGATTGAACTTCCATTTTTATTTTTATTCAACTTCCATTTTTATTCAATTTACATTTCAATTAAACTTCCTTTTTTATTTAATTTCAGAATAGATCGTTAAGGTATAGTGGTTTCTTGAATGAACTTCCATTTTTAATTTTCTGCAACTTCCGTTTTTATTTTTATTCGACATCCAGTTTTATTCAAGTTATTTTTCTATTCAACTTCGTTTTTTACTTAATTTCCAAATAGATCGATAACGTATAGTGATTTCTTGAATGAATTTCCATTTTTAATTTTCTGCAACTTCCATTTTTATTTTTATTTAACTTCCTTTTTCATTCTAGTTTCTTTTCTACTCGACTTTCTTTTTTATTTAATTTTAAAATAGATCGTTAAGGTATCGTGGTTTATGGATTGAACTTCCATTTTTAATTTTATGCAACTTTAATTTTTATTTTCATTCAACTTCCATTTTTATTCAATTTACTTTTCTATTAAACTTCCTTTTTTATTTAATTTCCAAGTAGATTGTTAAGGTATAGTGGTTTCTGGAATGAACTTCCAATTTTAATTTTCTGCAACTTCCATTTTTATTTCCATTCAACTTCTTTTTTTATTCAAGTTTCTTTTCAATTCAACTTCTTTTTTTATTTAATTTCCAAACAGATCATTAAGGTATAGTGGTTTCGGGATTGAGCTTCCATTTTTAATTTTATGCAACTTTTACTTTTATTTTTATTCAACTTCCATTTTTATTCAATTTTCTTTTCTATTAAACTTCCTTTTTTATTTAATTTCCCAATAGACCGTTAAGGTATAGTGGTTTCTAGAATGAACTTCCATTTTTAATTTTCTGCAACTTCCATTTTTATTTTTATTCCACTTCCATTTTTATTGATGTTATTTTTCTATTCAACTTCCTTTTTTTGTTAGTTTCCAAATAGATCGTTAAGGTATAGTGGTTTTCTGGAATGGGCTTCCATTTATAATTTTCTGCAACTTCCATTTTTATTTTCTTTCAACTTCCATTTTTATTCAAGTTATTTTTCTATTCAACTTCCTTTTTTATTTAATTTCCAAAAAGATCGTTAAGCTATAACGGTTTCTTGAATGAACTTCCATTTTTAATTTTACGCAGCTTCCATTTCTATATTTATTTAACTTCCTTTTTCATTCTAATTTCTTTTCTACTCAACTTCCTTTTTTATTTAATTTCCAAATAGATCGTTAAGGTATAGTGGTTTCTGGATTGAACTTCTATTTTTAATTTTATGCAACATTCATTTTTATTTTTGTTCAACTTCCATTTTTATTCAATTTAATATTCTATTAAACGTCCTTTTTAATTTAATTTCCAAATAGATCGTTAAGGTATAGTGGTTTCTTGAATAAACTTCCATTTTTAATTTTCTGCAACTTCCATTTTTATTTTTATTCGACTTCCATTTTTATTCAATTCATTTTTCTATTAAACTTCCTTTTTTATGTAATTTCCAAATAGATCGTTAAGGTATAGTCGTTTCTTGAATGAACTTCCAATTTTAATTTTCTGCAACTTCCACTTTTATTTATATTCAGCTTCTTTTTTTATTCAAGTTTCTGTTCTATTCAACTTCCTTTTTTATTTAATTTCTAAATAGATCGTTAAGGTATAGTGGTTTCTGGATTGAATTTCCATTTTTAATTTTATGCAGTTTTCACTTTTATTTTTTTTCAACTTCCATTTTTATTCAATTTACACTTCTATTAAACTTCCTTTTTTATTTAATTTCCAAAAAGATCGTTAAGGTATAGTGGTTTCATTAATGAGCTTCCATTTATAATTTTCTGCAACTTCCATTTTTATTCAAGTTATTTTTCTATTCAACTTCCTTTTTTATTTAATTTCCAAATAGATCGTTAAGGTATAATGGTTTCTTGAATGAACTTCCATTTTTAATTTTATGCAACTTCCATTTTAGTTTTTACTTAACTTCCTTTTTTGTTCCGGTTTCTTTTCTGCTCCACTTCCTTTTTTATTTAATTTCCAAATAGATCGTTAAGGTATAGTGGTTTCTGGATTAAACTTCATTTTTATTTTTATTCAACTTCCATTTTTATTCAATTTACTTTTCTATTAAACTTCCTTTTTTATTTAATTTCCAAATTGGTCGTTAAGGTATAGTTGTTTCTAGAATGAACTTCCATTTTTAACTTTCTGCAACTTCCATTTTTTTTTTATTCGACTTCCATTTTTATTCAAGTCAATTTTCTATTCAACTAACTTTTTTATTTAATTTCCAAAAAGATCGTTAAGGTATAGTGGTTTCTGGATTGAACTTCCATTTTTGATTTTATGCAACTTTCACTTTTAATTTTTTTCAACTTCCATTTTTATTCAATTTACTTTTCTATTAAACTTCCTTTTTTATTTAATTTCCAAATAGATCGTTAAGGTATAGTGGTTTTGTTGAATGAGCTTCCATTTATAATTTACTGCAACTTCCGTTTTTATTTTTATTCAACTTCCATTTTTATTCAATTTACTTTTCTATTAAACTTCCTTTTTTATTTAATTTCCAAATAGATCGTTAAGTATAGTGGTTTCTCGAATGAACTTCCATTTTTAATTTTCTGCAACAACCATTTTTATTTTCATTTGACTTCCTTTTTTATTCAAGTTATTTTTCTATTCGACTTCCTTTTTTATTTAATTCTCAAGTAGATCGTTAAGGTATAGTGGTTTCTTGAATGAACTTCCAATTTTAATTTTCTGCAACTTCCATTTTTATTTCTATTCAAATTCTTTTTTTATTCAAGTTTCTTTTCTATTCAACTTCCTTTTTTATTTAATTTCCAAATAGATTGTTAAGGTATAGTGGCTTCTGGATTGAACTTCCATTTTTAATTTTATGCGGCTTTCACTTTTATTTTCATTCAGCTTCCATTTTTATTCAATTTACTTTTCTATTAAATTTCCAAATTGATCGTTAAGGTATAGTGGTTTCTGGATTGAACTTACATTTTTAATTTTGTGCAACTTTCATTTTTATTTTTATTCAACTTCCATTTTTTTTCAATTTACTTTTCTTCTAAAGTTCATTTTTTATTTAATTTCCAAATAGAACGTTACGGTATAGTGGTTTCCTGAATGTACTTTCATTTTTAATTTTCTGCAACTTCCATTTTTATTTCTATTCAACTTCTTTTTTATTTATGAAAAATCTAGGAATCCCCTAGATGTTGATTTGTGATTATGTATCAATTTTAAGCAGAATATAACAATCCCAATCAAACAATCAAACAATCAAGACAAAGAGACACAACGATTTAACGTGGAAAAAACCACAATTGGACACCTCCAACTGTGATCAAAAAACCACGGGCAACAGCCACAAGACAATCCACTAAGAAGAATTAAAGGAATTACACAGGTATACTCTCAATTACCTAGCGAATCCACAACGCCTAATTGAACCAACCTTTATGTGCCTCTTCCAACCCCATCTTCACCACGGAATTGTCTTTCTGATGAGCCACTCCGGATTCCACCAAAGCTTCAGGCTCGAATTCTTCAGAATCCACAACTGAAGAATAACTCTCTCTTTTGTAGAACAAAACAAACCTTTGATGTACTCTCTTTAAATCATGAGTTGAATACTCAATAAAAACATCAAAGAAAACTCCCAAAGTATCCCCAGATATAAACCCTAGAAACCAAAAAGAAGATCTGGAGCAGTTCTCCTAAAATCTGACCCAACACGCGAATTTATAGAATCTGTCCCGCGATCTCCGCTCGAGCTCAACACAGCCCGCTCGAGCGGACTGACCAAAAACTGCGTGCGAACAAACTGAGATGCGCTCGAGCGTAGGAGCATCCGCTCGAGCGTAAAATCACACATTCCAGTATTTTTACAGGCGACTGCAGAGATGCTGAGAGCTTCCAATCTCCGCTCGAGCGTCACTTTCCCCGCTCGAGCGGGAAGGCCAAAAATGGAAAAACTGGAAAAATATAACAGCTCGATCCCCGTCATAATCAGCGAAGTGGCAATCTTGAAAGCTTTATCATCACAAACTTCTCTGAAAGGCTTGATTCGGGTTGGATTCGCATCTAAACACTCAAAGTCTTACTGAAATAAAAATGCGAATAAAATTACAACTCAAAGGAGTTTTGTCAAACGGGATTGCCAAGAAATATAACCTAACAATTTAATTTCCAAACAGATCGTTAAGGTATAGTGGTTTCTGGATTGAGCTTCCATTTTTAATTTTATGCAACTTTCACTTTTATTTTTATTCAACTTCCATTTTAATTCAATTTTCTTTTCTATTAAACTTCCTTTTTTATTTAATTTCAAAATAGATCATTAAGGTATAGTGGTTTCTAGAATGAACTTCTATTTTTAATTTTCTGAAACTTCCATTTTTATTTTTATTCCACTTCCATTTTTATTGAAGTTATTTTTCTATTCAACTTCCTTTTTTATTTAATTTCCAAATAGATCGTTAAGGTATACTGGTTTTCTTGAATGAGATTCCATTTATAATTTTCTGCAACTTCCATTTTTATTCAAGTTATTTTTCTATTTAACTACCTTTTTTATTTAATTTCCAAATAGATCGTTAAGCTATAATGGTTTCTTGAATGAACTTCCATTTTTAATTTTATGCAACTTCCATTTTTATTTTTATTTAACTTCCTTTTTCATTCTAGTTTCTTTTCTACTCAATTTCCTTTTTTATTTAATTTCCAAATAGATCGTTAAGCTATAGTGGTTTCTGGATTGAACTTCCATTTTTAATTTTATGCAACATTCATTTTTATTTTTATACAACTTCCATTTTTATTCAATTTACTATTCTATTAAACTTCCTTTTTCATTTAATTTCCAAATATATCTTTAAGGTATAGAAGTTTCTTGAATAAACTTCCATTTTTAAATTTCTGCAACTTCCATTTTTATTTTTATTCGACTTCCATTTTTATTCAAGTCATTTTTCTATTAAACTTCCTTTTTTATTTAATTTCCAAATAGATCGTTATGGTATAGTGGTTTCTTGAATGAACTTCCAATTTTAATTTTCTGCAACTTCCACTTTTATTTCTATTCAGCTTCTTTTTTTATTCATGTTTCTTTTCTATTCAACTTCCTTTTTTTTTTAATTTCTAAATAGATCGTTAAGGTATAGTGGTTTCTGTATTGAACTCCCATTTTTAATTTTTTGCAACTTTCACTTTTATTTTTTTTCAACTGCCATTTTTATTCAATTTACATTTCTGTTAAGCTTCCTTTTTTATTTAATTTCCAAATAGATCGTTAAGGTATAGTGGTTTCTAGAATGAGCTTCCATTTATAATTTTCTGCAACTAACATTTTTATTTTTATTCAACTTCCATTTTTATTCAAGTTATTTTTCTATTTAACTTCCTTTTTTATTTAATTTCCAAATAGATCGTTAAGCTATAGTGGTTTCTAGAATGAACTTTCATTTTTAATTTTCTGCAACTTCCATTTTTATTTTTATTCCACTTCCATTTTTATTGAAGATATTTTTCTATTCATCTTCCTTTTTTATTTAATTTCCAAATAGATCGTTAAGGTATAGTGGTTTTCTTGAATGAGCTTCCATTTATAATTTTCTGCAACTTCCATTTTTATTTTTATTCAACTTCCATTTTTATTCAAGTTGTTTTTTATTTAACTTCCTTTTTTATTTAATTTCCAAATAGATCGTTAAGCTATAATGTTTCTTGAATGAACTTCCATTTTTAATTTTACGCAACTTCCATTTTTATTTTTATTTTACTTCTTTTTTCATTCTAGTTTCTTTTCTACTCAAATTCCATTTTTTATTTAATTTCCAGATAGATCGTTAAGCTATAGTGGTTTCTGGATTGAACTTCCATTTTTAATTTTATGCAACACTCATTTTTATTTTTATTCAACTTCCATTTTTATTCAATTTACTATTCTATTAAACTTCCTTTTAATTTAATTTCCAAATAGATCGTTAAGATATAGTGGTTTCTTGAATAAACTTCCATTTTTAATTTTCTGCAACTTCCATTTTTATTTTTATTCGACTTCCATTTTTATTCAAGTCATTTTTCTATTAAACTTCCTTTTTTATTTAATTTCCAAACAGATCGTTAAGGTATAGTGGTTTCTTGAATGAACTTCCAATTTTAATTTTCTGCAACTTCCACTTTTATTTCTATTCAGCTTCTTTTTTTATTTAAGTTTCTTTTCTATTCAGCTTCCTTTTTTTTTAATTTCTAAATAGATCGTTAAGGTATAGTGGTTTCTGGATTGAACATCCATTTTTAATTTTATGCAACTTTCACTTTTATTTTTTTTTCAACTTCCATTTTTATTCAATTTACATTTCTATTAAAATTCCTTTTTTATTTAATTTCCAAATAGATCGTTAAGGTATAGTGGTTTCTAGAATGAGCTTCCATTTATATTTTTCTGCAACTAACATTTTTATTTTTATTCAACTTCCATTTTTATTCAAGTTATTTTTCTATTCAACTTCCTTTTTTATTTAATTTCCAAATAAATCGTTAAGGCATAATGGTTTCTTAAAGAACTTCCATTTTTAATTTTATGCAACTTCCGTTTTAATTTTTATTTAACTTCCTCTTTTGTTCCGTTTTCTTTTCTGCTCAACTTCCTTTTTTATTTAATTTCCAAATAGATCGTTAAGGTATAGTGGTTTCTGGATTGAACTTCAATTTGATTTTTATTCAACTTCCACTTTTATTCAGTTTACTTTTCTATTAAACTTCCCTTTTTATTTAATTTCCAAATAGGTCGTTAAGGTACAGTGGTTTCTAGAATGAACTTCCATTTTTAATTTTCTGACTCTTCCATTTTTTTTTATTCGACTTCCATTTTTATTCAAGTCAAATTTCTATGAAAATTCCTTTTTTATTTAATTTCCAAATAAATCGTTAAGGTATAGTCGTTTTTTGAATGAACTTCCAATTTTAATTTTCTGCAACTTCCATTTTTATTTCTATTCAAATTCTTTTTTTATTCAAGTTTTTTTCTATTCAACTTCCTTTTTTATTTAACTTCCAAATAGATCGTTAAGGTATAGTGGTTTCTGGATTGAACTTCCATTTTTAATTTTATGCAACTTTCACTTTTAATTTTTTTCAACTTCCATTTTTATTCAATTTACTTTTCTATTAAACTTCCTTTTTTATTTAATTTCCAAATAGATCGTTAAGGTATGTTGGTTTTCTTGAATGAGCTTCCATTTATAATTTTCTGCAACTTCCATTTTTATTCAAGTTATTTTTCTATTCAACAACCTTTTTTATTTAATTTCCAAATAGATCGTTAAGGTATAGCGGTTTCTTCAATGAACTTCCGTTTTTAATTTTCTGCAGCTTCCATTTTTATTTTTATTTCACTTCATTTTTCATTCTAGTTTCTTTTCTACTCAACTTCCTTTTTTATTTAATTTCCAAGTAGATCATTAAGGTATAGTGGTTTCTTGATTGAACTTCCATTTTTAATTTTATGCAACATTCATTTTTATTTTTATTCAACTTCCATTTTTATTCAATTTACTATTCTATTAAACTTCCTTTTTTCTTTAATTTCCAAATAGATCGATAAGGTATATTGGTTTCTTGAATGAACTTCCATTTTTAATTTTCTGCAACTTCCTTTTTTATTTTTATTCGACTTCCATTTTTATTCAAGTCATGTTTCTATGAAACTTTCTTTTTGATTTAATTTCCAAATAGATCGTTAAGGTATAGTGGTTTTTTGAATGATCTTCCATTTATAATTTTCTGCAACTTCTATTTTTATTTTTATTCAACTTCCATTTTTATTCAAGTTATTTTTCTATTCAACTTCCTTTTTTATTTAATTTCCAAATAGATCGTTAAGGTATAGTGGTTTCTTGAATGAACTTCCATTTTTAATTTTCTACAACTTCCATTTTAATTTTTGTTTCACTTCCTTTTTTGTTCAGGTTTCTTTTCTACTGAACTTCCTTTTTTATTTAATTTCCAAATAAATCGTTAAGGTATAGTGGTTTCTGGATTGAACTTCCATTTTTATTTTTATTTAACTTCCATTTTTATTCAATTTACTTTTCTATTAAACTTCCTTTTTTATTTAATTTCCAAATAGATCGTTAAGGTATAATGGTTTCTTGAATGAACTTCCATTTTTAATTTTCCGCAACTTCCATTTTTGTTTCTATCCAACTTCTTTTTTTATTCAAGTTTCTTTTTCTATTCAACTTCCTTTTTTATTTAATTTCCAAATATATTGTTAAGGTATAGTGGTTTTTGGATTGAACTTTCATTTTTAATTTTATGCCGCTTTCGCTTTTATTTTTATTCAACTTACATTTTTATTCAATTTACTTTTCTATTAAACTTCCTTTTTTATTTAATTTCGAAATAGATCGTTAAGTAGAGTGGTTTCTTTAATGAACTTCCATTTTTAATTTTAGGCAAGTTATTTTTCTATTCAACTTCCTTTTTTATTTAATTTCAAAATAGATCGTTATGGTATAGTAGTTTCTGGATTGAACTTCCATTTTTAATTTTATGCAAGTATCATTATTATTTTTATTCAACATCCATTTTTATTCAATTTATTTTTCAATTAAACTTCCTTTTTTATTTAATTTCCAAATAGATCGTTAAGGTATAGTGGTTTCTTGAATGAACTTCCAATTTTAATTTTTTGTAACTTTCATTTTTATTTCTACTCAACTTCTTTTTTTATTCAAGTTTCTTTTTTATTAAACTTCCTTTTTTATTTCATTTCCAAATAGATCGTTAAGGTATAGTTGTTTTTGGATTGAACTTCCATTTTTATTTTAATGCAACGTTCATTTTTATTTTTATTCAACTTACATTTTTATTTTTATTCGACTTCCATTTTTATTCAAGTTATTTTTCTATTCAACTTCCTTTTTTATTTAATTTCCAAATAGATCGTTAAGGTATAGTAGTTTCTTGAATGAACTTCCATTTTTAATTTTCTGCAACTTCCATTTTTATTTTTATTCGACTTCCATTTTTATTCAAATTACTTTTCTATTCAACTTCCTTTTTTATTTAATTTTCAAATAGATCTTTAAGCTATAGTAGTTTCTTGAATGAACTTCCAATTTTAATTTTCTGCAACTTCCATTTTTATTTCTATTCATCTTCTTTTTTTATTCAAGTTTCTTTACATGTTAACGACAAAAGCAAATGCCCTAAAGGCTTACAAATTTCCAAGTTAACACTTGGTTACCACAAAAGAGTGCTAACTCATTTACACATTAAGCTCTTGTCTTGAATTTACATGTAATACATCAAAATAAAACGACAAAGTGTGTCCGCCTCTAGCCTCCCAAGCTATGTCCTTGGAGGTGGCATGCTACCTGTACCTGAAAATGATATTCCCATATAAGGTGAGCCACAGCCTAGTAGAAACATACTAAACCAAATATGAACAATGACTAAAAGATTAGCAGTTGATAGATGGTCAACACTGATACTTTCCCTTATCACACTTTACATTTTCATGACATACAAGTCCATATTACAACTCATTTTCCAATTCCTTTCAATTCTCAAATTGCAACCATGGCTCAGAACCTGGCCAAACAACTCATATGAGACAATAACTCATATCAAACACTTCCCATTTCATATTAGATAAGCATACTAGCTATATCACACAACAACAGATAAGCATACAAGCTATATCACCACTTCCACAGATATGCATATGAGCACTATCATACTTCCAATGACAAGCATATGAGCTCTGTCAATACATCACTAAATAAGCATATGAGCTCTATCTATGGAGTCCATCCCCTATCTCCTCCCAACACATCCGGTTTAGAGGTCCATCCCCTATCTTCCCCTAAACCGTGGAGTACATCCCCTATCTCCTCCAACACAACACAATGCATATAAACAACAATTATACACATCATCACACAATACATAAATTTAATGTATTCTTTCAATCGTCAATCTCAATGACACATTCCAGTGATTAGTTTCAGTTTGCCGAACCATCATGCATTGTCTACAACAATCACGACTATCCTCCACCGATAGCCCAAAGCAGTTATTTCTATACAGAAAATAAATGCAACAATGGATATATAATCAACATTCCAACTAGGTGAGCGATAAATAATCCAACTACACCCTTTAACCCCTTCCCTTTCCAATTTCCACATTTCTCAAATCAATTCCTCATTTCCAACGATTAATTATACAAATTAATCAACCAATGTAATTAGGGCATTTTCCATAATTAACATTACAACCCTTAGGTTCCATTTTCATTGATGTTTTATAATTAATTTCACTTTTCCCATGCCAAACATGCATCTAGGCTTTATTATAGTTAAAACCCCAACTCTTGTAAATTTACACAAATGCCCCAAACTTTCACCAAATTACCAAACCAACCCCAACATCTCAAAATACTAAAATTTAAAGACAAAATCCATAGAGAGGAGTAGGATATCCCTACCTCAAATTCGGAGCCCCAAGGGAGAAGATGACAAAACCCAACGTGCTCCAAATCCCGAAATTTTCAGATTAAAATGTAGCCCTCGATGATCAACAACTTTTTTTTTGTAAAGGCCAAAGATGAGCAAATCACTCCTACTAGATCAAAACCTAGAGAGAAGGTAGAGTTCTAGAGTGAGAGGCTCAACAATGGTGTTTTTGGAAAAGTAAGAGAGAGAAGAGAAAGTGAAAAAGTGATTTGAAAAGTCAAAACTCGGAACTTAAACCCAGTCGCCCCGCCTCGAGCGTCACTCACAGACTCCCGCTCGAGCGTCAACAATCCCGCTCGAGCAGCGGATACACGCTCCTAGAACTTTTACAGAACCAGGTCTCCGCTCGAGCTTCCAACTCCCCGCTCGAGCGGCACTCCCACAATCCCGCTCGAGCGGCCAATACCACGCTCGAGCGTCCAACACTGCACAGGAAATACTGGATGGGTGAAATTCCCGCTCGAGCGCCAAAACCCCCGCTCGAGCGGACAGGTCAAAATCTGGGCAACTAGTTTTGGTTTCTAAACTCAACCAACCTGTAACAAACCTGCCCAACACATCCTATAACCCAAATATGAAGTAAAAAGGATATAAACAAGATAATAATCAACTACCAACATCCACGGACACATGTCCGGATCATTGTACAACAAGGGTAAACCCGGGATCGCTATAACCTTCCCCCCTTAAAGAATTTCGTCCCCGAAATTAAGCACAAGTTTTCAAAAACAGGTTTTCCTCCATTTTAAACAATGTTACATTTTAACATTCAACAATTCGACCCATTACCGGTCATCCCATCCCTTTAACAAGAGGCATTTCACAATATCTAAACAACATATGTACTTTCAACATGCATCAACATTACGCATTTCCTTTCCAATTTCAACAATATATTCGACATATATAATGTTACATTCAACTTCCACATGAGGCAAGTTCCAAAACATATTTTCAATAAACCAAAACATTTTCAATGTTTCGCAACTTAAGACATATATAAAAGCTCTTAAGTCCAACAATGGTTCAAAATCTAAATACAAGATTACATATCAACAAACAAGTCCGGATATTTCTCACGGACTTCCAACTCACGTTCCCAAGTGGCTTCCTCCACTCCGTGATGTTTCCACAAGACTTTCACCAAAGGAATGGTCTTGCCACGCAGGACCTGATCCCGCCTATCCAAGACCCGAACCGGTCTCTCCTCATACGAGGCATCCTCATCTACCTCTAAATCGGTCCAATCCAATACATGTGATGGATCTGGCTCATACTTCCGAAGCATACTCACATGAAACACGTCATGAACTCCGGACAACTGCGGCGGTAAAGCTAACCGATAAGCAACCTCGCCAACCCTCTCAAGGATCTCAAAAGGACCAATAAATCGAGGGGATAACTTCCCACTCTTCCCAAACCTCATCAAACCTCGCCTAGGTGATATCTTCAGAAAGACATGATCACCTACCTCAAACGCCAAAGGCCTCCTCCTACGGTCAGCATAAGATTTCTGACGACTCTGGGCTGTAACAAGCCTCCTACGGATAAGCTCAACTTTCTCCGTCGTCTCCCTAACCAATTCCGGACCCAACAAAGGTGCATCACCCACCTCGGCCCAACAAACTGGAGACCTACACGGTCGGCCATACAAGGCCTCAAACGGTGCGATACCGATGCTAGACTGAAAACTGTTGTTGTAGGCAAACTCTACCAATGGTAAGTGCCTCTCCCACGTCCCACTGAAGTCCAGGACACAACCCCGAAGCATATCCTCGAGGATCTGAATAGTACGCTCAGACTGCCCGTCAGTCTGCGGATGGTAAGCCGTACTAAAGGTCAACTTAGTACCCAATGCACTCTGCAAGCTCTGCCACAACCTAGCAGTAAAACGAGGGTCTCTATCTGAGACGATCGTCACTGGGACCCCGTGCAATCTCACTATGTCCCGAATATACAAGTCGGCAAGATGATCTACCGAATCTCTCACGCGCATAGGAATGAAATGCGCCGACTTAGTCAACCGGTCTACAACCACCCAAATAGCATCACTACTCCGCTGAGTCCTCGGAAGACCCATGACGAAGTCCATAGTGACATGCTCCCACTTCCACTCGGCAATAGGGAGGGGTTGCAACAAACCCGCTGGCCTCTGATGCTCGGCCTTCACTTGCTGGCAAGTAAGGCACTTTGATACGAAAACAGCCACATCTCTCTTCATACCCTGCCACCAAAACTAGTGACCCAAATCCCGATACATCTTAGTACCTCCGGGATGCACCGCAAGACGTGAATGGTGAAACTCTCGGAGTACTTCCTCTCGGCAAGACTCCGGCACAAACAAACGGCCTCGGTATCTCACACTCAGGTCAGGATACACCGTCAAACTGTTCTCAACCTTCCCACTGGAGATCCTCTCTCGGAAGGACTCTACCTCAAGGTCACCTCTCTGTGCCTCTACCACTCTAGTCACAAGTGTAGGCTGCGCGACAACGGAAAACAAGGCTGCAGCCTCAACAGATTCGCCCAGTAGCAAATCAAACTCGCCAAGAGCTCCCAACATCTCCCATTCTCGGATGGCAATACAAGCTACATCACTAATGGATTTCCTACTTAGGGCATCGGCCACAACATTGGCCTTTCCCGGGTGATAATGCAACTCAAAGTCGTAGTCCTCAATGAACTCCATCCATCTCCTCTGCCTCAAATTCAAGTCTCTCTGTGTAAACAGATACTTCAAACTCTTGTGGTCCGAGAACACTTCGAACCTCTCACCATAAAGGTAGTGCCTCCAGATTTTCAAGGCAAAGATCACTGCTGCTAACTCTAGGTCGTGAGTAGGGTAATTCTTCTCGTGAATTTTCAACTGACGTGAGCCATAAGCTACCACGCTCCCCTCTTGCATCAACACACAACCCAAACCCTCTCGTGAGGCATCACAATAAACCGCATAACCCAACCCTCTCTCCGGAATAATCAACACCGGAGCGGTGGTCAAACTAACTTTCAACTCTTGGAACGACTTTTCACAAGTCTCATTCCACACAAACTTGACCCCTTTCTGCGTCAATCTAGTCAAAGGCGAAGCTAGCCTGGAGAAATCTTTCACAAACCGACGGTAATACCCAGCTAATCCCAGAAAACTGCGGATCTCAAACACACTCTTAGGCTGTGCCCAATCTTGCACAGCCTCAGTCTTGGATGTATCAACAGACACCCCTTTCCCGGATACCACATGGCCTAAGAATTTCACCTCTCCTAGCCAGAATTCACACTTCCCAAACTTGGCATACAGCCTATGGGCTCTAAGCAACTCAAGCACCACTCTCAAGTGTCCCTCGTGCTCCTCCTCAGAAGGCGAATAGATAAGAATGTCGTCTACGAAAACGACTACAAAATGATCCAAGAATTCCCGGAAGATTCGGTTCATCAAGTCCATAAAGACTGCCGGTGCATTGGCAAGCCCGAATGGCATTACCAGAAACTCATAATGGCCATACCGCGTACGGAATGCCGTCTTAGGAATATCCTCCTCTCTGACCCTCAACTGGTGGTAACCCGATCTCAAGTCTATCTTAGAGAAACAACGGGAACCCTTCAACTGGTCAAACAAATCATCTATATGGGGCATAGGGTACTTATTCTTGACCGTAGCCCGATTCAACTTCTGGTAGTCTATACACAATCTTAAGGCACCATCTTTCTTTTTAGCAAAGAGGGCCGGTGCTCCCCACGGTGAAACACTAGGGTGAACAAAACCCTTATCTAGCAATTCCTGGAGCTGAACTTTCAACTCAATCAACTCTGCTGGAGCAAAACGGTAAGGTGCCATAGAAATCAGTGCCGTGCCGGGCACTAAATCAATAGAGAACTCGATCTCCCGATGGGGTGGCAAACTAACGAGATCCTCGGGAAAGACGTCCGAGTAATCACAAACTACCCTCGGCAAAACAACCTGGGTTTCATCACACTCACCACTCTCAAAGGTAGCAAGAAGACCACTAAGTTCACTTCGCCCTCGCGAATCATACCCCGGTGGCAAAACACTACCAACCCGGTCTCCCAAGAAATGGAACCACTCCCCGCTCAAGGTACATAACGTGACCCTCTGGCGGTAGCAATCGATAACAGCTCGGTATGACGATAGCCAGTCCATACCCAAAATAACATCAAAGCCCTTCATGGGCATGACAACAAACGGAAAAGGAAGCCTATGGTCGGCGACCTCTATATCACAACCTCTAACACCTTGTTTCAAAAGCAACTCACCACCAAGTGACACTACACAAATAGGAGATGCTAACTGTGCTAACTCCAATTCCAAAACAGATGCAAATGCAGTAGATACAAATGAATGAGATGCACCCGTGTCAATCAACACACTAGCAACCGAGTTGCAAAACAGAAAAGTACCTCTCACTACCGATGGAGCCGGTACTAAATCCTGCGCGGTAACAGCATACACGCGCCCCGTAGGCCCCTAATCAACCTGTTCACCTCTAGGAGCATACGACTGCTGCACTGACTGGGACGACGAAGCCCCCGGATTGGCCCTCGAGGCCTGCACAGACTGAGCTGGCTGAAATCCCTGCGTCTGTCTATAACCAGACGCTCCCGAAGTAGCACTCAACTGTGGGAAATACCTCTTCAGGTGCCCAGGCTGACCACACTGATAACAAGACAAAGGCTGGCCTCTGCCCTGACCTTGGCCCTGAGGTCTAGCTGATGAAGAAGCAGCTCGCTGACCCCCTCCCTTCTGCGGGCAAACTGAAGACTTGTGACCCAACTGGCCACACGCAAAACAAGTCAGGCCTCCCTGACTACCCCTCCCCGAGCCTGCACTCGGCACCGGAAAGGTCGATCTAGTAACTCCACCCTGAGACTGCTGAGGGTAAGAACCCTTCTGCCTCCTGCCATCACCCTGACCATCTTGGCTCCTCTTGGAGCCTCTCTGCCCTTCATCCTCCTCCTGCATCATGAGCTCCATATGAGCTGAAGCATCCACTAAATGTCTATACTCTCAGATGTAAGACCCACCAACTCTCAGCTTGAGGCCCCGCCTCAACTTCCGTTCAAACTCATAGCAACGGCGTTCTTTGGACGCCACCAACTCAGGTGCAAACTTGGACAAACTAGTGAATGTGGCCTCAAACTCTGCCACAGACATACCTTGCTGATTAAGCCGGCTAAACTGATCCCTCAGCTTCTCCCTAGCCACTGCAGATAAGAACCTTTCCTGGAAAGCATTTACAAATGCCTCCCATGTACCACCCACACGAGCCTTCTCGTACTTCCACCATTGACCCGCATCCCCCTTCAGCTGGAAGGATGCCAAGGTCACTTTCAGTACCCCCGTCCTCGATGCCAAGCATCTCGAACGTCTTACTCATTTGCTCTAGCCACTCATCAGCCTTCAGTGGCTCCTTGGGATCACCAACAAATTCGTCCGGATTAGACTGGAAGAATTCCCTCTTCAAGAAAGAAGGCCCTGCCTCAGCTACCTGATTCCCTGCTCTGAGAATACCCAAAGCCCCTGCTATCTCTCGTGCCAAAGCACTCATAGCCTGCTGACCCGCTGGCTCGGCCACGTTGGCCTGACCAACTCCCTCCTGTACTGTCGGAACCTCCTCCGGTAACGGTACTTCTTGCCTCGCAGGCCTACCGCGCCTAGCACCTCTTCCTCGTCCTGACATCCTAATAAAGGTAATACAGAACGTTAGCACATTCACAAATGTGCCAAAACTAAACACTCACGTCCTAATGCATGGGCAACTGTAATTCACTCCATGTAAGCACATAAACACATAAGCACTTACGAATTTCATTTCCGGATAATGATAGTCCCGAGGCGTTACTAGAGTTCCGGTTAGAAACAGCATTGATCAAGTGCCTTTCCAACAAGACTCCCAGAAACCCAAGGATTCAATCAACATCCTAGAAACTACATTCCATACCCACATAATCACATAAGCATGTTATCAATTAAGCATATAGCATATGACACTACATCTGAGTCTCTATCAAGCGAGACAAACCCATTGTGATACTAATCACTTCCCACGTACCCAAAGTATTCGAACCCGGTATGCTCTGATACCAAGTTGTAACGCCCTCAAAATAACAATATTAAACCCATCAATAAAGACATGCATTGATAAGTAAAAGTTCTACAGTCTTTCATTTATCAGAATTTCATTACAAAAAGTATTACATGTTAACGACAAAAGCAAATGCCCTAAAGGCTTACAGCTTTCCAAGTTAACACTTGGTTACAACAAAAGAGTGCTAACTCATTTACACATTAAGCCCTTGGCTTGAATTTACATGTAATACATCAAAATAAAACGACAAAGTGTGTCCACCTCTAGCCTCCCAAGCTATGTCCTTGGAGGTGGCATGCTACCTGTACCTGAAAATGATATTCCCATATAGGGTGAGCCACAGCCCAGTAGAAACATACTAAACCAAATATGAACAATGACTAAAAGATTAGCAGTTGATAGATGGTCAACACTGATACTGTCCCTTATCACACTTTACATTTTCATGACATACAAGTCCATATTACAACTCATTTTCCAATTCCTTTCAATTCTCAAATTGCAACCATGGCTCAGAACCTGGCCAAACAACTCATATGAGACAATAACTCATATCAAACACTTCCCATTTCATATTAGATAAGCATACTAGCTATATCACACAACAACAGATAAGCATACAAGCTATATCACCACTTCCACAGATATGCATATGAGCACTATCATACTTCCAATGACAAGCATATGAGCTCTGTCAATACATCACTAGATAAGCATATGAGCTCTATCTATGGAGTCCATCCCCTATCTCCTCCCAACACATCCGGTTTAGAGGTCCATCCCCTATCTTCCCCTAAACCGTGGAGTACATCCCCTATCTCCTCCAACACAACACAATGCATATAAACAACAATTATACACATCATCACACAATACATAAATTTAATGTATTCTTTCAATCGTCAATCTCAATGACACATTCCAGTGATTAGTTTCAGTTTGCCTAACCATCATGCATTGTCTACAACAATCACGACTATCCTCCACCGATAGCCCAAAGCAGTTATTTCTATACAGAAAATAAATGCAACAATGGATATATAATCAACATTCCAACTAGGTGAGCGATAAATAATCCAACTACACCCTTTAACCCCTTCCCTTTCCAATTTCCACATTTCTCAAATCAATTCCTCATTTCCAACGATTAATTATACAAATTAATCAACCAATGTAATTAGGGCATTTTCCATAATTAACATTACAACCCTTAGGTTCCATTTTCATTGATGTTTTATAATTAATTTCACTTTTCCCATGCCAAACATGCATCTAGGCTTTATTATAGTTAAAACCCCAACTCTTGTAAATTTACACAAATGCCCCAAACTTCCACCAAATTACCAAACCAACCCCAACATCTCAAAATACTAAAATTTAAAGACAAAATCCATAGAGAGGAGTAGGATATCCCTACCTCAAATTCGGAGCCCCAAGGGAGAAGATGACAAAACCCAACGTGCTCCAAATCCCAAAATTTTCAGATTAAAATGTAGCCCTCGACGATCAACAACTTTTTTTGTAAAGGCCAAAGATGAGCAATCACTCCTACTAGATCAAAACCTAGAGAGAAGGTAGAGTTCCAGAGTGAGAGGCTCAACAATGGTGTTTTTGGAAAAGTAGGAGAGAGAAGAGAAAGTGAAAAAGTGATTTGAAAAGTCAAAACTCGGAACTTAAATCCAGTCGCCCCGCTCGAGCGTCAAACACCCCGCTCGAGCGTCACTCACAGACTCCCGCTCGAGCGTCAACAATCCCGCTCGAGCGGCGGATACACGCTCCCAGAACTTTTACAGAACCAGGTCTCCGCTCGAGCTTCCAACTCCCCGCTCGAGCGGCACTCCCACAATCCCGCTCGAGCGGCCAATACCACGCTCGAGCGTCCAACACTGCACAGGAAATACTGGATGGGTGAAATTCCCGCTCGAGCGCCAAAACCCCCGCTCGAGCGAACAGGTCAAAATCTGGGCAACTAGTTTTGGTTTCTAAACTCAACCAACCTGTAACAAACATGCCCAACACATCCTATAACCCAAATATGAAGTAAAAAGGATGTAAACAAGATAATAATCAACTACCAACATCCACGGACACATGTCCGGATCATTGTACAGCAAGGGTAAACCCGGGATCGCTATAGGTAATTTCCATTTTTAATGGTGGTTTTTTGAATGAATTTCCATTTTTAATTTTCTACAACTTCCATTTTTATTTTTAAGTAACTTCCATTTTTATTCAAGTTACTTTTCTATTCAACTTCCTTTATTATTCAATTTCCAAATAGATCGTTAACGTATAGTGGTTTCTGGATTGAACCTCCATTTTTAATTTTATGCAACTTTCATTTTTATTTTTATTCAACTTCCATTTTTTTTCAATTTATGTTTCTATGAAACTTCCTTTTTTATTTAATTTCCAAATAGATCGTTAAGGTATAGTAGTTTCTTGAATGAACTTCCATTTTTAATTTTCTGCAACTTCCATTTTTATTTTTATTTAACTTGCTTTTTCATTCAAGTTTCTTTTCTACTCAACCTCCTTTTTTATTTAATTTCCAAATAGGTCGTTAAGGTATAGTGGTTTCTGGATTGAAATTCCATTTTTAATTTTAAGCAACTTTCATTTTTCTTTTTATTCAACTTCCGTTTTTATGCAATTTACTTGTCTATTAAACTTCCATTTTTATTTAATTTCCAAATAGATCGTTAAGGTATAGTGGTTTCTTGAATGAACTTGCATTTTTAATTTTCTGGAACTTTTATTTATATTTTTATTCAACTTCCATTTTTATTCAATTTACTTTTCTATTCAACTTCCTTTTTTATTTAATTTCCAAATAGATCATTAAGGTCTAGTGGTTTTTTGAATGAATTTCAATTTTTAATTTTCTGTAACTTCCATTTTTATTTTTAAGTAACTTCCATTTTTATTCAAGTTACTTTTCTATTCAACTTCTTTTTTTTATTCAATTTCCAAATAGATCGTTAACGTATAGTGGTTTCTGGATTGAACTTCCATTTTTAATGTTATGCAACTTTCATTTTTATTTTTATTCAACTTCCACTTTTATTCAATTTACTTTTCTATGAAATTTCCATTTTTATTTAATTTCTACATAGATCGTTAAGGTATAGTGGTTTCTTGAATGAACTTCCATTTTTAATTTTCTGTAAGTTCCATTTTTATTTTTATTGACTTCCATTTTTATTCAAATTATTTTTCAATTCAACTTTCTTTTTTATTTAATTTTCAAATAAATCGTTAAGGTATAGTGGTTTCTTGAATGAACTTCCATTTTTAATTTTCTGCAACTTCCATTTTTATTTCTATTCAACTTCTTTTTTTATTCAAGCTTCTTTTCTGTTCAACTTCCTTTTTTATTTAATATCCAAATAGATCGTTAAGGTATAGCGGTTTCTTGAATGAACTTCCATTTTTAATTTTCTGCAACTTTTATTTTTATTTTTATTTTTATTCAACTTCCATATTTATTCAATCTACTTTTCTATTCAACTTCCTTTTTTATTTAATTTCCAAATAAACGTTAAGGTATAGTGGTTTCTTAAATGAATTTTCATTTTTAATTTTCTGTAACTTCCATTTTTATTTTTAAGTAACTTCCATTTTTATTCAAGTTACTTTTCTTTTCAACTTCCTTTTTCATTTAATTTCCAAATAGATCGTTAACGTATAGTGGTTTCTGGACTGAACTTCTATTTTTAATTTTATGCAACTTCCATTTTTGTTTTTATTCAACTTCCATTTTTATTCAATTTACTTTTCTATTATACTTCCTTTTTTATTTAATTTCCAAATAGATCGTTAAGGTATAGCGGTTTCTTGAATGAACTTCCATTTTTAATTTTCTGCAACTTTTATTTTTATTTTTATTTTTATTCAACTTCCATTTTTATTCAATCTACTTTTCTATTCAACTTCCTTTTTTATTTAATTTCCAAATAAACGTTAAGGTATAGTGGTTTCTTGAATGAATTTTCATTTTTAATTTTCTGTAACTTCCATTTTTATTTTTAAGTAACTTCCATTTTTATTCAAGTTACTTTTCTTTTGAACTTCCTTTTTCATTTAATTTCCAAATAGATCGTTAACGTATAGTGGTTTCTGGATTGAACTTCCATTTTTAATTTTATGCAACTTTCATGTTTATTTTTATTGAACTTCCACTTTTATTCAATTTACTTTTCTATGAAATTACATTTTTTATTTAATTTCCAAATAGATCGTTAAGGTATAGTGGTTTCTTGAATAAACTTCCATTTTTAATTTTATGCAACTTCCACTTTTATTTTTATTTTTATTTTTATTCAACTTCCATTTTTATTCAATCTAATTTTCTATTCAACTTCCTTTTTTATTTAATTTCCAAATAAACGTTTAGGTATAGTGGTTTCTAGAATGAATTTCCATTTTTAATTTTCTGCAACTTCCATTTTTATTCAATTTACTTTTCTTTTCAACTTCCTTTTTCATTTAATTTCCAAAAAGATCGTTAACGTATAGTGGTTTCTGGATTGAACTTCTATTTTTAATTTTATGCAACTTCCATTTTTATTTTTATTCAACTTCCATTTTTATTCAATTTACTTTACTATTATACTTCCTTTTTTATTTAATTTCCAAATAGATCGTTAAGGTATAGTGGTTTCTTGAATGAACTTGCATTTTTAATTTTCTGGAACTTTTATTTCTATTTTTATTCAACTTCCATTTTTATTCAATTTACTTTTCTATTCAATTTCCATTTTTATTTAATTTCCAAATAGATCATTAGGGTATAGTGGTTTTTTGAATGAATTTTCATTTTTAATTTTCCGCAACTTCCATTTTTATTTTTAAGTAACTTCCATTTTTATTCAAGTTACTTTTCTATTCAACTTCCTTCTTTATTCAATTTCCAAATAGATCGTTAACGTATAGTGGTTTCTGGATTGAACTTCCATTTTTAATTTAATGCAACTTTTATTTTTATTTTTATTCAACATCCACTTTATTCAACTTCCACTTTTATTCAATTTACTTTTCTAAGAAATTTCCTTTTTTATTTAATTTCCAAATAGATCGTTAAGGTATAGTGGTTTCTTGAGTGAACTTCCATTTTTAATTTTCTGTAAGTTCCATTTTTTTTTTTAAGTAACTTCCATTTTTATTCAAGTTACTTTTCTATTCAACTTCCTTTTTTATTCAATTTCCAAATAGATCGTTAACGTATAGTGGTTTCTGGATTGAACTTTCATTTTTAATTTTATGCAACTTTCATTTTTATTTTTATTCAACTTCCAGTTTTATTCAATTTTTTTTTCTATGAAATTTCCTTTTTTATTTAATTTCCAAATAGATCATTAAGGTATACTGGTTTCTTGAATGAACTTCCATTTTTAATATTCTGCTACTTCCATTTTTATTTCTATTCAACTTCATTTTTTATTCAAGCTTCTTTTCTAATCAACTTCCTTTTTTATTTAACATCCAAATATATCATTAAGGTATAGCGGTTTCTTGAATGAACTTCTATTTTTAATTTTCTGCAACTTTTATTTTTATTTTTATTCAACTTCCATTTTTATTCAATCTACTTTTCTATTCAACTTCCTTTTTTATTTAATTTCCAAATAAATCGTTAAGGTATAGTGGTTTCTTGAATGAATTTCCATTTTTAATTTTCTGCAACTTCCATTTTTATTTTTAAGTAACTTCATTTTTATTCAAGTTACTTTTCTTTTCAACTTCGTTTTTCATTTAATTTCCAAATAGATCATTAACGTATATTGGTTTCTGGATTGAACTTCTATTTTTAGTTTTATGCAACTTCCATTTTTATTTTTATTCAACTTCCATTTTTATTCAATTTACGTTTCTATTATACTTCCTCTTTTATTTAATTTCCAAATAGATCGTTAAGGTATAGTGGTTTCTTGAATGAACTTGCATTTTTAATTTTCTAGAACTTTTATTTATATTTTTATTCGACTTCCATTTTTATTCAATTTACTTTTCTATTCAACTTTCTTTTTTATTTAATTTCCAAATAGATTATTAAGGTATAGTGGTTTTTTGAATGAATTTCCATTTTTCATTTTCCGCAACTTCCATTTTTATTTTTAAGTATATTCCATTTTTATTCAAGTTACTTTTCTATTCAACTTCCTTTTTTATTTAATTTCCAAATAGATCGTTAACATATAGTGGTTTCTGGATTGAACTTCCATTTTTAATTTTATGCACCTTTCATTTTTATTTTTATTCAACTTCCACTTTTATTCAATTTACTTTTCTTTGAAATTTCCATTTTTATTTAATTTCCAAATAGATCGTTATGGTATAGTGGTTTCTTGAGTGAACTTCCATTTTTAATTTTCTGCAAATTCCATTTTTATTTTTATTCGACTTCCACTTTTATTCAAATCATTTTTCTATTCAACTTTCTTTTTTATTTAATTTCCAAATAGATCGTTAAGGTATAGTGGTTTCTTGAATGAACTTCCAATTTTAATTTTCTGCAAGTTCCATTTTTATTTTTATTCGACTTCCATTTTTATTCAAATCATTTTTCTATCCAACTTTCTTTTTTATTTAATTTCCAAATTGAACGTTAAGGTATAGTGGCTTCTTGAATGAACTTCCATTTTTAATTTTCTGCAACTTCCATTTTTATTTCTATTCAACTTCTTTTTTTATTCAAGCTTCTTTTCTATTCAACTTCCTTTTTTATTTAATATCCAAATAGATCGTTAAAGTATAGCGGTTTCTTGAATGAACTTCCATTTTTAGTTTTCTGATACTTTTATTTTTATTTTTATTCAACTTCCATTTTTATTCAATCTACTTTTCTATTCAACTTCCTTTTTTATTTAATTTCCAAATAAATCGTTAAGGTATAGTGGTTTCTTGAATGAATTTCCATTTTCAATTTTCTGCAACTTCCATTTTTATTTTTAAATAACTTCCATTTTTATTCAAGTTACTTTTCTATTCAACTTCCTTTTTTATTCAATTTCCAAATAGATCGTTAACGTATAGTGGTTTCTGGATTGAACTTCCATTTTTTATTTTATGCAACTTTCATTTTTATTTTTATTGAACTTCCTTTTTTATTTAATTTCCCAATAGATCGTTAAGGTATAGTGGTTTCTTGAATGAACATCCATTTTTAATTTTCGGCAACTTCCATTTTTATTTTTATTCGACTTCCATTTTTATTCAAGTCATTTTTCTATTCAACTTCCTTTTTTATTTAATTTCCAAATAGATCGTTAAGGTATATTGGTTTCGGGATTGAACTTCCATTTTTAATTTTATGCAACTTTCATTTTTCTTTTTATTCAACTTCCGTTTTTATGCAATTTACTTGTCTATTAAACTTCCATTTTTATTTAATTTCCAAATAGATCGTTAAGGTATAGTGGTTTCTCGAATGAACTTGCATTTTTAATTTTCTGGAACTTTTATTTATATTTTTATTCAACTTCCATTTTTATTCAATTTACTTTTCTATTCAACTTCCTTTTTTATTTAATTTCCAAATAGATCGTTACGGTATAATGGTTTCTGGATTGAACTTCCATTTTTAATTTTATGCAACTTCCGTTTTTATTTTTATTCGACTTCCATTTTATTCAACTTATTTTTCTATTCAACTTCCTTTTTTATTTAATTTCAAAATAGGTCGTTAAGGTATAGTGGTTTCTTGAATGAACTTCCATTTTTAATTTTCTGCAACCTTTATTTTTATTTTTATTCAACTTCCATTTTTATTCAATCTACGTTTCTATTCAACTTCCTTTCTTATTTAATTTCCAAATAGATCGTTAAGGTATAGTGGTTTCTTGAATGAATTTCCATTTTTAATTTTCTGCAACCTCCATTTTTATTTTTAAGTAACTTCCATTTTTATTCAAGGTACTTTTCTATTCAACTTCTTTTTTCATTTAATTTCCAAATAGATCGTTAACGTATAGTGGTTTATGGATTGAACTTCCATTTTAAATTTTATGCAATTTTCATTTTTATTTTCATTCAACTTCCATTTTTATTCAATTTAGTTTTCTATTAAACTTCCTTTTTTATTTAATTTCGAAATAGATCGTTAAGATAGAGTGGTTTCTTGAATGAAATTCTATTTTTAATTTTCTGCAAATTTTATTTTTATTTTTATTCGACTTCCATTTTATTCAACTTATTTTTCTATTCAACTTCCCTTTTTATTTAATTTCGAAATAGATCGTTAAGGTATAGTGGTTTCTTGAATGAACTTCCATTTTTAATTTTCTGCAACCTTTATTTTTATTTTTATTCAACTTCCATTTTTATTCAATCTACGTTTCTATTCAACTTCCTTTCTTATTTAATTTCCAAATAGATCGTTAAGGTATAGTGGTTTCTTGAATGAACTTCCATTTTTAATTTTCTGCAACCTTTATTTTTATTTTTATTCAACTTACATTTTTATTCAATCTACGTTTCTATTCAACTTCCCTTTTTATTTGATTTCCAAATAGATCGTTAAGGTATAGTGGTTTCTTGAATGAATTTCCATTTTTTTATTTTCTGCGACCTCCATTTTTATTTTTAAGTAACTACAATTTTTATTCAAGGTACTTTTCTATTCAACTTCCTTTTTCATTTAATTTCCCAATAGATCGTTAACGTATAGTGATTAATGGATTGAACTTCTATTTTTAATTTTATGCAATTTTCATTTTCATTTTTGTTTTTATTCAATTTACTTTTCTATTAAACTTCCTTTTTTATTTAATTTCCAAATAGATCGTTAAGGTATAGCGGTTTCTTGAATGAACAACCATTTTTAATTTTCTGCAACTTCCATTTTTATTTTTATTCGGCTTCCATTTTAATTTAAGTCATTTTTCTATTCAACTTCCTTTTTTATTTAATTTCCAAATAGATCGTTAAGGTATAGTTGTTTCTTGAATGAACTTCCATTTTTTATTTTCTGCGACTTCCATTTTTATTCCAGTCATTTTTCTACTCAACTTCCTTTTTTATTTAATTTCCAAATAGATCGTTAATGTATAGTGGTTTCTGGATTGAACTTCTATTTTTAATTTTATGCAAGTTTCATTTTTTTTTTGACTTCCATTTTTATTCAATTTACATTTCTATTAAACTTCCTTTTTTATTTAATTTCCAAATA
This sequence comes from Camellia sinensis, assembly GCF_055761805.1. Taxonomy (NCBI): domain Eukaryota; kingdom Viridiplantae; phylum Streptophyta; class Magnoliopsida; order Ericales; family Theaceae; genus Camellia; species Camellia sinensis. Next base: position 2,291,092 of record NC_138962.1, on the reverse strand, counting down.
TATCGTTAAGGTATAGTGGTTTTTTCACTGAACTTCCATTTTTCATTTTCTGCAACATCCATTTTTATTTTTATTCGACTTCCATTTTTATTCAAGTTATTTTTCTATCCAACTTCCTTTTTTATTTAATTTCCAAACAGATCGTTAAGGTATTGTGATTTCTTGAATGAACTCCCATTTTTAGTTTCTGCAACTTCCATTTTTATTTTTATTCGACTTCCATTTTTATTCAAGTCATTTTTCTATTCAACTACCTTTTTTATTTAATTTCCAAACAGATCGTTAAGGTATAGTGGTTTCTAAAATGAACTTCGATTTTCAATTTTCTACAACTTTTATATTTATTTTTATTCAACTTCCATTTTTATTCAAGTCATTTTTCTATTAAATTTCTCTTTTTATTTAATTTCCAAATAGATCGTTATGGTATAGTGGTTTCTGGATTGAACTTCCATTTTTAATTTTCTACAACTTTCGCTTTTATTTTTATTCGACTTCCATTTTTATTCAATTTACTTTTCTGTTAAACTTCCTTTTTTATTTAATTTCCAAATTGATCGTTAAGGTATAGTGGTTTCTTCAATGAAATTCCATTTTTAATTTTCTGCAACTTCCATTTTTATTTTTATTCGACTTCCATTTTTATTCAACTTATTTTTCTATTCAACTTCCTTTTTTATTTAATTTCCAAATAGATCGTTAAGGTATAGTGGATTCTTGAATGAACTTCCACTTTTAATTTTCTGCAACTTCCATTTTTATTTTTATTTAACTTCCTTTTTCATTCCAGTTTCTTTTCTACTCAACTTCCTTTTTTATTTAATTTCCAAATAGATAGTTAAGGTATAGTGGTTTCTGGATTGAACTTCCACTTTTAATTTTATGCAACTTTCAATTTTATTTTTATTCAACTTCCATTTTTATTCAATTTAGTTTTCTATTAAACTTCCTTTTTTATTTAATTTCCAAATAGATCGTTAAGGTATAGTGGTTTCTAGAATGAACTTCCATTTTTAATTTTCTGCAACTTCCATTATTATTTTTATTTGACTTCCTTTTTTTTCAAGTCATTTTCCTATTCAACTTCCTTTTTTATTTAATTTCCAAATAGATTGTTAAGGTATAGCGGTTTCTAGATTGAACTTAGATTTTTAATTTTATGCAACTTTCGTTTTTATTTTTATTCGACTTCCATTTTTATTCAATTTACTTTTCTATTAAACTTCCTTTAACGTCCTATTTGGAAATTAAATAAAAAAGAAAGTTCACTATAAAAATAACTTGAATAAAAATGGAAGTCGAATAACAATAAAAATGGAAGTTGCAGAAAATTAAAAACGGAAGTTCATTCAAGAAACCACTATAACATAACGATCTATTTGGAAATTAAATAAAAAAGGAAGTTTAATAGAAAATTAAATTGAAAAAAAATGGTAATTGAATAAAAATAAAGATGAAAGTTGCATAAAATTTAAAATGGAAGTTCAATCCAGAAACCACTATACCTTAACGATCTATTTGGAAATTAAATAAAAAAGGAAGTTGAGTAGAAAAGAAACTTGAATGAAAAAGGAAGTTAAATAAAAATAAAAATGGAAGTTGCAACAAATGAAAAATGAAAATTCATTCAAGAAACCACTATACCTTAACGATCCATTTGGAAATGAAATAAAAAAGGAAGTTTAATAGAAAAGTAAATTGAATAAAAATGGAAATTGAATAAAAATAAAAATGAAACTTGCATAAAATTAACAATGGAAGTTTAATCCAGAAACCACTCTACGTTAACCATCTATTTGGAAATTAAATAAAAAAGGAAGTTGAATAGAAAAGTAACTTGAATAAAAATGGAAGTTGCAGAAAATTAAAAATGGAAGTTCAATCCAGAAACCAGTATACCTTAACGATCTATTTGGAAATTAAATAAAAAAGGAAGTTGAGTAGAAAAGAAACTTGATTGAAAAAGGAAGTTAAATAAAAATAAAAATGGAAGTTGCAGAAAATTAAAAATGGAAGTTCATTCAAGAAACCACTATACCTTAACGATCTATTTGGAAATTAAATAAAAAAGGAAGTCGAATAGAAAAATGAATTGAAGAAAAATGGAAGTCGAGTAAAAATAAAAATGGAAGTTGCTTAAAATTAAAAATGGAAGTTCATTCAAGATACCACTATAACTTTACGATCTATTTGGAAATTCTATAAAAAAGAAAGTTTAGTAGAAAAGAAAATTGAATAAAAATGGAAGTTGAATAAAAATAAAAATGGAAGTTGAAGAAAATTAAAAATGGAAGTTCATTCAAGAAACCACTATACCTTAACGATCTATTAGCAAATTAAATAAAAAAAGAAGTTGAATAGAAAAATAAAGTGAATAAAAATGGAAGTTGAATAAAAATAAAAATGGAAGTTGCATAAAATTAAAAATGGAAGTTCATTAAAGAAACCACTATACCTTAACGATCTATTTGGAAATTAAATAAAAAAGGAACTTTAATAGAAAAGAAAATTGAATAAAAATGGAAGTTGAATAAAAATAAAAATGAAAGTTGTGTAAAATTGAAAATGTAAGTTAAATCCAGAAACATTTATACCTTAACGATCTATTTGGAAATTAAATAAAAAAAGGAAGTTGAATAGAAAAGAAGCTTGAATATAAAAAGAAGTTGAATAGAAATAAAAATGGAAGCTGCAGAAAATTAAAAATGGAAGTTCATTCAAAGAACCACTATACCTTAACGTCCTATTTGGAAATTAAATAAAAAAGAAAGTTCACTATAAAAATAACTTGAATAAAAATGGAAGTCGAATAACAATAAAAATGGAAGTTGCAGAAAATTAAAAATGGAAGTTCATTCAAGAAACCACTATAACATAACGATCTATTTGGAAATTAAATAAAAAAGGAATTTTAATAGAAAATTAAATTGAAAAAAAATGGTAATTGAATAAAAATAAAGATGAAAGTTTGCATGAAATTTAAAATGGAAGTTCAATCCAGAAACCACTATACCTTAACGATCTATTAGCAAATTAAATAAAAAAGGAAATTGAATAGAAAAATAACTTGAATAAAAATTGAAGATGAATAAAAATAAAAATCAAAGTTGCATAAAATTAAAAATGGAAGTTCATTAAAGAAACCACTCTACCATAACGATCTATTTCGAAATTAAATAAAAAAGGAAGTTGAATAAAAAAGAAACTTGAATAAAAAAGAAAGTTAAATAAAAATAAAAGTGGAAGTTGCAGAAAATTAAAAATGGAAGTTCATTGAAGAAACCACTATACCATAACGATCTATTTGGAAATTAAATAAAAAAGGAAGTCGAATAGAAAAATGACTTGAACAAAAATAGAAGTCAAATAAAAATAAAAATGGAAGTTGCATAAAATTAAAAATGGAAGTTCATTCAAGATACCACTATACCTTAACGATCTATTTGGAAATTCAATAAAAAAGGAAGTTTAGTAGAAAAGTAAATTGAATAAAAATGGAAGTTGAATAAAAATAAAAATGGAAGTTGCATAAAATTAAAAATGGAAGTTCATTAAAAAAACCACTACACCTTAACGATCTATTAAATAAAAAAGGAAGTTTAATAGGAAAGTAAATTGAATAAAAATGAAAGTTGAATAAAAATAAAAATGGAAGTACAATCTAGAAACCACTATACCTTGACGATCTATTTGGAAATTAAATAAAAAAAGATGTGGAGTAGAAAAGAAAGTTGAATAAAAAAGGAAGTTAAATAAAAATAAAAATGGAAGTTAATTCAAGTAACCACTATAGCTTAACCATCTATTTGGAAATTGAATAAAAAAGGAAGTTGAATAGAAAAATAACTTGAATAAAAATGGAAGCTGAATAAATATAAAAATGGAAGTTCCATAAAATTAAAAATGGAAGTTCATTAAAGAAACAACAATACCTTAACGATCTGTTTGGAAATTAAATAAAAAAGGAAGTTTAATAGAAAAGTAAATTGAATAAAAATGGAAGTTGAATAAAAATAAAAATAGAAATTGCAGAAAATTAAAAATGGAAGTTCAATCCAGAAACCGGTATACCTTAAAGATCTAGTTGGAAATTAAATAAAAAAGGAAGTTGAGTAGAAAAGAAACTTGATTGAAAAAGGAAGTTAAATAAAAATAAAAATGGAAGTTGCAGAAAATTAAAAATGGAAGTTCATTCAAGAAACCACTATATCTTAACGATCTATTAGGAAATTAAATAAAAAAAGGAAGTTGAATAGCAAAGAAACTTGAATAAAAAAAAGAAGTTGAATTGAAATAAAAATGAAAGTTGCAGAAAATTAAAATTGGAAGTTCATTCGAGAAACCACTATACCTTAATGATATATTTGGAAATTAAATGAAAAAGGAAGTTTAATAGAAAGGTAAATTGAATAAAAATGGAAGTTGAATAAAAATAAAAATGGAAGTTCAATCCAGAAACCACTATACATTGACGATCTATTTGGAAGTTAAATAAAAATAAAAATGGAAGTTGCAGAAAATTAAAAATGGAAGTTAAATCAAGTAACCACTATACCTTAACCATCTATTTGGAAATTAAATAAAAAGGAAGTTGAATAGAAAAATAACTTGAATAAAAATGGAAGCTGAATAAAAATAACAATGGAAGTTCCATAAAATTAAAAATGAAAGTTCATTAAAGAAACCACAATACCTTAACGATCTATTTGGAAATTAAATAAAAAATGAAGTTTAACAGAAAAGTAAAATGAATAAAAATGGAAGTTGAATAAAAATAAAAATGGAAATTGCAGAAAATTAAAAACGGAAGTTCATTCAAGAAACCACTATACCTTAACGATCTATTAGGAAATTAAATAAAAAAGGAAGTTGAATAGAAAAATAACTTGAATAAAAATGGAAGCTGAATAAAAATAAAAATGGAAGTTCCATAAAATTAAAAATGAAAGTTCATTAAAGAAACCACAATACCTTAACGATCTATTTGGAAATTAAATAAAAAATGAAGTTTAACAGAAAAGTAAAATGAATAAAAATGGAAGTTGAATAAAAATAAAAATGGAAATTGCAGAAAATTAAAAACGGAAGTTCATTCAAGAAACCACTATACCTTAACGATCTATTAGGAAATTAAATAAAAAAAGGATGTTGAATAGAAAAGAAGCATGAATAAAAAAAGAAGTTGAATAGAAATAAAAATGGAAGCTGCAGAAAATTAAAATTGGAAGTTCATTCAAGAAACCACTATACCTTAATCATATATTTGGAAATTAAATGAAAAAGGAAGTTTAATAGAAAAATAAATTGAATAAAAATGGAAGTTGAATAAAAATGAAAATGGAAGTTCAATCCAGAAACCACTATACCTTGACGATCTATTTGGAAGTTAAATAAAAATAAAAATGGAAGTTGCAGAAAATTAAAAATGCAAGTTAAATCAAGTAACCACTATACCTTAACCATCTATTTGGAAATTAAATAAAAAAGGAAGTTGAATAGAAAAATAACTTGAATATAAATGGAACCTGAATAAAAATAAAAATGGAAGTTCCATAAAATTAAAAATGGAAGTTCATTAAAGAAACCACAATACCTTAACGATCTATTTGGAAATTAAATAAAAAAGGAAGTTTAACAGCAAAGTAAAATGAATAAAAATGGAAGTTGAATAAAAATAAATATGGAAATTGCAGAAAATTAAAAATGGAAGTTCATTCAAGAAACCACTATACCTTAACGATCTATTAGGAAATTAAATAAAAAATGAACTTGAATAGAGAAATAACTTGAATAAAAATGGAAGATGAATAAAAATAAAAATGGAAGTTGCATAAAATTAAAAATGGAAGTTCATTAAAGAAACCACTATACCATAACCATCTATTTCGAAATTAAATAAAAAAGGAAGTTGAATAGAAAAGAAACTTGAACAAAAAAGGAAGTTAAATAAAAATAAAAATGGAAGTTGCAGAAAATTAAAAAATGGAAGTTCATTCAAGAAACCACTATACCTTAACGATCTATTAGGAAATTAAATAAAAAAGGAAGTCGAATAGAAAAATGACTTGAATAAAAATGGAAGTCAAATAAAAATAAAAATGGAAGTTGCATAAAATTAAAAATGAAAGTTCATTCAGGATACCACTATACCTTAACGATCTATTTGGAAATTCTATAAAAAAGGAAGTTTAGTAGAAAAGTAAATTGAATAAAAATGGAAGTTGAATAAAAATAAAAACGGAAGTTGCATAAAATTAAAAATGGAAGTTCATTAAAGAAACCACTATACCTTGACGATCTATTAAACAAAAAAGGAAGTTTAATAGAAAAGTAAATTGAATAAAAATGGAAGTTGAGTAAAAATAAAAATGGAAGTTCATTCAAGAAACCACTATACCTTAATGATCTCTTAGCAAATTAAATAAAAAAGGAAGTTGAACAGAAAAATAATTTGAATAAAAATGGAAGTTGAATAAGAATAAAAATAAAAATGGAAGTTGCATAAAATTAAAAATGGAAGTTCATTAAAGAAACCACTATACCTTAACGATCTATTTTGAAATTAAAAAAAAAAAGGAACTTTAAAAGAAAAGAAAATTGAATAAAAATGGAAGTTGAATAAAAATAAAAATGAAAGTTGTATAAAATTAAAAATGTAAGTTAAATCCAGAAACAATTATACCTTAACGAGCTATTTGGAAAGTAAATAAAAAAAGGAAGTTGAATAGAAAAGAAGCTTGAATAAAACAAGAAGTTGAATAGAAATAAAAATGGAAGCTGCAGAAAATTAAAAATGGAAGGCCGTTAAAAAAACCACGATACCTTAACGATCTATTTGGAAATTAAAAAAAAAAAGAATTTGAATAGAAAAATAACTTGAATAAAAATGGAAGTCGAATAAAAAAAAAAATGGAAGTTGCAGAAAATTAAAAATGGAAGTTCATTCAAGAAACCAAAATACCTTAACGATCTATTTCGAAATTAAATAAAAAAGGAAGTTTAATAGAAAAGTAAATTGAATAAAAATGGAAGTTGAATAAAAATAAAAATAAAAGTTGGAGAAAATTAAAAATGGAAGTTCATTCAAAAAACCATTATACCTTAACGATCTATTAGGAAATTAAATAAAAAAGGAAGTTGAATAGAAAAATAACTTGAATAAAAATTGAAGATGAATAAAAATAAAAATGGAAGTTGCATAAAATCAAAAATGGAAGTTCATTAAAGAAACCACTATAGCATAACGATCTATTTCGAAATTAAATAAAAAAGGAAGTTGAATAAAAAAGAAACTTGAAAAAAAAAGGAAGTTAAATAAAAATAAAAATGGAAGTTGCAGAAAATTAAAAATGGAAGTTCATTCAAGAAACCACTATACCTTAACGATCCATTTGGAAATTAAATAAAAAATGAAGTCGAATAGAAAAATGACTTGAATAAAAATGCAAGTCAAATAAAAATAAAAATGGAAGTTGCATAAAATTAAAAATGGAAGTTCATTCAACATACCACTATACCTTAACGATCTATTTGGAAATTCAATAAAAAAGGAAGTTTAGTAGAAAAGCAAATTGAATAAAAATGGAAGTTGAATAAAAATAAAAATGAAAGTTGCATAAAATTAAAAATGGAAGTTCATTAAAGAAACCACTGTACCTTAACGATCTATTAAATAAAAAAAGGAAGTTTAATAGAAAAGTAAATTGAATAAAAATAGAAGTTCAATAAAAATAAAAATGGAAGTTGCAGAAAATTAAAAATGGAAGTTCAATCAAGAAACCACTATACCTTAACGATCTATTAGGAAATTAAATAAAAAAGGAAGTTGAACAGAAAAATAACTTAAATAAAAATGGAAGTTGAATAAAAATAAAAATGGAAGTTGCATAAAATTAAAAAGGGAAGTTCATTAAAGAAACCACTATACCATAACGATCTATTTCGAAATTAAATAAAAAAGGAAGTTGAACAGAACAGAAACTTGAATAAAAAGGAAGTTAAATAAAAATAAAAATGGAAGTTGCAGAAAATTAAAAATGGAAGTTCATTCAGGAAACCACTATACCTTAACGATCTATTTGGAAATTAAAGAAAAAAGGAAGTCGAATAGAAAAATGACTTGAATAAAAATGGAAGTCAAGTAAAAATAAAAATGGAAGTTGCATAAAATTAAAAATGGAAGTTCATTCAAGATGCCACTATACATTAACGATCTATTTGGAAATTAAATAAAAAAAGGAAGTTTAATAGAAAATTAAATTGAATAAAAATGGAAGTTGAATAAAAATAAATATGGAAATTGCAGAAAATTAAAAATGGAAGTTGATTCAAGAAACCACTATACCTTAACGATCTATTAGGAAATTAAATAAAAAATGAACTTGAATAGAAAAATAACTTGAATAAAAATGGAAGATGAATAAAAATAAAAGTGGAAGTTGCATAAAACTAAAAATGGAAGTTCATTAAAGAAACCACTATACCATAACAATCTATTTCGAAATTAAATAAAAAAGGAAGTTGAATAGAAAAGAAACTTGAATAAAAAAGGAAGTTAAATAAAAATAAAAATGGAAGTTGCAGAAAATTAAAAAATGGAAGTTCATTCAAGAAACCACTATACCTTAACGATCTATTAGGAAATTAAATAAAAAAGGAAGTCGAATAGAAAAATGACTTGAATAAAAATAGAAGTCAAATAAAAATAAAAATGGAAGTTGCATAAAATTAAAAATGAAAGTTCATTCAAGATACCACAATACCTTAACGATCTATTTGGAAATTCAATAAAAAAGGAAGTTTAGTAGAAAAGTAAATTGAATAAAAATGGAAGTTGAATAAAAATAAAAACGGAAGTTGCATAAAATTAAAAATGGAAGTTCATTAAAGAAACCACTATACCTTAATGATCTATTAAACAAACAAGGAAGTTTAATAGAAAAGTAAATTGAATAAAAATGGAAGTTGAATAAAAATAAAAATAGAAGTTCAATTTAGAAACCACTATACCTTGACGATCTATTTGAAAATTAAATAAAAAAATATGTTGAGTAGAAAAGAAACTTGAATAAAAAAGGAAGTTAAATAAAAATAAAAATGGAAGTTGCAGAAAATTAAAAATGGCAGTTAATTCAAGTAACATCTATACCTTAACCATCTATTTGGAAATTAAATAAAAATGGAAGTTGAATAGAAAAATAACTTGAATAAAAATGGAAGCTGAATAAAAATAAAAATGGAAGTGCCATAAAATTAAAATTGGAAGTTCATTAAAGAAACCACAATACCTTAACGATCTGTTCGGAAATTAAATGAAAAAGGAAGTTTAATTGAAAAGTAAATTGAATAAAAATGGAAGTTGAATAAAAATAAAAATAGAAGTTGCAGAAAATTAAAAATGGAAGTACAATCCAGAAACCGGTATACCTTAAAGATCTAGTTGGAAATTGAATAAAAAAGGAAGTTGAGTAGAAAAGAAACTTGATTGAAAAAGGAAGTTAAATAAAAATAAAAATGGAAGTTGCAGAAAATTAAAAATGGAAGTTCATTCAAGAAACCACTATACCTTCACGATCTATTTGGAAATTAAATAAAAAAGGAAGTTTAATAGAAAAGTAAATTGAATAAAAATAAAAATGAAAATTGCAGAAAATTAAAAATGGTAGTTCATTCAAGAAACCACTATACCTTAACGATCTATTAGGAAATTAAATAAAAAAGGAAGTTGAATAGAAAAATAACTTGAATAAAAATAAAAATGGAAGTTGCATAAAATTAAAAATGGAAGTTAATTCAAGAAACCACTATACCATAACGATCTATTTCGAAATTAAATAAAAAAGAAGTTGAATAGAAAAGAAAGTTGAATAAAAAATGAAGTTAAATAAAAATAAAAATGGAAGTTGCAGAAAATTAAAAATGGAAGTTCATTCAAAAAACCACTATACCTTAACGATCTATTCGGAAATTAAATAAAAAAGGATGTCGAATAGAAAAATGACTAGAATAAAAATGGAAGTCGAATAAAAATAAAAATGGAAGTTGCATAAAATTAAAAATGGAAGTTCATTCAAGAAACCACTATACCTTAACGATCTATTTGGAAATTCAATAAAAAAGGAAGTTTAGTAGAAAAGTAAATTGAATAAAAATAAAAATGGAAGTTGCAGAAAATTAAAAATGGAAGTTCATTCAAGAAACCACTATACCTTAACGATCTATTAGGAAATTAAATAAAAAAAGAAAGTTGAATAGAAAAGAAGCTTGAATAAAAAAAGAAGTTGAAGGGAAATAAAAATGGAAGTTGCAGAAAATTAAAATTGGAAGTTCATTCAAGAAACCACTATACCTTAATGATATATTTGAAAATTAAATGAAAAAGGAAGTTTAATAGAAAAGTAAATTGAATAAAAATGGAAGTTGAATAAAAATAAAAATGGAAGTTCAATTCAGAAACCACTATACCTTGACGAACTATTTGGAAGTTAAATAAAAATAAAAATGGAAGTTGCAGAAAATTAAAAATGGAAGTTAATTCAAGTAACCACTATACCTTAACCATCTACTGGGAAATTAAATAAAAAAGGAAGTTGAATAGAAAAATAACGTGAATAAAAATGAAAGCTGAATAAAAATAAAAATGGACGTTCCATAAAATTAAAAATGGAAGTTCATTAAAGAAACCTGTCACGCCCCCAAACCGCCCCTAGTAGTTTGGTGCCGTGATGGCCAGTAATCCGAGATTACCGAAGGCCGACTTACAAGAATCACACACAATCAGAGTATAAAATATGGGGCTTACAAGTGCGGAAGCAACATATATACATATACTCAATCTAAATAGTCCATGAGAGCCGTGCTTAAGTCCAATGAAATGACATACATTTTTACAAAGTCTTACAACTTAGATACAATAAGGGAATGAGATACAAAATACATCTTGACCAAAAGGCTTCTCAAGCCGACATATACAAGTACACATGAAATATAGGCTACGAAGCATAATCTTCAAGATGGTACAAAATGCTAATCCAAAACACGTCGGCAATGCACCCAAAAACACATCGGCTACACGTCTAGGCCTCATTGCCTTCTTGCTCATCACCTACATATATATAGAGAGGGTGAGCTTGGATACTCAGTGAATGATATTAGAAATAAAGGTTTTGCATGATTGATATCCAAGATTTCTTTCAAAACAATACATAGCATACTTTACAATCAAGGGGGAAATCAAGTTCATTGCCGGCCTTTCAAGTTCTTTGGATGTTATTACATCTACTTAATACAAGGGGGTGATGACAATTCCAAGACAAGAGTGCAGTTGCATTATAGTCCCCTGCAGCTAAGGACTTTCAAGACAAGAGTGCAGTTGCATTATAGTCCCCTGCAACTAAGGACTTTCAAGACAAGAGTGCAGTTGCATTATAGTCCCCTGCAACTAAGGACTTTCAAGACAAGAGTGCAGTTGCATTATAGTCCCCTGCAACTAAGGACTTTCAAGAAATGTCATCAAAACAAGATAGTGCTTAATATACAAGTAGGGATAGTCATTCATGCTAGATCAAGTACTTTTCAAAACAAGGCAAGACGAGGTTTATGAAAGCAAGTGTAACATAGCTTTATTAAAAATACCACTCACATAGTTTCTTCAACGTCGGAGTCGAGACAAGCCCAAGTCCTACAAACACATGGCAAAGCCTTTTGAATGCACCTTCAACAAGTTTCGTATGTACACAATTGATTTCGGAAAACATGCTGGGCACCAACCAGGTCTAGGCCGAGGTTCCACACCTCCTCGCCGAGGTGTGTTCCCGAGGGCCACATGCAAGGAAAAGAGGTCGGGAAACTCTGGGTTTCCCTCTGCTGATGAACATGAAGAACATGAGTGTGAAAACATGAAAAATATGAATGTTCAATCATAATCTGTCATCACAAATCTGGGATTTTCATGCTATGAGTTTGAAAACATGGACCTGGGTACCCGTACTTGGAATTCTTGCGGAAATAAACACAAAAACATGATTCTTTATGCAAGCTTTCGGATCAAAACAAGACTTTCTTGAAGAACACATGAATGTCATTTTCTCTTTCTAAAATCGAACTTCAAAACAATGCATGGCTTACAAATCGTATCCGATCATGCAATGCAATAACATGAACATAGAGAACATCATGAGCAGATCAAGAATCTAACCTTAGAACACGGATCTAACGGTTCGATCTCTAGGAATCAAGCTTGAAGATCTACTTCCTCACTCTAAAACTCCTTCTTCCTCCTAGAGTTTCTCTCTCTACAAGGCAAGGTTATGATACCAAATGATAGTTTTCTTTACCCGGTTCTGGGGTTAACCCTCTGCTGAGACACGTGGCGGCGACTGGTTGGGTTTCCCTGAAAAGGTGGCTGACAGACCAGACAAAGCATGGTGGAAGGGTGTTCAACAAGTAAAGCGGTATGGGCTCTCTGACGGGGCAATGACATCGGCTAACAACAAGGCGTATCTAACAAGCTACACGGAATGGCACTCCGGCAAGGGGTGACATCGGCTAACAAAAGGACTTCGGCAACTAAGGTGACAATGACCCCGGCTAGGAAGGACAACACTTGACTAAGCTGTGCCACATCTTGGCCTAGATGCGCCACACCTCGGTCTAGGTCATACCACTCCAGGACGAGATCACTTGGGTGCAAGGTAACATCTCGGCTAATGTGTCAAGGCGGGGACGGGGGTCAACAAGGGGTTCCAAGATACTTCTAGACTGAGGATGACCTCGGCTTGGAATGATCTAGCCGTAACGTAACCTAGGCTTGGAATAACATCGGCTAGCATAACTCAGGCAAGGCGTGACCTAAGTTTCACATCAAGGAAGGAACAAGACAAGCACACTACACTTAGACAAATCACAAGGCTTCAAAACAAGGCATGGATCACATTCGCTCAAGCGAAACAAGTCACAAACATACACATGCAAGCTTAACAAGTCATAATCATACCGATGCTCATGAACATGACGAGGACATAAAATGTGGGTTCCTACAAAACCAATATACCTTAACGATCTATTTGGAAATTAAATAAAAAAGGAAGTTTAACAGAAAAGTAAAATGAATAAAAATGGAAGTTGAACAAAAATTAAAATGGAAGTTGCAGAAAATTAAAAATGGAAGTTCAATCAAGAAACCACTATACCTTAACGATCTATTAGGAAATTAAATAAAAAAGGAAGTTGAATAGAAAAATAACTTGAATAAAAATGGAAGTTGAATAAAAATAAAAATGAAAGTTGCATAAAATTAAAAAGCGAAGTTCATTAAAGAAACCACTGTACCATAACGATCTGTTTCGAAATTAAATAAAAAAGGAAGTTGAACAGAAAAGAAACTTGAATAAAAAGGAAGTTAAATAAAAATAAAAATGGAAGTTGCAGAAAATTAAAAATGGAAGTTCATTCAAGAAACCACTATACCTTAACGATCTATTTGGAAATTAAAGAAAAAAGGAAGTCGAATAGAAAAATGACTTGAATAAAAATGGAAGTCAAATAAAAATAAAAATGGAAGTTGCATAAAATTAAAAATGGAAGTTTATTCAAGATACCACTATACCTTAACGATCTCTTTGGAAATTAAATAGAAAAGGAAGTTTAATAGAAAACTAAATTGAATAAAAATGGAATTTGAATAAAAATAAATATGGAAATTGCAGAAAATTAAAAATGGAAGTTCATTCAAGAAACCACTATACCTTAACGATCTATTAGGAAATTAAATAAAAAAGGAAGTTGAATAGAAAAATAACTTGAATAAAAATGGAAGATGAATAAAAATAAAAATGAAATTTGCATAAAATTAAAAATGGAAGTTCATTAAAGAAACCACTATACCATAACGATCTATTTCGAAATTAAATAAAAAAGGAAGTTGAATAGAAAAGAAACTGGAATAAAAAAGGAAGTTAAATAAAAATAAAAATAGAAGTTGCATAAAATTAAAAATGGAAGTTCATTCAAGAAACCACTATACCTTAACGATCTATTTTGAAATTAAATAAAAAAGGAAGTCGAATAGAAAAATGACTTGAACAAAAATGGAAGTCAAATAAAAATAAAAATGGAAGTTGCATAAAATTAAAATGGAAGTTCATTCAAGATACCACTATACCTTAACGATCTATTTGGAAATTCAATAAAAAAGGAAGTTTAGTAGAAAAGTAAATTGAATAAAAATGGAAGTAGAATAAAAATAAAAATGGAAGTTGCATAAAATTAAAAATGGAAGTTCATTAAAGAAACCACTGTACCATAACGATCTGTTTCGAAATTAAATAAAAAAGGAAGTTGAACAGAAAAGAAACTTGAATAAAAAGGAAGTTAAATAAAAATAAAAATGGAAGTTGCAGAAAATTAAAAATGGAAGTTCATTCAAGAAACCACTATACCTTAACGATCTATTTGGAAATTAAAGAAAAAAGGAAGTCGAATAGAAAAATGACTTGAATAAAAATGGAAGTCAAATAAAAATAAAAATGGAAGTTGCATAAAATTAAAAATGGAAGTTGCATAAAATTAAAAATGGAAGTTTATTCAAGATACCACTATACCTTAACGATCTCTTTGGAAATTAAATAGAAAAGGAAATTTAATAGAAAATTAAATTGAATAAAAATGGAATTTGAATAAAAATAAAAATGGAAGTTGCAGAAAATTAAAAATGGAAGTTAATTCAAGTAACCACTATACCTTAACCATCTATTTGGAAATTAAATAAAAAAGAAAGTTGAATAGAAAAATAACTTGAATAAAAATGGAAGCTGAATAAAAATAAAAATGGAAGTTCCATAAAATTAAAAATGGAAGTTCATTAAAGAAACCACAATACCTTAACGATCTATTTGGAGATTAAATAAAAAATGAAGTTTAATAGAAAAGTAAATGGAATAAAAATGGATGTTGAATAAAAATAAAAATGGAAGTTGCAGAAAATTAAAAATGGTAGTTCAATCCAGAAACCGATATACCTTTAAGATCTAGTTGGAAATTAAATAAAAAAGGAAGTTGAGTAGAAAAGAAACTTGATTGAAAAAGGAAGTTAAATAAAAATAAAAATAGATGTTGGAGAAAATTAAAAATGGAAGTTCATTCAAGAAACCACTATACCTTCACGATCTATTTGTAAATTAAATAAAAAAGGAAATTTAGCAGAAAAATAACTTGAATAAAAATGAAAGTCGAATAAAAATAAAAATGGAAGTTGCAGAAAATTAAAAATGGATGTTCATTCAAGAAACCACTATATCTTAACGATCTATTTGGAAATTAAATAAAAAAGGAAGTTGCATAGAAAAATAACTTGAATAAAAAGAGAAGCTGAATAAAAATAAAATTCAAAGTTGCATAAAATTAAAAATGAAAGTTCAATCCAGAAACAACTATACCTTAACGATCTATTTGGAAATTAAATAAAAAAGGAAGTTGAGTAGAAAAGAAACTGATTGAAAACAGAAGTTAAATAAAAATAAAAATGGAAGTTGCAGAAAATTAAAAATGGAAGTTCATTCAAGAAACCACTATACCTTAACGATCTATTTGCAAATTAAATAAAAAATGAAGTTGCATAGAAAAATAACTTGAATAAAAATGAAAGTCGAATAAAAATAAAAACAGAAGTTGCAGAAAATTAAAAATGGAAGTTCATTCAAGAAACCACTATACCTTAACGATCTATTTCGAAATTAAATAAAAAAGGAAGTTGAATAGAAAAATAACTTGAATAAAAATGAAAGTCAAATAAAAATAAAAACGGAAGTTGCAGAAAATTAAAAATGGAAGTTCATTCAAGAAACCACTATACCTGAACGATCTATTTGGAAATTAAATAAAAAAGGAAGTTTAACAGAAAAGTAAATTGAATAAAAATGGAAATTGAATAAAAAAAAATGAAAGTTACATAAAATTAAAAAGGGAAGTTGAATCCAGAAACCACTATACCTTAACGATCTATTTGGAAATTAAATAAAAAAGGAAGTTGAGTAGAAAAGAAAATTGAATGCAAAAGGAAGTTAAATAAAAATAAAAATGGAAGTTGCATAAAATTAAAAATGGAAGTTTATTCAAGATACCACTATACCTTAACGATCTCTTTGGAAATTAAATAGAAAAGGAAGTTTAATAGAAAATTAAATTGAATAAAAATGGAATTTGAATAAAAATAAATATGGAAATTGCAGAAAATTAAAAATGGAAGTTCATTCAAGAAACCACTATACCTTAACGATCTATTAGGAAATTAAATAAAAAAGGAAGTTGAATAGAAAAATAACTTGAATAAAAATGGAAGATGAATAAAAATAAAAATGGAATTTGCATAAAATTAAAAATGGAAGTTCATTAAAGAAACCACTATACCATAACGATCTATTTCGAAATTAAATAAAAAAGGAAGTTGAATAGAAAAGAAACTTGAATAAAAAAGGAAGTTAAATAAAAATAAAAATAGAAGTTGCATAAAATTAAAAATGGAAGTTCATTCAATAAACCACTATACCTTAACGATCTATTTTGAAATTAAATAAAAAAGGAAGTCGAATAGAAAAATGACTTGAACAGAAATGGAAGTCAAATAAAAATAAAAATGGAAGTTGCATAAAATTAAAATGGAAGTTCATTCAAGATACCACTATACCTTAACGATCTATTTAGAAATTCAATAAAAAAGGAAGTTTAGTAGAAAAGTAAATTGAATAAAAATGGAAGTTGCATAAAATTAAAAATGGAAGTTCATTAAAGAAACCACTGTACCATAACGATCTGTTTCGAAATTAAATAATAAAGGAAGTTGAACAGAAAAGAAACTTGAATAAAAAGGAAGTTAAATAAAAATAAAAATGGAAGTTGCAGAAAATTAAAAATGGAAGTTCATTCAAGAAACCACTATACCTTAACGATCTATTTGGAAATTAAAGCAAATAAAAAAATGGAAGTCAAATAAAAATAAAAATGGAAGTTGCATAAAATTAAAAATGGAAGTTTATTCAAGATACCACTATACCTTAACGATCTCTTTGGAAATTAAATAGAAAAGGAAGTTTAATAGAAAATTAAATTGAATAAAAATGGAATTTGAATAAAAATAAAAATGGAAGTTGCAGAAAATTAAAAATGGAAGTTAATTCAAGTAACCACTATACCTTAACCATCTATTTGGAAATTAAATAAAAAAGAAAGTTGAATAGAAAAATAACTTGAATAAAAATGGAAGCTGAATAAAAATAAAAATGGAAGTTCCATAAAATTAAAAATGGAAGTTCATTAAAGAAACCACAATACCTTAACGATCTATTTGGAGATTAAATAAAAAATGAAGTTTAATAGAAAAGTAAATTGAATAAAAATGGATGTTGAATAAAAATAAAAATGGAAGTTGCAGAAAATTAAAAATGGTAGTTCAATCCAGAAACCGATATACCTTTACGATCTAGTTGGAAATTAAATAAAAAAGGAAGTTGAGTAGAAAAGAAACTTGATTGAAAAAGGAAGTTAAATAAAAATAAAAATAGATGTTGCAGAAAATTAAAAATGGAAGTTCATTCAAGAAACCACTATACCTTCACGATCTATTTGTAAATTAAATAAAAAAGGAAATTTAGTAGAAAAATAACTTGAATAAAAATCAAAGTCGAATAAAAATAAAAATGGAAGTTGCAGAAAATTAAAAATGGATGTTCATTCAAGAAACCACTATATCTTAACGATATATTTGGAAATTGAATAAAAAAGGAAGTTGAATAGAAAAATAACTTGAATAAAAAGAGAAGCTGAATAAAAATAAAATTCAATGTTGCATAAAATTAAAAATGAAAGTTCAATCCAGAAACAACTATACCTTAACGATCTATTTGGAAATTAAATAAAAAAGGAATTTGACTAGAAAAGAAACTGATTGAAAAGAGAAGTTAAATAAAAATAAAAATGGAAGTTGCAGAAAATTAAAAATGGAAGTTCATTCAAGAAACCACTATACCTTAACGATCTATTTGGAAATTAAATAAAAAATGAAGTTGCATACAAAAATAACTTGAATAAAAATGAAAGTCGAATAAAAATAAAAACGGATGTTGCAGAAAATTAAAAATGGAAGTTCATTCAAGAAACCACTATACCTTAACGATCTATTTCGAAATTAAATAAAAAAGGAAGTTGAATAGAAAAATAACTTGAATAAAAATGAAAGTCGAATAAAAATAAAAACGGAAGTTGCAGAAAATTAAAAATGGAAGTTCATTCAAGAAACCACTATACCTTAACGATCTATTTGGAAATTAAATAAAAAGGAAGTTTAACAGAAAAGTAAATTGAATAAAAATGGAAATTGAATAAAAAAAATGAAAGTTACATAAAATTAAAAATGGAAGTTGAATCCAGAAACCACTATACCTTAACGATCTATTTGGAAATTAAATAAAAAAGGAAGTTGAGTAGAAAAGAAAATTGAATGAAAAAGGAAGTTAAATAAAAATAAAAATGGAAGTTGCAGCAAATTAAAAATGAAAATTCATTCATGAAACCACTATACCTTAACGATCTATTTGGAAATTAAATAAAAAATGAAGTTGCATACAAAAATAACTTGAATAAAAATGAAAGTCGAATAAAAATAAAAACGGATGTTGCAGAAAATTAAAAATGGAAGTTCATTCAAGAAACCACTATACCTTAACGATCTATTTCGAAATTAAATAAAAAAGGAAGTTGAATAGAAAAATAACTTGAATAAAAATGAAAGTCGAATAAAAATAAAAACGGAAGTTGCAGAAAATTAAAAATGGAAGTTCATTCAAGAAACCACTATACCTTAACGATCTATTTGGAAATTAAATAAAAAGGAAGTTTAACAGAAAAGTAAATTGAATAAAAATGGAAATTGAATAAAAAAAATGAAAGTTACATAAAATTAAAAATGGAAATTGAATCCAGAAACCACTATACCTTAACGATCTATTTGGAAATTAAATAAAAAAGGAAGTTGAGTAGAAAAGAAAATTGAATGAAAAAGGAAGTTAAATAAAAATAAAAATGGAAGTTGCAGCAAATTAAAAATGAAAATTCATTCATGAAACCACTATACCTTAACGATCTATTTGGAAATTAAATAAAAAAGGAAGTTGACTAGCAAAGAAACTGATTGAAAAAGGAAGTTAAATAAAAATAAAAATGGAAGTTGCAGAAAATTAAAAATGGAACTTCATTCAAGAAACCACTATACCTTAATGATCTAGTTGGAAACTAAATAAAAAAGGAAGTTTAACAGAGAAGTAAATTAAAAAAAAATGGAAATTGAATAGAAATAAAAATGAAAGTTGCATAAAATTAAAAATGGAAGTGCAATCCAGAAACAACTATACCTTAACGATCTATTTGGAAATTAAATAAAAAAGGAAGTTGAGTAGAAAAAAAACTTGAATGAAAAAGGAAGTTAAACATAAATAAAAATGGAAGTTGCAGCAAATTAAAAATGGAAATTCATTGAAGAAACCACTATACCTTAACGATCTATTTGGAAATTAAATAAAAAAGGAAGTTTAACAGCAGAGTAAACTGAATAAAAATGGAAATTTAATAAAAATAAAAATGAAAGTTGCATAAAATTAAAAATTAAAAATGGAAGTTCAATCCCGAAACCACTATACGTTAACGATCTATTTGGAAATTAAATAAAAAAGAAGTTGAGTAGAAAAGAAAATTGAATGAAAAAGGAAGTTAAATAAAAATAAAAATGGAAGTTGCATAAAATTAAAAATGGAAGTTTATTCAAGATACCACTATACCTTAACGACCTCTTTGGAAATTAAATGGAAAAGGAAGTTTAATAGAAAATTAAATTGAATAAAAATGGAATTTGAATAAAAATAAATATGGAAATTGCAGAAAATTAAAAATGGAAGTTCATTCAAGAAACCACTATACCTTAACGATATATTAGGAAATTACATAAAAAAGGAAGTTGAATAGAAAAATAACTTGAATAAAAATGGAAGATGAATAAAAATAAAAATGGAATTTGCATAAAATTAAAAATGGAAGTTCATTAAAGAAACCACTATACCATAACGATCTATTTCGAAATTAAATAAAAAAGAAAGTTGAATAGAAAAGAAACTTGAGTAAAAAAGGAAGTTAAATAAAAATAAAAATAGAAGTTGCATAAAATTAAAAATGGAAGTTCATTCAAGAAACCACTATACCTTAACGATCTATTTTGAAATTAAATAAAAAAGGAAGTCGAATAGAAAAATGACTTGAACAGAAATGGAAGTCAAATAAAAATAAAAATGGAAGTTGCATAAAATTAAAATGGAAGTTCATTCAAGATACCACTATACCTTAACGATCTATTTGGAAATTCAATAAAAAAGGAAGTTTAGTAGAAAAGTAAATTGAATAAAAATGGAAGTAGAATAAAAATAAAAATGGAAGTTGCATAAAATTAAAAATGGAAGTTCATTAAAGAAACCACTGTACCATAACGATCTGTTTCGAAATTAAATAAAAAAGGAAGTTGAACAGAAAAGAAACTTGAATAAAAAGGAAGTTAAATAAAAATAAAAATGGAAGTTGCAGAAAATTAAAAATGGAAGTTCATTCAAGAAACCACTATACCTTAACGATCTATTTGGAAATTAAAGAAAAAAGGAAGTCGAATAGAAAAATGACTTGAATAAAAATGGAAGTCAAATAAAAATAAAAATGGAAGTTGCATAAAATTAAAAATGGAAGTTTATTCAAGATACCACTATACCTTAACGATCTCTTTGGAAATTAAATAGAAAAGGAAGTTTAATAGAAAATTAAATTGAATAAAAATGGAATTTGAATAAAAACAAAAATGGAAGTTGCAGAAAATTAAAAATGGAAGTTAATTCAAGTAACCACTATACCTTAACCATCTATTTGGAAATTAAATAAAAAAGAAAGTTGAATAGAAAAATAACTTGAATAAAAATGGAAGCTGAATAAAAATAAAAATGGAAGTTCCATAAAATTAAAAATGGAAGTTCATTAAAGAAACCACAATACCTTAACGATCTATTTGGAGATTAAATAAAAAATGAAGTTTAATAGAAAAGTAAATTGAATAAAAATGGATCTTGAATAAAAATAAAAGTGGAAGTTGCAGAAAATTAAAAATGGTAGTTCAATCCAGAAACCGATATACCTTTAAGATCTAGTTGGAAATTAAATAAAAAAGGAAGTTGAGTAGAAAAGAAACTTGATTGAAAAAGGAAGTTAAATAAAAATAAAAATAGATGTTGCAGAAAATTAAAAATGAAAGTTCATTCAAGAAACCACTATACCTTCACGATCTATTTATAAATTAAATAAAAAAGGAAATTTAGTAGAAAAATAACTTGAATAAAAATGAAAGTCGAATAAAAATAAAAATGGAAGTTGCAGAAAATTAAAAATGGATGTTCATTCAAGAAACCACTATATCTTAACGATATATTTGGAAATTAAATAAAAAAGGAAGTTGAATAGAAAAATAACTTGAATAAAAAGAGAAGCTGAATAAAAATAAAATTCAAAGTTGCATAAAATTAAAAATGAAAGTTCAATCCAGAAACAACTATACCTTAACGATCTATTTGGAAATTAAATAAAAAAGGAAGTTGAGTAGAAAAGAAACTGATTGAAAAGTGAAGTTAAATAAAAATAAAAATGGAAGTTGCAGAAAATTAAAAATGGAAGTTCATTCAAGAAACCACTATACCTTAACGATCTATTTGGAAATTAAATAAAAAATGAAGTTGCATACAAAAATAACTTGAATAAAAATGAAAGTCGAATAAAAATAAAAACGGAAGTTGAAGAAAATGAAAAATGAAAGTTCATTCAAGAAACCACTATACCTTAACGATCTATTTCGAAATTAAATAAAAAAGGAAGTTGAATAAAAATGAAAGTCGAATAAAAATAAAAATGGAAGTTGCAGAAAATTAAAAATGGAAATTCATTCAACAAACCACTATACCTTAACGATCTATTTGGAAATTAAATAAAAAAGGAAGTTGAGTAGAAAAGAAACTGATTGAAAAAGGAAGTTAAAGAAGAATAAAAATGGAAGTTGCAGAAAATTAAAAATGGAAGTTCTTTCAAGAAACCACTATACCTTAATCATCTATATCGAAATTAAATAAAAAAGAAAGTTGAATAGAAAAATAACTTGAATAAAAATGGAAGTCGAATAACAATAAAAATGGAAGTTGCAGAAAATTAAAAATGGAAGCTCATTCAAAAAACCACTATACCTTAACGATCTATTTGGAAATTAAATAAAAAGGCAGTTTAATAGGAAAGTAAATTGAAAAAAAATGGTAATTGAAAAAAAATAAAAATTAAAGTTGCATAAAATTAAAAATGAAAGTTCACTCCACAAACCACTATACCTTAACGATCTATTTGGAAATTAAATAAAAAAGGAAGTTGAGTAGAAAAGAAACTTGAATGAAAAAGGAAGTTAAATAAAAATAAAAATGGAAGTTGCAGAAAATTAAAAATGGAAATTCATTCAAGAAACCACTATACCTTAACGATCTATTTGGAAATTAAATAAAAAAGGAAGTTTAATAGAAAAGAACACTGAATAAAGATGAAAATGGAATAAAAATAAAAATGGAAGTTCACTCCAAAAACCACTATACCTTAACGATCTATTTGGAAATTAAATAAAAAAGAAAGTTGAGTAGAAAAGAAACTTGAATGAAAAAGGAAGTTAAATAAAAATAAAAATGGAAGTTGCAGCAAATAAAAAATAGAAATTCATTCATGAAACCACTATACCTTAACGATCTATTTGGAAATTAAATAAAAAAGGAAGTTTAATAGACATGAATTTACATTTAAACTAACCGTATTCCTTTCATTCATTAGAATTCCAAGACATAAGTATTACATGTTTAACCTCATAATAAAATGCCCTACGGGCTTACAGCTTTCCAAGTTAACACTTGGTTACAACAAAGAGTTCTAACTCGTTTACACATTAAGCCCTTGGCTTGAAATTACATGTAATACATCAAAGTAAAACGACAAAACTATGCCCGCCACTAGCCTCCCAGCTATGTCCTTGGAGGTGGCATGCTTCCTGTACCTGAAAATGATATTCCCATATAGGGTGAGCCACAGCCCAGTAGAAATACACTAAACCAACCATGGACAATGACTAAAACATTAGCAATTGATAGTTGGTCAACACTGATACAATCACATAAATTACATATTTATGTCAACGACTTACAAGTCCCAATTACCTTTCATTTTCCCTTTTTCAACAGATAAGCATGCTAGCTCTATCATCATTTCCACAGATATGTATAAAAACTATATCTCACATTCAGATAAGCATAAAAGCTATATCCACATTCTCAACAGATATGTATATAAACAATATCCACAGATAAGCATACAAGCTGTATCCACACTCTACAACAGATATGTATATCAACAATATCCACAGATAAGCATACAAGCTGTATCCACACTTCACAAAGATAAGCATATGAGCTCTATCTTCACTTCTCTAGACAAGCATATGAGCTCTGTCTACGGAGTACATCCCCTATCTCCTCCAAATACCTATCCGGTTTAGAGGTACATCCCCTATCTTCCCCTAAACCGCGGAGTACATCCCCTATCTCCTCCTCTACACATAACGTATATAAACACATTGGTTCTATATACTACCACACAATACAAACAATTAATGTATTCTTGCAACTGTCAAGTTCCATAACACATTCCATTGATTAGTTCCAGTTTGCCTAATCAACATACATTGTCTACAACAATCTCGACTATCCTCCACCGATAGCCCCAAGCAGTTATTTCTAAAACAGAAAATAAATGCGCAAATGGATATTCAATCAACATTTCATTTCCTCATTTCTCACCAATTAATTATCCCAATTAATTAAACAATGTAATTAGGCCATTTTTCATAATTACCATTTCAACCCTTAGGTCCCATTTTCATCAATGATTCAACAATCATTCCATTTTCTTCATGCCAAACATGCATCTAGGTTTATTATGAATAAAACCCCAACCTTTGTAAAATTACACAAAAGCCCCAAACTTTCACAAAATTACCCAACCAAGCCCAACATCTCAAAATACCAAAATTTAAAGACAAAACCCATAGAGAGGAGTAGGTTATCCCTACCTCAAATTCGGAGTCCCAAAGGAGAAGACGACAAAACCCAACGTGCTCCAAAACCCGAGATTTTCAGATTAAAATGAAGCCCTCGACGATCAACAACTTTTTTGTAAAGGCCAAAGGTGAGTAAATCACTCCTACTAGATCAAAACCTAGAGAGAAGGTAGAGTCTAGAGTGAGAGGCTCAACAATGGTGTTTTGAGAAAAGTAAGAGAGAGAAGAGAAAGTGAAAAAGTGATTTGAAAAGTCACAATTTCGGGATTTAAACCCAGTCTTCCGCTCGAGCGTAAAACACCCCGCTCGAGCGGCCACTCACAGACTTCCGCTCGAGCGGTCAACCTCCCGCTCGAGCGCAGAATGCACTCGCTCAGCACTTTCGCAGAACCAGACCTCCGCTCGAGCTCCCAACCCTACGCTCGAGCTCACAACACTGCACAACAAGATACTGGATGGATGTAATCTGCGCTCGAGCGTCAACACCTCCGCTCGAGCGTACAGGCCAAAAATCTGGGCAACTAGTTTTGGTTTCTAAACTCAACCAACCTGTAACAAACCCGCTCAACACATCCTATAACTCAAATACGAAGTAAAAGGATGTAAACACAATAATAAACAACTACCAACATCCACGGACACATGTCCGGATCACGGTATAACAAGGGTAAACCCGGGATCGCTATAACCTCCCCCCCTTAAAGAATTTCGCCCCCGAAATTAAGCACAAGTTTTCAAAACAAGTTTTTCTCCAATTTAGACAATGTTACACTTGAACATTCAACAATTCGACCCATTACCGGTCATCCCATCCCTTTAACAAGAGACATATCACAATATGTAAACAACATATGTACTTTCAACATGCATTAACATTATGCACTATCTTTCCAATTTCAACAATATATATTCAACATATACAATGTTACATTCAACTGCCATATGAGGCAAGTTCCCAAAACATACTTCCAATAAACCAAAACATTCTCAATGTTTCACAACTTAAGACATATATAAAAGCTCTTAAGTTCAACAAAATACAAAATTTAACTACAAGATCACATATCAACAAACAAGTCCGGATATTTCTCTCGGACTTCCAACTCACGTTCCCAAGTGGCTTCCTCCACTCCGTGATGTTTCCACAAGACTTTCACCAAAGGAATGGTCTTGCCACGCAGGACCTGATCCCGCCTATCCAAGACCCGAACCGGTCTCTCCTCATACGAGGCATCCTCATCTACCTCTAAATCAGTCCAATCCAACACATGTGATGGATCTGGCTCATACTTCCGAAGCATACTCACATGAAACACGTCATGTACTCCGGACAACTGCGGCGGTAAGGCTAACCGATAAGCAACCTCACCAATCCTCTCAAGGATCTCAAAAGGACCAATAAACCGAGGGGATAACTTCCCGCTCTTCCCAAACCTCATCAGGCCTCGTCTAGGTGATATCTTCAGAAAGACATGATCACCTACCTCAAACGCCAAAGGCCTCCTCCTACGGTCAGCATAAGATTTCTGCCGACTCTGGGCTGTAACAAGCCTCCAGCGGATAAGTTCAACTTTCTCCGTCGTCTCCCTAACCAACTCCGGACCCAACAAAGGTGCATCACCCACCTCGGCCCAACAAACTGGAGACCTACACGGTCGGCCATACAAGGCCTCAAACGGTGCCATACCGATGCTAGACTGAAAACTATTGTTGTAGGCAAACTCTACCAATGGCAAGTGCCTCTCCCACGTCCCACTGAAGTCCAGGACACAACCCCGAAGCATATCCTCGAGGATCTGAATAGTACGCTCGGACTGCCCGTCAGTCTGAGGATGATAAGCCGTACTAAAGGTCAACTTAGTGCCCAAGGCACTCTGCAAACTCTGCCACAACCTAGAAGTAAAACGTGGATCTCTATCTGAGACGATCGTCACTGGGACCCCGTGCAATCTCACTACGTCCCGAATATACAAGTCGGCAAGATGATCTACCGAATCTCTCACGCGCATAGGAATAAAGTGCGCCGACTTAGTCAACCGGTCTACAACCACCCAAATAGCATCACTACCCCGCTGAGTCTTTGGAAGACCTACAACGAAGTCCATAGTGACATGCTCCCACTTCCACTCGGCAATAGGCAAGGGTTGCAACAAACCCGCTGGCCTCTGATGCTCAGCCTTCACTTGCTGGCAAGTAAGGCACTTCGATACGAAAACAGCCACATCTCTTTTCATACCCCGCCACCAAAACTGGCGACCCAAATCCTGATACATCTTAGTACCTCCCGGATGCACCGCAAGGCGCGAATGGTGAAACTCTCGGAGTACTTCCTCTCGGCAAGCCTCCGGTACAAACAAACGGTCTCGGTATCTCACACTCAGGTCGGGATACACCGTCAAACCCTTCTCAACTTTCCCACTGGAGATCTTCTCTCGGAGGGATTCTACCTCAAGGTCACCTCTCTGTGCCTCTAACACTCTAGTCACAAGTGTAGGCTGCACCACAACAGAAAACAAGGCCGCAGCCTCAACGGATTCGCCCAGTAGCAAATCAAACTCGCCAAGTGCTCCCAACATCACCCATTCCTGGATGGCTATACAAGCTACATCACTAATGGTTTTCCTACTAAGGGCATCGGCCACAACATTGGCCTTTCCGGGATGATAATGCAACTCAAAATCATAATCCTCGATGAACTCCATCCATCTCCTCTGCCTCAGATTCAAGTCTCTCTGTGTAAACAGATACTTCAAACTCTTGTGATCCGAGAATACCTCGAACCTCTCCCCATAAAGGTAGTGCCTCCAGATTTTCAAGGCAAAGATCACAGCTGCTAACTCTAGGTCGTGTGTGGGGTAATTCTTCTCGTGTATTTTCAATTGACGTGAGCCATAAGCTACCACTTTCCCCTCTTGCATCAACACACAACCTAAACCCTCTCGTGAGGCATCACAATAAACCGCATAACCCAACCCTCTCTCCGGAATAATCAACACCGGAGTGGTGGTCAATCTAACTTTCAACTCTTGGAACGACTTTTCACAAGTCTCATTCCATACAAACTTGACTCCCTTCCGAGTCAGCCTAGTCAACGGTGACGCTAACCTGGAGAAATCTTTCACAAACCGACGGTAATACCCAGCTAATCCCAGAAAACTGCGGATCTCAAACACACTCTTAGGCTGTGCCCAATCTTGCACTGCCTCAACCTTGGATGTATCAACAGACACCCCTTCCCCGGATACCACGTGGCCTAAGAATTTGACTTCCCTCAGCCAGAACTCACACTTCCCAAACTTGGCATACAGCCTATGGACTCTAAGTAACTCAAGCACCACTCTCAAGTGTGCCTCGTGCTCCTCCTCAGAAGACGAATAGATAAGGATATCGTCCACGAAAACAACCACAAATCGGTCTAAGAACTCCCGGAAAATCCGGTTCATCAAGTCCATAAAGACTGCCGGTGCATTGGTAAGCCCGAATGGCATCACCAGAAACTCATAATGGCCATACCGCGTACGGAATGCCGTCTTAGGAATATCTTCCTCCCTGACCCTCAACTGATGGTAACCCGATCTCAAGTCTATCTTAGAGAAACAACGGGAACCCTTCAACTGGTCAAACAAATCATCTATACGGGGCATAGGGTACTTATTCTTAACCGTAGCCCGATTCAGCTTCCTGTAGTCTATACACAATCTCAAGGCACCATCTTTCTTTTTAACAAAGAGGGCCGGTGCTCCCCACGGCGAAACACTAGGGCGAACAAAGCCCTTATCGAGCAATTCCTGGAGCTGAACTTTCAACTCAACCAACTCTGCTGGAGCAAAACGGTAAGGTGCCATAGAAATCGGCGCCGTACCAGGCACTAAATCAATAGAGAACTCTATCTCTCGGTGAGGTGGCAAACTAACAAGATCTTCGGGAAAAACATCCGAATACTCACAAACCACCCTCGGCAACACATACTGGGTCTCACCACGCTCACCACTCTCAAAGCTAGCAAGTAGACTACTAAGCTCACTTCGCCCTCGCGAATCATACCCCGGTGGCAAAACACTACCAACCCGGTCTCCCAAGAAATGGAACCACTCCCCGCTCAAGGTACACAATGTAACCCTCTGGCGGTAGCAATCAATAACAGCCCGGTATGACGATAGCCAGTCCATACCCAAAATAACATCAAAACCCTTCATGGGCATGACAACAAACGGAAAAGGAAGCCTATAATCGGCGACCTCTATATCACATCCTCTAACACCCTGTTTCAGAATCAACTCACCACCCAAAGGTGATACCACACAAATAGGAGATGCTAACTGTGCTAACTCCAATTCCAAAACAGATGCAAATGCAGCAGATACAAAAGAATGAGATGCACCCGTGTCTATCAACACATTAGCAACTGAGTTGCAAAACAGAAAAGTACCTCTCACTACTGATGGAGCCGGTACTAAATCCTGCGCGGTAACAGCATACACGCGCCCCGTAGGCCCCTGGTCTACCTGCTCACCTCTCGGAGCAAAAGACTGCTGCACAGACTGGGATGACGAAGCTCCCGGATTGGCCCTCGAGGCCTGCACAGACTGAGCTGGCTGAAAACCCTGCGTCTGCCTAGAACCAGACGCTCCCGAAGTGGCACCCAACTGTGGGCAAAACCTCTTCATGTGCCCAGGTTGTCCACACTGATAACAAGTCAAGAGCTGCCCCCTGCCCAAACTCTGACTCTGCGGTCTAGCTGAAGAAGAAGCAGCTTTCTGACCCCCACCCTTCTGCGGGCAAACAGATACCTTGTGACCCAGCTGGCCACACTTGTAACAGGTGAATTCTCCCTGACTACCTCTCCCCGAGCCTACACTAGGCACTGGAAAGGTCGATCTAGAGACTGCACCCTGAGACTGCTGAGGGTTATTACCCTTCTGTCTCCTGCCATCACCCTGACTATCCTGGCTCCTCTTGGAGCCTCTCTGACCCTCATCCTCCTCCTGCATCATAAGCTCCATATGAGCTGCAGCGTCCACTAGGTGTCTATACTCTCGAATATAAGACCCACCATTTCTCAACTTGAGGCCCCGCCTCAACTTCCGCTCAAACTCATAGCAACGGCGTTCCTCAGACGCCACCAGTTCAGGTGCAAACCTGGACAGACTGGTAAAAGTAGCCTCAAACTCGGCCACTGACAAGCCCTGCTGATTAAGCCGGCTAAACTGATCTCTCAGCTTCTCCCTAGCTGCTGCTGATAAAAACCTCTCCTGAAAAGCATTCACAAACGCCTCCCAAGTACCACCAACACGAGCTTTCTCGTATTTCCACCATTGACCCGCATCTCCCTTCAGTTGGAAAGATGCCAAGGTCACTTTCAGTGCTCCGTCCTCGATGCCAAGCATCTCAAACGTCTTCGTTGTCTGTTCGAGCCATTCATCTGCCTTAAGCGGCTCTTTAGGATCCCCGATAAACTCGTCCGGATTACACCGGAAGAACTCCCTCTTCAAGAAGGAAGGTCCTGTCTCAGCTGCCTGATTCCCAGCTCTAAGAATACCTAAAGCTCCTGCTATCTCTCTGGCCAAGGCACCCATAGCCTGCTGACCCACTGGCTCGGCCACATTGGCCTGCCCAACTCCCTCCTGCGCTGCCGGAATCTCACCCTGTAACGGTACTTCCTGCCTCGCAGGTCTACCACGCCTAGCACCTCTTCCTCGTCCTGACATCCTAATAAAGGCAACACAGAACATTAGCACATTCATAAATGTGCCGAAACTAAACACTCACGTCCTAATGCCTGGACAACTGTAATTCACTCCACATAAGCACATAAACACATAAGCACTTACGAATTTCATTTCCGGATAATGATAGTCCCGAGACGTTACTAGAGTTCCGGTTAGAAACAGCATTGATCAAGTGCTTTTCCAACAAGACTCCCAGAAACTCAAGGATCCAATCAATATCCCAGGAATTAAATTCCATACCCACATAGTCACATAAGCATGTTAGCATTTAAGCACATAGCATATGATACTACATCTAAGTCTCTATCAAGCGAGACAAACCCATTGTGATACTAATCACTTCCCACGTACCCAAAGTATTCGGACCCGGTACGCTCTGATACCAAGTTGTAACGCCCTCAAAATAATAACAATAAACTCATCAGATAAGACATGAATTTACATTTAAACTAACCGTATTCCTTTCATTCATTAGAATTCCAAGACATAAGTATTACATGTTTAACCTCATAATAAAATGCCCTACGGGCTTACAGCTTTCCAAGTTAACACTTGGTTACAACAAAGAGTTCTAACTCGTTTACACATTAAGCCCTTGGCTTGAAATTACATGTAATACATCAAAGTAAAACGACAAAACTATGCCCGCCACTAGCCTCCCAGCTATGTCCTTGGAGGTGGCATGCTTCCTGTACCTGAAAATGATATTCCCATATAGGGTGAGCCACAGCCCAGTAGAAATACACTAAACCAACCATGGACAATGACTAAAACATTAGCAATTGATAGTTGGTCAACACTGATACAATCACATAAATTACATATTTATGTCAACGACTTACAAGTCCCAATTACCTTTTATTTTCCCTTTTTCAACAGATAAGCATGCTAGCTCTATCATCATTTCCACAGATATGTATAAAAACTATATCTCACATTCAGATAAGCATAAAAGCTATATCCACATTCTCAACAGATATGTATATAAACAATATCCACAGATAAGCATACAAGCTGTATCCACACTCTACAACAGATATGTATATCAACAATATCCACAGATAAGCATACAAGCTGTATCCACACTTCACAAAGATAAGCATATGAGCTCTATCTTCACTTCTCTAGACAAGCATATGAGCTCTGTCTACGGAGTACATCCCCTATCTCCTCCAAATACCTATCCGGTTTAGAGGTACATCCCCTATCTTCCCCTAAACCGCGGAGTACATCCCCTATCTCCTCCTCTACACATAACGTATATAAACACATTGGTTCTATATACTACCACACAATACAAACAATTAATGTATTCTTGCAACTGTCAAGTTCCATAACACATTCCATTGATTAGTTCCAGTTTGCCTAATCAACATACATTGTCTACAACAATCTCGACTATCCTCCACCGATAGCCCCAAGCAGTTATTTCTAAAACAGAAAATAAATGCGCAAATGGATATTCAATCAACATTTCATTTCCTCATTTCTCACCAATTAATTAAACAATGTAATTAGGCCATTTTCCATAATTACCATTTCAACCCTTAGGTCCCATTTTCATCAATGATTCAACAATCATTCCATTTTCTTCATGCCAAACATGCATCTAGGTTTATTATGAATAAAACCCCAACCTTTGTAAAATTACACAAAAGCCCCAAACTTTCACAAAATTACCCAACCAAGCCCAACATCTCAAAATACCAAAATTTAAAGACAAAACCCATAGAGAGGAGTAGGTTATCCCTACCTCAAATTCGGAGTCCCAAAGGAGAAGACGACAAAACCCAACGTGCTCCAAAACCCGAGATTTTCAGATTAAAATGAAGCCCTCGACGATCAACAACTTTTTTGTAAAGGCCAAAGGTGAGTAAATCACTCCTACTAGATCAAAACCTAGAGAGAAGGTAGAGTCTAGAGTGAGAGGCTCAACAATGGTGTTTTGAGAAAAGTAAGAGAGAGAAGAGAAAGTGAAAAAGTGATTTGAAAAGTCACAATTTCGGGATTTAAACCCAGTCTTCCGCTCGAGCGTAAAACACCCCGCTCGAGCGGCCACTCACAGACTTCCGCTCGAGCGGTCAACCTCCCGCTCGAGCGCAGAATGCACTCGCTCAGCACTTTCGCAGAACCAGACCTCCGCTCGAGCTCCCAACCCTACGCTCGAGCTCACAACACTGCACAACAAGATACTGGATGGATGTAATCTGCGCTCGAGCGTCAACACCTCCGCTCGAGCGTACAGGCCAAAAATCTGGGCAACTAGTTTTGGTTTCTAAACTCAACCAACCTGTAACAAACCCGCTCAACACATCCTATAACTCAAATACGAAGTAAAAGGATGTAAACACAATAATAAACAACTACCAACATCCACGGACACATGTCCGGATCACGGTATAACAAGGGTAAACCCGGGATCGCTATAATGTAAGTTCAATCCATAAACCATTATACCTTAACGATCTATTTTGAAATTAAATAAAAAAGGAAGTTGAATAGAAAAGAAACTTGAATAAAAAAAGAAGTTGAATAGAAATAAAAATGGAAGTTGCAGAAAAATAAAATTGGAAGTTCATTCAAGAAACCACTATACCTTAATAATATATTTGGAAATTAAATAAAAAAGGTAGTTTAATAGAAAAGTAAATTGAATAAAAATGGAAGTTGAATAAAAATAAAAATGGAAGTTCAATCTAGAAACCACTATTCCTTGACGATCTATTTGGAAATTAAATAAAAAAGGAAGTTGAGTAGAAAAGAAACTTGAATAAAAAAGGAAGTTAAATAAAAATAAAAATGGAAGTTGCAGAAAATTAAAACTGGAAGTTAATTCAAGAAACCACTATACCTTAATCATCTATTTGGAAATTAAATAAAAAAAGGAAGTTGAATAGAAAAATAACTTGAATAAAAATGGAGGCTGAATAAAAATAAAAATGAAAGTTCCATAAAATTAAAAATGAAAGTTCATTAAAGAAACCACTATACCTTAACGATCTATTCGGAAATTAAATAAAAAAGGAAGTTGAATAGAAAAGAAACTTGAATAAAAAAGAAAGTTAAATAAAAATAAAAATGGAAGTTGTAGAAAATAAAAAATGGAAGTTAATTCAAGAAACCTCTATACCTTAACCATCTATTTGGAAATTAAATAAAAAAGGAAGTTGAATAGAAAAATAACTTGAATAAAAAAGGTAGTTGAATAAAAATAAAAATGGAAGTTCCATAAAATTAAAAATGGAAGTTCATTCAAGAAACCACTATACCTTAACGATCTATTTGGAAATTAAATGAAAATGGAAGTTGAATAGAAAAATAACTTGAATAAAAATGGAAGTTGAATAAAGATAAAAGTGGAAGTTGCATAAAATTAAAAATGGAAGTTCATTAAAGAAACCACTGTACCTTAATGATCTATTTTGAAATTAAATAAAAAAGGATGTTTAATAGAAAAGTAAATTGAATGAAAATGGAAGTTGCATAAAATTAAAAATGGAAGTCCAATCCAGAAACCACTATACCTTAACAATCTATTTGGAAATTAAATAAAAACCGAAGTTGAGTTGAAAAGAAACTTGAAGAAAAAAGGAAGTAAAATAAAAATAAAAATGGAAGTTGCAGAAAATTAAAAACGGAAGTTCATTCAAGAAACCACTATACCTTAACGACCTATTTGAAAATTAAATAAAAAAGAAAGTTGAATAGAAAAATAACTTGTATAAAAATGGAAGTTGAATAAAAATAAAAATGGAAGTTGCAGAAAATTATAAATGGAAGCTCATTCAAGAAACCACTATACCTTAACGATCTATTTGGAAATTAAATAAAAAAAGAAGTTTAATAGAAAAGTAAATTGAATAAAAATGGAAGTTGAAAAAAAATAAAAGTGAAAGTTGCGTAAAATTAAAAATGGAAGTTCAATCCAGAAACAACTATACCTTAACGATCTATTTGGAAATTAAATAAAAAAAGAAGTTGAATAGAAAAGAAACTAGAATAAAAAAGAATTTGAATAGAAATAAAAATGGAAGTTTATTCAAGAAACCTCTATACCTTAACGATCTGTTGGGAAATTAAATAAAAAAGGAAGTTGAATAGAAAAATGACTTGAATAAAAATGGAAGTCGAATAAAAATTATAGCGATCCCGGTTGTCCCTTTACTATTCTGTTGTGTTCCGGACTTGGTTCCGTGAAGTTAGTAGTTGTATCTATCTTGTTGTCGTCCTTTAATTCCGCTTGATTGAGTTTTATGATGTTTTGGGGCGGGGTTGTTACAGGTTGGTTAGGCCTTGGTTTCAATTCCTTGTTGCCCAGTTTTTAGGCGGTCCGCTCGAGCGGGGATTGCACACTCCCAGTTTTTCGTGTCCCTGCAAAACTTTTGCAGGTGTGATTTTTACGCTCGAGCGGATTTCTTTATGCTCGAGCGGTAGCGCTCGAGTGGGCATTCTGACGCTCGAGCGGGTAGTACCTTTTCGGTGTAGGTTCTGGGAGGGGGAAATCTACGCTCGAGCGGACTGGTTTTCACGCTCGAGCGGATGTGCTTTATTCTTGTGTCTTGGCGCTCGAGCGGGTCTTCTTGCGCTCGAGCGGAACTAGTTTTTGTTCTTGACGCTCGAGCGTTGTGTTTTCCGCTCGAGCGGGAATGTCGTATATTAGTTGATTGTGGGACAATTTTAAATCACTTTTTCTCATCCTTTCTCTCTCTTACTTTTCCGAAAAGGCCATCTGAGAGCCTCTCTCTCTAAAACCTTGCCTTCTCTCTAGATATTGGCCTAGCTAGGGTGTTTTCCTCACCTTTAGCCTTTACGAAAGAGTTGTTGATCGTCGAGGGCTATCTTTTGATCCGAGAAACTCGTGGTTTGGAGCAAGTTCGTTTTCGTCATCTTCTTCGTTGGTTGTCATCTCTTGAGGTAGGGATTCCTACTCACTCTTATGGTCTTTGACCTAGATTTTTAGTTGTTTTGATAGAGTGTTGAACTTGGTTGATTTTGGGACTTAGGGTTTCAAGATGGGTTAAAGAGGATTTTGTGATTTTGGGCTCATAATGTGTATTTTGGGTTTAAAAATGATGATATAGTTGTTGGTTGGTGATATTGGAACCTTCGGGTTAATATCGAGAGTTGGGGGTAAAAGCCCCAACTTGTTGTTTAAAATTAATTGGTATAATTAATTTGGGAAAATTGAGAACTTATGGAATTGAGTTGGAAATAATGAAATTGGCTCATTATGTTGTGAAATGATGGAGTTGGATTTATAAATCGCTCGCTTATGAAAACATTGATATTTTATTTGTTGGAGCTTTTACTATCTATTTAGAAATAATTGCTTGGGCTACCGGTGGAGGGTAGTTTTGATTGTTGTAGACAATGCATGATGATTAGGCAAACTAAAACTAATCAATTGGATATGTCATTGAGTATGACGGTTGATAGAATACATTAATGTTATGTATTGATTGATTGTGTATATGACCCTTGTATATAAATGTTGTGTGTGTGGGAGGAGATAGGGGATGTACTCCACGGTTTAAGGGAAGATAGGGATGGACCTCTAAACCGGATGTTGTTTGGGAGGAGATAGGGGATGGACTCCACTCATACAGCTCATATGCTTGTCAGATAATGTGTTGATACAGCTCGTATGCTTATCTTTGGAAGTGTTGATACAACTCATATGCTTGTCATTGGAAGTGTTGATATTGCTAATATTCATATCTGTTGAAATGTTGATACAGCTTGTATGCTTATCTGTTGAGATGTTGATACAACTAATATGTTTATCTATTAAAAAATTGGAAATGTTTAATATGAGTCATTGTCTCATATAAGTGGTTGGCCAGGTTCTGAGCCATTGATGTAAATTGTGAAATTGATGGGAAATGAAAATTGAAATGAAACATAAACATAGTGATCATGAAGTGGAAATGGATTATGAATTGGTTCATGAAAGTGGAACATTTATCAATTGCTAATGTCTTAGTCATTGCTCATACTGTGTTTAGCATATCTCTACTGGGCGTTGGCACACCCGTTATGGGACATTATTTTCAGGTACAGGTAGTATGCCACCCCCAAGGACATAGCTTGGATGATGATGAGAGTTGAAGACTCTTTCTTTTCTTTATTTTGATGTATTACATGTAAATTCAAGCCAAGGGCTTAATATGTATTGAGTTAGTAATTTTTTTTGTAACCAAGTGTTAACTTGGAAAGCTGTAAGCCCTTATGGCATTTACTTTTGTTGTTAACATGTAATACAGTTGTAAGAATTACTCTGACGAATGGAAATGGTTGATTTCTTTTGTATCAATGCATGTCTAAAAATGTGGGTTTAATGTTATTATTTTCAGGGCGTTACAAAAATAAAAATGGAAGTTGCAGAAAATTAAAAATGGAAGTTCATTCAAGAAACCACTATACCTTAACGATCTATTTGGAAATTAAATAAAAATAAGAAACCACTATACCTTAACTATCTATTTAGAAATTAAATAAAAAAGGAAGTTTAATAGAAAAGTAAATTGAATAAAAATGGAAGTGGAATAAAAATAAAAATGAAAGTTGCATAAAATTAAAAATGAAAGTTCAATCCAGAAACCACTATACCTTAACGATCTATTTGGAAATTAAATAAAAAAGGAAGTTGAGTAGAAAAGAAACTGATTGAAAAAGTAAGTTAAATAAAAATAAAAACGGAAGTTGCAAAAAATTAAAAATGGAAGTTCATTAAAGAAACCACTATACCTCAACGATCTATTTGGAAATTAAATGAAAAAGGAAGTTGAGTAGAAAAGAAACTTGAATAAAAAAGGAAGTTAAATAAAAATAAAAATGGAAGTTGCAGAAAATTAAAAATGGAAGTTAAATCAAGAAACCACTATACCTTAACCATCTATTTGGAAATTAAATAATAAAGGAAGTTGAATAGAAAAATAACTTGAATAAAAATGGAAGCTGAATAAAAATAAAAATGGAAGTCCCATAAAATTAAAAATGGAAGTTCATTAAAGAAACCACAATACCTTAACGATCTATTTGGAAATTAAATAAAAAAGGAAGTTTAATAGAAAAGTAAATTGAATAAAAATGGAAGTTGAATAAAAAAAAATGGAAGTTGCAGAAAATTAAAAATGGAAGTTCAATCCAGAAACCGGTATACCTTAACGATCTATTTGGAAATTAAATAAAAAAGGAAGTTGAGTATAAAAGAAACTTGATTGAAAAAGGAAGTTAAATAAAAATAAAAATGGAAGTTGCAGAAAATTAAAAATAGAAGTTCATTCAAGAAACCACTATACCTTAACGATTTATTTGGAAATTAAATAAAAAAGAAAGTTGAATAGAAAAATAACTTGAATAAAAATGAAAGTCGAATAACAGTAAAAATGGAAGTTGCAGAAAATTAAAAATGGAAGTTCATTCAAGAAACCACTATACCTTCACGATCTATTTGGAAATTAAATAAAAAAGGAAGTTTAATAGAAAAGTAAATTGAATAAAAATGGAAGTTGAATAAAAATAAAAATGGAAGTTGCAGAAAATTAAAAATGGAATTTGATTCAAGAAACCACCATACCTTAACGATCTATTAGGAAATTAAATAAAAAGGAAGTTGAATAGAAAAATAACTTGAATAAAAATGGAAGTAGAATAAAAATAAAAATGGAAGTTGCATAAAATTAAAAATGGAAGTTCATTAAAGAAACCACTATACCTTAACGATCTATTTCGAAATTAAATAAAAAAGGAACTTTAAAAGAAAAGTAAATTGAATAAAAATAAAAATGAAAGTTGCATAAAATTAAAAATGAAAGTTCAATCCAGAAACCACTATACCTTAACGATCTATTTGGAAATTAAATAAAAAAAAGAAGTTGAGTAGAAAAGAAACTTGAATGAAAAAGGAAGTTAAATAAAAATAAAAATGGAAGTTGCAGCAAATTAAAAATGGAAATTCATTTAAGAAACCACTATACCTTAACGATCTATTTGGAAATTAAATAAAAAAGGAAGTTGAGTAGAAAAGAAACTTGAATGATAAAGGAAGTTAAATAAAAATAAAAATGGAAGTTGTGGCAAATTAAAAACGGAAATTCATTCAAGAAACCACTATACCTTAACGATCTATTTGGAAATTAAATAAAAAAAGGAAGTTTAATAGAAAAGTAAATTGAATAAAAATGGAAATTGAATAAAAATA
This sequence comes from Camellia sinensis, assembly GCF_055761805.1. NCBI lineage: Eukaryota > Viridiplantae > Streptophyta > Magnoliopsida > Ericales > Theaceae > Camellia > Camellia sinensis. The sequence goes on along the minus strand of NC_138962.1, from coordinate 2,252,955 downwards.
AAAATGAAAGTTGCATAAAATTAAAAATGGAAGTTCAATCCAGAAACCACTATACCTTAACGATCTATTTGGAAATTAAATAAAAAAGGAAGTTGAATAGAAAAATTACTTGAATTAAAATGGAAGCTGAATAAAAATAAAAATGGAAGTTCCATAAAATCAAAAATGGAAGTTCATTAAAGAAACCACCATACCTTAACGATCTATTTGGAAATCAAATAAAAAAGGAAGTTTAATAGAAAAGTAAATTGAATAAAAATGGAAGTTGAATAAAAATAAAAATGGAAGTTGCAGAAAATTAAAAATGGAAGTTCAATCCAGAAACCAGTATGCCTTAACGATCTATTTGGAAATTAAATAAAAAAGGAAGTTGAGTAGAAAAGTAAATTGAATAAAAATGGAAGTTGAATAAAAATAAAAATGGAAGTTCATTCAAGAAACCACTATACCTTAACGATCTATTAGCAAATTAAATAAAAAAGGAAGTTGAATAGAAAAATAATATAGCGATCCCGGATTTACCCTTGTTGTACAGTGATCCGGACATGTGTCTGTGGATGTTGGTAGTTGATTATTATCTTGTTTACATCCTTTTTACTTTGTAGTTGAGTTATGGGATGTGTTGGGCAGGTTTGTTACAGGTTGGTTGAGTTTAGAAACCAAAACTAGTTGCCCAGATTTTGACCTATCCGCTCGAGCGGGGGTTTTGGCGCTCGAGCGGGAATTGCACCCATCCAATATTTCCTGTGTAGTGTTGGACGCTCGAGCGTGGGATTGGACGCTCGAGCGGGGTTGTGTGAGTGCCGCTCGAGCGGGGAGTTGGAAGCTCGAGCGGAGACCTAGTTCTGTAAAAGTTCTGGGAGTGTGCATCCGCCGCTCGAGCGGAATGGTTGACGCTCGAGCGAGAGTCTGTGAGTGACGCTCGAGCGGGCAGTTTGACGCTCGAGCGGGGCGACTGGGTTAAAGCTCCGTGTTTTGACTTTTCAAATCACTTTTTCACTTTCTCTTCTCTTTCCTACTTTTCCAAAAACACCATTGTTGAGCCTCTCACTCTAGAACTCTACCTTCTCTCTAGGTTTTGATCTAGTAGGAGTGATTTGCTCATCTTTGGCCTTTACAAAAAAGTTGTTGATCGTCGAGGGCTACATTTTAATCTGAAAATTTCGGGATTTGGAGCACGTTGGGTTTTGTCATCTTCTCCCTTGGGGCTCCGAATTTGAGGTAGGGATATCCTACTCCTCTCTATGGATTTTGTCTTTAAATTTTAGTATTTTGAGATGTTGGGGTTGGTTTGGTAATTTTGTGAAAGTTTGGGGCTTTTGTGTAATTTTACAAAAAGTCAGGGTTTTATTTATAATAAACCTAGATGCATGTTTGGCATAGAGAAATGGAATTAATGTTGAATCATTGATGAAAATGGGACCTAAGGGTTGTGATGTTAATTATGGGAAATGACCTAATTACATTGTTTGATTAATTGGGATAATTAATTGTGAGAAATGAGGAAATGAAATGGAATTGTTGAGATTGGGAATGTATGGGGTTAAAGGGTGTAGTTGAATTATTTGTCACTCACCGAAATGAGATGTTGATTGAATATCCATTTGTGCATTTATTTTCTGTTTAGAAATAACTACTTTGGGCTATCGGTGGAGGATAGTCATGATTGTTGTAGACAATGCATGATGATTAGGCAAACGAAAACTAATCAATGGAATGTGTCATGGAATTTGACGGTTGATAGAATACATTAACTGTATGAATTGAATGATGGTATATAGAACCAATGTGTTTGTATACGTTATGTGTAGAGGAGGAGATGGGGGATGTACTCCGCGGTTTAGGGGAAGATGGGGGATGTACCTCTAAACCAGATAGTGTTGGGAGAAGATAGGGAATGAACTCCGTAGATACAGCTCATATGCTTGTCTAGAGAAGTGAAGATAGAGCTCATATGCTTATCTTTGTGAAGTGTGGATACAGCTTATATGCTTATCTGTGAATGTGGGATATAGTTGTTATATATATCTGTTGAGGATGTGGATATAGTTTATATGCTTACTTATGAATGTGAGATATAGTCTTTATACATATCTGTTGAGATGATGATAGAGCTAATATGCTTATCTGTTGAAAAAGGAAAAATGAAATGTAACTTGGACTCATAAGTCGTATGGCATAAAACGTGATTTATGTGGATGTATTAGTATTGGCCATCTATCAATTGCTAATCTTTTAGTCATTGTTCATGGTTGGTTTAGTGTATTTCTACTGGGCTGTCGCTCACCCTATATGGGAATATCATTTTCAGGTGCAGGTAGCATGCCACCTCCAAGGACATAGCTTGGGAGGCTAGATGCGAGCGGATTTTTGCTGTTTAGTTCTTTTTGAAGTATTACGTGTATATTCAAGCCGAGGGCTTAATGTGTAGATGAGTTAGCACTCTTTTGATGTAACCAAGTGTTAACTTGGAAAGCTGTAAGCCCGTAGGGCATTTCGCTTTTGTTGTTAACATGTAATATTTCTGTAATTAAATTCTGATGAATAGATGAATGTGGATATTTCGCATGCCAATGAATGTTTTATTTGTTGGGTTTAAAAATAAAAACGGAAGTTGCAGAAAATTAAAAATGGAAGTTCATTCAAGAAACCACTATACCTTAACGATCTATTTGGAAATTAAATAAAAAAGGAAGTTGAATAGAAAAATAATTTGAATAAATATGGAAGTTGAATAAAAATAAAAATGGAAGTTGCATAAAATTAAAAATGGAAGTTCATTAAAGAGACCACTATACCTTAGCGATCTATTTGGAAATTATATAAAAAAAGAACTTTAATAGAAAAGAAAATTGAATAAAAATGGAAGTTGAATAAAAATAAAAATAAAAGTTGCATAAAATTAAAAATGTAAGCTCAATCTAGAAACCATTATACCTAAACGATCTATTTGGAAATTAAATCAAAAAGGAAGTTGAATAGAAAAGAAGTTTGAATAAAAAAAGAAGTTCAATAGAAATAAAAATGGAAGTTGCAGAAAATTAAAATTGGAAGTTCATTCAAGAAACCGCTATACCTTAACGATCTATTTGGAAATTAAATAAAAAAGTAAGTTTAATAGAATAGTAAATTGAATAAAAATGGAAGTTGAATAAAAATAAAAATGGAAGTTCAATCCAGAAACCACTATACCTTGACGATCTATTTGGAAATTAAAAATAGAAAATGAAGTTGAGTAGAAAAGAAACTTGAATAAAAAAGGAAGTTAAATAATAATAAAAATGGAAGTTGCAGACAATTAAAAATGGAAGTTAATTCAAGAAACCATTATACCTTAACGATATATTTGGAAATTAAATAAAAAAGAAGTTGAATAGAAAAATAACTTGAATAAAAATGCAAGCTGAATAAAAATAAAAACGGAAGTTCCATAAAATTAAAAATTGAAGTTCATTAAAGAAACAACTATACGTCAACGATCTATTTGGAAATTAAATAAAAAAGGAAGTTGAATAGAAAAGAAACTTGAATAAAAAAGGAAGTTAAATAAAAATAAAAATGGAAGTTGCACAAAATTAAAAATGGAAGTTCATAAAAGAAATCAATATACCTTAACGATCTATTTGGAAATTAAATAAAAAAGGTAGTTTAATAGAAAAGTAAATTGAATAAAAATGGAAGTTGAATAAAAATAAAAATGGAAGTTGTAGAAAAGTAAAAATGGAAGTTCAATCCAGAAACCACTATACCTTAACGATCTATTTGGAAATTATATAAAAAAGGAAGTTGAGTAGAAAAGAAACTTCAATAAAAAAGGAAGTTAAATAAAAATAAAAATGAAAATTGCAGAAAATTAAAAATGGAAGTTCATTCAAGAAACCACTATACCTTAACCATCTATTTGGAAATAAAATAAAAAAGGAAATTGAATAGAAAAATAACTTGAATAAAAATACAAATGGAAGTTCCATAAAATTAAAAATGGTAGTTTATTAAAGAAACCACTATACCTTAACGATCTATTTGGAAATTAAATAAAAAAGAAAGTTTATTAGAAAAGTAAATTGAATAAAAATGGAAGTTGAATAAAAATAAAAGTGAAAGTTGCATAAAATTAAAAATGGAGGTTCAATCCAGAAACCAGTATACCTTAACAATCTATTTGGAAATTAAATAAAAAAGGATGTTGAATAAAAAAGAAACTTGAATAAAAAAAGAAGTTGAATAGAAATAAAAATGGAAGTTGCAGAAAATTAAAAACTGAAATTCATTCAACAAACCACTATACCTTAACGATCTATTTGGAAATTAAATAAAAAAGAAAGTTTAATAGGAAAGTAAATTGAATAAAAATGGAAGTGGAATAAAAATAAAAATGAAAGTTGCATAAAATTAAAAATGAAAGTTCAATCCAGAAACCACTATACCTTAACGATCTATTTGGAAATTAAATAAAAAAGGAAGTTAAGCAGAAAAGAAACTGATTGAAAAAGGAAGTTAAATAAAAATAAAAATGGAAGTTGCAGAAAATTAACAGTGGAAGTTAATTCATGAAACCACTATACCTTAACGATCTATTTGGAAATTAAATAAAAAAGGAAGTTGAATAGAAAAATAACTTGAATAAAAATGAAAGTCGAATAAAAATAAAAATGGAAGTTGCAGAAAATTAAAAATGGAATTTCATTCAAAAAAACCACTATACCTTAATGATCTATTTGGAAATTAAATAAAAAAGGAAGTTTAATAGAAAAGTAAATTGAATAAAAATGGAAATTGAAAAAAAAACTAAAATGAAAGTTGTATAAAATTAAAAATGGAAGTTCAATCCAGAAACCACTATACGTTAATGATCTCTTTGGAAATTAAATAAAAATGGAAGTTGAATAGAAAAATAACTTGAATAAAAATGGAAGTTACTAAAAAATAAAAATGGAAGTTCCATAAAATTAAAAATGGAAGTTCATTAAAGAAACCACTATACCTTAACGATCTATTTGGAAATTAAATAGAAAAAGGAAGTTGAATAGAAAAGAAACTTGAATAAAAAAAGGAAGTTAAATAAATAAAATGGAAGTTGCAAAAAATTAAAAATGGAAATTCATTCAAGAAACCACTATACGTTAACGATGTATTTGGAAATTAAATAAAAAAGGAAGTTGAATAAAAAAATAACTTGAATAAAAATGGAAGTTGAATAAAAATAAAAATGGAAGTTGCAGAAAATTATAAATTGAAGCTCATTCAAGAAACCACTATACCTTAACGATCTATTCGGAAATTAAATAAAAAAGAAAGTTTAATAGAAATGTAAATTGAATAAAAATGAAAGTTAAAAAAAAAAAGAAAAGTGAAATTTGCATAAAATTAAAAATGAAAATTCATTCAAGAAACCACTATACCTTAACGATCTATTTGGAAATTAAATAAAAAAGGAAGTTGAATAGAAAAGAAACTAGAGTAAAAAAAGAAGTTGAATAGAAATAAAAATGGAAGTTGCAGAAAATTAAAATTGGAAGTTCATTGAAGAAACCACTATACCTTAACGATCCATTTGAAAATTAAATAAAAAAGGAAGTTGAATAGAAAAATGACTTGAATAAAATTGGAAGTCGAATAAAAATAAAACTGGAAGTTGAAGAAAATTAAAAATGGAAGTTCATTCAAGAAACCACTATACCTTAACGATCTATTTGGAAATTAAATAAAAAAGGAAGTTGAACAGAAAAGTAACTTGAATAAAAATGGAAGTTACTTAAAAATAAAAATGGAAGTTGCAGAAAATTAAAAATGGAAGTTAATTCAAGAAACCACTATACCTTAACGATCTATTTGAAGGAAGTTGAATAGAAAAGAAACTTGAATAAAAAAGGAAGTTAAATAAAAAAAAAATGGAAGTTGCAAAAAATTAAAAATGGAAGTTCATTCAAGAAACCACTATACCTTAACGATTTATTTGGAAATTAAATAAAAAAGGAGGTTGAATAGAAAAATCAATTGAATAAAAATGAAAGTTGCATAAAGATAAAAATGAAATTGCAGAAAATTATTAATGGAAGCTCATTCAAGAAACCACTATACCTTAACGATCTATTTGGAAATTAAATAAAAAAGGAAGTTTAATAGAAAAGTAAATTGAATAAAAATGGAAGTTGAAAAAAAATAAATGTGAAAGTTGCAAAAAATTAAAAATTGAAGTTCAATCCAGAAACCACTACCTTAACAATCTATTTGAAAATTAAATTAAAAAGGAAGTTGAATAGAAAAGGAACTAGAATAAAAAAAGAAGTTGAATAGAAATAAAAATGAAAGTTGCAGAAAATTGAAATTGGAAGTTCATTGAAGAAACCACTATACCTTAATGATCTATTTGGAAATTAAATAAAAAAGGAAGTTGAACAGAAAAATGACCTGAATAAAAATGGAAGTCGAAGAAAATTAAAACTGCAAGTTGCAGAAAATTAAAAATGGATGTTCATTCAAGAAACCACTATACCTTAACGATCTATTTGGAAATTAAATAAAAAAGGAAGTTGAATAGAAAAATCAGTTGAATAAAAAAGGAAGTTGAATAAAAATAAAAATGAAAGTTGCAGAAAATTATAAATGGAAGCTCATTCAAGAAACCACTATACCTTAACGATCTATTTGAAAATTAAATAAAAACGGAAGTTTAATGGAAAAGTAAATTGAATAAAAATGGATGTTGAAAAAAAATAAATGTAAAAGTTGCATAAAATTAAAAATTGAAGTTCAATCCAGAAACAACTATGCCTTAACGATCTATTTGGAAATTAAATTAAAAAGGAAGTTGAATAGAAAAGGGACTAGAATAAAAAAAGAAGTTGAATAGAAATAAAAATGGAAGTTGCAGAAAATTTAAATTGGAAGTTCATTGAAGAAACAACTATACCTTAATGATCTGTTTGGAAATTAAATAAAAAAGGAAGTTGAATAGAAAAATGCTTTGAATAAAAATGGAAGTCGAATAAAATTAAAACAGAAAGTTGCAGAAAATTAAAAATGGAAGTTCATTCAAGAAACCACTATACCTTAGCGATCTATTTGGAAATTAAATAAAAAAGGAAGTTGAATAGAAAAATCAATTGAATAACAAAGGAAGTTGAATAAAAATAAAAATGAATGTTGCAGAAAATTATAAATGGAAGCTCATTCAAGAAACCACTATACCTCAAAGATCTATTTGAAAATTAAATAAAAAAGGAAGTTTAATGGAAAAGTAAATTGAATAAAAATGGATGTTAAAAAAAAATAAATGTAAAAGTTGCATAAAATTAAAAATTGAAGTTCAATCTAGAAACCACTATACCCTAACGATCTATTTGGAAATTAAATAAAAAAGGAAGTTGAATAGAAAAGGAACTAGAATAAAAAAAGAAGTTGAATAGAAACAAAAATGGAACTTGCAGAAAATTAAAATTGGAAATTCATTGAAGAAACCACTATAACTTAACGATCTATTTGGAAATTAAATAAAAAAGGAAGTTGAATAGAAAAATGACTTGAATAAAAATGGAAGTCGAATAAAATTAAAACTGGAAGTTGTAGAAAATTAAAAATTGAAGTTCATTCAAGAAACCACTATACCTTAACGATCTATTTGGAAATTAAATAAAAAAGGAAGTTGAATAGAAAAGTAACTTGAATAAAAATGGAAGTTACTTAAAAATAAAAATGGAAGTTGCAGAAAATTAAAAACGGAAGTTAATTCACGAAACCACTATACATTAACCATCTATTTGGAAATTAAATAAAAAAGAAAGTTGAATAGAAAAATGACTTGAATAAAAATGAAAGCTGAATAGAAATAAAAATGGAAGTTCCATAAAATTAAAAATGGAAGTTCATTAAAGAAACCTCTATACCTTAACGATCTATTTGGAAATTAAATAAAAATGGAAGTTGAATAGAAAAGTAAATTGAATAAAAATGGAAGTGAAATAAAAATAAAAATGAAAGTTGCATAAAATTAAAAATGAAAGTTCAATCCAGAAACCACTATACCTTAACGATCTATTTGGAAATTAAATAAAAAAGGAAGTTGAGCAGAAAAAAACCTGATTGAAAAAGGAAGTTAAATAAAAATAAAAATGGAAGTTTTAGAAAATTAAAAATGGAAGTTCATTCAAGAAACCACTATACCTTAATGATCAATTTGGAAATTAAATAAAAAAGGAAGTTTAATGAAAAAATAACTTGAATAAAAATGAAAGTCGAATAAAAATAAAAATGGATGTCGCAGAAAACTAAAAATGGAAATTCATTCAAGAAACCACTATACCTTAACGATCTATTTGGAAATTAAATAAAAAAGGAAGATTAACAGAAAAGTAAATTGAATAAAAATGGAAATTGAAAAAAAACAAAAATGAAAGTTGCATAAAATTTAAAATGGAAGTTCAATCCAGAAACCACTATACGTTAACGATCTCTTTGGAAAGTAAATAAAAAAGGAAGTCGAATAGAAAAGTAACTTGAATAAAAATGGAAGTTACTAAAAAATAAAAATGGAAGTAGCAGAAAATTAAAAATGGAAGTTAATTCAAGAAACAACTATACCTTAACGATCTATTTGGAAATTAAATAAAAAAGGAAGTTGAGTAGAAAATAAACTCGAATAAAAAAGGAAGTTAAATAAAAAAAAATGGAAGTTGCAAAAAATTAGAAATTGAAGTTCATTCAAGAAACCACTATACCTTAACGATCTATTTGGAAATTAAATAAAAAAGGAAGTTGAATAGAAAAATAACTTGAATAAAAATGGAAGTTGAATAAAAATAATAATGGAAGTTGCAGAAAATTATAAATGGAAGCTCATTCAAGAAACCACTATACCTTTACGATCTATTTGGAAATTAAATAAAATAGGAAGTTTAACAGAAAAATAAATTGAATAAAAATGAAAATTGAAAAAAAACAAAAATGAAAGTTGCATAAAATTAAAAATGGAAGTTCAATCCAGAAACCACTATACGTTAACGATATCTTTGGAAATTAAATAAAAAAGGAAGTCGAATAGAAAAGTAACTTGAATAAAAATGGAAGTTACTAAAAAATAAAAATGGAAGTAGCAGAAAATTAAAAATGGAAGTTAATTGAAGAAACCACTATACCTTGACGATCTATTTGGAAATTAAATAAAAAAGGAAGTTGAGTTATAGCGACCCCGGTCTTTTCCCATTTGATTATTGTATCCGGACTTAGGTTCCGTAGATTCTGTCATTGTATAATTGTTGTTGTTGTCTTTTTTTTTCTCATTTGGAATTATAGGAGCGAGATGTCGTTTTGGTTCTTCGCTCGAGCTGGGGTTTGGTCGCTCGAGCGAGAGATGGCGTCCAGTATGGACCTGTAGCTTTGCATTCTTGGCTCGAGCGAGCTTTTCTTCGCTAGAGCGAGTTAGTTCATCCTTCGCTCGAGCTATAGTTCCTTCGCTCGAGCGTGTGTCTGGTTTCAGACCTGAGGGTTTGAGTTCTTCGCTCGATCAAGTTTTCTTTCGCTCGAGCGAGCTTTTGGGTTGCTGGCTCGAGCAAGGCTTCCTTGGCTCGAGCGTAGCTTCTTGTGTCTGGTCGCTCGAGCGACCAAGTCTTCGCTCGAGCGAGCCTGTCCAGTTTATATACACAGCAGCGGGTTTTGATCAGTCTTTTTCATCTTCTTTTGATTCCAAACCCTAGGTCCGACTTCTCTCTCTCCCTACTCACCTTCTTTCTTAGATTTGATCTATTTAGAGGGTGTTTCTACCCTAGTTGCTTTATTAAAAATATAGAGGGAGTCGAGGGCTTTCATTTAATCTGAACATTTGGCGATTTGGAGCATATTGGTATTTGGGCACTCATCTCTGTCTTCACCATTTGGGTTGTTTTCTTTGAGGTAGGGATTTCCTACTCCATTTTATAGGTTTTGTTCTAAGTTTTGGTATTTTGATATGTTGGGGATACTTTGTAAATTTTGGGAAAAACCCTAGTTGTATTATTAAATTAATTTGTATAATTAATTCATGGAATTGGGGAAATCATTGATTAAATGGCGTAGTTGGATAATTTGATTCATTTGTCTATTGAATTGTTGACATGGTTATTTTCAGTTTAGAAATAACTGTTTTGGGCTATCGGTGGAGGATAGTCGTGATTGTTGTAGACATTGCATGTGGATTAGGAATAACTGAAACTAATCACATTGGTTAAGTCATTAATTTTGACTATTGCATTGATACAGAAAATACGTGTATTGATTGAGCATTGCATTTGCATGCATTGTTTTTGTGTGTGGGAGGAGATAGGGGATGTACTCCACGGTTTAGGGTAAGATAGGGGATGGACCTCTAAACCGGATTTTGTTTGGGAGGAGATAGGGGATGGACTCCATTAGCATCACTTTTATGTGTGCTTATTTATATAGAAGTGTTTTATTGATACAGCACTAAAATGTGTATCAATCTGGAAGTATGAAGTGTTTTGAATTGAGCTTGAGTCTCATTTGTTTGTTGATATTGGGAGAATGTGAAAATGATATATATAATTCACTGTTGTAAGTTTGGCCAGGTTCTGAGCCATGTTGATAAAATTGGAAAGTAAAACGTGTCTTAGACAATAGTGTCATGAGACTGTAAAATGAAGTAATTAATTATCTTGGTTAACCATCTGTTGAATGCTATTGCTTTATTCATTGCTTATATGTGGTTTAGTATATTTCTACTGGGCTGTGGCTCACCCTATATGGGAACATCATTTTCAGGTTCAGGTGATAAGCTACCTCCAAGGACTTAGCTTGGAAGGGATTTGGATTTCGAAGACTATCTTTAGTTAATTGTCTTTATTTATTAGTACATGTGAACATCCAAGCCTAGGGCTTTTCTTGTATTGAGTTAGAACTCATCTTTTTGTATCCAAGTGTTGGCTTGGAAAGATGTAAGCCTGTAGGGCATTTTATTCGATGTTACATGTAATGCTTTTATTTAGTAATACTCTGATGAATGAATTAATGAATTGTTTTCTTTAAATAGTGCATGTCAATGACATATATATATTGGGTTTATTTTGAGGGCGTTACATGAGTAGAAAAGAAACTTGAATAAAAAAGGAAGTTAAATAAAAAAAAAATGGAAGTTGCAAAAAATTAAAAGTTGAAGTTCATTCAAGAAACCACTATACCTTAACGATCTATTTGGAAATTAAATAAAAAAGGTAGTTGAATAGAAAAATAACTTGAATAAAAATGGAAGTTGAATAAAAATAAAAATGGAAGTTGCAGAAAATTATAAATGGAAGCTCCTTCAAGAAACCACTATACCTTAACGATCTATTTGGAAATTAAATAAAAAAGGAAGTTTAACAGAAAAGTAAATTGAATAAAAATGGAAATTGAAAAAAAACAGAAATGAAAGTTGCATAAAATTAAAAATGGAAGTTCAATCCAGAAACCACTATACGTTAACGATCTCTTTGGAAATTAAATAAAAAAGGAAGTCGAATAGAAAAGTAACTTGAATAAAAATGGAAGTTACTAAAAAATAAAAATGGAAGTAGCAGAAAATTAAAAATGGAAGTTAATTCAAGAAAACACTATACCTTAACGATCTATTTGGAAATTAAATAAAAAAGGAAGTTGAGTAGAAAAGAAACTTGAATAAAAAAGGAAGTTAAATAAAAAAAAAAAAATGGAAGTTGCAAAAAATTAAAAATTGAAGTTCATTCAAGAAACCACTATACCTTAACGATCTATTTGGAAATTAAATAAAAAAGGAAGTTGAATAGAAAAATAACTTGAATAAAAATGGAAGTTGAATAAAAATAAAAATGGAAGTTGCAGAAAATTATAATTGGAAGCTCATTCAAGAAACCACTATACCTTAACGATCTATTTGGAAATTAAATAAAAAAGGAAGTTTAATAGAAAAGTAAATTGAATACAAATGGAAGTTGAAAAAAAATAAAAGTGAAAGTTGCATAAAATTAAAAATTGAAGTTCAATCCAGAAACCACTATACCTTAACGATCTATTTGGAAATTAAATAAAAAAGAAAGTTTAACAGAAATAAAAATATAAATCGCAGAAAATTAAAATTGGAAGTTCATTGAAAAACCACTATACCTTAACGATCTATGTAACGCCCTCAAAATGAACCCATTATATTTACATCATTGACATGCAATATTTAAAGAAAACATTTTGATAATTCATTATAATATTCATCAGAGTCTTACTAAACAAAAGCATTACATGTAACATCAAATTAAATGCCCTACAGGCTTACATCTTTCCAAGCCAACACTTGGACACAAAAGTATGAGTTCTAACTCAATTACAATTAAAGCCCTAGGCTTGAGTGTTTACATGTACTAACAAATAAAAGAAAACAACTAAAAATAGTCTTCAGAATCCAAGTCCTTCAAAGCTAAGTCCTTGGAGGTAGCTTATCACCTGAACCTGAAAATGATGTTCCCATAAAGGGTGAGCCACAGCCCAGCAGAAATATACTAAACCACATATAAGCAATGAATAAAGCAATAGCATTCAACAGATGGTTAACCAAGATAATCAATTACTTCATTTTACAGTCTCATGACACTATTGTCTAAGACACGTTTTACTTTCCAACTTTATCAACATGGCTCAGAACCTGGCCAAACTTACAACAGTGAATTATATATATCATATTCACATTCTTCCAATATCAACAAACAAATGAGACTCAAGCTCAAATCAAAACACTTCATACTTCCAGATTGATACACATTTTAGTGCTGTATCAATAAAACACTTCTATATAAATAAGCACACATAAAAGTGATGCTAATGGAGTCCATCCCCTATCTCCTCCCAAACAAAAATCCGGTTTAGAGGTCCATCCCCTATCTTCCCCTAAACCGTGGAGTACATCCCCTATCTCCTCCCACACACAAAACAATGTATGCAAATGCAATGCTCAATCAATACACGTATTTTCTGTATCAATGCCATAGTCAAAATTAATGACTTAACCAATGTGATTAGTTTCAGTTATTCATAATCCACATGCAATGTCTACAACAATCACGACTATCCTCCACCGATAGCCCAAAACAGTTATTTCTAAACTGAAAATAACTATGTCAACAATTCAATAGACAAATGATTCCAATTACCCAATTATGCTATTTAACCGATGAATTCCCCAATTCCATGAATTTAACCATCTTTTCCCAATTCCATAAATTACTTATACAAATTAATTCAATAATACAACTAGGGTTTTTCCCAAAATTTACCAAAGTATCCCCAACATATCAAATTACCAAAGCTTAGAACAAAACCTATAAAATGGAGTAGGAAATCCCTACCTTGAAGCGAAGAACTCGAATGGAGAAGATGATGAAAACCAAAGTGCTCCAAACCCAAGATTGTTCAGATTAAACAGAAGCCCTCGACCCACTCTATCTTTTTAACAAAGGGCTTAGGGTAGAAATACACTCTAAGTAGATCAAACCTAAGAGAGAAGGTGTGTAGGGAGAGGGAGAAGACGGTTCTAGGGTTTTAAAATCAAAAAGGAGATGAAAAATGATCCTGAAAGTCGGATCTCGGATTTTTATACCAGTCGCCCCGCTCGAGCGTGGAAACCCCCGCTCGAGCGCCACTCACAGACTCCCGCTCGAGCGGCCAAACTCCCGCTCGAGCGGCGAATGCACTCTCCCAGAAGTTTTTGCAGACAGGTCCCCGCTCGAGCTCCCAACTCCCCGCTCGAGCGTCACTCACGACTTCCCGCTCGAGCGTCCAATCCACCGCTCGAGCGGCCAACACTACACAGGACATACTGGATGGGTGTATTCCCCGCTCGAGCGTCCAAACCCCCGCTCAAGCGGACAAGCCAAAATCTGGGCAACTAGACTTGGTTCCTAAGCTCAACCAACCTGCTCCAAATCTTCCCAACACAGCCCAAGACTCAAAATAAGAAAATAATGAATGACAACAACAATTATACAATGACGGAATCTACGGAACCTAAGTCCGGATACAATAATCAAATGGGAAAAGACCGGGGTCGCTATAATCTATTTGGAAATTTAATAAAAAAGGAAGTGGAATAGAAAAATGACTTGAATAAAAATGGAAGTCGAATGAAATTAAAACTGGAAGTTGCAGAAAATTAAAAATGGAAGTTCATTCAAGAAACCACTATACCTTAACGATATATTTGGAAATTAAATAAAAAAGGAAGTTGAATAGAAAAATAATTTGAATAAAAATGGAAGTTACTTAAAAATAAAAATGGAAGTTGCAGAAAATTTAAAATGGAAGTTAATTCAAGAAACCACTATACCTTAACGATCTATTTGGAAATTAAATAAAAAAGGAAGTTGAATAGAAAAATAACTTGAATAAAAATCAAAGCTGAATAAAAATAAAAATGTAAGTTCCATAAAATTAAAAATGGAAGTTCATTAAAGAAACCACTATACCTTAACGATCTATTTGGAAGTTAAATCAAAAAGGAAGTTGAATTGAAAAGTAACTTGGAAAAAAATGCAAGTCGAATAAAAATAAAAATGGAAGTTGCAGAAAATTAAAAATGGAAGTTCATTCAAGAAACCACTATACCCTAACGATCTATTTCGAAATTAAATAAAAAAGGAAGTTTAATAGAAAAGTAAATTGAATAAAATTGGAAGTGAAATAAATATAAAAATGAAAGTTGCATAAAATTAAAAATGTAAGTTCAATCCAGAAACCACTATACCTTAACGATCTATTTGGAAATTAAATAAAATATGAAATTGAGCAGGAAAGAAACTGATTGTAAAAGGAAGTTAAATAAAAATAAAAATAGAAGTTGCAGAAAATTAAAAATGTAAGTTCATTCAAGAAACCACTATACCTTAACGATCCATTTGGAAATTAAACAAAAAAGGAAGTTGAATAAAAAAATAACTTGAAGAAAAATGAAAGTCGAATAAAAATAAAAATGGAAGTTGCAGAAAATTGAAAATGGAAATTCATTCAAGAAACCACTATACCTTAACGATCTATTTGGAAATTAAATAAAAAATGAAGTTTAACAGAAAAGTAAATTGAATAAAAATGGAAATTGAAAAAAAACAAAAATGAAAGTTGCATAAAATTAAAAATGGAAGTTCAATCCAGAAACCACTATACGTTAACGATCTCTTTGGAAATTAAATAAAAAAGAAAGTTTAATAGAAAAGTAACTTGAATAAAAATGGAAGTTACTTAAAAATAAAAATGGAAGTTGCAAAAAATTATAAATGGAAGCTCATTCAAGAAACCACTATACCTTAACGATCTATTTGGAAATTAAATAAAAAAGGAAGTTTAATAGAAAAGTAAATTGAATAAAAATGGAAGTTGAAAAAAAAATAAAAGTGAAAGTTGCATAAAATTAAAAATTGAAGTTCAATCCAGAAACCACTATACCTTAACGATCTATTTGGAAATTAAATAAAATATGAAATTGAGCAGGAAAGAAACTGATTGTAAAAGGAAGTTAAATAAAAATAAAAATAGAAGTTGCAGAAAATTAAAAATGTAAGTTCATTCAAGAAACCACTATACCTTAACGATCCATTTGGAAATTAAACAAAAAAGGAAGTTGAATAAAAAAATAACTTGAAGAAAAATGAAAGTCGAATAAAAATAAAAATGGAAGTTGCAGAAAATTAAAAATGGAAATTCATTCAAGAAACCACTATACCTTAACGATCTATTTGGAAATTAAATAAAAAATGAAGTTTAACAGAAAAGTAAATTGAATAAAAATGGAAATTGAAAAAAAAAAAATGAAAGTTGCATAAAATTAAAAATGGAAGTTCAATCCAGAAACCACTATACGTTAACGATCTCTTTGGAAATTAAATAAAAAAGAAAGTTTAATAGAAAAGTAACTTGAATAAAAATGGAAGTTACTTAAAAATAAAAATGGAAGTTGCAAAAAATTATAAATGGAAGCTCATTCAAGAAACCACTATACCTTAACGATCTATTTGGAAATTAAATAAAAAAGGAAGTTTAATAGAAAAGTAAATTGAATAAAAATGGAAGTTGAAAAAAAATAAAAGTGAAAGTTGCATAAAATTAAAAATTGAAGTTCAATCAAGAAACCACTATACCTTAACGATCTATTTGGAAATTAAATAAAAAAGGAAGTTGAATTGAAAACAAAATAGAATAGAAAAAGAAGTTGAATAGAAACAAAATGGAAGTTGCAGAAAATTAAAATTGGAAGTTCATTGAAGAAACCACTATACCTTAACGATCTATTTGGAAATTAAATAAAAAAGGAAGTTGAATTGAAAAATGACTTCAATAAAAATGGAAGTCGAATGAAATTAAAACTGGAAGTTGCAGAAAATTAAAAATGGAAGTTCATTCAAGAAACCACTATACCTTAACAACCTGCTTGGAAATTAAACAAAAAAGGAAGTTGAATAGAAAAGTAACTTGAACAAAAATGGAAGTTACTTAAAAATAAAAATGAAAGTTGTAGAAAATTAAAAATGGAAGTTAATTCAAGAAACCACTATACCTTAACGATCTATTTGGAAATTAAATAAAAAAGGAAGTTGAATAGAAAAATAACTTGAATAAAAATGAAAGCTGAATAAAAATAAAAATGGAAGTTCATTAACGAAACCACTATACCTTAATGATCTATTTGGAAATTAAATAAAAAAGGAAGTTGAATAGATAAGTAATTTGAATAAAAATTGAAGTCGAATAAAAATAAAAATTGAAGTTGCAGAAAATTAAAAATGGAAGTTCATTCAAGAAACCACTATACCTTAACGATCTATTTCGAAATTAAATAAAAAAGGAAGTTGAATAAAAATATAACTTGAATAAAAATGAAAGTTGAATAAAAATAAAAATGGAAGTTACAGAAAATTAAACATGGAAATTCATTCAAGAAACCACTATACCTTAACGATCTATTTGGAAATTAAATAAAAAAGGAAGTTTAACAGAAAAGTAAATTGAAAAAAATGGAAATTGAAAAAAAACAAAAATGAAAGTTGCATAAAATTAAAAATGGAAGTTCAATCCAGAAACCACTATACGTTAACGATCTCTTTGGAAATTAAATAAAAAAGGAAGTTGAATAGAAAAGTAACTTGAATAAAAATGGAAGTTACTTAAAAATAAAAATGGAAGTTGCAGAAAATTAAAAATGGAAGTTTGTTCAAGAAGCCACTATACCTTAACGATCTATTTGGAAATTAATTAAAAAAGGAAGTTGAGTAGAAAAGAAACTTGAAAAAAAAAATGGATGTTGCAAAAAATTAAAAATGGAAGTTTATTAAAGAAACCACTATACCTTAACGATCTATTTGGAAATTAAAAAAAAAAGGAAGTTGAATAGAAAAATAACCTGAATAAAAATGGAAGTTGAATAAAAATAAAAATGGAAGTTGCAGAAAATTATAAATGGAAGCTCATTCAAGAAACCACTATACCTTAACGATCTATTTGGAAATTAAATAAAAAAGGAAGTTTAATAGAAAAGTAAATTGAATAAAAATGGGAGTTGAAAAAAAATAGAAGTGAAAGTTGCATAAAATTAAAAATTGAAGTTCAATCCAGAAACCACAATACCTTAACGATCTATTTGGAAATTAAATAAAAACGAAGTTGAATAGAAAAGAAACTAGAATAAAAAAAGAAGTTGAATAGAAATAAAAAATGAAGTTGCGGAAAATTAAAATTGGAAGTTAATTGAAGAAACCACTATACCTTAACGATCTATTTTGAAATTATATAAAAAAGGAAGTTGAATAGAAAAATGACTTGAATAAAAATGGTAGTCGAATAAAATTAAAACTGGAAGTTGCAGAAAATTAAAAATGGAAGTTCATTCAAGAAACCACTATACCTTAACGATCTATTTGGAAATTAAATAAAAAAGGAAGTTGAATAGAAAAGTAACTTGAATAAAACTGGAAGTTGTAGAAAATTAAAAATAGAAGTTAATTCAAAAACCACTATAACTTAACGATCTATTTGGAAATTAAATAATAAAGGAAGTTGAATAGAAAAATAACTTGAATAAAAATCAAAGCTGAATAAAAATAAAAATGGAAGTTCCATAAAATTAAAAATGGAAGTTCATTAAAGAAACCACTATACCATAACGATCTATTTGGAAATTAAATAAAAAAGGAAGTTGAATCGAAAAGTAACTTGAATAGAAATGGAAGTCGAATAAAAATAAAAATGGAAGTTGCAGAAAATTAAAAATGGAAGTTCATTCAAGAAACCACTATACCTTAACAATCTATTTGGAAATTAAATAAAAAAGGAAGTTTAATAGAAAAGTAAATTGAATAAAAATGGAAGTGGAATAAAAATAAAAATGAAAGTTGCATAAAATTAAAAATGAAAGTTCAATCCGGAAACCACTATACCTTAACGATCTATTTGGAAATAAAATAAAAAAGGAAGTTGAGCAGAAAAGAAACTGATTGAAAAAGGAAGTTAAATAAAAACAAAAATGGAAGTTGCAGAAAATTAAAAATGGAAGTTCATTCAAGAAACCACTATACCTTAACGATCTATTTCGAAATTAAATAAAAAAGGAAGTTGAATAAAAATATAACTTGAATAAAAATGAAAGTTGAATAAAAATAAAAATGGAAGTTGCAGAAAATTAAAAATAGAAATTCATTCAAGAAACAATTATACCTTAACGATCTATTTGGAAATTAAATAAAAAAGGAAGTTTAACAGAAAAGTAAATTGAATAAAAATGGAAATTGAAAAAAAACAAAAATGAAAGTTGCATAAAATTAAAAATGGAAGTTCAATCCAGAAACCACTATACGTTAACGATCTCTTTGGAAATTAAATAAAAAAGGAAGTTGAATAGAAAAGTAATGTAGGAACCCACATTTTATGTCCTCATCATGTTCATGAGCATCGGTATGATTATGACTTGTTAAGCTTGCGTGTGTATTTTTGTGACTTGTTTCGCTTGAGCGGATGTGATCCATGCCTTGTTTTGAAGCCTTGTGATTTGTCTAAGTGTAGTGTGCTTGTCTTGTTCCTTCCTTGATGTGAAACTTAGGTCACGCCTTGCCTGAGTTATACTAGCCGATGTTATTCCAAGCCTAGGTTACGTTACGCCTAGATCATTCCAAGCCGAGGTCATCCTCAGTCTAGAAGTATCTTGGAACCCCTTGTTGACCTCCATCCTTGCCTTGACCACATTAGCCGAGATGTTACCTTGCACCCAAGTGATCTCGTCCTGGAGTGGTATGACCTAGGCCGAGGTGTGGCACATCTAGGCCAAGATGTGGCACAGCTTAGTCAAGTGTTGTCCTTCCTAGCCGGGGTCATTGTCACCTTAGTCGCCGAAGTCCTTTTGTTAGCCGATGTCACCCCTTGCCGGAGTGCCATTCCGTGTAGCTTGTTAAATACGCCTTGTTATTAGCCGATGTCATTGCCTCGTCAGAGAGCCCATACCGCTTTACTTGTTGAACACCCTTCCACCATGCTTTGTCTGGTCTGTCAGCCACTTTTTCAGGGAAAACCCAACCAGTCGCCGCCACGTGTCTCACCAGAGGGTTAACCCCAGAACCGGGTAAAGAAAACTATCATTTGGTATCATAAACTTGCCTTGTAGAGAGAGAAACTCTAGGAGGAAGAAGGATTTTTAGAGTGAGGAAGTAGATCTTCAAGCTTGATTCCTAGAGATCGAACCGTTAGACCCGTGTTCTAAGGTTAGATTCTTGATCTGCTCATGATGTTCTCTATGTTCATGTTATTGCATTGCATGATCGGATACGATTTGTAAGCCATGCATCGTTTTGAAGTTCGATTTTAGAAAGAGAAAATGACATTCATGTGTTCTTCAAGAAAGTCTTGTTTTGATCCGAAAGCTTGCATAAAGAATCATGTTTTTGTGTTTATTTCCGCAAGAATTCCAAGTACGGGTACCCAGGTCCATGTTTTCAAACTCATAGCACGAAAATCCCAGATTTGTGATGACAGATTATGATTGAACATTCATATTTTTCATGTTTTCACACTCATGTTCTTCATGTTCATCAGCAGAGGGAAACCCAGAGTTTCCCGACCTCTTTTCCTTGCATGTGGCCCTCGGGAACACACCTCGGCGAGGAGGTGTGGAACCTCGGCCTAGACCTGGTTGGTGCCCAGCATGTTTTCCGAAAACATTTGTGTACATACGAAACTTGTTGAAGGTGCATTCAATAGGCTTTGCCATGTGTTTGTAGGACTTGGGCTTGTCTCGACCCCGACTTTTGAAGAAACTATGTGAGTGGTATTTCTAATAAAGCTATGTTATAACGTTTTGTTAAAGCTTTGCTTTGCTTGTTTTGAAAAGTATTTGATCAAGCATGAATGACTATCCCTACTTGTATATTAAGCACTATCTTGTTTTGATGACATTTCTTGAAAGTCCTTAGTTGCAGGGGACTATAATGCAACTGCACTCTTGTCTTGAAAGTCCTTAGCTGCAGGGGACTATAATGCAACTGCACTCTTGTCTTGAAAGTCCTTAGTTGCAGGGGACTATAATGCAACTGCACTCTTGTCTTGAAAGTCCTTAGCTGCAGGGGACTATAATGCAACTGCACTCTTGTCTTGAAAGTCCTTAGTTGCAGGGGACTATAATGCAACTGCACTCTTGTCTTGAAAGTCCTTAGCTGCAGGGGACTATAATGCAACTGCACTCTTGTCTTGAAAGTCCTTAGCTGCAGGGGACTATAATGCAACTGCACTCTTGTCTTGAAAGTCCTTAGCTGCAGGGGACTATAATGCAACTGCACTCTTGTCTTGAAAGTCCTTAGCTGCAGGGGACTATAATGCAACTGCACTCTTGTCTTGGAATTGTCATCACCCCCTTGTATTAAGTAGATGTAATAACATCCAAAGAACTTGAAAGGCCGGCAATGAACTTGATTTCCCTCTTGATTGTAAAGTATGCTATGTATTGTTTTGAAAGAAATCTTGGATATCAATCATGCAAAACCTTTATTTCTAATATCATTCACTGATTATCCAAGCTCACCCTCTCTATATATATGTAGGTGATGAGCAAGAAGGCAATGAGGCCTAGACGTATAGCCGATGTGTTTTTGGGTGCATTGCCGACGTGTTTTGGATTAGCATTTTGTACTATCTTGAAGATTATGCTTCTTAGTCTATATTTCATGTGTACTTGTATATGTCGGCTTGAGAAGCCTTTTGGTCAAGATGTATTTTGTATCTCATTCCCTTATTGTATATAAGTTGTAAGACTTTGTAAAAATATATGCCATTTCATTGGACTTAAGCACGACTCTCATGGACTATTAGATTCAGTATACGTATATATGTTGCTTCCGCACTTGTAAGCCCCATATTTTATACTCTGATTGTGTATGATTCTTGTAAGTCGGCCTTCGGTAATCTCGGATTACTGGCCATCACGGCACCAAACTACTAGGGGCGGTTTGGGGGCGTGACAGAATGGTATCAGAGCACGAGATCCTTATAGTACGTTAATCACCCACCTTGAGTCCTAAAGAGCATAGGATTTTCCTTAGAATGATGTTAGGATTGCATCATATTGCTTGCTACTTGACTACGTGTGCATCATTTCGGCATAGACATTTGTTACTTGTATACGTATTATCTGTTCAGTTATTTTTAAAGTCTCATCTTGCATCCTCCTAGCATCATGAGAAGAGGTAGACCTCCAGTTGGCCGAGATCGCTCAGAAGATAGATTGGAGAGATTGGAAAGGTTAGTCGAAGGCTTGGTTCGTGAGCAGAGACAACCTAGGCCACAGGATACTGGTACGACTTCCACGCAGGCCGAGCAGACGAATGGCCGTTATACAGCTCCACCCCCTCCAGTGCCACAAGTGCCTTTACAACAGGCTTTGTATGGGAACGACACGATAACCCTAATCAGAGAGTTCAAGAAAATGAAACCGCCGAGATTTCAAGGAGGTATAGAACCAATGAAAGCCGAGGCATGGGTTTTAGAGATGAAGAAGTTGTTTGAGATCTTCCCCAGTACAGACGCCCATAAGGTATCTCTGGCAGCATTCACATTAGACGACGATGCTCGTAGGTGGTGGATGATGGTCCGAGAAAGCAATCCGGGTTTGACTTGGGCAAAATTTTTGGAGTTGTTCTACAACAAGCATTTCCCCCTTAGCGTCCGACACCAAAAAACCACGAAGTTTCAGAATCTGATGCAAGGGAACAAGACAGTCGCAGAATACGATCGTGCCTTTACTGAACTGGCGAGATATGCGCCTCATATGGTTGACGACGAATACCGAAAAGCGAGGAAGTTCGAAAGTGGGTTACGTGGACCGATACAAGATCGGGTCAATATGCTCAATATGCCGACATACGCTGGAGTACTGGACAAGGCCATCCTGGCTGAAGCTAATTTAAACCGATACCAGAGTTCAGGTGAGGGTCAGAGGAAGAGACAGAATTATGATAATCGCCGAGTTCCGTTCAACGCCAAGAAGAGGATGAGCACAGACAGTTCCAGCAACTCAAATCAGGAAGGTAACGCCAAGCCGGTGTGTGCAAGTTGTGGAAAGCTACATTTCGGGGTTTGTCGTTGGGCGAGAGGAGCTTGCTATGAGTGCGGCGAGATAGGTCATCGTGTGAAGGACTGCCCGAAGGCAGGGACTGGCGATGGAAAGAGGAATGGAAGCACCTCGGGCCCTGCACAGAACAACAACGTCGGGAGAATACAGGCAAGGCAAGGCAGAGTTTTTGCATTGGTGCCCGGAGACGCCCAGAATGCCGAGGCGGTAGTGTCAGGTACCCTTTCAATTTGTTCTCAAGATGCATACGTATTGATTGATTCGGGTTCTACGCATTCATTTGTGTCCACTATATTCGCCGAGAAGTTGAGTAGAGAATTAGAACCCCTTGATTACGTATTGTCTGTGTCTACTCCATCTGGGAGAAATATGATTGTTACATCCATTTATAGGGTGTGTATTGTTATGATTGAGAGTGTAGAGTTGTTAGTTGATTTGATGCCATTAAGCATGACCCATTTCGATGTCATATTGGGAATGGATTGGTTAGTAGCGAACCATGCATCCATTAATTGTGTTACTAAGAGCGTCACATTGAAGACCCCAAGTCAAGCTGAGGTCATTTTCCAAGGTAAAGGAGTAGTACCCCCACCTTACTTAATCTCATCCATGAAGGCCTACAAGTTGATCCAAAAAGGATGTCAGGGTTACTTATGCAGTATACTAAGTGATTTGAATGGAAGTGTTGAGTTAGCCGACATACCCGTTGTTGAGGAATTCCCCGATGTCTTTCCGAATGAGTTGCCTGGCCACCTTGTCGATAGGGAAATAGAGTTTACCGTGGACATCCTGTCAGGAACACAACCCATCTCCAAAACACCCTACAGAATGGCCCCAGCCGAACTCAGAGAACTGAAATCGCAATTACAAGAATTGTTGGACAAAGGATTTGTTAGGCCGAGCACTTCACCGTGGGGAGCACCCGTTCTATTTGTTAAGAAAAAGGATGGCACACTTCGTCTTTGCATTGACTACAGGGAACTTAATAAGGTGACCATTAAGAACAAGTACCCATTGCCTAGAATCGATGATTTGCTTGATCAACTACGAGGAGCACGAGTCTTTTCCAAGATTGACCTTAGGTCAGGCTACCACCAGTTGAAGGTTAAAGCCGAGGACATCGAGGAAACTGCTTTTCGAACAAGATATGGCCACTACAAATTTTTGGTAATGCCCTTCGGAGTAACCAATGCCCCAGCAGCATTCATGGACTTGATGAACAGAGTCTTTAAGCCGTACCTAGATGAGTTTGTCATTATTTTTATCGACGACATATTGATATATTCCGGGAGTACGAGCGAGCACGAGAATCATCTGAGACTTGCCCTGCAGACCTTGAGAGATAAGAAGTTGTACGCCAAGTTAAGTAAATGCGAGTTTTGGCTTTCTAGCATTTCATTTCTAGGGCATGTGATTAATGAAGACGGTATATCAGTTGACCCCAGTAAGATTGAAGCCATTGTGAATTGGCCGATGCCGACCAACGTGTCCGAGGTTCGTAGTTTTCTGGGTTTGGTAGGTTATTACAGAAAGTTTGTGAAGGATTTCTCGAGGATTGCAATGCCTTTGACACAACTAACTAAGAAGGGAGCAGCTTATGAATGGACCAATGAAAGAGAATCAGCCTTCCGGGAGCTGAAGACGAGGTTAGTTACAGCACCAGTTCTGGTACTACCATCGGCTAATGAGGAATTTCAGATTTACAGTGATGCTTCACATAAGGGTTTGGGTTGCGTGCTAATGCAAGAAGGTAAAGTCATAGCGTACGCGTCTCGTCAGTTGAAGCCCAATGAAAAGAATTATCCTACCCATGATCTAGAACTAGCTGCCGTGGTTTTTGCTTTGAAGATATGGCGTCATTACTTGTATGGAACATCTTGCCAAGTTTTCACCGACCACAAGAGTCTGAAGTACTTATTCACTCAGAAAGAGTTAAATATGAGGCAGAGAAGATGGCTCGAGCTACTGAAGGATTATGACATACAGATTCAGTATCACCCAGGTAAGGCAAATTCCGTAGCCGACGCATTGAGCAGGAAGTTAGTTGGAAGTTTGGCGTGCCTGACAGCGGTTTCGGTGGAACCGACCATTATTGAGGAAGTGAAGACCAGACAGAGTGAGGATAAATTCCTCAAGAAGGTAATTGATGAATTCGTCACCAAGCCGAGGCTGGGATACACCATGGAGAATCAAGTGCTTAAGTTTGAAGGAAGATTGTGTGTAGCCGACGTACCAGAGTTGAAAAGGAAGATTTTGCAAGAGGCCCATAGTTCCAAGTTTGCCATTCATCCAGGGAGCACCAAGATGTATCAGGCCGTAAAGCGGACCTTTTGGTGGCCAAACATGAAAAGAGAGATAGCCGAGTTTGTATTTCAGTGTCTGTGTTGTCAGCGAGTGAAGGCAGAACACCAGAGACCGGCAGGACTTCTTCAACCCTTGTCAATTCCTGAGTGGAAATGGGAGCACATCTCCATGGATTTCGTAGTGGGTTTGCCGAGGACGCAAAGAGGTATGGATTCCATTTGGGTTATAGTCGACAGGTTTACTAAGTCAGCTCACTTCTTGCCTGTCAAGACTACATTCAATGCCGACTGACTTGCCGAATTGTACATGAATGAGATCGTTAGGCTTCATGGTGTGCCGATGTCCATTGTGTCAGACCGAGATCCGAAGTTCGTTTCTAGATTTTGGCAGAGTCTACAAGGAGCCTTGGGAACAGAGTTGAGATTTAGCACAGCCTTTCACCCCCAGACCGACGGGCAGACAGAAAGAACGATTCAGACACTCGAAGACATGCTCAGACTGTGCGTGTTGGATTTCCAGGGAAGTTGGGAATCGCATTTGCCATTAGTAGAGTTCGCGTACAACAACAGTTATCAAGCCAGCATAGGCATGGCGCCGTATGAAGCTTTGTATGGAAGGGAGTGCAGATCGCCGATATGTTGGACTGAAGTAGGAGACAAAGCTCTAATTGGCCCCGAGTTGGTTCAGATGACAACCGAAAAGATCAAACTCATTCAGCAGAGGATTAAAACTGCACAGAGTCGACAGAAGTGTTATGCCGACCAAAGAAGGAGGGAGTTAGAATTTGAAATCGGGGATCATGTATTTTTGAAGGTCTCACTGATGATAGGAGTTTCGAGATTTGGGAAGAAGGGTAAACTTGCACCCTGATATATTGGGCCGTTTGAAATTCTTGAGAAAGTTAACACCGTTGCTTACAGACTCGCTTTGCCGCCAGAATTGAGCCAAGTCCACAGCGTGTTCCATGTTTTAATGCTGAGAAAATATATCTGAGACCCACTGCATGTAATAGATTACTCTGGGGTTGTAGTTAATGAAGACTTGGGCTACGAAGAGAAGCCGATGAAAATTATCGACAGACAAGTGAGACAGTTGAGAAACAAGTCGATATCAATGGTGAAAATCGAATGGGAGAAGCATTATGGCGAGGAGGCCACATGGGAAAAGGAAGAGGAGATGAAAATCCGTTACCCGGAGTTATTCGTAGGACAAGGTAACTTAAGTTTGGGGACCAAACTTCTTTAAGGAGGGTAGACTGTAGGAACCCACATTTTATGTCCTCATCATGTTCATGAGCATCGGTATGATTATGACTTGTTAAGCTTGCGTGTGTATGTTTGTGACTTGTTTCGCTTGAGCGGATGTGATCCATGCCTTGTTTTGAAGCCTTGTGATTTGTCTAAGTGTAGTGTGCTTGTCTTGTTCCTTCCTTGATGTGAAACTTAGGTCACGCCTTGCCTGAGTTATACTAGCCGATGTTATTCCAAGCCTAGGTTACGTTACGCCTAGATCATTCCAAGCCGAGGTCATCCTCAGTCTAGAAGTATCTTGGAACCCCTTGTTGACCTCCGTCCTTGCCTTGACCACATTAGCCGAGATGTTACCTTGCACCCAAGTGATCTCGTCCTGGAGTGGTATGACCTAGGCCGAGGTGTGGCGCATCTAGGCCAAGATGTGGCACAGCTTACTCAAGTGTTGTCCTTCCTAGCCGGGGTCATTGTCACCTTAGTCGCCGAAGTCCTTTTGTTAGCCGATGTCACCCCTTGCCGGAGTGCCATTCCGTGTAGCTTGTTAAATACGCCTTGTTATTAGCCGATGTCATTGCCTCATCAGAGAGCCCATACCGCTTTACTTGTTGAACACCCTTCCACCATGCTTTGTCTGGTCTGTCAGCCACCTTTTCAGGGAAAACCCAACCAGTCGCCGCCACGTGTCTCAGCAGAGGGTTAACCCCAGAACCGGGTAAAGAAAACTATCATTTGGTATCATAAACTTGCCTTGTAGAGAGAGAAACTCTAGGAGGAAGAAGGAGTTTTAGAGTGAGGAAGTAGATCTTCAAGCTTGATTCCTAGAGATCGAACCGTTAGACCCGTGTTCTAAGGTTAGATTCTTAATCTGCTCATGATGTTCTCTATGTTCATGTTATTGCATTGCATGATCGGATACGATTTGTAAGCCATGCATCGTTTTGAAGTTCGATTTTAGAAAGAGAAAATGACATTCATGTGTTCTTCAAGAAAGTCTTGTTTTGATCCGAAAGCTTGCATAAAGAATCATGTTTTTGTGTTTATTTCCGCAAGAATTCCAAGTACGGGTACCCAGGTCCATGTTTTCAAAGTCATAGCACAAAAATCCCAGATTTGTGATGACAGATTATGATTGAACATTCATATTTTTCATGTTTTCACACTCATGTTCTTCATGTTCATCAGCAGAGGGAAACCCAGAGTTTCCCGACCTCTTTTCCTTGCATGTGGCCCTCGGGAACACACCTCGGCGAGGAGGTGTGGAACCTCGGCCTAGACCTGGTTGGTGCCCAGCATGTTTTCCGAAAACATTTGTGTACATACGAAACTTGTTGAAGGTGCATTCAATAGGCTTTGCCATGTGTTTGTAGGACTTGGGCTTGTCTCGACCCCGACTTTTGAAGAAACTATGTGAGTGGTATTTCTAATAAAGCTATGTTATAACGTTTTGTTAAAGCTTTGCTTTGCTTGTTTTGAAAAGTATTTGATCAAGCATGAATGACTATCCCTACTTGTATATTAAGCACTATCTTGTTTTGATGACATTTCTTGAAAGTCCTTAGTTGCAGGGGACTATAATGCAACTGCACTCTTGTCTTGAAAGTCCTTAGCTGCAGGGGACTATAATGCAACTGCACTCTTGTCTTGAAAGTCCTTAGTTGCAGGGGACTATAATGCAACTGCACTCTTGTCTTGAAAGTCCTTAGCTGCAGGGGACTATAATGCAACTGCACTCTTGTCTTGAAAGTCCTTAGTTGCAGGGGACTATAATGCAACTGCACTCTTGTCTTGAAAGTCCTTAGCTGCAGGGGACTATAATGCAACTGCACTCTTGTCTTGAAAGTCCTTAGCTGCAGGGGACTATAATGCAACTGCACTCTTGTCTTGAAAGTCCTTAGCTGCAGGGGACTATAATGCAACTGCACTCTTGTCTTGGAATTGTCATCACCCCCTTGTATTAAGTAGATGTAATAACATCCAAAGAACTTGAAAGGCCGGCAATGAACTTGATTTCCCTCTTGATTGTAAAGTATGCTATGTATTGTTTTGAAAGAAATCTTGGATATCAATCATGCAAAACCTTTATTTCTAATATCATTCACTGAGTATCCAAGCTCACCCTCTCTATATATATGTAGGTGATGAGCAAGAAGGCAATGAGGCCTAGACGTGTAGCCGATGTGTTTTTGGGTGCATTGCCGACGTGTTTTGGATTAGCATTTTGTACCATCTTGAAGATTATGCTTCTTAGTCTATATTTCATGTGTACTTGTATATGTCGGCTTGAGAAGCCTTTTGGTCAAGATGTATTTTGTATCTCATTCCCTTATTGTATCTAAGTTGTAAGACTTTGTAAAAATGTATGCCATTTCATTGGACATAAGCACGGCTCTCATGGACTATTAGATTCAGTATATGTATATATGTTGCTTCCGCACTTGTAAGCCCCATATTTTATACTCTGATTGTGTATGATTCTTGTAAGTCGGCCTTCGGTAATCTTGGATTACTGGCCATCACGGCACCAAACTACTAGGGGCGGTTTGGGGGCGTGACAAGTAACTTGAATAAAAATGGAAGTTACTTAAAAATAAAAAAGGAAGTTGCAGAAAATTAAAAATGGAAGTTAATTCAAGAAGCCGCTATACCTTAACGATCTATTTAGAAATTAAATAAAAAAGGAAGTTGAGTAGAAAAGTAACTTGAATAAAAAAGGAAGTTAAATAAAAAAAAATGGAAGTTGCAAAAAATTAAAAATGGAAGTTCATTCAAGAAACCACTATACCTTAATGATCTATTTGGAAATTAAATAAAAAAGGAAGTTGAATAGAAAAATAACTTGAATAAAAATGGAAGTTGAATAAAAATAAAAATGGAAATTGCAGAAAATTATAAATGGAAGCTCATTCAAGAAACCACTATACCTTAACGATCTATTTGGAAATTAAATAAAAAATGAAGTTTAATAGAAAAGTAAATTGAATAAAAATGGAAGTTGAAAAAAAATAGAAGTGAAAGTTGCATAAAATTAAAAATTGAAGTTCAATCCAGAAACCACTATACCTTAACGATCTATTTGGAAATTAAATAAAAACGAAGTTGAATAGAAAAGAAACTAGAATAAAAAAAGAAGTTGAATAGAAATAAAAAATGAAGTTGTAGAAAATTAAAATTGGAAGTTAATTGAAGAAACCACTATACCTTAACGATCTATTTTGAAATTATATAAAAAAGGAAGTTGAATAGAAAAATGACTCGACTAAAAATGGTAGTCGAATAAAATTAAAACTGGAAGTTGCAGAAAATTAAAAATGGAAGTTCATTCAAGAAACCACTATACCTTAACGATCTATTTGGAAATTAAATAAAAAAGGAAGTTGAATAGAAAAGTAACTTGAATAAAACTAGAAGTTGCAGAAAATTAAAAATAGAAGTTAATTCAAAAACCACTATACCTTAACGATCTATTTGGAAATTAAATAATAAAGGAAGTTGAATAGAAAAATAACTTGAATAAAAATCAAAGCTGAATAAAAATAAAAATAGAAGTTCCATAAAATTAAAAATGGAAGTTCATTAAAGAAACCACTATACCATAACGATCTATTTGGAAATTAAATAAAAAAGGAAGTTGAATAGAAAAGTAACTTGAATACAAATGGAAGTCGAATAAAAATAAAAATGGAAGTTGCAGAAAATTAAAAATGGAAGTTCATTCAAGAAACCACTATACCTTAACGATCTATTTGGAAATTAAATAAAAAAGGAAGTTTAATAGAAAAGTAAATTGAATAAAAATGGAAGTGGAATAAAAATAAAAATGAAAGTTGCATAAAATTAAAAATGAAAGTTCAATCCGGAAACCACTATACCTTAACGATCTATTTGGAAATAAAATAAAAAAGGAAGTTGAGCGGAAAAGAAACTGATTGAAAAAGGAAGTTAAATAAAAACAAAAATGGAAGTTGCAGAAAATTAAAAATGGAAGTTCATTCAAGAAACCACTATACCTTAACGATCTACTTCGAAATTAAATAAAAAAGGAAGTTGAATAAAAATATAACTTGAATAAAAATGAAAGTTGAATAAAAATAAAAATGGAAGTTGCAGAAAATTAAAAATAGAAATTCATTCAAGAAACCACTATACCTTAACGATCTATTTGGAAATTAAATAAAAAAGGAAGTTTAACAAAAAAGTAAATTGAATAAAAATGGAAATTGAAAAAAAAACAAAAATGAAAGTTGCATAAAATTAAAAATGGAAGTTCAATCCAGAAACCACTATACGTTAACGATCTCTTTGGAAATTAAATAAAAAAGGAAGTTGAATAGAAAAGTAACT
Source organism: Camellia sinensis (assembly GCF_055761805.1). NCBI lineage: Eukaryota > Viridiplantae > Streptophyta > Magnoliopsida > Ericales > Theaceae > Camellia > Camellia sinensis. The sequence goes on along the minus strand of NC_138962.1, from coordinate 2,222,478 downwards.
TGAATAAAAATGGAAGTTACTTAAAAATAAAAATGGAAGTTGCAGAAAATTAAAAATGGAAGTTAATTCAAGGAACCACTATACCTTAACGATCTATTTGGAAATTAAATAAAAAAGGAAGTTGAGTAGAAAAGTAACTTGAATAAAAAAGGAAGTTAAATAAAAAAAATGGAAGTTGCAAAAAATTAAAAATGGAAGTTCATTCAAGAAACCACTATACCTTAATGATCTATTTGGAAATTAAATAAAAAAGGAAGTTGAATAGAAAAATAACTTGAATAAAAATGGAAGTTGAATAAAAATAAAAATGGAAATTGCAGAAAATTATAAATGGAAGCTCATTCAAGAAACCACTATACCTTAACGATCTATTTGGAAATTAAATAAAAAATGAAGTTTAATAGAAAAGTAAATTGAATAAAAATGGAAGTTGAAAAAAAATAGAAGTGAAAGTTGCATAAAATTAAAAATTGAAGTTCAATCCAGAAACCACTATACCTTAACGATCTATTTGGAAATTAAATAAAAACGAAGTTGAATAGAAAAGAAACTAGAATAAAAAAAGAAGTTGAATAGAAATAAAAAATGAAGTTGTAGAAAATTAAAATTGGAAGTTAATTGAAGAAACCACTATACCTTAACGATCTATTTTGAAATTATATAAAAAAGGAAGTTGAATAGAAAAATGACTCGACTAAAAATGGTAGTCGAATAAAATTAAAACTGGAAGTTGCAGAAAATTAAAAATGGAAGTTCATTCAAGAAACCACTATACCTTAACGATCTATTTGGAAATTAAATAAAAAAGGAAGTTGAATAGAAAAGTAACTTGAATAAAACTAGAAACCAGAAAAGAAATAAAACTTGAATAAAAATGGAAGTTGCATAAAATTAAAAATGATAGTTCAATCCAGAAACCACTATACCTTAACGATCTATTTGGAAATTAAATAAAAAAGGAAGTTGAGCAGAAAAGAAACTGATTGAAAAAGGAAGTTAAATAAAAATAAAAATGAAAGTTGCAGAAAATTAAAAATGGAAGTTCATTCAAGAAACCACTATACCTTAACGATCTATTTGGAAATTAAATAAAAAAGAAAGTTGAATAAAAATATAACTTGAATAAAAATGAAAGTCGAATAAAAATAAAAATGGAAGTTGCAGAAAATTAAAAATGGAAATTCATTCAAGAAACCACTATACCTTAACGACCTATTTGGAAATTAAATAAAAAAGGAAGTTTAATAGAAAAGAAAATTCAATAAAAATGGAAGTTGAAAAAAAACAAAAATGAAAGTTGCATAAAATTAAAAATGGAAGTTCAATCCAGAAACCATTATATGTTAACGATCTCTTTGGAAATTACATAAAAAAGGAAGTTGAATAGAAAAGTAACTTGAATAAAAATGGAAGTTACTTAAAAATAAAAATGGAAGTTGCAGAAAATTAAAAATGGAAGTTAATTCAAGAAACCACTATACTATAACGATCTATTTGGAAATTAAATAAAAAAAAAGAAGTTGAGTAGGAAAGAAACTTGAATAAAAAAGGAAGTTAAATAAAAAAAAATGGAAGTTGCAAAAAATTAAAAATGGAAGTTTATTCAATAAACCACTATATCTTAACGATCTATTTGGAAATTAAATAAAAAAGGAAGTTGAATAGAAAAATAACTTGAATAAAAATGGAAGTTGAATAAAAATAAAAATGGAAGTTGCATAAAATTAAAAATGGAAGTTCATTAAAGAAACCACTATACCATAACGATCTATTTGGAAATTGAATAAAAAAGGAAGTTTAATAGAAAAGTAAATTGAATAAAAATGGAAGTTGAACTAAAATAAAAATGAAAGTTGCATAAAATTAAAAATGGAAGTTCAATCCAGAAACCACTGTACCTTAACGATCTATTTGGAAATTAAATAAAAACGGAAGTTGAGTAGAAAAGAAACTTGAACAAAAAAGGAAGTTAAATAAAAATGAAAATGGAAGTTGCAGAAAATTAAAAATGGAAGTTCATTCAAGAAACCAATATACCTTAACGACCTATTTGAAAATTAAATAAAAAAGAAAGTTGAATAGAAAAATAACTTGAATAATATTGGAAGTTGAATAAAAATAAAAATGGAAGTTGCCGAAAATTATAAATGGAAGCTCATTCAAGAAACGATTATACCTTAACGATCTATTTGGAAATTAAATAAAGAAGAAAGTGGAATGGAAAAGTAACTTGAATAAAAATGGAGGTTACTTAAAAATAAAAATGGAAGTTGCAGAAAATTAAAAATGGAAATTAATTCAAGAAACCACCATACCTTAACAATCTATTTGTAAATTAAATAAAAAAGGAAGTTGAAAAGAAAATAACTGGAATAAAAATGAAAGCTGAATAAAAATAAAAATGGTAGTTCCACAAAACTAAAAATGGAAGTTTATTAAAGAAACTACTATACCTTAACGATCTATTTGGAAATTAGATAAAAAAGAAGTTGAATAGAAAAGTAACTTGAATAAAAATGGAAGTTACATAAAAATAAAAATGGAAGCTGCAGAAAATTAAAAATGAAAGTTTATTCAAGAAACCACTATACCTTAACGATCTATTTGGAAATTAAATAAAAAAGGAAGTTGAGTAGAAAAGAAACTTGAATAAAAAAGGAAGTTAAATAAAAATAAAAATGGAAGTTGCAAAAAATTAAAAATGGAAGTTCATTCAAGAAACCACTATACCTTAACGATCAATTTGGAAACTAAATAAAAAAGGAAGTTGAATAGAAAAATAACTTGAATAAAAATGGATGTTGAATAAAGATAAAAATGGATGTTGCATAAAATTAAAAATCGAAGTTCGTTAAAGAAACCACTGTACCATAACGATCTATTTGGAAATTAAATAAAAAAGGAAGTTTAATAGAAAAGTAAATTGAATGAAAATGAAAGTTGAATAAAAATAAAAATGGAAGTTGCATAAAATTAAAAATGAAAATTCAATCCAGAAACCACTATACCTTAACAATCTATTTGGAAATTAAATAAAAACGGAAGTTGAGTTGAAAAGAAACTTGAAGAAAAAAGGAAGTTAAATAAAATTAAAAATGGAAGTTCATTCAAGAAACAACTATACCTTAACGACCTATTTGAAAATTAAATAAAAAAGAAAGTTGAATAGAAAAATAACTTGAATAAAAATGGAAGTTGAATAAAAATAAAAATGAAAGTTGCAGAAAATTTTAAATGGAAGTTCATTCAAGAAACCACTATACCTTAACGATCTATTTGGAAATTAAATAAAAAAGGAAGTTTAATAGAAAAGTAAATTGAATAAAAATGGAAGTTGAAAAAAAATAAAAGTAAAAGTTGCATAAAATTAAAAATGGAAGTTCAATCCAGAAACCACTATACCTTAACGATCTATTTGGAAATTAAATAAAAAAGGAAGTTGAATAGAAAAGAAATTAGAATAAAAAAAGAAGTTGAATAGAAATAAAAATGAAATTTCAGAAAATTAAAATTGGAAGTTCATTCTAGAAACCAATATACCTTAACGATCTATTTGGAAATTAAATAAAAAAGGAAGTTGAATAGAAAAATGACTTGAATAAAAATGGAAGTCGAAAAAAAATAAAAATGGAAGTTGCAGAAAATTAAAATGGAAGTTCAGTAAAAAAACTACTGTACCTTAACGATCTATTTGGAAATTAAATAAAAAAGAAAGTTGAATAGAAAAGTAACTTGAATAAAAAAGGAGGTTACTTAAAAATAGAAATGGAAGTTGCAGAAAATTAAAAATGGAAGTTTATTCAAGACACCACAATACCTTAACGATCTATTTGGAAATTTAATAAAAAAGGAAATTGAATTGAAAAATAAATTGAATAATAATGAAAGCTGAATAAAAATAAAAATGGAAGTTCCACAAAATGAAAAATGGAATTTCATTAAAGAAACCACTATACCTTAACGATCTATTTGGAAATTAAATAAAAAAGGAAGTTGAATAAAAAAGTAACTTGAATAAAAATGGAAGTTACTTAAAATTAAAAATGGAAGTTTCAGAAAATTAAAAATGGAAGTTTATTCAAGAAACCACTATACCATAACGATCTATTTTGAAATTAAATAAAAAAGGAAGTTGAGTAGAAAAGAAACTTGAATAAAAAAGGAAGTTAAATGAAATTAAAAATGGAAGTTGCGAAAAATTAAAAATGGAAGTTCATTCAAGAAACCACTATACCTTAACGATCTGTTCGGAAATTAAATAAAAAAGGAAGTTGAATAGAAAAATAACTTGAATAAAATTGGAAGTTGAATAAAGATAAAAATGGAAGTTGCATAAAATTAAAAATGGAAGTTCATTAAAGAAACCACTGTACCTTAACGATCTATTTGGAAATTAAATAAAAAAAGAAGTTTACTTGAAAAGTAAATTCAATGAAAATGGAAGTTGAATAAAATTAAAAATGAAAGTTGCATAAAATTAAAAATGGAAGTTCAATCCAGAAACCACTATACCTTAACAATCTATTTGGAAATTAAATAAAAACGGAAGTTGAGTTGAAAAGAAACTTGAAGAAAAAAGGAACTTAAATAAAAATAAAAATGGAAGTTGCAGAAAATTAAAAATGGAAGTTCATTCGAGAAACCACTATACCTTAACGACCTATTTGAAAATTAAATAAAAAAGAAAGTTGAATAGAAAAATAACTTGAATAAAAATGGAAGTTGAATAAAAATAAAATTGGAAGTTGCAGAAAATTATAAATGGAAGCTCATTCAAGAAACCACTATACCTTAACGATCTATTTGGAAATTAAATAAAAAAGGAAATTTAATAGAAAAGTAAATTGAATAAAAATGGAAGTTGAAAAAAAATAAAAGTGAAATTTACATAAAATTAAAAATGGAAGTTCAATCCAGAAACAACTATACCTTAACAATCTATTTGGAAATTAAATAAAAAAGAAAGTTGAATAGAAATAAAAATGGAAGTTGCAGAAAATTAAAATTGGAAGTTAATTCAAGAAACCACTATGCCTTAACGATCTATTTGGAAATTAAATAAAAAAGGAAGTTGAATAGAAAAATGACTTGAATAAAAATGGAAGTCGAATAAAAATAAAAATGTAAGTTGCAGAAAATTAAAAATTGAAGTTCATTCAATAAACCACTATACCTTAACGATCTATTTGGAAATTAAATAAAAAAAGGAAGTTGAATAGAAAAGTAACTTGAATAAAAATGGAAGTTACTTAAAAATAAAAATGGAAGTTGCAGAAAATTAAAAATGGAAGTTAATTCAAGAAACCACTATACCTTAACGATCTATTTGGAAATTAAATAAAAAAGGAAGTTGAATAGAAAAATAACTTGAATAAAAATGAAAGCAGAATAAAAATAGAAATGGAAATTGCATAAAATTAAAAATGGAAGTTCATTAAAGAAACCACTATACCTTAACGATCTATTCGGAAATTAAATAAAAAAGGAACTTTAATAGAAAAGAAAATTGAATAAAAATGGAAGTTGAATAAAAATAAAAATGGAAGTTCAATCCAAAAACCACTATACCTTGACGATCTTTTTGGAAATTTAATAAAAAAGGAAGTTGAGTAGAAAGAAGCTTGAATAAAAAAGGAAGTTAAATAAAAATAAAAGTGGAAGTTGCAGAAAATTAAAAATGGAAGTTAATTCAAGAATCCACTATACCTTAACGATATATTTGGAAATTAAATAAAAAAGGAAGTTGAATAGAAAAAAAACTTGAATAAAAATGGAAGCTGAACAAAAATAAAAATGGAAGTTCCATAAAATTAAAAATGGAAGTTCCTTAAAAAAACGACTATACCCCAACGATCTATTTGGAAATTAAATAAAAAAATGAAGTTGAATAGAAAAGAAACTTGAATAAAACAGGAAGTTAAATAAAAATAAAAATGGAAGTTGCAGAAAATTAAAAATGGCAGTTAATTCAAGAAACCACTATATCTTAACCATCTATTTGGAAATTAAATAAAAAAAGAAGTTGAATAGAAAAATAACTTGAATAAAAGTGGAAGCTGAATAAAAATAAAAAAGGAAGTTCTATAAAATTAAAAATGGAAGTTCATTAAAGAAACCATTATACCTTAACGATCTATTTGGAAATTAAATAAAAAAGGAAGTTGAATAGAAAAATAACTTGAATAAAAATGGAAGTCGAATAAAAATAAAATGGAAGTTGCAGAAAATTAAAAATGGAAGTTCATTCAAGAAACCAATATACCTTAACGATCTATTTGGAAATTAAATAAAAAAGGAAGTTGAATAGAAAAATGACTTGAATAAAAATGGAAGTCGAATAAAAATAAAAATGGAAGTTGCATAAAATTAAAATGGATGTTTATTCAAGATACCACTATACCTTAACGATCTATTTGGAAATTACATAAAAAAGGAAGTTGAGTAGAAGAAAAAAAAAACTGGAATAAAAAAGGAAGTTAAATAAAAATAAAAATGGAAGTTGCAGAAAATTAAAAATGGAAGTTTATTCAAGAAAGCACTATACCTTAACGATCTATTTGGAAATTAAATAAAAAAGAAGTTGAATAGAAAAATAACTTGAATAAAAATGGAAGCTGAATAAAAATAAAAATGGAAGTTCTATAAAATTAAAAATGGAAGTTCATTAAAGAAACCACAATACCTTAACGATCTATTTGGAAATTAAATAAAAAAGGAAGTTTATTTGAAAAGCAAATTGAATAAAAATGGAAGTTGAATAAAAATAAAAATAGAAGTTGCAGAAAATTAAAAATGGAAGTTCAATCCAGAAACCAGTATACCTTAACGATCTATTTGGAAATTAAATAAAAAAGGAAGTTAAGTAGAAACGAAACTTGATTGAAAAAGGAATTTAAATAAAAATAAAAATGGAAGTTGCAGAAAATTAAAAATGGAAGTTTATTCAAGAAACCACTATACCTTAACGATCTATTTGGAAATTAAATAAAAAAGGAAGCTGAATAGAAAAATAACTTGAATAAAAATGAAAGTCGAATAAAAATAAAAATGGAAGTTGCATAAAATTAAAAATGGATGCTCATTCAAGAAACCACTATATCTTAACGATCTATTTCGAAATTCAATAAAAAAGGAAGTTTAATAGAAAATCAAACTGAATAAAAATGGAAGTAGAACAAAAATAAAAATAAAAGTTGCAGAAAATTAAAAATGGAAGTTCATTAAAGAAACCACTATACCTTAACGATCTATTTGGAAATTAAATAAAAAAGGAACTTTAATAGAAACGAAAATTGAATAAAAATGGATGTTGAATAAAAATAAAAATGAAAGTTGTACAAAATAAAAAATGTAAGTTCAATCCAGAAACCATTACACCTTAACGATCTATTTGGAAATTAAATAAAAAAGGAAGTTTAATAGAAAAGAAGCTTGAATAAAAAAAGAAGTTGAATAGATATAAAAATGGAAGTTGCAGAAAATTAAAATTGGAAATTCATTCAAGAAACCACTATACCTTAAGGATATATTTGGAAATTAAATAAAAAAGGAAGTTTAATAGAAAAGCAAATTGAATAAAAATGGAAGTTGAATAAAAATAAAAATGGAAGTTCAATCCAGAAACCACTATACCTTGACGATCTATTTGGAAATTAAATAAAAAAAGAAGTTGAGTAGAAAAGAAACTTGAATGAAAAAGGAAGTTGAATAAAAATAAAAATGGAAGTTGCAGAAAATTAAAAATGGAAGTTCATTCAAGAAACCACTATACCTTAACGATCTATTAGGAAATTAAATAAAAAAGGAAGTTGAATAGAAAAATAACTTGAATAAAAATGGAAGTTGAATAATAATAAAAACGGAAGTTGCAGAAAATTAAAAATTGAAGTTCATTCAAGAAACCACTATACCTTAACGATCTATTCTGAAATTAAATAAAAAAGAAAGTTTAATAGAAACTAAATTGAAAAAAAATGGAAATTGAATAAAAATAAAAATGAAAGTTGCATAAAATTAAAAATGGAAGTTCAATCCAGAAACCACAATACCTTAACGATTTATTTGGAAATTAAATAAAAAAGGAAGTTGAGTAGAAAAGAAACTTGAATGAAAAATGAAGTAAATAAAAAATAAAAATGGAAGGTGCAGCAAATTCAAAATGGAAATTGATTCAAGAAACCACTATACCTTAACGATCTATTTGGAAATTAAATAAAAAAGGAAGTTAAACAGAAAAGTAAATTGAATAAAAATGGAAGTTGAATAAAAATAAAAAAGGAAGTTGCAGAAAATAAAAAATGGAAGTTCAATCCAGAAACCAATATACCTTAACGATCTATTTGGAAATTAAATAAAAAAGGAAGTTGAATGGAAAAGAAACTTGAATAAAAAAGGAAGTTAAATAAAAATAAAAATGGAAGTTGCAGAAAATTAAAAATGGAAGTTCATTCAAGAAACCACTATACCTTAACGATCTATTAGGAACTTAAATAAAAAAGGAAGTTGAATAGAAAAATAACTTGAATAAAAATGGGAGTTGAATAACAATAAAAACGGAAGTTGCAGAAAATTAAAAATAGAAGTTCATTCAAGAAACCACTATACCTTAACGATCTATTCTGAAATTAAATAAAAAAGAATGTTTAACAGAAAGGTAAATCGAAAAAAAATGGAAATGGAATAAAAATAAAAATGAAAGTTGCATAAAATTAAAAATGGAAGTTCAATCCAGAAACCACTATACCTTAACGATCTATTTGGAAATTAAATAAAAAAGGAAGTTGAGTAGAAAAGAAACTTGAATGAAAAATGAAGTTCATAAAAAATAAAAATGGAAGTTGCAGCGAATTAAAAATGGAAATTCATTCAAGAAACCACTATACCTTTACGATCTATTTGGAAATTAAATAAAAAAGGAAGTTAAACAGAAAAGTAAATTGAATAAAAATGGAAGTTGAATAAAAATAAAAATGGAAGTTGCAGAAAATAAAAAATGGAAGTTCAATCCAAAAACCAGTATACCTTAACGATCTATTTGGAAATTAAATAAAAAAGAAAGTTGAATGGAAAAGAAACTTGAATAAAAAAGGAAGTTAAATAAAAATAAAAATGGAAGTTGCAGAAAATTAAAAATGGAAGTTCATTCAAGAAACCACTATACCTTAACGATCTATTAGGAAGTTAAATAAAAAAGGAAGTTGAAGAGAAATATAACTTGAATAAAATTGGAAGTTGAATAAAAATATAAATGGAAGTTGTTTAAAATTAAAAATGGAAGTTCATTAAAGAAACCACTCTACCTTAACGATCTATTTGGAAATTAAATAAAAAAGGAAGTTGAACAGAAAAGAAACTGGAATGAAAAAGGATGTTACATAAAAATAAAAATGGAAATTGCAGAAAATTGAAAATAGAAATTCATTAAAGAAACCACTATACCTTAACGATCTATTAGGAAATTAAATATAAAAGGAAGTTGAATAGAAAAATAAGTTGAATAAAAATGGAAGTTGCATAAAATTAAAAATGGAAGTTCAATAAAGAAGCCACTATCCCTTAACGATCTATTTGGAAATTAAATAAAAAAGGAAGTTTAGTAGAAAAGTAAATTGAATAAAAATGGAAGTAGAATAAAAATAAAAATGAAAGTTGCATAAAATTAAAAATGAAAGTTCAATCCAGAAACCAGTATACGTTAACGATCTATTTGGAAATTAAATAAAAAAGGAAGTTTAATAAAAAAGTAAATTGAATAAAAATGGAAGTTGAATAAAAATAAAAATCAAAGCTGCATAAAATTAAAAATGGAAGTTCAATCCAGAAACGACTATACCTTAACGATCTATTTGGAAATTAAATAAAAAAGGAAGTTTAATGGAAAAGTAAATTGAATAAAAATGGAAGTTGAATAAAAATAAAAATGAAAGTTACATAAAATTAAAAATGGAAGTTCAATCCAGAAACCACTATACGTTAACGATCTATTTGGAAATTAAATAAAAAAGGATGTCGAATAGAAAAGTAACTTCAATAAAAATGGAAGTTACGTAAAAATTAAAATGGAAGTTGCAGAAAATTAAAAATGGAAGTTAATTGAAGAAACCACTATACCTTAACGATCTATTTGGAAATTAAATAAAAAAGGAAGTTGAATAGAAAAAAAACTTGAATAAAAATGGAAGTTGAAAAAAAATAAAAGTGAAAGTTGCATAAAATTAAAAATGGAAGTTCAATCCAGAAACCACTATACCTTAACGATCTATTTGGAAATTAAATAAAAATAAAAGTTGAATAGAAAAGAAACTAGAATAAAAAAAAAATTGAATAGAAATAAAAATGGAAGTTGCAGAAAATTAAAATCGGAAGTTCATTCAAGAAACCACTATACCTTAACCATCTATTTGGAAATTGAATAAAAAAGGAAGTTGAATAGAAAAATAACTTGAATAAAAATCGAAGCTGAAAAAAAATAAAAATGGAAGTACTATAAAATTAAAAATGGAAGTTCATTAAAGAAACTACAATACCTTAACGATCTATTTGGAAATTAAATAAAAAAGGAAGTTTATTAGAAAAGTAAATTGAATAAAAATGGAAGTTGAATAAAAATAAAAATGGAAGTTGCAGAAAATTAAAAATGGAAGTTCAACCCAGAAACTAGTATACCTTAATGATCTATTTGGAAATTAAATAAAAAAGGAAGTTAAGTAGAAAAGAAACTTGATTGAAAAAGGAAGTTAAATAAAAATAAAAATGGAAGTTCATTCAAGAAACCACTATACCTTAACGATCTATTTGGAAATTAAATAAAAAAGAAAGTTGAATAAAAAAATGACTTGAATAAAAATGGAAGTCGAATAAAAATAGAAATGGAAGTTGCATAAAATTAAAAATGGAAGTTCATTCAAGATACCACTATACCTTCACGATCTATGTGGAAATTAAGTAAAAAAGGAAGTTTAATAGAAAAGTAAATTGAATAAAAATGGAAGTTGAATAAAAATAAAAATGGAAGTTGCAGAAAATTAAAAATGAAAGTTCATTCAAGAAACCACTATACCTTAACGATCTATTAGGAAATTAAATAAAAAAGGAAGTTGAAAAGAAAAATAACTTGAATAAAAATGGAAGTTGAATAATAATAAAAACGGAAGTTGCAGAAAATTAAAAATTGAAGTTCATTCAAGAAACCGCTATAGCTTAACGATCTATTTGGAAATTAAATAAAAAAGGAAGTTTAATAGAAAAGTAAATTAAAAAAAATAGAAATTGAATAAAAATAAAAATGAAAGTTGCGTAAAATTAAAAATGGAAGTTCAATCCAGAAACCACTATACCTTAACGATCTATTTGGAAATTAAATAAAAAAGGAAGTTGAGCAGAAAAGAAACTTAAATGAAAAATGAAGTTAAATAAAAACAAAAATGGAAGTTGCAGCAAATTAAAAATGGAAATTCATTGAAGAAACCACTATACCTTAACGATATATTTGGAAATTAAATAAAAAAGGAAGTTAAATAGAAAAGTAAATCGAATAAAAATGGATGTTGAATAAAAATAAAAATGGAAGTTCCAGAAAATAAAAAATGGAAGTTCAGTCCAGAAACCAGTATGCCTTAACGATCTATTTGAAAATTAAATAAAAAAGGAAGTTGAGTAGAAAAAAACTTGAATAAAAAAGGAAGTTAAATAAAAATAAAAATGGAAGTTGCAGAAAATTAAAAATGGAAGTTCATTCAAGATACCACTATACCTTAACGATCTATTTGGAAATTAAATAAAAAAGAAAGTTGAATAGAAAAATGACTTGAATAAAAATGGAAGTCGAATAAAAATAAAAATGGAAGTTGCATAAAATTAAAAATGGAAGTTCATTCAAGATACCGCTATACCTTCACGATCTATGTGGAAATGAAATAAAAAATGATGTTTAATAGAAAAGTAAATTGAATAAAAATGGAAGTTGAATGAAAATAAAAATGGAAGTTGCAGAAAATTAAAAATGGAAGTTGTCACGCCCCACCTTTTATTACTCGGAGTCATTACCAAATTCTTTAACTTAATTCAATTTCAGAGATAACATGCGGAAATAAACTCATACATTCAATCCGTAGAAATGATTAACAATACTCTCATTCGTATGCAAAGTAAATATTACATGAACTAACTTAATAAATTGCCTTTGGGCTTACATCATTAAAAGTACAAGAAGAAGGGTGTAACCCTTTACAACAATGGCATTCCGCCAACAAAACTGAGGCCCCGTGGCCAACAAATAAGAAGATCCAAATCTTGTAGCACACCCTGCTAAACACCTGAAAAGATTCAACAACGTGGGATGAACATATAGTCCAGTAGGGAACTCAACATGCTCCTTAACAATAACAACATTACAGATAGCTATGATCATGAACACCCATTCTCATACTAGAATAATAATGTGACAGTTTATACAAAATATATATATGAATATATATATGAACTTTTCTTAAAAACAATCATTTAATTCACCGCTATAAGCGATTTATCCTTCCTTTTTCCTTTCATTAACCCCCGTTCCCAATCTTTTATAACATTAACAACTACATAGAAAAATAGATTCACTAAGCCCATTACTCTTCCATTTGCCACACATACAACAGATGTGCCTTTCCAAAACATATTTGGCATTTCAATGCAATTCCAATTATATCATAATTATCCATGTACACCTCTATAGAAAAGATAACAACTCAACTACATACATAAAATCAATCAATGAGTCAACTCGTCCCTCCAACACTGTAACAAATACAATCCACAATGTTTCCAGATACACTGAAACAATAACAAAACAACACTGCACTACTTACCACAATAACAAAGATACACTTCTCACCACAATAACAAAGATACACTTCTCACCACAATAACAAAGATACACTTCTCACCACAATCTACCAGTTTACCAGGCGCTAGCTGGAAGGGTATGGTACCTTAGATTATCAGCGCGTCAGTTCTCCAGGCGCTAGCTGGAAGGGTATGATACCTCTGATTATAAGCGCAGAATATATATATGAACACATAGGTGTGTGGAGTCCATCCCCTATCTTCTCACACACACTGGAGTACAACCCCTCTCTTCTCCTCAACCAGAATACAAATATAATGTAATTCAGCATTTCATTACATATGATGTTCAATCAACAATGGTGTAATACATACACAACAATTCAACACAACCTTATCACCCTCCACCGATGACCAAAATCTCCAGATGCATGCATATTATACATCAATTAACAGACCCAACTAACATGAGATTACAAAACTCAGCAACAACATGAACATGGTAGTTAAAGCTATGCCCCACACAAGTGTGTTCAACACTCAAGATACAACATTCCAATTTTCTTATACTTGTTTCAAAATACCTTTCCCATTTCACAAAATGAATTCCACTTCCTTTGTTTTCACAAAAATCATTCCTATGGACAAAAGCCATACTTCATTTAAATTCACTACATTCTTTTCAAAGCCATTTCAAACTAATTATGCACATTAAGTCATATACAATAAATTAGGGTCTTTCCTTCCTCTTTCTCAATATTGACCAAAAAGGCCTAATTAACATCAACAAACAGCAATAACCACAATTAAGACTCATAATACCTAAGTATTTGCCCAAAGATCAAAACCCCTCAATTAATTTATTAAATCAAATAAGAAAAGTTAGGGTTTCCTCTCCTTTCAAGAACCACATGCTAATTAACACCCCAATTAGCCCAAATCATAACTAATGATAATAAACCCAAATTCAATAACCAACCCAAGGTTCAGTCCCATGATTTTCACAAATCCAACATGATACAATTTTTATGCAATACAAAAACTACCACATGTCTATCTATATACGAAGTATTGAAAAGAAACAAGGAGAATCCCTACCTCGAATGAAGAACAAAAATGGAGAAGATGACCCAAAATCCAAGTGCTCCAAATCCACTATTTTTCAGATTAGAATGAAGCCCAAGCCGCCCTCTATCTTTCTTACAAAGAACTTAAAATGGATTCACACTAGAAGTAGATGAAAACCTAGAAAGAAGATGAGTTTAGAGAGAGAGAAGTCGGACCTAGGGTTTGGAAACTAGAAGAGGATGAAAAGACTGATCAAAACCCGCTGCTGCTTATTTAAACTGGACAGGCTCGCTCGAGCGAAGACTTGGTCGCTCGAGCGACCAGACACAGGAAAAGCTTGCTCGATCGAAGAAACGCTCGCTCGAGCGAAGAAACACAGCTCTCAGGTCTATACTAGACGCAAACGCTCGCTCGAGCGAAGAAACCCTGGCTCGAGCCACCAGACACAAAACTCAACCCTCGCTCGAGCGACCAAACTCTCGCTCGAGCGACCAATCCAAATTCTGGACAGTAACCCCTGGTTTCAAAACCCAACCAAAACAAAACAAACCTGCCAACACATCCGATAACTCAAAAGAGAAAAATAAAGGATGAAAACCACAATTATACATTGAGAGAACCCAAGGAACCTAAGCCCGGATACAACAACCAAAAGGAAAAAGACCGGGGTCGCTAAAAACGGAAGTTGCAGAAAATTAAAAATTGAAGTTCATTCAAGAAACCACTATACCTTAACGATCTATTTGGAAATTAAACAAAAAAGGAAGTTTAATAGAAAATAAATTGAAAAAAATGGAAATTGAATAAAAATAAAGATGAAAGTTGCATAAAATTAAAAATGGAAGTTCAATCCAGAAACCACTATACCTTAACGATCTATTTGGAAATAAAATAAAAAAGGAAGTTGAGTAGAAAAGAAACTTGAATGAAAAATGAAGTTAAATAAAAATTAAAATGGAAGTTGCAGCAAATTAAAAATGGAAATTCGTTCAAGAAACCACTATACCTTAACGATCTATTTGGAAATTAAATAAAAAAGGAAGTTAAAAAGAAAAGTAAATTGAATAAAAATGGAAGTTGAATAAAAATAAAAATGGATGTTGCAGAAAATAAAAAATGAAAGTTAAATCCAGAAACCAGTATACCTTAACGACCTATTTGGAAATTAAATAAAAAAGGAAGTTGAGTAGAAAAGAAACTTGAGTAAAAAAAGAAGTTAAATAAAAACAAAAATGGATGTTGCAGAAAATTAAAAATGGAAGTTCATTCAAGAAACCACTATACCTTAACGATCTATTAGGAACTTAAATAAAAAAAGAAGTTAAATAGAAAAATAACTTGAATAAAAATGAAAGTTGAATAAAAATATAAATGGAAGTTGCATAAAATTAAAAATGGAAGTTCATTAAAGAAACTACTCAACCTTAACGACCTACTTGGGAATCAAATAAAAAATGAAGGAGAGCAGAAAAGAAACTTGGATGAAAAAGGATGTTACATAAAAATAAAAATAGAAGTTGCAGAAATTTGAAAATGGAAATTCATTCAAGAAACCACTATACCTTAACGATCTATTAGGAAATTGAATAAAAAAGGAAGTTGAATAGAAAAATAACTTTAAAAAAAAAATGGAAGTTGAATAAAAATAAAAATGGAAGTTGCATAAAATTAAAAATGGAAGTTCATTAAAGAAACCACTATACCTTAACGATCTATTTGGAAATTAAATAAAAAAGGAACTTTAGTAGAAAAGTAAATTGAATAAAAAGGGAAGTTGAATAAAAATAAAATGAAAGTTGCATAAAATTAAAAATGAAAGTTCAATCCAGAAACCACTATACCTTAACGATCTATTTGGAAATTAAATAAAAACGGAAGTTGAGTAGAAAAGAAACTTCAACAAAACATGAAGTTAAATAAAAATAAAAATGGAAGTTGCAGAAAATTGAAAATGGAAGTTCATTCAAGAAACCACTATACCTTAACGACCTATTTGGAAATTAAATAAAAAAGGAAGTTGAATAGAAAAATAACTTGAATAAAAATGGAAGTTGAATAAAAATAAAAATGGAAGTTGCATAAAATTAAAAATGGAAGTTCAATCCAGAAACCACTATACCTTAACGATCTATTTGCAAATTAAATAAAAAAGGAAGTTTAATAGAAAAGTAAATTGAATAAAAATGGAAGTTGAATAAAAATAAAAATGAAAGTTGCATAAAATTAAAAATGGAAGTTCAATCCAGAAACCACTATACGTTAACGATCTATTTGGAAATTAAATAAAAAAGGAAGTTGAATAGAAAAGTAACTTGAATAAAAATGGAAGTTTCTTAAAAATAAAAATGAAAGTTGCAGAAAATTAAAAATGGAAGTTAATTCAAGACACCACTATACCTTAACGATCTATTTGAAAATTAAATAAAAAAGGAAGTTGAGTAGAAAAGAAACTTGAAAAAAAAGGAAGTCAAATAAAAATAAAAATGGAAATTGAATGAAAATAAAAATGAAACTTGCATAAAATTGAAAATGGAAGTTCAATCCAGAAACCACTATACCTTAACGATCTATTTCGAAATTAAATAAAAACGGAAGTTCAGTAGAAAAGAAAGTTGAACAAAAAAGGAAGTTAAATAAAAATAAAAATGGAAGTTGCAGAAAATTAAAAATGGAAGTTCATTCAAGAAACCACTATACCTTAACGACCTATTTGAAAATTAAATAAAAAAGAAAGTGGAATAGAAAAATAACTTGAACAAAAATGGAAGTTGCAGAAAATTATAAATGGAAGCTCATTCAAGAAACCACTATACCTTAACGATCTATTTGGAAATTAAATAAAAAAGGAAGTTTAATGGAAAAGTAAATTGAATAAAAATGGAAGTTGAAAAAAAATAAAAGTGAAAGTTGCATAAAATTAAAAATGGAAGTTCAATCCAGAAACCACTATACCTTAACGATCAATTTGGAAATTAAATAAAAAAGGAAGTTGAACAGAAAAGAAATTAGAATAGAAAAAGAAGTTGAATATAAATAAAAATGGAAGTTGCAGAAAATTAAAATTGGAAGTTCATTAAAGAAACCACTATACCTTAACCATCAATTTGGAAATTGAATAAAAAAGGAAGTTGAATAGAAAAATAACTTGAATAAAAATCAAAGCTGAATAAAAATAAAAATGGAAGTTCCATAAAATTAAAAATAGAAGTTCATTAAAGAAACCACAATACCATAACGATCTATTTGGAAATTAAATAAAAAAGGAAGTTTAATAGAAAAAAGTAAATTGAATAAAAATGGAAGTTGAATAAAAATAAAAATGGAAGTTGCAGAAAATTAAAAATGGACGTTCGATCTAGAAACCAGTATACCTTAACGATCTATTTGGAAATTAAATAGAAAAGGAAGTTAAGTAGAAAAGAAACTTGATTGAAAGAGGAAGTTAAATAAAACTAAAAATGGAAGTTGCATAAAATTAAAAGTGGAAGTTCATTAAAGAAACCAATGTACCTTAACGATCTATTTGGAAATTAAATAAAAAAGGAAGTAGAATAGAAAAATTACTTGAATAAAAATGAAAGTTGAATAAATATAAAAATAGAAGTTGCATAAAATTAAAAATGGAAGTTCATTAAAGAAACCACTATACCTTAACAATCTATTTGGAAATTAAATAAAAAAGGAAGTTTAATAGAAAAGTAAATTGAATAAAAATGGAAGATGAATAAAAATAAAAATGAAAGTTGCATAAAATTAAAAATGGAAGTTCATTAAAGAAACCACTATACTTTAACGATCTATTTGGAAATTAAATAAAAAAGGAAGTTGAATAGAAAAATAACTTGAATAAAAATGGAAGTTGAATAATAATAAAAACGGAAGTTGCAGAAAATTAATAATTGAAGTTCAATCCAGAAACCAGTATACCTTAACGATCTATTTGGAAATTAAATAAAAAAAGAAGTTGAGTAGAAAATAAACTTGAGTTAAAAAAGAAGTTAAATAAAAATAAAAATAGATGTTGCAGAAAATTAAACATGGAAGTTCATTCAAGAAACCACTATACCTTAACGATCTATTAGGAACTTAAATAAAAAAGGAAGTTAAATAGAAAAATAACTTGAATAAAAATGGAAGTTGAATAAAAATATAAATGAAAGTTGCATAAAATTAAAAATGGAAGTTCATTAAAGAGACTACTCTACCTTAACGATCTATTTGGGAATCAAATAAAAAATGAAGTTGAGCAGAAAAGAAACTTGAATGAAAAAGGATGTTACATAAAAAGAAAAATGGATGTGGCAGAAATTTAAAATTGAAATTCATTCAAGAAACCACTATACCTTAACGATCTATTAGGAAATTAAATAAAAAAGGAAGTTGAATAGAAAAATAACTTAAAAAAATGGAAGTTGAATAAAAATAAAAATGGAAATTGCATAAAATTAAAAATTGAAGTTCATTCAAGAAACCACTATACCTTAACGATCTATTTGGAAATTAAATAAAAAAGGAAGTTTAATAGAAAAGTAAATTGAAAAAAAATCGAAATTGAATAAAAATAAAAATAAAAGTTCAGTAAAATTAAAAATGGAAGTTCAATCCCGAAACCACTATACCTTAACGACCTATTTGGAAATTAAATAAAAAAGGAAGTTGAGTAGAAAAGAAACTTGAATGAAAAATGAAGTTAAATAAAAATAAAAATGGAAGTTGCAGCAAATTAAAAATGGAAATTCATTCAAGAAACCACCATACCTTAACGATCTATTTCGAAATTGAATAAAAAAAGAAGTTGAATAGAAAAATAACTTGAATAAAAATCGAAGCTGAATAAAAATAAAAATGGAAGTTCCATAAAATTAAAAATGGAAGTTCATTAAAGAAACCACAATGCCTTAACGATCTATTTGGAAATTAAATAAAAAAGGAAGTTTAATAGAAAAGTAAATTGAATAAAAATGGAAGTTGAATAAAAATAAAAATGGAAGTTGTAGAAAATTAAAAATGGAAGTTCAATCCAGAAACCAGTATACCTTAACGATCTATTTGGAAATTAATTAAAAATGGAAGTTGAGTAGAAAAGAAACATGAACAAAAAAAGAAGTTAAATAAAAATAAAAATGGAAGTTGCAGAAAATTAAAAATGGAAGTTCATTCAAGAAACCACTATACCTTAACGACCTATTTGGAAATTAAATAAAAAAGGAAGTTGAATAGAAAAAAAACTTGAATAAAAATGGAAGTTGAATAAAAACAAAAATGGAAGTTGCAGAAAATTATAAATGGAAGCTCATTCAAGAAACCACTATACCTTAACGATCTATTTGGAAATTAAATAAAAAGGAAGTTTAATAGAAAAGTAAATTGAACAAAAATGGAAGTTGAAAAAAAATAAAAGTGAAAGTTGCATAAAATTAAAAATGGAAGTTCAATCCAGAAACCACTATACCTTAGCGATCTATTTGGAAATTATATAAAAAAGGACGTTGAATAGAAAAGAAACTAGAATAAAAAAAAAAAAGTTGAATAGAAATAAAAATGGAAGTTGCAGAAAATTAAAATTGGAAGTTCATTCAAAAAACCACTATACCTTAACCATCAATTTGGAAATTGAATAAAAAAGGAAGGTTAATAGAAAAATAACATGAATAAAAATCGAAGCTGAATAAAAATAAAAGTGGAAGTTCCATAAAATTAAAAATGGAAGTTCATTAAATAAACCACAATATCTTAACGATCTATTTGGAAATTAAATTAAAAAGGAAGTTTAATAGAAAAGTAAATTGAATGAAAATGGAGGTTGAATAAAAATAAAAATGGAAGTTGCAGAAAATTAAAAATGGAAGTTCAATCTTGAAACCAGTATGCCATAACGATCTATTTGGAAATTAAATAAAAAGGAAGTCAAGTAGAAAAGAAACCTGATTGAAAAAGGAAGTTAAATAAAAATAAAAATGGAAGTTGCAGAAAATTAGAAGTGGAAGTTCATTCAAGAAACCACTATACCTTAACGATCTATTTGGAAATTAAATACAAAAGAAAGTTGAACAGAAAAATGATTTGAATAAAAATGGAAGTCGAATAGAAAAGTAGCTTGAATAAAAAAAGAAGTTGAATAGAAATAAAAATGGAAGTTGCAGAAAATTAAAATTGGAAACTCATTCAAGAAACCACTATACCTTAACGATCTATTTGGAAATTAAATAAAAAAGGAACTTTAATAGAAAAGAAAATTGAATAAAAATGGAAGTTGAATAAAAATAAAAATGAAAGTTGCATAAAATTAAAAATGTAAGTTCAATCCAGAATCCATTATACCTTAACGATCTATTTTGAAATTAAATAAAAAAGGAAGTTGAATAGAAAAGAAGCTTGAATAAAAAAAGAAGTTGAATAGAAATAAAAATGGAAGTTGCGGAAAATTAAAATTGGGAACTCATTCAACAAACCACTATACCTTAAGGATCTATTTGGAAATTAAATAAAAAAGGAAGTTTAATAGAGTAGTAAATGGAATAACAATGGTAGTTGAAGAAAAATAAAAATGGAAGTTAAATCCAGAAACAACTATTCCGTGACGATCTATTTGGAAATTAAATAAAAAAGGAAGTTGAGTACAAAAGAAACTTAAATAAAAAAGGAAGTTAAATAAAAATAAAAATGGAAGTTGCAGAAAATTAAAAATGGAAGTTAATTCAAGAAACCACTATACTTTAACGATATATTTGGAAATTAAATAAAAAAGGAAGTTGAATAGAAAAATTAACTTGAATAAAAATGGATGCTGAATAAAAATAAAAATGGAAGTTCCATAAAATAAAAAATTGAAGTTCATTAAAGAAACCACTATACCTCAACGATCTATTAGGAAATTAAATAAAAAAGGAAGTTGAATAGGAAAGAAACTTGAATAAAAAAGGAAGTTAAATAAAAATAAAAATGGAAGTTGATTCAGGAAACCACTATACCTTAACGATCTATTTGGAAATTAAATAAAAAAGGAAGTTGAATAGAAAAATAACTTGGATAAAAATGGAAGTTGAATAATAATAAAAACGGAAGTTGCAGAAAATTAAAAATGGAAGTTCATCCAAGAAACCACTATACCTTAACGATCTATTTGGAAATTAAATAAAAAAGGAAGTTCAATAGAAAAGTAACTTGAATAAAAATGGAAGTTAGTTAAAAATAAAAATGAAAGTTGTAGAAAATTAAAAATGGAAGTTAATTCAAGAAACCACTATACCTTAACGATCTATTTGGAAATTAAATAAAAAAGGAAGTTGAATAGAAAAATAACTTGAATAAAAATGAAAGCTGAATAAAAATAAAAATGGAAGTTCCATAAAATTAAAATAGGAAGTTCATTAAAGAAACCAGTATACCTTAACGATCTATTTTGAAATTAAATAAGAAAGGAAGTTTAATAGAAAAGTAAATTGAATAAAAACAGAAGTTGAAAAAAAATAAAAGTGAAAGTTGCATAAAATTAAAAATGGAAGTTCAATCCAGAAACCACTGTAACTTAACGATCTATTTGGAAATTAAATAAAAAAGGAAGTTGAATAGAAAAGAATCTAGAATAAAAAAAGAAGTTGAATAGAAATAAAAATGGAAGTTGCAGAAAATTAAAAATGGAAGTTCATTCAAGAAACCACTATACCTTAACGATCTATTTGGAAATTAAATAAAAAAGGAAGTTGAATGCAAAAATGACTTGAATAAAAATGGTAGTTGAATAAAAATAAAAATGGAAGTTGCAGAAAATTATAAATGGAAGCTCATTGAAGAAACCACTATACCTCTACGATCTATTTGTAAATTAAATAAAAAAGGAAGTTTAATAGAAAAGTAAACTGAATAAAAATGGAAGTTGAAAAAAAATAAAAGTAAAAGTTGCATAAAATTAAAAATGGAAGTTCAATCCAGAAACGACTACACCTTAACGATCTATTTGGAAATTAAATAAAAAAGGAAGTTGAATAGAAAAGAATCTTGAATAAAAAAAGAAGTTGAATAGAAATAAAAATGGAAGTTGCAGAAAATTAAAAATGGAAGTTCATTCAAGAAACCACTATACCTTAACGATCTACTTGGAAATTAAATAAAAAAGGAAGTTGAATACAAAAATGACTTGAATAAAAATAGAAGTCGAATAAAAATAAAAATGGAAGTTGCAGAAAATTAAAAATGGAAGTTCATTCAAGAAACCACTATACCTTAACGATCTATTTGGAAATTAAATAAAAAGGGAAGTTGAATAGAAAAGTAACTTGAATCAAAATGGAAGTTACTTAAAAATAAAAATGGAAGTTGCAGAAAATTAAAAAAGGTAGTTAATTCAAGGAACCACTATACCTTAACGATCTATTTGGAAATTAAATAAAAAGGGAAGTAGAATAGAAAAATAACTTGAATAAAAATGAAAGTTGAATAAAAATAAAAATAGAAGTTGCATAAAATTAAAAATGGAAGTTCATTAAAGAAATCACTATACCTTAACGATCTATTTGGAAATTAAATAAAAAAGGAAGTTTAATAGAAAAGTAAATTGAATGAAAATGGAAGTTGAATAAAAATAAAAATGGAAGTTGCAGAAAATTAAAAATGGAAGTTCATCCAAGAAACCACTATACCTCAACGATCTATTTGGAAATTAAATAAAAAAGGAAGTTGAATAGAAAAGTAACTTGAATTAAAATGGAAGTTAGTTAAAAATAAAAATGGAAGTTGTAGAACATTAAAAATGGAAGTTAATTCAAGAAACCACTATACCTTAACGATCTATTTGGAAATTAAATAAAAAAGGAAGTTGAATAGAAAAATAACTTGAATAAAACTGAAATCTGAATAAAAATAAAAATGGAAGTTCCATAAAATTAAAATAGGAAGTTCATTAAAGAAACCAGTATACCTTCACGATCTATTTTGAAATTAAATAAAAAAGGAAGTTTAATAGAAAAGAAAATAGAATAAAAATGGAAGTTGAATAAAAATAAAAAGGGAAGTTGCAGAAAATTAAAAATGGAAGTTCAATCTAGAAACCACTATACCTTAACGATCTATTTGGAAATTAAATAACAAAGGAAGTTGAGTAGAAAAGAAACTTGATTGGAAAGGGAAGTTAAATAAAAATAAAAATGGAAGTTGCAGAAAATTAAAAATGGAAGGTCATTCAAGAAACCTCTATACCTTAACGATCTATTTGAAAATTAAATAAAAAAGAAAGTTGAATAAAAATAAAAATGGAAGTTGCAGAAAATTATAAATGGAAGCTCATTGAAGAAACCACTATACCTTAACGATCTATTTGGAAATTAAATAAAAAAGGAAGTTTAATAGAAAAGTAAACTGAATAAAAATGGAAGTTGAAAAAAAATAAAAGTGAAAGTTGCATAAAATTAAAAATGGGAGTTCAATCCAGAAACCACTATACCTTAACGATCTATTTGGATATTAAATAAAAAAGGAAGTTGAATAGAAAAGAATCTAGAATAAAAAAAGAAGTTGAATAGAAATAAAAATGGAAGTTGCAGAAAATTAAAAATGGAAGTTCATTCAGGAAACCACTATACCTTAACGATCTATTTGGAAATTAAATAAAAAAGGAAGTTGAATACAAAAATGACTTGAATAAAAATGGAAGTCAAATAAAAATAAAAATGGAAGTTTCAGAAAATTAAAAATGGAAGTTCATTCAAGAAACCACTATACCTTAACGATCTATTTGGAAATTAAATTAAAAGGGAAGTTGTATAGAAAAGTAACTTGAATCAAAATGGAAGTTACTTAAAAATAAAAATGGAAGTTGCAGAAAATTAAAAAAGGAAGTTAATTCAAGGAACCACTATACCTTAACGATCTATTTGGAAATTAAATAAAAAAGGAAGTAGAATAGAAAAATTACTTGAATAAAAATGAAAGTTGAATAAAAATAAAAATAGAAGTTGCATAAAATTAAAAATGGAAGTTCATTAAAGAAATCACTGTACCTTCATGATCTATTTGGAAATTAAATAAAAAAGTAAATTGAATGAAAATGGAAGTTGAATAAAAATAAAAATGGAAGTTGCATAAAATTAAAAATGGAAGTTCATTCAAGAAACCACTATACCTTAACGATCTATTAGGAAATTAAATAAAAAAGGAAGTTGAACAGAAAAATAACATGAATAAAAATGGAAGTTGAATAAAAATAAAAATGGAAGTTGCATAAAATTAAAAGTGGAAGTTCGTTAAAGAAACCATTATACCTTAACGATCTATTTGGAAATTAAATAAAAAAGGAAGTAGAATAGAAAAATTACTTGAATAAAAATGAAAGTTGAATAAAAATAAAAATGGAAGTTGCATAAAATTAAAAATGGATGTTCATTAAAGCAACCACTATACCTTAACGATCTATTTGGAAATTAAACAAAAAAGGAAGTTTAATAGAAAAGTAAATTGAATAAAAATGGAAGATGAATAAAAATAAAAATGAAAGTTCCATAAAATTAAAAATGGAAGTTCATTCAAGAAACCACTATACCTTAACGATCTATTTGGAAATTAAATAAAAAACGAAGTTTAATAGAAAAATAACTTGAATAAAAATGGAAGTTGAACAAAAATAAAAATGGAATTTGCCTAAAATTAAAAATGGGAGTTCATTTAGGAAAGCACTATACCTTAACGATCTATTTGGAAATTAAATAAAAAAGAATGTTTAATAGAAAAGTAAATTGAATAAAAATGGAAGTTGAATAAAAATAAAAATGGAAGTTCCGTAAAATTAAAAATGGAAGTTCATTAAAGAAACCACTATACCTTAACGATCTATTTGAAAATTAAATAAAAAAGGAAGTAGAATAGAAAAATAACTTGAATAAAAATGAAAGTTGAATAAAAATAAAAATGGAAGTTGCATAAAATTAAAAATGGAAGTTCATTAAAGAAACCACTATACCTTAACGATCTATTTGAAAATTAAATAAAAAAGGAAGTTTAATAGAAAAGTAAATTGAATAAAAATGGAAGTTGAATAAAAATAAAAATGAAAGTTGCATAAAATTTAAAATGGAAGTTCATTAAAGAAACCACTATACCTTAACGATCTATTTGGAAATTAAATAAAGCAGGAAGTTGAATAGAAAAATAACTTGAATAAAAATGGAAGTTGAATAAAAATAAAAATGGAATTTGCATAAAATTAAAAATGGAAGTTAATTTAAGAAACCACTATACCTTAACGATCGATTTGGAAATTAAATAAAAAAGGAAGTTTAATAGAAAAATAAATTGAATAAAAATGGTAGTTGAATAAAAATAAAAATGGAAGATGCAGAAAATTATAAATGGAAGCTCATTCAAAAACCACAATACCTTAACGATCTATTTGGAAATTAAATAAAAAAGGAAGTTTAATAGAAAAGTAAATTGAATGAAAATGGAAGTTGAATAAAAATAAAAATGGAAGTTGCAGAAAATTAAAAATGGAAGTTCATCCAAGAAACCACTATACCTTAACGATCTATTTGGAAATTAAATAAAAAAAGAAGTTGAATAGAAAAGTAATTTGAATTAAAATGGAAGTTAGTTAAAAATAAAAATGGAAGTTGTGGAAAATTAAAAATGGAAGTTAATTGAAGAAACCACTATACCTTAACGATCTATTTGAAATTAAATAAAAAAGGAAGTTGAATAGAAAAATAAATTGAATAAAAATGAAAGCTGAATAAAAATAACAATAGAAGTTCCATAAAATTAAAATAGGAAGTTCATTAAAGAAACCAGTATACCTTAACGATCTATTTTGAAATTAAATAAAAAAGGAAGTTTAATAGAAAAGTAAATAGAATAAAAATGGAAGTTGAATAAAAATAAAAAGGGAAGTTGCAGAAAATTAAAAATGGAAGTTCAATCTAGAAACCAGTATACTTTAACGATCTATTTGGAAATTAAATAAAAAAGGAGGTTGAGTAGAAAAGAAACTTGATTGGAGAGGGAAGTTAAATAAAAATAAAAATGGAAGTTGCAGAAAATTAAAAATGGAAGGTCATTGAAGAAACCACTATACCTTAACGACCTATTTGAAAATTAAATAAAAAAGAAAGTTGAATAGAAAAATAACTTGAATAAAAATGGAAGTTGAATAAAAATAAAAATGGAAGTTGCAGAAAATTATAAATGAAAGCTCATTAAAGAAACCACTATACCTTAACGATCTATTTGGAAATTAAATAAAAAAGGAAGTTGAGTAGAAAAGAAACTTGATTGGAAAGGGAAGTTAAATAAAAATAAAAATGGAAGTTGCAGAAAATTAAAAATGGAAGGTCATTGAAGAAACCACTATACCTTAACGACCTATTTGAAAATTAAATAAAAAAGAAAGTTGAATAGAAAAAAAACTTGAATAAAAATGGAAGTTGAATAAAAATAAAAATGGAAGTTGCAGAAAATTATAAATGGACGCTCATTGAAGAAACCACTATAGCTTAACGATCTATTTGGAAATTAAATAAAAAAGGAAGTTTAATAGAAAAGTAAACTGAATAAAAATGGAAGTTGAATAGAAATAAAAATGGAAGTTGCAGAAAATTAAAAATGGAAGTTCATTCAAGAAACCACTATACCTTAAAGATCTATTTGGAAATTAAATAAAAAAGGAAGTTGAATACAAAAATGACTTGAATAAAAATGGAAGTCGAATAAAAATTAAAATGGAAGTTTCCGAAAATTAAAAATGGAAGTTCATTCAAGAAACCACTATACCTTAACGATCTATTTGGAAATTAAATTAAAAGGGAAGTTGAATAGAAAAGTTACTTGAATCAAAATGGAAGTTACTTAAAAATAAAAATGGAAGTTGCAGAAAATTAAAAAAGGAAGTTAATTCAAGGAACCACTATACCTTAACGATCTATTTGGAAATTAAATAAAAAAGGAAGTAGAATAGAAAAATAACATGAATAAAAATGAAAGTTTAATAAAAATAAAAATCGAAGTTGCATAAAATTAAAAATGGAAGTTCATTAAAGAAATCACTATACCTTAACGATCTATTTGGAAATTAAATAAAAAATGAAGTTTAATAGAAAAGTAAATTGAATGAAAATGGAAGTTGAATAAAAATAAAAATGGAAGTTGCATAAAATTAAAAATGGAAGTTCATTCAAGAAACCACTATACCTTAACGATCTATTAGGAAATTAAATAAAAAAGAAAGTTGAAAAGAAAAATAACTTGAATAAATATAAAAATGGAAGTTGCATAAAATTAAAAGTGGATGATCATTAAAGAAACCACTATACCTTAACGATCTATTTGGAAATTAAATAAAAAAGGAAGTAGAATAGAAAAATTACTTGAATAAAAATGAAAGTTGAATAAAAATAAAAATGGAAGTTGCATAAAATTAAAAATGGAAGTTCATTAAAGCAACCACTATACCTTAACGATCTATTTGGAAATTAAATAAAAAAGGAAGTTTAATAGAAAAGTAAATTGAATTAAAATGGAAGATGAATAAAAATAAAAATGAAAGTTGCATAAAATTAAAAATGGAAGTTCATTCAAGAAACCACTATACCATAACGATCTATTTGGAAATTAAATAAAAAACGAAGTTTAATAGAAAAATAACTTGAATAAAAATGGAAGTTGAACAAAAATAAAAATGGAATTTGCCTAAAATTAAAATGGAAGTTCATTTAAGAAAGCACTATACCTTAACGATCTATTTGGAAATTAAATAAAAAAGGATGTTTAATAGAAAAGTAAATTGAATAAAAATGGAAGTTGAATAAAAATAAAAATGGAAGTTCCATAAAATTAAAAATGGAAGTTCATTAAAGAAATCACTATACCTTAACGATCTATTTGAAAATTAAATAAAAAAGGAAGTAGAATAGAAAAATAACTTGAATAAAAATGAAAGTTGAATAAAAATAAAAATGGAAGTTGCGTAAAATTAAAAATGGAAGTTCATTAAAGAAACCAATTGTCACGCCCCCAAACCGCCCCTAGTAGTTTGGTGCCGTGATGGCCAGTAATCCGAGATTACCGAAGGCCGACTTACAAGAATCACACACAATCAGAGTATAAAATATGGGGCTTACAAGTGCGGAAGCAACATATATATATATATATATATACAGAATCTAAATAGTCCATGAGAGCCGTGCTTAAGTCCAATGAAATGACATGCATTTTTACAAAGTCTTACAACTTAGATACAATAAGGGAATGAGATACAAAATACATCTTGACCAAAAGGCTTCTCAAGCCGACATATACAAGTACACATGGAATATAGACTAAGAAGCATAATCTTCAAGATGGTACAAAATGCTAATCCAAAACACGTCGGCAATGCATCCCAAAAACACATCGGCTACACGTCTAGGCCTCATTGCCTTCTTGCTCATCACCTACATATATATAGAGAGGGTGAGCTTGGGTACTCAGTGAATGATATTAGAAATAAAGGTTTTGCATGATTGATATCCAAGATTTCTTTCAAAACAATACATAGCATACTTCACAATCAAGGAGGAAATCAAGTTCATTGCCGGCCTTTCAAGTTCTTTGGATGTTATTACATCTACTTAATACAAGGGGGTGATGACAATTCCAAGACAAGAGTGCAGTTGCATTATAGTCCCCTGCAGCTAAGGACTTTCAAGACAAGAGTGCAGTTGCATTATAGTCCCCTGCAACTAAGGACTTTCAAGACAAGAGTGCAGTTGCATTATAGTCCCCTGCAGCTAAGGACTTTCAAGAAATGTCATCAAAACAAGATAGTGTGTAATATACAAGTAGGGATAGTCATTCATGCTAGATCAAGTACTTTTCATAACAAGGCAAGACGAGATTTATGAAAGCAAGTGTAACATAGCTTTATTAAAAATACCACTCACATAGTTCTTCACACGTCGGGGTCGAGACAAGCCCAAGTCCTACAAACACAGGGCAAAGCCTATTGAATTCACTTTCAAACAAGTCTCTTATGTATGCAAATGATCTCGGAAAAGCATGCTGGGCACTAACCAGGTCTAGGCCGAGGTTCCACACCTCCTTGCCGAGGTGTGTCCCCGAGGGCCACATGCAAGGAAAAGAGGTCGGGAACTCTGGGTTTCCCTCTGCAGATGAACATGAAGAACATGAGTGTGAAAACATGAAAAATATGAATGTTCAATCATAATCTGTCATCACAAATCTGGGATTTTCATGCTATGAGTTTGAAAACATGGACCTGGGTACCCGTACTTGGAATTCTTGCGGAAATAAACACAAAAACATGATTCTTTATGCAAGCTTTCGGATCAAAACAAGACTTTCTTGAAGAACACATGAATGTCATTTTCTCTTTCTAAAATCGAACTTCAAAACGATGCATGGCTTACAAATCATATCCGATCATGCAATGCAATAACATGAACATAGAGAACATCATGAGCAGATCAAGAATCTAACCTTAGAACACGGATCTAACGGTTCGATCTCTAGGAATCAAGCTTGAAGATATACTTCCTCACTCTAAAGCTCCTTCTTCCTCCTAGAGTTTCTCTCTCTACAAGGCAAGGTTATGATACCAAATTATAGTTTTCTTTACCCGGTTCTGGGGTTAACCCTCTACTGAGACACGTGGCGGCGACTGGTTGGGTTTTCCCTAAAAAGGTGGCTGACAGACCAGACAAAGCATGGTGGAAGGGTGTTCAACAAGTAAAGCGGTATGGGCTCTCTGACGAGGACGGAGGTCAACAAGGGGTTCCAAGATACTTCTAGACTGAGGATGACCTCGGCTTGGAATAACATCGGCTAGCATAACTCAGGCAAGGCGTGACCTAAGTTTCACATCAAGGAAGGAACAAGACAAGCATACTACACTTAGACAAATCACAAGGCTTCAAAACAAGGCATGGATCACACTTGCTTAAGCGGAACAAGTCACAAACATACACATGCAAGCTTAACAAGTCATAATCATACAGATGCTCATGAACATGACGAAGACATAAAATGTGGGTTCCTACAGTCTACCCTCCTTAAAGAAGTTTGGTCCCCAAACTTAAGTTACCTTGTCCTACGAATAATTCCGGGTAACGGATTTTCATCTCCTCTTCCTTTTCCCATGTGGCCTCCTCGCCATAATGCTTCTCCCATTCGATTTTCACCATTGATATCGACTTGTTTCTCAACTGTCTCACTTGTCTGTCGATAATTCTCATCGGCTTCTCTTCGTAGCCCAGGTCTTCATTAACTACAACCCCGGAGTAATCTATTACATGCAGTGGGTCTCAGATATATTTTCTCAGCATTGAAACATGGAACACGCTGTGGACTTGGCTCAAATCTGGCGGCAAAGCGAGTCTGTAAGCAACGGTGTTAACTTTCTCAAGAATTTCAAACGGCCCAATATATCAGGGTGCAAGTTTACCCTTCTTCCCAAATCTCGAAACTCCTGTCATCGGTGAGACCTTCAAAAATACATGATCCCCAATTTCAAATTCTAACTCCCTCCTTCTTTGGTCGGCATAACACTTCTGTCGACTCTGTGCAGTTTTAATCCTCTGCTGAATGAGTTTGATCTTTTCAGTTGTCATCTGAACCAACTCGGGGCCAATTAGAGCTTTGTCTCCTACTTCAGTCCAACATATCGGCGATCTGCACTCCCTTCCATACAAAGCTTCATACGGCGCCATGCCTATGCTGGCTTGATAACTATTGTTGTACGCGAACTCTACTAATGGCAAATACGATTCCCAACTTCCCTGGAAATCCAACACGCACAGTCTGAGCATGTCTTCGAGTGTCTGAATCGTTCTTTCTGTCTGTCCGTCGGTCTGGGGGTGGAAGGCTGTGCTAAATCTCAACTCTGTTCCCAAGGCTCCTTGTAGACTCTGCCAAAATCTAGAAACGAACTTCGGATCTCGGTCTGACACAATGGACATCGGCACACCATGAAGCCTAACGATCTCATTCATGTACAATTCGGCAAGTCGGTCGGCATTGAATGTAGTCTTGACAGGCAAGAAGTGAGCTGACTTAGTAAACCTGTCGACTATAACCCAAATGGAATCCATACCTCTTTGCGTCCTCGGCAAACCCACTACGAAATCCATGGAGATGTGTTCCCATTTCCACTCAGGAATTGACAAGGGTTGAAGAAGTCCTGCCGGTCTCTGGTGTTCTGCCTTCACTCGCTGACAACACAGACACTGAAATACAAACTCGGCTATCTCTCTTTTCATGTTTGGCCACCAAAAGGTCCGCTTTACGTCCTGATACATCTTGGTGCTCCCTGGATGAATGGCAAACTTGGAACTATGGGCCTCTTGCAAAATCTTCCTTTTTAACTCTGGTACGTCGGCTACGCACAATCTTCCTTCAAACTTAAGCACTTGATTCTCCATGGTGTATCCCGGCCTCGGCTTGGTGACGAATTCATCAATTACTTTCTTGAGGAATTTGTCCTCCCTCTGTCTGGTCTTCGCTTCCTCAATAATGGTCGGTTCCACCGAAACCGCTGTCAGGCATGCCAAACTTCCAACTAACTTCCTGCTCAATGCGTCAGCTACGGAATTTGCCTTACCTGGGTGATACTGAATCTGCATGTCATAATCCTTCCGTAGCTCGAGCCATCTTCTCTGCCTCATATTTAACTCTTTCTGAGTGAACAAGTACTTCAGACTCTTGTGGTCGGTGAAAACTTGGCAAGATGTTCCATACAAGTAATGACGCCATATCTTCAAAGCAAAAACCACGGCAGCTAGTTCCAGATCATGGGTAGGATAATTCTTTTCATTAGGCTTCAACTGACGAGACGAGTACGCTATGACTTTACCTTCTTTCATTAACACGCAACCCAAACCCTTATGTGAAGCATCACTGTAAATCTGAAATTCCTCATTAGCCGATGGTAATACCAGAACTGGTGCTGTAACTAACCTCGTCTTCAGCTCCTGGAAGGCTGATTCTCTTTCATTGGTCCATTCATAAGCTGCTCCCTTCTTAGTTAGTTGTGTTAATGGCACTGCAATCCTCGAGAAATCCTTCACAAACTTTCTGTAATAACCTGCCAAACCCAGAAAACTACGAACCTCGAACACGTTGGTCGGCGTCGGCCAATTCACAACAGCTTCAATCTTACTGGGGTCAACTGATATACCGTCTTCATTAATCACATGCCCTAGAAATGAAATGCTGGAAAGCCAAAACTCGCATTTACTTAACTTGGCGTACCACTTCTTATCTCTCAGGGTCTGCAGGGCAAGTCTCAGATGATTCTCGTGCTCGCTCGTACTCCCGGAATAGATCAATATGTCGTCGATAAAAATAATGACAAACTCATCTAGGTACGGCTTAAAGACTCTGTTAATCAAGTCCATGAATGCTGCTGGGGCATTGGTTACTCCGAAGGGCATTACCAAAAATTCGTAGTGGCCATATCTTGTCCGAAAAGCAGTTTTCTCGATGTCCTCGGCTTTAACCTTCAACTGGTGGTAGCCTGACCTAAGGTCAATCTTGGAAAAGACTCGTGCTCCTCGTAGTTGATCAAGCAAATCATCGATTCTAGGCAATGGGTACTTGTTCTTACTGGTCACCTTATTAAGTTCCCTATAGTCAATGCAAAGACGAAGTGTGCCATCCTTTTTCTTAACAAATAGAACGGGTGCTCCCCACGGTGAAGTGCTCGGCCTAACAAATCCTTTGTCCAACAATTCTTGTAATTGCGATTTCAGTTCTCTGAGTTCGGCTGGGGCCATTCTGTAGGGTGTTTTGGAGATGGGTTGTGTTCCTGACAGGATGTCCACGGTAAACTCTATTTCCCTATCGACAAGGTGGCCAGGCAACTCATTCGGAAAGACATCGGGGAATTCCTCAACAACGGGTATGTCGGCTAACTCAACACTTCCATTCAAATCACTTAGTATACTGCATAAATAACCCTGACATCCTTTTTGGATCAACTTGTAGGCCTTCATGGATGAGATTAAGTAAGGTGGGGGTACTACTCCTTTACCTTGGAAAATGACCTCAGCTTGACTTGGGGTCTTCAATGTGACGCTCTTAGTAACACAATTAATGGATGCATGGTTCGCTACTAACCAATCCATTCCCAATATGACATCGAAATGGGTCATGCTTAATGGCATCAAATCAACTAACAACTCTACACTCTCAATCATAACAATACACGCCCTATAAATGGATGTAACAATCATATTTCTCCCAGATGGAGTAGACACAGATAATACGTAATCAAGGGGTTCTAATTCTCTACTCAACTTCTCGGCAAATATAGTGGACACAAATGAATGCGTAGAACCCGAATCAATCAGTACGTATGCATCTTGAGAACAAATTGAAAGGGTACCTGACACTACCGCCTCGGCATTCTGGGCGTGTAACAAGCCCGCGGGGGACCTCGCTACAGCTCGGACTCGACTTTTGTAGTCACGGTTCTAAATCTGAACCAAAGAGTCCAAATCCGGCAAATCGTTTTAAGAAAACAGATTTTTTGAAAGAAGTGCCAAACATGGACTGCTTTGCCAGATACAGAGTCGCCACCTAAATATTTTATTTTGGGAAATTTAGGAAACCCTGACTCGGTGCCAAAAGGCCACGTGTCCGTCATCACCAAAGTTGCCTCGGCTCGGGAACTTGGGTACGATTGGGGAAGGTCACTTCGTGAGCACCCCCGCTCGCCCGGTCATAGACCGGCCTCTACTAACCATGATATCAATTTTTGAAAACATTGTGAGTTCTTATTCCGGTTATTGGCCTAGGTTACTATGTGGTGCTCACAGCATACAAATATAGACCGGGTCGCTTGATTTGGAACGAAACATTTCATGTTTGTTTTTGAAAATGGTTTGCTAACCGCAGGTAGGCTTGAAACATTTGATGATTTATTCCAATTCAGATAACCCAACCTTCACCCACAGGCATTCAGGCAGTTATATCAGATAAGCACATAGCCTCATGGTAAACATGCTATCATGGCATTCACTCACACGCATGCAAGGATGCTAAAGCATAAAGCTCACCGAGTACTCCAAGCCAAAACAGAAACTCATTAGAAATCATGCATGATCTTAAGTATACAGAAATGCCTAATGCAGCACACGCAAAATGCAACTATAGTAGGCTCGGCTATTCTAAACATGGTATGTGAAATGCTACAACTATCATGTATTTAATTTGGAATTGAAAGTACAAATGCAGTTAGTATGATGCGCCAAGCCCGGTGCATGCAATACAGATGAATGATGCAAACATGCTGTCATACTGTATGCTAATTTAAACATGCCCTAATCTAACCATCAAAAGCAGATAAATAAAAGGGAGAAAGACGTGGGGTTGGAAGACATACAACACACTCACGCACACTTATTACAACATTGCCCTCGCGCAGAGGGTCCGAATAAATATACAGTCCAAATATTACAGTCCCGAATAAAGAATATTACAGTCCAAAATATTACAAAATCCTAATTAATTAATGAATTAACAAGTAAAACTGGCGTGCAAGCCAGGGACTGCCTTGCTTCTGATGGATGATGCATGTCCGGGTTGTCTTGCGCGGAAATCCACCGGAATGCCCCGATTAGCCTCTGTTTACACCTGTTTCTTGAAATGCATGCCAAGCCTTGAAAAGTTGCTGATTCTGCGTTTTGCTGCAACAGAGAGCAGGAAAGGGGCATAGCAATGTATTTGCACAGATATATGCATGTCTCGATCCTCGTGCCACCAATCACGCATACCGAGGCATGATGGTCGAGGAGTCGAAATGCACAACTCAATATAGGATGAATGCACATGAAACTACAGCTAAGACCTAACTCCATCATGGATAATCCGGAGTGTCGGCGACTGGGGAATTGAGACACATTCCGTCACTCGGAGTACGAAATGTACCTCGTTTCCCGTGCCCGGGCTAACTCTTATTCCGAACACGATGCAATATGCATGATATGCATGAAATGCAACTAAGATACAATCCTAACATACTCAATGTTATGAAAATGAGATGCCTCGAAATGCGTGCACACGGGCACGCAAACCGAGGCAATGCATACGCAATGCAAATGACATGGAAAATGAAGTATGCGTGCACACGGGCACGCAAACCGAGAAAATGATATGTCTCGAAATGCGTGCACGCGGGCACGCAAATCGGAAAAATGATATGTCTCGAAATGCGTGCACGCGGGCACGCAAATCGAGAAAATGCACGAATGCAATGAAAATGATATGTCTCGAAATGCGTGCAAGCGGGTACGCAAACCGAGGCGATGATATGTGTCTCGAAATGCGTGCACGTGGGCACGCAAACCGAGGCGATGATATATGTCTCGAAATGCGTGCACGCGGGCACGCAAACTGAGGCGATGATATGTGAAAATGACAAATGGACTTATACCAACATAAGTGAGCCTCAGCCGCACTCACATGAGATGCCGATGGCAGAAAATGAAGTGCCTCAAAATGCGTGCACACTGGCACGCAAACCGAGACGATGCTAAAACGATGCGAATGACATGAAAACATGATATGGACTTATACTAACATGAGTGAGCCTCAGCCGCACTCACATAAGATGCCGATGGCAGAAAATGAAGTGCCTCGAAATGCGTGCACACTGGCACGCAAACCGAGGCAATGCATACGCAATGCAAATGACATGGAAAATGAAGGATGGACTTATACTAACATGAGAGAGCCTCAGCCGCACTCACATAAGATGCCGATGGCAGAAAATGAAGTGCCTCGAAATGCGTGCACACTGGCACGCAAATCGAGACGATGCTAAAACGATGCGAATGACATGAAAACATGATATGGACTTATACTAACATGAGTGAGCCTCAGCCGCACTCACATAAGATGCTGATGGCAGAAAATGAAGTGCCTCGAAATGCGTGCACACTGGCACGCAAACCGAGGCAATGCATACGCAACGCAAATGACATGAAAAATGACAAATGGACTTATACTAACATGAGTGAGCCTCAGCCGCACTCACATAAGATGCCGCGGCAGAAAATGAAGTGCCTCGAAATGCGTGCACACTGGCACGCAAACCGAGGCAATGCTAAAATGATGCGAAATATGGAAAAAATGATATGCAAGCATACTAATGGAATTTCAGCACTAAAATATGGGGGAAAATAGTCCCGAAATGAAGCGAAATGACATGAAATGCAAGGAAATGTCCCGAAATGCGACATTATGCACCCGAAATGGCCTATAGCTATGCCAAACATGCACAATATGGACATGCAATGCAAAGACAGAAGCTATAAAGTCCCAAAAGATGTACTTTCACAGTTATAAACATGGCCAAACAGCAAGTATAGGTAGGGGAAAAATAGCATGCAAGAATAGGGGCCAAAAGAGGGGTAATGAAGCAAGTGGTATAAGAAAAACTCAAACTGAAAAATTTCCTTCTACAACACTGAAGATGGACCAAAAATATGAACATTTACAGTATATGGAAGACCTCAAATCAGTATACAAACATGCTAAAAATGTGATGCAAAACAAGGCTCAAAAGGTGCTATAACATGAAGTATATAAAATAATCACCAAACAGAAAAAAATTGTGAATGAAACATGAAGTATAGGCCAAAATAAGGCCACTTTTAGTTCGGACCAAGGTCCAAAATCAGAAGCAAAGAGGGTTGCCAATTTATGCAAAAATGGGGCCAAATAAGGGGTATAACTACAAGTGACACATGGAGACACCAAACAATGTTGAGCCCTTCTCCAATGTTGAAGAGGGGCTCAAAATAAGCCTTATATCAGTTTATAACATGCTCAAAAACAGATTTCTCATGGGCCAAAAATAGCATGCAAAATCATGACATACAAGATGATCAATGAAGCAAGTATATTATGGAGGGCTCAAACAGGGTTGAGCCCTTAATGAGAAGTGAAGATGAGCTCAAAATATGGCCCTTTTCAGTTAGGGCCGGAGCTTGAAACCAAAAAGAAGTGGGGTTTAGAAATAGATCAAGAAAATGGGTCAAAAGGGTAAAAGTGTTACTTACCCTTGAAGATTCAAACTTTTGTTGCTTTTTGGATGGATTTTCAGCTTCTTTAGCCTTCAAGAATCCTTCCTTGTTGCTGGAAATGAGATGGTGGTGGTAGAGCTTGGTGGTGTAGAAGGAATGATGATTAGGGAGTTAGGGTTTTTTGAAGAATTGAGAAGGAAGAAGATGGAGTTGGCTATGGAAGCTTGAAGAGTAAATTTTCTAACCCTTGCAAAGGAGGCCACCAGCTGGTTATAAGGATCAAAAAGGGGGTGTAAAGGTGGGGGAGAAGGAGGGTAAAACTCCCCCACAAAATATCCCCCGGATACAGGAAATATCTGGGGGATATTGCCCCACAGCTGTAAAGTACACAGTGCAAGGAAGCAGGCCGGCCTCACACTTTTGCTGGAGGTGGCCGGCCGGCCACACCCCCTAGCCGGCCGGCTAGGGGTCAAAAGGTTCAATGAGATTTTGTGGCCGGCCAGCTATTGGAGAGGTACCCCTATGTGTGTACAACACAACCATGTGGTTGAAATTCCAAGAAAGTGGGTCCAAGGGGTTCAACATTGGCTCGGAAAGAGGGGGTCAAAAGGGTCAAGTTGACTTACTGGCCGGCCATGAACTTTTAGTGGCCTCTCAGGTGTGTAGATCACAGATATGTGGTTGAAAGTTCGAGAAAAAAGGTCCAAGGGGTTCAACATTAGCCCGGAAGAAAGGGGTCAAAAGGGTCAGGTGACCTTAATGGCCGGCCACCAACTTTTAGGGGCCTCTCAGATGTGTAGATCACAGATATGTGGTTGAAAGTTGGCAACACTAGCTCCAAGGTATTCAACATTAGCCCGGAAGTGCGAAAAACGGGCGCCGGGAGGCTCCGGAAGAGAGATAACTGGTTGTTGCAACAATTGCTGGCCTCCCACCCTTCAGTGACCTTCCTTGTGATAAAACAGAGGTACCTGCCAAAAATGAACGAAAACCGTTGCAAAACGAATGTTCCGGGGCCAAAACACGCAGTTCGGGGTCCCGAAAATGGGCTGTTAAGCACCGAAAATGGTATTCGACCTCGAAGTGGGTTTCTCAGCCCCCAGTGTCCCTCAAAAGGGATGAAATAAGATGAATGCCAAAAATCAGAGCAATAGGAGATGGTTAAGCGGTCCCGAACCGAGGCACACGGCCTGACGGCTCCGAGAACCGGGAACCGGACTCCGAAATGGGCAAAATGGCCTACGGCCACCAAATGTAGCCTACGAACATTTGAGAGACGGTCTACGGGACCTCTCCCTTCCCTCGGGAAAAGAAACAGAGAAAACCGAGTCTGGCTCGCAAACCGAGACAAGGCACAGAAAAGGGTTCGGAAGTCCGGAGGCAGGGCTCACGGCCGCGACTCTGAGACTTCTGAACGAGCACATTATGCAATATCACCAAGCGCTCAATCGGTGACGTCTGAGTCTTAAGGTCGGTCAAAAATGGGGTGTCTACAGGGCGTCTCCGGGTACCAATGCAAAAACTCTGCCTTGCCTTGCCTGTATTCTCCCGACGTTGTTGTTCTGTGTAGAGCCCGAGGTGCTTCCATTCCTCTTTCCATCGTCAGTCCCTGCCTTCGGGCAGTCCTTCACACGATGACCTATCTCGCCGCACTCATAGCAAGCTCCTGTTGCCCAACGACAAACCCCGAAATGTAGCTTTCCACAACTTGCGCACACCGGCTTGGCGTTACCTTCCTGATTTGAGTTGCTGGAACTGTCTGTGCTCATTCTCTTCTTGGCATTGAACAGAACTCGGCGATTATCATAATTCTGTCTCTTCCTCTGACCCTCACCTGAACTCTGGTATCGGTTCAAATTGGCTTCAGCCAGGATGGCCTTGTCCAGTACTCCAGCGTATGTCGGTATATTGAGCATATTGACCCGGTCTTGTATCGGTCCACGTAACCCACTTTCGAACTTCCTCGCCTTTCGGTATTCGTCGTCAACCATATGAGGCGCATATCTCGCCAGTTCAGTAAAGGCACGATCGTATTCTGCGACTGTCTTGTTCCCTTGCATCAGATTCTGAAACTCCGTGGTCTTTCGGTCTCGGACGCTAAGGGGGAAATGCTTATGTAGAACAATTCCAAAAATTTTGCCCAAGTCAAACCCAGATTGCTTTCTCGGACCATCATCCACCACCTACGAGCATCGTCGTCTAATGTGAATGCTGCCAGAGATTCCTTCTGGGCGTCTGTACTGGGGAAGATCTCAAACAACTTCTCCATCTCTAAAACCCATGCCTCGGCTTTCATTGGTTCTATACCTGCTTGAAATCTCGGCGGTTTCATTTTCTTGAACTCTCTGATTAGGGTTATCGTGTCGTTCCCATACAAAGCCTGCTGTAGAGGCACTTGTGGCACTGGAGGGGGTGGAGCTGTATAACGGCCATTCGTCTGCTCGGCCTGCGTGGAAGTCGTACCAGTATCCTGTGGCCTAGGTTGTCTCTGCTCACGAACCAAGCCTTCGACTAACCTTTCCAATCTCTCCAATCTATCTTCTGAACGATCTCGGCCAACTGGAGGTCTACCTCTCCTCATGATGCTAGGAGGATGCAAGATGAGACTTTAAAATAACTAAACAGATAATACGTATACAAGTAACAAATGTCTATGCCGAAATGATGCACACGTAGTCAAGTAGCAAGCAATATGATGCAATCCTAACATCATTCTAAGGAAAATCCTATGCTCTTTAGGACTCAAGGTGGGTGATTAACGTACTATAAGGATCTCGTGCTCTGATACCATTCTGTCACGCCCCCAAACCGCCCCTAGTAGTTTGGTGCCGTGATGGCCAGTAATCCGAGATTACCGAAGGCCGACTTACAAGAATCACACACAATCAGAGTATAAAATATGGGGCTTACAAGTGCGGAAGCAACATATATATATATATATACAGAATCTAAATAGTCCATGAGAGCCATGCTTAAGTCCAATGAAATGACATGCATTTTTACAAAGTCTTACAACTTAGATACAATAAGGGAATGAGATACAAAATACATCTTGACCAAAAGGCTTCTCAAGCCGACATATACAAGTACACATGGAATATAGACTAAGAAGCATAATCTTCAAGATGGTACAAAATGCTAATCCAAAACACGTCGGCAATGCATCCCAAAAACACATCGGCTACACGTCTAGGCCTCATTGCCTTCTTGCTCATCACCTACATATATATAGAGAGGGTGAGCTTGGGTACTCAGTGAATGATATTAGAAATAAAGGTTTTTCATGATTGATATCCAAGATTTCTTTCAAAACAATACATAGCATACTTTACAATCAAGGGGGAAATCAAGTTCATTGCCGGCCTTTCAAGTTCTTTGGATGTTATTACATCTACTTAATACAAGGGGGTGATGACAATTCCAAGACAAGAGTGCAGTTGCATTATAGTCCCCTGCAGCTAAGGACTTTCAAGACAAGAGTGCAGTTGCATTATAGTCCCCTGCAACTAAGGACTTTCAAGACAAGAGTGCAGTTGCATTATAGTCCCCTGCAACTAAGGACTTTCAAGACAAGAGTGCAGTTGCATTATAGTCCCCTGCAGCTAAGGACTTTCAAGAAATGTCATCAAAACAAGATAGTGTTTAATATACAAGTAGGGATAGTCATTCATGCTAGATCAAGTACTTTTCATAACAAGGCAAGACGAGATTTATGAAAGCAAGTGTAACATAGCTTTATTAAAAATACCACTCACATAGTTCTTCACACGTCGGGGTCGAGACAAGCCCAAGTCCTACAAACACAGGGCAAAGCCTATTGAATGCACTTTCAAACAAGTCTCTTATGTATGCAAATGATCTCGGAAAAGCATGCTGGGCACTAACCAGGTCTAGGCCGAGGTTCCACACCTCCTTGCCGAGGTGTGTCCCCGAGGGCCACATGCAAGGAAAAGAGGTCGGGAACTCTGGGTTTCCCTCTGCTGATGAACATGAAGAACATGAGTGTGAAAACATGAAAAATATGAATGTTCAATCATAATCTGTCATCACAAATCTGGGATTTTCATGCTATGAGTTTGAAAACATGGACCTGGGTACCCGTACTTGGAATTCTTGCGGAAATAAACACAAAAACATGATTCTTTATGCAAGCTTTCGGATCAAAACAAGACTTTCTTGAAGAACACATGAATGTCATTTTCTCTTTCTAAAATCGAACTTCAAAACGATGCATGGCTTACAAATCATATCCGATCATGCAATGCAATAACATGAACATAGAGAACATCATGAGCAGATCAAGAATCTAACCTTAGAACACGGATCTAACGGTTCGATCTCTAGGAATCAAGCTTGAAGATCTACTTCCTCACTCTAAAGCTCCTTCTTCCTCCTAGAGTTTCTCTCTCTACAAGGCAAGGTTATGATACCAAATGATAGTTTTCTTTACCCGGTTCTGGGGTTAACCCTCTACTGAGACATGTGGCGGCGACTGGTTGGGTTTTCCCTGAAAAGGTGGCTGACAGACCAGACAAAGCATGGTGGAAGGGTGTTCAACAAGTAAAGCGGTATGGGCTCTCTGACGAGACAATGACATCGGCTAATAGCAAGGCGTATTTAACAAGCTACACAGAATGGCACTCTGGCAAGGGGTGACATCGGCTAACAAAAGGACTTCAGCAACTAAGGTGACAATGACCCCGGCTAGGAAGGACAACACTTGACTAAGCTGTGCCACATCTTGGCCTAGATGCGCCACACCTCGGTCTAGGTCATACCACTCCAGGACGAGATCACTTGGGTGCAAGGTAACATCTCGGCTAATGTGTCAAGGCGAGGACGGAGGTCAACAAGGGGTTCCAAGATACTTCTAGACTGAGGATGACCTCGGCTTGGAATAACATCGGCTAGCATAACTCAGGCAAGGCGTGACCTAAGTTTCACATCAAGGAAGGAACAAGACAAGCATACTACACTTAGACAAATCACAAGGCTTCAAAACAAGGCATGGATCACACTTGCTTAAGCGGAACAAGTCACAAACATACACATCCAAGCTTAACAAGTCATAATCATACAGATGCTCATGAACATGACGAAGACATAAAATGTGGGTTCCTACACCAATATACCTTAACGATCTATTTGGAAATAAAATAAAAAAGGAAGTTTAATAGAAAAGTAAATTAAATAAAAAAGGAAGTTGAATAGAAAAATGACTTGAATAAAAATGGAAGTCGAACAAAAATAAAAATGGAAGTTGCTGAAAATTAAAAATGGAAGTTCATCCAAGAAACCACTATACCTTAACGATGGAAATTAAATAAAAAAGGAAGTTGAATTGAAAAGTAACTTGAATAAAAATGAAAGTTAGTTAAAAATAAAAATGAAAGTTGCATAAAATTAAAAATGGAAGTTGATTCAAGAAACCACTATACCTTAACGATCTATTTGGAAATTAAATAAAAAAGGAAGTTGAATAGAAAAATAACTTGAATAAAAATGAAAGCTGAATAAAAAGAAAAAATGGAAGTTCCATAAAATTAAAAATGGAAGTTCATTAAAGAAACCACTATACCTTAACGATCTATTTGGAAATGAAATAAAAAAGGAAGTTTAATAGAAAAGTAAATTTATTAAAAATGGATGTTGAATAAAAATAAAAATGGAAGTTGCAGAAATTAAAAATGGAAGTTCATTCAAGAAACTACTATTCCTAACGATCTATTACGAAATTAAATAAAAAAGGAAGTTGAATAGAAAAATAACTTGAATAAAAATGGAAGTTGAATAAAAATAAAAATGGAAGTTGCATAAAATTAAAAGTGGAAGTTCATTAAAGAAACCACTATACCTTAACGATCTATTTGGAAATTAAATAAAAAAGGAAGTTTAATAGAAAAGTAAATTGAATAAAAATGGAAGTTGAAAAAAAATAAAAGTGAAAGTTGCATAAAATTAAAAATGGAAGTTCAATCCAAAAACCACTATACCATAACGATCTATTTGGAAATTAAATAAAAAAGGAAGTTGAATAGAAAAGAAGCTTGAATAAAAAAAGAAGTTGAATAGAAATAAAAATGGAAGTTGCAGAAAATTAAAATTGGAAGTTCAGTCAAGAAACCACTATACCTTAACGA
Organism: Camellia sinensis; assembly: GCF_055761805.1. Taxonomy (NCBI): domain Eukaryota; kingdom Viridiplantae; phylum Streptophyta; class Magnoliopsida; order Ericales; family Theaceae; genus Camellia; species Camellia sinensis. Next base: position 2,179,436 of record NC_138962.1, on the reverse strand, counting down.
TCTATTTGGAGATTAAATAAAAAAGAAAGTTGAATAGAAAAATTACTTGAGTAAAAATGGAAGTTGAATAGAAATTAAAATGGAAGTTGCAGAAAATTAAAATTGAAAGTTCATTCAAGAAACAACTATACCTTAACGATCTATTTGGAAATTAAATAAAATAGGAAGTTTAATTGAAAAGTAAATTGAATAAAAATGGAAGTTGAATAAAAATAAAAATGGAAGTTGCAGAAAATTAAAAATGGAAGTTCAATCCAGAAACCACTATACCTTAACTATAGCGATCCCGGTTGTCCCTTTACTGTTTTGTTGTATTCCAGACTCGGTTCCGTGATGTTGGTAGTGGTACACCTTGTTGTCATCCTTTAATTCCACTTGATTGAGTTTTAGGATGTATTGGGCTGAGTTGTTACAGGTTGGTTTGGCTTTGGTTTCAATTCTTTGTTGCCCAGATTTTAGGAGGTCCGCTCGAGCGGGTCTTCTTGCGCTCGAGCGGATATTTCATGCTCCCAGTTTTTCGTGTCCCTGCAAAACTTCTGCAGGTGTGATTTTTACGCTCGAGCGGGTTTCTTTACGCTCGAGCGGTGGCACTCGAGCGGGTATTTGGGCGCTCGAGCGGGTAGTACCTTTGGGTGTAAGTTCTGGGAGGGGGAAATCTACGCTCGAGCGGATTTACTTTATTCTTGTGTCTTGGAGCTCGAGCGGACCTTTTTGCGCTCGAGCGGACCTAGTTTTTGTTCTTGACGCTCGAGTGTTGTGTTTTTCGCTCGAGCGGGGATGTCGTATATCAGTTGACTATAGGGCAGTTTTAAATCACTTTTTCTCACCCTTTCTCTCTCTTACTTTTCCAAAAAGGCCATTTGAGAGCCTCTCTCACTAAAACCTTGACTTCTCTCTAGATATTGATCTAGCTAGGGTGTTTTCCTCACCTTTGGTCTTTACAAAAAGGTTGTTGATCGTCGAGGGCTATCTTTTGATCCGAGGAGCTCGTGGTTTGGAGCAACTTCATTTTCATCTTGTTCTTCTTTGGGTCTCATCTTTTGAGGTAGGGGTTCCTACTCACTTTTATGGTCTTTGACCTAGTTTTTTAGTTGTTTTGATAAAGTGTTGAATTTGGGAAATTTTGGATCTTAGGGTTTCAAAATGTGTTAAAGAGGATTTTGTGATTTTGGACTCATAATATGTATTTGGGTTTCAAAATGGTGTTATTGTTGTTGGTTGTTGAAATATAGGCCATTGGGTCAATATTGAGAAATGGGGTAGAAAATCCTAATTGGTTGTATAAATTAGTCAGTATGATTAATTTGAGGAAATTGTGGTTATATGGAATTGAGTCAGAAATAATGGAATTGCATCGTTATATGGTTGAATAGTGGAGTTAGATTCGTTAATCGCTCACTTTTGAAAACATTGATATTTTATCTGTTGGAGCTTTTATTATCTGTTTAAAAATAATTGCTTGGGCTACCGGTGGAGGGTAGTTTTGATTGTTGTAGACAATGCATGATGATTAGGCAAACTAAAACTAATCAATTGGATATGTCATAGAGTATGACGGTTGACAGAATACATTAACGTTATGTATTGATTGATTGTGTTTATGACCTTTGTGTATATATGCATTGTGTGTGTGGGAGGAGATAGGGGATGTACTCCACGGTTTAGGGGAAGATAGGGGATGGATCTCTAAACCGGATGTTGTTTGGGAGGAGATAGGGGATGGACTCCACTGATACAGCTCATATGCTTGTCAGATAATTTGTTGATACAACTCATATGCTTGTCATTGGAAGTGTTGATACAGCTCATATGCTTGTCATTGGAAGTGTTGATATAGCTAATATGCATATCTGTTGAAATGTGGATACAACTTGTATGCTTATCTGTTGAAATGTTGATACAACTAATATGTCCATCTATTGAAAAATGGAAAATGTTTAATATGAGTCATTGTCTCATATAAAGGATTGGCCAGGTTCTGAGCCGTTGATGTGAATTGTAAAATTGATAAGAAATGGAAACTGAAATGAAATGAGACTGAGTTATGAATTGGTTTATGAAAACTGAACATTTATCAATTGCTAATGTCTTAGTTATTGCTCATACTGTGTTTAGCATATCTCTACTGGGCGTTGGCTCACCCTTTATGGGTCATTATTTTCAGGTACAGGTAGTATGCCACCTCCAAGGACATAGCTTGGATGTTGATGAGAGTTGAAGACCCTTCTTTTATTTATTTTGATGTAATACATGTAAATTCAAGCCAAGGGCTTAGTATGTATTGAGTTAGTACTCTTCTTTTTTGTAACCAAGTGTTAACTTGGAAAGCTGTAAGCCCTTAGGGCATTTGCTTTTGTTGTTAACATGTAATACAATTGTAGAATTACTATGATAAATAGAAATGGTTAGCTTATTTTATATCAATGCATGTCTAATGAGATGGGTTTTATCTATTTTTTTTGAGGGCGTTACATTAACGATCTATTTGGAAATTAAATAAAAAAGGAAGTTGAGTAGAAAAGAAACTTGAATAAAAAAGGAAGTTAAATAAAAATAAAAATGGAAGTTGAAGAAAATTAAAAATGGAAGTTCATTCAAGAAACCACTATACCTTAACGATCTATTTGGAAATTAAATAAAAAACGAAGTTGAATAGAAAAGAAACTTGAATGAAAAAAGAAGTTGAATAGAAATAAAAATGGAAGTTGCAGAAAATTAAAATTGGCAGTTCATTCAAGAAACCACTATACCTTAACGATTTATTTGAAAATTAAATAAAAAATGAAGTTGAATAAAAAATAACTTGAATAAAAATGGAAGTCAAATAAAAATAAAACTGAAAGTTGCAGAAAATTAAAAATAGAAGTTCATTCACGAAACCACTATACCTTAACGATCTATTTGGAAATTAAATAAAAAAGGAAGTTGAACAGAAAAGAAACTTGAATAAAAAAGAAGTTGAATAGAAATAAAAATGGAAGTTGTAGAAAATTAAAATTGGAAGTTCATTCAAGAAACCACTATACCTTAACGATCTATTTGGAAATTAAATAAAAAATGAAGTTGAATAGAAAAATAACTTGAGTAAAAATAGAAGTCGTATAAAAATAAAACTGAAAGTTGCAGAAAATTAAAAATGGAAGTTCATTCAAGAAACCACTATACCTTAACGATCTATTTGGAAATTAAATAAAAAGGAAGTTTAATAGAAAAGTAAATTGAATAAAAATGAAAGTTGAATAAAAAGAAAAGTGAAAGTTGCATAAAATTAAAAATGGAAGTTCAATCCAGAAACCAGTATACCTTAATGATCTATTTGGAAATTAAATAAAAAAATAAGTATAATAGAAAAGAAACTTGAATAAAAAAAGAAGTTGAATAGAAATAAAAATGGAAGTTGCAAAAAATTAAAATTGGAAGTTCATTCAAGAAACCACTATACCTTAACGATCTATTTGGAAATTAAATAAAAAATGAAGTTGAATAGAAAAATAACTTGAATAAAAATGGAAGTCGAATAAAAATAAAAATGAAAGTTACAGAAAATAAAAAATAGAAGTTCATTCAAGAAACCACTATACCTTAACGATCTATTTGGAAATTAAATAAAAAAGGAACTTTAATAGAAAAGTAAATTGAATAAAAATGGAAGTTGAATAAAAATAAAACTGAAAGTTGTATAAAATTAAAAATGGAAGTTCAATCCAGAAACCACTATACCATAACGATCTATTTGGAAATTAAATAAAATAGGAAGTTGAGTAGAAAAGAAACTTGATTGAAAAAGGAAGTTAAATAAAAATAAAAATGGAAGTTCATTCAAGAAACCACTATACCTTAATGATCTATTTGGAAATTAAATAAAAAAGGAAGTTGAGTAGAAAAGACACTTGAATAAAAAAGGAAGTTAAATAAAAATAAAAATGGAAGTTGCAGAAAATTAAAAATGGAAGTTCATTCAAGAAACCACTATACCTTAACGATCTATTCGGAAATAAAATAAAAAAGGAAGTTGAATAGAAAAATAACTTCAATAAAAATGGAAGTTAAATAACAATAAAAACGGAAGTTGCAAAAAATTAAAAATGGAAGTTTATTAAAGAAACCACTATACCTTAACGATCTATATGGAAATTAAATAAAAAAGAAAGTTGAATAGAAAAGTAAATTGAATAAAAATGGAAGTTGAATAAAAAGAAAAGTGAAAGTTGCATAAAATTAAAAATGGAAGTCGAATCCAGAAACCAGTATACCTTAACGATCTATTTGGAAATTAAATAAAAAATGAAGTTGAATAGAAAAATAACTTGAATAAAAATAGAAGTCGAATAAAAATAAAACTGAAAGTTGCAGAAAATTAAAATTGGAAGTTCATTCAAGAAACCACTATACCTTAACGATCTATTTGGAAATTAAATAAAAAAGGAAGTTTAATAGAAAAGTAAATTGAATAAAAATGGAAGCAGAATAAAAATAAAAATGCAAGTTCCATAAAATTAAAAATGGAAGTTCATTAAAGAAACCAGTATACCTTAACGATCTATTTGGAAATTAAATAAAAAAGGAAGTTGAATAGAAAAGAAACTTGAAAAAAAAGAAGAAGTTGAATACAAATAAAAATGGAAGTCGCAGAAAATTAAAATTGAAAGTTCATTCAAGAAACCACTATACCTTAACGATCTATTTGGAAATTAAATAAAAAAGGAAGTTGAATAGAAAAATAACTTGAATAAAAATGGAAGCTGAATAAAAATAAAAATGCAAGTTCCATAAAATTAAAAATGGAAGTTCATTAAAGAAACCACTATACCTTAACGATCTATTTGGAAATTAAATAAAAAAGGAAGTTTAATAGAAAAGTAAATTGAATAAAAAAGTAAGTGGAATAAAAATAAAAGTGAAAGTTGCATAAAATTAAAAATGGAAGTTCAATCCAGAAATCAGTATACCTTAACGATCTATTTGGAAATTAAATAAAAAAGGAAGTTGAATAGAAAAGAAACTTAAATAAAAAAAGAAGTTGAATAGAAAGAAAAATGGAAGTTGCAGAAAATTAAAATTGGAAGTTCATTCAAGAAACCACTATACCTTAACGATCTATTTGGAAATTAAATAAAAAAGGAAGTCGAATAGAAAAATAACTTGAATAAAAATGGAAGTCGAATAAAAATAAAAATGGAAGTTGCAGAAAATTGAAAATGGAAGTTCATTCAAGAAATCACTATACCTTAACGATCTATTTGGAAATTAAATAAAAAAGGAAGTTCAACAGAAAAGAAACTTGAATAAAAAAGAAGTTGAATAGAAATAAAAATGGAAGTTGTAGAAAATTAAAATTGGAAGTTCATTCAAGAAACCACTATACCTTAACGATCTATTTGGAAATTAAATAAAAAATGAAGTTGAATAGAAAAATAACTTGAATAAAAATAGAAGTCGAATAAAAATAAAACTGAAAGTTGCAGAAAATTAAAATTGGAAGTTCATTCAAGAAACCACTATACCTTAACGATCTATTTGGAAATTAAATAAAAAAGTAAGTTTAATAAAAAAGTAAATTGAATAAAAATGGAAGCTGAATAAAAATAAAAATGCAAGTTCCATAAAATTAAAAATGGAAGTTCATTAAAGAAACCACTATACCTTAACGATCTGTTTGGAAATTAAATAAAAAAGGAAGTTTAATAGAAAAGTAAATTGAATGAAAAAGGAAGTGGAATAAAAATAAAAGTGAAAGTTGCATAAAATTAAAAATGGAAGTTCAATCCAGAAATCAGTATACCTTAACGATCTATTTGGAAATTAAATAAAAAAGGAAGTTGAATAGAAAAGAAACTTTAATAAAAAAAGAAGTTGAATAGAAAGAAAAATGGAAGTTGCAGAAAATTAAAAATGGAAGTTCATTCAAGAAACCACTATACCTTAACGATCTATTTGGAAATTAAATAAAAAAGGAAGTTGAATAGAAAAATAACTTGAATAAAAATGGAAGCTGAATAAAAATAAAAATGCAAGTTCCATAAAATTAAAAATGGAAGTTCATTAAAGAAACCACTATACCTTAACGATCTATTTGGAAATTAAATAAAAAAGGAAGTTTAATAGAAAAGTAAATTGAATAAAAAAGGAAGTGGAATAAAAATAAGAGTGAAAGTTGCATAAAATTAAAAATGGAAGTTCAATCCAGAAATCAGTATACCTTAACGATCTATTTGGAAATTAAATAAAAAAGGAAGTTGAATAGAAAAGAAACTTTAATAAAAAAAGAAGTTGAATAGAAAGAAAAATGGAAGTTGCAGAAAATTAAAATTGGAAGTTCATTCAAGAAACCACTATACCTTAACGATCTATTTGGAAATTAAATAAAAAGGAAGTCGAATAGAAAAATAACTTGAATAAAAATGGAAGTCGAATAAAAATAAAAATGGAAGTTGCAGAAAATTGAAAATGGAAGTTCACTCAAGAAATCACTATACCTTAACGATCTATTTGGAAATTAAATAAAAAAGGAAGTTGAACAGAAAAGAAACTTGAATAAAAAAGAAGTTGAATAGAAATAAAAATGGAAGTTGTAAAAAATTAAAATTGGAAGTTCATTTATGAAACCACTATACCTTAACGATTTATTTGGAAACTAAATAAAAAATGAAGTTGAATAGAAAAATAACTTGAATAAAAATAGAAGTCGAATAAAAATAAAACTGAAATTTGCAGAAAATTAAAATTGGAAGTTCATTCAAGAAACCACTATACCTTAACGATCTATTTGGAAATTAAATAAAAAAGGAAGTTTAATAGAAAAGTAAATTGAATAAAAATGGAAGCTGAATAAAAATAAAAATGCAAGTTCCATAAAATTAAAAATGGAAGTTCATTAAAGAAACCACTATACCTTAACGATCTGTTTGGAAATTAAATAAAAAAGGGAGTTTAATAGAAAAGTAAATTGAATAAAAAAGGAAGTGGAATAAAAATAAAAGTGAAAGTTGCATAAAATTAAAAATGGAAGTTCAATCCAGAAATCAGTATACCTAAACGATCTATTTGGAAATTAAATGAAAAAGGAAGTTGAATAGAAAAGAAACTTTAATAAAAAAAGAAGTTGAATAGAAAGAAAAATGGAAGTTGCAGAAAATTAAAAATGGAAGTTCATTCAAGAAACCACTATACCTTAACGATCTATTTGGAAATTAAATAAAAAAGGAAGTCGAATAGAAATATAACTTGAATAAAAGTGGAAATCGAATAAAAATAAAAAAGGAAGTTGCAGAAAATTGAAAATAGAAGTTCATTCAAGAAACCACTATACCTTAACGATCTATTTGGAAATTAAATAAAAAACGAAGTTGAATAGATAAGAAACTTGAATGAAAAAAGAAGTTGAATAGAAATAAAAATGGAAGTTGCAGAAAATTAAAATTGGCAGTTCATTCAAGAAACCACTATACCATAACGATTTATTTGAAAATTAAATAAAAAATGAAGTTGAATAAAAAATAACTTGAATAAAAATGGAAGTCAAATAAAAATAAAACTGAAAGTTGCAGAAAATTAAAAATAGAAGTTCATTCAAGAAACCATTATACCTTAACGATCTATTTGGAAATTAAATAAAAAAGGAAGCTGAACAGAAAAGAAACTTGAATAAAAAAGAAGTTGAATAGAAATAAAAATGGAAGTTGTAGAAAATTAAAATTGGAAGTTCATTCAAGAAACCACTATACCTTAACGATCTATTTGGAAATTAAATAAAAAATGAAGTTGAATAGAAAAATAACTTGAATAAAAAAGAAGTCGAATAAAAATAAAACTGAAAGTTGTAAAAAATTAAAATTGGAAGTTCATTCAAGAAACCACTATACCTTAACGACCTATTTGGAAATTAAATAAAAAAGGAAGTTTAATAGAAAAGTAAATTGAATAAAAATGGAAGCTGAATAAAAATAAAAATGCAAGTTCCATAAATTTAAAAATGGAAGTTCATTAAAGAAACCACTATACCTTAACGATCTGTTTGGAAATTAAATAAAAAAGGAAGTTTAATAGAAAAGTAAATTGAATGAAAAAGGAAGTGGAATAAAAATAAAAGTGAAAGTTGCATAAAATTAAAAATGGAAGTTCAATCCAGAAATCAGTATACCTTAACGATCTATTTGGAAATTAAATAGAAAAGGAAGTTGAATAGAAAAGAAACTTTAATAAAAAAAGAAGCTGAATAGAAAGAGAAATGGAAGTTGCAGAAAATTAAAATTGGAAGTTCATTCAAGAAACCACTATACCTTAACGATCTATTTGGAAATTAAATAAAAAAGGAAGCCGAATAGAAAAATAACTTGAATAAAAATGGAAGTCGAATAAAAATAAAAATGGAAGTTGCAGAAAATTGAAAATGGAAGTTCATTCAAGAAACCACTATAACTTAACGATCTATTTGGAAATTAAATAAAAAACGAAGTTGAATAGAAAAGAAACTTGAATGAAAAAAGAAGTTGAATAGAAATAAAAATGGAAGTTGCAGAAAATTAAAATTGGCAATTCATTCAAGAAACCACTATACCTTAACGATTTATTTGAAAATTAAATAAAAAATGAAGTTGAATAAAAAATAACTTGAATAAAAATGGAAGTCAAATAAAAATAAAACTGAAAGTTGCAGAAAATTAAAAATAGAAGTTCATTCACGAAACCACTATACCTTAACGATCTATTTGGAAATTAAATAAAAAAGGAAGTTGAACAGAAAAGAAACTTGAATAAAAAAGAAGTTGAATAGAAATAAAAATGGAAGTTGTAGAAAATTAAAATTGGAAGTTCATTCAAGAAACCACTATACCTTAACGATCTATTTGGAAATTAAATAAAAAATGAAGTTGAATAGAAAAATAACTTTAATAAAAATAGAAGTCGAATAAAAATAAAACTGAAAGTTGCAGAAAATTAAAAACGGAAGTTCATTCAAGAAACCACTATACCTTAACGAACTATTTGGAAATTAAATAAAAAGGAAGTTTAATTGAAAAGTAAATTGAATAAAAATAAAAGTTGAATAAAAAGAAAAGTGAAAGTTGCATAAAATTAAAAATGGTTGTTCAATCCAGAAACCAGTATACCTTAATGATCTATTTGGAAATTAAATAAAAAAAGAAGTATAATAGAAAAGAAACTTGAATAAAAAAAGAAGTTGAATAGAAATAAAAATGGAAGTTGCAGAAAATTAAAATTGGAAGTTCATTCAAGAAACCACTATACCTTAACGATCTATTTGGAAATTAAATAAAAAATGAAGTTGAATAGAAAAATAACTTGAATAAAAATGGAAGTCGAAAAAAAATAAAAATGAAAGTTACAGAAAATAAAAAATAGAAGTTCATTCAAAAAACAACTATACCTTAACGATCTATTTGTAAATTAAATAAAAAAGGAACTTTAATAGAAAAGTAAATTGAATAAAAATGGAAGTTGAATAAAAATAAAACTGAAAGTTGTATAAAATTAAAAATGGAAGTTCAATCCAGAAACCACTATACCTTAACGATCTATTTGGAAATTAAATAAAATAGGAAGTTGAGTAGAAAAAAACTTGATTGAAAAAGGAAGTTAAATAAAAATAAAAATGGAAGTTCATTCAAGAAGCCACTATACCTTAACGATCTATTTGAAATTAAATAAAAAAGGAAGTTGAGTAGAAAAGAAACTTGAATAAAAAAGGAAGTTAAATAAAAATAAAAATGGAAGTTGCCGAAAATTAAAAATGGAAATTCATTCAAGAAACCACTATACCTTAACGATCTATTCGGAAATTAAATAAAAAAGTAAGTTGAATAGAAAAATAACTTCAATAAAAATGGAAGTTGAATAATAATAAAAACAGAAGTTGCAAAAAATTAAAAATGGAAGTTTATTAAAGAAACCACTATACCTTAACGATCTATATGGAAATTAAATAGAAAAGAAAAGTTTAATAAAAAAGTATATTGTATAAAAATGGAAGTTGAATAAAAAGAAAAGTGAAAGTTGCATAAAATTAAAAATGGAAGTCCAATCCAGAAACCAGTATACCTTAACGATCTATTTGGAAATTAAATAAAAAAGGAAGTTGAATAGAAAAGAAACTTGAAAAAAAAAGAAGTTGAATACAAATAAAAATGGAAGTCGCAGAAAATTAAAATTGGAATTTCATTCAAGAAACCACTATACCTTAACGATCTATTTGGAAATTAAATAAAAAAGGAAGATGAATAGAAAAATAACTTGAATAAAAATGGAAGCTGAATAAAAATAAAAATGCACGTTCCATAAAATTAAAAATGGAAGTTCATTAAAGAAACCACTATACCTTAACGATTTATTTGGAAATTAAATAAAAAAGGAAGTTTAATAGAAAAGTAAATTGAATAAAAAAGGAAGTGGAATAAAAATAAAAGTGAAAGTTGCAAAAAATTTAAAATGGAAGTTCAATCCAGAAATCAGTATACCTTAACGATCTATTTGGAAATTAAATAAAAAAGGAAGTTGAATAGAAAAGAAACTTTAATAAAAAAAGAAGTTGAATAGAAAAAAAAATGGAAGTCGCAGAAAATTAAAATTGGAAGTTCATTCAAGAAACCACTATACCTTAACGATCTATTTGGAAATTAAATAAAAAAGGAAGTCGAATAGAAAAATAAATTGAATAAAAATGGAAGTCGAATAAAAATAAAAATGGAAGTTGCAGAAAATTGAAAATGGAAGTTCATTCAAGAAACCACTATACCATAACGATCTACTTGGAAATTAAATAAAAAATAAAGTTTAATAGAAAAGTAAATTGAATAAAAATGGAAGTTGAATGATATTGAAAATGAAAGTTTCGTAAAATTAAAAATGGATGTTCAATCCAGAAACCCCTATACCTCAACAATCTATTTGGAAATTAAATAAAAAAGGAGGTTGAGTAGAAAAGAAAGTTGAATGAAAATGGAAGTTAAATAAAAATAAAAATGAAAGTTGCAGAAAATTAAAAAAGGAAGTTCATTCAAGAAACCACTATACCTTAACGATCTATTTGAAAATTAAATAAAAAAGGAAGTTTAATAGAAAAATGACTTGAATAAAAATGGAAGTGGAATAAAAATAAAAATGGAAGTTGCATAAAATTAAAAATGGAAGTTCACTCAAGAAACCAATATACCTTAACGATCTATTTGGAAATTAAATAAAAAAAGAAGTTTAATAGATAAGTAAATTGAAACTAAATGGAAGTTGAATAAAAAGAAAAGTGAAAGTTGCATAAAATTAAAAATGGAAGTTCAATCCAGAAACCAGTATACCTTAACGATCTATTTGGAAATTAAATAAAAAAGTAAGTTGAATAGAAAAGCAACTTGAATAAAAATGGAAGTTACTTAAAAATAAAAATGGAAGTTGCAGAAAATTAAAAATTGAAATTCACTCAAGAAACTACTATACCTTAACAATCTATTTGGATATTAAATAAAAAAGGAAGTTGAATAGAAAAGTAAATTGAATAAAAATGGAAGTCGAATAAAAATAAAAATGGAAGTTGCAGAAAATTGAAAATGGAAGTTCAATCAAGAAACCACTATACCATAACGATCTATTTGGAAATTAAATAAAAAAGAAAGTTTAATAGAAAAGTAAATTGAATAAAAATGGAAGTTGAATGATATTAAAAATGAAAGTTTCGTAAAATTAAAAATGGATGTTCAATCCAGAAACCACTATACCTTAACAATCTATTTGGAAATTAAATAAAAAAGGAAGTTGAGTAGAAAAGAAAGTTGAATGAAAAAGGAAGTTAAATAAAAATAAAAATGGAAGTTGCAGATAATTAAAAATGAAAGTTCATTCAAGAAACCACTATACCTTAACGATCTATTTGGAAATTAAATAAAAAAAGAAGTTGAATAGAAAAACGACATGAATAAAAATGGAAGTCGAATAAAAATAAAAATGGAAGTTGCCGAAAATTAAGAATGAAAGTTCATTCAAGAAACCACTATACCTTAACGATGTATTCGGAAATTAAATAAAAAAGGAAGTTTAATAAAAAAGTAGATTGAATAAAAATAAAAATGAAAGTTGCATAAAATTAAAAATAGAAGTTCAATCCAGAAACCACTATACGTTAACGATCTATTTGGAAATTAAATAAAAAAGGAAGTTGAATAGAAAAGTAACTTGAATAAAAATGGAAGTTACTTAAAAATGAAAATGGAAGCTGCAGAAAATTAAAAATGAAAATTCATTCAAGAAACCACTACACCTTAACGATCTATTTGGAAATTAAATAAAAAAGGAAGTTAAATAGAAAAATAACTTGAATAAAAATCGAAGTCGAATAAAAATAAAAATGGAAGTTGCAGAAAATTAAAAATGGAAGTTCATTCAAGAAACCACTATACCTCAACGATGTATTTGGAAATTAAATAAAAAAGAAAGTTTAATAGAAAAGTAAATTGAATATAAATGAAAGTTGAATAAAATTAAAAATGAAAGTTGCATAAAATTAAAAATGGATCTTCAATCCAGAAACCGCTATACCTTAACGATCTATTTGGAAATTAAATAAAAAAGGAAGTTGTATGGAAAAGAAACTTGATTGAAAAAGGAAGTTAAATAAAAATAAAAATGGAAGTTGCAGAAAATTAAAAATGGAAGTTCATTGAAGAAACCACTACACCTTAACGATCTATTTGGAAATTAAATAAAAAAGGAAGTTGAATAGAAAAATAACTTGAATAAAAATGGAAGTCGAATAAAAATAAAAATGGAAGTTGCAGAAAATTAAAAGTGGAAGTTCATTCCAGAAACCACTATACCTTAACGATGTATTTGGAAATTAAATAAAAAAGAAAGTTAATAGAAAAGTAAATTGAATAAAAATGAAAGTTGACTAAAATTAAAAATGAAAGTTGCATAAAATTAAAAATGGATGTTCAATCAAGAAACAACTATATCTTAACAATCTATCTAGAAATTAAATAAAAAAGGAAGTTGAGTAGAAATGAAACTTGATTGAAAAAGGAAGTTAAATAAAATTAAAAATGGAAGTTCATACAAGAAGCCACTATACCTTAACAATCTATTTGGAAATTAAATAAAAAAGGAAGTTGAATAGAAAAATTACATGAATAAAAATGGAAGTCGAACAAAAATAAAAATGGAAGTTGCAGAAAATTAAAACTGGAAGTTCGTTCAAAAAACCACTATACCATAACAATCAATTTGGAAATTAAATAAAAAAGGAAGTAGAATAGAAAAGTAACTTGAATAAAAATGGAAGTTACTTAAAAATAAAAATGGAAGTTGGAGAAAATTAAAAATGGAAATTCATTCAAGAAACCACTATACCTTAACGATCTATTTGGAAATTAAATAAAAAAAGAAGTTGAATGAAAAAATAACTTGAATAAAAATCGAAGTCGAATAAAAAGAAAAATAGAAGTTGTAAAAAATTAAAAATGGAAGTTCATTCAAGAAACCACTATACCTCAACGATGTATTTGGAAATTAAATAAAAAAGAAAGTTTAATAGAAAAGTAAATTGAATATAAATGAAAGTTGAATAAAATTAAAAATGAAAGTTGCATAAAATTAAAAATGGATGTTCAATCCAGAAACCGCTATACCTTAACGTTCTATTTGGAAATTAAATAAAAAAGGAAGTTGTGTGGAAAAGAAACTTGATTGAAAAAGGAAGTTAAATAAAAATAAAAATGGAAGTTGCAGAAAATTAAAAATGGAAGTTCATTGAAGAAACCACTACACCTTAACGATCTATTTGGAAATTAAATAAAAAAGGAAGTTGAATAGAAAAATAACTTAAATAAAAATGGAAGTTGCAGAAAATTAAAAATGGAAGTTCATTCCAGAAACCACTATACCTTAACGATGTATTTGGAAATTAAATAAAAAAGAAAGTTAATAGAAAAGTAAATTGAATAAAAATGAAAGTTGACTAAAATTAAAAATGAAAGTTGCATAAAATTAAAAATGGATGTTCAATCAAGAAACAACTATATCTTAACAATCTATCTAGAAATTAAATAAAAAAGGAAGTTGAGTAGAAATGAAACTTGATTGAAAAAGGAAGTTAAATAAAATTAAAAATGGAAGTTCATTCAAGAAGCCACAATACCTTAACAATCTATTTGGAAATTAAATAAAAAAGGAAGTTGAATAGAAAAATTACATGAATAAAAATGGAAGTCGAACAAAAATAAAATTGGAAGTTGCAGAAAATTAAAACTGGAAGTTCATTCAAAAAACCACTATACCATAACAATCAATTTGGAAATTAAATAAAAAAGGAAGTAGAATAGAAAAATAACTTGAACAAAAATGGAAGTCGAATAAAAATAAAAGTGGAAGTTGCAGAAAATTAAAAATGGAAGTTCATTCAAGAAACCACTATACCTCAACGATGTATTTGGAAATTAAATAAAAAAGAAAGTTTAATAGAAAAGTAAATTGAATATAAATGAAAGTTGAATAAAATTAAAAATGAAAGTTGCATAAAATTAAAAATGGATGTTCAATCCAGAAACCGCTATACCTTAACGTTCTATTTGGAAATTAAATAAAAAAGGAAGTTGTGTGGAAAAGAAACTTGATTGAAAAAGGAAGTTAAATAAAAATAAAAATGGAAGTTGCAGAAAATTAAAAATGGAAGTTCATTGAAGAAACCACTACACCTTAACGATCTATTGGGAAATTAAATAAAAAAGGATGTTGAATAGAAAAATAACTTAAATAAAAATGGAAGTTGCAGAAAATTAAAAATGGAAGTTCATTCTAGAAACCACTATACCTTAACGATGTATTTGGAAATTAAATAAAAAAGAAAGTTAATAGAAAAGTAAATTGAATAAAAATGAAAGTTGACTAAAATTAAAAATGAAAGTTGCATAAAATTAAAAATGGATGTTCAATCAAGAAACAACTATATCTTAACAATCTATCTAGAAATTAAATAAAAAAGGAAGTTGAGTAGAAATGAAACTTGATTGAAAAAGGAAGTTAAATAAAATTAAAAATGGAAGTTCATTCAAGAAGCCACTATACCTTAACAATCTATTTGGAAATTAAATAAAAAAGGAAGTTGAATAGAAAAATTACATGAATAAAAATGGAAGTCGAACAAAAATAAAATTGGAAGTTGCAGAAAATTAAAACTGGAAGTTCATTCAAAAAACCACTATACCATAACAATCAATTTGGAAATTAAATAAAAAAGGAAGTAGAATAGAAAAGTAACTTGAATAAAAATGGAAGTTACTTAAAAATAAAAATGGAAGTTGGAGAAAATTAAAAATGGAAATTCATTCAAGAAACCACTATACCTTAACGATCTATTTGGAAATTAAATAAAAAAAGAAGTTGAATAGAAAAATAACTTGAATAAAAATCGAAGTCGAATAAAAATAAAAATAGGAGTTGTAAAAAATTAAAAATGGAAGTTCATTCAAGAAACCACTATACCTCAACGATGTATTTGGAAATTAAATAAAAAAGAAAGTTTAATAGAAAAGTAAATTGAATATAAATGAAAGTTGAATAAAATTAAAAATGAAAGTTGCATAAAATTAAAAATGGATGTTCAATCCAGAAACCGCTATACCTTAACGTTCTATTTGGAAATTAAATAAAAAAGGAAGTTGTGTGGAAAAG
This sequence comes from Camellia sinensis, assembly GCF_055761805.1. Taxonomy (NCBI): domain Eukaryota; kingdom Viridiplantae; phylum Streptophyta; class Magnoliopsida; order Ericales; family Theaceae; genus Camellia; species Camellia sinensis. Next base: position 2,163,764 of record NC_138962.1, on the reverse strand, counting down.
AAACTTGATTGAAAAAGGAAGTTAAATAAAAATAAAAATGGAAGTTGCAGAAAATTAAAAATGGAAGTTCATTGAAGAAACCACTACACCTTAACGATCTATTTGGAAATTAAATAAAAAAGGAAGTTGAATAGAAAAATAACTTAAATAAAAATGGAAGTTGCAGAAAATTAAAAATGGAAGTTCATTCCAGAAACCACTATACCTTAACGATGTATTTGGAAATTAAATAAAAAAGAAAGTTAATAGAAAAGTAAATTGAATAAAAATGAAAGTTGACTAAAATTAAAAATGAAAGTTGCATAAAATTAAAAATGGATGTTCAATCAAGAAACAACTATATCTTAACAATCTATCTAGAAATTAAATAAAAAAGGAAGTTGAGTAGAAATGAAACTTGATTGAAAAAGGAAGTTAAATAAAATTAAAAATGGAAGTTCATTCAAGAAGCCACAATACCTTAACAATCTATTTGGAAATTAAATAAAAAAGGAAGTTGAATAGAAAACTTACATGAATAAAAATGGAAGTCGAACAAAAATAAAAATGGAAGTTGCAGAAAATTAAAACTGGAAGTTCATTCAAAAAACCACTATACCATAACAATCAATTTGGAAATTAAATAAAAAAGGAAGTAGAATAGAAAAGTAACTTGAATAAAAATGGAAGTTACTTAAAAATAAAAATGGAAGTTGGAGAAAATTAAAAATGGAAATTCATTCAAGAAACCACTATACCTTAACGATCTATTTGGAAATTAAATAAAAAAAGAAGTTGAATAGAAAAATAACTTGAATAAAAATCGAAATCGAATAAAAATAAAAATAGAAGTTGTAAAAAATTAAAAATGGAAGTTCATTCAAGAAACCACTATACCTCAACGATGTATTTGGAAATTAAATAAAAAAGAAAGTTTAATAGAAAAGTAAATTGAATATATATAGCGACCCCGGTCTTTTCTCTTTAGATTATTGTATCCGGACTTAGGCTCCGTAGATCCTGTCATTATTTATTGGTTGTTGTTGTCCTTTAATCTCTTTGTATTTGAAGTATAGGTTGTGTTGGACGGGTCTGGTACAGGTTGGTTGAATTTTGATGCCAATAGGTGATGCCCAGATTTTGGCCTTCACGCTCGAGCGGAGGTTTTAACGCTCGAGCGGGCCCTTCGTTGTTGCTTCTCCGCTCGAGCGGGAGTTTTGACGCTCGAGCGGGATTTTCCATCTCCCTGTATTTTGCTCTGCAGTTCTTCCGCTCGAGCGGTAGTTTTTACGCTCGAGCGTGATCCCTTGTTTTTGCTCCTCCGCTCGAGCGGGGAGTTTGACGCTCGAGCGGGTGCAGCGCCTGCAAAACTTCTGAAAGGGTGCAATCGACGCTCGAGCGGCTTTCTTCACGCTCGAGCATGATTCTGTGTCTTACGCTCGAGCGGGGCTTTCTACGCTCGAGCGTAGAGTCGACTACATCAGTCCGTGATTTCACTTTTCTGATCACTTTTTGACCTACTTTTCATCTCTTAACTTTTAAAAAACCGCCCCTTGAGAGTTTCTCTCTCTACTCTTACCTTCTCTCCAAGATTTGATCTATTCCTTGTGGTCTTCTACCCTAGTTCTTTTGGAAGAAAGGTAGAGCTTCGCGAGATCTTTCTTTTAATCTGAAAAAGAGAGGATTCGGAGCACTTTGGATTTTGGGTCACCATCTCCATCTTCTCTATTTTAGTTGTGATCTTCAAGGTAGGGATTTCCTACTCTATTTTATAAGCTTTGTTCTAAGTTTTGGTATTTCAAGATGTTGGGGTTACTTAGATAATTTTGGGAAAAACCCTAGTTGTATTAATTAATTAATTTGTAAAATTAATTTAAGGGAATTGGGGAATTTGGTTAAATTCATGAAATTGATGAATTCTTTGATTAAATGGTGTAGTTGGATGATTTAAATCACTCACCTATTGAATTGTTGATATATTTATTTCCAGTCTAGAAATAACTGTTTTGGGCTATCGGTGGAGAATAGTCGTGATTGTTGTAGACATTGCATGTGGATTAGGAATAACTGAAACTAATCACATTGGTTAAGTCATTAATTTTGACTATTGCATTGATACAGAAAATACGTGTATTGATTGAGCATTGCATTTGCATACATTGTTTTGTGTGGGAGGAGATAGGGGATGTACTCCACGGTTTAGGGGAAGATAGGGGATTGTCACGACCCGAACCCGCCCCCGTGGGTTAAGGACGTAACCGGCCAGTAATCATGAGATTACCTACGGCCTCAAACTGTTCTAAACGTATTCTAACAGAGTTAATGGGGGCCAAACGGAAGCAAAATGAAAAACTTTGTCCATAGAGCCGTGCTTATATGCACATCAAACAAACCATACTCAGATACGTTAATAACTCACATCAAAAGCACAGTTTCACAAAATTCATTACAGACAGGATCGTCCAAAACGAGTCAACCTATAACAGACTATGTACAGACATGCACTAGGTCCTTGCCAACAAGACAAAACATAGGTACATAGTAAAAGGGCAAGGATGGTCTCATGCGCGAGGCACAAGGCTGACTCTCCCAAAACTCCTGTTGTTCCTAGCAGACTTCACTGGGGCTGGGTTTGGACTTCCCTTGGCTCACCTACAAATACATGAATGAGCGTGAGCGATAGCCCAGTGAATAATATCAAATATAACAGTTACATAACAATATGTAGAACAACATGCTCCAAACGGCCTTGGGCCCAATTCATACTTCTGTTTAACAGCAAAATATATATAACTGTACGAAATGCAAGTCAAGTAACTGTAGTTCCAAACATTCTGGCCTTTGGCCCATCCGGGTTTCCATTCATGGCAAAACGGCCTTCGGCCCATTCATTCATGTCAAACGGCCTTTGGCCCATTCATTCATGTCAAACGGCCTTTGGCCCATTCATTCATGTCAAACGGCCTTTGGCCCATTCATTCATGTCAAGCGGCCTTTGGCCCGTTCATTCATGTCAAACGGCCTTTGGCCCATTCATTCATGTCAAACGGCCTTTGGCCCATTCATTCATGTCAAACGGCCTTTGGCCCATTCATTCATGTCAAACGGCCTTTGGCCCGTTCATTCATGTCAAACGGCCTTTGGCCCATTCATTCATGTCAAACTTTTGTCCACAATCCCAATTAACAACTCGTAATATTTATAGGGGAATAACAATTGGACATTGACAAGTTTTCAAATATTGATATTACTCACTGGGCTATCGCTCACGCTCATTCATGTATTTGTAGGTGAGCCAAGGGAAGTCCAAACCCAGCCCCAGTGAAGTCTGCTAGGAACAACAGGAGTTTTGGGAGAGTCAGCCTTGTGCCTCGCGCATGAGACCATCCTTGCCCTTTTACTATGTACCTATGTTTTGTCTTGTTGGCAAGGACCTAGTGCATGTCTGTACATAGTCTGTTATAGGTTGACTCGTTTTGGACGATCCTGTCTGTAATGAATTTTGTGAAACTGTGCTTTTGATGTGAGTTATTAACGTATCTGAGTATGGTTTGTTTGATGTGCATATAAGCACGGCTCTATGGACAAAGTTTTTCATTTTGCTTCCGTTTGGCCCCCATTAACTCTGTTAGAATACGTTTAGAACAGTTTGAGGCCGTAGGTAATCTCATGATTACTGGCCGGTTACGTCCTTAACCCACGGGGGCGGGTTCGGGTCGTGACAGAGTGGTATCAGAGCACGAGTTAATAACTCACGCACTTGTCCAAAAGAGCAATAAGCGTCTAGAAAAGATCTAGGATGCATTCATGAGATAAGTATGAATTCGAAAGCATCGAGAATATGCTTAAGTGTTTTGATTTGGGCAACTATGTGCTCTAAGTTGTGTTGTACTTGCATTGCAGACTGTTTGATTACATATGCTCTCTAGTATATGCATATTCGTAGAATCTTTTGTATATTGTATAATGCAAGTTTAATCAGACGGTGAATAAGAACTCCGTAAAGTTACGTTTAACTTTAAATATTTGTTAATGATATGAAATGAATGAATGATTTCCTAAATTCTCCTTAAACATAATTGTGGTATCCTTAGCGGAGGCCCTCGCCCAGGGGATATAATACTGTGGCTTATGGTCATGAAGCCCTAGCCCGGGGGAAATAATGCCGTGGCACAGGCCCTCGCCCGGGGGAAATAATACCGTGGCCTATGTATGAGATATGTTGATATGCTTGACCAACATGATATGTCACGCTAAAAGAAATATCACACATGATTCGAATATGAGATATAGATTGTTACACTAATGTGTACAATAAGTTTGTTTTGTTATAATGCACATCATGAAAAGTTGTCTATGTGCATTCAATTCTGCGTACGGGTGTCTATGTGAAACATGAACATGATTTGAGTATATAATTACTTAGTAAATGTTCAGCATGCGATATTTGATAAATATGCAATTATCTGTTGCGTAAGTGATTAATTGCGTACGATATGTGAAAGGAGAATATAACAATGTGCGAATGTACTCATGTGATTTTGTGTTTAATTTCGTATTGGGCATCCCAGTATTTGGTAAAGTTTGATAAGAATTTGTGTAGAGTATGGGCAAATTAAGGGCATACGGGTTGGAAGGTTCTTCCACAGCCCGACTTGATAGTCCGGAAAGAGTAGTACAAGAATTGGCAGAGATCTTGAGACAGCGGTGTCAGTTGCCGCTACGGCAAGAACCTTTGCCACCACCAGTGTGAGAAACACCGAGGAGTTTGTTATCAGACTTCTGGGGCTCGTTATAGATATGGTAAAATGGACCATACGGCAAGGAACTGTCCCCGGATTGAACGAAATGTGCATGAATCCTCTGCCTTGGCTAAATCTGTACCAGTGGTAGGAATTGCTACTCAGGATGGAGTAATTACACTCATCCCAGAAAGCACTCAGAATGTTGTAACCATCATCCCAGGTATCTATGCTGTGTACAAATGAATGCTTATGTGTTGATTGATTCTGAATTAGTACGTTTGTACATCTTCGCTTGGGATATTATTTGATTCGGATCGGCATATATTTCATATCTGCTGTATGTGTATCTAGATTGGTTAGACTCACATGATCGAGACTGTATTCATTGGAGGTATATGCCCCGTTTGGGAAATTTGTGAAATACGTTTTGGGATATTGATTGACTCTGCACATGCACATATGTATCTACACCTATGCTCAGGGTGATTTATTATGTCACCGCCTTCAATGACTAAACCACTGGAATTATGATTTTGTAATCGTGTGACCAAGTTGAGCGCCCTAAATGATGAACTCTAATTGCGAGACCATATATTTGATTGGTAGAAAGTTGACTGGGTGATGTGACTAATTTGGAACTTTTGCGTAACAATCTCATACTGTATGTACCCGAGGAACTTGTATAATGTATTACTGTGTACCATGTTCTCGCATGTAAGGCTTATTTGGGAACTGCTATACTGATTATGATACGTACCTCCTGATATGAACACTTGCATGCTTATGTAATTATACCTAAACATATGTGGACAATACCGTATTGTACGTGATTTGAAACACTTTGATATGAACAGTTGTGATGAATGATTCTGATATGACTTTGAGAACTAATAAATTTAGGACAGTTGTGAAACTATCAGCCATGTGCCTAAACAAACGAAGTGAGTTTTACAGAATCAAATGTACTCTATTTGAGAAAACCTCTATCTGACTTGGTCCAATAGAACCTTTGTCTGAATTGACCCGATAGAACCCTCATTGGATATAATTTGACGGGACCTTTGTTTGATTTAATCTGACAAGACCTTTGCTTGGGTTGATTGATAAGAACCTCTATCTAAGTTGATTCGGTAAAAGGGGGTTAAGAATTGTCTATAAATAAATGACCGGATTATTATTGGCAGAAAAACTGATAGAACCAAAACTTGAACTCATTTGGGGATACTTGATTTATTTGAAAAGACCTTTTGTGGGCTATCAACAGATTGATCTAACTATGAACACCGTTGAGAATCAATCCCCAACTATTGAGAATATATGTGTTATAGATGAACTGAATTGCACAAACCCCGTGATTGGGTGTCATAAGGAGTGTTGTTCCATTTTGTTTGTTTGACGCTATGGGAACCGATGACGGTAGATTGATTTGATTTTGAGCAGTACTGAACTTTTGTCTTTGACTGATCAGAACATGTTTTGTAAGGGAGAGTGGTTGATTCAGTATTATCAGATTTTGGGAAAATCAGGTTATAGTGAATGGTGTTGTGTTGCTTTGATGACATTCTTAGAGTGTCCTTTCGTGCTAGGGGACGTTAAGCCTATGTAGCACCTTTGATTGAGATACCTCTTGCCACCGACGGTTTCGTACGGGTGGGTTTGACTAATCCATCTAGAATCGGCCACCGACGGTCGCGAACGGGTGTGCTTCGATTCCGAGACGATTATTCCTTTGTTTTGTTTGAAGAACCCTGATTATCCATAAGTGTGCGAATTCAGTACCCCTTGTGAACGCCTGCCCAGCGCCATTATATTCTGTAATTGGGGCCCTGAGAATGTGTGAATTGTGTTTGACATGCGTTTGACTCCTTTGATAATGCCTGGACATCATGGGGATTTACGTATATGAATTGCCTTATGCTTTTAACGACTACCGGATAAAGTAGAAAGACTCGATAGAACAGAGAATTGAATACTGAACTGAATTGTGAATTGCAAACCGTAAACTGTTGAATGAACTGAGAATACGTGTATTCTATTAGAAGTCGATTGCCTCAGTGTTGTTGTATTTTACAATTGGTACTATGGGGATATACGGACTATGTGTATTGTGTGGGTAATTACTTCGATGTTACCTTTGTTGTTTCGGGAATCAGTATCTGAATTCACCTTATATTCCTGAAGACTTTTAATTGACCTTGGATAATTGTGATGAGTTACTGGACTAAATACCGAATCAGATCGTGAATTGGGAAATTATTGAAGAATGAATTGAACTTTTGTGACACGGAATAGACCGAACTTCTGTGATAAAGTCAGCTGACATTGAAATAAATATGTTGGTGACCTACCTTGAAGAGGTCAGTTGGTGAATATGTCAAAAAAATTTTCGGTGCCAACAGGTCGAAGTTGAATTTCAGATGGTGGCGGGACTACTTCAACCTCCCTCCATTTTGGAATGGAAATGGAAATATGTGGCTACGAATTTCGTTGTGGGGCTACCTTGAGCACCCAAGGTATAAGTCCCATTTGGGCTATTGTAGGTAAAATTATTGAAGTTGCCCATTTCTCCCTATAAAATTTGTATGATGCTTGTAGATTAGCCCCTGTTTACATCGATAAGATCGCTCGTTACATGGGGTCCCAGTATCTATTGTTTAGACAGGAATTCTAAAATGTGTTTGAATTCTGAAAAGCCTCCAAGAGGAATGGGGGCTCAGCTTCTGTTTTGTTATGTTACCCGGACCCGGAGGTTCCCTTATGGAACTGGTTATTCGTAACCTCACGTGTATATGTTCTGTTCTATTCTGTTCCGTTCTGTTCTGTTAAGGCTAATGGATGTATCACGTAAACTTAATCATGACTTATGATTTCTGTATATGATCTGGGCAAATTATAAATTTGATACGAAACTGAATTATGATTCGGCGCTGTTTTCCATCCGCAAATTGATGTATGATCAGAAAGAACTTGTTATAGTTTTGGGAGGAATGCTCCAAAGATATGCATTAGATTTTTCAGGGGAGTTGGAAAGGTTTATCCATCGTTGGCAAACTTTGCTTCCAACAACAGCTCTCGCTCTAGTTTTGGCATGGCACCGTACAAGCCTTGTATGGCGGAAAAAGGGAAATCTATGACTGATTGAGAATAGAGCGTTGCTTGACTTTGAGACTAAGTGAATGGCTATAAGAATGATTGGAACCGTTGAATGAAAAGTCTTCCAAATTGTTTCGACTAAAAGTAAAATAAGTTTGGAGGACCAAACTTCCTAAAGGGGGGAAGACTGTAATACCCCTGTTCCGTAGTATGCTAATTGGTCCCTAATACGTATGTGACTATATGTTTTGATATGATTTTTGTGTGCAATTATGTGAATATAAGCGACTTTGGAATTCTACCTGTTCACCGTAGGAATATCTGTTTGAATAATCCGCTTTGGAATTAAATTAAGGGCCTTATCGGCCATAGAACCCGAAATTGATTACGCCATTGTGATTGGCATAATTTTTAGAGCCTGCGGTGAAATTTAATTGAAAATTGATTCTGGTCAATTTAAACTGATTAAATTGATAAATTAAGTACCCCATTATTTTATATTAAAATATTTGTTAGTGGGGCTTGTTTTATATTTGCATTGCACTCCCCTTTAGCTCTCTTAAAACTCAAAATCTGAGTTAGACAATTGAGAGGGAGAGAGAGGCCGGCCATGGAGAGAAAAAGGGAGAGATTTGTGTAATTTGGGCTCAAGACTTGGGAATTTGAAGATCTAGCTCAAGATTTGGCTAGAGCTTGAGTGTTGAAGCTCTTAGGTAAGTGATTTCATGAACTCTTACTTGTAATTTGTAAGTTCAAGGGTTGTTTGTGATCAAGAACATGTAATGAGTTGATTTTTGTTGAGATTGAAGTCTTAGAACTCATGCATGTGAGAAATTACCTTGAAATTGCATGTTTGAGCTTGAAACACATGATTCATGTGGAGTTTTGGGTAAAGCTCATGTTGTAGTCACCATTTGTACCATCTAAGTTGAGAATGATGAGCATCTCCCACATGCATGTACAAATCATGGGAGTATAAGTCTTGAATGTTTGAATTTGAGCATGTTGATGATGGGTTTGAGACAATTTGGGACATGCATGTAGATAATTCATGTAATTGAGCTTCCTAATGTTGTAATCTGCATTAGTAGCATGTTAGCATGTGTAAATGTGTAATTTGAACCATTGCATGCAAGAAATGTAGATGGAAAACTGATTTGGAGCTCAAGAACACGATCTGGGAAACCCAGATTTTTGAGGTCCGCTCGAGCGGGGTAATGGCCGCTCGAGCGGGAAAATCGTGCTCCCAGCATTTTTGCAGAGTTGGATGCCCGCTCGAGCGGGACATTTCACGCTCGAGCGTGGATCTTTGTAGACGGACCTTCAGCTCGAGCGCATCTTTGGTGCAACCAGTACCTTGCAGGCCTTAAGGGTCCGCTCGAGCGGAGAAGCTTACGCTCGAGCGGGGACCCTGTTTTCCGGAATTTTGTTCATGCATTCTGTGATTCGTTTTCCGTTCTCTTTCACTTGTAAGCACTCTTAGGCATGTGTTAAGCATTGTAAATGAGTTAATGAGATAAGAACAAAGCCTAAAGAGGAATATGTGAATTAAAGAACGAATTGAACTGTTAGTGACCCTTTTGTATTCATGAAATGTGTAGGGTCAAGCTCCAGGGCGCATCCACAAGCCGATCACTGTGAGTAATATCAATATTTGAAAACTTGTCAATGTCCAATTGTTATTCCCCTATAAATATTACGAGTTGTTAATTGGGATTGTGGACAAAAGTTTGACATGAATGAATGGGCCAAAGGCCGTTTGACATGAATGAACGGGCCAAAGGCCGTTTGACATGAATGAATGGGCCAAAGGCCGTTTGACATGAATGAATGGGCCAAAGGCCGTTTGACATGAATGAATGGGCCAAAGGCCGTTTGACATGAATGAACGGGCCAAAGGCCGCTTGACATGAATGAATGGGCCAAAGGCCGTTTGACATGAATGAATGGGCCAAAGGCCGTTTGACATGAATGAATGGGCCAAAGGCCGTTTGACATGAATGAATGGGCCGAAGGCCGTTTTGCCATGAATGGAAACCCGGATGGGCCAAAGGCCAGAATGTTTGGAACTACAGTTACTTGACTTGCATTTCGTACAGTTATATATATTTTGCTGTTAAACAGAAGTATGAATTGGGCCCAAGGCCGTTTGGAGCATGTTGTTCTACATATTGTTATGTAACTGTTATATTTGATATTATTCACTGGGCTATCGCTCACGCTCATTCATGTATTTGTAGGTGAGCCAAGGGAAGTCCAAACCCAGCCCCAGTGAAGTCTGCTAGGAACAACAGGAGTTTTGGGAGAGTCAGCCTTGTGCCTCGCGCATGAGACCATCCTTGCCCTTTTACTATGTACCTATGTTTTGTCTTGTTGGCAAGGACCTAGTGCATGTCTGTACATAGTCTGTTATAGGTTGACTCGTTTTGGACGATCCTGTCTGTAATGAATTTTGTGAAACTGTGCTTTTGATGTGAGTTATTAACGTATCTGAGTATGGTTTGTTTGATGTGCATATAAGCACGGCTCTATGGACAAAGTTTTTCATTTTGCTTCCGTTTGGCCCCCATTAACTCTGTTAGAATACGTTTAGAACAGTTTGAGGCCGTAGGTAATCTCATGATTACTGGCCGGTTACGTCCTTAACCCACGGGGGCGGGTTCGGGTCGTGACAGGGATGGACCTCTAAACCGGATTTTTGTTTGGGAGGAGATAGGGGATGGACTCCATTAGCACCATTTTTATGTGTGCTTATTATATTGAAGTATTTTTACATGATTATTGATACAGCACTAAAATGTGTATCAAATGGGAAGTATGAAGTGTTTTGACATGAGCATGAGTCTCGTTTGTTTTGTTGATATTGGAAGTAATGTGAATATGATATACAATTCACTGTTGTAAGTTGGCCAGGTTCTGAGCCATGTTGATAATAATGGAAAGTGAAATGTGTCTTAGACATTAGTGTCATGAGACTGTTTAACGATAAAATTGATTATCTTACTTAACCATCTATTGAATGCTATAGCTTTATTCAATGCTTATATTTGGTTTAGTATTTTTCTACTGGGCTGTGGCTCACCCTTTATGGGAACATCATTTTCAGGTTCAGGTGATAAGCTACCTCCACGGACTTAGCCTGGAAGGATTTGATGTTTGGGATTTTGAAGACTTGTCTTTAGTTATATGTTTTATTTTGTTATTTTTGAGATTTCATGTAAACATTCAAGCTTAGGGCTTAACTTGTAAATGAGTTAGTACTCATCCCTTTTGTGTCCAAGTGTTAGCTTGGAAAGATGTAAGCCCTTAGGGCATTTATTTTGATGTTGCAAGATGTTACATGTGATGTCTTTCAATAGTAATACTCTGATGAATGAATGAACAAATTGTTTTCTTTAAATAATGCATGTCTATGATATACATATAATGGGTTTATTTTGAGGGCGTGACAACTTGGTATCAGAGCGTACCGGGTTTGAATACTTTGGGTACGTGGGAAGTGATTAGTATCACAATGGGTTCGTCTCGTTTGATAGAGACTTAGTGTAATGTTATATGCTTACGTGATAACATGTTTATGTGACTATGTGGGTATGGAATGTAGTTTCTAGGATGGTGATTTGACCCTTGAGTTTCTAGTAGTCTTGTTGGAAAGGCACCTGATCACTGCTGCTTCCAACCGGAACTATAGTAACGCTTCGGGACTATTATTATCCAGGAATGAAATTCGTAGGTGCTTATGTGATTATGTGCTTACGTGGAATGAATTATTTTTGTCCGATGCATTAGGACGCGAGTGTTTAGTTTCGGCACATTTATTAATGTGCTAACGTCTTTGTTTGTTTCCTTTATTAGGATGTCAGGGCGAGGACGAGGACGCGGTAGGCGTGGTAGGCCGGGTAGGCAGGAGGTGCCTGTGCCAGAGGAGATTCCGGCAGTTCATGAGGGAATTGGCCAGGCCAATGTGGCCGAGCCAATAGGCCAGCAGGCTATGGGCGCTTTAGCCCGAGAGATAGCAGGGGCATTCAGGGAGTCAGTAGGCATTCTTAGGGCTGAGAATCAAGCCCAGGTTGTTGTTGCGGATGCAGGACCTTCCTTTCTGAAGAGGGAGTTCTTCCGGTCTAATCCGGATGAATTTGTGGGTGATCCTAAAGAGCCGGTTAAGGCAGACGAATGGCTCGAACAGACAACGAAGACGTTTGAGATGCTTGGCATCGAAGACGAGGGGTTGAAGGTGACCTTGGCATCATTCCAGTTGAAGGGGGATGCGGGTCAGTGGTGGAAGTTCACTAAGGGGCGTATAGGAGGTACATGGGAGGCTTTTGTGAATGCTTTCCAGGAAAAGTTCTTATCTCCAGCAGTTAGGGAGAAGCTGAGAGACCAGTTCTGCCAGCTTAAGCAGTCGAGTTCTTCAGTGGCCGAGTTTGAGGCTGCATTTACTAGTTTATCCAGGTTTGCACCTGAATTGGTGGCGTCTGAGGAACGCCGTTGTATTGAGTTTGAGAGGAAGTTGAGGCGTGGCCTCAAGCTGAGAGTTGGGGGAACTATGATTCGGGATTATGGGCGTTTGGTTGATGCTGCAGCCCACATGGAAATCATGATGCAGGAGGAGGAGGAAGGACAGAAGGGCTCCAAGAGGAGTCAGGATGGTCAGAGTGATGGTAGGAGACAGAAGGGTTTTAATCCCCAACAGTCTCAGAGTAGCTTTTCTAGATCAACTTTTCCTGTGCCGAGTGCTAGTTCGGGGAAAGGCAGTCAAGGAGGCATTACCTGCTTCAAGTGTGGCCAGCTGGGCCACAAGTCTCCAGCTTGTCCTCAGAGGGGAGGAGTGCAGAGAGCAGCATCATCTTCGGCTCGATCTCAGAGCCAGAGTCAGGGTAGAGGCCAGCCACTCTCGTGTTATCAGTGTGGTCAGCCAGGGCATATGAAGAGGTATTGTCCGCAGTTGGGTGGCACACCTGGTGCATCTGGTTTGAGGCAGATTCAGGGTCAACAGCCAGCTCAGTCGGGTCAGGCCTCGAGGGCCAATCAGGGGGCTTCATCGTCTCAGTCGGTGCAACAATCGTATGCTCCTAGGGGTGAGCAGGTTGATCAGAGGTCATCTGGGCGCGTGTATGCTGTTACCGCGCAGGATCTTGTACCGGCTCCATCTGTTGTGAGAGGTACTTTTTTGTTTTGCAACTCGGTTGCTAATGTTTTGATTGATACGGGTGCATCTCATTCCTTTGTGTCTGCTGCATTTGCATCTGTTTTGGAGTTGGAGTTAGCACCGTTAGCATCTCCTATTTGTGTAGTGTCGCCTCTTGGGGGTGAATTGATTTTGAAACACGGTGTTAGGGGTTGTGATATAGAGGTTGATTACCATAGAATCCCATTTTCCTTTGTAGTTATGCCTATGAGAGGTTTCGATGTTATTTTGGGTATGGACTGGTTATCGTCATACCGGGCAGTTATTGATTGCTACCGCCAGAGAGTCACTTGTTGTACCGTGAATGGTGAGTGTTTTCATTTTCTGGGGGACCGTGTTGGTAGTGTTTTGCCACCGGGGTATGTTCCGCGGGGACGGAGTGAGCTTAGTGGTCTACTTGCTAACCTTTCGATTAGTGAGGACGGTGAGACTCAGATTGTGTTGCCAAGGGTGGTGTGTGAGTACTCGGACGTTTTTCCCGAGGATCTTGTTGGTTTGCCACCGCATCGAGAGATTGAATTCTCTATTGACTTAGTGCCCGGCACGGCGCCGATTTCTATGGCACCCTATCGTTTTGCCCCAGCTGAGTTAGTTGAGTTGAAGATCCAACTCCAGGAGTTGCTAGATAAAGGCTTTATACGTCCTAGTGTTTCGCCTTGGGGAGCACCGGCCCTCTTTGTTAAAAAGAAAGGTGGTGCTTTGAGACTTTGTATAGATTACCGGAAATTGAATCGGGCTACGGTTAAGAATAAGTACCCTATGCCCCGTATAGATGATCTGTTCGATCAGTTGAAAGGTTCCCGTTGTTTCTCGAAGATAGACTTGAGATCAGGTTATCATCAGTTGAGAGTCAGGGAGGAGGATATTCCAAAGACGGCATTCCGTACGCGGTATGGCCACTATGAGTTTTTGGTGATGCCATTTGGGCTCACCAATGCACCGGCAGTATTTATGGATTTGATGAACCGGATATTCCGGGAATTTCTAGATCGTTTTGTAGTCGTCTTCGTGGACGACATTCTTATCTATTCACCTTCAGAGGAAGAGCACGAGGAACACTTGAGGGTGGTGCTTGATTTACTTAGAGCCCATCAGCTTTATGCTAAGTTTGGGAAGTGTGAGTTCTGGCTAGAGGAGGTGAAGTTCTTAGGCCATGTAGTTTCTAGGGAAAGGGTGTCTGTTGATACATCCAAGACAGAGGCAGTACAAGATTGGGTACAGCCTAAGAGTGTGTTTGAGATCCGCAGTTTTCTAGGATTAGCTGGGTATTATCGCCGGTTTGTAAGAGATTTCTCCAGATTAGCTTCGCCTTTGACTAGATTGACTCGGAAGGGAGTCAAATTTGCTTGGAGTGAGACTTGTGAAAAGTCGTTCCAGGAGTTGAAAGTTAGACTGACCACTGCTCCAGTCTTGATTATTCCGGAGAGAGGGTTGGGTTATGCAGTCTATTGTGACGCCTCACGAGAGGGTCTTGGTTGTGTGTTGATGCAAGAGGGGAAAGTGGTTGCCTATGGCTCACGTCAGTTGAAAGTTCACGAGAAGAATTACCCTACGCATGACTTAGAGTTAGCAGCTGTGATATTTGCCTTGAAGATTTGGAGACATTATCTTTACGGTGAGAGGTTCGAGGTATTCTCGGATCATAAGAGTCTGAAATATCTGTTCACACAGAAAGACTTGAACTTGAGGCAGAGGAGGTGGATGGAATTTATTGAGGATTATGACTTTGAATTGCATTATCATCCGGGAAAGGCCAATGTGGTGGCCGACGCCCTTAGCAGGAAACCTGTTGGTGACATAGCTAGTATAGCCATCCGAGAGTGGGAGATGTTAGGTGCACTTGGAGAGTTTGATTTGCTTCTGGGCGAATCCGTTGAGGCTGCGGCCTTGTTTTCTGTTGTTGCGCAACCTACACTTGTGACTCGAGTGTTAGAGGCTCAGAGGGGCGACCTTGAGGTAGAATCCCTCCGTGAGAAGATTTCTGGTGGGAAGGTTGAGAAAGGTTTGACGGTGTATCCCGACCTGAGTGTGAGATACCGAGACCGTCTGTTTGTGCCGGAGTCTCATCGAGAGGAGGTACTCCGAGAGTTTCATCATTCACGCCTTGCGGTGCATCCGGGAGGTACTAAGATGTATCGGGATTTGGGTCGCCAGTTTTGGTGGCGGGGTATGAAGAGAGATGTGGCAGCTTTCGTATCTAAGTGCCTTACTTGTCAGCAAGTGAAGGCCGAACATCAGAGGCCAGCGGGTTTGTTGCAACCCTTGCCTATTGCCGAGTGGAAGTGGGAGCATGTCACTATGGACTTCGTTGTAGGTCTTCCGAGGACTCAGCGGGGCAGTGATGCTATTTGGGTGGTTGTAGACCGGTTGACTAAGTCGGCGCACTTCATTCCTATGCGCGTTAGAGATTCAGTAGATCATCTTGCCGACTTGTATATTCGGGACATAGTGAGGTTACACGGGGTTCCAGTGACGATCGTTTCAGATAGAGACCCTCGTTTTACTGCCAGATTATGGCAGAGCTTGCAGAGCGCCTTAGGTACTAAGTTGACCTTTAGCACAGCTTATCATCCTCAGACTGATGGGCAGTCCGAGCGTACTATTCAGATCCTTGAAGATATGCTTCGGGGTTGTGTTCTTGACTTTAGCGGGTCGTGGGAGAGGCACTTGCCATTAGTGGAGTTTGCCTACAACAACAGCTTCCAGTCTAGTATCGGTATGGCACCGTTTGAGGCCTTATACGGCCGACCGTGTAGGTCTCCTGTTTGTTGGGCCGAGGTGGGTGATGCACCTCTGTTGGGTCCGGAGTTAGTGAGGGAAACGACGGAGAATGTTGAGCTTATCCGTAAGAGGCTTGTTACAGCCCAGAGTCGTCAGAAATCTTATGCCGACCGTAGGAGGAGACCTTTGGTGTTTGAGGTGAGTGATCATGTCTTTTTGAAGATATCACCAAGACGGGGATTGATGAGGTTTGGGAAGAGCGGGAAGTTGTCCCCTCGATTTATTGGCCCTTTTGAGATCCTTGAGAGGATTGGCGAGGCTGCTTATCGTTTAGCTTTACCACCGCAGTTGTCCGGAGTACATGACGTGTTTCATGTGAGTATGCTTCGGAAGTATGAACCGGATCCATCACATGTATTGGATTGGACCGATTTAGTAGTTGACGAGGATGTCTCGTATGAGGAGAGACCGGTTAGAGTTTTGGATAAGCGGGATCAAGTCTTGCGAGGCAAGACCATTTCTTTGGTTAAAGTTTTGTGGAAACATCATGGTGTGGAGGAAGCCACTTGGGAACGTGAGTTGGAAGTCCGCGAAAAATATCCGGACATGCTTATCGATTTGTAATCTTGTATGTAGATTTTGTAATATGGTCGAACTTTAGAGCTTTATATATATATGTCTTAAGCTGTAAAACATTGTGAATGTTTTGGTTAATGGAAATATTTTGGAACTTGTCTCGAAATGGAAGTTTAATGGAACATTGTATATGTTGAATATATTGAAAATCCTTGAAATTGAAAGAAAATTGCACAGTGTTAATGCAGGTTGAAATATATGTTTGTTTTGCATACTGTGGCATGCCTCTTAGTTAAGAGATGGAATGGCCGGTGTTGGGTCAAGTTGTTTATTATTGAGTTAACATATTGTTGGAATTTGAGAAAACTTGTTTTTAAAACCTTGTGCTTAATTTCGGGGATGAAATTCTTTTAAGGGGGGGAGGTTATAGCGACCCCGGTCTTTTCTCTTTAGATTATTGTATCCGGACTTAGGCTCCGTAGATCCTGTCATTATTTATTGGTTGTTGTTGTCCTTTAATCTCTTTGTATTTGAAGTATAGGTTGTGTTGGACGGGTCTGGTACAGGTTGGTTGAATTTTGATGCCAATAGGTGATGCCCAGATTTTGGCCTTCACGCTCGAGCGGAGGTTTTAACGCTCGAGCGGGCCCTTCGTTGTTGCTTCTCCGCTCGAGCGGGAGTTTTGACGCTCGAGCGGGATTTTCCATCTCCCTGTATTTTGCTCTGCAGTTCTTCCGCTCGAGCGGTAGTTTTTACGCTCGAGCGTGATCCCTTGTTTTTGCTCCTCCGCTCGAGCGGGGAGTTTGACGCTCGAGCGGGTGCAGCGCCTGCAAAACTTCTGAAAGGGTGCAATCGACGCTCGAGCGGCTTTCTTCACGCTCGAGCATGATTCTGTGTCTTACGCTCGAGCGGGGCTTTCTACGCTCGAGCGTAGAGTCGACTACATCAGTCCGTGATTTCACTTTTCTGATCACTTTTTGACCTACTTTTCATCTCTTAACTTTTAAAAAACCGCCCCTTGAGAGTTTCTCTCTCTACTCTTACCTTCTCTCCAAGATTTGATCTATTCCTTGTGGTCTTCTACCCTAGTTCTTTTGGAAGAAAGGTAGAGCTTCGCGAGATCTTTCTTTTAATCTGAAAAAGAGAGGATTCGGAGCACTTTGGATTTTGGGTCACCATCTCCATCTTCTCTATTTTAGTTGTGATCTTCAAGGTAGGGATTTCCTACTCTATTTTATAAGCTTTGTTCTAAGTTTTGGTATTTCAAGATGTTGGGGTTACTTAGATAATTTTGGGAAAAACCCTAGTTGTATTAATTAATTAATTTGTAAAATTAATTTAAGGGAATTGGGGAATTTGGTTAAATTCATGAAATTGATGAATTCTTTGATTAAATGGTGTAGTTGGATGATTTAAATCACTCACCTATTGAATTGTTGATATATTTATTTCCAGTCTAGAAATAACTGTTTTGGGCTATCGGTGGAGAATAGTCGTGATTGTTGTAGACATTGCATGTGGATTAGGAATAACTGAAACTAATCACATTGGTTAAGTCATTAATTTTGACTATTGCATTGATACAGAAAATACGTGTATTGATTGAGCATTGCATTTGCATACATTGTTTTGTGTGGGAGGAGATAGGGGATGTACTCCACGGTTTAGGGGAAGATAGGGGATGGACCTCTAAACCGGATTTTTGTTTGGGAGGAGATAGGGGATGGACTCCATTAGCACCATTTTTATGTGTGCTTATTATATTGAAGTATTTTTACATGATTATTGATACAGCACTAAAATGTGTATCAAATGGGAAGTATGAAGTGTTTTGACATGAGCATGAGTCTCGTTTGTTTTGTTGATATTGGAAGTAATGTGAATATGATATACAATTCACTGTTGTAAGTTGGCCAGGTTCTGAGCCATGTTGATAATAATGGAAAGTGAAATGTGTCTTAGACATTAGTGTCATGAGACTGTTTAACGATAAAATTGATTATCTTACTTAACCATCTATTGAATGCTATAGCTTTATTCAATGCTTATATTTGGTTTAGTATTTTTCTACTGGGCTGTGGCTCACCCTTTATGGGAACATCATTTTCAGGTTCAGGTGATAAGCTACCTCCACGGACTTAGCCTGGAAGGATTTGATGTTTGGGATTTTGAAGACTTGTCTTTAGTTATATGTTTTATTTTGTTATTTTTGAGATTTCATGTAAACATTCAAGCTTAGGGCTTAACTTGTAAATGAGTTAGTACTCATCCCTTTTGTGTCCAAGTGTTAGCTTGGAAAGATGTAAGCCCTTAGGGCATTTATTTTGATGTTGCAAGATGTTACATGTGATGTCTTTCAATAGTAATACTCTGATGAATGAATGAACAAATTGTTTTCTTTAAATAATGCATGTCTATGATATACATATAATGGGTTTATTTTGAGGGCGTGACAATATAAATGAAAGTTGAATAAAATTAAAAATGAAAGTTGCATAAAATTAAAAATGGATGTTCAATCCAGAAACCGCTATACCTTAACGTTCTATTTGGAAATTAAATAAAAAAGGAAGTTGTGTGGAAACGAAACTTGATTGAAAAAGGAAGTTAAATAAAAATAAAAATGGAAGTTGCAGAAAATTAAAAATGGAAGTTCATTGAAGAAACCACTACACCTTAACGATCTATTTGGAAATTAAATAAAAAAGGAAGTTGAATAGAAAAATAACTTAAATAAAAATGGAAGTTGCAGAAAATTAAAAATGGAAGTTCATTCCAGAAACCACTATACCTTAACGATGTATTTGGAAATTAAATAAAAAAGAAAGTTAATAGAAAAGTAAATTGAATAAAAATGAAAGTTGACTAAAATTAAAAATGAAAGTTGCATAAAATTAAAAATGGATGTTCAATCAAGAAACAACTATATCTTAACAATCTATCTAGAAATTAAATAAAAAAGGAAGTTGAGTAGAAATGAAACTTGATTGAAAAAGGAAGTTAAATAAAATTAAAAATGGAAATTCATTCAAGAAGCCACAATACCTTAACAATCTATTTGGAAATTAAATAAAAAAGGAAGTTGAATAGAAAAATTACATGAATAAAAATGGAAGTCGAACAAAAATAAAATTGGAAGTTGCAGAAAATTAAAACTGGAAGTTCATTCAAAAAACCACTATACCATAACAATCAATTTGGAAATTAAATAAAAAAGGAAGTAGAATAGAAAAATAACTTGAACAAAAATGGAAGTCGAATAAAAATAAAAGTGGAAGTTGCAGAAAATTAAAAATGGAAGTTCATTCAAGAAACCACTATACCTCAACGATGTATTTGGAAATTAAATAAAAAAGAAAGTTTAATAGAAAAGTAAATTGAATATAAATGAAAGTTGAATAAAATTAAAAATGAAAGTTGCATAAAATTTAAAATGGATGTTCAATCCAGAAACCGCTATACCTTAACGTTCTATTTGGAAATTAAATAAAAAAGGAAGTTGTGTGGAAAAGAAACTTGATTGAAAAAGGAAGTTAAATAAAAATAAAAATGGAAGTTGCAGAAAATTAAAAATGGAAGTTCATTGAAGAAACCACTACACCTTAACGATCTATTTGGAAATTAAATAAAAAAGGAAGTTGAATAGAAAAATAACTTAAATAAAAATGGAAGTTGCAGAAAATTAAACATGGAAGTTCATTCCAGAAACCACTATACCTTAACGATGTATTTGGAAATTAAATAAAAAAGAAAGTTAATAGAAAAGTAAATTGAATAAAAATGAAAGTTGACTAAAATTAAAAATGAAAGTTGCATAAAATTAAAAATGGATGTTCAATCAAGAAACAACTATATCTTAACAATCTATCTAGAAATTAAATAAAAAAGGAAGTTGAGTAGAAATGAAACTTGATTGAAAAAGGAAGTTAAATAAAATTAAAAATGGAAGTTCATTCAAGAAGCCACAATACCTTAACAATCTATTTGGAAATTAAATAAAAAAGGAAGTTGAATAGAAAAATTACATGAATAAAAATGGAAGTCGAACAAAAATAAAATTGGAAGTTGCAGAAAATTAAAACTGGAAGTTCATTCAAAAAACCACTATACCATAACAATCAATTTGGAAATTAAATAAAAAAGGAAGTAGAATAGAAAAATAACTTGAACAAAAATGGAAGTCGAATAAAAATAAAAGTGGAAGTTGCAGAAAATTAAAAATGGAAGTTCATTCAAGAAACCACTATACCTCAACGATGTATTTGGAAATTAAATAAAAAAGAAAGTTTAATAGAAAAGTAAATTGAATATAAATGAAAGTTGAATAAAATTAAAAATGAAAGTTGCATAAAATTAAAAATGGATGTTCAATCCAGAAACCGCTATACCTTAACGTTCTATTTGGAAATTAAATAAAAAAGGAAGTTGTGTGGAAAAGAAACTTGATTGAAAAAGGAAGTTAAATAAAAATAAAAATGGAAGTTGCAGAAAATTAAAAATGGAAGTTCATTGAAGAAACCACTACACCTTAACGATCTATTTGGAAATTAAATAAAAAAGGAAGTTGAATAGAAAAATAACTTAAATAAAAATGGAAGTTGCAGAAAATTAAAAATGGAAGTTCATTCCAGAAACCACTATACCTTAACGATGTATTTGGAAATTAAATAAAAAAGAAAGTTGAATAGAAAAATAACTTGAATAAAAATCGAAGTCGAACAAAAATAAAACTGGAAGTTCATTCAAAAAACCACTATACCATAACAATCAATTTGGAAATTAAATAAAAAAGGAAGTAGAATAGAAAAGTAACTTGAATAAAAATGAAAGTTACTTAAAAATAAAAATGGAAGTTGGAGAAAATTAAAAATGGAAATTCATTCAAGAAACCACTATACCTTAACGATCTATTTGGAAATTAAATAAAAAAAGAAGTTGAATAGAAAAATAACTTGAATAAAAATCGAAGTCGAATAAAAATAAAAATAGAACTTGTAAAAAATTAAAAATGGAAGTTCATTCAAGCAACCACTATACCTCAACGATGTATTTGGAAATTAAATAAAAAAGAAAGTTTAATAGAAAAGTAAATTGAATATAAATGAAAGTTGAATAAAATTAAAAATGAAAGTTGCATAAAATTAAAAATGGATGTTCAATCCAGAAACCGCTATATCTTAACGTTCTATTTGGAAATTAAATAAAAAAGGAAGTTGTGTGGAAAAGAAACTTGATTGAAAAAGGAAGTTAAATAAAAATAAAAATGGAAGTTGCAGAAAATTAAAAATGGAAGTTCATTGAAGAAACCACTACACCGTAACGATCTATTTGGAAATTAAATAAAAAAGGAAGTTGAATAGAAAAATAACTTGAATAAAAATGGAAGTCGAATAAAAATAAAAATGGAAGTTGCAGAAAATTAAAAATGGAAGTTCATTCCAGAAACCACTATACCTTAACGATGTATTTGGAAATTAAATAAAAAAGAAAGTTAATAGAAAAGTAAATTGAATAAAAATGAAAGTTGACTAAAATTAAAAATGAAAGTTGCATAAAATTAAAAATGGATGTTCAATCAAGAAACAACTATATCTTAACATTCTATCTAGAAATTAAATAAAAAAGGAAGTTGAGTAGAAATGAAACTTGATTGAAAAAGGAAGTTAAATAAAATTAAAAATGGAAGTTCATTCAAAAGCCATTATACCTTAACAATCTATTTGGAAATTAAATAAAAAAGGAAGTTGAATAGAAAAATTACATGAATAAAAATGGAAGTCGAAGAAAAATAAAAATGGAAGTTGCAGAAAATTAAAACTGGAAGTTCATTCAAAAAACCATATACCATAACGATCTATTTGGAAATTAAATAAAAAAGGAAGTACAATAGAAAAGTAACTTGAATAAAAATGGAAGTTACTTAAAAATAAAAATGGAAATTGGAGAAAATTAAAAATGGAAATTCATTCAAGAAACCACTATACCTTAACGATCTATTTGGAAATTAAATAAAAAAAGAAGTTGAATAGAAAAATAACTTGAATAAAAATCGAAGTCGAATAAAAATAAAAATAGAAGTTGTAAAAAATTAAAAATGGAAGTTCATTCAAGAAACCACTATACCTCAACGATGTATTTGGAAATTAAATAAAAAAGAAAGTTTAATAGAAAAGTAAATTGAATATAAATGAAAGTTGAATAAAATTGAAAATGAAAGTTGCATAAAATTAAAAATGGATGATCAGTCCAGAAACCGCTATACCTTAACGATCTATTTGGAAATTAAATAAAAAAGGAAGTTGTGTGGACAAGAAACTTGATTGAAAAAAGAAGTTAAATAAAAATAAAAATGGAAGTTGCAGAAAATTAAAAATGGAAGTTCATTGAAGAAACCACTATACGTTAACGATCTATTTGGAAATTAAATAAAAAAGGAAGTTGAATAGAAAAATAACTTGAACAAATATGGAAGTCGAATAAAAATAAAAGTGGAAGTTGCAGAAAATTAAAAATGGAAGTTCATTCAAGAAACCACTATACCTTAACGATGTATTTGAAAATTAAATAAAAAAGAAAGTTAATAGAAAAGTAAATTGAATAAAAATGAAAGTTGACTAAAATTAAAAATGAAAGTTGCATAAAATTAAAAATGGATGTTCAATCAAGAAACAACTATATCTTAACAGTCTATCTGGAAATTAAATAAAAAAGGAAGTTGAGTAGAAATGAAACTTGATTGAAAAAGGAAGTTAAATAAAATTAAAAATGGAAGTTCATTCAAGAAACCACTATACCTCAACGATGTATTTGGAAATTAAATAAAAAAGAAAGTTTAATAGAAAAGTAAATTGAATATAAATGAAAGTTGAATAAAATTAAAAATGAAAGTTGCATAAAATTAAAAATGGATGTTCAATCCAGAAACCGCTATACCTTAACGTTCTATTTGGAAATTAAATAAAAAAGGAAGTTGTGTGGAAAAGAAACTTGATTGAAAAAGGAAGTTAAATAAAAATAAAAATGGAAGTTGCAGAAAATTAAAAATGGAAGTTCATTGAAGAAACCACTACACCTTAACGATCTATTTGGAAATTAAATAAAAAAGGAAGTTGAATAGAAAAATAACTTAAATAAAAATGGAAGTTGCAGAAAATTAAACATGGAAGTTCATTCCAGAAACCACTATACCTTAACGATGTATTTGGAAATTAAATAAAAAAGAAAGTTAATAGAAAAGTAAATTGAATAAAAATGAAAGTTGACTAAAATTAAAAATGAAAGTTGCATAAAATTAAAAATGGATGTTCAATCAAGAAACAACTATATCTTAACAATCTATCTAGAAATTAAATAAAAAAGGAAGTTGAGTAGAAATGAAACTTGATTGAAAAAGGAAGTTAAATAAAATTAAAAATGGAAGTTCATTCAAGAAGCCACAATACCTTAACAATCTATTTGGAAATTAAATAAAAAAGGAAGTTGAATAGAAAAATTACATGAATAAAAATGGAAGTCGAACAAAAATAAAATTGGAAGTTGCAGAAAATTAAAACTGGAAGTTCATTCAAAAAACCACTATACCATAACAATCAATTTGGAAATTAAATAAAAAAGGAAGTAGAATAGAAAAATAACTTGAACAAAAATGGAAGTCGAATAAAAATAAAAGTGGAAGTTGCAGAAAATTAAAAATGGAAGTTCATTCAAGAAACCACTATACCTCAACGATGTATTTGGAAATTAAATAAAAAAGAAAGTTTAATAGAAAAGTAAATTGAATATAAATGAAAGTTGAATAAAATTAAAAATGAAAGTTGCATAAAATTAAAAATGGATGTTCAATCCAGAAACCGCTATACCTTAACGTTCTATTTGGAAATTAAATAAAAAAGGAAGTTGTGTGGAAAAGAAACTTGATTGAAAAAGGAAGTTAAATAAAAATAAAAATGGAAGTTGCAGAAAATTAAAAATGGAAGTTCATTGAAGAAACCACTACACCTTAACGATCTATTTGGAAATTAAATAAAAAAGGAAGTTGAATAGAAAAATAACTTAAATAAAAATGGAAGTTGCAGAAAATTAAAAATGGAAGTTCATTCCAGAAACCACTATACCTTAACGATGTATTTGGAAATTAAATAAAAAAGAAAGTTGAATAGAAAAATAACTTGAATAAAAATCGAAGTCGAACAAAAATAAAACTGGAAGTTCATTCAAAAAACCACTATACCATAACAATCAATTTGGAAATTTAATAAAAAAGGAAGTAGAATAGAAAAGTAACTTGAATAAAAATGAAAGTTACTTAAAAATAAAAATGGAAGTTGGAGAAAATTAAAAATGGAAATTCATTCAAGAAACCACTATACCTTAACGATCTATTTGGAAATTAAATAAAAAAAGAAGTTGAATAGAAAAATAACTTGAATAAAAATCGAAGTCGAATAAAAATAAAAATAGAAGTTGTAAAAAATTAAAAATGGAAGTTCATTCAAGCAACCACTATACCTCAACGATGTATTTGGAAATTAAATAAAAAAGAAAGTTTAATAGAAAAGTAAATTGAATATAAATGAAAGTTGAATAAAATTAAAAATGAAAGTTGCATAAAATTAAAAATGGATGTTCAATCCAGAAACCGCTATATCTTAACGTTCTATTTGGAAATTAAATAAAAAAGGAAGTTGTGTGGAAAAGAAACTTGATTGAAAAAGGAAGTTAAATAAAAATAAAAATGGAAGTTGCAGAAAATTAAAAATGGAAGTTTATTGAAGAAACCACTACACCGTAACGATCTATTTGGAAATTAAATAAAAAAGGAAGTTGAATAGAAAAATAACTTGAATAAAAATGGAAGTCGAATAAAAATAAAAATGGAAGTTGCAGAAAATTAAAAATGGAAGTTCATTCCAGAAACCACTATACCTTAACGATGTATTTGGAAATTAAATAAAAAAGAAAGTTAATAGAAAAGTAAATTGAATAAAAATGAAAGTTGACTAAAATTAAAAATGAAAGTTGCATAAAATTAAAAATGGATGTTCAATCAAGAAACAACTATATCTTAACATTCTATCTAGAAATTAAATAAAAAAGGAAGTTGAGTAGAAATGAAACTTGATTGAAAAAGGAAGTTAAATAAAATTAAAAATGGAAGTTCATTCAAAAGCCACTATACCTTAACAATCTATTTGGAAATTAAATAAAAAAGGAAGTTGAATAGAAAAATTACATGAATAAAAATGGAAGTCGAAGAAAAATAAAAATGGAAGTTGCAGAAAATTAAAACTGGAAGTTCATTCAAAAAACCATATACCATAACGATCTATTTGGAAATTAAATAAAAAAGGAAGTACAATAGAAAAGTAACTTGAATAAAAATGGAAGTTACTTAAAAATAAAAATGGAAATTGGAGAAAATTAAAAATGGAAATTCATTCAAGAAACCACTATACCTTAACGATCTATTTGGAAATTAAATAAAAAAAGAAGTTGAATAGAAAAATAACTTGAATAAAAATCGAAGTCGAATAAAAATAAAAATAGAAGTTGTAAAAAATTAAAAATGGAAGTTCATTCAAGAAACCACTATACCTCAACGATGTATTTGGAAATTAAATAAAAAAGAAAGTTTAATAGAAAAGTAAATTGAATATAAATGAAAGTTGAATAAAATTGAAAATGAAAGTTGCATAAAATTAAAAATGGATGATCAGTCCAGAAACCGCTATACCTTAACGATCTATTTGGAAATTAAATAAAAAAGGAAGTTGTGTGGACAAGAAACTTGATTGAAAAAAGAAGTTAAATAAAAATAAAAATGGAAGTTGCAGAAAATTAAAAATGGAAGTTCATTGAAGAAACCACTATACGTTAACGATCTATTTGGAAATTAAATAAAAAAGGAACTTGAATAGAAAAATAACTTGAACAAATATGGAAGTCGAATAAAAATAAAAGTGGAAGTTGCAGAAAATTAAAAATGGAAGTTCATTCAAGAAACCACTATACCTTAACGATGTATTTGAAAATTAAATAAAAAAGAAAGTTAATAGAAAAGTAAATTGAATAAAAATGAAAGTTGACTAAAATTAAAAATGAAAGTTGCATAAAATTAAAAATGGATGTTCAATCAAGAAACAACTATATCTTAACAGTCTATCTGGAAATTAAATAAAAAAGGAAGTTGAGTAGAAATGAAACTTGATTGAAAAAGGAAGTTAAATAAAATTAAAAATGGAAGTTCATTCAAGAAACCACTATACCTTAACAATCTATTTGGAAATTAAATAAAAGAGGAAGTTGAATAGAAAAATAACTTGAATAAAAATGGAAGTCGAATAAAAATAAAAATTGAAGTTGCAGAAAATTAAACCTGGAAGTTCATTCAAAAAATCACTATACCATAACGATCTATTTGGAAATTAAATAAAAAACGAAGTTGAATTGAAAAGTAACTTGAATAAAAATAGAAAGTTAATTAAAAATAAAAATGGAAGTTGCAGAAAATTAAAAATGGAAATTCATTCAAGAAACCACTATACCTTAACGATCTATTTGGAAATTAAATAAAAAAGAAAGTTGAATAGAAAAGTAACTTGAATAAAAATGGAAGTTACTTAAAAATAAAAATGGAAGTCGAATAAAAATAAAAATGGAAGTTGCATAAAATTAAAAACGGAAGTTCATTCAAGAAACCACTATACTTTAACGATCTATTTGGAAATTAAATAAAAAAGGCATTTTAATCGAAAAGTAAATTGAATAAAAATGGAAGTTGAATAAAAGTAAAAATGAAAGTTGCATAAAATTAAAAATGGAAGTTCAATCCAGAAACCACTATACCTTTACGATCTATTTGGAAATTAAATAAAAAAGGAAGTTGAGTAGAAAAGAAACTTGAATGAAAAAGGAAGTTAAATAAAAATAAAAATGGAAGTTGCAGAAAATTAAAAATTGAAGTTCATTCAAGAAACCACTATACCTTAACGATCTATTAGGAAATTAAATAAAAAAAGAAGTTGAATAGAAAAATAACTTGAATAAAAATGGAGGTTGAATAATAATAAAAACGGAAGTTGCAGAAAATTAAAAATTGAAGTTCATTCAAGAAACCACTATACCTTAATGATCTATTTGGAAATTAAATAAAAAAGGCAGTTAAATAGAAAAGTAAATTGAATAAAAATGGAAGTTGCAGAAGATAAAAAATGGAAGTTCAATCCAAAAACCAGTATACCTTAACGATCTATTTGGAAATTAAATAAAAAAAGAAGTTGATTAGAAAAGAAACTTGAATAAAAAAGGAAGTTAAATAAAAATAAAAATGGAAGTTGCAGAAAAATAAAAATGGAAGTTCTTTCAAGAAACCACTATACCTTAACGATATATTAGGAACTTAAATAAAAAAGGAAGTTGAATAGAAAAATAACTTGAATAAAAATGGAAGTTGAATAAAAATATAAATGGAAGTTGCATAAAATTAAAAATGGAAGTTCATTAAAGAAACCACTATACCTTAACGATCTATTTGGAAATTAAATAATAGTGGGAGTTGAGTAGAAAAGAAACTAGAATGAAAAAGGAAGTTACATAAAAATAAAAATGGAAGTTGCAGAAATTAAAAATGGAAATTCATTCAAGAAACCAGTATACCTTAACGATCTATTAGGAAATTAAATAAAAAAGGAAGTTGAATAGAAAAATAACTTGATTAAAAATGGAAGTCGAATAAAAATAAAAGTGGAAGTTGCAGAAAATTAAAAATGGAAGTTCAATCCAGAAACCAGTATACCTTAATGATCTATTTGGAAATTAAATAAAAAAGGAAGTTGAGTAGAAAAGAAACTTGAATGAAAAAGGAAGTTAAATAAAAATCAAAATGGAAGTTTAAGAAAATTAAAAATGGAAGTTCATTCAAGAAACAACTATACCTTGACGATCTATTAGAAAATTAAATAAAAAAGGAAGTTGAATAGAAAATAACTTGAATAAAAATGGAAGTTGAATAAAAATATAAATGGTAGTTGCATAAAATTAAAAATGGAAGTTCAATCCAAAAACCAGTATACCTTAACGTTCTTTTTGGAAATTAAATAAAAAAGGAAGTTGAGTAGAAAAGAAACTTGAATGAAGAAGGAAGTTAAATAAAAATAAAAATGGAAGTTTAAGAAAATTAAAAATGGAAGTTCATTCAAGAAACCACTATACCTTAATGATCTATAAGGAAATTAAATAAAAACAGGAAGTTGAATAGAAAAATAATTTGAATAAAAATGGAAGTTGAATAATAATAAAAACGGAAGTTGCAGGAAATTAAAAATGGAAGTTAATTAAAGAAACCACTATACCTTAACGATCTATTTGGAAATTAAATAAAAAATGAAGCTTAATAGAAAATTAAATTAAATAAAAATGGAAGTTGAATAAAAAGAAAAGTGAAAGTTGCAAAAAATTAAAAATGGAAGTTCAATCCAGAAACCAGTATACCTTAACGATCTATTTGGAAATTAAATAAAAAAGGAAGTTTAATAGAAAAGAAACTTGAAAAAAAAAAGAAGTTGAATACAAATAAAAATGGAAGTCGGAGAAAATTAAAATTGAAAGTTCATTCAAGAAACCACTATACCTTAACGATCTATTTGGAAATTAAATAAAAATGGAAGTTGGATAGAAAAATAACTTGAATAAAAATGGAATGTAACAACCCTCACCTTACTCTTGTCATACTTGCATACATTCTTGCATGGTCTTGCTTTGTTATGTTAATTTGAAGGTTTTGTCTTGCCTTGATTTGCTTAAAGTTGCTTGCATGATTTTGTTCTTTGCTTAGTGTGTGTGTGTGTGTGGCCGAGGTCGCCTTGAGCTTAGTTCGCCTTTGAACCTTGTACTTAGATTTGTTTTGAGATCTTGTTCAACCCCATCTTCACCTCGGGCATTTTATTGCCTAGATGTTTCGCACTTAGTGAACCTTGTCCGCAGGCAGGTATGGCCTAGGCCGAGATGTGGCACACCCCGGCCAAGGTGTGGCACAGCTTAGTCAAGTGTTGTCCTCCCTAGCCGATGTTTTGTTATCCTGTTGCTGGATCCTTGATTTGAGCCGATGTCATCTTATTGCCGATGTGTCTTACCCGAGCTTGCTGCAAACGCTTTGTCAGAGACTTGTCTTGTCTATCAATCACCTTTTTGAGCTAAACCAACCCGATAACGCCACGTGTCCGAGCTGATTGTTAAAACAGCCGGCAGACCTTGAAACACATCATTTTTCTTGTCTCAAATCTTTGTTTTAGAGAGAGAATCTCTAGAGAAGTTCTTGAGTGAGAATAGTCTCCCAAGCTTGATCTTCGTGGTTTGAACCGTTGGATCCGAGTTTTGAGGTTAGAATCTTGATCTCCTTTGGTTGTTCTTGCTGATTATCTAGCTGCATTGCATGATCAGATCTGTTTTGCATGTCATGCATTGTTTTGAAGTTGGTTTTGGAAAGATAAAATGGTTTTCCATATGTTCTTGAAGAAAGTCTCGTTTTGATCCGAAAGTTGGAACGAAAATCATGTTTTGTGTTTATTCTTGCATAATCTTCTTGTATGGGTACCAGGTCCATATTTTGAACTCTTGGCATGAAAACTCAGATTTTTGTAACAAGTTGTGAGCTTGCACCCATCTTTCAAATGATCATGTTCTTCATATTCTTCTAAGGAAAACCCAGGTTTTTCCTGACTTTGTTTAGCGGGACCTCGGCATAGTCCTGGACGGTACCCAGTGTGTTTTCATGAAACGGGAGCAGTGATTAAGCTTCCAGCTTGTTTTGCTTTGTCTTTGACTTGGATCTGGCAAGAATGCCGAGATCATTTGCATGTATATAGAGCTTGCTTTGAGAATGTGACTTGCCATGTGATTGTAGGTCCTTGATATTTGCTTTGAGTCTACACCTGAAGAACTAGGTGAGTGGTATTATTGATAAAGCTATGTTATACTTGTTTTGATAAATCTTGTTTTGTTCGTTTTGACGTGAGTATTTTGTTAAGCATGAATAAATAGCTCTTGTTTTGATGTGTCAATATACTCCTTGTTTTGATGCCATCTTTGAAAAGGATACGGTCCTTGTTAAATCGGGCTACGGGCCTAAGTAACACAAGTCCCTTGTGCTGGAGGACTTTAAACTTTCGCAGTACTAAGTATAAAGGATACGGTCCTTGTTAAATCGGGCTACAGGCCTAAGTAACACAAGTCCCTTGTGCTGGAGGACTCTAAACTTTCGCAGTACTAAGTATAAAGGATACGGTCCTTGTTAAATCGGGCTACGGGCCTAAGTAACACAAGTCCCTTGTGCTGGAGGACTATAAACTTTCGCAGTACCTTTGACTAAACGATTACGGATCGTACATCCCTTAATACTTGAATGATGAATACGGTTCATCCCTTGCTTCGCCGATGTTATGATATTTGAATGATGAATACGGTTCATCCCTTGCTTCGTCGATGTTATGATACTTGAATGATGAATACGGTTCATCCCTTGCTTCGCCGATGTTATGATACTTGACTGATGAATACGGTTCATCCCTTGCTTCGCCGATGTTATGATATTTGAATGATGAATACGGTTCATCCCTTGCTTCGCCGATGTTATGATACTTGAATGATGAATACGGTTCATCCCTTGCTTTGCCTATGTCAGTAAACATCTTTGGATACTTGTAATACTTGATTGATGAATACGGTTCATCCCTCGTCTTGCTAAAGTTGATGAGTTTTGTTTTGAAGGACCTCGGCTATATTCATGCAAAACCTTTATTATTAGTACCATTCACTGAGTATTTGTACTCACCCCTCTATATATATGTAGGTGATGAGCAGGACGGCGGCGACGCCTAGATCGTTTTGGATGCTTGTTTTGGATTCGTACTTATGTCGGCTTTGCTTTTGTATTTACGTCGGCGATGCCCTGCTTGCACGTCGGCAAATCTTGAAAATCATGCTTCTTGACTTGTATTAGCTGTATTTTGTATATGTCGGCTCGAGAAGCCTTTTGATCAAGATGTAACATGTATTTTACCTTGTTGTATTCAAGTTGTAAAGTTAATTGGAAATGTTTGGCATTGCTTTGATCTACGCACGGCTCTTATGGACCACTTGTATTTGATTTATTGCTTCCGCATTTGTGAGCCCCCTATATCCATACTCTGATTATGTTAAGTTTTTGAAAAGTTGGCCTTCGGTAATTACGGATTACTGGCCATCACGGCACCAAACTACTAGGGGCGGTTTGGGGTCGTGACAGAATGGTATCAGAGCACAAGTTCCTCGGTATACGCTATTCACACACTTTGAGTCCTGAAGAGCATAGGATTTCCCTTAGAAAGATGTTAGGGTTGCATCATGGTGGTTGCTATTCGAACAAGGTGTGCATTGTTTTGACATACTTATTTGCTACTTGCCTATGTGGTTATTTGCTTAAATGTTTTAAAGTCATACCTTGCATACTCATAGCATCATGAGGAGAGGTAGACCACCGCTTGGCCGGGATCAGCCCGAAGACAGAATGGACAGATTGGAAAGATTAGTTGAAGGTTTGGCCCGCGAGTTGAGGCAAACCAGACAGCAGTTCGCTAGTGCTACGTCGACTCAGGCCGAGCAGACCAACGGCCGAAATGTAGTTCCACCTCCTCCAGTGCCGCAAATTCCCCCGCAACCAGCCTTGTATGGGGATGGGACGATAGCTTTGATCAGGGAGTTCAAGAAAATGAGGCCACTGAGATTCTCTGGGGGTATAGAGCCGATGAAGGCTGAGGCATGGGTTTTAGAAATGGAGAAGTTGTTCGAGATCTTCCCTAGCACCGACGCTCAGAAAGTGACGTTGGCAGCATTCACATTAGATGATGACGCCCGCAGGTGGTGGATGATGGTTAGAGGGAGCAATCCAGATTTGACCTGGACCCGATTCTTAGAGTTGTTCTACAAGAAACATTTTCCCCTAAGTGTTCGAAACCGCAAGGCTACCGAATTTCATACTCTGACGCAAGGCAACAGAACAGTGGCGGAATATGACCGCGCTTTTACTGAATTGGTAAGGTTTGTACCTCACATGACCAACGATGAATATATGAAGGCCAGGAAGTTCGAGTGTGGGCTTCGTGGACCAATTCAAGACCGGGTCAACTTGCTCGATATGCCGACTTATGCCGAAGTATTGGACAAATCCATCCAGGCCGAAGCTAATTTGAACCGATACCAGAGCTCGGGAGAAAACCAGCGAAAGAGGCAGAACTATGACAATCGCCGAGGACAGCTGGGCACCAAGAAGAGAACGAACATGGGCAGTACTAGTAACCTAAGGCAGGAAGGGAGTGCTAAACCGATGTGTTCGGATTGTGGGAAACAACATTTCGGGATCTGTCGACGAACGTCTGGAGCCTGTTATGAATGTGGTGAGATGGGCCATTATGTGAGAGATTGCCCCAAAACAAAGGCTGATAACAGCAAGAAAGGAGAGAATACCTCGGGTTCCGTTCAGAAGGGAAATGCTGGGAAAGGACAGATGAGACAGGGCAGAGTATTTGCGTTAGTACCAGGAGACACTCAGAATGCTGAGGCAGTAGTGTCAGGTATACTTCTAATTTGCTCCCAAGATGCTTATGTGTTGATTGATTCGGGTTCTACTCACTCGTTTATATCTACTAAGTTTGCCAAGAAAATTAATAGAGAACTAGAGCCCCTTGATTATGTGTTGTCTGTATCTACTCCATCTGGGAGATCTATGTTTGTTGCATCCATTTACAGAGCATGTGTTGTTGTGATTGAGAATGTTGAATTGCTAGTAGATCTAATGCCTCTAGACCTAGCTCATTTTGATATTATACTGGGAATGGACTGGTTAGTTGCAAACGATGCATCTATTAATTGTGTTTCGAAAAGTGTCACACTGAGACCCCCAAACCTAGCCGAGATTACTTTCCAGGGTAAAGAGATAGTGCCCCCACCATACTTGATTTCGTCCATTAAGGCCTGTAAGTTAATTCAGAAGGGGAGTCGAGGTTACTTGTGTAGTATACTGAGTGATCAAAATGGAAATGTTAACTTAGCCGACATCCCGATTGTTAATGATTTCCCCGACGTCTTTCCGGACGAATTGCCGGGCCACTTGACCGATAGAGAAATAGAGTTTACTGTCGACATTATATCGGGAACGCAGCCGGTCTCCAAACCACCTTATAGGATGGCACCAGCTGAACTTAGAGAATTGAAACTACAATTGCAAGAGTTGTTAGATAAGGGATTTATTAGGCCGAGCACTTCACCATGGGGAGCACCTGTTTTATTTGTTAAGAAGAAGGATGGCACACTCCGTCTTTGTATTGACTATAGAGAACTTAATAAAGTCACCATTAAGAACAAGTACCCGTTACCTAGAATTGATGATTTGCTTGATCAGTTACAAGGAGCACGAGTCTTTTCTAAGATCGACCTTCGGTCTGGTTACCATCAGCTTAAAGTTAAAGCCGAAGATGTTGAGAAGACTGCTTTTCGAACAAGATATGGCCACTACGAGTTTTTAGTAATGCCTTTTGGAGTGACCAATGCCCCTGCTGCATTTATGGATTTAATGAACCGAATCTTCAAACCATATTTAGATGAATTTGTAGTTGTTTTCATTGATGATATATTGATCTATTCCAAGAGTGATGTTGAACATGAAAACCATTTGAGACTTGCCTTACAAATTTTGA
Organism: Camellia sinensis; assembly: GCF_055761805.1. Classification (NCBI taxonomy): domain Eukaryota; kingdom Viridiplantae; phylum Streptophyta; class Magnoliopsida; order Ericales; family Theaceae; genus Camellia; species Camellia sinensis. Next base: position 2,129,736 of record NC_138962.1, on the reverse strand, counting down.
GAGAACGGAAGTTGTATGCTAAGTTTAACAAGTGTGAGTTTTGGCTTTCTACCATCTCATTTTTGGGTCATGTGATTAATGAAGTGGGTATCTCAGTTGATCCTAGCAAAGTTGAAGTCGTAGTAAATTGGCCGAGGCCGACTAATGTGTCCGAGATTCGTAGTTTTCTGGGTTTGGCAGGTTATTACAGAAAGTTTGTGAAAGATTTCTCAAGGATTGCAATTCCATTGACGCAACTGACTAAGAAGGGAACACTGTATGAATGGACTAAAGATCGGGAGTCAGCCTTCCAGGAACTGAAGACGAGGTTAATTACAGCACCAGTACTTGTACTACCATCAGGTAACGAAGAGTTTCATGTCTATAGTGATGCATCGCATAAGGGTTTGGGTTGCGTATTAATGCAAAAGGGTAAGGTTATAGCTTATGCATCTCGTCAGTTGAAACCTCATGAGAAAAACTATCCTACCCATGACTTAGAATTGGCGGCCGTAGTATTTGCTTTGAAGATTTGGCGTCACTATTTGTATGGAGCTACTTGTCAGGTTTTTACAGATCATAAGAGCTTAAAGTATCTATTCACTCAGAAGGAATTGAATTTGAGACAGAGACGGTGGCTTGAGTTGTTGAAGGACTACGATATGCAGATTCAATATCACCCCGGGAAAGCTAACAGTGTAGCCGACGCTTTGAGCAGGAAGTCAGATGGAAATTTGGCGTGTTTAACCGTGATGTCAGCAGAACCGACTATTGTTAATGAAGTAAAGACAAGACAGATGGAGGATAACTTCCTCAAGAAAATAGCCGAGGAAATTGGCACAAAGCCGAGACCAGGATATACCATCGAAAACCAAGTACTCAAGTTTGAAGGAAGGTTATGTGTGGCCGACATCCCAGAGTTAAAGAGGAAACTTTTGCAGGAAGCTCACGGCTCTAAGTTTGCCGTCCATCCAGGGAACACCAAAATGTATCAAGATGTGAAGCGGACCGTCTGGTGGCCAAATATGAAGAGAGAAATAGCCGAATTCGTGTCCCAGTGTTTACATTGTCAGCAAGTGAAAGCAGAACATCAAAGACCAGCAGGACTTCTTCAACCTTTGCCGATTCCTGAGTGGAAATGGGAACATATCTCCATGGATTTTGTGATTGGTTTGCCGAAAACACCAAAGGGTATGGATTCAATTTGGGTTGTTGTTGATAGGTTAACTAAGTCAGCACACTTTCTACCTGTTAAGACTACCTTCAACGCCAATCAACTTGCCTTGCTATATGTGAACGAGATTGTCAGACTTCATGGAGTGCCGATGTCAATTGTTTCAGACCGAGATCCTAAATTTGTTTCTAGATTTTGGCAGAGTCTTCAGAGGGCTTTTGGAGCCGAGCTGAGATTTAGTACAACTTTTCATCCCCAGACAGATGGGCAAACTGAGAGGACAATCCAGACGCTTGAAGATATGCTTAGACTTTGTGTGTTGGACTTCCAAGGAAGTTGGGGAACACATTTGCCCTTAGTAGAATTCGCTTACAATAACAGTTATCAAGCTAGCATTGGCATGGCGCCATATGAAGCCTTGTATGGAAGAAAATGTAGGTCGCCGATATGTTGGACCGAAGTCGGAGACAGAACTCTGCTTGGTCCCGAATTGATTCAAGTGACAACAGAAAAGATTAAACTTATCCAACAGAGGATTAAAACTGCCCAGAGCCGACAAAAGAGCTACGCCGATCAGAGAAGGAATGAGATGGAGTTCGAAGTTGGGAATCATGTATTCCTGAAGGTTTCACCAATGAAAGGGGTTTCCAGATTTGGAAGGAAAGGTAAATTAGCACCTCGCTATATTGGGCCATTTGAAATTCTTGAGAGAATTAATTTCGTTGCCTACAGACTTGCTTTGCCGCCAGATTTGAGCCAAGTCCACAATGTGTTTCATGTTTCGATGTTGAGGAAGTACATCCGAGATCCACTACATGTAATTGATCATTCCGAGATCACAGTTAATGAGGATTTGGGCTACGAGGAGAAGCCAATGAGGATTATTGGCCGACAAGTGAGGCAATTGAGGAACAGATCGATACCGATGGTAAAGGTCGAATGGAAGGAGCATTATGGCACAGAAGCCACGTGGGAAAAAGAAGAGGATGTGAGAATCCATTATCTAGAGTTGTTTTCTGAGCAAGGTAATCTAAGTTTGGGGACCAAACTTCTTTAAGGGGGGTAGGATGTAACAACCCTCACCTTACTCTTGTCATACTTGCATACATTCTTACATGGTCTTGCTTTGTTATGTTAATTTGAAGGTTTTGTCTTGCCTTGATTTGCTTAAAGTTGCTTGCATGATTTTGTTCTTTGCTTAGTGTGTGTGTGTGTGTGGCCGAGGTCGCCTTGAGCTTAGTTCGCCTTTGAACCTTGTACTTAGATTTGTTTTGAGATCTTGTTCAACCCCATCTTCACCTCGGGCATTTTATTGCCGAGATGTTTCGCACTTAGTGAACCTTGTTTGCAGGCAGGTATGGCCTAGGCCGAGATGTGGCACACCCCGGCCAAGGTGTGGCACAGCTTAGTCAAGTGTCGTCCTCCCTAGCCGATGTTTTGTTATCCTGTTGCTGGATCCTTGATTTGAGCCGATGTCATCTTATTGCCGATGTGTCTTACCCGAGCTTGCTGCAAACGCTTTGTCAGAGACTTGTCTTGTTTATCAATCACCTTTTTGAGCTGAACCAACCCGATAACGCCACGTGTCCGAGCTGATTGTTAAAACAGCCGGCAGACCTTGAAACACATCATTTTTCTTGTCTCAAATCTTTGTTTTAGAGAGAGAAGCTCTAGAGAAGTTCTTGAGTGAGAATAGTCTCCCAAGCTTGATCTTTGTGGTTTGAACCGTTGGATCCGAGTTTTGAGGTTAGAATCTTGATCTCCTTTGGTTGTTCTTGCTGATTATCTAGCTGCATTGCATGATCGGATCTGTTTTGCATGTCATGCATTGTTTTGAAGTTGGTTTTTTAAAAGAGAAAATGGTTTTCCATATGTTCTTGAAGAAAGTCTCGTTTTGATCCGAAAGTTGGAACGAAAATCATGTTTTGTGTTTATTCTTGTATAATCTTCTTGTATGGGTACCCAGGTCCATATTTTGAACTCTTGGCATGAAAACTCGGAATTTTGTAACAAGTTGTGAGCTTGCACCCATCTTTCAAATGATCATGTTCTTCATATTCTTCTAAGGAAAACCCAAGTTTTTCCTGACTTTGTTTAGCGGGACCTCGGCATAGTCCTGGACGGTACCCAGTGTGTTTTCATGAAACGGGAGCAGTGATTAAACTTCCAGCTTGTTTTGCTTTGTCTTTGACTTGGATCTAGCAAGAATGCCGAGATCATTTGCATGTATATAGAGCTTGCTTTGAGAATGTGACTTGCCATGTGATTGTAGGTCCTTGATATTTGCTTTGAGTCTACACCTGAAGAACTAGGTGAGTGGTATTATTGATAAAGCTATGTTATACTTGTTTTGATAAATCTTGTTTTGTTCGTTTTGACGTGAGTATTTTGTTAAGCATGAATAAATAGCTCTTGTTTTGATGTGTCAATATACTCCTTGTTTTGATGCCATCTTTGAAAAGGATACGGTCCTTGTTAAATCGGGCTACGGGCCTAAGTGACACAAGTCCCTTGTGCTGGAGGACTCTAAACTTTCGCAGTACTAAGTATAAAGGATACGGTCCTTGTTAAATCGGGCTACGGGCCTAAGTAACACAAGTCCCTTGTGTTGGAGGACTCTAAACTTTCGCAGTACTAAGCATAAAGGATACGGTCCTTGTTAAATCGAGCTACGGGCCTAAGTAACACAAGTCCCTTGTGCTGGAGGACTATAAACTTTCGCAGTACCTTTGAATAAACGATTACGGATCGTACAGCCCTTAATACTTGAATGATGAATACGGTTCATCCCTTGCTTCGCCGATGTTATGATATTTGAATGATGAATACGGTTCATCCCTTGCTTCGCCGATGTTATGATACTTGAATGATGAATACGGTTCATCCCTTGCTTCGCCGATGTTATGATACTTGAATGATGAATACGGTTCATCCCTTGCTTCGCCGATGTTATGATATTTGAATGATGAATACGGTTCATCCCTTGCTTCGCCAATGTTATGATACTTGAATGATGAATACGGTTCATCCCTTGCTTTGCCTATGTCAATAAACATCTTTGGATACTTGTAATACTTGATTGATGAATACGGTTCATCCCTCGTCTTGCTAAAGTTGATGAGTTTTGTTTGAAGGACCTCGGCTATATTCATGCAAAACCTTTATTATTAGTACCATTCACTGAGTATTTGTACTCACCCCTCTATATATATGTAGGTGATGAGCAGGACGGCGGCGACGCCTAGATCGTTTTTGATGCTTGTTTTGGATTCGTACTTATGTCGGCTTTGCTTTTGTATTTACGTCGGCGATGCCCTGCTTGCACGTCGGCAAATCTTGAAAATCATGCTTCTTGACTTGTATTAGCTGTATTTTGTATATGTCGGCTCGAGAAGCCTTTTGATCAAGATGTAACATGTATTTTACCTTGTTGTATTCAAGTTGTAAAGTTAATTGGAAATGTTTGGCATTGCTTTGATCTACGCACGGCTCTTATGGACCACTTGTATTTGATTTATTGCTTCCGCATTTGTGAGCCCCCTATATCCATACTCTGATTGTGTTAACTTTTTGAAAAGTTGGCCTTCGGTAATTACGGATTACTGGCCATCACGGCACCAAACTACTAGGGGCGGTTTGGGATCGTGACATGGAAGCTGAATAAAAATAAAAATGCAAGTCCCATAAAATTAAAAATGGAAGTTCATTCAAGAAACCACTATACCTTAACGATCTATTTGGAAATTAAATAAAAAATGAAGTTGAATAGAAAAGTAACTTGAATAAAAATGGAAGTTACTTAAAAATAAAAATGGAAGCCGAATAAAAAAAAAATGGAAGTTGCATAAAATTAAAAACGGAAGTTCATTCAAGAAACCACCATACCTTAACGATCTATTCGGAAATGAAATAAAAAAGGAAGTTTAATCGGAAAGTAAATTGAATAAAAATGGAAGTTGAATAAAAGTAAAAATGAAAGTAGCATAAAATTAAAAATGGAAGTTCAATCCAGAAACCACTATACCTTAACAATCTATTTGGAAATTAAATAAAAAAGGAAGTTGAGTAGAAAAGAAACTTGAATGAAAAAGGAAGTTAAATAACAATAACAATGGAAGTTGCAGAAAATTAAAAATGGAAGTTCATTCAATAAACCACTATACCTTAACGATCTATTAGGAAATTAAATAAAAAAGGAAGTTGAATAGAAAAATAATTTGAATAAAAATGGAAGTTAAATAATAATAAAAACGGAAGTTGCAGGAAATTAAAAATGGAAGTTAATTAAAGAAACCACTATACCTTAACGATCTATTTGGAAATTAAATAAAAAATGAGGTTTAATAGAAAATTAAATTAAATAAAAATGGAAGTTGAATAAAAAGAAAAGTGAAAGTTGCAAAAAATTAAAAATGGAAGTTCAATCCAGAAACCAGTATACCTTAACGATCTATTTGGAAATTAAATAAAAAAGGAAGTTTAATAGAAAAGAAACTTGAAAAAAAAAAAAGAAGTTGAATACAAATAAAAATGGAAGTCGGAGAAAATTAAAATTGAAAGTTCATTCAAGAAACCACTATACCTTAACGATCTGTAACGCCCTCAAAATAATAACATTAAACCCATCAGATAAGACATGCATTTACATATAAACTAACCACATTCCTTTATTTCATTGAGTTCCATTACATAAGTATTACATGTTAACATCAAAACAAAATGCCCTACGGGCTTACAGCTTTCCAAGTTAACACTTGGTTACAACAAAAGAGTACTAACTCGTTACACATTAAGCCCTTGGCTTGAAGTTACATGTAATACATCAAAAGTAGAACAACTACACTATGTCCGCCTCTAGCCTCCCAAACTATGTCCTTGGAGGTGGCATGCTTCCTGTACCTGAAAATGATATTCCCATATAGGGTGAGCCACAGCCCAGTAGAAATGCACTAAACCAACCATGGACAATGACTAAAACATTAGCAATTGATAGTTGGTCAACACTGATACAATCACATAAATAACATATTTATGTCAACGACTTACAAGTCACAATTACTTTTCATTTTCCCTTTAACAACAGATAAGCATACTAGCTCTATCATCATTTCCACAGATATGTATAAAAACTATATCTCACATTCAGATAAGCATAAAAACTATATCCACATTCTCAACAGATATGTATAACAACAATATCCTCAGATAAGCATATAAGCTGTATCCACATTCTACAACAGATATGTATATCAACAATATCCACAGATAAGCATACAAGCTGTATCCACACTTCACAAAGATAAGCATATGAGCTCTATCTTCACTTCTCTAGACAAGCATATGAGCTGTGTCTACGGAGTTCATCCCCTATCTCCTCCCAATACCTATCCGGTTTAGAGGTACATCCCCTATCTTCCCCTAAACCGCGGAGTACATCCCCTATCTCCTCCTCTACACATAACGTATATAAACACATTGGTTCTATATACAATCACCCAATACATACAAATAATGTATTCTATCAACCGTCAAGTTCCATGACACATTTCATTGATTAGTTTCAGTTTACCTAATCATCATGCATTGTCTACAACAATCACGACTATCCTCCACCGATAGCCCAAAGCAGTTATTTCTAAAACAGAAAATAAATGCACAAATGGATATTCAATCAACATTTCATTTCTTCATTCTTCTCAATTAATTATCCCAATTAATTAAACAATGTAGTTAGGGCAATTCCCATAATTAACATTTCAACCCTTAGGTCCCATTTTCATCAATGATTCAACAATCATTCCATTCTTTTCATGCCAAACATGCATCTAGGTTTATTATGAATAAAACCCCAACTTTTGTAAAATTACACAAAAGTCCCAAACTTTCACAAAATTACCAAACCAAGCCCAACATCTCAAAATACCAAAATTTAAAGACAAAACCCATAGAGAGGAGTAGGATATCCCTACCTCAAATTCGGAGTCCCAAAGGAGAAGACGACAAAACCCAACGTGCTCCAAAACCCGAGATTTTCAGATTAAAATGAAGCCCTCGACGATCAACAACTTTTTTGTAAAGGCCAAAGGTGAGTAAATCACTCCTACTAGATCAAAACCTAGAGAGAAGGTAGAGTCTAGAGTGAGAGGCTCAACAATGGTGATTTTGGAAAAGTAAGAGAGAGAAGAGAAAGTGAAAAAGTGATTTGAAAAGTCACAATTTCGGGACTTTAACCCAGGTCTCCGCTCGAGCGTAAAACACCCCGCTCGAGCGGCCACTCACAGACTTCCGCTCGAGCGGCCAACCTCCCGCTCGAGCGCAGAATGCACTTGCCCAGCACTTTTGCAGAACCAGACCTCCGCTCGAGCTCCCAACCCTACGCTCGAGCGGCACTCAGACAACCCCGCTCGAGCGGCCAATACCACGCTCGAGCGTACAACGCTGCACAGGAAAATACTGAATGGGTGTAATCTCCGCTCGAGCGCCAACACCTCCGCTCGAGCGTACAGGCCAAAAATCTGGGCAACTAGTTTTGGTTTCTAAACTCAACCAACCTGAAACAAATCCGCCCAACACATCCTATAACTCAAATACGAAGTAAAAGGATGTAAACAAAATAATAAACAACTACCAACATCCACGGACACATGTCCGGATCACGGTATAACAAGGGTAAACCCGGGATCGCTATAACCTCCCCCCCTTAAAGAATTTCGCCCCCGAAATTAAGCACAAGTTTTCAAAACAAGTTTTCCTTCATTTTAGACAATGTTACAATTTAACATTCAACAATTCGACCCATTACCGGTCATCCCATCCCTTTAACAAGAGACATATCACAATATGTAAACAACATATGTATTTTCAACATGCATTAACATTATGCACTATCTTTCCAATTTCAACAATATATTCAACACATATAGTGTCACATTCAACTTCCATATGAGGCAAGTTCCAAACATACTTCCAATAAAACAAAAAGTAAAATTTAAATACGAGATTACATATCAACAAACAAGTCCGGATATTTCTCACGGACTCCCGAAACTTGAAACTTGAAAATTAAAAAGGAACTTGAATAAAAAAGGAAGTTAAATAAAAATAAAAATGGAAGTTGCAGAAAATTAAAAATGGAAGTTCATTCAAGAAACCACTATACATTAACGATCTATTAGGAACTTAAATAAAAAAGGAAGTTGAATAGAAAAATAACTTGAATAAAAATGGAAGTTGAATAAAAATATAAATGGAAGTTGCATAAAATTAAAAATGAAAGTTGAGTAGAAAAGAAACTTGAATAAAAAAGGAAGTTACATGAAAATAAAAATGGAAGTTGCAGAAAATTGAAAATGGAAATTCATTCAAGAAACCACAATACCTTAATGATCTATTAGGAAATTAAATAAAAAAGGAAGTTGAAAAGAAAAATAACTTGAATAAAAATGGAAGTCGAATAAAAATAAAAATGGAAGTTGCAAAAAATTGAAAATGGAAATTCATTCAAGAAACCACTATACCTTAATGATCTATTAGGAAATTAAATAAAAAAGGAAGTTGAAAAGAAAAATAACTTGAATAAAAATGGAAGTCGAATAAAAATAAAAATGGAAGTTGCAAAAAATTAAAAATGGAAGGTCATTCAACAAACCACTATACCATACCGATCTGTTTGGAAATTAAATAAAAAAGAAAGTTTAATAAAAAAGTAAATTGAATAAAAATGGAAGTTGAATAATAATAAAAATGAAAGTTGCATAAAATTAAAAATGGACGTTCAATCCAGAAACCCCTATACCTTAACGATCTATTTGGAAATTAAATAAAAAAGGAAGTTGAATAGAAAAGTAAATTGAATAAAAATGGAAGTCGAATAATAATAAAAATGAAAGTTGCATAAAATTAAAAATGGATGTTCAATCCAGTAACCCCTATACCTTAACGATCTATTTGGAAATTAAATGAAGGAGGAAGTTGAGTAGAAAAGAAACTTGAATGAAAAAGGAAGTTAAATAAAAATAAAAATGGAAGTTGCAGAAAATTAAAAATGGAAGTTCATTCAAGAAACCATTATACCTTAACGATCTATTCCGAAATTAAATAAAAAAGGAAGTTGAATAGAAAAATAATTTGAATAAAAATGGAAGTTGAATAATAATAAAAACGGAAGTTGTAGAAAATTAAAAATGAAAGTTAATTAAAGAAACCACTATACCTGAACGATCTATTTGGAAATTAAATAAAAAAGGAAGTTTAATAGAAAAGTAAATTGAATAAAAATGGAAGTTGAATAAAAAGAAAAGTGAAAGTTGCATAAAAGTAAAAATGGAAGTTCAATCCAGAAACCAGTATACCTTAACGATCTATTTCGAAATTAAATAAAAAAGGAAGTTGAATAGAAAAGAAACTTGAAAAAAAAAAAAAGAAGTTGAATACAAAGAAAAATGGAAGTCGTAGAAAATTAAAATTGGAAGTTCATTCAAGAAACCACTATACCTTAACGATCTATTTGAAAATTAAATAAAAAAGGAAGTTGAATAGAAAAGTAAATTGAATAAAAAAGGAAGTTGAATAAAAATAAAAGTGAAAGTTGCATAAAAGTAAAAATGGAAGTTCAATCCCGAAATCACTATACCTTAACGATCTATTTGGAAATTAAATAAAAAAGGAAGTTGAATTGAAAAGAAACTTTAATAAAAATAGAAGTTGAATAGAAATAAAAATGGAAGTAGCAGAAAATTAACATTGGAAGTTCATTGAAGAAACCACTATACCTTAACGATCTATTTGGAAATTAAACAAAAAATGAAGTTGCATAGAAAAATAACTTGAATAAAAATGGAAGTTGAATAAAAATAAAAATGGAAGTTGCAGAAAATTAAAAATGGAAGTTCATTCAAGAAACCACTATACCATAACGATCTATTTGGAAATTAAATAAAAAAGAAATTTTTATAGAAAAGCAAATTGAATAAAAATGAAAGTTGAATACTATAAAAAATGAAAGTTGCATAAAATTAAAAATGAATGTTCAATCTAGAAACCCCTATACCTTAACGATCTACTTGGAAATTAAATAAAAAAAGGAAGTTGAGTAGAAAAGAAACTTGAATGAAAAAGGAAATGAAATAAAAAAAATGGAAGTTGCAGAAAATTAAAAATGGAAGTTCATTCAAGAAACCACTATACCTTAACGATCTATTTGGAAATTAAATAAAGAAGGAAGTTGAATAGAAAAATGACTTGAATAAAAATAGAAGTCGAATAAAAATAAAAATGGAAGTTCACTCAAGAAACCACTATACCTTAATGATCTAATTGGAAATTAAATAAAAAGGAAGTTTAATAGAAAAGTAAATTGAATAAAAATGGAAGTTGAATAAAAATAAAAATGAAAGTTGCATAAAATTAAAATTAGAAGTTCAATCCAGAAACCACTATATGTTAACGATCTATTTGGAAATTAACTAAAAAAAGAAGTTGAATAGAAAAGTAACTTGAATAAAAATGGAATTTACTTAAAAATAAAAATGGAAGTTGCAGAAAATTAAAAATGGAAATTCATTCAAGAAACCACTATACGTTAAGGATCTATTTGGATATTAAATAAAAAAGGAAGTTGAATAAAAAAGTAAATTGAATAAAAATGGAAGTCGAATAAAAATAAAACTGAAAGTTGCAGAAAATTAAAAACGGAAGTTCATTCAAGAAACCACTATACTTTAACGATCTATTTGGAAATTAAATAAAAAAGAAAGTTTAATAGAAAAGTAAATTGAATAAAAATGGAAGTTGATTAAAAATAAAAATGAAAGTTGCATGAAATGAAAAATGGAAGTTCATTCGAGAAACCACTATACCTTAACGATCTATTTGGAAATTAAATAAAAAGTAAGTTTAATAGAAAAGTAAATTGAATAAAAATGGAAGTGGAATAAAAAGAAAAGTGAAAGTTGCACAATATTAAAAATGGTAGTTCAATCCAGAAACCAGTATACCTTGAAGTGCTATTTGGAAATTAAATAAAAAAAGAAGTTGAATAGAAAAGAAACTTGAATAAAAAAAGAAGTTGAATAGAAATAAAAATGGAAGTTGCAGAAAATTAAAATTGGAAGTTTATTCAAGAAACCACTATACCTTAACGATCTATTTGGAAATTAAATAAAAAATGAAGTTTAATAGAAAAAAAACTTGAATAAAAATGGAAGACGAATAAAAATAAAACTGAAAGTTGAAGAAAATTAAAAATGGAAGTTCATTCAAGAAACCACTATACCTTAACGATCTATTTGGAAATTAAATAAAAAGGAAGTTTAATAGAAAAGTAAATTGAATAAAAATGGAAGTGGAATAAAAAGAAAAGTAAAATTTGCATAAAATGAAAAATGGAAGTTCAATCCAGAAATCAGTATACCTTGAAGATCTATTTGTAAATTAAATCAAAAAAGAAGTTGAATAGAAAAGAAACTTGAATAAAAAAAGAAATTGAATAGAAATAAAAATGGAAGTTGCAGAAAATTAAAATTGGAAGTTCATTCAAGAAACCACTATACCTTAACGATCTATTTGGAAATAAAATAAAAAATGAAGTTGAATAGAAGAATAACTTGAATAAAAATGGAAGTCGAATAAAAATAAAACTGAAAGTTGCAGAAAATTAAAAATGGAAGTTCATTCAAGAAACCACTATACTTTAACGATCTATTTGGAAATTAAATAAAAAAGAAAGTTTAACAGAAAAGGAAATTGAATAAAAATGGAAGTTGATTAAAAATAAAAATGAAAGTTGCATGAAATTAAAAATGGAAGTTCATTCGAGAAACCACTATACCTTAACGATCTATTTGGAAATTAAATAAAAAAGAAAGTTGAATAGAAAAATAACTTGAATAAAAATGGAAGCTGAATAAAAATAAAAATGGAAGTTCCATAAAATTAAAAATGAAAGTTCATTAAAGAAAACACTATACCTTAGCGATCTATTTGGAAATTAAATAAAAAAGGAAGTTTAATAGAAAAATAAATTGAATAAAAATGGAAGTTGAATAAAAAGAAAAGTGAAAGTTGCAAAAAATTAAAAATGGAAGTTCAATCCAGAAACCAGTATACCTGAACGATCTATTTGGAAATTAAATAAAAAAGAAAGTTGAATAGAAAAGAAACTTGAATAAAAAAAGAAGTTGAATAGAAATAAAAATTGAAGTTGCAGAAAATTAAAAGTGGAAGTTCATTCAAGAAACCACTATACCTTAACGATCTATTTGGAAATTAAATAAAAAAGGAAGTCTAATAGAAAAGTTAATTGAATAAAAATGAAATTTGAATAAAACTAAAAATGAAAGTAGCATAAAATTAAAAATGGAAGTTCAATCCAGAAACCAGTATACCTTAACGATCTATTTGGAAATTAAATAAAAAATGAAGTTGAATAGAAAAAAAACTTGAATAAAAAAAGAAGTTGAATAGAAATAAAAATTGAAGTTGTTGAAAATTAAAATTGGAAGTTCATTCAAGAAACCACTATACCTTAACGATCTATTTGGAAATTAAATAAAAAATGAAGTTGAATAGAAAAATAACTAGAATAAAAATGGAAGTCGAATAAAAATATAAATAAAAGTTGCAGAAAATTAAAAATGGAAGTTCATTCAAGAAACCACTATACCTTAACGATCTATTTGGAAATTAAATGAAAAAAGAAGTTGAATAGAAAAGAAACTTGAATAAAAAAAGAAGTTGAATAGAAATAAAATTGGAAGTTGCAGAAAATTAAAAATGGAAGTTCAATCCCGAAACCACTATACCTTAACGATCTATTTGGAAATTAAATAAAAAATGAAGTTGAATAGAAAAATAACTTGAATAAAAATGGAAGTCGAATAAAAATAAAAATAAAAGTTGCAGAAAATTAAAAATGGAAGTTCATTAAAGAAACCACTATACCTTAATGATCTATTTGGAAATTAAATAAAAAATGAAGTTGAATAGAAAAATAACTTGAATAAAAATGGAAGTCGAATAAAAATGAAAATGAAAGTTGCAGAAAATTAAAAATGGAAGTTTATTCAAGAAACCACTATACATTAACGATCTATTTGGAAATTAAATAAAAAAGGAAGTCTAATAGAAAAGTAAATTGAATAAAAATGAAAGTTGCATAAAATTAAAAATGGAAGTTCAATCCAGAAACCACTATACCTTAACGATCTATTTGGAAATTAAATAAAAAAGGAAATATAGTAGAAAAGAAACTTGAATAAAAAAGAAAGTTAAATAAAAATAAATATGGAAGTTGAAGAAAACTAAAAATGGAAGTTCATTTATGAAACCACTATACCTTAACGATCTATTTGGAAATTAAATAAAAAAGGAAGTTGAATAGAAAAATAACTTGAATAAAAAAAGACGTTGAATAGAAATAAAAATGGAAGTTGCAGAAAATTAAAATTGAAAGTTCATTCAAGAAACCACTATACCTTAACGATCTATTTGGAAATTAAATAAAAAATGAAGTTGAATAGAAAAATAACTTCAATAAAAATGGAAGTCGAATAAAAATAAAAATGAAAGTTGTAGAAAATTAAAATTGGAAGTTTATTCAAGAAACACTATACCTTAACGATCTATTTGGAAATTAAATAAAAAAGGAAGTCTAATAGTAAAGTAAATTGAATAAAAATGAAAGTTGAATAAAACTAAAAATGAAAGTGGCATAAAATTAAAAATGGAAGTTCAATCCAGAAACCACTATACCTTGACGATCTATTTGGAAATTAAATAAAAAAAGAAGTTGAGTAGAAAAGAAACTTGAATAAAAAAGGAAGTTAAAAAAAATAAAAATGGAAGTTGAAGAAAATTAAAAATGGAAGTTCATTCATGAAACCACTATACGTTAACTGTAGGAACCCACACTTTATGTCCTCATCATGTTCATGAGCATCGGTAAGATTATGACTTGTTTAGCTTGCATGTGTATGTTGTGATTTGTTTCGCTTGAGCTAATGCGATCCATGTCTTGATTTGAAGCCTTGTGATTTGTCTAAGTGTAGTGTGCTTGTCTTGTTTCTCCCTTAATGCGAAACCTAGGTTACGCCTTGCTTGAGTTATACTAGCCGATGTTATTCCAATGCCGAGGTCATCCTTAGTCTAGTATTAGTATCTTGAAACCCCTTGTTGACCTCAGTCCTTGCCTTGACCACATTAGCCGAGATGTTACCTTGCACCCAAGTGATCTCGTCCTGGAAGTGGTATGACCTAGGCCGAGGTGTGGCGCATCTAGGCCAAGATGTGGCACAGCTTAGTCAAGTGTTGTCCTTCCTAGCCGAGGTCATTGTCACCTTAGTTGCCAAAGTCTTATGATTAGTCGATGTCACCCCCTTACCGGAGTGCCATTCCGTGTAGCTTGTTAGATATGCCTTGTTGTTAGCCGATGTCATAGTCTGTCAGAGAGCCCATACCGCTTTGCTTGTTGAACACCCTTCCACCATGCTTTGTCTGGCCTGTCAGCCACCTTTTCAGGATGAACCCAACCAGTCGCCGCCACGTGTCTCAGCAGAGGGTTAACCCCAGAACCGGGTATAGAAAACTATCATTTGGTATCATAAACTTGCCTTGTAGAGAGAGAGAAGCTCTAGAAGAGGGAGAAGAGTTCTTGAGAGAGAAGTAGATCTTCAAGCTTGATTCCTAGAGATCGAACCGTTAGATCCGCGTTCTAAGGTTAGATTCTTGATCTGCTCATGATGTTCCTTATGTTTATGTTATTTCATTGCATGATTGAAAATGATTTGTAAGCCATGCATCGTTTTGAAGCTCGATTTTAGAAAGAGAAAATGACATTCATGTGTTCTTCAAGAAAAGTCTTGTTTGATCCGAAAGCTTGCATAAAGAATCATGATTTTGTGTTTGTTTCCGCAAGGATTTCAAGTACGGGTACCCAGGTCCATGTTTTCAAACTCATAGCACGAAAATCCCAGATTTGTGATGGCAGATTATGATCAAACATTCGTATTTTTCATGTTTTCACACTCATGTTCTTCATGTTTATCAGCAGAGGGAAACCCAGAGTTTCCCGACCTCTTTTCCTTGCATGTGGCCCTCGGGAACACACCTCGGCAAGGAGGTGTGGAACCTCGGCCTAGACCTGGTTGGTGCCCAGCATGTTTTCCGAAAACATTTGTGTACATGAGAGACTCGTTTGAAAGCGCATTCAATAGGCTTTGCCATGTGTTGTAGGACTTGGGCTTGTCTCGACCCCGACGTGTGAAGAAACGATGTGAGTGGTATTTCTAATAAAGCTATGTTACACTTGTTTTGATAAATCTTGTTTTGCCTTGTTTTGAAAAGTACTTGATCTAGCATGAATGACTATCCCTATTTTGTATATCAAATGCTATCTTGTTTTGATGACTCGTCTTGAAAGTCCTTAGTTGCAGGGGACTATAATGCAACTGCACTCTTGTCTTGACAGTCCTTAGTGCTAGAGGACTCTAAACTTTCGCAGCACAGCTTGTCTTGACAGTCCTTAGTGCTAGAGGACTCTAAACTTTCGCAGCACAGCTTGTCTTGACAGTCCTTAGTGCTAGAGGACTCTAAACTTTCGCAGCACAGCTAGAGGACTCTAAACTTTCGCAGCACAGCTTGTCTTGACAGTCCTTAGTGCTAGAGGACTCTAAACTTTCGCAGCACAGCTTGTCTTGAAGGTCCTTAGTTGCAGGGGACTATAATGCAACTGCACTCTTGTTTTGGGAATGTCATCACCCTCTTGTATTAAGTAGATGTAATAACATCCAAAGAACTTGAAAGGCCGGCAATGAACTTGACTTTTTCTTGATTGTAAAGTATACTTTGTATTGTTTTGAAAGAAATCTTGGATATCAATCATGCAAACCTTTATTTCTAATATCATTCACTGAGTATCCAAGCTCACCCTCTCTATATATATATGTAGGTGATGAACAAGAAGGCATTGAGGCCTAGACGTGATTGCCGATGTGTTTTGATTGCCGATGTGTTTTGGGCGTATAGCCGACATGTTTTGGATTTGCGTTTTGCATCGTCTTGAAGATTATGCTTCTCGGCTTATGTTCTTTGTTTGTTTTGGCATATGTCGGCTTGAGAAGCCTTTTAGTCAGGATGTGTTTTGTATCTCATTCTTGCTGTACCTAAATTGTAAGACTTGTAAAGATGTTTGATGTATGACATTCCATTGGACTTATGCACGGCTCTCATGGACTATTTAGATTTTGTATATGTATATATATATATTGCTTCCGCACTTGTAAGCCCCATATTTTATACTCTGATTGTGTGTGATTTTTGTAAGACGGCCTTCGGTAACCTCGGGTTACTGGCCATCACGGCACCAAACTACTAGGGGCGGTTTGGGGGCGTGACAGATTGGTATCAGAGCACAAGATCCTTGTAGTACGTTAATCACACACCTTGAGTCCTAGAGAGCCTAGGATTTCCCCTAGAATGATGTTAGGAATTGCATCATATTGCTTGCTACTTGACTATGTGTGCATCATTTTGGCCTAGACGCTCGTTACTTGCGCATGTGTTATTTGTTTAGTTGTTTTAAAGTCTCATCTTGCATTCCCCCTAGCATCATGAGGAGAGGTAGACCCCCGGTTGGCCGAGATCGATCGGAAGACAGGTTGGAGAGATTGGAAAGGTTAGTCGAAGGCTTGGTTCGTGAGCAGAGACAACCTAGGCCGCAGGATACTGGTACCACTTCTATGCATGCCGAACAGACGAATGGCCGATATGCAGCTCCACCCCCTCCAGTGCCACAAGTGCCTATGCAGCAAGCTTTGTATGGGAACGACACGATAACTCTAATCAGAGAGTTCAAGAAGATGAAACCGCCGAGATTTCAGGGAGGCATAGAACCAATGAAAGCCGAGGCATGGGTTTTAGAGATAGAGAAGTTGTTTGAAGTTTTCCCCAGTACAGACGCCCAGAAGGTATCTCTGGCGGCATTCACATTAGACGACGATGCTCGTAGGTGGTGGATGATGGTCCGAGAAAGCAATCCGGGTTTGACTTGGGCAAAATTTTTGGAGTTGTTCTACAACAAGCATTTTCCCCTTAGCGTCCGAGACCGAAAGACCACGGAGTTTCAGAATCTGACACAGGGGAACAAGACAGTGGCAGAGTATGATCGTGCCTTTACTGAACTAGCGAGATATGCGCCTCATATGGTTGACGACGAGTACCGAAAGGCGAGGAAGTTCGAAAGTGGGTTGCGTGGACCGATACAAGATCGGGTCAATACGCTCAATATGCCGACGTACGCCGGAGTACTGGACAAGGCCATCCTGGCTGAAGCTAACTTGAACCGGTACCAGAGTTCAGGTGAGGGTCAGAGGAAGAGACAGAGTTATGACAATCGCCGAGTTCCGTTCAATGCCAAGAAGAAGATAAGCACAGACAGTTCCAGCAACTCAAATCAGGAAGGTAACGTTAAGCCGATGTGCGCGAGTTGTGGAAAGCTACATTTCGGGGTTTGTCGTTGGGCAACAGGAGCTTGTTATGAGTGCGGCGAGATGGGCCATCGCGTGAAGGACTGCCCGAAAGCAAGGACCGATGATGGGAAGAGGACTGGAAGCACCTCGAGCTCTGCGCAGAAGAATAACATCGGGGGAGTACAGGCGAGGCAGGGCAGAGTTTTCGCATTGGTGCCAGGAGACGCCCAGAATGCTGAAACAGTGGTGTCAGGTACCACTTCAATTTGTTGTCAAGATGCATACGTATTGATTGATTCGGGTTCTACGCATTCATTTGTGTCCACTATATTCGCCGAGAAGTTGGATAGAGAATTAGAACCCCTTGATTATGTATTATCTGTGTCTACTCCATCTGGGAGAAATATGATTGTTACATCCATTTATAGGGCGTGTATTGCTATGATTGAGAGTGTAGAATTGTTAGTTGATTTGATGCCATTAAACATGACTCACTTCGATGTTATATTGGGAATGGATTGGTTAGTGGCGAACCATGCATCCATTAATTGTGTTACTAAGAACGTCACATTGAAGACCCCAAGTCAAGCCGAGGTCATTTTCCAGGGTAAAGGAGTAGTACCCCCACCTTACTTAATCTCATCCATGAAGGCCTACAAGTTGATCCAAAAAGGATGTAAGGGTTATTTATGCAGTATACTAAGTGATCTGAATGGAAATGTTGAGTTAGCCGACATACCCGTTGTTGAGGAATTCCCCGACGTCTTTCCGGATGAGTTGCCTGGCCACCTTGTCGATAGAGAAATAGAGTTTACTGTGGACGTCCTGCCAGGAACGCAACCTATCTCCAAAACACCCTACAGAATGGCTCCAGCCGAACTTAGAGAACTGAAATCGCAATTACAGGAATTGTTGGATAAGGGATTCGTCAGGCCGAGCACTTCACCGTGGGGAGCACCCGTTCTATTTGTTAAGAAAAAGGACGGCACCCTTCGTCTTTGCATTGACTACAGAGAACTTAATAAGGTGACCATTAAGAACAAATACCCATTGCCAAGAATCGATGATTTGCTTGATCAACTACGAGGAGCACGAGTCTTTTCCAAGATTGACCTTAGGTCAGGCTACCACCAGTTGAAGGTTAAAGCCGAGGACATTGAGAAAACTGCTTTTCGGACAAGATATGGTCACTACGAATTTTTGGTAATGCCCTTCGGAGTAACCAATGCCCCAGCAGCATTCATGGACCTGATGAACAGAGTCTTTAAGCCGTACCTAGATGAGTTCGTCATTATTTTTATCGACGACATATTGATCTATTCCGGGAGTGCGAGCGAGCACGAGAATCATCTGAGACTTGCCCTACAGACCTTGAGAGATAAGAAGTTGTACGCCAAGTTAAGTAAATGCGAGTTTTGGCTTTCCAGCATTTCATTTCTAGGGCATGTGATCAATGAAGATGGTATATCAGTTGACCCCAGTAAGATTGAAGCCATTGTGAACTGGCCGACGCCGACCAACGTGTCCGAGGTTCGTAGTTTTCTGGGTTTGGCAGGTTATTACAGAAAGTTTGTGAAGGACTTCTCGAGGATCGCAGTGCCATTGACACAACTAACCAAGAAGGGAGCAGCTTATGAATGGACCAATGAAAGGGAATCAGCTTTCCAGGAACTGAAGACGAGGTTAGTCACAGCACCAGTTCTAGTACTACCATCAACTAATGAGGAATTTCAGATTTACAGTGATGCTTCACGTAAAGGTTTGGGTTGCGTGTTAATGCAAGAAGGTAAAGTCATAGCGTACGCGTCTCGTCAGTTGAAGCCCAATGAAAAGAATTATCCTACCCATGATTTGGAGCTAGCTGCTGTGGTTTTTGCCTTGAAGATATGGCGTCATTACCTGTACGGAACATCTTGCCAAGTTTTCACCGATCACAAGAGTCTGAAATACTTGTTCACCCAGAAAGAGTTAAATATGAGGCAGAGAAGATGGCTCGAGCTACTGAAGGATTATGACATGCAGATTCAGTACCACCCAGGTAAGGCAAATTCCGTAGCCGACGCATTGAGCAGGAAGTTAGTTGGAAGTTTGGCGTGCCTGACAGCGGTTTCGGTGGAACCAACCATTATTGAGGAAGTGAAGACCAGACAGAGGGAGGATAAATTCCTCAAGAAGGTAATTGATGAATTCGTCTCGAAGCCGAGGCCAGGTTACACAGTGGAGAATCAGGTGCTTAGGTTCGAAGAAAGATTGTGCGTGGCCGACGTACCAGAGTTAAAAAGGAAGATTTTACAAGCGGCCCATAGTTCCAAGTTTGCCATCCATCCAGGGAGCACCAAGATGTATCAGGACGTAAAGCGGACCTTTTGGTGGCCAAACATGAAAAGAGAGATAGCCGAATTTGTATCTCAGTGTCTGTGTTGTCAGCGAGTGAAGGCAGAACACCAGAGACCAGCAGGACTTCTTCAACCCTTGTCAATTCCTGAGTGGAAATGGGAGCACATCTCCATGGATTTCGTAGTGGGATTGCCGAGGACACAAAGAGGTATGGATTCCATTTGGGCTATAGTCGACAGGTTTACTAAGTCAGCTCACTTTTTGCCGGTCAAGACTACATTCAATGCCAACCGACTTGCCGAATTGTACATGAATGAGATCGTTAGGCTTCATGGTGTGCCGATGTCCATTGTGTCAGACCGAGACCCGAAGTTCGTTTCTAGATTTTGGCAGAGTCTACAAGGAGCCTTGGGAACATAATTGAGATTTAGCACAGCCTTTCACCCCCAGACCGACGGACAGACAGAAAGGACGATTCAGACACTCGAAGACATGCTCAGACTGTGCGTGTTGGACTTCCAGGGAAGTTGGGAATCGCATTTGCCATTAGTAGAATTCGCATACAACAACAGTTATCAAGCCAGCATAGGCATGGCGCCGTATGAAGCTTTGTATGGAAGGGAGTGTAGATCGCCGATATGTTGGACTGAAGTAGGAGACAAAGCCCTAATTGGCCCCGAGTTGGTTCATATGACAACTGAAAAGATCAAACTCATTCAGCAGAGGATTAAAACTGCACAGAGTCGACAGAAGTGTTATGCCGACCAAAGAAGGAGGGAGTTAGAATTTGAAATTGGGGATCATGTATTTTTGAAGGTCTCGCCGATGACAGGAGTTTCGAGGTTTGGGAAGAAGGGTAAACTTGCACCCCGATATATTGGGCCGTTTGAAATTCTTGAGAAAGTTAACACCGTTGCTTACAGACTCGCTTTGCCGCCAGATTTGAGCCAAGTCCACAGTGTGTTCCATGTTTCGATGCTGAGAAAATATATCCGAGACCCACTGCATGTAATATATTACTCCGGGGTTGTAGTTAATGAAGACTTGGGCTACGAAGAGAAGCCGATGAGAATTATCGACAGACAAGTGAGGCAGTTGAGAAACAAGTCGATATCAATGGTGAAAATCGAATGGGAGAAGCATTATGGCGAGGAGGCCACATGGGAAAAAGAAGAGGAGATGAAAATCCGTTACCCGGAGTTATTCGTAGGACAAGGTAACTTAAGTTTGGGGACCAAACTTCTTTAAGGAGGGTAGACTGTAGGAACCCGCACTTTATGTCCTCATCATGTTCATGAGCATCGGTATGATTATGACTTGTTTAGCTTGCATGTGTATGTTGTGATTTGTTTCGCTTGAGCTAATGCGATCCATGTCTTGATTTGAAGCCTTGTGATTTGTCTAAGTGTAGTGTGCTTGTCTTGTTTCTCCCTTAATGCGAAACCTAGGTTACGCCTTGCTTGAGTTATACTAGCCGATGTTATTCCAATGCCGAGGTCATCCTTAGTCTAGTATTAGTATCTTGAAACCCCTTGTTGACCTCAGTCCTTGCCTTGACCACATTAGCCGAGATGTTACCTTGCACCCAAGTGATCTCGTCCTGGAAGTGGTATGACCTAGGCCGAGGTGTGGCGCATCTAGGCCAAGATGTGGCACAGCTTAGTCAAGTGTTGTCCTTCCTAGCCGAGGTCATTGTCACCTTAGTTGCCAAAGTCTTATGATTAGCCGATGTCACCCCCTTACCGGAGTGCCATTCCGTGTAGCTTGTTAGATATGCCTTGTTGTTAGCCGATGTCATAGTCTGTCAGAGAGCCCATACCGCTTTGCTTGTTGAACACCCTTCCACCATGCTTTGTCTGGCCTGTCAGCCACCTTTTCAGGATGAACCCAACCAGTCGCCGCCACGTGTCTCAGCAGAGGGTTAACCCCAGAACCGGGTATAGAAAACTATCATTTGGTATCATAAACTTGCCTTGTAGAGAGAGAGAAGCTCTAGAAGAGGGAGAAGAGTTCTTGAGAGAGAAGTAGATCTTCAAGCTTGATTCCTAGAGATCGAACCGTTAGATCCGCGTTCTAAGGTTAGATTCTTGATCTGCTCATGATGTTCCTTATGTTTATGTTATTTCATTGCATGATTGAAAATGATTTGTAAGCCATGCATCGTTTTGAAGCTCGATTTTAGAAAGAGAAAATGACATTCATGTGTTCTTCAAGAAAAGTCTTGTTTGATCCGAAAGCTTGCATAAAGAATCATGATTTTGTGTTTGTTTCCGCAAGGATTTCAAGTACGGGTACCCGGGTCCATGTTTTCAAACTCATAGCACGAAAATCCCAGATTTGTGATGGCAGATTATGATCAAACATTCGTATTTTTCATGTTTTCACACTCATGTTCTTCATGTTTATCAGCAGAGGGAAACCCAGAGTTTCCCGACCTCTTTTCCTTGCATGTGGCCCTCGGGAACACACCTCGGCAAGGAGGTGTGGAACCTCGGCCTAGACCTGGTTGGTGCCCAGCATGTTTTCCGAAAACATTTGTGTACATGAGAGACTCGTTTGAAAGCGCATTCAATAGGCTTTGCCATGTGTTGTAGGACTTGGGCTTGTCTCGACCCCGACGTGTGAAGAAACGATGTGAGTGGTATTTCTAATAAAGCTATGTTACACTTGTTTTGATAAATCTTGTTTTGCCTTGTTTTGAAAAGTACTTGATCTAGCATGAATGACTATCCCTATTTTGTATATCAAATGCTATCTTGTTTTGATGACTCGTCTTGAAAGTCCTTAGTTGCAGGGGACTATAATGCAACTGCACTCTTGTCTTGACAGTCCTTAGTGCTAGAGGACTCTAAACTTTCGCAGCACAGCTTGTCTTGACAGTCCTTAGTGCTAGAGGACTCTAAACTTTCGCAGCACAGCTTGTCTTGACAGTCCTTAGTGCTAGAGGACTCTAAACTTTCGCAGCACAGCTAGAGGACTCTAAACTTTCGCAGCACAGCTTGTCTTGACAGTCCTTAGTGCTAGAGGACTCTAAACTTTCGCAGCACAGCTTGTCTTGAAGGTCCTTAGTTGCAGGGGACTATAATGCAACTGCACTCTTGTTTTGGGAATGTCATCACCCTCTTGTATTAAGTAGATGTAATAACATCCAAAGAACTTGAAAGGCCGGCAATGAACTTGACTTTTTCTTGATTGTAAAGTATACTTTGTATTGTTTTGAAAGAAATCTTGGATATCAATCATGCAAACCTTTATTTCTAATATCATTCACTGAGTATCCAAGCTCACCCTCTCTATATATATATGTAGGTGATGAACAAGAAGGCATTGAGGCCTAGACGTGATTGCCGATGTGTTTTGATTGCCGATGTGTTTTGGGCGTATAGCCGACATGTTTTGGATTTGCGTTTTGCATCGTCTTGAAGATTATGCTTCTCGGCTTATGTTCTTTGTTTGTTTTGGCATATGTCGGCTTGAGAAGCCTTTTAGTCAGGATGTGTTTTGTATCTCATTCTTGCTGTACCTAAATTGTAAGACTTGTAAAGATGTTTGATGTATGACATTCCATTGGACTTATGCACGGCTCTCATGGACTATTTAGATTTTGTATATGTATATATATATATTGCTTCCGCACTTGTAAGCCCCATATTTTATACTCTGATTGTGTGTGATTTTTGTAAGACGGCCTTCGGTAACCTCGGGTTACTGGCCATCACGGCACCAAACTACTAGGGGCGGTTTGGGGGCGTGACATTAACTATCTATTTTGAAATTAAAAAAAAAAAGGAAGTTGAATAGAAAAGAAACTTGAATCAAAAAAGAAGTTGAATAGAAATAAAAATGGAAGTTGCGGAAAATTAAAATTGGAAGTTCATTCAAGAAACCACTATACCTTAACGATCTATCTGGAAATTAAATAAAAAATGAAGTTGAATAGAGAAATAACTTGATTAAAAATGGAAATCGAATAAAAATAAAAATGAAAGTTGCAGAAAATTAAAAATGGAAGTTCATTCAAGAAACCACAATACCTTAACGATCTATTTGGAAATTAAATAAAAAAAGAAGTCTAATAGAAAAGTAAATTGAATAAAAATTGAAGTTGAAGAAAAATAAAAATGAAAGTTGCATAAAATTAAAAATGGCAGTTCAATCCAGAAACCACAATACCTTAACGATCTATTTGGAAATTAAATAAAAAAGGAAGTTGAGTAGGAAAGAAACATGAATAAAAATGGAAGTTGAATATAAATAAAAATGGAAGTTGCACAAAATTAAAATTGGAAGTTCATTCAAGAAACCACTATAGCTTAACGATCTATTTGGAAATTAAATAAAAAATGAAGTTGGATTGAAAAATAACTTGAATAAAAATGGAAGCTGAATAAAAATAAAAATGCAAGTCCCATAAAATTAAAAATGGAAGTTCATTCAAGAAACCACTATACCTTAACGATCTATTTGGAAATTAAATAAAAAATGAATTTGAATAGAAAAGTAACTTGAATAAAAATGGAAGTTACATAAAAATAAAAATGGAAGCCGAATAAAAAAAAAAAAGGAAGTTGCATAAAATTAAAAACGGAAGTTCATTCAAGAAACCACTATACCTTAACGATCTATTCGGAAATGAAATAAAAAAGGAAGTTTAATCAGAAAGTAAATTGAATAAAAATGGAAGTTGAATAAAAGTAAAAATGAAAGTTGCATAAAATTAAAAATGGAAGTTCAATCCAGAAACCACTATACCTTAACAATCTATTTGGAAATTAAATAAAAAAGGAAGTTGAGTAGAAAAGAAACTTGAATGAAAAAGGAAGTTAAATAATAATAAAAATGGAAGTTTAAGAAAATTAAAAATGGAAGTTCATTCAAGAAACCACTATACCTTAACGATCTATTAGGAAATTAAATAAAAAAGGAAGTTGAATAGAAAAATAATTTGAATAAAAATGGAAGTTGAATAATAATAAAAACGGAAGTTGCAGGAAATTAAAAATGGTAGTTAATTAAAGAAACCACTATACCTTAACGATCTATTTGGAAATTAAATAAAAAATGAAGTTTAATAGAAAATTAAATTAAATAAAAATGGAAGTTGAATAAAAAGAAAAGTGAATGTTGCAAAAAATTAAAAATGGAATTCAATCCAGAAACCAGTATACCTTAGCGATCTATTTGGAAATTAAATAAAAAAGGAAGTTTAATAGAAAAGAAACTTGAAAAAAATGAAGAAGTTGAATACAAATAAAAATAGAAGTCGGAGAAAATTAAAATTGAAAGTTCATTCAAGAAACCACTATACCTTAACGATCTATTTCGAAATTAAATAAAAAAGGAAGTTGGATAGAAAAATAACTTGAATAAAAATGGAAGCTGAATAAAAATAAAAATGCAAGTCCCATAAAATTAAAAATAGAAGTTCATTCAAGAAACCACTATACCTTAACGATCTATTTGGAAATTAAATAAAAAATGAAGTTGAATAGAAAAGTAACTTGAATAAAAATGGAAGTTACTTAAAAATAAAAATGGAAGCCGAATAAAAAAAAATGGAAGTTGCATATAATTAAAAACGGAAGTTCATTCAAGAAACCACTATACTTTAACGATCTATTCGGAAATGAAATAAAAAAGGAAGTTTAATCGGAAAGTAAATTGAATAAAAATGGAAGTTGAATAAAAGTAAAAATGAAAGTTGCATAAAATTAAAAATGGAAGTTCAATCCAGAAACCACTATACCTTAACAATCTATTTGGAAATTAAAAAAAAAAAGGAAGTTGAGTAGAAAAGAAACTTGAATGAAAAAGGAAGTTAAATAATAATAAAAACGGAAGTTTAAGAAAATTAAAAATGGAAGTTCATTCAAGAAACCACTATACCTTAACGATCTATTAGGAAATTAAATAAAAAAGGAAGTTGAATAGAAAAATAACTTGAATAAAAATGGAAGTTGTAGAAAATAAAAAATGGAAGTTCAATCCAGAAACCAGTATACCTTAACGATCTATTTGGAAATTAAATAAAAAGCAAGTTGAGTAGAAAAGAAACTTGAATAAAAAAGGAAGTTAAATAAAAATAAAAATGGAAGTTGCAGAAAATTAAAAATGGAAGTTCATTCAAGAAACCACTATACCTTAACGATCTATTAGGAACTTAAATAAAAAAGGAAGTTGAATAGAAAAATAACTTGAATAAAAATGGAAGTTGAATAAAAATATAAATGGAAGTTGCATAAAATTAAAAATGAAAGTTGAGTAGAAAAGACACTTGAATAAAAAAGGAAGTTACATCAAAATAAAAATGGAAGTTGCAAAAAATTGAAAATGGAAATTCATTCAAGAAACCACTATACCTTAATGATCTATTAGGAAATTAAATAAAAAAGGAAGTTGAAAAGAAAAATAACTTGAATAAAAATGGAAGTCGAATAAAAATAAAAATGGAAGTTGCAAAAAATGGAAGGTCATTCAACAAACCACAATACCATACCGATCTATTTGGAAATTAAATAAAAAAGAAAGTTTAATAGAAAAGTAAATTGAATAAAAATGGAAGTTGAATAATAATAAAAATGAAAGTTGCATAAAATTAAAAATGGACGTTCAATCCAGAAACCCCTATACCTTAACGATGTATTTGGAAATTAAATAAAAAAGGAAGTTGAATAGAAAAGTAAATTGAATAAAAATGGAAGTCGAATAATAATAAAAATGAAAGTTGCATAAAATTAAAAACGGATGTTCAATCCAGTAACCCCTATACCTTAACGATCTATTTGGAAATTAAATGAAGGAGGAAGTTGAGTAGAAAAGAAACTTGAATGAAAAAGGAAGTTAAATAAAAATAAAAATGGAAGTTGCAGAAAATTAAAAATGGAAGTTCATTCAAGAAACCATTATACCTTAACGATCTATTCCGAAATTAAATAAAAAAGGAAGTTGAATAGAAAAATAATTTGAATAAAAATGGAAGTTGAATAATAATAAAAACGGAAGTTGCAGAAAATTAAAAATGAAAGTTAATTAAAGAAACCACTATACCTGAACGATCTATTTGGAAATTAAATAAAAAAGGAAGTTTAATAGAAAAGTAAATTGAATAAAAATGGAAGTTGAATAAAAAGAAAAGTGAAAGTTGCATAAAATTAAAAATGGAAGTTCAATCCAGAAACCAGTATACCTTAACGATCTATTTCGAAATTAATTAAAAAGGAAGTTGAATAGAAAAGAAACTTGAAAAAAAAAAAAAAGTTGAATACAAAAAAATGGAAGTCGTAGAAAATTAAAATTGGAAGTTCATTCAAGAAACCACTATACCTTAACGATCTATTTGAAAATTAAATAAAAAAGGAAGTTGAATAGAAAAGTAAATTGAATAAAAAAGGAAGTTGAATAAAAATAAAAGTGAAAGTTGCATAAAAGTAAAAATGGAAGTTCAATCCCGAAATCAGTATACCTTAACGATCTATTTGGAAATTAAATAAAAAAGGAAGTTGAATTGAAAAGAAACTTTAATAAAAATAGAAGTTGAATAGAAATAAAAATGGAAGTAGCAGAAAATTAAAATTGGAAGTTCATTCAAGAAACCACTATACCTTAACGATCTATTTGGAAATTAAATAAAAAAGGAAGTTGCATAGAAAAATAACTTGAATAAAAATGGAAGTTGAATAAAAATAAAAATGGAAGTTGCAGAAAATTAAAAATAGAAGTTTATTCAAGAAACCACTATACCATAACGATCTATTTGGAAATTAAATAAAAAAGAAAGTTTTATAGAAAAGCAAATTGAATAAAAATGAAAGTTGAATAATATAAAAAATGAAAGTTGCATAAAATTAAAAATGAATGTTCAATCTAGAAACCCCTATACCTTAACGATCTACTTGGAAATTAAATAAAAAAAGGAAGTTGAGTAGAAAAGAAACTTGAATGAAAAAGGAAATGAAATTAAAAAAAAAATGGAAGTTGCAGAAAATTAAAAATGGAAGTTCATTCAAGAAACCACTATACCTTAACGATCTATTTGGAAATTAAATAAGGAAGGAAGTTGAATAGAAAAATGACTTGAATAAAAATAAAAATGGAAGTTCACTCAAGAAACCACTATACCTTAACGATCTAATTCGAAATTAAATAAAAAAGGAAGTTTAATAGAAAAGTAAATTGAATAAAAATGGAAGTTGAATAAAAATAAAAATGAAAGTTGCATAAAATTAAAATTAGAAGTTCAATCCAGAAACCACTATACGTTAACGATCTATTTGGAAATTAACTAAAAAAAGAAGTTGAATAGAAAAGTAACTTGAATAAAAATGGAATTTACTTAAAAATAAAAATGGAAGTTGCAGAAAATTAAAAATGGAAATTCATTCAAGAAACCACTATACGTTAACGATCTATTTGGATATTAAATAAAAAAGGAAGTTGAATAGAAAAGAAAATTGAATAAAAATGGAAGTCGAATAAAAATAAAACTGAAATTTGCAGACAATTAAAAATGGAAGTTCATTCAAGAAACCACTATACTTTAACGATCTATTTTGAAATTAAATAAAAAAAAATAGTTTAATAGAAAAGTAAATTGAATAAAAATGGAAGTTGATTAAAAATAAAAATGACAGTTGCATGAAATTAAAAAAGGAAGTTCATTCGAGAAACCACTATACCTTAATGATCTATTTGGAAATTAAATAAAAAGGAAGTTTAATAGAAAAGTAAATTGAATAAAAATGGAAGTGGAATAAAAAGAAAAGTGAAAGTTGCACAACATTAAAAATGGTAGTTCAATCCAGAAACCAGTATACCTTGAAGTTCTATTTGGAAATTAAATAAAAAAAGAAGTTGAATAGAAAAGAAACTTGAATAAAAAAAGAAGTTGAATAGAAATAAAAATGGATGTTGCAGAAAATTAAAATTGGAAGTTCATTCAAGAAACCACTATACCTTAACGATCTATTTGGAAATTAAATAAAAAATGAAGTTTAATAGAAAAAAAACTTGAATAAAATTGGAAGTCGAATAAAAATAAAACTGAAACTTGAAGAAAATTAAAAATGGAAGTTCATTCAAGAAACCACTATACCTTAACGATCTATTTGGAATTTAAATAAAAAGGAAGTTTAATAGAAAAGTAAATTGAATAAAAATGGAAGTGGAATAAAAAGAAAAGTAAAATTTGCATAAAATTAAAAATGGAAGTTCAATCCAGAAACCAGTATACCTTGATGATCTATTTGGAAATTAAATAAAAAAAGAAGTTGAATAGAAAAGAAACTTGAATAAAAAAAGAAGTTGAATAGAAATAAAAATGGAAGTTGCAGAAAATTAAAATTGGAAGTTCATTCAAGAAACCACTATACCTTAACGATCTATTTGGAAATTAAATAAAAAATGAAGTTGAATAGAAGAATAACTTGAATAAAAATGGAAGTCAAATAAAAATAAAACTGAAAGTTGCAGAAAATTAAAAATGGAAGTTCATTCAAGAAACCACTATAATTTAACGATCTATTTGGAAATTAAATAAAAAAGAAAGTTTAATGGAAAAGGAAATTGAATAAAAATGGAAGTTGATTAAAAATAAAAATGAAAATTGCATGAAATTAAAAATGGAAGTTCATTCGAGAAACCACTATACCTTAACGATCTATTTGGAAATTAAATAAAAAGGGAAGTTGAATAGAAAAACAACTTGAATAAAAATGGAAGCTGAATAAAAATAAAAATGGAAGTTCAATAAAATTAAAAATGAAAGTTCATTAAAGAAAACACTATACCTTAACGATCTATTTGGAAATTAAATAAAAAAGGAAGTTTAATAGAAAAATAAATTGAATAAAAATGGAAGTTGATTAAAAAGAAAAGTGAAAGTTGCAAAAAATTAAAAATGGAAGTTCAATCCAGAAACCAGTATACCTTAACTGTAAGAACCCACATTTTTCATCTTAATCATGTTCATGAGCATTTGTATGATTATGACTTGTTAAGCTTGCATGTGTGTGTTGTGACTTGTTTTGCTTTAACAAGTGAGATTCGTGCCTTGATTTGAAGCCTCGTGATTTGTCTGAGCGTAGTGTACTTGTCTTGTTCCTTCCTTGATGTTAAAACTTAGGTCACGCCTTGCCTCTAGCCGACGTTATTTCAATGCCGAGGTCTTCCTTAGTCTGGCCTTAGTATCTTGAAATCCCTTGTCGACCTCAGTCCTTGCCTTGACCACATTAGCCGAGATGTTACCTTGCACCCAAGTGATCTCGTCCTGGAAGTGGTATGACCTAGGCCGAGGTGTGGCGCATCTAGGCCAAGATGTGGCACAGCTTAGTCAAGTGTTGTCCTTCCTAGCCGAGGTCATTGTCACCTTAGTCACCGAAGTCTTTGTTAGCCGATGTCACCCCTTGCCGGAGTGTCATTCTGTGTAGCGTGTTAGATACGCCTCGTTGTTAGCCGATGTCATAGCCTGTCAGAGAGCCCATACCGCTTTGCTTGTTGAACAACCTTCCACCATGCCTTGTCTGGTCTGTCAGGCACCTTTTCAGGTAAAACCCAATCAGCCGCCGCCACGTGTCTCAGCAGAGGGTTAACCCCAGAACCGGGTATAGAAAACTATCATTTGGTGTCATAACCTTGTCTTGTAGAAAGAGAAACTCTAGGAGGAAGAAAGAGTTTTAGAGTGAGGAAGTAGATCTTGAAGCTTGATTTCTAGAGATCCAACCGTTAGATCCGCATTCTAAGGTTAGATTCTTGATCTACTCGTAATATTCTTTATGATTATGTTATTGCATTGCATGATTGAAAATGATCTGTAAGCCATGCATCGTTTTGAAGCTCGATTTTAGAAAGAGAAAATGACATTCATGTGTTCTTCAAGAAAGTCTTGATTTGATCCGAAAGCTTTATGCCTAGATTCACGTTTTGTGTTTGTTCTTGCATGATTTCCAAGTATGGGTACCCAGGTCCATGTTTTCAAACTCATAGCACGAAAACCTCAGATTTGTGATGACAGATTATGATCAAACATTCGTATTTTTCATGTTTTCACACCCATGTTCTTCAAGTTCATCAGCAGAGGGGAACCCAGAGTTTCCCGACCTCTTTTTCCTTGTATGTGGCCCTCGGAAACACGCCTCGGCTTAGACCTGGTTGGTGCCCAGTCGGTTTTCCAAAAATCATTTGCATGCATGTTAGACTTGTTTTGAGGAAATATGTTCAAGTACGCTTTTGCAATGTGATTGTAGGACTGGACCTTGCTTGACCCCGACGTTTGAAGAATTATGTGAGTGGTATTTCTAATAAAGCTATGTTATAACGTTTTGTTAAAGCTTCGCTTTGCTTGTTCTGAAAAGTACTTGATCTAGCATGAATGACTATCCCTATTTTGTATATCAAATGCTATCTTGTTTTGATGACTTGTCTTGACAGTCCTTAGTGCTAGAGGACTCTAAACTTTCGCAGCACAGCTTGTCTTGACAGTCCTTAGTGCTAGAGGACTCTAAACTTTCGCAGCACAGCTTGTCTTGACAGTCCTTAGTGCTAGAGGACTCTAAACTTTCGCAGCACAGCTTGTCTTGAAACTCTTGTCTTGATATGTCATCACCCCTTGAAATAAGTAGATGTTATTAACATCCAAGGAATATGAAAGCCGGCAAATGAACTTGATTTCCCTCTTGATCGAAAAGTATGCTATGTATAGTTTTGAAAGAAATCTTGGATATCAATCATGCAAAACCTTTATTTCTAGTATCATTCACTGAGTATCCAAGCTCACCCTCTCTATATATATGTAGGTGATGAACAAGAAGGCATTGAGGCCTAGACGTGATTGCCGATGTGTTTTGGGTGCTTTGCCGACATGTTTTGGATTTGCGTTTTGCATCGTCTTGAAGATTATGCTTCTCGGCTTACGTTTTCTTTGTTTGTTTTGGCATATGTCGGCTTGAGAAGCCTTTTGGTCAGGATGTATTTTGTGTTCCATTTTGTTGTATCTAAAATTGTAAGACTTGTAATGATGTTTGATGTATGGCATTCCATTGGACTTATGCACGGCTCTCATGGACAACTCGGTTTATATGTATATTTTGCTTCCGCTCTT
The DNA here is from genome assembly GCF_055761805.1 of Camellia sinensis. Classification (NCBI taxonomy): domain Eukaryota; kingdom Viridiplantae; phylum Streptophyta; class Magnoliopsida; order Ericales; family Theaceae; genus Camellia; species Camellia sinensis. The sequence continues at coordinate 2,097,689 of NC_138962.1, read as the reverse complement.
GTAAGCCCCATATTTCATACTCTGATTGTGTGTGATTTTTGTAAGACGGCCTTCGGTAACCTCGGGTTACTGGCCATCACGGCACCAAACTACTAGGGGCGGTTTGGGGGCGTGACAGAATGGTATCAGAGCACAAGATCCTTGTAGTACGTTAATCACACACCTTGAGTCCTAGAGAGCCTAGGATTTCCCCTAGAATGATGTTAGGAATTGCATCATATTGCTTGCTACTTGACTATGTGTGCATCATTTTGGCCTAGACGCTCGTTACTTGCGTATGTGTTAATTGTTTACTTGTTTTAAAGTCTCATCTTGCATTCCCCCTAGCATCATGAGGAGAGGTAGACCCCCGGTTGGCCGAGATCGATCGGAAGACAGGTTGGAGAGATTGGAAAGGTTAGTCGAAGGCTTGGTTCGTGAGCAGAGGCAATCTAGGCCGCAGGATACTGGTACCACTTCTATGCATGCCGAACAGACGAATGGCCGATATGCAGCTCCACCCCCTCCGGTGCCACAAGTGCCTCCGCAGCAAGCTTTGTATGGGAACGACACGATAACTCTAATCAGAGAGTTCAAGAAGATGAAACCGCCGAGATTTCAGGGAGGCATAGAACCAATGAAAGCCGAGGCATGGGTTTTAGAGATGGAGAAGTTGTTTGAAGTTTTCCCCAGTACAGACGCTCAGAAGGTATCTCTGGCAGCATTCACGTTAGACGACGATGCTCGTAGGTGGTGGATGATGGCCCGAGAAGGCAATCCGGGTTTGACTTGGGCAAAATTTTTGGAGTTGTTCTACAACAAGCATTTCCCCCTCAGCGTCCGAGACCGAAAGACCACGGAGTTTCAGAATCTGACCCAAGGGAACAAGACGGTCGCAGAATACGATCGTGCCTTTACTGAACTGGCGAGATATGCGCCTCATATGGTTGACGACGAATACCGAAAGGCGAGGAAGTTCGAAAGTGGGTTGCGTGGACCGATACAAGATCGGGTCAATATGCTCAATATGCCGACATACGCCGGAGTACTGGACAAGGCCATCCTGGCTGAAGCTAACTTGAACCAATACCAGAGTTCAGGTGAGGGTCAGAGGAAGAGACAGAGTTATGATAATCGCCGAGTTCCGTTCAATGCCAAGAAGAAGATGAGTACGGACAGTTCCAGCAACTCCAATCAAGAAGGTAACGTTAAGCCGATGTGCGCGAGTTGTGGAAAGCTACATTTCGGGGTTTGTCGTTGGGCAACAGGAGCTTGTTATGAGTGCGGCGAGATAGGCCATCGCGTGAAGGACTGCCCGAAAGCAAGGACCGATGATGGGAAGAGGACTGGAAGCACCTCGGGCTCTGCGCAGAAGAATAACATCAGAGGAGTACAGGCGAGGCAGGGCAGAGTTTTCGCATTGGTGCCAGGAGACGCCCAGAATGCTGAAACAGTGGTGTCAGGTACCATTTCAATTTGTTCTCAAGATGCATACGTATTGATTGATTCGGGTTCTACGCATTCATTTGTGTCCACTATATTCGCCGAGAAGTTGGATAGAGAATTAGAACCCCTTGATTATGTATTATCTGTGTCTACTCCATCTGGGAGAAATATGATTGTTACATCCATTTATAGGGCGTGTATTGCTATGATTGAGAGTGTAGAATTGTTAGTTGATTTGATGCCATTAAACATGACTCACTTCGATGTTATATTGGGAATGGATTGGTTAGTAGCGAATCAAGCATCCATTAACTGTGCTACTAAGAGCGTCACATTGAGGACCCCAAGTCAAGCCGAGGTCATTTTCCAGGGTAAAGGAGTAGTACCCCCACCTTACTTAATCTCATCCATGAAGGCCTACAAGTTGATCCAAAAAGGATGTAAGGGTTATTTATGCAGTATACTAAGTGATCTGAATGGAAATGTTGAGTTAGCCGACATACCCGTTGTTGAGGAATTCCCCGACGTCTTTCCGGATGAGTTGCCTGGCCACCTTGTCGATAGAGAAATAGAGTTTACTGTGGACGTCTTGCCAGGAACACAACCTATCTCCAAAACACCCTACAGAATGGCCCCAGCTGAACTTAAAGAACTGAAATCGCAATTACAAGAATTGTTGGATAAGGGATTCGTCAGGCCGAGCACTTCACCGTGGGGAGCACCCGTTCTATTTGTTAAGAAAAAGGACGGCACCCTTCGTCTTTGCATTGACTACAGAGAACTTAATAAGGTGACCATTAAGAACAAATACCCATTGCCAAGAATCGATGATTTGCTTGATCAACTACGAGGAGCACGAGTCTTTTCCAAGATTGACCTTAGGTCGGGCTACCACCAGTTGAAGGTTAAAGCCGAGGATATCGAGAAGACTGCTTTTCGGACAAGATATGGCCACTACGAATTTTTAGTGATGCCCTTCGGAGTAACCAATGCCCCAGCAGCATTCATGGACCTGATGAACAGAGTCTTTAAGCCGTACCTAGATGAATTTGTCATTATTTTTATCGACGACATATTGATCTATTCTGGGAGTGCGAGCGAGCACGAGAATCATCTGAGACTTGCCCTGCAGACCTTGAGAGATGAGAAGTTGTACGCCAAGTTAAGTAAATGCGAGTTTTGGCTTTCCAGCATTTCGTTTCTAGGGCATGTGATTAATGAAGACGGTATATCAGTTGACCCCAGTAAGATTGAAGCCATTGTGAATTGGCCGACGCCGACCAACGTGTCCGAGATTCGTAGTTTTCTGGGTTTGGCAGGTTATTACAGAAAGTTTGTAAAGGATTTCTCGAGGATTGCAGTGCCATTGACACAACTAACGAAGAAGGGAACAGCTTATGAATGGACCGACGAAAGAGAATCAGCTTTCCAGGAGCTGAAGGCGAGGTTGGTTACAGCACCAGTTTTGGTACTACCATCAGCTAATGAGGAATTTCAGATTTACAGCGATGCTTCACACAAAGGTTTGGGTTGCGTTTTAATGCAAAAAGGTAAAGTCATAGCGTACGCGTCTCGTCAATTGAAGCCCAATGAAAAGAATTATCCTACCCATGACCTGGAGTTAGCTGCCGTGGTTTTTGCTCTGAAGATCTGGCGTCATTACCTGTACGGAACCTCTTGCCAAGTTTTCACCGACCACAAGAGTCTGAAATACTTGTTCACCCAGAAAGAGTTAAATATGAGGCAGAGAAGATGGCTCGAGCTACTGAAGGATTATGACATGCAGATTCAGTACCACCCAGGTAAGGCAAATTCCGTAGCCGACGCATTGAGCAGGAAGTTAGTTGGAAGTTTGGCGTGCCTGACAGCGGTTTCGGTGGAACCAACTATTATTGAGGAAGTGAAGACTAGTCAGAGGGAGGATAAATTCCTCAAGAAGGTAACTGATGAATTCGTCACCAAGTCGAGGCCGGGATACACTATAGAGAATCAGGTGCTTAAGTTCGAAGGAAGATTGTGCGTGGCCGACGTACCAGAGTTAAAAAGGAAGATTTTGCAAGAGGCCCATAGTTCCAAATTTGCCGCTCATCCAGGGAGCACCAAGATGTATCGGGACGTAAAGCGTACCTTTTGGTGGCCAAACATGAAAAGAGAGATAGCCGAGTTTGTATCTCAGTGTCTGTGTTGTCAGCGAGTGAAAGCAGAACACCAGAGACCAGCAGGACTTCTTCAACCCTTGTCAATTCCTGAGTGGAAATGGGAGCACATCTCCATGGATTTCGTAGTGGGTTTGCCGAGGACGCAAAGAGGTATGGATTCCATTTGGGTTATAGTTGACAGGTTTACTAAGTCAGCTCACTTTTTGCCTGTCAAGACTACATTCAATGCCAACCGACTTGCCGAATTGTACATGAATGAGATCGTTAGGCTTCATGGTGTGCCGATGTCCATTGTGTCAGACCGAGATCCGAAGTTCGTTTCTAGATTTTGGCAGAGTCTACAAGGAGCCTTGGGGACAGAGTTGAGGTTTAGCACAGCCTTTCACCCCCAGACCGACGGACAGACAGAAAGAACGATTCAGACACTCGAAGACATGCTCAGACTGTGCGTGTTGGACCTCCAGGGAAGTTGGGAATCACATTTGCCATTAGTAGAGTTCGCGTACAACAACAGTTATCAAGCCAGCATTGGCATGGCGCCGTATGAAGCTTTGTATGGAAGGGAATGTAAATCGCCGACATGTTGGACTGAAGTGGGAGACAAAGCTCTAATTGGCCCCGAATTGGTTCGAATGACAACTGAAAAGATCAAACTCATTCAGCAAAGGATTAAGACTGCACAGAGTCGACAGAAGTGCTATGCCGATCAAAGAAGGAGGGAGTTAGAATTTGAAATTGGGGACCATGTATTTTTGAAGGTCTCGCCGATGACAGGAGTTACGAGATTTGGGAAGAAGGGCAAGCTTGCACCCCGATACGTTGGGCCATTTGAAATTCTTGAGAGGATTAACACCGTTGCTTACAGGCTTGCTTTGCCACCAGATTTGAGTCGAGTCCACAGTGTGTTCCATGTTTCGATGCTGAGAAAATATATCCGAGACCCACTGCATGTAATAGATTACTCCGGGGTTGTAGTTAATGAAGACTTGGGCTACGAAGAGAAACCGATGAGGATTATTGACAGACAAGTGAGACAGTTGAGAAACAAGTCGATATCGATGGTGAAAATCGAATGGGAGAAGCATTATGGCGGGGAGGCCACATGGGAAAAGGAAGAGGAGATGAAAATCTGTTACCCGGAGTTATTCGTAGGTCAAGGTAACTTAAGTTTGGGGACCAAACTTCCTTAAGGAGGGTAGACTGTAAGAACCCACATTTTTCATCTTAATCATGTTCATGAGCATTTGTATGATTATGACTTGTTAAGCTTGCATGTGTGTGTTGTGACTTGTTTTGCTTTAACAAGTGAGATTCGTGCCTTGATTTGAAGCCTCGTGATTTGTCTGAGCGTAGTGTACTTGTCTTGTTCCTTCCTTGATGTTAAAACTTAGGTCACGCCTTGCCTCTAGCCGACGTTATTTCAATGCCGAGGTCTTCCTTAGTCTGGCCTTAGTATCTTGAAATCCCTTGTCGACCTCAGTCCTTGCCTTGACCACATTAGCCGAGATGTTACCTTGCACCCAAGTGATCTCGTCCTGGAAGTGGTATGACCTAGGCCGAGGTGTGGCGCATCTAGGCCAAGATGTGGCACAGCTTAGTCAAGTGTTGTCCTTCCTAGCCGAGGTCATTGTCACCTTAGTCACCGAAGTCTTTGTTAGCCGATGTCACCCCTTGCCGGAGTGTCATTCTGTGTAGCGTGTTAGATACGCCTCGTTGTTAGCCGATGTCATAGCCTGTCAGAGAGCCCATACCGCTTTGCTTGTTGAACAACCTTCCACCATGCCTTGTCTGGTCTGTCAGGCACCTTTTCAGGTAAAACCCAATCAGCCGCCGCCACGTGTCTCAGCAGAGGGTTAACCCCAGAACCGGGTATAGAAAACTATCATTTGGTGTCATAACCTTGTCTTGTAGAAAGAGAAACTCTAGGAGGAAGAAAGAGTTTTAGAGTGAGGAAGTAGATCTTGAAGCTTGATTTCTAGAGATCCAACCGTTAGATCCGCATTCTAAGGTTAGATTCTTGATCTACTCGTAATATTCTTTATGATTATGTTATTGCATTGCATGATTGAAAATGATCTGTAAGCCATGCATCGTTTTGAAGCTCGATTTTAGAAAGAGAAAATGACATTCATGTGTTCTTCAAGAAAGTCTTGATTTGATCCGAAAGCTTTATGCCTAGATTCACGTTTTGTGTTTGTTCTTGCATGATTTCCAAGTATGGGTACCCAGGTCCATGTTTTCAAACTCATAGCACGAAAACCTCAGATTTGTGATGACAGATTATGATCAAACATTCGTATTTTTCATGTTTTCACACCCATGTTCTTCAAGTTCATCAGCAGAGGGGAACCCAGAGTTTCCCGACCTCTTTTTCCTTGTATGTGGCCCTCGGAAACACGCCTCGGCTTAGACCTGGTTGGTGCCCAGTCGGTTTCCAAAAATCATTTGCATGCATGTTAGACTTGTTTTGAGGAAATATGTTCAAGTACGCTTTTGCAATGTGATTGTAGGACTGGACCTTGCTTGACCCCGACGTTTGAAGAATTATGTGAGTGGTATTTCTAATAAAGCTATGTTATAACGTTTTGTTAAAGCTTCGCTTTGCTTGTTTTGAAAAGTACTTGATCTAGCATGAATGACTATCCCTATTTTGTATATCAAATGCTATCTTGTTTTGATGACTTGTCTTGACAGTCCTTAGTGCTAGAGGACTCTAAACTTTCGCAGCACAGCTTGTCTTGACAGTCCTTAGTGCTAGAGGACTCTAAACTTTCGCAGCACAGCTTGTCTTGACAGTCCTTAGTGCTAGAGGACTCTAAACTTTCGCAGCACAGCTTGTCTTGAAACTCTTGTCTTGATATGTCATCACCCCTTGAAATAAGTAGATGTTATTAACATCCAAGGAATATGAAAGCCGGCAAATGAACTTGATTTCCCTCTTGATCGAAAAGTATGCTATGTATAGTTTTGAAAGAAATCTTGGATATCAATCATGCAAAACCTTTATTTCTAGTATCATTCACTGAGTATCCAAGCTCACCCTCTCTATATATATGTAGGTGATGAACAAGAAGGCATTGAGGCCTAGACGTGATTGCCGATGTGTTTTGGGTGCTTTGCCGACATGTTTTGGATTTGCGTTTTGCATCGTCTTGAAGATTATGCTTCTCGGCTTACGTTTTCTTTGTTTGTTTTGGCATATGTCGGCTTGAGAAGCCTTTTGGTCAGGATGTATTTTGTGTTCCATTTTGTTGTATCTAAAATTGTAAGACTTGTAATGATGTTTGATGTATGGCATTCCATTGGACTTATGCACGGCTCTCATGGACAACTCGGTTTATATGTATATTTTGCTTCCGCTCTTGTAAGCCCCATATTTCATACTCTGATTGTGTGTGATTTTTGTAAGACGGCCTTCGGTAACCTCGGGTTACTGGCCATCACGGCACCAAACTACTAGGGGCGGTTTGGGGGCGTGACATTAACGATCTATTTGGAAATTAAATAAAAAAGAAAGTTGAATAGAAAAGAAACTTGAATAAAAAAAGAAGTTGAATAGAAATAAAAATGGAAGTTGCAGAAAATTAAAAGTGGAAGTTCATTCAAGAAACCACTATACCTTAACGATCTATTTGCAAATTAAATAAAAAATGAAGTTGAAGAGAAAAATAACTTGAATAAAAATGGAAGTCCAATAAAAATAAAAATGAAAGTTGCAGAAAATTAAAATTGGAAGTTTATTCAAGAAATCACTATACCTTAACGATCTATTTGGAAATTAAATAAAAAAGGAAGTCTAATAGTAAAGTAAATTGAATAAAAATGGAAGTTGAATAAAACTAAAAATGAAAGTGGCATAAAATTAAAAATGGAAGTTCAATCCAGAAACCACTATACCTTGACGATCTATTTGGAAATTAAATAAAAAAAGAAGTTGAGTAGAAAAGAAACTTGAATAAAAAAGGATGTTAAAAAAAATAAAAATGGGAGTTGAAGAAAATTAAAAATGGAAGTTCATTCATGAAACCACTATACGTTAACGATCTATTTTGAAATTAAATAAAAAAGGAAGTTGAATAGAAAAGAAACTTGAATAAAAAAAGAAGTTGAATAGAAATAAAAATGGAAGTTGCAGAAAATTAAAATTGGAAGTTCATTCAAGAAACCGCTATACCTTAACGATCTATTTGGAAATTAAATAAAAAATGAAGTTGAATAGAGAAATAACTTGATTAAAAATGGAAGTCGAATAAAAATAAAAATAAAAGTTGCAGAAAATTAAAAATGGAAGTTCATTCAAGAAACCACAATACCTTAACGATCTATTTGGAAATTAAATAAAAAAGGAAGTCTAATAGAAAAGTAAATTGAATAAAAATTGAAGTTGAATAAAAATAAAAATGAAAGTTGCATAAAATTAAAAATGGCAGTTCAATCCAGAAACCACTATACCTTAACGATCTATTTGGAAATTAAATAAAAGAGGAAGTTGAGTAGAAAAGAAACATGAATAAAAATGGAAGTTGAATATAAATAAAAATGGAAGTTGCAGAAAATTAAAATTGGAAGTTCATTCAAGAAACCACTATAGCTTAACGATCTATTTTGAAATTAAATAAAAAAGGAAGTTGAATAGAAAAATAACTTGAATAAAAATGGAAGTCGAAAAAAAATAAAACTGAAAGTTGAAGAAAATTAAAAATGGAAGTCCATTCAAGAAAAAACTATACCTTAACGATCTATTTGGAAATTAAATAAAAAAGGACGTTTAATAGAAAAGTAAATTGAATAAAAATGGAAGTTGAATTAAAAGAAAAGTGAAAGTTGCATAAAATTAAAAATGGAAGTTCAATCCAGAAACCACTATACCTTAACGATCTATTTGGAAATTAAATAAAAAAGGAAGATTAATAGAAAAGTAAATTGAGTAGAAAAGGAAATTAAATAAAAATAAAAATGGAAGTTGAAGAAAATTAAAAATGGAAGTTCATTTAAGAAACCACTATACCTTAACGATCTATTTGGAAATCAAATTAAAAGGAAGTTTAATAGAAAAGTAAATCGAATAAAAAAGGAAGTTAAATAAAAATCAAAATGGAAGTTGAAGAAAATTAAAAATGGAAGTTCATTTAAGAAACAACTATACCTTAACGATCTATTTGGAAATCAAATTAAAAGGAAGTTTAATAGAAAAGTAAATCGAATAAAAAAGGAAGTTAAATAAAAATCAAAATGGAAGTTGAAGAAAATTAAAAATGGAAGTTCATTCAAGAAACCACTATACCTTAACGATCTATTTGGAAATTAAAGAAAAAGGAAGTTTAATAGAAAAGTTAATTGAAAAAAAGTGGAAGTGGAATAAAAAGAAAAGTGAAAGTTGCATAAAATTAAAAATGGAAGTCCAATCCAGAAACCAGTATACCTTCAAGATCTATTTGGAAATTAAATAAAAAAAGAAGTTGAATAGAAAAGAAACTTGAATAAAAAATGAAGTTGAATAGAAATAAAAATGGAAGTTGCAGAAAATTAAAATTGGAAGTTCATTCAGGAAACCACTATACCTTAACGATCTATTTGGAAATTAAATAAAAAATGAAGTTGAATAGAAAAATAACTTGAATAAAAATGGAAGTCGAATAAAAATCAAAATGAAAGTTGCAAAAAATTAAAATTGGAAGTTTATTCTAAAAACCACTATACCTTAACGATCTATTTGGAAATTAAATAAAAAAGGAAGTCTAATAGAAAAGTAAATTGAATAAAAATGGAAGTTGAACAAAAATAAAAATGAAAGTTGCATAAAATTAAAAATGGAAGTTCAATCCAGAAACCACTATACCTTAACGATCTATTTGGAAATTAAATAAAAAAGGAAGTTGAGTAGAAAAGAAACTTGAATAAAAAAGTTAGAAGAAAATAAAAACGGAAGTTGAAGAAAATTAAAAATGGAAGTTCATTCATGAAACCACTATACGTTAACGATCTATTTGGAAATTAAATAAAAAAAGGAAGGTGAATGCAAAAGAAACTTGAACAAAAAAAGACGTTGAATAGAAATAAAAATGGAAGCTGCAGAAAATTAAAATTGGAAGTTCATTCGAGAAACCACTATACCTCACCGATCTATTTGGAAATTAAATAAAAAATTAAGTTGAATAGAGAAATAACTTGAATAAAAATGGAAGTCGAATAAAAATAAAAATGAAAGTTGCAGAAAATTAAAAATGGAAGTTCATTCAAGAAACCAAAATACCTTAACGATCTATTTGGAAATTAAATAAAAAAGGAAGTCTAATAGAAAAGTAAATTGAATAAAAATTGAAGTTTAATAAAAATAAAAATGAAAGTGGCATAAAATTAAAAATGGAAGTTCAATCCAGAAACAACTATACCTTAACGGTCTATTTGGAAATTAAATAAAAAAGGAAGTTGAGTAGAAAAGAAACTTAAATAAAAATGGAAGTTGAATATAAATAAAAATGGAAGTTCATTCAAGAAACCACTATACCTTAACGATCTATTTTGAAATTAAATAAAAAAGGAAATTGAATAGAAAAATAACCTGAATAAAAATGGAAGTCGAAAAAAAATAAAACTGAAAGTTGAAGAAAATTAAAAATGGAAGTTCATTCCAGAAACAACTATACCTTAACGATCTATTTGGAAATTACATAAAAAAGGAAGTTTAATAGAAAAGTAAATTGAATAAAAATGGAAGTTGAATAAAAAGAAAAGTGAAAGTTGCATAAAATTAAAAATGGAAGTTCAATTCAGAAACCACTATACCTGAATGATCTATTTGGAAATTAAATAAAAAAGGAAGATTAATAGAAAAGTAAATTGAATAAAAAAGGAAGTTAAATAAAAATAAAAATGGAAGTTGAAGAAAATTAAAAATGGAAGTTCATTCAAGAAACCACTATACCTTAACGATCTATTTGGAAATCAAATTAAAAGGATGTTTAATAGAAAAGTGAATCGAATGTAAAAGGAAGTTAAATAAAAATCAAAATGGAAGTTGAAGAAAATTAAAAATGAAAGTTCATTCAAGAAACCACTATACCTTAACGAGCTATTTGGAAATTAAATGAAAAGGAAGTTTAATAGAAAAGTAAATTGAATAAAAGTGGAAGTGGAATAAAAAGAAAAGTGAAAGTTGCATAAAATTAAAAATGGAAGTTCGATCCATAAACCAGTATACCTTAAAGATCTATTTGGAAATTAAATAAAAAAAAGAAGTTGAATAGAAAAGAAACTTGAATAAAAAATGAAGTTGAATAGAAATAAAAATGGAAGTTGCAGAAAATTAAAATTGGAAGTTCATTCAAGAAAGCACTATACCTTAATGATCTATTTGGAAATTAAATAAAAAATGAAGTTGAATAGAAATATAACTTGAATAAAAATGAAAGTCGAATAAAAATAAAACTAAAAGTTGCAGATAATAAAAAACGGAGGTTCATTCAAGAAACCACTATACTTTAACGATTTATTTGGAAATTAAATAGAAAAGGAAGTTTAATAGAAAAGTAAATTGAATAAAAATGGAAGTTGAATAGAAATAAAAATGAAAGTTGCAGAAAATTAAAATTGGAAGTTCACTCAGGAAACCACTATACCTTAACGATCTATTTGGAAATTAAATAAAAAATGAAGTTGAATAGAAAAATAACTTGAATAAAAATGGAAGTCGAATAAAAATAATACTGAAAGTTGAAGAAAATTAAAAATGGAAGTTCATTCAAGAAACCAATATACATTAACGATCTATTTGGAAATTAAATAAAAAGAAAGTTTAATAGAAAAGTAAATTGAATAAAAATGGAAGTGGAATAAGAAGAAAAGTGAAAGTTGCATAAAATTAAAATTGGAAGTTCAATCCAGAAACCAGTATACCATAAAGATCTATTTGGAAATTAAATAAAAAAAAGAAGTTGAATAGAAAAGAAATTTGAATAAAAAAAGAAGTTGAATAGAAATAAATATGGAAGTTGCACAAAATTAAAATTATAAGTTCATTCGAGAAACCACTATATCTCAACGATCTATTTGGAAATTAAATAAAAAATGAAGTTGAATAGAAAAATAACTTGAATAAAACTGGAAGTCGAATAAAAATAAAACTAAAAGTTGCAGAATATAAAAAACGGAAGTTCATTCAAGAAACCACTATACTTTAACGATCTGTTTGAAAATTAAATAAAAAATTAAGTTGAATAGAAAAATAACTTGAATAAAAATGGAAGCTGAATAAAAATAAAAATGGAAGTTCCATTAAATTAAAAATGGAAGTTCATTAAAGAAACCACTATACCTTAACGATCTATTTGGAAATTAAATAAAAAAGGAAGTTTAATAGAAAAGTAAATTGAATAAAAATGGAAGTTGAATAAAAAGAAAAGTGAAAGTTGCATAAAATTAAAAAAGGAAGTTCAATCCAGAAACTACTATATCTTAACGATCTATTTGGAAATTAAATAAAAAAGGAAGTTTAATAGAAAAGTAAATGGAATAAAAAGGAAGTTAAATAAAAATAAAAATGGAAGTTGAAGAAAATTAAAAATGGAAGTTCATTCAAGAAACCACTATACCTTATCAATCTATTTGGAAATCAAATAAAAAGGAAGTTTAATAGAAAAGTAAATTGAATAAAAAAGGAAGTTGAAAAAAATTAAAAATGAAAGTTCATTCAAGAAACCACTATACGTTAACGATTTATTTGGAAATTAAATAGAAAAGGAAGTTGAATAGAAAAGAAACTTGAATAAAAAGAAAAGTTGAATAGAAAGAAAAATGGAAGTTGCAGCAAATTGAAATTGGAAGTTTATTCAAGAAACCACTATACCTTAACGATCTATTTGGAAATTAAATAAAAAATGAAGTAGAATAGAAAAATAACTTGAATAAAAATGGAAGTCGAATAAAAATAAAAATGAAAGTTGCAGAAAATTAAAAATGGAAGTTTATTCAAGAAACCACTATACATTAACGATCCATTTGGAAATTAAATAAAAAAGGAAGTTTAATAGAAAAGTAAATTGAATAAAAATGGAAGTTGAATAAAAATAAAAATAAAAGTTGCATAATATTAAAAATGGAAGTTCAATCCAGAAACCACTATACCTTAACGATCTATTTGGAAATTAAATAAAAAAGGAAGTCTAACAGAAAAGTAAATTGAATGAAAATGGAAGTTGAATAAAAATAAAAATGAAAGTTGCATAAAATTAAAAATGGAAGTTCAATCCAGAAACCACTATACCTTAATGATCTATTTGGAAATTAAGTAAAAAAGGAAATTGAGTAGAAAAGAAACTCGAATAAAAAAGGTAGTTAAATAAAACTAGAAATGGAAGTTGAACAAAATTAAAAATGGAAGTTCATTCATGAAACCACTATACGTTAACGATCTATTTGGAAATTAAATAAAAAAAGAAGTTGAATAGAAAAGAAACTTGAATAAAAAAAGACGTTGAATTGAAATAAAAATGGAAGTTGCAAAAAATTAAAACTGAAAGCTCATTCAAGAAACCACTATACCTTAACGATCTATTTGGAAATTAAATAAAAAATGAAGTTGAACAGAAAAATAACTTGAATAAAAATGGAATTCGAAGAAAAATAAAAATGAAAGTTGCAGAAAATTAAAAATGGAAGTTTATTCAAGAAACCACTATACATTAACGATCCATTTGGAAATTAAATAAAAAAGGAAGTTTAATAGAATGGTAAATTGAATAAAAATGGAAGTTGAATAAAAATAAAAATAAAAGTTGCATAAAATTAAAAATGGAAGTTCAATCCAGAAACCACTATACCTTAACGATCTATTTGGAAATTAAATAAAAAAGAAAGTGTAATAGAAAAGTAAATTGAATGAAAATGGAAGTTGAATAAAAATAAAAATGAAAGTTGCATAAAATTAAAAATGGAAGTTCAATCCAGAAACCACTATACCATAACAATCTATTTGGAAATGAAATAAAAAAAGGAAATTGAGTAGAAAAGAAACTTGAATAAAAAAGGAAGTTAAATAAAAATAAAAATGGAAGTTGAACAAAATTAAAAATGGAAGTTCAATCATGAAATCACTATACGTTAACGATCTATTTGGAAATTAAATAAAAAAGGAAGTTGTATAGAAAAGAAACTTGAATAAAAAAAGACGTTGAATAGAAATAAAAATGGAAGTTGCAAAAAATTAAAACTGAAAGTTCATTCAAGAAACCACTATACCTTAACGATCTATTTCGAAATTAAATAAAAAAGGAAGTCTAATAGAAAAGTAAATTGAATGAAAATGGAAGTTGAATAAAAATAAAAATGAAAGTTGCATAAAATTAAAAATGGAAGTTCAATCCAGAAACCACTATACCTTAACGATCTATTTGGAAATTAAATAAAAAAAGGAAATTGGGTAGAAAAGAAACTCGAATAAAAAAGGAAGTTAAATAAAAATAAAAATGGAAGTTGAACAAAATTAAAAATGGAAATTCATTCATGAAACCACTATACGTTAACGATCTATTTGGAAATTAAATAAAAAAGGAAGTTGAATAGAAAAGAAACTTGAATAAAAAAAGACGTTGCATAGAAATAAAAATGGAAGTTGCAAAAAATTAAAACTGAAAGTTCATTCAAGAAACCACTATACCTTAACGATCTATTTGGAAATTAAATAAAAAATGAAGTTGAATAGAAAAATAACTTGAATAAAAATGGAAGTCGAATAAAAATAAAAAAGAAAGTTGCAGAAAATTAAAAATGGATGTTCATACAAGAAACCACAAAACCTTAACGATCTATTTGGAAATTAAATAAAAAAGGAAGTCTAATAGAAAAGTAAATTGAATAAAAATGGAAGTTGAGTAGAAATAAAAATGAAAGTTGCATAAAATTAAAAATGGAAGTTCAATCCAGAAACCACTATACCTGAACGATCTGTTTGGAAATTAACTAAAAAAGGAAGTTGAGTAGAAAAGAAACTTGAATAAAAATGGAAGTTGAATAGAAATAAAAATGGAAGTTGCAAAAAATTAAAATTGGAAGTTCATTCAAGAAACCACTATACCTTAACGATCTATTTTGAAATTAAATAAAAAAGGAAGTTGAATAGAAAAATAACTTGAATAAAAATGGAAGTCGAAAAAAAATAAAACTGAAAGTTGAAGAAAATTAAAAATGGAAGTTCATTCAAGAAACAACTATACCTTAACGATCTATTTGGAAATTAAATAAAAAATGATGTTTAATAGAAAAGTAAATTGAATAAATATGGAAGTTGAATAAAAAGGAAAGTGAAAGTTGCATAAAACTAAAAATGGAAGTTCAATCCAGAAAACACTATACCTTAACGATCTATTTGGAAATTAAATAAAAAAGGAAGATTAATAGAAAAGTAAATTGAATAAAAAAGGAAGTTAAATAAAAATAAAAATGGAAGTTGAAGAAAATTAAAAATGGAAGTTCATTCAAGAAACCACTATACCTTAACGATCTATTTGGAAATCAAATAAAAAGGAAGTTTAATAGAAAAGTAAATTGAATAAAAAAGGAAGTTAAGTAAAAATCAAAATGGAAGTTGAAGAAAATTAAAAATGGAAGTTCATTCAAGAAACCACTATACCTTAACGATCTATTTGGAAATTAAATAAAAAATGAAGTTGAATAGAAAAATAACTTGAATAAAAATGGAAGTCGAATAAAAATCAAAATGAAAGTTGCAAAAAATTAAAATTGGAAGTTTATTCTAAAAACCACTATACCTTAACGATCTATTTGGAAATTAAATAAAAAAGGAAGTCTAATAGAAAAGTAAATTGAATAAAAATAGAAGTTGAACAAAAATAAAAATGAAAGTTGCATAATATTAAAAATGGAAGTTCAATCCAGAAACCACTATACCTTAACGATCTATTTGGAAATTAAATAAAAAAGGAAGTTGAGTAGAAAAGAAACTTGAATAAAAAAGTTAGAAGAAAATAAAAATGGAAGTTGAAGAAAATTAAAAATGGAAGTTCATTCATGAAACCACTATACGTTAACGATCTATTTGCAAATTAAATAAAAAAAGTAAGTTGAATGGAAAAGAAACTTGAACAAAAAAAGACGTTGAATAGAAATAAAAATGGAAGCTGCAGAAAATTAAAATTGGAAGTTCATTCAAGAAACCACTATACCTCACCGATCTATTTGGAAATTAAATAAAAAATTAAGTTGAATAGAGAAATAACTTGAATAAAAATGGAAGTCGAATAAAAATAAAAATGAAAGTTGCAGAAAATTAAAAATGGAAGTTCATTCAAGAAACCAAAATACCTTAACGATCTATTTGGAAATTAAATAAAAAAGGAAGTCTAATAGAAAAGTAAATTGAATAAAAATTGAAGTTTAATAAAAATAAAAATGAAAGTGGCATAAAATTAAAAATGGAAGTTCAATCCAGAAACAACTATACCTTAACGGTCTATTTGGAAATTAAATAAAAAAGGAAGTTGAGTAGAATAGAAACTTGAATAAAAATGGAAGTTGAATATAAATAAAAATGGAAGTTCATTCAAGAAACCACTATACCTTAACGATCTATTTTGAAATTAAATAAAAAAGGAAGTTGAATAGAAAAATAACCTGAATAAAAATGGAAGTCGAAAAAAAATAAAACTGAAAGTTGAAGAAAATTAAAAATGGAAGTTCATTCCAGAAACAACTATACCTTAACGATCTATTTGGAAATTACAGAAAAAAGGAAGTTTAATAGAAAAGTAAATTGAATAAAAATGGAAGTTGAATAAAAAGAAAAGTGAAAGTTGCATAAAATTAAAAATGGAAGTTCAATTCAGAAACCACTATACCTGAACGATCTATTTGGAAATTAAATAAAAAAGGAAGATTAATAGGAAAGTAAATTGAATAAAAAAGGAAGTTAAATAAAAATAAAAATGGAAGTTGAAGAAAATTAAAAATGGAAGTTCATTCAAGAAACCACTATACCTTAACGATCTATTTGGAAATCAAATTAAAAGGAAGTTTAATAGAAAAGTAAATCGAATAAAAAAGGAAGTTAAATAAAAATCAAAATGGAAGTTGAAGAAAATTAAAAATGAAAGTTCATTCAAGAAACCACTATACCTTAACGATCTATTTGGAAATTAAATGAAAAGGAAGTTTAATAGAAAAGTAAATTGAATAAAAGTGGAAGTGGAATAAAAAGAAAAGTGAAAGTTGCATAAAATTAAAAATGGAAGTTCAATCCAGAAACCAGTATACCTTAAAGATCTATTTTGAAATTAAATAAAAAAAGAAGTTAAATAGAAAAGAAACTTGAATAAAAAATGAAGTTGAATAGAAATAAAAATGGAAGTTGCAGAAAATTAAAATTGGAAGTTCATTCAAGAAAGCACTATACCTTAACGATCTATTTGGAAATTAAATAAAAAATGAAGTTGAATAGAAATATAACTTGAATAAAAATGGAAGTCGAATAAAAATAAAACTAAAAGTTGTAGATAATAAAAAACGGAAGTTCATTCAAGAAACCACTATACTTTAACGATTTATTTGGAAATTAAATAGAAAAGGAAGTTTAATAGAAAAGTAAATTGAATAAAAATGGAAGTTGAATAGAAATAAAAATGAAAGTTGCAGAAAATTAAAATTGGAAGTTCACTCAAGAAACCTGTAACAACCCTCACCTTACTCTTGCCATACTTGCATACATTCTTGCATGGTCTTGCTGCTTATGTTAATTTAAAGGTTTTATCTTGGCTTGATTTGCTTAAGTTGCTTGCACGATTTTGTTCCTTGCTTAGTGCGTGTGCGTAGCCGAGATCATCTTGAGCTTAGTCCGCCTTTGACCCTTGTACTTAGAACCATCTTGAGGTCTTGTTCAACCCCATCTTCACCTCGGGCATTCTTTGCCGAGATGTTCCGCACTTGAACCTTGTCCGCAGGCAGGTATGGCCTAGGCCGAGATGTGGCGCACCCCGGCCAAGGTGTGGCACAGCTTAGTCAAGTGTCGTCCTCCCTAGCCGATGTTTTTCTATCCTGTTGCTGGATCCTTGTTTAGAGCCGATGTCATCTCTTTGCCGATGTGTCTTGCCCGAGCTTGCTGCATACGATTTGTCAGAGACTTGTCTTGTCTATCAATCACCTTTTTGGAGCTGAACCAACCCGATAATGCCACGTGTCCGAGCTGTTTGTTAAGGCAGCCGACAGACCTTGAAAAAAATCATTTCTTGTCTCAAATCTTTGTTTTAGAGAGAGAAGCTCTAGAAAGGAGGAAGAAGAGTTCTTGAGTGAGAGTTGTCTTCCAAGCTTGATCCTTGTGGCTTGAACCGTTAGATCCGAGTTTTGAGGTTAGAATCTTGATCTCCTTTGATTGTTCTTACTGAATACCTAGCTGCATTGCATGATCGGTTTTGTTTTGCATGTCATGCATCGTTTTGAAGTTGGTTTTAGAAAGAGAAAATGGTTTTTCATGTGTTCTTGAACAAAGTCTCATTTTGATCGTAGAGTTTGGAACGAAAACCATGTTTTTGTGTTTGTTCTTGCATGACCTTCTTGAATGGGTACTTAGGTCCATATTTTGAACTCTTGGCATGAAGACTCAGATTTTTGTAACAAGTTGTGAACTTGCATCCATCTTTCAAATGATCATGTTCTTCATATTCTTCAAAGGAAAACCCAGGTCTTTCCTGACTTTGTTTAACGGGACCTCGGCTTAGCCCTGGACGGTACCCAGTGTGTTTTCGAGAAAACGGGAGCAGTGGTTAAGCTCCCAGCTTGTTTTGTTTTGTCTTTGACTTAGATCTGGCATGAATGCCGAGATCATTTGCATGTGTATAGAGCTTGCTTTGAGAATGTGACTTGCCATGTGATTGTAGGTCCTTGATATTTGCTTTGAGTCTACACCTGAAGAACTAGGTGAGTGGTATTATTGATAAAGCTATGTTATACTTGTTTGATAAATCTTGTTGCCTTGTTTGACAAAGTATTTTGTTAGCATGAATAAATAGCTCTTGTTTTGATGTGCCAAGTATACTCCTTGTTTGATGCCATCTTTGGAAAGGATACGGTCCTTGTTAAATCGGGCTACGGGCCTAATTAACACAAGTCCCTTGTGCTGGAGGACTCTAAACTTTCGCAGTACTAAGTATAAAAGGACACGGTCCTTGTTAAATCGGGCTACGGGCCTAAGTAACGCAAGTCCCTTGTACTAGAGGACTCTAAACTTTCGCGGTACTAAGTGCACAAGTCCCTTGTATTGGAGGACTCTAAACTTTCGCAATACTCTTGACCAAACGATTACGGATCGTACAGCTTTTGATATTTGATGATGAATACGGTTCATCCCTTGTTTTGCCGATGTTATGATACTTGACTGATGAATACGGTTCATCCCTTGTTTCGCCAATGTTTGATATTTGATGATGAATACGGTTCATCCCTTGTTTCGCCGATGTTATGATACTTGACTGATGAATACGGTTCATCCCTTGTTTCGCCGATGTTATGATACTTGACTGATGAATACGGTTCATCCCTTGTTTTGCCGATGTTATGATACTTGACTGATGAATACGGTTCATCCCTTGTTTCGCCAATGTTTTGATATTTGATGATGAATACGGTTCATCCCTTGTTTCGCCGATGTTATGATACTTGTATGATGGATACGGTTCATCCCTTGTTTCGCCTATGTCAGTAAACACCTTTGGGTACTTGTAATATTTGATCGATGAATACGGTTCATCCCTTGCCTTGCTAAGTTTGATGTGTTTCGTTTTGAAGGACTCCGGCTATATTCATGCAAAACCTTTATCTTTAGTACCATTCACTGAGTTTTGTACTCACCCCTCTATATATATGTAGGTGATGAGCAGGACGGCGGCGACGCCTAGATCGTTTGGATGCTTGTTTTGGATTCGTGCTTATGTCGGCTTTACTTTTGTATTTACGTCGGCGATGCCCTGTTTTGCATGTCGGCAAATCTTGAAAATCATGCTTCTTGACTTGTATTAGCTGCATTTTGTATATGTCGGCTCGAGAAGCCTTTTGATCAAGATGTAACATGTATCTTTTTACCTTGTTGTATTTAAGTTGTAAAGTTAATTGGAATGTTTGGCATTGCTTTGATCTACGCACAGCTCTTATGGACCACTTGCATTTGATTTATTGCTTCCGCATTTGTGAGCCCCCTATATTCATACTCTGATTGTGTTAAGTTTTGAAAAGTTGGCCTTCGGTAATGGCGGATTACTAGCCATCACGGCACCAAACTACTAGGGGCGGTTTGGGGTCGTGACAAAACCACTATACCTTAATGATCTATTTGGAAATTAAATAAAAAATGAAGTTGAATAGAAAAATAACTTGAATAAAAATGGAAGTCGAATAAAAATAATACTGAAAGTTGAAGAAAATTAAAAATGGAAGTTCATTCAAGAAACCAATATACATTAACGATCTATTTGGAAATTAAATAAAAAGGAAGTTTAATAGAAAAGTAAATTGAATAAAAATGGAAGTGGAATAAGAAGAAAAGTGAAAGTTGCATAAAATTAAAAATGGAAGTTCAATCCAGAAACCAGTATACCTTAAAGATCTATTTGGCAATCACTACAAGAAATTGCACTTTTGGCAACGACTTTTGGCGACGACGTCATTTTTTCATAGCCAAAAGTATATTTTTGGCGACACAGTGATGAATTTCGTTTGGTAAAAGTAGACCTTTACCGGCGCAATTTACTATCGTCGCTAAAAAAGCATAACATTCTTTAAGCGCCAAAATTATTTGTTGGCGCCAAAATTTCAAAAGTTTTAGCTACGAGGCTTATTTTTTACCAACACAATAAGCATTGCTATTAGTGTGCTTACTTTTGGCGACGATAAGTTGGTGTGGGTAAAGAGTTAAACATTTAGCGACGATAACACTGTTCGTCGGTAAAAGTTTTACTAGTGAAACAGGTGATTTGTTGATTTGTGTTTTTATTATAATTTTTGAAAGAGTTTTAAATATTTTAGTTATTGAATTGTAAAATCAAAGTGATCATTGAATTAGATCACAAAATGAACCCATCAAGGCCAAACATACTCTTAAATTGAGATGGCTAATTTGAGTTAATTTAAACTTTTCTAAAGAATGTGGTTAGATTATCAATTTTAATATGTTTGGTTTTATTTTCAGATTCTTTTCATTGTGGTTTTATGTTTGGTTTTATTTTCATAAATTAGTTTAATTTTTTTTTCCTAAAAAACTATTAAAAAAAATTTAGGTGAAAAAATAAAAAATATACTTATTATTTTTATATAATTTTATCTTTTAGGTCATACACTACAATAAAATTGATTTTTTCACCAAACCACGTCGACGACCTACACGACGCTGATAGTGGGTTCTAATCATAAGTAACATAGAAGAAACAGAGGGAGAAGAAAGACAGTGAATTGGTTGGAAGGGGAAAGGGTTCTTCAAACCCTTGTTCTTCAAAGTTCTACTATCAATTGAATCGGTGGAGATTGAGAGGCAAACACGGTAGTCTCGAAGCCCTTTGGAGGTTCTTCAAAGCCATATGCTGTGTCGACGTACACAAAACAAAGAGAGGATCTTGCTGTGAGAGGCAAATGGTACTTTCATCTTTTCGGCGGCAAGACTAATTCGACGGTAAGGCACTCTTCTCATCTCTTCTCTGTTCTCTTCCTTGTTCCTAAAACCCTTGTTTCGGCTCTCTCTCGCTCTCACTCTCGCATTCGGTGTAGTTGGCTGTGTGATTAGAGTGGCTGTGGGTAATTTCACTCTACCTAAAACCCTAATCCAACAAAGAAAGAGAAAAGAATTTGAAGAACAATCAGAAAATCTGAAGGTATTCCTCTCTCAATTGATTATTTTTGAAACCCTCCCTCTCCTGAAACCCTATTTTCTCTCTCTGAAATCGTCCCTCTTGTAAAATCCTCTTCTCTCTAACTTTTCCCCTCTTTTCTCTGTGTTTGGTTCTCTCAGAATTCTGATTCCAATCTTTCATGGCTCTTACAGATTTGGTATTTTTACATTTGCTAAAATTTTATTTTATTTTGTTTTTTTTTATATATTTTAGTTGACAAGTAATGAAATAATCGATGAATATTCTCAGGCATTGGGCTTTTTACATTGATTAGTGTAGTAATTTTTTTTTTTTTTGGGGGGGGGGGGGAACTCATTCATCATTCTGAAGCTTCAACTATGAAAATTATGATTGTCCACCAATATAACCCAATTTCTTGACAACCTCACTTATAACACGTGCACAGCCATTGCGTTGGCTGTATCATCACAAATGGACTTGGAAGGAAATTTTTTTTATGAACATCAAAATTTGTAGTGGTGGACCAAAGCTTTCCCACCAGCATGTCAATGCCATGAAAACAAAATTAACAAGAGAGTTGTAACTGAAATAATCAAACATTCAGTGCCCCCATTTGAAGATGACCAGCAATCAATGCATTCCATTTTTTCTGAAAATTGAGACCACTATATTAATGGCCTACACTTGATACATAGTGTCCTTTAGACTCTTGTTCACACTTGAAAACAGACCCCTAATGTTCTACAGAAGCATGCAGCTTAAATTTTATTTTTAATATGCTTTTACCACTTCGTATGTTCTTGAATCTCAAGTTCTCCCTTTGGCAAGATTATGAATCCATTCTGAAATATTTTAAATACATATCAGGTTGATCATTAAAGCAGTCTATTAACAATATTCTAGCGAAAATCAAAATGCTGATAATTTAATTCAGTGTAGCCCTTGCTATAACCAAATGAATAATTTTGTTCTTGTTGAAAGTGTCATCAATAGCTTGCAGCCAAATGTATAAGTTTCAAACAACCAAGAAAAGTGTATAAATATTCTACGTGGGTTGATATTATCTATTGTTTTGATTGATTTTGATCAAATGGTTAGATTTTTATAATAACACAAATTGTTACAACTGACAAATGATTACACAGTTTTGTCAATTCTCAAAGCCAGTTTGAATAATAGGGTCTGGGGAACATCATTAATGATTTCACTTATTTAATGGTTTTGGTTTGGTTTAGGAATCTTTTTTCTGGGAACGAAATCAGTTTTATCCTTCATATTCTATCATCAAGAGCTTCACTACTATGCACCATTCTCTCTTTTGTAAAATTTTTTGGTGAAATTCTGGAACTTCTGTCGTTTGGAGGTTCTTGAATGTTGTTTAAAGTTTTTCAGAGTTACATATTGATTAATGTGTCAATTGTGGCTTAGTTGATGTCAATGTGACTCGATTTTTTGCTTTGTCATCTTCTGTTTATTATTCTGATCCCTTGAAGTCATTTTGAGACCATGTTTTTCCATTTCACATATTTTATGTACATTTGTTTATTTAGGAATTCATGGGAAGAAATCTCCTCGCTTTGAATGTCATGTGGAAGTACATGGAGCAGGTGAGCAAATTTTTGTCCAGAAACTTCTGGTTATAGATGAAGTGTTCGATTTATATAAAATTTCCGAAATATGCTGAATATGATGAACATTTTGATGAAAAATTGTAAGCTTCATATCACTGTTATGCTGTAGTTAGTGATCTATTTTCTCATGGTACAAGATATTTTAATTTGGATCAAATGACTGTTATCCATCTGTTAATTATCATAGTTCTTTTTCTCTTAGAGCAGTATTGAATTGAATTTAAATTATTGCTATCTTCACTATTTTTTTTTTTTTGATGTAGGACAACATGATTGATGGGATTTTAGGCCTGTAGGGTTTTAGGGTTTATAACGGATGTAACAAAGGAATTAGGATTTTGAAGTCTAAAGAAGCAAGGTAAATTTTAGGGCTGCTCTGGGTTCTGTTAACAGTATCCTGGCTAGTTTTAGATTATTTAGGTTTGTTAAATGAAGTTTGGATCTTGGTAGAGGCATAATAAGGTTTGGTTATGGCTCTTAATGACTTGAAAGAGTAAAAAAATTAGAATAAAAAAAAAAAAAAAGGGAAGAAGAAACTCTATATAATCCTTTAGGCATTGCATGTACTACTAAATTTCATCACACAATACCGTAGAGCTACAGTAGTCACTGGAAGTGATTTAAAGCTTATTCAATACTGAATTGGAGGCATTATGTGTGACACTCATGACGCAAACTGCACCGTCATCGGATAAGGGATTTGACCAGTAGATAGCCATGAGCTACCAAAGGCCTACTTATATCAAGTGAAATGTGCATTTGGAAATATATGATTCATTTGAAAATTTCTCTTTAGCGAAAGCATGCTGTAATAGAACCTGCGTAATCCTAGTGATACCATAAACCCATTAGAGCATGTGCTTACGTCAGAATATCATTCATGTGCTATTTACAAAGTGGGTGTACATTTTGTACATAATTGGCCATAATTCAAAGACATCAATACATATGACCTGATAATCAATTTCAAGGACCAACCGAAAGCATGTTGGAATAAAACTTGTGTAATCGTAGTGGTACCATAAACCCATCAGAGCAAATGCTTAAATGTCGTTTATATGCTGTGTACAAAATGGGTGTAGATTTTGTACATAAGTGGCCATAATTCAAAGACCTCAATACATATGACATGATCAATTTGAAGGACCCATTGGCCATACATATATACATCATAGCATGCACAATGTCTTCCATCTTGGTTTCTACTTTCTAGATCAATGAAATGATCTCCTTAGCTTTGTACATAAATACATATAAACGCTTGACATCTTTTCTGAATTCCCATCACCTGAAAACGTTTAAGATGGAATGGTGTGAGCCACTGCTCAGCGATAATAGCATACCAAGTGCACAAAAGAATCTACATGGATATCATCATATACATGTACCAAAACAGAGCTCATTTATAAATCAAAGTTTATATATAAAATAGACTTCATATTCTGAACTAGAGTCTTTAGAGATTTTATAAAGATACATATAATGTTCTTTGCCAGCGGAAAACTGTATGATCGTGTATCATATAGTTAAACAAAAAGTCATATGATGACCTCCTAGAATCCCTATAATGATGTAATGATATGAGGCCATCACAGCAGAACTAATACAGAGGGATATCCAAGCCAGCTACAAAAACCAAAACATATAAGCCACTTTTTTGCAGCAAGGGTTAGATATCTCAGTTTTTCTTTGAATACATTGAATTTGGCACAATAGAGGAAATTGATTCCTTTTTCCTTAGGTTTTTGTGAGTGCCCAGTTTGCTAGGATTTGCTTGAGAAGTATGTAGTTTACAACATATTGATGTGGTTTGTTTTCTGCACTTAAATCGTGTCATTTTAAGCCTACTATAGTAATGCTTATACTAATTCTCTCTTTCTATGTGTCTCTCTTATTTCTTTTGGTCTCTTATTGGGTTTTTCGAGTAAGTGAATGCATTAGGGGGACCATTTCAAAACCTTCAATTTCTTGAAATCCTAGTTTTCTCATATTGAAAACATTTTTGTTATCATCTTCTTCTTTTCTGCTTTCCATCATACAGTTTTTTTGAAAAGTATTGCATTAACCATGCACATTTCATTTTATTAGAATCTCACAAGGAAAAGGGGAAAACTGAAATGAGGGGTAAATTCAATGAATAAGAAGGAAGAAATGGTAAAAAATGATGTCAATGCAACAATTTCATTGCTGTCGTTGTCAACCCAAAATAAATTTGTAACCAACTCGTATTGGTGCAGGCAATCAGAGGCAATAAACACTGGGGGACTACCATATTCACCATGATCATCACCAGGACTGCAGCAGTATTGACATCATCTTTGCCTACCTGAATCCCACTGAACATCATGTACATTTTTGTTGGAAACAAATATATCACAATGACCCTTATTCATACTGTTGCCTTTGTCAGCAATGACCACCACGATCTGATGTCAGAAATGACCATTCTGCTTGAATCTTACTGAATAGTTCTAGTACCTTCAAAAGTGTCCTTTGGTTGTGTTGAGGGGACTATAAGGAAGATCGGTCTCAGTCTCTCTCTCTTGCATGGGTGTGGAGGCATGTCTGCTCGCATTAGCACTCAAAGAGATGACAGATAGGCTGAGATGTAGCTCATTGTGGCTGCCACTTTTTACTAGCTGATCACCAGTATGGTTGCCTCTTACCTATAGTTTTTAAGTTTATGTTTCTTAGTGAATGCAATCGTTTTATTTGTTTTCTTCTTGTTGCCAAATTATTGAATGATGTGAACTTGTTAATGATTAGTAGTTTTGTATTGTAATATCATCATATTGTTGTCTGACTACAGAGAATCTGAAACCTCTATACATATCGCAGAGATAATGCATATGCCTTCCATATCAGAAATCATTGAAATAGACCTTATCTGAATATTAGTAGAGAATCTGAAATTAGTTTGCCTTGTGTAAATTATTGCCATTGTTGCAAGTGAATGATTTGTAACTTGGACAACATTTTTTTTCACTGGAGTGTAGAATGCATTGGATCTACTACGACTGATTGTTTTAGTATAGTTGGAAATTGAAGGTTTTTATTTTATTTTATTTTTTACCGGATGATGGTAAAAGCTTTATGTTTTGGTCAGTACTTACACTTGCATATCTATTAATACACACACACACACACACACACAAAGACTGCTTCCAGATCAATAAAAAAGCTAATGGACTTTGTTTTAAACTTGTCATTGATCAATACAGATTGCTACCAGATCCTCCTTTTTGCTGGTGGCTGATGGCTGACGGCTGTTGCTTGTTAGTTTGCTGCATCTGCTGGTCTACTGCTGCCCTCGTGGCTAATGCTTGCTGGGCGGCGGCTGTTGCTGTTGCAATGTTACTGTGAGGCGGCTGCTACTAGATGTTGATCTGCTGGATAAGTTTATGAGTGATTTTCATGTTGTTTTGCCTGTCTTTGTTAGTTTCATGTTTTCATTTTGTTATCTGTTGTTTATAATGTGGGTTCACAATTTGGATGTATTTGGGTATTTTAGTGACTTTACACTTTTAGGTTTTATACATTGCTTCTAAAAGCAGTATCAGTAGTGTTTTTTTTGCTTGCACATCAACTTTAGGTGATTTCATATCAATGTTATTAGTTTGTAATAGTGGTGCCTGAGGGATGCCTCTTGTAAATCTGTAAATCTTATAAAAATATATAAATTATTTTCAATTATGTTTGTTTGTAAATGTGTCGCCAAAAGTTTATTTTTGTCCACTCATATTGTGTTGCTAGAAGTGTATTTTTTGCCAATGTCAATTTGTCGTTGTCAAAAGTAAACCTTTATCGACAAACAAATCGTCGGCAAATGGCAATATTTACCGACGTAAATGTGTTGCCAAAAGTGTATATTTTGCCAATGCTAATTTGTCGTTGCCAAAAGTGAAGTTTTATCGACAAACAAATCGTAGGCAAATGACAACATTTACCGACGTAAATGTGTCGCCAAAAGTTTACTTTTGCCGACGCATATTTTGTCGCTAAAAGTATATTTTTTGCCCATGCAAATTTGTGTCGCGAAAAGTGCCACACAATCATCATATTTGAATGACTTTTACCGACGCAAGGTAAATTGCCGACGATGGAGGAAGGCTTTTATCGATGACTATGTTCGTCGCTAAAGGCATTACTTTTACCAACGCAATGATAATTTCGTCGGCAAAAACTTTTGCCGACTCACTTTTGCCTACGGGTTGCCAACGTTGTCACGCCCCCAAACCGCCCCTAGTAGTTTGGTGCCGTGATGGCCAGTAATCCGTGATTACCGAAGGCCGACTTCCAAAATTCACACACAATCAGAGTATTTATATAGGGGGCTCACAAGTGCGGAAGCAATAATCTAAAATACAAGTGGTCCATAAGAGCAGTGCATAAGTCAAATGAAATGGCATACATCTTTATATAGCTTTACAACTTGAATACATAAAGAAATGAAGTACAAAATACACATCACATCTTAGCAAAAGAGCTTCTCAAGCCGACATGTTCAAAATACATAAGCTTCAAAAATGGCCGACATAAATATTGCCGACATAACATGCATCCAAAACATCTTGTAAAACACACATCTTGGCGAAGCCGACCTCTTGCTTATTACCTACATATATACATAGGGAGGGTGAGCTTGGATACTCAGTGAATGGTACAAGTAATAAAGGGGTTGCATGAATGATTTCCAAGGTCCTTGTCAAAACAATACATATATCATAGCTTTGTTCAAAACATGGGATGAATCAAGTTCATCAATCAAATCTTGGCCTTTCAAATCTTGCTTGGGATGTTAATAACATCTACATAATACATGGGGTGATGACATATCAAGACAAGAGTGCAGTTGCATTATAGTCCCCTGCAACTAAGGACTTTCAAGACAAGAGTGCAGTTGTATTATAGTCCCCTGCAACTAAGGACTTTCAAGACAAGAGTGCAGTTGTATTATAGTCCCCTGCAACTAAGGACTTTCAAGACAAGA
The DNA here is from genome assembly GCF_055761805.1 of Camellia sinensis. Lineage (NCBI taxonomy): Eukaryota > Viridiplantae > Streptophyta > Magnoliopsida > Ericales > Theaceae > Camellia > Camellia sinensis. The sequence continues at coordinate 2,069,644 of NC_138962.1, read as the reverse complement.
GTGCAGTTGCATTATAGTCCCCTGCAACTAAGGACTTTCAAGACAAGAGTGCAGTTGTATTATAGTCCCCTGCAGCTAAGGACTTTCAAGACATGTCATCAAAACAAGATAGTATTTGATATATAAATAGGGATAACCATTCATGCTTGATCAAATACTTTTATCAAAACGAGGCAAAGCTTTGTCAAAACGTTATAACATAACTTTATTAAAAATACCACTCACTTAGTTCTTGGGACGTCGGGATCAAGGCAAAGGTCCAAGTCCTACAAACACATGTCAAAGTCTATTGAATGCACTCTTAAAAACAAGCTTCACATGAATGCAAATGATCTAGGGAAAACATGCTGAAAACATCTAGGGAAAACATGCTGAAAACATCTAGGGAAAACATGCTGAAAATACCTAGGGAAAACATGCTGAAAACATCTAGGGAAAACATGCTGAAAATACCTAGGGAAAACATGCTGAAAACATCTAGGGAAAACATGCTGAAAACATCTAGGGAAAACATGCTGAAAATACCTAGGGAAAACATGCTGAAAACATCTAGGGAAAACATGCTGGGTACCAACCAGGTCCTGGAATGGATGCACAGAGATGATCTAGGCTAAAACGACCTAGCTGGGTGAACTCAAGAGGTCTTGGCCGAGGTCCCACACCTCTTGGCCGAGGTGTGGTTACCTAGGCTTCAGTATGCAGCTGTCTGCCGAGGTGTTACAAGGTGCCGGCATGGGTGTACCATGGTCGGCCTAGGTGTGCAGTGGTTAGCCTAGGTGTGCATGCAAGATAAACTAATGTGCAAGTGATCATGCAAGGTAGGCCAAGGTGAGATACGATGCTTGGCCTAGGTGTGTGATCTAGGCAAGAGTGGTGTCGGTGATCACACCTAGGGAAATGAAGCCTGGAAATCTGGGTTTCCTCCTTGAAGAACATGAAGAACATGAGCATGAAGAACATGAATGCTAAAATCATAACTTGTTATTACAAGATCTGGGATTTCATGACATGAGTTCGAAAACATGGACCTGGGTACCCATACTTTGAAAATCATGCAAGAACAAACACAAAAACACGGATCTAGGCATGAGCTTTCGGATCAAAACATGACTTTTCTTGAAGAATACATGAAAACCATTTTCTCTTTCTAAAACCAAACTTCAAAGCAATGCATGGCTTACAAATCATATTCAATCATGCAATGCAATATCATAAACATATAGAACAACAAGAGCGGATCAAGAATCTAACCTTAGAACACGGATCTAACGGTTCGATCTCAAAGAATCAAGCTTGGAAATCCACTCTCTTTCAAGAACTCTTCTCCCTCTTCTAGAGCTTCTCTCTCTACTCTTCAAAACAAGATACAACAAATGAGGGGTTTCTCTCTCTGCCGGCTAACTTAACTCTCAGCTCGGACACGTGGCAACGGTTGGTTGGTTCTCTTCAAAAAGGTGATAGATTGACAAGACAAGGCCCTGACAAGGCGTATCTAGCAAGCTACTCGGAATGGCACTCCGGCAAGTATTGACATCGGCTAACCACAAGACTTCGGCAACTAGGGTGACAATGACCTCGGCTAGGAAGGACAACACTTGACTAAGCTGTGCCACACCTCGGCCTAGATGTGCCACACCTCGGTCTAGGTCATTCCAGTCCCAGAACAAGGTCACTAGGTGCAAGGATTAAGGATCTCGGACGCCTAGGTGACAACATCTTGGCCAATATGCCTAGGTGACGGTGGAGGTCAACCAAAGGGGTTCCAAGATGGTCCAAGGTGTAAGAGGTTCAAAGGTGTGACCTAGGCTTAACATGACCTCGGCTTGGCATGACCTAGGCTTAACATGACCTAGGCTTGGCATGACCTAGGCTTAGCATGACCTAGGCTTAGCATGACCTAGGGTTAACATGACCTAGGCTTGGCATGACCTAGGCTTGGCATGACCTAGGCTTGGCATGACCTAGGCTTAACATGACCTTGGCTTGGCATGACCTAGGCTTAACATGACCTAGGCTTGACATGACCTAGGCTTGACATGACCTAGGCTTAACATGACCTAGGCTTGACATGACCTAGGCTTGGTATGACCTAGGCTTGGCATGACCTAGGCTTAGCATGACCTAGGGTTAACATGACCTAGGCTTGGCATGACCTAGGCTTGGCATGACCTAGGCTTGGCATGACCTAGGCTTAACATGACCTAGGCTTGGCATGACCTAGGCTTAACATGACCTAGGCTTGACATGACCTAGGCTTGACATGACCTAGGCTTAACATGACCTAGGCTTGACATGACCTAGGCTTAACATAGCAAGGAAGGAACAAAGCATGCATACAACACTTAGGGAAAACATGATAGCATCAAGACAAGACAAGAACCTTTACCTAGGCAAAACAAGTCCAAGTCTACAAATGCAAGCTTAACAAGACAAAATCATGCAAATGTACATGAACATGACTAAGACATGAATGTGGGTTATTACAAACGTAGCTTTGTGTGTCGGCAAAACTCTTTGCCGACGAATTTTCCCTTTTAGCAACATATTTTGTTGCGTCGCAAAAAATGTAATTTCTTGTAGTGAATTAAATAAAAAAAGAAGTTGAATAGAAAAGAAACTTGTATAAAAAAAGAAGTTGAATAGAAATAAAAATGGAAGTTGCAGAAAATTAAAATTGGAAGTTCATTCAAGAAACCACTATATCTCAACGATCTATTTGGAAATTAAATAAAAAATGAAGTTGAATAGAAAAATAACTTGAATAAAACTGGAAGTCGAATAAAAATAAAACTAAAAGTTGCAGAAAATAAAAAACGGAAGTTCATCCAAGAAACCACTATACTTTAACGATCTGTTAGGATATTAAATAGAAAAGGAAGTTTAATAGAAAAGTAAATTGAATAAAAATGGAAGTTGAATAAAAATAAAAATGAAAGTTGCATAAAATTAAAAATGGAAGTTCATTCAAGAAACCACTATATCTTAACGATCTATTTGGAAATTAAATAAAAAATTAAGTTGAATAGAAAAATAACTTGAATAAAAATGGAAGCTGAATAAAAATAAAAATGGAGGTTCCATTAAATTAAAAATGGAAGTTCATTAAAGAAACCACTATACCTTAACGATCTATTTGGAAATTAAATAAAAAAGGAAGTTTAATAGAAAAGTAAATTGAATAAAAATGGAAGTTGAATAAAAAGAAAAGTGAAAGTTGCATAAAATTAAAAAAGGAAGTTCAATCCAGAAACTACTATATCTTAACGATCTATTTGGAAATTAAATAAAAAAGGAAGTTTAATAGAAAAGTAAATGGAATAAAAAAGGAAGTTAAATAAAAATAAAAATGGAAGTTGAAGAAAATTAAAAATGGAAGTTCATTCAAGAAACCACTATACCTTATCGATCTATTTGGAAATCAAATAAAAAGGAAGTTTAATAGAAAAGTAAATTGAATAAAAAAGGAAGTTGAAAAAAATTAAAAATGAAAGTTCATTCAAGAAACCACTATACGTTAACGATTTATTTGGAAATTAAATAAAAAAGGAAGTTGAATAGAAAAGAAACTTGAATAAAAAAAGAAGTTGAATAGAAAGAAAAATGGAAGTTGCAGCAAATTGAAATTGGAAGTTTATTCAAGAAACCACTATACCTTAACGATCTATTTGGAAATTAACTAAAAAATGAAGTAGAATAGAAAAATAACTTGAATAAAAATGGAAGTCGAATAAAAATAAAATTGAAAGTTGCAGAAAATTAAAAATGGAAGTTTATTCAAGAAACCACTATACATTAACGATCCATTTGGAAATTAAATAAAAAAGGAAGTTTAATAGAAAAGTAAATTGAATAAAAATGGAAGTTGAATAAAAATAAAAATAAAAGTTGCATAAAATTAAAAATGGAAGTTCAATCCAGAAACCACTATACCTTAACGATCTATTTGCAAATTAAATAAAAAAGGAAGTCTAATAGAAAAGTAAATTGAATGAAAATGGAAGTTGAATAAAAATAAAAATGAAAGTTGCATAAAATTAAAAATGGAAGTTCAATCCAGAAACCACTATACCTTAACGATCTATTTGGAAATTAAATAAAAAGGGAAATTGAGTAGAAAAGAAACTGGAATAAAAAAGGAAGTGAAATAAAACTAGAAATGGAAGTTGAACAAAATTAAAAATGGAAGTTCATTCATGAAACCACTATACCTTAACGATCTATTTGGAAATTAAATAAAAAAAAGAAGTTGAATAGAAAAGAAACTTGAATAAAAAAAGTCGTTGAATAGAAATAAAAATAGAAGTTGCAAAAAATTAAAACTGAAAGCTCATTCAAGAAACCACTATACCTTAACGATCTATTTGGAAATTAAATAAAAAATGAAGTTGAATAGAAAAATAACTTGAATAAAAATGGAAGTCGAAGAAAAGTAAAAATGAAAGTTGCAGAAAATTAAAAATGGAAGTTTATTCAAGAAACCACTATACATTAACGATCCATTTGGAAATTAAATAAAAAAGGAAGTTTAATAGAATGGTAAATTGAATAAAAATGGAAGTTGAATAAAAATAAAAATAAAAGTTGCATAAAATTAAAAATGGAAGTTCAGTCCAGAAACCACTATACCTTAACGATCTATTTGGAAATTAAATAAAAAAGGAAGTCTAATAGAAAAGTAAATTGAATGAAAATGGAAGTTGAATAAAAATAAAAATGAAAGTTGCATAAAATTAAAAATGGAAGTTCAATCCAGAAACCACTATACCATAACGATCTATTTGGAAATGAAATAAAAAAAGGAAATTGAGTAGAAAAGAAACTTGAATAAAAAAGGAAGTTAAATAAAAATAAAAATGGAAGTTGAAAAAAATTAAAAATGGAAGTTCATTCATGAAACCACTATACGTTAACGATCTATTTGGAAATTAAATAAAAAAAGAAGTTGAATAGAAAAGAAACTTGAATAAAAAAAGACGTTGAATAGAAATAAAAATGGAAGTTGCAAAAAATTAAAACTGAAAGCTCATTCAAGAAACCACTATACCTTAACGATCTATTTGGAAATTAAATACAAAATGAAGTTGAAAAGAAAAATAACTTGAATAAAAATGGAAGTCGAAGAAAAATAAAAATGAAAGTTGCAGAAAATTAAAAATGGAAGTTTATTCAAGAAACCACTATACCTTAACGATCTGTTTGTAAATTAAATAAAAAACGAAGTTTAATAGAAAAGTAAATTGAATAAAAATAGAAGTTGAATAAAAATGAAACTGGAAGTTGCCGAAAATTAAAAATGGAAGTTCAATCCAGAAACCACTTTACCTTAACGATCTATTAGGAAATTAAATAAAAAAGGAAGTCTAATAGAAAAGTAAATTGAATCAAAATGGAAGTTGAATAAAAATAAAAATGAAAGTTGCATAAAATTAAAAATGGAAGTTCAATCCAGAAACCACTATACCATAACGATCTATTTGGAAATGAAATAAAAAAAGGAAATTGAGTAGAAAAGAAACTTGAATAAAAAAGGAAGTTAAATAAAAATAAAAATGGAAGTTGAACAAAATTAAAAATGGAAGTTCATTCATGAAACCACTATACATTAACGATCTATTTGGAAATTAAATAAAAAAAAGAAGTTGAATAGAAAAGAAACTTGAATAAAAAAAGACGTTGAATAGAAATAAAAATGGAAGTTGCAAAAATTAAAACTGAAAGCTCATTCAAGAAACCACTATACCTTAACGATCTATTTGGAAATTAAATAAAAAATGAAGTTGAATAGAAAAATAAAAATGAAAGTTGCAGAAAATTAAAAATGGAAGTTTATTCAAGAAACCACTATACCTTAACGATCTGTTTGTAAATTAAATAAAAAAGGAAGTTTAATAGAAAAGTAAATTGAATAAAAATAGAAGTTGAATAAAAATGAAACTGGAAGTTGCAGAAAATTAAAAATGGAAGTTCAATCCAGAAACCACTTTACCTTAACGATCTATTAGGAAATTAAATAAAAAAGGAAGCTGAGTTGAAAAGAAACTGGAATAAAAAGGGAAGTTAAATAAAAATAAAAATGGAAGTTGCAGAAAATTAAAAAAGGAAGTTTATTCAAGAAACCACTATACCTCAACGATCCATTTGGAAATTAAATAAACGAGGAAGTTGAATAGAAAAATAACTTGAATAAAAATGGAAGTTGAATAAAAATAAAAATGGAAGTTGCAGAAAATTTTAAATGGAAGTTCAATGCAGAAACCACTATACCTTAATGATCTATTTGGAAATTAAATAGAAAAGGAAGTTCAGTAGAAAAGAAACCTGAATAAAAAAGGAAGTTAAATAAAAATAAAAATGGAAGTTGCAGAAAATAAAAATGGAGATTCATTCAAGAAACCACTATACCTTAACGATCTATTTGTAAATTAAATAAATGAGGAAGTTGAAAAGAAAAATAAAATGAATAAAAATGGATGTTGAATAAAAATAAAAATGGAAGTTGCAGAAAATTATAAATGGAAGTTCATTCAAGAAACCACTATACCTCAACGATCTATTTGGAAATTAAATAAAAATAGAAGTTTAATAGAAAAGTAAATTAAACAAAAATGGAAGTTGAATAAAAATAAAAGTGAAAGTTGCATAAAATTAAAAATGGAATTTCAATCCAGAAACCACTATACCTTGACGATCTATTTAGAAATTAAACAAAAAAGGAAGTTGAATAGAAAAGAAACTTGAATAAAAAAAGAAGTTGAATAGAAATAAAAATGGAAGTTGCAGAAAATTAAAAATGGAAGGTTATTCAAGAAACCACTATACCTTAAAGATCTATTTGGAAATTAAATAAAAAAGAAAGTTGAATAGAAAAATGTCTTGAATAAAAATGGAAGTCGAATAAAAATAAAAGTGGAAGTTGCAGAAAATTAAAAATGGAAGTTCATTCGAGAAACCCCTATACCTTAAAGATCTGTTTGGAAATTAAATAAAAAAGGAAGTTTAATAGAAAAGTAAATTGAATGAAAATAGAAGTTGAATAAAAATAAAAATGGAAGTTGCAGAAAATTAAAAATGGAAGTTCAATCCAGAAACCACTATACCTTAACGATCTATTTGGAAATTAAATAAAAAAGGAAGTTGAGTAGAAAAGAAACTAGAATGAAAAAGGAAGTTAAAAAAAAATAAAAATGGAAGTTGCAGAAAATTGAAAATGGAAGTTCATTCAAGAAACCACTATACCTTAACGATCTATTTGGAAATTAAATAAAAAAGGAAGTTTAATAGAAAAGTAAATTGAATAAAATCTTAAATTGAATAAAAATAAAAATGAAAGTTGCATAAAATTAAAAACGGAAGTTCAATCCAGAAACCAATATATCTTAACGATCTATTTTGAAATTAAATAAAAAAGGAAGTTGAATAGAACAGTAAATTGAATAAAAATGGAAGTCGAATAAAAATCAAAATGGAAGTTGCTGAAAATTAAAAATGAAAGTTCTTTCAAGAAACCACTATACCTTAACGATCTATTTGGAAATTAAATAAAAAAGGAAGTTTAATAGAAAAGTAATTTGAATAAAAATGGAACTTGAATAAAAATAAAAATGAAAGTTGCATAAAATTGAAAATGGAAGTTCAATCCGGAAAGCACTATACCTTAACGATCTATTTGGAAATTAAGTAAAAAGGGAAGTTGAAAAGAAAAATGACTTGAATAAAAATGGAAGTCGAATAAAAATAAAAATGGAAGTTGCAGAAAATTAAAAATGGATGTTCATTCAAGAAACCACTATACCTTAACGATTTGTTTGTAAATTAAATAAAAAAAGGAAGTTTAATAGAAAAGTAAATTGAATAAAAATAGAAGTTGAATAAAAATGAAACTGGAAGTTGCAGAAAATTAAAAATGGAAGTTCAATCCAGAAACCACTATACCTTAACGATTTATTTGGAAATTAAATAAAAAAGGAAGTTGAGTAGAAAAGAAAGTTGAATGAAAAAGGTAGTTATACAAAAATAAAAATGGAAGTTGCAGAAAATTAGAAATGGAAGTTCATTCAAGAAACCACTATACCTTAACGATCTATTTGGAAAATAAATAAATGAGGAAGTTGAATAGAAAATAACTTGAATAAAAATGGAAGTTCAATAAAAATAAAAATGGAAGTTGCAGAAAATTATAAATGGAAGTTCAATCCAGAAACCACTATACCTTAACGATCTATTTGGAAATTAAATAAAAAAGGAAGTTGAGTAGAAAACAAACTTGAATAAAAAAGGAAGTTGGGTAGAAAAGAAACCTGAACAAAAAAGGAAGTTAAATAAAAATAAAAATGGAAGTTCATTCAAGAAACCACTATACCTTAACGATCTATTTGGAAATTAAATAAAAGAGGAAGTTGAATAGAAAAATAACTTGAATAAAAATGGATGTTGAATAAAAATAAAAATGGAAGTTGCAGAAAATTATAAATGGAAGTTCATTCAAGAAACCACTATACCTCAACGATCTATTTGAAATTAAATAAAAATGGAAGTTTAATAGAAAAGTAAATTGAACAAAAATGGAAGTTGAATAAAAATAAAAGTGAAAGTTGCATAAAATTAAAAATTGAAGTTCAATACAGAAGCCACTATACGTTAACGATCTATTTAGAAATTAAATAAAAAAGCAAGTTGAATAGAAAAATTACTTGAATAAAAATGGAAGTCAAATACAACTAAAAATTGAAGTTGCAGAAAATTAAAAAGGGAAATTCATTCAAGAAACCACTATACCGCAACGATTTATTTGGAAATTTACTAAAAAAGGAAGTTGAATAAAAAAATGACTTGGATAAAAATGGAAGTCGAATAAAAATAAAAATGGAAGTTGCAGAAAATTAAAAATGGAAGTTCATTTAAGAAACCACTATACCTTAACGATCTATTTGGAAATTAAATAAAAAAGGAAGTTGAATAGAAAAATGACGTGAATAAAAATGGAAGTCAAATACAAATAAAAATGGAAGTTCATTCAAGAAACCACTATACGTCAATGATCTGTTTGGAAATTAAATAAAAAAGGAAGATGAATAAAAAAATGATTTGGATAAAAATGGAAGTCGAATAAAAATAAAAATGGAAGTTGCAGAAAATTAAAAATGGAAGTTCATTCAAGAAACCATTATACCTTAACGATCTATTTGGAAATTAAATAAAAAAGGAAGTTGAATAGAAAAATGACTTGAATAAAAATGGAAGTCAAATAAAAATAAAAATGGAAGTTGCAGAAATTTGAAAATCAAAGTTCATTCAAGAAACCTGTATACCTTAACGATCTGTTTGAAAATGAAATAAAAATGGAAGTTTAATAGAAAAGTAAATTGAATAAAAATAGAAGTTGAATAAAAATAAAAATGGAAGTTCAATCCAGAAAATTAAAAATGGAAGTTCAATCCAGAAACCAATATACCTTAACGATCTATTGGGAAATTAAATAAAAAAGGAAGTTGAGTAGAAAAGAAACTAGAATTAAAAACGAAGTTAAATAAAAATAAAAATGGAAGTTGCAGAAAATTAAAAATGGAAGTTCATTCAAGAAACCACTATACCTTAACGATCTATTTGGAAATGAAATAAAAAAAAGGAAGTTTAATAGAAAAGTAAATTGAATAAAAATATAAGTTGAATAAAAAGAAAAATCAAAGTTGCATAAAATTAAAAATGGAAGTTGAATCCAGAAACCACTATACCTTAACGATCTATTTGGAAATTCAATAAAAAAGGAAGTTGAATAGAATAGTAAATTGAATAAAAATGGAAGTTGCAGAAAATTAAAAATGAAAGTTCATTCAAGAAACCACTATACCTTAACGATCTACTAGGAAATTAAATAAAAAAAGAAGTTTGATAGAAAAGTAAATTGAATAAAAATGGAAGTTGAATAAAAATAAAAATGAAAGTTGCAGAAAATTAAAAATGGAAGTTCAATCCAAAAACCACTATACCTTAACGATCTATTTGGAAATTAAATAAGAAAGGAAGTTGAATAGAAAAATGACTTGAATAAAAATGGAAGTCGAATAAAAATAAAAATGGAAGTTGCAGAAAATTAAAAATGGAAGTTCATTCAAGAAACCACTATACCTTAACGATCTGTTTGTAAATTAAATAAAAAATGAAGTTTAAATGAAAAGTAAATTGAATAAAAATAGAAGTTGAATAAAAATAAAAACGGAAGTTGCAGAAAATTAAAAATGAAAGTTCATTCAAGAAACCACTATACCTTAACGATCTATTAGGAAATTAAACAAAAAAGGAAGTTGAGAAGAAAAGAAACATGAATAAAAAAGGAAGTTAAATAAAAATAAAAATGGAAGATGCAGAAAATCAAAAATGGAAGTTCATTCAAGAAACCACTATACCTTAACGATCTATTTGGAAATTAAATAAAAAAGTAAGTTTAATAGAAAAGTAAATTGAATAAAATCGGAAGTCGAATAAAAATAAAAAAGGAAGTTCAATCTAGAAACTACTGCACCATAACGATCTATTTGGAAATTAAATAAAAAAAGAAGTTGAGTAGAAAAGAAACCTGAACAAAAAGGAAGTTAAACAAAAATAAAAATGGAAGTTCATTCAAGAAACCACTATACCATAACGATCTATTTGGAAATTAAATAAAAGAGGAAGCTGAATAGAAAAATAACTTGAATAAAAATGGATGTTGAATAAAAATAAAAATGGAAGTTGTAGAAAAATATAAATGGAAGTTCATTCAAGAAACCACTATACCTCCACGATCTATGTGACAACCCTCACCTTGCTCTTGCCATATTTGCGTACATTCTTGCATGGCCTTGCCGCTTATGTTAATTTAAAGGTTTTATCTTGGCTTGATTTGCTTAAGTTGCTTGCATGATTTTGTTCCTTGCTTAGTATGTGTGTGTAGCCGAGATCATCCTCAGCTTAGTCCGCCTTTGACCCTTTGTACTTAGAACCATCTTGAGATCTTGTTCAACCCCATCTTCACTTCGGGCATTCATTGCCGAGATGTTTTGCACTTGAACCTTGTCCGCAGGCAGGTATGGCCTAGGCCGAGATGTGGCGCACCCCGGCCAAGGTGTGGCACAGCTTAGTCAAGTGTCGTCCTCCCTAGCCGATGTTTTTCCATCCCGTTGCTGGATCCTTGTTTTGAGCCGATGTCATCTTGTTGCCGATGTGTCTTACCCGAGCTTGCTGCATAAGCTTTGTCAGAGACTTGTCTTGTCCATCAATCACCTTTTTGGAGCTGAACCAACCCGGTAATGCCACGTGTCCGAGCTGTTTGTTAAGGCAGCCGACAGACCTTGAAACAAATCATTTCTTGTCTCAAATCTTTGTTTTAGAGAGAGAAGCTCTAGAAAGGAGGAAGAAGAGTTCTTGAGTGTGAGTTGTCTTCCAAACTTGATCTTTGAGGCTTAAACCGTTAGATCCGAGTTTTGAGGTTAGAATCTTGATCTCCTTTGATTGCTCTTGCTGAATATCTAGCTGCATTGCATGATCGGTTTTGTTTTGCATGCCATGCATCGTTTTGAAGTTGGTTTAGAAAGAGAAAATGGTTTTTCATGTGTTCTTGAACAAAGTCCCATTTTGATCGAAGAGTTTAGAACGAAAATCATGTTTTGTGGTTGTTCTTGCATGACCTTCTTGAATGGATACCCAGGTCCCTATTTTGCACTCTTGGCATGAAAACTCAGATTTTTATAACAAGTTGTGAACTTGCATCCATCCTTCGAATAATCATGTTCTTCATATTCTTCAAAGGAAAACCCAGGTTTTTCCTGACTTTGTTTCACGGGACCTCGGCTTAGTCCTGGTCAGTACCCGGTGTGTTTTATGAGCGGGAGCGGTGATTTAACTCCCAGCTTGCTTTGCCTTGTCTTTGACTTGGATCTGGCTAGAATGCCGAGATCATTTGCATGTATATATAGAGCTTGCTTTGAGAATGTGACTTGCCATGTGATTGTAGGTCCTTGATATTTGTTTCGAGTCTGCACCTGAAGAACTAGGTGAGTGGTATTATTGATAAAGCTATGTTATACTCGTTTTGATAAATCCTGCTTGCTTGTTTTGACAAAAGTATTTGATAGCATGAATAAATAGCTCTTGTTTGATGAGTCAAGTATACTCCTTGTTTTGATGCCATCTTTGGAAAGGATACGGTCCTTGTTAAATCGGGCTACGGGCCTAAGTAACACAAGTCCCTTGTGCTGGAGGACTCTAAACTTTCGCAGTACTATGTGTAAAGGATACGGTCCTTGTTAAATCGGGCTACGGGCCTAAGTAACACAAGTCCCTTGTACTGGAGGACTCTAAACTTTCGCGGTACCAAGTGCACAAGTCCCTTGTATTGGAGGACTCTAAACTTTCGCAATACTTTTGACCAAGCGATTACGGATCGTACAGCTTTCGATATTTGATGATGAATACGGTTCATCCCTTGTCTCGCCGATGTTATGATATTTGATGATGAATACGGTTCATCCCTTGTTTCGCCGATGTTATGATATTTGATGATGAATACGGTTCATCCCTTGTTTCGCCGATGTTATGATATTTGATGATGAATACGGTTCATCCCTTGTTTCGCCGATGTTATGATATTTGATGATGAATACGGTTCATCCCTTGTCTCGCCGATGTTATGATATTTGATGATGAATACGGTTCATCCCTTGTTTCGCCGATGTTATGATATTTGATGATGAATACGGTTCATCCCTTGTTTCGCCGATGTTATGATATTTGATGATGAATACGGTTCATCCCTTGTTTCGCCGATGTTATGATATTTGATGATGAATACGGTTCATCCCTTGTTTCGCCGATGTTATGATATTTGATGATGAATACGGTTCATCCCTTGCCTTGCTAAGTTTGATGTGTTCGTTTTGAAGGACTCCGGCTATATTCATGCAAACCTTCATTTGTAGTACCATTCACTGAGTTTTGTACTCACCCCTCTATATATATGTAGGTGATGAGCAGGACGGCGGCGACGCCTAGTTCGTTGGGATACTTGTTTTGGATTCGTGTATTTGTCGGCCTTACCTTGTATTTACGTCGGCGATGCCCTGTTTTGCATGTCGGCGAATTCTTGAAAATCATGCTTCTTGACTTGTATTAGCTGTATTTTGTATATGTCGGCTCGAGAAGCCTTTTGATCAAGATGTAACATGTATTTTTGTACCTTGTTGTATTTAAATTGTGAAGTTAATTGGAATGTTTGGCACTGCTTTAATCTACGCACAGCTCTTATGGACCGCTTGTAATTGATTTATCGCTTCCGCATTTGTGAGCCCCCTATATTCGTACTCTGATTGTGTTAAGTTTTGAAAGGTTGGCCTTCGGTAATTACGGATTACTGGCCATCACGGCACCAAACTACTAGGGGCGGTTTGGGGTCGTGACAGAGTGGTATCAGAGCACGATTTCCTCGGCATACGCTATTCACACACTTTGAGTCCTGAAGAGCATAGGGTTTCCCTTAGAAAGACGTTAGGGTTGCATCATGGTATTCGTTGTTTGAGTGAAGTGTGCATTGTCTTGATATGCTTATTTGCTATTTGCCTATGTGGTTATTTGCTTAATTGTTTTAAAGTCATACCTTGCATACTCATAGTACCATGAGGAGAGGTAGACCACCGCTTGGCCGAGATCAGCCCGAAGACAGAATGGATAGATTGGAAAGGTTAGTTGAAGGTCTGGCCCGCGAGTTGAGGCAAACCAGACAGCAGTTCGCTAGTGCTACATCGACTCAGGCCGAGCAGACCAACGGCCGAAATGTGGTTCCGCCTCCACCTCCTCTAGTGCCGCAAGTTCCCCCGCAACCAGCCTTGTACGGGGATGGTACGATAGCTTTGATCAGGGAGTTTAAGAAAATGAAACCACCGAGATTCTCTGGGGGTATAGAACCGATGAAGGCTGAAGCATGGGTCTTAGAAATGGAAAAGCTGTTTGAGATCTTCCCTAGTACCGACGCTCAGAAGGTGACGTTGGCAGCATTCACGTTAGATGATGACGCCCGTAGGTGGTGGATGATGGTTAGAGGGAGCAATCCAGATTTGACCTGGACCCGATTCTTAGAGTTGTTCTACAAGAAACATTTTCCCCTAAGTGTTCGAAACCGCAAGGCTACCGAATTTCATACTCTGACGCAAGGCAACAGAACAGTGGCGGAGTATGACCGCGCTTTCACTGAATTGGTAAGATTTGTACCTCACATGACCAACGATGAATATATGAAGGCCAGGAAGTTCGAGTGTGGGCTTCGTGGACCGATTCAAGACCGGGTCAACTTGCTCGACATGCCGACATATGCTGAAGTATTGGACAAAGCCATTCAGGCCGAAGCTAATCTGAACCGATACCAGAGCTCGGGAGAAAACCAGCGAAAGAGGCAGAACTATGACAGTCGCCGAGGACAGCTGGGCACCAAGAAAAGAACGAACACGGGCAGTACTAGTAACCTAAGACAGGAAGGGAGTGTTAAACCGACGTGTTCGGATTGTGGGAAACAGCATTTCGGGATCTGCCGACGAACGTCTGGAGCCTGTTATGAATGTGGCGAGATGGGCCATTATGTGAGAGATTGCCCCAAAACAAAGGCTGATAACAACAAGAAAGGAGAGAATACCTCGGGTTCCGTTCAGAAGGAAAACACTGGAAGAGGGCAGATGAGACAGGGCAGAGTGTTTGCATTGGTACCAGGAGACACTCAGAATGCTGAGACAGTAGTGTCAGGTATACTTCTAATTTGTTCCCAAGATGCCTATGTGTTAATTGATTCGGGTTCTACTCATTCGTTTATATCTACTAAGTTTGCCGAGAAAATTGATAAAGAACTAGAGCCCCTTGATTATGTGTTGTCTGTGTCTACTCCATCTGGGAGATCCATGATTGTTGCATCCATTTACAGAGCATGTATTATTGTGATTGAAAATGTTGAACTGTTAGTAGATCTGATGCCTCTAGACATAGCTCATTTTGATATTATACTGGGAATGGACTGGTTAGCCACGAACAATGCATCTATTAATTGTGTTTCGAAAAGTGTCACCTTGAGACCCCCAAACCTAGCCGAGGTTATTTTCCAGGGAAAAGGGATAGTGCCCCCACCATACTTGATTTCGTCCATTAAGGCCTGTAAGTTGATTCAGAAAGGGTGTCGAGGTTACTTGTGTAGTATACTGAGTGATCAGAATGGAAATGTTAACTTAGCCGACATCCCGATTGTTAGTGATTTCCTCGACGTCTTTCCGGACAAATTGCCTGGCCACTTGACCGATAGAGAAATAGAGTTTACGGTCGATATTATATCGGGAACGCAGCCGATCTCCAAACCACCTTATAGAATGGCCCCCGCTGAACTTAGAGAATTGAAACTGCAATTGCAAGAGTTGTTAGATAAGGGATTTATTAGGCCGAGCACTTCACCATGGGGAGCACCTGTTCTATTTGTTAAAAAGAAGGATGGCACACTCCGTTTGTGTATCGACTATAGAGAACTTAATAAGGTCACCATTAAGAACAAGTACCCGTTACCTAGAATTGATGATCTGCTTGACCAATTACAAGGAGCGCGAGTCTTTTCTAAGATCGACCTTAGGTCTGGTTACCATCAGCTTAAGGTTAAAGCCGAAGATGTCGAGAAGACTGCCTTTCGAACAAGATATGGCCACTACGAGTTTTTAGTAATGCCTTTTGGAGTGACTAATGCCCCTGCTGCATTTATGGATTTGATGAACAGAGTCTTCAAGCCGTATTTAGATGAGTTTGTAGTTGTCTTCATTGACGATATCTTGATCTATTCCAAGAGTAAGACTGAACACGAAAATCACTTGAGACTTGCCTTGCAGATTTTGAGAGAACGGAGGTTGTATGCTAAGTTTAACAAGTGTGAGTTTTGGCTTCCTACTATCTCATTCTTAGGTCATGTGATTAGTGAAGAGGGTATCTCAGTTGATCCTAGCAAAATCGAAGCCGTAGTGAATTGGCCGAGACCGACTAATGTGTCCGAGATTCGTAGTTTTCTGGGTTTGGCAGGTTATTACAGAAAGTTTGTGAAAGATTTCTCCAGGATTGCAATTCCATTGACGCAACTGACTCAGAAGGGAACACTGTATGAATGGACTAAAGATCGGGAGTCAGCCTTCCAGGAACTGAAGACGAGGTTAGTTACAGCGCCAGTGCTCGTACTCCCAACAGGTAACGAAGAGTTTCATGTCTATAGTGATGCATCGCATAAGGGTTTGGGTTGTGTATTAATGCAGAAGGGTAAAGTTATAGCTTATGCATCTCGTCAGTTGAAACCTCATGAGAAAAACTATCCTACCCATGACTTAGAATTAGCAGCCGTAGTATTTGCTTTAAAGATTTGGCGTCACTATTTGTATGGAGCTACTTGTCAGGTCTTCACAGATCATAAGAGCTTAAAATATCTATTCACTCAGAAGGAATTGAATTTGAGGCAGAGACGGTGGCTCGAGTTGTTGAAAGACTACGATATGCAGATTCAATATCACCCCGGAAAAGCTAACAGTGTAGCCGACGCTTTGAGCAGAAAGTCAGATGGAAATTTGGCGTGTTTAACCGTGATATCAGCAGAGCCGACTATTGTTAATGAAGTAAAGACAAGACAGATGGAGGATAGCTTCCTCAAGAAAATTGCCGAGGAGATTGACACGAAGCCGAGACCAGGGTATACCATCGAAAACCAAGTACTCAAGTTTGAAGGAAGGTTATGTGTGGCCGACATTCCAGAGCTGAAGAAAAAGATTTTGCAGGAAGCTCATGGTTCCAAGTTTGCTGTCCATCCAGGGAACACCAAAATGTATCAAGATGTGAAGCAGACCTTCTGGTGGCCAAATATGAAGAGAGAAATAGCCGAATTCGTGTCCCAGTGTTTACATTGTCAGCAAGTGAAAGCAGAACATCAAAGACTAGCAGGACTTCTTCAACCTTTGCCGATTCCTGAGTGGAAATGGGAGCACATCTCCATGGATTTTGTGATTGGGTTGCCGAGAACACCAAAGGGTATGGATTCAATTTGGGTTGTTGTGGATAGGTTAACTAAGTCAGCACACTTTCTACCCGTTAAGACTACCTTCAACGCCAATCAACTTGCCTTGCTATATGTGAACGAGATTATCAGACTTCATGGAGTACCGATATCAATTGTTTCAGACCGAGATCCTAAATTTGTTTCTAGATTTTGGCAGAGTCTTCAGAGAGCTTTCGGAGCCGAACTGAGATTTAGTACAGCCTTTCATCCCCAGACAGATGGGCAGACAGAGAGGACAATTCAGACACTCGAAGATATGCTGAGACTTTGTGTATTGGATTTCCAAGAAAGTTGGGGAACACATTTGCCTTTAGTGGAATTCGCTTACAATAACAGTTACCAAGCTAGCATTGGCATGGCGCCATATGAGGCCTTGTATGGGAGAAAATGTAAGTCGCCGATATGTTGGACCGAAGTCGGAGACAGAGCTCTGCTTGGTCCCGAATTGATTCAAGTGACAACAGAAAAGATTAAGCTTATCCAACAGAGGATTAAAACTGCCCAGAGCCGACAAAAGAGCTACGCCGACCAGAGAAGGAATGAGATAGAGTTTGAAGTTGGGAATCACGTATTCCTGAAAGTCTCACCAATGAAAGGAGTTTCCAGATTTGGGAAGAAAGGTAAATTAGCACCTCGGTATATTGGACCATTTGAAATTCTTGAGAGAATTAACCCCGTTGCCTACAGACTTGCTTTGCCGCCAGATTTGAGCCAAGTCCACAATGTGTTTCATGTTTCGATGTTGAGAAAGTACATCCGAGATCCACTGCATGTAATTGATCATTCCGAAATCGCAGTTAATGAGAATCTGGGCTACGAAGAAAGGCCAATGAGAATTATTGACCGACAAGTGAAGCAATTGAGGAACAGATCGATACCGATGGTAAAGGTCGAATGGAAGGAGCATTATGGCACAGAAGCCACGTGGGAAAAGGAAGAGGACATGAGAGCCCGTTATCCGGAGTTGTTCTGGGAACAAGGTAATCTAAGTTTGGGGACCAAACTTCTTTAAGGAGGGTAGGATGTGACAACCCTCACCTTGCTCTTGCCATATTTGCGTACATTCTTGCATGGCCTTGCCGCTTATGTTAATTTAAAGGTTTTATCTTGGCTTGATTTGCTTAAGTTGCTTGCATGATTTTGTTCCTTGCTTAGTATGTGTGTGTAGCCGAGATCATCCTGAGCTTAGTCCGCCTTTGACCCTTTGTACTTAGAACCATCTTGAGATCTTGTTCAACCCCATCTTCACTTCGGGCATTCATTGCCGAGATGTTTTGCACTTGAACCTTGTCCGCAGGCAGGTATGGCCTAGGCCGAGATGTGGCGCACCCCGGCCAAGGTGTGGCACAGCTTAGTCAAGTGTCGTCCTCCCTAGCCGATGTTTTTCCATCCCGTTGCTGGATCCTTGTTTTGAGCCGATGTCATCTTGTTGCCGATGTGTCTTACCCGAGCTTGCTGCATAAGCTTTGTCAGAGACTTGTCTTGTCCATCAATCACCTTTTTGGAGCTGAACCAACCCGGTAATGCCACGTGTCCGAGCTGTTTCTTAAGGCAGCCGACAGACCTTGAAACAAATCATTTCTTGTCTCAAATCTTTGTTTTAGAGAGAGAAGCTCTAGAAAGGAGGAAGAAGAGTTCTTGAGTGTGAGTTGTCTTCCAAACTTGATCTTTGAGGCTTAAACCGTTAGATCCGAGTTTTGAGGTTAGAATCTTGATCTCCTTTGATTGCTCTTGCTGAATATCTAGCTGCATTGCATGATCGGTTTTGTTTTGCATGCCATGCATCGTTTTGAAGTTGGTTTAGAAAGAGAAAATGGTTTTTCATGTGTTCTTGAACAAAGTCCCATTTTGATCGAAGAGTTTAGAACGAAAATCATGTTTTGTGGTTGTTCTTGCATGACCTTCTTGAATGGATACCCAGGTCCCTATTTTGCACTCTTGGCATGAAAACTCAGATTTTTATAACAAGTTGTGAACTTGCATCCATCCTTCGAATAATCATGTTCTTCATATTCTTCAAAGGAAAACCCAGGTTTTTCCTGACTTTGTTTCACGGGACCTCGGCTTAGTCCTGGTCAGTACCCGGTGTGTTTTATGAGCGGGAGCGGTGATTTAACTCCCAGCTTGCTTTGCCTTGTCTTTGACTTGGATCTGGCTAGAATGCCGAGATCATTTGCATGTATATATAGAGCTTGCTTTGAGAATGTGACTTGCCATGTGATTGTAGGTCCTTGATATTTGTTTCGAGTCTGCACCTGAAGAACTAGGTGAGTGGTATTATTGATAAAGCTATGTTATACTCGTTTTGATAAATCCTGCTTGCTTGTTTTGACAAAAGTATTTGATAGCATGAATAAATAGCTCTTGTTTGATGAGTCAAGTATACTCCTTGTTTTGATGCCATCTTTGGAAAGGATACGGTCCTTGTTAAATCGGGCTACGGGCCTAAGTAACACAAGTCCCTTGTGCTGGAGGACTCTAAACTTTCGCAGTACTATGTGTAAAGGATACGGTCCTTGTTAAATCGGGCTACGGGCCTAAGTAACACAAGTCCCTTGTACTGGAGGACTCTAAACTTTCGCGGTACCAAGTGCACAAGTCCCTTGTATTGGAGGACTCTAAACTTTCGCAATACTTTTGACCAAGCGATTACGGATCGTACAGCTTTCGATATTTGATGATGAATACGGTTCATCCCTTGTCTCGCCGATGTTATGATATTTGATGATGAATACGGTTCATCCCTTGTTTCGCCGATGTTATGATATTTGATGATGAATACGGTTCATCCCTTGTTTCGCCGATGTTATGATATTTGATGATGAATACGGTTCATCCCTTGTGTCGCCGATGTTATGATATTTGATGATGAATACGGTTCATCCCTTGTCTCGCCGATGTTATGATATTTGATGATGAATACGGTTCATCCCTTGTTTCGCCGATGTTATGATATTTGATGATGAATACGGTTCATCCCTTGTTTCGCCGATGTTATGATATTTGATGATGAATACGGTTCATCCCTTGTTTCGCCGATGTTATGATATTTGATGATGAATACGGTTCATCCCTTGTTTCGCCGATGTTATGATATTTGATGATGAATACGGTTCATCCCTTGCCTTGCTAAGTTTGATGTGTTCGTTTTGAAGGACTCCGGCTATATTCATGCAAACCTTCATTTGTAGTACCATTCACTGAGTTTTGTACTCACCCCTCTATATATATGTAGGTGATGAGCAGGACGGCGGCGACGCCTAGTTCGTTGGGATACTTGTTTTGGATTCGTGTATTTGTCGGCCTTACCTTGTATTTACGTCGGCGATGCCCTGTTTTGCATGTCGGCGAATTCTTGAAAATCATGCTTCTTGACTTGTATTAGCTGTATTTTGTATATGTCGGCTCGAGAAGCCTTTTGATCAAGATGTAACATGTATTTTTGTACCTTGTTGTATTTAAATTGTGAAGTTAATTGGAATGTTTGGCACTGCTTTAATCTACGCACAGCTCTTATGGACCGCTTGTAATTGATTTATCGCTTCCGCATTTGTGAGCCCCCTATATTCGTACTCTGATTGTGTTAAGTTTTGAAAGGTTGGCCTTCGGTAATTACGGATTACTGGCCATCACGGCACCAAACTACTAGGGGCGGTTTGGGGTCGTGACAATCTATTTGGAAATTAAATAAAAATGGAACTTTAATAGAAAAATAAATTGATCAAAAATGGAAGTTGAATAAAAATAAAAGTGAAAGTTGAATAAAATTAAAAATGGAAGATCAATCCAGAAACCACTATAACTTAACGATCTATTTAGAAATTAAATAAAAAAGCAAGTTGAATAGAAAAATAACTTGAATAAAAATGGAAGTCGAATAAAAAAAAAATGAAAGTTGCAGAAAATTAAAAATGGAAGGTCATTCAAGAAACCAGTATACCTTAACGATCTATTTGGAAATTAAATAAAAAAAGAAATTTAATAGAAATTAAATTGAATAAAAATGGAAGTTGAATAAAAGTAAAAATTAAAAATAGAAGTTCAATCCATAAACCACTATACCTTAACGATCTATTTGGAAATTAAATAAAAAAGGAAGTTGAGTAAAAAAGAAACTTGAATAAAAAAGGAAGTTAAATAAAAATAAAAATGGAAGTTGCAGAAAATTAAAAATGGAAGTTCATTCAAGAAACCACTATACCTGAACGATCTATTTGGAAATTAAATAAAAGAGGAAATTGAATAAAAATAAAAATAGAAGTTGCAGAAAATTATAAATGGAAGTTCAATCCAGAAACTACTATACCTTAACGATCTATTTGGAAATTAAATAAAAAAGGAAGTTGAGTAGAAAAGAAACTTGAATAAAAAAGGACGTTAAATAAAAATAAAAATGGAAGCTGCAGAAAATCAAAAATGGAAGTTCATTCAAAAAACCACTATACCTAAACGATCTGTTTGGAAATTAAATAAAAAAGAAAGTTTAATAGAAAAGTAAATTGAATAAAAATGGAAGTTGAATAAAAATAAAAATGGAAGTTCAATCTAGAAACCACTATACCATAACGATCTATTTTGGAATTAAATAAAAAAGGAAGTGGAGTAGAAAAGAAACCTGAACAAAAAAGGAAGTTGAATAAAAATAAAAATGGAAGTTCATTCAAGAAACCACTATACCTTAACGATCTATTTGGAAATTAAATAAAAGAGGAAGTTGAATAGAAAAAAAACTTGAATAAAAATGGAAGTTGAATAAAAATAAAAATGGAAGTTGCGGAAAATTATAAATGGAAGTTCATTCAAGAAACCACCATACCTCCACGATCTATTTGGAAATTAAATAAAAATGGAAGTTTAATAGTAAAGTAAATTGATCAAAAATGGAAGTTGAATAAAAATAAAAGTGAAAGTTGCATAAAATTAAAAATGGAAGTTCAATCCAGAAACCACTATACCTTAACGATCTATTTAGAAATTAAATAAAAAAGGAAGTTGAATAGAAGAATGACTTGAATAAAAATGGAAGTCACATAAAAATAAAAAATGGAAGTTGCAGAAAATTAAAAATGGAAGTTCATTCAAGAAACCACTATACCTCAACGATCTATTTGGAAATTAAATAAAAAGGAAGTTGAATAGAAAAATGACTTGAATAAAAATGGAAGTCGAATAAAAATAAAAATAGAAGTTGCAGAAAATTAAAAATGGAAGTTCATTCAAGAAATCACTATACCTTAACGATCTATTTGGAAATTAAATAGAATAGGAAATTTAACAGAAATTACATTGAATAAAAATAAAAATAAAAAAGGAAGTTCAATCCATAAACCACTATACCTTAACGATCTATTTGGAAATTAAATAAAAAAGGAAGTTGAGTAGAAAAAAAACTGGAATAAAGAAGGAAGTTAAATAAAAATAAAAATGGAAGTTGCATAAAATTAAAAATGGAAGTTCATTCAAGAAACCACTATACCTCAACGATCTATTTGGAAATTAAATAAAAAAGGATGTTCAATAGAAAAGTAAATTGAAAAAAAATAAAAATTAAAGTTGCATAAAATTAAAAATGGAAGTTCAATCCAGAAACCACTATACCTTAACGATCTATTTGGAAATTAAATAAAAAAGGAAGTTGAGTAGAAAAGAAACTAGAATGAAAAAGGAAGTTAAATAAAAATAAAAATGGAAGTTGCAGAAAATTAAAAATGGAAGTTCATTCAAGAAATGACTATCCCTTAACGATCTACTTGGATATTAAATAAAAAAGGAAGTTTAATAGAAAAGTAAATTGAAAAAAAAATGTAAGTTGAATAAAAATAGAAATGAAAGTTGCATAAAATTTAAAATGGAAGTTCAATCCAGAAACCATTATACCTTAACGACCTATTTTGAAATTAAATAAAAAAGGAAGTTGAATAGAAAAGTAAATTGAATAAAAATGGAAGCCGAATAAAAATAAAAATGGAAGTTGCAAAAAATTAAAAATGAAAGTTCGTTCAAGAAACTACTATACCTTAACGATCTATTTGGAAATTAAATAAAAAATAGAAATGTAAATTGAATAAAAATGGAAGCCGAATAAGAATAAAAATGGAAGTTGCAGAAAATTAAAAATGAAAGTTCGTTCAAGAAACCACTATACCGTAACGATCTATTTGGAAATTAAATAAAAATGGAAGTTTAATAGAAAAGTAAATTGAATAAAAATGGAAGTTGAATAAAAAAAAATGAAAGTTGCATAAAATTAAAAATGGGAGTTCAATCCAGAAACCACTATACCTTAACGATCTATTTGGAAATTAAATAAAAAAGGAAGTTGAATAGAAAAGTAAATTGAATAAAAATGGAAGTCGAATAAAAATAAAAATGGAAGTTGCAGAAAATTAAAAATGGATGTTCATTCAAGAAACCACTATATCTTAACGATCTGTTTGGAAATTAAATAAAAAAGGAAGTTTAATTGAAAAGTAAATTGAATAAAAGGGGAAGTTGAATAAAAATGAAAATGAAAGTTGCATAAAATTAAAAATGGAAGTTCAATCCGGAAACCACTATACCTTAACGAACTATTTGGAAATTAAATAAAAAAGGAAGTTGAATAGAAAAATGACTCGAATAAAAATGGAAATCAAATAAAAATAAAAATGGAAGTTGAAGAAAAATAAAAATGGAAGTTCATTCAAGAAACCACTATACATTAACGATCTATTTGGAAATTAAATAAAAAAGGAAGTTGAATAGAAAAATGACTTGAATAAAAATGGAAGTCGAACAAAAATAAAAGAAGTTGAATAGAAATAAACTTGAATAAAAAAAGAAGTTGAATAGAAATAAAAATGGAAGTTGCAGAAAATTAAAATTGGAAGTTCATTCAAAAACCACTATACCTTAACCATCTATTTGGAAATTAAATAAAAAAAGAAGTTTAATAGAAAAGTAAATTGAATAAAAATTGAAGTTGAAAAAAAATAAAAGTGAAAGTTGCATAAATTTAAAAATGGATGTTCAATCCAGAAATCACTATACCTTAACGATCTATTTGGAAATTAAATAAAAGAAGGAAGTTGAATAGAAAAGAAACTTGAATAAAAAAAGAAGTTGAATAGAAATAAAAATGGAAGTTGCAGAAAATTAAAATTGGAAGTTCATTCAAGAAACCACTATACCCTAAAGATCTATTTGGAAATTAAATAAAAAATGAAGTTGAATAGAAAAATGACTTGAATAAAAATGGAAGTCGAATAAAAATAAAAGTGGAAGTTGCAGAAAATTAAAAATGGAAGTTCATTCAAGAAACCACTATAACTTAACGATCTATTTGGAAATTAAAGAAAAAAAGGAAGTTTAATAGAAAAGTAAATTGAATAATAATGGAAGTTGAATAAAAATAGAAGTGAAAGTAGTATAAAATTAAAAATGGAAGTTCAATCCAGAAACCACTATACCTTAACAATCTATTTGGAAATTAAATAAAAAAAGAAGTTGAATAGAAAATAAACTTGAATAAAAAAAGAAGTTGAATAGAAATAAAAATGGAAGTTGCAGAAATTTAAAATTGGAAGTTCATTCAAGAAACCACTATACCTTAACGATCTATGTGGAAATTAAATAAAAAAGAAAGTTGAATAGAAAAATGACTTGAATAAAAATGGAAGTCGAATAAAAATAAAAATGGAAGTTGCAGAAAATTAAAAATGAAAGTTCACTCAAGAAACCACTAAACCTAAACGATCTGTTTGAAAATTGAATAAAAAAGGAAGTTTAATGAAAAAGTAAATTCAATAAAAATGGAAGTTCAATAAAAATAAAAGTGAAAGTGGCATAAAATTAAAAATGAAAGTTCAATCCCGAAACCACTATATCATAACAATCTATTTGGAAATTAAATAAAAAAAGAAGTTGAATAGAAAAGAAACTTGAATAAAAAAAAAGTTGAATAGAAATAAAAATGGAAGTTGCAGAAAATTAAAATTGGAAGTTAATTCAAAAACCACTATACCTTAACGATCTATTTTGAAATTAAATAAAAAAGGAAGTTGAATAGAAAAATGACTTTAATAAAAATGGAAGTCGAATAAATATAAAAATGGATGTTGCAGAAAATTAAAAATGAAAGTTCACTCAAGAAACCACTAAACCTTAACAATCTGTCTGGAAATTAAATAAAAAAGGAAGTGTAATAAAAAAGTAAATACAATAAAAATGGAAGTTCAATAAAAATAAAAGTGAAAGTTTTATAAAATTAAAAATGAAAGTTCAATCCCGAAACCACTATACCATAACAATCTATTTGGAAATTAAATAAAAAAAGAAGTTGAATAGAAAAGAAACTTGAATAAAAAAAGAAGTTGAAGAGAAAGAAAGATGGAAGTTGTAGAAAATTAAAATTGGAAGTTATTCAAAAACCACTATACCTTAACGTTCTATTTGGAAATTAAATAAAAAAAGATGTTTAACAGAAAAGTAAATTGAATAAAAATTGAAGTTGAAAAAAAATAAAAGTGAAAGTTGCATAAAGTTAAAAATGGAAGTTCAATCCAGAAATTACTATACCTTAACGATCTATTTAGAAATTAAATAAAAAAAAGGAAGTTGAATAGAAAAGAAACTAGAATGAAAAAGGAAGTTAAATAAAAATAAAAATGGATGTTGCAGAAAATTAAAAATGGAAGTTCATTCAAGAAATGACTATCCCTTAACGATCTACTTGGATATTAAATAAAAAAGGAAGTTTAATAGAAAAGTAAATTGAAAAAAAAATGTAAGTTGAATAAAAATAGAAATGAAAGTTGCATAAAATTTAAAATGGAAGTTCAATCCAGAAACCATTATACCTTAACGACCTATTTTGAAATTAAATAAAAAAGGAAGTTGAATAGAAAAGTAAATTGAATAAAAATGGAAGCCGAATAAAAATAAAAATGGAAGTTGCAAAAAATTAAAAATGAAAGTTCGTTCAAGAAACTACTATACCTTAACGATCTATTTGGAAATTAAATAAAAAATAGAAATGTAAATTGAATAAAAATGGAAGCCGAATAAGAAAAAAAATGGAAGTTGCAGAAAATTAAAAATGAAAGTTCACTCAAGAAACCACTAAACCTAAACGATCTGTTTGAAAATTAAATAAAAAAGGAAGTTTAATGAAAAAGTAAATTCAATAAAAATGGAAGTTCAATAAAAATAAAAGTGAAAGTGGCATAAAATTAAAAATGAAAGTTCAATCCCGAAACCACTATATCATAACAATCTATTTGGAAATTAAATAAAAAAAGAAGTTGAATAGAAAAGAAACTTGAATAAAAAAAAAGTTGAATAGAAATAAAAATGGAAGTTGCAGAAAATTAAAATTGGAAGTTAATTCAAAAACCACTATACCTTAACGATCTATTTTGAAATTAAATAAAAAAGAAAGTTGAATAGAAAAATGACTTTAATAAAAATGGAAGTCGAATAAATATAAAAATGGATGTTGCAGAAAATTAAAAATGAAAGTTCACTCAAGAAACCACTAAACCTTAACAATCTGTCTGGAAATTAAATAAAAAAGGAAGTGTAATAAAAAAGTAAATACAATAAAAATGGAAGTTCAATAAAAATAAAAGTGAAAGTTTTATAAAATTAAAAATGAAAGTTCAATCCCGAAACCACTATACCATAACAATCTATTTGGAAATTAAATAAAAAAAGAAGTTGAATAGAAAAGAAACTTGAATAAAAAAAGAAGTTGAATAGAAAGAAAAATGGAAGTTGTAGAAAATTAAAATTGGAAGTTATTCAAAAACCACTATACCTTAACGTTCTATTTGGAAATTAAATAAAAAAAGATGTTTAATAGAAAAGTAAATTGAATAAAAATTGAAGTTGAAAAAAAATAAAAGTGAAAGCTGCATAAAGTTAAAAATGGAAGTTCAATCCAGAAATTACTATACCTTAACGATCTATTTAGAAATTAAATAAAAAAAAAGGAAGTTGAATAGAAAAGAAACTTGAATAAAAAAAGAAGTTGAATAGAAATAAAAATGGAAGTTGCAGAAAATTAAAATTGGAAGTTCATTCAAGAAACCACTATACCCTAAAGATCTATTTGGAAATTAAAAAAAAAGGAAGTTTAATAGAAAAATGACTTGAATAAAAATGGAAGTCGAATAAAAATAAAAGTGGAAGTTGCAGAAAATTAAAAATGGAAGTTCATTCAAGAAACCACTATACCTTAACGATCTATTTGGAAATTAAAGAAAAAAAGGAAGTTTAATAGAAAAGTAAATTGAATAGTAATGGAAGTTGAATAAAAATAGAAGTGAAAGTTGTATAAAATTAAAAATGGAAGTTCAATCCAGAAACAACTATACCTTAACAATCTATTTGGAAATTAAATAAAAAAAGAAGTTGAATAGAAAAGAAACTTGAATAAAAAAAGTAGTTGAATGGAAATAAAAATGGAAGTTGCAGAAAATTAAAAATGGAAGTTCATTCAAGAAACCACTATACCTTAACGATCTATTTGGAAATTAAAAAAAAAAAAAAGTTTAATAGAAAAATGACTTGAATAAAACTGGAAGTCGAATAAAAATAAAAATGGAAGTTGCAGAAAATTAAAAATGGAAGTTCATTCAAGAAACCACTATACCTTAACGATCTATTTGGAAATTAAAGAAAAAAAGGAAGTTTAATAGAAAAGTAAATTGAATAATAATGGAAGTTGAATAAAAATAGAAGTGAAAGTTGCATAAAATTAAAAATGGAAGTTCAATCCAGAAACCACTATACCTTAACAATCTATTTGGAAATTAAATAAAAAAGGAAGTTGAATAGAAAAGAAACTTGAATAAAAAAAGAAGTTGAATGGAAATAAAAATGGAAGTTGCAGAAAATTAAAATTGGAAGTTCATTCAAGAAACCACTATACCTTAACGATCTATTTGGAAATTAAATAAAAAAGAAAGTTGAATAGGAAAATGACTTGAATAAAAATGGAAGTCAAATAAAAATAAATGTCACGCCCCACTTTTTATTACTCGAAGTCATTACCAAATTCATTAACTTAATTCAATTTCAAGGATGACCTGCGAAAATAAACTTATACATTCAATCCGTAGAAGTGATTAACAATACTCTCATTCGTATGCAAAGTAAATATTACATGAACATACTTAATAAATTGCCCTTGCGCTTACATCACTTAAGGTACAAGAAGATGGGTGTAACCCTTTTACAACAATGGCATTCCGCCAACATAACTGAGGCCCCGTGGCCAGTAAATAAGTAGATCCAAATCTTGCAGCTCAACCTGCTTAATACCTGAAAAAGATTCAACAACGTGGGATGAACATATAGTCCAGTAGGGAACTCAACATGATCCTCAACAATAACAACTTACAGATAGCTATGATCATGAACACTCATTCTCGTACTAGAATAGTAATGTGACAGTTTATACAAAATTATATATGTATGAACTTTTCTCGAAAACAACCGTTTCATTCAACGCTACAAGTGGTTTGTCTTTCCTTTTTCCTTTCATTAATCCCCATTCCCAATCTTTCATAACATTAACAAATACTTAGGAAGTAATCTCACTAAGCCCGATACCCACTTCCATTTCCTATACATACTCAGATGTACCTTTTCAAACATGTTTATCTATAAAACATTCGTTCACCTTCACACTTTCCAAAAGACAAAAATGACATTTTGGTTCGTTTCCATTTCTATCATAACTATACATGCATATCTTTGTAAAAATATAAATTTACAACCCACCAACATGTATACAATCAACCAATGGAGTAACTCGGTCCTCCGAACTGTAACCAATCAAATCCATGATATTTTCAATTACAACGAAACAACAACAATCTCATTTCGCTCTACTAGCTATGTGCGTAGTAAGCCAACAATACACCCCACTCAACAACATTAACAACAAGCCAGTTTACCAGGCGCTAGCTGGAGGGGTATGGTACCTTCGATTATTAGCGCGGACAGTTCTCCAGGCGCTAGCTGGAAGGTAACGGTACCTTTGATTATAAGCGCGGGGCATAACACCAACAACCAAATGCAACAAGGCACAACTAACATGTATAACACATATACACAAACCATCCAGATATAAGCAATGTGTTAAAGTATATGAACACATAACTACTTCTTCCCGAACAAGCATACATATACAATGTATCTCAACAATTCATCACATGCGATGTTCAATTAATCAATGGCAAAATGCATACCCGACAATTCTACACAACCGTGTCATCCTCCACCGATGACCAAGGACAAAACCTCTAGATGCATATAGTTAGTACATCTATTAAAAGACTCAAATATCATGAATCACAAACCCAACAACAATATTAACATGGTAGTTAAAGATACAACTTCTACATGTGTGTTCAACACTCAAGATACAACAATCCAATTCTCAAACTTATTTCGAAAACACTTCCCTTATTTTCACAAAAACAATTCCATTTCCTTTTTGTTATCACAAAACCAACTCCACTAATCTTGCTTTCATGAAATCAACTCCAAGCCATGGTTAATCCCTTAGGTATTAACACCCTTACCACACTCATTTTGACAAAAGAGATTTACACACAATGATCAACAAACCCCCATTTTAATTTACCCAACCAAAATATAATTTAGGGTTTTTCTTCATTTAACTACAACATGCTAATTTGTATTCTAATTAGCCAAGACAACAATCAATGAAGCCAAAACCATTCTCCACACAACCAACCCTAGGTTTATTTCATGATTTTCAAACAAATCCAACATGATACAATTTTCATGCAATACAAAAATTACCACATGTCTATCTATAGACGGAGTATTGAAAAAGAACAAGGAGAATCCCTACCTCAGATGGAGAACTCAAAAGGAGAAGATGACCCGAAATCAAAGTGCTCCAAATCCCAAATTTCTTGGATCACAACGAAGCCCTCGACGATCAACACACTTCTTACAAAGGCCCAAGGTGAGGAAAACGCTCTAGCTAGATCAATCCTAAGAGAGAAGTTAGGTTTTAGAGTGATGTGCTCTCCAATGGCTTTTTCAAAAAAGTAAGAGAGAGAAAGGAAATGGAAAAGTGATTCAAAAAGCTGAATCTCGGTGTGTTATACAGGTCGCCCCGCTCGAGCGTCGAACTCCCCGCTCGAGCGTCACTCACAGATCCCCGCTCGAGCGTCCAATCCCCTGCTCGAGCGGCGGATGCACGCTCCCAGAACTATTACAGACAAGATGCCCGCTCGAGCGTCAAACTCCCCGCTCGAGCGTACAAGCAACAACAGAGTCCCGCTCGAGCATCAAAGGAGCCGCTCGAGCGGAGGGACCAAAATCTGGGCAAGGATTTCTAAGTTTTAAAACATCATCAACCTATTCCCAACAAGTCCAACACAACCCAAAGCTCTAAGATAAAGAGTAAGGGATAGAAAAGAGGACAAGACAACAACAAATCTACGGAACCAAGTCCGGATTACAGTTCAATAACAACAGGGAAAACCGGGATCGCTATAATAAAAATGGAAGTTGCAGAAAATTAAAAATGAAAGTTCACTGAAGAAACCACTAAACCTTAGCGATCTGTTTGGAAATTAAATAAAAAAGGAAGTTTAATGGAAAAGTAAATTCAACAAAAATGGAAGTTCAATAAAAATAAAAGTGAAAGTTGCATAAAATTAAAAATGAAAGTTCAATCCCGAAACCACTATACCATAACAATCTATTTGGAAACTAAATAAAAAAAGAAGTTGAATAGAAAAGAAACTTGAATAAAAAAAAGAAGTTGAATAGTAATAAAAATGGAAGTTGCAGAAAATTAAAATTGGAAGTTGATTCAAAAACCACTATACCTTAACGATCTATTTGGAAGTTAAATTAAAAAAAAAAAGTTTAATAGAAAAGTAAATTGAATAAAAATTGAAGTTGAAAAAAAATAAAAGTGAAAGTTGCATAAAATTAAAAATGGAAGTTCAATCCAGAAACCACTATACCTTAACGATCTATTTGGAAATTAAATAAAAAACGAAGATGAATAAAAAAGAAACTTGAATAAAAAAAGAAGTTGAATAGAAATAAAAATAGAAGTTGCAGAAAATTAAAATTGGAAGTTCATTCAAGAAATCACTATACCTTAACGATCTATTTGGAAATTAAATAAAAAAGGAAGTTGAATAGAAAAATGACTTGAATAAAAATGGAAGTCGAATAAAAATAAAAGTGGAAGTTGCAGAAAATTAAAAAAGGAAGTTCATTAAAGAAACCACTATACCTTAACGATCTATTTGGAAATTAAAGAAAAAAAGGAAGTTTATATAGAAAAGTAAATTGAATAATAATGGAAGTTGAATAAAAATAGAAGTGAAAGTCGCATAAAATTAAAAATGAAAGTTCAATCCCGAAACCACTATACCTTAACAATCTATTTGGAAATTAAATAAAAAAAGAAGTTGAATGGAAAAGAACCTTGAATAAAAAAAAGAAGTTGAATAGAAATAAAAATGGAAGCTGCAGAAAATTAAAATTGGAAGTTTATTCAAGAAACCACTATACCTTAACGATCTATTTGGAAATTAAATAAAAAAAAAAGTTGAATAGAAAAATGACTTGAATAAAAATGGAAGTCGAATAAAAATAAAAATGGAAGTTGCAGAAAATTAAAAATAAAAGTTCACTCAAGAAACCACTAAACCTTAACGATCTGTTTGGAAATTAAATAAAAAAGGAAGTTCAATGGAAAAGTAAATTCAATAAAAATGGAAGTTCAATAAAAATAAATGTGAAAGTTGCATAAAATTAAAAATGAAAGTTCAATCCCGAAACCACTACACCATAACAATCTATTTGGAAATGAAATAAAAAAAAAGAAGTTGAATAGAAAACAAACTTGAATAAAAAAATAAGTTGAATAGAAATAAAAATGGAAGTAGCAGAAAATTAAAATTGGAAGTTCATTCAAAAACCACTATACCTTAACGATCTATTTGGAAACTAAATAAAAAAGGAAGTTTAATAGAAAAGTAAATTGAATAAACATTTAAGTTGAAAAAAAATAAAAGCGAAAGTTGCATAAAATTAAAAATGGAAGATCATTCCACAAACCACAATACGTTAACGATCTATTTGGAAATTAAATAAAAAAGGAAGTTGAATCGAAAAGAAACTGGAATAAAAAAAGAAGTTGAATAGAAATAAAAATGGAAGTTGCAGAAAATTAAAATTGGAAGTTCATTCAAGAAACCACTATACCTTAACGATCCATTTGGAAATTAAATAACAAAGGATGTTTAATAGAAAAATGACTTGAATAAAAATGAAAGTCGAATAAAAATAAAAATGGAAGTTGCAGAAAATTAAAAGTGAAAGTTCATTCTAGAAACACTAAACCTTAACGATCTGTTTGGAAATTAAATAAAAAACGAAGTTTAATAGAAAAGTAAATTCAATAAAAATGGAAGTTCAATAAAAATAAAAGTGAAAGTTGCATAAAATTAAAAATGAAAGTTCAATCCCGAAACCACTATACCATCACAATCTATTTGGAAATTAAATAAAAAAAAGAAGTTGAATAGAAAAGAAACTTGAATAAAAAAAGAAGTTGAATAGAAATAAAAATGGAAGTTGCAGAAAATTAAAATTGGAAGTTCATTCAAAACCCACTATACCTTAACGATCTATTTGCAAATTAAATAAAAAAGAAAGTTTAATAGAAAAGTAAATTGAATAAAAATTGAAGTTGAAAAAAAATAAAAGTGAAAGTTGCATAAAATTAAAAATGAAAGTTCAATCCGGAATCCACTATACCATAACAATCTATTTGGAAATTAAATAAAAAAGGAAGTTGAATAGAAAAGAAACTTGAATAAAAAAAGAAGTTGAATAGAAATAAAAATGGTAGTTACAGAAAATTAAAATTAGAAGTTCATTCAAGAAACCACTATACCTTAAAGATCTATTTTGAAATTAAATAAAAATGGAATTTGAATAGAAAAATGACTTGAATAAAAATGGAAGTCGAATAAAAATAAAAGTGGAAGTTGCAGAAAATTAAAAATGGAAGTTCATTCAAGAAACCACTATACCTTAACGATCTATTTGGAAATTAAATAAAAAAGGAAGTTTAATAGAAAAGTAAATTGAATAATAATGGAAGTTGAATAAAAATAAAAATTAAAGTTGCATAAAATTAAAAATGGAAGTTCAATCCAGAAACAACTATACCTTAACGACCTATTTGGAAATTAAATAAAAAAGGAAGTTGAATAGAAAAGTAAATTGAATAAAAATGGAAGGCGAATAAAAATAAAAATGAAAGTTGCAAAAAATTAAAAATGGAAGTTCATTCAATAAACCACTATACCATAACGATCTATTTGGAAAAGAAATAAAAAAGGTAGTTTAATTGGAAAGTAAATTGAATAAAAATGGAAGTTGAATAAAAATAAAAATGAAAGTTGCGTAAAATTAAAAATGAAAGTTCAATCCAGAAAGCACTATACCTTAACGATCTATTTAGAAATTAAATAAAAATGGAAGTTGAATAGAAAAATGACTTGAATAAAAATGGAAGTTGAATAAAAATAAAAATGGAAGTTGCATAAAATTAAAAATGGAAGTTCATTAAAGAAACCACTATACCTTAACGATCTATTTGGAAATTAATTAAAAAAGGAAGTTTAATAGAAAATTAAATTCAATAAAATTGGAAGTTCAATAAAAATAAAAGTGAAAGTTGCAAAAAATTAAAAATGAAAGTTCAATCACGAAACCACTATACCATAACAATCTATTTGGAAATTAAATAAATAAAAGAAGTTGAATAGAAAAGAAACTTGAATAAAAAAAGAAGTTGAATACAAATAAAAATGGAAGTTGCAGAAAATTAAAATTGGAAGTTCATTCAAGAAACCACTATACCTTAACGATCTATTTGAAAATTAAATAAAAAAGGAAGTTTAATAGAAAAGTAAATTGAATAATAATGGAAGTTGAATAAAAATAAAAATTAAAGTTGCATAAGATTAAAAATGGAAGTTCAATCAAGAAACCACTATACCATAATGATCTATTTGGAAATTAAATAAAAAAGGAAGTTGAATAGAAATGTAAATTGAATCAAAATGGAATTCGAATAAAAATAAAAATGGAAGTTGCAAAAAATTTAAAATGGAAGTTCTTTCAAAAAACCACTATACCTTAACGATCTATTTGGAAATGAAATAAAAAAGGTAGTTT
The DNA here is from genome assembly GCF_055761805.1 of Camellia sinensis. NCBI lineage: Eukaryota > Viridiplantae > Streptophyta > Magnoliopsida > Ericales > Theaceae > Camellia > Camellia sinensis. The sequence goes on along the minus strand of NC_138962.1, from coordinate 2,035,320 downwards.
AATAGAAAAGTAAATTGAATACAAATGGAAGTTGAATAAAAATAAAAATGAAAGTTGCATAAAATTAAAAATGGAAGTTCAATCCAGAAAGCACTATACCCTAACGATCTATTTAGAAATTAAATAAAAATGGAAGTTGAATAGAAAAATGACTTGAATAAAAATAGAAGTCACATTAAAATAAAAATGGAAGCTACAGAAAATTAAAAATGGAAGTTCAATCCAGAAACCACTATACCTTGACAATCTATTTGGAAATTAAATAAAATGGGAAGTTGAATAGAATAGAAACTTGAATAAAAAAAGAAGTTGAATAGAAATAAAAATGGAAGTTGCAGAAAATTAAAATTGGAAGTTCATTCAAAAAACCACTATACCTTAACGATCTATTTGGAAATTAAATAAAAAAGGAAGTTTAATAGAAAAGTAAATTGAATAGAAATGGAAGTTGAATAAAAATAGAAGTGAAAGTTGCATAAAATTAAAAATGGAAGTTCAATCCAGAAACCATTATACCTTAACAATCTATTTGGAAATTAAATAAAAAAGGAAGTTGAATAGAAATAAAAATGGAAGTTGCAGAAAATTAAAATTGGAAGTTCATTCAAAAACCACTACACCTTAACGATCTATTTGGAAATTAAATAAAAAAGAAAGTTGAATAGAAAAATGACTTGAATAAAAATCGAAGTCGAATAAAAATACAAATGGAAGTTGCAGAAAATTGAAAATGGAAGTTCATTCAAGAAACCACTATACCTTAACGATCTATTTGGAAATTAAATAAAAAAGGAAGTTGAATAGAAAAATAACTTGAAGAAAAATGGAAGTTGTATAAAAATAAAAATGAAAGTTGCATAAAATTAAAAATGGAAATTCATTAAAAAAACCACTATACCTTAACGATCTATTTGGAAATTAAATAAAAAAGGAAGTTTAATAGAAGAGTAAATTCAATAAAAATGGAAGTTCAATCCAGAAACCACTAGACCTTAACGATCTATTTGGAAATTAAAAAAAAAAGGAAGTTGAATAGAAATAAAAATGGAAGTTGCAGAAAATTAAAATTTGAAGTTCATTCAAGAAACTACTATACCTTAAAGATCAATTTGGAAATTAAATAAAAAAAGAAGTTGAATAGAAAAATGAATTGAATAAAAATAGAAGTCGAATAAAAATAAAAGTGGAAGTTGCAGAAAATTAAAAATGGAAGTTCATTCAAGAAACCACTATACCTTAACGATCTATTTGGAAATTAAATAAAAAAGGAAGTTGAATAGAAATAGGAGTTAAAGTTTCATAGAATTAAAAATGGAAGTTCAATCCAGAAACCACTATACCTTAACAATCTATTTGGAAATTAAGTAAAAAAGGAAGTTGAATAGAATAGAAACTTGAATAAAAAAAGAAGTTGAATAGAAATAAAAATGGAAGTTGCAGAAAATTAAAATTGGAAGTTCATTCAAAAAACCACTATACCTTAACGATCTATTTGGAAATTAAATAAAAAAAGGAAGTTTAATAGAAAAGTAAATTGAATAGAAATGGAAGTTGAATAAAAATAGAAGTGAAAGTTGCATAAAATTAAAAATGGAAGTTCAATCCAGAAACCATTATACCTTAACAATCTATTTGGAAATTAAATAAAAAAGGAAGTTGAATAGAAATGAAACTTGAATAAAAAAAGAAGTTGAATAGAAATAAAAATGGAAGTTGCAGAAAATTAAAACTGGAAGTTCATTCAAAAACCACTACACCTTAACGATCTATTTGGAAATTAAATAAAAAAGAAAGTTGAATAGAAAAATGACTTGAATAAAAATCGAAGTCGAATAAAAATAAATATGGAAGCTGCAGAAAATTAAAAATGGAAGTTCATTTAAGAAACCACTATACCTTAACGATCTATTTGGAAATTAAATAAAAAAGGAAGTTGAATAGAAAAATAACTTGAATAAAAATGGAAGTTGTATAAAAATAAAAATGAAAGTTGCATAAAATTAAAAATGGAAATTCATTAAAAAAACCACTATACCTTAACGATCTATTTGGAAATTAAATAAAAAAGGAAGTTGAAAAGAAAAGAAACTTGAATAAAAAAAGTTGTTGAATAGAAATAAAAATGGAAGTTGCAGAAAATTAAAATTGGAAGTTCATTCAAGAAACCACTATACCTTAAAGATCAATTTGGAAATTAAATAAAAAAAAGAAGTTGAATAGAAAAATGAGTTGAATAAAAATAGAAGTCGAATAAAAATAAAAGTGGAAGTTGCAGAAAATTAAAAATGGAAGTTCATTCAAGAAACCACTATACCTTAACGATCTATTTGAAAATTAAATAAAAAAGGAAGTCTAATAGAAAAGTAAATTGAATAATAATGGAAGTTGAATAAAAATAAAAATTAAAGTTGCATAAAATTAAAAATGGAAGTTCAATCAAGAAACCACTATACCATAACGATCTATTTGGAAATTAAATAAAGAAGGAAGTTGAATAGAAATATAAATTGAATCAAAATGGAATTCGAATAAAAATAAAAATGGAAGTTGCAAAAAATTTAAAATGGAAGTTTTTTCAAAAAACCACTATACCTTAACGATCTATTTGGAAATGAAATAAAAAAGGTAGTTTCATAGAAAAGTAAATTGAATAAAAATGGAAGTTGAATAAAAATAAAAATGAAAGTTGCATAAAATTAAAAATGGAAGTTCAATCCAGAAAGCACTATACCCTAACGATCTATTTAGAAATTAAATAAAAATGGAAGTTGAATAGAAAAATGACTTGAATAAAAATAGAAGTCAAATAAAAATAAAAATGGAAGCTACAGAAAATTAAAAATGGAAGTTCATTCAAGAAACCACTATACCTTAACGATCTATTTGGAAACTAAATAAAAAAGTAAGTTGAATAGAAAAATGATTTGAATAAAAATGAAAGTCGAATAAAAATAAAAATGGAAGTTGCAAAAAAATAAAAATGGAAGTTCATTCAAGAAACCACTATACCTTAACGACCTATTTGGAAATTAAATAAAAAAGGAAGTTGAATAGAAATTGGAGTTAAAGTTTCATAGAATTAAAAATGGAAGTTCAATCCAGAAACCACTATACCTTAACAATCTATTTGGAAATTAAGTAAAAAAGGAAGTTGAATAGAATAGAAACTTGAATAAAAAAAGAAGTTGAATAGAAAAAAAAATGGAAGTTGCAGAAAATTAAAATTGGAAGTTCATTCAAGAAACCACTATACCTTAACGATCTATTTGGAAATTAAATAAAAAAGGAAGTTTGATAGAAAAGTAAATTGAATAGAAATGGAAGTTGAATAAAAACAGAAGTGAAAGTTGCATAAAATTAAAAATGGAAGTTCAATCCAGAAACCATTATACCTTAACAATCTATTTGGAAATTAAATAAAAAAAGGAAGCTGAATAGAAATGAAACTTGAATAAAAAAAGAAGTTGAATAGAAATAAAAATGGAAGTTGCAGAAAATTAAAATTGGAAGTTCATTCAAAAAGCACTATACCTTAACGATCTATTTGGAAATTAAATAAAAAAGAAAGTTGAATAGAAAAATGACTTGAATAAAAATCGAAGTCGAATAAAAATAAAAATGGAAGTTGCAGAAAATTGAAAATGGAAGTTCATTCAAGAAACCACTATACCTTAACGATCTATTTGGAAATTAAATAAAAAAGGAATTTGAATAGAAAAATAACTTGAATAAAAATGGAAGTTGTATAAAAATAAAAATGAAAGTTGCATAAAATTAAAAATGGAAATTCATTAAAAAAACCACTATACCTTAACGATCTATTTGGAAATTAAATAAAAAAGGAAGTTTAATAGAAGAGTAAATTCAATAAAAATGGAAGTTCAATCCAGAAACCACTAGACCTTAACGATCTATTTGGAAATTAAATAAAAAAGGAAGTTGAATAGAAAAGAAACTTGAATAAAAAAAAGAAGTTGAATAGAAATAAAAATGGAAGTTGCAGAAAATTAAAATTTGAAGTTCATTCAAGAAACTACTATACCTTAAAGATCAATTTGGAAATTAAATAAAAAAAGAAGTTGAATAGAAAAATGAATTGAATAAAAATAGAAGTCGAATAAAAATAAAAGTGGAAGTTGCAGAAAATTAAAAATGGAAGTTCATTCAAGAAACCACTATACCTTAACGATCTATTTGGAAATTAAATAAAAAAGGAAGTTGAATAGAAATAGGAGTTAAAGTTTCATAGAATTAAAAATGGAAGTTCAATCCAGAAACCACTATACCTTAACAATCTATTTGGAAATTAAGCAAAAAAGGAAGTTGAATAGAATAGAAACTTGAATAAAAAAAGAAGTTGAATAGAAATAAAAATGGAAGTTGCAGAAAATTAAAATTGGAAGTTCATTCAAAAAACCACTATACCTTAACGATCTATTTGGAAATTAAATAAAAAAAGGAAGTTTAATAGAAAAGTAAATTGAATAGAAATGGAAGTTGAATAAAAATAGAAGTGAAAGTTGCATAAAATTAAAAATGGAAGTTCAATCCAGAAACCATTATACCTTAACAATCTATTTGGAAATTAAATAAAAAAGGAAGTTGAATAGAAATGAAACTTGAATAAAAAAAGAAGTTGAATAGAAATAAAAATGGAAGTTGCAGAAACTTAAAATTGGAAGTTCATTCAAAAACCACTACACCTTAACGATCTATTTGGAAATTAAATAAAAAAGAAAGTTGAATAGAAAAATGACTTGAATAAAAATCGAAGTCGAATAAAAATAAATATGGAAGTTGCAGAAAATTAAAAATGGAAGTTCATTTAAGAAACCACTATACCTTAACGATCTATTTGGAAATTAAATAAAAAAGGAAGTTGAATAGAAAAATAACTTGAATAAAAATGGAAGTTGTATAAAAATAAAAATGAAAGTTGCATAAAATTAAAAATGGAAATTCATTAAAAAAACCACTATACCTTAACGATCTATTTGGAAATTAAATAAAAAAGGAAGTTGAAAAGAAAAGAAACTTGAATAAAAAAGATGTTGAATAGAAATAAAAATGGAAGTTGCAGAAAATTAAAATTGGAAGTTCATTCAAGAAACCACTATACCTTAAAGATCAATTTGGAAATTAAATAAAAAAAGAAGTTGAATAGAAAAATGACTTGAATAAAAATATAAGTCGAATAAAAATAAAAGTGGAAGTTGCAGAAAATTAAAAATGGAAGTTCATTGAAGAAACCACTATACCTTAACGATCTATTTGAAAATTAAATAAAAAAGGAAGTCTAATAGAAAAGTAAATTGAATAATAATGGAAGTTGAATAAAAATAAAAATTAAAGTTGCATAAAATTAAAAATGGAAGTTCAATCAAGAAACCACTATACCATAACGATCTATTTGGAAATCAAATAACGAAGGAAGTTGAATAGAAATATAAATTGAATCAAAATGGAATTCGAATAAAAATAAAAATGGAAGTTGCAAAAAATTTAAAATGGAAGTTCTTTCAAAAAACCACTATACCTTAACGATCTATTTGGAAATGAAATAAAAAAGGTAGTTTCATAGAAAAGTAAATTGAATAAAAATGGAAGTTGAATAAAATTAAAAATGAAAGTTGCATAAAATTAAAAATGGAAGTTCAATCCAGAAAGCACTATACCCTAACGATCTATTTAGAAATTAAATAAAAATGGAAGTTGAATAGAAAAATGGCTTGAATAAAAATAGAAGTCACATTAAAATAAAAATGGAAGCTACAGAAAATTAAAAATGGAAGTTCATTCAAGAAACCACTATACCTTAACGATCTATTTGGAAAATAAATAAAAAAGTAAGTTGAATAGAAAAATGATTTGAATAAAAATGAAAGTCGAATAAAAATAAAAACGGAAGTTGCAAAAAAATAAAAATGGAAGTTCATTCAAGAAACCACTATACCTTAACGATCTATTTGGAAATTAAATAAAAAAAGAAGTTGAATAGAAATAGGAGTTAAAGTTTCATAGAATTAAAAATGGAAGTTCAATCCAGAAACCACTATACCTTAACAATCTATTTGGAAATTAAGTAAAAAAGGAAGTTGAATAGAATAGAAACTTGAATAAAAAAAGAAGTTGAATAGAAAAAAAAATGGAAGTAGCAGAAAATTAAAATTGGAAGTTCATTCAAGAAACCACTATACCTTAACGATCTATTTGGAAATTAAATAAAAAAGAAAGTTTGATAGAAAAGTAAATTGAATAGAAATGGAAGTTGAATAAAAACAGAAGTGAAAGTTGCATAAAATTAAAAATGGAAGTTCAATCCAGAAACCATTATACGTTAACAATCTATTTGGAAATTAAATAAAAAAGGAAGTTGAATAGAAATGAAACTTGAATAAAAAAAGAAGTTGAATAGAAATAAAAATGAAAGTTGCAGAAAATTAAAATTGGACGTTCATTCAAAAACCACTATACCTTAACGATCTATTTGGAAATTAAATAAAAAAGAAAGTTGAATAGAAAAATGACTTGAATAAAAATCGAAGTCGAATAAAAATAAAAATGGAAGTTGCAGAAAATTGAAAATGGAAGTTCATTCAAGAAACCACTATACCTTTACGATCTATTTGGAAATTAAATAAAAAAGGAAGTTGAATAGAAAAATAACTTGAATAAAAATGGAAGTTGTATAAAAATAAAAATGAAAGTTGCATAAAATTAAAAATGGAAATTCATTAAAAAAACCACTATACCTTAACGATCTATTTGGAAATTAAATAAAAAAAGGAAGTTTAATAGAAAAGTAAATTCAATAAAAATGGAAGTTCAATCCAGAAACCACTAGACCTTAACGATCTATTTGGAAATTAAATAAAAAAGGTAGTTTAATAGAAAAGTAAATTGAATAAAAATGGAAGTTGAATAAAAATAAAAATGAAAGTTGCATAAAATTAAAAATGGAAGTTCAATCCAGAAAGCACTATACCCTAACGATCTATTTAGAAATTAAATAAAAATGGAAGTTGAATAGAAAAATGACTTGAATAAAAATGGAAGTCAAATAAAAATAAAAATGGAAGTTCATTCAAGAAACCACTATACCTTAACGATCTATTTGGAAACTAAATAAAAAAGTAAGTTGAATAAAAAAATGATTTGAATAAAAATGAAAGTCGAATAAAAATAAAAATGGAAGTTGCAAAAAATTAAAAATGGAAGTTCATTCAAGAAACCACTATACCTTAACGATCTATTTGGAAATTAAATAAAAAAGGAAGTTGAATAGAAATAGGAGTTAAAGTTGCATAGAATTAAAAATGGAAGTTCAATCCAGAAACCACTATACCTTAACAATCTATTTGGAAATTAAATAAAAAAAGGAAGTTGAATAGAATAGAAACTTGAATAAAAAAAGAAGTTGAATAGAAATAAAAATGGAAGTTGCAGAAAATTAAAATTGGAAGTTCATTCAAGAAACCACTATACCTTAACGATCTATTTGGAAATTAAATAAAAAAAGGGAGTTTAATTGAAAAGTAAATTGAATAGAAATGGAAGTTGAATAAAAATAGAAGTGAAAGTTGCATAAAATTAAAAATGGAAGTTCAATCCAGAAACCATTATACCTTAACAATCTATTTGGAAATTAAATAAAAAAGGAAGTTGAATAGAAATGAAACTTGAATAAAAAAAGAAGTTGAATAGAAATAAAAATGGAAGTTGCAGAAAATTAAAATTGGAAGTTCATTCAAAAACCACTATACCTTAACGATCTTTTTGGAAATTAAATAAAAAAGAAAGTTGAATAGAAAAATGACTTGGATAAAAATCGAAGTCGAATAAAAATAAAAATGGAAGTTGCAGAAAATTAAAAATGGAAGATCATTCAAGAAACCACTATACCTTAACGATCTGTTTGGAAATTAAATAAAAAAGGAAGTTTAATTGAAAAGTAAATTGAATAAAAAAGAAGTTGAATAAAAAAAAAATGGAAGTTGCAGAAAATTAAAAATGGAAGTTCAATCCAGAAAGCACTATACCTTAACGATCTATTTGGAAATTAAATAAAAAAGGAAGTTGAGTAGAAAAGAAACTTGAATAAAAAAGGAAGTTAAATAAAAATAAAAATGGAAATTGCATAAGATTAAAAATGAAAGTTCAATCCAGAAACCATTATACCATAAAAATCTATTTGGAAATTAAATAAATAAAAGAAGTTGAATAGAAAAGAAACTTGAATAAAAAAAGATGTTGAATAGAAATAAAAATGGAAGTTACAGAAAATTAAAATTGGAAGTTCATTCGAGAAACCACTATACGTTAATGATCTATTTGGAAATTAAATAAAAAAAGGAAGTTTAATAGAAAAGTAAATTCAATAAAAATGGAAGTTCAATAAAAATAAAAGTGAAAGTTGCATAAAATTAAAAATGAAAGTTCAATCCCGAAACCACTATACCATAACAATCTATTTGAAAATTAAATAAAAAAAGAAGTTGAATAGGAAAGAAACTTGAATAAAAAAAGAAGTTGAATAGGAAAGAAACTTGAAAATTAAAATTGGAAGTTCATTCGAGAAACCACTATACGTTAACGATCTATTTGGGAATTAAATAAAAAAGGAAGTTTAACTAAAAAGCAAATTGAATAAAAATGGAAATTGAAAAAAATAAAGTGAAAGTTGCATAAAATTAAAAATGGAAGTTCAGTCCAGAAACCACTATACCTTCACGATCTATTTGGAAATTAAATAAAGAAGGAAGTTGAATAGAAAAGAAACTTGAATAAAAAAGAAGTTGAATAGAAATAAAAATGGAAGTTGCAGAAAATTAAAATTGAAAGTTCATTCAGGAAACCACTATACCTTAACGATCTGTTTGGAAATTAAATAAAAAAGGCAGTTGAATAGAAAAATGACTTGAATAAAAATGGAAGTTGCAGAAAATTAACAATGGAAGTTCAATCCAGAAACCACTATACCTTAACGATCTATTTGGAAATTAAATAAAAAAGGAAGTTGAGTAGAAAAGAAACTTGAATAAAAAAGGAAGTAAATAAAAATAAAAATGGAAATTGCATAAGATTAAAAATGAAAGTTCAATCCAGAAACCACTATACCATAACAATCTATTTGGAAATTAAATAAAAAAAAGAAGTTGAATAGAAAAGATACTTGAATAAAAAAAGAAGTTGAATAGAAATAAAAATGGAAGTTGCAAAAAATTAAAATTGGAAGTTCAATCCAGAAACCAATATACCATAACGATCTATTTGGAAATTAAATAAAAAAGGAAGTTGAGTAGAAAAGAAACTTGAATAAAAAAGGAAGTTAAATAAAAATAGAAACGGAAATTGCATAAAATTAAAAATGAAAGTTCAATCCAGAAACCACTATAACATAACAATCTATTCGGAAATTAAATAAAAAAAGAAGTTGAATAAAAATAAAAATGGAAGTTGCAGAAAATTAAAATTGAAGTTCATTCAAGAAACCACTATACCTTAACGATCTATTTGGAAAATAAATAAAAAAGGAACTTTAATAGAAAAGTAAATTCAATAAAAATGGAAGTTCAATAAAAATAAAAGTAAAAGTTGCATAAAATTAAAAATAGAAGTTCAATCCAGAAACCACTATACCTTAACAATCTATTTGGAAATTAAATAAAAAAGGAAGTTGAATAGAAAAGTAACTTGAATAAATAAAGGAGTTGAATAGAAATACCAATGGAAGTTGTAGAAAATTAAAATTAAAAGTTCATTAAAGAAACCACTATACCTGAACGATCTATGTGGAAATTAAATAAAAAAGGAAGTTGAATAGAAAAATGACTTGAAGAAAAATGGAAGTCGAATAAAAATAAAAATGTAAGTTGCAGAAAATTAAAAATGTAAGTTTATTTAAGAAACCGCTATACCTTAACGATCTGTTTGAAAATTAAATAAAAAAGGAAGTTGAATAGAAAAGTAAATTGAATAAAAATAAAAGTTGAATAAAAATAAAAATGAAAGTTGCAAAAAATAAAAAATGGAAGATCATTCAGGAAACCACTATACCTTAACGATCTGTTTGGAAATTAAATAAAAAAGGAAGTTTAATAGAAAAGTAAATTGAATAAAAATAAAAATGGAAGTTGCAGAAAATTAAAAATGGAAGTTCAATCCAGAAAACACTATACCTTAACGATCTATTTGGAAATTAAATAAAAAAGGAAGTTGAGTAGAAAAGAAATTTGAATAAAAAAGGAAGTTAAATAAAAATAAAAATGGAAATTGCATAAAATTAAATATGAAAGTTCAATCCAGAAACCACTATACCATAACAATCTATTTGGTAATTAATTAAAAAAAGAAGTTGAATAGAAAAGAAACTTGAATAAAAAAAGAAGTTGAATAGAAATAAAAATAGAAGTTGCAGAAAATTAAAATTGGAAGTTCATTCAAAAAACCATTATACCTTAACGATATATTTGGAAATTAAATAAAAAAGGAAGTTTAATAGAAAAGCAAATTAAATAAAAACGGAAGTACAATAAAAATAAAAGTGAAAGTTGCAAAAAATTAAAAATGAAAGTCCAATCCTGAAGCCACTATACCATAAAAATCTATTTCAAAATTAAATAAAAAAAGAAGTTGACTAGAAAAGAAACTTCAATAAAAAAAGAAGTTGAATAGAAATAAAAATGTAAGTTACAGAAAATTAAAATTGGAAGTTCATTGGAGAAACCATTATACCTTAACGATCTATTTGGAAATTAAATATAAAAGGAAGTTTAATAGAAGAGTAAATTGAATAAAAATGGAAGTTGAAAAAAAATAAAAGTGAAAGTTGCATTAAATTAAAAATGGAAGTTCAGTCCAGAAACCACTATAACTTAACGATCTATTTGGAAATTAAATAAAAAAGGAAGTTGAATAGAAAAGAAACTTGAATAAAAAAAGAAGTTCAATAGAAATAAAAATGGAAGTTGCAGAAAATTAAAATTGAAAGTTCATTCCAGAAACCACTATACCTTAACGATATATTTGGAAATTAAATAAAAAAGGAAGTTGAATAGAAAAATAACTTGAATAAAAATGGAAGTCGAATAAAAATAAAAATGGAAGCTGCAAAAAAATAAAAATGTAAGTTCATTCAAGAAACCGCTATACCTTAACGATCTGTTTGGAAATTAAATAAAAAAAGGAAGTTTTATAGAAAAGTAAATTGATTAAAAATAAAAAAGGAAGTTGCAGAAAATTAAAAATGGAAGTTCAATACAGAAACAACTATACATTAATGATCTATCTGGAAATTAAATATAAAAGGAAGTTGAGTAGAAAAGAAACTGGAATAAAAAAGGAAGTTAAATAAAAATAAAAATAAAAATGGAAGTTGCAGAAAATTAAAAATGAAAGTTCATTCAAGAAACCACTATACCTTAACGGTTTATTTGGAAATTAAATAAAAAAGGTAGTTGAATAGAAAAATAACATGAATAAAAATGGAAGTTGAATAGAAATAAAAATGGAAGTTCATTCAAGAAACCACTATACCTTAACGATCTATTTGGAAATTAAATAAAAACGGAAGTCTAATAGAAAAGTAAATTAAATAAAAATGGAAGTTGAATAAAAATAAAAATGAAAGTCTAACAAAAATAAAAATGGGAGTTGCAGAAAATTAAAAATGGAAGTTCATTCAAGATACCACTATACCTTAAAAATGGAAGTTAAATAAAAATAAAAATGAAAGTTGCATAAAATTAAAAATGGAAGTTCAATCCATAAACCACTATACCTTAACGATCTATTTGGAAATTAAATAAAAAAGGAAGTTGAATAGAAAAGTAAATTGAATAAAAATGGAAGTCGAATAAAAATAAAAATGGAAGTTGCAGAAAATTAAAAATGGAAGTTCATTCAAGAAACCACTATACCTTAACGATTTATTTGGAAATTAAATAAAAAAGGAAGTTAATAGAAAAGTAAATTGAATAAAAAGGGAAGTTGAATAAAAATAAAAGTGAAAGTTGCTTAAAAATAAAAATGGAAGTTCAATCCAGAAACCACTACACCTTAACGATCTATTTGGAAATTAATTAACAAAGGAAGTAGAATAGAAAAGTTCGTTGAATAAAAATAAAAATGGAAGTTGCAGAAAATTAAAAATGGAAGTTCATTCAAGAAACCACAATACGTTAACAATCTACTTGGAAATTAAATAAAAATTTAAGTTTAATAGAAAAGTAAATTGAATAAAAATGGAAGTTGAATAAAAATAAAAGTGAAAGTTGCATAAAATGAAAAATGGAAGTTCAATCCAGAAACCACTATACCTTAACGATCTATTTGGAAATTAAATAAAAAAGGAAGTTTAATAGAAAAGTAAATTAAATAAAAATGGAAGTTGAATAAAAATAAAAACGAAAGTTGCAAGAAATTAAAAATGGAAGTTCAATCCCGAAACCACTATACCTTAACGATCTATTTGGAAATTAAATAAAAAAGAAAGTTGAATAGAAAAATACATTGAATAAAAATGGAAGTCGAATAAAAATAAAAATGGAAGTTGCAGAAAATTAAAAATGGAAGTTCATTCAAGAAACCACAATACGTTAACGATCTATTTGGAAATTAAATAAAAAATGAAGTTTAATAGAAAAGTAAATTGAATAAAAATGGAAGTTGAATAAAAATAAAAGTGAAAGTTGCATAAAACTAAAAATGGAAGTTCAATCCAGAAACCACTATACCTTAACGATATATTTGGAAATTAAATAAAAAAGGAAGTCGAATAGTAAAGTAAATTGAATAAAAATGGAAGTCGAATAAAAATAAAAATGGAAGTCGCCGAAAATTAAAAATGGAAGTTCATTCAAGAAACAACTATACCTTAACGATTTATTCGGAAATTAAATAAAAAAGGAAGTTTAATAGCAATGTAAATTGAATAAAAATGGAAGTTGAATAAAAATAAAAGTGAAAGTTGTATAAAATTAAAATGGAAGTTCAATCCAGAAACCACTATACCTTAACAATCTATTTGGAAATTAAATAAAAAAGGAAGTTGAATAGAAAAGAAACTTGAATAAATAAAGAAGTTGAATAGAAATACAAATGGAAGTTGCAGAAAATTAAAATTGAAAGTTCATTGAAGAAACATTAAATATAAAAGGAAGTTGAATAGAAAAATGACTTGAATAAAAATGGAAGTCGAATAAAAATAAAAATGGAAGTTACAGAAAATTAAAAATGTAAGTTCATTTAAGAAACCGCAATACCTTAACGATCTGTTCGGAAATTAAATAAAAAAAGGAAGTTGAATAGAAAAGTAAATTGAATAAAAATGGAACTCGAATAAAAATAAAAATGGAAGTTGCAGAAAATTAAAAATGGAAGTTCATTTAAGAAACCACTGTACCTTAACGATCTATTTGGAAATTAAATAAAAAAGGAAGTTTAATAGAAAAGTAAATTGAATAAAAATGGAAGTTGAATAAAAATAATAGTGAAAGTTGCATAAAATAAAAATGGAAGTTCAATCCAGAAACCACTATACCTTAACAATCTATTTGGAAATTAAATAAAAAAGGAAGTTCAATAGAAAAGAAACTTGAATAAATAAAGAAGTTGAATAGAAATACAAATGGAAGTGGCAGAAAATTAAAATTGAAAGTTCATTAAAGAAACCACTATACCTGAACGATCTATTTGGAAATTAAATAAAAAAGGAAGTTGAGTAGAAAAATGACATGAATAAAAATGGAAGTCGAATAAAAATAAAAAGGGAAGTTGCAGAAAATTAAAAATGTACGTTATTCAAGAAACCGCTATACCTTAACGATCTGTTTGGAAATTAAATAGAAAAATGAAGTTGAATAGAAAAGTAAATTGAATAAAAATAAAAGTGGAATAAAAATAAAAATGGAAGTTGCAGAAAATTAAAAATGGAAGTTCATTCAAGAAGTCACTATACCTTAACGATCTATATGGAAATTAAATAAAAAAGGAAGTTGAATAGAAAAAAAACGTGAGTAAAAATGGAAGTTGCAGAAAATTAAAAATGGAAGATCATTCAAGAAACCACTATACCTTAACGATCTATTTGGAAATTAAATAAAAAATGAAGTTTAATAGAAAAGTAAATTGAATAAAAATGAAAGGTGAATAAAAATAAAAATGAAAGTTGCATAAAATTAAAAATGGAAGTTCAATCCATAAACCACTATACCTTAACGATATATTTGGAAACTAAATAAAAAAGGAAGTTGAATAAAAAAGTAAATTGAATAAAAATGGAAGTCGAATAAAAATAAAAATGGAAGGTGCAGAAAATTAAAAATGGAAGTTCAATCCGGAAACCACTATACCTTAACGATCTATTTGGAAATTAAATAAAAAAGGAACTTTAATAGAAAAGTAAATTGAATAAAAATGGAAGTTAAATAAAAATGAAAATGAAAGTTGCATAAAATTAAAAATGGAAGTTCATTCAAGAAACCACTATACCTTAACGATCTATTTGAAATTAAATAAAAAAGGAAGTTGAATAGAAAAGTAAATTGAATAAAAATGGAAGTCGAATTAAAATAAAAATGGAAGTTGCAGAAAATTAAAAATGGAAGATCATTCAAGAAACCACGTTACCTTAACGATCTATTTGGAAATTAAATAAAAAAAGGAAGTTTAATAGAAAAGTAAATTGAATAAAAAAGGAAGTTGAATAAAAATAAAAATGAAAGTTGCATAAAATTAAAAATGGAAGTTCAATCCATAAACCACTATACCTTAACGATCTATTTGGAAATTAAATAAAAAAGGAAGTTGAATAGAAAAGTAAATTGAATAAAAATCGAAGTCGAATAAAAATAAAAATGGAAGGTACAGAAAATTAAAAATGGAAGTTCAATCCAGAAACCACTATACCTTAACGATCTATTTGGAAATTAAATAAAAAAGGAAGTTGAGTAGAAAAAAAACTTGAATAAAAAAGGAAGCTAAATAAAAATAAAAATGGAAGTTGCAGAAAATTAAAAATGGAAGTTCATTCAAGAAACTGCTACACCTTAACGATTTATTTGGAAATTAAATAAAAAACGAAACGGAATAGAAAAATAACATGAATAAAAAAGGAAGTTGAATAGAAATAAAAATGGAAGTTCATTCCCGATACCACTATACCTTAACGATCTATTTGGAAATTAAATAAAAAAGGAAGTTGAATAGAAAAATACATTGAATAAAAATGGAAGTCGAATAAAAATAAAAATGGGAGTTGCCGAAAATTAAAAATGGAAGTTCGTTCAAGAAACCACAATACGTTAACGATCTAGTTGGAAATTAAATAAAAAATGAAGTTTAATAGAAAAGTAAATTGAATAAAAATGGAAGTTGAATAAAAATAAAAGTGAAAGTTGCATAAAATTAAAAATGGAAGTTCAATCCAGAAACCACTATACCTTAACGATCTATTTGGAAATTAAATAAAAAAGGAAGTTGAATAGAAAAGTAAATTGAATAAAAATGGAAGTCGAATAAAATTAAAAATGGAAGTTGCAGAAAATTAAAAATGGAAGTTCATTCAAGAAACCACTATTCCTTACCGATCTATTTGGAAATTAAATGAAAAAGGAAGTTTAATAGAAAAGTAAATTGAATAAAAATGGAAGTTGAATAAAAATAAAAGTGAAAGTTGCTTAAAATTAAAATGGATGTTCAATCCAGAAACCACTATACCTTAACAATCTATTTGGAAATTAAATAAAAAAGGAAGTTGAATAGAAAAGAAACTTGAATAAATAAAGAAGTTGAATAGAAACACAAATGGAAGTGGCAAAAAATTAAAATTGAAAGTTCATTAAAGAAACCACTATACCTGAACGATCTATTTGGAAATTAAATAAAAAGGAAGTTGAATAGAAAAATGACTTGAACAAAAATGGAAGTTGAATAAAATTAAAAATGGAAGTTGCAGAAAATTAAAAATGTAAGTTCATTCAAGAAACCGCTATACCTTAACGATCTGTTTGGAAATTAAATAAAAAAGGAAGTTGAATAGAAAAGTAAATTGAATAAAAATAAATGTGGAATAAAAATAAAAATGGAAGTTGCCGAAAATTAAAAATGGAAGTTCATTGAAGAAGTCACTATACCTTAGTGATCTATTTGGAAATTAAATAAAAAAGGAAGTTGAATAAAAAAATAACTTGAGTAAAAATGGTAGTCGAATAAAAATAAAAATGGAAGTTGCAGAAAATTAAAAATGGAAGATCATTCAAGAAACCACGTTACCTTAACGATCTATTTGGAAATTAAATAAAAAAAGGAAGTTTAATAGAAAAGTAAATTGAATAAAAAAGGAAGTTGAATAAAAATAAAAATGAAAGTTGCATAAAATTAAAAATGGAAGTTCAATCCATAAACCACTATACCTTAACGATCTATTTGGAAATTAAATAAAAAAGGAAGTTGAATAGAAAAGTAAATTGAATAAAAATCGAAGTCGAATAAAAATAAAAATGGAAGGTACAGAAAATTAAAAATGGAAGTTCAATCCAGAAACCACTATACCTTAACGATCTATTTGGAAATTAAATAAAAAAGGAAGTTGAGTAGAAAAAAAACTTGAATAAAAAAGGAAGCTAAATAAAAATAAAAATGGAAGTTGCAGAAAATTAAAAATGGAAGTTCATTCAAGAAACTGCTACACCTTAACGATTTATTTGGAAATTAAATAAAAAACGAAACGGAATAGAAAAATAACATGAATAAAAAAGGAAGTTGAATAGAAATAAAAATGGAAGTTCATTCCCGATACCACTATACCTTAACGATCTATTTGGAAATTAAATAAAAAAGGAAGTTGAATAGAAAAATACATTGAATAAAAATGGAAGTCGAATAAAAATAAAAATGGGAGTTGCCGAAAATTAAAAATGGAAGTTCGTTCAAGAAACCACAATACGTTAACGATCTAGTTGGAAATTAAATAAAAAATGAAGTTTAATAGAAAAGTAAATTGAATAAAAATGGAAGTTGAATAAAAATAAAAGTGAAAGTTGCATAAAATTAAAAATGGAAGTTCAATCCAGAAACCACTATACCTTAACGATCTATTTGGAAATTAAATAAAAAAGGAAGTTGAATAGAAAAGTAAATTGAATAAAAATGGAAGTCGAATAAAATTAAAAATGGAAGTTGCAGAAAATTAAAAATGGAAGTTCATTCAAGAAACCACTATTCCTTACCGATCTATTTGGAAATTAAATGAAAAAGGAAGTTTAATAGAAAAGTAAATTGAATAAAAATGGAAGTTGAATAAAAATAAAAGTGAAAGTTGCTTAAAATTAAAATGGATGTTCAATCCAGAAACCACTATACCTTAACAATCTATTTGGAAATTAAATAAAAAAGGAAGTTGAATAGAAAAGAAACTTGAATAAATAAAGAAGTTGAATAGAAACACAAATGGAAGTGGCAAAAAATTAAAATTGAAAGTTCATTAAAGAAACCACTATACCTGAACGATCTATTTGGAAATTAAATAAAAAGGAAGTTGAATAGAAAAATGACTTGAACAAAAATGGAAGTTGAATAAAATTAAAAATGGAAGTTGCAGAAAATTAAAAATGTAAGTTCATTCAAGAAACCGCTATACCTTAACGATCTGTTTGGAAATTAAATAAAAAAGGAAGTTGAATAGAAAAGTAAATTGAATAAAAATAAATGTGGAATAAAAATAAAAATGGAAGTTGCCGAAAATTAAAAATGGAAGTTCATTCAAGAAGTCACTATACCTTAATGATCTATTTGGAAATTAAATAAAAAAGGAAGTTGAATAAAAAAATAACTTGAGTAAAAATGGTAGTCGAATAAAAATAAAAATGGAAGTTGCAGAAAATTAAAAATGGAAGATCATTCAAGAAACCACGTTACCTTAACGATCTATTTGGAAATTAAATAAAAAAAGGAAGTTTAATAGAAAAGTAAATTGAATAAAAAAGGAAGTTGAAT
This sequence comes from Camellia sinensis, assembly GCF_055761805.1. Classification (NCBI taxonomy): domain Eukaryota; kingdom Viridiplantae; phylum Streptophyta; class Magnoliopsida; order Ericales; family Theaceae; genus Camellia; species Camellia sinensis. The sequence goes on along the minus strand of NC_138962.1, from coordinate 2,017,326 downwards.
AAAAATAAAAATGAAAGTTGCATAAAATTAAAAATGGAAGTTCAATCCATAAACCACTATACCTTAACGATCTATTTGGAAATTAAATAAAAAAGGAAGTTGAATAGAAAAGTAAATTGAATAAAAATCGAAGTCGAATAAAAATAAAAATGGAAGGTACAGAAAATTAAAAATGGAAGTTCAATCCAGAAACCACTATACCTTAACGATCTATTTGGAAATTAAATAAAAAAGGAACTTTAATAGAAAAGTAAATTGAATAAAAATGGAAGTTAAATAAAAATGAAAATGAAAGTTGCATAAAATTAAAAATGGAAGTTCATTCAAGAAACCACTATACCTTAACGATCTATTTGGAAATTAAATAAAAAAGTAAGTTGAATAGAAAAGTAAATTGAATAAAAATGGAAGTTGCAGAAAATTAAAAATGAAAGTTCATTCAAGAAACCACTATAACTTAACGATCTATTTGGAAATTAAATAAAAAAGGAAGTTTAATAGAAAAGTCGATTGAATAAAAATGGAAGTTGAATAAAAATAAAAGTGAAAGTTGCATAAAATTAAAAATGGAAGTTCAGTCCAGAAACCACTATACCTTAACAATCTATTTGGAAATTTAATAAAAAAGGAAGTTGAATAGAAAAGAAACTTGAATAAATAAGGAAGTTGAATAGAAATACAAATGGAAGTTGCAGAAAATTAAAATTGAAAGTTCATTAAAGAAACCGCTATACTTGAACGATCTATTTGGAAATTAAATAAAAAAAGGAAGTTGAATAGAAAAATGACTTGATTAAAAATGGAAGTCGAATAAAAATAAAAATGGAAGTTGCAGAAAATTAAAAATGGAAGATCATTCAAGAAACCGCTATACCTTAATGATCTGTTTGGAAATTAAATAAAAAAAAGGAAGTTTAATAGAAAAGTAAATTGAATAAAAATAAAAGTTTAATAAAAATAAAAATGGAAGTTGCAGAAAATGAAAAATGGAAGTTCAATCCAAAAACCACTATACCTTAACGATCTATTTGGAAATTAAATAAAAAAGGAAGTTCAATAGAAAAAAAAAACATGAATAAAAATGGAAGTTAAATAAAAATAAAAATGGAAGTTGCAGAAAATTAAAAATGGAAGTTCATTCAAGAAACCACTACACCTTAACGATTTATTTGGAAATTAAATAAAAAAGGAAGTGGTATAGAAATATAACATGAATAAAAAAGGAAGTTGAATAGAAATAAAAATGGAAGTTGCCGAAAATTAAAAATGAAAGTTCCTTCCAGAAACCACAATACCTTAACGATCTATTTGGAAATTAAATAAAAAAGGAAGTTCAATCCAGAAACCATTATATCTTAACGATCTATTTGGAAATTAAATAAAAATAGGAAGTTGAATAGAAAAGTAAATTGAATAAAAATGGAAGTCGAATAAAAATAAAAATGGAAGTTGCAGAAAATTAAAAATGGAAGTTCATTCAAGAAACCACAATACCTTAACGATCTATTTGGAAATTAAATAAAAAAATGAAGTTTAATAGAAAAGTAAATTGAATAAAAATGGAAGTTGAATAAAAATAAAAGTGAAAGTTGCATAAAATTAAAAATGGAAGTTCAATCTAGAAACCACTATACCTTAACGGTCTATTTGGAAATTAAATAAAAAAGGAAGTTGAGTAGAAAAGAAACTAGAATGAAAAAGGAAATTAAATAAAAATAAAAATGGAAGTTGCAGAAAATTAAAAATGGAAGTTCATTCAAGATGCCACTATATACCTTAACGATCTATTTGGAAATTAAATAAAAAAGGAAGTTGAATATAAAAATAACTTGAGTAAAAATGGATTACTGGTTTGACCTCCTCGAGAGAGGGGTGGATATTCTGTTTGATCATAGCGAGGGGTGTTGCCCCTGCCATGACCTCGCCCACGATGGCCTCTACTGCTCATTGACAGATTTCTGCAAATATTCACGGGTTAAGAAATCAGGCAAAGAGTTAGTTTCTCCTTTGATATACTCAATGTCAAAGTCAAAATTGGATAAATAACTCTGCCAAGTCAAGAATATCTGTTTGGATGCAAGATTTTTTACATCTTGTTTAAAAATCTGTTTAGCAGCAGAGCAGTCTACTCTGATGAGGAAATGCTGATTTAATAAATCATCCTGAAATTTAATGACACATTTAACAATGGCCAAACATTCCCGTTTAATGGTCGGATAATTTAAAGCGGCTTGATTCCAATGTCCAGAATGAAATCGCAATAATTCCTCTGTCTGGGTCTTGGGATTAAGCTGTTTTAAAATACCACCAAATCCTTCATTGGAAGCATCAGTCTCTACAATCTTCTTCCAATTAGGATTGGGTAAATTTAAGCAAGGTAACTGTTGAACTTTAGCTTTAATTTTGCGAACTGGTAAAGTATGTTCTGGTGACCATGGTGGAGGATTTTTTCTGAGTCTGGTATACAGAATGGTAGCATCTGCGGCTAGATTATGATAATAGTCTCGAACATAGTTAAGACTTCCTAAAAATCTCTGTAACTGAGTTTTGTCTTTAATTTCATCGGGAAATTTCGAAGCAAACTCCATACTTCTGTTAATCGGAATAATACTTCCATTAGAAATATTATGACCTAAATATCTGATAGTAGGTTGGAATAACTGCATTTTTGGGGCAGAAATAACTAAACCATTTCTGATAATAACATTCTTAAAAATATTAAGATGTTTAATATGCTGGTCAATTGATGAGGAAAAGATTAAAACATCATCAATATAGGATAAAGTAAATTCTGTATATGGATTAAAAATATCATTCATGATATGTTGGAATTCTGAAGGAGCATTTTTTAATCCAAATGGCATGACATTCCATTCGTAATGCCGAAAGGGTACAGTAAAAGCTGTTTTATAGCGATCCTGTTCTGCAATTTGAATTTGCCAATATCCTGATTTGAGATCAAATTTTGAAAATATAATTGCATCCTGGAGGCGATCTAGAAGATCTTTTTTATTCGGAATGGGATAACGAATCCATTTTAATTTATCATTTAACGGTTTATAATTAATGACAAGGCGAGGTACACCACGCTCAAGTTCGGCATTTTTATTTACATAAAAAGCGGTACAACTCCACGGGGAGTGACTGGGTCGAATTAATTTCTTGTCAATGAGACTTTGAATTTCTGTTTTGCATAATTCCATATATTCCTTTTTCATATGGCTGGGACGAGCTCTAGTTGGAATATATTTTTCGTCAAAATCGAGTTCATAAGGCAGGGTGACTGTATGTTTTTTGCGTTCCCAAAAAGCATTTGGAACATCACCGCAAACTTCTGTTTGAAATTCTTTTTCTAAGGATTTAATTTTCTGTTGTAAAGAAGGTTGTTGCAACCTTTGTTCTGTTGTTAAAAATTGAACTTCTTTTTGTATTAAATTTATCTGATTTTGTTTAACAGATATTAAATCTCTGATTTGATCCAACTCTTTGGTATATGGTTGAGTAATAAATTCAAATATCACTGTTTTACCCTGCAATTGGGAATAAATTCCTGTTTGGTCAATTTTCTGTATAGGCATCAAAAGACAAAGAAAATGGGTGCCTAATATAATATTTGTAGCATGATTTCTGACTAATACGAATGAAGTTGGAAGACATAAATCTTGGTTACAAATATAAGCTTCTGGAATTTTATACCTGATCTGGAAAGAGTTTCCACTGGCACTGGTTAGACTTTGAGTAGTCTTTTCAAAATACCTGGTTGGAACTATACCTTCTTGGATACAGTTCATATCTACTCTGCTATCTACCAAAGCAATAGCATCTTTAATGATAAAATCGGGTTTAATCATAAAAGAGATTTTGATATACCATTTCTGGAAGGTTACCTGATTGACTAATAACAGATATGGTGTTGTTGAAGATTTAGTTTTTTCTTCTTCTTTGACAGATTCCTTTTCTTTTTCTTTCTGTTTAGATATCTGAGTATGAAGATATTTGATATCTTTGATTGCGGCTTCACTAGCTGTTTGCAAGTGTTTAACTTCTGTTTTTAAAATATTAATTTCCATTTTTAAATCTTGAATTGTGGTTGGTTGTTCTGTCACCGATTTTGTGTGTATTCTGTTGATTACATTTTGGAGATTATAGGAATAATCTGGTATTGGAGGAGTTTCCTGTATTGTCTGTTGGTGTTCATAACACATCTTTAAATATTTCATTTTTATTTCTGGATCTTGGATCTGTTCTGCAACAGCAAGCATATCCTTTTGAGTGTCTGTTAGGACATTAATACTACTGGGTTCTCCTAAGTTTAATCCATTCATTTCAACAATTGATTTCCAGTAGTTAATTTCTGATATTTGTTCCTGATTAGTACTACAAGGGCAAGATACTTCTGGTTCATCTTCACTAGTTGAAGTGGAATATAACTGATTAATTTCATCTTCAGAAGGGGTTTCTTCTTCAGTTGAATTTTCCTCGGCTTCAAGAGCCTGAATTATCTGTTGTTTAATGCCTAAATCAAGATTTAATTCATTAACCTTAGATTTGGCTTTAGATTTGCAACGGTTTGCATAGTGTCCTATTTGACCGCATTTATAACACTTGATTTCAGATTTGTTTTTACCTTTGTTTTTACTGGTAGACTTTTTTGGATAAAACTTCTTAGTTGTTTGCGGATGGCTAGTCTTATGGGACTTTTTTCTGAAGGGTTTTGAAGACTTCTTATGAGAAATCTTATGAGTTTTTCCTGGATATTTAATGACAGGTTCATAGGCAAACTGTTCACAGAATTCGCCTAATTCTTTTCTTCCTGTAAGATTCTGTTGTTTCATCTGGTGATGTAATTTAAGGTCATTACATAAGGAAAGACCTTCGTCTGTAATTATGGAACAAAGTTGTCCATAAGTATACTGTTTATAAGGAATAGACATCCGGTCATGGCGGTCCCGAAGTTTTTTCCTAACTCGTTCGGCAAAGAGGGTAGGAAGGCCATCAATAAATTTGGCTTTCCAATGAACACTGTTACCATCAGGTCGTTGCATGACCTTAATGAGGAAAACGTCCTTATACCAACGGAAATGGGTAAGAGAAGGACATCTTAGGTTCTGGAGTAGTTCTCGGCCGCGATCTTGAGAACTAGTACTGGTGCCAACAAAATGGAGGATGATTGTTTGGATGAGAGTGTAAACAGCATCCGGCTGTTGGACAGGCTGGTGGGTTGTGGGATCAACTTCAACCTTAATAGAATTAAGGATTTCTAACTGTTGAGTAATAGTGAGAATATTATCCCACCATCCCTTAAGTTGTTCGGTAAAACCATTAATAATGAATTTAGCAATGGCTTGGTCCTGGTTACTATATTGTCGACAAACGGTAGCATACATTAGCATCTGATGTAATTTTTTATAGATACCGTATTCTGATTTGCCATCTATGTTCCATTCATAGATAGTCTTGCCATGATAGCTTCCCTGGTCATTGATATAAGTTTCTTCATAGAGAACATCAGGAGGAGTCGGTCGCGCATAGTAGTTCCTACTGGGCAGTAACATAGCAGGTCTAGAGGAACTATATGAATGCAGTTTGTTAACGGAAGAGGGTTCTTGGAAATTCATTTGAATTTCATAAATTTGTTCGGGTAAGAGGTTATCCTCAGGTGTAGATTCAGCTCTAAGCATTTGAATGGATCCGCTGGTTGGTCCGGGTGGAGTAGCTGGAGGACGGACATGTAAGGTCTGCATTTTTTGTAGAAGGGTGTCCATAAATTCTGTATTAGAGGCTTTTAATTTGAAGTTTGTAACCTCTAAGGGTGGTTTAATGGAGACTGGATGTAGGGTCGAAGATCCTGTTACAGGTAAGGCTAAACTCCTATCTTTGAAGGTAGTAATAGCTTCCTCAATTCTGGTTAACTGTTTACTCATAGTTTGACAGATTAAATTGGTATAATTGTTCTGTTTGACTAATAAACCTTCGGTTTTAGTAAATTTTCCTGATTGAGCATCGATATATGTTGTGGCTAATAACGGTTGTCGTGTGGTTTCACCATTCAGAGCTAATTCTAAGGCTTGAGATGGAGGATGGAGAGCATTAATAGCTTGTCCTTCAGTTGTAGTCCAAGTCTTGTACTGATCTTCAATGGCATTAAGCCGTGGTTGAGTAATTGTTTGATACCATTCTACAAAAGATATTAATTGCTGATGTAACTCAAGATGTTGGTAATATTGAGTTTTATATTCTTCTAACTGGTCAGGAGAATGATTGGCAAAATACCAATCTCTAAAGTCTTTACATTTTGCCTAGTTAAATTCCTGATTTAATATTTTTCTATTTTTGCTTCCTGGTGTAAAATCCATTTAAATTTCAAAATTCATATCACTGGCCGTTGGGCTATCTGGTTGAGGTGGTGTTGTATAAACACCATGAGGAATTCTGTTTTGGGATAATCTGATTCCTTGGATTTCTGAAGTCATAGGATCTTCCTGTGGATCACTAGGTGGTCTACTAGGAGGTCTAGAAGGAATCTGTTGGAGGAGAGAGTCAACGGACTGTCTACTAGATTCGGGAAGGTCTACCCTATAGGGTGGAACAGATCGGAAACTGTTATTGGAAAAACTTCGAGGTGCTGTTCGAAAACTAGCATTAGAAGAACTTCTGCGGGTAAGCAAAGGTTTCTGGAATTGGAGGTAAACATTACCTCCTTGCGTTTGGATAACGTCATCGATGTTATGTTGGATAATCGGCTTAGGAGGAACAGCATTAGGAATATGCCATCTTTCGGGAAAAGTTATATCCTTCCATGGGATTAACTTTGGTACGGCTACCTGACTGCTATAAAGATTAGTTTCAATTAATACTGTTTGTCCTGTTTCAGTTTTCTTTCTAACATAAGGATTTAAAGTTGTTAAAGCCTTAATGTAAATTCTGGAATGTACTGAAAAAGGAGGGGTTCCAGGTTTATACTCATAACCATGAGTAAGAACTCATAGTTCAAGAACATCGGATAGATTAGCATCACACAAAGCTATGCTAAGATTCGGATAAATATCAAAATACACTGGTCCATGAGACAAACTTGTCTCAATTGCTCCCATTAGGGAGGCTCTCCAGTTAAGACACCTTCCATCTCTGAGGGTACATTGGATACTGGTGTTTTGACCAAGAAGGGTCAATGGTTTAAATGCAATTTGTATCAATCCTATATGGATGTACTTGTATGTTTTTAAAAACGGAATGAAATCATTTATGTGAATTAAACGGATTATTTCATCATTATTCTGAATACAAGATGCATGTTCAAATGTCTTGATTATAGTTTTACTGAAAAATTGAAAGTGTCCTTTCTTATAGATGGTTTTCGGATCTACTGTTGGGATAGTCCATTTATCTAGGGCTTCCTTTACATCCTGGTAAGCTACTAATTCAGCTGCTTCTGCTAAAGAGGAAACTGTATTTCCTACAGTAGTTATTGGTATCAGAGCCATGTTTTAATTATCACATACTATAATTATAAATTAAATAAATTAGACATATATGATCGTTATACAACCATGACTGAACCACATGAAAATACCGTAGAAATACCAGGATATTTTTAATCAATATACAGAATTTACTTTATCCTATATTGATGATGTTTTAATCTTTTCCTCATCAATTGACCAGCATATTAAATATCTTAATATTTTTAAGAATGTTATTATCAGAAATGGTTTAGTTATTTCTGCCCCAAAAATGCAGTTATTCCAAACTACTATCAGATATTTAGGTCATAATATTTCTAATGGAAGTATTATTTCGATTAACAGAAGTATGGAGTTTGCTTCGAAATTTCCCGATGAAATTAAAGACAAAACTCAGTTACAGAGATTTTTAGAAAGTCTTAACTATGTTCGAGACTGTTATCATAATCTAGCCGCAGATGCTACCATTCTGTATACCAGACTCAGAAAAAATCATCCACCATGGTCACCAGAACAGACTTTAGCAGTTCGCAAAATTAAAAATGGAAGTTCAATCCAGAAACCACTATACCTTAACGGTCTATTTGGAAATTAAATAAAAAAGGAAGTTGAATAGAAAAGTAAATTGAATAAAAGTGGAAGTCGAATAAAAATAAAAATGGAAGTTGCAGAAAATTAAAAATGGAAGTTCATTCAAGAAACCACTATACCTTAACGATCTATTTGGAAATTAAATAAAAAAGAAAGTTGAATAGAAAAATGACTTGAATAAAAATGGAAGTCGAATAAAAATAAAAATGGAAGTTGCAGAAAATAAAAAATGGAAGTTCATTCAAGAAACCACAATACCTGAACGATCTATTTGGAAATTAAATAAAAAAGGAAGTTGAATAGAAAAATAACTTGAATAAAAATGGAAGTTGAATAAAAATAAAAATGAAAGTTGCATAAAATTAAAAATGGAAGTTCATTAAAGAAACCACTATACCTTAACGATCTATTTGGAAATTAAATAAAAAAGAAAGTTTAATAGAAAAGTAAATGCAATAAAAATGGAAGTTCAATAAAAATAAAAGTGAAAGTTGCATAAAATTAAAAATGAAAGTTCAATCCAGAAACCACTATACCATAACAATCTATTTGGAAATTAAATAAAAAAAGATGTTGAATGGAAAACAAACTTGAATAAAAAAAGAAGTTGAAGAGAAATAAAAATGGAAGTTGCAGAAAATTAAAATTGGAAGTTCATTCAAGAAATCACTATACCTTAACGATCTATTTGGAAATTAAATAAAAAAGGAAGTTTAATAGAAAAGTAAATTGAATAAAAATGGAATTTGAAAAAAAATAACAGTGAAAGTTGCATAAAATTAAAAATGGAAGTTCAGTCCAGAAACCACTATACCTTAACGATCTATTTGGAAATTAAATAAAAAAGGAAGTTTAATAGAAAAGTGAATTAAATAAAAATGGAAGTTCAAAAACAATAAAAGGGAAAGTTACATAAAATTAAAAATGAAAGTTCAATCCCCAAACCACTATACCATAACAATCTATTTGAAAATTAAATAAAAAAAGTAGTTGATTAGAAAAGAAACTTGAATAAAAAAAGAAGTTGAATAGAAAAAAAAATGGAAGTTACAGAAAATTAAAATTGGAAGTTCATTCAAGAAACCACTATACCTTAACGATCTATTTGGAAATTAAATAAGAAAAGAAGTTGAATAGAAAAATAACTTGAGTAAAAATGGAAGTTGCAGAAAATTAAAAATGGAAGATCATTCAAGAAACCATTATACGTTAACGATCTATTTGGAAATTAAATATAAAAGGAAGTTTAATAGAAAAGTAAATTGAATTAAAATGGAAGTTGAAAAAAAATAAAAGTGAAAGTTGCATAAAAATAAAAATGGAAGTTCAGTCCAGAAACCACTATACCTTAATGATCTATTTGGAAAATAAGAAAAAAAGGAAGTTGAATAGAAAAGAAACTTGAATAAAAAAAGAAGTTGAATAGAAATAAAAATGCAAGTTGCAGAAAATTAAAAATGTAAGTTCATTGAAGAAACCGCTATACCTTAACGATCTGTTTGGAAATTAAATAAAAAAACGAAGTTTAGTAGAAAAGTAAATTGAATAAAAATAAAAGTTGAATAAAAATAAAAATGGAAGTTGTAGGAAATTAAAAATGGAAGTTCAATCCAGAAACCACTATACCTTAACGATCTATTTGGAAATTAAATAAAAAAGGTAGTTAAATAAAAATAAAAATGGAAGTTGCAGAAAATTAAAAATGGAAGTTCATTCAAGAAACAACTACACCTTAACTATTTATTTGGAAATTAAATAAAAAAGGAAGTGGAAGAGAAAAATAACATGAATAAAATTGGAAGTTGAATAGAAATAAAAAATGGAAGTTGCAGAAAATTAAAAATGGAAGTTCAGTCCAGAAACCACTATACATTAACGATCTATTTGGAAATTAAATAAAAAAGGAAGTTTAATAGAAAAGTAATTTAAATAAAAATGGAAGTTGAATAAAAATAAAAATGAAAGTTGTATAAAATTAAAAATGGAAGTTCAATCCAGAAACCACTATATCTTAACGATCTATTTGGAAATTAAATAAAAAAGGAAGTTGAATAGAAAAGTAAATTGAATAAAAATGGAAGTCGAATAAAAATAAAAATGGAAGTTGCAGAAAATTAAAAATGAAAGATTATTCAAGAAACCACAATACCTTAACGATCTATTTGTAAATTAAATAAAAAATGAAGTTTAATAGAAAAGTAAATTGAATAAAAATGGAAGTTGAATAAAAAAAAAAGTGAAAGTTGCATAAAATTAAAAATGGAAGTTCAATCCAGAAACCACTATAATTTAACGGTCTATTGGGAAATTAAATAGAAAAGGAAGTTGAGTAGAAAAGAAACTGGAATGAAAAAGGAAGTTAATTAAAAATAAAAATGGAAGTTGCAGAAAATTAAAAATGGAAGTTCATTCAAGAAGCCACTATATACCTTAACGATCTATTTGGAAATTAAATAAAAAAGGAAGTTGAATAGAAAAATAACTTGAGTAAAAATGGAAGTCGAATAAAAATAAAAATGGAAGTTGCAGAAAATTAAAAATGGAAGATCATTCAAGAAACCACTATACCTTAACATTCTATTTGGAAGTTAAATAAAAAAGGAAGTTTAATAGAAAAGTAAATTGAATAAAAACGGAAGGGAATAAAAATAAAAATGAAAGTTGCATAAAATTAAAAATGGAAGTTCAATCCATAAACCACTATAACTTCACGATCTATTTGGAAATTAAATAAAAATGAAAGTTGAATAGAAAAGTAAATTGAATAAAAATAGAAGTCGAATAAAAATAATAATGGAAGTTCATTCGAGAAACCACTATACTTTAACTATCTATTTGGAAATTAAATAAAAAAGGAAGTTTAAAAGAAAAGTAAATTGAATAAAAATGGAAGTTAAATAAAAATAAAAATGAAAGTTGCATAAAATTAAAAATGGAAGTTTAATCCATACACCACTATACCTTAACGATCTATTTGGAAATTAAATAAAAAAAAAGTTTAATAGAAAAGTAAATGCAATAAAAATGGAAGTTCAATAAAAATAAAAGTGAAAGTTGCATAAAATTAAAAATGAAAGTTCAATCCAGAAACCACTATACCAAAACAATCTATTTGGCAATTAAATAAAAAAAGAAGTTGAATAGAAAGGAAACTTGAATAAAAAAAGAAGTTGAATAAAAATAAAAATGGAAGTTTCAGAAAATTAAAATTGGAAGTTCATTCATGAAACCACTATACGTTAACGATCTATTTGGAAATTAAATATAAAAGGAAGTTTAATAGAAAAGTAAATTGAATAAAAATGGAAGTTGGAAAAAAATAAAAGTGAAAGTTGCATAAAATTAAAAATGGAAGTTCAGTCCAGAAACCACTATAACTTCACGATCTATTGGGAAATTGAATAAAAAAAGAAGTTTAATAGAAAAGTAAATTCAATAAAAATTGAAGTTCAATAAAAATAAAAGTGAAAGTTGCATAAAATTAAAAATGAAAGTTCAATCCCCAAACCACTATACCATAACAATCTATTTGAAAATTAAGTAAAAAAAGAAGTTAAATAGAAAAGAAACTTGAATAAAAAAAGAAGTTGAATGGAAAAAAAAATGGAAGTTACAGAAAATTAAAATTGGAAGTTCATTCAAGAAACCACTATACCTTAACGATCTATTTGGAAATTAAATAAAAAAGGAAGTTGAATAGAAAAATAACTTGAGTAAAAATGGAAGTCGAATAAAAATAAAAATGGAAGTTGCAGAAAATTAAAAATGGAAGATCATTGAAGAAACCACTATATCATAACGATCTATTTGGAAATTAAATAAAAAAAGGAAGTTTAATAGAAACGTAAATTGAATAAAAATGGAAGTTGAAAAAAAATAAAAGTGAAAGTTGCATAAAATTAAAAATGAAAGGTCAGTCCAGAAACCACTATACCTTAACAATCTATTTGGAAATTGAATAAAAAAAGAAGTTTAATAGAAAAGTAAATGCAATAAAAACGGAAGGGAATAAAAATAAAAATGAAAGTTGCATAAAATTAAAAATGGAAGTTCAATCCATAAACCACTATAACTTCACGATCTATTTGGAAATTAAATAAAAATGAAAGTTGAATAGAAAAGTAAATTGAATAAAAATAGAAGTCGAATAAAAATAATAATGGAAGTTCATTCGAGAAACCACTATACTTTAACTATCTATTTGGAAATTAAATAAAAAAGGAAGTTTAAAAGAAAAGTAAATTGAATAAAAATGGAAGTTAAATAAAAATAAAAATGAAAGTTGCATAAAATTAAAAATGGAAGTTTAATCCATACACCACTATACCTTAACGATCTATTTGTAAATTAAATAAAAAAAAAGTTTAATAGAAAAGTAAATGCAATAAAAATGGAAGTTGAATAAAAATAAAAGTGAAAGTTGCATAAAATTAAAAATGGAAGTTCAATCCAGAAACCACTATACCTTAACGGTCTATTTGGAAATTATATAAAAAAGGAAGTTGAGTAGAAAAGAAACTAGAATGAAAAAGGAAGTTAAATAAAAACAAAAATGGAAGTTGCAGAAAATTAAAAATGGAAGTTCAATCCAGAAACCACTATACCTTAACGATCTATTTGGAAATTATATAAAAAAGGAAGTTGAGTAGAAAAGAAACTAGAATGAAAAAGGAAGTTAAATAAAAACAAAAATGGAAGTTGCAGAAAAATAATAATGGAAGTTCATTCGAGAAACCACTATACTTTAACTATCTATTTGGAAATTAAATAAAAAAGGAAGTTTAAAAGAAAAGTAAATTGAATAAAAATGGAAGTTAAATAAAAATAAAAATGAAAGTTGCATAAAATTAAAAATGGAAGTTTAATCCATACACCACTATACCTTAACGATCTATTTGGAAATTAAATAAAAAAAAAGTTTAATAGAAAAGTAAATGCAATAAAAATGGAAGTTCAATAAAAAAAAAAGTGAAAGTTGCATAAAATTAAAAATGAAAGTTCAATCCAGAAACCACTATACCAAAACAATCTATTTGGCAATTAAATAAAAAAAGAAGTTGAATAGAAAGGAAACTTGAATAAAAAAAGAAGTTGAATAAAAATAAAAATGGAAGTTTCAGAAAATTAAAATTGGAAGTTCATTCATGAAACCACTATACGTTAACGATCTATTTGTAAATTAAATAAAAAATGAAGTTTAATAGAAAAGTAAATTGAATAAAAATGGAAGTTGAATAAAAATGAAAGTGAAAGTTGCATAAAATTAAAAATGGAAGTTCAATCCAGAAACCACTATACCTTAACGGTCTATTTGGAAATTATATAAAAAAGGAAGTTGAGTAGAAAAGAAACTAGAATGAAAAAGGAAGTTAAATAAAAACAAAAATGGAAGTTGCAGAAAATTAAAAATGGAAGTTCATTCAAGAAACCACTATACCTTAACGATCTATTGGGAAATTAAATAAAAAGGAAGTTTAATAGAAAAGTAAATTGAATAAAAATGGAAGTTGAATAAAAATGAAAGTGAAAGTTGCATAAAATTAAAAATGGAAGTTCAATCCAGAAACCACTATATCTTAACGATCTATTTGGAAATTAAATAAAAAAGGAAGTTGAATAGAAAAGTAAATTGAATAAAAATGGAAGTTGAATAAAAATAAAAATGGAAGTTGCAGAAAATTAAAAATGGAAGATCATTCAAGAAACCACTATATCATAACGATCTATTTGGAAATTAAATAAAAAAAGGAAGTTTAATAGAAACGTAAATTGAATAAAAATGGAAGTTGAAAAAAAATAAAAGTGAAAGTTGCATAAAATTAAAAATGAAAGGTCAGTCCAGAAACCACTATACCTTAACAATCTATTTGGAAAGTAAGTAAAAAAGGAAGTTGAATAGAAAAGAAACTTCAATAAAAAAAGAAGTTGAATAGAAAAAAAAATGGAAGTTTCAGAAAATTAAAATTGAAAGTTCATTCAAGAAACCACTATACCTTAACGATCTATTTGGAAATTAAATAAAAAAGGAAGTTGAATAGAAAAACGACTTGAATAAAAATGGAAGTCGAATAAAAATAAAAATGGAAGTTGCAAAAAATTAACAATGTAAGTTAATTCAAGAAACCGCTATACCGCAACGATCTGTTCGGAAATTAAATAGAAAAAGGAAGTTTAATAGAAAAGTAAATTGAATAAAAATAAAAGTTGAATAAAAATAAAAATTGAAGTTGCAGAAAATAAAAAATGGAAGTTCAATCCAGAAACCAGTATACCTTAACGATCTATTGGGAAATTAAATAAAAAAGGAAGTCGAGTAGAAAAGAAATTTGAATAATAAGGGAAGTTCAATAAAAATAAAAATGGAAGTTGCAGAAAATTAAAAATGGACGTTCATTCAAGAAACCACTATACCTTAACGATTTACTTGGAAATTAAATAAAAAAGGAAGTTGAATAGAAAAATAACATGAATAATAATGGAAGTTGCAGAAAATTAAAAATGGAAGTTCATTCAAGAAACCACTATACCTTAACGATCTATTGGGAAATTAAATAAAAAGGAAGTTTAATAGAAAAGTAAATTGAATAAAAATGGAAGTTGAATAAAAATGAAAGTGAAAGTTGCATAAAATTAAAAATGGAAGTTCAATCCAGAAACCACTATACCTTAACGGTCTATTTGGAAATTATATAAAAAAGGAAGTTGAGTAGAAAAGAAACTAGAATGAAAAAGGAAGTTAAATAAAAACAAAAATGGAAGTTGCAGAAAATTAAAAATTGAAGTTCATTCAAGAAGTCACTATACCTTAACGATCTATTTGGAAATTAAATAAAAAAGGAAGTTGAATCGAAAAATAACTTGAGTAAAAATGGATGTCGAATAAAAATAAAAATGGAAGTTGCAGAAAATTAAAAATGGAAGATCATTCAAGAAACCACGTTACCTTAACGATCTATTTGGAAATTAAATAAAAAAGAATGTTTAATAAAAAAGTAAATTGAATAAAAATGGAAGTGGACTAAAAATAAAAATGAAAGTTGCATAAAATTAAAAATGGAAGTTCAATCCAGAAAGCACTATACCTTAGCGATCTATTTGGAAATTAAATAAAAATGGAAGTTGAATAGAAAAATGACTTGAATAAAAATGGAAGTCGAATAAAAATAAAAATGGAAGTTGCAGAAAATTAAAAATGGAAGATCATTCAAGAAACCACTATACCTTAATGATCTATTTGGAAATTAAATAAAAAAGGAAGTTTAATAGAAACGTAAATTGAATAAAAATGGAAGTTGAAAAAAAATAAAAGTGAAAGTTGCATAAAATTAAAAATGAAAGTTCAGTCCAGAAACCACTATACCTTAACGATCTATTTGGAAAGTAAGTAAAAAAGGAAGTTGAATAGAAAAGAAAGTTGAATAAAAAAAGAAGTTGAATAGAAATAAAAATGGAAGTTGCAGAAAATTAAAATTGAAAGTGCATTCAAGAAACCACTATAACTTAACGAATAACACGACTTGAATAAAAATGGAAGTCGAATAAAAAGAAAAATGGAAGTTGCAAAAAATTAACAATGTAAGTTAATTCAATAAACCGCTATACCGTAACGATATGTTCGGAAATTAAATAAAAAAAGGAAGTTTAATAGAAAAGTAAAGTGAATAAAAATAAAAGTTGAATAAAAATAAAAATGGAAGTTGTGAAAAATTAAAAATGGAAGTTCAATCCAGAAACCAGTATACCTTAACGATCTATTTGAAAATTAAATAAAAAAGGAAGTTGAGTGGAAAAGAAACTTGAATAAAAAGGGAAGTTCAATAAAAATAAAAATGGAAGGTGCAGAAAATTAAAAATGGACGTTCATTCAAGAAACCACTATACCTTAACGATTTATTTGGAAATTAAATAAAAAAGGGAAGTTGAATAGAAAAACAACATGAATAAAAATGGAAGTTGAATAGAAATAAAAATGGAAGTTGCAGAAAATTAAAAATGGAAGTTTATTCAAGAAACCACTATACCTTAACGATCTATTTGGAAATTAAATGAAAAAGGAAGTTTAATAGAAAAGTAAATTAAATAAAAATGGAAGTCGAATAAAAATAAAAATGAAAGTTGCATAAAATTAAAAATGGAAGTTCAATCCAGAAACCACTGTAAGTTAACGATCTATTTGGAAATTAAATAAAAAAGGAAGTTGAATAGAAAAGTAAATTGAATAAAAATGGAAGTCGAATAAAACTAAAAATGGAAGTTGCAGAAAATTAAAAATGGAAGTTCATTCAAGAAACCACTATACCTTAACGATCTATTTGGAAATGAAATAAAAAATGAAGTTTAATAGAAAAGTAAATTGAATGAAAATGGAAGTTGAATAAAAATAAAAGTGAAAGTTGCATAAAATTAAAAATGGAAGTTCAATCCAGAAACCACTATACCTTAACGGTCTATTTGGAAATTATATAAAAAAGGAAGTTGAGTAGAAAAGAAACTAGAATGACAATGGAAGTTAAATAAAAACAAAAATGGAAGTTGCAGAAAATTAAAAATGGAAGTTCATTCAAGAAGTCACTATACCTTAACGATCTATTTGGAAATTAAATAAAAAAGGAAGTTGAATCGAAAAATAACTTGAGTAAAAATGGAAGTCGAATAAAAATAAAAAAGGAAGTTGCAGAAAATTAAAAATGGAAGATCATTCAAGAAACCACTATACCTTAACGACCTATTTGGAAATTAAAAAAAAAAAGGAAGTTTAATAGAAAAGTAAATTGAATAAAAATGGAAGTGGACTAAAAATAAAAATAAAAGTTGCATAAAATTAAAAATGGAAGTTCAATCCAGAAAACACTATACCTTAGCGATCTATTTGGAAATTGAATAAAAATGGAAGTTGAATAGAAAAATGACTTGAATAAAAATGGAAGTCAAATAAAAATAAAAATGGAAGTTGCAGAAATTTAAAAATGGAAGTTCATTCAAGAAACCACTATACCCTAACGATCTATTTGGAAATTAAATAAAAAAGAAAGTTGAATAGAAAAATGACCTGAATAATAATGGAAGTCGAATAAAAATAAAAATGGAAGTTGCAGAAAATAAAAAATGGAAGTTCATTCAAGAAACCACTATACCTTAACGATCTATTTGGAAATTAAATAAAAAAGGAAGTTGAATAGAAAAATAACTTGAATAAAAATGGAAGTTGAATAAAAATAAAAATGAAAGTTGCATAAAATTAAAAATGGAAGTTAATTAAAGAAACCACTATACTTTAACGATCTATTGGGAAATTAAATAAAAAAGAAAGTTTAATAGAAAAGTAAATGCAATAAAAATGGAAGTTCAATAAAAATAAAATTGAAAGTTGCATAAAATTAAAAATGAAAGTTCAATCCAAAAACCACTATACTGTGACGCCCTCAAAATAATAACAATAAACCCAGCAGATAAGACATGCATTTACATTTAAACTAACTGCATTCCTTTCATTCATTAGAATTCCAGGACATAAGTATTACATGTTAACCTCATAACAAAATGCCCTACGGGCTTACAGCTTTCCAAGTTAACACTTGGTTACAACAAAGAGTTCTAACTCGTTTACACATTAAGCCCTTGGCTTGAAATTACATGTAATACATCAAAAGTAAAACGACAAAACTATGCCCGCCACTAGCCTCCCAGCTATGTCCTTGGAGGTGGCATGCTTCCTGTACCTGAAAATGATATTCCCATATAGGGTGAGCCACAGCCCAGTAGAAATACACTAAACCAACCATGGACAATGACTAAAACATTAGCAAGTGATAGTTGGTCAACACTGATACAATCACATAAATTACATATTTATGTCAACGACTTACAAGTCCCAATTACTTTTCATTTTCCCTTTTTCAACAGATAAGCATGCTAGCTCTATCATCGTTTCCACAGATATGTATAAACACTATATCTCACATTCAGATAAGCATAAAAGCTATATCCACATTCTCAACAGATATGTATATCAACAATATCCACAGATAAGCATACAAGCTGTATCCACACTCTACAACAGATATGTATATCAACAATATCCACAGATAAGCATACAAGCTGTATCCACACTTCACAAAGATAAGCATATGAGCTCTATCTTCACTTCTCTAGACAAGCATATGAGCTCTGTCTACGGAGTTCATCCCCTATCTCCTCCCAATACCTATCCGGTTTAGAGGTACATCCCCTATCTTCCCCTAAACCGCGGAGTACATCCCCTATCTCCTCCTCTACACATAACGTATATAAACACATTGGTTCTATATACAATCACACAATACACACAATTAATGTATTCTATCAACCGTCAAGTTCCATGACACATTCCATTGATTAGTTTCCGTTTACCTAATCATCATGCATTGTCTACAACAATCTCGACTATCCTCCACCGATAGCCCAAAGCAGTTATTTCTAAAACAGAAAATAATTGCACAAATAGATATTCAATCAACATTTCATTTCCTCATTTCTCACCAATTAATTATCCCAATTAATTAAACAATGTAATTAGGCCATTTTCCATAATTACCATTTCAACCCTTAGGTTCCATTTTCATCAATGATTCAACAATCATTCCATTTTTCTATGCCAAACATGCATCTAGGTTTATTATGAATAAAACCCCAACTTTTGTGAAAATTACCCAAAAGCCCCAAACTCTCACAAAATTATCAAACCAAGCCCAACATCTCAAAATACCAAAATTTAAAGACAAAACCCATAGAGAGGAGTAGGTTATCCCTACCTCAAATTCGAAGTCCCAAAGGAGAAGACGACAAAACCCAACGTGCTCCAAAACCCGAGATTTTCAGATTAAAATGAAGCCCTCGACGATCAACAACTTTTTTGTAAAGGCCAAAGGTGAGTAAATCACTCCTACTAGATCAAAACCTAGAGAGAAGGTAGAGTCTAGAGTGAGAGGCTCAACAATGGTGATTTTGGAAAAGTAAGAGAGAGAAGAGAAAGTAAAAAGTGATTTGAAAAGTCACAATTTCGGGATTTAAACCCAGTCTTCCGCTCGAGCGTAAAACACCCCGCTCGAGCGGCCACTCACAGACTTCCGCTCGAGCGGCCAACCTCCCGCTCGAGCGCAGAATGCACTCGCCCAGCACTTTTGCAGAACCAGGCCTCCGCTCGAGCTCCCAACCCTACGCTCGAGCGTACAACGCTGCACAGGAAGATACTGAAAGGGTGTAATCTCCGCTCGAGCGCCCAAACCCCCGCTCGAGCGTAAAGGCCAAAACCTGGGCAACTAGTTTTGGTTTCTAAACTCAACCAACCTGAAACAAACCTGCCCAACACATCCCATAACTCAAATACTAAGTAAAAAGGATACAAACAAGATGATAAACAACTACCAACATCCACGGACACATGTCCGGATCACTATACAACAAGGGTAAATCCGGGATCGCTATAACCTCCCCCCCTTAAAGAATTTCGTCCCCGAAATTAAACACAAGTTTTCAAAAACAAGTTTTCCTCCATTTTAAACAATGTTACATTTTAACATTCAACAATTCGACCCATTACCGGTCATCCCATCTCTTTAACAAGAGACATTTCACAATATGCAAACAACATATGTATTTTCAACATGCATCAACATTATGCACTAACTTTCCAATGTCAACAATATATTCAACATATATATAGTGTTACATTCAACTACCATATGAGGCAAGTTCCAAAACATGCTTCCAATAATCAAAACATTCTCAATGTTTTACAACTTAAGACATATATAAAAGCTCTTAAGTTCAACATAATGTAAAATTTAAATACAAGATCACACATCAACAAACAAGTCCGGATATTTCTCACGGACTTCCAACTCACGTTCCCAAGTGGCTTCCTCCACTCCGTGATGTTTCCACAAGACTTTCACCAAAGGAATGGTCTTACCACGCAGGACCTGATCCCGCCTATCCAAGACCCGAACCGGTCTCTCCTCATACGAGGCATCCTCATCTACCTCTAAATCAGTCCAATCCAACACATGTGATGGATCTGGCTCATACTTCCGAAGCATACTCACATGAAACACGTCATGCACTCCGGACAACTGCGGCGGTAAGGCTAACCGATAAGCAACCTCACCTATCCTCTCAAGGATCTCAAAAGGACCAATAAACAGAGGGGATAACTTCCCACTCTTCCCAAACCTCATCAGGCCTCGCCTAGGTGATATTTTCAGAAAGACATGATCACCTACCTCAAACGCCAAAGGCCTCCACCTACGGTCGGCATAACTCTTTTGTCGACTCTGGGCTATAACAAGCCTCCTACGGATAAGCTCAACTTTCTCCGTCGTCTCCCTAACCAACTCCGGACCCAACAAAGGTGCATCACCCACCTCGGCCCAACAAACTGGAGACCTACACGGTCGGCCATACAAGGCCTCAAACGGTGCCATACCGATGCTAGACTGAAAACTGTTGTTGTAGGCAAACTCTACCAATGGCAAGTGCCTCTCCCACGTCCCACTGAAATCCAGGACACAACCCCGAAGCATATCCTCGAGGATCTGAATAGTACGCTCGGACTGCCCGTCAGTCTGAGGATGATAAGCCGTACTAAAGGTCAACTTAGTGCCGAAGGCACTCTGCAAACTCTGCCACAACCTAGCAGTAAAACGAGGATCTCTATCTGAGACGATCGTCACTGGGACCCCGTGCAATCTCACTACATCCCGAATATACAAATCGGCAAGATGATCTATCGAATCTCTCACGCGCATAGGAATAAAGTGTGCCGACTTAGTCAACCGGTCTACAACCACCCAAATGGCATCACTACCCCGCTGAGTCCTCGGAAGACCTACAACGAAGTCCATAGTGACATGCTCCCACTTCCACTCGGCAACAGGCAAGGGTTGCAACAAACCCGCTGGTCTCTGATGCTCGGCCTTCACTTGCTGGCAAGTAAGGCACTTCGATACGAAAACAGCCACATCTCTTTTCATACCCCGCCACCAAAACTGGCGACCCAAATCCTGATACATCTTAGTACCTCCCGGATGCACCGCAAGGCGCGAATGGTGAAACTCTCGGAGTACCTCCTCTCGGCAAGCCTCCGGTACAAACAAACGGTCTCGGTATCTCACACTCAGGTCGGGATACACCGTCAAACCCTTCTCAACTTTCCCACTGGAGATCTTTTCTCGGAGGGATTCTACCTCAAGGTCACCTCTCTGTGCCTCTAACACTCTAATCACAAGTGTAGGCTGCGCAACAACAGAAAACAAGGCCGCAGCCTCAACAGATTCGCCCAGTAGCAAATCAAACTCGCCAAGTGCTCCCAACATCACCCATTCCCGGATGGCTATACAAGCTACATCACTAATGGTTTTCCTACTAAGGGCATCGGCCACAACATTGGCCTTTCCCGGATGATAATGCAACTCAAAATCATAATCCTCGATGAACTCCATCCATCTCCTCTGCCTCAGATTCAAGTCTCTCTGTGTATACAGATACTTCAAACTCTTGTGATCCGAGAATACCTCGAACCTCTCACCATAAAGGTAGTGCCTCCAGATTTTCAAGGCAAAAATCACTGCTGCTAACTCTAGGTCGTGTGTGGGGTAATTCTTCTCTTGTATTTTCAACTGACGTGAGCCATAAGCTACCACTTTCCCCCCTTGCATCAACACACAACCCAAACCCTCTCGTGAAGCATCACAATAAACCGCATAACCAAACCCTCTCTCCGGAATAATCAACACCGGAGCGGTGGTCAATCTAATTTTCAACTCTTGGAACGACTTTTCACAAGTCTCACTCCACACAAACTTGACTCCCTTCCGAGTCAGTCTAGTCAACGGTGACGCTAACCTGGAGAAATCTTTCACAAACCGACGGTAATACCCAGCCAATCCCAGAAAACTGCGGATCTCAAACACACTCTTAGGCTGTGCCCAATCTTGCACTGCCTCAACCTTGGACGTATCAACAGACACCCCTTCCCCGGATACCACGTGGCCTAAGAATTTGACTTCCCCCAGCCAGAACTCACACTTCCCAAACTTGGCATACAGCTATGGGCTCTAAGTAACTCAAGCACCACTCTCAAGTGTGCCTCGTGCTCCTCTTCAGAAGACGAATAGATAAGGATATCGTCCACGAAAACAACTACAAATCGGTCTAAGAACTCCCGGAAAATCCGGTTCATCAAGTCCATAAAGACTGCCGGTGCATTGGTAAGTCCGAATGGCATCACCAGAAACTCGTAATGGCCATACCGCGTACGGAATGCCGTCTTAGGAATATCTTCCTCCCTGACCCTCAACTGATGGTAACCCGATCTCAAGTCTATCTTAGAGAAACAACGGGAACCCTTCAACTGGTCAAACAAATCATCTATACGGGGCATAGGGTACTTATTTTTAACCGTAGCCCGATTCAACTTCCGGTAGTCTATACACAATCTCAAGGCACCATCTTTCTTTTTAACAAAGAGTGCCGGTGCTCCCCACGGTGAAACACTAGGGCGAACAAAGCCCTTATCTAGCAATTCCTGGAGCTGAACTTTCAACTCAACCAACTCTGCTGGAGCAAAACGGTAAGGTGCCATAGAAATCGGCGCCGTACCAGGCACTAAATCAATAGAGAACTCTATCTCTCGGTGAGGTGGCAAACTAACAAGATCTTCAGGAAAGACATCCGAATACTCACAAACCACCCTCGGTAACACAACCTGGGTCTCACCACTCTCACCACTCTCAAAACTAGCAAGTAGACCACTAAGTTCACTTCGCCCTCGCGAATCATACCCCGGTGGCAAAATACTACCAACCCGGTCTCCCAAGAAATGGAACCACTCCCCGCTCAAGGTACATAACGTAACCCTCTGGCGGTAGCAATCTATAACAGCCCGGTATGACGATAACCAGTCCATACCCAAAATAACATCAAAACCCTTCATGGGCATGACAACAAACGGAAAAGGAAGCCTATAGTCGGCGACCTCTATATCACATCCTCTAACACCCTGTTTCAGAATCAACTCACCACCCAAAGGCGATACCACACAAATAGGAGATGCTAACTGTGCTAACTCCAATTCCAAAACAGATGCAAATGCAGCAGATACAAAAGAATGAGATGCACCCGTGTCTATCAACACATTAGCAACTGAGTTGCAAAACAGAAAAGTACCTCTCACTACTGATGGAGCCGGTACTAAGTCCTGCGCGGTAACAGCATACACGCGCCCCGTAGGCCCCTGGTCTACCTGCTCACCTCTCGGAGCAAGAGACTGCTGCACAGACTGGGATGACGAAGCTCCCGGATTGGCCCTCGAGGCCTGCACAGACTGAGCTGGCTGAAAACCCTGCGTCTGCCTAGAACCAGACGCTCCCGAAGTGGCACTCAACTGTGGGCAAAACCTCTTCATGTGCCCAGGTTGTCCACACTGATAACAAGTCAAGAGCTGCCCCCTGCCCAAACTCTGACTCTGCGGTCTAGCTGAAGAAGAAGCAGCTTTCAGACCCCCACCCTTCTGCGGGCACACAGATACCTTGTGACCCAGCTGGCCACACTTGTAACAGGTGAAATCCCCCTGACCACCTCTCCCGGAGCCTGCACTCGGCACTGGGAAGGTCGATCTAGCAACACCACCCTGCGACTGCTGAGGGTTATAACCCTTCTGTCTCCTGCCATCACTCTGACTATCCTGGCTCCTCTTGGAGCCTCTCTGACTCTCATCCTCCTCCTGCATCATAAGCTCCATATGAGCTGCAGCATCCACTAGGTGTCTATACTCTCGAATATAAGACCCACCAATTCTCAACTTGAGGCCCCGCCTCAACTTCCGCTCAAACTCATAGCAACGGCGTTCCTCAGACGCCACCAGTTCAGGTGCAAACCTAGACAGACTGGTAAAAGTAGCCTCAAACTCGGCCACTGACAAGCCCTGCTGATTAAGCCGGCTAAACTGATCCCTCAGCTTCTCCCTAGCTGCTGCTGATAAAAACCTCTCCTGAAAAGCATTCACAAACGCCTCCCAAGTACCACCAACACGAGCTTTCTCGTACTTCCACCATTGACCCGCATCTCCCTTCAGTTGAAAGGATGCCAAGGTCACTTTCAGTGCTCCGTCCTCGATGCCAAGCATCTCAAACGTCTTCATTGTCTGTTCGAGCCATTCATCTGCCTTAAGCGGCTCTTTAGGATCCCCGATAAACTCGTCCGGATTACACCGGAAGAACTCCCTCTTCAAGAAGGAAGGCCCTGCCTCAGCTGCCTGATTCCCAGCTCTAAGAATACCCAAAGCTCCTGCTATCTCTCTGGCCAAGGCACCCATAGCTTGTTGACCTACTGGCTCGGCCACATTGGCCTGCCCAACCCCCTCCTGCACTGCCGGAATCTCACCCTGTAACGGTACTTCCTGCCTCGCAGGTCTACCACGCCTAGCACCTCTTCCTCGTCCTGACATCCTAATAAAGGTAACACAGAACGTTAGCACATTCATAAATGTGCTGAAACTAAACACTCACGTCCTAATGCCTGGACAACTGTAATTCACTCCACATAAGCACATAAACACATAAGCACTTACGAACTTCATTTCCGGATAATGATAGTCCTGAGGCGTTACTAGAGTTCCGGTTAGAAATAGCGTTGATCAAGTGCTTTTCCAACAAGACTCCCAGAAACTCAAGGATCCGATCAACATCCAAGAAATTAAATCCCATACCCACATAGTCACATAAGCATGTTATCAAATAAACACATAGCATATGGTACTACATCTACGTCTCTATCAAGCGAGACAAACCCATTGTGATCCTAATCACTTCCCACGTACCCAAAGTATTCGAACCCGGTACGCTCTGATACCAAGTTGTGACGCCCTCAAAATAATAACAATAAACCCAGCAGATAAGACATGCATTTACATTTAAACTAACTGCATTCCTTTCATTCATTAGAATTCCAGCACATAAGTATTACATGTTAACCTCATAACAAAATGCCCTACGGGCTTACAGCTTTCCAAGTTAACACTTGGTTACAACAAAGAGTTCTAACTCGTTTACACATTAAGCCCTTGGCTTGAAATTACATGTAATACATCAAAAGTAAAACGACAAAACTATGCCCGCCACTAGCCTCCCAGCTATGTCCTTGGAGGTGGCATGCTTCCTGTACCTGAAAATGATATTCCCATATAGGGTGAGCCACAGCCCAGTAGAAATACACTAAACCAACCATGGACAATGACTAAAACATTAGCAAGTGATAGTTGGTCAACACTGATACAATCACATAAATTACATATTTATGTCAACGACTTACAAGTCCCAATTACTTTTCATTTTCCCTTTTTCAACAGATAAGCATGCTAGCTCTATCATCGTTTCCACAGATATGTATAAACACTATATCTCACATTCAGATAAGCATAAAAGCTATATCCACATTCTCAACAGATATGTATATCAACAATATCCACAGATAAGCATACAAGCTGTATCCACACTCTACAACAGATATGTATATCAACAATATCCACAGATAAGCATACAAGCTGTATCCACACTTCACAAAGATAAGCATATGAGCTCTATCTTCACTTCTCTAGACAAGCATATGAGCTCTGTCTACGGAGTTCATCCCCTATCTCCTCCCAATACCTATCCGGTTTAGAGGTACATCCCCTATCTTCCCCTAAACCGCGGAGTACATCCCCTATCTCCTCCTCTACACATAACGTATATAAACACATTGGTTCTATATACAATCACACAATACACACAATTAATGTATTCTATCAACCGTCAAGTTCCATGACACATTCCATTGATTAGTTTCCGTTTACCTAATCATCATGCATTGTCTACAACAATCTCGACTATCCTCCACCGATAGCCCAAAGCAGTTATTTCTAAAACAGAAAATAATTGCACAAATAGATATTCAATCAACATTTCATTTCCTCATTTCTCACCAATTAATTATCCCAATTAATTAAACAATGTAATTAGGCCATTTTCCATAATTACCATTTCAACCCTTAGGTTCCATTTTCATCAATGATTCAACAATCATTCCATTTTTCTATGCCAAACATGCATCTAGGTTTATTATGAATAAAACCCCAACTTTTGTGAAAATTACCCAAAAGCCCCAAACTCTCACAAAATTATCAAACCAAGCCCAACATCTCAAAATACCAAAATTTAAAGACAAAACCCATAGAGAGGAGTAGGTTATCCCTACCTCAAATTCGAAGTCCCAAAGGAGAAGACGACAAAACCCAACGTGCTCCAAAACCCGAGATTTTCAGATTAAAATGAAGCCCTCGACGATCAACAACTTTTTTGTAAAGGCCAAAGGTGAGTAAATCACTCCTACTAGATCAAAACCTAGAGAGAAGGTAGAGTCTAGAGTGAGAGGCTCAACAATGGTGATTTTGGAAAAGTAAGAGAGAGAAGAGAAAGTAAAAAGTGATTTGAAAAGTCACAATTTCGGGATTTAAACCCAGTCTTCCGCTCGAGCGTAAAACACCCCGCTCGAGCGGCCACTCACAGACTTCCGCTCGAGCGGCCAACCTCCCGCTCGAGCGCAGAATGCACTCGCCCAGCACTTTTGCAGAACCAGGCCTCCGCTCGAGCTCCCAACCCTACGCTCGAGCGTACAACGCTGCACAGGAAGATACTGAAAGGGTGTAATCTCCGCTCGAGCGCCCAAACCCCCGCTCGAGCGTAAAGGCCAAAACCTGGGCAACTAGTTTTGGTTTCTAAACTCAACCAACCTGAAACAAACCTGCCCAACACATCCCATAACTCAAATACTAAGTAAAAAGGATACAAACAAGATGATAAACAACTACCAACATCCACGGACACATGTCCGGATCACTATACAACAAGGGTAAATCCGGGATCGCTATAATACCATAACAATCTATTTGGAAATCAAGTAAAAAAGAAGTTGAATAGAATAGAAACCTGAATAAAAAAACAAGTTGAATAGAAATAAAAATGGAAGTTGCAAAAAATTAAAATTGGAAGTTCATTCAAGAAACCACTATACCTTAACGATCTATTTGTATATTAAATAAAAAAGGAAGTTTAATAGAAAAGTAAATTGAATAAAAATGGAAGTTGAAAAACAATAAAAGTGAAAGTTCCATAAAATTAAAAATGGAAGTTCAGTCCAGAAACCACTATACCTTAACGATCTATTTGGAAATTAAATAAAAAACGAAGTTTAATAGAAAAGTAAATTCAATAAAAATGGAAGCTCAATAAAAATAAAAGTGAAAGTTGCATAAAATTTAAAATGAAAGTTCAATCCCCAAACCACTATACCATAAAATTCTATTTGAAAATTAAATAAATAAAGAAGTTGAATAGAAAAGAAACTTGAATAAAAAAAGAAGTAGATTAGAAAAAAAAATGGAAGTTACAGAAAATTAAAATTGGAAGTTCATTCAAGAAACCACTATACCTTAACGATCTATTTGGAAATTAAATAAAAAAGGAAGTTGAATATAAAATAACTTTAGTAGAAATGGAAGTCGAATAAAAATAAAAATAGAAGTTGCAGAAAATTAAAAATGGAAGATCATTCAAGAAACCACTATACCTTAACAATCTATTTGGAAATTAAATAAAAAAGGAAGTTTAATAAAAAACTAAATTGAATAAAAATGGAAGTTGAAAAAAAATAAAAGTGAAAGTTGTCTAAAATTAAAAATGGAAGTTCAGTCCAGAAACCATTATACCATAACGATCCATTTGGAAAGTAAATAAAAAAGGAAGTTGAATGGAAAAGAAACTTGAATAATAAAGAAGTTGAATAGAAATAAAAATGGAAGTTGCAGAAAATTAAATATGAAAGTTCATTCAAGAAACCACTATACCTTAACGATCTATTTGGAAATTAAATAAAAAAGGAAGTTGAATAGAAAAACGGCTTGAATAAAAATGGAAGTCGAATAAAAATAAAAATGGAAGTTGAAAAAAATTAAAAATGTAAGTTAATTCAAGAAACCGCTATACCTTAACGATCTGTTTGGAAATTAAATAAAAAAATGAAGCTCAATAGAAAAGTAAATTGAATAAAAATAAATGTTGAATAAAAATAAAAATGGAAGTTGCAGAAAATTAAAAATAGAAGTTCAATCCAGAAACCAGTATACCGTAACGTTCTATTTGGAAATTAAATAAAAAAGGAAGTTGAGTAGAAAAGAAACTGGAATAAAAAGGGAAGTTCAATAAAAATAAAAATGGAAGTTGCAGAAAATTAAAAATAGAAGTTCATTCAAGAAACCACTATACCGTAACAATTTATTTGGAAATTAAATAAAAAAGGAAGTTGAATAGAAAAATAACATGAATAAAAATGGAAGTTGAATAGTAATAAAAATGGAAGTTGCAGAAAATTAAAAATGGAAGTTCATTCACGAAACCACTATACCTTAACGATCTATTTGGAAATTAAATAAAAAAGGAAGTTTAATAGAAAAGTAAATTTAACAAAAATGGAAGTTGAATAAAAATAAAAATGAAAGTTGCATAAATTTAAAAATGGAAGTTCAATCCAGAAACCACTATACCTTAACGATCTATTTGGAAATTAAATAAAAAAGGAAGTTGAATAGAAAAGTAAATTGAATAAAAATGGAAGTCGAATTAAACTAAAAATGGAAGTTGCAGAAAATGAAAAATGGAAGTTCATTCAAGCAACCATTATACCTTAACGATCTATTTGGAAATTAAATAAAAAATGAAGTTTAATAGAAAAGTAAGTTGAATAAAAATGGAAGTTGAATAAAAATAAAAGAGTAAGTTGCATAAAATTAAAAATGGAAGTTCAATCCAGAAACCCCTGTACCTTAACGGTCTATTTGGAAATTATATAAAAAAGGAAGTTGAATAGAAAAATAACTTGAATAAAAATGGAAGTTGAATAAAAATAAAAATGAAAGCTGCATAAAATTAAAAATGGAAGTTCATTAAAGAAACCACTATACCTTAACGATCTATTTGGAAATTAAATAAAAAAGAAAGTTCAATAGAAAAGTAAATTCAATAAAAATGGACGTTCAATAAAAATAAAAGTGAAAGTCGCATAAAATTAAAAATGAAAGTTCAATAGAGAAACCACTATTCCATAACATTCTATTTGGAAATTAAATAAAAAAAGAAGTTGAATAGAAATGAAACTTGAATAAAAAAAGAAGTTGAATAGAAATAAAAATGGAAGTTGCAGAAAATTAAAATTGGAAGTTCATTCAAGAAACCACTATACCTTAACGATCTATTTGGAAATTAAATAAAAAAGGAAGTTGAACAGAAAAATGACTTGAATAAAAATGGAAGTCGAATAAAAATAAAAATGGAAGTTGCAGGAAATTAAAAATGGAAGTTCATTCAAGAAACCACTATACCTTAACGATCTGTTTGGAAATTAAATAAAAAAGGAAGTTTAATAGAAAAGTAAATTGAATAAAAATAAAAATGGAAGTTGCAGAAAATTAAAAATGGAAGTTCAACCCGGAAAGCACTATACCTTAACGATCTATTTGGAAATTAAATAAAAAAGGAAGTTGAGTAGAAAAGAAACTTGGATAAAAAAGGAAGTTAAATAAACATAAAGATGGAAATTGCATAAAATTAAAAATTAAAGTTCAATCCAGTAACTACTATACCACAACAATCTATTTGGAAATTGAATAAAAAAAGAAGTTGAATAGAAAGGAAACTTGAATAAAAAAAGAAGTTGAATAGAAATAAAAATGAAGTTGCAGAAAATTAAAATTGTAACTTCATTCAAGAAACCACTATACCTTAACGATCTATTTGGAAATTAAATAAAAAAGGAAGTTTAATAGAAAAGTAAATTCAATAAAAATGGAAGTTCAATAAAAATTAAAGTGAAAGTTGCATAAAATTAAAAATGAAAGTTCAATCCCGAAACCACTATACCATAACAATCTATTTGAAAATTAAAGAAAAAAAGAAGTTGAATAGAAAAGAAACTTGAATAAAAAAAGAAGTTGAATAGAAATAAAAATGGAAGCTACAGAAAATTAAAATTGAAGTTCATTCGAGAAACCATTATACCTTAACGATCTATTTGGAAATTAAATAAAAAAGGAAGTCTAATAGAAAAGTAAATTGAATAAAAATGGAAGTTGAAAAAAAATAAAAGTGAAAGTTGCAAAAAATTAAAAATTGAAGTTCAGTCCAGAAACCACTATACCTTAACGATCTATTTGGAAATTAAATAAAAAAGGAAGTTGAATAGAAAAGAAATTGGAATAAAAAAAGAAATTGAATAGAAATAAAAATGGAAGTTGCAAAAAATTAAAATTGAAAGTTCATTCAAGAAACCACTATACCTTAACGATCTATTTGGAAATGAAATAAAAAGGAAGTTGAATAGAAAAACGACTTGAATAAAAATGGAAGTCGAATAAAAATAAAAATGGAAGTTGCAAAAAATTAAAAATGTAAGTTAATTCAAGAAACCGCTAAACCTTAACGATTTGTTTGGAAATTAAATAAAAAAATGAAGTTTAATAGAAAAGTAAATTGAATAAAAATAAAAGTTGAATAAAAATAAAAATGGAAGTTGCAGAAAATTAAAAATGGAAGTTCAATCTAGAAACCAGTATACCTTAACGATCTATTTGGAAATTAAATAAAAAAGGAAGTTGTGTAGAAATGAAACTGGAATAAAAAGGGAAGTTCAATAAAAATAAAAATGGAAGTTCATTCAGGAAACCACTATACCTTAACAATTTATTTGAAAATTAAATAAAAAAGGAAGTTGAAAAGAAAAATAACATGAATAAAAATGGAAGTTGCAGAAAATTAAAAATGGAAGTTCATTCAAGAAACCACTATACTTAACGATATATTTGGAAATTAAATAAAAAAGGAATTTTAATAGAAAAGTAAATTGTATAAAAATGGAAGTTGAATAAAAATAAAAGTGAAAGTTGCATAAAATTAAAAATGGAAGTTCAATCCAGAAACCACTATACCTTAACGTTCTATTTGGAAATTATATAGAAAGGAAGTTGAGTAGAAAAGAAACTAAAATGAAAAAGGTAGTTAAATAAAAGCAAAAATGGAAGTTGCAGAAAATTAAAAATGAAAGTTCATTCAAGAAGTCACTATACCTTAACGATCTATTTGGAAATTAAATAAAAAAGGAAGTTGAATAGAAAAATAACTTTAGTAAAAATGGAAGTCGAATAAAAATAAAACTGGAAGTCGCAGAAAATTAAAAATGGAAGATCATTCAAGAAACCACTGTACCTTAACGATTTATTTGGAAATTAAATAGAAAAGGAAGTTTAATAGAAAAGTAAATTAAATAAAAATGGAAGTTGAATGAAAATAAAAATAAAGTTCCAGAAAATTAAAAATGGAAATTCCATCCAGAAAGCACTATACCTTAGCGATCTATTTCGAAATTAAATAAAATGGAAGTTGAATTGAAAACTGACTTGAATAAAATTGGAAGTCAAATAAAAATAAAAGTGGAAGTTGCTGAAAATTAAAAATGGAAGTTCAATCAAGAAGTCACTATACCTTAACGATTTATTTGGAAATTAAATAAAAAAGGAAGTTGAATAGAAAAATAGCTTGAGTAAAAATGGAAGTCGAATAAAAATAAAAATGGAAGTCGCAGAAAATTAAAAATGGAAGATCATTCAAGAAACCACTATACCTTAACGATCTATTTGGAAATTTAATAAAAAAGGAAGTTTGATAGAAAAGTAAATTGAATAAAAATAGAAGATGACTAAAAATAAAAATGAAAGTTGAATAAAATTAAAAATAGAAGTTAAATCCAGAAAGCACTATACCTTAGCGACCTATTTGGAAATTAAATAAAAATGGAAGTTGAATAGAAAAATGACTTGAATAAAAATGGAAGTCAAATAAAAATAAAAATGGAAGTTGCTAAAAATTAAAAATGGAAGTTCATTCAAGAAACCACTATACCTTAACGATCTATTTGGAAATTAAATAAAAAAGGAAGTTGAATAGAAAAATGACTTGAATAAAAATGGAAGTCGAATAAAAATAAAAATGGAAGTTGCAGAAAATTAAAAATGGAAGTTCATTCAAGAAACCACTATACCTTAATGATCTGTTTGGAAATTGAATAAAAAAGGAAGCTTAATTGAAAAGTAAATTGAATAAAAATAAAAATGGAAGTTGCAGAAAATTAAAAATGAAAGTTGCATAAAATTAAAAATGGAAGTTCATTAAAGAAACCACTATACCTTAACGATCTATTTGGAAATTAAATAAAAAAGAAAGTTTAATAGAAAAGTTAATGCAATAAAAATGGAAGTTCAATAAAAATAAAAGTGAAAGTTGCATAAAAGTAAAAATGAAAGTTCAATCCAGAAACCACTATACCATAACAATCTATTTGGAAATTAAATAAAAAAGAAGTTGAATGGAATAGAAACTTGAATAAAAAAAGAAGTTGAATAGAAATAAAAATGGAAGTTGTAGAAAATTAAAATTGGAAGTTCATTCAAGAAACCACTATACCTTAACGATCTATTTGGAAATTAAATAAAAAATGAAGTTTAATAGAAAATTAAATTGAATAAAAATGGAAGTTGAAAAAAAATAAAAGTGAAAGTTGCATAAAATTAAAAATGGAAGTTCAGTGCAGAAACTATTATACCTTAACGATCTATTCGGAAATTAAAAAAAAAATGAAGTTTAATAGAAAAGTAAATTCAATAAAAATAAAAGTGAAAGTTGCATAAAATTAAAAAAGAAAGTTCAATCCCCAAACCACTATACCATAACAATCTATTTGAAAATTAAATAAAAAAAGAAGTTGAATAGAAAAGAAACTTGAATAAAAAAAGAAGTTGAATAGAAAAAAAAATGGAAGTTACAGAAAATTAAAATTGGAAGTTCATTCAAGAAACCACTATACCTTAACGATCTATTTGGAAATTAAATAAAAAAGGAAGTAGAATAGAAAAATAACTTGACTAAAAATGGAAGTCGAATAAAAATAAAAATAGAAGTTGCAGCAAATTAAAAATGGAAGATCATTCAAGAAACCACTATACCTTAACGATCTATTTGGAAATTAAATAAAAAAAGAAGTTTAATAGAAAACTAAATTGAATAAAAATGGAAGTTGAAAAAAAATAAAAGTGAAAGTTGCACAAAATTAAAAATGGAAGTTCAGTCCAGAAACCACTATACCTTAACGATCTATTTGGAAAGTAAATAAAAAAGGAAGTTGAATAGAAAAGAAACTTGAATAAAAAAAGAAGTTGAATAGAAATAAAAATGGAAGTTGCAGAAAATTAAAATTGAAAGTTCATTCAAGAAACCACTATACTTTAACGATCTATTTGGAAATTTAATAAAAACGGAAGTTGAATAGAAAAATGACTTGAATAAAAATGGAAGTCGAATAAAAATAAAAATGGAAGTTGCAAAATATTAAAAATATAAGTTAATTCAAGAAACTGCTATACCTTAATGATCTGTTGGGAAATTAAATAAAAAAATGAAGTTTAATAAAAAAGTAAATTGAATAAAAATAAAAGTTGAATAAAAATAAAAATGGAAGTTGCAGAAAATTAAAAATGGAAGTTCAATCCAGAAACCACTATACCTTAACGATCTATTAGGAAATTAAATAAAAAAGGAAGTTGAGTATAAAAAAAGCTTGAATAAAAAGGGAAGTTCAATAAAAATAAAAATGGAAGTTGCAGAAAATTAAAAATGGAAGTTCATTCAAGAAACCACTATACCTTAATGATTTATTTGGAAATTAAAGAAAAAAGAAAGTTGAATAGAAAAATAACATGAATAAAAATGGAAGTTGAATAGAAACAAAAATAGAAGTTGCAGAAAATTAAAAATGGAAGTTCATTCAAGAAACCACTATTGTGACAACCCTCACCTTGCTCTTGCCATATTTGCGTACATTCTTGCATGGTCTTGCCGCTTATGTTAATTTAAAGGTTTTATCTTGGCTTGATTTGCTTAAGTTGCTTGCATGATTTTGTTCCTTGCTTAGTGTGTGTGTGTATAGCCGAGATCATCCTGAGCTTAGTCCGCCTTTGACCCTTTGTACTTAGAACCATCTTGAGATCTTGTTCAACCCCATCTTCACCTCGGGCATTCATTGCCGAGATGTTTCGTACTTGAACCTTGTCCGCAGGCAGGTATGGCCTAGGCCGAGATGTGGCGCACCCCGGCCAAGGTGTGGCACAGCTTAGTCAAGTGTCGTCCTCCCTAGCCGATGTTT
Organism: Camellia sinensis; assembly: GCF_055761805.1. Lineage (NCBI taxonomy): Eukaryota > Viridiplantae > Streptophyta > Magnoliopsida > Ericales > Theaceae > Camellia > Camellia sinensis. The sequence goes on along the minus strand of NC_138962.1, from coordinate 1,982,956 downwards.
TTCCATCCCGTTGTTGGATCCTTGTTTTGAGCCGATGTCATCTTGTTGCCGATGTGTCTTACCCGAGCTTGCTGCATAAGCTTTGTCAGAGACTTGTCTTGTCCATCAATCACCTTTTTGGAGCTGAACCAACCCGGTAATGCCACGTGTCCGAGCTGTTTGTTAAGGCAGCCGACAGACCTTGAAACAAATCATTTTCTTGTCTCAAATCTTTGTTTTAGAGAGAGAAGCTCTAGAAAGGAGGAAGAAGAGTTCTTGAGTGAGAGTTGTCTTCCAAGCTTGATCTTTGTGGCTTGAACCGTTAGATCCGAGTTTTGAGGTTAGAATCTTGATCTCCTTTGATTGCTCTTGCTGAATATCTAGCTGCATTGCATGATCGGATTTGTGTTGCATGTCATGCATCGTTTTGGAGTTGGTTTTAGAAAGAGAAAATGGTTTTTCATGTGTTCTTGAACAAAGTCCCATTTTGATCGAAGAGTTTGGAACGAAAATCATGTTTTGTGTTTGTTCTTGCATGACTTTCTTGAACGGGTACCCAGGTCCCTATTTTGAACTCTTGGCATGAAACTCAGATTTTTGTAACAAGTTGTGAGCTTGCATCCATCTTTCAATGATCATGTTCTTCATATTCTCCAAAGGAAACCCAGATTTTTCCTGGCTTTGTTTAACGGGACCTCGGCTTAGTCCTGGTCAGTACCCGGTGTGTTTTATGAGCGGGAGCAGTGATTTAACTCCCAGCTTGTTTTGCTTTGTCTTTGACTTGGATCTGGCAAGAATGCCGAGATCATTTGCATGTATATATAGAGCTTGCTTTGAGAATGTGACTTGCCATGTGATTGTAGGTCCTTGATATTTGCTTTGAGTCTACACCTGAAGAACTAGGTGAGTGGTATTATTGATAAAGCTATGTTATACTCGTTTTGATAAATCTTGCTTGCTTGTTTTGACAAAAGTATTTGATAGCATGAATAAATAGCTCTTGTTTGATGAGTCAAGTATACTCCTTGTTTTGATGCCATCTTTGGAAAGGATACGGTCCTTGTTAAATCGGGCTACGGGCCTAAGTAACACAAGTCCCTTGTGCTGGAGGACTCTAAACTTTCGCAGTACTATGTGTAAAAGGATACGGTCCTTGTTAAATCGGGCTACGGGCCTAAGTAACACAAGTCCCTTGTACTGGAGGACTCTAAACTTTCGCGGTACCAAGTGCACAACTCCCTTGTATTGGAGGACTCTAAACTTTCGCAATACTTTTGACCAAACGATTACGGATCGTACAGCTTTTGTTATTTGATGATGAATACGGTTCATCCCTTGTCTCGCCGATGTTACGATATTTGATGATGAATACGGTTCATCCCTTGTCTCGCCGATGTTACGATATTTGATGATGAATACGGTTCATCCCTTGTCTCGCCGATGTTACGATATTTGATGATGAATACGGTTCATCCCTTGTCTCGCCGATGTTACGATATTTGATGATGAATACGGTTCATCCCTTGTCTCGCCGATGTTACGATATTTGATGTTTGATGACGAATACGGTTCATCCCTTGTCTCGCCGATGTTACGATATTTGATGACGAATACGGTTCATCCCTTGTCTCGCCGATGTTACGATATTTGATGATGAATACGGTTCATCCCTTGTCTCGCCGATGTTACGATATTTGATGATGAATACGGTTCATCCCTTGTCTCGCCGATGTTACGATATTTGACGATGAATACGGTTCATCCCTTGTCTCGCCGATGTTACGATATTTGACGATGAATACGGTTCATCCCTTGCCCTGCTAAAGTTTTGATGTGTTTCGTTTTGAAGGACCTCGGCTTTATTCATGTAAAACCTTTATTTTTAGTACCATTCACTGAGTTTTGTACTCACCCCTCTATATATATGTAGGTGATGAGCAGGACGGCGGCGACGCCTAGTTCGTTGGGATACTTGTTTTGGATTCGTGTATTTGTCGGCCTTACTTTGTATTTACGTCGGCGATGCCCTGTTTTGCATATCGGCGAATTCTTGAAAATCATGCTTCTTGACTTGTATTAGCTGTATTTTGTATATGTCGGCTCGAGAAGCCTTTTGATCAAGATGTAACATGTATTTTTGTACCTTGTTGTATTTAAATTGTGAAGTTAATTGGAAATGTTTGGCACTGCTTTAATCTACGCACAGCTCTTATGGACCGCTTGTAATTGATTTATCGCTTCCGCATTTGTGAGCCCCCTATATTCGTACTCTGATTGTGTTAAGTTTGAAAGGTTGGCCTTCGGTAATTACGGATTACTGGCCATCACGGCACCAAACTACTAGGGGCGGTTTGGGGTCGTGACAGAGTGGTATCAGAGCACAAGTTCCTCGGTATACGTTATTCACACACTTTGAGTCCTGAAGAGCATAGGTTTTCCCTTAGAAAGATGTTAGGGTTGTATCATGGTAATTGTTGTTTGAGTGGAATGTGCATTGTCCTGATATGCTCATTTGTTGCTTGCCTATGTGGTTATTTGCTTACTTGTTTAAAAGTCATACCTTGCATACTCATAGTATCATGAGGAGGGGTAGACCACCACTTGGCCGAGATCAGCCCGAAGATAGAATGGACAGACTGGAAAGATTGGTTGAAGGTTTGGCCCGCGAGTTGAGGCAAACCAGGCAGCAGTTCGCTAGTGCTACGTCGACTCAGGCCGAGCAGACCAACGGCCGAAATGTAGCTCCACCTCCACCTCCGCCAGTGCCGCAAGTTCCCCAGCAACCCGCCTTATATGGGGATGGCACGATAGCTTTGATCAGAGAGTTCAAGAAAATGAGACCACCGAGATTTTCTGGGGGTATAGAGCCGATGAAGGCTGAGGCATGGGTTTTAGAAATGGAGAAGTTGTTCGAGATCTTCCCTAGCACCGACGCTCAGAAAGTGACGTTGGCAGCATTCACATTGGATGATGATGCTCGTAGATGGTGGATGATGGTTAGAGGGAGCAATCCAGATCTGACCTGGACCCGATTTTTAGAGTTGTTCTACAAGAAACATTTTCCCCTAAGTGTTCGAAACCGCAAGGCTACCGAATTTCATACTCTGACGCAAGGCAACAGAACAGTGGCGGAATATGACCGCGCTTTTACTGAACTGGTAAGGTTTGTACCTCACATGACCAACGACGAATATATGAAGGCCAGGAAGTTCGAGTGTGGGCTTCGTGGACCGATTCAAGACAGGGTGAGTTTACTCGATATGCCGACTTATGCCGAAGTATTGGACAAAGCCATTCACGCCGAAGCTAATTTGAACCGATACCAGAGCTCGGGAGAAAACCAGCGAAAGAGACAGAACTATGACAATCGCCGAGGACAGCTGAACACCAAGAAGAAAATGAACATGGACAGTACTGGTAACCTAAGGCAGGAAGGGAGTGTTAAACCGACGTGTTCGGATTGTGGGAAACAGCATTTCGGGATCTGCCGACGAACGTCTGGAGCCTGTTATGAATGTGGCGAGATGGGCCATTATGTGAGGGATTGCCCCAAAGCAAAGACTGATAACAACAAGAAAGGAGAAAATACCTCGGGTTCCGTTCAGAAAGGAAATGCTGGGAGAGTACAGATGAGACAGGGCAGAGTGTTTGCATTAGTACCAGGAGACACTCAGAATGCTGAGGCAGTGGTGTCAGGTATTTTACTAATTTGCTCCCAAGATGCTTATGTGTTAATTGATTCGGGTTCTACTCATTCGTTTATATCTACTAAGTTTGCTGAGAAAATTAATAGAGAACTAGAGCCCCTTGATTATGTGTTGTCTGTATCTACTCCATCTGGGAGATCTATGTCTGTTGCATCCATTTACAGAGCATGTGTTGTTGTGATTGAGAATGTTGAATTGCTAGTAGATCTGATGCCTCTAGACATAGCTCATTTTGATATTATACTGGGAATGGATTGGTTAGTCGCGAACAATGCATCTATTAATTGTGTTTCGAAAAGTGTCACCTTGAGACCCCCAAACCTAACCGAGGTTACCTTCCAGGGTAAAGGGGTAGTGCCCCCACCATACTTGATTTCGTCCATTAAGGCCTGTAAGTTGATTCAGAAAGGGTGTCGAGGTTACTTGTGTAGTATACTGAGTGATCAGAATGGAAATGTTAACTTAGCCGACATCCCGATTGTTAGTGAATTCCCCGACGTCTTTCCGGATGAATTGCCTGGCCACTTGACCGATAGAGAAATAGAGTTTACGGTCGATATTATATCGGGAACGCAGCCGATCTCCAAACCACCTTATAGAATGGCCCCCGCTGAACTTAGAGAATTGAAACTGCAATTGCAAGAGTTGTTAGATAAGGGATTTATCAGGCCGAGCACTTCACCATGGGGAGCACCTGTTCTATTTGTTAAAAAGAAGGATGGCACACTCCGTTTGTGTATCGACTATAGAGAACTTAATAAGGTCACCATTAAGAACAAGTACCCGTTACCTAGAATTGATGATCTGCTTGACCAATTACAAGGAGCGCGAGTCTTTTCTAAGATCGACCTTAGGTCTGGTTACCATCAGCTTAAGGTTAAAGCCGAAGATGTCGAGAAGACTGCCTTTCGAACAAGATATGGCCACTACGAGTTTTTAGTAATGCCTTTTGGAGTGACTAATGCCCCTGCTGCATTTATGGATTTGATGAACAGAGTCTTCAAGCCGTATTTAGATGAGTTTGTAGTTGTCTTCATTGACGATATCTTGATCTATTCCAAGAGTAAGACTGAACACGAAAATCACTTGAGACTTGCCTTGCAGATTTTGAGAGAACGGAGATTGTATGCTAAGTTTAACAAGTGTGAGTTTTGGCTTCCTACTATCTCATTCTTAGGTCATGTGATTAGTGAAGAGGGTATCTCAGTTGATCCTAGCAAAATCGAAGCCGTAGTAAATTGGCCGAGACCGACTAATGTGTCCGAGATTCGTAGTTTTCTGGGTTTGGCAGGTTATTACAGAAAGTTTGTGAAAGATTTCTCCAAAATTGCAATTCCATTGACGCAACTGACTCAGAAGGGAACACTGTATGAATGGACTAAAGATCGGGAGTCAGCCTTCCAGGAACTGAAGACGAGGTTAGTTACAGCGCCAGTGCTCGTACTCCCAACAGGTAACGAAGAGTTTCATGTCTATAGTGATGCATCGCATAAGGGTTTGGGTTGTGTATTAATGCAGGAGGGTAAGGTTATAGCTTATGCATCTCGTCAGTTGAAACCTCATGAGAAAAACTATCCTACCCATGACTTAGAATTAGCAGCCGTAGTATTTGCTTTAAAGATTTGGCGTCACTATTTGTATGGAGCTACTTGTCAGGTCTTCACAGATCATAAGAGCTTAAAATATCTATTCACTCAGAAGGAATTGAATTTGAGGCAGAGACGGTGGCTCGAGTTGTTGAAAGACTACGATATGCAGATTCAATATCACCCCGGAAAAGCCAACAGTGTAGCCGACGCTTTGAGCAGGAAGTCAGATGGAAATTTGGCGTGTTTAACCGTGATGTCAGCAGAACCGACTATCGTTAATAAAGTAAAGACAAGACAGATGGAGGATAACTTCCTCAGGAAAATTGCCGAGGAGATTGACACGAAGCCGAGACCAGGGTATACCATCGAAAACCAAGTACTCAAGTTTGAAGGAAGGTTATGTGTGGCCGACATCCCAGAGCTGAAGAAAAAGATTTTGCAGGAAGCTCATGGTTCCAAGTTTGCTGTCCACCCAGGGAACACCAAGATGTATCAAGATATGAAACAGACCTTCTGGTGGCCAAATATGAAGAGAGAAATAGCCGAATTCGTGTCCCAGTGTTTACATTGTCAGCAAGTGAAAGCAGAACATCAAAGACCAGCAGGACTTCTTCAACCTTTGCCGATTCCTGAGTGGAAATGGGAGCACATCTCCATGGATTTTGTGATTGGGTTGCCGAGAACACCAAAGGGTATGGATTCAATTTGGGTTGTTGTGGATAGGTTAACTAAGTCAGCACACTTTCTACCCGTTAAGACTACCTTCAACGCCAATCAACTTGCCTTGCTATATGTGAACGAGATTATCAGACTTCATGGAGTGCCGATATCAATTGTTTCAGACCGAGATCCTAAATTTGTTTCTAGATTTTGGCAGAGTCTTCAGAGAGCTTTCGGAGCCGAGCTGAGGTTTAGTACAGCCTTTCATCCCCAGACAGATGGGCAGACAGAGAGGACAATTCAGACACTCGAAGATATGCTGAGACTTTGTGTATTGGATTTCCAAGAAAGTTGGGGAACACATTTGCCTTTAGTGGAATTCGCTTACAATAACAGTTACCAAGCTAGCATTGGCATGGCGCCATATGAGGCCTTGTATGGGAGAAAATGTAAGTCGCCGATATGTTGGACCGAAGTCGGAGACAGAGCTCTGCTTGGTCCCGAATTGATTCAAGTGACAACAGAAAAGATTAAACTTATCCAACAGAGGATTAAAACTGCCCAGAGCCGACAAAAGAGCTACGCCGATCAGAGAAGGAATGAGGTAGAGTTCGAAGTTGGGAATCACGTATTCCTGAAAGTCTCACCAATGAAAGGAGTTTCCAGATTTGGGAAGAAAGGTAAATTAGCACCTCGGTATATTGGACCATTTGAAATTCTTGAGAGAATTAACCCCGTTGCCTACAGACTTGCTTTGCCGCCAGATTTGAGCCAAGTCCACAATGTGTTTCATGTTTCGATGTTGAGAAAGTACATCCGAGATCCACTGCATGTAATTGATTTATCGCTTCCGCATTTGTGAGCCCCCTATATTCGTACTCTGATTGTGTTAAGTTTTGAAAGGTTGGCCTTCGGTAATTACGGATTACTGGCCATCACGGCACCAAACTACTAGGGGCGGTTTGGGGTCGTGACAGAGTGGTATCAGAGCTACGAAGAAAGGCCAATGAGAATTATCGACCGACAAGTGAAGCAATTGAGGAACAGATCGATACCGATGGTAAATGTCGAATGGAAGGAGCATTATGGCACAGAAGCCACGTGGGAAAAGGAAGAGGACATGAGAGTCCGTTATCCGGAGTTGTTCTGGGAACAAGGTAATCTAAGTTTGGGGACCAAACTTCTTTAAGGGGGGTAGGATGTGACAACCCTCACCTTGCTCTTGCCATATTTGCGTACATTCTTGCATGGTCTTGCCGCTTATGTTAATTTAAAGGTTTTATATTGGCTTGATTTGCTTAAGTTGCTTGCATGATTTTGTTCCTTGCTTAGTGTGTGTGTGTATAGCCGAGATCATCCTGAGCTTAGTCCGCCTTTGACCCTTTGTACTTAGAACCATCTTGAGATCTTGTTCAACCCCATCTTCACCTCGGGCATTCATTGCCGAGATGTTTCGTACTTGAACCTTGTCCGCAGGCAGGTATGGCCTAGGCCGAGATGTGGCGCACCCCGGCCAAGGTGTGGCACAGCTTAGTCAAGTGTCGTCCTCCCTAGCCGATGTTTTTCCATCCCGTTGTTGGATCCTTGTTTTGAGCCGATGTCATCTTGTTGCCGATGTGTCTTACCCGAGCTTGCTGCATAAGCTTTGTCAGAGACTTGTCTTGTCCATCAATCACCTTTTTGGAGCTGAACCAACCCGGTAATGCCACGTGTCCGAGCTGTTTGTTAAGGCAGCCGACAGACCTTGAAACAAATCATTTTCTTGTCTCAAATCTTTGTTTTAGAGAGAGAAGCTCTAGAAAGGAGGAAGAAGAGTTCTTGAGTGAGAGTTGTCTTCCAAGCTTGATCTTTGTGGCTTGAACCGTTAGATCCGAGTTTTGAGGTTAGAATCTTGATCTCCTTTGATTGCTCTTGCTGAATATCTAGCTGCATTGCATGATCGGATTTGTGTTGCATGTCATGCATCGTTTTGGAGTTGGTTTTAGAAAGAGAAAATGGTTTTTCATGTGTTCTTGAACAAAGTCCCATTTTGATCGAAGAGTTTGGAACGAAAATCATGTTTTGTGTTTGTTCTTGCATGACTTTCTTGAACGGGTACCCAGGTCCCTATTTTGAACTCTTGGCATGAAACTCAGATTTTTGTAACAAGTTGTGAGCTTGCATCCATCTTTCAATGATCATGTTCTTCATATTCTCCAAAGGAAACCCAGATTTTTCCTGGCTTTGTTTAACGGGACCTCGGCTTAGTCCTGGTCAGTACCCGGTGTGTTTTATGAGCGGGAGCAGTGATTTAACTCCCAGCTTGTTTTGCTTTGTCTTTGACTTGGATCTGGCAAGAATGCCGAGATCATTTCCATGTATATATAGAGCTTGCTTTGAGAATGTGACTTGCCATGTGATTGTAGGTCCTTGATATTTGCTTTGAGTCTACACCTGAAGAACTAGGTGAGTGGTATTATTGATAAAGCTATGTTATACTCGTTTTGATAAATCTTGCTTGCTTGTTTTGACAAAAGTATTTGATAGCATGAATAAATAGCTCTTGTTTGATGAGTCAAGTATACTCCTTGTTTTGATGCCATCTTTGGAAAGGATACGGTCCTTGTTAAATCGGGCTACGGGCCTAAGTAACACAAGTCCCTTGTGCTGGAGGACTCTAAACTTTCGCAGTACTATGTGTAAAAGGATACGGTCCTTGTTAAATCGGGCTACGGGCCTAAGTAACACAAGTCCCTTGTACTGGAGGACTCTAAACTTTCGCGGTACCAAGTGCACAAGTCCCTTGTATTGGAGGACTCTAAACTTTCGCAATACTTTTGACCAAACGATTACGGATCGTACAGCTTTTGTTATTTGATGATGAATACGGTTCATCCCTTGTCTCGCCGATGTTACGATATTTGATGATGAATACGGTTCATCCCTTGTCTCGCCGATGTTACGATATTTGATGATGAATACGGTTCATCCCTTGTCTCGCCGATGTTACGATATTTGATGATGAATACGGTTCATCCCTTGTCTCGCCGATGTTACGATATTTGATGATGAATACGGTTCATCCCTTGTCTCGCCGATGTTACGATATTTGATGTTTGATGACGAATACGGTTCATCCCTTGTCTCGCCGATGTTACGATATTTGATGACGAATACGGTTCATCCCTTGTCTCGCCGATGTTACGATATTTGATGATGAATACGGTTCATCCCTTGTCTCGCCGATGTTACGATATTTGATGATGAATACGGTTCATCCCTTGTCTCGCCGATGTTACGATATTTGACGATGAATACGGTTCATCCCTTGTCTCGCCGATGTTACGATATTTGACGATGAATACGGTTCATCCCTTGCCCTGCTAAAGTTTTGATGTGTTTCGTTTTGAAGGACCTCGGCTTTATTCATGTAAAACCTTTATTTTTAGTACCATTCACTGAGTTTTGTACTCACCCCTCTATATATATGTAGGTGATGAGCAGGACGGCGGCGACGCCTAGTTCGTTGGGATACTTGTTTTGGATTCGTGTATTTGTCGGCCTTACTTTGTATTTACGTCGGCGATGCCCTGTTTTGCATATCGGCGAATTCTTGAAAATCATGCTTCTTGACTTGTATTAGCTATATTTTGTATATGTCGGCTCGAGAAGCCTTTTGATCAAGATGTAACATGTATTTTTGTACCTTGTTGTATTTAAATTGTGAAGTTAATTGGAAATGTTTGGCACTGCTTTAATCTACGCACAGCTCTTATGGACCGCTTGTAATTGATTTATCGCTTCCGCATTTGTGAGCCCCCTATATTCGTACTCTGATTGTGTTAAGTTTGAAAGGTTGGCCTTCGGTAATTACGGATTACTGGCCATCACGGCACCAAACTACTAGGGGCGGTTTGGGGTCGTGACAACTATACCTTAACGAACTATTTGGAAATTAAATAAAAAAGGATGTTTAATAGAAAAGTAAATTAAATAAAAATGGAAGTTGAATAAAAATAAAAATGAAAGTTGCATAAAATTAAAAATGGAAGTTCAATCCTAAAACCAGAATACCTTAACGATCTGTTTGGAAATTAAATAAAAACGGAAGTTGAATAGAAAATTAAATTGAATAAAAATGGAAGTCGAATAAAACTAAAAATGGAAGTTGCAGAAAATGAAAAATGGAAGTTCATTCAGGAAACCACTATACCTTAATGACCTATTTGGAAATTAAATAAAAAATGAAGTTTAATAGAAAAGTAAATTGAATAGAAATGGAAGTTGAATAAAAAAAAAAGTGAAAGTTGCATAAAATTAAAAATGGAAGTTCAATCAAGAAACCACTATACCTTAACGGTCTATTTGGAAATTATATAAAAAAGGAAGTTGAGTGGAAAAAAAACTAGAAAGAAAAAGGAAGTTAAATAAAAATAAAAATGGAAGTTCATTCAAGAAGTCTTTATACCTTAACGATCTATTTGGAAATTAAATAAAAAAGGAAGTTGAATAGAAAAATAACTTGAGTAAAAATGGAAGTCGAATAAAATTAAAAATGAAAGTTGCAGAAAATTAAAAATGGAAGATCATTCAAGAAACCAGTATACCTTAACGATCTATTTGGAAATTAAATAAAAAATGAAGTTTAATGGAAAAGTAAATTGAATAAAAATGGAAGTTGAAGAAAAAAAAATGAAAGTTGAATAAAATTAAAAATGGAAGTTCAATTCAGAAAGCACTATACCTTAGCGATCTATTTGGAAATTAAATAAAAATGGAAGTTGAATAGAAAAATGACTTGAATAAAAATGGAAGTGAAATAAAAATAAAAATGGAAGTTGCAGAAATTAAAAATGGAAGTTCATTCAAGAAACCACTATACCTTAACGATCTATTTAAAAATTAAATAAAAAAGAAAGTTGAATAGAAAAATGACTTGAATAAAAATAGAAGTCGAATAAAAATAAAAATGGAAGTTGCAGAAAATAAAAAATGGAAGTTCATTCAAGAAACCACTATACCTTAACGATCTATTTGGAAATTAAATAAAAAAGGAAGTTGAATAGAAAAATAACTTGAATAAAAATGGAAGTTGAATAAAAATAAAAATGAAAGCTGCATAAAATTATAAATGGAAGTTCATTAAAGAAACCACTATACCTTAACGATCTATTTGGAAATTGAAGAAAAAAAAAAGTTTAATAGAAAAGTAAATTCAATAAAAATAGAAGTTCAATAAAAATAAAAGTGAAAGTTGCATAAAATTAAAAATTAAAGTTCAATACAGAAACCACTATTCCATAAAAATCTATTTGGAAATTAAATAAAAAAAGAAGTCGAATAGAAAAGAAACTTGAATAAAAAAAGAAGTTGAATAAAAATAAAATTGGAAGTTGCAAAAAATTAAAATTGGAAGTTCATTCAAGAAACCACTATACCTTAACGATCTATTTGGAAATTAAATAAAGAAGGAAGTTTAATAGAAAAGTAAATTGAATAAAAATGGAAGTTGAAAAAAAATAAAAGTGAAAGTTGCAGAAAATTAAAAATGGAAGTTCAATCCAGAAACCACTATACCTTAACGATCTATTTGGAAATTAAATAAAAAAGGAAGTTGAATCGAAAAGAAACTGGAATAAAAAAAGAAGTTGAATAAAATAAAAATGGAAGTTGCAGAAAATTAAAATTGGAAGTTCATTCAAGAAACCACTATACCTTAACGATCTATTTGGAAATTAAATAAAAAAGGAAGTTGAATAGAAAAATGACTTGAATAAAAATGGAAGTCGAATAAAAATAAAAATGGAAGTTGCAGAAAATTAAAAATGGAAGTTCATTCAAGAAACCACTATACCTTAATGATCTGTTTGGAAATTGAATAAAAAAGGAAGCTTAATTGAAAAGTAAATTGAATAAAAATAAAAATGGAAGTTGCAGAAAATTAAAAATGGAAGTTCAATCCAGAAACCACTATACCTTAACGATCTATTTGGAAATTAAATAAAAAAGGAAGTTGAATAGAAAAATAACTTGAATAAAAATGGAAGTTGAATAAAAATAAAAATGAAAGCTGCATAAAATTAAAAATGGAAGTTCATTAAAGAAACCACTATACCTTAACGATCTATTTGGAAATTGAAGAAAAAAAAAGTTTAATAGAAAAGTAAATTCAATAAAAATAGAAGTTCAATAAAAATAAAAGTGAAAGTTGCATAAAATTAAAAATTAAAGTTCAATACAGAAACCACTATTCCATAAAAATCTATTTGGAAATTAAATAAAAAAAGAAGTCGAATAGAAAAGAAACTTGAATAAAAAAAGAAGTTGAATAAAATAAAAATGGAAGTTGCAGAAAATTAAAATTGGAAGTTCATTCAAGAAACCACTATACCTTAACGATCTATTTGGAAATTAAATAAAAAAGGAAGTTGAATAGAATAATAACTTGAATAAAAATGGAAGTAAAATAAAAATAAAAATGGAAGTTGCATAAAATTAAAAATGGAAGTTCATTAAAGAAACCACTATACCTTAAAGATCTGTTTGGAAATTAAATAAAAAAGAAAGTTGAGTAGAAAAGAAACTTGAATAAAAAAAGAAGCGGAATAGAAATAAAAATGGAAGTTGCAGAAAATTAAAAATGGAAGTTCATTCAAGAAACCACTATACCTTAACGATCTATTCGGAAATTAAATAAAAAAGGAAGTTCAATAGAAAAATAACTTGAATAAAAATGGAAGTCGAATAAAAATAAAAATGGATGTTGCAGAAAGTTAAACATCGAACTTCATTCAAGAAAGCACTATAGCTTAACGATCTATTTGGCAATTAAATAAAAAAGGAAGTTTAATAGAAAAGTAAATTGAATAAAAATGGAAGTTGAATAAAAAAAAAATGAAAGTTGCAGAAAATAAAAAATGAAAGTTCATTCAAGAAACCACTATACCTTAACGATCTATTTGTAAATTAAATGAAAAAGGAAGTTTAATAGAAAAGTAAATCGAATAAAAATGAAAGTTGAATAAAAATAAAAATGAAAGTTGGATAACATTAAAAATGGAAGTTCAATCCAGAAACCACTATACCTTAACGATCTATTTGGAAAATAAATAAAAAAGAAAGTTGAATAGAAAAGTAAAATGAATAAAAATGGAAGGTGTAGAAAATTAAAAATGGAAGTTCATTCAAGAAACCACTATACCGCAACGATCTATTTGGAAACTAAATAAAAAAGGAAGTTTAATAGAAAAGTAAATTGAATAAAAATGGAAGTTGAATAAAAATAAAAATGAAAGTTGCATACAATTAAAAATGGAAGTTCCATCCGTAACCACTATACCTTAACGATCTATTTGAAAATTAAATAAAAAAGGAAGTTGTATAGGAAAAAAACTGGAAGAAAAAAAGAAGTTGAATAGAAATAAAAATGGAAGTTGCAAAAAATTAAAATTGGAAGTTCATTCAAGAAACCACTATACCTTAACGATGTATTTGGAAATTAAATAAAAAGGAAGATGAATAGAAAAATGACTTGAATAAAAATGGAAGTCGAATTAAAATAAAAATGGAAGTTCATTCAAAAAACTAGCATACCTTAACTATCTATTTGCAAATTAAATAAAAAAGGAAGTTTAATAGAAAAGTAAATTAAATAAAAATGGAAGTTGAATAAAAATAAAAATGGAAGTTCAATCCAGAAACCACTATACCTTAAACATCTATTTGGAAATTAAATAAAAAAGGAAGTTGAGTAGAAAAGAAACCTGAACAAAAAAGGAAGTTAAATAAAAATAAAAATGGAAGTTGCAGAAAATTAATAATGGAAATTCATTCAAGCAACCACTATACCTTAACGATCTATTTGGAAATTAAATAAAAAAGGAAGTTGAATAAAAATTAAAATGGAAGTTGCAGAAAATTAAAAATGGAAGTTCATTCAAGAAACCACTATACCTTAACGATCTATTTGGAAATAAAATAAAAAAAGGAAGTTTAATAGAAAAGTGAATTGAATAAAAATGGAAGTCGAATAAAAATAAAAGTGAAAGTGGCATAAAATTAAAAATGAAAGTTCAATCCAGAAACTACATTACCTTAACGATCTATTTAGAAATTAAATAAAAAAGGAAGTTGAATAGAAAAGAAACTGAAATAAAAAAAGAAGTTGAATAGAAATAAAAATGGAAGTTGCAGAAAATTAAAATTGGAAGTTCATTCAAGAAACCACTATACCTTAACGATCTATTTGGAAATTAAATAAAAAAGGAAGTTGAATAAAAAATTACTTGAATAAAAATGGAAGTCGAATAAAAATAAAAATAGAAGTTGCAGAAATTTAAAAAATGAAGTTCATTCAAAAAACCACTATACCTTAACGATTTATTTGGAAATTAAATAAAAAATGAAGTTTAATAGAAAAGTAAATTGAATAAAAATGGAAGTTAAATAATAATACAAGTGAAAGTTGCATAAAATTCAAAATGCAAGTTCAATACAGAAACCACTATACCTTAAGAATCTATTTGGATATTTAATAAAAAACGAAGTTGAATAGAAATAAATATGGAAGTTGTAGAAAATTAAAATTGGAAGTTCATTCAAGGAACCACTATACCTTAACGATCTATTTGGAAATTAAATAAAAAAGGAAGTTGAATAAAAAATGACTTGAATAAAAATGGAAGTCGAATAAAAATAAAAATGGAAGTTGCAGAAAATTAAAAATGGAAGTTCATTCAAGAAACCACTATACCTTAACGATCTGTTTGGAAATTAAGTAAAAAAAGGAAGTTTAATAGAAAAATAAATTGAATAAAAATAGAAGTTGAATAAAAATAAAAGTGAAAGTTGCATAAAATTAAAAATTAAAGTTCAATACAGAAACCACTATTCCATAAAAATCTATTTGGAAATTAAATAAAAAAAGAAGTCGAATAGAAAAGAAACTTGAATAAAAAAAGAAGTTGAATAAAAATAAAATTGGAAGTTGCAAAAAATTAAAATTGGAAGTTCATTCAAGAAACCACTATACCTTAACGATCTATTTGGAAATTAAATAAAGAAGGAAGTTTAATAGAAAAGTAAATTGAATAAAAATGGAAGTTGAAAAAAAATAAAAGTGAAAGTTGCAGAAAATTAAAAATGGAAGTTCAATCCAAAAACCATTATACCTTAACGATCTATTTGGAAATTAAATAAAAAAGGAAGTTGAATAGAAAAATGACTTGAATAAAAATGGAAGTCGAATAAAAATAAAAATGGAAGTTGCAGAAAATTAAAAATGGAAGTTCATTCAAGAAACCACTATACCTTAACGATCTGTTTGGAAATTGAATAAAAAAGGAAGCTTAATTGAAAAGTAAATTGAATAAAAATAAAAATGGAAGTTGCAGAAAATTTAAAATGGAAGTTCAATCCAGAAACACTATACCTTAACGATCTATTTGGAAATTAAATAAAAATGGAAGTTGAATAGAAAAGAAACTTGGATAAAAGAGGAAGTTAAATAAAAATAAAAATAGAAATTACATAAAATTAAAAATTAAAGTTCAATCCAGAAACCAGTATACCACAACAATCTATTTGGAAATTAAATAAAAAAAGAAGTTGAATAGAAAAGAAACTTGAATAAAAAAAAACGTTGAATAGAAATAAAAATGGAAGTTGCAGATAATTAAAATTGGAAGTTCATTCAAGAAACCACTATACCTTAACGATCTATTTGGAAAGTAAATAAAAAAGGAAGTTTAATAGAAAAGTAAATTCAATAAAAATGGAACTTCAATAAAAATAAAGGTGAAAGTTGCATAAAATTAAAAATGAAAGTTCAATCCCGAAACCACTATACCATAACAATATATTTGAAAATTAAATAAAAAAAGAAGTTGAATCGAAAAGAAACTTGAATAAAAAAAGAAGTTGAATAGAAATAAAAATGGAAGTTACATTAAATTAAAATTGGAAGTTCATTCAAGAAACCACTATACCTTAACATCTCCAGTAAATCCTTTTATCCAGGTCCAGCAAGAACTTAGACAGCAATTTCCAGACTTATCAGAAACAGGACTTATTGTTAAAAGTATGGATTATATGAAGCAACCGTTTCTCTAATCCAAAACCGTTGTTGATGTAGATACACGTCTTGATCGCCATGAAGAAGATGCTGTATATACATTAATCAACACTATTGTCACACATTTTATTAGCAATATTACAGGAATTGTAGACCGTAGCAGAGAATTGCTTATGAAGCTTCGTTGCCCTTCTTTATCCCATTTTAGGTGGTATAAAGATGTTTTCCTGATGAAAGTCATGCGTCGAACTGATGGCAGTGCAGAACATTGGAAAGCCAAATTTATTGATGGCCTTCCTACTCTTTTTGCAGAAAAGAAATTGGAATAAAAAAAGAAGTTAAATAAAAATAAAAATGGAAGTTGCAGAAAATTAAAATTGAAAGTTCATTCAAGAAACCATTATACCTTAACGATCTATTTGGAAATTAAATATGTAATGCCCTCAAAATAATAACATTAAACCCATCAATGTAAGCATGCATTTATATATAAAAGCTCCACATTCTTCTATTCATCAGAGAACTTCATTACAAAAGTATTACATGTTAACGACAAAAGCAAATGCCCTACGGGCTTACAGTTTTCCAAGTTAACACTTGGTTACAAAATAGAGTACTAACTCAGTTACATATTAAGCCCTTGGCTTGAATTTACATGTAATACATCAAAAGAAATAAGACAACAAAAGTGTGTCCGCCTCTAGCCTCCCAAGCTATGTCCTTGGAGGTGGCATGCTACATGTACCTGAAAATGATGTTCCCATATAGGGTGAGCCACAGCCCAGTAGAGATATACTAAACCAACTATGAACAATGACTAAAAGATTAGCAATTGATAGATGGCCAACACCGATACATCCACATATATCACAACGCAGTTTCATAACATACAAGTCTATGCCACTTTCCATTCTCCACCTTTATTTAATAGATAAGCATATTAGCTATATCAACACCTCAACAGGTAAGCACATTACACATCATCAGATAAGCATATTAGTTGTACCCACACTTCACTAGACAAGCATATGAGTTGTATCTACACTTCTCAAAGATAAGCCTATAAGCTGTATCTTCACTTCTCTAGACAAGCAAATGAGCTGTATCTACGGAGTTCATCCCCCATCTCCTCCCAACACTATCCGGTTTAGAGGTACATCCCCCATCTTCCCCTAAACCGCGGAGTACATCCCCCATCTCCTCCTCTACACATGATGCATATAAACACAAAGGTTCTATACACAATCAATCAATACATAAAGTTAATGTATTCAATCCACCGTCATACTCCATGACACATTCAATCGTGGAAGTTGCAGAAAATTAAAAATGAAAGTTCATTCAAGAAGTCACTATACCTTAACGATCTATTTGGAAATTAAATAAAAAAGGAAGTTGAATAGAAAAATAACTTTAGTAAAAATGGAAGTCGAATAAAAATAAAAATGGAAGTTGCAGAAAATTAAAAATGGAAGTTCATTCAAGATACCACTATACCTTAGCGATCTATTTGGAAATTAAATAAAAAAGGAAGTTTAATAGAAATGTAAATTGAATAAAAATGGAAGTTGAATAAAAATAAAAGTGAAAGTTGCATAAAATTAAAAATGGAAGTTTAATCCTGAAACCACTATACCTTAACGATCTATTTAGAAATTAAATAAAAAAGGAAGTTGAATAGAAAAGAAACTGAAATAAAAAAAGAAGTTGAGTAGAAATAAAAATGGAAGTTGCAGAAAATTAAAATTGGAAGTTCATTCAAGAAACCACTATACATTAACGATCTATTTGGAAATTAAATAAAAAACGAAGTTAAATAGAAAAATGACTTGAATAAGAATGGAAGTCGCGTAATAATAAAAATGGAAGGTTCAGAAAATTAAAACTAGAAGTTCATTCAAGAAACCACTACACCTTAACGATCTATTTGGAAATTAGATAAAAAAGGAAGTTGAATAGAATAATAACTTGAATAAAAATGGAAGTAAAATAAAAATAAAAATGGAAGTTGCATAAAATTAAAAATGGAAGTTCATTAAAGAAACCACTATAACTTAAAGATCTGTTTGGAAATTAAATAAAAAAGAAAGTTGAGTAGAAAAGAAACTTGAATAAAAAAAGAAGCGGAATAGAAATAAAAATGGAAGTTGCAGAAAATTAAAAATGGAAGTTCATTCAAGAAACCACTATACCTTAACGATCTATTCGGAAATTAAATAGAAAAGGAAGTTGAATAGAAAAATAACTTGAATAAAAATGGAAGTCGAATAAAAATAAAAATGGATGTTGCAGAAAGTTAAACATCGAACTTCATTCAAGAAAGCACTATAGCTTAACGATCTATTTGGCAATTAAATAAAAAAGGAAGTTTAATAGAAAAGTAAATTGAATAAAAATGGAAGTTGAATAAAAAAAAAATGAAAGTTGCAGAAAATAAAAAATGAAAGTTCATTCAACAAACCACTATACCTTAACGATCTATTTGTAAATTAAATGAAAAAGGAAGTTTAATAGAAAAGTAAATCGAATAAAAATGAAAGTTGGATAACATTAAAAATGGAAGTTCAATCCAGAAACCACTATACCTTAACGATCTATTTGGAAAATAAATAAAAAAAAGAAGTTGAATAGAAAAGTAAAATGAATAAAAATGGAAGGTGCAGAAAATTAAAAATGGAAGTTCATTCAAGAAACCACTATACCGCAACGATCTATTTGGAAATTAAATAAAAAATGAAGTTTAATAGAAAAGTAAATTGAATAAAAATGGAAGTAGAGTAAAAATAAAAATGAAAGTTGCATACAATTAAAAATGGAAGTTCCATCCGTAACCACTATACCTTAACGATCTATTTGAAAATTAAATAAAAAAGGAAGTTGTATAGGAACAAAACTGGAAGAAAAAAAGAAGTTGAATAGAAATAAAAATGGAAGTTGCAAAAAATTAAAATTGGAAGTTCATTCAAGAAACCACTATACCTTAACGATGTATTTGGAAATTAAATAAAAAGGAAGATGAATAGAAAAATGACTTGAATAAAAATGGAAGTCGAATTAAAATAAAAATGGAAGTTGCAGAAAATTAAAAAGGGAAGTTCATTCAAAAAACTAGCATACCTTAACTATCTATTTGCAAATTAAATAAAAAAGGAAGTTTAATAGAAAAGTAAATTAAATAAAAATGGAAGTTGAATAAAAATAAAAATGGAAGTTCAATCCAGAAACCACTATACCTTAAACATCTATTTGGAAATTAAATAAAAAAGGAAGTTGAGTAGAAAAGAAACCTGAACAAAAAAGGAAGTTAAATAAAAATAAAAATGGAAGTTGCAGAAAATTAATAATGGAAATTCATTCAAGCAACCACTATACCTTAACGATCTATTTGGAAATTAAATAAAAAAGGAAGTTGAATAAAAATTAAAGTGGAAGTTGCAGAAAATTAAAAATGGAAGTTCATTCAAGAAACCACTATACCTTAACGATCTATTTGGAAATAAAATAAAAAAGGAAGTTTAATAGAAAAGTGAATTGAATAAAAATGGGAGTCGAATAAAAATAAAAGTGAAAGTGGCATAAAATTAAAAATGGAAGTTCAATCCAGAAACCACATTACCTTAACGATCTATTTAGAAATTAAATAAAAAAGGAAGTTGAATAGAAAAGAAACTGAAATAAAAAAAGAAGTTGAATAGAAATAAAAATGGAAGTTGCAGAAAATTAAAATTGGAAGTTCATTCAAGAAACCACTATACCTTAACGATCTATTTGGAAATTAAATAAAAAAGGAAGTTGAATAAAAAATTACTTGAATAAAAATGGAAGTCGAATAAAAATAAAAATAGAAGTTGCAGAAATTTAAAAAATTAAGTTCATTCAAAAAACCACTATACCTTAACGATTTATTTGGAAATTAAATAAAAAATGAAGTTTAATAGAAAAGTAAATTGAATAAAAATGGAAGTTAAATAATAATACAAGTGAAAGTTGCATAAAATTCAAAATGCAAGTTCAATCCAGAAACCACTATACCTTAACAATCTATTTGGATATTTAATAAAAAACGAAGTTGTATAGAAATAAATATGGAAGTTGTAGAAAATTAAAATTGGAAGTTCATTCAAGGAACCACTATACCTTAACGATCTATTTGGAAATTAAATAAAAAAGGAAGTTGAATAAAAAATGACTTGAATAAAAATGGAAGTCGAATAAAAATAAAAATGGAAGTTGCAGAAAATTAAAAATGGAAGTTCATTCAAGAAACCACTATACCTTAACGATCTGTTTGGAAATTAAGTAAAAAAAGGAAGTTTAATAGAAAAGTCAATTCAATAAAAATAGAAGTTGAATAAAAATAAAAATAGAAGTTGCAGAAAATTAAAAATGGAAGTTCAATGCAGAAACCTCTATACCTTAACGATCTATTTGGAAATTAAATAAAAAAGGAAGTTGAGTAGAAAAGAAGCTTGAATAAAAAATGAAGTCAAACAAAAATAAAAATGGAAGTTGCAGAAAATTAAAAATGGAAGTTCAATCAAGAAAGCACTATACCTTAACGATCTATTTGGAAATTAAATAAAAAAGGAAGTTGAATAGAAAAATGTCTTGAATAAAAATGGAAGTTGAATAAAAATAAAAATTGAAGTTTCATAAAATGAAAAATGGAAGTTCATTAAAGAAACTACTATACCTTAACGATCTATTTGGAAATTAAACAAAAAAGGAAGTTTAATAGAAAAGTAAATTCAATAAAAATGGAAGTTCAATAAAAATAAAAGTGAAAGTTGCACAAAATTAAAATGGAAGTTCAATCCCGAAACCACTATACCACAACAGTCTATTTGGAAATTAAATAAAAAAAGAAGTTCAATAGAAAAGAAACTTGAATAAAAAAAGACGTTGAATAGAAATAAAAATGGAAGTTACAGAAAATTAAAACTGAAAGTTCATCCAATAAACCACTATACCTTAACGATCTATTTGGAAGTTAAATAAAAAAGGAAGTTGAATAGAAAAATAACTTCAATAAAAATGGAAGTTGAATAAAAATAAAAATGGAAGTTGCATAAAATTAAAAATGGAAGTTCATTAAAGAAACCACTATACCTTAACGATCTATTTGGAAATTAAATAAAAAAGGAAGTTTAATAGAAAAGTAAATTCAATAAAAATGGAAGTTCAATCCAGAAACCACTATACCTTAACGATCTATTTGGAAATTAAATGAAAAAGGAAGTTGAATAGAATAGTAAATTGAATAAAAATGGAAGTCGAATAAAAATAAAAATGGAAGTTGCAGAAAATTAAAAATGGAAGTTCATTCAAGAAACCACTATACCTTAACGATCTATTTGGAAATTAAATAAAAAAGGAAGTTTAATAGAAAAGTAAATTGAATAAAAATGGAAGTTGAATAAAAATAAAAGTGAAAGTTGCATAAAATTAAAAACGGAAGTGTAATCCTGAAACCACTATACCATAACGATCTATTTAGAAATTAAATAAAAAAGGAAGTTGAATAGAAAAGAAACTGAAATAAAAAAAGAAGTTGAATAGAAATAAAAATGGAAGTTGCAGAAAATTAAAATTGGAAGTTCATTAAAAAAACCACTATACATTAACGATCTATTTGGAAATGAAATAAAAAAGGAAGTTGAATAGAAAAATGACTTGAATAAGAATGGAAGTCGCATAATAATAAAAATGGAAGGTTCAGAAAATTAAAACTGGAAGTTGATTCAAGAAGCCACTACACCTTAACGTTCTATTTGGAAATTAAATAAAAAAAGAAGTTGAATAGAATAATAACTTGAATAAAAATGGAAGTTGAATAAAAATAAAAATGGAAGTTGCATAAAATTAAAAATGGAAGTTCATTAAAGAAACCACTATAGCTTAACGATCTGTAGGAAATTAAATAAAAAAGGAAGTTGAGTAGAACAGAAACTTGAATAAAAAAAGAAGCGGAATAGAAATAAAAATGGAAGTTGCAGAAAATTAAAATTGGAAGTTCATTCAAGAAACCACTATACCTTAACGATCTATTTGGAAATAAAATAAAAAAGGAAGTTTAATAGAAAAGTGAATTGAATAAAAATGGAAGTTGAATAAAAATTAAAGTGAAAGTTGCATAAAATTAAAAATGGAAGTTCAATCCAGAAACCACATTACCTTAACGATCTATTTAGAAATTAAATAAAAAAGGAAGCTGAATAGAAAAGAAACTGAAATAAAAAAAGAAGTTGAATAGAAATAAAAATGGAAGTTGCAGAAAATTAAAATTGGAAGTTCATTCAAGAAACCACTATACCTTAACGATCTATTTGGAAATTAAATAAAAAAGGAAGTTGAATAAAAAATTACTTGAATAAAAATGGAAGTCGAATAAAAATAAAAATAGAAGTTGCAGAAATTTAAAAAATGAAGTTCATTCAAAAAACCACTGTACCTTAACGATTTATTTGGAAATTAAATAAAAAATGAAGTTTAATAGAAAAGTAAATTGAATAAAAATTGAAGTTAAATAATAATACAAGTGAAAGTTGCATAAAATTCAAAATGCAAGATCAATACAGAAACCACTATACCTTAACAATCTATTTGAATATTTAATAAAAAACGAAGTTGAATAGAAATAAATATGGAAGTTGTAGAAAATTAAAATTGGTAGTTCATTGAAGAAACCACTATACCTTAACGATCTATTTGGAAATTAAATAAAAAAGGAAGTTGAATAAAAAATGACTTGAATAAAAATGGAAGTCGAATAAAAATAAAAATGGAAGTTGCAGAAAATTAAAAATGGAAGTTCATTCAAGAAACCACTATACCTTAACGATCTGTTTGGAAATTAAGTAAAAAAAGGAAGTTTAATAGAAAAGTAAATTGAATAAAAATAGAAGTTGAATAAAAATAAAAATAGAAGTTGGAGAAAATTAAAAATGGAAGTTCAATGCAGAAACCTCTATACCTTAACGATCTATTTGGAAAATAAAAAAGGAAGTTGAGTAGAAAAGAAACTTGAATAAAAAATGAAGTTAAACAAAAATAAAAATGGAAGTTGCAGAAAATTAAAAATGGAAGTTCAATCAAGAAAGCACTATACCTTAACGATCTATTTGGAAATTAAATAAAAAAGGAAGTTGAATAGAAAAATGTCTTGAATAAAAATGGAAGTTGAATAAAAATAAAAATTGGAGTTTCATAAAATGAAAAATGGAAGTTCATTAAAGAAACTACTATACCTTAACGATCTATTTGGAAATTAAATAAAAAAGGAAGTTTAATAGAAAAGTAAATTCAATAAAAATGGAAGTTCAATAAAAATAAAAGTGAAAGTTGCACAAAATTAAAATGGAAGTTCAATCCCGAAACCAATATACCACAACAGTCTTTTTGGAAATTAAATAAAAAAAGAAGTTCAATAGAAAAGAAACTTGAATAAAAAAAGAAGTTGAATAGAAATAAAAATGGAAGTTATAGAAAATTAAAACTGAAAGTTCATTCAATAAACCACTATACCTTAACGATCTATTTGGAAATTAAATAAAAAAGGAAGTTGAATAGAAAAATAACTTCAATAAAAATGGAAGTTGAATAAAAATAAAAATGGAAGTTGCATAAAATTAAAAATGGAAGTTCATTAAAGAAACCACTATACCTTAACGATCTATTTGGAAATTAAATAAAAAAGGAAGTTTAAAAGAAAAGCAAATTCAATAAAAATGGAAGTTCAATCCAGAAACCACTATACCTTAACGATCTATTTGGAAATTAAATGAAAAAGGAAGTTGAATAGAATAGTAAATTGAATAAAAATAGAAGTCGAATAAAAATAAAAATGGAAGTTGCAGAAAATTAAAAATGGAAGTTCATTCAAGAAACCACTATACCTTAACGATCTATTTGGAAATTAAATAAAAAAGGAAGTTTAATAGAAAAATAAATTGAATAAAAATGGAAGTTGAAAAAAAATAAAAGTGAAAGTTGCATAAAATTAAAAACGGAAGTGTAATCCTGAAACCACTATACCATAACGATCTATTTAGAAATTAAATAAAAAAGGAAGTTGAATAGAAAAGAAACTGAAATAAAAAAAGAAGTTGAATAGAAATAAAAATGGAAGTTGCAGAAAATTAAAATTGGAAGTTCATTAAAAAAACCACTATACATTAACGATCTATTTGGAAATTAAATAAAAAAGGAAGTTGAATAGAAAAATGACTTGAATAAGAATGGAAGTCGCATAATAATAAAAATGGAAGGTTCAGAAAATTAAAAATGGAAGTTGATTCAAGAAACCACTACACCTTAACGATCTATTTGGAAATTAAATAAAAAATGAAGTTGAATAGAATAATAACTTGAATAAAAATGGAAGTTGAATAAAAATAAAAATGGAAGTTGCATAAAATTAAAAATGGAAGTTCATTAAAGAAACCACTATAGCTTAACTATCTGTTTGGAAATTAAATAAAAAAGGAAGTTGAGTAGAAAAGAAACTTGAATAAAAAAAGAAGCGGAATAGAAATAAAAATGGAAATTGCAGAAAATTAAAATTGGAAGTTCATTCAAGAAACCACTATACCTTAACGATCTATTTGGAAATTAAATAAAAAAGGAAGTTGAATAGAAAAATAACTTGAATAAAAATGGAAGTCGATTAAAAATAAAAATGGATGTTACAGAAAGTTAAACATGGAACTTCATTCACGAAAGCACTATACCTTAACGATCTATTTGGCAATTAAATAAAAAAGGAAGTATATTAGAAAAGTAAATTGAATAAAAATGGAAGTTGAATAAAAAAAAATGAAAGTTGCAGAAAATAAAAAATGAAAGTTCATTCAAGAAACCACTACACCTTAACGATCTATTTGGAAATTAATTGAAAAAGGAAGTTTAATAGAAAAGTAATCGAATAAAAATGAAAGTTGAATAAAAATAGAAATGAAAGTTGGATAAAATTAAAAATGGTAGTTCAATCCAGAAACCACTATACCTTAACGATCTGTTTGGAAAATAAATAAAAAAGGAAGTTGAATAGAAAAGTAAAATGAAAAAAAATGGAAGTTGAAGAAAAATAAAAATGGAAGGTGCAGAAAATGAAAAATGGAAGTTCATTCAAGAAACCACTATACCGCAACGATCTATTTGGAAATTAAATAAAAACGGAAGTTTAATAGAAAAGTAAATTGAATAAAAATGGAAGTTGAATAAAAATAAAAATGAAAGTTGCATACAATTAAAAATGGAGGTTCCATCTGAAACAACTATACCTTAACGATCTATTTGGAAATTAAATAAAAAAGGAAGTTGTATAGAAAAAAAACTGGAAGAAAAAAAGAAGTTGAACAGAAATAAAAATGGAAGTTACAGAAAATTAAAATGGGAAGTTCATTCAAGAAACCACTATACCTTAACGATGTATTTGGAAATTAAATAAAAAAGGAAGATGAATAGAAAAATGACTTGAATAAAAATGGAAGTCGAATTAAAATAAAAATGGAAGTTGCAGAAAATTAAAAATGGAAGTTCATTCAAAAACTAGCATACCTTAACTATCTATTTGGAAATTAAAAAAAAAAAAGGAAGTTTAATAGAAAAGTAAATTGAATAAAAATGGAAGTTGAATAAAAATAAAAATGGAAGTTCAATCCAGAAACCACTATACCTTAAAGATCTATTTGGAAATTAAATAAAAAGAGAAGTTGAGTAGAAAAGAAACCTGAACAAAAAAGGAAGTTAAATAAAAATAAAAATGGAAGTTGCAGAAAATTAATAATGGAAGTTCATTCAAGAAACCACTATACCTTAACGATCTATTTGGAAATTAAATAAAAAAGGAAGTTGAATAGTAAAATAACCTGAATAAAAATGGAAGTTGAATAAAAATTAAAATGGAAGTTGCAAAAAATTAAAAAGTGAAGTTCATTCAAAAAACCACTATACCTTAACGATCTATTTGGAAATAAAATAAAAAAGGAAGTTTAATAGAAAAGTGAATTGAATAAAAATGGAAGTTGAATAAAAATAAAAGTGAAAGTTACATAAAGTTAAAAATGGAAGTTCAATCCAGAAACCACATTACCTTAACGATCTATTTAGAAATTAAATAAAAAAGGAAGTTGAATAGAAAAGAAACTGAAATAAAAAAAGAAGTTGAATAGAAATAAAAATGGAAGTTGCAGAAAATTAAAATTGGAAGTTCATTCAAGAAACCACTACACCTTAACGATCTATTTGGAAATTAAATAAAAAAGGAAGTTGAATAAAAAATTACTTGAATAAAAATGGAAGTCGAATAAAAATAAAAATAGAAGTTGCAGAAATTTAAAAATGGAAGTTCAATCAAAAAAACCACTATACCTTAACGATCTATTTGGAAATTAAATAAACAATGAAGTTTAATAGAAAAGTAAATTGAATAAAAATGGAAGTCGAATAAAAATAAAAATAGATGTTGCAGAAATTTAAAAATGAAAGTTCATTCAAAAAACCACTATACCTTAACGATCTATTTGGAAATTAAATAAAAAATGAAGTTTAATAGAAAAGTAAATTGAATAAAAATGGAAATTGAATAAAAATAAAAATGAAAGTTGCATAAAATTAAAATTGGAAGTTCAATCCAGAAACCACTATACCTTAACGATCTATTTGGAAATTAAATAAAAAAGGAAGTTGAGTAGAAAAGAAACTGAAATAAAAAAAGAAGTTAAATAAAAATAAAAATGGAAGTTGCAGAAAATTAAAAATGGAAGTTCATTAAAGAAACCACTGTACGTGAATGGTCTATTCGGAAATTAAATAAAAAAGGAAGTTGAATAGAAAAATAACTTGAACAACAGTGGAAGTCGAATAAAAATAAAAACGGAAGTTGCAGAAAATTAAAAATGGAAGTTCATTCAACAAAACACTATACCTTAACGATCTATTTGGAAATTAAATGAAAAAGGAAGTTTAACAGAAAAGTAAATTGAATAAAAATGGAAGTCGAATAAAAATAAAAATGAAAGTTGCATAAAATTAAAAATGGAAGTTCAATCCAGAAACCACTATACCTTAACGATCTATTTGGAAATAAAAAATAAAAAAAAAAAGTGGAATAGCAAAGTAAATTGAATAAAAATGGATGTTGAATAAAAATAAAAATGGAAGTTGCAGAAAATTAAAAATGGAAGTTCATTCAAGAAACCACTATACCTTAACGATCTATTTGGAAATTAAATAATAAAGGAAGTTTAATAGAAAAGTAAATTGAATAAAAATAGAAGTTGAATAAATGTAAAATTGAAAGTTGCATAAAATTAAAAATGGAAGTTCAATCCAGAAACCAATATACCTTAACGATCTATTTGGAAATTAAATAAAAAAGGAAGTTGAGTAGAAAAATGAATTGAATAAAAATGGAAGTTGCAGAAAATTAAAAATGAAAATTCATTCAAGAAACCATTATACCTTAACAATATATTTGGAAATTAAATAAAAAAGGAAGTTGAATAGAAAAGTAAATTGAATAGAAATGGAAGTTGAATAAAAATAAAAATAAAAGTTGCATAAAATTGACAATGGAGGTTCAATCCTGAAACCACTATACTTTATCGATCTATTTGGAAATTAAATAAAAAAGGAAGTTGAGTAGAAAAGAAACTCGAATCAAAAAAGAAGTTAAATTAAAATAAAAATGGAAGTTGCAGAAAATTAAAAATGGAAGTTCATTCAAGAAACCACTATACCTTAACGATCTATTTGGAAATTAAATAAAAAAGGAAGTTGAATAGAAAAGTAACTTGAATGAAAAAGGAAGTTAAACAAAAATAAAAATAGAAGTTGCAGAAAATTAAAAATGGAAGTTCATTAAAGTGACCACTATACCTTAACGATCTATTTGGAAATTAAATAAAAAAGGAAGTTTAATAGAAAAATAAATTTAATAAAAATGGAAGTTGAATAAAAATAAAAATGAAAGTTGCACAAAATTAACAATGGAGGTTCAATCCAGAAACCACTATACGTTAACGATCTATTTGGAAATTAAATAAAAAAGGAAGTTCCGTAGAAAAGAAACTTGAATGAAAAAAGAAGTTAAATAAAAATAAAAATGGAAGTTCATTCAAGAAACCACTATACCTTAACGATCTATTTGGAAATTAAATTAAAAAGGAAGTTGAGTAGAAAAGAAACTTGAATGAAAAAGGAAGTTAAACAAAAATAAAAATGGAAGTTGCAGAAAATTAAAAAAGAAAGTTCATTAAAGTAACCACTATACCTTAATGATCTATTTGGAAATTAAATAAAAAAAGAAGTTTAATAGAAAAGTGAATTGAATAAAAATGGAAGTTGAATAAAAATAAAAATGGAAGTTGCATAAAATTAAAAATGAAAGTTCATTCAAGAAACCACTATACCTTAACGATCTATTTGGAAATTAAATAGAAAAGGAACTTGAATAGAAAAATAACCTTAATAAAAATGGAAGTTGAATAAAAATTAAAATGGAAGTTACAGAAAATTAAAAGTGGAAGTTCATTGAAGAAACCACTATACCTTAACGATCTATTTGGAAAGTAAATAAAAAAGGAAGTTTAATAAAAAAGCAAATTCAATAAAAATGGAAGTTCAATAAAAATAAAATTGAAAGTTGCATACAATTAAAAGTGGAAGTTCAATCCCGAAACCACTATACCATAACAATCTATTTAGAAATTAAATAAAAAAAGAAGTTGAATAGAAAAGAAACTTGAGTAAAAAAAGAAGTTAAATAGAAATAAAAATGGAAGTTGCAAAAAATTAAAATTGGAAGTTCATTCAAGAAACCACTATACTTTAACGATCTATTTGGAAATTAAATAAAAAAGGAAGTTGAATAGAAAAATAACTTGAATAAAAATGGAAGTTGATCTGATACCAAGTTGTAACGCCCACGTACCCAAAGTATTCGAACCTGGTACGCTCTGATACCAAGTTGTAACGCCCTCAAAATAGTAACATTAAACCCATCAATAGAGACATGCATTGATATATAAAAACTCCACATTCTTCTATTCATCAAAGTTCCATTACAAAAAGTATTACATGTTAACGACAAAAGCAAATGCCCTAAAGGCTTACAGCTTTCCAAGTTAACACTTGGTTACAACCAAGGAATACTAACTCATTTACACATTAAGCCCTTGTCTTGAATATACATGTAATACATCAAAGAAATAAAACAACAAAATTCGCCTGCCTCTAGCCTCCCAAGCTACGTCCTTGGAGGTGGCATGCTACCTGTACCTGAAAATGATATTCCCATATAGGGTGAGCCACAACCCAGTAGAAATACTCTAAACCAAATATGAATAATGACTAAAAGATTAGCAGCTGATAGATGGCCAACACAGATACTTTCCCTTATCACATTTTACGGTTTCATAACATACAAGTCCATATTACAGTCTATTTTCCATTTCTTTTCAATTCTCAATTTATAACCATGGCTCAAAACCTGGCCAAACAACTCATATGAGACAGTAACTCATATCAAACACTTCCCATTTCATAACAGATAAGCATACTAGCTATATCACACACCAACAGATAAGCATACAAGCTATATCATCACTTCCATAGATATGCATATGAGCACTATCACACTTCCAATGACAAGCATATGAGCTCTGTCAATACATCACTAGATAAGCATATGAGCTCTATCTACGGAGTTCATCCCCTATCTCCTCCCAACAACATCCGGTTTAGAGGTCCATCCCCTATCTTTCCCTAAACCGCGAAGTACATCCCCTATCTCCTCCAACACAACACAATGCATATAAACAATAATTATACACATCATCACACAACACATAAATTTAACGTGTTCTTTCAATCGTCATACTCAATGACTCATTCCAGTGATTAGTTTCCGTTTGCCTAATCATCATGCATTGTCTACAACAATCACGACTATCCTCCACTGATAGCCCAAAGCAGTTATTTCTATACAGAAAGTAAATGCAACAATGGATATATAATCAACATTTCAACTAGGTGAGTGATAAATAATCCAACTACCCCCTTTAACCCCTTTCCTTTCCAATTTCCACATTCTCAATTCAATTCCTCATTCCCAACAATTAATTATACAAATTAATCAATCAATGTAATTAGGGCATTTTCCATAATTAACATTACAACCCTTAGGTTCCATTTTCATTAATGTTTTAACATTAATTTCACTTTTTTCATGCTGAACATGCATCTAGGCTTTATATAGCTAAAACCCCAACTTTTGTAAATTTACACAAAAGCCCCAAACTTTCACCAAATTACCAAACCAACCCAACATCTCAAAATAATTTAAAGACAAAGCTCATAGTAAGGAGTAGGTTATCCCTACCTCAAAGTTTAAGCTCCAATGGAGATGAAGACCAAAACCAATATGCTTCAAATTCTGAAATTTTCAGATTAAAATGTAGCCCTCGACAATCAACACAACTTTCGTAAAGACCAAAAGTGAGCAAACAACTCCTACTAGATCAAATCTAAGAGAGAAGGGCCGGTTTTTAGAGTGAGAAGCTCTGAAAATGGCTTTTTGGAAAAGTAAAAGAGAGAAAAGATCTTGAAAAAGTGATCCAAAGGTCAGATCTCGGATTTATATAAAAGTCGCCCCGCTCGAGCGGCAATCACAGACTCCCTCTTGAGCGGCCAATCCCCCGCTCGAGCTCCGGATGCACACTCCCAGCACTTTTGCAGACAGGTCTCCCGCTCGAGCGTCCAACTCCTCGCTCGAGCGGCACTCACACAACCCCGCTCGAGCGGCCAATCCCACGCTCGAGCTTCCAACACTGCACAGGAAATACTGGATGGGTGCAATTTCCGCTCGAGCGGACAGGTAAAAAAAAACTGGGCAACTAGTTTTGGTTTCTAAACTCAACCAACCTGTAACAAACCTGCCTAACACATCCTATAACTCAATTACAAAGTAAGAAAGGATGTACACCAGGTAATAATCAACTACTATCATCCACGGACACATGTCCGGATCTCTGTACAACAAGGATAAACCCAGGGTCGCTATAACCTCCCCCCTTAAAGAATTTTGTCCCCGAAATTTGGCACAGGTTTTTTTTTTAAAAAAAAAACAGGTTTTCCTCCATTTTAAATAGTGTTACATTTTTAACATTCAATAACTCGACCCATTACCGGTCATTCCCTCTCTTATCAAGAGGCATTTCACAACATAATTTACAAGTGCATTATCAGCATGCAATTCTCTCCCACTTTCAACCATTTCTAGCACACATGGTTCACAATTCATATCATAGTCAATATACATGATATAACTCCATTTCTACAATATAGCCAACACATGCAATATTATAATCAACTCCCATATCAGGGTAAGTTCTGCAACATACTTCCATTAAACCAAAACATTACCAATGTTTTACAACTTAAGACATATATAAAGCTCTTAAGTCCAACAATATTACAAAATCTAAATACAAGATTACTCATCAATAAACAAGTCCGGATATTTCTCGTGGACTTCCAACTCATGTTCCCAATTGGCTTCCTCCACTCCGTGATGTTTCCACAAAACCTTTACCAAAGGGATGGTCTTACCACGCAGCACTTGATCCCGCCTATCCAAGACCCGTACCGGTCTCTCCTCATACGAGGCATCCTCATCTACCTCTAAGTCGGTCCAATCTAACACATGCGATGGATCCGACTCATACTTCCGAAGCATACTCACATGAAACACGCCATGCACTCCGGACAACTGCGGCGGTAAGGCTAAACGATAAGCAACCTCGCCAATCCTCTCAAGGATCTCAAAAGGCCCAATAAACCGAGGGGATAACTTCCCACTCTTCCCAAACCTCATCAAACCTCGCCTAGGTGATATTTTCAGAAAGACATGATCACCTATCTCAAACGCCAAAGGTCTCCTCCTACGGTCGGCATAACTCTTTTGGCGACTCTAGGCTGTAACAAGCCTCCTACGAATAAGCTCAACTTTCTCCGTCGTCTCTCTAACCAACTTTGGACCCAACAAAGGTGCATCACCCACCTCGGCCCAACAAACTGGAGACCTACACGGTCGGCCATGCAAGGCCTCAAACGGTGCCATACCGATACTAGACTGAAAGCTGTTGTTGTAAGCAAACTCCACCAATGGTAAGTGCCTCTCCCACGTCCCACTAAAATCAAGGACACAACCTCGAAGCATATCCTCAAGGATCTGAATAGTACGCTCGGACTGCCCGTCAGTCTGAGGGTGATAAGCCGTACTAAAATTCAACTTAGTGCCCAAAGCACTCTGCAAACTCTGCCACAATCTAGCAGTAAAACGAGGATCTCTATCTGAGACGATCGTCACTGGGACCCCGTGCAACCTCACTATGTCCCGAATATACAAGTCGGCAAGATGATCTACCGAATCTCTCACGCGCATGGGAATAAAGTGCGCCGACTTAGTCAACCGGTCTACAACCACCCAAATAGCGTCACTACCCCGCTGAGCCCTCGGAAGACCTACAACGAAGTCCATGGTGACATGCTCCCACTTCCACTCGGCAATAGGCAAGGGTTGCAACAAACCCGCTGGCCTCTGATGCTCGGCCTTCACTTGCCGGCAAGTAAGGCACTTCGATACGAAAACAGCCACATCTCTCTTCATACCCCGCCACCAAAACTGGCGACCCAAATCCCGATACATCTTAGTACCTCCCGGATGCACCGCAAGGCGTGAATGATGGAACTCTCGGAGTACTTCCTCTCGGCAAGACTCCGGCACGAACAAACGGTCTCGGTATCTCACACTCAGGTCGGGATACACCGTCAAACCCTTCTCAACCTTCCCACTGGGGATCTTCTCTCGGAGGGATTCTACCTCAAGGTCACCTCTCTGTGCCTCTAACACTCGTGTCACAAGCGTAGGCTGCGCAACTACAGAAAACAAGGTCGCAGCCTCAACAGATTCGCCCAGATGCAAATCAAACTCGCCAAGTACACCCAACATCTCTCATTCCCGGATGGCTATACAAGCTACATCACTAATGGATTTCCTACTATGGGCATCGGCCACAACATTGGCCTTTCCCGGGTGATAATGCAACTCAAAATCATAGTCCTCAATGAACTCCATCCATCTCCTCTGTCTCAAATTCAAGTCTCTCTGTGTAAACAGATACTTCAAACTCTTGTGGTCCGAGAACACTTCGAACCTCTCACCATAAAGGTAGTGCCTCCAGATTTTCAAGGCAAAGATCACTGTTGCTAACTCTAGGTCGTGAGTAGGGTAATTCTTCTCATGAATTTTCAACTGACGTGAGCCATAAGCTACCACTTTCCACTCTTGCATCAACACACAACCCAAACCCTCTCGCGAGGCATCACAATAAACCGCATAATCCAACCCTCTCTCTGGAATAATCAAAACCGGAGCGGTGGTTAGCCTAACCTTCAACTCCTGGAACGACTTTTCACAAGTCTCACTCCACACAAACTTGACCCCTTTTCGCGTCAATCTAGTCAACGGCGAGGCTAACTTAGAGAAATCCTTCACAAACCGACGGTAGTACCCAGCTAATCCCAGAAAACTGCGGATCTCAAACACACTCTTAGGCTGTGCCCAATCTTGCACTGCCTCAGTCTTGGATGTATCAACAGACACCCCTTTCCCGGATACCACATGGCCTAAGAACTTAACTTCCTCTAGCCAGAACTCACACTTCCCAAACTTGGCGTACAGCCTATGGGCTCTAAGTAACTCTAGCACCACTCTCAAGTGTGCCTTGTGCTCCTCCTCTGAAGGGGAATAAATCAGGATGTCATCCAGGAAAACGACTACAAACGGTCCAAGAATTCCCGGAAGGTCCGGTTCATCAAGTCCATAAAGACTGCCGGTGCGTTGGTAAGCCCAAATGGCATTACCAGGAACTCATAGTGGCCATACCGCGTACGGAATGCCGTCTTCGGAATATCCTCCTCCCTGGCCCTCAACTGGTGGTAACCCGATCTCAAGTCTACCTTAGAGAAACAACGGAAACCCCTCAACTGGTCAAACAAATCAACTATACGGGGCATAGGGTACTTATTCTTGACCGTAGCCCGATTCAACTTTCGGTAATCGATACACAATCTCAAGGCGCCATCTTTCTTTTTAGCAAAGAGGGCCGGTGCTCCCCACGGCGAAACACTAGGGCGAACAAAACCCTTATCTAACAACTCCTGAAGCTGAGTCTTCAACTCACTCAACTCGGCTGGGGAAAAACGATAAGGTGCCATAGAAATCGGCACCGTGCCGGGTACCAAATAAATAGAGAACTCTATCTCTCGGTGAGATGGCAAACTAACAAGGTCCTCGGGAAAGACATTCGAATACTCAGAAATGGAAGTTTAATAGAAAATGGAAGTTTAATCCAGAAACCACTATACCTTAACGATCTATTTAGAAATTAAATAAAAAAGGAACTTGAATAGAAAAGAAACTTGAATAAAAAAAGAAGTTCAATAGAAATAAAAATGGAAGTTGCAGAAAATTAAAATTCGAAGTCCATTCAAGAAACCACTACACCTTAAAGATCAATTTGGTAATTAAATAAAAAGGAAGTTGAATAGAAAAATGAGTTGAATAAAAATGAAAGTTGCAGAAAATTAAAAATGGAAGTTCATTCAAGAAACCACTATACCTTAACGATCTATTTGGAAATTAAATAAAAAAGGAAGTTTTATAGAAAAGTAAATTCAATAAAAATGGAAGTTGAATAAAAATAAAAATTAACGTTGCATAAAGTTAAAAATGGAAGTTCAATCCATAAACCACTATACCTTAACGATCTATTTGGAAATTAAATAAAAAAGGAAGTTGAGTAGAAAAGAAACTAGAATGAAAAAGGAGGTCAAATAAAAATAAAAATGGAAGTTCATTCAAGAAACCACTATACCTTAACGATCTATTTGGAAATTAAACAAAAAAGGAAGTTGAATAGAAAAATTACTTGAATAAAAATGGAAGTCGAATAAAAATAAAAATGGAAGTTTCAGAAAATTAAAAATGGAAGTTCATTCAAGAAACCACTATACCTTAATGATCTATTTGGAAATTAAATAAAAAAGGGAGTTTAATAAAAAAGTAAATAGAATAAAAATGGAAGCTGAATAAAAATAAAATGAAAGTTGCATAAAATTAAAAAGGAAGTTCAATCCAGAAACAACTATACATCAACGATCTATTTGGAAATTAAATAAAAAAGGAAGTTGAATAGAATAGTAAATTGAATAAAAATGGAAGTCGAATAAAAATAAAAATGGAAGTTCATTTAAGAAACCACTATACCTTAACGATCTATTTGGAAATTAAATAAAAAAGGAAGTTTAACAGAAACGTAAATTGAATAAAAATGGAAATTGAATAAATATAAAAATGAAAGTTGCATAAAATTAAAAATGGAAGTTCAATCCAAAAACCACCATACCTTAACAATCTATTTGGAAATAAAATAAAAAAGGAAGTTGAATAGAAAAATGACTTGAATAAAAATAGAAGTCAAATAAAAATAAAAATGGAAGTTGTAGAAAATTAAAAATGAAAGTTCATTCAAGAAACCACTATACCTTAACGATCTATTTGGAAATTAAATAAAAAAGGAAGTTGAATAGAAAAATGACTTGAATAAAAATGGAAGTCGAATAAAAATAAAAATGGAAGTTGCAGAAAATTAAAAATGAAAGTTCCTTCAAGAAACCACAATATCTTCACGATCTATTTCGAAATTAAATAAAAAAGGAAGTTTAATAGAAAAGTAAATTGAATAAAAATGGAAGTTGAATAAAAATAAAAGTGAAAATTGCATAAAATTAAAAATGGAAGCTTAATCCAGAAACCACTATACCTTAACAATCTATTTGGAAATTTAAAAAAAAAAAAAAAGGAAGTTGAATAGGAAAGAAGCTTGAATAAAAAAAAGAAGTTGAATAGAAATAAAAATGGAGGTTGCAGAAAATTAAAATTGGAAGTTCATTCAAGAAACCACTATATCTTAACGATCTATTTGGAAATTAAATAAAAAAGGAAGTTTAATAGAAAAGTAAATTGAATAAAAATGGAAGTTGAATAAAAATAAAAATGAAAGTTGCATAAAATTAAAAATGGAAGTTTAATCCAGAAACCAATATACCTTAACGATCTATTTGGAAATTAAATAAAAAAGGAAGTTGAATAGAAAAATAACTTGAGTAAGAATGGAAGTCGAGTAAAAATAAAAATGGAAGTTGCAGAAAATTAAAAATGGAAGTTCATTCAAGAAACCACTATACCTTAACGATTTGATTGGAAATTAAACAAAAAAGGAAGTTTAATAGAAAAGTAAATTGAATAAAAATGGAAGTTGAATAAAAATAAAAATGAAAGTTGCATAAAATTAAAAATGGAAGTTCAATCCAGAAACCACTATACCTTAATGATCTATTTGGAAATTAAATAAAAAAGGAAGTTGAATAGAAAAGTAAATTGAATAAAAATGGAAGTTGAATAAAAATAAAAATGGAAGTTGCAGAAAATTAAAAATGGAAGTTCATTGAAGAAACCGCTATACCATAACGATCTATTTGGAAATTTAATAAAAAAGGAAGTTGAATAGAATAGTAAATTGAATAAAAATGGAAGTTGGATAAAAATAAAAATGAATGTTGCATAAAATTAAAAATGGAAGTTCAATGTAGAAACCACTATACCTTAACGATCTATTTGGCAATTAAATAAAAAAGGAAGCTGAGTAGAAAAGAAACTTGAATTAAAAAGGAAGTACAAGAAAAATGAAAGTTACAGAAAATTTAAAATGGAAGTTCATTCAAGAAGCCACTATACCTTAACGATCTATTTGGAAATTAAATAAAAACGGAAGTTGAATAGAAAAATAAATTGAATAAAAATGGAAGTCGAATAAAAATAAAAATGGAAGTTGCAGAAAATTAAAAATGGAAGTTCATTCATGAAACCATTATACCTTAACGATCTATTTGGAAATTAAATAAAAAAGGAAGTTTAATAGAAAAGTAAATTGAATAAAAATGGAAGTTGAATAAAAATAAAAGTGAAAGTTGCATAAAATTCAAAATGCAAGTTCAATCCAGAAACCACTATACCTTAACAATCTATTTGGAAATTAAATAAAAAAGGAAGTTGAATAGAAAAGAAACTTGAATAAAAAAAGATGTTGAATAGAAATAAAAATGGAAGTTGCAGAAAATTAAAATTGGAAGTTTATTCAAGAAACCACTATACCTTCATGATCTATTTGGAAATTAAATAAAAAAGGAAGTTGAATAGAAAAATATGTTGAATAAAAATGGAAGTCGAATAAAAATAAAAATGGAAGTAGCAGAAAATTAAAAATGGAAGTTCATTCAAGAAACCACTATACCTTAACGATCTATTTGGAAATTAAATAAAAAAAGAAGTTTAATAGAAAAGTAACTTGAATAAAAATGGAAGTTGAATAAAAATAAAAATAAAAGTTGCATAAAATTAAAAATGGAAGTTCAATCCAGAAACCACTATACCTTAACGATCTATTTGGAAATTAAATAAAAAGGAAGTTGAATAGAAAAGTAAATTGAATAAAAATGGAAGTCGAATAAAAATAAAAATGGAAGTTGCAGAAAATTAAAAATGGAAGTTTATTCAAGAAACCACTATACCATAACGATCTATTTGGAAATTAAATAAAAAAAGAAGTTTAATAGAAAAGTAAATTGAATAAAAATGGAAGTTGAATAAAAATAAAAGTGAAAGTTGCATAAAATTCAAAATGGAAGTTCAATCCAGAAACCACTATACCTTAACAATCTATTTGGAAATTAAATAAAAAAGGAAGTTGAATAAAAAAGAAACTTGAATAAAAAAAGAAGTTGAATAGAAATTAAAATGGAAGTTGCAGAAAATTAAAATTGGAAGTTCATTCAAGAAATCACTATACCTTAACGATCTATTTGGAAATAAAATAAAAAAGGAAGTTGAATAGAAAAATGACTTGAATAAAAATGGAAGTCGAATAAAAATAAAAATGGAAGTTGCAGAAAATTAAAAATGGAAGTTCATTCAAGAAACCACTATACCTTAATGATCTGTTTGGAAATTAAATAAAAAAAGGAAGTTTAATAGAAAAGTAAATTGAATAAAAATAGAAGTTGAATAAAAATAAAAGTGGAAGTTGTAGAAAATTAAAAATGGAAGTTCAATTCAGAAACCACTATACCTTAACGATCTATTTGGAAATTTAATAAGAAAAAGGAAGTTGAGTAGAAAAGAAACCTTAATAAAAAAGGAAGTTAAATAAAAATAAAAATGGAAGTTCATTCAAGAAACCACTATACCTTAACGATCTATTTGAAAATTAAATAAAAAAGGAAGTTGAATGGAAAAATAACTTGAATAAAAATAAAAATGGAAGTTGCATAAAATTAAAAATAGATGTAACGCCCTCAGAATAATAACATTAAGCCCATCTATATAAACATACATTTGTATACCAAAGATCCATATTCTTCAATTCATCAGAGTACTTCATTACAAAAGTATTACATGTTAACAACAAAAGCAAATGCCCTACGGGCTTACAGCTTTCCAAGTTAACACTTGGTTACAAAAAGGTACTAACTCGATTACACATTAAGCCCTTGGCTGGAATTTACATGTAATACTACGAAGGGAAATAAGACAACAAAAGTCTGTCCGCCTCTAGCCTCCCAAACTATGTCCTTGGAGGTGGCATGCTATCTGTACCTGAAAATGATGTTCCCATATAGGGTGAGCCACAGCCCAGTAGAAATATACTAAACCAACTATGAACAATGACTAAAAGATTAGCAATTGATAGATGGCCAATACCGATACATCCACATATATCACATCACAATTTCATAACATACAAGTCTATGTCACTTTTCATTCTCCACCTTTATTTAATAGATAAGCATATTAGCTATATCAACACATCAACAGATAAGCATATTACACATCAACAAATAAGCATATTAGCTGTATCCACACTTCACTAGACAAGCATATGAGCTGTATCTACACTTCTCAAAGATAAGCCTATGAGCTGTATCTTCACTTCTCTAGACAAGCATATGAGCTGTATCTACGGAGTTCATCCCCCATCTCCTCCCAACACTATCCGGTTTAGAGGTTCATCCCCCATCTCCTCCTCTACACACAATGCATATAAACACAAAGGTTCTATACACAATCAATCAATACATAAAATTAATGTATTCTATCCACCGTCATACTCTATGACTCAATCAATTGATTAGTTTTAGTTTGCCTAATCATCATGCATTGTCTACAACAATCAAGACTATCCTCCACCGATAGCCCAAAGCAGTTATTTCTAAACAGAAAATAAATGCACAAATGGATATTTAATCAACATTTCAATTTGGTGAGCAATAAATGATCCAACTACACCCTTTAATCCCTTCTTTTTCCAATTTCCACAATCTCAATTCAATCCTTCATTTCCAACAATTAATTATACAAATTAATCAATCAATGTAATTAGGGCATTTTTCGTAACTTACATTTCAACCCCCATGGTTTCATTTTCATCAATGTTTCAACATTAATTTCATTCCCTCATGCCAAACATGCATTTAGGTTTTACATAATTAAAAGCTCCAACTTTTGTAAAATTAAACAAAGGCCCAAACTCTCTCAAAATTACCCAACAACCCCCAACATATCAAAATGCTAAAATTTAAAGACAAAGCTCATAAAGAGGAGTAGGATATCCCTACCTCAAAAGATGACTCCCAACCAAGAAGGTGAAGAAAACGAAAATGCTCCAAACCACGAATTTCTCGGATCAAAAGATAGCCCTCGACGATCAACGACTTTTTTGTAAAGGCCAAAGGTGAGGAAATCACTCATACTAGATCAATACCTAGAGAGAAGGTAGAGTTCTAGAGAGAGGGGCTCTCAAAAATAGGTTTTAGAAAAAGTAGGAGAGAGAAAGAAAAGTGAAAAGTGATTTAAAATCACCCAGCAGATAACTCATATACGCATGACCCGCTCGAGCGTAGAATAGAGCGCTCGAGCGTAAAGCACAAACATCTGATCCCGCTCGAGCGCAGATATGACCGCTCGAGCGCCAAGAAACAAAAGCAAAACACATCCGCTCGAGCGTGAAAAGCCAGTCCGCTCGAGCGCAGATTTTCATCTCCCAGAACTTTTCAGGAAAAGAACTACCCGCTCGAGCGCCAACAATTCCGCTCGAGCGCGACCCGCTCGAGCGTAAGAAACCCGCTCGAGCGTAGAAAACACACCTGCAGAAGTTTTGCAGGGTCACGAAATACTGGAAGTGTGTAAACCCCGCTCAAGCGCAAGAAGACCCGCTCGAGCGGACCGCCTAAAAACTGGGCAACAAGAAATTGAAACCAAGGCCTAACCAACTTGTAACAAACTTGCCCAATACATCCTATAACTCAGATACAAAGTAAGAAAGGATGTGAATAAGGTATACACAACAACCAACTCCACGGAACCTAAGTCCGGATACAACAATTAAAGAAAAGGGAAACTGGGATCGCTATAACAGAAGTTCATTAAAGAAACCACTACACCTTAA
Source organism: Camellia sinensis (assembly GCF_055761805.1). Taxonomy (NCBI): domain Eukaryota; kingdom Viridiplantae; phylum Streptophyta; class Magnoliopsida; order Ericales; family Theaceae; genus Camellia; species Camellia sinensis. Next base: position 1,942,341 of record NC_138962.1, on the reverse strand, counting down.
CGATTTATTTGGAAATGAAATAAAAAAGGAAGTTTAATAAAAAAGTAAATTCAATAAAAATGGAAGTTCAAAAAAAATAAAGTGAAAGTTGCATAAAATTAAAAATGAAAGTTCAATCCCGAAACCACAATACCATAACAATCTATTTGGAAATTAAATAGAAAAAGAAGTTGAATAGAAAAGAAACTTGAATAAAAAAAGAAGTTGAATAGAAATAAAAATGGAAGTTGCAGAAAGTTAAAATTGGAAGTTCATTCAAGAAACCACCATACCTTAACGATCTGTTTGGAAATTAAATAAAAAAGGAAGCTTAATAGAAAAGTAAATTGAATAAAAATGGAAGTTGAAAAAAAATAAAAGTCAAAGTTGCATAAAATTAAAAATGGAAGTTCAATCCAGAAACCACTAAACCTTAACGATCTATTTGGAAATTAAATAAAAAAGGAAGTTGAATAGAAAAGAAACTTGAATAAAAAAAGAAGTTGAATAGAAATAAAAATGGAAGTTGCAGAAAATTAAAATTGGAAGTTCATTCAAGAAACCACTATACCTTAACGATCTATTTGGAAATTAAGTAAAAAAGGAAGTTGAATAGAAAAATGACTTGAATAAAAATGGAAGTCGAATAAAAATAAAAGTGAAAGTCGCAGAATATTAAAAATGGAAGTTCATTCAAGAAACCACTATACCTTAACGATCTATTTGGAAATTAAATAAAAAAGGGAGTTTAATAGAAAAGTAAATTGAATAAAAATGGAAGTTGAATAAAAATAAAAATGAAAGTTGCATAAAATTAAAAAGGAAGTTCAATCCAGAAACCACTATACCTTAACGATCTATTTGGAAATTAATTAAAAAACGAAGTTGAATAGAATAGTAAATTGAATAAAAATGGAAGTCGAATAAAAATAAAAATGGAAGTTGCAGAAAATTAAAGATGGAAGTTCATTGAAGAAACCACTATACCTTAACGATCTATTTGGAAATTAAATAAAAAAGGAAGGTTAATAGAAAAGTAAATTGAATAAAAATGAAAATTGAATAAATATAAAAATGAAAGTTGCATAAAATTAAAAATGGAAGTTTAATGCAGAAACCACTATACCTTAACGATCTATTTGGAAATTAAATAAAAAAGGAAGTTGAATAGAAAAATGACTTGAATAAAAATGGAAGTCAAATAAAAATAAAAATGGAAGTTGCAGAAAATTAAAAATGGAAGTTCATTCAATAAACCACTATACCTTAACGATCTATTTGGAAATTAAATAAAAAAGGAAGTTGAATAGAAAAATGACTTGAATAAAAATGGAAGTCGAATAAAAATAAAAATGGAAGTTGCAGAAATTAAAAATGAAAGTTCATTCAAGAAACCACAATATCTTCACGATCTATTTGGAAATTAAATAAAAAAGGAAGTTTAATAGAAAAGTAAATTGAATAAAAAAGGAAGTTGAATAAAAATAAAAATGAAAGTTGCATAAAATTAAAAATGGATGTTCAATCCAGAAACCACTATACCTTTACAATCTATTTGGAAATTAAAAAAAAAAAGGAAGTTGAATAGGAAAGAAACTTGAATAAAAAAGGAAGTGGAATAGAAATAAAAATGGAGGTTGCAGAAAATTAAAATTGAAGGTTCATTCAAGAAACCACAATATCTTAACGATCTATTTGGAAATTAAATAAAAAATGAAGTTTAATAGAAAAGTAAATTGAATAAAAATGGAAGTTGAATAAAAATAAAAATGAAAGTTGCATAAAATTAAAAATGGAAGTTCAATCCAGAAACCATTATACCTTTACGATCTATTTGGAAATTAAATAAAAAAGGAAGTTGAATAGAAAAATAACTTGAATAAAAATGAAAGTCGAGTAAAAATAAAAATGAAGTTGCAGAAAGTTAAAAATGGAAGTTCATTCAAGAAACCACTATACCTTAACGATCTGCTTGGAAATTAAACAAAAAAGGAAGTTTAATAGAAAAGTAAATTGAATAAAAATGGAAGTTGAATAAAAATAAAAATGAAAGTTTCATAAAATTAAAAATGGAAGTTCAATCCAGAAACCACTATACCTTAACGATCTATTTGGAAATTAAATAAAAAAAGAAATTGAATAGAAAAGTAAATTGAATAAAAATGGAAGTCGAATAAAAATAAAAATGGAAGTTGCAGAAAATTAAAAATGGAAGTTCATTTAAGAAACCACTATACCATAACAATCTATTCGGAAATTAAATAAAAAAGGAAGTTGAATAGAAAAGTAAATTGAATAAAAATGGAAGTTGAATAAAAATAAAAATGAAAGTTGCATAAAATTAAAAATGGAAGTTCAATGCAGAAACCACTATACCTTAACGATCTATTTGGAAATTAAATAAAAAAGGAAGTTGAGTAGAAAAGAAACTTGAATTAAAAAGGACGTTGTAACGCCCTCAAAATAAACCCATTATATATGTCATTAACATGCAATATTTAAAGAAAACAATTCATTAATTCATTCATCAGAGTATTACTAAATAAAAACATTACATGTAACATCAAATTAAATGCCCTACGGGCTAACATCTTTCCAAGCCAACACTTGGACACAAAATATGAGTTCTAACTCAAATACAAGTAAAGCCCTAGCCTTGAATGTTTACATGTAATATCAAATAAGTAAATAACGACTAAACTAAACAGAGTCTTCAACTCCAATTCCTTCCAAGCTAAGTCCTTAGAGGTAGCTTATCACCTGAACCTGAAAATGATGTTCCCATAAAGGGTGAGCCACAGCCCAGTAGAAAAATACTAAACCAAATATAAGCATTGGATAAAGCTATAGCATTCAATAGATGGTTAACCAAGATAATCAATTATAACTTGATACTGTCTCATGACACTAATGTCTATGCCATGTTTAAATTCCCATTATTATCAATATGGCTCAGAACCTGGCCAAACTTACAACAGTGAACTATATATATATCACATTCACATTACTTCCAATATCAACAACACAGATGAGACTCAGGCTCATATCAAAACACTTCATACTTCCCGTTTGATACACATTTTAGTGCTGTATCAATAACATGTAAAAACACTTCAATATAATAAGCACACATAATAGTGATGCTAATGGAGTCCATCCCCTATCTCCTCCCAAACAATAATCCGGTTTAGAGGTCCATCCCCTATCTTCCCCTAAACCGTGGAGTACATCCCCTATCTCCTCCCAAACAATATGCATATGCAATGCTCAAACAATACATGTATTTTTCTGTATTAATTCAATAGTCTAACTTTATGACTTAAACAAATTGATTGGTTTCAATTTTCCCTAATCCACATACAATGTCTACAACAAACACGACTATCCTCCACCGATAGCCCAAAACAGTTATTTCTAGACTGGAAATAAATATATCAACAATTCGATAGGTGAGTGATCTAAATTATCCAACTACACCGATTAATCAATGAATTCCTCAATTTCATGAATTTAACCAAATTCCCCAATTTCCTTAAATTAATCATACAAATTAATTTATTAATACAACTAGGGTTTTTCCCAAAATTACCAAAGTATCCCCAACATATCAAAATACCAAAACTTAGAACAAAACTTATAGAATGGAGTAGGAAATCCCTACCTTGAAGTGAAGAACTCAAATGGAGATGATGACCAAAGACCAACGTGCTCCAAATCCCAAGTTTCTCAGATTAAAACGAAGCCCTCAACCCACTCTAACTTTTTAATAAAGGATCAAGGTCAGATACACACCCTAGGTAGATCAAATCTTAGAGAGAAGACAAGTTTAGAGAGAGAGAGAGAAACTCTCAAGGGGCGGTTTTTAAAAGTTAAGAAAGAAAAAGTAGGTCAAAAAGTGATCCAAAAAGTGAAATCACGGACTGATGTAGTCGATTATCCGCTCGAGCGCGGAAAACCCCGCTCGAGCGTCAAACACAGACTCACGCTCGAGCGTGAAACGATCCGCTCGAGCGTCGATTTCACACTTCCAGAAGTTTTGCAGGCGATGATATCTGCTCGAGCGTCAAACTCTCAGCTCGAGCGGAGGGACAAAATCAAGGGATCACGCTCGAGCGTAAAAACTATCGCTCGAGCGGAAGAACTACAGAGTAAAGTACTGGGAGATGGAAAAACACGCTCGAGCGTAAAAACTCCCGCTCGAGCGAATAAGCAAAAACGAAGGGCCCGCTCGAGCGTTAAAAATTCCGCTCGAGCGTGAAGGCCAAAATCTGAGCATCACCTTTTGGTTTCAAAGTGCAACAAACCTGTTTCAAACTTGCCCATCACAACCCAAGACTCAAATACAAAGAGTAAAGGCTAGAAGTGATAATGATAAAAAAACAAGCTCACGGAACCAAGTCCAGAATATAGTATACAAAGGAAGGAAAAACCGGGATCGCTATAGACGTACAATAAAAATGAAAGTTGCAGAAAATTTAAAATGGAAGTTGATTCAAGAAACCACTATACCTTAACGATCAATTTGGAAATTAAATAAAAACAGAAGTTGAAAAGATAAATAAATTGAATAAAAATGGAAGTCGAATAAAAATAAAAATGGAAGTTGCAGAAAATTAAAAATGGAAGTTCATTCAAGAAACCATTATACCTTAACGATCTATTTGGAAATTAAATAAAAAACGAAGTTTAATAGAAAAGTAAATTGAATGAAAATGGAAGTTGAATAAAAATAAAAGTGAAAGTTGCATAAAATTCAAAATGCAAGTTCAATCCAGAAACCACTATACCTTAACAATCCATTTGGAAATTAAATAAAAAAGGAAGTTGAATAGAAAAGAAACTTGAATAAAAAAAGATGTTGAATAAAAATAAAAATGGAAGTTGCAGAAAATTAAAATTGGAAGTTTATTCAAGAAATCACTATAAAGTAACGATCTATTTGAAATTAAATAAAAAAGGAAGTTGAATAGAAAAATAACTTGAATAAAAATGGAAGTCGAATAAAAAAAAGTGGAAGTTGCAGAAAATTAAAAATAGAAGTTCATTCAAGAAACCACTATACCTTAACGATCTATTTGGAAATTAAATAAAAAAAGAAGTTTAATAGAAAAGTAAATTGAATAAAAATGGAAGTTGAATAAAAATAAAAATGGAAGTTGCAGAAAATTAAAAATGGAAGTTCAATCCAGAAACCACTATACCTTAACGATCTATTTGGAAATTAAATAAAAAAGTAAGTTGAATAGAAAAGTAAATTCAATAAAAATGGAAGTCATAAAAAAATAAAAATGGAAGCTGTAGAAAATTAAAAATGGAAGTTTATTCAAGAAACCACTATACCATAACGATCTATTTGGAAATTAAATAAAAAAGGAAGTTTAATAGAAAAGTAAATTGAATAAAAATGGAAGTTGAATAAAAATAAAAGTGAAAGTTGCATAAAATTCAAAATGGAAGTCCAATCCAGAAACCACTATACCTTAACAATCTATTTGGAAATTAAATAAAAAAGGAAGTTGAATAGAAAAGAAACTTGAATAAAAAAAGAAGTTGAATAGAAATAAAAATGGAGGTTGAAGAAAATTAAAATTGGAAGTTCATTAAAGAAACCACTATACCTTAACGATCTATTTGGAAATAAAATAAAAAAGGAAGTTGAATAGAAAAATGACTTGAATAAAAATGGAAGTCGAATAAAAATAAAAATAGAAGTTGCAGAAAATTAAAAATGGAAGTTCATTCAAGAAACCATTATACCTTAACGATCTGTTTGGAAATGAAATAAAAAAAGAAAGTTTAATAGAAAAGTAAATTGAATAAAAATAGAAGTTGAATAAAAATAAAAATGGAAGTTGCAGAAAATTAAAAATGGAAGTTCAATCCAGAAACCACTATACCTTAACGATCTATTTGGAAATTAAATAAAAAAAGGAAGTTGAGTAGAAAAGAAACTTGAATAAAAAAGGAAGTTAAATAAAAATAAAAATGGAAGTTCATTCAAGAAGCCACTATACCTTAACAATCTATTTGGAAATTAAATAAAAAAGGAAGTTGAATAGAAAAATAATTTGAATAAAAATGGAAGTTGAATAAAAATAAAAATGGAAGTTGCATAAAATTAAAAATAGAAGTTCATTAAAGAAACCACTATACTTTAACGATCTATTTGGAAATGAAATAAAAAAGGAAGTTTAAAAAAAAAGAAAATTCAATAAAAATGGAAGTTCAAGAAAAATAACAGTGAAAGTTGCATAAAATTAAAAATGAAAGTTCAATCCTGAAACCACTATACCATAACAATTTATTTGGAAATTAAATAAAAAAAGAAATTGAATAGAAAAGAAACTTGAATAAAAAAAGAAGTTGAATTGAAATAAAAATGGAAGTTGCAGAAAATTAAAATTGGAAGTTCATTCAAGAAACAACTATACCTTAACGATCTATTTGGAAATTAAGTAAAAAAGGAAGTTGAATAGAAAAATGACTTGAATAAAAATGGAAGTTGAAAAAAAAAAAGAAGTCAAAGTTGCATAAAATTAAAAATGGAAGTTCAATCCAGAAACCACTATACCTTAACGATCTATTTGGAAATTAAATAAAATAGGAAGTTGAATAGAAAAGAAGCTTGCATAAAAAAAAGAAGTTGAATAGAAATAAAAATGGAAGTTGCAGAAAATTAAAATTGGAAGTTCATTCAAGAAACCACTATACCTTAGCGATCTATTTGGAAATTAAGTAAAAAGGGACGTTGAATAGAAAAATGACTTGAATAAAAATGCAAGTCGAATAAAAATAAAAGTGCAAGTCGCAGAAAATTAAAAACGGAAGTTCATTCAAGAAACCAGTATACCTTAACGATCTATTTGGAAATTAAAAAAAAAAGAAAAGCAGTGTAATAGAAAAGTAAATTGAATAAAAATGGAAGTTGAATAAAAATAAAAATGAAAGTTGCATAAAATTAAAATGGAAGTTCAATCGAGAAACCATTATACCTTAAGGATCTATTTGGAAATTAAATAAAACAGGAAGTTGAATAGAAAAGAACCTTGAACAAAAAAAGAAGTTGAATAGAAATAAAAATGGAAGTTGCAGAAAATTAAAATTGGAAGTTCATTGAAGAAACCACTATACCTTAGCGATCTATTTGGAAATTAAGTAAAAAAGGACGTTGAATAGAAAAATGACTTGAATAAAAATGCAAGTCGAATAAAAATAAAAGTGAAAGTCGCAGAAAATTAAAAATGGAAGTTCATTCAAGAAACCACTATACCTTAACGATCTATTTGGAAATTAATAAAAAAAGGCAATTTAATAAAAAGTAAATTGAATAAAAATGGAAGTTGAATAAAAAAAAAAATGAAAGTTGCATAAAATTAAAAAGGAAGTTCAATCTAGAAACCACTATACCTTAACGATCTATTTGGAAATTAAATAAAAAAAGAAAGTTGAATAGAAAAATGACTTGAATAAAAATGGAAGTCAAATAAAAATAAAAATGGAAGTTGCAGAAAATTAAAAATGAAAGTTCATTCAAGAAACCACAATATCTTCACGATCTATTTGGAATTTAAATAAAAAAGGAAGTATAATAGAAAAGTAAATTGAATAAAAATGGAAGTTGAATAAAAATAAAAGTGAAAGTTGCATAAAATTAAAAATGTAAGTTCAATCCAGAAACCACTATACCTTAATAATCTATTTGGAAATTAGAAAAAAAAAAAGGAAGTTGAATAGGAAAGAAACTTGAATAAAAAAAGAAGATGAATAGAAATAAAAATGGAGGTTGCAGAAAATTAAAATTGGAAGTTCATTCAAGAAACCATTATATCTTAACGATCTATTTGGAAATTAAATAAAAAAGGAAGTTTAATAGAAAAGTAAATTGAATAAAAACGGAAGTTGAATAAAAATAAAAATGAAAGTTGCATAAAATTAAAAATGGAAGTTCAATCCAGATACCATTATACCTTCATGATCTATTTGGAAATTAAATAAGAAAGGAAGTGGAATAGAAAAACAACTTGAATAAAAATGGAAGTCGAGTAAAAATAAAAATGGAAGTTGCAGAAAATTAAAAATGGAAGTTCATTCAAGAAACAAATATACCATAACGATCTATTTGGAAATTAAATAAAAAAAGATGTTTAATAGAAAAGTAAATTGAATAAAAATGGAAGTTGAATAAAAATAAAAATGAAAGTTGCATAAAATTAAAAATGGAAGTTCAATGCAGAAACCGCAATACCTTAACGATCTATTTGGAAATTAAATAAAAAAAGAAGTTGAGCAGAAAAGAAACTTGAATTAAAAAGGACGTACAATAAAAATGAAAGTTGCAGAAAATTTAAAATCAAAGTTCATTCAAGAAACCACTATACCTTAACGATCTATTTGAAAATTAAATAAAAACAGAAGTTGAAAAGAAAAACAAATTGAATAAAAATGGAAGTCGAATAAAAATAAAAATGAAAGTTGCAGAAAATTAAAAATGAGAGTTCATTCAAGAAACCATTCTACCTTAACGATCTATTTGGAAATTAAATAGAAAACGAAGTTTAATAAAAATGTAAATTGAATAAAAATGGTAGTTGAATAAAAATATAAGTGAAAGTTGCATAAAATTCAAAATGCAAGTTCAATCCAGAAACCACTATACCTTAATAATCTATTTGGAAATTAGAAAAAAAAAGGAAGTTGAATAGGAAAGAAACTTGAATAAAAAAAGAAGATGAATAGAAATAAAAATGGAGGTTGCAGAAAATTAAAATTGGAAGTTCATTCAAGAAACCATTATATCTTAACGATCTATTTGGAAATTAAATAAAAAAGGAAGTTTAATAGAAAAGTAAATTGAATAAAAACGGAAGTTGAATAAAAATAAAAATGAAAGTTGCATAAAATTAAAAATGGAAGTTCAATCCAGAAACCATTATACCTTCATGATCTATTTGGAAATTAAATAAGAAAGGAAGTGGAATAGAAAAACAACTTGAATAAAAATGGAAGTCGAGTAAAAATAAAAATGGAAGTTGCAGAAAATTAAAAATGGAAGTTCATTCAAGAAACCACTATACCTTAACGATCTGTTTGGAAATTAAACAAAAAAGGAAGTTTAATAGAAAAGTAAATTGAATAAAAATGGAAGTTCAATAAAAATAAAAAAGAAAGTTGCATAAAATTAAAAGTGGAAGTTCAATCCAGAAACCACTATACCTTAACGATCTTTTGGGAAATTAAATAAAAAAGGAAGTTGAATAGAAAAGTAAATTGAATAAAAATGGAAGTCGAATAAAAATAAAAATGGAAGTTGCAGAAAATTAAAAATGGAAGTTCATTCAATAAACCAATATACCATAACGATCTATTTGGAAATTAAATAAAAAAAGATGTTTAATAGAAAAGTAAATTGAATAAAAATAGAAGTTGAATAAAAATAAAAATGAAAGTTGCATAAAATTAAAAATGGAAGTTCAATGCAGAAACCGCAATACCTTAACGATCTATTTGGAAATTAAATAAAAAAGGAAGTTGAGCAGAAAAGAAACTTGAATTAAAAAGGACGTACAATAAAAATGAAAGTTGCAGAAAATTTAAAATCAAAGTTCATTCAAGAAACCACTATACCTTAACGATCTAATTGAAAATTAAATAAAAACAGAAGTTGAAAAGAAAAACAAATTGAATAAAAATGGAAGTCGAATAAAAATAAAAATGAAAGTTGCAGAAAATTAAAAATGAGAGTTCATTCAAGAAACCATTCTACCTTAACGATCTATTTGGAAATTAAATAAAAAACGAAGTTTAATAAAAATGTAAATTGAATAAAAATGGAAGTTGAATAAAAATATAAGTGAAAGTTGCATAAAATTCAAAATGCAAGTTCAATCCAGAAACCACTATACCTTAACAATCTATTTGCAAATTAAATAAAAAAGGAAGTTGAATAGAAAAGAAACTTGAATAAAAAAAGATGTCGAATAGAAATAAAAATAGAAGTTGCAGAAAATTAAAATTGGAAGTTTATTAAAGAAACCACTATACCTTAACGATCTATTTGGAAATTAAATAAAAAAGGAAGTTGAATAGAAAAATAACTTGAATAAAAATGGAAGTCGAATAAAAATAAAAATGGAAGTTGCAGAAAATTAAAAATGGAAGTTCATTAAAGAAACCACTATACCTTAACGATCTATTTGGAAATTAAATAAAAAAAGAAGTTTAACAGAAAAGTAAATTGAATAAAAATGGAAGTTGAATAAAAATAAAAATGAAAGTTGCATAAAATTAAAAATGGAAGTTCAATCCAAAAACCACTATAACTTAACGATCTATTTGGAAATTAAATACAAAAGGAAATTGAATAGAAAAGTAAATTGAATAAAAATGGAAGTCGTATAAAAATAAAAATGGAAGTTGCAGAAAATTAAAAATGGAAGTTTATTCAAGAAACCACTACAGCTTAACGATCTATTTCGAAATTAAATAAAAAAGGAAGTTTAATAGAAAAGTAAATTGAATAAAAATGGAAATTGAATAAATATAAAAATGAAAGTTGCATAAAATTAAAAATGGAAGTTCATTCCAGAAACCACTATACCTTAACGATCTATTTGGAAATTAAATAAAAAAGGAAATTGAATAGAAAAATGACTTGAGTAAAAATGGAAGTCAAATAAAAATAAAAATGGAAGTTCATTCAAGAAACCACTATACCTTAACGATCTATTTGGAAATTAAATAAAAAAGGAAGTCGAACAGAAAAATTACTTGAATAAAAATGGAAGTTGCGTAAAATTAAAAATAGAAGTTCATTAAATAAACCACTATACCTTAACTATCTATTTGGAAATGAAATAAAAAAGGAAGTTTAAAAAAAAAGAAAATTCAATTAAAATGGATGTTCAAGAAAAATAACAGTGAAAGTTGCATAAAATTCAAAATGAAAGTTCAATCTCGAAACCACTATACCATAACAATCTATTTGGAAATTAAATAGAAAAAGAGGTTGAATAGAAAAGAAACTTGAATAAAAAAAAAAGTTGAATAGAAATAAAAATGGAAGTTGCAGAAAATTAAAATTGGAAGTTCATTCAAGAAACCACTATGCCTTAACGATCTGTTTGGAAATTAAATAAAAAAGGAAGTTTAATAGAAAAGTAAATTGAATAAAAATGGAAGTTGAAAAAAAATAAAAGTCAAAGTTGCATAAAATTAAAAATGGAAGTTCAATCCAGAAACCACTATATCTTAACGATCTATTTGGAAATTAAATAAGAAAGGAAGTTGAATAGAAAAGAAACTTGAATAAAAAAAGAAGTTAAATAGAAATAAAAATGGAAGTTGCAGAAAATTAAAATTGGAAGTTCATTCAAGAAACCACTATACATTAACGATCTATTTTGAAATTAAGTAAAAAAGGAAGTTGAATTGAAAAATGACTTGAATAAAAATGGAAGTCGAATAAAAATAAAAGTGAAAGTCGCAGAAAATTAAAAACGGAAGTTCAATCCAGAAACCATTATACCTTCACGATCTATTTGGAAATTAAATAAAAATGGAAGTAGAATAGAAAAATAATTTGAATAAAAATGGAAGTCGAGTAAAAATAAAAATGGAAGTTGCAGAAAATTAAAAATGGAAGTTCATTCAAGAAACCAGTATACCTTAACGATCTGTTTGGAAATTAAACAAAAAAAGGAAGTTTAATAGAAAAGTAAATTGAATAAAAATGGAATTTCAATAAAAATAATAGTGAAAGTTTCATAAAATTAAAAGTGGAAGTTCAATCCAGAAACCACTATACCTTAACGATCTATTGGGAAATTAAATAAAAAAGGAAGTTGAATAGAAAAGTAAATAGAATAAAAATGGAAGTTGCAGAAAATTAAAAATGGAAATTCATTCAAGAAACCACTATACCATAACGATCTATTTGGAAATTAAATAAAAAAGGATGTTGAATAGAAAAGTAAATTGAATAAAAATGGAAGTTGAATAAAAATAAAAATGAAAGTTGCATAAAATTGAAAATGGAAGTTCAATGCAGAAACCACCATACCTTAACGATCTATTTGGAAATTAATTAAAAAAGGAAGTTGAGCAGAAAAGAAACTTGAATTAAGAAGGACGTACAATAAAAATGAAAGTTGCAGAAAATTTAAAATGGAAGTTCATTCAAGAAACCACTATACCTTTACGATCTATTTGGAAATTAAATAAAAACGGAAGTTGAAAAGAAAAACAAATTGAATAAAAATGCAAGTTGCAGAAAATTAAAAATGGAAGTTCATTCAAGAAACCATTATACCTTAACGATCTATTTGGAAATTAAATAAAAAACGAAATTTAATAGAAAAGTAAATTGAATAAAAATGGAAGTTGAATAAAAATAAAAGTGAAAGTTGCTTAAAATTCAAAATGCAAGTTCAATCCAGAAACCACTATACCTTAACAATCTATTTGGAAATTAAATAAAAAAGGAAGTTGAATAGAAAAAAACTTGAATAAAAAAAGATGTTGAATAAAAATAAAAAAGGAAGTTGCAGAAAATTAAAATTGGAAGTTTATTCAAGAAACCACTATACCTTAACGATCTATTTTGAAATTAAATAAAAAAGGAAGTTGAATAGAAAAATAACTTGAATAAAAATGGAAGTCGAATTAAAATAAAAATGGAATTTGCAGAAAATTAAAAAAGCAAGTTCATTCAAGAAACCACTATACTTTAACGATCTATTTGGAAATTAAATAAAAAAAGAAGTTTAATAGAAAAGTAAATTGAATAAAAATGTAAGTTGAATAAAATTAAAAATGAAAGTTGCATAAAAGTAAAAATGGAAGTTCAATCCAAAAACCACTATAACTTAACGATCTATTTGGAAATTATATAAAAAAGAAGTTGAATAGAAAAGTAAATTGAATAAAAATGGAAGTCGTATAAAAATAAAAATGGAAGTTGCAGAAAATTAAAAATGAAAGTTTATTCAAGAAACCTCTATACCATAACGATCTATTTGGAAATTAAATAAAAAAGGTAGTTTACTAGAAAAGTAAATTGAATCAAAATGGAAGTTCAATAAAAATAAAAGTGAAAGTTGCATAAAATTCAAAATGGAAGTTCAATCCAGAAACCACTATACCTTAACAATTTATTTGGAAATTAAATAAAAAAGGAAGTTGAATAGAAAAGAAACTTGAATAAAAAAAGAAGTTGAATAGAAATGAAAATGGAAGTTGTAGAAAAGTAAAATTGGAAGTTCATTCAGGAAACCACTATTCCTTAACGATCTATTTGGAAATAAAATAAAAAAGGAAGTTGAATAGAAAAATGACTTGAATAAAAATGGAAGTCGAATAAAAATAAAAATGGTTGTTGCAGAAAATTAAAAATGGAAGTTCATTCAAGAAACCACTATACCTTAATGATCTGTTTGGAAATTAAATAAAAAAAGGAAGTTTAATAGAATAGAAAATTGAATAAAAATAAAAATGGAAGTTGCAGAAAATTAGAAATGTAAGTTCAATCCAGAAACCACTAAACCATAACGATCTATTTGGAAATTAAATAAAAAAAGGAAGTTGAGTAGAAAAGAAACTTGAATAAAAAAGGAAGTTAAATAAAAATAAAAATGGAAGCTCATTCAAGAAATCACTATACCTTAACGATCTATTTGGAAATTAAATAAAATAGGAAGTTGAATAGAAAAATAACTTGAATAAAAATGGAAGTTGAATAAAAATAAAAATGGAAGTTGCATAAAATTGAAAATAGAAGTTCATTAAAGAAACCACTATACCTTAACGATCTATTTGGAAATGAAATAAAAAAGGAAGTTTTGAAAAAGGAAGTTTAGAAAAAAATAACAGTGAAAGTTGCATAAAATTCAAAATGAAAGTTCAATCCCGAAACCACTATACCATAACAATCTATTTGGAAATTAAATAGAAAAAGAAGTTGAATAGAAAAGAAACTTGAATAAAAAAAGAAGTTGAATTGAAATAAAAGTGGAAGTTGCAGAAAATTAAAATTGGAAGTTCATTCAAGAAACCAATATACCTTAACGATCTGTTTGGAAATTAAATAAAAAAAGAAGTTTAATACAAAAGTAAATTAAATAAAAATGGATGTTGAAAAAAAAAAAAAGAAGTCAAAGTTGCATAAAATTAAAAATGGAAGTTCATTCTAGAAACCACTATACCTTAACGATTTATTTGGAAATTAAATAAAAAAGGAAGTTGAATAGAAAAGAAACTTGAATAAAAAAAGAAGTTGAATAGAAATAAAAATCGAAGTTGCAGAAAATTAAAATTGGAAGTTCATTCCAGAAACCACTATACCTTAACGATCTATTTGGAAATTAAGTAAAAAAGGAAGTTGAATAGAAAAATGACTTGAATAAAAATGGAAGTCGAATAAAAATAAAAGTGAAAGTCGCAGATAATTAAAAATGGAAGTTCATTCAAGAAACCACTATACCTTAACGATCTATTTGGAAATTAAATAAAAAAGGGAGTTTAATAGAAAAGTAAATTGAATAAAAATGGAAGTTATAGCGATCCCGGGTTTACCCTTGTTGTACAGTGATCCGGACATGTGTCCGTGGATGTTGGTAGTTGTTTATTTTCTAGTTTGCATCCTTTGTACTTTGTATTTGAGTTATAGGATGTGTTGGGCAGGTTTGTTTCAGGTTGGTTGTGTTTGGAAACCAAGTGTTGCTGCCCAGAATTTTGGGCCTTCGCTCGAGCGAGGAGTGGTCGCTCGAGCGAGCGTTGTGTTGCACCCGGTTCTGGACCTGAGAGTTGTAGTTTCTAGCTCGAGCGAGCTTTTCGTGGCTCGAGCGGTCTGGGTTTTTCTTCGCTCGATCGAGAACTTCTTGGCTCGAGCGAGAGTTTTCTGTGTCTGGTAGCTCGAGCGACCAATCCTTCGCTCGAGCGAGCGTGTTTTATATCAGCGGGCAGCAACGTCTAAAACATGACTTTTTCAGTCCTTTTCTTTGATTAAACCCTAAATCCGACACCCTCTCTCTCTAAACTTGCACTCTCTCTAAGATTTGATCTCCCTAGGGTGGGAATCTAGCCTAGGGCCTTTGTTAAAAAGATAGAGGGCGTTGAGAGCTTCGATTTAATCTGAAAAAGTTTGGATTTGGAGCAAGTTGATCTTGGAGTCTTCATCTCCTTTTGGGCTAAAACTTCAAGGTAGGGATAACCTACTCCTCTCTATGGATTTTGTCTTTAAATTTTGGTATTTTGAGATGTTGGGCTTAGTTTGGTAATTTGGGGAAGTTTGGGGCTTTTGTGTAAATTTTACAAAAGTTGGGATTTTATTCATAATAAACCTAGATGCATGTTTGGCATGGAAAAATGGAATGATTGTTGAATCATTGATGTAAATGGAACCTAAGGGTTGAAATGGTAATTATGGAAAATGGCCTAATTACATTGTATAATTAATTGGGATAATTAATTGGTGAGAAATGAGGAAATGAAATGTTGATTGAATATCCATTTGTGCATTTATTTTCTGTTTTAGAAATAACTGCTTTGGGCTATCGGTGGAGGATAGTCGAGATTGTTGTAGACAATGCATGATGATTAGGTAAACGGAAACTAATCAATGGAATGTGTCATGGAACTTAACGGTTGATAGAATACATTAATTGTGTGTATTGTGTGATTGTATATAGAACCAATGTGTTTATATACGTTATGTGTAGAGGAGGAGATAGGGGATGTACTCCGCGGTTTAGGGGAAGATAGGGGATGTACCTCTAAACCGGATAGGTATTTGGAGGAGATAGGGGATGTACTCCGTAGACAGAGCTCATATGCTTGTCTAGAGAAGTGAAGATAGAGCTCATATGCTTATCTTTGTGAAGTGTGGATACAGCTTGTATGCTTATCTGTGGATATTGTTGGTATACATATCTGTTGTAGAATGTGGATACAGCTTGTATGCTTATCTGTGGATATTGTTGATATACATATCTGTTGAGAATGTGGATATAGCTTTTGTGCTTATCTGAATGTGAGATATAGTTTTTATACATATCTGTGGAAATGATGATAGAGCTAGCATGCTTATCTGTTGAAAAAGGGAAAATGAAAAGTAATTGGGACTTGTAAGTCGTTGACATAAATATGTAATTTATGTGATTGTATCAGTGTTGACCAACTATCAATTGCTAATGTTTTAGTCATTGTCCATGGTTGGTTTAGCGTATTTCTACTGGGCTGTGGCTCACCCTATATGGGAACATCATTTTCAGGTACAGGAAGCATGCCACCTCCAAGGACATAGCTGGGAGGCTAGTGGCGGGCATAGTTTTGTTGTTGTACTTTTGATGTATTACATGTAATTTCAAGCCAAGGGCTTAATGTGTAAACGAGTTAGAACTCTTTGTTGTAACCAAGTGTTAACTTGGAAAGCTGTAAGCCCGTAGGGCATTTTGTTATGAGGTTAACATGTAATACTTATGTAGTGGAACTCTAAAGAATGAAAGAATGTGGTTAGTTTATATGTAAATGTATGTCCTATTAGATGGGTTTATTGTTATTATTTTGAGGGCGTTACAACTTGGTATCAGAGCGTACCGGGTTCGAATACTTTGGGTACGTGGGAAGTGATTAGGATCACAATGGGTTTGTCTCGCTTGATAGAGACTTAGATGTAGTATCATATGCTATGTGCTTAAGTGATAACATGCTTATGTGACTATGTGGGTATGGGATTTAATTTCTGGGATGTTGATTGGATCCTTGAGTTTCTGGGAGTCTTGTTGGAAAAGCACTTGATCAATGCTGTTTCTAACCGGAACTCTAGTAACGCCTTGGGACTATCATTATCCGGAAATGAAATTCGTAAGTGCTTATGTGTTTATGTGCTTATGTGGAGTGAATTACAGTTGTCCATGCATTAGGACGTTAGTGTTTAGTTTCGGCACATTCGTGAATGTGCTAATGTTCTGTGTTGCCTTTATTAGGATGTCAGGACGAGGAAGAGGAGCTAGGCGTGGTAGACCTGCGAGGCAGGAAGCACCGTCACAGGGTGAGATTCCGGCAGTGCAGGAGGGAGTTGGGCAGGCCAATGTGGCCGAGCCAGTGGGTCAGCAGGCTATGGGTGCCTTGGCCAGAGAGATAGCAGGAGCTTTGGGTATTCTTAGAGCTGGGAATCAGGCAGCTGAGGCTGGGCCTTCTTTCTTGAAGAGGGAGTTCTTCCGGTGTAATCCGGACGAGTTTATCGGGGATCCTAAAGAGCCGCTTAAGGCAGATGAATGGCTCGAACAGACAACGAAGACGTTTGAGATGCTTGGCATCGAGGATGGAGCACTGAAAGTGACCTTGGCATCTTTCCAACTGAAGGGAGATGCGGGTCAATGGTGGAAGTACGAGAAAACTCGTGTTGGTGGTACTTGGGAGGCGTTTGTGAATGCTTTTCAGGAGAGGTTTTTATCAGCAGCGGCTAGGGAAAAGCTGAGGGATCAGTTTAGCCGGCTTAATCAGCAGGGCTTGTCAGTGGCCGAGTTTGAGGCTACTTTTACCAGTCTGTCTAGGTTTGCACCTGAACTGGTGGCGTCTGAGGAACGCCGTTGCTATGAGTTTGAGCGGAAGTTGAGGCGGGGCCTCAAGTTGAGAATTGGTGGGTCTTATATTCGAGAGTATAGACACCTGGTAGATGCTGCAGCTCATATGGAGCTTATGATGCAGGAGGAGGATGAGGGTCAGAGAGGCTCCAAGAGGAGCCAGGATAGTCAGAGTGATGGCAGGAGACAGAAGGGTTATAACCCTCAGCAGTCTCAGGGTGCAGTTTCTAGATCGACCTTTCCAGTGCCGAGTGGAGGCTCGGGGAGAGGCAGTCAGGGGGAATTCACTTGTTACAAGTGTGGCCAGCTGGGTCACAAGGTTTCTGTTTGCCCGCAGAAGGGTGGGGGTCAGAAAGTTGTTTCTTCTTCAGCTAGACCGCAGAGTCAGAGTTTGGGCAGGGGGCAGCTCTTGACTTGTTACCAGTGTGGACAACCTGGGCACATGAAGAGGTTTTGCCCACAGTTGAGTGCCACTTCGGGAGCGTCTGGTTCTAGGCAGACGCAGGGTTTTCAGCCAGCTCAGTCTGTGCAGGCCTCGAGGGCCAATCCGGGAGTTTCGTCATCCCAGTCTGTGCAGCAGTCTTTTGCTCCGAGAGGTGAGCAGGTAGACCAGGGGCCTACGGGGCGCGTGTATGCTGTTACCGCGCAGGATTTAGTACCGGCTCCATCAGTAGTGAGAGGTACTTTTCTGTTTTGCAACTCGGTTGCTAATGTGTTGATAGACACGGGTGCATCTCATTCTTTTGTATCTGCTGCATTTGCATCTGTTTTGGAATTGGAGTTAGCACAGTTAGCATCTCCTATTTGTGTGGTATCGCCTTTGGGTGGTGAGTTGATCCTGAAACAGGGTGTTAGAGGATGTGATATAGAGGTCGCCGACTATAGGCTTCCTTTTCCGTTTGTTGTCATGCCCATGAAGGGTTTTGATGTTATTTTGGGTATGGACTGGCTATCGTCATACCGGGCTGTTATTGATTGCTACCGCCAGAGGGTCACGTTATGTACCTTGAGCGGGGAGTGGTTCCATTTCTTGGGAGACCGGGTTGGTAGTGTTTTGCCACCGGGGTATGACTCGCGAGGGCGAAGTGAGCTTAGTAGTCTACTTGCCAGCTTTGAGAGTAGTAAGTGTGATGAGACACTGATTGTGTTGCCGAGGGTGGTTTGTGAGTATTCGGATGTTTTTCCCGAAGATCTCGTTAGTTTGCCACCTCACCGAGAGATAGAGTTCTCTATTGATTTAGTGCCTGGTACGGCGCCGATTTCTATGGCACCTTACCGTTTTGCTCCAGCAGAGTTGGTTGAGTTGAAAGTTCAGCTCCAGGAATTGCTAGATAAGGGCTTTGTTCGCCCTAGTGTTTCACCGTGGGGAGCACCGGCCCTCTTTGTTAAAAAGAAAGATGGTGCCTTGAGATTGTGTATAGACTACCGGAAGTTGAATCGGGCTACGGTTAAGAACAAGTATCCTATGCCCCGTATAGATGATTTGTTTGACCAGTTGAAGGGTTCCCGTTGTTTCTCTAAGATAGACTTGAGATCGGGTTACCATCAGTTGAGGGTCAGGGAGGAAGACATTCCTAAAACGGCATTCCGTACTCGGTATGGCCATTACGAGTTTTTGGTGATGCCATTCGGGCTTACCAATGCACCTGCAGTCTTTATGGACTTGATGAACCGGATTTTCCGGGAGTTCTTAGACCGATTTGTGGTTGTTTTTGTGGACGATATCCTTATCTATTCGTCTTCTGAGGAGGAGCACGAGGCACACTTGAGAGTGGTGCTTGAGTTACTTAGAGCCCATAGGCTGTATGCCAAGTTTGGGAAGTGTGAATTCTGGCTGAGGGAAGTCAAATTCTTAGGCCACGTGGTATCCGGGGAAGGGGTGTCTGTTGATACATCCAAGGTTGAGGCAGTGCAAGATTGGGCACAGCCTAAGAGTGTGTTTGAGATCCGCAGTTTTCTGGGATTAGCTGGGTACTACCGTCGGTTTGTGAAAGATTTCTCCAGGTTAGCGTCACCGTTGACTAGACTGACTCGGAAAGGAGTCAAGTTTGTGTGGAGTGAGACTTGTGAAAAGTCGTTTCAAGAAATGAAAGTTAGATTGACCACCGCTCCGGTGTTGATTATTCCGGAGAGAGGGTTGGGTTATGCGGTTTATTGTGATGCCTCACGAGAGGGTTTGGGTTGTGTGTTGATGCAAGAGGGGAAAGTGGTAGCTTACGGCTCACGTCAGTTGAAAATACACGAGAAGAATTACCCTACACACGACCTAGAGTTAGCAGCTGTGATCTTTGCCTTGAAAATCTGGAGGCACTACCTTTATGGTGAGAGGTTCGAGGTATTCTCGGATCATAAGAGTTTGAAGTATCTGTTTACACAGAGAGACTTGAATCTGAGGCAGAGGAGATGGATGGAGTTCATCGAGGATTATGATTTTGAGTTGCATTATCATCCGGGAAAGGCCAATGTTGTGGCCGATGCCCTTAGTAGGAAATCCATTAGTGATGTAGCTTGTATAGCCATCCGGGAATGGGAGATGTTGGGAGCACTTGGCGAGTTTGATTTGCTACTGGGCGAATCTGTTGAGACTGCGGCCTTGTTTTCTGTTGTTGCGCAGCCTACACTTGTGATTAGAGTGTTAGAGGCACAGAGAGGTGACCTTGAGGTAGAATCCCTCCGAGAGAAGATCTCTAGTGGGAAAGTTGAGAAGGGTTTGACGGTGTATCCCGACCTGAGTGTGAGATACCGAAACCGTTTGTTTGTACCGGAGTCTTGCCGAGAGGAAGTACTCCGAGAGTTTCACCATTCGCGCCTTGCGGTGCATCCGGGAGGTACTAAGATGTATCAGGATTTGGGTCGCCAGTTTTGGTGGCGGGGTATGAAGAGAGATGTGGCTGTTTTCGTATCGAAATGCCTTACTTGCCAGCAAGTGAAGGCCGAGCATCAGAGGCCAGCAGGTTTGTTGCAACCCTTGCCTATTGCCGAGTGGAAGTGGGAGCATGTCACTATGGACTTCGTTGTAGGTCTTCCGAGGACTCAACGGGGTAGTGATGCTATTTGGGTGGTTGTAGACCGGTTGACTAAGTCGGCGCACTTTATTCCTATGCGCGTGAGAGATTCGGTAGATCATCTTGCCGACTTGTATATTCGGGACGTAGTGAGATTGCACGGGGTCCCAGTGACGATCGTCTCAGATAGAGATCCTCGTTTTACTGCTAGGTTGTGGCAGAGTTTGCAAAGTGCCTTGGGCACTAAGTTGACCTTTAGTACGGCTTATCATCCTCAGACTGACGGGCAGTCCGAACGTACTATTCAGATCCTCGAGGATATGCTTCGGGGTTGTGTCCTGGACTTCAGTGGGACGTGGGAGAGGCACTTGCCATTGGTAGAGTTTGCCTACAACAACAGTTTTCAGTCTAGCATCGGTATGGCACCGTTTGAAGCCTTGTATGGCCGACCGTGTAGGTCTCCAGTTTGTTGGGCCGAGGTGGGTGATGCACCTTTGTTGGGTCCGGAGTTGGTTAGGGAGACGACGGAGAAAGTTGAACTTGTCCGTAGGAGGCTTGTTACAGCCCAGAGTCGACAAAAGAGTTATGCCGACCGTAGGAGGAGACCTTTGGCGTTTGAGGTGGGTGACCATGTCTTTCTGAAGATATCACCTAGGCGAGGCTTGATGAGATTTGGGAAGAGTGGGAAGTTATCCCCTCGGTTTATTGGTCCTTTTGAGATCCTTGAGAGGATAGGTGAGGTTGCTTATCGGTTAGCCTTACCGCCGCAGTTGTCCGGAGTGCATGACGTGTTTCATGTGAGTATGCTTCGGAAGTATAAGCCAGATCCATCACATGTGCTGGATTGGAGCGATTTAGAGGTAGATGAGGATGCCTCGTATGAGGAGAGACCGGTTCGGGTCTTGGATAGGCGGGATCAGGTCCTGCGTGGCAAGACCATTCCTTTGGTGAAAGTCTTGTGGAAACATCACGGAGTGGAGGAAGCCACTTGGGAACGTGAGTTGGAAGTCCGAGAGAAATATCCGGACTTGTTTGTTGATATGTAATCTTGTATTTAAATTTTACATCTTGTTGAACTTAAGAGCTTTGATATATGTCTTAAGTTGTGAAACATTGAAAATGTTTTGGTTATTGGAAGTATGTTTTGGAACTTGCCTAATATGGAAGTTGAAAGTGACATTATATGTGTTAAATATATTGTTGAAATTGGAAGGATAGTGCATAATGTTAATGCATGTTGAAAATACATATGTTGTTTACATATTGTGATATGTCTCTTGTTAAAGGGATGGGATGACCGGTAATGGGTCGAATTGTTGAATGTTAAAATGTAACATTGTTTAAAATGGAGGAAAACTTGTTTTTGAAAACTTGTGCTTAATTTCGGGGACGAAATTCTGTAAGGGGGGGAGGTTATAGCGATCCCGGGTTTACCCTTGTTGTACAGTGATCCGGACATGTGTCCGTGGATGTTGGTAGTTGTTTATTTTCTAGTTTGCATCCTTTGTACTTTGTATTTGAGTTATAGGATGTGTTGGGCAGGTTTGTTTCAGGTTGGTTGTGTTTGGAAACCAAGTGTTGCTGCCCAGAATTTTGGGCCTTCGCTCGAGCGAGGAGTGGTCGCTCGAGCGAGCGTTGTGTTGCACCCGGTTCTGGACCTGAGAGTTGTAGTTTCTGGCTCGAGCGAGCTTTTCGTGGCTCGAGCGGTCTGGGTTTTTCTTCGCTCGATCGAGAACTTCTTGGCTCGAGCGAGAGTTTTCTGTGTCTGGTAGCTCGAGCGACCAATCCTTCGCTCGAGCGAGCGTGTTTTATATCAGCGGGCAGCAGCGTCTAAAACATGACTTTTTCAGTCCTTTTCTTTGATTAAACCCTAAATCCGACACCCTCTCTCTCTAAACTTGCACTCTCTCTAAGATTTGATCTCCCTAGGGTGGGAATCTAGCCTAGGGCCTTTGTTAAAAAGATAGAGGGCGTTGAGAGCTTCGATTTAATCTGAAAAAGTTTGGATTTGGAGCAAGTTGATCTTGGAGTCTTCATCTCCTTTTGGGCTAAAACTTCAAGGTAGGGATAACCTACTCCTCTCTATGGGTTTTGTCTTTAAATTTTGGTATTTTGAGATGTTGGGCTTAGTTTGGTAATTTGGGGAAGTTTGGGGCTTTTGTGTAAATTTTACAAAAGTTGGGATTTTATTCATAATAAACCTAGATGCATGTTTGGCATGGAAAAATGGAATGATTGTTGAATCATTGATGTAAATGGAACCTAAGGGTTGAAATGGTAATTATGGAAAATGGCCTAATTACATTGTATAATTAATTGGGATAATTAATTGGTGAGAAATGAGGAAATGAAATGTTGATTGAATATCCATTTGTGCATTTATTTTCTGTTTTAGAAATAACTGCTTTGGGCTATCGGTGGAGGATAGTCGAGATTGTTGTAGACAATGCATGATGATTAGGTAAACGGAAACTAATCAATGGAATGTGTCATGGAACTTAACGGTTGATAGAATACATTAATTGTGTGTATTGTGTGATTGTATATAGAACCAATGTGTTTATATACGTTATGTGTAGAGGAGGAGATAGGGGATGTACTCCGCGGTTTAGGGGAAGATAGGGGATGTACCTCTAAACCGGATAGGTATTTGGAGGAGATAGGGGATGTACTCCGTAGACAGAGCTCATATGCTTGTCTAGAGAAGTGAAGATAGAGCTCATATGCTTATCTTTGTGAAGTGTGGATACAGCTTGTATGCTTATCTGTGGATATTGTTGGTATACATATCTGTTGTAGAATGTGGATACAGCTTGTATGCTTATCTGTGGATATTGTTGATATACATATCTGTTGAGAATGTGGATATAGCTTTTGTGCTTATCTGAATGTGAGATATAGTTTTTATACATATCTGTGGAAATGATGATAGAGCTAGCATGCTTATCTGTTGAAAAAGGGAAAATGAAAAGTAATTGGGACTTGTAAGTCGTTGACATAAATATGTAATTTATGTGATTGTATCAGTGTTGACCAACTATCAATTGCTAATGTTTTAGTCATTGTCCATGGTTGGTTTAGCGTATTTCTACTGGGCTGTGGCTCACCCTATATGGGAACATCATTTTCAGGTACAGGAAGCATGCCACCTCCAAGGACATAGCTGGGAGGCTAGTGGCGGGCATAGTTTTGTTGTTGTACTTTTGATGTATTACATGTAATTTCAAGCCAAGGGCTTAATGTGTAAACGAGTTAGAACTCTTTGTTGTAACCAAGTGTTAACTTGGAAAGCTGTAAGCCCGTAGGGCATTTTGTTATGAGGTTAACATGTAATACTTATGTAGTGGAACTCTAAAGAATGAAAGAATGTGGTTAGTTTATATGTAAATGTATGTCCTATTAGATGGGTTTATTGTTATTATTTTGAGGGCGTTACAGAAGTTGAATAAAAATAAAAATGAAAGTTGCATAAAATTAAAAAGGAAGTTCAATCCAGAAACCACTATACCTTAACGATCTATTTGTGTAACACCCTCAAAATAATAACATTAAACCCATCAGATAAGACAAGCATTTACATATAAACTAACCACATTCCTTTATTTCATTGAGTTTCATTACATAAGTATTACATGTTAACATCAAAACAAAATGCCCTACGGGCTTACAGCTTTCCAAGTTAACACTTGGTTTCAACAAAAGAGTACTAACTCGTTTACACATTAAGCCCTTGGTTTGAGGTTACATGTAATACATCAAAAGTAAAACAACTACACTATGGCCGCCTCTAGCCTCCCAAGCTATGTCCTTGGAGGTGGCATGCTTCCTGTACCTGAAAATGATATTCCCATATAGGGTGAGCCACAGCCCAGTAGAAATACACTAAACCAACCATGGACAATGACTAAAACATTAGCATTTGATAGTTGGTCAACACTGATACAATTACATAAATTACATATTTATGTCAACGACTTACAAGTCCCAATTACTTTTCATTTTCCCTTTTTCAACAGATAAGCATGCTAGCTCTATCATCATTTCCACAGATATGTATAAAAGCTATATCTCACATTCAGATAAGCATAAAAGCTATATCCACATTCTCAACAGATATGTATATCAACAATATCCACAGATAAGCATACAAGCTGTATCCACACTCTACAACAGATATGTATATCAACAATATCCACAGATAAGCATACAAGCTGTATCCACACTCTACAACAGATATGTATATCAACAATATCCACAGATAAGCATACAAGCTGTATCCACACTTCACAAAGATAAGCATATGAGCTCTATCTTCACTTCTCTAGACAAGCATATGAGCTCTGTCTACGGAGTTCATCCCCCATCTCCTCCCAATACCTATCCGGTTTAGAGGTACATCCCCTATCTTCCCCTAAACCGCGGAGTACATCCCCTATCTCCTCCTCTACACATAACGTATATAAACACATTGGTTCTATATACAATCACACAATACAAACAATTAATGTATTCTATCAACCGTCAAGTTCCATGACACATTCCATTGATTAGTTTCCGTTTACCTAATCATCATGCATTGTCTACAACAATCTCGACTATCCTCCACCGATAGCCCAAAGCAGTTATTTCTAAAACAGAAAATAAATGCACAAATGGATATTCAATCAACATTTCATTTCCTCATTTCTCACCAATTAATTATCCCAATTAATTAAACAATGTAATTAGGCCATTTTCCATAATTACCATTTCAACCCTTAGGTCCCATTTTCATCAATGATTCAACAATCATTCCATTTTTTTCATGCCAAACATGCATCTAAGTTTATTATGAATGAAACCCCAACTTTTGTATAATTGCACAAAAGCCCCAAACTTTCACAAAATTACCAAACCAAGCCCAACATCTCAAAATACCAAAATTTAAAGACAAAACCCATAGAGAGGAGTAGGTTATCCCTACCTCAAATTCGGAGTCCCAAAGGAGAAGACGACAAAACCCAACGTGCTCCAAAACTCGAGATTTTCAGATTAAAATGAAGCCCTCGACGATCAACAACTTTTTTGTAAAGGCCAAAGGTGAGTAAATCACTCCTACTAGATCAAAACCTAGAGAGAAGGTAGAGTCTAGAGTGAGAGGCTCAACAATGGTGATTTAGGAAAAGTAAGAGAGAGAAGAGAAAGTGAAAAAAGTGATTTGAAAAGTCACAATTTCGGGACTTTAACCCAGGTCTCCGCTCGAGCGTAAAACACCCCGCTCGAGCGGCCACTCACAGACTTCCGCTCGAGCGGCCAACCTCCCGCTCGAGCGCAGAATGCACTCGCTCAGCACTTTTGTAGAGCCAGACCCCCGCTCGAGCTCCCAACCCTACGCTCGAGCGTACAACGCTGCACAGGAAAATACTGAAAGGGTGTAATCTCCGCTCGAGCGCCAAAACCCCCGCTCGAGCGTAAAGGCCAAAACCTGGGCAACTAGTTTTGGTTTCTAAACTCGACCAACCAGTAACAAACCCACCCAACCCATCCCATAACTCAAATACTAAGTAAAAAGGATGTAAACAAGATAATAAACAACTACCAACATCCACGGACACATGTCCGGATCACTATACAACAAGGGTAAACCCGGGATCGCTATAACCTCCCCCCCTTAAAGAATTTCGCCCCCGAAATTAAGCACAAGTTTTCAAAAACAGGTTTTCCTCCATTTTAAACAATGTTACAATTTAACATTCAACAATTCGACCCATTACCGGTCATCCCATCCCTTAAACAAGAGACATATCACAATATGTAAACAACATATGTACTTTCAACATGCATCAACATTATGCACTATCCTTCCAATTTCAACAATATATTCAACAGATATAATGTTACATTCAACTTCCATATGAGGCAAGTTCCAAAACATACTACCAATAATCAAAACATTCTCAATGTTTCACAACTTAAGGCATATATAAAAGCTCTTAAGTTCAACAAAATGTAAAATTCAAATACAAGATTACATATCAATAAACAAGTCCGGATATTTCTCTCGGACTTCCAACTCACGTTCCCAAGTGGCTTCCTCCACTCCGTGATGTTTCCACAAGACTTTCACCAAAGGAATGGTCTTACCACGCAGGACCTAATCCCGTCTATCCAAGACCCGAACCGGTCTCTCCTCATACGAGGCATCCTCATCTACCTCTAAATCGCTCCAATCCAGCACATGTGATGGATCTGGCTCATACTTCCGAAGCATACTCACATGAAACACGTCATGCACTCCGGACAACTGCGGCGGTAAGGCTAACCGATAAGCAACCTCACCTATCCTTTCAAGGATCTCAAAAGGACCAATAAACCGAGGGGATAACTTCCCACTCTTCCCAAACCTCATCAGGCCTCGCCTAGGTGATATCTTCAGAAAGACATGATCACCTACCTCAAACGCCAAAGGTCTCCTCCTACGGTCGGCATAACTCTTTTGTCGACTCTGGGCTGTAACAAGCCTCTTACGGATAAGCTCAACTTTCTCCGTCGTCTCCCTAACCAACTCCGGACCCAACAAAGGTGCATCACCCACCTCGGCCCAACACACTGGAGACCTACACGGTCGGCCATACAAGGCCTCAAACGGTGCCATACCGATGCTAGACTGAAAACTGTTGTTGTAGGCAAACTCTACCAATGGCAAGTGCCTCTCCCACGTCCCACTGAAATCCAGGACACAACCCCGAAGCATATCCTCGAGGATCTGAATAGTACGCTCGGACTGCCCGTCAGTCTGAGGATGATAAGCCGTACTAAAGGTCAACTTAGTGCCCAGTGCACTCTGCAAACTCTGCCACAACCTAGCAGTAAAACGAGGATCTCTATCTGAGACGATCGTCACTGGGACCCCGTGCAATCTCACTACATCCCGAATATACAAATCGGCAAGGTGATCTACCGAATCTCTCACGCGCATAGGAATAAAGTGCGCCGACTTAGTCAACCGGTCTACAACCACCCAAATAGCATCACTACCCCGTTGAGTCCTCGGAAGACCTACAACGAAGTCCATAGTGACATGCTCCCACTTCCACTCGGCAATAGGCAAGGGTTGCAACAAACCCGCTGGCCTCTGATGCTCGGCCTTTACTTGCTGGCAAGTAAGGCACTTCGATACGAAAACAGCCACATCTCTTTTCATACCCCGCCACCAAAACTGGCGACCCAAATCCTGAAACATCTTCGTACCTCCCGGATGCACCGCAAGGCGCGAATGGTGAAACTCTCGGAGTACTTCCTCTCGGCAAGACTCCGGTACAAACAAACGGTCTCGGTATCTCACACTCAGGTCGGGATACATCGTCAAACCCTTCTCAACTTTCCCACTGGAGATCTTCTCTCGGAGGGATTCTACCTCAAGGTCACCTCTCTGTGCCTCTAACACTCTAATCACAAGTGTAGGCTGCGCAACAACAGAAAACAAGGCCGCAGCCTCGACAGATTCGCCCAGTAGCAAATCAAACTCGCCAAGTGCTCCCAACATCTCCCATTCCCGGATGGCTATACAAGCTACATCACTAATGGATTTCCTACTAAGGGCATCGGCCACAACATTGGCCTTTCCCGGATGATAATGCAACTCAAAATCATAATCCTCGATGAACTCCATCCATCTCCTCTGCCTCAGATTCAAGTCTCTCTGTGTAAACAGATACTTCAAACTCTTGTGATCCGAGAATACCTCGAACCTCTCACCATAAAGGTAGTGCCTCCAGATTTTCAAGGCAAAGATCACTGCTGCTAACTCTAGGTCGTGTGTGGGGTAATTCTTCTCGTGTATTTTCAACTGACGTGAGCCATAAGCTACCACTTTTCCCTCTTGCATCAACACACAACCCAAACCCTCTCGTGAGGCATCACAATATACAGCATAACCCAACCCTCTCTCCGGAATAATCAACACCGGAGCGGTGGTCAATCTAATTTTCAACTCTTGGAACGACTTTTCACAAGTCTCACTCCACACAAACTTGACTCCTTTCTGAGTCAGCCTAGTCAACGGTGACGCTAACCTGGAGAAATCTTTCACAAACCGACGGTAATACCCAGCCAATCCCAGAAAACTGCGGATCTCAAACACACTCTTAGGCTGTGCCCAATCTTGCACTGCCTCAACCTTGGACGTATCAACAGACACCCCTTCCCCGGATACCACGTGGCCTAAGAATTTGACTTCCCCCAGCCAGAACTCACACTTCCCAAACTTGGCATACAGCCTATGGGCTCTAAGTAACTCAAGCACCACTCTCAAGTGTGCCTCGTGCTCCTCCTCAGAAGACGAATAGATAAGGATATCGTCCACGAAAACAACCACAAATCGGTCTAAGAACTCCCGGAAAATCCGGTTCATCAAGTCCATAAAGACTGCCGGTGCATTGGTAAGTCCAAATGGCATCACCAGAAACTCGTAATGGCCATACCGCGTACGGAATGCCGTCTTAGGAATATCTTCCTCCCTGACCCTCAACTGATGGTAACCCGATCTCAAGTCTATCTTAGAGAAACAACGGGAACCCTTCAACTAGTCAAACAAATCATCTATACGGGGCATAGGATACTTATTCTTAACCGTAGCCCGATTCAACTTCCGGTAGTCTATACACAATCTCAAGGCACCATCTTTCTTTTTAACAAAGAGGGCCGGCGCTCCCCACGGTGAAACACTAGGGCGAACAAAGCCCTTATCGAGCAACTCCTGGAGCTGAACTTTCAACTCAACCAACTCTGCTGGAGCAAAACGGTAAGGTGCCATAGAAATCGGCGCCGTACCAGGCACTAAATCAATAGAGAACTCTATCTCTCGGTGAGGTGGCAAACTAACAAGATCTTCGGGAAAGACATCCGAATACTCACAAACCACCCTCGGTAACACAACCTGGGTCTCACCACTCTCACCACTCTCAGAGCTAGCAAGTAGACTACTAAGCTCACTTCGCCCTCGCGAATCATACCCCGGTGGCAAAACACTACCAACCCGGTCTCCCAAGAAATGGAACCACTCCCCGCTCAAGGTACACAATGTAACCCTCTGGCGGTAGCAATCAATAACAGCCCGGTATGACGATAACCAGTCCATACCCAAAATAACATCAAAACCCTTCATGGGCATGACAACAAACGGAAAAGGAAGCCTATAGTCGGCGACCTCTATATCACATCCTCTAACACCCTGTTTCAGAATTAATTCACCACCCAAAGGCGATACCACACAAATAGGAGATGCTAACTGTGCTAACTCCAATTCCAAAACAGATGCAAATGCAGCAGATACAAAAGAATGAGATGCACCCGTGTCTATCAACACATTAGCAACTGAGTTGCAAAACAGAAAAGTACCTCTCACTACTGATGGAGCCGGTACTAAATCCTGCGCGGTAACAGCATACACGCGCCCCGTAGGCCCCTGGTCTACCTGCTCACCTCTCGGAGCAAAAGACTGCTGCACAGACTGGGATGACGAAGCTCCCGGATTGGCCCTCGAGGCCTGCATAGACTGAGCTGGCTGAAAACCCTGCGTCTGCCTAGAACCAGACGCTCCCGAAGTGGCACTCAACTGTGGGCAAAACCTCTTCATGTGCCCAGGTTGTCCACACTGATAACAAGTCAAGAGCTGCCCCCTGCCCAAACTCTGACTCTGCGGTCTAGCTGAAGAAGAAGCAGCTTTCTGACCCCCACCCTTCTGCGGGCAAACAGATACCTTGTGACCCAGCTGGCCACACTTGTAACAGGTGAAATCCCCCTGACCACCTCTCCCGGAGCCTGCACTTGGCACAGGGAAGGTCGATCTAGCAACACCACCCTGCGACTGCTGAGGGTTAGAACCCCTCTGCCTCCTGCCATCACTCTGACTATCCTGGCTCCTCTTGGAGCCTCTCTGACTCTCATCCTCCTCCTGCATCATAAGCTCCATATGAGCTGCAGCATCCACTAGGTGTCTATACTCTCGAATATAAGACCCACCAATTCTCAACTTGAGGCCCCGCCTCAACTTCCGCTCAAACTCATAGCAACGGCGTTCCTCAGATGCCACCAGTTCAGGTGCAAACCTAGACAGACTGGTAAAAGTAGCCTCAAACTCGGCCACTGACAAGCCCTGCTGATTAAGCCGGCTAAACTGATCCCTCAGCTTCTCCCTAGCTGCTGCTGATAAAAACCTCTCCTGAAAAGCATTCACAAACGCCTCCCAAGTACCACCAACACGAGCTTTCTCGTACTTCCACCATTGACCCGCATCTCCCTTCAGTTGGAAGGATGCCAAGGTCACTTTCAGTGCTCCGTCCTCGATGCCAAGCATCTCAAACGTCTTCGTTGTCTGTTCGAGCCATTCATCTGCCTTAAGCGGCTCTTTAGGATCCCCGATAAACTCGTCCGGATTACACCGGAAGAACTCCCTCTTCAAGAAGGAAGGCCCTGTCTCAGCTGCCTGATTCCCAGCTCTAAGAATACCCAAAGCTCCTGCTATCTCTCTGGCCAAGGCACCCATAGCCTGTTGACCTACTGGCTCGGCCACATTGGCCTGCCCAACTCCCTCCTGCACTGCCGGAATCTCACCCTGTAACGGTACTTCCTGCCTCGCAGGTCTACCACGCCTAGCACCTCTTCCTCGTCCTGACATCCTAATAAAGGTAACACAGAACGTTAGCACATTCATAAATGTGCCGAAACTAAACACTCACGTCCTAATGCATGGACAACTGTAATTCACTCCACATAAGCACATAAACACATAAGCACTTACGAACTTCATTTCCGGATAATGATAGTCCCGAGACGTTACTAGAGTTCCGGTTAGAAACAGCATTGATCAAGTGCTTTTCCAACAAGACTCCCAGAAACTCAAGGATCCAATCAATATCCTAGAAATTAAATCCCATACCCACATAGTCACATAAGCATGTTATCAAATAAACACATAGCATATGGTACTACATCTACGCCTCTATCAAACGAGACAAACCCATTGTGATCCTAATCACTTCCCACGTACCCAAAGTATTCGAACCCGGTACGCTCTGATACCAAGTTGTAACACCCTCAAAATAATAACATTAAACCCATCAGATAAGACAAGCATTTACATATAAACTAACCACATTCCTTTATTTCATTGAGTTTCATTACATAAGTATTACATGTTAACATCAAAACAAAATGCCCTACGGGCTTACAGCTTTCCAAGTTAACACTTGGTTTCAACAAAAGAGTACTAACTCGTTTACACATTAAGCCCTTGGTTTGAAGTTACATGTAATACATCAAAAGTAAAACAACTACACTATGGCCGCCTCTAGCCTCCCAAGCTATGTCCTTGGAGGTGGCATGCTTCCTGTACCTGAAAATGATATTCCCATATAGGGTGAGCCACAGCCCAGTAGAAATACACTAAACCAACCATGGACAATGACTAAAACATTAGCATTTGATAGTTGGTCAACACTGATACAATTACATAAATTACATATTTATGTCAACGACTTACAAGTCCCAATTACTTTTCATTTTCCCTTTTTCAACAGATAAGCATGCTAGCTCTATCATCATTTCCACAGATATGTATAAAAGCTATATCTCACATTCAGATAAGCATAAAAGCTATATCCACATTCTCAACAGATATGTATATCAACAATATCCACAGATAAGCATACAAGCTGTATCCACACTCTACAACAGATATGTATATCAACAATATCCACAGATAAGCATACAAGCTGTATCCACACTCTACAACAGATATGTATATCAACAATATCCACAGATAAGCATACAAGCTGTATCCACACTTCACAAAGATAAGCATATGAGCTCTATCTTCACTTCTCTAGACAAGCATATGAGCTCTGTCTACGGAGTTCATCCCCCATCTCCTCCCAATACCTATCCGGTTTAGAGGTACATCCCCTATCTTCCCCTAAACCGCGGAGTACATCCCCTATCTCCTCCTCTACACATAACGTATATAAACACATTGGTTCTATATACAATCACACAATACAAACAATTAATGTATTCTATCAACCGTCAAGTTCCATGACACATTCCATTGATTAGTTTCCGTTTACCTAATCATCATGCATTGTCTACAACAATCTCGACTATCCTCCACCGATAGCCCAAAGCAGTTATTTCTAAAACAGAAAATAAATGCACAAATGGATATTCAATCAAAATTTCATTTCCTCATTTCTCACCAATTAATTATCCCAATTAATTAAACAATGTAATTAGGCCATTTTCCATAATTACCATTTCAACCCTTAGGTCCCATTTTCATCAATGATTCAACAATCATTCCATTTTTTTCATGCCAAACATGCATTTAAGTTTATTATGAATGAAACCCCAACTTTTGTATAATTGCACAAAAGCCCCAAACTTTCACAAAATTACCAAACCAAGCCCAACATCTCAAAATACCAAAATTTAAAGACAAAACCCATAGAGAGGAGTAGGTTATCCCTACCTCAAATTCGGAGTCCCAAAGGAGAAGACGACAAAACCCAACGTGCTCCAAAACCCGAGATTTTCAGATTAAAATGAAGCCCTCGACGATCAACAACTTTTTTGTAAAGGCCAAAGGTGAGTAAATCACTCCTACTAGATCAAAACCTAGAGAGAAGGTAGAGTCTAGAGTGAGAGGCTCAACAATGGTGATTTAGGAAAAGTAAGAGAGAGAAGAGAAAGTGAAAAAAGTGATTTGAAAAGTCACAATTTCGGGACTTTAACCCAGGTCTTCGCTCGAGCGTAAAACACCCCGCTCGAGCGGCCACTCACAGACTTCCGCTCGAGCGGCCAACCTCCCGCTCGAGCGCAGAATGCACTCGCTCAGCACTTTTGTAGAGCCAGACCCCCGCTCGAGCTCCCAACCCTACGCTCGAGCGTACAACGCTGCACAGGAAAATACTGAAAGGGTGTAATCTCCGCTCGAGCGCCAAAACCCCCGCTCGAGCGTAAAGGCCAAAACCTGGGCAACTAGTTTTGGTTTCTAAACTCGACCAACCAGTAACAAACCCGCCCAACCCATCCCATAACTCAAATACTAAGTAAAAAGGATGTAAACAAGATAATAAACAACTACCAACATCCACGGACACATGTCCGGATCACTATACAACAAGGGTAAACCCGGGATCGCTATAATTTGGAAATTAAATAAAAAAGGAAGTTGAATAGAATAGTAAATTGAATAAAAATGGAAGTCGAATAAAAATAAAAATGGAAGTTGCAGAAAATTAAAGATGGAAGTTCATTCAAGAAACCACTATACCTTAACGATCAATTTGGAAATTAAATAAAAAGGAAGTTCAATAGAAAAGTAAATTAAATAAAAATGGAAACTGAATAAATATAAGGATGAAAGTTGCATAAAATTAAAAATGGAAGTTCAATCCAGAAACGCTATACCTTAACGATCTATTTGAAAATGAAATAAAAAAGGAAGTTGAATAGAAAAATGACTTGAATAAAAATGGAAGTCAAATAAAAATAAAAATGGAAGTTGCAGGAAATTAAAAATGGAAGTTCATTCAAGAAACCACTATACCTTAACGATCTATATGGAAATTAAATAAAAAAGGAAGTTGAATAGAAAAATGACTTGAATAAAAATGGAAGTCGAATAAAAATAAAAATGGACGTCGCAGAAAATTAAAAAAGAAAGTTCATTCAAGAAACCACAATATCTTCACGATCTATTTGGAAATTAAATAATAAAGGAAGTTTAATAGAAAAGTAAATTGAATAAAAATGGAAGTTGAATAAAAATAAAAGTGAAAGTTGCATAAAATTAAAAATGGAAGTTCAATCCAGAAACCACTATACCTGAACAATCTATTTGGAAATTAAAAAAAAAAGGAAGTTGAATAGGAAAGAAACTTGAATAAAAAAAGAAGTTGAATAGAAATAAAAATGGAGGTTGCAGAAAATTAAAATTGGAAGTTCATTCTAGAAACCACTATATTTTAACGATCTACTTGGAAATTATATAAAAAATGAAGTTTAATAGGAAAGTAAATTGAAGAAAAATGGAAGTTGAATCCAAAAACCATTATACCTTCACGATCTATTTGGAAATTAAATAAAAAAAAGGAAGTTGAATCGAAAAATAACTTGAATAAAAATGGAAGTTGAGTAAATATAAAAATGGAAGTTGCAGAAAATTAAAAATGGAAGTTCATTCAAGAAAGCACTATACCTTAACGTTCTGTTTGGAAATTAAACAGAAAAGGAAGTCTAATAAAAAAGTAAATTGAATAAAAATGGAAGTTGAATAAAAATAAAAATGAAAGTTCCATAAAATTAAAAATGGAAGTTCAATCCAGAAACCACTATACCTTAACGATCTATTTGGAAATTAAATAACAAAGGAAGTTGAATAGAAAAGTAAATTGAATAAAAATGGAAGTCAAATAAAAATAAAAATGGAAGTTCATTCAAGAAACCACTACACCGTAACGATCTATTTGGAAAATAAATAAAAAAGGAAGTTGAATAGAAAAGTAAATTGAATAAAAATGGAAGTTGAATAAAAATAAAAATGAAAGTTGCATAAAATTAAAAATGGAAGTTCAATGCAGAAACCACTATACCTTAACGATCTATTTGGAAATTAAATAAAAAAGGAAGTTGAATAGAAAAATGACTTGAATAAAAAAGGAAGTTGAATAGAAAAATGACTTGAATAAAAATGGGAGTTGAATAAAAATAAAATAGAAGTTCAATCCAGAAACCACTATACCTTAATGGTCTATTTGGAAA
This sequence comes from Camellia sinensis, assembly GCF_055761805.1. NCBI lineage: Eukaryota > Viridiplantae > Streptophyta > Magnoliopsida > Ericales > Theaceae > Camellia > Camellia sinensis. The sequence goes on along the minus strand of NC_138962.1, from coordinate 1,906,979 downwards.
TTAAATAAAAAAAGAAGTTGAGTAGAAATGAAACCTGAACAAAAAAGGAAGTTAAATAAAAATAAAAATGGAAGTTGCAGAAAATTAAAAATGGAAGTTCATTAAAGAAACCACTATACCTTGACGATCTATTTGGAAATTAAATAAAAAAGGGAGTTGAATAGAAAAATAACTTGAATAAAAATGGAAGTCGAATAAAAATAAAAATGAAAGTTGCATAAAATTAAAAATGGAAGTTCAATCCAGAAACCACTATACCTTAACGATCTATTTAGAAATTAAATAAAAAAGGAAGTTGAATAGAAAAGAAACTTGAATAAAAAAAGAAGGTTAATAGAAATAAAAATGGAAGTTGCAGAAAATTAAAATTCGATGTCCATTTAAGAAACCACTATACCTTAACGATCTATTTGGTAATTAAATAAAAAAGGAAGTTGAATAGAAAAATGACTTGAATAAAAATGGAAGTTGAAGAAATTAAAAATGGAAGTTCATTCAAGAAACCACTATACCTTAACGATCTATTTGGAAATTAAATAAAAAAGGAAGTTTTATAGAAAAGTAAATTCAATAAAAATGAAAGTTGAATTAAAATAAAAATTAAAGTTGCATAAAGTTAAAAATGGAAGTTCAATCCATAAACCACTATACCTTAACGATCTATTTGGAAATTAAATAAAAAAGGAAGTCGAGTAGAAAAGAAACTAGATTGAAAAAGGAGGTTAAATAAAAATAAAAATGGAAGTTCATTCAAGAAACCACTATACCTTAACGATCTATTTGCAAATTTAATCAGAAAGGAAGTTGAATAGAAAAATAACTTGAATAAAAATGGAAGTCGAATAAAAATAAAAATGGAAGTTTTTGAAAATTAAAAATGAAAGTACATTCAAGAAACCATTATACCTTAACGATCTATTTGGAAATTAAATAAAAAAGGAAGTTTAATAGAAAAGCAAATTGAATAAAAATAGAAATTGAATAAATATAAAAATGAAAGTTGCATAAAATTAAAAATGGAAGTTCAATCCAGAAACCTGTAACAACCCTCACCTTATTCTTGTCATACTTGCATACATTCCTGCATGAACCTGCCTTGTTATTTTGTTTTGAAGGTTTTGCCTTGTCTTGATCTGCTTAAAGTTGCTTGCATGATTTTGTTCTTTGCTTAGTGTATGTGTGTGCGTGGCCGAGGTCATCTTGAGCTTAGTCCGCCTTTGACCCTTGTACTTAGAACTATTTTGAGATCTTGTTCAACCCCATCTTCACCTCGGGCATTCATTGCCGAGATGCTTCACACTTAGTGAACCTTGTCCTTGGGCAAGTATGGCCTAGGCCGAGATGTGGCACACCCCAGCCAAGGTGTGGCACAGCTTAGTCAAGTGTCGTCCTCCCTAGCCGATGTTTTTCTATCCTGTTGCTGGATCCTTGATTTGAGCCGATGTCATCTTGTTGCCGATGTGTCTTACCCGAGCTTGCTGCATACGCTTTGTCAGAGACTTGTCTTGTCTATCAATGACCTTTATGGAGCTGAACCAACCCGATAACGTCACGTGTCCGAGCTGATTGTTAAGGCAGCCGGCAGACCTTGAAACAAATCATTTTCTTGTCTCAAATCTTTGTTTTAGAGAGAGAAGCTCTAGAGAGGAGGAAGAAGAGTTCTTGAGTGAGAGTAGTCTTCCAAGCTTGATCTTCGTGGCTTGAACCGTTAGATTCGAGCTTTGGGGTGAGATTCTTGATCTACTTTGAATGTTGTTATGGATTATCTAGCTGCATTGCATGATCGGATTTGTGATGCATGTCATGCATCGTTTTGAAGTTTGGTTTTGGTAAGAGAAAATGGTTTTCCATGTGTTCTTGAAGAAAGTCTCATTTTGATCGAAAAGTTTGGAACGAAAACCATGTTTTGTGTTTGCTCTTGCATGACTTTCTTTAATGGGTACCCAGGTCCATATATTTTGAACTCTTGGCATGAAAACTCAGATTTTTGTAACAAGTTGTGAGCTTGCATCCATCTTTCAAATGATCATGTTCTTCATACTCTTCAAAGGAAAACCCAAGTTTTTCCTGACTTTGTTTAGCGGGACCTCGGCATAGTCCTGGACGGTACCCAATGTGTTTTCGAGAAACGGGAGCAGTGATTAAGCTCCCAGCTTGTTTTGCTTTGTCTTTGACTTGGATCTGGCAAGAATGCCGAGATCATTTGCATGTATATAGAGCTTGCTTTGAGAATGTGACTTGCCATGTGATTGTAGGTCCTTGATATTTGCTTTGAGTCTACGCATGAAGAACTAGGTGAGTGGTATTTCTAATAAAGCTATGTTACACTTGCTTTTGATAAATCTTGTTTTGTTTGTTTTGACGTGGGTATTTGCTAAGCATGAATAAATAGCCTTGTTTTGATTGTTATCCTCGGAAAGTCCCTCGTGCTGGAGGACTATTAACTTCCGCAGTACCATGTGTAAAAGGATACGGTCCTTGTTAAATCGGGCTACGAGCCTAAGTAACACAAGTCCCTTGTACTGGAGGACTCTAAACTTTCGCGGTACTATGTGTAAAAGGATATGGTCCTTGTTAAATCGGGGTACGGGCCTAAGTAACACAAGTCCCTTGTACTGGAGGACTCTAAACTTTCGCGGTACCAAGTAACACAAGTCCCTTGTATTGGAGGACTCTAAACTTTCGCAATACTTTTGACCAAACGATTACGGATCGTACAGCCCTTGATACTTGAATACGGTTCATCCCTTGCTTCGCCGATGTTATGGTACTTGAACGATGAATACGGTTCATCCCTTGCTTCGCCGATGTTATGGTACTTGAACGATAAATACGGTTCATCCCTTGCTTCGCCGATGTTATGGTACTTGAACGATGAATACGGTTCATCCCTTGCTTCGCCGATGTTATGATACTTGAATGATGAATACGGTTCATCCCTTGCTTCGCCGATGTTATGGTACTTGAACGATGAATACGGTTCATCCCTTGCTTCGCCGATGTTATGATACTTGAATGATGAATACGGTTCATCCCTTGTTTTGCCTATGTCAGTAAACATCTTTGGATACTTGTAATATTTGATTGATGAATACGGTTCATCCCTCGTCTTGCTAAAGTTGATGAGTTTATTTGAAGGACCTCGGCTATATTCATGCAAAACCTTTATTATTAGTACCATTCACTGAGTTTTGTACTCACCCCTCTATATGTATGTAGGTGATGAGCAGGACGGCGGCGACGCCTAGATCGTTTTGGATGCTTGTTTTGGATTCGTGCTTATGTCGGCTTTACTTTTGTATTTACGTCGGCGATGCCCTACTTTGCATGTCGACAAATCTTGAAAATCATGCTTCTTGACTTGTATTAGCTGTATTTTGTATATGTCGGCTCGAGAAGCCTTTTGATCAAGATGTAACATGTATTTTTACCTTGTTGTATTTAAGTTGTAAAGTTAATTGGAATGTTGGCATTGCTTGATCTACGCACAGCTCTTATGGACCACTTGTATTTGATTTATTGCTTCCGCATTTGTGAGCCCCTTATATCCATACTCTGATTGTGTTAAGTTTTGAAAAGTTGGCCTTCGGTAATTACGGATTACTGGCCATCACGGCACCAAACAACTAGGGGCGGTTTGGGGTCGTGACAAAACCACTATACCTTAATGATCCATTTGGAAATTAAATAAAAAAGGAAGTTGAACAGAAAAATGACTTGAATAAAAATGGAAGTCAAATAAAAATAAAAATGGAAGTTGCAGAAAATTAAAAATGGAAATTCATTCAAGACACCACTATACACTTTAACGATCTATTTGGAAATTAAATAAAAAAGGAAGTTGAATAGAAAAATGACTTGAATAAAAATGGAAGTCGAATAAAAATAAAAATGAAAGTTGCAGAAAATTAAAAATGAAAGTTCATTCAAGAAACCACAATATCTTCACGATCTATTTGGAAATTAAATAAAAAAGGAAGTTTAATAGAAAAGTAAACTCAATAAAAATGGAAGTTCAATAAAAATAAAATTGAAAGTTGCCTAAAATTAAAAATGGAAGTTCAATCCAGAAACAACTATACCTTAACAATCTATTTGGAAATTAAAAAAAAAACGAAGTTGAATAGGAAAGAAACTTGAATAAAAAAAGAAGTTGAATAGAAATAAAGATGGAGGTTGCAGAAAATTAAAATTGGAAGTTCATTCAAGAAACCACTATATCTTAACGATCTATTTGGAAATTAAATAAAAAATGAAGTTTAATAGAAAAGTAAACTGAATAAAAACGGAAGTTGAATAAAAATAAAAATGAAAGTTGCATAAAATTAAAAATGGAAGTTCAATCCAGAAACCATTATACTTTAACGATCTATTTGGATATTAAATAAAAAAGGAAGTTGAATAGAAAAATAACTTGAATAAAAATGGAAGTCGAGTAAAAATAAAAATGGAAGTTGCAGAAAATTAAAAATGGAAATTCATTCAAGAAACCACTATACCTTAACGATCTGTTTGGAAATTAAAGAAAAAAGGAAGTTTAATAGAAAAGTAAATTGAATAAAAATGGAAGTTGAATAAAAATAAAAATGAAAGTTGCATAAAATTAAAATTGTAAGTTCCATCCAGAAACCACTATACCTTAACGATCTGTTTGGAAATTAAATAAGAAAGGAAGTTGAATAGAAAAGTAAATTGAATAAAAATAAAAATGAAAGTTGCATAAAATTAAAAATGGAAGTTCAATGCAGAAACCACTATACCTTAACAATCTATTTGGAAATTAAATAAAAAAGGAAGTTGAGTAGAAAAGAAACTTGAATTAAAAAGGAAGTACAATAAAAATGAAAGTTGCAGAAAATTAAAAATGAAAGTTCATTCAAGAAACCACTATACCTTAACGATCTATTTGGAAATTAAATAAAAACGGAAGTTGAATAGAAAAATAAATTGAATAAAAATGGAAGTCGAATAAAAATAAAAATGGAAGTTCCAGAAAATTAAAAATGGAAGTTCATTGAAGAAACCATTATACCTTAACGATCTATTTGGAAACTAAATAAAAAAGGAAGTTTAATAGAAAAGTAAGTTGAATAAAAATGGAAGTTGAATAAAAATAAAAGTGACAGTTGCATAAAATTCAAAATGCAAGTTCAATCCAGAAACCACTCTACCTTAACAATCTATTTGGAAATTAAATAAAAAAGGAAGTTGAATAGAAAAGAAACTTGAATAAAAAAAGATGTTGAATAGAAATAAAAATGGAAGTTGCAGAAAATTAAAAATGGAAGTTCATTCAAGAAACAACTATACCTTGACGATCTATTTGAAAATTAAACAAAAAAGGAAGTTGAATAGAAAAATAACTTGAATAAAAATGGAAGTCGAATAAAAATAAAAATGGAAGTTTTAGAAAATTAAAAATGGAAGTTCATTCAATAAACCACTATACCTTAACGATCTATTTGGAAATTAAATAAAAAAGGGAGTTTAATAGAAAAGTAAATTGAATAAAAATGAAAGTTGAATAAAAATAAAAATTAAAGTTGCTTAAAATTAAAAAGGAAGTTCAATTCAGAAACCACTATACCTTAACGATCTATTTGGAAATTAAATAAAAAAGGAAGTTAAATAGAATAGTAAATTGAATAAAAATGGAAGTCGAATAAAAATAAAAATGGAAGTTACAGAAAATTAAAAATGGAAGTTCATTCAAGAAACCACTATACCTTAACGATCTTTTGGGAAATTAAATAAAAAAGGAAGTTTAATAGAAAAGTAAATTGAATAAAAATGGAAGTTGAATAAAAATAAAATTGGAAGTTGCTGAAAATCAAAAATTGAAGTTCAATTCATAAACCACTATACCTCAACGATCTATTTGGAAATTAAATAAAAAAGGAAGTTGAGTAGAAAAGGAACTTGAATAAAAAAGGAAGTTAAATAAAAATAAAAATGAAAGTTGCAGAAAATTAAAAATGGAAGTTCATTCAAGAAACCACTATACCTTAACGATCTATTTGGAAATTAAAGAGAAAAGGTAGTTGAATAGAAAAATAACTTGAATAAAAATGGAAGTTGAATAAAATAAAAATGGATGTTGCATAAAATTAAAAATGGGAGTTCATTAAAGAAACCACTATACCATAACGATCTATTTGGAAATCAAATAAAAAATGAAGTTTAATAGAAAAGTAAATTGAATAAAAATGGAATTTGAATAAAAATAAAAATGAAAGTTGCATAAAATTAAAAACAGAAGTTCAATCCAGAAAGCACTATACCTTAACGATCTATTTGGAAATAAAATAAAAAAGGAAGTTGAAAAAAAAAAAAAACTTGAAGGAAAAAATGAAGTTGAAAAGAAATAAAAACGGAAGTTGCAGAAAATTAAAATTGGTAGTTCATTCAGGAAACCACTATACCTTAACGATGTATTTGGAAATTAAATAAAAAAGGAAGTTGAATTGAAAAACGACTTGAACAAAAATTGAAGTCGAATAAAAATAAAAATGAAAGTTGCAGAAAATTAAAAATGAAAGTACATTCAAGAAACCACTATACCTTAACGATCTATTTCGAAATTAAATAAAAAAAGGAAGTTTGATAGAAAAGTAAATTTAATAAAAATGGGAGTTGAATAAAAATAAAAATGGAAGTTCAATCCAGAAATCACTATACCTTAACGATCTATTTGGAAATTAAATAAAAAAGGAAGTTGAGTAGAAAAGAAACCTGAACGAAAACGGAAGTTGCAGAAATTTAAAAATGGAAGTTCATTAACGAAACCACTATACCTTAACGATCTATTTGGAAATTAAATAAAAAAGGGAGTTGAGTAGAAAAGAAACCAGAACGAAAAAGGAAGTTGCAGAAATTTAAAAATGGAAGTTCATTAAAGAAACCACTATACCTTAACGATCTATTTGGTAATTGAATAAAAAAGGAAGTTGAATAGAAAAATTACTTGAATAATAATGAAAGTTGCAGAAAATTAAAAATGGAAGTTCATTCAAGAACCACTATACCTTAACGATCTATTTGGAAATTAAATAAAAAAGGAAGGTTTATAGAAAAGTAAATTCAATAAAAATGGAAGTTGAATAAAAATAAAAATTAAAGTTGCATAAAGTTAATAATGGAAGTTCAATCCATAAACCACTATACCTTAACGATCTATTTCGAAATTAAATAAAAAAGGAAGTTGAGTAGAAAAGAAACTAGATTGAAAAAGGAGGTTAAATAAAAATAAAAATGGAAGTTGCAGGAAATTAAAAATGGAAGTTCATTCAAGAAACCACTATAGCTTTACGATCTATTTGGAAATTAAATAAAAAAGGAAGTTGAATAGAAAAATAACATGAATAAAAATGGAAGTCGAATAAAAATAAAAATGGAAGTTTTAGAAAATTAAAAAATGGAAGTTCATTCAAGAAACCACTATACCTTAACGATCTATTTGGAAATTAAATAAAAAAGGGAGTTTAATAGAAAAGTAAATTGAATAAAAATGGAAGTTGAATAAAAATAAAAATGAAAGTTGCATAAAATTAAAAAGGAAGTTCAATCCAAAACCAATATACCTTAACGAACTATTTGGAAATTAAATAAAAAAGGAAGTTGAATAGAAAAATAACTTGAATAAAAATGAAAGTCGAATAAAAATAAAAATGAAAGTTGCATAAAATTAAAAATTAAAGTTCACTCAAGAAACCACAATATCTTCACGATCTATTTGGAAATTAAATAAAAAAGAAAGTTTAATAGAAAAGTAAATTGAATAAAAATGAAAGTTCAATAAAAATAAAAGTGAAAGTTGCATAAAATTAAAACTGGAAGTTCAATCTAGAAACCACTATACCTTAACGATATATTTAGAAATTAAATAGAAAAGGAAGTTGAATAGAAAAGAAACTTGGATAAAAAAAGAAGTTGTATAGAAACAAAAATGGAAGTTGCAGAAAATTAAAATTGGAAGTTCATTCAAGAAACCACTATACCTTAACGATCTATTTGAAAATTAAATAAAAAAGGAAGTTGAATTGAAAAGTAACTTGAATAAAAATAGAAGTTGCAGAAAATTAAAATTGGAAGTTCATTCAAGAAACCACTATACCTTAACGATCCATTTGAAAATGAAATAAAAAAGGAAGTTGAATAGAAAAATAACTTGAATAAAAATGGAAGTCGAATAAAAATAAAAATGGAATTTGCAGAAAATTAAAAATGGAAGTTCATTGAAGAAACCACTATACCTTAACGATCTATTTGGAAATTAAATAAAAAAGGAAGTTGCGTAGAAAAGAAACCAGAACGAAAACGGAAGTTGCAGAAATTTGAAAATGGAAGTTCATTAAAGAAACCACTATACCTTAACGATCTATTTGGAAATTAAATAAAAAAGGGAGTTGAGTAGAAAAGAAACTAGAACGAAAAAGGAAGTTGCAGAAATTTAAAAATGGAAGTTCATTAAAGAAACCACTATACCTTAACGATCTATTTGGTAATTAAATAAAAAAGGAAGTTGAATAGAAAAATTACTTGAATAATAATGAAAGTTGCAGAAAATTAAAAATGGAAGTTCATTCAAGAACCACTATACCTTAACGATCTATTTGGAAATTAAATAAAAAAGGAAGGTTTATAGAAAAGTAAATTCAATAAAAATGGAAGTTGAATAAAAATAAAAATTAAAGTTGCATAAAGTTAATAATGGAAGTTCAATCCATAAACCACTATACCTTAACGATCTATTTCGAAATTAAATAAAAAAGGAAGTTGAGTAGAAAAGAAACTAGATTGAAAAAGGAGGTTAAATAAAAATAAAAATGGAAGTTGCAGGAAATTAAAAATGGAAGTTCATTCAAGAAACCACTATAGCTTTACGATCTATTTGGAAATTAAATAAAAAAGGAAGTTGAATAGAAAAATAACATGAATAAAAATGGAAGTCGAATAAAAATAAAAATGGAAGTTTTAGAAAATTAAAAAATGGAAGTTCATTCAAGAAACCACTATACCTTAACGATCTATTTGGAAATTAAATAAACAAGGGAGTTTAATAGAAAAGTAAATTGAATAAAAATGGAAGTTGAATAAAAATAAAAATGAAAGTTGCATAAAATTAAAAAGGAAGTTCAATCCAAAACCAATATACCTTAACGAACTATTTGGAAATTAAATAAAAAAGGAAGTTGAATAGAAAAATAACTTGAATAAAAATGAAAGTCGAATAAAAATAAAAATGAAAGTTGCATAAAATTAAAAATTAAAGTTCACTCAAGAAACCACAATATCTTCACGATCTATTTGGAAATTAAATAAAAAAGAAAGTTTAATAGAAAAGTAAATTGAATAAAAATGAAAGTTCAATAAAAATAAAAGTGAAAGTTGCATTAAATTAAAACTGGAAGTTCAATCTAGAAACCACTATACCTTAACGATATATTTAGAAATTAAATAGAAAAGGAAGTTGAATAGAAAAGAAACTTGGATAAAAAAAGAAGTTGTATAGAAACAAAAATGGAAGTTGCAAAAAATTAAAATTGGAAGTTCATTCAAGAAACCACTATACCTTAACGATCTATTTGAAAATTAAATAAAAAAGGAAGTTGAATTGAAAAGTAACTTGAATAAAAATAGAAGTTGCAGAAAATTAAAATTGGAAGTTCATTCAAGAAACCACTATACCTTAACGATCTATTTGAAAATGAAATAAAAAAGGAAGTTGAATAGAAAAATAACTTGAATAAAAATGGAAGTCGAATAAAAATAAAAATGGAACTTGCAGAAAATTAAAAATGGAAGTTCATTCAAGAAAACACTATACCTTAACGATCTATTTGGAAATTAAATAAAAAAGGAAGTTGCGTAGAAAAGAAACCAGAACGAAAACGGAAGTTGCAGAAATTTGAAAATGGAAGTTCATTAAAGAAACCACTATACCTTAACGATCTATTTGGAAATTAAATAAAAAAGGGAGTTGAGTAGAAAAGAAACTAGAACGAAAAAGGAAGTTGCAGAAATTTAAAAATGGAAGTTCATTAAAGAAACCACTATACCTTAACGATCTATTTGGTAATTAAATAAAAAAGGAAGTTGAATAGAAAAATTACTTGAATAATAATGAAAGTTGCAGAAAATTAAAAATGGAAGTTCATTCAAGAACCACTATACCTTAACGATCTATTTGGAAATTAAATAAAAAAGGAAGGTTTATAGAAAAGTAAATTCAATAAAAATGGAAGTTGAATAAAAATAAAAATTAAAGTTGCATAAAGTTAATAATGGAAGTTCAATCTATAAACCACTATACCTTAACGATCTATTTCGAAATTAAATAAAAAAGGAAGTTGAGTAGAAAAGAAACTAGATTGAAAAAGGAGGTTAAATAAAAATAAAAATGGAAGTTGCAGGAAATTAAAAATGGAAGTTCATTCAAGAAACCACTATACCTTTACGATCTATTTGGAAATTAAATAAAAAAGGAAGTTGAATAGAAAAATAACATGAATAAAAATGGAAGTCGAATAAAAATAAAAATGGAAGTTTTAGAAAATTAAAAATGGAAGTTCATTCAAGAAACCACTATACCTTAACGATCTATTTGGTAATTAAATAAAAAAGGAAGTTGAATAGAAAAATTACTTGAATAATAATGAAAGTTGCAGAAAATTAAAAATGGAAGTTCATTCAAGAACCACTATACCTTAACGATCTATTTGGAAATTAAATAAAAAAAGAAGGTTTATAGAAAAGTAAATTCAATAAAAATGGAAGTTGAATAAAAATAAAAATTAAAGTTGCATAAAGTTAAAAATGGAAGTCCAAGCCATAAACCATTATACCTTAACAATCTATTTCGAAATTAAATAAAAAAGGAAGTTGAGTAGAAAAGAAACTAGATTGAAAAAGGAGGTTAAATAAAAATAAAAATGGAAGTTGCCGAAAATTAAAAATGGAAGTTCATTCAAGAAACCACTATACCTTTACGATCTATTTGGAAATTAAATAAAAAAGGAAGTTGAATAGAAAAATAACATGAATAAAAATGGAAGTTTTAGAAAATTAAAAATGGAAGTTCATTCAAGAAACCACTATACCTTAATGATCTATTTGGAAATTAAATAAAAAAGGGAGTTTAATAGAAAAGTAAATTGAATAAAAATGGAAGTTGAATAAAAATAAAAATGAAAGTTGCATAAAATTAAAAAGGAAGTTCAATCCAAAACCAATATACCTTAACGAACTATTTGGAAATTAAATAAAAAAGGAAGTTGAATAGAAAAATAACTTGAATGAAAATGAAAGTCGAATAAAAATAAAAATGAAAGTTGCATAAAATTAAAAATTAAAGTTCACTCAAGAAACCACAATATCTTCACGATCTATTTGGAAATTAAATAAAAAAGAAAGTTTAATAGAAAAGTAAATTGAATAAAAATGAAAGTTCAATAAAAATAAAAGTGAAAGTTGCATAAAATTAAAAATGGAAGTTCAATCTAGAAACCACTATACCTTAACGATCTATTTAGAAATTAAATAAAAAAGGAAGTTGAATAGAAGAGAAACTTGGATAAAAAAAGAAGTTGTATAGAAACAAAAGTGGAAGTTGCAGAAAATTAAAACTGGAAGTTCATTCAAGAAACCACTATACCTTAACGATCTATTTGAAAATTAAATAAAAAAGGAAGTTGAATTGAAAAGTAACTTGAATAAAAATAGAAGTTGCAGAAAATTAAAATTGGAAGTTCATTCAAGAAACCACTATACCTTAACGATCTATTTGAAAATGAAATAAAAAAGGAAGTTGAATAGAAAAATAACTTGAATAAAAATGGAAGTCGAATAAAAATAAAAATGGAAGTTGCAGAAAATTAAAAATGGAAGTTCGTTCAAGAAACCACTATACCTTAACGATCTATTTGGAAATTAAATAAAAAAGGAAGTTGAGTAGAAAAGAAACCTGAACGAAAACGGAAGTTGCAGAAATTTGAAAATGGAAGTTCATTAAAGAAACCACTATACCTTAACGATCTATTTGGAAATTAAATAAAAAAGGGAGTTGAGTAGAAAAGAAACTAGAACGAAAATGGAAGTTGCAGAAATTTAAAAGTGGAAGTTCATTAAAGAAACCACTATACCTTAACGATCTATTTGGTAATTAAATAAAAAAGGAAGTTGAATAGAAAAATTACTTGAATAATAATGAAAGTTGCAGAAAATTAAAAATGGAAGTTCATTCAAGAACCACTATACCTTAACGATCTATTTGGAAATTAAATAAAAAAGGAAGGTTTATAGAAAAGTAAATTCAATAAAAATGGAAGTTGAATAAAAATAAAAATTAAAGTTGCATAAAGTTAAAAATGGAAGTTCAATCCATAAACCACTATACCTTAACGATCTATTTCGAAATTAAATAAAAAAGGAAGTTGAGTAGAAAAGAAACTAGATTGAAAAAGGAGGTTAAATAAAAATAAAAATGGAAGTTGCAGAAAATTAAAAATGAAAGTTCATTCAAGAAACCACTATACCTTTACGATCTATTTGGAAATTAAATAAAAAAGGAAGTTGAATAGAAAAATAACATGAATAAAAATGGAAGTCGAATAAAAATAAAAATGAAAGTTTTAGAAAATTAAAAATGGAAGTTCATTCAAGAAACCACTATACCTTAACGATCTATTTGGAAATTAAATAAAAAAGGGAGTTTAATTGAAAAGTAAATTGAATAAAAATGGAAGTTGAATAAAAATAAAAATGAAAGTTGCATAAAATTAAAAAGGAAGTTCAATACAAAACCAATATACCTTAACGAACTATTTGGAAATTAAATAAAAAAGGAAGTTGAATAGAAAAATAACTTGAATAAAAATGAAAGTCGAATAAAAATAAAAATGAAAGTTGCATAAAATTAAAAATTAAAGTTCACTCAAGAAACCACAATATCTTCACGATCTATTTGGAAATTAAATAAAAAAGAAAGTTTAATAGAAAAGTAAATTGAATAAAAATGAAAGTTCAATAAAAATAAAAGTGAAAGTTGCATAAAATTAAAAATGGAAGTTCAATCTAGAAACCACTATACCTTAACGATCTATTTAGAAATTAAATAAAAAAGGAAGTTGAATAGAAAAGAAACTTGGATAAAAAAAGAAGTTGTATAGAAACAAAAATGGAAGTTGCAGAAAATTAAAATTGGAAGTTCATTCAAGAAACCACTATACCTTAACGATCTATTTGAAAATTAAATAAAAAAGGAAGTTGAATTGAAAAGTAACTTGAATAAAAATAGAAGTTGCAGAAAATTAAAATTGGAAGTTCATTCAAGAAACCACTATACCTTAACGATCTATTTGAAAATGAAATAAAAAAGGAAGTTGAATAGAAAAATAACTTGAATAAAAATGGAAGTCGAATAAAAATAAAAATGGAAGTTGCAGAAAATTAAAAATGGAAGTTCATTCAAGAAACCACTATACCTTAACGATGTATTTGGAAATTAAATAAAAAAGGAAGTTGAGTAGAAAAGAAACCTGAACGAAAAGGGAAGTTGCAGAAATTTGAAAATGGAAGTTCATTAAAGAAACCACTATACCTTAACGATCTATTTGGAAATTAAATAAAAAAGGGAGTTGAGTAGAAAAGAAACCAGAACGAAAAAGGAAGTTGCAGAAATTTAAAAATGGAAGTTCATTAAAGAAACCACTATACCTTAACGATCTATTTGGTAATTAAATAAAAAAGGAAGTTGAATAGAAAAATTACTTGAATAATAATGAAAGTTGCAGAAAATTAAAAATGGAAGTTCATTCAAGAACCACTATACCTTAACGATCTATTTGGAAATTAAATAAAAAAGGAAGGTTTATAGAAAAGTAAATTCAATAAAAATGGAAGTTGAATAAAAATAAAAATTAAAGTTGCATAAAGTTAAAAATGGAAGTTCAATCCATAAACCACTATACCTTAACGATCTATTTCGAAATTAAATAAAAAAGGAAGTTGAGTAGAAAAGAAACTAGATTGAAAAAGGAGGTTAAATAAAAATAAAAATGGAAGTTGCAAAAAATTAAAAATGGAAGTTCATTCAGGAAACCACTATACCTTTACGATCTATTTGGAAATTAAATAAAAAAGGAAGTTGAATTGAAAAATAACATGAATAAAAATGGAAGTCGAATAAAAATAAAAATGGAAGTTTTAGAAAATTAAAAATTAAAGTTCACTCAAGAAACCACAATATCTTCACGATCTATTTGGAAATTAAATAAAAAAGGAAGTTTAATAGAAAAGTAAATTGAATAAAAATGGAAGTTGAATAAAAATAAAAGTGAAAGTTGCGCAAAATTAAAAATGGAAGTTCAATCCAGAAACCACTATACCTTCACAATCTATTTGGAAATTAAAAAAAACAGGAAGTTGAATAAGAAAGAAACTTGAATAAAAAAAGAAGTTGAATAGAAATAAAAATGGAAGTTGCAGAAAATTAAAAATGGAAGTTCATTCAAGAAACCACTATACCTTAACGATCTGTTTGGGAATTAAACAAAAAAGGAAGTTTAATAGAAAAGAAAATTGAATAAAAATGGAACTTGAATAAAAATAAAAATGAAAGTTGCAGAAAATTAAAAATGGAAGTTCATTCAAGAAACCAATATCAGTTAAGGATCTATTTGGAAATTAAATAAAAAAGAAAGTTTAATAAAAAGTAAATTGAATAAAAATGAAAGTTCAATAAAAATAAAAGTGAAAGTTGCATAAAATTAAAAATGGAAGTTCAATGTAGAAACCACTATACCTTAACGATCTATTTAGAAATTAAATAAAAAAGGAAGTTGAATAGAAAAGAAACTTGGATAAAAAAAGAAGTTGTATAGAAATAAAAATGGAAGTTGCAGAAAATTAAAATTGGAAGTTCATTCAAGAAACCACTATACCTTAACGATCTATTTGAAAATTAAATAAAAAAGGAAGTTAAATTGAAAAGTAACTTGAATAAAAATGGAAGTTGCAGAAAATTAAAATAGGAAGTTCATTCAAGAAACCACTATACCTTAACGATCTATTTGAAAATTAAATAAAAAAGGAAGTTGAATAGAAAAATAACTTGAATAAAAATGGAAGTCGAATAAAAATAAAAATGGAAGTTGCAGAAAATTAAAAATGGATGTTCATTCAAGAAACCACTATACCTTAACGATCTATTTGGAAATTAAATAAAAAAGGAAGTTGAGTAGAAAAGAAACCTGAACGAAAACGGAAGTTGCAGAAATTTAAAAATGGAAGTTCATTAAAGAAACCAGTATACCTTAACGATCTATTTGGAAATTAAACAAAAAAGGGAGTTGAGTAGAAAAGAAACCAGAACGAAAATGGAAGTTGCAGAAATTTAAAAATGGAAGTTCATTAAAAAAACCACTATACCTTAACGATCTATTTGGTAATTAAATAAAAAAAGAAGTTGAATAGAAAAATTACTTGAATAATAATGAAAGTTGCAGAAAATTAGAAATGGAAGTTCATTCAAGAACCACTATACCTTAACGATCTATTTGGAAATTAAAAAAAAAAGGAAGGTTTATAGAAAAGTAAATTCAATAAAAATGGAAGTTGAATAAAAGTAAAAATTAAAGTTGCATAAAGTTAAAAATGGAAGTTCAATCCATAAACCACTATACCTTAACGATCTATTTCGAAATTAAATAAAAAAGGAAGTTGAGTAGAAAAGAAACTAGATTGAAAAAGGAGGTTAAATAAAAATAAAAATGGAAGTTGCAGAAAATTAAAAATGGAAGTTCATTCAAGAAACCACTATACCTGTACGATCTATTTGGAAATTAAATAAAAAAGGAAGTTGAATAGAAAAATAACATGAATAAAAATGGAAGTTGAATAAAAATAAAAATGGAAGTTTTAGAAAATTAAAAATGGAAGTTCATTCAAGAAACCACTATACCTTAACGATCTATTTGGAAATTAAATAAAAAAGGGAGTTTAATAGAAAAGTAAATTGAATAAAAATGGAAGTTGAATAAAAATAAAAATGAAAGTTGCATAAAATTAAAAAGGAAGTTCAATCCAAAACCAATATACCTTAATGAACTATTTGGAAATTAAATAAAAAAGGAAGTTGAATAGAAAAATAACTTGAATAAAAATGAAAGTCGAATAAAAATAAAAATGAAAGTTGCAGAAAATTAAAAATTAAAGTTCACTCAAGAAACCACAATATCTTCACGATCTATTTGGAAATTAAATAAAAAAGGAAGTTTAATAGAAAAGTAAATTGAATAAAAATGGAAGTTGAATAAAAATAAAAGTGAAAGTTGCGGAAAATTAAAAATGGAAGTTCAATCCAGAAACCACTATACCTTCACAATCTATTTGGAAATTAAAAAAAACAGGAAGTTGAATAAGAAAGAAACTTGAATAAAAAAAGAAGTTGAATAGAAATAAAAATGGAAGTTGCAGAAAATTAAAAATGGAAGTTCATTCAAGAAACCACTATACCTTAACAATCTGTTTGGAAATTAAACAAAAAAGGAAGTTTAATAGAAAAGTAAATTGAATAAAAATGGAACTTGAATAAAAATAAAAATGAAAGTTGCAGAAAATTAAAAATGGAAGTTCATTTAAGAAACCAATATCCCTTAAGGATCTATTTGGAAATTAAATAAAAAAGAAAGTTTAATAGAAAAGTAAATTGAATAAAAATGGAAGTTCAATAAAAATAAAAGTGAAAGTTGCATAAAATTAAAAATGGAAGTTCAATCTAGAAACCACTATACCTTAACGATCTATTTAGAAATTAAATAAAAAAGGATGTTGAATAGAAAAATAACTTGAATAAAAATGGAAGTCGAATAAAAATAAAAATGGAAGTTGTAGAAAATTAAAAATGGAAGTTCATTCAAGAAACCACTATACCTTAACGATGTATTTGGAAATTAAAAAAAAAGGAAGTTTAATAGAAAACTAAATTGAATAAAAATGGAAGTTGAATAAAAATAAAAATGAAAGTTGCATAAAATTAAAAATGGAAGTTCAATCCAGAAACCACTATACCTTAACAATCTATTTAGAAATTAAATAAAAAAGAAAGTTGAATAGAAAAGAAACTTGAATAAAAAAGTAGTTGAATAAAAATAAAAGTGGAAGTTGCAGAAAATTAAAATTGGAAGTTTATTCAAGAAACCACTATACCTTAATGATCTATTTGGAAATTAAAAAAAAAAAGGAAGTTTAATAGAAAAGTAAATTGAATAAAAATAAAAATGGAAGTTGCATAAAATTAAAAATGAAAGTTCAATCCAGAAAGCACTATACCTTAACGATCTATTTGGAAATTAAATAAGAATGGAAGTTGAGTAGAAAAGAAGCTTGAATGAAAAAGGAAGTTAAATAAAAATAAAAATAGAAGTTGCAAAAAATTAAAAATGGAAGTTCATTCAGGAAACCACTATACTTTAATGATCTATTTGGAAATTAAATAAAAAAGGCATTTTAATAAAAAAGTAAATTGAATAAAAATAGAAGTTGAATAAAAATAAAAATGAAAGTAGCATAAAATTAAAAATGGAAGTTCATTCCCGAAACCTCTATACGTTAACGATCTATTTGGAAATTAAATAAAAAAGGAAGGTGAATAGAAAAGTTACTTGAAGAAAAATTGAAGTTAATTAAAAATAAAAATGGAAGTTGCAAAAAATTAAAAATGGAAATTCATTGAAGAAACCACCATACCTTAACAATCTATTTGGAAATTAAATAAAAAAGGAAGTTTAATAGAAAACTAAATTGAATAAAAATGGAAGTTGAATGAAAATAAAAATGAAAGTTGCATAAAATTAAAAATGGAAGTACAATCCAAAAACCACTATACCTTAACGATCTGTTTGGTTATTAAATAAAAAAAGAAGTTGAGTAGAAAAAAAACTTGAATAAAAAAGGAAGTTAAATAAAATTAAAAATGGAAGTTGCAAAAAATTAAAAATGGAAGTTCATTCAAGAAACCACTATACCTTAATGATCTATTTGGAAACTAAATAAAAAAAGAAGTTGAGTAGAAAAATAACTTGAATAAAAATGGAAGTAGAATAAAAAAAAATTGGAAGTTGCATAAAATTAAAAATTGAAGTTCATTCAAGAAACCACTATACCTTATCGATCTATTTGGATATTATATAAAAAATGAAGTTTAATAGAAAAGTAAATTGAATAAAAATAGAAGTTGAATAAAAATAAAAGTGAAAGTTGCATAAAATTAAAAATGGACGTTCAATCCAGAAACCACTATACCTTAATGATATATTTAGAAATTAAATAAAAAAGGAAGTTGAATAGAAAAAAAACTTGAATAAAAAAAAAGTTGAATTAAAATAAAAATGGAAGTTGCATAAAATTAAAATTGGAAGAGCATTCAAGAAAGCACTATACCTTAACGACCTATTTGGAAATCAAATAAAAAAGGAAGTTGAATAGAAAAATAACTTGAATAAAAATGGAAGTGGAATAAAAATAAAAATGTAAGTTCAATCCAGAAACCACTATACCTTAACAATCTATTTGGAAATTAAATAGAAAAGGAAGCTGAATAGAAAAGAAACTTGAAAAAAAAAGAAGTGGAGTAGAAATAAAAATAGAAGTTGCAGAAAATTAAAAATAGAAGTTCATTCAAGAAACCACTATACCATAACGACCTATTGGGAAATTAAATAAAAAAGCGAAGTTTAATGGAAAAGTAAATTGAATAAAAATGGAAGTTGAATAAAAATAAAAATGGAAGTTGCATAAAATTAAAAATGGGAGTTCATTGCAGAAACCACTATACGTTAACGATCTATTTGGAAATTAAATAAAAAAAGAAGTTGAGTTGAAAAGTACCTTGAAGAAAATTGAAAGTTAATTTAAAATAAAAATTGATGTTGCAGAAAATTAAAAATAAAAATTCATTCAAGAAACAACCATACCTTAAGGATCTGTTTGGAAATTAAATAAAAAAGGAAGCTTAATAGAGAAGTAAATTGAATAAAAATGGAAGTTGAATAAAAATAGAAATGAAAGTTGAAGAAAAATAAAAATGGAAGTTCATTCAAGAAACCACAATACCTTAACGATCTATTTGGAAATTAAATAAAAAAGGAAGTTTAATAAAAAAAGTAAATTGAATAAAAATGGAAGTTGAATAAAAATAAAAATCGGACTTGCATAAAATTAAAAATGGAAGTTCATTCCAGAAACCACTACACGTTAACGATCTATTTGGAAATTAAATAAAAAAGGAAGTTGAATAGAAAATTAACTTGAAGAAAAATGGAAGTTAATTAAAAATAAAAATGGAAGTTGCAGAAAATTAAAAATGAAAATTCATTCAAGAAACCACCATACCTTAACGATCTATTTGGAAATGAAATAAAAATGGAAGTTTAATAGAAAAATAAATTGAATAAAAATGGATGTTGAATGAAAATAAAAATGATAGTTGCATAAAATTAAAAATGGAAGTTCAATCCAGAAACCACTATACCATAACGATCTATTTGGAAATTAAATGAAAAAGGAAGTTTAATAAAAAAGTAAATTGAATAAAAATGGAAGTTGAATAAAAATAAAAATGAATGTTGGATAAAATTAAAAATGGAAGTTCATTTCAGAAACCACTATACGTTAACGATCTATTTGGAAATTAAATAAAAAAGGAAGTTGAATAGAAAAGTAACTTGAAGAAAAAGGGAAGTTAATTAAAAATAAAAATGGAAGCTGCAGAAAATTAAAAATGAAAATTCATTCAAGAAACCACCATACCTTAACGATCTATTTGGAAATCAAATAAAAAAGGAAGTTTAATAGAAAAGTAAATTGAATAAAAATGGATGTTGAAAGAAAATAAAAATGAAAGTTGCATAAAATTGAAAATGGAAGTTCAATCCAGAAACCAGTATATCTTAACGATCTATTTGGAAATTAAATAAAAAAGGAAGTTTAATAGAAAAGTAAATTGAATAAAAATGATAGTTGAATGAAAACAAAAGTGAAAGTTGCATAAAATTAAAAATGGAAGTTCAATCCAGAAACCACTATACCTTAACGATCTATTTAGAAATTAAATATAAAAGTAAGTTGAATAGAAAAAAAAACTTGAATAAAACTTGAATTTGCAGAAAATTAAAAGTGGAAATTCATTCAAGAAACCACTATACCTTAACGATCTATTTGGAAATTAAGTAAAAAAGGAAGTTGAATAGAAAAATAACTTGTATAAAAATGGAAGTATATTCAAGAAACCACTATACCTTAACTATCAATTTGGAAATTAAATAAAAAAGGAAGATGCATAGAAAAGAAACTTGAATAAAAAAAGAAGTTGCATAGAAATAAAAATAGAAGTTGCAGAAAATTAAAATTGGAAGTTCATTCAAGAAACAACTATACCTTAACTATCTATTTGAAAATTGAATAAAAAAGGAAGTTGAATAGAAAAATAACTTGAATAAAAACGGAAGTCGAATAAAAATAAAAATGGAAGGTGCATAAAATTAAAATGGAAGTTCATTAAAGAAACCACTATACCTTAACGATCTATTTGGAAATTAAATAAAAAAGGAAGTTGAATAGAAAAGAAACTGGAATAAAAAAAGAAGTTGAATACAAATAAAAATAGAAGTTGCATAAAATTAAAAATGGAAGTTCATTAAAGAAACCACTATACCTCAACGATCTATTTGGAAATTAAGTAAAAAAGGAAGTTTAATAGAAAAGTAAATTGAATAAAAATGGAAGTTCAATAAAAATAAAAGTGAAAGTTGCAGAAAATTAAAAATGGAAGTTCATTAAAGAAACCACTATACCTTAACGATCTATTTGGAAATTAAATAAAAAAGGAAATTGAATAGAAAAGAAACTTGAATAAAAAAAGAAGTTGAATAGAAATAAAAATGGAAGTTGCAGAAAATTAAAATTGAAAGTTCATTCAAGAAACCACAATACCTTAACGATCTATTTGGAAATTAAATAAAAAAGGAAGTTTAATAGAAAAGTAAATTGAATAAAAATGGAAGTTCAATATAAATAAAAGTGAAAGTTGCATAAAATTAAAAATGGAAGTTCAATCCCAAAACCACTATACCTTAACAATCTATTTGGAAATTAAATAAAAAAGGAAGTCAAATAGAAAAGAAACTTGAATAAAAAAAGAGGTTGAATAGAAATAAAAATGGAAGTTGCAGAAAATTAAAATTGAAGTTCATTCAAGAAACCACTATACTTTTGTAATGCCCTCGAAAATAAACCCATTAAATATATATAACATCAACATGCAATGTTTAAGAAGGAAACAGTTCATTATAATATTTATCAGAGTCTTACTAAACAAAAGCATTACATGTAACATCAAATTAAATGCCCTACAGGCTTACATCTTTCCAAGCCAACACTTGGACACAAAAGTATGAGTTCTAACTCAAATACAAATAAAGCCCTAGGCTTGTATGTTTACATGTATTAACTAATGAAAGCAAATAACTAAAAATAATCTTCAAAATCCAAGTCCTTCCAAGCTATGTCCTTGGAGGTAGCTTATCACCTGAACCTGAAAATGATGTTCCCATATAGGGTAAGCCACAGCCCAGTAGAAATATACTAAACCAAATATAAGCATTGAATAAAGAAATAGCATTCAATTGATGGTTAACCAAGATAATCAATTGCATCATTATCGAATCTCATGACACTATTGTCAACGACGCGTTTCACTTTCCAACATTATCAATATGGCTCAGAACCTGGCCAAACTTACAATAGTGAATTATATATATATATATATATATATATATATATATATATATATATATATATATCATATTCACATTCTTCCAATGTCAACAAACAAATGAGACTCAAGCTCAACTCAAAACACTTCATACTTCCAGATTGATACACATTGTAGTGCTGTATCAAATAAAACACTTCTATATAAATAAGCACACATAAAAGTGATGCTAATGGAGTCCATCCCCTATCTCCTCCCAAACAAAATCCGGTTTAGAGGTCCATCCCCTATCTTCCCCTAAACCGTGGAGTACATCCCCTATCTCCTCCCACACAAAACAATGTATGTAAACACATAACATATAACACAATTAATACACATAATGTCTGTATTAATTCAGTAGTCAAAATGAACGACTCAACCAATGTGATTAGTTTCAGTTATCCCTAATCCACATGCAATGTCTACAATAATCACGACTATCCTCCACCGATAGCCCAAAACAGTTATTTCTAGATTTGGAAATAAATATAATAACAATTCAATAGGCGAGTGATTTAAATTATCCAACTACACCGTTTAATCAATAAATTTCCCAATTTCATGAATTTAACCATCTTTTCCCAATTCCACGAATTAATTATACAAATTAATTTAATAATACAACTAGGGTTTTTTTTCCAAAACTTACCAAAGTATTCCCAACATATCAAAATACCAAAACTTAGAACAAAACCTATAAAATGGAGTAGGAAATCCCTACCTTGAAGCGAAGAACTCGAATGGAGAAGATGACGAAAACCAAAGTGCTCCAAACCCAAGATTGTTCAGATTAAACGGAAGCCCTCGACCCACTCTATCCTTTTAACAAAGGACTTAGGGTAGAAATACACTCTAAGTAGATCAAACCTAAGAGAGAAGGTGTGTAGGGAGAGGGAGAAGACGGTTCTAGGGTTTTAAAATAAAAAAGGAGATGAAAAATGACCCAGAAAGTCGGATCTCGGATTTTTATACCAGTCGCCCCGCTCGAGCGTGGAAACCCCCGCTCGAGCGCCACTCACAGACTCCCGCTCGAGCGGCCAAACTCCCGCTAGAGCGGCGAATGCACACTCCCAGAAGTTTTTGCAGACAGATCCCCGCTCGAGCGCCCAACTCCCCGCTCGAGCGTAACTCACGACTTCCCGCTCGAGCGGCCAACACTACACAGGACATACTGGATGGGTGTATTCCCCGCTCGAGAGTCCAAACCCCCGCTCGAGCGTACAAGCCAAAATCTGGGCAACTAGACTTGATTCCCAAGCTCAACCAACTTGCTCCAAATCTTCCCAACACAACCCAAGACTCAAAATAAGGATTAAAGGGCGCAAACAACATACTCTCAACAACCAGCTCCACGGAACCTAAGTCTGTATATAACAAGTAAAGAAAAGGGAAACCGGGATCGCTATAACTTTAACGATCTATTTGGAAATAAAATAAAAAAGGAAGTTTAATAGATAAGTAAATTGAATAAAAATGGAAGTTGGATAAAAATAAAAATGGAAGTTGCAGAAAATTAAAAATGGAAGTTCAATCCAGAAAACACTATACCTTAACGATCTATTTGGAAATTAAATAAAAAAGGAAGTTGAATAGAAAAGAAACTTGAATAAAGAAGGAAGTTAAATAAAAATAAAAATGGAAGTTCAATCCAGAAACCACAAAACCTTAATGATCTATTTGGAAATTAAATAAAAAAGAAGTTGAATAGAAAAATAACTTGAATAAAAATGAAAGTTGAATAAAAATATAAATGAAATTTGCAGAAAATTAAAAATGGAAGTGCATTCAAGAAACCAATATCCCTTAACGATCTATTTCGAAATTAAATAAAAAAAGGAAGTTTAATAGAAAAGTAAATTGAATAAAAATGGAAGTTCAATAAAAATAAAAGTGAAAGTTGCATAAAATTAAAAATGGAAGTTCAATGCAGAAACCAATATACCTTAACGATCTATTTAGAAATTAAATAAAAAAGGAAGTTGAATAGAAAAGAAACTTGAATAAAAAAAGAAGTTGAATAGAAATAAAAATGGAAGTTGAAGAAAATTAAAATTGGAAGTTCATTGAATAAACCACTATACCTTAACGATCTGTTTGAAAATTAAATAAAAAATGAAGTTGAATTGAAAAGTAACTTGAATAAAACTGGAAGGTGCAGAAAATTAAAATTGGAAGTTCATTGAAGAAACCACTATACCTTAACGATCTATTAGAAAATTAAATAAAAAAGGAAGTTTAATAGAAAAGTAAATTGAATAAAAATGGAAGTTGAATAAAAATAAAAATGAAAGTTGCATAAAAATAAAAATGGAAGTTCAATCTAGAAACCACTATACCTTAACGATCTATTTAGAAATTAAATAAAAAAGGAAGTTGAATAGAAAAGAAACTTGAATAAAAAAAGAAGTTGAATAGAAATAAAAATGGAAGTTGCAGAAAATTAAAATTGGAAGTTCATTCAGGAAACCACTATACCTTAACGATCTATTTGGAAATTAAATAAAAAAAGAAGTTCAATTGAAAAGTAACTTGAATAAAAATGGAAGTTGCAGAAAATTAAAAATGGAAATTCATTCAAAAAACCACTATACCTTAACGATCTATTTGGAAATTAAATAAAAAAGAAGTTGAATAGAAAAATAACTAGAATAAAAATGAAAGTTGAATAAAAATAGAAATGAAATTTGCAGAAAATTAAAAATGGAAGTTCATTCAAGAAACCAATATCCCTTAACGATCTATTTGGAAATTAAATAAAAAAGGAAGTCTAATAGAAAAGTAAATTGAATAAAAATGGAAGTTCAATAAAAATAAAAGTGAAACTTGCATAAAATTAAAAATGGAAGTTCAATCCAGAAACCACTATACCTTAACGATCTATTTAGAAATTAAATAAAAAAGGAAGTTGAATAGAAAAGAAACTTCAATAAAAAAAGAAGTTGTATAGAAATAAAAATGGAAGTTGCAGAAAATTAAAATTGGAAGTTCATTGAAGAAGCCACTATACCTTAACGATCTATTTGGAAATTAAATAAAAAAGGAAGTTGAGTAGAAAAGAAACTTGAATGAAAAAAGAAGTTAAATAAAAATAAAAATAGAAGTTGCAGAAAATTAAAAATGGAAGTTCATTCAAAAAACCACTATACCTTAACGATCTATTTGGAAATTAAAGAAAAAAGGCAGTTTAATAAAAAAGTAAATTGAATAAAAGTGGAAGTTGAATAAAAATAAAATTGAAAGTAGCATAAAATTAAAAATAGAAGTTCATTCAAGAAACCTCTATACGTTAACGACCTATTTGGAAATTAAATAAAAAAGGAAGTTGAATAGAAATGTTACTTGAAGAAAAATTGAAGTTAATTAAAAATAAAAGTAGAAGTTGCAGAAAATTAAAAATGAAAATTCATTGAAGAAACCACCATACCTTAATGATCTATTTGGAAATTAAATAAATGGGGAAGTTTAATAGAAAACTAAATTGAATAAAAATGGAAGTTGAATGAAATAAAAATGAAAGTTGCATAAAATTAAAATTGGAAGTTCAATCCAAAAACCACTATACCTTAACGATCTATTTGGAAATTAAAAAAAAAAAAAGGAAGTTGAATAGAAATAAAAATGGAAGTTGCAGAAAATTAAAATTGGAAGTTCATTCAAGAAACCACTATACCTTAACGATCTGTTTGGAAATTAAATAAAAAAGGAAGTTGAACAGAAAAATAACTTGAATAAAAATGGAAGTGAAATAAAAATAAAAACGGAAGTTGCAGAAAATTAAAAATTGAAGTTTATTGAAGAGACCACAATACGTTAACGATCTATTTGGAAATTAAATAAAAAATGAAGTTTAATAGAAAAGTAAATTGAATAAAAATGGAAGTGGAATAAAAATAAAAATGGAAGTTGAATAAAAATAAAAATGGAAGTCGCAGAAAATTAAAAATGGAAGTTCATTCAAGAAACGACTATACTATAACGACCTATTTGGAAATTAAATAAAAAAGGAAGTTGAATAGAAAAATAACTTGAATAAAAATGGAATTGGAATAAAAATAAAAACAGATGTTGCAGAAAATTAAAAATGGAAGTTCTTTCAAGAAACCACAATACCTTAACGATCTATTTGGAAATTAAATAAAAAAGGAAGTTTAATAGAACAGTAAATTGAATAAAAATGGAAGTTGAATAAAATTAAAGATGAAAGTTGAATAGAAAAATAACTTGAATAAAAATGGAAGTTCTAGAAAATTAAAAATGAAAGTTCATTCAAGAAACCACTATACCATAACGATCTAATTGGAAATTAAATAAAAAAGGAAGTTGAATAGAAAAATGACTTGAATAAAAATGGAGTTTATAGCGATCCCGGGTTTACCCTTGTTGTATAGTGATCCGGACATGTGTCCGTGGATGTTGGTTGTTGTTTATTATCGTGTTTGTATCCTTTGTACTTTGTATATTGAGTTATAGGATGTGTTGGGCAGGTTTGTTACAGGTTGGTTGAGTTTAGAAACCAAAACTAGTTGCCCAAGTTTTGGCTTGTACGCTCGAGCGAGGGTTTTGGCGCTCGAGCGGAGATTACACCCATTCAGTATTTTCCTGTGCAGCGTTGTCCGGAAATGAAATTCGTAAGTGCTTATGTGTTTATGTGCTTATGTGGAGTGAATTACAGTTGTCCATGCATTAGGACGTGAGTGTTTAGTTTCGGCACATTTATGAATGTGCTAACGTTCTGTGTTGCCTTTATTAGGATGTCAGGACGAGGAAGAGGTGCTAGGCGTGGTAGACCTGCGAGGCAGGAAGTACCGTTACCGGGTGAGATTCCGGCAGTGCAGGAGGGAGTTGGGCAGGCCACTGTGGCCGAGCCAGTAGGTCAGCAGGCTATGGGTGCCTTGGCCAGAGAGATAGCGGGAGCTTTGGGTATTCTTAGAGCTGGGAATCAGGCAGCTGAGACAGGACCTTCTTTCTTGAAGAGGGAGTTCTTCCGGTCTAATCCGGACGAGTTTGTCGGGGATCCGAAGGAGCCACTGAAGGCTGATGAGTGGTTAGAACAGATGAGTAAGACGTTTGAGATGCTTGGCATCGAGGACGGAGCACTGAAAGTGACCTTGGCATCCTTCCAGCTGAAGGGAGATGCGGGTCAATGGTGGAAGTACGAGAAGGCTCGTGTGGGCAGTACTTGGGAGGCGTTTATAAATGCTTTTCAGGAGAGGTTTTTGTCTGCAGCAGCTAGGGAGAAGCTGAGGGATCAGTTTAGCCGGCTTAAACAGCAGGGCTTGTCAGTGGCCGAGTTTGAGGCTACTTTTACCAGTCTGTCCAGGTTTGCACCGGAACTGGTGGCGTCTGAGGAACGCCGTTGCTATGAGTTTGAGCGGAAGTTGAGGCGGGGCCTCAAGTTGAGAGTTAGTGGGTCTTACATTCGAGAGTATAGACACCTGGTTGATGCTGCTGCTCATATGGAGATTATGATGCAGGAGGAGGAGGAAGAACAGAAGGGCTCCAAGAGGAGCCAGGATAGTCAGAGTGATGGCAGGAGACAGAAGGGTTATAACCCTCAGCAGTCTCAGGGTGCAGTCTCTAGATCGACCTTTCCAGTGCCGAGTGTAGGCTCGGGGAGAGGCAGTCAGGGGGAATTCACTTGTTACAAGTGTGGCCAGCTGGGTCACAAGGTTTCAGTTTGCCCGCAGAAGGGTGTGGGTCAGAAAGCTGCTTCTTCTCCAGCTAGACCGCAGAGTCAGAGTTTGGGCAGGGGACAGCCCTTGACTTATTATCAGTGTGGACAACCTGGGCACATGAAGAGGTTTTGCCCACAGTTGAGTGCCACTTCGGGAGCGTCTGGTTCTAGGCAGACGCAGGGTTTTCAGCCAGCTCAGTCTGTGCAGGCCTCGAGGGCCAATCCGGGAGTTTCGTCATCCCAGTCTGTGCAGCAGTCTTTTGCTCCGAGAGGTGAGCAGGTAGACCAGGGGCCTACTGGGCGCGTGTATGCTGTTACCGCGCAGGATTTAGTACCGGCTCCATCAGTAGTGAGAGGTACTTTTCTGTTTTGCAACTCAGTTGCTAGTGTGTTGATAGACACGGGTGCATCTCATTCTTTTGTATCTGCTGCATTTGCATCGGTTTTGGAATTGGAGTTAGCACAGTTAGCATCTCCTATTTGTGTGGTATCGCCTTTGGGTGGTGAGTTGATCCTGAAACAGGGTGTTAGAGGATGTGATATAGAGGTCGCCGATTATAGGCTTCCTTTTCCGTTTGTTGTCATGCCCATGAAGGGTTTTGATGTTATTTTGGGTATGGACTGGTTATCGTCATACCGGGCTGTTATTGATTGCTACCGCCAGAGGGTCATGTTATGTACCTTGAGCGGGGAGTGGTTTCATTTCTTGGGGGACCGGGTTGGTAGTGTTTTGCCACCGGGGTATGATTCGCGAGGGCGAAGTGAGCTTAGTAGTCTACTTTCTAGCTTTGAGAGTGGTGAGACCCAACATGTATTGCCGAGGGTGGTTTGTGAGTATTCGGATGTTTTTCCCGAAGATCTTGTTAGTTTGCCACCTCACCGAGAGATAGAGTTCTCTATTGATTTAGTGCCCGGTACGGCGCCGATTTCTATGGCACCTTACCGTTTTGCTCCAGCAGAGTTGGTTGAGTTGAAAGTTCAGCTCCAGGAATTGCTAGATAAGGGTTTTGTTCGCCCTAGTGTTTCACCGTGGGGAGCACCGGCCCTCTTTGTTAAAAAGAAAGATGGTGCCTTGAGATTGTGTATTGACTATCGGAAGTTGAATCGGGCTACGGTTAAGAATAAGTATCCTATGCCCCGTATAGATGATTTGTTTGACCAGTTGAAGGGTTCCCGTTGTTTCTCTAAGATAGACTTGAGATCGGGTTACCACCAGTTGAGGGTCAGAGAAGAGGATATTCCGAAGACGGCATTCCGTACGCGGTATGGCCATTATGAGTTTCTGGTGATGCCATTTGGGCTTACCAATGCACCGGCAGTCTTTATGGACTTGATGAACCGGGTTTTCCGGGAGTTCTTAGACCGATTTGTGGTTGTTTTCGTGGACGATATCCTTATCTATTCGTCTTCAGAGGAGGAGCACGAGGCACACTTGAGAGTGGTGCTTGAGTTGCTTAGAGCCCATAGGCTGTATGCCAAGTTTGGGAAGTGTGAGTTCTGGCTGAGGGAAGTCAAATTCTTAGGCCACGTGGTATCCAGGGAAGGGGTGTCTGTTGATACATCCAAGGTAGAGGCAGTGCAAGATTGGGAACAGCCTAAGAGTGTGTTTGAAATCCGCAGTTTTCTGGGATTAGCTGGGTATTACCGTCGGTTTGTGAAAGATTTCTCCAGGTTAGCGTCACCGTTGACTAGACTGACTCGGAAGGGAGTCAAGTTTGTGTGGAGTGAGACTTGTGAAAAGTCGTTCCAAGAATTGAAAGTTAGATTGACCACCGCTCCGGTGTTGATTATTCCGGAGAGAGGGTTGGGTTATGCGGTTTATTGTGATGCCTCACGAGAGGGTTTGGGTTGTGTGTTGATGCAAGAGGGGAAAGTGGTAGCTTATGGCTCACGTCAGTTGAAAATACACGAGAAGAATTACCCCACACACGACCTAGAGTTAGCAGCAGTGATTTTTGCCTTGAAAATCTGGAGGCACTACCTTTATGGTGAGAGGTTCGAGGTATTCTCGGATCATAAGAGTTTGAAGTATCTGTTTACACAGAGAGACTTGAATTTGAGGCAGAGGAGGTGGATGGAGTTCATCGAGGATTATGATTTTGAGTTGCACTATCATCCG
Organism: Camellia sinensis; assembly: GCF_055761805.1. Taxonomy (NCBI): domain Eukaryota; kingdom Viridiplantae; phylum Streptophyta; class Magnoliopsida; order Ericales; family Theaceae; genus Camellia; species Camellia sinensis. Next base: position 1,877,375 of record NC_138962.1, on the reverse strand, counting down.
GGAAAGGCCAATGTTGTGGCCGATGCCCTTAGTAGGAAGACCATTTGTGATGTTGCTAGTATAGCCATCCGGCAATGGGAGATGTTGGGAGCACTTGGCGAGTTTGATTTGCTACTGGGCGAATGTAGACACCCCATTTTTGACCGTCCTCAAGACTTGGACGTCACTGTTTGAACACACGGTGATCTTCCATGTTTGTGTTTGTTTGGAGTTCCCGGAGGTCTCGACTCGCGCGCCTTGCCTCAGGATCCCCGAACTCGACCGTTTAGTGTCTGGTTTTGCACCAAACACTTGCATCTTGCCTTTGAGAGGCAGAGTGGGGCTTGTAGACCATCCCCACCCATCACCGGCAGTGGCTAGATGCCACCGACTGGTTTTTGCTGCCACCGGCAATATAGTTTGCCGGCCGGCACTCTTTGTTGCCGGTCAGCACTATTTGTTGCCGACCGGCACTCTTTTTGGCCAAGATGGCATTTTTTGCCGGCCGATTGCTGTTCATCTGCTTTTGCAGATATTTTTAGACAGTTGTATAGCTTTTTCTCCCCTCCATACACGTGTATGGAGGGATCTCCCTCTTGCAAAGCTTGTCTTGTAAGCTTTACAAGAGGCATATAGAGAGAAGCTCTCTCTAAGGCAAAAAAAGGGCTTTTAGACATTTTTGAGGAGAGAAGACAGAGGAGAGCTTTGGTTTTTCCTAGGGTTAGGGTTAGATACACTCACCTATCTCTCTTTTCCTCTCATTTTGCACACTAGGTGTTTTGTGTCTCACTATTGCACACAAACACCTAGTGTTTCACCTTCCTCTTGGAGCTGAGGTTCTAAAGAGTGTGTTTTGAAGTTTTGGTGTTGGATTCGAGCTCAAGGAGGCCATTGGAGCACCATTTTTGAAGAGGACTACAAGGGTGAGAAACTAGTCCCTTTTTCCCCCATTTTTGCATTGATTTTCTACTAGTCTTAGAGCTGTTTTTGTGATTATTGTATAACATAAAAAAGTTCTGTTTTTAAGCCCTCTTTGTTGTTTATTAAGAGTGTTTTGTTGTTTGAGGGTTGTTGACCACCCTTAGGCCTCAAAAGGCCTCATTTTGAGCCATTTTGTGCTAGCTCCGGGATTTTGGTGTTGAGGTCTCTTCACCACTGAAATCTTGAGGGATTTCAGTGGTGAAAATGATGCTTTGAAGTCCTAAGAAGGAGAGGGCCACCCCCTCTCCTTGTTGTCCTTGAAAAGGACATATTTTGGCCTCTTAAGGAAGCCTATGCTTGAGTGTGTGTTGAGCATATTTGGTTTGTTTTTCATGCTTATATATCCATGATATAACATGATTTCAAGTTGGTTTTGGAACTTCATGCATGTTTAGCATAGTTGCCATGTAATGCCTTATTTGTGCCTTAACATGTTCTAGGTTGTTAGCCTTTGTTGGAGCATGTTTTAGGCTTGCATTTGTGAAGATTATGTGTTTATTTTGCCATGTTTTAGCTCTGTCCATAATCGTTTGGGTCGATCTTTGCATGCATTATATAGCTCCTTTGTATTTGGGCTTGTTGGCCTTGAGTATGTGCATGTGTAGCATGCCATCTTTGCATTGTTTTGATGATTTGGAATCATCCTACATGCTATTTCAGTCCCATTTCCATGCTTGTTGGATTGCCTTGCATGTCTCTTTAATGCTTTGAAAGCATGTGTTGCAATGCTCCATGTTTTGGCCATGGTGTATGCCTTTGTATTTGGGCCATTTAGATGCCATCTAAGTAGTCCTTTAGCTTTGTTTTAACATGCTAAACCTCTGATTTTGGTCCTTCTTTGCATGCCATGTTTGGTCATGTTAAGTGTAGTTCAATGCCTCATTGATTTGCTTTGAACACTTAGGCCATTTCGTGCATGCTTAGCTTGATTTGTTGCTTGGTTTGGCACCATGTATCAGCATGATTTCAAGGCTTATAATGCATGCTAATTGTTCATGTTTGTCCCTTTCAAGTGTGCTTGAATGTTGTTTGTTTTGTGCTTAAGTGTAGGCCTTCCATCATGTGTATGTGTGCATGTGTTTTGGCTTCTTGTTTTGGCCATTATGGCTACTGTTTTAGGCCTTTTTAGAGTTGCCTAATTCATGTATAAGTCCATCTTGCCATCCATTTGCATGTTTGCTTGTAAGCTTTGCATGATTACATTGCATTGTTCATGTTGCATGATAGCTAATATGCTTAGGTTGCATTGCATCAACATGCATTCCTTGTCCCTTGATTTGGGTGATAAGGATTGGGAGTTTGTTTGATTGATTTGCATTGCATTTGAAATCAAAGTTGCATACTTGGTTCTTTGGGCCATCATGCATGGAAATGCGTGATTGGTGGTCCGAGAACCGAGGCACATGTCCCTTTGAGTCATTACAATGATAAGAGACATGGTTGGTGCATACATGCCTTGAAATGTGCTACCATGCTTTGTTTTGCCCTCTGTTGCTGTGAGTTGCAGGTTCTGCAGGAATACTCTGCCGACCGGCAGTGTAATGTGCCGACCGGCACAATTTTCTCTGCCGACAGGTTCAATTTTGTGCCGATGGCCATACCACACTGCCGGTGGCAATCTCAATCAGCCGGTGGTGATCCTCTCTGTCCAAGGGATCAGTCCTGAGGCTTTGACAGTCTCCAGAGGAGGAAAGGAAGGAAAACTGGGGCAGCTTGCGCATGGCGACACGCTTCTCGAGGCGTTTTCCTGCTTTAATTAATTTATTTAATTTTTTAATTAAATTAGTTAATTTGTAATATTAATTAGCTTGCGTAGTTAATTAATTTGTAATATTTATTCAGTCCCTCCGAGCGAGGGTAAACCTGTAATAAGTGTGCGTGAGTGTGTGTATGTCTTCCTACCTCACGTCTTTCTTCCCTTTTATTTACCTGCTTATGATGGTAGATTAGGGCACGTTTAATTTAGCATACCTTATGCTATGCATGCGTGCATCCATGCATTCGTATTACATGCATTAGGCTCGGTACATCACGCTAACTGCATCAGTACTTCAATTCCGAACTGAATACGTGATAATTGTGCATTTTCACATGACATGTTTAGGATAGCCGAGCCTATTCTAGCAATGCTTTGTATGCGATGCATTAGGCACTTAACATGGACTTGGATCATGCATGTTTGCTAACAAGTTCTTTGTTTTGGCACGGAGTACTATGTAAGTATTTCCGCTTCAGCATATCACATGAGTGTGAATATTGCCATGACAACATGCTTAACATGTGGCTAGATGCTTATGTGTTAAATTGTTTTGAATGCCTGTGGGTGAAGGTTGGATTGTTTGAGTTGGAAAAACTCGTTGAAATCCGCATTTTAGCCTACTTGCGAGTAGCAAATTCCAAAGCATTTTCAAACCGAACGGATATGCAATGTTTATTTCCAAATTAGGCGATTTGGTCTATACTTGTTTGCTGTGCGCATAACATAGTAATTCTAGGCTAATAACCGGGTTAAGAACACATAAAGTTTTCAAAATCAGATATCACGGTTAGTAGAGGCCGGTCTTCGGACCGGGCGAAAGGGGGTGCTCATAGCTGACCTTCCCCGATCGTACCCAAGCTCCCGAGCCGAGACAACTCCGGTGATGACGGACACGTGGCCTTCGGCACCGAGTCAGGGTTTCCTAAATTCTCCCATTTTAAAATATTTAGGTGGCGACTCTGTATCTGGCAAAGCAGTCCATGTTTGGCACTACTTTTTCAAAAATCTGTTTCTCAAAACGATTTGCCAGATTTGGACTCTTTGGTTCAAATTAAGAACCGTGACACAAATCGAGAGTCCGAACCGTAGCACGAGGCCCACGCGGGCACGTCTACAGTGAATCTGTTGAGGCTGCGGCCTTGTTTTCTGTTGTTGCGCAGCCTACACTTGTGATTAGAGTGTTAGAGGCACAGAGAGGTGACCTTGAGGTAGAATCCCTCCGAGAGAAGATCTCCAGTGGGAAAGTTGAGAAGGGTTTGACGGTGTATCCCGACCTGAGTGTGAGATACCGAGACCGTTTGTTTGTACCAGAGTCTTGCCGTGAGGAGGTACTCCGAGAGTTTCATCATTCGCGCCTTGCGGTGCATCCGGGAGGTACTAAGATGTACCAGGATTTGGGTCGCCAGTTTTGGTGGCAGGGTATGAAGAGAGATGTGGCTGTTTTCGTATCGAAGTGCCTTACTTGCCAGCAAGTGAAGGCCGAGCATCAGAGGCCAGCGGGTTTGTTGCAACCCTTGCCTATTGCCGAGTGGAAGTGGGAGCATGTCACTATGGACTTCGTTGTAGGTCTTCCGAGGACTCAACGGGATAGTGATGCTATTTGGGTGGTTGTAGACCGGTTGACTAAGTCGGCGCACTTTATTCCTATGCGCGTGAGAGATTCGGTAGATCATCTTGCCGACTTGTATATTCAGGACATAGTGAGATTGCACGGGGTCCCAGTAACGATCGTCTCCGATAGAGATCCTCGTTTTACTGCTAGGTTGTGGCAGAGTTTGCAGAGTGCCTTGGGCACTAAGTTGACCTTTAGTACGGCTTATCATCCTCAGACTGACGGGCAGTCCGAGCGTACTATTCAGATCCTTGAGGATATGCTTCGGGGTTGTGTCCTGGATTTCAGTGGGACGTGGGAGAGGCACTTGCCCTTGGTAGAGTTTGCCTACAACAACAGTTTTCAGTCTAGCATCGGTATGGCACCGTTTGAGGCCTTGTATGGCCGACCGTGTAGGTCTCCAGTTTGTTGGGCCGAGGTGGGTGATGCACCTTTGTTGGGTCCGGAGTTGGTTAGGGAGACGACGGAGAAAGTTGAGCTTATTCGTAGGAGGCTTGTTACAGCCCAGAGTCGACAAAAGAGTTATGCCGACCGTAGGAGGAGGCCTTTGGCGTTTGAGGTAGGTGATCATGTCTTTCTGAAGATATCACCTAGACGAGGCCTGTTGAGGTTTGGGAAGAGTGGGAAGTTATCCCCTCGGTTTATTGGTCCTTTTGAGATCCTTGAGAGGATTGGTGAGGTTGCTTATCGATTAGCCTTACCACCGCAGTTGTCCGGAGTGCATGACGTGTTTCATGTGAGTATCCTTCGAAAGTATGAGCCAGATCCATCACATGTGTTGGATTGGTCTGATTTAGAGGTAGATGAGGATGCCTCGTATGAGGAGAGACCGGTTCGGGTCTTGGATAGGCGGGATCAGGTCCTGCGTGGCAAGACCATTCCTTTGGTGAAGGTCTTGTAGAAACATCACGGAGTGGAGGAAGCCACTTGGGAACGTGAGTTGGAAGTCCGAGAGAAATATCCGGACTTGTTTGTTGATATGTAATCTTGTATTTAAATTTTGCATTTTGTTGAACTTAAGAGCTTTTATATATGTCTTAAGTTGTGAAACATTGAAAATGTTTTGGTTATTGGGAGTATGTTTTGGGACTTGCCTCATATGGAAGTTGAATGTGACACTATATATGTTGATTATATTGTTGAAATTGGAAAGATAGTGCATAATGTTGATGCATGTTGAAAATACATATGTTGTTTATATATGTCTCTTGTTACAGGGATGGGATGACTGGTAATGGGTCGAATTGTTGAATGTTAAATTGTAACATTGTCTAAAATGAAGGAAAACTTGTTTTTGAAAACTTGTGCTTAATTTCGGGGGCGAAATTCTTTAAGGGGGGGAGGTTATAGCGATCCCGGGTTTACCCTTGTTGTATAGTGATCCGGACATGTGTCCGTGGATGTTGGTTGTTGTTTATTATCGTGTTTGCATCCTTTGTACTTTGTATATTGAGTTATAGGATGTGTTGGGCAGGTTTGTTACAGGTTGGTTGAGTTTAGAAACCAAAACTAGTTGCCCAGGTTTTGGCCTGTACGCTCGAGCGAGGGTTTTGGCACTCGAGCGGAGATTACACCCATTCAGTATTTTCCTGTGCAGCGTTGTACGCTCGAGCGTGGTATTGGCCGCTCGAGCGGGGTTGTCTGAGTGCCGCTCGAGCGTAGAGTTGGAAGCTCGAGCGGAGGCCTGGTTCTGTATAAATGCTGGGAGAGTGCATCCGGCGCTCGAACGGAAGTTTGGACGCTCGAGCGGGAGTCTGTGAGTGACGCTCGAGCGGGGTGTTTTACGCTCGAGCGGACGACTGGGTTTAAGTCCCGAAATTGTGACTTTTCAAATCACTTTTTACTTTCTCTTCTCTCTCTTACTTTTCCAAAATCACCATTGTTGAGCCTCTCACTCTAGACTCTACCTTCTCTCTAGGTTTTGATCTAGTAGGAGTGATTTACTCACCTTTGGCCTTTACAAAAAAGTTGTTGATCGTCGAGGGCTTCATTTTAATCTGAAAATCTCGGGTTTTGGAGCACGTTGGGTTTTGTCGTCTTCTCCTTTGGGACTCCGAATTTGAGGTAGGGATATCCTACTCCTCTCTATGGGTTTTGTCTTTAAATTTTGGTATTTTGAGATGTTGGGCTTGGTTTGGTAATTTTGTGAAAGTTTGGGGCTTTTGTGTAATTTTACAAAAGTTGGGGTTTTATTCATAATAAACCTAGATGCATGTTTGGCATGAAAAAAATGGAATAGATGTTAATTCATTGATGGAAATGGGACCTAAGGGTTGAAATGGTAATTATGGAAAATGGCCTAATTACATTGTTTAATTAATTGGGATAATTAATTGTGAGAAATGAGGAAATGAAATGTTGATTGAATATCCATTTGTGCATTTATTTTCTGTTTAGAAATAACTGCTTTGGGCAATCGGTGGAGGATAGTCGTGATTGTTGTAGACAATGCATGATGATTAGGTAAACTGAAACTAATCAATGAAATGTGTCATGGAACTTGACGGTTGATAGAATACATTAACTGTATGTATTGGGTGATTGTATATAGAACCAATGTGTTTATATACGTTATGTGTAGAGGAGGAGATAGGGGATGTACTCCGCGGTTTAGGGGAAGATAGGGGATGTACCTCTAAACCGGATAAGTATTGGGAGAAGATAGGGGATGAACTCCGTAGACACAGCTCATATACTTGTCTAGAGAAGTGAAGATAGAGCTCATATGCTTATCTTTGTGAAGTGTGGATACAGCTTATATGCTTATCTGTGAATGTGGGATATTGTTGTTATACATATCTGTTGAGAATGTGGATATAGCTTTTATGCTTATCTGAATGTGAGATATAGTTTTTATACATATCTGTGGAAATGATGATAGAGCTAGCATGCTTATCTGTTGAAAAAGGAAAAATGAAAGGTAACTTAGACTCATAAGTTGTATGACATAAATATGTGATTTATGTGGATGTATCAGTGTTGACCATCTATCAATTGCTAATATTTTAGGCATTGTTCATGGTTGGTTTAGTGTATTTCTACTGGGCTGTGGCTCACCCTATATGGGAATATCATTTTCAGGTGCAGGAAGCATGCCACCTCCAAGGACATAGCTGGGAGGCTAGTGGCGGACATACTTTTGTCACTTAACTTTTGATGTATTACATGTAACTTCAAGCCAAGGGCTTAATGTGTAAACGAGTTAGTACTCTTGTTGTAACCAAGTGTTAACTTGGAAAGCTGTAAGCCCGTAGGGCATTTTGTTTTTGATGTTAACATGTAATACTTATGTAACGAAACTCTAATGAATAAAAGAGTGTGGTTAGTTTATATGTAAATGCATGTCTTACCTTAATGATCTATTCGGAAATTAAATAAAAAAAGAAGTTGAGTAGAAAAGAAACTTGAATAAAAAAGGAAGTTAAATAAAAATAAAAATGGAAGTTGCAGAAAATTAAATATGGAAGTTCATTCAAGAAACCACTATACCTTAACGATCTATTTGGAAATTAAATAAAAAAGGAAGTTTAATAAAAAAGTAAATTGAATAAAAATGGAAGTTGAATAAAAATAAAAATGTAAGTTGCATAAAATTAGAAATGGAAGTTCAATCCAGAAACCACTATACCTTAACGATTTATTTGGAAATTAAATAAAAAAGGAAGTTGAATGGAAAAGAAACTTGAATAAAAAAAGAAGTTGAATAGAAATAAAAATGGAAGCTGCAAAAAATTAAAATAGGAAGTTCATTCAAGAAAGCATTATACCTTAACGATCTATGTGAAAGTTAAATAAAAAAGGAAGTTGAATTGAAAAGTAACTTGAATAAAAATGGAAGTTGCAGAAAGTTAAAATTGGAAGTTCATTCAAGAAAACACTATACCTTAACGATCTATTTGAAAATTAAATAAAAAAGGAAGTTGAATAGAAAAATAACTTGAATAAAAATGGAAGTCGAATAAAAATAAAAATGGAAGTTGCAGAAAATCAAAAATGGAAGTTCATTCAAGAAACCACTATAACTTAAGTATCTATTTGGAAATTAAATAAAAAAGGAAGTTTAATAGAAAAGTAAATTGAATAAAAATGGAAGTTGAATAAAAATAAAAATGAAAGTTGCATAAAATTAAAAATGGATGTTCCATCCAGAAACCACTATACCTTAACGATCTATTTGGAAATTAAATAAAAAAGGAAGTTGAGTAGAAAAGAAACTTGAATGAAAGAGGAAGTTAAATAAAAATAAAAATAGAAGTTGCAGAAAATTAAAAATGGAAGTTCATTCAAGAAACCGCTATAACTTAACGATCTATTTGGAAATTAAATAAAAAAGGCAGTTTAATAAAAAAGTAAATTGAATAAAAATGGAAGTTGAATAAAAATAAAAATGAAAGTTGCATAAAATGAAAAATGGAAGTTCAATCCAGAAACCACTATACCTTAACCATCTATTTGGAAATTAAATAAAAGAGGAAGTTGAATAGAAAAGAAACTTGAATAAGAAAAGAAGTTGAATAGAAATAAAAATGGAAGCTGCAAAAAATTAAAATAGGAAGTTCATTCAAAAAAACACTATACCTTAACGATCTATTTGGAAATAAAATAAAAAAGAAGTTGACTAAAAATAAAAAAGGAAGTTGAATAAAAATAAAAATGGAAGTTGACTAAAAATAAAAATGGAAGTTGTAGAAAATTAAAAATGGAAGTTCAATCCAGAAACCACAATACCGTAATGATCTATTCGGAAATTAAATAAAAAAAGAAGTTGAGTAGAAAAGAAACTTGAATAAAAAAGGAAGTTAAATAAAAATAAAAATGGAAGTTGCAGAAAATTAAATATGGAAGTTCATTCAAGAAACCACTATACCTTAACGATCTATTTGGAAATTAAATAAAAAAGGAAGTTTAATAAAAAAGTAAATTGAATAAAAATGGAAGTTGAATAAAAATAAAAATGTAAGTTGCATAAAATTAGAAATGGAAGTTCAATCCAGAAACCACTATACCTTAACGATTTATTTGGAAATTAAATAAAAAAGGAAGTTGAATGGAAAAGAAACTTGAATAAAAAAAGAAGTTGAATAGAAATAAAAATGGAAGCTGCAAAAAATTAAAATAGGAAGTTCATTCAAGAAAGCATTATACCTTAACGATCTATGTGAAAGTTAAATAAAAAAGGAAGTTGAATTGAAAAGTAACTTGAATAAAAATGGAAGTTGCAGAAAGTTAAAATTGGAAGTTCATTCAAGAAAACACTATACCTTAACGATCTATTTGAAAATTAAATAAAAAAGGAAGTTGAATAGAAAAATAACTTGAATAAAAATGGAAGTCGAATAAAAATAAAAATGGAAGTTGCAGAAAATCAAAAATGGAAGTTCATTCAAGAAACCACTATAACTTAAGTATCTATTTGGAAATTAAAAAAAAAAGGAAGTTTAATAGAAATGTAAATTGAATAAAAATGGAAGTTGAATAAAAATAGAAATGAAAGTTGCATAAAATTAAAAATGGATGTTCCATCCAGAAACCACTATACCTTAACGATCTTTTTGGAAATTAAATAAAAAAGGAAGTTGAGTAGAAAAGAAACTTGAATGAAAGTGGAAGTTAAATAAAAATAAAAATAGAAGTTGCAGAAAATTAAAAATGGAAGTTCATTCAAGAAACCACTATAACTTAACGATCTATTTGGAAATTAAATAAAAAAGGCAGTTTAATAAAAAAGTAAATTGAATAAAAATGGAAGTTGAATAAAAATAAAAATGAAAGTTGCATAAAATGAAAAATGGAAGTTCAATCCAGAAACCACTATACCTTAACCATCTATTTGGAAATTAAATAAAAAAGGAAGTTGAATAGAAAAGAAACTTGAATAAGAAAAGAAGTTGAATAGAAATAAAAATGGAAGCTGCAAAAAATTAAAATAGGAAGTTCATTCAAAAAAACACTATACCTTAACGATCTATTTGGAAATAAAATAAAAAAGAAGTTGACTAAAAATAAAAAAGGAAGTTGAATAAAAATAAAAATGGAAGTTGACTAAAAATAAAAATGGAAGTTGTAGAAAATTAAAAATGGAAGTTCAATCCAGAAACCACAATACCTTAATGATCTATTCGGAAATTAAATAAAAAAAGAAGTTGAGTAGAAAAGAAACTTGAATAAAAAAGGAAATTAAATAAAAATAAAAATGGAAGTTGCAGAAAATTAAATATGGAAGTTCATTCAAGAAACCACTATACCTTAACGATCTATTTGGAAATTAAATAAAAAAGGAAGTTTAATAAAAAAGTAAATTGAATAAAAATGGAAGTTGAATAAAAATAAAAATGTAAGTTGCATAAAATTAGAAATGGAAGTTCAATCCAGAAACCACTATACCTTAACGATTTATTTGGAAATTAAATAAAAAAGGAAGTTGAATGGAAAAGAAACTTGAATAAAAAAAGAAGTTGAATAGAAATAAAAATGGAAGCTGCAAAAAATTAAAATAGGAAGTTCATTCAAGAAAGCATTATACCTTAACGATCTATGTGAAAGTTAAATAAAAAAGGAAGTTGAATTGAAAAGTAACTTGAATAAAAATGGAAGTTGCAGAAAGTTAAAATTGGAAGTTCATTCAAGAAAACACTATACCTTAACGATCTATTTGAAAATTAAATAAAAAAGGAAGTTGAATAGAAAAATAACTTGAATAAAAATGGAAGTCGAATAAAAATAAAAATGGAAGTTGCAGAAAATCAAAAATGGAAGTTCATTCAAGAAACCACTATAACTTAAGTATCTATTTGGAAATTAAAAAAAAAGGAAGTTTAATAGAAATGTAAATTGAATAAAAATGGAAGTTGAATAAAAATAGAAATGAAAGTTGCATAAAATTAAAAATGGATGTTCCATCCAGAAACCACTATACCTTAACGATCTTTTTGGAAATTAAATAAAAAAGGAAGTTGAGTAGAAAAGAAACTTGAATGAAAGTGGAAGTTAAATAAAAATAAAAATAGAAGTTGCAGAAAATTAAAAATGGAAGTTCATTCAAGAAACCACTATAACTTAACGATCTATTTGGAAATTAAATAAAAAAGGCAGTTTAATAAAAAAGTAAATTGAATAAAAATGGAAGTTGAATAAAAATAAAAATGAAAGTTGCATAAAATGAAAAATGGAAGTTCAATCCAGAAACCACTATACCTTAACCATCTATTTGGAAATTAAATAAAAAAGGAAGTTGAATAGAAAAGAAACTTGAATAAGAAAAGAAGTTGAATAGAAATAAAAATGGAAGCTGCAAAAAATTAAAATAGGAAGTTCATTCAAAAAAACACTATACCTTAACGATCTATTTGGAAATTAAATACAAAAGGAAGTAGAATAGAAAAATAACTTGAATAAAAATAGAAGTTGAATAGAAATAAAAATGGAAGTTGCAGAAAATTAAAATTTGAAGTTCATTCAAGAAACCACTATACCTTAACGATCTATTTGGAAATTAAACAAAAAAGGAAATTGAATAAAAATAAAAACGGAAGTTGCAGAAAATTAAAAATGGAAGTTCATTCAAGAAACCACTATCCCTTAACGATCTATTTGGAATTAAATAAAAAAGGAAGTTGAATAAAAATAAAAATGGAAGTTCATTCAAGAAACCACTATCCCTTAACGATCTATTTGGAATTAAAAAAAAAGGAAGTTGAATAAAAATAAAAATGAAAATTGTATAGAAAAATAACTTGAATAAAATTGGAAGTTGAATAAAAATAAAAATGGAAGTTGCAGAAAATTAAAAATGGAAGTTCATTCAAGAAACCACTATAACTTAACGATCAATTTGGAAATTAAATAAAAATGGAAGTTGAACAGATAAATAACTTGAATAAAAATGGAAATGGAATAAAAATAAAAACGGAAGTTGCAGAAAATAAAAATTGGAAGTTCATTCAAGAAACCACTATACCTTAACGATCTATTTGGAAATAAAATAAAAAAAGAAGTTGAATAAAAATAAAAAAGGAAGTTGAATAAAAATAAAAATGGAAGTTGAATAAAAATAAAAATGGAAGTTGCAGAAAATTAAAAATGGAAGTTTAATCCAGAAACCACAATACCTTAATGATCTATTCGGAAATTAAATAAAAAAAGAAGTTGAGTAGAAAAGAAACTTGAATAAAAAAGGAAGTTAAATAAAAATAAAAATGGAAGTTGCAGAAAATTAAATATGGAAGTTCATTCAAGAAACCACTATACCTTAACGATCTATTTGGAAATTAAATAAAAAAGGAAGTTTAATAAAAAAGTAAATTGAATAAAAATGGAAGTTGAATAAAAATAAAAATGTAAGTTGCATAAAATTAGAAATGGAAGTTCAATCCAGAAACCACTATACCTTAACGATTTATTTGGAAATTAAATAAAAAAGGAAGTTGAATGGAAAAGAAACTTGAATAAAAAAAGAAGTTGAATAGAAATAAAAATGGAAGCTGCAAAAAATTAAAATAGGAAGTTCATTCAAGAAAGCATTATACCTTAACGATCTATGTGAAAGTTAAATAAAAAAGGAAGTTGAATTGAAAAGTAACTTGAATAAAAATGGAAGTTGCAGAAAGTTAAAATTGGAAGTTCATTCAAGAAAACACTATACCTTAACGATCTATTTGAAAATTAAATAAAAAAGGAAGTTGAATAGAAAAATAACTTGAATAAAAATGGAAGTCGAATAAAAATAAAAATGGAAGTTGCAGAAAATCAAAAATGGAAGTTCATTCAAGAAACCACTATAACTTAAGTATCTATTTGGAAATTAAAAAAAAAAGGAAGTTTAATAGAAATGTAAATTGAATAAAAATGGAAGTTGAATAAAAATAGAAATGAAAGTTGCATAAAATTAAAAATGGATGTTCCATCCAGAAACCACTATACCTTAACGATCTTTTTGGAAATTAAATAAAAAAGGAAGTTGAGTAGAAAAGAAACTTGAATGAAAGTGGAAGTTAAATAAAAATAAAAATAGAAGTTGCAGAAAATTAAAAATGGAAGTTCATTCAAGAAACCACTATAACTTAACGATCTATTTGGAAATTAAATAAAAAAGGCAGTTTAATAAAAAAGTAAATTGAATAAAAATGGAAGTTGAATAAAAATAAAAATGAAAGTTGCATAAAATGAAAAATGGAAGTTCAATCCAGAAACCACTATACCTTAACCATCTATTTGGAAATTAAATAAAAAAGGAAGTTGAATAGAAAAGAAACTTGAATAAGAAAAGAAGTTGAATAAAAATAAAAATGGAAGCTGCAAAAAATTAAAATAGGAAGTTCATTCAAAAAAACACTATACCTTAACGATCTATTTGGAAATTAAATACAAAAGGAAATAGAATAGAAAAATAACTTGAATAAAAATAGAAGTTGAATAGAAATAAAAATGGAAGTTGCAGAAAATTAAAATTGGAAGTTCATTCAAGAAACCTATAGCGATCCCAGGTTTACCCTTGTTGTATAGTGATCTGGACATGTGTCCGTGGATGTTGGTAGTTGTTTATTATCTTGTTTACATCCTTTCTTACTTTGTATTTGAGTTATAGGATGTGTTGAGCGGGTTTGTTACAGGTTGGTTGAGTTTAGAAACCAAAACTAGTTGCCCAGATTTTTGGCCTGTACGCTCGAGCGGAGGTGTTGGAGCTCGAGCGTAGATTACATCCATCCAGTATCTTGTTGTGCAGTGTTGTGAGCTCGAGCGTAGGGTTGGGAGCTCGAGCGGAGGCCTGGTTCTGCAAAAGTGCTGGGCGAGTGCATTCTGCGCTCGAGCGGGAGGTTGGCCGCTCGAGCGGGGTGTTTTAAGCTCGAGCGGAAGACTGGGTTTAAATCCCGAAATTGTGACTTTTCAAATCACTTTTTCACTTTCTCTTCTCTCTCTTACTTTTCCCAAAACACCATTGTTGAGCCTTTCTCTCTAGATACTACCTTCTCTCTAGGTTTTGATCTAGTAGGAGTGATTTGCTCACCTTTGGCCTTTACAAAAAAGTTGTTGATCGTCGAGGGCTTCATTTTAATCTGAAAATCTCGGGTTTTGGAGCACGTTGGGTTTTGTCGTCTTCTCCCTTGGAGCTCTGAATTTGAGGTAGGGATAACCTACTCCTCTCTATGGGTTTTGTCTTTAAATTTTGGTATTTTGAGATGTTGGGCTTGGTTGGGTAATTTTGTGAAAGTTTGGGGCTTTTGTGTAATTCTACAAAGGTTGGGGTTTCATTCATAATAAACCTAGATGCATGTTTGGCATGAAGAAAATGGAATGATTGTTGAATCATTGATGAAAATGGGACCTAAGGGTTGAAATGGTAATTATGGAAAATGGCCTAATTACCTTGTTTAATTAATTGGGATAATTAATTGATGAGAAATGAGGAAATGAAATGTTGATTGAATATCCATTTGTGCATTTATTTTCTGTTTTAGAAATAACTGCTTTGGGCTATCGGTGGAGGATAGTCGTGATTGTTGTAGACAATGTATGTTGATTAGGCAAACTGAAACTAATCAATGAAATGTGTCATGGAATTTGACGGTTAATTGATTACATTAATTGTATGTATTGTGTGATTGTATATGGAACCAATGTGTTTATATATGTTGTGTGTAGAGGAGGAGATAGGGGATGTACTCCGCGGTTTAGGGGAAGATAGGGGATGTACCTCTAAACCGGATAGGTATTTGGAGGAGATAGGGGATGTACTCCGTAGACAGAGCTCATATGCTTGTCTAGAGAAGTGAAGATAGAGCTCATATGCTTATCTTTGTGAAGTGAAGTGTGGATACAGCTTGTATGCTTATCTGTGGATATTGTTGATATACATATCTGTTGTAGAATGTGGATACAGCTTGTATGCTTATCTGTGGATATTGTTGATATACATATCTGTTGAGATTGTGGATATAGCTTTTATGCTTATCTGAATGTGAGATATAGTTTTTATACATATCTGTGGAAATGATGATAGAGCTAGTATGCTTATCTGTTGTTAAAAGGAAAATGAAAAGTAATTGGGACTTGTAAGTCGTTGACATAAATATGTAATTTATGTGATTGTATCAGTGTTGACCAACTATCAATTGCTAATGTTTTAGTCATTGTCCATGGTTGGTTTAGTGTATTTCTACTGGGCTGTGGCTCACCCTATATGGGAACATCATTTTCAGGTGCAGGAAGCATGCCACCTCCAAGGACATAGCTGGGAGGCTAGTGGCGGACATAGTTTTGTCGTTTTACTGTTGATGTATTACATGTAATTTCAAGCCAAGGGCTTAATATGTAACGAGTTAGTACTCTTTGTTGTAACCAAGTGTTAACTTGGAAAGCTGTAAGCCCGTAGGGCATTTTGTTATGGGATTGACATGTAATACTTATGTAATGGAATTCTAATGAATGATAGAAGGTGGTTAGTTTATCTATCAACGCTTGTCTTATTTGTTGGGTTTAATGTTATTATTTTGAGGGCGTTACAACTTGGTATCAGAGCGTACCGGGTTCGAATACTTTGGGTACGTGGGAAGTGATTAGTATCACAATGGGTTTGTCTCGCTTGATAGAGACTTAGATGTAGTATCATATGCTATGTGCTCAATTGATAACATGCTTATGTGACTATGTGGGTATGGGATTTAATTTCTAGGATGTTGATTGGATCCTTGGGTTTCTGTGAGTCTTGTTGGAAAAGCACTTGATCAATGCTGTTTCTAACCGGAACTCTAGTAACGCCTCGGGACTATCATTATCCGGAAATGAAGTTCGTAAGTGCTTATGTGTTTATGTGCTTATGTGGAGTGAATTACAGTTGTCAATGCATTAGGACGTGAGTGATCAGTTTCGGCACATTTGTGAATGTGCTAACGTTCTGTGTTACCTTTATTAGGATGTCAGGACGAGGAAGAGGTGCTAGACGTGGTAGACCTGCGAGGCAGGAAGTACCGTTACAGGGTGAGATTCCGGCAGTGCAGGAGGGAGTTGGGCAGGCCACTGAGGCCGAGCCAGTAGGTCAGCGGGCTATGGGTGCCTTGGCCAGAGAGATAGCAGGAGCTTTGGGTATTCTTAGAGCTGGGAATCAGGCAGCTGAGACAGGGCCTTCCTTCTTGAAGAGGGAGTTCTTCCGGTGTAATCCGGACGAGTTTATCGGGGATCCTAAAGAGCCGCTTAAGGCAGATGAATGGCTCGAACAGACAACGAAGACGTTTGAGATGCTTGGCATCGAGGACGGAGCACTGAAAGTGACCTTGGCATCCTTCCAATTGAAGGGAGATGCGGGTCAATGGTGGAAATACGAGAAAGCTCGTGTTGGTGGTACTTGGGAGGCGTTTGTGAATGCTTTTCAGGAGAGGTTTTTATCAGCAGCAGCTAGGGAGAAGCTGAGGGATCAGTTTAGCCGGCTTAATCAGCAGGGCTTGTCAGTGGCCGAGTTTGAGGCTACTTTTACTAGTTTGTCCAGGTTTGCACCTGAACTGGTGGCGTCTGAGGAACGCCGTTGCTATGAGTTTGAGCGGAAGTTGAGGCGGGGCCTCAAGTTGAGAATTGGTGGGTCTTATATTCGAGAGTATAGACACCTAGTGGACGCTGCAGCTCATATGGAGCTTATGATGCAGGAGGAGGATGAGGGCCAGAGAGGCTCCAAGAGGAGCCAGGATAGTCAGAGTGATGGCAGGAGACAGAAGGGTTATAACCCTCAGCAGTCTCAGGGTGCAGTCTCTAGATCGACCTTTCCAGTGCCTAGTGTAGGCTCGGGGAGAGGCAGTCAGGGAGAATTCACTTGTTACAAGTGTGGCCTGCTGGGTCACAAGGTTTCGGTTTGCCCGCAGAAGGGTGGGGGTCAGAAAGCTGCTTCTTCTTCAGCTAGACCACCGAGTCAGAGTTTGGGCAGGGGGCAGCTCTTGATTTGTTATCAGTGTGGACAACCTGGGCACATGAAGAGGTTTTGCCCACAGTTGAGTGCCACTTCGGGAGCGTCTGGTTCTAGGCAGACGCAGGGTTTTCAGCCAGCTCAGTCTGTGCAGGCCTCGAGGGCCAATCCGGGAGCTTCGTCATCCCAGTCTGTGCAGCAGTCTTTTGCTCCGAGAGGTGAGCAGGTAGACCAGGGGCCTACGGGGCGCGTGTATGCTGTTACCGCGCAGGATTTAGTACCAGCTCCATCAGTAGTGAGAGGTACTTTTCTGTTTTGTAACTCAGTTGCTAGTGTGTTGATAGACACGGGTGCATCTCATTCTTTTGTATCTGCTGCATTTGCATCTGTTTTGGAATTGGAGTTAGCACAGTTAGCATCTCCTATTTGTGTGGTATCGCCTTTGGGTGGTGAGTTGATTCTGAAACAGGGTGTTAGAGGATGTGATATTGAGGTCGCCGATTATAGGCTTCCTTTTCCGTTTGTTGTCATGCCCATGAAGGGTTTTGATGTTATTTTGGGTATGGACTGGTTATCGTCATACCGGGCTGTTATTGATTGCTACCGCCAGAGGGTCACGTTATGTACCTTGAGCGGGGAGTGGTTCCATTTCTTGGGAGACCGGGTTGGTAGTGTTTTGCCACCGGGGTTTGATTCGCGAGGGCGAAGTGAGCTTAGTGGTTTACTTGCTAGCTTTGAGAGTAGCGAGTGTGTTGAGACCCAGGTTGTGTTACCGAGGGTGGTTTGTGAGTATTCGGATGTCTTTCCCGAAGATCTTGTTAGTTTGCCACCTCACCGAGAGATAGAGTTCTCTATTGATTTAGTGCCTGGTACGGCGCCGATTTCTATGGCACCTTACCGTTTTGCTCCAGCAGAGTTGGTTGAGTTGAAAGTTCAGCTCCAGGAATTGCTCGATAAGGGCTTTGTTCGCCCTAGTGTTTCACCGTGGGGAGCACCGGCCCTCTTTGTTAAAAAGAAAGATGGTGCCTTGAGATTGTGTATAGACTACCGGAAGTTGAATCGGGCTACGGTTAAGAATAAGTACCCTATGCCCCGTATAGATGATTTATTTGACCAGTTGAAGGGTTCCCGTTGTTTCTCTAAGATAGACTTGAGATCGGGTTACCATCAATTGAGGGTCAGGGAGGAAGATGTTCCTAAGACAGCATTCCGTACGCGGTATGGCCATTATGAGTTTTTGGTGATGCCATTCGGGCTTACCAATGCGCCGGCAGTCTTTATGGACTTGATGAACCGGATTTTCCGGGAGTTCTTAGACCGATTTGTGGTTGTTTTCGTGGACGATATCCTTATCTATTCGTCATCTAAGGAGGAGCACGAGGAACACTTGAGAGTGGTGCTTGAGTTACTTAGAGCCCATAGGCTGTATGCCAAGTTCGGGAAATGTGAGTTTTGGCTGAGAGAAGTCAAATTCTTAGGCCACGTGGTATCCGGGAAAGGGGTGTCTGTTGATACATCCAAGGTTGAGGCAGTGCAAGATTGGGCACAGCCTAAGAGTGTGTTTGAGATCCGCAGTTTTCTGGGATTAGCTGGGTATTACCGTCGGTTTGTGAAAGATTTTTCTAGGTTAGCGTCACCGTTGACTAGACTGACTCGGAAGGGAGTCAAGTTTGAGTGGAGTGAGACTTGTGAAAAGTCGTTCCAAGAGCTGAAAGTTAGATTGACCACCGCACCGGTGTTGATTATTCCGGAGAGAGGGTTGGGTTACTCGGTTTATTGTGATGCCTCACGAGAGGGTTTGGGTTGTGTGTTGATGCAAGAGGGGAAAGTGGTAGCTTATGGCTCACGTCAGTTGAAAATACATGAGAAGAATTACCCCACACACGACCTAGAGTTAGCAGCTGTGATCTTTGCCTTGAAAATCTGGAGGCACTACCTTTATGGTGAGAGGTTCGAGGTATTCTCGGATCATAAGAGTTTGAAGTATCTGTTTACACAGAGAGACTTGAATCTGAGGCAGAGGAGATGGATGGAGTTCATCGAGGATTATGATTTTGAGTTGCATTATCATCCGGGAAAGGCCAATGTTGTGGCCGATGCCCTTAGTAGGAAAACCATTAGTGATGTAGCTTGTATAGCCATCCGGGAATGGGAGATGTTGGGAGCACTTGGCGAGTTTGATTTGCTACTGGGCGAATCTGTCGAGGCTGCGGCCTTGTTTTCTGTTGTTGCGCAGCCTACACTTGTGATTAGAGTGTTAGAGGCACAGAGAGGTGACCTTGAGGTAGAATCCCTCCGAGAGAAGATCTCCAGTGGGAAAGTTGAGAAGGGTTTGACGGTGTATCCCGACCTGAGTGTGAGATACCGAGACCGTTTGTTTGTACCGGAGGCTTGCCGTGAGGAAGTACTCCGAGAGTTTCACCATTCGCGCCTTGCGGTGCATCCGGGAGGTACCAAGATGTATCAGGATTTGGGTCGCCAATTTTGGTGGCGGGGTATGAAAAGAGATGTGGCTGTTTTCGTATCGAAGTGCCTTACTTGTCAGCAAGTGAAGGCCGAGCATCAGAGGCCAGCGGGTTTGTTGCAACCCTTGCCTATTGCCGAGTGGAAGTGGGAGCATGTCACTATGGACTTCGTTGTAGGTCTTCCGAGGACTCAGCGGGGTAGTGATGCTATTTGGGTGGTTGTAGACCGGTTGACTAAGTCGGCGCACTTTATTCCTATGCGCGTGAGAGATTCGGTAGATCATCTTGCCGACTTGTATATTCGGGACGTAGTGAGATTGCACGGGGTCCCAGTGACGATCGTCTCAGATAGAGATCCTCGTTTTACTGCCAGGTTGTGGCAGAGTTTGCAGAGTGCCTTGGGCACTAAGTTAACCTTTAGTACGGCCTATCATCCTCAGACTGACGGGCAGTCCGAGCGTACTATTCAGATCCTCGAGGATATGCTTCGGGGTTGTGTCCTGGACTTCAGTGGGACGTGGGAGAGGCATTTGCCATTGGTAGAGTTTGCCTACAACAATAGTTTTCAGTCTAGCATCGGTATGGCACCGTTTGAGGCTTTGTATGGCCGACCGTGTAGGTCTCCAGTTTGTTGGGCCGAGGTGGGTGATGCACCTTTGTTGGGTCCGGAGTTGGTTAGGGAGACAACGGAGAAAGTTGAGCTTATCCGTAGGAGGCTTGTTACAGCCCAGAGTCGGCAGAAATCTTATGCTGACCGTAGGAGGAGGCCTTTGGCGTTTGTGGTAGGTGATCATGTCTTTCTGAAGATATCACCTAGACGAGGCCTGATGAGATTTGGGAAGAGTGGGAAGTTATCCCCTCGGTTTATAGGTCCTTTTGAGATCCTTGAGAAGATAGGCGAGGTTGCTTATCGATTGGCCTTACCACCGCAGTTGTCCGGAGTGCATGACGTGTTTCATGTGAGTATGCTTCGGAAGTATGAGCCAGATCCATCACATGTGTTGGATTGGACTGATTTAGAGGTAGATGAGGATGCCTCGTATGAGGAGAGACCGGTACGGGTCTTGGATAGGCGGGATCAAGTCCTGCGTGGCAAGACCATTCCTTTGGTGAAAGTCTTGTGGAAACATCACGGAGTGGAGGAAGCCACTTGGGAACGTGAGTTGGAAGTCCGAGAGAAATATCCAGACTTGTTTGTTGTTATGTAATCTTATATTTAAATTTTACATTTTGTTGAACTTAAGAGCTTTTATATATGTCTTAAGTTGTGAAACATTGAGAATGTTTTGGTTTATTGGAAGTATGTTTTGAGAACTTGCCTCATATGGCAGTTGAATGTAACATTGTATATGTTGAATATATATTGTTGGAATTGGAAAGATAGTGCATAATGTTGATGCATGTTGAAAATACATATGTTGTTTACATATTGTGATATGTCTCTTGTTAAAGAGATGGGATGACCGGTAATGGGTCGAATTATTGAATGTTAAAAGGTAACATTGTTTAAAATGGAGGAAAACTTGTTTTTGAAAACTTGTGTTTAATTTCGGGGACGAAATTCTTTAAGGGGGGGAGGTTATAGCGATCCCAGGTTTACCCTTGTTGTATAGTGATCTGGACATGTGTCCGTGGATGTTGGTAGTTGTTTATTATCTTGTTTACATCCTTTCTTACTTTGTATTTGAGTTATAGGATGTGTTGAGCGGGTTTGTTACAGGTTGGTTGAGTTTAGAAACCAAAACTAGTTGCCCAGATTTTTGGCCTGTACGCTCGAGCGGAGGTGTTGGAGCTCGAGCGTAGATTACATCCATCCAGTATCTTGTTGTGCAGTGTTGTGAGCTCGAGCGTAGGGTTGGGAGCTCGAGCGGAGGCCTGGTTCTGCAAAAGTGCTGGGCGAGTGCATTCTGCGCTCGAGCGGGAGGTTGGCCGCTCGAGCGGAAGTCTGTGAGTGGCCGCTCGAGCGGGGTGTTTTAAGCTCGAGCGGAAGACTGGGTTTAAATCCCGAAATTGTGACTTTTCAAATCACTTTTTCACTTTCTCTTCTCTCTCTTACTTTTCCCAAAACACCATTGTTGAGCCTTTCTCTCTAGATACTACCTTCTCTCTAGGTTTTGATCTAGTAGGAGTGATTTGCTCACCTTTGGCCTTTACAAAAAAGTTGTTGATCGTCGAGGGCTTCATTTTAATCTGAAAATCTCGGGTTTTGGAGCACGTTGGGTTTTGTCGTCTTCTCCCTTGGAGCTCCGAATTTGAGGTAGGGATAACCTACTCCTCTCTATGGGTTTTGTCTTTAAATTTTGGTATTTTGAGATGTTGGGCTTGGTTGGGTAATTTTGTGAAAGTTTGGGGCTTTTGTGTAATTCTACAAAGGTTGGGGTTTCATTCATAATAAACCTAGATGCATGTTTGGCATGAAGAAAATGGAATGATTGTTGAATCATTGATGAAAATGGGACCTAAGGGTTGAAATGGTAATTATGGAAAATGGCCTAATTACCTTGTTTAATTAATTGGGATAATTAATTGATGAGAAATGAGGAAATGAAATGTTGATTGAATATCCATTTGTGCATTTATTTTCTGTTTTAGAAATAACTGCTTTGGGCTATCGGTGGAGGATAGTCGTGATTGTTGTAGACAATGTATGTTGATTAGGCAAACTGAAACTAATCAATGAAATGTGTCATGGAATTTGACGGTTAATTGATTACATTAATTGTATGTATTGTGTGATTGTATATGGAACCAATGTGTTTATATATGTTGTGTGTAGAGGAGGAGATAGGGGATGTACTCCGCGGTTTAGGGGAAGATAGGGGATGTACCTCTAAACCGGATAGGTATTTGGAGGAGATAGGGGATGTACTCCGTAGACAGAGCTCATATGCTTGTCTAGAGAAGTGAAGATAGAGCTCATATGCTTATCTTTGTGAAGTGAAGTGTGGATACAGCTTGTATGCTTATCTGTGGATATTGTTGATATACATATCTGTTGTAGAATGTGGATACAGCTTGTATGCTTATCTGTGGATATTGTTGATATACATATCTGTTGAGATTGTGGATATAGCTTTTATGCTTATCTGAATGTGAGATATAGTTTTTATACATATCTGTGGAAATGATGATAGAGCTAGTATGCTTATCTGTTGTTAAAAGGAAAATGAAAAGTAATTGGGACTTGTAAGTCGTTGACATAAATATGTAATTTATGTGATTGTATCAGTGTTGACCAACTATCAATTGCTAATGTTTTAGTCATTGTCCATGGTTGGTTTAGTGTATTTCTACTGGGCTGTGGCTCACCCTATATGGGAACATCATTTTCAGGTGCAGGAAGCATGCCACCTCCAAGGACATAGCTGGGAGGCTAGTGGCGGACATAGTTTTGTCGTTTTACTGTTGATGTATTACATGTAATTTCAAGCCAAGGGCTTAATATGTAACGAGTTAGTACTCTTTGTTGTAACCAAGTGTTAACTTGGAAAGCTGTAAGCCCGTAGGGCATTTTGTTATGGGATTGACATGTAATACTTATGTAATGGAATTCTAATGAATGATAGAAGGTGGTTAGTTTATCTATCAACGCTTGTCTTATTTGTTGGGTTTAATGTTATTATTTTGAGGGCGTTACAAAACCACTATACCTTAACGATCTATTTGGAAATTAAACAAAAAAGGAAGTTGAATAAAAATAAAAACGGAAGTTGCAGAAAATTAAAAATGGAAGTTCATTCAAGAAACCACTATCCCTTAACGATCTATTTGGAATTAAATAAAAAAGGAAGTTGAATAAAAATAAAAATGGAAGTTCATTCAAGAAACCACTATCCCTTAACGATCTATTTGGAATTAAAAAAAAAGGAAGTTGAATAAAAATAAAAATGAAAATTGTATAGAAAAATAACTTGAATAAAATTGGAAGTTGAATAAAAATAAAAATGGAAGTTGCAGAAAATTAAAAATGGAAGTTCATTCAAGAAACCACTATAACTTAACGATCAATTTGGAAATTAAATAAAAATGGAAGTTGAACAGATAAATAACTTGAATAAAAATGGAAATGGAATAAAAATAAAAACGGAAGTTGCAGAAAATAAAAATTGGAAGTTCATTCAAGAAACCACTATACCTTAACGATCTATTTGGAAATAAAATAAAAAAAGAAGTTGAATAAAAATAAAAAAGGAAGTTGAATAAAAATAAAAATGGAAGTTGAATAAAAATAAAAATGGAAGTTGCAGAAAATTAAAAATGGAAGTTTAATCCAGAAACCACAATACCTTAATGATCTATTCGGAAATTAAATAAAAAAAGAAGTTGAGTAGAAAAGAAACTTGAATAAAAAAGGAAGTTAAATAAAAATAAAAATGGAAGTTGCAGAAAATTAAATATGGAAGTTCATTCAAGAAACCACTATACCTTAACGATCTATTTGGAAATTAAATAAAAAAGGAAGTTTAATAAAAAAGTAAATTGAATAAAAATGGAAGTTGAATAAAAATAAAAATGTAAGTTGCATAAAATTAGAAATGGAAGTTCAATCCAGAAACCACTATACCTTAACGATTTATTTGGAAATTAAATAAAAAAGGAAGTTGAATGGAAAAGAAACTTGAATAAAAAAAGAAGTTGAATAGAAATAAAAATGGAAGCTGCAAAAAATTAAAATAGGAAGTTCATTCAAGAAAGCATTATACCTTAACGATCTATGTGAAAGTTAAATAAAAAAGGAAGTTGAATTGAAAAGTAACTTGAATAAAAATGGAAGTTGCAGAAAGTTAAAATTGGAAGTTCATTCAAGAAAACACTATACCTTAACGATCTATTTGAAAATTAAATAAAAAAGGAAGTTGAATAGAAAAATAACTTGAATAAAAATGGAAGTCGAATAAAAATAAAAATGGAAGTTGCAGAAAATCAAAAATGGAAGTTCATTCAAGAAACCACTATAACTTAAGTATCTATTTGGAAATTATAGCGACCCCGGTCTTTTTCCATTTGATTATTGTATCCGGACTTAGGTTCCGTAGATTCTGTCATTGTATAATGGTTGTTGTTGTCCTTTATTTTCTCATTTGGAATTATAGGATGTGTTGGGCAGGTTTGTTTCAGGTTGGTTGGGTTTAGAAATCAAGTGTTGCTGTCCAGTATTTTGGTTCTTCGCTCGAGCGAGGAGTTTGTCGCTCGAGCGAGCTGTTGTTTTTGGTTCTTCGCTCGAGCCGGGGTTTGGTTGCTCGAGCGAGAGTTTGCGTCTGGTTTGGACCTGTAGCCTTGCATTCTTGGCTCGAGCGAGCTTTTCTTCGCTCGAGCGAGTTAGTTCATCCTTCGCTCGAGCTATAGTTCCTTCGCTCGAGCGTGTGTCTGGTTACAGACCTGAGGGTTTGAGTTCTTCGCTCGATCGAGCATTCTTTCGCTCGAGCGAGCTTTTGGGTTGTTGGCTCGAGCAAGGCTTCCTTGGCTCGAGCGTAGTTTCTCTGTGTCTGGTCGCTCGAGCGACCAAGTCTTCGCTCGAGCGAGCCTGTCCAGTATATATTTTCAGCAGCGGGTTTTGATCAGTCTTTTCTTATTCTTTTTGGTTCTAAACCCTAGGTCCGACTTCTCTCCCTCAAAACTCATCTTCTCTTTAGGTGTTCATCTACTTCTAGTGTGAATCCATCCTAAGTTCTTTGTAAGAAAGATAGAGGGCGGCTTGGGCTTCATTCTAATCTGAACATTTGGTGATTTGGAGCACATTGGAATTTGGGCACTCATCTCTGTCTTCATCATTTGGGTTGTTTTCTTTGAGGTAGGGATTTCCTACTCCATTTTATAGGTTTTGTCCTAAGTTTTGGTATTTTGATATGTTGGGAATACTGTGGTAAATTTTGGGAAAAACCCTAGTTGTATTACTGAATTAATTTGTATAAGTAAATCATGGAATTGGGAAAAGAGGGTTAAACTCATGGAATTCATTGATTAAATGGCGTAATTGGGTAATTGGTACCATTTGTCTATTGAACTGTTGGCATAGTTATTTTCAGTTTAGAAATAACTGTTTTGGGCTATCGGTGGAGGATAGTCGTGAATGTTGTAGACATTGCATGTGGATTAGGAATAACTGAAACTAATCACATTGGTTAAGTCATTAATTTTGACTATGGCATTGATACAGAAAATACGTGTATTGATTGAGCATTGCATTTGCATACATTGTTTTGTGTGTGGGAGGAGATAGGGGATGTACTCCACGGTTTAGGGGAAGATAGGGGATGGACCTCTAAACCGGATTTTGTTTGGGAGGAGATAGGGGATGGACTCCATTAGCATCACTTTTATGTGTGCTTATTTATATAGAAGTGTTTTATTGATACAGCACTAAAATGTGTATCAATCTGGAAGTATGAAGTGTTTGATTTGAGCTTGAGTCTCATTTGTCTGTTGATATTGGAAGGATGTGAATATTATATATGTGATTCACTGTTGTAAGTTTGGCCAGGTTCTGAGCCATGTTGATAAAATTGGAAAGTAAAACGTATCTTTGGCAATAGTGTCATAAGACTGTAAAATGAAGTAATTGATTATTTTGGTTGACCATCTGTTGAATGCTATTGCTTTATTCATTGCTTATATGTGGTTTAGTATATTTCTACTGGGCTGTGGCTCACCCTTTATGGGAACATCATTTTCAGGTTCAGGTGATAAACTACCTCTAAAGACTTAGCTTGGGAGGGTTTGGCTTCTGGATTGAAGAAGACTACCTTTAGTTACTAGTTGTTATTTATTGGTACATGTAAACATTCAAGCCTAGGGCTTTTCTTGTATTGAGATTAGAACTCATATTTTTGAATCCAAGTGTTGGCTTGGAAAGATGTAAGCCTGTAGGGCGTTTGATTCGATGTTACATGTAATGCTTCATTTAGTAATACTCTGATGAATGAATTAATTAATTGTCTTCTTTAATTAATGCATGTCAATGATATATTTAATGGGTTAATTTTGAGGGCGTTACAACTTGGTATCAGAGCGTACCGGGTTTGAATACTTTGGGTACGTGGGAAGTGATTAGTATCACATTGGGTTCGTCTCGTTTGACAGAGACTTAGTGTAATGTTATATGCTTATGTGATAACATGTTTATGTGATTATGTGAGTATGGAATGTAGTTTCTAGGATGTTGATTGGACCCTTGAGTTTCTAGTAGTCTTGTTGGAAAGGCACTTGATCACTGCTGCTTCCAACCGGAACTATAGTAACGCATTGGGACTATCATTATCAGGGAATGAAATTCGTAGCTGCTTATGTGATTATGTGCTTACGTGGAATGAATTATTGTTGTCCATTGCATTAGGACGCGAGTGTTTAGCTTCGGCACATTTATTAATGTGCTAATGTCTTTGTTTCCTTTATTAGGATGTCAGGACGAGGACGAGGACGCGGTAGGCGTGGTAGGCCGGGTAGGCAGGAGGTGCCTGTGCCAGAGGAGATTCCGGCAGTTCAAGAGGGAATTGGCCAGGCCAATGTGGCCGAGCCAGTAGGCCAGCAGGCTATGGGCGCTCTAGCCCGAGAGATAGCAGGGGCATTCAGAGAGTCAGTAGGCATTCTCAGAGCTGAGAATCAAGCTCAGGCTGGTATTGCAGATGTAGGATCTTCCTTTCTGAAGAGGGAGTTCTTTCGGTCTAATCCGGATGAATTTGTGGGTGATCCTAAAGAGCCGCTTAAGGCAGATGAGTGGCTCGAACAGACAACGAAGACGTTTGAGATGCTTGGCATCGAAGACGAGGGGTTGAAAGTGACCTTGGCATCTTTCCAGTTGAAGGGGGATGCGGGTCAGTGGTGGAAGTTTACTAAGGGGCGTATAGGAGGTACGTGGGAGGCTTTTGTGAATGCTTTCCAGGAGAAGTTCTTATCTCCAGCAGTCAGGGAGAAGCTGCGGGACCAGTTTTGTCAGCTTAAGCAGGCGAGTTCTTCAGTGGCCGAATTTGAGGCTGCATTCACTAGTTTGTCCAGGTTTGCACCTGAGTTGGTGGCGTCTGAGGAACGCCGCTGTATTGAGTTTGAGAAGAAGTTGAGGCGTGGCCTCAAGCTGAGAGTTGGGGGAACTATGATTCGGGATTACGGGCGTATGGTTGATGCTGCAGCCCATATGGAGATCATGATGCAGGAGGAGGAGGAAGGGCAGAAGGGCTCCAAGAGGAGTCAGGATGGTCAGAATGATGGTAGGAGACAGAAGGGTTTTAATCCCCAGCAGTCTCAGGGTAGCTTTTCGAGATCGACTTTTCCTGTACCGAGTGCTAGTTCGGGGAAAGGCAGTCAGGGAGACATTACCTGTTTCAAGTGTGGCCAGCTGGGCCACAAGTCTCCAGTTTGTCCTCAGAGGGGAGGAGTTCAGAGAGCAGCACCTTCTTCGGCTCGATCTCAGAGCCAGAGTCAGGGTAGAGGTCAGCCACTCTCGTGTTTTCAGTGTGGTCAGCCAGGGCATATGAAGAGGTATTGCCCGCAGTTGGGTGGCACATCTGGTGCATCTGGTTTGAGGCCGATTCAGGGTCAGCAGCCAGCTCAGTCGGGTCAGGCCTCGAGGGCCAATCAGGGGGGGGCTTCATCGTCTCAGTCGGTGCAGCAATCTTATGCTCCAAGGGTTGAGCAAGTTGATCAGAGGTCGTCTGGGCGCGTGTATGCTGTTACCGCGCAGGATCTTGTGCCAGCACCATCAGTTGTGAGAGGTACCTTTTTGTTTTGCAACTCGGTTGCTAATGTTTTGATTGATACGGGTGCATCTCATTCCTTTGTGTCTGCTGCATTTGCATCTGTTTTGGAGTTGGAGTTAGCACAATTAGCATCTCCTATTTGTGTAGTGTCACCTCTTGGGGGTGAATTGATCTTGAAACAAGGTGTTAGGGGTTGTGATATAGAGGTTGATTATCATAGAATCCCATTTTCCTTTGTAGTTATGCCTATGAGGGGTTTCGATGTTATTTTGGGTATGGACTGGTTATCGTCATACCGGGCAGTTATTGATTGCTACCGCCAGAGGGTCACTTGTTGTACCGTGAGCGGGGAGTATTTTCATTTTCTGGGGGACCGGGTTGGTGATGTGTTGCCACCGGGGTATGTTCCACGAGGACGGAGTGAGCTTAGTGGTCTACTTGCTAACCTTTCGATTAGTGAGGATGATGAGACTCAGATTGTGTTGCCAAGGGTGGTTTGTGAGTACTCGGATGTCTTTCCCGAGGATCTTGTTGGCTTGCCACCGCATCGAGAGATTGAGTTCTCTATTGACCTAGTGCCCGGCACGGCGCCGATTTCCATGGCACCTTATCGTTTTGCCCCAGCCGAGTTAGTTGAGTTGAAGATTCTGCTCCAGGAGTTACTAGACAAGGGTTTTATTCGTCCTAGTGTTTCGCCGTGGGGAGCACCGGCCCTCTTTGTTAAAAAGAAAGGTGGTGCTTTGAGACTTTGTATAGATTACCGGAAGTTAAATCGGGCTACGGTCAAGAATAAGTACCCTATGCCCCGTATAGATGACCTGTTTGACCAGTTGAAGGGTTCCCGTTGTTTCTCTAAGATAGACTTGAGATCGGGTTACCACCAGTTAAGGGTCAGGGAAGAGGATATTCCGAAGACGGCATTCCGTACGCGGTATGGCCATTATGAGTTTCTGGTGATGCCATTCGGGCTCACCAATGCACCGGCAGTTTTTATGGATTTGATGAACCGGATATTCCGGGAATTTTTAGATCGTTTTGTAGTCGTATTTGTGGACGACATCCTTATCTATTCACCTTCTGAGGAGAAGCACAAGGAACACTTGAGAGTGGTGCTTGAGTTACTTAGAGTCCATAAGCTTTATGCTAAGTTTGGGAAGTGTGAGTTCTGGCTGGAAGAGATCAAGTTCTTAGGCCATGTAGTGTCTGGTGAAGGAGTGTCTATTGATACATCCAAGACTGAGGCAGTGCAAGATTGGGCACAGCCTAAGAGTGTATTTGAGATCCGCAGTTTTCTGGGATTAGCTCGGTATTACCGTCGGTTTGTGAAAGATTTCTCTAGGTTAGCATCACCGTTGACTAGACTGACTCGGAAGGGAGTCAAATTTGTATGGAGTGAGACTTGTAAAAAGTCGTTCCAGGAGTTGAAAGTTAGACTGACCACCGCTCCGGTCTTGATTATTCCGGAGAGAGGGTTGGGTTATGCAGTCTATTGTGACGCCTCACGAGAGGGTCTGGGTTGTGTGTTAATGCAAGAGGGGAAAGTAGTTGCCTATGGCTCACGTCAGCTGAAAATTCACGAGCAGAATTACCTACACATGATCTAGAGTTAGCAGCTGTGATATTTGCCTTGAAGATTTGGAGGCATTATCTTTATGGTGAGAGGTTCGAGGTGTTCTCAGATCATAAGAGTTTAAAATATTTGTTTACACAGAAAGACTTGAACTTGAGACAGAGGAGGTGGATGGAGTTTATAGAGGATTATGACTTTGAATTGCATTATCATCCGGGAAAGGCCAATGTGGCGGCCGATGCCCTTAGCAGGAAACCTGTTGGTGACATAGCTAGTATAGTCATCCGAGAATGGGAGATGTTGGGTGCACTTGGGGAGTTCGATTTACTTTTGGGCGAATCCGTTGAGGCTGTGGCCTTGTTTTCTGTTGTTGTTCAGCCTACACTTGTGACTCAAGTGTTAGAGGCTCAGAGAGGTGACCTTGAGGTAGAATCTCTCCGTGAGAAGATTTCTGGTGGAAAGGCTGAGAAAGGTTTGACGGTGTATCCCGACCTCAGTGTGAGATACCGAGACCGTCTGTTTGTGCCGGAGTCTTGCCGAGAGGAAGTACTCCGAGAGTTCCACTATTCACGCCTTGCGGTGCATCCAGGAGGCACTAAGATGTATCGGGATTTGGGTCGCCAGTTCTGGTGGCGGGGTATGAAGAGAGATGTGGCAGCTTTCGTATCTAAGTGCCTTACTTGTCAGCAAGTGAAGGCCGAACATCAGAGGCCAGCGGGTTTGTTGCAACCCTTGCCTATTGCCGAGTGGAAGTGGGAACATGTTACTATGGACTTCGTTGTGGGTCTTCCGAGGGCTCAGCGGGGTAGTGATGCTATTTGGGTAGTTGTGGACCGGTTGACTAAGTCGGCACATTTTATTCCTATGCGTGTTAGAGATTCAATCGATCATCTTGCCGATTTGTATATTCGGGACATAGTGAGGTTACACGGGGTTCCAGTGACGATCGTCTCAGATAGAGATCCTCGTTTTACTGCCAGGTTGTGGCAGAGTTTGCAGAGTGCTTTAGGCACTAAGTTGACTTTTAGCACGGCTTATCATCCTCAGACTGACGGACAGTCTGAGCGTACTATTCAGATACTTGAGGATATGCTTCGGGGTTGCATTCTAGACTTTAGTGGATCGTGGGAGAGGCACTTGCCGTTGGTAGAGTTTGCCTACAACAACAGTTTCCAGTCTAGTATCGGTATGGCACCTTTTGAGGCCTTGTATGGCCGACCGTGTAGATCTCCTGTTTGTTGGGCTGAGGTGGGTGATGCACCTCTGTTGGGTCCGGAGTTGGTGAGGGAAACGACAGAGAAAGTTGAGCTTATCCGTAAGAGGCTTGTTACAGCACAGAGTCGTCAGAAATCGTATGCCGATCGTAGGAGGAGACCTTTGGTGTTTGAGGTGGGTGATCATGTCTTTCTGAAAATATCACCTAGACGGGGTTTGATGAGGTTTGGGAAGAGTGGGAAGTTATCCCCTCGGTTCATTGGTCCGTTTGAGATCCTTGAGAGGATTGGCGAGGCTGCATATCGTTTAGCTTTGCCGCCGCAGTTGTCCGGAGTACATGACGTGTTTCATGTGAGTATGCTTCGGAAGTATGAGCCAGATCCATCACATGTGTTGGATTGGACCGATTTAGTGGTTGATGTGGATGTCTCGTATGAGGAGAGACCGGTTCGGGTCTTGGATAGGCGGGATCAAGTTTTGCGAGGCAAGACCATCCCTTTGGTAAAAGTTTTGTGGAAACATCACGGAGTGGAGGAAGCCACTTGGGAACGTGAATTGGAAGTCCGCGACAAATACCCGGACATGTTTATTAATTTGTAGTCTTGTATTTAGATTTTGTAATATTGTAGAACTTAAGAGCTTTACATATGTCTTAAGTTGTGAAATATTGAGTTTGTATTGGTACATGGGTGTATCTTGAAACTTGCTTCATTATAGAAGTTTAGTGTAATATTGCATCTGTTGAGTACATTGTTGAATTGGTTGTATATATCATGTGATTGAATATGATATGGAATTGTTAACATTGAAAGGAATAATGCATAATAATGACACAGATTGAGATTTATGTTGTGTTATATATTTAATATGAGATGCCTCTTGATAAAGGGATGAAATGACCAGTTTTGGGTCAAGATGTTTACTAATGCATTGCAAACAAAAATTTGTTTTCAAAAACTTATACTTAATTTCGGGGACGAAATTCTTTGAAGGGGGGGAGGTTATAGCGACCCCGGTCTTTTTCCATTTGATTATTGTATCCGGACTTAGGTTCCGTAGATTCTGTCATTGTATAATGGTTGTTGTTGTCCTTTATTTTCTCATTTGGAATTATAGGATGTGTTGGGCAGGTTTGTTTCAGGTTGGTTGGGTTTAGAAATCAAGTGTTGCTGTCCAGTATTTTGGTTCTTCGCTCGAGCGAGGAGTTTGTCGCTCGAGCGAGCTGTTGTTTTTGGTTCTTCGCTCGAGCCGGGGTTTGGTTGCTCGAGCGAGAGTTTGCGTCTGGTTTGGACCTGTAGCCTTGCATTCTTGGCTCGAGCGAGCTTTTCTTCGCTCGAGCGAGTTAGTTCATCCTTCGCTCGAGCTATAGTTCCTTCGCTCGAGCGTGTGTCTGGTTACAGACCTGAGGGTTTGAGTTCTTCGCTCGATCGAGCATTCTTTCGCTCGAGCGAGCTTTTGGGTTGTTGGCTCGAGCAAGGCTTCCTTGGCTCGAGCGTAGTTTCTCTGTGTCTGGTCGCTCGAGCGACCAAGTCTTCGCTCGAGCGAGCCTGTCCAGTATATATTTTCAGCAGCGGGTTTTGATCAGTCTTTTCTTATTCTTTTTGGTTCTAAACCCTAGGTCCGACTTCTCTCCCTCAAAACTCATCTTCTCTTTAGGTGTTCATCTACTTCTAGTGTGAATCCATCCTAAGTTCTTTGTAAGAAAGATAGAGGGCGGCTTGGGCTTCATTCTAATCTGAACATTTGGTGATTTGGAGCACATTGGAATTTGGGCACTCATCTCGGTCTTCATCATTTGGGTTGTTTTCTTTGAGGTAGGGATTTCCTACTCCATTTTATAGGTTTTGTCCTAAGTTTTGGTATTTTGATATGTTGGGAATACTGTGGTAAATTTTGGGAAAAACCCTAGTTGTATTACTGAATTAATTTGTATAAGTAAATCATGGAATTGGGAAAAGAGGGTTAAACTCATGGAATTCATTGATTAAATGGCGTAATTGGGTAATTGGTATCATTTGTCTATTGAACTGTTGGCATAGTTATTTTCAGTTTAGAAATAACTGTTTTGGGCTATCGGTGGAGGATAGTCGTGAATGTTGTAGACATTGCATGTGGATTAGGAATAACTGAAACTAATCACATTGGTTAAGTCATTAATTTTGACTATGGCATTGATACAGAAAACACGTGTATTGATTGAGCATTGCATTTGCATACATTGTTTTGTGTGTGGGAGGAGATAGGGGATGTACTCCACGGTTTAGGGGAAGATAGGGGATGGACCTCTAAACCGGATTTTGTTTGGGAGGAGATAGGGGATGGACTCCATTAGCATCACTTTTATGTGTGCTTATTTATATAGAAGTGTTTTATTGATACAGCACTAAAATGTGTATCAATCTGGAAGTATGAAGTGTTTGATTTGAGCTTGAGTCTCATTTGTCTGTTGATATTGGAAGGATGTGAATATTATATATGTGATTCACTGTTGTAAGTTTGGCCAGGTTCTGAGCCATGTTGATAAAATTGGAAAGTAAAACGTATCTTTGGCAATAGTGTCATAAGACTGTAAAATGAAGTAATTGATTATTTTGGTTGACCATCTGTTGAATGCTATTGCTTTATTCATTGCTTATATGTGGTTTAGTATATTTCTACTGGGCTGTGGCTCACCCTTTATGGGAACATCATTTTCAGGTTCAGGTGATAAACTACCTCTAAAGACTTAGCTTGGGAGGGTTTGGCTTCTGGATTGAAGAAGACTACCTTTAGTTACTAGTTGTTATTTATTGGTACATGTAAACATTCAAGCCTAGGGCTTTTCTTGTATTGAGATTAGAACTCATATTTTTGAATCCAAGTGTTGGCTTGGAAAGATGTAAGCCTGTAGGGCGTTTGATTCGATGTTACATGTAATGCTTCATTTAGTAATACTCTGATGAATGAATTAATTAATTGTCTTCTTTAATTAATGCATGTCAATGATATATTTAATGGGTTAATTTTGAGGGCGTTACAGAAATTAAATAAAAAAGGAAGTTTAATAGAAATGTAAATTGAATAAAAATGGAAGTTGAATAAAAATAGAAATGAAAGTTGCATAAAATTAAAAATGGATGTTCCATCCAGAAACCACTATACCTTAACGATCAATTTGGAAATTAAATAAAAAAGGAAGTTGAGTAGAAAAGAAACTTGAATGAAAGTGGAAGTTAAATAAAAATAAAAATAGAAGTTGAATAGAAATAAAAATAGAAGTGAAAGTTGGAAATTAAATAAAAAAGGAAGTTTAATAAAAAAAAAAGTAAATTGAATAAAAACGGAAGTTGAATAAAAATAAAAGTGAAAGTTGCATAAAATTAAAAATGGAAGTTCAATCCAGAAACCATTATACCTTAACGATCTATTTGGAAATTAAATAAAAAAGGAAGTTGAATAGAAATGAAACTTAAATAAAAAAAGAAGTTGAATAGAAATAAAAATAGAAGTTGCAGAAAATTAAAATTAGAAGTTCATTCAATAAACCACTATACCTTAACGATCTATTGGGAAATTAAATAAAAAAAGAAGTTTAATTGAAAAGTAACTTGAATAAAAATGGAAGTTGCAGAAAATTAAAAATGGAAATACACTCAAGAAACCGCTATACCTTAACGATCTATTTGGAAATTAAATAAAAAAGGAAGTTGAATAGAAAAATAACTTGAATAAAAATGGAAGTGGAATAAAAATAAAAATGGAAGTTGTAGAAAATTAAAAATGAAAGTTCATTCAAGAAACCACTATACCTTAACGATCTGTTTGCAAATTAAATAAAAAAGGAAGTTTAATAAAAAAAAAATAAATTGAATAAAAACGGAAGTTGAATAAAAATAAAAGTGAAAGTTGCATAAAATTAAAAATGGAAGTTCAATCCAGAAACCACTATACCTTAACGATCTATTTGGAAATTAAATAAAAAAGGAAGTTGAATAGAAATAAAAATGGAAGTTGTAGAAAATTAAAATTGGAAGTTCATTCAAGAAACCACTATACCTTAACGATCTATTTGGAAATTAAATACAAAAGGAAGTTGAATAGAAAAATAACTTGAATAAAAATAGAAGTTGAATAGAAATAAAAATGGAAGTTGCAGAAAATCAAAATTGGAAGTTCATTCAAGAAACCACTATACCTTAACGATCTATTTGGAAATTAAATAAAAAAGGAAGTTGAATAAAAATAAAAATGGAAGTTCATTCAAGAAACCACTATCCCTTAACGATCTATTTGGAATTAAATAAAAAAGGAAGTTGAATAAAAATAAAAATGAAAATTGAATAGAAAAATAACTTGAATAAAATTGGAAGTTGAATAAAAATAAAAATGGAAGTTGCAGAAAATTAAAAATGGAAGTTCATTCAAGAAACCACTATAGCTTAACGATCAATTTGGAAATTAAATAAAAATGGAAGTTGAACAGAAAAATAACTTGAATAAAAATGGAAATGGAATAAAAATAAAAACGGAAGTTGCAGAAAATAAAAATTGGAAGTTCATTCAAGAAACCACTATACCTTAACGATCTATTTGGAAATAAAATAAAAAAAGAAGTTGAATAAAAATAAAAAAGGAAGTTGAATAAAAATAAAAATGGAAGTTGAATAAAAATAAAAATGGAAGTTGCAGAAAATTAAAAATGGAAGTTCAATCCAGAAACCACAATACCTTAATGATCTATTCGGAAATTAAATAAAAAAAGAAGTTGAGTAGAAAAGAAACTTGAATAAAAAAGGAAGTTAAATAAAAATAAAAATGGAAGTTGCAGAAAATTAAATATGGAAGTTCATTCAAGAAACCACTATACCTTAACGATCAATTTGGAAATTAAATAAAAAAGGAAGTTGAATAGAAAAATAAGTTGAATAAAAATGGAAGTTGATTAAAAATAAAAATGGAAGTTGCAGAATATTAAAAATGGAAGTTCATTAAAGAAACTACTATACCTTAACGATATATTTGGAAATTAAATAAAAAAGGAAGTTGAATAGAAAAGAAACTTGTATAAAAAAAGAAGTTGAATAGAAATAAAAATGGTAGTTGTAGAAAATTAAAATTGGAAGTTTATTCAAGAAAATACTATACCTTAACAATCTGTTTGGAAATTAAATAAAAAAAGAAGTTGAATAGAAAAATAACTTGAATAAAAATAAAAGTCGAATAGAAATAAAAATGGAAATGGCAGAAAATTAAAAATGGATGTTCATTCAAGAAACCACTATACATTAACGATCTATTTGGAAATTAAATAAAAAAGGATGTTTAATAAAAAAGTAACTTCAATAAAAATATTAGTTGAATAAAAATAAAAAAGAAAGTTGCATAATATTAAAAATGGAAGTTGATTCATGAAACCACTATACCTTAACGATCTATTTGTTTGTTAAATAAAAAAGGAACTTTAATAGAAAAGCAAATTCAATAAAAATGGAATTGAATAAAAATAAAAATGAAAGTTGCAGAAAATTAAAAATGAAAGTTCATTCAAGAAACCACAATACCTTAACGATCTATTTGGAAATTAAATAAAAAAGGAAGTTTAATAGAAAAGTAAATTGAATAAAAATGGAAGTTGAATAAAAAGAAAAGTGAAAGTTGCATAAAATTAAAAATGGAAGTTCAATCCAGAAACCATTATACCTTAACGATCTATTTAGAAATTAAATAAAAAAAAAAGTTGAATAGAAAAGAAACTTGAATAAAAAAAGAAGTCGGATAAAAATAAAAATGATAGTTGCAGAAAATTAAAATTGGAAGTTCATTCAAGAAACCACTATACCTTAAGGATCTATTTGGAAATTAAATAAAAAAAGGAAGTTGAATTGAAAAGTAATTTGAATAAAAATGGAATTTGCAGAAAATTAAAAATGGAAATTCATTCAAGAAACCACTATGCCTTAACGATCTATTTGGAAATTAAATAAAAAATGAAGTTGAATAGAAAAATAACTTGAATAAAAATGGAAGTGTAATAAAAATAAAAATGGAAGTTGTAGAAAATTAAAAATGAAAGTTCATTCAAGAAACCACTATACCTTAACGATCTGTTTGCAAATTAAATAAAAAAGGAAGTTTAATAAAAAAAAAAGTAAATTGAATAAAAACGGAAGTTGAATAAAAATAAAAGTGAAAGTTGCATAAAATTAAAAATGGAAGTTCAATCCAGAAACCATTATACCTTAACGATCTATTTGGAAATTAAATAAAAAAGGAAGTTGAATAGAAATGAAACTTAAATAAAAAAAGAAGTTGAATAGAAATAAAAATAGAAGTTGCAGAAAATTAAAATTAGAAGTTCATTCAATAAACCACTATACCTTAACGATCTATTGGGAAATTAAATAAAAAAAGAAGTTTAATTGAAAAGTAACTTGAATAAAAATGGAAGTTGCAGAAAATTAAAAATGGAAATACACTCAAGAAACCGCTATACCTTAACGATCTATTTGGAAATTAAATAAAAAAGGAAGTTGAATAGAAAAATAACTTGAATAAAAATGGAAGTGGAATAAAAATAAAAATGGAAGTTGTAGAAAATTAAAAATGAAAGTTCATTCAAGAAACCACTATACCTTAACGATCTGTTTGCAAATTAAATAAAAAAGGAAGTTTAATAAAAAAAAAGTAAATTGAATAAAAACGGAAGTTGAATAAAAATAAAAGTGAAAGTTGCATAAAATTAAAAATGGAAGTTCAATCCAGAAACCACTATACCTTAACGATCTATTTGGAAATTAAATAAAAAAGGAAGTTGAATAGAAATAAAAATGGAAGTTGTAGAAAATTAAAATTGGAAGTTCATTCAAGAAACCACTATACCTTAACGATCTATTTGAAAGTTAAATAAAAAAGGAAGTTGAATTGAAAAGTAACTTGAATAAAAATGGAAGTTGCAGAAAATTAAAATTGGAAGTTCATTCAAGAAATCACTATACCTTAACGATCTATTTGAAAATTAAATAAAAAAAGAAGTTGAATAGAAAAATAACTTGAATAAAAATGGAAGTCGAATAAAAATAAAAATGGAAGTTGCAGAAAATTAAAAATGGAAGTTTATTCAAGAAACCATAATAACGTAACGATCTATTTGGAAATTAAATAAAAAAAGGAAGTTTAATAGAAAAGTAAATTGAATAAAAAAGGAAGTTGAATAAAAATAAAAATGAAAGTTGCATAAAATTAAAAATGGAAGTTCAATCCAGAAACCACTATACCTTAACGATCTATTTGGAAATTAAATAAAAAAGGAAGTTGAGTAGAAAAGAAACTTGAATAAAAAAGGAAGTTAAATAAAAATAAAAATAGAAGTTTCAGAAAATTAAAAATGGAAGTTCATTGAAAAAACCACTATAACATAACGATTTCTTTGGAAATTAAATAAAAAAAGACAGTTTAATAAAAAAGTAAATTGAATAAAAACGGAAGTTGAATAAAAATAAAAATGAAAGTTGCATAAAATTAAAAATAGAAGTTCATTCAAGAAACCACTATACGTTAACGATCTATTTGGAAATTAAATAAAAAAGGAAGTTGAATAGAAAAGTAATTTGAAGAAAAATTTAAGTTAATTAAAAATAAAAATGGAAGTTGTAAAAAATTAAAAATGGAAATTTATTCAAGAAATCACCATACCTTAACGATCTATTTGGAAATTAAATAAAAATGGAAGTTTAATAGAAAAGTAAATTGAATAAAAATGGATGTCGAATGAAAATAAATATGAAAGTTGCATAAAAGTAAAAATGGAAGTTCAATCCAGAAACCACTATACCTTAACAATCTATTTGGAAATTAAATAAAAAAAGAAGTTGAGTAGAAAAGAAACTTGAATAAAAAAGGAAGTTAAATAAAATTAAAAATGGAAGTTGCAGAAAATTAAAAATGGAAGTTCAATCAAGAAACCACTATACCTTAACGATCTATTTGGAAATTAAATAAAAAAAGAAGTTGAATAGAAAAATAACTTGAATAAAAATGGAAGTTGAATAAAAAAAAATGGATGTTGCATAAAATTAAAAATGGAAGTTCATTCAAGAAACCACTATACCTTAACGATCTATTTGGAGATTAAATAAAAACGGAAGTTTAATAGAAAAGTAAATTGAATAAAAATGGAAGATGAATAAAAATAAAAGTGAAAGTTGCATAAAATTAAAAATGGAAGTTCAATCCAAAAATCACTATACCTTAACGATCTATTTAGAAATTAAATAAAAAAGGAAGTTGAATAGAAAAAAAAAATTGAATTAAAAAAGAAGTTGAATTGAAATAAAAATGGAAATTGCATAAAATTAAAATTGGAAGGGCATTCAAGAAAGCACTATACCTTAACGACCTATTTGGAAATTAAATAAAAAAGGAAGTTGAATAGAAATAAAAATGGAAGTTCATTCAAGAAACCACTATACCTTAACGATCTATTTGGAAATTAAATAAAAAACGAAGTTGAATAGAAAAATAATTTGAATAAAAATGGAAGTGGAATAAAAATAAAAATGGAAGTTCAATCCAGAAACCACTATACGTTAACGATCTATTTGGAAATTAAATAAAAAAGGAAGTTGAATAGAAAAGAAACTTGAATAAAAAAAGAAGTTGAATAGAAATAAAAATGGAAGTAGCATAAAATTAAAATTGGAAGAGAATTCAAGAAACCACTATACCATAACGACCTATTTGGAAATTAAATAAAAAAATGAACTTTAATAGAAAAGTAAATTGAATAAAAATGGAAGTTGAATAAAAATAAAAATGGAAGTTACATAAAATTAAAAATGGACGTTCATTGCCGAAACCACTATATGTTAACGATCTATTTGGAAATTAAATAAAAAAGGAAGTTGAGTAGAAAAGTAACTTGAAGAAAATTGGAAGTTAATTAAAAATAAAAATGGAGGTTGCAGAAAATTAAAAATGAAAATTCATTCAAGAAGCAACCATACCTTAACGATCTATTTGGAAATTAAATAAAAAAGGAAGTTTAATAGAAAAGTAAATTGAATAAAAATGGAAGTTGAATAAAAATAGAAATGAAAGTTGCAGAAAATTAAAAATAGAAGTTCATTCAAGAAACCACTATACCTTAACGATCTATTTGGAAATTAAATGAAAAAGGAAGTTTAATAAAAAAGTAAATTGAATAAAAATGGAAGTTGAATAAAAATAAAAATGAAAGTTGCATAAAATTAAAAATGGAAGTTCATTCTAGAAACCACTATACGTTAACGATATATTTGGAAATTAAATAAAAAAAGAAGTTGAATAGAAAATTAACTTGATGAAAAATGGAAGTTAATTAAAAATAAAAATGGTAGTTGCAGAAAATTAAAAATGAAAATTCATTCAAGAAACCACCATACCTTAACTATCTATTTGGAAATTAAATAAAAAAGGAAGTTTAATAGAAAAGTAAATTGAATAAAAATGGAAGTTGAATGAAAATAAAAATGAAAGTTGCATAAAATTAAAAATAGAAGTTCAATCCAGAAAGCACTATACCTTAACGATCTATTTGAAAATTAAATAAAAAAGGAAGTTGAGTAGAAAAGAAACTTGAATAAAAAAGGAAGTTGCAGAAAATTAAAAATGAAAGTTGCATAAAATTAAAAATGGAAGTTCATTCCAGAAACCACTGTACGTTAACGTTCTATTTGGAAATTAAATAAAAAATGAAGTTGAAT
Organism: Camellia sinensis; assembly: GCF_055761805.1. Taxonomy (NCBI): domain Eukaryota; kingdom Viridiplantae; phylum Streptophyta; class Magnoliopsida; order Ericales; family Theaceae; genus Camellia; species Camellia sinensis. The sequence continues at coordinate 1,836,499 of NC_138962.1, read as the reverse complement.
GGAAAAGTAACTTGAAGAAAAATGGAAGTTAATTAAAAATAAAAATGAAAGTTACAGAAAATTAAAAATGGAAATTCATTCAAGAAACCACCATACCTTAACGATATATTTGGAAATTAAATAAAAAAGGAAGTTTAATAGAAAAGTAAATTGAATAAAAATGGAATTTGAATAAAAATAGAAATGAAAGTTGCAGAAAATTAAAAATGAAAATTCATTCAAGAAACCACTATACCTTAACGATCTATTTGGAAATTAAATAAAAAAGCAAGTTTAATAAAAAAGTAAATTGAATAAAAATGGAAGTTGAATAAAAATAAAAATGAATGTTGCATAAAAGTAAAAATGGAAGTTTATTCCAGAAACCACTATACGTTAACGATCTATTTGGAAATTAAATAAAAAATGAAGTTGAATAGAAAAGTAACTTGAAGAAAAATGGAAGTTAATTAAAAATAAAAATGGAAGCTGCAGAAAATTAAAAATGGAAATTCATTCAAGAAACCACCATACTTTAGCGATCCCGGTTGTCCCTTTACTGTTCTGTTGTTTTCCGGACTCGGTTCCGTGAAGTTGGTAGTTGTATCTATCTTGTTGTCGTCCTTTAATTCCGCTTGATTGAGTTTTAGGATGTTTTGGGCAGAGTTGTTACAAGTTGGTTAGGCCTTGGTTTCAATTCTTTGATGCCCAGTTTTTAGGCGGTCTGCTCGAGCGGGTCTTATTGCGCTCGAGCGGGGTTTACACACTTCCAGTATTTCGTGGCCCTGCAAAACTTCTGCAAGTGTGTTTTGTACGCTCGAGAGAGTTTCTTGCGCTCGAGCGGGTCGTGCTCGAGCGGTATTGTTGGCGCTCGAGCGGGTAGTCCTTTTCCTGTAAAGTTCTGGGAGATGAAAATCTGCGCTCGAGCGGACTGGTTTTCACGCTCAAGCGGATGTGTTTTCCTTTTGTTTCTTGGCGCTCGAGCGGTTATCTATGCGCTCGAGCAGGACCAGATGTTTGTGCTATACGCTCGAGCGCTCTATTTTACGCTCGAGCGGGTCATGCGAATATGAGTTATCCGCTGGGTCTTTTTAAATCACTTTTTCACTTTTCTTCTCTCTCTTACTTTCCCCAAAACCCCATTGTTGAGCTTCTCACTCTAGGACTCTACCTTCTCTCTAAGTATTGATCTAGTAGGAGTGATTTCCTCACCTTTGGCCTTTATAAAAAAGTTGTTGATCGTCGGGGGCTATCTTTTGATCCGAGAAATTCGTGGTTTGTAGCATTTTCGTTTTCTTCACCTTCTTGGTTGGGAGTCATCTTTTGAGGTAGGGATAACCTACTCCTCACTATGGGTTTTGTCTTTAAATTTTAGTATTTTGAGATGTTAGGGTTGGTTTGGTAATTTTGTGAAAGTTTGGGGCTTTTGTGTAAATTTACAAAAGTTGGGGTTTTAACTATGTAAAACCTAGATGCATGTTTGGCATGAAAAAGTGAAATTGATGTTAAAACATTAATGAAAATGAAACCTAAGGGTTGTAATGTTAATTATGGAAAATGCCCTAATTACATTGGTTAATTAATTCGCATAATTAATTATGAGAAATGAGGAAGTGATTTGGAAAGGTATGGGATTGAAGGGTGTAGTTGGATTATTTATCGCTCACCTAGTTGAAATGTTGATTATATATCCATTGTTGCATTTATTTTCTGTATAGAAATAACTGCTTTGGGCTATCGGTGGAGGATAGTCTTGATTGTTGTAGACAATGCATGATGATTAGGCAAATGGAAACTAATCACTGGAATGTGTCATTGAGTATGACGGTTGAAAGAATACATTAAATTTATGTATTGTGTGATGATGTGTGTAATTATTGTTTATATGCATTGTGTCGTGTTGGAGGAGATAGGGGATGTACTCCACGGTTTAGGGAAAGATAGAGGATAGACCTCTAAACCGGATGTTGTTGGGAGAAGATAGGGGATGGACTCCATAGATAGAGCTCATATGCTTATCTAGTAATGTGTTGACACAGCTCATATGCTTGTCCTTGGAAGTGTGATAGTGCTCCTATGCATATCTATGGAAGTAATGATATAGCTTGTATGCTTATCTGTTGATGTGTGATATAGCTAGTATGCTTATCTATTATGGAATGGGAAAGTGTTTAATATGAGTTACTGTCTCATATAAGTTGTTTGGCCAGGTTCTGAGCCATGGTTATAAACTGAGAATTGAAAAGAATTGAAAAATGGACTGTAACATGGACTTGTATGTCATGAAACTGTAAAGTGTTATAAGTGAAAGTATCAGTGTTTATAGCAATCCCGGTTGTCCCTTTACTGTTCTGTTGTATTCCGGACTTGGTTCCGTGAAGTTGGTCGTTGTATCTATCTTGTTGTCATCCTTTTAATTCCGCTTCATTGAGTTTTAGGATGTTCTGGGCAGGGTTGTTACAGGTTGGTTAGGCCTTGGTTTCAATTCCTTGTTGCCCAATTTTTAGGCGGTCCGCTCGAGCGGGGTTTACACACTTCCAGTATTTCGTGGCCCTGCAAAAATTCTGCATGTGTGTTTTCTACGCTCGAGCGAGTTTCTTGCGCTCAAGCGGGTCGCGCTCGAGCGGTATTGTTGGCGCTCGAGCGGGTAGTCCTTTTCCTGTAAAGTTCTGGGAGATGAAAATCTGTGCTCGAGCGGACTGGTTTTTACGCTCGAGCAGATATGCTTTGCTTTTGTTTCTTGGCGCCCGAGCAGTTATCTATGGGCTCGAGCGGGACCAGATATTTGTGCTTTACGCTCGAGCGCTCTATTCTACGCTCGAGCGGGTCATGCGTACATGAGTTATCCGCTGGGTGATTTTAAATCACTTTTTACTTTTCTTTCTCTCTCCTACTTTTTCTAAAACCCATTTTTGAGTGCCCCTCTCTCTAGAAACTCCCTTCTCTCTAGGGTTTGATCTAGTTAGAGTGTCTTCCTTCCCTTCGGCCTTTGTAAAAGTTGTGTTGATCGTCGAGGGCGTCGTTTTGATCCGACAATCTTGGTTTTTGGAGCACTTTGGTTTTGGTCTCTTCTCCATCCGAGCTCTAACTTCGAGGTAGGGATATCCTACTCCTCTTTATGAGCTTTGTCTTTAAATTCTAGCATTTTGATATGTTAGGGGTTGTTGGGTAATTTTGAGAGAGTTTGGGCCTTTGTGTAATTTTACAAAAGTTGGGATTTTAACTATATAAAAACCTAGTTGCATGTTTGGCATAGAAAAGCGAAATTAATGTTAAAACATTAATGAAAATGAAACCGTGGGGGTTGAGATGTAAGTTATGGAAAATACCTTAATTACATTGATTGATTAATTTGTATAATTAATTGTTGGAAATGAGGGATTGAATTGAGATTGTGGAAATTGGAAAGGGAAGGGATTAGAGGGTGTAGTTGGATCATCTATCGCTCACCAAATTGAAATGTTGATTTAATATCCATTTTGTGCATTTACTTTCTGTTTAGAAATAATTGCTTTGGGCTATCGGTGGAGGATAGTCTTGATTGTTGTAGACAATGCATGATGATTAGGCAAACTAAAACCAATCGATTAAATGAGTCATAGAGTATGACGGTGGATAAAATACATTAATTTTATGTATTGATTGATTGTGTATAGAACCTTTGTGTTTATATGCATTGTGTATAGAGGAGGAGATGGGGGATGTACTCTGCGGTTTAGGGGAAGATGGGAGATAAACCTCTAAACCGGATAGTGTTGGGAGGAGATGGGGGATGAACTCCGTAGACACAGCTCATATGCTTGTCTAGTGATGTGTGGATACAGCTAATATGCTTATCTGTTGATGTGTTGATATAGCTAATATGCTTATCTATTAAATAAAGGTGGAGAATGAAAAGTGACATAGACTTGTATGTTATGAAATTGTGATGTGATATATGTGGATGTATCAGTGTTGGTCATCTATCAATTGCTAATCTTTTAGTCATTGTTCATAGTTGGTTTAGTATATTTCTGCTGGGCTATGGCTCACCTTATATGGGAACATCATTTTCAGGTACAGGTAGCATGCCACCTCCAAGGACATAGCTTGGGAGGCTAGAGGCGAACAGACTTTTGTTGTCTTATTTCCTTTTGTTGTATTACATGTAAATTTAAGCCAAGGGCTTAATGTGTAATCGAGTTAGTACTCTCTTTTGTAACCAAGTGTTAACTTGGAAAGCTGTAAGCCCGTAGGGCATTTACTTTTGTTGTTAACATGTAATACTTTTGTAATGAAGTACTCTGATGAATTGAAGAATATGGATCTTTTGTATATAAATGTATGTTTATATTGATGGGCTTAATGTTATTATTTTGAGGGCGTTACAACTTGGTATCAGAGCGTACCGGGTTCGAATACTTTGGGTACGTGGGAAGTGATTAGGATCACAATGGGTTTGTCTCGCTTAATAGAGACTTAGATGTAGTGTCATATGCTATGTGTTTAATTGATAACATGCTTATGTGACTATGTGGGTATGGGATTTAGTTTCTAGGATGTTGATTGGATCCTTGGGTTCCTGTGAGTCTTGTTGGAAAGGCACTTGATCAATGCTGTTTCTAACTGGAACTCTAGTAATGCCTCAGGACTATCATTATCCGGAGATGAAATTCGTAAGTGTTTATGTGTTTATGTGCTTACGTGGAATGAATTACAGTTGTCCATGCATTAGGACGCGAGTGTTATAGCTTCGGCACATTTGTGAATGTGCTAATAGTCTTGGTTACCTTTATTAGGATGTCAGGACGAGGACGCAGTAGGCGTGGCAGACGTGGTAGGCAAGAGATGCCTTTACCGGAGGAGGTTCCGGCAGTGCAGGAGGGAGTTGGTCAGGCCAATGTGGCCGAGCCAGCGGGTCAGCAGGCTATGAGTGCCTTGGCACGAGAGATAACAGGAGCTTTGGGTGTTCTCGAGCTCTGGGTATTCTCAGAGCTGGGAATCAAGCAGCTGAGGCAGGGCCTTCTTTCTTGAAGAGGGAGTTCTTCCGGTCTAACCCGGATGAGTTTGTTGGGGATCCAAAGGAGCCACTGAAGGCTGACGAGTGGTTGGAACAAATGAGTAAGACGTTCGAGATGCTTGGCATCGAGGACGGGGCGCTGAAAGTGACCTTGGTATCCTTCCAGCTGAAGGGAGATGCGGGTCAATGGTGGAAATACGAGAAGGCTCGTGTTGGTGGTACCTGGGAGGCGTTTGTAAATGCTTTCCAGGAGAGGTTCTTATCCGCAGTGGCTAGGGAGAAGCTGAGGGATCAGTTTAGCCGGCTTAATCAGCAGGGTATGTCTGTGGCAGAGTTTGAGGCCACTTTTACTAGTTTGTCCAGGTTTGCACCTGAGTTGGTGGCGTCCGAAGAACGCCGTTGCTATGAGTTTGAGCGGAAGTTGAGGCGGGGCCTCAAGTTGAGGGTTGATGGGTCTTTCATCCGAGAGTATAGACATTTAGTGGATGCTGCAGCTCATATGGAGCTCATGATGCAGGAGGAGGATGAGGGACAGAGAGGCTCCAAGAGGAGCCAAGATGGTCAAAGTGACGGCAGGAGACAGGGGGGTCATAACCCTCAGCAGTCTCAGGGTGGTTTGGCTAGGTCGACCTTTCCAGTGCCGATTGCAGGCTCCGGGAGAGGTAATCAGGGGGATTTCGCCTGTTACAAGTGTGGCCAGCTGGGTCACAAGGTTTCGATTTGTGCGCAGAAGGGAGGGGGTCAGCGAGCTGCTTCTTCATCAGCTAGACCTCAGGGCCAGAGTCAGGGCAGGGGCCAGTCCTTGTCTTGCTATCAGTGTGGTCAGCCCGGGCACCTGAAGAGGTTTTTCCCGCAGTTGAGTGCCACTTCGGGAGCGTCTGGTTCTAGGCAGACGCAGAGTTTTCAGCCAGCTCAATCTGTGCAGGCCTCGAGGGCCAACCCGGGAGCTTCGTCATCGCAGTTTGTGCAGCAGTCTTTTGCTCCTAGAGGTGAGCAGCTGGATCAGGGGCCTACAGGGCGCGTGCATGCTATTACCGCGTAGGATCTAGTACCGGCTCCATCAGTAGTGAGAGGTACTTTTCTGTTTTGCAACTCGGTTGCTAGTGTGTTGATTGATACGGGTGCGTCTCATTCTTTTGTATCTGCTGCATTTGCATCTGTGTTGGAGTTGGAGTTAGCACTATTGGCATCTCCTATATGTGTAGTATCGCCTGTTGGTGGTGAGTTGATCTTGAAACAAGGTGTTAGGGGTTGTGATATAGAGGTCGTCGACCATAGGCTTCCTTTTCCTTTTGTTGTTATGCCTATGAAGGGTTTTGATGTTATTTTGGGTATAGATTGGCTATCGTCATACCGAGCTGTTATTGATTGCTACCGCCAGAGGGTCACCGTATGTACCTTGAGCGGGGAGTGTTTCCATTTCTTGGGGGACCGGGTTGGTAGTGTGTTGCCACCGGTGTATGATCCGCGAGGGCGGGGAGAGCTTAGTGGTCTACTTGCTAGCTTTATCAATAGTGAGTGTGATGAGACCCAGATTCTATTGCCGAGGGTGGTTTGTGAGTATTCGGATGTTTTTCCTGAGGATCTCGTTAGTTTACCACCTCATCGAGAGATAGAGTTCTCTATTGATTTAGTGCCCGACACAGCGCCGATTTCTATGGCACCTTATCGTTTTGCCCCAGCCGAGTTGAGTGAGTTGAAGATTCAGCTCCAGGAATTGCTTGATAAAGGTTTTGTTCGCCCTAGTGTTTCGCCGTGGGGAGCACCGGCCCTCTTTACTAAAAAGAAAGATGGTGCCTTGAGATTGTGTATAGACTACCGGAAGTTGAATCGGGCTACGGTCAAGAATAAGTACCCTATGCCCCATATAGATGATTTGTTCGACCAGTTTAAGGGTTCCCATTGTTTCTCCAAGATAGACTTGAGATTGGGTTACCAACAGTTGAGGGTCAGGGAGGAGGATATTCCTAAGACGACATTTCGTATGCGGTATGGCCATTATGAGTCTCTGGTGATGCCATTTGGGCTTACCAATGCACCGGCAGTCTTTATGGACTTGATGAACTGAATCTTCCGAGAATTCTTGGATCGATTTGTAGTCGTTTTCGTGGACGACATTCTTATCTATTCGCCTTCTGAGGATGAGCACGAGGAACACTTGAGAGTGGTGCTTGAGTTGCTTAGAGCCCATAGGCTGTATGCCACGTTTGGGAAGTGTGAGTTCTGGCTAGGGGAAGTCAAGTTCTTAGGCCACGTGGTTTCCAGGGAAGGGGTGTCTGTTGACACATCCAAGGTAGAGGCAGTGCAAGATTGGGCACAGCCTAAGAGTGTGTTTGAGATCCGCAGTTTTCTAGGGGTAGCTGGGTATTACCGTCGATTTGTGAAAGATTTCTCCAGGCTAGCTTCGCCGTTGACTAGATTGACCCGGAAAGGGGTCGAGTTTGTATGGAGTGAGACTTGTGAAAAGTCGTTCCAAGAGTTGAAGGTTAGATTGACCACCACTCCGGTTTTGATTATTCCGGAGAGAGGGTTGGGTTATGCGGTTTATTGTGATGCCTCACGAGAGGGTTTGGGTTGTGTGTTGATGCAAGAGAGGAAAGTGGTAGCTTATGGCTCACGTCAGTTGAAAATTCACGAGAAGAATTACCCTACACATGACCTAGAGTTAGCAGCAGTGATCATTGCCTTGAAAATTTGGAGGCACTACCTATATGGTGAGAGGTTCGAGGTATTCTCGGACCACAAGAGTTTGAAGTATCTGTTTACACAGAGAGACTTGAATTTGAGGCAGAGGAGATGGATGGAGTTCATTGAGGACTATGATTTTGAGTTGCACTATCACCCGGGAAAGGCCAATGTTGTGGCCGATGCCCTTAGTAGGAAATCCATTAGTGATGTAGCCTGTATTGCCATCTGGGAATGGGAGATGGTGGGGGCATTTGGCGAGTTTGATTTGCATCTGGGCGAATCTGTTGAGGCTGCGGCCTTGTTTTCTGTTGTTGCGCAGCCTATACTTGTGACTCGAGTGTTAGAGGCACAGAGAGGTGACCTTGAGGTGGAGTCCTTCCGAGAGAAGATCCCCAGTGGGAAAGTTGAGAAGGGTTTGACGGTGTATCCCGACCTGAGTGTAAGATACCGAGGCCGTTTATTTGTACCGGAGTCATGCCGAGAGGAAGTACTCCGAGAGTTCCATCATTCACGCCTTGCGGTGCATCCGGGAGGCACTAAGATGTATCAGGATTTGGGTCGCCAGTTTTGGTGGCGGGGTATGAAGAGAGATGTGGCTGTTTTCGTGTCTAAGTGCCTTACTTGCCAGCAAGTGAAGGCCGAGCATCAGAGGCCAGTGGGTTTGTTGCAACCCTTGCCTATTGCCGAGTGGAAGTGGGAGCATGTCACTATGGACTTCGATGTAGGTCTTCCGAAGACTTAGTGGGGTAGTGATGCCATTTGGGTAGTTGTAGACCGGTTGACTAAGTCGGCGCACTTCATTCCTATGCGCGTGAGAGATTCGGTAGATCATCTCGCCGACTTGTATATTCGGGACATAGTGAGATTGCACGGGGTCCTAGTAACGATCGTCTCCGATAGAGATCCTCGTTTTACTGGTCATTTTGAGATCCTTGAGAGGATTGGCGAGGTTGCCTTTGGTGGCAGAGTTTATAGAGTGCCTTGGGCACTAAGTTGACTTTTAGTACAGCCTATCATCCTCAGACTGACGGGCAGTCCGAGCGTACTATTCAGACCCTTGAGGATATGCTTCGAGGTTGTGTCCTAGACTTCAGTGGGACGTGGGAGAGGCATTTGCCCTTGGTGGAGTTTGCCTACAACAACAGTTTTCAGTCTAGCATCGGTATGGCACCGTTTGAGGCCTTGTATGGCCGACCTTGTAGGTCTCCAGTGTGTTGGGCCAAGGTGGGTGACGCACCTTTGTTGGGTCCGGAGTTGGTTAGGGAGACAACGGAGAAAGTTGAGCTTATCCGTAGGAGACTTGTTACAGCCCAGAGTCGCCAAAAGAGTTATGCCGACCGTAGGAGGAGACCTTTAGTGTTTGAGGTAGGTGATCATGTCTTTCTAAAGATATCACCTAGGCAGGGGTTGATGAGGTTTGGGAAGAGTGGGAAGTTATCCCCTCGGTTTATTGGTCATTTTGAGATCCTTGAGAGGATTGGCGAGGTTGCCTATCGTTTAGCCTTGCCGCCGTAGTTGTCCGGAGTGCATGACATGTTTCATGTGAGCATGCTTTGGAAGTATGAGCCGGATCCGTCCCACGTGTTAGATTGGACCGACTTAGAGGTAGATGAGGATGCCTCGTACGAGGAGAGACCGGTTCGGGTCTTGGATAGGCGGGATCAAGTTCTGCGTGGCAAGACCATTCCTTTGATGAAGGTTTTGTGGAAACATCACGGAGTGGAGGAAGCCACTTGGGAACGTGAGTTGGAAGTCCGCGAGAAATATCCGGACTTGTTTGTTGATGTATAACCATGTAATGAAAATTTTGTAATATTGTTGAACGTTAAGAGCATTGTATGTGTCTTACATTGTAAAACATTGTGAATGTTTTGGTTAATGGAAGTTTGTTTTAACATTGTGTATGTTAAGTATATTGTAGAAATGCAAGCATAATGATAATGTTGCATGTGTTATGGAATTGTGAAAAATGAGTTGAAATTGCCAAATTTCAAAAGAATGCATGTTGATAATGCAGGTTGTTATGAATAATGTGTAATGCCTCTTGAAAAGAGATGGGATTGACCGGTAATGGGTCAGGTTGTTTAATATTAGGTTGTAATATTGTTGGGAATTGAGAAAATCTTGTTTTTGAAGAGCTTGTATTTAATTTTGGGGACTAAATTCTTTAAGGGGGGAGGTTATAGCAATCCCAGTTGTCCCTTTACTGTTCTGTTGTATTCCAGACTCGGTTCCGTGAAGTTGGTAGTTGTATCTATCTTGTTGTCATCCTTTAATTCCGCTTCATTGAGTTTTAGGATGTTCTGGGCAGGGTTGTTACAGGTTGGTTAGGCCTTGGTTTCAATTCCTTGTTGCCCAGTTTTTAGGCGGTCCGCTCGAGCGGGTCTTATTGCGCTCGAGCGGGGTTTACACACTTCCAGTATTTCGTGGCCCTACAAAACTTCTGCAGGTATGTTTTCTACGCTCGAGCGGGTTTCTTGCGCTCGAGCGGGTCGCGCTCGAGCGGTATTGTTGGCGCTCGAGCGGGTAGTCCTTTTCCTGTAAAGTTTTGGGAGATGAAAATCTGCGCTCGAGCGGACTGGTTTTCACGCTCGAGTGGATGTGTTTTGCTTTTGTTTCTTGGCGCTCGAGCGGTTATCTATGGGCTCGAGCGGGACCAGATGTTTGTGCTTTACGCTCGAGCGCTCTATTCTACGCTCGAGCGGGTCTTGCGTATATGAGTTATCCGCGGGGTGATTTTAAATCACTTTTTACTTTTCTTTCTCTCTCATACTTTTTCTAAAACCCATTTTTGAGAGCCCCTCTCTCTAGAAACTCCCTTCTCTCTAGGGTTTGATCTAGTTAGAGTGTCTTTCTTCCCTTCGGCCTTTGTAAAAGTTGTGTTGATCGTCGATGGCGTCGTTTTGATCCGACAATCTTGGTTTTTGGAGCACTTTGGTTTTGGTCTCTTCCCCATCCGAGCTCTAACTTCGAGGTAGGGATATCCTACTCCTCTTTATGAGCTTTGTCTTTAAATTCTAGCATTTTGATATGTTGGGGGTTGTTGGGTAATTTTGAGAGAGTTTGGGCCTTTGTGTAATTTTACAAAAGTTGGGGTTTTAACTGTATAAAAACCTAGTTGCACGTTTGGCATGGAAAAGTGAAATTAATGTTAAAACATTAATCAAAATGAAACCGTGGGGGTTGAGATGTAAGTTATGGAAAATACCCTAATTACATTGATTGATTAATTTGTATAATTAATTGTTGGAAATGAGGGATTGAATAGAGATTGTGGAAATTGGAAAGGGAATGGATTAGAGGGTGTAGTTGGATTATCTATCGCTCACCAAATTGAAATGTTGATTTAATATCCATTTTGTGCATTTACTTTCTGTTTAGAAATAACTGCTTTGGGCTATCGGTGGAGGATAGTCTTGATTGTTGTAGACAATGCATGATGATTAGGCAAACTAAAACTAATCGATTGAATGAGTCATAGAGTATGACGATGGATAGAATACATTAATTTTATGTATTGATTTATTGTGTATAGAACCTTTGTGTTTATATGCATTGTGTATAGAGGAGGAGATGGGGGATGTACTCTGCGGTTTAGGGGAAGATGGGGAATGAACCTCTAAACCGGATAGTGTTGGGAGGAGATAGGGGATGAACTCCGTAGATACAACTCATATGCTTGTCTAGAGAAGTGAAGATACAGCTCATAGGCTTATCTTTGAGAAGTGTAGATACAACTCATATGCTTGTCTAGTGAAGTGTGGATACAGCTAATATGCTTATCTGTTGATGTGTAATATGCTTATCTGTTGATGTGTTGATATAGCTAATATGCTTATCTATTAAATAAAGGTGGAGAATGAAAAGTGACATAGACTTGTATGTTATGAAATTGTGATGTGATATATGTGGATGTATCAGTGTTGGTCATCTATCAATTGCTAATCTTTTAGTCATTGTTCATAGTTGGTTTAGTATATTTCTGCTGGGCTGTGGCTCACCCTATATGGGAACATCATTTTCAGGTACATGTAGCATGCCACCTCCAAGGACATAGCTTGGGAGGCTAGAGGCGAACAGACTTTTGTTGTCTTATTTCCTTTTGTTGTATTACATGTAAATTCAAGCCAAGGGCTTAATGTGTAATCGAGTTAGTACTCTCTTTTGTAACCAAGTGTTAACTTGGAAAGCTGTAAGCCCGTAGGGCATTTACTTTTGTTGTTAACATGTAATACTTTTGTAATGAAGTACTCTGATGAATTGAAAAATATGGATCTTTTGTATATAAATGTATGTTTATATTGATTGGCTTAATGTTATTATTTTGAGGGCGTTACAGTGTTGGCCATCTACCAACTGCTAATCTTTTAGTCATTCTTCATATTTTGTTTAGTGTATTTCTACTGGGCTGTGGCTCACCCTATATGGGAACATCATTTTTAGATACAGGTAGCATGCCACCTCCAAGGACATATCTTGGGAGGCTTGAGGCTAATGGTCTTTTCTTTTGTTGTCCTTTCCCTTTTGTTGTATTACATGTAAATTCAAGCCAAGGGCTTAAGGTGTAATTGAGCTAGTGCTCCTTTTTTTTGTATCCAAGTGTTAACTTGAAAAACTATAAGCCCCTAGGGCATTCGCTTTTGTTGTTAACATGTAATACTTTCTGTAATGAAACTCTGATGAATAACAGAATGAGGGACTTTTATATATCGATGCATGTCTCTATTGATGGGTTTATTGTTATTATTTTGAGGGCGTTACAACTTGGTATCAGAGCGCACCGGGTTCGAATACTTTGGGTACGTGGGAAGTGATTAGGATCACAATGGGTTTGTCTCGCTTGATAGAGACTTAGATGTAGTGTCATATGCTATGTGCTTAATTGATAACATGCTTATGTGACTATGTGGGTATGGAATGTAGTTTCTAGGATGTTGATTGGATCCTTGGGTTTCTGAGAGTCTTGTTGGAAAAGCACTTGATCAATGCTGTTTCTAACCGGAACTCTAGTAATGCCTCGGGACTATCATTATCCGGAAATGAAATTCGTAAGTGCTTATGTGTTTGTGTGCTTACGTGGAATGAAATACGGTTGTCCATGCATTAGGACGTGAGAGTTTAGTTTCGGCACATTTATGAATGTGCTAATGTTCTGAGTTACCTTTATTAGGATGTCAGGACGGAGACGCGGTAGGCGTGGCAGGCGTGGTAGGCAGGAGATGCCTTTACCGGAGGAGGTTCCGGCAGTGCAGGAGGGAGTTGGTCAGGCCAATGTGGCCGAGCCAGCGGGTCAGCAGGCTATGAGTGCCTTGGCACGAGAGATAGCAGGAGCTTTGGATATTCTCAGAGCTGGGAATCAGGCAGCTGAGGCAGGGCCTTCTTTCTTGAAGAGGGAGTTCTTCCGGTCTAACCCGGATGAGTTTGTTGGGGATCCAAAGGAGCCACTGAAGGCTGACGAGTGGTTGGAACAAATGAGTAAGACGTTCGAGATGCTTGGCATCGAGGACGGGGCACTGAAAGTGACCTTGGCATCCTTCCAACTGAAGGGAGATGCGGGTCAATGGTGGAAGTACGAGAAGGCTCGTGTTGGTGGTACATGGGAGGCGTTTGTAAATGCTTTCCAGGAGAGGTTCTTATCTGCAGTGGCTAGAGAGAAGCTGAAGGATCAGTTTAGCCGGCTTAATCAGCAGGGTATGTCTGTGGCAGAGTTTGAGACCACTTTTACTAGTTTGTCCAGTTTTGCACCTGAGTTGGTGGCATCCGAAGATGTCACGACCCCAAACTGCCCCTAGTAGTTTGGTGCCGTGATGGCCAGTAATCTGAGATTACCGAAGGCCAACCTTCAAAAGTTTAACACAATCAGAATATAGTATATGGGGCTCACAGATGCGGAAGCGATAAATCAAAATACAAGTGGTCCATAAGAACTGTGCATAGATCAAATGTAATGACATACATGACATAGTTTCTCATTTGGTTGATAATAAACGAAATACATATCAGAATCTTGATCAAAAGGCTTCTAGAGCCGACATGTACAAATACAATGATTACAAGCCAAAGAAGCATAATCTTCAAGATTCGCCGACGTAAATACAAATTTTCCGACATAGAACAAGTCAAGCCGACATGACAAGAATCCAAAACAAGCTTTGCAAAACACATCTAGGCGTCGCCGCCGTCCTGCTCATCACCTACATATATATAGAGAGGGTGAGCTTGGATACTCAGTGAATGGTACTAGTAATAAAGGTTTTGCATGAATATAGCCAAAGTCTTTTCCAAACAAAACATGCCAAGATCATATGAGTATTAGCCGAGATCCTTTCAGAGCAAAACACATCAAAACTTTATCAAAACAAGAGATGAACCGTATTCATCTATCAAGTCTTACAAGTCTCAAGGGATGTTTACTGGCATCGGCAAAACAAAAATTAAGCTTTCCGAACAAACAAATCCACGCGGTAAACCGTTAGTGGCAAAACAAGGACTGCACGATCCGTAATCGATTAGTCGAAGGTACTGCGAAAGTTTATAGTCCTCCAGAACAAGGGACTTGTGTTACTTAAGCCCGTAGCTCTTTTTAACACGATGGTCTTGTGTTACTTAGGCCCGTAGCCCGCTTTAACACAATTGTCTTTCCAAGAAAGGACCGTATCCTTTTATACTTAGTGCTGCGAAAGTTTAGAGTCCTCCAGCACAAGGGACTTTTCAAGAATGACATCGAAACAAGGTTTATACTTGATACATCAAAACAGAGCTATTCATTCATGCTTAACAAATACTTTCGTCAAAACAAAGCAAAGCAAGATTTATCAAAACAGTATAACATAGCTTTATTAAAAATACCACTCACATAGATCTCCTCGGGTGTAGGCTCAAAGCAAAGATCAGGGACCTACAATCACATGGCAGTCACATTCTCAAAACAAGTTTTATATGCATGCAAATGATCCTGGTATTCTCACCAGATCCAAGTCAATAACAAAGCAAAACATGCTGGGAGTTTAAACACTGCTTCCGTCCCATGAAAACACACTGGGTACCAACCAGGTCTTTGCCGAGGTCCTACACCTCTTTGCCGAGGTGTGGTCCCGATGGCATCATTCAAAAGCAAAGTCGGGAAAACCTGGGTTTCCCTTTGAAGAACATGAAGAACATGATGAACATGATCATGAGGAAGATGAATGCAAGATCATAACTTATTACAAAAATCTGAGATTTCATGCCATGAGTTCAAAACATGGACCTGGGTACCCATACAAGAAGGTCATGCAAGAATAAACACAAAACATGGTTCTTGTTCCAAACTTTCGGATCAAAACGAGACTTTTCTTCAAGAACACATGAATACTATCTTTCTCTTCCGAAACCAACTTCAAATTGATGCATGACATGCAAAACAAATTTGATCATGCAATGCAGCTAGATGATCAATAACAATAACCAGAGTAGGTTAAGATTCTTACCCCAAAGCTCGAATCTAACCGCTCAACTCCAAAGGTCAACTCGAAAATCTACTCTCTCACTCTAAAACTCCTTCTCCCACTTCTAGAGCTTCTCTCTAGTCAAGAACAAAACTTGCAACAAAATGATACAAAAGAAATGATATGTTCACAGGCCTGCCGGCTGACTTAACCTTCAGCTCGGACACGTGGCACTCCCGGGTTGGTTCAACTCAAAAGGTGACTGATTGATAAGACAAGTCTATGACAAAGCGTATGCAGCAAGCTAAGGCAAGACACATCGGCAAGTCACATCGGCAAGTAATGACATCGGCTAAAGTCAAAGCTTCGGCAACAGGGTAACAAAGACATCGGCTAAAGTCAAAGCTTCGGCAACAGGGTAACAAAGACATCGGCTAGGGAGGACGACACTTGACTAAGCTGTGCCACACCTCGGCCTAGATGTGCCACACCTCGGTCTAGGTCATACCTGCCCAAGGACAAGGATCACTAAGTGCAAAACATCTCGGCGAACAAGCCCAGGGTGAAGATGAGGGTCGACCAAGGGGTTCCAAAACAGTTCTAAGTACAAAGGTTCAGAGGTGAACTAAGCTCAAGATGACCTCGGCTACACACCAAGCAAGGAACAAAATCGTGCAAGCAGCACTTAATCAAAACAAGGCAAGGCAAAACTTGCAAAACAACATAACAAGACAAGATCATGCATGAATGTATGCAAGTATGACAAGAGTAAAGTGAGGGTTGCTATAGTCTACCCCCCTTAAAGAAGTTTGGTCCCCAAACTTAAATTACCTTGCTCTATAAACAACTCCGGATAACGGATTCTCACATCCTCTTCCTTTTCCCACGTGGCTTCTGTGCCATAATGCTTCTTCCATTCGACCTTTACCATTGGTATCGATTTGTTTCTCAACTGCCTCACTTGCCTGTCAATAATCCTCATTGGTTTCTCCTCGTAGCCCAAATCCTCATTAACCGTAATCCCAGAATGATCAATTATATGTAGTGGATCTCGGATGTACTTCCTCAACATCGAAACATGAAACACATTGTGGACTTGGCTTAAATCTGGCGGCAAAGCAAGTCTGTAGGCAACGGGGTTAATTCTCTCAAGAATTTCAAACGGTCCAATATACCGGGGTGCTAATTTACCTTTCTTTCCGAATCTTGAAACTCCTGTCATCGGCGAGATCCTCAAAAATACATGATCCCCAACCTCGAATTCTAGCTCCCTTCTCCTCTGGTCGACATAACTCTTCTGTCGACTCTGCGCGGTTCTAATCCTCTGCTGAATGAGCTTAATCTTTTCGGTCGTTCCTTGAACTAACTCGGGGCCAATTATAGCTGTATCTCCCACCTCAGTCCAACATATCGGTGACCTGCACTCCCTTCCATACAAAGCTTCGTATGGCGCCATTTTAATGCTGGCTTGATAACTGTTGTTGTATGCGAATTCTACTAATGGCAGATGCAATTCCCAACTTCCCTTGAAATCCAATACACACATTCTGAGCGTATCCTCAAGCGTCTGAATGGTTCTTTCCGTTTGCCCATCAGTATGGGGGTGAAAAGCTGTGCTAAATCTCAACTCAGTCCCCAAGGCTCCTTGCAGGCTCTGCCAAAATCTAGAAACGAATTTTGAATCTCGGTCTGATACAATGGACACCGGCACACCGTGAAGTCTAATAATCTCATTCATATACAGTTCGGCAAGTCGGTCGGCATTGAACGTAGTTTTAACTGGCCAGAAGTGTGCTGACTTAGTTAATCTGTCAATGATAACCCAAATTGAATCCATACCTCTTTGCGTCCTCGGCAAACCCACCACAAAATCCATGGAGATGTGTTCCCATTTCCATTCAGGAATTGGCAAGGGTTGTAGAAGTCCTGCTGGTCTCTGGTGTTCTGCCTTCACTTGCTGACAACACAGACACTGGAATACGAACTCAACTATCTCTCTTTTCATATTTGGCCACTAGAAGGTCCGCTTCACATCTTGATACATCTTGGTGCTTCCTGGATGAACGACAAATTTGGAGTTGTGAGCTTCTTGCAAAATCTTCCTTTTCAACTCTGGGATGTCGGCCACGCATAACCTTCCTTCAAACTTGAGCACTTGATTTTCGAGGGTGTATCCTGATCTCGGCTTTGTGACAATCTCCTCAGCTATTTTCTTGAAGAATTTATCCTCCATCTGTCTTGTCTTTACCTCATCAACAATAGTCAGCTCCACTGCTATCATGGTCAAACACGCCAAATTTCCATTTGTCTTCCTGCTCAAAGCGTCGGCCACGCTGTTAGCTTTACCTGGGTGATATTGAATTTGCATATCATAGTCTTTCAACAACTCAAGCCACCTTCTCTGTCTCAAATTCAATTCCTTCTGAGTGAACAGGTACTTTAAACTCTTATGATCTATAAAAACCTGACAAGAAGCTCCATACAAATAGTGACGCCAAATCTTTAAAGCAAATACGACGGCTGCTAGCTCCAAATCATGGGTGGGATAGTTCCTTTCATGTGGCTTTAATTGACGAGATGCATATGCTATGACTTTACCCTTTTGCATCAATACACAACCCAAACCCTTACGAGATGCATCACTATAGATATGAAACTCTTCATTACCTGATGGAAGTGCGAGTACTGGTGCTGTAACTAACCTTGTCTTCAGTTCCTGGAAAGCTGACTCCCGATCTTTAGTCCATTCATACAGTGTTCCCTTCTTAGTCAATTGCGTCAATGGAATTGCAATCCTTGAGAAATCCTTCACAAACTTTTTGTAATAACCTGCCAAACCCAAAAAACTACGAATCTCGGACACATTAGTCGGCCTCGGCCAATTTACTACGGCTTCAATTTTGCTAGGATCAACCGAGATACCCTCTTCATTAATCACATGACCCAAGAATGAGATAGTAGGAAGCCAAAACTCACACTTGTTAAACTTAGCATACAATTTTCGGTCTCTCAAAATCTGTAAGGCAAGTCTCAAATGTTTTTCATGTTCAGCTTTACTCTTGGAATAGATCAATATATCATCAATGAAGACAACTACAAACTCATCTAATGTAACACCCTCAAAATAGTACACAAAACCCAACACTCTAGACATGCAATGAGATAAGAGAAATCAACACATTTCCATTCATCAGAGTAGTTCTTACAACAATATTACATGTTAACAACAAAAGTAAATGCCCTAAGGGCTTATATCTTTCCAAGTCAACACTTGATTACAAAAAAGTACTAACTCTATACAAGGAAAGCCCAAGGCTTGGTACACGTGTTTAATACAAACAAAAGAATCAAAAAGAGTCTTCAACTCTCATCTCTATCCAAGCTATGGCCTTGGAGGTGGCATGCTACCTGTACCTGAAAATGATGTCCCATATAGGGTGAGCCAACGCCCAATAGAGATATGCTAAACACAGTATGAGCAATAACTAAGACTTTAGCAATTGATAAACGTTTAACTCACACCAATCAATTCACACTCCACTTTCGTTACAAGACCACTGCATTCATGTCTCATTTCATTTTCCATTTCTTATCCAATTCACAATTCAACTACGGCTCAGAACCTAGCCAACAGCCTAGATGAGACAGTAACTCATGTCAAATATTTCCCATTTCCCATTAGATATGCATATGAGCAATACCAACAAATCAACAGATAAGCATATGAGCTATATCAACAATTCAACAGATAAGCATACGAGCTACATCAACACTTCAATAGATAAGCATATGAGCTATATTAACACTTCAATAGATAAGCATATGAGTTGTATTAAATTCCGGTTTAGAGGTCCAGCCCCTTTCTTCCAATAAACCGTTTGGTTTAGAGGTCCAACCCCTTTCTTCCAATAAACCGTTTGGTTTAGAGGTCCAACCCCTTTCTTCCAATAAACCCTTCACACAAAACAACATATATATATACACACATTGGTAGTAGACATAATCAATCAATACATAAAGTTAATGTATTCATTCAACAGTCACACTCTATGACACGTCCATTCGATTAGTTTTAGTTTGCCTAATCCTCATGCATTGTCTACAACAATCGAAACTACCCTCCACCGGTAGCCCAAGCAATTATTTCTAAACATATAATAAAAGCTCCAGCAGATAAAATTATCAACATTTTCACAAATGAGCGATGAATAAATCTAACTCCACTAGTCCATCTAATAATGAGCCAATTTCATTATATTCACTTCAATTTCACAAATCCATAACTTTCTCAAATTTAATTATATCAATTAATCAATACACAAATTAGGGCTTTCTCCCCCAACTCTCAATATTAACCATAGATTTAAATATCAACAACCAACACTCAAATCATCATTTTGAGACCCAGAATACATGTTTAAGAATCAAAATAACAAACCCTTGTTTATACCATTGTGAAACCCTAAGTCCCAAAATCAACCAACTTCAACACTTTATCAAAAATACCAATAATCTATGTCGAAGACCATAATAGTGAGTAGGAATCCCTACCTCAAATTCGGGGCTCAAGGGAAGAAGATGACGGAACTCAACGTGCTCCAAAACTTGAAATTTTCGGATCAAAGGAAAGCCCTCGACGATCAACCCAACTTTTGTAAAGACCAAAGGTGAGGAAAACACCCTAGCTAGATCAATACTTAGAGAGAAGTTATGGTTTTAGAGAGAGGAGCTCTCAAATGGCTTTTTGGAAAAGTAAGAGAGAGAAACGGGTGTGAAAAAGTAATTCAAAAAGTGATTTCACGGACTGATATAATCGACTCCCCGCTCGAGCGTGGAAACCCCCGCTCGAGCGTCAGACACAGACTCACGCTCGAGCGCGGAAAGAGCCGCTCAGGCGTAGATTGCACATTTCCAGAAGTTTTGCAAACTAGGTCCCTGCTCGAGTGTCAAACTCCCCGCTCGAGCAGACGAACAAAATCAAATTTCACGCTCGAGCGTCAAAACTCCCGCTCGAGCACACGAAGACCTGCAGAGGAAGATACTGGGAGATGGGAATCTACGCTCGAGCGGAGAAGCAACGACGAAGGGCCCGCTCGAGCGTCAAAATCCCCGCTCGAGCGTCAAGGCCAAATTCTGGGTATCAACTCTAGGTTTCTAAGTTCAGCCAACCTGTTTCAAACCTACCCAACACAACCCAAGACTCAAATACAAAGAGTAAGGCCTGCAATGAGAATAGGACAACAACAAATCTACGGAACCAAGTCCGGATTATAGTTAAACAACAACAGGGAAAACCGGGATCGCTATATCTAAATATGGCTTGAAGACTCTGTTCATTAAATCCATAAATGCAGCAGGGGCATTGGTCACCCCAAAAGGCATTACTAAAAACTCGTAGTGGCTATATCTTGTCCGAAAAGCAGTCTTCTCAACATCTTCGACTTTAACTTTAAGCTGGTGGTAACCAGACCTAAGGTCAATCTTAGAAAAGACTCGTGCTCCTTGTAATTGGTCAAGTAAATCATCAATCCTAGGTAATGGGTACTTGTTCTTAATGGTGACCTTATTAAGTTCTCTGTAATCGATACAAAGGCGGAGTGTGCCATCCTTTTTCTTAACAAATAAAATAGGTGCTCCCCATGGTGAAGTGCTCGGCCTAATAAATCCCTTATCCAACAATTCTTGTAATTGCAGTTTCAATTCCCTAAGTTCAGCTGGGGCCATCCTGTAGGGTGTTTTGGAGATCGGCTGGTTTCCCGGCATGATATCAACGGTAAACTCTATCTCTCTATCGGCTAAGTGGCCAGGCAATTCGTTCGGGAAGACGTCGGGGAATTCATTAACAACGGGGATGTCGGCTAAATTAACATTTCCATTCTGATCACCCAGTATACTACACAAGTAGCCTCGACACCCTTTCTGAATTAGCTTATAGGCCTTAATGGACGAAATCAAGGAAGGTGGGGGCACTATCCCTTTACCCTGGAAAATAACCTCGGCTAGGTTTGGGGGTCTCGGTGTGACACTTTTCGAAACACAATTAATAGATGCATGATTTGAAACTAACCAATCCATTCCCAGTATAACATCAAAATGAGTTATGTCTAGAGGCATTAAATCTACTAACAATTCAACATTCTCAATCACAACAACACATGCTCTATAAACGGATACAACAATCATAGATCTCCCAGATGGAGTAGACACATATAATACATAATCAAGGGGCTCTAGTTCTCTATTAATTTTTTCGGCAAACTTAGCAGATACAAACGAATGCGTAGAACCCGAATCAATCAACACATAGGCATCTTGGGAGCAAATTAGGAGTATACCTGACACCACTGTCTCAGCATTCTGAGTGTCCCCTAGTACTAGCGCAAATACTCTGCCCTGTCTCATCTGTCCTTTTCCAACATTACCCTTCTGGACGGAACCCGAGATATTCTCACCTTTCTTGTTGTTATCAGCCTTTGTCTTAGGGCAATCTTTCACATAATGACCCATTTCGCCACATTCATAACAAGCTCCAGACGTCCGACGACAGACCCCAAAATGTTGCTTCCCACATTCCGAACACGTCGGTTTAGCATTACCTTCCTGCCTTAGGTTACCAGCACTGCCCATGTTCGTCTTCTTCTTGGTGCCCAGCTGTGCTCAGCGATTGTCATAGTTCTGTCTCTTTCGCTAGTTCTCCCCCGAGCTCTGGTATCGATTCAGGTTAGCTTCGGCCATAATGGCTTTGTCCAACACTTCGGCGTAAGTCGGCATGTTGTGCAAGTTAACCCGGTCTTGAATCGGTCCGCGAAGCCCACTCTCAAACTTCCTGGCCTTCATGTATTCATCGTTGGCCATATGAGGTGCAAACCTCGCCAATTCAGTAAAAGCGCGGTCGTATTCCACCATTGTTCGGTTGCCTTGCGTCAAAGTTTGAAATTCGGTAGCCTTGCGGTTTCGAACACTTAGGGAAAAGTGTTTGTTGTAGAACAACTCTAAGAATCGGGTCCAGGTCAAATCTAGATTGCTTTCTCGAACCATCATCCACCATCTGCGAGCGTCATCATCTAACGTGAATGCTGCCAATGTCACCTTCTGAGCGTCGGTGCTAGGAAAGATCTTGAACAACTTTTCCATTTCCAAAACCCATGCCTCAGCCTTCATTGGCTCTATACCCCCAGAGAATCTTGGTGGTTTCATTTTCTTGAACTCCCTGATCAAAGCTATCGTGCCATCCCCATATAAGGTTGGCTGCGGAGGAACTTGCGGCACTGGAGGAGGTGGAGGCGAAACTACATTTCGGCCATTGGTCTGCTCGGCCTGAGTCGACGTAGCACTAGCGTACTGCTGTCTTGTTTGCCTCAACTCGCAGGCCAAACCTTCAACTAATCTTTCCAGTCTGTCCAATCTGTCTTCGGGTTGATCCCGGCCAATTGGAGGTCTACCTCTCCTCATGATGCTATGAGCATGCAAAGTGTGACTTTAAAACAAATAAGCAAATAACCACGTAGGCAAGTAACAAATAAGTATGTCACGACAATGCACACCTCGTTCAAATAGCAAGCATCATGATGCAATCCTAACATCTTTCTAAGGGAAATCCTATGCTCTTTAGGACTCAAAGTGTGTGAATAACGTATACTGAGGAACTTGAGCTCTGATACCATTCTGTCACGACCCCAAACCGCCCCTAGTAGTTTGGTGCCGTGATGGCCAGTAATCCGAGATTACCGAAGGCCAACCTTCAAAAGTTTAACACAATCAGAGTAAACACATGACATACATGACATAGTTTCTCATTTGGTTGATAATAAACGAAATACATATCAGAATCTTGATCAAAAGGCTTCTAGAGCCGACATGTACAAATACAATGATTACAAGCCAAAGAAGTATAATTTTCAAGATTCGCCGACGTAAATACAAATTTTCCGACATAGAACAAGTCAAGCTGACATGACAAGAATCCAAAACAAGCTTTGCAAAACACATCTAGGCGTCGCCGCCGTCCTGTTCATCACCTACATATATATAGAGAGGGTGAGCTTGGATACTCAGTGAATGGTACTAGTAATAAAGGTTTTGCATGAATATAGCCGAAGCCTTTTCCAAACAAAACATGCCAAGATCATACGAGTATTAGCCGAGATCCTTTCAGAGCAAAACACATCAAAACTTTATCAAAACAAGAGATGAACCGTATTCATCTATCAAGTCTTACAAGTCTCAAGGGATGCTTACTGGCATCGGCAAAACACAAATTAAGCTTTCCGAACAAACAAATCCACGCGGTAAACCGTCAGTGGCAAAACAAGGACTGCACGATCCGTAATCGATTAGTCGAAGGTACTGCGAAAGTTTATAGTCCTCCAGCACAAGGGACTTGTGTTACTTAAGCCCGTAGCTCTTTTTAACACGATGGTCTTGTGTTACTTAGGCCCATAGCCCGCTTTAACACGATAGTCTTTCCAAGAAAGGACCGTATCCTTTTATACTTAGTGCTGCAAAAGTTTAGAGTCCCCCAGCACAAGGGAAGTTTAGAAAAATAAATTGAATAAAAATGGAAGTTGAATAGGAAAATGAGTTGAATAAAAAAGGAAGTTGAATAGGAAGTTGAATAGGAAAATGAGTAGAATAAAAAAGGAAGTTGAATAGAAATAAAAATGGAAGTTGTAGAAAATTAAAATTGGAAGTTCATTCAAGAAACCACTATACCTTAACGATCTATTTTGAAATTAAATAAAAAAGGAAGTTGAATGGAAAAATGACTTGAATAAAAATGGAAGTCGAATAAAAATAAAAATGGAAGTTGCAGAAAATTAAAAATGGAAATTCATTCAAGAAACCACTATACCTTAACGATCTATTTGGAAATTAAATAAAAAAGGAAGTTGAATAGAAAAATAACTTGAATAAAAATGGAAGATCAATCTAGAAACCACTATACCTTAACGATCTATTTGGAAATTAAATAAAAAAAAGGAAGCTGAATAGAAAAAAAACTTGAATAAAAAAAGAAGTTGAATTGAAATAAAAATAGAAGTTGCAGAAAATTAAAAATAGAAGTTCATTCAAAAAACCACTATACCATAACGATCTATTTGGAAATTAAATAAAAAAACGAAGTTTAATAGAAAAGTAAATTGAATAAAAATGGAAGTCGAATAAAAATAAAAATGGAAGTTGCATAAAATTAAAAATGGAAGTTCATTCCAAAAACCACTATACGTTAACGATCTATTTGGGAATTAAATAAAAAACGAAGTTGAGTAGAAAAGTAACATGAAGAAAATTGGAGGTTAATTCAAAATAAAAATGGAAGTTGCAGAAGATTAAAAATGGAAATTCATTCAAGAATCCACCATACCTTAACGATCCATTTGGAAATTAAATAAAAAAGGAAGTTGAATAGAAAAATAACTTGAATAAAAATGGAACTGGAATAAAAATAAAAATGGAAGTTCAATCCAGAAACCACTATACCATAACGATCTATTTGGAAATTAAATAAAAGAGGAAGCTGGATAGAAAAAAAACTTGAATAAAAAAAGAAGTTGAATAGAAATAAAAATGGACGTTGCAGAAAATTAAATATAAAAGTTCATTCAAGAAACCACTATACCATAACGATCTATTTGGAAATTAAATAAAAAAACGAATTTTAATAGAAAAGTAAATTGAATAAAAATGGAAGTTGAATGAAAATAAAAATGAAAGTTGCATAAAATTAAAAATGGAAGTTCAATACAGAAACCACTATACCTTAACGATATATTTGGAAATTAAATAAAAAAGGAAGTTGAGCAGAAAAGAAACTTGAATAAAAAAGGAACTTAAATAAAATTAAAAATGGAAGTTCATTCAAGAAACCACTATACCTTAACGATCTATTTGGAAATTAAATAAAAAAAGAAGTTGAATAGAAAAATAACTTGAATAAAAATGGAAGTTGAATAAAAAAAAATGAAAGTTGCAGAAAATTAAAAATGGAAGTTCATTCAAGGAACCACTATACCTTAACGATCTATTTGGAAATTAAATAAAAAAGGAAGTTTAATAGAAAAGTAAATTGAATAAAAATGGAAGTTGAATAAAAATTGAAATGAAAGTTGCAGAAAATTAAAAATGGAAGTTCATTCAAGAAACCACTATACCTTAACGATCTATTTGGAAATTAAATAAAAAAGGAAGTTTAATAAAAAAGTAAATTGAATAAAAATGGAAGTTGAATAAAAATAAAAATGAAAGTGGCATAAAATTAAAAATAGAAGTTCATTCCAGAAACCAATATACGTTAACGATTTATTTGGAAATTAAATAAAAATGGGAGTTGAATAGAAAAGTAACTTGAAGAAAAATGGAAGTTAAATAAAAATAAAAATGGAAGTTTCAGAAAATTAAAAATGAAAATTCATTCAAGAAACCACCATACCATAACGATCTATTTGGAAATTAAATAAAAAATCAAGTTTAATAGAAAAGTAAATTGAATAAAAATGGAAGTTGAATGAAAATAAAAATGAAAGTTGCATAAAATTAAAAATAGAAGTTCAATCCAGAAATCACTATACCTTAACGATCTATTTGGAAATTAAATATAAAAGGAAGTTGAGTAGAAAGAAACTTGAATAAAGAAGGAAGTTAAATAAAATTAAAAACGGAAGTTGCAGAAAATTAAAAATGGAAGTTCATTCAAGAAACCACTATACCTTAATGATCTATTTTGAAATTAAATAAAAAAAGAAGTTGAATAGAAAAATAACTTGAAGAAAAATGGAAGTTGAATAAAAATAAAAATGGAAGTTGCATAAAATTAAAAATGGAAGTTCCTTCAAGAAACCACCATACCTTAACGATCTATTTGGAAATTAAATAAAAAAGGATGTTTAATAGAAAAGTAAATTGAATAAAAATGGAAGTTGAATGAAAATAAAAATGAAAGTTGCATAAAATTACAAATGGAAGTTCAATCCAGAAACCACTATACCTTAACGATCTATTTGGAAATTAAATAAAAAAGGAAGTTGAGTAGAAAAGAAACTTGAATAAAAAAGGAAATTAAAAAAAATTAAAAATGGAAGTTGCAGAAAATTAACAATGGAAGTTCATTCGAGAAACCATTATACCTTAACGATCTATTTGGAAATTAAATAAAAAAAGAAGTTGAATAGAAAAATAACTTGAATAAAAATGGAAGTTAAATAAAAAAAATGGAGGTTGCAGAAAATTAAAAATGGAATTTCATTGAAAAAACCGCTATACCTTAACGATCTATTTGGAAATTAAATGAAAAAAGGAAGTTTAATGGAAAAGTAAATTGAATAAAAATGGAAGTTGAATAAAAATAAATGTGAAAGTTGCCTAAAATTAATAATGGAAGTTCAATCCAGAAACCACTATACCTTAACGATCTATTTAGAAATTAAATAAAAAAGGAAGTTGAATAAAAAAGAAAGTTGAATAAAAAAGAAGTTGAATAGAAATAAAAATGGAAGTTGCAAAAAATTAAAATTGGATGAGCATTCAAGAAACCACTACACCTTAACGACCTATTTGGAAATTAAATAAAAAAAGAAGTTGAATAGAAAAATGAGTTGAATAAAAAAGGAAGTTGAATAGAAATAAAAATGGAAGTTGTAGAAAATTAAAATTGGAAGTTCATTGAAAAAACCAGTATACCTTAACGATCTATTTGGAAATTAAATAAAAAAGGAAGTTGAATAAAAAAATAACTTGAATAAAAATGGAACTAGAATAAAAATAAAAATGGAAGTTCAATCCAGGAACCACTATACCTTAACGATCTATTTGGAAATTAAATAAAAAGGAAGCTGAATAGAAAAAAAAACTTGAATAAAAAAAGAAGTTGAATAGAAATAAAAATGGAAGTTGCAGAAAATTAAAAATAGAGGTTCATTCAAGAAACCACTATACCATAACGCTCTATTTGGAAATTAAATAAAAAAAAGAAGTTTAATAGAAAAGTAAATTGAATAAAAATGGAAGTTGAATAAAAATAAAAATGGAAGTTGCATAAAATTAAAAATGGAAGTTCAATCCAGAAACCATTATAACTTAACGATCTATTTGGAAATTAAATAAAAAAGGAAGTTGAGTAGAAAAGAAACTTGAATAAAAAAGGATGTTAAATAAAAATAAAAACAGAAGTTGCAGAAAATTAAAAATGGAAGTTCATTCAAGAAACCACTATACCTTACCGATCTTTTTGGAAATTAAATAAAAAAGGAAGTTTAAAAGAAAAGTAAATTGAATAAAAATGGAAGTTGAATAAAATTAAAAATGAAAGTTGCATAAAATTAAAAATAGAAGTTGAATCCAGAAACCATTATAACTTAACGATCTATTTGGAAATTAAATAAAAAAGGAAGTTGCGTAGAGAAGAAACTTGAATGAAAAAGGATGTTAAATAAAAATAAAAATAGAAGTTTCAGAAAATTAAAAATGGAAGTTCATTTAAGAAACCACTATACCTTAACGATCTATTTGGAAATTAAATAAATAAGGAAGTTTAATAGAAAAGTAAATTGAATAAAAATGGAAGTTGAATAACATTAAAAATGAAAATTGCATAAAATTAAAATGGAAGTTCAATCCAGAAACCATTAAAACTTAACGATCTATTTGGAAATTAAATAAAAAAGGAAGTTGAGTAGAAAACAAATTTGAATGAAAAAGGATGTTAAATAAAAATAAAAATAGAAGTTGCAGAAAATTAAAAATGGAAGTTCATTCAAGAAACAACTATACCTTAACGATCTATTTGAAAATTAAATAAAAAAGGAAGTTTAATAGAAAAGTAAATTGAATAAATATGGAAGTTGAATTAAATTAAAAATGAAAGTTGCATAAAATTAAAAATAGAAGTTCAATCTAGAAACCATTATAACTTAACGATCTATTTGGAAATTAAATAAAAAAGGAAGTTTAATAGAAAAGTAAATTGAATAAAAATGGAAGTTGAATAAAAATAAAAGTGAAAGTTGCATAAAATTAAAAATGGAAGTTCAATGTAGAAACCACTATACCTTAACGATCTATTTAGAAATTAAAGAAAAAAGGAAGTTGAATGGAAAAGAAACTTGAATAAAAAAAGAAGTTGAATAGAAATAAAAATGGAAGTTGCAGAAAATTAAAATTGGAAGTTCATTCAATAAACCACTATACCTTATTATTTTGTTTACATCCTTTTTTCTTCGTAATTGAGTTATAGGATGTGTTGGGCAGGTTTGTTTCAGGTTGGTTGAGTTTAGAAACCAAAACTAGTTGCCCAGATTTTTGGCCTGTCCGCTCGAGCGGAGGTGTTGGCGCTCGAGCGGGGAATACACCCATCCAGTATTTGTTGTGCAATGTTGTACGCTCGAGCGTAGGGTTGGGAGCTCGAGCGGAGGCCTGGTTCTGCAAAAGTGCTGGGCGAGTGCATTCTGCGCTCAAGCGGGAGGTTGGCCACTCGAGCGGAAGTCTGTGAGTGGCCGCTCGAGCGGGGTGTTTTACGCTCGAGCGGAGACCTGGGTTAAAGTCCCGAAATTGTGACTTTTCAAATCACTTTTTTACTTTCTCTTCTCTCTCTTACTTTTCCAAAAACACCATTGTTGAGCCTCTCACTCTAGAACTCTACCTTCTCTCTAGGTTTTGATCTAGTAAGAGTGGTTTGCTCATCTTTGGCCTTTACAAAAAAGTTGTTGATCGTCGAGGGCTTCATTTTAATCTGAAAATCTCGGGTTTTGGAGCATGTTGGGTTTTGTCGTCTTCTCCTTTGGGACTCCGAATTTGAGGTAGGGATATCCTACTCCTCTCTATAGGTTTTGTCTTTAAATTTTGGTATTTGAGATGTTGGGCTTGGTTTGGTAATTTTGTGAAAGTTTGGGGCTTTTGTGTAATTTTACAAAAGTTGGGGTTTTATTCATAATAAACCTAGATGCATGTTTGGCATGAAAAAAATGGAATAGATGTTAATTCATTGATGGAAATGGGACCTAAGGGTTGAAATGGTAATTATGGAAAATGGCCTAATTACATTGTTTAATTAATTGGGATAATTAATTGTGAGAAATGAGGAAATGAAATGTTGATTGAATATCCATTTGTGCATTTATTTTCTGTTTAGAAATAACTGCTTTGGGCAATCGGTGGAGGATAGTCGTGATTGTTGTAGACAATGCATGATGATTAAGTAAACTGAAACTAATCAATGAAATGTGTCATGGAACTTGACGGTTGATAGAATACATTAACTGTATGTATTGGGTGATTGTATAGAGAACCAATGTGTTTATATACGTTATGTGTAGAGGAGGAGATAGGGGATGTACTCCGCGGTTTAGGGGAAGATAGGGGATGTACCTCTAAACCGGATAAGTATTGGGAGAAGATAGGGGATGAACTCCGTAGACACAGCTCATATGCTTGTCTAGAGAAGTGAAGATAGAGCTCATATGCTTATCTTTGTGAAGTGTGGATACAGCTTATATGCTTATCTGTGAATGTGGGATATTGTTGTTATACATATCTGTTGAGAATGTGGATATAGCTTTTATGCTTATCTGAATGTGAGATATAGTTTTTATACATATCTGTGGAAATGATGATAGAGCTAGCATGCTTATCTGTTGAAAAAGGGAAAATGAAAGGTAACTTAGACTCATAAGTTGTATGATATAAATATGTGATTTATGTGGATGTATCAGTGTTGACCATCTATCAATTGCTAATATTTTAGGCATTGTTCATGGTTGGTTTAGTGTATTTCTACTGGGCTGTGACTCACCCTATATGGGAATATCATTTTCAGGTGCAGGAAGCATGCCACCTCCAAGGACATAGCTGGGAGGCTAGTGGCGGACATACTTTTGTCGCTTAACTTTTGATGTATTACATGTAACTTCAAGCCAAGGGCTTAATGTGTAAACGAGTTAGTACTCTTGTTGTAACCAAGTGTTAACTTGGAAAGCTGTAAGCCCGTAGGGCATTTTGTTTTTGATGTTAACATGTAATACTTATGTAACGGAACTCTAATGAATAAAAGAGTGTGGTTAGTTTATATGTAAATGCATGTCTTATCTGATGGGTTTATTGTTGTTATTTTGAGGGCGTTACACCACTATACCTTAACGATCTATTTAGAAATTAAATAAAAAAGGAAGTTGAATAGAAAAGAAACTTGAATAAAAAAAGAAGTTGAATAGAAATAAAAATGAAAGTTGCAGAAAATTAAAATTGGAAGTTCATTCAAGAAACCACTATACCTTAACGATCTATTTGGAAATTAAATAAAAAAGGAAGTTGAATTGAAAAGGAACTTGAATAAAAATGGAAGTTGCAGAAAATTAAAAATGGAAATTCTTCAAGAAACCAGTATACCTTAACGATCTATTTGGAAATTAAATAAAAAAGGAAGTTGAATAGAAAAATAACTTGAATAAAAATGAAAGTGGAATAAAAATAAAAATGGAAGTTGTAGAAAATTAAAAATGGAAGTTCATTCAAGAAACCATTATACCTTAACGATCTATTTGGAAATTAAATAAAAAAAGAAGTTTAATAGAAAAGTAAATTGAATAAAAATAAAATTGAAAGTTGCATAAAATTAAAAATGAAAGTTCAATCCAGAAACCACTATACCTTAACGATCTATTTGAAATTAAATAACAAAGAAGTTGAATAGAAATAAAAATGGAAGTTGCGGAAAATTAAAATTGGAAGTTCATTCAAGAAACCACTATACCTTAACAATCTATTTGAAAATTAAATAAAAAAGGAAGTTGAATAGAAAAATAAATTGAATAAAAATGGAAGTCGAATAAAAATAAAACTGGAAGTTCCAGAAAATTAAAAATGGAAGTTCATTCAAGAAACCACTATACCTTAATGATCTATTTGGAAATTAAATAAAAAAGGAAGTTTAATAAAAAAGTAAATTGAATAAAAATGGAAGTTGAATAAAAATAAAAATGAAACTTGCATAAAATTAAAAATGGAAGTTCACTCCAGAAACCACTATACCTTAACGATCTATTTGGAAATTAAATAAAAAAGGAAGTTGAGTAGAAAAGAAACTTGAATGAAAAACGAAGTTAAATAAAAATAAAAATAGAAGTTGCAGAAAATTAAAAACAGAAGTTCATTCAAGAAACCACAGTACCTTAACGATCTATTTGGAAATTAAATAAAAAAGGCAGTTCAATAAAAAAGTAAATTGAATAAAAATGGAAGATGAATAAAAATAAAAATGAAAGTTGCATAAAATTAAAAATGGAAGTTCATTCAAGAAACCACTATACGTTAACGATCTATTGGGAAATTAAATAAAAAAGAAAGTTGAATAGAAAAGTAACTTGAAGAAAAATTAAAGTTAATTAAAAAAAAAAATGGAAGTTGACGAAAATTAAAAATGGAAATTCATTCAAGAAACCACCATACCTTAACGATCTATTTGGAAATTAAATAAAAAAGGAAGTTTAATAGAAATTTAAATTGAATAAAAATGGAAGTTGAATGAAAAAAAAAATGAAAGCTGCATAAAATTAAAAATGGAAGTTCAATACAGAAACCACTATACCTTAACGATCTATTTGGAAATTAAATAAAAAAGGAAGTTGAGTAGAAAAGTAACTTGAAGAAAAATTGAATTTAATTAAATATAAAAATGGAAGTTGCAGAAAATTAAAAATGGAAATTCATTCAAAAAACCACCATACCTTAACGATGTATTTGGAAATTAAATAAAAAACATAATTTAATAGAAAAGTAAATTGAATAAAAATGGAAGTTGAATGAAAATAAAATTGAAAGTTGCATAAAATTAAAAATGGAAGTTCAATACAGAAACCACTATACCTTAACGATCTATTTGGAAATTAAATAAAAAAGGAAGTTGATTAGAAAAGAAACTTGAATAAAAAAGGAAGTTAAATAAAATTAAAAATGGAAGTACAGAAAATTAAAAATGGAAGTTCATTCAAGAAACCGTTATACTTTAACGATCTATTTGGAAATTAAATAAAAAAAGAAGTTGAATAGAAAATAACTAGAATAAAAATGGAAGTTAAATAAAAAAAAATGAAAGTTGCAGAAAATTAAAAATGGAAGTTCATTCAAGAAACCGCTATACCTTAACGATCTATTTGGAAATTAAAGAAAAAAGTAAGTTTAATAGAAAAGTAAATTGAATAAAAATTGAAGTTGAATAAAAATAAAAGTGAAAGTTGCATAAAATTAAAAATGGAAGTTCAATCCAGAAACCACTATACCTTAACAATCTATTTCGAAATTAAATAAAAATGGAAGTTGAATAGAAAAATAACTTGAATAAAAATGGAAGTGGAATTAAAAAAAAAATGGAAGTTCAATCCAGAAACCACTACACCTTAACGATCTAATAGGAAATTAAATAAAAAAGGAAGCTTAATAGAAAAGAAACTCGAATAAAAAAAGTAGTTGAATAAAAATAAAAATGGAACTTGCAGAAAATTAAAAATAGAAATTCATTCAAGAAACCACTATACCGGAACGACATATTTGGAAATTAAATAAAAAAATGAAGTTTAATAGAAAAGTAAACTGAATAAAAATGGAAGTTGAATAAAAATAATAATGGAAGGTGCATAAAATTAAAAATGCAAGTTCATTACAGAAACCACTATACGTTAACGATCTATTTGGAAATTAAATAAAAAAACAAGTTGAGTAGAAAAGTAACTTGAAGAAAACTGGAATTTAATTAAAAATAAAAATGGAAGTTGCTGAAAATTAAAAATGGAAATTCATTCCAGAAACAACTATACCTTAACGATCTATTTGGAAATTAAATAAAAAAAGAAGTTTAATAGAAAAGTAAATTGAATAAAAATGGAAGTTGAATAAAAATTGAAATGAAAGTTGTAGAAAATGAAAAATGGAAGTTCATTCAAGAAACCACTATACCTTAACGATCTATTTGGAAATTAACTAAAAAAAGGTAGTTTAATAGAAAAGTAAATTGAATAAAAATGGAAGTTGAATAAAAATAAAAATGAAAGTGGCATAAAATTAAAAATAGAAGTTCATTCCAGAAACCAATATACGTTAACGATTTATTTGGAAATTAAATAAAAATGGGAGTTGAATAGAAAAGTAACTTGAAGAAAAATGGAAGTTAAATAAAAATAAAAATGGAAGTTGCAGAAAATTAAAATTGCAAGTTCATTACAGAAACCACTATACGTTAACGATCTATCTGGAAATTAAATAAAAAAACAAGTTGAGTAGAAAAGTAACTTGAAGAAAACTGGAATTTAATTAAAAATAAAAATGGAAGTTGAATGAAAATAAAAATGAAAGTTGCATAAAATTAAAAATAGAAGTTCAATCCAGAAACCACTATACCTTAACGATCTATTTGGAAATTAAATAAAAAAGGAAGTTGAGTAGAAAAGAAACTTGAATAAAAAAAGGAAGTTAAATAAAATTAAAAATGGAAGTTGCAGAAAACTAAATATGGAAGTTCATTCAAGAAACCACTATACCTTAACGATCTATTTGGAAATTAAATAAAAAAAGAAGTTGAATAGAAAAATAACTTGAACAAAAATGGAAGTTGAATAAAAATAAAATGGAAGTTGCATAAAATTAAAAATGGAAGTTCATTCAAGAAACCACCATACCTTAACGATCTATTTGTAAATTAAATAAAAAAGGAAGTTTAATAGAAAAGTAAATTGAATAAAAATGGAAGTTGAATGAAAATAAAAATGAAAGTTGCATAAAATTAAAAAAGGAAGTTCAATCCCGAAACCACTATACCTTAACGATCTATTTGGAAATTACATAAAAAAAGAAGTTGAGTAGAAATGAAACTTAAATAAAAAAGGAAGTTAAATAAAATTAAAAATGGAAGTTCATTCGAGAAACCACTATACCTTAACGATCTATTTGGAAATTAAATAAAAAAGAAGTTGAATAGAAAAATAACTTAAGTAAAAGTGGAAGTTAAATAAAAAAATAAGAAGTTGCAGAAAATAAAAAACGAAGTTCATTCAAGAAACCGCTATACCTTAACGATCTATTTGGAAATTAAATAAAAAAGGAAGTTTAATAGAAAAATAAATTGAATAAAAATAGAAGTTGAATAAAAATAAAAATGGAAGTTGTATAAAATTAAAAATGGAAGTTCATTCAAGAAACAACCATACCTTAACGATCTATTTGGAAATTAAATAAAAAAGGAAGTTTAATAGAAAAGTAAATGGAATAAAAATGGAAGTTGAATGAAAATAAAAATGAAAGTTGCATAAAATTAAAAATGGACGTTCAATCCAAAAACCACTATACCTTAACGATCTATTTGGAAATTAAATAAAAAAGGAAGTTGAGTAGAAAAGAAACTTGAATAAAAAAAGAAGTTGAGTAGAAAAGGAACTTGAATAAAAAAGGAAGTTAAATAAAATTAGAAATGGAAGTTGCAGAAAATTAAAAATGGAAGTTCATTCGAGAAACCACTATACCTTAACGATCTATTTGGAAATTAAATAAAAAAAGAAGTTGAATAGAAAAATAACTTGAATAAAAATGGAAGTTAAATAAAAAAAATGGAAGTTGCAGAAAATTAAAAATGGAAGTTCATTCAAGAAACCGCTATACCTTAACGATCTATTTGGAAATTAAATAAAAAAGGATGTTTAACAGAAAAATAAATTGAATAAAAATGGAAGTTGAATAAAAATAAAAGTGAAAGTTGCATAAAATTAAAAATGGAAGATCAATGGAAGTTGAATTGAAATAAAAATGGAAGTTGCATAAAATTATAATTCGAAGAGCATTAAAGAAACC
This sequence comes from Camellia sinensis, assembly GCF_055761805.1. Lineage (NCBI taxonomy): Eukaryota > Viridiplantae > Streptophyta > Magnoliopsida > Ericales > Theaceae > Camellia > Camellia sinensis. Next base: position 1,801,585 of record NC_138962.1, on the reverse strand, counting down.
ACTACACCTTAACGGCCTATTTGGAAATTAAATAAAAAAGAAGTTGAATAGAAAAATGAGTTGAATAAAAAAGGAAGTTGAGTAGAAATAAAAATGGAAGTTGCAGAAAATTAAAATTGGAAGTTCATTCAAGAAACCACTATACCTGAACGATCTATTTGGAAATTAAATAAAAAAGGAAGTTGAATAGAAAAATGACTTGAATAAAAACGGAAGTCGAATAAAAATAAAAATGGAAGTTGCAGGAAATTAAAAATGGAAATTCATTCAAGAAACCACTATACCTTAACGATCTATTTGGAAATTAAATAAAAAAGGAAGTTGAATAGAAAAATAACTTGAATAAAAATGGAACTGGAATAAAAATAAAAATGGAATTCAATCCAGTAACCACTATACCTTAACGATCTATTTGGAAATTAAATAAAAAAGGAAGCTGAATAGAAAAAAAAACTTGAATAAAAAAAGAAGTTGAATAGAAATAAAAATGGAGGTTGCAGAAAATTAAAAATAGAAGTTCATTCAAGAAACCACTATACCATAACGATCTATTTGGAAATTATATAAAAAACGAAGTTTAACAGAAAAATAAATTGAATAAAAATGGAAGTTGAATAAAAATAAAAATAGAAGTTGCATAAAATTAAAAATGGAATTTCATTCCAGAAACCACTATACGTTAACGATCTATTTGGGAGTTAAACAAAAAAGGAAGTTGAGTAGAAAAGTAACATGAAGAAAATTGGAAGTTAATTAAAAATAAAAATTAAAGTTGCAGAAGATTAAAAATGGAAATTCATTCAAGAAACCACCATACCTTAACGATCCATTTGGAAATTAAATAAAAAAGGAAGTTGAATAGAAAAAAACTTGAATAAAAATGGAACTGGAACAAAAATAAAAATGGAAGTTCAATCCGGAAACCACTATACCTTAACGTTCTATTTGGAAATTAAATAAAAAAGGAAGCTGAATACAAAAAAAAACTTGAATAAGAAAAGAAGTTGAATAGAAATAAAAATGGAAGTTGCAGAAAATTAAAAATAGAAGTTCATTCAAGAAACCACTATACCATAACGATCTATTTGGAAATTAAATAAAAAAAGAAGTTGAATAGAAAAATAACTTGAGTAAAAGTGGAAGTTAAATAAAAAAAAAGGAACTTGTAGAAAATTAAAAATGGAAGTTCATTCAAGAAATCGCTATACCTTAACTATAGCGATCCCGGGTTTACCCTTGTTATACCGTGATCCGGACATGTGTCCGTGGATTTTGTTAGTTGTTTATTATCTTGTTTGCATCCTTTTTACTTCGTATTTGAGTTATAGGATGTGTTGGGCGGATTTGTTACAGGTTGGTTGAGTTTAGAAACCAAAACTAGTTGCCCAGATTCTGGCCTGTACGCTCGAGCGGTGATGTTGGCGCTCGAGCGGATATTACACCCTTTCAGTATTTTCTGTTTTAGAAATAACTGCTTTGGGCTATCGGTGGAGGATAGTCGAGATTGTTGTAGACAATGCATGATGATTAGGTAAACGGAAACTAATCAATGGAATGTGTCATGGAACTTGACGGTTGATAGAATACATTAATTGTGTGTATTGTGTGATTGTATATAGAACCAATGTGTTTATATACGTTATGTGTAGAGGAGGAGATAGGGGATGTACTCCGCGGTTTAGGGGAAGATAGGGGATGTACCTCTAAACCGGATAGGTATTGGGAGGAGATAGGGGATGAACTCCGTAGACAGAGCTCATATGCTTGTCTAGAGAAGTGAAGATAGAGCTCATATGCTTATCTTTGTGAAGTGTGGATATAGCTTATATGCTTATCTGTGGATATTGTGGTTATACATATCTGTTGTAGAGTGTGGATACAGCTTGTATGCTTGTCTGTGGATATTGTTGATATACATATCTGTTGAGAATGTGGATATAGCTTTTATGCTTATCTGAATGTGGGATATAGTTTTTATACATATCTGTGGAAATGATGATAGAGCTAGTATGCTTATCTGTTGAAAAAGGGAAAATGAAAAGTAATTGGGACTTGTAAGTTGTTGACATAAATATGTAATTTATGTGGTGGTATCAGTGTTGACCAACTATCAATTGCTAATGTTTTAGTCATTGTCCATGGTTGGTTTAGTGTATTTCTACTGGGCTGTGGCTCACCCTATATGGGAATATCATTTTCAGGTACAGGAAGCATGCCACCTCCAAGGACATAGCTGGGAGGCTAGTGGCGGGCATAGTTTTGTCGTTTTACTTTTGATGTATTACATGTAATTTCAAGCCAAGGGCTTAATGTGTAAACGAGTTAGAACTCTTTGTTGTAACCAAGTGTTAACTTGGAAAGCTGTAAGCCCGTAGGGCATTTTGTTATGAGGTTATCATGTAATACTTATGTCTTGGAATTCTAATGAATGAAAGGAATGCGGTTAGTTTAAATGTAAATGCATGTCTTATCTGATGGGTTTATTGTTATTATTTTGAGGGCGTTACAACTTGGTATCAGAGCGTACCGGGTTCGAATACTTTGGGTACGTGGGAAGTGATTAGGATCACAATGGGTTTGTCTCGCTTGATAGAGGCGTAGATGTAGTACCATATGCTATGTGTTTATTTGATAACATGCTTATGTGACTATGTGGGTATGGGATTTAATTTCTAGGATATTGATTGGATCCTTGAGTTTCTGGGAGTCTTGTTAGAAAAGCACTTGATCAATGCTGTTTCTAACCGGAACTCTAGTAACGTCTCGGGACTATCATTATCCGGAAATGAAGTTCGTAAGTGCTTATGTGTTTATGTGCTTATGTGGAGTGAATTACAGTTGTCCATGCATTAGGACGTGAGTGTTTAGTTTCGGCACATTTATGAATGTGCTAACGTTCTGTGTTGCCATTATTAGGATGTCAGGACGAGGAAGAGGTGCTAGGCGTGGTAGACCTGCGAGGCAGGAAGTACCGTTACAGGGTGAGATTCCGGCAGTGTAGGAGGGAGTTGGGCAGGCCAATGTGGCCGAGCCAGTGGGTCAGCAGGCTATGGGTGCCTTGGCCAGAGAGATAGCGGGAGCTTTGGGTATTCTTAGAGCTGGGAATCAGGCAGCTGAGACAGGGCCTTCCTTCTTGAAGAGGGAGTTCTTTCGGTGTAATCCGGACGAGTTTATCGGGGATCCTAAAGAGCCGCTTAAGGCAGATGAATGGCTCGAACAGACAACGAAGACGTTTGAGATGCTTGGCATCGAGGACGGAGCACTGAAAGTGACCTTGGCATCCTTCCAACTGAAGGGAGATGCGGGTCAATGGTGGAAGTACGAGAAAGCTCGTGTTGGTGGTACTTGGGAGGCATTTGTGAATGCTTTTCAGGAGAGGTTTTTATCAGCAGCAGCTAGGGAGAAGCTGAGGGATCAGTTTAGCCGGCTTAATCAGCAGGGCTTGTCAGTGGCCGAGTTTGAGGCTACTTTTACCAGTCTGTCTAGGTTTGCACCTGAACTGGTGGCGTCTGAGGAACGTCGTTGCTATGAGTTTGAGCGGAAGTTGAGGCGGGGCCTCAAGTTGAGAATTGGTGGGTCTTATATTCGAGAGTATAGACACCTAGTGGATGCTGCAGCTCATATGGAGCTTATGATGCAGGAGGAGGATGAGAGTCAGAGAGGCTCCAAGAGGAGCCAGGATAGTCAGAGTGATGGCAGGAGGCAGAGGGGTTCTAACCCTCAGCAGTCGCAGGGTGGTGTTGCTAGATCGACCTTCCCTGTGCCAAGTGCAGGCTCCGGGAGAGGTGGTCAGGGGGATTTCACCTGTTACAAGTGTGGCCAGCTGGGTCACAAGGTATCTGTTTGCCCGCAGAAGGGTGGGGGTCAGAAAGCTGCTTCTTCTTCAGCTAGACCGCAGAGTCAGAGTTTGGGCAGGGGGCAGCTCTTGACTTGTTATCAGTGTGGACAACCTGGGCACATGAAGAGGTTTTGCCCACAGTTGAGTGCCACTTCGGGAGCGTCTGGTTCTAGGCAGACGCAGGGTTTTTAGCCAGCTCAGTCTGTGCAGGCCTCGAGGGCCAATCCGGGAGCTTCGTCATCCCAGTCTGTGCAGCAGTCTTTTGCTCCGAGAGGTGAGCAGGTAGACCAGGGGCCTACGGGGCGCGTGTATGCTGTTACCGCGCAGGATTTAGTACCGGCTCCATCAGTAGTGAGAGGTACTTTTCTGTTTTGCAACTCAGTTGCTAATGTGTTGATAGACACGGGTGCATCTCATTCTTTTGTATCTGCTGCATTTGCATCTGTTTTGGAATTGGAGTTAGCACAGTTAGCATCTCCTATTTGTGTGGTATCGCCTTTGGGTGGTGAATTAATTCTGAAACAGGGTGTTAGAGGATGTGATATAGAGGTCGCCGACTATAGGCTTCCTTTTCCGTTTGTTGTCATGCCCATGAAGGGTTTTGATGTTATTTTGGGTATGGACTGGTTATCGTCATACCGGGCTGTTATTGATTGCTACCGCCAGAGGGTTACATTGTGTACCTTGAGCGGGGAGTGGTTCCATTTCTTGGGAGACCGGGTTGGTAGTGTTTTGCCACCGGGGTATGATTCGCGAGGGCGAAGTGAGCTTAGTAGTCTACTTGCTAGCTCTGAGAGTGGTGAGTGTGGTGAGACCCAGGTTGTGTTACCGAGGGTGGTTTGTGAGTATTCAGATGTCTTTCCCGAAGATCTTGTTAGTTTGCCACCTCACCGAGAGATAGAATTCTCTATTGATTTAGTGCCTGGTACGGCGCCGATTTCTATGGCACCTTACCGTTTTGCTCCAGCAGAGTTGGTTGAGTTGAAAGTTCAGCTCCAGGAGTTGCTCGATAAGGGCTTTGTTCGCCCTAGTGTTTCACCGTGGGGAGCGCCGGCCCTCTTTGTTAAAAAGAAAGATGGTGCCTTGAGATTGTGTGTAGACTACCGGAAGTTGAATCGGGCTACGGTTAAAAATAAGTACCCTATGCCCCGTATAGATGATTTGTTTGACCAGTTGAAGGGTTCCCGTTGTTTCTCTAAGATAGACTTGAGATCGGGTTACCATCAGTTGAGGGTCAGGGAGGAAGATATTCCTAAGACGGCATTCCGTACGCGGTATGGCCATTACGAGTTTTTGGTGATGCCATTCGGACTTACCAATGCACCGGCAGTCTTTATGGACTTGATGAACCGGATTTTCCGGGAGTTCTTAGACCGATTTGTGGTTGTTTTCGTGGACGATATCCTTATCTATTCGTCTTCAGAGGAGGAGCACGAGGCACACTTGAGAGTGGTGCTTGAGTTACTTAGAGCCCATAGGCTGTATGCCAAGTTTGGGAAGTGTGAGTTCTGGCTGGGGGAAGTCAAATTCTTAGGCCACGTGGTATCCGGGGAAGGGGTGTCTGTTGATACATCCAAGGTTGAGGCAGTGCAAGATTGGGCACAGCCTAAGAGTGTGTTTGAGATCCGCAGTTTTCTGGGATTGGCTGGGTATTACCGTCGGTTTGTGAAAGATTTCTCCAGGTTAGCGTCACCGTTGACTAGGCTGACTCAGAAAGGAGTCAAGTTTGTGTGGAGTGAGACTTGTGAAAAGTCGTTCCAAGAGTTGAAAACTAGATTGACGACCGCTCCGGTGTTGATTATTCCGGAGAGAGGGTTGGGTTATGCTGTTTATTGTGATGCCTCACGAGAGGGTTTGGGTTGTGTGTTGATGCAAGGGGGGAAAGTGGTAGCTTATGGCTCACGTCAGTTGAAAATACACGAGAAGAATTACCCCACACACGACCTAGAGTTAGCAGCTGTGATCTTTGCCTTGAAAATCTGGAGGCACTACCTTTATGGTGAGAGGTTCGAGGTATTCTCGGATCACAAGAGTTTGAAGTATCTGTTTACACAGAGAGACTTAAATCTGAGGCAGAGGAGATGGATGGAGTTCATCGAGGATTATGATTTTGAGTTGCATTATCATCCGGGAAAGGCCAATGTTGTGGCCGATGCCCTTAGTAGGAAATCCATTAGTGATGTAGCTTGTATAGCCATCCGGGAATGGGAGATGTTGGGAGCACTTGGCGAGTTTGATTTGCTACTGGGCGAATCTGTTGAGACTGCGGCCTTGTTTTCTGTTGTTGCGCAGCCTATACTTATGATTAGAGTGTTAGAGGCACAGAGAGGTGACCTTGAGGTAGAATCCCTCCGAGAGAAGATCTCCAGTGGGAAAGTTGAGAAGGGTTTGACGGTGTATCCCGACCTGAGTGTGAGATACCGAGACCGTGTGTTTGTACCGGAGTCTTGCCGAGAGGAAGTACTCCGAGAGTTTCACCATTCGCGCCTTGCGGTGCATCCGGGAGGTACTAAGATGTATCAGGATTTGGGTCGCCAGTTTTGGTGGCGGGGTATGAAAAGAGACGTGGCTGTTTTCGTATCGAAGTGCCTTACTTGCCAGCAAGTAAAGGCCGAGCATCAGAGGCCATCGGGTTTGTTGCAACCCTTGCCTATTGCCGAGTGGAAGTGGGAGCATGTCACTATGGACTTCGTTGTAGGTCTTCCGAGGACTCAGCGGGGTAGTGATGCTATTTGGGTGGTTGTAAACCGGTTGACTAAGTCGGCGCACTTTATTCCTATGCGCGTGAGAGATTCGGTAGATCATCTTGCCGATGTGTATGTTCGGGACGTAGTGCGATTGCATGGGGTCCCAGTGACGATCGTCTCAGATAGAGATCCTCGTTTTACTGCTAGGTTGTGGCAGAGTTTGCAGAGTGCGTTGGGCACTAAGTTGACCTTTAGTACGGCTTATCATCCTCAGACTGACGGGCAGTCCGAGCGTACTATTCAAATCCTCGAGGATATGCTTCGGGGTTGTGTCCTGGATTTCAGTGGGACGTGGGAGAGGCACTTGCCATTGGTAGAGTTTGCCTACAACAACAGTTTTCAGTCTAGCATCGGTATGGCACCGTTTGAGGCCTTGTATGGCCGACCGTGTAGGTCTCCAGTGTGTTGGGCCGAGGTGGGTGATGCACCTTTGTTGGGTCCGGAGTTGGTTAGGGAGACGACGGAGAAAGTTGAGCTTATCCGTAAGGGGCTTGTTACAGCCCAGAGTCGACAAAGGAGTTATGCCGACCGTAGGAGGAGACCTTTGGCGTTTGAGGTAGGTGATCATGTCTTTCTGAAGATATCACCTAGGCGAGGCCTGATGAGGTTTGGGAAGAGTGGGAAGTTATCCCCTCGGTTTATTGGTCCTTTTGAGATCCTTGAAAGGATAGGTGAGGTTGCTTATCGGTTAGCCTTACCGCCGCAGTTGTCCGGAGTGCATGACGTGTTTCATGTGAGTATGCTTCGGAAGTATGAGCCAAATCCATCACATGTGCTGGATTGGAGCGATTTAGAGGTAGATGAGGATGCCTCGTATGAGGAGAGACCGGTTCGGGTCTTGGATAGGCGGGATCAGGTCCTGCGTGGTAAGACCATTCCTTTGGTGAAAGTCTTGTGGAAACATCACGGAGTGGAGGAAGCCACTTGGGAACGTGAGTTGGAAATCCGAGAGAAATATCCGGACTTGTTTATTGATATGTAATATTGTATTTGAATTTTACATTTTGTTGAACTTAAGAGCTTTTATATATGTCTTAAGTTGTGAAACATTGAGAATGTTTTGATTATTGGAAGCATGTTTTGGAACTTGCCTCATATGGTAGTTGGATGTAACACTATATGTGTTGAATATATTGTTGAAATTGGAAGGATAGTGCATAATGTTGATGCATGTTGAAAGTACATATGTTGTTTACATATTGTGATATGTCTCTTGTTTAAGGGATGGGATGACCGGTAATGGGTCGAATTGTTGAATGTTAAAATGTAACATTGTTTAAAATGGAGGAAAACTTGTTTTTGAAAACTTGTGTTTAATTTCGGGGACGAAATTCTTTAAGGGGGGGAGGTTATAGCGATCCCGGGTTTACCCTTGTTATACCGTGATCCGGACATGTGTCCGTGGATTTTGGTAGTTGTTTATTATCTTGTTTGCATCCTTTTTACTTCGTATTTGAGTTATAGGATGTGTTGGGCGGATTTGTTACAGGTTGGTTGAGTTTAGAAACCAAAACTAGTTGCCCAGATTCTGGCCTGTACGCTCGAGCGGTGATGTTGGCGCTCGAGCGGATATTACACCCTTTCAGTATTTTCTGTTTTAGAAATAACTGCTTTGGGCTATCGGTGGAGGATAGTCGAGATTGTTGTAGACAATGCATGATGATTAGGTAAACGGAAACTAATCAATGGAATGTGTCATGGAACTTGACGGTTGATAGAATACATTAATTGTGTGTATTGTGTGATTGTATATAGAACCAATGTGTTTATATACGTTATGTGTAGAGGAGGAGATAGGGGATGTACTCCGCGGTTTAGGGGAAGATAGGGGATGTACCTCTAAACCGGATAGGTATTGGGAGGAGATAGGGGATGAACTCCGTAGACAGAGCTCATATGCTTGTCTAGAGAAGTGAAGATAGAGCTCATATGCTTATCTTTGTGAAGTGTGGATATAGCTTATATGCTTATCTGTGGATATTGTGGTTATACATATCTGTTGTAGAGTGTGGATACAGCTTGTATGCTTGTCTGTGGATATTGTTGATATACATATCTGTTGAAAATGTGGATATAGCTTTTATGCTTATCTGAATGTGGGATATAGTTTTTATACATATCTGTGGAAATGATGATAGAGCTAGTATGCTTATCTGTTGAAAAAGGGAAAATGAAAAGTAATTGGGACTTGTAAGTCGTTGACATAAATATGTAATTTATGTGGTGGTATCAGTGTTGACCAACTATCAATTGCTAATGTTTTAGTCATTGTCCATGGTTGGTTTAGTGTATTTCTACTGGGCTGTGGCTCACCCTATATGGGAATATCATTTTCAGGTACAGGAAGCATGCCACCTCCAAGGACATAGCTGGGAGGCTAGTGGCGGGCATAGTTTTGTCGTTTTACTTTTGATGTATTACATGTAATTTCAAGCCAAGGGCTTAATGTGTAAACGAGTTAGAACTCTTTGTTGTAACCAAGTGTTAACTTGGAAAGCTGTAAGCCCGTAGGGCATTTTGTTATGAGGTTATCATGTAATACTTATGTCTTGGAATTCTAATGAATGAAAGGAATGCGGTTAGTTTAAATGTAAATGCATGTCTTATCTGATGGGTTTATTGTTATTATTTTGAGGGCGTTACATTAACGATCTATTTGGAAATTAAATAAAAAAGGAAGTTTAATAGAAAAATAAATTGAATAAAAATAGAAATTGAATAAAAATAAAAATGGAAGTTGCATAAAATTAAAAATGGAAGTTCATTCAAGAAACCCCCATACCTTAACGATCTATTTGGAAATTAAATAAAAAAGGAAGTTTAATAGAAAAGTAAATTGAATAAAAATGGAAGTTGAATGAAAATAAAAATGAAAGTTGCATAAAATTAAAAATGGAAGTTCAATCAAGAAAACACTATACCTTAACATTTCTGAGCCATATTGATAAAGTTGGAAAGTAAAAAGTGTCTTAGACAATATTGTCATGAGACTGTAAAATGATGTAATTGATTATCTTGGTTAACCATCTATTGAATGCTAATGCTTTATTCAATGCTTATATTTGGTTTAGTATTTTTCTACTGGGCTGTGGCTCGCCCTTTATGGGAACATCATTTTCAGGTTCAGGTGATAAGCTACCTCCAAGGACTTAGCTTGGAAGGATTTAGCTTTTGGATTCTGAAGACCATCTTTAGTTATTTGTTTTTATTTGATTTATAATCAAGCCTAGGGCTTTATTTGTATTTGAGTTAGAACTCATAATTTGTGTCCAAGTGTTGGCTTGGAAAAATGTAAGCCCGTAGGGCATTTAATTTGGTATTACATGTAATGTTTTTATTTAATAATACTCTGATGAATGGGATAATGAATTGTTTTCTTTTAATATTGCATGCCAATGATGTATATATAATCGGTTTATTTTGAGGGCGTTACAGTTGAACAGGTTGGTTAAGCCTTGGTCTATATCCTTGTTGCCCAGGTTTTTGGTGTCACGCTCGAGCGGGTCGTCCTGCGCTCGAGCGGAGTTTGGTTTCTAGTCTAGCGCTCGAGCGGGTGTTCTGGCGCTTGAGCGTAGATTGCACACTCCCAGTATTTCGTGTCTCTGCAAAACTTCTGCAAATGTGATTTTTACGCTCGAGCGGGTTTGTTTACGCTCGAGCGGTGGCGCTCGAGTGGGTCGGTTGGCACTCGAGCGGGTAATACTTCCAGAGTATAAGTTCTAGGAGGGGGAAATCCATGCTCGAGCGGACTGGTTTTCGCGCTTGAGCAGAAGTGCTTTATTCTTGAGTCTTGGCGCTCGAGCGGGCCTTATTGCGCTCGAGCGTGTCCAGACTTTTGTTCTTGGCGCTCGAGCGTCGTGTTCTCCGCTCGAGCGGGTCATACGTATATGAGTTATCCGCTGGGTGATTTCAAATCACTTTTTGCTTTTCTTTCTCTCTCCTACTTTTTCTAAAAACCATTTTTGAGAGCCTCTCTCTCTAGATACTCCCTTCTCTCTAGGGTTTGAACTAGTTAGAGTGTCCTCCTTCTCTTCGGCCTTTGTAAAAGTTGTGTTGATCGTCGAGGGCGTCGTTTTGATCTGAAAATCTCGGTCTTTGGAGCACGTTGGTTTTGGGTCTCTTCTCCATCCGAGCTCTAACTTCGAGGTAGGGATAACCTACTCCATACTATGAGCTTTGTCTTTAAATTTAAGTATTTTGAGATGTTGGGGAAAGTTTGGTAATTTTGTGAAAGTTTGGGGCCTTTGTGTAAATTTTACAAAAGGTGGGGTTTTTATTTATATAAGACCTAAATGCATGTTTGGCATGGGAAAGTGGAATTAATGTTGAAACATTAATGAAAATGGAACCAAAGGGTTGTAATGTAAATTATGGAAAATGCCCTAATTACATTGGTTAATTAATTTGTATAATTAATTATGAGAAATGAGGAATTGACTTGGGAAGTTATGGGATAAAAGGGTGTAGTTGGATTACTTATCACTCACCTAGTTGGAATGTTGATTATATATCCATTGTTGCATTTATTTTCTGTATAGAAATAACTGCTTTGGGCTATCAGTGGAGGATAGTCTTGATTGTTGTAGACAATGCATGATGATTAGGCAAACTGAAACTAATCACTGGAATGTGTCATTGAGATTGACGATTGAAAGAATACATTAAATTTATGTATTGTGTGATGATGTGTATAATTGTTGTTTATATGCATTGTGTTGTGTTGGAGGAGATAGGGGATGTACTCTGCGGTTTAGGGGAAGATAGGGGATGGACCTCTAAACCGGATGTTGTTAGGAGGAGATAGGGGATGGACTCCGTAGATAGAGCTCATATGCTTATCTAGTAATGTGTTGACAGAGCTCATATGCTTGTCATTGGAAGTGTGATAGTGCTCATATGCATATTTGTGGAAGTGATGATATAGCTTGTATGCTTATCTGTTGTTGTGTGATATAGCTAGTATGCTTATCTATAATGAAATGGGAAGTGTTTGATATGAGTTACTGTCTCATATGAGTTGTTTGGCCAGGTTCTGAGCCATGGTTGTAAATTGAGAATTGAAAGGAATTGGAAAATGGACTGTAATATGGACTTGTATGTCATGAAAGCGTAAAGTGTGACAAGGGAAAGTATCTGTGTTGGCCATCTATCAACTGCTAATCTTTTAGTCATTGTTCATATTTGGTTTAGCATATTTCTACTGGGCTGTGGCTCACCCTATATGGGAATATCATTTTCAGGTACAGGTAGCATGCCACCTCCAAGGACGTAGCTTGGGAGGCTAGAGGCGGACACACTTTTGTTGTCTTTTTTTTGATGTATTACATGTAAATTCAAGCCAAGGGCTTAACGTGTAAATGAGTTAGCACTCTTTTGTTGTAACAAAGTGTTAACTTGGAAAGCTGTAAGCCTTTAGGGCATTTGCTTTTGTCGTTAACATGTAATACTTTTTGTAAAGAAACTCTGATGAATGAAAGAATGTGGAACTTTGTAAATTAATGCATGTCTGTATTGATGGGTTTTATGTTATTATTTTGAGGGCGTTACAAACATGAAGAAAATTGGAAGTTAATTAAAAACAAAAATGAAAGTTGCAGAAAATTAAAAATGAAAATTCATTCAAGAAACCACCATACCTTAACGATCCATTTCGAAATTAAATAAAAAAGGAAGTTTAATAGAAAAGTAAATTGAATAAAAATGGAAGTTGAATAAAAATAGAAATGGAAGTTGCAGAAAATTAAAAATGGAAGTTCATTCAAGAAACCACAAAACTTTAACGATCTATTTGGAAATTAAATAAAAAAGGAAGTTCAATAAAAAAGTAAATTGAATAAAAATGGAAGTTGAATAAAAATAAAAATGAAAGTTGCATAAAATTAAAAATGGAAGTTCATTCCAGAAACCACTATACGTTAACTATCTATTTGGAAATTAAATAAAAAAATGAAGTTGAATAGAAAAGTAACTTGAAGAAAAATGGAAGTTAATTAAAAATAAAAATGGAAGTTGCCGAAAATTAAAAATGAAAATTCATTCAAGAAACCACCATACCTTACCGATCTATTTGGAAATTAAATAAAAAAGGAAGTTTAATAGAAAAGTAAATTGAATGAAAAAGGAAGTTGAATGAAATTAAAAATGAAACTCGCATAAAATTAAAAATAGAAGTTCAATCCAGAAACCACTATACCTAAACGATCTATTTGGAAATTAAATAAAAAAGAAAGTTGAGTAGAAAAGAAACATGAATAAAAAAGGAAGTTGCAGAAATTTAAAAATGGAAGTTGCATAAAATTAAAAATTGAAGTTCATTCCAGAAACCACTGTACGTTAACGATCTATTTGGAAATTAAATAAAAAAGGAAGTTGTATAGAAAAGTAACTTGAAGAAAAATGGAAGTTAATTAAAAATAAAAACGGAAGTTGCATAAAACTAAAAATGGAAATTCATTCAAGAAACCACTATACCTTAACGATCTATTTGGAAATTAAATAAAAAAGGAAGTTGAATAGAAATGTAAATTGAATAAAAATGGAAGTTGAATAAAAATAAAAGTTAAAGTTGCATAAAATTAAAAATGGAAGTTCAACCTAGAAACCACTATACCTTAAAGATCTATTTGGAAATTAAATAAAAAAGGAAGTTGAATAGAAAAGAAACTTGAATAAAAAAAGAAGTTGAATAGAAATAAAAATGGAAGTTGCAGAAAATTAAAATTGGAAGGTCATTCAAGAAACCACTATACCTTAACGATCTATTTGGAAATTAAATAAAAAAGGAAGTTTAATAGAAAAGTAAATTGAATAAAAATAGAAGTTGAATAAAAATAAAAGTGAAAGTTGCATAAAATTGAAAATGAAAGTTCAATCCAGAAACCACTATACCTTAACGATCTTTTTGGAAATTAAATAAAAAGGGATGTTTAATAGAAAAGCAAATTGAATAAAAAAGGAAGTTGAATAGAAATAAAAATGGAAGTTGCAGAAAATGAAAATTGGAAGTTCATTCAAGAAAACAACTATACCTTAACGATCTATTTAGAAATTAAATAAAAAAGAAAGTTGAATAGAAAAATGACTTGAATAAAAATGGAAGTCGAATAAAAATAAAAATGGAAGTTGCAGAAAATTATCAATGGAAGTTCATTCAAGAAACCACTATACCTTAACGATCTATTTGGAAATTAAATTAAAAAGGAAGTTTAACAGAAAAGTAAATTGAATAAAAATGGAAGTTGAATAAAAATAAAAATGAAAGTTGCATAAAATTAAAAATAGAAGTTCAATACACAAGCCACTATACCTTAACGATCTATTTGGAAATTAAATAAAAAAAAATGTTGAATACAAAAATAACTTGAACAAAAATGGAAGTTGAATAAAAAAAAAAAGGGAAGTTGCAGATAATTAAAAATGGAAGTTCATTCAAGAAACTACGATACCTTAACGATCCATTTGGAAATTAAATAAAAAACGAAATTTAATAGAAAAACAACTTGAATAAAAATGGAAGGGGAATAAAAATAAAAACGGAAGTTGCAGAAAATTAAAAATGGAAGTTCATTCAAGAAACCACAATACCTTAACGATCTATTTGGAAATTAAATAAAAAAGGAAGTTTAATAGAAAAGTAAATTGAATAAAAATGGAAGTCGAATTAAATTAAAAATGAAAGTCGAATAGAAAAATAACTTGAATAAAAATGAAAGTTGAATAAAAATAAAAATGGAAGTTGCAGAAAATTAAAAATGAAAGTTCATTCAAGAAACCACTATACCTTAACAATCTATTTGGAAATTAAATAAAAAAGGAAGCTGAATAGAAAAAAAAAACTTGAATAAAAAAAGAAGTTGAATAGAAATAAAAATGGAAGTTGCAGAAAATTAAAAATAGAAGTTCATTCAAGAAACCACTATACCATAACGATCTATTTGGAAATTAAATAAAAAAACAAAGTTTAATAGAAAAGTAAATTGAATAAAAATGGAAGTTGAATGAAAATAAAAATGATAGTTGCGTAAAATTAAAAATGGAAGTTCTATACAGAAATCGCTATACCTTAACGATCTATTTGGAAATTAAATAAAAAAGGAATTTGAGTAGAAAAGTAACTTGAATAAAAAAGGAAGTTAAATAAAATTAAAAATGGAAGTTGCTGAAAATTAAAAATGGAAATTCATTCAAGAAACCACTATACCTTAACGATCTATTTGGAAATTAAATAAAAAAAGAAGCTGAATAGAAACATAACTTGAATAAAAATGGAAGTTGAATAAAAAAAAGTGGAAGTTGCAGAAAATTAAAAATGGAAGTTCATTCAAGACACCACTATAACTTAACGATCTATTTGGAAATTAAATAAAAAAGGAAGTTTAATAGAAAAGCAAATTGAATAAAAATGGAAGTTGAATAAAAATAAAAGTGAAAGTTGCATAAAATTAAAAATGGAAGTTCAATGCAGAAACCACTATACCTTAACGATCTATTTAGAAATTAAATAAAAAAGGAAGTTGAATAGAAAAGAAACTTGAATAAAAAAAGAAGTTGAATAGAAATAAAAATGGAACTTGCAGAAAATTTAAGTTGGAAGTTCATTCAAGAAACCACTATACCATTACGATCTATTTGGAAATTAAATAAAAAAGGAAGTTGAATTGAAAAGTAACTTGAATAAAAATGGAAGTTGCAGAAAATTCAACATGGAAATTCATTCAAGAAACCACTATACCTTAACGATCTATTCGGAAATTAAAAAAAGAAAAGGAAGTTGAATAGAAAAATAACTTTAATAATAATGAAAGTTGAATAAAAATAGAAATGAAATTTGCAGAAAATTAAAAATGAAAGTTCATTCAAGAAACGACTATACCTTAACAATCTATTTAGAAATTAAATAAAAAAGGAAGTTGATTAGAAAAATAACTTGAATAAAAATGGAAATGGAATAAAAATAAAAATGGAAGTTGTAGAAATTAAAAATGGAAGTTCAATTCAGGAACCACTATACCTTAACGATCTATTTGGAAATTAAATAAAAAAGGAAGTTTAATAGAACAGTAAATTGAAAAAAAATAAATGTGAAAGTTGCTTAAAATTAAAAATGGAAGTTCAATCCAGAAACCACAATACCTTAACGATCTATTTGGAAATTAAATAAAAAAGAAGTTGAATAGAAAAGAAACTTGAATAAAAAAAGATGTTGAATAGAAATAAAAATGGAAGTTGCAGAAAATTAAAATTGGAAGTTCATTCAAGAAACCACTACACCTTAACGATCTATTTGGAAATTAAATAAAAAAGGTAGTTTAATAGAAAAGTATATTGAATGAAAATGGAAGTTGAATAAAAATAAAAGTTAAAGGTGCCTAAAATTAAAAATGGAAGTTCAATCCAGAAACCACTATACCTTAACGATCTATTTGGAAATTAAATAAAAAAAGAAGTTGAGTAGAAAAGAAACTTGAATAAAAAAGGAAGTTAAATAAAAACAAAAATGGAAGTTGCAGAAAATTAAAAATGGAAGTTCATTCAAGAAACCACTATACCTTAACGCTCTATTTGGAAATTAAATAAAAAAAGAAGTTGAATAGAAAAATAACTTGAATAAAAATGGAAGTTGAATAAAAAAAAAAATGGAAGTTGCAGAAAATTGAAAATAGAAGTTCATTCAAGAAACCACTATACCTTAACGATCTATTTGGAAATTAAATAAAAAAAGAAGTTGATAGAAAAATAAATTGAATAAAAATGGAAGTTGAATAAAAAAAACTGGAAGTTGCAGAAAATTAAAAACGGAAGTTCATTCAAGAAACCACTATACCTTAACGATCTATTTGGAAATTAAATAAAAAATGAAGTGTAATAGAAAAGTAAATTGAATAAAAATGGAAGTTGAATAAAAAAAAAAAGTGAAAGTTGCATAAAATTAAAAATGGAAGTTCAATGCAGAAACCACTATACCTGTAACGCCCTCGAAATAATAACATTAAACCCATCAAATAAGACATGCATTGATATGTAAAAGTTCCACATTCATCCATTTATCAGAATTCCATTACATAAGTGTTACATGTTAACAACAAAAGCAAATGCCCTATGAGCTTACAGCTTTCCAAGTTAACACCTGGTTACAACAAAAGAGTACTAACTCGTTACACATTATGCCCTTGGCTTGAATTTACATGTCATACATCAAAAAGTAAAACGACAAAAGTATGTCCGCCTCTAGCCTCCCAAGCTATGTCCTTGGAGGTGGCATGCTACCTGTACCTGAAAATGATATTCCCATATAGGGTGAGCCACAGCCCAGTAGAAATACACTAAACCAACCATGAACAATGACTAAAAGATTAGCAATTGATAGATGGCCAACACTGATACATTCACATAAATCACATATTTATGTCATACGACTTATGAGTCCAAGTTACCTTTCATTTTTTTCCTTTTTCAACAGATAGGCATATAAGCTCTACCCACATTCTCAACAGATATGTATAACAACAATATCCACATTCACAGATAAGCATATAAGCTATATCCACACTTCACAAAGATAAGCATATGAGCTCTATCTTCACTTCTCTAGACAAGCATATGAGCTGTATCTACGGAGTTCATCCCCTATCTTCTCCCAACACTATCCGGTTTAGAGGTACATCCCCCATCTTCCCCTAAACCGCGGAGTACATCCCCCATCTCCTCCTCTACACATAACGTATACAAACACATTGGTTCTATATACACTCACTCAATACATACAGTTAATGTATTCTATCAACCGTCAAGTTCCATGACACATTCCATTGATTAGTTTCCGTTTGCCTAATCATCATGCATTGTCTACAACAATCACGACTATCCTCCACCGATAGCCCAAAGCAATTATTTCTAAACAGAAAATAAATGCACAATGGATATTCAATTAACATTTCAATCCGGTGAGTGACAAATAATTCAACTACACCTTTTAACCCCATACATTCCCACTCTCAACAATTCCATTTCATTACCTCATTTCTCACCATTATTTATCCCAATTAATCAAACAATGTAATTAGGTCATTTTCCATAATTACCATTTCAACCCTTAGGTCCCATTTTCATCAATGATTTAACATTCATTCCATTTCTCTATGCCAAACATGCATCTAGGTTTATTATGAATAAAACCCCAACTTTTGTAAAATTACACAAAAGTCCCAAACTTTCACAAAATTACCAAACCAACCCCAACATCTCAAAATACTAAAATTTAAAGACAAAATCCATAGAGAGGAGTAAGATATCCCTACCTCAAATCCGGAGCCCCAAAGAAGAAGATGACAAAACCCAACGTGCTCCAAAACCCGAAATTTTCAGATTAAAAAGTAGCCCTCGATGATCAACAACTTTTTTGTAAAGGCCAAAGATGAGCAAATCACTCCTACTAGATCAAAACCTAGAGAGAAGGTAGAGTTCTAGAGTGAGAGGCTCAACAATGGTGTTTTTGGAAAAGTAGGAGAGAGAAGAGAAAGTGAAAAAGTGACTTGAAAAGTCAAAACACGGAACTAAAACCCAGTCGTCCCGCTCGAGCGTAAAACACTCCGCTCGAGCGTAACTCACAGACTCCCGCTCGAGCGCCAACAATCCCGCTCGAGCGGCGAATACACACTCCCAGAACTTCTGCAGAACCAGGTCTCCGCTCGAGCTCCCAAATCCCCGCTCGAGCGGCACTCACGTAACCCCGCTCGAGCGGCCAATACCACGCTCGAGCGTCCAACACTGCACAGAAAATACTGGATGGGTGCAATCCCCGCTCGAGCGCCAACACCCCCGCTCGAGCGGACAGGTCAAAATCTGGGCAACTAGTTTTGGTTTCTAAACTCAACCAACCTGTAACAAATCTGCCCAACACATCTTATAACTCAAATACAAAGTAAAGAGGATGCAAACAAGATGATAAACAACTACCAACATCCACGGACACATGTCCGGGTCACTGTACAACAAGGGTAAACCCGGGATCGCTATAACCTCCCCCCCTTAAAGAATTTCGTCCCCGAAATTAAGCACAAGTTTTCAAAAAAAAAAAACAAGTTTTCCTCCATTTTAAACAATGTTACACTTTAACATTCAACAATCCGACCCATTACCGGTCACCCCCTCCCTTTAACAAGAGGCAATTCACAATATGTAAACAACATATGTACTTTCAACATGCATTAACATTACGCATTATCCTTCCAATTTCAACAATACATTCAACACATATAGTGTCGCATTCAACTTCCATATGAAGCAAGTTCCAAAACATACTTCCAATAAACCAAAACATTTTCAATGTTTCACAACTTAAGACATATATAAAAGCTCTTAAGTTCAACAATAGTTCAAAAGTTAAATACAAGATTACATATCAACAAACAAGTCCGGATATTTCTCACGGACTTCCAACTCACGTTCCCAAGTGGCTTCCTCCACTCCGTGATGTTTCCACAAGACTTTCACCAAAGGAATGGTCTTGCCACGCAGGACCTGATCCCGCCTATCCAAGACCCGAACCGGTCTCTCCTCATACGAGGCATCCTCATCTACCTCTAAATCGGTCCAATCCAACACATGTGATGGATCTGGCTCATACTTCCGAAGCATACTCACATGAAACACGTCATGCACTCCGAACAATTGCGGCGGTAAAGTTAACCGATAAGCAACCTCGCCAATCCTCTCAAGGATCTCAAAAGGACCAATAAACCGAGGGGATAACTTCCCACTCTTCCCAAACCTCATCAAGCCTCGCTTAGGTGATATCTTCAGAAAGACATGATCACCTACCTCAAACGCCAAAGGCCTCCTCCTACGGTCGGCATAACTCTTTTGTCGACTCTGGGCTGTAACAAGCCTCCTACGGATAAGCTCAATTTTCTCCGTCGTCTCCCTAACCAACTCCGGACCCAACAAAGGTGTATCACCCACCTCGGCCCAACAAACTGGAGACCTACACGGTCGGCCATACAAGGCCTCAAACGGTGCCATACCGATGCTAGACTGAAAACTGTTGTTGTAGGCAAACTCTACCAATGGCAAGTGCCTCTCCCACGTCCCACTGAAATCTAGGACACAACCCCGAAGCATATCCTCGAGGATCTGAATAGTACGCTCGGACTGCCCGTCAGTCTGAGGATGATAGGCCGTACTAAAGGTCAACTTAGTGCTCAAGGCACTCTGCAAGCACTGCCACAACCTAGCAGTAAAACGAGGGTCTCTATCTGAGACGATCGTCACTGGGACCCCGTGCAATCTCACTATGTCCCGAATATACAAGTCGGCTAGATGATCCACCGAATCTCTCACGCGTATAGGAATAAAGTGCGCCGACTTAGTCAACCGGTCTACAACCACCCAAATAGTATCACTACCCCGCTGAGTCCTCGGAAGACCCACAACGAAGTCCATAGTGACATGCTCCCACTTCCACTCGGCAATAGGCAAGGGTTGCAACAAACCCGCTGGCCTCTGATGCTCGGCCTTCACTTGCTGGCAAGTAAGGCACTTCGATACGAAAACAGCCACATCTCTCTTCATACCCCGCCACCAAAACTGGCGACCCAAATCCTGATACATCTTAGTACCTCCCGGATGCACCGCAAGGCGCGAATGATGAAATTCTCGGAGTACTTCCTCACGGCAAGACTTCGGTACAAACAAACGGTCTCGGTATCTCACACTCAGGTCGGGATACACCGTCAAACCCTTTTCAACTTTCCCACTGGAGATCTTCTCTCGGAGGGATTCTACCTCAAGGTCACCTCTCTGTGCCTCTAACACTCTAGTCACAAGTGTAGGCTGCGCAACAACAGAAAACAAGGCCGCAACCTCAACAGATTCGCCCAGTAGCAAATCAAACTCACCAAGTGCTCCCAACATCTCCCATTCTCGGGTGGCTATACAAGCTACATCACTAATCGACTTCCTACTAAGGGCATCGGCCACAACATTGGCCTTTCCCGGATGATAATGCAACTCAAAGTCATAATCCTCGATGAACTCCATCCACCTCCTCTGCCTCAAATTCAAGTCTCTCTGTGTAAACAGATACTTCAAACTCTTGTGATCTGAGAATACCTCGAACCTCTCACCATAAAGGTAGTGCCTCCAAATTTTCAAGGCAAAGATCACAACCACTAACTCTAGGTCGTGTGTGGGGTAATTCTTCTCGTGTATTTTCAACTGACGTGAGCCATAAGCCACTACTTTCCCCTCTTGCATCAACACACAACCCAAACCCTCTCGTGAGGCATCACAATAAACCGCATAACCCAACCCTCTCTCCGGAATAATCAACACCGGAGCGGTGGTCAATCTAACTTTCAGCTCTTGAAACGACTTTTCACAAGTCTCACTCCACACAAACTTGACTCCCTTACGAGTCAGTCTAGTCAATGGTGACGCTAACCTGGAGAAATCTTTCACAAACCGACGGTAATACCCAGCTAATCCCAGAAAACTGCGGATCTCAAACACACTCTTAGGCTGTGCCCAATCTTGCACTGCCTCAACCTTGGATGTATCAACAGACACCCCTTCCCCGGATACCACGTGGCCTAAGAATTTGACTTCCCTCAGCCAGAACTCACACTTCCCAAACTTGGCATACAGCCTATGGGCTCTAAGCAACTCAAGCACCACTCTCAAGTGTTCCTCGTGCTCCTCCTCTGAAGGCGAATAGATAAGGATGTCGTCCACAAAAACGACTACAAATCGATCCAAGAATTCCCGGAAGATCCGGTTCATCAAGTCCATAAAGACTGCCGGTGCATTGGTAAGCCCGAATGGCATCACCAGAAACTCGTAATGGCCATACCGCGTACGGAATGCCGTCTTAGGAACATCCTCCTCCCTGACCCTCAACTGGTGGTAACCCGATCTCAAGTCTATCTTAGAGAAACAACGGGAACTCTTCAACTGGTCAAACAGGTCATCTATACGGGGCATAGGATACTTATTCTTAACCGTAGCCCGATTCAACTTCCGGTAGTCAATACACAATCTCAAGGCACCATCTTTCTTTTTAACAAAGAGGGCCGGTGCTCCCCACGGTGAAACACTAGGGCGAACAAAGCCCTTATCTAGCAATTCCTGGAGCTGAACTTTCAACTCAACCAACTCCGCTGGAGCAAAACGGTAAGGTGCCATAGAAATCGGCGTCGTGCCGGGCACTAAATCAATAGAGAATTCTATCTCTCGGTGAGGTGGCAAACTAATAAGATCTTCGGGAAAGACATCCGAATACTCACAAACCACCCTCGGCAACACAATCTGGGTCTCACCACTCTCACCACTCTCAAAGCCGGCAAGTAGACTACTAAGCTCACTTCGCCCTCGCGAATCATACCCCGGTGGCAAAACACAACCAACCCAGTCTCCCAAGAAATGGAACCACTCCCCGCTCAAGGTACATAACGTGACCCTCTGGCGGTAGCAATCGATAACAGCCCGGTATGACGATAGCCAGTCCATACCCAAAATAACATCAAAACCCTTCATGGGCATGACAACAAATGGAAAAGGAAGCCTATAGTCGGCGACCTCTATATCACATCCTCTAACACCCTGTTTCAGGATCAACTCACCGCCCAAAGGCGATACCACACAAATAGGAGATGCTAACTGTGCTAACTCCAATTCCAAAACAGATGCAAATGCAGCAGATACAAAAGAATGAGATGCACCCGTGTCTATCAACACATTAGCAACCGAGTTGCAAAACAGAAAAGTACCTCTCACTACCGATGGAGCCGGTACTAAATCCTGCGCGGTAACAGCATACACGCGCCCCGTAGGCCCTTGGTCTACTTGCTCACCTCTCGGAGCAAAAGACTGCTGCACAGTCTGGGATGACGAAGCTCCCGGATTGGCCCTCGAGGCCTGCACAGACTGAGCTGGCTGAAAACTCTGCGTCTGCTTGGAACCAGATGCTCCCGACGTGGCACTCAACTGCGGGCAAAACCTCTTCAGGTGCCCAGGCTGTCCACACTGATAACAAGACAAGGGCTGCCCCCTGCCCAAACTCTGACTCTGCGGTCTAGCTGAAGATGAAACAGCTCTCTGACCCCCACCCTTCTGCGGGCAAACAGAAACCTTGTGACCCAGCTGGCCACACTTGTAACAAGCAAACTCCCCCTGATTGCCTCTCCCCGAGCCTGCACCCGGCACTGGAAAGGTCGATCTAGAAACTGCTCCCTAAGACTGCTGAGGGTTGTAACACCTCTGCCTCCTGCCATCACCCTGACCATCTTGGCTCCTCTTGGAGCCCCTCTATTCTTCCTCCTCTTCCTGCATCATAATTTCCATATGAGCAGCAGCATCTACCAGGTGTCTATACTCTCGGATATAAGACCCACCAACTCTCAACTTGAGGCCCCGCCTCAACTTCCGCTCAAACTCATAGCAACGGCGTTCCTCAGACGCCACCAGTTCAGGTGCAAACCTGGACAGACTGGTAAAAGTAGCCTCAAACTCGGCCACTGACAAGCCCTGCTGTTTAAGCCGGCTGAACTGATCCCTCAGCTTCTCCCTAGCTGCTGCAGACAAAAACCTCTCCTGAAAAGCATTCACAAACGCCTCCCAAGTACCACCAACACGAGCCTTCTCATACTTCCACCATTGACCCGCATCTCCCTTCAGTTGGAAGGATGCCAAGGTCACTTTCAGTGCTCCGTCCTCGATGCCAAGCATCTCGAACGTCTTACTCATTTGCTCTAGCCACTCATCAGCCTTTAGTGGCTCCTTCGGATCCCCGATAAACTCATCCGGATTAGACCGGAAAAACTCCCTCTTCAAGAAAGAAGGCCCTGCCTCAGCTGCCTGATTCCCAGCTCTAAGAATACCCAAAGCTCCTGCTATCTCTCTGGCCAAGGCACCCATGGCCTGTTGACCCACTGGCTCGGCCACATTGGCCTGGCCAACTCCCTCCTGCACTGCCGGAACCTCCTCCGGTAACGGTACTTCCTGCCTCGTAGGTCTACCACGCCTAGCACCTCTTCCTCGCCCTGACATCCTAATAAAGGTAAAACAGAACGTTAGCACATTCACAAATGTGCCAAAACTAAACACTCACGTCCTAATGCATGGACAACTGTAATTCACTCCACGTAAGTACATAAACACATAAGCACTTACGAATTTCATTTCCGGATAATGATAGTCCCGAGGCGTTACTAGAGTTTCGGTTAGAAACAACATTGATCAAGTGCTTTTCCAACAAGACTCCCAGAAACCCAAGGATCCAATCAACATCCTAGAAACTAAATCCCATACCCACATAGTCACATAAGCATGTTATCAATTAAGCATATAGCATATGATACTACATCTAAGTCTCTATCAAGCGAGACAAACCCATTGTGATCCTAATCACTTCCCACGTACCAAAAGTATTCGAACCCGGTACGCTCTGATACCAAGTTGTAACGCCCTCGAAATAATAACATTAAACCCATCAAATAAGACATGCATTGATATGTAAAAGTTCCACATTCATCCATTTATCAGAATTCCATTACATAAGTATTACATGTTAACAACAAAAGCAAATGCCCTATGAGCTTACAGCTTTCCAAGTTAACACCTGGTTACAACAGAAGAGTACTAACTCGTTACACATTAAGCCCTTGGCTTGAATTTACATGTAATACATCAAAAAGTAAAACGACAAAAGTATGTCCGCCTCTAGCCTCCCAAGCTATGTCCTTGGAGGTGGCATGCTACCTGTACCTGAAAATGATATTCCCATATAGGGTGAGCCACAGCCCAGTAGAAATACACTAAACCAACCATGAACAATGACTAAAAGATTAGCAATTGATAGATGGCCAACACTGATACATTCACATAAATCACATATTTATGTCATACGACTTATGAGTCCAAGTTACCTTTCATTTTTTTCCTTTTTCAACAGATAGGCATATAAGCTCTACCCACATTCTCAACAGATATGTATAACAACAATATCCACATTCACAGATAAGCATATAAGCTATATCCACACTTCACAAAGATAAGCATATGAGCTCTATCTTCACTTCTCTAGACAAGCATATGAGCTGTATCTACGGAGTTCATCCCCTATCTTCTCCCAACACTATCCGGTTTAGAGGTACATCCCCCATCTTTCCCTAAACTGCGGAGTACATCCCCCATCTCCTCCTCTACACATAACGTATACAAACACATTGGTTCTATATACACTCACTCAATACATACAGTTAATGTATTCTATCAACCGTCAAGTTCCACGACACATTCCATTGATTAGTTTCCGTTTGCCTAATCATCATGCATTGTCTACAACAATCACGACTATCCTCCACCGATAGCCCAAAGTAATTATTTCTAAACAGAAAATAAATGCACAATGGATATTCAATTAACATTTCAATCCGGTGAGTGACAAATAATTCAACTACACCTTTTAACCCCATACATTCCCACTCTCAACAATTCCATTTCATTACCTCATTTCTCACCATTATTTATCCCAATTAATCAAACAATGTAATTAGGTCATTTTCCATAATTACCATTTCAACCCTTAGGTCCCATTTTCATCAATGATTTAACATTCATTCCATTTCTCTATGCCAAACATGCATCTAGGTTTATTATGAATAAAACCCCAACGTTTGTAAAATTACACAAAAGTCCCAAACTTTCACAAAATTACCAAACCAACCCCAACATCTCAAAATACTAAAATTTAAAGACAAAATCCATAGAGAGGAGTAAGATATCCCTACCTCAAATCCGGAGCCCCAAAGAAGAAGATGACAAAACCCAACGTGCTCCAAAACCCGAAATTTTCAGATTAAAAAGTAGCCCTCGATGATCAACAACTTTTTTGTAATGGCCAAAGATGAGCAAATCACTCCTACTAGATCAAAACCTAGAGAGAAGGTAGAGTTCTAGAGTGAGAGGCTCAACAATGGTGTTTTTGGAAAAGTAGGAGAGAGAAGAGAAAGTGAAAAAGTGACTTGAAAAGTCAAAACACGGAACCAAAACCCAGTCGTCCCGCTCGAGCGTAAAACACTCCGCTCGAGCGTAACTCACAGACTCCCGCTCGAGCGCCAACAATCTCGCTCGAGCGGCGAATACACACTCCCAGAACTTCTGCAGAACCAGGTCTCCGCTCGAGCTCCCAAATCCCCGCTCGAGCGGCACTCACGTAACCCCGCTCGAGCGGCCAATACCACGCTCGAGCGTCCAACACTGCACAGAAAATACTGGATGGGTGCAATCCCCGCTCGAGCGCCAACACCCCCGCTCGAGCGGACAGGTCAAAATCTGGGCAACTAGTTTTGGTTTCTAAACTCAACCAACCTGTAACAAATCTGCCCAACACATCCTATAACTCAAATACAAAGTAAAGAGGATGCAAACAAGATGATAAACAACTACCAACATCCACGGACACATGTCCGGGTCACTGTACAACAAGGGTAAACCCGGGATCGCTATAATACCTTAACGATCTATTTAGAAATTAAATAAAAAAGGAAGTTGAATATAAAAGAAACTTGAATAAAAAAAGAAGTTGAATAGAAATAAAAATGAAAGTTGCAGAAAATTAAAATTGGAAGTTCATTCAAGAAACCACTATACTTTAATGATCTATATGGAAATTAAATGAAAAAGGAAGTTGATTTGAAAAGTAAATTGAATAAAAATGGAAGTTGCAGAAAATTCAAAATGGAAATTCATTCAAGAAGCCACTATACCTTAACGATCTATTTGGAAATTAAATAAAAAAGGAAGTTGAATAGAAAAATAACTTGAATAAAAATGAAAGTTGAATAAAAATAGAAATGAAATTTGCAGAAAATTAAAAATGAAAGTTTATTCAAGAAACCACTATACCTTAACGTTCTATTAGGAAATTAAATAAAAAAGGAAGTTTAATAGAAAAGTAAATTCAATAAAAATGGATGTTGAATAAAATTAAAAGTGAAAGTTGCATAAAATTAAAAATGGAAGTTCAATCCAGAAACCACTATACCTTAACGATCTATTTAGAAATTAAATAAAAAAGGAAGTTGAATAGAAAAGAAACTTGAATAAAAAAGAAGTTGAATAGAAATAAAAATGAAAGTTGCAGAAAATTAAAATTGGAAGTTCATTCAAGAAACCACTATACCTTAACGATTTATTTGGAAATAAAATAAAAAAGGAAGTTGGATTGAAAAGTAACTTGAATAAAAATAGAAGATGCAGAAAATTAAAAATGGAAATTCTTCGAAAAACCACTATACCTTAACGATCTATTTGGAAATTAAATAAAAAAGGAAGTTGATTAGAAAAATAACTTGAATAAAAATGGAAATGGAATAAAAATAAAAATGGAAGTTGTAGAAATTAAAAATGGAAGTTCAATTCAAGAACCACAATACCTTAACGATCTATTTGGAAATTAAATAAAAAAGGAAGTTTAATAGAAAAGTAAATTGAATAAAAATAAATGTGAAAGTTGCTTAAAATTAAAAATGGAAGTTCAATCCAGAAACCACAATACCTTAACGATCTATTGGAAATTAAATAAAGAACAAGTTGAATAGAAAAGAAACTTGAATAAAAAAAGATGTTGAATAGAAATAAAAATGGAAGTTGCAGAAAATTAAAATTGGAAGTTCACTCAAGAAACCACTACACCTTAACGATCCTTTTGGAAATTAAATAAAAAAGGTAGTATAATAGAAAAGTAAATTGAATGAAAATGGAAGTTGAATAAAAATAAAAGTTAAAGGTGCCTAAAATTAAAAATGGAAGTTCAATCCAGAAATCACTATACCTTAACGATCTATTTGGAAATTAAATAAAAAAAGAAGTTGAGTAGAAAAGAAACTTGAATAAAAAAGGAAGTTAAATAAAAATAAAAATGGAAGTTGCAGAAAATTAAAAATGGAAGTTCATTCAAGAAACCATTATACCTTAACGATCTATTTGGAAATTAAATAAAAAAAGAAGTTGAATAGAAAAATAACTTGAATAAAAATGGAAGTTGAATAAAAAAAAAATGGAAGTTGCAGAAAATTGAAAATAGAAGTTCATTCAAGAAACCATTATACCTTAACGATCTATTTGGAAATTAAATAAAAAAAGAAGTTGAATAGAAAAATAAATTGAATAAAAATCGAAGTTGAATAAAAAAAACTAGAAGTTGCAGAAAATTAAAAACGGAAGTTCATTCAAGAAACCACTATACCTTAACGATCTATTTGGAAATTAAATAAAAAAGGAAGTTTAATAGAAAAGTAAATTGAATAAAAATAAATGTGAAAGTTGCTTAAAATTAAAAATGGAAGTTCAATCCAGAAACCACAATACCTTAACGATCTATTGGAAATTAAATAAAGAACAAGTTGAATAGAAAAGAAACTTGAATAAAAAAAGATGTTGAATAGAAATAAAAATGGAAGTTGCAGAAAATTAAAATTGGAAGTTCATTCAAGAAACCACTACACCTTAACGATCTTTTTGGAAATTAAATAAAAAAGGTAGTATAATAGAAAAGTAAATTGAATGAAAATGGAAGTTGAATAAAAATAAAAGTTAAAGGTGCCTAAAATTAAAAATGGAAGTTCAATCCAGAAATCACTATACCTTAACGATCTATTTGGAAATTAAATAAAAAAAGAAGTTGAGTAGAAAAGAAACTTGAATAAAAAAGGAAGTTAAATAAAAATAAAAATGGAAGTTGCAGAAAATTAAAAATGGAAGTTCATTCAAGAAACCACTATACCTTAACGATCTATTTGGAAATTAAATAAAAAAAGAAGTTGAATAGAAAAATAACTTGAATAAAAAAGGAAGTTGAATAAAAAAATGGAAGTTGCAGAAAATTGAAAATAGAAGTTCATTCAAGAAACCATTATACCTTAACGATCTATTTGGAAATTAAATAAAAAAAAGAAGTTGAATAGAAAAATAAATTGAATTAAAATCGAAGTTGAATAAAAAAAACTAGAAGTTGCAGAAAATTAAAAACGGAAGTTCATTCAAGAAACCACTATACCTTAACGATCTATTTGGAAATTAAATAAAAAAGGAAGTGTAATAGAAAAGTAAATTGAATAAAAATGGAAGTTGAATAAAAATGGAAGTTGAATAAAAATAAAAGTGAAACTTGCATAAAATTAAAAATGGAAGTTCAATGCAGAAACCACTATACCTTAACGATCTATTTAGAAATTAAATAAAAAAGGAAGTTGAATATAAAAGAAACTTGAATAAAAAAAGAAGTTGAATAGAAATAAAAATGAAATTTGCAGAAAATTAAAATTGGAAGTTCATTCAAGAAACCACTATACCTTAATGATCTATTTGGAAATTAAATTAAAAAAAAAAGTTGAGTAGAAAAGAAACTTGAATAAAAAAGGAAGTTAAATAAAAATAAAAATGGAAGTTGCAGAAAATTAAAAATAGAAGTTCATTCAAGAAACCACTATACCTTAACGATCTATTTGGAAATTAAATAAAAAAGGAAGTGTAATAGAAAAGTAAATTGAATAAAAATGGAAGTTGAATAAAAATGGAAGTTGAATAAAAATAAAAGTGAAACTTGCATAAAATTAAAAATGGAAGTTCAATGCAGAAACCACTATACCTTAACGATCTATTTAGAAATTAAATAAAAAAGCAAGTTGAATATAAAAGAAACTTGAATAAAAAAAGAAGTTGAATAGAAATAAAAATGAAAGTTGCAGAAAATTAAAATTGGAAGTTCATTCAAGAAACCACTGTACCTTAATGATCTATTTGGGAATTAAATGAAAAAGGAAGTTGATTTGAAAAGTAAATTGAATAAAAATGGAAGTTGCAGAAAATTCAAAATGGAAATTCATTCAAGAAAAACCACTATACCTTAATGATCTATTTGGAAATTAAATAAAAAAGGAAGTTGAATAGAAAAATAACTTGAATAAAAATGAAAGTTGAATAAAAATAGAAATGAAATTTGCAGAAAATTAAAAATGAAAGTTCATTCAAGAAAGCACTATACCTTAACGTTCTATTAGGAAATTAAATAAAAAAGGAAGTTTAATAGAAAAGTAAATTCAACAAAAATGGAAGTTGAATAAAGTTAAAAGTGAAAGTTGCATAAAATTAAAAATGGATCTATTTAGAAATTAAATAAAAAAGGAAGTCGAATAGAAAAGAAACTTGAATAAAAAAGAAGTTGAATAGAAATAAAAATGAAAGTTGCAGAAAATTAAAATTGGAAGTTCATTCAAGAAACCACTATACCTTAACGATTTATTTGGAAATAAAATAAAAAAGGAAGTTGGATTGAAAAGTAACTTGAATAGAAATGGAAGATGCAGAAAATTAAAAATGGAAATTCTTCATGAAACCACTATACCTTAACGATCTATTTAGAAATTAAATAAAAAAAGGAAGTTGATTAGACAAATAACTTGAATAAAAATAAAAATGGAAGTTGTAGAAAATTAAAAATGGAAGTTCATTCAAGAAACCACTATACCTTAACGATTTATTTGGAAATTAAATAAAAAAGGAAGTTTAATAGAAATGTAAATTGAATAAAAATAAAATTGAAAGTTGCGTAAAATTAAAAATGGAAGTTCAATCCGGAAACCACTATACCTTAACGTTCTATTTGGAAATAAAATAAAAAAGAAGTTGAATAGAAAAGTAACTTGAATAAAAAAAGAAGTTGAATAGAAATAAAAATGGAAGTTGCAGAAAATTAAAAATGGAAGTTCATTCAAGAAACCACTATACCTTAACGATCTATTTAGAAATTAAATAAAAGAGGAACTTTAATAGAAAAGTAAATTGAATAAAAATGGAAGTTCAATAAAAATCAAAATTAAAGTTGCATAAAATTAAAAATGAAAGTTCAATCCAGAAACCACTATACTTTAACGATCTATTTGGAAATTTAATAGAAAAGGAAGTTGAGTAGAAAACAAACTTGAATGCAAAAGGAAGTTAAATAAAAATAAAAATAGAAGTTGCAGAAAATTAAAAATGGAAGTTCATTCAAGAAACCACTTTACCTTAACGATCTTTGGAAATTAAATAAAAAAGACAGTTTAATAAAAAAAAGTAAATTGAATAAAAATGGAAGTTGAATAAAAATAAAAATAAAAATTGCATAAAATTAAAAATGGAAGTTCATTCAAGAAACCACTATACGTTAACGAACTATTTGGAAATTGAATGAAAAAGGAAGTTGAACAGAAAAGTAACTTAAAGAAAAATTGAAGTTAATTAAAAATAAAAACGGAAGTTGCAGAAAATTAAAAATGGAAATTCATTCAAGAAACCACCATACCTTAACGATCTATTTGGAAATTAAATAAACAATGAAGTTTAATAGAAAAGTAAATTGAAAAAAAATAGAAGTTGAATGAAAAAAAAAAATGAAAGTTGCATAAAATTAAAAATAGAAGTTCAATACAGAAACCACTATACGTTAACGAACTATTTGGAAATTAAATGAAAAAGGAAGTTGAATAGAAAAGTAACTTGAAGAAAAATTGAAGTTAATTAAAAATAAAAACGGAAGTTGCAGAAAATTAAAAATGGAAATTCATTCAAGAAACCACCATACCTTAACGATCTATTTGGAAATTAAATAAAAAATGAAGTTTAATAGAAAAGTAAATTGAAAAAAAATAGAAGTTGAATGAAAAAAAAAAATGAAAGTTGCACAAAATTAAAAATAGAAGTTCAATACAGAAACCACTATACCTTAACGATCTATTTGGAAATTAAATAAAAAAGGAAGTTGAGTAGAAAAGTAATTTGAAGAAAAATTGAAGTTAATTAAAAATAAAAATAGTAGTTGCAGAAAATTAAAAATGGAAATTTATTCAAGAAACCACCATACCATAACGATCTATTTGGAAAATAAATAAAAAATGAAGTTTAATAGAAAAGTAAATTGAATAATAATGGAAGTTGAATGAAAATAAAAATGAAAGTTGCATAAAATTAAAAATGGAAGTTCAATACAGAAACCACTATACCTTAACGATCTATTTGGAAATTAAATAAAAAAGGAAGTTGAGTAGAAAAGAAACTTGAATAAGAAAGGAAGTTAAATAAAATTAAAAATGGAAGTTCATTCAAGAAACCACTATACCTTAACGATCTATTTGGAAATTAAATAAAAAAGGAAGTTGAGTAGAAAAGAAACTTGAATAAGAAAGAAAGCTAAATAAAATTAAAAATGGAAGTTCATTCAAGAAACCACTGTACCTAAACGATCTATTTGGAAATTAAATAAAAAAAGAAGTTGAATAGAAAAGTAACTAGAATAAAAATGGAAATCGAATAAAAAAAAATGAAAGTTGCATAAAATTAAAAATGGAAGTTCATTCAAGAAACCACTATACCTTAACGATCTATTTGGAAATTAAATAAAAAAGGAAGTTTAATAGAAAAGTAAATTGAATAAAAATGGAAGTTGAATAAAAATAAAAGTTAAAGTTGCATAAAATTAAAAATGGAAGTTCAATCCAGAAACCACTATACCTTAACGATCTATTTAGAAATTAAATAAAAAAGGAAGTTGAATAGAAAAGAAACTTGAATAAAAAAGAAGTTGAATTGAAATAAAAATGGAAGTTCCATAAAATTAAAATTGGAAGAGCATTCAAGAAACCACTACACCTTAACGACCAATTTGGAAATTAAATAAAAAAGGAAGTTGAATAGAAAAATGAGTTGAATAAAAAAGGATGTTGAACAGAAATAAAAATGGAAGTTGCAGAAAATTAAAAATGGAAGTTCATTCAAGAAACCACTATACCTTAACGATCTATTTGGAAATTAAATAAAAAAGGAAGTTGAGTAGAAAAATAACTTGAATAAAAATGGAAGTGGAATAAAAATAAAAATGGAAGTTCAATCCAGAAACCACTGCACCTTAACGATCTATTTTGGAAATTAAATAAAAAAGGAAGATGAATAGAAAAGAAACTTGAATAAAAAAAGAAGTTGAATAGAAATAAAAATGGAACGTGCAGAAAATTAACAATAGAAGTTCATTCAAGAAACTACTATACCATAACGACCTATTTGGAAATTAAACAAAAAAACGAAGTTTAATAGAAATGTAAATTGAATAAAAATGGAAGTTGAATAAAAATAAAAATGGAAGTTGAATAAAAACAAAAATGGAAGGTGCATAATATTAAAAATGGAAGTTCATTACAGAAACCACTATACGTTAACGATCTATTTCGAAATTAAATAACAAAGGAAGTTGAGTAAAAAAGTAACTTGAAGAAAATTGGAATTTAATAAAAAATAAAAATGGAAGTTGCTGAAAATTAAAAATGGAAATTCATTCAAGAAACCACCATACCTTAACGATCTATTTGGAAATTAAATAAAAAAGGAAGTTTAATAGAAAAGTAAATTGAATAAAAATGGAAGTTGAATAAAAATTGAAATGAAAGTTCTAGAAAATTAAAAATGGAAGTTCATTCAAGAAACCACTATACCTTAACGATCTATTTGGAAATTAAATAAAAAATGAAGTTCAATAGAAAAGTAAATTGAATAAAAATGGAAGTTAAATAAAAATTGAAATGAAAGTTGCTGAAAATTAAAAATGGAAGTTCATTCAAGAGACCACTATACCTTAACGATCTATTTGGAAATTAAATAAAAAAGGAAGTTTAATAAAAAAGTAAATTGAATAAAAATGAAAGTTGAATAAAAATAAAATTGAAAGTTGCATAAAATTAAAAATGAAAGTTCATTCCATAAACCACTACACGTTAACGATCTATTTGGGAATTAAATAAAAATGGAAGTTGAATAGAAAGGTAACTTGAAGAAAAATGGAAGTTAATTAAAAATAAAAATGAAAGTTACAGAAAATTTGAAATGAAAATTCATTCAAGAAACCACCACACCTTATCGATCTATTTGGAAATTAAATAAAAAATGAAGTTTAATAGAAAAGTAAATTGAATAAAAATGGAAGTTGAATGAAAATAAAAATGAAAGTTGCATAAAATTAAAAATAGAAGTTCAATCCAGAAACCACCATACCTTAACGATCTATTTGGAAATTAAATAAAAAAGGAAGTTGAGTAGAAAAGAAACTTGAATGAAAAAGGAAGTTAAATAAAATTAAAAATGGAAGTTGCAGAAAATTAAAAATGGAAGTTCATTCAAGAAACCACTATACCTTAACGATCTATTTGGAAATTAAATAAAAAAAGAAATTGAATAGAAAAATAACTTGAAGAAAAATGGAAGTTGAATAAAAATAAAAATGGAAGTTGCATAAAATTAAAAATAGAAGTTCATTCAAGAAACCACCATACCTTAACGATCTATTGGAAATTAAATAAAAAATGAAGTTTAATAGAAAAGTAAATTGAATAGAAATGGAAGTTGAATGAAAATAAAAATGAAAATTGCATAAAATTAAAAATGGAAGGTCAATCCAGAAACCACTTTACCTTAACGATCTATTTGAAAATTAAATAAAAAAGGAAGTTGAGTAGAAAAGAAACTTGAATAAAAAAGGAAGTTAAATAAAATTAAAAAAGGAAGTTGCAGAAAATTAAAAATGGAAGTTCATTCGAGAAACCACTATACCTTAACAATCTATTTGGAAATTCAATAAAAAAAAGAAGTTGAATAGAAAAATAATTTGAACAAAAAT
This sequence comes from Camellia sinensis, assembly GCF_055761805.1. Classification (NCBI taxonomy): domain Eukaryota; kingdom Viridiplantae; phylum Streptophyta; class Magnoliopsida; order Ericales; family Theaceae; genus Camellia; species Camellia sinensis. Next base: position 1,767,303 of record NC_138962.1, on the reverse strand, counting down.
GGAAGTTAAATACAAAAAAATGGAAGTTGCAGAAAATTAAAAATGAAAGTTCATTCAAGAAACCACTATACCATAACGATCTATTTGGAAAATAAATAAAAAAGGAAGTTTAATAGAAAAGTAAATTGAATGAAAAAGGAAGTTGAATGAAATTAAAAATGAAACTCGCATAAAATTAAAAATAGAAGTTCAATCCAGAAACCACTATACCTAAACGATCTATTTGGAAATTAAATAAAAAAGAAAGTTGAGTAGAAAAGAAACTTGAATAAAAAAGAAGTTGAATTGAAATAAAAATGGAAGTTGCATAAAATTAAAATTGGAAGAGCATTCAAGAAACCACTACACCTTAACGACCAATTTGAAAATTAAATAAAAAAGGAAGTTAATAGGAAAATGAGTTGAATAAAAAAGGATGTTGAATAGAAATAAAAATGGAAGTTGCAGAAAATTAAAAATGGAAGTTTATTCAAGAAACCACTATACCTTAACGATCTATTTGGAAATTAAATAAAAAAGGAAGTTGAATAGAAAAATAACCTGAATAAAATTGGAACTGCAATAAAAATAAAAATGGAAGTTCAATCCAGAAACCACTATACCTTAACGATCTATTTGGAAATTAAATAAAAAAGGAAGCTGAATAGGAAAAAAACTTGAATAAAAAAAGAAGTTGAACAAAAATAAAAATGGAAGTTGCAGAAAATTAAAAATAGAAGTTCATTCAAGAAACCACTATACCATAACGATCTATTTGGAAATTAAATTAAAAAACAAAGTTTAATAGAAAAGTAAATTGAATAAAAATGGAAGTTGAATAAAATTAAAATTGGAAGTTGCATAAAATTTAAAATGGAAGTTCATTCAAGAAACCACCATACCTTAACGATCTATTTGGAAATTAAATAAAAAATGAAGTTTAATAGAAAAGTAAATTGAATAAAAATGGAAGTTGAATAAAAATTGAAATGAAAGTTGCAGAAAATTAAAAATAGAAGTTCATTCAAGAAACCAATATACCTTAACGATCCATTTGGAAATTAAATAAAAAAGGAAGTTTAATAGAAAAGTAAATTGAATAAAAATGGAAGTTGAATAAAAATTGAAATAAAAGTTGCAGAAAATTAAAAATGGAAGTTCCTTCAAGAAACCACTATATCTTAACGATCTATTTGGAAATTAAATAAAAAATGAAGTTTAATAAAAAAGTAAATTGAATAAAAATAGAAGTTGAAGAAAAATAAAATTGAAAGTTGCATAAAATTAAAAATGGAAGTTCATTCCAGAAACCACTATACGTTAACGATCTATTTGGAAATTAAATAAAAATGGAAGTTGAATATAAAAGTAACTTGAAGAAAAATGGAACTTAATTAAAAATAAAAATGAAAGTTGCAGAAAATTAAAAATGGAAATTCATTGAAGAAACCACCATACCTTAACGATCTATTTGGAAATTAAATAAAAAATGAAGTTTAATAGAAAAGTAAATTGAATAAAAATGGAAGTTGAATGAAAATAAAAATGAAAGTTGCATGAAATTAAAAATAGAAGTTTAATCCAGAAACCACTATACCTTAACGATCTATTTGGAAAATAAATAAAAAATGAAGTTGAGTTGAAAAGAAACTTGAATAAAAAAGGAAGTTAAATAAAATTAAAAATGGTAGTTGCAGAAAATTAAAAATGGAAGTTCATTCAAGAAACCACTATACCTTAACGATTTATTTGGAAATTAAATAAAAAAAGAAGTTGAATAGAAAAATAACTTGAAGAAAAGTGAAAGTTAAATAAAAATAAAAATGGAAATTGCATAAAATTAAAAATTGAAGTTCATTCAAGAAACCACAATACTTTAACGATCTATTTGGAAATTAAATAAAAAAGGAAGTTCAATAAAAAAGTAAATTGAATAAAAATGGAAGATGAATAAAAATAAAAATGAAAGTTGCATAAAATTAAAAATGGAAGTTCATTCCAGCAACCACTATACGTTAACGATCTATTTGGAAATTAAATAAAAAAGGAAGTTGAATAGAAAAGTAACTTGAAGAAAAATGGAAGTTAATAAAAAATAAAAATGGAAGTTGCAGAAAATTAAAAATGGAAGTTCATTCAAGAAACCACTATACCTTAACGATCTATTTGGAAATTAAATAAAAAGGAAGTTGAATAGAAAAATAACTTGAATAAAATTGGAACTGCAATAAAAATAAAAATGGAAGTTTAATCCAGAAACCACTATACCTTAACGATCTATTTGGAAATTAAATAAAAACGGAAGCTGAATAGAAAAAAAAAACTTGAATAAAAAAAGAAGTTGAACAGAAATAAAAATGGAAGTTGCAGAAAATTAAAAATAGAAGTTCATTCAAGAAACCACTGTACCATAACGATCTATTTGGAAATTAAATTAAAAAACGAAGTTTAATAGAAAAGTAAATTGAATAAAAATGGAAGTTGAATAAAAATAAAAATGGTAGTTACATAAAATTTAAAATGGAAGTTCATTCAAGAAACCACCATACCTTAACGATCTATTTGGAAATTAAATAAAAAATGAAGTTTAATAGAAAAGTAAATTGAATAAAAATGGAAGTTGAATAAAAATTGAAATGAAAGTTGCAGAAAATTAAAAATGGAAGTTCATTCAAGAAACCAATATACCTTAACGATCCATTTGGAAATTAAATAAAAAAGGAAGTTTAATAGAAAAGTAAATTGAATAAAAATGGAAGTTGAATAAAAATTGAAATAAAAGTTGCAGAAAATTAAAAATGGAAGTTCCTTCAAGAAACCACTATACCTTAACGATCTATTTGGAAATTAAATAAAAAATGAAGTTTAATAAAAAAGTAAATTGAATAAAAATGGAAGTTGAAGAAAAATAAAATTGAAAGTTGCATAAAATTAAAAATGGAAGTTCATTCTAGAAACCACTATACGTTAACGATCTATTTGGAAATTAAATAAAAATGGAAGTTGAATAGAAAAGTAACTTGAAGAAAAATGGAAGTTAATTAAAAATAAAAATGAAAGTTGCAGAAAATTAAAAATGAAAATTCATTGAAGAAACCACCATACTTTAACGATCTATTTGGAAATTAAATAAAAAATGAAGTTTAATAGAAAAGTAAATTGAATAAAAATGGAAGTTGAATGAAAATAAAAATGAAAGTGGCATGAAATTAAAAATAGAAGTTCAATCCAGAAACCACTATACCTTAATGATCTATTTGGAAATTAAATAAAAAATGAAGTTGAGTTGAAAAGAAACTTGAATAAAAAAGGAAGTTAAATAAAATTAAAAATGGTAGTTGCAGAAAATTAAAAATGGAAGTTCATTCAAGAAACCACTATACCTTAACGATTTATTTGGAAATTAAATAAAAAAAGAAGTTGAATAGAAAAATAACTTGAAGAAAAGTGAAAGTTAAATAAAAATAAAAATGAAAGTTGCATAAAATTAAAAATTGAAGTTCATTCAAGAACCACAATACTTTAACGATCTATTTAGAAATTAAATAAAAAAGGAAGTTCAATAAAAAAGTAAATTGAATAAAAATGGAAGTTGAATAAAAATAAAAATGAAAGTTGCATAAAATTAAAAATGGAAGTTCATTCCAGAAACCACTATACCTTAACGATCTATTTGGAAATTAAATAAAAAAGAAAGTTGAGTAGAAAAGAAACATGAATAAAAAAGGAAGTTGCAGAAATTTAAAAATGGAAGTTGCATAAATTTAAAAATGGAAGTTCAATCTAGAAACCACTATACCTTAACGATCTATTTAGAAATTAAATAAAAAAGGAAGTTGAATAGAAAAGAAACTTGAATAAAAAAGAAGTTGAATTGAAATAAAAATGGATGTTGCATAAAATTAAAATTGGAAGAGCATTCAAGAAACCACTACACCTTAACGACCTATTTGGAAATTAAATAAAAAAGGAAGTTGAATTGAAAAATTAGTTGAATAAAAAAGGAAGTTGAATAGAAATAAAAATGGAAGTTGCAGAAAATTAAAATTGGAAGTTCATTCAAGAAACCACTATATCTTAACGATCTATTTGGAAATTAAAGAAAAAAGGATGTTGAATAGAAAAATAACTTGAATAAAAATGGAACTGCAAGAAAAATAAAAATGGAAGTTCAATTCAGAAACCACTATACCATAACGATCTATTTGGAAATTAAATAAAAAAGGAAGCTGAATAGAAAAAAAACTTGAATAAAAAAAGAAGTTAAATAGAAATAAAAATGGAAGTTGCAGAAAATTGAAAATAGAAGTTCATTCAAGTAACCGGCAGGACTTCTTCAACCCTTGTCAATTCCTGAGTGGAAATGGGAACACATCTCCATGGATTTCGTGGTAGGTTTGCCAAGGACGCAAAAAGGTATGAACTCAATTTGGGTTGTAGTTGATAGATTTACTAAGTCAGCACACTTTTTGCCTGTCAAGACTACATTCAACGCCGACCGACTTGCTGAATTGTATATAAATGAGATCGTTAGGCTTCATGGCTTGCCGATGTCCATTGTGTCAGACCGAGATCCGAAGTTCGTTTCTAGATTTTGGCAGAGCCTACAAGGAGCCTTGGGAACCGAGTTGAGATTTAGCACAGCCTTTCACCCCCAGACCGACGGGCAAACGGAAAGAACGATTCAGACACTCGAAGATATGCTCAGGCTGTGTGTATTGGATTTCCAAGGAAGTTGGGAATCGGATTTGCCATTAGTGGAGTTCGCATACAACAACAGTTACCAAGCCAGCATTGGCATGGCACTGTATGAAGCTTTGTATGGAAGGGAGTGTAGATTGCCGATATGTTGGACCGAGGTAGGAGACAAAGCTCTAATTGGCCCCGAGTTGGTTCAAATGACAACTGAAAAGATAAAACTCATTCAGCAGAGGATTAAAACCGCACAGAGTCGGCAGAAGAGTTATGCCGACCAGAGAAGGAGGGAGCTAGAATTTGAAATTGGGGATCATGTATTTTTGAAGGTCTCGCCGATGACAGGAGTTTCGAGATTTGGGAAGAAGGGTAAACTAGCACCCCGATATATTGGGCCATTTGAAATTCTTGAGAGAGTTAACACCGTTGCTTACAGACTTGCTCTGCCGCCAGATTTGAGCCAAGTCCACAGCGTGTTCCATGTTTCGATGTTGAGGAAATATATCCGAGACCCACTGCATGTGATAGATTATTCCGGGGTTGTAGTTAATGAAGGCCTAGACTACGAGGAGAAGCCAATGAGGATTATTGACAGACAAATGAGACAGTTGAGGAACAAGTCGATACTGATGGTAAAAATCGAATGGGAGGAGCATTATGGCAAGGAGGCCACGTGGGAAAAGGAAGAGGAAATGAAAATCCGTTATCCGGAGTTATTCGTAGAGCAAGGTAACTTGAGTTTGGGGACCAAACTTCTTTAAGGAGGGTAGACTGTAATAACCCACATTCATGTCGTAGTCATGTTCATGTGCACTTGCATAACCTTGTCTTATTAAGTTTACATTCATGAATCTTATCTTGTTTTGCCTAAGTGTTATGTGTATGCTTTGTTCCTTCCTTGCCGTCTCAAGCCTAAGTCATGATCAAGCCTAGGTTATTTCGAGCCGAGGTCATCCTAAGCCTAGAACCACCTTGGAACCAATTTGGTTGACCTCTACCTTCGTCCTGGCATATTGGCCGAGATGTCATTATCTAGGCCGAGGTGTGCATCACCAAGGCCGAGATGTTATCCTTGAAGCCAAGTGATCTTACTCCTAGATTGGTACGACCTAGACCGAGGTGTGGCACATCTAGGCCAAGGTGTGGCACAGCTAGGTCAAGTGTTGTCCTTCCTAGCCGAGATCACTGTCACCCTACTTGCCGACGCCTTGTTCGTAGCCGATGTCATTGCCTCGCCAGAGAGCCCATACCGCTTTACTTGTTGAACACCCTTTCGCCATGCTTTTGTCTGGTCTGTCAGCCACGTTTTGAGGGAAAACCCAACCAGTCGCCGCCACGTGTCCCAGCAGAGGGTTAAGCCCAGAACCAAGTGAGAGAACCTATCATTTGGTATCATATCCTTGCCTTTTAGAGAGAGAAGCTCTAGGAGGAAGAAGAAGTTTTAGAGTGAGAAGGTTAATCTTCGAGCTTGATTCCAAGAGATCGAACCGTTAGATTCGTGTATTGAGGTTAGATCCTTGGCTTACTCTTGTTATTCTTTGTGTCTATCTAGCTACATTGCACGATCGAACCTGTTCTGCACGACATGCATTGATTTGAAGCTGGTTTTTAGAAAGAGAAAAGAGTATTCATGTGTTCTTGAAGAAAAAGTCTTGTTTTGATCCGAAAGCTTGCATTGAGAATCATGTTTTTGTGTTCGTTTCCGCAAGAACTTCAAGTATGGGTACCCAGGTCCATGTTTTCGAACTCGTAGCATGAAAATCCCAGATTTTGTGATAACAGGTTGTGATTGAGCATTCATATTTTTCATGTTCTTCATGTTCATCAACGGAGGGAAACCCAGATTTTCCCCGACTTCTTTTCCTTGAATGTGGCCCTCGGGAACACACCTCGGCGAGGAGGTGTGGAACCTCGGCCTAGACCTGGTTGGTGCCCAGCATGTTTTCCGAGATCATTTGTATACATATGAAGCTTGTTTGAAAGTGCATTCAATAGGCTTTGCCATGTGTTTGTAGGACTTGGGCGTGTCTCGACCCCGACGTTTGAAGAACTATGTGAGTGGTATTTTTAGTAAAGTTATGTTATACGTTTTGATAAGCTTTGCTTGCTTTGTTTTCAAAAAGTATTTGATTTAGCATGAATGATTATCCTTATTTGTATATCAAGCACTATCTTGTTTTGATGACATTTCTTGAAAGTCCTTAGTGCCAGGGGCCTATAATGCATATAGCGATCCCGGTTTCCCTTTTCTTTACTTGTTATATACAGACTTAGGTTCCGTGGAGCTGGTTGTTGAGAGTATGTTGTTTGCACCCTTTAATCCTTATTTTGAGTCTTGGGTTGTGTTGGGAAGATTTGGAGCAGGTTGGTTGAGCTTAGGAATCAAGTCTAGTTGCCCAGATTTTGACCTGTCCGCTCGAGCGGGGGTTTGGACGCTCGAGCGGGGAATACACCCATCCAGTATGTCCTGTGTAGTGTTGGCTGCTCGAGCGGGGGACTGGACGCTCGAGCGGGGAGTTGGGCGCTCGAGCGGGGACCTGTCTGCAAAAACTTCTAGGAGTGTGCATTCGCCGCTCGAGCGGGAGTTTGGCCGCTCGAGCGGGAGTTTGGCCGCTCGAGCGGGAGTCTGTGAGTGGCGCTCGAGCGGGGGTTTCCACGCTCGAGCGGGGCGACTGGTATAAAAATTCGAGACCCGACTTTCTGGGTCATTTTTCATCTCCTTTTTGATTTTAAAACCCTAGAACCGTCTTCTCCCTCTCCCTACACACCTTCTCTCTTAGGTTTGATCTACTTGGAGTGTATTTCTACCCTAAGTCCTTTGTTAAAAAGATAGAGTGGGTTGAGGGCTTCCGTTTAATCTGAACAATCTTGGGTTTGGAGCACTTTGGTTTTCGTCATCTTCTTTATTCGAGTTCTTCGCTTCAAGGTAGGGATTTCCTACTCCATTTTATAGGTTTTGTTCTAAGTTTTGGTATTTTGATATGTTGGGGATACTTTGGTAAGTTTTGGGAAAAACCCTAGTTGTATTATTAAATTAATTTGTATAATTAATTCGTGGAATTGGGAAAAGATGGTTAAATTCATGAAATTGGGAAATTTATTGATTAAACGGTGTAGTTGGATAATTTAAATCACTCGCCTATTGAATTGTTGTTATATTTATTTCCAAATCTAGAAATAACTGTTTTGGGCTATCGGTGAAGGATAGTCGTGATTATTGTAGACATTGCATGTGGATTAGGGATAACTGAAACTAATCACATTGGTTGAGTCGTTCATTTTGACTGCTGAATTAATACATACATTATGTGTATTAATTGTGTGTTATATGTTATGTGTTTACATACATTGTTTTGTGTGGGAGGAGATAGGGGATGTACTCCACGGTTTAGGGGAAGATAGGGGATGGACCTCTAAACCGGATTTTGTTTGGGAGGAGATAGGGGATGTACTCCACGGTTTAGGGGAAGATAGGGGATGGACCTCTAAACCGGATTTTGTTTGGGAGGAGATAGGGGATGGACTCCATTAGCATCACTTTTATGTGTGCTTATTTATATAGAAGTGTTTTATTTGATACAGCACTACAATGTGTATCAATCTGGAAGTATGAAGTGTTTTGAGTTGAGCTTGAGTCTCATTTGTTTGTTGACATTGGAAGAATGTGAATATGATATATATATATATATATATATAATTCACTATTGTAAGTTTGGCCAGGTTCTGAGCCATATTGATAATGTTGGAAAGTGAAACGTGTCGTTGACAGTAGTGTCATGAGATTCGATAATGATGTAATTGATTATCTTGGTTAACCATCTATTGAATGCTATTGCTTTATTCAATGCTTATATTTGGTTTAGTATATTTCTACTGGGCTGTGGCTCACCCTATATGGGAACATCATTTTCAGGTTCAGGTGATAAGCTACCTCCAAGGACATAGCTTGGAAGGACTTGGATTTTGAAGATTATTTTTAGTTATTTGCTTTCATTAGTTAGTACATGTAAACATACAAGCCTAGGGCTTTATTTGTATTTGAGTTAGAACTCATACTTTTGTGTCCAAGTGTTGGCTTGGAAAGATGTAAGCCTGTAGGGCATTTAATTTGATGTTACATGCAATGCTTTTGTTTAGTAAGACTCTGATGACTATTATAATGAACTGTTTCCTTTTTAAACATTGCATGTTGATGTTATATATATTTAATGGGTTTATTTTCGAGGGCGTTACAACTTGGTATCAGAGCGTACCGGGTTTGAATACTTTGGGTACGTGGGAAGTGATTAGTATCACATTGGGTTCGTCTCGTTTGATAGAGACTTAGTGTAATGTTATATGCTTATGTGATAACATGTTTATGTGATTATGTGGGTATGGAATGTAGTTTCTAGGATGTTGATTGGACCCTTGAGTTTCTAGTAGTCTTGTTGGAAAGGCACTTGATCACTGCTGCTTCCAACCGGAACTATAGCAACGCATTGGGACTATCATTATCCAGGAATGAAATTCGTAGGTGCTTATGTGATTATGTGCTTACGTGGAATGAATTATTGTTGTCCAATGCTTTAGGACGCGAGTGTTTAGTTTCAGCACATTTATTAATGTGCTAACGTCTTTGTTTCCTTTATTAGGATGTCAGGACGAGGACGAGGACGCGGTAGGCGTGGTAGGCCGGGTAGGCAGGAGGTGCCTGTGCCAGAGGAGATTCCGGCAGTTCAGGAGGGTATTGGCCAGGCCAATGTGGCCGAGCCAGTAGGCCAGCAGGCTATGGGCGCTTTAGCTCGAGAGATAGCAGGGGCATTCTGGGAGTCAGTAGGCATTCTCAGAGCTGAGAATCAAGCTCGGGTTGTTGTTGCGGATACAGGACCTGCCTTTCTGAAGAGGGAGTTCTTCCGGTCTAACCCGGATGAATTTGTGGGCGATCCTAAAGAGCCGCTTAAGGCAGATGAATGGCTCGAACAGACAACGAAGACGTTTGAGATGCTTGGCATCGAAGACGAGGGGTTGAAAGTGACCTTGGCATCTTTCCAGCTGAAGGGGGATGCGGGTCAGTGGTGGAAGTTCACTAAGGGTCGTATAGGAGGTACATGGGAGGCTTTTGTAAATGCTTTCCAGGAAAGGTTCTTATCTCCAGCAGTTAGGGAGAAGCTGAGAGACCAGTTCTGCCAGCTTAAGCAGTCGAGTTCTTCAGTGGCCGAGTTTGAGGCTGCATTTACTAGCTTGTCCAGGTTTGCACCTGAGTTGGTGGAGTCTGAGGAACGTCGTTGTATTGAGTTTGAGAAGAAGTTGAGGCGTGGTCTCAAGCTGAGAGTTGGGGGAACTATGATTCGGGATTATGGGCGTATGGTTGATGCTGCAGCTCACATGGAAATCATGATGCAGGAGGAGGAGGAAGGACAGAAGGGCTCCAAGAGGAGTCAGGATGGTCAGGGTGATGGTAGGAGACAGAAGGGTTTTAATCCTCAACAGTCTCAGAATAGCTTTTCTAGATCGACTTTTCCTGTGCCGAGTGCTAGTTCGGGGAAAGGCAGTCAGGGAGACAATACCTGTTTCAAGTGTGGCCAGCTAGGCCACAAGTCTCCAGTTTGTCCTCAGAGGGGAGGAGTGCAGAGAGCAGCATCATCTTCGGCTCGATCTCAGAGCCAGAGTCAGGGTAGAGGCCAGCCACTCTCGTGTTATCAGTGTGGTCAGCCGGGGCATATGAAGAGGTATTGCCCGCAGTTGGGTGGCACACCTGGTGCATCTGGTTTGAGGCCGATTCAGGGTCAGCAGCCAGCTCAGTCGGGTCAGGCCTCGAGAGCCAATCAGGGGGCTTCATCGTCCCAGTCGGTACAGCAATCTTATGTTCCTAGGGGTGAGCAGGTTGATCAAAGGTCGTCTGGGTGCGTGTATGCTGTTACCGCGCAGGATCTTGTGCCGGCACCATCAGTTGTGAGAGGTACCTTCTTGTTTTGCAACTCGGTTGCTAATGTTTTGATTGATACGGGTGGATCCCATTCCTTTGTGTCTGCTGCATTTGCATCTGTTTTGGAGTTGGAGTTAGCACAGTTAGCATCTCCTATTTGTGTAGTGTCACCTCTTGGGGGTGAATTGATTTCGAAACAAGGTGTTAGGGGTTGTGATATAGAGGTTGATTATCATAGAATCCCATTTTCCTTTGTAGTTATGCCTATGAGGGGTTTCGATGTTGTTTTGGGTATGGACTGGTTATCATCATACCGGGCAGTTATTGATTGCTACCGCCAGAGGGTCACTTGTTGTACCGTGAGCGGAGAGTATTTTCATTTTCTGGGGGACCGGGTTGGTAATGTGTTGCCACCGGGGTATGTTCCGCGAGGACAGAGTGAGCTTAGTGATCTACTTGCTAACCTTTCGATTAGTGAGGATGACGAGACTCAGATTGTGTTGCCAGGGGTGGTTTGTGAGTACTCGGACGTTTTTCCCGGGGATCTTGTTGGTTTACCACCACATCGGGAGATTGAGTTCTCTATTGACCTAGTGCTCGGCACGGCGCCGATTTCTATGGCACCTTATCGTTTTGCCCCAGCCGAGTTAGTTGAGTTGAAGATCCAACTCCAGGAGTTGCTAGATAAGGGTTTTATACGTCCTAGTGTTTCGCCGTGGGGAGCACCGGCCCTCTTTGTTAAAAAGAAAGGTGGTGCTTTGTGACTTTGTATAGATTACCGGAAATTGAATCGGGCTATGGTTAAGAATAAGTACCCTATGCCTCGTATAGATGATCTGTTCGATCAGTTGAAGGGTTCCCGTTGTTTCTCGAAGATAGACTTGAGATCGGGTTACCATCAGTTGAGAGTCAGGGAGGAGGATATTCTGAAGACGGCATTCCGTACGCGGTATGGCCACTATGAGTTTCTGGTGATGCCATTTGGGCTCACCAATGCACCGGCAGTTTTTATGGATTTGATGAACCGGATATTCCAGGAATTTTTAGATCGTTTTGTTGTCGTATTCGTGGACGACATCCTTATCTATTCACCTTCTGAGGAGAAGCACAAGGAACACTTGAGAGTGGTGCTTGAGTTACTTAGAGCCCATAAGCTTTATGCTAAGTTTGGGAAGTGTGAGTTCTGGCTAGAAGAGGTTAAGTTCTTAGGCCATGTAGTTTCTGGGGAAGGAGTGTCTGTTGATACATCCAAGACTGAGGCGGTGCAAGATTGGGCACAGCCTAAGAGTGTGTTTGAGATTCGCAGTTTTCTGGGGTTAGCTGGGTATTATCATCGGTTTGTGAAAGATTTCTCCAGATTAGCTTCACCTTTGACTAGATTGACTCGGAAGGGAGTCAAATTTGTATGGAGTGAGACTTGTGAAAAGTCGTTCCAGGAGTTGAAAGTTAGACTGACCACCGCTCCAGTATTGATTATTCCAGAGAGAGGGTTAGGTTATACAGTCTATTGTGACGCCTCACGAGAGGGTCTGGGTTGTGTGTTAATGCAAGAAGGGAAAGTAGTTGCCTATGGCTCACGTCAGTTGAAAATTCATGAGCAGAATTACCCTACGCATGATCTAGAGTTAGCAGCTGTGATATTTGCCTTGAAGATTTGGAGGCATTATCTTTATGGTGAGAGATTCGAGGTATTCTCGGATCATAAGAGTCTGAAATACTTGTTTACACAGAAAGACTTGAACTTGAGGCAGAGGAGGTGGATGGAGTTCATAGAGGATTATGACTTTGAGTTGCATTATCATCCGGGAAAGGCCAATGTGGTGGCCGATGCCCTTAGCAGGAAACCTGTTGGTGACATAGCTAGTATAGCCATCCGAGAATGGGAGATGTTGGGTGCACTCGGGGAGTTTAATTTACTTCTGGGCGGATCCGTTGAGGCTGCGGCCTTGTTTTCTGTTGTTGTACAGCCTACACTCGTGACTCGAGTGTTAGAGGCTCAGAGGGGTGATCTTGAGGTAGAATCCCTCCGTGAGAAGATTTTCGGCGGGAAGGTTGAGAAAGGTTTGACGGTGTATCCCGACCTCAGTGTGAGATACCGAGACCGTCTGTTTTTGCCAGAGTCTTGTCGAGAGGAGGTACTTCGAGTTTCTCATCATTCACGCCTTGCGGTGCATCCGGGAGGCACTAAGATGTATCGGGATTTGGGTCGCCAGCTCTGGTGGCGGGGTATGAAGAGAAATGTGGCAGCTTTTGTATCTAAGTGCCTTACTTGTCAGCAAGTGAAGGCCGAACATCAGAGGCCAGCGGGTTTGTTGCAACCCTTGCCTATTGCCGAGTGGAAGTGGGAACACGTCACTATGGACTTCGTCGTGGGTCTTCCGAGGACTCAGCGGGGTAGTGATGCTATTTGGGTGGTTGTAGACCGGTTGACTAAGTTGGCGCACTTCATTCCTATGCGCGTGAGAGATTCAGTCGATCATCTTGCCGACTTGTACATTCGGGACATAGTGAGGTTACACGGGGTCCCAGTGACGATCGTCTCAGATAGAGACCCTCGTTTTACTGCCAGGTTGTGGCAGAGTTTGCAGAATGCCTTAGGCACAAAGTTGACCTTTAGCACGGCTTACCATCCTCAGACCGACGGACAGTCCGAGCGTACTATTCAGATCCTTGAGGATATGTTGCGGGGTTGTGTTCTAGACTTTAGTGGGTCGTGGGAGAGGCACTTGCCGTTGGTGGAGTTTGCCTACAACAACAGTTTCCAGTCTAGTATCGGTATGGCACCATTTGAGGCCTTGTATGGCCGACCGTGTAGATCTCCTGTTTGTTGGGCCGAGGTGGGTGATGCACCTCTGTTAGGTCCGGAGTTGGTGAGGGAAACGACGGAGAAAGTTGAGCTTATCCGTAAGAGGCTTGTTACAGCACAAAGTCGTCAGAAATCTTATGCAGACCGTAGGAGGAGACCGTTGGTGTTTGAGGTGGGTGATCATGTCTTTCTGAAGATATCACCTAGGCGGGGATTGATGAGGTTTGGGAAGAGCGGGAAGTTGTCCCCTCGGTTCATTGGTCCTTTTGAGATCCTTGCGAGGATCGGCGAGGCTGCTTATCGTTTAGCTTTACCACCGTAGTTGTCCGGGGTACATGATGTGTTTCATGTGAGTATGCTTCGAAAGTATGAGCCGGATCCATCACATGTGTTGGATTGGACCGATTTAGTAGTTGACGAGGATGTCTCGTATGAAGAGAGACCGATTAGGGTCTTGGATAAGCGGGACCAAGTTTTGCGAGGCAAAACCATCCCTTTGGTAAAAGTTCTTTGGAAGCATCACGGAGTGGAGGAAGCCACTTGGGAACGTGAGCTGGAAGTCCACGAGAAATATCCGGATCTGTTTATAGATGCTTGAGCATATGTTGTTTATTTGTAATATTAGACCTTAAGTGTATTGAATATAACTTAGATTGTGAAACATGGTTTATGTTTTTGATTGATGGAAGCATTTTGAAACTTGCCTTATAATGGAAGTTTAATGGAATATTGTGTATATAGAAAATGTGTTGAATTGAAAGGGAATGCATATTGATAATACAAATTGAAATATATGTAGTTTTATATATTGCGTGATGCCTTTTGATAAGAGATGGAATGACCGGTGTTGGGTCAGATTGTTTAAATATCGTAATGTCATATTGTTGGAAATTAAGGAAAACCTGTTTTGTTTGAAAACTTATGCTTAATTTCGGGGACGAAATTCTTTAAGGGGGGAGGTTATAGCGATCCCGGTTTCCCTTTTCTTTACTTGTTATATACAGACTTAGGTTCCGTGGAGTTGGTTGTTGAGAGTATGTTGTTTGCACCCTTTAATCCTTATTTTGAGTCTTGGGTTGTGTTGGGAAGATTTGGAGCAGGTTGGTTGAGCTTAGGAATCAAGTCTAGTTGCCCAGATTTTGGCCTGTCCGCTCGAGCGGGGGTTTGGACGCTCGAGCGGGGAATACACCCATCCAGTATGTCCTGTGTAGTGTTGGCCGCTCGAGCGGGGGATTGGACGCTCGAGCGGGAAGTCGTGAGTTACGCTCGAGCGGGGAGTTGGGCGCTCGAGCGGGGACCTGTTTGCAAAAACTTCTGGGAGTGTGCATTCGCCGCTCGAGCGGGAGTTTGGCCGCTCGAGCGGGAGTCTGTGAGTGGCGCTCGAGCGGGGGTTTCCACGCTCGAGCGGGGCGACTGGTATAAAAATCCTAGACCCGACTTTCTGGGTCATTTTTCATCTCCTTTTTTATTTTAAAACCCTAGAACCGTCTTCTCCCTCTCCCTACACACCTTCTCTCTTAGGTTTGATCTACTTGGAGTGTATTTCTACCCTAAGTCCTTTGTTAAAAAGATAGAGTGGGTCGAGGGCTTCCGTTTAATCTGAACAATCTTGGGTTTGGAGCACTTTGGTTTTCGTCATCTTCTCTATTCGAGTTCTTCGCTTCAAGGTAGGGATTTCCTACTCCATTTTATAGGTTTTGTTCTAATTTTTGGTATTTTGATATGTTGGGGATACTTTGGTAAGTTTTGGGAAAAACCCTAGTTGTATTATTAAATTAATTTGTATAATTAATTCGTGGAATTGGGAAAAGATGGTTAAATTCATGAAATTGGGAAATTTATTGATTAAACGGTGTAGTTGGATAATTTAAATCACTCGCCTATTGAATTGTTGTTATATTTATTTCCAAATCTAGAAATAACTGTTTTGGGCTATCGGTGGAGGATAGTCGTGATTATTGTAGACATTGCATGTGGATTAGGGATAACTGAAACTAATCACATTGGTTGAGTCGTTCATTTTGACTGCTGAATTAATACAGACATTATGTGTATTAATTGTGTGTTATATGTTATGTGTTTACATACATTGTTTTGTGTGGGAGGAGATAGGGGATGTACTCCACGGTTTAGGGGAAGATAGGGGATGGACCTCTAAACCGGATTTTGTTTGGGAGGAGATAGGGGATGGACTCCATTAGCATCACTTTTATGTGTGCTTATTTATATAGAAGTGTTTTATTTGATACAGCACTACAATGTGTATCAATCTGGAAGTATGAAGTGTTTTGAGTTGAGCTTGAGTCTCATTTGTTTGTTGACATTGGAAGAATGTGAATATGATATATATATATATATATATATAATTCACTATTGTAAGTTTGGCCAGGTTCTGAGCCATATTGATAATGTTGGAAAGTGAAACGTGTCGTTGACAATAGTGTCATGAGATTCGATAATGATGTAATTGATTATCTTGGTTAACCATCTATTGAATGCTATTGCTTTATTCAATGCTTATATTTGGTTTAGTATATTTCTACTGGGCTGTGGCTCACCCTATATGGGAACATCATTTTCAGGTTCAGGTGATAAGCTACCTCCAAGGACATAGCTTGGAAGGACTTGGATTTTGAAGATTATTTTTAGTTATTTGCTTTCATTAGTTAGTACATGTAAACATACAAGCCTAGGGCTTTATTTGTGTTAGGTTTTATTTCTTGGCAAACCCGTTTGACAAAACTCCTTTGAGTTGTAATTTTATTCGCACTTTTATTTCAGTGAGGCTATGAGCGTTTAGATGCGAATCCAACCCGAATTGTGCTTTTCAGAGAAGTTTGTGATGATAAAGCTTTCAAGATTGCCACTTCGCTGATTATGACGGGGATCGAGCTGCCCGGTCAGCTCGCGGGGGTCCAGGGGGCAGCGCCCCTTGGCGGGTCCGGGGCAGCGCCACGGCGGGGTCGAGGGGCAGCGCCCCCGAAGCAAAATGCAAAAATGCATTCAAAGTTGCCTGTTCGATCATGTTATTTTTTTCCAGATTTTCCAGTTTTGGCCTGTCCGCTCGAGCGGGACATCGGGCGCTCGAGCGTGGATTGGAAGCTCTCAGCATCTCTGCAGTCGCCTGTAAAAATACTGGAATGTGTGATTTTACGCTCGAGCGGATGCTCCTACGCTCGAGCGCATCTCAGTTTGTTCGCACGCAGTTTTTGGTCAGTCCGCTCGAGCGGGCTGTGGTGAGCTCGAGCGGAGATCGCGGGACCGATTCTATAAATTCGCGTGTTGGGTCAGATTTTAAGGATGACTTCTCCAGATCTTCTTTTTGGTTTCTAGGGTTTATATCTGGGGATACTTTGGGAGTTTTCTTTGATGTTTTATTGAGTATTCAACTCATGTTCTAAAGAGAGTACATCAAAGGTTGTGTTTTGTTCTACAAAGAGAGTGTTGTTCTTCAGTTGTGTATTCTGAAGAATTCGAGCCTGAAGCTTTGGTGGAATCCGGAGTGGCTCATCAGAAAGACAATTCCGTGGTGAAGATGGGGTTGGGAGAGGCACATAGAGGTTGGTTCAATTAGGCGTTGTGGATTCGCTAGGTAATTGAGAGTATACCTGTGTAATTCCTTTAATTCTTCTTAGTGGATTGTCTTGTGGCTGTTGCCCGTGGTTTTTTGATCACAGTTGGAGGTGTCCAATTGTGGTTTTTTCCACGTTAAATCGTTGTGTCTCTTTGTCTTGATTGTTTGATTGTTTGATGAGGATTGTTATATTCTGCTTAAAATTGATACATAATCACAAATCAACATCTAGGGGATTTCTAGATTTTTCAATTTGTATTTGAGTTAGAACTCATACTTTTGTGTCCAAGTGTTGGCTTGGAAAGATGTAAGCCTGTAGGGAATTTAATTTGATGTTACATGTAATGCTTTTGTTTAGTAAGACTCTGATGAATATTATAATGAACTGTTTCCTTTTTAAACATTGCATGTTGATGTTATATATATTTAATGGGTTTATTTTCGAGGGCGTTACAATGCAACTGCACTCTTGTCTTGAAAGTCCTTAGTGCCAGGGGACTATAATGCAACTGCACCCTTGTCTTGGAATGTCATCGCCCCATGTATTATGCAGATGTTATTAACATCCAAGGAACTTGAAAGATTGGCAAACGAACTTGATTTCCCCCCCTTGATTGTAAAGTTATGCTATGTATTGCTTTGGAAGAGATCTTGAAAATCAATCATGCAAAACCTTTATTTCTAATATCATTCACTGAGTATCCAAGCTCACCCTCTCTATACATATGTAGGTGACGAGCAAGAGGGCAATGAGGCCTAGATGTGTTGCCGATATGTTTTTGGGTCCATTGCCGACGTGTTTTGGATTCGCATTTTGTAACATCTTGAAGATCATGCTTCTTAGCTTATATTTCATGTGTATTTGTATATGTCGGCTTGAGAAGCCTTTTGGTCAAGATGTATTTTGTATCTCATTTCCTTATTGTATCTAAGTTGCAAGACCTTGTAAAGATGTATGTCATTTCATTGGACTTATGCACGGCTATCATGGACTACTTAGATTCAATATATATTGCTTCCGCACTTGTAAGCCCCATATTTTATACTCTGATTGTGTGCGTTTCTTGACAGTTGGCCTTCGGTAATCACGAATTACTAGCCATCATGGCACCATTCTACTAGGGGTGGAATGGGGTCGTGACATTAAAAATGGAAATTCATTCAAGAAACCACCATACCTTAACGATCTATTTGGAAATTAAATAAAAAATGAAGTTTAATAGAAAAGTAAATTGATAAAAATGGAAGTTGAATAAAAATTGAAATGAAAGTTGCAGAAAATTAAAAATGGAAGTTCATTCAAGAAACCACTATACCTTAACGATCTATTTGGAAATTAAATAAAAAAGGACGCTTAATAGAAAAGTAAATTGAATAAAAATGGAAGTAGAATAAAAATTGAAAAGAAAGTTGCAGAAAATTAAAAATGGAAGTTCATTCAAGAAACCACTATACCTTAACGATCTATTTGGAAATTAAATAAAAAAGGAAGTTTCATAAAAAAAAAAAAGTAAATTGAATAAAAATGGAAGTTGAATAAAAATAAAAATGAAAGTTGCATAAAATTAAAAATGGAGGTTCATTCCAGAAACCACTATACGTTAACGATCTATTTGGAAATTAAATTAAAAAGGAAGTTGAATAGAAAAGTAACTTGACGAAAAATGGAAGTTAATTAAAAATAAAAATGGAAGTTGCAGAAAATTAAAAATGAAAATTCATTCAAGAAACCACCATACCTTAACGATCTATTTGGAAATTAAATAAAAAATGAAGTTTAAAAGAAAAGTAAATTGAATAAAAATAGAAGTCGAATGAAAATAAAAATGAAAGTTGCATAGAATTAAAAATAGAAGTTCAATCCAGAAACCACAATACCTTAACGATCAATTTGGAAATTAAATATAAAAGGAAGTTGAGTAGAAAAGAAACTTGAATAAAAAAGGAAGTTAAGTAAAATTAAAAATGGAAATTGCAGAAAATTAAAAATGGAAGTTCATTCAAGAAACCACTATACCATAACGATCTATTTTGAAATTAAATAAAAAAAGAAGTTGAATAGAAAAATAACTTGAAGAAAAATGGAAGTTGAATAAAAATAAAAATGGAATTTGCATAAAATTAAATATGGAAGTTCATTCAAGAAACCACCATACCTTAACGATCTATTTGGAAATTAAATAAAAAAGGAAGTTTAATAGAAAAGTAAATTGAATAAAAATGGAAGTTGAATGAAAATAAAAATCAACGCTGCATAAAATTAAAAATGGAAGTTCAATCCAGAAACCACTATACCTTAACGATCTATTTGGAAATTCAATAAAAAAGAAGTTGAGTAGAAAAGAAATTGAATAAAAAAGGAAGTTAAATAAAATTAAAAATGGAAGTTGCAGAAAATGAAAAATGGAAGTTCATTCGAGAAACCACTATACCTTAACGATCTATTTGGAAATTAAATAAAAAAAGAAGTTGAATAGAAAAATAACTTGAATAAAAACGGAAGTTGAATAAAAAAAATGAAAGTTGCATAAAATTAAAAATGCAAGTTCATTCAAGAAACCACTATACCTTAACGATCTATTTGGAAATTAAATAAAAACGGAAGTTTACTAGAAAAGTAAATTGAATAAAAATGGAAGTTGAATAAAAATAAAAGTGAAAGTTGCATAAAATTAAAAATGGAAGTTCAATCCAGAAACCACTATACCTTAACGATCTATTTGGAAATTAAATAAAAAAGGAAGCTGAATAGAAAAAAAAAACTTTAATAAAAAAAGAAGTTGAATAGAAATAAAAATGGAAGTTGTAGAAAATTAAAAATAGAAGTTCATTCAAGAAACCAATATACCATAACGATCTATTTTGAAATTAAATAAAAAAATGAAGTTTGATAGAAAAGTAAATTGAATAAAAATGGAAGTTGAATGAAAATAAAAATGAAAGTTGCATAAAATTAAAAATGGAAGTTCAATACAAAAACAACTATACCTTAACGATCTATTTGGAAATTAAATAAAAAAGGAAGTTGAGTAAAAAAGAAACTTGAATAAAAAAGGAAGTTAAATAAAATTAAAAATGGAAGTTGCAGAAAATTAATAATGGAAGTTCATTCAAGAAACCACTATACCTTAACGATCTATTTGGAAATTAAATAAAAAAAGAAGTTGAATAGAAAAATAACTTGAATAAAAATGGAAGTTGAATAAAAAAAAATGAAAGTTGCATAAAATTAAAAATGGAAGTTCATTCAAGAAACCACTATACCTTAACGATCTATTTGGAAATTAAATAAAAAAGGAAGTTTAATAGAAAAGTAAATTGAATAAAAATGGAAGTTGAATAAAAATAAAAGTGAAAGTTGCATAAAATTAAAAATGGAAGTTCAATCCAGAAACCACTATAACTTAACGATCTATTTGGAAATTAAATAAAAAAGGAAGCTGAATAGAAAAAAAAACTTGAATAAAAAAAGAAGTTGAATAGAAATAAAAATGGAAGTTGTAGAAAATTAAAAATAGAAGTTCATTCAAGAAACCAATATACCATAACGATCTATTTTGAAATTAAATAAAAAAACGAAGTTTGATAGAAAAGTAAATTGAATAAAAATGGAAGTTGAATGAAAATAAAAATGAAAGTTGCATAAAATTAAAAATGGAAGTTCAATACAAAAACAACTATACCTTAACGACCTATTTGGAAATTAAATAAAAAAGGAAGTTGAGTGGAAAAGAAACTTGAATAAAAAAGGAAGTTAAATAAAATTAAAAATGGAAGTTGTAGAAAATTAATAATGGAAGTTCATTCAAGAAACCACTATACCTTAACGATCTATTTGGAAATTAAATAAAAAAAGAAGTTGAATAGAAAAATAACTTGAATAAAAATGGAAGTTGAATAAAAAAAAATGAAAGTTGCTTAAAATTAAAAATGGAAGTTCATTCAAAAAACCGCTATACCTTAACAATCTATTTGGAAATTAAATAAAAAAGGAAGTTTAATAGAAATGTAAATTGAATAAAAATGAAAGTTGAATAATAATAAAAGTGAAAGTTGCATAAAATTAAAAATGGAAGTTCAATCCAGAAACCACTATACCTTAACGATCTATTTAGAAATTAAATAAAAAAGGAAGTTGTATAGAAAAAAAACTTGAATAAAAAAATAAGTTGAACTGAAATAAAAATGGAAGTTGCATAAAATTAAAATTGGAAGAGCACTCAAGAAACCACTATACCTTAACAACCTATTTGGAAATTAAATAAAAAAGGAAGTTGAATAGAAAAATAACTTGAATAAAAATGGAAGTGGAAAAAAAAATAATGGAAGCTCAATCCAGAAACCCCAACACCTTAACCATCTATTTTGAAATTAAATAAAAAAGGAAGCTGAATAGAAAAGAAACTTGAAAAAAAAGAAGTTGAATAGAAATAAAAATGGAAGTTGCAGAAAATTAAAAATAGAAGTTCATTCAAGAAACCACTATACCATAACGACCTATTTGGAAATTAAATAAAAAAACGAAGTTTAATGGAAAAGTAAATTGAATAAAAATGGAAGTTGAATAAAAATAAAAATGGAAGTTGCATAAAATTAAAAATGAAAGTTCATTACAGAAAATTGGAATTTAATTAAAAATAAAGATGGAAGTTCATTCAAAAAATTGGAATTTAATTAAAAATAAAAATGGAAGTTGCAGAAAATCAAAAATGGAAATTCATTCAAGAAACCACCATACCTTAACGATCTATTTGGAAATTAAATTAAAAATGGAAGTTGAATAAAAATTAAAAAGAAAGTTGCAGAAAATTAAAAATTGAAGTTCATTCAAAAAACCACTATACCTTAACGATCTATTTGGAAATTAAATAAAAAAGGAAGTTTAATAAAAAAGTAAATTGAATAAAAATGGAAGTTGAATAAAAATTGAAATGAAAGTTGAAGAAAATTAAAAATGGAAGTTCATTCAAGAAAACACTATACCATAACGATCTATTTGGAAATTAAATCAAAAAGGAAGTTTAATAAAAAAGTAAATTGAAT
Organism: Camellia sinensis; assembly: GCF_055761805.1. Taxonomy (NCBI): domain Eukaryota; kingdom Viridiplantae; phylum Streptophyta; class Magnoliopsida; order Ericales; family Theaceae; genus Camellia; species Camellia sinensis. Next base: position 1,745,298 of record NC_138962.1, on the reverse strand, counting down.
AAAAATGGAAGTTGAATAAAAATAAAAATAAAAGTTGCTTAAAATTAAAAATGGAAGTTCATTCCAGAAACCACTCTACGTTGACGATGTATTTGGAAATTAAATAAAAAAGGAAGTTGAATAGACAAGTAACTTCTAGAAAAATGGAAGTTAATTAAAAATAAAAATGGAAGTTGCAGAAAATTAAAAATGAAAATCCATTCAAGAAACCACCATTCTTTAACGATCTATTTGGAAATTAAATAAAAAATGAAGTTTGATAGAAAAGTAAATTAAATAAAAATGGAAGTTGAATGAAAATAAAAATGAAAGTTGCATAAAATTAAAAATAGAAGTTCAATCCAGAAACCACTATACATTAACGATCTATTTGGAAATTAAATATAAAAGGAAGTTGAGTAGAAAAGAAACTTGAATAAAAAAAGAAGTTAAATAAAATTAAAAATGGAAGTCGCAGAAAATTAAAAATGGAAGTTCATTCAAGAAACCACTATACCTTAACGATCTATTTTGAAATTAAAGAAAAAAAGAAGTTGAACGGAAAAATAACTTGAAGAAAAATAGAAGTTGAATAAAAATAAAAATGGAAGTTGCATAAAATTAAAAATGGAAGTTCATTCAAGAAACCACCATACCTTAACGATCTATTTGGAAATTAAATAAAAAAGGAAGTTTAATAGAAAAGTAAATTGAACAAAAAAGGAAGTTGAATGAAAATAAAAATGAAAGTTGCATAAAATTAAAAATGGAAGTTCAATCCAGAAAACACTATACCTTAACGATCTATTTGGAAATTAAATAAAAAAGGAAGTTGAGTAGAAAAGAAACTTAAATAAAAAAGGAAGTTAAATAAAGTTAAAAATGGAAGTGGCAGAAAATTACAAATGGAAGTTCATTCGAGAAACCACTATACCTTAACGAACTATTTGGAAATTAAATAAAAAAAGAAGTTGAATAGAAAAATAACTTGAATAAAAATGGAAGTTGAATTAAAAAAAAATGAAAGTTGCATAAAATAAAAAATGGAAGTTCATTCAAGAAACCGCTATACCTTATCGATCTATTTGGAAATTAAATAAAAAAGGAAGTTTAATAGAAAAGTAAATTGAATAAAAATGGAAGTAGAAAAAAAATAAAAGTGAAAGTTGCATAAAATTAAAAATGGAATTTTAATCCAGAAACCACTATACCTTAACGATTTATTTGGAAATTAAATAAAAAGGAAGCTGAATCGAAAAAAAAAACTTGAATAAAAAAAGAAGTTGAATGGAAATAAAAATGGAAGTTGCAGAAAATTAAAAATAGAAGTGCATTCAAGAAACCACTGTACCATAACGATCTATTTGGAAATTAAATAAAAAAACGAAGTTTAATAGAAAAGTAAATTGAATAAAAATGGAAGTTGAATGAAAATAAAAATGAAAGTTGCGCAAAATTAAAAATGGAAGTTCAATACAGAAACCACTATACCTTAACGATCTATTTCGAAATTAAATAAAAAAGGAAGTTGAGTATAAAAGAAACTTGAATAAAAAAGGAATTTAAATAAAATTAAAAATGGAAGTTATAGAAAATTAAAAAAGGAAGTTCATTCAAGAAACCACTATACCTTAACGATCTATTTGGAAATTAAATAAAAAAAGAAGTTGAATAGAAAAGTAACTTGACGAAAAATGGAAGTTCATTAAAAATAAAAATGGAAGTTGCAGAAAATTAAAAATGAAAATTCATTCAAGAAACCACCATACCTTAACGATCTATTTGGAAATTAAATAAAAAAGGAAGTTTCATAGAAAAGTAAATTGAATAAAAATGGAAGTTGAATAAAAATAAAAATGAAAGTTGCATAAAATTAAAAATGGAAGTTCAACCCAGAAACCACTATACCTTAACGATCTATTTAGAAATTAAATAAAAAAGAAAGTTGAATAGAAAAAAAACTTGAATAAAATAAGTAGTTGAATTGAAATAAAAATGGAAGTTGCGTAAAATGAAAATTGGAAGAGCATTCAAGAAACCACTATACCTTAACGACCGATTTGGAAATTAAATAAAAAAGGAAGTTGAATAGAAAAATGAGTTGAATAAAAAAGGAAGTTGAATAGAAATAAAAATGGAAGTTGCAGAAAATTAAAATTGGAAGTTCATTCAAGAAAACACTATACCTTAACGACCTATTGGGAAATTAAATAAAAAAGAAAGTTGAATAGAAAAATAACTTGAAAAAAAATGGAAGTGGAATAAAAATAAAAATGCAAGTTCAATCCAGAAACCACTACACCTTAACGATCTATTTGGAAATTAAATAAAAAAGGAAGCCGAATGGAAAAGAAACTTGAATAAAAAAAGAAGTTGAATAGAAATAAAAATGGAACTTGCAGAAAATTAAAAATAGAAGTTCATTCAAGAAACCATTATATCATAACGACCTATTTGGAAATTAAATAAAAAAAACGAAGTTTAATAGAAAAGTAAATTGAATAAAAATGGAAGTTGAATAAAAATAAAAATGGAAGTTGCATAAAATTAAAAATGGAAGTTCATTACAGAAACCACTATACGTTAACGATCTATTTGGAAATTAAATAAAAAGGAAGTTAAGTAGAAAAGTAACTTGAAGAAAATTGGAATTTAATTAAAAATAAAAATGGAAGTTGCTGACAATTAAAAATGGAAATTCATTCAAGAAACCACCATACCTTAACGATCTATTTGGAAATTAAATAAAAAAGGAAGTTTAATAGAAAAGTAAATTGATAAAAATGGAAGTTGAATAAAAATTGAAATGAAAGTTGCAGAAAATTAAAAATGGAAGTTTATTCAAGAAACCACTATAGCTTAACGATCTATTTGGAAATTAAAAAAAAAAAGGAAGTTTAATAGAAAAGTAAATTGATAAAAATGGAAGTTGAATAAAAATTGAAATGAAAGTTGCAGAAAATTAAAAATGGAAGTTCATTCAAGAAACCACTATACCTTAACGATCTGTTTGGAAATTAAAGGAAAAAGGAAGTTTAATAGAAAAGTAAATTGAATAAAAATGGAAGTTGAATAAAAATAAAAATGAAAGTTGCATAAAATTAAAAATGGAAGTTCATTCCAGAAACCACTATACGTTAACGATCTATTTGGAAATTAAATAAAAAAGGAAGTTGAATAGAAAAGTAACTTGTAGAAAAATGGAAGTTAATTAAAAATAAAAATACAAGTTGCAGAAAATTAAAAATGAAAATTCATTCAAGAAACCACCATTCCTTAACGATCTATTTGGAAATTAAATAAAAAATGAAGTTTGTTAGAAAAGTAAATTTAATAAAAATGGAAGTTGAGTGAAAATAAAAATGAAAGTTAAATAAAATTAAAAATGGAAGTCGCAGAAAATTAAAAATGGAAGTTCATTCAAGAAACCACTATACCTTAACGATCTATTTTGAAATTAAATAAAAAAGGAAGTTGAATGGAAAAATAACTTGAAGAAAAATAGAAGTTGAATAAAAATAAAAATGGAAGTTGCATAAAATTAAAAATGGAAGTTCATTCAAGAAATCACCATACCTTAACGATCTATTTGGAAATTAAATAAAAAAGGAAGTTTAATAGAAAAGTAAATTGAATAAAAAAAGAAGTTGAATGAAAATACAAATGAAAGTTGCATAAAATTAAAAATGGAAGTTCAATCCAGAAAACACTATACCTTAACGATCTATTTGGAAATTAAATAAAAAAGGAAGTTGAGTAGAAAAGAAACTTAAATAAAAAAGGAAGTTAAATAAAATTAAAAATGGAAGTTGCAGAAAATTACAAATGGAAGTTCATTCGAGAAACCACTATACCTTAACGAACTATTTGGAAATTAAATAAAAAAAGAAGTTGAATAGAAAAATAACTTGAATAAAAATGGAAGTTAAATTAAAAAAAAATGAAAGTTGCATAAAATTAAAAATGGAAGTTCATTTAAGAAACCGCTATACCTTATCGATCTATTTGGAAATTAAATAAAAAAGGAAGTTTAATAGAAAAGTAAATTGAATAAAAATGGAAGTTGAATAAAAATAAAAGTGAAAGTTGCATAAAATTAAAAATGGAAGTTCAATCCAGAAACCACTATACCTTAACGATCTATTTGGAAATTAAATAAAAGAGGAAGCTGAATAGAAAAAAAACTTGAATAAAAAAAGAAGTTGAATGGAAATAAAAATGGAAGTTGCTGAAAATTAAAAATAGAAGTGCATTCAAGAAACCACTGTACCATAACGATCTATTTGGAAATTAAATAAAAAAACGAAGTTTAATAGAAAAGTAAATTGAATTAAAATGGAAGTTGAATGAAAATAAAAATGAAACTTGCATAAAATTAAAAATGGAAGTTCAATACAGAAACCACTATACCTCAACGATCTATTTGGAAATTAAATAAAAAAGGAAGTTGAGTAGAAAAGAAACTTGAATAAAAAAGGAAGTTAAATAAAATTAAAAATGGAAGTTGCAGAAAATTAAAATTGGAAGTTCATTCAATAAACCACTATACCTTAACGATCTATTTGGAAATTAAATAAAAAAAAAAGTTGAATAGAAAAATAACTTGAATAAAAATGGAAGTTGAATAAAAAAAAATGAAAGTTGAATAAAATTAAAAATGGAAGAGCATTCAAGAAACCACTATACCTTAACGATCTATTTGGAAATTAAATAAAAAAGGAAGTTTAATAGAAAAATAAATTGAATAAAAATGGAAGTTGAATAAAAATAAAAGTGAAAGTTGCATAAAATTAAAAATGGAAGTTCAATCCAGAAACCACTATACATTAACGATCTATTTGGAAATTAAATAAAAAAGGAAGTTGAATAGAAAAAAAACTTGAATAAAAAAAGAAGTTGAATTGAAATACAAATGGAAGTTGCATAAAATTAAAATTGGAAGAGCATTCAAGAAACGACTATACCTTAACGACCTATTTGGAAATTAAATAAAAAAAAGGAAGTTGAATAGAAAAGTAATTGAATAAAAATGGAAGTGGAATAAAAATAAAAATGAAACTTGCATAAAATTAAAAATGGAAGTTCAATACAGAAACCACTATACCTTAACGATCTATTTGGAAATTAAATAAAAAAGGAAGTTGGGTGGAAAAGAAACTTGAAAAAAAAAGGAAGTTAAATAAAATTAAAAATGGAAGTTGCAAAAAATTAAAATTGAAATTTCATTCAAGAAACCACAATAACTTAACAATCTCTTGGGAAATTAGATAAAAAAAAAGTTGAATAGAAAAATAACTTGAATAAAAATGGAAGTTGAATAAAAAAAAATGAAAGTTTCATAAAATTAAAAATGGAAGTTCATTCAAGAAACCACTATACCTTAACGATCTATTTGGAAATTAAATAAAAAAGGAAGTTCAATAGAAAAGTAAATTGAATAAAAATGGAAGTTGAATAAAAATAAAAGTGAAAGTTGCATAAAATTAAAAATGGAAGTTCAATCCAGAAACCACAATACCTTAACGATCAATTTAGAAATTAAAGAAAAAAGGAAGTTGAATAGAAAAAAAACTTGAATAAAAAAAGAAGTTGAATTGAAATAAAAATGGAAGTTGCGTAAAATTAAAATTGGAAGAGCATTGAAGAAACCAATATACCTTAACGACCTATTTGGAAATTAAATAAAAAATGAAGTTGAATAGAAAAATGAGTTGAATAAAAAAGGAAGTTGAATAGAAATAAAAATGGAAGTTGCAGAAAACTAAAATTGGATGTTCATTCAAGAAACCAGTATACCTTAACGATCTATTTGGAAATTAAATAAAAAAGGAAGTTGAATAGAAAAATAACTTGAATAAAAGTGGAAGTGGAATAAAAATAAAAATGGAAGTTCAATCCAGAAACCACTACACCTTAATGATCTATTTGGAAATTAAATAAAAAAGGAAGCTGAATAGAAAAGAAACTTGAATAAAAAAAAGAAGTTGAATAGAAATAAAAATTGAACTTGCAGAAAATTAAAAATAGAAGTTCATTCAAGAAACCACTATATCATAATGACCTATTTGGAAATTAAATAAAAAACGAAGTTTAATAGAAAAGTAAATTGAATAAAAATGGAAGTTGAATAAAAATAAAAATGGAAGTTCCATAAAATTAAAAATGGAAGTTCATTACAGAAACCACTATACGTTAACGATCTATTTGGATATTAAATAAAAAAGGAAGTTAAGTAGAAATGTAACTTGAAGAAAATTGGAATTTAATTAAAAATAAAAATGGAAGTTGCTGAAAATGAAAAATGGAAATTCATTCAAGAAACCACCATACCTTAACGATCTATTTGGAAATTAAATAAAAAAGGAAGTTTAGTAGAAAAGTAAATTGATAAAAATGGAAGTTGAATAAAAATTGAAATGAAAGTTGCTGAAAATTAAAAATGGAAGTTCATTCAAGAAACCACTATACTTTAACGATCTATTTGGAAATTAAATAAAAAAGGAAGTTTAACAGAAAAGTAAATTGATAAAAATGGAAGTTGAATAAAAATTGAAATGAAATCTGCAGAAAATTAAAAACGGAATTTATTTCAAGAAACACTATACCTTAACGATCTATTTGGAAATTAAATAAAAAAGGAAGTTTAATAGAAAAGTAAATTGAATGAAAATGGAAGTAGAATAAAAATTGAAATGAAAGTTGCAGAAAATTAAAAATGGAAGTTCATTGCGGAAACCACTATACCTTAACGACCTATTTGGAAATTAAATAAAAAAGGAAGTTTAATAAAAAAGTAAATTGAATAAAAATGAAACTTGAATAAAAATAAAAATGAAAGTTGTATGAAATTAAAAATGGCTGTTCATTCCAGAAACCACTATACGTTAACGATCTATTTGGAAATGAAATAAAAAAGAAAGTTGAATAGAAAAGTAACTTGAAGAAAAATGGAAGTTAATTAAAAATAAAAATGGAAGTTCCAGAAAATTAAAAATGAAAATTCATTCAAGAAACCACCATACCTTAACGATCTATTTGGAAATTAAATAAAAAATGAAGTTTAATAGAAAAGTAAATTGAATAAAAATGGAAGTTGAATGAAAATAAAAATGAAAGTTGCATAAAATTAAAAGTAGAAGTTCAATCCAGAAACCGCTATACCTTAATGATCTATGTGGAAATTAAATATAAAAGGAAGTTGAGTAGAAAAGAAACTTGAATAAAAAAGGAAGTTAAATAAAATTAAAAATGAAAGTTGCAGAAAATTAAAAATGGAAGTTCATTCAAGAAACCACTATACCTTAACGATCTATTTGGAAATTAAATAAAAAAAGAAGTTGAATAGAAAAATAACTTGAATAAAAATGGTAGTTGAATAAAAAAAAATGAAAGTTGCAAAAAATTAAAAATGGAAGTTAATCCAAGAAACCACTATATCTTAACGATCTATTTGGAAATTAAATAAAAAAGGAAGTTTAATAGAAAAGTAAATTGAATAAAATGGAAGTTGAATAAAAATAAAAATGAAAGTTGCATAAAATTAAAAATGGAAGTTCAATCCAGAAACCACTATACCGTAACGATCTATTTGGAAATTAAATAAAAAAAAGATGTTGAATAGAAAAATAACTTGAATAAAACTGGAAGTTGAACAAAAAAAAATGAAAGTTGCATAAAATTAAAAATGGAAGTTCATTCAAGAAACCACTATACCTTAACGATCTATTTGGAAATTAAATAAAAAAGGAAGTTTAATAGAAAAGTAAATTGAATAAAAATGGAAGTTGAATAAAAATAAAAGTGAAAGTTGCATAAAATTAAAAATGGAAGTTCAATCCAGAAACCACTATACCTTAACGATCTTTTTAGAAATTAAATAAAAAAGGAAGTTGAATAGAAAAAAAAACTTGAATAAAAAAAGTAGTTGAATTGAAATAAAAATGGAAGTTGCGTAAAATTAAAATTGGAAGAGCATTAAAGAATCAACTATACCTTAACGATCTATTTGGAAATTAAATAAAAAAGGAAGTTGAACAGAAAAATGAGTTGAATAAAAATGGAAGTTGAATAGAAATAAAAATGGAAGTCGTAGAAAATTAAAATTGGAAGTTCATTCAATAAACCAGTATACCTTAACGATTTATTTGGAAATTAAATAAAAAAGGAAGTTGAATTGAAAAATAACTTGAATAAAAATGGAAGTGGAATAAAAATAAAAATGGAAGTTTAATCCAGAAACCACTACACCTTAACGATCTATTTGGAAATTAAATAAAAAAGGAAGTTTAATAGAAAAGTAAATTGAATAAAATGGAAGTTGAATAAAAATAAAAGTGAAAGTTGCATAAAATTAAAAATGGAAGTTCAATCCAGAAACCACTATACCGTAACGATCTATTTGGAAATTAAATAAAAAAAAGATGTTGAATAGAAAAATAACTTGAATAAAACTGGAAGTTGAACAAAAAAAAATGAAAGTTGCAAAAAATTAAAAATGGAAGTTCATTCAAGAAACCACTATACCATAACGATCTATTTGGAAATTAAATAAAAAAGGAAGTTTAATAGAAAAGTAAATTGAATAAAAATGGAAGTTGAATAAAAATAAAAGTGAAAGTTGCATAAAATTAAAAATGGAAGTTCAATCCAGAAACCACTATGCCTTAACGATCTTTTTAGAAATTAAATAAAAAAGGAAGTTGAATAGAAAAAAAAACTTGAATAAAAAAAGTAGTTGAATTGAAATAAAAATGGAAGTTCTGTAAAATTAAAATTGGAAGAGCATTAAAGAAACAACTATACCTTAACGACCTATTTGGAAATTAAATAAAAAAGGAAGTTGAACCGAAAAATGAGTTGAATAAAAATGGAAGTTGAATAGAAATAAAAATGGAAGTTGTAGAAAATTAAAATTGGAAGTTCATTCAAGAAGCCAGTATACCTTAACGATTTATTTGGAAATTAAATAAAAAATGAAGTTGAATTGAAAAATAACTTGAATAAAAATGGAAGTGGAATAAAAATAAAAATGGAAATTCAATCCAGAAACCACTACACCTTAACGATCTATTTGGAAATTAAATAAAAAAGGAAGCAGAATAGAAAAGAAACTTGAATAAAAAAAGAAGTTGAACAGAAATAAAAATGGAACTTGCAGAAAATTAAAAATAGAAGTTCATTCAAGAAACCACTATACCATAACGACCTATTTGGAAATTAAATAAAAAAACGAAGTTTAATGGAAAAGTAAATTGAATAAAAATGGAAGTAGAATAAAAATAAAGATGGAAGTTGCATAAAATTAAAATGGAAGTTCATTACAGAAACCACTATACATTAACGCTCTATTTGGAAATTAAATAAAAAAGGAAGTTGAGTAGAAAAGTAACTTGAGGAAAATTGGAATTTAATTAAAAATAAAAATGGAAGTTGCTGAAAATTAAAAATGGAATTTCATTCAAGAAACCACCATACCTTAATGATCTATTTGGAAATTAAATAAAAAAGGAAGTTTAATAGAAATGTAAATTGAATAAAAATGGAAGTTGAATAAAAATGGAAATGAAAGTTGCAGAAAATTAAAAATGGAAGTTCATTCAAGAAACTACTATACCTTAACGATCTATTTGGAAATTAAATAAAAAAGGAAGTTTAATAGAAAAGTAAATTGAATAAAAATGGAAGTTGAATAAAAATTGAAATGAAAGTTGCAGAAAATTAAAAATGGAAGTTCATTCAAGAAACCACTATACCTTAACGATCTATTTGGAAATTAAATAAAAAAGGAAGTTTAATAAAAAAGTAAATTGAATAAAAATGGAAGTTGAATAAAACTAAAAATGAAAGTTGCATAAAATTAAAAATGTAAGTTTATTCCAGAAACCACTATACGTTAACGATCTATTTGGAAATTAAATAAAAAATGAAGTTGAATAGAAAAGTAACTTGTAGAAAAATGGAAGTTAATTAAAAATAAAAATGGAAGTTGCAGAAAATTAAAAATGAAAATTCATTGAAGAAACCATCATACCTTAACTATCTATTTGGTAATTAAATAAAAAACGAAGTTTAATAGAAAAGTAAATTGAGTAAAAATGGAAGTTGAATGAAAATAAAAATGAAAGTTGCATAAAATTAAAAATAAAAGTTCAATCCAGAAACCACTATACCTTAACGATCTATTTGGAAATTAAATATAAAAGGAAGTTGAGTAGAAAAGAAACTTGAATAAAAGAGGAAGTTAAATAAAATTAAAAATGGAAGCTGCAGAAAATTAAAAATGGAAGTTCATTCAAGAAACCACAATACCTTAACGATCTATTTTGAAATTAAATAAAAAAAGAAGTTGAATAGAAAAATAACTTGAAGAAAAATTGAAGTTGAATAAAAATAAAAATGGAAATTGCATAAAATTAAAAATGGAAGTTCATTCAAGAAAGCACCATACCTGAACGATCTATTTGGAAATTAAATAAAAAAGGAAGTTTAATAGAAAAGTAAATTGAATTAAAATGGAAGTTGAATGAAAATAAAAATGAAAGTTGCATAAAATTAAAAATGGAAGTTCAATCCAGAAACCACTATACCTTAACGATCTATTGGGAAATGAAATAAAAAAGGAAGTTGAGTAGAAAAGAAACTTGAATAAAAAACAAAGTTAAATAAAATTAAAAATGGAAGTTGCAGAAATTTAAAAATGGATGTTCATTCGAGAAACCACTATACCTTAACTATCTATTTCGAAATTAAATAAAAAAAAAAGTTGAATAGAAAAATAACTTGAATAAAAATGGAAGTTAAATAAGAAAAAATAGAAGTTACAGAAAATTAAAAATGGAAGTTCGTTCAAGAAACCGCTATACCTTAACGATCTATTTGGAAATTAAATAAAAAATGTGTTTAATAGAAAAGTAAATTGAATAAAAATGGAAGTTGAATAAAAATAAAAGTGAAAGTTGCATAAAATTAATAATGGAAGTTCAATCCAGAAACCACTATACCTTAACGATCTATTTAGAAATTAAATAAAAAAGGAAGTTGAATAGAAAAGAAACTTGAATAAATAAGAAGTTGAACTGAAATAAAAATGGAAGTTGCATAAAATTAAAATTGGAAGAGCATTCAAGAAACCACTACACCTTAATGACCTATTTGGAAAATAAATAAAAAAGGAAGTTGAATACAAAAATGAGTTGAATAAAAAAAGAAGTTGAATAGAAATAAAAATGGAAGTTGCAGAAAATTAAAACAGGAAGTTCATTTAAAAAACCAGCATACCTTAACGATCTATTTGAAAATTAAATAAAAAAGGAAGTTGAATAGAAAAATAACTTGAATAAAAATGGAACTGGAATAGAAATACAAATGGAAATTTAATCCAGGAACAACTATACCTTAATGATCTATTTGGAAATTAAATAAAAAAGGAAGCTGAATAGAAAAAAAAAACATGAATAAAATAAGAAGTTGAATAGAAAAAAAATGGAAGTGGCAGAAAATAAAAAATAGAAGTTCAATCAAGAAACTACTATACCATAACGATCTATTTGGAAATTAAATAAAAAAACGAAGTTTAATAGAAATGTAAATTGAATAAAAATGGAAGTTGAATAAAAATAAAAATGGAAGTTGCATAAAATTAAAAATGGAAGTTCATTCCAGAAAACACTATACGTTAACGATCTATTTGGAAATTAAATAAAAAATGAAGTTGAGTAGAAAAGTAACATGAAGAAAATTGGAATTAAGTAAAAATAAAAATGGAAGTTGCAGAAAATTAAAAATAGAAATTCATTCAAGAAACCACCATACCTTAACGATCCATTTGGAAATTAAATAAAAAAGGAAGTTTAATAGAAAAGTAAATTGAATAAAAATGGAAGTTGAATAAAAATAGAAATGAAAGTTGCAGAAAATTAAAAATGAAAGTTCATTCAAGAAACCACTATACTTTAATGATCTATTTGGAAATTAAATAAAAAAGGAAGTTCAATAAAAAAGTAAATTGAATAAAAATGGAAGTTGAATAAAAATAAAAATAAAAGTTGCATGAAATTAAAAATGGAAGTTCATTCCAGAAACCACTATACGTTAACGATCTATTTGAAAATTTAATAAAAAAGGAAGTTGAATGGAAAAGTAACTTGAAGAAAAATGGAAGTTAATTAAAAATAAAAATGGAAGTTGCAGAAAATTAAAAATGAAAATTTATTCAAGAAACCACCATACCTTAACGATCTATTTGGAAATTAAATAAAAAAGGAAGTTTACTCGAAAAGTAAATTGAATAAAAATGGAAGTTGAATGAAAATAAAAATGAAACTTGCATAAAATTAAAAATGGAAGTTCAATCCAGAAACCACTATACCTTAACGATTTATTTGGAAATTAAATAAAAAAGTAAGTTGAGTAGAAAAGAAACTTGAATAAAAAAGGAAGTTGCAGAAAATTAAAAATGGAAGTTGCATAAAATTAAAAATGGAAGTTCATTCCAGAAACCACTGTACGTTAACGTTCTATTTGGAAATTAAATAAAAAAGGAAGTTGGACAGAAAAGTAACTTGAAGAAAAATGGAAATTAATTAAAAATAAAAATGGAAGTTGCAGAAAATTAAAAATGAAAATTTATTCAAGAAACCACCATACCTTAACGATCTATTTGGAAATTAAATAAAAAGGGAAGTTGAATAGAAATGTAAATTGAATAAAAATAAAAGTGAAATTTGCATAAAATTAAAAATGGAAGTTCAATCCAGAAACCACTATACCTTAACGATCTATTTGGAAATTAAATAAAAAAGGAAGTTGAATAGAAAAGAAATTTGAATAAAAAAAGAAGTTGAATAGAAATAAAACTGGAAGTTGCAGAAAATTAAAATTGGAAATTCATTCAAGAAACCACTATACCTTAACGATCTATTTGGAAATTAAATAAAAAAGGAAGTTTAATAGAAAAGTAAATTGAATAAAAATGGAAGTTGAATAAAAATAAAAGTGAAAGTTGCATAAAATTAAAAATGGAAGTTCAATCCAGAAACCACCATACCTTAACGATCTATTTGGAAATTAAATAAAAAAAGGAAGTTTAATAGAAAAGTAAATTGAATAAAAAAAGAAGTTGAATAGAAATAAAAATGGAAGTTGCAGAAAATTAAAATTGGAAGTTCATTCAAGAAACCACTATACCTTAACGATTTATTTGGAAATTAAATAAAAAAGGAAGTTTAATAGAAAAGTAAATTGAATAAAAATGGAAGTTCCAGAAAATTAAAAACGGAAGTTCATTCTAGAAACCACTATACATTAACGATCTATTTGGAAATTAAATAGAAAAGGAAGTCTAATAGAAAAGTAAATTGAATAAAAATGGAAGTTGAATAAAAATAAAAATGAAAGTTGCATAAAATGAAAAATGGAAGTTCAATCCAGAAACCACTATACCTTAATGATCTATTTGGAAATTAAGTAAAAAAGGAAGTTGAATAGAAAAATGATTTGAATAAAAATGGAAGTCAAATCAAAATAAAAATGGAAGTTGCAGAAAATTAAAAATGGAAGTTCATTGAAGAAACCTCTATACCTTAACGATCTATTTGGAAATTAAATAAAAAAGGAAGTTGAATAGAAAAATGACTTGAATAAAAATGGAAGTCGAATAAAAATAAAAATGGAAGTTGCAGAAAATTATAAATGGAAGTTCATTCAAGAAACCACTATACCTTAACGATCAATTTGGAAATTAAATAAAAAAGGAAGTTTAATAGAAAAGTAAATTGAATAAAAATGGAAGTTCAATAAAAATAAAAGTGAAAGTTGCAGAAAATTAAAAATGGAAGTTCAATCCAGAAACCACCATACCTTAACAATCTATTTGGAAATTAAATAAAAAAGGAAGTTGAATAGAAAAGAAACTTGAATAAAAAAAGAAGGTGAATAGAAATAAAAATGGAAGCTGCAGAAAATGAAAATTGGAAGTTCATTCAAGAAACCACTATACCTTAACTATAACGCCCTCAAAATAATACATAAAACCTGTCACGACCCCTAACCGCCCCTAGTAGTTTGGTGCCGTGATGGCCAGTAATCCGAGATTACCGAAGGCCAACTCACAAAATTCACACACAATCAGAGTACAATTATATGGGGCTAACAAGTACGAAAGCGATTTATACAAACAGATTAGTCCATAAGAGTTGTGCATAAGTCAAATGAGATAGCAATCATAGGTTAGATGGGTTACAACTCGATTACAAACGAAACAAAGTGCAAATTACATCTTCCATATTAACAAAAGGGCTTCACAAGCCGACATGAACAAAATACAAGAAATACGGCTAGAAGCAAAATCTTCAGAATTGCCGACGTCCTCACTGCCGACATAACAAGTATACAAAACACGCATCTTGATCAAAAGGCTTCTCAAGCCGACGTATGCAACATACAAGTATTACAAATCGAGAAGCATGATTTTCAAGACTACCGACGTAATTACAGGTTAGGCCGACATAATCAAAATCCAAAATAAGCTCCAGATTCACATCTAGGCGTCATCGCCTTCTTGCTCATCACCTACATATATATATAGAGGGTGAGCTTGGATACTCAGTGAATGGTATAAATAATAAAGGGGTTTGCATGAACAATAGCCGAAATCCTTTCAAAGTGATACAAGACAAACTCTATATAACAAGGAATGGACCTCGTCCTTCTAACAAATCTTCAAAGTTTCAAGGGATACTTACTAGCATCACATATTACAAACAATAACATTCCGGCAAACATATCCACGCGGTAAACCGTCCGTGGCAAAGCAAGACAAAGCAAGATATGCATCTCAAACGAGGGTGCTACAAAAGTTTAGAATCCTCTAGCACAAGGGACTTTCAAGACAAGATGTGCTGCGAAAGTTTAGAGTCCTCCAGCACGAGGGACCTATGTTACAAAGGCCCGTAGCCCTTTAACACTAGAGTACAAATCAAGGGTGCTGCGAAAGTTTAGAGTCCTCCAGCACGAGGGACTTTCGAAACAAGATGTGCTGCGAAAGTTTAGAGTCCTCCAGCACAAGGGACTTTCAAACGAGATATGCTGCGAAAGTTTAGAGTCCTCCAGCATAAGGGACTTTCCAAGAAGGTCATCAAGACAAACTCATACTTGATATACAAAACAGGGACAATTATTCATGCTTTACAAACACTTTCAAAGCAAGGCAAAGCAAAGTCTTCATCAAAACGTATAACATAGCTTTATTAAAAATACCACTCACCTAGTTCTTCAAACGTCGGGGTCAAGGCAAGTCCAAGTCCTACAACACATGGCAAAGTCTATTATATGCACTACTCAAAACAAGTCTAGCTTACATGCAAATGACCTCGGCATTCTTCAAAAACTAAGTCAATCAAGTTGAAACACAGTTTCTTATCCTTGGAAAAACACGCTGGCTAGCTACCAGGTCTAGGCCGAGGTCCCACACCTCCTTGCCGAGGTGTAGCCTCGATGGCCACATTCAAAAGTGAAGTCGGAAAAAATCTGGGTTTCCCTCTTGATAAACATGAAGAACATGAGCATGAAGAACTTGAAGAACATGAGCATGAGGAAGATGAATGCAAAGGTCAAACTTGCTATACAAAAGCTGAGATTTCATGCCACAACTACGAAAACGTGGACCTGGGTACCCATACTCAAGGATCTTATCAAAACAAACAAAAATGCATGAGCTTCGATGCAAACTTTCAGATCAAAAGAGGCTTTTCTTCAAAAACACATGAAAACCGTTTTCTGTTTCTAAAACCAACTTTAAATCGATGAATGGTGTGTAAAACAGGTTTGATCGTGCAATGCAGCTAGATAATGGATAAGAACAACAAGAATAGGTTAAGATTCTAACCTCAAAACTCGAATCTAACGGCTCAAGCTCTAACGATCAAGCTTGGAAGTCACCCTCTCTAGCTCAACCTTCTCCTCCTTCTCACTAGAGTTTCTCTCTCTAAAAGGCAAGATTGATACAACAATGGTATGCTACACACGACAAACACTGACTTAGTCCCTCAGTCGGGACACGTGGCATTGGCTGATTTGCTCAACTCAAAAAGGTGACTGACTTGACGAGACAAGACCAAGACAAAGCGTACTCAGCAAGCTAGGCGGCACGAACACACCGGCAAGAAACGACATCGGCTAAAACAAGACTCCGGAAATCAAGGGGCAAGGACATCGGCTTGGAAGGACAACACTTGACTAAACTGTGCCACACCCTGGCCTAGGTGTGCCACACCTCGGTCTAGGTCATACCATTCTAGGAACAAAATCACTCATGCAAGGATCAAGGATCTAGAACGCCTAGATATTAACATCTCGGCCCAGATGGTGCACATCTCGGCCTAGGCAACGCGCACCTCGGCCTAGATGGTGACATCTTGGCCAACATGCCAGGGTGAAGATGGAGGTCAACCAACGGGGTTCTAAGATAGTTCTAAGTGACAAAGGTCTCGAAGGTGCCTAGGCTTAAGACGACCTCGGCAACACAACAGGAAAGAACAAAGTATGCAAGCAATCATTCAATCAAAACAAGACAAGATTTGCAAATGTAAATGTTAACACAAGATCGTCCATAAATGTATGCCAGTATGGCCAAGTCAAAATGAGGGTTGTTACAAAACCCAACACTTTAGACATGCATTGATATAAAGGAAACCAACCATTTCTATTCATCAGAGTAATTTTTACAATGCATTACATGTTAACAACAAAAGCAAATGCCCTATGGGCTTACAGCTTTCCAAGTCAACACTTGGTTACACAAAAGAAGAGTACTAACTCTATACAAAATAAGCCCTTGGCTTGATATACATGTAATACAAACAAAATAAACAAAAGGAGTCTTCAACTCTCATCATCATCCAAGCTATGTCCTTGGAGGTGGCATACTACCTGTACCTGAAATAATGTCCCATAAAGGGTGAGCCAACGCCCAGTAGAGATATGCTAAACACAGTATGAGCAATGACTAAGACATTAGCAATTGATAAATGTTCAATTTCCATAAACCAGTTCATAACCCATTTCCATTTCATGACCAATATGTTCATGTTTCATTTCAGTTTCCATTTCTTATCAATTTCACAATTTACATCAACGGCTCAGAACCTGGCCAACCACTTATATGAGACAATGACTCATATTAAACACTTCCCATTTTACAATAGATAAACATACTAGTTGTATCAACATCTCAACAGATGAGCATACAAGCTGTATCCACATTTCAACAGATATGCATATTAGCTATATCAACACTCCCAATGATAAGCATATGAGCTATATCAACACTTCCAAGATAAGCATATGAGCTATATAAACACATTATCTGACAAGCATATGAGCTGTATCAGTGGAGTCCATCCCCTATCTCCTCCCAAACAACATCCGGTTTAGAGGTCCATCCCCTATCTTCCCCTAAACCGTGGAGTACATCCCCTATCTCCTCCCACACACACAACGTATATACACAAAGGTAATATACACAATCAATCAATACATAACGTTAATGTATTCTATCAACCGTCATACTCTATGACATATCCAATTGATTAGTTTTAGTTTGCCTAATCATCATGCATTGTCTACAACAATCAAAACTACCCTCCACCGGTAGCCCAAGCAATTATTTCTAAACAGATAATAAAAGCTCCAACAGATAAAATATCAATGTTTTCAAAGGTGAGCGATTAATAAATCTAACTTCACTATTCAACCATATAATGAACCAATTTCATTATTTCAACTCAATTCCATATAACCACAATTTTCCCAAATTAATCATACTAATTAATTTATACAACCAATTAGGGTTTTCTACCCCATTTCCCAATATTGACCCAATGGTCTAAATATCAACAACCAACATCAATAACACCCTTTTGAAACCCAAAATACAATTTATGAGCCCAAAATCACAAAACCCTCTTTAACACATTTTGAAACCCTAAGTCCCAAAATCAACCATTTAAACAATAAGCTCAAAATCTAGGTTAAAACCCATAAGAGTGAGTAGGAATCCCTACCTCAAATTTGGAGCTCAAGGAAAGAAGGTGAAGAAACTCAACGTGCTCCAAAACTCAATATACTCGGATCAAAACGTAGCCCTCGACGATCAACCCAACTCTTACAAAGGCCGAAGGGAAGGGAAACACTCTAACTAGATCAAACCCTAGAGAGAAGGGAGTTTCTAGAGAGAGGAACTCTCCAAAAGTCTTTTTAGAAAGTAAGAGAGAGAGAGAATGTAAAAAGTGATTTTAAAATGCCCAGCTGCCAACTGATATACGACATTCCCGCTCGAGCGGAGAACACAATGCTCGAGCGTCAAGAACAAAAAACTAGGTCCGCTCGAGTGTAGTAAGGCCCGCTCGAGCGCCAAGACACAAGAATAAAGTACATCCGCTCGAGCGTGAAAACCAGTTCGCTCCAGCATAGATTTCCTCCTCCCAGAACTTACACCCAAAGGTACTACCCGCTCAAGCGCCAAAGTACCCGCTCGAGCGTAAATAAACCCGCTCGAGCGTAAAAATCACACCTGCAGAAGTTTTGCAGGGACACGAAAAACTGGGAGCATGCAATCTCCGCTCGAGCGCAAGAAGACCCGCTCGAGCGGACCTCCTAAAAACTGGGCAACAAAGAATTGAAACCAAAGCCTAACCAACCTGTAACAACTCTGCCCAATACATCCTAAAACTCAATCAAGTGGAATTAAAGGATGACAACAAGGTATACCACCACCAACACCACGGAACCGAGTCCGGAATACAACAGAACAGTAAAGGGACAACTGGGATCGCTATATTAACGATCTATTTGGAAATTAAATAAAAAAGGAAGTTGAATAGAAAAATGACTTGAATAAAAATGGAAGTCGAATAAAAATAAAAATGGAAGTTGCAGAAAATTATAAATGGAAGTTCATTCAAGAAACCACTATACCTTAACGATCTATTTAGAAATTAAATAAAAAGAAAGTTTAATAGAAAAGTAAATTGAAAGTTGCATAAAATTAAAAATGGAAGTTCAATCCAGAAACCATCATACCTTAACAAACTATTTGGAAATTAAATAAAAAAGGAAGTTGAATAGAAAAGAAACTTGAATAAAAAAAGAAGTTGAATAGAAATAAAAATGGAAGTTGCAGAAAATTAAAATTGGAAGTTCATTCAAGAAACCATTATACCTTAACGATCTATTTGGAAATTAAATAAAAAAGGAAGTTGAATAGAAAAATGACTTAAATAAAAATGGAAGTCGAATAAAAATAAAAATAGAAGTTGCAGAAAATTAAAAATGGAAGTTCATTCAAGAAACCACTATACCTTAACGATCTATTTGGAAATTAAATAAAAAAGGACGTTTAATAGAAAAGTAAATTGAATAAAAATGGAAGTTGAATAAAAAAAAAATGAAAGTTGCATAAAATTAAAAATAGAAGTTCAATCCAGAAACCACTATACCTTAACGATCTATTTGGAAATTAAATAAAAAGGAAGTTGAATAGAAAAATGATTTGAATAAAAATGGAAGTCAAATAAAAATAAAAATAAAAATGGAAGTTGCTGAAAATTAAAAATGGAAGTTCATTCAAGAAACCACTATAACTTAACGATCTATTTGGAAATTAAATAAAAAAGGAAGTTGAATAGAAAAATGACTTGAATAAAGATGGAAATCGAATAAAAATAAAAATGGAAGTTCATTCAAGAAACCACAATACCTTAACGATCTGTTTGTAAATTAAATAAAAAAGGAAGTTTAATAGAAAAGTAAATTGAATAAAAATAGAAGTTGAATAAAAATAAAAATGGAAGTTGTAGAAAATGAAAAATGGAAGTTCAATCCAGAAACCACTATACCTTAACGATCTATTTGGAAATTAAATAAAAAAGGAAGTTGAGTAGAAAAGAAACTTGAATAAAAAAGGAAGTTAAATAAAAATAAAAATGGAAGTTGCAGAAAATTAAAAATGGAAGTTCATTCAAGAAACCACTATACCTTAACGATCTATTTAGAAATTAAATAAAAAAGTAAGTTTAATAGAAAAGTAAATTGAATAAAAATGGAAGTTGTGTAACAACCCTCATTTTGACTTAGTCATACTTGCATACATTTGTGGATGATCTTGTGTTAATATGTGCATTTGCAAATCTTGTCTTGTTTTGCTTGAATGATTGCTTGCACGCTTTGTTCTTGTCTGGTGTGTTGCTGAGGTCATCTTAAGCCTAGACACCTTCGAAACCTTTGTCACTTAGAACTATCTTGGAACCCCGTTGGTTGACATCCATTTTCACCCTGGCATATTGGCCAAGATGTCACTATCTAGGCCGAGGTGCGCGTCGTCTAGGCCGAGAAGTGCATCATCTGGGCCGAGATGTTAATATCTAGGCGTTCTAGATCCTTCATCCTTGCATGAGTGATTTTGTTCCTGGAATGGTATGACCTAGACCGAGGTGTGGCACATCTAGGCCAAGGTGTGGCACAGTTTAGTCAAGTGTTGTCCTTCCAAGCTGATGTCCTTGCCCCTTGATTGCCGGAGTCTTGTTGTTAGCCGATGTCGTTACTTGCCGGTGTGTTCTTACCGCCTAGCTTGTTGAGTACACTTTGTCTTGGTCTTGTCTTGTCAAGCCAGTCACCTTTTTTAGTTGAGCGAATCAACCGATGCCACGTGTCCCGACATAGGGATTAAGTCAGTGATTGTCGTGAGAAACATATCATTTTGTATCAAGTCTTACCTTTTAGAGAGAGAAACTCAAGGAAGAAGAAGGAGAAGTTTAAGCTAGAGAGAGTGAACTTCCAAGCTTGATCGTTAGAGCTTGAACCGTTGGAGCTTGAACCGTTAGATTCGAGTTTTGAGGTTAGAATCGTAACCTATTCTTGTTGTTCTTATTGATCATCTAGCTGCATTGCACGATCAAACCTATTCCGCACGCCATTCATCGATTTAAAGTTGGTTTTAGAAAGAGAAAACGGTTTTCATGTGTTTTTGAAGAAAAGCCTCGTTTGATCCGAAAGTTTGCATTAAAGCTCATGTTTTTGTGTTTGTTTTGATAAGATCCTTGAGTGTGGGTACCCAGGTCCATGTTTTTGAATTCATAGTATGAAGTCTCAGCTGTTGTAATAGCAAGTTTCGATCTTTACATTCATCTTCCTCATGTTCATGTTCTTCAAGTTCTTCATGCTCATGTTCTTCATGTTTATCAAGAGGGAAACCCAGATTTTTCCCGACTTCGCTTTTGAATGTGGCCATCGAGGCTACAC
Source organism: Camellia sinensis (assembly GCF_055761805.1). Classification (NCBI taxonomy): domain Eukaryota; kingdom Viridiplantae; phylum Streptophyta; class Magnoliopsida; order Ericales; family Theaceae; genus Camellia; species Camellia sinensis. The sequence continues at coordinate 1,724,025 of NC_138962.1, read as the reverse complement.
CTCAGCAAGGAGGTGTGGGACCTCGGCCAAGACCTGGTAGTTGCCCAGCATGTTTTTCCAAGGATAAGAAACTGTGTTTCAATTTGATTGACTTAGTTTTTGAAGAATGCCGAGGTCATTTGCATGTAAGCTAGACTTGTTTTGAGTAGTGCATTCAATAGACTTTGCCATGTGTTGTAGGACTTGGACTTGCCTTGACCCCGACGTTTGAAGAACTAGGTGAGTGGTATTTTTGATAAAGCTATGTTATACGTTTTGATAAGGACTTTGCTCTGCTTTGTTTTGAAAGTATTTGTTAAGCATGAATGATTGTCCTTAGTTTTGTATCTCGTATCATACTTGCTTGAATGATCTTCTCGTTTGAAAGTCCCTTGTGCTGGAGGACTCTAAACTTTCGCAGCACCTCTCGTTTGAAAGTCCCTCGTACTGGAGGACTCTAAACTTTCGCAGCACATCTTGTCTTGAAAGTCCCTCGTGCTGGAGGACTCTAAACTTTCGCAGCACATCTTGTCTTGAAAGTCCCTTATGCTGGAGGACTCTAAACTTTCGCAGCACCCTTGATTTGTACTCTAGTGTTAAAGGGCTACGGGCCTTTGTAACATAGGTCTCTCGTGCTGGAGGACTCTAAACTTTCGCAGCACATCTTGCCTTGAAAGTCCCTTGTGCTAAAGGACTCTTAACTTTTGTAGCACCCTTGTTTGAGATGCCTCTCTTGCCTCGTCTTGTTTTGCCACGGACGGTTTACCGCGTGGATACGTTTACCGGAATGTTATTATTTGCAATATGTGATGCAAGTAAGTGTCCCTTGAAGCTTTGAAAATCTGTTAGATGGACGAGGTCCATTCCTTGTTTTATATAAAGTTTTTTCTTGTATTGTTTTGAAAGGACTTCGGCTATTATTCATGCAAACCCCTTTATTATTTATACCATTCACTGAGTATCCAAGCTCACCCTCTCTATATATATGTAGGTGATGAGCAAGAAGGTGGTGACGCCTAGATGTGATTCTGGAGCTTATTTTGGATTTTGATTATGTCGCCCTAACCTGTAATTACGTCGGCAGTCTTGAAAATTATGCTTCTCGATTTGTAATACTTGCATGTTGCATACGTGGGCTTGAGAAGCCTTTTGATCAAGATGCGTGTTTTGTATACATGTTATGTCGGCAGTGAGGATGTCGGCAATTCTGAGGATTTTGCTTCTAGCTGTATTTCATGTATTTTGTTCATATCGGCTTGTGAAGCCCTTTCGTTAATATGAAAGATGTAATTTGTACTTTGTTTCGTTTGTAATTGAGTTGTAACCCATCTCCAGATGATTACTATCTCATTTGACTTATGCACAGCTCTTATGGACTAATCTGTTTGTATAAATCGCTTCCGTACTTGTTAGCCTCATATAATTGTACTCTGATTGTGTGTGAATTTTGTAAGTTGGCCTTCGGTAATCTTGGATTACTGGCCATCATGGCACCAAACTACTAGGGGCGGTTTGGGGTCGTGATAGAATGGTATCAGAGCACAAGTTCCTTAGTATACGTTATTCACACACTTTGAGTCCTAAAGAGCATAGGATTTCCCCTTAGAAGGAAGTTAGAATTGCATCATATTGCTTGCTATGTGAACGAGTTGTACATTGTCTCGGCATGCTTAACTGTTACTTGCCTACGTGATTATTTGCTCATTTTGTTTTAAAGCCACATTTTTGCATACTCATAGCATCATGAGGAGAGGTAGACCTCCAGTTGGCCGAGATCAGTTGAAGGACAGAATAGACAGACTGGAGAGGCTAGTTGAAGGTTTGGCCCGCGAGTTAAGGCAGACAAGACAACAGTACGCTAGTGCTACATCGACTCAGGCCGAGCAGACAAACGGCCGGAATGCAGTTCCACTCCCACCCCCTCCAGTACAGCAAGTGCCCCTACAGCCAGCTTTATATGGGGACGGCACGATAGCTTTGATTAGAGAGTTTAAGAAAATGAAACCGCCGAGATTTCAAGGAGGCATAGAGCCGATGAAAGCCGAAGGCTGGGTCTTGGAAATGGAAAAGCTATTCGAGATCTTTCCCAGCACCGATGCCCAGAAGGTGACATTAGCAGCTTTTACACTAGATGACGACGCTCGCAGATGGTGGATGATGGTTCGAGAAAGCAATCCAGACTTGACCTGGACCCGATTTTTAGAATTGTTCTACACCAAGCATTTTCCCTTAAGTGTTCGGAATCGCAAGGCTACCGAGTTTCAGACCTTGACGCAAGGCAGTAGAACCATAGCTGAATATGACCGTGCCTTTACCGAATTGGCAAGGTATGCACCTCACATGGTCAATGATGAATATATGAAGGCTAGGAAGTTCGAAAGTGGGCTCCGTGGACCGATACAAGACCAAGTTAACATGCTCAACATGCCGACTTATGCCGGAGTGTTGAACAAAGCTATTCTGGTTGAAGCTAACTTGAACAGATACCAGGGTTCGGGAGAGAGCCAGAGGAAGAGGCAGAGTTATGACAACCACCAAGCACAGTTTGGTACCAAGAAGAAAGCGAACGTCGGCAGTTCAAGCAACCCAAGGCAAGAGAGTGGTACTAAGCCGATATGTTCCAGTTGTGGGAAGCCACATTTCGGGGTCTGTCGTCGGGCGTCTGGGGGTTGTTACGAATGTGGTGAAGTAGGTCACTTTGTGAGGGACTGTCCAAAAACGAAGGCTGGGGAAAATAAGAAAGATGAGAATACTTTGGGCTCTGTGCAGAAAGGTAACGCTGGGAAAGGACCGGTGAGACAAGGCAGAGTTTTTGCACTAGTACCAGGGGACACTCAAAATGCTGAAGCAGTGGTGTCAGGTACACTTTCAATTTGTTCTCAAAATGCATATGTATTGATTGATTCAGGTTCTACGCATTCATTCATTTCTGCTAAGTTTGCCGAGAAGATTAATAGGAAAGTAGAACCCTTTGGTTTTGTATTATCTGTGTCTACTCCATCTGGGAGATCTATGAATGTTACATCCATCTATCAAGCATGTGTTGTTATGATTGGGAATGTTGAACTGTTAGCTGACTTAATGCCATTGGACATGACTTATTTTGATGTTATATTGGGGATGGATTGGTTAGTGGCAAATCACGCATCCATAAATTGTGTTTCTAAGAGTGTTACGTTAAAACCCCCAAACCTAGCCGAGGTCACGTTTTAGGGAAAAGGGGTAGTATCCCCACCTTACTTAATTTCGTCCATGAAAGCCTATAGATTGATCCAAAAGGGGTGTCAAGGTTATCTGTGTAGCATATTAAGTAATTTGAATGGAAGCGTTGAGCTAGCCGACGTCCCAGTGGTTAGTGAATTCCCCGACGTCTTTCCAAATGATTTTCCTGGTCACTTAGTTGATAGAGAGGTAGAGTTTACGGTTGACATCATGCCGGAAACCCAGCCCATCTCTAAAACACCCTATAGGATGGCCCCCGCCGAGCTTAAGGAATTGAAACTTCAACTACAAGAGTTGCTAGGTAAGGGTTTTATTAGGCTGAGTACTTCACCCTGGGGAGCACCCGTCTTGTTTGTTAAGAAGAAGGATGGCACACTTCGTCTTTGTATTGATTACCGGGAACTGAACAAGGTAACCATTAAGAATAAGTACCCGTTGCCGAGGATAGACGATTTGTTTGACCAGTTGCAAGGAGCACGAGTCTTTTCCAAAATTGACCTTAGGTCGGGTTATCATCAGCTTAAGGTTAAAGCCGAGGATGTCGAGAAGACCGCTTTTCGGACGAGGTATGGCCACTACGAGTTTTTAGTGATGCCTTTTGGAGTGACCAATGCCCCTGCAGCCTTTATGGATTTGATGAACAGAGTCTTTAAGCCATATCTAGATGAGTTTGTGGTTGTCTTCATCGATGACATATTGATCTACTCTAAGAGTGAAGCCGAACACGAGGAGCATTTGAGACTTACCTTACAGACTTTGAGGGATCGGAAATTATATGCTAAATTTAACAAGTGTGAGTTTTGACTTTCCACTGTTTCATTTTTGGGTCATGTAATTGATGAAGAGGGTATTTCAGTCGATCCTAGTAAAATTGAAGCAGTGGTGAATTGGCTGAGGCCGACTAATGTATCCGAGGTTCGTAGTTTTCTGGCATTGGCTGGTTATTACAGAAAATTCGTAAAGGATTTCTCAAGGATTGCAATTCCGTTGACACAACTGACTAAGAAGGGAGTGGCATACGAATGGACTAAGGATAGAGAAGCAGGCTTTCAGGAGTTGAAGACGAGGTTAGTCGCAACACCAATTCTTGTACTACCATCAGGTAATGAAGAGTTCCATGGCTACAGTGATGCTTCGCATAAGGGTCTGGGTTGTGTATTAATGCAAAAAGGTAGGGTTATAGCATATGCCTCCCGCCAGTTAAAACCACATCAAAAGAACTACCCCACCCATGATCTAGAGTTAGCAGCCGTGGTATTTGCTTTGAAGATTTGGCGCCACTACTTGTATGGAGCTTCTTGTCAAATTTTTATAGATCATAAAAGTTTAAAGTACTTGTTCACTCAGAAGGAATTGAATATGAGGCAGAGAAGATGGCTTGAGTTGTTGAAAGATTACGACATGCGGATTCAATATCACCCAGGAAAAGCTAACACCGTAGCCGACGCTCTGAGCAGGAAGGTGGTTGGAAATTTGGCATGCCTAACCACGATCTCAGTGGAGCCGACTATTATTGAGGAGGTAAAGACAAGGCAAATGGAGGATGAATTCTTCAAGAAGGTAGCCAATGAGATTGTCACAAAGCCGAGATCCGGGTACGCCTTAGAAAATCAAATACTCAAGTTTGAAGGAAGGTTGTGTTTGGCCGACGTCCCAGAGTTGAAAAGGAAAATTTTGCAGGAGGCTCATGGTTCCAAGTTTACTGTTCACCCCGGGAACACCAAGATGTATCAGGATGTGAAGCAGATGTTTTGGTGGCCAAATATGAAAGGAGAGATAGCCGAGTTCGTGTCCCAGTGTCTGTATTGTCAGCAAGTAAAAGCGGAACATCAAAGGCCAGCAGGACTTCTTCAACCTTTGCCAATTCCTGAGTGGAAGTGGGAGCACATCTCCATGGACTTCGTGGTTGGTTTGCCGAAGACACAAAAGGGTATGGATTCGATTTGGGTTATTGTGGATAGACTAACTAAGTCAGCGCACTTCTTGCCTGTTAAGACCACCTTCAACGCCGATAAACTTGCTTCGTTGTATGTGAATGAGATTGTTAGACTTCATGGAGTGCCGATGTCAATTGTGTCAGACCGAGATCCGAAGTTGGTTTCCAGATTTTGGCAAAGCCTACAAAGAGCTTTCGGAGCCGAGTTGAGGTTTAGCATAGCTTTTCATCCCCAGACTGATGGGCAAACAGAGAGGACGATTCAGACACTTAAAGATATGCTTAGACTATGTGTATTGGACCTCCAAGGAAGTTGGGGAGTACATTTGCCTTTAGTGGAATTTACCTACAACAACAGCTACCAAGCTAGCATTGGCATGGCGCCGTATGAGGCACTGTATGGCAGAAAGTGCAGGTCACCGATATGTTGGACCGAGGTGGGAGACAAAGCTCTGCTTGGTCCCGAGTTAATTCAAGTAACAACCGAGAAGATTAAGCTTATTCAGCAAAGAATCAAAACCGCACAGAGTTGACAGAAGAGTAATGTCGACCAGAGAAGAAGAGAGTTAGAATTTGAAGTCGGGGACCACGTGTTCCGAAGAATTTCGCCGACGAAAGGAGTTACAAGATTTGGGAAGAAGGGTAAGTTAGCACCCTGTTACATCGAGCCTTTTGAAATCCTTGAGAAGATTAACCTCGCTGCCTACAGACTTACTTTGCCGCCAGGATTGAGCCAAGTCCATAATGTATTTCATGTTTCGATGTTGAGGAAATATATTCGAGATTCGCTACATGTGATCGACTATTTCAGAATTGTAATTAATGAAGATTTAGGCTACAAAGAGAAGCCAATACGGATTGTCGGTAGGCAGGTGAGGCAGTTGAGAAACAAGTCGATACCAATGGTGAAAGTTGAATGGAAGGAGCATTACGGGGAGGATGCTACATGGGAAATGGAAGAGGAAATGAAAATCCGACATCCAGAATTGTTTTTGGAACAAGGTAACTCAAGTTTGGGGACCAAACTTCTTTAAGGGGGGTAGGATGTAATAACCCTCATTTTGACTTAGTCATACTTGCATACATTTGTGGATGATCTTGTGTTAATACGTGCATTTGCAAATCTTGTCTTGTTTTGCTTGAATGATTGTCCTTAGTTTTGTATCTCGTATCATACTTGCTTGAATGATCTTCTCGTTTGAAAGTCCCTTGTGCTGGAGGACTCTAAACTTTCGCAGCACCTCTTGTTTGAAAGTCCCTCGTGCTGGAGGACTCTAAACTTTCGCAGCACATCTTGTCTTGAAAGTCCCTTGTGCTGGAGAACTCTAAACTTTCGCAGCACCCTTGATTTGTACTCTAGTGTTAAAGGGCTACGAGCCTTTGTAACCTTGATTTGTACTCTAGTGTTAAAGGGCTACGGGCCTTTGTAACATAGGTCCCTCGTGCTGGAGGACTCTAAACTTTCGCAGCACATCTTGCCTTGAAAGTCCCTTGTGCTAGAGGACTCTAAACTTTTGTAGCACCCTTGTTTGAGATGCCTCTCTTGCCTCATCTTGTTTTGCCACGGACAGTTTACCGCGTGGATACGTTTACCGGAATGTTATTATTTGTAATATGTGACGCTAGTAAGTGTCCCTTGAAGCTTTGAAAATCTATTAGATGGACGAGGTCCATTCCTTGTTTTATATAAAGTTTTGTCTTGTATTGTTTTGAAAGGACTTCGGCTATTATTCATGCAAACCCCTTTATTATTTATACCATTCACTGAGTATCCAAGCTCACCCTCTCTATATATATGTAGGTGATGAGCAAGAAGGCGGTGACGCCTAGATGTGATTCTGGAGCTTATTTTGGATTTTGATTATGTCGGCCTAACCTGTAATTACGTCGGCAGTCTTGAAAATTATGCTTCTCGATTTGTAATACTTGCATGTTGCATACGTCGGCTTGAGAAGCCTTTTGATCAAGATGCGTGTTTTGTATACATGTTATGTCGGCAGTGAAGATGTCGGCAATTTTGAAGATTTTGCTTCTAGCTGTATTTCATGTATTTTGTTCATATCGGCCTGTGAAGCCCTTTTGTTAATATGAAAGATGTAATTTGTACATTGTTTCGTTTGTAATTGAGTTGTAACCCATCTCTAGATGATTCCTATCTCATTTGACTTATGCACAGCTCTTATGGGCTAATCTGTTTGTATAAATCGCTTCCGTACTTGTCAGCCCCATATAATTGTACTCTGATTGTGTGTGAATTTTGTAAGTTGGCCTTCGGTAATCTCGGATTACTGGCCATCACGGCACCAAACTACTAGGGGCGATTTGGGGTCGTGACAAGTTGAATAAAAATAAAAATGGAAGTTCAATCCAGAAACCACTATACCATAACGATCTATTTGGAAACTAAATAAAAAAGGAAGTTGGGTAGAAAAGAAACCTGAACAAAAAAGGAAGTTAAATAAAAATAAAACTAGAAGTTGCAGAAAATTAAAAATGGAATTTCATTCAAGAAACCACTATACCTTAACGATCTATTTGGAAATTAAATAAAAGAGGAAGTTGAATAGAAAAATCATTTGAATAAAAATGGAAGTTGAATAAAAATAAAAATGGAAGTTGCAGAAAATTACAAATGGAAGTTCATTAAAGAAACCACTATACCTTAACGATCTATTTGGAAATTAAATAGAAATTGAAGTATAATAGAAAAGTAAATTGAACAAAAATGGAAGTTGAATAAAAGTAAAAGTGAAAGTTGCATAAAATTAAAAATGGAAGTTCAATCCAGAAACCACTATACCTTAATGATCTATTTAGAAATTAAATAAAAAAGGAAGTCGAATAGAAAATAAACTTGAATAAAAAAAGAAGTTGAATAGAAATAAAAACGGAAGTTGCAGAAAATTAAAATTGGAAGTTCATTCAAGAAACAACTATACCTTAACGATCTATTTGGAAATTAAATAAAAAAGAAAGTTTAATAGAAAAGTAAATTGAATAAAAATGGAAGCTGAATAAAAATAAAAATGGAAGTTCAATCCAGAAACCACTATACCATAACGATCTATTTGGAAATTAAATAAAAAAGGAAGTTGAGTAGAAAAGAAACCAGAACAAAAAAGGAAGTTAAATAAAAATAAAAATAGAAGTTGCAGAAAATTAAAAATGGAAGTTCATTCAAGAAACCAGTATACCTTAACGATCTATTTGGAAATTAAATAAAAGAGGAAGTTGAATAGAAAAATAACTTGAATAAAAATGGAAGTTGAATAAAAATAAAAATGGAAGTTGCAGAAAATTATAAATGGAAGTTCATTAAAGAAACCACTATACCTTAACGATCTATTTGGAAATTAAATAAAATAGGAAGTTAAATAGAAAAATGACTTGAATAAAAATGGAAGTTGAATAAAAACAAAAATGGAAGTTGCAGAATATTATAAATGGAAGTTTATTCAAGAAACCACTATACCTTAACGATCTATTTGAAAATTAAATAAAAAAGGAAGTTTAATAGAAAAGTAAATTGAATAAAAATGGAGGTTGAATAAAAATAAAAATGAAAGTTGCATAAAATTAAAAATGGAAGTTCAATAAAGAAAAGACTATACCTTAACGATCTATTTCGAAATTAAATAAAAAAAGAAGTTGAATAGAAAAGTAAATTGAATAAAAATGAAAGTCGAATAAAAAGAAAAATAGAAGTTGCAGAAAATTTAAAATGGAAGTTCATTCAAGAAACCACTATACCTTAACGATCTATTTGGAAATTAAATAAAAAAGGAAGTTTAATTGAAAAGTAAATTGAATAAAAATGGAAGCTGAATAAAAATAAAAATGAAAGTTGCATAAAATTAAAAATGGAAGTTCATTCAAGAAACCACTATACCTTAACGATCTATTCGGAAATTAAATAAAAAAGGAAGTTCAATAGAAAAATGACATGAATAAAGATCGAAGTCGAATAAAAATAAAAATGGAAGTCGCAGAAAATTAAAAATCGAAGTTCATTCAAGAAACCACTATACCTTAACGATCTGTATGTAAATTAAATAAAAAAGGAAGTTTAATAGAAAAGTAAATTGATTAAAAATAAAAATGGAAGTTGCAGAAAATTAAAAATGGAAGTTCAATCCAGAAACCACTATACCTCAACGATCTATTTGGAAATTAAATAAAAAAGGAAGTTGAGTAGAAAAGAAACTTGAATAAAAAAGGAAGTTAAATAAAAATAAAAATGGAAGTTGCAGAAAATTAAAAATGGAAGTTCATTCAAGAAACCACTACACCTTAACGATGTATTTGGAAATTAAATAAAAAAGTAAGTTTAATACAAAAGTAAATTGAATAAAAATGAAAGTTGAATAAAAATAAAAATGGAAGTTCAATCCAGAAACCACTATACCATAACGATCTATTTGGAAATTAAATAAAAAAGGAAGTTGAGTAGAAAAGAAACCTGAACAAAAAAGGAAGTTAAATAACAATAAAAATAGAAGTTGCAGAAAATTAAAAATGGAAGTTCATTCAAGAAACCACGATACCTTAACGACCTATTTGGAAATTAAATAAAAGAGGAAGTTGAATAGAAAAATAACTTGAATAAAAATGGAAGTTGAATAAAAATAAAAATGGAAGTTGCAGAAAATTATAAATGGAAGTTCATTAAAGAAACCACTATACCTTAACGATCTATTTGGAAATCAAATAAAAGAGGAAGTTAAATAGAAAAATGACTTGAATAAAAATGGTAGTTGAATAAAAATAAAAATGGAAGTTGCAGAATATTATAAATGGAAGTTCATTCAAGAAACCACAATACCTTATCGATCTATTTGGAAATTAAATAGAAATGGAAGTTGAATGAAAATAAAAATGGAAGTTGCAGAATATTATAAATGGAAGTTCATTCAAGAAACCACAATACCTTAACGATCTATTTGGAAATTAAATAGAAATGGAAGTTGAATGAAAATAAAAGTGAAAGTTGCATAAAATTAATAATGGAAGTTCAATCCAGAAACCACTCTACATTAACTATCTATTTAGAAATTAAATGAAAAAGGAAGTTGAATAGAAAAGAAACTTGAATAAAAAAGAAGATGAATAGAAATAAAAATTGAAGTTGCAGAAAATTAAAATTGGAAGTTCATTCAAGAAACCACTACACCTTAACGATCTATTTGGAAATTAAATAAAAAAGGAAGTTGAATAGAAAAATGACTTGAATAAAAATGGAAGTTGCAGAAAATTAAAAATGGAAGTTCATTCAAGAAACCACAATACCTTAACGATCTGTTTGGAAATTAAATAAAAAAGGAAGTTTAATAGAAAAGTAAATTGAATAAAAATGGAAGTTGAATAAAAATAAAAATTAAAGTTGCAGAAAATTAAAAATGGAAGTTCAATCCAGAAACCACTATACCTTAACGATCTATTTGGAAATTACATAAAAAAAGGAAGTTGTAGAAAATTAAAAATGGAAGTTCATTCAAAAAATCACTATACCTTAACGACCTATTTGGAAATTAAATAAAAGAGGAAGTTTAATAGAAAAGTAAATTAAATAAAAATGGAAGCTGAATAAAAAGAAAAATGAAAGTTGCATAAAATTAGAAATGGAAGTTCAATCCAGAAACTACAATACCTTAACGATCTATTTGGAAAATAAATAAAAAAGAATGTTGAATAGAAAAATGACTTGAATAAAAATGAAAGTCAAATAAAAATAAAAATGTAAGTTGCAGAAAATTAAAAATGGAAGTTCATTCAAGAAACCACTACACCTTAACGATCTATTTGGAAATTAAATAAAAAAGAAGTTAAATAGAAAAATGACTTGAATAAAGACGGAAGTCGAATAAAAATAAAAATGGAAGTTGCAGAAAATTAAAAATGGAAGTTCATTCAGGAAACCACTATACCTTAACGATCTGTTTGTAAATTAAATAAAAAAGGAAGTTTAATAGAAAAGTAAATTGAATAAAAATAGGAGTTGAATAAAAATGAAAATGGAAGTTGCAGAAAATTAAAAATGAAAGTTCATTCAAGAAACCACTATACCTTAACGATCTATTTGGAAATTAAATAAAAAAAGAAGTTAAATAGAAAAATGACTTGAATACAGATGGAAGTCGAATAAAAATAAAAATGGAAGTTGCAGAAAATTAAAAATGGAAGTTCAATCCAGAAACCACTATACCTTAACGATATATTTGGAAATTAAATAAAAAAGGAAGTTGAGTAGATAAGAAACTTGAATAAAAAAGGAAGTTAAATGTAAATAAAAATGGAAGTTGCAGAAAATTAAAAATGGAAGTTCATTCGAGAAACCACTATACCTTAACGATCTATTTGGAAATAAAATAAAAAAGTAAGTTTAATAGAAATGTAAATGGAACAAAAATGGAAGTTGAATGAAAATAAAAATGGAAGTTCAATCCAGAAACCACTATACCATAACTATCTATTTGGAAATTAAATAAAAAAGGAAGTTGAGTAGAAAAGAAACCTGAACAAAAAAGGATGTTAAATAAAAATATAAATAGAAGTTGCAGAAAATTAAAAATGGAAGTTTATTCAAGAAACCACTACACCTTAATGATCTATTTGGAAATTAAATAAAAGAGGAAGTTGAATAGAAAAATAACCTGACTAAAAATGGAAGTTGAATAAAAATAAAAATGGAAGTTCATCCAAGAAACCACTATACCTTAACGACCTATTTGGAAATTAAATAGAAATGGAAGTTTAACAGAAAAGTAAATTGAACAAAAATGGAAGTTGAATGAAAATAAAAGTGAAAGTTGCATGAAATTAATAATGGAAGTTCAATCCCGAAACCACTATACCATAACGATCTATTTGGAAATTAAATAAAAAAGGAAGTTGAGTAGAAAAGAAACCTGAACAAAAGAGGAAGTTAAATAAAAATAAAAATAGAAGTTCCAGAAAATTAAAAATGAAAGTTCATTCAAGAAACCGCTATACCTTAACGATCTATTTGGAAATTAAATAAAAGAGGAAGTTGAATAGAAAAATGACTTGAATAAAAATGGAAGTTGAATAAAAATAAAAATGGAAGTTGCAGAATATTATAAATGGAAGTTCATTCAATAAACCACAATACCTTAACGATCTATTTGGAAATTAAATAGAAATGGAAGTTGAATGAAAATAAAAGTGAAAGTTGCATAAAATTAATAATGGAAGTTCAATCCAGAAACCACTATACCTTAACTATCTATTTAGAAATTAAATAAAAAAAGAAGTTGAATAGAAAAGAAACTTGAATAAAAGAAGAAGATGAATAGAAATAAAAATTGAAGTTGCAGAAAATTAAAATTGGAAGTTCATTCAAGAAACCACTATACCTTAACGATCTATTTGGAAATTAAATAAAAAAGGAAGTTGAATAGAAAAATGACTTGAATAAAAATGGAAGTCGAATAAAAATAAAAATGGAAGTTACAGAAAATTAAAAATGGAAGTTCATTGAAGAAACCACTATACCTTAACGATCTATTTGGAAATTAAATAAAAAAGGAAGTTTAATAGAAAAGTTAATTTAATAAAAATGGAAGTAGAATAAAAATAAAAATTAAAGTTGGATAAAATTTAAAAAGGAAGTTCAATCCAGAAACCACTATACCTTAACGATCTATTTGGAAATTAAATAAAAAAGGAAGTTGCAGAAAATTAAAAAATGGAAGTTCATTCAAAAACCACTATACCTTAATGATCTATTTGGAAATTAAATAAAAGAGGAAGTTTAATAGAAAAGTAAATTGAATAAAAATGGAAGCTGAATAAAAATAAAAATGAAAGTTGCATAAAATTAAAAATGGAAGTTCAATCCGGAAACTACAATACCTTAATGATCTATTTGGAAATTAAATAAAAAAGGAGGTTGAATAGAAAAATGACTTGAATAAAAATGAAAGTCAAATAAAAATAAAAATGTAAGTTGCAGAAAATTAAAAATAGAAGTTCATTAAAGAAACCACTATACCTTAACGATCTATTTGGAAATTAAATAAGAAAAGAAGTTAAATAGAAAAATGACTTGAACAAAGACGGAAGTCGAATAAAAATAAAAACGGGAGTTGCAGAAAATTAAAAATGGAAGTTCATTCAAGAAACCACTATACCTTAACGATCTATTTGGAAATTAAATAAAAAAAGAAGTTAAATGGAAAAATGACTTGAATAAAGACGGAAGTCGAATAAAAATAAAAATGGAAGTTGTAGAAAATTAAAAATGGAAGTTTGTTCAAGAAACCACTATACCTTAACGATTTGTTTGTAAATTAAATAAAAAAGGAAGTTTAATAGAAAAGTAAATTGAATAAAAATAGAAGTTGAATAAAAATAAAAATGGAAGTCGCAGAAAATTAAAAATGGAAGTTCAATCCAGAAACCACTATACCTTAACGATCTATTTGGAAATTAAATAAAAAAGGAAGTTGTGTAGAAAAGAAACTTGAATAAAAAAGGCAGTTAAATATAAATAAAAATGGAAGTTGCAGAAAATTAAAAATGGAAGTTCATTCGAGAAACCACTATACCTTAACGATCTATTTGGAAATTAAAGAAAAAAGTAAGTTTAATAGAAATGTAAATTGAACAAAAATGGAAGTTGAATGAAAATAAAAATGGAAGTTCAATCCAGAAACCACTGTACCATAACGATCTATTTGGAAATTAAATAAAAAAGGAAGTTGAGTAGAAAAGAAACCTGAACAAAAAAGGAAGTTAAATAAAAATAAAAATAGAAGTTGCAGAAAATTAAAAATGGAAGTTCATTCAAGAAACCCCTATACCTTAACGATCTGTTTGGAAATTAAATAAAAGAGGACGTTGAATAGAAAAATAACCTGAATAAAAATGGAAGTTGAATAAAAATAAAAATGGAAGTTGCAGAAAATTATAAATGGAAGTTCATTCAAGAAACCACTATACCTTAACGACCTATTTGGAAATTAAATAGAAATGGAAGTTTAATAGAAAAGTAAATTGAACAAAAATGGAAGTTGAATGAAAATAAAAGTGAATGTTGCATGAAATTAATAATGGAAGTTCAATCCAGAAACCACTATACCATAACGATCTATTGGGAAATTAAATAAAAAAGGAAGTTGAGTAGAAAAGAAACCTGAACAAAAGAGGAAGTTAAATAAAAATAAAAATAGAAGTTGCAGAAAATTAAAAAGGGAAGTTCATTCAGCAAACCACTATACCTTAACGATCTATTTGGAAATTAAATAAAAGAGGAAGTTGAATAGAAAAATGACTTGAATAAAAATGGAAGTTGAATAAAAATAAAAATGGAAGTTGCAGAATATTATAAATGGAAGTTCATTCAAGAAACTACAATACCTTAACAATCTATTTGGAAATTAAATAGAAATGGAAGTTGAATGAAAATAAAAGTGAAAGTTGCATAAAATTAATAATGGAAGTTCAATCCAGAAACCGCTATACCTTAACTATCTATTTAGAAATTAAATAAAAAAAGAAGTTAAATAGAAAAGAAACCTGAATAAAAAAAGAAGATGAATAGAAATAGAAATTGAAGTTGCAGAAAATTAAAATTGGAAGTTCATTCGAGAAACCACAATATCTTAACGATCTATTTGGAAATTAAATAAAAAAGGAAGTTCAATAGAAAAATGACTTGAATAAAAATGGAAGTCGAATAAAAATAAAGATGGAAGTTGCAGAAAATTAAAAATGGAAGTTCATTCAAGAAACCACTATACCTTAACGATCTATTTGGAAATTAAATAAAAAAGGAAGTTTAATAGAAAAGTAAATTGAATAAAAATGGAAGTTGAATAAAAATAAAAATTAAAGTTGCATAAAATTAAAAATGGAAGTTCAATCCAGAAACCACTATACCTTAACGATCTATTTGGAAATTAAATAAAAAAGGAAGTTCATTCAAGAAACCACTATACCTTAACGATCTATTCTGAAATTAAATAAAAGAGGAAGTTTAATAGAAAAGTAAATTGAATAAAAATGGAAGCTGAATAAAAATAAAAATGAAAGTTGCATAAAATTAAAAATGGAAGTTCAATCCGGAAACCAGAATACCTTAACGATCTATTTGGAAATGAAACAAAAATGGAGGTTGAATAGAAAAATGACTTGAATAAAAATGGAAGTCAAATAAAAATAAAAATCTAAGTTGCAGAAAATTAAAAATGGAAGTTCATTCAAGAAACCACTATACCTTAACGATCTATTTGGAAATTATATAAAAAAAGAAGTTTAATAGAAAAATGACTTGAATAAAGATGGATGTCGAATAAAAATAAAAATGGAAGTTGTAGAAAATTATAAATGGAAGTTCATTTAAGAAACCACTATACCTTAACGATCTGTTTGTAAATTAAATAAAAAAGGAAGTTTAATAGAAAAGTAAATTGAATAAAAATAGAAGTCGAATAAAAATAAATATGGAAGTTGCAGAAAATTAAAAATGGAAGTTCATTCAAGAAACCACTATACCTTAACGATCTATTTGGAAATTAAATAAAAATAGAAGTTAAATGGAAAAATGACTTGAATAAAGGCGGAAGTCGAATAAAAATAAAAATGGAAGTTGCAGAAAATTAAAAATGGAAGTTCGTTCAAGAAACCACTATACCTTAACGATTTGTTTGTAAATTAAATAAAAAAGGAAGTTTAATAGAAAAGTAAATTGAATAAAAATAGAAGTTGAATAAAAATAAAAATGGAAGTCGCAGAAAATTAAAAATTGAAGTTCAATCCAGAAACCACTATACCTTATTATCTATTTGGAAATTAAATAAAAAAGGAAGTTGTGTAGAAAAGAAACTTGAATAAAAAAGGCAGTTAAATATAAATAAAAATAGAAGTTGCAGAAAATTAAAAATGGAAGTTCATTCGAGAAACCACTATACCTTAACGATCTATTTGGAAATTAAAGAAAAAAGTAAGTTTAATAGAAATGTAAATTGAACAAAAATGGATGTTGAATGAAAATAAAAATGGAAGTTCAATCCAGAAACCACTGTACCATAACGATCTATTTGGAAATTAAATAAAAAAGGAAGTTGAGTAGAAAAGAAACCTGAACAAAAAAGGAAGTTAAATAAAAATAAAAATAGAAGTTGCAGAAAATTAAAAATGGAAGTTCATTCAAGAAACCACTATACCTTAATGATCTGTTTGGAAATTAAATAAAAGAGGAAGTTGAGTAGAAAAATAACCTGAATAAAAATGGAAGTTGAATAAAAATAAAAATGGAAGTTGCAGAAAATTATAAATGGAAGTTCATTCAAGAAACCACTATACCTTAACGACCTATTTGGAAATTAAATAGAAATGGAAGTTTAATAGAAAAGTAAATTGAACAAAAAAGGAAGTTGAATGAAAATAAAAGTGAATGTTGCATGAAATTAATAATGGAAGTTCAATCCAGAAACCACTATACCATAACGATCTATTGGGAAATTAAATAAAAAAGGAAGTTGAGTAGAAAAGAAACCTGAACAAAAGAGGAAGTTAAATAAAAATAAAAATAGAAGTTGCAGAAAATTAAAAACGGAAGTTCATTCAGGAAACCACTATACCTTAACGATCTATTTGGAAATTAAATAAAAGAGGAAGTTGAATAGAAAAATGACTTGAATAAAAATGGAAGTTGAATAAAAATAAAAATGGAAGTTGCAGAATATTATAAATGGAAGTTCATTCAAGAAACCACAACACCTTAACGATCTATTTGGAAATTAAATAGAAATGGAAGTTGAATGAAAATAAAAATGGAAGTTGCAGAATATTATAAATGGAAGTTCATTCAAGAAACCACAATACCTTAACGATCTATTTGGAAATTAAATAGAAATGGAAGCTGAATGAAAATAAAAGTGAAAGTTGCATAAAATTAATAATGGAAGTTCAATCCAGAAACCACTCTACATTAACTATCTATTTAGAAATTAAATGAAAAAGGAAGTTGAATAGAAAAGAAACTTGAATAAAAAAGAAGATGAATAGAAATAAAAATTGAAGTTGCAGAAAATTAAAATTGGAAGTTCATTCAAGAAACCACTACACCTTAACGATCTATTTGGAAATTAAATAAAAAAGGAAGTTGAATAGAAAAATGACTTGAATAAAAATGGAAGTTGAAGAAAATTAAAAATGGAAGTTCATTCAAGAAACCACAATACCTTAACGATCTGTTTGGAAATTAAATAAAAAAGGAAGTTTAACAGAAAAGTAAATTGAATAAAAATGGAAGTTGAATAAAAATAAAAATTAAAGTTGCAGAAAATTAAAAATGAAAGTTCAATCCAGAAACCACTATACCTTAACGATCTATTTGGAAATTAAATAAAAAAAGGAAGTTGTAGAAAATTAAAAATGGAAGTTCATTCAAAAAATCACTATACCTTAACGACCTATTTGGAAATTAAATAAAAGAGGAAGTTTAATAGAAAAGTAAATTGAATAAAAATGGAAGCTGAATAAAAAGAAAAATGAAAGTTGCATAAAATTAGAAATGGAAGTTCAATCCAGAAACTACAATACCTTAACGATCTATTTGGAAAATAAATAAAAAAGGATGTTGAATAGAAAAATGACTTGAATAAAAATGAAAGTCAAATAAAAATAAAAATGTAAGTTGCAGAAAATTAAAAATGGAAGTTCATTCAAGAAACCACTACACCTTAACGATCTATTTGGAAATTAAATAAAAAAGAAGTTAAATAGAAAAATGACTTGAATAAAGACGGAAGTCGAATAAAAATAAAAATGGAAGTTGCAGAAAATTAAAAATGGAAGTTCATTCAGGAAACCACTATACCTTAACGATCTGTTTGTAAATTAAATAAAAAAGGAAGTTTAATAGAAAAGTAAATTGAATAAAAATAGGAGTTGAATAAAAATGAAAATGGAAGTTGCAGAAAATTAAAAATGAAAGTTCATTCAAGAAACCACTATACCTTAACGATCTATTTGGAAATTAAATAAAAAAAGAAGTTAAATAGAAAAATGACTTGAATACAGATGGAAGTCGAATAAAAATAAAAATGGAAGTTGCAGAAAATTAAAAATGGAAGTTCAATCCAGAAACCACTATACCTAAACGATATATTTGGAAATTAAATAAAAAAGGAAGTTGAGTAGATAAGAAACTTGAATAAAAAAGGAAGTTAAATGTAAATAAAAATGGAAGTTGCAGAAAATTAAAAATGGAAGTTCATTCGAGAAACCACTATACCTTAACGATCTATTTGGAAATAAAATAAAAAAGTAAGTTTAATAGAAAAATAACCTGACTAAAAATGGAAGTTGAATAAAAATAAAAATGGAAGTTCATTCAAGAAACCACTATACCTTAACGACCTATTTGGAAATTAAATAGAAATGGAAGTTTAACAGAAAAGTAAATTGAACAAAACTGGAAGTTGAATGAAAATAAAAGTGAAAGTTGCATGAAATTAATAATGGAAGTTCAATCCCGAAACCACTATACCATAACGATCTATTTGGAAATTAAATAAAAAAGGAAGTTGAGTAGAAAAGAAACCTGAACAAAAGAGGAAGTTAAATAAAAATAAAAATAGAAGTTCCAGAAAATTAAAAATGGAAGTTCATTCAAGAAACCACTATACCTTAACGATCTATTTGGAAATTAAATAAAAGAGGAAGTTGAATAGAAAAATGACTTGAATAAAAATGGAAGTTGAATAAAAATAAAAATGGAAGTTGCAGAATATTATAAATGGAAGTTCATTCAATAAACCACAATACCTTAACGATCTATTTGGAAATTAAATAGAAATGGAAGTTGAATGAAAATAAAAGTGAAAGTTGCATAAAATTAATAATGGAAGTTCAATCCAGAAACCACTATACCTTAACTATCTATTTAGAAATTAAATAAAAAAAGAAGTTGAATAGAAAAGAAACTTGAATAAAAGAAGAAGATGAATAGAAATAAAAATTGAAGTTGCAGAAAATTAAAATTGGAAGTTCATTCAAGAAACCACTATACCTTAACGATCTATTTGGAAATTAAATAAAAAAGGAAGTTGAATAGAAAAATGACTTGAATAAAAATGGAAGTCGAATAAAAATAAAAATGGAAGTTACAGAAAATTAAAAATGGAAGTTCATTGAAGAAACCACTATACCTTAACGATCTATTTGGAAATTAAATAAAAAAGGAAGTTTAATAGAAAAGTAAATTTAATAAAAATGGAAGTAGAATAAAAATAAAAATTAAAGTTGGATAAAATTTAAAAAGGAAGTTCAATCCAGAAACCACTATACCTTAACGATCTATTTGGAAATTAAATAAAAAAGGAAGTTGCAGAAAATTAAAAAATGGAAGTTCATTCAAAAACCACTATACCTTAACGATCTTTTTGGAAATTAAATAAAAGAGGAAGTTTAATAGAAAAGTAAATTGAATAAAAATGGAAGCTGAATAAAAATAAAAATGAAAGTTGCATAAAATTAAAAATGGAAGTTCAATCCGGAAACTACAATACCTTAACGATCTATTTGGAAATTAAATAAAAATGGAGGTTGAATAGAAAAATGACTTGAATAAAAATGAAAGTCAAATAAAAATAAAAATGTAAGTTGCAGAAAATTAAAAATAGAAGTTCATTAAAGAAACCACTATACCTTAACGATCTATTTGGAAATTAAATAAGAAAAGAAGTTAAATAGAAAAATGACTTGAACAAAGACGGAAGTCGAATAAAAATAAAAACGGGAGTTGCAGAAAATTAAAAATGGAAGTTCATTCAAGAAACCACTATACCTTAACGATCTATTTGGAAATTAAATAAAAAAAGAAGTTAAATGGAAAAATGACTTGAATAAAGACGGAAGTCGAATAAAAATAAAAATGGAAGTTGCAGAAAATTAAAAATGGAAGTTCGTTCAAGAAACCACTATACTTTAACGATTTGTTTGTAAATTAAATAAAAAAGGAAGTTTAATAGAAAAGTAAATTGAATAAAAATAGAAGTTGAATAAAAATAAAAATGGAAGTCGCAGAAAATTAAAAATGGAAGTTCAATCCAGAAACCACTATACCTTAACGATCTATTTGGAAATTAAATAAAAAAGGAAGTTGTGTAGAAAAGAAACTTGAATAAAAAAGGCAGTTAAATATAAATAAAAATGGAAGTTGCAGAAAATTAAAAATGGAAGTTCATTCGAGAAACCACTATACCTTAACGATCTATTTGGAAATTAAAGAAAAAAGTAAGTTTAATAGAAATGTAAATTGAACAAAAATGGAAGTTGAATGAAAATAAAAATGGAAGTTCAATCCAGAAACCACTGTACCATAACAATCTATTTGGAAATTAAATAAAAAAGGAAGTTGAGTAGAAAAGAAACCTGAACAAAAAAGGAAGTTAAATAAAAATAAAAATAGAAGTTGCAGAAAATTAAAAATGGAAGTTCATTCAAGAAACCACTATACCTTAACGATCTGTTTGGAAATTAAATAAAAGAGGACGTTGAATTGAAAAATAACCTGAATAAAAATGGAAGTTGAATAAAAATGAAAATGGAAGTTGCAGAAAATTATAAATGGAAGTTCATTTAAGAAACCACTATACCTTAACGACCTATTTGGAAATTAAATAGAAATGGAAGTTTAATAGAAAAGTAAATTGAACAAAAATGGAAGTTGAATGAAAATAAAAGTGAATGTTGCATGAAATTAATAATGGAAGTTCAATCCAGAAACCACTATACCATAACGATCTATTGGGAAATTAAATAAAAAAGGAAGTTGAGTAGAAAAGAAACCTGAACAAAAGAGGAAGTTAAATAAAAATAAAAATAGAAGTTGCAGAAAATTAAAAATGGAAGTTCATTCAGCAAACCACTATACCTTAACGATCTATTTGGAAATTAAATAAAAGAGGAAGTTGAATAGAAAAATGACTTGAATTAAAAAGGAAGTTGAATAAAAATAAAAATGGAAGTTGCAGAATATTATAAATGGAAGTTCATTCAAGAAACTACAATACCTTAACGATCTATTTGGAAATTAAATAGAAATGGAAGTTGAATGAAAATAAAATTGAAAGTTGCATAAAATTAATAATGGAAGTTCAATCCAGAAACCGCTATACCTTAACTATCTATTTAGAAATTAAATAAAAAAAGAAGTTAAATAGAAAAGAAACCTGAATAAAAAAAGAATATGAATAGAAATAGAAATTGAAGTTGCAGAAAATTAAAATTGGAAGTTCATTCAAGGAACCACAATATCTTAACGATCTATTTGGAAATTAAATAAAAAAGGAAGTTCAATAGAAAAATGACTTGAATAAAAATGGAAGTCGAATAAAAACAAAAATGGAAGTTGCAGAAAATTAAAAATGGAAGTTCATTCAAGAAACCACTATACCTTAACGATCTATTTGGAAATTAAATAAAAAAGGAAGTTTAATAGAAAATTAAATTGAATAAAAATGGAAGTTGAATAAAAATAAAAATTAAAGTTGCATAAAATTAAAAATGGAAGTTCAATCCAGAAACCACTATACCTTAACGATCTATTTGGAAATTAAATAAAAAAGAAAGTTGCAGAAAATTAAAAATGGAAGTTCATTCAAGAAACCACTATACCTTAACGATCTATTCTGAAATTAAATAAAAGAGGAAGTTTAATAGAAAAGTAAATTGAATAAAAATGGAAGCTGAATAAAAATAAAAATGAAAGTTGCATAAAATTAAAAATGGAAGTTCAATCCGGAAACCAGAATACCTTAACGATCTATTTGGAAATTAAATAAAAAAGGAGGTTGAATAGAAAAATGACTTGAATAAAAATGGAAGTCAAATAAAAATAAAAATCTAAGTTGCAGAAAATTAAAAATGGAAGTTCATTCAAGAAACCACTATACCTTAACGATCTATTTGGAAATTATATAAAAAAAGAAGTTTAATAGAAAAATGACTTGAATAAAGATGGAAGTCGAATAAAAATAAAAATGGAAGTTGTAGAAAATTAAAAATGGAAGTTCATTCAAGAAACCACTATACCTTAACGATCTGTTTGTAAATTAAATAAAAAAGGAAGTTTAATAGAAAAGTAAATTGAATAAAAATAGAAGTTGAATAAAAATAAATATGGAAGTTGCAGAAAATTAAAAATGGAAGTTCATTCAAGAAACCACTATACCTTAACGATCTATTTGGAAATTAAATAAAAATAGAAGTTAAATAGAAAAATGACTTGAATAAAGATGGAAGTCGAATAAAAATAAAAATGGAAGTTGCAGAAAATTAAAAATGGTAGTTCCTTCAAGAAACCACTATACCTTAACGATTTGTTTGTAAATTAAATAAAAAAGGAAGTTTAATAGAAAAGTAAATTGAATAAAAATAAAAATGGAAGTTGCAGAAAATTAAAAATGGAAGTTCAATCCGGAAACCACTATACCTTAACAATCTATTTGGAAATTAAATAAAAAAGGAAGTTGAGTAGAAAAGAAACCTGAATAAAAAAGGAAGTTAAATAAAAATAAAAATGGATGTTGCAGAAAATTAAAAATGGAAGTTCAGTCGAGAAACCACTATAACTTAACGATCTATTTGCAAATTAAATAAAAAAGTAAGTTTAATAGAAATGTAAATTGAATAAAAATGGAAGTTGAATAAAAATAAAAATCGAAGTTCAATCCAGAAACCACTTTACCATAACGATCTATTTGGAAATTAAATAAAAAAGGATGTTGACTAGAAAAGAAACCTGAACAAAAAAAGGAAGTTAAATAAAAATAAAAATGGAAGTTGCAGAAAATTAAAATCGGAAGTTGATTCAAGAAACCATTATACCTTAACGATCTATTTGGAAATTAAATAAAAATGGAAGTTGCAGAAAATTATAAATGGAAGTTCATTCAAGAAACCACTTTACCTTAACGATCTATTTGGAAATTAAATAAAAATGGAAGTTTAATAGAAAAGTAAAATGAACAAAAATGGAAGTTGAATAAAAATAAAACTGAAAGTTGCGTAAAATTAAACATGGAAGTTCAATCCAGAAACCACTATACCTTAACGATCTATTTAGAAATTAAATAAAAAAGGAAGTTTAATAGAAAAGTAAAATGAAGAAAAATGGAAGTTGAATAAAAATAAAAGTGAAAGTTGCATAAAATTAAACATGGAAGTTCAATCCAGAAACCACTATACCTTAACGATCTATTTAGAAATTAAATAAAAAAGGAAGTTGAATAGAAAAGAAACTTGAATAAAAATAGAAGTTGAATAGAAATAAAAATGGAAGTTGCAAAAAATTAAAATTGGAAGTTCATTCAAGAAACCACTATACCTTAACAATCTATTTGGAAATTAAATAAAAAGGGAGGTTGAATAGAAAAATGACTTGAATAAAAATGGAAGTCGAATAAAAATAAAAATGGAAGTTGCAGAAAATTAAAAATGGAAGTTCATTCAAGAAACCACTATACCTTAACGATCTATTTGGAAATTAAATAAAAAAGGAAGTTTAATAGAAAAGTAAATTGAATAAAAATGGAAGTTGAATAAAAATAAAAATAAAAATTAATGTTGCATAAAATTAAAAATGGAAGTTCAATCCACAAACGACTATACCTTCACGATCTATTTGGAAATTAAATAAAAAAGGAAGTTGAGTAGAAAAGAAACTAGAATGAAAAAGGAAGTTAAATAAAAATAAAAATAGAAGTTGCAGAAAATTAAAAATTGAAGTTCATTCAAGAAATCACTATACCTTAACGATCTATTTGGAAATTAAATAAAAAAAGGAAGTTTAATAGAAAAGTAAATTGAATAAAAATGGAAGTTGAATAAAAATAAAAATTAAAGTTGCATAAAATTAAAAATGGTAGTTCAATCCATAAACCACTATACCTTAACGATCTCTTTGGAAATTATATAAAAAAGGATGTTGAGTATGTAACGCCCTCGAAATAACACATTAAACCCATCAATATAGACATGCATTGGTAATAAAGTCCGCTTGCCTCTAGCCTCCCAAGCTACGTCCTTGGAGATGGCATGCTACCTGTACCTGAAAATGATATTCCCATATAGGGTGAACCACAACCCAGTAGAAATATACTAAACCAAATATGAACAATGACTAAAAGATTAGCAGTTGATAGATGGCCAACACTGATACTTTCCCTTATCACACTTTACATGTTCATGACATACAAGTCCATATTACCATTCATTTTCCAATTCCTTTCAAATTCTCAATTTATAACCATGGCTCAGAACCTGGTCAAACAACTCATATCAAGCACTTCCCATTACATAACAGATAAGCATACTAGCTATATCACATACCAACAGATAAGCATACAAGCTATATCATCACTTCCACAGATATGCATATGAGCACTATCATACTTCCAATGACAAGCATATGAGCTCTGTCAACACATTACTAGATAAGCATATGAGCTCTATCTACGGAGTCCATCCCCTATCTCCTCCCAACAACATCCGGTTTAGAGGTCCATCCCCTATCTTCCCCTAAACCGCGGAGTACATCCCCTATCTCCTCCAACACAACACAATGCATATAAACAACAATTATACACATCATCACACAATACATAAATTTAATGTATTCTTTCAATCGCCAATCTCAATGACACATTCCAGTGATTAGTTTCAGTTTGCCTAATCATCATATATTGTCTACAACAATCAAGACTATCCTCCACCGATAGCCCAAAGCAGTTATTTCTATGCAGAAAATAAATGCAACAATGGATATATAATCAACATTCCAACTAGGTGAGTGATAAATGATCCAACTACACCCTTTTATTCCATAACTTCCAACTAGCTTAAACCCATCAGATAAGACATGCATTTACATATAAACTAGCCACATTCTTTTATTCATTAAAGTTCCATTACATAAGTATTACATGTTAACATCAAAACAAAATGCCCTACGGGATTACAGCTTTCCAAGTTAACACTTGGTTACAACAAAAGAGTACTAACTCGTTTACACATTAAGCCCTTGGCTTGAAGTTACATGTAATACATCAAAAAGTAAAATGACAACATTATGTCCGCCTCAAGCCTCCCAAGCTATGTCCTTGGAGGTGGCATGCTACCTGTACCTGAAAATGATATTCCCATATAGGGTGAGCCACAGCCCAGTAGAAATACACTAAACCAACCATGAACAATGACTAAAAGATTAGCAATTGATAGATGGCTAACACAGATACATTCACATAAATTACACATTTATGTCATACAACTTATGAGTCTAAGTTACCTTTCATTTTCCCTTTTTCAACAGATAAGCATGCTAGCTCTATCATCATTTCCACAGATATGTATAAAAACTATATCCCACATTCAGATAAGCATATAAGCTATATCCACATTCTCAACAGATATGTATAACAACAATATCCCACATTCACAGATAAGCATATAAGCTGTATCCACACTTCACAAAGATAAGCATGTGAGCTCTATCTTCACTTCACTAGACAAGCATATGAGCTGTATCTACGGAGTTCATCCCCTATCTTCTCCCAACACTATCCGGTTTAGAGGTACATCCCCTATCTTCCCCTAAACCGCGGAGTACATCCCCTATCTCCTCCTCTACACATAATGTATATAAACACATTGGTTCTATATACAATCACCCAATACATACAGTTAATGTATTCTATCAACCGTCAAGTTCCATGACACATTTCATTGATTAGTTTCAGTTTGCCTAATCATCATGCATTGTCTACAACAATCACGACTATCCTCCGCCGATAGCCCAAAGCAGTTATTTCTAAACAGAAAATAAATGCACAAATGGATATTCAATCAACATTTCATTTCCTCATTTCTCACCATTAATTATCCCAATTAATCAAACAATGTAATTAGGCCATTTTCCATAATTACCATTTCAACCCTTAGGTCCCATTTTCATCAATGATTTAACATCAATTCCATTTCTCCATGCCAAACATGCATCTAGGTTTATTATGAATAAAACCCCAACTTTTGTAAAATTACACAAAAGCCCCAAATTTTCACAAAATTACCAAGCCAAACCCAACATCTCAAAATACCAAAATTTAAAGACAAAATCCATAGAGAGGAGTAGGATATCCCTACCTCGAAGTTTAAGCCAAAAAGGAGATTAAGACTCGAAGATCAACTTGCTCCAAATCCAAACTTTTTCAGATTAAAACAAAGCTCTCAATGCCCTCTATGTTTTTTACAAAGGCTCTAGGCTAGATTCACACTCTAGGGAGATCAAATCTTAGAGAGAATGTAAGTTTAGAGAGAGAGGGTCTCGGATCTAGGTTTGATAAAAAAAAAGAAGTGAAAAACTAAAGTTCAAAATCGCTACTGTCCGCTGATATAAAACACGCTCGCTCGAGCGAAGCCTTTGTCGCTCGAGCGACCAGACACAGAAACTCTCGCTCGAGCCAAGAAGTTCTCGATCGAGCGAAGAAAAACCCAGACCGCTCGAGCGAAGGAAGCTTGCTCGAGCCAAGAAAGGCAACTCTCAGGTCCAGAACCAGACGCAACACTCGCTCGAGCGAAGCCATCCTGGCTCGACCCACCAGACACGAACCTTACTCTTGCTCGAGCGACAAACTCCTGGCTCGAGCGAAGGGCCAAAAATCTGGGCAGTAACACTAGGCTCCCAAACACAACCAACCTGAAACAAACCTGCCCAACACATCCCATACTCAATATACAAAGTAAAAAGGATGCAAACAAGATAATAAACAACAACCAACATCCACGGACACATGTCCGGATCACTGTACAACAAGGGTAAACCCGGGATCGCTATATGATCCGAAAGTTTGGAGCAAAAACCATGTTTTTGTGTTTGTTCTTGCATGATCTTCTTGTATGGGTACCCAGGTCCATGTTTTGAACTCATGGCATGAAATCTCTGATTTTTTTTTTGTAACAAGTTATGATCTTTGCATTCATCTTCTTCATGATCATGTTCTTCATGTTCTTCAAAGGGAAACCCAGGTTTTCCCGACTTTGCTTATGAATGAGGCCATCGGGACCACACCTCGGCAAGGAGGTGTAGGACCTCGGCAAAGACCTTGTTGGTACCCAGTGTGTTTTCATGAGACGGGAGCAGTGTTTAAACTCCCAGCATGTTTTTCTTTGCT
This sequence comes from Camellia sinensis, assembly GCF_055761805.1. Taxonomy (NCBI): domain Eukaryota; kingdom Viridiplantae; phylum Streptophyta; class Magnoliopsida; order Ericales; family Theaceae; genus Camellia; species Camellia sinensis. The sequence goes on along the minus strand of NC_138962.1, from coordinate 1,696,689 downwards.
ATTGACTTGGATCTGGTGAGAATGCCGGGATCATTTGCATGCATATAAAGCTTGTTTTGAGAATGTGACTGCCATGTGATTGTAGGTCCTTGATCTTTGCTTTGAACCTACACCTGAGGAGATCTATGTGAATGGTATTTTTAATAAAGCTATGTTATACTGTTTTGATAAATCTTGCTTTGCTTTGTTTTGACGAAGGTATTTGTTAAGCATGAATGAATAGCTCTGTTTTGATGTATCAAGTAGAAGCTTTGTTTTGATGTCATCCTTGAAAAGTCCCTTGTGCTGGAGGACTCTAAACTTTCACAGCACTAAGTATAAAAGGATACGGTCCTTTCTTGGAAAGACTATCGTGTTAAAGCGGGCTACGGGCCTAAGTAACACCAGACTATCGTGTTAAAACGGGCTACGGGCCTAAGTAACACAAGACCATCGTGTTAAAAGGAGCTACGGGCTTAAGTAACACAAGTCCCTTGTGCTAGAGGACTATAAACTTTCGCAGTACCTTCGACTAGTCGATTACGGATCGTGCAGTCCTTGTTTTGCCACTAACGGTTTACCGCGTGGATTTGTTTGTTCGGAAAGCTTAATTTGTGTTTTGCCGATGCCAGTAAGAATCCCTTGAGACTTGTAAGACTTGATAGATGAATACGGTTCATCTCTTGTTTTGATAAAGTTTTGATGTGTTTTGCTCTGAAAGGATCTCGGCTAATATTCGTATGGTTTTGGCATGTTTTGTTTTGAAAGACTTCGGCTATATTCATGCAAAACCTTTATTACTAGTACCATTCACTGAGTATCCAAGCTCACCCTCTCTATATATATGTAGGTGATGAGCAGGACGTCGGCGATGCCTAGAATGTGTTTTTGAAAGCTTGTTTTGGATCCATGATTTTATCGGCCTTGTTTTGTATTCACGTTGGCGATGTCATTTCTTTTATGTCGACGAATCTTGAAAATCATGCTTCTTGGCTTGTATTCACTGTATTTTGTATATGTCGGCTCGAGAAGCCTTTTGATCAAGATGTAATACGTATTTTACTTTGTTGTATTCAAGTTGTAAAGATGTATGCCATTTCATTGGACTTATGCACTGCTCTTATGGACCACTTGTAGTTTGATTTATTGCTTCCGCATTTGTGAGCCCCGTTTATTATACTATGATTGTGTTAAACTTTTGAAAGTTGGCCTTCAGTAATCTCAGATTACTGGCCATCACGGCACCAAACTACTAGGGGCGGTTTGGGGTCGTGACAGAATGGTATCAGAGCACAAGTTCCTCAGTATACGTTATTCACACACTTTGAGTCCTAAAGAGCATAGGATTTCCCTTAGAAAGATATTAGGATTGCATCATGATGCTTGCTATTTGAACGAGGTGTGTATTGTCTTGACATACTTATTTGTTACTTGCCTACGTGGTTATTTGCTTATTTGTTTTAAAGTCACACTTTGCATACTCATAGCATCATGAGGAGAGGTAAACCTCCAATTGGCCGGGATCAGCCGAAGACAGATTGGACAGACAAAAAAGATTAGTTGAAGGTTTGGCCCGTGAGTTGAGGCAAACAAGACAGCAGTACGCTAGTGCCACGTCGACTCAGGCCGAGCAGACCAACGGCCGAAATGTAGTTCCGCCTCCACCTCCCCCAGTGCCGCAAGTTCCTCCACAGCCAGCCTTGTATGGGGATGGCACGATAGCTTTGATCAGGGAGTTCAAGAAAATGAAACCACCGAGATTCTCTGGGGGTATAGAGCCAATAAAGGTTGAGGCGTGGGTTTTGGAAATGGAAAAGTTGTTCGAGATCTTTCCTAGCACCGACGCTCAGAAGGTGACGTTGGCAGCATTCACGTTTGATGATGACGCTCGCAGATGGTGGATGATGGTTCGAGAAAGCAATCCAGATCTGACCTGGACCTGATTCTTAGAGTTGTTCTACAACAAACACTTTCCCCTAAGTGTTCGAAACCGCAAGGCTACCGAATTTCAGACTTTGACGCAAGGCAACCGAACAGTGGCGGAATACCACCGCGCTTTTACTGAATTGGCGAGGTTTGCACCTCACATAGCCAACGATGAATACATGAAGGCTAGGAAGTTCGAGAGTGGGCTTCGCGGACCGATTCAAGACCGGGTTAACTTGCACAATATGCCGACTTACGCCGAAGTGTTGGACAAAGCCATTCTGGCCGAAGCTAACCTGAATCGATACCAGAGCTCGGGGGAGAACCAGCGAAAGAGACAAAACTATGACAATCGCCAAGCACAGCTGGGCACCAAGAAGAAGACGAACATGGGCAGTGCTGGTAATCTAAGGCAGGAAGGTAATACTAAACCGACGTGTTCGGATTGTGGGAAGCAACATTTCGGGGTCTGTCGTCGGACGTCTAGAGCTTGTTATGAATGTGGCGAAATGGGTCATTGTGTGAAAGATTGCCCTAAGACAAAGGCTGATAACAACAAGAAAGGTGAGAATATCTCGGGTTCCGTCCAGAAGGGTAATGTTGGAAAAGGACAGATGAGACAGGGCAGAGTATTTGTGCTAGTACCAGGGGACACTCAGAATGCTGAGACAGTGGTGTCAGGTATACTCCTAATTTGCTCCCAAGATGCCTATGTGTTGATTGATTCGGGTTCTACGCATTCGTTTGTATCTGCTAAGTTTGCCGAGAAAATTAATAGAGAACTAGAGCCCCTTGATTATGTATTATCTGTGTCTACTCCATCTGGGAGATCTATGATTGTTGCATCCATTTATAGAGCATGTGTTGTTGTGATTGAGAATGTTGAATTGTTAGTAGATTTAATGCCTCTGGACATAACTCATTTTGATGTTATACTGGGAATGGATTGGTTAGTCACAAATCATGCATCTATTAATTGTGTTTCGAAAAGCGTCACACTGAGACCCCCAAACCTAGCCGAGGTTATTTTCCAGGTTAAAGGGGTAGTGCCCCCACCTTACTTGATTTCGTCCATTAAGGCCTATAAGTTAATTTAGAAAGGGTGTCGAGGCTACTTGTGTAGTATACTGGGTGATCAGAATGGAAATGTTAATTTAGCCGACATCCCAGTTGTTAATGAATTCCCCGACGTCTTCCCGAACGAATTGCCTGGCCACTTAGCCGATAGAGAGATAGAGTTTACTGTTGATATCATGCCGGGAACCCAGCCGATCTCCAAAACGCCCTACAGGATGGCCCCAGCTGAACTTAGGGAATTGAAACTGCAATTACAAGAATTGTTGGATAAGGGATTTATTAGGCCGAGCACTTCACCATGGGGAGCACCTGTTTTATTTGTTAAGAAAAAGGATGGCACACTCCACTTTTGTATCGATTACAGAGAACTTAATAAGGTCACCATTAAGAACAAGTACCCATTACCTAGGATTGATGATTTGCTTGACCAATTACAAGGAGCACGAGTCTTTTCTAAGATTGAACTTAGGTCTGGTTACCACCAGCTTAAAGTTAAAGCCGAAGATGTTGAAAAGACTGCTTTTCGGACAAGATATGGCCACTACGAGTTTTTAGTAATGCCTTTTGGGGTGACCAATGCCCTTGCTGCGTTTATGGATTTAATGAACAAAGTCTTCAAGCCATATTTAGATGAGTTTGTAGTTGTCTTCATTGATGATATATTGATCTATTCCGAGAGTAAAGTTGAACATGAAAAACATTTGAGACTTGCCTTACAGATTTTGAGAGACCGGAAATTGTATGCTAAGTTTAACAAGTGTGAGTTTTGGCTTCCTACTATCTCATTCTTGGGTCATGTGATTAATGAAGAGGGTATCTCGGTTGATCCTAGCAAAATTGAAGCCGTAGTAAATTGGCCGAGGCCGACTAATGTGTCCGAGATTCTTAGTTTTCTGGGTTTGGCAGGTTATTACAGGAAGTTTGTGAAGGATTTCTCAAGGATTGCAATTCCATTGACGCAATTGACTAAGAAGGGAACACTGTATGAATGGACTAAAGATCGGGAGTCAGCTTTCCAAGAACTGAAGACAAGGTTAGTTACAGCACCAGTACTCGTACTTCCATCAGGTACTGAAAATTAAAAATGGAAGTTCAATCCAGAAACCACTATACCTTAACGATCTATTTGGAAATTAAATAAAAAAGGAAGTTGAGTAGAGAAGAAACTTGAATAAAAAAGGAAATTAAACAAAAATAAAAATGGAAGTTGCAGAAAATTAAAAATGGAAGTTCATTCAAGAAACCACTATACCTTAACGATCTATTTGGAAATTAAATAAAAAAATAAGTTTAATAGAAAAGTAAATTGAATAAAAATGGAAGTTGAATAAAAATAAAAATGGAAGTTCAATCTAGAAACCACTATACCATAACGATCTATTCGGAAATTAAATAAAAAAGGAAGTTGAGTAGAAAAGAAACATGAACAAAAATGGAAGTTAAATAAAAATAAAAATGGAAGTTCCTTCAAGAAACCACTATATCTTAACGATCTATTTGGAAATTAAATAAAAGAGGAAGTTGAATAGAAAAATAACTTGAATAAAAATGGAAGTTGAATAAAAATAAAAATGGAAGTTGCAGAAAATTATAAATGGAAGTTCATTAAAGAAACCACTATACCTTAACGATCTATTTAGAAATTAAATAAAAATGGAAGTTTAATAGAAAAGTAAATTGAACAAAAATAGAAGTTGAATAAAAATAAAAGTGAAAGTTGCATAAAATTAAAAATTGAAGTTCAATCCAGAAACCAGTATACCTTAATGATCTATTTAGAAATTAAATAAAAAAGGAAGTTGAATAGAAAAGAAACTTGAATAAAAAAAGGTGTTGAATAGAAATAAAAATGGAAGTTACAGAAAATTAAAATTGGAAGTTCATTCAAAAACCACTATACTTTAACGATCTATTTGGAAATTAAATAAAAAAGAAAGTTGAATAAAAAAATGACTTGAATAAAAATGGAAGTCGAATAAAAATAAAAATGGAAGTTGCAAAAAATTAAAAATAGAAGTTCATTCAAGAAAACACTATACCTTAACGATCTATTTGGAAATTAAATAAAAAAGGAAGTTTAAGAGAAAAGTAAATTGAATAAAAATGGAAGTTGAATAAAAATAAAAATTAAAGTTGCATAAAATTAAAAATGGAAGTTGTGACGCCCTCAAAATAAACCCATTATATATGTCATTAACATGCAATATTTAAAGAAAACAATTCATTAATTCATTCATCAGAGTATTACTAAATAAAAACATTACATGTAACATCAAATTAAATGCCCTACGGGCTAACATCTTTCCAAGCCAACACTTGGACACAAAATATGAGTTCTAACTCAAACACAAGTAAAGCCCTAGGCTTGAATGTTTACATGTAATATCAAATAAGTAAATAACAACTAAACTAAACAGAGTCTTCAACTCCAATTCCTTCCAAGCTAAGTCCTCGGAGGTAGCTTATCACCTGAACCTGAAAATGATGTTCCCAGAAAGGGTGAGCCACAGCCCAGTAGAAAAATACTAAACCAAATATAAGCATTGAATAAAGCTATAGCATTCAATAGATGGTTAACCAAGATAATCAATTATAACTTGATACTGTTTCATGACACTAATGTCTATGCCATGTTTAAATTCCCATTATTATCAATATGGTTCAGAACCTGGCCAAACTTACAACAGTGAACTATATATATCACATTCACATTACTTCCAATATCAACAACACAGATGAGACTCAGGCTCATATCAAAACACTTCATACTTCCCGTTTGATACACATTTTAGTGCTGTATCAATAACATGTAAAAACACTTCAATATAATAAGCACACATAATAGTGATGCTAATGGAGTCCATCCCCTATCTCCTCCCAAACAATAATCCGGTTTAGAGGTCCATCCCCTATCTTCCCCTAAACCGTGGAGTACATCCCCTATCTCCTCCCAAACAATATGCATATGCAATGCTCAAACAATACATGTATTTTTCTGTATTAATTCAATAGTCTAACTTTAGGACTTAAACAAATTGATTGGTTTCAATTTTCCCTAATCCACATACAATGTCTACAACAAACACGACTATCCTCCTCCGATAGCCCAAAACAGTTATTTCTAGACTGTAAATAAATATATCAACAATTCGATAGGTGAGTGATCTAAATTATCCAACTACACCATTTAATCAATGAATTCCTCAATTTCATGAATTTAACCAAATTCCCCAATTTCCTTAAATTAATCATACAAATTAATTTATTAATACAACTAGGGTTTTTCCCAAAATTACCAAAGTATCCCCAACATATCAAAATACCAAAACTTAGAACAAAACTTATAGAATGGAGTAGGAAATCCCTACCTTAAAGAGAAGAACTCGAATGGAGAAGATGACGAAAGTCCAAAGTGCCCCGAATCCTCTCTTTTTCAGATTAAAAGAAAGCTCTCGCGAAGCTCTACCTTTCTTCCAAAGGAACTAGAGTAGAAGACCACAAGGAATAGATCAAATCTTAGAGAGAAGGTGAGAGTAGAGAGAGAGAAACTCTCAAGTGGCGGTTTTTAAAGAGTTAGGGAAAAGAAGTAGGTCAAAAAGTGATCCAAAAAGTGAAATCATGGACTGATGTAGTCGATTCTCCGCTCGAGCGTGGAAAACCCCGCTCGAGCGTCAGACACAGACTCACACTCGAGCGTGAAAATAGTCGCTCGAGCGTCGATCGCACACTTCCAGAAGTTTTGCAGGCGATGGTCTCCGCTCGAGCGTCAAACTCTCCGCTCGAGCGGAAGGACAAAAACAAGATATCACGCTCGAGCGTAAAAACTACCGCTCGAGCGGATGAACTGCAGAGTAAAGTACTGGGAGATGAAAAAACACGCACGAGCGTCAAAACTCCCGCTCGAGCGGAGAAGCAACAACGAATAGCCCGCTCGAGCGTTAAAACTTCCGCTCGAGCGTGAAGGCCAAAATCTGGGCATCACCTTTTGGTTTCAAAGTGCAACCAACCTGTTTCAAACCTGCCCATCACAACCCAAGACTCAAATACAAAGAGTAAAGGCTAGAAGTGATAATGATACAAAAACAAGTTCACGGAACCAAGTCCAGAATATAGTATACAAAGGAAGAAAAAATCGGGATCGCTTAACGATACCTTAACGATCTATTTGGAAGTTCATTCAAGAAACTACTATACCTTAACGATCTATTTGGAAATTAAATAAAAAAGAAAGTTGAATAGAAAAACGACTTGAATAAAAATGGAAGTCGAATAAAAATAAAAATGGAAGTTGCAGAAAATTAAAACTGAAAGTTCACTCAAGAAACCACTAAACCTTAACGATCTGTTTGGAAATTAAATAAAAAAGGAAGTTTAATGGAAAAGTAAATTCAATAAAAATGGAAGTTCAATAAAAATAAAATTGAAAGTTGAATAAAATTAAAAATGAAAGTTCAATCCCGAAACCACTATACCATAACAATCTATGTAGGAACCCACACTTTATGTCCTCATCATGTTCATGAGCATCGGTATGATTATGACTTGTTTAGCTTGCATGTGTATGTTGTGATTTGTTTCGCTTGAGCTAATGCGATCCATGTCTTGATTTGAAGCCTTGTGATTTGTCTAAGTGTAGTATGCTTGTCTTGTTCCTTCCTTAATGTGAAACTTAGGTCACGCCTTGCCTGAGTTATACCAGCCGACGTTATTCCAAGCCGAGGTCATCCTTAGTCTCGTAGTAGTATCTTGAAACCCCTTGTTGACCTCCGTCCTTGCCTTGACCACATTAGCCGAGATGTTACCTTGCACCCAAGTAATATCGTCTTGGAGTGGTACGACCTAGGCCGAGGTGTGGCGCATCTAGGCCAAGATGTGGCACAGCTTAGTCAAGTGTTGTCCCTCCTAGCCGAGGTCATTGTCATCTTAGTTGCCGAAGTCTTTTGTTAGCCGATGTCACTCCTTGCCGGAGTGCCACTCCGTGTAGCTTGTTAAGTATGCCTTGTTGTTAGCCGATGTCATAGCCTGTCAGAGAGCCCATACCGCTTTGCTTGTTGAACACCCTTCCACCATGCTTTGTCTGGCCTGTCAGCCACCTTTTCAGGATGAACCCAACCAATCGCCGCCACGTGTCTCAGCAGAGGGTTAACCCCGGAACCGGGTATAGAAAACTATCATTTGGTGTCATAACCTTGTCTTGTAGAGAGAGAAGCTCTAGGAGGAAGAAAGAGTTTTAGAGTGAGGAAGTAGATCTTCAAGCTTGATTTCTAGAGATCCAACCGTTAGATCCGCGTTCTAAGGTTAGATTCTCGATCTACTCGTGATGTTCTTTATGTTTATGTTATTGCATTGCATGATTGAAAATGATTTGTAAGCCATGCATCGTTTTGAAGCTCGATTTTAGAAAGAGAAAATGACATTCATGTGTTCTTCAAGAAAGTCTTGTTTTGATCCGAAAGCTTTATGCCTAGATTCACGTTTTGTGTTTGTTCTTGCATGATTTCCAAGTATGGGTACCCAGGTCCATGTTTTCAAACTCATAGCACGAAAACCTCAGATTTGTGATGGCAGATTACGATCAAACATTCGTATTTTTCATGTTTTCACACTCATGTTCTTCATGTTCATCAACAGAGGGAAACCCAGAGTTTCCCGACCTCTTTTCCTTGCATGTGGCCCTCGGGGACACACCTCGGCGAAGAGGTGTGGAACCTCGGCCTAGACCTGGTTGGTGCCAGCATGTTTTCCGAAAACATTTGTGTACATGAGAGACTTGTTTGAAAGCGCATTCAATAGGCTTTGCCCTGTGTTTGTAGGACTTGGGCTTGCCTCAACCCCGACGTGTGAAGAAACTATGTGAGTGGTATTTCTAATAAAGCTATGTTACACTTGTTTTGATAAATCTTGTTTTGCCTTGTCTTGAAAAGTATTTGATTTAGCATGAATGACTATCCCTACTTGTATATTAAACACTATCTTGTTTTGATGACATTTCTTGAAAGTCCTTAGCTGCAGGGGACTATAATGCGACTGCACTCTTGTCTTGACAGTCCTTAGTGCTAGAGGACTCTAAACTTTCGCAGCACAGCTTGTCTTGATAGTCCTTAGTGCTAGAGGACTCTAAACTTTTGCAGCACAGCTTGTCTTGACAGTCCTTAGTGCTAGAGGACTCTAAACTTTCGCAGCACTCTTGTCTTGAAAGTCCTTAGTTGCAGGGGACTATAATGCAACTGCACTCTTGTCTTGGAATTGTCATCACCCTCTTGTATTAAGTAGATGTAATAACATCCAAAGGACTTGAAAGGCCGGCAATGAACTTGATTTCCCTCTTGATTGTAAAGTATGCTATGTATTGTTTTGAAAGAAATCTTGGATATCAATCATGCAAAACCTTTATTTCTAGTATCATTCACTGAGTATCCAAGCTCACCCTCTCTATATATATGTAGGTGATGAACAAGAAGGCATTGAGGCCTAGACGTGATTGCCGATGTGTTTTGGGTGCTTTGCCGACGTGTTTTGGATTAGCATTTTTGCACCATCTTGAAGATTATGCTTCTCGGCTTATGTCTTCTTTTGTTTGTTTTGGCATATGTCGGCTTGAGAAGCCTTTTGGTCAAGATGTGTTTGGTATCTCATTCTTGTTGTATCTAAATTGTAAGACTTGTAAAGATGTTTGATGTATGACATTCCATTGGACTTATGCACGGCTCTTACGGACTATTTAGATTTTGTATATGTATATATATCGCTTCCGCACTTGTAAGCCCCATATTTTATACTCTGATTGTGTGTGATTTTGTAAGTCGGCCTTCGGTAACCTCGGGTTACTGGCCATCACGGCACCAAACTACTAGGGGCGGTTTGGGGGCGTGACAGAATGGTATCAGAGCGCAAGATTCTTGTAGTACGTTAATCACACACCTTGAGTCCTAGAGAGCCTAGGATTTCCCTTAGAAGAATGTTAAGATTGCATCATATTGCTTGCTACTTGACTATGTGTGCATCGTTTTGGCCTAGACGCTCGTTACTTGCATATGTGTTATCTGTTTAGTTGTTTTAAAGTCTCATCTTGCATTCCCCCCCCCTAGCATCATGAGGAGAGGTAGACCCCCGGTTGGCCGAGATCGATCGGAAGACAGGTTGGAGAGATTGGAAAGGTTAGTCGAAGGCTTGGTTCGTGAGCAGAGACAACCTAGGCCGCAGGATACTGGTACCACTTCTATGCATGCCGAACAGACGAATGGCCGATATGCAGCTCCACCCCCTCCAGTGCCACAAGTGCCTCCGCAGCAAGCTTTGTATGGGAACGACACGATAACTCTAATCAGAGAGTTCAAGAAGATGAAACCGCCGAGATTTCAGGGAGGCATAGAACCAATGAAAGCCGAGGCATGGGTTTTAGAGATGGAGAAGTTGTTTGAAGTTTTCCCCAGTACAGACGCCCAGAAGGTATCTCTGGCAGCATTCACATTAGACGACGATGCTCGTAGGTGGTGGATGATGGTCCGAGAAAGCAATCCGGGTTTGACTTGGGCAAAATTTTTGGAGTTGTTCTACAACAAGCATTTCCCCCTCAGCGTCCGAGATCGAAAGACCACGGAGTTTCAGAATTTGATCCAAGGGAACAAGACGGTCGCAGAATACGATCGTGCCTTTACTGAACTGGCAAGATATGCGCCTCATATGGTTGACGACGAGTACCGAAAGGCGAGGAAGTTCGAAAGTGGGTTGCGTGGACCGATACAAGATCGGGTCAATATGCTCAATATGCCGACATACGCCGGAGTACTGGACAAGGCCATCCTGGCTGAAGCTAACTTGAACCGATACCAGAGTTCAGGTGAGGGTCAGAGGAAGAGACAGAATTATGAAAGTCGCCGAGTTCCGTTCAATGCCAAGAAGAAGATGAGTACGGATAGTTCCAGCAACTCCAATCAAGAAGGTAACGTTAAGCCGATGTGCGCGAGTTGTGGGAAGCTACAGTTCGGGGTTTGTCGTTGGGCAACAGGAGCTTGCTACGAGTGTGGCGAGATAGGCCATCGCGTGAAGGACTGCCCGAAAGCAAGGACCGATGATGGGAAGAGGACTGGAAGCACCTCGGGCTCTGCACAGAAGAATAACATCGGGGGAATACAGGCGAGGCAGGGCAGAGTTTTCGCATTGTTGCCAGGAGACGCCCAGAATGCTGAAACAGTGGTGTCAGGTACCATTTCAATTTGTTCTCAAGATGCATACGTATTGATTGATTCGGGTTCTACGCATTCATTTGTGTCCACTATATTCGCCGAGAAGTTGAATAGAGAATTAGCACCCCTTGATTACGTATTGTCTGTGTCTACTCCATCTGGGAGAAAAATATGATTGTTGCATCCATTTATAGGGCGTGTGTTATCATGATTGAGGGTGTAGAGTTGTTAGTCGATTTGATGCCTTTGAGCATGACTCATTTCGATGTTATATTGGGAATGGATTGGTTAGTGGCAAATCATGCATCCATTAATTGTGTTACTAAGAGCGTCACATTGAAGACCCCAAGTCAAGCTGAGGTCATTTTCCAAGGTAAAGGTGTAGTACCCCCACCTTACTTAATCTCATCCATGAAGGCCTACAAGTTGATCCAAAAAGGGTGTAAGGGTTATTTATGCAGTATACTAAGTGATTTGAATGGAAATGTTGAGTTAGCCGACATACCCGTTGTTGAGGAATTCCCCGACATCTTTCCGAATGAATTGCCTGGCCACCTTGTTGATAGGGAAATAGAGTTTACCGTGGACATCATGTCAGGAACACAACCCATCTCCAAAACACCCTACAGAATGGCCCCAACCGAACTTAGAGAGCTGAAATCGCAATTACAAGAATTGTTGGACAAAGGATTTGTTAGGCCGAGCACTTCGCCGTGGGGAGCACCCGTTCTATTTGTTAAGAAAAAGGATGGCACACTTCGTCTTTGCATTGACTACAGAGAACTTAATAAGGTGACCATCAAGAACAAGTACCCATTGCCTAGAATCGACGATTTGCTTGATCAACTACGAGGAGCACGAGTCTTTTCCAAGATTGACCTTAGGTCGGGCTACTACCAGTTGAAGGTTAAAGCCGAGGACATTGAGAAAACTGCTTTTCGGACAAGATATGGCCACTACGAATTCTTGGTAATGCCCTTCGGAGTAACCAATGCCCCAGCAGCATTCATGGACCTGATGAACAGAGTCTTTAAGCCGTACCTAGATGAGTTCGTCATTATTTTTATCGACGACATATTGATTTATTCCGGGAGTGCGAGCGAGCACGAGAATCATCTGAGACTTGCCCTACAGACCTTGAGAGATAAGAAGTTGTACGCCAAGTTAAGTAAATGCGAGTTTTGGCTTTCCAGCATTTCATTTCTAGGACATGTGATTAATGAAGGCGGTATATCAGTTGACCCCAGTAAGATTGAAGCCATTGTGGATTGGCCGACGCCGACCAACGTGTCCGAGGTTCGTAGTTTTCTGGGTTTGGCAGGTTATTACAGAAAGTTTGTGAAGGACTTCTCGAGGATTGCAGTGCCATTGACACAACTAACCAAGAAGGGAGCAACTTATGAATGGACCAATGAAAGGGAATCAGCTTTCCAGGAATTGAAGACGAGGTTAGTCACAGCACCAGTTCTAGTACTACCATCAGCTAATGAGGAATTTCAGATTTACAGTGATGCTTCACATAAAGGTTTGGGTTGCGTGTTAATGCAAGAAGGTAAAGTCATAGCGTACGCGTCTCGTCAGTTGAAGCCCAATGAAAAGAATTATCCTACCCATGATTTGGAGCTAGCTGCCGTGGTTTTTGCCTTGAAGATATGGCGTCATTACCTGTATGGAACATCTTGCCAAGTTTTCACCGACCACAAGAGTCTGAAGTACTTGTTCACTCAGAAAGAGTTAAATATGAGGCAGAGAAGATGGCTCGAGCTACTGAAGGATTATGACATGCAGATTCAGTACCACCCAGGTAAGGCAAATTCCGTAGCCGACGCATTGAGCAGGAAGTTAGTTGGAAGTTTGGCGTGCCTGACAGCGGTTTCGGTGGAACCAACCATTATTGAGGAAGTGAAGACCAGACAGAGGGAGGATAAATTCCTCGAGAAGGTAATTGATGAATTCGTCACCAAGCCGAGGCCGGGATACACTATGGAGAATCAAGTGCTTAAGTTTGAAGGAAGATTGTGCGTGGCCGACGTACCAGAGTTAAAAAGGAAGATTTTGCAAGAGGCCCATAGTTCCAAATTTGCCATTCATCCAAGGAGCACCAAGATGTATCGGGACGTAAAGCGGACCTTTTGGTGGCCAAACATGAAAAGAGAGATAGCCGAGTTTGTATCTCAGTGTCTGTGCTGTCAGCGAGTGAAGGCAGAACACCAGAGACCAGCAGGACTTCTTCAACCCTTGTCAATTCCTGAGTGGAAATGGGAGCACATCTCCATGGATTTCGTAGTGGGATTGCCGAGGACACAAAGAGGTATGGATTCCATTTGGGCTATAGTCGACAGGTTTACTAAGTCAGCTCACTTTTTGCCGGTCAAGACTACATTCAATGCCAACCGACTTGCCGAATTGTACATGAATGAGATCGTTAGGCTTCATGGTGTGCCGATGTCCATTGTGTCAGACCGAGACCCGAAGTTCGTTTCTAGATTTTGGCAGAGTCTACAAGGAGCCTTGGGAACAGAGTTGAGATTTAGCACAGCCTTTCACCCCCAGACCGACGGACAGACGGAAAGAACGATTCAGACACTCGAAGACATGCTCAGATTGTGCGTGTTGGACTTCCAGGGAAGTTGGGAATCGCATTTGCCCTTAGTGGAGTTCGCGTACAACAACAGTTATCAAGCTAGCATAGGCATGGCGCCGTATGAAGCTTTGTATGGAAGGGAGTGTAGATCGCCGATATGTTGGACTGAAGTAGGAGACAAAGCTCTAATTGGCCCCAAGTTGGTTCAGATGACAACTGAAAAGATCAAACTCATTCAGCAGAGGATTAAAACTGCACAGAGTCGACAGAAGTGTTATGCCGACCAAAGAAGGAGAGAGTTAGAATTTGAAACTGGGGATCATGTATTTTTGAAGGTCTCGCCGATGACAGGAGTTTCGAGATTTGGGAAGAAGGGTAAACTTGCACCCCGATATATTGGGCCGTTTGAAATTCTTGAGAAAGTTAACACCGTTGCTTACAGACTCGCTTTGCCGCCAGATTTGAGCCAAGTCCACAGTGTGTTCCATGTTTCAATGCTGAGAAAATATATCCGAGACCCACTGCATGTAATAGATTACTCCGGGGTTGTAGTTAATGAAGACTTGGGCTACGAAGAGAAGCCGATGAGAATTATCGACAGACAAGTGAGGCAGTTGAGAAACAAGTCGATATCAATGGTGAAAATCGAATGGGAGAAGCATTATGGCGAGGAGGCCACATGGGAAAAAGAAGAAGAGATGAAAATCCGTTACCCGGAGTTATTCGTAGGACAAGGTAACTTAAGTTTGGGGACCAAACTTCTTTAAGGAGGGTAGACTGTAGGAACCCACACTTTATGTCCTCATCATGTTCATGAGCATCGGTATGATTATGACTTGTTTAGCTTGCATGTGTATGTTGTGATTTGTTTCGCTTGAGCTAATGCGATCCATGTCTTGATTTGAAGCCTTGTGATTTGTCTAAGTGTAGTATGCTTGTCTTGTTCCTTCCTTAATGTGAAACTTAGGTCACGCCTTGCCTGAGTTATACCAGCCGACGTTATTCCAAGCCGAGGTCATCCTTAGTCTCGTAGTAGTATCTTGAAACCCCTTGTTGACCTCCGTCCTTGCCTTGACCACATTAGCCGAGATGTTACCTTGCACCCAAGTAATATCGTCTTGGAGTGGTACGACCTAGGCCGAGGTGTGGCGCATCTAGGCCAAGATGTGGCACAGCTTAGTCAAGTGTTGTCCCTCCTAGCCGAGGTCATTGTCATCTTAGTTGCCGAAGTCTTTTGTTAGCCGATGTCACTCCTTGCCGGAGTGCCACTCCGTGTAGCTTGTTAAGTATGCCTTGTTGTTAGCCGATGTCATAGCCTGTCAGAGAGCCCATACCGCTTTGCTTGTTGAACACCCTTCCACCATGCTTTGTCTGGCCTGTCAGCCACCTTTTCAGGATGAACCCAACCAATCGCCGCCACGTGTCTCAGCAGAGGGTTAACCCCAGAACCGGGTATAGAAAACTATCATTTGGTGTCATAACCTTGTCTTGTAGAGAGAGAAGCTCTAGGAGGAAGAAAGAGTTTTAGAGTGAGGAAGTAGATCTTCAAGCTTGATTTCTAGAGATCCAACCGTTAGATCCGCGTTCTAAGGTTAGATTCTCGATCTACTCGTGATGTTCTTTATGTTTATGTTATTGCATTGCATGATTGAAAATGATTTGTAAGCCATGCATCGTTTTGAAGCTCGATTTTAGAAAGAGAAAATGACATTCATGTGTTCTTCAAGAAAGTCTTGTTTTGATCCGAAAGCTTTATGCCTAGATTCACGTTTTGTGTTTGTTCTTGCATGATTTCCAAGTATGGGTACCCAGGTCCATGTTTTCAAACTCATAGCACGAAAACCTCAGATTTGTGATGGCAGATTACGATCAAACATTCGTATTTTTCATGTTTTCACACTCATGTTCTTCATGTTCATCAACAGAGGGAAACCCAGAGTTTCCCGACCTCTTTTCCTTGCATGTGGCCCTCGGGGACACACCTCGGCGAAGAGGTGTGGAACCTCGGCCTAGACCTGGTTGGTGCCAGCATGTTTTCCGAAAACATTTGTGTACATGAGAGACTTGTTTGAAAGCGCATTCAATAGGCTTTGCCCTGTGTTTGTAGGACTTGGGCTTGCCTCAACCCCGACGTGTGAAGAAACTATGTGAGTGGTATTTCTAATAAAGCTATGTTACACTTGTTTTGATAAATCTTGTTTTGCCTTGTCTTGAAAAGTATTTGATTTAGCATGAATGACTATCCCTACTTGTATATTAAACACTATCTTGTTTTGATGACATTTCTTGAAAGTCCTTAGCTGCAGGGGACTATAATGCGACTGCACTCTTGTCTTGACAGTCCTTAGTGCTAGAGGACTCTAAACTTTCGCAGCACAGCTTGTCTTGACAGTCCTTAGTGCTAGAGGACTCTAAACTTTCGCAGCACAGCTTGTCTTGACAGTCCTTAGTGCTAGAAGACTCTAAACTTTCGCAGCACTCTTGTCTTGAAAGTCCTTAGTTGCAGGGGACTATAATGCAACTGCACTCTTGTCTTGGAATTGTCATCACCCTCTTGTATTAAGTAGATGTAATAACATCCAAAGGACTTGAAAGGCCGACAATGAACTTGATTTCCCTCTTGATTGTAAAGTATGCTATGTATTGTTTTGAAAGAAATCTTGGATATCAATCATGCAAAACCTTTATTTCTAGTATCATTCACTGAGTATCCAAGCTCACCCTCTCTATATATATGTAGGTGATGAACAAGAAGGCATTGAGGCCTAGACGTGATTGCCGATGTGTTTTGGGTGCTTTGCCGACGTGTTTTGGATTAGCATTTTTGCACCATCTTGAAGATTATGCTTCTCGGCTTATGTCTTCTTTTGTTTGTTTTGGCATATGTCGGCTTGAGAAGCCTTTTGGTCAGGATGTGTTTGGTATCTCATTCTTGTTGTATCTAAATTGTAAGACTTGTAAAGATGTTTGATGTATGACATTCCATTGGACTTATGCACGGCTCTTACGGACTATTTAGATTTTGTATATGTATATATATCGCTTCCGCACTTGTAAGCCCCATATTTTATACTCTGATTGTGTGTGATTTTGTAAGTCGGCCTTCGGTAACCTCGGGTTACTGGCCATCACGGCACCAAACTACTAGGGGCGGTTTGGGGGCGTGACAATCTATTTGGAAATTAAATAAAAAAAGAAGTTGAATAGAAAAGAAACTTGAATAAAAAAAAGAAGTTGAATAGAAATAAAAATGGAAGTTGCAGAAAATTAAAATTGGAAGTTTATTCAAAAACCACTATACCTTAACGATCTATTTGGAAATTAAATAAAAAAAGAAGTTTAATAAAAAGTAAATTGAATAAAAATTGAAGTTGAAAAAAAATAAAAGTGAAAGTTGCATAAAATTAAAAATGGAAGTTCAATCCAGAAACCACTATACCTTAACGATCTATTTGGAAATTAAATAAAAAACGAAGTTGAATAGAAAAGAAACTTAAATAAAAAAGGAAGTTGAATAGAAATAAAAATAGAAGTTGCAGAAAATTAAAATTGGAAGTTCATTCAAGAAACCACTATACCTTAACGATCTATTTGGAAGTTAAATAAAAAAGAAAGTTGAATAGAAAAATGACTTGAATAAAAATGGAAGTCGAATAAAAATAAAAATGGAAGTTGTAGAAAATTAAAAATGGAAGTTCATTCAAGAAACCACTATACCTTAACGATCTATTTGGAAATTAAATAAAAAAGGAAGTTGAATAGAAAAATAACTTGAATAAAAATGGAAGTAGAATAAAAATAAAAATGAAAATTGCATAAAATTAAAATGGAAGTTCATTAAAACAAACACTATACCTTAACGATCTATTTGGAAATTAAATAAAAAAGGAAGTTTAATAGAAAAGTAAATTCAATAAAAATGGAAGTTCAATCCAGAAACCACTATACTTTAACGATCAATTTAGAAATTGAATAAAAAAGGAAGTTGAATCGAAAAGAAACTGGAATAAAAAAAGAAGTTGAATAGAAATAAAAATGGAAGTTGCAGAAAATTAAAATTGGAAGTTCATTCAAGAAACCACTATACCTTAACGATCTATTTCAAAATTAAATAAAAAAAAAAAAGTTGAATAGAAAAATGACTTGAATAAAAATGGAAGTCGAATAAAAATAAAAATGGAAGTTGCAGAAAATTAAAAATGGAAGTTCATTCAAGAAACCACAATACCTTAACGATCTGTTTGGAAATTAAATAAAAAAGGAAGTCTAATAGAAAAGTAAATTGAATAAAAATAGAAGTTGAATAAAAATAAAAATGGAAGTTGCAGAAAATTATTAATGGAAGTTTAATCTAGGAACCACTATACCTTAACGATCTATTTTGAAATTAAATAAAAAAGGAAGTTTAATAGAAAAGTAAATTGAATAAAAATAGAAGTTGAATAAAAATAAAAATGGAAGTTGCAGAAAATTAATAATGGAAGTTTAATCCAGGAACCACTATACCTTAACGATCTATTTGGAAATTCAATAAAAAAGGAAGTTTAATAGAAAAGTAAATTGAATAAAAATTAAAGTTGAAAAAAAATAAAAGTGAAAGTTGCATAAAATTATAAATGGAAGTTCAATCCAGAAAACACTATACTTTAACGATCTATTTGGAAATTAAATAAAAAAGGAAGTTGAATAGAAAAGAAACTTGAATAAAAAAAGTAGTTGAATAGAAATAAAAATGGAAGTTGCAGAAAATTAAAATGTGAAGTTCATTCAAGAAACCACTATACCTTAAAGATCTATTTGGAAAGGAAATAAAAAAGGAAGTTGAATAGAAAAATTACTTGAATAAAAATAGAAGTCGAATAAAAATAAAAGTGGAAGCTACAGAAAATTAAAAAAGGAAGTTCATTCAAGAAACCACTATACCATAACGATCTATTTGAAAATTAAATAAAAAACGAAGTTTAATAGAAAAGTAAATTGAATAATAACGGAAGTTGAAAAAAAATAAAAATTAAAGTTTCATAAAATTAAAAATGATAGTTCACTCCAGAAACCACTATACCATAACGATCTATTTGGAAATTAAATAAAAAAGGAAGTTGAATAGAAATGTAAATTGAATCAAAATGGAAGTCGAATAAAAATAAAAATGGAAGTTGCAAAAAATTAAAAATGGAAGTTCATTAAAGAAACCACTATACCTTAAAGATCAATTTGGAAATTAAATAAAAAAGAAAATTTAATAGAAAAGTAAATTGAATAAAAATGGAAGTTGAATAGAAATAGAAGTTAAAGTTGTATAAAATTAAAAATGGAAGTTCAATCCAGAAACCACTATTCCTTAACAATCTATTTGGAAATTAAATAAAAAAGGAAGTTGAATAGAATAGAAACTTGAATAAAAAAAGAAGTTGAATAGAAATAAAAATGGAAGTTGCAGAAAATTAAAATTGGAAGTTCATTCAAGAAACCACTATACCTTAACGATCTATTTGGAAATTAAATAAAAAAGGAAGTTTAATAGAAAAGTAAATTGAATAAAAATGGAAGTTGAATAAAAATAGAAGTGAAAGTTGCATAAAATTAAAAATGAAAGTTCAATCCAGAAACCATTATACCTTAACAATCTATTTGGAAATTAAATAAAAAAGGAAGTTGAATAGAAAAGAAACTTGAATAAAAAAAGAAGTTGAATAGAAATAAAAATGGAAGTTGCAGAAAATTAAAATTGGAAGTTCATTCAAAAACCACTATACTTTAACGATCTATTTGGAAATTAAATAAAAAAGAAAGTTGAATAGAAAAATGACTTGAATAAAAATGGAAGTCGAATAAAAATAAAAATGGAAGTTGCAGAAAATTAAAAATGGAAGTTCATTCAAGAAACCACTATACCATAACGATCTATTTGGAAATTAAATAAAAAAGGAAGTTGAATAGAAAAGAAACTTGAATAAAAAACAGTAGTTGAATAGAAATAAAAATGGAAGTTGCAGAAAATTAAAATGTGAAGTTCATTCAAGAAACCACTATACCTTAAAGATCTATTTGGAAATGAAATAAAAAAGGAAGTTGAATAGAAAAATTACTTGAATAAAAATAGATGTTGAAAAAAAATAAAAGTGGAAGCTGCAGAAAATTAAAAATGGAAGTTCATTCAAGAAACCACTATACCATAACGATCTATTTGAAAATTAAATAAAAAACGAAGTTTAATAGAAAAGTAAATTGAATAATAATGGAAGTTGAAAAAAAATAAAAATTAAAGTTTCATAAAATTAAAAATGGTAGTTCACTCCATAAACCACTATACCATAACGATCTATTTGGAAATTAAATAAAAAAGGAAGTTATACCATAACGATCTATTTGGAAATTAAATAAAAAAGGAAGTTGAATAGAAATGTAAATTGAATCAAAATGGAAGTCGAATAAAAATAAAAATGGAAGTTGCAAAAAATAAAAAATGGAAGTTCATTAAAGAAACCACCATACCTTAACGATCAATTTGGAAATTAAATAAAAAAGAAAATTTAATAGAACAGTAAATTGAATAAAAATGGAAGTTGAATAGAAATAGAAGTTAAAGTTGCATAAAATTAAAAATGGTAGTTTAATCCAGAAACCACTATACCTTAACAATCTATTTGGAAATTAAATAGAAAAGGAAGTTGAATAGAATAGAAACTTGAATAAAAAAAGAAGTTGAATAGAAATAAAAATGGAAGTTGCAGAAAATTAAAATTGGAAGTTCATTCAAGAAACCACTATACCTGAACGATCTATTTGGAAATTAAATAAAAAATGAAGTTTAATAGAAAAGTAAATTGAATAAAAATGGAAGTTGAATAAAAATAGAAGTGAAAGTTGCATAAAATTAAAAATGAAAGTTCAATCTAGAAACCATTATACCGTAACAATCTATTTGGAAATTAAATAAAAAAGGAAGTTGAATAGAAAAGAAATTTGAATAAAAAAAGAAGTTGAATAGAAATAAAAATGGAAGTTGCAGAAAATTAAAATTGGAAGTTCATTCAAAAACCACTATACCTTAACGATCTACTTGGAAATTAAATAAAAAAGAAAGTTGAATAGAAAAATGACTTGAATAAAAATGGAAGTCGAATAAAAATAAAAATGGAAGTTGCAGAAAATTAAAAATGGAAGTTCAATCAAGAAACCACTATACCATAACGATCTATTTGGAAATTAAATAAAAAAGGAAGCTGAATAGAAAAGAAACTTGAATAAAAAAGAGTAGTTGAATAGAAATAAAAATGGAAGTTGCAGAAAATTAAAATGTGAAGTTCATTCAAGAAACCACTATACCTTAAAGATCTATTTGGAAATGAAATAAAAAAGGAAGTTGAATAGAAAAATTACTTGAATAAAAATAGAAGTCGAATAAAAATAAAAGTGGAAGCTGCAGAAAATTAAAAATGGAAGTTCATTCAAGAAACCACTATATCATAACGATCTATTTGAAAATTAAATAAAAAAGGAAGTTTAATAGAAAAGTAAATTGAATAACAATGGAAGTTGAATAAAAATAAAAATTAAAGTTGCATAAAATTAAAAATGGTAGTTCACTCCAGAAACCACTATACCATAACCATCTATTTGGAAATTAAATAAAAAAGGAAGTTGAATAGAAATGTAAATTGAATCAAAATGGAGGTCGAATAAAAATAAAAATGGAAGTTGCAAAAAATTAAAAATGGAAGTTCATTAAAGAGACCACTATACCTTAACGATCTATTTGGAAATTAAATAAAAAAGGAAGTTTAATAGAAAAGTAAATTGAATAAAAATGGAAGTTAAATAGAAATAGAAGTTAAAGTTGCATAAAATTAAAAATGGAAGTTCAATCCAGAAACCACTATACCTTAACAATCTATTTGGAAATTAAATAAAAAAGGAAGTTGAATAGAATAGAAACTTGAATAAAAAAAGAAGTTGAATAGAAATAAAAATGGAAGTTGCAGAAAATTAAAATTGGAAGTTCATTCCAGAAACCACTATACCTTAACGATCTATTTGGAAATTAAATAAAAAAGGAAGTTTAATAGAAAATTAAATTGAATAAAAATGGAAGTTGAATAAAAATAGAAGTAAAAGTTGCATAAAATTAAAAATGGAAATTCAATCAAGAAACCATTATACCTTAACAATCTATTTGGAAATTAAATAAAAAAGGAAGTTGAATAGAAAAGAAACTTGAATAAAAAAAGAAGTTGAATAGAAATAAAAATGGAAGTTGCAGAAAATTAAAATTGGAAGTTCATTCAAAAACCACTATACCTTAACGATCTATTTGAAATTAAATAAAAAAGAAAGTTGAATAGAAAAATGACTTGAATAAAAATGGAAGTCGAATAAAAATAAAAATGAAAGTTGCATAAAATTAAAAATGGAAGTTCATTAAAAAAACCACTATACCTTAACGATCTATTTGGAAATTAAATAAAAAAGGAAGTTTAATAGAAAAGTAAATTCAATAAAAATGGAAGTTCAATCCAGAAAGCACTATACCTTAACGATCTATTTGGAAATTAAATAAAAAAGGAAGTTGAATCGAAAAGAAACTGGAATAAAAAAAGAAGTTGAATAGAAATAAAAATGGAAGTCGCAGAAAATTAAAATTGGAAGTTCATTCAAAAAACCACTATACCTTAATGATCTATTTGGAAATTAAATAAAAAAAAGAAGTTGAATAGAAAAGAGACTTGAATAAAAAAAGAAGTTGAATAGAAATAAAAATGGATGTTACAGAAAATTAAAATTGGAAGTTCATTCGAGAAACCACTATACGTTAACGATCTACTTGGAAATTAAATAAAAAAGGAAGTTTAATAGAAAAGTGAATTCAATAAAAATGGAAGTTCAATAAAAATAAAAGTGAAAGTTTCTTAAAATTAAAAATGAAAGTTCAATCCCGAAACCACTATACCATAACAATCTATTTGAAAATTAAATAAAAAAAGAAGTTGAATAGAAAAGAAACATGAATAAAACAAGAAGTTGAATAGAAATAAAAATGGAAGTTACAGGTAATTAAAATTGGAAGTTCATTCGAGAAACCACTATACGTTAACGATCTATTTGGAAATTAAATAAAAAAGGAAGTATAATAGAAAAGCAAATTGAATAAAAATGGAAATTGAAAAAAAATAAAAGTGAAAGTTGCATAAAATTAAAAATGAAAGTTCAGTCCAGAAACCACTATACCTTAACGATCTATTTGGAAATTAAATAAAGAAGGAAGTTGAATAGAAACGAAACTTGAATAAAAAAAGAAGTTGAATAGAAATATAAATGGAAGTTGCAGAAAATTAAAATTGAAAGTTCATTCAGGAAACCACTATTCCTTAACGATCTGTTTGGAAATTAAATATAAAAGGGAGTTGAATAGAAAAATGACTTGAATAAAAATGGAAGTCGAATTAAAATAAAAATGGAAGTTGCAGAAAATTAAAAATGTAAGTTCATTCAAGAAACCACTATACCTTATCGATCTGTTTGGAATTTAAATAAAAAAAGGAAGTTTAATAGAAAAGTAAATTGAATAAAAATAGAAGTTGAATAAAAATAAAAATGGAAGTTGCAGAAAATTAAAAATGGAAGTTCAATCCAGAAACCACTATACCTTAACGATCTATTTGGAAATTAAATAAAAAAGGAAGTTGAGTAGAAAAGAAACTTGAATAAAAAAGGATGTTAAATAAAAATAAAAATGGAAATTGCATAAGATTAAAAATGAAAGTTCAATCCAGAAACCACTATACCATAACCATCTATTTGGAAATTAAATAAAAAAAGAAGTTGAATAGAAAATAAACTTGAATAAAAAAAGTAGTTGAATCGAAATAAAAATGGAAGTTGCAGAAAATTAAAATTGGAAGTTCAATCCAGAAACCCCTATACCTTAACGATCTATTTGGAAATTAAATAAAAAAGGAAGTTGAGTAGAAAAGAAACTTGAATAAAAAAGGAAGTTAAATTAAAATAAAAATGGAAATTGCATAAAATTAAAAATGAAAGTTCAATCCAGAAACCACTATACCATAACAATCTATTTGGAAATTAAATAAAAAAAGAAGTTGAATAGAAAAGGAATTTCAATAAAAAAAGAAGTTGAATAGATATAAAAATGGAAGTTGCAGAAAATTAAAATTGGAAGTTCATTCCAGAAACCACTATACCTTAACGATCTATTTGGAAATTAAATAAAAAAGGAAGTTTAATAGAAAATTAAATTGAATAAAAATGGAAGTTGAATAAAAATAGAAGTAAAAGTTGCATAAAATTAAAAATGGAAATTCAATCAAGAAACCATTATACCTTAACAATCTATTTGGAAATTAAATAAAAAAGGAAGTTGAATAGAAAAGAAACTTGAATAAAAAAAGAAGTTGAATAGAAATAAAAATGGAAGTTGCAGAAAATTAAAATTGGAAGTTCATTCAAAAACCACTATACCTTAACGATCTATTTGAAATTAAATAAAAAAGAAAGTTGAATAGAAAAATGACTTGAATAAAAATGGAAGTCGAATAAAAATAAAAATGAAAGTTGCATAAAATTAAAAATGGAAGTTCATTAAAAAAACCACTATACCTTAACGATCTATTTGGAAATTAAATAAAAAAGGAAGTTTAATAGAAAAGTAAATTCAATAAAAATGGAAGTTCAATCCAGAAAGCACTATACCTTAACGATCTATTTGGAAATTAAATAAAAAAGGAAGTTGAATCGAAAAGAAACTGGAATAAAAAAAGAAGTTGAATAGAAATAAAAATGGAAGTTGCAGAAAATTAAAAATGGAAGTTCATTCAAGAAACCACTATACCTTAACGATCTATTTGGAAATTAAATAAAAAAGGAAGTTGAATAGAAAAATAACTTGAATATAAATGGAAGTTGTATAAAAATGAAAGTTGCATAAAATTAAAAATGGAAGTTCATTAAAAAAAACCACTATACCTTAACGATCTATTTGAAAATTAAATAAAAAAGGAAGTTTAATAGAAAAGTAAATTCAATAAAAATGGAAGTTGAATCCAGAAACCACAATACCTTAACGATCTATTTGGAAATTAAATAAAAAAGGAAATTGAATCGAAAAGAAACTGGAATAAAAAAAGAAGTTGAATAGAAATAAAAATGGAAGTTGCAGAAAATTAAAATTGGAAGTTCATTCAAGAAACCACTATACCTTAACAATCTGTTTGGAAATGAAATAAAAAAGAAAGTTTAATAGAAAAGGAAATTGAATAAAAATAGAAGTTGAAAAAAAATAAAAATGGAAGTTGTAGAAAATTAAAAATGGAAGTTTAATCCAGGAACCACTATACCTTAACGATCTATTTGGAAATTAAATAAAAAATGAAGTTTAATAGAAAAGTGAATTCAATAAAAATGGAAGTTCAATAAAAATAAAAGTGAAAGTTTCTTAAAATTAAAAATGAAAGTTCAATCCCGAAACCACTATACCATAACAATCTATTTGAAAATTAAATAAAAAAAGAAGTTGAATAGAAAAGAAACATGAATAAAACAAGAAGTTGAATAGAAATAAAAATGGAAGTTACAGGTAATTAAAATTGGAAGTTCATTCGAGAAACCACTATACGTTAACGATCTATTTGGAAATTAAATAAAAAAGGAAGTATAATAGAAAAGCAAATTGAATAAAAATGGAAATTGAAAAAAAATAAAAGTGAAAGTTGCATAAAATTAAAAATGAAAGTTCAGTCCAGAAACCACTATACCTTAACGATCTATTTGGAAATTAAATAAAGAAGGAAGTTGAATAGAAACGAAACTTGAATAAAAAAAGAAGTTGAATAGAAATATAAATGGAAGTTGCAGAAAATTAAAATTGAAAGTTCATTCAGGAAACCACTATTCCTTAACGATCTGTTTGGAAATTAAATATAAAAGGGAGTTGAATAGAAAAATGACTTGAATAAAAATGGAAGTCGAATTAAAATAAAAATGGAAGTTGCAGAAAATTAAAAATGTAAGTTCATTCAAGAAACCACTATACCTTATCGATCTGTTTGGAATTTAAATAAAAAAAGGAAGTTTAATAGAAAAGTAAATTGAATAAAAATAGAAGTTGAATAAAAATAAAAATGGAAGTTGCAGAAAATTAAAAATGGAAGTTCAATCCAGAAACCACTATACCTTAACGATCTATTTGGAAATTAAATAAAAAAGGAAGTTGAGTAGAAAAGAAACTTGAATAAAAAAGGATGTTAAATAAAAATAAAAATGGAAATTGCATAAGATTAAAAATGAAAGTTCAATCCAGAAACCACTATACCATAACCATCTATTTGGAAATTAAATAAAAAAAGAAGTTGAATAGAAAATAAACTTGAATAAAAAAAGTAGTTGAATCGAAATAAAAATGGAAGTTGCAGAAAATTAAAATTGGAAGTTCAATCCAGAAACCCCTATACCTTAACGATCTATTTGGAAATTAAATAAAAAAGGAAGTTGAGTAGAAAAGAAACTTGAATAAAAAAGGAAGTTAAATTAAAATAAAAATGGAAATTGCATAAAATTAAAAATGAAAGTTCAATCCAGAAACCACTATACCATAACAATCTATTTGGAAATTAAATAAAAAAAGAAGTTGAATAGAAAAGGAATTTCAATAAAAAAAGAAGTTGAATAGATATAAAAATGGAAGTTGCAGAA
Source organism: Camellia sinensis (assembly GCF_055761805.1). Taxonomy (NCBI): domain Eukaryota; kingdom Viridiplantae; phylum Streptophyta; class Magnoliopsida; order Ericales; family Theaceae; genus Camellia; species Camellia sinensis. Next base: position 1,670,229 of record NC_138962.1, on the reverse strand, counting down.
AATTAAAATTGGAAGTTCATTCCAGAAACCACTATACCTTAACGATCTATTTGGAAATTAAATAAAAAAGGAAGTTTAATAGAAAATTAAATTGAATAAAAATGGAAGTTGAATAAAAATAGAAGTAAAAGTTGCATAAAATTAAAAATGGAAATTCAATCAAGAAACCATTATACCTTAACAATCTATTTGGAAATTAAATAAAAAAGGAAGTTGAATAGAAAAGAAACTTGAATAAAAAAAGAAGTTGAATAGAAATAAAAATGGAAGTTGCAGAAAATTAAAATTGGAAGTTCATTCAAAAACCACTATACCTTAACGATCTATTTGAAATTAAATAAAAAAGAAAGTTGAATAGAAAAATGACTTGAATAAAAATGGAAGTCGAATAAAAATAAAAATGAAAGTTGCATAAAATTAAAAATGGAAGTTCATTAAAAAAACCACTATACCTTAACGATCTATTTGGAAATTAAATAAAAAAGGAAGTTTAATAGAAAAGTAAATTCAATAAAAATGGAAGTTCAATCCAGAAAGCACTATACCTTAACGATCTATTTGGAAATTAAATAAAAAAGGAAGTTGAATCGAAAAGAAACTGGAATAAAAAAAGAAGTTGAATAGAAATAAAAATGGAAGTTGCAGAAAATTAAAAATGGAAGTTCATTCAAGAAACCACTATACCTTAACGATCTATTTGGAAATTAAATAAAAAAGGAAGTTGAATAGAAAAATAACTTGAATATAAATGGAAGTTGTATAAAAATGAAAGTTGCATAAAATTAAAAATGGAAGTTCATTAAAAAAAACCACTATACCTTAACGATCTATTTGAAAATTAAATAAAAAAGGAAGTTTAATAGAAAAGTAAATTCAATAAAAATGGAAGTTGAATCCAGAAACCACAATACCTTAACGATCTATTTGGAAATTAAATAAAAAAGGAAATTGAATCGAAAAGAAACTGGAATAAAAAAAGAAGTTGAATAGAAATAAAAATGGAAGTTGCAGAAAATTAAAATTGGAAGTTCATTCAAGAAACCACTATACCTTAACAATCTGTTTGGAAATGAAATAAAAAAGAAAGTTTAATAGAAAAGGAAATTGAATAAAAATAGAAGTTGAAAAAAAATAAAAATGGAAGTTGTAGAAAATTAAAAATGGAAGTTTAATCCAGGAACCACTATACCTTAACGATCTATTTGGAAATTAAATAAAAAATGAAGTTTAATAGAAAAGTGAATTCAATAAAAATGGAAGTTCAATAAAAATAAAAGTGAAAGTTTCTTAAAATTAAAAATGAAAGTTCAATCCCGAAACCACTATACCATAACAATCTATTTTGAAATTAAATAAAAACAGAAGTTGATTAGAAAAGAAACTTGAATAAAAAATGAAGTTGAATAGAAATAAAAATGGAAGTCGCAGAAAATTAAAATTGGAAGTTCATTCAAAAAACCACTATACCTTAATGATCTATTTGGAAATTAAATAAAAAAGGATGTTTAATAGAAAAGTAAATTCAATAGAAATGGAAGCCGAATAAAAATAAAAATGGAAGTTGCAGAAAATTAAAAATGGAAGTTCATTCAAGAAACCACAATACCTTAACGATCTATTTGGAAATTAAATAAAAAATGAAGTGTAATAGAAAAGTAAATTGAATAAAAATGGAAGTTGAATAAAAAGAAAAGTGAAAGTTACATAAAATTAAAAATGGAAGTTCAATCCAGAAACCACTATCCCTTAACGATCTATTTGGAAATTAAATAAAAAAGGAAGTTGAGTAGAAAAGAAACAAGATTGAAAAAGGAAGTTAATTAAAAATAAAAATGGAAGTTCAGTCCGGAAACCACTATACCTTAACGATCTATTTAGAAATTAAATAAAAAAGGAAGTTGAATAGAAAAATAACTTGAGTAAAAATGGATGTCGAATAAAAATAAAATAGAAGTTGCAGAAAATTAAAAATGGAAGATCATTCAAGAAACCACTGTACCTTAACGATCTGTTTCGAAATTAAATAAAAAAGGAAGTTTAATAGAAAAGTAAATTGAATAAAAATAAAAGTTGAATAAAAATAAAAATGGAAGTTGCAGAAAATTAAAAATGGAAGTTCAATCCAGAAACCACTATACCTTAACGATCTATTTGGAAATTAAATAAAAAAGGAAGTTGAGTAGAAAAGAAACTTGAATAAAAAAGGAAGTTAAATAAAAATAAAAATGGAAATTGCATAAGATTAAAAATGAAATTTCAATCCAGAAACCACTATACCATAACAATCTATTTGGAAATTAAATTAAAAAAAGAAGTTGAATAGAAAAGAGACTTGAATAAAAAAAGAAGTTGAATAGAAATAAAAATGGATGTTACAGAAAATTAAAATTGGAAGTTCATTCGAGAAACCACTATACGTTAACGATCTACTTGGAAATTAAATAAAAAAGGAAGTTTAATAGAAAAGTGAATTCAACAAAAATGGAAGTTCAATAAAAATAAAAGTGAAAGTTTCTTAAAATTAAAAATGAAAGTTCAATCCCGAAACCACTATACCATAACAATCTATTTGAAAATTAAATAAAAAAAGAAGTTGAATAGAAAAGAAACATGAATAAAACAAGAAGTTGAATAGAAATAAAAATGGAAGTTACAGGTAATTAAAATTGGAAGTTCATTCGAGAAACCACTATACGTTAACGATCTATTTGGAAATTAAATAAAAAAGGAAGTATAATAGAAAAGCAAATTGAATAAAAATGGAAATTGAAAAAAAATAAAAGTGAAAGTTGCATAAAATTAAAAATGAAAGTTCAGTCCAGAAACCACTATACCTTAACGATCTATTTGGAAATTAAATAAAGAAGGAAGTTGAATAGAAACGAAACTTGAATAAAAAAAGAAGTTGAATAGAAATATAAATGGAAGTTGCAGAAAATTAAAATTGAAAGTTCATTCAGGAAACCACTATTCCTTAACGATCTGTTTGGAAATTAAATATAAAAGGGAGTTGAATAGAAAAATGACTTGAATAAAAATGGAAGTCGAATTAAAATAAAAATGGAAGTTGCAGAAAATTAAAAATGTAAGTTCATTCAAGAAACCACTATACCTTATCGATCAGTTTGGAATTTAAATAAAAAAAGGAAGTTTAATAGAAAAGTAAATTGAATAAAAATAGAAGTTGAATAAAAATAAAAATGGAAGTTGCAGAAAATTAAAAATGGAAGTTCAATCCAGAAACCACTATACCTTAACGATCTATTTGGAAATTAAATAAAAAAGGAAGTTGAGTAGAAAAGAAACTTGAATAAAAAAGGATGTTAAATAAAAATAAAAATGGAAATTGCATAAGATTAAAAATGAAAGTTCAATCCAGAAACCACTATACCATAACCATCTATTTGGAAATTAAATAAAAAAAGAAGTTGAATAGAAAATAAACTTGAATAAAAAAAGTAGTTGAATCGAAATAAAAATGGAAGTTGCAGAAAATTAAAATTGGAAGTTCAATCCAGAAACCCCTATACCTTAACGATCTATTTGGAAATTAAATAAAAAAGGAAGTTGAGTAGAAAAGAAACTTGAATAAAAAAGGAAGTTAAATTAAAATAAAAATGGAAATTGCATAAAATTAAAAATGAAAGTTCAATCCAGAAACCACTATACCATAACAATCTATTTGGAAATTAAATAAAAAAAGAAGTTGAATAGAAAAGGAATTTCAATAAAAAAAGAAGTTGAATAGATATAAAAATGGAAGTTGCAGAAAATTAAAATTGGAAGTTCATTCCAGAAACCACTATACCTTAACGATCTATTTGGAAATTAAATAAAAAAGGAAGTTTAATAGAAAATTAAATTGAATAAAAATGGAAGTTGAATAAAAATAGAAGTAAAAGTTGCATAAAATTAAAAATGGAAATTCAATCAAGAAACCATTATACCTTAACAATCTATTTGGAAATTAAATAAAAAAGGAAGTTGAATAGAAAAGAAACTTGAATAAAAAAGGAAGTTAAATAAAAATAAAAATGGAAATTGCATAAAATTAAAAATGAAAGTTCAATCCAGAAACCACTATACCTTAACGATCTATTTGGAAATTAAATAAAAAAGGAAGTTTAATAGAAAAGTAAATTGAATAAAAATAAAATTTGAATAAAAATAAAAATGGAAGTTTCAGAAAATTAAAAATGGAAGTTCAATCCAGAAACCAGTATACCTTAACGATCTATTTGGAAATTAAATGAAAAAGGAAGTTGAGTAGAAAAGAAACTTGAATAAAAAAGGAAGTTAAATAAAAATAAAAATGGAAATTGCATAAAATTAAAAATGAAAGTTCAATCCAGAAACCACTATACCATAACAATCTATTTGGAAATTAAATAAAAAAAGAAGTTGAATAGAAAAGAAATTTCAATAAAAAACGAAGTTGAATAGAAATAAAAATGGAAGTTGCGGAAAATTAAAATTGGAAGTTCATTCAAGAAACCACTATACTTTAACGATCTATTTGGAAATTAAATAAAAAAGGAAGTTCAATAAAAATTGTCACGCCCCACTTTTTATTACTCGGAGTCATTACCAAATTCTTTAACTTAATCCAATTTCAGAGATAACATGCGGAAATAAACTCATACATTCAATCCGTAGAAATGATTAACGATACTCTCATACGTATGCAAAGTAAACATTACATGAACTAACTTAATAAATTGCCCTTGGGCTTACATCATTAAAAGTACAAGAAGAAGGGTGTAACCATTTACAACAATGGAATTCCGCCAACATAAATAAGGCCCCGTGGCCAACAAATAAGAAGATCCAAATCTTGTAGCACACCCTGCTAAACACCTGAAAAAAATTCAACAACGTAGGATGAACAGTCATTACCCTGCGTTCTTGTAGCACACTCATTTAAATTCACTACATTCTTTTCAAAGCCATTTCGAACTAATTATGCAAATTAAGTCATAAACAATAAATTAGGGTTTTTCCTTCCTCTTTCTCAATATTGACCAAAAAGGCCCAATTTACATCAACAAACAACAATAACCACAATTAAGACTCAAAATACCTAAGTATTTGCCCCAAAGATCAAAACCCCTCAATTAATTTATTAAATCAAATAAAAGAAATTAGGGTTTCCTCTCCTTTCAATAACCACATGCTAATTAACACTCCAAATAGCCCAAAACAACTCTCAATGATAACATAACCATTTCAAATACCCAACCCTAGGTTCCTTCCCATGATTTCAAACAAATCCAACATGGATATGATTTTTATGCAATACAAAATTACCACATGTCTATCTATAGACGAAGTATTGAAGAGAAACAAGGAGAATCCCTACCTCAAATGGAGAACTCAAATAGAGAAGACGACCCGAAATCAAAGTGCTCCAAATCCCAAATTTCTTGGATCACAACGAAGCCCTCGACGATCAACACATTTCTTACAAAGGCCCAAGGTGAGGAAAGCACTCTAGCTAGATCAATCCTAAGAGAGAAGTTAGGTTTTAGAGTGAGGTGCCCTCCAATGGAAGTTTTGAAAAAATAAGAGAGAGAAAGGAAATCAAAAAGTGATCAAAAAGTGATTTCACGGACTGATATAATAACAGGTCCGCTCGAGCGTACAACACTCCGCTCGAGCGTCAGACACAGGTTCACGCTCGAGCATCCAAATTTCCGCTCGAGCACCGAATGCACTCTCCCAGAATTTTCTGTAGACGACCAAAATGCTGAGAGAAGGAAATTCACGCTTGAGCATCCAAACTGCCGCTCAAGCGGAAAGGCAGCAACAAAAGCCCGCTCGAGCGTCAAACCGCCGCTCGAGCGGAGAGACCAAAACCTGGGCAAAAATTTCAAAGCTTTAAAACACCACCAACTAATTCCCAACTTGCCCATCACAACCCAAAACTCTAAAACAAAGAGTAAGGGATAGAAATGAGAATAAGACAACTACGAATCTACGGAACCGAGTCCGGATTACAGTTAAACAACAACAGGGAATACTGGGATCGCTATAACCTCCCCCCCTTAAAGAATTTCGTCCTCGAAATTTAGAACACGCCAAAAGCACAAGGCCAACAGATCACACAGCAACCAACACCCGAGTATTAGAAAAGAAACTATTCTCCCTACAAACTTTCGATTCACTCCTACCAAGGAAGAGACTAACCAAGGGAACACGTTCCAAACGACAACACTGTAGACACAAATGCTACAACAAAAACCAAACCTTTTTCCGAAACAATTCACCAACAACCGACTAGCGCTTCAAGCCAAGTCACTACCCAACAACAAAACTTCAAATAAAAGGATAGACAAGGCAAATCTATTACATCAATATAAGAAAACATTTTCTTGCTCATGAAACATTTCAAAATAAACCTTGCCTTTTCAACGCAAAACTCAAAAGTTTTGTAAACATTTTTCACAAATACGGTGTTATCCAAAACACAAAACCATCCACAGTTTATCTGCCAAAAATCATTCATTTGGAATTCCTCAAAACCCTTGAATTAAATCAATTTCTCAACAACGCATTTAGATAACCCAAACACTAAGAAAATTTTGTTTTCCATTCTTTTCAAAATAACTCTATCAACAACCATCACGGAACATAACATTTCTATATTGATAGTTAATAGAAATAACAACAGCACTATCAACACATAAGGCATAAGAAATTCATGGTTTTTTGCAATTTCAACCTTCCTCCCTTTACTTAACCAATATAATAACATACACCTGGCTCAGAACCTGGCCAAACAATTAAATGAGATAATAACTCACATAAAACAGTTTTCACTTTACAATAGATAAGCATATGAGCTATATCAATCTTTCAACAGATACACATTTTGGTGCTGTATCGTCGGAGTCCATCCCCTATCTCCTCCCAAACAATATACATGCATAATGTATAATAAAAAAAATCCAATCATTTACAATGATCATTCAATGCACAAATTTGCTGTATTATTATAACCGTCATATTCAATGACACAACCGGATGATTAGTTTCGGTTTTCCTCAATCAACACACAAAGTCTACAACGAATGAGACTAACTTCACGGTGACCAAGGTCAACCCAAAACCCTATACCAGTGAGCTGACTAATCAACTCAATAAACTCCACACTCAGTAATCCACCCACTGATGTGCCACTAACCCCACACACGGAGTTCCCCACACAAACCCCCAAATTTTGGAATCTCACTGGATCTCCTAAAATCAAACCACAACAACACTGTGTTTAAGGGAATTACTACCCCCCCCCCCCATGGCCACGTAGCAAGTCTACTCATCTCCTCGACCGAAAATCGACTTGGTAAACCTCAATTACAGCAACCCAATCACGAAAGGCAATTTTGACCAACGCTATCCTCATTACTCTAGATCTCAAACTGTTCTTCCTCCAAAGAATACTGCCAGCATCCACTCACAAACCATACCCCACAATTGATAACCAATCACACCACAAACACTACCCCAATACAACCGATGAAGTCACCACGGGCTCACTAAGTAGCAAGGCCCAAAACACGAACCAACCAACAGGTACCAAGCAAGCAACAACATTAAGATCATTGACCCCACTAACAACTTCTCAATATAAAAGAGAGCTTAAAACCCATACATACTCCCCAATACCTGAGGATTAAACAAACAACAACAATATGCATACATAAGCGATACATAAACATGGTGCCTCAACATCCAACAGTACATCGGTCAACAACAAAGTGATTCATATCATATACCACCGGCTAACAATACAAAAGTCCCCCTCCAGGGTAATACCAAAGGACTAACTAATAAGTCGCCCCTCGCGAGGCTCCTGAAGCCTGGCCTGCCCATTTCTGGTACCGAAAGCGCCCCTGACTGGACGGGTACGACTGAGTCTGACTAGGTTTTGAAACACTTGCAGAATTCACACGCAAAGGGCAAAAACGCCTACCATGGCCCTGCTGGCCACAAACGAAACAACCATCAGACCCCCTACTCTGAGACTGGCCTGAAACCTACACCTCCCCGGACCTCTCAACAGAAGAGTCCGAAAACCCTGGTGAAGAAAAGGAACCAGCCCCCGACGGAGCATGTTTCCGCCTCCACTCCTTACTAAGCCTAGAGTATTTAGAAATCGAAGGACTTACTGCAATGGTCTCCTCCTTAATCCCATCATCACTCGCAACCATGGCCTCCACATGGGCCGCTGCCTCAACTAAATAATAATAATCCTTCCAAAAGGATCCAGCTACCTTCTCCCGAATATTGAAACACAACCGCCTTTCAAACTCAAAACAATGACGCTCCTCTGTTGCCACCAACTCTGGAGCAAACCTCGATAAGCTAGCAAACCGCATCTCAAACTGTGCCACAGGAGTATCATCCTGACGCAACTCCAAAAACTGATCCCTCAACCTTTCCCGAGCAGAAGGAGGGAAATACTTGGCCAAAAAGGCCTCGGTAAAAGCAACCCACGTGCTACCTACGATATTCTTAGCATACTTCCACCAATAACTCGCATCACTCTTCAATTGAAAAGTCGCCAAAGAAACCCTCAACTCCTCATCTTCGACTCTGAGCATATCAAGAGTCTTGGTAATCTGTTCCAACCAACTTTCTGCCTCCAATGGTTTAGCCTCCCCCGCAAACTCTGGTGAGCCGGAGCGGAAAAACTCCTTAGTAAGCTTGAGAGCATGCCCACTGCCGCCCCCAGTGCGAGCTAGGGCGTCTTGTACTGCTCTCACAATCTCACGTGCGACATCCTCGCCGACAGCCGATGCTGCAACGGTAGGTACTAAAGGAACTGTTGTGCCTCTACCGACACTCCTACTACTCAACCGTCCTCTACTTCCTCGTGTAGACATCCTATAAAGCACAAAAGCAATAACCACGCTTAGTGTACAACACAATAGCCTTCTCCGAGGCACACTCCACCACTAAGTCACAAGATATACACCTCTATTGCATATAAACATCTAAACATATACACACATAATCCAATCAAGTCTACAAAGATAGTCACTCATCCCGGAACTCTCAAGGAATTCCCATCAAAAACCACGTTGATCAGGCGTGTTTCCATAAAGACCTCAAAGCAAGTTCACCGGCTATGAATACTATCCGAGAGACTAAATCCCATGCTCACATAAATGCAACACATAAGTCCTAACTTTCATGATATCTATATGCAACGTCCTCACAATACGTAGTAAACCCACTGTGGTAAAAACCACTTCCCACGAGCCCAAAGTATTCAAACCCGGCTCGCTCTGATACCAAGTTGTCACGCCCCACTTTTTATTACTCAGAGTCATTACCAAATTCTTTAACTTAATCCAATTTCAGAGATAACATGCGGAAATAAACTCATACATTCAATCCGTTGAAATGATTAACGATACTCTCATACGTATGCAAAGTAAACATTACATGAACTAACTTAATAAATTGCCCTTGGGCTTACATCATTAAAAGTACAAGAAGAAGGGTGTAACCCTTTACAACAATGGCATTCCGCTAACATAACTAAGGCCCCGTGGCCAACAAATAAGAAGATCCAAATCTTGTAGCACACCCTGCTAAACACCTAAAAAAAATTCAACAACGTGGGATGAACATATAGTCCAGTAGGGATCTCAACATGATCCTCAACAATAACAACTTTACAGATAGCTATGATCATGAACACCCATTCTCATACTAGAATAATAATGTGACAGTTTATACAAAAAATATATATATATAAATATATATATAAACTTTTCTTGAAAACAATCATTTAATTCACCGCTATAAGCGATTTATCCTCCCTTTTTCCTTTCATTAACCCCCGTTCCCAATCTTTTATAACATTAACAATTACTTAGAAACATAGATTCACTAAGCCGTTACTCTTCCATTTGCCACACATACAACAGATGTGCCTTTTCAAAACATGTTTGGCATTTCAATGCAATTCCAATTATATCGTAATCATCCATGCACACCTCTATATAAAAAAAATAACAACTCAACTACATACATAAAATCAATCAATGAGTCAACTCGTCCCTCCAACACTGTAACAAATACAATCCACAATGTTTCCAGATACACTGAAACAATAACAAAACAACATTGCACTACTAGCTATATACGTAGTAAGCCAAAGATACACTTCTCACCACAATCTACCAGTTTACCAGGCGCTAGCTGGAAGGGTATGGTACCTTAGATTATCAGCGCGTCAGTTCTCCAGGCGCTAGCTGGAAGGGTATGATACCTTTGATTATAAGCGCGTCAGTTCTCCAGGCGCTAGCTGGAAGGGTATGATACCTTTGATTATAAGCGCTGAACACATAAGTGTGTGGAGTCCATCCCCTATCTTCTCACACACACTGGAGTACAACCCCTCTCTTTTCCCAAACCAGTATACAAATATAATGTAATTCAGTATTTCATTACATAAAATGTTCAATCAACAATGGTGTATTACATACACAGCAATTCAACACAACCACGTCATCCTCCACCGATGACCAAGGATAAAACCTCTAGATGCAAGTATGTAGTACACCTATTAAAGACTCAATTACTATGAGACCACAAACCCGACAACAACATTAACATGGTAGTTCAAGATACAATTCCACACATGTGTGTGTTCAACACTCATGAAACAATAATCCAATTTTCATACGTATTTCAAAACACTTTTCCCATTTCACAAAATGAATTCCACTTCCTTTGTTTTCACAAAATCATTCCCATGGACAAAAGCCATAACTCATTTAAATTCACTACATTCTTTTCAAAGCCATTTCGAACTAATTATGCAAATTAAGTCATAAACAATAAATTAGGGTTTTTCCTTCCTCTTTCTCAATATTGACCAAAAAGGCCCAATTTACATCAACAAACAACAATAACCACAATTAAGACTCAAAATACCTAAGTATTTGCCCCAAAGATCAAAACCCCTCAATTAATTTATTAAATCAAATAAAAGAAATTAGGGTTTCCTCTCCTTTCAATAACCACATGCTAATTAACACTCCAAATAGCCCAAAACAACTCTCAATGATAACATAACCATTTCAAATACCCAACCCTAGGTTCCTTCCCATGATTTCAAACAAATCCAACATGGATATGATTTTTATGCAATACAAAATTACCACATGTCTATCTATAGACGAAGTATTGAAGAGAAACAAGGAGAATCCCTACCTCAAATGGAGAACTCAAATAGAGAAGACGACCCGAAATCAAAGTGCTCCAAATCCCAAATTTCTTGGATCACAACGAAGCCCTCGACGATCAACACATTTCTTACAAAGGCCCAAGGTGAGGAAAGCACTCTAGCTAGATCAATCCTAAGAGAGAAGTTAGGTTTTAGAGTGAGGTGCCTTCCAATGGAAGTTTTGAAAAAATAAGAGAGAGAAAGGAAATCAAAAAGTGATTTCACGGACTGATATAATAACAGGTTCGCTCGAGCGTACAACACTCCGCTCGAGCGTCAGACACAGGTTCACGCTTGAGCGTCCAAATTTCCGCTCGAGCGCCGAATGCACTCTCCTAGAATTTTCTGCAGACGACCAAAATGCTGAGAGAAGGAAATTCACGCTCGAGCGTCCAAACTGCCGCTCGAGCGGAAAGGCAGCAACAAAAGCCCGCTCGAGCGTCAAACCGCCGCTTGAGCGGAGAGACCAAAACCTGGGCAAAAATTTCAAAGCTTTAAAACACCACCAACTAATTCCCAACTTGCCCATCACAACCCAAGACTCTAAAACAAAGAGTAAGGGATAGAAATGAGAATAAGACAACTACGAATCTACGGAACCGAGTCCGGATTACAGTTAAACAACAACAGGGAATACTGGGATCGCTATAAAAATAAAAGTGAAAGTTGCATAAAATTAAAAATGGAAGTTCAATCCAGAAACCACTATACCTTAACAATGTATTTGGAAATTAAATAAAAATGGAAGTTGAATAGAAAAGAAACTTGAATAAATAAAGGAGTTGAATAGAAATACAAATGGAAGTTGCAGAAAATTAAAATTGAAAGTTCATTAAAGAAACCACTATACCTGAACGATCTATTTGGAAATTAAATAAAAAAGGAAGTTGAATAGAAAAATGACTTGAATAAAAATGGAAGTCGAATAAAAATAAAAATGGAAGTTGCAGAAAATTAAAAATGTAAGTTCATTCAAGAAACCGCTATACCTTAACGATCTGTTTGGAAATTAAATAAAAAAGGAAGTTGAATAGAAAAGTAAATTGAATAAAAATAAAAGTTGAATAAAAATAAAAATGGAAGTTGCAGAAAATTAAAAGTGGAAGATCATTCAAGAAACCACTATACCTTAACGATCTGTTTGGAAATTAAATAAAAAAGGAAGTTTAATAGAAAAGTAAATTGAATAAAAATAGAAGTTGAATAAAAATAAAAATGGAAGTTGCAGAAAAATAAAAATGGAAGTTCAATCCAGAAACCACTATACCTTAACGATCTATTTGGAAATTAAATAAAAAAGGAAGTTGAGTAGAAAAGAAACTTGAATAAAAAAGGAAGTTAAATAAAAATAAAAATGGAAATTGCATAAAATTAAAAATGAAAGTTCAATCCAGAAACCACTATACCATAACAATCTATTTGGAAATTAAATAAAAAAAGAAGTTGAATAGAAAAGAAACTTGAATAAAAAAAGAAGTTGAATAGAAATAAAAATGGAAGTTGCAGAAAAATAAAATTGAAAGTTCATTCAAGAAACCACTATACCTTAACGATCTATTTGGAAATTGTCACGCCCTCAGAATTAACCCATTAAATATATATCATTGACATGCATTATTTAAAGAAAACACTTTAATAATTCATTATAATATCCACCAGAGTCTTACTAAACAAAGCATTACATGTAACATCAAGCAAATGCCCTACCGGCTTACATCTTTCCTAGCCAACACTTGGACACAAAAGTATGAGTTCTAACTCAAATATAAATAAAGCTCTAGGCTTGAGTGTTTACATGTACTAACAATGAAAAACAAATAACTAAAAATAGTCTTCAAAATCCAAGTCCTTCCAAGCTAAGTCCTTGGAGGTAGCTTATCCGCTGAACCTGAAAATGATGTTCCCATAAAGGGTGAGCCACAGCCCAGTAGAAATATACTAAACCAAATATAAGCAATGAATAAAGCAATAGCATTCAATAGATGGTTAACCAAGATAATCAATTACTTCATTTTACAGTCTCATAACACTATTGTCTAAGACACGTTTTACTTTCCAACTTTATCAATATGGCTCAGAACCTGGCCAAACTTACAACAGTGAATTATATATATCATACTCACATTCTTCCAATGTCAACAAACAAATGAGACTCAAGCTCAAATCAAAACACTTCATACTTCCAGATTGATACACATTTTAGTGCTGTATCAATAAAAACACTTCTATATAAATAAGCACACATAAAAGTGATGCTAATGGAGTCCATCCCCTATCTCCTCCCAAACAAAATCCGGTTTAGAGGTTCATCCCCTATCTTCCCCTAAACCGTGGAGTACATCCCCTATCTCCTCCCACACAAAACAATGTATGTAAACACATAGCATATAACACACAATCAATACACATAATGTCTGTATTAATTCAGCAGTCAAAATGAATGACTCAACCAATGTGATTAGTTTCAGTTATCCCTAATCCACATGCAGTGTCTACAACAAGCACGACTATCCTCCACCGATAGCCCAAAACAGTTATTTCTAAACTGAAAATAACTATGTCAACAATTCAATAGACAAATGATTCAAATTATCCAACTACGCCATTTAATCAATGAATTCCCCAATTCCATGAATTTAACCCTGCTTTTCCAATTCCATGAATTAATTATACAAATTAATTTAATAATACAACTAGGGTTTTTCCCAAAATTACCAAAGTATCCCCAACATATCAAAATACCAAAACTTAGAACAAAACTTATAGAATGGAGTAGGAAATCCCTACCTCGAAGAAATAGCCCCAAAAGAGAAGGTGGAGATGAAGACCCAAACTTCAAAGTGCTCCAAACAACCAACAATTCAGATTAAAACGAAGCCCTCGACTCACACACTCTTTTTAATGAAGGATCTAGGGTAGAAACACACCCTAAGTAGATCAATCCTAAGAGAGAAGGTGTGTATAGGGAGAGAAAACTCGTAACTAGGGTTTTGGAATATGAAAGTGTATGAAAAACAGATCTGAAACACGCTGCTGCCTATTTAAACCTGACAGGCTCGCTCGAGCGAAGACTTGGTCGCTCGAGCGACCAGACACAGAAAAACTACGCTCGAGCCAAGGAAGCCTTGCTCGAGCCAACAACCCAAAAGCTCGCTCTAGCGAAAGAAATCTCGCTCGAGCGAAGAACTCAAACCCTCAGGTCTGTAACCAGACACATGCTCGAGCGAAGGAACTATCGCTCGAGCGAAGAACGAACTAACTCGCTCGAGCGAAGAAAAGCTCGCTCGAGCCAAGAATGCAAAGCTACAGGTCCAAATCAGACGCAAACTCTCGCTCGAGCTATCAAACCCCGGTTCGAGCGAAGAACCAAAAACAATAGCTCGCTCGAGCGACAAACTCCTCGCTCGAGCGAAAATCCAAAATTCTGGACAGCAACACTTGGTTTCTAAACCCAACCAACCTGAAACAAACCTGCCCAACACATCCTATAAGTCCAAATGAGAAAATAAGGGACAACAACAACAACTATACAATGACAGAATCTACGGAACCTAAGTCCGGATACAATAATCAAATGGGACAAGACCGGGGTCACTATAGAAATTAAATAAAAAAGGAAGTTTAATAAAAAAGTAAATTGAATAAAAATGGAAGTTGAAAAAAAATAAAAGTGAAAGTTGCATTAAATTAAAAATGGAAGTTCAGTCCAGAAACCACTATACCTTAACGATCTATTTGGAAATTAAATAAAAAAGGAAGTTGAATAGAAAAGAAACTTGAATAAAAAAAAAGGTTGAATAGAAATAAAAATGGAAGTTGCAGAAAATTAAAAATGAAAGTTCATTCAAGAAACCACTGTACCTTAACGATTTATTTGGAAATAAAATAAAAAAGGAAGTTGAATAGAAAAATAACATGAATAAAAATGGAAGTTGAATAGAATTAAAAATGGAAGTTGCAGAAAATTAAAAGTGGAAGTTCATTCAAGAAACCACTATACCTTAACGATCTATTTGGAAATTAAATAAAAAAGGAGGTTTAATAGAAAAGTAAATTAAATAAAAATGGAAGTTGAATAAAAATAAAAATGAAAGTCGAATAAAAATAAAAATGGGAGTTGCAGAAAATTAAAAATGGAAGTTCATTCAAGATACCACTATACCTTAATGATCTATTTAGAAATTAAATAAAAAATGAAGTTTAATAGAAACGTAAATTGAATAAAAATGGAAGTGGAATAAAAATAAAAGTGAAAGTTGCATAAAATGAGAAATGGAAGTTCAATCCAGAAAGGACTATACCTTAACGGTCTATTTGGAAATTAAATAAAAAAGGAAGTTGAGTAGAAAAGTAAATTGAATAAAAATGGAAGTCGAATAAAAATAAAAATGGAAGGTGCAGAAAATTAAAAATGGAAGTTCATTCAAGAAGTCACTATACCTTAACGATCTATATGGAAATTAAATAAAAAAGGAAGTTGCATAGAAAAATAACTTGAGTAAAAATGAAAGACGAATAAAAATAAAAATGGAAGTTGCAGAAAATTAAAACTGAAAGATCATTCAAGAAACCACTATACCTTAACGATCTATTTGGAAAATTAAATAAAAAAGGAAGTTTAATAGAAAAGTAAATTGAATAATAATGGAAGTTGAATAAAAATAAAAATGAATGTTGCATAAAATTAAAAATGGAAGTTCAATTCATAAACCACTATACCTTAACGATCTATTTGGAAATTAAATAAAAAAGGAAGTTGAATAGAAAATTAAATTGAATAAAAATGGAAGTCGAATAAAAATAAAAATGGAAGGTGCAGAAAATTAAAAATGGAAGTTCAATCCAGAAACCACCATACCTTAACGATCTATTTGGAAATTAAATAAAAAAGGAAGTTTAATAGAAAAGTAAATTGAATAAAAATGGAAGTTAAATAAAAATAAAAATGAAAGTTGCATAAAATTAAAAATGGAAGTTCAATCCATAAACCACTATACCTTAATGATCTATTTGAAAATTAAATAAAAAACACTACAACAAAAAAGGTCTATGGTGACAAAAACGCGTGACGAAAAAATAGTTCGTCTCCAAATATACATGTTTTAGTGATGAAAATAAGATTTCGCCTCCAATTGTACTATTTTTAGAGACGAAAACCAAATTTCGTCACCAAATGCTTAAAATCAAATAAAACAATAGGTGACGAAAATTTTATTCGTTTCTAAATTTTATTTTTCGTCACAAAACAATTTCCCGCCCTTGGAAAATTTGGTGGAAGATTTGGCGCCATTTTGGAGATGAAATTTGTCGTCACCATTGTAAAAAAATTTAGAGAGGAAATAATTTCGTCTCCAAATGTATTATTTTTAGAGAGGAAAACCAAATTTCATCACCAAATGCTTAAAATCAATAAAAAATACAAGAAATCTAGGCTATTGTGACAAAATTTGGTGACGATTTTTTTTATGTCTTAAAATTTAAGCCAAAGATGACGAAATATTAATTTTGTCGTTTGTTTTAATTTTTCTCAAAAGTATAGGTGACGAAAATAAAATTTTGTGTGCAAAAATGAGGCGCCAATTTCATTTGCATTGGCGCGAATTATTTTAGCTCATTGAAGACGAACATTTTTTGTCACAAAATATAATTTTTTTGTGACGAACGTAATTCGTCGCCAATAAATTCCATACCTATTAAACGATGTCGTTGCATATTTCCATTTATTAGGCGACAAATATATTTTTGTCTGGGAAGGATAAGTTATGGAAGACGAAAATATTTCGTCATCAATAAACACTCCATCATGCAGACAATGTCATTTCATCTTTCTATTAAATAGGCGACAAATATATTTTTGTTTCAGAAGAATAAGTTGTGGGAGACGAAAATATTTCGTCACTAATAAATTCTAATTGATTGCGTGACGAATACATTTTTCATCTCATAAAGTTAAGTTGTGGAAGACAAAAATATTTCATCACCAATAATAAATTCTTTGTTCTGGTATTAAAGGATACAAAAATATTTTATCACTAATCATTTCTCTTTATTAAAATGTCATGGTTTTGTGTTTCGAAGCATTGAAACTGTGACTCCAAGAGATACACTCTAACGCTTATCACTCATTTTCATGTACACGGACCTTGAAGTCGTGACCCAAGAAGACACTTTCTACAAACCCTCATTTCTCTCTCGCACTTGAGTCTACTCCTCTCTCACAAGTATTGAAGTCGTGACTCAAGAAGACACTCTATAAACCATTTCTTCTATTTCGCGCAAAAGCCCCTCTCTTCTGTCTCACACTTAAGCCCTTCGTGCATGCCAACATTGAAGCTATTATCCAATAAGGCACCCTATGTACGCAAGCACTTTTTCTCATTGTCTGAACCAACTCTACCCTTTCCGTCTAGAACACCTATTTCAGAAAAATCAAAGGTCAAAACCTCTCTCCACAAAAAAAAAAAAAAAAGATAATTAATGTAGCTATTTTTTTGTGAGAAAAAATACAGAGAAACAAATAATAAAAAATTTGTAATTTTCAAAATTAATAGAAAACATTATCTTGTTTAGTATGGAGTTTTCAATAATTAATTTTTAAAATTTGGTGATAAAATTTATTTTCGTTTTAGAATGTAACCCAAACATGACCAAATATTACTTTTGTCGTTTCTTTTAATTCTTCTCAAAACTGTAGGAGACGAAAAAATAAATTCATCAGAAAAAAAAGAGGCTCCAATTTTTTTTCTTGTTGGCGCCCATTATTTTAGCTCATTGGAGATGAACATTTTTGTCACAAATTTTAAAGTTTTTTGCGACAAAAGGAATTCGTCACCAATAAATTCGAAACTTATTAGACGATGTCGTTTCATTTTCTTATTTATTTGGTGACAAATATATTTTTTGGCTGGGAAGGATAAGTTATGGGAGACAAAAATATTTCGTCACCAATAAACTCTTCATGCTCATTTTATCTTTCTATTAATTAGGCGACAAATATATTTTTGTCTCGGAAGGATATGTTTTGGGAGACGAAAATATTTCATTGTTAATAAATTCTCCATGTGTCGTGTTGCATTTTGAGTGATTGTGCGACGAATATATTTTCGTCTCATAAGGTTAAGTTGAAGGAGACGAAAATATTTCATCACCAATAAATTCTCCATCCCCACACAACGTTGTTTTTGTATTTTTGTTGATTAGGCAACGAACATATGAGTTTGAGACGAAAATATTTTATCCCTAATTATTTCTCTTTATTAAAATGTCGTCAGAAACTAAGAGATCACTCTCACCTTAATCACTTACTTTCACACACACACAAATACTAAAGTCGTGACCTGAAAAGACACGTCTACAAACCCTTGTTTCTATCTCGCACTTGAGTCTCCTCTCTCACAAGTATTGAAACTGTGACTCAAGAAAATAATCTCTATAAACCATCTCTTCTATTTCGCACTAAAGCTCCTCTATTCTCGCCGTTGTGCATGCAAACATTATTATCCAAGAAGACATTTTGTGCAAAGCTATTATTCTTTCTCATAGTAAACCCCTCACCACAATATGAAAATAATAATAATAATAATTAAACAAGGAAACAAAATATAAGAAATCTAGGCTATTGTGACAAAATTTGGTGACGAAATTTTTTTTTCTCTTAAAATTTAACCCAAAGATGATAAAATATTAATTTTGTCGTTTGTTTTATTTTTTCTCAAACGTATAGGAGACAAAAAAAAATTCATCTGCAAAATTTAGGCGCCAATTTTATTTGCTTTGGCGCGAATTATTTTAACTCATTGGAGACGAACATTTTTGTCACCAATAAATTCCCTATCTATTAAACGATGTCGTTGCATATTTCCATTTATTAGGCGACAAATATATTTTTGTCTCGGAATGAGAAGTTATGGAAGACGAATATGTTTCGTCACCAATAAACACTCCATCATGCAAACGATGCCGTTTCATCTTTCTATTAAATGAGCGACAAATATATTTTTGTCTTGGAAGAATAAGTTGTGGGAGATGAAAATATTTAGTCACTAATAAATTCTGATTGATTGCACAATGAATATATTTTTCTTCTCATAAGGTTATGTTGTGGAAGACAAAAATATTTCATCACCAATAATAAATTCTCTGTTCTTGTATTTAAGAAGACAAAAACATTTTTTCACTAATTATTTCTCTTTATTAATATGCTATGGTTTTGTGTTTCGGAGCACTAAAACCGTGACCCCAAGAGACAAACTCTGACCCTTATCACTTATTTTCATGTGCACGGACACTCAAGTCGTGACCCAAGAAGACACTTCCTACAAACCTTCATTTCTCTCTCGCACTTGAGCCTACTCCTCTCTCACAAGTATTGAAGTCGTGAAGCAAGAAGACACTCTGTAAACCATTTCTTCTATTTTCGCACTAAAGCCCCTCTTATACGTCTCACACTTAAGCCCTTCATGCATACCAGTATTGAAGCTATTATACAAGAAGGCACCCTATGCAAAACTGACTATTCTTGCTCATAGTGAAGGCGCCTCTTGCATAAGCACTTTTTCTTATTGTCTAAACCAACTCTACCCTTTCCGTCTAGAACACCCATTTTAGAAAAATCGCAGGTCAAAACCCCTCTCCACAAAAAAAAAATAAAAAATAAAAAAATAATTAATGTAGCTATTTTTTTTTTTGTGAGAAAAAAAAAACAGAGGAAAAATTAATAATAATTTTTTAATTTTCAAATTAATAGAAAGCATTACCTTGTTTAGTATGGAGTTTACAATAATTAATTTTTAATTTTTAATCTATATGTTTTTAGTGAACATTTTTTAATATTATAATTTTTTATTCTTTTTTTTTTAACTTTTTAAATCCCTTTAATTTAGATGAGAGCAAATTGCAGCAGTTGTCCCGGTACTTTGGTCCTTGTGTCATATAAATGGTATGTGCCATATCTATATCTATCTATCTATCTATCTATCTATCGATCT